>NC_072792.1:121000675-131000675 GCF_028583425.1 Eublepharis macularius
TTGCAGGGTGTGTCTTTTCCTATATGGGCAACATTGTCAGCCTTCATTGCACTTGCCTGCTCCCCTGAAGAGCTGAGCAGTTGGTTTTCCTGAAGGTCAGCTTGCTGCAATTTCCCAGTTCTGGACGTTCAGAGTAAATGAACTGAGCACTCCTTGTGGCCTGTATCCTGTGTCAGTCTGTGTTAGGGAGGTAGGCAAAAGTGCTCTTCTCAGAGTCAAACTCAAATAGAAAGCCAGAAGGAGGGACACTTGATCCAGTTGACACAACATAAAATGCACAAACCAAGTTGGAATCTCCCCACCAACACCAAAACCAGACCAGCCATCACATTCTTGGACATGGGCACAAATCAGTGCAAAAAATTAAGAAAAGCAACATTAGAAATGTTGCTCTCTTACCACTGGAGCAAAAAGTTCAGAGAGAGATGTCAGGGAAAGTAGAATGCTACAAACAAGCAGAGGCACACCTGCTGAAACATCTAAAATGAAGCTAGAGAATGTTGTTCTGTTGTTGCCACCTAGGGGTGAGGGTGAGGAGAGGAAAGGAGGCATGGTGACAAACTCAAACCACAACAGCAGCTGGGATGTAAATAGGGCACAACTTTATTAATTACAGCAGAAAAGGAGCATTGGCAATGCATATGGATCAGATCCCCAGAACACATCGGCTGACCCACCTGCCAGCCAATGATCCTCACCCTCCCAGACCCCAGCTGAGGTGGGGAACCCAAGGAGTGACATTAAGGGGGAGACACATGGATATACACCCCTTTGTGATACCCCTGCCTCCTGGGAATGAGTATGCCCTGGCAGCCCCCAAGCTGGGCAAGAACCTCCATAACTCAACCCCAAGATTCCTTATGGATCTCCCCTTGCCAGGGAAACTGAGCACACAGGCTCCATCTCCCCCAAAAGGGGATCTGATCCAATGCACAAAACTGCAAAAGCATGATGAAGTTGTGACAGAATATACTGAAAAGACAAGAAAAACAGGGGAGAGGTGGGTGGCCTTCGCTGCCAAGAGCGGAAGTGAAGGATAGGAGGGCCAGCATCTACTTAAATACCTAGCAATTGGGCTTGAGTGAAAACTGCTCACCTCAGGTCCAGAGCCAGGTCCCACCCCCCAGAACCCTGCCTCCCCAGCCACGCCTGATAGGGCAGCTGGGGAAAAACAATGCCAAGGAGGTGCAGGCCCACCTGGGGAAGACTGGGTGGGCCATCCAACATGACGGCTGCCATGCTCCATCTCTCTCCTCCCTTCCATCGCATCAACCTGGGTCCCAGGTGAGTCTGATGCCCTTTGATTCTTGTGTGTAATGTCAGCTTTCTTCGTTGCAGGAGTGGAATGGAACAGGATGACTAGTAATGAAGAGCTGCTGCAGTCTTTTTAATATAAATTTTATTAGGTTTTTCAAAGATAAAAAGAAAGGAACTTTTTAGTATCATTTTCTTGTACAAGATAGTCATTATATGATCAATATTTCAGAAAATTTGCAATACAGACATCAATCAATAGAGAAGGAAACAGAATAACCAAGCACCCCCCTTCTTTCTCTCTTTCTACAGTACACAGTCCATTTAGATCTCTCCAAGCACTTTTTAATTTCCTTGCTTTTTTACTCACCTATTCAGTTTCCTTTCTCATTTCTTACAATTATTTATATTTTAAGTGAGCATCTTCTTAAGGCACATTTTGATCCTTTAGTTCTTAAGCCTAGAGTACTACGCCCTTAGCTATTCCACAGGCAGAGCAGAGAAG
The DNA here is from genome assembly GCF_028583425.1 of Eublepharis macularius. Classification (NCBI taxonomy): domain Eukaryota; kingdom Metazoa; phylum Chordata; class Lepidosauria; order Squamata; family Eublepharidae; genus Eublepharis; species Eublepharis macularius. The sequence goes on from NC_072792.1 coordinate 121,002,435, forward strand.
AGAAAAAAAAAACAGAAAAAAGAAGTGAACATCCACATCATTACATTCTATTCTTAGTCCCATTATTTATATATGTCATTAACTAAATAATTTCTTAAGGGAGAGAAGCATACAATGAGATTTTTATAACAGCCTGCCCTCGATCTTTCATATATCAGATCTCAAGCCATCTAAGATTTAGTACTTACGTTTTCATTGTGAAAAGGCAGAAGAAAAACAAAACAAATGTATAGGTAGACTTAGCTTAACCAATAGTTTAGGTTTTAAAATTTATCACATTTATAAGGTTCCCTCTACCTCCCTAGTGTTTCCCCTGTTAGACCTAGAAGCTATCTTTTCTCAAGATCATTCTTATACTTTTATTTAAAGAAATAAAAAGAATTTCAATAAAGAATGTAAGAAGTAAGAGGGGATATAAGAGACACCCAAGACACGTTTACCAGGTCATACTTTAAGTTTCATTTTTGTTTCTCTTCTCTCTCCCTCTAGAATAGTATTATAGCTCCTTCTTTCCTACAATACTTTTATTTAAAGGAAAGAAAAGAGCTCCAACAGAAGGAAAAAAAAATAAGACGGCGAGTAGAAGACTCTAAGAACCCATTTGCCACACTCCCTCTAATCCAGTAGCAAAACAAAGTGTCTAACATGTTAAAAAGAAAAAAAAACCATATAGAGTTATATTAGGACTATGTTAAGCTTCATAAAGCAAAAAGAGGCATATGAGCCTATTTTCTTTCCCGATTCTCTAGGTTTTTATGTCAAAGCAATTTAAGTAGAATTCAGAACATACATAAATTGCAATATACCCCATATACCCTCCTTATTTGTCAAAGCCCCAGGATCATAATTTAAGTTCCATCTTCTTTCTTCTTCTTTCTCCCTCTAGAATAGTATTGCAGCTCTTTCATTCCGATGATCAACCATAAGTGACTCTTCTTGCCTTCTAAGCATTCCTGCAAGGTGGCGATGAATACATTATGGCTCTGATTGTCTTTCTTCATATTTGTGATGTATTTCTTAATTGAAGTATGTTGCATGCTTTTTGCTTCGTACAGAGGCAATACACTAGATCTCTTCCTCAGCTTCCTTTCCATGCTCCTCCCCCGTCTTCTCTGCCTTTTGTACTTTCAAAGAAAAAGATTGGTTTTCTCCTCCATTTTGTTGTTGTTTCTCCTCCAGTTTTCTTTCAAATAAATCTGTCCCATCAAAGGTTTCTTCTAATTTGGAGTCTAACATGGTGCCCTTGTCTGTTTTCAATCCAAGTGTCTCATCTGCTTTTCTTAATAAATCACTCATCAGCTTAGAGATTTGCTGCAGCTTTAAAAATATCTCTTCAGAGAGCGCCATTTTATCCACTCACTTTCAAATGTTCAGTCAAAGATCTCTTAAAACTGGTAAAAAGCTCCTTTGCTCTTGCTGCTTATAGTTCTGAAGTTTTTTGTTCCCCAGCTCTCCCCCAGGAAACCTCTCCTTGCAATCACTCTTCAGTGACAGTCTCCTGGTTCATAAAGCAGCTGCCTCTCCGGGGGATAATAAAAAACCCCTCATCAAGCTGGATAGCCGTCATAAAGCCATAAACAATTCTCTTACTTCGGAGATATGTCAGGTAGAATCACTCTTTTTCGGTCTTTCAGTTGTCTTTACTTCTATCTTGTCAGGAATCTCTGCTTTATTTTCACTTGTTTAGAATCTTGGAGTTAGCAGCTTGTGAGCCAAATTAGGCTTCTTCCTCGGTCCTTGCATTCGAGCCAATGTGAGGGCTTCAACAGGGGGTTGCCAGTCCCTGTGAGCCCCTCCACCTTGCTCTGGCCTGCCCCCCTCTCCATGGGGGGGGTCTTGGAGGCCCAAATCCTTGAGTCCCAAGGAGTCAGGAAGATCACAGCACTGAGCTTGTAAACTCAGCTGCCGTGACGCCACCACGCCATTCTGGAAGTCCAAGGGCTGCTGCAGTCTCGAGGCTCCTCTGAGCCAGTGGGAGTGGCAGTGTGGGCTGCAGAGCAGACTGAAAAAGAGAACTTGGATTGCCTCAAATTGCTCCTCCCTCTCACTTTCTGAGGCCAAGAGGGATTCATCTTATAGTAAGTTACAATTGTGTTTATTTGCTATTGCCTTGTGCTTGCTGGTTTGACGCTGTGCAGCTGATGATGTGGGTACTTGTTTGGTTCTATTCTGTGGTGTTCCCCCATTGGCCTTGGGTTCTACTTGGCTTCTGTGAGTGACACTAGTTCTGTTGGACTTGCAATCATGTCCTTTGCTTCAGTTTGGTTTGGTGGAATTTGCTAATTTGACATGATTTTCTGGTTTAATGTTGGTTCCCTGCTTCACTTTGGTTCTGTGGGATTCCATTCCTTTGCTACATTTTGGTTCTGTTGAGCTTTCTCTTGCATTTGGAATTGTACCTTTGGCCAGTGGCTGCCTTGTCCCAGTGTGTTTTTGCATAAGAGCCAGCTTGGAAATTCTCCCACTAAAGGAAACAATGGAGAGTGGCTGGGGCATCTTGTTCAGGGGACCCTAGAATTGGACTCTGGGGTCTAATCTTCCTGAAACTTAGGGAGTCTTTGGTGGACTGTCAGGAGTAGATTTTCTGCAAATTTGGTGGAATTTCCTTGAAAAACGCCCTCCATCTCCCCTGGATATTTTCCCCCATAGGGTATATTGGCCAGATAAATCCAAGATTTTCTAATCTTGCCAGATCAGATTAGAAAAGTTTACCTGGATTTCAGGGATATCAAGGTTTTTTGGTATCATTGCGTCCCAGATCTGGATCAACCAACTTTTTTGGATGCACACCCTTCTCTATATGCTGTTTTTAAAATACCCAATTCATTGCTCATGGGAATCTTAGGTATCTTAACACTAATTTGGAGATAACATGTGCCCTTGAACTGATCCCAGAACTGGTGCAGAACAAGGGTTGGGTTGTGATTTGCACAGTTTCAACAAATTATGGGAGCCATCTTACTAGACAGATAAGAACAGGCAAGGAAGAGGGATGGGGCAAGATCCAATGAGACTTTCTAACATATAGGAGCTTCAAAAGTTGTACAAGTATTGCCAGCCACATCAGGAGACAAGAGATTCCCTGGGAAGCAAATCAGAGCTACAGCATATGATTACCAGTTTCTGCAGTGGCATGTTACACACTATTCTACCAATGCAATGCATACCAAAGCCAATGCATAAGAGAGAACTGCCATCACATTGCATTTGTTAGAACCAAAGAGTTAAAGTGCTATGGGTTTTCAAATGATTTCCTTACAGAAGAATTCAAAACAGTGAACTCTAAGCAGAGTTATTCCAGTCTAAACTCATTGAAATCAATGAGTAAGAAGAGTATATAAAGCACAGTGGTGAACACAGTAGATAGACATATAATGCCATCTGAGCTGTACTAATCCTTTTAAAAGTTTCTACTTGAAAAATAAAAATGTTATGGAATGGATTTTATTTTTTTACTTCTTTATTTTATTTATGGCATTTACAGCATGCATTTCTCACTGAGACTCAAGGCACATTACAAAATTTAGCAAAAAAATTCAATCAGATATAAAGGACTTTTGGTAGAGGAAATGAAAATGATATAAGCTGCTTTGGGTGTCCATTGGGGAGAAAGGCAGGATATGTATGTATGTATGTATGTATGTATGTATGTATGTATGTATGTATGTATGTATGTATGTATGTATGTATGTATGTATAAAACAGTGCTGTAGAACCAGATTGCAGGACGGGAAAACAGTTTATTTGAAGCATTGATAGTCACCATGAAGGGTTTCTCAGTGGAAACTACCACAGGCTCTGATGGTTAAGTTTTTGGTAACCAATAGAAAAGCAGATTGATTGATCTGGCTTTTTGTCAAATACCGCCGGTGGAGCCCAGGGATTCTTAAAGGAACGATGACTTCCAGTCCTAGCATCTCTTTCAGCTCCAGTTCAATTGTAGCCACAGTCTTCTCAGTCAATCTATTGGATGGAGTGGCATCAGATGTGTCAGTTTTATGTATTGCCAAATTAGTTTTTCCTGGCATATTGCAAAATACTTTACAATATTACTTTAGCAATTGTTCCCTCTTTCACCCACCTCAGAATGGGCGAAAGAGGAATTGCTTCACCTACTTCCTCCTTAACCTTGGGTTTGTGGTCTCTCATACTGCACAGCCACACCCAGCTTCCCCCTAGCCTGCGTCAAAGACGTCTTCCTTGCTATGGTCAGCAATGCCGGGTTGCAGGGAACCGTTGCTATAGAGGCACACGCGCGCGCGCACGCGCGCGCACACACACACACACCCCATGAAAAGTGTATGATGTTTATTTACAAAGACTATATTACAATTGTCACAAGACTGACTGACATAAGGCTCTGCCAGACTTGTGTTACCAACAGAGGGCACAATATAATGGCACTTCAACCCTTAAGTACACATTTGCTTAATTACAGGAGATTACACAAATTGAAACAATTAACCAATCATGGAATAGTTGCTGACTCACCATGACTGAGTCTGATTAGCCTTGTGTATCACCTGACATGCAATCATGTGACTTAGTACCTGTCAGGCTAGATCATTCTCATCTAGCCTGCTATCACTGACAGTAAACAGCTTCAACAGCCTGTTCCTAGAGTCTCCCATTTGTAGGACTCTACTTCCTCCCCCCACCTCCCACTGCCAATCCTAGCCAGTAAGGCGGGGAGAGCTCCCATTGGCTGGTTGGTTGTCACAGTATCCACTGCCCCTTGTGAGAATGTTGCTGGCTGGTCTGGGGCTTACCATGGTTTGCTACCTCCTGAGCCTACCCTTAGCCCTCCCTTGCTATGCCTGCTGGCCTTCTGCAAGTCACAGGGCAGGCTGTAGATCAGATTGAGCTTGTGCTGCTGTCAGGAAGGAAGGCTGGGCTCCAATGTCACTTCTGCAAGCTTCTTTCCTAGCCTGGGACATATCTCACACTTCTCCTCTAGGCTTGGTGCTGGCTTCTTCTCTCCCACAGGTAAGCCAGGTCAGGGAGGTGGTGCTGCATCTTTCTGCAGCCCCCTGGGGGTTTTCAAACTCCAGCAGTGGGGTAGCTGTCCCCAGTTCAGGTGGCAGCCACTATGGCAAGTCCAGGTTGGACATTGGCCCTGGACCTCCAAGTACAGCTTTCCCATCCCTCCAACATATGCTTAAGTCCTTTATTACACATATACAGTACCATTCTGACTCTTCTTGAGCATGTTGGCAAGATAAATCTTTCTTATACTCTCCTTGGGGTTGATCTTCACGTCACATGTCATGTCCAGCTGTAAGGTTAGTTTCGGGAAAAGTCCTTTCCACAATTCCTGGAACGTATGCCTTTTCTATGGTTTCAGGACCAGCACCTTGTCATTTGGCTTGTAGTTAGTTCTTTTTAACAACAGCAACAGCAACAGCAACAGCAACAGCAACAGCAACAACAACATTTGATTTATATACCACCCTTCAGGACAACTTAATGCCCACTCAGAGCAGTTTCCAAAGTGCAGTATGTCATTATTATCCCCACAACAATCACCCTGTGAGGTGAGTGGGGCTGAGAGAGCTCCAAAGAACTGTGATTAGCCCAAGGTCACCCAGCTGGTTTCAAGTGGAGGAGTGGGGAATCAAACCCGGCTCTCCAGATTAGAGTCCCGCACTCTTAACTACTACACCAACTGGCTTTTACCTTGGCATTGTACAAAATTTTATGTTTCTTTTGAGCAGGTTGTAAATTTACTCTTACTGCTTCCAAGGTTTCTTTCAGAGTGTTCTGCAACCACTGTATAAACTCCACAATGCTCACAAGGCCAATTTGGGTCATCTCCTCCCAGTCTTCCATAACAAGGTCCAACAGTCCTCAAACTTTTCAAGTATATAGGAGTTTGAATGGATTGGAGCCTGTACTTTCCTGGGGTACCTCTCTTTAGCCAAAGATCAGGTGTTGGATGTTAACATCCCATTCTCCTGCATGCACACTGGTGTAAGTCCACAGCATATGGTTCAGTGTGGAATGGAATCTTTTCAACAGTCATTGTTCTCTGGAAGATATATGTCATGCACTATCTGGCCAACAAAAGTGTGCCCATCACGTTTGGGTATCATCAGAAAATTTTGATTCTTTTATATGCTGATGACATGGTCCTGCTCTCCCTTACTCAAACTGGACTAAAAAGGTTACTGCACCAACTAGGTGAATACTGCAAAGAGGAGGCCCTCAAAATAAATTATGACAAGACCAAGGTCGTGATATTTAGAAGGCGGCCCAGAAGGACTACCTGGAGTATTCATGGAATTCCCATTGAACAGTGCAGCTCCTATAAGTATTTGGGAGTGACCTTTAGCGTGACCCCAAGTTGGAATATACATCTGGATATTGTCAAATCCTTCACTTTAAAAATAATAGGGGCAATTCTGAGATTTTACTATACCAAGGGTGGATCTCTTGTAGACCCTGCAGTAAAACTGTATTTACGTAAGGCAATCCCCCACCTCCTTCATGGTATAGAGGTATGGGGTTGGAAAGAACATATCATAACCTGTCTGGAATCAATTCAAAATATTTTCATTAGACGATTGCTTGCACTACTCAGGGGGACCCCTGCAGCCCTAATGAGGGCAGAACTTGGTCTGCCTTCAGTTAGAGCTAGGGTTCATTTGTCCATACTTAAATTCTGGAGCAAGGGCAATACTGTTATTACCAACACTTTCAGTAAGCAATGCTTTCAGCTGATGACACACAGTGACTCACCCTGGGCAGCCTGCTACAATAATATTCTTGTTCATTATACCATTCCAGATGATTTGTTGGGGGTCTTAAATAATGGCTCCAACTGTCAGGTTTAGAATGCTTTCCTTAATGTTATAACCAAAGAGACTCCATTTTAATTCTTTTAGTATTCTGAGTGCTTTATTCACAGGTGCCAAGATGTTCCCTAGCAGCTATCTCACAGAAGAGGAATGTTTTGACTACAGCTTTGCCAGCCTTGGGAAACTTTCACTTTCTCAGCTTCAAGCTGATTGTTTTGAGAACTATGGGGGGAGGTTGGGCCTGCTGGGGTTTGATACTCTGTACCTTGTTCTGTGCCTATCATTCATAACAATACACGTGTACCAGTCTAGATATTGTATCTGGGCCAGTGGACTATAATGGTTGCTCTTTTCAGTAAATCTTTTGAAAACAACGGACTCTTGTCTGATTGCAGAAGGTAGTCTGGATACAACTATTATTTAGCCACCGATCTGACATTTTGTTACGAATCCCATCTGTTCCAATGCCTAAGCCGGGGCAGCCGGATGCCAAAGTCATTCCCGACAGGGACCCTTTGTTTAATCCCTATGCCTCCCCCGGTTCGGAAGAACTGGAACTTCAAGGACCCATTCAAAGGGGAACAGGGTCTTCCGTTACTATGATATATACCCTCGCTCCTAGCAGAACTGATACCCGGCCCACTGCAGCAGCTGACCCACTGATATCCTTACCGACGCCGACACAGTGGGGATCGAGGCCTAGGGATGCGAGGGAAAGGAGGGCGAGTACTGTGTTCATGCAGCCCCCAACGGAAGGCCGACGGAGCTTGGGTGTGATTGCAGAGAATGCTAGTAGCCAACCTTGGTACCATTGGAACCGTGAGGCCGACCAATTGGAGTGGGATCAAAGAGGTTCGGAGAGTACCCAGACATGGGAAATGTCCCGCCGTGATGTGATGAGTTGGGACTATGCGGAAGTCGCTCCATGGATGGGACAACAAGATCCGAGTGAACACACGTGGATACAATTACAAAGCCAAAGCATAGCAGTAGATGCCAGAATTTCGGCGGTCACAGGATTAGCTAAAGGAATCCTGGTGGGGAGAGCGCATGAAGAGCAAGGTAATGGGGCCCAGGGCATGGGAGAAATAAGACCTTGGCCTGGGGCAGCATATGCAAAATCCTATGCAGGATCCTTAGAGACTACGCAAGTCCCTAATGAACCTCCCCAGAAGTATGCAGAAACTGAAACCACCACGGTGGACTCGAGTCATGTACAAGTCTTAGAAGAGAGACTGTCTAGTATGGAAGAGAGTGTGGCCCTTGCAGTCCATTTGCTCTCCGTGCTAGTGGTCAGAGGATCGGAAGGGAGCCAAGAGATGGCTTCAGGCGTACAGAGCATCAGTCAGAGCCTGTCAACTTTACAAAGAAACATTCCGCGGACAGAAACCGTGGTACAAGATCAGCAACTTCCATTAGCTGACGATTCGCAACAACCTGTACAGCCACCGAATCCCACAACAGGGCCAGTCAATGAGAAATCAGACGATAACGAAGAAGAAGAAGAAGAAGAGGAAGAGGAAGAAGAGGAAGAGGAAGAAGAGGAAGTAGCAGGAGAAAGGGGGCAACCGCGAGAGGAGCCTATGGGAACCCCGCTGCAGCCCGGGGGTACACCACAGCATCCACAGGGGGAAGTTCCGGTCCTCACGCCTACACCAATCCTCCCACTGACCATGACCCAGCAGCGAGGACAGCCGTTCCTGCCAAGACTTGTGGCACTGATACCACAGGGCACCACTCCTCAGCAATTACCGCTGCCGGGACCGATAGGATGGGGCACCACACCCCGGCCAATACTGCAGCCGGGACCGAGAGGACCCCCTCCACCAGTACAGCCTGTTCTGAGAGGACCTCCTCCACCGCTCCAGCCAGTGCCGAGAGGACCCCCTCCGCCAGCCCAACCAGTGCCAAGAGGACCCCCTCCGCCAGTTCAGCCAGTTCCGAGAGGATCCCCTCCTCCATTACAACCTCAACCGAGGCCCCAGCAACCTCCGGTACAACCTCCTCCACAGTACCCCGATGGGAGACCTCGACAAGTGCCCATAGAATATTATCCACTGCCTGCGCCGGTCGCTAGACCCCAGGAATTGCCAATGGGGTGGGTCAAACTGGAAGCCACGTTTGACGGAGACCCCTCCAAATTAGGATTTTTCCTAGTACAAGCTTTACAATTCTTTAACCTTTGGGGACATTTGTTTGGAGATGAAGCCAGCCAGATCGAACACTTGGGGTCTCTCCTACAAGGAAAAGCAGCAGAATGGTATGTAGCGCTTTACAAATTGGGGCCCCCCGAATTAAATACATTGCAGGGTCTTGTAGATGCGCTTCGCGCCCAATACAAAGACCCCTTGGAAGAAAGTAGAGCCAGGACCGAATTACAATCTATTAGACAAGGCGGCATGTCGGCTAGAGACTATGTTACCAAATTCCGACAGCTGGCCGCCAAATGCCCAAGGTGTGAGGAGTCCACCAAAATAATTCTGTTCAAACAGGGCATGAATCCCAGACTATTGGACAGGGCCCTCATGCAAGATAATCCCCCCACACTTTTGGGGTGGATTCAATTAGCTTGTGAAGTGGAAAATCATATGCAAGAAGTTCTCTTGGTCGAACAGGAACAAACCGCTGTGCAACGGTGCTCATCTGTACTTGTGAGAGGGAGCAGGGGTGCTGGATATGCAACTAGAGGAGCGAGAGATGCTAGATGGCAACAAGGATTGTGTCTACAGTGTGGCCAAGGTGGTCACTTTGCGGCACAATGTCTGTTCCGGCCTGTGCAAAGAAATCCGTTCCTACCAAGGTGTCCAGCCCCCACCTCTCAGCCCACGCCAGCCCTCCCAACACCCGCTCCCAGAGCGACGAGAGGCAGAGGGACCTTCCGCAGAAATCCTTCTGAGAAAGGCTTAGAGTTAGAAGAAATTATGGACTATGATTCAACAGCTCTAATTGGTGAGGAAAACCACGAAAGTCCTGCCTCGGGAAACGAGATGGATCTGTTGTAAAAGGACCCAAGCGGCAGATCAAAAATCAGTCAGTTTCAATTCTGGAAAGACCTCATGGGTCCATACTATTCATACCAGTAACGTTAGTCAATCCAGAAAAAAAAACACATACCCGTGTGCAAGCCCTCATAGACTCTGGGTGCTCTAGAGATATTATTGCACCAGCCCTAGTGAATGGACTAGTACTCCCCATAAAAGATCTGGAAACTCCAGTCATTTTTGAACAAATGGATGGTACCAATATGAATCCAGTAACTACCGAAACGATGCCTGTCATCACAGGTATGGGACAACATTGGGAGACGAGATCGTTCGTAATTAGTACCACCGCCAAATATCCATTAATCTTGGGAAGCAGATGGTTGTGGGATCACAACCCCTATATATACTGGACGGTAGGAAGCATTACCTTTTCCCATGATAAATGTAAAAATCATCGTTGGAACCAGAATTGGGGTAACAACCCTACCCTCGTTGAACAAGCCCTGCTAACTCAAGAGGAACTTAACCAAATACCTAAATAATACAGAGCTTATGTCCAAGCCTTCACCAAAGAAGAAGCCAATTCCTTACCTCCCCACCGGAGGACGGACTGTGCCGTGGAAATTTTACCAGGTGCATCTTTACCCAAAGGCAGACTGTATCCCATGAGCCCAAATGAGCAGGAGGAGCGCCGCAAATTCATTGACACTAATCTTCAAAGAGGATTCATCTGACCTGCAAATAGCCCACATGCTGCTCCAGTGCTATTTGTCAAAAAAAAAGATGGGGGATTGAGACTTTGCACAGACTTTAGAGGACTTAATGGAATCTCCTCCAGCAATGCCTACCCCATACCACTCATCTGGGATCTACTCAACGTCGTGGCACAAGGTAAGATCTTTACAAAATTGGATTTAAAAGATGCTTACTTCCACGTTCGTATAAGGGAAGGCGATGAATGGAAAACCGCATTCAATACGCCCCTCGGCCAATACGAATACTTAGTTATGCCTTTTGGCCTGGCCGGGGCACCTTCGGTTTTCATGTCCATGATCAATGAAGTATTGCATGACTTTTTGTACAAAGGAGTAGTGGTGTATCTAGATGATGTTCTAATTTATTCAGAGTCTGAAGAGGAACACATAGATCTTGTGAAAAAAGTCTTAACTACTCTGATGTGTAACAAACTGCCCATTAAACTGTCCAAATGTGAATTTCATAAGACAGAACTCACTTATTTAGGATATTGCATCTCCAAAGATGGCTTGAAAATGGACCCGGGCAAAGTGCAAGCTGTCCATGAATGGCAAACGCCCACTACACGTAAAGAACTACAATCCTTTCTGGGGTTTGCCAACTTTTATAGAGAATTTATAGCGAACTTTGCTCAAATAACACTTCCCCTGACTGAACTGTTAAAAACCAAAGACAAAGGGGAACAAGCTAAAAAACCAAGCACTAAATTGTCATGGACGCCCCAGTGCCAAGCAGCATTCGATCAGCTCAAAACCCAATTTATTTCCGAACCAGTTCTGCAACACCCTGACGAAAATCGCCCATTTGTAGTACAAGTAGACGCCAGCGATACGGCGATTGGAGGCGTCCTCTTGCAGCGAGAGGAGGACGATGTGCTTAAACCCTGTGCCTTCCTTTCCCGCAAATTTTCTGAACCTGAAAGAAATTGGAATGTTTGGGGAAAAGAAGCTTTTGCTGTAAAGGCGGCACTCTCCACCTGGAGACATTGGCTAGAGGGAGCCCGCCATCCGTTTGAGGTATGAACGGATCACAAGAATTTAGAAGCCCTACGCAGTCCTCGAAGGCTGAATGCCAAACAATTGCGATGGGCAGAATACTTTTCTAAATTCAACTTCACTTTGAACTTTTTGCCCGGCAAAACTAACTTCCTTGCCAACGCCCTATCGCGCATGCCTCCACATAAGAGCAAGCGGGAGGAGACAATAGACACTGTCTTTTCACCTACGCAATTGGGGGGAGTGGTTACAACGCACAGTCGCGCAGCCCAACCTCCTCAATCAGACCAAGGGTGGAGACTAAAACTAAAAGCCGAAGTGGAAAAGGAGGGGGGGAATGTACCCAAGGAAAAATTACAACAATCCAAGCAAGGAGAGTGGCTTTGGGGGGACCGCTTTTATGTACCCAGCAGTTTAAGAAAAGAAGTGTTACAATGCTGTCACGACGCCCCCACGGCTGGCCACTGCGGGTACTTAAAAACACTCCATCTAGTGCAATGGCAGTTTTGGTGGCCAGGCATGCGCAAGGACATTTCCCAATATATAGTGTCATGCCCCATCTGTCTTAGTGCCAAGTCACGCAAAGGCAAGCCACCCGGACTTTTACAACCTTTAGAAACGCCAAGCAGACCATGGGAAACCATATCCATGGATTTTATCACAGACCTTCCCCCCTCGAAGGGCCACACTTGCATTTTGGTCATAGTGGATCTGTTCTCCAAACAAGCTCATTTCATACCCTGCACCACTATACCTTCGGCCCCAAAACTAGCAGATATCTTCCTAAAACACATTGTTAAACTGCATTCTTTTCCGTCAAAGGTGATTTCGGACCGCGGCGGACAATTTGTTGCCAACTTCTGGCGGGAGCTTCTACAAATTATGGGAATTGAGCAAGGTTTAAGTTCCAGCCATCATCCTCAAACCGACAGGCAGTCCGAAAAAACTAATCAAATATTAGAACAATTCCTCCGCTGTTATATCAACTTTCAACAAGACAACTGGATTGATTTACTTCCCTTAGCGGAGTTCTCGTATAATAACAGCGTGCATGCCTCCACTGGAGAAACCCCCTTCAAAGTAGTATATGGCTTCCACTTCAAGCCCTTCCCGTTTGAAGCACTCCCCCCTCCTACTTCAGTGTCCAGAGATGTTTCAGAATGGTGGGGGGAAGCAGCTCAACAATGGACTTTAATTAAACAACATCTCGACAAAGCCAAACAGGATTACAAAAAATACGCTGATCGCCATCGTGTGGCCGAATGGGACTTACAACCTGGAGACCTTGTTTATCTATCTAAAAAAAATTTGAAAGTTACTCAAACCAGCCGAAAATTGGCATTGAAATTTCTAGGACCTTTTCCTGTTCGTAAAGTGATCAAAAAAGTGACTGTAGCCCTGGATTTACCAAAAAATCTGTGCCATGTACATGATACATTCCATGTCAGCCTCTTGAAAAAAGTTCCCCCAGCAAATCAATGGCACACCCGTGCCCCTCCTATCCCAACTTTGATTGATGACCAGACCCATTATGAAGTGCAACAGATTTTGGACTCTAAACTTAAAAGAAATCAGCTGTTTTATCTTATCAGGTGGAAGGACTTTGACTCTGGGTTTGATGAGTGGGTGCACTCTGTGCATGTTCATGCTCCTAGATTAGTTAAAGTGTTCCATACCCATTATCCGCATAAACCAGGGGGAGGAGCATTTTAGAGGGGGCAGAAATGTCAGGTTCAGAATGCTTTCATTAATGTTATAACCAAAGAGACTCCATTTTAATTCTTTTAGTATTCTGAGTGCTTTATTCACAGGTGCCAAGACGTTCCCTAGCAGCTATCTCACAGAAGAGGAATGTTTTGACTACAGCTTTGCCAGCCTTGGGAAACTTTCACTTTCTCAGCTTCAAGCTGATTGTTTTGAGAACTATGGGGGGAGGTTGGGCCTGCTGGGGTTTGATACTCTGTACCTTGTTCTGTGCCTATCATTCGTAACAATACACGTGTACCAGTCCAGATATTGCATCTGGGCCAGTGGACTATAATGGTTGCTCTTTTCAGTAAATCTTTTGAAAACAACGGACTCTTGTCTGATTGCAGAAGGTAGTCTGGATACAACTATTATTTAGCCACCGATCTGACACCAACTTACAAAATTGGGTCTACAGATGTGATGCTCTTTTAGACAGTCTTACAATTTCCCAGTCCAGATCTTCCCCCTGGTTTAAACTGATCAAAAGAGATCATGCTAGATCTCCTTATTTAGTGAATGTCACATCCCAAAATCTCAGAAAATCATTTACCTGTGCTTTCAAACAATGCCGATAGCTTTACTTACAGGATGATACCATCAAACCCCAATGGCTCTCTGTCTCTGCATATGCAATGCCTCAGTTCCTGAGGATCTTCTACATTACACTTTATTTTGTCCCATGTATGCAGAGGTATGCTAAATTTCTTGCTAACTTGTTAGTGGGGCGTAACTTTACCTCTGATATTGACAAATTAGTTTTTCTATTATCTGATACTGATTCATTTGTCACTAGCAGAGTATCCCTGTTTGCCTTAGCTGCAAAAAAGATTAGGGCCAAGATTGTTTCCTCAGAAACCTAACTTTTTTCATAACTATCTGGTATTTATTAAGGTCCCATTTTAATTGTATTTTGTTTTTATTATTTTAATAACTGTGTTTTATGCTTGTAAGATAGATTTCTATTTTTACTGTTCTTAACTTTGTATTGTGATGGTCTTTGGCCATATACAATTAAATCTACTACTACTACTTTTGGGTATCAGACAAAGGGAGCTTTGACTCTTGAATTCTTATACCCTGAAAAACTTGTTGGTCTTCAAGGTGCAACAGGACACAAATCTTGGTATTCTACTGCAGATCACCACAGCCATCCACCTGCAACAGTTTTATAATTATATAATTCCTTAAGTGACCTGCAAAATGGCTTTCTTGGGTTAATTGGAGAAGCTGGTTTCTGCACTGCAATGGTACCTCCAGCTGCCCAGTTGTCTCCCATTGATCCTCATATCTTTGCCTGTATTACTCTTGCTGCTGGATAATAAAGTGAATCGCTTGCTGAGGATTACATGAGACATCTGACATGTGAAGAACACATGTCGGGAGATGCAATGTTAGCCTGGTAGGGCTATTTAAGAAGACAGAGCCAGTGGCAGGGCAAAGGCTTTGCTATACACTGGAGCTGTGTGAAGTGGCTGTGAAATGCCACAGGGAAACTTCAGCCTATTTTAACCTCTCAAGATCCAAGCCTGGCTCTGGAAGGCAGCTCCAGCCCATTTCCATTCCTCACTGCCCTCTGGTTGTGATCCCACACAGTTTTAACTAGAGAAGTGAAATTGACAGAGCCTTTGGGGATATAGAGATGAAATTAACAAACCCTCTCAGGAGCTGGCTCCGCTGACTCTGTTTTTAAAACTATGTTTACTGGCTAACATTGCACCCGCCTACATTTGACAAACGTACAAAGAGGCATCCAATGTAGACAGACTCCTTGACTCCTGAGTTTCTTCCCTTGCTTGTTCAGACAGAGGCCTTAGCAATTCGTCTGATAGCTAGGCTTCCACAAATACACTTGTTTCCAAGCTTGTCTGCTCTGGCAAGTCTTGATCAATGGTCCCTCACTGAACACAATGTATACATTTTCCTGTTCTGCTTTACAGATAGGCCTGATCCTGTTCTTTCTCTCCAATGGGAGAACTTTTACTGAATCTGATGGACTTTTTTGCTTAGGTCATACCCTATCAAGGCAGAAGACAGAATGTCCAGGCAGACTCAGACTTTTAGCTGTCTCTTCCAGCCCTTACATATAACAGCAATTTTGATGGTCTCCATATGAACTGCTGGATCTCTATTTCCTAGAGGCTGATTAATTTACCAGGGATAATTTGTGTGGGCTGAATCAATTCTGGTTTTACTAAGGTAATTTCTGCACCCAAAGCAATCCAAACCTTTCTCCTCCTCCAACTCCTTCCCTCTCTCTCTCACAGCGTATCCATGACCTCATTGGATGGTGTCTCTAGGAATCTGTATACACTCTATGGGATCAGGAATTGGTAGTAACACCTGGAGGGCAGAACTGAAAGCTGTCCATCACTCAAATCTCACCCATCGGTGGTCACCATGCTAAAGACAGCGCGCATTATAGGTTATATTTTTTAAAAGCACACATACAAGTGAAACAGAAGTAAGCCCCATTGTATAAAATGAGTCCTACTTCTAAGGAGACCTGTTTAGGATTAAGAAAATTTCGGACATTGATACTGTGTTTCTTTTTTGTATCTGTATTATTTCCCCTGAAAATGTCCCAAGATTCTTTTTCCAGCCCACTAGTTCAGCTCTTTTCAAGTCAAATGTAATCCCAGAATGAAGATGTAGTTGGATTCTATGCTTGTTCCTAATTGCTGAACCCAATGTGCTATATTAGAGAGAAAAAAGAATGTATTGTTTATTCTAAAGCCAAGGAAAATACTGGCTGATAAAATGATCACACAGGGCTTGATCACAATATATTTCTGACCTTTTAATGCCTTCTGTTTGCAATGATTTTCTGTCATTTCTGTCGAGCCTTGGCTGGAGATTCAATCCCAGAGGTACTTTGCTTTACGTTGCTACTTAACTTTCAACTTCCATTTTTGGAATGGAAAGATAAGTAACTAATTGTCACTGTGGTATCTGAGGATCTATCTGGCCCCCAAATCTATGCAGTTGCTATAAGCTGTACGCTTGAAAACTTTGTTGTACTTTTTTTGGCATGGGAAGCCCTTTGTGTTCACACTGTACTATGGCTGGCTGCTGTCACTGTTACTATTTAGGGCCTTCACGATGATTATCTGCCTTCTGCTTTATTAAGCAGTAATGAATTACCTCGTTTCAAACAGTTCAACATCTTTCAGTGTAATATTTCATCTGCTGTTCACTGCATTTAAAATTCCCAGCAGTACTGCTTGTTGAATCTAAATACCGAAGCCCACTAGATTGCAATGGGGAAGCCTGAAGACACTGAAAAATGCCTGTATATGTGCCTAGGCAGCTGTGATTTTGGTCTACATTTTAGTTTTGTTTCATTTCTTCTGTTTTAGATATTTTTGTCTACATTTGATTTTGTTGCATTAATTCATTATTTGCTTTTGTTTCATTGGGACACATTTTTTACTGTAACCTTTTTTGTTTTCTCATTGTACTTATTGTCAAAAGAATCCTCCCTACTGTTTTTCAGACAGATAAAAGATAATTTCAGTAGTTACAGATCTCAGAAGTGAGAGGTTGTTAGTTTCAGGCTTAAGTTACTTAAACAACATTCCTTCATAGATTTCATTTTACAGCTTAGGTGTTCTGATTTCCACACAGCACTCTTTTCCTTTTACTTCAGACTCAGGGTACTCCACATAGCCAAATCTCCCATTCCAGAAAATGGGCAGGAATGATTTTTCAAAGTCATAACCTTGATATCTTGGCTGAAGAGGAGTCTCCTCTTACTACCCACTTCTTTGCCAACCACACACTCCCAGTTCTATCTTGTCTGAGTAAAATTAATGGTGGCTTTCCCACTTCAGTTCATCAGCTAAAAGCTTGTAATCAAACTTAATCTAAAGTTAGGGCAAACTTTTTCCTTCTTTTCCTCACACAGAAGATTCTCAATCTGACCCTCCCTGGTCAGAGTCCAAGCTTCAACTCCCTCCTGACAATCCTGTCAGCTCCAATTTGTTATCTTCTCACTGTCCAATCACAGAGAGGGGAGAGCAGCATGTAAATCATCCTCCCTTCAGGCAGTTGTTTTTTAGCCCTTACCCTTCCACTCTCTGGATGCAGCATTTGGTAATCCTTGCATTTAATGTCCATTCCATTGCACATGGCTATTTGAAGTGCTATTCATTTGAACAGTGAGCAAATCATTGAGATAAAATATTATTTTTAATTTGAAAAGAAAAAATAAAATAAACCTCATATCTACACACAAGCATCCATAAAAGATTTCCAACTATCTATAAAAAGTCCATCCACAGTTGTCTTCTATATGCCATATGTTTGAATATAGATAAAGTTGTAAGGCTCTCCATCCACTGAATTATAAGATGTGGGCATTTGTCTCTCCAATGTTATAATATAATTATTTTAGCTACAGTAGGGACACTTAAAGTCCATTTTAATTGACTGTTAAGTTACAGGTTACAGGTTACAGGAAGGTAGTTTAAAAATACCTAAATGTCCTCACAAATCAATTGGTATTCTAATACAAAATTAATATGAATAATAACTTCCTTGCAAAAAGATCTAAAAATTGGACATACTTAAAGAATATGCTTAAGAGATACATCCTGTAAATTACAGCACCAGCAATTAGCAAGTCGAAATATTCATATGAGTTATTTGACAGTGAACAGGAATTGTAAGCACCTAAGTTCAATTTTCAAATTCTTGTTGCATGTCTGTTAAACACACCTAGAAGAGGAAGCAGAATCATGGTGGCAACCTACCTACATATACTCAGCATAGAGGATAAACTGTCCCTATTCATATTCATAGTCTACATCAAGTTTCTTGATTTTTAGCATGCATATGATCCATTTGCATAGTTTACCAAACATACAATTTCAGAGATCTGCTGCTGCAATCCCCTCCCCTTCCATATGCATTCACATCCTATTTTAGTTATGAGCTAGAGTACTGATAACTTGAGAAACTTAAATAGAAGCCACCAATAAGAGATGAAAATAGGACACAACAAAGAATGAAAGACATCTAAAGATTACTGCCATCTTTTCATGTCATGTGGCTCAAGGGTGGGCAAAACCATGTGCCAAGCAATAAAGAAAAGAAGCTGCATTCAGAATCAGTCCTGCTTGCTTGAGGTCTAGGGAAATTATTTTTATTATTTTATTTATTTTATTTGTCAGATTTATATCCCGCCCTCTCTGCAAGTGGGCTCAGGACAGGTCACAACATCATGAAACCAGCTAAAATCATAAAACAATATAATCAACAGATCTCATTGGACAATGGAGTGGAACAAAACAAAACAGGCAAGGGACCAGCAGGAGAGTTTGCCAGCTCCTTGCCAGCTCCTCAACTACTCTCATAGGCCTGGCAGAACATCTCCATTTTACAGGCCCAGCGGAACTGTAATTAATCTTGCAGGGCCCAGGTTTCAACTGGAAGAGCATTCCACCAGGCCGGAGCCAGAGCCAAAAAGCAGATGTTGATCTACAGAGTGTAATGCCTTCTAGGGAATATACAGGGAGAGATACTGAAGATATGCAGGTTCCAGACCCTTAAGGGCTTTAAAAGTTAACACATTGAACTTGACCCAGAATTCAACCGGGAGCCAATGCAGCTGGTGCTGTACAAGTCGAATATGTATCCTAAACAGGGTTCCAGTGAGGAAATGTGCCACTGCATTTTGGACTAATTGCAATTTCTGGATCAGTTTTAAGGATAGCCCTGCATAGAGTGAGTTACAGTAGACCAATCTGGAGGTGACCATTGTGTGAATTACTTTAGCTAGGTCATGGGTAGAGAGGTAGGGAGCAAGTTGCCTGACCTGCCAAAGATAGAAAAACTTGGTGTGAACATAGGTAGTCACTTTCTTGAGATTCATGAACTGAACTGAGATGGCCCTCCCTCCCTCTCTCACTAACTCACTCAAATACCCCCCCACACACAGATACATATGAGGAGGTGCATGAGAGAGAATAAATCAACTTAGAATATGAGAACAAACTATAACAGGAATTTTAAATACATATAAATTCTAGTACCTGGAGCAGAAAAACATTAATATGATATATAAATTAAATATTTGCTAAAGACACAGAGCATTAGTATTAAATAATTTGCTCTAGAACAGAGAAAGAATACAATACATAACCAAATGGAGACAATTATTTACCAGGTGTATATCTACAAGTACAGAATGATTGATAAACTCACCCATTCTGTTTAGCTAGCGTAATTGAAGGCAAAATTTGTGATTCACCAAACTGCATGTAGCCTGTCAACTATGTATTGGGGCCTGCCAAGTGCTCAACAACTCCTCTGCCTTTGTACTCCTAGGCAGACAGAACAATTTCTTGAGCACAAGTGGGCTAATCCAATGCCATCATGCCCAGAAGTGCTTTCTCAAACAATTATATTCTTATTTCCATGTATTTAAAATAATATTTTATTGCATTAGCAGAACTGCCACAATAAGATGTAAAATGGGAGGAGAGACCTATCTTCAAGTACAGCACTTCACTTTTATTCATAGAAGTGAATAGAGCATTCACTTATTTGGTAGAATATGAAAGTACACACTTCAACACACTGTTGATGTTGTGGTGGGTAGGCATGTTGTAGAATTTTGAGAACATCCTGTTTTAATTTGAAAGTTCAGTTTCTGCCACTGTTTTTGCCAGTTGGCCTAAAAAAATAAACCAATACATCTGGAATACTAGCAATGAAGAATGAGTGAAGTGAAAAGATTCACAATGATAGCATCGGAGAACAAGGCAAAAAAGGGGGTGGGGGCAGAGGGATATCCCATATGCCATTCTTCCCTAGTTCCCTTTAATCCATGTATGCTTATATTTAGTTTTATTTCTTACTTTAGCATGGGACAGAATTGTAGCTAGTAGGTTTTATAGAGAGACATTCTGTATTTTGCAAAGATAACACATAAAGAAGTAGTTTTGGGGAAAATATCACCAACACATTTATACCTATGAGAGCTTCTTTGTGTTTCTGAATACATTGATAGAATTTGTCTTCACTGTCTAGCTGACTTGTACGATATCATAATCCGGTAACAATGTGTGTCTGTGTATAACACTCCCTGCCTAAATTATGGTAATCAGAAGAAAGTACATAGACTCCATGGATATGTCACTATCCGGATCTGTTATTGCCCTTGAGTCACATTTTGAGACCTTATTGAAGAACAAGGGATACATTGTTAACTTTTAGATCAATAAACAATTATTGTTCTTTGTGAGTTGTTGAAAGGGGATTTGGAGCATTTGCAGGTAAGAGGCATAAGTTACCACCGGCTGCCAGAGTCACAACTGCTATACATTCTCTGTATATTATTTGATTTTACTTTGTGAAGACTTCAACGGGGGGCCCCATTTCTTGTCTCATGGTGTGAGATGCGCATAATGGAGCCAGCAGGCTCTCTTCCCTGCCTCCAATAGAGTGTGGGGCACCAACTGAGCTTCTGAACACTTCCCATCCCAAAGTCCCCATTAGCTATTATGCGACTTGAGAAGGGGGAAAAAAAACACTTGAGCAACTTGCAAAGATTTTCTTTTAAAAATCATTTTAAAATATTGACAGGATCCCATCTCTTAAACTGTGTAAGCCATAAGGCTGCAGAGAAAGCAGGCTAGTAACAACATGATCTGCATTTTAGAAATGAAATACCTAATTACTGCTGATAAAATCACTTTCAAAACAATTAGCGTTTCCCCATCTAATTTCAGTCTCCATCCTCTTATACACAGAAACCCCATTCCTCTTATACACAGCAAACTGCACCTTTTGTATTTTTCCCCTTACACCAAGTTTTATATTCAAACCTCATGCAGTGAGAAGTTTAGGACTTTTGTAACAAAATCTGTATTGATCAGCAGGTCCCGTCAACTCAAGTGTAAGGTCTTTCTGATTCTTTCTCATGCTTTCCCCTACCTTTTTAAGGAAGCTATTTTGAAAAGTGTGTCTAACACCTCATCTGGCTTGTTATTGTACTCTGAATGCTTTGTTTCATCAATTGTATCAAGAATGAAGCTAACAGACGCAAGAAAAGTTGGATCTATAAAATAGATCCTGAAATTGTTTTTGGATGACCTAAGTGTTGCTTTGCTCACATCTACACTTGCTGCCTACAGGCACAATAGTTCTCTTCTGAATCACCTCTACAGAATTCATTGTGAAATGAGCACAAAACCAGCAGTGTGTGTTTCCCAAACACAATTACTTGGAATAGACAGCTAACTGTTTTGTTTGGGGCAGATGTTCTTTTCACCAAAAACTGTAGTAAGCGCTGACTGTTAATTTTCAGATGCACTGCTTCAAAAACTAACAGCATTCTGGATTTTGATAGAAATTTTCTGTGAAGAATCATGTATCAAATATATATGAGTTTATCTCTGTTTTCCAGTTAATATGCCAAATGGGGTGTGCAAAACAAAACAAATGAACCAGAAATACACATGGGAATCGTTGTTTCATTTTGTTAAAGGAGCTTCTGGCACAGTGAACCAAATCCAGGAAACCAAATTATAACAACGTGCTCCCACCAAAAAGTTTACTTATTTTGTTTTGTTTTGGTTCTTATCTTGCAGTGTGGTAGCATCTTGTTTTCCGTAATGACATTCACCAATTGGATCCCAAGGGGAGAGAGTTCTTATTACTTAATTCCTTTGTCTGGAATATTCACAATGCACGAGTGCATCATTTTTCCCCATCACTACCTGGGAAACAGTAGTATTTTTCTTCCTGCCAATCGGGTCCTTTTCCACCTATCAGCCTTGGAAACATTTGGTAAGGGGAATATGCAGACTTCAATCAGAGGCTGTGATTCTAAAGACACTTCCCTGGGATTAAGCACTATTGAATAACATGGGACTTACATCTGAGGAGAAATGTTTAAGATTGTTTATTCCCCATTTTATGAGCCATTCACCTGCTCTACCCTTTCAAAAACAAACCTGCTTGCCCACAGCAGAGGGAAAACTTATGGGGAAAAAACCAAGTCTTTGGGGGGAGGGGTTCAGACAATCATGCTGCCTGTTTGCACTTGGTGGCAATCAATGCAAGGACACCATTTCATTTTTTGGTGCTATAGAAAAAGAAAAACATGAATATAATGCAGGATTGTTTTTAATGCTGCCACCACCTCACTACCCATTTGCCAGCCAGTTTCCAGCAATAGAGTGTGCTCGCCAACACTCACCTTCTTCAGGGCCCATTGTGGTGTGTGTGTGTGTAATGTAACTGAGGAAAAACTGAATGTGTCAATGATTTAGAGGAAGGACAGTGGTCTGTGGTATTTCGGTGCTGTTAAATACAAAAACAGCTGCCCCCAAAGAGCCTGGAAGCCCTCATTACAAAGAGTAGGGCAGAAACTCATGATAAGGGATAAAAATGGATTAGGTCCAAGATGACAACTCCTCATCCATGGAAAAAACCAATAATGGTACGTTATTTAGAAACCTTGGATCCAAAACTGAAATGGAATTTTTTTCAGTGCACACTTCTAATGTTAAACAGACATTAGAGGCCTGGGTGCAGTGAGTCTCTGAATTATGAGCACAAGAGGACTGGAGTGATAAAAAAATACTTGGTTCTGATTCTGAGCCATATACTGGCCTTTCTGGGCATCACTACATCTCCTAATGTTTTCACCTTTTCTGCTACAGCTCTATATTTCCTGCAATAGTTCCCAGATTCTTCTTCCTCAATTGCAATGTCAAGTTCCTTATGACAACCACTATTCTGCTTCCATGGCAATAATCTATTTCCATCTGTACAGGTTTTCAGAAATAACTGTCTTCTATAATACTAGCCAGAGTTTTCATGTAGTGATTTATTTATTTGAAGTATTTTACCCCATTTTCAAGCTATCTAGCTATCTTGGGGAGTCTATGTACTCCCCAAGTGTCTTTCAATTAAAATCTATCACATTTTAATTAAAAGTTGCTGAGATGCACAGTTCTGTTGGGATTTTTCCCTACGCAGTAAATGAAGGTTCGTTAAATACTGTGGCATCTGTTAAGAACTGGCAAAATGCTGATACTGTTTATAGAAATGATGGGTGGAAGAATATCCCGGATGTTAGTCTTCCACTTTTATCCTCACCTTCTAGTTGTTGATGGCGTCAAAAGCTGAAGTCCCTGTAATGTTAGAGATATAACATTGTTATTTTATATTATTGTGGCAGCAAGGCTGTTATATGCAAAATACTGGAAACAAGAGAAGATACCGGAAATTGAAGAATGGATTAAAAAACTGTTATACATGGCGGAGATGGATAAAATGACGAGAAAATTGAGAGAACAAAACTCAAAAGAATTTCAAGAAGACTGGCAGAAAATGAAGGATTACCTAGAAAATGAATGGGATGTAAAAGGGAAATTAGTAATCTTTGATAACTACTGAAAGATAGATATTAAGTGACTTTACCTGTAATCAAAAAGATAAGATGTAAATTAGATGTAATGATCAGGGATAGAATGGTTCTAGCACTGTTGGAAGTCAAAATAAAAGGGGGGGAGGGAGGAGTGGGGGGCATACAGTAGTTGGGGGATGAATAACTAATGTTTTTATATCGGATGTATATGCTAACCTACCAAAATAAAAATAAAACTTTAAAAAAAATAGCTGAAGTCCCTGTGCAACTATAAGGCCCCATTAAAAATAACTTGGACAACATACAGTGCAATCCTAAGAATCATATGCTGGCCTTCCTCAGGAAAGACCTAGCTGCTGTTAAGGGCTAGTAAATTTATGGAGCAAAGCAGTGTTGAATAAAGGCATAAGTATATATTAGATTGCCCTGATCTGGATAGCCCAGGCAAGCCCAATCTCATCAGATCTTGGAAGCTAAGCAGGGCCAGCCTTGGTTAGTAATTGAATGGGAGACCTCCAAGGAAGACCAGGGATGCAGAAGCAGACAACAGCAAACCACCTCTGTCAGTCTCTTGCCTAGAAAACTCTACCAGGGGTCACCACAAGTCAGCTATGACTTGAAGGCACTCTCCACCACCACATAAAGGATAAAACTGGTTTGCAATTGTAGTGGTATGTCAACAAAGAACTTTGAAAACTGTAGCTTCACAAAGCTGAGAATTCTGTATTAGATAGCCCTTGAACCTTCAAAAAAACAATGCCCAGAGGGAACCTTGAGATCTGGGAAACTGACTGTCCTGATGAGTGACCACATACTGTGAATGCCATCTTTGGAACAGAAGGGAAAAGGTATGTATGACATCATCCTCTCTATTGGCTAGCAGTTTTAAGCCTCTGGATCAATCTGATTTATTATAAATAGTAAAAGTTTGGCCTTCTGTCTTTGCTGGACAACTATGCAGTATATTCTGTCTGATGCCCTTCAGGCACTAGCTCCTTGTCTCATGATGATGCCAAGAACCTATGGTGGAACTTGCTGTCCAAATTTGGATTTGAATGTAGTCGCTCAAAACACTGGCCTAGCAGGATTTCAGTAAATCAATCAAGGCATCCCTTTCTTTTGTTCTGACAGTTCCATATTAATGTTCTGTAAGTTATTTTCTCCTCCACTTGTTTGTATTATAAGCAGGAATAACAGCAAATACTGCTTATTTCACCTTTGGGGGGGCAATACTGAGTATCTTAAATATTTAGGCATAGATAATATTTCCTTATAGCACAACTTTAAAGTGTGTGTGTGTGTGTGTGGTGGGGAGGGAGACTGAGATTGGAAAGTGAACACCATTGAATTAAATTGTTGACTAAAAGTAAGATTTCAATAAAGCAAAATACATATTCTCTATGAATTGCTTTTTTTGTAATATTTTAACCTTCCCCCCTTTGTCAACACATTTTGGAAATAATGTCTAGAATATGATCAGTCTTCCACTGATAATATCTCAATCAGGTCTAAATAGTATTAATGTAATCATGATTTCATTTTGAAAATGAGCTCTGGAGTTTGTACTTGGTTGCTATTGTCTACACATATACACAGACATTTACACAGACACTTTAGCAGCAGATGTGGGCAGTCTACTAGAATATCAAAGAGTTAACTACTTGATAGTGGTCTTTATACCCAGGAATAAAAGATCCAAAGGTATACTGGATCAAAATGCTTCTGTAAACACATAAAACAAATATAGGTCCAGAATGTCTCTACAGTAACTATCTCAAAATATTTATTTTGTTTTACAAAGGTTGCCTACTTTGACAAAAAAGTTCTATCTTATCAAAACAGCCATTTCAGTGTGGACATGTAAAATGATCAATGTTCAACTCAGCAAGCATTTTGACTACGGTACATAGATAAACTCCTTTGGAAAGGAATGCCTTTCTGAATGTTATTTAGTCCACAACCTACAAGATACTTTTCAAGATATCACTGCCTTTCTGATCATCCCTCACTTTGGATCATACACAAATGTGTGTAGCTTTGTGTGAGAAGAGGAGACTTTTCCAGTTGAGACTGACTTTGACTGTGGTTTGTATTTTTTGCCATTTGGACCCTAGGATCTGACTTTTACTTTGTTGTACAGTTCCATTTCAATGTACCCTTATGCAAATTAGATCCCAAATGATAATCATTTAATTGTTTGTGAAATAATGGAGCTATCATTTTGGAAAGACGAAATATCCCAACGACAAAAATGTCAACAATGAGATGGAGCATGAAGAAATGTCCATGATGAAATGTCAGTCGCAAGATGTTGCATGACGAGATGCTGCCACAATGAAATGGTGCATGGCAAAATGTCAACACATTGAAATGTCAGCTCCAAAACCTTACCATGATGAAATGTGTAGGACAAAATGACTCCATGGGATTATGGCACAGTAGGACATGTCCTGTCATGCTTAATTGCTTTTAATCCCATGTACATTTCCCTCAACTCTGTGACTATAACTTATTTCTGTCTATGGCCTTTTAAAAATTAAAATACAAACATATTTGTGCTTGGAGAGCAATGTGCAAAATCTTAATGCTTAATATTTCCTATTAAACAGGGTTCACTGAAGCCGCTGATCTTGGCAGCTCTGAGACAATAGTCGAGTTAGATTACTATCTGTCCTTTTATTCAGTTGAAATACCATGTCCTTTACAAAACTCTGTCATGAGTTGCTGGGAGAATGGTACTTTTCTGAAAATATAGCTGTCTTGTGGTTTCAATGACAATGTAACAAATAAAACACCTAGTTTAAAGTGCTTAATTTTTTTTGATGATGCCAAGGACATATTTTAACTTTTTTTAAAAAAAAAAATCTCTATTGAACTGTTTCTGAACTTATTTGGAACATTTTGGATTGTACTCACCTTTTCAGTCTAAAAATAAGCATCCCATTGTATGTACATTAAAGTTCATGGTGGTATCACATGCTGGGAAGGCATAAATAGAAAATACACATTCCCGCTGCCCCACTGACAAGTGCTTCAGATGCCATCATATCAAAAAATAAATTAACAAACAAACAAAAAGATCTCTGGATAGCTTATGGGCAAAAAGTAGATGGGAGAGTTTCTCTTTCTACTGACCTAGCTTTACATCTGCTGCCTCCCTCACTGATCCAGGTGACTCTTTATCCTTTCTGAAGAGAGAGATCAGCCCCTGATAAGATGTAATAAGCAGGCAATCAAGTGTCTGATTGAAATTCTTTTGCCCTTTTGTATTGTTTAATCTCTGATTGACTGAGTGATTCGCAAGCAAGTTCCATGCTTGTCTTTGCTTTTGGTTTATCTTTTTGACAAGGGAGGCTCAACTGTAACTGGAGGCATCCAAGATCTTCTGACCAGCATTCCAATTTGAGATTTTAGTGCGCTTGATTCTCATAAAAATGAAAAGGCAGCCTGCAAACCATGTTTGCTTTCTCGTAAAGACAGATACATACTTTTCCCATTATAAAGACTATTTTCAAAGCTAAGGATATTGAATGTTCTAACAGTAATGTCAACTCTCATGATTTAATCATGAGGTGCATGAGGGTTATTTTTTGTTTAAATTTGATATTCTCATGATCTCAATATTTTTCATGCAAATCTTGTTATTTCTGCTTCCTTTCACACTCAAGCTTAAATTGCTTGTCAGTTACTTTGCTCTTCCGGAGAGCAGTGCTTTTGAGATTTGGCAATATGATTTCATACAACTATTTATAGCCATTACTTCTACGTTTTGTCTCTCAGTGACACCATTGTATTTTAGCCCCAAAATCTCCTCACTGAGTAGGTTGACTTAAAACCATTATCAGAGTAGTGAAAGCTTGAGGTTCCAAAACTATTAATTTTCTGCATTCAAATTACACAGCTAGAAAGCCTGCATGCATTAGAACCAAAGGGAAAAGGACAACAGATGAACAAAAGAGCAATGCAATGAAAGGGAAGTCAACTATGATGATTCAAAATATGCCTTTTGAAAGCATAGAACAACCTCATTAATCATTAGTATATCACAAAGTATAAGTATGACATTGCTGTAGTTTAAATTAGCTGCAGCTATTTTTCCCTTTCTAATTTGGAGCATTCTATTTGGTCTCTATTCAAATTGATCAAATACTGTTGGGTCAATCAGCTTTAATCACCACCAACTGACGCTCATGCTTAAGGCCTTCATCCTAGTGTTAATCTACAAATAGGTTTTGATCAAAAATAGGCCCCATGCCAGCATTACTTGGAGGTACACCAGCACTAAGCTCTGATGGCAATGTGCTGGCTTAAATCTGGCAGAGTTGCACCAGTGTAGGGGGGTCACCACTTGGGAATGTAGGAGGTGTGCTGTGAGGAGGAAAGGACAGGTCATTAGCCAGCAGGGGTAACTGGGAGGCCAAAATGGCCTTGGAAAAGGCTGATATCTTGTCTTGCTGCCATACCCCACAAAGCTCATGGAAGACTGAAGAGCCAGCTGGAGAGAAAGGAAGCGCCATCACACTACTCCTTGCTGATTGTACTCCTCCTAAGCCAGCAGGTCAAAGATTTGGCACTGCCATGCTTCTACTTTGTTGACACATCACACTTAAGATGGCACAGGGTGAAGTCAGGTGCTGCTGTCCCCATGCTCCTCCTTGCCAGCCTAGGTATTGTGGGGTAAACAAGAAGTATGAGTAATAGACATGGGCACAAAACAGAAAAAGCTCAAAATTAAAGTTTCGTGTTTCATTGTGATGCACGAATCACTTACCATGAAACTTCACAAAATTGACACGTTTACTGAAATGATTCGTTAATTTTGTGATTCGTCAGAACCAGGGGCATTTCAACGGCCCCCTTCATACCTGGAGATGCCAAACTTGCAGGGAGGCTTCAGCAGGAAGAGGCCCTAAAACAAAACCAAAGGAAGCAGCTGACAGACCTGCCTAACAGGGCTTGGAAGGGGTGAGATTGGTGTGCCCATGGCTGTTGTACCACGTCCTCCTGGGATCCCGACCTTGGGCTTGAGCTCCTCAAGCAAGAAAACACGGCAGTGAAGGACTCATGATACCCTAGGGACTTCCTTGCAGGAATGTTGTTTATTTGAGTATTGATTCTTTGTACATTTGTAGCATGAAGCACTTTAAAGATCTTAAGATATTGTGATAATATTATTAGAAGTGTGTATATTTATTCATTTGCGGGTGCTTTTGTTAGGTACATGGTCTTTTGCACCTTGCGTTTGCCTTTGGTTGTTTGCAGTCTTTGGTATGAGGCCTGGCCCTGCCTTTCACCCTCACTGTTATCCCCCTACATCCTGATTGTTTGAATAGGAGGTAATCCAGTTTTTTTTCCCCTGAACTTTTAAAAATTAAATGGCAGCGTTGCAATGTTGGTTGCTTAAAGAAAAAAAACCCTTTGTAACTGGTGATGGGGTGAGGGGAACACTGCAATACAGCTAATGCAAAAACTCTGCAGACGGCCCTGAATCCCACTTGATATTTTAAAATTTTCACCTGTGCTTCCTGTACTATTTAGTCCATTTTTGGCTTTTTAAAAAGAATTTTTTAAAACAACAACATTGTAACATTGTTACTATTAAAAAACTTATACATTTCCTCAGACGATCAACTGAGAAAACTGATGTGAACCCAGCCAATAAGCTAATGAAACTGACATGTCCTCAAAATCTGAAGCAGAAAAAGAGCATTTTCCCCCCGGTATATATCTTTTATTTCAATTTGCAAACATACAAACATAAAATATAATCTATAATTGTACAAACATAAAATATAAACTATAATAATTTATATTCAGTATCATACATTTATATGGAACTTACTAAAATTTACTTTTAATTTTTCATTCTATTTAAATATCTTCATTTATCTTCATATCTAGTAACATTTTTATTATAAGCACGTATTACGTAACTCTTTCCTTCTATCATTCTCTGTTAATTTAATTTTCTTCTTCATTTTCAGTTATATAATTGAAAAAAACTTTCCATTTTTCTTGAAATTCTGAAGTCAGTCCATTATGTAAAAAATATGTTAATTTTGCCATTGTCACATGTTCATTTAATTTATTTTTCCATTCGTTTAGGTCTGAGCATTTTACTGCATTTTATTTTGCTGCAAATATTACTCTTGCTGTCATCACCATATATTTACGTCAAATAAAACTTAGATGTTTCTTTGGGGATAGTACTATGACTGGACGTAATGATTTTGGTTTACGTACTATATCCAATTTTGTCCCCAACGTTACTAATGCTGGTATTCAGACCTTTGAGAAGATGATTATGAAGGAACTTATAGAAATTGAGAATAAGGAAGGATATAAATTTAATAATATGCCATTAATAGAAAGAAAAACCCTGCAGAACTTGGCTGCTGACGAGTTTATCATCATTAAAAAGGCAGATAAGGGTGGAGCAATTGCAGTTATGAATCGAGCCAACTATATGATAGAAGTTAATAAGCAACTTGCAGATATGGATAGCTATACGGAAATTTACACTGACCCCGTTAATAAAATCAGACTGTTGATAAAAGTGACCTTAGATGAGGGCTTAGCTCTGGGTTATATTACTGATTCCATTTATAAGGGATTAATTAACCCCTCACCAAGAACCCCAGTCCTCTAATTATTGCCCAAGATCCATAAAGGGGGTTTCCAACCTCCGGGACATCCAATTGTGTCTGGCAGTAACTCCATATTGGAGCCTGTATCTAGATATGTTGATTACCATCTTCAAGCATTTGTTAAAAAACTGCCAACCTTTTTGCTTGATACCAGAGATTTCATTAGGAGATTTGAAGGCTTTGTTTTGCCACCAGATTCCTCATTTGCTACTCTTGATGTCTCCTCGTTATACACTAATATTCCTCACGAGGAGGCTCGGGAAGTGGTCTTTGAAATGTTGGATCAGAGGGAACAATTGAATCCACCCACTTTTTTTCTGGTCTCCCTAATGGAACTGGTTTTGGAAAATAATTATTTTAGGATAGAAGATCGGTATTTTTTGCAAATGCATGGCATTGCTATGGGCTGCGCTGCGGTGCCCAGTGTTGTCAACTTATTTATGGGCAAATTAGAACGCAATTTTTATTGCAATGTTAACCAAAACCCGTATTGGAAGGGGATCCTAATTTTTGTTCGTTTCATTGACGATTTGTTTTTGGTGGTAGATAAGACTGTGAACATTGAGGACATGGGAAAATGGATGAACAACATCCATCAAAATATAAAATTTATTTGGCAGTTTAGTACCACTTCTATTAATTATCTGGACGTTACTGTATATCGATCTTCAGATAACACACTAGCAGTGCGTCCATATATAAAGGATACTGATAAGAATTTTTTACTGCATTTTGGATCATTTCACCAGGGTTATTTAAGGACTAATCTGCCATATGGACAACTACTTAGGGCTAAAAGGAATTCCACCAATCAGATTGACTTTGAAACTGAGAGTAGACGGATGATGATTGGCTTCAGACAGCGAGGATATCCTAATAGGGTGCTAGAGAGTGCCAGATGACAAGTAAATAATACCAACAGACAGGAGCTACTGCAGGCCAAGACACGCAATAAAACAAAACGTACTGTATGTGTTTTGGACTATAGCATTAAAGCAAACCAGATCCAGCATGTAATTTTAAAATATTGGCCATTAATTAGTGAGATTCCGGGATGCCAAGAACCTCTCTTAACAGCTTATAGAAGAACGCGAAATGTCAGGGACATGATTATACACTTGGACATGCGTCCTAAGAGGGATAGCCTATAATCGCGACTCCCAAAGGGTTTACATAAGTGTGGTAGGTGTAGGCAATGTCAATTACTTATGAATGAAAGAGATTTATAGGACTTAAATGTTAGGACACCACAAACATTTATGAATTGCAATACGGAGTATGTAGTGTACCTCTTAAAGTGCCCTTGTGGTTTATTATATGTGGGAAGCACTACCCGCTCCTTTAAGGTTTGTCTGTATGAACATCAGTCGTGAATAAAGAATAAAGTCCTGGAGGCACCTTTGGTACAGCACTATTTAGAGAAGGCTCATAATGAAATGGACATGAAAGTTACAATCTTATATAAAACGGAGCAGAGAGCATCAGAGACTGCAACAAGGGAACTCAGGAGGAAAGAAACATATTGGATTTTTAAACTTAGTAGTTTATCACCATATATTTAAACAATTCACTACGTATTTTTGTAATTTTACTTGGTAAAATATTTAATAGCATATTTTTCAGATCCATCAGAAACTTAAATTTTAATATCTTTTGCATTTTTAATGTATCTCTATTTACTATTTTCTTGTTTTCTTGCAAGTCCAGCACATGTGATAAAATGTTGAAACTGTATTCTGACATTTCCAGCACTTCACATTATTTTATTTTATTTTTTTGCTATATCTTTAGGGTTAATATACCATCTAAAGAACTTTTTATACCAGTTCTTC
Organism: Eublepharis macularius; assembly: GCF_028583425.1. Lineage (NCBI taxonomy): Eukaryota > Metazoa > Chordata > Lepidosauria > Squamata > Eublepharidae > Eublepharis > Eublepharis macularius. The sequence goes on from NC_072792.1 coordinate 121,034,576, forward strand.
CTTAATATTTAACATTCAGTAAACTTAATTTCTTTGGTCCATAGATGTTCCCGTTGACTCATGTATATGTTTCTTCCAAAATTTTGGATCCATTTTGTGATTTTTTTTACTTGCTCTGTTTCAGTGTCATATTTCAGAACATTTTATAGATTTTTTCTAATAAGTGTCTTTAATTTCCAGTGATTAATTGTTCAAAAGTTGTTTTCTTTCTTAAAAGTCCCCCTTCTTTAAGTATTTGTTCTTTCAGTTTAGATACCATCTGATGCTATAATAACTATGGGATGTTTTTTCTTTCATCTTAATCTGCTTGCCAGGATTTTATTTTTCTTTGTTTATCCACCATATACTGATAGGTTATATGATCAAATTTCTTTCTTGTACTATTGTCACAATAAACGTCAACTGGGGATGTCAATGGCAAGGTTGGTGGACTTATTCTGTTTCTGCATTGAAACCATATTCTGATCTCTCAAGATATTATTAATATCTTTTAGTGATTTCTTAATCCATAAGTAATTATGTCCTCCTTCTTTAATCAATTGTTTCCAGTTTAACATTCTTTTGATTTGAATTTGTAATCCAGTCTGACACCCAGACTGCTGTGGCTGCTTGGCAGAGCATTTTTCTAGTGCAGAAATAAAAACAGACTCCACTTTAGTTCGACTCCCTCAAAGTGTAGAATTAAAGAATTGAAGCAGTATGGAGCCAGAATTGATGAGTAAAGCAGATCCAGTCCTCAAGGGTTGATTACACCAAAAGCCTAATGTAAAGTTCACCATGCAGAAGAGGCCCAGATCTATTCAGAAGCGAGCCCTATGTTATTCATTTGGGCTAACTCCTAGGAAAGTGCCTTCTAGATTGCCTCTTAAGACTATATTCTGCTAATTTAGTTTTAGTCTTATATGGTTATCATGCAAAGAAATTTCTTTGGATGCAAAGAAACCCTGGTACACTGTACTAATATAAATCTATTAGACAATTCAATTATGAAAACACTTTGCTAGTGCATGTCCCATCAAAATGAATGGCACTTTTGCTGGCAGTACACTTGGGCAATCAGATTGTTAGCTCCACAGAATTTTAAATGTCATCTTGATATTTCTTGGATTGGTAATCTACATGAAGGATTGAACCCAGGCCTTCTGTAATAAAGTTTATGAATCTCTAGTCTCTGAACTTTTAAAAAAGAGGCTTAGATATGCAGTCTTACTATGCTGATGTGTGTAAATATAGGGTTTTAGCATTTATCCTAGGATAGTTTCCCACTGTTCTTATATAATGCAGGAGACAGAGTGGTATTTAATTTGAGTACTCTCACTACAGCATGTGAATATTCTTCCCATGTGCAACAAACTAAGGGCCAGTTCATTTATTACAGGGGGTTTGCTTTCACTACCTCTCCTGAAATCTGAGTGGCTGAGACTTGCAGATTTCACCCACAGGTGAAATCCTCAAGGCCCAAATGATTTCAAGAGTTTACAGTATTGTCAGAGGCCACAATTGTCCTTGCAAGGGTTTAGATCTCAGGGGTATGAACACCCCAATGTGCAGCTTTTTTGCAGGACAAAGGGGAAATATACACTGTAGGTGGCAACAACAGAATATTTTTGAGATGTCCTGGCTGGGGTTTATATTGTGCTTAGGAGAGCTCTGTTTAGCTGAAGACTTGGTCAGTATCATACGTTGTGCTAAGGTTATATAGATATGATGGGAAGGGGGGCAATTTTTATCATTCTTATTGAATAAAATGATGGAAATGCTTATAGTTATATCTGCTTGGTCACCAGTGTAATGTTATGTTGGTGCAGAAACATAGAGTGAGGAAGCTAAGGTACTAACTAATGAGACCAAGGAGTATTACCTACTCTGGAGTCTGGACCCGGAAAAGTTAAATAATTACCATCCAATCACAAATGTACTATACTTGAGCAAGATGATCCAGCAAATGGTGACTGGCCAGCTACAGGGATTTTTGAACAAAGCAGATTGTGTGGATCAGTTTCAATCTGGTTTCAGGTCTGGTTTTGGAATTGAAACAACTTTGGTTGCCCTGGTGGATGACATGATCTGGGAAATGGTTGGGGAGTGCAACCCTGTTAATTCTCCTGGACTCCTCAGTGCCTTTCAATACCATCAATCATGGTAACCTTCTGGACCTCTGTTCTGCAGTCCTTAAGGGTAGATTTTAGAGTGTGGTGCTGGAGGACTCCTGCTGTGTATCAAGAAACTGACTTGTCCCAGTCTATTTCTTGGTTCAGTTCAGGCTTTGGGTCTGATAGAAGCCTGTAAAGTCATTATGAATTTGCAGTTTCAGGGTAGAGATTGAACTATGCAGATCTCATGGCTTCAAGGTCCTGCACTTACATTGCATCATTCTAGCAAAGGACCATGGGTGAGAGTATGTGCACTGTCCTTGATTGGCTAACTGGGATCAGGCCAGTTGCTACAGAACAACATTCTTCATTCTATCTTGACCCCCTGGGCCCTTACAGCTTTTGGACTTTGTATGGTTGCTAAAGGGTTTTCTACTACCTGCTTTTGTGCTCTGGACCTGCTCACTTGGCTTGGTGCCAGTCTAGGATTTCTGTGTCTGGATTGTGAGACTTTGGAACCTTGTTTGTAGTCCAACACACTAGAGTTGAATGAAGAAGAAGACAAAGTGGTGGGCAGAACTGAATGAATCCCCCAGATCCACCTGAAATATTGATCCAGAAAGACCCATGTTAATTTTTTTTATTGTTTTAATGTTTTCTACCTTAAGGACTCTGTTTGGGTAGAAATGTGAGATACAAATGTTTTAAAATAAATAAATAATAGAAACAGATAGGCAATTTACTGAGGGGAAATCTTGCTTAGCCATTGTCCTAAGCCTCACCCACCCCACAGAGGGGGTGGGTGAGGAGGAATATGAGTGCTGCTGGTGGAGGGCAAAATCAGGAGCCACTATGACTATGTTCCTCCTCTCACATGCTAGACAAAAAGAGGCCTGGGGACTCGCCCTATGCCAGCATCACTTGTATTCATCCATGTCTTTCCTACCATATCCAGGCCAGTGAAGAGGAGCCTGGGCTGCGGTTTGCTTCACCCTATGGCAGCAACACCCATATTCCTCCTTGCCAGCTATACCATTTCCAGGTCAGCAAAGAGGAGTATAGGGACACTAGCCCCGGCTTCACCTTGTGCTGGGGTGTTGCAGCTGGCAAGAAAGAGAACAGGCACAGCAGTACTTAGCTTTGCCCTGCTGGCACAGAAGTAATATGCCGAGCAAAGAGGAACATGGCATTACCCATTAGACATGGGCATGAATCGAAATGCGAAAATCAAGAAAATAGGAGGAAAAAGGTCTTCTTGACTCAACCTGTAAAGAAAAAAGAGAGCAGATTTAAGAATGTTAATTTCAAGTCAGCAGCTGTGCCATGTTTACTTGTGAGTCAAGTGAGGGGAGCCCTGCTCTGGGGCCTTTTCCCTCCTATTTTCACCTGGAATATAAAAGAAGAAAAAGTGAAAAAAATTCAACAGGTCTTTTCCATTTGGCTGTTGTACCACGTCCTCCTGGGATCCCGACCTTGGGCTTGAGCTCTTCAAGCAAGAAAACATGGCAGTGAAGGACTCATGATACCCTAGGGACTTCCTTGCAGGGTTGTTTATTTGAGTATTGATTCTTTGTACATTTGTAGCATGAAGCACTTTAAAGATCTTAAGATATTGTGATAATATTATTAGAAGTGTGTATATTTATTCATTTGCGGGTGCTTTTGTTAGGCTCATACCAAAGACAGCATTCTGCACTTCAAAAAAGCCCCAGTTTGATTTTGCTGGGGGGGGGGGACATTCGGTACATGTGCAGGGAGAAAAGCTGCAGAAAAGTCAGGGGAAGACAGATTCTGTGGCAGATGCAGCCTTTCTCTGTGCAGAATGCAAAAAAGCATGGGAAGTATATTGGAGATCATGCGTGCAGAACTCTGGAGAGAAATTGATGTAGTATGGGCCCTGAACCAAAGAAAAAGCCCCATGCAAAAAAGACCTTACTGAGGATTGCAGCCATAATCTCACCATCTGTTTCACACAGAGTGCATTGGTATGATATTCGTAGCTTGAATTTGTAGGCACTGGTAAATTTTAGGAATTATCTTGAATCTGATTATGGAGTGAATGAAGAGAGTTTATTCAAGAACTACAACTTTGGTAGAAAGCAGAGAAATGGAATAGATACTAACTACCTCACTAAACAGGGAGAGAGGGACTTCTGGGAAGAAACAGGAAGTAGCCTAAGAATACCAATCTGGAGACATGCAAGAAGGACAGACGAGAGGGGAAAAGAAGGATCCAATCCTGCTATCTAACTCTCAGACCTGCTGCCCCCTGCAGGTATTCTGCCTTCTCTGTACACAAGACATTGTATTTCCAACACCCCTTCTCAAGGTCTAGTGTACAGAGTCCACAAGGTTTAACTTCTTGCATAGACTTTCAAACTTGTCTTTAGGGAGTGGCTTAGTGAGTATATCGGCGATCATCTCTTCTGTGCAGCAATACTCCAACTCAATAAGCTCATCCTCTTGCATATTTCTCACTAGATGTTCTTTCACATCAATATGTTTGGTTCTGGAGTTCATCTTTTCTGTTTCTGTAAGTTTTATGAACCCTTGATTGTCCTTGAAAAGTTTTATCGGTTTAGGTTCTTCTATCCCAAAGTCATTCATCAGTTGCAGCATCCACTTCAGTTGTCTGCATGCTTCTGCTGCGGATACATATTCAGCATCAGTTGAGGACAGAGCCAGAGTTTCTTGTTTTCTGCTGCTCCAGCTCACTGCTCCATTGCCATAAAAAAACAAATGTCTACTGGTAGACTTTCTGTCCTTGGTATCTCCTGCCTAATCTGCACCCCTATATCCCATCAAGCTGCCGGCCCTGATCTCAACGGGGCTGGCATTTGCAGGGACGCTGAGCGAGGAGAGAGCAGCATAGCCTTCCCCTCCCGGCTGGCTCCCAATGTGGCTCCCAAACATGCAGGGAACCGCAGGAATTCCAACCCAGCCAGCTAATCAGGGGGTGACTGGGAGAAACAGGGGGCAGGAACACAGTTCCCAACCTGAGAGAGCTAGGGTTCTCTCAGGTCCTCCCCTTCTCTATTTAAAGGGAGCCAGTTGGAGCGATTAGGGCAGTTGGGCTCTAACAGCGATCCCCTCCGACCCTCCGCTCCTATTAGGGTTTATACAAGTTGGTTCAAATAAGGTGATTTGCGCGTTAGCGACTGGTTAATTTGAGTCTGAATGTGTTTTCAGTGGTTTGGTTACCATTTAGTCGCAACTTGGGGTTATAGTGATTTGATGGGTTGCAGCAGTTTCAATGGGTTACGCCAGTATTATACATGGTTATTATAATCTCTGTGTGGCGGTTTTGGCGTTGGGCATGGATCGTCTTGGGGGGAAACAGGGTCTGCGCGCACTGCTTCCCCATAGATGGGGATCCCCATAAGGGATCTTGGAACCAGCAAGGACAGGAGCAAGCCCAGCTCGGGGGGCTGCCGACCATGCCTGCTTCCAGGTGGCAGGGGAACCAATTAGAGGCAGCCACCAATTGGTTCCCACTAACTGTCATCCCGTGGTTTCCCTTTCAGCAGGCAGGCTGATCGCTGAGGGGTCATCGGCTAGCAGGCGGGTCAGCCGATGCGGGGATCTGCGTCCTATGCTGAGCCATCGCTCCCAACACTGTAACCAATAAAGTTGTGGCGTATCTTATTCCACACAAGGTGTCAAGCGTGTTTATTACAGCTCATCTCCCGAGCCTTTAGAGCCTGCCTCGCAATCTGGGATTATCACTTGTTGGCAACTTCAGTTTCTGATGCATAGTCACATTCAGGTATTTGGCTAGTCTCTTGACCTCATTCCAATCTCTTTTTCTTGGTGACTCAGCCTTCCTGCGCAACATGCCAACTGCTGCTGTTATATCTGGACGCATCAGGGTACTTATGTACAGCAATTTTCCAATTGCTTCCCTATACTGTTTATCTGTTGTCATCTGCCTGTTGTCTGGCAGGAGTTCATCATTTCCTTGTTGCTTTAGGTAATTTACTTCTATAGGAGTATCTGCTAGTTTACAGTTATTCATTTGCACATATTCCAGAAACTCCAGGACTTTCTGTTTTTGACTGAGAAGATAGCTCTCATCTTCTTCTCTTTCTACTTGGACTCAACAGGTAGTAGGAGATAACTCCTATTTCACTTCAGCCTCTTGACTCAGATGTTGAACTATTTCATTGTAGTTCTTCTTCTCTTCATAACACAAAATTAAATTGTTGATGTAAACTAGAATGTAAGTCCATCTGTTGTCTTGGTACTTTGAGTAAAGGCATTGTTCAGCTTTGCCTTGCTTAAAACCTTCTTTGGTCAACATTTTGTGTAGTTTTTCATTCTAAAACCTTGTAGCTTGTTTGAGCCCAATAAGCTCTTTTGCAGTTTACACATGAGATGTCTGTCCTGGGATTGTTCAAATCTTGGTGGCTCTTCCATGTAAACGTCCTCTTTTATTTCACTGTGCAGAAAAGCTGTTTTTATGTCTATATGCTTCATGTGCATCTTTTGCGCTGCAGCTATACTCAGGAGCACTCTTATTGAAGTGTGCCTCACCACTGGTGTGAAGATTTCATCGCAGTCATCATGGTATTTCTGAGTGTAACTTTTGGCAACCAATCACACCTTGTATCTATGCACTTTGCCTTCTGCATCATGTTTGGTCTTGAAAATCCATTTGCAACCATCTGTTCTCTTCCTTGGAAGAGTCCATGTCTGGTTTTTGATGAGAGATTCAATCACTTCCTCTGCAGCCCTTCTCCAGTTCTCTGCTTCTCTGACAGGCATTTTTGTTATGTCTTCCCATGTGAAGAGTTCAGGTACAACTTCTATCCTTGCTAGATAGGAAAGTCTTTTTGGTGATATGTTTCTGTTTACTCTCTCTGATCGTCTGATTATTGGCTCTTCAGCCCCTTCTGGCTCTGCGGCCCTTTCTGGCTTTACAGCCCCTTCTGGCTCTGCAGGTCCCATGGCTGTGTCATGTGTGCAGTCCACTATGGGTAGTTGTACTGCTCTTTGTTGCTGTTCTTCATTTTCTCCTGTGGTGCATCTTCACCAATGTCTGCTATCTTCCTTTCATTAACATAGACAATATGGCAGATTTTTATTGTTTCAGTCTTTGGGTTAAGGATTCAGTATTGTCTATATCCTTGTGCCTACCCCACAACAATTCCTTGTTCTGCTCAGAGATCCATCTTAGACTGTTTTTCCTTAGGAACATAACTGTAGGTTTTTGATCCAAAGATCTTAACATGATTCACACTGGGTTTGTGCCCATACTATAGTTCAAATGGGGTACTGGTTGCACCTTTGGTGGGCAGTTTATTTTGCAGGTAGGTAGTAGTGTTAATTGTTTCTCCCCAGAGCTTCTCAGGTAGCCCTGCTTCAAGGAGCATGCACCTACTCATTTCAATGAGAGAGCGATTCTTTCTCTTTGCTACTCAGTTCTGCTCCAGAGTGTATGGCACTGTGACTTGATGCTGAATCCCCTGCTTGGTCATGTAATTTTTCACTTCATGCCCTACATATTCACCTCCATTGTCAGTGCGCAGCACCAATGGTCGTCTCTGGAATCTGTTACTGACTATTGCTACATAAGGTTTAAATTTTCTCCCTTGACTTTTCTCCCTGATCATGTATGTTACAGTATACTTGGAGTATACATCAATAAAGATGAGAACATATTTGTTGCCAATTGGTGTCGCTATTCTCATTGGACTGCATAAATCACTATGTATTAAATCTAATGGCTGCCTTGCCTCATTTTCCTCAGCTCCTTTGTCTCTAAAGCTAGATCTGACTGTTCTGCTTTTAATGCAGCATATACATTTGTCTTCAAAAGCACTTCATAAATTGCATGCCTTTTGTCAGTTTATTGCTTTGAAGTTGGCTAACTGCATTTATGTTTCAGTGCCCAAACTGCCTGTGCCAAATTAATGACCAGTACTGTCATGTCTGCATCCCTGCATCCATATCATTGTTTTAAGTGTTGAACCATTGGTAACACTGTGCCTTGATTTCAGGTTGCAAATGCTCTAATCATCACTTTTGTTTCTCTCCCTCTACTAGCCTGAGAACACAGCTGTGTTATCTCTTTCTTTGAAGTTCACTGAAATGACCTTGCACTGTTTGAAATGTTGCCATTTCTTTTTATGCCTTTTTGTCCTGTCTAGCTAAACTCCAGAAGAAGTTCCCAGTCTCCTTCTGTGGTCTAAGTGGGAGGGGGGGAAATGTGTGAGTATTTAAAACTATATTTTCCTCAAGTTTCTATTCCTATCAAGGAAGCATGTACTGCTTGGATGCTTTCTTTCCTCTGAATAAACCTATGGATATTTATATGGAATGAACTGGATTTCTGAATAAAATCATTTAACCAAGAGCTTGGACTTCTTGTTACAATGGCTACAGGGACCTGTCTGCCATATCCTGCCAACCATAGCCTGACAAATTTATGTTTACAGGTCTCATTTGCATTTACAAAGTCAGCTACTTGTTGGCACGTTGTCAGTGCATATAGATCATTCTGCTTCTTAGCTACAGCTATTATTTCTCTGTCCTTCTTAATGAGACATTGTTTCCCAAAAGATACTTTCATATTTTTCTCTGCAAGCACACTTACAGAAAGCAGGATAGTTTCCAAAGTTGGCACATAGAATCACTTTGTTTGCAAGATTTCCCGGGTCTTGTTCATTTAGAAGTTTGCATCTTAATCTTCCAGACCCTATGCCTGCTATTTCTACAGTTCTAGCACCTGCTACATGCAACACCTTCCTTTTTTCTTCCTTTAGCATTTCAAAGAAAGCTTTATTCTCTCTCTTAAAAAACCATCCCTAGACAAAAATGATGTGGCCAATTGTCACCTAGTCTCTAATCTACCCTTTCTGGGCAAAGTGATTGAGAGAGCAGTAGCTGACCCACTCCAGATCTTCTTGGATAACTCTAGCACTCTGGACCCTTTCCAGTCAGGTTTCAGACCAAGGCATAGGACAGAGACAGCACTAGTAGCATTACTGGGCAATCTCCGTTTGAATATGAACAAAGGCCATGCCTCATTATTGCTTCTATTGGCTCTATCTGCAACCTTTGATACAGTAGACCATGCCATCCTGTTGAGGTGTTTAGCAACAGAAGTGGGCATCAAAGGATGTGTCCTGGACTGGTTTAAATAGTTTCTCTTGGAGTTGACTCAAAAGGTTGCTGTTGGAGATCAGCTATCTCCAGAATGGGAACTATCTTGCGGGGTTCTGCAGGGCGCAATCTTATCTCCTATGTTAATTTAACCTCTGTATAAAGCCTTTAGGAGAACTCATTTGCAGCTGTGGAGTTGGGTGTCATCAATATGCAGATGACATCTAACTCTATATCTCGCTATCCAGGTCCCCACAGGATGCAGTAGAAATCTTAGATCACTGCCTCACAGCCATGGTAAAATGGTTGAAAAACAACAAATTGAAATTGAACCCAGACAAGACAGAAGTGATGCTTGTTGGGAAGGCAGTGATCTTGAAGGACATTTTAACCCCCACTTTCGATGGAGTTTGTCTGACCCTTGCAGACTCAGTTAAGAGCCTAGGGGTTATCCTGGATCCAAAGTTATTACCAGAAAAACAAGTTAAGTCAGCAGCAAAAAATGCTTTCCACAACCTCACTCTAGCCTGGAAGATGGCTTCTTATCTTGACACGGCTGACCTGGCCACTTGGATCCATGCTATGGTAATATCAAGGCTTGACTATTGTAATGCTCTATATGTAGGTCGCTTATCTACGTATAGAGATCACTCCCATCCTACAGTCACTCCAGTGGCTACCCATCAGTTACCGTGCTCAGTTCAAGGTATTAGTTATTCTGGAGTTTGGATCACGCTGGACTCAAACCCATAGCATGGAATCCGTCTTGCTCTGAGAAGCAACTTCCAAAGGCTCTCACTTTGGCTTTCTTTGGTTCTTGTATACCTGTTTTTTATGAGAAAGCCGGCAGAAGTCTGCAGTATCCCCACCTCCAACACAAACCAGAAAGGGGGGCCATAAAAGAGCACTAAATTGAGTAAAGGTATTTGACTTTAACATATAAATTACAGCAAAGAGACAGTGAGGGTCCAAAGCCAAGATAAAGTGTTAAAAACCCTCTCTGGCCAATCGGAGCAAGACATTCCATTAGGCCTTAGAATTAATGCTGACAGTGCACATTTTTAAGCTATAGCAGTCATATAGTACAAGTCACGTGTGAAGAAAATGTTCCAAAACAATGCTATAGTAGGCACAAGATCAAGGCCCACCTGAGACCAAAAATAGAGTTAGGAACCATGTGACCATATACATCAAAGGGCCATGTGACCATACACGTCAGAGGGCTGGCAAAACTCTCTATAAAAGGAGTACCCACGGGATTATTCCTTGCCGCTCCTTGGGAAGACACAAGGGCTTTGTATCTGCCAACTGGTGGCCAATGTGCTTCCTCTGGGAACCCCTAAGGACCCACTTTGGTCCAGGGGCTTCCCAACAGGTAAGCCAGGATGTCCTGTGGGATTGGGATTTTTGCTATAGCATTTAGGGCTGCTTGCTTTAAGGATTTATATAAGGATTTATATTATATAAGGATTATAAGGATTTATATTACATAGGTTAAGAATTTTTATTAATTAGAATTGCATAAGGATTTTGCCATAGAACTATTAAGGCTTTATAGGATTAAGGTTAAGTATTCTCTTTAGGTCTTTATAAGGGTTATAAGTTACAACACTATTAATTGCATGCTTCTATATCTGTGATTTTTACCAGTTTTGCTAACCATCTGCAGTATTCAAGGGCAGACAGGCCTAGTGCTGCCGTGTCCTGCCATTTATTGTAACATTCTTCTCATTTCAAAAATAAACCTTGGTACTGGTTAAGCTCTTCTCTGTACAGAGGTATTTGTCTGTGCCACTATCACAGACCAGCAATAGGGAAAGTGAGGTTAGGTTAAGGGTTGCACCACCCCACCCCACACAAACCTTGGTAAGTGGCTCTCCAGAACAAACAAACTGAGGGGCTGCCAAAGGGGGTCCCCACCCCAGAATTCTCACAACAGTTATTACATACAAAGTTCTTCATGGCTTTGGTCCAGCATACCTACGGGACCACTTCCCTCCCTGTGTTCCCCCACAGCAGCTTCGCTCATCTGAATAGGGTCTCCTGCAGGTGCCAGGCTGCACATGGGTGAAGCCAGCAGCAGCCCGTACATGGGCTTTCTCTGTGGTTGTCCATATCCTGTGGAATGACCTGCCTGAGGAAGCCAGAAGAGCCTCCGCTCTCCTGGCTTTTCATAAATGATGCAAAACCAAATTATTCCAGTTATTCAAAAAGGCCTTTTACTCAAATAAGAGGGCTGTATTGTAGAGATGGCATCTCAGATGCTTCACTAAGGAGTTAGGGACCATAGACTTCATCACTATATTGCCTTACATATTATATGCTGCTTTAAACATGCACTCCTATGTACCAGCAGTGCTCCATGTTAGTCCTGGTCCACCAGTGCTCCTAGTATTAGTCCTAGAGTGTATTATGTTCTGCTTCAGTATTTTTACTACTCCGTATTAGATTCTTGATAATACTATGTCTTTTATGCTTGTATCTATTTACCTTATGGCATTATTTATGGAAATGTCCTTGATACTGTATTGAAATGTACTTGATACTGATTGTATTAATCTCATACTATGTAATCTGCCTTGAGTCTCAGTGAGAAAGGCAAACATAGATAGATAGATAGATAGATAGATAGATAGATAGATAGATAGATAGATAGATAGATAGATAGATAGATAGATAGATAGATAGATAGATAGATAGATAGATAGATAGATAGATAGATAGATAGATAGATAGATAGATAGATAGATAGATAGATAGATGTTAGCTGTACATGCAGAGTCAGTATACCACAATTGCTCTCTAGGTTCTCTTTCTGCTAGCCTAAAGCATATCTTTGCAGGTTTAGGTTTGTCATATTGGAAATTCCTCCCGGCTCCTCCCTTTCCTTTCCAAGAGGAATGCCTTTTTTTGGAGAGATGGCAGTTTCTTTTGAAGTGCCCGCTTTCCCCACATCCATGGTAAAATGCATCAGCTTTCTTGCTTAAATTTACAGCACCCATAGCACTTTCACAGTCCCTCAGTCCAGACCCTCTGTCTGAGTTCTGGAATTCCTTATGTCTATTATACTCCTCCAGCATGCTTATGGTTTGACTCAGAGTCAAATCTTCCTTAGCTTCTACTTGATTTATGTAACTTTCATACTCTGGTCGCAACAGTACTATCAGATCTTCATCAAGGAGATCTTTTCCAACTGAGCAAAACTGCTGGACTAAAGCCAGAAAATGATCTAGGTCTCATGCAAGCTATAACTCTCTCCCATTCTAATACTGAACAACTTCTTTGTAAAAACATTTTACTCTTAAGTGAAGTATATACATAAAGTCTTTGAAGTTCTTCCCAGATATTTTTAGTTTTATCAGTATGAATTATCGCCTAAATAGCGTGGTCCTCCAAACCTTGAAACAGGATTTCTTTGGCTTTGTCACTGTGTTTGTCCCATTTTCTTTGCTTTTCAGGTTCCTCATTTGCCAGTCTTAGATCCTTAATTGTGTCCCAAACTCCTTGTTCCATGAGATGGATCTGCATGCGGCTTTCCAGAGTACATAGTTTCTTTTGTTCAGGCTTTCCATCACTGCAACCCACTGAATGCTATAGGTGGCCATTTTGTTCCTTTGTTCTCTCTCACACACAGCTCATGAGGGAACATCTGGTGAGTCTTATTCTTTTAATCAGAGATCAATCCACAAACCATCCTCTGCTACCATGTAGGCTCTGATATAACTACCTCACTAAACAGGGAGAGAGGGACTTCTGGGAAGAAAAAGGAAGTAGCCTAAGAATACCAATCTGAAGACATACAAAAAGGACAGAGAAAGGAGGAAAGAAGGATCCCATCCAGCTATCTGTCAGACCTGCTGCCCTCTGCAGGTATTCTGTGTCTTCTGCTTTTTCTGTAAACAAGAGATAGTTTTTTCTTTAATACTGGAGCTTAATGTAAATTTCAGCCCTCTTGTCCACATATTTTCCCATTGCTCCATTAATATATCATGTCCACAATTTTTCACCCATTTAATCATACATTCTTTTACTTGCTCTTCTTCAGTCCCAAACCTCAACAAAAGTTTATACATTTTAGAAATATAATGTTCATCATTTGTACAAAGGCTATTTCAAATTCAGTTTTAGATTTCTCAGAATTATAATGACTCTTGTCTAGTTTGAATCTCTCCAAAATTTGCATATGTGGAAACCACTGACAGGTGTGCCCTTCTGCTGCCAAGTCTTCTCTTGATTTAATTTTAACTTGGTCCTGAGAGTATTCCAATAAATCCTGATAAGTTAACCAATTGGGTCAACTAACCATTTCCCTTCTAAAATGAGCGTCTTGTGACGACAGCCAGAGAGGTATTTTTGAACAAAACCTAAGTTTGTATTTATTCCATACTCTCAGGATTGCACGCCTTACATAAGTATTATTAAACTCTGTGTTGGCTTTAACTTAGTCATACCATAGATATCCATGCTACCCAAATTTTAGATCATGCCCTTCCAGGTCCAGTAATCTTCTATTTTTTAACAGTATCCATCCCTTCATCCAAACCAAACAGTTAGCTGCAAAATATAATCTCTAATCTGGGAGGCCCAAACCTCCTCTTTCTTTTGCATCCTGTAGAACCTTAAATTTACTCTTGGCTTTTTGCCTTGCCATATAAATCTTGATATATCCTTCTGCCATTGTTTAAATGGTGTCTCTGTTGTCAATACAGGAATTGTTTGAAATAGGAATACCATTTTAGGTAAGACATTCATTTTAATTGCAGCTATTCTTCCCAACAGTGATAATTGAATTTTATCCCATCTTAGCATATCCCTTTTAATTTCTTTCCAGGTCTTAATATAATTATTTTGGAATAACACACAGTTCATATTTGACAAAGTAATACCCAAATGTTTTACCTTTTTCTCAACTTTAAACCCTGTTTTGCTCTCAAGTTTCATTTGATCTTGTATTTTCATATTTTTAGTTAAGACTTTGGTTTTCTGCTTATTAACGTTAAAACCAGCCACTATACCAATTTTTTTCAATTTTGTCATTAGAGTTTCAATTCCTTTCAAAGGGTCCTACAAAATCAGCACGAAATCATCTGCAAAGGCTCTCAGTTTGTAGTTCTCCTGTTTCACCTTAACACCTCAAATCCTCTCATCTTTATGTCCCTATTCAGAACTTCAAGCATCAGTATAAATAACAGAGGTGACAATGGGCAACCTTGTCTTGTGGGCAACGGGCAACCTCTTTGTATTCCACATGGTTTGGTTAACTCTCCGTTCACGACTATCCATGCAGTCTGGGTTGTATAAATCGACTTAGTCCATTTAATAAAATTGTCTCCAAAGTCCCTATCTTCCAATATCTTAAACAAAAATTTCCAGTTTAAATTGTCAAAGGCCTTCTCAGCATCTAGGAAAATCAAAGCAACTTGTCTTTTATTATGTCTTTCTAAGTATTCCAGAATATCCAATACTGTTCTTACATTGTCCTTTAGATGCCTCTTAGGTTGGAATCCACTTTGGTCTTCATGAATAATGTCCCGTAGGATACTTTTAAGTCTTCCTGCCAAGATCGATGCACACAGCTTATAGTCATTATTTAATAGTGATATTGGCCTGTAGTTTCTTGTCAATGTGTGATCTTGTCCCTCTTTTCGAATAAATGTTATGTTGGCCTCCTTCCATGAGTCCAACATTTTCCCTCCTTCTAAAATAGAGTTCATCATCTTTTGTAAAGGCTGAAGAAGTTCATCCTCAAAACACTTATAGTAACTACTTGGGAGGCCATCTGGTCCAGGAGCTTTCCACAATTTACTCTTTTTTATGGCTTCTCCCACTTCTCTTACTGTCATAGGTCCATTCATAATTTGTCTTTGTTGTTCTGTGATCTTAGGTAACTTCTGTTTATTAATATATTTATCTATTTTTTCCACTGACAAATCACTCCTCTTATACAGATTTGTGTAGTACTGATAAAATACCTTTTGTATATCTGCAGTGTCTGTTAACTCCTAATCTACCTCTTGTATTTTCAATATCATTTTCTTTTCTCTATTCTTTCTCAATTTATAAACCAACCATTTCCCTGGCTTATTTGCATATTCAAATGTTATATGTTTAGCATAATTCAATATAATTTCCTTTTCTCTTGACATTAACATCAGTAGTAGTTGTTGTAAAATCTTAATATGTTGTAATATATCAGTATTTCCAGGAGCTCTCTTGACTTCTTTGCTTTTTATCTCCTCCAAAATATGTTGTTTTTTCTCTTGGTTCTTTGTTCTCAGTTGAGCATTATATTGAATTAGGTAACCTCTAATATATGCTTTACTTTCATCCCAGACCATTCTCATATCTGTACCTTTGTTTAAGTTTAATTCAAAATATTCTTTTAGTTTATTTTTAAAGTCTTTTATAGTCCCTTCATTTTGTAATAGAGCTTCATTTAATCCCCACCTAAAGCTACCCGTTTTCCCCCTATAAGTCATGGATACTGGATTATGGTCTGAAAATGTCTTGGGTACGACCTCTATTTTAACCACCTTGGTGGCAATGTCCCTTGATGTCAAAATCATATCTATTCTTGAGAAAGATCTATGTCTTTCTGAAAAAAAAGTATACTCTCTTGCATTACCATTTTTCTGTCACCACAAATCAATCAGATCCAAATTGTCCATTAGAGCAAAAAAGGCTTTAGGTAGTTTATCCTGGTTCATCTTAATATGTTTCTCAGAGAATCTATCTATCTGTGGATCGATCACTCCATTCCAATTCCCCATCTAACAATAGTTTTCATATGCAAGATCTGTTAAACAATTCCCAATTTTTTAAATAACATCTAGTTTTATACTCATTTGGAGCGTAAATTTTTATAATTTTTTACAAAATGATGTATTGTTGGTACTGAAAAATTGGGTAGAATTTATAAGGGGGTGTCAAATGTATGTTGGAAATGTGCTAAACAAGAAGGGACATTTTTTCATATGTGGTGGACATGTAAGAAATGAAAGAGACTTTGGTTGCAGATACAATCATCGATGCAGAAGATTTTGAAGATTAAACTTCAGCTGAAACCAGAGACTTTTCTGTTGGGAATAATGGACAGCCAGTTGGAAAAAAGTTTTCGAACACTGTTTTTATACTTTATTACAGCAGCAAGAGTACTTTATGCACAGAAGTGGAAAACTACAACATTGCCTACAGTGGAGGAATGGTTGACAAAAATTTTGGAATTTGCGTTAATGGCAGAACTTACTGCATTAATTAGAGAAAGGAGATTTGTTAACTTCTTGACTGAATGGAAACCGTTAATAAACTTTGCATGAAATGGATAACAAGGATTTGATGACATCTGGCTTTATGGATTAAGAAACATGAACAATAGAAAAAAGAGGGGTTTTGTGACTAACTTAGAATAAGTGGGACTCTAGAAATGATATATACTTGTTTCGGAGAAAATCAGATCTGAACTTGTAGTGTAATTTAGGTGTGTTTTTTTGTTTTCTTTTTTCTTTTCCTCTTAATTTTATAGATATATGTATTGTTAGTGTGTCATGTTTAGAACTGTGTTTTTTCTTATTCTCTATGTTTATTGTTTATTATGTTATGGTGTATAGTTTATAGTTTAAATAAAGAAAATTCAAACCATGGGGGAAAAAAGAGATTGTATTTTCGATGGAATTATGGTCCTGTTTCCCCAATAGTCTGAATGGCCTGTTGCCTGGAATGTCAGAGATTGCAGGAAGTGAAGCATAACTATCCTAGGTCTGGTTCAAACAGAAAGCCTTTTACTGGATATAGAACTTGAATAAGAACATCTTTCTGTTTATATGTAACACAGATGTTGTCTTAGATAATACTAAAATGGTAAAACATCAAGTATATAGAATGTACATAAAACAGAATGATGGGAAATGTTCTACACAGATTCAAACATGCTTAATCCCTTCCCAGCCAACTGTTTTCTTGTTTCTAATAGTTCCTCTATGCTGCCATGCTCCTTGTAGAGGTCCAGATACCTGTTGATTGTCACATCTGTCTGGAACTTTTCAAGGCAGAAAGAAAGCTGTTAGAGTTTGGGTTAATAATTTGAGCTGAAAAATAGCTGGTGCTCCAGTTTACTCCCTCCCAAAACTGCTTTTATTATTTTTTAATTATGTGTTTGCAAATTATGTGTAGTTTTCTTCTTACTATCTGATTTTCTTGAAGTCTCAATTGATGAACAATAGTTTTGATCGAAACATGACATACATACCTCAATGTTGACTTGTAAGTTAAACATTAACTTTGAAAATGCAAAGGAAACAAAACTGTGCACAGTCAGAAGCTTTGTGCACCGCTGTAAGGCAAGGTAGGTCAGACACTTTGGTTTTTAATTTATTGCACATTTTCTGCAGCAAGCACATTTAGTTTAGCATCATAAAACCACATGGAGATAATTACTGGAACAATGAAATGTGAAAATTTAACAAATTCCTTATATTAACTATCAGAGAGGCTGTTTACATACTATAAAGTTTTACTGTTCACATGTTTTCTCTGTGCATTTTTAAAACTCTCTGGTGACAACATTTTGAATAATCACTTCATTTGGGTGCAATCAATTCTCTCCTGATAGATTTTATGTTGCAGATTATATTTAAAAACACATATAGATCCAAAATTCTGATTCTGTTTGAGATGCAAGTGTTTGGGTGAATATTTGTTTATTAATCTGTTTACATTTCCAAGTAGTTGCCAAGCCCATTTAGAACTTTGCATGAAATACACTCTCATCAAAACACTGCACAATTGTTCAGATCTTTTAGAGAGCAGCTTGTTATGTAATCAAAGAAAGAAAGAAACTGGTGAACTTTAAAACAAAGTGCATTGATGTTTCTTTGTTTTTAAAATGCACATATGGGTGCACTGTCATTTGATTTATTATTTCAATAGAATTAGACTTGAAAGCAAATTATTATTTTTTAAATTGGTTGGTCTCCTACATCTGTATAGCTTAAAGCAAAATCTATGGCAAAATGATTTACGCATTTCCTAATCTTTGAAGCTCAATGCTGTCATGTGCAAGAGGTAAGTGGGTTGTGGATCCGTGGAAGAGTATCTCCTTTGCATGGAGAAGGTCCCAGGTTCAATCCCTGGATCTCCTGTTAAAAGAATCTGACTATAGGTGTCATGAAATGGTGAGCAGCTGCTATAGTAGACAATACTAACCTTGAGAAGCGATGAATCTGACTCAGTATGGGGCAGCTTCATATGTTCATGTCATATGATACTTTTGAAGCATATAACCTTGATCTGGATACTAATTCTACTTTACTCTGCAAACTACAGACAACTTCTTATGCAGATGTTGCTTCTCTGTTGCTCCATTCCATGCTTCTATAGCAAATTACCTTTCTTGTAATGCCTGTTTCCTCTTAAGTTTGAGCACCTCATAGTATTTCATTGGTTATTTGCAGGCAACCTAAAACAAGCAGTCCTTAAAGCTGGCAGTATTCAACATAGCAACTAGCCAGATAGCTACTATTGTTATCACAGGCTCATAAATTGTTGGAATGCTTAGATTATGTCATCATGGGGTCATCATGGGCAGGTCCTGTACCATTTTTAAAAGGCTACATTTTGATTATTTGTTACATATGTGCCTGCATGCTGATGGCATTTATAAGTTCATCATATTAACATATTCAGAACTGGGTGAAGTGAACTACAGTTTTCAGATGACAGTGCAAGATCACTCAAATTATTTGCTATCTAATTTTGGATGCTCAATAAACATGAATGTTTGTTTTTGGAATCAGACAGACATAAAATGGCAGTCCCGGTGCGCATGCAGTGCACTTATCTGGGTGCTGCCATTTGCCCTCCTGCATGGAGGGAGAGATGGCTCCATTTCCCGGGCATCCGGGTACTTCTGGGGGGCATGGCTTGGCCTATATAGGCCAGCTCAGCCCCCCTCCTTTCAGCAGTCGCCATTGCAAGCTCGACCCACCCTCCTCACCCTTTATTTTGCAGTACAGGAATAGCTGGTCGCTGTTTCACAGGGCCGGGTAGGAATTTTTTCACCCCTTGCTTGATTGGCTTGTTGGTGAGGGGTATTTCTCACCTACCTTGTACTGCTAGTTAGAGAGTTTTAATGTTGAGTTGGAGCAGTTGTTGAGGTCCCTGGCAGGTTAGTTTGGGTAGGCAGAGTGGGCACCTGGTGGCACCTCCCCATTGGTGGGGAATGGAGGTCTGTCTGGGATTGGATGGCGGGCTTTATGGCTGCCAGATGAGAGGGCAGTCTGCCTGTGGGACCCCCTGGACAAGGCCTTCCCTCGGGCTTCATGGCTGGGGTGTATGGCACTTTAAGAGGGGAACCATTTGCCTGGCCGGCCAGGTTACAGCCATGCACTTGGATGGCTCGCACCTGGAGCAGGGGGTGCTCACCCAGGCAGGTCAAGAAGGAGGTCCAGTTGACCCCTTGGCTCGACCTGTACCGCTAGTTATACCCCTTGCTGTTCTTAAGTTCTTAAGTTATTGTTGGTCAATAAATGGCCCTGTTTTCACCCAAGCCTTGTGTCTGTCTTTTCATTCCGAATAGGGGGGCAATGGGTAAGACTGGAATACCAGAGAGGCAAGCCATAAAGCATCATCCTAGCCCATCAGGCTCAAGGGAAGGAAAGAAGTGCATCTCTTTTAGGAGTGTGGAGGGAATGGATGAGCTAGCAGGCATGGGGCAATTATGGGAAAGCACAGTTAAAACATGCACAAAACATTAAAGTACAATTTAAAGCTATGTCTAGCATTCAATAAAAACCACATTATTGAGTATTCAAGGACTCTGCTTACAAATTAACAACCAACTTACAATCCAGAAGAGTGTTTGTCATAACTGCTTGTATTACAGATATGACTTGGATTGGACCTCTGCTAGAGGCCTGCTTCAAAAGCAGTGATGTAATAGAAAAAATTGCTGAATTCCAGTTCCAATAAACTCTCAATACATGCCATACTTTACTAATTCATGTGCACTCTCATTTCATTTGCACATATTCACAGTTCTTTCTGGATATTCTTCCTCGTTTTTTTTGTCCTTCAATATACATGCTCAATCTCTAAATGTCTTCCCTTTGTACACATAAACAACAGACCTGCAAGCAGAATGTTTCTTTTGCTAGGGTTGAACTCTGATGATATGAATTAATCATGTTAAAATTAATGTTCTGCTTTATAATTTCTTCTTCCGGTGTCTCATGGCATGGCAATTTTCAAGAAAGTACTGTGCTTTTAAAATATTTTCCTCTAGCCAGACTGGCTAAAATGTTTCAGGTGGCATTTGCCACACTAGTCGGAATAATGAGACAGACACAAGGCTTGGAACTAAAGGGCCACTTTATTAAACATAACATCAACCATTAATACGGCAAGGGCCAACTAGCGGTACAGGTCAAGCCACGGGGTCACCCCTGGACCTCCGCCTTGATCTGTCTGGGTGAGCCCCGAAGCCCCAGGTGCGAGCCATCCTATGGATGGCTAAGACCCAGCCAGCCGGCAAAATAGATCCCCCCAGCTCAAGCTCCTAAGCCTCAGGCGTACAGCAGTGAGGGAAAGACTTGCACATGGGGTGCCCCAAGGCAGTCTGCCCACGCAGCATGGCAGCCGTCATAAGCAGTACCATCTGCTCCTGGCAGACCCCTCTTCCCCATCAGTGGAGAAGCGCCTAGGGTACTCACCGGCCAGCTCCCTATTCCCAAACCGTCTCGTGCCACCGCCAGGGCTGCTTAGGCCCTAGAGCCCACAGGTGGCCTAGTGCCAACCTCAGCCCTTGCCGTAGGTCATTGAGGAAGATGTCCTTGCCTTCAGTGGCCAGGTGAACCCCCATTACCTCGGTAGAGGTTGGCAAATTCAGCCTAGTATGTAGGGGTGCGGCAAATAAATGCCCAGACCCTCCACCAAAGCTTTCTCTATGGCTCTGTGACCTTTTACCTAGCCCTCATAGGGGCTAAAGAGTCCCAAGCTTCCCACTACACCAACATGGAAACATTGAGGACCAGTCATCAATACACCAGGCCACTACTTGCCAATGCACTGCAAGCCTGTGAGAGCTTGTAACGAAAGGGCCATGCCCTGCAGCCAAGGTCATGCCCAGTAAGCCAAGGTCATTTCCATGCGGTCAATGACCGGGATGTGAGACAGAGGTCCGCACCTCCCCTCAAACCATCAGGCCACAACTTGCCTGGGTGCTGCAAGCCTGTGTGAGCCTGTAAGGAAAGGGCCATGCCCTGTGAAATAAGGTCAACACCACGCGGCAAATGACCAGGACGTGAGGCGGAGGTACGCACCTCCCCTCAAACCATCAGACCACTACTTGCTGGGGCGCTGCAAGCCTGTGTGAGCCTGTAAGGAAAGGGCCATGCCCTGTGAGACTAGGTCAACACCATGCGGTGAATGACCAGGACGTGAGGTGGAGGTCCGCACCTCCCCTCAAACCTTCAGGCTACTTCTTGCCTGGGTGCTGCAAGCCTGTGTGAGCCTGTAAGGAAAGGGGCAATGCCCTGTGAGACAAGGTCATACCACCCAAGTGAATGACCTGAACATGAAATGGAAGCCCCTCCCCTCTCCAACTCACTAGCACCATGTTTATGTGTGCAAATCTGTATGAGCCTATACCGGAACAGCCATGCCCCGCAGCCAAGGTCATTAGTGCCCAAGTGAATGACCAGTTCATGAGGTGGGGGGGCTACTCCTCCCGTTGAGCACACTGTGCCTCCTTGCCAATGTGTGCACATCTGCTGGGCCTGTAATGGAAGGGCCGTGCCCATGGGAAGCTCAGCTCATTACCCCAAGAGCATGACCAGGAGTGAGGCAAAGGACCCCACATCCCATCAAACAGAAGTAGCAGCTCAGCCATCACTTTCCCCATGGCTAATGAGGAGTCAACCAGACCCTTCCTTAAGAGCTTGGGTCATCACTGTGCTAACGCTCAGGATCTAACTCTCATGCCCACCATTAATGTCATGCGACCCCGGAAACTGCCAGGTCTTACATCAAACTGGGAGGTTTACTGGTGAAACTAAATGCACCTAAGCTTCCTGATGGCTGCCGCTGGATATGAGGCAAGGCCCCTAACAGTCCACTCCCTCATAACTGGGAGAGATCCACCAGCTCAGCCATAACTCCTACAGACCAACTGGTACCCCAGCCTAGAGACTGCTGGCCACACCCGGTTGCCAAAAATCAATAGCCCTCCCTGGAGGCATAGCTCAGAGGAAATCTGAGGGACAAGCTGCACCATTCCATCTGCAGGCAAGACCAGGCGCTGCCTTAAAACATAAACGCCAGGACCAGTCTCCAGAACCCTCCTCAAAATCCTATGCCACTTGGATGAAAGAGGGTTAGGTATGGGCACCACTGCCTAATTGTCCGCATGAAGTGGGCTGAGGGGTTATCTAGTTCCCTCCCCCATGATCCAACTGCCATGAGGATTGGAAAATTCCAATCATATACGGTTTACAGTAAGACTCCTGTACTGACTGGTAAATGGGCCACTGCTCAGCCCACCAGTGCCCATGCATTAAACGCAGAAGTGGAAACTCCAAGGACACTTTTAGTTGCCAACACCCTGGAGATAAGGCTCGGTGCTCTGCCAGTTGCTGGAGCTCCCATAAAGAAAGCCCTGCTAACAGCCAACTGGCCCATGTGCAGTAAACTTTCTTAAGTCTCATTTACTTGTCCCCTCCTCAGGTCCACCTCATCCTTCTCCTCCGCTTCCTGAAGAGGAAAGTTAACCCCCAACACACTGCTCCCTGTATGACTGTCCCTTTAGTACTGAGTCAAGTAACAACCCAGTGGCCAAACTGCAAAACCCAAAGGCAAGACCCAAGGTGATACAACCCAGGATCCTAAACATGGGAGTCAAGAGACTGTCGCCTGATCCCTTGGAGCCTCCACAGCCAGGCACTAGAGGCCAGTGGACTTACCTACCTTGTCAGTAACATCCACTGTCACTTCAACATGACTGGATTACAGCAGCCTAGGCCAGATCTGCTACTGACCATCAATTGTGCTAATCTGGTAGAAAGATCAGATCACATCTTAGACTTCGGTGCCCTGCATGACAGCTGCAACAACATAGCATGCCATTAGTTGGCCTGAGTGAGAAAACCTAAAAAACAAAAACAGCTCTTTAGGCCCACAAAGGCTGCAAATTGGGCAGGGAAAAGGGGGAGAGGTTTAACCAGCCACCACCCTGGGACTGTAGATCCTTGCTAAGCCAGTAGAAATAAGTGTGCAGCAAACCACCCTTCAAATGACTGCAAGCCCCCTCCACCCGAGCTTCAACCAGGCCTTCACTGCACTAAGTACCCTCTCCAAATAAAGTGAAAACAGCGAGGGAGCCTAGATAGACTGGAGGCCTGCAGGGGCTGGGCCTAACCCTGCTTTAATCCTCCTGACTGAGACACACTGATAGCAGTATTTCCCTCCTCTCCTTGGCTGCTTCATCATCCTCAAAGGCAGAGTCTGCAGGGCCATTTTGCAGGAGGCCTATTCGCTGGCTGCTTGCCCTTAGCATGGCTACTACCCTTTTCTGGGTGGCATGATGGAAACGTACAGTAAAGTAAAGTAATGTACTCTAAAATGACTGCTTTTAGAACTTCAAAGCCCAATAGGAACACAGCACCCCCAAAATGGCATCCCAAACTCTGTAAGGCTGCAGAGGTCTCTATAAAATGGGCACCAGTGCAAGGAGGCTAAGCAGGCCACTGTGAGACACGCTCAAAATGGTCACTTCCAGCACAGGATAAGCTGCAGAAGTCCCACAAAAATGGCCACTACTGCCAGTAAGCAGGAGGAAAATCAGGCCACACACAGCCCACACTCAAAAAGGCCACCACTGGTGCTGTGCATATTGCAGATGCCTTCACAATATGGCTGCCATTGCCAGAAAGCTAAGCAAACCACTGGGTGCCACTCACAAAATGGCCACCCTAGCACAGGATAAGCTGCAGAAGTCCCACTAAAATGGCTGCTACTGCCAGTAAGCAGGAGGCAAATCCGCCCACACAAAGCCCACACTCAAAATGGCCATCCCTGGTGCTATGCATATTGCAGATGCCTTCACAACATGGCTGCCATTGCCAGAAAGCTAAGCAAAGGTGTCACTCTCAAAATGGCCACCATAGAACAGGCAAGCTGCAAAAGCCCCACTAAAATGGTTGTTACTGCCAGTAAGCAGGAGGTACATCAGGCCACACAAATGCCACACTCAAAATGGACATATTGTAGATGCCTTCACAACATGGCTGCTACTGCCAGGAGGCTAAGCAGGCCCCCAGGTGCCACTCTCAAAATGGCCATACACAACTGAATAAACTGCCAAGCCCTTCCACAAAATGGCCCCTGCTGCCTGAAGGCCTTAGGCCAAGCTATTGTTGTAGGTAATACTCCCTCCCAAGTAAGTGTAATGGCAGGGGAGGGAAAAGCCTAGACAGGGGGAGGGAGGGCTACCAGCATCCACCCTGCTAGGCCAGTAGTAATTAATCCAGCCCTCAGATGGCTACATCTCACCCCTGTGGCCTACAGCAAAGCCTATTGCTGCTGCCTGAAGTACTCTCTCCCAATAAAGTAAAATGGGGGGGGGAGGAGAGGTGCCTAGGAAGGCCCGAGGCCTGCAAGGGCTGGGCCTCACCCTGCTTTAGCCCTCCTGACTAATAGAAAACAGGTCCCAAATGTAAGTAAGAAAAAAGCCTCTGCCAAACCAATGAGCCTGGTGCTGGGCCCTGGCTCTCCTCCTGGAGTTTGAAGGTAGCAAGCAGGGGAATATCACCACTTCTCAAAGGCAGCTAGGACTGCATAACCATGAGGGCCTTTGGAAAAACAGCCTCAGAGGAGCTTGGCTGAGAGAGCTTGAGATGAGCTCTACTCAGGCCGAGCATGCAGAACAACTGCCAGCCAGCTGGGCGGAGTTGCCTCATAAGACTCCTTTCTCCGCCCCTCCGGCCTGAGACCCAGATACCATGGAAATGCTCTGTCTCCTTCTCCTTCCAGGGAGCCAAAGAGTGGCCCCCAGCCTTATCAGTGGAAGCTGCTGGCTGGGAGGGCCATATTGCCACACCAGTCAGAAAAGAGACGGACACCAAGTTGGATCTAAGGGCCACTTTATTAACTTTAAACAAACAAAACAAGCCAAACAGCGGCAAGGACCTAAAGCGGTACAGGTCAAGCCACGGTGTCCCACCTGGACCACCGCCTTGACCTGTCTGGGCGAGCCCCGAAGCCCCAGGTGGGACCCATCCTGGGGATGGGGCGGACCCAGCCGGCCAGGCAAATTTGGTCACCCCCCTTTAAGCTCCTGACACCTTAGCCGTATAGCAGTGAAGGAAAAGACTCGTGGGCTGGGGTTCCCAAAGGCAGCCTGCCTGTGGGCCTGGCAGCCGTCACAGCAGTACCAGCCCTTTAGGCAGGCTCCTCTTCCCACATAGGGAAGCGCCAAGGGTGCTCACCGTCCCGCACCCTACTCCTACAAACCAGCCAACGCCAGGACCAAGCCTCTGCTTAGGTCCTGGCGCCCCACTGATGGCCTAAGGCCAACTGAAGTCCTTGCCGCAGATCATCAAGAAAAATCTGGTTGCCTGTCTGAGACAAGTGCACCCCATCACCCCTGTAGAGGTCGGGGAATTCGGCCCTGATCCGAGGGTGAGGCAAATAAACGCCTAACCCCGCCCCCAAACCTCTTTGAATGGCCCTATTGGCCTTCATCCTGGCCCACTCGATGGCCTGACGATCTTCAGCTTCCCTCCAAACTCGACGAGGGATCATAGCCGACCACACGATCAGCACTCCCGGCCAACGTGTCGCAATGAAGCGCATATCAGATAGCGCCTGGGAAGATAAGGCCTTACCCTGCATCAAACCCAAATCATTGCCCCCCAAATGGATAACAAGAATATGGGGTGGCATGTCAAGCCCAACCCCAAACAGCAATGGCAACAGGCCTGGCCATCGAAGGCCCCACCGGCCCCGCCATTCCACAGTAGCCCGGTCGCTGAGTCCCAGCTGGGACCCAACTGGCGTCCTGCGTGCTTGATGGGCAGACAAGAAGACAAAACTGTGCCTGCATATCAAGATGCGTTGCCGTCCAACCCGGGACGCAGGACCTAAGAAAAACAACAATTAGTAACGTTTAAACATGCTTCAACGGACGCACATAGGAGCGGTAGGCCGCAGACCGCCACCTACCCACCTTTTGAATAGCCTGACCTGAGTACCCCATGGCAGCGGCTGTCGAAGCCGCTCCAATTCGAAAGGAATGAGTACCAAAACTCACACCTTGCAGCCCAAGCGCCGCCAAAGCTCGCTTGGTCACAGCCCAGAACTGGTAGCGAGTCAAGGGGAAGCCATCCAGGTGCCGAAAAAAGCAGCCTTGATCGCTGCCTCACACCCGCCAATACCTCCGCAATGCACGGACCGGGCACAGCACCTCCTCCAAGCAAGAGCCCAACCGCACACAAGCCCCCTTACGCATCTGGTCCGTCTTGGACCAGCGGATCGTCAACGAAACCGTGTCACCATCGAAAGCTAGGTCACTTGCCATAAGGGCACGTCCAGAATTGTCCTTGCAGGATGAGATCACCAGCTCCCCAACCCGGAGGGCCCCAAAAAAGGCAGTCAACGCAGCCGCGTGAAAGAGCCTTGCCTCATAGCCTGAAGAACACACCCCTTTCCAGACAGCACCCAGGCCCCTAAGGACAGATGGGGAAATGGGCTGGCGCGGGTCCTTGTGGACCACGCACTCCCTGGACCAACCCTCGAGCATCTTTTGCACTCGGAAATCACCCGTGGCCTCAGGAAATCCCCGAGCTTTACTAAAAAAGGCCAGGGCGGCCAGCTGCCCCTTAATGGACTTCACTGCCAGCCCACGGGCCTTCTGGTGGACACAAAACCGGAGAATGTGCTCGACTGGAATAGGCCAGGCGGTACCAATCCCAGCTTCCCGCCTGAACCCCTCCAACTGGCCTACCACTCTCCAATACACCCTCCGTGTACTGGGTGCGATGGCCAGCTGGATGGCGCGGCACGCCTCGACCTCCCAAGCAGCCAAAGCTCTGCGGGCATCGCCGCCGGACGAGGATCCGCCTCCGGGGCCAGTTGCCAGAAACGCTCCATCTGTTGGCGAGACAAAGCATCCGCCACACCGTTGTCCACGCCAGGAACGTGTCTGGCCTTAAACAAGATATTGCACCACAGGCACAACAATGTAAATGCTCTAACCAATCGCATGACCCTGGGGGACCTAGAGGTCAAGGAGTTGACAACATGAACCACAGCCAAATTGTCACACCAAAAGTGGACAGTGTGGTTCGCCAGCTCCTCGCCCCACAGATGGACTGCTACCAGAATAGGAAAAAACTCTAGAAAAGTCAGGTCCCTGACTAAGTCCGATGCCAGCCAATCGGCGGGCCACTGTTCAGCACACCAGTGCCTCCGGAAATAAACTCCGAAGCCAGTGGAACCCGAAGCGTCTGATGTAACTTGCAACTCCGCCTCGAGCAACAAATCCTCCCGCCAAAAGGTGACACCGTTAAAGTCACTCAAAAATTCCGTCCATACCTCTAGGTCAGCGTGCATGCCACCTGTCACTCTTAACCTGTGATGGGGTGCACGCAGGCGCGCCATAGCGTCGCACAAGCGACGCAAAAATGGCCTCCCAGGTGCAACAGCTTTGCACGCAAAATTAAGGTGCCCAACAAGCTGCTGCAGCTCCACCAATGAAGCCTTGTGCTTACCCTTGAAGTCCCGCAGACGAGCCCTAAGGTCCTCAACCTTATCTAAAGGCAATCGCAACGATTGCTGAACTGTGTCCAACTCAATGCCCAAGAAGGTGAGCACCGTAGAGGGACCTTCTGTCTTCTCGTGAGCCAATGGAACCCCCAGCTCATCTGCCAGCTCTATAAAGGTGGCCAAAAGCCTGGCACATTGAGACGACTGTGCCCGCCCAACGAACAAAAAATCATCCAAATAGTGGGCGGAGTCACAGCTAACCGCGCGCCGCCTCAGTTCCCACTCCAGGAATGAGCTGAAGCGTTCAAAGACCGCACAAGACACGGAACAACCCATTGGTAGGGCACGGTCCATATAATACCCACCTTCAAAGGCAAACCCCAATAACTCAAAGACCAGCGGGTGGACAGGGAGAAGACGAAATGCAGACTTAATATCGCATTTCGCCAACTCAGCGCCCGCCCCACACCTGCGCACAACCTGTACAGCCTGGTGAAAAGAGGTGTACCGGACAGAACACAAATGGCCAGGGATGGCGTCGTTGACTGAACCACCTTTAGGATACGAAAGATGGTGGATAAGGCGATACTCGCCCGCCGCCTTCTTCGGCACCACCCCCAAAGGGGACACCCGGAAATTGAGGGTTGGAGGGGCCGCAAACGGCCCCAAAACCCTACCTTCTGCACATTCTTTCTGGATCTTTACCCTAACTATGTCCTCTTTGCCCTGGACTGAATGCAAGTTCTCAGCCATAAACGGGGCCCTAGGTCCCTGAACTGGGATTCTGAAACCATCCCTGAAACCCTCCAACAAATAAACTGCATCCTCCTTAAGAGGATAAGAACTTAACAGGCGTTCAAGGACCCTCAGCTTTACCAGGCTGGGGCCCTTTACCAGGAGGCTGTTGGCTGGCGGAGCCGCCGCCCCCCTGCTTCCTGCCTCCCCACCCTTGACGGGCTTTACCACACGCGTTGCATGGATGCTGGCCCGCACAGGATGGGCATTCATGCCGGAACCGGCAAGGTTTTCTAGGGCAGGTTCCCTTATACGCGTACTCCCAGCAGAGCAGCCGGGGTTGAACCTGCTGCCCCGCACCACCGCGGGTAGTAGACGACTGGGCGTTGCGAGACACTACATGCCCGCTGTCCGAACGATCCCCCAAGTTAGGCTTGGCAGGAGACATCACCGACAGCCACAGCTGCTGGTGAATGCGGTCCCACGGGAGGCTGGGGTTCATCACTGCCCTCATACGGAACTCCTCATCGTACTGCATCCATGCAGCACCTGAGAAGCCCATATAACCCTTCAGGATGATATCCAAATACTGAAACAAAGACGCCGCCCGATTGGGCTGTGCCCTGGCAATTACTCCGGTGTAAATCAAAAAGCCAGGCAGCCAATTGTTCCAGGTACTGTCAACACGCCTCCTTTTCAAACGCTCTTTGTCTCTATCGTCCATCTCGTCTTTGTCCTTCTTCTCTAACTCACGGTAGAGAAGGGAAAAGACATCAATATACTCCCCACAGAGAATTTTGTCCCTCGTGGCCTGCGCCAAGTGGTCGCCTAACGGGAGAGCCGCATCGCCAAAAGGCATAGCGTGGAAAGGAACCTGGCCGTAGTTCAATGCTGAATAAGGAAAGTACCCCCAAGGGCTGGCAGGAAAGCCCGGCCAGCCAAAGGACGGACCCCCCCAAACCTGAGGGGGAACCATTTGCTGCTGATGAGTACCATGCGAAACCCCTTGATTAAAAGCAGGCTGCACTCCACCCGCAAGGGCAGACGTGGAATTGGAGGGAGCGTCCTGCACGCCGCTAATCGGCCCACTGGCGACGCCTTGTGCCCATGGGCCCCAAGGCCAAGGATAGGTGTAGTGTGGTGCATGGTCCTTACCAGACGCATCCACTGGGTCCACGGCCACTGCCACAGGCGGTAACTCCTCTGACGGTTCCACCACGTCAACTGCTGGCTCCTGGGCATCAGACACCATTGCTGCATGGCCGCTGCTACCTCCAGCCGCCAGGAATCCAGTAGTACCCTCCAAAGCAGCTAAACGGCATAAAATGTCACGGTTAGTTGCATTCCTAGAAGCTCGCCGCACTGGCCTCACTGAACGCACCACCTGCATAGCCGACACCCTATCCCCCTTTGCCTGCTCCAGCGCCTCCAGGCGCCTCAGAATATCCTGTTGCTCACCAAATGAGTCTTCATCCTCAGAAGACGACAGTGCTGGGGGAGGGGGACGCTTGGCAGGCGCCCTCTTAGCGGGCTGCTTGCCCTTGGAACTCCCTTTACCTTTCTTGGGTGCCATCCCAGCCAGTTCCAGCCCCCAAGTGGAATATCCACCCCCAATACCCAATCCCTCAGGACTAAGTAAGGGGTCTGCCCTTCTAACTCCTCCAAGCGAGGCTGAATTAGCTTAGCTTCCAAGATCTGAAGGGCTCAGGCTGACTGATCAAAAGATCCAGAATTTAAAAACCTAAATTCCTTTCCCCACTCCTTGCGAAGTACCAAACAAGGCTATCCTTGCCTAGCTCCCTCAAGCAAGGCTGCGCTTCAGAGTATAGGCAGCCACAGGGCAATGGGGAAGCCACAGTACCCCCAGCAAAGAGCAGCAGCCAAGATGGCGGACCACTCAGCCGCCCACAAAATGGCCGCCGGCCACCTCGTAGGCAAAATGGCGCAGATCCGCGCCAGCTAGCCACACGGCCGCCGCCCGCTAGGCCGCCCAGCTGGGGTAGCTTCCTCTTGGCGGGGAAAAAACGAAGGCTTACTCCCCCAGGCCGCCGCCTTAAAGGCCGGGAGCAGCACGGGCTGCGGGGCGCGCCGGATACTACCCGCGCCCCGACCACCAATACTCCAAGCCACCCCCGAACACCCCTAGTGCCCGCTTCACCCGTGCCCTGGGCGGGCACAAAGACGAGGTAACAGAGGAGGCCGCCTCGCTGCTCGCAGCCGCGCCGCAGCACCACAAGCTGACACGCGCTCTTCCAGCCGTTAAACGGCCCTCCGCAGGGCGCTCCTCTCCGGGCACAAGAGGAGGCCGCCTCGCTGCGCACCGCCGCGCCGCGGCACCACAGGCCGACACACGCCCTTCCAACTGCTAAACGGCCTTCCGCAGGCCGCCTGAAGCCGCGGCAGACGCCACTCGGCCGCGCCTCGCCTCGACTGCCGGGCTGCGCCAAGGCGACAGGCCGGCACTTAACAGGCGTTCACCCAGCGATCCGCCTCTAAAGGCACGCCTGGGCTTACTGCCTCACAGTCGCTCGTCGAGACGTCTGTCTCCCCCGAGCGACTGGAGCAGACTGAGCTGGGAGGGCAGCGCTGCGTGCTACGCTCGCTCAGTCCTCCCAGCACTTCCATATATGGAAGGAGGGGGTGGTGCCGTCCTCCCTCCGGTGCAGCAATGTCCGGCCCCTGGCTGAGCAGCGTGGCTGCTTGCCAGGATGGGGCCGAATATCTCTCATATAGACCTCGAAGTTTATTTAAATCTCTGTGTACTCCCCCCCCAATATTTTTTTAAATGGATAAAGCTGTATCACACAAATATGACTCACAAATCAATCCTTTTACATCTTGGATGCAATGAAAGGACTACATTAGGCTTGCCAAATCCCCCTCCCCCTAAGATGGTGAAACCGCCACCATCACCTACCGCCCCCAGCTTCATTCAGCTGACTGGCAGGTGGGAAGGCATGGAGGGGGGTTGAAGAGAAGCGTGTGCACATGCTCCTGCACTCTCCCAATGCACCAATGACAGAGGAATCCTGGTGCACACTAAATGGAGTTGAGTGAAAACGGCCCCTTTGGAAGCAGTTTTCACTCATTTTATCTTCAGCATGCATACACCACAACTCCTTCCTTCCATGTTGGAAAATGAGCATGATGGAGAAGGGAAAACTCACTGTGAACTCCTCCATTGTGCTCATATTTCAATGCAAGGAAGGAAGGGGTTGCGGTATAAATGCAGAAGACAAGCTGAGTGAAAACTGCCTCCAAAAAGGCAGTTTTTACTCACCTCCATTTCCCATGGATTGAGGGAGCAAATGAGCTCGTGTGCAGTACGAGCACACAAGGGCAGTCAGTACCCCACTGTCCACTGCCCACCAGTCCCCTATACCCCTGCTTGGGCCTCTGGGATCCCTGGCACCCCTAAACTGCATTCTGAAGACTACTTGCAGACAATTTAGTATCCTTTCCTTGATATATCAAGAAGGACATCTAGAGTCTATAGCACAATTCTTTGGGGCATCCACAGGCTCTTTAGAATATCCACTAGCTACCTGAGTGAAAGGCAGGTTTGGTGGAGTTGTTTATTTTTTGTTTTGGAGGGAGAGGGACTTTTAACTAGAAGTAAGGATTATGGCGCTGAAATGAGAAACTAGAAGGGAGCTTAAATCAGGTGGGAAATTAAGATTGTGTCGGAAACAGGCCCAGTTTGCCTTAGCTGGCTAAACAATGTGGGTTATATTTTCTTCTCACCATAAACCTGTGAAATTTTGCCTTGGGGAGGCCCACAACTATTTGTTTTATTTGGGCAAATGGAAAAAAATAAGTGGAAAGACAAATAGTGTCTGCCCATTGTTCTGGTCCTTCTTTTAACTAAGAACATTCCAATAGTTTTATCAATGCATTATCAGGTGGAATTCATATTTTTCAAAGAATAGTTCTGGCTGTAGTTCAACAACCATTGTGTCACATTATTTTATCATGGTAAGTACTCATTAAAGTAGCATTTCAATGGCAGGTTGCTATAATCAGTTGTGTTTTCTTTCAGTCATAAATGTTCAAATTACCTTTCTCTTGGGGAGAATATACATAAGACAGATTTTTTTAAAAGTATTAGTTGCATTGTAAGAAGGTATAGATGAAAATGCCCACACCCATGTTAACGCAGCTGGTGTTAGGAGTGGAGTAGATGACAATGCCCACCCCCTGCCTTAACCCAGCTGGTATGAGGAGCAGAGCAGGTGGCAATACCTGCCCCCTGCGTTAACCAAGCTCTTATTAGAGTGGAGCAGATGGCAATGCCCACCCCACCTTAACCCAGCTAGTGTAAGGAGCAGAGCAGGTGGCAATGCCTAGCCCCTGCCTTAGCCCAGCTGGTATTATGAGTGGAGAAGGCGACAATGCCTGCCCCTTGCCTTAACCCAGCTCTTATTAGAGTGGAGCAGATGGCAATGCCCACCCCACCTTAACCCAGCTGGTGTAAGGAGCACAGCAGGTGGCAATGCCCAGCCCCTGTCTTAATCCAGCTGGTATTAGGAGCAGACAGATGGCAATGCCCACCCCCCACCTTAACCCAGCTGGTATTATGAGTGAAGCAGGGGGAATTTCCCCTCCCACCTTAATACAGCTGTTATTAGGAGCACAGCAGGTGGCAATGCCACCCCCGACCTTAACCCAGCTGGTATTAGGAGCAGAGCACTTGACAATGCCCACCCCCTTCACCCAGCTGAGATCAGAAGCAGAGCAGGTGTCTTTGCCCACCCACTGCCTTAACTCAGTAGGTATTAGGAGCAAAGCAAGTGGCAATGCCCACCCCCACCTTAACACAGCTGGGATCAAGAGCAGATCAGATGGCAATGCCCGCCCCCCTTCAACTGACTGGGATCAGGAGTGGAGCTGGTGACAATGCCCCCCTGCTTTAACCCAGATGGTATTAGGAGTGGAGCAGGTCGCAATGCCCTCCCCTGCCTTAACCCAGCTGGTATTAGTGGCAATGCCCACCCCCCATCATCACCCATTTGGGATCAGGAGTGGAGCAGATGGCAATGCCCACCTCGTGCCTTCACCTGGCTGGGATCAGGAACAAAACAGGAGGCAATGCCCTTCTTCCCTTCACTCAGCCGGGATAAGGAGCAGAGCAGGTGGCAATGCCTGCCCTCTTCAACCTACCGGAATTAGCCACTGAGCAGGCAGCAATGCCCACCCTGTCTTCACCCTGCCAGAGTCAAGAGCCAAGCATGCAGCAATGCCTGCACCCCCTTCAACCTGGAGTAATCAGGAGCAGAGCAGATGGCGATGTCCGGACCCCCTTCACCCAGCTGAGTGTCAGGTTCTGACTATGTTTCTTGCATGTTCAAACCAAAGAGACTCCATTTTAATCCTGTCAGTATTTAAAGTGCTCCTTTTGCAGATGGCAAGCGGTTCAGTAGCAGTTATCTTAGAGAAGAGGAATGTTATGACTACAACCTTTCCAGCCTTGGGAAACTTTCACTTTCTCAGCCTCAAGCCGTTTGTTTTGAGAACTGTGGGGGGAGGATGGGGCCTGTAGGATTGTGCTATTCTGTACCTTAACCTTTGCCTGTCATTCATAACAATACTCATGTACCAGCCAAGATATTGCTTCTTGGATAGTGGACTATAAGGGTTGTTTATATTCAGTAAAGTCTTTTGAAACCAATGGACTCATGTCTAATTGCAAGAGATAGTCTGGATTGCAACTTTTAGTAAGCCACTGTCTGACATTTTGTTACAAATCACATCTGTTCCAATGCCTAAGCCGGAGGAGCTGGATATCAAGGCCGCGTCCAACAGGGACCCTTTGTTTGATCCTTATGCCTCCAATTCGGAAGGACTGGAACCTGCAAATCAACCCGTTCCAGGGGGAACAGTGTCAAGCCGTACAACGGTGTACACCCTCGTGCCTGAAGGAGCGAGAGCTTGACCAAGGGCGGCGGTGGAACCCCTAATATTGCTACCTACCCTGAGGCAGTGGGGTTCGAGGCCGAGAGAAATGAGGGAGAGGAGACTGAGGAGGTTGCTTTGTGCGGCTGCGCGTTGTGACCACTCCTCCTAATTGCGTAGGCAAAAACACTATATCCACTGTCTCCTCCCTCCTGCTTTTGTGTTGGGGCATGCGCAATAGGGCGTCCGCAAGAAAGCTTGTTTTGCCAGGCAAGAATTTTTTTTTTTTATAAATTTTTTTATTTTTCATAACTACAAAACACTACAGACTATCACAAGGAAAGGGGAGAGGGAAGGGACAAAGGGGGGTGGAAAAAGAAAAGGGGGGGGAATGAACTACAAACACTAAACACTACACTTCAATGTTTCCCTTCATACTGTCATAATACAAAAATAGCTCCATAGAATAATGATGGAGTGGTTAATCATACAGAGAATAAACATTTCAAAATCTGATTAAACTTTCCTCCCCCTTCTAGGTCCCGGACGCAATTCTCTCTGTGCAACTGCTGTTGCGATGCTCTCCTCCTCCTCCCCCCCCTCCGGCTCCTCCTTTTCTTCGTTCTTGGTGCAGCAGAGTTCTGGGTTTTTATTCTCAAAATCCTTTAGTTGATCTTCTGATAATATCTTATAGGCCTGATCTTTATATCTGAACCATATTCCTTCCGGGAATAACCATTTGTACTTTATTCCATGGTCCCTCAGAAGAGCTGCAAACTTTTTATATTTAAAACGCCGTTTCCGGACTAGAAATGGAACGTCCTTCAAAATCTTGACTTTCAAACCCATAAAGTCCAAATCCGCATTATATGAGTTATATAGGATGGTGTCCCGAATCTTTTTAGATGAAAAATCAATAATGATCTCACGAGGCAACTGTCGCTTTGTTGCATATTTTGAAGAAGCCCGACGGACCTCCAAAATGGCGCTTTTAACCTCTTCTTTAGTCGTCCTCGCGGGTGTCGCCAGTAGTTCCGAGACCAAATCCCACTGATCCTCATTTTCCTCCTCTTTCACGTTTTGGAGACGCAAAATTGTCTGCGTTCGTTCCACCTGTAGCCTGATCAGCTGGTTCTCCACCAACTTCAGCTCCTTTTTTGTAGCCTTCACAAGTGACGCACTTTCCAGAGCAGACTTTTCTGCCCCCCCGCTGCTGCCTTAATGGTTTTCACCTCGCTTTCAATTAAGCCCACCCTTTGATCAGTTTCGTTCAGCTTGTCAACCAAGGGTTTTATGGCTTCCACCACCGCCCTGCGCACCAACTCTTCGAGCGACTCTCCCTTCAAAGTAGCCGAGATTGACTTACCGAGAGCGGGACTTTGCTTCTTTGCTGCCATTTGGGGGGGGGGGGGCGCCAACAAAATTCTGGAACTCAACGAAGGGGAAGAGCGAGTCTTCTTCAGATCAACCTCTCCTTCACAAACGCTTGTAGAACAGAAGGGATTCGCTTATTTACAGGCTTCCGCCTGTTTCTTTTACTTGCTGTTTCTCGTTGCCCGGCGGCACTCGAGGCGCCGCGCACATCTGCCGGCCTCCATAGGGACAAATGGGCAATTCCCCCCCCCCGCATTGATTTCGGGGAGTTCTTCCCGCCGCGTCCCGGACCCTGGCTCCCTCCCTGGGAGTCCTGGGGGCTAATCCTTGCGGATCAGCCGCCCGGTCAGGGTGCCCGGTCGTTTCCTCCCGGACCAGCCGAGAGGAGCGTCCGGCATGGCTGAGAAAATGAAACCGAATGCCAGGCAAGAATTTGAGAGTGAAATTAAATTTTGAAAAGTATTCCGCCCATCTCAACTGCTTGGCATTTAGTCTCTTAGGACTACGCAATGCTTCTAAATTTTTGTGATCTGTCCATACTTCAAACGGATGGCGGGCCCCTTCTAACCAATGCCTCCAAGAGGAGAGTGCCGCTTTTACAGCAAAAGCTTCCTTTTCCCAAACATTCCAATTTCTCTCTGGTTCAGAAAATTTTCGAGAAAGATAAGCACAAGGTTTGAGAATATTGTTCTCCCCACGCTGTAGATGAACACCCCCAATTGCAGTATCGCTGGCGTCCACCTGTACTATGAATGGGCGATTTTCATTGGGGTGTTGCAGCACTGGTTCGGATATAAACTGCTGCTTTAGAAGATCAAAAGCCAATTGGCATTGTGGAGTCCACAATAGTTTAGCGTTTGGTTTTTTGGCTTGTTCCCCTTTGTTTTTGGTTTTCAATAGTTCAGTGAGGGGAAGCGTTATTTGGGCAAAGTCTTGTATAAATTCTCTGTAGAAGTTGGCAAACCCCAGAAAAGATTGCAGTTCTTTACGGGTTGTGGGAGTTTGCCAGTCATGGACTGAAAAGCGAAGTGGAAAAGGAAGGGGAGAATGTGCTCAAAGAGAAATTAACTCAATCTGAACAAGGGGAATGGCTTTGGGGTGATCGATTTTATGTACCAGATAGTTTAAGAAAGGAAGTACTGCAACGCTGCCACGATGCCCCAACAGCTGGCCATTACGGATACTTAAAAATGCTTCATCTGGTCCAAAGGCAATTTTGGTGGCCGGGCATGCGCAAAGATGTTTCACAATATGTGGCTTCATGTCCCATTTGCCTCAGCGCCAAAATGCGAAAAGGCAAGCCTCTTGGACTCTTACAACCCCTTGAAACCCCAAGGAGACCGTGGGAAATTATTTCTATGGATTTCATCACAGATCTTCCCCCCTCCAAAAATCACACCTGCATTTTGGTTGTCGTGGATCTATTTTCAAAACAAGCCCACTTCATTCCCTGCACCACTATGCCTTCAGCAAAAAAATTGGCGGATATTTTTCTGAAATATATTGTAAAACTCCATTCTTTTCCATCAAAGGTGATATCCGACCGCGGCAGGCAATTCGTTGCCAACTTCTGGCGGGATCTTATGCAACTTATGGGCATTGAACAAGGTTTAAGCTCCGCCCACCATCCGCAAACTGACGGGCAATCGGAAAAAACTAATAAAATATTAGAACAATTTCTCCGTTGCTACATCAATTTCCATCAGGACAATTGGATTGATTTATTGCCTTTAGCAGAATTTTCTTACAACAACAGTGTGCATGCTTCTACTGGGGAAACACCATTCAAAGTAGTTTATAGCCATCACTTTAAACCATTTCCTTTTGAAGCTCTTCCCCCCGTAACAGCTTCTAAAGACGTTTCAGAATGGTGGGGAGAGGCAGCTCACCAATGGACTCTTATTCAAAAACATCTTAACAAAGCTAAACAGGACTATAAAAAGTACGCTGATCGCCATCGTGTGGCCAAATGGGAATTGCATCCCGGAGACCTCGTTTATTTATCCACAAAAAATTTGAAAGTTGCTCAAACCAGCCGTAAATTGGCACTGAAGTTCTCGGGACCTTTTCAAGTTCATAAAATCATCAACAAAGTGACTGTAGCACTTGATTTACCAAAGAATCTCCGCCACGTGCATCCTACTTTTCACATCAGCTTATTGAAAAAGGTCCCCCCAGCAGATCAATGGCACACCCGTGCTCCTCCCATCCCTACCTTGATTGATGATCAGGTCCATTACGAAGTGCAGCAAATTTTGGACTCTAAAATCAAACGTAATAAGCTGTTTTACCTCATCAGATGGAAGGACTTTGACTCTGGGTTTGATGAGTGGGTGGAGGCTATTCATGTTCATGCTCCTAGATTGTTAAAATCTTTTCACACTCTCTACCCTTTCAAACCTGGGGGAAGGGCATTTTAGAGGGGGCAGAATGTCAGGTTCTGACTATGTTTCTTGCATGTTCAAACCAAAGAGATTCCATTTTAATCCTGTCAGTATTTAAAGTGCTCCTTTTGCAGATGGCAAGCGGTTCAGTAGCAGTTATCTTAGAGAAGAGGAATGTTATGACTACAACCTTTCCAGCCTTGGGAAACTTTCACTTTCTCAGCCTCAAGCCGTTTGTTTTGAGAACTGTGGGGGGAGGATGGGGCCTGTAGGATTGTGCTATTCTGTACCTTAACCTTTGCCTGTCATTCGTAACAATACTCATGTACCAGCCAAGATATTGCTTCTTGGATAGTGGACTATAAGGGTTGTTTATATTCAGTAAAGTCTTTTGAAACCAATGGACTCATGTCTAATTGCAAGAGATAGTCTGGATTGCAACTTTTAGTAAGCCACTGTCTGACATTTTGTTACGAATCACATCTGTTCCAATGCCTAAGCTGGAGGAGCTGGATATCAAGGCCGCATCCAACAGGATTGCAACTTTTAGTAAGCCACTGTCTGACACTGAGATCAGGAGCAGAGTAGGTAGTAAAGCTCGCCGCCCACCTTCACCTGTCAGGATAAGGCGCCGAGCAGGAGTTAATGCTGTTCTTCCCTTCACCCAGTGGGGAATAGGTGGCAATGCCCACCCCCCTTCACCCAGCTGGGATCAGGCTCCGAGCAGGCGGCAATGCCTGCCCCCTTTCACCCAGCCATAGTCAGGCACAGAACAGGAGGCAATGCCTCCCCTTTACCCAGCAGGTATCAGGCATGGAGCAGGTAGCAAAGCCCACCACCCCATCACATGGCCAAGGTGAGGCAGATCAGGTGTGGAGCAGATGACAATGCCCACCCCCCTTCACCAGCTGGAATCGGTGATGGAGGAGGGGCAAAAGCCTGCCTGTTCACCCTCCCCTTTCTAGGGCCCATTGTATTTTTTTCCCAGAATGGGCTTTGTTGCTAGTCATAAATAATAGCTTGGACCCAGAGCCTGACAGCAGCCCTGGAACCTGAAGGGGTAGATCCCTATCCCACCACACACAAAGAAAATTCAAGCTCCAATGCACTCACAGTCTCTCTAACAGCAGCTGTCTCTCCCTGAAAGCCAGAGCTGGGAGCCCCCCCCCCCGGTTCTTTTCCTCTTGTAACAAATTTCGAGCTCCAGTCCACAGTTGGAAGGAAGACCTGCCTATCAAGCTAAATTGGACTTAGATTCGGGTTTCCAGGGAAACAGCAGGCGTTCAGACAGAGTTCAGACAATCCTTGCCTGAGGGCCAAACTACAAGTGACGAATGACACAGGTTGGACACTTGTCAGCTTCCCTCAAGTTTTGATGGGAAATGAAGGCAGTTTGGTGGAATGTGGGACAAGTGACAGTTGAAAAGTCCATTGGACAGCAGTCAGAGAGCCAAGCTGCAAGACCAAGGTGCCTATATTTCCCATCAAAACTTGAGGGAAGCTGACTAGTGTCCAACCTGTGTCATTCGTCACTTATAGCTTGGCCCTGAGTTGCCATGGGTATTGATTGCAGGTGCCAGTCTGTCTGGCTTGACAAACCGCAACTAACAGCAACGAATGAGGCTTGCAACAACCACCTATTCGTTTAGAATGGGGCCTCATTAACAGCTTGTTCGCGAACAGCAGATTGGGCTGTTTGTGGGGTTTTTTTAGTTTGTATTGCTGTTCGTGCCATCTCTATTTTGGAGATTTACTGTGTGTGAATGTGACACTCTGGGGTTTGACGCTTTTCACTCAGACCTGACATTAACACATTAAAGAATTTTCAGTCTGGACTAATGTCTTTTTTGTTTTTTGGTTTTTTTGCTGCTGCTTTCAAATGTGGAAAAAAACCCCTAGATTAACAGCAACTTTACCTACCTGAAGGGGAAAGTTTAAGCCAAATGAAACCAACAGAGTTCAAATCACCCTCCCACACACACCAAATTTAACATGGGCTGTTTGTGAAATATACCAAAATGTGGCCCAACAATAAGCTTCTACAGAAATAATAGCTTTCAAGACAGGAGGAGAGGATGGCCTCCTTTACATTATTATGATTGTGGGGAATTAAAGACAACACTCAAGTACAGTGATGAGGTTTTATTACTACTAAATAAACAAACAGGAAAATAACTACAAAGACACAAACTAATGTAAGCCCTCAGGGGTAGCAGGGTGTCCTGCCTGCAAGTCCACTGTCTTGGCTCCCCAGTCTAAGATTTCCCAAGCCTCAGACTTGGGAAGAACAGGGACAGGTTACATCACCCTCAAGCCTCTGTTGCTCCCCAGGAGAGAGGTGCTCTGTAATCTCTCTCTCTGTCTTTCACGGCTTTGGAACCAGCTCACCATTCTCCTCCTTGGTCTGTGCCAGAAGCCCTCTTATATTCCCTTCCTATCCCCAACTGCAACCCCACTCTCCAGATCCACCCTCATAGCATGGACCAATCCCAGGGCCAGGGGCTGGAGAAACACCTGAAGGAAGCCCTGTCCCTGCTCTAGCCTGTGGCCATCCCCACCCTGATTAGGGTGGGGTTTCAGGAGGGTGGGATTGTCTCCTTGGGAGGTGCCTGGAGCAGCATGGGATTGGTTCCCTCCATCCCCACAGGCCCTGCACCATTTCCACAGTCACCACCAGGCTGTGCAAAAGCCACATAATGCAGCAACAAAGCCACTGCATGAATGGGGAGCATGGCTACCTCATGCAGGCAGCATCCTTCTGCTCTGGGGCTTGTGGTGGTTGCCACTGAGCTGGTGCTGGACACTAACCAGAGGGATGCCACTACAAGCCCACAGGTGAGTCATGGCTGGCTCCAATGCCTGCTTGGGGGGTTGATGAGAATGCCAAGTCCAAGAAGGCTGCTCCTGGACAATTAGGGAGAATACAATCAAAAATATGTAACGAAAAAATGGGATATTCACTTTTACGTACTCCATACTATCATATAGATCTACAGCTCATACATAGCCACATGTAACAGGATGCTATAAATTTCCTAAATGATATAAGGTCTTTGAATGATCTTTAATATGCTACTGTAAGTGTAGGTACATTAATAAAGCATAGGACCTATCCTGATGAACGATGGGTCCAAGACAGAAGATTCCCAAATGAACTAAAAAAAATGTAGCTGAGAGGGATCACCTTTATTTGAACTCACAACCTGAAAAAGTGCTTGATATATGGGCACATAAAATGCATATGGCACAGTCAGATGATATTAAAAGTACAAAAAAAGCCGCACCAAAGATACCAGTGGCACGAAGAACAAGCCAGCATGAAAAAAGGCTAAAAAGCAATAAAAGTCCAACCCTCCCCCCTCCCCCCAAGAGACAAAAAGAGCACCTGTTGGGATGCTGATAGATCCAGAGGAGTTAGCCGTGTTAGTATGTAGTAGCAAAATCAAAAAGAGTCCAGTAGCACCTTTAAGACTAACCAATTTTATTGTAGCATAAGCTTTTGAGAATCACAGTTCTCTTTGTCAGATGCATCCTAGCAAAGAAGGGTACAGACTTCCCTGTACCCTCAGCAATTATCAAACGCAATCAAGAGGTTCCTCACAGTATAGCTGCTTGCCAATTACCTAAATTATTTCCAGGCACTTTGGCACATCTCAAGATGTGATGAAAAATCTCTGAGTCCATCTGTACCACTGAGGGATTTATTATTTTTCCACTTCTTCCATATATAGCATAATGAGAATAATGCAGCAGAGAGCTTACTTAGGGAGCCCAGAAAACAGTATCTATTTCTTCCATAAGGAATCTACACTTTTGGGGGTGGGGGTGAGAGAAAAATGAAGAGGAGGCAATAGTAGAGAATAAAAAATAAAATTCAGAATTTTGAACTCAAATTTCTACCTTAAAAATGCAGACCCCTGTGCTGAAATATGGAATCTCTGAGGTGCTTTACTGTTTGCATAGAAAGCTACTTCACTGGAACACCTGGCCTGA
Organism: Eublepharis macularius; assembly: GCF_028583425.1. Lineage (NCBI taxonomy): Eukaryota > Metazoa > Chordata > Lepidosauria > Squamata > Eublepharidae > Eublepharis > Eublepharis macularius. Next base: position 121,076,904 of record NC_072792.1, read on the forward strand.
GCAAGTAGCGTGATTGGAGAGTATCATCAGGGCATCTTCAAGCTAAAAAGCACAGCATCAGCAAAGCAGGAACAATAAATGAAAATGTCCCTAGTTACCTTATTATTAATGCTCATGCCACTCTGCAGAATGTTCAGTGTCATTTGTAAGTGCTTTTGTTTCTGAGATATCATATTTTGGTTCTGGTTTACCATAATACCATGAAGCAACGTTTATTTATCCCTTATGATACCTAGTTTGCTTCTTTATTTTCTGTTACTTTCCCTGATTATTTCCTTTCCAATATGCATGGAGATCTCTACCCTCTGCTCAGAATTAGCTCCTCATCTCCCCAGAATGAGTTCTGAAGAGGTGGGGAGAGGAAAAGGAGAGGAAACACTGCTCATTTCTTTGCTCGCAATTTTCATTTGGACTAGTGCTTGTAGAAAATTGAACTGAACTACCTTCAGCTTTACAGCTGCTGTGAGGTAATTGTTCTGATTACTCAAGCTGAAAAGTATTTCTTTCATCTTCTTTCCAAATATGATAAAATAATCTTATAAACACTTATGGCCAATATTTTATATTCTTCTTGTATTCCTCATGCAGCAATCAGAGACCCACTGTTGCAAGGAAAGTAGTCTCCACACAGAATCCACTTTTATCCCAATTCCTGATGAGTAGCCAATCAGGTGGCACTGTTTGATTTGAGGGAAGGGGGATAGGACCAAATGTCACATACCCTTTGTTTCCCATTCTGTCTAAAAATCCTGCAAATGGTGTAAGGAGACCTGGTAAGATCTCAGGGAGGTTCTTTTTTTCAGTCTGCAAATCATGGAGAACTGGAGTGGGAGATTAATTTAATTAAACATCAATCCTTCCTGAATAGTCTAAGGCTATAAGTAAGATGCCAAAGTCTATTGAATCCGTAACACAGAATGTTTGCTATCACTGGATAAAAGTGCTGTAGAAGATTGCAGCTTGAAAGAGTCATTATTTCCACTCCTTCCAACACTACCATTTTGACAAGCGTTTGGAGAAGCATGGGATATTCAGAAGTGCAGTACAGATTTCCCTAAAGTTAAAAAAAAATCAGTTAAATTGGAGTAGCTGCAGGGACTAGATAATGCATGGAAATGGAAGGCAGGTATACCTCTTAGGTTCAGATGATAAGCCGAAATAAAAAAGAAAAGAAAAAACAGGTTCATAATGCTCACCTTTGAACAGAAGAAAACCTTTTCTGTCTTTATCACACAAGCTGTAACAGTTTGTATTCTGCACCTAGGAATTATAAGCTTCAGCTATTTTACTGATAGTAGATAGACTCTCTTAAGAATTTGCTTCTTTCAGCAGCTTTTTCTCATGGCATCATGCAGCTTATGGAAAAGAGTGCTGTATATTCAGGGTTTCCCTGATGCCAGGCAGTGGGAAGAGGAGACCTAGACTTCATTCCCTTCTCCTTGCCTTCTTTGCTGTGGCTGTGATCCCTGCTGAAGTTTAAATGAACAGGCCTCCCTCCCTGGATCACTACTGCAGCAGTAGCTGTCACCACTGAAGCAAGGTAATATGGGTAAGAGTCTCTAAGAGCTCAAAGAAAACGTATAGGACATTTACAGTGAGACCCCAAGCTTGCAGAACTATGCAGACTTTTGAACTCTGGATTTTTTCCCTTGTGTGTTTTCCATTTCAATCCTATTAGTAATTTATCAGGCTTGTCCTATTTCGAGCTCAGGGAAGTTCATCCATCACTATCCACTGTATCCACATCTCTTCATTTTCCTCTCTACGTATGACCTATCTTCTATTCCCTTACTCTTTCTTTCCCATTCTCTTTCTGCCCCTACCGCCCAAAACATACATTCATACAGAGAACTGGAAATACAAGTTTTGAAAGAAAGAAACTTGATAGTATTTCTGAAGATCATCTGATAAAATACTGTTTTTGGTATTACACGGAAGGGAATCAGTAGTCCACCTTGCTGTCCCCTATTTTGCAGTCATATTCCTTGCCCTTGTTAGAGGTTGTAAAGTTTTGGGACTCAAGCAAAATTCATAGTTGGCTTTTTGGAAAATATGCCCTTTGGGATGTAAGTATAGTCTGACAATCTAACACTGAGAGATCTCTGTCTTTTGGTGCTACACCTCTGAAGATGCCAGCCACAGCTGCTGGCGAAACGTCAGGAACTACAATGCCAAGACCACGGCAATACAGCCCGGAAAACCCACAACAGCCATCATTCTCCGGCCATGAAAGCCTTCGACAATACAATCTAAATTTTCCTTGTATCCTCAGACCAAGAAAAACAAATTCTTCTCTCGCTATTTAGCTGACCCATCTAAAGTTACATTAAGAAAGTCATTTACTATTTGATATCATAGCACTGGAAAAAGTACAGAGAAGGGCAACTAAAATGATTAAAGGGTTGGAACACTTTCCCTATGAGGAAAGATTGAGGCGCTTGGGGCTCTTTAGCCTGGAGAAAAGACGACTGAGGGGAGACATGATAGAGGTTTACAAGATAATGCACGGGTTAGAGAAGGTAGAGAAAGATGTGTTTTGCTCCCTTTCTCACAATACAAGAACTCGTGGGCACTCTATGAAATTATTGAGCAGTCGGGCTAGAACAGATAGAAGAAAATACTACTTTACACAAAGGGTGATAAACACATGGAATTCGTTGCCACAGGAGGTGGTGGCAGCTACAAGCATTGCCAGCTTCAAGAGGGGACTGGACAAATATATGGAGCAGAGGTCCATCAGTGGCTATTAGCCACAGGAGATAGATGGTATTCTCTTTGTGGGGAGGTGGTGCTCTGTTGTCTTGGTGCTGGAAGGAAGGCAGTGGGAGGGCTTCTGGTGTCCTGGCCTCACTGACAGTCCTTTAGATGGCACTGGATTTCTAGCCACTGTGTGTGACAGAATGTTGGATTGGATGGGCCACTGGCCTGATCCAACATGGCTTTGCTTATGTTCTTATGTTCTTATGTTCTTACTAGTGCTCACTTTCAAACTGAGTATTTACAGGGCAGATTTCAAAAAATACCTGTGGAACAGTGCCTGTGCCCTTGTGATCTTAATCAGGTAGAAGACATAGTACACTGTGCTTTGCATTGCCCCTTTCACGGATCCATTCAAAACAAATTGTTGAATCATTTTTTTGCCATTATTTTCTGGCTCAGATGAGGAATGCATTAATTTTTATTGGCTGATGCTATTCCTCTTTTTACTCTCAAAGTGGCTACTTTTATTTTCTTATTAATAAATATAAGGAAGAAATTAGTACCTGCTAATTTTGTAACAGTTTTAGCTAAATTGTAATCCCATGTTATGTCATGATTTTTTCATTTATTTCTTACTATTTTCATTTTAAATTTTTAAGTTTTATTTTGTTATGTAAATATGTTTTAACCTTTCTGTTGTGGCACACTGTTATATGTCAGTGTATATGTGAGGGATGTTATGGCCTATTGCTATAAAGATAAACCTATAGGTTTTGTACACACTTTTGTACAGTGATCAAACTACTGTAGAAAAAGAGCCATTCTCCTTCCAACAGTTGTCTGAGCTGTTATGGTGTCATGGAAACATCCAAAGGTATAACATTCTATGAGTGAAGCTGGACACACAAAGGGTCTAGAGACACTACATCCTGTCCATAGGAGGGGTTCAGAGAATGGAGAATACAATGCTATTCTTGTTATGATAAACTGTCATGTGAAGGAGATGTCTCCTAACTGTATGCTTAACAAATCACCATTTCATCACATGTAGAAGTATGGAAAAAAATCAGCTGATTCAGCTCGGTAAAGCCTAACCGGGGGAGAAAAACTCAACATTCCCCAAATGCTGAATTCATTCCCCAGTTCGGCTCATCAATAGAAAGCAAATTTGATAAAATTTGGCCACTGTTGCCAATGGGAATTGCAATTTGGGGCATTCTGGGGGTCTCGGGGGGTCATTTTAAGGCCAAATGTTACCAAATTTGTGGGGGACCTACTCCTACCTGTCCTCTAACTACCCCCCAATCATGAAGATTGAACTTTGGGGGAGCATTTTATGCCCCCCCCAAGAAAATGCCCCCAGCCACCTCAAATCTCCATTATTCCCTAAGGAGAAAATGAGGAGGGGCTTTCTAAGAGGCTAGAGGTGGCATTTTGCTTGCAAAATCCACTGAATTTTGAGGGTACCTACTCCTAACTGTACTCTAACTACCCCCAAGTTTCAGAGAGATTGTACCCTGGGGGGGACCTTATGGCTCCCCAAAAAGGTGCCCAAGCCACTCCATTTGTTTCTAATGTGGGGGGAAACTCCAAGGTGAGTCAAGTCCCACTGCAGAAGCATATGGATCAAGGCTGACATGGCCAGAGGCACATTCCCAAATACAACTTCTGCACCAGACCCAACTGAACCTAATTGAAGCTCAACCCCCCCCCCCAAAAAAAACAAGCATCCCCTGAGCAGGCTGACCAGTCAGCCTCCATTGTTCCCAGTCAGCCTCCACTGTTCTCAATGATGGGAACTTTTACAAGTTATTCTCCAGGGGTCCATATGCACAGGGCAAGGATGCCACAGCCAAGGCACACTCCCAAATGCAAGCTCATTCCTGGGGAAGCCCAACAGAACCAACTGATAGCAGAGGAATGGGACACACCCAAATACAGAACTGAACCTAGGGAATGGACCCACCCAGAACCTAACCGGAGTAAGGGAAGCAACTTCACATCAGAGAATCACTGAAACCAAACTGGTGCAAGGCGGGGCAATATTGCAACTGGAGTCACACTCAAGCAAGAGAAGGAAACCCCCATAACAAAACTGATGCAAAACTGAAACAAGGAACACTCTTGCAACTGAGCCCAACAGAACCAGTGTCATTCACAGTATCCAGGCACTGGATCCAGCCAGTGGTGAAACTCCACAGAACCGAACCAAGTAGTACCTAGCTGGCAAACAGTTATGGTCAGCAGGCATATGGCAAAAAGATTTATAAGCCAAGTCATTTCCAATCAAGAATGTAGGGTTAACGGCATCGTGAATTAACACAGTTAAAGGCCCAGTATAGAACCTATAATCAACATGAATATTTGCCAGTTCCTTTTCAATGGGCTGTCTGGAGTAAGGGGTAACATTAAAAGTTTTATCTTGCAAAAACTGATCTGGCTGGACAAGGCAGCGTTGCACTCAAAATACGTCAGAACCTGTGTCGCACTGCCCGATGACCTGGACAAAATTTACTTTTAAGTCATGGCTGAATTCCATTTGAGCCCAATTAATTTGTTGAGGATCAATAAAGGAAGCAGTAACAGGCTGGCTTGAGCTAGACTGAGCAGAGTCAGTGGGAGCTGTAATTTGAGCCGGAGATGGCTGAGAGGCAGCTCCAGCATTTCCAACATCCACCATGGAAGATTCCGCCCAGTTTTCAGGCTGAGAAATGGCAGTAACTGTTTGCATAGTTTGCACACATGTGTTAGTAGCAGGTGTGCAGGCATGCTGAGTTTCTTTTGCTCTTTAGCTTTCAACACTTTGCAATCTGCAACATTGTGACCTTTCTCCTTGCAATAGAAACAGAGTCTGCTCCTTGGCTCAAGACGGGGTTTCACAGCCACGGTGGGGGAGGTATTTTTCTTTGCTGAAGGGGTGCTGCTTGAATCAGATGTTTTAGCTGGTTTCCCGACTTCAGCAGTTGGACATGGAGTCCCTCCTCCTGTCGGCTTTCCTCCCAACTTCTACCAATGCAGTCTAATCTTCTGGGTCAATTCAGCTGCATGCTCCAGCATTTTAGGGTCCCAATCCTGCACCAAAGCAGTAAGATCCTCTAGCAGCACTCGATAGAACTGCTCTTTCAAAATGAGCTCTTTCAATTGCATAAAAGTTTTAACTCCTTCTGCAGCAAGCCAGCGGTCCAAATTCTGGGAGAGTTTGGCAGCAGTTAAATAATAGTTCTCCTGGCCATGCTCCACTCTCCTAAAGGCCCGTCTATAATTCTCAGAAGACAGGGCAAATCTTTGTAGGGCTAAAGTCTTAAACTGGGGGTAGCTTCCAGCAGCTTGAGCAGGTAGATTCCCCCTGCAGGTAAATCAGCAAGGCTCCAGTAACTTGAGAACATAGAATCAACATATAGTAATGATTAGGGACACCCAAGTCCTTACAAGTCTGTTCATAAAGTGAAAAGAAGGCAGGAGATCTTGGCCATCTTTGTGGGCTGGGAACAGGCGTCGATCAAAAGCCCAAGGCAATAGCTCCCGAGGTCTGGCAGGTTTGAATGTGGAAGTGTCTCTGTTGGCCCATCTCCTCGGACTTGCAGCTCCCTCCTCTTCATCATCTGCCAACCAGATATCCACATCTGGAAGAGTCTATCAGGTCTGGATAAGGGAATGTCTCGGCCGGTCCTTCCTCAGGGACTCACAGCTCTCCCTTCTGTATCATTCACAGACCATAAATCCATACCAAGCCAATGCCTGCAATGTTGCCAAAACTCATCCTCCAACTCAGTCACTGAGTCACTATGGCTCTCATCCCCAAAGGTTACTTGCCCTTTAGTTCCAGCAGGATGCCGATACCAGGTTTTCAGTTATGCGGTGTCATCAGAGTCAGGCAAAACAAAGTCCACTGGATTAGCAAAGCGAGTTCTGGTTCAAAGAGGTGGAACAGGTAGATCACCTGTTCTCTGATCATCTGGCCACAGCTGCTTATCCAAATGATTAAAATCCTCAGTTGTCCACATTTTGGCACGCACAGGGGGAGCAATTTGTCTTCCCACTCATCTGGCTCTCCAACAAAATCAATAGTTTGCAAAGTTTCATCATCTCCTCCAAGGAAAGGATCAAGATTTTTCCCTCCTTCAGCCATCATTCGAAGCCTAATTGCACTCAGTCAAAATAACGAACTCCCACAAAAAGTCTCAAAGTGACCATTGCACAAAGTAGGCAGTTACTTCAAAGGTCCAATTCCGACCCACAGGTCAGTAATTAGACTAAATGAGCCTGCTAATGAGGGGAGGATGAAATATAAATTGTATTAAATAAATAAATAAATCTCCAACGCTGCCAACATGTCATGGCTACAGGACCCCTGGCTCCTCAACCCAGCTGAGGGGAAGAGCCGGCAGTAGCCTATAGACCGGGTTACACAAAATTACAAAACTGGCAAGTGAAGGCAAGTCCTACAAATGCCCTGCAAATCTGCCACCAGTCCCTCAGCGTTTCCCAAAGCTTAGGAGGGGAGGGACACCATTCCCAGCCTACAAGGGAATTAACCAAAGCAAAGTCTAACTTGCAAGAATGGTGTTGTAAGTAGATTTCACGGCAAAAGTTATTTGTATGTTAGGAGGTTCACGAGAGTTAACAAAAGTGAGTTCGGCAAAGTGATTTAAAGTTTTGAGACTTCAAAGTCACAAACCCACACAAAATATAATTATTTTATTAAGGTGTAAGATCACATTAAAATGCACAAGACAGAATGTGAGGAATAAAATAACAAAACCTATAGCTTTGTAAGCTCTAACTTATACATACCAATATCATAGCAGAGGGTAAATCACAAAGTTGTCAATAAGGTGGGAGGCAAAGTCTCTGGTCGAGAGGCAAAGGCTGGCTAGGCTTCACAGCAAGGCAAAATGGACCTTGGAGATAACATGCTGTGAGCAATTGAGCTTCCATGGACAGTCAGTGTGCCAATTAACATTCTTGACTTGGGGAACTAATTGAACTTGCAAGATGGAGGCTTGATGCCAAGGACTGCAGCCTTCGCGCCCAGCCCCTTCTGCACGTCAGACTATGGAATCCCAGTTATCTAGAGTTCGTGCAAGAAGCACAAAGTTTCTTGATTCCAAAAGGTTTATTGAAAGACAATGCTCAGGATACAGTTATCCATATTCCAAGGACTAGGAAAGTCTTGGCTGAACACAGACTTTGTTGAGAATGACACCCAAAGTGAAAGTAACAACACTTCAAACACCCATTCCCAGCCTCCCTCCTTAGTCCTGTCTAGAAGGCCTGGGAAGGCGAGGACATCAAGGTCGGCCGGAATGGAGTGATAAGAATTCTTCGCTCCCATGGATATATGTGGCTTGGACAACTCCTGGGCCTGGAGGGAGAGAACTAAACAACTACAGATTATAACATAAGAACATGGCGTAGCTTTGGCTTGAGAACTGACTAGCAAACTGACACTCTGACATTCTGCCCTCCTTAAGACCTCTCCCCTCACCCTTCTGCTTCTGCTTTCTCTGGGTATTTTTTATGGAATTTAGCAACCAGTCTGGGAGCATTTACATTAGAAGCTTCTACCCAATCAGAAGGGGGGGGAGACGAACTCTAGATAACTGGGATTCCATAGTCTGACGTGCAGAAGGGGCTGGGCACGAAGGCTGCAGTCCTTGGCATCAAGCCCCCATCTTGCAGGTGCAATTAGTTCCCCAAGTCAAGAATGTTAATTGGCACACTGACTGTCCATGGAAGCTCAATTGCTCACAGTGTGTTATCTCCAAGGTCAGAGCGAACCAAGAGGCTGAAGACAGCTCTCTTCCCAGAGAAGCTGCTAGCAAGAGAAAAAGGAGGGAGATGAGCTCAGGGAATGTCTTAACAAAGCAGCAAAGCCCAGCAAGGCCTCTTGACCAAAGTTTCAAGAAACGTGTGCTCGGTAAAGCTAAATAGAAAAACATTTTTCTCTACACAATTAACACAACAACATTCCTGCCCTGCAATGCAGAAAGTTTAGTAAACATTACAACAGTATAACAACACAGTACATGGTTTTCAATCCCTCCCACCCCTGCAGTGAGTAAAGTTCTGTGAACAACAATAGCTTCGTTTGAGTACTTCTTTGAGTTTCCTCTGACACATGGAATGTGTCCTTCTCTGCTTTCCCTAACATCTCTCTCTGACTCTTCCCATCCTACTGGCAAAACAATAACATTTCTGAGGCCTCTGTTCTTAAATATTTGCACAAATTTGTGCCAACAGGGGGTGCTGGTTTTGCAATGTTTGTGTGTTGAGACAGGGCAATCGCATGGTGCATCTGTTGTGCCACTGATTCAGCTGTCCTCCTGTTGCTTTTCTACCTAAGTTTTGAATTTGGGGAAGAGCATTTTTCCTCAGCTCATAGACTCCCAGAGGATACAGGCCACAAGAAGGGCTCAACTCATTCACTCTGGAAGTCCAGAGCTGAGAAATCGAAAAGCCGCATGTTGGCCTTCAGGAAGATCAACTGCTCAACTCTGCAGGTGAGCAGGCAAGTGCAATGCGAGCTGACAATGTTGCCTGCATAGAAAAATACACGTTCACTCTCCACACTTGTTGGAGGACATGGGAGGAGCTTCTGCACCTTGAAGGAAAGGTCCAGTCAGACTACCTCCTTCTTGGCCCAGTTGTTCAGCAGATCAGTGGAAAGTAACTTGCAGGGCTCTGCAAGGTAGTCTCTGACCACTGCCTCCACTGAATCTTGGATCATGCGCCTCACATTCCTCAAGGAGCCAAGGATGCACTGCAGTATATCCATTTCCATGGACCTGCTGGCACTGGCCACCGGGGGGGAGGGGGGCGGTCTGCTGAGAAGGAGTGGGAGGGAGTCCCCTCTGCTGGCAGGAGGTTCCTCTTGGCCTGCCTATGCTGCAACCACACACAGAGGGTATCTCAAGTGCTGGTAAGGTTCCCGGCCCACTCAGTGAAGGTGCCCTTGATGCGCGGGTCACACATGGTTGCCAACATGTATGACTCCTTCTCATTGAGAGGCTGAAGATCTGCCTAGTGACATGCCTAGATGCCCTCTGGATACACCCTCTTGGCACGCTAATGCTATTTGTACCAAGAATCTCCATCAGAGATGCCTGGTGTCCCTTCCCTATTGGAAACCTAGGAGGGAGAGTGCCACAGGAACCCACCTCCTGCTGGCTTGCTGGCAGCTGTGTGGTGCCAGTCTCACTTTCCCCACAAAGAAGCACTGCCTGGTGGTGGTTCTTCATGGGGCTCCTGAGGATTGTCATAGAGTGATGATTGACATCTCTCCCTTGACTGACCTGGGTCCTACAGTACTGGCACCGTGTATAGCAGGGATCCTCTGTAAGTGCTCCCAAATGTTGGAAGCACTTCAGTTGGCACATGTGGTGGGGTGGTGCTCCAGCAGCTGCCTCAGCAAAGAGGGCCTTACATGCAATCTTGCTGTCAGCCAAAGCCAGGGTGGTGAATAGCAGTTGCACTGGGAAGGGTCTCCTCCGCTCAGATGGTGGGTGAGCTACAGTCCTCCCCCTCCCTTCCCCCCTCTAGTCTTATCCTTTGCCTTTCCCCCAGGGCCACTATCTGTTCTCCTCTCACTAATTTTCTGCCACCTGGAACCTACACTACTAGAAAGTAAGTAACCGTATTAAACAGGCCCACCCCCAAAAACACCTAGTCAAAAGGTAGAATTTGTTTACTTTTAAAACCTACCTATCTACTCTAAAACCTTGGCTTTTGTGTCTCTTTTCCTCAAGATGGACACAGAAATCTCTTTTTAAAGGGTCCTATTTAGTTCTGTGGTGACACTACACTAGCAAACAGCTGAATTCCTCTTCAGGAATCAATCTGGCCCTGAACTCCAATCTATAGGAAAGGCTATAACAGGAAGCCTACTTCTAATGTGGCTGGCCTGGCTCCAAGGGAGCCAGAGGTGAGCAGGAAGACCATATTTAAATGCAGTAATGGGCAGCCTATTTATAAATAGAATTTGAAAAGAACCTGAACTCTTTCTAATTCCTACACAAGCCTATTAAACAGGAAAAGGCAGCCTTTGGTCCCTAACAGCTAATAGTTTGTTTAGAGAGCACTCATAATGTATAACAAGATCTACAACTAGCCTACTTTAAAAAATGCTTTTTAAAACTTTAGATTAGAACACTTTCAAAAACCCAAAGCACACAACTCAAACCCCACTTGGTAGCCCTACAAACACTAACCCCTCAACCAAAAAAAACCAACAACAGTTAACAAATCAAACCTATCCCAACAGACAATAGAAACACCCCATATTCTGTCCTGACAATAGCCTCTTGTCCAGAATACAGATTGCACATCAGAACAATCAGATGATGTGGCACCCCTATTTCTTTTGAGACTCTCCATAGCTTTTCTTGATCCTCACAGTAAAAAGCTCTGCTGTAATCTAAAAACACAGGCTGATTTTCTTATGAAATTCCCTAGTATGTTCCATTAGCCATCATAAATTTGCAATGTGATCTCTGGTGCCTCTTCCTTTTCTGAATCCAGCTTGAACATCAGGCATTTCTCTTTCCATATATGGTGTCTTTGCTGTATAATTTTGAGCATCACTTTGCTTGCATGGGAAATTAACGAAATAGTCCGATAGTTGCTACACTTTTTGGCCTCCCCTTTTTGGAGTTAGAATGTAAACTAAGTGATGACTTCCAGCCTGGAAAGAAGGCGATCTGACATTGTTCAGCTAAGCTGGGCAATCAGGGGCTTCTGTTTAGGCAGGTCAGGTGCATTTAGACACCTGCCGCCACTCTTCTACAGGCAGAATAAGAGCTGGGACACTACAAGCCCTGGAGAATGTGTGACTTCAATGGGGGGAAGTCCTTAATAAAGGACTTTTTCCATGTCTTGAGGTCCACTCTGAGACGGGGGAGCTTCAATCACTGCAGGGCCCTTTTTTGAGTCAGGATCTGGCATAAGATTGTCATAATCCAGGCTTCTTTAAAAGAATTTGAACTACTTCAATCGTAAGAAACAGCACAGAAAACCCATAAGGAGCAAAGTAAGGTAAAGATGGCTATCTGATTTTTCGGGACTAAATTAACAAGAAAAAAAGTTAAAAAGTGGAAGTAACTTACTGACAACGTTGTAAACTGCTTGCTTGAAGAATTTTATGGAGAAAAAAATGGAGAATTTGTATGGAAATCAGAGCTTTCGGGGAGAAAAACAAGTTTGTTTATACATGCCTGTGGTTTTCGAGTGCCAATAAGGACTGTGTTGACTGGGAGGGGCACTGTGGAGAGAGCAGCTGGAAAATATCGTGAGACTGAGAAAACCATAGAGAAGCATGATTTCATGCCTAGAGAGGATCTGGAGGCCAGAAGTAAACAGGAAGTAATCAGCAGCCATTTTGGCAGTGGAAAGAAGAACTATAGAGAGCTACCATAGAGTTCTCGCATCGGACATCTTGTGAAGGTAAATTTTGAACTTTGGTTAAATTAAAGAAAAGGAAGTAAATTTAAATTAAAAATGGCAGCGATTTAACTGGCAAGTTAATAACTAATTGAACCTATACAAAAAGAAGAGGTTTTAGTGCTGTTGACCGAAAACTTATTTTAGCAATGGAGCCCAGAAGCAGGGCTGTGACTTGAAGTGGACCTAAGGTCAGTCCAAGGATGGCAAAGAAACTAGATAAAGATAAGCAGGAGTGTCAAGCAGCAATGGAAGCCTTGGAAAGAAAAATGTTAGAAGGCATCCAAGAAATATGTCAAAAGATGGGGGAAACCCTAACTGAAAATTTAACTGAAAAACTGACTAAAAATATGAAAGAATTGATGCAAGCAGAGGTGGCAGAAGTAAGAAAATATATTGGTGAAATGAAAAAAAGAATTGCAGGCAACAATGCAGAAAATACAAGAAGTGGAACAAAAGACTATGAGTTTGAGTGGTGAGAATCAAAAATTTCAAGAGTGTATGATACTGATGGAATGTAAAGCAACAGAGACTCATCTGAGACTGACAGGAGTACCAGAATCTTTAAAGGAAAATGTACAAGAACAAATAGTGGGGGCTTTGGCAAAATTTTTAGGAAAACAGCCAGAAGATATAGAAGACAATTCTGATCTTATTTACAGAGTGAATTCTACTTATGCTCAACAAAAGAATCTACCAAGAGACATAATTATCCAACTGTCAACTAAGAAACTCAGAGAAGAGATTATGGGGAAACATTATAAAGACCCACTGGAAATTGAAGGGAAGAACATTAGAATTATGAAAGAACTTCCTAGGAAAATACTACAAGATTGAAGGAAATACAGAGAATTGGCAGAAAAATTGAGACTAAAGAACATGAGGTATAGATGGGAACTTCCAGAAGGTTTGAGCTTCAACTTCCAGGCTATGAGGGTTAACATTAAGACAACGGAGCAGATGACAAAGTTTTTGATTGACAACAAAAAAGACTTTGGGAAATTTGTTAAAGAGTAAACCACTATGGAATACAAATTAATTTCTTGGAATGTTAACGGACTTAATTCACCCCAGAAGCGTAAATCAGTTTTTCATTGGCTAAGGAAACAAAAATGTAATATAATTTCTTTACAAGAAACTCATATCAAAGAACAGGACTTTTAAGTTTTTAAAAAATGGATTTTTGGGAGAAGAATTTTTTTCATCAGCAAAACAAAAGAACAGAAGAATTGCAATCTATGTAGAGAAAGAATTGGAATCCAAAATGGTTTTTAGAGACAAGGAAGGAAGATATTTGGTGGTGGAAATTATGTTGAATTCTAAGAAGACTTTAGTTTTGGGCATTTATGCACCTAATGGTGCTAAAGACGTTTATTTTAAAGAATTAAATCAGAATTTAGACCAAGTGACCTATGACCAGATAATGTTGATGAGAGACTTTAACGGGACTGTCAATTTGCAATTGGATAAAAAGTCAAAAAAGATTCAAAGTAAAGAAGGGAAATTACCAAAATCTTTTTTTGATCTAGTAAAACAAGAAAATTTAGAAGATGTTTGGAGGAAATGGAATCCTAAAACAAAAGGTTTTACTTTTTATTCAGCAAGACATCAATCTTTTTCAAGGATATACATGATCTGGACAACAAAAGACATTAGTTTATTAACCAAAAAAATTGAAATTATGCCCAGAGTAAGTTCTGATCATAATCCGTTAATGAGGAAGGGTTCAGTGGGTTATAAGAAATTTAGATAGAGATTAAATGAAGATTTATTCCAGAGACAAATTAATGTGGACTATATTCAGAAAGAAACCAACTTTTTTTTTTCAATTCAACATGGGTAAAGAGGTACCAATACAAACAGTATGGGATGTGTATAAAATGGTGATCAGGGGTAACCTGATTACACTAAACAGTAAAGAAAAGAAAATTAGAGAAAATAAATTTCAAGAAATTCAGGAGAAAATAGCCAAGAAAGAACAAGAGTTAAAGAAAAGACCAGGAAAAGAAATTATACGGGAAATTAAAATTCTGCAAGAACAATTGAGTGGTTTTGTAAATAAGGAATTAGAATGGAATTTTAAAAAATTGAAGCAAAAATCTTTTGAAGGGGCTAACAAGCCAGGGAAATTTTAGTCTGGCAATTGAAGAAAAAAAGAGAAAAAATAATAATTGGCAGAATTTTGGAGGATGGGAAAGAAGTTATAGACCATCAAGGAATAAAAAGAGTTTTCTCTAAGTACTACACTAAACTATTTCAGAAAAAGTTGATTAACAAAGAAGAAATTGATTTTTATTTGGATAAGGTTAAGTTACCTAAGATTTCAGATTATATGAGGACAGTTTTGAACACTTTAATTACAGAGGAGGAAATTTCAAAGTCTATTGACTCAATGAAATTGGGTAAGGCTCCAGGCCCAGAAGGGATTTCAGCTAAATTCTACAAAGTTTTAAAAAAGGACTTGGTGCCAGTTTTACAAGTTTTGATGAATGATATTATGAAGAAAATGAAAATACCAAATTCATGGATTCATTGATTCCTGAGGAGGTACAAGAGTTAACTGATGTTAAAAATTATAGGCCTATTTCTCTCTTAAACAATGACTATAAGATTTTTGCAAGAGTTTTAGCTGAAAGACTGAAGATATTCCTAATGGAATTTATTGAAGAAGAACAAGCAGGTTTTTTGCCTAACAGACAAATAAAGGACAACTTGAGAGTTGTAATTGATGCAACAGAATACTATGATAAACATCCTGAGAAAGAGGTGGATTTTTTCTTTGCAGATGCAGAGTAAGCTTTTGACAACCTGAATTGGGACTTTATGTTTCTAATAATGGGAAAAATGACTTTTGGGGAAGGATTTATAACATCTATAAAGGCAATATACCGAGACCAGCAAGGCAAGGATGTCCACTCTCCCCATTGTTGTTTATTTTGGTTTTGGAAATTTTGTTAAGGCAGATAAGAGAAGATCAAAGTATCAGGGGTTTAAGACTTAAAGGTTTTTCTCATAAGTTTAGAGCATTTGCGGATGATGTGATGTTCATTTTGGAAGATCCAGTTCAGACACTTCTGCTGTTGTTAAATAAGGTCAAGGACTTTGGAGATTTGGCAGGTCTCTACATTAACAAATCAAAATCAAAATTGTTATGCAAAAATATGACTGAAGTAAATCAGGATGAGTTAATGAGATTTACTGAGTGTGAAGTGGTCAAAAAACCAAAATGCTTGGGAATTGAGTTAACAATGAAAAACAGATTTATATAAGAATAATTTTTGAAAAAAGATAGGATAAAATGGAAGAAATTGAATTTGTCATTGATGGGCCGTATATCTGCGGTGAAAATGAATGTATTGCCAAGGGTAATGTTTTTATTACAAACAATCCCAATTGTTAAAGAGGTGAAACAATTTGATAAGTGGCAAAGGAAACGGTTAAACTTTGTTTGGGCGGGTAACAAACCAAGGGTTAAGATGAAAGTACTGTGTGATGCAAAAGAAAGGGGTGGTTTGCAATTGCCAAATTTGAGATATCATTTTTTAAAAAATAAAATTGTATTGGATGGGTTCGCATACATTTCAAACACATTTTACAACAATATACCCCTTTTCTTAATATATGTTATTCCACCCCCTCCCCTTTTTCCTTGTTGACTCCCAACAGCACTCTGACCCCTTTTCCCCTAATAACTAACTCTAGTCTAAATTGCTTTTCCCCTATTGTTTAAGGCAAAGTTTTATCTTATATTTCTAAATCTCTCAGTAGTTACCAAGAGACCACAACTGATCTTTCACATCCCATTTCTTTTCTAAATATTTTTTTTAAGTTTACCCCAATCTTCCACAAATTCCCTTGGATTCCGTTCTTTCAATTTCCTTGTTAATTTGTCCATTTCCGCCATGTGCAACAATTTCTGAATCCAATCTTGAATTTCTGGTAGCTCCTCCTGTCTCCAGTGTTGAGCATACAGTAGTCTTGCAGCCACCGTCATATAATAAACCAGGACTCTATCCTTAACATTCACATTTTCCATATTTAACCCCAATAATAACAGTTCTGGGCTTTTTGCTATATTACTTTTCAAAATTGATGACATTTCAGCAAAAATCTTAGAATGTTTTTTACATTTCCAACATTTGTTTGACATTTGATTGTTGGCATTTGCTAGTTTTTTTGGTGTTAAATACCATCTGTACATCATCTTATAGCCGTTCTCTTTTAGACTAGTAGCTGTCGATATTTTCATTGTGTTTCTCCAAAGATATTACCAAGTGTCCATTGTAATTTCTCTATTAAAATTCATTGCCCATTTTACCATTTGAACTTTAACTGTTTCATCCTCCGTGTACCACTTCAACAAAAGTTTATATATCTTAGACATAATTTTTAGACCATCACCTAACAAAAATTCTTCTAGGTCCCCATGCTCCTGTCTAAAACCTTCCTTTCTTTTATCAGTTTCAAATAGATCTTTAATTTGCCTAAATTGTAACCATCTATTTTGAAATGGTAACTCTATATTGTCTTTAATCCTAGGTTCGTTTTTGTCCCACTTCAACAGATCTTTGTAGGTTATCCATTCTTCTCCTTTATATTCCAGACTTGGGTTCACAACTTTAGCTGGTAAATTTGAGATTATATCATGAAGCAATCTGTTTGACATGGTTAAGAGATTGGGTGAACTTATCTAATTGTAAATTGCTAATTCTGGAAGGCCATAACAATATTTTTGGCTGGCATGCTTATTTATGGTATGATAAATATAAAATGGATGGTATGTTCTTACACCATTATATAAGAAAAATATTTTTTTGGAATGTATTGTCGAAGGCTTTCACGGCCGGAGGACGATGGTTGTTGGGGGTTTTCCGGGCTGTATTGCCGTGGTCTTGGCAAGACCACGGCAATACAGCCTGGAAAACCCCCAACAACCATTTTTTTGGTATGGTTGAAATATAAAAAATATTTAGAAGAAAGAAGAACTTTATGGATTGTTCCTGCAGAAGTTATAAAACCGCATTAAGAATATCAAGGGAAAGAATGGTTAACTTATAAAGATTTGCTGTTAATGTACGGAGACATAGTTAAAATGAAGAAAGAAGAGGACTTAATCTTTAAATATGGATGGCTACAATATCGACAAATCAAAGACTTATATGAGTCAGATAAAAAGAAATTTGGTTTTAGAAGAAAAAATTCAGAAATGGAAGAACTTTTATTAGGAGATGATACAAAAATGATTTCTAAGTTTTATAAACTATTACTGAAATGGTATACAGAAGATGAAGTGGTTAAGGTTCAAATGGTGAAATGGGCATTAAATTTTAATAAAGAGATTACAATGGAATCATGGGAGTATCTATGGAAAAATGCTATGAGAATATCTACGTGTATTAATTTGAAAGAGAATTGTTATAAAACAATGTATAGATGGTATCTAACACCGAAAAAATTAGCAAATATGAATAGTGTTATGTCAAATAAGTGTTGGAAATGTCAGAAACATGAAGGTTCCTTTTACCATATGTGGTGGACCTGCAATAAGGCAAAACAATTTTGGTCTATTTATGTTGAAATATTGAAAGTTTTGAAGTGTAATTTGCAGAAAAATCCTGAAATGTTTTTGTTAGGACTTAATAAGGAAAATGTAAACATGAGGGACAGAACATTATTATGGTATATGATTATAGCTGCAAGATTGTTGTATGCACAATATTGGAAGCAAGACAAGATACCAGAAGTTGATGAATGGATACAAAAACTTTTGTATATGGCGGAAATGGATAAACTAACTAGAAAGTTAAAAGAACAAAGATTTTTTGATGGATTGGAGAAAATGTAAAGATTATTTGGAAAAGAACTGGGATGTAAAAGACCAGTTGTGGTCTACGGACAATTTTTGATGAGTAACATGTAATTTGTTTAATTTTATATTGATTGTAACTTTACTTTTGAAGATTATGAAAAATAATAGAATTAGAGGGAATATTGTATGAATTAAAGGGTTCAAGTGCTGTTGGGGGTCTGAAGGGAGGGGAGGGGAAGGGTGGGTTGGGGCGAATTTCCTACTTTGTAGGAAAAAGAAATAGTGAAGTTTATATGTCTTTTTGTTTATATGTCTTTTTGTTTTCAACCTATCCAATAAAATGTTTTTTAAAAAAAAGAAAGAAAAAAGAATGTAAACTAAGTGTTTCCAGTCTGTGGGCCATCGTTTTGTTTTCCATATTTGCTGACAGATTCTTGTTAAGATTCTGATGGACTCCATTTCTGTAGCTTGAAATAGCTCTATTGGTATTCGATCTACTCCAGGTGATTTGTTTCTTTCAATTGCTGTGAGTGCAGCTTTTACTTCACTTTCTAGGATTTCTGGTTTTTTATCAAAAGATTCTTCATTGAAAGTATCTGTTATCCTTCCATCTCTTTTGTATAGTTTTCCGGTGTATTGCATCCATCTTTCCTTTAGTTTGTTCTGATCAGATACTGTATTTCCATGTTGATCTTTCAGCAGACTTTGACATATTTTAATTTTTAAAAGTGTTTATCATTCTTGCTTGCTTATGCTCACAACTCTGTGAAATCTAACAGTGACTTATTTGTGGCTGCTATAGTAAGCTTTCTGATTTTGCAAGTATAATGAACATATCAATCAGCTCCGCAACCAGGATTAGGGGTAAATTGGGTTTTTTGTTTTCATGAGTTTTGACCTGTTGTGTGTATGTAAAGTGGGTGTTGGCCACATATGTGCATATGCATGCTGCCCTTTTCAAGAAGGGTTGGGAAATGAGGCTATAGGGCAGCTGTTTTTGCACTTAACAGCTGGAAAATCACACAGAACACAGTCCTTCCTCCAAATTATTGTTATTGTTATTGGTATTCTCAACAACAACAATAACAACATTCAATTTATATACCACCCTTCAGGACAATTTAATGCCCACTCAGAGTGGTTCTCAAAGTGTGCTATTATTATCTTACTATATAATTGAGTGTGTTTCAGACAACTCACTTTATACCCTGATGCATCACCAGAGGGTGCTGCTGCAGAAGAAAGCCCAGGTAACTTACCATATTGCTCCAGAAAATATGCCATGGTGGGAAGCTCAGGCAGGGAAGGGGAGCGGAACAGGTGGCAATGCCCTCCCCATGCCTTAACTCGGCTGGTATTAGTTGTGGAGCAGATGGCAGTGCCCACCCCTGCCTTAACCCAGCTGATATTAGGAGCGGAGCAGGTGGCAATACCCGCCCCCCTTCACCCAGCTGGTATTAGGAGCAAAGCAGGTGGCAATGCCCACCTCCCCAATTAACCTAGCCAGTATTAGGAGTGGAATACCTGAAAGACTTCCCAGGGAGTGAAATTGAAACCCACAATGAAAAATCATGAACAACAATTGATATATGAAAAGTATGCCAATCAAAGGTTGAATACAAAAATATTTATATAAGGATTATCCAATCATAAGTATAAAGATAAACCAATAACCTATCATACATAACAACAGTGAGTTAAACATCTGACCGTGATGCTAGCAAATGTCTCTCAGAGCAACAAAATACCAGTCTCTAAGTCAACATGATCTGACATGAATGTAAGTTTTCAAAACTGGAGACAATGCCAAATCCACAAAGATTTTCTTATGAAGACAGTCTCTTTTAAAAGCACAAGACAGAAACTACGGCCTTGACCGTAGTAGAGTGCATTGAATTGTGTGCACATGAAAGAATGTCTTGGTCCATGGAAAATTGTTATTTTGGTGGATTCGAAACCAGCCCCTGAGGAAGTGGACGTTACATGAAACAAGCCATCTTTGCCAGCCGCTTGTAAGGTGGGGGGACCCTTCAGGGTCCTTGTTACATCTTTGTGGTTCCATCTATTACTAAAAGAAAAAACCTACTAAGGGAATAAGCATTGTTAGAGGAGAAATTGATTGGGAATACGTGCCCTTACTCACCCAATGGGAGGAGGATGACATTTCCTTGCAGTCATTGTTTCCATCTTGAGTTACCAGTCCCATGCTGGGGCCGGGGGATCCTCCGCTCTCACCCTCCACACCTCACCCCACTTACCTGGCCAGCAGGGGAGGCACAGGCCTCCCAGAGACATGCTCCTGGGTGGTGCAGTACATTTCTGCAGGCCCAAATCAGCCTGGAACAGGCCACTATGGAGTGTGGGAGTGCTTCTTCATGCCGCAGCAACCCATTCCAGGCCGATCCAGGCCAATTTGTGCCTGAATTGGCCTGGATTGGGCTGCTGTGGTGTGTGGGAGCACTCCCACGCTCCATAGCGGCCTGTTCCAGGCTGATTCAGGCCAGATTGGGCCACTGTGGAATTCAGGAGTGCTCCTGGGGTGGCCCTGGGCCATGTGATGATGTCACTTCCTGGAAGTGACATCATCATACAGACCCAGGGGTACAGGCCTGGGAGTGCACTCATGCTTCATGCGTATGTGAGAAACAGAATATAAGGTAGGTGCCTGGCAACCCTAATTCAGTTATACCTGTGGTTGTAGAGTTATTAGGTTTATGATAAATGTTTGTTTTGAAAACTATGTCTTGAGAGTTTTCTTTTTGAAGCAATTTCATAATTAACTGCCAAATCACAAGGGTGCTGTCATTTATTGATCTGAACCTTTCCCCATCTCTGATTGGAAAAGATAATATAGGAGAGGGTTACACTATGCACTAATGTAGGGAAGAAAAGCATAGAAAAATTGTTCTCATGAGCCAAATTATCATTTGTTTCAAATTAAACTCAAGTAGCAAGTATTCAAATGAGGCTTTTACAAAATGAATTATGCACATCTTAAAGCTTAAATAAATAGGAGTCTTGTGGCACCTTAAAAATTAAGAAGATTATATATAGCCTAAGTTTTTGTGGACTACTTATCTGTCTATCTATCTAGAGCCCACTTTGTCAAATGATTGTGGTGAAGGAAGCGCATATTTATAAATCTGATTTGAAAAGCAGGAATCTCTGACACCTCACCCACATCAGTTCAAACATTTTCCCCTACATGAACATGTCATACTAAGCTGCAAAGCACACACACTTGTTACATCATTAATATCTAGGACAACAAAGATGACAATGTAGATATGTAATACAAAAAGAATCCATTTCAGAGAAAGAGAATATAGGAGGATACATTGAAGAAGAACACTATCATTAAATTGAGTTACATTTCAGAATAATAATTCTGAGTTACAGAACAGCAAAATAGGAAGGTATCAACAGAATTAACATGAAAATAATTCAAATGAATAGTGGCTTATTAATCATTGAAATTCACAGTTTAAAAAATTGTGTTGGCCTGCAGCTTTAAGCCATACATCACACTGTGATATTCATGTACTCCACCTATATCTGAATCTGGTAAGAGAGATAAAAGCTATGTGGCAATTCTGGGATCAGGGCCGGTGCCAGGGTTTCTGGCACCTGAGGCAAGATACCTACTTGGGCGCACGCGTGCACACACACACACACACACACACACACACACACACACGGCTAACCAATTTTAAAAAACAGAAGAAATGTAGGAAAAGTGAAAAACACTAAACTTGAAACTTTTTACATTTTAAATTTAATTTTTATTTCTTAACTTAAATTTTAATTTTTTAACTAAGTGTGAGAATAACAACAATCTTTGTTTTTCTGACTTCCGGTTTGGGATTAATGGCGATCTGAAGGAGCCTAGAGATCTGGGCTGTCTGAGGCACTGTTATTTTGGAAAGCGAGGCGCTAGAACACATGCTACCGACCCAACTTCAGGGAGAAGTTGGGATTGAATGCTACGCACCCCGAGAGAGTGTGATCTTGGTGAGGGGGAGAGTTCTGAATCAAGGATTCTCCCCATCACCTTGAGGTCCCCTCAGAGAAGGTCGAGCTACTAACTCTGCAGTACCTCAGGAGTCATTTAATTGGCATAAGATCATCAGAAACCAAGCCTCAGCAACAGCTTTGACCAACAATAATGAAGGAAACAACACAGACAACCCAAAAAATCATCAAAAGGTAAAGATCGTTATCGGACTTTGTAAATTGAAATGGAGGGAAAAGACCAAGATTTTTTTTTTTAAAAAAAGGCTTAATCTAATAGAGTGAACAACAAGGAACAATTATTGAGTAAAAACTTTGACACTGGTGAAGTTTTAAGCATTAAAAAAGTGATAAGAAGCATTGTTTATACATACTTGCGGTCAGAGGAGAGATAGCCAGCGTGAGAGAGGAGGTGTGAGTTAGAGGAAACATCGCAAGACAGGAAGTAAACAAGGGAGGAGACAACCGGGTGCCTAGAGAGGACAGCAGAAGCCAGGAAGTAAGAAGACAGATTAGAAGAAAGAAGACACGGAAGCAAAACAAAGGAAGCCTCAAGAGACTACAAAGACTACAGGAACAGGAAGCATGCCATCTTAAGTGAGGCTTGAAGTGAAGCCAGTAATCATAGAGAAGCTGCAGGGAAACCATAGAGAAAAAATGCCCAACATTTTGGAATTAAGAAAAACTATTTTTTAATTATTAAACTGGAGACAGGGAAATATATTGAGAGAAGGTAAGAAGAAAAGAAGCCAAAACGGATTTAAGGAAAAGAGCAGATACGTGGGGAGGCACTAAGCCGAGTCCTACGATGGCGGGGAAAAAAGCAGATAAGGAATGGCAAGCCTCAGTGGATGCAGCGATTGAAGGATTGGGGAAAAAAGTTACGGAGAGCCATAAGGAACTGAGTCAGTCATTGCAAAAAATGCATGAAACTCTGGCAAAGGATTTAAAAGATATGAAAGACACAATTAGGGCGGAGGTAGCGGGACTGGCGAAAAATTTAGAAGGAATAAAAAATGAATTGCAAGCAACCAGTAATAAAGTTGAAGAGGTAGAGCAGAAGACTAAGGATTTATCAGTGAGTATAAAGCAGGAAAACGAAGTGATCTAAGAAAGAATGGCACTGATGGAATGTAAAGCGACGGAGAGGCAATTAAGATTTAGGGGCATGCAAGAATCGGATACGCAAAGTGTACAGGAACAAATGACAGAAATTCTAGGAGGATTTTTAGACAAAGAACCAGAAGAAATAACAGCAAACACGGATCTAGTATACAGAATCAATTCAGCTTATGCACAACAAAAGAAGATACCAAGAGATATTATTGTGCAATTAATAAAAAAAGAATGAAAGAGGAAATTATCAAAAGGCATTTTGAAGATCCCTTATCAGTGGAGGGAAACAAAATCAAGATAATGAAAGAGATGCCAAAAAGGATTCTCCAAGAAAGGAAAAAATACAGGGAGCTGACCCAAAAACTAAGAGAAAAGAATATCAGATACAGATGGGAGCTACCGGAAGGACTAAGTTTTTATTTTAATGGGCTAAGAGTTATAATCAAGACAAGAGAACAGATGGAAACGTTTTTTGAAGAAAATTTAGAGGACTTTCCCAGATTATTAAGAATGTAACACAATGGAGTACAAACTACTATCGTGGAATGTAAATGGACTAAACTCATCCCAAAAGAGAAAAGCAAATTTTCACTGGCTAAAGAAACAAAATTGTAATATAATTTGTCTACAAGAAACACATATTAAGGATCAAGATATCAAATATTTGAAAATTAAACAATTAGGAAAAGAATATGCATCATCATCAAAACAAAAGAAAAAAGGAGTAGTGATGTATATCAAAGAAGATATAGACTCTAAATTAATTTTTCAAGATCAGAATGGAAGGTATCTGGCTGTAGAAATTAATGTAAATGCAAACCCCCCCACTGATAATAGGTTTATGTGCACCCAATGGTGCAAAAGACCAGTTTTACAGAGAAATAATAGAGAAATTGGATCAAGAAGACTCATATGACCAGATGATAATGGCTGGAGACTTTAATGGTGTGGTGGATTTACAAATGGACAGGAAGTTAAAGGGAGGCAAGCAGAAATCTGGGAAATTACCAAAAGTATTTTTTTGAATTAGTACAGCAAGAAATGTTGGAGGATGTGTGGAAAAGAGAAAATCCTAAAGGTAAAGACTTTACATACTACTCCTCGAGGCATGCATCTTTTTCAGCAATAGATATGATTTGGACATCAAAAGAACTAGCTTTATGGACAAAAAAAGTGGAAATTTTGCCAAGGGTGAGTTCAGACCATAACCCAATATTACGGAAAACTATAATGGGCCGGAAAAAATTACAATAGAGAATAAGTGAAGATTTATTGCAAAATCAGGAAAATATAAAACATTTAAAGGAAGAGAGCAAGCAATTTTTCCGAATAAATAATAATCAAGTTTCAACCCAGATGGTATGGGACACATACAAGGCAGTAATAAGAGGAAATTTAATTTCATTCTTATCCTTGTTATTTAAGAAAAAAAAGCAAGAGAAGTGGCAAGAGATACAGGAGAAACTATGTAAAAAAGAACAGGAGTTAAAGAAAAAAACTGGGAAAAAATTAATAAGACAAGAGATCAAAATACTGCAGGAACAAGTAAGAGCCATCAGTAACAAAGAACTAGAATGGAAATTAAAGACACTTCAGCAGAAATCATTTGAAGGAGCAAACAAACCAGGAAAGTACTTAGCCTGGTAATTGAAAAAGGAAAAAGAGAAGAAAATTATTAATAGGATAATGGAAGAAGGAAAAGAATGGAAAGACCAGCAAACAATTAAGCATGCCTTTCACAAATATTATGCGAAATTATTTCAAAGGAAGGCAGTAAACTTGGAAGAAATAGACCGATATTTACAAAAAACAGATTTACCAAGGATATCAGAAAAAATGAAGCAGAGACTGAATGCCCCAGTAACAGAGGAAGAAATTATACAAGCAATAGAAGTAGCAAAGATTGGAAAAGCACCAGGACCAGATGGGATCACAGCTAAATTTTATAAAGTAATGAAGGAAGACCTTGTACCGATATTAAAATATTATAATGAATGATATATTTCAAGGAAAAGGGCTTCCAGATACATTGAATGAAGCGAGCATTGCTCTGATCCCGAAAGAATCACAAGATGAAAAATTATAGACCAATTTCGCTTATAAACAATGACTATAAAATATTGGCAAGAATATTACCATACAGACTTAAAATATGGCTAATGGACTTTATGGGAGAAGACCAGACTGGATTCCTACAAAACAGACAACTAAAAGACAACTTGAGAGTGGTTATAAATGCCATTGAATATTTTGACAAGCGACCAGATAAAGAAGTTGGCTTTTTCTTTGCAGATGCAGAGAAGGCCTTTGACAACTTGAACTGGGACTTTATGTTTGCATCAATGGAAAAGATGGACTTAGGTAAAGAATTTATAGAAGCAGTTAAAACAATATATAAAGAACAAAGAGCGACCATCTGAGTCAATGACGACCTGACAGAGAAGTTTGAAATAAGGAAAGGTACAAGACAAGGATGTCCTCTATCACCATTGTTATTGGTTATGGTTTTAGAAATATTACTAAGGCAGATTAGAGAGGATGACAACATAAAAGGAATAAAAATAAAGGGATCTTCATATAAGTTGAGAGCTTTTGCAGATGATGTGCTGTTTATAGCAGAAGATCCATTACAAACTTTGCCAAGACTACTGCATAAAATTAAGGAATTTGGAGATTTGGCAGGCTTTTTTATAAATAAAAAGAAGTCAAAAATAATAACCAAGAATATGACCAAGAAGAAGCAACAGGAACTGCGTGAACTAACAAATTGTGAAGTGGTACACAAGACTAAATATTTGGGAATAGAGCTGACAGCTAAAAATATTGATTTATTTAAGAATAATTATGAAAAGCTCTGGACACAAATTGAAAGAGATATGATAAAATGGAATAAATTAAACTTATCGTGGTTTGGTCGGATTGCCACAGTTAAAATGAATGTGCTGCCTAGAATTATGTTCCTAATGCAAACAATACCAATCATAAAAGACAAAAAGCAATTGGAAAAATGGCAGAAGAAAATATCGGAATTTCTGTGGGCAGGGAAGAAACCAAGAGTAAAGATGAAAATACTTTGTGATGCTAAGGAAAGAGGTGGAATGCAATTACCTGATCTTCGACTTTACCATGAGGCGATATGTCTAGTCTGGTTAAAAGAATGGGTGTCTTTAGCCAATCATAAATTGTTAATTTTGGAAGGCTATAACAAACTTTTTGGATGGCATGCGCATAAGTAAGGCTAGAGACTTTTGGGCTAAAATATGTGCTGAGATGTCTTTGATACTCCAGTATAATGTTGTTAAAAATCCAGAAATGCTGTTATTATCTTTGCACTTAGAAGATGTTAATAGAAATGATAAGACATTGCTATATTATATGATAACAGCAGCAAGAATATTATATGCTCAATACTGGAAGAAAGAAGAAATACCTGAAATTGAAGAATGGACAAGCAAATTGTTGTTCATGGCTGAAATGGACAAACTAACAAGAAACTTGAAGGATCAAGAACCAAAAGCATTTTTGGAAGATTGGAAAAAGCTGAAAAAATATATGGAAAAGAAATGGTATGTTAAGGGACAATTATGGTCTTTTGAAGGGTTTTAATGATACTAAGTAAGATATGATATAGTTAAGATCTTTACCAATATTAAGATAAGAACAACTATAATATAGAAATAATGTGATATTAATAGCGGGGGGTTCAAGTGCTGTTGGAAGTCAACATTGAAAAGGAGGAGGTGAGGGGGTGGGGAAATATACTTGTGGGAATTGATTGTATTTGTGTTTTAATCTGACTATATATTGACCCATTCAATAAAATTTATTAATTAAAAAACATCTTTGTTTTTCTTATTGTGAGCCAAAGATCTATTTTGTGATTGAAGTTTTGAGCACACCTCCTTTTGTGTGTGTGTGTAACAAAGTTTCCCTCTCTCTTTCTTCCCACCTCAATCTGAACCCAGAGACTCTTGGCAGTAGAAGGAGGGCTTCTCTTACAGGGCCCGCTTGGAGGAGAGAGATGTTTGGAAGGGGGACTGAGCTGAAGCCTTCTCTTTCTCTCCAACCCTTTTCAAGCCTAAAATATTGCTTACCTTTGTCAGAGATCCCTTTTAGGAACTACCCTCCATGCTCATCCTTTTCCCCCACCCTTGGGTTTGAAGTGAATGGCAGCTGACAGCTAAGCATGTGGTGTATTGAAATAAACTATTGGGTGAGAGGGTGAAGGTGGGGTGATATATGTAAACAAGGGGATGAGAGAAGGAAGGTGATAAAGAGAGGGCGCAGTGTGGGGCACTGCTCTTCTGGAGTGAAGGGGGAGCAGCACTGAGATTGGAGAATAGCAAGGGGGAGGGAGAACAAAAGGGAGAAGGGGGGAGGGAAGTAATAGAATTTAAAACAACAACTTTAAACCCAACAACAGTGATTTGCTCCTACCTGTCGCACAGGGACTGAAAGGGAATTGTGTGTGTCTCACCTCACTTCCCCCTTCCTCTGTGGCAGTGCACACACAACCAGCCACTCTTTCTACCAAAAGCAGCCCCCCTTAAAAAAGCCCGAGGAAAGGTGAAAAGTAGAATTTATGCCAGCTGGGGAGGGGGAAAGGGATGTACTAAAAAAAATGACAGGATTGCCCATTGGAAATAATGGGAGAGGCTTGAAGGCTCATTGGAGAAAATGGGAGCCAGGAATGCCAAGTTACTTGCATGGGCTCCATTGAAATGCATTACAACACAAAAAAAGAGCAAGAGTCCAATAGTGAAGCTGTGGCTCATGAAAGCTCATACCCTACCACAAATTTTGTTAGTCTTATAGGTGCTACTGGACTCTTGCTTTTTCCTTCTGCTACAGACAAACATGGCTACCCATCCTGATCTATCAACACAGGCCCCAGAGTGGAATGACAGTCCCTGTGAGATGAATCAATGGACTGGGACTGGAATGGCAGTGGGTGTTGAATGACAGGAGGTGTCATTCCAGTCCCAGAGCCCTGACCCTGTTCCCAGGAGCAGTCGTTCCACTCTTTGACCTGTCATTCCAGTCCCTGAGCACAGGTTCTATTCCACAGGTTCATTCCACTCTGGGGCTGTCATTCTAGTCCAAATGTCTGCTACTCCCAGGGGCTGTCATTCCATTGTGGTGTCTGTAATTCCACTCCAAGAATGCTTCTCTACTCCCAGGGGCTGTCATTCCACTGTGCAACCTGCCATTCCTTCCCAGAGCACAGATTCTGCTCTGAGGGGCTGTCATTGCACTCTGGGAGTTGTCATTCCAGTCCCAGAACACTTCTGCTCCTCCCAGGGTCTGTCATTCCAGTCTGGTGCCTGTCATTCCAGTCCCAGAATGCTTTTTCTACTTCCAGGGGCTGTCATTGCACTGCACTCTGGGGGCTGTCCTTCCAGTCCCAGAGCACTATTCCAAGGACAGTCATTCCACTCTGAAAACTGTCCTTCTGGTCCTGGAGCACAAACTCTACAGCTAGGGACCGTCATTGCACTCTGGGGGCTGTTATTCCACTCTCAGAGTATTCCATCTGGTCCCAGAGACCTTTATGAAAAATCCATTCCACATTTTCTTTGCAACTTTTTTTGTGTTGTAATGCATTTCAATGGAGCCCAGGCAAGTACATTGCTTTTTGGGCTAATGACCCAAGAAAGGGGGACTGTGCCTTTAATTTGTGAACAATGTATGCAGTGAGTCAGCATTAAAAAGCCATACAAACTGTGAGGGAGCATGCCAGGTAGCTGCTACCGGCGTCGCTCTCCAGGTACTATGAAAGAATTGTAAGAGACACTGGTAAGTTGTTGTTGTCATGTAACAATATTTTTATTGTATATGGGAATGTGCAATGTCTTATGATTCATGTGACTGTTATAGTGCAATACTGACACGCCCCTGAGGAAGTCCATGGGGACGAAAATCTGCATGAGAAAGAGCCGGCCCCGGTTTTGGGCGTCTGGATTCAATCATCACCAATCCGCTGGTCACATTGCAAACTGAAAGAAAAAAGAAAGGAAAGGCTATTTCAAGGCTATTTGCTGAACTGACTTACCTTGTACCTTGTAGTCATTACCTGTAGAGTTAATTACACAATATGTATTGACTATGTATTGTTGTTTTCACATGAGAAATTGAGCACTTGCCACTTTAAATTGTTCTAGTAAATTTTGGATATGCGTTTGACTTGGCAGGTTTTTTTCCTGCTCTTGTTTTCAGGCAAGTAAATTGGCATCCCCGGCATCCCCGGCTCCCATTATCTCCAGTGGGCCTTCAAGCCTCTCCTATTATTTCCAATGGGCAATCCCGCCATCATTCCATTTAATACGTGGTGTGTGTGTGGGGGGGGGAAGCAAGAAATAAAAGAGGGAACAAGGGGTACAAAAGGTCAGACAGGAGCTCGCTGGTCCCCAGCCAGCTAGAGTGTCTCTTGCTCCCAGAACCTTTGTCCAAAGCTTAAATTGAGAGAGAGAGAGAGAGAGGAGGAGGAGGAAAAAGGCAGAGAGAGAAATGTCCCCACTGATGGGGCTGAACTCAAAGCTCCTCAGGTGCTGGCTGAGCAGGAAGACAGGGCTGCCCTTCTGCACTCCAGAAGAAATGCCTTGCGCCAAGAGAGGAGAATTCCTGTGTGAGTTCACGGGAGGGCACACACTACAGGGGGGCCGGCATGGCACATCCTTCAGAGTTCAGCGCCCGAGGTGGGGCCCAGCTCCACCTCAATTGAAAAGCAGGCTCTGTCTGGGATACACTTCCAAACTTATTGTACAGAGAGCAGAAAGTGGGTATCACATGAAGGACATTGCAGACACATGACTTCAATGCTAAACAGAATGTTAGCGACAAAGCAGAAGCACACTGAGTAACTGCTTCTGTCCCAGTCACCTGGTGTTTTTCAGCTGTGTGTGTTTAATTGTCTGATAATTTTGGCATAGTGATGAGAAATGCAGCAATTTCTCAAAGTTCTAGCAGGGCTGAATCCTTACTCTAAGGTACTAAAGTGGCTGAGGCTACAATTCTAAGAACGCTTTCCTGTGAATAAGTAACATTGACTTACATGGTGTTAACATTCTGGGCAGATCTACTTAGGATTGCTCCCTGAGACATGTTGAGGGGCTTTTTGTCCACTAAAGACCATGTTTGGAGTGCCACAAGGCCATATTCCATATGGTCAATTTCTTACCAGATTGAACACTACTGTCACAATTCAGCCATAGCTAAGCATGTCAAACCTCATTTATATCATACCCTTCCGTGAATTTTTAATTTTTTTTTTAAATTAAAAGATTTATTAGTTGCCTTTCTGCCTTGCAGGAACTCAATGCAGCTTACAATATAAATAAAATAATAACCATGAAATGAATAAAATTACAGTTTAGGACTGCCAATAAAACATAGAACAAATAAAAATGTCTTCAGCTGCCTCCCGCAGATTGGCACTGAGGCAACCAGGCATCTCTCTATGCTATTCCAGAATTGTAGGATGGCCACCCAAAGGGCCCTCTCTTCTATACCCACCAGGTGAGCTTCTTCAGATGATGGGACAGTCAGGAAGGCCTCCCCCTGTGATCTTAATTCCTGAGCAGGAACATATGGAAGGCTGTTCTTTAGATATCCCAGTCTCAAGCTATATAGGGCTTTAAAGGAAAAAACCAACAACTTGAATTGTGCTTGGGAGCAGATTGGCACCCAAAATGGGCTACAAATATTTTAAAACAGTTCAAAAAAATTACACATTGTAAAAGGCAAAGGGGGGTTATAATGAGCTCAAACTCCTCTTCTTCTTGGCAACTCTGCTTAGGTGATTAAATGGGACAAACTGACAGAAGTCCACATCCCATGCTTGAGATGTTTGTGCAATTGCTGCAATACTCTCTTGAAAGGCCGTAGCAAGCCCAGCAGATACAATCTGTCTTTCAAATGTACCTCTGTAACTGATGCCAAGAGTCTGGGGGAAAGGGGCTACTTTTCTTCCCCCAGTGCACAGTTCTCAAAGCATCCCCAACCACCTCTTCCTTATAGGCTGTTCTTGATAGATAAACAGTGCAATCCTAAGAAAAGTTACTTAGGCTGGAGTAACTCTGCTTAGAATTTCACTGTTAGTAGGGGTGGGAGACAAAGCTGACAAAAGTTTTCAACCCACCATTCAGATAGCTGTGTTAGTGCCATACCTACTGTCTCTGAACAGGTTGGAGTCAGACCAGTGCACATGACTGATTTAAAAGGAGACTTTTAAGCTCCTACTCAATTCTGACCTTATAATTACTTGGATTTTACTGTGCTTTATTGTCCCTTTAAAAAATCTAAATGTAGAGTTTTAAGAAATTAGTCCTAATATTTTTATCATTATTTTGATTTTATATTTTATGTGCAGATATTTGACCTATACACATGCATTTATGGTTTGCAATTTGTAATTGCAGGTATTGTCTGTTCTAGTGGCTCCTTAACTGCTGAATTCTAAGCCATTCTGCTGTCTATAACAAACTGAGAAATGAATCAAGGGTTCATCTGAGTCCCTGTTAGTAACTCTTTCCCCCTTTCACACCAGTGGCGTGTCAAGTGAACCAAGGTCCGTGACATCCACTGCCGAGCCTTTAGAACAAGACTTCTCAGCTGCATCTTTCAGAGCCATTCGGGATTTGGAGAAGAGGGTAAGTGCTAGGCTAGAGCTGTCTGAGATGAAAATTGATGTTTTTGTTCTCCCAATAGTAGAGTCAGAAAACTCTCTTTAAACGCAAAATGAGAAAGTAAACCTAAATGGATATGAAATCTGATTTCTAGATGTCAGAGCAATCCTTTCAATTATCCTAATTATTAGCATCCTATTAACTTAAAAAAGTTTAATAATGACAACTGAAAAACAAAGCTTAGATTGTGTGAATTCATGTTATTTTGCCGTACTGTTTTCAATCTGGACTTTCTGAATCTTTTTAGATAAAAACTGATGCAAAAATGCAGTGGCATATGCGTCTTCATCATCAAGATCATGAAAACATTCAAATGTAGCTGATGTACATGATCCAGGATAGTGTATTTTTCTTACAAACATTAATCCTCTACTTTTCAATGGACTGGGAGCTTCTCCAAATTGATTTTCGTTTTCACAGAAACTAGTTTGCTGCATAATGATGTTTTCCCCTGCATCATTTTATTAAAAATTCAGTTACTTTTACAATTATATAGTGTAAATAATTCTGTGGAGAATAAAACCCCAAAACACATTTCCCCCCCAACAGAATTTACTCCTATATTTCTGACAAAAGTGGCGCACTTCCTGCAATTGTCATATGGCAATATGGATTTTGAGCTGTCTTGCCCATGGGAGCTAAAAGTTACTTTCTCCATGGACCAGGAAATCCTGAGTTAGGTTTTCATCACTTCTTCTTGGGTCCTGGTGATTAGTTGTATGCTGTGAAAACCGTGCTTGGAATTCAGTTCATAGGTATGTAGGAGCCAATTCAGATCAGGGCCATAGCATATAGAGAGAGGGGCTTAAGCCTCCCATTGCAACTTTTTCCAGGCTCAAAATAACTCTGACAGGATGTGATAGGCCAAACTGGAAATACTGATTGGGTACTTTCCATACCTCCTTTGGATCATTGCAAGTTGGGAAAATGATGCAGGGAGTCATACTCCCACTCTCCCCAGACACTGTGGTTCCAATCCTAATTGGACCTCATGTGCCTGGAAATAGAGTTCCAAGCACAGATCCTGCAGTACACATTTGATCACCAGGACTGAAGATGCAAGGAAATTATACATGTAGTTAGGCCCCAAGTCAGTTCTCCATCTATGTTATAGGAAGGGCTAATTTGGTAGGAGAAGAGCAGAAGACTGATATAGAGCATGACTCCCCATCTAAAGTTCTGTTCACTGATGATGTGAGCTGTCAGACATGGGAAATCACACATTGAGTCTGGCAGCTCATGGAATATGGTCCCTTTCAGTATAGAGGCACAGAATAAATTGGCTGGAGATCTGAGCCACACAATTGATACTTCAAGTTTTCAAGGATTAGTTCCTAGGACGTCATGTCCTTATAGGCCCTGATAACATAGGCACTAACGTAACTGCTGAGGCTTATATAAACTGTCAGGGTAGCTCACACTCTCTTTGCTTCATCAGAAAGTATGTAAGATCCTACGATGGGCAGAAAAGAACCTGCAGTTCATTCAGGATGACTATTTGATGGGAACAACCAACAGAATTACAACCTGGCTAAGCAGGAGGGCTATGCAGGGTTCAGAGTGGTCTATAGAGCAGCAGGTTTTAGTGACTTACTGATTTAGACAACCTGCCATAGACGTCTTTGCTAGTGAAGTAAATAATCAAGTGGAAAGATTTATGGTGCAGTACACACAGTCAGAAGCCGTGGGAATTGATGACCTTGTAGAAATTTGGCCACGGGACTAATATGTGCCATCCTTTTGATCAATTTGATCAATCTGCCCCAATAAAGAGACCTGTTATTCCAGGGACCAATACTTACAGTGCAATCCTATGCAGAGTTACTCCAGTCTAAGCCCATTGAAGTCAATGACCTTAGACTGGAGTAACTCTCCATAGGGTTGCACTGTTAATCTCAACTTGAAATTGTTTCAGTTGGCTGCCAAGCAGCTGCATAGGACTAAGCAAGGGAATTTTAGTTCAGTCCAAAATGGGCGGAGTGCCATGCTAGCATCCAGGTGGATTTCTACCATGAGGTGTATGTGACCACCTGGAAAACCCTCTTGGTCTGAGGAAACAGAAGAAAAAGATTCTAGACAGAAAACACATCTAAGGAATCTTGCAATTTTTTTAAAGGAAGAGCTATAAGTTTTGGGAGCCAGAGGGACTGCTCCCCCCCTCTCTCACACACACACTTTAATTCAATCCATTAGCTCTGGAGATAAACATGTTCTTAATATGGTTCTGAAGCACATGGATGAAGCTTAATAGCACCAGTTACTCAAATTTAACACTACAGTTTGCATGAATAGTTTCAAGTGATGTTAAAGAACTAAAAGCAGAACTACTTACAATGGCCTTGAACAAGAGAAGGACAGGACAGGGAGGAGATATGGGACTATATATGCCATATATCATGAGAAATTCCTGCATGGCCCCATTAACTTTTTAGAGTGGTATCCTTTCCATTTGCCAGATTTGATCTTGGTGAAACATGATAGAATATGGTAGGTAAAAGTGACTGAGAATGTCAATTCTCAGAATTTAAAAAGAAGGGAAATTCCTGGGTCTGGCCGGTCAGTTTGGTTGCATCTCTCAGGATTCCATTTCAATATACTTGTAACTTACATTGCAAGTGACTGCACAAGAGAGGGAGTAAGTCCAATTTCCAAAGAACACTTCTCTGGAAGTAATTTCCATTGAATAAAATGAGACATACTTCTGAGAAGATATGCTAAGGCCTTCTCCTTCAGAATTTGATCTGAAGCACTAAGAGGTCCCATAGAACAGAACTTTCTCACCTCCTCCTCTCAGCCCAGTTTTACACTTCCTGAAATGCAACCCAAGTTTTTTTGGGGGGTGGGGGGTGGGGTGTGTGTGTGACCACTGAACTCTCATGGATGACATGAGATGCAACATAGAGATTTTCAGTGGGAGAGGGGAACCAGCAGAAATCCTCATCCTCTTGAACAAGCAGACATGAGACTTGCAAGAAAAGAAGGGAAATTAAGAACCAATCATTAGATTATAACATCTAAAAAGAAGGTAGCATGGGAATTCATACTGAAAGAATGTAACCCTGACATAATTAGATGCCAATATTTGATAGGTCACTGGATATTCTCACAGTAGTTGAGGTTTGGGAGTGATTGGGGTATGAAGATCTTTTCTTCTTCCCTTCATGCCCTAACTATTCTATTCTTATCAATACTGATTTGTTTTCTGTCAAAAATTCCTTGGGAGTTTCACCTTGGGTATCACACTTTACATGGTCCCCCAGATTTTCATTTCAGACTTTAAAAAAAAAATGTGGAAAGTTTTACTTTGGTTCTTGCCTTTTCAGAAAAAAATAACAGAGAAGATAAGGGTGTGTGGAAGCTCAAAGAAAAATAAAAGGTGCATTAGACAGGACAAGGCTGGAGACAAGAATGTGGAATGTGGGGTATTTGGAGGAAGATAAAACATGGAGGAGAAAGGTGATACTAGCCCAAGCTGCAGCAGAATGGCAAGTGATCTCACACTTTTAACAAGGCAAGAGCCTGAAGAGTTCAAATTCCATAATTCAGTTGAGCCCAAGAGAGTTTGCATCTGAACTTATCATTTCTCTAGGTTTGGTCCTTTTGCGAGTCTGAAGGAAAGCAACCTATTTCTCAAAGCAATGAACTATTCAACTCCGTTATCAATGCTGGAATGATGTTTCTTTTAAGTAGTCTACTATTGTTGAGACCTGTTGAGACCTGTGAAAGGTAAATCTATGGGCCTATTAGAATCCATGCTCCTTTTGATACATGGCTGAAGAGCTAAGTTTGCTGGGGAAAAGGTTTTATAACAGCCTTTTGTTTGAACTCTGAGATTTCACAATGGCCTTTGTTTAAAAGACAGATGTTCTGCTAAAAACCAACAGCAGTTATTAAAGCCAAAGGCAGTGTGATTTGGAAAGTTTGGGTTGCAGTTGGACCATGAAGAATCTTTTTTTCTTTTTTTAAAAAAACTTTTATTTGAAAATTTACAAGTTTACAAGGAAGATGGAGCAAGAACAATTGTGTCAGGATCAAAAATAGATATGGCAGAATACACTAAGAAGAGAAAGGTAACAACAACAACAAAAACACAATTTATATACTTAAGTAACTGTAAGTATGACTATGTAAATATACGCCTTGAATTGGACAAATAGTGTGTAAGAAGGTGTGTATCAGAAACCCTTAGAAAGTTAGCTTCTTTTTTTAACACTGGAATATAAGTCGGTAAAACCAAATATATCAATGTTGAATAAAGTTTGCAATGCGATCTTCCTTTTGTTTTGCAAAAGGTCTAATTAAGTGTCAAAAATGGATTGATTCAGTTGACTGGGGGCCTGTAATTCTTTCTCTGTGATAAATTCATAGAAGGGTAGCCATTTTTTGTAAAATAGTGAGCTTTTGACAGATGAATCCAAATATTGTAGGTTGTTTGTTATTTTTTCAATGATAATATAGTCCCAAATTTTCAGATACCATAGGTTAATCGATGGTTGAGTCGGTTTGTTCCAGTTTAAAGCTATTATATTTTTTGTGGCTATAAGAAGTGTTGAAATTAAATCACGTTTAGATTGAGGAGTTTCAATGATTTGCCATAAATCTATAAAGATTAGCTGTGGGGAATCTTAATGTTAGTTATTATAAAAATTTGTTGTAGCATATTTTCCCAAAATTTGTAAATGATGGGGCACTGCCACCAACAGTGGTCATAAATGCCAATTTTGCCACATTTCCTCCAACAAAGAGAAGAGTAATTTGGTATTATTGCAGAGAGTTGCTTTGGTGTGTAGTACCATCTTGTTATGATTTTGTGTGATAGAAGTTTCTTATTGATATCTGTTCTGTTGATTAGTTTAGAGGACCAGATTTGGTTCCAGTGTTCTGTTGAGAGTTGATCATTGCAGTCTTGCTGCCATTTTGATTGATAAGTTGCAACTTTTGGTTTCTCTGTGAGTAGTATGATGTTATATAACTTAGCTATAAGATCTTTTCGCTTAATGTCAGATGCTTGACTTAGAATGTTTTCAAGATCGGTTTTGGGTTTACAGAGAATTTCAGCTAATTTTATTTTAGTAGCCATATGCGATAATTGGAAATATTGAAACCACAGTATTGTGGAATTTGTTTTTTCTTCCAATTCGCCTTTTGTCAGCAGTCTTTTAGCAGAAGATATATCTGCTAGAGTTATGATATTCAGTTTTTTCCAATAATTATTTATTGAAGGGTCTTTCCCTGGCTGAAACCAATCCTGTATTAAGAAAGAAGAATAACATGATAATTTTGGAAGAGTTTTTGTTTTATATTTGTGCCAAACTTTCACAATTTCTGATAGGTATATATTCGGCAATGAGTAAAGTTTTTGACTCCATAGTAGTTCTTGAAATGACATGGGAGCAATTAATAAGTGTGAGATTTTGATCCAATCAGGTTGAGTGCCTTTCACAAGTAGTTGAAGAGCATTTGTAAGGCATATAGCAGGGGCATAAATGTTTAAATCTGGGTATTTGAAACCTCCTTGGTTTATTTTCTGTTTTAAGATCCAAAACGCTGTTCTCGGGCATTTATAGTTCTATAAGAAGTTATTAAATGTCGTTTGCCATTGCTTTATTTTATCCAATGGTAACGATAGTGGAATAGCTCGGAATAAGTAGACAATTTGGAGCTAGGAAATACTAATATGTCAAATAAATGCTGGAAATGTAAAAAGCATGAAGGATCTTTGTATCATATGTGGTGGACTTGCGAGGTAGCTAAGCAATATTGGGGAGGAATAATAGAAGTGATTAATGAGATTTTACAGTTTCAAGTTAATAGAAACCCAGAATTGCTGCTACTGAACTTGGGAATGGAAGATATTCCAGCACAACACAGAACATTGTTATTTTATATGACAACAGCGGCTAGACTTTTATACGCGCAGAAGTGGAAATTGCAAGAAGTACCAACTATTGAAGATTGGATTTACAAATTGCTGTACATGGCTGAGATGGACAAAATGACAAGGAAGCTGAGAGACCTTGATCCAGGACAGTTTAATATGGATTGGGGGAAACTGAAGCAATACTTGGAGAAAAAATGGGATGTGGAAGGGAAACTGTGGCAGTTCGAGAATTACTGAGACTTTATAAAAGAAGAGAGAAGCGGCTTTACCGGGAAAGGGGGATTTAATTATTAAATTCTAAGCTATTATTAGGGTTAAGATGAAAATTTTGTTTTATTATTCACAGTATTAAATAATAGATGTATTATTATGAATATATATTATGAATATATATGAGCATGCTAGCCAGGTATTTTTAATGTAGTTAAGTTTTTAGTATAACATATTTCATATAATTAAAACCGATTGAGAATAAGAAATGTTTAAAGAGATATACAGAATATAAGTTAAATTGATTAACTTATATGGGGGAGAATAAAGAGATTAAGTAAGGGAATGGAAAATGGATAAAATGTTATACTAATAATATAAAGATTAGTAATACATGCTAGCAATGTGCTATTTAGAATATAGGATTTAGTAAAGGAGGGGTTAAAGGTAACTCTGTGTTATAAAAAAATAACAAGCTTAGAAGAGAGTCTAAATGTATGTTTAATAGATTATATGAGGTAATAAGTAAGTAAGTAATAAAATAGACAAAGGGTTGGAAAACTGTTGGAAGTCAAACAAAAGGGGGGAGGAAAGGGAGGGGGTTAGAAGTAGATATTTACAAAGGGGGAATGTTTGTATTGAATGATTATATATTCTAATCCAATAAAAATTTTATTTAAAAAAAAGGAATAAGTAGACAATTTTGGGTAAAGTAGAAGCTTTAAATATATGGAGTCTGTCAAACCAGGCGAATTGTTGTTTGTTCCAATTGAGTATGTCTGATTTGATTTCATTAAATTTTTGAAAATGGTTATATTTTAAAATAAATTTAGACTGTGAGGGAATATTAATACCTAAATATGGAATGAATTTTGTTGCCCATTGATACTTAAATTTGCTTTGCAACGTTTCTTTAGTATGTGTTGAGACCTTAATTGGCAAAATTAAAGATTTAGAAACGTTAATTGTTAAGCCTGTGATTTGGGCAAAGTTGTCTAGCATTTTTTTGTAAAGAAAGGAGAGATTCTTCAGGTTGTGATAAATAAAGCAACATGTCGTCTGCAAACATGCTCAATTTATATGTAGTAGGGCCCAGGTTTAGACCGTGGATTTTGCTGTGTTCTCTTATGTTTGCGGCAAGAGGCTCCAGCGCAATTGGGAATAGAGGTGAGAGGGGACATCCTTGCCTCATTCCTCTAGATAATTTTATTTCTTCTGATGATTTGCCATTTACAATTATTTTTGCTTTAGCCTGGGAATAAATTGCCTTTATTATTCTGGTGAATTTGTAACCAAAGCCCATAAATTATAGTAGAGAGTGTAAGTAGTCTGTTTCCAAAGAATGAAATGCTTTCTCAACATCTAAGGATAAAAATAAGGAATCCTGTTTTAAAAACTTGTTAGCTTCCAGTATGTTTAAAGTTTTAAAGATATTATCGGTAATATCCCGACCCAGGATAAAGCCAGTTTGATCGTGCTGAATGTATTGGGCTATAAATTTGTTAAGGCGTTTGGTTAGTATCGATGCAAAAATTTTATAGTCCTGATTAAGGAGGGATATTGGCCTATAAGAGGCTGGTAGTTGATTTTTTCCTTGTTTGGGAATTAATATTATTGAGGCATTCGTTAACCACAAAGATATAGATTAATCAATAACTTTAATTCTATTTGGTTTAGTGAAGTCCAGTAGATTTAAATACCATAGAGTGCTACCAACCAAGCAACTGTGTATGAAACAATTATTCACAGATATATCTAAATTAACTAAATATAACAGGACCAGGTAAACTATGATAGTATGATAATTAGAGAAAAGTTTAAAAATTAATAACAAACAACTTTTTTATGAACTGTAAAAACTTTAACTTGTTCAAACCCTTCCCCCAGATTCAGCCCCACCCCCTCTTAACTATAATTCTTTTTGTAGTTTCAAAATGTGTTATTCACCAGTGGCTTTTGCTAAGAAAACCTTCCTCTTCTTTTTTATAATTTTTTTTATGTATCAACTGTGCTATAAAGTCAAATAGCTCAATATAATGAGACTATAAGAATAAAGAAAAGGGAAAAATTTAAACAAACAAACAAATGCTTCTATGATATAGTGACTAAATATCTTAATTTATAATAAATTCCCCTCCCTTCCAAACTTTTAACCCTCCAAGCTTCCCTTCCCCCTTAACCCCCACCCTTATTTTCACCCTTCCAGCCTCCCTCACTTAATGCTTTTATTAAGTACCTAGGCAAAACAACTACTGTAACCCACCCCCACCCTTGTTCCTTTCCCTTAAACCTAGCTAGACTATTAATGTAACTTTATCACAACTGAGTATTTAGCAGTTCACAGTAACTGGAGAGTTACCCCACTCACCAGTTATTGGTTTAAAAACCAAGACTGAGGAACTGCAATAAAACAAAAGAGGGGCCCTTAAGAAGAGATCCCTTCTCTCCAGCCCCCCCTCGACCCGAAATAGGTATGCATAATCTTAAAAGAGGTTTTAAAAGCATCTACTTCGTAGGGATTTTGAAAGGCATAGTCTCACTGCAAATCAGCAAGGAGCTGCTTCAAGAGTCTTTGACCAGGATTTTGCTCCCGTGTGGTAAAAGGGATTGATTCATCTTTCTCTTTTGGATATTTCTGTCCCATTCCAACGGAGTTGCTGCTTCAAGCTTAAGCTTGCTGAGAAGGGATCTTCCTGATTCTGGGTCTGAAGCAAAAAAAAAATTGCCTTGGTAGATGACAAGAAGTTTACATGAGTTGAGCCATTTGTAAGGTATGTTAGCCTCCCTTAAGGCTTCTGTTGTGGGTTTCAGTTCTTTCCTTCTAAGATGGACTTCAAAAAGCAGATCAGTGAATATAAAGATATGTTTCTCGTTATAGGGTATAAAGCCTTGATTTCTAGTGAGACTGGGTATTTTATTTCTTATTCCTTGGTCACAGAATTCAGCAATAATGTCTCTAGGCAGGTTTTTTTCCCACACGCTTTTTGGAACCAATCCTGTATGCTTTACAGATGATTGGAAAAAGGCTTTCATCTATATGCAGCATTGTAGAAAGCCCATTTGTTAGCAGTACAATTAAATCTTTTTTTTGCTGTGGGGATTCTTCCACCCCCCGAAATTTTAGGTTCTTTTGTCTGGAGATTAATTCCAGGGATATTATTCTGTCTTGCAACTTGTTGTTTTCATTTTGGAGGACGTGAACGTCGTCTTGCAATTTGGTGCCAAAATCGTACGCCTGGTCTGCTTTTTGCGTTGTTTTCTGTAGCTCTAAGCTGATTTATTTTAGTTGGTCTGTAATCAGCTGTAAAAGAGTAGCCATTTGTTTGGAGATGTTTCTTTCAAGTTGTGCAAGCTGTGGGCTTAAGGTTTTGTTACATGCAAAATTTTGCACCTTTGTGGTTCGTTCTCCCTTTTTCTGACCAACCACAATAAAAATTAAAATAAAATCCAGGAGTCCTTCTTGAATTGAAGCAAAACAGAAGGTTTTTATTTACCCAGTGGATGAGCCCTTTTTCTTACACAGAAGTAGATGGTCTCCTTGTGTGTAAAAGCTCAACCCCTTACAATAGAAGTGTAGAGCAATTAATACTTTCAGATAATCATAACAATATTACAATATTCTAATATCTGTTATCTTATTGGCTCGTAAAGTATCTAGGGTTAGTTCTGATATGAAGATGCAATTCTGGGTTGGCTCTTCTACTTGGGAAAATTCCAAATCCTGCAACCCCCTTATCTTGCCCTCAGTTTAGAAGGACATCCTCTAACCTCTTACCTACTTTCTTCTGGGCATAATACTTTCAATAGCGCCAATGCGTCTCAATCTGGCAACCTTGATACCCTCTGATAACTGAAGTCTGTTGGTAAGAAGGGATGTTTTTTTCCTCTGTGCCCTTTCCCCCAGTTCCTTCTCAGCCTTAAGGAAGATAGGCCACAGGTGGCCAAAACCAGCTTGCTGCATCAAATCAGTTTTCTACAAAAGGCTCTCTGGTACTGGTTCCTTTTGGAATCTTATAGAATAATATAACATATGCATATTTTATAAGTGCAGCTCTACAAGCAGTATATTATTAGTTCTCAGTTCTTGCAGAGTTTCAGCATACTTCTCTTGATCTTCTTGTTTCAAGTGTCATATTCTTACAAGTTGCATTGCAAGTACTACATTGGCTCCTGAGCATAGGAAAAAAAGTGCAAGGCATATAAGTGATATATAAAAGTAATATATAAAATCCTTTTCTTCAAATCTATATCCATCAGACCCCCCTTTTCATGTTGTTGAAATGTAACTGTGGCACACTGTGCATTTCAACAACTAAAAGGTATCACCACATGGTTGCCCAGCCCATCCATCTGCATCCTGGTCACTCCGCTCACTTTGTTCACAGAACGGGCGCACCATCATTACCAAATGCTCTTCCCTGGTCTGTGGTGTAGGCTTCGGAAGGAAACAGTGTGCACAAGAAAGAATAAGAGGAAAACATTGAATACAAGTGCATACACATACTATCAGCGAAACCTCTGCTGCTACATAAATGAGAATGGCTTTAAATCCCGATCCCAGTCCCGAAAACAAATCTCCCACCCATCCAAACCAATCATCAAGCCAGCTGCTACTCTTGGAAATTTCTGCTGCAAAGTCTTGCAACTTCTTGATGTGGGATTTGACAGTATGGGAGTGGTCAGTCAGGTTCAAACAGCACATTCCTTCAAACTCTTCACAGCCATGGTTGGATTTCAAAAGCAAAAAGTCAACAGCCCTACGGTTTTGTAGTGTCGCTCTTTCTGTTGCTTGAAGATCTTGTAGCAGTCCTGCCAGCGCTTGGGACGTCTCATCCAGTCCTTTAGCCACCAGGCAGGCCAGTCCATCAATTCCAAGGCTTCCCAGAGACGAAGCTGTGTCACTTGCTTAGTCAACCATTTCTTCTTGGAGAGAGAGGCCGACTCTCGTGGCGGTTTGTGGGGCCAATGGAAAAAACTGCTGCAGCTGTTTTACAACTTGCCCATATTAGTAATATTATAAAAGTGATGCTATGCTATTTTCGGGTCTTAAGAGGGGGAAGTGAGATGGAGCTCAGTGCTTAGGCGTCCATCTCCCAGTCCGCAGAGCCACGCCTCCCTGACCATGAAGAATCTTGACCACAATGAAGTGGCTCTGATTTTTGACAGTTGGACACAGATTATGATTTCCTTTTGCTGACATGGTTTATGATTTCCTTCTGAGATAAATGTTCAGAATAACACGAGTTGAAAGACAGTTCATGCTGTCTTTTTCCGAGAGCAAGGATACAGACTTCCATTTTTGATTTTAGCAAATCTTCACAAGACCCTTACTCAATTTGATGATTGAGGATGAGAGGAAGACTGATGGGGGAGAGACAACTTTAGTAGATTTCTTCCTCCTGCTGCAGATGGTTTAAGTTTTAAAGGTTAACATGCTGTATATTCATGCATTGGAAATCCCCACATTCAAGGTTTTAGGATAAACTTAGATCATGGAAACATAATTCCTCATAAGGAAAGTACAGGGGTTTCCAGATAAAGTTAATAGTTGAACTTAGGAGAGGAAGAGGTCAGTCCACTATTTAGAATAGGGAATTAGTTATAACTTTTAGTATTATTCAAGTATTGTTGTTTATTTAAGCTGCTACCTCATTTATTCATCTTTAGTGTAGAGCCTAACCTGCATGAATTTGATGCCATAGTAAAGCCATGTTCCACCATGTTACTGAACTAAAATGCTGTGACCCTTGCACACTATTTTGCTGAAAAGCTCATTGATACAAATGATACAGTTAATAATTTATTTACTCTTAGTGATGGAACATATCTATATATACATGTTCTATATATAATGGTATAGGATCATGTAGTGATCATGTATTCATATAAAAGAATATTCACATACAAAGGTATATTTGTATTTGGCATGTTCATATCCATATAAGGTAGTCAGGATAGATGGTTATATAAGTAATGACTAAGGGCCAAGCTACAAGTGACGAATGACATTTGAATGGCAAGTGGATCGAGTGGAGAGCAAGTAGAGGGCAAGTGAACAGGGAGGAATACACTTGCCGTTCAATTGTCATTCGTCACTTGTAGTTTGGCTCTCAGTTAACAAATGTTATTCATTTAAGGGACAAGGTTTGAGATGTGGCAATGGAAACATAGTTGGCTCAGGGAATAGGTCAAAATAACCCAGAGGATTAATAGTGATATGTTTTGGGAAATTCCAAGATGAGTTAAAATGATCCAAGAGGGAGGAATAGTTCTGGGAAAAGGGGAAGTTATGTAAGCACAGGCGAGCCAAGTCCCAGAACAAAGGAAATTTAGTAAGGTCACAATTAGGGGTGTGCAAAGGCACACTGTTTCGGGATTCTTGTTTCGGGTATACCCGAAACGAGATTCTGTTTCGGCAACAGCTAAATCCGAA
Organism: Eublepharis macularius; assembly: GCF_028583425.1. Classification (NCBI taxonomy): domain Eukaryota; kingdom Metazoa; phylum Chordata; class Lepidosauria; order Squamata; family Eublepharidae; genus Eublepharis; species Eublepharis macularius. The sequence continues at coordinate 121,121,186 of NC_072792.1, forward strand.
ACGGCAAGCCGTTTCGGGTTTAGCGGTTCGGGTATTGTTTCGGGTTGTTTCAGGTTTCTTTTCGATGGGAAAATGCCTCCGTCTTCCCGGATGCCTGGGGGAGGCATTTTCCCACAGAATCAAGCCAAAATTGGTGGGGACCTTCCTCTAACTCCTCTCTAACAACCCCCCCCCCAAGTTTCAGACCGATTGGACTTTGGGGGGGCATGTTATGGCCCCCCAAACCAGGTCCCCCTATCCTCGCCTAAAAAAGGGAAACGTGAACGTCTTTTTAGCTTGCTGCTGCTAATCTTCTTCATTATTTCCTATGGGGAAAAAATGAAGAGGCAGGCTTGTCTTGCCAGGGTTGGCATTTTGCATACAAAATGCCCCCAACCCTCAGGGGCCCTTCTCCCACCTTTCCTCCCACCCCCCACCAAGGCTCAGCCTGCTCCCACTTGGGGGGGCATTTCATGGTCTCCCCAAGTGGGTGCTCTTTTCTCCACCAATTCCACCTGGGTGAGGCTTGTCTTGCCAGGGGTGGCATTTTGCATGCAAAATGCCCCCCAACCCTCTGCGGCCCTTCTCCCACCTCTACTCCCACTCCCCACCAAGGCTCAGCCTGCTGCCACTTGGGGGGGCATTTCATGGCCTCCCCAAGTAGGTGCTCTCAGCCCCAAAGTCCACCCCCACAGCCCCACACAAACCCAATTCCCCCCCAGCGGCCACACACAGACTCAAATCCCAATTCCCCATATTAGCTCCTCACAGACCCAAATCCACCCCCAGCAGTCCCACACCAATAACCCCAGGAACAGGCTGGCAAAGGCCAGCCCTCCCCCTTTGTTCCCTATGCTGTGAACTTCTAAACTCTCTTTCCCAGGGCAATTCCGCACAGCCCAGGGGTGCCACATTGGTGGGCAAACTTCTGAGTGCCAACTTGTCCCTGGGAAAGAGCACCTGACCTGACACACAAACAACCACCCCCTGACACCCCCACCACCTACAGAGAAGCCTGGCCAGCCTGCCGTACTGTTTCCTATGATGGGAACCAACTGCACATCAAAGAATAAAACACGAACAACACAAAATATTTTTTTTAAAAAAATATTTTCTCACTTTCAAAGTACAAGTAGGCAAACATTACACCAGCAGTCCCCCACACAGAAAAATAACATGACTCACTTAACATCAGAGAATTACAAAAACACAATTCCTGTCAAAAACACTTTATTTCTTGAACAGCTTTAGGTTACACAGCAGGGGGGCACACCAAAGGGTATGCCAGAAGTATCTTACACAAAAATAACACAACTCACTTCAAATTAAAGAATCACCTGAAAACACAATTGCTTTCAAAAACACTTTATTTCTTTAACTTTTAGGTTACACAGTAGGAGGGCACAACAGGGCATGAAAGCAGCATACTACACAAAATAATACAGCCCACTTCACCTTTTTTTGACAGCAATTGTGTTTGAGTGATTCTCTGATGTGAAGTGAGTTGTGTTATTTTTGTGTAGTAGACTGCTTTTACGTCCTGTTGTGCCTTCCTACTGTGTAACCTAAAGCAGTTAAAGAAATAAAGTGCTTTTGACAGCAATTTTTTGGGGTGATTCTTTAATGTGAAGTGAGTTGCGTTATTTTTCTGTAAGATACTGCTGCCATGCCCTTTGGTGTGCCCCCCTGCTGTGTAACCTAAAGCTATTCAAGAAATAAAGTGTTTTTGACAGGAATTGTGTTTTTGTGATTTTTGATGTTAAGTGATTTGTGTTATTTTTGTGAGGTGGAATGCTGGAATGCCCTTTGGCATGCCCCCCTGTTGTGTAACGTAAAGCTGTTCAAGAAATAAAGTGTTTTTGACAGGAATTGTGTTTTTGTGATTCTCTGATCTTAAGTGAGTCATGTTATTTTTCTGTGTGGGGGACTGCTGGTGTAATGTGTCATAATGCTTTGCCTACTTGTACTTTGAAAGTGAGAAATGTTTTTTAAAAAACTTTGTGTTGTTTGTGTTTTATTCTTTGTTGTCCAGTTGGTTCCCATCATAGAGAACAATGGGGCTGGCTGGCCAGCCATCTCTGTAGGTGGTGGGGGAATTTGAGGGAGGATGTCTGTGGTTCAGGTGCTCTTTCACAGGGACAAGCTGGCACTCAGAAGTGTGTCCACCATTGTGGCATCCCTGGGCTGTGCACATTTGCTCTGGAAAACAGAGTGTTATAGTTCACAGCACAGGAAACAAAGGGAGAAGGCTGGCCAGCCTGTTCCTGGGATTGTGTGGGGCTGCTGGGGCTGGATTTGGGCCTGTGAGGAGCTACTGTGGGGATTTGGATCTGTGTGTGGCAGCTGGGGGAGAATTGGGTATATGTGGGGCTGTAGGGGGTGGACTTTGGGGGCTGAGAACACCTACTTTGGGAGGCCATGAAATGCACCCCCCCCAAGTGGGAGCAGGCTGAGCCTTGGGGCTGAGCCTTGGTGGGGGGTGGGAGGAAAGGTAGGAGAAGGGCCCCTGTGGGTTGGAGGCATTTTGCATGCAAAATGACACCCCTGGCAAGACAAGCCTCTGTTATTTCCCACCTGGAAATAGTGCAGAAAGGCGGGGGGGAAGAGCACCTACTTTGGGAGGCCATGAAATGCCCCCCCTAAGTGGGAGCAGGCTGAGCTTTGGTGAGGGTGGGAGGAAAGGTAGGAGAAGGGCCCCTGAATGCCCCCCCTAGAAAGACAAGCCTGTCTCTTCATTTTCCCCCCATAGGAAACATGGAGATCAGCAGCAGCATCCACAACGTAAGAGATCAGCAGCAGCAAGCAAAACCCTTTCCCTTTTAGGCGAGGATAGGGGGACCTGTTTTGGGGGGGCATAACTTGGCCCCCCAAAGTCCAATCCTTCTGAAACTTGGGGGGTTGTTAGAGGGGAGTTAGGGGAAGGTCCCCACCAAGGTTGGCTTGATTTCAGGTTGTTTCGGGTTTTTTTCGGGTATCATATACCCGAATTGCACACCCCTAGTCACAATTGTTTTGCAGAATTTTACTGATTATGGGACTTCCCTTGCCAAAGATGAGATAAATCCCAGGAATCTGATTGGATGAGAGAGGTGGGCAGACTCACCCAAGAGGGTATAAAAGATGGGTGCAGAACTGAGAAACAAACACAGGAGTGAGAGGGAGAAGACTGCTCCCCTCTCCACATTGCTCTGGCTTGCAGGTGCCCCACCCAGAAAGCTGAACACCTCTCGCTACAGTACAGATCTCCTGGATCGGTGAGATATTATGTTGTAGCATGACAATATATATTTCAAATGTTATTACTTTTGCTTTTGCTGGATTAATACTGTTAGAAATAAAGTTAAGTTCTAGAATTTTCCTTTATGCGTTATATGTTTTCCCTTATGTTACAGTTTGGTTTCTTAGAGCTTTGTATTACAAATTTTAAAGAGATTTGTTCTAAATAAATTCCATAATTCTCTGAATTAGTTGTTTGATTCTTTTTCTTCTTCTTCTTGGAGGCGTACTCTCAGAGCAGGCTAGAAAAGATTACCCTCTTGCAAGGAAGAACTGTTGAGTGGTTATAGAATAGCAGTTAACACTATCCTCAGAGAACATCTATTATTGCACCTCAAGGAAATTTGCATGGGCTTTAGAAGATGCTGTCATTCAGATTCCCTTGGTGGAATGTTTAGGCAATTTGTAATTTAATAGAGAATTCACACTCCTTTCTTTTCTCTAACAGGTCGCCTCTCCTTTTTTAAAACATTCTTTTTATGTAACAGTGAAACCCACATTGAGCATACAAAGTGCTGTGATTAAGCTGCAACCCAATGACCTTAATTATGTGTTTTCTAAAGGCTTTCCAATTAGGCTGCCAAGATTTAAAGCATCTTCTTGTATTGAGCTCCCATGTGACTGCTTCTCTATTTTATGAAAAAGGAAGTGGAAAGATTACAATGATAACAAAACATACTGGTTAAGCATCTGCTGCATTCTACCCTTTACATTCTTGATGCATCCATACCAAAAATGTTGTATTTCCTTCTGAGTGATTCCCCTTGCCTCTGGCTGATCTAGTCCCTTTTTCAATTGATGTACATCACAGGACACTATATAGATTTGTGCTGTAAGGCTTTTCATTGTTCTGTAAAACTTTTCTAGTCTTACAGTGAATTTCTAAGCAGAGTTACTCCAGTCTAAGCCCATTGAAATCAATGGGCTTAGACTGGAGTAACTCTACTTAAGATTTTACTGTTAGTCTGCTACCTTCAAGAGATTGATTTGTAGGGAATTCAGATAGAGCCTATCTGTGTGAATTTAGTTTCCCCTGTTAAGGAAAGAAGAACTGATTGGATGCTTACATTTTCCCCCAAGATTTCATTTCCTCTACCACATCTTTCTTTTATTAACTGTATTTGCTCTTTTCTAATGGCACCCAGAAGATGTGTAAAGCATTCATACTGTAGCATAAGAAAGAAGGACTGGATACCTGTGTGGAAAGTACTATTAGATGATATCACAGAATGAGGGGATAAAACAAGATAGAGTCAGAATGAACTTCCTCTTCACTCTCTCTCTCTCTCTCTCTCCCTCCTGCTCTCTCTCCCTTTCCCCTGGGTTCACCAGTTTTATCTTGAAGCCTGAACATATAAATGGTAAGAGATTTTATCTGCATGACACAGATGTGTTGCCTAGCACACTAGTAATTGGACATGGGATTGTTCATTTTCAAGTCACCGGTTCAGATCAAGACTAGCCTGACAGCAATGAAAAGTTGCTACTATCTGATGGTTGTTTGATGCTCTTTGGCCTGCAAGAAATGAGTTGATGGCCTACATCAAACTCCCACAGGGGAAGGCATTTGTGTCACTAAAGCCACAAGCAGCACAAGTATTAAAGGGGAAAAAGAGCAATTATCTGGGGCCTGTATTACTCTTTCACCTGGATCATCACTAATGCAGTTGGCATGGCAGAGCAAAAAAAATTTGCTTCTCAATTTTAGCACTGAAGATGGGAAATACAATGTTATGGCAGATGTGTGGGATTGTAATCAAAAACAGCAGGCCTATATCTCATTCTTCATGGCAATAATGTCTAGTGACATGGTATCATTCTGCAGCAGGTTTCCCCATCCTGCTCAACTTAATTTGCTTCCATTTCAAAAGAAAACTTGTGCAATGGTGTCAGACCACACAATTGTCTCTAGACATTATGGAAGAAATTGGGGAAATGAAATGCAAGGCTGTTTTTCAAACTCCTCCTCATCAAGCAAAGAAGTCTGAACACAGATGAGAAAGGGGCTGAGAAACTGACACCAGTTGAGGCAATTGAGACACATCCAGGAACCCCATTTGATGAGCAAGAAAAGGCCTAGGAGTTTGAATCAACTCTCTCACTCTGGAATACAGCTCTACCTTCTCACTCGGACCTTGAACCTTTCATCCAAGAGCTCAGTACCTCTGTAACTGACTCCTCAAACATCAGAATGTCAAGAACCACTCAAACCCAGTCAGAGTATTTGCCTCTGTAACCCCATGTAGTACCTTTAAGAACTACTAACCTTCTCCAGGAAGGGCAAGGCTTGCATTTCTACTCCTTGTAGGAGTACTTAAGGCCTCAGTCTTTGCTGCAACATCTTAGCTATAGCACTGTTGGCTCCAACTGCTTGACTCTTGCTTTGACACCTGAATCAAGCATTGCCAGGCTTCCCACTGTGGTGGGAAGTCTCCTGTCAGCAACCTTCACTGCCAGCAGCCATTCAGAGTGGTGGTAGAAGAAAAATATTAAAAATGCCACCATCACATGACATCACTCTAGGAATCATTGGGAATGCTATGGCTTCACCATAGAGTTTCTGGTGATTCGTATAGCAGCATGATGTTACCTATGGGTATGATGGTTTTATGTTTAAAGAAAATCTGGAAGGGCTGTACACACATTTTCAGAACTGTTAATAGTTAATCGCTCACAGAATCAGAGAGATTTGAGTGTCAAGCTATTCCTAGACATCGGATTGGGTAGCTGAGCTGAGAAAGGAAGGTTTTAAGTCTTGGCAGAGAGAGAGAGAAAGAGAGAGATCAGAGTTTGTGAAGGAGTTGAGAGACGAAGTCCTCAGGGAAAGCTGTTTTCAACACTGGCAGGAGAACTGGGAAAGTTGGCAAGAGATTTGGGTAGTAAGTACAGATTCTCAAATAGGCCAAAAAGAAAGGGGTGGATCTTATAAAGTTGAAGAGATTGTCCCTTCCCAGTTGAAACATAGAGACAGCTTGAGAGAGAGAGGAAAAATCAGGTCAGGTATGGTGGATAAATGCCTGAGGAGACTTCCAGATACAGTTGAGAACTGAAGGAAAACACTGGTATGTGCAGAGAGGGGGCTTGGGGAGCTAAAAAGAGGGTACCAGCCTTCCTAACTCCAGAAGAGAGAATACTGAAGGAAAGTATACTAGTGTGTTTGGGGAAAACAAGGGAACCAAAGCCCCCAAACATAAGCCTTAAGTAACAGTGAAGAGCATAAGAGCATGTTCTGAATTTTTACCTCAGAATTTTTCAGCTCCTGCGTTCACCTAACCTTTCCCCATTATTGTAAATAAACTCCTTAGTTATTTTGAGTTTTAAAAACACCTCTGGTGCCATTTCTGTAGTTTAAGGATGGGGGAATGTCATAACAAGTTTTCCAGGAAGTGACATCATGGCACATGCAACATTGCACTCCACGTCCCCATCCTCCAAGCTCCCACTCTATCTGGATCTTAGCCTAGAGCAGGACACAGCCCTACATTTACAGTGATGTCTAGTTACAGCCTTCTCTATGAATGACATATAAATCTTCAAGTATTTTGATTTGAGAATTATTGTTAAAATTAAATGATTTAAAAACAATATAATGTATGCAAATACATGAAAACATTCCAAAACTTTGAATAACTGGAACATTTGCGACTGCACATTACTTTGAAGTTTTTGTTTTTTTAAAATAAAATACTTTATTGTTTTATTCCGAATATAACAACCCGTCACCGACATCACCCCTGTAGGGACCTCCAGGCGGTAGATACATAAATATTATTCCATACAATATTATTTCATATTCACAATTACTCCCTGTACAACTCATTCCACTTAGCCTTATAATTAAATTAACCTCTCAATTTCCTATTAACCGACTAATCATCCCAAATTGTTTAAATGTTTCTAAGTACCCCACCATCCTTCTAAACCAATTCTCCTCTTGTTCCCTAACCTTTAACCCATTCATTCTACGTATCTTCATTGTAAGGTACTCTAAAACTATCATATTATTCATATTTCCCCTCCAGTGATTAATTGTCAATTCCTCAGCTTCTTTCCAATTCCTTGCTATAACCTGTCTTGCTGCTACTAACATCAAATTTATCCACTTAGATTCCTCTCTTAACCTTAGCCCTATTCCATCCAAATTAATAAGTGCCATTGCTTTAGATATACTTACCCCTCTTCTCACTATCCTCGACATTTCCATACCAATTTGATCCCAAAACTTTTTTTACTAAAGGACAGTCCCACCACATGTGACTGAACGTTCCCAATTCTCCACATTTCCTCCAACAATTTTTACTCCCCGATTTTGAAATATAATATAACTTAACCGGTGTATAGTACCATTTCTGTATCATCTTCAGACCTTGCTCCTGCATTAACCTAGATGTAGTAACTAAAGGAGGTAACCTAAACATCATTTCCCACTCTTCATCCCTAATTTTACCTTGAATATCTATTTCCCAATATTCCTTCAAAAATTCTCTTGGTGACTCCCCTGTGCCTAATAAAACCTTATACAATTTTGAAACTATTTTTGTCTTATCTTCTCCATATTCTTTCACCAATTTTTCAAAGGGAGTAATTAATCTTTTACCAATATTGTTAATTTCTTCCTCCTTCAACAAGGAGGAAATTTGGGTTTTTTGCAGCCAATTAATCCTACTCAAAATATTATTCTCCTCTTCCACCATCCCTTCTGTTCCCCACACCTTTTTCAACTCTGTAATTGTCATCTTCTTTAATTTATCTCCTACCTCCTTTGACATTGATCCCCTCAATGGGGCAAATTTATCATAATACCACATTTTGGTAAGAGGTGATATCCCTGACTTTGAAGTTTTTCTGTGTTTCCTCAAAGTTGGCTGTGAAGTGAAGCACAAATACTTTGGGGAGAGGTTTGTAACATGATTTGTGTTCAAATGTGCAATAGCAGATGCAGCTTCTTGATTCTGAAATTGTTTTGTAATTATTCTATGGAGTAATTATTCTATGGAGAAACTAAGGAAACCATAATAATAGAAGAGTCCAAAAAGAAAAAATAGAGCAGATATCACGGATACAAAGCTTAAGTATATATGATTAATACACAAGAGGTCTATAAACTGCTGGTTTATTAAGCAGTCATTCAGACAAAGTAGATGAGAGAGATGTATCCCAGAATAGTGTTGTGTTGGGGGGGCTAAATCTGATCACTGTTTTAAAAAAAGCCCTATGATTTCAGGGAGGTACTTGTATGAAACAGAAAAATAAATATTCAGTTCCTGCAATGGTTCACTGCTAGCCCATATCTAACACAAAGGCTTGGAGTACATTTACATATTATGTTGCTGCCAGCGGACACATTTGTGCTATTGATAAGGACCCCTGCTATTTATGCTTAGAGGTTCTGGGCAAATTAGTGTATGAAGGGTTGCTGGTTTCAGATCACTTATTCTGGAACAAAACCAAAGTATAATGTTTTGCTTTTCCTTCTCTTAGATAAAATAATATGCATATTGGTGGTGTTTGGTATTACATAGCTTCCTTCAGCTTATCATGCATCCTTGTAGTGTTGCCATTCACGTTTCTTAATGGACAAGGGCAATGGGTAAATGAGCTATGTAAGCATCCTGCTTACAAAATCTCACATTCATATCCTAGGACTGCAGTTTCTCCCAAAGGAAGCATTTCTTCTGTTGATAAGCATGCAGGCTATTTAATGCATCTTCATTTGTGAATGGGTAGTTATATAGACTCTGTTTCTCTGTTAAGCAAACAGCACACACAGTTTGCCACCTGCTGTTTTTTTTTTTTGCCAGCTGAAAACCCATACATTTGCTCTCTCAGTCAGGATAGTGTCTGTACTAGTGAGTGATGCTGAACTTGAAATACTATAGATTAATGTTATCCATCCCAAGCATTGCACACATAGGCTGTAGTTCAATGGCTGTCATTACAACGAGTCTAGACATAATGGGGGAGGGGGGAATGAAGTAATAAGTTCAAGCTTTCTTATCACTTGTAGATTGAAGTTTATCATCAGGTCTGTCTAATGCTAAACAGCAGCTATTTTCACATTGTATATATGTTTACATACATAGAAGTTTGAAGTGTTGATTTGTAAAAACTTCTATAACAGCAGTGTCATATATTGAGTTGATGGTATACTTAAGGAAAGCTTAAAGCTTATTCAGAAAAAAAGCCTATCATTCTTGTGCAATCAATATATTTTCTCAGGGCTTTAGGCAAAAGCTTTGCTATCTGATGAAGTACCTGTCCATCAAAACCATGTGGCAGAGCATGGTACTAAATTGGTCACCATCCGTGCAGAACCAAAGCATAAGCCAACAGAATATGGCTTTTCAGGGAGCAGAACTGGTCACATTACAGGGGAAGCCACTTTCATCAAGTAGTAATCTCTTCATCATAGTTGTTGCTGCCACAAAGTATCACAACCTCCACTGGTACAGAATAACAAATTTAGTGCATGATCTGTAATGTACAAGTTGGGTCAATTGGACATTAAAACATATCCATAATTATGGTGGCCATAAAGTCCTTCCCTCCAATGGAAGCAGAGCAGAAACTGGGCTCCTAGACTGTGTCACACCTTATGACACAAGAGTAGATGATGCCTTTGGATGTGTTTATATATTGATCACATTTCCACACTTACATTAAAGAACTTGGGCACAGTCCTCAAAGGCAGGGGTGTGCACTGAGAAAATTTTCATTATAGCATCAGATTTGTGCTTCAGGAGGAAATTTTACCATGATTGCTTATTTCCAAGTAGGACATTACTGGTTAAGATCCAAATCTGTATGTTTTTCAGGTTCTGAACTTCCTGGACCATTCTTTTCAATGGGGAATGTGAGGGTCTTAGGGACTTGTTTATAAAGATAACAGCATCTAATTTGTACAGAACACAGTCCTCCCTCTAATCCAATGCTGCCCAAGCTTCAAGCAGATTGGACAAAGGGGGTTAATTTTACAGACCCCCAAACTCAGCCTCTCTCTGCAAAGCTGCACTAAGTTCTCACTGCTGGTTCTAAAATGGCCATCAAGCAGCAGCTAGCAGGAGAGCTCCAGCCAGCCACTAGACTTTTTTAAAAAAACTGTTGCATTCCTTTCAGTTTTCTACTTTTGTAGGGACTTACTAACTTTTTACCATTTCTGCTGAAAACTGCATTTGCCATCCTTCCTTGTTGTCTTCTGTTTGTTTTCTTTCATACAGTAAGGTAGGCTTCCTTTGCAGTCCATCAGCTTGATATTATTCCCTGTGGGGGACTTTAGGGGGTGGAGTCATTGATGGCATAAAAATATTCTTTATGGGGACCCTTTCTGGGGGGGAGGAGGACTGGAGTTCTTTTTCTAACAAATGTCAGCAAAGTTTCAGCAAAGCTTCTTCCTCTCCATAAAAGTCCCCCCACCCCAAGTGTTATGACCTTTACTTTCTTTGGGGTAGATTTTTCTTTTAATCTTTCCCTTAACACCCTCTGGGTAGTTTGCTGCCACCAGGAATATTATATTCCAATATATTTTATTTAAGTTTTCCCTTTGGTAACGTTCCTATGCATCAGGCTCCTTTGTGGTTCTATGTGGCCCTGAGGATAGGAATGGGATACAGCAATGACAGCTACTCTGGGATATAACAAAACAAAACAAACTTTTATTCAGTCAAGAAGCATATCGGTTTCATAAACGTAATTCTCAGTTCTTAAAGTTACTTCCTATAAACTCATTCATACAGATCTCTTCTAAGGCTTCACACACAGTTAGCCTCTTTCTCTAACTCAATATTTCTCTCACAGAAATGCTTAAACTCCTCAGGCAGCACACAGCTAGCCTCTCTTTCTCTGACTCTCATTCACAGAAATATTAAACCTGCTCAGGCAGCACACAGCTGGCCTGTCTTTCCTTGACTGAGTGTTCTTTCACAAACATGCTCAGTTCAGGTTCCACACAGGTTATATTTCTCTCATAAATACTTCAGTATACTCAGGCAGCACACAGCTAGCCTGCTTTCTTCTGACTGAAACTTTTCTCTCTGCACTATCAGTCTAAACTGCATTCACTCCACCCATACTCTCAGTCATCAACCAATCATATCACTCACTCTTCCCTCTCTCACCCCCACTCTTCACCTAGCTCAAACCAAGCATTTAAAGACACATGCACACATTTACTTGAAATCATTACACCAAGTTTCAAGCTAATTGGACAAAAAAGTTTAAATTCTACAGGCCCATGAATAATCCCTCTCCCCAGCTATTGTAATTGCACTTCCATTATTTCTTAGGAGAGCCAGTTTGGTGTAGTGGTTAAGAGTGGCAGAACTCTAATTCGGAGAACCGGGTTTGATTCCTCACTCCTCCACATGAAGGCAGCTGGATGACCATGGATCAGTTACAGCTTCTTGGAGCTCTGTCAGCCCCACTCAGATCACAGAGTGATTGTCGTGAGGATAATAATAACACACTTTGTAAACCACTGTGAGTGGGCATTAAGTTGTCCTGAAGGGCAGTATATAAATTGAATGTTATTATTATTGTTATTATTATTTTCAGGGGGGAATTGTTTTTTCAACCAATTGGACAAAGTATTTGAATTCTATCCCCTGAACAAGCCCAGGGTTTCTACTTTAGGAGGGAAAAACTGTCCAACCTACAAATAGAGGGAGAGGAGAATAGAAGCTCCCTGCAGCTTGGGATTGGCTAGGAGTGCTCTGTGCCCCCCTTGCAAGAGTCTGATTGGAAGGAAATAAGTAGAAAATCAGAAAATCCAGAAAATCAGTAGAATAATAATTTTTAAAAAGTATTCATGCTAGTAAGCTTACCAGTATTGTAAAAATATATTTGGGGGGAGTTTGTTTCATTATTCCCAAGCATCTCAAGATAATGTTTCAAAACAGAGATTTCTATATGTAACTTTGGCTTGGGAATTCTGTTATGTACACCCCTACTGTGAGGTTATTCTATTTTATCTACTAGCAACCCATCAAAATTAGTTAGGATGTAGAATGCGCCCCAGACCATTCCAAAACCCTCATTGCTAAGGAAAGAGTTTAATCTTGAATCTTAGTTCAACTCTCCATTCTGTCCATTAGAGCAATGGGGTTCTCTTATAGCCCACTCCCTGAAGAGCAACAAAGTGTAACCAACTATACTGCAAATTAGATTTCTCATTGATTAGTCAATCACCATGTTTCTTTGCACCATAGTAACTGATTTTTTTTTTGTTCAGGCCTTAACTTGACCTAGGATTCACCTGTGATCTCTTTTCAAGAACATGTTCAGTTCTCCAATATGTGATGCAATAACTATCAAGCTAGGTCTTCTGAAAAGGATATGAAGGACATGAAAGATACTACACATGGGCAACTACCAAGTCCAATTGTCCATGGGCTTGCAGAACTCAGTATGTGGCTGTCAGGAATATCTGAGCCATTAAAATTAACTACTGTTGAGAGACTTTTAATACTAAAAGGTAACGTTCAATTAAAAAAACATGTCTTTGGTGGAAAAAGCATGTGTAGTTCAGGGCCAAAATAAAAACAAACAAATAAAATTCTCCCAAATGGAATCTGCAAAATAAACTCCCTGCTTCTAATTGCTGGACTGACTATGTGTTACTGCTCTGCAAGGATTATCTTTAGGCTTTTTGAAAAGCAAACACAAGTTGTCTCACACTCACTCCTTGTCTGGCTTTGTTAACATCAGGAATGCCTAAGAAGTACTAACAGAGTTAGAGAATTAGAATCAAAGGGATCCATCCGTGATCCTTCTTTGGATTGCACTCTGAAGTGATTGACCCTTTTAAATTTGTTTGCCATTTTGACCTTTTGAAAATTAAATGGTAACCTTTTTATTTGTGGACAGTGAAACATGGACACAAAATTGTGAGCTAAGTATAAGCTGATCAAAGATCCATTAAGAGCGAGTGGCAAATAGTGTATCACATTAAATGTACTGCACCATTAGATGGCTGAAAGAGTGCCTTGGATAAATTGAATTGTCTCCACAGTTTGTACTACAGAAGTAAAGATAAATAGGTAACGCAAATGCTGTAAGAAGTGGTAGTGAGTAGCCTGAGGACTCCAGAGATGATCATTTCATCTGGAAGATATGATGATGTACAGTTTGAAATGTATTTGGTATTATACAGAATACTTTATTAATAATTGTGCATATGACTAATGGGTTTCTGTGTTTGAATGTGTTTAGATACGGTAGTTAATAGATTTATTTAGCTAAACTGAGCTTCTACGAATATTGTACAATTTGAGTACTCTTACAGTGAAATCCTCAGAAGAGTTACTGCAGTCTAAGCCCATTGATTTCAATGGGCTAGACTGGAGTACTCTAGTAAGGATTTCAGTGTTAATCTCTGATCATTTTCCATCCCCAGGTAAAAGATTCAAAATTTTCAGCCAGTACTTGTCATTATATTAACTTATGATTTTTTAATTACAAAATTATAATGTACCAAATTATAACAATGAAGTATCTACTAGTGAGACCATGTCTCATAATTGATTTAGTTTTCACATTGATTTTAGCAGTATGTTAGTTTTCTACTGGCTTTTTTTGGTACTACTGATTAAAGATTATGAGCATTTTTTGTGGGGTAACTCTGTGAGCCCCCTCATGCAGGTATCTAGTGGAAAGTCTCTGAAATCAAACTTTTTAAAAAGTACAAGATAGATATGGTCCAGTAAGACATTCAGTTTATGTAGACTGTTTCTTATATTGTGATGTATTTATTGTGGTATATATTATAAATAACATACAGGAAAGTTGCATCTCAAACATTTTGTGTATCAGGCTGACTGCTGATGAAGACAGTGGTGCCTAAATGCATTTATTGGAGTGTTTAATATGTTATGATTACTTTGAGATATTTTCTGCATATTTATTAAACTAACTTGATGCCCGTGCTTCGCTACAGTATTTAACTACTTTAAGTCCAATTATAATACTTATGGGTATGTAACAGTTTTTGGTTTGTGAGGGGGGGGGGGTGAGTTGGTTTTGTGGTGTAATAGCATAGTACCTGAGCTTCACAAAAGTATTTGAATAAAGTGAAGTGTGTTGATGTCGAAAACTGATGAAGTGAAATATGAAAGGTAACAGTTCTTTAACAGTTCTTTATGTAGTGCAATAAAAAAGTGAAAAATATGTACAACTGTTTTTTTTCTACTGAAGGATCTCTTTGTAGACTACATTGGTGGTTTTCCCCTCAGATGCTAGGATCACCAGGTTGCTGGGTGAGCTCACTCTGGAGCAGGCCATGTAGAACTACCCATGTGAGAGGCAATCCTCCCTCAAGTCAATTCCTGCCACCTTCGGTGTCTGCCCATGGGACTTGTTGATTGTCATAGCAAAGCAGGCCTTGAGGGGGAACGGCAGTCTCTTAAATTCAAAGGGGTTCTCTGATGGTATGAGTGGTATGAACCCCCCCCTTCCTGAGCACTGCTGGTGAACAATGTGGCCTCAATGACGTTCCTGTGGAGGGCTTTCACTCACAGTCTGGTGCCCTGCAGAGATTGGGTTGATTGAGGTTCTGGAGCCTCCACTTTGAGGAGAAGCTTATGGTCTGGGAAGCCAGGAGGGTTGAGTGTGTTGAGGAACTCCATGGGGTAGTGGACCACGTCATCCATTTGCCCCACTGAGTCTCCAGATCTGTACTCCATTTCTGCCCCTTTGAGGGAGTTGTGTTTCATTAATGATGGCAGCCTTGTCATTCCTGGGGGGTCAGAATGGCACGCTTGCACAGCCATTCCATGGACTACTCTGTTATAGTGACGATATCAGGGTATATTGTGGCTGTTAGGTCTGCTAGGGTCGTCACTACTGTGCCCAGATCTGCAGGTATGGTCACGTTTCTCTTGAATTCAGGATATTCTCTGTT
This sequence comes from Eublepharis macularius, assembly GCF_028583425.1. Taxonomy (NCBI): domain Eukaryota; kingdom Metazoa; phylum Chordata; class Lepidosauria; order Squamata; family Eublepharidae; genus Eublepharis; species Eublepharis macularius. Next base: position 121,136,334 of record NC_072792.1, read on the forward strand.
CCCTATTTTTAGTAGGAGTTCAGAGAATTCCCTAGCAGACACCTCATCTCTCAAGTGGACCCACATGTTCTTTCTTAGTGAGAGTTTCCTGATGAGAGGCCACAGATACGATGCCTTGACACACACAATAACCTCGTCAGCTCAAGTTTCCCTTGGGACTACTGGCAGAGTCTGTCAGAAGTCTCCAACCTGCAGCCCGGTGACTCCCTCCATCACTCTCCTGTAGCCCCTGACATCTTTCAGGGTTATGCTCAGCGCCTCAAAACACCCCTTCCTCCTTTTAGCATGGTGTATCGTGCACGATGTCTGCCAGGAGGCTTCTTGGGGGCAGTAAAAGGTTATGGCTGCAAGAGGTGTGAGGTGGAGTTGTACTGAGGGAGGGGTGGTGTGGTGGGCACTTCAGCAGGTTCATGTGAGAGATTCACATTGAAATGGCCCCTAGAAAGGTCATGTACCATCTCCCCATGAACATTTAAAAACTCAGTTACCATACTGACTTTTATATAAAAGGAGTCTTGTACTGTCTTTCTTCAACTGTCTGCAGTTTCTTGACCCATTTTTTACCTCAGAACACAGAGTCCCACTACTAAACCATCAGAGGGGGGGGGGGTGCAAGCAGGCAGGCATCACAATAGGGTTGCCAGGTCCAAGTTGGAAAATTCCTAGAGATTTTGGGAGTGGAGCCTAGATAGAGTGGGGTTTGGGGAGAGGAGGGGCCTCAGAATGGTATAATACCATAGAGACCACTCTCCAAAGCAGGGGAACTGATCTTTGTCACCTGGAGATCACCTGTAATTCTGGGAGATCTCCAGCCACCACCTGGAGGTTGGCAACTCTACACCACTGAGAGATTGGCAACCCTAGTGAACTTTTAGGAGAAGACTGTGAGGTGCTTTTAACCTCAGGACACATTCAATGACTCTCTTAGCAACTGTTTAGAATGTTGGCCCCATATGCAAATGATCCTGAAAGCTAGCCCAATCAGGGAAGAGTGGCTGAGTTGGCAGTTGGCAAGGGAGGAGAAGCCTGCTAGCCAAACAGGGAAACTGTATCCCTGTGGGAAAACACATTTTAGCCCTTTTTACCCCCTTAGAGGGCAAATTTCTTAAAATCCCTTCTTAGTGAGCCTCTACATCACAAAAGGAATGTTCTCCCCAAATTTCAGGTTTCTAGGTCCAGGGGTTTGGGCTGGGCATTGATGAGTCAGTCAGGACACTTGTCTTTAGATGATATTTATTTGTTTTGGATCTTATTGGTTTGTCTGTGTTCTACATAGTTTTCTTCAACTTTATTATTTTTATTACTACTTTTGCTTTTTACTATTTAGAATTATGCCATGCATCACACTGTCCACATTCATCTATGAATATTCAGAAATAATCATGTTGGAAATAAGGAAGTTGGTTCATTGGATGGAAGAATGTTTTATTAAATAATAAACTGAATTGCTCATAATTATCCTGCAGGTGAGAATTGGTATCTCTGAAGAGCTTGCTAATAACTTTTTTATATAGTCTGACTCCATCAAGGTTACTTTTTAACGAGATTCAAATATATCTAAAAGGACTCTTGGCAAACCAGAAGTCTGGTGTCTTTTTTAGAAGATGAGTTTAGACATTATTGTAGAAACATTTCTGATTTCTTTGGCATGTTGAAAAAGATGCACACTGGCATACAGGCCAGCTCATGTAAAGCAGTAAAAACATGGAAAGCCAAACCATATCTAGAAAAGCTATTTTGCATATGGAAGCTTATATCACTTAGTTATTGTGACAATGTATAGAATTTGTGTGTGTGGGTGGGTGGGGGGAATTCCTTTTGTTGGTATCTCTCTGGATCCTGACTCTACTGTTTCTACCTTCTATCAAAGAACACATCTGCACAGGATGAAAGATGGCATTCATTTCATCATGCCTGTACTAGTAATTTTAGGGAAATAAAAGTAAATATACCAATAACGGCATAAAAACCATATCCATTCATTCACACTGAAGTCTCCCATGTGACCAGCATTTTAAGAAAGGACTGTGGCTATGTAAACAAAACAGAATTCCCCTTGATAACAGATTGGGGAATAGATATATCAGGAGCTAAGATCTTACTATATAACTGAGGAAGCGTATTTCAGACAACTCACTTTATACCCTGGTGTACCACCAGAGGGCACTGCTATGGAAGGAAGCCTAGGCAAGGCACCATGTCCCTCAAGAAAACATGCCATGGTGGGAAGCCCAGGCTGGCAGCAGGATGGGAGCAGGTGGCAATGCCTGCCTCCCACCTTCACACAGCTGGTATAAGGAGTGAGGCAGGTGGCAATGCCCACCACCCAACTTAACTCAGCTGATATTAGGAGTACAGCAGGTGGCAATGCCCATCCTTTTCCTTCACCCATTTGGTATTAGGAGCAGAGAAGGTGGCAATGCCCACTCCCACCTTAACACAGCTGGTATTAGGAGCGGAGCAGGTGGTAATGCCCACATCCTGCCTTAACCCAGATGTTATTAGGAGCAGAGCAGGTGGCAATGCACTCTCCCCACCTTGACCCAGATGATATTAGGAGTGGAGCAGGTGGCAATGCCCACCCCCCACCTTAATCCAGCTGGTATCAGCAGTGCAGGTGGCAATGTCTGCCCCCCTTTGAACCAGTTGAGATCAAGAGCGGAGCAGTTGGCAATGCCCACCCCCTGCCTTAACCCAGCTGGTATTAGGAGCAGAGCAGATGGAAATGCCAACACCCGTCTTAACCCTACCGATATTAGGAATGGATACCAATAAAATATGCAGTGTAACAAACTTCAAGAATTACTCACATAATTCAGGTCTCTTCAATACAGAAGTATCAATTTATCTACAAACTTATGTAATCATTTAAACAAATCAGCTATCTCTCATCAATATGCAATTATGATCACAGACTGTATAAGTTCAGACAGTCTCTCAGTGCAAACATATACAAAGTCCCAATTAAATGGTCATGTGGATTCTTAAATTGTCAATGCTGTAAAAAGTACTGGAGACCCTGAGAAGTCCTGAGAATTCTCATCCAAATGGAAGACAAAAATGAACTGCCGGAAAACGCCATCCCTGTAATTTTAATGGCAAATCATTGCAGATGGTGAAACAAAAATAGAAATAAGAGTCTTCTGGTCATTGTGGGTATTCCATTAATATTCCAAAATGTTTCTCTTTCTAAGGGTTGCTTCACACATTAAAAGTGTGCATAAAATTTATTTTACATATACACCTAATAATGAAGAGTACGAGGGTAGAGTTTTCAGACTGCTGTTGTACAGGTACAACTCATCAGGATGCCTGCTCCCTGTTGTGTTTGCACTCAGTGGCAAGCCCATGTAATGTGTGAAATTGTGCTAAGTTGTGATCTAATTGTTATTTTTATGATATGGTTTAGATTCCTTGATACAGCTCCGCTTGGTGCCTTTTTGTTGTTGTTGTTCTGCCACTATAGTGTACAGCTCTGAATATATTTCCCTATGAAGAGTTTACAGAAGGCAGCCACCCCTAGGAATGGCAACACTCATGTGAACATGCTTCATATCAGGTGGAAAGATAATGCAGTGACATTTTCTAGAGTCAAGTATGTTTCAAGAAAGCTCCATTTGATTTTCAAAAAAATTCATGCGGAAACCCAGAATTCAATTTCAATTTAAAATGAACTGCTGTAATAACAGAACAAACATTACTTTCACCAAGCACTATTTTTGACACTCCTTTTTTTCCAGAGCGTTGAACTGTGTAACCCTGCAGGCAATTCTGCAAGTGAGCCTTCATTCTCTGGCCTGGATGGGCACCTGCTGTGCTCAGATTTGGCTGTTAATTGAGGGCCTGGCTCTGATTATATGCTGCTGCTCAGTTTGATATCAGGCTGGTTCTGCTCTGCAGCTGTTTGGCCTATGTGCCAAAATCTGGAGTGAATGGACTCTGACCACCTGGCTTGGGTCACCCAGCCAGCTGCCACCTCTTGCCTCAGGCTAATACATAGGAATGCTGATGTCCCAGTCTGCTTGCAAGTTCCTTTCAGATATGTTCTCAGTTGGCTTCCACACTTCCTGCCTCTACTTGGATAATATAAGACCAAACTTACCGTAATTTTACCAAAATGGCTTACCATCTATTGCCACAGTTCAGATGATATATATAGCTCTAACTATGATGAAATGGGTGCCTATGACATCAGGAAATACATTCTAGGAGGTATTTTTGCCATTCTATCAAGAGCTTAATTGAACTGCCACAATAGTGACTATGAACTCCAATCAAGCATTTACTCTTTGAAAGTATTAATGAGTTTACCTATAGGATTAATTTGTAGACTTTTTATTTAGATTTAATAAGCATTGAACCCTGTGTGAAGGAGTTTGGCACTTATTACATTACTGAACACAAGGTCTGTGCACATCTTTTCCCAGGATGTTTGGATTGCTTTAGTACATTTTTAAAAGATAGGGGTAATTTAACAATTCCTTCAGAGCAAGTAAATGGAATAGTAAGTTTAGAATGCTTTTCTCAGTAATTTTAGTCCCCCACCCTCACATTTCTAATAATACAGTTATCCTAGGTAATGAAATCCACTTTGTGCTAAAGCCTCAAGGATCACCATGTTTCTTTATAAAGAAAGCTGTATTTGGACTGTTCATGTAAGTGCAATGGGATATAACTTGGGTTGCTCTTTCTAAACAAAAACCATCACAATCTTTCATATACATTCCTGAGATTAAACCTCACAAAGATCCACACTATTGTGGTAAACATACTCTGGAATTAGTATACTACGGTCAAGATCGTTATATTACATTAACAATTCCCAATAGGAATGTATTAATTAATGTAGTGTGGTGGTGGAGAGTGCCCTCAAGTCATAGCTGACTTATGGTGACCCCTTGTAGGATTTTCATAACAAGAGACTAACAGAGGTGGTTTGCCATTGCCTGCCTCCACAACCCTGGTTTTCGCTGGAGGTCTCTCATCCAATTCCTAACCAAGGCTGACCCTGCTTAGCTTCTGAGATCTGCCAAGATCATGCTCACCTGGGCCATCCAGGTCAGGGCAATTAATGTATTATACAGACAGCTAATTCAACATTCCATTGATAGACACTGCAGCATGAATGCTTATGATCTGTCTGTCTGTCTGATTTTTATCTCACCCTTTGTGAAAGGAACTCATAACATCCCGTGGCAAAGGATAGGTTGAGAAAGAATGCCTGCTTCAAGGACACACAGTGAAATGTTGTGTTGCGTGGGGATCCTAGGCTTCCTCAATCATAATCCAACATTCTAACTACTACAGAACACTGATGCTTTCACACACTGAATAACGCACTTTCAATCCTCTTTCAATGCACTTTAGCAAGCATTTGCATTTCACATAATAAAATCCAGTTGAAAAGGGCCTTGAAAATAGATTGAAAGTGCATTATTCAGCTTGTATAAAAACATCCTGTCTCAATAGAGTCTCATGGCCTTCATGAGGGATGAAGGAAGATTTAAAATGAAACAAAAGCAGTATGAACACTTGAAGCTACTACATGAGTCAGACTATTGGTTTCTCATGGTCAATATTGACTAATCTGATTGGCATTGGCTCTAAACATTCTCAGGTATTTTTTACTACATGTAGTACTGAATGCTTTTAACTCGAGATGAAGCAGTTTGAACCAGAAACTGCCTGCATGGAAATCTGATGCTCTGTCACTAAGCCATGCCCCACCTCAATAAACATTGACCTTAGGTAGTTTATTTATTTTACTATGAACTCTTATGCTATTAGGTTGCAGCTAATGTTATAAATTTATTTCAGATTTGAAAATCCTGCAAACTCTTATCTTGAAACCAGTCTACATAAAATGAAACAAGGTCAAAATCAGAGTTAGAGTTAACAAAGTCTGATTCCAAAACCCAGGAAGACTACCAGGTGGTGGAACAGCTGTGGAGAAAGAATACCAAAGACAAAAGAATTGCCACCACAAGCAAAGGCCTTTCTAGTGATAATCCACTGTGCCACTGAGGGTGGCGACACAAATAGGAAGGGCTGTGCTGAAAATTGACCCCATTGGACAGGCTGATATGAGAGTAACCAGTCTTTTAGGTATCATGGCCACAAACTCTCCAGGGCTTTACATAACTACAAGTTTTATATGTGGTCATAAATGAATAGAAAGCTATTTTTGATCTTTTAGTATATGCAAGAGGTATGTCCGATACTTTGTACGTATCAGGTTTTTTGCTATGGTATATTGCACAAACTGAAGCATCCTGTCTTTGCAGATAGCTCCACATTCATTGCATTGCAGTGGTCTCATCTAGATGGACAATGATGGACAAATTATTCTTTATTGAGATTAATCACTGTATACCAACCTTCACAGGCTTTTAAAGTTGAAATATTTTTATTGAACACAATTTGGTTAGCATCAGGTGTGATGGTTCTAGACACCAACAGCAGAATAGAAATTACTTTATTTAGTCCCCAGTTGCAAGTTTCTATAGCAACTGCATTATATAGCAGGAAACTAATATTCTAGCATATGACTAAAGCTTCAAGTAGAGATTTTATTGCTATAATTTGGATGACTTTTAAAAAAATCATTTTTGCATTATTTTCTCAAGGTATTTGTATAAGTGCCTGCTTAATTTCATTATTAATTACACCCCCACTACCCTTTGCTTTAGCAGAATGTAATTATTTTTTGTCCAGGGTTAGGGTTTTTGGGGGGTGGGTGGGGGGTTATCAAGTATCTTTTAAAACATCCAAAAAGCTAATCCTGTTGCTGAAAAAGGTTCCCTCACCTTATTACAGAAAAGCCATACAATGTAAGAGGACTATCTAGCTTCTGATAGACTGAAGCACATGAACTCTGAACTGTACATCAACATGTCTTAGAAAATGATAGTAATTTGGCAACTCCTACAAAGCAAGGAAAACCAGAATAATACTGCAGTGCTGTTGTCATTGACAACAATTTCCTTATAATGTACTTTGCTCAGATTTCTGAATATCCAAAATAACCATTCTGTCTAATGAAATTCAGCCAAAGTACTTAAGCCAAGTCAATTATAAAGTTTCCTTTAATATGGTGGACTTCTTCCCAGACTGACTATAAATGGTATATCAGAGGAGAAGGAGAGATACATATTTGAGATTGAGTTTTTAAACAAACAAAAATTAAAGCTGCTCTCATCAAAATATTTGCTCGGAGTAAATCCTACATACATCTTGACTGTTATACAAATATACTGTCTATGGATAACAGCAATAAAAAATGCTGTAGGCTGTAAATAATAACTAATGGAACTGTGCTATGAAAAGTAGCAGTACATACATTAAAAGAACACCTAACATACTGTCTTGTTCATTAAATAGATATTATGGATTTAACAACCATACTGATGCCATGGTACTGATATTTGATTTTATTTATTCATTCATTTACATTACCTTTCATATTGAGACTCAAGGCAGATTACACAGTGTTAGTCAAATACAATCAACAGAATGGAATATCCAATAAACAAAGTAATAAAATATGGACTTCGGGAAATGTGAGAACAAGCAGAAATCTGAAAATGGGGCTGAAATGAAGCAGAATATGTTATGTAGTAACATAGTATGTTAAGTGATGCAGAAATTACCTAGTGGGATCAAACTTAGAGGAACAGACAGTACATACTATACAGAGAAGTATAGTCTACAGTCCCATACATTTACCAAAGCATTGTTCTGAAAATTTTTGTTACAGCACAGCCCTTATTACCTTTGTGAAAAAGTCCTCCTGAATAATTAAATTCTGCATAGAAAGCCAGAAGTGGGAGCCTTCCTGACTTTGTCAAGCTGGCCATTCCATAAGGTGGGGTCCACTCCACAACAGAGAAAGCACACGCACAGGCAGTTGTTGATCTTGCCATTTGCAGGGTGGCCCATGCAAGAGGCCCTGCTCCAGTGAGCAAAGCTGTTGCAGCACAGCATGGATGGAGAAGTGGCCTTGCAGACGTGATGGGCCAAGGCCATTTGGGCTTTGTATGTGATAGTCAGTACCATGAATTGAGCCTGATAACTGAAATAAATACTTAGACCTGGTGATTCCTTCTACTAAGTGTGGAGTCTTCCTCTAATGAAGAAAGCTTCTTCCAATAAAAGGAATAAAAGGAAATCTGATATTACTGAACAGAAAGGAGTCATTAGACCAAACTTAATGAGAGCAGATTCATTTCTTGAATTCTCTGTTTACAACAAAGCTCACAGGCAAAGTAGGCACAGACTTCAGCTCAGGTGAATGAACTGCACAGAAGCCCTTGGGAAATAATTATTAAGCACATCCTTTCCATTATAGAACTGAATCAATGCTTGGTTAGAGCATATAAGAGTGTCTATATTGTAAAGGATATAGAAATACCCTTAGATTTAAAATGAGTGCCTGAGCATCTTTAATTATTAAAGATTCCATGTGTCATAAATAAGACATGCATTATTAATTGCAGTCATTATCTGATGTAACCTTGAATGATGAATATTGCAGTTACCCAATTTTATCAAAATATATAACTATGTTCATTTCCCCCATTTTAGTCTTAATATATACATTATAACTCAGGGCCAAGCTACACATGACGAATGACACTTGAACGGCAAGTGGATTGAGTGGAGGGCAAGTGAACAGGGAGAAATACACTTGCTGTTCAAGTGTAATTCGTCATGTGTATCTTGGCCCTAAGGCTACTACCAGCCAACACATGAGAGTTTATGGACATCCAGAGCTACACAGTCATAAGTTATATAGCTGTGCTGTAACATAGTCCTTTCTATTCTGTAGCACAAAGTTAGTCTTCTAACACATTTGTCTCCCATGCGAGTTCAAAACATAATGATCAATAATCTCTTACCACTGTGTTTGTGAAGTATGTTAAGGCTCTTGGCTGAGATATTTTAGAGATGTGCAAGGTTGAGCGCTTGGAAAGAGTAATGCAATTTTCATGAGGGTTTTTTTTAAAAAAGAGAAAAGCTCTCATCTTTCATGCATCACAGTTTGCACTTTTCAACTGTAGACTGTTTTATTTTTATTTTCTGTTTGGTATAAATAACAGCCTCTTTGTCTTCCTGAAACATACAGAGCCAGTTTGGTGTCGTGGTTAAGAGCAACCAGACTCTAATCAGAAGAACCGGGTTTGATTCCCCACTCCTCCACTTGAAGCCAGCTGGGTGACTTTGGATCAGTTACAGCTTCTTGACGCTCTCTCAGCCCCACCCACTTCATAGGGTGATTGTCTTGGGGATAATAATACACAGAGAAAATCCCATGTCGACTTACTAATAAGAATTAATATATCAATAAATCAATATATGATATTTAATCATAATCCACAACAATTTAAGTCCACAGTGGAGCTTCTTAATACACAACAATAACTTTATAAGAACTCAGACCCACAGTTGGAGTAACCAAATATGATCTAGACAACCCATTAGAGGACAGATATCAACATTTCTGTAACCTGTCACAGCCATTTGGAGTGGTCTCTGCTGGAGTAAATATTTCCTGGACTCTTCCCCTTTTGGATACATATTGCTTATGACCTGTATATTATATAATTGTGTTGTGCTAAGTTTGTTTTTGCACTTTATAAGGGACATGTGTTGGGTTAATGACTTACGATTTTTGATTATGATAATATTTAGCAGAGTAGAGCTTTGCACAGCATATAAAGAATCACAGAGACATGTGTTCAGCTTCTAAAATAATGTTTACTACACAAAGGATAAAATAATAAAGGTTACATTGGTGATAAAATAAAGAAGAGCTAACTAGCTTCTACATCTTTACATGCTGGAGGTAACCGTGCAACTGACTAGTGGGCAATGGTGTCCTGGACAAAGGAAAGAATGTTAATTGCCCCCAATAAACTTGGTCAGCCACTAATCGATCCTAGATTAGTTCATTAGGCATGCAACTCCCCTTTGCCCTGGCGGGAACAGTTACTCGACACTTAACTGGCCTCATGCTAATTAATTAAGGTCTGTAATAGTGTAGCACTCATATGAATTATTACTCCAACTTTGGGTCTGAGTTCTTATAAGGTTATTGTTGTGTATTAAGAAGCTCCACTGTGGATTTAAGTTGTTGTGGATTACGATTAAATATCATATATTTGTACCTTGATTGATATATTAATTCTTATTAGTAAGTCAACACGGGATTTTCTCTGCTTTTGTAAGTTTTTTCCCATGTTACTCTCTGTATTGTGATATTTGGGATAATAGCACACTTTGTAAACCACTCTGAGTGGACATTAGGTTGTCCTGAAGGGCAATATATTAATAGAATGTTATTAACTTTATTCAATGTATTCAGAATTTCTGAATTATGGGTCATTCAAAAGTTGTCATTATACGAACCAAATATATGTCACTATGCACAGAGAAATGTATCACACAAGGTATGATATTACTGATTGCCTGATAGAACACCCATCAATGTATTAATAGGCAAAAAATAAAAATGAAAGAACAGAGCATAGAAAATTTTCTTGTATGACTAGAAACCCTCCATTCTAGAATTTTTAATCTTTGAACCACTACAGAGTAAAGAACCAAAATTGTATTTGTTTTCTTGACTATCATAGAAGATTTCCATGGCTGAAGAGGGAGCAATTTTCACTGATTTCCCACAGCTTCTACAGGCCTCTGACTCTTCCCACAGGCTCTTTCTGGGTTTTCCTTCCCTCCATTCATGAACACCATTTGTGGGATATTTGAGTCTACATCATGAGGGAAGAGGCATATAACTCCCTCTCTGTGGACAAACATCTCTTCTACCAGTGGAAATCTCTGGTAGTTCCAAGCCCTCATATTATATTTACTGCCTTGATGAAAAATTGTATATGAATATCAACCAGATTATTCAAGTGGGCTTTCTTACATAAATAATAGGTGACTGTTCTCCACACTCAACTTTTTCCTTATTTTCTTAGCAGTCAATCCCCAAGCATTGGAATTGGTTTGGGTACAGTTCTTCCACATGTTTGCCCTTACTGAGCCTTTTTACAGTTGTGGAGTTGATTTATTTTATTACTAGAAACAAAGCCCATTGTGGGTAAAAAATACAACGGTCTGTAGAAAGGGGAGGGTGGGCAGGCAGGCATTCACTCCTCCTCCATCACTGATCACACAACCAGTGAAGGAGGGGGATAGGCATTGCCATCTGCTCTACAACTGATCTCAGCAACATGAAGGGGTAGTGGGCTTTGAAACCTGCTGCATGTCTGATACAGACTGGTTAAAGGGGGGCAGGCATTGCCACCTGCTCTGCACCTGATTACAGCTGGGTGAAGGGGGGGCAGGCAGTGCTGCTTGCTCCAAGCCTGATCCCAGCTGGGTAAAGGGGGGTGGACATTGCCACCTGTTCCCTGCTGGGTGAAGGGAGGAGCGAGCACTATCTCCTGCTACTTGCCTGATCCCGACAGATGAAGGTGGGCAATGGGCTTTGCTACGTGCTCTGTTCCTGATCCCAACTGGGTGAAGGGGGAGCAGGCATTGCCACCTTCTCTACTCCTGATTCTGGCAGGTTGAAGGAGGGGGTAGAGATTGCTGCCTGATTGGTGCCTGATACTGACAGGGTGAGGATGGGGTGGGCATTGCTGCCTGCTCAGTGCCTTATTCCAGTAGGTTGAAGGGGGTGGGTATTGCTACCTGCTCCATGTCTTGTCCTGGCTGGGTGAAGGGAAGAAGGGAGGTGGGCATTGCCACCTCCTTTGCTCCTAACACTCGCTGTGTTAAGGCAGGGATGGGTGTTGTAACCTGCTCAGCTCCTATTGCCAGTTGTGATAAGGAGGGTGTGTGTATTGCCACCTGCTTCACTCCTAATACCAGCTGAGTTAAGATGGAGGGTGTACATGGCCACTTGCTCTACTCCTAATAACACCTGGGTTAAGGTGGGGGTGGGCATTTCCCCTCCTCTGTGTTTAACATCTGGGTTAATGTGGGGGTGGGCATTGCCACCTGTTTCTCTCCTAATGCCAGTTGTGATAAGGTGGAAGTGGGCATTGCCACCTTCTTCACTTCTAATACCAGCTGGATTAAGGCAGGGCGGGCATTACCACCTACTCCGCTCCTGATCCCAGCTGGCTGAAGGGAGGCCAGCATTGTCACCGACTTTGCTCCTAATACCACCTGGGTTAAGGTGAAAGTGGGCATTGCCACCTCCTCTGCTCCTAATACCAGCTAAGTTAAGGTGGGAGATTGGCATTGCCACCTGCTTTGCTCCTAATACCAGAGTACATGTGATTGTAGGAATCCACGTCATTCTCTGGGTTTCAAGATATGCAAGCACTGAGCCAGGAAATCCTGAAAAGCCCCTGAGGAAGTCTTTATGATGAAATCTACCGTTCAGACGGCCCAAGCCATAGGGCTATCTTCGTGTTGGATCCTCAGTGTAACATCTTGGAAGATACTTACAAGAAAGGAATAAGAACTGTTACAATTACTTTCATTGTATTTACTTGCCTTCTTTGGACTTGGAGCACCTTCCCTGTTCCTTAAAGGATTTGGAATAGGGCATACAGTCCCTTGTTTGATTTTGACTGTTAAATTTTGTATTAATGTACCTATGAATGAATTGAATATATGAATGCATGACATTTATGACAATTGTTGAGTACACCTATTGCATAAACCTTTGAGCTTTTTGCCTTAATTTGTAATAATTTTCTATTTCCCTGGGTGGTTGTCCACTTATCTTAGACTTTGTCTGTACTGGGAAATTGCCTTGTCCTTTTGACATTGCTCCTAATACAGGCTGAGTTAAGGCAGGGGTGGGCATTTTCACCTGCTTTGCTCCTAATAGCAGCTGGGTTACGGTGGGGGTGGGCATTGCCAACCGCTCCACTCTTAATACCAGCTGTCTGAAGCAGGGTGGGCATTGCCACCTGCTCCGCACCTAAAACCAGCTGGGTTAATGTGGGGGTGGGCATTGCCAAGTGCTTCTCTCCTATTACTGGCAGTGTTAAGGCTGGAGATTGGCATTTCCACCTGCTCTATTCCTAATACTGGCTGGATTAAGGCACAGAGTGGGCATATCTATCTAGTCTGCTCCTGATCCCAACTGGGTGAAAGAGTGGAAGGCATTGCCACCTGCTCCACTCCTAATATCAGCTGGCTTAAGGTTGAGGGTGGCATAGCCACCTGCTCCATTCCTAATAACAGCTGGGTTAAGGCAGAGAATGGGCATTGCCACCTTCTCCGCTCCTTATTCCAGCTGCTTGAAAGGGGGCAGGTATTGCCTCCTGCTCCGCTCCTAATATTAGCTGGATTAATGCAGGGGGTGGGCATTGCCACCTGTTCTGCTCCTAATACCAGCTGAGTTAATGCAGGGGAAGGACTTTGCCACCTGCTCCATCCCTAATACCATGTGTTTGAAGTAGGGACGGTCATTGCCACCTGCTCCACTCCTAATATCAGCTGGGTTAAGGTGGGGGTAGGCATTTCCCCTCCTCTGCTTTTAACAGCTGGGTTAAGGTGGAGATAGGCATTGCCACCTGCTCCGCACCTAATACCAGCTAGGTTAAGGCATGGGGAGGGCATTGCTACCTGGTCTGCTTCTGTTCCCTGCCTGGACTTCCGACCAAGGCATGTTTCATGGAGCAATATAGTGAGTTACCTGGGCTTTCCTTTGCGGCAGCGCCCTCTGGTGGTGCACCAGGGTATAAAGTGAGTTGTCTGAAACACGCTTACTCAATTATATATATAATTAAATTATATATATATAATTAAATAATCAGAATTTTCAAGTGAGGGGGCTGTTGTCATCAGTAGCATCACTGGTGACATCACAACATCCCCTTTAAAAAAATTTTTTGTGCATGCTTATATTGCTATATCCGGTGCTTAATTTTTTTTCTTTAAAAAGAAGAGGTAACAGTACTCTTGATGTTCTTCCCTCTCAGCCAAAGTCCCAAATGCCCAAGAACTCCATAAAAAGGTGTTATAACTGTTCTGGTGTGTTCCTCCTGAAAAAAAGGCACTGGAGCAGCTCACTTCCCCTCACCACAGACAAAACCAGAGTGTCTACCTTGCAATGGAGTACAGAGCAGAAGCAGCTATGTGCTTTCCAAACTGTGCTGATTTTTTGGTGCCAAAAGTGGCTAACTCTCTCCCCTGATCCACCAATGCTCTTGCATTTTTTAAAAAACTCATCATTTTTATATTGTTATATCAAACTACTGTTGTAACAATAAATGCAGAACATTCTCTGAATTCCTAGCCTTGATTATTTTTTAAAAGGTAAGTCTTCAGCTCTTTCCCTTGTGGAGAAGGAAAGGAGTCAGGAAAAGGCATATGTCTGCAACAGACCAGACAAAAGACTTATTCCTTTTTTAATTGAAAGCTGAGAATTCAGAGAATAATAAACATAACAACAACAACAACATTCTGTTCATATACTACCCTTCAGGACAACTTAATACTCACTCAGAGTGGTTTACAAAGTATGTTATTATTATCCCACAACAAGAATCAACCTGTGAGGTGGGTGGTGGTAAGAGAGCTCTGAAAGAGCTGTGACTGACCCAAGGTCACCTAGGTGGCTTCAGGCGGAGGAGTGGGGCATCAAACCTGGTTCCCCAGATTAGAATCCTGCCTCTCTTAACCACTACACCAAACTGGCTCTCTGTGGCATCTACTGGTACAATAGTAGGTTGATATACTGATATAAGAATGATGATTAAAAAACACATATTAAAAACAAGAGTGGGAAAAAGAAGGTGGGGGAGGATTGGTTTGATGATAACAAATGTTCTAATCATCAAAGGGAGGTTGGAGGTGGATGGGAGTGGGCAGGACAAATAAAACTGAAAGAAACATTATGCATGAAGAAAAAAATCAAGTCAAAATCAGCATCCAGAAAAAGTTTAGGGTAAAAATGATCTCAACAGAACCAGGAGAATAGGAGGAAAACAAAACAAAACACCAAAATAAAAACTAAAGGCAAAGAACGGATGCAGAAATCAGGGGATAAATAGAAGTGGTATAGAGCTAGAACCAACAGGGAAAAAACCAAGCAGAAAATCTCAGGGCTGTAGTTTTGGGAAATGGTGAAATGGTTTAAAGAAATGCTTCAGTAAAGGGATAGGGATTGTAGACTACTGTGCACTGTTTGTTTTGGTATTTGCCCCCCCCCTCGGAATGAAGAGACAGACACAAGGTTTGGGTGAAAACAGGGCCATTTATTGACCAACAATAAATTAAGAACGGCAAGGGTATAAACTAGCAGTACAGGATGAGCCAAGGGGTCTACTGGACCTATTCCTTGACCTGCTTGGGCGAGCACCCCCTGTCCCAGGCACGAGCCATCCAAGTGTATGGCTGTAACCCAGCTGGCCAGGCAAGTGGTTCCTCCCTTTAAGCTCCATACACCCCAAGCCGTAAAACCTGAGGGAAGGACTTGTATAGGGGGTCCCACAGACAGTCTGCCCTCTCATCTGGCAGCCGTAAAGCCCGCCAGGCTATTCGAGACAGACCCCCATTCCCCACCAATGGGGAGGTGCCACCGGGTGCTCACCGGCCCGCTCTGCCTACCCAAACTAACCTGCCAACATAAAGGCCAAGTCTCTGCTTAGGTCCTTGCACCTCACATCTGCTGCAGAGCTAATTACAACCCTTGCCGTAAGATGGTCAAAAATATATCATTGGCCTTCGCTGACAGGTGCATGCCATCACTCCAGTAGAGGTCAGCAAACATATCTCAAATCTGAGGGTGAGGTAAGTAAGTCCCCGTCCCAGCACCCAAACCCTTTTTCATAGCCTTATTGGCCTTACGCTTAGCCCACTCAATACCATCACGGTCCAAAGCTTCCCACCATACCCAACGTGGAAGAATAGCGGACCAAAAAATCAGGACCCCAGGCCAATGCTCCAATATATAACGTAAGTCAATGTGCAACTGTAAGGAAAGGGCCTTACCCTTTATTAAGCCTAAGTCATTTCCACCCAGGTGAATGATAAGAAAGTGAGGTGCACTCCTCCCCTCAAACAGGAATGGCAGCAGGCCCGGCCACCTAAGGCCCCAACAGCCCTGCCACTCAACTGTGGCCCAACGACTGAGCCCAAGCTGGGACCCCATCAGCATTCTCTTGGCCTGATGAGCTGCCCAGAAAACCATGCTGTGTCCACATATGAGGATCCGACACCTCCCACGGCAAACCACAGCACCTAAGAAGAAAAGAAACAATTACACATTGGTTCATTAAAGCATCAGCAGAGGGCACACGTACCCCCAATATGCTGATGACCGCCACCAGCCAACATTCTGGATGGCTGCTGCAGGGTAACCCATTGCGGCTGCCATAGAGACCACCCCAATCTGAAAGGAATGGGTACCAAACTTGACCCCCAGCAACCCTAATTTACGCAGGGCCTGCTCAGTTACTGACCAAAACAGGAATCGGGTGAGAGGGGTCCTATCAGTGTGATGGAATAAGAGTCCATCACCACTGCCTCGGCTCTCCAGGTATCTATGTAGGGCCTGTACCAGACACAGTCCCAGCTCGTCACAAGGGCCCAGCTGAACCACTACACCCTGCTGGTGCTGATCCATCTTGGACTGCCTAATCTGGAGGGTAACCCCTTTGCCCTTAAATTGGACATCCTGCACCAATAGTACTCAGCCTAACTGATCCATGCGTGATTGGACTACCAGCTTGTTCACCCTAAGAGCTCCAAAGAAAGCAGTCAGCGATGCTGCGTGGAAGAGAGCAGCCTCATACTCTGATAGGCATATCCTTTGCCACACAGATCCTAAGTCCTAGAGGATGGAGGGGGAGATAGGCTGCCTACCATCAAATTGGGCCCCAGCCTCCCATGACCAACCCTCCAACATTTTCCTTACCCGAAAGTCCCCCATGGCCTCAGACAGGCCACGGGCCTTGCTGGTGAATGCCAAGGCTGCCTGAACAAACCCCAAATTGATTTAACAGACAGTCCCTTGTCCTTACGATCCACGCAGAACTGCATAATATGTTCTGCTGGGATAGGCCATACTTGCTCCAAATTTGCCTCCTGCCAGAATCCCGCAAACTGCCTCACGGCACGATCATATGATTTCCATGTACTGGGAGCGATGGCTAGTCGGATAGCTCTGTGTGCCTCTGCCCTCCAAGATTCCACAATTCCAGGGGCATCTGGGCTGGCTGAGCATTGGCCTCGGGGGCAAGCTGATGGACCCGTTCCAACTGTTGGCAAGACAGAGCATCTGCCACACCATTGTCAATACCAGGAACATGTTTCACCCTGAACAGTATGTTCAGCCTGAGGCACTGGAGAGTGAAGGCCCTGTCCAGTCTCATAACCCTGGGAGACCTAGAAGTGAGAGAATTGATCACATGCACAACCGCTAGATTGTCGCACCAAAAGTGGACTGCATGGTTGGCCAGCTCATTCCCCCACAACCGAACCGCCACCAGGATTGGAAAAAATTCCAAAAAGGTAAGGTCTTTGGTGATAATACTGTCCTGCTAATTTACTGGCCATTGCACTGTACACCAGTGCCCTCTGAAGTAAACGCCAAAGCTGGTAGACCAGAATGCATCCGATGAAATTTTCAGCTCCGTTTCGAGCAAAAGTTCCTCACACCAAAAAGTGACCCCATTGAACGATGTGAGGAAGTCTTCCCAGACTGCCAGTACTCCCTCATGCCCTGCGTGAGCCACACCCTATGATGTGGCAACCGTAAGGAGGCCATCACATTGCATAAGCACCACAAAAATGCTCGCCCTGGAGCTACTGCCTTGCAGGAACAATTAAGATGTCCAACCAACTGTTGTAACTTGAGCAGGGACATTTTTTGCTTACCTCTAAATGATGCCAAACGAGCTCTTAGACCATCCACCTTGACCAGTGACAAGTGGAAAGTTTGGTGCAAGGTATCCAACTCGTTACCCAGGAATGTTAAAACTTCTTCAGGGCCTTCAGTTTTTCATGGGCTAGAGGGACGCCAAGCTCCTCCCCCAGGTCCATAAACCCTGACAAGAGTTTAGTGCATTATCCCAAACCCCTAGGCCCCACAAAAAGGAAGTCATCAAAGTAGTGGGTGGAGCAAAGGCACTGCATCCGATGACATAAGGCCCACTCCAAGAATATGTTAACTTCTCAAATGCTGCACAGGAAACAGAGCAACGCATAGGGAGCGCTCTGTCCATGTAAAATTGGCCCTCAAAAGAGAAACCCAGCAATTCAAAGTCATGTGGGTGAATGGGCAGAAGGCATTCTGTGTGCCTTCTATGTGACTTAATGTCACATTTCACCAGCTCACCCCCACACCATAGCGACGTACCACCCTGACCACCTTCTCAAATGACGTGTACTTTACGGAACACAAGTGCTCCTGGATAGTGTTATTCATGGACCCCCCTTTTGGAAAGGACAGATGATGAATCAGATGGTATTCATCTGCCGTCTTCTTGGGAACCACCCTCAAGGGAGATACCCTCAGATTAGGAACGGGACTGGAAAAGGCCCTAACACTCTACAATCAGAACACTCCTTAGAAATCTTATGCCAGACCACCTCCTCCAAGCCAACCACTGATGCAGGTTGGCTGACATGAAGGGGGCCCTTGGCCCCTGAAATGGAATTTGGAACCCAACAGTAAACCTATCTAACAAAAACTGTGCAGCAGCAGGATAAAGATAGCTCCACAATAAGTGCTTAAGTGCCTTCAGTTTTATGGGAGAGGAACCCTTTGTCAGAGGCAGGCTGACCATACCCACTGCCTGACTTCCTACCATTCCTCCACTGCCATGGCTTGCTGCAGGCTAAGTATGAGTGGGAGCTGCTGCATCACGGACATTCGTGCTTGAACTGGCACCCCTTTCTGGAACACACCCCCTGATACGCAAACTCCCAGCAAAGCAGCCGGAGCTGAACCAACTGCCCCACGGAGGTGCAGTTGCAAGGAGGGGTAGAAAGACTCTGAACTAAATGTCCACTGTCAGATCTATCACCAGGATTGGGCTTTGCTGGGGCCATAAGCTGCAGCCAAAGCTGCTTATGAATCTGGTCCCATGGCAAATTGGGGTTAACAACAACAACAACAACAACATTCAATTTATATAGCACCCTTCAGGATGACTTAGCACCCACTCAGAGCGGGTTAAAAAGTATGTTATTATTATCCCCACAACAAAACACTCTGTGAGTAGGGGTGTGCAAGACCTGCCTGATTCGGTAAACCTGATACGGTTTTAACTGAATCAGGAAACCGTTTCAGTATTCTCGTTTCGGTAATAGATTTGGCTTTTCGGCTTCATTCGGCCATTGTTTTCAATGAGAAAACCTTCTCCTGGCTTTCTGGGAGCCTGGGGGGGGCATTTTCTCACCGAATCAGGCCAAACTTGCTGGGGACCTTCTCCTAACTCTCCTCTAACTACCCCCCAAGTTTCAGAAATATTGGGCTTTGGGGGGCCATGTTATGCCCCACCAAATAAAGTGCCCCCATCCTCCTACACTCTCCATGATTCTCTATGGGGAAAAATAAGTCACCTTTCTAGGTGGCTTGGGGTGGCATTTTGCAAGCAAACTGCAACCAACTTTCCGGGAACCTGCTCCCACCTGTCCTCCCACCCTCCACCAAGTTTCAGGCAGATTCCACTTTCGGTGGCCATTTTATGGCCTCCCAAAGAATGTGCCGCTATCCACCTCCACTCCACTATTCCCTATGGGGCGGGGGAAAGAGGCTTGTCTGGGTGGGGGTGACATTTTGTATGGAAAATGCCCCCAACCTTCAGGGGCCCCTTCTCCCACCTGTACTCCCACCCCCCCACCATGGTTCAAGCTGATCCCACTTTGGGGGGGCATTTTATGGCCTCCCAAATATGCTGCTCTTAGCCCCCCCATCTCCATTATTTCCCATGGGGGGAAAAAAAGAGAGGCTTGTCTGGCTAGGGGTGGCATTTTGCATGCAAAATGCCCCCAATCTTCCGTGGACCTGCTCCTACCTGTTCTCCCTCCCTCCACCAAGGCTCAAGCTGATCCCACTTTGGGGGGCCATTTTATGCCCCCCGACAAGTGGTTCTCCTGCCACACCACTTTGTCTTTCTACTGTGGGGAAGACTTCCACACAGCAGAAACACATGGGATTGGCGCTGCCAATGGCCACAGCCACAGTCCACCTGCACCCAAACTGCCAAATACCACACACCCTCTCCCCAAAACCTAACCTCCCCTGTCCTGTGGCCAGCCACTTTCTATTGATTCCTGTTATGGGAAAATCTCCCACAGCAGGAAGCCACGGAATGTGGCATCTATGGCCACAGGCATAGTCTCCCTTTTATTTTTTATTTTTTTAATAACTTTTTTTGGGGGGGGAGTTAATACATAAGTCATTTCATACATAATCTATTATCCCCCATATCCTAGTTTCCTCACCCACTCCTCCCACTTTTTCTTTGTAGACTTCCAACAGTTTTCCAACCCCTTATCTAATTATATCTACTATATACTGTTATATTATTTAAAGTAAAATGTTATTTCTTAATTCCATTCTCTTATCTTAAACTCACAAATATATATTGTCGGTATTTCTTGAGACTTCCATAAATGTGCATATACCATCCTTGCCGCTGTCGTCATGTAAAACACTAGTGTTCTACCTTGGATTGCAAACTCTTCTAAACTTATGCTTAACAACAACAACTCTGGGTTTTTGTTCACTTTTTTCTGCAATATTTCTGACATAACCTCAACAATATTCCCCCAGAATTGTTTAGCCAGTTCACAAGTCCACCACATATGATAAAACGAACCTTCTTGATTTTTACATTTCGAACACTTGTCTGACATTTGACTATTCCCGTAAGCTAATTTTTTAGGCGTTAAATACCATCTATATATCATTTTATATACATTCTCCTTTATATTAGTACATGTTGATATTTTTAATGTATTTTTCCACAAATACTCCCATGCATCCATTGTGATGTCTCTATTACAATTTATAGCCCACTTTACCATTTGCACTTTAACTATTTCATCCTCAGTAAACCATTTTAACAAAATTTTATACATTTTAGATATCATTCCCCCCCTCTTGTAATAAACATTCTTCTAGTTCCGAGTTTTTTGTTCTGAATCCTGATTTCCTGCGATCAGAGTCATACAAATCTTTAATTTGTCTATATTGGAACCACCCATAATGAAATGGTAGTTCCTCATTTGCTTTAATTATAACTGCTTTTTGCTCCAGTTTCAAGATTTCTTTATAAGTCAACCACTCCTCACCATTATATTCCGTTTTCGGGTTAACAACTTCAGCTGGTACAATCCACAATGGGGTTTCTTCATTTAAGTATCTCTTATATTTTTGCCAAACAATGAATAAATTCCGTCTCGCATAATGATGTAAAAACATAGCATCTGCCTTAACTTTGTCGTACCATAAGTACGCATGCCATCCAAATATTTTTTTATAACCTTCCAATGCCAGTAGTTTATGATTCTTTAATGTCATCCACTCCTTCAACCAAACGACACAAATTGCTTCATGATATAGTCTCAAGTTAGGCAATTGTAATCCACCTCTTTCCTTGGCATCATACAAGATCTTCATTTTCACTCTTGGTTTCTTGCCTGCCCACACAAAATTTAATATCTTCCTCTGCCATTTTTCAAATTGCTTTTTATCTTTTACTATTGGTATTGTTTGCAGCAAAAACATCATCCTTGGCAGCACAGTCTTTTTAATTACCGCAATTCGACCTAACCATGACAAGTTTAATTTGTTCCATTTAATCATATCACAATCTATCTGCTGCCACAACTTGTCATAGTTATTCTTAAACAAATCAATGTTCTTTGCAGTGAGCTCAATCCCTAAATACCTTACTTTGTGTACTACCTCACAATTTGTAATTTCCATTAATTCTTGTTGTTTTCGCTTAGTCATATTTTTACATAGCAACTTAGATTTGTTTCTATTAATGTAGAACCCAGCAAGATCTCCAATTTCTTTTATCTTGTTTAGCAACTTCGGCATATTTTGAATTGGATCTTCAATTATAACCATCACGTCATCAGCAAATGCTCTTACCTTATATGAGAAACCTTTAATTTTCATGCCTCTTATATTGTCATTGTCCCGTATCTGCCTTAATAGAACTTCTAATACCATTACAAACAACAATGGCGATAGTGAGCATCCTTGTCTCGTGCCTTTTCTTATCTCCAATTTTTTTGTTAATTCGTTATTTACCATGATTGCTGCACATTGATCTTTATATATTGCTTTCACTGCATAAATTCCTTGCCCATCTGCATTTTTCCATAATTGCAAACATAAAGTCCCAGTTCAAATTATCAAATGCCTTCTCTGCGTCCACAAAAAAAAAGCCAGCCTCCTTCTCTGGATGTTTTTCATAATACTCTACTGCATTAATTACCACTCTCAAATTGTCTTTAATTTGTCTATCTGGCAAGAAGCCTGCTTGTTCATCTGTAACAAATTCTATCAACCAGTCTTTTAATCTCTCTGCTAAAATCTTAGCAAAAATTTTGTAATCATTATTTATCAAAGATATTGGTCGATAGTTTTTCACGTTAGCTAAATCTTGCTCCTCCTTTGGTATCAGTGTTATATTCGCTTCATTCCACGTTTCTGGCAGTTCTTTTCCTTCCAATACTCCATTCATTACCTTTTGCAAAAATGGTGTAATGTCTTTGGCCATTATCTTGTAAAATTTTGCTGATATTCCGTCAGGTCCTGGTGCTTTCCCCAGTGTTGTTGCTTGTATTGCTTCAGTAATTTCCACATCTGAAATTTTAGCATTTAGTCTTTCCTTCAGTTTATTAGGTACATCTGGTAAATTTATCTTTTGCAGATATTGATCAATCTGGTTAATATCTACAGGTTTCTTCTGATATAAATTAGCATAAAATTTATAAAATGCCCTACTTATTGCTTGTTGATCAATTAGTTCCTTACCATCGTCCACAATTCTACTTATTGATTTACTCTCTCTCTTTTTTTTCAATTGCCATGCTAAATATTTTCCAGGCTTGTTGGCTCCTTCAAAAGTCTTTTGTCTTAATCTTTTCTTCCCATTCCAGCTCTTTGTTTTCCATTGCTTTTATTTGTTCTTGTAAAATTTTTATCTCCTGTTGCAGTTTCTTTTTCCCTGGTCTTTTCCTTAATTGTTGTTCTTTTTTATTTATCTTTCCTTGTATCTCCTTTAATTTCAATTCTTTATTTTTCTTATCTGTAATATTTA
Source organism: Eublepharis macularius (assembly GCF_028583425.1). Taxonomy (NCBI): domain Eukaryota; kingdom Metazoa; phylum Chordata; class Lepidosauria; order Squamata; family Eublepharidae; genus Eublepharis; species Eublepharis macularius. Next base: position 121,159,598 of record NC_072792.1, read on the forward strand.
AGTCAATCAATACTCCCCAGATAACTGCTTTGTATGCATCCCATACCTTCTGGATTGGCACACCTTGGTCCACGTTAAACTGAATAAAATATTTGGTCTCTTTTTGAAGAACATCCAGATTAATTCTGTTTTGAAGAAAGTCTTCATTCAGTCTCCATCTTAATTTCTTGGGTCTCATTCCAAACCTCCATAAAATAGGATTATGGTCTGAGCTTATTCTTGGCATTATTTCCACATCTTTTGTCTGTATAGCTAATTCTTTAGACGCCCAGATCATATCTATTCTTGATAGAGATTGGTGACTTGCTGAATAGTAGGTATATTGCTTCACTTTTAAGTTGTATTTCCTCCAAATATCTTCCAAATTTTCCTGTTTTTCCAATTGAAAAAAGGATTTGGGCAATCTTGCCATTTTATTTTTAGTAGCCTTCTTTTTTTATCCTATTGTAAATCCACAACACCATTAAAATCTCCAGCTAGTATCACCTGGTCATAGGTCATTTGGTCTAATTGTGCCACTATTCCTTTAAAAAATTGTTCTTTTGATCCATTTGGTGCATAAATCCCCACAATTAAAGTTTTTTTGGAGTTCCAAATAAATTCTATAGCCAAATATCTACCATCAGAATCACTAATAACCTCTTTTGGCTGTAATTCTTCTTTTATGTAAATTATATCGCCCCTCTTCTTTTGCTTTGCTAATGCCACAAATTCCATCCCCAATTTCTTCTTTTTTAAATATTTAGCATCCTGATTTTTTATATGGGTCTCTTGCAAACAAATTATATTACAATGTTGTTTTGCCAGCCAATGAAATAAAGCCTTCCATTTTAAAGGTGAATTAAGTCCATTTGCATTCCACGATACTAATTTACATTCCATGTTCAAGATCTGGCTGGTTTTGGTAAGTCTTTTTTGTTTTCTGCCATAAAAACCTCCAAATCATGCCATGATTTGAAGACTCTTCTCAAGGTTTGAAATTCAAAGCTCAGACCTTTCGGTATTTCCCATCTATACCTTATATTCAAGTTTTTAGAATCTGAATTAGATCCCTATATTTCTTCCTCTCCAGCAAAATTCGGCCCTCCCAGCCGGCAGCCTGTGGCTGCTTAGGATGGGGGCTGTGTTTGCAGCCCCGGAGGGAGAAAGCGGCTATCCCGCTCCTTCCTGTTCGCGGGCTTTTGAAGGGGTGGAGCCAAGCCTTGGTGAGGCAGCTCTTCCCCTTCAGCCCCACAGTTGAGGCTCGTGCGCTCGGCCCACCCACCCTTCCTTTACCAGTGCAGGAGAGCCGGTCGCTGGTTGCCAGGGCCAGGTAGGAATTTTTTCTCCGTTCCCCTTATTGGCTGATGGGGAGAGGAGTTTTTTGCCTACCTTGCACTGCGTGCTGGGTTGGGGTTAGTTTATAGGTGGAGCCATAAATAGGTAATCATTTGGCAGGATAGAGTTGAAAAAAGGGAGCAGGCCAGCGAGCACCCTTGGCATATCCCCACTAGGGGGATTGCAGTCTGTCAGGATTGGCTGGTGGGATTCACGGCGACCAGCTGAGAGGGCAGACTGCTACTGGGACCCCCTAGGTTGAGTCCTTCACTCAGGCTGTATGGCAGAGTGGTTGGAACTTCAAAGGGGAACCATTTGCCTGGCCGGCCGGGTTGCAACCATGCGCTGTATGGCTTGCACCCGGGGCAACAGGGCTCGCCAAGACAGGTCAGGGCGGCAGTCCTGGTGCGGACACCGGGCCTGACCTGTACCGCAGTTAGATCCCTTGCCGTATTTGCAGTTTGTTAAATTGTTTAATAAAGTGGCCCTTTTAAATACCCAGATACTTTGTCTGCCTCTTTATTCCTGACTGGGGGGGGGCAATCCTCTGGTAATTCTTTCATGATTCTCACTCGCTTCCCCTCCATCGCTAATGGACTTTGAAACTGCTTGCTGATAATTTCTTCTTTCATTCTTTTTGTGTTTAACTGGACAATAATGTCCCTTGGCAGATCCTTTTGCAGTGCATAGCTTGAGTTAATTCTGTAGGCTATATCTAGGTTAGCTGCAATTTCCTCTGGTTGTCTGTTTAAAAATTCTGCTAGTATATCAGTAATTTGCTCCTGGGTTGATTTCGTCTTTGTTTCAGGAACGCCCCTAAATCTCAGTTGTTTTTCCAAATCTTTACATTCCACAATAGCCTTCCTATCATTTAACACTGAGGTCTCCACTTTAAGGCTTGTAGCTGAACTTTCTGTTTTTTTCTCTACCTCCTGAACTTTCTGTTGGGTAACTTGGAGCTCCTTTTTAATCTCATCAATATTTTTTGCCAACTCTGCCACTTCAGATTTTATTGCTTCTTTGATGTCACTTAGCAAAGTCTGTTGTGCTTCTTGCAAAGTCTGTTGTGATTTTTGTATAGACTCATTAAGCTCCTTGTTGCCCTCTGTTACTTTTTTGTCCAAATTTTCAATTGCCGTCTGCCAATTTTTCGACATCGTTGGGCTTGATTTACTACCTGCCCACGAGTCTGATCTCTTTCTAAGCTCTGTTTTTTCCATTTATTAATTTTGTTTTATAAATGTCTTTTATAGTTCAATACAGTTCCAAGCTTTTTCTGCTGCGCCAATCAAAATGCTGGGCATTTTTTCTCAATGGTATACTCTATGGTGAAGCTTTAACCTTTCCCTTCTTCAAAATGGTGTCCTTCCGCTTCCTCTTCTGGTCCGCCAATCCTTCTAGTGCTTTACTCGCTGGTTCTCTGACGCATTTCCTGTCTCTCTTCACACATCTCACTGCTCTCACACCTCAACAAGCTGTCCTCTCGCGATACTTCCGCTGTTCCCACACTCTTTCCCTCCACATCGCTATCTCCCCAGACCACAGGTATGTAAACAAAATCCCTTTTCAGTTCTTTTACGCCTTAACAATTTTTAAAGTATCAAAAAAAAATTTCCAGATGGCTTTCATAAAACTTCTACTTTGTCTAGCCCTATTTTCCCACATTTAAACTTTAGTCCTTAAGCCAAATTCACGTCCATAGGGGGAGATAGTAATCTTTACCTCTTAATTTCTTCTCTGGGTTGTAATCACTGTTTCTTTTGCCAATCCTGTTCAAATTTGTTACTGAGGCTTGGGTATGACGATCTTATGTCAATTCGTTGACTCCAAAGCTGCTGCAAAGTTAGAAGCCACCCTTCTTTGAGGGGACCTCAAGGCAGGGGAGATTCCTTGATTCAGAACCCCCCCTCTGCTGAGATCACTCACTCTCGGGGTTACAAAGCATTCCTGCCCGCTCTCTGCCTGAAAGCAGGGGGCTGCGGGTGGTCGAGGCACCTCGCCAGCCAGAAAAAGAGCAACTCAGATGGTCCAGCTCCCTGGACCATGTCAGGTTACCATAAAACCAAACTGGAAGTCTTGGCACATCCCCCCTTTTAAATCCACCCTCCACAGCCCCACACTGACCCAAAGACACCCTCACCAACATTTCTACACTGGCCACTATCCCAGGAGCAGGCTGGCCAGCTGTCCCCCATTGTTTCCTGTGATGGGAACTTTTAAACTCTCATTCCCAGGGCAATTATGCACAGCCCATGGGTGCCACAATGGTGGGCACACTCCTGAGTGCAATCTTGTCCCTGTGAAAGAACACCTGAACCACAGACACCCTCCCCCAAATTCCCCCACCACCTACAAAGATGGATGGCCAGCCAGCCCCATTGTTCCCTATGATGGGAATAAACTGCACAACAAAGAATAAAACACAAACACACAGTGAATAAAGTTAAAAAAATCCTCACTTTCAAAGTACAAGTAGGCAAAGAATTGTGACACATCACACCAGCAGTCCCCCACACAGAAAAATAACACAACTCACTTCACATTAAAGAATCATAAAAACACAATTCCTGTAAAAAAAAAACACTTTATTTCTTGAACAGCTTTAGGTTACACAGCAGGGGGGCAAACCAAAGGGTATGCCAGCAGTATCTTACACAAAAATAACACAACTCACTTCACATTAAAGAATCACAAAAACACAATTCCTGTCAAAAAAACCTTTGTTTCTTGGACAGCTTTAGGTTACACAGTCTCCATTGCAGAACCTAAGGACAGAATAACAAAAACCACACACACACACACAGTTTTTTACCAAACCACTTTATTTCTTGGCACGTGAGGCCATGAGGGCAATCACCCATCCCTCCCAAACCAAATTGATAGGGGGAAACCATAGCAACAAGTTCTAGCAGAGCCATTGTCATTTCCTGCAGCTGTGCTTTCAGTTCAGCCAATGGGAAAACAACACAAAGCTGAACCATGCACAGCTATGGGCACAACACAATGGCATTTCCGGAGCAGTGTTGCAGAGGTCCCCCCCCCCCGCCAGCCTCAGCCTGTACCTGGAAACATCTGCAAGACACTGATATTTCCTTCATCATCAGCTGGCCACCTGCATCATCCCCAACTGTCCCCCAACCCCACCAAGCACACCCACCCAACAGAAACATTTCAACGGCAAGCAAATGCGAAAACATTAGAACACTTAAAACAACAGCAAAAACATTCAAAAAACAGTTAACAGTAAACATCAAAAGCATCCCTAACCTAACCAGTCCCTATCTAACCTATCGCTCCATCCAGTGGCAATCAACATTTCTGGGGCATGTCATTATTTTTCAGAATAAATTTGGTCCCACAGGGTCTGTTACAGTTTTGGGTGTTTTAATTCCTTGTGGGGGGATCAAATTGCAGGGTGCATTCCCTTTGCCACTGGTACCCACCCTCCTTCTGCTGGTTGGTTTTAACTGCATCTATCCAGTTTAATGCAGGGGAGAGTGCAATTCCAAAGGACTGGACTCACAGAGGATGCAGACCACAAGGAGGGCTCACCTGAATCACTCTGGAAGTCCAGTCCTGAGAAATCGAAGAGGCGAGAGTGCTCGACTCTCCATGGGAGAACATGAGAGTGATGTGGGCTGACAATGTCGCCCGCATGGGAAAAGACACACTCGCTTTCCATGCTCATCGGAGGGCATTAGAGCAGCTGCTGCACCTCGAGGGAGAGGTCTGGCCAGACCAACTCCTTCTTGGCCCAGTAGCTGAGCGGATTGGTGGAGAGCAACTCGCAGGGCTCCGCAAGGTAGTCCCTGACCACGGCCTCCACCAAATCCTCTCTCACATTCCTCATGATCCCAGAGGGGCCGAGGGCCCACCGGAACATCTCCATCTCCATGGACACTCCGGTGGTGGCCGCGGGGGGGTCCCACTCAGAGGGGGCATGAGAAGGACCCGCATGGCAGGGCCCCTCTCCCGTCTCCTCTAGTGACAGGCTTCCCCTCTTGGCCTGCCTGCGCCTCACCCAAGCACAGAGGCCATCTCTGGCTTGTGTGAGGTTCCCATCCCGCTCGGCGAAAGTGCCCTTTATGTGCGGGTTGCACATGGTCACCAACATGTACGACTCATTCTGAGTGAGAGGAGTTAGCCTGGTAACTATGCCACACTGCAGCCTTCTCACCAGCGCGCACACCGCTGGAAGAATGTCAGCATGAGGTGCGTCTAGGTCTACAAAGGTGGCCAGATTCCTCTGGAGCTTGTGCACCTGGGGAATGTCCAGACCAGGGTCACCCTGTCTGACGAGACCACCACAGTGAAGTCCTTGAAGGGCTTCAAGACCTCCACTGTCTGGGTGATGGTGAGCCAATCCTCCCGGCTGAACTCACCCACCTGACTCATGCCGCCGCTCTCAGAGAGCCACGTGCAGAGTGCAGCCTGCTGCTCCACCAAGTGCTCAAGCATGGCACAGGTGGAGTTCCAGTGAGTGCTGACATCAGAGAACAGTACGTGTTCTGGCACACCTGCCCTGACCTTCTTCTGGCACAGTTCGTGAGTGGCTGTCAGGCTGCACGAGAAGTGATTCGTGAGCCTCTGACATTTCTGGAGCAGCAACTGGAATTCGTGGGTCCGGGCATCATGGGGTTCCTTGGAGGAGCCTGACCCAAGCGCATCTCTCACTACTAGGTGAAGCTTGTGGGCCGCACAGTAAATGCACTCTTGGCTCACTTGATCTGCTGCTGCCCTCATGTTGGTGCCACTGTCCGTCACCATGCATCCCACGGTGGCGGGTCCCTGGCCTATCCACTCCTCCAACTGTCTCCTCAGGTTTGCAGCGATGTTCTCCACCATGTGTGCCACATCAAGAACCTCGGCGTGGAGCAAGGTCTTGAGGTAGCCGGCCTCGTGGTCTCCCATCCTTCCCTACCTAACTGTAGACACAGAAGCTCCCACACAGAAGCTCTTTGGGTTCCCACCAGTGTGCAGTAAGCGAGAGGTATGCTTGCTGCACACTTGGGCAGGTCCAGATGTCGGACATGAAGTGCACAGTTCTCCTGGAAACCCGGGACAGCTGTACCTTCATGTGTTCCCTGGCAGCCCTGTAAAATGAGGGCACCACCGATCTGCTCATCATCGTGCGAGCAGGGACGGCGTACCAGGGAAAGAAATCTTGGAGCAGCCCTGAGAGGCTGAATTCCTCCACTACAGTGAATGGTCTACCATCCACGGCTATCATGTTGATGATGTGGCACGTGAGGCGCCGGATCGCCTTCTGGATCCCCTCTCTGGACACACTAGGGCCCTGCCTACCAAGCTTCTCCATCAGAGGGGCTTGGCATCCCTGCCCTACAGGATCCTGTGGGGGGAGAGCACCAGAGGAGCCTGTCTCCTGGCTAGCTGGCAGCCATGTGGTGCCACTCAAACTCTCCCCCCGAAGAAGCATCACCTGGTGATGCCTCTTCATGTGGCTCCGCATCCCAGACATGGAGAGATGGTTCACATCTCTGCCACAGCTGACGCACTGCCTACAATGCAGGCACTGGGCAACTCGGGGGTCCTCCGTTCTCTGGAAGTGACTCCAGATTTCGGAAGTGAAGGGTTGCCCATGCTTCCCAGGGGAAGCACTCACGGGCCCACCCTGATACACCTCCTGTGAGGTTCTCTGGCCAGACACATCGTGTCCCACTCTCAGCTGAGCAGTTGGGGATGGATGAGGCCGAAGGGGCAGAGATGTGGGCTCTTCCACCACAGACTCTTCCTCTCCCACCAGCACCCTCTCCTCCTGCACAGCTGTGAGAGGCCTGCTGCTGGCCTCAGAGGAAACAGGGATGGACCACCCCACAGGGGGTCCCACTGGCAGTTCCTCCAACATCCTACGGGTTCCTGGGGTGAGCGGGAGCACAGGGAAAGTCATGTGCCCCACGCCCATCCCAGGAGACACCACATGCTGCTCCTCCTCCAGCAGCTGGGTCTCAACCACTGGAGGAGGAGGAGCCTCAGCAGCAGGCCCCTGCCTAGTGCCAACCCCTGCCTGAGACACCTGGGTTGGGGGTGGCCCTCCAGCAGCTGCCTCAGGAAAGAGGGCTTTGCGAGCCCTCTTCCTGTCACCAGAAGCCAGGCTGGTGAACGGCAGGAATGCAGGGGAGGGCCTCCTCCACTCAGATGGGGTGGCTGCTGCAGCAGTCCCCCTCTCCCTCCCCTCCACCCCTCTAGATTTCTCTCTGGCCTTTCCCCCAGGGCCCCTCTCAACTTTCCTTTCTGACATCCTTTCCTTTCCCCTCCTGGAAGCTACACTGACTATTCAGAAACAAAAGGAAAACAAAAGTGAACTTTGTTTTCAAGACCTATCTACCTACTTCTAAATCTGTTCTTCTTGTGGCTCTGTCACTCAGAGATGGTCAATCAAATGTCTTTTTAGACAACCCTATTTATGTTGGGGGACCTGAATCTGCCAAACAGCTGAATTCCTCTTCAGGAATCAAGCTGGCCCTAAACCCCAATAATAAGGGAAAGCCTTAGCCACTAACAAGACTAGTTTGCCCGGGCCGGCATGGCTCCAAGGGTGCCAGAGATGGGCAGTGAAACCGTAGTTATGGGAGCACTAATGGGAAGCCTATTTATGACTATACCAATATGTCTGATATATATGTCTATAAATCGAATAAAACCTAACTCTAACTACTGTTTGTCCTAGGTAGGCCTCAGAGCAAAACAGAGCAAATATGCAAGCAGTGAGGCCAATCCCCAGTAAAAATGCCTCCCTTTTCCTTCCCTGGCACCAACAGTTAAAAGACACCAGGCCCTGGCATAGGTGTGGCCTGGCCAGGCCCAGAGCCACAGTGCCCAGGCAGGCAGGCCACAGAGTTAAAGAGAGCAAACATGCAAGCAGTGAGGCCAAACCCCCAGTTAAAATGCTCCCACTTTGGTTCCTTGGCACCAACAGTTAAAAGACACCAGGCCCTGGCATAGGTGTGACCTGGCCAGGCCCAGAGCCACAGTGCCCAGGCAGGCAGGCCACAGAGTTAAAGAGAGCAAACAGGCAAGCAGTGAGACCAAACCCCCAGTTAAAATGCTCCCACTTTGGTTCCCTGGCACCAAAAGATAAAACGGGACAGTAATCCAAGCCTTAAGAAGACCCAGGCCTACTCTGCAGGCAAAGCCAGTGTCACAGTGAAGCATTTTTAACCAGAGGCAAGCAGAGTGGCCCAGCATCAATTTAAACAAACTCTGTGCCTTCCCTTCCTCCCATCTCTCCCCTAAATAAAAAATCTCTCCTACCAGTCCTCTCCTGATGTCCAGCCCTGAGTTGATCCACAGGCAGAAGTCCACAGGCAGAAGTCCACTCCACTGTCACTTCAGTCCAGAAGGTCAGGCAACCAATTTGCCCGGGTGCAGTCGACCCTCCTACGCTTAAGCCGCTCCTTATCCCTTTCATCCATTTCTTTTTATCCTTCTTCTCCAGGTCCCTGAAGATAAGGGTAAAGACATCTACAAACTCCCCATGGAGAATCTTATCCCTGGTGGAAGGAGTCAAATGATCCCCCAAGGGCAATGCGGCATCTCCAAAAGGCATGGCCTTATAAGGCACAACCCCCAAAGGAGATGCTTGATAATAAAGCCCCAAGGTGAAAGAAGGCCAGCTCAGTGTTGAAGGTGCAACAGGCTGATTTCACTGCCAGAAGAGCCCGCAGCCAGTATCCGGACCATGGTGGGTTCCCTACCCACCGACTGCCACAGCCAAGCCTGCTGGCTGCAAACAGGCCATGAACTGGCATTGGCTGGGGTCGCATAATAAGGGTGGTCCAACCAAGAGGAAAAACCTGGCTATGGGGTAAGCTGCTGTGTGCTGTGCTGCTGCTCCGCTGGAGGCTGGGCAGTTCCCAAAGGCCCCCAAGGCCAGGTGCATGTGTCCTGCTGTGCAGGGGACTTACCATCAGTCCCTGGGGGATCCACCACAACTGGAGGCACATCAGAACCCCAGCCAGCCTCCAGGTCAGCACTGCTACTTGTCCCAGCAACCTCACGGTCATTCAGGTGGCCACTTTCTTCATCCTTGTCCATTGGTGAAGCACCTTCAAGGGCAGACAAATGATTCCTAATATCCCTATAAAAAGTTGCAGCAGAAACTTTCCTAACTGCCCTATCACTCCTACCACCAGAAGCCCAACTTGGCACCACACCTCTAGCCCTCTCAAGCGCCACTAACTTGTCCAAAATTTCCTGACTGCCCTTAGCCACCTCACCATCATTGGAAGACGAGCCTGATGGCAGAGCCCTCTGGGGGGGGGGGTCTTTTTGCAGGCTGCTTGCCTTTACTCAGGCCACCGACCTTTTTAGGAGGCATGGTGGCAACCTGCAATGCACTCCGCACAAGACCAACCTCCAATTATAAAGCCCCTTTCAAATTCACTGGCCAAAGCCCAACATGGAAAAAAGGCTGCCCAAGCAGGCCCACTGATGGCAAGCAAAATGTCCGCCTATTCTGCAGACGCCATTACCTTTCTTAAGATGGCCACCACTCAGTAGGCTCAACTACTAAAGACAAAATGTCCACCACTTAGGCCACCACTCAGTAGGCTCCACTACTAAAGACAAAATGTCCACCACTTAGGCCTCAGGCCCAAAACAGGGGCCCAAAAAGAAGCTGTGACTCCCCCAAAATGGGGGAGATGAAGCAAGGCCTGCTCCCAACCACCTGATAACAATAAGAGCCTGTCCCAGAAAGGAACAGGCCCAACAGAGGCCTCAGGCACAAGCTGCAACGCCTCTGCAATGTGGGAAGAGGTGGATGAAACAAGGCCTGTTAAACCTGGCCTCCTGAGTCCCAAATAAGAGACTGCCCCAAGAACCGCAACACAGCCAGACATCGCGAACCACCCTTCTCCAGGGAAGCCCCCCACTCAGCCTGCCAGGGGAAAAAACACGGTGGTTCATAAATGCCGTGCTGCCTTCCAAGGGGAGCCGCGCCCTGAAAGCTGCACCTCCACTCCTTCAGCATCACTGAGCCTCGCCGCCTGGGGAAAAGGAGAGCCGCGCCACTCAATAGCCACACCGCCGCTATCTCTGCTGCCACAGCATCCTTCCCCGCTGAAAGCCAAGGCCAAAGAGAACTCTGTCGCCCTTGATCTTTCAGCCGTGATCTTTATACGCCCTGGCCCCACCTCCAAAGATTCCTGGATGCCCAGGAAAGGGTCATCATCCCTTCCTCTGTGCAGGGAGGCAAATGACAGCACCCAGATGAGTGTGCTGTGCACGTTCAGGGAGTGCTGGTTTATTATGTTATGTTGAATTGCTTGTATTTTGTTTCAGCATTGTTTCAGCTCTGTAAGGGATTTCTATTTGTTTTCAGATTTGTGCAATTGGTACTTTACTGTATTATTTATTGAATGCCCCAGCTGTTGATTGTATCGAATCACACTGTGTAATCTGCCTTGAATCTCAGTGAGAAAGGTGGACTATAAATAATGTGAATAAAATAAAATAATTAGTAGGTTACATATACATCAACTGATCATGTGGATCAATTAATATAGTATGTACATTAATTAACCTCATAAGTTCTTAAAGGTGCTCACTGAAAGTACTCCTCCCCCAAATTGTTTTCTACCAAGATACTATCTTGGTTAATCACACCAATTAAATTCTTACTCAATTTAACAAAAATCAAAGTATTAGGACTGTTTCATTTGCGGTAAAATTCTTCTGACTAGACTTTATCTACCTGTAATGGGCTTGACTGTGCAGAACTCAAATATGTCATAATATATATCTCTAACTAGGTCTTGGTGGACACATCACTTTGACAAAATATCCTTTCATAATGACTGAGATTATTCCTTCATATAATATTGAAATACTGCTAATATTTTAATGTTTCATGACGTATACGAAAGGTTCAACCAAGAAATTTTGGGAGCCTCAAGTTATTGTGAGAAGCCACACATACCAGCCAGACCTTTTTTTTTTTTTTTGGCATGTCCTTACTGGCCTATGAGAAGGAGGCTGTCCTATCCAGAAATATGAGCTGTAGGTTTGTGGGGCAATTTTCTATTTTTCGCAAGCCTTTGGTTTCCATGAGAGTTTTTTTCTCCGTATAGCCTTGCATGAACTCAATACTTCATTTTTCTTTTGATCTGCCTTATTTCTCTCTCTCTCTCTCTCTCTCATGCTCTCTCTCTTCCATACTAGAGATGTGAACAGCTACTAGCAACTGAGCTATTTTTTGTTTTTCATTAATTAAATATAAAGGCACCCAACCTGTCATTTTTTTCTCATAAGTAGATGAACTCGGCAAGCTTGGATAACATTACAGCAATGACTAAGCAATTCCAGATTTTGCTCACAAAAGCAGGATACATAAGTTTACAAAGCTTCCTGTTTCTCTGCTAAAAAGACATGTTAGAAATACCAGAAATCAGTGGGAAGGGCTTAAGCCATTTATAAGAAGAAAGTTCTTGTAGAGTGGGAGAAGACCCGGTGATAAGACGGGGAGCGAAGAGGAAAGGGCCCTTTCTCTCCCTCCTTCTCCTTGAAGAGCATCCCTGAGGAGAGAAACCATATGCTGACTATAGGCCTTCCTGGACCCTTCTTAAGGCAGTCTGGCAAAACTTGAATGAGCTGTGGGTACTGCTAGCCTCTCACAGGGGGAAATGCCTTCTCAAGAGGGCAGAAACTACTGCCATTCAGCTGTTGGGGCAGTAGTGGCTCTTCAAAAGGGGGCTGCACATTGGTGACTCTCTTACCCCCAGCAATAACACTTCAATATAAATGAATATTTGCACTTTTGCAGACCTTTCTGCTTCTATTCTAAATTTAAATTCTAGAATAGTTAAAAAATATGAGCCATGTAAGAAATGTCCTGACTTCTTAATATTCCATATGCCACATTTTTTATAGGTCTCCTGAAGACGAAACTGGCACAGTTTACAAACAGTTTTACAACATGATGAGTTTTTATCTGGAGAGAGTTTACATTCTTTTCTCATCTAGCTTTCTTCCTTTTTTGAGAGGTCAGATCAATTAGCACAACAATTAGTGCAAGATCATTAGAAAACAGATGTGTGGTTGTGAACTCTTTTTTCTGTATTTCAATGTCTACCAAAACGATTGAACTGAGTGATGAAGGACAATGTGGTTGAATGGTAATCTGTTTTGAAACAACTGGGGAAATGAAGATCAAGCTGGGTATGGATCAATCACTTTATATTATGTGAATATGTATCGTGCAATTATTCAAGCGTTTGTGACCTATCCCTGGCCAGGATGGCAGGCGCTCCGGACCTACTTTGTAGGAGATTTGCCAGGTGGTGAAGAGTGGTTGAGAATTTGAGATCCTCTCTAGGATTATGCACATTTGTTTCCATTCCCTTGATCACATAAATGTTTCATTCTGATCAGTTTAAGGAGCTGAGCTTCTTTTACAAAGAACCTTCCTGTTAGTTTTGATTGCTGTTCGAAATGTATGAACATATGCTCTGAGACAATGAAATTTCAATGGGATGGTTTTCCCCTTTTAAACTCAATCCTTAGAAGACTGACTTGAAATGTGAGACAGCAGCAAAAGTGAGACAAGAAAAAAAAAGATAGGATATTTAGCTGAGAGATGTTGCAAAGGATTGGAGCTAAATCTTGTAAACACTGTGCCATTAGAAACTGATGAGGATGATAAAGAACAAGGATTACCATACATCCACTGGAGAGGTTTCAATCAACATCTAAACTGTTTCAGAGGATTTCATTCAAACAGGGAGCTTTCTCAAATAAGCAATCAAAATAATCCATTAGGGCTGTAATCAAAGCCATGTTTTTCTCAGCACTGTGATTTTGGGGCAAACTAAGAGAGGGGAGGTAAATATTTTTCAGACTGTACCTGCTTATCTTCCACTACACAATTGTGCATGACTGCCTTCAGTCTCAAAGAAATGGAAGCCTTTCTTAAACAATTAAAATAGCATCTTATTGAAAGACAAGAAAAACTGTAAATATTTATTCAACACTACACAGGGAAGACAAAATGTACAATTGTATAAGGTCTGTAGACACAATCCAGCAAAAATGTTATTCATTCATTAAGTTAATAGTTTTGCATTCATCCTCTCAATGAAAAATATTTCCTTGATGACTAGCAATAATAACTTGGATTATATCAATTTATCTGAAAAGCACCCATAAAACTAACAACATAACAATCTAACATCCAGTTAGCAAGGATAATAAGTAAGATAGTGTAATATGATAAAAAGACTCATTTAGGAAATAGAAGGAGGGCCTTATAACCAACAAATAACAAATGCTTGTAGGGAGAGTGTTAGAAAAGCTAAAGTTCAGTATGAGCTTAGGCTAGCAAGAGATGCTAAAAACAACCCAAAAAGGGTTCTTTGCTTATGTTCAAAGTAAGAAAAAGAGCAAGGACATGGTAGCCCCATTGCAGAGAAAGGAAAGTGAAATTGTAACAGGCAATGAAGATGTAAAACTGCTCAATTCCTACTTTTCCTCAGTCTTCTCCTGCGAGGGAAATGGTGCTCAACATAGCAATAATAGAACACATGATGGGGAAAAGGACTTACAGCCTAGGATCAGCATAGAGGTAGTATGTAAACCCCTAGTTTCTTTAAATGGAACTAAGTCATCAGGGCCAGATGAATTGCACCCAAGGATACTAAAAGAACTCACAGATGTAATTTCTGAGCCTCTGTCCATTGATTTTTGAGAATCCTTGGAGATCGGGTGAGGTGCCAGAAGATTGGAGGCAGACAAATGTTGCCCCCATCTTCTAGAAGGGGGAAAAGGAGGATCCAGATAACTACTGACCCATCAGCTTGACATCTAAGACTGGAAAAGACTTAGAACAAATCATCAGACAGTCCTTGAGCATTTAAAAAGGATGCTTGTGATTACTAAGAGCCAGCATGGGTTTCTCAAGAACAGGTCATGTCAGACTAACTTTCTCTTTTTTTGAGAAAATTATTACCTTGCAGAATCAGGGGAATGCTACAGACATAGTTTATCTCAATTTTAGTAAGGCTTTTGATAAGGTTCCACATAATATCCTTGACGACAAGTTGGTAAAATGTGGTTTGGATTACTATTAGGTGGATTTGTAACTGGTTGACAGATTACACCCAAAGAGTACTAGTTAATGGTTCCTCATCCTCTGGGAGAAGAGGGACAAGTGGAGTTCCTCAGGGATCAGTCCTGGGACCTGTTCTGTTCAACATTTTTATAAATGATTTGGATGAAAGAATAGAGGGAATGCTTATTAAATTTGCAGATGATACTAAATTGGGAGGGGTAGCAAATACAGTCGAAGACAGAGTCAGGATACAGGATGATCTTGACAGGCTGGAAAACTGGGCTAAAACAAATAAAATGGATTTCAACAGAGATAAACGCAAAGTTCTGCATTTAGGAAGGAAAAAATCAAATGCATAATTATAGGATGGGGAGACTTGTCTTGGCAGTAGTATGTGCGAAAAGGATCTAGAGATCTTAGTAGACCTTACACTGAACATGAGTCAGCAATGTGATATGGTAGCTAAAAAAGAAATCCATTTCGGGGCTGTTTTAACAGGAGCATAGTGTCTAGATCACGAGAAGTAATGGTATCACTCTACTCTGGTCTGATTAGACCTCACCTAGAGTACTGTGTTCAGTTTTGGGCACCAGAATTTAAGAAGGAAACGTGTCCAGAGGAGGCAAAGAAGATGGTGAGGGGTGTGAAAATCAAGTCCTATGAGGAAAGGTTGAAGGAGCTCAGAATGTTTAGCCTGGATAGGATATGATCAAGAGGTGATATGATAACCATCTTCAAGAACTTGAAGGGCTGTCATATAGAAAATGATGTGGAGTTATTTTCTGCTGCCCCAGAAGGTTGGACCAGAACCAACAGGTTGAAATTAAATCAAAACAGTTTTTGGCTAAACATTAGGCTTCCTCGGGAGGGGGTGGGCTCTCCTTCTTTGGAGGTTTTTAAGCAGAGGCTAGATGGCCATCTGACAGCAATGCTGATTCTGTGAACTTGGACAGATCATGATGGAGAGGGCAGAATGGGTTACATCAGTGCTTAGTTCTTATGACCATCTTACATGTCCAGGGTAATGCTGATCGCCACCTGGCGGTCAGGTAGCAATTTTCCACAGGCCATTTTGGCTAGGGACCCTGGAGGTGTTTTGTCATCTTCTAGGCATGGATCGGGGGGGGGGGTCACTGGGAGATTTGGGGGGGGGTAGTTGTGCATTTCCTGCATTGTGCAGGGGGTTGGACTAGATGACCCTAGAGATCCCTTCCAAGCCTATGATTCTACTGCATTTTCATATCTGTTGTTTTTAATTATTTTCTTTTTCTTTTTCGCTTCCCCAAACTGGCATCTGGAAAGGCAGAAAATTAATGGTCTAAATTAAATAAATGAATAAATAATATTGGATTAATTGTAAATAACTAAATACCATATTTACTCAAAGGGAAGATGACTCTGCATGTAAGACAACTCCCCCCAACAAAAATATTGTAACAAAAAGTTTTACTTGTTTGGTATTTAATATTGGACATGACTATAACTTGAATGCATATTTAAGATGGCCTCTCTTTTTGGGGGAGCAGGGGAGAGATGGCATACCAAAAAAAACCATAGTCTTCCATTTGAGTCAACACTGTACTGGAGATGTTTTACTTACTTACTTTAGTTGTGGATTACACAGTTTAAGACCATGCAGTCAAATAGCATGAGAGATCTAATAAAGCATGCAACAGGACTAGGATTGCCAAAATTAGAAGCAGCAATACATCAAATGAGATTTGTCTGGGTTGAGATCATTTTGCTCATTAAAGCTTGTGTTTGGATTCTTTAACATTGTTAGGTCATTTGTTAGGTGTTTGGGGGTCATTATTGTATTTGGACGATGTTTACATGGGTTTTAGTGGAAAACACATGTCTGTCTGTCCGTCTATCTGTCCATCATGCATGGAAACATCCTACACAAATTTCATGCAAACTGCACAAACCCATGTTGTGGTGGCAATGAAAGACTCAAACATTTTCAGAAGTAATATCCCTTTTCCTAATCCAATTTAAATGAAATTCTTAGGTAATATAGTCTCCTCTCAAAAGATCCTTCATACCAAACTGCAGATAGAAAGGGGAACAGGTCTCCATTTTACATGGCATTAAAATTCTCTATTGTATTCATACAGAGGCATAGCAATAACTTTTCCTTCCATCTTTCCCTGCTTCTGATGTGAGAGACATCTACTTCAAAAATAGTACATGAGAGGGAAGGAGGGAAGGAGAGAGAAGGAGAAATGTTATGTATCTAGGCTCAGAGACGCCAAATATGTAATGGTTAGTTTATTAGGTTAAAGAAACTTAAATGCATTGCTTGTTTTATTCACAAACTTTTATAACTGTACTGTTTATATACTTATGGGTTGTATAAAATTGTATAACTTTCAATTTAATGTTTAATTTAGAATCTGCATAACTTTTATGCTATGCACTTACTTTACTATATTTTCTTTTCTTTAAATAAAATTCTTTAAAAACTGATACATGTGTATTCTACATATGAATCCCATTCATCTCATCATTAGGCTCAAGCCTCTCTGTTCTGTCCCTGAGACCTTCTGCCATGCTGCCACATATTGCAAGCAAGGCATTTCCTCACTTCTACCCAACAGCATACTACCGTATAGGTCAAACAATTCCAGCAAGGAATATCCCAGTTACAGCAAATGAGAGCCTCTTCAAGCCAGTGAGTCAGACTCAGCAGTGTGAAGGGGGGAAATACTATCCAGAAACACCAACCAAAACCAATATAGTACAGTGCAACCAGGAAATAAAAGTTCTGACTGTGTGGTGTGTTTGTCAGGCAGACATTTGCAAAATCATTCTCTCCCCTCACTGCCCCTCTCTTACCACCCATGGCTCTGTAAAAACAGAAACAGCACAGGGAAATGGAAAATGAAAGCAGAGTGCTGCCAGAATAATGTTGACCTATTCTGTTCCTTACTGAAAGTCAGAGGTAATTTCATTCGAATTAGTTACCCTTCTGAGGTTAATGAACAGGGCATGTTTGGCTCAGATTTTAATTAGTTATGTTCCAAATGCACACCCCTACTAATTACAACTGACAGTGGAATGATAAGAAATGGATACTGTGTTGTGTTTAGATGGGCAAGAGGCAGGTCTCTGCTCAGGCAGGATCCTTCCTGAGAGGCTTTGGGCAAATCAGATAAGACCAACTGACTTCAGTTGTAAAGATTGCATGTGTTGTGATAAGAACTTTCCAATCTCATGCTTTAGAAGTGGGAAAAGTAATAAAATCTAATTTTTTCTAGAATGAAAGAAAGTTCAAGAGTTTACAGAAGCATTATTAGTACTAATTATCTGTGTTTTATCATGAGAAATGCCTCTGAGAATGTGCAGAGAAACACCATCTTCATTAAAGCAAGCCCCCCCCCCCCCACCCCAGCAATTTAGCTCTAGAGAGTAGAATTCTAGTGCAGAGGACATGAATTCTAGACAGCTTTGGGCCTGTCTTATCTTTTTAAAAATAAATTAATAACTGGAGTTAGGAATGGAATTTGGAAGTAAAAATAAATTAGAACCATGGAAGAACCTACTGCGTTGATTCAGTTTTGAAAACGAGACCAGGTAATTTAGAACTAGAGATGGGCACGAACAGCAATACGAACTAAAAAACCCCACAAATGGCCCAATCTGCTGTTCACGAACAAGCTGTTCGTGAGGCCCCATTCTAAATGAACAGGTGATCATTGCAAGCCTCATTCATTGCTGTTCGTTGCGGTACATCAAGCCAGACAGTCTAGCACCTGCAATCAATTCCCTTGGCAACTTAGGCAGGGATTGTCTGAACTCTGTCTGAACTTCTGCTGTTGCCCTGGAAACCCCAATCTAAGCCCAATTTAGCTTGATAGGCAGGTCTTCCTTTCAAGTGTGGAGCTCCAAATTTGTAACAAGGGAGCAAAGAGACAGGGGAGGGGGGCTCCCAGCTCTGGCTTAGTTTGCAGACAGTGGAGAGGGAGAGAGTTGCTGTTGGCGTTTTGATAGAGTACATTGGAGCTTGAATTTTCTTTGTGTGTGTTGGGATAGGGATCTACCCCTTCATGTTCCAGGGCTGCTGCCAGGCTCTGGGGCCAAGCTATTGTTTATTATTGGTACCATTCCTGGTGCCTGCTCAGGTCAGGTTTCTGGGAGTGGTGCAGTAGGGATCTTTACTTGGATGATGGCTGGAGGAAAGCCTCCTGGCCCCCATCAACAGCCAACCATGAATATGTTTGTGAACAGGGCCATGTTCATGGTTGTTCGTGAGTCCCTGTTTGTGGATGGCAATGAAGAACGAACATCATGTTCATTTTTTTCCTGTTTGTGCCCATCTCTATTTAGAACTGCTAAATCTCTGTGGGGGGGGGGAGGAGCTGAATACAGAGATCAAGCTTAAAGGATAAATTAGTCTTGCCATCCTCCCCATAGGGCCTGGATATCCCCAGAAACTACAACTGGTCTCCTGGAGATCTGTTCCCTTGGAGGAAAAGGCAGCTTTGGAGGGTAAGTGCTACAGAATCACATCTCTACTAATCTCCTTCCTCTCCCCAAACTCTGATAACTTGAGGCTCTGTCCCCAAACCTCCAAGAATTTCCCAAGTTGGAGTTGGCAACCCTAGGATAAATACTGGTTTGTGTGGAGGGGCTGTTCTCTACATACCAGTCAATGCTGTTCCATCACTATTTGCAAACAATTACAGCTAATGATATGCATGTTAATCGATATTGTACCACAGGACTTCCCTGATTTTCTGGTCAATGCAAGGGTGGTTCTGTTCTCATTATGACTCCATTGCTTCTATTGTTCACAGAAATCCTAGAAAGAATGCTCCCGCAACCTTTGAAAAAAAAAGTGACCAATTTGCCCTATTACTTCATAGCATAGTATCAGTACTGCCCTGTCCCCAAACTACCACAAAGCAGCAAATCTATTAATCAAGCGTCCAATTCCAGGTTGTTCAACACCACATTACAAGGCTCCACCCAAGTTGCAGTGAACTCTAGCCATAAACTCCAAAGTCTCATTCTCAAAGTCACCTTCTTCCTGACCCTGAAACTAGAAAAGGCAAAAAGTACTAGTACTTAATGATATTATCATGCCAATTGTTAAAGGTTTTGATTCCTATGTATATATGAAAATAATGTTGTCTTGAGCAAAATGTGGTCAGAAGTTCAAAACCCAAGCAGAAGACAGAGTTGTAGGGAGAGGATGTAACTGAACTTTTGACCTGCCAATTGAAAGCAATATTTTGCCAAGGAGTGTTCAGAGCAGTCCAAGGAAGGAGATGTCCAGACAGAAAGATACCATCCCAAAATAACGAGCTTTGTTTTTGTGTTCTAACTCCAATGGAAGGGGAACAAAGCTTGGCACAGCCATGAATGTTGGCTTCTTTCTTGCCATTCCCAACAAAAAACACACATACTCTCTCCCTCTGAAGTGACCAACTGGCCATCCTATAGCTTCAGTTAGTATCAGTAATTGATACCGATGTATTTGGATGGTTTTCTGACATTTCTTGGGGATTTTCCACTTTCCAAGGTTGGTGTTCCTCTCGCAGCCCCAGTCTATCTGTTGATTACAGAGATGACCTATGTTGTGGACCCAATTGCTCCAGAGTGCCCTATCCTACAGAGCCTGGAATCTTCTTGGCTTTCTGAAGAGCCTGGAGCAATGAAACAGTTGGGCAGATGATTGAAGTACAAGTGGAGGAAAACTCAAAGTGCAACCGAACATAGGTGAAAGATCTGCACTAGCTGTACATTGGTCTCTGGGCACAACTCGAAGAGCTTGTTCCTTACTTTTAAAGCCCTAAATGGTTTGGGGCCAGGAACTCAAAAGACCACCTCTTCCCATATTGTCTGGTTAACCAGTTAAGATCAACGTCACGATATTTGCTCTCTGTGCTCCTGCTTTCAGAGGTGAGGTGGCTAGCAATCACAGACTGAGTTTTTTCAGTAATGACACCTCACTTATTGAACGCCCTTCCCCATGAGGCATGCCTGGTGCCTATCTCACCCTCTTTTATGCACCAGGCCAAAATGTTTCTTTGTATCAAAGCTATTAATTAAGGGGTTGGTCTTTTAACCCCACTTTATAGCATTTTTACTCTGAAAACTCTTCGTTTAAGTGGCTCGATTATCTGCTTTTTATGTACTGGCTGGGTTTTTTAATCTGGATTTTAATGAATAATGTTTAATATTTTATGTGTTTATTAGGTTTTGTTTTGTAAGCCACCTGAAGTAGGTTTTCTGAAGAGATAGCATAATTTTTTTCTAAATAGATAATATGATTTGTTTTGCATGCTTTAGATTGTTTGCTATTGATAGTGTAGTGTGTTATTATGCGTAATAAAACAATTTGGTTCATAAATCTAACCAGTTGTTGCTGTCACCAGAAACCTGAAAAGAACCTGTGCCATTGTGACCTACTCTGCAGACCACAGTGTAACTGTAGAAGCTGTAATGAGCAGGATAGTTGTGGAAAGACTATCTATACCACAGAAACTGGATTTTTATTCCACAGGAAAAGAATAAATCACAACCAATTAGGTCTTGGAAAGATCAAGTGTATAATAGGGAAGATCAGGAGAGTGGTTTATAACTACAACTATGATTAATTATGTCACAAACACAGCACAATTAACTGATGCGGAACCATCCAATGTCTAATAAATCTGTCACCAATTAAACAACAACAACAAAATGTTAATGGTTGAGTTTTATTTCTATTTTTATAAAATTAATGGATACTTTTGTTAAAGTGGCTGTCTATGGAAAACTGCGGTCATTTCTCCTGGAAACTTAGAAGAGGATGTTTCAGTTCATTTTAAGAAGGCCAGAAAGCGGTCAAAAGGTCAGCCACAATAGTCCTTGTCTCAGGATAATCCAGATATATATTACAGGAGCTTACTAGTATCAGGAAAGTAAGATCTATCTCAGACTTCAAAAGTCTGGATGGTTAGTGTCCATATGTCTAAGTAAAATAGCTTAAAGGTATTAATCTAGTTATTTTATTGTAATTATGGTTTCATGTTTGCTTTGCAAAAGAGGTGTGTTTTTTCAGATAGTTACCCAAGTAGCATCAATTTTTCTTTTTTATAGTAAAGTCTTGAAAAAAATGGAAGGTGGTAGTTGTTGGGGACTCTTTGTTCAGGGGTATGGAACACCATGTCTCTAGGCCAGATCCCCTATTCCAAGAGATATGTTGCTTGCCAGGGGCCAGAATTCAGGATATTATCGACCGGCTGCCAAAAAGCATCAAGCCCACTGATAAGTACTCATTTGTGCTGATTCATGTGGGAACAAACGACACGGCTGTGAATACTGTCGCAAGAATTAAAGAGGATTATGAAGCTCTTGGAAGGCAGTTGAAGACATTGGGGGCTCATGTGGTATTCTCTTCTATCCTTCCAGTCAAAGGAAGAGGAATGCGCAGGGAGCGGACCATACTTGAGGTGAATCGTTGGATGAGATGGTGGTGCGGGCAGGAGCACTTTGGGTTCTGGGACCATGGGATAGGTTTTTTTAGCGAAGGCCTTCTAGCACATGATGGGCTTCACCTCTCAAGGGCAGGGAAGAAAACGTTTGGAACGAACCTGGAGAACTTCATCAGGAGAGCTTTAAACTGATGCCGCAAGGGGAAGGGGATGATTGACATGGTGAATTCAATGATGAAGTGAAAACAGTGGGTAGGAAAGGTCAAACAAAGGTACAAAGGTACAAGTGTCTATATACCAATGCCCAAAGTATGGGTAATAAGAAAGAAGAGTTTGAGCTTCTATTACAAACAGAGGGCTACGATATAGTAGGAATTATTGAGACTTGGTGGGATGATTCCCATGACTGGAATGTGCTAGTGGATGGGTATGAGTTGTTCAAGAAAAACCGGAAGGTTTTTCCCTTCCCTTCCCTTTCCCCTTCCCTTCCCCCTTCCCCCTTCTCCCCTTCCCCCTTCCCCCTTCTTCTTCCCAAACACAAGCTTTTGCAAGCTCAAGCCTTCACTATCCCAGCAAGACGGAAACATGGTAAGGGCTCCAAGAAACCGATGTGGACGTACAGAGAGCTCCAGAATAAGCTAAGGGAGAAAAAGGAAATGTTCAGGAAATGGAGAGAAGGACAGACCTCTAAAGAGGAGTATATGAGGGTTATTAGGTACTGCAGATCAGCCATCAGAGAGGCCAAAGCTCAGTACGAGCTGGGTCTGGCCAGGAGGGCTTGCTACAATAAGAAACACTTCTACAGATATGTGAGAAGCAAACACAAGGTAAAAGAAACCAGTCAGTCTGACTTCTGTTGCTGGGAAGATACTAGAAAAGATTTTAAAGGGATCAATCTGTAAGCATCTGAAGGGCCGCTCAGTGATTCGGGGAAGTCAGCATGGCTTTGTTCCTAACAGATCTTGCCAGACCAACCTGGTTTCCTTCTTTGATCAAATGACCAGCTTACTGGATCGGGGGAACTCTGTTGATGTGATTTATCTGGATTTCAGTAAAGCTTTTGATAAGGTCCCCCATGACATTCTTATGGGCAAACTGGAAGACTGTTGACTGGACTATAGTGGATAGTCCAGTTCGGTGGATAGGGAACTGGTTAGAGGACCGCACTCAAAGAGTGGTGGTCAATGGTGTTTCATCAGATTGGAGGGAGGTGTCCAGCGGGGTGCCGCAGGGCTCGGTTTTGGGCCCGGTACTTTTCAATATTTTTATCAATGATCTGGATGAAGGAGTGGAAGGGCTGCTCATTAAATTTGCTGATGATACCAAATTGGGAGGAGTAGCAAACACCCAAGAAGATAGAATTAAAATTCAATAAGACCTGAATACTCTGGAGAAGAGGGCAGCTGTGAATAGGATGCAATTCAACAAAGACAAGTGCACAGTATTACATCTGGGCCACAAAAATGGGAAGCACAAATACTGGATGGGGGATACACTTCTGGGCAGTAGTATATGTGAAAAGGATCTTGGGGTAAGAGTGGACTGTAAACTAAATATGAGCAGTCAGTGTGATGCTGTGGCAAAAAAGGCTAATTCAGTCTTGGGTTGTATCAAAGGGACCATAGTGTTGAAATCGCAGGAGGTCATAGCCCCTCTCTATACTGCCTTGGTCAGGCCACACCTGGAGTATTGTGAGCAGTTCTGGAGGCCTCACTTCAAAAAGGATGTGGACAAAATCGAGAGGGTGCAGAGGAGAGTGATGAGGATGATCAGGGGTCTGGAGACTGAGCCCTACGAGGAAAGGCTGAGGGCCTTGGGAATGTTTAGTTTGGAGAAGAGGAGGTTGAGGGGGGGCATGATTGCTCTCTTTAAATATTTGAAAGGCTGTCATTTGGGGAAGGGCAAGGAGCTGTTCCAGTTGGCAGCAGAGGGTAGGACGCGAAGCAATGGGCTTATATTACATGCACAAAGGTACTGGCTGGATATTAGGAAAAACTTTTTCACAGTCAGAGTAGTTCAAAAGTGGAATCAGCTGCCTAGGGAGGTGGTGAGCTCCCCCTCACTGGCAGTTTTCAAGAAGAGGCTGGATGAATACTTGTCAGGGATGCTTTAGGCTGATCCTGCACTGGGCAGGGGGTTAGGCTAGATGATCTGTATGACCCCTTCCAACTCTATGATTCTATGATTCTATGATTATTTAAATCTGGGTGCTGTAGTGCCCTGGTTGTTTCACTTTCCTGGTTATTTGCCAAGCCACACTACTGGGTGCACTACAGAGCTGAAGGTGGCTCTTCTGTGGAGGCACTCAGAGGCAGGGCAGACAACTGGTGTGAGACCGGGTAGAACTCTACTAACATTACAAGACAGGATCAAGGACATACCATTTCAGTAAGTAATTTGGTACCTAGCAACCTTCTCATGCTATTGTAACCCTAGCAACAAAAGTTTAGATCATTGGTAGAAGAAACCTAGGCAGACACTTACCCATACATTGTGTGTGTGTTATGTGCCATCTAGTTGTCTCCGACTATGGTGACCTTATGAATGAAAGACCTCCATAACGTTCTATCTCTAACAGACCTACTCAGATCCTGCAAACTGGAGGACGTGGCTTCTTTTATTGAGTCAAGCCATCTCATTGTCCTCTTTTCCTGCTGCCTTTCCCTTTTCCTAGCATTTCTGATTTTTCCAGAGAATCTTGCCTTCTCATGATGTGACTAACATATGATAGCTTTAGTCTTGTCATTTTAGCTTCTAAGGAGAATTCCGGCTTGATTTGATCTAGTACCCACTTATTTTTCTTTTTGGCTGTCTATGGTATCCGCACAACTCTCCTCCAGCACCACATTTCAAATGAACCAATCTTCTCCCTGTCAGCTTTCTTTATCGTCCAACTTTCACATCCATTGCAGTCTCCCTGTTGGTTGATGATTGAGCCAAGGAATAGAAAATCTTGAACAACTTCAATTTCCTCATTGTCAACTTTAATATTGAGTAATTCCTCGGTAATCATTACTTTTGTTTTTGTGATGTTCTGTTGTAATCCTGCTTTGGCACTTTCTCCTTTAACCTTCATCAGTAGTTTATTCAAGTCTTCACTATTTTCTGTCAGTAACATGGTGTCATCTGCATATCTCAAATTGTTAATGTTCCTCCCACCAATTTTCACTCCACCTTCTTTTAGATCTAATCCAGCTTTCCTTATGATATACTCTGCATAGAATTTGAACAGGTAGGGAGATAATATGCATCCTTGTCTGACACCTTTGCCAATTGGAAACCATTCTGATTCACAATATTCTGTCCTGACAGTGGCCTCTTGTCCAAAGTACAGATTGCGCACCAATAGAATCAGATGTTGTGCAACCCCCATTTCTTTTAAGACTCTCCGTATTTTTTCATGATCTACAGTCAAAAACTTTTCAGTAACTTATAAAACAGAGGATGATTTTTTTCTGAAATTCCCTAGTATGTTCCATTAGCCATCATAAGTTTGCAATTTGATCTCTGGTGCCTCTTCCTTTTCTGAATCCAGCTTGAACATCTAGTATTTCTCATTCCATATATGGTAAGAGTCTTTCCTATATAATTTTGAGCATCACTTTGCTTGCATGGGAAATTAATGCAATTGTTCGATAGTTGTTGCACTCCTTGGCATACCCTTTTTTGAGGATTGGAATGTAGACTGAGCGTTTCCAGTCTGTGGGCCATTGTTTTGTTTTCCATATTTGTTGACATATTCTTGTTAAGATTCTGATGGACTCCATTTCTGTGGCTTGAAATAGCTCTATTGGTATGCCATCTACTCCAGGTGCTGTTTCTCTCAATTGCTTTGAGTGCAGCTTTTAACTCACTTTCTGGGATTTCTGGTTCTTCATCAAAAGATTCTTCATCAAAAGTATCTGTCATCCATCCATCTCTTTTGTATAGTTCCTCAGTGTATTGTTTCCATCTTTCCTTTATTTTGTCCTGATCAGATACTG
Source organism: Eublepharis macularius (assembly GCF_028583425.1). NCBI lineage: Eukaryota > Metazoa > Chordata > Lepidosauria > Squamata > Eublepharidae > Eublepharis > Eublepharis macularius. The sequence continues at coordinate 121,185,388 of NC_072792.1, forward strand.
TATTTCCATGTGGATTTTTCAGCATCCCAAGCCATGGCTTGAATTTCCCTTTGATTTCTCGGATCTTTTGGTAGAAGTCTCTTGTTCTTCCTTTTTTGTTGTTCTCTTCTATTTCTTTGCACTGGTCATTATAATAGATTTCTTTGTCTCTGCATGCAAGCTGCTGAAAAGCTGTATTTAGAGTTCTGACCTTATTTCTGTTGCTTTTTGCTTTTGCTTCTCATCTATCTTTAGCAATTTTTAGAGTTTCCTCAGACATCCATTTAGGCTTTCTTATCTTTTGGTTACAGGGATAATCTCTGCACATTCTTCCTTGATAATATCTCTAGTTTCAGCCCATAGAGCCCATAATTCAGCCCATATTCTGTCTCATGATCAATTAAACTTAGTATTGCAATTTGTTCCTTACCTGGTCTTTAAATTCTTTAGGAATGTTATTTAGATTGTATTTTGGCACTGATTCTTTTGATGTTTCTCTTCAGCTTTATTCCAGTTTTTGATATTAGCAACTCGTGGTCTGTATCGCAATCAGCTCCTGGTCTTGTTTTAGCTGAGAGAATAGAGCTCCTCCATCTACTGCTTCCAATTATGTAATCTATTTCGTTCCTCTATTGGTCACCCAGTGATTTCTACATATACAATCGTCTTTTTGGTTGCCTGAAGCATGTATTAGCAATGAACAGGTTGTTGGTTTCACAAAATTCTATGAGCCGCTCTCCTGCTTCATTTTGTGATCCTAATCCAAATTTTCCAACTATGTTTGATTCTGCTTTATCACCTACTTTTGCATTCCAATCGCCTATGATTATCAGCATATCTTGTTTAGGTGTATGGTCAATTTCTTCTAGGACACTTGCCTAAAAGTTTTCTATTTCTTCCTCCTCAGCAACTGTAGTCAAAGCATAAACTTAGATGATGGTTATGTTAACAGGCTTTCCCTGAAGTCTGATTGATATTATTCAGTCAGACTTTGTGTTGTAGCTCTTAACTGCTTGTGCTATGTCTCACCTCACTATTAAAGCAACACCGTTTCTTTTGAGTTCATTTCCACAGTAAAAAACTGTGTGATTTTCTGACTGAAAATGTCTTGAGTCGGTCCACATTACTTCACTCACACACAGGAGTGCAATGTTTAAACATTCCATTTCTTGTTTAATGATTCCTAGTTAACCTGTTTTCATACTTCTCATGTTCCATGTTCCTATTATGTGTGTCGCACAGCTTTTGACGTTCCTTTTGCATCTATTCATGTCTACAACTGGACGTCCTTTTGGCTTTAATCCAATCCCAGTATTAAGAATAGTGTTATTCGTACTTGTTCTCAGCTCTTCTCCAGTAGCCAATTGAGTGCCATCCAATCTGGGGGTCTTCCAGCACGATATCTTTTTTCATTTTGGATTGTCTCATCATAGGGGTTTCAAGGTAAGAGATTAGCAGAAGTGGTTTACCATTGCCTTCTTCCTCTTTGCAGTACTAACCAGGGTTAGTTGAAGTGACACTGTCGTTGTCTGTGAAAGATCCTCCACCAATGTCACCTTCCACTACTGCTGCTGTCCAGTAGCTAACCTTCAAGAATTCTTCCACTCCCATCTCCATTGGAACATTCAGTTCTCTTCTGCTGATGTGACTGTTGATTCCTGAAGGGGGTGGATACATCTTAGTCTGGTGTCTTAGCTTTGACCATTCAGCCTTGAGTGACTCTTCCAGAAGTTTAGACCCTTGACCAAGCCTGTGATTCTTATGGTGTTGCTCTCAGCTTCACTGCCACACCCAAACCCCCTCACCGCGTTAAGGTGTATATCCAAGGAGGGGACACATTACATATGTTACAGAACAGAAAACTGTAATTACTGAAAGGGGAAGCTATATGGGACATCACAATTCTACGATTTTCTTTGTCTTTCTCCAGGGAGCAGCTATGGGAGGAGAGACTTAGATTGGAACCATGATACTCGATGAAGGACATAATCTTTCCCTATCCTACTTTTTCAGTATACATTCCCACTTGACTGTGGCCTGGTCAACAAAACACATTAGAAACTTCTTTTTTTGCATCCATCATGCATAGTGAAAAACATTTTATTGACTGCACAAAATTTCATTCCATGTTGCTAAGACCTTCTTTAAACAGCCTCATTTGCAGAAAGCAATGCTTAAAGTTGGTACAGCTGATAAGTGGGAACACACATCATTTTACCTGCAATCTCATTATGTCTAATTGGTAGTCATTTGGAGATAATTAACATTGGAAACATCTAGCATAATTTTTCCCATTCGGCTTGGATTTTATGGCACACAAGAATCTTTATGCTACTACTCAAACTTTAGGTAATTTTTCTCTTTTTTTTCTGATTCATAATCCTATCTTCAAGCTGCAAAAGAAAGCCCTCTTTAAACTCAATGGGGATTTTACTAATGGAGCGACTTAAAGAAGATTGCTATCTTGGCACCTATGAAAATTATTGACCCAATTTCAAGAAGGTAACAGAAGGTCACATATTTTTCCTGGAGCATTCTAATTTCTTCATTGATTCAGCAGTGATGGTGCTCAACACCATCTCTTCACCTTTCCTACCTTCCCACAAAGTGGGACTTATTGGTATTCCAGATTTAGCTACTTTCTAAATGGTCAGGTTAAGGATCTCTAACTTTCTCTCAGTTCATTTTCTAGATGTTTCTGGGCAAATATGCACATTCTTGTTTATAGTTACATACTTGCCAAAACTGCACATTAAAGACATGTTATGATTTCTGGCCTTTACCATGCAAATGTTCTACTAGCCATGAAAAATTTGGCATAAAGCATATTAATAGCTGCAAACTGTGAATGTGTGCCTTGCCTTTGTCTGTTTAAAGGGGAAAAAATTCAACGGTTTGTTGTGGTGCTGATTCCCATTACTAATAGGTTGAACTTGGCAGACAAATTGAAACTGCTCCCTGGTTTTGAAAACTATATCAAGGGATATAGCCAAGTGGTCACTGCTGCTGTCAGTGGGAGGTTCATTGGTGAATTTTCTGGCAGTATTCTGTTAACGTATGTGAGCAAGTAAATGGTAATTAACCATGGCAATTAAAAAATCATAGGAAATTGATGGTGTTCCAAGGCAGTACTGTTTGGCAAAAGAAAAAAATTATTTTGCAAATACAAAAGGTCTAGAAAGGGCTTTTACCATCCTTTAAAAGAAGGGAATACATTTCTCATGGGCTTTTATTAAAAAGAAATCAGGAAGGGCTAAAAGAGAATGTGTAAATGAGAATTGTTTTGCACATCGATTGGAAGTGATGAAAAATAGATGTAGAAGTGATTCACACACCAATTTTCAAGTCTGAATAGGCAATGTGTGCATTCTTTCTGTGGTGAGATGTGCGAATTCTTATGCATGTGGTATTTGTATATTTCATCACAGAGAAGATATTCAAGCCTCTGTTTTGTGTGTTATAGAGGAGGCAGGAGAAATGAATGTGCAGGGTTTATGTTGTTTTCCTGAACTGCTACTTGTTTCCCAACTTCAGGGCTTCCTAGAGAGACAGAAGTCTGAGGCTTGGTCTCCCTGGAGGCATATGGCATTCAGCAATTCATGTGATTTGCTTTCATATGATCTGGCTATATGAGAGTCCAGAAGGAACTGTTGTCTGGGGACATAGTGTCAAACTGTATTTTTGTACTTCTTAGCTGTGCTGCAACATCATGATGAACCTATTCTATAGGTGAACATACAGTGTTCAACAGCTCTATGAGCTGAACCCCCAGTCTGGTCACTACAGGCTTCAAACAACTATTGAACAGCTTTTCAGCGGTGGAGTAGCTGTGCTGGTGGAATTTCATTTCTTTGGCTTGTACATGTTCTTTGGCTTTGCATCAGTTCAGTGGGTGAAATTTATTTTATCCTAGGTAATGAATGGTCAGGTCAGATAATTAAGTGAAATTGTGTGTGTGTACACCACAAAAGTAAACCACTTTTAAGGTTTACTACTTAGGGACTTAGTATCTGCTCGTGGTCTCAGCTAATCTTGTGTCCAAAGTTTATGGGGCCATCTCCACACACACTCAACTCTGGGCCAGGAAGGGACAGACCCACCTTTCAGCTGGCCCGATGGTAGTGTTCCACCCCAATGGTGCCTTTGTGTTCCAGGGTGGGTCCAGCTGGGATGGACTTCGCACAGGCAAAGGGACAGTCAAGATGCCACTGTACCTTTAAATTTCAGTTTGCCAAGTTGCCTGCCTCCTGCCTCCTCACAGAGCTTAGCACCCCCAAGGTAGCTTCCTAGGGATTTCTGAGTCTGCACTGCTTCAGGGACTCCCTTAAAAGACAGCTTGAATACATCAAGACTGGTTGTCGGACTAATGGGAGCAATCCTGATCACTGCCCTCCCTGAATAAATGAACAACTGAACAGGAGTATTTTAAGTTTCAGATCTGGAAATCTATGACGAAGTGTAATTACAAGTTTTTGGGAATCATGTCCTTTGTGACACTGTGACACTGAGAGATCTTTGTCTTTTGCTGCTACACCTCTGAAGATGCCGGCCACAGCTGCTGGCGAAACATCAGGAACTACAATGCCAAGACCACGGCAATACAGCCTGGAAAACCCACAACAACCATCGTTCTATGACGAAGTGTAATCTATGACGAAGTGTAATTACAAGTTTTTGGGAATCATGTCCTTTGTGACACTGTGACACTGAGAGATCTTTGTCTTTTGGTGCTACACCTCTGAAGATGCCAGCCACAGCTGCTGGCGAAACGTCAGGAACTACAATGCCAAGACCACGGCAATACAGCCCGGAAAACCCACAACAACCATCGTTCTCCGGCCGTGAAAGCCTTCGACAATACAATCATGTCCTTTGTTTAGGAAACAATGTTTGTGTTCTTTTCTGTCTGTAATTTAAACCACCTGGCAAACAAATTGATACAGGCCTACAAATACTGTTCTTCCACAGAAGAGAGAAGAAGAGATTAATAAAAAGGGTTGTCTAGAGAATCCTGTTCTGAAACCTGTTTACAGTGCAAACCTAAGCAGTTACACCTAAATACACAGAAGTCAATGGGCTTAGAGGAGTGAAACTCTCCTTAGGATTGCACCTTTCAGCCTTAACTGTTGTGGAATTTGTTCATGTTCTTTTGGAAAAAGATAAACACTTGGCTAAATCAAGGCACTGTGTATTGGAAGTGGCCCAAAATCTATCTCAGCTGTTCTGCGACACACTGTGAAGTTTTTCAAAACTCAGAAAGCTTATTTATATGAAGAAATCTCACACAATATAATATTTTTTCAGAAATGTCTTAGCCAAAGAAGTTCAGACGATCCTCCAAACTTTTAAAAACATTTTATCTCTGAATTTTATTGTCCACACATCACTCCTTGTGACACCTGTCTACCTACAAATTATCATGAGCTAAAATGACCTTATTGCCTAGATAATGTAGAAGTTATTGCTTCTGAATACAATTGTTTCCATCAGAGAGCTGACCTGGAACACTGTAGGAAATTACATGCCATATTGCACCAGTTGGAATCAATACTGTAATTAAAGGATTTTTTAGTTCTGAAGGGGATTGATAAAACTGATACAAAACACATTTTTCACTATTGTACAGAAACAGAAAGAAATGGAAGAAGAGCATGATCTAAACATTGAGAAACCAATAGCACAAAGAAACTGTCTCCCATAGGGGAGTTTGTGTATAGTGTAAGGTAAATAAAATGTGAGTTTTAAGGCTGGTTATTAAGAGAAGATAGGAGAACTGCAGGAAGATATGAGGAAAAGAAGACAAAATAGCAACAGTATATCACAAAACTAATAACCTTTGAGGAAGGAGTGGATTCCTTCCCCCCTCCTCCCCCGTCAAACTTGAAACTGCATCTGTTGTTCCTGAGCTATATGAACAGCAACAAAACTTGCATTGTTTCCAGCTCCAGTTATGGAGGATTGGAGCCTATGAATCCATTCCTCTAGCAGCATAAAACTTGCACCAATAATATTTCACATCTGCTTTCAGATCTTGGATCTTTGGCCAGGTGGAAAGTTGTACTAGTAGTAGAATTTTATTGAATGATTGATTGATTGATTGATTGAAAACATTTATTGGCCACCTTTCCACCTTATAGAACTCAAGGCTGCTTACAATATAAGCAGTACAAACATAAAAATACATTAAAATACATTTTAAAATAATAATTTTAAACTTTCAATATATTAAAAAGTGGCTAAACACCACCATCCTAAATAAAACAGTCTCCAACTGCCTCATGAAAATAGAGAATTAGGGGGCCAGGTGCACTTCCCTGGGGAAATCGTTCCATAATCCAGCTCCAGCTCCAGAGGAAATCTTATATTCTAGCAGCCAAGTGGCCCTGGTCTATGAATACTTAAATGCAGAGACCAGAACCATGAATGGACAATACAGATCTTCCTATGCACGTGAAAAATGCACCAGGTTAGGAATAAAATTTGAAATATAAAAAAATGCATTTAAGCATTATCAAACCACCAAAATGCTAGAAGGAGCACCTGTAGCTTTAACCAGATGTCCTTGTCAGTGGCTGTTGCTAGGGAACCATAACTACTGAGCCAGTATTTCAGACTTGGTTTCTGTTAGGAAAAGGCAGGAGGAGGGGGTAGGACCCTTTCAAGCATTGTTTTGGCCTTTCAGACACGACTCATTGGAGCCAGACCTGGCAGCAACCACCAGCCAACTTAAGATCACATGACTTGCATGTCTGAACCAGGCCTTGCTACCTTCTACTGTTCAACAGCCCCCCTCAACCAACAGATATTCACGTGTGTGTGTGTGTTATGCACCATCAAGTCGCCTCCGACCTATAGCGACCCTGTGTGTATTATGTGCCATCAAGTCGCCTCTGACCTATAGTGACCTTATGAAGGAAAGACTCCACCCAAACGTCCTATCATTAACAGACTTGCTCAGATCCTACAAACTGAAAGACATGGCTTCCTTTATTGAGTCAAGCCATCTCATTTTAGGTCTTCTTTTCCTGCTGCCTTCCACTTTTCTTAGCATTATTGACTTTTCCAGAGAATCTTGTCTTCTCATGATGTGACCAAAGTACAATAGCTTCAGTTTTGTCATTTTAGCTTTTAGGGAGAATTCAGGCTTTATTTGATCCAGTTCACACTTATTTGTCTTTTTAGCTGTTGATGGTATCCACAAAACTCTCCTCCAACATCACATTTCAAATGAATCAATTTTCTTCCTGTTGGCTTTCTTTACTGCCCAACTTTCACATCCATACATAGCAATGGGGAATACTATAGTTTGGATTATCTTTATCTTGGTTCCCAGAGAGACATGATATTACATAATCACAGAATCACAGAGTTGGAAGGGGCCGTACAGACCTTATAGTACAACCCCGTGGCCAATGCAGGATGAGCCTAAAGCATCCCTGATAAATATTCATCTAGCCTCATCTTGAAAACTGCAAGTGAAAGGGAGCTCACCACCACCCTAGTCATCCATTTAGGCTTCTTTTTTGGCTACAGAAATAGTCTTTTCACATTTTTCTTTGGTAATGTCTCTAGTTTCAGCTCAAAGTTTTTCTGGATCATGATCAATTAAACTTAGTATTGCAAATCTGTTCTTTTCCTGGTCTTTAAATTTTTCAGGAATATTATTTAGATTGTATTTTGGCACTATGATTCTTTTGCCACCCTAGTCAGAATAATGAGACAGACACAAGGCTTGGAACTAAAGGTCTACTTTATTAAACATAACATCAACCATTAATATGGCAAGGGTCAACTAGCGGTACAAGTCAAGCCACAGGGTTACCCCTGGATCTGTCTAGGTGAGCCCTGAAGCCCCAGGTGTGAGCCATCCTATGGATGGCTAAGACCCAGCTGGCCAGCAAAATGGATCCCCCCAGCTCAAGCTCCTAAGCCTCAGCTTAGTGAGGGAAGGAGTTGCACATGGGGTCCCCCAAGGCAGTCTGCCCATGCAGCATGGCAGCTGTTGAAGCAGTACCATCTGCTCCTGGAAGACCCCTCTTCCCCATTAGTGGAGAAGCACCTACGGTACACACGAGCCTGCTCCCTATTCGCAAACTCCCTATTCGCCAAGCCTCTGCTTAGGCCCTAGTGCCCCACAGGTGGCCTAGTGCCAACCTCGGCCCTTGCTGTAGGGCATTGAGGAAGATGTCCTTGCCTTGAATGGCCAGGTGAACCCCCATTACCTCAGTAGAGGTTGGCAAATTCAGCCTAGTATGTAGGGGGTGGCAAATAAATGCCCAGACCCTCCCCCAAAGCTTTCTCTAGGGCTCTGTTAGCCTTTCACCGAGCTCTCTCGGGGGCTAATGAGTCCCAAGCTTCCTGTTGCACCGACAAGAAAGCATTGCAGACCAGTCATCAACACACCAGGCCACTACTTGCCTATGCACTGCAAGTCTGTGTGATCCTGTAATGAAAGGGCCATGCCCTGTAGCCAAGGTCATGCCCACTGAGCCAAGGCCATTACCGTACAGTGAATGACCAGAACGTGAGGTGGAGGACTGCACTTCCCCTCAAACCAGCAGGCCACTACTTGCCTGGCCGCTGCAAGCCTGTGTGAGCCTGTAAGGAAAGAGGCCATGCCTCGCAAGCTAAGGTTAACACCACGTGGCAATTGACCAGGATGTGAGGTGGAGGACCATATGTCCCTCAACCATCAGGGCACTGCAAGTCTGTGTGAGCTTGTAAGGAAAGGGCCATGCCCTGTGAGACAAGATCAACACCACATGGTGAATGACCAGGATGTGAGGCAGAGGTCCGCACCTCCCCTCAAACCACCAGGCCACAACTTGCCTGGGCGCTGTAAGCCTGTGTGAGCCTGTAAGGAAAGGGCCATGCCCTGTGAGATAAGGTCAACACCACGTGGCAAATGACCAGGACGTGAGGCGGAGGTACGCACCTCCAATCAAACCATCAGACCACTACTTGCCTGGGCACTGTAAGCCTGTGTGAGCCTGTAAGGAAAGGGCCATGCCCTGTGAGACAACGTCATACCACCCAAGTGATTGACCTGAACATGAAACGGAGGCCACTCCTCCCTTCCAGCTCATGAGCACCATGGTTATGTGTGCAAATCTGTGTGAGCCTATACTGGAACTGCCAAGGCCTGCAGCCAAAGTCACTACTGCCCAAGTGAATAACCAGTATATGAGGTAGAGGACTGCTCCTCCCCTTGAGCACACTAGGCCACCTTGCCTATGCGTGCACATCTATGGGGCCTGTAATGGAATGGTAGTGCCCTTGGGAAGCCCAGCTCATTATCCCCAGGGGAATGACCAGGAATGAGGCAAAGGACCCCACATCCCATCAAACAGAGGTAGCAGCTCAGCCATCACGTTCCCCATGGCTAATGCGGAGTCAACCAGACCCTTCCTTAAGGGCTTGGGTCATCACTGCGCTAACGCTCAGGATCTAACTCTCGTGCCTACCATTAATGTTGCATGACCCCGGAAAAAGTCCGGGCTTACATCAAACTGGGAGGTTTACTGGTGAACCTAAATGCGCCTAAGCTTCCTGATGGCTGCCTCTGGATATGAGGCAAGCCCCCTAACAGTCCACTCCCCCATAACTGGGAGAGATCCACCAGCTCAGCCATGACTCCTACAGACCAACTGGTACCCCAGCCTAGAGACTGCTAGCCACATGGTCATAGGTTCACCCCATGATGGGGGCGATGCCACCCATTTGCCATGAAACAATAGCCCTCCCTGGAGGCATAGCTCAGAGGAAGTCAGAGGGACAAGCTGCACCATTCCATCTGCAGGCAAGACCGGGCACTGCCTTAAAACATAAACTCCAGGACCAGTCTGCAGAACTCTCCTCAAAATCCTATGCCACTTGGATAAAAGTGGGTTAGGTATGGGCACTGCCTAATTGTCCAAATGAAGTGGGATGAGGGGTTATCTAGTTCCCTCCCCCACAATCCAACTGCCATGAAGATTGGAAAATTCCAATCATATCCAGTTCATAGTAAGACTCCCGTACTGACTGGTCAATGGGCCACTGCTCAGCTCACCAGTGCCCCTGCCTTAAACCCAGAAGCAACTGGGACCCAAGGCAGTGGAAACTCCAAGGAAACTCCATTGCTCAGCCCACCAGCAGCCAGGCCTTAACTGCTGCTGCTGCTGTAAGTACTCTCTCCAAATAAAGTGAAAACAGCGAGGGAGCCTAGATAGCCTGGAGGCCTGCAGGGGCTGGGCCTAGCCCTGTTTCAGCCCTCCTGATTGAGAGACACTGATATCAGTATTTCCCTCTTCTCCTTGGCCACTTCAAGTTTCTGCAGGGCCGCTTTGCAGGAGGCCCATTCACTGGCAGCTTGCCCTTAGCAGGGCTACTACCCTTTCTGGGTGGCATGATGGAAATGTACAGTAAAGTAAGGTAATGTACTGTAAAATGACTGTTTTTAGAAATTCAAAGCCCAATAGGAACACAGCACCCCCAAAATGGCAGCCCAAACATTGCATAGGCTGCAGAGGCCTCTATAAAATAGCTGCCAGTGCAAGGAGGCTAAGCAGGCCAACATGAGACACACTCAAAATGGTCACTCCCAGCACAGGATAAGCTCCAAAAAACCCAAAGAAATGGCCACTGCTGCCAGTAAGCAGCAGGCAAATCAGGCCACATGAAGTCCACACTCAAAATGGCCACCCCTGATGCTGTGCATATTGCATATGCCTTCACAACATGGCCACCATTGCTAGGAAGCTGAGCAGACCACTGGGTGCCACTCTCAAAATGGCCACCATAGCACAGGATAAGCTGCAAAAGCCCCACTAAAATGGCTGCTACTGCCAGTAAGCAGGAGGTAAATCAGGCCACACAAATGCCACACTCCAAATGGCCACCCCTAGAGCTGTGCATATTGTAGATATGGCACGGGCAGCCCCACAGCCCCCCACACTGCCTTTTGCCTGCCCTGCATGACAGGGGGTGTGCAGCAAGCTGGCCGCCCCCTGTCCTGCATGGCAAGCAAAAGTCAGCGTGGGGGGCTGCGAGGCTGCCCGTGCTGCTGCCTGCGCCCAATGGCAGCTTCCAGCTGCTCCCAGCGCCCCCTCCCTGGTGGCGCCGGGGGCAGACTACCCCCTGCCCCCCCCAATCCGGCCCTGATCAGCATTGGAACATTCTATACTGTTCTGCTGATATGACCATTGATTTCTGAAGGGGGTGGATGCATCTTAGTCTGGTTTCTCAGCTTTGAACATTCCACCTTGAGTGACTCTTCCAGGAGTTTAGACTCTTGACTAAATCTGTGCTCCTGACAGTATTGCTCTCAGCTTCACTAACACACTAGACTCCCTCACCACGTTAAGGTGTGTATCCAAGAGGGGTCAAAAGTATGAGAAACTTGTAACCCTGTTTATGAATTCTTTGTTTCAATAAAAATAGGAAGAATGATCAAACATTTTATATATATATATTAAGAAGATATTTGAGTATAAATAACTTTATGCTGTTTGATGGTTTTAAGATAGTCAAGAATATGAGTCTTATGGATTCAGTTTCGTTTTCCCGGCCATGTCGGACGCTCCTCTCCACAGGTCTGGGAGGAAACGTCCAAGCAGCCTGACCGGGCGGTTGACCCACGAGGGTTAACCCCCAGGACTCCCAGTGAGGGAGACGGGGTCCGGAGCGCGGCGGGAAGAACCCCCTGAAAGCAATGCAGGGGGTAAATTGCCCGTTTGCTCCAACGGAGGCCGGCAGACTTGCACTGCGCATCGCATGCAGCCGGGCCATGGAGAACGGCAATAAGCAGATTTAAGGTGAAAACCTGTAAGTAAGCAAATCCCTTCTGATTTCTAAGCGTATGCGAAGGATTGGTGGGAGTTGAAGCTAAGAAGGTGCGGATTTCTTCCCCTTCACGGAGTTTCGGAACTTAGATGGCGCCCCCCCCACCTAAGATGGCGACGAAAAAGCAGAGCCCAGCAATGAGTAAATCGGTGATGGCGACGTTACAGGGGAAGGGGGAAACTTTGGAAGAGATGGTGAGACAAGCAGTCTTTGATGCTGTGCAGCCCTTTGTAGCGAAACTGAATGAAATGGGGCAAAAGGTTGATTCAGTGGAAAGCGAAGTGAAAACCATTAAAGAAACAGCGACCGGAGCAGAGCAGTCTGCGCACGAGAACGCAGTACTCATGAAAGCAACAAGTAAGGAAGTGAAGCTTTTGGAGAATCAAATAATAGGATTGCAAGTGGACCGTGCCCAAACGGTACTGCGTCTTCAGAATGTAAAAGAGGAGCAAAGTGAAAATTTAAAAGATTTGGTGTCTGGACTTTTGGCGCCATTCGCAAAGGCAACTAATGAAGAGTTAAAAAGCGATATTTTGGAAGTCCGGCAGACATCTTCAAAGTATGTAATGAAGCGTCAGCTGCCTCGTGAGATTATTATTGACTTTTCATCTAAGAAGACTCGGGACACCATCTTATATAATTCATACAATGTGGACTTGGATTATTTGGGCAATAAGGTTAAAATATTGAAGGATGTTCCATTTTTGGCTCATAAAAGAAGATTTAAGTATAAAGGACTTGCGGCTTTCTTGAGGAAATGTGACGTAAAATATAAATGGTTGTTTCCAGAAGGCATCTGGTTTAGATATAAGGATCAAACCTACAAGATTACATCGGAAGCGCAGCTGACAGACTTTTTGTTCAACCATCAGGAGTTCCAGCAAGAAGAAAGTCCAAAGTCTGAAGGGGAAAGTGGGGGGGAGGAGAGAGCGGGCGCAGCTGCTCCAGCTGCGCAGAGAGAACTGAGACCGAGACGTGGGGGGGGGGGAGGAAAACCTGATCCTGAATATAGTCTGTATTGTATAAGATCTACCAATCTGATAGCATATTAGAAAGTTAACTTTTAAGAAAAATTGCAGCATGAAGGGAATACAAGACATGTAGTGTAGCGTTTGTTGTTTGTATGTTGCTCTTCCCTTTTTCCCAGTCCCCCCTTCCCTTCTCCCCCTTGTACTTTTGTAGTCTTTTGTAGTTTTTTATGTTAGATATTAAAAATAAAAAAATACAAAAAAAAAGAATATGAGTCTTATTAGGAAAAATATTAGCTACTGTTGGAATGTGATTATAAAAATGCATAAATATGGGAAACTAGTCTAAAGCACCTTTTCTGAAGATGCTTGTAACTTGTTTACTTTTTGTAAGAAACAATGGACTCAACTAATCACTCTCCCTTAATTATTTATGTAAAATCAATAGATGATATTATGGTTATGTTAGGTGTAAAATATTGTGCTTCATTAAAATGATAAAATGGAGGCAAGATTCTCTAGAACTTTTTTACTGATATCCAAAACAAACCAAAACCATTGCTGAGGTGTAATTTTTAAGCAAACCAAGGGAATCCGCCTGGATAGTAATTAGCTGCAACCAACAATTCCGGGAATATGTATTAAACTAACAGTTCTTTATCTTCGGTGCAAAGGTGCAAAGTGCAAAGTGCAAATACATAAATATACAAATAAATAAATATACAATAAATACAATAAGAGTATCTGATTCCTCTGTCCAAACATGCAATAAATACAATGAAAATTACTAATTTTGTGTCCAAATCGTTATGGATTTTTTTTTCAATATCAATGAAAGTATCCATAAAACGTATATGATGGAAACTTAGCAGCATGCAAAATTGCAAACAGACAGTCCCAGTGTAGATAATGGGTGACCCCAGTCCAAACTGAAAAATGTTCCAACTGTGCCGACGGGATTATGCGTGCATGTTATACAATTCCTGTTTCGTATAAAGCATACTTCTTCTTGGGCACAATTAATCATGGACAGTCCCCAATTCACTGGTAACTCAAATATAGCTGCTTATACATTCTCTTCCCAACTTCAATACATAACGAGCATGAATCATAATACAACGGACCAGCCGGCCAGGCGAATGGTTCCCCCCTTTTAAGTGCCATACACCCCAGCCATAAAGCCCAAGGGAAGGCCTTTTCCAGGGGGTCCCAAGGGCAGTCTGCCCTCTCAGCAGGCAGCCATAAAGCCCACCAGCCAATCCAAGACAGATCCCCATTCCCCACCAATGGGGAGGTGCCACCGGGTGCTCACCGGCCCACTCTGCCTACCCAAACTAACCTGCCAATGCCAGGGCCAAGCCTCTGCTTAGGTCCTGACGCCCCACATCTCCTGTAGGACTAGCCACAACCCTTGCCGCAAGTCAGTCAAAAATATCTCATTGCCCTTAAAGGACAGGTGCACACCATCTCCTCTGTAGAGGTCAGCTTACGTGTCCCTAATCTGGGGATGGGGCAAATAAATCCCCAGCCCAGCACCCAAAGCCTTCAACATAGCCTTGTGGGCCTTACACCTGGCCCACTCATCCCCATCATGATCCAAAGCCTCCCTCCACACATGTCATGGGAGGACAGTGGACCACATTATCAGAACCCCAGGCCATTGCTCAGAAATAAACTTTAAGTCAGCCTGTGCATGGAGAGTACAGGCCTTGCCCTTGACCTAACCCAAATAATTACCACCTAAGTGGATAACCAAAAAATGAGGGGGAGGGGCACATCTTCCCTCAAACAGTGGCAGCAGGCCTGTTCCAGGGTCCTCAGTGGCAGCAGGCCTGGCCACTGTAGGCCCCAACGGCCCTGCCACTCAACTTGGGCCCACTGACTGAGGCCAAGCTGGGACCTCAAAGGAGTCCTCTTGGCCTGATGGGCAGCCCAAAAGAAATGAGGATCTGACACCTCCCACGGTGAACCACAGCACCTGAAGAAGAAAAGGAACAATTAACCAGAGCTGTTAAAAGGGTTAGCAGAGGACGGACATACCCCTGGTAATCCGTTGATCATCACTGTCCTACACTGTGAATGGCCACCTCAGGGTATCCCATTGCGGCTGCGGTGGAGGCTGCCCCAATCCTAAATGAGTGGGTACAAAACTTGAACCCCACCAAGCCAAGCTTAGCGAAAGCTCTCTTGGTAACGGTCCAGAACTGGTACCAAGTAAGGGGGATCCCATTACAATGGTGAAATAAAACCCATTTGCCGTAGCCCCTCTTATCAAGATATGCACACAAAGCACGCATGGGGCACAACTCAGACTCCACACACAAGCCCAACTGAACCACCATCCCTTTTTGGTGCTGGTCAGTTTTAGACCTCCAGATGCAGAAGGAAACACCATCCCCAACAAACTGCACATCCTGCACCAGAAGGGCATGATCCAACTGATCCGTGTGTGAGTGTGCAACCAGCTCCCCAATTCTGAGGGCCCCAAAGAAGGCCGTGAGCAACGCCACATGAAAAAGTGCAGCCTCATAAATGGACGAGCACACTGTACCCCAAGCCCCACCTAAGCCCCGAAGGATGGACGGAGAGTTGGGTTGCCTGGCATCGGGCTGGGAGCCAGCCTTCCTGGACCACCCCTCCAGCATCTTATGGACCCTAAAGTCCCCTGTGACCTCTGGGAAACCCTGAGCCTTGCTGGCAAAGGCCAGCGCAGCCAAAAGTCCCCTCAGAGACTTTACTTTACAGGTATGTCAAGACCTGGGCGGGACCCTCGGTCTTCTCATGGGCAAGGGGGACCCCAAGCTCCCCAGCCAAGGCTATGAACCCGGCCAGCAGTCTGGCACATTGGCCTGACCCCTTAGGTACACTGAAAATAAAATCATCCAGGTAGTGGGCAGAGTCACGGCATTGCTGCCTCTGAAGCAAGGCCCACTCCAGGAACGAACTGAACTTCTCGAAAGCCGCACAAGAAACAGAGCAACCCATAGGAAGTGCTCTGTCTATGTAAAACTGGCCATCAAGCGAGAATCGCAACAACTCAAAAGTCCTCTAGGTGGACAGGCAAGAGGCTAAATACCGACTTGATGTCACATTTCGCCATTTCTGCACCAATCCCACTGCGCTTCACCATAGTGACAGCCTCATCAAAGGACGTGTACCGCACAGTATACAAGTGCTCCGGGATGGCATCATTGACTGACCCACCCCTGGGAAAGGACAGGTGGTGAATCAGTTGGTACTCGCCTGCCGCCTTATTAGGCATGACTCCCAGAGGGGAGACCCTCAAATTAAGAACAGGAGGAGCAGGGAAAGGTCCCAAAACTCTCCCCTCTGCAAATTCTTTAGCTATTTTAAGCGTCACCACCTCCTCCATGCCGGCCACTGAATGCAGATTGGATGACATGAAGGGGGCCCGAGGGCCCTGGAACAGAATGCAGAAACCAAACATAAACCCTTCTAACAAAAACTGAGCCAAAGTGCGATCGGGGTATCCCCGCAGTACCTCAGCCAGCACTTTCAGATTTATGGGAGTTGGTCCCCTTGTCAGCTGGAGGCTGACCTGGCCCACCCCAAGGCCGCCATCCACCACTGGGCAGCCGAGGGTGGGGACATGCTGAGAACACATAGGAACCTCTGCACCACGGGCATTCATGCTTGAACCCGCACCCTCTCCTGGAGCACACTCCTTGATAAGTGAATTCCCAACAGAGCAGATGAGGCAGAACCGACTGCCCCACGTAGGCGTGGGTACTAGGAGGGGTGGCAAGGCACTGCAATAAATGCCTGCTGTCTGACCTATCACCTAGGTTGGGCTTAGGCGGGGCCATAAGCTGCAGCCAAAGCTGCTGGTGAATTCGGTCCCAGGGCAATGTTGGGTCGACCGCCGCACACAATCAGAATTCCTCATCATACTGCATCCAAGCAGCACCGATGAAGTCTGTATACCCCGGTATACAATATCAATATACTGAAACAAGGGGGCAGCCCTTTGCAGCTGGGCACGTGCTATGACCCCAGCATAAATCAGCATGCCAGGCAACCAACTGGCCCAGGTGCAGTTGACCTTCTGGCGCTTAAGCCTTTCCTTGTCACGGTCGTCCCTCTCCTCTTTATCTTTCTTCTCCAGGTCACGGAAAAGCAGGGTAAAGACGTCAATAAACTCACCATGAATGATTTTATCCCTAGTGGCAAGTATCAGGTGTTTCCCTAAAGGCAAAGCTGTGTCCCCGAAGGGCATAGCCCTGTAAGGCATGACCTCCATGGCAGAGGCATGGTAATAAGGGCTCATGGGGAATGGGGGCCACATCAGCTGAGGCTGCCCAAAGGATTGGCCACTACTGGTGGTACCGGACACACCCGCTGGTGCTACAGCAGCTGCAGGGGGGGGGCGACCATGGGCTGAAATTGCAGAGCCTGGGGACTCCAAAACTGCCGCTGACCAGCGCCAGCCTGTGCTGACTGATAAGGATGGCCGGACCAGGCCGGCAAACCCACTTGCGGGGCAACCATCGAACCACTGTGCTGTGACTGGAGCACCCAACCAACAGGAGTACAAGTCACGCCAACAGGCCCCCGCGGGCCAAGGGTGTGTGTCGTGTGGTGCAGGCAACTTACCATCCAGCTCAGGGTGGTCCACAGCCACTGCAATGGGAGGCATCTCAGCTGCATCAGGCCCCTCTTGTTCCTCTTGTGTAGTCGTCCCAGTGGGCTCTGGATCGCTAGGATGCTCAGCCGCACCCCTGCCAGCTGCACCTGTTGAACCTTCAAGAGCAGACAAGCATGTTAAAACATCCCTTTGAAAGGTGGCCTCAGAGACTTTTTTGGAGGCCCTCCTGACCCTGCTCCCTGCAGGCTGCCCAGGAATGACACCCCTGGTCCTTTCCAGAGCAGCCAGGTTAGCCAAGATCTCTTGCCTAGCGGACTCAACATCCTCATCATCAGAGGAAGTGTCGGACAATGCAAGTTTAGCCAGGGGATGTTTTTCAGGCTGCTTGCCCTTACTCACCCCTACACCCTTCTTAGGAGGCATGGCTCAATATAAGAGCTGCTGTCAAGCCTTGAGCAGGAAAAAATCCCACCACTAGGGCCACTGGCCACTCAACAGGGAATTTCACACACAAAATCCCCCCAAAACACCTTGTGAGGTGGGTGGGGTTGAGAGAGCTCCAGAGAGCCGAAATTAGCCCCAAGTTTACCCAGCTGGCTTCAAGTGGAGGAGTGGGAAATCAAACCCAGCTCTCCAGATTAAAGCCATGTGCTCTAACCACTACACTAAACTGGGTCTCAGTCAAAGGAATCCCCTTCACAGCACCCCCTGCAGGGCTGGTCTCAGGATTAATTTTTAATTTAATTTAATTTAATTTATTAGATTTATACTCTGCCCTCCCCACATCAGCGGACTCAGGGCAGATAACACCACAATTCAAACATATTAAGTATCACTAAAAATTTTTAAATTCTTACACATCATCATTAACATTACAACTATGCAAATATATATATATATATATATATATATATATATATATATATATATATATATATATATATATATATATATATATATATAAACAGAAAAAAGAGGCGTTCCATACAGCAGTTCTTCCCAGAACAAATATATGAAGTATAAATGATGGACAACAGCATTTACAGAGGAGGGTATATGGTTTAACACCCTCCCCCTGCCTGGAGGGGGGACACTGCCCAGCATCAACCATATGCTTGGTGGAACAACTCTGTCTTACAGGCCTGGCGAAATGTTAACAAGTCTTGCTGGGCCCTGGTCTCATGAGATAGAGCGTTCCACCACACTGGGGCCAGTACCCCACACCGGTGCTCCAACAATGACCTGATAACAGCAAACAAATAGCAACAGATATGGGGGGGGTACCACCCAACATAGACAAATGGCCACCGAAAGTTACCAAGCACACACACCCCAGCCACAGGCACCCTAAATGGCAAGGCAGCAGGGGGTAGGCCTAGGCAGCAGTGTATGACCCAATCACCCACACACCCACCCAGCCAGGGAGGAGGGCACCGCAAATTCCACCCAAAACACACCACTGGCATGATATCACCCTCCCTGCCGAAGAGGTCCACTTATCCGGCCCCAGGAGGGAAGAGGAAAAGCACCCACATGCCAGAAAACCCAGCCGCTGAAAGCCACAGACGCCGCATGGGGATGAGCAGGCTCGGGGCCCAGCAAAAGCCATGCCACCGCAGCACCACTTAAACTCCACTCATCCCACGGCTGCCGGAACGGGGGGTGCCGAAATCCGGAGCTGAATGCCCTGCCCAGTGGCAGCTAGGTGAGAAAGCAGGCACTGCTAAAGCTAGCAATAAACTCGCCAAGGCGCCGCCCAAGACCATTCCCTCACACTCTTGCAAGATGAGGCCAGAGCAACCAAGCTCCGTTGTTTATGAGCTTGCAAAGGGAGCTGCACAGGGAGGAATGTGGGGCTGGCCGATAACAGGCCAGGCCACTCCCCCCTCCAAGCACCCGGATGCCGGGGAAATAGCTCTCTCCCTCCATGCAGGAGGGCAAATGGTGGCACCCGGGTAAGCGTGCAGGCGCGCTTTGGGAGTGCCATTTTATGTTCAGGATTTTCTCTCCAGGAAGAATATCAAGATTCTAACAGCGCTCAAATATTGGTGTGAGGTAAATTGATAGGATACTTATGTTCTTGTTATGTGTAACTGTTCTTGACCATTTATTGGACAGAAATTTGTGTCTTGTTTATCTTTCAATTTCATTTTTATCCCATCCATCTTTCAAAGAATGTAGAGCAAATTATATGGTTTTCTCCATTTCTCTCCACCTAAAACTATCTCCATTTCTGTTTTATCCTGCCTCACAACAATCCTATGAACTAAACAAGGCCTGAATCATCTGCCACGATGCTCACTGGGTAACACTGGGCCAATGTCACCCAGTGAACATCATGGCAGAGCATGCATTTGAACTCTAGAGACACCACACAACTGTAATTCTCACATTATAGTCACAGCACCTGATTCCTTTCTGCTTGGTTCTCAGGTCATTAAAAGCCTCCTGTACTGGACGGAGAGGCTAAAACATTCACTCAGCGTCTGGGACTAATACTGGATACGAGGGGAGTAGAAGGGAGATATAATTAAAGTATTGTAAACTGCTTTGACTACTTTATCATAAAAAAGAGCTCATCAGTATATTAGAATACGTTTGCTTTATTGTAAAGTGCTTAGAACAATTAGGATTATATCACACAGTTATAGGCATCGTTCATATATTTATTTCATTTAATTTCTTCCAATCCACTCAATGAATGAACAAAGTGGCATGCAACATAAAAGCCATACTAATATCCAATATCTTGCTATCTTATTTAAAACAATAAAACAACATATTTCAAATTCTGAAATAATAGCAACAGAACATATGAGAAGTGCTACTTTCCAAAGTAACAATGAAATAAAAAAGGCTTAGGCAAAATTCCTAAAACCCAATAGGAAGATGGCTACATGGCTCCTATAGGAAAAAAAATAATCAACAACTGAGGCAACTGAGGCCTCTAATGAAAAGGTTTTGTTTAATTATTTTTATTTTTTCAATTTTATACCATTTCTCTTCAGTTAAGATCTTGAAGATCACCAATTTATTCATCTATTTAAAATATTTTTATTCCCTGCTCTCCGCTAAAAGGCTTTTGAGAAATGTTACTAAAATTAAAACTATTTAACAATAACAACAAAACATCAAATAAAAAGTAGCATAAATGCAACAATGAAACTACAGCATAAAAACTATATTATAAAAACCATTGCATAAAACAACAATTTCCAAGAGCCAAAAAAAATATATCCCACCATAAGGTGGGGCATCAAATCAGAACAATAAATAAAATATACTGAATATATTAACAGCAACTGGACTAATTCAATAACAAAAAACAAATATGTGGGAAAATAAGAGTGCTTTAATTGACGCCTAAAACTTACCAATTGTGTTACTGAGTGAATGGCTGTGGTGAAAGAGTTCCAAAGATGAGATGTTAGAAAAGTGTACCATAAAGAACATGCAAGAAGTGTAATTTGTTGATATGCTAGAGGAGACAATAGAGTATCCTCTTTCTGTGTAGAAGGAATGTAAAATGGCTGAACAAAGAAGTTAAGTTACTGCCACCTTGTGGTGTAAACTTGTTTATGAGAGTCCAGATACAGAACATGGTGTCAGAAGTAAATGAGAACTTAAAATTGGACTGAACAGAGCAGAGCAGCCAAAGCAGCCAACACCAGGCAAGTACCCTCTATGGACTTTGATCATGGGAATGTTGCTGAGAATTGGACCCATTGGATAGAAGCCATGTTACTGATAACTGCAGGCCCAGAGAAAGACAAGCACACCGAGGAACAGAAGGCTGCAGTTTCAAATCAATATTTGGGCAGAAAGGCAGAGATCTTCAGGAGTGCCTGTGGCAAGCTATCACTGTGTGTGCATGTGCCATCAAGTCAAAATCGACTTATGGTGACCTCAGTAAGGGTCTATCAAGGCAAGTGAGAAGCAGAGGTGGTTTGCCAGTGCCTTCCTCTGCAGAGTTTTCCTTGGTGGTTGTGCATCCAAGTAACAACCCTGCTTAGCTTCCAAGATCATTGTGATATAATGTCCCTTTAACTGGAGTAGCCTCCCAGCACAGCTGTAAAGTACTTATTGCTTTAGTGTTTTCCTGGCAACTTGCTATTGACATTTCCTGGAACTTGGGAGTAGCTCTCCTTTTGGAGGCTTCTAGAGATGCCAATAAACGGAGTTGCTTACTGCATGGGAAGTCTGAGTGATTTGATGAATATTCGTCATACTTTGGTCTGATAGAACCACATTACAATCATGCTATACCATGCCACCATCCTTCCCAAGCTATCACTAGAAGATAGGAATACAAAAAGACACTATCATCCAGCAACTGGTGGGGGTACTATGGGGGCAGATAGTGACTTACTGGCTACTCTGCGCTTGCCAGACTCATAAGAAGTTACAAATCCACTGGAACTGCTCTGGTTTGGGGCAAAAAATGTAGAGTAATTTTGTCCTCAAACCCAAAAACTGCAAGCACTTGTAAGGGCCAGTGAGTCTTCCTTCCTTTCTTTCTTTATTTTCTCCTCACTGGTGAAGGATGGGGCAGCTAGAGGAATGGTAGCCCTTACTGCACACCTAGAAAAAAATATTTCTTCAAGATAAATTATTTGATGAAAGACAGGAAGAGACATCAGAACTAGTGGATGAGAGGGTGATGCAATTACACTTCATAGCCAAAGAATGTGCTTTTCATAATAATGATGATATGATATGACATGACTAAAGACAGGATGTTAGTGGGGTCCAGTTCAAAATACATTGAGGAGAAATGACTACAAGAGAAAGACCTAACATTAGAGAAAGCACTAAAAGTAGCATATGCATATGCAATTTCTAGAGTACAAATGAAAATATTACAGAATAAATCCCAAGAGGTGTTTCAAATTAAGAGAAAAGTAATAAATCACAAAAAAGCAGGAAACTAGATCACCAGGACTCACCAGAAATATATTTCAGGACAAGAAAAAACAAACCAAAGTAAAAGGAGTAGAAAGAAACACAGCAAAGGGGAGCATGGGGGGATGTTTTTTTTTAAAAAAAAAACAAAGGAATAATTTTGCCCGGTTATGTACTGCAGAGAAAAAAATTCTTGTAGAAAGTGAATGAAATACAAGAAAGAGAGGGACTTCTTGAAATCTGTAGCAGCACAGAAATACTATTTTTGGCAGCAGTTTCAAATGCAGAAGACAAAAAAGAGGAAACCATGGTGGATATAAAAGTAGGCAGAAAGAAGAAATGGATTCAATTCACAATAGATAACAGAAGCTGATGTTAACAGCAGAACACATGAAAACCTGCTAGCAGATGTAGATTTAGAAAAAGCTGGTTTACCATCCTTATCAGGATGTGGAGAATATCCATTAAAGATGTCGGGAAAATTTACCTTAAAGTTCAAGTATAATAAGCTGATATATATATACCCTTACATTTTGAGGATGAAACAGTGAATGAAACAAATGCAAAAGTGGTATTGGATTAAAAGGCAAAGAAACAACTAAATCTGATAAAGATTGTGCAACTGGTGAACACAAAAGACATTGAGATTAAAAAAACAAAAAAAATGTGTTTACTGGGCTAGGTTGTATACCAGGACTGTGGCATATAAATCTGAAACTAGAGATCTATGTGCCAAGAAGAGTACCAATTGTGCTTAGGAAGGAAACTGAGAAAGGACTTAAATGGAAGGAGCAAATAGGAGTTCTAGTAAAAGCAGACTTCGTGGTGCAGACTGTCTTATAAGAGACCAGATACATAACAAAATGAAAAAAAAAATCTGTACTGCTAAGCCCTTATTTCTTTTATAAAAATGCCCTCTTGGACAATTCTATTTTGTCAAGTCTGCAGATGATAGTAGTGTGAGACCTTTTCTGACCTCATCAGACAGGCCATTCCACCTGTTGGGAAACACAGCAGAGAATGCTTAGGTAGGGGTAGCTGTCAATGTTACCCATTTGCCAGAGGCCGCCTTCAGAAGACTTTGCTCAGATGAGCAAAGCTAACATAATGGTATAGATGTTTTTGCATATTAGGAGAGGTGGTTCTGCAGATATTTGGTGCCTAAGCCATGAAGAGCTGCATAAAGGTCACTCTGTGTGTGTGAGTGGGGGGGAAATATTTGGGAACTTCCTGCATTGTGCAGGGGGTTGGACTAGATGACCCTAGATGTCCCTTCCAACCCTGTGGTTCACTGATTCTATGCTTATCCAGGGCATGCACTGCAGAGCCCATATCTTTTCTGCCACAACTATCTAAGCAGATAAAACTCATAAAAGGCACTCTAGCCACAGCTGCCACCTGCTTATACAGTAGAAGGAAACTTCAAACAATGGACCTGTTCCTTCAATGGGAGTCCAACCCCATCCAGAACAGGTTACACCTTAAATCAGACCTTCTGCTGAGTAGTAGCACTTCCATGTTATCAGGATTAAGCTTCAGTTTATTAGCTCATATCCACTCCAAATCTGCCTCCAGGCACCCTGTTCAGGATTTCTACAGCCTCTCTGGGAGCAAGACTGAACAGAATGTCATCTGTACAACAGTGACAGCCCAGTTGAAATCTCCTGATGACCTCACTCAGTAGTTTAACGTAGATGTTAAAAAGTATAGAGAATAAGGTGGAACCTTGTGAGACCCCAAGGCCAAGGAGCTGAGTAACAGTTCCCCATCACTGTGTTCTGAGACGTACCCTCCAAGTAGGATTAGAACTAGCGCAAAACAATGCCTCCCCGTCCCTGTCCGGAAAGACAGTCCAGAAGGATACCATAGTTGATGGCATTGGAAGCCCCTGAGAAGTTCGGGAGTATCCACAGTGTTTCACTCCATCTGTTCATCTCCTGTCTTGATGCAGGTCATTCACCACAGTGACCAAGGATATATCAGACCTATAACCAAGCCTAAACCAGATGGGGAAAGATCAAAGCAATTTGCCACATCCAGAAAAGCTTGAAGTCATCCAGTCACCACTAGACATGGGCACGAACAGCATTACGAATGGAAAAAACCAACAAACAGGCCACTCGGCTGCTCGTGAACGGACCGTTCGTGGTGCACCATTCCAGCTTAACAGGCGGTCAGAGCAAGCCTTCTTCGTTGCGCTTGGCTGCTGTTCGGGAAGCTAGACACTCAGGCACCTTCAATCAATTGCCTCGGCAATAGAGGGGGGGAGTGCCTGATCTCTGTCTGCACTCCCTTTGTCACCCCGGACACCCCAGTCAAAGCCCAACTTAGCTTGATGGGCAGGTCTTCCTTCCTAGCGTGGAGCTGAAAATAGGTTACAATTGGTAATGTGGGAGCAGACACCAGGGGGGAGGGAGGGAGGAGGAGGGTGTTCTGTGGCCATGGGAACTCCAATCTCATCCCTGCAAACCCTGTTAGGCAGTTATGACTGCCAACCACAGGCCTCCTGCATTTCTCAATGAGTCCTCAGCTTATAAAAGGGCACCACGCTCCCAGTTCTGGTTTCACTTTCAGCGAGCAGTGGAGTGGGACAGAGCTGTTAATAGCGTTTTGGGAGAGAGAGAGGGAGACTGCATTAGAGCTGGGCTTTTTTCTGTGTGTGGTGGGTGGGATAGGGAGCTATCCCCTCTGGTTCCAGGGCTGCTTTCAGGCCCTGGGGCCAAGCTCAGTGAGCACCTCGGCTGAGGGCTCACATTATTGTCACTGCCAGATCTGGTCAGGTCTCTGGGAGTGTTGGACTAGGGCTCTAGCCCCTCCCTCTGGTTCCAGGGTTGATGTCAGGCCCTGGGGCCAAGCTCACTGGGCACCTCGGCTGAGGGCTCACATTATTATCACTGCCTGATCTGGTCAGGTCTCTGGGAGTGCTGGGCTAGTGCTCTACGCCCTCCTTTTGGTTTCAGGGCTGCTGCTAGGCCCTGGGGCCAAGCTCACTGGGCACCTCGGCTAAGGGCTCACAGTGTTCTCTCCTTTTCTGTCCTCCTTAATTCTAGGTTGGTGGCACAATTAGTCTTCATGTTGTGTTGGCCGCCATGGGTGGTCGTGGGCTGAAGTACAGAGGTAGTCCACCTGGTTTACTTGTGGAAAGCAATACTGGGTGTGGCTCGTGGGCAGCAGAGTCCTCCCACTCCCCCCAATTCACCTGTGGGGGCTGTGGAGGAGGCCAAAGAAATCTTTCCGCTGGGGGGAGAGGATCTCTCTCAACATTTTGAGAAAGGGGTGGGTGACGGAGGAGGAAAGGTTTGTGTTTTATGAAAGATCCCTCCCATCCCCATCCCAAACTCTCGGTGGTGTCCCCACCTGAAGTCCACCCCTCACCCCGTCATCCTTGGCCAGCTCCACAGCACAGCCTGTAACCGTTCATCCTCTTTCCTCTGGGACAGTTAGTGGTCCATGTTTCAATGCCTCCATATGGAGGCACTTTCGGGCCCTTCCTAATGACCCCCGTGTGGTGTGGTGCCATGCCTGTGATGTCCTAGTGCGCACGGGGAAAAACCCTAAGCACCTGTCATCAATGGTCCTGAATCAGCACCTGAAGATGCACCACCCAAGCCTGTGGTCTCCATCCGCACCCAGCCAAATATCCGTTGGGGGGAGAAAGGGGGCGGCCAGCTCTTCTGAGTGGGGATCAGTGGGAGGGTCATCTTGCCCTGAGGGTGACGCTGGTGGAAGCAGAGCGCTCAGGCAGGCCACGCTCATGGAGGTTGTCCCCTCAGGGTCTGGGACAGTGCTGCTTAGAACTTCGAGATTGAGGGCTCAGGAAGCAGGCCTTCATGTCTTGGCAGAGACAACTGCCCTACATGGCTTGCCCATATCCATCGTGGAGTGTGTGGGGTTCTTCAGGCTACTAAAACATTTCACCCCTTGGTTCTCCATGCCATCGCTTCACACCCTTGCCCATCAAGTCCTGCAGGTATCTCGAATAAGGGCTGGCATGTTTGGGTCAGGTTTAGCCAGGCCCACTCCCACTGCTAACACTCCTTTGGGCTCCTGCACAACTGCTCAGGAGCTGTTGCACATGTAGTTGAGCTGCACAGTGCCCCTATCCATTGAAAACACTGTGTCCTCTGAGCAGGGAGGAATGAGTCTCTCGACTCATGTCCTTCCTGCAAAGGCAGGAAGGTGGCCAATGTCAGCTGCTGCTGCTGCTGTCCTGTTTCTGTCTCTCCCTCTGTGGAACCACTCACACGAATGACCTCTCCTGTCCTGCCCATCCCCTTCTTTCTGCAAAGGCAGGATGGCGGCTCATGTCATCACCCCTTCACGAGGGACTATCCTGTTACTGCTCCCTCCTTGGTCATGAGGGACAGCTCGGCTGCAATTGCTCAGCCGATTGTATCGTATAG
Source organism: Eublepharis macularius (assembly GCF_028583425.1). Taxonomy (NCBI): domain Eukaryota; kingdom Metazoa; phylum Chordata; class Lepidosauria; order Squamata; family Eublepharidae; genus Eublepharis; species Eublepharis macularius. Next base: position 121,212,069 of record NC_072792.1, read on the forward strand.
GTATATGGCATAGTTGCACAGCATGGGGGCTCCTCTGTAAATGGGACTGACTGGACCCCTTTGTGCCGGGTGGGAATATGTCCCGCGACTCCCGTCCTTTCCACAAAGGCAGGAAGGAGGGTGATGGCAGCTGCTGCCACTGCTCTATTTCTTCCTCTCCCTCTCTGGGACCACTCTGACCCCTCCCAACAACCTCTCACTTGGGAGCTTTCAAGTTCCCGGTCCATATCTCTCCCTTCCAGGTACTGCCAGGAGTCCCTTCCCCACCACTTGTACCACCTCGTCCCCTCCTTTCTGTGATGGCAGGGAGGTGGTTGATGTCAGCAGCCACCGACGGATTGGGGTCTTCCAGGCCCTGTCCATGTTCCCTCTGTCAGTCTATGGAAGACAGGATATGTTGAAGTTGACTCCTGGCCCTTTCAGCAAGAAATTCAAGCTCTCTTGAGTAAATGGGTCTTTATTGAGATATCATAGACTTCACCATACATATGTCCATAGATTACACAGAAGCAATTAAAGGCGTCTGGCTGTACACAGGTCTCTTGTTAAGAATGATGCATTGAGTACAGGATACATTATATCAACCCGTTCACGTGTTCCCCCACCCTTCCGGCTCTCCCAGCCGAACACAATCAGTAGCGGGATGGAAGGAGCTGTCCCAAGGCCACTGGGGTGAGCCATCCAAGATAAGGGCTTGACCATCCTGGAATCTGGAAGGCAACAAGGGAAGCAGGTGCGAGAAACTATTGCAACATATCATAAGCTGAATAACAATATGGAGGGACAGTGGACAACAGACCTGATATTTCTGCCCCCTCAAAGGTCCCCTCACCCCCCAGGTCCCAGCTTGTCCGGGTATCTTTTGTGGAAGTTGGCGGTGAGTCGGGGGGCGTTGACATGGGAGTGTTCGACCCACTCCCAGAATGCTTCGTCGAAGTCTCGCCACCTGATTAAGTAATATAGTTTTTTATTTTTTAATTTGGAGTCCAGTATTTCCTCTACTTCATCGTGGACTTGCCCGTCTACTAGGGTAAGATATGGAACTCCTTTTTCTGGATGCCATTCGTCCGGGGCGAGGGCTTTCTTCAGGAGGCTGAAGTGGAACATAGGGTGGATTTGGCGTAGGTTTTTGGGGAGTTCCAGTTCTATGGTAACCTCGTTGATTACCCTCTTGATGGGGAAGGGGCCAAGGTATTTGAGTCCCAGTTTTTTGCATGGCTGGTCGCTTTTAAAGTTCTTGGTGGAGACGTACATCCGGTCCCCGGGCAGTAGTTTCGATTGCTCAGTGTGGTACCGGTTGGCAAACTTCTTGTACTCCTCCTTGGCCTTTTTCAGGGTTTTCTGTATCACTTCCCATTGGGATGTTAACGTAGACCATCATTCCCCTAGATCCCCGGCTTTTTGGAATTCGGGGTTGGTTACAAAGGGCAGGGCTGTTCCTTCATATTCTTGGACTATTGTGAAGGGAAGGCTCTGGTTGAGCTATGGATCGCATTATTGTATGCGTATTCGGCAAAATGGATAAAGTCTGTCCAATTATCTTGCTGATAATTGATATAGCAATGTAAGAATTGTTCCAGCACTTGGTTAGTGAGCTCATTTTGTCCATCAGTTTGTGGATGGTGAGCGGAGCTTATGCCTTGTTCAATGCCTGCAGTTTGGAGGAGCTCCCACCAAAAGTTGGCAACGAATTGCACACCTCGGTCCGAGATTACCTTGAGAAGAAAAGAGTGAAGTCTTACTATGTGTTTCATAAACAGATTAGCCAGTTTCTTGGCAGTGGGGATAGTAGTACAAAGTATGAAATGGGCTTGTTTGGAGAATAGGTCTACTACCACTGGGATGCACGTGTGCCCTTTGGAAGGTGGTAGGTCCATGATAAAATCCATTAAGATGACTGCCCACAGTCTGGACAGGATCTCCAGGGCTTGCAGCAGCCCTGGGGTTTTTCCCCTCCTGGGTTTCCCCATGACGCATACTGGGCAGGAGGATGAATTTGTCATCTCCTATCTTTCCACTGGGCTCATTGAGTACAGTTTGCCTTTAGGGAGCTTTTCCCTGGGGACTAGTTCGATAGCACAGTCTGTGTTTCAGTGTGGGGGGAGCTCATCGGCCTCCTTGTCATCAAACACTAGGTGGAGGTCTCGATACTCAAGGGGGATGGACCTTTCCTCCTCCTCCGTGAGTAATACAATCTCCAACGGGGAGGGGGCTTCTTTCCCCCATACCTTTGCCCATGCATGCACTGCGCATTTGTCCTCTTTAAATATGATCATTCCCGTGGACCATTTAATGTAGGGATCATGATCCCAGAGCCAGCGGCTCCCCAACACCAAGGGGTATTTTGTGACATTGCTGACTATGTAGGCTCGGGCTTCCCAGTGTTTCCCCATCCCTGTTGGGACCAGCTCAGTTTTGTAGGGGGCAGGGCTCATACTAGACCCGTCCATTTGCTTGAATACTATCGGGTCTTTTAGTTCGTGGGTGTCCAGTAAATGAGCCCATTTACTAAGGCGGGCGACATAATGTCGCGCAAGCATCCCGAGTCTATGACGGCTTGCACTCGCACATGGGTTCCCCTTTTTGGGTTTACTAATATCACAGGCATGAATAGTATGGCCCCCCTCTCCCTCATCTGGGGTGGGGTGGACTTCTTCGCGACCTGCCATCGGGGATGGCTTATGGAAGATCTGTCCCATTTCCCTGTGGTAGATACATCTCCTCCTTCTGGCCGAGGTCTTCCACGTTGCCCGGGTGTTCCTCCGCATCTAACCTGGTTTCCGGCCTCCTGCAATTGGGCGGTAGCTTTTGCTCAGCCTTCAGTGCTCGTGGAGCTGGGGGAGGTCTATGGCTTTGCCGGGTAGACTTTGGCTTAAGTATAGCAAAGTGCCTGATGCCCCTGCATTGGAGGCACAGCTCTTGCCTCCAGCTGGTGTCTCGCAGCTCTTGGCCGGGTCCGGGGCTGCCGGATGGTGGTGCTCGGTCGTGGCTATATATGGGGGGGCCCTCCTCACTCCCGTAAGTTGGTGTTGTTTCACCAACCAGACCACCTGTGTCTGGTTTTTGACCTCGCACGCCAATTGGATCCATCCCAGGAGGGTTAATGTGTTATCTTGCATCAGGGCCCTATCTAGCAGGTCGGTATTCATACCATTCCGGAATAGTTCTATTTTAACTTCTTCATGATAGTCTGGGCACTTGGTGGCGAGTTGATGGAACTCGGCAGCATAGTCTCTCACGGGCCGGGACCCCTGCCGGATGGCTTGGAGTTTGATCCGGACCCTCTCCCCTTCCATTGGGTCTTCATATTGGGCTCTTAAGGCATTGATGAAGGCTTGTAAGTCATAGAGCTCGGGGGCTCCTGTGTCATACAGGGTCACGTACCATTCCGCTGCCACTCCCCCCAATCTGGACCCCAGATGGGTAACGCGGCTTTGCTCTGATGCAAACAGATGGCCCCACTTGTTGAAAAATTCCAGTGCTTGCACAATGAAGTATCCCAGTTTCCTAGGATCTCCATTGAAAGTGGCTTCTAGCTTAATCCAGCCTAATGGCAGTTCCATTCCCCTCGCTTTTGTGTCTGGGTAAGCCCCTGCCTGGCAAGAGGGGGTGCAGGTTGGCCTCTTTCTGGACTTGGGGGTGGGGGCACAATGGCCCGGTGGTCCTGTAGTCCAGTGGTTCCCAGGGGGAGTAGAGGTCCTCTGGGCAGGCCCCTAGGCACTGGGGCCAGAGCTACCAGCTGGGTATTCCTGCGTGTGTCCCTCAGGAGAGCGGGGTGCCACCCCGGTTCCCCCTTGCCATGCTGGGTACATGTTGGGGGGCAGCCCGTCAATCTCTTGGCAGCCCTGGGTGGGGGGTGAGGCTGGGCAGTGGCCCAGGTAGTGGTGCCTGACTGGGTCTAGCCACCCCCTCGCACTGATTCCCACCAATGCAGGTGGGTGGTGGTAGGTTCAGGTGCCGCTTGGGGGCAGTGGGAACTCCAGGGGGAGTTCCGGAGGGTGATTACGGGGGCCCCAACTGGCTGGGTCATCATAAGTCCCATTAGGTGTGCCGCCTGCACCAACTCTCCCCTCATCGCTGCCACCTGGGCCTCCAATGGGGCGTATCACGCCTCTTCAGCCCGGGTGATTCTATGCACCTCTTCCCCATGGTCTGGCCCTCCCACCATTTGGAGGGCTTCTTGGCAGAGTTGTTCTTCCCAGTTGCATCTGCCATGCATGCTCCCACTCCTCCTGGGAGAAATTGGGCCAGGTGGGGGCCCCTGAGTCCTGCATCATCCCTGCCCTGACGGGCGACCCCAAGGCATCATGATACTGGCTTGAGCTGGAGGAGTGCAATCCCTGGGACGCCTCGCTAGCATACTCCGCAATTCCAGCAATTTGTACATCCAGCAGCACTGGTTGTGCTGCATCCAGGGGGGCCAGAGGGGGGTGCATGGGAGTGCTGGCCCCCCCTCACCCTCCCTGGGTGCTGCGGGGTATAATCCAGGGTCCCCGATTTCAACAAACTCATGGGGTGCCAGGGTGCGTTGGATGCCATGGGGGCTATCCACCCAGCCCTGCATTAGGCTGGTTACTGCTAGCAGGTCATAGTGCATCACCTGGACTTGTTCCATGAGGGTATCCAAATGGTCTCCCCTCTCCGCTCTGTGCCCTCGGTTGGCTCGGGCACCCCCTGCTCCGGATACACCCGTTCCCACCGCCGGGGCTCCTGTGATGGTATCCGGCTCGCACCGGTCAGGGGTTGGAAAGGGAGCTCAAGGCCTCCGGCAGCCGAGCTCTCGTGCGGGCCGGGCACCTCCACATAATGGCCTGCTGCCTCATCCCACCAGAATTCCTGGCCACCGCTGGCTATGACTTGGCTCTCCGCTTCCACAGAGAGCTGGAACGTCTGGGCTGGGTCTCCGGGATTTCTGATAATTGGGGGTCCAGACCGCTGCTGAGCCCTGTTCCTGTGGAGTAGCACACAAATAAAGTCCCGCGACGCCGCTCCTTTTCCTCTCTCAGCCAAGGGCCCCATTGTCTTGAGGTGGGCATGGTGGACCATGATAGGTAGGTGGCCCCACTCCGGGGAATTGCCCCCGTCTCTGCAGAAGTCTGCCTGGCCATCGGTGCCTGTTCCAGGGGCCAGACCGGTTGAAGGGAGAGGTCCTCCACATCCCTCCCTCCCTGGTTGAGCAGCTCAGTTGATGAAAAGCTGGTAGCCATCTCTCCGGGGTATGGGTTCGGAGGTAAAGGTGATTCTTAACAATATGTCAGTCTATGGAAGACAGGATACATTGAAATTGACTCCTGGCCCTTTCAGCAAGAAACCCAAGCTCTCTTGAGTAAATGGGTCTTTATTGAGATATCATAGGCTTTGCCATACGTATGTCCATAGGTTACACAGAAGCAATTAAAGGTGTCTGGCTGTACACAGGTCTCTTGTTAAGAATAATGCATTGAGTACAGGATACATTATATCAACCCGTTTGCATGTTTCTCCACCCCTCCAGCTCTCCCAGCCAAACACAATCAGTAGCGGGATGGAAGAAGCTGTCCCAAGGCCGCTGCGGTGAGCCATCCAAGGTAAGGGCTCGACCATCCTGGAATCTGGAAGGCAACAAGGGAAACAGGTGCAAGAGGCTATTGCAACATATCATAAGCTTAATAACAATATGGAGGGACAGTGGGCAACAGACCTGACACCCTCTTTCCTCCTCTCCCTCTCAGGTACTGCCACGAGTCCCTTCCCCAACACTTGCACCGCCCCGTCCCCTCATTTCCATGATGGCAGGGAGGTGGGTGATGCCTGCAGCAGCTGATTTGGGGTGTTCCCATCCCCCTCACAGGAACTTCCATGTGCGGCTCATCACCGCACCTGGAACCTCTGGGTCCTCCTCTCCCTGACCACTCGGTGTCCGCAGTCATAAACCACCTTGCTGCATAAGCGGATGCTTTGTCTGCCTCCAACCCGGAGGCCCAGTGGGTGGGCACAAGGGGGGTGCCGCTGGCAAGCAGCCAGACCCCCCACCCCCTGAGGGAAGGCAGCATACCACCACCTCCCCGTGCCCACCAGGCCCAGCCACCGCATTCTTCACCCACCTTCCTGCACAAGCGGATGCTTTGTCTGCCTCTGACCCAGAGGTCTGGTGGGTGGGCACATGGGGGTGATGCCGATGAGCAGCCAGACCCCCTGCCCCCTGAGGGGAGGTGGGATGCCCCTGAGGGGAGGCAGCATGTCATCAGGTCCGGCGGCCGCAGTCTTCACTCACCTTGCTGCACAAGCAGATGCTTTGTCCGCCTCTGACCCGGAGATCTGGCAGGTGTGCACATGGGGGGTGCTGCCGGCAAGCAGCCAGACCCCCCACCCCCTGAGGGGAGGTGCTATGCCACCACCTCCCCATGCCCGCCAGGCCTGGCAGCCACAGTCTTCACCCACCTTGCTGCACAAGTGGATGCTTTCTCCACCTCTGACCCAGAGGCTTGGTGGGCGGGCACATGGGGGGAGCCACTGGTGAGTGGCCAGACCCCCTCCCCCCTGAGTGGAGGTAGCACACCACCACCTGCCCAAGTCTGCGAGGCCCGGTGGCCGCAGTCTTCACCCACCTGGCTGCACAAGCGGATGCTTTGTCTGCCTCCTACCCGCAGGCCTGGCAGGCAGGCAGATGGGGGGTGCCACTGGCAAGTGGCCAGACCCCCTGTCCCTGAGAGGGGAGGAGGCATGCCTTCAGAACCACCGCATGGGGCACAAGTGAACTAGGGAGGGTGGCTCTATTTGTGTTGATTGGGAGTTTCCTGGGGGGTGTTGAATTTGGGAATGTATAACTCCGAGATCCATACTGCAATCTTGACCAAACTTGGGTGGTGGCTGAAGAAGAGCCTGCTGCACATTCCCTGTGAATATGGGCTCTCTAAGTGCTAAGGGGGCCACTCTGGCACCAACGAACACTGAACACATTCATTAATGGGACATGTTTGGTTCCATTTGTCTGTTTGTGTTTGTCGTCGGGAACGAACACCGAACAGCCTGTTCAGGTTTTTTTTTCCCATTCGTGCCCATGTCTAGTCACCACACCTGTTCAGTACCTTGCTCACGAATGGAACACCCGAGACTGATGAATGATTGTTGAGCTCTCTTGGGTCCAGGGTGAGTTACTTTGGCAGTGAACAGGTAGGCTTTTTGGGGAGCTGTTTAGGAATATATCAGCTATTCGTTTTCTGATATTATAAAGTATTGATACCATATAATAGTATATCATTTATTTTTTCAAGGTTTCTGTCTTCTGAAATTGATTTTTTCACATTTACAACAGCATCCTCTTTCTTAAGTGCCATCTCTTAGGCTTCGTAATGTGCTGATTTATTTTTTTAAATCATTCCAAAAGTCATTCAGTTTTGAGGAGATTTAAAGGCTAAAGTTAAGAAAGAAACCTCCTACTGTAAAAGGAATGATCGCTTCTTAAATATTCATGTCATTTATTACATATTTATAAGGCGAGTAACAGAAGCTAGCACTAAACATCCAAATCTCAATTAGCCTCACAGTCCTTGTCAGATGGGGTGATGGAAAGTTTTGATAAAACTCTTAAAGAAAAGGAAAGGAAAGCCTTTTACATATTTTCCACTAGTCTTTGCTGCATCATTACTGTCTACCATCTGAAATGGCTTGCATTTGCCAGAGGGAGAGGAGGACAGCTGATAGTCTCCTTGGCATCCACTGCTGAAAAACAAGCCATAATACATAATGAAAACTACTTGGATTATTTTTTTATTAGAATAGACCATATATAACCATCCTGCCCAGTTCTGGGACTCAGCCTAAATACAAGCAGATTGTCCTAATTATTTTGTGTTTCCTCTTTCTTTTAAATATTATTTCCTTGCTAATAGTATTGCAGTGACTGGAATCCAAAATTTCACATCAGAACAGAAATCTACAGTGAAGTGACTAGTTCAGTTTCATCCAGTTGGTATTTAGAAGGTCTCTACTCTTCTTGCCAGTACTAGCAGATGAATATATTCTGGAACAACAGACTAATGGGGATATGTGTATGTGGACATACTGAATATATATTCAGAAAGGGAAGTCTGCCAGTACATATAAGCTGTCAGTGTGATCACAAATATTATTGAGGTCATGGTTGGAGAAACGTCTCTTGGAAGTCTAGTTTACAGTCAGATGACCAGATGATAAGAACACATCTTTTGGCTTTTCTAATCATAATACTAATAAACACACATCAATTTATATACCCCTGTCTTATTTGATGCATCTGAACATTAACTGCTAGGAAGCTATTCATTAGTATTTTTATCTACCCAACCATCTCTGTGCTCTTGGAGTACGTTGCCTCTTGGCCACAATACAGTAAAAGAGTTAGAAATGTTTAAACCCCACTGATTTAAAGACATTTAGAAGTCTGTTGCTGTGCACCTGCAGCCCTTTCCTTTTGCTCAAATTAGAAATTCACCATACCAATAATTCTAGCTAGAGAAGAAAGGTCAAATTAGAATGGGAAGGATTGTGGTTTGGTCTCTCTAAACTATTAGCCTTGTATTAATGTTAATATATTTTCTCTGGGGCTATTGCAACCTTCACACAGGTAGCTCAGTAATGTAAATGGTTGTCACAGTTTGCATATTGCCTTAATTGGATTGTGCACGACCCCTTAGGCAAATGTAGCCAGGAGGAACGCTTACTGGCCATTTTACAAAACATCTGTGGTCATTTTATTTTAATAACTCTTTTACAGGCTGTCACAAATGGAAGGAAATGAGAGGCTATCCCTCTAGTAGCTCAAACAAGAAGTTCAATCTAGGATGAATCCCATAGTCCCATAGGGTGAATCCCATAGTCTCTATTTGCCCATTTTTGTGGGCCTGGATTGAAAAGTATTCCTTTCTCAGTACATTTCCTGTAGAATTTGTTGTGCTGAGGACTTTTCATTATAAAGGCTTAGGTAGAGGGTGGCTGGATAGAGGACACAATCAGATTGGTGCAACACAGCTAAATGACTAGACAGAAACAGGAACTCCCTGGCCCTCTTCTTTCCCTTGCAGTTGGGGTTTCTCCTCAGTTCCTGAAACCCTGAAACACTTTCTGCTGCACTGGCTACAATGTCCTCATCATAGCTGTATGGTACATCTCATGCCTATCTTTCATTTCTCTGTTCACTGTTGTTACATAGTGTAGTTTTCAACCTTTTAAAAGAAAAAAAGAGAGAGAAATATTAGCACCTGAATGCTGGGGTAGATAACAACCCCCATATTGACAAGCATAAAGAGTATAAGTATCATTCATAATATGTACTCATTTTCATTCTGTATTATATGTGCTCCCTTTGGATCCTCACCTCATGGGGACCCTCCATTTTGATCCCTAGTGTAAATCTAGGGGCAGGGGGGGAGGGGAGATGGGGGTCTGCATTATATCAATATCAGATGACAGTGAGTCACACCAAGGGTGTAATGGAATATAGGGCAGCTCATCCATCAATCATGCAAAGCCCATCCCAGATGGCCATTTTCCCAAGGGCTTCAGAATCTCCTCCCTGAATAATTTGACCCTAATGAATGGCCTAGATTTCAAAACAATAAGCAATGGACTGATTCCAGCCAGTTCTGCCCATATCTTAATAATTGTACAGGAAGATTTCTGTCCTTTCCTAATCCTGTCAGTCACCAGCAATAGTTCTATTTTCCAAACTTCCTCAAAGGAGCATTTTTTATACTTTTATGCAAACCAGAAAAACTCTCCTTTACAATATTAACAAAACTTCCTTTTCAGACTTGCCCATCTTCATGAAAATTGGGTTTTTATCACTTTTCCATTCAGATTCCAGCATTTGGCATACAGTTAAGCTTGCATTTGGTATTCAGTTATCCTGCAGCCCATTTTTTGTAGCTGATTTGGAACTCCAATTGCCCCAGCTTCACAGCTTGCCTCTTTTGGACCTGCTTTGCTGTACTTTCTCCCCCTACCATGTCAGTTTCCAAGTCCAATGGTGCTTCACCACTGTCAAGAAACCCCTCATCCCTCCCTCATTAAGATCAGACTTGTATGTCTTTGGTTCCCCCATTTTAATTTTCCCCTATAGATATAAAAACAGGGGCTCCCTGGACCTCCTCTTTCCCTTGCAGTTGGGGTTTCTCCTCAGTTCTAAGTAGCTGTTAGGGGAAGGTTTTGGGGTTTTCTGATTTATAATCTACCCTCCTGCCCCCCATCTTTTTCATAACAGTTATTTAATTTTGCTTCTTCTTGTTAATCCAGTTTAAACAAAATCTTTTGTTTAAGATTGCTCATCCACCCTAATTCTTTTTTTTTAAATTTTTTATTGGAATTAGAAATATTTGTCATTTATAACAATCAAATTACTTTAATATTCCAGTTCTAACCCCCTCCCTCCCCCCCCCCGTTTGTTGACTTCCAACAGTTTTCCAACCCTTTGTCTATTCTTCCCCTACTCATTTCAACTTATTTTGTCAATTAAACATATACTTTCACACTCTTCTAAGCTAATCTATTATAACACAGTGCTAAGTCAATTTCCCTTCACTTATCAACTAACTAATACATTTCTGGCATGTTATTCAATAGTAGTAATACTGGTAATATTCTCAATATCCTGTACTCTAACTTATTCATTCTAATGTCATCAATATGGGACAAACAATTTATCCCTCCCTATAACTTGAGTACTCATAAGTGATGAATACATTTATAAGTCAACCAATTTAACTTATACTCTATATGTTACTCTTTACTTCCTCTTATATCTCTTATCTTTATAACATAAAGTCAATCAATTTGACTCGTGTTCTACACATTTCTAAATATACCTATAAACACAATATACATTCGACATAAGTCAATCAATTTAACCCATGTTCTGCACATTTCTAAATATCGCTATAACCAAAAATACCTTCAGCATAAGTCAATCAATTTAACCTATATTCTATATGCTCCTCCACTGAAGCCACCTGAGTGACTTCGTGTCAGTCACAGCTTCTAGGAGCTCTCTCAGCCCTACCCACCTCACAGGGTGATTATTGTTGTGGGGAAAATAATGGCCTACTTTGTAAACCGCTCTGAGTGGGCACTAAGTTGTCCTGAAGGGCAGCATATAAATAAATTATTATTATTATTATTATTATTATTATTATTATTATTATTATTATTATTATTATTATTATTATTATTATTATTATGTTGCATGCAAGGTAAGGTTGGTGAATTTTATTGTTTCCATTTGTCTAATTCAGAACATTTTTGTTTTATCTAACAAGAACTGGGTGCAGACTAGAGCTTACAGAACAGAACTTTCCCACCACCCCTTCTCACTGTAGCCCTCCTTGAAACACCATCCCATGGATTCAGGCACCTGCCCCCTGAACAGCACTGATCACAATATTGGAGTTTGTAATGGCTAATACAATCCCTCCCTCTTTTTCCAGAAAATATGTTCTTCCAATGTTAGAAAAAGCCCACATGATACAGCCCTGTGACCTTTTGAACCATTGAAATCTTCTGTGAATATCTCCAGTGACTTCATGTCGTACAATGAATTCCTCAGAGTCTTCCTTTGAAGAGTTTCTTCTCTTAAGACTTTGGAAGTGCTGTGAAAAATGCCTCTTGGGCCTGTGATTTTTCAGCTGTTCTGAGTAGACATGGGCATGAACAGGAAAAAAAATGAACATGGTGTTCATTGTTCGTTGCCATCCACAAACAATGAACAACAAACACTGATGAGCATGATCCTGTTATGAACATGTTTGTTGTTTGTGTGGGTCAGCAGGCTCTCCTCCAGCCATCAAGATCCCTACTGCACCACTCCCAGAAACCCTACCTGAGCAGGCAGCAGGAAAGGTACCAATAATAAATAATAGCTTGGACCCTGAGCCTGGCAGCAGCCCTGGAACCTGAAGGGGTAGATTCCTATCCCACCACACACAAAGAAAATTCAAGCTCCACTGCACTTACCCTGCCTCTCTAACAGCAGCTGTCTCTCCCTGAAAGCCAGAGCTGGGAGACCCCCTCCCCCCTGGTCTTTTCCTCTTGTAACAAATTTGGAGCTCCAGTCCACACTTGGAAGGAAGACGTGCCTATCAAGCTAAATTGGGCTTAGATTGGAGTTTCCAGGGCAACAGCAGGAGTTCAGACAGAGTTCAGACAATCCCTGCCTGAGTTGCCATGGGAATTGATTGCAGGTGCCAGACTGTCTGGCTTGATGAATAGCAACAAAGAGCAACAAACGAGGCTTGCAACGACCACTTGTTCATTTAGAATGGGGCCTCATGGACAGCTTGTTCGCGAACAGCAGATTGGGCTGTTCGTGGCTTTTTTTAGCTCGTATTGCTGTTCGTGCCCATCTCTAGTTTTGAGACAGTGAAAGCATAAGGAATATTTTTTAAACTTGTACAAACATGCAAACAATTTTTAATTGAGGTATTCATGTATGAGCTTCCACCCTAAGAATTAAAGAAACAGGTGAAACAATTTATTCAAGAAATTTATTCAAGCATTTCACTGACATCTCTGAAAAGCACACCATAAATCAGACAGTTGGACTCAAAATGTCGATCTTTGATTTCTTATGTCAAGAAAGAAGTTATCCTGAATGGAAATCGTTCACTTCATACTGTCTTGAGTTATATTCAGGAACTTTTTAGGGAAAGTTTAAATAAGCAGATTTTGATGATCAGTATCTTAATTTCCAAATGTTCCCATAATTTAAAAAAATTACTTCATAGCAATATGAACTGAACAATCTTCCAAGAACTACCCAGTATTTGCTTGCTCCCATTACTAATGCATTGCAGTCTTCTGCTTAATTGCACTCTCTGGGGAGGCCCCAGTGCCAAAAGCAGCTGGTAGCTGGTGTGTGGGAGCAGGGAATACAAGGCAGAGTCCCAAGCAAAGTGGGAGAGAGAGCAAGTGTGCCATGGGCAGTAAAACTGGATCATTTGGCCTGGCTGGACCAGAGCTAAGTAGGACAGAAGATTCCAGATTAATGCCTGCCAACTCCAGTGAAAAGGACCGGGTAGTAGGTGATGTGAAAGACCTCCACCTGAGACCCTAGAAAACCACTGCCAGTCTGAGTAAACAATATTGACTTTAATGGACCACTGGCCTGATTCAGTATGATATCACTTTGTGTGTTCATGTGAGTAGATTCTCACTCATTTAAATACTGAAAATAGAACAAGTGATAAAAATAAAGACAAATGTCTAAAAAATATTCATTTTAGCAAATGTTGCTTGATACCAGAATGGATATGCCTTATGATGATTAGGGAAAGAGGGTTTAATCTGGTCAGTTCTGTAAAGTAATTCTTTTTTACCAAATCCTCTTTTACCACTTCCTTCCCCAAACTGGAATAATCATTGAACTAAATATTCAAAGGTTATTGACTCCCTTCCTAGTAAAATAATGGTTGCTATTTATATATCCAGATATTACTGCATCTCACTAATACAAACCATTATATACTTTTTCTACTTTGATTATTCAGTGCATAGTTTTACAGAATAGCTAAATTGCAGCTGACAAAGATGTTCTCTGGAAAATGCATGCAAAAGCATGGTTACTTAGCCACAAAGCGTATCTCATTGCCATCAAGATTTTAAATGGTAGTGTGGTCCCATAGCTAGCAACAATGAGAAGAAAGCACCAACTACTTCTTCCTTGACAGTTCCATAGAAGTTTAACTGACATATCTGGCATCAATATATTGGCATCACTTTACTCAATGGGCTAGCATCCATTAGCATCAGTAACTTCTGATTTTTACCATTTAATTTGTGAGGTCAAGAAGGAATAACTGAATCCTCAATAAGCATGATCATCCAGTGATGAGCTACTTTACATCTTTTAACAAATTCAGATCTTGTTCCTATGTTTCACTGACCAAAGATATGTGTCTTTTTTATTAATACATCTAATTCTCAACCTGGCCAAATCTGAGTATAATTAAATCTGAAGTTTGGAGCCATGAACATGCAAACAGATCTTTCTACAAGATCTTTCTGCAAACCTGAAAACTGTCCCAGGTTTGCAGAAAAATCTGACCATGTATGTATGCATGCATGCATTGAAGAGTTAAGAACTCCTGAAATGACCAAAAGAATACCTGTAGCTTTAAGAAATGGATGCCCTCAGTGACCTTTGTTAGGCAATCATAACAGTTTTGCCAGAATTCCAAGCTTGGTTTCTGTCAGTAAAAGTCAGGCAGCTGGCAGGACTCTTACCAGGGCTATTATGGCCCACGAGGCCGGGCCTGCTAGTCACCACTGGATGCCTTGATACCATGCAACTTGCATGACTTACCCAAGCCTGGCTGCTTGCTACTGTTAACAGCAGCCACCCTATGAAAGCAAATATGGTGGGTTAGAGTTTCAGGCTATGACCTTGAATCCCCATTCTGCTGTGGAACTTCACTGGGTGACCTTAGGCCAGTTACACATTCTGAGGCTAATTTACCTCACTGTCAGGGGTGAATAGATCGTTAAGATCATTGGGACACCAACCAGTGGGCCAGTTCCCTCCCCCCAAACCTTGTCCAGGCAATCCTTGGGACAGAACTGAGTCCAGCATGCCCGAAACCTGTACAAGGAAGGAAAAGCAGCATGTGAGGCGAGGTGAGTGAACTGGTGCTTGGTCCACATGAATCCTAAGTGACATGAGTTGGGGTAGGATGGAGGGTGCCTGGCCTGTCCAAGCTCTGCATGAGGTGAGGACAGGAGGTGATACCTGTTTCAGCACATTGAAATCCCATATGAGGTGAAGGAGGAAGCAGCACCTGGGTCTGTATGTCTGAGCCTTGCAAGAGACTTTGAAGGCAGCAGTGACTGGATCAGCCCACTTGAGCCCCATGGAAATTGAAAGAAGAAGTACTTTGTTTAGCCTGTGCAAGGTGAGACTAGGCTAAGCCAGGGAGGCATAGCTTGGCTGAGCCTGCCCAAAGTGAAGGCAACAGTGCCTATTCAGTGTTCCTGAGCCCTGAGCAGGGTGAGGGAGGCAGCAGCAGTGGAGCCTGGCTCTGCCTCTCTGAGCCCTACATGAGGCAAGGAGGCAATGGTGCTTGGCTTGACCTGTCTGACTCACATTTGAGGTGAGAAAGGTGGTGCCTGGCTCAGTCTTTGCAAGCTGAGGCTAGGCTAGGCTATGCTAGGGAGGCAGCACCTGGTTTAGCCTGCCCAAACCCTGCGGTGGTTTAGCCCACCCTAGGGAAATAATGGCAACCCACTCAAGCCCCGTACACGGTGAGGAAAAAAGCACCCATCCACTTGGGTAGGCAGGCTGCCTTTTCCTTCCTCCCTACATCACTCTTCCCTTTGGGAGTGTAGGGCATATCTTTCTTCTTGCTCAGAGGGCTGGGGCTAGGACAGGCTTGGGGGGGAGCCCCTTTCTAGGGTTTTGCACTCAGCCGCTGCTCACAGGGTTCTTCTGAAGATAAATTGGAGGAGAGGAGAATGATTGCTTTGGGTCCCTGTTGTGGAGGAAGCAAGGTATGAATTTATTTTATTCAGTTTACACCCTACCCTTCTCACAAGCAGGCTCAGGACGGCTTACAACAAAAAATATACAATTAAAACATCAAGACAATATAAAACCAATTCAACAGCTAACACATGCACCTCTAAGCAATACCAGGCTACTGGTGCAGCCATGATATAGGCCTAGGGCGATTGCAGGTGGGACATGGTGGTCAAGAAAAGGGACAATTTGCTGGCTTTTAGCCAATGGCCTGGTGGAACATCTCCATTTTGCAGGCCCTGCAGAACTGTAAAATGTTGCGCAGGGCCCAGATCTCCAGTGGGAGTAAGTTCCATCAGTCTGGGGCCAGGAGAGAAAATGTTCTGGCTCTAGTCAAGGCCAGCCAAATGTCCTTTGATCCGGGGACCACCAAGAGCTGCTTATCTGCAGAGCCCTTGAACTGGATTCAGAACTCAACTGGAAGCCAGTGCAGCTGGCACAACACAGGGTAGATATACGCCCTAAATGGTGTCCCAGTAAGGATGTATGCTGCCACATTCTGGACCATTTGTAACTTCTGAGTCAAGCCCAAAGGCAGTCCAGTATAGAGCAAGTTACAGTAATCCAGCCTGGAGGGGACCATTGCATGGATTACCAAGACTAGGTCCTGGAATGAGAGACAGGGTGCCAATTGCCTGAACTGCCAAAGATGAAAAAATGCAGATCTGGCAATGGCTACAACCTGGACCTCCATAGAAAGTGTGGCATCCAGGAACGCATCCAAGCCCTTCACTGTCGATGAAGGCTGTAACTGCACTACATCAAGGGTTCAGAGCTGTATTCCCAAATCTGTCATCCCATGACCCAGGTACAGAACCTTCAGTGAGTTCAACTTCAGGTGGCTCTGAAACAACCATTCCCCCATGGCATTCAGACACCCAGCCAAGGAATCTGGGGCAGCATCTAACTAGCTTTCCATCAATAGAGCTGGGTGTGATCAGCATACTGGTGACAGCACATTTCAAAGCTACAAACCACTTGGGCAAGGGGGCACATATAGATGTTAGATAACACTGAGGAAAGGATTACCCCCCATGAGGGGCACCACACACCAAAGAATGGCGAGTGGGCAACTGTTCCCCTAGTGCCACCGTCTGTCCCTGACTGTCCCTGACTGTCCCTCATCTTCAATTACAGTTGAAGATGAGAGACAGATAAAATGTGGATTTGTTGGTGAGTGGGAAAGAGGGAAAGAATCAGAGAAGGGTGAAAATATGAGGGTTGCCAGGAAAAGTGGAAAATAGCGTGAAAATGAAAAGGAAATTTAAGTGCCTTCAACATGTCCTTTGAGGTTCCCTATTATGCAACTGGCCCCAACCAGGTAGCTTGCACCCTGCAACTGGACGTCATCTAGTGTCCATAACCACACACTTGGGCTGTAGTTTTCGAAGCTAGCAGCTGCTGGGAGGAGGAAAAGAAGGAAGCTGAAGACAGGCAGGCAGATAAAGATAGGTTAGCTCATGGGTGAGAATGAGAAAGAAGTAAAAAAAGGAGAGAAGGTATGGGGGCTTTCAGGGAAGTGAAAGAGGAAATAGAGATGGGGAAATGAGATGTCCTGCAAAGACCTTGCAGTTCCCTGTTTGTGTATGTATATCTGTATCACCAGAAAATCACCCTCTTTACCTGAAAATAACAACTGATTAAATATTTTAAGCTATCTCAGTGCATATGTGGGATGGCATCTCTAGATTCATGTCCAAGCCACATGTTATACACAAACACGAGAGAAGGAAAAATACTTCCAGACAAATGGTATCACAGAAGGCATTTAAATTTTTCTCTTGCCAGTGTTTCCCTGCTACAAATTATACTTCATAGCTATTTCCACCAAGAGGTTTTAAATTTCCCTCCAAGAGATGTGGGAAAGCCCCTTTTGAACATGGTAGTAATGTAAAGGGTTATGACTAGAGATGGGCACAAACCGGGGAAAAAAATGAACTGTGCAGTTTGTGCACAGTTGACCCGGTTCAAGAATCAGTTCATTTTGGTTCATGAAAATGTGACTTCTGTACCAGCAAATCACCACTTCCGGGCCAGCAGAAGGTCACTTCCAGGTCAACAGAAGGTCTGCAGGAAGTCCATCCCCTGTTGCCTAGGAAACTGATTGATCCGTGTCAGGCTGTCTGCAGTGATGAGCCAAAAAATGAACCAAACGAACCAGCCTAAAGTTCGTGGTGATTCGTCAGAAATGGGCTCTGATGAACTGCTGGTTCGCGAACTACAAACTGGCCTGGTTCATGCGGAATTTTGGTTCATATTTCGGTTCATGCTCATCTCTAGTTACGACTCATCATCTTCCTACTTCACAACTTCTTATTAGCAACACTGAAGATGGCTTTCTTTGTACCATGTAGTTTGAGTCCTATTTTTTTCCTGGAATTGTACTATGACTGCCCCTTTCCCTAAATGCTGGCAATGTTCTACAAGGCATCAACATGCTTACAGCCAATGGTGCTATGTTAAGAGGCAACAGGAGTTGGCTTGTAGTCAGCCAAACAATTCTGTGGGTAGGAGTATTTCTACCCACAGAATATTCTCCTCCCCTTCTTACTGCAACCTAAAGTATCCCTTGAAATTATGTTTCTGGCTATTTCCTATGCTCTAGGTACAGCATTGAGAGGGCATTTGGGGCTGCAGCAGGAGAGGGTTGGTGAGAAACCAGCAGAAACATTCATCTAGATCCAAGCCATTGTCACCTTCCAGAGCATGCTGCTGGAAGCTGTGTCCCTGTTGAGTCCTTGCTGCAGTGCTAGTGCCTCAGGAGCTCAACTTGCTCTCACTGCAGGAGCCAACAGGTGCTATACTTCCTTGGAGTGAGAGCATAACTTGAACTGGCTAGTCTGCAATATTCATCATTCTGGTTCCTTCACAGAACTGTCTGGTTAGACTCTTCCAAAGCAGCAGTGTAAGAATGTGTAAATCCAATTCAGTGAATACATATTCAGTTTTGAGAATCAAGAAGGAGGACAGAGTGGACGAGGCTCATATACTAGATCAACAAGCCATGAATCTCACCAACTCAGCATGATTGAGAGAATCAAGGAAACCACTGCTCTTGTAACCTGCAATTCCTTTCCTGTCAGTGTTGGGCAAAGGGATGGCAAAATATCCACAACTGAGACTCAACAAATATTGAGTTACCCAGAATAAATTCCTGAACTATTTTTTTTCCTGGCTAATGTCTTGTAGATCTGGTCTCTGGGACCAGTGTACAACATCACATCTGCATTTCTTTCAGTCCATGTGTAGAGGCTGGGTCAACCTTAACAGATTAATGCCATTAAAGACTGTTTGCAAAGAAGTGTGTGTTCATAATTCGGGAAGACTTTTATCTTTTGCTTTGCAGCCCATAGTTTCACACAGACAAGAAATGAGTCAATCTTCTCAAACTGCTCTGTTTAAAAAATAATTTTCTCACAGTCAAAAAAATAGAAAAGGTAGAGAAAGAAACATATTGTAACATACAGGTATGAAGGGTTTTATTTTTACCAACAATGTCCAGACACTAGATTTACTAGGTTAGGAGGGTGTACTGTCTAGTTCAAAGCACATCATATATTTTGTGCTGTACATGATATAGTTTTTCACAGTATCCCTGTTGTTGTTTTTTAAAAGAACATTTTGACTTTATGGATTAAAAAATGTAATTTATCTCTGCCTCCTCCACTAGAAACAATCTGATTGTCCTACTGTGGGAACATACCTTTTTATAGCAAAAGATCCAATGGATTCTGTTGTTTTTCTTATTTTTAATTTTGAAGGACATCATTCCTTTCAACACTATCTCAAGTTGACTGACAGGTTCATTTTTGATGTCAGCACCAAAAAAAAAAAGAAATATGAATCCTAGAAATGTTCTTCAGACTATATGGCTGAGAGTATGGGGAAAGTTATGATATAAAAGGACAAAAATGTGTACATTATTATATAAATGGCCTTTTCTGATTAACAGGAGCTATAAACAGAACCTTTGGCTTTTCTGTCAGTTTACTGTATGCCAAGCCACATGTGAGATGCATGATCATATTTTAGCAGCATTGGAAAAGGAGAGGAAAGAGTTGATCCTTTTTTTTCATATTTCCTAACTTCATGTCTTTATCAAAATCAGCTTTCAGTCCTACAGTAGGGAAAAAACAGATACCAAACACCAACGTTGTACCAGTATATTATTTCACCATTTCCTAATCAACAGGAGTAAACAAGGCTCATTCATAAGAACTGGTAAACACCATAAATAGATTTGAGAACCTTAAACCATAGGGATAAAGATTTGTCATAATGGGTTTCCTATTGAAATCAATACAAAACCACCCAAATAACAACATTAATATTGCAATCCTAAAAGAAGTTACTACAGTCTAGACTGGAGTAACTTTGCTTGGGATTGTACAGTAAAAAACTCAAGATGGCTTTTAATGAAGAAATCTAGGCAATCCTGAATACAGTTTGTAGGCACATCCTTGGTTTATTTTTCATTGTGGAAAAGTCTCCACAAAATGTCTCTTTCACCCATTTGTGTGTGTGTGGGGGGTGGGGGGCTGTGTTCCACTTAAATATATTTTAAAGGTTCTTGAAAATTCTTGTAAATTACTAAAAAGTAAGATGTTCCAGTATGTCATTCTTGGATCATGCATATGAAATGTATCAGATGATGGACTTCCAGGATGAGGCAGTGAAATTAAAACAGGGGAGTTTTATGAGCTCCCTGCTGTGACCTTCCTGGTTCCTTGGGAGCCGAGTGATCAGACCCCCAAGCCCTCCCCCCGGAAAGGGGAGGCAGGCTGAAACAAGGTGGAAGAGCTTAGGGGGACTGGCGAACCCTCAGAAGCCCAGATACCAGTTCTGAAAACGAGGACCAAAGGAGCCATTATGGCTACATAGCTGCGAAACTGGGAGCCCAACAGGCAGAAAGAAACAGCGAATCAACCAGATTCTTAACAAGACAGATAAAAAATAATTTTAAGAGATCTCGACTGACCCCACAGCCTTCCATTAAGTAAGTGGACAGTTTTATGATTTTATGAGGGCAATCCAGCATAATTGCGTTGCGGCCGCTTGAGCAAGCTGGGAGGGGCAGAGACGGGAGAGGAATTCTAAAGAGACTCTCTCAGCAACTGCTGGAAAGCTATAAATCTTTGAACATAATTAACCAAAACAAAGTTTTTTACCACTTTTTGAAATGGCTTCATGGGAAGAAGAGGTACTCGCTAATTTGCAAGAAATATCTAAAATAATGACTGAATTACTAATTAAAGCAGATGGGATATTTGGAGTGAAAAAGGACAAATGGGTCACAAGAAATTACAATCCAGAAAAAAATTCTAAAGGGACAGATTTAACTGAAAGAAAAATAGAGGCAAATGAGGGGAAAAACAGTCTGCGACACAGTTTGCAAAATGGACGATCTTACCAGGACGTCCCCTTCAAGGCACAGAACTTTAGCAAAGAAAAGGTGGGGCCAAGAAGCAGACCTGCATGGAGAGAATCAAGCATGCCAACACAGAAAGGGGAAAAAATAATGCAGCAGATCTTAAAAGCAGAAAAAAAAGCAGAGAAATAACAACATTCGTATTGACCCCCTTCAGAAATGGCTGGAAGTGAATCTACCTTTGGTGGCTCAGATGGATTAAGGATTGGTTGTATTAGTTTTCATGAAGAAAGAAGAAAAAACAACAATCAGAATCTTAGGACACATTAGGACTCATTAATGCAGACCTAACCTCTTACTCAAATAGCTTTTCCCTTCTTTCCTTACTTTCTCTTTTCTATATAACACTATATAGTATATGTTAACGGGCCTTTGGAGTTTATTAACTGTTCTCAGATTGTAAACCTTCTCAAAATATAAAAAACTGGTAAAGTTAAATGACCACCTACTCTTCTCAACCTTATGAGTATGAGAACCCAAGTAAATAAGTGCAGATGGTCAAAATATAATAGATGAAGGAGTTACTATTTTTAAAAGGCAAAATTGTGTTTCAACTACATAATTATGTGCTCACTCTAGTCTTATCAATATGAAAACCTAAGTAAATAAGTTTGGCTAGAACAAAATAGATGAAAGAGATTTTTTTTAAAGAACATAGAATATAAAATTGTCTTTAAACTAAATATTGATTTGGCCTCTACACACTTACTATTATGAAAATCCAAAGCAGACAAGTTTGGAAGGTACGGCCAGAACAGATACAAGAAAGAGAGGAATTAACATAAAAATTGCTCTTTTCATTATGTTGAAGTATATTACTGTCCTGCTGATATTGTATGTTTTGCTATATCCACCTTCCGCTCCTGGAACGATCATGGATCTAAGATCCCTGATTAAAAGGTAGAAGAGGTGAAATGTGATCTATCTATAATATGCACAAAAGAAAAAAAGTTATTAGAAATATAAGGTACAGAGTAAGTAGATTAAAAAGTATAGAAATTAAATAAAAACTATAGAAAATAAAAGGGAATTTTGAAGGTATATGGGGCGCTAATTACATATAGAGTGGCTTTTAAAATCTAGATGGATGGTTATGTGTCTTGTATATGAATCTCATAAATGCTTATGTCCTGTTGTAACCCCTCCCTATATATTATAAAAACCCAATAAAAATTGAAAAAAAATGTATTAGATGACATCATCAGCATATGAGAATAGAGGAAAGAAGTCACCCACTGGGATTTTGCTGCATCTTGAAAAGTAAGCTCTAAGAACTACATGACAATTTCAGTGGGATTTATTTACAAATATTGCTTTGTCTAGTTTAACAACCACTTCAAGGAACCTGCTCAAAGTAGCTTAAACATAATAAAACTAGTTTTAAAAATTAATAAAATGTTAAAAGCCCAACAAGAACATAAAAACAGCCTAAAACACATAACAACAACAATAACAACATTCAATTTATATACCACCCTTCAGGACAACTGAATGCCCACGCAGAGTGGTTTACCAAGTATGTTATTATTATCCCCACAACAAAATACCCTGTGAGGTGGGTGGGGCTGAGAGAGCTCCAGAAAGCTGTGACTAGCCCAAGGTCACCCAGCTGGCTTCAAGTGGAGGAGTGGGGAATTAAGCCCGGCTCTCCAGATTAGAGTCCCGCTGTTGGATAAGTATTGTTGCAGAGCAGAAAATGTGCACAGCAGATAAAGAATCACAGACACATGTATGTTCAGCTTCTAAAATAAATGTTTACTAAATATAGGGAAAAATAATAACAGATACATTGGAGATAAAATAAAAAAGAGCTTAGTTCCTACCTCCTTACATCCAGGGGAGTACGGTCTAACTAACTGGAGAGCAATGGCATCCTGAGTAAAGGAAATAATGTTAACTGCCCCCCAAGAAATCTGGTCAGCCAATAATCAATCCTAGATCTGTTCATTAAGCATGCAACTCCCCTTTTACCCAGAGGGGAAGAACAGCTTGACATCTAACTGGTCTTATGCAAACTAGTTGTCTCTAATGAAACACAAACAAATTAACTCTTTCATGGCTGAAGAGAAAGACACTTGTAAAAATCCCAACACTCGCACTCTTATTTGGCCATCCCGGCCAGTGGCAATGGCCACTCAGGCTGGTGGCCACTCTTTGCTTCCTCGGAAGGAGGAAAGCAGAAGGCACACCCTGGCATCCAGGGCTTAGCATTGGGGGCGGAGCCTGTAGCCTTAGCTGGCTTCTCTGCCCCATTGCCTTCAGTTGTGCCTCATGCTCGGCCTGAGCAGAGCTCATTTCAAGCTCTCTCAGCTGAGCCCCTCTGAGGCTGGTTTTACTGAGGGGCCTCAGGGCTTGGCAGCAGCAGCTGCCTTAGAGAAGCTGTGCCGTTCCCCTGCTTGCTACCTTCGGACTTCATGAGGAGAGCCAGGGCCCAGCGCCAGGCTCACTGGTTTGGCAGAGACTTTTTTCTCCTTATTTACATTTGGGACCTGTTGTCTATCAGTCAGGAGGGATGAAGCAGGATTATGCCCAGCCCTTGAGGGCTCTGGCCTACCTAGGCTCCTTCCCCCTCCTCCCACCACTGTTTTACTTCATTGAGAGAGAATACTGGCAGCAGCAGCAGCAGCAGCAATAGGCTTTGCTGTAGGCCACAGGGGTGAGTTGCAGCCATTTAAAAGGTGGATTAGTTCATACTTTATTGTTACTGGCCTAGCAGGGTGGATTCTAGTAGTCCCCCCCCCCTTCCTTCCACCTAGGCTTTATCCCCCCTCGCCATTTACACTTAATTGGGAGGGAGTATTTCTAGCAGCAATAGCTCAGCCTTGGCCTGCAGACAGCAGGAGCCATTTTGAGAGGGGCACCCAGTGACCTTCTTAGCCTGGCAGTGAGGCCATGTTATGAAGGCATCTACAATATGCACAGCTCCAAGAGTGGCCATTTTGAGTGTGGCATTTCTGTGGCCTGATTTGCCTCCTGCTTACTAGCAGTTGTAGTCATTTTGGTGGGGCTTGTGCAGCTACCTGCAGACTCATCCTTTGAGAATGATGAAGAGACCAAAGGAATGAGGGAAATACTGGGCTATCAGTGTCCATCAGTCAGAAGGGCTGAGGCAGGGTTAGGCCCAGCCCCCCTCAGGCCTCCAGCCTATCTAGGCCTCCTCCACCCCATTGTTTTACTATATTGGTGAGAGTACTTACAGCAACAGAGGTGGATTGCAGCCATATGAGGGGCAGATTGCTTCACACCTGGGCTGGTAGCACACATTATTACTTTCTCACTCATGCCACCAATGGCATATTGCGTTATTGCATCTGTTTTAGCAAGTACTGGGTTTTTGTGCAAAGAAAGAGGCACTGAAGGGTGAGAGGAGGTTACCCATTTGATTGGCAGTGTGTGGGATTTGATGAATAACATTTCATTTATAAGAAACTGAACAAATTGATGTTGGAGAACAATCATCATGGTTGTCAGGCTTTGTAGGTTGCTGTAAGAGCGCGGTGGACTGCCACCAAAGAAAGCTATCCAAAGCTTCTCCAAAGAAATGGGAAGCATGTATGTGCCCCACAACCAGGAGACCCTTGAGGCAAGTTTCTTCCTCTGCTGAGTACTAGTGGCATCAGGGACCTAGTGGCACATCTAGATGCCAGGAAAGGCCCGGGCGAAGAAGAGGAAGCTAGGTGGGAAATCTTCTGGGGAGGGGGGAGTGCAGAAAACTGCGAAGTTGTCATGTGGGGCACAGAATTCTAAGATGTTATCTGTCCTTTCTGACAGTTTAGTGCAACTGATGGACGGTAGCTGATCTGAGCTAGCCTGCCTTAACCCAATCCGGTTGCATGGCAGTGAACCGAGTGACAAAGCTGGGTCCATATGGCCTAGGAGGATTGTTCAGCACCCCTGGCAGCGATGAGTCTGGCGAAATGTGAAAAACAACATGGATATGGCTGAAGGAGGCTGGTAGCAGTGGCAGTGCAGCCACCTAATAAGGAGGTAACGGGAGCATCTGCCATGCTGGCAGTGAGGGAAGCGGATTCCAGACTGTAGAGTGCATGGCTGTGAGGCGGTATCTATGGCAGGTATCCAGTGGTCAGTGATGGTAGGTGCATTTGGCCCTGGCTGGGGTATGCTTGGCCATTGGGGGCCTTGTGGGTCAGTCCCTGCCTCCTTACCTCATGGCTCTTTCCACCCAACATGGCCTGGCTAGCACATTCCAGGGTTAGTCCCGACTGGTTATGTGAATGGGCTTATATGGTAGGGTAGCTTAGGTGCTGTCCACTCGAGTTCCTATCAGCACACACACACACACACACACAAACCCTTCATTGAAGCACAGACTGGCTATGTCATGCCTATCCAGGTCCCTCAGGGATGGCTTCAGTCCACCATATCCTGCCGTAGGTGGCTAAGTGTGGGTGCCACGTGCTGGTGGATCTGTGGGAAGCCCAGCAGTAGTCTGGTATGAGGACCCAGCCCTATACAACTGAGGGTACCTCGGCAGCATGGAGCATCTCCCAAATGTGCCAATGCCTTGTTTTGGGGAAGAATGTTCCTAGGGACGGGAAACTCCCTCCTTTCTGGCCGGTCTCCCCCACTTTTTGGTCAGGTACCAGACAGCCTGCTGTAGTTCATTCCATTCATCACCCTTCACACCCAAAGAAGCCCAGTAAATGATGCCTGTGCGGACACATGCTTCGACTGGCCATCAGGTTATCAGCAGTGCACAGTTGCACAGAAAGGTGATACTGAGTTGGCATTTTGCCTTCTCCGGGGCCTGCCTGTGGACTCTTTGCTTTTGGGTTGTCATTCAAGGACCATCCCTACATGGGCAAGGCACTGCCAACCGGGTGCTCTGTCTCAGATGTGGCTTTTGGCCGCTTCAGCTCTTCTCTTGAGGGGGCATGTAACACTCACCTGCAGCTTTAACACGGCCATGATTATCCCACGGTTTCCATATCTCAGTTTTAGGATTACAGCAGGCATGTGAGAGGACCTCTAAGTATGGGAGGTTCTCAACTCCTTTAACTGAGTCACTTTATACAGGGAGGCCTGTTGTTAGTTGGTGTGCTTTAGGCCTTCTCCGATGTCTGCTTGAAGGTCCTTGATGGCGGCCCTAGTTAGCTTGCCGTTGAGGCCGATGGATCCCCGCCCTGGATTCCTCAGGATTTCCCCCCTCCCCAGCTTGGAAAGCAGAGGTGTACAGGGCAATCTAGTTTGCCATTTTACTCAGCACTCAATGGGCTTTCAATACTGCTAAACACCTGTTTACGTCGAGGGGAGGCATGGCAACTTTGGTTTAGCTTGCCTCCCAGCTTTGATGTGACACTTCTTTCAGCTGTTCTGCCTTGTTGTGGCCTAATCCCTTAAGGATGGGTCATGAGGAGCCTTTATGGCTCATGACACAAATCTTACAGGTGTCACGTTTGCAAACGAGCCAATGGCAATGGGGCTTAGGAGGCTATTGGGCCCCAGGGTGGTTGGGAGCTATGCCCAGGGGTCCCCTTGGCCTGTACATGGAAGTCCAGTGATAGGATGTGACTGTTCTGACATGCATGGCACACCCCCGTCTCAGAGCCCGAGTGGCCTGGTGGCTGGAAGGGAGATGTAGTTCTCTGCCTCACCTCCTGGTCATATAGGTGTGGTCCTCCACCTCATGTTGGTCATTCACTGTGTGGTAATGACCTTGTCTCACAGGGCATGGCTCTTTCCTTACAGGCTCACACAGGCTTGCAGCACCCAGGCAAGTAGTGGCCTGATAGTTGGAGGGGAGGTGCATTCCTCCACCTCACATCCTGGTCATTCGCCGCATGGTGTTGACCTTATCTCACAGGGATTGCCCCCTTTCCTTACAGGCTCACACAGGCTTGCAGCACCCAGGCGAGTAGTGGCCTGAGGGTTTGAGGAGAGGTTCCATCCTCCACCTCATGTCCTGGTCATTCACTGCGTGGTGTTGACCTGGCTCACAGGGCAGGGACCTTTCCTTACAGGCTCACACAGGCTAGCAGCGCCCAGGCAAGTAGTGGCCTGATGGTTTGAGGGGAGGTGTGTGCCTCCACCTCACATGCTGGTCATTTGGCACGTGGTGTTGACCTTGTCTCACAGGGCATGGTTCTTTCCTTACAGGCTCACACAGGCTTGCAGCACCCAGGCAAGTAGTGGCCTGAGGGTTTGAGGGGAGGTTCCATCCTCCACCTCACATCCTGGTCATTCACTGCATGGTGTTGACCTTGTCCCACAGGGCATGCTCTTTCCTTACAGGCTCACACAGGCTTGCAACGCCCAGGCAAGTAGTGGCCTGATGGTAGTGGGGAGGTGCGTGCCTCCACCTCACATGCTGGTCATTCACCGCGTGGTGTTGACCTTGTCCCACAGGGCATGCTCTTTCGTTACAGGCTCACACAGGCTTGCAGTGCCCAGGCAAGTAGTGGTCTGATGGTTTGATGGGAGGTGCGGACCTCCGCCTCACGTTGGTCATTTATCGCGTGGTAATGACCTTGGCTCACACATTCTGGTTGTTCATTTGGGAGATGATGACCTGGGTTTGATGAAGGACATGGCCCTGTCTTGGCAGGTGCGGGATGACTTGCTGGAGAATAGCAAGCGTTGACCCGGCATCCTGATTTGTTGGTCTGCAATGCTTCTGTGCGGGGTGTGGCAGGATGCATTGGACGAGAATGCTTTAGAATGGGCTAGGCGAATGGCCAACAGAGCCCTATTCAAGGCTAAGACAGAGGGGTTGGGGATTTATTTGCTCCATCCGCAAATTCGGGCCAAGTTTGCAGACCTCTACCGAGGGGATGGTGTGCACCTCTCTTCCAGAGGTAACAGCATTTTTCTGAACGATCTGCGGTAGGGGCCCAGGCTGGCTTTAAGCCATTTGTGGGGCACTGAGGCCTAAGCAGAGGCTTGGCCCCTGCGGTGGCAGGATTTTAGTTAGGGAAAATCTGTAGCGGGCCGGTGAGCACCCTTGGCACCTCCCCATTGATGGGGAATTGGGGTCTTTCAGGAGCGGCTGGCTGCCGTATGGCCCAGCTGCGAGGTCAGACGCCCTGGGTGGGGAACCCCTGGACAAGCCAGTCTCCCCCCACTGCTGTACGGCTGGGTGGGGGAGCTTTACAGTGGTGAACCACTCCGCCTGGCCAGACCGGGTCCCAGCCATTTGGTGGATGGCTTGCACCCGGGGCAGCGGGTGCTCGCCCAGACAGGTCAGGGCGGGGTCCAGCAGTGACCCCAGGGCCTGACCTGTACCACTAGTTAGGCCCTTGCTGTAGTTTATATTTAATTGTTGTAATTTTAATAAAGTGGCCCATTTTAGAACCCAAATACTGTGTCTGCCTTTCATTCCGACTGAGGGAGCAAACCACTACACCAAACTGGATCTTTAAGATATGCATCATAAAACACTTCCAAGGCTAGAAACCTTCACCCCAAACAACTAGAAATTTTTAACATTAGCCTGGGATTTTTTTTTTTTGCATTATAGTCTTGACTTTGAAGAAAGATCTCTCTGCGGACATGATTGTATAAGTTAAGATTTGATTGAATGTACTAAATTTTATATTTAATCATTCTAACAGCACCAAGTGCCATGCTTATGGGCAATGATAAAGCTCTCAAAAACTAGTCAAAATAATTAATGAAATGTAATTATTAAGCACTCAAATACATCATCAACATTTCCCCAAACATGGTTCAATCTATTATGAAGAAATATGTATATCAACAATATTTTTGTGTAGAGCTGAAACAACTTTTAATATATACTTAATATTATCAAAAGACTTGTTAGTTTGGTGGACATAATGTGTAGAAGGAAATCTTACAGAACACAAAGATTCCCAGTTCCTCTTAAAGCCATTCTCTTGTTAGAGGCAACGGGTCCACTCTGATTTGGCACCTGCTCAGAGAGAAGAAGAACTACCATCTTCATTCCCCCTCTTAATCATTTCCTCTCTGGGCCAAACTATAAGTGACGAATGACACTTGAATGGCAAGTGTATTCCACTCTGTTCACTTGCCCTCCACTTGCTCTCCACTCGATCCACTTGCCGTTCAAGTGTCATTCGTCACTTTTAGCTTGGCCCTCAGTGTGAAAATGTGGAATGTAGGTATGTGGGATGCTTACCAATACCCTGAGGTCACAGCTGCCCGCAAGAATTATGTTATAGGACCCTTAACATGGTTCTTAACTTGCCATCCTCAATGAGTCTGTGAAAATCCAGGCTGATCTTAGGGGAAACAGCAAGAAGCACAGAAAGGGAGGGTGTAAGGGCTAATGCATCCCTAAGCTCGGGCCTCTCTCCTTCCTTCAGGGCACCCAGCCCAGGTTGGTTCAGTGTTTCTCTTTCTACACCACAGCAACAAGGCTAGTCCTAGGTTTGTATCTGTCCGTAGTTGTGTGTGTGAGCCTGAATAAAGTCCAGATTTTTACATTGTCTCTGTCTTCATGGCACAATAAATCTCTCTTTTCTCCTACATGTGTGTAATATTTCTTGCCTTATCACAAAAAATAATAAGACTCTCGCTTGCTTCTCAGAGTTTTGAGTTGATTGCCCCAGGTTTTTGAACAGGGAGCTAGATTGCTGGGGTAGCAGAATGTCCATTTGGGAGCTTTACAAACTTCTAATGTATTTATTTAGATACTTATTTCTTGCTTGTCTCCCAGTGACCCATAGTGGCTTACAACATTGTTCTCCCCTCCTCCTTGGTATCCTCACAACAAGGTCAGGCAGAGACTGAATGGCCCAAGAGCCCAATGACCTTTGATGGAGGAGCAGGAATTTGAACCTGGGTCTCCCAGATCCTAGTCCAATCTAATAACCACTAAACCATGTTGAGTGCAGGGATTTACCTTGAACTTTGGTGATGGCTGTGCAGGTTTAGTAGGCAGTGATGGACATACCATGTCTGTTGCTGTCTCCCACCCTGATGGGCATAGCAGTGCCACTCATGTCTTGGTTACTTGGGTGGAGATCTGGTCTTGGATGTCAGGGAAAAGGTACTGATGTGTGCTGGTGTTGGCAAATGTGCCAGGGATGTCCTATTCTGCTTTAGAGTCATGCCTACCTCTGAAAACTCTCTCATTTCAGCTGAGGGATAAAGAGGTAAAAATACCATCCTTCTTGTGCTGTATCCCTCCCTTTGGGGGCTAGATAAGTTGTTTGCTCCCCCTTTAGCCCCAAATTTCAGCATCAATGCTGCAGGGTAAATTTGTTATAGCAGTAAATGGATGAGCTGTCCTGTAGTATTGCACTGTAGGGGGGGAGCAATCTCCAGATTGTTTTCTCTGCCTACTCTATACCATGTATAATTTCATAAACCCCTATCATGCCCACCCTTAGTTGATTCTTTTATAGCTTTTTTCATAGGAAAGTTGCTCCAACCCCTCTAATCATCTTGGTTGCCCTCTTCTGTACTTTTCCTAGCTCTGTCTACAAAACCTGTCAAAATGCTCCCTAAATTGGGTTCTTGGTAGTCCGCTGGAATGCAGATGGGAATTGTCTTTCTTGATCACTGATTTACATGAATATCACTACTTGAAACTAAGCAGAATGTTGGCAGTATTTCAACAAATGTACCACCGTAATAATAATTTTTAAAAATGTCATTTGGTATTCCAAATTAGTAGTTTCCAAGCCTTTTAGCATGAGGACCCACAATACAAATGGAATTCTTTCTTGTTCTGGGAACCATGTGTCAATTTCATTTGTTGACCCAGAACTGAAAAACTGTTAAGCTTTTTGCTGCATGTCCCCAAGCTGTCACTGCTGGCAGTCTAACAACATGGCTGGTTCCAATGGCTGGCTGGTGGTTCTGACCAATCAAACTTTGCTTACTGACACTGACCCTGCATTGAACTCATGGAACATTGCCTCATGATTCAACCAATATACACAAAATACATGGTTAGGAATGATCAATGGGAGATGTTTTCCATCCTTTCATTTGCAATTACATGCACTCTTTATTGTGAAGCCTGGCTTTGTTTTGAATGAGATCAGTATGCATTTCTGCTCCTAAATGTCTAGGATATTCTCGTGAACAGAGATCTCCCTTTAGGCATCAGAGTATATATTCTTGCAAGGGTGTTGAAATTATGGAAACATTAATATGCCTTTTTATTTGTCCTTTGTTTCTGTCTGTTGCCTTCATGAACCTTTTCATTTTACATCTTCTTTGTTTCTCGTTGCTGGTGTTCCAATTCCTTTGTTTCCGTACAGCATTTCAACACAATTGTAAGTGGTCATACTTGCCCTCACGATATTAAGGCTTACGAATATGGCAATATCATAAACCCCTCTGCTCATGTGTTTAAAATACAGACAAGCTACCTGGCTAGGCAGGAGATGGAAAAGTACTGGAATGTGAGAAAAGAAGTAAGACTAACTTAACCCCACACCCCAGAGTTTGGGCATAACCATAGAACAATGGAGGTCTCCAGAGGTACTTGGATGAATCCATTCACACACCCTGCCAATTCTACCCTTTACCCACTCTACTATTGTAGCCTCACCCATCCAGCCATTATGGGTCATCAAATAATCTTTTTACACCTATAGTTCCTCCCAGGAAGACCTAATCAAACCTTCCTAGTTCTTTGTCCCACCTTGGAGACAGTTCACCAACCTTATTGTCTCACCCTTGAGACAGTTTCCCAGTCCTTTGTCCCACTCTGGGAAGAACCATTAAGGCATTGTTTTAGGACAGAGACTCTCAGTCCTGCCTCAGGGCATGTTACACAGTATATATTACTGCCCTGCCATGTGCTCAGTGTGTGTGTGTTCTGGACCCTCCACTTGCCCTCAGATGACATGTCTGAGTTCTTCTCCCTCTTGCCATGAAGTACTGGTCACTGAAGCTGCTCTCCCTTGGACACTCTCAGTCTTCTGGACCTGGTGTCTATAAAGCCAACTCTGCAACTCTCTCCAACTTTCCTCCCTGTTTTTTTCTAATTAGCTCTGTGTGTGTGCTGTGTGTTTTGTGTGCAATTGATTTGTAATATTTTAAATAAAAAAACCCTTTTTGATTGAATATCTGCCTGCATATTGAAAGGAATGGATTCTAGAGGAATGGATTCTCGTAGACACTGGTGCACAAGAACCCATAGTTACCAGCCTCTCGCATAGCTGTCTTCCTTGCTTGCTAATTCCCCTACAAATTTTCTTACTCGCAAGGAGACCAATTCTGGTAACACTTTTTTGTGTCACTTTATGCAACTAAGGCAAGGAGAAGCATCTCTCTTATTTATTTACCTTATTTATAGTTCAACTTTCTCATTACACAGAGGAAGCCAACAATAGGAGGGATATCCAGTGTACAGTGCAATATGATCTGGA
This sequence comes from Eublepharis macularius, assembly GCF_028583425.1. Lineage (NCBI taxonomy): Eukaryota > Metazoa > Chordata > Lepidosauria > Squamata > Eublepharidae > Eublepharis > Eublepharis macularius. The sequence goes on from NC_072792.1 coordinate 121,244,347, forward strand.
TTGTAGGAATCTGGAACCAACCAGAAATATAAATAGAAACTAAGCAAAACGCAAGTATTACTGTGTCATGTTAAAGAACACAAAAATTACATGACAGGATCCTACTTACAATAACAAACATTACAAATTATACACTGTATCATCATCATCATCATCATCATTTATATCCCACCATTCCTGCAAGGGGCTCAGGGCGGGTTACAACAGAAGATAAAATATACAAGATAAAATCACAATAAATTAACACAGTTAATTTGGCACCTGCTCACCGTATAAAAACCATATAACATCTGATGGAGGTGGAGGTGCGGCTTAACCATGTGGGGTCGCTCATATAGGGAGAAGATGGTCAATACCCCCTGCAAACATAGAGGAGACCAGGAAAGAGGCTCATTTGGTGGAAACCCTGATGGCCTCAACCATATGTCCTTTATCCAAGAATCTTTCTAAACTGTTTTGTTACAGTATCCAAGAATCTTTCTGAACTGTTTTGTTACAGTTATCTGTGTAGAAAAGCCCTTTTGAATAATTCAGTTTTGCATAGTTAGTGGAAAGCTAAGAGAGTGGCAGCCTTCCTGACCTTATCAGGCAGTCTATTCCATAAAGTGGGGGCTACCACAGAGAATGCGTATGTGCAGGAAGCTGTTGATTTTTCCCATTTGCAGGTTGACAGGTGCAGAAAGTACTGCTCCAATGTGTGCAATAGTTGTGCTGGAGCATATCTACAGGCAGTCCTGCAGATATGAAGGACCAAGGCCACAAATGGCTTAATGGTAATGATTCTATCAAATGCCATTAGTATGAGCAGGAAAAAAAATGCAACTGCAGTTTTGTCTCAGTGTGTTAATGACTTTGGGGATAATGCCTAGTTACTGAAATGTATGGGTACAACACTAAAATGGCAACTCTGTGCCTCATCTCTAATTTATAGAAATATATCTTATCTCATTTCTTCATACCATGAAGCTAGGCACTTCTGGGCCCTCACTCCACATCACTGGATATTGTAGAACAGTGTAGTGTTGTGTACTAAAAACAAAATTGGTATTTTTCAGATTTGGGTATCTGGAATGCTATATATATTTGTTATTTCCAATATTCAGGTCCAAAAATAACGGTATAATATTTGGATTTGGGTTGTATTCAGAATTCTGACTGTATTTGGCTCCATTATTCCCTATGAGGCTGGGGGGGGGGGCATTTTTCAAGAAAGCTATACCAAAATTGCAGAAAACCTAGTCCTGCCTGTGCACTAATAAAGTTCCAAATTTCAAGTCAATTGGGTCAAGGGGTCCAATTCTATAGAGCCCTGAAAAGGTTCCATTAGTTCCTATTAAGAAAAAAAAACCTCATCCAATGTTTTCTCCAGGTCAAAGACAGAAATCTTTAAAAAACATCTTAGCCAAATACACAACAGCAACTACACTGGCCAAGACTCTCAATGCCAACAGAACAAAAAATCCCCAACAGAATCAATGCCAAACTGGAGAATCCCAGAAGAACCAATGCCAAACCAGAGAATCCAACTAGAACCATAGTGAAGCAATGGACGCCTACAGATGTCAGGCAGAACCCAAGGCCAAAGCAAGCCCAACAGAACCAACATCAAACTAGAGAATTCCAGCACTTTAACTGGCAAGCCAGTAGTACCAAGTCAACTAGCCCGATATACCCAAATAATATCACGTCATCGCCTTTTCTTTTATTCCTTGCTCTACCTGCTGTGTTTACATAAGTTGTGTAAACCTTTTATTTTCTTCTTTAATTTCTTTAAATTTTCAGAGAACCTAATCTGATCTCTGTGATACATAATAAAGCCCCCAGTTAAGTCCAAGCATACCAAGAGCAGAAGGAGGCAGCGAACACTGCTCGGACACTTGCACCCCCTATATCCCCTGTCCAGAGTGTTCAACTAAGCTTGTTAGTCCTTTCAGTAGGGAGTGCAAAGAGAGAGGGAGAAAAAACATGGAGACATGCTTTTAACAGAAAAACACGGAGACATGCTTTTAACAGAAAAGAGAATGTTGGTTGATTTTGAGTGCACTTTGATACAGAAAACTTCATTGTTTAGTTTGGAGGAAATATTTGATATTTACTGTATGTTTGATGCTCTGCCAGTTTCCTTTACTGAGGAAGGGACTGAAATGCTGAAACATGGGAGTCAACCGGAAGCCTCGTCTCGCTTATGACACTATGCAGATTGTGATTAATTCTACTAATAAGTTTTCATTAATTATTCCTTGATCCTGGATTGGGACTGTTTGCTTATGATACTGAGCAGACTGTGATTTATTTACTCATGTTATCTTTTGATACTGGACTGAAATTGTTGTATTTTCATATTGTTATAAATAATTAACACACTTCTACAATATTTTGAATATATAACTTTTTATCTTGTCTTTATTTGGGAAGCAGTGTATATCACAGTGGTTCTTTTGTTATCTTGTTGTGTACATTGTGATTCCTTTAGTATCATGACTTTAACAGTAAAATGGTAGAGAGTGTCAGAGCAAAAACTCTCATGTGAAATGTGGCCTAATAATTGATGTGATAGTGGCAGCAATACCCAGAGAGAGAGAGAATTAGGGATCAGAGAAATAGAAGCTTCATTGGTAGGTGACCTGGAGCAGCTGCATAATTTTCTCACTCCCCCATGGACAGAAATCAGGGCGTGCAAGACCGGTTTCCTCATATCATATATGAACAATAAGCTATGCACCAGCAGACGAGGATGCCACCCGCTATTCCACCACTTAAGGTAGCCTACCTGGCATCAAATAAAGCCTTTGTGCTCCATCATAACTTCCACTTGATGGAATAGATTTCCTTGGATGGTGAGGTGGCCACCTTTCTAGAAGTGTTTAGAAGGCACTGTAAGGCTAGGTTAGGCTTTTATTGGGGTATAGACTGCAAGCTTTTTTGGATGGGGGAAGGGGTTATTGGAGAGTTTATTGCATTCTGCCCAATTGATACTTGAATTTGTAATCCACGGTGAGCAATGGGTAAAGTAGGGATGTAAATATTCCAATAAAAATATTCTCATCATCAGTTATTTCCACACTCTTCTGCTTTCTAATTGTAGCCACATCTGTCAAAACAGGTGGGCATTAATACATACTATGGTGAGCATTAGAGATGGGCACGAACTAGAAAAAAAAACGAACAATGCAGTTCATGGTTCATTACATTTCATGTACCACCAACTTTCATGAACCTGCCCTGGTTCACAAATCGGTTCATTTTGATTCATGAAAATGTCACTTCCGGGCCAGCAAATCACCACTTCCACGTCAGCAGAAGGTCACTTCTGGGTCAGCAGAAGGTCTGCAGGAAGCCCATCCCCTGTTGCTTAGGAAACTGATTGATCAGCGCCAGGCTGTCTGCAGTGATGAGCTGAAAAATGAACCAAAGGAACCAGCCTAAAGTTCGTGGCTGTTCATCAGAAATGGGATCTGACGAACTGCTGGTTCATAAACCACGAACCGGCCTGGTTCATCACAAATTTTGGTTCATATTTCAGTTCATGCCCATCTCTAGTGAGCATTCATTACATGAGTATAAGGGGAAACATTAACTTATAGAGAGTTGTTTAACTCTCTTTTTTTGGATGTAAGAAATGAGAGTAGAACACATTCATCCAAACAGTTAAATAACATAAAGAAAAGCTGAGATAAAGTAGTTAAAATAGTATTTCTCCACTTAGCACAGGAAATAACTGTTGGTCTATATTTTATATCTTGCAGCAATGTTAGAGAGAACATTTTATGGGGCTTGCATATATTTCACTGCTGGTTTGTGTTCTACTTCTTTATCTTAAAAAAAAATCCTGATATCCATTTGTATGTTTAAGAAGGGATTTTAAAAAGTAAATAATTTTTTAGATTATTTTCTCCACTACAATCTCTTCTAAATTGCACGTTGTTAGCTGTTGACCAGATGAAGGACAATCTTTCTCACCAAATCAGTTGAATTAAATTTTGAAACAACAGAAGCACCAAAAGTTCATACATCTGTGAATAAATTCTATCACATAGCTTAGGGGATTTTTTAAAAGAAATAATTTGTGGTGAGATTGGGAGCATGAAAATGATTTCTCCTGATACCAACAGTGCAGTCGCTTATCAGTATGCTATTCAGTTCTTATTATTCAGACTAACATGTGATTTTACATTTGTCTCCCAACAGCTGGGACTGCTTTACACTGTGGTCAAGTTGCAGGTTCTAACAGAAGGCATTGCACACAGTCTTTCAGAAGCAATAAGGAGTGTGCACCACACAGTAAAGTCTTAACATGAAGAAGAAAAGAAATCAAGGCATTATATTGGTCTCATTACAAAAACAGTATATCCAGCACACTTTGAATCTCACGTTGAATAGACCTTTTCAAATGGCTAGCACCCCATTACTTGCAGGACAACAAAAGAACAGCTCTTCAATTTTTTTTTAAAAGTCACATTTTTAAGAGCCAGCTTTACTCACTGACACTAACCTTGGTGTAATATCTGATCCATTAAGAGATGAAGTTGATTTTCAGTTTTGCTGCAACATATATGCATATCTCTGCAGTATGTTTCTGAAAATGTGCTGGCAGCTGCTCCTTTGGAACATGATGAGTACCTCTTATTCAAATGCCATCACATGAAGTCATGAGGCTAAATGGTCCCAATAGGCTTTGATGTCAGCCCCTTCAATTGCCACTTTCTTCCTATTCCTCAAGGTAATTAATTAAGCGTGCATGCCATTGCTATGGGCTACCCAGGGGCAGAAATATGCCTAAGGGGTTGCAGTCATTAATTATCAGTATCTTCTATTGTTCATAGTTGCACTGGTAAGAATTGGGGAATTATACCTCCTAGGCAGGTATAGTAAAAGCCGCTCTATGCATATTTACTATACACATCTGGCTTCTTGGTCATCAGATTTTAAAGATTCTTCAGATTCAGAAAGAAAGGAAAGCTACAGATGCTTAGAAGATCTTGGCAATCAAACCCAGGAAGTATCTCTTGGGGATGGATTTAGTTGCAGTAACTACTGTCAAATGCATGACTCCTTGAAGCTTCTATATTGCTCCCAGCTTTACATAAATAGAGGGCACGCTTCACAGTATCAGAGAAATCAGAGCTGGAAAAGCTCTGTTAGGTCAGCCTGTCCTTCTCCCTGCCAATGTGCTGACTTTTTATCTTCAATATATCCTTGATGCTTTGTGAACTATCGTTGAAGAGTGTCCAGGAAGAAGACAGTTACTATTTTCCAAGGGAACAATTCTATATTTTTAATCCAGATTTGAATAAATTAATGTTGCAATACTAAACATTTATCTGGGGGTAACCTCCATTGTATAAACTGGAGTTTAATTCTGAGAAAGAAAGCACAATGTTGCTATGATGTTCCCTTGTCCTTAAACAGCAGAAATGGCACCAGAGGCATTTTTAAAATTCAAAAATAATTACATTTTTAGTTCAGAGTGAAAAGGTCAGGTGAAATAAGAGACTGAAAATTTCTGAGGCAAATCAACATATATATATCTCTGAGGTAAAATCAGTACATGCACAGTCTTTAGTTCTTATGGTCTTCACAGATACTTAAATGCTTATGTATTGAGGCTTTCATTCCCTTAGTTTCCCCCAAACACTCTAGTATACTTACTTTTAGTATTCTCTTTCTCTTTTGGAGTTAGGAATGCTGGTATCCAATCCCTTTCTCTCCAAACACCAGTGCTTTATTTAAGTTGTTAACTGAATCTGAAGGTCTCCACAGACAGTTTCCAACTACACCCAAACAAGGATTTCCTCACTCTCCAAAGCTACCTCCCTGTTTGACTGGGTAGGGAAAGTCTCCTTTCCTTAAAAGATCTATCCCAGAATGGGAGTCTGCACCTATTTCCCAAACTTCCTTGCCAACTTTTCCACAGTTCTCCTGTTCATGTTAAACTGCTCTGTTAAGTTAATTAGCAGCTAAAGTAACTAAAAACCATGCTAAAAGAATTTATAAAACAGCAAGTGGTCAAACATGCCATGAAGCTGTATATCCATAAAATCATCAACATATAAAATCAACACACAGTCCAAAATGAATGAACCAAAGAATAAAACAAGTTGGAAATAAAAAGCTTCTGGAAGGCTAGAAGAAAGGTGGCAAGGCAAACTTGCCACCTATGTCTGAGGGCAGGGATTGAGCGGGGGCATGGTGACAAACTGAGACCCACACATAGACTGGAGAAAAATAGGCCACAACTTTATCAACAACCGCAACAAGGAGTATTGGTGCTGCATATGGATCAGATCCCCCCAAAAGCATCGGCTGACCCACCTGCCAGCCAATGGATCCCCCCCCAGACCCCAGCTGAGGGGGGGAACCAAGGAGTGGCATTAAGGGGGAGATCACATGGGTGTACACCCCTTAGTGATTCCCCTGACACCTGGGAGTGAGAATGCCCCGGCAGTCCCCGCGCTGGGCATGCACCTCCATGCTCACTCCTAAGATTCCTTATGGGAATCCCCTCAAAGGGGTGCCTGCGCACGCAGGCCCAGACTCCCCTAAAATGGGATCTGATCCAATGCCAACCGCCATGAGAGCCACCCGTGGCTCCCCGCCAACATTCTTACAGCTTTCCCAGGTCATTCTCCCCAAGCTGGATGACTAACGCATCTGGAGGGCCCCACCGGCGGGCCTGGTGAAGGAGCATAGGAACCAGGGCTTCCCAGAGCATGCCCCGCACTCCCATCCAATGGATTTGAAGGTGTTCCTCCAGACCCAGATGTTTGCCCCATCCGGACAACTCTGCATATCTTCCGGCCCAATGCACAATGCTGTGCCCGCATACCCAGACTGTCCTCTTGAGCCCTGGAAGGAAGAAACGAGCGGACACTCAACAGTTAGCGAGAAGCCCCACTGGCAGGCCGAATGTAGGCATGAAAAGCCTGGGACCGCCAGCGGCCAATGGCCTGGATGGCAGAGCTGGGCAGGCCCAAGCCGTAGGCCTCCGTGGCAGCTCCAATACAAAAGGAGTGTGTGCCAAACTCCTTGGGGAGCAGCCCAGCTGCCTGCAGGCAGGTCTGCAAGATGGCCGAGAACTGGTAACGGGTGAGGGGGGACCCCTCCCTGTGCAGGAAGAAAGGCCCCTGCTGGCAAGGCTGGAGATTGAGGTAGGCCCCCACCGCTCGCACTGGGCACAGTAAACAATTGCCTGAAGCCCGTAGGAAGACAGTGTGCCCCCACCCTCACTGATCCGTCTTGGATCGGCGAACTGTAATGGAGACCTTGCGGGGGGACCAAGACACATCACCGGCCCACAGGGCTCAGCCTGATGTATCTGATCTGGAACCCACCACAAGCTCACTGACCTGAAAGGCTCCAAAAAAGGCCAGCGTAAAGGCAGTGCGGAACAGCTGAGCCTCAAAGGCTGACTGACAAACATCGGGGGAAACTCGCAAAATCCGACCCAGAATGGCCAGGGTGATCGGCTGCTACTGGTCCAGTTGGGGGGGGAACCAACCGAGCCCACCCCTCCACCGCCCTTGCAATGAAGCAGTCACAAGGGTCAAGATAGTCCAGTGCCTTACAGAAGAAGAAGATGGCCGCCAGGTCCCTGCGCATGGTTCTGGGGGCCCGCCCCATTGCCCGCAGGTGATCCAGGTAACGAAGCACCATGGTTTGAGAAGCAGGCCAGGATGCCTTACCCCCAGCCCCTTTGGAAAAGGCCAAGAACCTAGAGGCAGCCACCGTGTAGGCTCGGAGAGTGGATGGTGCCACCGAGCACAATACTCCCTGCATTATTGAGTCTCTCCAATCTGCCAAAGTTCCTCTGGGAATGGGTCGGGTGAGTGACATACCTCCGGCGCCAGAGTGAAGAACCTCTCCATCTGGAAGCGAGACAAGGCGTCCTCCAAGCCATTATCTACACCAGCTACATGTCGGGCTGAGAAGGTGATGTTAGTAGCAAGACAAACCAACACAAAACGGCGGACAAGACGCATGACCCGCTCAGAACGAGAGGACTGCCTGTTGACAACCTTAACCGTGGCCTGGTTGTCACACCAAAAGACAAAAGACAAAAAGCAGCCCACTCAAGAAAGGCGCTAAAGGTTTCAAAGGCCGCGCAAGCGACAGACCAGCCCATAGGCATGGCTTTGTCAACATACCACTCGTCCTGGAACTTGAAACCTAACAGGCAATAGTCAAGTGGGTGGATGGGCAGCAGCCGGAAGGCAGACTGCACATCACACTTCGCCATAAGGGCTCCCTGCCCACAGGACCTGACCAAACACAGCGCATGGTCAAATGAGGCATACCTGACTGCGCATAACTCAGGGGGATGTGCTCGTTAACTGACGAACCCTTGGGATATGACAGATGGTGTACTAAGCGGTATTCACCTGGCAATTTCTTTGGGACAACTCCCAATGGGGAAACTCTTAGATTGGGCAGCAGAGGGGTGGGAAATGGCCCAGCCACCCGCCCAGCTGATACTTCCTTGGCTATTTTTGTGGCCACCACCCTGTTCAACTCCCTGGTGGATTTTAGGTTGCCAGAGGAAGTGGCTACACGAGGACCCAGGAATGGAATGCGGCACCCCTCGGGAAAACCATCCTGCAAGTAGCGGGCTGCCTCCCAGTTGGGTTAGCATGCCAGGAGGGGGAGAAGGGCCTGAAGCCTGACTGGGGTTCAGGCGAGGCCCAGGGACATGTGCGAGGGACTAGTTACTGGTGCCAGTTGCCTGGCTGGTGGTGGTGGCCGGTCCTCCATCCTTACGGGATGTGCTATTGAAGGACCAGCCCCCACGAAAGGGCTGGGAAGGGGCAGAGCCACGGGAGCAGGACGGCCGGGGATGGGGGCCCCCACAAGCATCAAAATTGTGCTCAAAGCGGCATTTAGGCCGTTGGCACCTGCCCTGGTTGTACTCCCAACATAAGCCGCGAAACCTGTCCCGCCAGGATGACCAGCGAACCCCCCCCCATGACACCTTTCGTTTTCCCCTCATGTGAGGTCCCACCAGCCAGAGCCATAACTTCTGGCTGATGAGGTCCCACCTAGCCTGGGGGTTATGAGAGGCCCTCTTATGGAAGGCCTCATCATAATCCATGGCCGCATTGTCCCCAGCTAGTGCCCGGGCCCGCAGCACGTTTGCCAAATGATTGGTAAGATGCCACCCCCTATCAGGGTAGGCTGCCTGGATCACCCCAATATAAGTGGTAAATCCCTCTAACCAGTTGGTGAATGTACGTTCAACCACCTCCTTTCTACCCTTCTTGTTTTCCTGCTTGGAGGAGGGGCAGACCTCCCATCCTCCTCTTCCGGCCTGAGCAATGAAAGGATGTCTACATAGTATCCATCCAAGATACGCTCACAAACCCTACGGGCCAGGTGGGTCCCAGGGGGATCCTCATCACCTGTGAAGGATGAGACCAGTCGGGGGGGGCTTCTAAGCCCCAGACCTCCCTGGGGTCGCCCTCCCCTTCAGGGGCCCTGGCCCGCCAATGCAGAGCCCAGGCTGGAAGCCCCAGGACCTTGGCCGCCACATCCCAATAATCCTCCCCAGGGGCCCCCTCGTCCGATGAGGACTCACCTGAACTCCAGTCGCTGTCTGACTCCTCGCGGCACTGGCACCGGCCTCCCGTCCTGCGAGCTGTCCTCCTCTTCTTGGTGGTTCTCTGATGCTCCCTGCTCCTGGACCCCTCGGAACTAGAGCTGGACCTCACCTCCTGCCGCTTTGCCGCTTCCGAACCTCTCTTAGATTTTCCACGTGATCTTTGTTGGGGGACCTCAACAGGCTCTGAGGCAGGCTGGGCTGCCCCAGGCCCAGAGTTCCCCAAATGCTCTACTCAAGCAGTGAGAAGCTCCAGTGCGCGGGTAATGCTCTGCAGAGAACTGGAATTAGTCCCCTCAGAGGGGCGCCCCTTGCTTGTCCCAGCCTGAGCCTGTGCCTTTTGCCCTTTGCCTCCAGTGGGAACCCTTGCACGGGAGGCTGCTGGCTTATGGCCCGGCTTTTCCTTGCCCTCCTGCTGAGCACCCAGCCTGGAATCCCCGCCTGCCCCCCTTGCCCCCTTAGAGGAGGAGGGCCGAGGGGGAGGAAGCCCACTATCTGCCTCCTTCCCCTTTGAGGGCCTGGCCCTCCCAGCTACTTTGGCCCCACTCCCCCGGGGGGGCACCACTGCGGACCACTGAGAGGGTTTTGCCCCCTTCCCCGCAGCCGCCCCAGCCACCTGGGAGCCAGACCTGTCCGCTGCCCTTTGTTTGGACGGAGCCATAAATACCCCCTGGCTGCTGTAAAATAAAAGAAAAAGGGGGAGGTGAGACAGTAGGGAGAGATGCCCGCTGCTGCTGTGTTCTCCACTGCTCCTGCACTGCTTCCAGCCCCAGAGCATGAGGTTCAGCTAGCCCCATGCTCTTGGGTCTTTGGGAGTCCCTTTCTGCATCTGTCTTCTGCCAGGCTAGAGGGTTGGCACTGCTAACAAGCTGCGCCAGTGCACGAGGGGCTCAGCTCAACCCCTCACGGCTTTCAGCTTGTGCCCTGCCTCAGCCCAGTCTTCCAATGCCTTCTTCCTTCTTCTTTCTTCTGCCTTCTTTCTTCAGTCTTCTCCTCAGCTCTGCTCCGATCGCAAGCCTGATCCAAAGTGGGGCCGGCAGGGCCGGCAGTGGAATAAATACCCGACTGCTGGACCTGAGTGAAGACTGTGGAGTTGAGGTCCACAGCTAAGCCCCGCCCCCACCCAGGCTGCCTGTGATCGGCTGAGGACTGCCCAGGGCATGCTGGGCAAGCCCTCAAAATGGTGGCCACCCTGCCCCACTCCTCCCAGCCCAACGGCAGCAACCAGGCCCCCCAGTAAGTCTGGTGGCCTCCATTTCTAGAGCAAGGAGACCCATGATTGGGGATCTGCTTCAGAAATTGCCTCACTCCTTGCGCTCACTACCCTCTACTTTCTTATCATTGGCATCCAGAGCATTAGATAATGACCCCACTCACATAGCAGAGATAGTGCTTCAATTAGGCTGATAGTAATGAATGGAGAACATCGAGGGCTCATATCAGCACTTTGAATTGATCATGGAAACAAAATAGCAATCAGTGCAGTGCGTTTAGCACTGGAATAACATTCTAATCAGCATTGGCTCATGTAACAGAATTTAATAGAAATACTCCTAGTGGAGCTTCATCAAAAGTGACCTTCTCTGAATTCGCTTGAAGGGATGGTCCCAAATAATTCTATGTTGCTAGAATGCTATTGTAATACTATTTCAGAATTGTTACCAAACACACAGGCTTGACTCTTATGACTGCAGTTCATGTGCACTGGACTGCCATGTGCACTTCCTCTGCTACTAGCAATTCCATTCATGCAAGGGCTTATTGAGAAACATTGACCTTGTACAAGCAGCAGATGAAGCACACTCTATGGCAGAGTCCACACATCAGTGGGTGTGGAAAACAGTCAGATGATCCAGGCCACAGATATTTGCTTAACTTCTATTCAGTACTTTCTCTGTGTCTCATAAATGTGAGCACACATGTTTAATAAAAAAAAATTAAAATTTAATTTTTTTAAAAAAATGTGAGCACGTTTTGTACTCTGCTATTACTAAATAAGTGATCAGAATTTTATTTCGTATCCTACAGAGAAAAGTTTAGATAAACCTGTTGGATATCAGAATGAAGTTACAGCTTCTGAATTTTTTTCTAGACCATCATTGGCAGACACTGAAATCAGATTTTCTTTGCTTAATCTGTATATTCATTGAAGTATTTTTAGAGACATATACAAAGTATGCAACACTTTCACTCACCATAGGAAGAAAAACACCATTTATTTCACATTGCAACTGAAAATATGTAATTTTATTTTGTTACATTTTGGTAAATGCAAAGTGGAAAACAACTCAAGCAGAGCAGTAAACAAAATACCCGTCAGTTAAATACATAGCTTAGAAATTCACCTAAAGAGCTATAGAACATTGTACTGTCAAATTAGACAGTATAGTCCCTTGCTCCAAGCTTTTCTATCTTTTAGAGGTGAATGCAAACTGTTTAGCTTTCTCGAGCCTGCACTCTCCATCTGTCCACTGACCCATGTAGCTGCCCTACCCTCTGCTTCACTGGAAGATTCGTGATTGCCTTGATGGAAGAAAGTAAAGTGCAGAAATGACAGCACCTTCAATGGGATTCAGCAAAGAATGATAAGGAAGACTGCAAGCCTCATATGTGTTGAGAGAGCTTAGAATTATAAATGGGAAACTTCGTGGCAATTTGGTCTTCACACCTTTCAGGAACCACATATTTTAGCAGGGGTGGGTGGGTTGGTTAAAAATCACAAGACTGTAAAGAACACCCTAGTGTGCTTCAGAAGACTAAGTTAGTTTAGGAAGAGAAAAATATGACAATATCAGACAACAAAATTTAGGACAAAGCAAGTTCTGAATTTCTACCATTAAAGGAATTTAAATGTATATTGTTTATTGTGTATATTGTTTATTGTTATTTAAAAAAACATATTTAATATATATACATTTTTGCACTGTATAGATAGTCAAATCACTCCCTGCTATTAAGGTAGTTTTCAATCAAAGAGACATGACACATAGTAATATTACTATATGCTATTTAGAGGAATTAAATGAGGCATCTAAAGCAGTGCTTACATTTTTAAGCAATTATAATAATCCATTTATAATGTTATATTAATCATTATTACAATATTGATGAATAATACATCCATCTGTATAACAACATCAAAACCAAAAATAACAATAACAACAACAGTAGTGCATATAATATTTCACTAATTTATGTACAAAGTTTCAAATAGTTTCCTCCCAGACTGGCTTGTAGTTTAACAGACATAACATCAAAGGTAGAAAGCCTGTTAGACCGACACTATTTTCTATCTATCATTGTCAGAGTTTAGCTCTCTAAGGCATATTTGATTATGAAGAGAATGATAGGTGATAGCAATGGAAATATCAATCTTATTTTTCCTGTTGTTTCAGTACAGGAATGTTAGAAAATAGAACAGTGTCAATATGGCACTCCCAGCTGGCGGCAACAGCCTCTGGTGGTTAAGGAGGCAGCCGCAGCGCTCTGCCCTGCTATTTGGGGATGCGCGCGTAGGGGGGAGATGGGCTGATCTTATTTGGCTGTCCCACCCTCGGTGCTTCAGTGTGCCTTGTGCTTGGCCCACCCACCTCACCCTATATCAGTGCAAGATTAGCCAGTCGCTGTTTCTGGGATCAGGTAGGAATTTTTTCTTTTCACTCCAATTGGCAACTGAGTGGGGAGCTTTTCACCTACCTTGCACTGTTAGAAAAGTGAGCAATTGGCTCTGGTGGGTTAAGTTTATTATCCTTTGTCAGGTTAGGAGTTGGGGGAAATGAGCGGGCCAGTGACCACCATTGGCATATCCCCATTGGTGGGGAATTGAGGTCTGTCAGGAGTGGCTGGTGGCTGTACAGCACAAGCCAGTCCCCCCCTTGGGGAGAGATTTAAGGGGGTGAACCACTTTGCCAGGTCAGAAGGGTCATAGCCATACAATGGATGGCTCACCCCTAGGGCAGTTGGTGGATTGCCCAAACAGGTCAGGGCGGAGGTCCAGGAATGACCACAGGGCCTGACCTGTACTGCTAGTTAGACCCTTGCTGTGTTGACAAATATGTTGTTATAAATTAATAAAGTGGCCCATTTTAATTCCCAACACTTGTGTCTGCCTCTTCATTCCGAATGAGGGGAGGGGGCAATGATTCCTTCTTGGATTTTAGTTCAGGAGTAGGAAAAGAGTTCTCAGGATGTTAAGGGATGGAGAGGGAAGCCGTATTCAAAAATTACAGTGAACGCATATACAATCCACATACCATGCACTTAATTTTCCTTTATACCTGTGTTGAGTAATTCTCATGTTGCATTCAGTGCATATACAGACGAACTTGTGATTGAAACTGCACATTTCTCCTGGTTTCATTTGCAAAGTGAACACATGTTGGCATATATGCACATACATGCAGGATGTATGTGCTTTCACTGTATCATGTGAACAGCACTACTTATTGAATGGGAGGCCATTGGAATCTTGCAGAGAGGCATTTATTATTAGGGGTGTGTGATGAACTAACTCCATTACAGTTTCAGATCTGGGGAACTATGTGCCGTTATTTTTTTTCAGATGGGGCTTTGCTGGCACATATCTAATCTGTTTAGTTTTTGTTTGTTTGTTTGTTTCAGTTTTGGCCCTGTTCTTTACATTGAGGGCTTCCAGGCTCTTTGGGGCAGCTAATTTTGCACTTAACTCCACCAAATTCACATAGAATACAGTCCTCCTTCTAAATTATCGATCCACTGAGTATTTCCTCAGTTACTGTCTACACACACAACAACAACAGATCTCTGCAGTAGCTCTGGAGTCAAGTTTTTGGCTTAAGACCTCCGTACCCAAGCTTCAGCACTAAACTGGGAATACTGGACTATTGTAACTACTGAAACAGCGATTACAACCCATAAAGAAGATTTAATAAGGTAAAGATTGCTATCTCTTTATGTGAGAAGAAAAATGGTAAAAGAAACTGAATCAAATTAGAAGACAAAATTTGCAAAAGACTTAATAACTTACTGTGAATATTCCGGCAAATTAACTGAGAAAAAAGAATTTTTTAGAGAGGAGCTAATGCAGAAAATAGATTATTGTTTACATACCTGCAGCTTGTAAGAGATAGCAAAGTGTGAGAAAGTTGAAACATCGCGAGAAACGCTGTGTCGAGAAGAGAAACCGGAAGTGCGTCAGTGTAATAGAAAGACTGACTGGAAGCAGCTTCTGAAGAACCAGAAGAGGACATGCACCATTTTGAAGAAGGGAAAGAGCTTGACCTCAAATTGGGCAGAAGTAGGACATTTCGGATAAGGGAAAGGGCATAAACTTCAAGTAAAAACCATAGAGAAAAGACGCCCAACATTTTGGATACTAAGATTGCAAATTTTTAAAAGACTTTGTTAAAATCTGACGCTTAAGGTGAGGAAAGTAAATCAGCCACGCCACGGAGTTAAGGAAAAGAGCGGACTCGTGGGAGCGAGGTAAGGCAAGCCCCACGATGTCGAAGAAAGAATGGCAAACGGCGCTGGACAGTCTTGATAAAAAAGTCGCAGAGGGGAATAAGGAGATCAAAGATATGATGCAAGAGATTGTGAAAGACATTAAGGAGCTCAAAGAGACTTTTAAATCAGAGATGGTGGAGCTGGTTAAAAATATTGATGAGGTCAAGAAAGAATTACAATCGACACAGCAGAAAGTTAAAACAGTGGAAGATGAAACTGACAAGTTGGCTGTATCACACAGGATAGAAACCAAGGGTTTGAAAGAGAGAATGGCCGTGGCGGAATGTAAGCATATGGAAAAACAACTTAGATTTCGTGGAGTCCCAGAAGTGGAAGGGAAATCAACCCAAGAGCAGATTTCAGAAGTACTAGCAGAATTTTTGAATAAGGAACCGGAGGAAGTGGCAGCCTTTCTGGATGTGACATACAGAATCAACTCAAAATATGCAGCACAAAAAAACCTACTAAGGGATATAATAGTCCAATTTACAATGAAAAGAACAAGAGAAGAGATTGTGAGTAAGCAATTTCAAAACCCTCTGAAAATTGGTGGGAAAAGAGTGAGAATAATGAAGGAACTAACTAGGGGGGTTTTGTTGGAGAGGAAGAAATACAGAGAACTAGTACAAATGTTGAAAGAATTGAACATCAGATATAGATGGGAAATACCAGAAGGATTGAGTTTTGAGTTTTGTGAGACCAGAAGGACACTCAGATCTGGACAGGAGATGGAAATGTTCATAAAGGACTATGAAAAAGACTTACCCAAAGGATCTAAAATTTGATAATGGAGTGCAAAATTATATCTTGGAACGTAAACGGACTAAATTCACCTTCAAAACGCAAAGCTACTTTCCACTGGTTATCTAAACAACATTGTAATATAATTTGTTTGCAAGAGACACATATTAGGAAACAGTATGTGAAATATTTAAAATTTGCTAAATTGGGGAAAGAATTTGCAGCGGCTTCAAAGCAGAAAAAAAGAGGAGTTGTTTTATATATTAAAGATGAGCTGCAACCGAAAGTGATTTTAAATGATCCGGAAGCTAGATATATAGCAATGGAAATAATTTGGAACGCAAAGAAAATACTTTTGATTGGGATTTATGCACCGAATGGCGCTAAAGAGAACTTTTTTAAAGACTTATAGAACCAATTGGATGGACTGACATATGCTCAAATAATTCTGGCAGGTGATTTTAATGGAGTAACAAATTTGGATGATGATAAAAAAATGAAAGGCGCTCATAAAAAAAGAGGACTTTTGCCAAAATCCTTTTTTGGAATTAAAAGATCAGGAAAATTTGGAGGATGTTTGGAGAAGAAGTAACCCTAAAATAAAACAATATACGTTTTACTCGGTGAGGTACTCGACACTATCAAGAATTGATATGATCTGGGACTCTAAAGATCTGGCGGTATGGACTAAGGAGGCGGAAGTAATGCCTAAGGTAGGCTCAGATCACAATTCAGTAATGTGGAAATTTGGGAAAGGCACCAAAAGACGAGGATGGAGGATAAATGAAGACCTGCTGCAGTCAGAAGACAATATAATGCTACTACAAAGAGAGACCAAATTCTTCATACAATATAATATAAATAAAGGCATTTCGACTGACAAAGTATGGGATACCTACAAAGCAGTAATCAGAGGAACTTTAATGGATTTAAACACAAGAGACAAAAGGAGAAAAGAAGAAAAAAGGCAAGAAATTATGGATAAGATAAAGGCCAAGGAGTTACAATTAAAGAAAAGACCTGGGAAGAAGAAGTTGTATCAAGAAATAAAAATTCTGCAAGAACAGTTGAGAGTAATGAACAATAAAGAATTAGAGTGGGAATTGAAAAAATTGAACCAAAAATCATTTGAAGGTGTGAATAAACCTGGGAAATATTTAGCGTGGCAATTGAAAAAGAAAAGGGAGAAAAAAGTCACAACTAAGATTCAAGAAGATGGTAAGACGTTAATAGACCAACCGGCCATAAGTGGAGCCTTCTTTAAGTATTATGCAAAGTTGTATCAAAGGAAAGAAGTGGATTTGGATACTATTGACCAATATCTGAATAAGATCAACTTACCAATACTATCAGAAAAATGGAAGGAAAATTAAATGCAGAAATAACGGAAATGGAAATAAAAGAGGCTATCCGGTCGACTAAGTTAGGGAAGGCACCAGGTCCGGATGGAATTACGTCTAGATTCTACAAATTATTGGAAAACGAACTGGTACCTTTTCTGAAAGAGGTAATGAATGGAATTTAAAAAGGACAAAAGATACCAGAGTCTTTGAATGAGGCCAACATATCATTGATTCCAAAAGAAAATCAAGATTTGAGTAACGTCAAGAATTATCGACCTATTTCGTTGTTAAATAATGATTACAAAATTTTTGCAAAAATTTTGGCGGAGAGATTAAATGACTGGTTAGTTGAGATTATTGCAGAAGAGCAAGCAGGGTTCCTTCCAAACAGGCAAATCAGAGACAATTTGAGAACTGTAGTAAATGCTATAGAATACTATGACAAACATTGTGAAAGGGAAGTTGGTTTCTTCTTTGTGGATGCAGAAAAAGCCTTTGACAATTTGAACTGGAATTTTATGTTTGCCACAATGGAAAGGTTGCAAATGGGGAAAGATTTTATTCAAGCAGTAAAAGCAATATATATGTGCAGCAATTGTAGTAAATGATGAGTTAACAAAAAAATTGGAAATAAGAAAAGGTACAAGACAGGGGTGCCCATTATCTCCATTGTTGTTCATCTTGATTTTGGAATTGTTATTGATTCAAATAAGAGAAGATGAAGCTATAAGACGCATAAGGATTAAAGAATTTACCTACAAGGTTAGAGCTTTTGCAGATGATGTGATGGTCATAGTGGAGGATCCAATACAAAATATGCCAAAGTTGCTTGATAAGATAAAAGAGTTCGGAGATCTGGCTGGATTTTATGTTAATAAGAAGAAATCAAAGATACTATGTAAGAATATGACTAAACAAAAGCAGCAAGAATTAATGGAAATTACCGATTGTGAAGTAACACATAAAGTTAAATATCTTGGAATTGAGTTAACTGCGAAGAATATTGATTTATTTAAGAATAATTATGAAAAGCTATGGCAACAGATTGATAGAGAGATGATTAAATGGAATAAACTACATCTATCATGGCTGGGAAGAATAGCGGCAGTTAAAATGAATGTGTTACCACGGATCATGTTTCTATTACAAACAATTCCAATTATTAGAGAGACTAAACAATTTGAAAAATGGCAGAGGAAGATCTCTGACTTTGTTAACTGTTGATTCCCAGAATCGTTGTTTGGCATTCTTACTATCCGGGCGTTTCCCTTGTGTTGTTCATTACTTCTCAGTAGGGATTATGTCTGATTTGGCTGAATGTTTTGCATACTCAGTGGAGGAAAGGGACTCCATTTTGTCCATCAACAAGTCCCTATTAGATAGTAAGACCCCTTTACCTTTGGAGGACTGGACCACCCTTGAACAACTAGAAACAAAGAAATGTCGTTTGTTACTTAATGCAGCTTCTTTGACAGACTATTCAGTCAATAAGTTCATTCCGAGAGGCTTGCGTATCCACAAGCCTCCCGGGATGTTCAAGGAAGACGAGGAGTTTAAACAACGTTGGGCAGCCATACTGAATAAGTGTTCCTTCGACCTAATGTTATTGCTTATTAAAACATCTAACGCAGAGGCGGATAAAATTACGATAGAGGCAACTAGGCTGGAGGAACAATTGAAAGCCAAACAGACCCTGGAGGCATTTGAGGCCAGTAAGGCGGAGCTTGATCGTGCTGTAGCAGCAAGCAAGGAGAAGTTGAAGGAACTAAAATTAAAGAAGTGTATGTATTAACTACTTGGACGTTAGTGTCTATAAAATTAACGACAGGAAACTTGGCGTGCGGCCCTTTAAGAAAGGCACAGATAGGTGCTCATACCTCCATTTTTCCTCCTTCCACCCGCATCGCTTGAAATACAATATCCCAGTGGGCCAGTTCCTGAGGCTGAAGCGAAATTCCTCCGATATAGGGGACTTTAGGACCAGCTGCACCCAATTAGAATGGGCATTTTTTAGCAGGGGTTACCCACTGCCAGCGATCAGCTCGGCAAAAAATCGAGCTGTGGGTACGCCACGGGAACAATTACTTGTCCCAAAATCCCGCGCAGGCAATAACCGTTTAAAATGGGCTCTTAATTACACAACTTTGGCTACCCCAATTTCCCGCATTATTCGGAAGCATTGGCATTTAATAGATAATATCCCTGGGTGTGAAGTCAGTCCAGCTATCGGCCTCCGTAGAACTAAATCTCTCAAGGATATACTAACACGTTCTGAATTTGAACGTCACGATCCCTTTCAGAATCGTGGTGGAACGGCTCCTAAGGGACATTTTAGATGCGGGGATTGTAATGTCTGCCCATATATGGTTAAATTCGAGGAAATAATTAGGGATAGACAGGAATATTGCCGCGGCTTTACCACATGCAGGTCTTCATACGTGGTTTATGTCATCCAATGCAGCTGCCCACTGTATTATGTGGGCAGTACTACGTGTCCGCTCAAAATCAGAGTCCAGGAGCATGTGTCCAGGATAAGGAACCAAGTTAGGGAGGCACCTCTGGTCTTGCATTATTTGAATTATCATCATAGCTTGGGGGACCTTAGGGTTACAGTGGCCGATATGATTAAAGAACCATTCACTGAGGATAGTCCTAGGAGACTATTGCAATTGGAAACGAGGTGGATTTTCAAATTGCGGAGCCTGGCCCCGGGCGGGCTTAATAATGAAATTGACTATTCCTGCTTTTTGGGGTAACATTGAAATTTGCTGGTATTCCTTCCACTTTCCTCAGTAATCCTTCCACTTCTCCTTGCACAGCAGTATAAGCCCAACTTCATAACCAGTTCAGATACATAGATATGATGGGTTTACTTGTTAGCTGTGTGTAAGTTTTACTATCTGTAAGTTTTACTATCTGATGGCTGTATGATTGCTGTAAGTTTTGCGGTCTCTGAGGACAGGACCTATTAATCAATTCATTAAACAATTTGTCAATTATGTATTTAGGAGGTTCCCTTTTCCTGTATGTTTCATGTCCATGTTATTGTTCATTGCTGTGATGTATTGAAGTATTGAAGTTGGGATGAACATATGTACTGTCACATCGGTGTATTTATTCATATGGTGACCAGTAAGTATGTATTGTGATAAATTGTTGTTGAATGTTTTAAAGATATTTCACAATTTTAAGAAGAAATTATATTTTTGTTACAGTCCAGAATTAACTGTGCCCAGGAAGAAGTATCATCTATACGAAACGGGAATTGTATAAGATGCTCGCATAATCCCGTCGGCACGTTCGGATTTTATTCCAATTTGGACTGGGGTCATCTCTTATCCCATATTGTGACTCTATGTTCTGCCCCTGTGTGGGTTTTCATGTTATTCCCTTTTTGGACATCATTATTCTATGATTGATTGGACACGAGAAACATAAGATCTTATTGTATTAATTATATTTATTGTTCTGCATCTTTGCACTTTGCACATTGGCACTTTTGCACTATAAAATGAAAATGAATTGTTATTAACTGTTGATTCCCGGAATCGTTGTTTGGCATTCTTACTATCCGGGCGTTTCCCTTGTGTTGTTCAAACTTGGAGGGTGGCTGGAGGAGAGCCTGCTGAAGACTTGCTGTGATTTGGCATCTCTGAATGTGAAGGGGGTGGTCCTTGAGCCCCCAGAAGTGACAGACCATGGACTGACAAATTGGTCTGCAAACTAGGGTGGGTCCATGAAAAGTTCATGGTCTGTGGTCCGTGAAACGCGATGGACAATGGGCTGATGGTCCATGTTTTTTTTCCCAGTTCACACCTGCATCTACTCTGAATTCATCAACCTGGCCCTGCACCCTTGTGGAAGTTCTGAGTGTTTTTGTATCTAAACCTCACCAAGGACCTGAGAAGGGCAGAGTGAAAAATCTTCCCATTACCAAACTGCCTCTGTTAGCTCAGACAGGGAGTCTGTTGGGCTGATGACCAGCACACCAACAGAATTTCTATTATATCTCAAATTTCCAGCATCAGGTGCATATACTCAATGTTTGGGTTCTGGTTATAAGGCACCTGGTGAATGTCACAGAAGCCTGATAGATCACAGCCACACACAGTCACCCACTCATCCACACATACCCACACACACCAAGCCTCAGCTGATTATGTACCTGGAAAGCTAGAAGACTAAGCTGGTAGAGATCTACTTCTTCATCTTCACCCACCCAGCTCTATGCGATGCATATCAGCTCTGCCTGGATGAAAGAAATTTTATTTTGAACCAAGTGGGCACTTTACAGCCTGATGGTTGGTTAGCTAGACTACTCAGGACTCCTTGAGGAAGGAGAGCTAGAAGAAGAGTTGACCATAACTTGATGGTCCACCCTTCCCTTCTTCTGGCTTATCCATCTCCCACCACCATACCACTTTCTGCCCACCAGTACCTCACTTGTGTCACCTCTGCTCATGCCTCCCAAAGGAAAATTACCTAGGCAGTTGCCAGTCCAGCAGCAGCCCACTGCCACTGCTGGGTGATGAGGAAGGGTAAAAGCCTGCTCCTGGTCTCTAATTGTAACTCCTGTTGTGTGTAATGGGATGTTGTCTGGAGACCTACCACCATGGTCCAAAAGGTCCACATAGCATGAGACACAGGTTAGCAGCCACATGACAATATGTTGCTTTTGAAAACTGAATGAGTTTCAGCAATAATTTGCCATGCAGTGTTGTCTGGGATGGGCAGCTCTTCAAAGAAAAAAAAATAAAGCCTCAATTAGTTCCCATACTCCTTAGATATAGTTTTAAAAAGGCTTTTTATTGATTGATCAAGTTAAAAAATAATTTTCTAATTTTAACAAAATGACACTCAGGCTGTAGTCCTATGCCTTATTAAGCAAATGGATAACAGGCAACTTCCCACCCCCTTGCAATTCCTCAATTCATAATTCCTTGAACAAACCCTCATAATTGGCTGTGCTTCAGCAGTGATATGGCAGAAGCAAGAACTCTCTCACTGTCTTTCTCCCCTTTCCTTTTGTCCTCCCACCATCTAGCATGTAGAACACTGCTAATGCAATAAACCCAGATGCCATCAGGAGCCCTGGAAGTATTGTCTTCTCCCCAACTCTTGGGCCAAATTCACTGCCTTGGCTGCCAAATAAGAGGGAGGTATAGAGGAATGGAGGGGAACCTCCTTCTATCCCTCTTTCCCATTGCTAGAGCATTGCTAGATTAGTAATCAGACAAGTGAGGGCCAAGCTACACATGACGAATGACACTTGAACGGCAAGTGTATTTCTCCCTGTTCACTTGCCCTCCACTCAATCCACTTGCCATTCAAGTGTCATTCGTCATGTGTAGCTTGGCCCTGAATGTGTGGAACGGAGGAGTTAAGATCTATCTCATTAAAACTCTAGCCAGTGATGAAAATCTTAGAGAAAATAATGTTCATCTCATATTTAGGATCAGCATTTGGGGTAGCATTTAGAATGTAAGTCTAGGATGTGGGAAACCCAGGGTTGAATCCCCACTCCACCATTAAGTTTCAGAGTGACCTTGAGCTAGTCACTCTTCATCTCCCTAGCACAGGGTTGTTGTGAAAGTAAAATGGAGAGAAATTTACTAAGTAAATAAATTGGGGGTCACAGCTGTCCATATTATGTATGAAAGAATGATTAATTTTGGTGACTTCATTAACACACATAGAAGTTCCCTTGATTCCAGCTGAGAAGTTCCAAAGCCAGCTTTCTTTTTGAACTCCTATACCATTAGCAAATGTTTAATTTTCTACCAGAGTATATGAGTTAAAGACTTGTATAAAGATAAAACAATTTCTGCTAATTTTGCACTGGAGAAATGTAAAGCTTATGCTCAGGTAAAAATACGCACAATTAACAAAGCTTCAAATCTGATGAAAGATGCTTCTTCAGCAAGGCTTCTATTGTGTTAGAATCTCTGAGTCACTTATATAATAGAATCATTCTCCTCTGTGCCTCAGTTGGCAACTTTACTAATCTGTCACATATAACATTTTGGGAGGAAAAGCACCAGATTCCCTGACTGAGACCAGAAAACACCAAGCACTTTATAGAAAGTAAATCAATGAAAAGAAAAGGATTCTTCCCAACTTGGCAATATAAAAATCCCCTGAATGTCAAAGGAGACAATTTGTCCCCATTCTTGCTGTACAGAGTTGGCGCTTTTCACTTCAGAGCTTCAGGCGATCTCATGGTACCTTACTGGGCTAAAAAGATCAAGGGCACCTCATTATTTTTTGTCATGCTCAAAAGTTTCAGGCAGTTGATTATTCTGCTCAATAACAGTAATCTTTTTAATCACAGCCAGCTCAGTGGTACAATATTTACTGCTGATGTTTCAGAACAATTTGGAAGCTTTTGCTTTTGAAGGCAGGCATAATCGTGGGGAAATCTGAGCTATCCCTCAATGGGTTTTCATTGTGCAGCAAAATATAATACCACAGTTCAGGAACTGGGAGTAATAAAACTAAAACAGATATTAAAAAAGCATCTTCTGTGTGCACCATAAAAATATTTCAGCAGGCAGAAATTTGCCAAGGAGTTCTCAGCATGAAACTTCTAACATTGTACATAGTAAAATGTACAATTACCTCTGAACTCAAAAGGGGACATAGCAACTGGGGGTTACAAAGACCAACTGTAGTAAATGAATACATAAATCTGCAATGTTCAAGGGCTAACCAAGCTACATTAAACAGCATAAATGGTTCCCCCAGTCTACTCCTGAAAGAAGAGGAAATTTAGGCCTTATCTTCTTTCCTGAGCAATCCGGGTGCCCCTACCATGTTAAGTTGAAGAAGAGCTATATTGACCTAAATCTTCTAGGCCAGTTACTTAGGAGAGCCATAGTATGCTATCATACTCAAGTTGAAGCCTCCCCCATCATATCAACTCTCCAGTAACACATAGAGTAAAGGCATGTAATTTCTTAGCCTCTTTGGCTACTATGGGACTCTCTCAGGTTGTGATGGGCCCTGTGTAGGAAAAAGGCATACCTTATACAATTTGTTTTTTCACTGAAACATGGGGGAAGGTTTGATTTGGGGGCTGGGGCTTCAGCAGTGCCATCATCGTCTCCTCAAAGCATGAGCAAATGTAGTACCAGTATTCTATAGGGCCACGGAAGTGATTAAAGCTCCCCAGCCCTGGAGACTTATGGGTCCAACTGGATTTCAGAATGCTGTGTGGGGTATACATGAAGTAAGTAAATAAAATAATGCAGCCATCTTCCTGAAGTCATGGCAAGTTTAAGGAGCAGTTGCTTGGGACATTATTGCAACAGGGGTGCCACCTAAAGCACCCCTTGTTGTTGCTCTTGCTTTCTTTCCCCCTTAAATTCACTCATTCTAGCCAACTGAAAGCCTCATCTCTCAGTCTCTTACATCCTGGCACCCCTCCTAATATTTTTACACTAAAGCTAAAGACAAATAGCTTCATTAAAACTGCTTTCTCCGAGTTTTATATTTGTCACTGTAACTCAAACTTTCCAGATTATAGTTACTTCCTTTCCCACACTGTGAGGTCCCCCAGACCCAGGGGATGCCTCTCCACCTGGGTGTTCCAGCAGTTTCAAGACTCTCTAATAACAGGCTGGCACCTGGAGGATAGGTTAAGCTGTAGTTTATTGTTGTTTCCCCAAATAACAGAGTTCCAGGTTCAAATACCTGATTCCAGCCTAGAGGTCTGCCCATACCACTCTCTTCTCCACCTATTTGCATCAAGACTCTGCTTGAAATCCCAGGCCAGGGTTCCATCTTAAGATCCCTTGACTAGGACCTCTAGCTCCTACACCATCATCTCAGTGGTAGGTATCAAGGTGACCAGGCCTCTAGAAAGCAACCTGCTGCTCTTCTGGTCAAGAATACCACCTACTTTGTGCCTCCTGAATAGACATGGGCATGAACCAAAAAAATTTAACAAACCAGCGGTTCATGGTTTGGTGCTGACGACGATCCTGAGGTCGCGAACCACAACGAACATTTTTCGTTGCTGAACCGGTTCACAGTTCGTTGGGCATGGAACAGCCCCGTGGCACTTAGAGAGCCGGGGAGTCTTTTGCAGGCTCTCCTACAGCCATCACCCAAGTTTGGACAAGATTGCAAAAGGGATCTTAGAGTTATACCCTCTCCGATCCAAGGCCCCCAGGAAACTCCCACAAAAATCCAAGCTCAATTATATTCTCAGTCTTTCTCCCCAAATGCTAGCAAGTGGCAAGCAAGAGCTCTGTCCCACTCCACTGCTCACTGAAAGTGAAACCCAGCCTGGGAGCCCATGGCTATTTATAAGCACAGGTCCCATTGAGCAATGCAGGAGGTCTGTGTTTAGCCATCAGTGCTGCCTATCAGGGTTTGCAGGGATGAGATTGGAGTGCCCATGGGTACACAACACCCCCTTCCTCCTCCCTCCCCTGGGTGTCTTCTCCCAACTTGTAACCACTTTGTAGCTCCTGTCAGAAACTGTTTTAACCTAAGTAACACCATATTTAATCCAGTAGTGTTTAGTCTTCTTTCCCTCCAGGCAACACCTGCAAGGAGCCGATTCCATGGGAAAGGATACTGTCTTATCTGCTCTCTTGACCTTGACCAGCTCAGCGCTCCTCTGAGAAGTTCTGCTGTTTGAACTCAGGGGGGAGGCTGGGCTCCGGGAGTGTGAAATGTAACAAAATTTACTCTGTGTTTCATTCCTAGCAATACTTTGCTCAGCCAGGATCTCTAATCCTGGAATATGTACATCTGGACTTGAATGCTGTCTTTCACAATAAACCTTTTAAAATCAAAAGACCTTGACTTCTTGCAGAAGGAAGTGAGGCAGACTATCAGGTTTGGAATGCCATAGTCTGACATTTTGCTTGGAATCACTTTTTGGAGTCTGCAACCCCTCACCCAGGGAGAATGGACACCGAGGACTCCTTGATTGATCTAGTTGACCCTGGACAGGAGGGGGATGTCTCCATACCATTGGTGCCAGTGAGAGGACAGGGGGAGGCTCCGAATCCAGGCGGAATACCCCCCAAAGTGCCCTCAGTGGTTCCTACAGAAGGAGCTCCCACCAACCAGACAGAATCCGTGCCCGTCGGGAGAGTGGAGCAAGCCGATCCGGCCATAGCAGGCGCACAACCGAAAGTGAGAGAAGTTACCGATCAGAGTCAATTGATTTCGCTGCCAACTCCGCGGCAGTGGGGCTCCTGGCCTCGAGAGGCGAGGGAGAGGAGAGCGGGGACTATGTTTTCCTGGTCAATGATTGATGTGAGACGCACCGTCAGGTCTACGGAGCCAGAAGGCCCCAGCATCATCTGGGATCTAAGGAGAGCAGCACGCATTCCAGAAGAAACGCGGGCCAGCAGTCAGCCCTGGTATAAGTGGGATGTAGATGCTGGCTGCCTGGAAGAGTGGGACCCCAGAGGAGGGGCAGAGGTTCTCCAGGATTGGGAGACCACCCGACAAGAGCTTATGAGCTGGGATTATACAGATGTGAACTCAGCCAAAAACTGGGAGTGTGGACGCACTCAGCAGCTGGAATATCGAACCCAGGTAATGGACACTCAGCAGTTGGAATATCGAACCCAGGTGCTGGATACTGGGATTTCAGCGATTACTGGCTTAACAAAAGGGATTTTGGCCAGCATGACTATTGAGGTGGAACAAGTTTTACAAGGTGGTGTAGAAGTAGGGTCGACACAGCCTTCTGATAGTAGAAGTACGACCAATGATTGGAGAACGATCGGAGGTGCAGAGGGGCCAGTTAGGCCGTGGCCCACGGACTATATCCCTCCGGACTCAACGGAACCCAGTGAAAGAGGGGAAGATGGGGCTACCAGAGAAGCTGCTGAATATTACCGCCGGATGGAAGGGCGGATGGGAGCGATGGAGGAGGAATTAGCTCAAGCCGTTTACCTGATTGGTGAGTTGGTATGAGGCCAGAGAGAGGCGTGAGATGCGGCCGATCAATTATGGCAAGTGCTGGTGGTAGCACAAGGGCAAGTGCCGGTGAGTGATCCAATATCTATGGGTACCGAGTCCACGCCGGGATCGAGCGTGGGTCCATTGCCTACACAAGCGCAAGCTATGCCAGCCCAAACTGCCGTCCCACAGCAATCGGTTCCGCAGGTGCTTCCAACACCTCCACCAACATTACGGCCTCAAGTCCAACCAGCGCCGCTCCAGACAATCACATGGCAATTACCACCACCACCTACACCTCAGATCGTTCCTCAACAGCAACCACTTCTGCCCCTTCCAAGACTGGTGCCTCCGCCACCACCTCTGCAGATACCTCCGAGACAGGTGACACCCCAGCAACCACCAACACTACGACCTCTGCCTATAATGCAAATTCCCCCGGGGCCCCCGGGAACGATTCTGAGAGCTCCACCGCCTGGAAGCCTGTCCAGGCCATGGCCTCTAGGGGTTCCCAGAGACCTGCAGGACTGGCCTAGAGGACTAATGCAGGGGCCGATACCACAACCTGCCCCTATACAGCCCCTGCCGGAAAGACGGAGAGAACCAGAATTACCATTAAACTGGATTAAACTGGAAGCCACTTTCGATGGCGATACGCAAAAGCTGGGATTCTTTGTAGTACAAGCACTCCAATTTTTTAACCGTTGGGGACATTTGTTTCCGGACGAAGAAAGTAGAATTGATCACCTGGCCTCGAGACTAGAAGGCAGAGCAGCCGAATGGTATGTAACTCTATATGATTCTGGCGCTCCAGAATTAGACACTTTACAAAGTTTTATGGCTGCCCTGTGCGCCCAATACGAAGATCCTCTTGAAGAGGATCGGTCCCGCACAGAATTACAGACTTTACGGCAAGGTGCTCAACCGATTAGAGATTACGCGGCCAAATTCCGGCAGCTGGCAGCAAAATGCCCCCACTGCAAAGAAGGGACTAAAATTGTGATGTTTAAAGGGGGCATGAATCCCAGATTGCTGGATCGAGCCCTAATACAGGATGATCCGCCAACACTTCTAGGATGGATCCAACTAGCTTGTGAAGTCGAAAACCACATACAACAAGTACGGGTAGCAGAACAACAACAAGCTATAGGGGCAAGAAGAACATCAGTAATACCCAAAGGAGGTCGCGTGGGGCCCCCAAGTCGTGGACCTAGAGACACTTGCTGGAGACAAGGACTTTGCCTCCAATGTGGCCGAAGCAGACATTTTGCAGCACAATGCCCTACACGCATATAGACAACCGCCGCCCCCACTCCGTCCCATCCTGTCCCAGCTCCAAGAGCAAGCAGAGGAAGAGGAATGCCAAAACGCACTCAACTGGAAAAAGGCTTGGAAGCAGAGGAAGTTTTAATGGAACTCGAAGTTCAAATCCCTGAGAGTGAAGAAGAAGCGCACAGTCCCCAGTCGGGAAACGAGATGGATCTGTCATAAAGAGACCCGAATGGCAGATTGAAAAGAAAATCACCCAAAACGAGGTGAGAGAAAAAGGGTCTATATTGTTTCTACCCGTGATATTAACAAACCCCAAAAGGGGAACACACATTTGCGTAGAAACATTGATTGATTCAGGATGTTCCAGAGATATTATAGCTCCAGCCCTAGTAAATGGATTGGGTCTGGAAACTAGAGAACTAGAAAATCCTATTATTTTTGAACAAATGGACGGATCCAACATGAATCTGGTGACGTTAGAAACTGAACTCATACCCACTGGTATGAAAAACCACTGGGAAAGGAGATGCTTTGTAATCAGCCAAGCTGCAAAATACCCTCTTATCCTCGGCAGTCGTTGGTTATGGGATCAAACCCTCACATAGACTGGACAAAAGGAATAGTGGACTTCAATACTAGCTATTGCACTCAACATTATTGGCAACCCGAATGGGGAAGGCCTGAACCACCACAATTAGATGTAGCCCTTCTAACTCAAGAGGATTTGAATCGCATCCCCAAAGAATATAGAGGTCTGAAACAAGCGTTCAGTGAAGAGGAGGCTGACAGTCTTCCTCCTCATCGGGCTACCGACTGCGCCATTGAGATTATTCCAGGAGAAAGTCTGCCAAAAGGCAAACTATATTCCATGAGTCTGTTGGAGAGAGAGTAAGTACGAAAATTTATTGATAAAAACTTGGCAAGAGGATTCATCCGTCCGGCTAATAGCCCTCATGCAGCTCCAGTACTCTTCGTAAAGAAAAAAGATGGAGGCTTAAGACGATGCACCGACTTCAGAGGGATCAATGCTGTGTCTACAACCAACTCCGACCCCATCCCTCTCATCAGAGATCTACTCAATGTCATGGCACAAGGTAAGATCTTCTCCAAATTAGATTTGAAAGATGCCTATTTTCATGTAAGAATTAAAGAGGGAGATGAATGGAAAACCGTGTTCAATATGCCATTAGGACAATATGAATATCTTGTTATACCTTTTGGCTTATCTGGAGCCCCGTCTGTATACATGTCCATGATCAATGAAGTATTGCACAAATATTTATATAAAGGAGTGGTTGTTTATCTAGATGATGTGTTAATTTACTCGAAAACAAGGAAGAACATGTAAAATTGGTGTGAGAAGTGCTGACCACTTTAATGTGCCACAAGCTCCCTATCAAACTCTCTAAATGTGAGTTTCATAAAACGGAATTGGATTACTTAGGCTACTGTATATCTGGGCAAGGGCTAAAAATGGATCCTGCCAAAATACCAGCAGTACAAGATTGGCAAACTCCACTTGAAAACAATTGCAATCTTTCTTGGGATTTGCCAACTTCTATAGAGACTTCATAGAAGGTTTCGCTCAAATTGCCCTTCCACTAACGGAGCTCCTCAAAACTAAAGATAAAGGGGAACAAGCAAGAAAACCCACCTCCAAATTAGACTGGAGCCCACAATGCCAAATAGCTTTTGAAAAACTCAAAGCTAAATTTACATCCGAGCCTATTTTACAACACCCCGATGAAAATCGCCCGTTCATAGTACAAGTCGATGCCAGCGATGCGGCAATAGGGGGAGTGCTACTGCAAAAGGAGGAAAATGGAAAAGCCAAACCATGTGCATCTCTCTCTAGAAAATTTTCTGAATTTGAACGGCATTGGAATGTATGGGAAAAAGAAGCCTTTGCCGGTAAAGTGGCTCTCACAGTATGGCGTCACTGGCTTGAAGGAGCCAGGCACCCTTTCGAGGTCTGGACTGATCACAAAAACTTAGAAGCATTAAAAAGCCCTAGACGCCTTAACACCAAACAACTCAGATGGGCGGAATTCTTTTCCAAATTTAATTTCACCCTCAACTTTCTACCGGGGAAAACTAACTTCTTAGCTGACACTCTCTCACGCATGCCCCAACATCAGAGCAAGAGGGAGGAAACCATTGACACAGTATTCACTCCCCACCAACTAGGAGGAGTGGTTACTACGCGCAGCCAAACTGCGCAAACTCAAGCAGAAGAAAAGGGGTGGAGAGCAAAAGTGAAAAGCGAGATGGAAAAAGAAGGGGAGGGAGCGCCCAAAGCAAAAATGTCTCAAACGGCAGAGGGAGACTGGGTTAAAGAGGATAAACTGTACATACCAGCCAGTCTCCGAATAGAAATTCTACAGTGTTGTCATGATGCCCGCACCACGGGTCATTTCGGCTACCTAAAAACCCTCCACTTAATACAGAGACAATTTTGGTGGCCTGGGATCAGAAAGGATGTATCCCAATATGTATCTTCATGCCCAACCTGCATAAGTGCCAAAACCAGAAAAGGGAAACCACCGGGACTTTTACAACCGCTGGAAACCCCCAATAGACCCTGGGAAGTAATTTCTATGGACTTTATTACAGATTTACCTCCCTCCAAGGGTTGCTCCTGTATTTTAGTGGTGGTAGATTTGTTTTCCAAGCAAGCACATTTCATCCCCTGTACAACCATTCCCACCACCAAGAAACTAGCTGAAGTATTTATGAAACATATTGTGAAGCTGCACTCTTTTCCTTCTAAGGTGATATCGGATCGCGGCGGCCAATTCATTGCCAACTTTTAGCAGGAGCTACTACAATTAACTGGAATAGAACAAGGAATCAGTTCCGCTTTCCATCCGCAAAGTGACGGACAATCGGAAAAAACTAATCAAATATTAGAGCAATTTCTCCGCTGCTATATTAACTTTCAACAAGACAACTGGGCGGAGCTTCTTCATTTTGCTGAATACTCTTATAACAACGCAATCCACAGTTCAACCGGTGAAACCCCCTTTAAAATTGTACACGGCTACGATGGCAAAGCATTCCCCTTTGAACTGCCCGAGAAACAACAACCCAAGGGAGATCTTCATCAATGGTGGACTACCCTCAGTGAACAATGGACAGCCATCCAAACCGCTCTAAACAAAGCAAAAGCAGACTATAAAAAATACACAGATCGCCAATGGGTGCAATGGGAATTGCACCCAGGAGACAAGGTATACATATCCACAAAGAAGCTTAGGATGGATCAAACCAGCAAGAAACTTGCTTTAAAATATTTGGGACCGTTTCCTGTTAAAAGGGTGATTAATCAAGTGACTGTAGAAATCGATCTTCCAAAGAACTTACGCCACGTCCACCCAACGTTTCATGTCAGTCTCTTAAAAAAGGCTCCCGCACCAGATAAATGGCATCCATCACCAGCCACCCCTATTCCCACCATGATCAATGACCAGGTGTACTACGAAATTGATGAAATCCTTGACTCTAAGATCAGATATCACAAACTATTTTATTTAGTTCGCTGGAAAGACTTTGAGGAAGGGTACAAAGAATGGGTAGAGTCCATCCATGTGAAAGCCCCCAGACTTATTAAGCAGTTCCTTCAAGCATATCCGTACAAACTGGGGGGACAGGGGTCTTAAGGGGGGCAGAATGTCAGAAACTGTTTTAACCTAAGTAACGCCATATTTAATCCAGTAGTGTTTAGTCTTCTTTCCCTCCAGGCAACACCTGCAAGGAGCCGATTCCATGGGAAAGGATACTGTCTTATCTGCTCTCTCAACCTTGACCAGCTCAGCGCTCCTCTGAGAAGTTCTGCTGTTTGAACTCAGGGGGGGGGGGAGGCTGGGCTACGGGAGTGTGAAATGTAACAACCCTTACTCTGTGTTTCATTCCTAGCAATACTTTGCTCGGCCAGGGTCTCTAATCCTGGAATATGTACATCTGGACTTGAATGCTGTCTTTCACAATAAACCTTTTGAAATCAAAAGACCTTGTCTTCTTTCAGAAGGGAGTGAGGCAGACTATCAGGTTTGGAATGCCATAGTCTGACAGCTCCTTAGTTGGAAGGAAGACCTGCCGATCAAGGTAAGCTGGGCTTCCATTCAGGTTTCCAGGGTGACAGAAGGAGTGCAGACAGAGTTCAGGCATTCCCCCGGCTCTGTTGCCAGGGGGATTGATTGCTGGCACCTGACTGTCTGGCTTTCCGAACCACGGTCGAACGCACCGAACCAGGCCTCTCCCGAACGCTGGTTCGTTGGCTGTGAACAATCACAGACTGCTGGATCGCGATTGCATGATCGCCAATGTCGTGGGTTTTTGAAGTTCATAATGCGGTTCGTGCCCATCTCTACTCCTGAACACCTGAAATTTTCTGTCAGTCTTCTTGCATATTCCAGGCTGCTGGCTTTCCTTCCCTCCTTTCCTCTTGCTATAGCTTTTTATTCTCCTTCCTTCTTCCACACTCACTCTGTGTCTGTCTTGGCCTACAGCTAGCCTGTCAATCAGTGGGAGGGTTAAGGGCAAAGACAGGGGAAAGTACATGTGGCATTGGTGACACTGGTGATGTCACTGTGTTACTTCCAGGTACAACCCAGAAGTGACAAAGCGAAACACCAGTGAGTTTCCAGTGATTCCTACAGCTATCCTACATTACTTCTGGGTTGTACCTGGGAGAGATGTAGCAAAATCGGTGAAGTTACTGTTTTTGTTTTAAATTTATAACTCTACCACTGCTGCTTCAAGTGGCAGTGTGCAACAAGGTTGCTGGCAAGAGGCCTCTCACCATAGAGGGAAACCTGGTAAACCTACGTACACCTGAGTAGGGTGTACATAGGTCCAACTGGAGTTGAGAAGTAGCCAAAAGTAAATGCATCTAATTTGCATTTAACTTGAATCTTCTTGGAAGAAAGCTGGAGGAGGAGGCCTCTACTCCCAAAGCAGCCTTTACTTGTGTTTAGGGAGACCTCTTGCTCTCTCAGTTCATTGCCATTAGGGCCAGTGGAAGGAAAATATTTTTTAAAATGGCACTGCACCAGTGGTATGACATTACATAAATAGCTGGAAGTGACATCACATCTCTGGCATGATGCCTGTGCACTGATGTCATACCAGCAATATGATGTCACTCTCAATATTCTCTGAGAGTGATGTTGTGCTGCTGGCATGATGTTATTTACCCCCATGCCGCCCATGGCAACTCTGAGGAGACTAATCTTGGTAGTCCTTGCCCCATCTTGTCTTTAGGTGCCCTCAGCATCTAGTCCTGCCTTTCCCATCCTCCTTTTAGCCAATGTAAAGCATCTCCTGGGGGTGTTCCCAGGTTCCTGTTCTTCACACTCCACCTCAGGATCCCCTGGGGTGTGACATTCCCATTATAGATTATTTGCATCGCTCCTTGAGAAACAGAAAGAAACTGACATCAAATAGATTACTTAAAATGAATTTGATTATTCCCCCTCCCCGACAGCTTTCTTCCAAGAAGATTCAATGTCAAATGCAAATTATACACATTTACTTTTGGCTAGTTCTCAACTCCAAAACTCAAAAGTATAAAATAAGCACACTGACCATTCATAACATCTATAAAGGTGTATGTTAAAGCCCTGGTTAATACAATTATTCAAATCTAGCAAATTATTTATTCAGCATTTATGTATGCTACAGTAAATCTGTTAGTCTTTAAGATGGCAGAAATCTCTTCCTTTTTTTGTTATAAGTAAGGAGAGCAACTTTAACAACCATTGAAACGTGTTGTGCCATGGGGCTATGGATGCATTAAATGAATTAATATTTTATATTTAATGTTAAAAAGAACAAAATTAAAAGAAAATTATATTCCAGGAAACTGAACATTATTTTCCATGGACCCACCTTGTATAATTTTGCATGGGAGAGAAACAGTATCTTGCTTGATGTGACAAAATACAATGAACCAGCCTTCTCTGAAACTCTTCCTCCTCAGCAACCGTAGTTGGAGCATAAACTTGGATGATGGTTATGTTAACAGGCTTTCCCTGAAGTCGGATTGATATTACTCGGTCAGACTTTGTGTTGCAGCTCTTAACTGCTTGTGCTATGTCTCACCTCACTATTAGAGCAACACTGTTTCTTTTGAGTTCATTTCTTCATTTCATGCATCTGACGAAGAGAACTGTGATTCTCAAAAGCTTATGTTACAGTAAAGTTGGTTAGTCTTAAAGGTGCTACTGGACTCTTTTCTTTTCTGCAGTAAAACACTCTGTGATTTTCTGACTGAAAATGTCCTGAGTCGGTCCACATTAGTTCACTCACACCCAGGAGTGCAATGTTTAAATGTTCCATTTCTTATTTTACAATTTCTAGCTTACCTGTTTTCATACTTCTCACATTCCATGTTCCTATTATGTGAGTTGCACAGCTTTGGACGTTCCTTTTGCATCTATTCACATCTGCAACTGGATATCCTTTCGGCTTTAATCCAGTCCTATAATTAAGAATAATGCTATTCGTACTTGTCCTCAGCTCTTCCCCAGTAGCCAATTGAGTGCCATCTGACCTGGTGGTCCTGTCTTCCAGCACTACATCTTTTTTCATTTTGGATTGTCTCATCATAGGGTTTTCAAGGTAAGAGATTAGCAGAAGTGATTTACCATTGCCTTCTTCCCCTTCGCAGTACTAAACAGGGTTAGTTGAAGTGACACTGCCGTTGTCTGTGAAAAATCCTCTGCCAGTGTCACCGTCCACTACTGCTACTGCCCAGTAGCTAACCTTCAAGGATTCTTCTGCTCCCAT
This sequence comes from Eublepharis macularius, assembly GCF_028583425.1. NCBI lineage: Eukaryota > Metazoa > Chordata > Lepidosauria > Squamata > Eublepharidae > Eublepharis > Eublepharis macularius. The sequence continues at coordinate 121,279,492 of NC_072792.1, forward strand.
CACCACTGGAACATTCAATTCTCTTCTGCCGATGTGACTGTTGATTCTTGAAGGGGGTGGATACATCTTAGTCTGGTGTCTCAGCTTTGACCATTCCACCTTGAGTGACTGTTCCAGGAATTTAGACTCTTGACCAAGCCTGTGCTCCTGATGGTGTTGCTCTCAGCTTCACTGACATACTCAAACCCCCTCACCGCATTGTGTGTATCCAAGAAGGGGACTTTGGAATAGTTAATTCAAATAAGTAATTTGGCATTACTGTTGGAGAAAGAATGCTGACTGAGAAGGTAGAACACACTGTGGGCTCTAATCAGCATGCTCTCATAATCGAAGTCCCTAAGACGTCTTCTGGTGAGCTGGGTCAATTCTTGACTACTCATTGTTTCCATCACATCTTGGGTAATACCCAGGCAAGACAATTTATGATCCAGTCGTCTATCCCAGTCACTTATGTGACGGTCTACCTTAATTAGTTCAAGAAACTTTATTCTGGATTTGATTTTAATATTCTAAATTTCAGATTGAATCTTCTATCCCAAACTTTTTTTTCTAAGGACATCTCCTCAACTTCATGTCTCAGAGCTATTCCAGATACACACTGAGGAGCTCCTAGGATATTGTGTAAGAATCTTAATAGTGGTTTATCAATGTTATCTTTTACTGCCCTAATCTAAAACCTGGCAGCATACAGCATCTGCCCAGGAACTCAAGTGATAAATACTTTGACTGTCACAGGAACACATTGGCCCCCAGAAGAATAGTAGAAGCTTGAGATAGCCTTCTCAGTATTCAGAGCAATATTAATAACTGAGGAAGACAGTGGACAAATAAAAATCCAGCTTTTCTAGATACTGGTTTCCTCCTCTCCACTGTGAGATATAGAAACTGTCCTCTTGGAAGAAGGGCCAAGGTGGTAAGAATCTGAAGAGTGTAACTTACTACAATTCTATATAAATATATCACAACATTTTAGAATGGATAAAACAATACAAACCAAGTGATGCACAAAGTTCCTGCTCTGGAAAATCACACCATTATTTAAAAAAGAGCGGGAACCCTCTTTATTAAGGATGTGAAGCACAAGGATTTCATACTTTTTGCAGATCCCCAAGCAACTATTGCAGCTCTGCAGAACTAAGTTTTTAAAATAATTTGTCATTTAGTTGTTGAAGCAACACAATTAATCAGACTCCAAATCATTAACTGGTTGACAAGTCTAATGACTTTACAGTTTAAACTCATTGATCTGAATTGTGGGTGAGGATATCAAAAACTTTCAGAGAATTGGACACTCAGATAAATAAGAGTATGAATGGCATGGGGAAGCGGAAACCACAGAGTAAATTTGGACAGGTATAATATTGACCAGCTAGTAGGGTTATATTCTCTATACTCAAAAAACAAGGTATTCGTCTGATAAGGTATGGTGTCTCCTACTGATTCACATAGTAGCCCTGTTTATTTATTTATTTTATTTATACCCTGCCCTCCCCACAGATGGGCTCAGGGCAGGTAACAACATTAAAAAAATACATTAAAAGTCACAAAATCATAAATTCAATAATAATTTTTTTAAAAGTCATTAAAATAGTCCAAGTGCAGGCTATTTAAACAAATATTGGGAGTCTGTATATGGGCATAGCAGATGGCCAAGGGCAGCCCCAGATAAAGTGGTGGTCTTAGATGGAAGAAGGTGGACACCCGCTGGCACTCAGCCAAAGACCTGGTAGAACATCTCCATTTTACAGGCCCTGCGGAACTGTAACAGGTCTTGCAGGGCCCGGATCTCCATCAGAAGAGCATTCCACCAGGCTGGTGCCAGGGCAGAAAAAGCCATGGCCCTGGTTGAGGCCAGATGGATGTACTTCAGGCCAGAGATCACCAGGAGTTGCTTGACTGCAGAGCGCAACACCCTGCAGGGGACGTAATGGAAGAGGCAGTCCCGCAGGTATGCAGGTCCCAGTCCGTGAAGGGCTTTAAACACCAAGGTTAACACCTTGAACCGGATCTGGAACTCCACTGGGGGCCAGTGCAGCTGGCAAAGCACAGGATGAATGTGCGCTTGGATTGGCATTCCAGTAAGGATGCATGCCGCAGCATTCTGGACCAGCTGTAACTTCCAGGTCAGGCCCAAGGGCAGCCCAGCATACAGTGAGTTGCAGTAGTCTAGCCTGGAGGTGACTGTTGCATGGATTACTGTGGCCAGGTCCTGGGGCGAAAGATAGGGTGCCAGTTGCCTGGCCTGTTGAAGATGAAAAAAGGCAGATCTAGCAATGGTTGTGACCTGGGCCTCTATTGAAAGTGTGGCATCCAAGGTCACACCTAGACTCCTTACCATCGGCAAAGGTTTCAATTGTACCCCATTGAGGGCTGGGAACCTGGTCACCAGCTCAATCGCCCCATGACCCAGACATAGAACCTCCATCTTGGGGGGATTCAATTTCAGGTAACTCTGATGTAACCATACCGTCACAGCCTCAAGACCCTCGACCAAGGAATCCAGAGTGAAATCAGACTGGCCATCCATCAGCAGATAGAGCTGAGTGTCATCCACATACTGGTGACAACCCAGCCCAAAGCTGTGGGCTAACTGGGTGAGAGGCCACACATAGATGTTAAAAAGCATCGGGGAAAGAATCGCACCCTGAGGGATGCCACATATCAAAGAATGGCGAGAGGACATCTGTTCCCCAAGTGCCACCCTCTGTCCCAAATTGCAAAGGAAGGAGTTCAGCCATTGCAGGGTTGTTCCATGAATCTCCATATCGGCAAGGTGGTGGGTCAGATGATTATGATCGACCATGTTGAACGCTGCTGTAAGATCTAAAAGTATCAGCAGTGCCGACCCGCCCCGGTCCAGGTGTTGCCGCAGATCATCTGTGAGGGCAACCAGAGCCGTCTCTGTACCATGGCCAGGCCTGAAGCCAGACTGGAATGGATCCAGGATAGAGGCATCATCCAGGTATACCTGCAGCTGTTCCGCTACTGCCCTCTCAATTACCGTACCCAGGAACAGAAGATTCAAAACTGTGCGGTAATTGGCTGGATCAATAGGATCCAGTGATGGTTTCTTTAATAAGGGCCGCACCACTGCCTCCTTCAGTGAGTCTGGAAAAAAACCAGAACTCAGAGAAAGATTAATGATGTCAGCTAATGGTGCTAGAATCCCATCACCACCAGTTTTCACCAGCCATGATGGGCACGGGTCCAGTGGGCATGCGGTAGGTTTCACAGCATGCAGGACCCTGCCTACCTCCTCCTGAGAGAGTGGCCTGAATTGATCTAATATCAACCCTGAGGACGACCAAGGGGCCTTCAGTACACATACTGCATCAACCGTGGTGGACAGATCCCAGTGGAGTGACAAGATCCTATCCGCAAAATAGTCTCCAAAAGCCTCACAGCTTATTACCAAATTTACATTTTTATTTGTCCCATGTGTGAGGGATGTTAAAGACCGAATCACTCTGGAAAGTTGTGCTGGGCGAGAACCAGCAAACGCAATGGAAGCTGCATAGTAGTCTCTCTTTGCAGCTTTCACTGACATCTCATAGGCCTTCACAAACATCCTATAAGATGTTCTTGTCACTTCATCACGGAGTTGCCGCCACACTCGCTGTAGCTGTCTCAGCTCCCATTTCATTTGTCATAGCTCATCAGTATACCAAGGAGCTACTCTAGTGTTACCAGAACTGCTCTTATTAATGGGGGAAATTAGCTTTAGCAGTCTGTAACTTAAAATTAGCGTGGATCTTAACCTATGTTTACGGAGGTCCCAATCCCAGACACTCTAGTGAAAAAGAGGCAGACTACAAATAGGTTCAATCACGTGTATTTGCTAACAATGTGGCGTAAGCCTAAACTTGCACAAGCATACAAGAGAACACACCAGATCTAAGAAATACAGAGTAGGAAATGCAGAGACTTTCGCATTAGCTGGTTCCCAACGATGGTGGGGAATACTCACTTATCCTGAAGCGAAGCAGAGACACAACAGCGAGGTGGCCCAATGCCAGCACTGGGACCACAGACAGACAGCAAGGAAGTCTGGATAGGAATGGCCTAAGCACCATGTGGTCTGAGAGACCAGCTTAAATACCCCAAAACGTACCCTGGGGCTGGTGCTGTACTTGGTGGTTCTCACAGATTAAAACAAAGACTCTAATGGGTTACTGAATGGCTTGGATGGGCCACTTTGGTAATCTGATTGTGATAAGTGACACCTCAGGAAGAGGGGACAAAAGAGGGAGGGGGAAATCCGAGTGGGCTGAATGGATGTTCCAGCGGACAGGGCTTGTCCTGATGTCATCAGCTCTGGAATGCGGAGGTTTCTTTGAGATGCATTCTCTAAGTGCTTGGGATGGTCAGCACTTAGTTCCTTCTCCGGGGCGGCTCCTAAGATATGCAGAGCGGGGCGAGGTACTCTCGCTGCGGACGTGGTGTGCCCGCTTTGCCGAAATGGCTTCCCAAAGCAGTCTTCTTCCCTGGGTCTTCTGGCTGCCTGAGAACATGGATGCCGGCTGGGCATAGCTGGGGCTGGATAGCAGGCTGCCCGGTAGCGAGGGCAAGCTCGGGGATCGACCCGCGGGAGGCTCCAGGCGGGAACTGACCAGGGAGCGCCTAGCCAGGCTCGCTGGAGGTTTCCCCGGCAGGCGCCTGGCTGCTGGCAGCGGCTTGGGCCCATATGAGGCAGGCTTCCATGGAGACAGGGGAAACAGCACTTAAAACACAGTCCAAAGCAGGGAACAGGCACGGTCCATGGCAGATGGCAGTGCAGGCACGGGGCACACTTGTAATAAAGTCCAAACACACACTGGGAAGTCCAGATACAGGTCTGGGCAGGGCTGCCCAGGAAGAGAGTACTTTGTGCAGTTAACCAAACATGGAGTCAGGGAACTACACAGTCTATTGTAGCAGTAAGGTAATTAACACGCAGGCAGGAAACTGACACGTGTACCAGAACACACACGTGCAGGGCAGTCTTTGGTGCAGCAGTAAAACAGCAACGCAGGAAACTTTAACACAGTTCATAGCAGGCCTTAAAGCAGGAGAGGGAGCCTACTTGGCAACACTAGTTTGGGGGTGGAGAGGGCGACGGGGAAAGATCTCTTGACAGTTTCAGAGAGACAGACATTCCAGAGCTCTATCAGCTCATCCAATGAGCCACCAGGGGGCATCGGATCCCATAGAGCGTTCTGGAAATCAGTTGGATCCATTTGACTCCATGGGCGAGCATAAATCAGCTCATCGCCCAAGCGGGGGGGGGGGGGTCATGGTGCCCAGACAAGCCCTCAGGACATGGTGGTCTGACCATGGCACTGCTATAGGTTCATCCAGATCCACCTGTATCCCCACCCCAAAGATCAAATCCAACATGTGTCCTGCTCGATGTGTGGACATTGATACAAACTGGGAGAGTCCTAATGCTGCCATGGAGGCTATCAGGTCCATGGCCCATGAGGAGGTAGCATCATCAGCATGGACACTGAAGTCCCCCAAGACCAGAAGCCTGGGGTACTCCAAGGCCCAGCCAGCCACTACCTCCATCAGGCCAGGCACAGCATCTGCTGGTGCGCTGGGCGATCAGTACACCAGATAGATGGCTATACTCTCCTCGGCATCCCACACCAGGCCCACACAATCAGTGCCAGCAATCTTTGGCATGGGGAGCGGCCTGATGGAGAAAGACTCTCGAATGAGCACCGCAACCCCCCTGGCCATTGTCCCATGACTGGTGAAGGACCAAGAAACCTGGGGGGGGGGGCAGCTCTTTCAGGCTGACAGTTTCACTTTCCCATACTCAGGTCTTGGTCACGCACACCAGGTCCACCTCTTCCGTCAGAAAAAAAATTGCTGAAGGGATGTGGTCTTGTTATTAATGGACTTGGCATTGCACAGCAGCAGTGATGGGAGAGGGCATTGAGTCCTAGCCCCAATACTAGCATCCCTTGGGATGGGGCAAAGGTTGGAAGGAACCCGAGCATAACCATATCTCTGGCTCTTTTCCCTTATAATATCTAGCCCCACTGTCATATCTCCCTCGTCTCATAACCACTGGGATCCCCAACCTCATATTGACCACCAATTCAAATGACTGCTGCCCTCAGTCACTAATCCCACAACACCTATTGCACAGTAACCCGAGTCTATATAGAAAATAGTTTTATCACTAATAACATTAATGCTATCAGTAATGTTAAGAATTCAGTTCTAAATTTCCCAACCACTTTAAATTATTAATTTTCCAGCTTCTCTGCTAACTTCCTATCAGAGTAGGTTTAGTTTAAACCATCTAGTAAAGGACTATACCTAGTGCAGTCTGCCATTCAGACATGCAGTACAATTCCCACTACCCAAACCACCCACCCCAATAACAGTAACAATCATAGGGAAGAGAAGGCAACAATCGGGTAAGATAGAGAAAATAAACATAAAACGATCGACCCTACTTCCTCCCAATAGCCCAGTACAACCTGGCCACAACAGTCACAATCAGCAGTCACGTTACAGTGAATGTATGTACATCCTGTCTATATGTATGTTCATCTGTTTTTAAGAAAGAGCCAACTAGTATTAACTTTATGAATGAAACCAGGGACTAGTATGTGGATAAAAGTTGGGTTTGTATCACATGTTCAGTCATACATGCATTGACTGTACATGGATTGTACATGTGTGCACTGTAACTTTTGAAGAGGGTTACTGTCAGGAAGGATTGTTTTGGCCAGTGAAAAGTGACTTACAGTGCAATCCCAAACAGCTTGGTTTGAATCTAATCACACTAACGTTTTCCACATCACTTGCTACTATATTACTTACATAGTACTTAACTGCAAATCCTTTTTTTAAAGTATTTGTTGACTGGTTACAAATGTTGATTCTTTTCAGTATGGTTGAAAAGGATCAGTTCTGAGAGCCCTTAGATTTTTATCTCTGTCTTCAAAAATACCAGTCAGTTGGCTCAACGTATTCCCATGTTACTGGTAACAAAGTGAGAGAGCAACTTACCTAAGTTTTGCAATGAGTCAGTCAATGTACATGAAATCTGAACACCAACATTGCAGAATTAAGGGATGGTTTATGTAGCACAGACATTTGAGTGTGTGTATATGTAATATATTTTATTTACTCATTTTTATCTTGCTTTTCAGCCAAAATGGCTCACAGAAATCAAAATGATAAATTTTTCAAAAGTAATTACATAAATGGGAATTATTCAAAAGCAATCGTTCCTCTGGAAGAGAATTCTCAGCTGAGGTAGGCTTAAGTATGGTGAAAGGGTGTTTAGATGCTTCCTGCCTGCTTCCTAGAATCATAGAATCATAAAGTTGGAAGGGACTTCCAGGGTCATCTAGTCCAAACGCCTGCACAATGCAGGAAATTCAAAACTGCTTCCCCCCTCACCCCCAGTGACCCCTGCTCCATGCCCAGAAGATGGTAAAAAAATTCACGATCCTTGGCCAAACTGGCCAGGAGAAAATTGCTTCCTGACTCCTTCCTTCTGACCAATAGCAGCTGGAAGATATAAAGAGGAGGGGCTCTTAACTGGCCCCAAATCTCGCCATGGAAAAGTGAAACCTGGCTACTTCCTGCCCTTCCTTTAATGACACTGCATTGATGGAAGTTGGAAGGTGTGTTAAATTCTCAGCTGTGTCAGATTCCAACCAGGCTTCTTGCCCTCCCTTTTATGGTAGCACTGATGGCTGTTGGAAGCTGAAAGAGACGGCTCTTAAGTAGAGTTGATATGAATGGGGATTGCTTGACTATTTCCTTTGATGGCAGAATTGGTGGCCCATTGACCAGGATAGGATGTAGGAAAGGGCATTTCTTTTTGAATGCAGTGAAATATGCAAATACATATAGTGTAAGCAGGCAGCTGAGACTGGTGATGCTTCCCCGTATACACCTGTAACATAACATTGTAATCTGTAAAGTAGCCTTGATTCCAGCTTTCTCTTCCCTAGATAATACTGGCTGTATGAGTTTAGTCCAGCTGTTTATGCTATCTGCCATGTTTCTCTTCTTGCATCTGCTGCTTTCTATAGATATTGTACCTGAATTTTTTGAGGGGTGTATGCTTGTGTGTGTGCATGTATTGTTTAACAAACATTGTTTCTAACTACAGATAATGCCTCTGGGCACTACAGCAATACAGATAATAACCTAGGGGCATCCAAACTCCCTGTGTGCCACAAACAGGACTTTTACTTCCATTGTCCTTTTAAGATAGGATAAATATTACAGTCACAGGAATGCATTTTTTTTTTTAGAATATTGTCAGTGTGAGTGACATTTTACCTAATGTGCATCTGTAATTGCTAATAGGAATTACATGCATAAGTTCCTGCACAATTGCATGACTTATACCCTTTCAGAATTATTTTTAAAACAGCTTTTGTTGGGAGATATATATAATACGTTTAAGTAAACTGGAGGGTCAGTTTTGATTTTGCCACGTACTGTACCTTATTGATAGATGTCTGAAGAATACAAGCTTTAATGGCCTATTAGGGCATTTACTTGAATTAAAGAATAAAACCAGTCGCTCATTGAAATTATCCAGCTCACACTTCACAGGCAATTTCACAAATTATCCAAAAGCAACAGTGACATGAGCTGCTTTCTCTTTCCAGTATGACACATGCAGATAGGGCCTGCCACTTACAGGCTCATATCTCAATTATTTTAAAAAAGCAACTTTAGCACACTCATTCAATTAAAGCTCATTTTTAATCAATCTCAACCTTGGCTGACCAATGCTACTTTGATCCAACTCAGCTCTGCCTGAGAAATAATTAAGGGCTAGAAAAGCCTTTGCTTAGAATAAAATATATCCTGATAGCAAAAGATGGAAGCTACTAGAAGAGAGACTACAAGAATAAATGATTGTCAGAAAGAGATGCAAAAAGGGATTAAGATTATTAACCTGTTCTAAATCTATGGAAATCAACAATAACAACCATCAACAACTAACCAGCATATCACATACTAATGTGATAAAATGTTAGGATCTTACAGCTGGTTTATAGTTTTACATCAAGCATAATTTCATTTGTCCAGATAACAGAAATGCATTCAGCACAATACAGGTTGAATCAATCTGTTACACAGCCATCAAAATGCATTGGGTTTTGTGCTGTCACCGTACCAGATACAGCCACCAGTTGTTGGTTATTCTTCATTTGCAAACCATTTTTTGTTTTTGGAAAACCTCATCAGTATTCAAAGCTTTTAAGGAGGGAAGAGAAGAAATTTCCAAGTGCATGTGCAGAAATAGAACAATATCCTTTGTAATTCCCTCTATATAAAGCAAAGAATCATAGTCAGAAGGGAGTTTATAAACTAATTCAATCCCCTGCTCTGTTCAGGAAACCCAGATTTAGAGCATCGTTGGCAGTTGTCCAGTCAGCCTCCACTTGAACACCTTTTGTGAAGGAAATCCCCTCCCCCATTAACTGGCTTCATTGTCAAACTATTCTTATTCTCACAATGTTCAATTGAAATCTATTCCCCTGTAACTTAATTTCCATTTTTGTGGACCAGAAAACAAATCTTTGCGGTCTTCTATTTGGTACCTTTCAGGTATTGGAAGAGTGCTATCACAACTCTCAACAGCTCTATCTCTTTCAGGCTAAACAGAGTTAATAATCTTGGATTCCTTTTCCTGGCAGAGTATCCACCAATGAAATCCCATCTTGCATTTTGCTGTAGTATAGTGGTTAAGTGGTTGGTCTAAAAACCAACACTTTGCTGGTTCGAATCCTACTATTCCCATGAGCTCAGTATGTAGCTTTGGGTAAGCCATTTCTCTTAGCCCCAGTTCCCCAGCTGCATTGTGGGGATAACACTGGCTTTTGTTCACTGCTCTGAGTGGGGCACCAATCTGTCTAGGAGAGCAGTATATAAGTGCAGTTGTTGTAGTAGTTATGTTTATTAAATCAACTTTTCTAAAGTTCAAACTGCTTATTTGACTGTGTCCATCTTGAATTTTCTGTAAGATCAAATATTCCAGTATTATGTGGACACTTTCTCCCAAAAGGTCCCACTTTGTATCAACCAGGTCTTTCCTATCAGTTAGGATTAAGACAAGTATAGCTGATCCCTTTGTTCTCTCCTGTAAGTTCTGAAACTTGTCAGTAAGACATGTCAAAAATTTATTGGACATTCTATGCTTAACAGATTGTCTCCCGACAAGAGATCAGGATAGTTGAAGTTTCCCATTATAACTAATTCTTGCTTTCTTGAAAATATGATTTTTGAGGAAAGCATTGTCCACATCCCTTCCTTGGTTTGGTGGTCTGACATATACTCCAAACATGAAATATTCCAATCATGACGGCCGACTCATGAAGTTTCAGTTATATCTATTAAGACACAGGTACATTTCTGTCAAAGGAGATCAAGCTCATTTTGTTTATTTCCCATGCTTTTAGTATTTATATATAGACATTTAAAAACATGGATAGCTTGCATTCTCTCTCCTGCTGTTTTACATTGGTTTTTAGGCATAGGATTTTTCTTTATCTAGAACAAGCATATTTTCTAGGTCCTGCAACTGAACAGATTTGTGCTAATAGGTCTGTCTGTGTTTATATCAATCATATTGATGTCTATTAGCTTTGGACAGCTTTGAGTTGGTTCTGTATATTCAATATTCTCTATTTACTTACTGTTTTGTTTGTTTTGTATTGTCTATATATTCAATTAGTCCCCATTTGCTCTCCAAAGAATGTTGTTGTGCTTGATAAACAGAAGGACAAACATTTTTTTTCCTGAATACATTGACAGACAGCAGACTGTAGGGTTATGGCCCAAACTAACTTGTTCTCACTATGGTGATAGGCAATGCTGCCACTGAAATGGGGGTGGGGGTGGGGTGGAGAAGCAGAATCAAACACTTTGTTTGCCCATGGTAATATGCACGCAGGCTACGAATCAGACACTATGTAAGAGGAAGAATGAAGGCAAATACTACACATTTCTCTCCCCTGATGCCGGGAAAAAAACACTGTGCAATCTTCTCACAATACTGCAAACTGTGACAGTAACATCTGTTTCAGACATGGCCAAGTAAGATGCAGGAAAACACTAATGGGGATCTGGGATTTCTTGACATCTTTAATTTTCCTTAAGAGCAATTGCAGGGAAGGAGAAACAATGTGTGGTGGTTACCCTGTTTACATGGTTCTTACATTTCTTATTGCATCCTAACAATACTGTAAGGTAGGTTTAGCTGAAAATGACTGGAAAAATCTCACACAAGGCTAAGCAAAGTCTAGACCCCAAATACCTTAGGCTTAGTTTTACTAATTAGTCTCTCCAGCAATGGTTTGTGTGTAAAGTGCCCTCAAGTTGCAAACAATTAACGGCAAATCCAGTAAGGGGCTTTAAAGACAAGTAAGAAGTTTAGGTGGCTTGCCATTACCTTCCACTTCAGAATCTTCCTTGGTGGTCCATCAAGTACTGATCCTGAGGAATATGGATTTGAAGAAAGGGATTTTGTATATCACTTCTGTGCCTTTCTGTATTCTGTGCCTTTCAGTATTACATGCCTTGCACTTTTTCTATGCTCAGGAGCTAATGTAGTATTTGTAATGCAACCTGTAAGAATATGACACTTGAAACAAGAAGACCAAAGAAGAATGTAAGCTGAAACTCTGTAAGAACTGAGGACTAAATATACTGCTTATAGAGATGCACCTATAAAAATATTACACACATGTTATATTATCCTATAGGATTCCAATAGGAATCAATACAAGAGAGCCTTTTGTAGAAACTGATTTATGCAGCAAGCTGGGCCAGCCACCTGTGGCATTCTCTCCCTCAAGGCTGCAAAAGAGGGAGAAAGTGCAGAAGTGGGGGAAATATTCCTTCCTACCCACGGACCTCAGTTATCTGAAGGCCCCAAGGCTGCCAAGATGAGACTCCATGGTGCCGTCGAAGGTAACAGTAGCAAAAGGGAAGTGGGCAAAGGGAAGATGTCCTTCCAAGGGGAACAAGCGCAAGGACGAGATAAGGGGCTGCAGAATTTGGAATTTCCCCAAGTAGGTAGCCGACCCAGAATTGCGCCTTCCAATCAAACTAACTCTAGACACCGGTGTCAAAGACTACGAGCCAATAAGATAACAAATATTAGAATATTGTAATATTATTATAATTAACCTGAGGGTATTAATTGCTTTGCACTACTATTGTAGCTTTGATGAGCTTTGCACACAAGGAGACCATCTACTTCTGTGTAAATTGCTCCTCCATTGTTTAAATTAAACAATCTGATTTGCTTCAATTCAACAGGACTCTGGGAGTATTTTTTGTCATTGTGATTGGCTAAGAGAGAGAAAGATATCAGAGAAGCACAATCCTGCCTACCTTCTGAGATCTGACAAGACTGGGCTTGCCATGCCACCTTCCCTTCCCTCTCCAGCAATTGCCTGCAGACTAATTCCAGTTAGTATAAATAATTCAGTTCATTAAAGACCTTTTTTATTTCTGTGAGCACTGAAATTTGGGCGAAGCCTAAGTTGTATTTCATAAAGTGAATGGGGTGAATAATTAGTACATCCATTACAACTTGTGATGCAAGAAGCTTATTACTGATCATAAGGAGATTCAGGGGAAATTGTACTCCATTGAAAGCACTGGGAGTTAATTCCAAGCAAACATTTTTTTGGTATTTAGATATTTTGACGTACAAGACTGGACTTTGGAAGAAAGCTCTGAGAGGGTTAAGTCAGTCACAAGGTCCAGGACTAGTGCCAGTAAAATTGTATCTGGACAGGTTTAAATTGAATTTTAGCCACCAAATGTACATGTTCAGATCTCCAGAGGAAGCTGTTTTTTCATGTGGGTGAGGGAGACAGAGGCAGCTGTTAAAATTGGATCCATGGCATCAAACAACTTGTGAGCTGATTGAATTTAAAATTGGAATTTCTTATTCCTTGATTTTTGCCTCAAAATAGGATGAGGGGGTGCAGGTGGCTGATAAACAAAACTATATCACTCAGCCATAAGGTTAAAAAAACCCAAAGCAACAAGAATGTAATCTTTTTGGGGGGAGAGGGGAGGAATCAACAATGAATTATAAAAGGGCTTTCTCAGTCAGTGAAAATCTGTGCACGTTTGTTGACCTAAAAGAAAAAAATATTGGTTTACAGTAAAGTTTATGTTGAATGAGGATAAAACTTCAGCAGATTCTGCTGTTAGCTAAACCAGATAAAAAAAACATCTACTTCATGTGGACAGCAGTGCCGCTCACGTGTGCATGTGTGCGCGCGCACACACACACACACACACGTGTTGTTTTTCCATGGTAAGATTTTGATTTATCTATATCCATATAAATATAATTAAACATGATCAAAACACCTACAATAATAAATGAAGCATGGGTTTGGGGAGGCCACATGAAAGGAAGTGCAGGGGTAAAGCTTGAGTTTGAACAGGAAACAGAATTGTGTTTCAGACTTCAAGGCAGATACTGGAATATTTAACATTTTCCTTCCTTTGAAAATAATCCTGGTAGTTAGGTATGGTGGGGAGACGTCCTCGTTTTTGAAGGCTCATGTCCAGTAAAATCAGCTGAACTGTCTGCGGTAGCAAGATTTCTGTGCAGTCACAGGGCACCGAGAGCTACCTGCCACTGGACGAAGGGTAGTGAAAGCTACATAGGCTGTTTGAGGTGAGGTAAAGATGATGAACCATATGAAAGGATAATAGGGAACTAAGTTCTCTAGTTACTTTTATTTCCTTGTTAGCAGGCAGAGGTGGCACTGTTTATTTTTATTTGAATTTAGTAATTATGTATAACTTTGCAGATATTAATATAAATTGGCATATGTATATATTTTGTAAATGCCTTCTCATATCCCCCATTTGTCTTATTGTGTACTTTAAAAAAAAACATCCATAGGTGGTCACCTTACAGTCAAGCAACCCTCTGAACTTTAAAGGAAGAATTACATACATTTAGAAGATAGGGATAGTGGCAGTCATGTGGTAGGTCCTTGCTTTCCTTGGCTGAGCTAAATCTGTTCCCTGTCCCATAAAAAGGGCCATTGTTGAAGTAGAAAGGTGAGGCAGGAAAGAGAAAGTGATAGAAGCAGCTGCAAGCAGCTCCAAGCTGCCCACGACTATGGCTGTAACAGTCACAGCACAAACACCTACAGCAGCAACAGGAATCCCAGCAGCAGGAGTAGGATTAGAACCCTATTAATTGATCCTCCAGTCCAAGAGGAAGGATATGCTCAAACCCTTCTTCAGGAAACTCTTCTGCTTTGCTTTAGCCTGTAGGAACAGGAGTTGATAGCTGAAAATATTAATTCTCCATTAAGGAGGGACAGAACAACTATTGGGTGCCAAGACCAGACTGCAGCAGCCTATGAAAAAGGAGGCTCTTCCTAATGAAAAAAGTTCTCAAAAATTGCATTTGGTGCAGAATGTGATAGTTCATCTGTGATCCAGGCTGGTTGCTTTGATATGGTGTTAATTCCATTTCATTGACTTCAAAGTGTTTCTGTTGTGCTGTTTTTTACCTTAAAAACCAAAATGGCCAGGACCTGGAACTATCTTCCCCAACCTGACCCTATCCCTACATTTTGGACCTATGGAGGAGCCCTGGTCTTCCACTGGAATGTCAGGTCCTTCTCAGTGGCAGTATTGGAATTCTAGAATTCCCTACTTCGTGAGGTGTATATGGCCCCATCTCATTGTAAACACTATTTCCCCCACACTCTGGACAGAAGATGTAATACCTGGCATGGGTTAACCTAAGTCTTTGTTTACTCAGCTGATCTACACAACTTAAGAACTCCCCCCTCTCTTCTAGGCAGTGTATGGACTATCAGCCTCTTGGACAAACCCACCATTGCTCAAAATCATAATTGACTCCATTTCTAGCATCACACAACAGTGGGCTTAAGCAAGTTTTCATTAAAGGTTGACTCCTTTTAAAACGTCCAGATCAGGTACTCTTTCTGGTCTGCACACAAAGATCCTCCATTGCAGCTAGGGGATAACCCAATGTTCTCTGTTTGGTTCTTGTTATAGCCATTTCACGTTCTGGTTTTTGGTTTTTCATTCTCGCTGCTAGTTTTGAGATTCATTTATATCAAGTAGGCTTGTTGTGTGGGTTTTGTATGTAATTTATGGGTTATTTATTTGCACAGTGTACCATTTATACACATAATGTATTATGCTGATAGATTGATGCACAAATAATATTGAAAAATGTCTAGAGATTACAAGAGAAATTGGTGAAAGGAAACAACATGGCATGAAAATAAAGAATCATGATGTCTGATCACACAAGGAAGAAGTGAAATCAAAATGAGGTCTTTGTGTGGAAGTTGAAACAGCGAGGATGAGAAATCCAAAATCTTCCACAACTGGGACTCGGTTTCTGTTCCTTGACACAGTCTGTTTCCTTGCTTTTCTTTACCAAAGGTAGCCTAACCTTGCTTCCAGAATCTTCTGTCTTGATGTAACTGAGGTGTGACATCCAGTAGTGTCTGGATTCCCTCTATATATTTTACCTTTATTATCAATATTAGTATGCCACTGGCTCATATAAATCTTACCAAGAATAGAGGCATTGTTTGGTTTGTGCTGTGCTTTCAGTTAAGAGACAGACCATGCCTCAAAGAGCTTACAGTGTGTTGACAAGGCAGACAAGCAAACAAAAGTAGACAGGCAGTTGCTCAGAGTTTCATTAGCAGTGGCTTATACAAAATCAGGACATCAGGAGAGGATAGAAGGAAAAAAAGGTTCTTATGTTTGAACTACGACTGCCTCCATTCCAGTTTCACAGTGTTTGGACTGGCACTAAGATTGGCAGTTCATTCACGAGCTGACAGGGATTTAGAACTTCTGCTACCAGTCAAAGTTACTGAAAGGTAGAAAAATAAACAACAGAGCTGGTAATCATGTGCTAAAAAGGAAGACAACCTCAGCCTTGCTACCCTGGGGGATGAAATGAAGATGAGAGTTCCTGCCCACCCTGCTTGAGGAAAGCTGCAATGTTTTGTAAAATGTCATTGATTGTTTGGATTTACATCAATAAACAAAGGTTAAAACAGAAAGGGAAACGAATGAGTTGGGATTTAATTATGCCAGTTGCTGTCAGCCAAGAAACTATTTCATGGAATACAATTATAATTACAAAAACATGGAAATCATATGAATTTTGTTTCCCCAGTGCTTGATTGCAAACCTTTTCTCTGTCTCCATCATCAATAATTGCCTGGAGGTGACTTTTATTTTTGCAAGACAGCCATCAAAAAGAAAGGAGGCTCCTCAAACTGCCTCTGCAACTTCTGCATTGGTACTTCTTTCTTTATGGTATTGCTCTATTTCCAGTTTTGATCTCCCCATCAATGAATTGATGGTTCATTGACAACCATCAGTTTCTGCATTATGTATTCATGTATGGGGAGAAAGCAAAGGGTTTTTTTGGTTCAAAATTGTACGAACCTGGAGTCACTTGAATGTCTAGTAGTGTGGTATGATGAAGATTAGTGTATATTACTGGCAAAAGAGGCAGAATCTAGAGAAAAAATGTATACACTTCTTGATGGAAGCTGTTTTCACACGCTCCCTGGGAGATCACACAAACTCACAGCATGAAGCGTCTTCCTAGCACGATCCCCTTTAATGGCCCAATGACATCAGAAAAAGGCCATTAAAAGGGATCATTCCGGGAAATCACGCTAGGAAGGCGTTTTTATGCTGTTTCATATGATCTTCTGGGCACATGGCCATGTGAAAACAGCCGGAATGGGCCCTTTTTTGCTTATGGTTCGTAGTGATATGATAAAACCATATGCATATATCACCTTTAGTGCACTAGAGGGAGGTAAAGAGTTGGGGTATTCCTTATAAGGAAAAAGTGCCCAATTTTCCCTGAGGGATTGGAGGGCCTGAAGCTGCAGGGAGAAGCACTCTCACCTCAGAAGCACTCCTTTCTATGACTATTCTATACTAATATTTTAAGTATACCAGAAACTCCTGTAAAGAACACAAGACAATTCAACACAGAGCACAGCTGCAATGTTGGTGCATCTTCAGGGGACTGGTTAGACAGAAGTCAGAAAGGCTGAGAGACAAGCTACAAGTGACTTTTTTCATGTGGACAACACTTGATCATTTTCGAAAGTTTTCCTGGGAACTGAAGTCCCAATGTCCTTCCCCTCTCTGTTAGAATCGCTGCCTGAAGAGCCAGAGAAAGCTGGCTGATGCAGCAGCTTTTGCAAATCGTTCCTCCAGCCACAAGCCTGCTCTCAATGATCGTTTGGGGGCAGGCAGCTGCTACTTTCTCCCTGGGCATCCTGCTCCCGGGGAGCTGCTCTAGAGAAAGCTGCCATGTCAGTGAAGCTCCAGCCGCAGTGACAGCGGAAGAATCTGCTGCTTCTCTAACATGCCCTCATTCCAGTTTTTCTCCAGGAGCTCAGGAGCAAGGGAAGGGCGGCTTTCTCCAGAGCAGCTCCATGATCATTGAGAACAGGCTTGTGACTGGAGGAACGATTTGCAAAAGGTGCTGCTGCAGCCAGCTTTCTCTGGCTCTTCAGGCAGCAATTCTAACAGAGAGGGGAAAGACACTGGGACTTCAGTTCCCAGGAAAACTTGCGAAACCGATCAAGTGTTGTCCACATGAAAAAAGTCACTTGTAGCTTGGCTCTGAGTCCAGGGTCTGCTACAATACAACAAGCCTGATTTGTTACATGTTGGTTGTCATTGTATATGCTTACTGTTCCAAATAAGATGTCTTTCTAAGATGGTTCATTGTTATTTTCATAAATCCAGGTGTCACAAGGTGAGATCACACTGTCACAGATGTGAACTCTCTCAGTTCTTTAATTTTAAAAAATATATTTATTTGATATTACTCCTTGAATTAAAAAGGTCACACATAGATAGTGCTGTATATATTGTTGTTATTGCTATAGGCAGGTTTGATCCTAAAATTAGTAAATCTTAGAATCTGTGGTAGCTGTTAATGCCTTCATGTCCTCATTACAGTGCAAGAACACCATTTTCATTCAAGTTTGTAATAAGAAAGACAGAACAGCTAGGTATCTAGCAGCATGATTTAATTCTGTGCTCAGATACAAAATGATTGTAAAAAAATTAAAGCCAAATAGAGTACTTGTTTACTTGCAATCTAGAGAGTTATCTTGGAAACATCCAGTAAAACTTGTGACTGTTTCAGGACTGAACAGCCCCAAACCTCTTCTTTCTCACAGACCAGCCAGAAAGTAATTTTGATCTATTTAAACAGAGGAAATATTACAATTATACAGCCCGGAAAACCCACAACAACCAACAATTATTAACTTCCAATTTTGTTTAATATGAAAAAGAAGAAAAACTCAAATATCTTCATCTTTGGATAAGGTAAACCTTTATGCAATGATGAATTTTCTGTCATCATTATATATATATTGAGAGACAGAGAGAGCGAGAGGGAGAAGCAGGCTTGAGTGTGAGAAGAAACAGATGATCATATAAATCTGTATCTACATCACAGTGTTTATCTGAACTGGTTAGATGTATTTTTTATTTGAATGGAAGTCCATATCCTTATGCAAAGATAAATACTTGATTAATTTATAAACTTTTGTGTGACTAGATCTGCAAACTGTTGCTATCTTTTATCCAAAACAAATCAGTAGTAGACTTGAGAAATGTTGAGATCCTGCCCCTGTCCACAACAGATATTAATCTAATGGAAGGTATAATTCTTTTTTATGCATTGGGACCAAAGCAGTAATAACGTACTGTGCCAGAAATAATTGAATCACATGAATAAAGCATATAAAACAATAGCAGACCTTGCAAAAATGTTTGACTTTTAAGAAAAATCGCAATAGTTCCACAATTCAACTTCTTTTTTAAAAATATCCAAACCTTTTTTTTAGCTTACATAGAATTGAGATATGCTGCTCTCTGAAGAATGGGAAACAGGCATCGTAGCTGGCTTAACAGTGAATTTGAGTTTGAATTTACTTCGGATGTTAAACTTCAAAAAATTCCCACAAAGGCTAGAATGTTTTGGACTATTTTTAAAGAACAAACAAAAAATCTGCCTGCTCTTCACTTTATCTAGAGGCAAAAGAGCTCTCTGTGGCAGCTGAATAAAATCCTCTTTGAGAAGGCAAAATGGAGCCCCAAGTACAGTGCTTTCCAGGCATAATACCAATGAACTGTTACGACCCCTTTGTTCTTTCTAAGCCTACTTTGGGGGGAAGGGGAGGAGGAAAATGTGCATATGATATAATGGGGTTTGGATGTGCTTTCCTCCTTCCCTTGCTGATTTATTAGAAAAGGCTACAAAAGTTCCTGGTAGAGAAAAATTGTGAATTTGCTCTGTTATCTTCTATCTGTTCTTTTGAGGTAGCAGATATGCCTTACAATAGATTCCTCCTCTCCGGATACCTTTCAAGTGGGTTTTTTTTCAAGTATCATATCTGCAAATGACTTCACAACAGCTTAAATGTTTCTCTCTAGGAACATGTAAAGTCCTAAGTTTCCAGAGTGCAAGGTGACCTGTTTTACAACAGAGAAACAGATGGAATTATTGCTATAGAATTACATCCTTTTAAAAAAACACTTTACAATATACTTAGTAGCTTGGGGAGGAGGATTGCCACAGTATAAGAAGGATAGAGAAATAGGCTAACATTTTGGGCTGTGGCCTTGGGTATGTGTAGAAGCTGTTTTATGAATTAAAATCTCCCACCCAATACTTAATAGTTGTATATATTATTTCCCAACATATTGTCCCACTGAATACTTGACCAGCATCTGTAGTTCTGACAGTACACATCACCTTGGGGAGGTAGCTAATTTCAGAATTACTTTCATTGATCTTAAGGTCACCAGCACTGTGAGCCCCTCATTCAAATTCTGAGTGGGCTGGTACAGATGTAATGACCTCTTCAGTATGTTTATGGCACTAGGGGCAACATATAGGTTTTCTTATCTTAATCCTTTTTTCTCCTGCCCACTTGTATTAATTCCTTTGCCTCTTTCCTTTCCAGATTTAACTATGCTCTCCAGTAAGTGTACTGATCTTATTATCTGGTTAGCTCAAGCCAGAGTTTGCAAACTAGTTTAACCACAGCTGCAAGTTCAGGCTTGCAGGTAACTATAATTACAATTCAGAGCAGTACAAACATAAAATGGTTACATCTACTCCAGTCAAGTTAACCTTCTGCCTACTTAATATGAAATTTTCACATTATTAAATACAGCACAGGCTTAATTTAAAGCTTATCATTTTACTATCTTACAATTTATTGCAAGCAATTGAAATTCATGTCTGAATGTATGTGTGAATATAGGAGAAGTACTTGTTTGTATGCCTTTTGGCTACTAATAATTTTTAAATGATTTGGCTACTAATAATTTTTGCATACTACTAATAATTTTTACATGATCTGATACACACACACACACACACACGGAGGATCCACAAAGACTTTCACCGCATCTCACCCTCCACTGCTGCTGCTTGTTTCTGTGAAAGCCCCCATAGCCTCTCTCCTTTCCTGATTCCTTCTTTTACCACCAGGCAACCTACCTTTATATACAACCGTCCTCATCTTCTGCTGTTTTTCTTTCCCACTCACTGGCAGCCTCTACTTGTAACCATCACGGCTAGACATGGGCACAAAGAGCATTACGAATGGGGAAAAAAACTGAACAGGATGCTTGGCTGCTCACGAATGGGCCGTTTGTGAGGCATGACTCCAGCCAAACAGTTGGTCATCACAAGCCTCGTTCATTGCGCCCAGCCACCGTTCGGGAAGCCAGACACTCAGGTGCCTTCAATCAATTGCCTCAACAATGGAGGGAGGGACTGCCTGAACTCTGTCTGCACTCCCTTTGTCACCCTGGACACCCCAATCAAAACCCAACTTAGCTTGATGGGCAGGTCTTCCTTCCAAGTGTGGAGCTGCAAATTGATTACAATCGGTAACGTGGGAGCAAACACCAGGGGGGAGGGAGGGAGGAGGGGGTGTTCTGTGGCCATGGGAACTCCAATCTCATCCCTGCAAACCCTGTTAGGCAGTTCTAACTGCCAACCACAGACCTCTGCTTATAAAAGGGCACTGTGCTCCTAGTTCTGCCTTTCACTGTCAGCAAGCAGGAGTGGGACAGAGCTGTTGATAGCCTTTGGGGAGAGAGAGAGGGTGAGTGCATTGGAGCTGGGCATTTTTCTCTGTGTGGTGGGTAGGATAGGGAGCTATACACTCTGGTTCCACAGCTGCTGCCAGGCTCTGGGGCCAAGCTCTGTGGGCACCTTGGCTGAGGGTTTATTATTATCAGTGCTTGATCTTGTGGTCAGGCTTCTGGGTGTGCTGGGCTAGGGTTCAAGCGTCAGCCTCCAGTTCCAGGGCTGCTGCCAGGCTCTGGGGCCAAGCTCAGTGAGCACCTCGGCTGAGGGCTCACATTGATGATTATCAATATCAGTGCCTGATCTGGTCAGGCTTCTGGGTGTGCCAGTCTAGGGCTCTAGCCCCAGCCTCTGGATCCAGAACTGCTGCCAGGCTCTGGGGCCAAGCTCTGTGGGCACCTCAGCTGAGAGCTCACAGTGTTGTCTCATTTTCTGTCCTCCTTAATTCTAATTTGGTGACACAATGAGTCTTCAGGTTGTAGTGGCCACCACAGGTTGTTGTGGGGTGAAGTGCAAAGGCAGTCCTCCTGGTTTACTTGTGGAAAGCAGTACTGGGTGTGGCTTGGGGGCAGCAGAGAGACCTCCCGCTCCCCCAGATTCACCTGTAAGGGCTGTGGAGTAGGCCAAAGAGGTCTTTCCACTGGGGGGAGAGGATCTCTCTCAACATTTTGAGGAGGAGGTGGGTGATGGATCCCTGGAGGAATGGTTTGTGTTTTATGAAAGATTTCCCCCCCCCCATCCCAAACTCTCGGTGCTGTCCCGGCCTGCAATTCACCCCTCACTCTGTCATCTGTGGCCAGCTCTGCAGCGCAGCCTGTAACCATTCATCCTCCTTCCCCTGGGACAGTTGGTGGTCCACGTTTCAATTGAGGCACTTTTGGGCCCTTCCTAATGACCCCTGTGTGGTACAGTGCCATGCCTGTGATGTCCTGGTGCACAGGGGCAAAAATCCAAAGCACCTGTCATCGACGGCCCTGACTAGGCACCTGAAGATGGACCATCAGAGCCTGTAGTCCCATCCACGCCCAGAAAAACATCCGTTGGGGGGAGAAAGGGGGAGGCCAGCTCTTTTGAGTGGGGATCAGTGAGAGGGTCACCAGAATCTACCCCAAGCAAGAATCCTTGCCCTAAGGATGACACTGGTGGGAGTGGAGCACTCAGGCAGGCTGCACTCATGGAGGTTGTTCCCTCGAGGTCTGACACAGCGCAGCTTACAACTGCGAGGCTGAGGGCTCAGGAGGTGGGCCTTCGCGTCTTGACAGAGACAATTGCCCTACATGGCTTGCCTCTATCCATCGTGGAGTGTGCGGGCTTCTGCAGGCTACTAAAACATCTTGTCCCTTGGTTCTCCATGCCGTTGCCACACACCCTTGCCCGTCGAGTCCGGCGGGTATCTTGAATGAGGGCTGGCACATTTGAGTCAAGTTTAGGCAGGCCTACTCCCACTGCTAACAGGATTCTGAGGCCTTGCTAGGCCTTCTTGGCACAGCCAGATCATCATGACTCCTTTCTGTGAAGGCAGGAAAGTGGGTGATGCTGGTGGCAGCCTCCTTTGGCCACTTGTGCAACACCTCAGCAGCTGTTGCAGATGGATTTGAGCCGCACGGTGCCCTGATCCATTGCAACCGCTGTGCCCTCTGTGACGGGGGGGAATAGGTCCCTCAACTTCTGTCCTTTCTGCAAAAGCAGGAAAGGCTCTCAGTAGTGAGTAGTGCCTGCTCAGGTTAGGTGTCTGAGTGGTGGGTAACTGCACCAGCCCCACTCAGTTCTCGGGGCTGCTTCCACTCTTACTTTTCCTAGCAACCTCTCCTGTCCTTTCTCTCCCATCCTTTCCACAATGGCAGGAAGGTGGTTCATGACCGAAGATTTCATCTTCACTCACACGGTCCTCATTTCTCCTTCTACAAAGCTTTTGGAGACCTCTGCTATCCAGTCCATCCCATGCTTTCTGCGAAGGCAGGAAGGTGGTTGGTGTCTGGCAGTGCTGCCCAAACTGTTATGAGTAGTGCCCGTACTGCCCGCACAAGTGAGGTGTCTCGGAGTGGTGTGGAACTGCTCTGGCCCCTCTCATTTCTCGAGGCTGCTGGTCCCTCTTTCTACCTCTCCCTCTGTGGAACCACTCCAACACGAACGACCTCTCCTGTCCTGCCCATCTCCTTCTTTCCACAAAGGCAGGACAGCGGGTGATGTCAGCTGCCACTTCACGAGGGACTATCATGTTACTGCTGCCTCCTTGGTCATGAGGGACAGCTCGGCTGCAATTGCACATCTTATTGTACCATATAGGGATACAGCATGGTTGCACAGCATGGTAGCTCCCCTGTCAACAGGACTGACTGGACCCCTTTGAGCCAGTGGGGAATGTGGCCTGCGACTCCTGTCCTTTTTGCAAAGGCAGGAAGGTGGGCAATGGCAGGTGCTGCCGCTGCTCCATTTCTTCCACACCCTTTCTGGGACCCCTCCGACCCCTCCCAACTACCTCTCGCTTGGAAGCTTTCCAGTTCACACTCCATACCTCTCCCTCTCAGGTACTGCCACAAGTCCCTTCCCAACTACTTGCCCCGTCCCGCCCCTCCTTTCCATGATGGCAGGGAGGTGGTTGATGCCAGCAGCAGCTGATTCGGGTTCTTCCCGTCCCTCTCGCAGGATTTTCTAGGTACGGCTCATTGCTGTGGCCAGATCCCCTTGTTCCCCCTCTCCCTGACCATTTTTTGTTCCCTCTTTCCTCCTCTCCCTCTCAGGTACTGCCACGTGTCCCTTCCCAACTACTTGCACCGCTCTGTCCCCTCTTTTCTGTGATGGCAGGGAGGTGGGTGATGCCAGCAGCCACTGATTCAGGGTCTTCCCAATCCTGTCCCCCTTTCCCCCTTGACAATTTCATGGTCCCTGTTTCTCCATCTCCCTCTGTGGAACCACACCAACCCTTAGGGGACTTATCTTATCTGTCCTGTCCATTCCGTCCTTTCCATGAATGCAGGAATGTGGTTGGTTTCTCCTGGTTCTGCCTGAGCAACAGGGCCAGCTCAGCTGCTGTTGTGCATATGGTAGTGTGACACAGTGCCCCCTGCCCATTGCACTGGCTCCCCCATCAGACCAGGGGGAATTGGTCCTACCATGACTCACGTCATTTTCGTGAAGGCAGGATGATGGGTTAGTTCAGAGCCAGGCTCTGCTACAACACTGCAGGGCCATCCAATGCTCCATGCATGCCCAGCTGGTGTGCTTCATCTTGACTCTACACCATGCGAGGAACGGACAACACTATCGGCCCCAATGCCATAAAGTGTCCGACTGTGGCTAGATAATGTCCTTCCTACAGATTCTCCTTTACAAGCAAACAAGAGTCCATTGTTTGAATAAGGAAACTTTACTGCAGAAATAGTTCATTATAGTCCACTGGCCTGAATAGAAGATTCAGGTTGGTACAAGAGCATTGTTACCAATGAAGAGAAAAGCATGAGGTACAAAGTAACAGTTCCCAGCTGAACCAGCCTCCCCCCACAGTTCTCAAAACAACCGCTTTCAGACTTGGGAAGCTGGACATTTCCAAGGCTAATCTGGGGTGGAACGTTGATAGACATAACATCCCCTTTCGGTGAGAAGTCTGCCTGGGAACATGTGCACCTGTGGAGAAAGCACTTAAACACTAGAAGCATTAGAAAATGGAGTCAGTACAGCTCATATACACATTGAACCTGACATAAAGTACCCAAACTGGTGAACATATGTTGATGTCTGACCCTCCATGTTGTGTGTTTGTGTGCACGAGGCCTGCACATACACCAACTTGTCTTGCTGGAGGATTTTCTTAGCAGATTGTGGCTGGGTCATTTTGGTCTGCAGTGGCCAATAACATCAACAACCTTTTACACCTTCCAGAAGGTACACTCAGGGGGGCTATGTGGGAGGGCACATGTGGGTGCCACTGGTAAGCAACCAAACCCCCGCCTCCCCGAGCCCACCACGTCTGGTGGCCGCAGTCATCAACCACCTTGCTGTGTGAGCGGATAAGTGTCCTCCCACCCAGAGGCCTGGTGGTCAGGGACATGGGGGGTGCTGCTGGCAAGCGGCCAGACCACCCACCCCCAAGAGGGGAGGAAGCTTGCCACCACCTTCCTGAGCCCGCCAGGCATGGCAGCTGCAGTCATCAACCAACTTGCTGTGTGATTGGATAATTTTCCTCCCACCTGGAGGCCTGGGAGGTGGGCACATTGGGGGTGCAGCCGGTGAGTGATCATCTCCCCCACTCCAAGAGGAGAGGTTGCCCACCACCACCTCCCCGAGCTCACCAGGCCAAGCGGATGCAGTCACCAACCACCTTGCTGCACCCACCTGGTGGGTGGGTACATAGGGGGTGCCGCTGGTGAATGGCCAGATCCCCCATCCTTGAGAGGGGAGGTGGCCCACTACTGCCTCCCCGAGCCCACCAGGCCAAGCAGCCACAGTCATCAACCACCTTGCTGCATGAGTGGATAAGTGTCCTCCCACCTGGAGGCCAGACCCCCCACCCCCGAGAGTGGAGGTGGCAAGCCACTGCCTTCTTGAGCCCACCAGGCCTGGCAGCCACAGTCATCAACCACCTTGCTGCGTGAGCAGATAAAAGTCCTCCCACCCAGAGGCCTGGTGGGTGGGCACATGGGGGTGCCCCCAGTGAGCGGCCAGATCCCCCACCATCAAGAGGGGAGGCAGCCCACTACTGCCTCCCCAAGCCCACCAGGCCTGGCAGCCCCTGGCAGCCACAGTCATCAACCACCTTGCTGTGTGAGCAGAAGTGTCCTTCCACCCGAGGCCTGGTGGGTGGGCACATGGGGGTGCCCCCAGTGAGTGGCCAGATCCCCCACCATCAAGAGGGGAGGCAGCCCACTACTGCCTCCCCAAGCCCACCAGGCCTGGCAGCCCCTGGCAGCCACAGTCATCAACCACCTTGCTGTGTGAGCAGAAGTGTCCTTCCACCCGAGGCCTGGTGGGTGGGCACATAAGGGGTGCTGCCGGTGAGCGGCCAGATCCCCTACCCTTGAGAGGGGAGGTGGCCCACTACTCCCTCCCCGAGCCTGCCAGGCCAAGCGGCCGCAGTCATCAACCACCTTGCTGCGTGGGCAGAAAAGTGTCCTCCCACCTGGAGACCTGGTGGGCAGGCACATGGGGCTGCTGCTGGTGAGCGGCCAGACCCTCCACCCTGTGAGTAGAGGTGGCCATTGCCTTCCTGAGCCCACCAAGCCTGGCAGCCACAGTCATCAACCACCTTGCTGCATGAAAAAGTGTCCTCCCTCCCAGAGTGTCCTCCCTCCCAGAGGTGCTGGGAGTGCTGCCAGTGAGCGGCAAGATCCCCCACCCTTGAGAGGGGAGGTGGCCCACTACCACCTCCCCAAGCCCGCCAGGCCAAGCAGCCACAGTCATCAACCACCTTGCTGCGTGAGCAGAAAAGTGTCCTCCCACCCAGACACCTGGCACGTGGGCAGATGGGGGGTGCCACTGGTGAGCAGCCAGACCCCCCACCCCCAAGAGGGGAGGTGGAAAGCCACTGCCTCCCCAAGCCCACCAGGCCTGGCAGCCGCAGTCATCAACCACCTAGCTGCGTGAGCAGAAAAGTGTCCTCCCACCCAGACACCTCGTGGGCGGGCATATGGGGGGTGCTGCCAGTGAGCAGCCAGACCTCCACCCCTGAGAGAGGAAGCTGCCCACCACCACCTCCCCAAGCCCGACAGGCTCAGTGGCCATAGGCCTCACCAACCTTGCTGCATGAATAGATAAGTGTCCTCCGGCCTGGAGGCCTGGCGGGCAGGCACTTGGGGGTGCCACCAGCCAGTGGCCAGACCCCCGGCCCATGATAGGGGAGGCGGCCTGTCTTCAGGTCCACCACACAGGGCCAAAGTGAACTGTAGAGGATGGCTCCATTTGTATTGAATGGGAGTTTCCTGGAGGTGTCGAATTTGGGAATGTATAACTCCGAGATCCATACTGCAATCTTGACCAAACTTGGGTGATGGCTGGAGAAGAGCCTGCTGCATATTCCCTGTGAATATGGGCTCTCTAAGTGCTAAGGGGACCACTCTGGCACCGCCGAACACCGAACACCGAACACATTCATTAACGGGACATGTTCAGTTCCGTTTGTCTGTTCGTGTACTTCGTTGGGAACGAACACCAAACAGCCTGTTCATGTTTTTTCCCCCCGTTCATGCCCATGTCTAATCATGGCCCAGTTGTCTGATGCCAACTGCAAAACCAAGTCTATTTGCATGGTAGGGAACCAGCAAGGACTTGTGAATGGCAACTTTTTTCCCCCTGTATCACCCTTGCCACAGTATTTCTTCTTTCCCTCCTCCTGGTATCCCCCATATCTTAACCTTTTCCTGCTTCCTTCTCTCCTTTTCACCCACCAACCAACCTAACTGTATCTGCTCCCCATCTTCAGCTATATTTATTATTTATTTATTGTCTTGCCTGGAATTTTTCCAGTCTCTGGGTTTAAGCATTCACAGATTTATTGATTCATTTGAGAGAGAGAGAGAGAGAGAGAGAGAGAGAGAGAGAGAGAGAGAGAGAGAGAGAGAGTCTTATACCAATTTACAGTGTTATAATATATTACAAGAGAATAGGCATTTAATTAGTAGATGCATACAGGACACACTTACTACATCATTATGCCACTGTTCTGAGGACAAAGCTTATTAAAATACTGGGCCACATAAGTTGACAGAGATCAACAGATTCTCCCAGATGGGTCAAGCAATAATCATTTGTAAAACAAATGAATATTGCTTCATTTCTGAATGTATCAAGTTAAGTTTCATTATTCTAGTACATTAATTTGGCATTATTGTATATTTGAACAGCAATTTTCTGATTTGTAATGGTAATACTATTAATTTTATGTACCATGACATACAAGATAGCAGTAGGATGTTTTGCTTCAAATGTACTTTGATGGTTAAACTCAATCTTCAAAATGTATTGTTCTAAAATAAAAGAGCTAAATTACTTTTTTTACAAAAGTAAGTGGTTGCTGAATACTTGTGAATAAGTTTCCAATAAAAGCACTGTAAGATGTTTTATGTGGATATTTAATGGGAAGGAATTATCCCAAGAGGGAATTCCATCCTGAATTTGCAAAGTCTTTATTTTTCATGTCTTGTTTAAGCTCAAAGGAACATCGGCACTGCTGCCTCATCTTAAAGCACAAATAATACACATCCTTGGACAGTGCAGCTCAGAAAGAGCAATTTAATTAATTTGCAGCAGATTTGAAATGGGAATCAATTTGTGTGCCAGTTGTTAATGGTTTGTTTACATTTCTAACAATCAAACACTGAACAATAATTAATAAGTTACACTACATTACATCTTCTATCAACACATTTGAGTGGCTTTACAAGTATTACTTCAGTGTTACAACACCCATCTGAGGCCTGTCAGTGATAACAGGAAACCCAGGGTTAAATACAGGCACACCAAACCATGCACCTTTATTTGTACTACGTCTGCATATACTGATTTATTTATTTGTTGCATTTCTATGATGCCTTTTGATCCAACTCAGGATTCTTAACAAGGAAACATTAAACATATCAAATTTTAAAACATTAAAATGTTTACAGCATTTAAAATACAAATTATATAAAATATTTAAAACAATTAAACAAAACACATAAACAAGCACATATAAACACACAATCAGGGAAGAAGGCTATTAAGAGTTAGTGAGGAAATGCCAGACAAAAGAGTGGGCCTGGAAGCAAACTTGGAGCCAAAGTAGAAAGAACAAGGTTTGAGACTGGTCTGTATCATCCACTCCACTCAATATTCTGGCCACAGTGTCCTGTACCAACTGAAGTTTCTGAACTGTCTTCAATGGAAGCCCCATATAGAGTGCATTGCAGTAGTAGAATGTAGATGTTACCAGGGCATGCATCATAGTAGCAAGAACTTTTCTGCCCTGGAAGAGCCAAATCTGGCTGTCCAACCAAAGCTGCTGAAAGGCACCCCTAGTCACTGCTGGTACCAGTTAATTCAGCTTCTATATATTGATTGATTGAAATTAGGCTTTCCAACCTTTAGAGGGAGGCTGAAGGTCTTCTGCAGTTATGACTGGTCTCCAGACTACAGAGATCAGTTCTCCTGGAGAAAATGGCAGCTTCAGAGGCATCACATCTCCATGGATCTCCTTCCCATCCATAAAGTCCACTCTCCCCAGGCATCAACCCTAATCCCCCAGAAATTTCCCAGTTTGGAGTCGGCAACCATAACTGAACTTTTTATAACTTTCTTTTCCCATGGATTCTCCAGTTGGTTTGTATCATTTGCTTAAAAACCAAAACAACGGCTGCTTTCACACAGGGCAGGAAAAGCCAGTCCTACTGTACAAGCAGCAGTGAGAGGGTCTGAAGTGCCTGCCTTCAAGGAGGCAAAGGCGAAATTAACAAATCCTCTGAGGAGCAATCTCCGCAGGCTCTGTCTTTTAAAACTACACTTCCTAGGTAACATTCCCTACACTTGAACATCCCTGTGTAAGATGTCTCATGTAGTGAGACTCTAAGTTTGTACTATTCGCACATTAGTGTAATGATGGTTTCTGAGAATTTAGTCCAACCTCCTGCACAATGCAGGACATTCACAGCTACTTCCCACTCCCCCAGTGATCCCTGCTCAATGCCCAGAGGAAGGCATAAAGCTACTAGTATTCTTGACGAATCTGTCCTAGAGGAAAATGGAAAGTGGAGCCGCCTGCAAAAGGCTCTTGGCTCCACCCCTGTACAAAGCCGCATATGCCCGGGAAGGGAGCCTGTCTCTTCCTCCGGGTGGGGCTGCCAAAGCTGGCTCCTGGCTGAAGCAGCGAAGCTCCTGCCCGGCAAGCCGAATTCCTTCATGACCCAAAAGTGGTGATCAGCATTATCTTGGACATAAAAAAGTGCAACAAGATCTGAGTGCTGGCTCCTCCTTCCTGACCTCCTTCTCATGAGCTGCCTAAGTTCATACTGAATCATAGAATCAACATTTCTGACAAGATGGCTATCTAGTCTCTACTTAGAAACCTCCAAACAAGAGCCCACCATCTCCCAAGGAAGCCTGTTCAACTGTTCTTTTTCTTGCTCCAGTCATAATGAAAGAACTCTTTTTGTTGTTGTTGTGTTTGACATCTCTGGCTAGCCTACGCTCATACTGACCCTTAGCCTTTCTAACACTTTTCTTACGAGCACAGGCTATTTATTTATATTCATCCTTGGTTGTACACCATTCCTTCCATTTGCTAAATATATCTTTTTTATTTCTCAGCTCATTAGAAAGCAGTTTATGGAGCCACTCTGGCTTCTTTAGGTGCCTCCCATTTTTCCTACTTATTCAAATTGTTTGTGATTATGCCTTCAGTATCTCACTTTTTAAAAACTCACTCATCTTGAATCCATTTTCTTTGAGTATTTCTAACCATGGGATTTTACACAGCGTATCTTTGAGCTTTCTGAAATTAGCTTTTCTAAAGTCCAACCTATCTGCTTTCTCTTTCCCCAAGACCTTAAATTCTAAAATGATAAGGTCACTACTACACCAGGTTCTCACTACCCTCACCTCATCAACCATATCTTCCCTGCTGGTGAAAATTAGATCCAAGATAGCATACCCCCTTGTTTCCCGCTCTATCTTTTAGAAGATGAAATTGCCAGCAAGATGTCAGGAATTTATTAGAACTTTCATTTTTAGCAGAGTTTGACTTCCAACAGATATCAAGATATTGAAATCTCCCGTAACCACTATGTCCCATCTCTCTGAAAGTTTTGTAACTTGGACTAGGAATGTATCATCCAATTCTTCTTCCTGGCTTGATGGTCTAATGTATTTCTTCACAAGTATATACATCCTTGACATATAATGCTTTCCCCTTTGTGCTTTTTTTGATCCCAGTATTCCAGTTGTGAGTATCATCACAACAATAAGTTTGTTTCCAGTGTGAAGCCATGTTGGCCTGCAGAAGAACAGCAAGAGGTGCAAGCCCTCCATGTGGATGGCTAGGAGACCCGGCCGGCCAGGCAAATTGGTTCCCCCCCTTCAAGCTCCTAATCCTCAGCCATACAGCAGTGAGGGAAGGACTTGCATGTGGGGTTCCCCCAGGCAGTTGCCCATGTGCACTGGCAGCCATCACAAGCAGTACCAGCCGCTCCTTGCAGACCCCTCTTCCCTACCAATAGGGAAGCGCCAAGGGTGCTCACCGGCCTGCTGCTTCTAACCAAACTCTATCCCTCCAACACCAGGGCCAAGCCTCTGCTTAGGCCCTAGTGCCCCACTACTGGCCTAGCGCCAACCTAAGCCCTTGCCGCAAGTCACCGAGGAAGATGTCATTGCCAGTTTCCGACAGGTGCACCCTGTCACCCGTATAGAGGTTGGCAAATTCAGCCCTGATCCTGGGATGTGGCAGGTATACCCTCAAACCCTCACCCAGGGCTTTCTGAATGGCCCTGTTTGCCTTCATGTGAGCCCTTTCAATAGCTTGACGGTTCTCCACTTCCTGCCATACCCACCAAGGCAACATGGTGGACCACATAATAAGCACTCCAGGCCAATGTTGGAGTATCTCCTGCAAATCCCATATAGCCTGCAGTGAGAGAGCCCTACCATGAACAAACCCCAGGTCATTCCCACCCAAGTGAATGGCCAATATATGGGATGCAGGGCTCCGCTGCTCCTTAAACAAAAGTGGCAACAAACCAGGCCACCGGAGGCCTCGACCCTGCCACTCCACTGTTGCTTATTCAGACAAGCCAAGCTGGGACCCAAACCGCATCCTCCTGGCTTGATGAGTGGCCCAAAACACCATGCTGTGGCTGCAAATAAAAATCCGTCGTTTTTCCAAGCAATACACAGCACCTAAGAAAACACCATTAGTACAACCTTTAAAACTGCATGAGAGGATGAACATAGGAATGATAGGCAGATGACCTCCACCTACCCATACCCTGAATAGCCTGCACTGAATACCCCATGACTGCTGCCATAGATGCAGCCCCAATCCTAAAGGAATGGGTGCCGAATTTGATGCCAGTGAACCCCAATTTGGCCAGTGCCCTCTCAGTCACTGTCCAAAACTGGTAGCGCGTCTAGGGTAAACCATCCTCATGCTGAAACAACACCCCATGTTGTATTGTCGAAGGCTTTCACGGCCGGAGAACGATGGTTGTTGTGGGTTTTCCGGGCTGTATTGCTGTGGTCTTGGCATTGTAGTTCCTGACGTTTTGCCAGCAGCTGTGGCTGGCATCTTCAGAGGTGTAGCACCAAAAGACAGAGATCTCTCAGTGTCACACTGAGAGATCTCTGTCTTTTGGTGCTACACCTCTGAAGATGCCAGCCACAGCTGCTGGCGAAACGTCAGGAACTACAATGCCAAGACCACGGCAATACAGCCCGGAAAACCCACAACAACCAACACCCCATGTTCCTCTCTCCACACTCGTAAGTACCTACGGAGAGCCCGCACTGGACACAACCCTGGGTCCGCACAGGTCCCGAGGGTAATAACCACCCCTTCCTTCTTTTCGTCCATTTTGGACTTACGAATCGTGAGGGAAACCTCTCCATCCCTCAACATAACATCCTGCACCATTAAGGCCCGACCAGACTTGTCCGTCTTCAACTGGACAACCAGTTCACTAATGTGCAGTGCTCCAAAAAAGGCTACCAAAGCAGCCGCATGGAAAAGCCTAGCCTCAAATCCTGAAGGGCAAATGCTACCCCAGACCTTGAAAAGCCCCTTTAAAATTAGCTGAGAAATGGGCTCCCTGGGGTCAGCACAAACCATCACTTCCCAAGACCAGCCCTCTAGCATTTTGCGGACACAGAAGTCCCCCGTGGCCCCAGAAAACCCCCGTGCCTTACTCATAAATGCCAAAGCCGCTAACTGGCCCCAAATGGACTTGACCACTAGCCCGTGACCCTTCTGATGCACACCAAAAGTGGACAACGTGGTTAGACAACTCCCCTCCCCACAGGTGGACTGCCACCAGAATGGGAAAGAACTCCGAAAAGGTCAAATCCCTATCCAACCCAGAGGCATGCCAATCAGGTGGCCACTGGTCTGCACACCAATGCCTTTGGAAATACACACTGAAGCCCAAAGAGCCAGATGCATTGGATGAAACCTGCAGCTCAGCCTCGAGCAACAGGTCATCCCGCCAAAAGGTAACCTCATTAAAGTCCTCGAGAAACTTGGACCACACATCCAAATCCTCCTGCATCCACCTAGAGACCTTAAGATGGTGATGGGGGGCCCGAAGTGATGACATGGCATCACAAAGCCTCCGCAAGAAGGCCCTACCTGGAGCAATTGCTTTGCAAGCGAAGTTCAAGTTTCCTACGAGCTGCTCCAGCTCCAATAGAGACACCTTTCATTTGGACTTGAACTCAAGGAGCCTAACCTTAAGATCAGCAACCGTAGCTGGGGGAAGTCAAAAACACTGCTGCACTGTTTTGAGCTTTCTGCCCAGGAACATCAATACACGGGAGGAGAAGCCGGTATATCCCTTATAAAGAATGTCTAGGTACTGGAGCAAGGAAGCAGCCCTCTGAGGCTGCGCCCTGACCAGTACACCCACATAGATCAAGAAACCCGGCAACCAATTAGCCCAGGTCTGATCAACGCATCGTTGCTTAAGCCGCTCCTTGTCCCTGTCATCCAACTCATCTTTATCCTTCTTCTCCAACTCCCGGAAAAGAAGAGTAAACACGTCAACGTATTCGCCCTTGAGAATTTTGTCATGAGTTGCCTGTGTCAGGTGGTCACCCAGGGGCAATGCCGTGTCACCAAAAGGGAGTGCACTAAAAGGCACCTCCCCATAAACCAAGACAGAATAGGGGTAACAACCCTAAAGCCCTCCCATGTAACCGGGCCACATTCCAGCCTGCCCCTGTCCCCAAGGGGCATCACCACCACCCCATGGGGGCTGTGATGGCACAGTCTGCTGCACTCCAGCCAGTCCCAAGCCTTGCAGCTGCCAAGGTTGATGGCCCAAAGCAGTCCAGGCAGAAGGAAACTGCTGAGTGGCCCCCAAAGCCACCTCGATGTCCCCTGAGTAGGTGGGTGCCCCCAAGGCCCCCACAGCCAGGGACAACAGGTTTGAGGTGCAGTGTCCTTACCCACAGGCTCCACAGGGTCTACTGCCACTGCCACAGGTGCAGATTCCAAGACCGCCTCATACTCAAAGTCCACCATCAGTTCTTCATCCCTCTGTGCCACTGCTGAGTGGGCTCCGTTGGTGCCACCTGGTGCTGAACCTGCAACATCCTCCAAAACAAGGAGACGTCTAAGAATCTCCCTGTTCATAGCATCCCTAGAAGCCCCTCTGATAGGCCAAGTCCTGCTTTTACTAGGTGCAGCTGCTGAAGGCACACCTTTGCTCCACTCAAGGGCTGCCAGCCACTCTAATATATCCTGCTGGCTAATCTGTTCCCCTTCATCTTCAGAGTAGTTGATCACTGGGGCAGTTTGCTTAGCTGGTGCCCTTTTAGCTGGCTGCTTGCCCTTAGAAGGGCCGGCACCCTTTTTAGGGGGCATAATGCCAACTGCCCAGACTAACAGTAATGAACTGTGAATAAAGATGGCTACCAACTCAATTGCCAGCACACGCCCCTGTTGCAGGAACCCCAAAATGGCTGCCACCACTGAAAAACAAAATGGCCACCAAATCACCATACTGGGGCTTGTAAACCCCAATGGTCCACCGGAACCAACAAAGGCCAGGAAAATGGGACGTGTGTGTGTTATGGTGCCCTCCAGAAGAATTGCTCCCACAGGACCCCTAAAGGCACCTGCAGAAAGAAGGGGGTGGCACCCAAAGCTACCACTCACCCGCAGGGCCTAACCAGCCCAACCCTACCTATCCCCACAAACACCCAATGGGAAAAATGGAGGGGGGATTAATGAACACTCCCCCTCCCCAAAGCCACCACCAGTCAACCCAGGCAGCACACCCAGAACAAACGTGGCTGCCAGGCCACCGACAATACTGCCAGCAAGCCGCTAAGCCCGCGGCAAAAACACAGCCCAAGCCGCCGCCGCGCTGTGCCACAAATGGTGCTCTCGAAGCCGGGAAGCCGCCGAAAAATGCCACCAACACCCAGTCACGGCAGCCCAACCGCACCATTGCAGCCATTGCAAGGGCACAGCATGCCGCCGCCACCGCGGTGGGTCCAACACTGCTGAATCCCACCACCGTCAAGGACCACTGGCAAGCCTCGCTGCCACTGAGTCCACCCGCTGCCGCCGCTCCAATGCTCAGGAGAGTGGAAAGACATGTCTTTCCCCTCCGAGCGTTGTGGGCAACTGAAGTCGGGTGAGCGGAGCCGCCTGAAGAGGCTGTTGGCTCCGCCCACCCAGGAAAACCCCCGGATTCCCAGGAAAGCTCCGCAGTCCTCCCTCCTTCCAGGAGGGCAATGCATGCCCCCCTCCATGAGCAGCTAAAGCTGCCTGGAGGCATGGCCGAATTTCTATAACTGGAATTATGACATACATGGGCTATGCTCTTCTTGTGAGATACTGGACACAATTAGATCAGCTCTCAAGGACATGGCTGTCTCTTTGTTAGTATTATGGCTGACAGCCATGTTCTTAGTGAGTATATGACTAGAGAAACAAAAGAGAAAAAGTGAAATTTCTTAACTTTTAGAACAGACCACAACTAGTTATTTATTAAAAACTGTTTCTTTAAATTGGCTTGAAACTGCTTTGTTAAGATTTTAAAAACAACAGAACATTCAATAATTATTGCAGGATCTCTTCTATTATTTCAGTAGCGCTGTCGCAAATTGCAAATGAGATAACATTTGAATAGGAGTCTTGGAGCTCTTAAGTTATAGTAGCACTAGTCTGAGGAGAAAAAATTGTCCTGACGCAGCACCTCATCCTTTGAATCTTTATGAAGCAAAATCTTTCCGAACCTTAAAAATGTGTCTCAAACTCATTATGAATATTGTGTATTAAATTTGCTAGATATACAAGACATAAGATATACTAATTTAAATTCTGCTGTTGGTAGGCAGTGAACTTTGCAATACCTGACATTGAAGGATAATGTGTCCCTCAGGGTGACAAGCAATTTATGGCAGACAACACAAAATAGTGACATTCCTTAGCTAAAATTAGTTTTTTACTGTGTCCCAAACTTTCACATACTGGA
Organism: Eublepharis macularius; assembly: GCF_028583425.1. Taxonomy (NCBI): domain Eukaryota; kingdom Metazoa; phylum Chordata; class Lepidosauria; order Squamata; family Eublepharidae; genus Eublepharis; species Eublepharis macularius. Next base: position 121,315,825 of record NC_072792.1, read on the forward strand.
ATACCTGTATTATCTGAATTCTAGGCCCTATCTATACTAAATATTAATTTTATAGCACTGTACCTGTTGTTCCTCCTCCCCGCCCCTCAAAAATAGAATTACACATTGGTAAGGTATTGAGAAGCCTCGAGATTCTAGTAACTTTATATATACTTTTGAGATTACATTGTTAGAAACTTTAATCATAGTCACTTGGCGTAGCCTTAGTAGTCTTTCTTTCTTTCTTTCTTTCTTTCTTTGAAAGAGAGAAAAATGCAAATCACCATTGCTCAGCTAGACATTTTCATGCAGGCCCTGTCTCACGCACGGCATTATCTCTGAGGGAGGGGCAATCACCTTCATGCAAATGGAGGAGAGAACGACATATGCCACTTTAGGTCCTCATGGGGGAGAATGATAGGGTAAAATAAGTGCTGATAAATTTAGCACAAAACCCACATCAAATACTATGAAGCAAAATTTATCTGTTAAATCATACTCACATAAATTATAAGAACATCACATGCATATAAAGAAATACATAGTAGAAAAATTAGCAGCATGATAGTCCAGTTATTACATGTCACAGAGCTCAATGGAAAGCCTACCAGCTGGAAAACATAATCACAAGCATAAAGAGGGGAAACTGTATGGGACCCGCAGTAAATAATGGATAATTGAGATGATGTCTTCACTGTTATGCTGCTGAAGCTGTAACCATAACCATTCTATATGTTGTGCAACGTCCAAATTTGCAAGTATCCAATCTTTTGATGTTAATGAGATGATGAAATCATGTTTTTTCTTTAGTACAAGCTATTCAAGTCCATCACTAAGCCAAGATCATTTATGACTCGGACCATCTAAAATGGGGGCTTAAATGGAAAAATTCAGAATTGGAAGAAAATATACTTCAAGAAGGCAAGAAAATGATATCTAAAGTTTATAAGATATTGCTAAAGTTGCATACAGAAGATGAAATTGTTAAAGTTCAGATGGTGAAGTGGGCCATTAACTGCAACAGAGATATAATGATGGAATCATGGGAATACTTGTGGGAAAATACATTGAAGATTTCAACCTGTACCAATATTAGAGAGAATGTATATAAGATGATATATAGGTGGTACTTAACGCCGAAGAAAATAGCATATGGGAATTCCAAAATGTCAGATAAATGTTGGAAGGGTAATAACCATGAAGGATCATTGTATTATATGTGGTGGACCTGTGAGGTAGCTAAACAGTTCTGGGGAGATATTGTAGAAGTTATTAATGAAATTTTGCAATTTTCAATAAAAAGGAACCCAGAACTGTTGCTGCTGAACTTGAACATGGAAGAAATCCCTATGCAATACAGAACATTACTATTTTATATGACAACAGCGGCAAGAATTTTATATGCACAAAAGTGGAAAACACAAGAAGTACCATTGATTGAAAATTGGATACAAAAATTGATGCACATGGCAGAAATTGACAAAATGATGAGAAGGTTGAGAGATCAGAACCCAGAAGAATTTTTTAATGACTGGGGGAGACTAAAACAGTATTTAGAGAAAAAATGGGACGTAAAGGGGGAATTATGGTTGTTAGAAAATTATTAATTTTGTAGATTGGAAGAGAGATAGATCTTTACTAGAGAAGAAGAAAGATATACTATAATTCTTATTATTAGATTGAGGTTAAGGTATATTGAAATTATTAATATATTATCCAGTTTAATAATATATTAGGATGTGTAATAAAAGAATAGAGAAGTAGGTAATAGAATTTAACAGAGGGTTGGAAAACTGTTGGAAGTCCTAGATAAAGGGGGGAGGGAAAGGGTGGGGGGTATTAGAAATAAGGGTATTAATGAAAAATCTGTAATTGTAATTTATACTCACTCAATAAAAATTTTAATTAAAAAAATAAAACTAAGCCAAGATCATTAAAAGATAATGAAAATTAGACATTTTAATGGTTGCATCGAACTCTCTCCGTCTGACCAATTTTTCAAGGTATCATGAGATATTATATCTCATACCATGATGTAAGTCATCTTATTATGGATTAGAATGATTAAAATGTTATCTTCCCATAAACCATCCCAAAGTTGGATGAACAATACTGAATAGGAAATTATGGAATTCATTATCCAATGGTGTGAGAACATTATGACAGAACAAACTGAAACTATTATTTCAGAGTACCAAGAATTTTATATATTTTGGAGGATGATCTCTTATCACTCTTCAAAGAGAGAGACAGACAGAGAGATTTTTTTCCAGAAATGTTATACAAAGATTGCCTTTATTATATCCATTTGATCATTACCTATGAGCAGAACGTGAATTGAATCAGAAGATGACCAAGCATTCCTGGCTGTAATTTGATAAACTATTCTATTCTATTCTATTCTATTCTATTCTATTCTATTCTATTCTATTCTATTCTATTCTAATCTAATCTAATCTATTTATAATTTCATTATTAATAATAACAGGAACTCTGTTATATACTGATTATGTAGCACTGTAGTTAGTATTTAGTTGACATGGCTTTCCTTGATAGTATTTCAATAATTCTTACTTAGAGAAAAGCTCTTGATGGATGAAGACCACAATTCCAAAGATCCATTTTGCTAATGGTTCATTCCTCCTCTGATACAGAGAGTCTTCTGACATATGAGGAGCCCTGCTGTGGCAGAAATGGCATTTTCCACCACTGGAAGGCTCCTTTTTCTGTTATACCACTCTCTTACATCAGATAAATGTACCACGGTTAGTGGAAGAGCCCATTTGGATCCAATCAGAGTTTATTATAGCTAAACAACATAATTTCATGGACTGGCAGCATTGCTTCTTAGGTTATCAAGCTAAAGGATTGGTTCCAAATATTCTGAGTATTCTTAACAGTCTATAGAAACGGGGATGGGACTGACTCAAAAGACAAATAAAGCCAAACATGTAACAGCTAAGAGGGAATGGCAAAGTGTCATATAGAAGTGCACACTGACCCTGAATGGATCTTAAAGACTGATGTCTTGGTTCTTTGCTAATGACAAGAAATAACAAGAGAAACCCAAAGTCTTACCATTAGTTAGAGTTGGGGTATTCATTGCTGACTACACTAGCTCTAACTAATAGTAAAACTGTGGTACTAACAATAGTCATAATGATACCTGATTAAAATTAATTTGGTTGGTATGTAGAAGTGACCAAATTCCAGAAAACCACTTTGGGTGTATTCAAGAGCTTGGGCACATGCACTGGAACTTTCGTATGATGGACCTCCCCTCCTTCAATCCACCACTGTGAGGCAAATTTTCCTGCCAAAATTCAGTTTGCCTGCTTTTGCTAAGCAGCCCCAAGTTAATATTTGTGGTTTGAAAGTCTGTTTGTCCCACCTTGACAGCCAGTTATAATTTTGGCTCATTAGCTGAGCCCAGGAACTTGATGAGGAGAAGCAGGCGCCCTCTCTCTTTTCTAAAAAAATGGCACTGGAGACTATATAATGTTCAAAAGGAAACAATTTTATTTAACAGGCAAGAATTGAATAAATTGAGTCAGGGAATAAAAGTGCTGAGGTAAAATTTTGTTGGTAATACAGAATACATTTTGAGTAGCAGCCAAAATAGTTTTCTTGAAATTTAGTTTCTTATATTCTTGGTTCTTAGCAGCAAGAGGTGTTTTACTTAATACTTTAGTTACAGCTACGATGTTTCTTCACAAAGTTTTCTACAACAGCTCAGGTTTCCTGGAGTTAGTTTAAAACTGTTTTTCCTTCACAACAGGCCCGGGGTCCACCTCCGAGCCAAACCCCTTTTAGAAACTGAACAGGAATTAATATTCTTCTCCTAAGAAGATATAACTTCATAAATATTCTTCTTCTAAGATTCAGATTTCAGATTTATTACAGTCAAATGACCAGCAAGAAAAAGATCACATATAGAAACCACAGTTCCTATCTACATAAAAAGAAAGAGACAAAGGATTTAGTTAAAACCATTATCATACTCAGCAAATAATAAATCCTAAAAAGTAAAACTATCTTCAGTCTCTCCTTTTGTTAAAAACTTCCGCTTGTTTATGACCAAAAAACAATATTTTTCTACTGTCGAGGATACAGTCTTCTTAGTATCTTCCAACAAATATTGCAGTAGCACAGAATCATCAAATTTCAAATGATTATCCAAAGATTTAAACTTGGAAAGTAATGGATAATGTCAGGATGTCAATTCTATAGCCAGAGTAATGCCATATTAGCTTGTGTTATAATCAGTAGTTGTCTAGTTTTCCTCCCTCCAGGCCCAGATGTCGACCAGGCCACTCATATCCATGGGAGCGACCTTGATGTTCTCGTCTCCTCATGCCTTTGCAGACAGGACTAGGGGGAGGCTGGGAATGGGTGTTTGAAGTGTTGTAACTTTCCTTTTACATGCCATTCTCAACAAAGCTTTCGTTCAGCCAAGGCCTCATCAGCCTTTGGAGTATGGACACCTGTATCATGAGCATTGTCTTTCAATAAACCTTTTGGAATCGAGAAACCTTGTGCTTCTTGCAAGAAGGGGGGAGACGAACTCTGGATAACTGGGATTCCATAGTCTGACAGATATACTAACTGCTGTCTCTCTTCGGAATACAACTTACAATGTAAGAGAATATGAGCGACGGTTTCAACTTTCTTCTCTGGGCATATGCAACATCTTTGATGGATAGGCCTGCGAAGAAACCTTCCCTGCAACACATTAGAAAGGAAGACATCAAAACATGCTCTAGAAAAGGCCTATCTGTACTTTTGGTGCATAATGTTAGAGAGATATGGGGCTGCTGCAAATCCAGACCACGGTTTAAGACTACTATACATATTAGGTAAGAGTGCTCCATCTTTTTGGACCTCTATGTCAACCAAACGTTGTTGAACCATATATTTGGCTTTACTTAGACCCTTTTCCAAAAAAATTTCCAGGGATAGCCCTATTGTTCTCAATTTATCCATTATTCTAATAGACCAATCAGGATATGGAGAGGAAGTTAAGAATAAAGGGACCAGTCCCATAGGCTTTAGGTAGATTCTTAACCAATAATATATTGCAGCTGTCCAGATATTCAATTCTCCTCTTGGTACCCCACCTCTTGTCTTAGGACCACATTAGGCATACATTTTGGTGCAGAAAGTGCCCTGAGAAATTTAGATTGTACCCTCTCTAGCGCCGTATGGTTATTATTGCTGCTTAAAATTACTTGCATCCCATAAGTAAGTTGGGTCAGTACTTTAGCAGAGATGAGCTTTAAAGCTGCTAGGACTAAACCTGTACCTTCATTTCTGAAGAATCTGAGGATACCGTTGGCGCTTCTCTCTGCTGTGTTGGTTATAGAGGTTATATGGGCTGATGGACTGCCATTATATGTAAAGGCTACCCCCAAATATTTATAAGCTTTAACTTGTTTGATGTTCTGACCGTTGATTTTCCAATTGGATTTCTTATATGCTCTATTGAAGTGTATAATCTTTGTTTTTGAGCAATTTACATTTAGTAATTCATCATCACATTGTTTTATAAATGTCTTCAAGGCACATTTTAACCCAATTCTAGTTTGTGAGATGAGAATGGCATCATCCACATACATAAGTATTGGTACAGTTCTTCCTCCTGCAAGGTTAGGGTCATATCCCTTGTAGACACTGTATCAGTGAGTTTACATAAATATTAAATAAAAAGGGGGCCTAAGAAGATATATCTTTTGGCTTGAAATGGAGTCTAATCAATATTCAATCACTCTTACCAAAACACGCTTCCATTTTTATGATGTCTGTGTCAAGCAGGTTTCAGCTTCTGCTGACACTTATACTAAGAATTCCTAAACAGAATTCTTCTTCAGGACAGTGATGTTACAGTTAAGGCAAAAGTTTCCTCTATCCTCACTCCAGAGGGGAACCTGTCTGACCTTCCCTATTAGACTCACTCACAAACTCTCTCTGAACAATCCTGTCAGAACCCAACTGTCAGCCCTTCAGCCAGGTTCTAACTGACCAAATAGAGAGGAGGGAGCAGCCTGTCACTCAAGCACTCTATTCCAAGCAAAAGTTAACTCCCTCCCAGGTCCCTGATTGCCTTTAGGAAACCTGCTTTCAAGTGCAGCCCATCACATCCCTCAACTCTGACCACATCCTATTTTTTTTAAAGTTTCGTCTGAATATGGGGGAATCTAGCAAGTGTTTTCATTTCAGTCATGAAAGAGTTAAACTATTTGTGTTACTTACTTAATTAGTAAACTTACTTTGCATGTAAGCACTTAGGCCTCGAAGGTGGATTCCCACCATAGAGATGGGAGTCACTAAGCATAATGAAGTTGAATTAGGATTTCCAATTGGACAACTTGTTCATTGGAGGGGCAATTAAGTGATGCTATATACTGAAGTTTTATTGTTCTTTGTCCACTAGTCCACTAGTCTTCCACTACCACTAATACTGTCTAATCTTTTATAGCAAGATGTAGCCAGCTTAGCAATTTATTTTCTCCAAATGTAACCCTATTTTTATCCTTTAGTTAAGTATTCTTACAGAGCTACACTGGATTGTGTGTGAGTCTATTCTCATTACTTCCAATGCACAATCTTTGCACCCACTCTGCTATATTTTCTTACAGAATATTCCTTGCTATACAACATTGTGAACTAATACTTGAGAAATACATGCTCCAAGGTCTGAGCAAATAGTTTGGTTCTTTGGCTTGTGTTCAGTATATCTAAATGGGAGTAATCACATCTACTTCTTTCTTTGTCCATATAAGAACATATTTAACAATGGATCGATGTCAGAGCCTTTATTGTAAAGGGGTTCTCCTGATGCAATCAACACATAGATTTCCATATGGTATTTCATAGGCAAATGTTAATGTTCCTATTTTACCTTTACAGCAATTTATATTTTGGTTGAAGCCATCCCAGCATGCTATGAAATTCTAGAATAACTGGGAAGAAGTAGTATAATTGGCATTTAAAAGCACAGCATATGTTCGGAGGAGTTTTCTATATGGACAGCTCAATCTGTTGCAGCAAAAACAAGATTTGCATCACTACGTCTGCAGCATCAGCCTGTACAAGGTTATTGAGAGACAGATTCTTCCCTCCGCCTGACTTGCATTTGGACTGCTAATTATAAACTTCCTCCATAACAGTGAAATACCAAGTAGAATTTCATCCTTTGAAGCCCATTAGCCAATGCTTAGGATTGCACTGTAAATGATTTTAAAAGGACACTTTTTATATGTTCTTTTAATGACATTTGGGAATTAGAGTGCATAGGGCATGCAAGCTGCAGCACATCACCAGCAGTGTGACGCCTCTGTAATGGCAATTAGATTGCTGGGCTGTAGATAAAGTTGGAAATATCTTCCTGTAATACTGCCATTTAAAAACCTTCAGCCAATTTCAGGTATCAGGAAGGAAGAACAGTTTTGCATCAAGACCGAGTAAGTAAGAAATTAAAGTAATCAGGTTCTGAAAATGTACCAGCAGCATCTACCAGCTTCTAATGCCTGGTCTGATAAATCTCAGCTATGCAAGTACAAAACCATAACTTCAGCTTAAAATAAATCTCATCATCAATTATGAACTGAGAAACAGTTCATAACATCATCAATTATGAACTGAGGGTAAGGTTGACCAACTCCTAGTAAAAAACAAATATAATGAACAGTGAAAATTCATATTATAATTGTGCTACTTGTGAGCTTTGCCAGACTTGCAATAATGTAACAAGATGAATAAGATGAAAGCTAAGCTCTGTTCATTACAGTCATATTTGCTCTTTGGCCATATGCAGACCTCACCATTTGCCCACATATTCGGAAAGAAGAGACGGACACAAGGCTTGGGTGAAACAGGGCCTTTTATTGACCAATTCAACCTGAACACTTGAACTAGGACTTAACTAACGGCAAGGGTGAAACTAGCGGTACAGTTCGAGCAAGGGGGTCACTGTGACCAGCTCCTCGTACTGCATGGGCGAGCACCCCCTGCCCTAGGTGCAAGCCATCCACTGCATGGCTATAACCCAGCCGACCAGGCTAATGGTTCCCCCCTTTAAAGCGCCATACACCCCAGCTGTAAGGCCCGAGGTAATGCCTTTTCCGGGGGGTCCCAAGGGCAGTCTGCCCTCTCAGCTGGCAACCGTAAGGCCCGCCAGCCGATCCGAGACAGACCCCCATTCCCCACCAATGGGGATGTGCCACTGGGTGCTCACCAGCCCGCTCTGCCTACCCCAGCTAACCTGCCAACAACAAAACCTACACCTAAACCCAGGCAGTACAAGGTAGGCGAAAAACACCCCCCACAAACTGCCAATCCAGTGAGGGGTGAAAAAATTCCTACCTGGCCCCAAAACGGCGACCGGCTGTACCGGTACTGCCAATCCAACGGTGAGGAGGGTGGGACGAGCCAGCCAGCAACTGCACGGAGGGGGAAGGCGGGCAGAGCCAATAACGGCTCTGAAACCACGCCCACGTCAGGCTCCCGGATGCCCGGGAAAGCCAGCCGCTCTCCCTCCGTGCATGAGGGCAAAGCCAGGCACCCGGGTAAGCGCGCGCGCGCACGCGCATCGGGAGTGCCTATTTGCCCACATATTCGGAAAGAAGAGACGGACACAAGGCTTGGGTGAAACAGGGCCTTTTATTGACCAATTCAACCTGAACACTTGAACTAGGACTTAACTAACGGCAAGGGTGAAACTAGCGGTACAGTTCGAGCAAGGGGGTCACTGTGACCAGCTCCTCGTATTGCATGGGCGAGCACCCCCTGCCCTAGGCGCAAGCCATCCACTGCATGGCTATAACCCAGCCGACCAGGCTAATGGTTCCCCCCTTTAAAGCGCCATACACCCCAGCCGTAAGGCCCAAGGTAATGCCTTTTCCGGGGGGTCCCAAGGGCAGTCTGCCCTCTCAGCTGGCAACCGTAAGGCCCGCCAGCCGATCCGAGACAGACCCCCATTCCCCACCAATGGGGATGTGCCACCGGGTGCTCACCAGCCCGCTCTGCCTACCCCAGCTAACCTGCCACCGTTAGGGCCAAGCCTCTGCTTAGGCCCTAACGCCCCACATCTCCTGCAGGGCCAACCTCAACCCTTGCCGCAAATCCATAAGAAAGATCCCATTACCTTTAAAGGACAGGTGAACACCATCCCCCCTAAAGAGGTCGGCGTACGTGTCCCTAATTTGAGGATGGGGTAAATAAACCCCCAGGCCCTCACCCAAAGCCTTAAACATGGCCTTATTGGCCTTACGCCTAGTCCGTTCGACAGCATCATGATCCAAAGCCTCCTTCCATACACGCCGGGGGAGGATGGCCGAATAGATAATAAGAACGCCCGGCCACCGGCTCAAAATAAACCGAAGGTCAGCTTGCGCTTGCAGCGTAAGAGCCTTCCCCTTGACCCAACCTAAGTCATTACCCCCTAAATGTATAACTAAAAAATGAGGCGGAGGGGCAGACCTTCCCTCAAACAGGAGAGGCAACAGGCCCGGCCAACGCAGGCCCCGACGGCCCTGCCACTCGATCTGGGCCCAACGGCTGAGGCCAAGCTGGGATCCGAGGTGGGTCCTCTTGGCCTGATGGGCGGCCCAGAAGACCATGCTGTGCCCGCAGATGAGGATCCGACACCTCCCACGGCGAACCACAGCACCTAAAAGAAAGAACAGTCAACACAGCTCACTTCGGGGCAGGCAGAGGGCGGACATACCCCCGGTAAGCCGCCGAATGCCACCGCCCAACCCTGCGAATAGCCGCATCAGTGTATCCCATGGCAGCGGCGGTAGAAGCCGCCCCAATTCTGAAAGAATGGGTACCAAACTTGAAGCCCTCCAGGCCCAACTTAGCCAAGGCCCGCCCAGTGACAGACCAGAACTGATACCTGGTGAGAGGGGACTCATCGCAATGGCGAAAGAGAAGACCCTCGCCATCTCCCCTCTTCTCGAGATACGCCTGCAAGCCCCTAACCGGGCACAACTCGGCGTCAGCGCAAGAGCCCAACCAAACAGTCGACCCTTTACGATGCTGGTCAGTCTTGGACGACCGGATCCTTAAAGAGACTTTCTCTCCCACAAACCGAACATCCTGAAGTACAAAGCCCGCTGAGAGAGGTCCAAGCGAGACTGAGCCACCAACTCGCCAACCCTGAGAGCCCCAAAGAAGGCCGTAAGCGCCGCCGCGTGGAAGAGCGCCGCTTCATAGCCCGATAGGCAAACCGACTGCCAGGCGCCCACCAATCCTTTCAGTATGGCTGGCGAAATAGGTTGCCTAGCATCCTGCCGCGCGCCAGCCTCCCGGGACCAACCCTCAAGCATCTTACGAATCCTGAAGTCGCCGGTCATCTCCGGAACTCCCCTAGCCTTGCTAATAAAGGCCAGGGCAGCCAAGAGCCCCCGAATGGACTTAACGGATAGGCCGCCAGCCCTTCTCGCAACACAGAATTGCATAAGGTGCTCAGCCGGAATGGGCCAGCACTGCTCCAAACCAGCCTCAATACGGAAGCTCATGAACTGCCGCACAGCGCGATCATACGCTCTCCTCGTGCTGGGTGCGATGGCTAGACGGATGGCTCTGTGCACTTCGTCCCTCCAAGACTCCACAACTCCACAGGCATCAGAGATGGCGAGGGGTCTGCGCCGGGTGCAAGCAGGCGAAAGCGCTCCATCTGCTGGCGAGACAGAGCGTCCGCCACCCCATTGTCAATACCAGGGGCGTGCCTAGCCCTGAACAAAATGTTCAGGCGAAGGCAGCGGAGCGTAAATGGCCTGACCAACCCCATGACCCTGGGAGATCTGGCAGAGAGGGAATTGATCACGTGCACCACTGCCATGTTGTCGCACCAAAAGTGGACAACATGGTTAGCGAGCTCATCCCCCCACAACCAAAGCGCAACCAGGATTGGAAAAAATTCCAAAAACGTGAGATCCCTAGTGACGCCTGTAGTGCGCCAACCAGCTGGCCAAGGCTCCGCGCACCAGTGTCCCCGAAAAAAGACACCGAAGCCCCAAGCCCCGGAAGCGTCTGAAGCCACCCGCAATTCAGCCTCCAGGAGCAATTCCTCCCGCCATAAAGTCACTCCATTGAATGAGGCAAGAAAGTCCTCCCACACCTGAAGGTCCTCCCTAACACCTACAGACAACCTAACCTTATGATGGGGCAAACGCAAGCCTGCCATAACCTCACACAGGCGTCGCAAAAAGGCGCGCCCAGGTGCCACAGCCTTGCAAGCGAAATTCAGGTGACCCACGAGCTGTTGCAGCTCACGTAGCGTAACCTTGTGTTTACCACGCATGGCAATCAACCGCTCACGCAAATCGGCCACTTTGGCTGCTGGGAGACGAAATGTCTGCGCCACCGTATCAATCTCGATCCCTAGGTACGTCAACACCTGCGTGGGCCCCTCGGTCTTCTCATGCGCCAGCGGAACACCGAGTTCCTCCGCCAACGCCATAAAACCCACCAACAGGCAGGCACATTGTCCAGACCCCCGGGGACCACAAAAAATAAAATCATCAAGGTAGTGGGCGGAGTCACGGCTTCGCAGCCTCTGACGCAAGGCCCACTCCAAAAAGGAACTAAACTTCTCAAAGGCCGCACAGGACACAGAGCAACCCATTGGGAGCGCCCTGTCCATGTAAATCCGGCCCTCAAAGGAGAACCCCAACAACTCAAAGTCCCCCGGGTGCACAGGGAGAAGGCGAAATGCTGACTTTATGTCGCATTTCGCCATTTCCACACCCCAACCATTCCTCTTAACCATACTAACCGCCTCGTCAAATGACGTATACCTGACGGAACACAAATGCTCCGGAATGGCGTCATTAACGGAATCCCCCTTGGGGAAAGACAAGTGATGTATCAGTCGATACTCACCCGCTGCCTTCTTAGGCACAACTCCCAGGGGGGAAACCCTCAAATTGGGCACCGGAGGGGCTGCAAATGGGCCCAAGACGCGCCCTTCAGCACATTCCTTGTCTATCTTACGCCTAACTACGTCCTCCAAACCCTTAACTGAACGCAAATTTTGGGACATGAAAGGGGCCCGAGGGCCCTGAAACGGAATTTTAAAACCATAAGTGAAGCCGTCTAACAAAAACCGTGCAGAAACTCTGTCAGGATAATTCCGCAAGGCCTCAGCCAGAACCCTCAGCTTTATGGGAGAAGGACCCTTTGTCAGGAGCAACTTGTCCGGAGCCGCCTCCTGGGCGCCTATACCCGCCACCCCCAGGCTTGGGGCGGGGGCAGGCCGGAAATGAATGGGGGCCCTTACATCGTGGGCACTCATGCTTAAACCCGCACCCTTTTCTGGAACACACGCCCTGATAGGCAAAGTCCCAACAAAGCAGCCGGGGCTGAACTGGCTGCCCCGCTGAGGCGCGGGTACCAGAGGTGGAGGCAGGCCTATGCAACAAATGCCCACTGTCAGCCCTATCACCCAAATTGGGTTTGGCGGGGGCCATCAACTGCAGCCAAAGCTGCTGATGTATACGGTCCCACGACAAGGTAGGATCAGAAGCTGCACGCATACGGAACTCTTCGTCGTACTGCATCCAAGCAGCACCAACGAAATCCGTATATCCCCTGTATATAATATCAATATATTGAAACAGGGGGGCAGCCCTGTGAGGCTGCGCGCGGGCAAGAACCCCGGCATAGATCAACATACCCGGCAGCCAATTGGACCAGGAACGATCCACCTTACGCCTCTTCATCCTCTCCTTATCGCGTTCATCCATGTCCTCTTTATCCTTCTTTTCCAGTTCCCGGAAAAGAAGAGTAAAGACGTCGACGAACTCACTACGCAATATCTTGTCCCTGGTGGCAGGGGTCAGGTGGTCTCCCAAAGGGAGGGCCGCGTCACCAAACGGCATGGCCCGGTAGGGCAACGACCCCAAGGCGGTGGGCTGATAATAAAGACCCCCTAGATAGGGAGGCCAGAAAGCTGCCGGTTGCCCAAACGGTTGTGGGCTACCCCCCGCAGTGGCTGAAGAAGCAGGTGCAGCGGGTATGGAACCAGGCATAACAGGGACTGGACCCAGTCCCCCCAGCCCTTGCTGAGCCGGGACAGGCGCCTGACCCCAAGGCTGCCATGGCCCAACACCTACAGGTTGCAGCTGCCCGGGAATACCTGGCCAAGCCGGATGACTAGAATAGGAAGAATGTGGCAACTGAGATCCCCAGCTAGTGGGACCACATGATGACCCTATAGGCCCCCATGGCCATGTCTGAGATGTCTGTGTCAAAGCGGACTTACCCTCGGGCTCCACTTGATCCACTGCCACCGCTACTGGAGGAACCTCCGACACCTCGGCTGTGTCATCCTCTGCCCGTGCCGAAGGCCCAGCTCGGTCCAGATCTTCCTGAAGCACGCCCGCACCGCTCATCTCACCACCTGTATAACTTTCCAGAACAGAAAGACGCGTGAGGACATCGCGCTGAAAAGTGGCCCGGGAAACCTTCTTAGAAGCCCTACCAGCCCTGCCGGGAACTACCTGACCAGAAGAAACCCCTTTTGCCCGTTCCAATAAGGCCAACTTGGCCAAAATTTCCTGCCGGAGCGACCCTGAATCCTCCTCATCAGAGGACGAATCAGGGGGAGGCCCACTGACTTTGGGGCGCTTAGCAGGCTGCTTGCCTTTGCTGTTGCCTACCCCTTTTTTTGGAGGCATGATGACAAGGGGAGGGGGGCAGATGCCAACCGACACACCCGGCACTAGGCCCTCACCAGCAACACAAATAATACCAGGGCCAGTAATGCAAATCGTGCCCTAAGGTCACGGCCGGATAAAATTCCCAGCGTATGCTACTAGATACAGCTGATTAAACCCCCTCCCAACCTAGCCTCTCCCCCACACTCTCCCCCACACTCTCAGTCTCCCTCCCTCCCTCTCTCTCTCTCTTTTTTTTTAAAAAATACTATATTGGAGAGAAGAAAAGGCAAAGGCCACCCTAGGGCCACCAGAGGGAAAGGGGTGGGGGTGGGGCAAGAGGTAGGGTGCCAACAAGACCACCCCAGAGGGCAGCCACCCTGTAGGGCGAGGAGCCACTGTTCCCAACTGCAGCGGCGCGGAAACGGCGCCGCAAAAACGGAACCAGGTAAGGGGGGGGAACAACCACCCCCACCGCCCCCAACCCGCCCAGAACCCGGAGCCCTGGGAGAAAAAACGGGGGGGAGGGGGCTAGAGCAACGAACGCTCAGTCCCCGCGACCGGATTCACAGCCGACAGCCCTCTCCCTCAAAGGAAAGCCGCGGCAAAGCCTCCTCGGCCGAAGTCCGTCCCGGCGTGCGGCCTCAGCGCAGCGCAGCAGACGCGGCCGCACGTCCTCTCCCCCACGAGCCAGCCAGCAACTGCACGGAGGGGGAAGGCGGGCAGAGCCAATAACGGCTCTGAAACCACGCCCACGTCAGGCTCCCGGATGCCCGGGAAAGCCAGCCGCTCTCCCTCCGTGCATGAGGGCAAAGCCAGGCACCCGGGTAAGCGCGCACGCGCACCGGGAGTGCCTATTTGCTACCATTTCTCTAGGGCTTTGTTAGTTCCTGCTGTTTGATCACAAAAGGCAGGGCAATCTGACAATGGTGAATGAAGGAAGTAGAAGAGTACTCCTTGCAGTCTGAGTAATCTTGTTTCTCCATTTGAAATAAACTTAATTTTCATAAGATGAAGAACATCCAGAAGGCAAAATTTATTTGATGTGTCTGAAGTGGGTTGACCAGCAAATGTATGATAGTATTGACATTTAATATTTTTCAATAATTACAATATTTGTATTAAATGTAGCATTGGCCATGTTGGGGGAAAATCACACCAGTTCAGAATTTGTCAGACCTTTTAAAATTTACAATTTGAGACTTCTAGCCTTTTTTTTTTTTGACATTTTCCCAATGCTGTTTCTAAAATTTGATTGGTGCCCAAAACATGGCTGGAGGCAACGATTTCATTAATACATAAAGAAGGAACAGACATGAAGGAAATTAAGAACTACAGACCTATCTCCCTGCTCAATTGTGACTATAAAATATTCGCTACAAGACTGGAAAAAGTGTTACTTGATATAATACATCTGGATCAGACAGGTTTTCTCCCGAAAAGACAATTGAGAAACAATATTAGAATGGCTTTAAATTTATTGGAAGTGTTTGAGTGTGTTTGATAACAAACGAAGATAATGGAAAACGTGGAAATGGACAAATTAACTTCATTAATGAAAGGACAAATGGAAGAAGACTTTTCTGTCCCATGGACCCCCTTCTACGACTGGATTAAAATTCAATATAAAGACTAGAATGTAGTAAATATATAAAGGCACTATTGTAACTTGTTACCAGTAACCACACTCAAACACTTGGTTGGATAAAATATGATGTAAGCAGTCTAAATGGCTTCTTTTCTTTTTCTTCTATTTTTCCTTCCCAACCTTCCCCTCTCCTATATCTACTTTTATGGAAAAACCAATAAAATATATTTAAAAAATAAAATAAAATTTGAAATAAAATAGAAATAAAATAGAAATAAATAAAAGGCAGGGCAATCTGACAATGCTGAATGAAGGAAGTGGGATATAGATATAGCCATTGATTCCTCTTATCATCTTTTTTCCTTTTTAAGAGCAGGATTTCTCTTTCATTTCTCTTTGAACAGAATCAAGGAACCTTTTTGTAATTTCACCCCTTGTAGTTGTTTTATGTTAGGGTTGTGCTCTTTGTATAATTATAAAGTTGATATGATACCCTCTATCACAATAAGATACCCGACACATATTTGAAAATGTATACTTGAAATAAAGCTTGGTAAAGCTAAAGGAACAGATTCTCAACCACTCTAAACAGCATGTTCCTTTGAAGAATTGTACTTATAGTTGGGATGATTTTTCTCCTTATAAACAAGCAAAATCTATCTTCCTGCAACTGAAACTAGAGGCAATATTCATGAATATTGGTCAACAAATGTTCTCTTTCATATCTGAATGCTTGTTAAATATTTGAAGATCATTGACATGGTTGTGCTCTGAGAAGTTATACTTAGAATAATTCATACAGCCATCTTGCCTGGCTTTGTACAGGAGTGAGCCAGAGTTTTGAGGGAGTGAGACTTTGGAGCAAGGCAGTCAATGGGAGGAAGAGATGGATTATGAGGGCAGAAACATGGGACAGAGTGAGAGATAAAGGGTTCCAGGAAAAAAGCTCACAGGAAAAAAGCCCACAGGAAATGTCCACAGCCATAAATACTCATAAGAAAAAAGCCCACATGGAAAAAAGCCCAAACAGAAAGAAGTGCACATGGAAATAATATTTTTTATTAATTACACCTTTTTAAATTGAATTGCAGAGCTTTTGGAATATATGCTGTTGGGTGCAGCAACATTAAAATAAGTCGATTTCCTATCTCAATTTCCCTTCACTTGCATTTTAACAAATACATTGTGGTATACCCAGTGACCACGACAAAAGACTACCTAACCCTAATAATAAAAGCAACAAATATTTTAAAACAATAACAGAAATAACAATAACTCAGATATAGTTTTTCATTGGAAATTAGCCAATCTCCTTACATAATAAAGTTTATCTTCCACCTACTCATATTGCTGCATAGAAGTGGCAACCATGTCATGTAGTGCCTCATATTTCCTCTTTTTCACCTCTAAGCAACCTGCCTGTGCATCAGCCAGTGTTAGTTTGTGGCAAGCCAGGTCCCTTTGCAGTCCATCAAATAGAGACCACACACTGGGATGACTGCAGTAGAATAGGGAATTGGAAGAGTATTGTGAAATCCCTCACAGTTTGTAGTTTTTGGTGACCGTTCCAGGGCTGTATCATGATGATTCCACATTCTTATAGAAAACTAAGGACCTCTACCTGCTGCACCCTCAATATATGTTGAAAAGAAGTATGTGAGTACTTCATTGTAGCTGTCTTCATCTGGAAATGTGGCAGCAATAGGGTTGCCAGCACCAAGCTGGGAAATTCCTGGAGATCTGGGGAGTGAAACCTGGAGAAACCTGGAGAAAGTGGGGTTTGGGGAGGGAAAGGACCTTGGCATGGCATAATTCCATAGAGCTCACCTCAAAAGTAGCCATTTTCTCCAGGTGAACTGATCTCTGTGGCCTGGAGACCAGTTGTAATTCAGGGAGATCTCCAGCCACTACCTGGAGGTTGGTAACCCTAGGCAGCAAGCTCATCAAAAACAGTTCTCACATCATTGATCGGGACAAAGGCTAATGCAGCAAGAGATTTCAGTGTAATTTTTATATTCATATTAGTTTAATATTCAGTCTTCAAGCCAATACTGTCGATTTTCCTAATGAGACTCTGACATAGGTGAAAATAACACCCTTTGATCTCAGCGTGTGGAAAGTCAATCCTCACTGCATTCATACAAGCCTTCTCAAAATCAACCCAAACCTTTTGAGATGCCAGTGTACAACTAAAAGATAAGCCCTTCCCAACTGCAGAGACTGGTCTGATCCAGCAGGGTTCTTCTTATGTTAATCATGTTACCCAACCCCCTCAGCTGCTGCCTCCTTTTCCTTGTCTTTCTTCAATAGTAGAAGTAGTTAAGGCCTCATACATCTATGAAGTAAAGCAGGGCTGACTCTGGCAAGTATTTGGAAGGTAGAAATCAATAAACATAGCTGTAATTAATAAACAATGGTATTTGTAATTGTAGTTAATAAAAAATATATTATTTCCATGTGGGCTTTTTTCTTGTGAGCATTTATGACCATGGGTTTTTTTTTTTTTGGTTTTTCCCTGAAGACTCCCCCCTCCCCCGTGGGCTTTTTTCTAGTCACTGAGATAAAGAGATGGAAAAGCGGGTTAAATGACACATCATCTGTTCCTGAAGCATGAATGTTGTCCAAGCGTGAGGACTGTTTGCCAGCTTAAAAGTTGGTTCTTCTCATGATTTCCTGATCATGTAATATAGAGATATATTTATTTATTTAAAATATTTATACTGTGGCTTCTCCCAAGGCACTTAAAAGAACAAAGCTGTAGGGACACAAACGGAACAAATACCCAGCAACAAGTTAAAAACTAGTACATAATTAAAAATTCATGGTTAAAAGCCTATATACATAGTTCCAAACAGTTTACCCTCCATCAAATGCCCTTTGTAACACCTTCCTAAAGGTGGAATGTGAAGGAGTCTGCCAAATCTACTCTGGTAAGCCATTCCAGAGGAATCAACCCAACACAGAGAATTTTTATTACCTAACTTTTGCCAAATGGACACTCTAAGTGCAGTTACCATGAGGAGAAGGCTGTTTGAGGAGTGGTTCATGGGGGTATACTGGGAGATGTGGTTCAAGAATTAGCACCTCAAGGTACCTTATCTCTGAAGACTGTGCTAACTAACAAGAAATGATTCAATCTTTGTTCATTCTGTAATGCTGCTTGACTTGATAGCTAGTATTATTTTGGAAATATGCAGGAATGTCTGTTTCACAAGCATCCATCATCCTATTAGTCTGATGGCCTGTTCACTCCGCAAAATCCTTGTGTTCATTGGCTAACATCATAAAGACTTTGAAGTTGTTCAGTGAAGTTTTGCACCTCTCAGACTCACATGAGCCCTTTCCCCCTCATGGCTAGAATGCACAGAAAGAAATATTGGCTGACTTCCCTTCTGTGCTATTTTGTTTCCATTTGTGAAAATAAATTACTCAAGTAGCTTCAGGTAAGAGTCCATGCCATTATGTTGATTTGCTTGGAGAAATGTGGGATAAAAAAACATGCAGCAATGAAATAATTGATCATTACCTCTGAATCAGGAAAATAGTGCTTCTTGTTATTGTGTTCTTGCTATCCAAAATAGTTCAAATATTATGCTTATAATCAAACAAGGCTGGTGCTTGATAGTAAGTAAACTGTTTTAATCTCTGTTTTGCTTAATGAAAAGTTCAAAGTATTTTCATTAAACTGAGATCTGGAATATTCTGAAACATGTATGGTTTTCCCTGTATAATGGAAGTGCGAGCTTGTAGCAGTGAAGAAAAGGATATTGAATAGTCTGTGTATCTCTGCAGTGAATTCTTTTTTATTCTGCCCTGCAAACAACAATAAAAAAATGAGATGTGCTTTTTCGACTTTTAGCCTTTTGTGCACTGTAACTTTATTGAGCAGCTATACAGAAATAGGATTTGGTGTTTTTGTTCTGAAAGTGCAAGTAGAACAAACAAAAGACATGACTTATGAGAAAGCACTACAGTTTGAAAGATGGTCGAGAATTTAAGACAAAGAACTGACCTGACTCAGTTTGGATATTCTGTATTCTTTCCCCATACCACACTAGAGAACATTAATCATCCAGAAAATAGATAATGAAGTCCTGATCAACGTTCATAGCTGGAATTCATGAGTGTGGATGTGGAAACATTCCCACTTAAAGTAAGAGTCAAAGACAGTAAGTCATTTTAGTCCACTTTTAATCATGGCATCTCTGTTTCTGATTTTTTTTTAAAAGCATTCCCATTGTCTGCTCATTACATGTTTCCTGTACAAATTCATGGTAGTTGCAAAAATCAGATATAATGTAGTAAATTAACAGAAATGAGCCTGGACTGTCAGATGACTAGACATATGTATGATTAGGTTCTTTATTAACCCTTCATGTCAATATCACATACATGGATAGGAGTACAGTGACAATAAATAAGCCACTTTAAGAGCCACCTTTGGCTGAGAATTTGAAGGATAAACTCAAACGACAGTATGACCATGTATCATAATGTGCACCAGGTGACACAGCAAGGCCCTTTAACGCTCATAATTAATGTTAGCTAAAAGGTAGTATGAAACAATTTCAATACTGTTTGAGGAAGATTCCAGTTCCGTGTGACAAACACATATCTGGCTATTCTGCCATCACAAAGACTCACATATTCAGTCATTCTCCCTCTTCTTCACACACTTCTTAAGTCAGCTTTGTGAATACCAGCAGCCAAATACATTTCTGCTTACAACACTGCCTTGTGGGGCTATTTCTGGTGGAAAGTTTTTATTTGAAATAGTTTGCTGCACAGTTCCTGAAATTTTCATGCCTTTCTTTTTGTGGTTTACTATAAACCATGTGGAGAGCTTCTTTGAACACAACTTGGCCATGTATAGCAATCTCTAAACCTGATATATTTCCAGCAGGCTGTGATACTGCTATTTGCATATTTGAATTGATACTTAGGGATCAAAGCTGGTTTGTTTCAGTATTGTTCACTTGGTTATTACAATGGTCAGCCAAAATCAGGTCATATGATAATGTTATGGATCCCTGTTGAGCCCTTTAGCAACATGACCAGGGCTGGTGCTCCCATTGAGGCCAGGTAGGCGGTGGCCTCAGGTGTGGGGTGCCGGAGGAGGCGCGGGGGCGGGAGCGCGCGCCACAAAGCAGCAGCCACTTATCCCTCCCGCCCTGTGCCGCTGCCGCCGCCAGCACAAGCCCCCGGCCAGGCGCAGCCGCTGTGGGCAGGCATCTGCGGTGGTGCAGGCAAATGAGCTGGAGAGCTTGGAGGCCGCCCACCACAGTGATCGGGCTGGCGGCGGCGCTCTCCCATGATGATGTCACGCATGACGTCATCACGGAGACTGGTGCGTGGGGGGGGCGCCTGGCCAGCCAGCCGTGATTGCCGCAAACCCTTGTGCTGCCCCTGAACATGACATTTAAATATACAGGGGGGATGGTAGAAAGTAGCTTTAATTTTCCAGGTCACTTTTCCTGGTGTATTTCACAAAAAATTAACAGCCTGATATATGATAACTATATAATCTGTTGTCAAGTTTTGTCTCAGAGAAACCATCATTTCAGCAGCTCAGGCAGGTTGATCTCTATGGGCCAGATTAAACAACTTTATAAGTATAGTTTAAACACATTGGATATGAATTGTGTGTAACACGATCCAGCAAAAGGAAGCAGCAAGTAAATCTCAGTGATTTCAATGAGATACGCAGCCCTTTCCTTTGCATTCATATTGTCTGTGCATTATTGCTGTTATTATTTATATTTACTTATTATTTACATAAATGGGCATGACAAATTTAAATATGAGTTTTTGCCCTCAATAAATGGAAAGATAAAAGTAGTAGAAGAAAAGGGAAACAAAAAGAAACACATCCAGTGGATCATATTTGAAAATAACTGTACCTAAAGTTCCAACCTTCACCAATTTTATTTTTTCTCAATTTAGTTGTGTATCTACTAAACAAAATGAAATCTGATAAAATATAGATCAATGAGCAAGCCTATTCACACACTCTTCTAAAAAAAACCTCCTGAAACCAACCCAAGTGGTGTTGGAAGAATGAAGCCAGTTTTGTGCATGCCTTCCTCTGAGCTCAGATTGTGAGACTGCAGGTCTGTTTCACTCATCATCAGGGCCATCAAGAGGGAAGGATTTGGGGGACAAAATTCCAAGGGTCCTAGGCATGCTGAGGGCCCAAGGAACTGGGCAAATGGTTCAATGATTGGTTTTCATGCAATGATGACATTTAGTCTGTGAGAGGTGGGGAGCAGAGGAAATCTTTGTCTGAAAAGTCTATAGTGACTTTCAGCAGTTTTGCATATAACTTACTTACAAGTAATTCACAAAATGTGTTGGGCATGTACCAATTAACCCAAAATCTACTAACTTTGGAATCAGTGTATTAACAATTGTTGTTTAGACAAACCCTGACTGTACAAAAATTAGCTGAATCTTTCATTGTGGAGTTTTTTCCTGCCCCTCTTCTTTCAACATTTCTTCTGTTTTATATTCCTCTGGGATCCCCCCCTCCATTGACTTGAATAATGTGAAGACCAGAATGCATTATGGGATGAGGCTTGTATTCTCTTTGTATATACTGCTATAACCATCCTTTGTTTTATCTAAAGATCTTTTCAACTGATGATTTTTTTTAACAACAACAGATGTGCAATTGCTGCAAATTTGTTTTCGGAGATAAGACAAAGGGTCAGCAGAGAGGAGGCTTGGCTTTGATAATCTGTGAGAGTTGTTACCCATACAGGACTTTGGGGTGGGATAGGCTACAGACTGAGTAAACAGACAGTTCATACACAAAGCAAAAATGCCCAATAATCTCCCCTAACAATATGTACTTTATTATAAGTTAATTGGAAGCAAAAAAAAAAATCTCAGTGAATGAAGAGCATTTGTAATTTTTGTATTGCTCTGATGGTCATTTCCATTTCTTTTTTTGTTTGCTAAGCAGCTGGATTTTGGACCATCTTCTAATGAGGGCTAATGGAGTAGGTGGTCTGTTTGAGTGAATAGCTGCATCTATGATCCTTTGTTCACACCAGACCAGATGTCTAGTGTTTTGTCAGAATTAACTCTGTAATTGTTTAAAAAAACTACTTAGCTGATCAAGGCCACACATGTGGCACAGATGCATATCAACAGTTCTGCTGTAGTGTCCCATAATTAATAACTGGAATGCATAAGATATTTTCAGTAGAAGGCTAAATGATGATTCTTGAAAAGAGAAGACACATGCGACTGCCAAACCTTTAGGAATCACAATGAACACTGCAGGCCAGGAAATTTTTAGCAGGGAATAGCCCAGAAGTGGTAGATTTACAATTTTTATGGCCACATTAAACAGATTTGTTTTATGGCTCAGCAATGGATAGAAAACAAAGGTAAATAAAGGCCAACTATTTACTAATTTGAAACTATGGCCATAAATCAATGAAAGGACTTTTAATACAGGGAAATCTGCACTAATCTAAACCCATCTGCAAGACTGGTGGAGGCACAATCGCATACAATGTATGGTACCCTTCTTTATATGTTAGAAAAGATGGTTGTGGGGCTGAATAGAGGAAGAAGAGGAGGAGGAAAAAGAAGAGGAGGAGGAGGAAGAATCTATTATTTTTCTTTCTCTTTTTCTCTCAACAGAGAACAGGTAGGAGAGGAAGAAAGGAGGACAATCCAAGGGAAGAAGTCATTGGTACCATTGTGGGCCCATCGACCCCACGGGATGATCCCTCTATGCAGCTCCTGGCCTGTTACCCAAATAAGTCTCCTTAATTAGTTGGGGGAATTAGCATTAAAGAAGACAAGCAAGAGGAGAGAACTAGGAATCTACTTCCCCACCACTCATTCCATTGTTGTGAGCCAGAAAATGGAAGTCAGTGATGGAGTAGTCACATCTACATGAGTGGCTAGGGGTGGGTAAGGATGATGCTAACGTGGCTGTGGAAATGGGACCTGGCTGTGGGCCCAAGTGTAGCATGGGTAGGCTCTGCCAACTGATGTGTTGTTCTCTACTGCCTCCTTCTCCGGACTCTGTCTCCCTGATCCTCTCCATCAGTGTCTTGGGGCATCTTTTTGTCCTAACCCTTTTGAGATATGCTGTAGAGGCTGGGTTGGACATTCGAAGGACTCACTTAGCCCTCATCTTTTCCTTTACTTTGACAAAGACACACTCTTGTCAGACTTACAGATCAAGCTCTGCCCCTGTACCTGTTCTTACATCTTAAGCAGTCGTTTTAGATTGATGGTGTTCTGTTCAGCTTCTGCTGCCACCCTCTCACTTTGAATTCCACTATGGGAATGTATTGTCGAAGGCTTTCACGGCCGGAGAACGATGGTTGTTGTGGGTTTTCCGGGCTGTATTGCCGTGGTCTTGCCAAGACCACGGCAATACAGCCCGGAAAACCCACAACAACAACCACTATGGGAAGTTGGTTGCTGTTGCTGGGGGCAAGGACAAGTGGCAGATGAAAAGGGGGGTGCTAATAGACATGTTGGTGACACTCTGTGTGATCACAACACTCTGCTGCTTCACTGGCAGCCAGGGCTGGTTCCTCAGGGTGGTTTCTGTGGCCTTTGTTGCACTGTAGTGCTGTACAGAATCCATAGTAAAAAATGTCAGGTTCTATTTTATCTAGCTAGTTTCCAACAAAGCTAGTTCAACACGGCTTTACCAATAGTGAAGCCATAGACCTGTTATAACCTCACACAAAAACATACTGCTTCTACTATTAAATGCTGTTATATCACACTAACTCTATAGACTTGACAAAATTCATCTTCAGACCGAAGCATTAAAATTCCACTGTCCTTCCTCCATCTTGAAGAGATGTGCCAGAGGACTAACAATCTCTAATAATTGCCCTCTGGTAATCCAAGCAGAAATTGAAGTGCTCAGTTAGAAGTAGAGATTCCTATAAAATACAAATGTAAGAAAATTTTGTGTTCATTGAAATTTCTCCATGCTTGGAAAAGGGGAAACCTATGTGGGCTCTGCTAACAATCTTGTTAATAAAACGTAGGTGTGCAAGGACTGTGTCCAACAGGATCTTTCCTCTGCTTTCACAAATCAAAATCTTTCTTTTTAACCTCTTTCTCTGTATCTCTCTCTGTATCTGTATATATATGAGCTGAGTATCTGTATATCTGTATGTGTATATATTTAAGCTGGAAGATGCCAGCTACTAGCTGAGCAAGAGTGGAAGTCTGCAACCATCCCAATAGGGTTAGATGAAGTAAAGTCTATTTAAAGCCTTCCCGTGATTCCTGGACAGCCTTTTTTGTCATAGCTGTGTTGAATTAGTTAGTTACTTGGGCACCAGACACCTGTCATGTATGCCTGCCTGCAGTATATGCCATGTGTATGTTATGGGCAACCTATTAATCCGCTGACACTATGGAGAGTTCTGAGTACTTTTCAATGCCTGTTATTTGGAAGTAGAGGTGGGCACGAACAGCAATGCGAATAAAAAAAGCCGTGAACATCCTGATGGGCTGCTCACGAGCAAGCCATTCGTGAGGCACAATTTTAAACAAACAAGTGGTGGTCGCAAGCCTCGTTCATTGCGTCTGCTGTTCGTGAAGCCAGACAGTCAGGTACCTTCAATCAATTCCCTTGGCAACAGAGGCAGGGACTGCATGAATTCCTTCTGTTGCCCTGGAAACCCCAATCTAAGACCAACTTAGCTTGATGGGCAGGTCTTCCTTCCAAGTGTGGAGCTCCAAATTGGTTACATGGGAGCAAAGGCCAGGGGGGAGGGAGGGGGTGTTCTGTAGCCAGGGGCACTCCAATCTCATCCCTTGGTTGAGGGCACCTCGATTGAGGGCTCACATGGATTATTATCAGTACCTGATCTGGTCAGGTTTCTGGGAGTGCTAGGCTAGGGCTGTACCCCCTGCCACTGGTTCCAGGGCTGCAGCCAGGCCCTGGGGCCAAGCTGAGTGGGCACCTCGGCTAAGGGCTCACACTAATTATTATCAGTGCTTGATCTGGTCAGTTTTCTGGGAGCGGTGGGCTAGGGCTCTACCCCTTCCCTCCCTCTGGTTCCAGGGCTGCTGCCAGGCCCTGGGGCCAAGCTCAGTGGGCACCTTGGCTGAGGTATCACACTAATTATTATCAGTTCTCGGACTGCTGGGCTATGGCTTTAGCCCCTTCCTCTGGTTCCAGGGCTGCTGCCAGGCCCTGGGGCCAAGCTCAGTGGGCACCTCAGCTGAGGGCTCAAACTGATTATCAGTGCCTGCCAGATCTGGTCAGATTTCTGGGAGTGCTGGGCTAGGGCTTTAGCCCCTCACTCTGGTTCCAGGGCAGCTGCCCGGCCCTGGGGCCAAGCTCAGTGGGCATCTCGGCTGATGGCTCTCACTGATTATTTTCAGTGTCTGATCTGGTCAGGTTTCTGGGAGTGCTGGGCTAGGGCTCTACCCCCTCCTACTGGTTCCAGGGCTGCTGCCAGGCCCTGGGGCCAAGCTCAGTGGGCACCTCGGCTGAGGGCTCACAGTGTTCTCTCCTATTCTTTCCTCCTTAATTCTTGTTTGCTGGCACAACGAGGCTTCAGGCGGGGGGCAAGGGTGGTTTTGGGGCAAAGTGCAAAGATTGTCCCGGTTGCCCCACTGGAAGCAGTACTGGGTGGGGCTCGGGGGCAGCAGAAACTCCTGCTTCCCAAGATTCACCTGTGGGGGATGTGGAGGAGGCCAAAGAGGTCTTTCTGCTGGGGGAAGAGGATCTTTTTAAACTTTTTGAGGAGGAGGAGGGTGACGGGTCCGTGGAGGAATGGTTGGGGTTCGATGAAACAGCCATCCCGTCCCCATCCCAAACTCTTCGTGCTGTCCCTGCCTATAGTCCACCCCTCACTCCATCTTCCGGTCCCAGCTCTACAGTGCGACCTGTAACCCTTTGTTCTCTTTCTCCTGGAACAATGAGTGGGCCATGTTTCAAGCTCTTCGTATGGAGACACTTTTGGGCCCTTCCGAATGACCCCCATGTGGTGCAGTGCCATGCCTACGAGGGCCTGGTGCAAAAGGGCAATGACCTGAAGCACCTATCATTGACAGTCCTGAGTAGGCACCTGAAGACTCACCACCCAAGCCTGTGGTCTCTGTCCTCGCCCAGCGTTCTCCCTGGTGGGGGAGAACGAGGGCTACCAGCTCTTCTGACCAGGGGTTAGTAGGAGGGTCACTGGAATCCACCCCAAGCAAGAAGCTTTGCCCCAAGGCTGCTGCTGATGGGAGTGGAAAGGTCAGGCAGGCAGCCCTTGCAGATGTTGTTCCCTTGGGGTTGGGGATAGTGCCACTGAAAAGGGTGAGGTCGAGGGCTCAGGAGGCGGGCATTCGCATTGTGGCAGAGATGATTGCCCATAAGTATCCCCCCCTATCCATCATGGAGGGCATGGGCTTCCACAGGCTGCTTCAGCATTTCACACCATGGTTCTATATACCATCACAGTGCACCATTGGCCATCAAGTTCTGCCTGCCCTCTACCAGTCTGTGCGAGACATGGTGCTCAGAGAGCTGTCTGCTGCCAAAGGCTGAACCATACACTTCACAGCATACCTCTGGAGCAGCTGCCATCACAGCTACCTTGGCGTCACTGCCTACTGATGGCGACCAGAGGACCTCCACCACCCCAGGCCAAGAACTGGCAGCCGAAAACAGGTGCCATGCTTGACACTGGGCTACAGGGTAGTTCTTCTCCAGGCCTGGTGGATGGACAATGTTCATACTTGGAAGAACATCACCACAATGATAAAGGCGGCTCTGAGGGAGTGGATGCCAGGGGCGGAAGGGTTTGTCCATGGCTTCATGATGACAGACGTGGGAAGCAACATGTTGGCAGCCCTGAAAGAGGCATCCCTCCCAGGCCTGGTGTGCATGGCGCACAAGCTGCACCTGGTTATGATTGATATTCTCAGGCTAGGGAGTAAGCCGAGGTACTGCTTGGTGAGGGAACTTTGAGGATGCGCAACCTGCTGGACAGCTGCAGGTGCATCGCTTCCCACTGCTCCCGCAGCATCAACTCTTCCCGCGAGCTGCTCCAGAGGCAGGGGAGGGGGGACCCTGAGCACCACCTCTATCAGGACCTGCCCAACCGCTGGAACTCCACCTACAACATGATCAGTCGTCTGGTGGAGCAGAAGGGCCAATTGCAGGACATCCTGTCTTTGCCAGACGTTCTGAGGAACGGAGAGGAGTTCAGCCTCACCTCCATGGAATGGAGAGTCCTTGCCTGGATGTCCCGGTTGTTGAAACCCTTTAAGGAGGCCACTGAGCTCTTGTGCTCATACAAGGCCAGCCTGGGTCAGGTCATCCCCCGATCCACGGGCACGACCAGTTCCTGGCCAAGGAGCTCGAGTACAAGCAAGAGCTGCTCCCCAGGGTCAGGAACTTTGTGAGGAGAATGGAGGCATGCTTAGCTGAATGCTTGGATCCTCTGTGCCACGAGGTGCCGTACCAAATGGCCTCCCTCTGTGACCCCCATATCAAGGGCAGCATCGCCATGCAGGGTGGGGTGGGGGCAAGATGCCGTGCTGGATAAAGGAGCTCTGCAAAGCAGTGCTCCATATCCAGGCAGAGAAGGCAGGATGGAGGGAACTGGGCAGGGGCGAGGGGCAGGCGGCAGAGAAGGAGGAGGAGGGGGAGGAGGTGGGAAGAGAGCCACAGTGTCCACTCGATCTCTGGGCCTCGTGGGTGGGCTGTGTGGTTGGCCGCAGCATAGTGGGTGCGTCTCTCACTGTGGAGGACTCAGCAGGGGTCATGGTACAAGAGTACCTTGCGGAGCCCACTAAGCCCCACCCAGTCCA
Organism: Eublepharis macularius; assembly: GCF_028583425.1. Taxonomy (NCBI): domain Eukaryota; kingdom Metazoa; phylum Chordata; class Lepidosauria; order Squamata; family Eublepharidae; genus Eublepharis; species Eublepharis macularius. The sequence goes on from NC_072792.1 coordinate 121,343,857, forward strand.
ACCCATTAGAGAATTAGGCAAGTAAATCTGCCATGTGGCCAGACCTGTCCATCGTGGCACCAACATCCTGTCCTGCCCTCCCACCAGCATGCAGAGCAAGCGGGTGTTCTCCCACCTGGGAGACCTCCTCTGTCCCTGCTGTGCATGTCTGCACCCGGACCTGGTGGACATGTTGACCTTCGTTAAGGTCAACATCCACCTGCTGGGATATCCCTCCCTGGACCTGGACCTACCTGGGCTCTGAGCCACCCCAGTCTACTGTGGTTCTAATCTAGGCAAAGCTCCTCTGCAGCGGCCTCAAGATCTCTGGTCCACTGACTGGCTCTGGAGCAAAGCTACTTACTGCTATTACCTGTCCTACTGCTGCTCAGGTCAGGTTTTTGTGAGTGGTGGTGTCATGATCTAGCCCCCCTCAGTTCCCAGGGCTGCTTCCATGGTCGGGTGCCAAGCTCAGTGGGTATCTTGCATGAGGGCTCACAGTGGTTATTATTGGTGCCTGTCCTGCCTGCACAGGAAAGGTGTCTCTGAATGGTGGGGTGCTGCTCTAGCCCACCTCAGTTCTTGGGGCTGTTCCAAGGTGCGAAGCCAAGCTCAGTGGGTTTCTTAGATGATGCCTCACAAATGTTTGGGTCTTTCCAGTCCTACTCTGCAACACGGCTGGTAACCCTTTGTCCTCCTCTCTCTGACAAGTTCCTGGTCCCTCTTTTGAACTCTCCCTTTCTGGATGGAACCACTATGACCCTTCCCAATGACTTGTCATGCCCATCCCGTCCTCTCCCAGACAAGTTTTTGGTACATCTTTCAGCCTCTCCATGCTGGATCTTTCAGCCTCTCCCTCTCTGGAACCAATACAACCCTTCCCAACAACCTCTCCTATCCTGTCCATCCCATCCTTTCTGCAAAGGCAGGAAGGTGGGTGATGTCTGCAGACGCCGCTTTTGGGCATGAGGGACACCTCAGCTGCTGTTGCTTATATGGTTGTACAGCACACTGCCCCCTGTCAATGGCACTGGCTGTCCCCTCTGAGCAGGGAGGAATGGGTCCTGTGACTCCTTTCCGCGGAGGCAGAAAGGTGGGTGATGTTGGTGGCAGCCTCCACTTCGACACAGGAGGGGCGAACACTTGTCTTCAGCAGCAGTCTGTGCATTCCTTCAAGGTGGATCCTGTCACCCGGGGTTCTTAGTTTGGGCTGACTGTCCTCCCGGCTCCACCGTGTCTGGCTGGAGGGACCCTCAATGGCATCAGCCTTCGCTGCAATGCCGTCATCTGTAGGGTGCTGAATAGACTGCCACATCTGTGACAGCAGGCTGGTGGGTGATGCTGGTGGCAGCCCACAGCTCCCTAACCCTAACCCCAAATCCTCTGCCCCCTAGAGTGGAAGTAGCCCACCACCACCTCCCCAAGCCTGCCAGGCCCGGTGGTCACTGACATGACCCACCTTCCGGCTGTGCGGAAAGTAGACTCTGTGAGGCCTGGTGGGCGGGCACATGGGGAGTGCCACCAGCAAGCAGCCAAACCCCCCACCCCTAGAGGGGAGGTGGCCTGCCACTGCCTCACCGAGCCCGCCAGGCCTAGCAGCTGCCGACATTACCCGCCTTCCAGCCATGCAGAAAGTAGACTCTGTGAGGCCTGGCGAGTGGGCACATGGGGGTGCCACTGGTGAGTGGCCAACCCCCTGCCTTCTAGAGGGGAGGTGGCCTGCCACTGCCTCCCCGAGCCTGCCAGGCCTGGTGGCCACCAACATCACCCACCTTCCGGCCTTGCGGAAAGTAGCCTCTGTGAGGCCTGGGAGGCAGGCACATTGGGGGTACCACCAACGAGAAGCCAATTCCCCCATCCACTAGAGGGGAGGTGGACCACCACCACATTCCTGAGCCTGCCAGGCCCAGCAGCCACCAACATCACCCATCTCCCTGGCTCCCGGAAGGTGGCTTCTCTGAGGCCTGGCGGGCGGGCACATGGGGGTGCCCGCATGCCCCGCCCCTAGAGGGGAGGTGGCCCACCATGGGGTTTTGAGTCATCCACTTGTAAATGGGCCCAAAGTCAACTGATGGCTCCAATTGTATCGAATTGGAGTTTCCAGGGGGCGTCGGATTTGGCATTGTATAACTCCAAGATCCATATTGCAATCTTTTTTTTTGCTATTTTTTTAAGTTTTTTATTATTTTTTAATATCTAACATAAAAAAACTACAGAAGACTACAAAAGTATAAAGGGGAGGGGGAAAAAAAGGGAAGGGAGAACTGGGAAAAGGGGAAATCAACATACAAACAACAAACACTACACTACATGTCTTGTATTCCCTTCATGCTGCAATTTTTCTTAGAAGTTAACTTTCTAATATGCTATCAGATTAGTAGGTTTTATACAATACAGATTATATTCAGGATCAGGACTTCTCCCCCCCCCCTTGCGTCTCGGTCTCAATTCTCTCTGTGCAGCTGGAGCAGCTGCACCCACTCTTTCCTCCCCCCCACTTTCCCCTTCAGACTTCGAACTTTCTTCCTGCTGAAACTCCTGATGGTTGAACAAAAAGTCTGTCAGCTGCGCATCCGATGTGATCTTGTAAGTTTGATCTTTATATCTGAACCAGACGCCTTCTGGAAACAGCCATTTATATTTTATATCACATTTCCTCAAGAAAGCCGCAAGTCCTTTATACTTGAATCTTCTTTTACGAGCCAAAAATGGAACATCCTTCAATATTTTAACCTTATTGCCCAAATAATTCAAGTCCACATTATACGAATTGTCTAAGATGGTGTCCCGAGTCTTCTTAGATGAAAAGTCAATAATAATCTTGCGAGGCAGCTGCCGCTTCGTTGCATACTTTGAAGATGTCCGCCGGACTTCCAAAATATCATTTTTTTATCTCTTCTTTAGTTGCCTTTGCGAATGGCGCCAAAAGTCCAGACACCAAATCTTTTAAATTTTCACTTTGCTCCTCTTTTACATTCTGAAGACGCAATACCGTTTGGGCACGGTCCACTTGTAATCCTATTATTTGATTCTCCAAAAGCTTCACTTCCTTACTTGTTGCTTTCATGAGTACTGCGTTCTTGTGCGCAGACTGCTCTTCTCTGGTCGCTGTTTCTTTAATGGCTTTCACCTTGCTCTCCACTGAATCAACCTTTTGCCCCATTTCATTCAGTTTCGCTACAAAGGGCTGCACAGCATCGAAAACTGCTCGTCTCACCAACTCTTCCAAAGTTTCCCCCTTCCCCTGTAACGTCGCCATCACCGATTTACTCATTGCTGGGCTCTGCTTTCTCGTCGCCATCTTAGGGGGGGGGATGCCAACTAAGTTCCGAAACTCGGTGCAGGGGAAGAAGTCTGCGCCTTTTTAGCTTCAATTCCCACCGATCCTTCACATACGCTTAAAAATCTGAAGGGATTCGCTTACTTACAGGTCTTCACCTTAAATCTGCTTATTGCCGTTCTCCATGGCCCGGCAGCACACGCGGTGCTGCGCAAGTCTGCTGGCCTCCGTTGGAGCAAGCGGGCAATTTACCCCCTGCATTACTTCCAGGGGATTCTTCCCGCAGTGCCCCGGATCCAGGCTCCCTCACTGGGAGTCCTGGGGGGTTAACCCTCGCGGGTCAACTGCCCGGTCAGGCTGCTTGGATGTTTCCTCCCAGACCTGCGGAGAGGAGCGTCCGACATGGCCGGGAAAACGAAACCGAATCATCCATATTGCAATCTTGACCAAACTTGAGTGATGGCTGGAGGAGAGCCTGCTGAACACTCCCTGTGAATATGGGCTCTCTAAGTCCCAAGAGGGGCATTCTGGCCCCCACAACCAATGAACAATGAACTTGTTTGTTAACCGGCTATGTTCGTTACTGTCCGTTTGTCCTTGTTCACGGATGGCAATGAACAATAAACAGCGTGTTCAAGCTTTTTCCCCATTCGTGCCCAGGTCTATTTGGAAGTTCAGTGTGTTATCTCTGCTTTGATGTTAAACACTTTCACTTCTGTAGCCAACGGCCTTGAGGCCAGATGCAGCTAGTCTGAATTCTACCTTCCCTGAGAACAGGGATGATTTCATACCCAATTTGCTATTGTTGCTTATCGTAGTCTAAACTCTGATACTTTTTGTCTCCAGCATTCACGCCAGAATTTCAACAGGCTACTAACCTGGGGGCGGGACATTAACCTATAACTAACCATGTTTTGCCCCAATACGTCACTTCTGCCAATTCCACTGTCTGAGCTCCTTGAATCTGTTAGATCTCTAATAAAAGTTACTTCAATCAATTTACCTGTGTCATTGATGTGGAGAACTTGGGGATTTACTTGCCAAGGACTGACTGACATGAAACTGCATGCTGACTGACAGCAGGTGTACTGATTATGTAAAGTATGGAGTAGTCAAGTTTGGAGCAAGGGTTGTGCTTTCTAAACACTGGAGAACCCTTGGGATAGGAATGACCTAATTAGTTCAGCTGTTAAAAGGTCTCATAACCTCTTGTTTAATCCATACTTGGTATCTGGCATCTTTCATTTGGAGTGTGAGAGTGCATATATATAAACTGAAGTCACACAAATCTTAAAACAATTGCACAAAAGCAAGGCAACCTTGGTTTAATCTCATTATAGCATCATTAAAACTGCTCTTTTTGGCAAGGCAGTTTTCCCCAGTCTATGGGAAATTATTTATTTATAGTCATAGCTTTCATATAATTAATGGATTATTTTGAATTTATATAGCATGTCTGTTCCAATACTGTATTTATTATGATACAATTAGGTGTGTAGTAGACATTTTTATTGCTAAAGTAATATTGAAATGTGAAAGTCAGGAATTAAATGAAATAACACATGCATTGACTCAGTATACTGCATACACAAACAGCTTGTTATATGGAAGTTGAAAAGCATCTGGGAGTCTAGTCTTGTTCTGTATGCTTTTGTTCTGCAAAGGGTGAATTTATAAAATTTAAAGGCAAATTAAAAGCATCAATGTGCTACCTTAGAGCAAGTCAGTCCAAGGATCTATCCAGCCCAGATTCAGCAGATTTCCAAACTTAGACAGGTTTTTTTTCCTCATTCCTATCACCTTTGGCTATGAATGCCATGGATTGAAAATAGGATCTATCAATGCAAAGCATGAACTAAGCCAGTCTGCTCCAGCCCCAGACTGTATTAAACTGGATGCTTTCCTGTCTGACATCCTATAGATAAAGACAGAGGAAAGATCTTCTATTCCACAGGGTGCAGGGGAAGGTATTGTGGAAAAAAGTAGGATCAAAGTAAATCTCAATGATAAGAGTGCTGCAGGGCACAATCCATATATATATAAATCTAAGGAATCTTTGCTGCTGTCTTCAATGTGATTCAATTGCAAACAAACTGTGTAAAGTGACAAAATAAATGACTGAGCACTTGGGGGAAGCAATTAGCAAGGAAAAATAATCATGAGAGAAGTCTCTGCAAATAAGAATACAAAAAAGAATATTTGGTAAATCTGTAAGACATGTAATATATAGAAGTGGGCAGTGACATCCATATTAGTTAATTATAATTCCCATTCCCCAAACCAAGGTAATTATTCTACAAATCAAGGTCATTATTCTACAAATCATAATAGATGGCAAGAAATTCTTTCCTGGTAGTTTTCCATATCCTGTACAGACATTTCTATGGATATTGATAAAAAAGAAAATTGTAAATAAAGTTGTCAATTAAACAAGGGGGGAAAACCCAGCAATATCCCAGTCAGGTTTTGAATCTCTGGATAAGTTGCCAGATTCTTTATGTATATCTTACAGCTAGAAATTTAGAATAGTTACCATAATTGTTTAAAGTAAATCTCAGATTACATTAAAAGTATTCATTTTCTCTTAGTTTGCAGTCTCTGGGTAGTCTGCATACATGAGTTAGCTCCAGCTGATTAAGGGCAGCAGAAAGGCTGAAGATCAGAATAACAAAAGGAACAAGTAGTTGTAGAGAAATCTGGCTACATGGTTTCCGTAGCTACGAAATTAGCTCTTAAAACTGCTTTACTGTATACTTCAGTTCTATTTCACTAGAATTCTAGATGCAGAAACTTCCGTTTATTTTTAATCAGGTGCCTGGCTGCGTCAGAGCTGGAGATTTCTAAAATTCAACTAAATTTTATCACCTGATCTGTCTCAGGCTCCAGCCCTGGCCCCAACCAAGTGCCTGTTTTTTTAAATATATATTTATTTATAATCCACTTTTCTCACTGAGACCCAAGGCAGATTACACAGTGCAAGTGAAATACAATATAATCAACAGCTAGTATATTCGTGAAGCAAAATATAATAGTGATCAACTATTCAGTGAGCAGATACAACATGCTATGGTAACATAAAATTTGGAAACAAGCATAGAGCCAAGCACAGAGAAGAAATCTTTCTGAAACAAAGCAACATGTTTAGCAACATAGAAACTCTCCAGTACGAGTGTTTCTACATCACCAGACAGGACCCAATAGCATAGCCTATAGTCCCTGTGCCTACCAAGTCTTCTCTCTGAGCTATTTCTTGTGACACAGCCCTATAATCTGAATTGAAAACTCTCCTGAATAATTCAGTCTTTATAGTTTGCCAGGAAAGTGGGAGCTTTTCTTACCTCCTTGGCAGAAAGTAATTGTAAAATTTTTGAGTTTGGGTGTCTTTGATCATCTGTTAACTAGGCTGGGAAGTAAGGACCATGAGGAATTACATTTGGATGCCTATGCTCAGATTATTAAGGAATTACAAAGGTTATGGGAAAGCCTTGTTCTAAACAAAATGGACCAAATAATAATAATAATTTGAAGTCTTGGTTTGATAAGGAATGCAAAATTATGAAAAATGCTCTTAATAATATGTATATCAAATATAGGTGTGAGGATGATGAGGATAGTTTAAAGGAGATGAAAAATTTAAAAAATCAATATTAGGCCTTGATACGACGGAAAAAGAAAGAAGCCATAGCCCTTGCATGGGATCAACTTAGTCAAGCAACTGTAGATAAAAATCTCAGTTTATTTTGGCGTACGGTCTCTAATTGTAACATTAGTGTGCAGTAATACAATTGTTCTTATTGAGAGCTCTGCATAAAAATACTTTTTTGTTGTTTTGTTTTTATTGTACTGATGTATGCATTATATCGACATACAATCTATACTTCATGTACATATACATATAGAATAAATTTAACTATCCATACATCCGATACAGACTTGTTTCCCCCCTTCCCCCCCCCCCAAGAGGACCGACCACAAGAATCATCTACTTTATATCTTTAACCATGAGCACACTCTCTGGAGTTTCGTTAATATAATTTGGTTGGTCTCTCCTCCTCTTACCCATCTTATATATCTAGACCATTTCTTCCTTATCATTAACGTCTTATTTTCCCATGTCTTATCCTGTTTTAGTATCGATAGAATGTCTGATTGGATCCATTCATATAAATACCAATTCCATCTTTTCAAAGTCCATTTAGAGGCATCTTTCCATCCATATGCTGTTACAGCATGGGCAGCTATAATCATGGCTTTTAACAAGTGCTGTCTGTTTTCCTGTACTTTATTATTCCCCCAGATGCCCATAAATAGGATCTCCCCATTTAAATTTATCTCAACATCGCAAAGCTCCTTCACCTTTCCCAATATCATTTGCCAGAAGACTGTTACTTTAGAGCATTCCCACCATAAGTGAGCATAGTAGCCTTGCATAAAAATACTTCTATAAGGGTATGATGCAATCCAAACGGTCACCTAACAAAGATGGTTAGAACAGTTAGAGGAGTAAAACAGGGATGCATTTTGGCACCACTTTTATTTAATATTTATATTAATGATAGGGCCCAGTGTTTGTATAATCTTGATTTTCACCCCCCAAAGCTTGCTGATAGACATGTTCCACTATTACTTTATGCAGATGATGTAGTTTTGCTTTCTAGGACCCCCAACAGCCTCAAGAGAGCTTTACATGCCCTCTTGCAGTACTGCAGTCAAAACTGTTTGGAGATAAATTATACTAAGACTAAAATAATGGTATTTTCAAACAAGGCTAGGGTGTTTAACTGGTTTATTGACTCTCGTCCCATAGAGCAGGTCTGCTGCTATAGGTATCTTGGAGTTATATTTCAGTCGTCCAGTCATATGAAAGGACATGTTAATTACCTCACTGCTAATGTGCAGAAAAGCACTGGTGTTATTCAAAAGTTTTTCTGGTCCAAAGGGGATCGTAATATAGAAGCTGCTATTAAGCTATATTCTATAAAAGTATTACCTCAGTTATTATATGGAGCACCATTGTTACTCCAGACTGAATTGACCTTACTTGAAAGAATGCAATCAAAAAATTTTAAGAGCTATTTTCCAGTTTCAACAAATGTTTCAAATGCTGCAATTCAATTAAAGGCAGGCCTGCTCTCGGTACAGGCAAAACTGTGGATTATTGCCTTTAATTATTGGTTAAAACTGATTTTTCACCTACTGGTCTTACTCATACTATGATGAAAGATAATTTTGTTTCCCCATAGCAGAAGAAGACAGAGGTCAAATTGAACTATTATGGTCTCTCTAAGCAGTATATACAGGCTTTGGGTTATGCTCAGGCTAGAACTATTTTAAAACAAAGAATAATGGATGTCAAATGGCAGATGGATGTGAGTAGGATGAGAAACCTTGTATTTGATGTAACTACACTTAATAAGATAACTTTGAAACCTTACATTAAATGTTTAGATAACAGTAACCATAGGAGAATTTTTACTCTTTTAAGGTATAATGTCCTACCTTCAGCTATATTGGAGACCAGATTTATTAGATCTTCGAAGAAAGGCTGCATGTGCAGGATGAGAGCTGATGAAACGTTAGAACATGTTATTTTTGAATGCAGCCTATACCAAAATATTCGGGAAACTCTGATTATGCCTATTGTCAATTTCTACCCTGGTTGCAGCAGAACGATACTTCTGTCAATTCTGCTTGCAGATGATAATCAAAAGCTGACTAGGATGGTCGCCAAATTTGGTTGGTTGGTTTACTGAATTAGGGAAGAGACAAAGAAGCACAGATAGGGTCATTTGATCTAAATATTAACTTTTAGATTTTAGAATTTTAAACTCTAATGTACAATTTTAGATGCTATTCTATTTTATAATTGTATTGCTTTTATTTGTTATTCAATACTTTTATTGTACTCTTTGCTGGTCTTGGACCATAAGGATAAATCTAATCTAATCTTCCTTACCTCCTCAGGCAGACCATTCCATAAAGTGGGGGCTACCATAGAGAAAGGACGGGTATGGGCAACTGTTGATTTTTCCCAACAGCAGGGTGCTGTCAGAGCTGTGGCTAGATAATGTCCTTACTCCAGACTACCTTCTGCAATCAGACAAAAGCCCGTTGTTTTCAAAAGTTTACTGAAGAAAGAGTGCATTATAGTCCACGAGCCTGAATACAATATTCAGGATGGTACATGTGAATTGTTACCAATGACAGGCAAAGCATAAGGTACAAAGTAACAGATCTCAGCAGGCCCAACCTCCCCCCATAGTTCTCATAACAATCCCTTTGAAGCTTGGAAAGCGAAAGTCCTTCGAGGCTGGAACAGCGGTAGCCAAAACATTCCTCTTCTGGAGATAGCTGCGTGGGAACATCCTGGCACCTGGGAAGAAAGCACTCATAATACTGAAAGGATTAAAATGGAGTCTCTTGGGTACTCGTATACCTGAACATAGCATAGCCTATTCTAAACATGACATTCTGCCCCCTCTAAGATGCCCCCCCCCGGGTCTATGGGGATAACGTTTATGGAATGCCCTCACAAGTCTAGGAGCATGTACATGTACAGAGCTCACCCACTCATCAAACCCAGAGTCAAAGTCTTTCCATCGGATGAGGTAAAAGAGCTGGTTTCGTTTTATTTTAGAGTCCAAGATTTGCTGCACTTCGTAATGGGTCTGATCATCAATTAGAGTTGGAATAGGAGGGGCATGGGTGTGCCATTGGTTTGCTGGAGGAGCTCGTTTCAGCAAGCTGACATGGAAAGTATCATGAACGTAGCGTAAATTTTTTGGTAAATCTAGGGCAACAGTCACTTTGTTTATTACTTTACAAACAGGAAAAGGTCCTAAATATTTCAGAGCTAATTTGCGGCTGGTTTGGGTTACTTTCAGATTCTTTGTGGAAAGGTAGACAAGATCACCAGGTTGTAATTCCCATTCAGCCGCACGGTGGCGGTCGGCGTATTTTTTGTAATCCTGTTTGGCTTTGTCAAGGTGTTTTTTAATTTGAGTCCATTGTTGAGCCGCTTCCCCCCACCATTCTGTGACGTCTTGGGATGCTGTAGTCGGAGGAGGGAGCGCATCAAACGGGAAGGGTTTGAAGTGAAAGCCATAGACGACTTTGAAAGGAGTCTCCCCTGTGGAGGTGTGCACACTGTTATTGTAGGAGAATTCTGCCAGTGGGAGTAAATCGACCCAGTTGTCTTGCTGGAAATTAATATAACAGCGGAGGAATTGTTCTAGTATTTGATTAGTTTTTTCTGACTGTCCGTCGGTTTGCGGATGATGGCTTGAACTTAAACCTTGTTCAATACCCAGCATTTGTAAAAGCTCCCACCAGAAGTTGGCTGCCGCGATCCGAAATCACCTTTGATGGAAAAGAATGTATTTTTACAATGTGCTTTAGAAAGATATCAGCTAGTTTTCTAGTGGAAGGTATAGTGGTGCAAGGTATAAAATGAGCTTGCTTGGAGAACAAATCCACTACGACTAAAATACAGTTGTGCCCCTTGGAGGGAGGTAAATCAGTAATGAAGTCCATAGATATTATTTCCCAAGGTCTGCTTGGCGTTTCTAAAGGCTGCAATAGTCCTGGTGGTTTGCCTTTCCGGGATTTGGCACTGAGACAAATAGGGCAAGACGCTACATATTGGGAAATGTCTTTGCGCATGCCCGGCCACCAAAATTGACGTTGCACTAAATGAAGCGTTTTTAAGTACCCATAGTGCCCTGCCGTTGGGGCATCGTGACAGCGTTGCAAAACTTCTTTTCTTAAACTTTTGGGTACATAGAAGTGGTCTCCCCAAAGCCATTCCCCTTGATTGGATTGTTGCAGTTTGTCTTTGGGCACGTCCCCCCCTCCTTTTCCACTTCAGATTTCAGTTTTTGTCTCCACCCCTGATCGGGTTGAGGGGATTGGATTCTGCGGCTGCGTGTGGTTACCACACCCCCTAATTGCGTAGGTGAAAAGACGGTGTCAATTGTCTCCTCCCTTTTGCTTTTGTGCTGGGGCATGCGTGATAGAGCATCGGCCAGAAAGTTAGTTTTGCCCGGTAGAAAGTTTAACGTGAAATTGAATTTGGAAAAGTACTCCGCCCACTGCAGTTGCTTGGCATTTAGCCTGCGGGAGCTGCGTAGGGCTTCTAAATTCTTATGGTCCGTCCAAACCTCGAAAGGATGACGGGCTCCTTCTAACCAATGTCTCCAGGTAGTGAGAGCTGCTTTTACAGCAAAAGCCTCCTTTTCCCAAACATTCCAATTCCTTTCCGCTTCAGAAAACTTTCTGGAAAGGAAGGCACAGGGCTTGAGCTTCCCGTCCTCCCCCCGCTGCAACAGTATGCCTCCAATTGCGGTGTCGCTGGTGTTGACCTGCACTACAAAGGGGCGGTTTTCATCGGGGTGTTGTAGAACGGGTTCTGAAACAAACTGTGTTTTAAGGTGGTTGAATGCTGCTTGGCATTCTGGTGTCCAAGGTAATCTTGCACTTGGTTTTTTGGCTTGGTCCCCCTTGTCTTTGGTTTTTAACAGTTCGGTTAGGGGGAGTGTAATTTGAGCAAAGTTTGCAATGAATTCTCTATAAAAGTTGGCAAAGCCCAAAAAGGATTGTAGTTCTTTGCGGGTAGCGGGGGTTTGCCAATTTTGTACTGCTTGTATTTTGCCTGGGTCCATTTTCAAGCCATCTTGAGAGATGCAGTAGCCTAAGTAAGTGAGTTCTGTTTTGTGGAACTCACATTTACACAGCTTGATGGGCAGTTTGTTACACATTAGGGTGGTTAAGACCTTTTTTTACAAGTTCCACGTGTTCCTCTTCGGTTTCCGAATAGATTAAAACATCATCTAGGTACACCACCACGCCTTTGTATAAAAATTCATGTAGTACTTCATTGATCATGGACATGAAAACCGAGGGGGGCCCAGCCAGGCCAAATGGCATAACTAAGTACTTATACTGGCCGAGGGGTGTGTTAAAAGCGGTTTTCCATTCGTCCCCTGCTTTGATACGAACATGGAAGTAAGCATCTTTCAAGTCCAATTTCGTAAAGATCTTACCTTGAGCCATGACGTTGAGTAGATCTCTGATGAGCGGGATGGGATAGGCGTTGCTGGAAGATACAGCGTTAAGTCCCCGAAAGTCCGTGCACAGTCTTAAGCCCCCGTCCTTCTTTTTGACGAAGAGCACTGGCGCAGCATGCGGACTGTTGGCAGGTCGAATAAATCCTCTTTGAAGATTGGTGTCGATGAACTTGCGGAGTTCTTCCCTTTCGTTAGGGCTCATGGGATATAGGCAACCCTTGGGCAGGGAGGCACCCGGTAAAATTTCCACGGCACAGTCCGTCCTCCTATGAGGAGGTAAAGTATTCGCTTCTTCTTCTGTGAAAGCTTGGGTGTAAGCTCTGTATTGCTTGGGTATTTGGTTGATTTCTTCCTGGGTGAGGAGAGCAGGCTCAGTGATGGTGGGGTTGTTGCCCCAATTTTGATTCCAATGATGATTTTTGCAAGCCTCATGGGTGAATGTGATGCTTCCCTCTGCCCAGTTGATGTAGGGGTTGTGATCGCATAACCATCGGCTTCCCAGGATCAAGGGGTATTTGGCAGTGGCACTAATAACGAATGATCTTACTTCCCAATGTTGTCCCATGCCGGTTATGACCGGAGTGGTTTCGGTAGTGACTGGATTCATGTTAGTGCCATCCATTTGCTCAAAGATGACCGGCGTTTCCAATTCTTTGATAGGAAGTACTAATCCATTTACTAGGGCTGGTGCAATAATGTCTCTAGAGCAGCCCGAGTCTATCAGAGCTTGCACACGGATGTGCATTTTCCTGTCTGGGTTCACTAAGGTTACCGGTATGAAGAGTATGGACCCTTGGGGTCTGTTCGAAATAGGAACTGACTGAGGTTTGATCTGCCGTTTGGGTCCTTTTACGACAGATCCATTTCGTTTCCCGAGGTGGGACTCTCTGGATTCTCCTCCCCGGTTAGAGCGGTTGGATCATATTCCATAACTTCTTCCAGCTCTAACCCTCTTTCGGGAGGGTTTCTCCGAGGGGCTCCTCTGCCTCTCGCTGTTCGAAGAGCTGGTGTTGGGCGCGGTGGTGCTTGGTAGGCTGTGGGGGCTGGATGTTGTAGCTGGAGCGGAGGTTTTTGGACAGGCCGGTATGGGCATTGCGCCGCAAAATGACCACTTTGGCCACACTGCAGGCACAACCCTTGTTGCCATCTAGCATCTCTCGCTCCGCGAGTAGCATATCCAGCACCTCTGCCTCCTCTGACAAGAACTGAGGAGCGCCTTTGTCCCGTCTGTTGCTGTTGTTCCACTAACCGGACTTCTAGCATGCGGTTTTCAACTTCACAGGTTAATTGAATCCACCCCAGTAGAGTGGGTGGATTATCTTGCATCAGGGCTCTATCCAATAGCTTGGGATTTAAGCCCTGTTTGAACAAAATTATCTTGGTCGATTCTTCACACCTTGGGCATTTGGCAGCCAGTTGTCGGAATTTCGTAACATAGTCTCTAGCCGACATACTGCCTTGCCTAATAGACTGTAATTCAGTCCGAGCTCTAGTTTCTTCTAAAGGGTCTTCATATTGGGCTCAGAGTGCATCGACAAGCCCTTGCAGAGTGTTTAATTCGGGGGCACCAATATCATAAAGTCCTACATACCAGTCTGCCGCTTTGCCTTGGAGTCTCGATCCCAGGTGTTCGATCTGACTGGCCTCACTTCCGAAAAGGTGTCCCCATCGATTAAAGAATTGCACCACTTGCACTAAAAAGAATCCCAACTTGGATGGGTCTCCATCAAAGGTAGCTTCCAACTTCACCCAGCCCATAGGAAGTTCTTGCCTGGGAACTGGTGCTGGCATCGGGTAAACATCGAGCGGGGCGAGTTGTAATGGAGGTTGACGCGGTGTTGGCGGGGGTAGTAACGGAGGTTGCTGAGGCGGAGGTTGCATCGGCAGAGGCCCCCCCGGAATCGGCTGGGGAGGCCCTCCAGGTACTGGCTGGAAAGGTGCTGGCTGGGCTGGCGGAGTGCCACGAGGCGCCGGCAATCTGGGCGCCGGAGCGGGAATCGGAGCCGGAGCGGGCGCCGGAGCGGGAATCGGTCCTTGGGGTGCCGGTCATAATGGGGATGGGTGAGGAGAGATAGGTTGAAGAGGTACCGGAGTTCCTCCAGGGATTGGCTGACTCAGTATTAGAGTCCCTCTCGGCCCCGGCGTTTGGTGTGGCCGGGGAGTGGTGCCTCTTCCAATCGTGCTCGTTACCGGAACGGGTCGCGGCGTACCCCCTCTCGGTAAAACTGGTGGCTCACTCTCTTGGGTTGTGGGTGGAGGCGCTACAGGGGAAGCGGGTCTCATGGGGCGTTCCGGTTCCCCACCTCCTCCGCCGGTTCCGTTGTCATCTGGTAAGATTGGAGCTTCGGGACAGGGGTCTTCCGGACACGGGTCTTCTGGACAAGGTCTTTCCCCGGTATCGGATTCAGAATCTCCCGTTTCGGGTGGCTGTTTCAGCCATGGTTGGATAGGGCCCTCAGGGCGGGGCACAAGGCTTTGTAAGGTAGACAAACTTTGACTGATGTCTGGTAGACCAGCTGGCGGTTCTCGTCTGCTGTCCCCCACCACGAATACAGATAGTAGGTGGACGGCGTGGGCTAAACTTTCTTCCATACTTGCTAGTCTAGTCTCCAAAACTTGCACTCTATCTAGATTTTCCTCCTCCTGTTCCGTATACCCAGTAGCCTGCGAGGTTGGCACATATTCTGCATGTGGTCTCGTGGCTTTCGTCTGTTGCCAAGGCAGGGTTTCTTCCATACCTTGTTCTTCTTGGGATCTTGCAGCTAAGATCCCTTTCGCCAAACCAGTGACTGCTGAAATCCCAGAGTCAATTGCAATCGTTCTGCTTTGAAGTTGCACCCACTGGTGCTCACTTACATCCGGTTGCCCCGACCACGGGGTGACTTCGGAATAATCCCAGTTTAGGACACCGTGGCGGGACGTCTCCCACTCCGTTTGCTCGGTTGTCCTGTTCCAGTAGAGCCACGGTTGGCTGCTGGCGTGCTCGGGTATTGACTCTAAGCTTCGCCTACTGTCCACCTGTGAATGCGTGAACATCGTACTAGCCCTCCGTTCCCTCGTCTCACGCGGTCTCGCGCCCCACTGCGTCGGAGTGGGTATGGAAAACAGTGGTTCGGCAGTAGCTCTGGGCCGGATATCTGCACTGCTGGGAGCGAGGGTGTAGAGCGTAGTGACAGAGGAGCCGTTGCCTCTTGGTACGGGTCCTTGAGGTTCCAGTCCTTGAGAGCCGGGGGAGACATACGGGTCAAACAAAGGATCCCTGACTGGGACAGCTTTGGAGTCCGTTTGATCTGGCTTAGGCATTGGAAAGGTGATTGGTAACAAAATGTCAGAGCTGTGGCTAGATAATGTCCTTACTCCAGACTACCTTCTGCAATCAGACAAAAGCCCGTTGTTTTCAAAAGTTTACTGAAGAAAGAGTGCATTATAGTCCACGAGCCTGAATACAATATTCAGGATGGTACATGTGAATTGTTACCAATGACAGGCAAAGCATAAGGTACAAAGTAACAGATCTCAGCAGGCCCAACTTCCCCCCATAGTTCTCATAACAATCCCTTTGAAGCTTGGAAAGCAAAAGTCCTTCGAGGCTGGAACAGCGGTAGCCAAAACATTCCTCTTCTGGAGATAGCTGCGTGGGAACGTCCTGGCACCTGGGAAGAAAGCACTCCTAATACTGAAAGGATTAAAATGGAGTCTCTTGGGTACTCATATACCTGAACATAGCATAGCCTATTCTAAACATGACAGGTGCTACCTGCAGAAGGCCCTGTTCTGATGAGTGAAGCTGCCATGGGGGAATATAGGGAGAGAGGAAGTTGCAGGGCCATGAAGAGCTTTGAATATGATAGTCATGACTAGACATGGGCACGAATGGGAAAAAAATTACGAACACCCTGTTCGTTGTTCATTGCCATCCATGAACAACAAACAACTAACAGAAGTGAACAGGTCCCCTTAACGAACATGTTTGGTGTTCGTGTTTAAAGATCCCTTTAAACTATCAGCTGGTAGATGGCAGGGGGGAATTCCCCCTTGCTGCCTGCCAGCTGACAGTTTAAAGGGCCCTTTCCTGCCAAGTGCAAGGGGCAGGGCCCTTTAAACACCCCACAACCACGAGCCCCCACCCCCTGCCCCACCCCAGTGCCACTGGGCTGCTCCTGCTGGGTGTGAGAGGGACAGAGAGATTCTCTCCATTCCTCTGACAGCAGGCAGAGATGGCGCCATGGGGCCACTTCTGCCCGCAGCCAGAGGGACGAGAAGAGACTCCCCTCATCCCTCTGACAGCAGGCAGAGCTGCCGCCGCTGCGGGGCTCATTCTGCCCACTGTCAGAGAGACGAGGAGAATCTCTTTGTCCCTCTGACAGCGGGCAGAGCCGGCGCTGCAGGGCTGCTCCTTCCCACTGCCAGTGGGATGGAGAGATTCTCTCCATCCCTCTCACACCAGCAGAGCTGGTGCCGCTCCCTTTGCTGTCATTTTCTCTTCACAGTGGCAAAAAGTGCACTGCCTGTTGGAAGCTACTTTGAGGGGTTTCAAAACTGACCTTCCCAATGTCCAATACCCACCAAATTTGCTGGAGACATAGCCCTCAGTGTCCTCTGAAGACCCCCCAAGGTTCAGAGAGATTGCAGCCCAGGAAAGGTATGATCCATGCCGCCCCCTTGCTGTCTATTTCTCTTCTGAGTGGCAAAAACTGGGCTGTCTGCTGGAAGCTGAAGGGTTAAAGCCAGAAGGAGTTCAGACACAGTTAAGTCCCTGCCGTTGCCAGGGGAATTGATTGAAAGGCGCAAGACTGTCTGGCTTGACGAACGGCTGCTGAACGCAACAAACAAGGCTTGCGATGACCACCTGTTCATTTGGAATGGTGCCTCATGAACGACTTGTTCATGAACAGATGAATGGGCTGTTGGTGGGTTTTTTCCTTTCGTATTGCTGTTCTTGCCCATGTCTAGTCATGACCTTGAATTGAGCCTGGTAAATGATAGGCAGCCAATGGAGTGACTGCAGATGGGAACAATACGTATTCCCCATCTAGCTCCAGAGAGGAAATGAGCTGCAATGTTCTGCATCATCTGGAGTCTCTGAGTCAACTTTGCAGGGACCCCTATGTAGAGTGCATTACAGTAGTCTAGTCTTGATGTTACCGTGAAATAAATCCAGGTGGTCAGACGAGCCATGTCAATGTAGGGGGCTATCTTCCAGGATAGTCTGCATTGAAATAAGGCCTTTTTTGCAGTTGCATTTAGTTGCTTCTCTAGCAGCAGTGCTAGGTCTAGTATAACCCTTAGACTCTTAACTGAGTCAGCCAGGGTGAACTGAACCCCATCAAAGTTTGGAAGTGCAATGTCCTACAGGATAACTGCTTTTCTAACCAGCATCACTTCCATCTTGGCTGGGTTCAGTTTTAATTTGTTTGCTTTCAGACAGTTGACAACAGCTGTCAAACAGTGACTCAGTACCTCTACTGCATAGCCAGGGCATTGGATAATGAGATTTAGAGCTGGATATCATTTGCATATTGATGGCTTCAAATTCCATAGCTAAGAATGAGTTCTCCTAAAGGCTTTATGTAGAGGTTGAATAACAGGCAATAAAATTGCACCTTGTGGAACCCCACAAGATCTTTCCCACACTGAAGATAGCAACACTTTGAGTCCATTCCATAAGGAACAGTTTAAACTGGTTCAAGATACATCTCTTTCACAGATGCTAGAATTCTGTCAATATGCATCACTGTGACTGGGTCAAAATGATTCAGAAGTGGACCATATGGTGTATCAAGCATTACTTCTACCTATATTGCAGGTGGCATCCAGATCACATTATAGCTATTTTATCAGCAAAAAACCTTTGTAAAGGTGTTGCAGCTAATTGCCTGTTCATGAACCAGCGAAGGTTTGGATTGAGTCAAAATATGTCAGAATACCGTAAACAGGTGGGATGGAAGTAAACTAGCTGATGCAATCATTGCAGAAAAGTACTGTTTGGGTTCTTTTGCTGCTATCATTGCTGTTTCATAAGTCTTCCAATGGACTCTGTAGCATGTTGTATCAGATTCAGCTCAAGTTTTCTACCAGTGTCTTTTCAGACATCTTCTAGCCTTCTCTAAATCAAAAAGAGTCCAGTAGCACCTTTAAGACTAACCAATTTTATTGTAGCATAAGCTTTCGAGAATCAAGTTCTCTTCGTCAGATGCATGATCCAAACTGGTCAAATACAGAAGAGGAGGGGAGATAGGGGAGAGAAGGAGACATATATCAGAAGGGGACAGGATGCAATTAGCGGGGAGGCAACCAAAACATGCCTTTGCTAGTAAATGTAAACATCTCCTTTTGGTGTGGAGTCAGTTTGCCGTGTTAGTTTGCAGCAGTAAAAGCGTCCAATTCCTATGTAGTACAAGCCTTCGATAACCACAGCTCTCCCTGCCAGATGCATCTGACAAAGAGAACTGTGGTCCCCGAAAGCCCACACCAGGTGTCACTGGGCTCCCCCAGACCACGCCTCTGTAAAGGAAATCTGTTACCTGTGATAATGTGATAACCATTCATAGTCTGTCTAGACTATGAATGGTTATCACAGGTAACAGATTTCCTTTACAGAGGCGTGGTCTGAACTTTGCTTCAGAGCTCATTTGTATTTCTTCTATTTCAATCGATCTTCTATGGATTTCGTCGGTAAACTGATCTTTGGACTGGATTTGGATTTTGGCTTATGGATTTCGACTCTGTTTTTGATGACTTGGACCAAAAACAGTTTCTCAAGCTGAGGGTAGTTGCGGTGAGTTCTCCATGTTGTCAGAGAAATCATTATTTAAGCAGTGTACCCAGTGCAGTACAAGGATGACCAGGTCAGATCAACATGACGTGTCTCCTGTGCCTGGGAGAAGAGCATAAAGTGAGTGTATGCTCCTTTTGCCAATAATTTACTACCAAGGCCATAAATGAGAGAACCCAACATCTTAAGGCTGCTTTGTGGAATAAAGTCTTTGCGAGAGCTGACCCTGTATCAGGTCAGAACTCAGGATCTGAGGGGCACTCAACTGGTTCTGCTAAGAGAGCTGATGAGCCCATGGCCACTCTGGATTGGCACTCCAGAGCGGGATCCATGGCTTCTGTGCAGTTGACTCCGAGGATGGATCCAACAGTAGCAAAAACTTCGGCTCCACTCACTTTCTTGGATCCTAGGTCCTCTTCGGAGCCACCAGCGAAGAGGCTTAAAAAGACAAAGTATTTATCTAAGACTAGTCGGAGCTGAAATCGGTCCCATGATCATCGGAGTTGATCCAGAGAACAGTGGTCGGATAACAATGTCATCTTGCTTCCCCCCAGAAGTCCATCGCCCCATCTTCACCCCCCAAAACATTCTGCATTGGCTGGGGAGTTGAGAGAGCTGGATCTGACTCTGGTGGCAACCAACTCCGGTTTGTGGACTGCCAAGTATGGCTTCGATTCTACGTCATTTGCAGAGCCATCTCCGGTGGGTGAATCATTAGGGCAGGCCCGAAGTGCTACTCCAGCGGAGAGATCCCCAGCTCCGAGTCATCACAGTGCGAGTAGATCCAAGCATGTTCGTGCTTCAGAACTGAGAGGGTCGATTCAACATGAACATCACTTGTCTTGTATTCCTCCCCCTTACCACTGTCACTGAACAGGGGGCCCTCATAGTTTTGATGCACTGGTTCCAAGACCATCTACATCATCTGGAAAAGCTTGGCTCCCATCTCCATCTCCTGCTAAACTCCTATGATTCTGATAAGGAGGATGTGGATTACCTTCCGGAACTATCTGATTATGGATCCAAAGCATCATAACCATCACCTGATGAGAATGTTGTGCCTTCTTTGGGGTCTCCATATGAGGATCTGCGCCTGTATACTGAACAGATAGCAAGGATGGCTCAAGCATTAGACCTAGATATCTCTTCGTAAGTGCCCAAGACATCTGTCAAGTTGTTGGGTAAACTTTACAGTGATGCCCCAGCCACTGTACATGATTGTCACTGTGCTCATCATTGTACATGTCTATACAATGGAATCATCAGCAAAGGGTATGGCTGGTGCCATATTAATCTGGTGTCACTCATGGCTCAGATCCACCGCCTTACCACTTGAGACCAGAACCAAGGTTGAGGAGATGCTTTTTGAAGGATCAACCTTGTTTACTGTGGCCACAGATGAAATTTTGTGTCAGTCCTTGGCAGGTAGAATCCCCCAGTTCTCCACAGCAAATACAGAGGTGTATTGGTTGAAGTAACTTTATTAGAGATTCAGTAAGTTCAAGGTGCTCAGACAAGTGCATTGGCAGAAGTGATGTAACTGGGGTTGGTGATGTTAGTTATAGGGAATGTTCCGGCCATCAGGATAAGGGCCATTAAAGTTGATGGGTGCAAAAGAGCCAGGGGGGTTGCCAGGGAAGAGCTAGGTTTAGACTAGACAGAACAAAGAATGAAATCATCTCAGTTCCCAAGAAAGATACATTTCAAGTTGGCTGCAAGCAGCCTTCAAGGACACTTCTGGAAGCAGTGGGGAAAGAGAAAGTAAATACTTGAGAGATAACCGTAACATCAACAAGAAACTTCTCATGCCCTCAGAGGACCAGTACAGAACACAGAATGCATTCATGGAAGATATGCAGACAGAATACATTCATGGCAGATATGCAGGCAGACATATATGACATTTTATCTCAAAAGAAGAATTGCCAAACAGTAAGGTATCTCAGTGTGTTACAAGAGCAGCAGACTTATAAGCCCAGGTATTTTTCTAGGCATCAGTATCCCTACCAGAGGTATGACAGGCCATATAGGCAATATCAGCAACCACAGGTCCAGTTCTCACACGACCCTACCAATAATCCCAACAGTACAGAAGGAAGGGACAACACAAGCAGAAACCTTCTAAGCAGGCTTCTCAATGCAAGGAAAACCAAGGGCCTGCAAAGCAGTTTTGACATGTTCCAACCAAAACTCATGTTTCACTGAGAGACTGTCTACCTACTATTTTTAGTGGGAGTCTATAACAACAGACTCTTGGGTCTTAACCATTGTTAAGTGTGGTTATGGGTTGGAGTTTGTAGCGATTCCTGATTGTATTATGCCTTCTGCTGCTGTGAAAGGAAGTTGAGGCTGAAATTGCTTCTTTATTAGAAAAAGGTGCAATCCAAGAGGTCCATGATGTTGATCATATCCGAGGATTTTTCTCAAGGGTTTTCTTGGTCCCTAAGAAGGATGGTAGCCCACAGCCTATTTTAGATCTTAGATGCCTTAATTGGTTTCTTCGGGTGTCTAAATTTAAAATGGTAACCCTCTCTGCTATACTCCCCTTGTTGGATGAGAATGTTTGGTTTGCAGTATTGGACCTTAAAGATGCATACTTTCATGTTGCAATCAGAAGGGACCATAGAAAGTGTCTCTGTTTCAAATAGCAAGAGCAAAACATTATGGATGTGGATATAACACATGATGTTGCTGTGGCAAGGGCAGTGTTACATTCCTTGTTTGTATAACACGCTGACTAATGACTATAATTCTTGGCTATGCACAGGGGTGATGAAACCAAATGAACATGAAGTGTTAATGTTATCATGGTACAGTTTTTATTATGCCTGTATTTTCAAAGCACTTATATATATATAGTTGCTTGATGATCCAAACTTGTTGATAATGTTGAACAAACTAAAAAAAAAAAGATTTAATGTTGTATTGTTTATTCATATTTTGGTATGCTGAGAATGTTTCTCAGAGAGATTCTTACAATGTTAACAAATAAAATTGAGTTGGAGAGATTCACCCCACCTCCGTATTATGTGTAGCTTGGCAATCTTCCCAATGTGGGGATGCACAGAACAATGAAGATGAAAAGAGGGTTGTACATACCTGTAACTATTGTTCATCAAGTTCTTCTGTGCAGGCACACATCCCTCCCTCCTGCTCCGCTGTGAACTCTCTAATGGTAACTAGTTGGGTTCGCGGTGGCTTAGGAGAACTGAGGGAGAGGGGGTTGCTGCTCCTAGGTAACGGGACCCGAATTTGGTTGGAAAAATGGTTAGTCTACATAACCTGGAAGAAGAGGCCCCTAACAGAGCTCTAAAGATGCTAATAAGTTTCTCTGTCGGCAGGCCTGCGCGAGCACAGTCCCAAAGTGTGTCTGCACAAAAGAACTCGATGAATAATAGTTACAGGTATGGACAACCCTGTTTTCCAATGTAAGGCACTTACAATCAATTCCCAGTATAGTTTGTACTGAGAAATTAAAAGTCTCACAGAGTACAATAGCAACACCACCAACCCTGCTGTCTATGTGGGGTTAGTGGAGGACTGTATAATCAAGTGGCATTAGCTGGGCCAGGGACATCTCATAATTTTCTTTCAACCATGTCTTGGTTAAGCAAGCTAAGTCAATTCCCTCCACCTGCAACAATGCATTTAGGCAGGCAGATTTGTGCCTCAATGATCTGGCATTGCATAGCATTAGATAGAAAGTGGGAGAAGAAGAAAGCCTTACATAGTGAACCCTGCAGACGCTGCCAAGCTTGGAGAGGCAGCAAGCATCCTTGCCTGACACTGGCCATCTTTGATTAAGCCCAAACCATATCTATCAGCTCCCATCTGTACTGGAATAGTACTTTCATCAAACATGGTGCTCCAGATAGAAATAACCCCTACAACAGTAAAGACACACTTCAGGTACCTCACATTCCACATGATGCTGACGACTGAAAACCTGGTTACCAGTTAAGGGTTTCTGGTGCAGGTCTCAGCTTGAATAATACATGACTCCATAAACAACAGAGCTTCAGACTTTGCTATAGTTTTCAGCATAGAGAATGGAGTTCTCCTCATATCAATAAGTAACTCCAGGTCTATATTCAGATGTCCATGAGACATTCAGGAAATCCATACTATGGTTTTATGCCTCTGCAACCATACTCCTCTGCTGCTGTAAAGAGAGTCAGAGAAAAACATGTACTGCTGGAGTCATATAATCACTTGGATGAAATGTTAAATTGATGCTAGTGGTAAAACAGAACTCAATACACATTCTATGTTCCTTTTCAAATCATGTATCTGCACTAGCTGAGTAATTCAGACGAAGTGGGGAAAAACAGTGCTGTGGGATAAGATTCACTAAAATATGTGGGTCCATGTGAATTGCATTTAAGTAGAACAGTTCATGTATTTTTAATACCCTTTTGTCCCTCCCTAGTAGTATATGCCATGGAAATATTTAGCACATAATAACAATATAAATCACTGAGGCTTGCTACTACCTGCTTCCTTGATACAGATTTTACAGAGGATGAATCTGAAAATCTCACAAGGGAGAAGCTGCTTCTATGTTTCTGAATAGTAAAATATTCCAAAGTCAGGAGCTGCATGAGAAAGAAGGATTTGAGGCTTCTGCAGCCCTTTCTTGTCTGCATTACTATTAGCACCAGTCCTGAGTGTATAACATTCCATGATGAATGTTCACTTATTAAGAAAGCTGTGGAATGTTATTAATAGAGATGGGCGCGATCTGAATTACGATTTCAACACCCACCCACCCCGATTTTGGCATTTTTGCCATCATGACTCAGCTAATCGGTTTTGTCCATGGCAACCGATCCAGCCGTCGGGAGTTTGCTAGTTCGGGACTTGATCGGATGGGTCAGTTTCTGTTCAGAATTGCAGACACTCTGGCACTAGTAATTAATTCCCGGGGCAACGGAGTCAGGAAATGAGCTGTGTTTGCCCTCCTTCTGTCGCCCTCAGAACACGAATGGAAGCCCAGCTTTCCTTGATTAGCAGGCTTCCTTCCAAATATGGAGCAGCAACCCAGGGGAGGGAGGGGGAAGGGGGTGGGCACAAAGGAAAGGCAAAAGGCAGTGCGGGAGGCTGGAAGGCCGCCCGCGCCGTTCACCTCTTCCCAGGACAAGGGGCGTGTGGGCAAGCCCACCGCCCCTTGTCCTGGGGAAAGGCAGAAGGCAGCGCGGGAGGCTGAGAGGCCACCTGTGCTGTTCATCTTTCCCCAGGACAAGGGGCGCATGGGCAAGCCAGCCGGCCCTTGTCCTGGGGAAAGGCAAAAGGCAGCGTGGGAGGCTGGGAGGCCGTCTGCGCCATTCGCCTTTCCCCAGGACAAGGGGCGTGCGGAAAAGCTGGCCGCCCCCTTGTCTTGCGGGGCAGGTGAACGGTGCGGGCAGCCTCCGAGCCACTCGCGCTGCTGCCAGCTCCGCAGCACACCAGGACAGCCGGCTTGCTGTGTGGGCAGGGGCGACTCAGGACTCAGAGCGCAAATGAGTGCGCAACAGCCTGACTACGGTTGCTCTGGGCGCTGGCCTCCTCAATTCCCGATTTCGGACTGGAAACGAGACTTAATCGGTTAGAACTGGGAACCTGCATTCGGCAGCAGCCCAGATCCACGAACGGCTAGATCGGAATTTTTTTTTGGGATCGTACCCATGTCTAGTTATTAATACAGCACCACAATCATGCAAGTATAGGTAAGAGTTTGCAGTAGGGTAGGGTTTCTGTATTACTCATTATTT
This sequence comes from Eublepharis macularius, assembly GCF_028583425.1. Classification (NCBI taxonomy): domain Eukaryota; kingdom Metazoa; phylum Chordata; class Lepidosauria; order Squamata; family Eublepharidae; genus Eublepharis; species Eublepharis macularius. The sequence goes on from NC_072792.1 coordinate 121,368,706, forward strand.
TGGAAGATTTCCTTTTTTTTGTATTTTTTTAGTTTATTGACATAAATGCACACTATACCTTTTCAGGTACCAAAAAAAGTGCTTGTGGCCCAGCTATTACACTGGAATTGTTAACCTGGAAAATATTTGATTATCCCAATGAATTTTTAAACTAATGGACTGATTGGAATAGCTCAGCATTGGATCGCACAATTGGTCTATGACAGCTCTTGAACATACTTTTTTTTGTAAGGAAGCAGTCGGATCAAACATGCTTGATTATTAAAAAAAATAACTTTATAAAAATCAAGACACATTGGCTTTGCATATTGGCAAATCCTTGAAAAGCCAGAGCAAGGAGTAACTTAACAGTAAAATCCTAAACAGAGTTACTCCAGTCTAAGTCCACTGAAATCAATGCGCTTAGTCTGGAGTAACTCTGTTTAGGATTTCATTGTAATTTGCATAAGTGTAATCAATCTTAAAAACCCTAATTGATTTAAGGGGTGGGGAATGAAAGTTAATTTGGAACTTGGCAGTGAAATGAAATTCTTGATCTAGCCAGAATGATAGTTGATTCTGCTGGGAACACAGATTCATGGGTGTCTTGCATAGTTACTGGTCACTGATGAAAGCAGACTCCCTCACAATAATTAATTTTAAAACATTTTTTCTTTAATTTTTCAAGTGCTTTCCATGGAGTGGGCTGACAGATTGTTTTTGTTCCAGTATTTTGCTTACACACAGAGGGGATCCACAAGGCCTTGTGGGGACATCTTATTCCCTCCTCACACTATTTCCTCTGTTACCTCCCTGAAAACCCACATAGCCTCTCCCCTTTTTCTGCTTCCTTATCTCCTCCCTACACTGTAGCCAACCTATCTTTATTTGCCCCCCCACCCTGTCTTCAGCTTTTCAATCTTCCCTCCCACTGGCAGTCTCTCCTTAGGAAAATTCTGTTGCGTGGTGCTGTTCCCTAGTCTGGACCAGACCCTGTTGAGTAGTGAAGAAACCACATGTACTTGTAGGGAGAACCTCACTTCCCCCTGTATTGCCTTCCCCACACTATTTCCCCTTTGCCTTCTCCTCGCAGCCCCATTTTATCTTTCCTTGATTCCTTCCCTCCTTCCCACACACCAAGCAACCTAACTTTTATTATTTACTATTCATTTATTTTATTTATACTTCACCTTTCTTCACAATGGGACCCCAAAGTGGTTTACGTCATTCTTCCTGCCTCCATTTTATCCTCACCACAATCCTGGTAGGTTGATTAGGCTGAGAGTGAGTGAGTGAGTGGCCCAAGGTCATGGCAGAGTGGGGATTAAAACCTGGCCTAGGATGACTACTACTAAACCATTATACTACACTGGTTTTGGTGTCATAGCTGTTATTGAACCGTAGCAAGCAGCCAGGTCTGGGTGAGTCATATAAGCTGGGTGGTATAAAGTTGCCTGGTGGTTTTATTAGAGTCTGGCCCTTGATGAATCCTCCCTCAAAGAGCAAAATAGCCTTAAAAATGGTCTTAGCCCTGCTTTTTACTGACAAGGCTTCAATGCTGGTGTGGAAAAATACGTTTTAATTTAGGGATTTGGACTGTTCCTATACCTTCAACCTGCAGTTTTAAAAAGTTTTCCTCTCTCTTAGGTCATTTCTACACAAGGCTTTTTCATCGTTTCTGGCCCGAACCTGCATCGATTTTTCTCCAGAGTTCTACATATCTTGATCCAGTCTCCAAATTGCTTCCCAGATTTCTTTGCATTCCACATGGAGAAAGGCAGCATCTGCCACAGAATCATTCCCTGTTTTTTCTGCAGCTTTTCTCCCTGTGCACATACCTCAATATTATTTTTTTCCCAGCAAAATGAAACCATGGGGGTTTTTTGGTTTTTTTTTTAATACACAGAAAGCATGATGTAAAGTTCACGATGCAGAAGAGGCCTTTGCTGAAAACAGACATGAGTGGGGAAGTCAAGTTGAATGCTCTCAAAGCCTTACCCAGCCAGGACTATAGACATGCAGATGGTTCACTTGGCTGCAGCCAATGAAGTGGTCAGGCCAGACCTTCTGCTAAAAGCTGATATAAAGGAGGAGTCACAGACACCTAGGTGAGAACAGAGATTTGGGAAGGGGCGAATGCTACAAAATCCTTTCCTGAAGACTTCAAGAAAGGCATGTTGGACCTCCCCTACCCTCCCAGGGGAGAGACAAGTGTAGCTAATGAAATCCACTGGTACAGGGGGGAATCTCTCTTTTGCTAATTTCATAAGGAGGCTGAAGGAGCTCATACACCTGGCTCCCGTGGCCATATGGCCATATGGAAGGCTGCAAGCCTAAACCAAGACTACAAGATTAGGAACCTTTCAGTAAACTGTAATCTTTTAAGTTAAAGAGCCTGATATAGAATAAAATGAGCTAGGTCATATATACAGTGAGAGGCAGAGGAATTGTGTGCTTACAACTTTCTTTTGGAATCCCATGTTCAGTCTGTTGTAGTGCTTGAGGGTACGTAAGTGAACATTTTTCTTTTTTCTTTTTTTAAAAAATGATTTTTAAATTCTTAAACACCAGTAGCTGTTATCTGTACCACTTGGACTTCACTGACCGAACACACTATTTTAAAATGGGTGCCAGATGAAAGGGGGTGGTCTATCAGCAAACTGCCAGTCTTCCAATAGTGTGTTAGTGCAGTAAGCCCTCTTTGTGGTAACCAGACACTGGGTAGCAGGAGACTCAGGCATGAGGCAGGGCCTTAGAACAGCAAGCATATGCAGGGGAGCTCAGCTCTTTGGCCCTCTCAGTGGGTAATTCCTACAAAGGCCAAGTGGTAGTGGCAGTCTACCCAAAGTTTGTGACTGCGAAATTTTCGGTTCTGTCCTATGTAGCATTACTCTAGTTTAGCCCCATTGAAAATAATGGGCTGTTTTCACTTGTCTTGGCAAAGCGCTAAACTCACAGAATGAGGGCGTCTTCATGGCATGATTTCTGATGTCATCATGCCACAAAAATGGAATCATGACACAATGACATCAGAAATCATGCCATTAAGACGCCCTCATTCTGTGAGTTTAACACTATGCCGAGACATGTGAAAACGGTCACGGATTTGTTTACAAACAAATTAACATATCAACAATGCAATCCTGTCTAGGCTTATTCCAGTCTAAAACCCTGGAAATCAATATCCCTAGACTGGAGATTAAATATTAAAATATTTAGAAGAAAATTACAATTGAGGGCCTTACATATATTCCTCAGTAGTGTGCTACTGCAAAAAATCTTAATTTTTCTAAAAATATATTTGTTCTCTTTGCATAAAATGCATACTTCTCTTTTCTTCTTTTCAGAGATCTCACTACAGTAAGATTTAGCTTTGAAGATCCTTGAGAGGTAGGAGTATTACACCTGGGTATGACTTTCTAACATTAAAAAGAGCCACTTTGGGGCAATTTTTTTTTTTAAAAAAATCCATTACTTAATCCGGTGCCCTATAGATAAGAATGAAAAGACTTTTAATAGGCATTGCCAGCATTTTACTTCTAATTAGCAAAATTATTACATGCAGTAGCCTTGGATTATTTTCTTTCTGGTTGTCTATGCAGCTCCTAATTCCATTTGTCATTTCCCCTCATTCTTTCATTGAATGGAGGTCATTTATCTTGCCATCGCTGTCAAGCTTCCACTTTTTCTGGATCATTCATGAGAGTAAATCTGCCAGTTATCAGATAACTACTAAGGCCCTCTTAGAATATATATACTCCAAAATGTATCTACCACCTTTAACAGGCATCTCTTTTATTGAATGGCCATGCCTATAAGGCAGAATAATATAGTTAGGTTTCCAGAAGGGCTCAGCAGGTTCCAGTGTGAAGACTAGCATCAAATGTGTGATGTTGGAACATTCTTTTAAGATCAGGTTACTACATAATTGGTGACGAAACTGTGAAAAGAAATGTTAAGTAAAGAGACATGCATGGAATAACATAGCAGATTCTCTCCCATAAAACATCATCTTGGCTAGATATGTCAAGATGAAATTATTAAAATGAAAAAAAATCTGTGGAAAAATCAATTTGGTTATATCTTTCTAGGAGTTATCTAAGCTCAAGGACAGATTTTCACTGATATCACAGATAATAGCAGATTTTTTAACTATGCAAAGGGCATACTTGTCGTGTATGAGGGTATGCAATACTGAATTTTATATTCTTCCATGGCCAGTGCATTGTGACCTTAGATATAACAAAGTAGAGATGGGCACAATCCAAAATAAATTGACGATCCAGCCGATCGTGGATTGGTGCCGGCGACGATCCCCAATAAACAATCCACACCGATCATCTCCCGTTCCCGATCCGTGGATCGTGGATCCTGGAGGCCAAAGCGGGGCATGCTGCTATTCCCAGCTATGTGGGAAGGTGGGTGCTGGCGGCGGTGGCCAGGCCCAGTGGGCACGGGGAGATGGCAACGAGCCACCTCCCCTCAGGGGGCGGGGGGGTCTGGCCTGTGTTTGGCCGTCAGAGCTGCCTATCAGGGTTTGCAGGGATGAGATTGGAGTGCCCATGGCTACAGAACACCCCCTTCCTCCTCCCTCCCCTGGCTGTCTTCTCCCAACTGGTGACTGCTTTGCTGCTCCATGGTTGGAAGGAAGCCCTGCTGATCAAGGAAAGCTAGGCTTCCATTCGGGTTTCCAGGGCAACAGAATGAGGCATTCCCCTGGCTCCGTTGCCAGGAGAATAGATTGCTGGTGCCTGAGTGTCTGGCTTCCTGATCCGAACACGATTGCCCTGATCAAGCCCCAGTCCAGCACCCCCCCCCCCCCGATCGCTGCATCGTTGGCCGTGGCTGAGCACGATCCGCCGGGTCCTGATCACGCGATCGCCATTATCGTGGGGGTTTTTTTATCATAATGTGGATCGTGCCCATCTCTATACCAGAGTCTATATGGTTGGGATGATTATAACAACCCATGTCTATTGTTGTGATTAGTTTTTTGAACAGTATAGGGGAGAAATGATGCTGCTGTGAACTTTATTTTGTGGTCAAGAAGAAGATGCTAAAGGTGCAGCCTCATCCACATAAGCATTGAACAGTCTTTCAATATAATGGTGCAACAAATGTGGTTGGAGGACAGGCAAGTTGCCTTGGCTATGGCCTTTAACATGTCAAACAAAGGAAAGGGTCTGAGTGGACTGAGGTTTGAGTAGACCTCTATGTTGCTTTTGAACATGTGTCCATCTGCCAGTGCACATCCATGTGTATCTTTTTGCTTGTGTTTGACATATGAACAACTATATTTACTCAACATGGAAAATATATACCCCCCTCCTTTTATAAGAGGATTGTTAATAGTTTCACTTATTTACCACTTTTCTGTTAGGGTTCTTCACATATTTACTGTACATATTGCTTGAATGGATACACCAAAGTATAAATGTAAGCAATTTCTTGCACTTAATAACTAATCCAGAGTGAATCAGAACTAAGGATACAGACCATTAGGTTTCTAACTACAGATATAATTTTTGTTAATAGACTGAGATACAGACAGGCTACATTTTTCATTGGAGGAAACTTGATGGAGACTCAAAATATTGAGTATACACATTCTATGCCCACATAACTGGCATGAACCAGCTGGGGCAAGTATTGGGCAAGCACCTGAGCTCCACTGCCCCATGCTACAATCACATGGTCTGTAGTTTTGCCTTGAGGACAGAACCATATTCCTCATGGATTCTGTCTTCTGCAATATTAGCCTCCCCCTAATGGCTGAGCACTCTGTCACTTTAGTACAAGGACCAATCCAGATCTACTAGGCTCTATAAAGTATCACTGCCAGTGTCATAAACTTATCTCCCTGGAAATGATCCATCCTGATTAAATGTTAGCCTTATTCTACGACATTACTGCCCTTGAAACATGACTACCTATCTGGGATGACCTTCATTTGCTGTCTTTAGAACTTGGTCTTATGTATTTGTGACAGACTGCACATTATAAAAATCCTGGAAAAGCTGTACACATATAGCTGCAGGACTGTTAAGGGTTAATCCCTCACAGAATCAGAGAGCTTTGAATGACAGGCTATTCCAAGGGGTCTGATTGGGTAGCATGAGCTGGAAAGAAGAGGGTCTGTTTTCAATCCTAGCAGAGGAGAATTGAGTGTGAAGAGTTGGGAGACACAGTCCTAATGGAGAACAGTTTTAACACTGGCAGGAGAACTGGGGACAAGTTGGCAAGGAAGTTTGGGAAGTAGATGCAGACTCTCAAATGGGCCAAAGAAAGGGGATAGATCTTCTAAGGAGAGGACATTTTCCTGACTCAGTCAAACAGGGATGTAACTCTGGATAGTGAAGATTTCCTGGATTGGGTATAGTTAAAAACTGCCTGTGGAGACCTTCAGATACAGTTAACAACTGAAGGAAAGCACTTGTGTTTGAAGAGGAGGAGACTGGAATTCTAGAAAGTGGTACCAGCATTCCTAACCCCAGAAGAGAAAGAGAATACTAAAATAAAGTATGCTAGAGTGCTTGGGGGAAAACCAAGAGAACCAAAGTCTCAAATCAGAATCTTTTATCTGTGAAGGGCATAAGTACCGAAGTCTAGATTTCTCCAAATAGCACATTGTAACTGTTTCAGGTTGGAAAAAATATATAGGAGGGAATGCTGAAGCCCCTTCTCTAAGTGCACCAAGGTTTTAATCTGAACCAGTACCAAATGCATGGAAAGGGAGGAGAACTCGCAACTAACTCTTGCTGTTAACGTTTTACACAGGGAAGGGACCACAAATGTAACCTGTATACTCCATACTGTCAGATGTCTTTGTCCTCTTCAGAGCAGTCTTCAAAGAGATCACCTCAGAATTTTAAGCTGGTGCTTCTATGAGCTTGCTCTTCATTGCCAGTATTGGATGGATCACATCACCCACTTTATTGAGGTCATTGAAAAAATTCACTATTTATTTATTTGATTTGATTTATATTCGACCCTCCCCACACCAGCAGGCTCAGGGCGGATTACATTACTATGGTGCTATTCATGCACTATGGCTCATTGTGCGGACTAGTAATTTTTGTCCTATAATTGAAAACAATGTGGTGGGGGTAAAGTTTTGAATTGGCACAGAGAAAACATCCTGATCAGCATGGTGAGCCTTTGTGCATATTGGGCTCACCACTTGGCAACAGCTCTCATGTGAAGTGATTAAAGGTATCTCCATTTGAAAGCTATAATATGCTCACTGACTCTTAGTCAAGAAGGCTCTGGGCTAGAACATGTGAGAATGTTCTTTATTTTCAGTTTTGCTGGGGAAGTTTTATGCTAATGTGTGTAGGGATGCATGGTACAAAGGACTGGCATATTCACAGAGTGAAATCAAGACTTCATAATAGTTTCTGGGTTACAAGTGTGAAATATGTTCATATTCAACAAATATTTCTGTTTGCAAAACTAGGTTAAACTAAACTAATGTGGCCATTGCCTGTGCACTGCTCAAAGCATTTTGGCACATTACCTAAACATGAATATTGAAAGACAATTGGGTGCCACCATTTTATAACAGATTCGCTTAGGCAGCACTTTTTATTTTTTTAAGACAATGCTACAAACAAAGTATGTTCTCTCTGCTGATCCACAGCTTATCAAAATGTTTATTTTTGCTTGCAGTATTTGCATACTTCCAAGTCCTCTTGTGCTTTGATAAATGTTTTATAGGCAATAAATTATAAACAATGTTTATGTATAATTTATCCTTTTAAATACATATTCTATGTTCCAGCTTTTTCAAAATAAGAGACTTACTTCAGGTTTGCGTTCTTTTAAAGGGATTCAACACTTTAAGGGATTCATGAATAACACATGCTTCAAGGTGTATTTGCATTTTTATAGTGTGGGTTGTGTAACAGTATAGATTTTGCTTTTGCAGTGTTCACTTTCAAGTCAACATGATTTCCTTCAGAATGAACTACAAAAAGGGATTTGGGCCTTGAAATGTACCTTTCTATTGTCTCCCTATAAAATGGAAATTTCTGTAACTGGCAGGTCATGAACAATGTCTTTTAATAAGAAAATCTGTGTTTTGTATTTTTTACACACAAACAGTGTTGCAAATGGCTTCATGTCTCCATCAAATAAAGTAGCTAATGGACTATGGATGCAATTTCATATACACTTAGCTGGAGTAAACACCATTGAATTTCCCGGACTTACTTACATGCATAGGCTAATAAGATGAAACTTAATCCTGAAAAAATTGAGGTGCTACTGATAGGTGGAAAGATTGACCCAGTAATTGATGCATATCCTGTGGCCCTCCCTCTAAAGTAGTAGGTTTGTAGCTTAGGGTTACTGCTAGACCCAGACCTCCTGTTGGATATAAAGGTGGCAGCAGTGTCCAAAGGTGCCTTTTACTAGCTTCAGCCTTTCTGGGGCAAAAAAGATCTTGCTACTGTGACAATGTAGTAACATCTAGATTAGACTATTGCAATGCACTGTATGTGGGGCTGCTCTTGAAAAATTGTCAGAAGTACAGAGTTATTTACAGTTGGTACATAACTCTGCAGCCATAATGTGGCTGACTTAAGTGGGTTGTAGGGACCAAATCATTACAAGCTTGTTCCACCTGTACTGGCTTCCAATTGGCTTTTGGATCCAAGTCAATGTGCTAGTATTGACCTTTAAAGCCCTATATCTGAAAAATGACAGACTCCTGACACTAGAAGAACACGACTTGCAATTTGGTTGGCATGCCTATTTATGATAAAGTAAAAATCAATGTGGATTTTAAAAGTCACTATGTAAGATGAGCAATTCTGAGAATACGGAATAAGTACAAATCAAGCTTGTGCCCAAAGACACCATTATGGATTTCACCACAAGAACCCTTTTATAGAGAGATAACAAAACAGGACTGGTTGACTTAGGGAGATTTAGTAGTGTTTTTGGAAAAGGAGTATAAATTGAAGACAAGGGAAGAATTACTAGCTAAAGATTATAATGGCTCTTTTATGTGCAACTGCTAGAAAGGTTTATATTGGATAAAAAAAGAATGGGGATTTCAGCAAGAGAGGACAGAATTTGAAAAAGAAATATGTACAAATGATGATCATATAATTAAGAAAATGTATACATTGTTGTTGAAATTTCATACGGAGGATGAATCTGTCAAAGAATGCATGACAAAATGGGCAAAATTTTTTGAGTATAATATACAAATGGATCAATGGGAAAATATGTGGGTTAAGGGTCTCAAATTTACTTTGTGTTCCACTCTCAAGGAGAATTTTTATAAAATGATGTATCGATGGTACATGACTCCAGACAAAATTGCAAAAATGGCTAAAGATGTTTCAAATAAATGCTGGAAATGTGAACAACATGAAGGAACATTTTATCATCTTTGGTGGACTTACAACAAAGCAAAATATTTTTTGGCTACAAGTACATATGTTAATGTAGAGAATCTTAAAGGTTAATTTACAGTTTAAACCAGAGTTCTATTTGTTGAGAATTATGGACAATAAATGGGAAAAAGAGCATGGTATGTTAATTTTATATATGGTAACAGTGGCATGGCTCTTATATATTCAAAAATGGAAGTGCAAGGAGCTACCTGTATTGAAAGATTTCATTGGAAAAATGATGAACCTAGCTGAGATGGACAAACTTACAGTGTTAATTAGAGATAAAACACTCTATATATTCATGGCAAATTAGAAACCCTTTATGGATTATCTGCAAGAGACAAAGAAAAATGAATTAATGATATTTAAGAATATGGTACTGAGATATGAAGAAGAGACGCAGAAAAAAGATATTAATGATACCACAAGCTGATTGATAATAAAGAGGGAAGTGTCGTCGAAAAACTGTAATGGATTAATAATCAGGTACTCCTGGCTGCCACACAGTGGCTTGTGCTGGGGACCGTACTTTGCCACTTCGGAAGGAGAAGCAGGCAGAGACATCTCCCAGGCATATGGGGATATGGCTGCGGGGGCGGAGACAAAGCCTTCAGAAGACGGCTCCGCCCTCCCTGCTGGCAGTTGCTCTGCGTGCTCAGCCTGAGCAGAGCACATCTCAAGCTCTCTCAGCCAAGCTCCTCTGAGGCTGGTTTTACTAAAGGCCCTCAGGGCTAGGCAGCAGTAGCTGCCTTGGAGAGCTGTGAATTTCCCAGGCTTGCTACCTTCAAACTTCAAGAGGAGAGCCAGGCTCACTGGTTTGGCAGAGTCTTTTTTCTTATTTACATTTGGGGCCTGTTGTCTATCAGTCAGGAGGGCTAAAGCAGGGTGAGGCCCAGCCCTTGCAGGCCTCTGGCCTACCTAGGCTCCTCTCTGCCCAACACTGTTTTACTTTGTTGGGAGTACTTCAGCAGCAGCAGCAATAGATAGGCTTTGCTGTAGGCCAGAAGGGTGAGTTGCAGCCCTCTGAGGGATAGATTAATTCATACTTTATTACTACTGGCCTAGCAGGGTGGATGCTGGTAGCCCCCCCTTCCTCCCATCTAGGCTTTTCCCTCTCTCACCATTTACACTTACTTTGAGGGAGTAATTCTAGCAGCAATAGCTTTCCCCTTCAGGCAGCAGTGGCCATTTTGCAGTTTATTCAGTTGGGTTCAGCCATTTTGAGAGTGGCACCCAGTGACCTTAGTTTCCTGGCAGTGCAGCCATGTTGTGAAGGCATCTACAACATGCACAGCTCCAAGAGCGGCCATTTTGAGTGTGGCATTTGTGTGGCCTGATTTGCCTCCTACTTACTGGCATTAGCAGTCATTTTGGTGGAGCTTGTGCAGCTACCTGCAGACTCAACCTTTGAGGATGATGATGAGGCCAAAGGGATGAAGGAAATACTGGGTTATCACTGTCTATCAGTCAGGAGGGCTGAAGCAGGGTTAGGCCCAGCCCCCGCAGGCCTCCAGCCTGCCTAGACCTCCCCCACCCCATCGTTCTACTTTGTCTGGAGAAAGTACTTATAGCAACAGCAGAGAAGGCTTGTCTGAGGCCGGTGGGGGCAGGGGAGGAGGCTTGCAGTCATCTGAATGGTGAATTGCCTCACATATTATTTCTGCTGGCTTAGCAAGGATCTATAGGCCCAGGGTCGTGGCTAGTTAAACCACCTGCTGCCCCGCCTTCCCCTGCTCAATTTTGCAGCCTTTGTAGGCCTAAAGGGTTGTTTTTGGGTTTTGTCATTCATGTCACTCATGCCACCTAAAGGCATGCTGTGTTGTTGCATCTGCTGAGACCTGCAGAGCTGTCATGCAGAGCACAGAAGTCTAAGATGTGATCAGATCTTTCTACCAGATTCGCACAATTGACAGCCAGTAGTGGATCTGTCCTAGGCTGCTGTAATCCAGTCATGCAGAGGAGACAGTGGAGCTGATTGACAAGATTACCGTAAGTGATGGGCAGCAGCTGAGATGCACTAGTCTGCCATAAGCCGGTCCTGGGATGGTCACAGTGGATTGATGAAGTCAAGTCCATCTGGCAGAGGGGGATTGTCCAGCGCCCTCGGTGGCAACTAGTCTGGCACACAGCCTCTTGTGGGGTGATGGGGGAAGATGACATTGATATGGCCGAAGGAGATTTATAGTTGGAGCTTGTTCTGGTAACAGTAGAGTGCAACCACCAGTTAAGGAGATAATGGGAGCATTTGCTGTTTTGCACGGGAAGTGTATCCCAGACCACAGGGTGTGGGACTGCCATGCGAATGTGCTGTCAGGTACCGAGTTTGTGGAGTAAACTGGGCTGGTATCTGTAGCAGGGAGCCTGTGGGCAACGAGGGTGGGCCCATGGGCCCTGGCTGGGGTATGTCTTGCCATGCAGCCTTGCTGATCAGGCCTGGTCCCCTCAACCCTGGCACGTTATGCCCAGTTACACTTTTTAAACTCTCTCAGTGGGCAGTGTGTGTCTTGGAGGGCAGTATATGAATCAACTGTTAATTCTGTGACATTATTAACAAGTTTAGGCTATACATGCCAGGGCTTCTTACCCATTGGTGAGGCATCTAAGCCTATGTGGTCAGAAGCTCAAGTGTGTCCTCTCATGGGACAGAAGCATGATCCTCAACAGGCCTGTTTGGCATAGGAACCTCCCAGAGCAGTCTTGCTCTACACGCACACACTCTTGACTGGCCATGAGGTCTGGGTGGGTACAACGGTTGGTAAGGCCTCCAGCAACTCTGGGCTGGCATTTTGCCTCCTCCTAGCCCCGCCTGGGGCTCTTGCTGTGGGGTTTTCATTCAGGGGCCAATCTAATACAGGCTGAGCTCTTCCAACTGGGCACCCTGCCTCTGGTTTTGCCTTGATCTGAATCAGATCTTTTCCTCAGTGAGCAAGTAGCGCTCGGCTTTCATACATCTCTGTTTCCATTGTCTGCTCAGTTTTCCTATGGTTAATCCCTTATGGAGTGGTCAGGGGTAGCCTTTCCGGCACATGGCGTGAAGTTGGCAGGTCTCAGTGGCAACTGGGTCAAACCCAAAGGGTGGTCATGAAGGCCATGGGGACCAGGGAGGCTGGGGCCATGTCCCCCTTGGGTAGCAAAGGGAGACCCTGCAACAGGGTGTGGCCACTTCCCTGACATGTAGGACACTCCCTTACCACCCCCGGCTGGTGTTTCAGAGATAGTGATACTCCACATGTCCTGGCAGCTCTCTCTGAGTACCCAGTTTGTATGGGGCAGCCTCTAGGGCCACAGCCATGGACCTCAGGCTGTTATGCAGCAGGTTGTCTGGTGCCAGCCAACAGTGATTGTTCAGAGTTAGGCTGAGGCTGGTGTTGTAGAATGTCTTACTCATCATGTCTTTTTTGGTGGGTGCGGTGTATTGCCACAGGAGGGTGAAGTCCCTTATCTGCTGGCCCAGCATGGGGTTGTTTGGGCAGTCATTCGAGCCTAGAGGATGCCAGTTGGGAATTAGCTTGGTTTTGTTAATGGCAGTTATCAAGTCACAGGGCCAACTAGAACTGTGTTGGCCAGGCTGCTGCCACTGTGGTGAGATAACTGCTCCCCTCTGCATATCTAGTCATGCACCTGAGGAGGTGTAGGCTATGGCAGATCATGGCCTGGCCCCTCTTTCTTTACTGGATCCCACAGACTTGCAGTGCCCAGACAAGTAGTGGTCTGTTGGCTCGAGGGGAAGTGTGGGCCTCCACCTTACTCCTGGTCATTCACCTGCAGGGTAATGACCTCGTCTCACTGGGCCTGCCGTTTTCCTGACAGGCTTACAGACTTCTAGCACCCAGGCAGGGTGATGGCTCGAGGGGAGGTGCAGTCCTCCACCTCACGTCTGGGTCATTCACCTGGTGGATGATAACTTTCACTCACAGGGTGTGCTCTTTTCCTTACAGGTATACAGATTTGCAGCGCCCAGACAAGGAGTAGCCTGATGGCTCAAGGGGAGGTGTGGTCCTCCCCCTCACATCAATGTCAGTCACTTGGTGAGTGATGACCGTGTCTCACAGGGCTTACCATTTTCCTTACAGGCTCACAGGGTTTCAGCACCCAGGCAAGGAGTGGCGCGAGGGGAGGTGCGGTCCTCTACCCCATGTCCTGGTCATTCACCCGGTGGGTGATGATCTTGGCTCACAGGGCATACCATTTTCCTTACAGGCTCACAGACTTGCAGCGCCCAGGCAAGGAGTGGCCTAATGGCTTGAGGGGAGGTGTGGTCCTCTGCCTCACGTCCAGGTCAGTCACCTGGTGAGTGATGACCGTGGCTCACAGGGCATACCGTTTTCCTTACAGGCTCACAGACTTGCAGCACCCAGGCAAAGAGTGGCCTAATGGCTCAAGGGGAGGTGTGGTCCTCTGCCTCACATCCAGGTCAGTCACCTGGTGAGTGATGACCATGGCTCACAGGGCATACCATTTTCCTTACAGGCTCACAGACTTGCAGTGCCCAGGCAGGGAGTGGCCTGATGGCTCGAGGGGAGGTATAGTCCTCCGCCTCACGTGCTGGTCATTCACCTGGAGAGTGTTGACCTTGGCTCACAGGGCACAACCCTTTCTGTACAGGCGCACACAGGCTTGCATCGCACAGGCAAGTAGTGGCCTGATGGTTCGAGAGGAGGTCGGCCTCTGCCTCAAGTACCAGTCATTCACCCTGGGTAATGACCTTGGCTCACAGGACATGGCCCTTTCCTTTCAGGCTCACACGGACTTGCAACTCACAGGCCAGTAGTGGTCTGATGGTTTGAGGGGAGGTTGGCCTCTGCCTTATTTTAGTCATTTACTACATGGTAGTGATCTGACTGGGCAGGGTATGCTCCCCTTTTGTTACAGGCTTGTGTGGGCAAGTGGGGCCCTGGTGGGTTGATGCTTAGTCTGCAATTCTCCCGCAGCGGGGAAGGGTCTGTGCATTTATTTGCCACTCCTCCACATAAGGCTGAATTTGCCAACCTCTACAGAGGTGTGGGGGTTCACTAGTCAAATTACTTCATCTTAGGATAAGGGCTGGATTTCCCACCCTTTACAGAGGTGACAGGGTTCACTGGCAATGACATCATCATAAACCAGCGGCAAGGGATCCAGTGGGCACTAGGCCACCTGTGGGGCGCTTGGGCCTCAGCAGATGCTTGGCCCCAGCGGTGGCAGGAGAGAGTTTGGGGATAGGGAGCGGGCCGGTGGGCACCCCTTGGCAATTCCCCATTGGTGGGGAAATGGGGTCTACCAGGAGCGGATGGTATGCTTGTGATGGCTACCACCACCTGGAGACTGCCTGCAGTGAACCCCATGTGTAAGTCCTTCCCTCATGCTGTACGGCTGAGGCTTTAGGAGCTTGAAGGGGGGAACCATTTTGCCTGGCTGGCCGGGGAAAAGCCATTACATGGATGGCTCCTACCCGGGGCTGTGGGGCTCGCCCAGACAGGTCAAGGAGGTGGTCCAGGGGTGAGCCCGTGGCTTGACCTGTACCGTTAGTTTGCCCTTGCCATATTTAATGGTAGATGTTATATTAATAAAGTGGCCCTTTAGTTCCAACTCCTGTGTCTGCCTCTTCATTCCGACTGGGGTGGCAATATGCCTATTATGTTTCTTATTGTTTTTACTTTGTAGACGGATTTGTAGGCCATTCTTGGTCCTTTGCAGTTATCTTCTTTTTATGTTTCACTTTCTGTCTCTTGTTCAATTTTTTAACTTTTCTACAATAAAAATAAATTTTAAAAAAATAATTTGCAGTTCAGTTGGCAATAGAATGTGCTGTTTGCCTCCTGTCTGTTCTACAAAATAAAAGGAACTATTTTCTAGATGACATGTTTGAAAAAAAAAACTCTTCCTGGTTTCCCTAAAGGCTCAATGCAAAAACAGCTTTTGCTTGGATAGAACAGCCTCTGGGGATTTGACGATTTTAGGACTATTCCAGGAGTTTTGAATAATTTAAATAAGGCACTAAGGTTACAGGCAGGATCCTCTGTTTTCATGAAAATCTAACATTGAAAATGATTATTTACCATAATAAACCACGAGTGGTTTTTAGCAATTCCCTGAGCTTACACCTAGATCTGCAGTTTTTCAAATGCAGATCATGTATATATCATGTATATTAGCACATATATCATGTATATTAGCACATTGAATGGTTTACTATTTCAAGAAATATATTGATATCACACCACTGAAAAATAGGTTTGTGGCTGCATTCTTCTGACATGGTATTGGTGTGCATGCTCTCACAGGTAACCTTTTTTGCCAGTACACCTTTGCATGAGGGTGTAGAGGGGTGGGAATGACACATCAAAAAATCTATGGACTTTAGAACAGCAAGTAATACGTTACTCAGTCTTTGACTTTACTGTCAAAGAAAAGTTACTGTCTCTCACCCAAACCTCACACTTATTGTGACTTGGATACCTTGATCATTCTAACCAAGTGCTCAGAACATTTGAAAGAACAGTGTCAATGTTACTTTAATAACTATAGATGGTCCCTGAACAGACACCTGCAGGAATGGACCTATCTATGTCTTAGATTTTTAACCCACACAGCTTAGTTTACAGTGAATATTTGTTCATAATTCAAAACTTCAAGTAGTTTTGCATTGACGCAGATTTCAGCATTCAGTATAGAGGCTGGCTTATAGCTACTGTTGGTGCATGCTCACTCATTTGGATTATGTAGGCTCCAGGGTCATCCTGGGCAGATCTGGCATTATTATAAATTAGCTATATTTTCAAGCACGTGTTACTTTTTCACTTGTACAGTCACCAACATTCATTAATTGATAGCATTCGTCATGTTGGAACGTGCTTCAGACTTATTGGCTCACACTATAGTTCCAGAAGCAATGAATCATTCAGACATGCTATCTCCCACACAAAGCTTGACGTGATTCTGTTCTAGGAAAACTTTACCACTCGAATCTGTTGAAATCCGATACTGCTTATTTTTGTCTCAAAGTGCAAAGTTGACATGAAGCCCATAAACTATAGTGCAGCAGTGAGATAACTGAGAATCTGACATTTTTCTAGGCCTTAGAGGTGGGATAAACATTTTGTTTTAAACACTTTTATGACACCTGTCCATCCAGCTTGGGGTCCCCAAGGCAGTGAATAATGAAAAATATTAAAACAAGCTTTTAAAATACATATTAGAAAAATAATTAACAATAATTAAACACACCATAAGATACTTAAAACATACACACAGGTAAAAAACACACAGTTAAAATACATACACAAACTTTATTTGATTGTAGAAACCAATGATAGAGGGGACAGGCAGATCTCCCCGGGGAGGGAATTCTATAATTCTGATGCTGTAACAAGGCACTTTTCTTGGGTTGCCTCCCATCTAGCCTCAGAAAGTGGGGACATCCAAAGAAGGGCCCTTGAAGATGATCACAATGGTTGGGTAGATTCATATTAGAGATGGGCACAAACAGCAATACGAACAAAAAAAAGCCACAAACAGCCCAATCCGCTGTTTGCGAGCAAGCTGTTCTTGAGGCCCCATTCCCAGTTAACGTATGTTCATTCCAAGCCCTCTTTGTGGCGTTCATCATTCCTTCCTAAAGCCAGACAGTCTGGTGCCTTTCAATCAATTCCCCTGGCAACATAGACATGGACTGTCTGAACTCTGTTTGAACTCCTTTTGGCTTTCCTTCTGGCTTGTAACCTCTCAAAGGAGCGTCCAGCAGACAGTTCAGTTTTTTCCACTGTGAAAAGAAAATGACAGGAAAGGGCTTTCCCAGGGTCCAATATCTCTGAATCTTGGGGGGTCTTCAGAGGACAGTGAGGACTATGTCCCCTGAAAATTTGGTGGGTATTGGGCATTGGGAAGGTTCAATTTGTAACCCCTCAAAGTAGCTTCCAGCAGGCCAGTTTTTGCCACCGTGAAGAGAAAATGACATGAAAGGTCATTTCATGGACTCTCCCCAGATCAAGTTCAGCTAAGTCCCAAGGGGGCCATTCTGGCTCCCATGAACCTCCAACTATGAACATGTTCATGAACATGTCATGTCCATCGATGTCCGTGAATCCCTGTTCATGGATGGCAATGAACAAGGAACATCGCGTTTGTTTTTTTTCCTGTTTGTGTCCATCTCTAATTCATATGGCAGTAGGTGGTCCTTATGGTATATTGGTCCTAAGAGATAAAGGGCTTTTAATTTTTTTTAATTTTTATTATAGAAAAGTTAAAAGATAGAGCAAAGAAGGAAAGAAAAATGTTACAAAAACACGACAAGGAGCCATCAGTGGCCTACATACAAAGTAAAAAAAACAATAAAAAGCATAATAAGCTTTGCATCTACTACACTTCCATCTTTAATATCAATCAGCTTGTGGTCTAATTAATATCTTTTTTGTATATCTCATCTTCTTGATAACCCAAATCCTTATTCTTGAAATCCTTATTCTTAAAAATCAAATCATTTTGTCACTCATTCTTTGTAAGATTCTTCCTCCATATCAAATTTCAACAACAGTTTATACATTTTCTTAATTATATGATCATCATTTGTACATATTTCTTTTTCAAAATCTGTCTTCTCTTGCTGAAATCCCCATTCTTTTTTGTCCAATTTAACTCTTTCTAATAACTGCGCATAAAAAACCATTGACATTTGTAACCTTTAGCTAATCATTCTTCCCTTGTCTTCAATTTACACACCTCTTCCAGAAATACTAAGTCTCCATAAATCAACCAGTCCTGTTTATCATTTCCTTTCTATAGAAGGCTTCTTGTGGTGAAATCCACAATGGTGTCTTCAGGGATAATCTTGGTTTATACTGATTTCATATTCTCAGAATTGCTCATCTTATATAGTGATTTCTGAAATCCACATGAATTTTTTCTTTGTCATACCATAATTAGGCATTCCAACCAAATTGCAAGTTGTGTCCTTCTAGTATCAAGAGTCTATCATTTTTCAGAGTCATCCATTCCTTCATCCACATCAGACATGAGGCTGCAAAGTACAGCTTTAAATCTGGTAGTCCTAAACCATCCCTTTCCTTTGCATCTTGTAATATTTTGTATTTGACTCTTGGTTTTTTCCCTTGCCAAATAAATTTAGAAATGTCTCTTTTAAATGGTATATCTGATGTTAGGTTCGGTATTGCCAGGAACAAGAACAACATACTAGGAAGAACATTCGTCTTAATAACCAGAACTGCAAATCAAACTTAACAAATACTGGAGGAGGAAGTTGCTGTTCTACAGCTAGGAATGACTGAAAATGCTACCTTGATTCCCTCAGCTCCTACCTGCTACTGCCACTGCTGTACAGCAGCCCCCAAGGTTCAAGTGACATTACTCAAGATTATTAGACAAGCTGAAAAAGATAAGGATAATTTTGTCATCAAAAAGAGTATACGTGTGTGTTGAGGGGAAGCTGACAGAGAAAAGCAGATACCATTGCAAGATGTACTTTGAAGAAGGGGTAAAGAAAGGGAGTTGTGCTCAAACATAGTACAGTGCTTGAGAACAGCAACAGTAATATCATTTCTCATCACCCTTATTTATGAGAAAGATACAAGAAGTGTACAGAGCAGAATACCAGAACTAGGAAGGAATAACAAAGACCTAGTAATATCAGTGGCACACTTACTGCCAGCATAACCATGCTGGCAATTCATATGAAAATAAATGCATGTGCAAAGACAATGTATTTGATTATACTCACCCATCACTTGGGAGGATTGTTTCTCAGGGACTTTGCAGAAAAGGAGTAGATAAAGCACAAGAAGCAGGCATTAGGAAGTGAGTGCTAATTTTTGCAAATGAACAATTGAGGATTACAGTTCAGGAAACAACACTAATAGCCTTGGAAAACAGAATAGAAATAGAAAAGATCCAAGATGTCATTTACATCCATTCTCCCTCTGCAAAAGCGGAATGGATCCATTCTTTTACTAACCCCCTGTAGACCAATCAATGCTATTTTCAGGCAGAGTATAACATGATTCACAAAAACAGAGCAGCCACCACCACAGACAAATGGTGGCCCTATTTTTCTTCTAATTGACTTTACTACTCACTCAACCCAGCAGGCTTGGAGAGGACCAATCTGGCAACCACCATGTGGGGCAAACATACAAATGGTGAAATGTGCTGCTGCAGTATGATTTTAGGGGACAGGTAGGGTTGCCAGCACAGCTCCAGCAAAAGCTGGGAGATTCTTAGGTTTGGAAAGGATGTGACATCACTTCTGGGTGATGTTCTAGGTATTTCCCCTAATCTCTATGGTATATGGGAAATAACCTAGAGCATCACTATAGAGGCCTCTTTCTGGCCAGTTTTTTATCCCACTTCTCAGTTTCTTGAGGGTGGTGAATTCTGGCTGAGGGTAAGTACTTGCCTGCCTTGGGTGGGTAAAGGTGGGCCTTCTTAAAATTCTTGGGCCTTGGCAGATGTACAGCCCTATCACCAACCTTTTATGAAACCAACAATTGTTTCATGATAGTATTTTATGAGCTTTGAGTCAAACATTCAGGAGGGATATGTGTCTATGTACAGGCACACATACAGGCATTCCACAATTGCTTCAAAATTTAGCTTGTGTAACCTTTATATAAGTACATTTCACTGTATAAAAGACAAGAGACAAAATCAGATTAACGGTATTTTCAGAACAGCAAAGCAATTAAGTACATCATCGATTTGTAAGCATATAAAAAAATAGAATGATTTCTATTTACCAGCTTGAGGATATTAAGAAAATAGCATGCCTATATCCTTAATTTCCTGCTGTGACTTGGCAAATGGTTGGATGGCTTAGAAGAACATAGTACATGTAATGTATCTTGATTTCAACAAGGCTTTTGACCTAGTTCCATGTTACAATCTCATAAGTAAACTGGAGAAAATTGATTTCTGAAGGTATATCATAAAAGAGTAGTAAATTTTAATACACAATTAAAATAAATACACAATTAATACACACATTTTAAGAATTAATTGGACAGTATTATAGTTGGGAAATGGTAAAAAGAGAGAAATGTTCTAGTTCCAGTACTCTTCAGTATGTTTATCAGAGTTACCATCTTTTTATATGCCCATTCATGTTACTATAATATCGTTTTCACATAACAAAATTTATCAGAATGAGCTTTTCCTAGCTTGTGGGTAAGTGGCCTGGAAATAGCCTCCCATGTTTAAGTGCTTTGTGTCTAGCTGCTGTTAAAGAATTGAGAGCAGAGCCAGAAAAAAAAGTGGCAACCTAATTCCTGATTAATGACTCAGATCCAATTAAAATATCGCAAAACCACATGGAAAATACTAATTGGTGAAGTATTTCACAGAGCTGCTATCTGGTCTTGAAGGTGCATAGCATTAGCATGTCAATGATCTGTAAGCTAGAAGGATCCATGCAAATGATGTAGCAAATATGGCAAACAATCTTTAAAATAAGACTGCAGCCATGTTCAACCACCACATAAATAAATGCCACCTTGCCACATTTGTATTTGTCATGCTAATATGGCCTCAGAGAGTACAACCGCAGCACTTGATACATTGTCTTCTGGACATCAAATCCTTCACTTGCAAATGTACCCAGGTGAAGGGTCTACCTCATCTCAGACTAGATAAATTGAAAAAAGGGAATGCCCCTACCCAAGTGAGATGACATCATTGAAGGATGAATACCATCAGCTGCTTCTCATCCAACTTATCTCACAGAAGGGTTCCCTCTTCCAGGAAGGATGTTTCAACAGTAGTTGAGGACTCTGAGAGTTAATGACCAAGGCAAATGTCACCTCCACTGAGGTCAAGGTGATAGCCGCAGTTTGCTTTACTCAAGTACCTTTCTATAGTTTCATCAGCAGGTATCAACTCCATCTTCTCTTGTGCCTGTTGAGGAGACATTTTTGCTTCTTTTGGATGCATCCCATTGAACCCAAGCATGATCTCCAATTCTACAAAGGATATAAAATAGCAAATAGTTGCAACTGAAGATTGTAATAAAATAATTATTATTCTGATTAAAGCAGTAATCTGTAAAGAGTTGCTGCTTGCAAACCATGTTGTCTGGATCAGTGGCAGGAGCAAAATAAAATAAAAAAATAATAATATCACCAATGTCACTACTTTGTACCCAGAAATGACAAGGGGTAGCTCTAGAAATCATTGGAAACCATAGATTTTCCAGTGATTCCTAGAGCTACACTTTCAGAGATGTTGGTAACATCAGATGCATGCCTCCTTGTCCTTGCCCCCAACACATAATAATCTCACTTGTAATGTGATCTCTGAATTAGACTCTTCCATCAAAAACAATCCCTCTGCACAGACCAGGAACTGGCAGATGTTTACCAAAACCAGAGGAACTATTTATTGCACTCTATTTACTGAATTACAGAACAAGAAGGAAAAGAAATTCTCAAAACTCCTGCATGCAACAGGAAAAAAGAACACTTTGGATCCACCCAGCAACATCATCAATCTCTCCAGTCACCAACTGAGCCCAGCAGAGGAATCTGTCCTCTCACGTGGACTATCTTTTTGCCCAGCCAGACCCACACAAACCATACAACTTTGTGGAGACCTGGAGGCCTATTTCAGACGCCTAAGACTGAAAGAATTCTTCAACTACTCTACTGAACAAAATGAGGAACAAAGCACTGAACAGACACCATCACAGCAGCCATCACCCTCCCAACACAGCAATACACAATCATCGTTACAAAACTCCAGAAAAAAGAATTCCACATGGACACTCCCTGAGGGCCGGAAATCTTCATTGGACTTTTACATTGAATGCTTCTGTTGACGTACCCAGGCTGAAATAATTGACAAACAACAACACCCAAAGCAGAACCTCAGCCATGCAGAAAGAGGTACCATAAACAGCCTCCAAAACAATTCTGGCATCGTAATCAAGGAAGCCGACAAAGGCGGAGCAGTGGTCATCATGGACAAACAGAACTACCTACAAGAAGCAGAAAGACAACTCTCCAATACAACATTCTATAAAATACTACCTGCTGATCCTACGGAGCAATACAAAAGAGAACTCAATAAAATATTAAAGACTCTCCCCATGGACATACAAGAATGCATCCATACGGACACACCCCAGGAACCACGACCAGGAAAATTCTACCTACTACCCAAAATCCATAAACCAGGTAACCCAGGACGCCCCATTGTCTCAGGAAGAGACACTATCACAGTAAGAGTCTCAGGATACATGGACTCTATCCTCAGGCCCTATGCCACCAGCACACCCAGCTATTTACGGGACATCACTGACTTCCTCAGGAAAATACAGTCCATTGACAACCTACCAGATGACACCATCCTAGCAACCATGGATGTGGAGGCTTTATACACCAATATCCCACATGCGGATGGACTGCAAGCCATAAGGAATATTATCCCAGACAAAACCACAGCACACCTCGCCACTGAACTTTGTCATTTTGTACTCACCCACAATTACTTCGAATTTGGTGACAACTTATATCTACAGATTAATGGCACAGCCATGGGCACACGCATGGCACCACAATATGCTAACATATTCATGGCGGACTTGGAGCGACACTTCCTCAGCTCCCATCCACTAGAACCACTATTATACTTAAGATTCCTGGATGACATCTTCATCATTTGGACCCATGGGAAGGAAGCCCTTGAGAGATTTCATCAGGACTTCAATAACTTTCTCCCTACTATCAACCTAAGCCTGGACCACTCTACAGAACAGGTACACTTGCTGGACACCACTGCACAACTACATAATGGACGAATAAACACCACCTTACACCGGAAACCAATAGACCGATACTCATATTTACATGCCTCCAGCTACCACCCTAAACATACCACTCGGTCGATTGTCTACAGCCAAGCCTTATGTTACAACCGTATCTGCTCCAATGCTCTCGACCGAGACTCACACTTAAGAGATTTACAACAAGGGACTTCCGGTTTGGGATTCATGGAGGTCTAACGCAGCTCCATTCGCGGAGCTGACCGGACTGCCGTTTTAACCGGCCGGAGGGGTGAAAATAGCCCGCGGCCGACTGCTCTCAGGCGGGGAGCAGGCAAAGAACGCTCAAGACCCTAGGGTGAGCTAGATCTCGGACGAGGGGGGGCTCTACCCAACGAGTCTCCCCCCGATCCTTGAGGTCCCACCTTGCGACGGGTCGGCTATAATCTCTGCGGCAGTTTTGGGGCCAATTCGGCTGGCATAAGACCTACATACCCAAGCTTCGACTGGGGAAGGAAGCTGAGAGGAGAATTTAAGATCGAAACAGTGATTACAACCCGAGAAAAGTGAAGAGAAGGTAAAGATCGCTATCTTTTGAAACGGGACAGATTGATAAGAACAGAGAGGAAAGGAAGTAGATTTTTAAACTGCAACAGACTAGTGAAAAGGAGGTGAAGACTCGGCAGGAGTTGTATTTTAAAAGAGACTAAGTTTAAAGAAGTTATTACAGAAAACGGACTATTGTTTTGAATACCTGTGGTTTTGGAGCTGTGGGAAAAAGACACCATCGCGAGACCTGCTGTGGGAAGACGGGAGACAGGAAGTGCGTAACAACAATAGAGTGGCTGGAGAGAAGCGGCCCTTGCCGAAGGACAGGAAGCAGGGAATCGCCATTTTTGAAAGGGGAAGGGTCGCGGCTTCAGCGGAAGAGGAAGTAGGCCATTTTGGATTACAGCAACATAGAGAAACCATAGAGAAAAGACGCCCGACATTTTGGACATTTTAAAATTCTAATTTTGGCAAAAATTGGGACATTTGAAAAAAGGAAAACGTTTAATTATACGCCACGGAGTTAAGGAAGAGAGCAGATTCGTGGGAGCGAGCTAAAGCAAGCCCCACGATGTCAAAAAAAGAGTGGCAATCGGCAATAGAAAATCTGGATAAAAATCTGGACAAAAAACTTGTAGACATGATTAAAGAACTTAAGGACACGAAATTGGAGCTTATTAAAGAGGTTAAAGAGGTTACTCAGACAGTAAAGTCGGAGCTGTCAGAAGTGAAAAAAGGTATGGAAACGATTAGTAGTGAATTACAAGGAACGCAGCAGAGAGTTAAAACAGTAGAAGACGCGATGGAGAATTTAATAGACACGCAACAAACAGAGATGAGATTGGTGAAGGGGAGGATGTCAGTTGCAGAAACTAAACACATGGAGAAGCAGCTTCGTTTTCGTGGTCTGCCAGAAGTGGAAGGGAAGTCAGCGCAAGAACAGATGACTGAGGTGTTGGCTGAATACCTGGGGAAGGAGGAGGAGGAAGTTGTGGCTATCCTAGATGTGGCGTACCGTGTGAACTCGAGAATTGCAACCCAGAGGAAATTACCAAGGGATGTGATTGTGCAGTTTACAACCAGAAACATGAAAGAGAGGATTGTGACAAAACAGTTTCAAGATCCATTGGAGATTGATGGCAAGACGATCATTATAATGAAGGAATTGCCCAGATCAGTGTTATTGGACCGGAAAAAATATAAAGGGCTAATTCAGACTTTGAAGGACATGAATATCAGGTACAGATGGGAGTTACCGGAAGGAGTGTCCTTTGAGTTTGGAGGGGCAAAAAAACGCATTAGATCTGAGCGAGAGATGGAGCGATTTATTAAGGACAATGAAAAAGACTTACCAACAAAACTATGAATATGGAGTGTAAAGTATTATCTTGGAATGTAAATGGACTAAACTCACCGAATAAGAGGAAAAATATTTTTCATTGGCTACTAAAACAAAAATGTGATATTGTTTGTTTGCAAGAGACCCATATTAGAAAACAGGATGTAAATTATTTAAAATCTGGAAAATTGGGCAAAGAATTTGTAGCGGCCTCTAACAAGAAAAAAAGAGGAGTGGTGTTGTATATAAAAGAGGAGCTGCAGCCAAAATTTGTTATGAGAGATGTGGAAGCTAGATTTGTAGCAGTGGAATGTATTTGGAATTTAAAGAGAGTGTTGGTAGTCGGACTTTATGCACCTAACGGTGCAAAGGAAAGCTTCTTTGAGGATTTAAGGAAGCATTTAGACGATCTTGTATATGATCAGATAATTCTTGCTGGAGACTTCAATGGAGTGACAGATTTGGAATTAGACAAAAAGACTACAACAGCACAAAAGAAAAGAGGACTATTGCCAAAGCTCTTTTTTGAGTTGATTCAACAAGAGACTCTCGAAGATGTATGGAGGAGAGAATACCCTAAAACTAGACAGTTTACTTTTTATTCTGCAAGGCATTTTACACTATCAAGAATCGACATGATCTGGGCCTCAAAAGACTTAGCGTTATGGACTAAGGAGGTAGAAATAATGCCGATGGTAGGCTCAGATCACAACCCAATTATGTGGAAATTTGGAAAAAGGAGAAAAAGGAAAGCCTGGAGAATAAATGAGGACTTGTTACAGGAAAGAGAGAATATGGAAATACTGAGAAGAGAGACAAAGTTTTTTATACAGTACAACGTGAATAAAGAAGTACCAACCAATAAAGTTTGGGATGCGTACAAGGCGGTTGTAAGGGGCATACTAATGGACTTAAATGGCAGAGCAAGAAAAAAGAAAGAGGAGAAAAGACAAGAGATTGAGGAGAAAATAAAAGCCAAAGAAGTACAGTTAAAAAAGAGACCAGGGAAAAAGAAAATATACCAGGAAATTAAAATTCTTCAAGAACAGCTAACAGCAATGAGTAATAAAGAATTGGAGTGGAACCTAAAAAGACTGAATCAAAAAGCGTTTGAGGGTGCTAATAAACCTGGGAAATATTTGGCATGGCAATTGAAGAAGAAAAGGGAAAAGAAAATAATAAATAAAATCTGTGAAGAAGATAAAACGTATTTGGAGCAGACTACCATTAGTAGAGCCTTTTATAAATTCTATGCTAAGCTGTATAATAAAAAAGAAGTAAACAAAGAATCAATAGCATCATACCTGGAGAAAACCAAACTTCCAGAAATCTCGGAAGCTTGGAGAAATAAGTTGAACAGTGAAGTAACTGATGAGGAAATAAGCAAGGCAATACAATCTGCAAATCTAGGAAAGGCGCCAGGGCCAGATGGACTTACGGCTAAATTTTATAAGACAATGGCCAATGAACTGGCACCATTCCTAAAAGAGGTGATGAATGGAGTTTTTAGGGATCAAAGGATTCCAGATACTTGGAGTGAAGCGAATATATCATTGATCCCAAAAGAGGGCCAAGACCTGACCAACGTGAAAAATTACAGACCTATATCACTACTTAATAATGACTATAAAATTTTTGCGAAGATATTGGCGGAGAGATTGAAGGGGTGGCTCTCGGAAGTCATAGAAGAGGAACAAGCAGGCTTTTTGCCAGACAGACAAATAAGAGACAATTTAAGGACAGTGATCAATGCTATTGAATACTATGACAAGCGTTGTGACAAAGAGGTTGGTTTCTTCTTTGTAGACGCTGAAAAAGCGTTTGACAATTTAAACTGGGACTTTATGTTTGCCACTATGGAAAAGCTACAACTGGGAGAAAGATTCGTCAGAGCAATCAAGGAAATTTATAGAGACCAGACTGCAGCAATTGTAGTGAATGATGAACTGACCAAGAAATTGACGATTAGTAAAGGAACAAGACAAGGTTGCCCGTTATCTCCATTGTTGTTCATTTTAGTATTGGAGATTCTGATGATACAGATCCGACAAGATGAGGAAATACGAGGAATAAAAATAAAGGACTATTCATATAAGGTCAGAGCATTTGCAGATGACATAATGTTAATTGTAGAAGACCCACTGGAGAACATGCCAAAAGTGATAGACAAGATCAAGGAGTTTGGAGACTTGGCAGGTTTCTTCATTAACAAAAAGAAGTCAAAGATATTATGCAAAAACATGACTAAGCAGAAACAACAACTGTTAATGGAAACAACGGATTGTGAAGTAACTAGTAAGGTGAAATACTTGGGAGTTGAGCTGACTACAAAAAATATAGATTTGTTCAAGAATAATTATGAAAAATTATGGACTCAGATAGAGAGAGACCTGACCAAATGGAATAGATTGAACCTGTCATGGCTGGGCAGGATTGCAGCAGTTAAGATGAATGTGTTACCAAGAGTAATGTTTTTGCTACAGACAATACCAATCATCAGAGACTCTAAACAATTTGAAAAATGGCAGAGGAAAATATCAGATTTTGTTTGGGCAGGCAAGAAGCCTCGAGTGAAAGTAAAAGTTTTACAAGATGCAAAGGAAAGAGGCGGAATGCAACTGCCCAACCTGAGACTTTATCATGATGCAATCTGCCTAGTTTGGTTAAAAGAGTGGATGACATTAAAGAATAAGAAACTATTAGCCCTAGAGGGATATAAAAAATTTTTTGGATGGCACGCATACCTATGGCATGACAAAGTAAAGGTCAACTCGATGTTCCTGCATCATTTCATAAGGAGAAGTTTATATACAATCTGGAAGAAGTATAGAATTTACCTACAAGAAGGAACCCCCATGTGGGTGGTTCCATACGAGGTGATAGATCCGAGAGCTGTTGATAATGAACAACAATGTTTAACGTACAAAGAAATAACTAAAACTGAAGTATCTAAACTTAGAATAAAGACGCAGGAGGAACTATCACCTAACTATGATTGGTTCCAGTATAGACAGATTAGAGACTTATACAACTCGGACTCTGCAAAGGGGGGCATACGAACAGAGAACTCGGAACTAGAGCAGACCCTTCTTAAAGAAGACAAGAAAAGAATATCCAAGGTATACCAAGTACTGTTGAAATGGTATACTGAGGATGAGATAGTTAAAACACAGATGGTGAAATGGGCTATAAATTTTAATAAAGAAATAACAATGGAGGCATGGGAATACTTGTGGAAAATTACAATGAAGACAACGACATGTATTAATATTAAAGAGAACATTTACAAAATGATCTATCGTTGGTACATGACACCAAAGAAGATTGCGCTAGGGAATTTGAACACTTCTAATAAATGCTGGAAATGTAAGAAGCATGAGGGCTCCCTCTATCATATGTGGTGGTCATGTGAGGTAGCCAGGCAGTACTGGGGTGAAATAATAAGAGAAATGAGTGAAATTTTACAATTTCAAATAAATAAGAACCCAGAACTCCTGCTACTAAACTTGGGAATGGAGGGAATTCCAGCCCATCATAGGACGTTAATATTTTATATGACAGCAGCAGCTAGACTTTTGTATGCGCAGAAATGGAAAGTACAAGAAGTGCCAACTATTGAAGATTGGATCTACAAATTGCTGTATATGGCTGAAATGGACAAGATGACAAGAAAACTGAGAGATCTGGACTCAGGGCAGTTTAACACAGACTGGGAGAAGCTGAAACAATATCTGGAGAAGAAATGGGAGGTGGGAGGAAAACTGTGGCAGTTTGAGAACTACTGAAGTATAATAAAAGTATAAAAAAGAGGGGTGACTTTACCGGGGGAGGAAGAGAAAAGTGAATTCATAAGCAGTTAGATTAATAGATTGATATATATATAGATATGTATAGGTTAACTGATAGAACATTGATAGAGAATAATTAATGATAAGGTTTAAACATGAGGATTGAGTAACTAACAATATTTTCTTTCTTTGATAAGATTTATATGCACCAAACTGAATGTACAGAAGAGTCAAATTGATTGACTGATTATGTGGTGAGCTATATAGAATTACCATAAAAAGATGAAATGAGTAATATATAGAGAACAAATCAAATTGTTTGATTTGTTTGATTTAAATGTGGGAAATTTTTATGGTTTATGATATATAGGTTTATGATATATAGAAATATTTAAAACTGGAAAATGGGATAAATTGTTTATCTAAAGACGTACAGTTTGGGTGTATAATAAGAAAAGTAGTTAAAGATGTACTGCTTAACATAATGGAGAATGTATATCTGTTTTAGACAGAGGAATTTAATAGAAGTAAGGGAAAAGGGACAAAGGGTGGGAAAGCTGTTGGAAGTCAACAAAAGGGGGGGGGAAGGGAGGGGGTTAGAAATGAAAAATTTGGGGAAAATTGAATGTAATGTAAAAATAAAAATATTCTAACCCAATAAAAAAAATTTCAAAAAAAAAAAAAAAAAGAGATTTACAACAAGCATTTTTGGGACTACAGTACCCACCAAATGAAGTGAAGAAACAAATCAACAGGGCCAGACTAGTACCCAGAAACAGTCTGCTCCAGGACAAACCTAAAGGAACTATCAACAGAACACCACTGGTTGTCACCTATAGCTCCCAGCTCAAACCCATCCAACGTATCATCAGTGAGCTACAACCCATCCTGGAAAATGATACCTCTCTCTCAGAAGCCCTGGGTGGAAGACCTTTCCTTGCCTACAGACAGCCCCCCAACCTTAAACGACTTCTCACCCACAATCATGAATCGGCCAGCAGAGTCACCAGCACAGGTACCAGGCCCTGCAACAGACCCAGATGCCAGCTCTGCCCCTATATCTACCCAGGGAATACAATTACAGGACCCAATGGCATCAACTACACTGTCTCTGGCTCTTACAGCTGCTCATCTTCCAATCTGATATATGCCCTCATGTGCCAACAATGTCCTTCTGTTCTGTACATTGGACAAACCAGCCAACCTCTACGCAAAAGAATAAATGGACACAAATCTGACATTAGAAATGGAAACATCCAGAAACCAGTGGGAGAACACTTCAATCTACCAGGACATTCCATCAAAGACTTAAAGGTTGCTGTAGTTCAACAGAAACCTTTCAAAAACAAAATCCAACGGGAGGCTGCTGAATTGGAATTCATATGCAAATTTGACTCTGTCAAGCTGGGACTGAATAGGGACTATGAATGGTTATCACATTATCACAGGTAACAGATTTCCTTTACAGAGGCGGGGTCTGGGGGAGCCCAGTGGCACCTGGTGTGGGCTTCCGGGGACCACAGTTCTCTTTGTCAGATGCATCTGACGGGGAGAGCTGTGGTTATTGAAGGCTTATACTACATTGGAATTGGATGGTCTGGTTGTTCTGCTGCTACAAACCAACACGGCAAACTCCTTTGAAGCCTCACACAAGCCAATTAATCTCCATACCAAGAAGAGATGTTTTCATTTACTAGCAAAGGAATGTTTTGGTTACATCCCTCTCTCTGCCCCCCTAACTGCATCTTCTCTCTCCTCCCCTTCTCCCCCCCTTCTATATTTGATCAGTTTCTGTACCATGCATCTGACGAAGAGAACTTGATTCTCGAAAGCTTATGCTACAATAAAATTGGTTAGTCTTAAAGGTGCTACTAGACTCTTTTTGATCTTGTAATGTTAGTATCCCGTGGATCTGTGAGGCCTAGTATAGAATGTGGGTGTGGATTTGTTCATGGCATAGCTAGCTGGCTTCTTCAGCTTGACTTGGGGGTCTGCCAGTCTCTAACTCCACCAAAACATCTAATCATTGATTAAATGCAGCTGACTTAGGCAAGTTTGCAGAAAACGCTTTTGTGAAAAAATATTATGTTTTAATAGCTGGTTTGTTGGAACCCTGTTTACAGTTTTACATGCAAAGATTATTTCATTTTTAATGTTTTCTATATTGTTGGTCTGCTCCTTGGAACAGTTTGTGCTGCGTTAGTTTGTGAAACAATATTGTACACAAGATACTTTCTAACACTGTTGCATTTTGATATAAAAGAAAATTCATTTCTTGTTGTTCAACTTCTTATTTACATAAGTAATTCTTATATCCTGAGTGGTTTAGGGTTTTTTTTGGTAAATATCTATACAAGTAGGAAATCTTGTGGTAATTATAATCAAACTAATTTAATTTCCCATAGAATTCCCTACGAGTTCTTTTAATGACCAATATTACTAAGGTATTTTGTTTTTCATTTTCATTTACTGTTCACCCAATATTTTTTTCTTTGAAGTAATGGTAGATGCTCAGAGAAAAAAAATTTATTGCCTAAATATATTTAAAGGGAAACTATTAAAGGACAATAAAACTGGACTTTTTAGAAACAGTAGACGACAAAATTTTTATAATTCTACACTGGCAATAAGCTCTTTTAGGCAGTTCTGCACCTCATCATATTCTCTACTTCAGGGAAGCCATTCAATACTTGGATGCTTTTGCAGTACTCTCATGGGTACCTGAAATTGCTACATGTCAGGATCTCATTACTGGTGTACTATTTGCTTCTCTATTGCAGGCATAGCAAAAATTTGACAACTAGTTTTCCAAAAGTTTCACTTCTTAGGGTTTACTCAGTGCATGTTAATGTCATTCTTTACTTTGTAGCAAAACAATATTTAGTGTCCATGCAATACACTTATTTCAACATATTAGGATCTCATACTCTCAGGGTACAATAGTGACCTGGTGTAGAATTCTCCTGCTTGCCATGTTGGAGATCACAACAGAGCCAGAAGACCTATAAGTTACTGCTGTCAGGCAGCCACTGCACTCCGGAAATTTTATAGGATAACTACCTGGATCAGGGACAAAGTTGAAGAGGGAGCATTAGGTAGCATGCCACTCAACTAATATATTCAAGTCCCTCTAGCCAGCCTATGGTTTGTAAATGAATGTAATTACTGATGATGGTATCTGTTAGCCAGGGTTCACCCACTGATTAGCTTGAACTGGGGAAGGAAACTGGACTGGAAAGGGCAGCTGCTAGTGTGAATAACCTCTACTATTTTTATCCCAGAACAAGGTTTTATTTTATTCAGGGAGACTATTTCCAGTTCTGGATTGGGTGCAAGGCACTTAGAGAAGGAGAATTCAGTCTTTATTCATTATTATCTTAAAAAAAAAACCTAACAGCGCAATCCTGAGAAGGGAACCAAAAGTGGTCAGGGAGCCAACTAAGAGTTACACCAATGTATACCGGACTTGTGCCAGTGTAACCACCCCACACCAGTGCAGCAGCACAGTGCCACTTCACAGCAGCCCACTGCCAGTGCCCTAGCTGCAGTGTAAGTCCTTTGCCAGCTGTGCTGGGAGGTGTGCTTGGGGGCGGGTGCAATTTAGTTGTCCAAGGCCCAGCGCAGCGGCCTCGGACTGCTGCTGCCCCCGCCCCTCCCCCGATGGAGACCCCAGCCCCATTCACCCAGCAGCAGGGGCCGAGGAGGAGCCAAAGGCTGCGGAATCGGCAGGGAGCCATTGTGCCCTCACGGGCCTGCCAGGCACCACCGCTCCGCCACCGGGAGCTTCGGGGGGTGGGGCGGCCAGCGGCAGGAGAAGGTGCTGAAGAGTGCGGCTGCGGCTGTGGTGGAAAAGTCCCGCCAAGGGGGAAGGCCGCGGCCGGCCAGGCAGGGCCGCGCTGGGCCACCAGACGCCAGCGCAGGCGCACCAAACCAGCCTGGGCAGCAACCAGAGGCAGCAGGGCGGGGGAAGGGGCAGGCCCATCCAGGATTGGAGGGCCACCCAGGAGGTAGCTGGGCCATCCAGACAGGGATGGGAGGGGCTAGGATGGTTGCCCATCACGGGGAGGGAAGGTGACAGGCCAGCGGAGAAGGAGGAAGGTGGGGCAACCCTACAAATGACTCCCCAATGGGCTAGGGGGAGGTGGGCACAGTGGGCGTGGCCGTAAGTGGCCCAGGTGGTGGGGCTGACGTTGGGTGGGGGCACTTGGGAGAGGGGGTGGAGCTGAAGGGGGAAGAGGATTTAAGAAGGCTCTGGAGGCAGGCTGAGGAGGAGGTTGCCAGTTTGATTGTGGCTGACACTGCTGAAGGAGGTCAGGCTGCCCTGAGAGCTAAGGCGCAGCCGGCCGGGGTGGACCCAAGTGCTGACCGGCCCGCCAGTTCAGACAAGGGCCGCCCGTGGGTCTGAGGCCACCTGGGAAGGATCCTTCGCCTGCTAGGGACTTGCCCACCCCTCCAAGGTGCCCAGAACGGACCCGTCACCGCCACCGTCAGGGGGTGCCCCACAGCATGACATTAGTCATATCCTTAAGCCATTTTGGGTCCAGCACATCCCCAGCAGTGGTGGAAAGTTATGCTGGGAAATACGGTGGCATAGATGATAAGTGCCTATTGTGCAGGAAAAATTTACTACCCTTGCTACTCCCGACCTTGCCCAAGCTGCTCAGAAGAGCATAGGAAGCTGACTACCAAAAGCCATCATCTCAGGACCAGAGCACGGCTCTCAAGGTCCACCCTGCATTACCCTCACATCTTTTTGATGCAGTGATGTTTCAATGGAGCCACTGCAAGTTGATGGGCATTAGTGGCTCCCATCACATCCAATGGGCCTCCCAGCCTCTCTCGTGGTTTCCAATGGGTATTCTCATTAATTGTTGTGGGCTCCCCCCTCGTCGGCCGCCCTCCAAGTCGGGTCCATGGATCCTTTGTGTCCTTGCCTTCTGCCTCAGCCCCCCTCCCGCCGTAGGGTGGGTGGCCTCTCTTGGACTCAGAATGGGTATAAGGGAAGGTGGTTGCAGCACCAGCGTCCTTCCCTTCCCTCGGCTGCACATGCCTCACCTTCCTCCCAGGCCACATCAAATGCTTCCTCCTCGGCTTCATTGAGAGGCTTCCTTTTATACTCTATTTCCCTTTTCCCCACCTTCCCCAATCTGTGCTCTCCTTCCTTGATCAGCTCCTCCACCTCTAGCCCCTTCACCCACTCCAGTGCCCTCTCCTATTCACCCCCCCCAATGTGGATTCCCCACTGCCTTCCTGATCCTGCCTTTCACTCCTTCCCCCCCGCCCCCTTCTTCAATACTCCACTCTCCTCCCTGGTGACCGCCATCCTGGCCAGCATGCTCCTTGCCCTCCCCTGCGTGGCTGCTGGCCCTGGCCCTGGTAGTGACTTGGTGCGGCCCGGTTGGGCTGGGCCCAAAGCTGAGGGCAAGGAAGGCTTGCGCCGCAGCAGCCCCGCTGCTTGCTGCTCGCACGGGCTGCCCATCACAGAGCAGCTGGCTGGTGGTGCAGCAGGCTGGCAGTGGCATTCGGCTGCGTCTCAGGACTCCCAGGAGCATTGCACCTGGATCGAGCTGGTAGGAGCTGCCCCAGGGTCCCTGCGGCATTTTCCTTTGTCGGGGGAGGCGGTGGGGGCAGGTGAACCACCACCCCAAGTCCAGCGTGGCTGCCTCTACCGGACAATTGTTTTAGAATCAGCCCCTTCACGCCTCTAAGAAGCCATCTCTCCAAGACTCGGGAGCTGATCCCGAGTAACAGAGGCTGCGGAAGTGAGCCTCACCAGATCCCGCAGCCTTTCTGGTCTTACTCTTCATAGACAGAGTGCAGATTTTTTGGAATGGCAGTGGCAGGAGGGAGCTTGCAAGCAAGTTCTCTGTCAGCTCTTGTGGCTCTAGCTGCCATGTGAATGTGCACAGCTAATATCCCAGTTGAGGGGAGTTTTTAACACAGAGACAGACATCCTCTTCACTCTTGACAGTCCAATAGAGTCTGTGTTAAGCAACTGCTTCCTCCCTGTGTTTGTTTCCGCACAACTGATGATAGCTCCCCCTTCCGACCAGGACAGTCCCTCCGCACAGCCCCAGGAATGGTCCTCAGCCCTAGGCCACCAGGCAAGTGGCAGTACTGAGAATCCTCCAGGTGCTATTCAGTGGTTACCACACCAGAGGCACTCACACACCTGCTCATGTTCTGCTGCGTCCCTGTCACTGCACTTCTCTGCTGGCTGAGATGAGACAGAGGCCAGGGTCTCATCTCAGGCCTCCTCTCCCAGATAATCTGTTGGGGCAGAGGAAACTGCTGCCAGGTAGTGATGTTGTGGAGCATGACACAGACAGTCATGAGCTTTGCAACGGCCAGGGGTTGCATCACTCCGCAGCCCTCCCTTATAGTGTAGGCATTGAAACTGCATCTTCACTTGCTGAGTGATTTTTTTAAAATAATGAAATATATGCAAAATGTTTGAATATAAGTAAATATTTCATCAAATATTCAAACAGCACTGACTACAATTAGTAGATTGGCTGTGAACAAAATCAAGTAATCCAGCATCCCTGAATCAAACTGTATGCTTCATTGTTTAAACATTTTTTAAAATTTTCATTATTGAAACAGACTATTATATATTGGTGGTCATGGGGGATCAGTTGAGACAACATGTGTTCCTTGTGCTTCAAGACCAGAATAGAAGCAGCATATCATTGTTTTGTTTAGGTTTTTTCCTTTTCAGATTGAAAGATGTGCATATAGTTGCACAGAAGAGTTTGCAGATCTGAAATAATTTTTTCTGAGAACACTTGCCATTATTCAAGTTTCCCAAATGCTCATTATCTACATATAAGAGCATTTAGATAGAAGACAAATGCAAACAATTTCCCAGATTTAACATGTAGCAGGTGGACTGTAGGATGGTTTCTGCTTTTGGGTTATATTTTTGAAAGTTTCTCAAAAATTCTTGCTACCATCCCATCTGATGGACCTTTTCCCCATGTGCTCCTGGTAAGCAGCATCTGCTACTCAGCATTTCTAGTATTAGACTCATGAGAAATTAACTGTGCACATAAAATGATGTTTTTTTTTTTACTGTTTGTAACTGAATAGTTCCCATCGTTTCAAAAACTGTGAGCACTCTCTCCTTCTGTGGAGTACAGAATGCACTTTGATTTAGTGAGGAGCTTTTAAGCAACAAAATTGCAGTTAGAGTGCCAGTGGAGAAAAACTTGAAGCAAATGTGACCTAGGCAGATCATGAGAGAGAGAGGGCAGGAAGGATTACATTAGGGCTTAGTTCTTGTGGCTCCTTCTTACATGCCCAGGGGTAATGCTGATCACCACTTTGGGGTCAGGAAGCAATTTTTCTCAGAACAGTTTGACTAGAGATCCCAGAGGTGTTTTACCATTTTCTGGGCATGGAGCAGGGGTCACTGGGGTTGTGTGTGGGCAGGGGGGAGATAGTGTTGTACCTCTCAAATGAGAGATACAACACTAGACTCCAAATATATCTTTATTACTTTCAGTCACATAAACTTAAAACATATCCTACAGTTGCAATCACTCCCACTTCCTACACCTGGCTTATATACAATCCTCTTAAAGAAACATACACCACATCTCCTCCCCTTCTCATTCCATAACATAATCCTTCATCTAAAAAGGTAGTTGTCTTATCCTTCCTTTCCTTTCCATTGCTACAGCTGATGGTACTTCCTGAGATGATACTGACAATGGTGATAATGTCTCTTGAGGTGCAACTGAAATACTTGAAAGCAGTGCAAGAACTTTTACATCCTCTTTTCACACTGTGCTTGAGGATGGCAAGGGCAACTGGGACAAACAGCTGTTACATTTTCTGCTCCTGGCTTATATTCCATCTCATAAGTAAAACAGGAATTGTACTGACCACCTAGCAATTCGATTCCCTGCCCTTCTCAATCCTTTTGATGTCAGTAATGTTATCAGGAGACTATGATCAGTGTGCAATTTAAATAAGTGGCTCCATAAATAAGTTCTCTACTATTCTGTGGCCCAAACACAGTAAGTGCCTCCTGTTCAACCACAGAGTACTTTCTCTCAGCCTGAGTCAATATTCTTGATGCAAATGCAACTGCCTTTCCCACCATATCCTCACAGAGCTGGGTCAACACATCTCCCAATCTATATTCAGAAGCATCAGTTGTACAGTTATAGACAGTGATGGATCAAACAGTTCCAGAGCCAAACTATGAACTATCAGATCTTTTACAGTAATGAAACTAGCCTGAGCCACAGGTGACCATACCAGATTTGCGCTTCCATGCAGCAACTCTCTATGTGGCTCAATAACTGAAGCATACCATGAAGTCAACCCCAAAAAGGACCACAAACCTTGTAAGTCAACCAAAGGTGGTGCCTGCATAATTGCCTTAACATGATCTAAATCAGGTTTAAACCCAGCTGCTGAAACACTCCCCAAAAAGGGAGTTCCACCTGTCTGAGTTTACATTTCTCCATGTTAAGTTCCAGTCCAGCTGCATTCATACATTTCAATACCGATTATAAATTGTTGTTAATACAATGTCTTGTGTACAGAGAAGGCAGAAGTCGCAGAATACCTGCAGGGGGCAGAAAATCTGAAAGATGGATAGCAGGATGTGATCTTTCT
This sequence comes from Eublepharis macularius, assembly GCF_028583425.1. Lineage (NCBI taxonomy): Eukaryota > Metazoa > Chordata > Lepidosauria > Squamata > Eublepharidae > Eublepharis > Eublepharis macularius. The sequence goes on from NC_072792.1 coordinate 121,406,140, forward strand.
TTCTTCCTCTCTTCTGTCCTTCTTACATAGCTCCAGATTGGTATTCTTAGGCTACTTCCTGCTTCTTCCCGGAAGTCCCTCTCTCCCAGTTCAGTAAGGCAGTATCTATTCTGTTTCTCTTCTTTCTATCATAGTTGTAGTTTTTGAATAAACTCTCTTCATTCACTCCTTAATCAGACTCAAGATCATTCCTAAGATATACCATACCCAACATAAATTACTCTCATGTTCTTCAGTGGTCTTTCCAAATAAAAATAATACCATCCAAATAACACTGAACTTCCTTCTACCCCTTAAATATTAAAGACATCATCTTTTGAAAAGCAGCAGGGGCTGAAGCCAACCCATATGAGACACCTTTAAATCTAAATAATTCATTGTGCAATAAATGTTGTAAGGTGTCTACTTTCTTTATGCAAAGTAACTTGATGATATGCACTCTGCAAATCCAAAGTAGAGAACATCTTTGACCCTGCCAACTCAGAAAACACTTCTTCTATATGTGGCAATAGGTGGCTATCAGTCAAAACAGCCTTATTTAGTTCTCTTAAGTCTACACAAAGACGTATATCTTTCTTTCTTAGCAGAACTATGGGTGAAACCCATTCTGATGAATCCATCTATTCAATAATATCCTTCTGCACCAGTTTCTTAAGCTCCTCTGATGCAGCACTTCTCAGAGCAAATGGCAATATTGTAACTTCTGTTGTGCAGGGACCACATTAGCCCTCACTTTTACTTTATAGACCAATGCCTTTGCACAACCAACTTCCGATACAGGAGTATACCCACTCCCATGAACCGGAAAAAACCCAAACCATGTGATTCATGGTTCGTCAAATTTCACTAACCACACAAATCCAAAGTAGAGAACATCTTTGGTTCGTGAACCAGTCTGTTTGGTTCATGAAAACATCACTTCCGGGTCAGAAAACCATCACTTCCAGGTCAGCAGAAGATCACTTCTGGGTCAGCAGAAGGTCTTCAGGAAGTCCATCCCCTGTTGCCTAGAAAACTGATTGATTGGCACCAGGCTGTCTGCAGTCACAAACCAAAAAATGAACCAAATGAACCAGCCTAAAGTTCATGGCGGTTCGTCAGAAATGGAATCTGATGAACTGCAGTTCATGAACCACGAACCAGCCTAGTTTGTGCTTAATTTTAGTTTGTATTTCGGTTCATGCCCATCTCTACTCCCAACCCTCCGTGGGAGTTCAGCATCCAATTGTGGGGCCATACTACATCTATCCAGTACCATCAGCTTTAATGAAGCTAACAAGTCCCTGCCAAGGATAGGAGTACCAACAGGTATAATATAAAATTCTATAGGTGTGCAACATGCGCCAAAACTCACTTCAGCAGGTAGACAACGACATAAAGGTATTTGGTTCTTTAAATAACATACCAACTGCAATTTTGGTTCCACTAATGGTGCACTCCAAAAGTATTTCAAATAGAATGCTTCAGGTAATATAGAGACTGCTGAACCAGTATCTAACATCAACTCAATTTCCTGACCATCCTCCAAGGGGTTAACAGATATCTTAATAGTTCACATAATTCTTTTTATTATGCATAGATCTACTCCCATTCACATTCAAAATTTGTACATCAGGTACTTGAATTACATGCAACCGATAATTACTCTGGTGATTATAACAAGCCTTAGAGAAATGTCCAATCTTTTTGCAATGGTTACATTGCAAAAGCAGTACACTGTCCTCCTTTAGCAGGGCACTTAGGGTAATTTGCCAGATGTTGTATAGAGCCACAAGGAAAACACATTTTTGTTGACATTCTATTTCGCTGGCTTCCTAGCTTTTCAGCATGTTCCTTCAACTCTTTTGCAGGATATTGCAGCAATTCCACCTTTGTACTCCATCTCCAGTGCCCAAACTTATCATCTTAGTTTCATTCAAAGCTGCCTCAGTTTGAGTTGCTATCATTATAGCTTTATCCAATGAAAGTTCTTGTTCTAAAAGTAACTGTTCCCTTATGCAAGGTATAATTGTCTTTTCAACCAGCTGGTCCCTAATCTCATCTGCCAGCACTCCAAACTCACAGGAGCCAATTAGGTCTCTCGAAGCTGCAATATATTGTAAAGTTGAACCCTCCCCCCCAGCTTCTGTTCACACTGATGAAACTTGACGATTAGCAACCACATTAACTTTGGGCAAAAAAAATTATTTCAATGCAGTAAGAGCAGTCTCATATTTATCATCAGCAAGAGAAAATGTAAAAAATACATTGTCCTTCTACTCCCAAGGAGTGAGTAAGTAATACAAGCTTCCACTCTTCAGACACCTCCACGTCACTAATTGCAAGCAGATAAGTATCAAACATACAAATCCATGAGGTTAAAGCAATCAGGGACTCACCTGGCCTTTGTAAAAAAAAGGTGATGATGGGTTCAAAGGCAAAAAAAGCCACCCTGATTCATTGCCAATTTGTTGTATCTATTATTATTTATTATTATTATTATTTATTATTTTTCGTATTTGTATTCCGCCCTCCCTGCAAGCAGGCTCAGGGTGGATAACAGCATTAAAACATTTAAAACATTTCATATAAAACATTTAAAAGCATTGTACAAAAATATAAAAAAAATAGCAGCACTTTTTCTTGATGGTGGCAATACCGTTAATTACAAATAGTCCAACAGTGCAGTTGAACATAGCAGCAGCTTAAGAACAGTGGTGGGCAGCTCTCATAGGAAGGGGAGTAGATCTTGTATCCTCCAGCCAGTGGAGGCCCAATCTCAGCCATAAGCCTGGTGGAACAACTCTGTCTTATAGGCCCAGTGGAAAAATAGTAGATCCTGCCGGGCCCTGGTCTCGGTAGACAGAGTGTTCCACCAGGTAGGAGCCAGGACTGAGAAAGCTCTGGCTGTAGTCGAGGCCAGGCAGGCCTCCCTGGAGCCAGGGACTGATAACAATTTCTTTTCTCCTGATTGGAGGGTCCTCTGGGGAATATATGGGGAGAGACAGTCCCTCAGGTACGCTGGCCCCAGTCTGCACAGGGCCTTATAGGTCAATACCAAGACCTCGAACCTGATCCGATACTCCACTGGCAACCAATGCAACTCACACAATATTGGTGTAATATGTGCCCTATTTGGTGCTTTCATAATGATGCGCGCCACTGCATTTTGCACCAGCTGTAATCTTTGGTTCAGGCACAAGGGTAGGCCCGCATAGAGCGAGTTACAGTAATCTAACCTAGAGATGACTGTTGCCTGGATCACTGTAGTTAAGTCACAGGTAGACAGGTAAGGGACAAGTTGCCTGGTCTGCCGCAGTTGCCTGGTCTGCTGCAGGTGGAAAAAAGAAGACCTGACAACCGCTGTGACCTGTGCCTCCATTCAGGGAGGCATCTAGGATCACCCCCAGGCTTTTAACTCTTGGAACTGGCACAAGCTGTGCCCCATCGAGGGCCGGGAGCCGGAGTCCTGAATCCAGTCCTCCATGGCTCAAGTATAGGACCTCCGTCTTTGTTGGGTTCAGTTTGAGTCGACTCTGTTTCAACCAATCAATCACGGCTGCAAACGCATATTCCAGGACATCTGGGGCTAAGCCGGGCCATCCGTCCATCATCAGATACATCTGCGTGTCATCTGCATATTGATGGCACCCAAGCCTAAAACTTCGCACCAGCTGGGCAAGGGGGCGTATATAGATGTTAAACAGTAAAGGGAAGAGTATTGCCCCCTGCGGGACCCAGCACACCAATGGGTGACGGGGTGACAATTTCTCCCCAAGTGCCATCCTCTGTCCCCGACTGTGGAGAAAAGAGACAAGCCACTGTAAGGCAGTCCCTTGTATCCCCACATCGGTGAGGCAGTGAGTCAGAAGATCATAATCGACTGTGTCAAACACTGTTGACAAATCCAATAATATCAGCAGCACTGAACTACCTTGGTCCAGATGTCTGCAAAGGTCATCCGTGAGGGCGACCAGCAGCATCTCCATCCCAAGTCCTGGCCGGAACCTGGACTGAAAGAGATCTAGGGCCAAGACATCATTCAGAAAACCCTGTATCTGTCCCGCCGCCGCCTGCTCTATCACCTTTCCCAGAAACGGGAGGTTCGAGACTGGGCGATAATTGAACAGGTCAGTGGGGTCCAGTGTGTCAGCATTATATTGCTTTAGACAATATTGCTGTAAGACAGCAGGCACTTAGTGGCCATGATCACTGACAGCTTCCTAACAGCTGAATGTGCTGTTTGGTTTGAGCTGGTCAGGTCTGGTTCCTCCCCTGCCTGGATGATGCAATACAGGAGGGGATAGATGACTCAGCATGACTCAGGAGGAGCTAAATGACTCAGCATGATGGCTAATTGGATAATTGTCAGTGCTGATATGTATATAAGTGTATATGCTTTGCTTAGTCTCTCTCTGCTGTAAAACAGACTGGCTGGCGCAGCACTTTGTCTGATTGAATGACTGTGAACTATTTGCCCCCCCACAGTCGGAAGAAAGAGGCAGACACAGTATTTTGGAACTAAGGGCCGCTTTATTAAACATAACAATAACATTAAACTGCGGCAAGGCCAACTGCGGTACAGGTCAAGCCATGGGGTCCAACCAGTACCTCCGCCTTGACCTGCCTGGGCGAGCCCCGCTGCCCCGGGCTTGAGCCATTCAAAGAATGGCCTAGACCCGGCCGGCCAGGCAAAGGGTTCCCCCTCAAGATCCTAAAGCCTCAGCCATACAGCATGAGGAAAAGACTTGCACCCGGGGTTCCCAGTAGGCGGTCTAGCCAGGTGGTGGCAGCCATGAAGCAGGCCATCCTTCCTGACAGACCCCTTTCCCCACCTATGGGGAATTGCCAAAGGGGGTGCTCACCGGCCCGCTCCCTACTCCCCAACTTTCTCCTGCCAGGACACCTACACAGCGACACCCAAAAATAGCCTCTCGTCCTGCTACAATACAAGGTAGGCGAAAAACCCAAACCCATGTGGCCAATCCAGGAATGGGAAAAAATTCCTACCTGGCTCAACAGCAGCCGGCTAATCCTGCACTGCAACAGGGCGAGGCGGGTGGGCCGATCGCGTGGAAGGGACTGCTGCTGGAGGGCGGAGACGCCTACTAAGGCTCCTGTCTCCGCCCACCAGCCAAAGACCCGGATGCCCAGGAAAAGTCTGCCTCTCCTCCAGCCGTGGGGGCAAAACCAGCACCCAGCTAAGCTGCAATGCAGCAGCTGGGTAAGTGCTGTAATGTTCTGTAAATAAATGTAAATAGTTTTTACACTAGCCTGTACTGGTGTGTGACTCTGCTTGGCTCACCTGCGGCTTCGGTGCTGGGATGCACGTACACTGACAGGGTTATGGGCCCAGCACGCTTCCGCTGTGCCCTGGAGGTTCTAAACGAGGCTGGTCTGCCGGAAAGAGGTGTGGTGAGCTGTGTATCCAGTGGCCGAGTGGATGTCTACAGCAGCTGGAGAAACAGAGGAAGACAGTCCAAGCCAGTCTGAAGATAGTGAGTCGGAGGAAGACGTGAGTGGAGCTGATATACAAGTGCCAGACGCAGAAGGCATTATGGCACAGGCAGCAGTGGCGTTGCTGGTAGATAAGCTCACCTCCACTAACTATAATGTCTGGGCACTCCGAATGGAACACTATCTAAAAAGAGAAGCATTGTGGCTTTACGTTGCTTCTCCCCCAAATCAGCCGACAGCAGAGGACGATGCCAAAGATCAGAAGGCCTTGGCTACTATCATCCTGAGTGTGGCAGACGACCAGCTGGTGCACGTATCTGGTAAGGCAAAAGCTAAGGATGCGTGGGACAGTTTGAAGGCAATTTATGTGCAGCAAACGGCTGGGTCTTTGATTGCCATAACCCGTCGCATGTATAGGACTACTATGCGGCCGGGGGAGTCTGTGCAGGCTCACTTAAATGCCTTATCAACTTATTTCCAGTTGCTGGAGCAGCGAGGCAAAAATGTGTCAGAAGAGGACAAAGTTTTTATTATCCTGAGCTCCCTTTCTGAGCAGTTTAACATGCTGATAACATCCCTGGAGACCCTGGAGACAAACAAGCTGACCTTGGCTTATGTCACCGGCAGGCTGCTAGAGGAAGAAGCCAGGAAGGGGGAGAGCAAGTTGATCTCTTCCCATGCTTGTTACCATCCTGGACCAGAGGGAACCAAAGGAGCCGGCTGCAGCAACGGTGAAGGGAGAGAAAGCAGCAGAAGACAGCGTGCAGATCTGGAGCAGGTGCCTCTCAAGGTCCGGAGGTGTTTCTGTTGTGGATCAATGAACCATCTGAAAAGAGATTGTCCAGATGCCAGAAGGAGAGATGGAGGTGGGAGGCAGTCTCAGAAATCTGTGCAAAGGCAGAAAGCTACACTGGTAGTCACTGATGTGGCTGCTGAACGCAGGGTTTGGATCCTGGACTCTGGCGCGTCTCAGAATTTTTGCCAGAGTGAGAGCCTCCTACAGAACATCCACCCTTCAAGTTTGCAGCATGTGAGTTTGGCAGATGGACGAAACTCCAAGGTACAGTGTGAGGGCAGTGTGACATTTCCTGCCTTGCAGCACACTTTCACAGGTGTGTTGTGTGTGCCTGCACTGGAAAATAATCTCCTCAGTGTCTTTGCTTTAGATAAGGCTGGCTTTACTGTTACTTTTGCTGGCAAATCATGCAAGATAGCAAGAGGCAGCCAAATACTGGCTGTGGGGAGATTGCATAACAATGTATATGTGCTTGATAATGAGTCAGTGGGGGTGAAATCAGTGACAAATAAGAGCCCACATCATAAATGTATACACTTACTACACAGGCGTCTTGGGCATGTGAGTTATAACACAATCAAAAAGACACTGGCATTTCTTGGGAATGAGAGTGTGGAGGAGTGCAGTAATTATTTAGATTGTGATATCTGTAAATGCACCAAGTCAAAAGCGTTTCCTGTGTCTAAAAAGAGTGATAGAGTGTCTGACAAACCGCTGGCTCTGATACATGCTGATGTGATTGGGCCTTATGCCAACAGTCACTCAAACAACAAATATGCTCTCATATTGGTTGATGATTATTCCCGGTTTGGTTGGGTGTTTGCACTGAAGAGAAAGGCAGAAGTGTTCACAACCTTTAAATATTGGGCACGGAGAGTGCAAAAGCAATTGGGTTGTGAAATATGTGCCTTGCAAACAGACATGGGAGGTGAATTCATGTCCTCTGAGTTTGCCCGGTGGCTAAAGGTTCAAGGTATAAGGCACAGGGTATCAAATGTCTCCACGCCACAAGAAAATGGTGTAGCAGAACGTAGAGGAGGTGTACTGCAAACAATGATGAGTTCAATGCTAGCTGATGCAGGTTTACCTATCTCCTACTGGGCAGAAGCCTTGAAAGCCGCTGGTTACGTAGCAAATAGGCTTTGGACACAATCCATAAATGATATCCCGTACAGGGTACTGTATAAGAAAGATCCCAGTTTGGGATACTTGAGGATTTTTGGTGCAAAGGCGTGGGTAAATATCCCTGTTAGCCAAAGAAGGAAGGGAGGAGCAAAGGCTAAGAAGCTCCTCTTCCTTGGGTATCAAACAGGAATGAAAGCTTACAGGTTTGCAAATGACCAACACACGTTAAGCTTTAGCAGGTCTGCTAATTTTTGTGAGGACCAAAACTGGCTCAGAATACATGCAAATGAGTTGCCTTCTCAGGTTATGTTTCCACTATCAGAAAGCTCAGAGGAAACAAAAGAAATAAAACAGGAGGTAACTTCTCCTAGACAACATTCCTCTGAGGGTGTGCAGAGTGAAAGGCAACAGCCTAGAGTATCTAGTAGAAGTACAAAAGGAGTACCTCCAGTTCGCTATGGTTATGATACTGCCATAAATTATGTTTATGTTAAAGAGCCAAGGAATTTTCAGGAGGTGTTGTCTCTGGATGAAAAAGAGAAAAAAGCTTGGCTAGAAGCCATGCAGACAGAGTATAACTCTCTTGCAGATAAAGTATTTACACTGGCAACGCTGCCAACTAACAAGGATGCTATTGGTTGCCGATGGTTATACAAACTAAAATGCTTGCCAGATGGTGGGGTACAAAGGAAAGCACGATTGGTAGCTAAAGGGTACTCGCAAATTGAAGGAGTGGATTATGACGAATGCTTTGCTCCTACAGTCAGGGCAGACACTTTAAAAACAGCACTGTGTAAAGCAGGGGTAGATAACATGAAAGTCCATCACTTTGACTTTACAACTGCGTATCTGAATGCCAGCATTGATGAGGACCTGTACATGGAACAGATTCCAGGTTTTGGGTGCACTAACAAACACTTAGTTCTAAAAATCAACAAAGCCTTGTATGGATTAAAACAAAGCGCAAGAGCATGGAATGAAAGCCTAAGTAAAGCACTAACTGCAATTGGTTTTACACAGAGTATTGCAGATCCGTGTTTGTTTCACAAATGTATTGAAAACAATGATTGTTTTGTGTTGATTTATGTAGATGATATCTGTTTCTTGTTCCACAAAGATGCTGAGTTAAATTGGTTCATGCATACCACAGAAGGTCTGTTTAAAGTTAAACATCTGGGCAGTATTCAAAACTATCTTGGTGTGGAAATTACTCAGAATAAAAATGGTTGTTTTGAGTTATGCCAAGAGGAAAAAATAAAGCAGCTACTGGAAAGGTACACTATGGCTGATGCCAAAAGTGTGAGCACACCAATGACCACTGGCTATGTAAAAGAGGCAGAGGATACTGTGTTTGAGAACAAAACAATGTATCAGTCACTTGTGGGGTCATTGTTATATATTGCTTGCTGGTCTAGACCTGATATATGCATGGCAGTACATTTACTGTGTCAAAAATGTGCATGTACTTACAAAAGGGACTGGGTAGCTGCAAAAAGGTTGTTGAGGTATTTAAAAGGTACTGCAACACACAAACTTGTCCTGGATACTGTCAATGATCAACAATTGTTAGCTTACAGTGATGCCAGCTGGGGAGACAGAATAGATGGAAGGTCTACTACTGGCTATGCCATTTATGTTTGTGATGCCTTGGTCATGTGGAAATCTCTGAAACAAACCCATGTCTCCACTAGTACGTGTGAAGCTGAATATTCTGCCATCAGTGACTGTGTGATTCAATTAGAATGGATGCACCAACTGATGTCTGATTTAAAAATAACCTGTACATTACCTATTAAGGTGTTTTGCGATAATACAGCAGCTCAGCAGTTGGCTGACAATCAAGGGGTCAAAACTCGAAGCAAGCACATTAATATCAGATATCAAAATGTGAGAGAAGCAGTAAACAGAGGGCTTGTAATCCTACAACATTGTGAATCAGAGAACAATGTAGCTGATATGTTCACCAAATGTCTTTCTGTTGAAAAGTTTGAAAAACTTAAACAATGGTTAAAACTAAGAGCCTGAGTCTTAGGAGGAGTGTCAGCATTATATTGCTTTAGACAATATTGCTGTAAGACAGCAGGCACTTAGTGGCCATGATCACTGACAGCTTCCTAACAGCTGAATGTGCTGTTTGGTTTGAGCTGGTCAGGTCTGGTTCCTCCCCTGCCTGGATGATGCAATACAGGAGGGGATAGATGACTCAGCATGACTCAGGAGGAGCTAAATGACTCAGCATGATGGCTAATTGGATAATTGTCAGTGCTGATATGTATATACGTGTATATGCTTTGCTTAGTCTCTCTCTGCTGTAAAACAGACTGGCTGGCGCAGCACTTTGTCTGATTGAATGACTGTGAACTATATGTTCTGTAAATAAATGTAAATAGTTTTTACACTATGTTCTGTAAATAAATGTAAATAGTTTTTACACTAGCCTGTACTGGTGTGTGACTCTGCTTGGCTCACCTGCGGCTTCGGTGCTGGGATGCACGTACACTGACATGGTCTCTTCAGGAGCGGTCTCACCATGGCTTCCTTTAGTGGCCCGAGGAAAACCCCAGTGCCCAAGGATGTGTTAACAATGGCCTTCAACGAGGACCGCAGACCATCAGCCACAATGGGCATGGGTCCAGGGGGCACGTGGTGGGCCTAACTGATTGCAGGGTCCTGTCAATCTCTTCCCCGGAGAGTGGACTGAACTGATCTAATACTGACCCTAAAGACGGCCAAGGGGTCTCTAGTTCCTTCACTGTATCAACTATGGCTGGCAGGTCACGTAGAGAGATAAAATTTTTTCAGCAAAAAAGCTCCCAAAAGCCTCACAGCTCATGTCCGAATTCTGAATTTGGCAGTCTCCCTCTGGAAGGGAGACTAGTGACCAAACCACATTGAACAATTTTGCTGGGCGTGAGCTAGCTGATGCGATGGAGGCTGTATAAAACTCCTTCTTCACAGCCTTCACCACCATCTCATAGGCTTTCATAAACGTCCTATAAGATGATCTTGCCTCTTCGTCATGAGATCGCTGCCACACTCGATCAATCCGTCTTAGCTCCCACTTCTTTTCTCGAAGCTCTTCTGTATACCAGGGAGCCCGTCTTACACGGGGGTCAAAGAGGGTGACGGGGAGTGATTTCATCGATGGCTTCGGAGAGCTGGCATTGCCAGTCCTCCACCAGCTCATCTAACGAACCACCGTGGAGCGTAGGATCCCGCAGAGCATTCTGGAAACCAATTGGCTCCATAAGTCTCCGTGGGCGAGCATAAATCAGCAACCCGCCCTTGCAAGGGGGGGTGGCATCTCCAGTCGAGCCCTCAAAATCGAGTGGTCTGACCATGGCACTGGTTCTATTGCCTCTAGATCCACATCAAGGCCCATCCCGAAGATCAAGTCTAGCGTGTGGCCCACTCTGTGTGTGGGGGTTGATACAAATTGGGAGAGTCCCAGTGCTGCCATGGAAGCTACTAGGTCCACAGCCTGTGCAGAGGAGGCATCTTCAGCGTGGATGTTGAAGTCCCCCAAGACCAACACTCTGGAGAACTCCAAAGCCCACCCTGCTACCACCTCTAGCAGGCGCGACAGGGTATCTGCTGGTGCGCTAGGTGGCTGGTACACCAGACAGATGGCCAAACTCTCCTCGGCACCACACACTAGGGACGTTCCCACACGGCTTACCTGAACCTGGAACGCTGTGCAGCATGCCGAAAAAAAGCAGAAGATCGCGTTTTCTCTCACGAGTTTTGCGCAATGTTGCACAACATTGCGCAAAACTCATGAGAGAAAACGCGATCTTCTGCGTTTTTTTCGGCATGCTGCGCAGCATTCCAGGTTCAGGTAAGCCATGTGGGAACGGCCCAGGCCTACACATTCATCTCTCAAATGAGCCCTTATGTTAGTCTCCAAATCAATCTTTATTAATCTCAGTCACACAAACTTAAAACACATCCTATAGCTGCAATGACTCCCACTTCCTACCTCTGGCTTATATACAATCCTCTTAAAGAAACATACATTACAGGTAGTTGGAAATTTCCTGCACTGTGAGGGGGGTTGGACTAGATGACCCTGGAAGTCCCTTCTAACCCTATGATTCTATCATGCTATGAAATACAGGTGAGAGCACATTATCACACCTACTACTCACACCTACTTGCTGATGATGACAGAAAAGCAAGTTTACTTCTCTGCCATCATTGCATTTGCAAATGCTGACCAATGGAGTTTTCCTGGTTGTGAAGGGGCTTTCATCTCAAGTCCCAGAGGATGTTGACTTGGAAAACATAGAAGCTCACTGTGATTCCTTTGCAATGCATTTTACGGATAAAAATGCTCACATTTGCCATGACTTACACACCACAGTTGGACTTGTTCACTCTCAGGATGTTAGAATGCAGCCTGTTCCTAGTTCTATGGTTGAATTTTCATTTGTAAAGCCTAATAAAGTGCACAATGTGCTTCAAAGTGAGCAGCTAACTATGTCTAGTCTTGCCTCTTGCCCCTCATTACTATTACTATCATCTTGGGCAGGCTTGGTTGACTGGGTCCAGTTTTTAGCCATGTTTTTAATTAGGGTTTTATTTTACCAGCTTTTTAATGGTCTGTTTTTCTTTTATGGATAGTTTTAATGCTTCCCAATGGTTTTGTTTTTAATGGCTTGTTTTTAATATTATGATGCAATTTTAATTGTAAGCTGCCTTGAGCAGGATTCTGAAAAGACAGCTTATAAATATGTCAAATAAATAACAAATAAATATATCAATACAGCAGAATTATATTAGAGGACTGAGAGCCAAAGAAATATATATTCACAGGCTAGGGAGACCTGTGAGTATATCTAATATTTCATTTATTATTTTTGCTGTAGAAATATCCAGTGCTTAACATATTAAATACTATTTAAAACAAATCTTATGATACTATTTGGTTTCTCAGTAGATGTGAAGGCATCTACTGTATTAAGGTACAATTTAGGATATTCATGCACATAAGCTGATTCTCATACTATTTCACAGATCAGGAATCAAGGGTCTAAAATAGATTTTAATGAAAATTCCCCTCAGAGTATGGAGGCTTTTCCTGCACTGCATTAATTTTAATAGGATATACATTTGAATGTGCATCTAAACATGAATCCCCATACAAATTCTGGTACAACTAGTTCTGTGTGAATACCATCATTTTATACACAACAAAAGTTGTGCTGGAGTCATTAGCTTCAAAGGTATTAACACTGTGTAACCTCTTAAATATTTCCCTTCTATTTATCTCTGATTCAGTGTCTTTACAGTCCGCACATTAGCATCTTTCTTTAGGAATATGTAAATATGTTTCTTTTTAATGTAACTATGGATAATCTTTTCCATCATATTATGTAATGGAGTCCCTGAAGAGGTGAGGATAATACCCCCACTGGAGATCTTTAGGAGGCATTGCAAAGCTTGTTTGTTTTTCACAGTTTGGCACTTTTTTTTAAAAAAAAATTTATTGGATTAGAAATCAATCAATATTATATTCATTACAATCCATTTCCTTTAAATATTCAAGTTCTAACCCCCTCCCTTCCCCCCCCTTTTGTTGACTTCCAACAGTTTTCCAACCCCTTATCCATTTCCCCCCTACTCATTTCATACTTATTTTATTCTAATAGTTATATACTTTCACTCTCTTCTAAGCTTGTCTATTATAACACCGGGCTATCTCTGTTCCCTATCCCACCTAACTTATCAGCTAAACATTACATTCCTGGCATATACCCTTTATCTATTTTTTGTACTCTATATTTTATCTCAAACATTCTAGTCTCATCAATATGGGACAAACAATTCATCTCACATTCTACATAACTTTAAGTACTTCTATAAACATAGTATACATTCGACATAAGTCAATCAATCTAACCTATACTCTATATGTTACCCTTTACTTCCTTCTACCTATCTTATGTTCATTATATTTTGATTATATAATTTCTTCATTATACAGTTATCTGCCAACAATAATCAATCAATTTGACCCATACACTGTATATTTCTGAGTACCTCTATGAACACAATGTACATTCGGCACAGGTTAAACAATTTAACTCATATTCTGTATGTTACTATATATTTCTTTCCACCTTTCTTATATTCATTCAGTTTAATTATATAATTTCTCCATTAAACAGTTATCTGCCAGAAATAGAACTAATTAATTTCTATCCTTATAATTCTTTATAATTGTTATAATAACACCTCTATTGCTTAATACTATATTTAATAGTCAGATAATATAATTGCTTAGAATTTCTCCTTTAACTTTCCTCCTCCCGGTAAAGTCACTTCCCCCTTCTTTTGTTATATTTCAGTAATTTTCAAACTGCCACAGTTCTCCTCCCACCTCCCATTTTTTCACCAAATATTGTTTCAGCTTCTCCCAATCCATGTTGAACTGTCCTGGATCAAGGTCTCTCAGTTTCCTTGTCATTTTGTCCATAATTACAGCTTTGTAGGTATCCCAAACCTTATTGGTTGGTACTTCTCTATTCATGTTGTGTTGTATGAAGAACGTAGTTTCCTTTCTCAACCTCTCCATATTTTCTCCCTCTTGTAACAAGTCCTCATTTATTCTCCATCCTTTCCTTCTAGTTCTTTTTCCAAACTTCCACATGATTGGGTTATGATCTGAGCCTACCATAGGCATTATTTCCACATCCTTAGTCCAAAGTGCTAAGTCTTTTGAGGCCCAGATCATATCGATTCGTGATAACGTAGAGTGTCTCGCGGAGAAAAACGTATATTGTCTGCCTTTGGGATTCTGTCTTCTCCATACATCTTCCAAGGTTTCCTGTTGCATTAGTACAAAAAAAATCTTTGGTAATAGTCCTCTTTTCTTTTGTGCAGTTGCTGATTTTTTATCCAGTTCCACATTTGTAACTCCATTGAAGTCTCCTGCAAGAATTATCTGGTCATAAGAAAGTTCATCTAATTGCTTCCTCAAGTCCTCAAAGAAGCTTTCTTTTGCTCCATTAGGTGCATAAATTCCAATCACCAACACTCTCTTTAAGTTCCATGTACATTCCACTGCTAAAAATCTGGCTTCCACATCTCTCATCACTAATTTTGGCTGTAGCTCCTCTTTTATGTACAGTACCACTCCCCTTTTTTTCTTCTTTGAGTCCGCTACATAGTCATTGCCCAATTTATTCAATTTAAGATATTTTACATCCTGGTTTCTAATATGAGTCTCTTGCAAACACACAATATCACATTTCTGTTTTAATAGCCAGTGGAAAATACTTTTTCTCTTATTCAGTGAATTAAGTCCATTTACATTCCAAGATAAAACTTTACACTCCATATTCATAACCTTGTTGCTGGTAAGTCCTTTTCATTGTCCCTCAAAACCTTTCCATTTCTAATTCAGATCTGATGTGCTTTTTCACTCCTCCAAATTCAAAGGATATTCCTTCCGGTAGTTCCCATCTATACCTTATTTTCATATCCTTCAGAATCTGGATTAGGGCTTTGTATTTTTTCCGATCTAGCAACACCGATCTGGGTACCTCCTTCATAATAATAACCGTCTTGCCATCAACCTCCAATGGTTCTTGAAATTGTTTACTCACAATCATTTCTCTTATATTTCTAGTCATAAATTGCACAATCACGTCTCTTGGTAATTTCCTCTGGGTCGCAAATCTTGAATTTATTCGATACACCACATCTAGGATAGCCACAGTTTCCTCCTCCTCCTTTCCCAGATATTCAGCTAACACCTCAGTAATCTGTTCTTGGGCCGTCTTTCCTTCTACCTCCGGCAAGCCACGAAACCTCAGCTGCTTCTCCATATGCTTGCTCTCCGCAACTGCCATTCTTCCCCTCATCACCCTCATCTCTGTTCGTTGCGTGTCTGCAAGGTTCTCCACCGCATTTTCTACTACATTGACTCTTTGCTGTGTCGCCTGCAGGTCATTCTGTATTGTTTCCATTCCCTTCTTCACTTCTGCCAGTTCATTCTTTACTGTCTCTTTAACCTCTTTAACCTCTTTCACCAGCTCAGGTTTCATATCCCTGAGTTCTTTGATCACTTCTAAGAGCTTTTTGTCCAAGTTCTCTATGGCCGATTGCCACTCTTTTTTCGACATCGTGGGGCTCGCTTTACCTCGCTCCCACGAATCCACTCGCTTCCTTAACTCCGTGGCGCTTGGCTTAGTGTCCTTTTATTTTAAATGTCCCGGTCTTTTTGCAGAAAAAAAAAGCTTTTAAAGAGTCCAAAATGTCGGGCGTCTTTTCTCTATGGTTCCTCTATGGTTTTTGTAATCCAATATGGCTTACTTCCTCTTCCGCTGAAGCTGCAGCTCTTCCCCTTTCAAAAATGGCGATTCCCTTCTTCCTGTCTTCTGGTAGGAGCCGCTTCTCTCCAGCAACTCTATCACTGTTACGAACTTCCTGTTTCCCGACTTCCCCCAACAGTTCTCGCGATGCTGAAGCTTTCTCACAGCCTGATATCTCCTTGCAACCACAGGTATGCAAAACAATAGTCCAATTTCTTCTATAACTCCTTTTAATTTAGTCCTTTTTCTAATATAGTTCTTGCCGGATCCTCCCCTCCTTATAATCAGTCTGTTGCAGTTTAAAAGTCTACTTTAATACTTCCTTGTTTTAAGTAATCTGTCCCGTTTCAAGAGATAGTGATCTTTACCTTCTCCAGCACTTTTCACGGGTTGTAATCGCTGTTTCAATCTCAGAATCCCATCAGTTCTTCTTGCCCCTGTTGAAGCTTGGGCATGGGGGTCTTATGCCAACCACATTGGCTCCAGGGCTGTCGCAGAGATTTTAGCCAACCTGTCTTCGGGTGGGACCTCAAGGGACGGGAGAGAGTCCATTGCGCAGGACCCCCCCTCGCCTGAGATCAACGTGCCCTGAGGTTCTTGAGCGTTCTATGCCTGTTCTCCGCCTGAGAACAGTTGGCCGTGAGCTTGATTTGCCTCGCCGGCCGTTAAAACGGCTGCCCGGTCAGCTCAGCACTTAGAGCTGCATTAGACCTCCATGGATCCCAAACCGGAAGTCCACAGTTTGGCACTTTTGATGGGATATGAAGAAGAGTAGACATCTAGGGATGGGGTGGAGGCATTTGGGGCTTTTATTTGGTTTTAGTTTGTAACTTTTTAATAGCTACTCATAAGCCACCTTGAGCTAAAATTGAAGATGGAACTATACCATTTTAATAAATGAATATATTCAACGTGATAGTGTAGTCCTATTATTAATCTTAATAACTTAGATTCAAAGTACCTGCAAGATATGTTCACCTACATCAATGTAACATGCTTTGAAATCCAGAACTTGTGACTTCCTGTGGGAACCTTATCCAAAATCTGGTTGTCTGTTCCTGTGGAAGCAAATTTTTGCTGCAGCCACCATTTTTGGAACTCCTTCCTCATGTTGGTGCAAATGACACAATCCTAAAAGTAAAGATATTTTTTTTCCAGAAGGCCTCTGTAGTGAACTAATTTTTAACTGTTATTATTTTTATTGTAATGCACATGGTTGTAATATTTTGTTTTGTTGTTAGCTGTCTTGAAGGCCCTTTGCACCATTTTCATTGCCAGCATTCCTTATTTAATTTGGCTTTACAGCATTTTATTACATGGATATCATGTGACAGTTTGTTTATTTATTTGGAAAATTTATACACCACCTTTCTGCTCTCTTCAAGGCCACCAGGACAACTTACTGATTAAAAACATATACAATAAAAACCCATCATGAGTACCATTAAAAAAATCAAGCACATCATTCAAATGATTAAAACCAAGTTAAAAACATATGTACAAGACAATAAAATACATATACATAAAGACAAGAATTAAAAACAGGGAATGAAAGAAGGATCACTGACTGAATGCCAGATGAAACAAAAAAGTCTGCCCAATGGCAGGCTGTTCTATATCATTTAATGGCCTTTATATGCAATTAATGGGAAACCAGGCATAATTTCCTGTTGAATGTTGCGAATGTTGGGGAAAAGAGAAAGCTGCAATTTTCCAGGTGGAGGCTGTTCTTTTTTTTAAACTTCATTTATAAACAGCCTTTCTTCCCATTGGGGACCCAAAGTGCTTACATTATTCTCCTCTCCTTCATTTTATCCTAACAAAAATCTTGTGAAGTAGGTTAGACTAAGTGTGTGTGACTGGCCCAAAGTCACCCAGCAAGCTTCCATGGCAGAACAAAGAATCAAACCTCTGTCTCACAGATCCTAGACCTTCACTTTAGTTAATGATCTACAATGGCTACACATGTGTCTCCCTTGCCACCTCAGTCGGAATGAAGAGGCAGACACAGGATTTGGAACTAAAGGGCCACTTTATTAATATAACATCAACCATTAAATACGGTAAGGGCAAACTAGCGGTACAGGTCAAGCCACGGGGTCACCCCTGGACCACTGCCTTGACCTGTCAGGGCAAGCCCCACAGCCCTGGGTAGGAGCCATCCATGTAATGGTCTTTCCTCCACCAGCCAGGCAAAATGGTTCCCCCCTTCAAGCTCCTAAAGCCTCAGCCATATAGCATGAGGGAAGGACTTGCACATGGGGTTCACCACAGGCAGTCTCCAGGTGGTGGTAGCCATCACAAGCATACCATCCGCTCCTGGTAGACCCCATTTCCCCACCAATGGGGAATTGCCAAGGGGTGCCCACCGGCCCGCTCCCTATCCCCAAACTCTCTCCTGCCACCGCTGGGGGCAAACCTCTGCATAGGCCCAAGCACCCCACAGGTGGCCTAGTGCCCACCGGAGCCCTTGCCGCTGGTTTATGATGATGTCATTGCCAGTGAACCCTGTCACCTCTGTAGAGGTTGGCAAATCTAGCCTTTATCCTAAGATGAAGTAATTGGACTGGTGAACCCCCACACCTCTGTAGAGATCAGCAAATTTGGCCTTATATGGGGGCATGGCAAATAAATGCACAGACCCTCCCCCACTGCCTCATCCCAGGATTAGTTGGCCATGTGCCCCGCAGGGGCTAATGGGTCCCAAGCTTCCTGCCATGCCAATGTGGGAGCATTGAGGACCGAGAATCAACCCACCAGGGCCCTGCTTGCCCACGCAAGCCTGTTACAAAAGGGGAGCATACCCTGCTCAGTCAGATCACTACCATACAGTAAATGACTAAAATGAGGTGCAGGCCGACCTCCCCTTGAACCATCAGACCACTACTTGCCTGTGCATTGCAAGTCTGTGTGAGCCTGAAAGGGAAGGGCTGTGCCCTGTGAGCCGAGGTCATTACCCAGGGTGAATGATCAGTATGTGACGTGGAGGCCAACCTCCCCTCAAACCATCAGGCCACTACTTGCCTGTGTGATGCAAGCCTGTGTGCACCTGTACAGAAAGGGTTGTGCCCTGTGAGCCAAGGTCAACACTCTCCAGGTGAACGACCAGCATGTGAGGCAGAGGACTATACCTCCCCTCAAGCCATCAGACCACTCCTTGACTGGGCGCTGCAAGTCTGTGAGCCTGTAAGGAAAATGGTATGCCCTGTAAGCCATGGTCATCACTCACCAGGTGACTGACCCAGAAATGAAGCAGAGGACCCCACCTCCCCTCGAGCCATTAGGCCACTCCTTGCCTGGGCGCTGCAACCCTGTGAGCCTGTAAGGAAAACAGTACACCAGATAGGGCTTGGAATTCACATCAGTGTCCATTATGACATCTGCAATAGGAAAGAAATGCATGATAAGAGTTAAATAAGGATTTCACCACTTCAAGAAGACTTACCCATTGGAATTAACTACTCCAGAATTGGTTCTTTGCTACCTCTGTGGAAAGACTGTATACAGGGTGGCTCAGTGTCGGGTCTGAATATATTTTGTATTCCACAAATGTTTGTATTTTTGTACTTGATGATTACTATATGAAGCACTTTAGTATTTGGTCACAATAACTTGTGCAATAAGAAGTTTACTTGATTGGAATATATTGATAAATATTTTTTTCTCCTGGTGGGGGTTTCCTCACATATGCTTGTACATTCAACCAGGAGTGCCTCCTGTTTTGTGTGTAGCCTGAAGGCCTTAGGCTGAGCTATTGCTGCTGGAAATACTCCCTCCCAAGAAAGTGTAAATGTTGAGGGAGGAAAAAGCCTAGGTGGGAGGAAGGGGGGGCTACCAGCATCCACCCTGCTAGGCCAGTAGCAATAAAGTATGAATTAAGCCACCCCTCAGATGGCTGAAATTCACCCCTGTCGCCTACTGCAAAGCCTATTGCTACTGCTGTAAGTACTCTCTCCCAACAAAGTAAAACAGTGTGGGGGGTAGAGGAGCCTAGGTAGGCCAGAGACCTAAAGGGCTGGGTATAACCCTGCTTTAGCCCCCCCTTACCGATAGACAACAGGCCCCAAATGTAAATTTAAAAAAGACTCTGCCAAATCAGTGAGCCTGGTGCTGGGCCCTGGCTCTCCTCTTGAAGTTTGAAGGTAAAAAGCAGGGGAATATCACAGCTTCTCCAAGGCAGCTATTGCTGCCTAGCCCTGAGGGCCTTCAGTAAAACGAGCCTCAGAAGAGTTTGGCTGAGAGAGCTTGAGATGTGCTCTGCTCAGGCCGAGCATGCAGAGCAACTGCCAGCAGGGAGGGCAGAGCCGCCTTCTGAAGCCTCTGTCTCCGCCCCCCAGCCATATCTCCATATGCCTGGGAGATGCCTCTGCCTGCTTCTCCTTCCAAGGTGGCAAAGTACAGTCCCCGGCTCAAGCCACTGTGTGGCAGCCGGGAGTATCGCATTCCCACCCTGTCATCAGCCAACCAATGCAGTAAAAAAAGTGATTTACAAAACAAGGGCTTCCTTGATTGTCTCAATCCTGCTGAATGTTGTGGTGTATCTCTCTGGTAATAATGAGCCTTGCCCATTTAGCGAGGTTTGTGTTCATCAAATGTTCTGAACTGGATCACAAATATTTTGACTGTTCTCACAATATCATCAATGAATTGTAGTTTGATCCAGGAAGTTCTGAATGTACAATATGATCAGTACCACTGAATGATGAATGCTGCTGACTACGCAGGTACAAAAGCGGCACATACAGTTGAAATCTTTCTGATTTTAAATGATGCATGATCCAGCATGTGATAACTCTGCAATCCAGGCAAGCTAAGAAACTGAGAACAGGTGAATGCCTGCCAAACATACATTTGTAAAATGACTCGAAATACTGATCTCTGTACATTATGAGCAAATCAGGCATATGATAATATAGGAGACACAACATGAGAGAAAATGAGCATGCAAATGGAATAAGTTTACAGCTAAGATGACTGCTAAGAGCCAACATGGGTTTCTCAAGAACAAGTCATGTCAGACAAACCGTATCTCTTTTTTTGAGAAAGTTGTTACCTTACTGGGTCATAGCTTATCTTGATTCCGGTAAAGCTTTTGATAAAGTTCCACATAATATTCTTATTGACAAGTTGGTAAAATGTGGTTTGGATCCTATTACTATTAGGTGGATCTGTGCTTTTTAATGGTTCCTCATCCTCTTGGAGAAGAGTGACAAGTGGAGTGCTTCAGGGACTGGTCCTGGAACCTGTTCTGTTCAACGTATTTATAAATGATTTGAATGAAGAAATAAAAGGAATGCTTATTAAATTTGCAGATGATACTAAATTGGGAGGGGTAACAAATACAGTAGAAGACAAAGGATATGAGATAACCCTGAGAGGCTGGAAAACTGGGCTAAAACAAATAAAATGAATTTCAACAGAGATAAATGCAAAGTTTTGCATTTAGGTAGGAAAAATCAAATGCATAATTATAGGATGGGGAGACTTGTCTTGGCAGTAATATGTGTGAAAAGGATCTAGGGGTCTTAGTAAACCATAAACTTAACATAAGTCAGCAGTGTGATATAGTAGCTAAAAGGGCAAATGCTATTCTGGGCTGTATCAATAGAGGCATAGTGTTCCGATCACGTGAAGTGACGGTATCACTCTACTCTGCTCTGGTTAGATCTCACCTAGAATATTGTGTTCAGTTTTGGGCACCAGAATTTACGAAGGCTATAGATGAGTTGGAACATGTCCAGGGGAGGACAATAGAAGTGATGAGGGGTCTGGAGACCGAGTCCTATGAAGAAGGAGCTTGGTATGTTTAGCCTGGAGAGGAGATGGCTGAGAGGAGATATGATAACCATCTTCAAGTACTTGAAGGGCTGTCATATAGAGGATGTTTTCTATTGCCCCAGAAGGTTGGAACAGAACCAACTGACCAGAACCAACTGCCCAGACTACACTGCCCCAGAAAGTTGGACAAGAACCAACAGGTTGAAATTAAATCAAAAGTGTTTTTGGCTAAACATTAGGAAGAACTTCCTCACAGAGTGGTTCCTCAGTGAAACAGTCCTTCTTGGGAGGTGGTGGGTTCTCCTTTGGAGGTTTTTTAGAAGAGGCTAGATGGCCATCTGACAGCAATGCTGATTCTGTGAACCTAGGCAGATCATGAGAGGGAGGGCACTTAGTTCTCATGGCCCCTTCTTACATGCAGATTGCCACTTTGGGGGTCAGGATCAGGAAGCAGTTTTCCCCAAGCCAGTTTGTCTAGGAATTCAGCTGGTATTTTGCCATCTTCTGGGCAAGGAAGAGGGGTCACTGGGGGTGTGGAGTGGAAGTAGTTGAGAATTTCCTGTACTGTGCAAGGGATTGGACTAGACAACTCTGAAGATCACAGAATCACAGGGTTGAAAGGGTCCATACAGACCTTCTAGTCCAACCCACTGCCCAATGCAGGATGAGCCTAAAGCTTCCCTGACAAATATTCATCCAGGCTCTTCTTGAAAACTGTCAGTGAAGGGGATCTCACCACCTCCCTAAATAGCTGATTCTACCTTTGAAATACTCTGACTGATAATTTTTTCCCTCTAATATCCAGTCAGTACCTTTCTGCATGTAATTTAAGCCCATTGCTTTGAGTCCTATCCTCTGCAGCCAACTGGAACAGCTCCTTGCCCTCCTTCAAATGACAGCCTTTCAAATATTTAAAGAGAGTAATCATGTACCCCCTCAATCTCTTCTTCTCCAAACTAAACATCCCCAAGGCCTTCAGCCTTTCCTTGTAGGGCTCAGTCTCAAGACCCCTGATCATTTTCCTCACTCCAAACCCCTGATCATTCTCATCGCTATATTCTGCACCACATCCTTTTTGAAGTGAGGCCTCCAGAACTGCACACAGTACTCCAGGTGCAGCCTGACCAAGGCAGTATAGAGAGAGACCATGACCTCCTGTGATTTTGATGCAATAGCCCTTTTGATACATCCCAAGACTGTGTTTGCCTTGTTTGCCACCGCATCATGCTGACTGCTCATATTTAGTTTACAGTCCACTCTTACTCCAAGATCTCTTTCGCATACACTACTCCCCAGAAGTGTATCACCCATCCAGTATTTGTGCTTCACATTTTTGTGGCCCAGATGTAATACTGTGCACTGTGGCCCAGACGTAATACTGTGCCCAGATGTAATAATGTGCACTGTGATGTAATACAGTGTACTGTGATGTTTGTGGCCCAGATGTAATACTGTGCCCAGATGTACTACTGTGCAGTGCGATGTAATACTGTGCACTGTGATGTTTGTGGCCCAGACGTAATAATGTGCCCAGATGTAATACTGTGCACTGTGATGTAATACTGTGCACTGTGGTGTTTGTGGCCCAGATGTAATACTGTGCACTGTGATGTTATCTACTCATCCACTACCACATTCCAGTCATGGGAATCATCCCGAAGAAAAAACACAGGCTCTCTATGTCAGCAATACAGCTAATCTTATCTCAATTCAAAATAATAATAAACAACAGTACACAATTAAGAAATGTGATAAATAAGTTGATTATTTATCAACTTATTGATCATCATTATTGAATCCATCACATCCATTATATATAGTCATTCATCTGGAATGAGAATATACAAACCACAACACATAAACTCAAAGGAACTGTTGGCTCCAAGTGATAAAAGACAGGTCATATAAGCTCCAATTCTCAACTGCTTTCAATTAATTAACAACTGTGTGCAAGTCTCTCATAGAGGGTAGTGATTAGGGATGTGCGTTTCGGCATTCAGAATGCCGAAAGAATGCCGAAACAAAAGTGTTTCGGCATTCTTCTGCTATCCCGAAACGTTTCGGGGAATGCCGAAACGTTTCGGGGTAGCCGAAAGAAAAAGCCGAAATGTTTCGGGATTCTTTCGGCATTCTTTCGGCATTCGAGAATCGCCATTTTGTTTTTGCTAGCCGTTTGCCTTAGCAAGCGGCTAGCAAAATCCTGCTGGAAGCAAAGGCTTCCTGCAGGCTCTTAGAAGAGGGGAGGGGGGGAGAAGGAATGAATCACTCACTCCTTCTGTCACCCCCCACCCCTCTTGCAAAGGAGGATAGGGAAGGTGCAAGCATTGCATTGCACTTTGCATTTGCAAAGCAGCAGAGATTCCCACCAAAACTAACAGGTAGGGGAGGGGGAGCAGGAGGAGGGTGGCTCTTGGAGTGTGGGTGGGGAAAGGCAGGGGAGGGGGGACTTTAGGCGTCACCAATCCCTCTGCTGTATTTTCATGCCAGCCAATAGATTTAAATCTTTGGCTGAGGCTGCAGCAGGGGGTTTAAATTTGGAGCTAGACTGTCTGGAGCACCTCTGTTGCTACCTGCTGCTGACCGAGAGAGGAGAAGAAGAGAGACTGCACTGCACCTGGAGCCTGGAGGACATCTGCCTGGAGGATCAACTGTGCTGCTGGACATCCTGAGAGGACACCTGGTAGGCCTTTTTGAAATTTTTTTTGATGCTGGGCAATGTGCTGCTGTGGCCTGCCTCTGCAAAAAGGTGTTGCAGTTTATTCTTGGCATGGCCTGGGGGACAGGTTGGGCAGACAATGTTTCATGGTGGGGGGGGGTCAGCATTGGCTGTTGTGCTTGCCTTCTTTAAGCTTGATCTACTGTTTTAAGATTAAAACAAGAGTGTGCCAGCTTTGGGCCTACACAGGCCAGAAGCCTTTCTTCTGGCTGGCTCTCACAGTTATGCTTCACAATCTGGAATGGTGTGGCTTGTTTTTCTGTGTCTGGTCCCCTGCTTGCAAGGATTCCCAACAGGCTCCGTCCTGAACAACTGTGCCAGCCTGCGGCCCACACACAGGTCTGCTGCTCCGGCTTTGGTAACCCTTTTTGGTTGCTGGCCTGGCACTCACAGTTTTGCTTCACAAACTGGAATGGTGTGGGCTTTTTTCCTGTGTCTGGCCCCCTGCTTCCAAGGCTTTCCAACAGGCTCCGTCCTGAACAACTGTGCCAGCCTGCGGCCCACACACAGGTATGCTGCTTTGGCTAAGGTAACCCTTTTTGGTTGCTGGCCTGGCACTCACTGTTTTGCTTCACATTCAGGTTGTTTATCGTTGGTGGACCTCTTCTGGACTGGACTGCACTTGGTAGACATCGGCCTGCAGATCTCTGCGTGGAGGATCAACATTGCTGGACATCTGCAGTGGTGGACTGGTAGGGTTGTTGTAAAATTTGTTTTTTGAGCTTATGTCTGCTGCTGTGCCTACCTGCGAGCATATGCTTTGGCTCGGTCTTTATGGCTTGGGCTAGGGGGGGCATTTTCTGGTTGGGCAAGAGGACATTGTTTGGGGGTTAGGGGGGGCCAGCATTGATTGCAGTGCCTGCTTTCTTTCATGTTTCATTTGTCAAGTTTGAGTGTGGGGTGGGCTTGAACTACTGTTTCACAGGACTAAAAAATGAGTGTGCCAGAAGCTCTGCTGGGTGGATGTGTTTTGTTTTGCTGCTGGTTGGCCCTAGCCTTTCAGGGGGGGGGGGCTGACTTGGCTTGTGCAACGGGGCCTTGAATTTTGGGGGTTGCGTGTGCGGCGTGTGGTGTTGACTCTGTTAACATTTCCAATTTTCTTGACAGCATCGCGGAGGAGAGGAGGACCAGCTGCAAGACCGTCTGAACATCGCTGGACTGCAGGACTGGTGTTAGTGTGAGCGAGTCTGGGTTCACATTTGGGTGGGCTTGGGGGTGGGTTCTTGCTAGCTTGGGAGGGGGGAGGCTCATCTTCAAAACACCACATCCACACCCCACACCGACATACCACAGATACATTGGTCCCGCTAAATAGTGTCTCTTAGGTAGGTAGGCCAGTTGGTAGGTGATCAGTGGATAATTGCCCTCAACATAATTATTAGGGAAACCAAGCCTAGTTTTTTTTAAAAAACTAAATAGGGACTCAGCAGGGAAAGCATTAGTGAGTGAGTGTTAGGTTTGAATTCTATATATATATATATATATATATATATATATATATATATATATATATATATATATATATATAAATTTGTCATAGCTGTCAATAGGCTTCCCATTAGTGCCCCCATAACTAGGGCTCCACTGCCCATCTCTGGCACCCGTGGTGGTGCCAGGCCGGCCCGGGCATACTAGTGTGTGAGTGTTTAAGGCTTAGTCACCTCTGTTATTGGGGTTTAGGGCCAGCTCAATTCCAGAGGAATTCAGCTGATTGGCAGGCTCAGGTTCCCTGACATAAATAGGGTTGCTTAAAAAGGCACTTGATTGTTCATCTCCAAGTCACAGAGCCACTAGAAGCACAGATTTAGAGCAGGTTAGTTAGGTCTTGAAAACAAAGTTGACCTTTGTTTTCCAAATCTTTTCTGATTAGTTAGGGCAGATTTTGGGAGGGGAAAGTATGTCAGAGAGGAAAGCAGAGAGGGGCCTCGGGGGAAAGGCTAGGGAGAAATCTAGAGGGGAGGAGGGGAGGGAGAGGGGGACTGCTGTGGCAGCCCCCCCATCTGAGCAGAGGAGGCCCTCCCCTGCGCTGCTGCCGTTCACCAGCCTGGCTTCTGGTGACAGGAAGAGGGTTCGCAAGACTCTCTTTCCTGAGGCAGCTGCTGGAGGGCCACCCCCAACCCGGGTGCGTGAGGCAGGGGCTGGCACTGGGCGGGGGCCTGCTGCTGAGGCTCCTCCTCCTCCAGTGGTTGCGAGCCAGCTGCTGGAGGAGGGGCAGCATGTGGTGTCTCCTGGGATGGGCGCGGAGCACATGACTTTCCCTGCGCTCCCGCTCACCCCAGGAACCCAGAGGATGTTGGAGGAACTGCCCGTGAGACCCCCCCTGGGGCGGTCCACCCCAGTTTCCTCTGAGGCCAGCAGCAGGCCTCTCGCGGCTGTGCAGGAGGAGAGGATGCGGGAGGAAGAGGCAGAGACTGTGGTGGAAGAGCCCACATCTCTGCCCCTTCAGCCTCGTCCATCCCCACCTGCCCGGCCAGGAGTGGGACACGGTGTGTCCGGCCAGAGCACCTCACAGGAGGTGCCTCAGGGTGATCCGGAAAGCGCTTCTCCTGGGAAGCGTGGGATGCCCTTTTCCTCCGAAATCTGGAAGCACTTCCAGACAGCGGAGGATCCCCGAGCAGCCCTGTGCCTGCATTGTAGGCAGCACGTCAGCCGTGGCAAAGATGTGTGGCATCTCTCCACGTCTGGGATGAGGTACCATATGAAGAGGCACCACCAGGCAGTGCTTCTTCAGGAGGAGGGTTTGAGTGGCGCCGCACAGCCGCCAGCTAGCCAGAAGGAGGCAGGCTCCTCTGGTGCTCTCCCCCTAAGGGTACCTGCAGGAAAGGGACGCCAAGCCTCTCTCCCGGAGATGCTTGGTATGCAGGGCGCTAGTGTGCCCAGAGAGGGGATCCGAAGGGCGAGCAGGCGCATCACGTGCCACATCGTCAACATGATAGCAGTGGATGGGCAACCGTATTCCGTAGTTGAAGACTTCGGCTTCTCAGGGCTGCTCCGAGATTGCTTTCCCTGGTACACCGTCCCTGCTCGCACGTCGTTGAGCAGATTGGTGGTGCCCTCGTTTTACAGGGCTGCCAGGGATCATGTGAAGGCACAGCTGTCCCGGGTTGCCGGGAGAACTGTGCACTTCACATCGGACACCTGGACCTGCCCAAGTGTGCAGCAAGCGTACCTCTCGCTTACTGCTCACTGGTGGGAACCCGAGTCGGTTCTGGGTGGGGGCCGTGGGGAGGTGCCTAGCACAGCTAGACAGGGAAGGATGGGAGACCGCCAGGCCGGCTACTGCAAGGCCTTGCTTCACGCCGAGGTGCTCGACGTGTCCCACATGGCGGAGAACATCGCTGCCACCTTAAGGAGACAGTTGGACGAGTGGATAGGCCAGGGACCACCGTGGGATGCATGGTGACGGACGGTGGCAAGAACCACCGTGGGATGCATGGTGACGGACGGTGGCAAGAACATGAGGGCAGCGGCGCAACTAGTGAGCAGAGAGAGCGTCTACTGTGCCGCTCACAAGCTTCACCTAGTGGTGAGAGATGCGCTGGGGTTGGGCTCCTCGAAGGAACCCGTGGATACCCGGACCCGTGAACTCCAGTTACTTGTCCAGAAATGTCGGAGGCTCACGGGTCACTTCTCACGCAGCGTGAAGGCCATGCACGAACTGCGCCAGACACAGGTCAGGACAGGTGTGCCAGAGCACGCTCTGATCACTGACGTCAGCACTCGCTGGAACTCCACCTGCGCCATGCTTGAGCGCTTGGTGGAGCAGAAGGCCGCACTCCATGCGTGGCTCTCCGAGAACCACGGTGCGAGTCAGGTGGGTGAATTCAGCCGGGAGGATTGGCTCACCATCACCCAGACAGTGGAGGTCCTGAAGCCCTTCAAGGACTTCACTGTGGCAGTCTCGTCAGACACGGCGACCCTCGGTCTGGTCATTCCCCTGGTGCACACGCTCCAGAGGAATCTGGCCACCCTTGCAGACCGGGTCGCGCCCCGTGCTGACCTTGTTCCAGCGGTGCGCGCATTAGTGAGAAGGCTGCAGCAGGGCATAGCTGCCAGGCTAACTCCTCTCACTAAGGAAGAGTCATACATGTTGGCGACCATGTGTGACCCGCGCATAAAGGGCACTTTCGCCGAGCGGGACGGGAACCTCACCCAAGCCAGAGACGGGCTCTGCTCTTGGGTGAGGCGCAGGCAGGCCAAGAGGGGACGCCTGTCGACAGGGGGGACGCAAGAGGGGCCCTGCCGTGCGGGTCCCTCTGACGCCCCCTCTGCGCAGGCCCCCCCCGAGGCCACCACCGGAGTGCCGATGGAGATGGAGATGCTCCGGTGGGCCCTCGTCCCCTCTGGGGTCGTGAGGACCGTGAGAGAGGATCCGGCGGAGGCGATGGTCAGGGACTACCTCGCGGAGCCCTGCGAGTCGCTCTCCACCGATCCGCTCAGCTACTGGGCCAGGAAGGAGTCGGTCTGGCCGGACCTCTCCCTCGAGGCGCAGCGGCTGCTCTCATGCCCTCCGACGAGCATGGAGAGCAAGCGCGTCTTTTCACATGCGGGCGACATTGTCGGCCCACATCGCACTCGCCTTCTCCCATGGAGAGTCGAGCAGTTGACCTTCCTGAAGGTCAACTCTCGCCTCTTCGATTTCTCAGGACTGGACTTCCAGAGTGACTGAGGTGAGCCCAACTTGTGGCCTGCATCCTCTGTGAGTCCAATCCTTTGGAATCGCGCTCTCCCCTGTATAAAACCCTGTATATACAGTTAAAACCGGCCAGTAGAGGGAGGGTGGTTAGGAACCAGTGGCAAAGGGAAAACACCCAGCAATTTGAAAGCCCCCCCCCAGGGTATTCAAAACATCTCCCATCACAGAGACAGACCCTGTGGGACCAAATTTATTATGAAAAATAATGCCCCAGAAACATGGATTGCTACTGGAGGGAGAAACAGGTTAGATAGGGATTGCTTAGGTGTTTTTATCAGATGAAATCCTTGTAAAAAAAAATTGAAGAAGAATTGTTGTCCTGTTTTTTGAAAGTTGATGTTCTGTTCATGTAAAAAAAAGAAAAAAAACCCCAAAAATGTTGTGATTATGTTTTTTAAAAGTTGATTGAATGTTCATGTTTAAAAAAAAAAAACCAAAAAAAATTGTTGATGTTAATGTTGGGTTTGCATGGTTGGGGGATGCGGGAAGAGTGGTGGATGGGCACCGGCCAATGATGATCTCTCGCAGATGTTCCCAGGTAAATTCTGAGGCTGGTGTGGGGGTGGGGGGAGACCTCTGCAGAACTGCTCCAGAAATACCATTGTCCAGTGCCTTGGAAGTGCCCAGTTCAGCTTTGTGTGTCTGAACTGAAAGCACAGCCACAGGAAATGACATAGGTTCTGCTGGACCCTGTTGCAGTGGTTGCCCCCCATTAAGTCGTTTTATGGAGGGAGAGTTGTATTAGGCTGGTAGTTATTATGATCATCTTGTCTAGTGTGGGCTTCTGTTTCCATGCCCTGTTGTGCCCGCTTACTATGAAACCTGTGGAAATGTTCAAAACTTTACAGTTTGTCCATTTCAAAAGAAAAATTGTTTTTAAGATTCTCTGATGTGTAGTTAATTGTGTTGTGTTGTGCTGTGAGGGACAATAAGTGTAATATGTTGTGTGATTTGTTTACCACTTGTAATTTGAAAACGATAAAATAAAGTTTTTTTTAAACTTAATGATTGTGTGTCTGTGTGCCCTTATTTGATGGGAGGTTGGTTCCCAGCATAGGGAACAATGGGGCAGGCTGGCCAGCCTGTTCCTGGGGTACTGGGTGTGGGGCAGGGCAGCTGAGGGTGGTTTTGGTTCTGAGAGGGGCTGAGTGGAGGATTTGCGTCTGTGTGTGGCAGCTGGGGTGGGGGAACTGGGTTTGTGTGGGGCTGTAAGGAGTGGACTATGGGGGATGAGAGCACTGGTCGTCCTTTGTGCCCAAGTAGGCCCCTGCTACTGTCCTGGTGTGGGCTTCCATGCCTCTATCAGTTGCTGGCCCTCCTTTGCCATCTTTTTCAGAAATTTTCCTAGGGCTGCCAAACTCCAGGTTGGGCTTGAGTTCAGGTTAGAGAGAGTAGTTCCCTACAGAGAAACTGGCTGCTTCCAAGGGCAATCTCTTTAGAGGGCAAATGTGGACCATGGATTCTGGGGGAGATCCCTACTCAGATTTCCCTTTCCACAAGTCCCACCCCCAAATTGCCAGTAACTTCCAAGGCCAGAGTTTGCCACCCCAGAGAGATCCCGTTCCCACCCTCTTAGCCTTGGCATGAAAGTTGTAGCCCCCATGGAACACTTCCAGGTTCCTGATTCCAAGCCCAATGACACCAAGGTAAGACAATCCAGACCTCCATCAAAAATGGATTTTAAGTAGCAGTGGGACTGGGCTGCATTTCAGTCATTCACATATCTGGTTGTGTTCCCAAACATTTAGCTTATGTTTTTTTAAATCAGCGTATGGCACTTAAAGACACTTTTAAATGGTTTTAAAAACATATTTTTATTATGAAGTATTTAATGTGGCATTGCTCAAGGGCAGGCCTTTTGGCCAAATGAGCAGTATCAGTACAGTAAAATTTAGACAAAGCTCATAGGAAGAAAACGCATTCATACTGTCAAGTGGGAAGAAAGTTTTAATTTACATGTACCATGGACTCCGAAAAAGACATGTAAGTGGCCTCCAGACCAAATCAGGCCTGCTTTCTCCCTTGAAGATATCAGTTGATGATAGTGCTTACTGATTAATGTCACATCATGAGAAGACAAGGTTCACTAGAAAAGACAATAATGCTGGGAAAATTTGAAGGCAGTAGGGAAAAGAAGAATACCCTAGATGTGGTAAATTGACTTCGGTTCGCAATACATGGACAAGGCTTTTGGGATATTTTGGAGCTCAATAATTCTAAAGTACACCACAAGTGATTTGAATGCATAAAACATACAGACACATACACATAAAATGTATATACCCCCTCCCCACCAAATTAAAGGTTTATCTTATGCCCCGGTTTTCTCCCCCATGGGAACCTAGAGTGGTTTACACATTGCTGTTCTCCCTTGATTTGTTTCACCCTCATCACAACCAGGCTAACAATAGACAGCTGCTCCATGCCTCACATTGGAGTGACTACATCCACCGATGGCCTTCTTAGTTGTTGGAGGGGGTGGAGGGGGGGGGGAGGAAGGAAACAACGCACTCCTGCCCACTCTATCTGGGGCCTAGGTGACCAAATTGCTTGGCCTTGGCAAGGAGCCAGTGGTGGGGCGGCACTGGTTCTGGGGCCCCGTCCAGAACATTTGTCCAGGGCCCCAAAATCACCTAGACTGCCTCTGGAAAACACAACACAATTGTTTACTTAGGCTGAGCCAAGAACATCCATCAAGCCTACAAGGCACAGAATCAGAGTCTGCCAGATTCTAGACCAACTCTCTAGCCATTGCACTACAGTGGATATCTAAAAATTGTTCATACCCCCACCAGCAACTTGAACATTTTTCTCCAAAAGGCACACAACTTGGCTGGGTCTCAAAAAGGACTATGATGCATGGGCCTGTCAATGCATACTGGTACTAAGGCTCTGGCCGGGGGGAGGGGGGCATTGTGCCAATGCCACCCTGGCTTTGGAAGGGGACAGTAAAATAGAAGAAATAATCTAGGTTCAGTGCCTCCCCCCCTTCTCTGTCTCTGTCTCTCTCTATAATGTGTGTGAAAACATTACTGACAGACTATACCATCACTGAAGCCTACAGGATACTTAGGGTCTGTTCACACACGCATGATCATTTCATGGCAATGCTCTGGCATGATGATGTCTGTTCTAGGAAGTGATGTGATCATCACACAAGGCTGGGGAGCACGCACAATTCACAGCAGGCAGATTTGGGCCACAAGTGATCCTGCTTTGTCCTGTAGGGCCTAAATCAGCCCACTGCAAAGCACAGGAATACTCTCAGGGCAGCCAGATGACATCAGTGACATCACGGCAGCAGCCCCAGGAGCGTACCTTGAAGGCTCATTCCCTGACTTTCCCCCTTCCAGCCAGGTAAGCAGTGACAGGGGGTGATAGGTGAGAGTGGGGGATCCCCCACCAAGGGGAAACGGATCCCTAATTGTGTCTGAGGTTGTGGAAATCAAATGGGTCATTACCTCCATATTGCTTCTGTCTTTGAGGGACTTACATGCACATTATATTTAACTCCAGATTTCTTGATTGTCAAGGAATGCATGTGGTGGGGGGTGGTAGGAAGGGTGGGAGAAGGGCCCCTGAGGGTAAGGGTGGCATTTGGCATGCAAAATGCCACCCCTGGCAAGACAAGCCTCCCCCAGCTGTCAGTGGTAGAGATGAGAGCAGAGCACCTACTTGGGGAGGCCATGAAATGCCCCCCCAAGTGGGAGCAGGCTGAGCCTTGGTGGGGGGGGTGGGAGGAAGGGTGGGAGAAGGGCCCCAGAGGGTTGGGGGGGGATTTTGTTGCAGTGGTTCCCCCCCATTAAGTCATGTTATGGAGGGAGAGTTGTATTAGGCTGGTAGTTATTATGATCATCTTGTCTAGTGTGGGCTTCTGTTTCCATGCCCTGTTGTGCCCGCTTACTATGTAACCTGTTGTAATGTTCAAAACTTTACAGATTGTCCATTTCAAAAGAAAAATTGTTTTTAAGATTCTCTGATGTGTAGTTAATTGTGTTGTGTTGTGCTGTGAGGGACAATAAGTGTAATATGTTGTGTGATTTGTTGACCACTTGTAATTTGAAAATGATAAAATAAAGGTTTTTTAAACTTAATCATTGTGTGTCTGTGTTCCCTTCTTTGATGGGAGGTTGGTTCCCAGCATAGGGAACAATGGGGCAGGCTGGCCAGCCTTCTCTGCAGGTGGTGGGGGGGTCAGGGGGGTGGTTGTCTGTGTGCCAGGGCAGGTGCTCTTTCCCAGGGACGATTTGGCACTGCCACCATTGTGGCACCCTTGTCTCTGCGGAATTGCCCTGGGAAAGAGAGTTTAGGGGTTCCCAAAAGGGGAGGGCAGGCCAGCCTGTTCCTGGGGTTATGGTGGGTGTGGGGCAGGTGGGGGTTGATTTGGGTCTGTGAGGGGCTACTGGGGGGATTTGGGTCTGTGTGTGGCAGCTGGGGGGGAATTGGGTTTGTGTGGGGCTGTGAGGGGTGGACTTTGGGGGCTGAGGGGACCTACTTGGGGAGGCCATGAAATGCCCCCCCAAGTGGGAGCAGGCTGAGCCTTGGTGGGGGGTGGTAGGAGGGGTGGGAGAAGGGCCCCTGAGGGCTGGGGGGCATTTTGCATGCAAAATGCCACCCCTGGCAAGACAAGCCTCCCCCAGGTGGAATTGGTGGAGAACAGAGCACCTACTTGGGGAGGCCATGAAATGGCCCCCCCAAGTGGGAGCAGGCTGAGCCTTGGTGGGGGGGTGGGAGGAGGGGTGCGAGAAGGGCCCCTGAGGGTAAGGGGGCATTTTGCATGCAAAATGCCACCCCTGGCAAAGGAAGCCTGTCTCTTCATTTTTTCCCCATAGGAAATAATGAAGAAAGATTAGCAGCAGCATGCTAACAATATGCTGCTCCTTCGCTTTCTTATGGGAGGATGGGGGGACCTGCTGAAACTTGGGTGGTTGTTAGAGAAGGGTTAGAGGAAGGTCCCCACCAATTTTGGGCTTATTTGGTGGGAAAATGCCTCCTCCAGGCGTCCTGGAAGACGGAGGCATTTTCCCATAGAAAAAAGCCGAAAGAATGCCGAAACAATGCCGAAAGAATCTCGAAAGCCGAAAGCCGAAAGTTTTTTCCTTGCACACCCCTAGTAGTGATTGCAATTGTCTTCCAGCTCTCTCCAAGCCACAGAAAAGATAAGATAAACGTTCCGTTGGCTCGACAATCAGAGACATTATCAAACCTATCATTGTTTTTTGGAGCAGGAGTAGACATGGGCACAATCCAAAAAAAATAATGAACCCGTGGTTCATGGTTCAGTGCCGCCGCCAAACCCGAACTAACAAGCCGCGATGGACATCTCCCGCTGATGAACCAGTTCGGGGTTTGTGGTTAGTGGGGCTCAGAATGGCCTCCACTGGAATTAGAGAGCCCATATTCAAGGGGAGTGTTTAGCAGGCTCTCCTCCAGCCAGCACCCAAGTTTGGTCAAGATTGCAATAGGGATCTTGGAGTTATACCCTCTCCCACTTGATACAATTAGAACTACCAGTTGATGTTGGCCCAGTGTACAAGGGGTACACTTGAAGGCGGGCTGCCCCCCTCTAGGGGGCAGAGGGTATGGCCACTTGCTCACAGCATGCCCCATGTGCCTGCACGCCAGGCCTTAGAGGAGTACACGTTTATTCTCGGCACAGGCCGGAAGGTGGTTGATGACGGTGGCCGCAGGGCCTGGCAGGAATGGGGAGGTGGGGGGGTCTTGGAAGTGGTTAGATCCCCCAGCAATCACGGGGCCTCATCCGAGGGTCCCACTGAGGAATATTCTGGTGGCAACCAACATCACCCACCTTCCTGCCTTGACGGCAAGGATGGGAGGGAGAGGAGATGTCATTTGGAGGGGAAGTGGGAAGATCCCCCAGCAATCACGGGGCCCCATCCAAGGGTCCCATTGAGGAATATTCTGGTGGCAACCAACATGACCCACCTTCCTGCCTTGGTGGAAAGGATGGGAGGGAGAGGAGATGTCATGTGGAGGGAAAGTGGGAAGATCCCCCAGCAACCACGGAGCCTCATCCGAGGGTCCCACTGAAGGACATCCACCCTGAAAGAGTGCACAGACTGTTGTGGCAGAGGCTTGTCCACTTCCCCTGTATCACAGTGGAGGCTGTTGACAACATCACTCAACTTCCTGCCTTAGTGGAAAGGACGTGACTGGTCATGGCATTACCCATTCACCGCTGCCCAGAGGGGACAGCTGCTGCTGTTGACATGGGCTGCCGTGATATACAATTTTATGTGCAACAATAGCAGAGCTGCCCCTCATGGCCAAAACTACCACTGGTAGACATCACCCATCTTCCTGCCTTCACGGAAAGGACACATGACTGGTTGTGGGACCCATTCCCCCCATGCACAGAGAGGACAGCAGGTGCACATGGATAGGGGTGCACCATGCTGCACAACTATACACACAACAGCTCCTGAGCTGCTCCTCAGGCCAAAACCACCACTGGCAGACATCACCCACCTTCCTGCCTTCTCGGAAAGGACACGTGACTGGTTGTGGGACCCATTCCCCCATGCACAGAGAGGACAGCAGGTGCACATAGATAGGGGTGCACCGTGCAGCTCAAACCTGTCAGCTCAGCAAAAGCATCTGAGCTGCC
This sequence comes from Eublepharis macularius, assembly GCF_028583425.1. Taxonomy (NCBI): domain Eukaryota; kingdom Metazoa; phylum Chordata; class Lepidosauria; order Squamata; family Eublepharidae; genus Eublepharis; species Eublepharis macularius. The sequence continues at coordinate 121,441,633 of NC_072792.1, forward strand.
CCTTGTGGTCCAAAGCAACGGCAGCAGACAGCACCCATCTTCCTGCCCTCACGGAAAGGGTGGAAAGGACCCATTTGCCCCTGCTCAGAGGGGACACCAGGTGCCATGGAAGGGGGGGAGGGTTCTGTGCAGTGCCACCCTAACATCAGCAACAGCAGCAGAGCTGTTCCTCATGGCCAAAAGCAGCAGCAGCTGGCAGCACCACACCTTCCTGCCTTTACGGAAAGGACAGGATGGGAAAGACAGGAGAGGTTGGGAGACATCTGAGCAGATCCAGAGAGGGAGAGGTATAAAGAGGGACCATCAGGGGAAATGTCAGGGAGACTGGGACAAAGGGTTACTGCCGGCTGCATCATGGAGCATGACCAGGAAGACCCCTTAGTCGGCGAGCCATGAGCCGAGAAAGCCACTGAGTTGCAGGGCAGTGGTGTGCGATGACATGACACACCTTCCTGACTTCGTGGAAAGGATGAGAATGGACAGGACTGGGGAGGTCATTGGGAGGGGTCGGAGCGGTCCCAGAGAGGGTGAGGTGTGAAGAAGGATTGGGAGCTTGACAGGGAGAGGAGGACCAAGAGGCCCCAAACATCCACCCTGACGGAGTGCGCAGGCTGCTGTGGCAGAGGCTTGTCCGCCCCTCCTGTGTCGCAGTAGAGTTTGTCGCCAACATCACTCACCTTCCTGCCTTCATGGACAGGAGATGAGTCGAGGGACCCATTCCGAACATGTTCAGAGTGGACAGCAGGAGCCTAGGATATGTGCCACAGTTCCAGAGCTGCCCCACATGCCCAAAAAACAGAGCATCAGAAAACACCCACCTTCCTGCTTTTACAGAAAGGACAGGATGGGTAGGACAAGTGGTGGGGAGGGGACATTTGGGCACCATCCAGAGAGGGAGAGGTTGAAATAGGGAATGGGAACTTGTCTGGGAGAGGAGGGCAAAGGGTCACCAGTCATGGAAGCAGGCCCGAGAACTGAGGGAGGCTTGAGCCCACTGTGGAGGAGCTGGGGCTAAAACCCCAGGGTGGCTCAGAGCCCAGGTAGGTCCAGGTCCATGGAAGACTGCCCCAGTAGGTTGAGGTTGACCATTACGAAGGTCAACATGTCCACTAGGTCTGGGTGCAGACATGCACAGCGGGGACAGAGGAGGTCTCCCAGGTGGGACAACACCCACTCGCTCTGCACGCTGGTGGGAGGGCAGGACAGGATGTTTGTTGGGTCACAGGGGGAGGCCAGTGGGTACGGTGCCTCATGGTGTAGAGGATGCAAGCGTTCAGCCAAGCAGGCCTGGATCCTCCTGACAAAGTCCCAAACCCTGGGGAGCAGCTCTTGCTCATGCTGGAGCTCCTGGGCCAGAAACCGGTCGAGTCCGTGGATTAGAGGGATGATCTGACCCAGGCTGTCCTTGTAGGAGCACAAGAGCTCAGTGGCATTCTTAAAGGGTTTCAACAACCAGGACATCCGGGCAAGGACTCTCCATTCCATGGAGCTGAGGTTCAACTCCTCTCCCCTCCTCAGCACATTTGAAGATGACAGGATGTCATGCAACAGGTCTTTCTGCTCCACCAGATGACATATCATGTCGTAGGTGGAGTTCCAGCGGGTGGGCAGGTCCTGGAAGAGTTGGTGCTCGGGGTCCCCTCCCTCCCTCTTCCTCTGGAACAGCTCGTGAGAAGAGTTTATGCTGCGGGAGAAGTGGGAAGCGATGCAACGGCAGCTGTCCAGCAGATTGCAGGTCCATACAGTTCCCTCATCCCAGCTGTCCCTCAGCTTACTCCCCAGCCTGAGCACGTCCTTCATCACAAGGTGCAGCTTGTGCACCATGCACATGAGGCCCAGGAGGGATGCCTCTTTCAGGGCTGCCAACATGTTGGCTCTCGCGTCTGTCACCATGAAGCCACAGACAAACCCTTCCTCCCTGGACATCCACTCCTTCAGAGCCACCTTTACGGTGGTGGTGATGTTCCTCCCGATGTGGACCTCATCTGTATGCTGAGCCTGGAGAAGAACCACCCTGTAGCCCGGTGTCAAGCTGGGCACCTTTTTACAGGTGCCAGATCTTGGTCTGGGGTGGCAGAGGTCCTCTGGTTGCCACCAGTGGGTGGTGATGGCAAGGTACCTGTGATGGCAGCTGCTCCACAGGTCGGCCGTGAAGTGTACTGTTCTGCCTTTGGCAGCTGATAGCTCTCTGTGCACCATGTCTTGCACTGACTCGTATAGAGCAGGCATGACTCAACACCCAACGGTGCACTGTGATGGCATGGAGAACCATGGGGCACAGTGCTGGAGCAGCAGTTGGAAGTCCACGCCCTCCACAACCGATTGCCTTGCAGGGCAATCATCTGTACCACCACACAAACGCCCACCTCCTGAGCCCTAGACCTCAACCTTTTCAGCGGTACCACCCTCAACCCCAATGGGACAACTTCTCCCAGGGCAGCCTGCCTGACCTTTCCACTCCCACCAGCAGTACCCTCGGGGCAAGGCTTCTTGCTTGGGGTGCATTCCGGTGACCCTCCCACCAATCCCGGATCAGACAAGCTGGTGGTCTTCTGTCTCCCCCCGATGGATGTTTCACTGCCCGAGGACGGAGACCAGAAGCTCAGGTGGTGCCTCTTCAGGTGCCTAGTCAGGGTCCTCGATGACAGATGCTTTGGGTCATTGCCCCTGTGCACCAGGCCATCACACACACAGCACCACACCACACAGGGGTCAGTCAGAAGGGCCCAAAAGTGCCTCCATATATTGAAGCTGAACCGTGGGCCACTAACCGTTCCAGGGGAAGGAGGACAAAGGATACTGGCTGTGCCATGGAGCTGGCAATGGAAGATGGAGTGATGGGTGGACTGCAGGCAGGGATAGCACCGGTAGTTTGGGATGGGGACGGGCTGGATGTTTCCTTGAACCCCAACCATTTCTCAAAGGATCCCTTGGCCTCCTCCTCATCAAACATTTTCAAGAGTTCCTCTTCCGCCGGTGGCAAGAGCTCCTTGGCCTCCTCCACAGCAGCAACAGGTGATTTTTTGGGAGCAGGAGTCTCTGCTGCTCCAGAGTCCTGCACAGCACTGCATCCCATGGTGCAACCAGGACAATCTCTGCACTTCCCCCCATGACCACTTTTGTCCCCCACCCGAAGCCTCATAGTGTCAGCAAACAAGAATTGAGGAAAGAAAAAGAGATGACACTGTGAGCCCTCAGCCATGGTGCCCACTGAGCTTGGCCCTAGGGCCTGACAGCAACCCTGGAACCAGAGGGAGGGAGGGACTAGAGACCTAGCCCACCACTCCCACAGACTTGAACAGATCAGGCACTGATAATAATCAATGTGAGCCCTCAGCTGAGATGCCCACTGAGCTTGGCCCCAGGGCCTGGCAGCAACGCTGGAACCAGAGGGAGGGAGGGACAAGAGACCTAGCCCACCACTCCCACAGACTTGACCAAATCAGGCACTGATAATAATCAATGTGAGCCCTCAGCCGAGATGCCCACTGAGCTTCGCTCCAGAGCCAGGCAGCAGCCCTGGAATCAGAGGAGATACATGCCTATCCCAAAAATCGAAGCTCAATTATACTCTCTCTGTCTCTCTTCCCAAAGGTTAGCAAGTAACAAACAACATTTCTGTCACACTCCACTGCTCGCTGTAAGTGAAACCCAGCCTGGGAGCCCATGTCTATTTATAAGCACAGGTCCCATAGAGCAACGCGGGAGGTCTGTGGTTGGCTATCAGAGCCACCTATCAAGGTTTGTAGGGATGAGATTGGCATGCCCATGGCTACAGAACACCCCCTCCCCCTCCCTCCCCTGGGTGTCTTCTCCCAGGTTGTAACCACTTTGCAGCTCCATGGTTGGAAGGAAGACCTGCCGATCAAGGTAAGCTGGGCTTCCATTCAGGTTTCTAGGGCGACAGAAGGAGTGCAGACAGAGTTCAGGCATTCCACTGGCTCCGATTCCAAGGGAATTGATTGATGGTGCCTGACTGTCTGGTTTCACTAACCGCAGAAGAATGCAATGAACCGGGCCTCTTATGAACATTGGTTCGTTGGCCATGGACGCTCACGAACTGCCGGATTGCGAACGGATTATCAGGCTGTTCGTGGTTTTTTGGAGTTTGTAATGCGGTTCATGCCCATATCTAGCCAGGAGCAATGTGGAAGGGATGTCTTGTTGATGAGCAGCACTAACCAAGTTTAGTTACTTGAGTAGCACATGGAAGGAGACAAGTGTGGCTTAATTTCATGCAGTACAATTTTGATGTGCCAGGTAGGGTAAACAACCCTACTGTTTATGTTAGCCAAACTGAGAATCAAATTGCTGGTACCTATTAGAGTTTACCGTTAGAGTAACCCACACTTAAAAGTAAACAATGTTTTATTGATCCTTTAATCATATAAATCAGCCAAGAATGAAACCTAGTTTAACCCATATATTTTGTGTCTTATGTCTTTCTTCAGGAGGGTGAAAGCAATTGTAATTGCATAGTTGGTGGCTTTCATCAGCACATAAAGCAGCTGCTGTTCGCACAAGTTCAGAATTTAGCAGATTATAGAGGCTAATGGCAACTGTATTTTTCGTGACCTTCCAATTCAGTTTGAGAGTCTAAGAAAGCTACAGTTTCCATCAATCCTGCCAGGAAGTCATGCTTGGGGAAGATTGGGATGAGTAATTTTCAGGAAAGATGGGCCTTGGATGGAGCATAAATTTGTGGCAGTTTACTTCTGAAATGTAAGCTTTGTGGTTTGGGAAAGAAAAGTGACATGGGGAGAACTGGCAGGGAAAGATGTGGAGACTTCTGATATAAACACTATTCTGGCTTGTGTGCAAACACGAATTTGCAATGTCCTGCTAAACATTTGCAAATGTCCATTGAACAGTTCATAGAGTTCAACAGGAATGTTTACAAGCATGTGAGCAGTTCCTATTTGAGCATGGAGGTGTTTGCCTGTCATCACCCTTAATTCTCCCAATGAGTAGTCTTGTACAGCAGCTGTTCATTCTAAATTGTACCAGAATTCACATGCATTTAGTAATGTCGGCTCAAAACTAGGACAAAATTAATAATTTTATAGAACTAAATGGAACCCTGTTGCTCCTTTGTTAACAAGAGGACAAAAATGTTGTCACCAACACAAATGCATTTCATACTGCTATGCTAATGAAACCAAGTTATTGATACAAATTAAAGACATTTAAGCCGCGATTACTGGTTGAATCTTCTTTCTTTATTGGTCACATAATGTAAGCCCTATTCATGATTCTTTTGGTGTCTGTAAAGCTGAAAAATGAATGTAAAGTTAAACTACCTTAAGATCCTATTTTGAGGCCTACTCAATGGGTCAGAATAGTACACCCAAAACCATTTATTCTCTGGTCCAGTAATTGACCTGTCATGGTCAAAAAAGGTGTCATAGCCTTTCTCTTAATTTGAAGAAGTTCTGGTTAGCATGCTATAGGTATCTGTCTTTAGTATCTCTTCTATTTCCTATTTCTGGAATTATTTTTAAGTGACTCTACGTATTATCTTAGTGGCTGTCTAGACATGCAGGTTTTTAAAGAGTTGGTTCAGGTTCCCCAGACCCAATTTGGATTCCATGGGGAATTGCAGTTAAAAATTAAAGAAGAGCCCAAATGACCTCAGAACACCACCACGGGGGAGGAGGGGCTTCTCCTTTCTTTGAAAAATAACTAGTGGAGAGATACCACTAGACAACAGCAAATACAAGAAAAGTAACATGGCCCTCAGTTGTCATATCTTGATGACCTTACAACTCTACCCCAACATTTGTTTGGCACTCATTTTGTCTGCGGACAGTGTTAACATTTTTTTATATATATAAGATTTTTATTTTTTAGATATAAAATAGGGAATAGAAAGTAAAAGGAGGGGGGATAGAAAGAGAAGAAAGAACAAGAAAAAAGAAATTACATATCTATTACATTGCACCATTCACTCTAATACATGTCTTAGTATTCTGCTAATCAGCTCTCTATTTGCAATTTTTTCCATTTATCTTCTATAATGTCCATAAAGGACCACATCTTAGTTGAAAATTAAATTTCTCCAAACTTATCTTGTATCCATTTGTAAAAAGGCTCCCAAATGTCATTACAGGTTGTAATGTCCAATTCTTTCAATAAACTCGACAATTTGTCCATTTCAGCCGTCGCAAGTATTTTTTCGACCAGGTTTTCTTGTGTTGGGATAGTTGTCATTTTCCAAAGTCTCACATATGCAATCATAGCTGTTGCAATTATATTCAACATCAAATGCTTTTGCTCTTTATTGACTGGGACCAATATGTGGTTTAGTAAAAAATGTTCTGGTTTCAAAGGTCGTGGAGTCATGAGTATCTGTTGTAACACTGTATGTACAATCTTCCAGAACTCCACTGCTTTTTTGCATGTCCACCACATATGATAATAAGATCCCAGTTTCTTCTCACACTTCCAACAAGTAACTCTCTAGAAATACTCTCAATGGACATTCGGTTTCGCTTTCTCAGCCATGCCGGACGCTCCTCTCGGCAGGTCTGGGAGGAAGCGACCGGGCACCCTGACCGGGCGGCTGATCTGCAAGGATTAGCCCCCAGGACTCCCAGTCAGGGAGGCAGGGTCCGGGACGCTGCAGGAAGAACCTCCCGGAATCAATGCGGGGGGGGAATTGCCCATTTGTCCCTATGGAGGCCGGCAGACGTGCGTGGCGCCTTGAGTGCCGCCGGGCAACGAGAAACGGCAAATAAAAGAAACAGGCGGAAGCCTGTAAACAAGCGAATCCCTTCTGTTCTACAAGCGTTTGTGAAGGAGAGGTTGATCTGAAGAAGACTCGCTCTTCCCCTTCGGTGAGTTCCAGGATTTGGCTGGCGCCCCCCCCCCCCCCGCAAATGGCAGCAAAGAAGCAAAGTCCCGCTCTCGGTAAGTCAATCTCGGCTACCTTGCAGAAGGGAGAGTCGCTCAAAGAGTTGGTGCGCAGGGCGGTGGTGGAAGCCATAAAACCCTTTGTTGACAAGCTGAACGAAACTGATCAAAGGGTGGGCTCAATTGAAAGCGAAGTGAAAACCATTAAGGAAGTAGCGGGGGGGGCAGAGAAGTCTGCTCTGGAAAGTGCGTCACTTGTGAAGGCTACGAAAAAAGAGCTGAAGTTGGTGGAGAACCAGCTGATCGGGCTACAGGTGGAACGAACGCAGACAATTTTGCGTCTCCAAAATGTGAAAGAGGAGGAAAATGAGGATCTGTGGGATTTGGTCTCGGAACTACTGGCGACACCCGTGAGGACAACGAAAGAAGAGGTTAAAAGCGCCATTTTGGAGGTCCGTCGGGCTTCTTCAAAATATGCAACAAAGCGACAGCTGCCACGCGAGATCATTATTGACTTTTCATTTAAAAAGATTCGGGACACTATCCCATATAACTCATACAATGCGGATTTGGACTTTATGGGTCTTAAAGTCAAGATTTTAAAGGACGTTCCATTTCTAGTCCGGAAAAGACGTTTTAAGTACAAAAAGTTCGCAGCTCTTCTGAGGGACCATGGAATAAAGTATAAATGGTTACTTCCGGAAGGAATATGGTTCAGACATAAAGATCAAGCCTATAAGATACTATCAGAAGATCAACTAAAGGATTTTGAGGATAAAAACCCGGAATTCCAGTGTACCAAGAACGAAGAAAAGGAGAAGCCAGAGGGGGGGGAGGAGGAGAGCACCGCAGCTGCGGTTGCACAGAGAGAATTGCGTCCGGGACCCAGAAGGGGGAGGAAAGTTTAATTAGAATTTGAAATGTGTAATCTGTATGATTAACCACCCCATCATCATTTTATTGAGCTATTTTTTTTTTCTTCTATTATGGCAATATGAAGGGAAAACATTGAAGTGTAGTGTTGAATGTAGTTTATCCTTCCCTTTATGTCCCCTTTTCCCCGCCCCTTCCCTTTCTCTTCATCCTTTCCCTTTCCTCGTGATAGTCTTGTGTAGTGTTATTGTAGTGTTGTGTAGTATACTGAAAAATAAAAAATTAAAAAAAAAATAGAAATACTCTCAATGAATATTAATGGATTGAATTCCCCTCAAAAAAGAAGAAGAACATTTACATATCTGAAAACATTTAAGGCAGAGATTATATGCCTTCAAGAAACCCATATGAGAGATAAAGAGGAAAGGCTCCTGAATTGTAAGAACATGGGACACACATTCATTGCAGCAGACAAAGTTAAAAAGAGAGGTCTAGTAACATATATACAGGGAATATTGAACCCAAAATTGATCTATTCCTGTGACCAGGGAAGAATTCTAATGACTGAACTCCAGAAAGGCCAAAGAAAAATCTTGGTAGTGAATATATATGCCCCAAGTGAGCAACAAGAAAAATTATTTCAAAGACTTTCAGAGCAAATATCCAAATTGAAATACAATGACATATGCATTGTGGGAGACTACAATGCAGTAGTGGACAAAAAGCTGGATAGGAAACATGTGAAGAATGGGGGAAAGGGGGGGAAAGTGTTTCCTAAAAAATTCTTTGAAATGGCTGAAGAAATGGCCCTTGTAGATTTATGGAGAACATGAAACTTGAACTCAACTAATTATACTTTCTACTCTGACAGACACAAATCTTTGTCACGAATAGAAACGTGTTGGGCCTCAACATCATTAGTGGCAGATATGGAAGAAATAGACATTTTGCCACAAGTGATTGGAGACCACAACCCTCTGTTAATAAAGATAAAAGAGGAAAAAAGACAATTTAGGTGGAGACTAAATACAAGTTTATTAAAAGACAAAAAATTTCAAGAAACAATTTCCAAAGAAATGGAATGATATTTCAAACAAAACTTAAATAATGAAACTACCATAGATATAGTATGGGATGCAAGTAAGCCTTTCTTCAGAGGACTGGCAATTAGATATGCGGCAAGTAAAAAGAAAGTGAGAAACAAAGAATATCAAAATTTGGAAATAAACCTAAAAAAGAAGAAGATAACTTAAAAAACTTAAAAAATGCTCCTGGCCACTATGTAGCCAATTTGCAAGCTACAAAGACAGTTAGAGCCAAACTACAAGTGACGTCTTACACAGGTTGGACACTAGCCGGCTTCCCTCAAGTTTTGATGGGAAATGTAGGCATCCTGGTCTTGCAGCTGTAATGGAGAGCCAAGCGGTAAAACCAGGGCGCCCACATTTCCCATCAAAACTTGAGGGAAGCTGACAAGTGTCCAACCTGTGTAAGGCGTCACTTGTAGTTTGGCTCTCAGTCTAGGGAAAATTCCACATCAGACTCCTTGCCGATACTCCTCAACAATGAGTGCTGAATGTCTTTTTTCGCTGTTGCTTCTTTTGCTCAATAGCTCGGCAATTCTCATTAATCAACATGTATTGCAGGTGACTTTCATCAGATCACTGGAGAAGCAGATGACCACCAGAGCTGGAAAACTTCCAGAAAGCAGCCGGATGGGTTTATTGCCAGCTTTGATTTCAATTCCTGTTTCGTTTAATCACTTGCTCACCAGCCATATTCTACAATTCAAAGTTTTAATAAATATACTACTTTATAACTACCCTCCTGTGTTATTGCCCCTGTCCATACATTCATTATACTTACAAACCATGCAAAGCCTTGGTCACAGAAAAGGAAAGTAACAGCTCCACACCAGAGTCTGCTTGGACAGAATTATGCCATAGATGTGGCATAGCACGCGTTGCTATTTAACCCTACTGACCCTCTTAAAGGCATCATGTGTCCAGTACTTCCTTCATAAACAAAATATAATTTCAATATTTAATTATTACAAAAAACAGGAATAATCGAATTCATTATTCAGACGATTTGGAGATAAAGAATTCAATCTGAAGATTCATTGTGACTCAAGTTGCAAAAGACTCCGTGTCACATCCCCTTGCATATTTGGCTCCAACACACCCAATACGGATACTTTAAATTCTTTAGTGGCATGTTGCCTCTCAAGGAAATGTTCTACTAAGGGGGCATCCATTATTTTATTTTTAATCTTGAGATGTGTTCTTGCACACGGACTTTTAGTGGGCATGTAGTACTGCCAACATAGATCATTGGGCAGCAACATTGAATAATATATATCATGTGGGATGTTTTACAAGTTGAAAAGCTCTGGGTGTACAGGGTTTCCCCATCAGTGGGTTGTGGTAACTGTTGAAATTGACTGTTAATTGATTGAGTTTGCACATGTTTAGCACTATGCACATAGCACTTTAGTTAATATTACATGCACTTTCATGTAATATAGTCATTGCTTATTTATACCTCCGGAGACCCTGGTGGTTTTTGTATGGTTAGTGTCATATGGAGGAGGGCAAGGAGCTGTTCCAGTTGGCAGCAAAGGATAGGACCCAAAGCAATGGGCTTAAATGACATGCAGAAAGGTGCCGGATGGATATTAGGGAAAACTTATTTATGGTCATAGTAGTTCAATGGTGGAATCTACTGCCTAGGGAGGTGGTGAGCTCCTCTTTGCTGGTAGTTTTCAAGAAGAGGCTGGATGAATAGTTGTCAGGGATGCTTTAGGCTCATCCTGCATTGGACAGGGGGTTGTCCAATGTCCAATGTCCAATGTCCAATGTATGGTCCCTTCCAACTCTGTGATTCTGTGATTCTGATTCTGGAGCTGGTGGGAAAAAAGACCCCTTACAGGCCAGTTTGAAGAGAATCTAAGCATTCCTGCTAAGCATTTTCATGCAACCAACTAACTCCACAATATTCCAAAATGGAGCAGGTGGGTAAGCCAATTCAGGGCTAATGTTTGTTTCAAAAAGGTGGAGTTGGCTTAAATAGCTATCTGAAAATGTCATATAATTAGCTAGGCTACATTACAGTTAAAAGGCTCCAGCCCACTGGAAACATCATAGGCTTGCCAACCTCCAGGTGGGGCTTGGATGTCTCCCAAAATTTCAATTCATCTCCAGGCTAGAGAGATCAGTTCCTGGAGAAAATGGTAGCTTTGGAAGATGCACTCTATGGGGGTATACCCTGTTGAGGTCCCTCCCCTCCAGGTTCCATCCCCTAAATCTCCAGAAATTTCCCAACCTGGTTAGAAAACCTAAAGCCTCATGTTTCATTCAAAAATTCAGTAGCAATAGTAGAAACAAACATATTCTCAAAACACTGAATTGCAAACAAATAATCAAAGCTCAAGGGATGTTCATTTCAAGAGCATGATGATTCTAAAATGATAATGTAACAACATTGTTTATATCAGCTAATCACTCTGTTGCAAACTGAACTACTGACTGATAATCCTGTCCTAGATTTTTCCTTTGTAATAACTGGTTGCCTCCAACTCTAGGGATAACTTTACCTGCCTTTAGGCAATAGGACTGGGCAAATTTGTGGTGCAGAATAGGGGAGAGTTTATAACATTGGACTTTGTTCTACACAGCTAAGGAAGCTCACAGGGTAATTGCTATCTCTTAGCACTGACTACCTCACAGGATTATCACAGTGGGATAAAAGAAATACAATAATAGAAGAAATAAATAATATTTTTAAAAGGCAATATGCTGTTTAAGTACCAAACACGCAGAACATCAAGGAATAAGTCTGCTAAGAAATACATCTCTTAACTATTTAAAAGGCCCGTGAAGTACTTCACACTAGGCCAAGACTTATGGCACAGCTGGACACACTTGAGGAAAGTTATAGGTGTGATCAACTTCACTATATAAGGTAACAGAATATTTGAAATGAGCATGTCTTTCAGACACTGCAATTTTCTTTCCCTAGGGGTTCGTACTTGAAAGTTCAATAATCGATTTCCAATCTTAGACAAATGAGTAGAAATTACCCATCATTCCCTGATTCTTTCTCTCTGCAGAGCCTTCCATATCAGAAGATTCAGGGTCCCCCCCCCCCATTGAACTGCAAAACTTGTTCTTTTTTGTCTCTACAGCAAGTGCATACTTTGAAGAGCACAAGCCTCCCTGAAAATAGGCTACTTAAGCAGATTTCTTTCTGCTTACAAGCACGAGTTCTTGAACAGACCATACAGCTATATTTCATCATAATTAGAGCTGGGAAAATCCACCTGGCAAACAAGCTTGCGTGTTAAAAGTCTGTCTCAAGCTGCAATTTTGGGACTTAGCTAATGTGAATGTGAAGGTAATAGAAATCAGAAGTAGTACCAGACCATCAGGTCAGTCTTTGGGGGCATGAGTGTGAAGTGAAAAATAGAGTCCCCAGTCTATTATTAAAGAGAAGGCAGAAATGTATTTACTAAGAAGTAATAAACCAATAGTTCAAGCATCAGGGACCAGGACTAGAGAAGCTCTACACAGTACTATAGTCTATCCCCTAATAACACATCAGTTGATGCCTCCAGAATCTTCTCAGAAGAACAAAAGCACATTTTTTTCTGGGAATTCTGGAGAATACTTTTAAATATAAAATAAACTTACAGTGCTTCTGTATAATGAGAATGTGAACCCTCCTAAAGACTGTTTTCACTTTACTTTTCACACATTTCTATGCATACTGAAAAACAATTCAGCCCCCACCCGGCCGGCAGCTTGAGGCCGGGGGCTGTATTTGCCACCATGGAGGATGTGGCAGTGTTTCCTTCTGGCCTCATAGGGTCACGTGGATGGGGGCAGGGCTAGGTGCCTTAATAAGCCTCCCCCACCCCATAACAGCACTTGCTGCCTTGTGCTTGGCTCACCCGCCCACCCAGTGGCAGTGCAGGTTTTGACCGGTCACCTTTTGGGGGCCAGGTAGGAATTTTTTCTTTTTTCCCTGATCGCTTACCTTGTACCGCTTGTTGGAGCTGTGGCTATTGGCTGCGGTGGTGCTGTATAGGCCATCACTGGTAGGATTTAGTTGGGGGGATGTTAACGAGATGGTGAGTACCCTTGGCACATCCCCATTGGTGGGGATATTAGGGGCCTGTCAGGATTGGCTGGCATGCTTTGCAGAGGCCAGTTGAGAGGGCAGGCTGCCTGGTGGGATCCCCTGGAAAAGTCCTGCTCTCATGCTCTATGGCAGGGGTGCTGGGAGCTTTAAGGGGGAAACCATCCACCAGGCCGGCCGGATCCAAGCCATGATTTGGATGGTTCGCATCTGGGGCAGCGGGTCTCACCCAGACAGGTCAAGGTGGGGCCCAGGAGTATTGATCCTTGGGGCTCCTTGAGGGAAATTCTCTTGAGGACCCCCCAACTTGTGGGTGTCCTATTTGTACTCCTTGAGGGATGTTCATTTGAGGAACCCCCCCCCACTTGCAGGTGTCTCATATGTACTTTTTTCCCCTGTTGGGACAAAGAGGGGGGTTCCTTGTGGTTGGCCTGGTTGGGGTATGCTCATCCCACTGATGGCAACCGATGCCTCCATGCTTGCTTGAACTTGGACTGGTAGGTTCCTTGAAACTCTCATCCCTGTTCTGGTCCTTGGCGCCACTGCACCTCTCATGCTCAGAGGTACGGTCAAAGGCTGTGGGGCCCCTCCTGACTGCCCCCCCTTTTTGGATCCTCACTCCCCCCTGGGGTGGTAAAGTGGAAATTGTCGGTACTGGTAGATGACTTTGTCTCTAAGTTCGTTGGTACTCTCATCCCCATTGTAGTAGTTGGCGCCCCTGTGCCGGTCCCAATCAGGGGAATGGACAACGATTGTGCTCTCCCATACATACCCATTCCTACTCCCCGGGATGGTATAATTGGTGCAATCACTAGGAGGGAAGGTGGTAGGATGCCTCTTCCCTCTATTCCCATTGCTGCTACCGGAACCTGTGTACTTAAGGGAACCCTTTGGTTGTCTATGAACTGTGCGGGGGTCATTAAAACCGCTCTTCCCCTTTCCAGAGGTACAATCCCTGCAAAGTCTATTGGTTCTTGCCCAATTTGTGAGACTCTTCCCCACTGTGGCAGGAGAGGGGGTCTCTCTGACTCCTCGCTTGCTCCTGTTATTGCCCTCACTGGTGCCTCTGGTGCACTTATGTTCCTTGTTCTTTGAGGAGGTTCCGTTCCCATTCTTGTTGTATTCTCGTGGCATGAGCTGGTTCTTCTTGGGTTGGATGCATCCCATCTCTCTCAATTTGTGGCATCTGGCCCCCAATACGGATTTCTGTCCACGCCACCCCTTCTAAGTCGCTTGATTCCAGGGATTCCATTTCTTCCTCAATGGTATAACCCACCCAAGCATGTCTGTTCTCAAGGATTCTCAGGGGTTAATCCACAGTCCCCCTGCCTTTGTACATCCGGCAACACCGATTGTGTTAGTTTATCCTGCAGCATGGGTAGCTGCGGCGTCTGGCCCCAATCCTGGTGTGTTGACTGCAGCCCCCAGCTTGCAGCCTCCAACTTGCAGGAAGCCGAGGAGGATTTCATCCCACTGGCAGGAAACAAGACAGACCTGCCATAAAAAAGTCCCGGTGGCAGGTCTCTAAAGAACCCAAACCACCAAAGGTGAGAGAAAGAGGGGCCGTACTGTTTATGCCTGTGACATTACTATATCTGGAAAAAGGAACTCATGTGTGGGTGCAAGCCTTAATAGATTCTGGATGTTCCCGAGACTTAATATCGCCAGCCTTAGTTAATGGACTGGGCTTGGAACTAATAGAACTCAAAGACCCTATTTTATTTAAACAAATGGACGGGTCTAATATGCACCCAGAAACTTACAAAACTGCACCTACCCCTACGGGCATAGGGGATCATTGGGAGAACCGAACATATATACTCAGTGATATAGCCAAATACCCCTTGGTACTGGGAAGTTGTTGGCTATGGGACAATGACCCATACATCAAATGGTCCACCAGGATGGTGATCTTTAAGGGAGATTATTATGCGAAACATGCATGCACTAAAGTGTGGGGCAGGGAGGCAACCACCCCATTAGAGACTGTGCTATTAACCATAGAAGAGGAAGGAATCATTCCCTTTGAATATCGAGATTTAAAACAAGTGTTTGATGAAAAAGAAGCTGATGAGCTACCCCCTCATAGGGGCATGGACTGTTCTATTGACCTTATTCCAGGGGAAAAGTTGCCTAAGGGGAAATTGTACTCAATGGGCTCAGCCGAAAGAAAAGAACTGAGAGAGTTCATTTATAAAAACCTGGAGCGGGAATTCATCCATCCTGTGAGCTCTGCCCATGTGGTGCCTGTGTTATTTCGCAAAAAGAAAGATGGGGGGCTGAGACTGTGCACTGTTTACCAAGGAATAAATGCTGTATACATGTTGAATGCATACCCCCTTCCCTTAATTAGAGACTTGCTCAGTGTGGTGGTGTAAGGTAAAATCTTTTCAAAACTGGATTTAAAAGATGCATATTTCCGAGTGAGGAGAAGGGAAGGGGATGAGTGGAAAACCACACTCAACTGTATTTTATGCTCGTAAGATAGATTTCTATTTTTACTGTTTTTAACTTTGTATTGTGATGGCCTTTGGCCATATACAATTAAACCTTCTTGCATCTTGAAAAACACCCCCTTAGGGCAGTTCGAGTACCTCGAACCCCCACCACCTACAGAGAAGGCTGGCCAGATTCTTTGATGTGTAGTGAATTGTGTAGTCCTTTTGTGTGGGGGACAATTAGTGTGATTTGATGTGATTTGTTGACCTGTTGTACTTTAAAAGTGAGAAAATAAAGTTTTTTTAAACTTGAGTCATTGTGTGTGTCCTTCCTTCTTTGATGTGAGGTTGGTTCAGCTCAGCATTGGGAACAATGGGGCAGACTGGCCAGCCTTCTCTGTAGGTGGGGGGGATGTCAGGGGGTGGTTGTCTGTGTGTCAGGTCAGGTGCTCTTTCCCAGGGACAAGTTGGCACTCAGAAGTTTGCCCACCATTGTGGCACCCCTGGGCTGTGCGGAATTCCCCTGGGAAAGAGAGTTTAGAAGTTCCCAAAGGGGGAGCGCTGGCCAGCCTGTTCCTGGGGTTATGGCGGGTGTGGAGTGCAGGGGGTGGATTTGAATCCGTGAGGGGCTAATGTGGGGATTTGGGTCTGTGTGTGGCAGCTGGGGGGGATTGGGTTTGTGTGGGGCAGTAGGGGGTGGACTTTGAGGACTGAGAGCACCTACTTGGGGAGGCCATGAAATGTCCCCCCCCAAGTGGGAGCAGGCTGAGCCTTGGTGGGGGTGGGAGTAGAGGTGGGAGAAGGGCCCCTGAGGGTTGGGGGGCATTTTGCATGCAAAATGCCACCCCTGGCAAGACAAGCCTCCCCCAGCTGTCAGTAGTAGAGAAAAGATCACCTACTTGGGGAGGCCATGAAATGCCCCCCGAAGTGGGAGCAGGCTGAGCCTTGGTGGGAGTAGAGGTGGGAGAAGGGCCCCTGAGGGTTGGGGGCATTTTGCATGCAAAATGCCACCCCTGGCAAGACAAGCCTGCATGGCTGCATCTTCATTTTTCCCCATAGGAAATAATGAAGATCAGCAGCAGCAAGCACAACTTAGGAGCTAGGAGATCAGCAGCAGCAAGCTAAAGCTCTGCTCTTTTTTAGGTGAGGATAGGAGAACCTGGTTTGGGGGGCCATAACATGCCCCCCAAAGTCCAATCGGTCTGAATCTTGGGGAGTTGTTAGAGAGAAGTTAGCAGAAAGTCCCCACCAATTTTGGCTTGATTCTGTGGGAAAATGCCTCCCCCAGGCCTCAGGGAAGCCTGGGGAGGCTTTTTCCCATTGAAAAGCTTATCCGAACCTCCGAATTGACCCGAATCGATTCGGATAATGCTGATTCGGATTACCTAAATCAATTCGGGGAAACCCGAATCTATTCGGGGAAACCCAAATCAAGCCGAATCAGGGTTGATTCGGGTTTTATTCTTGTTTCATTAACCCAAACTGCACATCCCTAGTCATAACTATTTCTTTCACAGGCTTTCACGGGTGTTTATCTAATGAATTGCAGAAGCTTCCAGTGTTTCTGACCTTGTATGCTACTCCCTCTCAGACTTTGCTATGTCTTGCTTTCTAGTGACTCAACTTGATATTGCAAATATGTGAAACGTTCTCACACAAGAAAAGCTCTCTCTCTCTCTCTCTCTCTCTCTCACGAATGAAAAAAAAATCAGAATGAACTCAAAGCAGCTAAACCTCTTCTGCAGAGCCCATAGGGCCAAAGGAGGAAGGAATCATGTGGGCAGATTCTAGAGCTGCCAGAACGGCATTCTGGGGCGTTCCCCCTAAAAAAAAAAGCCCTGGTATTACTTTTTAATTAAGATCCAGATTAAAAGAAATTGGATGTATTTGAGTTTTATTTTTTTAAAGAAGGAGAAAGAGGTTCAAAAATATTTTTTTCCTCCTCACAACAAGATTTTCTTCCTCACAAGATTTTCAAATGCAGCAGGAAGTCTCTCATTGACACAAGGAAACATTTCACTTTAAATCTGTTAAAAGGTTATCTAACCATTCAGTTAAATACCTGTGAAAAGTCAAGGTCAGAACAGTAAGATGCTAGGAATTGTAAATACAGTAAATGGGTTGTAGCAGTAAAGTAGAACTTGCATTTTTTGTAGTGTAGTCAAATAGTCAAACTTCTTTCTTTAAAGTGCCCTGGAAATTTCATGCATTAATAGAGAGACCCTGTGTTTACCATCAAAATGGACATATTTAATCTTTACCTCTGATTCCAAAAAGTCAAAGGATCTTGGTGTACAAAAGACTTGGATCTCAGGGTGCAGAAACAGAAGCTTACAACAGTGTTTTATGTTAAGGCGTGTACACGTGGTTTAAAAAACTAAACTGATAATGGTCCTTGACATCAGTATACCTAATTCACAGTATGGCCCCATCTGCAGATACTTAAATCTTTGGATCAGGGTCAAGTGGAAAGAACAGCAGGATTTGAGTCCAGTGGTACCTTAGAGACTAGATTTTCAGGGTATAAGCTTTCAAGAGTCAGATAAGTAGTGTGGGAAGTAGATTTAATGAAGAATATTTCATGTACATTTATGTGCCTTTATTACTGCCATGCACTCTTATTCTCAGAAGTTAATGTAGTAAATTGTAACGCAACTTGCAAGAAAATGAGACTTGAAACAAAATGACCAAAGCAGAATGTATGTTATGTATGTTAATCACTGTGAAGACTAAGACCAGCCACTCTGAAGCTTGCTATAAGGTAGTTGCACCTGCAGTACACCTGCTCATGACTTGATACAGAAACTTCTTAGTAAAACTGTTCATGCAAAATGTAGCAATAGAAGAATGGGAAAGAAAATGGGAAAGAAAAAGAAGCTAGCTGTGAGTTAATCAGATTAGCCATACCTTTCAAGGCTGAGAAGAAGCCCCTGAGAAAGGGGAATGGGTGCTAAATGCAACCTCAAGCACATTCCTCAGGAAGGGAGAGCGCTCCCTTCCCACGGAACCCAGCATACAAGGTTGCCAAAAGCGACATGGGGCGCCCTTGGTAAAATGTTACATGGTCCAGAGAAGGGGGCAAAGTGAAAAGCCTATGAAAGAAATGTGTGGGAAAGCAAGAGAGATGTTCCTTCTAAAGATAAAACAAGCACAGATAAGATAAGCAATGGCAATTGGGAAATATTGTAATTATGCTGTTGACCTAAGTTATTTCTTCCAATAAGAATAGCCCTGGACTATTGTATCATTAGAGGTGGTAGCCCACTTTAGCCAATGGGGACCACAGTAGTATTTGAGCCAATAGAATAACAAATATTGTAATTAACCAAAAGGTATAAAATGCTTTGCACAGCTATTGTAGCTTTGATGGGCGTTGGACACGAGGGAATCCTTTACTCTCTGTGTTACCTCCACCCCTTCACATTTAATAAACATTGTAGACTTGCTTCATTCACAGGACTCTGCATCTGTCTCTTCTTATGATTGGCTGAGGGACATTCGAACCACAGATTGTGTGGAACAATAGAGAGAAGGGAGATTATTCTACAAACTTGTGAGTCCCCCAGGTTTGAAGAAAAATCTGAACACCTATCAAAAATAGAGGAGGAGTTAATCCCCCTCAAGGATTCTCTCTGTATTTATGGAGAACCACCATTGCCATTGCGGCTTCTCACCAGCCTCTGAAGCATTAATGGCGCATTTTTGGGAAGAGGAGCCAGTGGCAGCAGAGTAGAGGAGGAGGAACCACTGTCTACTATGCCACTGGACCTGTTCCTGCCATCCATCACAGTATCCATTGTCTCTTCCCCTCCCCTCCATAGTTGTAGCATCCAAGTAAATGATAAGGCAACCACGTAAGTGATAGGGGGAGAGAGAAGTTGTGGAAAAGAGAGTGATGGGTGGGGAAGGGGAAAGATACAAAGAGAGAGAGAGAAATGACAGTAGGCATGAGGGGAGGGGGGAAAGAGAGAGAAGTAGAGGTGATGTGACTGTAGAGATGGGAGGAGAGAGAAAAGAGAGAGAAGTGCCACTATTTATAGGGGGAGGAAGAAGGAGAGAGAGAAAGAGAAAGGTAATGAGTGACAGTAGGCGTGGTGGAGGGAGAAAGAGGGAGAGGGAGGGAAAGAGAGTAAGCATGGGGAAGGGAGAAAGAGATTGAAGACAGAAAAACAGGCATGGGGAGAGAGAGAGAAAGAGGCAGAGAAGGAGTGACAGTACATGTGGGGGTAGGGAAAAAGAGATAGGAAGGTAAGAAGATGATACCTGTGTAGTGTCAAAGCAAGCTGTGAAGGTAGCAAGGTAATACTTTCCCTCCATGCCTCCTGTGTGAAGGTGTGGCATGACAGAGAAGTGAAATGGTAGAGCCACCCTCATCACTCCCCATGCAGTGACAGGGTGAGAAGCAGAGATGGTGAGGTCACACTCGCCGTCTGTCCAGCAGTGAGGTGTGGAGGCAGCAAGGCAATGCCTGCTATCTTTACCCCCTTTGTAGCAGGAAGTTACCACCTCTCACCAGAGTGAGGTGAGATGTTGAGGGAAGGAGCAAAAGGGATGGGCCCACCGTCATGATGAAGAGAGGGGTGGAACAGGGTCCTGTTGGTTGCCCATTTGGAGCATTGGGCATGTCCCAGGACTGCCACTTGGCAAGACAGACTCTGACACCATCAATGGGTGGGAAAATAATGAATTAAGTGTGGGTGAGTGGGAGCAACATGGCTCCATCTCTGATGTCCTAAACCCTCCTGCTCAGCGTTTGTAAAACAGGTTCTAACCAGTCTGCCACTCAGGCAATTCATTCATCCCACCAAGATCATCCTGCTCATCTTGTCATCTCATGACTTTGTCATCTTCAGGAACACATTGTCCTCTGCTCACTGCAAATTCAAATCCATCAATAGTAAACAAGGCCCTGCACACTTGGCCTAATGCCATTACAGATCTTAGCTACACAAAAGAATAAAGGGTCATAAATCGAACATTAAAAATCACAATAGAAATGTGTAGGAGAGTATTCATCCAGTGCATTCCATTGCTGACCTAAGAATGGCTCCATCTGCAGATACTTAATTCTGGGTCAGGTGGAGAGAACAGCAGGCTTTGAGTCCTTAGAAAATAGCAAGATTTTCAGGGTATAGCACTTGAGAGTCAGAGCTCCTTTCTTTAGTGGCAGTTCCCCTACAATAAAGATTCAAAAGGAGATTACAATGTGAGATTGTTGGAGTAGAAATTCATAAACAACTTCAGGACCACACGGGGCTAAATAGCAGCATAGGATTCTTAGTTCATTACAGATGCTAATTTTCTGCATTTCCTACTTAGGTGCATATCTCCTAGCTCTAATCAAGCTGCATTGTACCTCTATATCCTGACTTCAGCTGTCCTTTCTTTGTAACATCCCTTCCACTATCTGACCTGAATATAAAGGCTGATGGATATTTATTTTCCCTCGGATTACAGTACATTCCTTCTACTTTTCCCAGAAAAGCTCTCCCCAACACCTGAACAATGCACACTGAACTGTTTCCCTCAGAATAACTCTGCCTAAAATGCAGCTCACTCTGACCCTTGGGGTTCAGCTGCTATCCAGTCACAGCCTGATTCACTCATGGATTCAGCCCCTGTCTTTCTTCTCTTAGAGGCCTGCATTTTAAACTATAGTAAACATAAATTCAACCCCCCCACCCACCTTAATTAGGAGAAATAAAATATTTATATTGCAAAACAATACAGACATCTTTTACCTTAGAAAATTTTGTTGGTCATTAGGGTGCTGCTGGACTCGAATCTGAACCATCCGGAAAGGGCTTTATTATGTAGCATATCAGGGAGAGAAAACAAGGATACCACAACATTTTCCCCATTGGGCTACTTTTTTACCAGCTAGCATTTTTTTTGGCAGGTTGCAATCTTAAGAATACATTACTGGGAATAAGGCCCATTGAATATAATGGGACTAACTTCTGAGTAGACCTGCTAAGCTTGCTCCCACGGTCTTCAATCTGAAGCTGTCATATACCAAATCAGGCTATCAAATGCTATGTTGTCTATTCTGACCAACAGAATCTCTTATATATATAACATTCTTTCCCAACATACATTGTCTTTAACTGAAGATGCCAAGCACTGAATTCTTGGTGCAAAAAGTGGTCAACCAACTGCCAAGGGAATAGAAATATCACTGATGTCAATAATAAATATGATTTTTTGTGCTTTGCTGGGTGCTTGGTACCAAATGGTTGACAATGTTGTATATTATTTAACATTCATGCAATATCCCTTGTGTTGTTTTTGCATTGTAATGATTTATTATCCAGATAGCTATTTGTAGTTATGATTGTCTTTTAAAATACTCATTATAGAAGGAATCCAGTCAACTAGAATTAGAGTGGGCAGAGAGGATTTGATTTTACAATATATTCTGTAGAAAGTAGCAGAAAGGTATGCATTCAAAAGTTGATTTTTTAAACATGACTGTTATTCCTTCCTTCCTAGAGCATAGGACAAATACAAAGCAGTTTCCACTTTTTTAATCCCTCAAAACAACTTTGAGGTGGCTAGCATGAAAAATAGTGGCTATCTCAAAGTGGTCAAATGAGAATTTTAAAACCAAGCTTCCCTAACATGAGCTCAACATCTATCCTCCATCCAAACTGACCCATATGGTGAAAATGTTGCTTCAGACTTGATTGCCTACATACATTTTCCAAGGTGTAGCTATGGGGAAAAATTCGAGACCTGTGTTTGTTTTTTATGTATTTATTCAGATGTTTCTATGCTGCTTTTCTGAAGCTAAAGAGAAATCTCTGTACAAAATTTAAACAATATAATTAAGTAAACAAAACAAACAAATTTGTCCTGATCAGGTCCTGCTTCACATGGTTGGTTATCATAGGCCTTAAGCTTTTTGGCTCATCCCAAGAGATCACACCTCTGGTGGTGACCACCCCTTATAACTGCAGTGAGAAAGGAGATGAAAAGTACACATCTTAAGGGCTTGTACAGCTGACAAGATGTTCCCACAACAATTACCCTTCCTTGTTCTTGAAGCTGCAAATAAGATCACTTCAAAGAGTGAAATTTTAAAACATGACGCTATGTCCAAAGAGTCTTTGGTGTCTGAACAGTGCCTTCTTTTGCTGCAGTGAGAAACCATGGGTGAAGAAGATTCCAAAGTCACTCTCTGGCAACGTCAGTTAAAATATTTTCAGGTAGGCAGAACCCATTGGGAAAGGACTGAAACTTTGGAGAGCCACTACTAGTTGGAGAAGACAATGCAAATCTAAGTGGCCCAATAACTGAATGAGCAATAAAGCAGCTTTGAATGTTCTGGAGTTTTTTTCACATGCTTTTTTCCCCAAAGGTATTTTCACAGTACCATCTTTTTAAAAAAATCTGTTGATCTCAGGAATTTTCATTGTGTTGTATGCAGTGTAGAAAACAGCGAGATAACAAGTTCAGAAATATTTGGTAGTGGCTGCAGTTAGAAGTATTTATTTATTTTTATTTATTTATTTGTGTTGTTTATAGTTTGCCTTTCTCACTGAGACTCAAGGCAGATTACACAGTATGAGATTAGTACAATCAATATCAAGTACATTTCAATACAGTATCAAGGACATTTCATAAACAATACCATAGGGTAAATAGATACAAGTTTAAAAGACATAGTATTAGCAAGAATCCAATACAGAGTATAAAAAATACTGAAGCAGAACATAATCAGTTCTAGGACTAACATTAGACAACATGGAGCACAGGTGGTACATAGGAGGACATATTTAAAGCAGCAGATAATATATAAGGCAATATAGTGACTGATGAAGTCTTAGCAAAGCATCTGAGACCCCACATCTTCCCCTTCATGGAAAAAAAAAAGGAAAACAAAAACTGGAGGCACCACTGTGTCTTCACCAACCAGTTTGTCTTAGGGCCATTTACACAGGTTGGCATCATGCATGGAAGGTGATATTGTTGAAGCTTCAGCTTTGGGTGCACTATTTGATAGTTTCTTTGCTTTATCAAAAAAGAGTTCATTTTAAAGTCAAGCTACACGTGATATTAAGATGCCTTGAAGGGACTTATCTAAAAAAGACATGTAAAAGGCAGGACTTGATTTTCTTTTTTGTTTCACTCTTCCAGACTAAACTTGGAGCAGTTGTTTAAAAATGTTAATGGATCAGTAAGGGTGTAAAAATAGCTTCAGTGGCTTGGATCCTACTAGCTGTTCCACTTGTGAAAAAGAAGGAGGCTTTGACTACCGAAAGGCTATACTGGGGATCATGGGACTTGCATGTGGGACTGGGTTGTAATAAATAGGGAATGTATTTATTTAAAATGTTTATATGTTGCCTTTTCACCCATAATAGGGTCCCCAAGGCAACAAACATTAAAAAACACTAACATATTAAAAATTAAAATAGAAACCAAAACTGAAATCTCCACATCAGGGTCAGTCCAGAACTTCATAGCTTCTTTAGTAGTCCTTGACCCCTCTCAAACACTGACAGGCTCACACTTGAAAAGGGCTACACCTTGGACTAAATCTTTTGCTTTGAGTCTGAGGGAAGGTCTTCTTTCAGAATTGATTTGGCCAGAACCATGGACAGATCACTACCTGGCGAAGCCAAGGTGAATATGGTCCTGATATCCCATAAAATGGAAAGCCCAGTTAAAATGGTCCACCCACAAAGATTCATAGAGCCTTCTGGATTCCTAAATGCTCTAGGAGATTTTAGAAACTCAGACCCTGCTGAGTCTGCTGTGGAAGTATGGAATATGAAGCTCCTCAAAACTGTTGACAAGATTGCTCCTCACCAGGCTTCTAGTAAAGATGGCAGAGTAATCTGAAGCAACTCTGTGTTGCTCCTCTCTCTTCTAAGTGGTATGCATTGATAGGCACCTGTCTTCTTTGATGCATTGTTATTTTGTCTTTATTTACTGTTTTGTATTTTCTCTGGCTATCAACTTGAGATAAGTGGGCTTATAATGTACTCTACATAGGTGTCCCCCACACATGTGCTTTCCCTTGTGGTAGCCCCTACCTTATGGAATGTCCCACTTGAGGAGATCAGGAAAGCTCCCACCTTTCTGGTTTTCAGCAAACTACGTAAATCTGAATTATTCAAGAGGGCTTTCTCCCCAGATTATAGGGCTGTGTTGTACGAAGTAGCTCAGAGAGATGCATTGGTAGGGGCAGAGACTATACATTACTCTGTTGGGCACTGTTGACTGTACTGTCTGCTAATGTAACATGCCTACTAGGAAGCTTCTACATTACTAAAAATGACACGTAAATTAATTATACTTTGTTTCAGAAAGATTTCTATACTTGGCTGTATGCCTGATTTTCAAATGTTTCTGCTACAGTATCCTATTTTATCTCTTTCACTGAATGTCCTAACTGCTGTTCATATTCTATTTTGCTCAGCGAACATCCTAGCTCTTGATTATATTGTATTTTCACTTGCACTGTGTAATCCGCCTTGGATTTCATCGAGAAAGGAATAATAACAATAACAATAACCTCAGAAACTTGATCATCAACTCTAACTTCTTATGTATGCAAAAAATACTCTCTGATCATTCCCCATTGCTGCTCTCTCACATCTTTGGTTTGGTCTGGTCTTCATTTGGAGAGGGAGATGAACTTTCACTACCTCCCCCACTCCCTACCCTGCAGCAGCTGTGCCTTGCCTGCCTGAAAACACGGAAGATTTCAAGGAACACATTTGTTTCTACAGACAGCAATTGCTGCAACTATCATGAGTGATAGTAACAGTAGCATGATTTGCCTATTAATATAGCTCCTTGTCAGTCTTCCAGACACTGGGGTGGGTCCTATCCCTATCCTAACACTCCTGTGAGCAAAGGTTATGTCTGCATTCATTTAGTTATTAAAATATTTACATCCTACTTTCCCTTTGGTTCAAGTTTGAAGTCTCCTTCCAGTCTAAGAAGATTTTTTTCAACAACGGTGGTTCTTCCATTGGAGGAAGACCTGTTTAAGTCACAGGACAGCAACTTAAAGGATGGTTGGATTGTTATTCAAATCTCTTTCCATGAGAAGTCCCTGTAACGAGCAAAGGTGTCTCTTTTCTGACATGGAATAAGCACATGTATTGCAGGATATTTTAAATGATATTTTAGGATTTTAAACCAGTTTATATGGATGTCTAGTTTCAGCACAGTACCCAAAAGAATGAGGGGGAATAAGCATTCTTAAACAAAATGGTTTTTTTATTGAATTAGCAAGAAGACACCCAATTAAATCAATATTACGAAGAAGCCAAATTAAATAACTGTTATAAAAAATAGATTGGGGGGGGGAGATTTAAAAAAGAATAGAAAACCCAAAAACCTTTCCCTAACAGCTACCTGACTATAGGGTAAAACAAAAAGAAGAGAACCAAAGACATAAAACGGATCTCAATAAGGGAGCAGAGAGAGATTCTGTGATGGTGGAAAAGCAGTGTCAGAGCTTAGACAATGACCAAGCAGGGGATGAAAGTGCAGCAAAGAAGGTCTGAGAGAGGCCAACAGTGAAGTTGCGGTAACTGAAGGAGCTCCAAACTGGCTACAAAAATTGCAGCGGAGTGATAACTTTTATACCTTTTTGCCAGAAATGAGAAGGGGAAGGGGTATTGGCACCTGAATGGGAGAATGTTAAAAATTCAATCTCCCCCAAAATGGGCAAGTTTGAAAAGGAAATTCTGTTAATGTTATAAAGGGAAGTTTTCCTGGTTTGCAGAAAAAATATCAAAAATTTTCCTTTGAAGATATTTGGAAAAATAGAACTATGGCTAGATGATTGACATGATCAGAAAAGGGCAGAAATCTTCCTGTATAATCATTAAGCTATTGGGAGAACTGGTTGGAATCAATCCATTGCTTATTGTTTTGGAAATCCAGGTTATTCATTGGGATCAAATTATTCAGAAAGGAGGCTCCAAGGTCTTTGGGAAAATCACCCCCTGGTTGAAACTTTTGGGATGAACTCTGCATGTTTGATGGAGGAGCTGCCCTGTATTCTATTACGTCCTTGATGTGACTCACTGCCATTTGCAAACTGCATATTTTATTTCTAGGCCCATATTGAGACAAAATGCAAGATTAAAATGGAGGCCCCCCATTAGGTGTGTATCCTGGGGGCATCAGGATCCTCTATAGTGGAAACATTAACAAGTCTGGCTCTGTAGGTGCACAGTACAATCAACAATGAAGGCAATATTTAGGGGATGTTCGAGCTTCTACCGCTATGCTCCTCTCAACTATCAGTAATATATTATTTATTATTGTTACCTTTCCTGCTGGATTCTCAGGTAAGGTTTCTGGGAGTGGTGCATTAGGGATCTACCCCTTCAAGTTCCAGGGCTGCTGCCAGGCTCTGGGGCCAAGCTATTATTTATTATTTGTACCTTTCCTGGTGCCTGCTCAGGTCAGGTTTCTGGGAGTGGTGCAGTAGGGATCTTGACTTGGATGATGGCTGGAGGAGAGCCTGCTGGCCCCCACAAACAGTCAACCACGAACATGTTTGTGAACAGGGCCATGTTCATGGTTGTTCGTGAGTCCCTATTCATGGATGGCAACGAACAACAAACATCATGTTTGGGTTTTTTTTTTCTGTTCATGCCCATCTCTATTCAGGACTAGGGATGTGCGTTTCGGCATTCAGAATGCCGAAAGAATGCCGAAACAAAAGTGTTTCGGCTTCTTTTGGGGAATGCCGAAACGTTTCGGGGAATGCCGAAACGTTTCGGGTAGCCGAAAGAAAAAAGCCGAAACGTTTCGGGATTCTTTCGGCTTTCTTTCGGCTTTTCTATGGGAAAATGCCTCCGTCTTCCAGGACGTCTGGAGGAGGCATTTTCCCACCGAATAAGCCCAAAATTGGTGGGGACCTTCCTCTAACCCTTCTCTAACAACCACCCAAGTTTCAGACAGATTGGACTTTGGGGGGCCATGTTATGGCCCCCCAAAGCAGGTCCCCCCATCCTCCCATAAGAAAGCGAAGGAGCAGCATATTGTTAGCATGCTGCTGCTGATCTTTCTTCATTATTTCCTATGGGGAAAAAATGAAGAGGCAGGCTTGCTTTGCCAGGGGTGGCATTTTGCATGCAAAATGCCCCCCAGCCCTCAGGGGCCCTTCTCCCACCCCTCCTCCCACCCCCCACCAAGGCTCAGCCTGCTCCCACTTGGGGGGGGGCATTTCATGGCCTCCCCAAGTAGGTGCTCTAATCTCTACCACTGACAGCTGGGGGAGGCTTGTGTTGCCAGGGGTGGCATTTTGCATGCAAAATGCCCCCCAGCCCTCTGGGGCCCTTCTCCCACCCTTCCTCCCACCCCCCACCAAGGCTCAGACTGCTCCCACTTGGGGGGGCCATTTCATGGCCTCCCCAAGTAGGTCCTCTCAGCCCCTAAAGTCCACCCCTTACAGCCCCACACAAACCCAATTCCCCCCCAGCTGCCACACACAGACCCAAATCCCCACATTAGCCCCTCACAGACCCAAATCCACCCCCACCTGCCCCACACCCATAACCCCAGGAACAGGCTGGCAAAAGCCAGCCCTCTCCCTTTGTTCCCTATGCTGGGAACTTCTAAACTCTCTTTCCCTAGGCAATTCTGCACAGCCCAGGGGTGCCACAATGGTGGGCACACTTCTGAGTGCCAGCTGGTCCCTGTGAAAGAGCACCTGAACCACAGACACCCTCCCTCAAATTCCCCCACCACCTACAGAGATGGCTGGCCAGCCAGCCCCATTGTTCCCTATGATGGGAACCAACTGCACAACAAAGAATAAAACAAGAACAACACAAAATAAAGTTTTAAAAAAATTATATTCTCCCTTCCAAAGTACAAGTAGGCAAAGCATTATGACACATTACACCAGCAGTCCCCCACACAGAAAAATTAAAACAAAACTCACTTAACATCAGAGAATCACAAAGCATGATTCCTGTCAAAAACACTTTATTTCTTGAACAGCTTTAGGTTACACAGCAGGGGGGAACACCAAAGGGCATGGCAGCACTATCTTACACAAAAATAACACAACTCACTTCACATCAGAGAATCACAAAGCACAATTCCTGTTAAAAACACTTTATTTCTTGAACAGCTTTAGGTTACACAGCAGGGGGGAACACCAAAGGGCATGGCAGCACTATCTTACACAAAAATAACACAACTCACTTAACATCAGAGAATCACAAAAACACAATTCCTGGCATAAACACTTTATTTCTTGAACAGCTTTAGGTTACACAGTAGGAGGGCACAACAGGGCATGATAGCAATGTACTGCAAAAAATAATACAACCCACTTCACCGTTTTTGACAGCAATTGTGTTTGTGTGATTCTCTGATGTGAAGTGAGTTGTGTTATTTTTGTGTAGTACACTGCTTTCCTGCTCTGTGGTGCCTTCCTAAAGCAGTTACAGAAATAAAGTGCTTTTGACAGCAATTTTTTGGGGTGATTCTTTAATGTGAAGCGAGTTGTGTTATTTTTGTGTAAGATACTGCTTCCATGCCCTTCGGTGTTCCCCCCCTGCTGTGTAACCTAAAGCTGTTCAAGAAATAAAGTGTTTTTGACAGGAATCATGCTTTGTGATTCTCTGATGTTAAGTGAGTTTTGTTTTAATTTTTCTGTGTGGGGGACTGCTGGTGTAATGTGTCATAATGCTTTGCCTACTTGTACTTTGGAAGGGAGAATATAATTTTTTTAAAACTTTATTTTGTGTTGTTCTTGTTTTATTCTTTGTTGTGCAGTTGGTTCCCATCATAGGGAACAATGGGGCTGGCTGGCCAGCCATCTCTGTAGGTGGTGGGGGAATTTGAGGGAGGGTGTCTGTGGTTCAGGTGCTCTTTCACAGGGACCAGCTGGCACTCAGAAGTGTGCCCACCATTGTGGCACCCCTGGGCTGTGCAGAATTGCCCAGGGAAAGAGAGTTTAGAAGTTCCCAGCATAGGGAACAAAGGGAGAGGGCTGGCCTTTGCCAGCCTGTTCCTGGGGTTATGGGTGTAGGGCAGGTGGGGGTGGATTTGGGTCTGTGAGGGGCTAATGTGGGGATTTGGGTCTGTGTGTGGCAGCTGGGGGGGAATTGGGTTTGTGTGGGGCTGTAAGGGGTGGACTTTAGGGGCTGAGAGGACCTACTTGGGGAGGCCATGAAATGGCCCCCCCAAGTGGGAGCAGTCTGAGCCTTGGTGGGGGGTGGGAGGAAGGGTGGGAGAAGGGCCCCAGAGGGCTGGGGGGCATTTTGCATGCAAAATGCCACCCCTGGCAACACAAGCCTCCCCCAGCTGTCAGTGGTAGAGATGAGAGCAGAGCATCTACTTGGGGAGGCCATGAAATGCCCCCCCAAGTGGGAGCAGGCTGAGCCTTGGTGGGGGGTGGGAGGAGGGGTGGGAGAAGGGCCCCTGAGGGTAGGGGGGCATTTTGCATGCAAAATGCCACCCCTGGCAAAGGAAGCCTGCCTCTTCATTTTTTCCCCATAGGAAATAATGAAGAAAGATCAGCAGCAGCATGCTAACAATATGCTGCTCCTTCGCTTTCTTATGGGAGGATGGGGGGACCTGCTTTGGGGGGCCATAACATGGCCCCCCAAAGTCCAATCTGTCTGAAACTTGGGTGGTTGTTAGAGAAGGGTTAGAGGAAGGTCCCCACCAATTTTGGGCTTATTAGGTGGGAAAATGCCTCTTCCAGGCATCCTGAAAGACGGAGGCATTTTCCCAAAAAAAAAACCCGAAAGAATGCCGAAAGAATGCCGAAAGAATCCCGAATCCTGAATCCCGAAAGAGATTCTTGTTTCCGCTTTCGGCTTTAATGGTAGAGAATCTTGTTTCGGGTAATCCCGAAACAAGAAAGCCGAAAGTTTTTTCCTTGCACACCCCTATTCAGGACTCTATTATAGCAAAGTCATTTTGGACAGTCAGGAAGCATGTCCTAGTGTGCTAAAATTGAACTTTAGAGACTCAAGATCAATACCACCACAAAAAAGTCTCCTGTGACCTTGGGCAAATAAGTGCCTCAATTACACAGGAGTATAATGCAGTCTGGTAGTAACATTAATTTCACAAGTGCATTGTGAGGATAGATTCACTGAAGACAGCAAGGTCGTTTGATTAAATGATAATAGGCACCATATGGGCTTAACATAGTATTATGAGGCTGTGTCCTTACAGAAGGCATGAAGCTACTGGGGAAAATGAATTAGTGGTTTTGAGATTTCTTGTCTTCTGCAGTTTCAAGAGGTTTCAAAAATATAGGTTTCCATGCCATCAGCCCAGTTATTTGAACTGTGAACTGGATGGTAGGGACTGTGTCATTTCCAAAATTAATTAAAATATGAGAAGTTTGGAGTTTTTCTGGCACCTGGTTTTGAACCAGTTGGATGTCTCATCATGCTGTTAGTAGACATTAATGGGAAAACATTTATGCCATAGTCATGAAGCTAGTATAGGCATAAGGTTTTGTCTTTTGATCTTCAAACATAATTCATAATATATCCATCCCAATTTGATTATAAAATTTAACATCAGGTAAAATGGTTCCATTCAAAGTAAAAGTTTAAAAAGAGCATCATCATCATCTTTTCACATGAGGATGGGCCTGATGGAGCTAGCAGCAGGTGGAAGGATAGTTTGCATCAAAGAACAATGCAGATGTTCAGTGTTTTTCAATGACATTCTAAATTCTAAGAGATCTCACTACCTGAATCAGAGATTCTCCTTCAGAATGTTAATCTCTGCACTTCCATATTTTATCTGGGTTGCTGTGTGCTGTACTTCTTGTCAGCTTCCGCCTCATCCCCACCCCCACCTCCAAGTCTGTCTACAGGTAGAAGAACTACCAGATAAGGAGAAAAGGGTTGGACAGCTGTCTGTAGCTTTGGCTGCTTTCCAGTTAGAACAAGCAAAGTGGGCTTTGCTTTCTCTGCTTATAATACTGTCAGTGCCTATCTATCATAGAAGGACAATCCTGGACCTCTCTTTTTAATCCTCTATGTTTTGCCAAATTTTTTACCAAAATGGCAATGGTTCTTTTAGGATTTGGAAGCAATAAGTTCACCTAAATGTTGTTTACTGGAATCAGAAAGGGTTGAGAAAACAATGCTTAGCAGATCAACAAAACAAAAGGAAGACAATGCTTAGAACCTGGTGGAGGACGGCAGACAGTTCCTCCTTGGAATCAGCCAACACAATGCTCACTGATCCTGCTGATGCTCTGACTTTCTTCTCTGTCCCTCTCTTCTTTTGGCTCCTCTGACTACCTCTGGCTGTGGTTCTTCTTAGACTTATATAAAACAGGAAGAGTTCTTAATCAGCCACTGCTAACTTTGGGAGGGATAACACATCACAGGCCCTCCCATTGTTGTCTGGTTAGTTTTTTGCCTGCCTCTGCTTCTTTGCCTGTTAAAGGCACACACTCCCAACTTACAGAATGGGGAAACAAATTACCTTCTTACAGTATTTGGGTGGTAAGTAACAGAAGGGAATTGTTGCAAACCACCTAACCTCACAACTGCATTTCTACTGCAAGCTAGTGTACCCTTACTGCCTGCCATTATGTACAAGTGAAACATTTCACTTTGTCGCCGAGGAATAGGTCGAATGCCTGGTGCTGCTTTCTTATATTTTGGAGGATCTATATTTATGTCAGCTAGTATAAATGGTGATAGGGGTGGAGGAATTTTTAAAAGCTAGCTACTGAGCAGAAGGTGACACTAGCACAGGATCTTTCACAGACAAAGGCAGTGTCACTTTAGCTAATCTTGGTTAATTCAGCACAGAAGGCGGCAATGGTAAACCACTTCTGATAATTTCTTACCTTGAAAACCCTATGAGATAAACCAAAAAGAAAGAAAATATAGTGCTGGAAGACAGGACCCCCCCAGGTCAGATGGTACTCAATTGGCTACTGAGGAAGATGTCTCTCTGGGAACCAAGATCAAGATAATCCAAACTATGGTATTCCCCATTACTATCTATGGATGTGAAAGTTGGGCAATGAAGAAAGCCGAGAGAAATAAAATTGATTTGTTTGAAATGTGGTGCTGGAGGAGAGTCTTGTGGGTACCATGGGTGGCCAAATAGACCAATAATTGGGTTCTAGATCACATCAAGCCTGAATTCTCCCTAGAAGCTAAAATGACAAAACTGAAGCTATCGTACTTTGGTCGCATTTGGTCTGCCTGCCTGTTTGTCAATGGATAAAAGCAAAACCTTTCATCTGCTTGCCTAGTCTACATGTGTACAGACCTAAATAATTGAATATCTCAAACATCACAATCTGTGGTTGTGCAAAATCAAAAAGACTTCCCAAGTTTTGTGCAAAGACTGGTACGAAGTGGAATGATTAATACAAAAATCTCCATCAAGATGTTCTTGTTAGAAGGGAACTGTACTACTTGGATGGTGTTACTATCATGCACTTATCTACTTTCACTACCTGAATGCCTTCTTCCCCCTGGGGAAATGAAATCAAACAGTGAGAAATAAGAATAAACCCTCACATTAAAAGCTTTGCGACTTCTCCCAAATGTTGGGAATGATATTTTTGGATTAAAAAACCCTTTCTGATATGTACAAATGGGTGTTTTTCCAGATCAAATATTCTTTACTGTATTTCCAGACACACATCCTATGAGCCAGCAATACTTTATGCAAAGGTGTTAAAAGTCCTGATGAAAATACAACCATCAACACCTGCTGAGATTATATGCTATAATGTACCTCATATAAATTTCTAGTGCATCAGTATTTGCATAAGCACCCATATAAAACTCAAGACTGTTGCAATAACTGTCAGATCTGTGGCTAAATAATAGTTGTATCCAGACTACCTTCTGCAATCAGACAAGAGTCCGTTGTTTTCAAAAGATTTACTGAAAAAAGCAACCATTATAGTCCACTGGTCCAGATGCAATATCTGGACTGGTACACGTGTATTGTTACGAATGAAAGGCAAAGAATACAGTACAAAGTATCAAGACTCAGTAGGCCCAGCCTCCCCCCATAGTTCTCAAAACAATCCCTTTGAAGCTGAGAAAGTGAAAGTTTCCCAGGACTGGAAAAGCTGTAGCCAAAACATTCCTCTTGTGAGAGATAGCTGCTAGAGAACATCTTGGCACCTGTGAAGAAAACACTCAGAACACTAAAAGAATTAAAATGGGGTCTCTGAGGTTACAACACATAGGGAAGCATTCTGAACCTGACAATAACTTTGTATTCATTTCCCACTGCTTTCATCTTACTTAAGTGCTTCAGTTTGGATAAAATCATCAGCACCGATGTTGACCTTTATAGATACGGTGTTGTAGTGGGAACATAAAATAAATCCTGCATATGAAGCAGGGATATAAATTAGGGTGTTCAGTATAAACCACTGTTGTAATTAACTGCAGTTTGGACTGCACAGCAGCAGTAGCATAGTTTTGATAAATGAATTCCTCTTCAGGTGGGATAATTTTTAATAGAAATATCTGGAAAGTGGTCTAAAATGGTCATAATTAGACCAATCATTTACAGTAACCCATGAACTGATATTTCTCTTTCTGGTAAACCTCTTCTATAAGGCATTTAAAACATCTGTCTTGTAATCTATTCTGCAGTAGTTCTTATTGGTGGCATGTGGTGAAACTCCACTGTGCTTGAAAACAAGGTTTAGTACAAAGTACCTGTTGTTGACAGGAGCATTAGCAATTATATAGACATCTAGATCTTTTCTCTTACACAGATGGCTTTCTTCAGTAATAGTCTAAACTAAAGCATAAAAATATTTAATCTCCTACCATCCAGTGACCTGAACATCACATTTTTATAGTAGCCAGGGAAAAATGTACGTAATATAAACAGATATTAGAGGAAGATTGTGTGTATGGGAGAGGGAGAGTTTTGCTTTTTCTTCTTTGAAACAATTTTAACTAATGAAATTTATTTACATGTTGATATCCCCCTTTTCTCTCCAATGGACACCCAGAAGAACAATTTAACAGAAATTTTATACCAGTTCCATGTTCAGTACATGTTGTGGAGAACTTTCAGCAATATTCTAGTGGTGCATAAATGCACGTTGAATTGCACACTAAGAATGTGATAAAACAGTGCTTGGTTACTATTTATTTATTTAAACATTTGTATAATGACTTTCTCCCCTCATCCTTGCTTTTCACACAGACTGATGGGGCATTTGTCCTTTGTCCTTGCTGAGCCTACTCCATTTGCACCACTGCCCCAATAGGAACTTTTCCTTGTTTATAGTAAAAACAAGAACAATATTGAGAGCTCCATCAATGAGACTCTCATCATCTGATAAGGCCCCAAGTGTGTTTAAAGGAAAATGCACATTGACCTGTGTTTAGTGATAATCACTTTGATTGTGCATTGCAATGAGAAGTATGCAGTGACTGTTACTGCATGTGCAGTCAGTGTGTGACAGACAGAACTGTTGCATCAAGATTCTTGGAGACAAAGTGTTCAAGTTCCGGCATTATTAATATTTGTATTCAATGTATGCTAGAAATTCTGTCTGGGGCAGAACAATCATCTAGTTTGCATTCAGTCATAGGCAGGCCATAACACAGTTAAAAGTTGTTTGGCAGCCTGGGCTGCCCAAATTAATGATTGTTTATAATTAGACCACCTATAAGTAAATATCAGGGAAGGGAAATACATACATACATACATACATACATACATACATACATACATACATACATACATACATATAATCCTAGTCCTGGGATGAGATGAAGATTATTTTATACATGAAATTAAAACTTAAAAAAAAAAGATAATTTCTAAATGCAAACTATTCTACACTTGGCTGCCTCCCTAGGTCATCATTTGAACCTTTAAAAGTTCACTGTTCTATCTGTGTGAATAAGAAAGCAGGTGCTTGTGCGTTTCCATTTTCGGTATTTATAATGTTTGATAAGACCTCTCATTCCCTATATATCAATAAAATGGAGATGTAAGATATTAATCTATCAAGAGATGAGCATTTCTCTTTGTCTGAATAATGAATTTTTATGAAGTAAAAGCAATAGAAAACATGGACCTGCAATAAATAACCTTTGAAAGTAATAATAACTGCATATCATGTAAAAGATGGTATAAAATGGATATGTGGGTTACATCAGCTCTGTCTTCCTCCTCCTCAGCGGTTTTATATTTATTTTATTTAGCAATTTTAAAATAAAATTAACCTGCCATGCTTTTAAAATCTGTGAACATGACCAAGAGTAAAGGGAAGAAATATATTTCTTTTGAGAATTGCTACCGTTTCTTGTAAAAAATCATAATACTGCAATATAGGAACAGGATGACCAATGGATCCCAATAAATGGCCCTCAGAGATTGCTATCTCAGTAATTTGGACTTCAGTACAATATTAGAAACCAAAGGCCAAAGGCTGCTGAAGCAGAACTTGTGTCTGCTGAAAACTTGGAGAGCAAAAGCCAGAAGTTATACAGTAAGCTGCCAGCCTAGATGTGAATTTGAACATTCAAGGAGATAGGCGAGGAAAGTTTATAAGGTCATTGCTACATGATTGCTGTAAACTACAAAAGGCTGAATACCATTGATGCAAGACAAAAAAGGTTAGAAACAGCTGGCCCAAGGCTAAAAATGAAAAGCTAATAGCTCAAAGGCTAACCTGGTACAGGACAGAGGGTTACTACTGTAAATCAAAGGAGGATCTCCCTAGGACAGACAAGGGAAGGTAATAGTAATGAACAAGTATGTAGCTTAAAATATAATGAGTAAATTAATTTCATGAAGATTATTATAATGGGAGGAGTGCTTCAGTCCCTCATAGTCCCCTGGTTCCTTTGGTAGACACAATGTCCTAAACTGAAACGAGTTTGACCCTTCAATAGCTGTTTGGGAAGCTGGTGAGCCTCTGTGTGTGTACAGAGTTTTACCAAATGGCTGAGCTGGAGGTGAAGCTTGGACATAGCATGACTTAACCAAAGAAAGATATTTATTATACTACAGTAGAATATGGTTACCATAACTCGGAGGCAACTTGATGGTACATAATACACACACATACAATAGAATATAAAATACAGATAGCAGAAGGATATGTAGAAAGGAGCAGTGCCCTTGGCTCACAGCTAATAACAGAAGGAAAAGGGGAAGTTCTAACATCTATCTATCCCTTGTGAATTACCAAATAGATTCTGAAATTTTCCCTGCAGGGATGGGTGTATGTCACTTGAAGGAATAGCACATAGAGGCAAGTCCACCTGTAGTGCCTCCCTTTCTCCATCCCAATGAACCACACTACTAAAGGCACCAGAGCCTTTTAAAACCTCTTTCCCTGAGTGGCAGCCGGGGAGAGGGGGGGGGAGGGATTTTCTTCCTAGGGTGTTAAAACCAGTCTTTCCAAAATTCCATGCCCCAGCTGGCCCTTATCATATAGGCGCACAAGGCAATAAAGCTGGTTTTATGATGACACCCAGAAGGCTAGAACAAATATCTATTTATCCCTCACAGGATGTCAGTTTATAGCAAACATCCCAAGGAGAGGTGTCAGGTTGAGCAAAAGGTGTACTGTTTATTGCCCTCTCTTCTCTGAGAAGAGATGCTTTGTCACCTATGTGCTATGTCAGACTGCGTACCGGCTAAGAATCACACCAGACACTGGCTTGGGTTAGAAATGGCCACAACTTTATTGATTATAGCTGGATGGAGCATTGGCCTGGCATCTGGGCACGGATCCCCGTTGGTATTGTAGGCCTGGCTGCCAACCAATGCATCACCCGCCAGCCTTGTTCCGATGCCGGCCCTGCACGTTGTTCCGATGCCGGCCCTGCCTGACACCCTTGCTTCCAGATCCATCGGGGTGAGCAGACCCAAGGGCCCACTCACCCTATTGGGATCCAGCCCAATGCCTCAAAACTGCCACAGGAGGAAGGCCGCAGGCCCAGCTCCTGCCAATGCTCCAGCTGCTGCCGTCAAAAGATGGAGCCACCCCTCACCCCCCCCCCCGGGTCCCCGACTTCGATGTCCAGAGGAAGGCGAAAAAACCCCAAGAGGCCTGGGCCAATCTGGCCCGTTGTGGGAAAAATTCCTCCCTGGCCCCCGAAGGCGACCAACACAAATGGCCCTGGAGGTCTCCGCCAGGACCCCTGGGGCCCCCGTCGCATCCCCCTGCCTGAGCTGTTCCCGTTGTAGCTCTTATCCTGCTGTTGCCAGCTGTGCTGTCTCTCCTTGGGGGATGCCATGCTTGTAACTAGATTACAAAGCGTTAGTATGTTCACTCCTGACATAACCCACATATGCTCTGGAAGCCCACCAGCCAATAGTTTTTATCTGGTCAGCGGACAAGCTTGCCTCAGCTGCTGAGGTTGCTGCCCCTATTCGGAAAGAGTGGGACCCGTATGCTGCTGGTGGGAAGCCTGCCACCCTCAGACTGGCCCTAAGGACAGCTGTGAACTGGTACCTGGTGAGCAGTCCATCGTTGGCGTGCACCAGGAGTTGGCCATGTGTGTCCGGGCGCCTGCCCAGGTATTCTCTGACTGCCCGTACCGGGCAAGGGGCCCCCTGCCCCGCAGCACGGAGCCGCACCACTGCTCCCCGCCCCCACTGGTCAGTCTTGAACTGCTGAATCTTGATGAGCACTCCACCCCCTTTGAGCAATATGTCTTCCAGCGCCAGTGCCCTGCTGGTCCCGTCCCCGGCTGACATAGCCACCAGCTCGCTCACGCGGAAGGCACCGAAGAAGGCTAGGCTGAAGGCTGCCCTGAACAACATGACCTCGAAGGAGAAGTGGCATACCACACCCAATTGTCCCAGGATGGCCTGCAGGGCATCAGCCGTAATGGGTCGCCGTGAGTCCCGGAGAGGGGGCTCCCGGTGAGCCCATCCCTCTATAGCCCAGCGGGCCAAGAAGCTGCTCGTCAGGTCTGCCTGTCCCATTGCCTTGCAAAAGAATGAGATGGCCGCTACATGCATCCCGATGGTTTTGGATGCATATCCTGCTTCCTCCATCCATGCCAGGTAGTCCAATAGGGCCTCCTCCGGCACATCCCCTTCCCTCCGGCCAGGCCATTTGGAGAGGAATGCCGTGAATGCGGTAACAGCCGCCCCATATGCCTTCCTGGTCGTTGCTGCCAGTGAATTCAAGACTCCTTGTAGGATCTGATGTTCCCAACTTCCCACATCTCCTCTGGGAAGGGGTCTGGGCGTTGTTCTGCGTCTGGCGCCATCCCCCGAAACCTGTCTTCCTGAAAGCGAGAAAGGGTGTCCACTATGTTGTTGTCAACCCCGGGTATGTGGCGTGCTCTGAACATGATGTTGTGCTGCAAGCCCAGGAGTACCAGTTTGTGCACCAGTCGCATAACCCGCTCTGAACGTGAAGTCTGCCTGTTCTCCACTTGCACCACCGCTTGATTGTTGCACCAGAAGAGAACCTTCTTATTCTGGAAGTGGTCCGTCCAGAGCACTATCGCGACCAGGATAGGGAAGAGCTCCAAGAATGTCAGGTCCCTGAGGATGCCCTCTCCCAACCAGGCCACGGGCCACCTCTGAGCACACCAACGACCCTCCCAGTACACTCCAAAGTCCACACACCCCGTGGCATCAGAGTGCACCTGGAGGGATGTTCCTAAGTCGAGGGGCTCCCGCCACCAGGACACGCCATTGTAGTCCTGGAGGAAGGTGTCCCAGATTCGCAGATCAGCTTTCAGCTTCTCCCTGATATGGATGTGGTGATGCGGTGCCTTCACCCCAGCCGTTGCTCTGGCCAGTCAGGCGCAGAATGGCCTCCCCGGTGCGACAACCCTGCAGACAAAGTTCAGGCTGCCCAGGAATGATTGTACTTCTTGCAGTGTCTGCTTCTTTGCCCTCAGCGCCGCTGCCACCTTCTCCTGCAAGCCCTTCAGCTTGTTCAGGGGTAGCCTGCAGTTGCCCTGCACCAAGTCTATTTCTATCCCCAGGAACAATAGGCAGGTGGAGGGGCCTTCAGTATTTTCCTGGGCTAGTGGGACACCTAGCTCAGCAGCCAGCCCTTGAAACAGGCTGAGGAGCTTCTGGCATTCGCCACTGCCTGCTGGCCCCACCATGATAAAATCATCCAGGTAATGAGAGATGAATAGGGAGCGAGCCTTGGAAGGTGCTGAAAGTCTCAAAGGCCAAGCAGGCCCTGGCACAACCCATAGGCACGGCCTTGTCGATGTACCACTTATCCTGGAATTTGAACCCCAGGAGGCACCAATCCTCTGTGTGGACTGGCAGTAGCCGAAAGGTGGATTGGATGTCACACTTAGCCATGAGTGCCCCGCAGCCACAGGCCTGCATCAAGTTGAGTGCTTGATCGAAACAAGCATAGTGCACAGTGCAGAGTTCTGATGGGATTGCCTTGTTCACGGAGGCGCCTTTTGGATAGGACAAGTGATGTATCAGTCGGAACTCTCCTGCTGCCTTCTTTGGTACCACTTCCAGTGGGGAGACCCTCAGGTTGTCAATGGGAGGCTCGTCGAATGGGCCAGCCACTCGTCCAGCGCACACCTCCTTACGGATTTTTGCTGCTACCACGCCCGGGATGTCACAAGCTAACTTTAAGTTGGGTGCATCTGTGGTGACCCGTGGGCCCACATATGGTATCCTAAAGCCTGCCATGAACCCCTCCCAGAGCATGGTGGCGGCCGCTCAGTTGGTGTAGTGCTGCAGCCAGGGCTGCAGTGCGGCTGGGGAGACTGGTGTCTGGGTGAGCAACTGCCAGCCCTCCGGGCCGGTCGCATCACTTCTTCCCGGCGCCAGCAGCGCCCCCTTGGCCTCCCGCTGCTGCTGCCCGGCTCCCATCGTCCCCTTTGGCTCCAGTCCCTGCTGCCCCTCCTCGAAAGGGCCCATGTGATCCAGTGCCCCGGGGCAATCTCATGGTGGCGACCATGGCAGTCTTCGCACATGTGGTCAAAGCAACATCTCGCCTTGCGGCAGCCCCCTACATTGAATTCCCAGCATGGCTGCCTTGTAGTGTAATGCCTGAACCCCGGATCCTTGGCCTTGGGCTGTTCCCCAGTGCCCTTGCTATTGACTGCCAGCAGCCAGCCCATGCTGTCCGGTTGGTCCCAGTGAGTGAGTTCGTTGCTAGAGGCCTTTTTCCGGAAGGCTTTGTCGTATTTTAAGGCCGCCCTCTCACCTGAGTGGCCTTAATGTGCGTGACCTCCCTCATGTGCATGGTGAGGTGCCAGGCGCGTTCAGGATATGCCACCTGGACCACCCCTGCATACTCGCAGAACCCCAGGGTCCAATTGGTGAAAGTGCGCTTGGCTGGTCTCTCTCTGTCATGTTGCCTGCGCTTCTTGGGGGATCCGCTTTCCCCCTCTGGTTCCTCTGATTGCAGTAGGGTGAACACATCCCCATAGTATCCATTCAAGATGCGTTCCCTGACCCGAGAGGGCAGGTGATACCCAATGGGCACTTCGCCGGGACCCACCTGTGGTGGGGATTGCCTGCGTCGCACTGAGCGAGGGTGGTCCCATACTGCCCATGCCCCTGCGCTGGCTCTCCCCCGGTGTCTGCGGCACCGAGCCCAATCCACCAGCCTAGGAACATAGACTGCTGCCTCCCAGTAATCTCTGGCTTTCCTTTTCCAATCCTTGTTTCCAGATGACTCACCTCCTGGTGCCCTGGATGATGACGTGCTACGACTCCTGCTCATACGCCGTGACCTGCATGACTTCCGTGTTGGGGCCTGGGGCCGCCCCCAGCTCTGCCCCCATTCCGCGTTGTTCTCCTTCCCGCTGCAGTGGGGCTTTCTGGGTCTGCCTCCTCTTCCTGCTCATCCACCTCAGTGGCGTCAGGTGGTGGACTCCGCGGTGCAGGGGGCCTGCCCTCCTTCCACCCCACTGCCTGGGGGAGTGGGGGTGCTCGAGCCCGCTTGCCCGCCAGCCCCTTGATGGGGGCATGGCCAGCCGTGGGGGTTGCCTCCCCGACGGTGCAGATGGCTGCCTTCAGCGCCGACATGCACTCCTACATGCCCTACATGGCTGCCTCCACTGCCTCCCCTTGGGAGGATGCCCCCACCCGGCTCTTGCCTTGCTTCCCCGTGCCCACTGCTTCGCCACTGCTGGGTGCTTTGTGGAGGTCCCCAGTCCCACAGGGTGCCCAGCGAGGGTCCCCCCATGTCTTGCGGGGTACCCCTGCAGCACTCTGTGTGAGTGGGCCCTGGTGGTTGGCAGCAGCCACCACCTTGCTCCTAGAACTCGAAGTTGGTGCCATCCTGCAAAACAAAGAGAAGAACCGCCCGCACCTGTGAGGCAGTCGCGTAAGCCCGCAAAGGAGCCGCCAGTGTGGCATGGTGTCGAGCCGGCTTCCCAACTAAGTGGACTTGTGGTGGTGCCTGAAGCCATGGTGGTTCATTACTTTTGTTTTGTTTTGTTTATTAATTTTTGCATGCTTGTGCTCGTTGAGTATATACTGTCTGCCAAATGGTTCCCCAAGCCTGCTTCTGCCCCCTGGGCTACCCTGGGCTCCCCGCTCATGTCTAGGCCGCTCGCTGCCCAGGGCTGCGCCCACTGGGACATGGGCAAACCCTGCCGTTGCAGGGAGGGGGAGGGGGCAATGACTGGCCACCACCAGCAAGCTGGATAGGGGCCTGCCCCCCTGGCTGCGCCCACTGGGACATGGGCAAACCCTGCCGTTGCAGGGAGGGGGAGGGGGCAATGACTGGCCACCACCAGCAAGCTGGATAGGGGCCTGCCCCCCTGTCTGTGCCTCCAAAGGGAGAGGGGCAGCACAGGGGGGCCCATGGCTGCCAGGCTGCCCAACCCCGAAGGCAGAGGCCGTGCTGCCCGTTGTGCCTTGGGCTGGGCCACAACCATGGCAGAGGCCATGCTGCCTGGCATGCCTTGGGCTGGGCTGCAACCATGGCGCCACAGCCAGCACCACCTTGAGCTGCCCCCGGATGGCCCCTGGGCCTGGCGGCCGTGGTGCCAGCCAGAGGTTGGAGGCCGCGCTGCTTGGCTGCCCCACAGGTTGGCTGCATCCATGCCGCCATGGCTGGCACTGACCTGGGAGGCCCGCCAGCCCAGGGGCCACAGCACAAGCCAGGGGCCAGAGGCTGCGCCACCCAGCCACTCACAGGTTAGGCCGCGTCTGCACTGCTGCGGCCGGCACCACCCTGGGCTGCCAGGGAGGGCCGAGACCACACCGTCACCCAGAAGGCCCGGCAGCCCAGCAGCCACGGTGCAGGCCAGTGCCGGAGGCAGTGCCGCTCGGCCACCCCGTGGGCCAAGCTGCAGCACTGCCGCCACCGCCAGCGCTGCTCCAAGCAGCGCGGGATGGCCGAATTCCATGCCACTCGGGCTGACCATGTGCAGGCCAGGCATCCACAGGAAGGGCTGCATCTGCACTGCCATGGCTAGTGCTACCTGGCCACCCAGAAGGCCCCCGGGCTCGGCAGTTGCAGTGCCAGCCAGAGGCTGAAGGCCGCACTGCATGGCTGCCCCGCGGCCTGGCTGCCCTGCAGGCTGCACCGCGGGCTGGAGGCTGTAGGCAGTGCCGCTCAGCCACCAAGCAGGCCAGCCGCATCCATCCTGCCACGTCCTGCGCCACCAGGTGCTGCACCTGCCCTGCCACCCCCCAGGTGGGGGCCAGGAGGAGGCACGGGGGGCCTGGGGGGGCGCAGCATGCCCCACAGCCT
The DNA here is from genome assembly GCF_028583425.1 of Eublepharis macularius. Classification (NCBI taxonomy): domain Eukaryota; kingdom Metazoa; phylum Chordata; class Lepidosauria; order Squamata; family Eublepharidae; genus Eublepharis; species Eublepharis macularius. Next base: position 121,484,581 of record NC_072792.1, read on the forward strand.
GCTCCCTCCCCCTTGCTGGATCCCACCCGAGCATCTGCCCTCACTTGTGGTCCCCTGTACAAGCTGCTCCTGCCTGACAAGCTGCTCTTGCAGATGCTAAGGTGCGATGGCACTGACCATACGGCTGGCCAGCGCAGGATGGATGCTCCTCCTCCTTCTAGTCCTGCCTCTACTCCGTCTTGCACTTGGTGCCAATCCTAGCTTGCCGGTAAGTCATCAGCATCCTTTCTCAGGGTGGATTTGAAAAGGTGACTCACAGGCCAGTTTGATATCTAAAAGTCCTGCAAATGTGTGTGTCTTTATCATAACAGAGATACTTTCTGTTTTTCTGTCTATCTGATTTACATTCTCACAATTTTCTTAGTTCTTCAGGAGTTTTCTCATACTTGAACAAAGACAGTCTGAATAAGATCTACTGTCACTCAAATGGACACAAATTCAGCCAATAACTGATATGGAAGGAGGATTATCTCAGACAATATAATAATAAAAATTAGCCATTATGAGCATTCCGGGAAGGAAAAAATGTGTAAAGATTTCATTACAGGAACTCATACAACCTCCACAAAGTTATTAATTCTTTCCTTTGATTTACATTAATTAATATAGTTATTTTGAAATCGCAAAGTGAAGAGAATCACATTGGGTGATGTAGTCTGGAGTTGTTAGAGAAAGTCAAGAATATTCCAGGGACTTTTCCAAATCCCAAATCTTGAATGATTAGGTCTTGCAGGGCTAGCCCAATATGGCTAGATGAGGCTCCTCTTGAATTTTTGACAGCCTTCAAAATCTGGCACCATTGAAGGAGGGCTGGAAAGGTAGGGAGTCAGCATGCATACACAGATCCTCAATGGTCCTTGGTAGGCAGTAGTGGCAAGAGTAGCAGCTGCTTTCTTCAGCCAATCCACGTAGTAAAGTTAGCTCATATTGCACTGTCTACATGTGGCTCCCACTTAAGGCCAGGCTTGGTTCAGGCCAATCTACCTTCTTTGGTTGAATGCCTGCCTTTGGCTGCAGAGCAAGTCAGTGCAGTTGAAGTTCCTGAAACACCTACTTCTTCCTCTGGGAGTGTTGAGAGAGGCCAAGGAGGACTTCCACTCCCACAGGAGAGTTGCATTCTGCCTGGAATGCCACAACGGAAAGAAATTAGAGTATAAAAGTAAGTAATCTATATGTTCTGTGATCCAGCAAGCTGGCATCCCTATTTCCCCACCCCCAAAGCTGTTTCAGACTTACCGTATTGGCCCTATTTCTGGCACATTCACTACTGTTTCTGCAGGGAAGGCACAAGTCCCATCACCCGAGTAGAGAGGCTGGCCCTTCTGATTCATACTGCAGTAGTGGCTTGAAATGAATATCTGTTGAATCTGGTCTTCTGTAGCTTCCATGATGGAACACAAAGGACTTTTGAAGAACCTATGTGTTTGGGTTTTTTAAATTTTTATGTCATTCATTTTGAATGCCCAGTAAGTAAAAGTTCATTCTGGACTTCTCAGTTTTTTTGTCTATTAAATTGGGGGGATCATAGCTCACCTAGGACCCGCAAAACCTTGGACAAGCCATGAGCCATTGAAGGTAGAAAGTCAGGCAGTTCTGTAAGGGATACACCATGATCCTAGAATGTCAGGCGACCCATCTTTGAGAAAGATGGACAAAACAAAAGCAATCTAATTTTTTCTATTGAACTTTGTAAAAATTTTGGCCTGAATTAATAGCTCTATCTTTCAAACTAAACAATCCTAAGCAAGTCTATTTTGGATACTACTTGGGTGTTCTCAGTGGGGCATATTCCCAGGAAATCAATCTTAGGATTGCATTGCAAAGGCCTATGACTGTTAGAAAAACTGGTCAGTAACTGTATTAATGTGTTCAGCCCAGTGTGCTGGAATATTTAACCAAATGGGTTTGGTCCCTGAAGAAAACATAATGTACTTTAGGATTTGAGGAGATAGTAAGGATGTGTATGCACCCAAGGTACTCTAATTTAACTATATAAAATCATTTGAGTAACTACAACAATAGTATACCCCAGCTTCCAACCTAATAATTGTGAAAACTTGGCATACTTATAGTGATCAAGATTGCAGTTGTGATAGACTGGTTATGCCAAACAACCATAAACCCAGCTATCACTTACAGTTTAAACTGGAATGATAACAGTTTTGCTGAAACAGAGCATCAGAAAGCAAATGGAACACTGGCAAATTTGGATTGCTATTTATTTATTCCCAGGGATATGGGATAACATTGTGGCTGCCTGCAACTGCTTACTGCAGAGAGAGTGCTTTATTCTTTACGCATAGGTATTATTAAACAACATAGCATTTGAAGAGGGTATAATAGTACTAACTGAAAATGGTTCCACCATGCAGAGTTATAAGCCAAGTGCTTTCTTTTTTAATTTAAAATTGTTTTCTCGTAGAATAAGTAATATTTTTTCCCCTTGAAAGGTTTTCTTTCTCTCATTTGTGGAAAGACCAGATGGGTCTCCCAGGTCATTCACAGTTATGAAAGAAACAACAACAAAAATTTCTGAATTAAGATATTCTTTATTCTTCCCTGGAAAACAAATTATTTGGTTGGATGGAAACCTTTCGTATTTTGGTGTAATTGCTGTTATTTGTGGGCGTTCTGGAAAATGAGATGCTCTGTCTCAAGGAATTATAATTTATCCCTGTGCATAAAATCTAAATAAATAAATTGGGACAGACCTCAAAGTATCATCCTGTTAAAGCATACAAGGAATCCAGCTGAGAAATCAGGAAGAAGCCAAATGATTACAAGTGGACAAGATAAAATTATTTCACAGCAAGATCTGGCTGTGACTGTTTTGTTGGGGTTATTTTGGGGAAATTGTTTCATAGCCTTATACTTCTATAAGGCTGTGACTGTTTTGTTGGGGTTATTTTGAGGGAAATGTTATTCCCCTAGAACATTGTATTTTGACAATTCTGCTAAACAAAAATTCCAACCCTTAGAATAGAATAGTTCTATTCTAAGGGTTGGAATATTCTACCCTTAGAATAGTTGAACAGCAATTTCTTATTAAATTTCTTATTAAATTTCTACTTTTGCTTCTATTTATACCTTTCTATGAACTTTATCAAAATTTGGTCTGCCAAGATTTAGCTTATAATTATGAAACATTATTATTATGTATTTAATTTTTACAGGGTATTCTGGAAGTAAAAGTACATCTGTAAAACCTGTCTGTAGTTCATGGACAATGATTTCCTGCATTATTTATTCCACCAATTACTGTTTGTTAGCTATTTTTTGTTCCTAATAACAACAAACATTGGCTAGCTGCTTCCTTTGTATTGCAGGAGAGAAAAACCTGGACATGATCATTCGTAAACACATACAGCAATTCACAAAAAGGTAACTTACCCAGATGTAATGTCAGACTGTGGCTAGATAAGGCTCTCACTACAGGGTTCCCTTTAGAAGCAAACACGAGTCCATTGTTTGAATAAGGAAACTTTACTGCAGAAAAGGTCCATTATAGTCCACGGTCCTGAATAGGAGACTCAGGATGGTACATGATCATTGTTACCAATGAAGGGCAAAGCATGAGGTACAGAGTAACAATACCCATCTGAGTTAGCCTCCCCCCACAGTTCTCAAAACAACATCTTTCAGTCCTGGGAAGCTGCTCTCCTTCAAGGCCAATGCTTGGTGGAACGGTGTTAGACAAAACAGTCTCCTCCGGTGGGAATGCTGCCTGGGAACTGGTGCCCCTGGGAAGAAAGCACTTAAACACTAGAAGCATTAGAAAATGGAGTCAGTACAGTTTAGATATACACTGGACCTGACATTCTGCCCCCCTTAAAACAGATCCCCCCCTGGTTTATATGGGTAACGAGTATGAAAAGCTTTGGTTAATCTAGGAGCATGAACATGTACAGAGTTCACCCATTCATCGTAACCAGAATCAAAGTCCTTCCATCTAATGAGGTAAAAAAGCTGATTTCGTTTGAGTTTAGAGTCCAATATTTGTTGTACCTCATAGTGTATTTGGTCGTCTATTAAAGTTGGAATGGGTGGAGCTTTGATGTGCCGTTTGTCGTCGGTGGGAGCTCTTTTTAAAAGACTGACATGGAACGTATCATGAACATGGCGCAAGTTCTTGGGCAAAATTACAGCAACAGTCACTTTATTTATTACTTTGCGCACAGGGAAAGGTCCAAGGAATTTCAGCGCGAGTTTGCGGCTTGTCTGAGCTAGTTTCAGGTTCTTGGTGGAGATATATACATGATCTCCAGGTTGTAAATCCCATTCGGCCGCACGATGGCGATCTGCGTACTTTTTGTAATCCAGTTTGGCTTTTTCGAGGTGTTTCTTAATAAGAGTCCACTGTTGCGCTGCCTCCCCCCACCATGAAGATACATCTGGCGAACTTGAGGAATGGAGAGGGGGAGCGTCCAGCGGGAAGGGATTGAAGTGAGCTCCATATACAATTTTGAAAGGGGCCTCCCCAGTGGAAGCATGTACACTGTTGTTATATGAAAATTCAGCCAGGGGGAGAAGGTCCACCCAATTATCTTGTTGGAAATTGATGTAGCAACGGAGGAACTGTTCTAGGATCTGATTTGTTTTTTCGGATTGTCCGTCGGTTTGTGGGTGGTGGCTTGAGCTGATGCCTTGCTCAATATTCAACATTATCAAAAGCTCCCGCCAGAAGTTGGCAACGAACTGTCCGCCACGATCCGAAATCACCTTGGACGGAAAAGAATGTAATTTTACGATGTGTTTTAAAAATAAATCCGCCAGTTTTCGAGCGGTGGGTATAGCAGTACATGGAATAAAATGAGCTTGTTTGGAGAATAGATCTACCACGACTAAAATGCAATTATGTCCTTTTGAAAGGGGTAGATCAGTGATAAAGTCCATAGAGATTATTTCCCAAGGTCTGTTAGGTGTTTCCAAAGGTTGTAGGAGACCCGGAGGTTTTCCTTTTCGGGTTTTGGTGCTGAGGCAAACAGGGCAGGAACTAACATATTGGGAAATGTCTTTGCGCATGCCCAGCCACCAGAATTGTCTTTGGATTAGATGCAACGTTTTCAGATACCCATAATGACCAGCAGTGGGAGCATCATGACAGCGCTGTAACACCTCCCGCTTGAGGCTGTCTGGGACATAAAACTTGCTCCCAGCTAGCCAATCCCCCTGTGGGGATTGGACCAGTTTGTTCTGTGGAGCTTTATCCCCCTCCTTTTCCACCTCAGTTTTAAGTTTCGATTTCCACTCCTGGTTGGCCGGGAGGGGCTGACTTGCTCGGCTGCGGGTAGTCACCACGCCTCCCAGTTGCGTAGGTGAGAAGACCGTGTCTACAGTCTCCTCCCGTTTGCTTTTGTGTTGGGGCATGCGTGATAGGGCGTCTGCCAGAAAGTTAGTTTTGCCCGGGAGGTAATTTAGAGTGAAGTTGAATTTGGAAAAGAATTCCGCCCATCGCAATTGCTTGGCATTCAGTCTGCGTGGGCTTCGGAGGGCCTCCAGATTTTTATGATCTGTCCAGACCTCGAAGGGGTGTCGTGCCCCCTCCAGCCAATGTCTCCAGTTAGTAAGGGCGGCCTTTACTGCAAAAGCTTCCTTCTCCCACAGTTCTCAGTGGTAACAGGGTTCATATTGGTGCCATCCATTTGTTCAAATATTACTGGATTTTGCAATTCCCGAGTTGGTAAGACTAGCCCGTTGACTAGGGCTGGGGCGATAATGTCTCTCGAACAGCCCGAGTCGATAAGGGCTTGCACTCGGATGTGCATTTTCCTTTCTGGGTTAAGTAAAGTCACTGGCATGAATAAGATGGACCCAGGCGGCCGGTTCCGTGCAGGGACGGGCTTGGGGTGGATCTGTCGGTTGGGTCCCTTTACGACAGATCCATTTCGTTTCCCGACTGGGGGCTTTCTGGATTCCCCTCGGCATTAGGGGAAGCGGGGTCATATTCCATAATTTCTTCCGCTTCCAGCCCCCTTTCTGCGGCGGGTCGTTGGGAAGCTCCCCGACCTCTGTTCGCTCGTGGAGCGGGCACAGGGCGTTGGAGAGTTGGAAATGGAGCAAGGGTTGGACGCCTTATTTGAAGCGGGGTTCTTTGCACAGGCCGGTAGGGGCATTGTACTGCAAAGTGACCGGCTTGTCCGCATTGCAAACACAGCCCTTGTTGCCATCTAGCATCTCTCGCTCCACGGGTGGCGTATCCAGCTCCTCGTCCTCCCTTCTGCAAAGTTAAGGGTTTTCTTTGTCCCGTTTGTTGTTGTTGTTCAACCAAACGGACTTCCAAAATGCGATTTTCGACTTCACATGCTAGCTGGATCCAGCCTAGCAACGTCGGAGGATTGTCTTGCATAAGGGCTCTGTCCAGAAGCCTCGGGTTTAGCCCTTGCTTGAACAGGATAATTTTGGTGGACTCCTCACACCTAGGGCATTTGGCAGCTAGTTGTCGGAATTTGGTAATATAGTCTCTTACCGACATGCTGCCTTGTTTAATGGCTTGCAATTCTGTTCGGGCCCGGGTTTCCTCTAAGGGGTCTTCGTATTGGGCTCGGATAGCGTCCACCAACCCCTGGAGAGTATTGAGTTCGGGGGCCCCGATATTATATAGACCTACATACCAATCCGCTGCTTTGCCTTGCAGGCGGGAGCCGAGATGCTCAATTTGACTAGCCTCGCTGCCGAAGAGGTGTCCCCACCGGTTGAAGAACTGCACCACTTGCACCAGGAAAAATCCTAGTTTGGAGGGATCCCCATCAAAGTTAGCTTCCAGTTTCACCCAGCCCATCGGGAGATCTTGTCTCGGGGCCGGTGCTGGGTAGAAGTCCATCGGAAGCATCAAGGGCGCTTGAGGTGCGAGGGGAGGTAATTGGGGCCCCGGTTGTGGCAACGGTGCTGGTTGCATTGGCGGCGGCAACACCGGCTGCGCTGGCAGTGGCAGCCTTGGCTGAGCTGGAGGTGGTAGTCTCGGCTGGGTTGGAGGTGGCCTTGGTTGGGCCGGTGGCTGCAATAGTGGCCGAGCAGGCGGTTGCAATCTTGGTCTGGCTGGTGGTGGCAACACCGGAGGCGTCGGCAGTAGCTGTCGAGGTGGAGGAGGCCGGTGTGGTTGAGTGAGGAGCGGCCGCTGAGGGGCGGGTTGGTGGGGTCGCAGTGGTGTAGGCCCCACCGGTTGATTCGGAGGTGGTAATACGGGCTGATCCTGTGGCCAACGGATCGGCTGCTGCAAAGGTAGGAGCTGCGGTTGAAGCGGAAGGGGCCGCAGCGGCGAAGGCCGGATGGGTGGCGGGCCGTGCGGGCTTGCCCCTCCCGGCGTCGTTATTCTGGGAAGCAAAGGCTGGTCTTGTGGCGCCGGTAGACCATCCCTTGGAGTCTGCAGGATGGGGACAACTTCCAGCGGTTGTTGTGGCGATTCCTCCTCAGGCGGAGCCGGACGCTCTTCCGATTGATCCGGCCGGACCGTTATTGGAGAAGTAGGAGGGGGTACCACCGGTGTTTCGGTTGGCCTTTCTTCCCCTTCTGTAGGCTGCTCAGCGGGGGTCTCAGCTGGAGTCTCCTCCGGAGGTAGATCCCCGTCCGATTTAGGGGGTTCTGTTGGAGTTTCCCCCGGTGACTCCGCCGGAGTATTCCCTCTAGGTGAAATTTCGTCTAGTCTGGGAAGTTCAGCGGGCTGTTCTCCCGGTTCTCCAGGGCAGGATTCCTCCTCTCCCGAGGGTGACGGCTGTTGCAGAACGACCTCCACCGGATAGGATATAACACTTTGGAGGGTAGCTATCTGTACCGCCATCTCTTCAGGTGATAGTCTCTCTCCTGCCCCCATCGCTGAGATTAGGTGAATGGCATGAGCCAAACTTTCCTCCATGTCGATCAGTCTAGCTTCTAACTGTTGCATTCGACTTGGACCCGGTTGCCCCATCATGGAACCTCCGTCCGCTGCACTCACCGGGGAAAACGGGCCCCAAGGCGGAGGGTCTCCTTGATCGACTCGCGATCTCGCTGCTAGAATCCCCTTGGCTAGGCCCGTCACTGCCGAGATGCCGGTATCTACAGCATGGGTGCGACTTTGCATCTGCGCCCAACTTTGTTCAGGAACTTCCGTTGGCTCTTTCCATGGGGCAAGTTCCGAATAATCCCAACTCAGGGCGCCACGGTGGGATGTGTCCCCATCCGTTTGTTCGGTCGCCCTGTTCCAATATCGCCATGGTTGGCTGCTATCCCGCTCCGGGACAGTCTCTAGGCTTCGGCGCCCTTCCATCGAAATTCGTGGATGTAGTCCACCGGCCCGGCGCTCTCTCGTTTCTCGGGGTCTGGCTCCCCACTCCGACGGGGTGGGTAATGAGATCAAGGGGAGAGCGGCTGCCGTCGGCCTTGTCCCTTCACCGCCGAGGTCGATGAGAGGCGGGGTGGAGGTGGAAGCTCCGGTCCCGGCTTGGGTTTGCGCTGGTTGACTGTCGGGAGACGCATACGGATCAAACAAAGGATCCCTGTCCGGGACAACCTTGGATTCCGCTGGGCCCGACTCAGGCATGATTGGTAACAAAATGTCAGACTGTGGCTAGATAAGGCTCTCACTACAGGGTTCCCTTTAGAAGCAAACACGAGTCCATTGTTTGAATAAGGAAACTTTACTGCAGAAAAGGTCCATTATAGTCCACGGTCCTGAATAGGAGACTCAGGATGGTACATGATCATTGTTACCAATGAAGGGCAAAGCATGAGGTACAGAGTAACAATACCCATCTGAGTTAGCCTCCCCCCACAGTTCTCAAAACAACATCTTTCAGTCCTGGGAAGCTGCTCTCCTTCAAGGCCAATGCTTGGTGGAACGGTGTTAGACAAAACAGTCTCCTCCGGTGGGAATGCTGCCTGGGAACTGGTGCACCTGGGAAGAAAGCACTTAAACACTAGAAGCATTAGAAAATGGAGTCAGTACAGTTTAGATATACACTGGACCTGACAAATGCAACCATTGGATAACTAGTATATATTGTTTAGCCATATGGTGTGGTGATATTTGTAGCCTCCTTGCTTCCCAAATTTCTAATCAGGTACAGAAGTGTAGGAACATTCTCCTCTGCAATTTGCAGGATATTGATAACAGCTTATTAAGAAAATACAGGAACACCATGGTAAGTTACCACTGGGTTAATTGCTGAATGTGCTTTCCATCACCCAGTGATTTTATAGTATGGTGGCTGAGTTAAAGCACTGTTCTTCACTAGTAGTGCTATCCTAAGCAGACCTCCTCAGAATCAGATACAAGTCTATTCACTGGGGTTTACGCTCTGTAAACAATTGCCAATATAGACTTGTATCTAGACATGGGCACGAACGTAGGGAAAAAATGAACATGCTGTTTGTGATTCATTGCCGTCCATGAACAACGAACAACGAATATTGATGAACATGATGCTATCATGAACATGTTCGTTGTTCATGGGGGCCTACAGCCCCCCCACCCAACCCTCCCACATAGCCCCCCTTCCCTCTAATCCACTTACCTGGCCCTTTAAAGATCCCTCTAAACTATCAGCTGGCAGGCAGCAGGGGGGATTCCCCCCTGCTGCCTGCCAGCTGATAGTATAAAGAGCCTTGTCCTTCCACTTGCAAGTGGCAGAGCCCTATAAACACCCCCAGCCCACACCCCCACTGTCCCACCCCAGTGCTGCCAGGTTTCTTCTGCACTGTGCGAGTGGGGAGGAGAGATTCTCCCTGTCCCTTTTTCGGTGGGCAGAGCTGATGCTGCAGGGCTGCCCTGTGCTTCTGCCCCATGCGAGCAGTGCAGGGAGATTCTCCCCATCTTGCTCGCACACAGCAGAGCTGGTGCCCTGGGGGTGCTTTTGCCCTGTGCAAGCGGTGTGGGGAGATTCTCTCTGTCCCTCTTGCACCGGGCAGAAGAAGCCATGTGGTGCCGGCTCTCCCGGTGCTAATAGGGACAGGAAGATTCCCCCTGTCCCGCTTGCACCCAGCAGAGCCGGTGCCCTGGGGCTGATTCTACTCCATGCGAGTGGTGTGGGGAGAATCTCCTCGTCCCACTTGCTCTTGGCAGAGCTGGCACCCCAAGGCTGCTTTTGCCCCGTGTGAGCGGTGCAGGGAGATTCTCCCTATTCTGCTCGCACCCAGAAGAGCCGGTGCCTTGGGGCTGCTTTTGCACCATGCAAGTGATGCAGGGAGATTCTACCCATCCCACTTGAACCCAGCAGAGGTGGTGCCCCTGGCCTGCTTCTGCCCCATGCGAGAGAGGTAGGGAGATTTTTCCTGTCCCTCTTGCACCAGGCAGAAGAAGCCACACGGCACCGGCTCTCCTGGTGCTAAGAGGGATGGAAAGATTCTCCCTGTTCCAATTGCACCCAGCAGAGCCAGTGTGCTGGGGCTGCTTCTGCCCTGTGTGAGTGATGCGGGGAGCTTCTTTCCATCCTGCTTGCACCCAACAGAGTTTGCGCCCTGGGGCTGCTTCTGCTCCATGCGAGAAAGACAGGGAGATTCTCCCTGTCTCTCTTCCACTGGGCAGAAGAAGCCACATGGCGCTGGCTCTCCCGGTGCTAAGAGGGACAGAAGATTCTCCCCATCCCGCTCGCACCCGGCAGAGCTGGCACACAGGGCTGCTTCTGCCCCATGCGAGTGGTGCGGGGAGATTGTCCCTGTCCTGCTCGCACATGGCAGAGCTGGCGCCCCACGGCTGCTGTTGCCCCATGTGAGTGGTACGGGGAGATTCTTCCAGTTCTGCTCGCATCAGGTAGAGCTTGCGCCCTGGGGCTGCTTCTGCCCTGTGCGAGCGGGACAGGGAGATTCTCCCTGTCTCTCTTCCACTGGGCAGAAGAAGCCACGTGGTGCCAGCTCTCCTGGTGCTATGAGGGACGGGAAGATTCTCCCTGTCCCACTCGCACCTGGCAGAGGTGGTGCCCTAGGGCTGCTTTTGCCCGGTGAGAGCAGGGCAGGGAGATTCTCCCTGTCCCTCTTGCACCGGGTAGAAGAAGCCACATGGCGCCGGCTTTCCCGTTGCTAAGAGGCATGGGAAGATTCTTCCCGTCCCACTCACATCCGGCAGAGCTGGCGCCCTGGGGCTGCTTCTGCCCCGTGCGAGTGGTGCGGGGAGATTTTTCCCATCCCACTCACAGCTGGCAGAGCTGGCGCCCCTGAGCTGCTTCTGCCCTGTGTGAGCAGGGCAGGGAGATTCTCCCTCTCCCTCTTGCGCTGGGTGGAAGAAGCCACATGGTGCCGGCTCTCCCGGTTCTAAGAGGGATGGGAAGATTATCCCCGTCCCTCTCCCACCCAGCAGAGCCGGTGCCCTGGGGCTGCTTCTGCCCTGTGTGAGCGGGGCAGGGAGATTCTCCCTGTCCATCTTGCACTGGGCAGAAGCCACATGGCACTGGCTGTCCTGGTGCTATGAGGGATGGGAAGATTCTCCCCATCCTGCTTGCACCTTGCAGAGCTGGCACCCCTGGGCTGTTCTGCCCCATATGAGTGGGGCAAGGAGATTTTCCCTTTCCCTCTTGCACCAGGCAGAAGATGCCCCATGGCACCACCTCTCCCGGTGCTAAGAGGGATGGGAATATTCTCCCCATCCTGCTCACACCCAGCAGAGCCAGCGCTCGGGGGCTGCTTCTGCCCCATGTGAGTGGTGCAGGGAGATTCTCCCCATCCTGCTTGCACCTGGCGGATCCTGCACCCAGGGCTGCTTCTGGACTATGTGAGCTGGGCAGGGAGATTCTCCCTGTTCCTCTTGCACTGGGCAGAAGAAGCCATGTGGCGTCAGCTCTCCCAATCCTAAGAGGAACAGGAAGATTTTCCCCATCCCGCTCGCACCCTGCAGAGCTGGTGCCCCAGGGCTGCTTCTGCCCTGTGTGAGCAGTGCAGGGAGATTATCCCCATCCCTGTGACTCCAGGCAGATGCAGCCTGGCAGTGCCGGCTCTCCTGGTGCTGAGAAGGATGGAGAGATTCTCTTCATCCCTCTCACACCAGGAGAGGGCAGCCGGCACTCAGCAGCTCATCGGCGAAGCCTCCGATGAGCAGCTGATTCAGGAGTTTAAATGCCCCTTTCCGTGAAGCTGAGTAGCAGCACGGAAATGTGCATTTGAACTCCAAAGCTTCCCAAAGCTATTCAAGCAGCATTGGGAATCTTTGATTCCAGGTTTCCAGGGCAACAGCAGGAGTTCAGACAATCCCTGCCTGAGTTGCCATGGGAATTGATTGCAGGTGCCAGACTGTCTGGCTTGATGAACAGCAATGGACAGCAATGAACAAGGCTTGCAACGACTACCTGTTCATTTGGAATGGGGCCTCATGAACAGCCTGTTCGCGAACAGCCAAACAGTCTGTTCATGGGCTTTTTTACGTTCGTAATGCTGTTTGTGCCCATGTCTACTTGTATCCAATCCACATTTAAGATAATTTAAATGAACTCACATTTCCTTTCTGCATATCCCCCCTACAGTAAACAACAACAACAATTGCTTACATACTGTTCTTGACAGATAAGTGCTCTATTCAGAGTGGTAAACTAAGTCAGTGTTATTATTATCCCCATAATACAGTTGGGGAGCTGAGGCTGAAAGGAGTACCCAAGGCCATCTGTGAGCTCACAGCAGTAGTGCAGTTCAAACCAGCAGAGTGCTGATTTGCATCCCAACCACATAACCATGTCACAGCAGCAAGCCCTGAAATATTTTTCCTTGAGGGTCAGCAGTCCTTCAAGGAGAGCATAGTGAGTCTTCAGTGAGCAGGGGGGAACTGGCAGTAATTGACATCATCTTTTAAAAATACTTAATGGTACTTAAGATTTTGAATGCGGTTGAATACAGACCATTGAAATGTTGGGAATGGATCTGCAACGAAGGAATCATCCCCACCACTTCTATTCATCCAGTTTCAGAGATGTTTTATAAAGAAAGTTCTCCCTTTGATGATAACTGGGGTGTGAATCAAGAAAGTTTTCATTTCAGTTTCTGTTACAGGGAATTCCAGAATAATTCTATTCCATTACTAGTTTGTTCCAGGTCAACTGGTGCCAGCTTGGAATTGTTCCATTTTTTTAAAATTTCAGTCTGTTGGACATATGTTGGCCACACATGCACAAACATATGCTATGAACCCATAGAATGCAAGTGTCAGCAGGTGGAGCAGCGGGGTATTGCCAAGTAGAAGAGCACTCCAACAAGTATCATTCAGCAACATTAAAAACAAGCTTGCTCCATGTTCAGCTTTTTCTTTTTCTATAGTGCCAATAACTGGCTACTTTTGCATTCTGATGTTGCCTGTGGGTTCCATGTTTCCTTGTGCTTTGTTCCCACAATGAGGGATGAATCCAAATCCTTCCTTTTGATGCTCTGTGCTCCACTTCAAAATGGAACATTCTTCCTGCCAATCTTCTCCATTGATCAAATGCAGACAGGCGGGCAGAATGATTGCCTGAATTGCCCCTACATCCGCCCAAACAGATGTATGTTTTCCCCATAAGTTTTCCTTTTGCTATGGGGACAAGCAGGATTGTTTTTGAAAGGGAAAGTGGGTATATGTTTGGCATTTGTCTCAAAAAAAGAGAGAAACCTGAAAGACTATGAAAGCAATCCTAAACAGGTCTACTCAGATGTAAGTCTACTCAGTAAGTTCAATGTTATTCAATAGTGCTTACTTCCAGGGAAGTGTCTTTCGAATTGCGGTCTGTGATTGACGTCTTCTTTCCAAAAGTTTCCAAAGCTGATAGGAGTAGACGGTCTCTTCTTGCGAGGACCTGATTGGAAGGGGGGGGGAGAATGCCATTTCCCAGGTAGCTATGGGTGGGGTTGGGGATATACTCATGCACATTGTTTTCATTTCCCCTTCTCACCAACAGAGTTATAAGATAAATTCTCTTTCCCCTTGGGATCAGATTGGTGCTGTTCAGGAAAACATGCTGCCAGGTGAACACAGTGCCTCTGTGCTGCTGGGAGGTACAAACCGAATCAAAACACACAATGTTTTTTGGCTGGAGGGACTTATTACAATTTAGTTTCCTGGATTTGGTTCAGCGTTCCAGAAGCTGCTTTAATGAGCCAAACCAGCGAGTTCTGTCTGTAATTTCGGCTCATTTTTTCCATTATGCACACCCCTAATGATAAACAACATTTTAATTGGGCATTTGGTGCAGATATAACATTTCTTTGTCAGAATATATGTTCTATGGACATAAGTTCAAATGATATTTTAAAATGCTTAATTATATTTGCTTATGCAAAACTACTGTACTTACATTCTTTAGCTTCAGTCTTTGTGACTTTTAACCAAATTAGTTATGCTTTAACTATGGAAATTAATCCTGACCCTAGGAGAGGAAGGATAGGCAAGAAACACAAATCACAATGCAGCAGGATCTGAGTCCAGTGGAACCTTAAAGACCAACAAGATTTTCAGGGAGTAAGCTTTCAAAAGTCATAGCTCCATTTTTCAGATAACAATGCTTAAGCCTCTGCGCCAAAAGAAGGAACGATGATGTACCAGCACTGGAACACACTTCCAATCTGTTGCTCATACAGAAATAACAACCGACTCTCCAAATACTGCAGCTACACCCAGTACTTGCTCAAAAGTGTGACACACGAACACATGCAAGCTCCTCCATTTGGGGTTCAGAGCATACAAAATCTCTTCCTTCTTCCCTGGCTACTTTCTTTGGAAGTTTCTGGCCCACAGAAGTAATAGGGCCCAGAACAAACTTGCACTGACATTAAAGAGTTAGGGTTAGGGTGACTGTTTTCCTAGCTCTTCCTTCCTTTACAATTCTCTTTTTACTTATAATAACAGATACAAATAGCTTATAATACAACAGCACTGTTGACTTCGATTGGACTAGATTTTTGGTTCTAAGCCACTAAGCCACACATAGCACTGCAAGTCTAAGTATTCTGAATAAGCTGGTTTGTGAACTAGCCTGTGAGGATTTGATCTAGTCTTCCCACTCTGAGAGGTTGCTTCTGAAATAGAATGAAAGCAAGCCAAGCATTGAAGAGGCTAGCTTTGTGCTAAGTGTGCATTTGAGAAGGTTAGATGGTAATTTAGGGACACTTAATCGTCATTTGTTCTGATATAATTTCCTCACTTCCAACATTTTGAAAATGTCATTGCTTTATTATAGTATAGGCTTTGGCTGCTCTGATAAATGGAGGATGCACACGGCTGTATAACTTTTGAATTATGTTTAGAGGTTTAGAAGCTTACAATGAAATTTGCATTTTGTGGAAGTAACACAGAACTCACTGAAGGATCATTTCTGTATATGAGGAAACGAGATCTTTAAAGTTGCAGTACGTGAACTGACTGTGGAAAATTCTGACCTTCTGCATAAAACTAAGACTTTCCTAAAATGTATTGAGTTTACATTACAAGAAAAGGAAAAGAATTTGGGAGAAAATCTAAAGGGTTGTACTCATTTCCCATTCCCTGGCTCTCAGTAATAACTATAATTTTCACGACTTGGCCATGGAGAAGATATTATTAAATTATTAAGTGTTGGTGAGAATTCAACCATCTCTCAATATCTGCATAGAAATTTCACTAAACAAATCTCCTTCAATGTGGAACTGAAAAAAAATCCTGAACTGAATCCCTGGACTGTCTCATTGTGAAACAGTTTGGTAAGTAAATTTTTTCTTTATTGCTTTCTTGTAGATAAGATCAGTAGATCTGTCCTGTTAATTTGTCGCAAAACCTTTAAAAATTGAAGTGCAAAGGAGTTAAAATTAAAAATTCTAAAACAAGCCAAGGGATCCTAACAAAACAACACAAGCCTTTTAAATCTCAAACTACATAAAACAAACCCAAAGAAAACTATTTTTAAAAGAACTGGAAAGAAAACAAAGTCTCCCACCACTCCACCAGAATAAAAAACAGAAAAAATGAAAAATAATTTATAGAATATTTTTAAACAAAATGCAAACAGTCCTGGCACAAAACAAGAAGAGGCAGGCAGCAGGAGATAGAAGAATAAATCCAAAGTACTAGAGAATCAGAGATACACCAGCACTTCAAAAAAAATCTCACCCTAAAATTCAGTTAAGCTGTAGCCAAGCTTGATTTTTTTTCTTTTTTGCTCATGGCCAGAAAGCTATGGGACATGAGAGAATAATTTTGATTGGGCAGACAGATAAAGCTTCCTCTACTTGTAACCTCATTTGCTTGGGAAAGATGTCTCCCTCCCCCCTCTCTCCCATTACCTGGAAACTTGTTAAAGGAAAAATGAAACAGGGCTGGGATCCTCAAAATTGCAGCCCCAGATATTCACGAACATTCCCAAATATTTCAGAAAATATTTGGAACCCAGATACTGGTACTGTCAAGAATCCTGAATATCATCTGGTACCTGAATATATCCCCCCAAATACTGGAAAGGTATTTTGGGGGTATATATTGTGATTAGATGTATCTGAACACACATCCTTCATCTGGACAGTTTGTTATCGAGTGAAGATATGTCCCAGACTAAATTTATTATTCCTACTTCTTTCCCTTACTTAAGCCAACCTGGCTTCCTGGAACTTTTTGTTTTCTGATTCCTGCGTTGTGACTCTACACTTGAAAGATCCAGAATTAACCCTCTGTTTTAAACTTCTCCCTTTTCAACCTGCCCCATAAGAATGATTTTTAGTCCATATTAGTGGCAGGCACAAACTGAAATATGAACCAGTTTGTTCTGAACTGGTTCATATTTCTGAACTGAACTGAAATATGAACCAAAGTTCATCACGAACCGGGCCGAATCGTGGTTCACGAACTGGCGGTTTGTGGGAGCTCATTTGTCACAAACTGTGACAAATTTTAGCTCGGTTCATTCAGTACATATTTTGGTTCGTCACTGCAGACAGCCTGGCACCAATCAATCAGTTTTCTAGGCAACAGGAGGGATGGGCTCTCTGCAAACCTTCTGCTGACCTGGAAGTGACGTTTTCACAAACCTAACGAACCGGTTCATGAATCGGGGCAAGTTCGTGAAAGTTCATGATTCATGAAACGCGACGAACTATGAACCTCATGGTTCGGAATTTTCCCAGTTTGTGCCCATCTCTAGTCCATACATATCTGAAGAATTAAGGAGTGACTCAAAAAAGTTTATGTTGGATTAAATGTTGTGATTCCTAAGGTGCCATTAGACTCTTATTTTGCTACAACTGATTTAACATGGCTAGTTCTTTACAATCTTCTTGGAACTTGACTTTACATGCCTCTTAGTTATACTTCTTACCTATGGGTCTTGCATTTTAGATTGCTTGCTAAAATTACTGGCTCTCAATTTCACTTTTATCAACCTACCCCTTGAACTGCGCACAGGTTTTTGAGGCTCCGGCAGGGATAAAAATAACATGGTAGTAGGTGCTTTGCAGCTTTCAAAGAAACCAAGACTAGGTGCTTACAAGGATTCTTGGAATAGGCTAAGTGAACCTCAAAGGAAAGGGAAATAGCAGCAGATATTTTTTTTTTACTTCATTTATACCCTACTCTTTTCCCCAATAGAGATCCAAAAGGGCTTACTTAAATCTCCTGTTCTCAGTTTTATTCTCATAATAACCTTGTGAGGTAGGTTAGGATGAAAATGTGTAACTGGCCCAAGGTCACCTAGCAACCTTCCATGGCAAAGTGGAGATTCAAACCTGGGCCTCCCAGAATCTAGGCTGATCACTATAATAACTATACTATCCTGGCTTTCAGTATCTGCTGTGCTGCTACAGCATAGGCACGAAGAGTTTCTCTACACAAGACATCTTACACAGGAATTCTCAAGTGATTTACTTCCTATGTGTCTCCCTAGCACTGCATGTGTATTGACAATGGGAGAACAAGTGTAAAATCTTTCACTTGAACGTCCCTGTGTAAGATGTTTTGTATATAGAGAGGCTCTTATTTTACTAGATTTAACTGTATTTAATATTATGTAAGCTATATTACAAACTCTTTTATGAAACTGATTAGAAAAGCTGAAAGTAAGTAAACAAATAGATGTGAATGAGGACAATTCTGTCATTTTTGTGTGGGAAATATTCCTCACCACTGAACCTCCACAGATATACTGGATGAATGACTGTAAGAGATTTTTTTTTTTTGCAACCAGTATCATTAGCTACAACACACATTAACAATGCTAGCAATTACTTCTAATAGAACATGCACTCTAAAGTGCATAATAAAGAACTCCTGATAATATTATTTATCCATGATGTTTATTTTAGTGTCAAGAAAATCTAATGCTAATTAGCCTGATTTTAAAAGCCTTGGCTATGGTGATAATATTTTCTCTAACTCAATATTCCATCTTTCTTTTTATGTTATATAAATACATCATAATAAATAGTTGCAAAGAATTACTCTTTCACTGAGAATATAACTCTCATGTGCACTGGAAGTGTGAATCACTTGCCTGAGAGAAAGAAGGTATGGAGATCTGGGGCATGCTTGCAATAATCACTGGGCCCCATGTAACCCACCAGCGGGAAAAAAGTATGACAACCTAACTACTTCTAAGTGCATTTTGAAGTTGCCATGGCAACCTTTCCTTTCAACCATCGGACAGTACCAAATTAACCACACATTGTCTGAGTGAGAGCAAAAACTTTTCTCTCACTTACTGTCCACAACTGAGCGTGAGATGTTCCTATAATCTGGTATGGTCAAATTCATTTGGCTAGCTCTCCTATCAATTAGTATTACAAATGGAGGGTTTAGTGTGTGCTGGGTATTCTAGCAAGCATCCTAACACTTTGGATTGGAGAAGAAGGGCATCCAGACTGGCCTCTGATCTGGGACTAAGAATCCTTTACGGCCTGCCATCTCATCGACTCCAGTTAGTGATAGATTAAGCTCTGCTTGGCTTGATTTGGAATTTGGCAAACAACTTTTTTCCTGCTTGCTTCTGAAAACCATTTCTGAAATTTGGACATAATCTCATTCCCAGTAACATCATTAGGAGCTTGAGGGGATCCACATCTCTTCCTTAATCCCATCCCATGAGCCCATAAAGCCCACACTACTACTTTCATTCCTTTATACTGACTTTTACACTGTGAAAGGAGAGATGTATAACCCAAGGTCACTTGCAGACACAAAGGTGAGTTGAGATCGTTGTGACGTTTATTCAGAGCATGTACCCACAGAAATGCTGCCAAGCAGTAGAAAATTTAAATGATGTATCCTAATACAATAGACATAGAAGGCAGATTTCTAGTGATCTGTTTGTTAGGGTTTTTTTTAAAAAAAGTAGGTCAGTTAAATGGCACACTGGAAAATACATATTTTCATCTTGTGCAGGCACAAAAGCTACCATAACCTGAAATACTTAAGTTATTCAGTTTATTTTTCAAGGCTTACCTACCCATGACCCTATCAAGTAGGAAGCACTTATGCACAAAAGCCTTAGTGCCAAACTAGATAGATCGCACCCCCAAATACACCCTGGATACACAACTCCATTTTGTAGAGTAAGTTCCTACCAAGGAGCTTCTTTTAACAGTGCTATGGGGGGGCAATTCTGGTCAGAAGGACCACCACAGTATGTGGGGAGGAAGTGTTAATTGCCAACAGGTTTTGGGTCAGAAAAACAGCTTGGAGGGGAAAGCAGGATTCTCTCCTCTCCTTTTGCCATGGTGGTCCTAACCAGAGCCCATGGTACTGTTCAAAGGAGTTTTCTGGTGGGAACTCGCTCTACAAAATGGAGGCATGTCCTCAGATTAAACTCAGGGATGTTGTCTCATCTAGCATAACCCTTAAAAATTGTTACTGGGCAGAAACAGATTGCTCAACATGGCATCTGATTTGATTGTCAAGGAACACATGGTGATCCAGTCAGGGTTTTAGCTCCCAAGTAAATGATAATTTTGATCACAGCATGTTCAATTGATGGTCACATTTGAGGTCAAATTTCTCAGAATCCTTGATAATTATGAAACAGTGCTATCATAAACTCCGAGGTTCTCAGCTCAAAGCAAGTGATGCTAATTGACTGTCCTCAGTGCACCATTAAGGTATGTGGGCAGTGATAAGTAGGATGTAGTCTTTATTCCAAGTTCTGAACAATGATTTCAAAATACCAAGAATTATTGCTATAAATATTACTATTTGTGTTTTATTGATGTCAATTGTAAGTGTTTCTGGGGCAGTGACCTAGATAATAATAAAATGTGTGTGCCAATACAGTAGTCTATATGCACATAGACCTACATGCAAAACTATATAATAATAACTATTATTTTCATGAGCAGGACCAACTTCTAATACCATACTCCTTTCTTCTGCTGAAACATACCACAACATATGTTTAGCTGGAAGAGGAGACTACTGAGAGGTGATATGATAATCATCTTCAAGTACTTGAAGTGATGTCATATAGAAGATGGCACAGAATTGTTTTCCACAGCCTCAGAAGGTTGGACCAGAACCAAAGAGTTGAAATTAAATCAAAAGAGTTTTTGCCTAAACATTAGGAAGAACTCCTGACAGAGCAGTCCCTCAGTGGAACAGGCTTCTTTGGGAGGTGGTGGGTTCTCCTTCCTGGAGGTTTTTAAGCAGAGGCTAGATGACAGCAATGCTTATTCTACGAACTTAGGCAGATCATAAGAGGGAGGGCAGGAAGGGTTACAGTGCTTAGTTCTTGTGACTCCTTCTTACATGCCCTGGGTAAGGCTGACCTTGGGGTCAGAAAGCAATTTTCCTCAGGCCAGTTTGGCTAGGGATCCTGATGGTGTTTTGCCATTTTCTGGGCATGGAGTAAGGGTCACTATGTGTCCCTTTGTGCAGGGGCTTGGACTAGATGACCCAACAGGACCCTTCCGACCCTATGATTCTATAGAATATTTAAAATCTATACTAATGTAAAGTTTCAAGATTTTTTTAAAAAATATATTTATTCAGAACTGTCCCCTGTGGCTAATTATTAAGGATGCAATTCCATGCACATTTACTTGGAAGTATATTCTATTGAATAAAATGGGATTTACATCTAACTAAATATTATAGAATCAAGTTGCTTGAGTCTTGTTAAACTCACTAAGCTTTTGAGCAAACTCATAACTGGCCTGTTATCAAATACCTTGAAATTGTCTGATTCTTTCAACTGAAAAGAAAAAAAATCCATAATTCAACACTACTTTAATAGCTGGCAGCAAATTGTATGGCGTTTTAGGTTGCTTTTATGCTCTTGTATAGGTTGTGTCTTGCAAAGTGCCCGTATCACCCACTCCAGTTACCCTATTCATGCAAGCAGGCCCTGCCTTGTTTTTCTTATATGAATTAGGACATGCTCTTTGAATGCTAGGGAGTTTTGTTTATGGGTGATTCTCAAGCTTTGATGAGATTGAAGCAGGCCTTATGTAAGAATCCAGGGTGCCCACAGATCTACAAACCATTAATTTAATTGCTAAGAATTGGTTTGCCTACATAGTGTGATTGGACAGCACAGTTTTGCACATAGAAACCTCCGCTGGATATTTGCAGACAGAAACCTCCACTGTTGCATGTAAAAAGGGCAGATTTTGTATAGGTTGGCACTGAAAGTTGCTGAACTAGGTAAGCCAACACACACAACTATCAGTACAGTTTCACTGAGGCATCTTAACAAACTAACTAGTTGGTTCTCAGTAGGCATGTTGAGGCCCTGACCTGGATGGTCCAGAGAGTTTAATCTCATCAGATCTTGGCTGCTAAGCAGGACTGACCCTGGTCAGAATTTGAATTGGGAACTATTGAGGAAGGCCATGGTTGCTACACAGAGGCAGGCCATCACTAACCACCTCTGTTATGCTCTTGCCTTGAAAAATTTGATGGTGCACATGCACACACATACATGTACACACACACACAGGCATGCTGAGAACTACAACATAAACCCAATCACCAGGTGAACATACCTTGCTCAATTTGCTCAGTTATATGCAATAAATCATATGGGAAAGCACATCTGAATTTGCTTTGATGTTTCAGCTTGCTGAATGATCACTTCCCTGCTGACCAGAGAACAGGTGATCAAACATGACAAGTTTTCAGCCTTTATTCGAAGTTCTGAACAATGGTTTCAGCATTCTAACTCAGGATTTATGATTATATACATTCCCATTTATGTCTTACCTTTTTCTTGAAGTAATTGGGAATGAACTTCTGCATATGATGACCAGAGACTAGAGTGATTGTACCAGCACAGTACTTGCTGAGTGCAGTGCCCTGTCACATGCTCTCAATGCTTATTTGAGGCTATTGAGGTTTTGATCGCAACCAGAATATGTATGTTGAATGGAATGAAGTACTTCATCATCAAAGAAGTTAGCTGGATATTGTCAACATTATTGAGAAAGCAATTTACCCTGGTGATTTATTATTTAGAATTTAAAATGGTTTATTATTAAAATGCAAAATATGAAATATTTGTCAGCTGAATCTAATTTTTTTCTAAATATGATTGATAATTTACCGTATAGCTCTATTATAGGGTTATTGGAATGATAATAAATAGGACATTGGGATACCTCTCACTCAAAAAGAGGGATGCAAAGCATACCTACAGATGGTTAAGGTACTTCTGTGTATTCAGAATGTTAAAATCTGGAATACAAATAGCCCAAGAGACTTTAAAAAGTCTGAACAGGAGACATTTTAAAAATCTTTTTAAACATGGGCCAGGAAGTATGCATTCAAGCGAATACCTCCAAATTATACAGAAAGCCAAAATTTGGCATAGTTCTTGTCCAAGATACAATAATTATTAGAAAAATCTGGAAGGAGGGTATCTGTAGAAACTAAGGGTATAAACAATGTTCCCAAACGGTTATTTCCAGTTGGACACATGGCCCAAAATACACTAAAATATCTGAAATGGAAACTTTTTAATGTAAATAACACTTATACCATGGAATATGAGATTTTGCCACACATTAAAGACCAGCATTCTAGCACAAAGCAAACTCATTCAGAGATGAGACAGAATATTGGCAGTGTGGGAACTCCATTGGAAGTTCCCCATCTTTAGGATGGGAGCTTGTATCCATGTTTGGAGAATAATATGGAATCTTGCCAAGATGTATTTCCAGGACTATTGCAAATAAATAAAAGGTGTTGTATAGGTGGAGGAGTTATGTGACAGAAGGCTGAACAAAAGGTTTGCATTTTGTGTGATACGTAACAGAGACCTTGTAAATCATACATCTGTTGCTTTTTAAATCTAGACATTTGCTAAGGGTTGAGGTTACTAGACGAGCAAAATAGTTGCATGTTAGATACACCTGCTGTGCAAGCCTTTTCAATGGAATTTACTTTCACAATTCACAGCAGGAACTGTCTCTAAAGGCCAAAGATGGGTATGTTTCACCACATGCTACATACATTCAAAAAGGTGTTTTAGATGCCAAACATCATTGAAAATTAGTCTATGTGAAGACATCTCATAGACTAATGACAAGGCTGCGAATACCATTGCAAGACTTAAAGAGGACTATGAAGCTCTTGGAAGGCAGTTGAAGACAGTGTGGGCACAGGTGGTATTCTCTTCTATCCTTCCTATCAAAGGAAGAGGAATGCAAAGGGAGCAGATCATACTCAAGGTGAATCATTGGCTGAGGTGGTGGTGCCACCGGCAGGAGTGCTTTGAGTTATGGGACCATGGGATAAGTTTCCTTAGAGAAGACCTTCTAGCACATGATGGGCTTCACCTCTCAAGTTCAGGGAAGAAAATGGTTGGAAAGAACCTGGAGAGCTTTATCAGGAGAGCTTTAAACTGAGGGTGTAAGGGAAAGGGGATGATCAACAAGGAGATTTCAATGAAGAAGTGATAACAGCAGGGACCCACCTGAGTAGGACAGATCAAACAAAGGTACAAGGCTACAAGTGCCTATATACCAATGCCTGAAGTATGGGTAATAAGAAGGACATGCTTGAGCTTCCCTTGCAAACAGTGGGCTACAATATAGTAGGAATTACTGAGACTTGGTGGGATGAATCCCATGACTGGAATGAGGTAGTAGATGGGTAGAAGTTGTTCAAGAAAAACCAGAAGGGTAGAAGAGGAGGCAGAGTAGCATTGTATGAGAGGAGAGGGCTTGATTGTCAGCAAGTTCTGGAGAATGTGGTTGACAGCCCGGTGGAAAGTATATGGGTGGAAATAAGAGGAGGAAGGATAAAGGGTATTGTTGTTGGAGTGTGCTACAGACCGCCTGACCAGGGAGAGGAAATGGATGCTGCCCTCCTTGAACAGATTGGTAGAATATCCAGCAAGACAGAAACCTGGTAAAGGCTTCAAGAAACTGGTGTGGATGAACAGAGAATTCCAGAATAAACTAAGGGAGAAAAAGGAAATGTTCAGGAAATGGCGAGAAGGACAGACTTTTTTTTTTAAATAAAATTTTATTAAAACTGTAAAACACAACTATAAACCGTTAAACAATAAGCACACAAAATTTAAAAACATGCATAAAGTCAAAGCAAGTAATAAGTAACAATTAAATATGCAAACATTTATAATTAAAGAAGTCTATGTTAATAATGAGTAGTAATTATACTAAGTAATGCTTATTACAGTATAAGGAATTATAGTTGATCTAGTAAAGAGAGGAAATTCTTACAAAGTACACCAGATACTCTATGAAACTAAGAGATATTTTATATATTTGCATATGTATGAAAAAATTTTAGGCCAGGTACAGAGCTGTTATATTCCAGATATTCAAAAACTGGAAACCATTTCTCCATAAAATTAGTTGTTCTTGGGAAGTGCTCTACTTGATAGATTTTATCATACAACTTTTCCGATATATAATGGTCCCAAATTTTTTTTGCCAGTTGTCAATTGAGGGGATAGCCTTAGATTTCCAAAGTGTAGCTATTGTACTCTTTGCAGCTACCAGTAAGGTGGTTATTAGGTTTCTCCTTAATGTGGGAATATGAGTCTGCCAATTATCCCATTGATCTAACAGGATAATTTCTGGTGCCAGTAGAATTTCATATCCTGTTATTTTCTGGATTTCCTTTAGCACGTCTTTCGAAAATGTTTCTATATGCTTATACCTCCACCAGCAGTGGGCAAAATCTCCTTCTTCTCCACAATCTTTCCAGCAATTAGGGGAGGATGAGGAAGAGATCAGAGATATTTTCTTTGGAGTTATATACCATCTGTTAACTATTTTGTAGGTTTGCATCTTAGTGACAATTGACTTTGAGGTATAGGCATTAGAAGACCAAATTTTTCCCCATCTTTCTGTAGACTGCTCTATTTGACAATCCTTGTTCCATTGGGCTTGAAATTTCCATAATTTGTTTTTGGATGGACAGCATTATATTGTAAATTTTGGATAACAAACCTTTTTTTTGAAGAGAAGGGAGAGTCTAATAGGCATTCAAACTCTGTTTTGGGGGAGGTAATTATTTTTGATAAATTTATGTGATCAGCCAAATTTTGTCATTGTAAGTACCTAAACCAGTGGATTTTATGATTCATGATATTCTCTATTTCCAATTTTTCTGCTAATCCTTTATGCGTGGTTATATCCATTAATCTAGTTATTTTTTCTTGGCTCCAAAATTCTGAAAAGGATTTATCATGACTCTGAGGTAACCAATGTTGCTGCGTGAATGTAGAATATCTTGATATCACTGGAACTAGGTATTTTCTATTCTTGTCCCATATTCTCAGTAGGGATTCTAAATAATTGTTTTTTTGAATTTTCTTAGGACGGTCTATTGAACATTTCCAAATTATATCACTTATGGTATATTTTCCCAAGATAGGTTGAAATATTTTAGCCCAAATTGGGGGATTTGCTTGATTGAGAAGATGTAGTACATTAGCCAATCTAGCTGTGGTATGATAGTTGTAAAGGTCTGGATATTTAAGACCTTCATTTGGACATTTCCAGCGCAGTATTTCAAAGGCAATTCTCAGCCTTTTATTTTCCCAGAGAAATTTGTTTAGCATACTTTGCCATTGGTGTAATTGTTTTCTTGGAATATCAATTGGGATGGTCCTAAACAGGTAGAGTATTTTGGGAAAAGCAAATGACTTTACTAGATGTAACCTATCGTACCATAATAGATGCAGGTTGGTCCAGTCGTTAAAAAGTGGTTTAATTTGTTTCATTATTTCTGTGTGATTCAGTTTAATGAGTGAGTTGATGTTGGATGAAATGTTTACTCCTAAATAGTGAATTTGCTTCAAGGCTATTTGATATTTGTAATTTTTTGAGATTTGTTTACACATTGTTTTATCCAAATTAATTGGGAGAATATGAGATTTTGTGATATTGACTTTCAGGCCTGCAACGTTTCCAAATTCTGTTAGTAGTTGCTGTAGATGGTATAAGGATGAGTGTGGATCTGTAAGATACAGTAACATGTCATCAGTGAACATGCTAATTTTAAAAGAGGAGGCCCCAATATCGATACCTCTTATAAGTTGGTGGTTCCTAAGTGCAATAGCTAATGGTTCTATAGCTAGTGCAAACAGGGCAGGGGATAGAGGACATCCCTGTCTAGTTCCTCTCTTTATAGGGATAGAGTCTGAGAATAAACCGTTTATCTTGATAGTAGCAGAGGAGTGGGAGTAAATAGCTTTGACTGCTGTGAGAAAATTATTCCCGAAGCCCAGTTGTTGGAGGATCGACTGCAGATATATTGGTTCCAGCTAATCGAAAGCTTTTTTGATGTCTAAGGAAAGAAAGGCTGTTTTTATTTTGTTTGTCTTGCAATGAGATATTAAGTTTAAGGTCTTAAAAATGTTTTCAGTTATATCCCAACCAGGAATGAAACCGGATTGGTCTCTGTGCACATATTCAGAAATGAACGTGTTTATTTGTTTTGTTAAGATTGTTGTGAAAAATTTGTAGTCATGATTCAACAAGGAGATAGGTCTGTATGAGGTCGGATTTGTGGCATCCTTTCCTTGCTTTGGAATTACTATAATTGTGGCTCTAGTCCATGACTGGGGGATTTAACCTGTTTCCATTATCATATTACTTGTGTCCTTGAGGGGATTTAGTAACAAAGTAGCATTTTTTAATAGAATTCTGAAGGGAAACCATCTGGGCCAGGGGCTTTATTATTTTTCAGATGTTTGATAGCATCTTGTATTTCCTGGGTAGAAATATTACTGTCTAAAAATTTTCGGTGCTCATCTTCTAGTTTTTTAACGTTGTCTAGTGTTTGCCAAAAGCTAGAAATTTTTTGTAGATCAGGGTTCCTTGAGGTATACAACTCTTTGTAGAAACCACTAAATATTTTAATGATTTCAGTAGATTTTGCATGCAGTTTTTTTGTGTTGATTGCATATGAGATTTATATAATTTGCCATACATTTCTTTTTGACCCTATGCGCTAGTATTTTCAACATTTTAGGTGAGTTGAACCAAAATCTTTGTTTGTTGTATAACATATTCTTTTGAATTGTATTAATTTCTAGAGAATCTAGCATTTTCGTTGTATTGTTAGTTTATGATAGATTTTTTTACTTCCTGTTTTTTGTGTTGTTCTTCAAGAGATTTGATAGTTTTAAGTAGTTCCAGTTTTTGAGTGTTTCTTTGTTTGTTAATCTGGGCCGATAAAGCAATAGCATGTCCTCTAATTACAACCTTAATGGTGTCCCATAAAATATGGGCTTTGACATCATCAGTTGAATTATCAGCTATTGTAGTCTCTAATGCTTTTTCAATTTCTTTAGAAGCAGATTGTGTGGTAATGTTTTTGGTAAGCACCACAATTTCAGATCTTGCTTTGCATTACCAAGATTAATAGTAATATTAATAGGTGCATGGTCTGAGATTGAGATTGCTTCAATATCTGAATCAACAACTTCCCCAACAAGTGAATTTGAGATTAAAATGTAGTCTATTCTAGTATAGACTCTGAAGCATGCCAAAAAATATGTATAGTTTTTTTTTTCATTTTGATGCAAGTGTCTCCATATATTTACTAATTGATTGTTCTCAGTGAGAGAGTCTAGCCTTGTTACTTCGTTTCTCCTTCCCTGTTTTTTGTTTTTATACCTTTTATTAAATTTAGATTTGTCCAAATTGTAGTTTATTATGTAACTTAGGTCACTCCCAATAATCACCTCTCCCTCCTTAAATTGTGTGAGTTCTTTCATAGTTTCTTCAATGAACTGTAACTGATAACTGTTTGGAGCATATAGAGAAACTATTGTGTATGTGTGATCCTCTATCATCCCTGTTAGAAAAATGTATCTACCATTAGGGTCTATAAACACCTTTTTGTATTGAAACGGTACTTTATTTGATACCAGAATAGAAACTCCTCTGGATTTTGACGTGCCAGTGGCATGGAATTGGGTCTGGATCCAGCTAGCTTTCAATTCATTATCATGTTGTGGATTAAAATGTGTTTCCTGTAATGCAATGATGTGTGATTTTGTTTTAGCCAATTGGGTAAGAATACATTTGCGCTTAATCAGGTTTCCCAGTCCTCTTACATTGTAAGAGGTAAATTTAATTGTAGAACACATATTTATTGTTAATTGAAATGAGAAATGGTTTCCTAGAATTCACCACCCGTCTAGTAGATAAGTTTATTGTTACTAAAGTTACTTGGGTGAGATATGACAGCTGAGTGTGTTAATTTATTATTATTTTTTGTTAATCAATCACAATACAATGTTGTGTTTATAGGCTATATAACACTAATGTGTCTATAAGATTTGTGCAGATTTGGTGAGCCAGTTTGGTGTAGCGGTTAAGAGCACGGGACTCTAATCTGGAGAACCGGGTTTGATTCCCCACTCCTCCATGAAGCCAGCTGGGTGACTTTGGGCGAGTCACAGTTCTCTGGAGCTCTCTCAGCCCCACCCACCTCACATGGTGATTGTTGTGGGGTAATAATAACACTTTGTAAACCACTCTGAGTGGGCATTAAGTTGTCCTGAAGGGCGGTATATAAATTGAATGTTATTATTATTATTATTATCAAAGTTTGTCTCTATACAATACCACACTTACTACCTTGGTCTTTTGTACTTATTTAAAGCTATGTATTCTATATGTCCTTACTTTAGTTCAGTTACTTTATATATACATATATCTTAATAAGTTGCTGTTTTTAACCCTTTGATAAGTTAATACTATCATTCAACAAATTATGTTGCCCAAATTTCTAAATTTTATAGTGTAGAATAACTTCTTGCAGTATTGCCAATAAACAATTTATCACTTAGGCAACCTTAAATTAAAAAATAAGAGTATAAATTATTAAAAAGACAATGTGAGTTGTTAAATTAAACTTAATGATCAGTTTGTGTCAACCTGAGTATTGAGTCTACAATTTTACTTTATAGAAATAACTATTGAATATGTAAACACCCCCTTATCCCTTCTCTTATAACTCTAATTCCCCTTCCCTTTCCCCCTCCCTCCTTCTTGAGTACTTAATGTATATATATAAATTATACTTACAATAGTCTGATTTGTTCTGAAATATATTATAATTGTGCTTAAGTTCCCCCCCTCCCTTATCCTCCCCTGTAACCCAATTGATTTAAATCTAGTAATACAATATCACCCCTTGTATTACTCTCCCTAATTAAAGTATTAATATAATTATTAACACCCCCTCTGTTAATTAATAAAATTTGTTCTGGTCTGAAAGGATTTAGACTCAGATAATTAATTTTTAAATTAATACTAATAAATATTTAAAAAAGAACTAGTTCACTCTCCTTTCTTACTTTATAACCCAGTTAATTATAGTATTATATTGTTATATCACTTCCTGAGTCTTGATATTGATGAGAGCTTGAAATTCAGATAGGAATATATATAGGTAGATTTGCTGTGTAAAAATAAAGTTTTATACAGTTAATAATCTTACTCTACCCTTAAATAAGTAATATGTATTCCTAATGTTATATGAAACTTACTGTTATACTATTGTATAACAGACTTCTAAAGAGGAATATATGAGGGTTACTAGGTACTGCAGATCAGCCATAATAGAAGCCAAAGCTCAGTATGAGCTGGGTCTGGCCGGGGGGGGGGGGTGCTACAATAAGAAAAACTTCTACAGATATGTGAGAAGCAAACACAATGTAAAAGAGGCAATTTGAATGCTTTTGGGAGTGGAAGGAGAAACTTTGATGGAGGACAGAGAAAAAGCACACAGGCTTAATGAGTTATTTGCCTCTGTTTTCTCCCAGAAGAACTTGAGCTCATCTAGAGATGGTAGTAGACACAACAGGACACCTGGGGGGCTAGTTGACATTGACAGAGAAATTGTGAAGAGGCACCTGGCTGCACTGGATTCATACAAATCCCCTGGGATGTTGCGTACACAAGAGTGCTCAAAGAACTTGCAGAGCCTCTGCCCATCATCTTTTTTTTTTAAAATATTTTTATTAGTTTTTCCATTAGGGGTCAGGGAATGGGGGAAAACAAGCAACAAAGAAACTACAGAAGATGAAGAAGGGAAACTAGATCAAGTAGCAGCATATTAACAATTTTAGTGAATCAGCGAATTTTTAGTCATTTTAGTATCCTATCAGTGAATATTAATGGCTTTAACTCCCCCACAAAATGATCTAAAATATTCAATGTGTTAAAAAAACAGAAAGTAGATTTAATATGTCTTCAAGAAACTCATATCAAGAAGAATCATGAACATATTTTAGAGAATAAAATACTAGGCAAAGTCGATATATCATCAGCAGAAGAGAAAACGAGAGAAGTGGCTGTCTACGTAAACAACTTAGCATAATTGAGGAACTGCAAGATACCGAAGGAACATTTATAGTATTGAAAATCAAGCACCCAGAAAGGAGAATCTATGCTTTAGTTACAATCTATGCACCAAATATTGCTAAGGAAAAATTCTATGGCAATTTTTTTGATAAATTGATAGACTTTCAAGAAGGTGAATTTATTATCTGTGGAGATATGAATGGAGTGTTGGACCCAAAGATGGACCAATCGAAAAGAACAAGGGGCGGGACACTATCCAAGAATGTGCTGTACTATATGAAAACATTATATTTGATGGATGCGTGGAGAATTTTAAATCCCAAAGTTAGAAATTATACCTTCTTTTCATATAGACATCAAACATAAGGATAGATATGTGTTGGATGTCCAAAACTGCATTAATGAATTTAAACAAAGTAGAGATACAACTGAAAATTTATGCAGATCATAATTCCCTGCTGATAGAGTGGCAAGAAGAATGTAAGAATAGAAGATGGAGGCCGAACAATAACATATTATTACAAGATGATATTGTTAAGTGCAAGAAAGATTTAAAAGAGTTTTTCAGATTGAATTGCACTAATGATGTCTCCATTACCACAGTATGGGAAGCAAGTAAAGCTTTTATGAGAGGAAACCTGATAGCCTTGAAATCAAAAATGAAGGAGAAAACGAAGAAAATGAATGAAATTATACCTAAAATTCTACATTTGGAAGAACAGCATAAAAATCACTTAAGAAGACAATATTAACTGAAATTAAACAATTAAGAAACAAACTGAATTTTTTGCAAGTTGAAGAAATGCAGAAGAAGTTAAGCTTCATGAAGCAGAAATATTTTGAACATGCAAACAAACCAGGTTGTTTTTTGGCTCATCCTCTAAAAATAGAAACTGAGAGAAGAAGGATCACAGCAGTTAAAAGGCAAGATGGAATCACCTATGCAGAAAAAGGAATACATAAATCATTCACATCCTATTTTTCTGAATTGTATAAAAAAGGATCTCTTATGGAACAAGGACTTGGGGATTATATTAAAGAAATTATACTCCCAAAGTTTAAACTAGAAGATAAAGTAGAGCTGAATCGTAATATAACAGTACAAGAGCTCTCACAAATGATAAAAAGCTTGAGAAAAGGTAAAGCACCTGGTGCAGACAGGCTAACAGCTATGTATTACAAATGCTTTGAAGAAGAGCTGGCCCTGGCGCTTCAAAAAGTGATGAATAAAATAAGTGAAGATCGGATTTTACTCGAACCATAGCAAGAGGCACATATAATGCTGATTCCTAAAGAAGGAAATGACCCGATGCTGCCACAATCATACAAACCAATCTCGCTGCTGAATGTAGATTACAAACTATTTACCTCCATTTTAGCAGAAAGACTCAGAAGAAGCATAACGGACATAATACATCCCAATCAGATGGGCTTTGTGCCGAAGAGATATATGAAAGTAAACATTCGATTTGTAATTGATACAATGGAATTAGTGGAGAAAAAAGGACATACGTTTGCATTTGTCTTTCTGGACGCTGAAAAACTATTCGATAATTTCTCTTGGACATTTTTGCAAAAAATAATACAAAATTTAAGCATTGGCCCTAAGTTTGAAAATTGGATAAAAGGAATTTATGCAAAGCAAAAAGGGAAGATCTTAATTAATGGAGTATTGACAGAAGAATTGCAAATAGAAAAGGGAGCTAGACAGGGATGCCCGTTGTCACCACAACTATTCATATTGGCAATGGAAATTCTCACTTCCAAGTTAAGGCAAGATCCCAAAATCAAAGGTTTAAAAGTGGATGATGAAGAATTCAAACTGAAATCCTATTCAGATGGTGTGGTTTTGATGATTTTGAACCCACAGGAGACAATACAAGATGTGATGGAACAACTTATGAAGTTCGGTAAATATTCAGGATTCAAAATTAACAAGAAAAAAACAAAAATTATCCCCAAACTTTTAACAAAGCATGAGGAAGAAAAAATTCAGGAAGTATCAGGATGAGATAGCAGCAAACCCAGTGAAATATTTGAGCATTTATCTAACAAAACATAAAGACACTTTGTTCAGAGATAATTATGAGACATTGTGGAGGAGAATTCAAAAATATTTGGAAAGATGGTTGAAATTAAATTTGTCTTGGATTGGAAGAATTTTGACGATTAAAATGAATGTTTTACCAAAAATCATTTTTTTGTTTCAAATGTTACCAATTAGCATAAAAAATAAGACACTGAAGGATTGACAAAGACAAATAAATCAATTCATCTGGAACAGGAAAAATCAAGAGTAAGATTCAAGGTATTAGAAGATGAAACTTCCAGAGGAGGGCTGGCAGTCCCAAATATCAAATTATATTATGAAGCAGCTGGTCTAGTTTGATTATAGACCGGATAAGAAACCCCAAAGATAGACTAGAAGCAGCGGACTTGACAGATGGACTACACAACCTCCTTTGGGTGGCAAAAAGATTAAGAAAGAAGCAAGAAAGCCATGTCATAAGAGACAGCCTCATTCAAATTTAGGACTCGGTTAGAAGAAGAATAAGCCTATTGATATCGCCACTATTTTCACCAATTGATGCTTTTTGTGACAAGAATCAGAGAAAAGATAATGACTTTATAACATACCAAGACATGATAAACCTTCAAGGAAGGATAAAATCATAGCAAGAAATTCAAGATGAAGGGGGAAAAAATACAATGGGTGACAAATTTTCAGGCAGTTTCCAGAATACAAGAAGCCCTGAAGGAACAGAGGACAGTTAAGGAATCTTACCGATTTTGAAAAAATAATTATGCAGAAAAAGGAACACATCTTGCGTTTAATATATAAACTTTTACTCCAATATGATACTAAAACAGAACAAGTTAAAGTGTGCATGATAAAGTGGACGCAAAATTTCGGAAAAGAAATAACATTTCAACAGTGGGAGAATCTTTGGACAAAGGGTACAAAATTTATGGCAAGTCAAACACTAAGGGAGAACTGGTACAGGATGTTCTTCGGATGGTATATTCCACCAAAAGACATTGAGAATATGAACAAGAAATATGTGTGGTTATGTTGGAAATGTAAAGAAGCAGACTGTTCCTTCTATCACATGTGGTGGACACGCCACAAAAGCAAAAATTTCTGGAAAGAAATACACGCTGAGATGCAAAATACTTTAAAATTTGATTTCACCATGAAACCACAAATTATGCAGTTGGGAATACTACCAGAAAACCTAGACAGAAAATTCCACAAACTATTTAGATATTTATTGATGTGGTAAGGGTGATATTTGCAACCAGACGGAAGGAAGAAGAATGCCCAACTAGGGAAATCTGAAAAGATAAGATGGCAGAATATGCAGCGATGGCAAAACTGACAAACAGAAGACCAATGAGAGAATTGAAGAGAAATGGAGGAATTATTTTACTTACAAAGGATAAAATGTATAAAATGTTTTAGTTTTAGAAATTTGAATAGGATTGTATATTGACATACTGTTACAGTTTGAATGTAAGATTAGGATATGATAAGATGGAAAATGGTTAAATATTAATGATGATATTTGATATGGAAACTTTGGCATAAAGTTAAGATAAATAGAAATGATCTGTATAGAAGCATCAGTCCATATTAAGATATAGCACTAAGAATGTACATGGAGACCTTTAGTTGATTCAAAATTGAACACCGAGTAGGAAAAAGTATGTATTTAGTTTGTGAAGTTGAATGTGAAAAGGCACAGAAGCTGATGAACTCTGATTAAGATATGTTTTGTGTACTCTGTATTTTAATAACTCTTGTAGTGCAAAATCTTACTGTTCCTTTGACCCTGTTATCCCCCTCTCTTCTTTCTGTACCCCTCTTTGTTCTGAAAATATATATATTAGTTTTTCCATTAGGGGTAGGGGAAAGGGGGGGAAACAAGAGACAAAAATATCATACATTCTGCTTGAAACAGCATTCTGCTTATCCACATTTTGCACACTGCTCATCACTTAACTTTGATTGCTAGTAAGATAATGGCACTCCCAGTGCGCGCCTGCGCGCTTACCTGGGTGTCACCATTTGCCCTCATGTGCGGAGGGAGAGACGGCTAAGTTCCCAGGCATCCGGGTGCTTGGAGGGGTGGGGCTTGTCCCTTTATAAGCTGGCCCCGCCTTCTCCTCCATGCAATTCTCTTGCAAGCTTGAGGGCAACAGAGTTCTTCCTTCTCCGCCCTCTACTTGCAGCCTCACCTTTTGTGGCCCCCTTTCCACACAGGCCCTTATTACCATCCTTCTTCCTTGGGGGTTATGCCTTACGGGGCCATGCCATTCGGGGACGTGGCCTTGTCCCTAGGGGACCATCTTACCCCAGCCACTAGGGACAAAATCCTTCGTGGCGAGTTTGTTGATGTCTTTACCCTCCTTTTCCAGGACCTGGAAAAGAAGGTTAAAGAGGAGATGGATGAACGCGACAAGGAAAGGCTCAAGTGGCG
Organism: Eublepharis macularius; assembly: GCF_028583425.1. Lineage (NCBI taxonomy): Eukaryota > Metazoa > Chordata > Lepidosauria > Squamata > Eublepharidae > Eublepharis > Eublepharis macularius. The sequence goes on from NC_072792.1 coordinate 121,519,725, forward strand.
GAAGGTTGACCGCACCTAGTCCAACTGGTTGCCTGGCATGTTGATCTATGCTGGGGTTATAGCACGTGCCCAACCACAGCGGGTGGCTCCCTTATTTCAGTACATTGATATTGTGTATAGGGAGTATACAGACTTTGTCGGTACTGCTTGGATGCAGTACGACGAAGAGTTCCGGATGCGTGCGGCGTTCGACCTCACATTGCCTTGGGACCGGATCCACCAGCAGCTTTGGCTGCAGCTGATGGCACCGGCCAAACCAAACTTAGGTGATAGGGCAGATAGCGGGCATTTATTGCAGTGCCTTGCCATCCCCCCTGGTACCCAAAGCTCCGCTGGGCAGTCGGTTCAGCTCCAAGTGTTCTGCTGGGAATGCGCTTATCAAGGGGTGTGCTCTAGGAAGGGGTGCAGGTTTAAGCATGAATGCCTGCGGTGCAGGGGTTCCCATGCATTTTCAGCATTCCCCCACCCTAAGCCGCACGGGGGCGGAAGGCATCCAGGGGGCGGATCAGGTCAGCCTTCATCTGACAAGGGGTCCTACACCCATAAATCTGAAAGCGCTGGCTGAGGCCCTACGGGGGTACCCCAATTGCCCTTCTGCCCAGTTTTTGTTAGAGGGGTTTACTTTTCATTTCCGCATTCCATTCCAAGGCCCTCGGGCCCCCTTCATGTCGTCCAATGTGCGTTCAGTGACCAGCATGGAGTAGGTTGTGAGGCTTAAGATAGCTAAGGAATGTGCTGAGGGGCGAGTTCTGGGACCTTTCCCTGCTCCTCCTGTTCCCAATCTGAGGGTCTCCCCCCTAGGAGTTGTGCCTAAAAAGGTGGCAGGCGAGTATTGACTGATTCACCACCGATCTTTTCCCAGGGGAGGGTCTGTCAATGACGCCATCCCAGAGCACTTGTGCACCGTGTGGTACACGTCCTTCGATGAGGCGGTCAAGATGGTGAAGCACAATGGCATCATTGCAGAAATGGCAAAATGCAACATCAAGTCCGCATTCCGCCTCTTGCCTGTTTACCCGGGGGATTTTGAGTTGTTGGGTTTCTCCTTTGATGGCCACTATTATATGGACAGAGCGCTCCCTATGGGTTGCTCTGTTTCTTATGCGGCCTTCAAGAAGTTTAGTTCATTCCTGGAGTGGGCCTTGCATCAGAGGCAGCGATGCTGTGACACCGCCCACTACCTGGATGATTTTTTTTTGTTGTGGACCTAAGGGGTCTGGCCAATGTGCCCGGCTGTTAGCCAGATTCATTGCCCTGGCTGGTGAGCTTGAGGTCCCCCTTGCCCATGAGAAGACCAAGGGCCCGGCGCAGGTCTTGACATACCTAGGGATCGAGATTGATACTGTGGGTCAGACGTTCCACTTGCCGTAGGCCAAGGTGTCTGATTTGCATGGGCGCTTAGCAGTGCTTTGGGGTAAGAAGAAGGCTTCACTACTTGAGCTGCAGCAGCTCGTAGGCCACCTTAACTTTGCCTGTAAGGCTGTGGCACCTGGGCGCGCCTTTTTGCAGCACCTGCATGATGTCATGGCCAGCCTGCGTCTGCCTCACCATAGGGTCAGGCTGTCGGAAAGGGTCAGGGAAGATCTGAAGGTTTGGGAGGATTTTCTCTCATCATTTAATGGGGTAACTTTCTGGCGGGAGGAGCTGCTGCTAGAGGTGGAGTTGCGTGTGGCATCAGATGCTTCTGGGTCCTCAGGCTTCGGGGTTTACTTCCGGGGTCACTGGTGTGCTGAACCCTGGCCGGCCGTTTGGCATAATGGTGATATTACCAAAGATCTGACATTGGATTTTTTTCCAATTCTGGTAGAGTTCTGGCTGTGGGGAGAGGAACTGTCCAACCATGCAGTCCACTTTTGGTGTGACAACATGGCGGTGGTGCCGGTGATCAACTCCCTTTCATCCAGGTTGCCCAGGGTTATGCAGCTGGTCAGGCCTTTTACTCTCCGGTGCCTTCGGCTGAACATTTTGTTGAGGGCAAAACATGTTCCAGGTATAGACAATCGAGTGGCTTTGTCTTGCCAGCAGATGGAACAGTTTCGTCAGCTTGCCCCCGAGGCCGATATGCTGCCATTTCCGATGCCCCTGGAGCTGTGGAGCCTTGGAGGGCCAAAGCGCACAGATCCATCTGCCTAGCCATCTGCCTAGACATAGCCAATGAAGGTCATATGATCGCGCCATGCGGCAATTTGCTAGCTTCTGGTTGGAAGCCGGCTTGGAGCAGAGCTGGCTTATTCCTGCAGAACATTTTATGCAGTTCTGCGTTGAACAGGGGGGGGGGGCGGCGGCCTGTCTGTAAAGTCTCTTTGGGGGCTTTTGGCTGCCCTGGCCTTTGTCAGCAATGTGCAGGGGTTCCCAGAGGTCACTGGGGACTTTAGAGTCGGTAAAATGCTGGAGGGGTGGTCCAGGGAGGCTGGTTCCCAGCTCGATGCCAGGCAACCTATCTCTCCATCAATCCATAAGGGCTTGGGTGGGGCCTGGAGTTCAGTGTGCTCCTCCAATTACAAGGCTGCACTTTTTCATGCAGCATCCCTCATGGCCTTCTTTGGGGCCCTCAGGATTGGGGAGCTGGTTGCTCAGTCCTGCACCGACCAGTCGGATCATGCCCTTATAGTGCAGGATGTGCACTTTGTTGGGGATGGAGTTTCCCTCCGCATCTGGAGGTCTAAAACCGACCAGAGCCAAAGAGGGACAGTGGTTCAGCTGGGCTCGTGTGCAGAGTCTGAGTTGTGCCCCATGTGCAGTTTGTGCACATATCTGGATAAGAGGGGCTATGGTGAAGGGGTTTTATTTCGCCATTGCGATGAGACTCCCCTCGCAAGGTACCAGTTCTGGTCTGTTACCGAGAGAGCTTTGGCTAACCTAGGCTTGGTGGGGTTCAAGATTTGTACCCACTATTTTAGAATAGCAGCGGCCTCCACAGCTGCTGCAATGGGCTACCCGGAAGCGGCCATTCGCAGCATTAGAGCGGTGGCGATTGAGGGCTTACCAGGGGTATGTCCGTTCTCTGCTGGCCCCTTTATGAGCTCTGGTTAATTGTTCCTTTCTTCTTCAGGTGCTGTTGTTCTCCGTGAGAGGTGTCAGATCCTCATCTGCGGGCACAGCATGATATTTTGGGCCACCCATCAGGCCAAGAGGACTCCTTTGGGGTCCCAGCTTGGCCTCAGTCGGTGGGCCTAAGTTGAGTGGTGGGGCCTGCGGTGGCCAGGCCTGTTGCCACTCCTGTTTGAGGGAAGGTGTGCCCCTCTGCCTAATTTTTTAGTTATCCACTTAGGTGGTAATTATTTGGGTTGGATAAAAGGTAAGGCCCTTACTCTTCAGGCGCAGGCTGACTTAAAATTCATTGCTGAACAATGGCCTGGGGTCCTGATAATGTGGCCTGCCATCTTCCAACGACGTGTGTGGAGGGAGGCTTTGGACCATGACGGGGTCGAGCAGGCCAGGCGCAAGGCCAACAAGGCTATATTTAAGGCTTTGGGTGCTGGGCTGGGGATTTACTTGCCCCATCCCCAGATTAGGGACACATATGCTGACCTCTACAGAGGAGACTGAGTGCACCTGTCCTTTAAGGGCAATGAGATATTTTTGACTGATTTGCGGCAAGGGTTGTGGTTAGCCCTGCAGGAGATGTGGGGAGTCAGAGCCTAAGCAGAGGCTTGGCCCTGGTGTTGGTAGGTTAGTTTGGGTAGGCAGAGCGGGCCGGTGAGCGCCTGGTGGCACCTCCCCATTGGAGGGGAATGGGGGTCTGTCTCGGATTGGCTGGCGGGCTTTACGGTTGCCAGCTGAGAAGGAGAGTAAGCTGAGAACTATGGGGGGAGGATGGGACTTGCTGGGCTTTGCTATTCTGTACCTTAACTTTTGCCCATCATTTGTAACAATACCCATGTACCAGCCAAGATATTGCATCTTGGTCAGTGGACTATAATGGTTGTTTATATTCAGCAAAATCTTTTGAAACCAATGGACTCATGTCTAATTGCAAGAGATAGGCTGGATTGCAACTTTTAGTAAGCCACAGTCTGACATTTTGTTACAAATCACATCTGTTCCAATGCCTAAACCGGGGCAGACAGATACCAAGGCTGCGTCCAACAGGGACCCTTTGTTTGATCCTTATACCTCCCCCATACCTCCCCCGGTTCGGAAGGACTGGAACCTCCACGAGCCGTTCAGGGAGGAACGGAGTCCAGACATACTGCGCCGTATACCCTCGCACCCGATACTAGGCCCAGGGCAGCAGCAGACCCTCTGATATCCCTCCCTACGCCAAGGCAGTGGGGTTCGAGGCCAAGAGACACGAGGGAAAGGAGAGCGAGTGTGGTATTTACTAAGTCGCAAATGGACGGGAAACGGAGTGTCGGCTTGATAGCAGAGCATTCAAGTAGCCAACCGTGGTATCACTGGAATCGAGAAGCTGACCAACTAGAGTGGGACCGAAGAGGTTCGGAAAGTACCCAAGTTTGGGAGACCTCCCGTCATGACGTGATGAGTTGGGACTACGCGGAAGTTACCCCGTGGACGGGGCAACGCTGTCAGGTTCAGAATGTTTGCATGTGTGTTCTTGCCTAACCGACTCCATTTTTAATTCTTTCAGTGTCTAAGTGCTTTCTTCACAGGTGCCAAGGTTCCCAGGCAGCTATCTCACAGAGAAGGATTGTTTTGGCTACTGCTGTTCCACCGAGAACCGGCCTTGAAGGACTTTCGCTTTCCTAGCTTCTAAGGGATGGTTTTGAGAACTATGGGGGGAGGTTGGGCCTGCTGGGATCTGTTACTTTGTACCTCATGCTTTGCCTGTCATTGGTAACAATGTATATGTACCATCCTGAATATTGTATTCAGGCCAGTGGACTATAATGAACTAATTCTTCAGTAAAAACCTTTTGGAAACAATGGACTGTTGTCTGATTGCAGAAGGTAGTCTGGAGTAAGGACATTATCTAGCCACAGCTCTGACATATAACAATGTATATGTACCATCCTGAATATTGTATGTCAGAGCTGTGGCTAGATAATGTCCTTACTCCAGACTACCTTCTGCAATCAGACAACAGTCCATTGTTTCCAAAAGGTTTTTACTGAAGAATTAGTTCATTATAGTCCACTGGCCTGAATACAACTTAACAAAGTTGGGTACAATTGCAGAGCCGAACTTTAGCGGTGGATGCTGGAATTTCGGCGGTAACCGGATTAGCGAAAGGAATCCTGGCGGGGATATCGGAGGAAGACCAAGGTAATGGGGCCCAGGGCATGGGAGAAATTCGGCCATGGCCTCGTGCATTGGCTTCCTATGCGGAATATATGGAGACTACCCAAGTTCCCAATGAACCTCCTCAGGAATATTCGGAAACGGGGGGTGCAACAGCGGCCCCAGGACGTGTTCAAATGTTAGAGGAGAGACTTTGTAGTATGGAGGAGAGCTTAGTGCATGCAGTTCACCTGCTCTCCGTACTTGTTGTCGGAGGATCAGAAGAGGGCACCTCACAGGGAGAGGGCGCCCACAGCCGAGTTGTCGGCCAGGGTCTAGCGACCCTGCAGGCTATTGTCCTGGGTCCAAATGTCACCCCGAGGGAGCAACCGCTCGTACTAATAGACGATCTGCAGCAACCGGTGCAACCTCCGGAACAATCTCAGGGGCCAATAGACAAGAGATTGGAGGAACTACCCCCTGACGCGCCCGGAGGGCCTCCAGGAGGAGAGTAAGAGGCACCGCAGGAGCAACCACAAGAGCAACCGCAGGAGCAGCTGCAAGAACAGCCACAAGAGCTCCTGGTTCTCCCAGGAGACCAGCCGCTACAGCCGCAGGAAGAGGCTCCGGTACTCCCACCGTCACCTCAAGGGCAGCTGCTTCTCCCACGACTTCCAGTGCCTAGGCTACCTCCACCACTGAGACTGAGAGGTCCACCTCCGCACGGCCCTCCAGCTCCACGACCGCAGAGACTGCAACTGAGGCTGCAAGGCCTTCCAATACCAAGACCCCAAGGAACTCCGCAGCCAAGGCTCCAGCATCCGCCAATGCAACCGCCCCCGCGTAGACCTGACTGGCAGCCAAGGCAGGAACTGGCGCCCATACCTTACTACCCACTTCCAGCACCGGTTACCAGACCTCAAGAGTTACCAATGGGATGGGTAAAATTGGAAGCTACTTTCGACGGGGACCCAGCAAAGTTGGGATTTTTTCTAGTACAAGCACTACAATTCTTCAATCGTTGGGGACATTTATTCGAAGATGAGGCCAGTCAAATTGAGCATTTGGGGTCCCAATTGCAAGGAAAAGCAGCAGAATGGTATGTAGCCTTGTACAAATTGGGGGCCCCAGAACTAGACTCCCTACAGGGTTTGGTAGATGCACTCCGAGCGCAATATGAAGACCCATTAGAGGAGAGCAGAGCCCGAACGGAATTACAATCAATTAGACAAGGTAGCATGTCGGCCAGAGACTATGTTACAAAGTTCCGACAGCTAGCCGCCAAATGTCCAAGGTGTGAGGAATCCACCAAAATAATTTTGTTCAAGCAGGGCATGAATCCCAAACTGTTGGATCGGGCCCTTATGCAAGATAATCCCCCCACACTCTTGGGTTGGATTCAATTAGCTTGCGAAGTGGAAAACCGCATGCAAGAACAACAACAACAACAAGCGGCAACAAGCAAGAACAACAACAACAACAAGCGGCAGGGCAGCGGCGAACCTCCATAATTGTAAGAGGGGGCAGGGGAGCAGGATATGCAGCTAGAGGAGAGAGAGATGTTAGATGGCAACAAGGATTGTGTCTACATTGTGGCCAAAGCGGTCACTTCGCAGCACAATGTCCGTTCCGGCTTGTGCAGAGAACTCCCTTCCCACCAAGGCGCCCAGCCCCTGCCACTCTTCCCCAGCCCACTAGAACGCCCGCTCCGCGAACTACGAGAGGGAGAGGGACATTTAGAAGAAATCCTCCTGAGAAAGGATTAGAGCTAGAAGAAATTATGGACTTTGATTCAACCGTTCTAATCGGTGAAGAAGCACCCGAAAGTCCTAATTCGGGAAACGAAATGGATCTGTCGTAAATGGACCCAAACGGCAGATCAAAACTCAGTCAGTTCCCATAGTGGATAGACCTCAAGGGCCCATACTGTTCATGCCGGTTACGTTAATCAATCCTGAAAGAAAGACTCATATTCGGGTGCAAGCGCTCATTGATTCTGGATGTTCCAGAGATATTATTGTACCAGCTCTAGTGAACGGATTAGTACTCCCAGTAAAAGAACTTGAAACGCCAGTCATTTTCGAACAAATGGATGGCACTAATATGAATCCTGTCACCACTGAAACAGTGCCTGTCATCACAGGCATAGGTCAACATTGGGAGACAAGATAGTTTGTAATTAGCTCTACAGCGAAGTACCCTTTGATTTTGGGGAGCAGATGGTTGTGGGACCACAACCCAGACATAAATTGGACAGCTGGAAGCATCACCTTAAAAAAAGATAGCTGCAGAAATCATCGCTGGGACCAGAACTGGGGTAACAATCCTACCCTCATAGAACAAGCACTCCTAACCCAGGAGGAAATTAATCAAATACCTAAACAGTATAGAGCCTATTTGCAAGCCTTCACCGAAGAAGAGACCAACACCTTACCTCCCCATAGGAGGACAGATTGTGCAGTGGAAATCATCCCTGGAGCCACATTGCCCAAAGGTAGACTTTATCCAATGAGCCCAAATGAAAGAGAGGAGCTCAGAAAATTCATTGACACTAATCTCCAAAGGGGGTTCATTCGACCTACAAACAGTCCTCATGCTGCACCAGTACTGTGTGTTAAAAAGAAGGATGGAGGGCTGAGACTGTGCACTGACTTCAGAGGACTTAATGCAGTCTCCTCCACAAACGCCTATCCCATACCTCTCATCAGAGATCTACTCAACGTCGTGGCCCAAGGTAAGATCTTCACAAAATTGGACTTAAAAGATGCTTATTTCCACGTTCGTATAAGAGAGGGGGATGAGTGGAAAACCGCGTTCAATATGCCCTTAGGGCAGTACGAATACTTAGTTATGCCTTTTGGCTTATCCGGGGCCCCTTCGGTTTTCATGTCCATGATCAATGAAGTATTGCACGAATTTTTATATAAAGGAGTAGTTGTTTACCTGGATGATGTGTTAATTTACTCAGAAACCGAAGAAGAACATGTACACTTAGTGCAACGAGTATTAACCACTCTCATGTGCAATAAATTGCCCATCAAATTGTCTAAATGTGAATTTCACAAAACTGAACTTAATTACTTGGGATATTGCATCTCAAAAGATGGGTTAAAAATGGATCCAGGCAAAGTGAAAGCGGTTCAAGACTGGCAACCCCCCACAAATCGTAAAGAACTGCAATCCTTTTGGGGGTTTGCCAATTTCTATAGAGAATTTATACAAAACTTTGCCCAAATAACTCTCCCCCTCACAGAACTCTTAAAAACTAAAGACAAAGGGGAGCAAGCTAAAAAACCAAAAGCAAAATTATTATGGACACCACAATGCCAATTAGCCTTTGATCAGTTAAAGCAGCAATTCATATCCGAACCAGTGCTGCAACACCCCGATGAAAACCCCATTCATAGTACAGGTGGACGCCAGCGATACTGCGATTGGGGGCGTCCTCCTGCAGCGGGGGTCGGACAATATTCTCAAACTTTGTGCATACCTTTCACGTAAATTTTCTGAAGCCGAAAGGCATTGGAATGTTTGGGAAAAGGAAACTTTTGCTGTAAAAGCGGCGCTCTCCACTTGGAGACATTGGCTGGAAGGGGCCCACCATCCTTTTGAGGTTTGGACAGATCACAAAAATTTAGAAGCATTACGCAGTCCTTGGAGACTCAATGCCAAACAATTGAGATGGGCAGAATACTTTTCAAAATTCAATTTCACCCTCAAATTCTTGCCCGGCAAAACTAATTTCCTAGCGGATGCCCTCTCGCGTATACCCCAACTCAAAAGCAGGAGAGAGGAGACAATAGACACAGTATTTTCGCCTACCCAACTGGGGTGTGTGGTTACTACGCGCAGCCGCACAACAAAACCTCCTCACTCCGATCAGGGGTGGAGACAAAAACTGAAAAGCGAAGTCGAAAAGGAGGGGGAGAATGTACCCAAAGAGAAATTAATCCAATCTGCACAAGGGGAATGGCTTTGGGGTGATCGATTTTACGTACCAAATAGTTTAAGAAAAGAAGTACTACAACGCTGTCATGATGCCCCAACAGCTGGCCATTACAGATATTTAAAAACCCTTCATTTGATCCAAAGACAATTTTGGTGGCCAGGCATGCGCAAAGACATTTCGCAATATGTAGCTTCGTGTCCCATTTGCCTCAGCGCCAAAACGTGAAAAGGCAAGCCTCCTGGACTTTTACAGCCCCTTGAAACTCCAAGTAGACCGTGGGAAATTATTTCTATGGATTTCATCACAGATCTTCCCCCTTCCAAAAATCACACCTGCATTTTGGTTGTAGTGGATCTATTTTCAAAACAAGCCCACTTCATTCCCTGCACTACTATGCCTTCGGCAAAAAGGTTGGCAGATATTTTTCTGAAATATATTGTAAAGCTTCATTCTTTTCCATCAAAGGTAATATCTGACCGAGGCGGACAATTCGTTGCCAACTTCTGGCGGGAGCTTATGCAACTCATGGGAATTGAACAAGGTTTAAGCTCCGCCCATCATCCGCAAACCGATGGACAGTCGGAAAAAACTAATCAATTATTAGAACAGTTTCTCCGTTGCTACATTAATTTTCAGCAGGACAACTGGATTGACTTATTGCCTCTAGCAGAATTTTCTTATAACAACAGTGTACATGCACCCACCAGAGAAACACCATTCAAAATAGTTTATGGCTATCACTTTAAACCATTTCCTTTTGAAGCTCTTCCCCCCGCGACAGCTTCTAAAGACGTTTCAGAATGGTGGGGGGAGGCAGCTCAACAATGGACTCTTATTCAAAAACATCTCAACAAAGCTAAACAGGACTATAAGAAATACGCTGATCGCCATCGTGTGGCTGAATGGGAATTGCATCCTGGGGATCTTGTTTATTTATCCACAAAAAAATTGAAAGTTGCACAAACCAGCCATAAATTAGCATTAAAGTTTTTGGGACCTTTTCCAGTTCGTAAAATAATCAACAAAGTAACTGTAGCACTTGATTTACCAAAGAACCTCCGCCACGTCCATCCTACTTTCCACATCAGCTTGTTGAAGAAAGTCCCCCCAGCAAATCAGTGGCATACCCGTGCTCCTCCCATTCCAACTTTAATTGATGACCAAATCCATTATGAAGTGCAACAAATTTTGGACTCTAAAATCTAATAAGCTGTTTTACCTCATCAGATGGAAGGACTGATTCTGGGTTTGATGAGTGGGTGGAGGCTATTCATGTTCATGCTCCTAGATTAGTAAAATCTTTTCACAACCTCTACCCTCTCAAACCTGGGGGAAGGGCATTTCAGAGGGGGCAGAAATGTCAGGTCTGACTATGTTCTTTGTATGATTTAACCAAACAGACTCCATTTTAATCCTGACAGTGTTTTAAGCTCTTCTCTTGCAGGTGACAAGCAGCCCAATAACTGTTATCTCAAAGAAGAGGAATGTTATGACTACAGCCTTTCCAGCCTTAGGAAAGTTTCACTCTTTCAGCTTCAAGCCGTTTGTTTTGAGAACTATGGGGGGAGGATGGGACTTGCTGGGCTTTGCTATTCTGTACCTTAACTTTTGCCTATCATTCGTAACAATACCCATGTACAAGCCAAGATATTGCATCTTGGTCAGTGGACTATAATGGTTGTTTATATTCAGTTAAATCTTTTGAAACCAATGGACTCATGTCTAATTGCAAGAGATAGGCTGGATTGCAACTTTTAGTAAGCCACAGTCTGACACAGGTGACCCCTTGCTCGAACTGTACCGCTAGTTACACCCTTGCCGTTCTTAAGTTTTTCCTTTAGTCTTAGGTATTGTTTGGTCAATAAATGGCCCTGTTTTCACCCAAGCCTTGTGTACGTCTCTTCATTCCGAATATGGGGGCAAATTACAATATTGCCTTCATATAATTACTACATTTGAATCTTTATATTTGTTTCTCATCCAGTTGTAAAAGGGGGTCCATGGTGCAGCAAAGTCTTCTTCCATTTGTCCTTTCATTAGTAAAGTTAGTCTGTCTAGTTCAGCATTCTCCATTATCTTCGCTATTAGCTCCTCCTGCTGTGGTATTACTGGTCTTTCCCAATAAACGCTAGTAGAATTCTTGCTGCTGTCACTACATGTACAATAAAATATTTCTGATCTTTGTCCAAATCTTCTGGTATACAGTTCAACAAAAATATTTCAGGTTTAAATGGAATTACAATCTGTAAAATTGTTTGTAAAAGTCTATGAACCATTATCCAAAATTTATGTACCTCTTTGCAAGACCACAACATATGATAAAATGTTCCCTTATGTTTCTCACACTTCCCGCAGTTATTAGATACATTTTTATACATTTTAGCAAGTCTATCCGGTGTGAAATACCATCTATAGAATATCTTGTATAAATTCTCTTTAAACGCCATTGACTTGGTTATTTTAACATTCACTTTCCATAACTTATTCCATTGCATTGGATCCATACTATATCCTAAATTTTGTGTCCATTTGTTCTTATATTCTTCTACCCCTTCATTTTTCTTCATTTGCATTAGAAATACATACATCTTTTTAATCAGTTTTTCATTCGAGTCACATAGCAGTTTTTCAAAAGTATTTTGTTCTAAGTGGAAACCTCCCAATTTTTTATCTTTATTGTACCTAGATTCTACCTGGGTCCTTGACCACCAGTCTAAATTGAGGCCTTGTATCTGTCTTTTGTTTTTAATCTTCCTTTATCATCTAATAAGTCTTTATAACTAATCATCCTGTCTACTGAGAATACATTTGGTTGCGAGAACACTTCTAAAGGTAATCCCCACTGTGGAGTTTTAGAGTAAATCTGTGGTATAGTTCTTTCCCATATTGATATAAGAGACTTTCAAATCCAATGGTTCTTAAAATATTTGTGTCCCTTTGTTTTCCTGTACCATAGAAAAGCATGCCATCCCAGCTGCTAATCATGCCCTTCTATTACCAAAAGTCTTTTTCTAGGAATATCCACTCTCTCGCTCATACTAAGCAACACACTTTATGATACATATTCCAGTCCAGTAGAGCAATGCCTGCATTTTCTTTCACATATTGGAGAGTTTTCAGTTTAATTCTTGGTTTTTTCCCTTGCCAAATAAATTTAGACACTACCTTATTTAACTCTTTAATACATATTGGAATAGTTTGGTACAGAAATATAATTTGTGGTAGTATATTCATTTTGACAGTTGCAATTCTTCCCAACAGCAAGAGGTGAAGTCCTTTCCATCTTTCTAGATCTTTTTTAATCACTTGAACCAACTTCCCCTAGTTACCTTTCATTAACAAACTGCATTTTGCTGTTAAGTACACCCCTAAATATTTTACTTTCTTCTCTAGCTGAAAACCAGTCAGTCTAATTAATTCCATATTTTGGGGTGTTGTCATATTTTTGATTATCACTTTTGTTTTCTGGTAATTAATCTTCCTCTAAAGAGAAATATATGAGGGTTACTAGGCACTGCAGATCAGCCATCAGAGAAGCCAAAGCTCAGTATGAGCTGGGTCTGGCCAGGGGGGGGTTGCTACAATAAGAAAAACTTCTACAGATATGTGAGAAGCAAACACAAGGTAAAAGAGGCAATTTGACTGCTGTTGGGAGTGGAAGGAGAAACTCTGATGGAGGACAGAGAAAAAGCAGACAAACTTAATGACTTTTTTGCCTCTGTTTTCTCCCTGAAGAACTTGAGCTCACCTAGAGATGGTAGTAGACATGACAGGACACCTGGGGGGCTAGTTGACATTGACAGAGAGATGTGGAGAGGCACCTGGCTGCACTGGATGAATACAAATCCCCTAGGCCAGATGGTGTGCACCCAAGAGTGCTCAAAGAACTTTCTAGAGAACTTGCAGAGCCTCTGTCCATCATCTTCAAGGCCTCCTGGAGGACTGGGGATGTGCCACAAGATTGGAGAAGAGTGGATGTTATCCCAATCTTTAAGAAAGGGAAGAAGGATGACCCAGAAAAGTACAGGCCAGTCAGTCTGTCTTCTGTTGCTGGGAAGATAGTAGAGCAGATTTTAAAGGGATCGATCAGTAAGCATCTGAAGGACCACTTAGTGATCCAGGGAAGTCAACGTGGTTTTGTCCCTAACAGATCTTGTCAGACCAACATGGTTTCCTTCTTTGATTGAGTGACGAGCTTACTGGATCGGGGGAACTCTGTCGATGTGATTTACCTGGATTTCAGTAAAGCTTTTGATAAGGTTCCCGATGACATTCTGATGGGTAAACTGGAAGACTGTGGTCTGTACTATAGGACAGTTCGGTGAATAGGGAAGTAGTTAGAGGACCGCACCCAAAGAGTGGTGGTCAATGGTGTTTCATCAGATTGGAGGGAGGTGTCCAGTGGGGTGCCACAGGGCTCGGTTTTGGGCCCGGTACTTTTCAATATTTTTATCAATGATCTGGATGAAGGGGTAAATGGGGTACTCATTAAATTTGCTGATGATACCAAATTGGGAGGAGTGGCAAACACCCAAGAAGATAGAGCTAAAATTCAACTAGACCTGAATACCCTGGAGAAGTGGGCAGTTGTGAACAGGATGCAATTCAACATAGATAAATGCACAGTATTACATCTTGGCCACAAAAATGTGAAGCACAGATACTGGATGGGGGATACACTTCTGGGTAGTAGTGTATGTGAAAAGATCTTGGAGTAAGAGTACACTATAAACTAAATATGATCAGTCAGTGTGATGCGATGACAAAAAAAGCTAACACAGTCTTGGGTTGTATCAAATGGGCTATTGCATTGAAATCGCAGGAGGTCATAGTTCTTCTCTATATTGTCTTGGTCAGGCAGCACCTGGGGTACTGTGTGCAGTTCTGAAGGCCTCACTACAAAAAGGATGTGGACAAAATCAAGAGGGTGCAGAACAGAGTGACAAGAATGATCAGGGGTCTGGAGACTGAGCCCTACAAGGAAAGGCTGAGGGCCTTGGGAATGTTTAGTTTGGAGAAAATGAGATTGAGGGGGGACATGATTGCTCTCTTTAAATATTTGAAAGGCTGTCATTTGGAGGAGGGCAAGGAGCTGTTCCAGTTGGCAGCAGAGGATAGGACTCAAAGCAATGGGCTTAAATTATATGCTGAAAGGAACCGGCTGGATATTAGGAAAAACTTTTTCATGGTCAGAATAGTTCAAAGGTGATATCAGCTGCCTAGGGACGTGGTGAGCTCCCCTTCACTGGCAGTTTTCAAGAAGAGGCTGGATGAATATTTGTCAGGAATGCTTTAGGCTGATCCTGCATTGGGCAGGGGGTTGGACTATAAGGTCTGTATGGCCCCTTCCAACTTTGTGATTCTGTGATTAGCTCCATTGGAACTAGCACAGCTAAACACATCAGATCCCTTGTCTCCTTTTTACAAGGGACTAATGTGCCTGTCTTGAATTTCCCTTCCAGTTATTTAGCTAAATTGTTCATAGTTGTAATAGAGACCAAGGTTGCATTAAGGTGCCTGCCTATAAATTTTTTGTAGTGATAAGTGACTCACACAGGTTCTGGCTCAGTTCAGAACCAGTTGGGTGTAGTGGTTAGAGGGTCAGACTGGGTTCTGAGAGACCCAGATTCAAATCCCCACTCTGCCATGGAAGCTTTCTTGGTGCCCTTGGGCCAGTCACACTGTTTCAGCCTAACCTACCTCACAGAGTTGTTGTGAGGATAAAATGCAGGAGAGTAGAATGATGTAAACTACTTTGGGTCCCCACTGGGAAGAAATGGTGAGATATAAACAAAGCAAATAAATAAACCTCATTTTCTATGGCTCCAATTTGAAATTTTACAATGGCCAACAGCTTTCCAAATCACCCAACTTTCCAATTCTCACAGCTAATAGTTAACATTGCTTAGGGCTGCACTACTTTAGAGGTTCCATGAACTTCAAAGTAAATATAATCAACAGATAGAATACTATTTTGAACAGGTGCTGTCACCTGTGAGTCAAACCTTGAATCTCACTACTGTCTGACTCGAGCTGCTGCCAAACAATTTTTCAGTTAAGCCCAGCTGTTGTGGTGGAGTTTCATTTCTTTCTGCCTTGTAGCTGCCAGCTGCTTTTGCATCTGTAAAGTAGGTTGAATCTATTTTCCCCCAGAGTCATATATGGTTGGGTCTGGTAATGAAATGATGAGGGGTGGGAAGAGAAGACTCCCACTGGACTATGTGAGAATGTTCATGTGTGGGATGATGTTGCTCACAAAGAGCCAAATCTCCTGATGAAATATCACTCCCCTGCTTGCAACCAGTGAACAGAATGTGAGCTGAACTGATGGGTTTGTTACCCAAATAGGAGGTCTCCTTAATTTGTTAAGGGAATTCTCATTAAAGGAGATGCATCAAGAGGGAGTAACTAGGAGTCTCCACCAATATCTATGGGGATTGTTCTCTTAGAAAATTCTCAAATAAACAGACATATGTTCTACCTGAAAAGACTCTTTATTAACAGATGAATAAAAAGGCAAACACACAGAAAACACGCACACAGCATACACAGAAAGCTAACTAAGAAAACAGTGAGGAAATGGGAAAGCAATTTCGAAGAAAGGGTGATAATTACCAGTCTTTAAAAAAAAAATACCAGTCTTGAAGAGGAGGAGGTCCATGGAGGAGCACCAAACAACTAGCGTTTCATGGAGAGAAGAAGGAACAAGCAAACTTAATGGTGCGTGAATGGGTACCAAGGCACATAGACACTGAGCACATGGCTGGACAGCCTAATTACAGGGCAAAATGTATCCTGACATCTTTGGCCCAAAAGAATGGCTTAATGGCTTGTCTGGAGGTAGGACATTAACTTGGGAAGGGTTTGATGTGACTATCTGAGATGGTCTATAGGTAAAAATATTGCTTGATAGCCTGGTAAGTACCGGGCAGATGTGCTGTAAAGCCTTGATTAGGTGTGGGAGAGGAAAGGTGGAGGAAAACGTTGATAGGTTTAGGCAGTATATCCCAGCAAGAGGAATTAATAGTAAAGATAATGGAAACTGCAGAAATGGACAAGCTAACTTCATTAATGAAAGGACAAATGGAAGAGGACTTTTTTGTCCCATTGACTCCCTTCTACAAATGGATTAAAGATAAATATAGAGACTGAAATGGAATAGAAAGGCAATACTGAATGAAATATTAGAAACCACAGTTAAAGTTGTGTTAGGATAAAATTCGAAATCTGGAGAACTAGTATGTTGATATAAGCAAGCAAGCAAAAAAAAAAGATATAAGCAAGAGTAATGAAGCTTGTGTATCTTTTTTGTTTCTTTCTATATTCTCCTATTTCCCTCTTATCTCTTTCTTACTGTCTATCTATAACTAAAAAACAATTTATAAAAAAGGTAAGTTTAGGCAGTGAGGTGTCTCCCAGGAAGCCTTGTTATTTCTGCTGCTTTTCTGAGCATGGGGGATATCAGTCAGTCATCGCCCCATGACTCCTGGCTTGGTAACTTTCCAGTCTCCAGGCTGGCTGGCATTCTCTTTGCCTGGGGTAAGGGTTTATGATATTTCATATCCATAAACTGCCCTTGCAGTGTGTGTGGGGGGGTGTCTGACTGCGAACAGGTGCTTGAACATCTCTACAAACTACTCCTGTGCACCCTGACATAATCCCTACCACACTCACCTGCAAGGCAGCTGCAGCTGCTGCTGTGACCATACCAGTCAACCTATTGTCTGGCTAGCAGGCAGCAGGATGAAAAAAGCATCTCTTTGTTTCCTTCCTGCTCTTTCATTCTTCCCTTAGTATCTCAGATATTGTTTTGATAGCAGCCCTGGAAATGTATAGCATGCACTATGTATAGCCCCTACTATTTGGGCATTTTAAACATACATGAAGCTGCTATCTAGTTGGTCAGATCATTTAGCTTGGGACTCTATCTATACTATACCTGTCTATTCTGATTAGCAGTAGCCACCCAAGGTTTCAAGAAGACATCTTGCTGTGCCCTGGTATCTGACATGTTTTAGTTAGAGATGTCAATAAATTAACCTGGGACATTATCTATTTAAAAATTTCAGCTATGGGTATCCAAATTAGTTATATTAAGTACTTTATATTATATTAAATACCATAGGTGCACAGTTGGCATTCTCATGTGACTGATGCAGTGTATGTTTTTAATGGAAACACTGGATGACAGAGGCATTTGACATTTACTTGAAGGCTCCAATTCCAGGAACACCAGAATCATCATGGGAAGGAACCATAATATGTGTCCCTTCCCATGTACTATTTCTGGGAGTGTTTGAAGAAATAAGTATACAGTGAAAAACCACTTAAGAGGCTCCTTATCATTTTTCATTCCAAGACAACACCTCTCACTTTTACATTTTCTTGTATGCAGTGGGATTGCCTTCAGAACCAAACTCTCTTTGATGGACCTTATTCAAGATCATAGTCAAGAAAGAAATGAGAAAAAAGGGTCTTGCTTGATAAAACAAGCAGTAATGAAGTTAAAGAAGGATTCTCTACATTACACAAATGTTTTGATAGTGCTAGCTTTACAATAAACACTTTGAAATTGTGTTTCCTCAGAGGACAG
The DNA here is from genome assembly GCF_028583425.1 of Eublepharis macularius. Lineage (NCBI taxonomy): Eukaryota > Metazoa > Chordata > Lepidosauria > Squamata > Eublepharidae > Eublepharis > Eublepharis macularius. Next base: position 121,537,449 of record NC_072792.1, read on the forward strand.
CTTCTTGAAAAAAATATAAAAGGAACTATTAAAACTGTGTTGTTCACTGTGACTGAAAAAAAATCTACCCTAGAGTTTCTCATGGTCCTACTGCCTGCTGGAAACTGAAACCATTTGCCTGAGAGGTGGAAGGGAATTTATTCCTTCTGCTCTCATAGAGAAGAACGGGAACTCTCTGTTTGATAGTCAGAGGAGGTATGTGGATGCTCCCTCTGTTGCCTAGGGAATTGATTGCTCAGCACTAGGATGTCTGGTTTCACGGACCAACAGACCAACAGACTGGCGTGAAAGTCATTGGATCCCATGACCCGCCAGTTCACAAATGCCAAACTGGACCAGCCTGTGTCAAATTTTGGTCCATTTTTCGGTCCGTGCACTCTTCTATATAAAACACGATATGTAAGGCCCCTATGTGCTCTGCTTTCTGTAGGAAATGTAAGGCTATCATATTTTTAAGGTAGGCATTTGACAGTTAATGTGTAATCTTATTGTCTGTTTTTTGTCTTTATAGTATCAGCATCAGGTTTTTTATAAACCACAATACACCCCATTATGCTTGACAGGAGAGGGAGCATAATTTAATAATATTATTATTTAATTTCATGCACATTGGCCTGTACATTTCATTCAAAGGCACCCAAGGCAGGTTCCAGACTCATAATAACCATAGCAACACAAAAATATCAACAAGTAATGCCATTATAGACAGAAATGAACAAATAAAATAAGGCATTCTGCTACCCAAATTGCAGTGGCAGAAGCTCAAGTATGTATAGGAAAGCTTGCCTAAAGAGATCTACTTTGCAGAACTTTCTTGAAATCAGGGTGAGAGCCCTCCTAACTTCAGCTGGCAACATGTGGAACACCATTTTGAAGGACCTGGAATGAGCAGTAGCTATTTTACCTTCTGGGAGGACAGGATCCTAAGAACATCTCCCGCAGACCAGAGCTGCCACAGAGGAACATAATAGGCAAGGCAGTCTTGTAGGTACGTGGTTCTCAGGCCATGAAGAACTATGAGAAACATCTAACACTTAAAGGTGAGCTTATAAATTAATAAAGAGGCAACTAAGAGTTTGTAATACAGGTGTAAAGTGTATGTATGATTCCTTATCTCTGAAAATAGGTGTTCTGCTCTAGTTTGAACTAATTGATGTTTGTGAATAATCTTCAAGGGTAGTCCCATATAAAAGGTTTTACAAAAGTCTATACAACTGATATAATCAACCTGAAGGGTGTTTTTAAATAAAAAAATGATAATTATAGTAATAATAGAGAAATTTTGTCAATTTTAATTATTCTGGCTCTTCACTAATGCAGTTTCATAGTTGCAGGTTAGCAGAAGGGGACAGTGGAGCAAGTGAGTGAGAAGATGACATAAATGACAGGACAAGATCCTAGTCCAGCAGCATCTTAAAGACCAACAAGATTTCCAGGGCATTTTAAAAAAAAATTATCCCTCTTTTCTCCATGATCAAAGACCCAAAGCAGCTTTTCATATAGTTCCCTCTTCCTACATTTAATCCTTACAACAATCTTGTGAGGAGAGGTTAGTCTGAGAGACTGTGATGGTCCAAAGGTCACCTGACAGACATCTGTGATTGAATGCGGGATTCAAACCTGATCATCCAACTCCTAGTCTGACAATCTACAACTATGCCACACCGGCCCTTTTGGAAGTCAAAGGTCCCTTCATCAGATACCTGCTCCTCTACTATATACCAACATGACTACCTATCAGAATCTATAGATGGCAGGCATATTTTTCTATTAGTAATTGATTTCACTGTCAAAGAAAATTGTTCTGATAGTTTTCAGTGTACATCACTTCCACCAATCATTGCAGTGTCTCAGTGATGGGGGGCAGGTATCTTATATAAGTGTTTACAGTGCCCCATTTCCCTGCCATCTAGAGAGACTGCAAAGAATTACCTATTGCTTGTTCTGCTATTGCAATTGCTATAGTATGATTGAGTTTTGTCTTCTCTAATTGAGTTTTGTCTTCTCTAATGTTGGCTGCCTTGTGCTGCCAAATGCCTCTTACCACCTCTCTTTTGAACATCTTCCTATGCCTGATCTATAACACTGCATTTTTCTCTTGGTCACTATATGCAAGGCACTATGCTATCTTTGCCACAAACCTTTCTGTATTTCTGTAGACCTCACACTGGACTGTTTCCTATCTGCCAGGTATTTGACATGGAGGAGTCTTTGGTGAGGATACATTCATTTAATTCAAGATGGAGGGGGGCAGTTAGCTGGAAATGAGTATTGCCTTTAACTGCCAGCACAATGGAGATTCTCCAGTCTTCTGTAATTCGACAGGCTGGATCCTATGAATGTTTTTCCTGCTTGAGTAGAAAACAAAAAAAAAAGTTACAGCCAGAAACGCATCGCCAATTGCATACAACAGAAATCAATAATATATAGCTTCTTCTTGGGCTACTGCTGCACTGGTAGATGTCTTTGGTAAACAACTGCAGAGTATTTTGTGTATTAGAGACTGCTGACATTGTTTATGTATGTTGTTGAATTATGGCATTGGTTTTGGTTTTGTTCTGCTTGCTATTGATTTGTACATTCTTTGAAATCTTGCAGAAAGGTGGACTATAAATTTTACTTGTTGGAACTTATTTGCAAAATACATAATGTAGCTATATGCTTACTTTAGAAATTGAAATGGTTAAGCATGACAGTCACTGAGAAAGACCACAAAGCTTGTGCTTTTTTAAGATCTCAAATATCTCTTTTAACAGATCAGAATCACAGTGAGTTGGATTAAATTGTTTAACATCTCCTCCTTTACCTTTCATCTTTCTGATGTAAGGTCCTGTTTACAGGAAACCAGCTCTCTGTGTTGCACTCTTTGTATCAGCAGGAGGTCTAAATTTAAGGGTCTTTCCTTCGCATTTCTACACATTATTTGCAGAAGTGGACTGATAGGCACAAAAGATCAGAAGTCCAGTAATCTCTCTCTCTCTTACACACACACACACATACATATACACACATATATACCCCCCCCCACACACACACACTTGGAAAGAGACATATACAGCTAATTAATAATATTCAATAATATTAAGTTATACTATTAAAATAAATTCAAGAGGCCTCCCAAAACAATGTAATAATTGTAAGTATTCTGAAATTCTTAACAAGAGATGCTGTTTCAGTTTTTACTAGCAGAGATAAGTTTGCTATTTGGCTACTGAAAAAGGAATCTTCTCTGTGCATGTTCCAGAGCTGTTTTTAGTCTAATCCTGAAAAAACTGTCATTCTGATAAATATTATCAAGTTGTTATATGCTGCAATTGATATGTAATAAGTTTTACTAATATCACATCATTTAACAGCATGCTGTAATAAATCATTGATTTTACAATGATTTTATTGTATACTTTGTACACTATCATTTTGGACGTAATTACACTCCCCCCAGGTATGATTTGCTAGGTTCTTTTAAATATATGATTTTATGCATCAAAAGAAAGAAACCTAGGATTTTATACATCAAAAGCTAGATAGGTAGACAGACAGACACTTGAATTAATGAAGCAATTGATTTATTGTTATGTTATTATTTATTTACTACTAACTTCATACCCTGCCCTTCTCCTCATGGAGGACCCAAAGTGTCTTACATAATTTCCCTCTTCTCCATTTTATCCTCACAACAACCTTGTGAGGTAGGTTACAATAAGTGTGTGGCCCAAGCTCACCCAACGAGCTTCTATGGGAGAATGATGAATCAAATCTGGGCCTACTTGATTTTAATATGACACTCTAACTACTACAGCACATTGAGTCTTTCAGCATGAATGAAAACCAGGCAGAATTATCAGAATTCAGAAATACAAAAGTAATTAATTTGGGAAATATTTTAGTATATAAGCAATTGATGGTGGGCTTTTAGCAATACCGTGAAGTAGGGGAGAGAGCTTCTTTTGATTTTGGAAGACCCAAATTCAGATCCATCAAGGAAACTTTCAGGTTGGCCTTGTATGAATCAATGTCTTTTGAGTTCACCAAGGTTAATGTGAGGACACACACACACAAACACATGAAACATACTAAGTTAGACCATTGTTATATCAACATTAGTAGTATCTCAGGCAGAAGACACAGATCGATAGTTATTTAAGTCTTCTTCACTTATTCTCCTCCCTTACCAACTACTTTGTGACATATACATTAGAAATAGGAGGCCTTTAAACACTGGAAGAGAAAAGGGAATGCTGTAGTGTAAAAAAGCTTTAGGGAAGTACTATTTTAAAATATATCTTAAAATTAAACAGAAAAAAGGAAAAGACACAATGCTCAGATGGTTTCCCTACACAATCTTGTCAAAGTGAAGAACAGAGCTAAGTGAGAAATGCTTCTGGAAATTCGGCCTTGTCCATTTACACAAGCTAAAAAGAAATGCAAGATTCCACACCCTAAGTAGTCTTTGTTGACAGATCTAAGAATATTACAAAGAATTGTGTCAAATTCAGGGCTCCCTGGTATACCTCCCTGAAATCACTGAATGCTGCAAACAGAAACAAATAAAACAGAATACCAAAATACAGAAAATGTGATTTGGTACATGAATGCCTGTAAGAAATGATGGCTAGAAATGAAATTTCATTCCCCAAAAGCAATACCGTTGAAAATGGCTATTCGAGCACTACAACAAATGTTCATGAACTGTACTTTTAAGCAGGTGTCCTTTTATGTAATAACCATGAAACAAATGGCTCTTGTATGAAGCAGTGCTGTGAACATTTGTGATTTAAATGAGAAACACCATCAAATGACAAGTGATTTGGACAGAAAAACATATTTCCGTCCAAATCATTAACCCTCCAGGGCTGATATGTGAAAATCTTTGAGCATCATCTGTTCTTGTGTTTATACAAATAAGGCAAGAATATACTAATAAGATTTAACAGACTGGATTCATCAGTAAATTCTTCCAGCTATTTGTAAGAAGTGTAAAATTTGTTTTGTAAAAAAGTTTACCACTCTAAACAGATAGCATGTACTTTATTTCCCACTGTGAAACAAGTTGCAATACTGCAACATTTTAAAATACCAGAGATTTGTCATGGGAAATAACTACAGTGTAATGTATTTAATAAATTGCCATGATGATAGCCAATAATATAGTAACAGAAAAGCTGCTCTTTTGACTAATTAAAAGTAAAGCTTAGGAGACTCAGTAGTTCCCTTTCCCTCTGATATGCCTTCAAATAGTGAATAGGGAAAAGTTTTTGGGTGATTGTTTAATGAAGGTGTCATTTTGATACAGTTTGGAACTCAGGTAGCGTTGTTTGCATATTGAACATCAGGTGGAAAAGGCTGAGGTTTCTCACAAGCAAATGATGGAGAGAGAGTTCTTGCAGTTTTAACCAAAGACATTCTTTAACTCTGGTTTACAGCTTGGTCTATTTACAGAAGATTGGATTTACATTGGGGAACACCCAGGATTCAAATCCAATCTCAGTTATAGACTCTCTGGTTGACTTTAAGCTAGTGGTTGTCTTTCTGTTTATCATTTGTGAATTGGGAATAACAAGGCTTTAAATCATCGTATTGTTGTGAGAAGAAATGAGATGATGTCAGTCAAAGCAAGGAGTACTGAGAAATTTCAAGATTCTTTTTAGCCACAGTGTCAAAACATCCACAAAGGAGAAAAATTTATTGAGATAATAGTCCTAGTTATAATAAGCAGAGGTTTATGAACGTAAACACACTCAATAATAATAATACGTTGTTTACTTTTTACTTGATCCTTCAACCAAAATCAGGTGAAACGGTACCTTTCCTCTTGCAATTTGTTTTCATGCTTTACAGGAAAGAACATCTGGCAGTCAAACTACTACTGGGTAATAATTAGTTTTTAATTACAATTAGTTTTAATTTTCGCCTGTTGTAAGATTAAAGTCCCTAGAAAGTCTACTAATTCAGTTAGTAGGTACTGACCCTTTAGTGATTTAACAGTAGACTGTAATAGTCTCCCTTTCTAGAAGATTCCTGTGAGCAACATATAGTCCATCCAGTAAAACATATTTCAAAATTATGGTACTTCAACATATTTCAATTATAGTACTTTTAAATTGTTTCAGTTAAGAAAAACTACTTCCACAATTTGGAAGGGTGAGTGGGGAAGATTCATGATCCAGGGCAGCATAGTTGGGATGGAAACCAAGGTGGAAAAGCTATTCCTAAACATTCCAAAACACTTGGGAAAGGATTTTACAGACTATGTAAAAAAGAGAGGGAGAGGGAGCCACATTTTATGTCAGATTCTTCAAAATAGTAAATTAGTAATTAAAGGTCTTTTTTAAAAATATGGATGCTGTGGATTTTGCTGTGGACACATTCAACTATCAAACTTTCTGTGTTTGAAGGTAGCAATCAGATGTGAGCTGATCCATTGGTCTATTTCGTTCATGCCAAACATCTGTTAATGCCTGCTGGACACAAAACTGGAAGTTGGTTCCCAGTTCTCAGTTCCTTATTTGCAATTGGTAGTTGCTTCTTTGCAAATCCAAACACAGATATTGATGACAATTGAATAGCTCTGTAACCCAAAAAAAGATTTGGAGGAGCACATACCATACACCTCCATGTTCAGGGCATTCTGCCCTCCAAGTGGCTCTATGCTGGGTCCTGCTGCAAAGCTCAGCTAAATGCCCTCTGAACCCCAAAATGAGGCTTACTCCACCACATATCATTCATTGCCACAATCAGGGGTCTCAGCCCTCCAGGTGGACTTTGATGCTTTTTGCACCAAAGCCCAGTTCTTGTACTAGCTGTTTCAAAGTGGGCTACCCCCAGGACAAATGCACAGGCAAAAAGGGGGGAAAGCTGCATCCCAAAGAATCTTTGGATCACCCCAAATCACACAGTCTCTACACTCCAGAGATGGTCCTCTACAAGAAAGCATGTGCTTGTGCCAGTCCAAAGACTGGATCTGAAACAAAGAGATCCTATTTGGCTGCCTCCCAGAAGTTGTATTGGCATGAAATGTGAATAAGGAACTGGAATAGTTACATACTTCCTGAACCCCAAAATTAGGCTTTCACCACCACAAGTCTCCAGGTAGATTTCAAGGAAAGTCCCTTGTACAGTGCATCAAAGTAGTCATGTTTCAATGTTACCATTGCATGGATCCAGGTGGCCAGATTTGCTGTGTCAAGGTATACCCTGCCTTTCTCACTAGTGGTGACTCAAAGCAGCTCACATTGTTCACTTGTCCTCCATTTTATACTCACAAGAACCCTGTGAGGTACGTTAGGCTGAATGTGTGTGATTGGCCTGAGGTCACTCAGCAGGAATTAGGCTTGGGAGCAGGAAGCAGCATAGGTCCAAACTTTAGTTCTGGCACCCTAAAATAATCCATGAAACACCCAGATTCACAGATTCCATTGATTTACACATAAACTTTGGACCAGCACTTTCCACAGCTTAATTTTAACCTTATTTATTGCTTTTTTTCAAAACCATATATTATCTTGAAAGCTATTAGGTCATTTTCATTTTTAAAAACATTAGCCAAATTCATGGAGGATAGGTTAATCAGCAGCTACTAGCCATGGTGACTTACAGGAACCTCCACAATCAGAGGCAGTCAAACTCTGAATGTTCCAGGCAGCAACACTGGGCGAAGGCCTTAGTCTCTATATTCTGTTGTGGGCCAGAGTAACTGGTTGGCCACTGTGTGAGACAGAATGCTGGACTAGATGGACCACTGGTATGATGCAGCAGGGATCTTCTTCTTACGTAGCACATCAGGTACCTTCTTAGATTTTGCCAAGACAGATTGTGTGACTTCCTTTTCCCCTAATGGGAAACCAAAGCAGCTCACATTGTTCACCTGCCCTCCATTTTAACCTTACAACAGCCCTGTGAGACAGGTTAGGTTGAGAGCGTGTGACTTGCCTGAAGTTGCCCAACAAGAACTGGGCTTTGGAGCAATACAAACTTTGGAGGCAGCAAATAAGGTTAATATTAAGCTGAGGAAGGTACTGGTTCAAAGTTTATATGTGGGTCACCACTGGTGAGAAAGGCAGGGTATACCTTGACATAGTGAATCTGGCCACCTGGATCTACGCTATAGTGACATTGAAACATGACTACTTTAATGCATTGTGCAAGGGTCTTCTATTGAAATCTATTCAGAGACTTGTGGTGATGTAAGCCTATCTTTGGGGTGTTAACAGCATGGAACCATTCCAATTTCTTACTCACATCTCTTGGCAGTACAGCTTTTGGGACACAGCCTGAATAGGAGCTCTTTGCTCCACAGCCAGTCTTTGAATTGGTACCAGGATATGTCTTCTTGTAGAGGGCAGTCTCTGGAGTACTAGATTATGTGATTCAAAGATTGTTTTGGGGTGCAGCTTTTCCCCTTCCTGCCTCTGCATTTGTCCTGGAGGCAGCCCACTTTGGAGCACCTAACATGAGAACTGGGTTTTGAAGCTGGAAGCAGCATAGCTTCACTTGGAGAGCAGAGTCCCTTGACTGTGGGAGTGTATGATATTTGGTGATCTAAGCCTAATTTTGGGGTGCAGAGGGTGTGTATTTATACTATTTGTCTTAAATCACGGGGATTTCACCCATTACACAAGGCAATGTCTCTTCCAGTTTTAGATATTTAACTGTTCCATTCTATAGACAATTAAAATTAATTCCCTCCTCCTCCTCCTCTTCCTCCTCCTCTTCCTCCTCCTCCTCTGGAGTGTGAATGTTACAGCAAGTCAGCTGTATCTTATCTAACAGTCTTCTGTTTCTTGAATCATTTTTTATTCCAGACCAGCTGACTTCCAGTATCAGAACCAGATGTGATGTCAAAGCCACCATTTAATTTTCATTCTGATGATTGTGTGTATATACTACATTTATATCAAGTACCTTTGGAGCTGATACCCCAGGAGATAGTGTAGTCAACCAACATATACAAGGGGAAAGGGGAAATAGGGCATATTTGAGGTGACTCTTCCTCCCCCCCCCCCACACAAACAACCAAATAGACTGTGAAGGTCGATGGAGTAATTCAGTTGAGAGGCAATCAAGAGAAGGGGAACCATTTCAACCCCCATCTGCATTGCAAGAACAACAGGAAGAAGATCCTGTGATGATACAGCCACACACTTGGTCTAACTTCCCCCTCCCCCTCATCATCCAAACAATTTTGCATAAGGGCACAAAATTAATCTGGTAATTTTGTGTAGTAGGTATCTTACTTTTATATAAAGTATTTACAGGATTTGCATGCCATTGTCCCTAAGGTGAACCAAGAACTTTGTTTTGATTTAGAGGATCAAAATTGTCATGCTTTGCCACAAATACTGATAAAAAGGGTAATGAACTCTTCCTAAGAGCAGAACCACAAGTGACAAAAGGCACAGATTGGACACTTGTCAGCTTCCCTCAAGTTTTGATGGGAAATGTAGGCATCCTAGTCTTGCAGCTTGGCTCTCTGACTGCTGTCCAATGGACTTTTCAACTGTCACTTGTCCAATATTCCACCAAGCTGCCTACATTTCCCATCAAAACTTGAGGGAAGCTGACAAGCGTCCAATCTGTGCCTTTTGTCACTTGTGGTTATGCTCTAAGTCGCACTGGAGTGGGGAAAAAACCCTTTGACATTGTTTACAACTCTTGCTTTTGGACATCAAACTATATGGACAGATATCAGTAACAAACATGATAACATCACAAAGGAACCCCGATATATGTATATTATACAGACTTAATCCTTTTTGTTTCCCAAGAAAGTCAGGTCTTGTATCTAAAAGGCTTTTCTGAGTTGCTGTATCCCTTCAACATTTTTGTGTTATTAAGTGGAAAACTACAAACACAAAACTTCAAACACTGCTCCCCAGGTAATTCTTGACTCCAACAAATGGTAGGCATCATAAATCAAAGCCTCTATACTTTCCCACTATGTATTAAACATGGCTACTTCCAATCTCAATCTGAATTAAGTGAAGGTGCCCAATTGGAATAGAGACACATACCAAGTGTCCATATTAATTAACTTCCTTTACATAGCATACTAAATGTAAGAGTATAAAGGTAATCCTAAAATAATTGTGCTTTGTTCCTTCAGGGCTAACTGGTTCTTTGTGGGTTAACATTCTCTGAGCATTGTTGGGGCTCAATCTGTTTTTTTCCTTGGGTTGTCTGTGCCCCTTCGTGCACTCCCTTTTTCTTGTTCTGCACTCCTTTGGCTCACTTGTCTTGCTTTAGAATTATGCTATTCTTTTTCTGAACATACTTTTTCTACCCTTGCTATTAACTCATTTTCAATTACATGTATGTCTGTGACTTTTGGCCACTTCGATAGTTCTATATGCTTTGGTCTCTGTGTGTGTGTATCTCTTTCAAAGCATTCAGTACTATCCTTTCCTATTCCTGCACCTGTGCTGTTCAACTTTCCTTTTTAATGCACACCACAAAATTTAGAAACTCATCAGCCAGGATAGAGGAGAAAGACTTCTCAATTGTCTTCCTTTCAGGACAAGCCATATAGTTTTCTTACACATGCACATGTAACATTAAAGAAAAAAAACACTCACAACATTGGCTAATAATAACCTGTTGTCTGGAAACACTGGCCTTTTGTCCATCCTCACCACCAGCCCCACAGCAGAAGACACCCTCTTCAGGCCCTGCAGCTCAGCCTCTGGTAGTACCTCAGTTGCAGGAGCCTCTACAGGCCTCCAGGCCTCTCTCACCCTTAGGCCAGTTGCAGCCGATGCCCAAGCACAACTCTGGGGAACAGCCTGCAGCCACTCAGCAGACTCACCTTTCTCCTGCAGTTGCCCAGATGGCACCACTTCATCCAGGCTCACAGGAGATTGCCATCAGCACAAGCCAGAAACAAAGCAGGGAAACCCCAGGTAGTCAAAGGCTACAAGAAACAATACCAGGAATATACAGTCAAAGAAATTTTGGATTTTTGTAACAATATATTAGTGCAAAGTGTGCAAAAGTGCAAAGTGTCCACAATAAATACAATTTCATACAAAGTAATAAATATATAATAAATACAAGGTAACAGTTGTTTGTCCGTGTTTTTGTAATGTTCATAGAAAAGCGTCTGGGTGAGAGCTGCAGTAGAGCCTTCTTAGGAATATAGGCAGAGAGTCCCACCAGGAAGGGTGACCACAATCCAGATCAAATGAAAATATTGATGTGCCGACGGGATTATGCTTGCATATTATACCATTCCCATTTCATATAAACAACTTCTTCCTGGGCACAGTTATTGGACTGTGGACGTAAAGTCAATTGTATTAGATGTATATTATCACATGCAGAAGATTAGAAATTGCATTTCATATTAAAAAATATATAACTCACTGTACACCTTGCTAATGGTCTTCAATTAGAACAGCTCACCACATGATATCTTCATTATTGGCATGAACCACCATTTCAGCACAACGGACATTTGTTACAATGAGAGAGGACTCCAATTTATATACAGAAGCTGATGTAGTTAACTAATTAGTTCCATTTAGGACATGACATCTTTTAAGGATACAATTACATCCATCATCCAACAAGCATCAATATGCAAACATACAACAAGGGCTCAATTTACATAGCTAGATACTCTCTGTGATATAGCCATTAAGAGAAAAGGCAAAACACACTGATCTAACCACTAGGACTTACTACCTTAAGAAACAGAATAAACAATCTTATTATTGAATCAATTTGTATAGCTAAACATCCTCTATGATATAGCCATAATGAGAAAAGGCAAGACACACTGATCTAACCACTAGGACTTACTACCCTAAGAAACAGGAATAATCAATCTCATTATTGAATCAATTTGCGTAGCTAAACACCCTTTATGATATAGCCATAATGAGAAAAGGCAAGACACACTGATCTAACCACTAGGACTTACTACCCTAAGAAACAGGAATAATCAATCTCATTATTGAGTCCATATGGTGCTAGACTCTTTAATTTGAATATCCACTTCGTTTCTAGTTGGAGCAGCTTTCTGGGGCTATATGAAGTGTGAGGTTCCTGGATCATATCCACTACCATAATCTTAGATTCATGGAATTTATGCTGACATGCAATGTAATGTTGTACCAGTGCCGCCTCACCTACTCTGTTCCTAATTCTCGAAATGTGTTCTTGAATTCTAATTTTGAGGGGGCGTGTGGTGCTGCCCACGTAAATAGAAGGACAGCTACATCTAATCACATAGACTACATATGGCATTCTACATGTAGAGAAGCCTTTTGATGTGCCTAATCTATCCTCTACAACTTTTTCAAACTTAGCCATGAGGCAGCATACATTGCAATCCCCACATTGGTAATGGCCTGAGGAGGCTGGTCTACTCAAACTGGTAAAATCGCTCTCCTGTTTGAACTCCGACATGGTCAATATCTCTTTAAGGCACCTAGTGTGGTGAAAACCAATGACAGGGCTGTCTTCACAGCCAGCAATGTTATTAATTAAATGCCAATGTTTCCTAACAATTTTACAGATTGGAGTAGCTAATGCTGTATAATCAATTGCCCACATCGTTTGTTACCCATTTTAGTCCTAGGGATGAGTAGTTCCTTCCATGGGGTCCTAGCAGCTCTTTCTCTAGCTGCGGAAATTGAAAGCAAAGGGTAACCTCTATTTACAAGTGCATTCTCAAGTTTGGTGCTGCTCTCACAAAAATCCCTCAGGTTAGAGGAGTTCCTTTTCAGTCTTAAAAATTGTCTAACAGGGATGTTGAATCTCAACCATTTAGGATGGAACAAAGTATAATGAAGGTAGGAACACCTGTCTGTAGTCTTTTTAAAGGGATATACACCTAGCTTGTGATAATTGATCCTATATATAGTTACATCCAAGTAATTGACGTTATCTACACTCCCCTGCCAGGTAAACTTAATATCTTCACTAATGGTATTAATCCACTGGCCAAAATTCTTAGCTACATCTTGTGTTTCCACAATTGTGATGATGTCATCAATGTAGCACCGGTAATACAGAATATGATCCCTATAAGGATTAAAGTCCCTATTCAGAATGTGATCTTTCTCCAGTTGGGCCATATAGAGGTTGGCAATACTAGGGGCAGCAGCGCAGCCCATTGCCACCCCTTTGACCTGATAGTAATAGTCCCCATTAAATTTAAAGTAGTTGTGTTCCAATATAGTATCAAGGATATTAAGAAGGAAGGGAGTAGATGGACATTGTGATCTCCTAGTTAGTAAAGCTGATTGCACCACCATCCTCGCTCCCTCATGGGGAATCGAGGTATATAGTGAAGTTACGTCAAGTGTCATCAGATATGCTGAGCGGGAAATAACCAATGGTTCTATCATGGAAATCAAGTGCATGGTATCTCTTAGGTAAGCCTCAGTTTGGACCACAAGCGGCTGGAGGAAGTAATCTAGATAATTAGACAGGGGTTCCAGTATCAAATTGGAGCCTGAAATAATGAGTCTCCCTGGTGGTGGGAAGCCTGCTTTATGTATTTTCTGCAGTAGATAAAATACTGGGGTGCGTGGGCTCCTATTTTGCAAACCCTCATGGGTTTTTTTATCTATTTTGTTGCCCATTCTATCAGCACAAGCTAGGCAGGCACAGGCCCCAAGATACCAAGGGAGCCACTGGGGAGGGTTCAGAAGCAGCAGGGGTGAGCCAGGCAGAGAGTAGACCAAATGCCCAACCCTAGGCTGGGATGGAGTGTGTGGGGCCAGGAGACTGCAGAGTCTACCCAGCCCTCCTATCAGATAGGCTGGGAGCAGGGCCGGTCAGGGAGACTGGGTGGTGATTGGGGACAGAGCCAGGGAGGTGGGGCAAAGGGAGGCCTTTAAATTCAGGTTCCTGTGAAGGCTGAGGAGGATTTTGCAGGGAGAGACAGCTGGTGTGTGGTGCTACTCCCAGGGCAGAAGAAGGGACAAGGTGGTGCAACACCCTTCCCTGCCCATCTGAGGCCAGAGGACACCTTCCTGGAGAGCTGGTAGGATGGCAGGCCATCAGGTGAGGGTGCCAGTGAGGGAGGAGCCTCACATCTGTGCACCATTATTTGGTGTATGATGGAAACTCCCTTCTCTAGCTTATGGAATAAGTGCAGGTCAACATCCCTCTCTTTGCTTATATTTGTCCCTGTAGTGTTTTCTTTGCCTTAGCAACTGCTCCTTTGACATTTTACAAAATTTTAATCAAGCCTTGAGTTAGATCTTAGAAGGTGAGACTGGCATTTACATACAACTACTTATGAAAGGGAAATTGTACTCATGACTTATCTTTTTGTTGTTCAGTGTTGGTTGTAGTATGGATTTTGATTATTGTATTCTCATTCCTTTATACATTTATCTTGAGATAGTAAATATATTTATAGCAGAGATTCATGAGTGGTCTAAATGGTTCTTTTGAAGTTGATCAGGTGTCGTTAATTCCCAAGAATATAGACTTGTGATGCAGGAGAGTTATGAGATCTTTCTCTCCTTTGTAAGCTGTGTATTCCCCCAATAACCAGGGACAACCCCCCTCCCTGCAAGGATCCCAGTATACACAAGAAAGATCCCTGCATGAACAGTCATCCTGTGGTTTTGTTTCCAGTTTGCACTTTGAATGTGCTCAGAGGGATGCCTCTAGAGGCCAGGGGATAAACTTGGGTAGCCCTTTAAGTTACTGCAGGCTAGGAAAAATATTATTCAAATGGAAGGGAATAGTGAGGTTAATTGGAGGAGAGATCAAGGTTAACTCTAGGTATGTTTAAGCATCTTCTACTTCAGCTCATGTCCAATTTTTCATCATACTGATCATCAACCCATATGTGGCTGTTCAGAAGCCTTCAACTATTCCTTTCTAATAGTATAGTACAGCTCAATGGCTTTTTGCACATGCATGTTCTCACAAAGTCTGATGGTCAGACAGGGGTTAACCTGTCTGGCATAGAAGGCAGAAGTTACATAGTTGTAGTTTAATGTCTGACAGGAGTTAGCCTGCCAGTTATAGTAGGGAGGTTACATTGTTGCAGTTTAGTTTTCTAGTGTTGAAAGGCTGTCAAAGCCAAGAGTTCTGTCCCATAGGAAAAGGGAGGGGCAAGGAGTATATAGTCAGCATTGTTACAGTTAAACAGCCATTCTCGGCAATTGCCTTATGTTAGTTGGTTGTACTGTGATTCCTGAGTAAAAAAAATCCGTTTACTGAATCTGTCTCTGCCTGATCTGATTGGTGCGGATATTTTTGGGGACGATCCATGGAACAGAAACTGACATGGAGTTCTCATTCTCCTTGCTGCATCTCTGTTCCGCTTGGCAAGCAATTTTTAAACAAAGTTAGATCAATCACAAATTATATAAATCAATCATAAATATATGCTGTGTTTAAGAATAAATCTTATAATTGAGTGCTTGTCTAAGAAGTCCTTAGTAAAATTAGTGGATGTCAATGTGTTTGAATTGGCAACATTGCCACACATGCAGTTTTGCAGAATCCTGATGCAAACCTGTTTGGCAGGCATTTAAGTAATTTGGTGTTAAATCAAACAGACACAGTGATTGGCTCATGTCTCATTTACAAAGTCAAACATGTTAAGTCCTACTGTTGAACATGTTTGCCACAGAATTTACAGCATCCTTAGTTAGCTCCTAAGTCTTCTGAATTGTGATTTTATTCAAAAACAGACACACAGCCCTGCTTTATTTTATTTATTTATTCAACTTATACACCATCACTGTATTTTATATGCATATTGTAAACCGCCTTGAACACGACATAGAAAATACAAACATTAAAATCAATAATACACTATTAAAATGGAATACAGACATTAAAAACCAATAACATAGTAAAATACAAACATTAAAACCCATAGTAGAATACAAACATTAAAACCTATACATCTAAAAAAAATCTAAAAGAACAGCACCATCCCTAAATCCTACTCATGCCCATCGTTTATAGTAAATAAATCATATGAAATCAAGTCGATACACATATTTGAATGAGCCTCCAAACGCCAGCTGGCAAACCCTCTGCAATTTCACCAACTTCTAGAGGTAGTGAGTCTCCTCTGTTAATGCATTCCAAAGAGAGGGAGCCACAGCCATAAAAACCCTCCCTTCTGGCTGAAGAGAGTCAAACAGCCCTAGGGCCAAGAACCACCAACAGGCTCTGAGTTGTGGGCATGTGGGGAAACTATACCAAGAGAGGCGGTCCTGTAGGTATGAGGGCCCCAGGCCATTAAGTGCTTTAACAATTTAAAATCAACACCTTGAACTTGATTCAGAAGCCAACTGGAAGCCAGTGCAGCTGCTTCAAAATCAAAGTGATATACTGGTCAGCTGTTTAGCAACTGCATTTTGTACCAATTGGAGTCTCCAAAGCACCTTCAAGGGTAGCCCTATGTAAAGTGAGTTACAATGGTCTAGACAAGAGATGACCATAGCATTAATCACTGTGACAAGGTAAGACTGACACAAATACTGGGATAATTGGCGGGCCTGGCAGAGAAGGTAGAATGCTGACCTCGCCACCATGGATACTTGTTTGTCAATGGATAGTGTGGAATCCAGCCACACTCCCAATCTCCTGACACAAGGAACCATAGTAAGCTGATGGAAGAGTAGAGTCAACTATAGTTACAGACCGAGCCAACCACATGACTTCCATTTTTAAGATTTCAGCATCTGGTTACTTGTCCAGCAGGATATAGTCTAAACTAAGCAGTTTCCATGTAACTCCTGGGGGTTTGCACCAGAATGCCAACGGACCCTAAAGAGCAGGAAGTTTCCCTATAATAACAAGTGACCAAGTTTGAATAATCACTTCTGCCAATACCTGTTTCATAGTGCCTTGTACTGAATAGATCTCTAATAAAGTCTTCTTCAACCAATGCACCTGAGTGCTTGCTGTGAGGGACTTGGAGTCTAAATGCCAAGGACTGACATTTTGGCAGAAGTCCCTTTACTCCTCTGACCCAGGATTCTTGAATGTCGACTACTGGTGCCATGCTGTCCGAGTTGAAACTAGGGACGACGGAGCCAGAGGAGCCCAAAACCACCCAACAACCCTAGCTGCTTCCCTACCAGGGAGGAGGGATGGCTGAAGGATTTTCTAATGAACTGGTACCTCTATCTCAGCCTCATGTAGAGTACCTAATGGACTGGAATTTAATCCAAGCCCTCACAATGATGCGCAGGCTTGGGGCAGCGGGCGCTGCTCCGATGTACCAGAAGAAAAAGTTAAGGCGCCATGGCATGAAACACTGCCGCCAAAAAGTGGAATTGGAGAAATTCCAGCTAGAGGAGACCCAGGGGGGAGATACCTCTACTGATCTGAGCAAACCTTGAGGTGGCATGGCACTGCCAGTTAGGAGTACACAAGCCACAACAGAGGGGCTACAGACCAAGACCTTGCAGTGATGCATGGGATTGGGGCAGCGGGTACTGCTCTGATTTTCCAGGAGCCAGGAGAGCCACAATACCACCCAGGATCCCAGCTGGTTCCAGTCTCAGGAGTTGGAGAAAACCTGAGGCATAGCCTAAACCAAGACCCTGCCGAACAGTGTGGGCTCGATGTGACAACTGATGAGGAATGGACTGGAACTGTGGTGGGATACCAGTTTCAATCAATACTTCAGTTCCCCCCTGAGGAGAGACAGTTACCTACCCTGGAGAACCCAGACCCCCCATGCAATACAGCTAATGGGGGTGAGGGACCTTACTGAAGGGAGGTGCAAATGCAAGCTGTGGAAAAATGTTTGCCAGGGAAGTTTGTTCTTGAATCAAGGATCCCTGAGTAACGGGAATGATACAGAATCCAGTGGAGGAAGGGAGAATTCCCTAACCGACCTCTACAAGAAGTTGCAGGTAATGAGATATGATCTACTAGCATTAATGGGACTCACCTGCAGCTGGTTGGCTGCCCAGAACTGTCCCCACCAGGATACACGAGACCCGGCAGGAGTAGAGAAAATACCCGGACTCAAACAGTTTGTCAGAGAGAGTGAGTGTTGGCCCAAGGAGCCCCAGAATTTCCCATATACCAAGGTTCTGATAAGAGTGGACCAGCACCAGGACTACCAAGGGGATCCCCTCTCCCGAACGGCTCCAAGGTGCCACTAACATATGGATTACAAATGGCCCCGGCAGGACAAGCTGGACCACTGAAGAGGTCCCTTCTTCTGAGTGGCCCCGAAGTGCTGCCGCTGTATGGATTACAAATACCTCTGGCCAGTTCGCAGGGGTGGGGAGCACAGACTCCCCTACAGGAGCAACGGACAGATCTATCGTTTCTGGGGGCAGCAGCACTAGCGACCCCCTTCAGGCCACCACTGCAGGAAATGGCGGTGGAGCTGCTGCCACTTCCACAAAGAGGGGGACAACTGCTATCTTTCTCCCTTGCATCCCCACATCAAGTACCACAAGTGGGAATATAGTATGTTCCAGCAGGAGATGGGGTACCAAGGGACCTGCCACCTGAGAGGGCACCAATCCTACAACCCCCAGCTGGAGTGCCCATGGAGCAACCACAGTTGTTTCAGCAGCCACCAGGGCTCCCATACCCAGTGACCCCACCCCCCTATGAGGGCTATGCCATACTGCCACTGCCTGTAGGTTAGGGAGACTACCTACCACAGCCTCCCCTGTGGCCCTGATCTATGGGATGCAAGCTGCCCCAGATGGAGTGCTTGGTCCCCCACACCTCCGGTGGGGGGGAGGGCCCTGCTGGCCCCATCCCCCAGCACCCATCGCAAAGGAACCCACTGGCGCTGGCACCAGAGGAGTATCCCGTTGTCCGGGTACCCGTGGGATACCAGGGCCAGAAGTGGGAGATGGACTTGGCCAGAGTACCCACCTTACCCTACCCCGTGCTGCTGGGAAGAGATGCCCCAGGGCTCGTGGTGCACCTGCAAAAGACGGGGACGAGGGAAGAAGCCCCGTTGCTCATCGCTGACCCCGGGCCTGGAGCCGAGGCCTGACCTGCCCAGCTGCCAGGGGGGTGGGGACTGGCAAAGACGCTGACACAAGATAGGTCCTGGGATCAGCCGGGCCAGTTTCCAGTTGCCCGCCGGGGAGGACCAATCGGGAAACAGCAGGAGGGGATTGACAGGGGAGGCCAGCCACAGGAATGACCATGGGACTTCCTCAGAGTGGCGGCGGGGCCAGGTGATAGGCCCGGCACTAGCCCAGGTAATTGGCCTCACCTTGGGGGCTGGCAATTGGGGAGTGGGGTGGGGTTTCCCCTAGAGTGTGGGGATAAAAGGAGCTCAGGGCATCCTGGCCAGGGAGGATGAGATGGGGGTGGCTAGCTCTGCTGCAAGGGCGGCTCCCCTCCGCAAGGTGCTGTGAACCGGGCTACCCATGCGCTAACAGCCCCTGATGGTCTGAGGCCAGTTAGAGGAAGCTGAGAGCTCTTCTGCCAGGACGGGCCGCAGGCGTGGCCTTGGAGCGACTCCTCGCCCCGGACCCGCCAGCTGCCAGCTGCCGCAGCGCAGGACACAACGGACCCGCCAGACAACCACCCAGACAGCAGGCCTCCTCACAGTATGTGTCAAAGAAATTCTCTGAGTCAGAACGCCATTGGTCCATGTGGGATAGAGGCTTCAGCAATTAAATTGGCACTGACCACTTGGAGACATTGGCTGGAAGGGGCCAAAGTACCATTTAAAGTATGGACTGATCATAAGAATCTGGAAGCTCTACATACCCCCCCCCCCCCCCGCAAATTAGGCACCAAGCACTTGTGGTGGGCGCCTAAATTGGAGTTCTTCTCCAAATTCAATTTCACTCTAAAGCACCTCCCAGGCAAATCTAACTTCCTGGCAGACGTGCCCTCGTGCATGCACCAACATGAAAGCCAAAGGGAAGAGGTGATAGACAAATGTTCTCATCTGCCCAGTTAAGAGGGGCGGTAATCACCTGCAGCCAAACAAAGGTGTGCATGTCTGATCTCCTTGACTGGGGGAGAAAAGTTAAAGAGGAGGTGGAAAAGGAGGGGGAAGCTGTGCCCAAAGCCGACTTGAAAGAAGGGGAAAGCAGCAACTAGTACAGAAATGGTAAATTGTACATTCCAGCCAGGCTGAGAGGTGAAGTGTTGAAACAATGTCATGATTCTAAATTGGCTGGGCATTTTGGATATTTGAAAACTTTGCATTTGGTGCAGAGACCGTTTTGGTGGCCAAACATGTGAAAAGACATTTCTCAGTATGTGTCTGCTTGTTCAGTGTGTATAATGGGGAAACCTAGAGAAGGGAAACCCTCCGGACTGTTATAGTACTAGAAACCCCCTCTAGACCATGGGCTGTGGTCTCTATAGACTTTATCACTGACCTACCCCCCTTGAAGGGGAACAGTAATTCTAGTGGTGGTTGATTTATTTTCCAAGCAAGCACATTTTATTCCTTGCACTACTATTCCCACAGCAAAGAAACTGGCTACCCCTTTCATGCAGCATGTGGTCAGGCTACACTGTTTCCCAGAGAAGGTAATATTGGACAGGGGATCACAGTTCATTGCCAACTTCTGGTGGGAGCTCCTAAAAGTCACAGGAATTGAGCAAGGACTGAGCTCCGTCTATCATCCCGAGACCAATGGGCAGTCAGAAAGAACTAACCGGGTGTTAGAACAATTCCTAAGGTGTTACATCAATTATCAACAGGATGATTGGACTGATTTATTAATTTTCGCCAAATATTATTATAACAACGCAATACACAATTCAACAGGTGCATCTCCATTCATAGTAGCCCAAGGCTATGAAGGCAAAGCCTTCGACAATATAGCAAAGTAGGGGTGTGCAAGCCAAAAATTTTCGGCTATAGCCGAAAGTAGAAAGCCGAAAGAAGATTCTCTATCGTTAAAGCCGAAAGCCGAAACAAGAATCTCTTTCGGCTTTCGACTTTCGGGATTCTTTCGGCATTATTTCGGCATTCTTTCGGCTTTTTTCTAAGGGAAAATGCCTCCGTCTTCCAGGACGCCTGGAGGAGGCATTTTCCCACCAAATAAGCCCAAAATTGGTGGGGACCTTCCTCTAACCCTTCTCTAACAACCACCCAAGTTTCAGACAGATTGGACTTTGGGGGGCCATGTTATGGCCCCCCAAAGGAGGTCCCCCCATCCTCCCATAAGAAAGCGAAGGAGCAGCATATTGTTAGCATGCTGCTGCTGATCTTTCTTCATTATTTCCTATGGGGAAAAAATGAAGAGGCAGGCTTCCTTTGCCAGGGGTGGCATTTTGCATGCAAAATGCCCCCTTACCCTCAGGGGCCCTTCTCCCACCCCTCCTCCCACCCCCCACCAAGGCTCAGCCTGCTCCCACTTGGGGGGGGCATTTCATGGCCTCCCCAAGTAGGTGCTCTAATCTCTACCACTGACAGCTGGGGGAGGCTTGTGTTGCCAGGGGTGGCATTTTGCATGCAAAATGCCCCCCAACCCTCTGGGGCCCTTCTCCCACCCCTCCTCCCACCCCCCACCAAGGCTCAGCCTGCTCCCACTTGGGGGGGCATTTCATGGCCTCCCCAAGTAGGTGCTCTGCTCTCATCTCTACCACTGACAGCTGGGGGAGGCTTGTGTTGCCAGGGGTGGCATTTTGCATGCAAAATGCCCCCCAGCCCTCTGGGGCCCTTCTCCCACCCTTCCTCCCACCCCCCACCAAGGCTCAGACTGCTCCCACTTGGGGGGGGCATTTCATGGCATCCCCAAGTAGGTCCTCTCAGCCCCTAAAGTCCACCCCTTACAGCCCCACACAAACCCAATTCCCCCCAGCTGCCACACACAGACCCAAATCCCCACATTAGCCCCTCACAGACCCAAATCCACCCCCACCTGCCCTACACCCATAACCCCAGGAACAGGCTGGCAAAGGCCAGCCCTCTCCCTTTGTTCCCTATGCTGGGAACTTCTAAACTCTCTTTCCCTGGGCAATTCTGCACAGCCCAGGGGTGCCACAATGGTGGGCACACTTCTGAGTGCCAGCTGGTCCCTGTGAAAGAGCACCTGAACCACAGACACCCTCCCTCAAATTCCCCCACCACCTACAGAGATGGCTGGCCAGCCAGCCCCATTGTTCCCTATGATGGGAACCAACTGCACAACAAAGAATAAAACAAGAACAACACAAAATAAAGTTTTAAAAAAATTATTTTCTCCCTTCCAAAGTACAAGTAGGCAAAGCATTATGACACATTACACCAGCAGTCCCCCACACAGAAAAATTAAAACAAAACTCACTTAACATCAGAGAATCACAAAGCATGATTCCTGTCAAAAACACTTTATTTCTTGAACAGCTTTAGGTTACACAGCAGGGGGGAACACCAAAGGGCATGGCAGCACTATCTTACACAAAAATAACACAACTCACTTAACATCAGAGAATCACAAAAACACAATTCCTGTCAAAAACACTTTATTTCTTGAACAGCTTTAGGTTACACAGCAGGGGGGAACACCAAAGGGCATGGCAGCACTATCTTACACAAAAATAACACAACTCACTTAACATCAGAGAATCACAAAACACAATTCCTGTCAAAAACACTTTATTTCTTGAACAGCTTTAGGTTACACAGCAGGGGGGAACAACAGGGCATGATAGCAATGTACTACAAAAAATAATACAACCCACTTCACCGTTTTTGACAGCAATTGTGTTTGTGTGATTCTCTGATGTGAAGTGAGTTGTGTTATTTTTGCGTAGTACACTGCTTTCCTGCTCTGCGGTGCCTTCCTACTGTGTAACCTAAAGCAGTTACAGAAATAAAGTGCTTTTGACAGCTATTTTTGGGGTGATTCTTTAATGTGAAATGAGTTGTGTTATTTTTGTGTAAGATACTGCTTCCATGCCCTTTGGTGTCCCCCCCCCCTGCTGTGTAGCCTAAAGCTGTTCAAGAAATAAAGTGTTTTTGACAGGAATTGTGCTTTTGTGATTCTCTGATGTTAAGTGAGTTGTGTTATTTTTGTGTAAGATAGTGCTGCCATGTCCTTTGGTGTTCCCCCCTGCTGTGTAACCTAAAGCTGTTCAAGAAATAAAGTGTTTTTGACAGGAATTGTGTTTTTGTGATTCTCTGATGTTAAGTGAGTTGTGTTATTTTTGTGTAAGATAGTGCTGCCATGCCCTTTGGTGTTCCCCCCTGCTGTGTAACCTAAAGCTGTTCAAGAAATAAAGTGTTTTTGACAGGAATCATGCTTTGTGATTCTCTGATGTTAAGTGAGTTTTGTTTTAATTTTTCTGTGTGGGGGACTGCTGGTGTAATGTGTCATAATGCTTTGCCTACTTGTACTTTGGAAGGGAGAAAAAAAAATTTGAAACTTTATTTTGTGTTGTTCTTGTTTTATTCTTTGTTGTGCAGTTGGTTCCCATCATAGGGAACAATGGGGCTGGCTGGCCAGCCATCTCTGTAGGTGGTGGGGGAATTTGAGGGAGGGTGTCTGTGGTTCAGGTGCTCTTTCACAGGGACCAGCTGGCACTCAGAAGTGTGCCCACCATTGTGGCACCCCTGGGCTGTGCAGAATTGCCTAGGGAAAGAGAGTTTAGAAGTTCCCAGCATAGGGAACAAAGGGAGAGGGCTGGCCTTTGCCAGCCTGTTCCTGGGGTTATGGGTGTGGGGCAGGTGGGGGTGGATTTGGGTCTGTGAGGGGCTAATGTGGGGATTTGGGTCTGTGTGTGGCAGCTGGGGGGGAATTGGGTTTGTGTGGGGCTGTAAGGGGTGGACTTTAGGGGCTGAGAGGACCTACTTGGGGATGCCATGAAATGCCCCCCCCAAGTGGGAGCAGTCTGAGCCTTGGTGGGGGGTGGGAGGAAGGGTGGGAGAAGGGCCCCAGAGGGCTGGGGGGCATTTTGCATGCAAAATGCCACCCCTGGCAACACAAGCCTCCCCCAGCTGTCAGTGGTAGAGATGAGAGCAGAGCACCTACTTGGGGAGGCCATGAAATGCCCCCCCAAGTGGGAGCAGGCTGAGCCTTGGTGGGGGGTGGGAGGAGGGGTGGGGGAAGGGCCCCAGAGGGTTGGGGGGCATTTTGCATGCAAAATGCCACCCCTGGCAACACAAGCCTCCCCCAGCTGTCAGTGGTAGAGATTAGAGCACCTACTTGGGGAGGCCATGAAATGGCCCCCCCCAAGTGGGAGCAGGCTGAGCCTTGGTGGGGGGTGGGAGGAGGGGTGGGAGAAGGGCCCCTGAGGGCTGGGGGGCATTTTGCATGCAAAATGCCACCCCTGGCAAAGGAAGCCTGCCTCTTCATTTTTTCCCCATAGGAAATAATGAAGAAAGATCAGCAGCAGCATGCTAACAATATGCTGCTCCTTCGCTTTCTTATGGGAGGATGGGGGGACCTGCTTTGGGGGGCCATAACATGGCCCCCCAAAGTCCAATCTGTCTGAAACTTGGGTGGTTGTTAGAGAAGGGTTAGAGGAAGGTCCCCACCAATTTTGGGCTTATTCGGTGGGAAAATGCCTCCTCCAGGCGTCCTGGAAGACGGAGGCATTTTCCCATAGAAAAGCCGAAAGAAAGCCGAAAGAATCCCGAAACGTTTCGGCTTTTTTCTTTCGGCTACCCGAAACGTTTCGGCATTCCCCGAAACGTTTCGGCATTCCCCGAAAGAAGCCGAAACACTTTTGTTTCGGCATTCTTTCAGCATTCTGAATGCCGAAACGCACATCCCTATAGCAAAGCAATGCCATTTGCTCAAACCCCAAAATCTCAGCAACCAGGAGTTTTGGGGGAGTGGTGAACTAAGTTAGCGACCCAGTGGGAGGTCATTAAAAAGTCTTTAGAAAAAGCCAAAGAGGATTATAAAAAGTATGCTGACCAAAAACGTTCTGTTCCGTGGCAGTTGAAAGCAGGAGATTGTGTACATCTCCACACAACACTTAAGGGTGGAGCAACCTAGTAAAAAACTTGCATGAAAATTTTTGGGACCATTTAAAGTAAAAAAAATTGATTAATGAAGTGACTGTAGAGGTGGAGCTACCAAAGAACTTGAGAAACATCCACCCAGTATTCCACTTCAGCCTCTTAAAGAAAGCTCCCCCTCCTGACAAGTGGCATCTGGAGCAGGGTGCCCCTTGCCCCATCCTGGTGGATGGTAATGTGCATCATGAACTAGAGGACATTCTAGACTCTAAAATAAAACATGGAAAACCTTTTTACTTAGTCCCTTGGATATATTTTGCTGAAGGACACAGGGAGTGGGTAGAGAGTTCACACATGAAGGCTCCCAGACTCATTAACAAGTTTCACAGACTCTACTCTGACAAACTCGGCCCGGTGTGAGGGAGGCCAATCTTAGAGGGGGCAGTATGTCATGTATGCTTCCTGCATACTTGCCATTAATATGTTTTGCTCTGTTCATGTATCATATTCTGTATTATGTATGGTTCATCTGAGAGAGTGTAAAATATATTCCTAGATGTACCCTGCTGGGCGGGGGGGGGGAGTGTCTGGTGCCTGTTATCTGTAGGAAGGAATGTTCTTTCACTTATAGAGCATGCATCCTTGAAGCCGCACTGGGAGCGCGGAGCATTTGTATCTTGCTCTGATATGAATCATTCTGTAACATGTCTACTCTAAACTAAGCAGTTCCCATGTAACTCCCGGGGGTTCGCACCAGAATGCCAATGGACCCTAAAGAGCAGGAAGTTTCCCTATAATAACAAGTGACCAAGTTTGAATAATCACTTCTGCCAATACCTGTTTCATCTCTAATAAAGTTTTCTTCAACCAATGCACCTGAGTGCTTGCTGTGAGGGACTTGGAGTCTAACTGCCAAGGACTGACAATATAGAGCTGAGCATCATCAGAATACTTGTTGCACCCAACTCCAACACCCTTGACAATCTCTACTAAAGGGCACATATAAATATTAAATAACATTGGGGAAAGATTTGAGGGACTTCATAAGAGTTCCTGCCAGGCTGATTTCTCCTCCTCTAAAGTGTCCTTGGAGAAATGAGGAGAACCAAGCCAGAGCAGTTCCCCTCACCCCCAGTAAGGCCAAGCGGTTGACCAAAACTGAGTGGTCAAGAAGAGCATCAAACATGGTTGACAGCTCTAACAAAATCAGCAATGCATGCCCACCTATATCCAGGTAGAGTTGGAGATTGTCAACTAGTGCCACTAAAGCTGTCTCAGTGCCAAATCCAGGCCTGAAGCTGGAATGGAATGGGTCCAATGCAGATGTTTCCATCAAGAAACCTGGAACTACTCTGCCACCACCTATTCAGTTACCTTGTCCAGAAATGGTACATTCAAGACTGAGCAGTAATTTTTTAGAATGAATGAGCACATGCAAATGTAACAGCTCTTAGGATTGCATTACATTAAAATACAATTAAGACAGATAAGTTCCTGACTTAGCAACTCTCTTCCACAAAGAATGATCTAATCCTTCCTCATCCCTGATATCTCTCTCATCTCCTATGTTTATCTGAATATTTGTTGTTTACTATCATGGAGAGGGGGAGCGTCAACTCTCTGCTTCCCCAAGTCTGCAAAACAGGTAGGCTACCTGTTACCAGAGAAACAAACTCTGGATAACTGCTGGTGTTTTGTCCTCCTCTGCAGTCTCACATCTGCAAACAAACCATTCCCTCTCTTGCCTGCTGTAGGTAGGTGGCCTATTGGGTAGGGGGGAGGTACTGCTCTTTCACTCTGCCTTACAGTCTGCACTTGGACATGCTGCAGTCACATTTGGAAATAGACTATGAAACATAGTTAATTTATGATAAAACAAATGTTGCCTTTTACTGTCAAGGCACATTTTCGCCACTTCATAATTCTTTTTATTTTTACTGTTCTCTTGGATTTATATTTTAAGCTGTGGCAGACAGGTTCTGCCTCTTTATTTTAAGTCTGTTGTGATCTGCCCTGAGCCCACTTGTGTGGGGAGAGAGGACTATAAATTGAAGAAAATAAATAAATAAATGTATATGAGCTACCAATGAGAACTTGTGGACTGTTGGAGGGAAACTGGCATTTAGGACAGTTAGGAGTCAGTTGGAAGTTCAGAGAGAGTGAGGTGAGAAACAACAGCCTGAGCTAGGGAGTCACAGATCAGTGAATTGTCACTGCCTGAGAGAAATATATATGTTCATGAATCACTCCACTGTAATGTTAAACCTTCAAGTTAATTCCGCATACAAGTACACACATGTGAAAACCTTAGTCAATATAAAGATAATATATAAATCTGAATAAATGGTGGCAGTGTGAAAAAGAAATTAGTGTTTTGTTCCCAGCCCCAACAGCTCTATGAAGTGCCTGGATGAGTAGTTGTTGACGCAAGGAACTATGCTATCCTATCTGGTAGCATCTCTGAGGAAAGTAGAAAGGACGCTCAATGTGTGGGAAAAGGTCAGGGCACTCTATTTATCGAATAGATACAAGATGGGTAGTGAATTGTGACTGCCTGAACTGCTTGTATCCCTGAACCTGTGTGAAGAGATTTAATATTGAGAGGTAGTGTTTTAGGGGTCACAGTGGAAGCTGCTGAAGAAGATGTAGGGCTTTAAATCTGGATAGGTAATTAGAAGGCTTGGCGACCTGAATTCCCAAGAGGTTTATTTTCATGTTACATAACACAATTTATACTGAGATTTTAGGAACAACTCTTAATTTCTTTTTTAAGCATGATGAGGTTTACATTATTATTGGATGTTACTCAGAAGAAGAAAATAGAAACAGGTAATATTTGTGAGATTTTAATTAAGATGGAGGGGAAAAACACATCAATGGGTTGCATAAGTGTTACCTAGAAAACCTGATTGACAAATGGAATAAAATGTTATGGGACTTAAAAAAAATCTATACACTATCTTTATGTGGGCTAGTGTAAAATAGCATTGTGTTGAATGGAAGCCCTGGGTAGAAGAAGGCATGCTCAAGTTACTAACTTTTCAAGATATTACTAGCTTTTCTAAGAATTTCAACATGAGGATTATTAGAAATGAATGATAAAAGTGTGAGGGGGGGCTGGGCTTGGTTCACCAAGCTAATTTTTGCATCTTTATATAGATATATATCACCTTATATACTAATAGCAAAGTGGCCTGATCTGAGGATACTTAAATCTGGATATTGGAGCCATGAATGGAAAAGAATGATCTTCCTCCACTTCTGAAAAACACCCCAGGTTTGCAGAAAAATTTGAAATCTAAAAAAAACACATTGAGGGTTTTAAAAAACCCCAAATGAAAAAGAAGTACCCATAACTTTAACCAGATATCCTCAGTGGCTGTTGCTAAGCAATTGTAACAGTTCAGTCAGTATTCCAGGCTTGGTTTCTTTCAGTAAAAGGCAGAGGAAGGTAGCAGAGCCCTTTCCAGGGCTGTTTATAACCTTTGAGAGAGGACTCACTGGGGCCTGATCCAGCAGCAACCACCAGACGACTTTATACCACCTGACTTGCATGACTCACCAAGGCCTGGCTGCTTGCTACTGTTGGACACAGCTGGTGTCCCAAATGTCCCTTTTGCCAATCATAATAAGAGACAGATGTGGAGTACTGCGGATGAAGCAATCTACAACCAGGTCGCAGTGGTTGTTCGATCCTCATTTTTCTATCTAAGACAGGCTCAACAACTTGTCCCTTACTTATTGATCCATGACCTTATGACAGTGATCCAGGCAACGGTCACCTCCAGATTAGACTACTGCAACTGGCTCTACGCAGGGCTTCCCTTGGGCTTGATCCTGAAACTGCAGTTGGTTCAGAATGCAGCTGCACGGCTGGTTGCCAGAGCACCAATCATGGCTCATATAACACCTATCCTCCGTCAGCTGCACTGGTTACCGGTTGAGTACCGGGTCTGGTTCAAGGTTTTGGTGTTGACCTATAAAGCTCTATGTGGACTGGGCCCAGCATACCTCCAGGACTGCCTCTCCCCATATGTTCCCCGGACGTCACTTCGATCAGCCACTAAGCACTTGCTGATGGTCCCTGGCCCCAGGGAGGTCCTCCTGGCCTCTACCAGAGCCAGGGCCTTTTCGGTCCTGGTTCTGACCTGGTGGAACTCTCTGTCTGAGGAAACTAGGTCCCGGCAGGATTTGTTATCTTTCCACTGGGCCTGCAAGATGGAGATGTTCCACCAGGCATTTGGTGGGGGCTAGGCTGTCCTCTCGCTGGCCATACCACTGAAGACCTTCCACCACCCATGCAGGAAAATGCTGTATTTTAATATTTTATACCCGCCAATTTTAATTGTTTATGATATAATCTTTTAATGCTTTTATAATGTTTTTACTGTTTTAAACTGTTGTTAAACCGCTCTGAGCCTGTCTGATGGGGAGGGCGGTCTAGAAATGTGATAAAATAAATAAAATAAAAATAAATATTAAATGGAGGAACGATAGTTACACAAAGAGTAAAAGATCCCCTTGTGCCCAACACTCATCAAAGCTACAATTGCAGTACAAAGCAATTAATACCTTTTGGTTAATTATAATAATTGTTATTCCATTGACTCAGAAAATACAATGGCCCTCATTGGCTCAAGTGGGCGACCACCTCTCATGATACAAGTGTCTAAGGGTATTCTCATTGGAAGAAACAACTGAGGTCAACAGCATAGTTACAACATCACCCGATTGCCATTTCTTTATCTTATCTGTCCTTGGTTCTATCTCTGAAAGGAACATCTTTCTTCCTTTCCCACACATCTCTTTCATAGGCTTCTCATTCATGCCCATTCCTTTGGTCCATGTAACATTTAGTAAAGGTGCCCCGTTGTCGCTTCTGACAACCTTGTGGGCTTCAAGTGGAGAATATTTCTCTGGGTTACATGGGAGAGAAGCGCTCTCCCTTCCCTAGGAATGTGCTTAAAGTTACATTCAGCATCCCTTCTCTGCTTTGGGGTTTTCTCTCAGCCTTGAAAGGTTTTGCTAATCTAGCTAGCTTTCATTGCAACATTTTGCATGGAGAGTTTCACAAAGGGGTTTCTGTATCAAATAAGGAACAGGTGTCAAGGAACAAGCAGGTGCTTAATACCTGGTGGCAAGCTTCACAGTACTTTGATCTTACTTCTCACAGTGATTTACATGTATAACATACATTCTGCTTTGGTCTTTGCTTCAAGTCTCATTTTCTTTCGAATTGTGTTACAAATACTACATTAGCTCCTGAGAATAGTAAAAGTGCATAACAATGATAGAAGGCACATAAAGTTAAATAAAATCTCTTTCATTAAATCAATTTCCCACACTACTATTCAACAGCAGCCCACCCACCCCAAAACCAGCATAGTGTTTAGAGTTTCAGGGTAGCATTTGAGATAATCAGGTATGAAACACTACTCTGCTGTGGAAACTCACTGGGTGATTTTGTAGTTTGTTTTTGCATCCCATAGATTAATCCTGTTTCAAATTGTAGGTGGTAATGGAGCTGATGTGGACCACTTGGAGTTGGACAATCAGTTTTTACAAAGTGTTGCAAATGCCAGGATTTTCCTTCTTTGGTTTAACCACAGCATTTTGGGGTGCTGCTACCTATATGAACCATTTGTATTGAATTGGACAATCTACAGAACTTTAATTCTGTTCATATTTTTATCTGAAAGGGAGATATGAGGATATCCCCCAAAGGAATATATACGTCCTTCCTATGCCAGAACAGAAATTTCTATTCCCAGGATATGTGGATAGAGGAAGTACGAGTCACTCTTGCCATAGGAGGGGAATCATGAGGTACTCATGCTATTTTAGCAATTCCAAGGAATAGTTTCTAGTGACTCTTAATCCATTATCAAGCCCTGCAAGAAAACCTAACCCCATGACTTGACATGGGCATGAACAAAAAAAATTAATGAACCAGCGGATCGTGGTTTGGTGCAGACCACGATCCTGAATTCCTGAAATGCAACAAACATCTCCCGTTGCCGAACTGGTTCGTGGTTCGTGGAGGCCAAAGCGAGGCACGCCGCTATTCCCAGCAATACAGGAACGGTGTCTGATGCCGGCGGCCACCGGGCCTGGTGGGCATGGGGAGGAGGCGGGGGGTCTGGCCGCTCGCTGGTGGCACCCACAATGTGCCCACCCGCCAGGCCAAACTGGAGTGCGCTGGTATTCCAGGCGCAGGCCGGAAGGTGTGTACTGGGGCGGCCACCGGGCCTGGTGGGCACGGGGAGACAGTGATGAGCCACCTCCCCTCAGGGGGCAGGGGGTCTTGCCACTCACCGGTGGAACCCCCATGTGCCTGCCCACCAGGCCAAACTGGAGTGTGCTAGTATTCCCGGCGCAGGCCGGAAAGTGTGTACTGGGGGCAGCCACTGGGCCTGGCGGGCACGGGGACATGGTGACAAGCCACCTCCCCTCAGGGGGTGGGGGGGTCTGGCCACTCACCAGTGGCACCCCCATGTGCCCACCCACCAGGCTGAAAAGGAGTGTGCTGGTAATCCCAGCGCAGGCCGGAAGGTATGTAGTGGGGGCAGCCGACATGCCTGGCGGGCATGGGGAGGCAGCATCGAGCCGCCTCCCCTCAGGGGGCAGGGGGTCTGGCCATTCACTGGCGGCACCCCCCATGTGTCCGCCCGCCAGGCCAAAGAAGAGCATGCTGGTATTCCCAGAGTGGGTGAGAGAGGACTTGTCATAATGAGGAGGGGGAGGAGGAATAATGAGGGGTCCCACCGAGGAACAGTGCAGCGGAGGTAGCCAACAGTACACACCTTCCTGCCTTGCTGGAAAAGATGGGAGGGAGAGGACATGTAATCATGAGTAGGGGGTGGGGGAATATCCCCCAGCATCCGCGGGTCCTCACCCAAGTGTCCCACTGAGGAACAGTGTGGCAGAGGCAGCCAACAGTACACACCTTCCTGCCTTCCCAGAAAGGACGAGGGGGGCCTGTCATCATGAGTAGGGGGAGGGGGAATATCCCCCAGCATCCGCGGGTCCTCACCCAAGTGTCCCACTGAGGAACAGTGCGGCAGAGGCAGCCAACAGTACACGCCTTCCTGCCTTCCCAGAAAGGACAAGGGGGGCCTGTCATCATGAGTAGGGGGAGGGGGAATATCCCCCAGCATTCACGGGTCCTCACCCGAGGGTCCCACTGAGGAACAGTGCGGCAGAGCCTGCCAACAGTACACACCTTCCTGCCTTGCCGGAAAGGACAGGAGGGAGAGGACATGTCATCATGAGGAGGAGGAGGAGGAGGGGAAATATCCCCCAGCATCTGTGAGTCCTCACCCAAGGGTCCTACTGAGGAACAGTGTGGCGGAGGCAGCCAACAGTACACAACTTCCTACCTTGACGGAAAGGACAGGAGGGAGAGGACACATTCTGACCTAGCTGAAAGAGGTCCCATCAGTCCTGTTGACAGGGGTGCCACCACATTGTCAACTGACTGTATCTGTACACAATACAATCGGCTGCGCGAGTGCAACAGAGCTGTGTAACTAAGGAGGGAGCTGTAACAGGATAGTCCCTCGTGAAGCAGGGGCTGACCTGACCCACCGTCCAGTCTTTGCGGAAAGTAGGGGATGGGCAGGACAGGAGGTATTGTTTGGATGGGTCAGAGTGGGTCCTGAGAGGGGGAAATGGAAACAGGACAGCAGCAGTAGCAGCTGACATCGGCCACCTTCCTGCCTTTGCGGGAGGGACATCAGTCGAGCAACCCATTCCCCCTTGTTCAGAGGGCTCTGCGTTTGTTTGTTTTTATAAAAACTTTTATTGGTGAGTTTATATTTCATGTTTAATACATACATTCCCATCATATCTAATTTACTCTAACCCCCAACCTTTCCTCCCCCCTCCTTATCGACTTCCAACAGCTTTCCAACCCTTAACCCTTCCTATTACTTAAATTAACTTCACTTATATTCTTCTATAACACATATATCGTAATATCTCTTACTCTAAGCATATTCAAATTGTTTTATATATATATACTATATTAAAATCACTAATCCACCAATGTATCCATTTTACTCTTCCTTGATTAAACTCTATATTCTAAGTAAGATTTGCTTAAACATAATACTAGCTTAGATTATAATAATTAAATTCCCCCTCAATGGTAAAGTCGCTTATCTCTTCTATTTACAACATCACATTTTAATCGTTCTCGAACTGCCACAGCTCTCCCTCCACATCCCATTTTTTTCCTAAATATTGTTTCAATTTCCCCCAATCAGCAATAAATTGTCCTGGATCAAGATCTTTAAGTTTTCTTGTCATTTTGTCCATCTCTGCCATGTACAGCAATTTATAAATCCAATCTTCTATAGTTGGTATTTCTTGTATTTTCCATTTCTGCGCGTCTTGCCGCTGTGGTCATATAAAATAACAGTGTTCTGTACTGCACTGGAACACCTTCCATTCCCAAGTTCAGTAGCAACAATTCTGGGTTCTTATTTATTTGGATTTGTAAAATTTCATTAATTGCTTCAATTATATCTCCCCAGTATTGCTTAGCTACCTCACAAGTCCACCACATATGATACAGTGACCCTTCGTGCTTTTTACATTTCCAACATTTGTCTGACGTGTTAGTATTTCCTAACGCAATCTTCTTTGGTGTTAGATACCATCTATAGATCATTTTGTATACATTCTCTTTAATGTTCGTACAAGTTAAAATCTTCAATGTGTTTTTCCACAGGTGCTCCCACGCCTCCATTGTTATTTCTTTATTGAAATTTACTGCCCACTTCACCATCTGGACTTTTACTATTTCATCCTCCGTATGCCATTTTAGAAGTACTTTATAAATCTTTGAAATTTCTTTTTTGCCTTCTTGTAATATCACTTCTTCTAATTCTGAGTTTTCCATTCTTATTCTTCCTTTTAAACAGTCCGAATTGAAAAGATCTCTGATCTGTCTATACTGAAACCATCCATAACAAGGAGACAGCTCTTCTTCTGTCTTTATTCTTATTGTTGAGTATTGTATTTGTGTTATCTCCTTGTAGGTCAAACGTTGCTGTTCATTGTCAACAGTTCTCGGATCTATTACTTCATACGGAACCACCCATGAAGGAATTCCATCTTCCATGTAAACCTTATATTTTTTCCAGACTGTGAAGAGGCTTCTCCGAATATAATGGTGCAAAAACATCAAGTCTGCTTTTACTTTATCATACCACATGTATGCATGCCATCCAAATATTTTTTTATGTCCCTCCAAGTCCAGCAATTTACGATTTTTTAACGTTATCCGATTTTTCATACCAGACATATTGCTTCATAATATAGTCTTATATTGGGCAGTTGCAAGCCACCTCTTTCCTTCGCATCCTGTAATACTTTCATTTTCACACGTGGTTTTTTGCCTGCCCACACAAAGTCTGAAATTTTCCTTTGCCATTTGTCAAATTGTTTAGAGTATCGGATAATTGGGATTGTTTGCAACAAGAACATCACACGCGGTAGAACATTCATCTTTACTGCTGCTATTCTTCCCAACCATGATAAATTCAGTTTGTTCCATTTTATCAAGTCTCTCTCTATTTGTATCCACAATTTCTCATAGTTATTTTTAAATAGATCTATGTTTTTCGCAGTCAGTTCAATACCAAGATATTTTACTTTATTAGTTACCTCACAATCCGTTATCTCCATTAGTTCTTGCTGCTTCTGCTTGGTCATGTTTTTACATAGTATCTTCGACTTCTTTTTATTCACATAAAATCCAGCCAAATCTCCAAATTCCTTTATTTTATCTATTATTTTTGGCATGTTGTCTATTGGATCGTCTACTATTAACATTATATCATCCGCAAATGCTCTGACCTTGTAGGAAAATTCCTTTATTTTTATGCCTCGATTTGTATCATCCTCTCGTATTTGAATCATCAGTATTTCCAAGATCAAAATGAACAACAATGGAGACAGAGGGCAGCCCTGTCTTGTACCTTTGCTTATTTTCAACTTTTTAGTTAAGTCGTCATTCACTACAATCGCTGCACTTTGGTCTCTATAAATTTCTTTAACTGCTTGTATGAACTTTGCTCCCATTTGCAGCTTTTCCATAGTGGCAAACATAAAATCCCAGTTCAGATTGTCAAATGCTTTTTCTGCGTCCACAAAAAAGAAACCAACCTCCCTATCACAGTGCTTATCATAGTATTCAATAGCGTTTATTACTGTCCTTAAATTGTCTTTAATTTGTCTATTAGGTAAAAATCCAGCCTGCTCTTCTGCAATAAATTCGAACAGCCATCCCTTTATCCTTTCCGCCAAAACTTTTGCAAATATTTTATAGTCATTGTTCAGCAATGAAATTGGTCGATAATTTTTAACATTGGTCAAATCCTGTCCATCTTTCGGAATCAGTGATATATTAGCTTCCTTCCATGAATCGGGAATATTATGGCCTTGCATAACTTCATTCATTACCTCTCTCAAAAAAGGTGCCAATTCGCTAGCCATCATTTTGTAGAACTTTGCCGTCAGTCCATCCGGTCCCGGTACTTTCCCTAATTTCGTTGGATGGCCTCTTTTATTTCTTCCTCTGTCACTTCCCTATTTAATTTTTCTTTCCATTCCTCTGACATCATTGGAAGTTTCATTCTTTCCAAATACTCCGCTATTGAATCTCTATTCACTTCTTTTTTCTGGTACAGTTTTGCATAAAATTTATAAAAAGCTTTACTAATAGCTGGTTGGTCCAATAATGTTCTGACTTCCTATCATATTTTAATTATGGTTTCTTCTCTTTTTTTTCTTTTTTAATTGCCAAGCTAAATATTTGCCAGGTTTATTTGCACCTTCAAATGTTTTTTGATTAATTTTTTTCAAGTTCCACTCGAACTCTTTGTTATTCATTGCCGTCAATTGCTCCTGCAATATTTTTATATCCTGGTATATACATTTCTTCCCTGGTCTTTTCTTAAGTTGTATCTCTTTGGCTTTAATTTTTTCAGTTATTTCCCTTCTTTTTTCTTCTTTTCTCCTTCTGTCCCTTGCATTCAAGTCCATCAATATTCCCCTTATTACAGCTTTGTAAGTGTCCAATACCTTATAAGTTGACACATCCTTATTTAAATTGTATTGTATAAAGAACTTGGTCTCCTTTCGTAGCAACGCCATATTATCTTCTATCTGCAGCAAGTCTTCATTTATTCTCCATCCTCTTCTTTTAGTATTTTTTCCAAATCTCCACATGATAGGATTGTGATCTGAGCCTACCTTAGGCATTATCTCCACATCTCTAGTCCACAACATTAGTTCTTTGGAAGCCCAGATCATATCAATTCTTGATAGAGTAGCATGCCTCGCAGAATAAAAGGTATATTGTCTGTTTTTGGATTTTGTCTCCTCCATACATCTTCCAGACTTTCCTGTTCCTTAATCGCAAAAAACAACTTTGGCAAAAGTCCTCTCTTTTTTTTGTGCAGTTTTAGATTTCTTATCTTCTTCCAAGTTTGTAACTCCATTGAAGTCGCCTGCCAGAATTATTTGATCATAGGTCAGCTCATCGAGTTGTTTTTGTAAATCCTTGAAAAAGTTTTCTTTTGCGCCATTGGGTGCATAAATTCCAATCACCAAGGTCTTCTTCAAGTTCCAAATTATTTCCACTGCTAAATATCTAGCTTCTGCATCACTTAAAATTAATTTTGGCTGCAGTTCCTCCTTTATGTAAAACGCAACTCCTCTCTTCTTTTTGGAGGCTGCTGCAAATTCATTTCCAAGCTTTACAAATTTCAAATACTTTAAATCCTGCTTTCTGATATGTGTCTCTTGGAGACATACTATATTACATTTTTGTTTTAAAAGCCAGTGGAAAATAGCCTTATCCTTACAAGGTGAGTTTAGTCCATTTACATTCCAAGATATTATTTTACACTCCGTGATCACATTCTTGTACTTTTTGGTAAGTCCTTTTCATTGTCCCTAATAAAGTTTTCCATCTCGTGACCCGACCTGATATTTCTCCTTACTCCACCAAATTCAAATGCCAGTCCTTCTGGTATTTCCCATCTGTACCTAATTTTCAAATCCTTTAACATCTGGACCAGCTCTCTGTATTTTTTCCGCTCCAACAACACTGCTCTGGGGAGTTCTTTCATGACTCTCACCACCTTCCCGTTGACTTCTAATGGTTCCTGAAACTGTTTGCTTACAATTGACTCTCTTATGTTTCCAGTCGTAAATTGCACGATCATATCCCTTGGTAACTTCTTCTGAGCTGCAAATTTTGAATTAATTCTGTATACCACATCCAGAAGAGCTG
This sequence comes from Eublepharis macularius, assembly GCF_028583425.1. Taxonomy (NCBI): domain Eukaryota; kingdom Metazoa; phylum Chordata; class Lepidosauria; order Squamata; family Eublepharidae; genus Eublepharis; species Eublepharis macularius. The sequence continues at coordinate 121,574,588 of NC_072792.1, forward strand.
CAACCTCCTCCTCTTCTTTCCCCAGGTAGCCCGCCAAAATTTCTGTAATCTGCTCTTGGGCTGTTTGTTCCACAATCTCCGGAATCCCACGAAATCTGAGTTGCTTTTCCATTTGTTTACATTCAGCTACGGCCATTCTTCCCTTCATTCCTCGCATCTCCATTCTCTGCACGTCTGTTAAGGTGTCAACTGCATTCTCTACTACATTAACTCTCTGCTGTGTAGCTTGCAAGTCATTTTGTACTTGGTCCATTTTTTGTGTGAGTTCTGCCATCTCCTATTTTAGTGCCTCTTTAAAGTCCTTAAAATTCTCTTGCATCATTTCTTTAAGCTCTTTTTTCCTTCTGAAACTTTTTAATCCAAATTCTCCAGCGCAGTTTGCCACTCCTTCTTCGACATCATGGGGCTAGTTCTACTTCGCTCCCACGTGTCTGCTCTTTTCCTCAACTCCGTGGCGCTAATTTATTCCTTTCTGTTATTTTTAAAAGTCCAGATTCAGTTTATTTTTTTAGAAAGAAGAGTTTGCGTAGTCCAAAATGTTGGGCGTTTTTTCTCTATGGTTTTATATTGAAGCAATCGCCCTTACCTTCACAGAAGATGGCCTACTTCCGTTTTCCTTGAAGTCACAGCTTTGCCCTGTTTCAAAATGGCGACCTTCCGCTTCCATTGTTAACAAGCCGCTTCTTGCCAGCCTCTTTATGATTCTGACGCACTTCCTGTTCCTCTTCTTTGCACAGCAGTTCTCGCGATATTAAAACTTTCTCACAGTCTGCTATCTCTTCCCAGCTGCAGGTATGTAAACAATAGTCAATTTTCCGCGTTAACTTCTCTTTACAATGTCACTTTTTAAAATTTAATTTGCCGGAACCTCCTCCTTTACATAACAAGTCTCTTGCAGTTTTTAGATTCTCTTTATCACTTTATTCCTTTTTATAATCTGTCCTGTATTAAGAGATAGCAATCTTTACCTTCTTAGATGTTTCTCTTGGGTTGTAATCGTTGCTTCAAGTATCCAATTAGTTCTTATTCCCTTTTCAGTTTACTGAAGCTTGGGTATGTAAGTCTTATGCCAGAAACTGACTCCAGAGCTGCTGCAGAGATTTTAGCAACCTTTCTTCGGGTGGGACCTCAAGAGTGGATGGGGGCTCATTGTGTAGAACCCCTCTCACACCCGAAATCAATGCGCCCTCAGGTTCTTAAGCGTACTTGCCTGTTCTCCACCTGAGAACAGGGGGCTGCGGGCAGTTGGCGCCCCTCCAGCCTCCACAAACAGCAGCACAGACAGCCCAGCTCCCTGAGCTGCGTTAGACCTCCAAGAATCCCAAACCGGAAGAAGAGGGCTCTGCGTTTGTGATGGATGGGGGCACTGTGCGTCTGAACTGTATGTGCAACAGTTCCTGAGCTGCTGCGCAAGTGCCCAAAGGAGGCTTCCATCAGCAGCATCACCCACCTTCCTGCCTTGCCGGAAAGGATGGGAGGGAGAGGACCTGTTATGTGGGGGGTAAGTGGGAAGATCCCCCCACCACCGCCAGGCCAAAGAGGAGTGCGCTGGTATTCCTGGCATGGGAGGGAGAGGATGTGTCATTTGGACTGGGGGCCTGATCCCCCAGACACCGCGGGTCCTCACCCGAGGGTCCCAATGAGGAACAGTGCAGCAGCAGCCACTGCCTGAGCCATCAGTCTCAAGGTTGTAAGCGGCACTCTCCCAGACTCCGAGGGGACAACCTCCACCAGCACGGCCTGCCGGGGTGCTCTGCTCTCACCAACATCACCCTCAGGGCAAAGTGATCCTCCCACTGACCCCCGCTCAGAAGAGCGGGTGGCCCCCTTTCTCCTCCTAATGGATGTTTCACTGGGCGAGGAGGGAGACAGACTCAGGTGGTGCCTCTTCAGGTGACGAGTCAGGACTGTCGAAGACAGGTGCTTTGGGTTTTTGCCCCTGGGCACCAGGACATCACAGGCACGGCACTGTACCATACAGGGGTCATCAGGAAGGGCCCGAAAGTGCCTGTTGTAATGCCAACCACTAACTGTCCCAGGGGAAGGAGGACGAATGGTTACAGGCTGTGCTGTGGGGCTGGACACAAACAACGGGGTGAAGGGAGGACTGCGGGAGGGGACACCACTGAGAGTTTGGGATGGGGACGGGAGGGATCTTTCATAACACACATACCATTCCTCCAGGGATCCATCGTCCACCCACCCCTCCTCAAAATGTTGAGAGATATTCTCTCCCCCCTGCACAAAGACCTCTTGGAGGCCCAAGAAGTCTTTGTGCAGGGGGGAGAGAATATCTCTCAACATATTGAGGAGGGGTGGGTGGGCGATGGATCCCTGGAGGAATGGTATGTGTGTTATGAATATTCTCTCCCCCCTGCGCAAAGACCACTTGGGCCTCCACAGCCCACATAGGTGAATTGAGTAAGCGGCAGGACTCCCTGTGGCCCCCGAGCTACACCCAAAACTGCTTTCCACAACTGAACCAGGAGGACTGTCATTGCACTTCACCCCACAACCACCCTTGGCAGCCAACACAAGAGGAAGACTCATTGTGCCACCAAACTGGAATTAAGGAGGACAGGAAAGGAGATGACTCTGTGTGCCCTCCGCCGAGGTACCCACCAAGCTTGGCCCCAGGGCCTGGCAGCAGCCCTGGCACCAGAGGGAGGGAGAGACTAGAGCCCTAGCCCACCATGCCCACAGACCTGACCCGATCAGGCACTGATTTATAATAATCAATGTGTGCCCTCTGCCACGGTGCCCACTGAGCTTGGCCCCAGGGCCTGGCAGCAGCCCTGGCACCAGAGGGAGGCAGGGACTAGAGCCCTAGCCCACCACTCCCACAGATCTGAACAGAACAGGCACTAATAACACTGTGTGAGCCCTCAGTTGAGGTGCCTACTGAGCTTGGCCCCAGGTCCTGGCAGCAGCACTGACACCAGAGGCTGGGGCTACAGCCATAGCCCAGCACACCAAGTTGCCTGGGCAGAACAGGTACAGTGACTAAGAATAATAACAGTAATAATAAGAATCATAATTAAAATGATTAGGATTGTGATCATAATACAAATCATTTGGTGAGCCCTCAGCCGAGGTGCCCACCGAGCTTGGCCCCAGGGCCTGGCAGCAGCCCTGGCACCAGAGGGAGGGAGGGAGGGACTAGAGCCCTAGCCCACCGCTCCCACAGACCTGAACAGATCAGGCACTGATTAATAATAATGTGAGCCCTCAGCCGAGGTGCCCACCGAGCTTGGCCCCAGGGCCTGGCAGCAGCCCTGGCACCAGAGGGAGGGAGGGACTAGAGCCCTAGCCCACCGCTCCCACAGACCTGAACAGATCAGGCACTGATTAATAATAATGTGAGCCCTCAGCCGAGGTGCCCACCGAGCTTGGCCCCAGGGCCTGGCAGCAGCCCTGGCACCAGAGGGAGGGAGGGACTAGAGCCCTAGCCCACCACTCCCACAGAACTGAACAGATCAGGCACTGATTAATAATAATGTGAGCCCTCAGCCGATGTAACCACCAAGCTTGGCTCCAGGGCCTGGCAGTGGCCCTGGCACCAGAGGGAGGGAGGGACTAGAGCCCTAGCCCACCACTCCCACAGACCTGACCCGATCAGGCATTGATTAATAATAATGTGAGCCCTCAGCCAAGGTGCCCACTGAGCTTGGCTCTAGGGCCTGGCAGCGGCCCTGGCACCAGAGGGAGGGAGGGACTAGAGCCCTAGCCCACCACTCCCACAGACCTGACCCAATCAGGCACTGATTAATAATAATCTGAGCCCTCAGCCAAGGTGCCCACTGAGCTTGGCCCCAGAGCCAGGCAGCAGCCCTGGAACCAGAGGAGATAGATCCCTATCCACCAAAGCCAAGCTCAATTGTACTCTCTCAATCTCTCTCCCGAAAGCCTAGCAAGTGGCAAGCAAGAGCTCTGTCCCACTCCACTGCTCGCAGAAAGTGAAACCCAGCCTGGGAGACCATGGCTATTTATAAACATGGGTCCCATTCAGCAACACAGGAGGTCTATGTTTGGCTTTCAGAGCTGCCTATCAGGGTTTGCAGGGATGAGATTGGAGTGCCCATGGCTACAGAACACCCTCTTCCCCCTCCCTCCCCTGGGTGTCTTCTCCCAACTTGTAACTGCTTTGTAGCTCCGTGATCGGAAGGAAGCCCAGCTGATCAAAGAAAGCTGGTCTTCCATTTGGGTTTCCAGGGCGACAGAAGGAGGGCAGACAGAACTCAGGCATCCCCCTGGCTCTGTTGGCAGGGGAATAGATTGCTGGCACCTGAGAGTCTGGCTTCCCGAACCACGCCCAAACGCCTCCCGACCGCTGGTTCGTTGGCCGTGGATAAGCACGAACCGCCGGGTCACAATTGCGCGATCGCCATTTTCGTGGGTTTTTGAGGTTTGTAATGCGGTTCGTGCCCATCTCTACCCATGACTACCTGTGACCCTTTAGTGTATTGAGTCAAGTATTACTAGACCTAATATCATCAGCCGTATTATCAAGCTCTTGAACACTTACATCTCTTCCCTATGTGCAGATTGCATGGACTTTACATAGTTGTTATATTCCCTAGGATTCCATCCTGTTACTTTGGTATTGTTCAAGTACTGTAGCAGAAGGGCCTCTTCTCAGCAGGTCAGCCTAGATGTTCTCAGGACACACCTGAGAGGAGGCAGTGGTTTACCTGGATATTTTCCTGGGAACACTTGGTCTAAGAGAGATTACCTGCAAGGAAAGTCACCTTTGCCTTCTCCCTGCTATATCATGGTAGTAGGGAGCCAACTTTAGGAAGTAAAATTCCTCTGTGCTTCCTATCTTCACACATATGCTTCAAAGCCATTTGCTATCTAATTTAATGGTTGCTGTACTCTTCAAAGTAAACAGTGGAGAGGGATAGTGCTGAATTTGAATTTATTTACTAAATTGACTTCATTTATTTGGCCTTGAGTAAGGATTATAGATGTTCTTTCTAGAAGAAGTAATTGCCTCCCTTTGCTTATGCATTGCATTCATGCTTAGTTCTCATATTTGATGTTCCATAAAATGTATTGGCTGCATTCTTATCTAACACTCCGCTTGTCAGGATAATAGTGTTTGGCTTTGTTTTTCTTGCACATTATTTTTAGTTCTACTTTCACCTAATATAAATACATGGATATATAAATATAGCTGTATCCACCACCTCTTCAGACAACTTCCTTAATCTAATGAAATACACTGTGACCTAATGTGCTCATGCCACAATAAACCAAATAATTATTATGGTGCTATAATATTTTGCTGTTCTTGTTGCTACTGGTTAATGTGAATCATTATTGTGGAATCTTCAGGAATCAACACTGAGATTACTCTGAGAACAAAGGCAAAAATCCTCAGCTGGTTATAAGGGTTTTGAATTAAAGTCAGTGAAACCAATAGTGAAATACCAATATTATACCAGCTGAGGATGTGGCCCAATACGCAGATCCACTAATCATAGAGAACAGGGTAAAATCCTTTGAGACTTTGTTACAATGAAGGCAGGAAACGCTTCATTGCGTGAAGGGAGGCAGCAGCAGCAACACCTAACAAGCCAGCTATTCATGCTCATTACTGCTAATTTCACGGCTGTTTCTCATAATATGAATGACCTAGCGTGCAGAGACACCACTGCTTGCTTTACATTACATTGGGTAATTTATGTATTATATTCATTTCTCTACTGCTTTTGATCTAGTACATCAGAAGGAGGAAATACTTAAAATGACATTAAACAAGAGTTGCCATCACTGATAGCTGATGGAAGAGAAAATCAAAAGGTCTCTCTTCAAGAGTAGGCATGTGCTTCTTTAGGGGTTGTTGAACATTTCAGGGGCTTGTGAAGTGTTTGACTAGGAAATCCAGATAAACCTATAAGTGCTGTGTACAAGTGGGACTCTCATTTCATAAAAAGTGGACACCTAAGTAGAATGAACAGAAATGGCAAGTTCTGACTGCTTTGGCTGTTCAGATAATAAAACACAGAACAAACTTGGTTTTACTGATTCAGATTTATAGGCATTTTGGGCATGCACTCTCTATAGCAGACAATCTGTTTTGCTTACTGTATGAGAAGATTTAAAACTCATAGGAATATAGCATGTGGAAAGGAAACTCCACATCAAAAGAAGTTTTATAGGATAAACCACTTCAAGAAGATTCAGAAGTAGCATTTATAAAATAGATATGCATGTGCTATCCTTTCAAATTATATTTCACTTTTCAGAAGTACATTTTGAAAATATTTCATATCAAATGACCAAGGGTGTATTCAGATGTCATAGAAAAACAGCAACAACTAATGCTCGTTCATGATGAGAACAAGCTTGCTTTGTTCTTAGATGCATTTGTTTGATCCCCCTATTCCCAATCCTCAATGCTGAGCTAAGATTAAAGCCTCCTGGTTTAAGATTTCATTGCAACATCAAAATATTGAGGCTGCAAATAATGGGAGTTTGTTTCTTTCCCATAAATAAGGATTCTAAATCCAGATTTAAATTGTTTTAGAACCAGTTGTTGAGCAGGAATCAAATTCCATTTTGTTAAAGAATGTCACAACAAATTTTAAATCTCAGCTCTTTCTATAAAGGGAGGAGAATGGGTGTGAGGGAGCCCCCTCTGAGCTTTCCATCAGACTGGTTGCTCTCTCCACCTCCCACCCCTTGAATGTTAATGGGGCAGGGACCACCACCTGAGTTTTATTGTCGTATGAACTGAATTTTATCATTGTGTGAACTGTTTTATGTATATTTTAATGTGTTTTAATCTTGTTGTTACTCCGCTTTGCACCCACCATGGGGAGAGTGGACAAAAAATCAAATAAATGAAATGAAATGAATAATGAATAGATGTTGTCATTAACCAACTCCAATTTCCTTTTGGATTCATAGAGTGGCTACAATCTAGCCAATGGATCATTATACTGATAGGATTTGTATATAGGGTTGCTCTACCCTCTACCCTCCCTGCTCTGTACCTATATCTATAGGGGTTTCCCAAGATGTAGTTGGCAACTCTTATGGTACATCAATAGGAAATGCAGATTTTACTGCAGAAGGATAGAATTTATGAAGTGTTTCGATACTGAGATCTGTATGGTGTCAAAGCATCAGATTTTTCAAGGTCTTCCATATGATAATAGGTAATTGATGATTTTATCTGATGTAAGATATTTCACTGTTCCAGAAGTAATTCATGCAATTATATATTTAATAATTTTACAAAATATAAAAATATAAAAAATGCAGTTCACAAAATGTCAATTGGATACAAACTGCTAACTTTTAAAATAGAAAAATCATGGTAGCTAAGATGTCACTGGAGTCTAACTTAAAATAATCCTTTTACCTGCTCTGAACCATTGTAAAATGTCTGTTATAGGATACACTGCTGTAAAACAACAAAGCTTTCACACTGAATTAAACTCAGGGAACAAATAGTTTCACACATTTGAATGTCATCAGTGTACTCCCTTATATCAGAATACAATTTAAGTGCCATGGACTGTATTTAGCAAATGTTATAGAGGTCGATTTTATAAACCTGTCTGTCTCAGTAAGGAGATAAGTAAGCAGAAGTTACATTTCACTGACAGATAAAAGTGCCTCATTTTAAGGAATACGTCCATTCATTCTACATTGACCCTGGAGTTACTGCATGTTATCCTAACCTTTCCCTTAATATTTTCCATTTGGTTTGTTACCTTATTCAACAGTACAACATCAGTAGAGAATTTGACCTCTAGAACTGGTGTCTCAAGAGAAGGATTAAGTCACAATGGTGAGGTAGTGGTAGATGTTTCACAACAGCTGCCAAAGTTGTATATGGGCCTAGATAAAAAGAGAAATTCATGGCTACAAGCCCAGTATATTCACCAGTACGATAAAGATAAGATTTATCATTCATTCAACCTTCTCTTTCCAATTCCCCAATGACATCCCCTTCTTCTTTCTAAAAGAGGACATTAGAAAGATAGCATTGGGACAATTTTCAGTGTGCTGCTCAGCCTTATACGAATTTCTCTGAAAAAGCTCTGCAGTTTCTACTGACTGCATTTCTCCCCATTTTATTTTCACATAAATGTTACCAAGTAAATAGTGATCATCCTAAAGGCACAACATGAGCATATCAGAGCAGGATTTGAACCCAAATATCTTGGATCCCATTTTAGCTGCATGTTCAATTTATCATTGGTTCCATTCTCATAATTACTGCTTAAAATATCCTATGTGCTATTTCTAAAGTCATCCCCGGTGTCTCAGAAAAAAACAACAACACCTGCTTTGACCAACAGTTCTGCTCCCTCCCTAGTCCCTATGGAAACTTTTTTTGGATCATATGGCCTTTCTTCTTTGTTCATGTACTATATCCTGAACTTTTATTTTCTCTCTTCTAACTCCACAGATCTCTATATCTCAGTCCACTACTAACCATGACCGTTTCCTGCCTATGTTCACTCTGTCATTTAGTTTCCGTGCATCCTTGGGCATTTTCTTCTCTGGGTAGAAAATCCTTAATGCTTCCCACTGTTTCTTGGTACTAACATTTCTTTAGTGCCCGTTCCGGCCTGCTCCAAGGTGTTCTTGGGAGCATTTTTACAGGGAAAGGGTTAATAAAAGCATGATATTATCATGTTTTCTAAAGTATTGTTCTCCAGTGTCTTTAACACATCCCACTGTTTTTTGTGGTACCATTATTTTTTTAATGCTTGTTCTGGCCTGTTCTAACTTTTACCCCTTCCTGATTTCTGCTGATGTTTAAATCTTTGCAAATTTGCATGCAGATACCCCTTACATCTTTATTAAAATGTTTTTGATATTGACTGTACTGACTTGCTCTGTGTAATCTAGCCTTGAGTTTCACTGAGAAGATGGCACACCCGGCCATGTGTGAAATGTGTTTGGGCTGGGGGTTGCTTTTGCCTCACTGCATGGAGGGAGAGGGAGCCCTGCATTCCCGGGCATCCAGGTTTTTGGAAGGTGGGGCCTGGCCCTATAAAGGGCAGCTCTGCCTCCATGTGGCTCAGTCAGCTTTGAAAGCTTGGCCCACTTACCACAACCTATGGCAGTATTTCAGCCATCCTGGCCAGTGGCAACAGCCATTCAGGCCGGTGGCTGCTCTTTGCCTCCTTGGAAGGAGGAAAGCAGAAGGCACACCCTGGCATCCAGGGCTTACCATTGGGGGTGGAGTCTGTAGCCTTAGCTGGCTTCTCTGCCCCATTGCCTTCAGTTGTGCCTCATGCTTGGCCCACCCACCTCACCCTATTGCAGTGCAGGATTAGTCGGTCGCCTTTTGGGGCCATGTAGGAATTTTTCTCTCCTTGTCCCTGATTGGCACTTGGGAATGGATTTTTTTCTCCTACCTTGCACTGTGAGAAGAGGAAGGTAATTGGCATGGTGAGACTGAGGTAATTCCCTGATGGCAGGAATTAAGTTAGGGGGAAATTTGAGCGGGCCGGTGAGCACCCTTGGCACCGCCCCATTGGTGGGGAATTGGGGTCTGTCAGGAGCGGCTGGCTGCCGTACAGCCCAGTTGCGAGGACAGACGCCCTGGGTGGGGAACCCCTGGACAAGCCAGTCTCCCCCCGCTGCCATACAGCTGGGTGGGGGAGCTTTACAGGGGTGAACCACTTCGCCTGGCCAGGCTGGGTCCCAGCCATACCATGGATGGCTCGCACCCGGGGCAGCAGGTGTCTTGCCCAGACAGGTCAGGGCGGGGTCCAGGAGTGACCCCAGGGCCTGACCTGTACCACTAGTTAGGCCCTTGCCATAGTTTATGTTTAATTGTTGTAATTTTAATAAAGCAGCCCATTTTAGAACCCAAATACTGTGTCTGCCTTTCGTTCCGATGGAGGGGGAAAAGGATTAGCTGGTTGCTGGTTACCAGGGCCAGGTAGGAATGTTTTCTCCTTTTTCCCAAATTGGCTCAGGGAAGAGGTGTTTTTTTGCCTACCTTGTACTGTTCTGTAGGAGTGATACTTGCAGTGGTGGAGCTGTTACCTAGGTCTTTGGCAGGTTAGATTTGGATAGGCAAAGCAGGCTGGTGAGCACCCAGTGGCACCTCTCCATTGGTGGGGAACTGGGGTCTGTCAGGGATCAGCTGGCAGGCTTTATGTTGACCAGCTGAGAGGGCAGACTACCTTTGGGACCCACTGTACAAGTCCTTCCCTCAGGGGCTTCATGGCTTGTGGTGCTTGGAGCTTTAAGAGGGGGAACCATTCACCTGGCTGGCTGGGTTACAACCATGCACATGGATGGCTTGCACTTGGGGCGGTGGATGACTCACCCAGACTGGTTGGGGAGGAGGTCCGGGGTGATCCCTTGGTACTGACCTGTACCACTAGTGATGCCTTCCCATTATTAAGTTTAATGTTGGTTAATAAATGGCCCAGATGTATAACCAAGCCTTGTGTCTGTCTCTTCATTCAGAATGGGGGGGGGGGCACAAAGGCAGACTATAAATTTAGTGACAGTTTTAAGTGTGTTTTTAAAGTTGATTATTGTGTTTTATTGATGATGTGAGCTGCCCTGAGCCCATTCATGGGGAGGGGAGGATATAAATCAATCAAACAATCAAACAAACACAAACAAACAAAAAGCATATAAAGAAGCAATCTCAATGAGATGTATCAATAAAGGGATAGGGAATCCATCTGTTAAGGGATAATGAGGGTCTACAGACTTTACTACTGTTACCGTAAGTATTGAGGAACTACAGACTTCACTACTGTTGTTATAAGTAGGATCCTAATGGGATGTTCCTATATTGTTTAATATGCCAGGTTTAGAATTGCTAATGCTCTGTTTCAGCATCTCTTTAGCTCTGTATGGGATTTCTGTTGGTTTTTAAATCTTTGCAAATTTGCAGGTATATACCATGACATGTTTTATTGAAATGTCTTTGATATTGACTGTACTGACTCATGCTGTGTAATCCACCTTGAGTCTCAGTGAGAAGAACTATAAATGATGTAAATAAATATATGATGTAAATAAATATATAAAAGAGTGGAAGTGCCTATAAAGACAGTTGCGAGGCATAAGCAGGAAGACCACACTTAGGGGCATTGCCCTTAGGGCTGAACCTAGATGTGGTGAGCTATACACTTCTAACCACCTTGTCCACTTCATCAGGCCACACCAAATGACAGCAACCTACTCAACTAGAACTAAACTTCATTACAATAAGCTCCTGAGAGTGAATAGAACCAACCAGGGCATTCAAATCATGGCAAATGTGAGCAATTTTGTCTGCAAAATAAATTGCAAGAGTCACAGTGAGTGTGTGTATCTTCTGGGTCTACATCCTCAGAGGCCTACAGTAGAATCTCCCTCATAATCCAGAAAAGCACCAGTAGATTATTTATTTTTGATTTATTTAAAATATTTATATCCCATCTTAATTGCTTAGACTCATGGCAGCTAACAACAAGTTTCAAAGACACAAAAGCATAAGACTCCTTTAACAAAATGAGAGCAATGCACTACTTAAAAAAGCGCAGATTTAAAACACTCTACTAAATGCCCTCAGAATTCAGCCTTCTTAGATGCATTTAAAGAAGGCTCCAAGTCCATACCCATTCTGGTAGTCCATTTCAGAAGACTCAACCTACCACAGAGAAAGCTCATGACCTAGCTGTTAGCACATAGGAAATCCTAAAAGAGGGCACTACAAGGCAACGGATATCTGAGGAACATAACTGGCATGTGGGTGTGTGCTGGGTGATGCAGTTCAATATGTATGAGGAACCTAATTAATAACCAGCACTTTTAATGGGGCCCAGAAGCAAGTAGATAACACTGGAGCTGTGTGTTCCAAGCAGCTGACCTCAGACAGTAGTCAAGTTGCTGTATTTTGTACCAACTGACATTTGAAACATCATGAAAGGCAGCCTACATATTGTATGTTACAGTGGTCCAGCCTGGAGATTACAGTAACATAACTAGATTTGCAGAGTCTAAATAAGGGACCAACTTACAAAGAAGATTTAATGGAAAGAAGGAGCTCACAGCAACAATCCATCAACATCAGTTCCAAGAGAACTCTTAAGATTATAACTCGATTTGCAGAAAAAGTATCTAGGTCCTGAGATTAATTTACCTCCAAACAACTAGCATCAGTCAGATAGTACCCTCTCTTTCTGGCTTTTCTATCTGATTCCAGCCTCCTGGTCCTCAGCTGTTGCTTCTAGACTTTGTCTAATGTTAGCATTGCAAAAAACAAACACCTCAACCCTGATAGTTTTGCATGATCCCACTCAATGTGATTCTAGAACCCACATCACGAGATATTAAATTAAAGATACATTTGTGGTTAACAGATCTACAAAACAAAACTTATGATGGAAGCATTCACTAAAGTACAGGCGTAGGAAAACTCCTGACAGCAAGCTCAAAAAAGTTGAATTGAAATTAGTGCTGTGTCTGCTGTCTAGTATCATTCTCCCAGTAAGAGTACTGTTCATGCTGAGCAGGATGTAGAACTCACTAACTCTGTCAGCTCTTACCTTGTTTTTAATCCTTGTTCAGTACTTGGATGCTACAGTGATAAATAGCATATAAATGCCATACAGATGAATGACTGATAAATGGCAGGTCCTGAGTCAAAACGATAGGTATTATATGAAGGATTCTGTTTTTTTTAAATGTCCATTCTAGCAATGAACCATCTCAGGGAGTGACATCTGTCAAAAAATGTTAAAAAAAATAAAAGGAAGTGATATCCAAACTTTCTTTGATTTCTGTGTTGAAAAATGGAAGTGCTTTTCATTCTATGCCCTTACACACTTGCTGGCACTTTTTACAGACAAAGTACTTCAATGAAATTGGCCATAATTCTTACAGTATTTAATAGAGATGGGCACGAACCGGAAAAAAAATGAACCATGCGGTTCATGGTTCATCGCATTTCACAAACTACGAACCACAAACATTCGTGAACCTGCCCCGGTTCGTGAACTGGTCCATTTGGTCCGTGAAAACGTCATTTCCGGGTCAGCAGAAAGTCCATCACCTGTTACCTAGGTGTCATGTCTGTACCCCTACATCCATGCCATTGTTCTATGTGTTGAACCATTCCTGAAGCTGTACCTTGTTGAACCATTGCTAATGCTGTACCTTGTTTTCATTTTGCAAATGCTCTAACCAACACTTACGTTTCTCTAACAGCCCAAGAACCCAGCTGTGTTATCTTGTTTCTTTGAAGCTCACAGAAGGGACCTTGTACTGTCTGAAATGTTACAGTTTACTTTCATGCATTCCCAGACCCTTTCCTATCTAGCTGGGAGGGGGGAAATGAGTGGGTATTTAGAGCTGTGCATTCCTCAAGTCTCTATTCCTGTCAAGGAAGCATGTACTGCTGAGATGCTTTTTTGTCTCTGAGTAACTCTATGGAAATATATATGGAAAAGATTGGATTTCTGAATAAAACCATTTAACCAAGAGCTTGGACTTCTTGTTACAATGGTGCAGGGACCTGTCTACCATATCCTGTCATCCATAGCCTGACACTAGGAAACTGATCAGTGCCAGGCTGTCTGTAGTGACAAACCAAAAAATGAACCAGCCTAAAGTTTGTGGTTGTTCATCAGAAATGGTCTCTGAGGAACCGCTGGTTCACAAACCACGAACCAACCCGGTTCGTGCTGAACTTTGGTTCATATTTTGGTTCATGCCCATCTCTAGTATTTAATAACAGACTATATAAGAGTGAGGAAAAAATGTCTGAAATGGAAATTAATATTGTTATTGCTCTTATTAATTATAACTTCCACAAACATTGTTGTTCGGGGTCTGAGGCTCAGCCTCCGGACTTGCCAAGAGGAACAGGCAAGGCACAGTCACAAGGCAGCTACTCTGTTGCCCTGACAGACCAGGTCCCAAACTTGCCAGCATCAGAGGGAGGTAAAGAAGCACCCAAGCCTCAGAGGGGTAGAAGGGGCAGGTGGAAGCCAGCTAGCCCCACCCTCCACTGGGAGGCTGGGAGCTCAGGCAGGAGAGTGAGGACAACCAGGAGGGGATCAGACCAGAGGGAGAAAGCCCAGGAAGCAGAGACAGCCAGCCAGCAGCATGACCGTCAGCAGCCTTACCTGCAGTAAAGGAAGGGAAGCACAGGGCCATGCCCCAGCCTGCAGACAAGCTAGAAGGAATCAGCCAGAACCAGGTGGGGCTGAAAGCAAAGCAGCCACAGCTGGAGCTGCCTGAGGCCCTTAGCAGAGACAGCCAAGGCAGCCAGCAAAGTATCCTTAGGTGTGAATGCCTACGACAGCCAAGGCTGTGGCTAGGGTGCTGGGGCCATGGCTGGGAGATGGAGCCAGGAAGGGGGGAATGATATAAGGGAAGTCCACCCACAGGGTGGGGTGAGTTGTTGTGTAGGAATGTGGTGGAATGGAGAAAAGAGAGAATGAGTGAGCCGTGGAGAGGAGGTGGAGAAGAGAAGGCAAAGGGGAGGAGGAGGAGTAAGGCCGACAGCTGGATGGGGGCAGCTGTCATGGAAGGTTGCCGGGACAAGGGGACCTGCGAGTGGACTGAGAGGGTGTGAGGGTGAGGTATACCCCCTCCTTCCACAGAGCAGGATCCCACATCTTGCCTGGTCCTTTAAGGCAGAGGTCAGGCAGGCAGGCGTCTCACAGGTTGGCACCCTTGGCAGAACCTGACATCCCTGAAGGTCCTTTAAGATGGAAGTCAGGCTGGCCAGCATCTCACCAGGCAGCGCCTTTGGCAGAACCTGACAATTTTACTGCTGGGATTGTCTTCTCTATGCTATGTTATTGGCAGTCCCAGGGTGTCAGTCCCTGGCAGTAAGATCCCCAAGTCCCTCACAGCAAGCAAAGAGGTGCATTGGTTGAAGAAACTTTATTTAGAGATCTTTTCAGTTCAGGTATTCTCCTGCCCCTTTGCATTCAGGCGAGAAAACCTAAAAAGTTACATGGGAACCAAGCAGTTTAGTCTAGACAAAGTACAGAGTGAAATCATTCTCATCTGTGAAAAGATACATTTCAACACACAGCTGCAGCTTCTGCCCAAGGCCACTCAAAAGTGAAAGCACATATTTCTTAGAGATAAGCAAGAGGCCGTTTGCTCCTCTAGAAATTAGTACTAGCAATCTAAATACCTTAAGATGAATTATATGAAATATATAAGGTACAGTATGGAACTCAAGCATTATGGCAATATGTACAACACAATGATGGCATGTCTGCTTATATCATTCTTTATATAAAATGCAGTATAAAATAATGGCATATGAACACAACAATGGCATATGAACATAATAATGGCATGGATGCTGGCATACATGACAGTTATACTATTACTTCTTGATTTTCAGTTCAAAGTTGTGCAAACCCATTTAACATGAGAATTGCAAGGGAATTGCTTTTTCAAAAAGTGCTAGCTCTTAGAACTGTCTCCCATTTTCACAGAGAAATCAGTTAGATATTTTTATAACATGGCTCTGACCTGGATAGCCCAGGCAAGCCCAGTCTCATCAGATCTTGGAAGCTAAGCAGGGTTGTCCTTCGTTAGTAAGTGGATTGGAGACTGCCAGCAAAGACCAGGGTTGCAGAAGTAGACAATGGCAAACCACATCTGTTAGTATCTTGTCATGAAAACCTCATCAGAGGTCGCCATAAGTCAGCTATGACTTGATGGAACTTTCTACCTCACTAACACATGAAATCAATACTGTCATGCCTAGTCCAACATATCTGATAAGAGAAATGATAGTTGAAAGTACTCACTGTTTTTAGGAGGTAAGAATTTCAAGTAAATGATGAGTGGATTCATTTTTGTAATTATATAAAAGGCATTTTCCCCCTCAGGAAATATAACATGATTTTGTATTTTGCTCAGATGAAAATGAATTATATAAATGGTAAAGAAGACCATCTGTCTTTTCTATTATTTTCAGTGCTTCATTTGTAAAGTCATAGTTTTGAGGGGGTTTTTTAAAAATGGAAAGGCCAGAACTTATAAATAAATTATTTCCTTTTAAATAGAACATCCTCTCACACCTTATTTATATTCAGACTGCTTTCTCCACTGCCCTTTCTATATACATGTGAACAGTTTGAGCATATTCTTTATACTCTAAAATAATCAAATACGTGGTCATAATGTGTAGGGTAATGAATTAGGAGGAATAGATTATCATGTTCTGAATCAACTGAGGGGCCAGATGATAACATTAACCACAGGAACCAAGATATAGTCATTCTTTAATAACACTGAAACCTCAGTGTATTGATCTGTAATGTGGCACTCTATATGCTTTGCGCATGATTTATAATGTGTGTCTATGAGCTTGTGTGCACTTGCGTGGCAGGGGTAGGTGGGGAACAAGGGTAGTTTTGTGAAGATCAAAACATGCCTTAAGAACACAAAGATTCTGAACACTGCACAGATAATAAAAGTTGACTGAAACAGAGTATCAGAGTTACTTTGTGCGGATGTTAGTATATTGACTTTCCTTCAGTATGATGTAGGGGTGTCATTTTAGATCATCGATTATCAAGTTATATTTTTATAAATTCTATTGGCCCGGTGTACCTTGCTGTTTACGCTACGGAGAAACCAATGCGTTCAGGGAATCTGGGCTGTAGTGCAAGCTGAGACAATCAACTCCCTTAAGATCTCTTACCTCCTTGTGCCTCTGAAAATTGAGCTATGATATTGGAGAGAAAGTAGAACTTGCAAAGAAGAAATGCTGACCCACAGCTTCAGCAAATACTTTTGTTTAGTGATAAATTTATATCCCATAAGGTGAGGGGGATAATTTGACATGGGTTGTATGTTTTTTCATAGCATTTGCATATTTATCATATGGAACACTCCCTCAATAGAAGCCAGTGAAGCTGCTGTATTCTGGTTATATATTATTTAAAAATAATATGCTTAATGGTGTTAAATCAATTATTCTATTACAAAGCAGAAACTATGACAAAGAGAGGTCTTTAAATCTAACCCAATAGTTGGAGAGCTGAGTGACAGGAATTCGGAACTAGGAGTCTGAGATTACACAAAAAGCTGCACTATGGCACCAACCCAAAGTGTGCCCAATTCAAAATCCTTTTTCCTTCCATGGTCAACCAAATGTTCCAGAAAAACCCAAAACGAGGACAAGAAGACAGTAGCTGGCATTTCATGCTGTTTTATAGATTACAGAGGTTTTCTTTAGCCATCAAGGCTAATAGCTATTGATAGACCTATCCATGATAAATTTGTCAAATCCCCATTAAGTAAGTGGCCATCATTCTGTCCAAAGGCAATTACCCTCTATTACACCCATGGATTAAACAAAGAAAGAGCACATCTTTTGTAAATCTTCTGTGCTCATAGCAGGCTGAGGGTCGGTTTCAATCAGAACCACACACCCCCTTCCCATCCTCAGACTGTGTTCCTACTCCAAATTATGACCCCCCCCCAAGGTGGTCCTATTTACCTTTAAATAAACTTTAGAAGTTATTATACAAAAAATGTCCATTGTTATGTCTAGTCTGGTCCAGAATTGGGAAGAATTATATTTTGAATTATATTGTTGCAAAACACAGATAACTGTTGATTGATGAGTATTGCCATAAGGTGGTGGTGTTACTGTTGTAATAAAAAAAATATGGCCACTCATATCAGGATGAAAACTGAGTAATATGTTCTGGGGATCCAGACTATTTTGTTTAATGATTCTGTTGTTAGATAAAATCTGAATAATTTATTTAGAAATTTTCCAAGGATGGAGTAATTAACTGTGCCACAGAGACTCTCACTTATCACTAAGGTTTATTTAAGAGTCATTTAAATCACCTCCCGTGCTGGCATTTAATCTAGTATTTGTGTTGCACCCTTAGCCAGAATAAAGAGACAGACACAGGCTTGGATCCAAAGGGCCATTTTATTAATATAGCATTAATATACAACTACAACTATAGCAAGGGCCAACTAAGGTACAGGTCAAGCCACGGGGTTACCCCCGGAGGTCTGCCTTGACCTGTTTGGGTGAGCCCCACTGCCCCAGATATAAGCCATCCTTGAAATGGCTGTGACCCAGACGGCCAGACAAATAGATACACCCTTCAAGCTCCTAAAACCTCAGCCATACAGCATGAGGGAAGGACTTGTCTATGGGGTTCCCCTCAAGCATCTGCCCATCTTGTGGTAGCCATCACAAGCATACCACCTCAAGGCAGATCCTATTTACCCACCCATGGGCAAATGCTACTGGGTGCTCACCAGCCCGCTCCCTATTCCCCAATACTCTCCTGCCGGTGACCTAGCCCTGGCCAAAGTCCTCAAACCTCTGCTAGCAGTGCAAGGCAGGTAAAAAAACCAATCTCCCATCAACCAATTTGGGGATAAGGATAAAAAATTCCTACCTGGCTCTGTTAAACAGCAACCAGCTAATCCTGCATTGTAAGAGGGTGAGGTGGATGGGCTGAGTGCGTAAAGCCTCTAAGAGCCGGGAAAGTGGAGCCACTCTCACAATTACATGGCTCTGCTTCCGTCTGGATGCCCGGATGCCAGGGAAAGAGTCTGTCCCTCTCATCAGGCAAGGCTGCAAAGTGCGGCCCCCGACCAAGCAGCTTTACTGCCACTAGGAGTGGCTAATTATCACTGATTTCAACTAAACAATACTATGTAACACCAGATAAAGAACTGGCCACATCATCGTTTCTCAGTACAATTTATTCCTGTGGGCTCAGACGTATTGACTGTTGTTGTTTTTTAAATAAATGGTAGCTTTTAAATTCGCTGAGTTGGTATTATTTTAAAATTTGAATCCCAGTTACTCCTACTGAAGGGATGGTTGCTTGATCTGAGAATATGTCATAACTACAGATGGGCACGATCGGAATCATGATGTGAAAAAAACCCCGATAATGGCGTTTGCGCCATCGTGACTCAGGTAATCGGTTCTGTCCACGGCAACTGATCCAGCGGTTGGGGGTTTGCTTGTTTGGGACTTGATCGGATAGATCGGTTTCTGTTCGGAATTGCAGACACTCTGGCGCCAGTAATTTATTCCCGGGACAACGGAGCCAGGGAAATGTCTGAGCTATGTTTGCCCTCCTTCTGTCGCCCTTGAAAAACGAATGGAAGCCCAGCTTTTCTTGATTAGCAGGCTTCCTTCCAACCATGGAGCAGCAACTCAGGGGAGGGAGGGGGAAGGGGGTGTTCTGAAGCCATGGGCACAAAGGTTTTTTGCTTTTTAAAAAAATGGGGCTTTGTAGGAGGAATGGGTGTTTTTCTGTCTGTCACTCTCTGTTTTTAACCTGCTTTTAAAACACTGTATTTTGTGGGAAAACCTCATTCATAGTTCTGTGTGTGTGTTTAAAATATGCTTTTTGAAGACTGGCTGCTTGCTTTTAAAATTGGGTGGGGAGGAATGGATTGGAGGATTCTGTCCCTGCTTTTTTTTTTTAAAAAAAAAAGCCCACACGCCACTTGTCCTGGGGAAAGACGAACGGCGCGGGTGGCCTCCCAGCCACCCGCACTGCCATTCGCCTTTCCCCAGGACAAGGGGCGTGCGGGCAAGCTGGCCGCCCCTTGTCCTGGGGAAAGGGAAAAGGCAGCATGGGAGGCTGGGAGGCCACCTGCGCCATTTGCCTTTCCTCAGGACAAGGGGCGCGCGGGCAAGCCGGCCTCCCCTTGTCTTGCAGGGCAAGTGAATGGCACGGGCAGCCTCCAAGCCACTCGTGCTGCTGCCAGCTCCACAGTGCACTGGGACAGCCAGCTTGCTGTGTGGGGGGGGGAGCGACCCAGGAGTGCGCGCTTGCAAGAGCCTGACTACGGTTGCCCTGGGCACTGGCAACCGTAGATCCGGCCCTGGGAATGTCCCCTCCCTAAGGGGAGGCGGCTCATTGCCGGGTTAAAAACTTCCCCCCCTCTACTCTAAGTGTGTGTGTATGTGTGAATGTCCCCTCCCTCCCTGAGGGGAGGTGGCTCACCACCGCTTCCCCCTGCCCGCCGGGCCTGGTGGCTGCTGCCACAAACCACCACTCCTATATCGCTGGAAACAGTGGGGCACCCTCCTGCTTTGGTCTTCCCGATTCCAATTGGAAATGGGACTTGATCATTTAGAATCGGTGACCCGGGTTCGGCAGCGGCCCGGATCCATGAACGGCTTGATCGGTATTTTTTTTTGGATCGTGCTCACCTCTAGTCATAACTGCAGTACAAATTTCACTTAGATCTTTCCTGACCTGGATAGCCTAGGTGGGTCTAATCTCATCAGATCTCAAAAGCTAAGCAGGGTTGGCCTTGGTTAGCAATTGGTATGGGAGACCTCCAATGAAGACTAGGGCTGCAGAAGTAGGCAATATATTCCAATTTTTTAATATTGGAATGCTGGCCTAGAATATGAATGCTTCTGTATTGTTCTCTGATTGAATCTTCCTTAGAAATCCATTATCCACCATAGTTATGCATAGGGCAATTTCCTCTACCCCATGGGAATGGAGCCCAAAGCTCTGTGGAGGTAGGGCTTAACTTAGTGATTTATGTCCCAGCCATAGGTTTTTCATGTAGCAGTCATCTTTCTGCCCATTCACAGTCAAGCAACATGTTTGAGACTGAGTAGGGATTTTTTTGGGTTTCCCCTTAACTTGGAAGGTAGCCTCTCTGTCTGCTTCCCATTGTATGGGACATTATTATTGATAAGTTAGATCCCGAGGGGCTGGTTAGGTTCTAACTGGAATTAGCAGGATTAGTATAGGCTCTTACAGCATAGGTAGGCATTTACAGCATAGGTGGCAAGTATCCAGAAGTACTGAGAAAGGGAGATTTCCTAAGCTGGACACTCATTGACTGTGTGGAGCCAGAGTTTGGGGATGGGGAGGGGACTCCCACAGTGCTCATCACCATCAGCAGAACTCTAGTTCAACTGTGTAGAATGGGGGGGAGGGACGGGAAGCTTGGCATAGGGTTAGCATCAGAGTTCCCTCTAGCATGCGCTCGTGTGCAATTGTGCACGGAATATCACCTCTTTATGAACATGATTGCTTTGGGAGCGCAGAGGTGATTCCTCTCTAATGGCCTGGACTTCTTGCTCAGCTGGTGCCCTCTGAATGGTAAGGATGCACTGGGCCAGGCTTGAACTGTACCTCTGAGGGTCCAGGGTGAAGGATGGCACTAGGGTAGGCTTGGCTTGTGCTGCTGAGGGCCCGGGGTGAAGGATGGCACAGAATGGCGCTGGGGCAGGCCTGGCCTGTGATGCTGAGGGCCCAGGATGAGGGATGGAGCAGGATGGCACTGGGGCAGGCCTTACACACGGCGTTGAGGGCCTGGGGATGAAGGATAATTCAGGATGGCACTGGGGCAGGATTGGCCTCTGATGCTGAGGGCCCGGGATGAAGGCTGGCACCGGGGCAGGCTTGGCCTGCGACAATGAGGGCTCAGGGATGAAGGATGGGGCAGGATGGCACTGGGGCAGGCCTCACACATGGCATTGAGGGTCCGGGGATGAAGGATGATTCAGGATGGCACTGGGGCAGGCTTAGCAGGGTATAGTTCAATAGAGATCATCCCCCACCCCCCAAGCAGCTATTTTCTCCAGGGGAAGTGATCTCTGTTGCCTGGAGATCACTTGTAATTCAGGGAGATCTCCAGCCACCACCAGGAAACTGGCAAGCCTTCCCCCCTTCTGCACATGTAGAAGAAATTCTTCTTCTGCCACCTTTGAGTTTGAGCATCAGGGCAGTTCTCTGAGCAATCTCTCTCCCCCTCTCTTTTGCCTGCATAAAGCTGACACCTTTTGTTTAAATTTAAGTAAAATGCACCTTCAGTGGCTTGTTGCAAGCACAAAACAAGCTCTCCATCTCTTTCTCATTCTCCCTCCTTTCCTTTCTTCTTCATAACAGGAAATCTCAGGATCTTCCTCACCAACAAACACCTCTGAGTTTGGGTTGTGGAGGGTTGCACTATAAGTTTAGTATTCTGAGAGAAGGAAGGCATGTGAAATTCTAAACAGACCTGCTCTCCCTTGTCTCTCCTTTGGTGGCAATGGTGGAGGGAGGGGGCTGGGGTGGGGGGAATAATCCCAGGTGAGCAAGGCAATGGACCAAGGATAGCTTGGCTTCAAAACCCAGCAGGTGCATCATCCTTGGGCCTTTTGCTGTGGATTTTGCCTCCCTTCTTCCTTCCTTCTTGCTGCAATAAAGTGTGGATCCTATTCAGAGGCAGCATCTCTATTCTCTTTGACTTGCCCATATCCTGTCTTCCTTGACTCTGCTCCCAGGGAAGACATTTGTCCTGTATTTTATAATCTGGCCCTTTCACACCTTTCTTTCTCAGTCCTGTTTGGCTTGGTACATTTTTCACATGAGTAGCTTTCCTCCCAGACTACCCTCTGCTCCATAGTAAAGAGTCCAGTAGCACCTTTAAGATTAACCAACTTCATTGTAGCATAAGCTTTCGAGAGCCACAGCTCTCTTTGTCAGAAGAGAGAAGTTAAATTGAAACAGTCTCTGTAATGTAATGTGACTTGATTCTGTTTACAGATGTAATGTATAAAACATTCTTTAAAAAACATGTTTAAAATACAGTTTAAAAATTAATTTTCAGATATTTATAAGGTTGTGGTTATAAGCTTCTAAAACTGATTTATGTGGTAGTGAAATATTTGTATGTTTGTATTTTTGTATGTTTGTAGATTGCAATTTTTTTTTTAAAAAAAGGTGCTCTCAAAACTTTTATGCAAGTCAGATCACAAAATAAATTTTTAGCTCACAACACTGCATACCTTAGAAGGAATATTGGTTAGCATACAAACTGAGAGTAAACAAACCTGGCAGTGATACTGGCTGAGTTTGAAGCCACGGTAGAGTTCCCAAATGATAGCAGTCAGTAGAGGCTGCCCACAAGTTACTCCATGCACTAAAATTATGAATATTTATGCAGATTAGCCATTAATAAAGTCTAGTTTAAACCACTTATTGGTGCCTCACATCTATATTCAGCAAATGGGCAATAAATGGTTCTAATCTGCCTTGCTGCATTTATAGAACAGAATGACACAATTCAGCTCATAGTTTAATATTACCATCAGAATTTCAAACCTGAAATCTCCCTCTTTTTTCCAGTATTTGCAATTCATGACATCTCTGTGCTTTTCATATGCAACAGAAATATTATTGCAGTGCAAATCACTATCAGCATCTATGATAGCCCCCATTGATTCCATGAGTCTATGTTGTTGCTATCATTTAAAATAGTCTTCAGTGATACATGAAATCTCTGTCAGAAAAATCTTTGCTAGAATGTTGTTAACCTGGTTCCTTTGATGTTTCTTAGTTTTTAGTGAAATCCTAAGCAGAGTTACTCCAGTCTAAGCCAACTGAAATCTCTTCTTAGGATTTCACTGGTTGTTTTGTTGTATGACTTTTCGTCTCCAATTATCAATCAAGGCTTTTTATTGCATGGAAGGGAAAGGCCATACCTCTTATAAGAGATCATGAAATGTGAAGTATCTATCCATCCACCCGCCTTCATCATAATCCTCCAATAATTCAGTGAATCATAATATCTTTCCTTTTCATTTACTTCCCACACACATTTGCTGAATAATTGAACTAAGCATCCTCTTGCCTCCTAACATTGTTCATATTGTGCCATCCTTTAATATTTTCTCAATATATTTATATTATATACAGAGTTTTGGTTAGATTATTTATGAATGCACAACTCTAAGTGAGAATTTCCTCTTCTGGTTGAATTTCAGTAGTGTTATCCAAATTGCAAGTGCAAAGTTGGGATAAATTTATGGTTTCCCCTCATCTTTGGGTATACACTACTCAACCACAAGATAAAAAGCATATATTTTTGGTGATATACATCATATATCACCAGAAATATATGCATCTTGTGAAGGGTGGAGGCTTTGCTTTAGGGCTTTGTTCAGCCAATAGTAGAGTGCATACAGATTTTACTAATATAAGAAGGAGGGTTCATACTAATGAAACTTCAAATAAATGCCTCAAATTTGTACAATTCTTACAGAATAAAAAGAATTTATCCAATTCTATCACAGCAAACAGTTCCTGTTCTGAAATCTTCCACAATTATATAGGGTAAATGTTAGTATTAGACCTTTACAGCAGCTTCTCAATATCAGTATATCAAATTCTCAACTGTGGCCCATCTACAGGTACATAAATCTATGGATCAGGGCCACTGACAGTCTTGTTGATCAGCAGCCAAGGAGTTTGGGGAGGGTGGCTGAGGCAAAAGTGATGGAGGCAGGAGAGTAGGTGAGAAGGAATGGGTAGAGCTGTGGGGTGGCTGGACAAACAAAGAAGCAAGGAAAGGGAGCGTGAACAGAGATCAAACTGAGAAAAAAGTGTGCAATGGCAGGGCAAGGAAGAGGTGGGGAACAGTGTAGGGCGTAAACGGTAAGAAGTACAGTGGAATGGAGGAAAATGTGAGGAGGAAGTGACAGTGAGAAGAAAGGGTAGAGAAAGATGGCAGGGGATGTCAAAAGCCAGAGAACAAAGCAAGGATTAGTGAGGGAATTTTCCTGTGAATTTCTTAG
Organism: Eublepharis macularius; assembly: GCF_028583425.1. NCBI lineage: Eukaryota > Metazoa > Chordata > Lepidosauria > Squamata > Eublepharidae > Eublepharis > Eublepharis macularius. The sequence continues at coordinate 121,599,132 of NC_072792.1, forward strand.
GGGGTCCCCACTTTTGATAGATCTACTTCCAGTGGAATTAATAGGGCTTACTTCATCTAATATGCCTATCCAATATTGCACGTTTGTAAATATTGCCCTCTATTTTTCATTTCTATCACATATTTTGATCTAAGAAACCCCTTTGAAGTTATGAATGCAAATCTACAACATTGTTGCCTATTTATTACAATGCTGCCAACTCCAATGTAGAAACCAACAATAGGGTTGCTAGCTTCGGATTGGGTAATTTCTGGAGATTTGGGGGATGAAACCTGGAGAGGTGAGGGTTCAGGGAGGGGAGAGAAGAGGCCTCAGCAGGGCATAATGCTATTGAGTCCACCATCCAAAGCAGCCATTTTCTCCAGGGGAACGGATCTCTATTGTCCGAAGACGTTGTAATTCTGAGAGGTCTCCCACCTGGAGGCTGGCAACCTAACCCAACAGTAATGCTTTGGAATTAGAGGATAGACTGAGATTATAAGAAAAAATATCCAGCAGTCAAGCATTCAAATAGGCTCCAGGCTGAGCATTTATACTACTCAGACACAGAGCTGACTTTGTGTCCATCAAGTGAAACAACAATATTGGTACAGAGATCAGTCATAATGTAATGATAGAACAGGACAAGGTCAAAAAAAAAAGTATGGCAATTGTTAAAATTCACAACATGAAGCCTGTAAAGAGCACACCAGCAGAGTATCTAGAGTGGTGACATTCATTAACACAAATTACCTTCTGATATATCACAAGTTCCTGTAGCAGCATGCTATATAATAATTGTATAGAATATTGCTAGAAATTCCAGTCTCCTCACAGTGTTCTTCCAGCTGCACAGTGGGAAATCCACATTTTTTTAATGTGACAGCAATTTAGCATGGCCTATTAGCAGGCAAGACTCTTCAGAGCACCTTAAACAGTGGTGTATAACAACGTTCTGCACTAGCCCTTATTACTCAAGCATTTCTCTTCATGCTTTCTGTTTCTGAGACATTTGTGACCTTCATAGCACAGAAACTCAGCCAGAAGCAGTGCAAAAAAAATCATGTTTGAGCCTTGGAAAATTTTATTCCCGAATTCATTGCCAAGAATTATAATTTTAGAGTTTGGAATTTCTTCTATGCAGTGATAGAAATTGGTTGGTAAAGTTGAGTGAAGAATCCTATTAGATCAAGTCTAGATTTTAGTACGCTTGGATGAAGTTCCAGCATACAAGTATTAGTCTATCCTATATATATTTATGAATTGCAGAGTGGTCTGGTGGTACTGAACTCTGGTGTATCAATGCCAACTTTGTTCTGCCTATGTGCCTCAGGAAGGGAGAAGTCAGGGTCAGACCATAGCCATGAGGCAACAGATAGTTGTGCAGGCTTGCTGAGAAAGGAATGTGTGTGTGTTATGTGCTGTCAATTTATGGTGACCCTAAGAATTAATGGCCTCTGAAAACACCTATCATTGATAGCCTTTCTCAAGGCTTGCAAAATGAAGGACATGGCTTCCTTTATTGAGTCAATCCATCTCATGTTACATTTTTTTTCTTTTCTTACTGTCTCCAACTTTTCCTAGCATTATTTTTTTTTAGTGAGTCAGTGAGTCTTTTTTTCCCATGGTGTAATCAAAGTACAACAGCCTTAGTTTAATGATTTTATCTTCTAGGGAGAGTTCAGACTTGATATTTAATCTAGAACCCACTTCTTTGTCTTTTTGGCAGCCAATGGTATCTGTAAAACTCTCTTCCAACCCGCACATGTCAAGTGAATCAATTTTCTTCCTGTCATTTTCCTTCATTGTACAATTTTTACATCAAACATGATAATGGTGAATACCATAGTATGAATTATTTTGATCATGGTCTTCAGCAATACTTCCTTACACTTAAGTATCTTTTCTAGTTCCTTCATGGCTTCTGTTCCAAATCTCAGCCTCCTTCGGATTTCTTGGTTGCAGTCTCCCTTTTGGTTGATGATCGAGCCATGGAATAAAAAAATGTTTAACCAATTCATTTTCTTCATTGCCAACCTTAGCCATGACTTTTGTCATTGTTATGTTCAGCTGTAATCCTTCTTTAGTACTTTCTCCTTTAAACTTCATCTGTAGGGGTCAAATCTTCAGTATTTTTTTGCCGGTAATGTGGTGTTATTTGTGTATCTCAAACTGCTTATGTTCCTTCCATCAGTTTTCATTCCACCTTCATCTAAAGCTTTTATCTAGCTTTCCATATGTTATGTTCTGCATACAGATTGAACAGATATGAAGATAAAATACACTCTTGTCTGACACCTTTACCTGTAGGAAACCATTATGTTTCCTCAGATTCTGTGCTAAAAGTAGTCTCTTGTCCATACTATAGGTTGACCATTAAAATGATCAGATATTGTGGCACATCTGTTTCTTTCAAAACCATCTATAGCTTTTCATACAACACAGAGTCAAAAGCTTTGCTATAATCTATAAAACACAATCTGATTTTCTTCTGAAATGCTCTCGCATATTCCAGTAACCAAAATTATTATACCTCTTCCTTTTTTTAAATCCATTTTGAAAATATGGCATTTCTTGTTCCATATATGATGAGAATCTTAGTTATCAAATTTTGTTATAAAATTAGTTTAAAATTTTGAGCATCACTTTTCTTTTCATTTCTTTTGTCTACAGATCTAGAGGAGTTAGCTGTGTCACTCTGTAGTAGCAAAATAGAAAAGAGTCCAGTTAGTAAGACTAACCAGTTAGTAAGACTAACCAACTTTACTGTAGCATAAGCTTTCGAGAATCACAGTTCTCTTCCTTAGATGCATCTGATGAAGAGAACTGTGATTCTTGAAAGCTTATGCTACAGTAAAGTTGGTTAGTCTTAAAGGTGCTACTGGGCTCTTCTATTTTGTCTACAGAAATAGTCTTTGTGCATTCTTCTTTGATAATATTTCTGGTTTCAACCCACAGCTCTCCTGGTTCATATTCAGTTAAGCTTAGTAATGCAAATCTTTGAAATCTTCAGGAATGTTATTTAGACAATATTTTTGTGATATATTTTAATGTTTTTCTTCAGCTTTATTCTAATTTTTATATTAATAATTTGTGCTCTGTACCACAATCAGCTCCTAGTCTTGTTTTAGAAGAGAAAATAGAACTTCTCCATCTTCTTATGCTGATGATGTAATCTGTTTAATTTTTGGCCATCCGATGATGTCCACATATAATTTTCTGTTCACTTGCCTAGAGCATGTGCTTGCAATGGAAAAATTGTTGGTTTCATGAAATTCTATGAGTTGCTCTTTTGCTTCGTTTCATAATGCTAGTCCAAATTTTTTGGAAAATATTTGATTCTGCTTTGTTTCCTACTTTTATGTACCAGTCACCTATGATTATCGACACACATTGTTTAGGTACATGATCACTTTCTTCCTGGACATTTGTATAACTGCTTTCAAGTTTTTTTCCATTTCAGCATTCATAGTTGTGGCATAAACTTAAATGATGGTTATGTTGATAGGATTTCCATGAAATCTAATTGATATTATTCAGTCAGCCTTTGCATTATAGCCACGATAACTTGTGCTACATCTTTCCTCACTTATTAGAGCAGCCCTGTTTCTTCTGAGTTTGTCATTTCTATAATATAAAACACATACAGTGCAATCCTAAGAGGAGGAAGCAAAAGTGCTCAGTGAGCCAACAGAAAGTTATGCTGTCATATCCCAGACTTATGCTAACATAACCCCCCATGCCAGTATGTGGCCACAGCACTTCTCCATTGCATCCCTCCATCAGTGACTGGCCACAGCAGGAGAGCAGCTGTGTAAGTGCAGTATAAGTCCCTGTGCTGGCAGCTAAGGGCAGGCTGGGTGGCAGGCACATGAATTAGTTGACTACTTAAGCCATTTTGGGCCCAGGAAGGTCTCCCCCCATGATGGAAAGTTAGCCTGTAGGCACACATTTTATAGGAAAACCTGGTTGTCCCTTCCATGCCTGGCCCCACCCAGCAGCCCAGCAGGGCATAGGATGCTGACTACCAATCAGCTTGTGCTGCCACATGTGTCCAATTCCCATCCCTGCTATCCCATCAGTCCTCCATCCACTGTAGATAACCTCCAGCCTGGGTGGCCATGGCCCCAGATAAGTAAGGACATGGCCAGAAACTCTGCCCAAGAGCCTCCTGCTGTGGGGACTTAGACCATGAGGTGGGAGAGAGTGCTCGCGGTAGCAGGGCAAAAGTGCACAGGGAGAACTTAGGGAGCTCAGGGTAGCATTTGACACTCACTCAGGGGAAGAGAGTTAAGTCCAGAAACTCTGTCTAACAATTAACACCAAAGTTGCCTTGCCGGGTAATGACTCCTGGCCAAAGAGGGCCTAGGACATGCCAACAGGTAAGAAGGAGCTGTGGAAGTTGCTATCCCGGCTTGCTCATTCAAATTGGCCTCCCCTCTTTCGTCACCCGTGCCCCCCCCCATGCTGGTCTCTGCAGTAGAGGCTTGCCAGGTGGCAGGCAGCCCCTACTCACAAATCGGCACAGTCCATACCCGCTAAAGAGGCAGTTACCCAAGGAGCCATGCTTGATGGAGTTGTGGGGAGGAGGAGAGTTCCAGCAGCCCATGCCATGGCTCCATTCATACTCAGCCAGGCTCCCCCTTCAGGCAGAGGGGACAGTACGGGTTTGGGTTGAGGTGACTGGGCACTTGCTCTCGTTATTCCCTTTTGATAGTGGGTGCACAACCCCTTGACCATCTCCCTTCTAGGATCAGAGTTGCAAGAAGTAGCTTGTTTTGGGGGCATTGTGTGTGTGGGGTATGTTACTTGATTTTCACTTATTGTTACTTTTCTGAGAGTTCTGAGAGTGTTTCTGAGCATGAAGCCCTCTTTTGCAGTTGTGCTCGACAAATGCCACTTGTGGCTGGGTGCTATTACTGTTAGGTTCTGTTCTGTAGTGTTTCCCAACTGGCTGAACTCAATGCCTGGCTGCAGTGAATGACACTGTTTCTGCTGGGCTAAGTTGCAAGAGTGCCCCTTGGTTCAGTTTGGTTTGGGTGGAATAGATATGATTCTCTGATGTGAAGTTGTTCCTCTTGCATTAATTTGGTTATGGGGGTGGGGCCTTAAGTTTACTTCTAGGTGCAAGAGTTCCCTTGCTTCATACGATTTTTTGTATTTTGTATTGCACTTTATTCCATGTTTGACTATATGTTGTATTTTAATATTAATGTAATGTAAATGTAACATTAATGCTGTTATCTGCCCTGAGCCCGCTTGTGCGGAGGGCATGTAAGAAATATAATAAATAAAATTTGTTTAAATTAAATTTTTGTTAGTGTGATTCTCTGATGTGAAGGTTAGTCCTCATAGGGAACAATGGAGAGTGGCTGGCCAGCCTGCTCTAGGGGTGTTGGGGGTTTGGATTTGTGTGTGTATGGTTCTGTTGGGCTTTCCCAGGGATGGGCTTGCATTCAGGAGTGTGCCTCAGCTGTGGCATCCTTGCCCTTTGCATAAGTGCTCCTAGGAAAGACATTTGAAAAGTTCTCATCATACAGAACAATGGGGAGTGGCTAGCCAACCTGCTCTGAGGGTGCTGGGCTTTGGAGGGGGGCTTCAGTTTGGCTCTATTAGGCTGTCTGGGGTGTAGATGGTAAATGAGAGTGTGCCTGTGGCTATGCTACAATCCATGTATTTCTGCTGTCGGAGTCTGGTTTTTTGAATAGAAACAAATGGGATGGCTGGGGGTCACCTTCTTTGGAGGGGGGCATAAAATGCCCCCAAGGTCCAATATCACTGATACTTGGGAGTTCTTGAGGTGACAGGTATGAGTAGGTCCCCTCCCCCAGCATCCTAGAAAGCCCACTATTTTTCTTCATAGAGAATAATGGGGATTGGAGGTGGATGGGGCACCTTCTTTGGAGCGCCACAAAATGGACCCCTGAAGTCTAATATTACTGAAACTTGACAGGACTTGAGATGACAGGTAGGAGTAGATCTCTTGCTAATATGGTGCATTTTGCTTGCAAAATGCCACTACCAGCCACCTAGAAAAACCCCCTAGGTAATAATGGAGATTGGAGGTGGATAGGGGCACCTTCTTGGGGGGGGGCATAATATGGCTCCCCAAAGTCCAATCTTTCTAAAACTTGGGTGATCATGAGAAGTAGGAGAAGGTCCCCACCAACTTTGGTATTATTAGGAAAGAAAATCTCCCCCCCCCCGCCCGCAGGCCAACAAGGCTTAATCTTTCCTAATAATCTGGAAGCAGTTTAAATACCCAAAGCTGAAGCGGCTTGTAATTTCAGGTTTGGGTTTTCCCCAAATCTTTTTCTTGCTTCAGTAAACCAGAAGTGGGAATCCAGAATGTGTGCCAAGGTGCACACCTCTAATTTGAGTTACTACTCATTCAACCCAATTCAGCTATTTCAAGTCTAATCAGCTGTTGGAAACAATTAGCTGTACCATATTGAGGATAGTCCAAAACACTACTTTATTCAAAAAGGACTATATGAATTGGCTTCATAGCGTCAGATGTTGGTGACTCTTTTGTCTACTAAGTGCAAGAAAAGTGAAAGGTATGTCCCAGTCCAGACACTGGAAGCAAAGAGATCTATCTTCCATCACTGGAACAAAGGATACAAGGATGGCAAAGCAAATTCAGTTTTACAAACTGAAGAATTTATTTCTTGGAAAAATCTCCAAAATTCTGCATAACTTATACTCAGCCTCCTCTAATATAATGCCACTCTAGCTAGGAGGATTCATTAGACAGAAATGTCTGTAGCTAGCAATGTGCATTTTCTCATGCATTTCAAGCAGCTAATCAGTCTCTTTAATAATTATCTAGACGAAGCCAACAACAACCTCATGGAACTCTGGAAGAAGAAGGGAACTTTCATGGAGTCAAATAAGCAGCTGATGGAGAACTGATGCAGTGAACCTAATTCAACCTATTATCACAGCACTGGGATGTTCTGGCACCTTTAAGATAGCATAGCATGATGATAGCCCACCGAGTCTTGCTTCACTCCAGATTACATAAACACAGTGTAACAAGACAAACCACAACCTGACTATGCATCTTTGATATGCCAGAGCATTTAAACAACCAGTTTCTATACCAAACAAAATCCCTACATGATGATTTTGCTATGTCAGCCAGTACTTAAATTTTCATCTGTGTCTAGCTCCTGTGTCATTTTACTCACATCTATTGCTTTTTTTAAAAAAATGGAAAATAGGTTGCATATTGATCATATTCATTTTTGTAACATCTAAATTCCTCTCTAAAAATATTGCAAGCCACGCTCAAATCCACAATGTTTTCAACAATTCATTTACCGGTTGACAGTTCTATCATTATTTAATATTAGCATCAAAGTTTATCTTGAGCCATACAAAGATAAAAAAATAAACAAATCCCTGCTTACAAATTTATAATCTATAAAGGAATGGGTCTTTGGTCAACACACATGCATCAACAGACATCATGTATTCCTAAGGTATCTGCACACCTTTACACACCAAAGTTTTTGTTGTTATACTCTCACAAAATGTTAGGCATTTTAGAATAAACTTTACTCAGTTGAGCAGAGGCATTCAAATGCATTCTAACACTGTTTAGGATTAAAAGTACTGTAAGCATGATGCCATGTGACTGTTCAGGATTACCAGTGGTGAACATGGAATTGTTCACACTAGCCTCACTCCTCTGTACATTCAATATGACATTTGGAAAAGCCTATTCACCTGCAAATTGTAGGCATGTAGATTCTTCCAAAAATTATGCTGAACATACATAGAGTTGGAGTTGGGACCACCAGAGTTGGGACCAGTTGGAGTTGGGACCACCAGACACAGTCCTGCTCCCTCTTGTGCATACATTCAGTTACATAATTTCTAAACAATCCTTACAAACTCATAAACACATTTAGAGGTGTTACTTGAAATGAGCAACTAACAACATTGAAGGAATCTGTAAGTAAGGTAAATTGTGAAATGGGAGACAGACTTTCTGTTAAAACTGCTTATGGTGCTACAAGAAGGAATATAAAAAAGAATTGATCCATAATTTGCTGAAGTACCCAAAGAGAATTTAGCAGGGCTGTGTTTAAGACTAGAAGCATTTTAATTACAGATCAAACTCTACTTTATTCTTACTTATAAGTTGCCTTTCTGCTACAATGGGACATGCAAGGAAGTTTCTGTATGTTAGTATGTTTAAAAAAATTAATATTACACAATAACTTAAAGAATAATAAAACAGCAGCAATAAAACGACAGGGTTAAACAAAAAGAATGAAACAATAAAACTACATAAATAACAAAAATCTTCAAAGGAAAATAATAAGGCCAGTTTGCTAAAACAGAGTTTATTTGCAAATTTGGAACAATGTACTCTCCCAGGGCTTAACGGTGTCACTGGATTTTCTCTCACTACAGATGCTGATTTTCTGTTTTTCACACCCCAAATCTATCAAGCTAATTACAGTATTATTATACTTTACATCCTTACTTTTAAATACTCCTCTCACCTTCTCAGTGGATAAAAACCCTACATAGTTCTGCTTCTAAATGTATCTGGTGAAGGAAGCTTTGACTCTCAAAAGTTCATATCCTGAAATTCTTGGTCTCTAAAGTGCTGGATCTGAATCTTGCTCTTCTACTGCATACTAACACAGTTACACTCCTGAAACCATCATCATAAATAATCATACTAGTTAACAGCAAAAGATATATCTCCCTATTATTATTATGGATCTACCCTGCTGGCCACTCCATCCAAGAATGTTGTGCAGACTAAAACTGGTACAAAAAACAAATAGGGCCTCGACCGTTATATATGTCAGGCTATGGCATTCCACACTTGATAGTCTGTTTCACTCCCTTCTGCAAGAAGACAAGGTCTTTCTTTTTTAAAAAATTTTTATTGGTGAGTATAAATTCCAAATTTGATACATACATTCCCTTGATATCTAATTAACCCTATCCCCCACCCTTTTCCTCCCCCCTCCCTATCGACTTCCAACAGCTTTCCAACCCATACCCCTTCTTATTACTTAAATCTATTCATTTATACTTTCCTACCACATGTAATCCTAATATCCCTTACTCTAAGCACATTCTAATTTTACAGATATTCTATCAAATATATCAAATATACTATCAGTATAATATTCGTCTATGAAATATACTATCAATATAGTATAATATACATCTTATACCCCTCAATGTAGTAGACCAGTAAAATATAGTATAATATATAACAAGAATCTTGGTTTAAACATATTCTATTTCTTTTAAGCATATAGTCTATCAAATATACTACTATCAATATAACATGTATTATAAAACCCCTATTGTGTGCCATGCCACCAATGTAGCACAGCACACAACACAGTATAACACAACCACATTATATAATATACAATCTGATCCACTAACGTAATATATTATATATAGTATACCCCATTAGTATATTTATTTAACTACACTCATATTCATATAATCTGAATAAAATTCCCCTAACCCTTATACTAGCTTAGATTATAGTTACATTTCCCCTATATGGTAAGATCCCCTCTCTCTTCTCTTATCCTTATTTTTCTTTAAAAATTCTCAAACTGCCACAATTCTCCTTTTACATCCCATTTTTTTTCCAAGAATTGTTTCAATTTCCCCCAATCAATAATATATTGCCCTAGGTCAAGATCTTTAAGTTTCCTTGTCATTTTGTCCATTTCTGCCATGTACAGCAATTTATAAATCCAATCTTCTACAGTTGGTATTTCTTGTGTCTTCCATTTCTGCGCATACAAAAGTCTTGCCGCTGCAGTCATGTAAAATAACAATGTTCTATACTGCACTGGAACAGTCTCCATTCCAAGGTTCAGTAGCAACAGTTCTGGGTTCTTATTAATTTGAATTTGCAAAATCTCATTAATTACTTCAATTATTTCTCCCCAGTACTGCTTAGCTACTTCACAAGTCCACCACATGTGATATAGTGATCCTTCATGCTTTCTGCATTTCCAGCATTTGTCTGACATATTAGTGTTTCCTAGCGCAATTTTCTTTGGTGTTAAATACCATCTGTAAATCATTTTGTACACATTCTCTTTAATGTTCGTACAAGTTGAAATCTTCAATGTGTTTTTCCGTAGATGCTCCCACGCCTCCATCGTTATCTCTTTATGAAAGTTTATTGCCCACTCCACCATCTGGACTTTTACTGTTTCATCCTCTGTATGCCATTTCAGAAGTAATTTATAGATTTTAGATATTTCTTTCTTGCCTTCTTGTAATAACACTTCCTCCAACTCAGATTTTTCCAATCTTATACCTCCTCTCAGGCAGGCCGCATTGTAAAGATCTCTGATCTGTCTGTACTGAAACCATCCATAACAAGGAGACAATTCTTCTTCTGTCTTTATTCTCAGCTTTGAATGTTGTATTTGTGTAATCTCCTTGTAAGTTAAACATTGCTGCTCAATATCCACAGTTCTCGGATCTTTTACTTCATACGGAACCACCCATGAAGGAATTCCATCTTCCATATACACCTTATATTTCTTCCAGACTGTGAAGAGGCTTCTCCGAATATAATGGTGCAAAAACAAAGAGTCCGCTTTTACTTTATCATACCACATGTATGCATGCCATCCAAATATTTTTTTGTAAGACAAGGTCTTTTGATTTCAAAAGGTTTATTGTGAAAGACAGCATTCAAGCCCAGATGTACATATTCCAGGATTAGAGATCCTGGCCAAGCAAAGCGTTGCTAGGAATGAATCATAGAGTAAAGGTTGTTACATTTCACACTCCCGGAGCCCAGCCTCCCCCCTGAGTTCATACAGCAAAACTTCTCAGAGGAGCGATGAGCTGGCCAAGGTTGAAACAGCAGATAAGACAGTATCCTTTCCCATGGAATCGGCTCCTTGCAGGTGTTGCCTGGAGGGAAAGAAGTCTAAACACTATACGATTAAACATGGCGTTACTTAAGTTAAAACAGTTTCTGACATTCTGCCCCTCTCCCCCCGGTTTGTTCGAATATGCTTGATGGAATTGTTTAATAAGTCTGGGGGCTTTTACATGGATGGACTCTACCCATTCTTTGTACCCTTCCTCAAAGTCTTTCCAACAAACTAAGTAGAACAGTTTGTGATATCTGATTTTAGAGTCCAGAATTTCATCAATTTCGTAGTGCACGTGGTCATTGATCATGGTGGGAATAGGGGTGGCTGGTGATGGATGCCAGTTATCTGGTGCAGGAGCCTTTTTTAAGAGACTGAGATGAAACGTTGGGTGGACGTGGTGTAAGTTCTTTGGAAGATCGATTTCTACAGTCACTTGATTAATTACTCTTTTAATAGGAAATGGTCCCAAATATTTTAAAGCAAGTTTCTTGATGGTTTGATCAATCCTAAGGTTCTTTGTTGAAATGTATACTTTGTCTCCTGGGTGCAATTCCCATTGTTTCGCACGGTGGCGATCTGCATATTTTTTATAGTCTGCTTTTGCTTTGTTGAGAGAGGTTTGGATGGCTGTCCATTGTTCACTGAGGGCAGTCCACCATTGATGAAGATCTCCTTTGGGTTGTTGTTTCTCAGGCATTTCAAAGGGGAATGCTTTGCCATCGTAGCCGTGTACAATTTTAAAGGGGGTTTCACCGGCTGAACTGTGGACTGCATTGTTATAAGAGTATTTGGCAAAATGAAGAAGCTCCACCCAGTTGTCTTGTTGAAAATTAATATAGCAGAGGAGAAATTGCTCTAATATCTGATTATTTTTTTCCGATTGTCCGTCACTCTGCGGATGGAAAGCGGAACTGATTCCTTGTTCTATTCCAGTTAACTGTAGTAGCTCCCGCCAAAAGTTGGCAACAAATTGTCCGCCGCAATCCGATATCACCTTAGAGGGAAAAAGTGCAGCTTCACAATGTGTTTCATAAATACTTCAGCTAGTTTTTTGGCGGTGGGAATGGTTGTACAGGGGATGAAATGTGCTTGTTTGGAAAACAAATCCACAACCACTAAAATACAGGGGCAACCCTTGGAGGGAGGTAAATCTGTAATAAAGTCCATAGAAATTACTTCCCAGGGTCTATTAGGGGTTTCCAGTGGTTGTAAAAGTCCCGGTGGTTTCCCTTTTCTGGTTTTGGCACATATACAGGTTGGGCATGAAGATACATATTGGGATACATCCTTTCTGATCCCAGGCCACCAAAATTGTCTCTGTATTAAGTGGAGGGTTTTTAAGTAACTGAAATGACCCGCGGTGCAGGCATCATGACAACACTGTAGAATTTCCATTCGGAGACTGGCTGGTATGTACAGTTTATCCTCTTTAACCCAGTCTCCCTCCGCCGTTTGAGACATTTTTGCTTTGGGCGCTCCCTCCCCTTCTTTTTCCACCTCGCTTTTCACTTTTGCTCTCCACCCCTTTTCTTCTGCTTGAGTTTGCACAGTTTGGCTGTGAGTAGTGACCACTCCTCCTAGTTGGTGGGGAGTGAATACTGTGTCTATGGTTTCCTCTCTCTTGCTCTGATGTTGGGGCATGCTCGAGAGAGTGTCAGCTAAGAAGTTAGTTTTCCCTGGCAGAAAGTTGAGGGTGAAGTTAAATTTGGAGAAGAATTCCGCCCATCTGAGTTGTTTGGCGTTAAGGCGTCTAGGGCTTTTTAGTGCTTCTAAGTTTTTGTGATCAGTCCAAACCTCAAAAGGGTGCATGGCTCCTTCAAGCCAGTGACGCCATACTGTAAGAGCTACTTTAACGGCAAAGGCTTCTTTCCCCCATACATTCCAATGCCTTTCAGGTTCAGAAAATTTTCTAGAGAGATATGCACATGGTTTGGCTTTTCCGTTTTCTCCCTTTTGCAGCAGCACCCCCCCCTATTGCCGCATCGCTGGCATCGACTTGCACTATGAACGGGCAATTTTCATTAGGGTGTTGTAAAACGGGCTCGGATATAAATTTAGCTTTGAGTTTCTCAAAAGCTATTTGGCATTGTGGGCTCCATTCTAATTTGGAGGTGGGTTTTCTTGCTTGTTCCCCTTTATCTTTAGTTTTGAGGAGCTCCTTTAGTGGAAGGGCAATTTGAGTGAAACCTTCTATGAAGTCTCTATAGAAGTTGGCAAATCCCAGGAAAGATTGCAATTGTTTTCGAGTAGAAGGAGTTTGCCAATCTTGCACTGCCTGTATTTTGGCAGGATCCATTTTTAGCCCTTGCCCGGATATACGGTAGCCTAAGTAATCCAATTCCGTTTTATGAAACTCACATTTAGAGAGTTTGATAGGGAGCTTGTGGCACATTAAAGTGGTCAGCACTTCTCGTACTAGTTTTACATGTTCTTCCTTTGTTTTCGAGTAAATTAACACATCATCTAGATAAACAACCACTCCTTTATATAAATATTTGCGCAATACTTCATTGATCATAGACATGTATACAGACGGGGCTCCAGATAAGCTGAAAGGCATAACAAGGTATTCATTTTGTCCTAATGGTGTATTGAATGCGGTTTTCCATTCATCTCCCTCTCTAATTCTTACATGAAAATAGGCATCTTTCAGATCTAATTTGGAGAAGATCTTACCTTGTGCCACGACGTTGAGTAGATCTCTGATGAGAGGGATGGGGTAGATGTTGGTTGTAGACACAGCATTGATTCCTCTGAAGTTGGTGCATAGTCTTAATCCTCCATCCTTTTTCTTTACGAAGAGTACAGGAGCTGCATGAGGGCTATTAGCCGGACGGATGAATCCTCTTGCTAAGTTTTTATCAATAAATTTTCGTAGTTCTTCTCTTTCCAATGGACTCATGGAATATAGTTTGCCTTTTGACAGACTTTCTCCCGGAATAATCTCAATGGCGCAGTCTGTAGCACGGTGGGGAGGAAGACGGTCAGCTTCCTCTTCACTAAACACTTGTTTTAGACTTCTATATTCCTTGGGGATGCGATTCAAATCCTCTTGAGTTAGAAGAGCTACATCTAATTGTGGTGGTTCAGGCCTTCCCCATTTGGGTTGCCAATAATGTTGAGTGCAATAGTTAGTATTGAAGTCCACTGTTCCTTTTGTCCAGTCTATGTGAGGGTTATGATCCCATAACCAACAACTGCCGCGGATAAGAGGGTATTTTGCAGCTTGGCTGATTACAAAGCATCTTCTTTCCCAGTGGTTTTTCATACCAGTGGGTATGGGTTCGGTTTCTAGCGTCACGGGATTCATGTTGGATCCATCCATTTGTTCAAAGATAATCGGATTTTCTAGTTCTCTAGTTTCCAGACCCAATCCGTTTACTAAGGCTGGGGCTACAATATCTCTGGAACATCCTGAATCAATTAATGCATCTACGCAAATGTGCGTTCCCCTTTTTGGGTTTGTTAATATTACGGGTAGAAACAAGATAGACCCCTTTTCTCACCCCTCGTTTTGGGTGATTTTCTTTTCGATCTGCCATTCGGGTCTCTTTACGACAGATCCATCTCGTTTCCCAACTGAGGGCTGGGTGCTTTTTCTTCACTCTCCGGGAGCTGTACTTCAAGTTCCATTAAAACCTCTTCTGCTTCTAAACCTTTTTCTGGTTGGTTGCACTTTGGCATCCTCCTTCCTCTGCTTGCTCTCGGAGCTGGTACGGGACGCGCCGGGGTGGGGGCAGCCGGTGCTGGTATGCGTGCAGGGCATTGTGCTGCTCGACCCCCTTTGGGTACTATTGATGTTCTCCTTGCTCCTATAGCTTGTTGTTGTTCTACTAACCACACTTGTTGTATGCAGTTTTCGACTTCACAGGCCAGTTGGATCCATCCTAGAAGTGTTGGCGGATCGTCCTGTATTAGTGCTCGATCCAGTAATCTGGGATTCATGCCTCCTTTAAACATCACAATTTTAGTCCCTTCCTCGCAGTGAGGGCATTTGGCTGCCAGCTGCCGATATTTGGCCGCATAATCCCTGATTGGTTGAGTACCTTGCCGTAAAGTCTGCAGTTCAGTGCGGGAATGATCCTCCTCAAGGGGGTCTTCGTATTAGGCATGCAAGGCTGCCATAAAGCTTTGCAAAGTGTCTAATTCTGGAGCACCAGAATCATATAAAGTTACATACCATTCGGCTGCTCTGCCTTCCAATCTCGATGCCAGGTGATCAATTCTACTTTCTTCGTCCGGAAACAGATGTCCCCAACGGTTAAAAAACTGGAGTGCTTGTACTACAAAGAATCCCAACTTTTGTGTATCGCCATCGAAAGTGGCTTCCAGTTTAATCCAGTTTAATGGTAGTTCTGGTTCTCTCCGTCTATCCGGCGGTAGCTGCACAGGGGCCGGCTGTGGCATCGGCCCCTGCATCAGTCCTCTAGGCCGGTCTTGTGGATCTCTGGGGATCCCTAGTGGTCGCGACCTGGGCAGGCTTCCAGGCAACGGAGCTCTCGGTCCCGGGGCCCCTGGGGGAATTTGCATGAGAGGTAGGGGTTGCAGTGTTGGTGGTTGCTGGGGTGTCACCTGTCTAGGAGGTATCTGCAGAGCCACCAGTCTTGGAGGGGGAGGAAGTGGTTGCTGTTGAGGAACGATCTGAGGTGTAGGCGGTGGTGGTACTTGCTGTGTGGTTGTCTGGAGCGGCGCTGGTTGGATTTGAGGCCGTAACATTGGCGGAGGAGTTGGTAGCACCTGCGAAACCGATTGCTGTGGGATGGCAGTTTGGACTGGCGTAGTATGGACTGGAGTAGCCTGCGCTTGTGTTGGTGGTGGACCCACTCCTGATCCCGGAGTGGACTGTCTGCCCACCGATCTTGGGTCACCCGCAGGTACTTGTCCTTGAGCTATCGCCGGCACTTGCCATAGTTGATCGGCTGCTTCTCGTACTTCTCTCTGGCCTCTCACCAACTCACCAATAAGGTAGACAGCTTGAGCTAATTCCTCCTCCATCGCTCCCATCCGCCCTTCCATTCGGCGGTAATATTCCACGGCTTCTCGGTTAGCCCCATCTTCCCCTGGGTTCAGTTGATTCTGGAGGGATATAGTCCATGGGCCACGGCCTAACCAGCCTCTCTTCACCTCTGAATGTCCTCCATCCCTGGGTTGTACTTGTATTGACGGAGGGCTGTGTAGTCCCAACTACTGCATCACCTTGGAGCATTTGTTCCTCCTCCATAGTCATGCTGGCTAAAATCCCTTTTGTTAAGCCAGTAATTGCCGAAATCCCAGTATCCACTACCTGGGTTCGATATTCCAGCGGCTGAGTGTGTCCATGCTCTCAGGTTTTGGCTGAGTTCACATCTGTATAATCCCAGCTCATAAGCTCCTGTCGGGTGGTCTCCCAATCCTGGAGATCCTCTGCCCCCCTCCTGGGGTCCCACTCTTCCAGGCAGCCAGCATCTACATTCCAATTATACCAGGGCTGATTGCTGGCCCGCCTTCTTGCTCCGTCGACCCTTCTTGCTCTTGATGCTGGGGCCTTCTTGCTCCGTCGACCCGATGGTCTGTCTCACATCGATCATTGACCGGGAAAACATGGTCCCCGCTCTCCTCTCCCTTGTCTCTCGCGGACGGGAGCCCCACTGCCGCGGAGTTGGCAGCGAAATCAACAGATTCTGATCGGTAACTTTCACGCACCTTCAGTCGTGCACCTGCTATAGCCGGGTCAGCTTGCTCCCCTCTTCTGACGGGCACGGATTCCATCAGGGTGGCGGGAACCAACACCGCTCCTCTTGTAGGAACCACTGAGGGTGCTTCGGTGGGTATTTCGCCTGGGTCCAGAGCCTCCCCCTGTCCTCTTATTGGCATCAATGGCGTGGAGTCATCCCCCTCCTGTCCAGGGTTGACTAGATCAATCAAGGAGTCCTCAGTATCCATTCTCCCTGGTTGAGGGGTTGTAGACTCCAAAGGGTAGATTCCTAGCAAAATGTCAGGCTATGGCATTCCAGACTTGATAGTCTGTTTCACTCCCTTCTGCAAGAAGACAAGGTCTTTTGATTTCAAAAGGTTTATTGTGAAAGACAGCATTCAAGCCCAGATGTACATATTCCAGGATTAGAGATCCTGGCCGAGCAAAGTGTTGCTAGGAATGAATCATAGAGTAAAGGTTGTTACATTTCACACTCCTGGAGCCCAGCCTCCCCCCTGAGTTCATACAGCAAAACTCAGAGGAGCGATGAGCTGGCCAAGGTCGAAACAGCAGATAAGACAGTATCCTTTCCCATGGAATCGGCTCCTTGCAGGTATTGCCTGGAGGGAAAGAATTCTAAACACTACACGATTAAACATGGTGTTACTTAAGTTAAAACAGTTTCTGACAAAATATAAAAAGAAGCTCACTCTCATCCATCAGCTTCCAAGTGCTAATGTCTCTTTTAGCTGCCATTAGAAACTATTTATAGATATAAGAGAAAAAGGTAAAGGAGATGACTGGTTTTGTGAAAGGAATCTAGTATTCTCTCATGCTCACATGCCCCACTAATTCTGAAAATGAGAAATAAAAAATCCACTATTTTAAGATGGAATTCTATGAACAGTAAACATGAATTTCAGAAGAAATCTATATTGATTATAATGTCAGTAAAAATGTATGTGAATATGAGGCATGAGAATGGGGACATCCCTGTGAGATATTTTCCACCAAAGAAATAAAGTGAGCAGGAAAGCAGATATGATCCAATTTATTTCCTATTGTTAGGATTTGATTCTCATGTCGACAGCATAATTTCACATACTTTATTAAGAATAGGTATATCTTTGGAGAACCATGTTACAGGGAAAAAAGACCAGTTGCCATCTAATGAAACTGTTTTAAGAAATAAATTAAATGCTTCCCAGTAACTTTTTCTGAACTATTACAAAGATTCTTACCATTTTATCTTCTAATACTTCTTTAATAGAATATTTATACCCTACCTTCACCAATTTCCTCTAAGTATTTAGTCCAAGCTTCTTTAAATAAATAGATCCACAGCCAAGAATATTTTGAAAACTAGATTCCAGTCTACACCGGATGGATATTGTTATTTATTCATTATATCTCCATTTCAGTCTTCTTATATGGAGTCCAAAGCAGCAGACATAAGTTCCCAGGAAGTCTCCCTTCCAGGAACTGGCCAGGCCTGGAAGTGTCTTTTCTGTCTTGAATGAAGGCTTTGGGTACATCCAGTGAGAAATTAATCCATATGATTGTCTAGCAGTAATTGTCCCTGACAAAGCACGTAGGAGCGAAACAGACTGGGCTAGCAGTCTGTCCAGTTGAGCCATCTCCAGCAGCATACCATGGGATGAATGAGCCTGTACACACAAGAGAACACCAGTTAATTAATTTAAAAATAAATACTTACTGGTATTCTTAGAGCACCCTGTGTTGGACTTCTTTCCTGGACCTGCAGAAAAAGATAAATTTATTTGGTCATTTACTACATGGACTGTACCTGTGCTGTACCTTTAAGTGAGAACACAGGGTGATCATGTATTTATGTACTATGCCTTTTATGCTATTTAGTGGATATTTATTATGCTATTTATTGGACTTATGGATATTTATGAATATTGATTCCTTATTTATTAGTTGTGACACTAATCTTGCACTTATGCACTCTGTTTATATATATAAATCTTTTTGAATAAGTCTTAACACTGATTGCTGTAATATTGGTATGAGTCTGTGTGGGAGACTTTTGGTTGCTTGTCTTCAGGCTCAGATCTTCACCAAAGTGGTTCTCAGAATAATAAAAAAATGGAACGGCCACTCACTTTCAGTCATCACACCAAAGTATCAGAAAGGACAGTGGCAATTCGATTGACTGAGTTTTAAATAGAAGTTATAGATAAGGAAAGGGGAATAAATTTGTAGAACAAATAGTCTTCAGCACTCTAATGGTGAAGGAAGGAAGGAAACTTCAAGGTAATCCCCTCAGCCTGAACAAAGAAATAAGAGATCTCACAAGGAAGAGTTGATCATGTGGTTACAGTTCTTGGCTCTGGACTCTTACTCATAGATTAGGATTCCTAGGTCCTTATATCTTCCTGGTGGGAGGGGAGATCCAGGACTTACCTGCTCCAAGCTCCTCCTGGAGAGGCATGATGACACCACTTCCAGGAAGTGATGTCATCATGCTGAACACAGCCATTCTCCTGTGCTTCATGTGGAGCTAATTCTGGCCCGTTTGAGGCCCAAATTGGCCTCAGTGAAGCATGGGAGCATGAACATGGTTGGTGTGACAATGTCACTTCAGAAAGTGACATTGTTGAATCCTGAAAGGAGCATGCCCATCGCACACTTTCCTGGGGGGGGGGTGCTGCCTCCCACTGATCACCAGTTATCAGCAGCAAGGGGGCAAACCCCCCCAAAATTGCCTGCCAGTGGCAGGCAACTGGGAAGGCAATCATAGATATATGCATTCAGAAGTAGACCTTTCTTGAGTAACGCCTTTTCTTCTTGCTATATTAATGCCAAGCACATTCTTCTTTCACCTATTAAGGGAAAAGAAAAAGTATCAGTCCTTTAACATCGAAATTTAATGCTGTGCAAGAAGACAGAACCACTCAGATGTTCAATAGTGGGAGAGAGGGGAGCCTCTTGCCCACAGCAATCTGATCTCAAGTGTGAGGCTGTCAGAACCAGGCCCCATTTGTAGGTTGTGGTATGGTTCTATATATGAAAGCTTTTGCCCCCCTATTCGGAATGAAGGGACGTACACAAGGCTTGGGTGAAAAACAGGGCCTTTTATTGACCAAATTAAATTAATAACTTACTAATGTAATAACGTAATAACGGCAAGGGGATAGCTAGCGGTACTGGTCGAGCCAAGGGGTCCCTTGGACCTACTCCTTGACCTGTATGGGCGAGCACCCCCTGCCCCAGGTGTGAGCCATCCATATGCATGGCTGTAACCCGGCCGGCCAGGCAAATGGTTCCCCCCTTTAAAGCGCCATACACCCCAGCCGTAAAGCCCGAGGTAAGGCCTTTTCCAGGGGCTCCCAAGGGCAGCCTGCCCTCTCAGCTGGCAGCCGTAAAGCCCACCAGCTGATCCAAGACAGACCCCCATTCCCCACCAATGGGGATGTGCCACCGGGTGCTCACCAGCCAGCTCTGCCTACCCAAACTAACCTGCCACTGCCAGGGCCAAGCCTCTGCTTAGGCCCTGGCACCCCACATCTCCTGCAGGGCTAACCACAACCCTTGCTGCAAATCAGTCAAAAATATAACATTGCCCTTGAAGGACAGGTGTACACCGTCTCCTCGGTAGAGGTCGGCATAAGTGTCCCTGATCAGAGGATGGGGCAAATAAATCCCCAGCCCCGCACCCAAAGCCATAAACATGGCCTTATTGGCCTTACACCTGGCTCGCTCGATCCCCTTGTGATCCAAAGCCTCCCTCCACACGCGACATGGGAGGATAGCGGACCACATGATCAAAACCCCAGGCCACTTCTCAGCAATAAATTTCAAGTTGGACTGCGCCTGAAGAGTAAGGGCCTTGCCTTTGACCCACCCCAAATCATTTCCACCTAAGTGGATAACTAAGAAATGAGGAGGAGGGACACACCTTCCCTCAAACAGGAGTGGCAACAGGCCCGGCCATCGCAGGCCCCGACAGCCCTGCCACTCAACCTGGGCCCAACGACTGAGGCCAAGCTGGGACCCAACAGGCGTCCTCTTGGCCTGATGGGCAGCCCAAAAGATCATGCTGTGTCCGCAAATGAGGATCCGAAACCTCCCACGGCGAACCACAGCACCTAAAGAAGAAAAAGACAATTAACAAGAGCTCACAGCTGGGCCGGCAGTGGATGGACATACCCCCGGTAAGCCGTCGATCGCCACCGCCCTACCTGACGAATGGCCGTCTCTGGGTATCCCATCGCAGCTGCTGTAGAGGCAGCTCCAATCCTAAATGAATGGGTACAAAACTTGAACCCAGTCAAGCCCAGCTTAGCCAACGGACCAAAACTGGTACCGAGAAGGGGAGTCCCATCACAATGGCAGAATAAAACCCCTTCAGCACAGCCTCTCTTATTGATATATGCCTGCAAAGCTCGCACGGGGCACAGCTCAGACTCGGCACACGTGCCCAGCTGGACCACAGCCCCTTTCTGGTGCTGATCGGTCTTGGACCGCCAGATGCGGAGAGAAACACCTTTCTCCACAAACCGGACGTCTTGGAACATAAGGGCCCGCTCCGACCAATCAGTGCAGGACTGAGCAACCAGTTCCCCAATCCTAAGGGCCCCCAAAAAGGCGGTGAGTGATACTGCATGAAAAAGAACCGCCTCATAAGAGGAGGAGCACACCAGGCCCCAAACTGACCCCAAGCCTCTGAGAATAGATGGGGATATGGGCTGCCTGGCATCCAGCCGGGAACCAGCCTCCCTGGACCATCCCTCCAGCATCTTACGGACCCTAAAGTCCCTTGTGACTTCCAGGAAACCCCGAGCCTTGCTAGCAAAGGCCAGCGCAGCCAAAAGTCCCCTTAGAGACTTTACAGACAGGCCGCCCGCCCTCTGATCCACGCAGAACTGCATAAGGTGTTCTGCAGGAATAGGCCACCTTTGTTCCAAGCCTGCATCCAACCGGAAGCTAGTAAATTGGCGCACGGCCCGATCATACGACCTGCGGGTGCTAGGGGTGATGGCTAGGTGGATGGCCCTGTGCGCTTCGGCCCTCCAAGATTCCACAGCTCTGAGGGCATCGGGACAGGCAGTGCATCGGCTTCGGGGGCAAGTTGGCGGAACTGTTCCATCTGCTGGTGAGACAAAGCGTCCGCCAGTCCGTTGTCGATGCCTGGAACATGCTTCGCCCTGAACAAAATGTTCAGCCGCAGATACCTGAGTGTAAAAGGCCTAACCAGCCTCATGACCCTGGGCGACCGCGAAGACAGGGAGTTAATCACCTGCACCACAGCCATGTTGTTACACCAAAAGTGGACGGTATGGTTGGCGAGCTCATTGCCCCAAAGCCAAACCTCTACCAGGATTGGAAAAAATTCCAAAAATGTTAGGTCCTTGGTGATATTGTCGTCGCGCCACTCAGTCAGCCAGGGTTCCGCGCACCAGTGCCCACGGAAGTAAACCCCAAAGCCCGTGGACCCAGAAGCATCTGAGGCCACACGCAACTCCGCCTCTCCTGCCAGAAAGTAACCCCGTTAAACGATGAGAGAAAGTCCTCCCAGACCTTCAGGTCATCCCTGACCCCCTGGGACAGCCTGACCCTGTGATGGGGCAAGCGCGGCCCAGCCATGACATCAAACAGATGCCTCAAAAAGGCACGACCAGGCGCCACCGCCTTGCAGGCAAAGTTGAGGTGTCCCACGAACTGCTGCATCTCAAGCAAAGAAGCCTTCCTTTTGCCCTTAAGAGCTGCCAAACGCTCTCTCAAATCAGACACCTTAGCCTGTGGCAGGCGAAACGTCTGCTGAACGGTATCGATCTCGATACCCAGATACGTCAAGACCTGGGCGGGGCCTTCAGTCTTTTCGTGGGCAAGGGGGACCCCAAGTTCTTCAGCTAAGGCAATGAACCCGGCCCAAAGCTGGGCACATTGGCCAGACCCCTTGGGCCCACAAAAAATAAAATCATCCAGGTAGTGGGTGGAGTCACGACATCTCTGCCTCTGATGCAAAGCCCACTCTAGGAAAGAACTGAACTTCTCAAAGGCCGCACAAGAAACAGAGCAACCCATAGGAAGCGCTCTGTCCATGTAGAACTGGCCATCAAATGAGAAACCCAGCAACACAAAATCCCCCGGGTGGACGGGTAAGAGGCGGAATGTCGACTTGATGTTGATTTCGCCATCTCCGCCCCAGTCCCACTACGATTTATCATGGTGACGGCCTCATCAAAAGATGTGTACTGCACCGTGCACAAGTGTTCCAGAATGGCGTCATTGACAGACCCACCCCTGGGAAAAGACAGGTGGTGAATCAAACGATACTCACCTGCTGCCTTCTTAGGCACTACTCCCAGGGGAGAGACCCTCAAATTGGGAACAGGGCAGGGAAAGGCCCCAGGACGCCTCCCCTCCACACATTCCTTAGCTATTTTAGAACGCACAACCTCCTCCATGCCAGCCACAGAATGCAGATTGGATGACATTAAGGGGGCCCGAGGGCCCTGAAAAGGAATGCAAAAACCAAAAGAAAACCCTTCCAACAAAAACTGAGCAGAAGCCTGGTCAGGGTACCCCTGCAGCGCTTCAGAATGCGCTTTCAGATTTATGGGCATTGGGCCCCTTGTCAACTGAAGGCTGACCTGGCCCACCCCCTGGGCGACGACCACCCCCTCATGGCAGAGTGCGGGAACATGCGGAGAATGTGTGTGAACCTCTGCACCGTGGGCATTCGTGTTTAAACCCACATCCCCTCCTGGAGCACACCCCTTGATAAGCGAATTCCCAACAGAGCAGCCGGGGCTGAACCGACTGCCCCGCGGAGGCGCGGGGACTAGGAGGGGAGGCAAGACGCTGCAACAAATGTCCACTATCAGACCGATCACATAGATTGGGCTTAGTGGGGGCCATAAACTGTAGCCACAGCTTTTGGTGGATTCTGTCCCAGGGCAAGGTGGGGTCAACTGATGCACGCATACGGAATTCTTCGTCATACTGCATCCAAGCAGCACCGACGAAGTCCGTATACCCCCTATATATTATATCAATATATTGAAACAGCGGGGCCACCCGTTGCGGTTGAGCGCGTGCTATCACCCTGGCATAAATTAGCATGCTGGGCAACCAATTGGCCCAAGTGCGGTCAACCTTCTGGTGCTTAAGCCGCTCCTTGTCCCGGTCATCCATCTCATCTTTATCGTTCTTTTCCAAATCATGGAAAAGGAGGGTAAAGACGTCAACAAATTCCCCCCAAAGGATCTTGTCCCTAGTGGCCGGCGTCAGGTGGTCCCCTAAAGGCATAAGCCATGTCACCAAAGGGCATGGCCCTGTAAGGCATGCCCCCCAAAGGCTGATAATAAGGGTTTGTGGGGAATGGAGGCCACATCAGCTGTGGCTGCCCAAAGGATTGGCCAGTAGCGGCTGCACCAGACCCGCATGCCTGCGTTGCTGCGGCTGCTGGCGGAACGATACCTGGTTGAGGGGGCAGAGCCGGGGACCCCCAAATCTGCCACTGACCGGCACAGCCTTGCGAACTGCGCAATGAAGGAGGCAGGGCTGGCCTATAACGGCCCAGCCATGCCTCCCACAAAGACCTGGATTCCCGGGAAAGTCTCCCTTCTTCCTCCATGCAGGAGGGTAAATGGTGGCACCTGGGTAAGCGCGCAGGCGCGCCCTGGGAGTGCCGTTTTGTATACAGAAGAAGCAAATTGTCCTCAAATTGCCAAGCTGCTACCAAAGATTCTCCATTTGCCTTTAAAATTTTCAATTAACATGGGAATCAGGTAGATGTGGCCTCTTCTAGTCATTTTTATCTGCCTGTTGTGTGGTGCTTCCACAATCTTGCTCATTACAGGGCGGAGATGGGGGAGATCAATGATAGGAATGATGGGCTGGAAAATATGTAGCTCCCTCATTTTTGCATTCACAAGCAAATTTAAAGATTAAAGGGGAAGTTTTCTTTGATAGGTCAGGGCAAAATTCTACAGTTCCACTGCATAAGAAAAATATCAGCAACTACTAGTAACAAATCAACACAAAAAGTGACCACACTTAACCAAAATATCCAGTTGTTCAAACATAGATTTCTGAAACCACAAGCTAATTGAAGTTTGCGATATTAGGGAAGATAGCATTCTGAGGTTTTCGCATTCAGTGAAGATGACTTCAGATAAACCCCTTCTAGTACGCTTGTATTTGTTATATAACTCATTCAAAAATTACATCTACTTGTAAGTCAGAGTGCAATCTTAAGCAGACTTCTATCTGTCAAAACCCATGGTAGTCAATCAGCTTATAAATGTATAATTCTGTTTCAGATTGCACTGTTAATCTTCTACCCAAAAAATGCCACTTGAAAATAAGAAAGGTAGAAGAAGGAATTGTCCCAGCATTTAATGAACAGCACAAACAGCCAGCTTCAAGAACACAGCAGTACTTCTGTGTCCCTCAGTTGTTGTCTGCCCCCACCCCTCCAATATCCTAGGTAATGCTGGGGATTTTCATACTGATAAAGGCAAGGGAAAAAAAGAAAGAAATCATTCACCAGCAACTACACTTGACATTAATGCTGAAAGAAATGTGTGGAAATAAAGTCTACTCAAAGCCCTTTGTGTGTAGGAGTACTGATTAGCTGATTGAGGGCAAGCCAATCATTTCCCCCTCTTTTCCTAGATAGGATAACCCCCCTTCCTAAAAAGAAAAAAAAGTTAATACAAATGCAACAAAGGAAGCAGTTAACTAGAACAGTCAGTGTTATAGAACAGTGAGATAACAGTAATCATAACAAAGGACATTTGAAAAATAGGGGAAGGAATGGGAAACAATTTTCCTTTTTTTAAAAAATAGCAATAGGCTTCAAAAACTTACAAAGGAAATATTTTTTCTCATACTAAGTATACTTATGTGTCAACAGCATACTCCTTTAAGTTTATTTAATTTAGAAATTAAATTATAATTGAGTAAAAAGCATTGTTTGTATGCTGTGGCCTGAACCAAATAACAATGGAAGGGGATTTCCATCAGCAAAGAAAGGGGGGAAATTTCTGCTGAATCTCACCCTCCCCTTTATTCCTTATTCTGTTCATGAAAGTCTTCCAAGCACAGGAACATAATTTAGTAGGAGTGATAAATCCCCACTCCACAAATTGTCTGTTCATAGGAAACATGTCATCATTACATTTACACATACACACCAAGAAGGAAGCCATCTACAAAGCATTCCAACCACCCCCATTTTTACATTACAGATATCTAAATTACACTACCTAAATTCAGTTCTGCTCGTGTTCTGTGGTAGTAATCAAGCAATTTATGTAAAAACAGATTCTTTACAAACTTTCAATCCATTATGATCAGTTAGATCTCACTTGAAGTACTGTGTTCAGTTTTGGGCCCCACAGTTTAAGAAGGATGTTGCCAAGCTGGAAGGTGTCCAAAGGAGGGCTACAAAGATTGTGAGGGGTCTGGAGACCAAGCTCTGTGAGGAAAGGTTGAAAGAGCTGGGTGTGTTTAGCTGGGATAGGAGGCTACTGAGAAGTGATATGATTGATAACCCTCTTCAGATATTTGAAGGGCTGTCACATAGTAGATGGAATGGAGTTGTTTTCTGTTACCCAAGAGGTCAGACCTGAAACAATGGGTTAAAATTAAAGCAAAAAGTTTTCAGCTAAACATTAGGAAGAGCTTCCTGATGGTTAGAGCAGTTCCTCGGTGGAAGTTTCCTCAGGAAGTGGTGGGCTCCCTTCCTTGGGGGTATTTAAGAAGAGACTAGATGGCCACCTGATAGCAAGTGTGATTCTATGACCCCATATGAATGTACACAGATTGGGAGAGGGAGGGCATGAAGGCATTAGCTGGTGCTAGACTCTCATGGTCCTTTCTTACATGCCCAGGGAAATGCTGATTGCCACTTAGGGATCAGGATGAAATTTTCCTCTAGGCCAAATTGCCTGGGGATTCTGGAGGGTTTTTGCCTTCCTCTGTGCATAGAGGAGGGGTCGTTGGGAAAGGTAGCTGTGAATTTCCTGCACTGTACAGGGGGTTGGTCTAGATGAGCCTTGGAGTTCCTTCCAGCTCTATATTTGTATGATTTCACAGAAGTCCTTGTTAGAGTACTACAATCATCTGAAGTAAGAAAAGAAATGACAGTGGTGGTGGCACCATGACCCAAGATTATTCTGGCTATTTCTTTGATGGTATGCAGGTACCAGGTTGACCTGCTTTCATGAGCTGATTGTTGACTCATACTGAATCATCTCCATGATGAGATTGTACGAAGCAGGGTGTGCCTTGTTAGATCTAAGGCTACTGCCTTTTAACTTTTTATTTTTTGTAATCTTTTTTAGTTTAAGTTTTAGACTTTCATTGCTTTATTATCTATAATAATAAGAGAAGGTGTCTGTGGCATTTGTGGCAGGAATAACTCCTCAGAAAATGAAGTTAGGAGTGTCAACGTTGGCCACTGGCTTTAGGACGACAGTGGAACTTGCAGTGCCAAAAATGAAGGGAATTAGAACATCCTTTCATAGATTAGTTCCAGAATATCCCTTTGCTATTTGCAGTAGAAACAAAGGTTTACTCACAAGAACCAGGACAGTGCACAAGGCATACATAGGGAGGATGGAAAATATCCTCTCTATTACAAATCAAGGAGGGTTTAACAACTTCCCCCAAAGTATCAGAGCTTGTATGGTACAGTGGTTAGAGTCTCTGACTTGTATTTAAGAGATCCAGATTTGAATCCTCATTCTGCCCCATAAACTTGCTAGTTGACCTTTAGCCAGTCACACACTCTTAGCCAGACCTACCTCACAGGGTTGTTGTGAAAATAAAATGGAAGGCATGAGAATTGTGTGTGCCTCTTTGGGTCTGTATTTTTAAGAAAGGCAGCCCAGACAGGGAAGATGGAGCACATTCACTGAACAAAGGGGGTTTAAGAGCTGTCATAAGTGGTATGATGAGCCAAGCAAGGAGCCCCGCTTCTAGTATCTTAATAATTTGTGAGCCAATTTTAGCTGACAGAAAAGCATGATGTTTTTGTAATTAATAAACAATAAGCCTAACATATTTCATCAATAACGTATCCATTTCATCTTGTCCCACAGGTGTGGCGCACAGTTCTCCAGGCCAGCTAATAATTTTTAACAGGCATCATAAGTGAGCAAGGACTAAAGGACAAACAACAGGCATCATTACATAGTGACTCACTCTGCATAAAGTGAACCACAGATCAGTATCTCAAACATTTTTCCCCTGAGTATGAAATGCAAGAAATATATTGGTGCTTCTGCCTCCTTATTATGCCCCTCTGGGGATTTGCTTTGTTTTGGATTATGTTGGTTTGTTGAGAAGTGAAGTATTTGAAAAATACAGCACTCATAGGATGATTATACTTTATGAACCATGTTTTAATTAAGTTAATATAAAAGGCTGGTCCACTTTGTTGGCAGTCAGACCCTACCTTCATGTTAGAAGGGCAGTTTATGGATATGAAATATCAGAAACTCCTTCCTCAATGTGCCATAAGCACAAAAACATTGCCCAGCCAGGCAGAAGAGATGCCAACCTCCTGCCTGGAGACTGGAAAAGTGACCAGAATGTGAGTCACAAATGGGCTGATTATTGGGAATATATATTTAGTTTGGTTTAGTTTAGTAACTTAGCAGAGTAACAGCAGAGTTATTTAGTCAGAAGCATTTAAACCCTTAAAAACATGCTAATTAATTCATTAATCTTCAGACAAAATCATAGAAAGACAGAACTTACAGTTTATGGTAGCAGATTTCTTCCATAGCAATATCTTCAGGTAATAAGAAGGGAAAGATCCTAATCTAAAGAGTTACATTCCCTAGTCTAACACCACGGCCTGAAAAAGTAGGCAGCGGGGCTGTAGATGTGTGTTTGTGGACAAAAAGAAGTACCATAGAGGAGCATGGAGGATTTACATCCTTCCGCTTTGGAAGACCATGTGGAGAGAGGAAGATTTCCCAAGAGGCACAGAGGCAAGAGAGGAGGAGTCAGTAGGCGTTCCCAACTTAGACAAGAGAGTGGCAGATTTCTAGACTTATACATTACATTCAAAGAGACATGCAGCGCCCCCCAGTGTCCAAAGGCAGGCTGAGTTGCCTATTCCAACACTGATCAACTAGCTGCCTTCATGCCCCAGAGAGCAGCAGAGATAGTGAAGGATTCCTGAGACACCTCCCTGCCTAATCCTATCAATACTTGCCTCCACTACTTACCTAATCGTTATTCAGCAAATCTGATAGCCTCCCTATCTGATAGTTACCAGGTCATCAAGCAATATTTTTACCTATAGTACAACCCCAATAGTCATGTCACACCTTTCCCAACTTATTGTCTCACCTCCAGAGACAGCCATTAAGCTATTGTTTGGGGGGGGGGGGGAGAAATGCCAGTTTTTCCCCAGGATAAGTTTTGCACTATAATTGGGCAGGCTAGCCATAGCAGAGTTTGTGTGTTTGTGTGTGTGTTCTGGACCTTTCCATGCATTCCCAGACTATGAGCCCTCTTCTCCCCTTTCCATGAGATAATGGCTGTCCTTGCTGCTACTTCCATGAACCTTCTTCTCTCCCAGGACTGGTAAATATAGCCCTCTCCCGGATCTCTCTCACTCTTCTTCACTGATTTCCTAGTTAGCCTTCTGCATGTGTTGTGTATATTATGTGTGCAATTGCTTTTTACTGCCTCCTTAATAAAAAAGTATTCCTGATGAACACTTGCCTGTTTATTAGAGAGTCCTTTAAGGGAACAATCCTGGTATACATTGGTGGAAGATCTCACAATTACCCCCTCTTACTGCATCTCCTTGAATGCTAATTCCCCCAGCTCACAAGGAGACCTCCCCATTTAGAGTAACATCTTTATCACTCAACTCTTGTTGGCATGCATCTGAAAGAGTAAATTGACTCAATTGGAAAGCATTGGGCATGAATGATCAGATGACATAGAAGTGTTCCATGTGTTGATTGTATTTTTATTCATATGTACAAATCATTGTGTCAGTCTATGGAAGACAGGATACATTGAAGCTGACTCCCAACCCTCGAAGCAAGAAATCCAGGCTCTAGAATACACATGCACCCTTTTGAGGGTGGCAGGTCAGTGATAAAGTCGATTGAGATTACTGCCCATGGTCTGGGTGGGGTTTCCAGGGGTTGCAGCAGTCCTGGGGGTCTTCTCTGCCTGTGTTTCCCTATGACGCACACTGGGCAGGATGAAACATATTGAGAGATGTCTCGTCTCATGTTGGGCCACTAGAATTGTCGTTGCACTAAGTGGAGGGTTTTTAAGTGGCCGAAATGGCCAGCTAGTTTGGAGTCATGACATTGCTGTAGGATTTCTTTCCATAAGCTGTGTGGTACATAGAGTTTACTGCCTTGGTACCACTTGCCAGTCTCCGCTTGTGTTAGCTCGCCTTTGGGTGTACTTCCCCCCTCCTTTTCCACCTCGGCTTTTACTTTCCCTCTCCACTCTGAGAGATCAGGTTTCTGGTTAATTTGCATTTTCGCTGCTTTGCTGCGTGTCATCACCACCCTGTGCTTTGGTGGGGTGGGGGAGAGCTCATCCGCCTCCTTGTCATCAAAAGCTAGTCGGAGGTCTCGATATTTGAGGGGGATGGCCCCCTCCTCTTCCTCGGTGAGCAGGACGACCTCTAAGGGGGAGGGTGCCTCTCTACCCCATACCTTTGCCCACGCATGAGTGGGTGCATTTGTCCCCTTTGAACACTATCATCCCTGTGGACCATTTAATATAGGGGTCATGATCCCAGAGCCAGCAACTCCCCAGTACCAAAGGGTATTTGGTTATGTTGCTGATTATATATGATCTGGCTTCCCAGTGATCTCCCATTCCAGTCGGGACTGGTTCAGTCTCGTATGGTGCGGGGCTCATGCTGGACCTGTCCATTTGCTCGAAGACTATCAGGTCTTTTAGTTCTTGGGTGTCAAAGCCGAGCCCGTTTACTAAGGCGGGCGACATAATATTGCATGAACACCCCGAGTCTATTAAGGCTTGTACCCACACATGGGTTCCCCATTTTGGGTTTACTTGTATTACAGGCATAAACAGTATGGCCCCCATTTCCCTCACCTGGGGTGGTTTCCTTTGTGACCTGCTGCCCCCATCTCATGGCAGATCTGTCCAGTTTCCCGGAGGGGGGTACATCTCCCCATCATTGGCTAGCTCCTCTGCATCGCCTGGGCTCTCTTCTGCATCTAAGCCAGTCTCCAACCTTCCACGCTTGGGTGGCAGCTTGCATTCGGCCTTCGGGAACCGAGGGGCCGGCAGGGGTCTTTGGC
The DNA here is from genome assembly GCF_028583425.1 of Eublepharis macularius. Lineage (NCBI taxonomy): Eukaryota > Metazoa > Chordata > Lepidosauria > Squamata > Eublepharidae > Eublepharis > Eublepharis macularius. Next base: position 121,629,986 of record NC_072792.1, read on the forward strand.
CTCTGCCCTCGAAGCGTGGTCTGAGGGGGCATTGTGTGGTGAAATGCCCAATGCCCCCACACTGTAGGCACAGGCCTTGCCTCCAGCAGGTATCCTGCATCTCTTGGCCAAGCCCGGGGCTGCCTGGCAGAGGTGCCTGGCCACAGGCATATACGGGTGGGGGCCTCCATGCCCCCGAAATCTAGTGTTGTGGCCTCCAGTTTAATCCAGCCCAATGGTAGTTCCGCTCCCCTTGCTCTCGAGTCTTGGTACTCTCCCGATATGTGAGGGGCATGGGCTGTCCCAGTTCCTGCAGCAGTGGTGGAAGCGCTGTGGCTGCATGGCTTCTTGCCCCATATGGCGTCGCTCCCCCAGGCTGGGGAAGTTGAATTCCACTGGGTCGCTTTCTCAGGGCTTGGGGCAGGGCCACATGCGGCAAACTCCTGCATGCAGGGACCCCCAAAAGAGCGTGGCACTGTCCTGGTCCCCCCTTGTGGGGATTGGCACATGTAGGGGAAACGCCTCCACCCATTGGAGTCTGGGCAGCACCGGATAGGCTGCTGGCCCTGTTTGCGGTATGGGGGGTGGTCCTTGTCTGCACCCTCAGTCCCCCCGTGTCTGCCGCTGGCGGAGCATGTGGGTAACGAAAGGTTCAGATGCCGCTCATGACCCGGGGAACTGTTATAGGGGGCGGCGGCGGCTCTTCTCCTGGTGGTCGCTGTGGGGGGAGTTCAGGGTGGGTTGTCCCGGGGGGCCCAACCAGCTGGGTCATCATGATTCCCATCAGGTGTGCAGCTTACACCAATTCTCCCTGCATGGCAGTAACTTGGGCCTCCAATGCTGTATATTGTGCCTCCTCACCCTGGGTGGGCCATCACTTGCCTACTCTGGGGCCAGGGCCTTCCGCAACTTGGAGGGCTTCATGGCGGAGTTCTTCTTCCCAGGCATGCTGCCTTTGCCACGTGCACTCCCATTCCTCCCGGGAGGTCTCTGGAAGGAAATTTGTCATTGCCCCAGAGTCCTGAGGCGTACGGCCCCCGACAGGCATCCTGGTGACATCTTGGTACTCGCTTGAGCCCGAGGCAAGAGACACCTGGGACCCCTCACTCACATAATCTGCGATTCTGGGTATTTGTACATCCAGCAACACCAATTGTGCTGCATCCAAGGGAGTCAGAGGGGGTTGCACTAGTCTGAGATCCAACGGCATGGGCTCCACACCGGAGCCCCCCTTGACTCCCTTCAGTGCTGCGGGGTAAAATCCAGGCTCCTCCATCTTGACGAACTCGTGGGGCGCTAGGTTTCATTGGACGCCGTGAGCGCCATCCACCCATCCCTTTGTCAGGCCGGTTAGCACCAGCAGGTTGTAGCATATCACTTGGACTCATTCCGTGAGGTCATCTGAACGATTCCCTCCCTGCTGTTCCTCTCCCTCGGTAGGTGCCATTGTGCCCTGCTCTGGATACACCCGTACCCACCTTTGGAGCTCCTGCGGGGGCACCCGGCTCAGGCCAAGCAGGGGTTGTAATGGGGCCTCCAGGCCCCTGGCAGCCAAACTCTAGTGCGGCACTGGCATCTCCACATAGTGCCCCGCGGCCTCGTCCCACTGCAACTCTTGTCCGCCGCTGGCCACCATCAGGCCCTCCGCTTCCACGGAGAGCTGAAAAGTCTCCCAAGTGTAATCCGCCCCAACCTCTTGCCCCGGCTGGGTCTCCGGGATGGATGATAGTTGGGGATCCAGGACGCTGCTGTGCCCCATGCCCATGGAGTAGTGTGCAAAGAAAGTCCCACGGCACCTCTCCTCTTCCCTTGGCAGAGGGGCCCATTGTCTTGGGGTGGGTAAGGTGGACCACTCAAGGTGGGTGGCCCTGCTCCGGGGAATTGCCCCCGGGCCTGTAGAAGTCTGTCCGGTCACAGGCCCCGGTTCCAGGGGTAGGACCAGTTGGGTGGAAAGGTCCTCCACATCTATCTCTCCCAGGGTGAGCAGCTCAGTCGATGAAAAGCCGGTAGCCATCTCTCCGGGGTACTGGTTCGGAGGTAAAGGTGATTCTTAACAATATGTCAGTCTATGGAAGACAGGATACATTGAAGCTGACTCCCAACCCTTGCAGCAAGAAATCCAGGCTCTTGAGTAAATGGGTTTTATTGAGATATCTAGGCTTCGCCATACATATGTCCATAGGATACACAGAAGCCAGTAAAGGCATCTGGCTGTACACAGGTTCCTTGTTAAGAATGACACATTGAGTATATGATACATTATTACTACCCCTCCACATGCCCCCCACCCTCGTAGTTCATCCAGCAGAACATAATCAGTAGCAGGACGGATGGAGCTGTCCCAAGGCCACTGCAGAGAGCCATCCAAGATAAGGGCTCTGCCGTCTTGGGATCTGGAAAGCAACAAGGGAACAGGTGCACGAGGCTATTGCAACATACTATCTAAACTGGGTAATAGTATGGAGGGACTGTGGGCAACGGACCTGACACATTGCTTGACAGTATATCTAGAGATCATTTATTCATAACACCCATGAACCTTGTTAGGAGGTGGGTTTGCATGAAACCTGCCTCTTCTACCAGTTTTTCTGGTTTTGGAAGTCTCAGGTCTAACTCCCCTTTGCTATGACAGCAAGATGAGGGCAGCTGGACTAAAATGGAGTTGGTTTATTCCTTCACAAACTGACTTCCTAAATAAGGCATCTTCCATATGGGTTATCTGCCTTGAGTTCAATGCTTTTGGGAAGTTTTTTTCCTGCTGTTTCCTCACAGCATCATAGTGTGTTTGTTTCTGAGGGTTTCTCCAGTTTATTACCAATCTTTCTCAAACTTTTTTGCTCTTAAGTTTTGAAAAAGATTGCAGGAAAACCTGGATGGCAGCAATGTGAGTGAGAAAATTTGGATATTCTGGCCAACATGGCAGCCATTTCCTCCCCCTGTAACCAGGGGGCTTTTAATTTTTTTAAAAAGTCTATACTAGGATATTGTTGTATCAATATACCATTGCACCATGTCCATTTTAGCCAGTGTAGTGTGGTTGTTAGAGTGTTGAACTAGGATCTGGGAGACCCAGATTCAAATGTGACCCAAGGTCACCCAGCTGGCTTCAAGAGGAGAAGTGGGGAATCAAACTCAGTTCTCCAGATTAAAGTCCCACTGCTCTTAACCACTACACCACTACACCAAACTTGCTGTCCAGTTCAAAACAAGTTAGCAGTAGACAGAAGACTCCTAACACCAGGAAGTCTTTCATTGTACCTAATGCATGAAGTAAAGGGGGAGGGAAGAAGTGAGAGGGAGTGAACACGAGAAGTTTGGTTTCTGCTTGTCACAGACAAACCACAGTTTGTTTGTGTGGCCATTGATACTGCAGGCATCAAGTACAAGCACATACATAAACCAGCTCACCGACTGAGTCAAGAACTAACTAGTTTAGGCAGGTAGCAGTGTTTGTCTGAGTAGAACAGCAGAATTTGGCAGTGGACCTTAGAGACCAACAAGATTTTCAGCATGTAAGCTTTGGAGAACAAGCTAGAATCCTATAAACCTTATTTTACATTCAGCTCTCTAGCTTTAGCCAGGCTATAGCCAGAGTGTGCTTGTTCAGTGGAGCAGAGTTTGCCTTACCTATGATCTTTTTAAATGAAAGAAATCCTTTTAAAATGTGATTTGACAGATTTCATTTAAAGAATGCAGGCCCATTTTTAGGACAAGGCTATCAATGGCAAAAAGTGGTAGAGCTCCAAACTCTACTTGTCTGACCTGTCTAGTTGTACCCACTCAAAATTATTCATGATCATTATCACTTTAAGCATTGTTACGAAATCCTGAAAGATATACAGAATGATAGGTAAAAGCTGAACTAAAGACATTTTTCTTATATAAACTTTTTTTTGGTTGCTGGCAAGTGTACTAAAGTACACTTGGATTTGGTCAAAGGGTCATACAAGTTTTTGACTATGCTGAGGAAATGTTTGGTTTCTTTGCTAATTATTTCTTTGAAGATCCATCTAGAAATGTGCAAATCCCACCTAGCAAGAAAGGCTGGCTACAGCCGTGGCTCCTTTTCATCTCTAACACTTTGTCACAAAGCAGCTTCTCTAATATGTGCATCATTTTCTTGCCACGTTCTCTATTCCATCCTTTCATAAACTTCTGCTAATCCTTGTTGTCTATTTATCCCACCTGCTTCTTCTGACAGATCTAATGAATGTCATATCCTGTAGCCTGATGGCTGGGCAAAATATTTTAAAAACAAGGCCAAGATTGACTGGGGTCAGTAAAAGTAAATAGCTTATCTGAACTTGGTATCTTCTTTCGCTTCGCATATTCGCCTTGTCAAAGATATCAGCAGTGTTCCATTTCCTAAGTCACCATTTAGAATGGCTGAGGATTTAAATGTCATAATACATTACTATTTGATGTGATAAAGGTTTCATAGTAAAGACCATCTTTATCCAGATAACTGTTTATGCAGTTCTTTCCTGGAAATATATTAATTTTATTTCTTAAAACTGTTCTGTATTACAAAGTCTTTTGTACTCGGCTGCAAAGAGTTTATTTGCATTAAACTTCATCTAGAAAGTATTTTTCCTACAGATTTTTCTACCTTTCACATTCACATTTGTAAGGGGTTTTTTTTTTCCTGGTGGTATGCACCAGTACACAGTACTGGCAGCTCTTTCAGCTGCAAAGCTTGGGGTCCTAAGACAACAGACATCATGAGTACCAGCACCTCTTTTTTTAAAGGAAAAAAGCACTGACATTTTGTTTAAATTCTATCAGGTTCAATCACATTTTTGTTGTTAAAGGGGCAGAGGTTACATGGCACATAACAATACTAGAAACTGCTAAGCCCCTCAAATAATGGTTTTGGATGAAGTACAACAACTACTTCATCAGTGTAAGCTATGGATCATGGAAGCTGCGTGAGCTTCACAATCTCTTCTAGGAAGTTATTCCATGGCAACACTACGGCTATTTTTTCAAAGCCTCACAATGTTGTTGTAATGATATTATATGTGAAATGCAGTCTGAGCAGTCTGAAGAAGTACTATTGTCCAGGATCTAAAGCTCAACCCCCAAACTTATCAGGAGGAGGGGACAGGAGGCAGTTGGGGGACAGCCACCAAACCACCCCAACAGGCACCCAGGACCAGAACAGACCAACAACTGAAAAGGGAAAGGAGGCATCCTAGCTACAGTAGGGCAGAGAAGCACCCAAGCCTCAGAGAGTCAGGCGAGGCAGGTGGAAGCCAGCTAGCCCCACCCTCCAATGGGGGGCAAGGGGCCAGGCAGGGAGAGTGAGGACCCCCAGGAGGGGAGTAGACCTGAGGGAGGAGGTGCAGGAAGCAAGGGCAGTCAGCCAGCAGCCTTACCATCCAGGGAGGAGAGGCAGCCAAAGCAGCACAGAGCCATGCCCCAGCCTGCAGGCCAGCTAGAAAGCAGTAGCCTGGTCCAGGTGAAGCTGGGAGCAAAACAACCCCAGGTGGGGCTGCCTGAGGCACTCTACAGGAAAAACTTGGAGCCAGCCAAGGAGGCACAGGTTTGCCTGCCCCAAGCAGCCAGCTCAGTAGAGAAAGCTTGGCAGCCAGCCAAGGAGGCACAGGTATGAGTGCCCCAAGCAGCCAGCAGAGCAAACCCAGGTGCAGCTGCCTGAGTCAGCCAGGGCTGTGGCTAGAGTGTAGGAATGGGGTGTGGCTGACAGGTGGAGCAGGGAATGGGTGAAGGGATAAAAGGGAAGTCCACCCACAGGGTGGGGTGAGTTGTGGAGGAGTTTAGGCGAGACAGCAAGCAAGCGAGCAAGAGTGGAAGGCAGAACCTGACAGCTATATAAATTACATGGTCAGATAAATTTGTTTCACTTGTTGAGCACTGGAAGCCTATGTAGCTAAACTAATACAAGCCATAAGATGTTAGCCATGAATAACTCAAACATTTGATTTGAACATGCCTTATTTCTTAAAATTAGAAAGATAATGAATCTGAATAGAATTCCAACTAGGCCATACTTGGCTGTTCTATTTTAGCAGTGTCACATTTGCAGGTGCATTCTTCCTTCAGCTTCCATTTTCTACCCAGCATAATAGTTAGTCTTCTTTACGAGACGGGCAGCCATATTCAAAGTAACTAAGGGAAAGTTAGTGACTCCATCACAACATGGAGAAACATCTATAGCCTTGTTTACAAGCCAAAGATAATCTGTATGCATTTAGCATCTATGAATTGTTGTCAGAAACTTACATGTTGAACAACAACAGTTATTTCTTAAGCTCAGAAGATTTTACCTATGTATACTGAATATCTTGCTGGAATAACTTCCTTAATTGCAATACTGATAACTTGCTAGGGAAGGGCTCTCTTTATTTATAGGCAGAGCATTCCTTAATAGAACAGCTCTAGGTGTCTGGTATTAACAGAGAGAGCTGGCCTCCACCCCATCTCCTACCTCTGCCCAGTCATCTGGCATCTGCAGGCATGACAATGCAGAGGAAATGGCAGTATGAATTCTCTTTCTCTGATCAGCAACGTTCTAATACCAGCTGATCATAGGGAGGGAGAGTTCATGTGGCCACTTCCTCTGTGTAGTTTATGTCATTAGAGCAGCAGCTCTAATGCTGGTCTTCTTATGCTCCATTATCTGTTCATATTGTAAAAACTGCTCATCAGCTTCCAAGCTCTCTCTCTCTCTCTCTCTCTCTCTCTCTCACACACACACACACACACACACAAAATGAGAGATCCATAACTAACAATCTTCTCTTCATGTGAGACAGACTCCTGTCTTAGAATAAGGGGTGAATCGGGACTTTAGAAAGCTGAGCCTAATGACTCAGTCTTGTGAGCACCTGACTATGCATAATCCTGCCCATAACTAAGGCATAGCCCTCCTCTGTCACCTCTGCTTTTCCATACAGCACTACTCTGACTCTGATCAGTTGGCTGTTTTTTTTTTCTTTTACAGCACAGTCTACTGTAAGTGATAAATGTAATTGCCCCAGCACCCCCAAATATGACTTGAGACAATAAAGACAAAGACAAGTGAGTGTGAGTTCAACTAGTTTTGATTATTTATTTAAATTCATTTAAATAGCTGCTCTATGTCACTGCTTATTTAAATGAGCCAACCATTTTGAGGGTGAGCTGCACTAGGCAACTGCTTGGGGCACCCACCAGTTGAGTCCACCGTGGCTCCAAACTTGGCCAGTGGTTATCACCAGCCTTGTTTATCCCAACTTACTCAGGCATTCTGTGCCAAGAGGCGCCCAGCTTCATCTCTCTCCTCTGATGGGCCACAAGGCACCTACCAGGTTCAAGAGGTGCCACTTAGCACTCAGGATGCTCCTTCACAGTGCCTCCCAGCTGCACAACATGTGATGGCCTGTTCTGAACACACACCCCATCACTGTGATGCCAATTAACCCTACCTATTCTGAACAACCCGCCCTTTTCCTGCCACATAAGGGGGTTAGCTTAGTTTAACCCCCCCTTGCCCCCCCTTCTGTCTTTAATGTTCTGCAGGCCTTGATGAAGATTAGCCAAGTAAACATCACCCCCTCCCCTGACAGTCAGATCTTATCATTCTTGTTCAGGTGCGGCGTATCACTTTGAATTAAGGGAAGAGGGACATAAGCCCCCCCCCTATGCTTAGAGCCACCAGCCGTACTTCCATATTGGCCTTCCATTTGACCATCCCAATTCCCAAAAGTCTGAAGACTGTCCTCCAGATTCTTCTTTGAAAGAATCCTGTAACTACAATCCATCTGCTCAGGTGCTTTTCACAAGCAAAATGCCTGCTGGAGAGAAGGCAAAGGCAAGCAAATAGCATCCTGTCTCCTTCCCTTGATTGGCTGAGACACTTTAACCCCCCAGTTAAAGTCTCATATCTCCTGTCTCATTTGCATTGATGTAGGGCCAGAGCAAACTGAATCCATGGCATTACTGCCATGAACGTGCTTTCTCTTTAGAAGAAGCATCTTTCTTCTATCTACCTAAGAGGTAGAAATCTCTGCACTGAGAGATACAGTCCTAGATAAATTCATTTTAATAGGTTGAGAGACAATAAGCTACAGGTAGTAATGAGTGTTACTATTGAAACCACATCACCTGGACAGTAATGACTTTAAACATGTTCCTTAATGATTTTTTTAAAAACAAACAGAAAATAATGAACATAAGTGCAACCTGAATAAAATTATTATTATTATTATTATTATTATTAACAACAACAACAACAACAACAACAACAACAACAACAACATTCGATTTATATACCGCCCGTCAGGACAACTTAATGCCCACTCAGAGCGGTTTACAAAGTGTTATTATTACCCCACAACAATCACCCTGTGAGGTGGGTGGGGCTGAGAGAGCTCCAGAGAACTGTGACTCACCCAAGGTCACCCAGCTGGCTTCGTGGAGGAGTGGGGAATCAAACCCGGCTCTCCAGATTAGAGTCCTGTGCTCTTAACCACTACACCAAACTGGCTCTCCAGTATACGTTCCTGCTTAAGATAAAAAATGTATTTTAATTATCATTAAACAAATTTATTTACCTAGTGTATTTGTATCCTCCATGGAGCTCATGATAACTTCCATAGTTCTCCCATCCTCTGTTATCATAGCAAACCTGTGAAGTAGACTAAGCTGGGGGAGGGGTGACTGGCTGAAAGTTATGCAGTAGGTTTGATAGTTGAGCACAGTCTTGATCCCAAGTTTTGCCAGTCATAATCCTAACCTTGTCACTTCACATGGCATTTGTGTAGGATTGCCAAACTCTAGGTGTGGCTTGGGTATCTCCCAGTAGTACAACTGAACTCCAGACTCAGAGATCAGTTCCCCTGAAGAAAATGGCTGCTTTGGAGGGTGGACTTTATGACACCCTCCCCAGGCTCCACCTCCACATATGTAGGATTTCCCAACCCAGAGTTCAAATTCTTTCACTGACATTTAAAAGTTCATGACTTTGTTTGGGGAATGTCTCCTATATTCTACTGTCAGTAAATTACTTCCAAACTTCAGTACACACATGTACACAAATGTAAAACTCCTATGCTCACGCTATCAAAATTTGCATACATTTGCATTTTCAGAGCTTTTAATCAAAAAGATATACAAGTTACAAGACTTCTGAACCACGTGAAAATTTAACAAATTATGAGTTCAACTAACACAGCATCTTAATTTAACCTTTGAAGAGATACTGCAATTTGCGACCTTATCATTGCCTGCATTTTGTTATCTATTTTGCTCAATTCTTTGATTTCTCATTAATTCATAAAGACATTTTACCATTCACGTAAATATCCAGTTCATGTTAAATTGTCCAGCTTATTAGTCAGCTTTTGTAGATAGGAGATTAGACATAGGCTCCTACAGAGGGCCTCGTCGACATTCTCAGCTTTGTTTTTGATGGTTTATCAGCACTGTTATTAGCCTTATGCAATTGCCCATTTCTGCACTTCTAGTCCTATTAAATTTTCATAATTAGGTGTGTGTAATTAAGTTTTTCATTATGTTCTCTTAATTCCCACTGTCCTAATAAAAATGATAGACAAATGCCTTGAGACTTCTTAATGCCTTAATTGTTTCCCCAGAGTTAGATTACAGTTAAGACCAGATCTAGAAGAATGCTACGCTCCATTTCTCTGGTGATTTTTTAAAATACTATTTAGAAATTTGGATCTTCTGAGGAAAATACAAATACTTCTGATCTGCTTAAAACCCTTGGGGTAAATTTCTGCTTGCTTATTCTCTGCATCATAATGATGGGTAGATGAGGGGGATTGAGAGAGGGAAGAGAAAGGGGGGGAATAATCAGAATATGTATCCCAATTCTATTCATGCAATCCATGCTGAGGAGGATGAAGAATCATATTAGTTTCTTGTATGGTGAAAAGGAAAAGATAATGCCTCAAATATGCCTCAGATATTGTTTCATTGCTGCTAGACATGCAAAACATGATTTGAAACTTTGGGATGGAAAACAAAGCAAGATAATGGATTTCCCACATTATTGAGACAGTAAACACCACAGACAGTGAGGAAGGGAGGGAGAAAAAAAGAATGTGAGCAGGTAGTATTGTGATTGTGGTCAACATTTTGAGACTTGATGTGGTGATTTAAGAGAGTGTGGTTCAAATGAACAGGGCAGGGGTGTGAAAGAAAAATCAGAAGGGAGAGAATTCCAGGCCTTGCTCCAGAGCTGCCATCGCTGCCCCAGAAGCAGGAGCTGAAAAAGTTGCTACATGGTGGAGGCCCTTAAGCTCTTGTCTCACATGGCCAGTCTGTATCTTATCATTCCCTTAATCCAATTGCTTCAAGAGAATATGGCTGTCTTTCTGGACCCAAGCATAGGGTGTGCAGACATTCTTCCAACAGTGTGTGCATTGGTGCAGAGGTTGCAAGCGGATATTGAGTCTCACTTGGAACCTCTCACCTAGCAGAATATCTGTATGTTGGTGACCATGTGTGACCTGCACATCAAGGGCATCAGGGCATCCTCACTCTACCTCACCTTCTGGACAGAGTACTCCCTGTACACCACCACTCCTGGGATGGCCCTGGTGATGCAGGCCATCCAGGAGGCAATTAGCACCAGTAAGAATGCCAGGTGCATCTGCTAGCCTTCAGATGATGCAATGGTGAGGGACTACCAATCTGAGCCCTATGCATGTCATCATTCCACTTAGCTACTAGGCCAGGAAAGAGACTGGCTGGCTGGATTTCTCTTTTGTGACTCAAAAAGGTTCAGGTGTGCAGAGTGACTGTAAACCAAACCACATGAGATGAATTACACATGTACGACACGTGAATGCACTTACACGTTTTTCCCTGTTGCTTTCCTGTTCACTTGCACACTGCAGCCATACTGCACTCAATCTGCACTTGATTCCATGCTCAGACTGGCATGTGTATCATCCCCATTCCTCCCAGACAAGAGATGGTATCCCATGATGCACCTTCTCTTCATGCATGCTCAAACTTTCCTCTGTAGCTTTTCTGAGAGGGAGACTTGTTTACTCAATTTGATGTATCAAGGGAAAAAACCCACTGGGTTTCCGGGGGGGGGCAAAAATGGGGGTTCCACACCTCTGCTGGGATCTTGCAGCTTGGCCCACCAGGATGGGGGGGGGGTCTATGCAAAGAGGGGTGGGCAATCCCCACTTCAGGAGCCGTGGCAGCGTTTCTTGCTGTCAGCCAGAAGCAACTGTTTCCTGCCTGTTTGTCTCCAGCCATATCTGATCTCCATTATTATCTATAGGGAAAACTATGGGTAGAGATGGGCACGAACCACATTACGAACTTCAAAACCCATGAAAATGGCGATCATGCGATCGCAATCTGGCAGTTCGTTATTGGCCATGGCCAACGAACTAGCGGTCGGTAAAAGCCTGGTTCGGTGCATTCAGCTACGGTTCGGGAAGCCAGACACTCAGACATCAGCAATCAATTCCCCTGGCAATGGAGCCGGGGGAATGCCTGAACTCTGTCTGTGCTCCTTCTGTCGCCCTGGAAACCTGAATGGAAGCCCAGCTTACCTTGATAGGCAGGTCTTCCTTCCAACCACGGAGCTGCAAAGCGGTTACAAGATGGGAGAAGACACCCAGGGGAGGGAGGGGGGAGGGGGTGTCATGTAGCCAATCTCATCCCTGCAAACCCTGATAGGCAGCTCTGACAGCCAAACACAGACCTCCTGCGTTGGTCAATGGGACCTGTACTTATAAATAGCCATGGGCTCCCAGGCTTGGTTTCACTTTCAGCAAGCAGTGGAGTGGGACAGAGCTCTTGCTTGCCTCTTGCTAGCCTTTGGGGAGAGAGACTAATTCAGCTTGACTTTGGGGGATAGGGATCTATCTCCTCTAGTTCCAGGGCTGCTGCCTGGCTCTGGGGCGAAGCTCAGTGGGCACCTCAGCTGAGGGGTCACATTGATTATTGATCAGTGCCTGATTGGGTCAGGTCTGTGGGAGTGGTGGGCTAGGGCTTTAGTTCCTCCTTCCCTCTGGTGCCAGGGCTGCTGCCAGGCCCTGGGGCCAAGCTAAGTGGGCACCTTGGCTGAGGGCTGACCAAATGATTATTATTTTCACAATCCTAATCATTTTAATTATGATTATTATTATTACTATTATTATTCTTAGTCTCTGTGCCTGTTCTGCACAGGCATCTTGGTGTGCTGGGCTATGGCTGTAGCCCCAGCCTCTGGTTCCAGTGCTGCTGCCAGGCCCTGGGTCCAAGCTCAGTGGGCACCTCAACTGAGGGCTCACACAGTGTTATTAGTGCCTGTTCTGTTCAGATCTGTGGGAGTGGTGGGCTAGGGCTCTAGTCCCTCCCTCCCTCTGGTGCCAGGGCTGCTACCAGGCCTTGGGGCCAAGCTCAGTGGGCACCTCAGCTGAGGGCTCACACAGTGTTATTAGTGCCTGATTGGGTCAGGTCTGTGGGCTAGGGCTCTAGTCCCTCCCTTCCTCTGGTGCCAGGGCTGCTACCAGGCCCTGGGGCCAAGCTCGGTGGGCACCTCGGGTGAGGGCTCACATTGATTATTATTAATCAGTGCCTGATCGGGTCAGGTCTGTGGGAGTAGTGGGCTAGAGCTCTAGTCCCTCCTTCCCTCTGGTGCCAGGGCGGCTGCCAGGCCCTGGGGCCAAGCTCAGTGGGCACCACGATGGAGAGCACACAGAGTCATCTCCTTTCCTGTCCTCCTTAATTCTAGTTTTGTGGCACAATGAGTCTTCCTCTTGTGTTGGCTGCCAAGGGTGGTTGTGGGGTGAAGTGCGATGGCAGTCCTCCTGGTTCAGTTGTGGAAAGCAGTATTGGGTGTGGCTCGGGGGCTGCAGGGAGTCCTCCCGCTCCCCCAATTCACCTATGTGGGCTGTCGAGTCCCAAGAGGTCTTTGCACAGGGGGGAGAGAATCTCTCTCAACATTTTGAGGAGGGGTGGGTGGGCGATGGATCCCTGGAGGAATGGTATGTGTGTTATGAAAGATCCCTCCTGTCCCCATCCCAAACTCTCGGTGGTGTCCCCTCCTGCAGTCCACCCCTCACCCTGTCATCCACGTCCAGCCCCGCAGTGCAGCCTGTAACCATTCGCTCCTTTCCCTGGGACAGTTAGTGGTCGATGTTACAATGCCTCCGTATGGAAGCACTTTGGGGCCCTTCCTGATGACCCCCGTGTGGTGCAGTGCCGTGCCTGTGATGTCCTGGTGTGCAGAGGAAAAAATCCAAAGCACTTGTCTTCGACGGCCCTGACTCGGCACCTGAAGAGACACCACCCAAGCCTGTCTCCCTCCTCACAAAGTGAAACATCCACTGGGGGGAGAAAGGGGGCCACCAGCTCTTCTGAGCGGGGGTCAGTGGGAGGATCACTTTGCCCTGAGGGTGATGCTGGTGAGAGCAGAGCGCTTCGGCAGGCCCGCTGGCGGAGGTTGTCCCCTCGGGGTCTGTGACAGTGCCGCTTACAACCTCGAGGCTGATGGCTCAGGAGGCGGCTGCTGCCGCACTGTTCCTCAGTGGAACCCTCGGGTGAGGACCCACGGTGGCTGGGGGATCAAGCCCCCGGTCTAAATGACACATCCTCTCCCTCCCACGCTGGGAATACCAGCATGCTCCTCTTTGGCCTGGCGGTTGCAGGGGGATCTTCCCACTTACCCCCCACATGACAGGTCCTCTCCCTCCCATCCTTTCTGGCAAGGCAGGACGGTGGGTGATGCTGCTGATGGCAGACTCCTTTGGGCACTTGTGCAGCAGCTCAGGAACTGTTTCACATATAGTTCAGCCGCATGGTGCCCCCACCCATCACAAACGCAGAGCCCTCTGAGCAGGGGGGAATGGGTCCCTCAACTGATGTCCTTCCCACAAAGGCAGGAAGGTGGCCGATGTCAGCTGCTGGTGCTGCTGCTGTCCTGTTTCCGTCTCCCCCTCTCAGGACCCACTCTGACCCGTCCAAACAATGCCTCCTGTCCTGCCCATCCCCTACTTTCCACAAAGGCAGGACAGAGAATCAGGTAAGCCCCTGCTTCATGAAGGACTATCCTGTTACTGCTCCCTCCTTGGTTACACAGCTCGGTTGAGCTCGCACAGCCGATTGTACTGTGTACGGATACATTCAGTTGACAATCTGGTGCACCTCATTCAATGGGACCTCTTTCAGCTGTGTGGGAATGTGTCCCGCAACTCCTGTCCTTTCCGTCAAGGCAGGAAGGTGGGTACTGTCAGCTGCCACCATATTACTCCTCAGTGGGACCCTCAGTTGAGGACCCGTAGCTGCTGGGGGATCTTCCCCCTCCCCCTCCTCATGTCGGACAGAACAAGACAGAGAGACAATTAGAAAGATGTATTGAAAAACAAAAACAAAACCATTGGAAAAAGATGGACACACAAGCCTACATATGGATGATGATAGAGAAAGGAAAATAGAAAACAACATATTTATTGAAAGAGAAAAAAAGACAGCTAGAGCTGGGAAGAAATAATAAAGGACAGATATATACGTAGAAAGAGATAGATTCAGATAAATAGTGGTGGAATCACATAGAGAGAGACAGAGAGAGATAGAAAGTTGCAAATAGACTGTGAGAGGGAGAAACTGAGAAACAGATAGAAAGGGGCACACAGATATCAACAGTTCTAGAAGTAGAAATAGAATGCAAATGCATTAAGGAGATATAGAATTGAACAGAACACGCCACATCCATGGAGAAAAGGATTGAAAATCAAAAACAGAGAAAGAGACAAACAGTACAGAATGTATCAGTATAATGCAAAAGACACTAGAATGTATGCACAAACATTAGAGAATGAACGTTACAGTTAGAGAATGGTATATGGTTGGAGAACTGTATGTAGAGACAGACAGAGATTCCCGGCCCCTCCGCACCGGGAATACCAGCGCGCTCTTCTTTGGCCTGGAGGTTGGGGGAGGGAATATTCCCACTTACCCCTCACATGACAGGTCCTCTCCCTCCCATCCTTTCCGGCAAGGCAGGAAGGTGTGTACTGTTGGCTGCCGCCGCCGCACTGTTCCTCAGTGGGACCCTCGGGTGAGGACCCATGGATGCTGGGGGATCTTCCCCCTCCCCTCCTCATGATGACAGGTCCTCTCCCACCCACTCCGGGAATACCTGTGCGCTCCTCTTTTGCCTGGAGGTTGGGGGGGGGATCTTCCCACTTACCCCCCAGACGATAGGTCCTCTCCCTCCCATCCTTTCCGGCAAGGCAGGAAGGTGGGTACTGTCGGCTGCTGTTGAAATTTTCCTTAGTGGGACGCTGAGGTGAGGACCCACAGTTGCTCGGGGATCAGGCCCCCATCCGAAGGTCATGTCCTCTTCCACCCATGCCGGGAATGCCAGCGCGCTCCTCCTTGGCCTGGAGGGCGGCACATGGAGGGTTCTGCCAGAGAGCAGCCAGACCCCCCACCCCCTGAGGGGAGACTGCTTGTTGCTGCCTCCCCGTGCCCGCCAGGCCCGGTGGCCGCCCCCAGTACACACATTCCTGCTGTCGCAAAGAATACCAGAGCGCTCCTTTTTGGC
Organism: Eublepharis macularius; assembly: GCF_028583425.1. Lineage (NCBI taxonomy): Eukaryota > Metazoa > Chordata > Lepidosauria > Squamata > Eublepharidae > Eublepharis > Eublepharis macularius. The sequence continues at coordinate 121,645,485 of NC_072792.1, forward strand.
CTGGCGGGCAGGCACACGGGGGGTGCCGCTAGTGAGCGGCCAGACTCCCCACCCCCTGAGGGGAGGCAGCTCACCACCACCTCCCCGTGCCCACCAGGCATGGCGACCGCCCCCAGTACACACCTTCCGTCCCTCGCCGGGAATACAAGCATGCTCCTGTTTGGCCTGGAAGGCAGGCACATGGAGGGTGCTGCCGGTGAGCAGCCCGACTCCCCACCCCCTGAGGGGAGGCAGCTTGATGTCACCTCCCCGTGCCTGTCAGGACCGGCAGCCGCCCCCAGTACACACCTTCCTGCCTGCGCCGGGAATACCGGCACACTCTTCTTCGGCCTGGTGGGCGGGCACATGGGGGGTGCCGCCGGCAAGCTGCCAGACCCCCTGCCTCCCCGTGGCTGCCAGGCCCAGCAGCTGTCGTCAACACCCACCTTTTGTACACTGGGCCAATGTCAACCAGTGGCTCTAATTGTATCGAGTGGGAGTTTCCTGGGGCCTTGGACTGGAGAGGGTATAACTCCAAGATCCCTTTTGCAATCTTGATCAAACTTGGATGATGGCTGTAGGAGAGCCTGCAAAAGACTCCCCGGGAATATGGGCTGTGTAAGTGCCATGGGGGCCGTTCCGCGACCAACGAACCGCGAACCGCGAATCAGTTCGGCAACAGAAAATGTTCATTACGGTTCGCGATCTTGGGATTGTTGTCAACACTGAACCGCGAACCGCTGGTTCATTAATTTTTTTTGGTTCGCACCCATGTCTAACTATGGAGGCTATCCAGGGGGATGGGGTGGCATTTTGCAAAATAAATCTATGACATTTTCAGGAGACCTAACTGTCCTCTAAAGACCCCCCCCCCCAAGTTTCAGGGAGATTGGACCTTGGGGAGCCATTTTTAACTCCCCAAGTTGCCACCCTACTTGCTCCAATTGCGAGCAAAAATTTGACAGGAAATGGGGAAACCCATGGATCATGCCTTTCCTGGGGTTGAATCTCTCTGAAACTTGGTGAGTCTTTAGGGGACAGGTTGTACTAGCTCCCCTACAAATTTGGTGGGTTTTGGACCGTGGGACGATCATTTTAGAGCCCTCAAAGCAAGGGCCATCAGCCATTCAATTTTTTCCTATTGTGAAGAAACACTGACAGGAACTGGGGAAACCCATGAATCATGTCTTTCTTGGGGTTGATTCTCCCTGAAACTTGGGGGTTCTTTAGCGGACAGATAGCACTAGCTCTTCTGCAAATTTGGTGGATTTTGCTTGCAAAATGCCACCTCTATCCCTCTAGATATCTCTCCTAGTTGTCCCCTCAGGGAATAATGGAGATTGAAGGTGGCTGGGGGCACCTTTGTTTGGGGCCCATAAAATGCCCCTCCCAAAGTCCAATCTTCATGAAACTTGGAGAATTTTTAGAGAACAGCTAGAAGTAGGGTCCCAGCAAATATTATAAAAATTGGTCCTAAAATGCCCCCTTAGACCCCTGTAAAGCCCCAAATCGCATTTCCCATTGGAAACAATGGTCAAATTTTACCCAATTTGCTCCATATTGCCGAGCCAATCTGGAGAATGAGTGCCCCCCCTCCCGTCCTTTTCAGGTTCATGTATCAGGCTTGTTTCTGAAGTTTTATTCAGATGCTTATTTGTGTTGCCATGATCCTTCTTTCCACCTCCTCCTTATCTCAACTGAAGACGCTGTATGAAGAGGAGGAGGAGGAAGTTAAGAGGGAAGAAGAGTGCAGGAAGGAGGAGTAGGGAGGCGTCGACATCAACTAGAAAACAGAAGAATTTAAAACTTGCCAGATTAAAAGCAAAACAGTTTGAGTGTAAGCCAGATCTAAGGGCAAAAAGAGGAGAGAGGTAAGCAGAAGCCACTCAAAATTGACGCTCTGCAATGGTGACTTGCTCTTTATGACTATGGGCACTTTCAACCTCTGCTACACCAGTTACCCAACACATGCATGGACTAGAGCTACAGGACACGTATTCACCAGGGGTAAAATGGACATGGGCAGGTAAGAACAAACATGATTCTAGGCATTTGAATGACCTCGTATAATTTGTCTCATCTAGTTTTGCTCTCAGTTTTCTCCCACAGAGATGACATTGTTGTCAGCTTGCATCACTCACATCTGCACCTCTGGAAGTTTGAGCAATTTGCATTCCTGAAGGTCATTTTGCTGCTCTTCAAATTCCCTGCTCTGGGCATTGTGAGTGAGTGAACATCTGTTCCCTGGAAAAGTCTCCCATAGAGAATAATTGATCCCAAAAATCTAGGAACAGCCCCCCAAACCCCTCTCATTCTGACTTCCAAAATAGTATTTAGGAACTTAAATTATCCAAAAATACCAGTATGGATACTGCTGTTGGACTTTTGACTAAGATCAAGGGAAGTGTAGTAGGGATACCCTTCCCTAAATTAAAAAAAAAAATTCAAGTGCACATCCCAATTGCCACCCTCACCCTAATTCAACATGGCACTGCTTTCTGTCCTCACTTTGAATCTGTTTGATAACATTACCATCACATAGCAGTTTTCCGCTCAGGTTTTTTTTCATGTCTGTTCTGGCCCCATACTACTTCAATTTATCCACTGATTTTTGCCCACATTTTTTTGCCTTTAGTTTTCACTTTGGTTTGTTTTTTTCCCTTGTTTATTTTCTAATTCTTTTGAGAGCCCAATCTTTTCTAGAAGCTGATTTTGAGTTGATTTTTTCCCTTATACTTCTTTCAGTTTTGTTTGTCCCTCTCACTCCCATCCACCTCCAACCCGCTTTTAGATGATTGGACATTCATCATCATTGAACCACTTCCTCTCGTTTCTTCTTCCCCCTCCTGGTTTTGTTTTCTATCTTTTTTTTAATTGTCATTTCCATACCACTATATTAACCTGCTGTTGCAACAACAGAAGCAGAAGATTCTTTGAATTCCCAATTTTCATTTTAAAAAGCCTCTAGCTCCTTCCATTGTGTCTTTTTCCATTATATCTTTACAAGGGAAGGAGCTAGACTTATTTTTTTAAAAAAATGAAAGCTGGGAATTCAGAGAATCTGCTGCATCTATTGTTACAATGGAAGATCGATATAGCAATATAAAAATGACAATTTTTAAAAAATTGCAAAAGGCCTGGTGGCCCAAGGGAGGGGAGTAGCCACTTTGTTACTACATGTGCTTACCTTTGTGTCTACCCTTAAGACATGTATAGACTCTTCATCTTAGGTTTGAGACACTTTCCCAGAACAGGAACTATCTGAGGTTTGTGATTATATCGATGATGCCACTGATGATGACAGCACTCTCATTTGAAAATTCTGATTATTTAAGGCATGTGCAGAACAAAATAAGTCAACTCCACAACTGTAAAAATACCAAGGGAGGGCAGATGTGCAGAAGAACCATACCCAAACAGATTCCAGAGCTTGAGGATCAACTGCTAAGAAAATCAGGAGTAAACTGAGTGTGTGAAAATGCCCAGCAGTCAAATCTGAGGGTCAAACGTGTTGCGTACACAGCAGTTTCAGGGAATAGCTTTTAAAAAATAAAAGAAGAATCAGGTGAGTTCATAACACCACCTGGGAGCAGGAGAGAGAAAGGACTTCCTTCCCCTGAACCATTTTCCTGCTGTGGGGGAGCACTTATTTCCTCATTTTTGCTGTTCCATGTGAATAACAACAACAAGAGCAACAACAGTGTGCTTATATATACCACCCTTCTGGACAGATTAATGCCCACTCAGAAAGGAGAATAAAATCAGTGTTATTATTATTCCCCCAATGCAGCTGGGAGCTGAGGCTCAGAAGAGTGACTTACCCAATGGCACCCTCAGAACTCATGGCAGTAGTGGAAGTTGAACCAGCAGAGAGCTGATTCACAACACAACCACTATGTTACAGCAGTTCTCAAGCAAAATGTGGAGCAGCAAAAATAGGAAAATAACTCCCTCAGTGCTATTTGGTGTGGGGAAATAGCTTGGGGACGGGGGACAGTCAGGATTCTCAGGAACTCTTTCTTCTCCCTTAACAGCATTATATGCCACAAAGTACTCTCCTTTACTTTTTAAAAGCCATTCCCTGTAACTGCTGTTTGGCTGCAGGGAACACAAATTGGGTTTGGGCGCGTCTTATTGGACCATGATACTATGACAGATCTCACACTTCATAATGATCCTGTAATCAGATCAGATTAAGCACAGGAAGTACTGGATTTCAGCCTTACCCACCCTAATCCCTTTAATGCCAAAAATATTCCATTAAGAATACTGGGCACAGCCTAGGGTTGCAAACCTCCAGGTGGTAGCTGGAGATCTCCCAAAATTGCAACTGATCTCAAGGCCACAGAGATCAGTTCCCCTGGAGAAAATGGCTGCTTTGAAGGCTGAACTCTCTCTGTGGCCCCTCCTCATCCCAAACCCCACCCTTTCCAGGCTCCACCCCCAAAATCTCCAGGAATTTCCTAACCTGGACCTGGCAAGCCTAGCACAGCCCTATTTTCATTAGTACTTGATAAAGGATCTTTTCTGGATAGAGTAAATGACAGGGTTTTCACACATGGGAGACTACATGTAACTGCCTACTTGCAGCCAAAAGGGTTTCAGTTCTAGGAAGACCTTGCCACCTTCCTTTAGAGAACATGTAGCTTGGGTTTTATGTTGCAGCTCAATTTGCTTTTGACATTGAATATAAAGCTGAACAGAATGGGGATGCCCATTTTATCAGTAAATGATCTACCATTGAAATGCGATAGAGACTGCCTATACCAAAACAAAATAAAGTAAATTAGAAACAAATCTAGCCTGTATCCCTTTAGTTTGCCTGGCAGTTTTGCTTTCTGCCCTGGGGCTCCCTGAATGTCACTTTCCCCAAGCACTTTCTTTGCCACTCTTGTGTCATGAGATTGACCTTGTTGGGGGGGGGGGAATTGCTGCCTTTATTCTTTATGTCTCAAAGGACTTTGTTGCTTGGATATTCCTTTCCCCCCCAAAACTGAACAACCTGAATGAAGCTAAAGAAGTATTTTTTATCATTAATTTGCCCTGCCACAATTTCTCTCCCACTCACTTTTTATTTGTGGTGTGCAGGATATCAGACATTTCTTCTATTCCTCTCGGCTTTTTTGCCTCTTGTGGGCCTCTGTACTTTCTCTGTCAATACTCCCAACTATAAAATACATTTTTCCCCTTTAAGAACCAAAACTGGAAATCTGTTTCACTGGGACTAATTATGAGAAAATATATTTGGGGTTGGGGCCTTTTTCCAGCGAGTTGACTCAAAAAAAAAAGCCCTTGTATTATTAATACTTATCTAAGTATCAGAAAATCTAGCAGGAAAACTGGAGTCTAGAAAGTTGACAGTTGCAATGTAGTGACTGCTAGTAAGCATTCAACTATTTGGAGAGTCAGTCTTCTGAGTCCATCTACCAAATGAGGCAACTTTCACTGCAACCCTACAGACTCACATTTATAATTCCTTTAAGTTATCAAGGAGCAAGGAAAGAATTAGCACCATGACTCACATTTCTTTCCCTAAGCCTCCTATGGCTGTTCCTTGAAAAGTTAGATTTGGCCACAGTGATTCAAAACAGATTGCTGTAATGTGCTTTACATGGGGCTGCTGCTTTTGAAAACTGGAAACTCCAGTTGGGCCAAAATGTAGCAGCCAGGGCAGGAATGAATTATGACACGCTGAGGCACTAAACTATGTCAAGTTCAAGAGGCCCCACATCATTGCCTATAAAATTAGATACAATAAAATAGTAATTTAGCAATTTTAGTAGGGATTTTTTTGTGTGTGTTTAGAGGCCCCTCATAATCTGAGACCCTAAACTGTAGTTTGCATAAATTGTTCATAAATGTAGCTTGTGTTGAGGGCCGGATAGAGGAATTGTATCACTATTCATCTGAAAGATAGACATTGGCTGCCTATTTGTTTCTGGGCATAATTCAGACGGCATCTTCTTACCTTTAAGATCCTAAAAAGCTTGGGGCCAGGGCACTGAAAGGCCATATCTTCCCCTACTGCCCAATCTACCAGTTCACATACTGTTTCCCATCCATGTTCTCTGCATCCTCATCTGCAGAGGTGAGGGAGGTGGCAACCAAAGATAGGATGTTGTTTTGCACTGAGATGATGGAAAGTGATGGCACCAAACCTTTTTCAGTGATGGCACCAAACCTTTAGAGGGCGCTCCTTCTTGAAACTTGGCAACTATTTATGAAATTATAGAATCTGAAAACACACAATTCGGCCATCCCGGCCAGTGGCAATGGCTGCTCAGGCTGGTGGCCACTCTTTGCTTCCTCGGAAGGAGGAAAGCAGAAGGCACACCCTGGCATCCAGGGCTTAGCATTGGGGCGGAGCCTGTAGCCTTAGCTGGCTTCTCCACCCCATTGCCTTCAGTTGTGCCTCATGCTCGGCCTGAGCAGAGCTCATTTCAAGCTCTCTCAGCCAAGCTCCTCTGAGGCTGGTTTTACTGAGGGGCCTCAGGGCTTGGCAGCAGCAGCTGCCTTAGGGAAGCTGTGCCGTTCCCCTGCTTGCTACCTTCGGACTTCATGAGGAGAGCCAGGGCCCAGCGCCAGGCTCACTGGTTTGGCAGAGACTTTTTTCTCCTTATTTACATTTGGGGCCTGTTGTCTATCAGTCAGGAGGGATAAAGCAGGATTATGCCCAGCCCTTGAGGCCTCTGGCCTACCTAGGCTCCTTCCCCCTCCCCCCACCACTGTTTTACCTCATTGAGAGAGAATACTGGCAGCAGCAGCAGCAGCAGCAATAGGCTTTGCTGTAGGCCACAGGGGTGAGTTGCAGCCATTTAAGGGGTGGATTAGTTCATACTTTATTGCTACTGGCCTAGCAGGGTGGATTCTAGTAGTCCCCCCCCTTCCTTCCACCTAGGCTTTATCCCCCCTCACCATTTACACTTACTTGGGAGGGAGTATTTCTAGCAGCAATAGCTCAGCCTTGGCCTGCAGGCAGCAGGAGCCATTTTGTAGTTTATTCAGTGGGTGCAGCCATTTTGAGAGGGGCACCCAGTGACCTTCTTAGCCTGGCAGTGTGGCCATGTTATGAAGGCATCTACAATATGCACAGCTCCAAGAGTGGCCATTTTGAGTGTGGCATTTGTGTGGCCTGATTTGCCTCCTGCTTACTAGCAGTTGCAGTCATTTTGGTGGGGCTTGTGCAGCTACCTGCAGACTCATCCTTTGAGAATGATGAAGAGACCAAAGGAATGAGGGAAATACTGGGCTATCAGTGTCCATCAGTCAGGAGGGCTGAGGTAGGGTTAGGCCCAGCCCCCCTCAGGCCTCCAGCACATCTAGGCCTCCTCCATCCCATTGTTTTACTATATTGGTGAGAGTACATACAGCAACAGAGGTGGAGTGCAGCCATCTGAGGGGAAGATTGCTTCACACCTGGGCTGGTAGCACACATTATTACTTTCTCAGTCATGCCACCAATGGCATATTGTGTTATTGCATCTGTTTTAGCAAGTACTGGGTTTTTGTGCAAAGAAAGAGGCACTGAAGGGTAAGAGGAGGTTAACCATTTGATTGGCAGTGTGTGGGATTTGATGAATAACATTTCATTTATAAGAAACAGAACAAATTGATGTTGGAGAACAATCATCATGGTTGTCAGGCTTTGTAGGTTGCTGTAAGAGCATGGTGGACTGCCACCAAAGAAAGCTATCCAAAGCTTCTCCAAAGAAAGGGGAAGCATGTATGTGCCCCACAACCAGGAGACCCCTGAGGCAAGTTTCTTCCTCTGCTGAGTACTAGTGGCATCAGGGACCTAGTGGCACATCTAGATGCCAGGAAAGACCCGGGCCCAGAAGAGGAAGCTAGGTGGGGAATCTTCTGGGGAGGGGGGAGTGCAGAAAACTGTGAAGTTGTCATGCGGGGCACAGAAGTCTAAGATGTTATCTGTCCTTTCTGACAGTTTAGTGCAACTGATGGACGGTAGCTGATCTGAGCTAGCCTGCCTTAACCCAATCCGGTTGCATGGCAGTGAACCGAGTGACAAAGCTGGGTCCATATGGCCTAGGAGGATTGTTCAGCACCCCTGGCAGCGATGAGTCTGGCGAAATGTGAAAAACAACATGGATATGGCTGAAGGAGGCTGGTAGCAGTGGCAGTGCAGCCACCTAATAAGGGGGTAACGGGAGCATCTGCCATGCTGGCAGTGAGGGAAGCGGATTCCAGACTGTAGAGTGCATGGCTGTGAGGCGGTATCTATGGCAGGTATCCGGTGGTCAGTGATGGTAGGTCCATTTGGCCCTAGCTGGGGTATGCTTGGCCATTGGGGGCCTTGTGGGTCAGTCCCTGCCTCCTTACCTCATGGCTCTTTCCACCCAACATGGCCTGGCTAGCACATTCCAGGGTTAGTCCCGACTGGTTATGTGAATGGGCTTATATGGTGGGGTAGCTTAGGTGCTGTCCACTCAAGTTCCTATCAGCACACACACACCCTTCATTGAAGCACGGACTGGCTATGTCATGCCTATCCAGGTCCCTCAGGGATGGCTTCAGTCCACCATATCCTGCCCTAGGTGGCTAAGTATGGGTGCCAGGTGCTGGTGGATCTGTGGGAAGCCCAGCAGTAGTCTGGTATGAGGACCCAGCCCTATACAACTGAAGGTACCTCGGCAGCATGGAGCATCTCCTTTCTGGCCGGTCTCCCCCACTTTTTGGTCAGGTACCAGACAGCCTGCTGTAGTTCATTCCATTCATCACCCCACCCAAAGAAGCCCAGTAAATCATGCCTGTGCGGACACATGCTTCGACTGGCCATCAGGTTATCAGCGGTGCACAGTTGCACAGAAAGGTGACACTGAGTTGGCATTTTGCCTCCTCCGGGGCCTGCCTGTGGACTCTTTGCTTTTGGGTTGTCATTCAAGGACCATCCCTACACGGGCAAGGCACTGCCAACCGGGTGCTCTGTCTCAGGTGTGGCTTTTGGCCGCTTCAGCTCTTTTCTTGAGGGGGCATGTAACACAAACCTGCAGCTTTAACACAGCCATGATTATCCCATGGTTTCCATATCTCAGTTTTAGGATTACAGCAGGCATGTGAGAGGACCTCTAAGTATGGGGGGTTCTCAACTCCTTTAACTGAGTCACTTTATAGAGGGAGGCCTGTTGTTAGTTGGTGTGCTTTAGGCCTTCTCCAATGTCTGCTTGAAGGTCCTTGATGGCGGCCCTAGTTAGCTTGCCCTTGAGGCCGATGGATCCCTGCCCTGGATTCCTCAGGATTTCCCCCCTCCCCAGCTTGGAAAGCAGAGGTGTACAGGGCAATCTAGTTTGCCATTTTACTCAGCACAAAATGGGCTTTCAATACTGCTGAACACCTGTTTAGGTCCAGGGGAGGCATGGCAACTTTGGTTTAGCGTGCCTCCCAGCTTTGATGTGACACTTCTTTCAGCTGTTCTGCCTTGTTGTGGCCTAATCCCTTAAGGATGGGTCATGAGGAGCCTTTATGGCTCATGACACAAATCTTACAGGTGTCACATTTGCAGACGAGCCAACGGCAATGGGGCTTAGGAGGCTATTGGGCCCCGGGGTGGTTGGGAGCTATGCCCAGGGCCCCCTTGGCCTGTACATGGAGGTCCAGCGATAGGATGCGACTGTTCTGACATGCATGGCACACCCCCATCTCAGAGCCCGAGTGGCCTGGTGGCTGGAAGGGAGATGTAGTTCTCTGCCTCACCTCCTGGTCATATAGGTGTGGTCCTCCACCTCATGTTGGTCATTCACTGTGTGGTAATGACCTTGTTTCACAGGGCATGGCTCTTTCCTTACAGGCTCACACAGGCTTGCAGCACCCAGGCAAGTAGTGGCCTGAGGGTTTGAGGGGAGGTTCCATCCTCCACCTCACATCCTGGTCATTCGCTGCATGGTGTTGACCTTGTCTCACAGGGCATGCTCTTTCCTTACAGGCTCACACAGGCTTGCAGTGCCCAGGCAAGTAGTGGCCTGATGGTTTGATGGGAGGTGTGGACCTCCGCCTCACGTTGGTCATTTATTGCGTGGTAATGACCTTGGCTCACACATCCTTGTTGTTCATTTGGGAGATGATGACCTGGGTTTGATGAAGGACATGGCCCTGTCTTGGCAGGTGCAGGATGACTTGCTGGAGAATAGCAAGCATTGACCTGGCATCCTGATTTGTTGGTCTGCAATGCTTCTGTGCGGGGTGTGGCAGGATGCATTGGACCAGAATGCTTTAGAATGGGCTAGGTGAATGGCCAACAGAGCCCTATTCAAGGCTAGGACAGAGGGGTTGGGGATTTATTTGCTCCATCCGCAAATTCGGGCCAAGTTTGCAGACCTCTACCGAGGGGATGGTGTGCATCTCTCTTCCAGAGGTAACAGCATTTTTCTGAGCGATCTGTAGCAGGGGCTTAGGCTGGCTTTAAGCCATTTGTGGGGCGCTGAGGCCTAAGCAGAGGCTTGGCCTCTGCGGTGGCAGGATTTTAGTTAGGGAAAATCTGTAGCGGGCCGGTGAGCACCCTTGGCACCTCCCCATTGGTGGGGAATTGGGGTCTTTCAGGAGCGGCTGGCTGCCGTACAGCCCAGCTGTGAGGTCAGACGCCCTGGGTAGGGAACCCCTGGACAAGCCAGTCTCCCCCCGCTGCCGCACGGCCGGTTGGGGGAGCTTTACAGGGGTGAACCACTCCGCCTGGCCAGGCCGGGTCCCAGCCATTTGGTGGATGGCTCGCACCCAGGGCAGCGGGTGCTCGCCCAGACAGGTCAGGGCGGGGTCCAGCAGTGACTCCAGGGCCTGACCTGTACCACTAGTTAGGCCCTTGCCGTAGTTTATATTTAATTGTTGTAATTTTAATAAAGCGACCCATTTTAGAACCCAAATACTGTGTCTGCCTTTCATTCCAGCTGAGGGAGCAATTGAGATTTCTGAAAATGTTTTCCATTGTTGTTTTAAAAGAGAATATTAGCCCTTGTTCCTACAAATATCAGTGCGGACTTTGCATTTATGTAGTGATATCCCTCATGGCTGCAATATGCAGATGTTGGTATGTGTGAGAATGCTACAACATATGGACTTGGTCTTTCCCATCTGATCAGTATCCCAGTGCCAGTGGGAGACAAGGGGGGGAAACACACATTGTTAATATCTTCAGAATTCACTCACATACTACACTTGCATATAATATCTCAGTGTGGACTGGTTTGCACCTGAAGAGGGCCAATAGACTTGAAGTATAAAGACAATGCTTTGTGAAATGTTGGAAGCCAAAGAGGGGACCACACACAATTTCCAATGGTTTGAGTAAAGGAGTTTTAACATTGTGCATGATTCCTTGTTTCTCCTTATGACTATATCAGTAAAATTATGAAAAACAACACAAGGTTCAAATCTTAATTTACATGTTTTATACAAGCCACTGAATGGAATGTGGGTTAATGTATATCTGAGCTGCACAATACTTAATACAACAGTCACCATTTATTGCAACTAAAATATCATTATATTTAAAATTTCAGTCACAACACAACACCTTTTTTTTGCTGTCAAGTTGCAACTGATTTATGGCAATCCCATAGGGATTTCAAAGCAAGAGATGTTTGGAAGTGGTTTGCCATTGCCTGCCTCTGCATAGCAATCATAAACTTCCTTGGTGGTCTCCCATCCAAGTACTTCGCTCAAGTTACACATTGTCATGGATATGGCTAGAACTATAAGAGGACAGTTGCTTGATTTGACCAAGAAAGTCACTCAAGACACCTATGCACACAGAAACAGGGCTAGCCCAACCCCATAACTAAACAAGCAACAAAGGGAGTCTAGAGGCATGGAATAGAACCTTGGAGAGGGTTATAAAACAATAGTTACACAGTTGTATTGCCATGTGTAGATAAGAAGAGCCATGTAACTCATATCAATATATACAATGTACCAAGGCCCAGGTGCAGGGAGTATCTGAGAACAGCAGAAATGTTTAATTTCATGGAAGATGGAAATATTATTTGAGGACCAAAAGGTATTCAGATGTATGAGAAACTTGTAATCACTAATTCTACATGGACTTTGTTAAGACAAGAGGTAGCAAGAATAAACTATTGGTTGTTGTGGGTTTTCCGGGCTGTATTGCCGTGGTCTTGGCATTGTAGATCCTGATGTTTCGCCAGCAGCTGTGGCTGGCATCTTCAGAGGTGCTACACCTCTGAAGATGCCAGCCACAGCTGCTGGCGAAACGTCAGGAACTACAATGCCAAGACCACGGCAATACAGCCCGGAAAACCCACAACAACCATCGTTCTCCGGCCGTGAAAGCCTTCGACAATACATAAAACTAACTATTGTTATATGCTTCAAGAAGTGCCAAATATGGATAAACTTGTTTGGTGTATGGATCCAGAGGAGTTAGCCATGTTAGTCTGTTGTTGCAAAATAGTACAGAGTCCAGTGCACCTTTAAGACTAACCAACTTTATTGTAGCATAAGCTTTCTGATGAAGAGAGCTGTGGTTCTCGAAAGCTTATGCTACAATAAAGTTGGTTAGTTGTAAAGTCTGGATTCTTTACTTGTTTGGTGTATGAAGTCATAAGATAGTAAGTTAGCAAAGAATTGGAGTCTTTAAGTAAGTTAGACAGCTATAGTAAGGATATGGTTTTGAAACCCTGTAAATATGAAAGGATAAATTGATCGAGAGCTTTTCTTAGAAGAGGCTCCTTGCCTATGGCCTTCACCTCTTTGGATCAGATACTTTTGTGGGGCTCATGTAATTGCATCCCTTTAATGATCTATATAGTTATAATGGATGGTATAATTTTCTGTTGAGTTGATATTAAAAATATTGAATAATTTTGCAACAATAAAGGCTTAAAATGGAAGCATATACTGATAATCTATTGCCATGACACCCCCAGTAGGGGTCACCATAAGTTAGCTATAACTTGAGGGCAGCACAAACACACACAGACACACGCTCCATAATTGTATTACCTGTGTACAATACCTGGTAAGGAATCTAAGACATTATCTGTAATGAACCACTAGCCAGGAGTTCAATTATTTGATATAGGAAAGCTAACCAGATGCTCAAGGCTTCTTAAATGCATGCCTATATCTGAATCAGGCCTGGCCAGAGTAATCCAGAACAACATTCTTGTGTTTTCATTACTCTTCAAAAAGTTGACAGATACATTTCACTTCAAAAGAGATATATTCAGAAATTGTATTGATTTTATTATTTATTTTTGTGTCAATATGTCACTTTTCAAACATTGTGACTCACATCAGATGGAAGACTCACCCTACCTTCAGGTTTAAAAGTTAAGAGGATAAGATTCCCCCTTCTCCCATTCTAAGTCAGTGGTAGGAAAAAGCGAATTGATTTCATAGTGTCAGAACAAAGTTGAAATTATATCAAATTGGAGCCATTCTTAATCTGTCCATGCACTGATGTTGTTACTTGAGTGGAGGTAGAGTAACTTACTCTGACACAAGTGATAGAGATCAGAGTGCCCTTGTTCTAATAGAAGTCTCAGGACAACAGGCAAGTAGAACATAGAACTGTTAGTGAAGGAAGAAAGCAAGCTCCTGTGTCTGGTTGGAGTGAGGTTGCTTTGCCCCTCATTGTGGTTTCCTATATTTAAAACATGTAAGAATGTATAGCGGGAAAAAATGGAAGAAAAACTGAGATAGGTGAATCATAAGGAATTTTAAAGACTGAACAAAATAAGATTCTACAATTGGTGACAAAACAATCTCAGTCAGAATATAAAGAAATCTGTATAATTTGACCTTTCTATGGAATCAAGTTAGAAAGTTATTTACTGTAAGGCTGGTCACAACTGCAGCAGATTGTGAAGTAGTTACAAAGAAGGGTGTGAAACACCCCATCTAATCTGTGAACTTTTTTTTCCGGTTGGCTGGGGATAGTAGAAGAGGTTAGGATATCAGGACAAGATCAATAGGAACTAGAGTAAAATACAGGGGAAAGCTTCTAAATACCAAGTGGTAGCAAATGTGTCAGATATGTACTTCACAGATACCGAAATGGCAGTGCTTCAAAAAGGATTATCATTTCTTCTGACACCAAGGCACGAATCTTTCCAAATGAGGATAAAAATACAACATCTGGTCTGAAAAATCTTTTTAGAGGTTCTAGAAAAGGTATATTTAATCAATGAAAAAATTGTAACCTAAGTTCAATCTTCCTACTAATTATATGCAAGTCAAAGAATTAGAAGAAATGATCTCCAGTGGTGGTGGTGCTCAGTAGGGCTGGTAGCCAGGTGATGAGGCAGCAAATGGTAGGTGTAGCCACAACAAACTAACTCTGATTTTGTCCCGCACAATATTTATGCATCATAATCAGTTTCCTAACAGAGATCTGAATGAACTTAGATCTCTTACCTTGATTCAATAAGCTTGTGTGCCTGATCTTAAGGGAGAAATGGTGCCCTCCACTACTCCTTCCAATCACCTTTATCCACATCCAGGCATCCCTTGTTGCTCACCTCCACGAAGTTTAATGGGAGAGAAGTGGAGAGATTTGCAGTGCAATCATAAGCATGTATGTTCACTCATACAGCCCAACTGGGCTCAAGGGGCTTATTAACTAGTAACTGTTCTTCAGATTGCAGCCTTTGTGTACTACTTCCAGAAGTTCAACTAAAGACAAGAAAACCTACACAGATGAAGGAGGGATGTGACAGGCTGCAGGTCTATAGCAAGCCTGCACTGTTTGGTAGTAAGTTCATTAAACCTCTTACTTTATTTTATTTGTGTTGTAAAGGAGGCAAGTAGCAAGGAGCTGATCTCAGTGGATCATTGCCATTTTGCTCTAATGAGCTGGTAGCTGCCCCTGATAATCACTTGGGGGGGTACTATGGAATTCTCCTTCTTTGGAGATTTTTAAGCAGAGGCTAGATGGCCATCTGACAGCAATACTGATTCTGTAAACCTAGGCAGATCATGAGAGGGAGGGAAGGAAGGGTTACAGCAACTTATTTTACGTATTCCCTTCTTACATGCCCAGGGTAATTCCAATTGCCACGTTGGGGCCAGGAAACAGTTTTCACCAGGCCAGTTTGGCTAGGGATCCTGGAGGTGTTTTGCCATCCTCTGGGCATGGAGCATGGGTCACTGGGTGTGCGTGTGTGGGAGATTGTTGTGAATCTCTTGCATTTTGCAGGGGGTTGGACTAGATGACCCTGGAGGACCCTCCAACTCTATGAAACTATGATTCTAATTGACTGAGGGTCTTGGCTGATATAATTTGACAGAAAGTACACCTTTGAAAATATAAAATGGAAGAAGCTATTATTAACAGAAATATCTTATTTTTAATAAAAGGTAATCTGTAATGGAACTAATATTTGAATAAAATACATAGTTATACTATACACTGTGATAGTAATCCTTCTGAATATTTTGGAAGTAATTAGATCTATGAAGGTGGGGAGATCAGGCTTCTGAAATGATGAACTCTTGCGTACAACTTTCACCAGCTTGCAATGAACTCAGGAATCTGTATTATGATGAGGCAGGCAACTGATTTATTCAAGGCATATTTTCCAACCGTGGGGCCTAAGGTAGAAAACAAAATTAAAATACTTTTTTAAAAAAACTGGAAAACATAAAAGTCAGCAAAAATCATACACATTGAAAACACTTCCCTCACCACCCAGCCCAGACCAATTGTAATATAGTTAAGTAATCCAGAAAGTGAAGTAATCCAACCCATAACGCTTAGGAAAACTGTAAAGATGAAGTCTGTCTCAATTCATCTGGCAGAACATTCTTAAGAGCTGGGGCAGCCACCAAAAAGCATGTGAGTGAGAAGCAGTGGAATTAACCTTTGCAAGGTCAGAATAACTGTTCTGTTGTGCTGAATGCAGTTGCTACACAGACTCTTACATGGAGAGAGTCCTTGAAGTATTATCATCCTGTTATATAATACAATACTGGCATTATATTAAATATACAATATGACAAGAACAGAGTAAATGTTTTGAATATTGACAGGTGACAATGATCTGCTTAGCATAAATATATACACTGAACCTACAGATGTAATTTCTTTTTACAATATGAGATTTTTTGTCCAGTGTAAATAAAAACAATTAAAATACTTAAATGCTGAGGTTAAAGAGAAATCGTAGTGATTTAAATTACTTCAGTGACAGTTTGACACATTGATACAAGGATCAGTGGGATATCCACAGAGCAATATATTGAAAGAAAGCCAAAATCAGTGATAGTTCCTATCCAGCTATAGATACCAATAGAGAAATCAATGATATAATATTGATGGTTGTTCCATTAATATTTACATTAATATATTTAAACCTTTTAAAAACAAATATTGACACCTCCTAGACCTAAGAAATAATTGTAAAGACCAACCACTATTTTTCTTAGGGCTACATTCAGTTTTTTTAAGCACTGTTATTCAGTATGAAAATGGTGCTATTAGGGGGCTGAAATGCTCCCCAATAACCTTTTCATTACTTTCATCACTAATAAGGTTACTGCCTCCATTTTGGCCTTATTGATGGCTTAGGCTTGGTAACTGCCTTTTGGCTATGCCATTTAAGATTTCTAAGAAGACAAGATGAGTACTGACATATCAGACAGCTGGCGAAGAAATTATGTTGGCCCATTCAAAGATGACAAAGTGAGCTTCAAAGGAAAATGTAGTTTCAGAAGCAACCATGCCTAAAACTTCATGGTGTAACAGATGCAAGCCCAAAAATTTACTCAGATCCAGAAATAATCCGGCATAATTGTTAACAAGAATGCAGCTCCTTCCCAGCAGCTGCACAGCAGCTTCAGCAGGGGGTCAGTATTTGACTCCCTGGATGGAGGATGAGGCAGAGAGCCTTCCTGTGCATCCGGGGATTCAGCTGGGGGGCAGAGACAGACACCTCTAAGGGCTGGCAGTTGCTCTGTGCAGTCGGCCCACCCACTTCACCCTGTTTCAGTACAGGATTAGCCAGCTGCTGTTACAGAGACAGGTAGGAATTTATTCTCATTTTCCCCAAATTGGCTAAGGAGGCGAAGGGGTTTTTCACCTACCCTGTACTGACAGCAGTAGTTTGAGGTAATTGGCTAGGGTTGTGCCAGGCAGGTCCTCATGGACAGAAGAGAGGGGGGGTAATAGGGAGCAGGCTGGTGAGCACCCCCTTGGCAGTTCCCTATGGGTGGGAAAATGGGGTCTGACAGGAGCGGATGGTATGTTTCATGTCTACTACCACCTGGGCAGAGCACCTTCAGGGAACCACAGGTGCAAGTCCTTCCCTCATGCTGTATGGCTGAGGCTTTAGGAGCTTAAAGTTAGGAACCCTTTGCCTGGACAGCCGGGTCAAGGCCATTCTAAGAATGGCTCACAACCAGAGCAGGGGGCTCACACAGACAGGTCAAGGCGGAGGTCCTGGGGTGACCCCATGGCTTGACCTGTACTGCCAGTTTGCCTTTGCTGCAGTTGAGAGTTGATGTTGTATTTAATAAAGTGGCCCTTAGTTCCAGCCTTGTGTCTGTATCCTTCATCACACTGCGGGGGGGGGGGGGGGCAACATTAATTCCTTCTTTGGAACTAGATTATTAATGGTTAAGGATGCTGCTCTGAATATGGCTTATGCCAAGCAGTTATGGTGATATTATCTTCAAAATTTTGAGTCTAATAATCAACAGATTTTGACTATATGTTTTGACTCCAGTTAGGAACCTTGTTACACATTATGGACTGGTACCTGACACCTTCTGTATGTAAAGCATGTACTTTGATATAGCTATAGTCTACAACCTCTTCCACTCCCCTAACAGAATGCTATTTATTGCTTGTTTGGTATCCTCTTCAGCCCTTAAAAAACAACAAAATGAAACTATGGCTTCTTCACATTGACTATAATCGGAGATCACACAGTCATTATCATCGCATCACAACAACATGGCACTGTCATATAGTCAATGAGATTGACTACAACATAACATCACAAGGGTAATTCAGAGTGAGGGAAATCTTTCCTGCCCTTGCACTGAATGTGTTTCTGAAATGGGTGTTTTCTTTAGCTTTTGAAAGAATCTCTCTCTCTCTCTCTCTCTCTCTCTCTCTCTCTCTCTCTCTCTCTCTCTCTCTCTCTCTCTCACACACACACACACACACACACACACACACACACACACAGACACACACACACACAATTTTGTTTCTGTCCTAATATGCATACAGATGAAAACAATATTTAAAAGATATACCGGTTCAAAGCAAATGAAATAGGGGTAATCCTAAAAGAAATAATGCAACTGATAGTGGAATGGCTTCTGGCAATTTTCATTGCAGCTTATGCATTATATGTGACTTAAATGAGGAAATGAATACAATTGAAAATCCAGTGGATAAACAATATACAGTCAGAGAATTACCTTCTGTTTGTGTGTGTGTGTGATGTGGAAATCAATGATTATATGACCTGGTGTCTAGATCACTTGGCAGTGAGGGCTTGTAGAACAGCTTCAATTTTAAACACAATAACACCACAGTGAAGGAGATATTATACTTTGATGGATCAAGTTTCCTATAATTCAAATGACATGTCTAAACTATTAAGACAGAAAAAATGTTGGTTATACAAACTGAAAAGAGTATAGCTTTGGAGGTTGAACAAACAATTTGATTGGATTGTAGTTTTATAATAGAGGTTAATTATAGAACTGCTTTAATCATTAAGAAATTAATTATCCTCCAGCACCACATTTCAAATGAATCAACTTTCTTCCTGTCAGCTTTCTTCAGTATCCAGCTCTCACATCTATACATAGTACTGGGGAATACCATAATGTAGATTATCTTGATCTTGGTCCCCAAAGAGACATCCTTATCCTTAAAGAACTTTTCACATTCCCTCATGGCTGTTCTTCCAAATCTCAATCTGCTTCTTATTTCTTGGTTGCAGTCTCCCATGTGATTGATGATTGAGCCAAGGAACAGAAAATCTTGAAACATTTCAATTTCCTCATTAGTAAGGAGTCCAGTAGCACCTTTAAGACTAACCAACTTTACTGTAGCATAAGCTTTCGAGAAACACAGTTATCTTCATCAGATGACATCAAGACAGATGTTCTGCATCTGACGAAGAGAACCATGGTTCTCGAAAGCTTATGCTACAGTAAAGTTGGTTAGTCTTAAAGGTGCTACTGGACTCTTTACTATTTTGCTACTACAGACTAATATGGCTAACTCCTCTGGATTAGAGATGGGAACGGAATGAAAAAAACCCAAACCGCTCAGTTCGTGGTTCGTTAATTTACACAGAACACGAACTTAACAAACTCACCCAATTTCTGAATGGGTTCGGGGTTCGGGGGGGCAGGATGTCCCCCTTCATGATCAGAGAAAAAAATCACCCCTTTCCCAAACGCCTCCCCAGTCCCCTGTCAGTAAGAAAACAAGAAAGCGAGAGAGAAGAAAAGAGGCTTTTCAGCCCTTTTTCCAGCAGCCAGAAGTTCAGGTCAAAGATCCAAGTTCCAATCCCAATCCCAACACCACAGCCAGCCAGCAAGCCACCAAGCTCTCCTCCCTCTCCCACTCTAGAGAAACTGAAAACAGAAATCACACGGCTTCCCCTATTTATGGGGAAAGCCAAGAGATTTAACAACACAGGAGCACTCTGGTTGTCAGATAAACCTGCCAAACATGGTTTTGGAAGGAAGAGATTGGTGTTACCATGGCTGCTGAAAGCCCATCTCCTCAGTTCCCTTGAAGATTCTAACCGTCACCCCCTTTTCCTGGCTGGATAGGCCAGAGTGGGAGCTCTCTAGTTGGCAGGGACAGCTGCCAATCAAGCCTGGAGGCCTCAGATTGGGGGCAAACTAAAGACTGCCACCGTTGCCTGGACGGGGGAGTATTTGGCTCCAAAAGTGTCCGAACCAGCAATGGAACGGTAAGAAAAGTTTGTTTGGTTCAGAAAAATGCGGTCTCACGGAACGTATAGTTCTTTGACCACGAACCGGCTGTTCCATATGGAATTTTGTTCCTTAGTTCGTTTTGTGCCCATCTCTACTCTGAATCAATTTCCTCATTGTCAACTATAAAATTGTGTAATTCCTCAGTAGTCATTACCAGAGATGGGCACGAACAGAAAAAAACCCGAATGTGATGTTTACTGTTCATTGCCATCCACAAACAGGGACTCACGAACAACCACGAACATGGCCCTGTTCACGAACATGTTCATGGTTGGCTGTTTGTGGGGGCCAGCAGGCTCTCCTCCAGCCATCAAGATCCCTACTGCACCACTCCCAGAAACCTGACCTGAGCAGGCAGCAGGAAAGGTACCAATAATAAATAATAGCTTGGCCCAGAGCCTGGCAGCAGTCCTGGAACTTGAAGGGGTAGATCCCTATCCCAACACACACAAAGAAATTTCAAGCTCCAATGCACTCTATCAAAATGCCAACCGCAACTGTCTCTCCATTGTTTGCAAATTCAGAGGTGGGAGCCCCCCTTCCCCCCTGCTCTTTGCTCCCTTGTTGTAACAAATTTGGAGCTCCACACTTGAAAGGAAGACCTGCCTATCAAGCTAAATTGGGCTTAGATTGGGGTTTCCAGGGAAACAGCAGGAGTTCAGACAGAGTTCAGACAATCCCTGCCTAAATTGCCAAGGGAATTGATTGCCAAGGGAATTGATTGCAGATGCCAGACTGTCTGGCTTGATGAACAGCAACGGACAGCAACAAACGAGGCTTCCAATGACCACCTGTTCATTTAGAATGGGGCCTCATGAACAGCTTGTTCGTGAACAGCAGATTGGGCTATTTGTAGCTTTTTTTTGTTCGTATTGCTGTTCGTGCCTATCTCTAGTCATTACTTTTGTCTTCTTGATGTTCAGCTGTAATCCTACTTTGGCACTTTCTTCTTTAACTTTCATCTATATTCATTTGAAGTTTTCACTGTTTTCTGCCTGTGATGTAGTGTCATCTGCATATCTTAAATTGTTAATGCATTTTCCACTAATTTGCACTCCGGCTTTTTCCAAATCTAATCCAATTTTCCTTATGATATGTTCTGCATGTAGGTTGAAAAAACAGGGAGAAAATATACATCCTTGTATGAAACGTTTATCAATTGAAAACCATTATGTTCCCCCATATTCTGTCCTAACTGTAGCCTTTTGTCCAGGGTATAGGTTGCACATCAAAATAATCAAATGTTATAGCACATGCATTTCTTTTAACACCATCAATAGCATTTAATGATTCACGATAAAGCTTAGCTGTAATATATAAAATGCAGGCTCATGTTCTTCTGAAATTCTCTAATACGCTCCATTATGCATCACACATTTATGATATGATGTCTAGTGCCTCTTCCTTTTCAGCTTGAACATTTGGCATTTCTCATTCCATATATGGTAAGAGTCTTTGTTGTAGAATTTTGAACATCACTTTGCTTGCATTGGAAATTAATGTGATATCCCAGTAGTTGCTGCACTCTTTGGCATCCGCTTTATTCTGAAGTGGAATGTAGATTGAGCATTTCACTAGTTTCAGCCCAGTTCTTCTGGTTCACAATCAATGAACCTCAATAATGCAAATCTGGTCTTTATATTGTCTTTAAATTCTTCAGGCATGTTATTTAGATTATATTTTGCCACTGATTCCTTTAGTGTTTTTCTTCAGCTTTATTCTGATTTTTGATATTAATAATTCATAGTCTGTACCACAGTCAGCTCATGGTCTTGTTTTAGCAGAGAGAATAGAATTTCTCCATCTTCTGCTTCCAATTACGTCATCTACTAGAAACAGCCAATTGTGGGAAAAAATACAACGGGTTCTAGAAAGGGAAGAGTGGGCAGGCAGGCATTCCCTCCTCCTCACTGATCCCGGCCAGGGAAGGAGGGTGGTGGGCATTGCCGCATGCTCAGTGCCTTATTCCAGTAGGTTGAAGGGGGCAGGCATTGCCACCTGCTCCACTTTTTGTCCCAGCTGGGTGATGGAAGACGTGAATTGCCTCCTGCTCTGTGCCTAATCCCACCCAGGTGAAGGTGATGGGCAGGCATTGGCACCTACTCCACTCCTGATCCAAGCTGGGTGAAGGGGGTGGGCATTGCCATCTGTTCTGCTCCTGATCCCATCTGGGTGAAGGGGGGGTGGACGTTGCCACCTGCTCTGCTCCTAATACCAGCTGGGTTAAGGCAGACAGTGGGCATAGCCACTTGCTCTCCTCTTGATCCTAGCTGGGAGAAGGGGGGTGGGCATTGCTGCTTGTTCTGCTCCTAATGCCAGTTGTGATAAGGTGGGGGTCGGCATTGTCACCTGCTCTGCTCCTAATACCAACAGAAAAGAGAGAGAAATTTCTCGTGGGAAACAAACCAAGAATTAATATACTTTTTATATGATATTATAAGGTAATTTCAAAGGCAATTGCACGAAAATTATACAAACTGTTTATATATAGCCAATAAAGATGTCCAGAGAGTCTATCATCTGTGTGTATTCCTCAAGGTGTATTCCTTAATCGCAGTAATATCACGGTGTGCAGATGAGTCTTCACAAAGTCTTCTCATATAAATTCAGCCAAACAGCTTCTCATATGCATTCAGCTTGGAATATAATCACAAAAGTCTTCTCATATAAATTCAGCTAAACAGCTTATCATATACATTGCCACGCCCAATCTGGGGCCGGCTACAAACAGATTTCGTCCCCTTCTTCAGGGGTGTGGTTTATAGCTGTAAAAAACAACATTCTTACTTTAATATACAATAACCAACATTTAAGTATTATTGCAATCCCCCAAACGGAACTGACCTGTTGTATTCACACAGCATAGGGTATTTGAATCAATAATTATTGTGGAAACGTGTGTCTCCAGTATCACAGTCACAGCAGCTGTATCTTCTCCTGCTTGTGGCCAAACCCTTCAACTGCAGTTTAAATCACATACTCATTATCCAATCTCAAAACTTTAAAGCAACATAACTGATTATAAAAAACAATTCAATGATAGTTCCGTATTGAGGCCGTGCGGTCTGATCGTCTGCAGAAAGACAATCCAAAATGCTTCCCTCCTCAGTAGCTTAATTTGATTTGCATGTCCCTTAGTTACAACCTCCAGTACCGCTACTTTAAAGGAATTTTCTTCATGACGATGCTCGATAAAATGTTGTACCAGGGGTGCTTCCATTACTCTGTGCCTAATTCTAGACATATGTTCAAAGATCCTAGTTTTCAATGGTCTTATCGTACAACCCACATAAAAAAGAGCACAGGGACATTCAAGTAAGTATATCACACCCGATGTGTAACATGATGCAAAGTGTTTAACTGTCAGTTTCCGTTCCTTAACAAAAATCTCCTTCCCCTCTAGCATAAATTTACACAAAGTACATCGGCCACATTTAAAATTTCCCACAGGTAATGATGTTTCCTGAAGTTGAGTGCGTATCATAGCATGAACTAAATCATCCCTTAGGCTCCTGGATCTTCGTAAACCACATAACGGTGGTTGTTCACATCCCGCAATCTCCTCAATGAGGGGCCAATGGCGAGCTACGATTCTTTTAATTTTATATGTTAAGGGTGTGTAGTCCAATGCCCATCTAATTCTTTGATCTGGTAGGGCTTCCCGAGTCTGAAATAGTACAGATCTATCTATAGCTCTAGCCTTAGAAAAGGCTTGAGATATAATTTTAGATGGGTAACCTCTATTAGTAAACATTCGTTCCATCTGCCTACCATCCCTGTCGAAATCAGTTATTGTGGTGGAATTCCGTCTGATACGCAAAAATTGGCCATATGGTATATTTTGTCTAAGGTGCCGGGGATGGAAGGAACCAAATTCCAAATATGAATTCCGATCTGTCTCTTTACTGTAGGTTCTAACCTGTATCTTTTGGAAGGCATCCCGATATGTAACTACATCCAAAAAATTGATTTGGTTGGGGTCTGACCGCCAGGTGAATTTAACATTCGCATCCCGTTCATTAAGCCATTTACAAAAATCCGGTATCTGGGCAGCTCCCTGAAATAAAAAATATAAATCATCCAGATATCTACAAAAGAAAACAATATTACCCCTGAAAGGGTTGATGTCTTGTAAAATGTGAAATCTCTCCCAACGGGCCATAAATAAATTTGCGATGCTGGGTGCCACCGGGGACCCCATAGCAACGCCTTTTTTCTGGAAGAAAAATTGATCATCAAAACAAAAATAGTTTTTTTCCAAAACTAAATCGAGAAATTGTAGTAGGCAAGATGATGGGATAGTGTTTTCTGTAGTTGTAAGAACTTCTTCTACTACCTCTCGGGCTTCCTGATGAGGAATGATGGTGTATAAAGAGTTAACGTCCATCGTTAAAAATACTGTGTCCTCCGACAGGGTGATGTTCTCAACTTTTTTAATGAAATCACGTGTATCATGCAATAGACCTTCAATTTTAGTAATAGCCGGTTGTAAAAAAGAGTCCAATAAGATTGCCAATGGTTCCAAAATTGAGCCGCAACCAGATATAATTGGCCTACCTGGCGGGGGCGTTGTTTTCTTGTGAATTTTTGGAAGTACATAGAATAATGGGATTCTAGGTGAAGTAACCTGTAAAGCATAATAGAGGGTATCTGTAATTTCCCCCATCTCCCTTGCCTCATCCAAGACAATCTTAATTAGGTCTTTAATATGATTAGTTGGATCCGAAGAGATCCGTGTGTAAAAGATGGTATCCCTAAGCTGTCTGTGAACCTCATTAACATACATATCTTTATCCATGATCACAATACCCCCGCCCTTGTCGGCAGGCTTAATGACAATGTTAGCGTCGGAACGTAAGGTTTCAAGAGCCCGTCTCTCTAACCGAGACAAGTTGTGCCAAGTACCGTAAGGTTCATTTTCTAATTGAGAAAGGTCCCTAAGGATCATATATTCAAACGTGTCAATACGGTGATCTGAGACCGGCGGCACAAAAGATGACGGACCCTTTAATTTCCTAAGTAGTAAAGACTCTCCCTGAACCGGGGTAGTCGGCTGAGATTGGAAGAAATATCTAAGTTTAATAAGCCGAACCAACTTAAATAGGTCTACTCGTGTCTGAAGTGGTTGGTATTTGGGGGTTGGGACAAATCCCAATCCCTTATTGAGAACAGCTATTTCTAATGAATTCAGCTCACGGGAAGACAAATTGAAAATTAAACTTTCATCCGCGTTCTTTGGAATGATTTCTTTTTGCCTCTTTCTAAAAAAGATGGTCGTTGGTTAGGGTAAATTGTTCTAGTTCTAAGATTCCTGCTGCTAGGACCCTCATCACCCGAGCTGTCAGACACCCCCGATGTTTCCAAATCTGAAAAAGTGCTAACAGGATTAGCCCAAGATACCTTACGTGGTCCTCTAGTATTAGTCCTGGACTGATCCCACCAGAAATAAACCCTACTATTAGCATAATCCAAATTATCACGTTTATATTTCTTAATTTTGAGTTCCTTGGTGCGAGTTTCAAATTGTTGTACCTGTTGAGCTATTTGTTTAAGGCGAGCATCAAATTCAATAGTGGGCATCGTGTCTTTGATAGAGGTTTCCATGGTTTGAATTTCCTCTACCAATGCCTGACTCTCCTTCCTGCAACGTTTAATAACCAAAAGCATAAGGTCAAAGCTACATTTGTTTAAAATTGACGCCCAATCTGATTTGAATGATTCATCATCGGCAAACATCCCTGGAGGTTTTTGAATTCTTAAACCACGTGGGATAAGTTGAGATGTATGATAATCAAATAACGTGGAAGCATGCAAATCAAATTTAACTTGTTTAGATTTCAAAAAACATAATGTGTCCCAATCATCCTTGGGTGGATTGTCTGTCTCTTTAAAGATAGAAGTCATACCGGACAAAATCTCCTGTTGTTCCTCTGCTGAAAAAGCCAAAACATCCTTAAAGGAAGCCATAATGAGAACTAGAAACAAGAAATGAAGGCTATCCCCACAAATTGTACCAACAGAAAAGAGAGAGAAATTTCTCGTGGGAAACAAACCAAGAATTAATATACTTTTTATATGATATTATAAGGTAATTTCAAAGGCAATTGCACGAAAATTATACAAACTGTTTATATATAGCCAATAAAGATGTCCAGAGAGTCTATCATCTGTGTGTATTCCTCAATGTGTATTCCTTAATCGCAGTAATATCACGGTGTGCAGATGAGTCTTCACAAAGTCTTCTCATATAAATTCAGCCAAACAGCTTCTCATATGCATTCAGCTTGGAATATAATCACAAAAGTCTTCTCATATAAATTCAGCTAAACAGCTTATCATATACATTGCCACGCCCAATCTGGGGCCGGCTACAAACAGATTTCGTCCCCTTCTTCAGGGGCGTGGTTTATAGCTGTAAAATACCAACTCCTAATACCAGCTGAGTTAAGGCAGGGGCAGGCATTACCACTTGCTCTGTTCCTGATCCCAGCTGGCTGAAGGGGGGCAGGCATTGCCACCTGCTCCACTACTAATACCACATGGGTTAAGGTGGGGGTGGGCATTGCTATCTCTTCCACCCCAATACCAGCTGGGTTAAGGCAGGGGTGGACATTGCCACCTGTTATGCTCCCAATATCTGCTGTGTTAAGGTGGGGGGTGGGCACTGCTACCTGCTCCACTCCTAATACCAGCTGGGTTAAGGAGGGGGCTGGGCATTGCCACCTGCTCCACTCCTAATACCAGCTAGGTTAAGGTGGGACGTGGACATTGCCACCTGCTGCGCTCCTAATACTGGCAGGTTAAGGTGGTGGGCTGGCATTGCCACCTGCTCTGCTCCTAATAACAGCTGGGTTAAGGCAGAGAGTGGCCATTGCCACCTGGTCCACTCCTGATCCCAGCTGGCTGAAGGGGGGTGGGTATTTCCACCTGCTCTGCTCCTAATATCAGCTGGGTTAATGTAAGGGGCAGGCATTGCCACCTGCTCTGCTCCTAATATCAGATGGATTAAGTTAAGGGGAGGGCATTGCCACCTGCTCTGCTCCCCTTCCCTGCCTGGGCTTCCCACCATGGCATGTTTTCTGGAGCAATATAGTGAGTTACCTGGGCTTTCCTCTAAGGCAGCACCCTTTAGAGGTGCACCAGGGTATAAAGTGAGTCGTCTGAAACACATTTACTCAATTATATAGTAAGGTTTGGTTACTGTATTGGCTGTTTGAGGATTTCCATGTATACAATCATCTGTTTGTTTGCCTGATGCATGGTTGCAGTGAACAGATTTATTTATTTATTTATTTATTTGTTTGTTTGTTTGTTTGTTTATTTATTTACATTTTTAGACCGCCCTCCCCGTCAGACGGGCTCAGGGCGGTTTGACAACAAATTAAAAACAGTAAAACATTATAAAAACATTAAAACATCGTATAAAAAACCATTAAAATTGGCGGGTATAAAATATTAAAAGACAGCATTGTCCTGCATGGGTGGTGGAAGGTCTTCAGTGGTATGGCCAGTGAGAGGACAGCCTAGCCCCCACCAAATGCCCGGTGGAACATCTCCGTCTTGCAGGCCCGGCAGAAAGATAACAAATCCTGCCGGGCCTTTGTTTCCTCAGACAGAGAGTTCCACCAGGTTTCATAAAATTCATTGGTTTCATAAAATTCTATTAGTCACTCTCCTGCTTCATTTTGTAATTCTAGTCCAAATTTTCCTACAATGCTTTTCTTCCTACTTTTGCATTCCAGTCACCTATGATTATCAGTGCGTCTTGTTCAGGTATGTGATCAAGTTTTTCTTCGATGCTTGCGTAAAAGCTTTCAATTTCTTCCTCCTCAGCATCTGTAGTTGGGGCACAAACTTAAGTGACTCTAATGTTGACAGGCCTTCCATGAAGTCTGATTGATATTAATCCATCAGACTTTGAGTTATAGCTCTTGATTGCTTGTGCTACATCTCACCTCACTATTAGAGCAACACCATTTCTTTTGAGTTTGTCATTTCTAGAGTAAAACAATTTGCAATTTACTGACTGAAAATGTCCTAATCCAGGCCACTTTTAATTCACTCACACCCAGGATTGCAATCTTTAAATGTTCCATTTCTCATTTTATATTTTTGAGCTTACCTTGATTCATACTTCTCATGTTCCATGCTCCTGTTATATGAGTCACACAGCTTTGAACCTTCCTTTTGCACCTATTCACGCCAGCAACTAGACATTCTTTCTATTTTAATCCAGTCCCATAATTAGGAACAGAGCTATTTGTACTTGTCCTCTGCTCTTCCCCAGTAGCCAACTGAGTGCCATCTGACTTGGGGGGTCCTATCTTCCTTCATTTTAGATTGTCTCATCATAGGGTTTTCAAGGTAAGAAATGATCAAAAGTGGTTTACCATTGCCTTCTTCTGCACAGTACTAACCAGAGTTAGTTGAAGTGATACTGCCATTGTTCTGTGAAAGATCATCTGCCAGTGTCACTTTCCACTACCGCTGCTGCTCAGTAACTGTCCTTCAAGGATTCATCTGCCCCCATCATTGGAACTGTCAGTTCTCTTCTGCTGATGTGATCATTATTGCATTAATCCCATTTATTTCATAGAGATTAAATCCCTGTAAAAATGTAGCATTGATGTAACATTTAATGTAGCATTTTCAAGAAATGTTAGGCTTGTCAAAAGTAAGGAAACCTGTGTGGTTTTATTTTGGGAGCCCACAAAAGTTCTAACTGTCTTATGATACAAGCCTTAAAGCTATCTTGATCTCATAATTCAGGTGTCCCCACCCTCAGATGGGAATCAATTTGCAATAGGGCCCTCTTCTTAGCACTAAGAATTTGGAATATCCTCCCACATGAACATAAGAAGCTGCCTTATACTGAACCAGTTCTTTGGTCTATCAAGGTCAGCATTGTCTACTCAGATTGGCAATGGGTTTCCAGGGTCACAGGCAGAGGTAACTTCCAGCATGATCTGGAAGTGACAGATTTGTGCCAGGCATGATTCTTTAACAATTAGCCCCTCAAAAATGTTTGGGGATGATTGTTAAAGGATCATCCCTGGTACAATGCCATTGCTTCCAAGTTGTGCTGGAATTGATGTGATTGGCTGGTGATACAGGTGGGAGTGCACTTGCCCCAGGAAGACCAGTAAGGACCTGCTTATTTGTGGAAGTAGCCTGCTGAAGCTGCTACTTAGAGGATGACCCACACATGGGAGATGAAAGGTATTTAATGGGGTTGATTCAAAAAGATTCTGCAGAGTAGTCATTTAATAATATCATAGTCTAATCATCTATGTCTCATGTCTTCATTCAGGGGGTAGGAGTACCCCCCCCCCAACAAATCTAGTCCTAATTGCTTGTATATTTAATAATGGAATAAGCTGAGCAATTAATCAAGAATATGCTATATGGAGTTTGCCCCAAACATTTTTTCTAATGTATATATAATTTTGGGCTTATTTTGTAGTTGCTGCACCAAAATGATGTTCAGAATGTATAAATTCCTGTTTCTCATCTGGACTTGCTTTAACCTGAAATATGCAAATACACGTAATTTCTTCCTGGATTTGGTTGATAATCATATGCTATTTCCTCCAACATGGCTTTTTACTACAAGGGATGAAAACAGGAGAGTGAACAATTACCTGGCAACAACCTCAAGTATTCATAACTCTGATGAGAACAGTTCCGTTGAAATCTTTGACAATAATTAACCCACTTCTTAAAATCAGGCAATTATCTCCTTCCCTTACACTTTGAAGTACTTGTACACTTCTTGTTGCATATATGATGGTTATTCAAAATACTTCAGAATGGTCATCTCTCTAATTTGCTTTAGAACATTTCATTGTTACTTATACTTCAAAATATGGTGTTATTTTCCAATTTGACTAGAGCTCCCTCTCATCATCACAATAAAGAAAGGAACATTCTTTGGAAGGAGGTGACAGTTTAAAGGCTTTGTGGATTCAAGTAGAATTTTATTGGAGGCTTGCTTAACTTCACATGCTCACATTTTAGCAATATATTGCTATGGACATATTTTTTCTCTGTGATCAATCATCTGAAGGCTTAACAATTTTTTCCCTAGTAGACTACTTATTAATGTTATTTTTGAGACTTGATTGAAATCTAAGAACAACAACCAGAAAGCATTCAAGGAAAGGATCTTTTGCAACTTCCTATTTCCATGGCAGCCCCCGGAGACCTTGATGAAGTACCTCATAGCCAAAAACTCAAATGGTAAGGGGTCCTCAGTGTGGAGGGGAAATTAGCCAAAACCACCCCCTTTGTTCATGCATGAGTGGAAAGTTTGCTCCATTGAGCTTGCTCCACTAAAAGAAGAATGGACCATGCTACATGGTTCCAATGTGCACCATGATCTCTGACTCCTCACCCATTCTAGCTGTCTTCCTATCTAGAGAGTGCATGGTGTCCACAACCTTTGCACCAAGGAGGGAACCTACCATGCTGTCAAAACACCCATCACAGACGCTGTTATCTCTGTGCCTAAGGACTGAATCTTCCACCACCCAGCAACCTCAAAGAGGTATCCTCGGCTATTGGTTCTTCATGCAAAGATGGGATCCCTTCTAATGGATTATTTTTACCCTTCTTAGCCTGAAGCCCTCCAACCTCAAGACCTTCTTTCTCCATGACAGCAGAGGAGCTATCAGCATTGAGACATCAGAGACATTTT
This sequence comes from Eublepharis macularius, assembly GCF_028583425.1. Lineage (NCBI taxonomy): Eukaryota > Metazoa > Chordata > Lepidosauria > Squamata > Eublepharidae > Eublepharis > Eublepharis macularius. The sequence goes on from NC_072792.1 coordinate 121,676,098, forward strand.
AACCAAATGTGTATTTCTCTTTTTCTGGTTAAACATGCTGCTAGTCTTGTAAGGAAACCTAGCTTCTCTGCTGCCTTTAGGTGTCACATCTTGTGAACTTGTTTAGATTCTACAGATCAGCTTTGTGTTAATATAAAGCAGACAACGAATTTCTCTGAAGTGTTGAACTAATCTCATGATACTAATTTCACTTTTATATAAATGCATAGGGTTACCAACTCTGAACTGGGAAATTCCTGGTGTTTTGGGGTGGGCCAAGGGAGGGAGGGGTTTGAGGAGGGAAGGGGGCTCATCAGGGATGAGATACCATAGAGCCCACCCTCCAAAGTTGCTGCTTTCTCCAAGAGAACTGATCTCTGTAGTCTGGAGATCACTTGTAATTCTAGGGAAACTCCTGCCCCCACCTGGAGACTGGAAACAAATTACTCAGGCATTTAATCTGGAGTAAGCATATATATATTAACCTTTCTATTTTGCCTTTTAATTCAGCAGTACCTAAATTATTAAATTTATGTTGGTAAGTTGGTATCTGCCCTGAGCCCGCTTGTGGGAAGGGCGGAATACACATTTGAAATAAATAAAATAATAAAATAAATAAAATCTTTCACATACTTTTTTCCCCAGCTTCAGCAACCTATCCAGGATAGAATTTGGGAGCCTTGACCTAAATGTTTCACAAGTTCTGTAGACGGGTTTCCCTTCCATTATGACTGAACTTATGGGTATTAGGCAATAATATCCTTCTGAATAAAGGACAGCTCATGCACCAATTTAAAGTAGCAAAAGTAGATATCTAAATTGAATTAACCAAATATTGAAGTCTAGGATTCTTTTGGTGTGGTGTTTTATCAATGTTTGTGTCTTCTTGAGTCTGCTGATGATAAGCCAAAACAAAATTTCACCAATCCATATGCAAAAGAACCTCCTCAGGATACAGTGAAGCCTCCCGCCATTAGCATTCCACACCCTGGGAAACTCTTACAGAATGACTCAGCTCAACCCCACCCCTCCTGAGTAGATACAAATGACCTACATCTTTTCCACACTGGGACACTGAGAGATCTCTGTCTTTTGGTGCTACACCTCTGAAGATGCCAGCCACAGCTGCTGGCGAAACGTCAGGAACTACAATGCCAAGACCACGGCAATACAGCCCGGAAAACCCCCAACAACCATCGTTCTCCGGCCGTGAAAGCCTTCGACAATACATCAAAATTTCACTGTCTTTGTACATATAGTTTTATCAAGAGCCCTTTTATATAATGTTTTACAAATGTGCTGAAGTGCATCAGTAAAAACTTATATCCAAACTCTTGATACACTCATATGTATGATTTACATCTAACCACCACCACGTCAATATTTTATCAATGAACACCTGTGGATTGGTATAATCGATGCAAGTGAGTTGATAGAATCAGAAGCTGCGAGAATGTGCTTAGCTCAATTCTGGTATTAATTTTAGAAACCATCCTAATTAAAGGGAATGAAAGAAGACTGGAACCCAGCGCAGTGCAAATGCCAAGAAAATTAAAAGAATAGAACAGGGGAATCCATTTAGATCACATTGTATGAGTAGTTTGTTCTTTAAAATACCGTTTGCCTGTAAAATTCCCATTGATGCCACTTTAGAAATTCCATCCTTCTCTTATCCTTCTGCAGCAGATTATTGGCTTTCATGAACCTTTCGAGAAATGATGGATGAGCAATTATTAATATTGTTCATTGAGGAAATGCCTTATCTTTTCCATATGTGTGTATCATAATGTGCCAAGAGATGCTGATCATTAACTCCCTTCCTCTAAGCATGTAGATTCTGTGATGATGATCAACACAAACCATGTATCATTCCCATGTCCTTGGGGCAGTAACCCCCCCCCCATCAGTTAAATCATGATTATTATCAAATAATCTAGTTTAAATACCTATCTGGTGCTAATCCTGCCACGTCTTAGGGTCTAACAAATCTTTCTGAAATCAGGTATCTGTGCCAGAAAAAGACTTTCCCCCTTAAATACAAGTAGTGTGACACAATGTGACAAAGGGATTTTTCTCACAACTGACTTGACAAGAGCCCTAAACATTCCTGCTTGGCTCCATAACAACCACTTGATTTCACAGCCTTTTATGATGGAATACAGGTTCAGTTTAGCCAGTAAGCAGCTTGGTTTGGGGGGGGGGGATCAAAATAACTTCACCCATCCTCTTTCCAATTGGCCTGCCAAAGGTTTAGCAACAAGGAGGCCAATGTAGAGATTTGGGGCCCATTCCAAGTATGTATTTGTCAGCAATGAGAACTGTGTGTATGATTCCAAAAAGGCATAATAATATTGATCCACTGTTTGATAATCCAAAGCTAGACAATCAGTGTGCTGTAGTAGTTTGAAAGATGCAACAGAGTTGAAGTGGTCTGGGTTTCATTTCTCTATCCGTCAGTGACTTAGAGCTACTCACTTTCTTAGTATAACCTAATCATAAATTGTTGTGAGGATCAAATGGAGAAGACCCATGCACTATCCCCCCTAGCTCTCTGAAGGAAGGGTTGAATTATAATATAATTGATAAAAATAAAACATATAGCTAAAAAAAGAACTATATCCAGGCCTCTAGCTTGCAAAACCAGTGCTGTGAAGATGGCTGTATAAAAGTAACCTTGGCAGCTAGATGAGAAAGGAATACTACAAGCTATTGGGCAAGATAGCTAGACCTATATTATGATTGACAGATCATGTAAATTAACATCTGTTCCAGGTGTGTATATGATTTGTGGTTTCACACTCAATGGCATATTTCTTCTATGCATGGTGTCTACAAGTCTTGAATTATACTGTTGAACTATGTGGTGTTACAAAATTGTTGGTCTAAGTGTGGTTAAATATTTATCTCCATTTCTTTGTGCCACATTCAGAATGGTACAGCAATGCTTAACACTGTGACTGTGGCAAACGGTACAGAGTTTTGAAGCTGTTAAATGCCTGCAGCCTTAGGTAAGCAGTGCTGGAATTCTGAAAAGAAAAAATTTTAACAGTAGCAACAACAACAGTTTCTTAGTTAAGAAATATGCATTTTCAGAATACCTTTTCAGAAAAATATTTTTTTTTCTAAATCAAAACCAAAAGACAATAGGATAAAATAGATGTGATGCTGGATCTATGACTAGAGGTCATTATGTTTTCTTGACTTCTAAGCAGACATGAGAGACTGCCAATTTTACTGGAAGATTTTTACTTTTTTCTAAATCTGCCCCCAAGCTGCTGCAAAAAAAGACATGCTAAACTATTTGAGTTTGATTCTGTGATTCCCTTCCACCAAATGAGAAGGCTTGTTCCAATGGCAAAAGCTTTCCTGCCAACTGAGCAAGCCTTTCTACTGGGGTGATGTGCCTTTCTCTGAAGCAATATTTCTTCTACTGAAGCATGGCACCTTCTTTAGCAAAAAGGAGCCGTAGGATCCAACTCACTGCATTCCCCCCTCCCCTCACAACTGTCAAATACTAGTTTCAGGTGTAGGATGGAAGATTGAGGAACTTAAAGGTTTAGATATAAGGATGTTCAAACACCCACCAGTTTGGCTGATGTCTTGTTTACTTATCATAAACAGAGAGCTGATATTTTGATGATTAATTCAACTGTTTGTTGACCTAATAGTGACAGTTTGGCAGGAAGTTTCACTATATTTCTTCCTAAACATGCAGTATAATACAATTGTCTTTTCACACATACCCATTGTCACATGGATCTTGAGTAGAAATGGGCACAAATTGGAATACAAACCAAAAAATCCCATGAACAGGCCCAGTTCGTGGTTCGAGAACCAGCGGTTCATGGAAGCTCATTTCCACGAACTTCCACGAATTGGTCTACTGGTTTGTTTGGTTCGTTTTAAACACCAATGCCCCTTTCTGTGCTGCTGCAAAGCGGCAGGGAAAGAAGCATTTAAACCCGCAGATCAGCTGCTTGTTGGGGAGATCCCAACAAGTTGATGATTGAGCCAAGGAATAGAAAAACTTGGACAATATCAATTTCCTCATTCTCAACTTCAAAATTGTGTAATTCCTCAGTAGTCATTACTTTTGTCTTCTTGATGTTCAGTTGTAATCCTACTTTAACGCTTTCTCCTTTAACCTTCATCAGTAGTTGTTAAAAGTCTTCACTATTTTCTACCAGTAACGTGGTGTCTTCTGCATATCTCAAACTGTTAATGTTCCTTCCACCAGTTTTCACTCCACCTTCTTCTAGATCTAATCCAGCTTTCTTTAGGATATGCTCTGCATAGAGGTTGAACAGGTAGGGAGATAATATGAATCCTTGTCTGACACCTTTGCCAACTGGAAACCATTCTGTTTCTCCATGTTCTGTCCTTCCAGTAGCCTCTTGTCGAGGATAGGTTGTGCATCAAAACAATCAGATGTTATGGCACCCCCATTTCTTTTAATAGTCTCCATAGCTTTTCATGATCCACACAGACAAAAACTTTTCTGTAATCTATAAAACACAAGCTGATGTTCTTCTGAAATTCCCTGATATGTTCCATTAGCCATCATAAATTTTCAATGTGATCTCTGGTGCCTCTTCCTTTTCTGAATCCAGCTTGAAAACTGGCATTTCTTGTTCCATATATGGTAAGAGTCTTTGCTGTAGAATTTTGAGCATCACTTTGCTTGCATGGGAAATTAACACAATAGTTCAATAGTTACTGCACTCTTTGGCATCCCTTTTTGGGGGAATTATAATGTAGACTGAGTGTTTGCAGTGTGTGGGCCATTTTTTTTTAATGTAAATTGGAGCCAAGCAATTATATTGCAATTATGTCCAACAGAGGCCTTGCAATCTGACTGTTGCTACATTGAAAGTGGGTGGAGCCAACCTAAGGTTAAGGCCTAAGCTATTTAGTGTTGGCCATAGCCATAGGCATTTTAAGGCAGTGTCTAAATTCTTTTTAATATAAAATTTATTTTAATAAATATAAGCGGAACAGAGAAAATAAAATAAAAATGACAGCACAATTATAATTGCATCAAAAGAAAAAGAAATGAAAGAGTAAACATATAATGAACAATATAAATAACTCAGGGTTTTTTTATATCCAGTATATATCAATCCTTGAATGTATTTGGCGTCTGTCAGAAAAGAAAGTATAGTCTCCAGTATTCAGATTTTTGATCCTCCAAGCATCTTCTAATTGTAACATTTCCATAACACATTTTTGGGAAGTTTGCCTTCTTTGGTTTTTTTCACCTTTCATTTTTTTAGATCCATTCCCCCATTCATATCTCCAAAGATCATTACCTGCTTGAAAATTGAAAAAGGATTGGAAAACATTTTCATAAAAATTTTCTCTTGCATTGTTTGGCGCATATATTGTTGCTAGTGTGAAAATCTTGCCTTCCAGGAGCCTGATTTTCAAAATCATATATCTTCCATCAGAGTCTCTTAATTCTTCTGTAGCATTTATTTGTAAATTGTTTATATAAACTGCAACTCCTTTTTAAAATTATAAATTCTTAATAAACACATAAATATATAAGAGCAAAAAACAGGAACAAAGCCCCAAAGGATCATGGAAATTGTAATATAAATAGGAGGGGTGGACAGTTCTGTGCTTCATCTGCCATTATAACTGAGTCCCTCATATGAGTTTGTCATTGCTTGCCCCCCCCCGGCCAAATACAAGGGGGCTTGAGCCACTCAGCCCCCATGTAGTTCTCCAGTTGCCCGGGGGGGGGGCTCAGCCCCCCCTGGCCAAATCCAGGGGGGCTCAAGCCCCTCAGCCCCCCCCCCCCCCCGTAGTTCACACCTATGTGAATGACAGTGGCAGGTGTGATTGAATACAGTGGGATATGCAGAGAGGTAGCAGGCGTTGAGAAATCAGCATTGGTAATGAGACAGGAAACCTTTGTCTTGATTCAGTCTAGGTGGATGTATTGTCTTGAGCTCTGTTATCAGTTGCAGTATCTCTTTCTAATCTTGATTTATAAATAAATGTATTTTAACAAAATCCTACTACTACACTTTGAGTAGCATTCTTTATGATGCTAATGGCTGCTGGTGGGTTTGAATTTTCAGTATCTTTGTGCATACACAAAGTTTTTCAAAAACTCAAGGCAAATCTGTTCAGCAGGTTTTGCAGTTATTTAGCATGGACTGAATAGCCTTGTTCAGTTAATGTCTGATTAGCAACTTGATACATGGTAAGTCCGTCTGCTGAATGTAGCCATGGCAAAAATGTCAACATCCATAGTTGTATCCGTTGGTACAAGGGTCACAGATCTTTCCTGTGTTCCCTTCCTAATAACACTACCTTCTGATATGAGATTATGGGATCTGTGTTAATTAATGGCTATGAATCAGGGGACTGCACTAAACAGGAGGTGCAATTACCTCCTCCTCTATTTTCTGCAACAGGTGAACATTTTTTTCCCCTTTCACCTTCTTTACTGCAGTCTCCCAAACTGCACAGCTATTGATCCATGTAGGTTCAGTGGCTCCAGGAATCAATTTTCCTAGATTTGGGAGGAACTGCTGAGAGAAAATGCAGCCCAAATCCACAACGGTCAGTGCCATTTATTGGTGGATTGCTGGGTCCAACCCAAACCATTAACCATGTCCTTAGAAACTTCCTGTGGCTGCATTGAGATTTTAAAAAATGAGATCAGATCTTGAATATCCAAAGTCAAACCTGGTTCCCTTTCTATTTATGAAAAGAAAGCCAAGATTAAATAACCAAGCATTCTGCAAATTCATTAGGTGCTGCAAGAAAAGACTAAGTTCCAGAAGAGATAATAAGCAATACATTTTATTATTGACATCTTAATGCACATATGTCATTCCTACGTGTTAACATTTGATGCTAATGATTAATAAGGTTCTGATAAAAGTTAGACAATTATTATATTTATAGAAAAGGGGGGTTATCAGAAATAACAAATGGTGCCATTATCTTCACATTCTGCTAATGCAGGCAATTTTTGAAAGGAGGTCTTATTTATGTGATCTTTCTTTAGAGGTACCTGTCACAACTCCTCAGTGAATGCTAAGTGCATCAATTCATGGCATTTTACTTAAGCTTTCATGAGCTACAAATCCTGCTATGTGCTCATGTTACAGCATTATTTGTTACAAGATAGCTGTTAGAAGTATCATCATGCTGATGGTCCAGAAAGCAAGTTACAAAATGGGCAAGAGTTATTCCATATTTCTATGAAATATTAAAGTAGAGGTGCGCACAGAGGAATTCAGGGGAAAGCTTTACCATGATTGCTAGATTTTGGGTAGAACATAACTGGTTCGGGACTCAGATTTGCAGGGGTGGGGGGAGTTGGGCTCTGGAATTTTGGGAACGTTATTTTTAATGGATTACCAATTTGAGAGTCTGTGGCAGCTTTTAAAAAAAGATAATGGCATCAAATTTGCACAGAACATAGTCGTCCCTCTGATCTAAAGCAGAATGATCAAAGGGGTTTGATTTTGCAGACTAAGCAAGTAACTTTCAGCACATATTCCCATGGAAGGGAAATGGTACCAATCACCAGCATGGAAAAAAATAATAACTTCTGCATCCATTTTTTCATTTTTTTAAGATTCATTTTTTTAAAAGGTATTGCATATGATAAATCAGTCATCCAGTTGCTATGAGACAGGTCTTCACTGTGCGGATCTACAGTAGAGGTATCTGAATTAGCATTTAAGAGTACTACTCCTCTTTAAAGAGTTCCTGGAGGAAGCAATGGCAAACAGCTGGAGTATGGTAGTCTGAAGGCTAAGCTATATTATGTGTTGTTTATGCATTAGCTCTAGGCTCACTGTTTTAATGAGAGTCAAGGGTCAGTTCCAAGAATGCTACTTTAAAACCCATGGAAGCAAATATTGTAGTTGAGGGGCAGCATGGGTGGATGACAGGGGTCTTGCTTCTCCCCAGCCTCCTCCCCCGCCCCCCGCCCCCCTGCTGTTAACTAATTCCTCAGTGGGATTTTTTTTGCATAAATTTAGAGTCAAGTGCTCACACCTGAGCAAAGACTCCTCCACAGAAATTCCTTCTCTGGGTTTGTCTCCAAACTTGATTGGCTGGGAGCACTCATCTTCTCCTAATCCCTTGCAAGATCTAATTGGAGGGGAGAAATGCCATTGCCTGGGAAATCAAGAGAACCAAAGAAATACAAAGTGCCTGCTGCTGGTAAGCATCTTGGATTTGTGTTACTGTTCTGGAAAATCATGGAAACAAGCAATTATTGTGTATATTTTTGGCTCGGGAATTTCACATTAATATCAAGTATGAGTTCGATACTTCTGCCCCAATCCAGCTTGGAGCACTATGCTCATATGTAGTCTCAATTTAATGAGAAATAACATCTGCAAATGGGTCCTGCACAAGTAGCTGGGGCTATATATGTTGAGACTTTTCATAAATTGGTCAGAAAGAGGACAAGTCTCCCTACTGCACCTTCCAAACAGTTTATTGGTATGTCTTGACCCTTTTGCAGTGACTTGGCTTCCATTTCTCTCACTGCTCTAGGCATGCTGCCTTGGATCAGGATATCATGTATTAATTTGATTCAAGAAGCTTTGTCTTACAAGATCATGTGCTTTCCTTTTTATTTTGTTGGATTTTGTAGTACATTGATTCTTCCAGCTTACCATACAGCTACTTAGAGTAGTTTCATTTTTCAATTTCAGTTCATCTTGGCTCTTGCTAGTAGCTGCTTCTCTTCAAGGACTCCTCCTGTCTATTTGTATTTACAGTAAAGTTACTAGTTGGATATGTATCTTCTGTGTTGCCTCCTCTTTATGACACATACAGATTTTATATATTGAGACCTTGAAATTATTGGTTTGAATTCTTAACTAATGTGTCAATTATACTTTCATGGTCTCAGATTTTTCTAAACTCTTCTGCTTCTTAGGGCCAAATTATATGAGATACTGGTTGATCAGTGAACACATCTCTGAGCATGTTTGATAACTAGCAGCCCAGTTTGGATCAAGGCTACAGCCTGGGTGAAAAGGGGTTTTCCAAATCTCCTGCAGTTCCCTATGACTACTGTGTCTGTTGGGCACATAGCCCAATGTGTGGATCACTCAGTGGATAAAACAGCAGCTTCTGAATCTTTTAAGATTAGGAAAATCACATAAGTGGATGTATTAAACTCTTTTCTACTATGGAATGGCCCTAAACTGAATAGCTTCTCCGCAGCTATTCTTTATACGTTAAAATACTCTTGACCTTAGATCCATTCATAGATTTACCGACCCTTAAGTGCCAGGAACTTCTCAGATCCTCTAGTGCCATTAGGATTGCCAGGTCACCTTACTGGAAGCGGTCAGCCCAGCCTCTGCCATTTTAATAGCCATTTTAATACGGCTGCTTATGATATTAAAGATGTTCAGGCCTCTGGAGTTAAAATGGCTGCTGTATTGCCACCAGAGAGCCTCTAACAGTTGCTGAATCCCGCCTGGGAGAACACGGCATGAATGGAATGCTGCACAGGAATGTGGAGTGATTAAGAGGCGATTGGATTTACTATCTCTCCAGCCCTGCAGATGCCCAGTGCAACAAAGGCCTCGCAGAGTCATCCCCACTTAGCACATTCCTTTTCCTCCTCCCGTGATGAGATCGCCTGTCCTTGATTGAGGAGCTAATCAAATGACATTCATAAGTATATACAGATGTTCCTGGAAAAGTACAGTCCCCACCTAAAATCCATCAATTTAGCTCCGGTGGAATTCACTAACTAACAATCCCTTTTGTGCAGCACTAGAACACTTTTTGCATTTGCTTTTACACACCCCGGCAGCTACTGATCAAAGTACTCAAGCCTTTTGTCTAACCCAGGAACTAACTGTTGGAGCCTTTGTTCTAATGGCTAGGTGGGCTCTTCTACCTCAGGGCACATTTTACCTATAAAGGTAGTGCTCTGGCCTCATTCAAATCATTCACGCTTCCAGATCCATAAGTGTTGTTCCCTTGAGGTTTGCTCTGAGCCTCTTGCTCTCTTGGCTGAGGACACTGGATGTTTGAAGCTTCTCTCTCTTCACCACAGACTGGATTACTCTTTAGGATACTTGCTCCCTCTCTCTATTCCCAATTTCTGGCTAGGTTTTCTTGGACTCTCTCTGTAATTATTTTCCCCCAAGTAACTTTGTGTATATGTGCATGAATACTTGTTCTTCAATAAAAGTTGTTGCTTGATATTAAGAACCAGCCTTGTTTGCTATTTGGGGAGGGGACTTGGCTAAAGCTGGTGATTGATCCACGCGGTTATGAGCCTCTTGCATAGCCATCCTCCTTGCTAGCTAATTCCCCCACAAATTATTTATTGCAAGGAGACCACTTTCGGTAACATTATCCTTCCAGTGGGATGGCAGGTACTCAGTATTCATGTTTTCTATGTCCCTTGCATGCCTGTGTGATGATGTTACTTCCAATGCAGCACTTCTAGGCTATACCATCTCGTAGGCACAGACGCATACTTACGCTTCACAGTGAAATGCTTTTTCTGCTGCTTCACCCCTCAGTATTTCAGCGCGCCTCGTGCTCGGCCCACCCACCTCTCCCTATTTCAGTGCAGGATTAGCCGGTCACTGTTTACCAGGACCAGGTAGGATTTTTTTCTCAACACCCTTATTGGCATCTGGGGGGGGGGGGCGTTTTTTGCCTACCTTGCACTGTTAGGATAGGGAGGTAATTGGCTCTGGTCGGTCGAATTTCTTTCCCTCGGCAGGTAGGAGTTCGGAAATGTTAGCAGGCCAGTGACCACCCTTGGCATATCCCTATTGGTGGGGATTGGGGTCTGTTAGGAGCGGCTGGCTGCTGTATGGCCCAGTTGTGAGGTCAGATGCCCTGGTGGGGAACCCCTGGACAAGCTGGTCCCCCCCCCTGCAGCTTTACAGCCAGGTGGGGGAGCTTTAAGGGCCCCAGCCATACCATGGATGGCCCGTGCCCAGGGCTGTCGGGGGCCACCCATACAGGTCAGGGCGGAGGTCCAGGATTGACCCCAGGGTCTGACCTGTACCGCTAGTTAGGCCCTTGCCATGTTGACAAATATGTTGCTATTTAATAAAGCGGCACTTTAATCCCTAATACTTGTGTCTGCCTCTTCATTCTGTCGGGGGTGGGGGGGGTGGGGAACACTAGCACAACTGTTCTTCACCCTTTAGGATTTCCCAAAGACATGTTTTAGCTTTCACAATTGAAGTTCAGGTCATTTTTTGAATAGAAATGCCCTTCAACTTGTTGATTAGTCTGTCAATTTAAATGAAGGCTGGACTTAGCAGAACTGTGGTGACATCACCACAATGTACGCGACAGAAAAATTGTCAATAATGTCACTCTTGCTGTGTATAAAATCTTTCTCTGTACATCCATTAGTCTGTGGAAGTGAGTTGGTTGTACAGCCTTCTTAGATTTCTCATACTTTTGGTGTGGCATTCCATATACAGCTACTTTAGAGCTGACTATCAGGAATTGTTGCTGTAAACTGGAATGCCCACACTCTTTTCAAATGTAATGTAAATAATGAAATTTGAGTTTCTTATTCCATATTTCAAAGGTTGATTCTTCTTTCTATATTTTCCTTGGGTAAATACCATCCATGTTTTAGCTGTTTAATTTTATAAGGCTTTTGCTTCTTTTCCTGAAAAGTGTTGTATTTATTCATATAACATGACATGTCACAATATTATAATGATTATCCTGTTGCTTTATCCATGGTCCATAATACCATCTGGTATAAAGCTAGCCTTCTCATTGCATGTGCGCCATCTGGAACACCATCCATCTACATTTTAATTATTGTACAGATGAGATTTTTGTTTCTACAGAAACACCATATTGGCTGTATCCTTCACTGATTGCTTAATTTGGAAAAAAATACAATGCAAATAGTGTACAACAGAAACAAAATCTTGGCATCTTTAATTATTTTTAGCTGCTGCATTTTTCATTGCCTTGTTTTGAAAACCATTTCAGAGAATAATTGCAATTTCAAAAAGCTGCAAAGGAGTCATGATCAGACATTTTCACTATCTATTGTCCATTGTACCATTTATTTCTATACAGATGCTGGGTCAAAAGCTATTTTCATTCACACCCTAAATCAAATGGAATTCCTAAAAACAAAACCGTGCTTTAATTATAGAATAAAATGCAGTGCTCTGGTTTTATACAATGGGTTTTTTTCCTAGTCAGGGCCATGAATTGCAAATAAAATATTTAGATTTTTTCCCCTGAAAATAATGTGTGTTATTTGTAAACAATGAAATCTCTTGGCAAGGTCTGAGTATAATAGACCTACTGTAAGTGCTACTTTAAATTACTCTAGATGTGGTCTACTCTTACACTTCTGGTTCATAAACATGAACCAATTACTGATATCACATGGTAAAGGATAAGCACTCTACAAATAGCATAACTTGTGAGTTTGAACTTCTACCTAGTGCTTCACTCAGGAACTTTTGATTTCACTGAGAACCTTTTTTGTGAGATCCCCACCACCACCACCACATTTTTAGAGGGGGGAAACATGGAAGTTGAGAACTCTGTTTTCACAGGGCATACTAATTACTAGCCCAGTGTTTGTATGGTGAAAGGAGAGAGATGTACTTTGCACTTCCACCAAATGAGACACAGATATTATCAGTTATGCATGGACTGGTACAATGTGTGCTGAACTATATGCATTTTTTGTAGTTTGGACAGGTGGTCCAGAATGCAGCAGTATGCATGTTTGCCTTAAAAGGCAGCTGTAGGTGAAGAACCTTGCTGATTGAGACAGAGCTGCTGGAAAAAGAGAGGGTCATTGTTGTCCCTGTTACGCCTCCCTGACAGAAAGCATCCTCCCTGCCTCTCTTAATCTCTGGCTAGGCATTCTACACACAACACACACACCAACACCACCACTACCACCACCATCACCACCACCACACACACTGGAGCCAAAACCATCCTGTATTTGGAGTAGTGTTTATTTTGTTGATATGAACAAGCAAACCACACAAGGGAAGAGTTAAACTCTCCTTCCCAGTTTCTCACCCATAATATATCATTTTACGTTGCTGGATATTGGACAATCCATTGCATATTGAACAAGGCAGTATCTGATTTCACACAGCATCACCCCAGTTGATGAACTCAGACTACATGGAAGCCCATACTCAGAAATGATATTGGCTTCTATGTAACCTGATTTCATCAATGGATCTTGCAGTTTAGATGTTGAACACTATATTCTAGTTGTTCTGTTCATAACCCATGCCTCAGACAGTATAGATGGCAGCAGATGGCTAACTCTAGTCTGGTCTTTTAGGTCTCAAAACAAAATACAGCAGGCAGTTTTCACTCTCCAATCACGGAAATAACACAGGCCTAGATAGTCTGCCATTCCATGCCTATTGGACAAAAACTGTGAAACTGCCCAGAGGGGCAGGGGGAATCGTTTGATGTGCGAGTGTGAAATTTCCCAAGCCAGAATTGGCAAATATATGCTTCATTAATTCATAATATGATGCATTTATGTGTGCACGTGACTCTGTGTGTTGTATGCAGCTAAGTTCACCTACTTGCAATTCCTGTTTGGCAAGACTTCTAATTTTGGGTGTCCAGTAGTCTAGATGGTACCATGTTGCTGTATGGAGGTATAGTATTGCCCCCTCCCCCAATCACAGTAAAGAGGCAGACACACGGTTTGAGTACCAAAGGGTCACTTTTGTTAAAATACAATATTGCAAGGGTCTAACTAGCAGTACAGGTCAAGCCCTGGGATCACCCAGGACCTCTGCCTTGACCTGAATGAGTGAGCCCCATTGCCCTGGGTGCAAGCCATCCAAGTGCATGGTTGGGACCTGGCCAGCCAGGGAAATGCTCCAACCACCCCAAACCCTGGACTTGTACAGAGAGTCCCACCAATCAGTCTGACTTCATGGTGGCATCTGTACAGCCTACCCGCCTATCCCAACAGATCCCAATTCCCCACCAATGGGGATGTGCCAAGGGGCTCACCGGCCCACTCATTTTCCCAACCCATCCTGCTAGTGGCCAAACTATTTACAGCTCCACCCAAGCCAATTACTCAGACCCATGTGCATGGTGCAAGGTAGGTGAAAAACACCTCTTCCTATAGCCAATTGAGGAAAGGAGGAAAAATTCCTACCTGGCCCTGATAAACAGTGACCAGTGAAGCTTTCACTGCTACAGAGCGAGTGCATGGGCCAAGCACGAGGAGCCGACTGAAAGCCTGAGGGGCAGAGCTTTCTCCTTCTGGGGTGGCAAATGCAGCCCCCAGCCCCTGCAGCCTTTGCCTGCCAGATGGAAGGACTAAATTGCCTATGGACAGTACTACTTGCTGGAAGAGGACTTGTCAGCATAACAAAAATAACTTTCCATTTGTGTTAATTCTAATAATTGCATCCTAAATTTAATGTCTCAGGCATTCTTTGTGATTGAAAATCTGGATAAAATAAGTTTTCTGAGGTATTTAAATTAAGAGAAATAATGACTAATTAGGCATGCTGTTCAATTTGTTTTTTCTTAGTAATATAAAATTCAGGTAGAAAAAGTGCTTGGATAAAAGGTTAATAAATAAAACATTATTAAAAGTTTATAAAACTCCCTTAAAATCAGAAGCTTCAGCAAGCTGCAACTGCCCCCAGTGTAATGCGGCTTTTTTGTAAATTGCTCCCCTTTGGCAAAAAATCAATAAAATACAAAATTCTCTAATTAGCTGGAAACTCAGACTAAGTGCCCTTTCTTTTCAAATTTCAAATCATTATGAAGGTGGGGGAAAGCCTGAAGAAATTAACTCAGCAGAAAAAGCAATATGTAGATCACAAGATTTTTTTAAAAATAAAGTATTAATTAATTGGCTGCCTCTTGGCATTAGTAAAAATCTTCCTTAGTACAAAGTTTGTTCATCAAAGCACTCTGCCATGGTCAGCCTCCATGAGACAGATTTCTCTGAGGAATGGGCTGCCAGGTTCCTTCTGAGCATATCTGAGGCATAGGCTTTTGAATGCCAGTCCTCATTATTCCTACCTTAACACTGGTTGTTTCATAACCCAGTCAAAATAAAAGACATAGCACAGGGCTGTTATGGGGCAGGGAAACTATTTTTTTAGAAATCTACTTTTTTAGATATAACCATTGATTAGGGTTGCAAACTCTGGGTTGGGTAATACCTGGCAATTTAGGGCTGGAGCCTGCGTAGGTTGGGGTTTGGGGACTAGGTGGGGGATCTCATCGGAGTATAATGCCATAAAGTCCATTCTCTAAAGCAGTCATTTCCTCCAGAGGTACTGATCTCTGTTGTTTGGAGAACGGTTACAATTTTGGGAGATTTCTAGACCCCTCCTGGAGGACGGCTACCCTACTGTTGATTCCTCTTATTTTCTTTTATATGCAGGATTTCATTTTCATTTCTCTTTGAAGAGAAATCAAGGCACCATTTTGTAACTTTAGTCCTTACAGTTGTTTTATGTTATACATCGCTGGGTGTTGCTCCAGCAGGAAAATAGGAAGGTTTGGGAAGACTGCCTGCCACTGAGCATCTATAGTGAAATTCTGAAATTTTGCAGAACCTTTCTTCCTGCCTCTCCTCTCTGCAAATTTCTCTTTGAACCAAAAGGAATTGATTCCAAAATCCTAAAAAGATGGGGAAAAAAAGAATTGTTGAATTTCAGGGAGAAACTGGGCAAAGAAGAATTAAGAGATGGTTGTTGGGGGTTTTCCGGGCTGTATTGCCGTGGTCTTGGCATTTTAGTTCCTGACGTTTCGCCAGCAGCTGTGGCTGGCATCTTCAGAGGTGTAGCACCAAAAGACAGAGATCTCTCAGTGTCACAGTGTGGAAAAGATGTAGGTCATTTGTATCTACTCAGGAGGGGTGGGGTTGAGCTGAGTCATTCTGTAAGAGTTTCCCAGGGTGTGGAATGCTAATGGCGGGAGGCTTCACTGAATCCTGAGGAGGTTCTTTTGCATATGGATTGGTGCTTGATGTGCTAATCTTCTCTGCAGGGCTATTGTCGGGTGTGGAGTGTTTTGTTGGCCTGGTGTTTTTCAGAACTGGAGCCCATGCTCTGTTCATTCTTAAGGTTTCTTCTTTCCTGTTGAAGTTTTGCTTATGCTTGTGAATTTCAATGGCTTCCCTGTGCAGTCTGACAAAGTAGTTGGAAGTGTTGTCCAGTATTTTGGTGTCCTGGAATAAGATACTGTGCCCTGTTTGAGTTAGGCTATGTTCAGCCCTGATCATGACCCACCAAGAAGTCCTCCTGTCCCATGTTGTTCTCATACCGGAGAAGGGAAACAGCCAGCACAGCCTTTGTTCACCCAAGCTGATATCTTAAATCTCAAGATGTCAGCAACAGCTGGAATCCTTTGAGGTGGTGGAAAGTGCTGTCAAGTCATAGTTGAGTTATGGTGATTCCTGCTGGGGGTTTTGAGGCAAGAGACCAACAGAGGTGGTTTGTCATTACCTGCCTCTGCAACCTTGGTATTTTGGGGGTCGGGGGGTCTTCTATCCAATTACTAACAAAGACTGACCCTGCTTAGCTTCTGAGATCTGATGAGATCAGGCTTACCTGGGCTACCTAGGTTAGGGCAGAAGCTCTTGTAGGAATCTAAAGTCACACATTTAAATCATATACCTGACTTGAAATCATAGCAAACTTCCTCTTACAGCAAGATAGTGCCTGCAGTGTTTTCCAGTGCAAGTGAAAACACAAGAGCTTAAGTGTTCTCTACTTTACCCAAGCTTTTACTACAAGTACACCTTCCCTTTTGTGTTTGTGTAACCAGTAAATTGCTGCCTCCCTCAAAAGGATTTTGCTGCCACAAAAGGCTTTCACCTTAGATCTCCTTGGTCTAACTGGTAATATAGGAAGGCTTGTTATAAATAGTAGTTTGAAAGAATGGTCAGCACTTGAGGGTGGTTGTGAGGTTAAAAAGTAGGGTTGCCAGCCTTCAGGTGGTAGCTTCTTATATCTTCTTAAAGGTATTTTCATAGTTACACAGGCTAATTTTCCACACAGATCTTTTCTAGTAGTCTAAACTCTCTTCTCATCCACACAGACATAGATTCATTCAGGCATTTCCACACAGCTTGCCTGACCTAGATAGAATAATCAGTCTCTCAGATATGCATAGACTGACACAGACACACATACAGTTTGCTTGACTTACACAGAATTTCGCAAACCACATAGATTAACTGAACTTGGCAGAATGAGACTCCTTTCAGGCTTCCACACAGTTTGCCTGTTTTGACCAGAATGAACACTTTTCTGTCAGCTTTCTGACTAAAACTGCAATTCATTCTGCTCTTAGGATACAGATATAGTTCAATCAGCTTGTTCACCATTCACCCATTCAGCCCCCCTCCTTTTCTCAGAGGCCTACATTCAAACTCATGGAAACAATAAAAAAGCACATTAGCAAGCAGAAATAAAATACTCAAACTTCTTCACATGAAAAATGTTAGGAATGCTCATAGATCCAGAGGAGTTAGCCATGTTAGTCTGTAGTAGCAAAATCAAAAAGAGTCCAGTAGCACCTTTAAGACTAACCAACTTTATTGTAACATAAGCTTTCGAGAATCACAATTCTCTTCGTCAGATGTGTCTGACAAAGAGAACTGTGATTCTCGAAAGCTTATGCTACAATAAAGTTGGTTAGTTTCGGGCAATCTAAACTCCCCTCTGTCTGGAGATCAGGGGGCGGGGCCACCAGCCATGTGACCATTTTCAAGAGGTTCCGGAACTCTGTCCCACCGCGTTCCAGCTGAAAAAAGCCCTGGTTAGTCTTAAAGGTGCTACTGGGCTCTTTTTGATTAGGAATGCTGTTTATTAGTAAATTTACTTTGCATTCTAAAAGCATAGGTGCACACACTTAGCCACCAGTCCCATAGCTGATTCATATGGAGAATGCAACCTGATGTTCCATTCCATATGTAAATGACATTCTCCCTGCTAAAGCTCTAGCCTCTGTTAAGAGGTAATCAATCACCTCTGTCTCATCTACTGATCTCAAAGTGAAATGGTATTGAGGTCTTTATTTCCTGTCTACTTCGTTATTCCTGTTTCAGGCAGGGATGGTAGCTGGAAACATGTAGGTATGTGTATTCATCATTTGGATTCTGTCATACATTTAGGGTTACCAGATGGTCTCTGCAAAAATACTGAACACAGGAGAAAGGGGGCAAGTATTCATATGAGGAATGATCTTTGTGAGTGTGCAAAACATGCTCACACTCCTGGTCCCAGCACAATAATGTAACTTCCAGAAGTTATATCATCATGCTGTCGGCAGCTGTTGAAGCATCTGGGTGGGGGCCTTGCTAGTCTAGAAGCACAGGAGGGGCAAGGGAGCAAGATGAAGTCCTCCTACGCATAACTTCAGAAGTGTCTAGGGAAGCTGCTGCAAGGGCTCAACAGAGCCTTTGGCATCCAGAGGCATGCTTGGCCAGGGGACAGCTCCCTGGGTGACCAGGTTGGTCTCATGCTCTTGGCCTCACCTTCCTCACAAGTTGGGTTCCCACTTGCTTGACAGTGGCAAGTGATCCCCTAGTAGTTTGCCCTGTTACCTACTAATCACTGGCAAGCGGCGGGAAGTGGCGAACTGCCCAGCAATTACCCACCACTAAAATACCCACCACGAACAGTCAACACAGGTAAGTGTGCAGCAGGCAGGATCCTGGCAGGGTGCATCGATGTCACTTCCTCAAGTGATGTCATTGCACCAGGGGTGAGCATGATTCCACGCTTTACAGGGGCCAATTTCAGCCCCCCCCCCCTAGGCTGAATTGGCCACGTGTGAAGCTCAGGAGCATGCTCTCTGCTGGTGTAATGGCATCAGTTCTAGAAGTGACAGCACTTTTAGCAGTGCTGTTAGAAGCGTCATAGTACAAAACTATTGGTTATTCAAAACAGTATTGTCTTTGGAAGATACAAGCATCCCTCAAAATCAGAAATCATTGTGAATAAGTATTTGGAAAGACTCTAATGTAAAACCATTAATTTAGCATTCATTAGCAACTATCTCTATTCTGTCATGTAGCTTACAGGATTGATCTTTCTCAACCAATCCATTTTACAGTATTGTTATGAGGAAAAATGAAGGAAAAGACCATGTACACCACCTTAGTTCTTTAGAGGAAAGGTGGGATAAAAACAATACATTTTTAAAAAATGAAAATGTGAAAGTTGATCTCTTCAAGTCCTGGGAATTTTTAACTCAGCACAGAGAATAACTATCTCTACGTAGGTATTTATTTACTCTGTTCATTTTGCTATGCTTATTTATCACCAGTAGTAGCTTGCTAGGAATACTCACACTCACACTGATTGAGTCTGATTAATTTAAGTTGCTTCTCTATTTATGTTCTGCATAGTAATAATAAGACACCCACATCTATCTCTTGTATTACTTTACCTTTGGATTTCGTCTCCCCTTCCCTCTCAGTAAGCATGATTTATCTTCTTAGATGAAAGTATATATCTGAGTGGGCTTTGGCCTGCAGGTGACAGAGCAATTCTTTGCTGATTTTACCACTAACCTGGCTACTTTCTGGAATTTAAGATTGAATTGATCAATTTGTTTTTATTAAATGTCTTTATATGTATAGTGAGATGTATAGCTTTCAGTTAAGCTATACAGTAAAGTTGAATTCTACAAAGACAGAGGCCCTGTATTTGGGTCATGGGCTGTTGGGTCTGGGGATCCAGCTCTCAACCTTTGATGAGGCACCACTTGTGCCCATGCCAGCAGTCAGGAGCCTTGGAGTGATGCTGGATATCTCCCTATCAAGAAGCCCAGGTCACAACAGTTGCCCAGTCTGCCTTTTTCCACCTGCGGCAGGTAAGACAGCTTTCCACCTACCTTTTGACTTGCAACCTAACAACAGTGATCTATGCAACAGTCACCTCCATGTTAGACTACTGTAACTAGCTCTACTCTGGGCTCCCCTTGGTTCTCACCCTGAAATTGCAGTGGGTCCAGAATGCTGCTGTGCATGCTCTAGTTGAAACTCCATATAGGGTGCATATTACCCCTATCTTGCAGCAGCGACACTGGCTTCTGGATCAGATTCAAGGTTCTGGCTTTGACCAATAAAGCCTTAAGTGGACTGGGACCAGCATACCCGTGGGACCACTTCTTGCTGTACGTACCCATGAGAGCACTTAGATCTGTGGTTAAACAATTACTGGTAGTCCTCGGCCACAGGGAGACTTGATTGGCTTCAACCAGAGCCAGAGCTTTTTTGGTCCTGGCTCTAACCTGGTGAAACTCTCTGTTTGTTGACGCATGAGCCTGCCAAGATCTGCTATCCTTTCAGTGGGCCTGTAAGACAGAGATGTTCCACCAGGCATATGGTTGAAGCCACTTCTGTGTTATTTGGTGAGCCTCCCTCCTCAGTCTCTTGTTGTGAAGGGGTCAAAATGTAATCATGATCCTCATATGACTATCTGAGCATAATATTGTCCCCTCCTTCCCCTCTCCCCTCTCTTTCCCCCTGTGTCTTATAGGGAGGGAAGTGTAAATGATAAGGGTCACCATCTTGGGGATTGAAACTCGTTAAATTTTATGATTATGTTACTGTGATTTTAAATTGTATTTAATGATTGATGTAACCTTCCATGAGCCCACTTACAGGGATTTAGCAGAGAACTGTTTTACACAGAACATTAAATACTGCCTTCAAGTTATACAGGAAACATCTCTGTGGCAATTCCTTTCAGGTCATAGAGCCCTAAAAGGTCACTTGGCATGAAGATATGAAGTGATGAAGTTACTTTTTGGACATTCCTTACGTCCTTAGTAAGTATCTGCTGGTCTGTCTGGTGCTTTTTCTCAAAGTCTTATATTGTGGTTCTAGCTTGCTGAGGTCTGATCTAGGTTCAACAGATAGTTTGTGAGCAGAGAAGGGCCCATCACGATAAACTGAGCAAGTGTACCAATTCATTTCCACATTCTCCTTAAGAACTACTAGAGTTACTTGCATGAAACATGAAACTTCTGGAATACTTTAGTAATCTAAAATCCATATTTATAATAGAAAAAAAAAGTAAGCAACATCTTTTTCCGAAGTCTTCAGTTTTCTCAACAGAATATACAAATCACAGGAACTGAAGTCCCATTGTTTAATATTGTGATGAAACAGGATCTGTATATTAATTGTTCAAAAGTATCTTCTTTTGATGGTTGTTGTAAACTGATGTATTTGTTTAGTATCTTACTGGAGGGTTTTGGCACAGCTGGAGTAAACAGAAGCCAGTATCCAGTGGGTAGCTTGAGGCCTCCATATTCCTTGTTCATTTTGTAAACAGTTTAGCATGTAATGCCTTAAATTAGTTAGTTGTCTACTTTTCTCCCAATTTTGCTGCTTGTGTTTTAAAACAAATTATGTTCACATTCTCCGTTTATTTCATTGATATAACAACATATTTCAACACTATGTAGAAACATTTTGTACTTGACAAAATATACATCATGCCTATGGAAAAGAAATCTATGTGTAAATAACAACAACAACATTTGATTTATGTACTGTCCTTCAGGACCACTTAACAACCACTCAGTGGTTTACACAGTATGTTATCATTATCCCCACAACAATCACTCTGTGAAGTGGGTGGGGCTGAGAGAGCTCCTAGAAGCTATGATTGACCCAAGGTCACCCAGCTGGCTTCAAGGAGAGCAGTGGGGAATCAAACACAGTTCTCCAGATTAGAGTCTCACTGCCCTTAACCACTATACCAAAATGGCTCTCACATCAAACTGGCACCAAACTGGTAAGGATAACATTGTTTCTTTGAGTTGAAAACATGGCACAATAGGGCATAGACACAGATTATTCATCCGTGTTGGTAGGAAGCAGTGCAGAAATCTGCAATGGATTTTGCATCTCAGTCAGATACTTCTCCTAAGTAGACTGAGAAATTATTCTTTGACATGGAGAAGTTATGTGTTTTCCTCTTTTGGCATTTGATGATTGTTTTAAAATGTCACATAGAGGGGGCGTGGCATGCAAGCCAGCGAGAATGGACGCGTGTTAGCTGAGCTCCGTCTCTCCCTTTCCGATAACTCCAATAAAATCAACAGAACAACTACCCTTGCCATCTTAATATGGGCAAACAAGATAACGACAAAAAGAAACAACAAAACAAAACAGTAAAAAAGCTGCTAGACTTTTACCCTTCAACAAACCAAGCGGCATCACTGAGAAAGGAGCAAGGTGAGCTAACAGAAATGGTGGGTGAAGGGGACTTCCGGTTTGGGTTCCATGAAGGTCTAACGCAGTTCAGGGAGCTGAGCTGTCCGTGCCACTGTTTGTAGGGGCTGGAGGGGCGCAAATTGCCCATAGCCCCCTGTTCTCAGGCGGAGAACAAGCAAGTACGCTCAAGACCTCAAGAGTGCGTTGATCTCGGGTGTGAGGGAGGGTCTATGCAACGATCCCCCATCCACCCTTGAGGTCCTACTCGTAGACAGGCAGCCAAGATCTCTGCAGCAGCTCTGGAGTCAATTTCTGACATAAGACCCTCATGCCCAAGCTTCAGCAACACAAAGAAGTATTTTGAATCAATTGGATAATTGAAGCAGTGATTACAACCCAAGAGAAACGTCTAAGAAGGTAAAGATTGCTATCTCTCAGTACGGGACAGATTACAATAAGAAATAAAGTGATAAAGAGAACCAGAAAACTGCGAGAGACTTAATAAATAATTGAGAAAGTTCCGGCAAATAAATTGCTAAGAAGTGACTTTTTAATGAGAAGTTAGAGCGGAAAAATGAATATTGTTTACATACCTGCGGCTTGGAGGAGATAGTGGACTGTGAGAAAGTTTCAGTATCGCGAGAGCTGCTGTGCAACGGAGAGGAACAGGAAGTGCATCACAACCATAAAGAGAAGGGCAAGAAGCGGCTTGTAACCAACGGAAGTGGAATATTGCCATTTTGAAGAAGGGCAGAGTTTTGACTTCAAGGAAAATGGAAGTAAGACATCTTGGATAAGGGTAAGGGCGGCAGCCTCAAATAAGATCATAGAGAAAAGACGCCCAGCATTTTGGATTTTGTAAACACTAACTTTTGGAAAAACAATTTAAATTCGGACTTTTAAAAATAAAAGAATAAATTTGCGCCACGGAGTTAAGGAAAGAGCGGACTCGTGGGAGTGAAGTAAAGCTAGCCCCACGATGTCGAAAAAGGACTGGCAGACGGCGCTGGAAAATTTAGATAAAGTTACAGAGTGAAATAAAGAGATGGAGAAAAAAGTTATGGAAGGAAATAAAGAGCTTAAAGATATGATGCAAGAGATGGCGAAAAATTTGAAGGACTTTAAAGAGGCATTTAAATCGGAGATGGCAGAGCTATCCAAAAATATGGATCAAGTCCAAAAAGACTTACAAGTCACACAGCAGAGAGTTAATGCAGTAGAAAACGTGGCTGACACCTTGGCGGATGTGCACAGAATGGAGATGAGAGAAGTGAAGGGAAGAATGGCCGTAGCTGAATGTAAACAAATGGAAAAACAACTTAGATTTCATAGAATCCCGGAAATTTTGGAAAAATCAACCCAAAAGCATATTACAGAAATTTTGGCAGGTTACCTGGGCAAAGAGGAAGTGGTAATAGCAGCTCTTCTGGATGTGGCATATAGGATTAATTCAAAATTCGCGGCTCAAAAGAACCTACCAAGAGATATGATTGTGCAATTTACAACTAGAAGCATCAGAGAGTCAATTGTGAGTAAACAATTTCAAGATCCATTAGAAGTCGACGGGAAAGCAGTGAGAATCATGAAAGAGCTGCCCAGATCGGTGTTGTTGGAGAGGAAAAAGTATAGAGAGCTGGTCCAGATGTTAAAAGATTTGAAAATTAGATACAGATGGGAAATACCTGAAGGGCTGGCTTTCGAATTTGGTGGAACTAGGAGGAATATCAGATCTGGTCAGGAGATGGAAACGTTTATTAAAGACAATGAAAAAGACTTACCAAAGAGTGCTAAAATTTGATCATGGAGTGCAAAATTATATCTTGGAATGTAAATGGACTAAATTCACCTTCTAAACACAAGATTATATTCCACTGGCTTTTAAAACAAAAATGTAATATAGTGTGTTTGCAAGAGACACATATTAAAAAGCAGGATGTAAAATATTTAAAACTTGCAAAACTTGGAAATGAATTTGCAGTGTCTTCTAAAAAGAAGAAGAGGGGAGTTGTATTGTATATAAAGGAAGAGCTGTAGCCCAAATTTGTTCTATGTGATACAGAAGCCAGGTATATAGCAGTGGAAATAATTTGGAATTCAAAGAAGACTTTGGTGATTGGAATTTATGCTCCTAATGGTGCAAAAGAAAAATTTTTCAAGGACTTACAGAAACAGTTAGATGAACTGAACTATGATCAAATAATTCTGGCAGTTGACTTCAATGGAGTTACAAATTTGGAAGAAGACAAGAAATCTAAAAGTGCACATAAAAAAAGAGGACTTTTGCCAAAATCTTTTTTTGCGAGTAAAGAACAAGAAAGTCTGGAGGATGTATGGAGGAGACAAAACCCCCAAAATAGACAATACACATTTTATTCAGCAAGACATTTTACATTATCAAGAATTGACATGATCTGGGCCTCCAAGGAACTGGCAATATGGACTAAGGATGTGGAGATAATGCCCAAGGTAGGCTCAGATCACAATCCAGTTATGTGGAAATTTGGGAAAAATACTAAAAGAAGAGGATGGAGGATAAATGAGGATTTGCTGCAGATAGAAGATAATATGGCATTGCTACGAAGAGAGACCAAGTTCTTCATACAATATAACATGAATAAGGACGTGCCAACTCACAAGGTCTGGGACACATACAAAGCTGTGACAAGAGGAATATTAATGGACTTAAATGCAAGAGACAGAAGGAGAAAGGAAGAAAAGAGACATGAAATTATGGAAAAAATCAAAGCCAAAGAGATACAACTTAAGAAAAGACCAGGGAAGAAGAAAATATATCAGGATATAAAAATTCTGCAGGAACAATTGACGGCAATGAATAATAAAGAATTGGAGTGGAATTTGAAAAAAATGAATCAAAAATCATTTGAGGGCACAAACAAACCTGGGAAATATCTAGCTTGGCAATTAAAAAAGAAAAAAGAGAAGAAAACTATAATTAAAATCCGAGAAGAGGATAAAATACTGTTGGATCAACCAGCTATTAATAAAGCTTTTTTTAAATTTTACGCAAAATTGTACCAAAAAAAGGAGGTGAATAGAGATTCAATAGCAGAATATTTGGAGAAAACGAAGCTTCCAATGATGTCAGAGGAATGGAAAGAAAAGTTAAACAGGGAAGTGACAGAGGAGAAAATAAAAGAAGCTATACAATCAATTAAATTAGGGAAAGCACCAGGTCCGGATGGAATAACAACGCAAACAAACAGGAAAGTCTTCCTCCCAAAGACACGCAGAAAACAGAGAGCCACCAGGCTCAAGGAAGAACACCAAGGGGCACCAATATGAAAACTTCCGTTGTTAATCCCAAAAATCCATGCAATAATACAATTCAATGTGGATGCAATGGGAATGCAATACAAAATACAAAATGAATGTAATACAAAAGGCCAATGTAAGGCAAGATCAGTACATCTGTAACAAGGCTTAAATAAGCCTTGGATCAAACGATTCGTTAGACTTACTTTAAGGACTTGAACTGGAAGATGCAGAGCGGTTCCTTGTCAATTTTGGCCTGAAGAAAGAAGAATGTACTTCTGAAACGAGCAGTGAACAGGTCGACCCAACTCGTCGCCCACACCCTTCGTTTCTGCAATTCTGTTTGGCAGATGCATTGTGTTGACTGTCTTTCCCCGGTTTAGCCGGTTGGACTCATTTACGGACTGCCGGCATATGGGCTTATTTAAGCCTTGTTACAGATGTACTGATCTTGCCTTACATTGGCCTTTTGTATTACATTCATTTTGTATTTTGTATTGCATTCCCATTGCATCCACATTGAATTGTATTATTGCATGGATTTTTGGGATTAACAACGGAAGTTTTCATATTGGTGCCCCTTGGTGTTCTTCCTTGAGCCTGGTGGCTCTCTGTTTTCTGCCGGATGGAATAACGGCAAAGTTCTACAAAATGATGGCTAATGAATTGGCACCTTTTTTAAGAGAGGTAATGAATGAAATCTCACAAGGCCAAAGGATTCCTGACTCATGGAACGAAGCCAACATATCGTTGATTCCGAAAGACGGACAAGATCTGACTAATGTTAAAAATTATCAGCCAATTTCGTTGTTGAATAATGATTACAAGATATTTGCAAAAATTTTGGTGGAGAGGTTAAAGGGATGGCTGTTGGAATTTATTGCAGAAGAACAGGCTGGATTTCTACCTAATAGACAAATTAAGGATAACCTAAGGACAGTAATAAACGCTATTGAATACTATGATAAGCATTGTGATAAGGAAGTTGGTTTCTTTTTCATGGACGCGGAAAAAGCATTTGACAATCTGAATTGGGACTTTGTTTGCCACTATGGAAAAGCTGCAAATGGGAGAAAAGTTCATACAAGCAGTGAAAGAAATTTATAAAGACCAGTGTGCAGCGATTGTAGTGAATGATGATTTGACTAAAAAACTGAAAATAAGCAAAGGTACAAGACAGGGCTGCCCTTTGTCTCCATTGTTGTTTATTTTGATTTTGGAAATATTATTGATGCAAATACGAGAGGACGATACAATTTGAGGCATAAGAATAAAGGAATTTTCCTACAAAGTCAGAGCATTTGCGGATGATGTAATGTTAATAGTAGAAGATCCAATAGACAACATGCCAAAAATAATAGATAAAATAAAGGAATTTGGAGACTTGGCTGGATTTTATGTGAACAAAAAGAAGTCGAAAATATTGTGTAAGAATATGATAAAGCAAAAACAGCAAGAACTAATGGAGATAACGGATTGTGAGGTTACTAATAAAGTGAAGTATTTAGGTATTGAGCTGACTGCGAAAAATATAGACTTATTTAAAAATAACTATGAGAAACTGTGGCTACAAATAGAAAGAGATTTGGTAAAATGGAATAAATTAAATTTGTCATGGTTGGGAAGAATAGCAGCAGTGAAGATGAATGTGTTACCACGTGTGATGTTTTTGTTGCAAACAATCCCAATTATCCGAGACTTCAAACAATTTGATAAATGGCAAAGGAAAATCTCAGACTTTGTGTGGGCAGGCAAGAAACCCCGTGTGAAAATGAAAGTATTACAAGATTCGAAAGAAAGAGGTGGACTGCAACTGCCAAATATAAGATTATACTATGAAGCAATGTGTTTGGTATGGCTAAAAGATTGGATGACGTTAAAAGACCGTAAACTGCTGGCTCTGGAGGGATATAAAAAACTGTTTGGATGGCATGCCTATTTGTGGTACGATAAAGTAAAAGCGGACTCTATGTTTTTGCATCATTATATTAGAAGAAGCCTTTTCACAATCTGGAAGAAATACAAGGACTATATGGAAGATGGTATCCCCTCATGGGTGGTACCATACGAAGTAATAGATCCGAGAGCTGTTTATAATGAACAACAATGTTTAACCTATAAAGAGATAACATTAATGGAACATAAAATGTTAAAAATAAAAACGGAAGAAGAGTTATCTCCCCATTATGGATGGTTTCAATATAGGCAAATCAGAGATCTTTACAACTCGGACTGCTCAAAAGGAGGAATAAGATTGGAAAATTCGGAATTAGAAGAAGTGATTTTACAAAAAGGTAAAAAAGAAATCTCGAAAATTTATAAAATACTTCTAAAATGGCACACAGAAGATGAAACAGTTAAAGCCCAGATGGTGAAATGGGCAATAAATTTTCATAAAGAAATAACAATGGAAGCCTGGGAGCATTCGTGGAAAAATACATTGAAGATTTCAACTTGTACGAATATTAAAGAGAATGTATATAAAATGATGTATAGGTGGTATTTAACACCAAAGAAAATTGCGCTAGGAAATACTAATATGTCAGATAGATGCTGGAAATGTAAAAAGCATGAAGGATCATTATACCACATGTGGTGGACTTGTGAGGTAGCTAAGCAATACTGGGGAGATATAATTGAAGTAATTAATGAGGTTTTGCAAACCCAAATAAATAAGAACCCAGAATTGCTGCTACTGAACTTGGGAATGGAAGATGTTCCAATGCAGTACAGAACATTGTTATTTTACATGATTACAGCAGCAAGACTTTTATATGCGCAGAAATGGAAAGTACAAGAAATACCAACTACAGAAGATTGGATTTACAAATTGCTGTACATGGCTGAGATGGACAAAATGACAAGAAAACTCAAAGATCTTGATCCAGGAGAATATATTGCAGATTGGGGGAAATTGAAACAATATTTAGAAAAAAATGGGATGTGAAAGGAGGACTGTGGCAGTTTGAGAACTATTAATTTGTGATGTTTTAAATAGAAGAGAGAAGTAACTTTACCATTAATGGGAAAATTTAGCTATTAATTAATCTAAGCTAGTATTACTATTAAGGAGACTTTATCAAAAATATACAGTTTAAATAGTGATGTAGAGAATGGATATATTAGTGGATTTGATATAGTATATATAAGAGAATTTGAATATGCTTAGAGTAAGAGATATAATACATATATGATTTAGAAGAATATAATTGAAAATAAGTTAAGTAATAAGATAGGTTAAGGGTTGGAAAGCTGTTGGAAGTCTACAAGGAGGGGGGAGAGAAAGGGTGGGGGTTGAAATAAATTAGGTATGATGGGGAGTGTATGTATTAACTATGTACTCACCAATAAAAAAAATTTTAAAAAAGAAAAAAAAAGAAATGGCGGGTGAACGGAGGAATGACGCAGCTCTTATTTCTAAAATGCCCGACTCTGAACTGCCTCCTCACCTAGCAACCCTGGAGCGTAGCATACTTACCCAAATGTCTTTGCTGCTTCAACCAATTAATTTACAATGAATGGAAATTAAATCAGAGTTGCACAAGACAAATCAAGAAGCTGAGAAAGCTATGGAACTAAACACTGTTACACAAAGCAGAGTGCATGCTTTGAAGGATGGCCAAAACCACTTGCAAGACAGGATTATGCCGCATCCCATCAGCGGAACCTCCGATTTAGAGGGCTAGATGAAGATGCTACACAAAATAAAGATCTAATAGCATTTATGGCAAACTGGCTGGCATCATCCCTACAATTAGAGGAGGGAATAGCGCCGATAATTAGCAAAGCGTACAGAGTGGGCCCTAAAAGACAACGAGATACCCCAAGAGACATCCTAGTTGAATTTCAAGACAACAGAACCCAGAAAAAAATCATAACTGAAGCCAGGAAAATGGAATCACTTTTCTATGGCAGTAACCCGATCCTAGTCTTCACAGACTTACCCGGCGAGGTTCTGAATAAAAGAAAGCAAATGAGATCAGTCACGGAAGCTTTAAAACAAGCTGAGATCCCATACAGATGGATGAATTTGACCACTCTATCAGCCAACTTTCAAGGAAGACACCTAACTGCATCAGATGAAGACTCCGGAAAAATGCTTCTACAAAACATCAATGCAGACGCACCAATGGATTTGGACAAAATTTCACAGAAAAGGAAGATGGACCAAGCACTTTCTCCCCTTAAAGGAAGTAAGATCCCCGTGTGTCCAACATGAACAAGCAAGAGAGACTTCTATGTAATAAGTAACAAGGGTATAGTTAAAAACAAAGTATAATAACAGTATTGTATTGGGGGTTCATGGCAAGGGAGAGTATGGATACTCAAGAGTTGCCTCTGATTTTGGTTTCTTTTAGACAGCTTGCTAACTTAAGTTAGAGACCGACGGCTATAGAGGGTAAAGTAACTTCTCAGCTACAGGAAGCTGTACTAATTATACTTACATCAAACTTTATTAAGTAGTAATCAAGGGAGTGGGAGGGGATTTTTGTAAATAGAAGGGGGTTAGGGTGGGGTGGGTAAGTTAGCTATTAAAAGTTGATCTACTTTTATTCAAAAGCCTTAACTAAAGTGCTAGAGTATTTAAGTCCTCATAATTTATAGCCTTAAGATACCAATCAATATTAGTTTAGGAAGATAATAAGTCAGAAGAATTAATATAGATTTTGGCGTATATATACAAGATTTTTTGGGAGGGAACAGGGGGGTGGGAAAGAGCTTAAAGCTGAAAATAGAAGCTTAAACTCCAGCAAGAAAGTCACAATCACAATCTCTTTAATCAATAGACAAATAACAAAGGGAATTTAAGGGGAAGGGGGTTAAGTTAGGGGGGGATAGTTAATTGTTTAATATATAGACTTGGGTGTTTGGAATTTATTAGTACTTACAATTCACTTATTTTCATTACAAAATTTAATATTTGTTAAAACTGATATATTAAGGCAAGTTATATAGTGGTATAACCACAATCTTTTAAGGGGGAAAGTCAATTAATCACAAGATAGATTTGAGTACTTGGAATGTATTACTATCTACAAATCTCTTATTTACATTACAAAATATATTTGTTGTAAGTGAAACATTGAAGACAAGATATGCAGTTGTGTTGTTAAGTAGGGCTATATTATAAGAGTTAATATAGTATTGTATTTTAGTTGGAAAAAAAGAGCTTGAGGCTATCAAAACGCTATATAAAAATAAACATATATATTTAAAAAAAATAAAAAATCATATAGTAATTTTTTTTAAAAAAATTATTTATATTATATAATATATATATATATATATATATATATATATATATATATATATATATATATAAACAAATAAATAATAATAGAAAAAAGGGGATTAGAAATTTGATATTAATTTTATATGAGAGTGTGTTTGAATAATATTTGAAGCTTATTGTTTTAGAGGTGGTAAACCACAATCTAATTTAAGTTGGTAATAACACAATAAAGACGTTAAAAAAAACTATTTGTACTTGTAATAGCAATAGATTAAAGAGAGAAGATACTTGGAATTTAAGTTATATTTCTATTTACCATATTTTTCATTGGCAATTGGTAATTACAATTCATACTGTTCCTTTTGAAAATAACCTACTAGACAGCGAAACATGTCTCATTCAAAAATTAATATAATCTCTTACAATGTTAAAGGGCTTAACAATGCAATAAAGAGACGGAGAATACTATCTAATTTATACAACTTAAAGGCTGACATAGCAATTCTACAAGAAACGCATCTCAAACCAAACAACAAATCTGATTTAAAAGCCAGATGGATTAAACAGCAATTCCACGCACATGGTTCCTCCAAATCAAGAGGGGTTTCAATTATCATAGACAAAACTACAGACTATCAACACATTGCAACCCTCAAAGATCCCCAAGGTAGATATCTATTTATAAAGGGAATAATAAAAAATAAAAAAAATCACTGTTGCATCAGTATATGCGCCCAATTTAAATCAACTAAACTTTATAGAAGAAGTTCTCAACAAACTAAAAAACTTCCAAGAAGGGGAAACAGTGATAGGGGCAGACCTCAATTGCATCTGCAATTATAAATTAGATAAATCTCACTATAGCAATCAAAGTAAAAAGAACAATACTGGACTGGTCCCACTACTGAAAAAATTTCACTTGATAGATATTTGGCGTTTGCTGCACACATAAGAAAAAAAACTACACTGATTTCTCACCATGTCACAACATCTACACTAGAATTGACTACACCATGTCACAACATCTACACTAGAATTGACTACATATTAGTTACGGAAAAATTAAAAAACACAATAATTAATACACAAATTGGAAACATAACATGGTCAGACCACGCCTGGACTTCTTGCTCTTACACCATAGAAGCACAAACAACACCTGAAAAACACTGGACTCTAGATAAATCTCTTCTATATAAAGAGTCAACAGTCAAATTAATTGAACAACATATCAGCAACTATTTGAAAGATAATGATACTCCTGAAGTAAGCCCACATATGAAATGGGATGCCCTTAAGGCAGTCCTGAGAGGCCATTTAATATCAATTTCGGCACATGAAAATAAATTAAAGAAAGAACAAAAACTATTAATTATGAATAACATCAAAATGCTAGAACAAAAACACAAGGAATCAGGAAGCAAAAAAATCTACCACAAACTGCTAAATGAACGCAAAATTTTAGACTCAATGGAAATTTCCCAAATACAAAAAAATATTTTATACCTGAAACAAAAGTACTGGCACTACTCACCAAAACAACTAAAAATACTCTCATGGAGAATAAAAGAAATAAGAGCATCCAAAACAATAACAGCTCTGATAGACTCCAAAGGGGTTGTTCAAAACAAACCAAGGGAAATAACCCATATTATGGAAGAGTTCTACAAAAAATTATATACATCAAAAAACCCTACTGTGGATAACATAATGCAATTTCTCAATAACAACAAGGGTATTAAAAAATTAGAAGGAAAACACAAACAACTTTTAAATGAACCCATCACATCAAAAGAAATACTAGAGGTGTTAAAAAAACAAAAGAACAACAAAACTGCAGGCCCAGATGGTTTTCCGATAGAGTTTTATAAAAAATTCAATACTAACATAACACCATTATTAACAGAAACTTGTAATACACTATTTGACCATGGCCTTCTTCCGCCTACATGGTGTAATGCCTCAATTATTGGAATTCCGAAACCAGGTAGAAACATCATGAATTCAGCCTCATACCGTCCCATTTCCCTATTAAATACAGATTATAAATTTTTTACCGCAATAATGACCAAACGACTGAACTCCTTAATAGGTAACTACATTCACCAAAATCAAACTGGATTTATCCCTCGTAGAGACATTACAGATAACATTCACAAGACTTTAACACTACTCACCTCCTGTAAACAACAAACATTGTAATTGTAATACTGAGTGGATTCAGGCATCATGTCACTTTACCTCTTCTATGTCTTTCCATGAAATTCTTTGGAGTAAACATACTTCCCGTCTAAAACAACTTAACAATAATATTTTCATAACTCACTTACTCAAAGTTTGGGACACATATAAAAGAAAATTACTCCCTAAAATATCACGGTACTCCTCATTTCAAATTCAAGATTGGTACCCCCCAGGCAAACAACAAACCATTCGGAACTATTGGAAAAACCTAAATATAGTAAAACTCTCAGACTTAACAACAACAAAAGGCCTTAAAACTAAAGCAGAAATTGAAAAGACAACGCAGGTTTCGATACCATGGTTTATTTACTTCCAAATTTCATACATGGCCAAACAAATAAAAATGAACAAACCCAAAACGGATTTTGAAACTCTACTAGATCCAACTTCCAAAGTAGAAAAAGATTTAATTTCCAAAGTATATAACATCATACTGCATATCACCAAACTGAATAAGTATGTCTACCAAGATAAATGGCAACAAGAATGTGAGACAGCAATTTCACAGGAACAATGGACACAAATTTGGTCTTCCCCTCTACTAAAATCACACAAAATCAATGTGCGACTCCAAGCTTTTAAAATTCTTACAAGATGGTACAGCACTCCCAATAAACTGTCTAAAATTATTCCATCTTATTCCCCTCTATGTTGGAGAAAATGTGGAGAGATTGGCACTGGTAGCAATGTGAAGTAATACATAAATTTTGGGGTGATGTCGTAGAACATACAAAAAATATAACATCATACAAGATTCCATTGCATCCAAAATTGATATTCCTAGACCTCTGGCATGAAATTCAAATCCCAAACATATATAGACAACTCATAACAAGTCTCTTAAATGCAGCAAAGTCATTAATAGCTTTTAATTGGAAAAATCATCTTCCTCCATCAATGTCCCAGTGGTACTCTCAAGTTTGGGACCAATTCATAATCGAAAAAATTACTGACAGAATTCAATCTTCCAACTCAATTAATGCAAAAACAGTTTTTTATGAGAAATGGATGCCCTTTTTGAGTTCATTGAAAAGAATGATATGCAGCCTTCGAGTTCTATATACCGTAATATTTTAGAACAGTAAAGCTAAAGAACTCTATTTATTGTCATGACAATACTTTAATAAACTGAACCCATCGGTACATAGCGTTTCACTTATAAAAACTTAGATGTATATAATATCTGAATGTTAGCCTCATATTACGACTGTAACTTTTCTTCATGTATCAAGTTGCTGTATACACCAAGTTGTTATATGTTATAAAATGTTGTTTTGTTGTGTTAAATAAAACTATTTTAAAAAAATGTCACACAGAAATGGTACATATCTACCATGGAAGAGAGGCTGTTTATTTTCAGGCTTTTCAGAAGGTGGCAAGGCTTCAGCCAGGAACTTTGGCAATGAGTCTAAGTGGCATACTCTTTGTATCATTATAGTAGTCACTAAAGAAGGAAGCTCTTGGCCTGCTCTTGGCTTCATGAGAGTGGCAGTGTAGTAGTTGCCAGCTCAGCAGAGGTCTAGTAGTAATAGGAATCAAGTCAACAGAGTTCTAACTCATCCTCAATCTGAACTATTCATTGGTTCAGAATTGATATACTCAGATTTCTCCCTCCCTGTCTTCCTATGTGTTTAATGTTCAGTGGAATCCTAACTAGACATGGGCATGAATGGGGAAAAGAAAATGAACACACTGCTCATTGTTCGTTGCCGTCGGCAAACATGAACAGACGAACAGTAACGAATATGTCCCGTTAACGAACATGTTTGGTGTTCCTTGTTCATGGAGGCCAGAACTACCCATTTCAGGCAGAGAGCCCATTTTCACAGGGGGTGTTCAGCAGGCTCTCCTCCAGCCATCATCTAAGTTTGGTCAAGATTACAATATGGATCTTGGAGTTATACATTCCCAAATCCGACACCCCCAGGAAACTCCCATTCAATACAATTAGAGCCACCACTTGACTTTGGTCCTTACAAGCAGTGGACTTGAAGGCCTCCCCTCTAGGGGGGACGGGGGGTTGGCTGCTCACCAGCGGGACCCCCCATGTGCCTGCCTGCCAGGCATCCCAGAGGCTACTTTCTGCACAGCCAGAAGGTGGGTCATGTCGGCGGCTGCTGCATAACCAAATGACCCAGGAACAGTCTGCAAAGAAAACCCTCCAGCAAGACATTATAGTGTATGCAGATGCCTTGCACACACAAACACACACCCTGGTGGATCAGAGACACCAACATATGTTCATCAGATGGGGACATCATGGCATCGGGGCCAATGCTGTTGTCCACACCTCACATGGTGCAGAGGCTGTTGCCACCCAAGCACACTGGCTGGACACGGAGCATTGGACAGTTAGGTACATAGGATAGATAGGTTTCTCGATAGACAGGTGCATAGCTGTATGGGATAGGTGTATAGGATAGAGGGATGCATAGATACATTGAATTCCTGTATTGGATTGACAGGATAGACAGATACCGTGTACAGGGATATTGGAGAGACAGGTGGATTGCATACATATCTGGGTTATCACAACATTAGAAAGTTGGAAGGAAAGAACCAAGGGTAGGGGGTGGGCCCCACATAACATGTAGAAGTGGAGGCTCACATGCTGGTCATCGAGGCAGTGGAGGATGCCTTCCCCCCCATTATGGGGGAGGCATCGGTTCCCCTAGGAAAGGGGATTGTGGGCAGACAGGTAGGTGCCCACGTCGGGAGCTGTGGGCTGCCCCCGCATCACCCACCAACCTGCCGTCACAGACATGGCAGTCTATTCAGCACCCTACAGAAGACGGCAGTTCCACAGAATCCACACCATTAAGAGAAACCTTTACTGAGCAGGCAGTACAGGCACTACTAATAAGTAGTATAGGCTGCCATCAGCATCACCCACCTTCATGCCTTTGTGGAAAGGATGGGAATTGCAGAACCCATTACCCCCTGCTCAGAGGGGACAGCAGATGCCTTGGATCAGGTACACTGTGCTGTACAACCACATGTGCCTATCACCACCCACCGGCCTAACCATAACCATAACCCTAATCCTAACCCTCCTGTGTCAAAGTGGAGGCTGCCACCAACATCACCCACCTTCCTGGCTTTGTGGAAAGGATGAGAGTCGCGGCCAGGACCCATTTCACCCTGCTCAGGCACCATGCTGTACAAGCACATTCGCAACAGCAGCTGAGGTGTCCTGCATGCCCGAAAGCAGCAGCTGCAGACATGCCCCACCTTCCTGCCTTCACAGAAAGGACGGGAGGCACGGCCGGGACTCATTTCCCTCTGCTCAGAGGGGACAGCAGGTGCCATGGATAGGGGGCACCGTGCAGCACAACCATATCTGCAACAGCTTTTGAGATGCCTCTCATGCTCAAAAATGGCAGCTGCAGATATTATGACCTACCTTCCTGCCTTCATGGAAAGGGCGGGATAGGCAGGACAGGAGAGGTCATTGGGAAGGGTTGGAGTGGTTCCAGACAGGGAGCGGTTGAAAGAGGGACCAGTAGCCCCGAAAACTGAGGGGGGCTAGAGCATTTACACAGAATCCACATCACTCAGAGACACTGTACCTGAGCAGGCAGTACAAGCACTACTAATAAGTAGTGTAGGCTGCTGCCAGCATCACCCACCTTCCTGCCTTTGCAGAAACGATGGGAGTTGCGGGACCCATTCCTCTCTGCCCAGAGGGGACAGCAGGTGCCATAGATAGGGGGCACTGTGCTGTGCAACCACATGTGCAACAGCTCCTGCGCTGCCCCTTGTGCCCAAAAGCAGCAGCAGCAGAAAGCACCTACCTTCCTGCCTTCACAAAAAGGCTGGGATGGGCAGGAAAAGTTGTCAGGAAGGGTCATAGTGGTTCCATCCAGAGAGAGCAAGGTTGAAAGAGGGACTCGGAATTTGTCAGGGAGAGGATGTGATGGGCAGAACGTGGGGAAGGGTCGTTTTGGCACCATCCAGAGAGGGAGAGGTTGAAAGAGGAACCGGGAACTTGTCAGGGAGATGAGAACAAAGGGTTATCAGCTGCATCGAGGAGCAGGACCAGGAAGACCCCTTCATTTGTGAGCCATGAGCCG
This sequence comes from Eublepharis macularius, assembly GCF_028583425.1. Lineage (NCBI taxonomy): Eukaryota > Metazoa > Chordata > Lepidosauria > Squamata > Eublepharidae > Eublepharis > Eublepharis macularius. The sequence continues at coordinate 121,713,113 of NC_072792.1, forward strand.
AGAAACCCACAGAGCTTGGCACTGGACCTTGGAAGCAGCCCCAAGAACTGAGAGGGGCTAGAGAAGTACCCTACCACTCACAAGAGCATGACCTGAGCTGCCGTGGGACAGGTGATATCAGTAAGTAGCTTTAGCCCCAGAGCCAGGCAGCGGGCCAGAGATCTTGAGCATGCTGTAGAGGGGCTTGGCCTAAAACAACAGTAAACCGGGGTGACTTAGAGCCCAGCTAGGTCAAGGTACATGGATGAGGTTGACCTTAATGAAGGTCAACATGTCCACCAGGTCTGGGTGCAGACATGCATGGCAGGGAGGGAGGAGGTCTCCCAGGTGGGAGAACACCCGCTTGCTCTGCACGCTGGTGGGAGGGCAGGACAGGATGTTGGTGCCACAATGGACAGGTCCAGCCATATGGCAGATTTACTCACCCAATTCTCTAACGGGTTGGACTGGGGGCGGGGCTCAGTGGGCTCTGCAAGATACTCTTGTACCATGGCCCCTGCCGAGTCCTCCACACTGAGAGACGCACCCACTGTGCTGCGGCCAACCACACAGGCCACCCACAAGGCCCAGAGATCCGGTGGGCCCTGTGGCTCTCTTCCCACCTCCTCCCCCTCCTCCTCCTTCTTTGCCACCTGCCCCTCGCCCCTGCCCGGTTCCCTCCATCCTGCCTTCTCTGCCTGGAAATGGAGCATCACTTCCGGCGCTGCATCTCGCCCCCCCCCACATGACGATGTTGCCATTGATACAGGGGTCACAGAGGGAGGCCATTTGGTATATCACCATGTGGCGCAGAGGACGCAAGCGCTTGGCCATGCATGCCTGCATCCTCTTCACAAGTCCCTGACCCTGGGGAGTAGCTCTGGCTTGTGCTCGAGCTCCTTGGCCAGGAACTGGTCAAGCCCATGGATCAGGGGGATGACCTGACTGAGGCTGGCCTCGTACTAGTACAAGAGTACAAGAGCTCAGTGTGATCCCTCAGCCGAGGTGCCCACTGAGCTTGGCCCCAGAGTCAGGCAGCAGCCCTGGAACCAGAGGGAGGTGGTAGAGCCCTAGCCCAGCACTCCCAGAAACCTGAACAGATCAGGCACTGATAGTAATCAGGGTGAGCCCTCTGCCGAATTGCCCACTGGGCTTGGGCCCAGGACCTGGCAGCAGCCCTGGAACCAGAGGGAGTGGCTAGAGCCCTAGCCCAGCACTTCCAGAAACCTTACCAGATTGAGCACTGATAGTAATCAGTGTGAGCCCTCAGCCGAGGTGCCCACTGAGCTTGGCCCCAGGGCCTGGCAGCAGCCCTGGAACCAGTGGCTAGAGCCCTAGCCCAGCACTCCCAGAAACCTGACCAGATCAGGCACTGATAGTAATCAGAGTGAACCCTCAGCTGAGGTGCCCACTGATCTTGGCTCCAGGGCCTGGCAGCAGCCCTGGAACCAGAGGAGAGAGATCCCTATCCTATCATACAAACAAAAAAATCAAGCTGTAATGCATTCTCCCTGTCTCTCTCCCAAAATGCTAGCAACAGCTCTCTCCCACTCCACTGCTTGCTGAAACTGAAAGCCAGAGCTTGGAGCTCGCTTCCTTTTATAACCAGGGGTCCCATAGAGAGAAGCAGGAGGTCTGTGGTTGGCAGTCAGAACTGCCTAACAGGGTTTGCAGGGATGAGTACATATAACATTGTTTTCATGACTGAATATTTAATTGACTGTTTTTTAAATAATAGCCATTGCTGTCTCTCTTTCAGGCACCTTATAATCTGTACAAAATATATCAATATATTAATGTTCTATGAATAATTAAGTTTCAGTGCCAGAAGATCAGTGAGGGTTCCTTTGGGAACAGCACAGGTTGTGACATGCAGTAGGAGGGGGCAAATAGTATCCCCATGATGATTTTAGGTTGTGAAAATAGCAGATGGGAGGCTGAATTCTGTACTTGCAGCAATTCCACCCAAAGTGGGCTACCCAGCATGTGGGAATTTAGGAGAACCCTCATCCCATCTTTAACTGTTACAGCTTGTTATGAAAATGACGTTGTGAACTAACCCTGTCTCTTTGCTGTTCTTATAGGGCAATGTAGACTGTTTCATGGCTTCAGTGTACTGCAGTCACTCCTCTGCTGGGCTTGTACTGGTCTTTATCACCCAATACTAGGTCAGTTCCTTAGCAAAATAATGCCTTAAAAAGAACTTCTATTCTGAAATGGATACATTTGTAATTGTTAAATATCCTGTGATACTTTTCACAGAGTCTTTAAGAAGCCTTCATCTCTTTCTCTCTGATTATTCCCATCTTCAAAAAGGAGATTGTTGTGATTCTGTCTCAGTTGTTGAATGCATTGGCCTTGTTGAATTCATTAGCCTCATTTTTAATGCCTTTGCAGATGAGATTTGTTGTCCAAATGGTAAATTACAGTAACAACCACAACAACATCATAACAACTTCTGGTTCTTAATATTCAATGAATTTGCTATTATACTTAAGGGCCCTTTTGTTACTCAACAAGAGTCTATTGTCCATACACCGCACAGTATACATTTTAAAAGTTTCAAAATAAATACATTATAGTTTAAAGAAGGAGCAAATAGGGCAGCTGGCAAGCAGTGCATACCTTGTGTGCTGCATTTTCTAATGAGATGATAGTTATTCACCACCAGCTGTTCATAGCACAGCAATGACTGTGGACCAATTGACCAGGGATTATTGCTTCTTCCTTACTTAAGATGAAGTGTTTTCATATTCTATCACTACCATTGATAAAGGGCCACATGAGGAATGAAGGCAAGTGTTGCATGATAAAAATTACCTAGGTAACCTAGTGTTACCTTTCAGATTGACCTATATCCTGCATCAGGATAAATTTGTCATGAATATTACTTTGGATGTTCTAAGATACTTATAAAAAAATCACATAATTGTGACAGCTTTTAATACTGTTAGTGGAAGTGTGTATAGTCGAAGAGAGTATAGGAAGTTCAAGAGGAGAGAAAATACAAATTAGACCTATTTCATATATGTTAGGGATAGAATCACATGTGGACTGAGCTCTGCATCTCTTGGCAATCCAGACTAGCCTATGTGCCTTCTTCATCAGAAGATTATGCATATTTATACAGATGTTGATCTGTATCTCAAGATTTCAAGAGGATTTAATTATTTTAAATCTAGGCATTCTTCACTTGGATCCATGCTATGGTAACATCAAGGCTTGACTATTGTAATGCTCTACACATAGGTCTCCCATCTAAGTTAACTAGGAGGCTCCAATTAGTGCAAAATGCTGCAGCTCGACTGTTATCAGGAGTGAGCAGGAGCATGAACATCACTCCCATCCTACAGTTGCTCCACTGGCTACCCATCAGTTACCATGCTCAGTTCAAGGTATTAGTTACTACCTACAAAGTTCTTCATGGCTTTGATCCAGCATACCTACAGGACCACCTCCCTCCCTATGTTCCTCCATGGCAGCTTCACTCATCTGAACAGGGTCTCCTGCAGGTGCAAGGCTGCACACGGGTGAAGTCAGCAGTAGCCTGTACACAGGCTTTCTCTGTGGTGCCCCCTATTCTGTGAAATGGCCTGCCTGAGGAAGCCAGAAGAGCCCAAACTCTCTGAGCTTTAGATAAACAATGCAAAACCAAACTATTCAAAAAAGGTTTTTTACTCAAATGGGAGGGCTGTATTGTAGGGATGGAGTCTCAGATGCTTCGCTAATGAGTTAGGGACCATAGACTTCATCACTATATTGCCTTACATATTATCTGCTGCTTTAAATATATACTCTTATGTACCACCAGTGCTCCATGTTGTTTGTTAGTCCTAGAATTGATTGTTCTGCTTTAGTATTTTTTCTACTCTATATTGGATTCTTGCTAATACTATGTCTTTTAAACCTGTATCAATTTATCCTATTGCATTGTTTGTGGAAATGTCCTTGATACTGTATTGAAATGTACTTGTTACTGATTGTACTAATCTCATACTGTGTAATCTGCCTTCAGACTCAGTGAGAAAGGTGGACTATAAATGGCATAAATAAATAAATATAAATAAACAAACGAACGAACGAACGAATGAATGAATGAATAAAACAACATTTATTAATCAGCTTGGACAATGTGTGTTGACTTACACTGCAAATCGGAAATAGTTGGATTAAAGCCAATTCAGTTGTTTTGTAATCAATAGGTCCAAGATGACTTGCTCCAAGGACTCCAATTTAATGGGTCTATAGTTTTTGGCCTATATGGATATACAGAGTTTTGAAGCATTTGGAACATTTTAGCAAGTAGCAGGATGAAGGTGGGATGGAGCATAAATGAAGGATGTTAGGCTCAGATTAATAGGAGCTGAAGGCATTGACATACGTCATAACCCTAGAAAGCTGCTGTAGTACAGAGGTGAAGTGGTTCGGCTGTGAATTAGCTCTCTACTGGTTTAAACCTCACTATCACCATGAGCTCAGTAAGCTACTCCTCTCAGCCCCAGAACCTCAGTTTTATTGTGGGGATAATAATAACACTAACTTGTTCACCACTCTGGGTGAGGACTAAACTGTTTAGAAGAGAGGTATATAAACACAGTTATTGTTTTTATTATCATTATTATTAATTATTATTCCATATTCAAATAGTTGTACTTAAAGAGTATCACCTATCATTTACAGTTTATGACTTATTGTGTTATTACTGTAACTCAGGCAAATGTGTGTGTGGTTGTGTAAAATGGATCTTTGATTTCACAGTGTGGAATGGCACAGTCATGAGCTCATACTACTCCCCATTACACCTATGTGTACTGTGTTTAGCATTGCCTGTCAGTTCGTGGTGCAGAATAATGTGAGATAGGCAAATGATTATGCAGTTCACACAACTCAGGCTGCTTCCACACACGTTGGATAATCCACTTTCAATACTCTTTAGTGAACATTTGAAACTGATTTTCCATGTGTGGAACAAAAAATCCACTTCAAAAGGATTGCGAAAGTGCATTGAAAGCGCATTATTCAACGTGTGTGGAAATGGCCACTGATGTGTGTATTAGAGCCTGTTGGATAAATATTGAACTTCTGAAAACTGCTAGGACAGATGCAGGCTTGGATGTCAGTTAACAGGACCAGAGAAATATGTGGAAACAAACATCTAATTCTCTTTTCTGTCATTCCAGCTTGCTCTGACCCCCAATCATGCCACCAGCAATGTCCTCTAAATAGCATGAGTGTCTACAGGGGTACAGGGAAATCAGTAAAAAATAATTCACCTTCCACTGGCAGGATGTATTTCATCAGTGGAAAACATAAGATCCAGGCCACCGAAATGTTCTCTGTTTGAGGAAAGTCTTGTTCAGCAGACACATAGAAAATGTTCTTAGTCCATATTGGATAATAAGGAAGCTATGCAGCCAGGGCTATTTTTCTCCTTCACTAAATTTCAGTCATGGGTTATCTTTTCCTGTTCTTCCTTTCATCCATGGAGGCTAAACAAAATGAATATGAAATAGAAGTCTGTATCCCATTCCAAATTTCATAACTGTCAATACACACAGAGACACACTAAATATATACAGCTCTAGATGAAAACTTCTAGGTAAACCAAATTTAAAATATTTCAAAATCAATTCTCTTCTTTCTCTAATAACAAGATTAAATAGTCTGGAATATTTAATTGTACAGCGTTAATATCCCACGTTTTGGCCAAAAAGGGCCATCAAGGCAGCTAACAATTAAAACAGCCTAATAAAAAGACACAATAAAACCAATTAAAACAGCTAAAACAAACATATAAAATGAAAGAAAGCTAATTCAAACAAGGCAGGAAGGAGGATTAAAACAAAAATAGTCTTCACCCACTACTGGTAGAAAGTAATAAAAAGACAAATATCTCTTTGGAAGAAGTTCCATAATTTTGGCACTATGACTGAAGGTCCTTTCTTAGATTTCTTCCTTTATAACCTCAGAAAATAGGGGCACATGAAGTAGGCCTCAGAAAATTATCATATTCATCAGGTATATTCATACAGGAGTAGAGATGGGCACGAATCCAATTACGACCCAAAAAAATGCAGCGCACATATTGCACAGGGGTGCACATATTGTACAATACAGTGGGCCACCACTTTATTGTTCCTACAGCACTGCCATAAATCTTTAGTGAGAAAATAACTAGCTTTGCAGTTGCAGTGGATATTATTTACCATAATAATCCCAACCAGAACTGGTTTCTCATTCAAATAACTGACGCACAGGATGGAAAATGCAAGAAAAAGTGCAGCATAGAGATCAATCAGTAGGAAAAAATTACTAAGTAATAATAGCAAAAAGACATTCCAAAGATGAATTCAACCTAATAAAGCTTCATACCAACTGTACTAAATGCAGAAAAAGAAAATCTGATTAGAATGGTGTTAAAGTAGCAGTTAAGAATCACACTACACATCAGGAAATGAGCAAACTGAATTTTCACTTGCTGTACTAACTCATTTGAATTAAACATCCTTTATAGTTTTGTGTGCATTTTGTAATAACAATAATTTATTAAATGCACATTTCATTTAAAATGAGATTCACATTGAATTTATCCATGTTGGTGCTCTGATCCTATTCTCCTTCTTTTTCCCAACAGTTCTCCATATTGCCGTTAGTGTTATACAAAGAACACAGTGAAACTGCTGGATTCTTATACTGGGGCAACAGTTCAGGAAAGTGTTCTTAGAACCGCAGCCTTAATTTCTAAAAATGGTTGAGTTCTATTCTGAGGTCAACTAGAATTCTGGTATCCTTTTATAATTTTAGATCATTTATACACCACCTCTTTGGAGACTTGCTCAGTACTATCACATGATATTTGACTTAAATAATTTTTTAAAAATAAATTTTAATAATTCATTGGGACGATCCATTTCTACCAGCTCCATTCCATTTAAAGTTCAGTCCCTTTCCACCTCTAAATGAAATCAATGGGTCAAGACTGGACTAAATCTGCATAAGATGGCATTACAAGAAAATCAAAGCTTCATAAAATTGAATATGAGAGAGCATACCTTTCACATTAACCTGCCCAATCTCATCATAAGAACATAAGAAAATGAAACCTTGTTGGTTCAGACTAATGGTCCATACAGTCCAGCATCCTGTCCTACTCAGAGATCAACTAGAAGTCTGCAGGGCTAAAAGCAGGGTATAGAGGCTGAAGTCTTCTGCAATGTTTCCTCCTGGCACTGGTATTCAAAGATTTACTGCTTCATAATGTGAAGGTTCTGTCATCATAACTAATAGCTGCTGATTATGGTTGCCAGGCATATCTTAGCAACCAATGGGAGTCAGGGGTCAGGAACATGGGGGTGCTGTTGGTGACAGTATGACATCACTTCTGGGGAAAATTAGAAAAATCAAAGCTCAATATGAGCTTAGGCTAGCAAGAGATGCTAAAAACAAGAAAAAGGGGTTCTTTGCTTAAGAAAAAGAGCAAGGATATGGTAGGCCCACTGCAGGGATAGTGTCATGGCCCAGTCTGAGAGTGAGGTCTCCTCTGGAGGAGAGGAGCCTCGTATAGCCAGCCAGGACTCCTCAGGAGAAGAGGAGCCCTGTGTAGCCAGCCCTAGCCCTGATTCAGCAGAAGCCAGCAATCAGGAGCAACAGCTGGTGGCTGATCAGAGCTTGCAGCCAGCAGCTGAGGCACCAGCACCCTCTAGCTCCAATACTACAGGGGAAGCTCAGCCAGGGACTTCTACAGGTGCAGCGCAGCCAAGAGCCTCCACCCCGCCCCAGATTCACCCACGCCCAAGGAACGCTGCAGGCAGCGCCAGAGACTGGAACTGCAGGAGAGACGGCGCAGTGCTCTCCTCTTGAGCCAACGCCAGCTGCTGGAGAGTGACAATGAGTAACGTCAGGATGAAGCCCCAGCAGCTGGCTGAAAACCACGCCTGGCTATAAGAGCCAGTTTGGAGGAACTGCCGGGCGTGGAAGCAATGTGTTAATTACCTGCAACCACTTCCTGGTACCTTGCAGCTCACTCTTGCCTGCACCTTGCCTTGATACCCTTGATACCCTACAGACTGGACTTGGCTTGGCTTTTTGGATCTTGGACACACCCCTGGTGTTTACCTTGGGCTCTGACTACAGACTGGACTCGGCTTGTGACTCTTGAACACTCCTTGGCTTCGTGTTAGTACCTGGGCTACCAGCTTGGGCGGGTCCAGCCCATGACAGATAGGGAAGTGAAATTGTAACAGGTAATGAAGAGAGGGCAGAAATGCTTGATTCATACTTTTCTGCAGTCTTCTCCTGTGAGGGAGATGGTGCTCAACATGGCAATAACAGAACGCATATGATGGAGGAAGGGAGTTACAACCTAGGATCAGCATAGAGGTAATATGTAAACACCTAGTTTCTTTGATAGAAAAGAGTCCAGTAGCACCTTTAAGACTAACCAACTGTTGGTGCTGCTGGACTCTTCTATTTTACTACTACAGACTAACACGGCTAACTCCTCTGGATCTAGTTTCTTTAAATGGAACTAAGTCCTCAGGGCCAGATGCATTGCACCCAAAGGTACTAAACTCGCAGATGTAATTTCTGAGCCTCTGTCCATTATTTTTGAGAATTCTTGGAGATCAGGTGAGGTGCCAGAAGATTGGAGGAGGGCAAATGTTGTTCCCATCTTCAAGAAGGGGAAAAAAGAGGTCCATGTAACTACCAACCTGTCAGCTTGACATCTATACCTGGAAAAAGAACAAATCATCCAACAGTCAGTCCTTGAGCGTTTAGAAAGGATGGCTGTGATTACTAAGAGAGAGCATGGGTTTCTCAAGCACAAGTCATGTCAGACTAACCTTATCTCTTTTTTTGAGAAAGTTACTACCTTGCTGGATCAGGGGAATGCTGTAGACATAGTTTATCTCAATTTCAGTAAGGCTTTTGATAAGGTTACACATAATATCCTTGTCATCAAGTTGGTAAAATGTGGTTTGGATCCTATTACTATTAAGTGGATCTGTAACTGGTTGACACATCACACCCAAAGAGTTCTAGTTAATGGTTCCTCATCCTCTTGGAGAAGAGTAACAAGTGGAGTTCCTCAGGGATCAGTTGTAGGACCTGTTCTGTTCAACATTTTTATAAATGATTTGGATGACAGAATAGAGGGAATGCTTATTAAATCTGTAGAGGATACTAAATTGGGAGGGGTAGCAAATATGGTCCAAGGCAGAGTAAGGATACAGGATTATCTTGACAGGCTGGAAAACTGGGCTAAAACAAATAAAATGGATTTCAACAGAAATGAATTTCAACAGAAATGAATTTCAACAGAAAGGAAAATCAAATGCATAATTATAGAATGGGGGAGACTTGTCTTGGCAGTAGTATGTGCGAAAAGGATCTAGGGGTCTTACTAGATCATACACTGAACAAGAGTCAGCAGTGTGATATGGTAGCTAAAAAGGCAAATGCAGTTTTGGGCTGTATCAACAGAAGCATAGTGTCTAGATCATGAGAAATGATAGTATCGCTCAACCCTATTCTGGTTAGACCTCACCCAGGGTATTGTGTTCAGTTTTGGGCACCACAATTTAAGAAGGATATAGACAAGCTGCAACGTGTCCAGAGGATGGCAACAAAGATGGTGAGGGTTCTGGAGAACAAGTCCTATGAGGAAAGGTTGAAGGAGCTCAGAATGTTTAGCCTGGAGAGGAGACAACTGAAAGGTGATATGATAACCATCTTCAAGTACTTGAAGAGCAGTCATATAGAGGATGGTGTGGAGTTATTTTCCACTGCCCCAGAAGGTCGGACCAGAACCAACAGCTTGAAATTAAATCAAAAGAGTTTTCAGCTAAACATTAGGAAGAACTTCCTGACAGAGTGGTTCCTCAGTGGAACAGGCTTCCTCAGGAGGTGGTGGGCTCTCCTTCTTTGGAGGTTTTTAAGCAGAGGCTAGATGGCTATCTGACAACAATGCTGATCCTGTGAACCTGGGCAGATCATGAGGGAGAGGACAGAATGGGTTATATCAGTGCGTAGTTCTCGTGGCCCTTCTTACATACCCAGGGTAATGCTGATCACCACCTTGCAGTCAGGTGGTAATTTTCCATGGGCCAATTTGGCTATGGATCCTGAAGGTGTTTTGCCATCTTCTGGCAAAACACCTTCATGGAACAGGAGACACTGGGGCAGTGAAGGGGGAGGGTAGTTGTGAATTTCCTGCATTGTGCAGGGTGTTGGACTAGATGACCCTAGAGGTCTCTTCCAACTTCATGATTCTATGAATAATATCATGATATTAATTTATTAAGCATCTAGAGCAATAAGGAATCACCTTGAAAATACTCGATGGAAAACTCAATACAGATGTAATGTGCCAGAAAGTCATAAAACCAATAAAGTCCATCTATTTTCTATAATAAAAAGAAACTAATAAAAAGAACTATTGCCAAATAGTAAACTTGAAGTGTTTTTGTATGAAAATGCCGCTCTGCCTTTTGTAAACATCTGGAAATAAAACTGCTATGATTCTTCAACAGAAGAGATCATACTATGGTGAACTTTTAGCTGTAGCAGCCACATGAAAATAAGTGCAACAAATCTGACTTAGGTTTACTGAATCAAGTTGGCTACTTTTTGTGTAATGGACAGCTGTGGCTGTGTTAATTAATTATAATGTTTTACGTCCCATCTTTCTCCAAGGAGTCTTCTAGGGAACTCAGAATCCCAATCAAGTAAAATCAATGGTAAAAAATACGATAATGTTTTTAAAATAAACAATAATGAGGATAGATAAAAAAGCAGCAGAGCTCAAAATCAGTAGCAAATCATAACAGATGGCCATTATGATGAATACATGGGATACTGACTAAACATCACTCTCCAGAATAAATAAATTTTTAAAACCCTTTGGCTGGCTCATGGAATCCAACAAGATGATGCAGAATGCACTTCCTTGCTAAGGTAGTTCTATGGCTGCCATATCAGTGACACTGCTGATAAGTTCCAGTTATGCAAAATTAATCTGAATACTTTTGATAGTGAGATCACATTCAACTGTCTTTTCAGAGGATTGTAAAAGCTGGTTTTATATTATCTTCAATGTATCATGCAACCAGACTGTTTAAGCATAAAAGTCAAAGCTAGCACTTTGAAATGGGACTGAATACCAATTGGAAACCTATGAAAATATTACCACTGTGGAGTTATATGTTGTATGTGACCATTTTTATTGTATATGACATCAATTCACATTTTGTACTCTTTGTACTTCTAAAAAATTCTGCCCCCAGCCAGCAGACATTGGCTACTAGGGCTGGGGCCTGCCTTTGTTGCCCTGGAATGGGAAAGTGGCATCATCCTTTTCCTGGCCATCTGGGTATTCTGCAAGGGGCGGGGAGCTTGGTACCTTAAAAGGCAGCTTCTCCCCTGGCTCAGCAGTTGCAACCTCATGCTCAACCAGAGCACAGCACATTGCAGCTCTCCTGGCTCAAACATTGTGAAGGCAGTGGTGGTGGCAGCAGCAGCAGTTTGCGGCCCTCTGCCTCCATGGGTGTTTGCCTGTGTCTACTGTGTGGTTTGGCTCAGGAAGTGTGATTTGTGCCCTAATTTTGTCATTGACAGTGGCAACCTTAGGGGTAGGCTTCCACACACCCCTATTCTTCTGAATCACTGTGGCAGCAGCAATGTTCAGGGGTGGTTTCCTGCATTTAGCCCCCTCAATTGAGGAAGTGCCATCGACAGTGTGAGCTTTGGCTCCTGGGCTCAGATTTTGGTGGCAGTGGCCTTAAAGCCCCAAAAACACATTTCTCACACTTGACTTTCAGCCCTGCAACAGCAAACCGATGGAGGACCTCACGTAGCTGCTCTACCAGTTCCACCTTCGATTCAGCCACAATGAGTATGTTATCAAAATAAGGGATGACCCCTGCAAGATTCTTTAAAGAATCTTCCATGAGACTCTGGAAAATGCCAGGGGCTATGCTAACTCTGAACTGGAGGCATTTCACCTTAAATGCCCCCCCCAGTGCGTCACTATGGTCTGGGCATCAGCTGTTTTGTTATCCACCAGCAACTGTTGATATGGCTGGGCCAGGTCCAGCTTTGCAAAAAAATTTCCCCCAGCCAGTGATGCTAAGAGGGGACTGGAAATGCATGTTGTTGCAGGGCCTTGTTAATGGTGCAATTATAATCTGCACAAATGCAGATGTCTCAATTTGCCTTAAGCGGGGTCACAATAGGGGTTTCCCATTGAGTGTAGAGAACTGGCTATAGAATTCCTTGGTTAATCAAATTATCCAGTTCAGCATTGATTTTGGGCTTCAGAATAAAAGGAACACACCAGAGTTTCAATCTGATAGGAACCACTGTGGGATCCTGGGCCCGCGAAATTGGGGTCCCAGTATACAGGCCTCCATCAAAAACAGATTTGAATTCTTCATAGATCTGGTCAAAAACTGATTTACTAAAGATAATACACAGGGATTCTACATGGAATGATGCCCTTTTGATAAGCTGCTGTTAGAAACAAATGGAAAACTAATTAGAAAATTATATGTCTTCATGAAACAATTGAAGGCAGAAGAGGAGGCACTAAAAGATCATTTGCCAAGTGGGAACAAAACCTGGGGCATGGCATAGATTTGGAGCAATGGCTGCAGATATGGAGAACAAATATCAAAATAACAAAATCAGCCACTTTCAAAGAAAACCTATATAAAATATTTTATAGGTGGCATGTGACACCAGAAGAATTAGCAAAGATGTGTCCCAAACTACCCAATAAGTGTTGGAAGTGTAAAGAGAAAACCGGCACCCTTTTCCATATATGGTGGCTACGTAAAAAAGTGAAGAAATATTGGAAAGGGATACATGAATTGCTGCAAGAGGTGCTAGAAATGAATATACCTTTCAAACCAGAAATGCTCCTACTAAATATAATGCCAGAGGAGATAAATAGGGAAAATAGATATTTGATAATCCATATAATAACTGCAGCAAGAATAATATAAGCTAGATATTGGAATACAAATATACCAACAAAAGAAGAATTGATAGAGAAAATCTTAGAGACGGCAGAACTAGACACACTGACAGAATTAATAAAAGAAAGAAAGAAAAAACATGATAGGAAACAAAAATGGACCCTGCTCTATAGAAGGGTTGAACGGAAGTATAACATAGGGAAATAACTGTATGATAGCAAAAAACAATTGAATGAGGAAAGGAAAAAAGTACTAGAATTAAAGAAAGTAGACTTACAGTGATAATAGCTTAGTGAAAAATAACATAACTATGGCCGATTCCACACCACCTTACCTCCTGCTTTTTTCCCGATATCATTGCGTCATGTTTGAGGGCGCAATAATCACGCACGTGTTCACATCACCTTCCGACTTCTGTCTTTTTCGTGCGACACCACGATCACATCCCCTCAACAAAACCCGCAATGAACGCGTGGGGGCGTGGTTTTGCTCTGAGAAGTCATGTGCCTTTTTAAAAAAAAATATATATATATTAAGGCGGTCGGTATACCGACACGATACTATCCTGTCCTGTCGAAACCACACCCCATTAATTGGCGCTGATTGGTGACTTCCGGTTTGGGCTTCATGGAGGTCTGACGCAGCTCCATTTGCGGAGCTGACCGGACTGCCGTTTTAAGTGGCCGGCGGGGGGAAAATAGCCCGCGGCCGACTGCTCTCAGGCGGAGAGCAGGCAAAGAACGCTCAAGACCCTAGGGTGTGCTAGATCTCGGACGAGGGAGGGCTCTACACAACGAGTCCCCTCCCGATCCTTGAGGTCCCACCCTGCGACGGGTCGGCTACAATCTCTGCGGCAGTTCTGGGGCCAATTCGGCTGGCATAAGACCTACATACCCAAGCTTCGATTGAGGGAAGAAACGGAGAGGAGAAGTTAAAATCGAAACAGCGATTACAACCCGAGAAAAGTGAATGAGAAGGTAAAGATCACTATCTTCTGTTACGGGACAGATTGATTAAAGCAGAGAGGAATAAAAGTAGATTTTCAAACTGCAACAGGCTAACGATAAAGAGGGGAAGACTCGGCAAGAGTTGTATTTGAAAAGAGACTCAGTTTAAAGAAGTTATTAAAGGAATTGGACTATTGTTTTGAATACTTGCGGTTATGGAGCTGTGAGAAAAAGACACCATCGCGAGACCTACTGTGGGAAGTCGGGAGACAGGAAGTGCGTAACAACAATAGAGTTGCTGGAGAGAAGCGGCCCTTGCTGGAGGGCAGGAAGAAGGGAATCGCCATCTTTGAAAGAGGAAGGGTCGCGGCCTCAGCGGAAAAGGAAGTAGGCCATCTTGGATTGCAAAATCATAGAGAAACCATAGAGAAAAGACGCCCGACATTTTGGACTCTTTAAAATTTAATTTTTGTAAGAAGACCGGGACATTTGAAATAAAAGGACATTAAATTTTACGCCACGGAGTTAAGGAAGAGAGCGGACTCGTGGGAGCGAGCCAAAGCAAGCCCCACGATGTCAAAAAAAGAGTGGCAATCGGCAATAGAAAACCTGGATAAAAATCTTTTAGATGTGATTAAAGAACTTAAGGACACGAAATTGGAGTTGATTAAAGAGGTTAAAGAGGTTACACAGACAGTAAAATCGGAGCTGTCAGAAGTGAAAAAAGGTATGGAAACAATACAAAGTGAACTACAAGGAACGCAGCAGAGAGTTAAAACAGTAGAAGACGCGATGGAGAACTTAGCAGACACGCAACAAACAGAGATGAGACTGATGAGGGGGAGAATGTCAGTTGCAGAAACTAAACACATGGAGAAGCAGTTACGTTTTCGTGGCTTGCCAGAAGTGGAAGGAAAATCAGCGCAAGAACAGATGACTGAGTTGTTAGCTGAATACCTGGGGAAGGAGGAGGAGGAAGTTGTGGCTATCCTAGATGTGGCATATCTATCGTGTGAACTCGAGAATTGCAACCCAGAGGAAATTACCAAGAGACGTGATTGTGCAGTTTACGACACGAAATATGAAAGAGAAGATTGTGACAAAACAGTTTCAAGATCCATTGGAGATTGATGGCAAGACGATTATCATAATGAAGGAATTACCCAGGTCAGTGTTATCAGATCGGAAAAAATACAAAGTGCTAATTCAGATCTTGAAGGACATGAAAATCAGGTACAGATGGGAGTTACCAGAAGGTGTGTCCTTTGAGTTTGGAGGGGCCAAAAAGCGCATCAGATCTGAGCGAGAGATGGAGCAATTTATAAGGGACAATGAAAAAGACTTACCAACAAGACTATGAGTATGGAGTGTAAAGTTTTATCTTGGAATGTAAATGGACTAAACTCACCGAATAAGAGAAAAAATATTTTCCACTGGCTATTAAAACAAAAATGTGACATTGTTTGTTTGCAAGAGACCCATATCAGAAAGCAGGATGTAAAATATTTAAAATCAGGAAAATTGGGCAAAGAATTTGTAGCGGCCTCCAATAAAAAAAAAGGGGGAGTGGTGTTGTACATAAAAGAGGAGCTACAGCCAAAATTTGTAATGAAAGATGTGGAAGCCAGATTTATTGCAGTGGAATGTACTTGGGACTCAAAGAGAGTGTTGGTAGTCGGAGTTTATGCACCTAACGGTGCAAAGGAAAGCTTCTTTGAGGATTTGAGGAAGCAACTAGATGATCTTTCATACGACCAGATAATTCTTGCCGGAGACTTCAATGGAGTGACGAACTTGGAATTAGATAAAAAGACAACAACTGCACAAAAGAAAAGAGGGCTATTACCAAAGCTTTTTTTTGACTTGATACAACAGGAGACTTTAGAAGATGTATGGAGAAGAGAATATCCTAAAAGTAGACACTTTACTTTTTATTCTGCAAGGCACTGTACACTATCAAGAATCGATATGATCTGGGCCTCCAAAGACTTAGCGTTATGGACTAAGGAGGTAGAAATAATGCCGATGGTAGGCTCAGATCATAATCCAATCATGTGGAAATTAGGGAAAAGGAGAAAAAGGAAAGCATGGAGAATAAATGAGGACTTGCTACAGGAAGGAGAGAGTATGGAGATGTTGAGAAGAGAGACAAAGTTCTTCATACAATACAACGTAAATAAAGAAGTACCAACTGACAAAGTTTGGGACGCTTATAAGGCGGTTATAAGGGGCATACTAATGGACTTAAATGGGAGAGCAAGAAAAAAGAAAGAGGAGAAAAGACAAGAGATTGAGGAGAAAATAAAAGCCAAAGAAATACAGTTAAAAAAGAGACCAGGGAAAAAGAAATTATATCAGGAAATTAAAATACTTCAAGAACAGTTAACAGCAATGAATAATAAGGAATTGGAGTGGAATCTTAAAAGATTGAATCAGAAAGCGTTTGAAGGTGCAAATAAACCTGGGAAGTATTTGGCATGGCAACTGAAGAAGAGAAGGGAAAAGAAAATAATAAATAGAATTTGCGAAGATAATAAAACGTATTTGGAACAGACTACCATTAGTAGAGCCTTTTACAAATTTTACGCTATGTTGTATAATAAGAAAGAGGTAAATAAAGAGTCAATAGCGTTATATTTGGAGAAAATGAAACTTCCAGTAATTTCGGAAGCTTGGAGAAATAAACTGAACAGTGAAGTAACAGATGAGGAACTAAACAAGGCAATACAATCTGCAAATCTAGGAAAGGCGCCAGGGCCAGATGGACTTACAGCGAAATTTTATAAGGTAATGGCCAACGAACTGGCACCATTCCTAAAAGAGGTGATCAATGGAGTTTTAAAGGACCAGCGGATTCCAGATACCTGGAATGAAGCGAATATATCATTGATCCCCAAAGAAGGCCAAGACTTGACTAATGTGAAAAACTACAGACCTATATCGCTACTTAACAATGATTATAAAATCTTTGCGAAGATACTGGCGGAGAGACTGAAGGGGTGGCTTACAGAAGTCATTGAGGAGGAACAAGCAGGCTTTTTGCCAGACAGACAAATCAGAGACAATTTAAGGACAGTGATTAATGCTATTGAATATTATGACAAGCGTTGTGACAAAGAGGTTGGTTTCTTCTTTGTTGATGCTGAAAAGGCGTTTGATAATTTAAACTGGGACTTTATGTTTGCCACTATGGAAAAGCTACAATTGGGAGAAAGATTCATTAGAGCAATTAAGGAAATTTACAGAGACCAGACTGCAGCAATTGTGGTGAATGATGAAGCGACTAAGAAATTGATTATAAGTAAAGGAACAAGACAAGGTTGCCCGTTGTCTCCACTGCTGTTCATTTTGGTATTGGAGATCCTGATGATACAAATACGACAAGATGAAAAAATTCGAGGAATTAAAATAAAGGACTATTCATATAAGGTCAGAGCATTTGCGGATGACATAATGTTAATTGTAGAAGACCCATTGGAGAACATGCCAAAAGTGATAGATAAGATTAAGGAGTTCGGAGATTTGGCAGGTTTCTATATTAATAAAAAGAAGTCAAAGATACTATGCAAAAATATGACTAAGCAGAAACAACAATTGTTAACGGAAATAACGGATTGTGAAGTAACAAGTAAGGTGAAATATTTGGGAATCGAACTGACTGCTAAGAATATAGACTTATTTAAAAACAACTATGAAAAACTATGGACTCAGATAGAGAGAGATTTGATTAAATGGAACAGACTAAATTTGTCATGGTTGGGAAGGATTGCAGCAGTTAAGATGAATGTGCTACCAAGAGTAATGTTTTTGCTACAGACAATACCAATCATCAGTGACTCTAAGCAATTTGAGAAATGGCAGAGGAAAATATCAGACTTTGTATGGGCAGGCAAGAAGCCTCGAGTGAAAATGAAAGTTTTACAAGATGCAAAGGAAAGAGGCGGAATGCAACTGCCCAATCTAAGACTTTACCATGACGCAATTTGCTTGGTGTGGTTGAAGGAGTGGATGACGCTAAAGAATAAGAAATTACTAGCCCTAGAGGGATATAAAAAAATATTTGGATGGCACGCATACTTATGGCATGATAAAGTAAAGGCGAACTCGATGTTCCTGCATCACTATATACGGAGAAGTTTATATATAATCTGGAAGAAGTATAGAATCTATCTGGAAGAAGGAACCCCTCTGTGGGTAGTTCCATATGAGGTGATAGATCCGAGAGCTGTTGATAATGAGCAACAATGTCTAACTTATAAAGAAATAACTAGAACTGAAGAATCTAAACTCAGAATAAAGACTCAGGAGGAACTATCACCTTATTATGATTGGTTCCAGTATAGACAGATTAGAGATTTATATAACTCGGACTCTGTAAAGGGAGGTATACGAACAGAAAACTCGGAACTAGAGCAGACCCTTCTTAAAGAGGACAAGAAAAGAATATCTAAGGTATACCAAGCACTGCTGAAATGGTATACTGAGGATGAAATAGTTAAAGGACAAATGGTGAAATGGGCCATAAATTTCAACAAAGAAATAACAATGGAGGCATGGGAATACTTGTGGAAGACTACAATGAAGACAACGACATGCACTAGTATTAAAGAGAACATTTACAAAATGATTTACCGTTGGTACATGACACCAAAGAAGATTGCGCTAGGGAATTTGAACACTTCTAATAAATGCTGGAAATGCAGGAAGCATGAGGGCTCCCTCTACCACATGTGGTGGACGTGTGAGGTAGCTAGGCAGTACTGGGGGGAAATAATAAGAGAAATGAGTGAGATATTACAATTTCAAATTAATAAGAGCCCAGAACTCCTGCTACTAAACTTGGGAATGGAGGGAATTCCAGCCCATCATAGGACGTTGATATTTTACATGATGGCAGCAGCTAGACTTTTGTATGCGCAAAAATGGAAAATACAAGAAGTGCCAACTATTGAAGATTGGATCCACAAATTGCTGTATATGGCAGAAATGGACAAAATGACAAGAAAATTGAGAAACCTGGATTCAGGACAGTTTAACAGAGACTGGGAGAAGCTGAAACAATATTTGGAGAAGAAATGGGAGGTGGGAGGAGAACTGTGGCAGTTTGAGAACTACTGAAGTACAATAAAATGTAGAGGGGGGTGACTTTACTGGGGAGGAGAAGAGGTAAAAGAGAATTTCTAAGCAGTTATGATATTAGATTGATATATAGAGAATAATAAATAGAATATTGATAGAAAATAATTAATCATAAGGGTTAACTATAAGGATTGATTAACTAATAATATTTTCTTTTTGATTCCGTACAGTGTACCAAACTGAATATGTTTATTTGAAGTTGTATATGAGTCAAATTGATGGATATCATATATAGACTTATGACTGAAGGGGAATAGAAATACTAATGTAAACAAATATAACTAAAATAGAAAGAAGAAGATAGAATGAATAACATATAGAGTATAAGTTAAACTGGTTGATTTATATGAATGTATGGTTTACATAGTTTATGATGTATAGAAATATTTGAAAGTGAAATAATGAAAAATGGGATAAATTGTTTATCCATTATGGAAAATGGGACTCATAGTCAGGGTACAGAGTATTAAAAATAGTTAAAGAAGTATTGCTTAGAATAAAGGGAGAATATATATTTGTTAGATAGAGGAATATATAAAGAGTAAGGGAAAAGGGATAAAGGGTTGGAAAACTGTTGGAAGTCAACAAAATGGGGGGGGGAAAGGGAGGGGGTTAGAAATTGGGAAATGGGAATATTGACTGTAATGTGTAAACATTTGATCCTAACCCAATAAAAATTTTTTCAAAAAAAAAAAATTGGCGCTGATTGGCTCTTTCTCCTCCCACCATCGATAGTCTGCAGTGATTGGCCCCCTGTTTGGGCGGGCAGTTTTGAAATGTCTTTCAATACTGGGTCCGTGGAGTTTTCATCTCTGTGGGTAGTAGGCGGATTTTGGGATTGCTTGTCATGGCTCCTTGTGAAACCATCCTGTGACCAAATGACCAAAATAAATATCTTCTGATTAAGGCAGGTGATCACCTGTGACAGGGGAGGCGTCACCCACTGCGGACCCCTGTTTCCACACTACATGACACTGGTTCCGTGAGGGGCAATCAACATCCTTGTCCGTTCTATGCATCATTCTCCCCAGCTTTCATCTGGAGATCCACTCTTGCAACATGACGGAGCAGTCAAGCCGAAAGCTGACATGACAGCTTGCACCGAAAAATGTTACGATTGTTGGAATATATGTGTGTTGCAAGGTCTGAGATTCAGTCATTATGGGGTTAATGTGTTTACCTACCATGCTATTGTTTAGATTGACCTGGAAAGGGAACCTGGCACAAAGCCAATAATCTGCAAGCCCGGGAAACTTGAGAGTGTTTGTAAACTGTTATTGGTCAACAGGTCAGGTGACTGTCCTTTCAGGATCAAGAAGAAGGAGGAAGAAGAAGATTCTCCATTCTATTATCTCAGTTCTTTGTTGTAAACAGTAAGGAAAAATGTAGCTCCAGGTGTTTGTTGTTTTGTAGGCAACCTGTGACCCTTTTCCCTTTAGAAGTAAATGTTTTTTAAAAGCTAAACTCGTGTGCTGACTCTCTATTGATTCAAGATCCATTGCACCTCTGATTTAAAGCTATTTTTAACCTTTTTCCCCAGCAACGATGCGGTCCGTTCTAATTCCAGGTAGGTGCATGGAGGTTGATTGAGTCGCGGTGTCGGCATACCGATGAATTGCCCTTCTTTTTTTCCCCCATTGTACGGGGGCGGGGCCGCGGAGATGAGGGGTGCGTATTGATTGGGTGATGCTTTATGGGATGGACGATTTAATGAGCTCATAGCACAATGAAATTGAGGTGGTCTGCTGCGATGCCGTAGCGATACCATTACGATTTTTTTTTAAAAAAACGTGTGAACAGAGGAATGTGTAGCGCAGCAGCAGCGAAAAACTAGCACTAAAACAAGGTAGTGTGGAATCGGCCTATGATGGAATTTGTAGAGACGAAATGAAATGCATGGTATATATCATGTAACCAAAAAATGTAAGATTTTTTATTAACTCTGCTATCAGAATAAGCTGGAACTAAAAACTAATTAAAAACCCTGACATTTGCATTTGTTATATCCCTGTGCCATAGATACCAAGCTTCTCAAACCAGTACAATCATGGTGTGACCCCATGAGCTACCATTAGTCATAAAAACCCATTGAATTTCCGATACTTTACTGAGAATGTGCTGATTCCCCGAACTGGAATCTTGTTTCCCTGGAAATCAATAAGCTGAGTGTCAAAACGTTCCAGCTCAGGACCGCCCCCAGGACACAAGGACTTATAGGTCTCCCACAAAATGATGGAAAAGGCTGACCTGGAATCAACTTCCATCATGCATGGGACATTTTTTATCTGTACAGTCACCATCAGCTTGTGATGCGCTGGGGGCTGCACCTGTTGGATGATGGACTCTGCCCTGGTGTCAGGTATGTTCATGCTATATATCATTCCATGGTCCTGTTGCTTTCTCCAGCCCATCGGTTCTGGCAGGTCATCCTGACACTGTCTCACTTTGCATGCCTGTGTGATGTGTCCCCAACATTTGAAGGAGAGACATTGTGCCCCCCTGAAACTACATGACTGCCTATCATGTTGTCCCCCACAACTCAAACACATCTTTGTAGGTGTTTGTTCACCTCCTTGCTTCCATCTGGCACCCAATTGGAGGTTCGTTTCCTAAGAACCCGCATTCATCTTCGTTCTTCTGTGCCTCCACACATGGGACTGCGCAGGCGCAGGCCAGCCGCCGGAGAACTTTCCATAGCTTCTATAGCTCCGAAGGGGCCATTAGTCGCGCGCCTCAGTGACCGTTTTCCCGCCTAAACGGTCACATGCTCCTCCAGCGACCAACGGCCCCTTTCCCCCAGTTCTCTTCTTGCCGCCGCTTGGAGAGAATGTGAGCTTCGTTGCTCTGCGTTTGTGATTGTTGATAGTGATTGATCTTCTGGTTTTTGACATCGGTTTCGGACTTCAGACTTCGCTTCTTGGATCTGATTTGGACGGTATTTAAAAATCGGTATTTACGACTCGGACTGGTTGACCTCTCTTACTTGCGTGCCCCTGAAGATGGCCTCTAAGGCTCTCTTCAAGCGTTGCTTGAAGCGTTGCTTGAAGCGTTGCTTGAAGTGCCACACTAAAATGGCACAGACTGACAGCCACGAGCTGTGTCTTTTTTGTCTGGGGGAGACCCACAATGTGACAACCTGCAAAATCTGCCAAGAGTTCACAAACAAGGCCCGGCAAGATCGGCAGGCCCGGCTGAATTCTTCCCTCTGGAAGGCGGTCATGTCGACAGCAACACCGATGCCTTCCCCCAAGGCTGGCCCAAGCCCCTCTGCTGGGAAGCGATCGAGAGCGGGTTCTGTGGCTTCTTCGAGGTCTGTGCGTCCCGCAAGTGCAGCGGCGTCGAGAGAGACCTTCCCAGCGCAGGGTTTGGCGCGGCCGCCCCGAAGCGCTTCTTCCACCGCGTCGGATCCAAGGGCTACCGTCTCGGCGCCGAAGATCGTGGTTCCGAGCCCCCAGTCGGAACCGACGACAGGGTCGATTCCGATGGCTAAGCCGCGTTCATCATCAAGAGGTGCGTCGGTGCCGAGGTCTTCTTCGAAACTGAGGTCTTCTTCGGAGCCGCCGGCTAAGAAAAAGAAGACCAAACACCGTCATCGTTCTCCACGCTCGGTTCCAACGGAGGAGGTCATCCTCATACCGCGCACGCCGTCTCCTCATCTTGGCTCTCCGGTTCCAGAGGATGTGCCGGACCCGGGCGCGTTCGAGGTCGTACCAGCTGAGCTTTCCCCTATGGCGGATCCAGGCCCGCCTCCGAGTCACCGGGATCGGTCGCCTCCTGATCGTCGTTCCCCAGCCGCTGCTTCGTCCCGTGAGCGTCGTCGGTCCGAAGAGGGGAGTGTTGGATCCGTTCACTCTTTGGCTTCTCGTCATCGCCAAGCTTCGGATCTGCCTCCCGCTTTCCGCTGCCACTGGGAAGGAGCTCCTGGTTTCGCCTATTCAGAACCGAGGCCCTCGACGTCAGGGCAGGCATGGCTCCCTCCGCCGGTCCGGGGAGAGGAATCGCACAGTTCCGAGGGAGAGGACGTCGGAAGCGTCGCAGATTACCGTTCCGAGTCCTGGTCCGAGCCTTCGCCGGACGACAACGTGGCGCCGAGCAGTAGTTCTCCGTATGAGGATTTGAGAATCTACACGGATCAGATGGCTCGGATGGCTCAAGCCTTGGAGATGGATATCTCCTCGGCCGTCCCCCAGACCAAGGACAAGCTGCTCAAGAGGATCTATGTGGATAATCCAGCAACCATCGGCTTCCCCATGCTTGAGGGAATAGAAGAGATCGTGGAGAGGGTGTGGAAGGTGCCCTGTGACCAACCGGCCACCTCTAGGAGGATTGAGCAGCTTTACAAAATTAAACAGGGCACCTGGCCGGCGTTGTTGAAGCACCCTCCGCCATCGTCACTGGTCACAGAGGAGTTCCAGCCTCGCCGCTCTGGACCACCCTCGGTGCCACCTGACAAGGAGGGACGGAAGTTGGACGCCCTTGGTAGACGACAGTATTCCATCGCATCCCTGGGGTTAAGGATTGCCAACTACCAGACGATCATGGCTGGATACCAGCTCTACCTCTGGGAGAAGTTGGCATCCTATGTTGGCGACCTTCCCCCTGAGCAGAAGGCAGTGGTGTCGCTACTGCAGACCGAGGCTGTCCGCCTGTCAAAACAACAAATGAATGCGGGGAGCCATGCGGCCGACACGGCGGCTCGTGGGATGACTTCTGCCATCGTCCTCCGGTGCCACTCCTGGTTGCGGTCTACTGCCCTTTCCCAGGAGGTGAGATCTCGAGTGGAAGGCCTGCCGTTTGAAGGGGAATCGCTGTTCTCTACATCAACCGATGAGGCCTTAAAGAAAAAGAAGGAGGACAGGCAGACGGCACGGTCCTTGGGGCTGGCTCCCACGGACAAACCTGCCTACAAGCCACGGTATGCTCAGCGGTATGCCCCCTACCATTACCAGGGCAGGTTCCAGCACCAGCGGCCGAGTTACCAACAGTTTCCGGCTTATCAGCAGCGGCACTACCCTCCTGCGCAACAGCCCAGGAGGCGTAGGCCTTTCAAGCCTCGCTCATCGCAGCCTCCGGCCCAGCAGAAGGAGCAGCAGGGCCCTGGGAGGCAGTATTGACGAGTCGACCCAGCCGTACCCCCGAACTTCTCAGACAGACTGAGGCCATTCCACTCTGAGTGGGAGTCAATAACATCTGACTCATGGGTCTTAACTATTGTTGAAAAGGGATACGGGCTGGAATTCATTGAACTGCCGAGATGTAGTTCACCGTTGACCGCTGTCAATAACACTATGGCCGAGCTGGACACTGAAATAGCATCGCTCTTGGCCAAGGGTGCTATAGAGGAGGTGGCCTATGAAGAATCCGTACAAGGGTTCTTCTCTAGGTTCTTCCTAGTCCCCAAGAAGGACGGGGGGTTGCATCCAATTTTGGACTTACGGGGCCCTAATGCCTTTTTGAGGGTGACTAAATTTAAAATGGTAACGTTGGCAACTGTGATTGCCGTGCTCAGGAAGGGGGATTGGTTTGCGGTCCTGGATCTGAAGGACGCATATTTTCATGTGGGGATACGTGAGGAGCACAGGAAGTACCTGAGCTTCGTCTACCGACAAAGGGTCTTCCAGTACAAGGTGCTCCCCTTTGGCTTGTCCACTGCCCCACGGGTGTTTACTAAGTGTGTTGCTCCTGTGGTCTCCTTCCTTCGGGAGGAGGGCTGTTCAATCTTCCCGTACCTTGATGACTGGCTCATCGTGGCTGAGTCTGAGCCCAGGCTGGTGCAGGACATCAACCTGGTGCTTACCACGTGTGAAAGATTGGGGCTAGTGGTTAACCTGATAAAGTCTAAACTGGTGCCCAGTCGCACGATCTCCTACATTGGTGCACTTTTGGACTCTGTGGAGGGTAAGGCCCTGCTCCCCCAGGAGAGGGCTAGGTCCCTAAAGGGTCTTGTGTCCATGTTCAAGAGGAACCGTTTTCAATCGGTGCGCACTATCCAGTGCTTACTGGGCCATATGGCTGCAGCCACTTCTGTGATTCCCCTTGCAAGGTTGCATTTGCGGCCTCTCCAGAACTGGTTTGTACGGAGATATGATGCCCTTCGGCACCCTCTATCCCTCAAGCTCTCCGTCCCTAGGAGCATTCTATCCTCTCTGGATTGGTGGTTGTCTGATGGCAATTTGTTTGGAGGGTTCCCTTTTGGTTATCAACGTCCTGACATCACGGTGACCACTGATGCCTCTTTGCTGGGATGGGGGGCTTACTGTGGTGAAGTCTGTGTCCAGGATGTCTGGACTGAGAGTGAAAAAGCCCTCCATATCAATGTTTTGGAATTAAGAACCATTCGTTTTGTGCTTGTGTCCCTTACAGCTCTGCTGCGAAATCGTCACGTGTTGGTACAGACAGACAACACCACTGCCATGTACTACGTGAACCAGCAAGGGGGCACAGCATCCATGACTCTCTGTCGGCAGGCCACGCTCACCTGGCAGTGGGCAGTCAAGAATGGCGTCACACTGCAAGCCATACATGTGGCTGGGTCAGACAACGCTCGGGCGGACGCCCTGAGCAGGGTGCTGTTGTTAGACCACGAATGGGAGCTGAGCGACGGGTGCATTGGGCTGATCTTCCAGATGTGGGGTCACCCGGTTATAGATGTGTTCGCAACTGCAGCGAACACCAAGGCCCAGACGTTCTGTTCCCGGGCGGGGAGCGACCCTCTCTCTATTGGGGATGCATTCCTGTTTACGTGGAACCGGGGGTTGCATTACATGTTTCCGCCCTTCCCCTTGATACCCAAGGTCCTCTGCAAAATAGAGGAGGACAGGACGGACTGCATCCTCGTGGCCCCTTTTTGGCCGAGGCAAGTCTGGTTCCCAAGGCTCCTGCAGCTGTCCCAGCGGACCTATGTGAGTCTGCCCCCTTGGCAGGACCTTCTGAAGAACGGGAGCATTCTTCACCACGACCCCGGGAGGCTGCGCCTGGCAGCTTGGCGGATCGTCCCTCCTCGTTAGGTTTTTCAACTCGGGTGGAAAGGGTCCTCCTGAATGCTCACAAACCATCTACCCGGCGCTCTTACGAGGCTAAGTGGCGGAGGTTTGAGGCCTGGGCATGTGCACAGGGGGTGGTGCCTACTGATAGCCCCCTAGGGCTGATTTTTGATTATTTGTGCTACCTGAGGGACCAAGGATTAAGGGTTACCTCCCTCAAGGTTCACCTGGCAGCTATCTCTTCTACCCACTCTAGAGTTGATGGTAGCACGGTTTTTTCCCACCCTAAATCCCGCCAGTTCCTTAAGGGAATGTTCAACCTTTACCCACCAGTGTCGCCTCCTGTGCCTCAATGGTCACTGTCCTTGGTGCTGTCACGGCTAATGTTGCCTCCTTTCGAGCCTTTGGCAACCTGCCCCTTGGACCTGTTATCGTACAAGGTGGCGTTCCTGGTGGCTATAACCTCTGCCAGGAGGGTCAGTGAGCTTTCCGCGCTAAGGTCTGACCCCCCCCCCTTCCTTTTGTTCCATCCCAATAGGGTGTTCCTGCGTCCCTGCCTGGGTTTCCTGCCTAAGGTGGTGTCCGCTTTTCATCTTTCGCAGGATATATCGCTGCCTGCGTTCTTTCCTCACCCCTCTTCGAGGGGGGAGAAGGCCCTGCACACTCTGGATCTGAAGAGGGCGCTGGCCTTCTATCTAGACAGGACAAAGGGCTTCCGAACGTGTCCACACCTGTTTGTGTATTTTGGGGCCAAGGACAAGGGCAATAGGGCTTCCTCGCAGACTCTGTCCAGGTGGATTGTGATGACCATTAGTAAGGCCTATTCCCTGGCTGGGGCAAGTTGCCCGCTGCAGGTTAGGGCCCATTCCACACGGTCCCAAGCTGCCTCCTCGGCTCTCCTCAGGGGGGTGCCTTTGGCTAACATCTGTAGGGCAGCCACCTGGTCCTCTGCTGACACCTTTGTCAGGCATTATGCTGTGGATGTGGATACAGGGCAGGATGTGGCTGTGGCCAAGGCTGTATTGCACTCCCTTTTTTCCTAAGGGGTGCTGGGATGCTGCGCTGTGATGCTACGTTCTTGTAGTTGTATGTTTTATATATATGTAGTTATTGAATATATCCTTACACAGGTTGTGTATAGGTATATATTTGTGTATATTTGTATATAGTTATATGTTGTTTGCACTTGTTGATGATTTTTCGTGTGATACAATAAAATTGTGTTGGACTTCACCCCACCTTCCTTATTGTGTGAAGCTAGGTACTCTCCCATGTGTGGAGGCACAGAAGAACGAAGATGAAAACAGGGTTAACATACCTGTAACTTATGTTCATTGAGTTCTTCTGTGCCGACACACAACCCTCCCTCCTTCCCCGCTGTGAATTCCAATGCACAATACAACGACTGTGGTGACAGATTTTAATGGCTTATGTATGCTCAGGTCTGTGTGTATTGGATAGCGGCGGCAAGGGAGAACTGGGGGAAAGGGGCCGTTGGTCGCTGGAGGAGCATGTGACCGTTTAGGCGGGAAAACGGTCGCTGAGGTGCGCGACTAACGGCCCCTTCGGAGCTATAGAAGCTATGGAAAGTTCTCCGGTGGCTGGCCTGCGCCTGCGCAGTCCCATGTGTGTCGGCACAGAAGAACTCGATGAACATAAGTTACAGGTATGTTAACCCTGTTTTCTCCAATTGTTGAGGGTGATGAGGGCTCCTGCCCCTCTGCACCTTCCGTGTGTTTGTGTCAGCAGCTTCAATGCCAGTGCTTCCTCTAATGCGATTTGAAAAGTGAGGTCCTTCTTTGTGAACAGCCACCACTGCAAGGTGTCATCTCACAGACCAACTTGTCATGGAGCATTTCCTCCAGTTTAGTAAACTTGCAGTATCTCAGTACCGTGATGTATTAGGCTATGCCTTCTGTGGGTCCCTGGCACTGTATATAGAATGCATGCCACCTCGCTATTTCAGACAGTTTTGGCACAAAATGTTCTTCCAATGCAGCGACGATGTCCTCATAAGAAACAACTTAAGAGCATGCCAACTGCTCAGCGGCTAGGAGAGCCTGTGCCAGGGCAACCAGTTACTTCCAATGGGATAATGAATTCTATGAACAGATGGATGGGGTGGCCATGGGGAGCCCTCTCAGCCCAGTTATAGCAAACTTCTACATGGAACATTTTGAAAAAACAGCACTAGAATCAGCACCCCACAAACCTAGTGTATGGTTCCAGTTTGTGGATGATACACTTATCATTTGGAGCCATGGGGAGGAAGAATTGATGGGGTTTTTGAATCATCTCAACAACATCCACCGGAACATACAATTCACAATGGAGAAAGAAATCGAGGGAAAACTCCCATTTCTGGATACCTTGGTCATCCGCAAAGCAAACTTTCAGTTAGGTCACAAGGTCTACAGGAAACCAACTCACACTGATCGGTACTTACACAAAAACTCCAATCACCACCCCCGACAGAAAAGAGGCGTAATGAATACATTAGTGGATCGCGCAAGACGGATATGTGAGCCGCACTTTCTCAATGAGGAAATTAATCATCTAAACCACGCACTTCAGGCAAATGGCTACTCCAGAAATGAAATCCGAAGAGCAATCAAACCCAGGATGAATCAAACAACCAAGGAAAAATAGTCTCCTACAGGAAAAGTGTTTTTGCCATATATCAAAGGAATTACTGATCAGATGGGAAAGCTTATGAAAAAGCATAACCTTCAAGCAGTATTCAGACCCACCCGAAAAATACAACAGATGCTACGATCAGCAAAAGACAGTAGAGACCCCCTCACCTCTGCAGGAGTATACCGTATACCCTGCAGCTGTGGACAAGTTTACATCGGGACCACAAAGCGTAGCATCCAGACAAGAATAAAAGAACATGAAAGACACTGCAGACTTGGACAACCTGAAAAATCAGCAGTGGCTGAACATAGCCTAACTCAAACAGGGCACAGTATCTTATTCCAGGACACCAAAATACTGGACAACACTTCCAACTACTTTGTCAGACTGCACAGGGAAGCCATTGAAATTCACAAGCATAAGCAAAACTTTAACAGGAAAGAAGAAACCTTAAGAATGAACAGAGCATGGGCTCCAGTTCTGAAAAACACCAGGCCAACAAAACACTCCACACCCGACAATAGCCCTGCAGAGAAGATTAGCACATCAAGCACCAATCCATATGCAAAAGAACCTCCTCAGGATACAGTGAAGCCTCCCGCCATTAGCATTCCACACCCTGGGAAACTCTTACAGGATGACTCAGCTCAACCCCACCCCTCCTGAGTAGATACAAATGACCTGCTAACACCTTTTCCACACTGTGACACTGAGAGATCTCCGTCTTTTGGTGCTACACCTCTGAAGATGCCAGCCACAGCTGCTGGCAAAACGTCAGGAACTACAATGCCAAGACCACGGCAATACAGCCCGGAAAACCCACAACAACCAACTACTGCTGCCATCTCTAACTGGCTGTATCTGTTTCTTCACAGGCTCTGTCAGCTCTGAGGAGAACTAATGGCTCTGCCCCCAAAACTACAGTGGCTTCAACAATCCAAATACATAACAGCCCCCCCTCCTCATTCGCCTTAGCTAGGGTGGAGGTGGTGATTGATTTTGAGGGAAGCAGAGTCCAGACAACAATGGGCATGGCTGCAGAGGCTGACACAGTTGTAGCTGATCCAGGTTTGTCTTCTAAGTCTGGACCTGTTACGGTGGCAGTGGATCTGGTTGACAGTGATGTTATGTCCATCTGGCCCCAGTAAGGGGTCTGCTGGGATTTTCATTCGAGGACCAATTTTACATGGACAGGCACTGTTAATGGAGTGCTCTGTCCAATATATGGCCTTTGAATGCTTCAGCTGTTCCTTGAGTGGGCTCTGTGCCACCAGCCATGTCGTGACATGGTCCACTATTTGCATGACTTTCTTTTTATGGGCCCTGCGGGTTCCAGTCAATATGCCAGGCTCCTGGCTGGCTTTGTCAGCCTCACAGGAAGGAGTGTTCCATTGGCCCATGAAAAAACAAAGGGTCCAGCACCTATGCTGATGTTTCTGAGCATTGAGCTGGGCGTGGTACAGAAACCTTGTAGTTGCTGCCTAAAAAGTTGGTGAATATTCGGGCACAGCTGGCTTCCTTTAGAGAAAAGCATAAAGTTTCCCTATTGGAGCACCAGCAGCTGGTGGGACATTTGAACTTTGCCTGTAGGATGGTGGTGCCTGAGAGAACGTTTCTACAATGCCCATGTGATGCCAAGATGACCCTGTGGCCTCCCCATCATAGGCTTAAGATTAGTAAAGGCATGAGGGAAGACCTGGAAGTTTGGGAGGAGTTCCTTGACTCCTTCAATGGGGTCACTTTCTGGAGGCAAGACCTGTTGCTAGATGTGGAGCTTCAGGTCATCTCTGATTCCTCTGAGTTCACTGGCTTTGGGGGCCTTTTTCCGGGAGCACTGGTCTGCAGAGCAGTGGCTGGTTGACTAGGCTAAAGGGGGTCTTAGCAGAGACCTTATCTTTTTGGATTTTTTTCCAATCCTTGTGGTGGTTTGCCTGTGGGGGAGGGAGCTGGCTAACCACTCCATCCACTTTTGGTTTGACAATCAGGCAGTTGTTCATATGCTTGACTCCCTTTCATCTAAGTCACCCATGGTTATGAGACTGGCCAGAGCATTCATGCTTCAATGCTTACAATAGAAGATATTCAGGGCCAAGCACATTCCTGGTGTAAATAATGGCGTGGCAGATGCCCTGTCTCATCTACAGATGTTACTTTTTTTCAGCTTGCCCACAAGGCCGACTTGCAACTGGCTCAGATGCCCCAGGAACTATGGCAGTTTGGAAGGCAGAGGCGGTCAGGGCAACGCAGTTAGTCATTACTCCGAGCACTCAGAAGGCCTATGATCATTCAATATGCCAGTTTGTTGGGTTTAGGTGGGAGGAAGGACTGCAGCAGTTATGGCTGATTCCAGTGGAACACCTCATACAGTTCTGTGTTGAGTGAAAAGGTATGGGCTTAGTGGTTAAGTTCCTTGGGAACCAACGGGTAGCTTCAGCCTTCGCCGGTAAAACTTTTGGGTCTTCTGAGGCAACAGGGGACTTCCGGATCAGAAAGATGTTGGAGGACTGATCCTGGGAGTCAGGGACCTGTAAAGATGAGAGGCAGCCCATTTCCCCAGCCGTGCTTCGTGGGCTCAGTTTGGCATGGGTTGAAGTGTGCCACTCCAGCTTTGAGGCGACACTTTTTCATGCAGCTGCACTAACTGCCTTTTTGGAGCTCTGAGGGTTAGTAAAATCATGGCCCAATCCTTTAAGGATGGGTCAGGATAAGCCTTGATGGCTTATGATGTTAAGTTTGTGGGGGACAATGTTACCCTTAGAGTTAGGCACTACAAAACTGACCAAAGGCAGAGCAGAACAGAGATACAACTAGGTCTTTGCACTGATCAGGGGATA
Organism: Eublepharis macularius; assembly: GCF_028583425.1. Lineage (NCBI taxonomy): Eukaryota > Metazoa > Chordata > Lepidosauria > Squamata > Eublepharidae > Eublepharis > Eublepharis macularius. The sequence continues at coordinate 121,744,609 of NC_072792.1, forward strand.
TGCTCAGTGATGACCCTCTGGTGGTACATGAAGGTCAGAGGGGATGAGGCAGGGGTGCTGTTTTGCCATAGGGATGGGACATCCCTCACTAAATACTAGTTCTGGACGGTTACCAAGTGAGGGCTGTCTAAGTTGGGTTTGGCCTCCTCCCCCTCACATCCTGGTCATTAACCTCAGTTGTGATAACTTTGATTTGGTAAAGAGTAATACCCTCTCATTACAGGCTCATGCAGACTTGCAGTTCATAGTGAAGTGGTGGCATGGTGTGCTTATCTTTTGGTCCACAATCCTTCTATGTTGCATGTGGCGGGAAGCTTGGGACCCAAAAAGCATTGAAAGTGCTAGGCGCAACAGAGCCCTTCAGAAAGCTTTGTGGGATGGACTAGGTAAATACTTGTCTCATCCTAAAATAAGGGCTGAATTTGCTGACCTCTACAGAGGTGATGGGGTTCACATAATTGTGACTGGCAACAACATTTTTCTTAATGATTTGCAGCAAGGGCTTCGATTGGCTTTAGGCCACCTGTGGGGTGCAAAGGCCTAAGCAGAGGCTTGGCCTTGGTGATGGCAGGATAGAGGTGGGGAAAAGTGAGCAGATCAGTGAGCACTCTTGGCACATTGCCATTGTTGGAGAATTGGGGTCTGTCAGGATTGGTTCGCAGGCTTCCGACTGCCTGGTGGGATCCCTTGTACAAATCCTTCCCTCAGGCTCCACAGCTAGGGCTGGTTGGAGCTTTAAGGGGAGAACTATTTGCCTGGCTGGAAGATGGCTCACACCTAGGGCAGTGGGGCTTGCCCAGACAGGTCAAGGCAGAAGTCCAGGTGTGACCCCAGGGCTTGACTTGTACTGCTAGTTAGGCCCTTGCATGTTTGCATTTATGTTTGCAGTTAATGTTGTTGTCAAATAAAAGTGGCCCATTACTTTGCAAGCCTTGTGTCTGCCTCTTTATTCTGATGGTGGTGGTGGTGGTGGTGGTGGTGGGGAAATGTTATTACCTCATATAAGTACCCAGTCAACACTCTGAAGGTCCCATTAAATAAGTGTATAAGGAGAACTGGCACAGGGAATTCCTGCATGACCAGATCTGGCAATTTGCACATTTAAATGTGTCAGTTAAAAACACTATCCTTTTGACTGGCATTTTAACATATTTTAAACTACAGCTAGAAGCAAAGCAATGGTGACACTCCATATGTCAAGAAGTTGCTATCTATGTGGTTCAGTGTAGTTTATTAAGAGTCTCCACTACAGCACTGCTTAGTCCTGTTAGCTACTCACACTGGTATAGATACACACACAGGTTAAACCTCAAAGGAAGTGGGTTTCAGATATGATCTTTACCGCTTGGTGTGTTGCTAGAGGGAAGTGATTTTCAGTGTTGTCCACAAGTGATTCATAATTTCTAAATGCCTTCAGCACACTTATTATACCCAAATAATAAATAGAACAGATTGAGATGTTCTACTGTGTTGATGGATCCAGTTGGTAACTTGACCAGAGAAATATAATATATGGTGAATTGTGTGATTCACAGAATCACAGAATCACAGGGTTGGAAGGGGCCATACAGACCTTCTAGTCCAACCCCCTGTCCAATGCAGGATGGGCCTAAAGCATCCATGACAAATATTCATCCAGCCTCTTCTTGAAAACTGCCAGTGAAGGAGAGCTCACCACCTCCCTAGGCAGCTGATTCCACCTTTGAACTACTCTGACTGTGAAATTCTGTTCACTGTTTTCTTGTATTCTCTTCTGAAGCCATATACTCCATTATAATTAGGGGGAAATTGTTTGGCATTAGTTAGTATTTTGTAATTCAAGAAACAATGCTTTAAAAAAAAAGTTACTACCCAAAATGAGCACCTGTTCTTTTACAACTGTGCTGAAGTAAATACCACAAATAATCATTTGGAATCCAACTAATAGTGCATATAAATCTAAGCATCTTTTTCACTACACAAAGCCTAAGGGGGGAATAATCACATTGACGGCATACTTGTTCAAAGAGGAAATTAAACGTCACAATCATTCTGTTTGCATCATACAACAATACTGGTAATGCTGTTCTACAGAGAACATTGTCATGGCTCTGTTTTGTCTAAAAAAATCAGGAGAAACAAACAGGAGAAAAAAACATTGTGATTTCTAGAGGAAAGGAATGATGCTGTTCTTTCAGATGTCAAGAGAATGACAGAGGTGGTTGAATGATCAGAGGAAAAATTCAGCTTAACAAAAATACATACACTAATATAGAAAAGACAGATGAGTTTTTGTACTACATTTTTCTCTGTTTAAATCCTCCGTATGGTTTTTGACTGCAGTGTTCCAGCTAGGGCAATAGTGAGCCTGTGGCCAGAGTGGCAAAGGTGCTGATTTGTAAAGAAGAAAAAGGCAGTGGGGATGTCTCTTCTTGGTCCCTTTGGCCAGCATCAACTGAGACACAAGGCACTAGCCTCTTTTCCAGCAGCCGCTTGCTTAGTGCTGTCCAGCAAAGGAGAGAGTCACGAGGTTACTACTTGCTTAGTGCTGCCTGCCTTCTGTTTCTCTTCAGATCTCTTGATCCATTTTCTTCACGCCATATCCTGCCACTTATTTGATCAGCTTGGCTTCCCTCAGCCTGTCCTTATTTTTTCTGTCCTCTTGCTCGGCTGGTTGCTCCCTCTCAGCTTCACTTTCTGTACACCCTCTTTTATCTCAAGCCTCAGTTATCTTTTTAATGTGCTCTCTTTTTTCTCTCCTATTCTGACCTCACTGCCCATCTGTGCTTCTGGTCCCCTTTTCTAGGTCTCACTCACTGCTGCTGTCTCTTTCTCCCTGCTTTCTTCCTCTACTTCCCACTCTGTCTTCCCTTTTCACTGATTGTTTTCCCTCTCTCCCGTCATTTAGGTGATTTCTTCACTCCTCTTTCAGCCTTTGGATTCTCCTCTTCTCCTGACTATTTTGGTGAGATATAGAGGACTTAGATCCAGAGGAGTTAGCCATGTTAGTCTGTAGTAGCAAAATCAAAAAGAGTCCAGTAGCACCTTTAAGACTAACCAACTTTATTGTAGCATAAGCTTTCGAGAATCACAGTTCTCTTCATCAGATGAGAACTGTGAGTCAGACCTCTGGCACACACAATATACTTGCTGTGTATCTGGCCCACTATCTTTATGACACTTGAAATGGCCCTGACTCCTAATGGATTGGGCATAGTTTTAACTGGAGTGGCACAAGTCAATCTTTGGGATCAGCTTGTTTTATCTCTGACATTTGCCTCATAAAATAGTACTACTCATTATCATATTATAAGGGGAAATGCTTTCCATTGAGAAAGACTCAGCAAGTTTAATGCTATGGAAGATCATTATGCACCCAATTTCCTCCTTCTGTTTACATCAGTGGTACCCTGTTGACTTCAGTAGGTTTGTTAGCCATTGACAGGAACATAATTTGGATTTAAAATGAACTAGAAGATGGAACAGAAGAGCAGGCAATTTTGATACTGTAGAGGTGTCTACAAAACAAAACCGACCAGTGCACAAAGCAGTAAGTAGGATGTAGTAAACTGTGCATTACAGTTCTTTTGTTGATATCCTGAAAATAATTATGATTGTGAGCTGTCAGAAAGATTCAGTGCAACAATTATGGTCATCACCAGCTGACATTCCAGCTAGGCAAACCTTTTCAGGCTCCAAGCCTCCTGCAACACTAATGAGCTATTAGAGCAAGAGAGAGAGAGAGAGAGAGAGAGAGAGAGAGAGAGAGAGAACTCCTGTGAGTGGCAGCCTCAGCATCATAGCTGAACAGAATTATATAAATTGTCACATATGCCTGGTGGAAATAATATACCACAAATATCAGCCTGTAGTTTTACCCTTAACTTCATGAGCACTAGTCCCTGTTCCACAAGAAGTGGGGAGGAAAGACTTCCTTTATAGGGTTGGTTTATATTAGAAGCAAGCAGGGGTGGAGTAGGAGGCCAAAAATGGCCCTAGAAAAGGGTCAGTCCGTATCTGAAGTCCACACCACCTCCCACCATGGCCCCTTCATCTGATGGAGGGCCGAACAGTTATCAGGAGAGAAAGGAGGCACCACTGTTCCTTGCTGGCTGTACCCCACCTGAGTCAGCAGGTCAAAGGAAGGAACTGCCTTGCTTCTCTCCAGACACACAGTGCCTCAGCTGGCACAAGGTGAAACCAGATATTTCCGTATCAGTGCTCCTCTTCACCAGCCTGGGCATGGTGGGGGCGGTGGGGAGAAATGCTCCTCTCTGGCTGTACCACACTTTATGATTACACAACAGTTTAAATGTAGAAGTGTTGATGGCCCAATCTTGACAGTATTCAATGAGTAGATTCAAATTTGTCCTTCTTGATTGGTATTGTCACGACACTTGTGAAGACAACCACCAGCAAATTGGGCATTGGTTCTTCCTAGTCAGAGCAGTTTAGTCAGAAGAAAGTGAGAATTCCCTTAATCAGGATTGTGAGTTTTCAAAAAAAAAATATGATAGAGTTTTTCACCCCAAAACTTTTGAAGGAAGCAGCAACTAGATTTTAGGTTAAAAAAAACATCCTATGAGTAAAGAAGATATGGTCCAGTTATAGAATGGTCTCTGATTTGTTCTTTTATTGGTATGGTGATTGAATTGTAGAGAGCAACTTGAGTTTCTGGATGATATATCTGCCCTTAGTCCTTTTCATTCTTGTTTTAGGCCTGGTTTGGGGGACAGATTGCTGTAGGGTTTGGGAAAAGGGGTTAAAATAAGAGAAAATAATTAATTTTTGTGTTTTTGTGTTTATTTATTTATTTGTTTGACATACATATATAAGTTCTCTTACTACATATAACTGAGGCCAGTTTGCTACAGTGTAAATCCAATTAAAACTGAAAAAGACTCTGAAGACAATCTGAAATAAATACAAAAATCAACCAAACCAACTAAAAATGAAACTGAATTCAATTTTAAAAATATGGTCCTATGATATATGTCCTCTCTTTGCATCTGGACAGTAAGATACATCCTTAAGTGATAGGCATTGATTGAATGTATTGCCTGCTTTCTGCACCTGCACTATTTGAAACTTATTCCAAGAATGGATCACTGACTTCAAGCACTGAGGCTGAAAGCACACTGACTATGCCATGTTAAGCAGAATTACTTAAATCAATGGGCTTAGACTGGAGTAATTCTACATAAGATTGTACTGTGGAACACCTAAGTAGTAAATTCTAGCACCAAAAAATCCATTTTTTTCCTTTTTACGATGTGCCTTTTAAAATTAGAAACAGTAATGGCAGGCGTGGTATGGGGGCAACTGTTGTGGGAAAGTAATTTAATTATGCATGAGAACAGATAATAATGCAAACAGAAAATAGAAAATATTTAGCATGCCTAAATAATTTCTATAAGTAATTTCTAAAAAATTCACCATTCATGCAGTTCCCAGATTACAATTGCCAAGCAGGAGGTGAACCTCCTTGCAAGGTGTTTAAGCATAATCAAATTAATAAAACAATTGAAAGTAAACATGTTACTGCTTTTTCCAGAAGTTTGTGGTCTAGGAGAAGTCACAGCTTATAAAGCATCTATGATTTCATAGCAAAATAGATGCTAAGGGGATCTCCTATATGTTGTCAGAAGAGAGTTCACCCAATAATTTTAGAAACATCACCATGAAGGTCTTAATCTTGTTTTTGTTGTTGTTGTTGTTGTTCAGGAAAAGATTCTTTTTCAAATGTTGTGATTACTATGGGAAAGTGCCACAATCTTTTGTCATACTGTGTGCTGCAATGTAGCCATTTGTCAGAATGTCACACGCACTGCAGGATCTCATTGAGGTGTCATGCCCTCAAACCCATTCCTCCTGCCAAGAGAGAGACACAATAAAACATGGCTAAGCACTGTGAAGAAAATAAATCGCTTTGTTTGTCAAGATTGTTGGGCGATGTCAGCTTCATTCAGAACAGCACTCCCCCATGTTATCTAAACACAGTTCATCACATGCACAGATAGCAATAGTGAAACAGATCTCTTTGTCATTATTTATGTAACTTTCAGAACAATTTCTAGTGCCAAGGAATGGAATGCTAGATGTTTCCTTTTCTTAGTTCTTATTCATTAAAAATGAATTGGAGAATTTATTGTCTATATTAAAAGTATGTTGCGTTATTTTTAAAAACTCTTAACTGTCTTCTAAGGTTAATTGAGAAGCTTCATTTTCTTTAAGGGTAAACATTTGCTTTGAGGTTTGGATTTGCTGAGCTTGAAATGATTTTGAAAACTAGATTGTAAGAAGCTGAGTTGTGCAATGCCCAGAACATGGGGTTTCAGGCTGCATATGGGTGACATACTAAAATCTCTACTAAACCACAGCACTCTACAGATTGCCTTGGGTGAGTCAGTTTGCACACACACGAAGCTGCCTTATACGAAATCAGACCATTGGCCCATCAAAGTCAGTTTTGTCTACTCAGACTGGCAGCTCTCCAGAGTTTCAAGCTGAGGTCTTTCACATCACCTACCACCTGATCCTTTTTAACTGGAGATGCCAGAGATTGAACCTGGGACCTTTGCATGCCAAACAGATCTCTGAGCCATTGATGTTGTACCGCTGAACTAATGCCCCGTCCCCAGTTTATATACCTCATAGGAATACATATGCTGTGGGGGAGGGGGAAGGGAACATGAGATAGGATAGTAGTCTACTGCAACTACTATTGTAGATATCTATTTTTACTGCATTGTCTTCTGCATTTGTAATTTCACTTCCTCATCTTTTATACTATACCTTGCCTTAGACACCTGTTTTTGGTCATTGTTTTCTAATTCTGTAATCATACTTAGAGGTGGGCACGATAAAAAAAAAATACCGATCAAGCTGTTCGTGGATCCGCGCTGGTGACGACCCCAGATCACCGATCCACACCGAACAATTCCGATCGGGGATCGGGGAGGCCAAAGCAGAGGGGCGCCCCCACACACACTTAGAACAGAGGGGGAAGAGTTTTTAACCCGGCGATGAGCTGCCTCCCCTCAGGGAGGGAACATTTTCACACACACACACACACACTTAGAGCAGAGGGGGGAAGTTTTTAACCTGGCGATGAGCCACCTGCCCTCAGGGAGGGGACGTTTTCACACACACACACACACACACACACTTAGAGCAGAGGGGGGGAGTTTTTAACCCATCCCTGCCTCTCCAAATAGAGAGAGAAAGACACATCGTCAACATGTTTCAGTCAGCTTTTTAAGAAAAGCAGGGACAGCATCCTCCATTCCTCCCCACCCAATTTTAAAAGCAAGCAGCCAGTCTTCCAAAAGCATATTTTAAACATACACACAGAGCTGTGAATGAGGTTTTCCCACAAAATACAGTGTTTTAAAAGCAGGTTAAAAACAGAGAGTGACAGACAGAAAAACAGCCATTCCTCCTACAAAGTCCTATTTTTTAAAAAAGCAAAAAACATTTGGAGTGCCCATGGCTACAGAACACCCCCTTCCCCTCCCTCCCCTCTCTTCTCCCAAATGGTGATGCGTTGCTGGCTGCTCTGTGGTTGGAAGGAAGCCCTGCTGATCAAGGAAAGCTGGGCTTCCATTCGCATTTCCAGGGCAACAGAAGGAGGGCAAACACAGCTCAGGCATTCCCCTGGCTCCGTTGCCCCGGGAATAGATTATTGGCGCCTGAGTGTCTGCGATCCCGAATAGAAACCGATTGATCCAATCAAGCCCCGAACAAGCAAACCTCCGACCGCTGCATCGGTTGCCTTGGACAGCACCGATTAGCTGAGTCCCAATGGCGCGAACGCCATTATCGGGGGGGGTTTCAAATCGTAATGCTGATTGTGCCTATCTCTAATCATACTCCTATTGCATTGTTCATTGAATATACTTTCCTTTTTTATTACACTCCTTTGACCAAAGGTCTTGCACAAAGCAATACAATTACAGAAATAAAATACAGAATGATAAACTTTAAAACAACATATAGTGAATTAAAATCCATTTCATTAGGGGCTTAAAGAAACCACACATATTAGAAATTTGGTGACAGAACATGTTACTTCTGCAATAGTGTCTGCCAACAAAAATGAAATCATATGAGATTCAACAGGCTGCTAATATTTGCTCAGGACAGGTATAACCCAGAGGTCTCTGAGTGTTGTTCATCAGTCACAGAATTGATTAAGTGATTTATGATCTCTATTACTCCAGGCGCACGAGAGCAGTAATGGTCAGAGTATGGAGTCTTGGTGAAGTGCCTCCTGAGCTCTGCAGTTGGCAAATCATATAGACTGCCTAATGAGAAAACTCATCAATGGCCAGGAGCTGAAAAGGGGCTTAGGAATGGGGGAACTGACATTGAAAGGTGGAGCTTATACACCTTGTGCAACACTATGTGCTGGCGCAATCTAATTAAATTACGCTTTTTCTAAACCATTTCTTGACTCTCTTATGGTGTCTGACTGCAATGTTTTATATTTTGTAATTTGCCTTGAATCACAGTGAGAAAGGCAGGCTACAAATAAATAAATAAATAAATAGGTTGTAAAACTTCCTGATCTATTGGGAGCAAAAAATCCCAAAAGTCCCTATGACAGTGGAGCATGAAAGCTGGCTGAAGAATGAAACACAATCAAGAACCAGTGGCCACTTTCTTCTCTTATTAAGCTACTGCTATACAAATTAGGGATGGTGTGAATTTCATAGTAAATGTGTTCAACAGTTGAATTTACCTGGTTTGACAGGGTGAGCCAGTCTCCACATTTGTTCACTTTGGCAACAGTTTGAAAATGTTTGCAGCTGCAGACTCGAAGTGCTTGCTGTCTTTCACTTCCCAGTGTATGTGAAAGCAGCCAGTCACAACAACCTTTGCTCATGATGGATTTGGTTGCCTAATAGAAAGGGCAAGCAAGGGCTTTTCATTGTTCATTGCTGTTTCCAGGGTGTGCCTGCTTTCAATTTTTTTTTCTATTTTTGGATGATTGTCCCTGTGCGGCACAATTTTATTTTTGAAATGCTGCCTTTTGTTTTTTAGGTATGAAAAGTACATGTGAAAGGGGAAACTGCAACTTCAATGGTGCTTTACAAAATCACATGCATGAAAAGAAATTGGAGTGAAGTGATACACAACAAGGATGGGGGGAGAGCTCCATCTATGTGAAAGTTGATTCTATACTGTACTGTTTGGGGAAGCATACAGAAACCCTTCATACAGCCATGACTGGATCATAAGTAGTGAAGCCTATTGAAAAATATGTTGCCTGGTCAGCACTGGATGTGACCCAAACCAGCTGGTGTTTGAGTATCCTAATCAAATCAACCCCCTGCAGTAGTAATCCAGCCTCCACTGTCAATGCTGTTCATATATATATATATATATATATATATATATATATATATATATATATATATATATATATATATATATATATATATATATATATATATATATATATATATATATATATATATATATATATATTGAATATATATATTCAACTAGAAAATCCACGTTTTAATTTTACTTGTCTCTTTAGCAAATTTGCAAACTCACAATTCATTACTTTTAGCAATTTTTCTTTCCTTGAACTGAATTTCCCCCCATAAAATGTATGCATTTTCAATATTAGTACTGTGGAAATATATATACTGCTGCTTCAGAGACGTCAAAGTATCTCACAAAATGGTGTAAAGAAACATATTGTACCCCCAGTCGGAAGTAAGAGACAGACACAGGCTTGGATAAAAGGGCCGTTTATTAAATGACCATAACAATAACATTCGGCAAGGGCTAACTGAGCGGTACAGGTCAAGCCCTGGGGTCAGCACCTGACCACCGCCTTGCCTGTCTGGGCGAGCCCCCAATGCCCCGGGTGTAGGCCATCTCCTGAATGGCTGCAACCCGGCCAGCTAGGCCCTGGGATCCCACTCAAGCACCTGTTGCGCCCCAGCCGCCAAGCATGAGGTGAGGTCTTGTTCCCGGGGATCCCCTCAGGCGTCTGCCCTCCCTGACGGTAGCCGCCCATGCATACTGCCCTAACAGCAGACCCTGTTCCCCAACCTTGGGGAATGCCACAGGGGCTCACCAGCCCGCACCCTATTCCCAAAAACTCCTGCCACTATCACCGACGGCTAAACCCAACAATACTCATACCACCGCCATTAGTGCAAGGTAGGCGAAAAAACCCCCTTCCACAACGCCAATCAGGGAAGGAGGGAAAAAATTCCTACCTGGCCCATAAATAGCAGCCGGCTATTCCTGCACTAAAAACAGGGTGAGGTGGGTGGGCCGAGCGCTTGAAAAATCTGACGCCGGGAAGGGGCAGAACGCGCACAAAAGCGCCAAGCTCCGCCCCTTCCCAGAACCCGGATGGAGAGGGAGGGAGTCTGCCTCCTTCTCCTTCCAAGGGCTCCAATTGCCGGCTCCCAGCTTACGCGGCGAGCCGCGGCTGGGAGAGCCGAATTGTACCCCCAGTCGGAAGTAAGAGACAGACACAGGCTTGGATAAAAGGGCCGTTTATTAAATGACCATAACAATAACATTCGGCAAGGGCTAACTGAGCGGTACAGGTCAAGCCCTGGGGTCAGCACCTGACCACCGCCTTGCCTGTCTGGGCGAGCCCCCAATGCCCCGGGTGTAGGCCATCTCCTGAATGGCTGCAACCCGGCCAGCTAGGCCCTGGGATCCCACTCAAGCACCTGTTGCGCCCCAGCCGCCAAGCATGAGGTGAGGTCTTGTTCCCGGGGATCCCCTCAGGCGTCTGCCCTCCCTGACGGTAGCCGCCCATGCATACCGCCCTAACAGCAGACCCTGTTCCCCAACCTTGGGGAATGCCACAGGGGCTCACCAGCCCGCACCCTATTCCCAAAAACTCCTGCCAACGCAAGGGTCAAGCCTCTGCTTAGACCCTCGCGCCCCACAGGTGGCCTAGCGCCACCCGAAGCCCTTGCCGCAGGTCATCTAAAAATAACTCATTGCCCTCAGGTGACATATGGACACCATCTCCTCTGTAGAGGTTGGCAAATTCGGCCCTAATCCTGGGGTGTGGCAGATAAATGCCCAAGCCCTGCCCCAAGGCCTTCCTGATGTCATGGTTGGTCTTACGGCGGGCCCTCTCAATAGCCTTGGGATTCAAAGCCTCCCGCCAAACTCGACGTTGTAGCATCTCGGACCATATAACCAGCACACCAGGCCATCGGTCGTTTATGTATGCTAGGTCCACTGCTACTTGCACTGACAGGGCCTTACCCTGTACCATGCCAAGGTCATTCCCACCCAGGTGGATGACCACAATGTGCGGGGGCGGCTGCAACCGCCCCCTAAACAGGAGAGGCAAGAGGCCCGGCCACCTGAGGCCCCGCCGTCCCTGCCACTCCACTGTGGCCACAGCACTCAGGCCCAACTGGGATTCAATCGGCGTGTTCTTAGCTTGATTGGCCGCCCAAAACACCATGCTGTGGCCACATATCAGGATCCTCCTCCTCTCATGGCCCGACACGGCACCTGGAGAAAGAGCAATTAGTTCGCCATTTAAAATTGCTGTAGGGGTCGGACATAAGACCTGAAAGCTCTCGACCGCCACCTACCCACTTTCTGAATAGCCTGAGGGGGGTATCCCAAAACTGCTGCCGTGGAGGCCGCACCAATCCGAAAGGAATGAGTGCCGAATTTGACCCCCGACAAGCCTAGTTTCTTGAGTGCCCTCTCAGTTACTGTCCAAAATTGATACTTGGTCAAAGGAGCTTGGTCCTCGTGTAAGAACAACAGCCCCTGGGCATCACCCCTAAGCGCGGTGTATTCCTTGAGGGCTTTAACCGGGCACAAGCCCGCCTCAGAACAAGGGCCCAAGTGGAAGGTGATTCCGCGCTGCTGCTGGTCCGTCTTAGACCTCCTAATGCAAATGGAGACATTGTCTCCCACAAATTTAATATCCCTGGCCATCAAGGCCCTACCCGATAAATCAGAGCGCGATGAAGCAACCAACTCACTAACTCGCAGGGCCCCAAAAAATGCAGTTAACGCTGCTGCATGGAAGAGTTTATGCTCAAACCTGGATGAGCACACTTCAGCCCATGCCGCCCCAAGCCCCCGCAAGACCGAAGGAGATATGGGTTGTCTAGGGTCAGAGGGCGTCCTTTTTTCCCTAGACCATCCCTCCAGCACTTTCCTAATCCTAAAGGCCCCTGTAAATTCCGCTAAGCCCCGTGATTTGCTGGCGAAAGCCAGAGCGGCCAGTTGGCCCCTAATAGATTTAACTGCAAGTCCCCTGTCCCTCTGCACGACGCAAAAGTGCAGTAAATGTTCCTGCGGAACGGGCCAAACATGCTGGAGGTTGGCTGATGACCTAAACTGATGAAACTGTCCTACCGCACGGTCGTAGGCCCGGCGTGTGCTAGGAGCAATGGACAGCTGGATTGCTCTATCTACCTCCGCCGTCCAAGCTCCCACAGCTCCCATGGCATCCTCGCGGGCTGCCTGTCGGCCCAAGGGGCAAGCTGCCAGAATCGTTCCATCTGTTGGCGAGACAAAGCGTCTGCCACACCATTGCTAACGCCTGGAACGTGCCTAGCCCTAAAAAGTATGTTCAGCTGAAGGCATTTAAGTACAAAGGCCCTCACCAGCCGCATCACCCTGGGGGATCTGGAGGTCATGGTGTTGACTACGTGTACCACCGCCAAGTTGTCACACCAGAAGTGGACAGCGTGGTTTGCCAACTGAGACCCCCACAGCCAAAGCGCCACTACCATGGGAAAAAACTCCAAAAACGTAAGGTCTTTGGACAATCCCTGGGCCACCCAATCAGAGGGCCATTGGTCAGCACACCAATGCCCCCTAAAAAAGACTCCGAAACCAGTGGAACCGGAGGCATCAGAGGTGACTTGGAGTTCAGCTTCTAGCAACAAATCCTCCCTCCAGAAAGTCACCCCGTTGAATGCGGCAAGGAACTCCTTCCAGACTAGCAGGTCCTCCCGCATACCTTTATTAATTCGTAAGCGATGATGAGGTAACCGTAAGTTCCCCATAGCATCGCACAGCCGTCTGAGAAAGGGCCTGCCGGGCACAACGGCCTTGCAAGCAAAATTTAAATGGCCAACTAACTGCTGCAACTCAAGGAGGGACACCTTGTCCCTACTCAAGCAGTCCTCCAGTCTCGCTCTAAGGTCTGCCACCTTCTCTAGTGGCAACCGCAGAGTTTGTTGCATGGTATCGAGCTCGATACCTAAAAACGTCAGGATCACCGACGGTCCCTCCGTTTTTTCATGGGCCAAGGGGACCCCTAGCTCCGCAGCAAGCTCAGTAAAGGCTGCCAACAGCCGGGCACACTGCCCCGAACCCGCAGGCCCAGACACCATAAAATCATCTAAATAGTGACAGGTGTCCTTGCAGGCACAGCGGCGACGCAACTCCCATTCCAAAAAGGAACTGAAGCGCTCAAATGCAGAGCAAGATATGGAGCACCCCATGGGTAGGGCCCTGTCCATATAGAACTTGCCCTCAAATGCAAAACCCAGGAGATCAAAGTCTCCCGGGTGAACGGGGAGCAGGCGAAAGGCAGACTTGATGTCGAACTTTGCCATCTCGGCTCCCACCCCGCAGCGTCGCACCACTTTGACTGCTTGGTCAAAGGAGGTGTAATGCACTGAACAGAGTTCCTCGGGTATGCCATCATTCACCGAGCCCCCTCTTGGGAAAGAGAGGTGATGAATGAGGCGGAACTCCCCCGGCGCCTTCTTCGGCACCACCCCTAAAGGAGAAACCCTGAGGGACGGGACAGGGGGGGCATCAAAAGGGCCCAATACCCTACCCTCAGCACATTCCTTTAATATCTTACCACGCACCACATCTTCCATGCCAGCCACTGATTTAAGGTTGGCTGCCATGAAAGGTGTCCTAAGGCCGTGAAACGGAATACGAAATCCAAACTTAAAACCCGAAATTAAATACTCAGCGTCCCGATGCCGCGGGTAGACCTGAAGCCATTCCTCAAGTACCCTCAGCCTTACCGGGCTGGGACCCTTTGCCAGCACCAGGCTGCTGGCCGCCGCCGCCCCCAAATCGCTTTCCTCCCTGGCCACCCTGCCGTCCCTTGGGACAGGCAGAGTGGGCATGGGGTCCAGCACAAGTGGGGCACTCGTGCCGGAATTTACATGCTCGCTTAAAACAGACCCCTTTGGACATGAAGTCCCAGCAGAGCAGCCGTGATTGAACCAGCTGCCCCGCAGGGGTGCGGGGACCCAAACCTTGAACTGGCTTGATAATCAAATGACCGCTATCGGTCCTATCCCCCACCGTTGACTTTGAAGGAGTCATGACCTGGACCCAAAGCTGGACCCAAATCTGATCCCACGGCAAACTAGGGGTTAAGGCGGCCCGCATTCGAAATTCCTCATCGTAGCGCAGCCAGGCCCCACCCTCAAAATCAGTATAACCCCTGTAAATAATGTTCATGTATTGAAACAGGGGAAGGGCCCTATGCGGCTGCGCCCTGGCCAGAACACCCGCATACACCAAAAACCCTGGAAGCCAATGGGCCCAAGTTCTATCGATCCGCCTCCGGCGGATCCGCTCCTTGTCCCTATCCTCAAGATCATCTTTATCCTTCTTCTCCAGTTCCCTGAAGAGAAGGGTAAAGACATCAACATATTCTCCCCGCAAAATCTTCTCATGGGTGGCCTGCGTCAGGTGATCCCCCAATGGCAGCGCCGTATCCCCCGTAGGTAGGGCCCTATACGGAACCACACCAAATCCTTGCATCCCATAGGGGGGCAGGCCAGGCTGAGTCCCGTAACCATAGGGCCAACCAGTGCTCGATGAATTATGCCCCTGCCTGTCCCAGGCAGCGGCCCCTGACGGCAACTGCTGGTACAAGGAGCCACTGGCACACGTAGGCCAAATGGGCTGTCCTAATGGGGGCCAAACTTGTGCGTTATAACCGCCAGAGGTGGAAGGAAGCGACACCCCAGAAGGAGTGGACTGCCCTCCAGCCCCCCACGGCCAAACAGCGTTCTGGTGTGTGTGCAAGTGCGCCTGATATTCCGTACCTTCAGCCAGAGGAGAGTCCACCGCCACAGCCACCTGTCCACAGTCCCCAGGCCCAGGCAGATAGCCTTCTCCTTCCGCTTCAGGCGCAGTAGGATGATGATGATGACTGGAGCTAGGTTCCCCTGTACTCAGGGCTGTCATCTTCTCTAGTGCCAACAGACGAGAGGCAAATTCTTTGTTAAATCCCACTTTTGCGACTCGTTTCGCACCCCTACGTGGCTGAGGTAAATCTCCACCCACTGCCAAACCCGCTGCCCTTTTTTCCAGAGCGGCCATGCGCTCCATCAACTCCTGCCTACTAGGGCCATCCTCATCATCCGATGAGGACAGAGTTGGAGGAGGTTTCTTGGGTGCAGGCCGTTTCACCGGCTGTTTGCCCTTAGAAGGGCCCCCTCCCTTTTTGGATGGCATGCTTTAGCAGGCTCAAGGTGAGGTACAAGAAACAAAAGTATCAGCCTCGTCCCAGTAGGTGTCACCAGAAGCCCTTGTCAGAGCAGTTACAGCTCTCTCCAATAGGAGTCGCCCAACCTCCCCAGTAACAAGCCAAGGCTGCAGTGACCACACTCCCCTAAAGATGTCGCACAACTTTCCCCAGCAACAGGAGTCACCTGCAGTGCGGCTAACACCCACCAGGTGGTATCAGCCACACACACCCAGCCAAATGACCCCCCTACAAGAAGCCAACGGCCTACAGCAATGGGGGAGGGGTGATGGGGGGAATAATAGCCCCGGGGGGGAGCCCCTAATGGGTCCGAAAAGCCCACCAGGCAAGGGTAGTGCCACGGGCAAAGCCAGGCCCACTAGGGCCAATTGCTGTAGTGACAGCCCCGAAATGGCTAGCCCACCTAAGCCCCCGGGCCCGAAAAGATCCGCGCCGCGCCGAGCCGCCGATACCGCGGCGGCGGCGCCCCACACACTCCGCCGCCGTTACCACGGCGGCGGCTCCACAACTCCGGGCCGTGCACAGCCCGCAGCAGGCCCAGCCGGCCCGGCCAAGCTCCCTGCTGCTGTGCTGCAAAGCGCCGGAGCACGGAGCAAGTCCTCCAACTCCGAGCGCTTGAAAAATCTGACGCCGGGAAGGGGCAGAACGCGCACAAAAGCGCCAAGCTCCGCCCCTTCCCAGAACCCGGATGGAGAGGGAGGGAGTCTGCCTCCTTCTCCTTCCAAGGGCTCCAATTGCCGGCTCCCAGCTTACGCGGCGAGCCGCGGCTGGGAGAGCCGAATAATTGCAGCATAAAAACCAGCCGTTAAAAAAAAAACAGCATAAAAGGTGCAGCAGTCTCTGCAATCTAAAGTTTGAATCTGAAAGTGGTCAGATCCTTGTCTGCTTGAGTACTCTTGACTAATTACTGAGAGTTCCTGATTAATAGTCTGAAGGATAGATAATGGAGAGGTTTGTTTCCTTCCGAGGTTGCCTTTATTCCCAGGGAATATGATGACATTTTGAGAATCAGGACTATATCTGCCCTTCTCTACTGGTTCTCACTCAGCCTTTGTATTACAGATGGCCTAAGTCTCATGTGACTGACAAAGAATTGCTGGTCTGACACACCAAGGAGGAGAGAGAGGCCAAGATAATGGAGGCTTGATGGCCACAACTGTGCTTTGGTAGCAATTTCCTCTTTCCAGGTTACTGGTATTATTGTGAACAGTTTTATACTTTTTCATAAATGGAATATGAAAATACTGTGACAATAATTTTCACACCTTTTTCTTTACTGTATCATTATTCAGTGCTGCTTTAGGAAGTCAAAATCATTAGAGCATCATGAACTCCTGACTACCAACCAGTATTAGTATAGTCTGTATATCACTGAAAAATATTAGATTCCTCCCTGGTGCAAATTTTTAAAAGGAAAATGAAAGAAGAAAAGAGAGTATCAATTCTGCCCTCAGCTATACACTTTAAATTCCAATTGCCTTCATGATTCTGAAGTACCTGAGAGAAACATTAACCCTAAGATTTAGAAGAGGAATTTTTCTTGTTATGAGGTAAGCCATTTTTATTCTTGCAGTGTCTTCACAACATGCTCTGCATGCACACAGGTCCATAAGAAGTGTATTTCTGAAACATGGAGACATCTTTACATGCAGAAAACAAATTTCTCATTGTTGCTGCTTACTGGACTCAGTTTCTTTTATGCAATGTAGAGTGTATTGTTTGAGGAAATAAAACAGGACTATTCCCACAAATTTCTGCTTTTGGAAATAATTGGCTGATGTATCTCAGAGTAGGTTTAACCTATCCAACAGACTGATTTCACCCAGGTATTTTTATTGTTTAATTAGTGGCACCATTTATTCTTTTAAGTGATAAAACTATGCAATTTTATGATGACTTATTGATTGTATACACACATACAGACACACTTTTTTCCAATTACACATTAGAGAAGCTATTTGAGTGCCTAGAGCTTTTAAGGCAATGAGAGTTTTTTGTGTGAAATAAATAAAAGAATAAATATCCTAACCCTGCCACAACAATAACTTGTAGTAGCAAGTGTATTTCAGACTTCCACATAAAAGATTCTGGCCATTGCAGTTCATTGATTTAGTGGTGTGTGCTGCATTTCAATGTTGTACACAGCTCCTACATTTTTTTTCTTTAAGAGTGCTTTTTTGGGGGGGGAAGGGTAACTTACTGAGCTGACATCCCTTCCCTTTCTTTTAGATATTTGGAATTAGAAATTTGCTACTATTGTGGCTAAGGTTACTGATCTTAGACAAATGCTGCAAATCGAACCTCAATCTTTCCAGAGTAGAAGGATTTGCCACAAGAGGCCTAAATAGGAACTCTCAAGTCTTCTTACTGAGCTATTGTGCTTCAACTCAACAGGAATCCTGAAGGCTTTTTAACTACAGTTTCTTTGCAATCATTTATTTTTTTCCCCTTCAATCAGGCTACTTCTCTCAAATGAAGGTCACTATTCCTTTGCAGAGACCTTTATAAGAAGGTTATAAGAAGAGTTAAATTGTGGGTTTTTTGTATAACAAATTAAACAAAACTCTTTGAAATATCTAATCCAGGGATATTTACCAAAAATAATTGAGGTTTACTGAAATATGGAAACATTTAAAATCCTATATCAGTCAGAATACTTCTGATTGTCTCTTTGGCTTTATCTCTCTTGATGCAGAAAAAAATGACAATGAGACCAAAAGGATAGCTGATTCTCTAACCTTTTGTGGTGCTCAGCTCTACAGAAATTCCATCAAGAGTGCATAGTGTTATTCTGTCTAAAGATAGTTTAATTTAGTCTATCATTCTTTGGAATGGTTCTATAAGCTGTACCTTAGGACACTGATGTGTGTGGGCTGGGTGGGGGAGAGACTTGTGAATGCACCACAAAAAGGACCATTCAGGACAGAATAAATTTGCCATGCTTAAGAAGTGGTTGAATGTTTTTTCTACATATAGTTTGGTTGTTGTAAGTGTTCCAGTTAGTACCCCCCCTCTCTCTAACATATGCATATTCACAGGACTGGTTCCAGGTTTTGGGGAGCCCTGGGTAGAGAGTGCTCTGGGGTTCCCCATTCCCCTTCTTGCCCTCCCACCTGTATGTTCCCATCGGCCTGTGGATCCTTCATTTGCCCATTCACAAGCTTTCCTATCACCTGCAGTCACAGCTGCCCACAATGCCTGCATGCCCTTTTCCTGATAGTGCTGGGTGGTAGGTACAGCTGGAAATGCCACTGTCAGGGCCACCAGGAATGCCCTTCTCCAGCAGCACTAGGCAGCATATGCTGCTAGGAGTAGAAATGAAAGGCAGTGAAAGGTTGTGAGCGTAGGCATCAGAGGAGATATGTGTGTAGGGAGTCAGCAGCAGTCAGCCCCACCATAAGTCATGGATCTGCCCCACCTTGTCATGCGTGTACACCAGGTAAAGAGAATGTTAGGCTTTTTTGGTGTTTTTGTAATATCTTATGGCTTTCAAATATGCACATGGAGCAGATAAGAAGCAACCAGAAACTCCGGCTGGTAGTGAATGGGCCAACTCCCATTCGATACAATTAGAGCCACCAGTTGACGTTGGCCCAGTGTACAAGGGGTTGGCCATCAGAACTGCCTATCAGGATTTGCAGGGCTGAGATTGGAGTGCCCATGACTATAGAACACCCCCCTTCCCCCTCCCTCCCCCCCAGGTGTCTTCTCCCATGTAACCAATTGTAACCAATTTGCAGCTCCATGGTTGGAAGGAAGACCTGCTGATCAAGGTAAGCTGGGCTTCAATTCGGGTTTCCAGGGCGACAGAAGGAGTGCAGACAGAGTTCAGGCATCCCCCCAGCTCCGTTTCCAAGGGAATTGATTGATGGTGCCTGACTGTCTGGCTTCACAAACCGCGGGTGAATGCAGCGAACCGGGCTTCCAACGAATGCTGGTTCACTGGCCATGGACCCTCATGAACCGCTGGTTCACGAACAGACGATCAGGCGGTTCATGGGTTTTTTTGGGTCGTAATGTGGTTCGTGCCCATGTCTAATCCTTACACTTTCCTGGGATTTTGTTCCATTGGATAAAATGAAACTTACTTCTGAGTAGACCTTCTTAACTGTATTTGGTTATTGGCTGTAATACTTTTAATGCATTCATTGCTGATAAAATGTCTCAGATTTTGTTTGGCTTAGAAAAGAGTTTAGTGATGAATGAAGCAATAAAGATATCCCATGAACCAGCTGTTACTTTGTATTAATTGATTCAGCATGGCATCCTTGAACAATGTTGACAGAACCCTGGTTGCTGACAGAACTACTATTTGTGATTTAGAATCCTGCCCTTCATGGCTGGTGAAATCTTTCCGAGGGAGGGAGGAGCCGTTAGAAACTTCTTCAATGATTCCCTATCTGAGGAGCATTTTCTAAGGCTTCTAAGAAAGGCAATGATGTGCCCTCTAATGAAAAAGTCCTCTTTGGATAAAGGTTTGTGGTCAATTTTAGACCAATTTCCACAGTTTATAGGGAAAGTGATAGAGCAGGCTGAGGCAAAATGGTTTCATGAGCTTCTGAAAGACACTTCCATCCTTCATTCTTTTCAATCTGGCTTCAGGTCTAATTACAGAACCCTCAGTCTGCTGTACCAAGTTCTAAATGTTTGCTTTGTTACTCAGGACCTTCTTAGCAATCTTTGCCAGCTAGCCCTCAATTTCAGAACTACTTATCTTCTTCCAAATTCAAATTTTCTCCTATTCATAGTCTGGTGTTCACACACCACTCTCAGAACTTTCATGTACCGTGCAGGTGGGAATGAGCAGTCTTTTCATATAATCAAGGACATCATTTCCCCCCCCCCCCAAAAAAAAATCCAGAATAAAGACACAGACACATATATTGGGAACTAAGAGCCAATTTTATTCTGGCAACAACTGAACATTAAACATAACATGGCAAGGGCCTAACTAGTGGTACAGGTCAAGCCCTGGAGTCCGTGGACCTCCATCTTGACCTGTCTGGGCAAGCCCCTCTGCCTCAGGCCCGAGCCATCCAAAGACATGGCTAGGACCCACCTGGCCAGGCATGTGGGACCTCGACCAAGCCTCTTAAAAACCCCACCGTCAAACATGAGGGGCCGTACTTGTACAGGAGGCCCCACACGGCAGTCTGCCCTCTCAGCTGGCAGCCGTCAAACAATATCAGTGATCCTGACAGACTCCACATTCCCCCTCAACTGAGGACATGCCAAGGGTTCTCACCATCCCACTCATTCTCCTAAACCCTAACCTGCCTCTGTGCTGGGGCAGAGCCGCTTTATATGTTCTGTGCTCTGCCCCTCCCCAGATCCCCGGATGTCCGGGAAGCATGCTCTATGACTCTTCCTTCTTTGGAGAAGCAATAAACGGCCCCCATCTTATAGCAGCTTTACTGCCAGCTGGGACTGCCACATTATTGCTAGTGCTCAACAATGTCAAAGCTAACATTAAATTTTATATAGCAAAATTGCATGACATGTAACAATACATTAATGCATGTAGTCATTGGTTAAAATGTCATAAAGTACCATATGTGTTTGTCATTAATCCACCATTTACATTACGCTGAAAAGAATAGCAGGCAATTTACTGCCAATTTATGCTGAGGGTTCATTCATGTTCAATTTCTACTTATTGTGAATTATTCCCTCCAATACCCTGCCTGCTAGTAACAAAGCAATATATATCAGTGGGAAAAAATGAGAGCCATCCAATCCACACTGTACATAGTTTGGCAGAGAATATGGTACTTCAAGGCTATTTTTTTTCATGAAGGGAGATAAAGCCCAACTCTAATTTACTTGTGCTAATAGAAATGCTGTTTGAGATTCAATGGGAGATCATGGCCCAATCTGGCTACCTATGAGCATTTCAACTGCAGTGATTTATTGAAAGCTGTGTTTTATATTGAGAGCCATTCAAATGAATAGGGGTTTAGCCATGCCTACATACATCAACAGAATCTTATACCATGCTATTTCATTTTACTATCATTTGATATTGCCTGATATGCAAACATAAACTTCATTTAAATTTCTGCTTCAGAGATTTGCACATTCAACACTACAGCTTTCTTAGAGGGGGGACATTTTTTTTTAAGTTCCTGTAGGGAATGAAATTATATTGTACTAATTATTCATTGGCATTGATTTATTGGAATAAATAGTATATTGGTAAAAACATTAGAATCAACTGAGAAATGTTCTGAAACAATTTATTTCTTTACTGTTCTTGACATTTACCAACTTATACTAATACCAGTATTTGCTAGTTACAGATTAAAATAAGTATGAAAATTTGTCATTTGTTGATAAATAGAGCTATGTATTGGTGAATGTCCAAAATAACTATTTCACAAAGTTCCTTTTGTACATTGACCAAATGCCCTGATAAATGCTGTCCTTCATCAGCAATCTTGTAAAATCTTACAGTTTTTCATGTTATTCAGCAAGATAGAAGGCTGCCTTAGAAGGCTTTATAGCATATGGTAAAATATCACAGACCAGCTCAAGGTCTCAGTGAACAAACTTCCCTGCAGAGTTATATTTGTGACCAAATACATCCAGAGAAAACATTGATTCTAGACAGTAAAGGATGGTAGCATATAACCTCCTGGCCCAAGTTGAAAATGAAACTTGAACAGATGGCATTATAGTATAATAATGATCAGAAACTGAGGATCTTATCTCTGAGATGTGGTGCATTTTCCAAATAATTCATTTTGAAGGTGTGATGTTGAGGTAAACTAGGGTCTTTAAGCTTTTAATCATCATTTTGTCCATGAGCCTATGCACCATGTAGACTGTTCTGAATAAATGGTAAACTAAGGTCAGATATGACTTCTATGAAACTGAAGCTGGGGCAGGGCAGCCAGAAAGACTAAACCTTCTAGTAAGTCAGTTGCAATGGGAGGGGGGCGGTGTCAGGGAATATCACATGACCTATACTGGCCTGGTTGTGTAAAGACGTTTCCTTCCTAAGTGAAGCTGTACTCCCTTTATTCTTCTCCTTTGCCCAGGGAAAAGAGGAGACACACAGATTGAATCCTAGCCCCTTATCCTCAGGTTATCAGTTTCTGATCTACTACAGGCTTGAGCTCTGATATCAAGGCTTTTTATAAATTGCCTCATATACTGTCAAAAGAGAAAATGTATAACTTACAATATGGCACTCCCAGCTGGCGGCAACAGCTTCTATGGCCAGGGGCCGTGCTTTGCCCCTTCAGAGGCTGAGGAGGCAGCCTCGATGCTCTCACTCGCAATTTGGGGACACGCATGAAGGGTGGAGCTGGGGCCAATCTTGTTCGGCTGCTCCACCCTTGGAGCTTCAGTGCACCTCATGCTCGGAGAGGAATGGACGTTTTTTTCTTACCACTCCTGCATGAGGAGCAGGGAGATCAACAGGGCAGGAGTCGGTTCTTCTGCTCCTTCCCCCGCCACAGCAGAGTGCTCCTGCATGGCAGCGGCGGGGCTCTGGATGCAGCTTTCCTGCTGGTGGCGGCTATGCACTCAGGGGCACGGCATGGTTGCCTGTGCACACCAAGGCTCCCTCCTCGGGGTTCGGTGGTAGCGCCCAGCAGCCACATTTCCTTCTCCTGCCACAGCAGAGTGCTCCTGTGTCATGGCGGGGCTCCAGATGCGGCTTTCCTGATGGCAGTGGCAGTGTGCTCGGGGGTGCGGTGTGGCTGCCCGTGCACACCCAGGCTTCCTCCTTAGGGTTCAGAGGGAGCACCCAGCAGCTGTGTTGCCTTCTCCTGCCGCAGCAGAGTGCTCCTGCGCGGCGATGGTGACAGGGCTCCGGACGTGGCTTTCCTTACAGCAGCAGTGGTGCAGCCAGTAGCACGGCGCATGTCCCCATGGCTGCCCACGTACACTCAGGCTCCGAGCTGGGCTTGACCAGGGGGTGGCGGGCAGCATGCTTACTGGGGGTGCTGGGGTTGTGATTGGCATTAATTGGGGGGCACGGATTGTGGCTATAAGGCTGTGGGGCTGGCTCTCCCTGGGAGGCTTTACAGGGAGGACTTTACACCCCTATATTACAGGGCCATTGTTGGGGAGTGGGGGTTCTCTCTCATTACTCGCCCCCGTTTTGTTTTGGCAAGTTCTCTTCCTTTGGGGCCAGTTAAGCTTATTTGGATTAATTCCTGCATGTTTTGGTTCCAGGGGGGTCTAGCAGCCATTTTGTGTGGTTTATCTGCTAATCAGCTCTCTACTAGTTGAATCCCACTATTCCCATTTACTCAGTGGGGCCTTGGGGGAGTCACTTTTACTTAGATGCTGGCTTACCTCACTTCCGGCGGCATTTTGGGAATTTTGTTCTGGTGGCCATTTGATTGCTCATTTAGAACAAGTCATTATTAATATTATGATTAATAATAAACAATTTCAATAATATATATAGAGAGAGCGGGGGCATTCTGTCTGGGCCTGTGGCCAGTGAACTGGTTCCTCAGGAGGCCGGATCTGGTTTCATGGGCCTGATGGCCATTTTTCTTCAGCCTGCCGGGCCACCTTTGCTGCTCAGGGGCCATTTGATGGTGGGTGGTCTGTTACTTGGCCCTATTTGGTCCGTGGGTGTTGGAATCCTGTGGTCAGGTGGTCTCGGTAGTGGCCGGGTTTATGTACTCCATGGGGGGTTTAGTCATGCCTCCGAAAAAGGTTGCTGGCCTTCCAAAGGGTAAGCAGCCAGCTAAAAGGTCCCCAGGCAGCCTGCAATAGCCTTATCATCCTCTGATGTGGAGGAAACAGGTCCCAGTCGGCAAGAACTGCTGGAGCGCTTAGCAGCTTTGGAGCAAGCCCGTGCAGTCCCCAAGTCTGACCAAGGGGCCAAATGCATGAAGCCCACTAGGGCTGCATCCAAGGCATCCTTTACTAATGAGATCTCGTCTCACATTTCTTCCCTGGAGAGTTTGTCTGGTCATGGAAGGCCACCCAGCACAGTGGTGGGCAGAGCATCTGGCAGCCAAGCCTCAGAGGCTTCGTTGGACAATGAGGGTTCAGCGGCAGCTCATGATGTCAGTGAGGTGGAAGCTGAGCAGGTGGTGCTAGCTGTCCAGCCCCCCAAGCAGGAAGGTAAAATTTCCTGGCTTCAGCAAGGGTCTGTGTGGCCTTGGGGGACCTGGGGTCTGGCCGCTGCCCCTGCACCCCCTTGCATGCCTTTGGACTCATATATGCAGCCAGGCTCAGCAGCCCCTTCCTCCTCAGCTGGTGACTGGCCACTCAGTGGTCAGGTTCCTCTGTTAGTGCAGCCACCTGGGTCATCTGTGTGGCCACCCATTACTTCCCAACCTCAGGCTGCTATGGGCTGGGTGGCACCATGGGGGGCCTTTTATGAGTACCCTTGGGCTAGCTATGGGTCAGTGCTGTTCAGGGCTCTACCCTTCGGAGATACAGCCATGCCCCTTGGGGACCACTTGACCTCAGCGACTGAGGAGATCCTCGAGGGTGAATATGTTGATGTCTTTACCCTTCTCTTCAGGGAGCTGAAGAAGAAGGATAAAGTGGACCTTGAGGAGCAGGATAAGGAGTGACTTAAGTGCCGCAAGGTTGACAGGACCTGGGCCAATTGAGTGCCTGGGTTTCTTATCTATGCGAGTGTCATAGCTCATGCCCAGCCTTGGAGAGCATCCCCTCTGTTCCAGGGTATGAATAGAATATGCAGGGGGTATTCAGACTTCGCCAGTGCAGCTTGGCTGCAATACAACAAAGAGTTTTGCATGCGTGCTGCCTTGCTCAATCCTGCCTTGCATTGGGACCAAGTTCACCAGAAGCTTTGGCTGCAAGTCATGTCCCCGGCTAGGCCCAATGTGGGAGATCGCTCAGACAGTGGTCATCTGGTTCAAAGGACCTCCATGCCAGCTAGCACTTGCCCTCCCAGGGATCAGGCTGCTGCGGCTTGTATGATATGATGGGAGTTTGCATCCCAAGGGGTTTGTTCCAGGGAGCCCTGCAAGTTCCACCATGCGTGCCCAGTTTGTATGAGTCCCCATGCCTTTACAGCTGGTAAGTGTTCAGGTCAGGGTAAGTGGTGTGGGCAGGATGGTTCTGGGTCTTCCCAGCAACAGACAGGTAAGGGGCCCTCGCCACAATGAGTGAGTGGACAAATTGTCAGATGTTGCTTGGTTCCGGCTGTTAATGGTTATGTGTTTTTGTTCTCTTCTTCTCTAGGTCAGTCGTTTGGCGGTCGGCAATGACTTAGGAGTTGATAAGTTGTTTAATATTCAAGTGTGTTATTGTTATAGGTCCAGGGCCCTGGGACTTGTTTGCAGTTGCAGGACCTGGGTTGTTGTGTTCCAAGGCTTCCCTGCCGGGTGTGTGCAAGAAGCTTGGAGATGGTTTTGTTTTGGGCCCTCAGCCTGTGTTGAGCAGCTGGTGGCTGTACGGCACAATTGCAAGGTTACTTGCCCTCGTGGGGAACCCCTGAACAAGCCAATCCCCCCTGGGGCTTTATGGCCATGGAGGAGCTTTAAAGGGGTGAACCACTTCGCCAGGCCAGCTGGATCACAGCCATATGTTGGATGGCTAACCCCTGGGGCAGTCGGTGGATCACCTAAACAGGTCAAGGTGGAGGTCCAGGAGTGACCCCAGGGCCTGACCTGTACCGCTAGTTAGGCCTTTGCTGTGTTGACAAATATGTTGTTATAAATTAATAAAGTGGCCCTTCTAATTCCCAACACTTGTGTCTGCCTCTTCATTCCGACTGGGAGGGGGCAAAAACTGTTTTGGTTTTGTGGATAAAGGCTAGTGGGGATTTCTGACTTTATCTGAATCATTATTAAGGAAACATAACAGCACAGTAGTGAGCTCACAGAACTGATGGCATTTTCTGTGCGCCTAATATAAAATTAACAGCTTGCTGTGTAGGATCCACAGAGTTAATGCAAAGGAATTTCAATTTAAAGGAAAACTCTTTTTCCTTAAATAGAAAAAGTACAATCTAGTTAGTGGTTTGACATGCATTTTTTCAGGAAGCTAACAATTGAACAATGTATGCTATGCATTTGTCTACTGGAGGATATTCATATTTTATTCATTAAGAGATTACATTTGTAGTTATTTAAGCTCAATCTACATAAAATGGTCAGGGCCACCAGAACTGATGGGGATCTCTATCTATCTGCAGTTACCCTCACCTCCACATTTGCTGCACACTGGCAGGATTAGACTCAAATCAGAAGTCCTGTTGACATATTTCAGTGAATGTTTGTATAGCCTGCATGTGCAGGCACACATTTGTTTGTAAGAAAGAGCCATCATGTTATTCACTTTACACATGAAACTGGGGCAAAATACCTGGACAAATGTATGGTACCTAGATAAATATGAGATACATGCACTTACTGTAAAATGAGGATTACTTAACACATGTATAAAGAAAAATCAAGATTATCTCATTCATGAGAGTATCTCATTCATGGCCTCAAACATTTCAGATATATATTTTGTCCTTTAATAGGTTTTTGTGATGGTGGAGGGTGTCCTCATGTCATAGCTGATTTATGGCAACCCCTGGTGGGGTTTTCATGGCCAGAGATGAACAGAGGTGGTTTGCTATTACCTGCCTCTGCAACCCTGGTCTTCACTGGAGATTTCCCATCCAATTAGTAACCAAGGCTGATCCTGCTTAGCTTCTGAGATCTGATGAGATCAGGCTCACCTGGGCTATCCAGGTCAGGGCTAATAGATGTTTACTGAATATGAAATCAAGATATTTTTAGGAGAAACTACATAAAAAAGAACAAGAATTAAAGAAAAAAAATGGGGGAAAACAATAATACAAGAAATCAAAATACTGCAGGAGCAAATAAGAGCTATTGCAAATAAGGAATTAGAATGGAAATTGAAGACATTACAGCAAAAGTCATTTGAAGGAGCAAATAAGCCAGGAAAGAACCTAGCCTGGCAATTGAAAAAAAGAGAGAGAATAAAATAATTAGCCAAATAATTGAAGAAGGAAAAGAACTAAAAGATTATCAAACAATTAAGCAAGCCTTTTATAAATATTATGCAAAATTATTTCAAAGGAAGGCAGTAACTCAGAAGAGTATTGATCAATATTTACAGAGAATAGACTTACCAATGATACCAACGAATATGAAGGAGAGGTTAAATGCTCCAATAACAGAAGAAGAAATTATATAAGCAATAGATGCAGCAAAGATTGGTAAAGCACCAGGACCGGATGGGATAACAGCTAAATTTTACAAAGTAATGAAGGAAGACCTTGTACTAGTATTAAAAAGTATAATGAATGATATATTGCAAGGAAAAGGACTTCCAGATACATGGAATGAAGCGAGTATTGCCTTGATACCGAAGGAATGACAGGACTTGACTGATGTCAAAAATTATAGACCAATTTCGTTGATAATGCGGCACTTTCCCATTCGGCAGCAAGGCTGCTCGGATGGGGGCCGGGTTTGCCGCTCCGGAAGGAGCAAAGACAGCCCGCGCTTTAGCCCTTCTGGGCATTGGCCTGGGGGCGGAGCAAACGGCTAGTTAGCTGGTTCCGCCCCACAGGCCCTGCTCAGTCGCCGCGTGTCTGCTCGTGGGAGGGGTGCTTGTTTGCAGCTCTCCAAGAGCAGGGCCGGCGGCTGCAAGGCCTGTGCACGGGCCTCGGGAGCCTCTTTTAGGGAGGACGGTCGGCGGCCCCGGCAGCCTCGGCAGCTGGGCTGAGAGCCTGCTGCCGCCCGCTGGCTGAACGCGCACGCGTCGGCTGGGTGCGGCCCGCCCTGCATCGCTTCGGCGGCACGCCGGAGACAGGCCCGAGTCCTCGATCACGCTGCAGCGAGGGAGCGAGCATCTGGGTCCACGGCTGCAGACGGAGGTGGGTGATTTGGCGCCTGCCGTTTCGGCCCAGCCCTCTTCAGCCTGCGCGCCTCACCGCCGCTGTGGCTCGCGCTGCCGCGCCCCATTTTGTCAAGGGGTTGTGAGTCCCCTCTGGGCAACGGATTGGTCGGGGCCTAGCAGGGCCGCTGGGACGGGGGGTCTTTATCGGAGGGGGGCCTTATTTGGTGGCGGTCGAGTTTTCCCCGTTCCCCCCCGGCCCCCGGTGGGTGGCTAGCTGTGAGGGATATCTCCCTCATCTTCCAACCCTCCCCCCCAGTGGGTGGTAGCATCTCCCACCCCCCCTTGTTAGGGTGGGTTGTTACAGGGAGTGGGCGGGGTGCTGGCTTGAATTTTCTGTCCCTGTGTCATGGGGGGTGTCAAGCAGTGTTCTGAGCAGGGCATTTGAGTGGCTTCCCCCCTTTCCTGTTAGGTTATACTGGCCCAGTGGTGCATTATGCCTGGAAAGGGTAAAGGGCCGTCTAAGGGAAAACAGCTGGCGAAGCGTCCCCTATCGAAAAGGCCAGCCCCAGTTTCATCCTCACCAGAGGATGAGGGTGATTTGCTGGGCCGGCAAGACATCTTGGCTCGCTTGACTGCCTTAGAACAAGCCAGGGGAGCAGGCGGCCCAGCACTCGGCAGGGCAAAGAGGGCTCGCTCAACCCTTTTGGCTTTGTCAGCCACCTTCCAGCGGGATGTTCTTAACAGGCTTTCTGCTCTTGAAAGTACAGGTACACCAGCAGCCGGGGAGCGAGCCTGTGAGGTGCCAGTGACTGAAACCACAGCCGTTGAACAGAGTGGCGCAGCTGAGCAAAGCGGGCAGGAGGAATCTGGGCAGGTGGCAGTTGCAATTCAACCTCCTGGAGGTGATGGTAAGTCGGCTGCACCTGTTACACCAGGGTCTTGGCCCTGGGGGCATTGGGGTCAAGTAACTGCTCCACCATCTGCACTCCAGGGGCACATGGTTTCCACGATGGGAGTCCCCCCTCGGTTCTATGGGGCTAACCCTGCATGGCCGCAAGCGCCATGGAATGCGCTTCAGGGCTCTAGTAGCGACATAGCTGGAACGTCTTCGGGACAGGCCCCCCCGGTCCCTGGTTCCCAGGCATCGGTGAGCCACTTTAATCAGTGGGGCTATTATCCGTGGGGCTTTTCTGCGGGGGGGATACATGGTTATGGGTCCATTCCATTTGGAGCTACACCTTTTTCGGGAGACAGCGATGCCCCTAGGTGATCACTTAACTCCTGCCACCAGGGATAAGATTCTGCGTGGCGAATATGTGGATGTTTTCAATCTCTTGTTTCGAGATTTAGAAAAGAAAGATAAAGAGAAATTAGATGATCGCGACAAGGAAAGGTTGAAGCGCAGGAAAATAGAACGAAACTGGCATAACTGGCTGCCGGGCATGTTAATCTATGCTGGCGTGGTGGCTAGGTCTCAGCCTTGGAAGGCTGCCCAGTCGTTTCAATATATTGATATAATTTACAGAGGACATACGGACTTCGTTGGTGCAGCTTGGCTGCAATACGACGAGGAATTCCGTATGCGTGCCGCTCTCAACCCGACCTGGCAGTGGGACAGGATACACCAACAGCTTTGGCTGCAGGTTATGTCCCCGGCCAAGCTGAATGCGGGTGACCGCTCTGATAGCGGCCACCTGGTGCAGAGGAGTCAGAATGCACAGGGCACCCGCGCACCCGCGGGGCAGCCGGTTCAACCCCGGCTACTGTGCTGGGACTTCAGTTCCCAAGGGGTGTGCTCCAGAAAGGTGTGTAATTTTAAACACCAGTGCCCAATCTGTGGTGGCCCCCACCCTTTCACTTCCTGCACCAGGCAGTCCAAGAGGGCGGGAAGACGTGGTGGCAGGAGCGGGGGCGGGGGGCCCCCAGCTACTGCTGGAAAAGGGCCCCAGCCCCATAAACCTGAAGGTCCTTGAACGCCTCCTTGTGGAGTACCCTAAGCGCACGGAAGCGCGTTTTTTGTTGGAGGGTTTTTGTTACGGCTTTAGGATTCCTTTTCAGGGTCCTAGGGCCCCCTTCATGTCCTCTAATTTACGTTCGGTTGTGGGCATGGAGGAGGTTGTTAGGAGTAAAATAGCTAACGAATGTTTGGAGGGGCGTGTTCTGGGCCCCTTTTCAGCCCCCCCGGTTCCGTGTTTGAGAGTGTCGCCCCTGGGTGTGGTCCCAAAGAAAGCCGCGGGGGAATTCAGGCTCATTCATCATTTGTCCTACCCTAAAGGTGGGTTGGTGAATGATGCAATCCCTGAGCACATGTGTTCTGTTAGATACACTTCTTTCGATCAGGCTGTCAAGATTGTAAGGCAATGCGGGGTGGGGGCTGAGATGGCGAAATGCGACATAAAGTCCGCTTTTCGTCTTCTGCCGGTTCACCCGGACGACTTCGAGTTGCTTGGCTTCTCGTTCGATGGCCAGTTTTATATGGATAGGGCATTGCCGATGGGTTGCTCGATTTCGTGTGCAGCCTTTGAGCGTTTTAGTCGTTCCTGTAATGGGCCCTCAGGTTGCGGCTTCGATGCCGTGCCACGGCCCATTATTTAGATGATTTCCTTTTCGTTGGGCCCCCGGGGGGGGCAATGTCTCTGCCTTTTGACTGGCTTTATTGCCTTGGCGGAGGAGTTAGGTGTGCCTCTTGCCCACGAGAAAACGGAAGGTCCAGCCACTAACCTCACCTTTTTAGGGATTGAGCTAGATACAATCAGGCAGGCCTCCCGGTTGCCTGCCCAGAAGCTCTTCGATCTTCGTACGCAGCTGGCGCTTTTTAAGGGGAAAAAGAAAGCCACATTGCGTGAGCTCCAGCAGCTGGTGGGGCGTTTAAATTTTGCCTGCCGGGTCGTAGCCCCCGGCAGGGCTTTCCTCCGGCGCTTGTGCGATGCCATGGGGGGGCTTCGTCTCCCCCATCATCGCCTTTCCATCAATAGGGGGATGAGGGAGGACCTGGAAGTATGGGAGGCATTCCTCCAGGACTTTAACGGGGTCTCATTTTGGAGGGAGCTGCTTATGTTAGCGGCTGATATGCAGGTCGCGTCCGACGTTTCTGGGTCCCTCGGGTTTGGTGTTTATTTTCAAGGACACTGGTGTGCCGAACGGTGGCCAGTACAATGGGTCAGGATGGGATGGTGTAAAGACCTCACCTTCCTGGAACTGTTTCCGATCCTAGTAGCGGTGCATCTCTGGGGGGACTCATTGGCAAACCACTCTGTCCACTTTTGGTGCGACAATCAGGCAGTGGTTCATGTCCTCCGGTCTCTTACATCTAGGTCAGCAAGGGTCATGAGGCTGGTGCATGTCTTCACCCTTCGGTGTTTAAAACTTAATATTTTGTTTATGGCTAGGCATGTCCCTGGGTTGGACAATAGCATGGCAGATGCTCTGTCTCACTTTCAGGTTCCCCGGTTTCGGCAGCTTGCCCCCGAGGCGGACGCCACACCGAACACGATGCCGTGGGAACTGTGGAACCTTGGAGGCTAGAGACGGAAAGGGCTATTCAGCTAGCACTGCCCCCCAGCTCGCGGCGGTCGTATGATCGAGCAGTGCGTCAATTTGTGGGTTTTAGGGGGAATGCAGGCTTGCAACAGGTATGGCCCATACCAGTTCAGCACCTCATGCATTTCTGCATGGCGCAGAGAGGTACCGGGTTGTCGGTTAAGTTCATCAGCTAGCAGCTTTGGCCTTCGCTAGTAAGGCCAGGGGTCTCGCAGATATGACAGGCGATTTCCGATTGCGGAAAATGCTTGAAGGGTGGGCCCGTGAAACCGGGACTCACAGGGATGATAGACAGCCAATTTCCCCTATTATTCTTAGGGGCTTAGGAGAGCTTTGGGATAAATTATGTTGCTTTCGGTTTGAGGCGGCATTGTTTCATGCGGCTGCCCTGACCGCATTTTTTGGGGCGCTTAGGGTCGGCGAGTTGGTGGCCCTGTCACGGGCTGATCACTTGGGCCATGCCTTGAGGGCGCAGGATCTCAAATTCGAGGGTGATGAGGTCACCCTTAGGGTACGGAGATCCAAGACTGACCAGACGGGTAAGGGGTTCATGTTACGTTTGGGCATATGTGCTGAGCCTGGTTTATGCCCTGTCAGCACTTTATGGTGCTACGTGGATCTACGGGGAGAGGGTGACGGGCCGCTTTTTCGGCACGTGGATGGATCCCCATTGACCAAATATCAGTTTTGGTCTGTGACTGGGAAGGCTTTATCAGAACTGGGTCTTGACGGCTTGAAATTTGGGACCCATTCTTTCAGGATTGGGGCGGCCTCGACAGCCGCGGCTATGGGGTACCCAGGCCCAGTTATACAGCGACTGGGACGTTGGCGGTCAGCGGCCTTCCGATCTTATGTTCGCCCTTTGGGTGGAGAGGTGAACACTTCTTGATTTTGGTCTCTTTGCAGGTGCGGCGGCTTGCTACACGCGGAAGAGGGTTTTGATTTGCAGCCATAGTATGGTTTTCTGGGCTGCTCATCAAGCAAAGAAGACCCAGTTCGGCTTGCAATTGGGCCTCAGTTTGTGGGCTACTGTGGAATGGCAGGGTCGCAGAGGTTTGAGGTGGCCTGGTCTCTTGCCGCTCCTTTTTGAGGGAAGATACGGCCCTCTGCCGGACATCCTGGTCATCCACCTCGGTGGCAATGATCTCGGCCTTGTGAAGGGTAAGGCCCTATCCTTGCAAGTGGAGGCCGACCTTTGGGTGATTAAAGAGCATTGGCCCAACACGCTCATTATATGGTCGGCAATACTTCCCCGCCGTGTTTGGAGGGAAGCTTTGGACCCTGCTGGGATTGAAAGGGCACGTCACAGGGCCAACAGGGCCATGGAGAAGGCCTTGGGCCGGGGTCTTGGGATATATCTGCCACACCCCACTATTAAGGCTGAGGTGGCTGACCTCTATCGTAGCGATGGGGTCCACCTGTTGGTGAGTGGCAATAACATTTTCCTGGAGGATTTGCGGCAAGGACTCAGGTTGGCCATAAGCCACCTGTGGGGTGCTAGGGCCTAAGCAGAGGCTTGACCCTTAGCAGTGGCAGGTAGGATAGCTTGAGCGGGCCGGTGACCCCTTGGCACATTCCCATTAGTTGGGAAATGGGGGTCTGTCAGGAGTGGCTGGTGAGGCTGTATGGCTGCCAGCTGCGAGGGCAGACTGCCTGGTGGGGAACCCTGACAAGGCCGCCCCTAGGCTCCACGGCTAGTGAGGGCTGGTGCTTTGAAGGGGAACCACTCACCTGGCCACCGGGTCCCAGCCATCCTCTGGATGGAACACCCCCAGGGCAGCAGGGGTCACCCAGACAGGTCAAGGCAGTGGTCCGGCAGGACCCCAGGGCTTGACCTGTACCGCAGTTAGATCCCTTGCCGCAATGACAGGTTATGTTATGTTGGTGTTAATTAATAAAGTGGCCCTGTTTATATCCCAATATGGTCTCTGTCTTTTATTCCGACTGGAGTGGCAATGCAGCACTTTCCCATTCAGCAGCAAGGCTGCTCAGATGGGGGCCGGGTTTGCCGCTCCGGAAGGAGCAAAGACAGCCCGCGCTTTAGCCCATCCAGGCATTGGCCTGGGGGCGGAGCAAACGGCTAGTTAGCCGGTTCCGCCCCACAGGCCCTCCTCAGTCGCCGCGTGTCTGCTCATCCCACCCACCTCTCCCTGTTACGGTGCGGGATTAGCCGGTCGCCTTTTTATGGGGCCAGGTAGGAATTTTTTCTTCTTCCGCAATTGGCCAACAGGGAAGTTATTTTTCACCTACCTCGCACTGCGGGAAATTTTTAAATTGGTGGTATGGTGGATTGTACATAGTTTGGCCACTGGCAGGTAGGATAGCTTGAGCGGGCCAGTGACCCCTTGGCACATTCCCATTAGTTGGGAAATGGGGGTCTGTCAGGAGCGGCTGGTGAGGCTGTACGGCTGCCAGCTGTGAGGGCAGACTGCCTGGTGGGGAACCCTGACAAGGCTGCCCCTAGGCTCCACGGCTAGTGGGGGCTGGTGCTTTGAAGGGGAACCACTCGCCTGGCCGCCGGGTCCCAGCCATCCTCTGGATGGAACACCCCCGGGGCAGCAGGGGTCACCCAGACAGGTCAAGGCAGTGGTCCGGCAGGACCCCAGGGCTTGACCTGTACCGCAGTTAGATCCCTTGCCGCAATGACAGGTTATGTTATGTTGGTGTTAATTAATAAAGTGGCCCTGTTTATATCCCAATATGGTCTCTGTCTTTTATTCCGACTGGAGTGGCAAACAATGATTACAAAATATTTACAAGGATATTGGCAGATAGACTTAAAATATGGCTAATGGACTTTGTAGGAGAGGATCAGGCTGGATTTCTACCAAATAGACAACTAAAACACAATCTGAGGGTGGTTATAAATGTCATTGAATATTTTGATAAACATCCAGATAAGGAAGTTGGGCTCTTCTTTGCAGATGCAGAGAAGGCCTTTGACAATTTGAATTGGGACTTCATGTTTGCATCGATGGAGAAGATGGATTTAGGTAAAGAATTTATAAAAAGCAGTAAAGTCAATTTATAAAGAACAGAGAGCAACAATTTGTGTTAACAACGACTTGACAGAGAAGTTTGAAATAAGAAAAGGAACAAGACAAGGTTGTCCACTATCACCACTGTTGTTTGTTATGGTCTTAGAAATATTATTAAGGCAGATCAGAGAGGATGAGAATATAAAAGGAATCAAAATAAAGGGATCTTCATATAAGTTAAGAGCTTTTGCAGATGACGTGATGTTTATAGTAGAAGATCCACTACAAACTCTGCCAAGATTGCTGGACAGAATTAAAGAATTTGGAGACTTGGCAGGCTTCTATATAAATAAAAAAAAGTCTAAAATAATAACCAAAAACATAACAAAGAAGAAGCAACAAGAATTGAGGGAAGTGTTGCCTAGAATTATGTTCCTAATGCAAACGATACCAATGGTTAAAGACAAAAAACAATTTGAAAAATGGCAGAGGAAAATATTGGAATTTGTGTGGGCAGGAAAGAAACCTAGAGTAAAAATGAAAGTACTTTGTGATGTTAAGGAAAGAGGTGGAATGCAGTTACCTGATCTTCGACTATACCATGAGGTAATATGCTAAGTATGGCTAAAAGAATGGGTGTCTTTATCCAATCATAAACTGTTAATATTGGAAGGCTACAATAAACTTTTTGGATGGCATGCATATTTGTGGTACAATAAACACAAAATGGACACAATGTTCCAGCACCACTATTTGAGAAGAACTTTATTTTTAACCTGGCTGAAATATAAAAAGTACATTGATCAGGAGAAGCCATTGTGTATTGTACCAGCTGAAGAGATTAACCCAAACTTGGAATACAAAGGTAAAGAATGGCTTACCCTTAAAGAATTAACAGAAACAGAAGATAAGGAGCTAAAACTCAAACCAAATGAGGAATTGCCATTCAAATACGGCTGGCTACAATATCGACAGATCAAGGATTTATTTGACTCAGATCAAAGGAAGACAGTTTTTAGAATTAAAAATTCAGAGTTAGAAGAACTTTTGTTAGGGGATAACAATAAAGCAATCTCTAAAATTTATAAACTGTTATTAAAGTGGTTTACAGAAGATGAGACAGTCAAGGTTCAAATGATAAAATGGGCGATAAATTGTAATAATGAAATAACGATGGAGGCATGGGAGCAATTGGGGAAAAATACCTTAAAAATTTCAACATGTACCAGTATTAAAGAGAATGGCTATAAAATGTTATATAGATGGTATTTAACACCGAAAAAATAGCCATAGCTAATAAACAGCTGTCTAATAAGTGTTGGAAATGTAAGGAGAATGAAGGTTCTCTATTTCATATGTGGTGGACTTGCAGCAAGGCTAGAGACTTTTGGGCTAGAATATGTGCTGAGATGTCTTTAATACTCCAGTATAATGTTGTTAAAAATCCAGAAATGTTGCTGTTATCTTTACATTTGGAAGATGTTAATAGAAATGATAGGATATTATTGTAGTATATGATAACAGCGGCAAGAATATTATATGCACAATACTGGAAGAGAGAAGAAACACCTGAAATTGAAGAATGGATATGAAAATTGTTGTACATGGCTGAAATGGACAAATTAATGAGAAAACTGAGAGATCAAGATCCAAAGGGATTTTTCAAAGATTGGAAGAAAATGAGAAAGTACTTAGAAAGAAAATGGGATGTTAAAGGACAATTGTGGTCTTTTGAAGTATATTAAATAAGATAAGATATATTTTAGATCTTTACCAGTAGTAACAGACTAATAATTATACTGTAGAAATATGATCAGAAAATGGGGGGTTGGAGTGCTGTTGGAAGTCAACACTGAAAAGGGGGAGGGGAGGGGTGGGGAACATATACTTATGGGAATTGAAAAGAAATGTAGTTGCTTTTAATTTGATTGTATGTCAACCCATCCAATAAAATTTCATCCAAAAAAAAAAATATTTTTAACTTCTGAAACATATGAATCTGCATAAATTTAATTTTACAACAATCAAATGCTTTTTATAAGCATAAATTTCAAATGCTAGTTTTGAAATGTTTTATTCCTGAACACTAAAATGCTCCTCTCCAAATGAAAAAAGTAGTTTGCTAATTATATGTATATACCTTATGAAGCAATCCTTAGCAGGTCTACTTTAAAATGTCCCATTTTATTCAGTGAGGTGTGTAGAACGGGTTCGGGTCATATTAGCAGTCAGACCCTTCTCATGCTAACAGAGCAGTTTTTGGATGTAATATCATAAACCTCTTCCTCATATGCTATAAGCACAGGGACCAGGGCGGATGCCAGCTGGACAGGGACATGGAAAACTACCAGAATGTGAGTCATAGGTGGCTGACTGACAGCCCTTCCACGCCCCAGAGAGATGCATAACTTAGAAAAATGAGTTTTTCCAAGAGGAACATGGCACTTATCTTGTCCTCACCTGGCTTCACTTCCCTTCAACCACTTACCTTGATTAAGCACTCAAAACCTGGGGACTTTTCCCATCTGGTAATTCCTAGGTCATCAAGCACCTTTTTACAACTAAAAGTCCACCCTAGATAAATTTACCAGACTCTCCCGACTTTAGTGCTACCTCCAGAGAAACCATTAAGTCATTGTCTTTGGAAGGAAGACATCAGTTTGTCCCAGGGTATGTTTTGCCCTATATTTGGACTCCCTAGACACTCACTCTGTTCATGTTCTGGATCCATATACCCATCCTCAAGTTTGCTCGAGCCTCCTCCTTCTTCCTGTGAAACACTGGTCATTTTGCTGCTGCTCCCATGGACCCTTCTTTCTTCAGGACTA
Source organism: Eublepharis macularius (assembly GCF_028583425.1). Classification (NCBI taxonomy): domain Eukaryota; kingdom Metazoa; phylum Chordata; class Lepidosauria; order Squamata; family Eublepharidae; genus Eublepharis; species Eublepharis macularius. The sequence continues at coordinate 121,782,240 of NC_072792.1, forward strand.
GTAATTATCGCTCTCCCTAATCACTTCCACCCACTTTCCTCCTTGTTTTTCCTAGTTAGCCTTGTATGCTGTCAGACTGTGGCTAAATAATGTCCTTCCTACAGGTTCCCCTTTACAAGCAAACAAGAGTCCATTGTTTGAATAAGGAAACTTTACTGCAGAAATGGTTCATTATAGTCCACTGTCCTGAATAGGAGACTCAGGATGGTACAAGATCATTGTTACCAATGAAGGGCAAAGCATGAGGTACAAAGTAACAGTTCCCAGCTGAACCAGCCTCCCCCCACAGTTCTCAAAACAATATCTTTCAGTCTTGGGAAGCTGGGCTCTCTCAAGGCCAATCCTGGGTGGAACGGTGTTAGACAAAACAATCTCGTCCGGTGAGAAATCTGCTTGGGAACTGGTGCACCTGTGGGGAAAGCACTTAAACACTAGAAGCATTAGAAAATGGAGTCAGTACAGCTCATATATACACTGGACCTGACATTCTGCCCCCCTTAAAATAAATCCGCCCCTGGTTTATATGGGTAGCGAGTATGAAAAGCTTTGGTTAATCTAGGAGCATGAACATGCACAGAGTTCACCCACTCATCATAACCAGAGTCAAAGTCCTTCCACCTGATGAGGTAAAAAAGCTGATTACGTTTGAATTTAGAGTCCAGAATTTGTTGCACTTCATAGTGTACTTGGTCGTCTATTAAAGTGGGGATGGGTGGAGCTTTGACATGCCACTTGTCATCGGTTGGAGCTCTTTTTAAGAGACTGACATGGAATGTATCATGAACATGGCGCAAATTCTTGGGTAAATTTACTGCAACAGTCACTTTATTGATTACTTTGCGCACAGTAAAAGGTCCAAGGAACTTTAACGCTAGTTTGCGGCTGGTCTGGGCTAGTTTTAGATTTTTGGTGGAAATATAAACATGATCCCCAGGTTGTAAATCCCAATCGGCCGCACGATGGCGATCTGCGTACTTTTTGTAATCCTGTTTGGCTTTCTCGAGGTGTTTTTTAATAAGAGTCCATTGTTGAGCGGCCTCCCCCCACCATGACGATACATCCGATGAACTAGAGGAATAGAGAGGGGGAGCGTCCAACGGAAAAGGGTTGAAGTGGGCTCCATATACAACCTTGAAAGGAGCCTCCCCGGTGGAAGCATGCACACTGTTGTATGAAAATTCAGCTAGAGGGAGAAGGTCCACCCAATTGTCCTGTTGGAAGTTAATGTAGCAACGAAGGAACTGCTCTAAGATCTGATTAGTTTTTTCGGACTGCCCGTCGGTTTGCGGGTGGTGGCTTGAACTGATTCCTTGTTCAATATTCAACATCTGTAAAAGCTCCCGCCAGAAGTTGGCAACGAATTGTCTGCCGCGATCCGAAATCACCTTGGACGGAAAAGAATGTAATTTTACGATGTGTTTTAAGAATAGATCTGCCAATTTTCGAGCGGAGGGTACGGCAGTACATGGAATGAAATGCGCTTGTTTGGAAAACAGATCTACTACCACCAAAATGCAATTATGTCCTTTCGAAATAGGTAAATCAGTGATAAAATCCATGGATATTGTTTCCCAAGGTCTGTTAGGTGTTTCCAATGGTTGTAAAAGACCCGGAGGTTTCCCTTTCCGAGTTTTGGCGCTGAGGCAAATGGGGCAGGAGCCTACATATTGGGAAATGTCCTTGCGCATACCCGGCCACCAAAACTGCCGTTGTATTAAATGTAACGTTTTCAAGTACCCATAATGTCCGGCGGTGGGGGCATCATGACACCGCTGCAAGACCTCCCGTCGGAGGCTGTCTGGGACATAGAATTTGTTCCCAGCTAGCCAATCCCCCTGTGGGGATTGATTCAGTTTGGTTTTAGGTGCTTTAACCCCCTCCTTTTCCACCTCAGATTTAAGTTTCGATTTCCACTCTTGGCTGTGCGGGAGGGGCTGGCTTGCTCGGCTGCGTGTAGTTACCACGCCTCCCAATTGCGTAGGTGAGAAGACAGTGTCTATAGTCTCCTCCCGTTTGCTTTTGTGTTGGGGCATGAGCGATAGGGCGTCTGCAAGGAAGTTAGTTTTGCCCGGGAGGTAATTCAAAGTGAAGTTGAATTTGGAAAAGAATTCTGCCCATCGTAATTGTTTGGCATTCAGTCTGCGAGGGCTTCGAAGGGCCTCCAGATTTTTATGGTCCGTCCAAACCTCGAAGGGGTGCCGCGCCCCCTCCAGCCAATGCCGCCAGTTAGTGAGGGCTGCTTTTACTGCAAAGGCTTCCTTCTCCCACACATTCCAATTCCTTTCAGCATCAGAAAACTTCCTTGAAAGGAATGCACAAGGCCGCAGTTTCCCATCCTCCCCCTTCTGCAATAATACACCTCCAATCGCCGTATCGCTGGCGTCGACCTGCACTATGAAAGGGTAGTTCTCGTTGGGGTGGCAAAGGACGGGTTCTGTTACAAATTGCCCTTTCAGGCATTCAAAAGCTGTTTGGCAATCGGGTGTCCATTGTATTTTGGAGGAGGGTTTCTTTGCCTGGTCCCCTTTATCTTTGGTCTTTAACAGTTCTGTTAAGGGGAGCGTGATTTGCGCGAAGTTTGCAATAAAGTCTCTATAAAAGTTGGCAAAACCCAAGAAGGACTGCAGTTCTTTACGGGTGGTGGGAGTTTGCCATTCTTGGATCGCTTGTATTTTGGCTGGATCCATTTTTAAACCCTCTTGGGATATACAGTAACCAAGGTAAGTGAGTTCAGTTTTATGGAATTCACATTTGGACAACTTGATGGGTAATTTATTATTCATTAAAGTGGCCAGAACTTTCTGAACCAGTTGAATGTGGTCCTCCTCGGTGTCTGAATAAATTAATACATAATCAAGATACACCACTACACCTTTATAAAGGAATTCATGTAGAACTTCATTTATCATGGACATGAATACAGACGGGGCTCCCGTCAATCCAAAAGGCATAACTAAGTATTCATACTGTCCGAGGGGTGTATTAAACGCGGTTTTCCACTCATCTCCTGCCTTAATACGAACGTGGAAGTAAGCATCTTTTAAATCTAATTTCGTAAAGATCTTACCTTGTGCCACGACGTTGAGAAGGTCCCGGATGAGCGGGATGGGATAGGCGTTGTTGGTTGACACAGCATTAAGTCCCCTAAAGTCCGTGCATAGCCGGAGTCCCCCATCTTTTTTCTTCACGAAGAGGACCGGAGCCACATGGGGACTATTGGCTGGGCGGATGAACCCCCTTTGGAGATTGGTGTCGATGAATTTCCAGAGCTCTTCCCTTTCATGGAGACTCATAGGATAGAGTCGGCCTTTGGGTAGTGAGGCTCCGGGTAAGATCTCTACTGCGCAGTCGGTTCGTCTGTGCGGGGGTAGAGTATCAGCTTCTTCTTCGGAGAAAGCATTCAAAAAGGGCCAATAATGTTTGGGTATTTGATTTATTTCTTCTTGGGTGAGAAGAGCTTTTTCGGTGTGGGTTGGATCACTACCCCAATTTTGGTTCCATCGATGGTTTTTACAGTTGGCGTGGTTGAAGGTGATACATCCTTCTGCCCAATTTATGTAGGGGTTATGATCACATAGCCACTTGCTGCCTAGAATTAACGGGTATTTGGCCGTGGTGCTGATTACGAAAGACCTTTTCTCCCAGTGTTGGCCCATGCCCGTCGCTACTGGAACTGTTTCTGTGGTGACAGGGTTCATGTTGGTGCCATCCATTTGTTCAAAAATGACTGGGTTTTGCAATTCCCGGACTGGCAGGACCAGTCCATTGACTAGGGCTGGGGCGATGATGTCTCTTGAACAGCCTGAGTCAATGAGTGCTTGTACACGGATGTGCATCTTCCTCTCCGGGTTAAGCAAAGTCACTGGCATGAATAATATGGACCCATGCGGCCGGTCCCGGGTTGGGACGGGCTTGGGGTGGATCTGTCGTTTGGGCCCTTTTACGACAGATCCATTTCGTTTCCCGACTGGGTGCTTTCTGGATTCCCCTCTACATTTGGGGTAGAGGGGTCGTATTCCATGAGTTCTTCCGCCTCCAACCCCCTGTCTGAGGCAGGTCACTGGGAAGTGCCACGACTCCTGCCCGATCTGGGAGCTGGTGTTGGGCGTTGGAATGTAGGGAATGGAGTAGGGGTTGGACGCCGTAGTTGTAGCGGAGGTCTTTGCACAGGCCGATAGGGGCATTGTGCCGCAAAGTGGCCGGCTTGTCCGCATTGCAAACACAAACCTTGCTGCCATCTAGCATCTCTCGCTCCGCGGGTAGCGTATCCAGTACCCCTTCCTCCCTTCTGTAAAGTTAAGGATCGTCTTTGTCCCGTTTGTTGTTGTTGTTCAACCAAACGGACTTCTAATATGCGATTTTCAACTTCGCATGTAAGCTGGATCCAGCCCAACAGAGTAGGAGGGTTGTCCTGCATAAGGGCTCTATCCAGAAGTCTCGGGTTCAGCCCTTGTTTGAACAGAATTATTTTGGTGGATTCCTCACACCTAGGGCATTTAGCGGCTAGCTGTCGGAATTTTGTAACATAGTCTCTTGCCGACATGCTGCCTTGTCTAATGGCTTGCAGTTCTGTTCGGGCCCTAGTTTCTTCCAAGGGGTCTTCATATTGTGCCCGGATAGCATCCACCAACCCCTGTAAAGTATTGAGTTCTGGGGCCCCAATATTGTATAGTCCTACATACCAGTCTGCCGCTTTGCCTTGTAAACGAGAACCGAGATGTTCGATTTGGCTGGCCTCGCTTCCAAAAAGATGTCCCCACCGGTTGAAGAACTGTACTACTTGTACTAGGAAAAATCCCAGTTTGGATGGATCTCCGTCAAAAGTAGCTTCCAGTTTCACCCAGCCCATTGGAAGGTCTTGTCTCGGGGCTGGTGCAGGATAATAGTCCATCGGAATCGCCAATGGCACCTGCGGCGCGGGAGGATGTTGTTGGGGCCATGGTTGTGGCAGCAGTAATGGTTGCCCGGGGCCTCCCGGTTGCGGTGGTAGGTACGGGACGGGGAGTCCCGGAGGGGGCCTTACCGGTTGGACTGGTGGCAGCATCACCGGCTGAGCTGGCGGTGGTGGCAGTAGCACTGGCTGGGCTGGTGGCGGTAGCACCGGCTGGGCTGGCGGCAGTCGCACCGGCTGGGCTGGCGGCGGTAGCACCGGCTGGGCTGGCGGTGGTGGCCTTGGTTGGGTTGGTGGCGGTAGCACCGGCTGGGCTGGAGGTGGCCGAATAGGTTGGGCCATGATTGGTCGCTGCGGGGCGGGTCGGCGGGGTTGAAGTGGTATAGGCCGCAGTGGTTGATTAGGAGGCAGTAATACCGGTTGATTTGGAGGCAATCTTACCGGCTGCTGTAGAGGTGTCAGTTGCGGTCGAAGCGGGAGGGGCCGCAGCGGCGAAGGCCTGATGGGTGCTGGGCCACGCGGGCTTGCCCCTCCCGGCGTCGTTGAGCTGGGAATTGGAGGTTGTTCCCGTGGCACGACCTGCACTAGTAGACCTTCCCCGGGGATTTGCTGAATGGGAATAATTACTGGCGTTAGATGTGGCAATCCCTCCCTTGGGGAAGCTGGAGGCTCTTCTAACTGATCCGGCCGGACCGTTATTGGGGAAGCTGGAGGGGGTATCACCGGCGACTCTGTCGGGCGGGTTGGCTCCTCTCCACTCTCTCCAGGGACCTCAACTGGAGTATCCCCGGAAGGCGGAACTTTGTCCGGTCTAGGGGGTTCCGTTGGAGTTTCTCCCGGCTCTCCCAGCTCTCCAGGGTGGGGTTCCCCCTCTTCTTCCGATTCGGGAGGGTCGTTAGGGCACTGGCCAGTGGTGCAGGATCCCTCTTCCCCTCCCTTCCCAGGGTTACTTGAGGGCGGCGGCTGCCACGGGACGGGTTCCCTCGGATGGGAAATAACGCTTTGTAGTGTAGCTATTTGTATGGCCATCTCTTCGGGTGATGGTCTCTCTCCTGCCACCATCACCGAGAGCAGATGTATGGCATGAGCTAGGCTTTCCTCCATGTCGACCAATCTAGCTTCCAACAGTTGAATTCGACTTGGACCCGGTTGGCCCATCATGGAACCTCCTGCGGCTGCTGCTACCGGGGAAAACGGCCCCCAAGGTGGAGGGTCTCCCTGATCGTCCTGCGATCTCGCTGCTAGAATTCCTTTGGCTAGGCCCGTAACTGCCGAAATGCCGGAATCTACAGCAAGGGTGCGATTTTGCATCTGCACCCAACTTTGTTCAGGAACCTCTGGTTGCTCCGACCACGGAGTGAGTTCCGAATAATCCCAACTTAGGATGCCGCGGCGGGACGTGTCCCATTCCGTGTGCTCGGTCATCCTATTCCAAAACAGCCACGGTTGGCTGCTGTCCAATTCAGGGACTGTCTCTAGGCTTCGGCGCCCGTCCATGGATAATTGCTGATGCACCCCACTGGCCCTGCGCTCCCTCGTTTCTCGGGGTCTGGGTCCCCACTCCAAAGGTGTGGGTAACGAGAATAAGGGGAGGGTGGTGGCCGTCGGCTTTTCACCCCCACTGCCGAGATCGATGAGAGGCGGGGTAGTAGTTGAAGCTCCGTTCCCTGCTGGCACAGGTTCCTGAGGTTCTTGGGGTTGCACTTGTTGATCGCCGGGGGACGCATACGGATCAAACAAAGGATCCCTGTCCGGGACTGCCTTGGATTCCGCTGGGCCCGACTCAGACATGATTGGTAACAAAATATCAGACTGTGGCTAAATAATGTCCTTCCTACAGGTTCCCCTTTACAAGCAAACAAGAGTCCATTGTTTGAATAAGGAAACTTTACTGCAGAAATGGTTCATTATAGTCCACTGTCCTGAATAGGAGACTCAAGATGGTACAAGATCATTGTTACCAATGAAGGGCAAAGCATGAGGTACAAAGTAACAGTTCCCAGCTGAACCAGCCTCCCCCCACAGTTCTCAAAACAATATCTTTCAGTCTTGGGAAGCTGGGCTCTCTCAAGGCCAATCCTGGGTGGAACGGTGTTAGACAAAACAATCTCGTCCGGTGAGAAATCTGCTTGGGAACTGGTGCACCTGTGGGGAAAGCACTTAAACACTAGAAGCATTAGAAAATGGAGTCAGTACAGCTCATATATACACTGGACCTGACAGTATGCATGCTGTGTGTGATTTTCGGTATGTTTGCCTTTCATTTTTCTTTAATTAAAAAAATTCTTGTTGAACATCTGCCGGGTTTATTTGAGAGTTCTCTAAGGGAATTATCCTCATAAACATTGGTGGAGATTCCTAGTTACACCCTCTCGCTTGTCTCCTTTAATGCTAATTCACCCAATCAATTAAAGAGACTTCCTATTTGAGTATCAGTGGGACTACTGGACTCAAATCTTGCTGTTTGACTGCAAACAAACATAGCTGCCCACCTGAAACAACTTGCAAGGTAAATAATTGATACCAATTATCTCTGCCTCTGGCATGCTGTAAAACAACTCTTGACCGCTTACCTTGCCCTAGTATTTAACCTGTTAGAACTATGTCCACTTGTATATACCAAGGAAGAGGCCATGGGTAAGCCAAAACAAAACATTATTTAGTTCCCTGTTGGGGGAAAGAAAAGTTTTGGTGTTCATGAATAAATTTTGGAACCCACAGAGCAAAAAGATGGGATATAAATGAAATAAATCAATATACATGAAGATGGCAGCAGATAAAAATTGGTGGGTAGGTAGCTGGGAAGGAGAGAAGGAAACAGAGAAAGGTGAAGGTTTGGCCGTTTCTAGAGGAAGGAAAGAGGAGATAGTTTGGGAAAGGGAGTATAAGAGAATGCAAGTTCCTGCAAATTCTTGCAAGTCCTTACATGTTCCAGTTGGGGCTGGCTGGCACCATGCAACCAGGTCTAGCTAGCACCACACACCTGGTCCAGCTCAGTGGCTGGCAATTCACAACTGGGCCTGGCCTGGTGACTGGCACTGAATAAATGGGCCTGGCCCAGCCCAGCAACTGCCTGTGTGCAGAGTTTTCCCATGGAAATGCTGCCAGGGGAGAGGAAAGCAGAAAGCTGAAGACAAGGACAGATGTTACTATAAAATTGAGTAAGCGCGTTTCAGAAGACTCAGTTTATACCCTGTTGCACCAGCAGAGGGTGCTGACACAGAGGAAAGCCCAGGTAACTCACCATATTGCTCCAGAAAACATTCCATGGTGGGAAGCCCAGGCAGGGAACGGGAGCGGAGCAGGTGGCAATGCTGTCCCCGTGACTTAACTCGGTATTAGTTGCGGAGCAGATGGCAATGCCCAACCCTGCCTAAACCCAGCTAGTATTAGGAGCGGAGCAGGTGGCAATGCCCGCCCCCTGCCTAAAACCAGCTGATATTAGGAGCAGAGAAGGTAGCAATGCCTGCCCCCTGCATTAACCCAGCTGTTATTAGGAGCGGAGCAGGTGGAAATACCCGCTCCCCCCTTCAGCCAGCTGGGATAAGGAATGGAACAGTTGGTAATGCCTGCCCCTCCCTTAATTCAGCTGGTATTAGGAGTGAAGTAGGTGGCAATGCCGACTCCCACCTTATCACAACTGGCGTTAGGAGCAGAGCAGGTGGCAATGCCCACCCCGTGCCTTAACCAAGCTGGTGTTAGGAGTAGAGGAGGTGACAATTCCCACTCCCACCTTAAGCCTGCTGGGATCAGGAGCGAGCAGGTGGCAATGCCAGCCCTTGCCTTAACCTAGCTGGTATTAGGAGCAGAGCAAGTGGCAATGCACACACACTTGCCTTAACTCAGCTGGTATTAGGAGTAGGTAGGTGGCAATGCCCACCACCACCTGAACCCAGCTGATATTAGGAGCAAAGAAGGTGGCAATGCCCACCCACTTTAACTCAGGTGGTATTAGGAGCAGAGCAGGTGGCAATACCCACCCCCTTCACCCAGCTGGGATCAAGAGGAGAGCAGGTGGCTATTCCCACTGTCTGCCTTAACCCAGCTGGTATTAAGTGCAGAGCAGGTGGCAATGTCCACCCCCCTTCGTCCAGGTAGGATCAGGAGTAGAACAGATGGCAATGCCCACCTCCTTCATCCAGCTGGGATCAGGAGTGGAGTAGGTGCCAATGCCTGCCCAGCACCTTCACCTGGGTGGGATCAGGCACAGAGCAGGAGGCAATTCCCTTCTTCCATTCACCCAGCCGGGACAAGAAGTGGAGCAGGTGGCAATGCCTGCCCCCTTCAATCTACTGGAATAAGGCACTGAGCAGGCGGCAATGCCCACCCCATCTTCACCCTGTCAGAATCAGAAGCCAAGCAGGCAGCAATATCCGCCCCCCTTCAACCTGCCAGAATCAGGAGCAGTGAAGGTGGTAATGCCTGTACCCCCTTCACCCAGTTGGGATCAGGAGCGGAACACATAGCAAAGCCCACCACTTGCCTTTACCTGTTGGGATCAGCCGAGAAGCAGGAGGTAGTGCTTGCTTCTCCCTTCACCCAGCAGGGCACAGGTGGCAATGCCCACCCCCCTTCACCCAGCTGTAATCAGGCACAGAGCAGAAGGAAATGCCTGTTTCCCCTTTACCCGACTGGGATCAGGAGTGTAGCAGGTGGCAATGCTTGCTCCCCTTTACTCGGCCTGTATCAGACGTGCAGCGTGTAGCAAAGCCCACCACCCCTTCATGTTGCTGAGATCAGGTGTGGAGCAGGTAGCAATGCCCACCCCCCTCCTTCACTGGCTGGGATCAGTGATGGAGGAGGAGGGAATGCCTGCCTGCCCACTCTTCCCTTTCTAGAGCCCGTTTCATTTTTCCCCACAACGGGCTTTGTTTCTAGTAAAGGGATATTTATTGAGAAAAAAAGGGAAGCAAGAAAAAGGGAGAGGCTATGGGGGCTTACAAGGAAGAGAAAGGGGAAATAATGGGGGAGGAAAAAATGAGATGCCCACCACAAGTCCTTGTGGATGCTCTGTGTGTGTGTGTGTGTGTGTTGCCCACCAGTGTTATTCTAAAGATGTCTTGATATGCAGCACTTTTCAGTGAACCTCATGTTACACAAACTACTGTTCCCATTCATGGTACACTCAGACCTCAATCTATTCTGCTATAGTAAACTATTTGATTTCCGTGCGCGACACAGTCCATGTTTAGGAAATAGGAATGTAAGATATTTTAAAAGTTTGTTATGAATTGTATAATGTTGGAGGTATTGGTTCCACCTTTGTTCTACTATATGAAATCAGAACATTAGCGTTTTATGTACAGATACACCCTGACAGGGCCATTTAACACAGTTAATGGCCAGGGATCTTATATATTCAAAGGGCTAGTAGCTGCATCCTATATTCCATACTAACAGTAACACAGACGCAATCAGTATGCAAGCACATTTGTGCATTTGACTGAGTCACAAACAGAATCTAAATCTTTTGAGCTTCAGTGATTCACTAAACAATCTTTATTTTACTAGGTTTTGTTGATGCTGTTGCTCAAAAAGAGTAGCAGACTGCTCTGAGGACAGTTGTACCCGAATTATGAAAAATAAAGGCACCTGGATGGGACACACTAGTAGTCACAGTGGTATACTTCTGCATGCTTTGTCTCATTTTCCAAAAAGATGCCATCTCAACATTATTATTATTACAGTGTTTCACATAATCTCTTTTTTTGTAAGCATCTTCCCTTAGGAGAGATTAATCTCTCCAGCCAACTGATAAAAGCCAAATGGCTGTAACAAAGCTCAGTCTCCAAAATGTCAAAGATAATGGAAAGGAAGGTGAGTGAGAGAAAAAGAGAGCGAGAGGAGACCATGCTGTCTTCTGCATGAGTTATGCTCTGATTCCTTGGCTCATTGACCCAACCTAGGTGACCAACACAGCATTTGTCTTCTCTCTGGTGTTTTCTTCCATACTGACAATGTGTCAAGGATTACATAGTATCAGCACTGGCTGCCAGCCCAAGAAATATGGCTTGAATGCTGAATTGCTTGAAGGCTAGTGAGGGAATGGCAGAGCTGGAGCTTTAAAACCCACCTAGTAGAATTAATGGAACAAAGAATCATTGGTTTACTGATACTGAAAGCCCTTTGCTTGGGAAAAAACCCATTATGTGCACAACAAGCAGAAAGAACACAAGCAGATAAGCCACCGTCTAAAGTGACCCCAAAAGAATTTTCCTTGTCATTGACAAGAACAGCTCTAACTGGCCTGAAGTGAAAATGATGTGTGGCATGCCAAAGACAGCAGTCAAGCAAGGATAAGCCTGTAAATTAAATGCATGCCTATTTATACCATCTGCATCCAAAGTGTCAATAAAAAATACAACAATGGCACAGTTGAGACACCATGGATAGAAATTCTACGCCAGGATGCGTTATACTTAGACATGGGCACGAACGGACCCCCCTCCCCAAACATGCTGTTCATTGTTCGTTGCCACTGCCAAACACGAACAGACGAACAGAAACGAACATGTCCCATTAATGAACATGTTCGTTGTTCATTGTTCGTCAGTGCCAGAGCAGACCCCGTTAGACTTAGAGAGCCCATATTCACAGGGACTGTTCAGCAGGCTCCCCTCCAACCATCAACCAAGTTTGGTCAAGATTGCAATGCGGATCTTAGAGTTATACATTCCCAAATCCGATGCCCCCAGGAAACTCCCATTCGACACAATGGGAGCCACCGATTGTCTTTTGCCCCAATTATAAGTGGTGGACTCTAGGGGGCAGGGGCATTGGCCACTCGTCGGCAGCAACCCCCATGTGCCCACCTGCCAGGCCTCCCAGAGGCAACTTCCCAGATGGAACTAAGGAAGGTGGGTGATGAGTGCGGCCGCTGGGCCTGCCAGGCTGGGGGAGGCAGCGATGGGCCGCCTCGCCTTTGGGGGCGGGGGTCTGGCCACTCACCAGCGGCACCCCCCATGTGCCCGCCCACCAGACCTAAGATTTTTTTATTCCCGGCAAAAGCCGGAAGGTGGTTGATGTCTGCGGCCACCGGGCCTGGCAGGCTGGGGGAGGCAGCAGCAGTCTGCTCCCCTGTAGGGGACAAGAGGTCCGGCTGCTGGCTGGCAGCACCCACCACATGCTTGTCTGCCAGGACTAATTTTTCTATTCCCAACCAAGGCTGGAAGGTGGGTGATGTCTGCAGCTTCCGGGCCTGGTGGGCTGGTGGAGGTGGTGGTGAGCCACCTCCCCCATAGGGGTCAAGGGGTCTGGCCACTGGCCGGCATCACCCCCCACATGCCCACCCACCAGGCCTAATTTTTTCTATTCCCGGCGAAGGCTGGAAGGTGGTTGATGTCTGTGGCCACCACGCCTGGCGGGCTGGAAGAAGCGAAAGCAAGCTGCCTCCCCCATAGGGGGTGGGGGGTCTGGCTGCTCACCGCCGGCACCCTACATGTGTCGTCTGGCCAGGCCTAATTTTTTCTATTCCCTATGAAGGCTGGAAGGTGGGTGATGTCTGCAGCCACCAGGCCTGGCGGGCTGGGGGAGGCAGCGGCAGTCTGCTCCCCTATAGGGGGCGGGGGGTCTGGCCGCTCACCGGTGGCACCCCTCATATGCCTGCCCAGGCCTAATTTTTTTCTATTCCCTATGAAGGCTGGAAGGTGGATGATGTCTGCGGCCGCCAGGACTGGTGGGCTAGTAGAGGTGGCGGTGGGCCACCTCCCTTGTAGGGGGCGAGAGGTCTGGCTGCTGGCAGGCAGCACCCACCACATGCCCACCTGCCAGGTCTAATTTTTCTATTCCCAGCCAAGGTGGAAGGTGGGTGATGCCTGCAGCTGCCAGGCCTGGTGGGCTGGTGGAGGCAGCGGTGAGCCACCTCCCTCATAGGGGTCAGGGAGTCTGGCCACTGGCCAGCATCACCCCCCACATGCCCACTCACCAGGCCTAATTTTTTTCTATTTCTGGTGAAGGGTGGAAGGCCTGGCGGGCTAGAAGAAGCGAAAGCAGGCTGCCTAACCCGTAGGTGGTGGGGGGTCTGACTGCTCACCGACGGCACCCTACATGTGTCATCCGGCCAGGCCTAATTTTTTCTATTCCCGGCAAAGGCTGGAAGGTGAGTGATGGCTGTGACTGCCAGGCCTGGCGGGCTGGGGGAGGTGGTGGTCAGCTGCCTCCACTGTAGGGGGTGGGAGGTCTGGCTGCTTGCTGGCGGTACACCCCATGTGCCCGCCCGCCAGGCCTAATTTTTTCTATTCCCAGTGAAGGCTGGAAAGTGGGTTATGTTTTCAGCCACCGGGCCTGGTGGGCTGGGGGAGGTGGTGGCAGGCTGCCTCCCACATATGGGTCAGGGGGTCTGCCCGCTGGCTGGCAGCACCCCCCCCCCATGTTCCCGCCCAACAAGCCTAATTTTTTCTATTCCTGGTGAAGGCCGGAAGGTGAGTGATGACTGCGGCCGCCAGGCTTGGCGGGCTGGGGGAGGTGGTGGCAGGCCACCTCCCCCATAGGGGTTGGGGGGGTTGGCCACTCACTAGCAGCACCACCCATGTGCCCTCCCACCAGGCCTAATTTTTTCTATTCATGGCAAAAGGCAGAAGGTGAGTGATGTGTGCAGCTGCTGGGCCTGGCAGGCTGTGGGTGACAGCAGAGGGCCGCCTCCCCCATAGGGGTTGGGTGGTCTGGCCATTGGCCGGCAGCACACCCCATGTGCCTGCCTGCCAGTCCTCCCAGAGGGTACCTTCCAGAAGGTATAAAATGTAGGTGATGTCGTTGGCCACCGCAGACCAAAATTACCCAGCCACAATCTGCTAAAAAATCATCCAGCAAGACAAGTTGGCGTATGTGGAGGCCTCGTACACACAAACACACAACCTGGCGGGTCAGACACCGACATATGTTCACCAGATGGGGTACTTCATGGCATTGGGGGCACTGTGTTGCACTACCATTTGCACAACAGAAGCTGAGCTGGACCTGTTGCTGAGAAGCAGCTGCTGCAGATACCAACCACGTTCCTGCATTCACGGAAAGGACGTGATGGATGGGACAGACAGGAGATGTTGCCGAATGGTCAAAGTCCAGAGATGGAGAGGGAGAAACAGGGACCGCGATTAATGCTCTGTGCGGACATTAGCCACCTTCCTGCCATCACAGAAAGGACAGGATGGACAGGACAGACAGGCGAAGTCCCTAAGGGTCAGTGTGGTTCCACAGAGGGAGAGGGAGAAACAGGGACCATGAACTTATCAAGGAAAGGGGGACAGGAACGGGTATACACCGATCTGACAGCAGCTGCTGACATCAACCACCTTCCTGTGATCACAGAAAGGATGAGATGAGGCAGGACAAGTCATTGGGAAGGGTTGTGGCAGTACCTGAGAGGGAGAGGAGGGAAAAGGGAAGATGAAGTGGTCAGGGAGAGGGGGACCAAGGGGTTCCGGTCACAGTAAGGAGCCAGACCTGGAAGACCTGGTGACAGGAACGAGTAGACCCTGATCCGACAGCGGCTGCTGACATCAACCACCTTCCTGCCATTACGGAAAGGAAGGGACGAGGTGAGACAAGTCGCTGGAACTGTGGCAGTACCTGAGAGGGAGAATTATGGACCAGGAACTGGAAAGATCCCCAGCATTGAGGCCTCATCCGAGGAACCCACAGAGGTACTCTGCGGCAGCAGGTAACATCAACCACCTTCCTGCATGAGCGGAAAGGATGGGATGGATGGGACAGGAGTGGTAGTTGGAAGGGAACGGAGTGGTTCCAGAGAGGGAGAGGAAGAAATAGGGCAGCGGCAGCAGCTGCCATCGCCCACCTTCCTGCCTTTGCAGAAAGGATGGGAGTTGTGAGACACATCCCCCCTCCCGCCCGGCTCAAAGGGGTCAAGTCAGTCCCGTTGACAGGAGCCACCATACTGTACAACCGTGCTGTACCACAATACTGTACAATTACATGTGCAATATCAGCCGAGCTGTCCCTTGTGACCAAGGAGGCAGCAGTAACATGGTAGTCCCTCGTGAAGCGGTGGCTGACATGATGCACCGTCCTGCCTTTGAGGAAAGGAGGGGATGAGCAGGACAGGAGAGTTTGTTCGGAAGGGTTGGAGTGGTTCCACAGAGGGAGAGGTAGAAAGAGGGACCAGCAGCCCCAAGGACTGAGGGGAGCTAGAGCAGTTCCATACCACTCCGAGACACCTCACCTGAGCAGGCAGTATGAGTACTACTGATAACAATGTCAGCAGCACCGTCAGACACCGACCACCCACCTTCCTGCCTTCGCGGAAAGGATGGGATGGGCTGGACAGCAGAGGTCTCCAAAGGGTTCATAGAAAGAGAAATGGGAACCGTATGAGTGATGAAATGTGCAGACACGAACCACCTTCCTGCCTTCATGGAAAGGACGGGAGAGAAAGGACAGGAGAGGTCACTAGGAAGGGTCAGAGAGGAAGCAGCCCCCGAGAACTGAGGGGGGCTAGAGCGGTTAGCCACTTCTCAGAGACACCTTACCTGAGCAGGCACTACTCACTACTGTGAGCCTTTTCTGACTTTGCGAAAAGGACGGGAGTTGAGGGATTCATTCCCCCCTGCTCAGAGGGGACAGCAGGTGCCTGGATAGGGGGCACCATGCAGCTCAACTACATGTGCAACAGCTCTGGAGGTCGTTCAATGTATTGTCGAAGGCTTCCACAGCCGGAGAACGATGGTTGTTGTGGGTTTTCTGGGCTGTATTGCCGTGGTCTTGGCATTGTAGTTCCTGACGTTTCGTCAGCAGCTGTGGCTGGCATCTTCAGAGGTGTAGCACCAAAAGAGATCTCTCAGAGACACTGAGAGATCTCTGTCTTTTGGTGCTACACCTCTGAAGATGCCAGCCACAGCTGCTGACGAAATGTCAGGAACTACAATGCCAAGACCACAGCAATGCAGCCCGGAAAACCCACAACAACCAGCTCTTGAGGTGTTGCACAAGTGCCCAAAGGAGACTGCCGCCAGCGTCACCCATCTTCCTGCCTTTGCAGAAAGGAGGGGATGGACAGGACAGGAGAGGTCGCTGGGAAGGGTCAGAGTGGGGGTGCACCTCAGCCAAGGTGCCCACAGAGCTTGGCCCCAGAGCCTGGCAGCAGCTCTGGAACCAGAGGGAGGGGGGTAGAGCCCGAGCCCAGCCCACCCAGAAGCCTGACCACCAGATCAGGGACTTTTAATAATAATAATCATCATCATCATCAATGTGAGCCCTCAGCCGAGGTGCCCACAGAGCTTGGCCCCAGAGCCTGGCAGCAGACCTGGAACCAATGGCGAGAGAGATCCCTATCTAACCACAAAGAAAAGAACCCAACTCCAATACACTCTCACTGACTCCCAAAAGGCTAGCAAAAGCTCTATCCCACTCCACTGCTTGCTTGAAACTGAAAGGCAGAACTGGGAGCACAGTGCCCTTTTATAAGCAGAGGTCTCATTGAGAAATGCAGGAGGTCTGTGGTTGGCAGTCAGAACTGCCTAACAGAGTTTGCAGGGATGAGATTGGAGTTCCCATGGCCATAGAACACCCCCCTCTTCCCTCCCTCCCTCCTGGTGTCTGCTCCCACATTACCAATTGTTACCAATTTGCAGCTGCACACTTGGAAGGAAGACCTGCCCATCAAGCTAAGTTGGGCTTTGATTGGGATATCCAGGGTGATAGAGGGAGTGCAGACAGAGTTCAGGTAGTCCCTCCCTCCATTGCCGAGGCAATTGATTGAAGGTGTCTGAGTGTCTGGCTTCATGAACAGCAGATAAACACAACGAGCAAGGCTTGCAACGGCCACTTGTTCGTCTAGAATGGCACCTCACGAACGGCCCGTTCGTGGGTTTTTTCCATTCGTAATGCTGTTTGTGTCCATGTCTAGTAGTTGATGGGAATTTAATGGCACTAGTACAGAGAAATTTGGTGTTGGTCAGGAATGTGTGTGAGCATGTATATCTGTGACATAGTATGACATAGGATTTCTTCAAAGTGTCATGTATGTCCCAGCCATAACAAGATTTGAACATCAGGAACCAAAAGTTGAATAAGTTCAAGGGGAGAAGCAAGCTTATAATCATTATTACTGTCAGCCTTCAGATCTGATGAGGATATGATTGGAGGATCAGGTAAGGAGGTCAATGTATCTGGAACTTAACCAGAAACCTTATCATTCAAACCAGGACACAATCCTTTCACAATCACAACTTTGCTTATATGTGCTTAGGAATCAGACATCTGACACATTAGTAGGGGCCAGGCCATCAAAAACAGCTTTGGGCCTCCAGACAAAAATTCCTGCAGAACATTTTAACTTAACCTTCTGTTCTCTTCTCCACTGCCTTTTGCTTCCTCTCTCTCAAGCACAAGAAAGAAAATGAGGTGGACAGAAAAGATTTAGAGAGGTAGCCCTTCAAATTTTTTCTATAGAGCCAGAGAAGTGAACCTGAGCCAGCAAGCCAAAATATCATAGAATCATAGGGTTGGAAGAGGTCTCCAGGGTGATCGAATCCAGCCCACTGCACAGTGCAGGAAATTCACAACTACCTCCCTCCCCACATCCCAGTGACCCCTGCTCCATGCCCAGAAGATGTCAAAACTTCATCAGGATCTCCAGCCAAACTGGCCTGAGGAAAATTGCTTCCTGACCCCAAAGTGGCGATCGGCATTACCCTGGGCATGTAAGAAGGGGCCATGAGAACTAAGCACTGATGTAACCTTTCCTGCCCTCCCTCTAGTCTCTGCTTAAAACACCTCCAGAGAAGAAGAGCCCACCACCTCCCAAGGAAGCCTGTTCCACTGAGGGACTGCTCTAATTGTCAGGAAGTTCTTTCTAATGTTTAGTCAAAAATTCTTTTGATTTAATTTCAGCCCATTGGTTCTTGTCTGACCTTCTGGGGCAATGGAAAACAACTCCACACCATCCTCTACATTACAGCCCTTCAAGTACTTGAAGATGATGATCATAGCACGTCTCAGTTGCCTCCTCTCCAGGCTAATACTGAGCTCCTTCAACCTTTCCTCATAGGACTTGGCCTCCAAACCCCTCACTCCAAACCCCCTCACCTTGTTGCCCTCCTCTGGACATATTCTAGCTCGTTTATATCCTTCATTATGGTACCCAAAACTGAACACAATACTCTAGGTGAGGTCTAGATACCATCACTTCACATGATCGGGACACTATAGTTCTGTTGATACAGCCTAAAATCACATTTGCTTTTTAGGCTACCACATCACACTGCTGACTCATGTTCAGTGTATGGTCTACTAAGACCTCTAGAGCCTTTTTGCACATACTATTGCCTAGACAAGTCTCCCCCATCCTATAATTATGCATTTGATTTTTCCTACCTAAATGCAGAATTTTACATTATTTATTTACATTTTTTGAAATCAAGGTGGATATGGGAGAAATGAGCCAATGGAGGCATGGAAGAATTGTACGAAGAACAGATTAACCAGATGAGGGGATGAGAAGAGCAAAGGAACCGGGGTGGGGAGGTGAGCTAGAGTCCAGAGACGGTTAGAAGCATGCCAGAGATGGGGTGGGGAGAAGAGAAAAAATCAGGGAGAAATGGGATTTCTCCTTCCTAGCAAGTCCTTGGGAGTTCCTCTCTTGTAAACCACTTACCAATGCTTTCTGTTTGATGAGCTCTATGGTATTATTGTTATACTGCTTTCTTCATAAGATGGTATTAAAAAAAATTGTCTTGTAAAAATGATATGATCACCAGCAGCACTCCTTGCCATCTTCAGTAAATGCTAACGATTATAGTGTGGCATAAGCAGCTGTTAACAGCATGTGCTTGAGAGGAGGACTTGTTTATTTCTTTGCTTCCTCCACTGCTTTCTTTCTGATGCCTAGGCAGAAATTATCCTATTTTAGATGGAATTATTTCCCTTATTGTGAAAATGTAGAACATATAGCTATGTTGCTCTGAGGGTTGTTAGGAATCCATGATTGCTGTGACAGTACAGATTTATAGGCAACATGTCCCATTGAAAGGAACAAATTTGCAAGCTCTAGTCTCTTGAGTCATGGGAGAACAGAATACCCATGGCCATCCCAGATCTCAACCTAACAATATCACTCTTTCCTCCTACTCCTAGGGGGTATTAGAGTCAAATAGGGTAGTAGCTACTGCCACCCACAAATCTTAGAACATCTCATTCTAGATGGATTTGCACTTCTAGCACTCATTGTTTGGAATCACTCTATAGAGGCTCCACCTAGTTGCCACATTTCCTGCTTCACTTCTACCAGCTAGCTTGGGAATGATCTACTGCACTTTTCTATTGTTGTTGAGCTATCATGCCCAAAGGATGGCAAGCGCACCTGCTGCCCCTCCCTTTTACCAGCATTTAGATAGCAATATTGACTAGGAATGATGTGTTTACAGAAATCAAGCCTAGAAAATTCAAAATAAACAAGTTTAATAAACAAAAATAAAAAGAGTACACATAATCTATTTGAACATCAGGCAAGATACAAAGAAAAGGTGAAAACACACAGTCCTTTTATCTGACAATCGATACTAGAGATGGGCACAGAACAGAAAAAACCCAAACTGCTTGATTCGAGGTTCGCTCATTTTGCCGGAACACGAACCATGAACTTCCGAACCACACCCTATTCCTGAACCAGTTCGAGTTTGGGGTTCTGCTGCCACCTAGCAGCACCCCCTGTGCCCACCTGCATGGCCCTATGGGCAAATGCACAGCTGGTGTGTGGGTCATGTAGGTGGCCACCCCCTCCTTGCAAGTGGGTGTTGGGAGGCAGGCGGCCACCTCCCAACTTGGGACGGGGGGTCTGGCTGCTGCGCAGCATCATCCCGTGGACGGATCAGAAGTGGGAGATGCTGCTGCTGGAGAGACTCCCCCCCAGAACTGCTACAACCAGCCTCTAATAGGCCACACACTCTGCCTTCCCCCCACCCCCCAGTCCAGTCTTGTCTAACAAGGAACGCTTCATTGTGATGCAGTAAAACAGAAGCCAAAACTGAGAGGAACTACAGGGGGAAATGGAGGACAAACTCGACAGAGAGGGTGTGAGGTGGGAAGAAGCAGCCTTGACACAGAAATTAGGTGTGTTGAGCCCCAAAACCACCTCCACCTTCCCCAGCTGCACACGAGCTCAAAATAAAAAAAAAACCTGGTGTGGCCACTGAGTGCTGATGATGTGCATGCATGCAAAGGTAAGCTTAAGAAGCGTGCAAGTGGGGAGCCTGCAGATAGGAATGTTAGGATCTGTTTGTGTAGTGCCTGAAAGGAAGCAACCTGAGTAACGCCATGTTTAATTCTGTAGTTGTTTAGTCTTCTTTTCCCTCTAGGCCCCACCACCTGCGAGGAGCCGATTCCATGGGAGAGGATACAGTCTTATCTTTTCTTCGAGCCAATTCGACCTTAGCTAGTGTTCCCACAGAGAATTCTCCTGCTATGTGAACTCTGGGGGGAGGCTGGGCTCTGAGAGTGTGAAATGTAACAACTTTAGTTCTGTGCCTCATTCCTAACAATTCCTTGTTCAGCCAGGATCTCAAATCCTGGAATATGGACATCTGGGCCTGAATGCTGTCTTTCAAAATAAAACCTTTTGAAATCAAAAGACCTTGTCTTCTTGCAGAAGGGAGTAAGACAGACGCTTGTGTCTGGAATGCCATAGTCTGACATTTTGTTAGGAATCTTTCTTTGAAGTCTCCAACACCTCACCCAGGGAGGATGGATACCAAGGACGCCTTGATTGATCTAACTGACCCTGGCACGGAGGATGGGAGACTTCCTGATTCAACACCGTTGGTACCCGACAATGGATCTGAGACGGTCCCTAGTCCAGGAGTTGTACCTACCGACGTAATCTTCACCATTCCTATCGGAGGAGTGGCACCTGTTCCCGACGGCCGGATGGAACCCGTGCCCGGCAGAGGGGTGGAACAGGCTGACCCGGCCATAGCCGGCGCACGGCCAAAGGTGCACGGAGCTACCGGGGAGAACCATTTAATTTCAATGCTGACACCGCGGCAGTGGGGCTCCCGGCCTCTAGAGGCGAGGGAGAGGTGAGCGGGCACCATGTTTTCCCTGTTGATTATCGATGTGAGGCGCGCCGTCAGGTCAACAGAGCAGGAAGTCCCCAGCGTCGTGTGGGATCTAAGGAGGGCAGCCTGCACTCCGGATGAAACGCGGGCCAGCACCCAACCCTGGTATAAGAGGGATGTAGACGCGGGCCGCCTGCAAGAGTGGGATCCCCGAGGTGGGACTGAAGATATCCAAGATTGGGAAACTACCCGCCATGAGCTCATGAGCTGGGATTATACGGACGTGAACTCTGCCAGAGCGTGGGAGCGGGGGCTCACACATCAATTGGAATATCGAGCCCAGGTAGTGGATACCGGAATTTCAGCCATTACTGGTTTAACAAAAGGGATTTTGGCCAGCATGACTATGGAGGAAGAGCAACTGTTCCAAGGCGGCGGAGAAGAAGGTCCGATATGGCCTTATGACACTGCCCATGATTGGGGGTCGGTCGGGGGTGCAGAAGTACCGATAAGGCCTTGGCCCGCAGACGTTGTTCCTCCGAGGTCGCGGGAACCCTCCGAATTCAGTGAACGACGGGAGGATGGAGCGAACCGCTAAATTCAAGAACACTACCGCCAGATGGAAGACAGAATGGGAGCGATGGAGGAGGACCTAGCAGAAGCCATCTACTTCATTGGCGTGTTGGTGAGAGAGCAGAGGGAGGCGAGAGCAGCGTTGGGCCAAACAATAGCCCCACTTGTGCCGCCCGTGGCACAGGGACAAGTACCGCAGAGGGGCCCAATCTCGGTGGGTACCCAATCCACTCCGGAGTCGGGTGCAGGTCCATCACCAGTTCAACTGCCGCCGCCACCGATTCAAACTATGCAGGCGGCGCCCACTCCACCACCATTGGTCCCGCAAATAATACCAACCCCTCCGCAACTGCTACAGCTCCCATCTCAACCGACATCAGATCGAACGGCCCCGCATCCCACCACCACCACCTCATCTTCAGACCATACCACAACCATTACCTCTTCCACAGCCAGTACCGCGACCGCCTCCTCCTCAAGTACCTCCTAGACAGGTGGTACCCCAGCAACCAACACCGCTGAGGCCTCCTCCTCCTATGCAATTCCCTCCGGCACCTCAACCACATCCAGGAACTCTCCCAATGGGCCCCCCGGGGCAAGTACTGCGAGCCCCACCACCCAGAAGCACACCCAGACCCTGGCCACAAGGGATTGTAGGGCACATACCACTTCCCTGAGGCCTGCAAGACCGGCCCAGAGGACTAATGCAGGGGCTGGTGCCACCCGGACCCCCGCCAGCCCCATGGCCGATGCAGCCGGACAGACGAAGGGAGCCGGAGCTTCCGTGGGGATGGATTAAACTAGAAGCTACATTTGATGGTGATATGCAAAAGTTGGGATTCTTCGTAGTACAAGCACTCCAGTTCTTCAACCATTGGGGACACCTTTTTCCGGATAAGGAAAGTAGAATTGATCACCTGGTGTCGAGACTGGAAGGCAAGGCAGCCGAATGGTATGTGACTTTATATGATTCTGGAGCTCCTGAATTAGACACTCTACAAAGTTTTGTGTCAGCATTGTGAGCCCAATATGAGGATCCACCTGAGGAAGATCATTCCCGCAGAGAACTACAAACTTTATGGCAAGGTACGCAACCAATCAGAGATTATGCAGCCAAATTTCGGCAACTAGTGGCCAACTGTCCCCATTGTGAAGAAGGGACCAAGATTGTAATGTTTAAAGGAGGCATGAACCCCAGGCTGCTAGATCGAGCCCTAATGCAAGATGACCCGCCAACGCTGTTGGGTTGGATACAACTAGCCTGCGAAGTTGAAAACCGCATACAACAAGTAAAATTAGTGGAACAATAACAAGCCTTGGGGGTGAGAAGAACACCGGTAATACCCAAAGGGGGGCGAGCAGGTCCCCCAAGTTGCGGAGCAAGAGACGCTCGTTGGCAGCAAGGACTATGCCTCTAATGCGGCAGGAGCGGACACTTTGCAGCTCAATGCCCATCACGCATACCGGTGACCGCCACCCCTACTCCTGCTCGTCCCATCCCAGCCCCAAGGGCCAGACAGGGACGGAATACCAAAACACAGCCAACCAGAAAAAGGCTTAGAAGCGGAAGAAGTTTTAATGGAGTTGGACGTATAACCTGCAGAGAGTGAAGAAGAAGCTCCCAGCCCCCAATCGGGAAACGAGATGGATCTGTCGTAAAGGGACCCAAACGGCAGATCAAAAAAAGAATCACCCAAAAGGAGGTGAGAGAAAAAGGGTATGTATTGTTTCTTCCTGTGATACTACTAAATCCGAAAAGAGGAACTCATATATGTGTAGAAGCCTTGATTGATTCTGGATGTTCAAGAGACATTATAGCCCCAGCCTTAGTAAACGGCTTGGGATTGGAGACCAAAGAATTAGAAAATCCTATCATCTTTGAGCAAATGGATGGCTCCAACATGAACCCAGTGACTTTGGAAACCGAACCGATACCCACAGGTATGGGGAAGCACTGGGAAAGCAGATGCTTTGTTGTCAGCCAAGCAGCAAAATACCCCCTTATCCTAGGTAGCCATTGGTTATGGGATCATAACCCTTACATAGACTGGGCTAAGGGAATAGTTATGTTCAACAAAGACTATTGTAATCATCATTGCTGGCTGACAGAATGGGGGAGAGACAAATCACCCCAGTTGGATGTAGCTCTTCTAACTCAAGAAGAAATTAATCGCATTCCTAAAGAATATAGAAGCCTGAAACAAGCTTTTAGTGAAGAGGAAGCTGACAGTCTTCCCCCCCATCGTGCCATAGATTGCGCCATCAAAATAATTCCGGGGGAAAGTCTACCCAAGGGCAAATTATATTCCATGAGCCCCTTGGAAAGGGAAGAACTACGAAAGTTCATCAATAAAAATTTGGAAAGAGGATTCATATGCCCTGCTAATAGTCCTCATGCAGCTCCAGTATTTTTGGTCAAAAAAAAAGGATGGCGGCTTGAGATTGTGCACAGATTTCAGAGGAATCAATGCAGTGTCAACAACCAATGCCTACCCCATCCCACTCATCCAAGATCTACTCAACGTCGTGGCTCAAGGTAAGATCTTTTCCAAATTGGATTTAAAAGATGCCTACTTCCATGTCAGAATCAGAGAAGGAGATGAATGGAAAACCATGTTCAATACGCCATTAGGTCAATATGAATACCTTGTTATGCCTTTTGGCTTATCTGGAGCCCCTTCAGCGTATATGTCCATGATCAATGAAGTACTGCATAAATACTTATATAAGGGAGTGGTTGTTTACCTAGATGATGTGTTAATTTATTCAAAAACAAAAGAGGAACACATAAAACTAGTACGAGAAGTACTAACCACTTTAATGTGCCACAAACTCCCTATTAAACTCCAAATGTGAATTCCATAAAAAGGAATTGGATTACTTAGGCTATTGCATATCTGGACAAGGGCTAAAAATGGATCCTGCCAAAGTCAAAGTGGCAAACCCCCTCCACTCGCAAACAATTGCAATCCTTCCTGGGATTTGCCAACTTCTACAGAGATTTCATAGAGGGATTTGCCCAAATCGCCCTACCTCTGACCGAGCTTCTAAAAATGAAAGGGAGAGGGGAGCAGGCAAAGAAACCCACCTCCAAATTGGAGTGGAACCGAGACTGCCAACTGGCTTTCAATAAACTTGTGATGCTCTCCGTCAGCAGGGGGCGCTGCCTTCGTCGGGTCCGTTGTAGCGGGCCGTGGGCTTCCCCCGTCGGCGGATCCAGGGATGGGGGCACCGCTCTACCTAGGCCAAGCGAGTGGCCTGTCAGCTGGATCCAGGGGTCCCGGCTCCCTTTTTAAGCGGCCTCAGATGACCCAGGGCTGTTAGACACGAAGCGTGACTGTCAAGCACAGCCTCTGGGCTCAGGGACGGTCCTTGCCTCAGGACCAGCCTCCCTGCTTCTCCTCCCCGGCCAGGAAGCTTCTGACCCCTTTTATCCCCTCCCTCGCTAGGGGCAGGCCTGCCCCACTCCCCAATTGCTAGCGCCCCAGGTGAGGCCCATTACCTGCCCTAATACTGGCAGTAACACCTGGCTCCAGCCCTTCCTGGGTGGAGGGCTAGGCGCTTCCTCCTCCCGCCTCCCGGCTGCTACTGGGAGCCAGTCCCTCGTTCCCCTGACAGGCGGGCGGGCTGGCCTGTTGCCTGCCGCGGCTGGGCCCTGCTCCCACCCCCTCCCCATCCCGTGGCGCTGGGCGGGGCGGGGCCTCGCGAGCGTGGGCCTTGCGGCGGCGGCGCCTCACCTCTGCCACCGCCGCGGCGGTGTTGGGGCCGCCCGCCCCGGGGCTGCCCGTCTCGGCGCCCTCCCACCCGGCTGGTTCATCTCCCCATGGTCGCTCCCTCCCCCCCGGGTCATCGCCGCTGCGGCCTCCGCAGCGGCGCAACAACGGCCTCCTTCCCGGCTGCCGGTCCGGCCGTCGCTGCCGCGCCCACTCGCCATCATGCCCGCCGCGGTCGGGTAAGTTTCGGGGCCTGCGGGGCCGGGGGAAGCGGCGGCGAGAAGGGAGGGGAGGCCCGTCCCCGGACACGCCCTCCCCCTTTCGCTCCTGGATGCCGGTTGGTCCTCTTCGTGCATCCGAGACAGGAAGTTGGCATTTTGGTGCCGGTGCCCTGGTCGGTGCCTTGTCACAAAACTGAAAGGCAAGAGCGACATATACCATCTAAGTATGCGGGCATTGTGTTCCTTCATCCGCGCCATCCACAAGAGGGGGACGTGGTCCGTCACCAGGGTGAAGGGGTTATTGGTGAGGTAATATTGGAGGGCCCCCACCGCCCACTTGACGGCCAAGGCCTCCTTCTCCACTGTGGCGTACTGCCGTTCGGCCTTCTGCAGTTTACGGCTGAGGAAGAGGACGGGCCGCTCTATCCCGTTGGTCTCCTGGGAGAGCACGGCCCCGAGCCCGGTGTCGGAGGCGTCGGTATGGACAATGAAGGGCTCATTGAAGTTGGGATTATGGAGCACCGGTGCGCCGGACAGGGCCGTACGGAGCATCCGGAAGGCCTCGTCGGCCGGCTCCGTCCAGGTGAGCTTGGAGGGTAGCCCTTTCCGTAGGAGGTCCGTCAGGGGGCTGGCCTGGGAGGCAAAATTCGGGACGAACTTGCTGTAGTACCCGATCAATCCTAGGAAGCGTCGGAGCTGCTTCTTAGTGGTTGGGCGGGGGCAGTCTTCCAGGGTGGCCACCTTCTCGGGAACTGGCCTCAGCACGCCCTGGCCGACTATGAACCCCAGATAATTGACCTCCTGAAAGCCCACTCGGCTCTTCTGCGGGTTTGCCCGCAGACCAGCAGCGTCCAGAGCTTGTAGGACCTGGCGGAGGTGCTGCAGATGGGATGGCCAGTCGGGACTGAAAACGAGGATGTCGTTGATGTAAGCGGCGGTAAACCCCTGGCACTGTGCCAGCGCCGTGTCCACCAACCGCTGGAAGGTGGCGGCCGCCCCGTGCAGCCCGAAAGGCATCATACGGAACTGGAACAACCCTGGGGCATGGCGAAGGCCGTTTTTTCCTTATCACTTTCCGCCATGGGCACCTGCCGATAGCCCTTCGTCAGGTCAAGCGCTGTTAAATATCGGGCAGTTCCTAGCTGGTCGATGAGGG
The DNA here is from genome assembly GCF_028583425.1 of Eublepharis macularius. Taxonomy (NCBI): domain Eukaryota; kingdom Metazoa; phylum Chordata; class Lepidosauria; order Squamata; family Eublepharidae; genus Eublepharis; species Eublepharis macularius. The sequence continues at coordinate 121,808,801 of NC_072792.1, forward strand.
TTTCCGCCCACGGCATGGGGTAGGCATCAAACTGCGCGACACGGTTGACCTCCCGGAAATTGATACAGAAGCGGACGGACCCGTCCGGCTTCGGCACTAGTACCACGGGGCTCCTCCAGGGGCTGTGCGAGGATTCGATAACCCCTAGCTGGAGCATGTCGGTCACTTCCCGGGCCACCGTATCCCACTGCTGCCGAGGCAAGGGCCGCCACGGGGCCCTTACCACCCATCCGGGCGGGGTAGGTATGGCGTGGGTCACGGTCGAGGTGCACCCTGGGGTCCGTGAGAAGCTGCTGGAGAAGTCTCTCAGCAGTTGCTCCACCTGTCTCCGTTGTTCCGGAAGAAGTGCCGGGTCTAGTGTGGGACCCTCTGGGGCGCCCCCCCGGGGGGTCCAGGGCAGGTCTCCATCTGAGGGCTCCAGGGGGTCAGCGGCGAGTTGACATGCCAGTGGCTCCTGCTCTTGCCACGCCTTGAGGTCGTTGACGTGCAGCCTCTTGGCTTGCCGCCGGGAGGGCCCCCCTGGATCAGGTACGTCAGGGGCCCCAGGACCCGGGCGACCGTGAAGGGGCCCCTCCAGGGATCTCCATCTTGCTGCGTGCCGAAGACTCGCCGGCTGACCAAGACTCTGTTGCCCTCCCGGAAGGTGCGTAGCCGGGCCCCCTGGTCGTAGCGCTCCTTCTGGGCCTCCTGAGCCCCTGCCAGATTGCGTTGAGCCGTCTCTTGTGCGAGCTGGAGGCGCTCCCTTAGCTCCTGCACATAATCCAGGGCAGCCCTTGCGGGGTCGTCTCGTCGGGCTGCCCATTGCTCCTCGACCACCCCCAGGATGCCCCTTGGTCGCCGGCCATACAGCAGCTCGAAGGGGGCATAGCCGGTGGAGGCCTGGGGGGTCTCCCGGAGGGCAAAGAGGAGGGGGTCGACCAGGAGGTACCACTGGCATGGTTTGTCCCGCGCCAGCCTGCGCAACATAGCTTTGATGGTCTGGTTGAGGCGTTCCACCAGGCCATCCGTCTGCGGGTGATAGATGGACGTAAAGATCTGGCGGATGCCCAGGGTCGAGCAAAGCTGGCGCGTCAAGGAGGCCGTAAAGGGGGTCCCGCAGTCCGTGAGGATTTCCCGGGGTAACCCCACGTGGGCAAAGAACTGCATCAGTGCCCTGGCGATGCGGCTGCTTGCATAGACCGTAGGGGGATCGCCTCGGGATAGCGGGTGGCGTAGTCGACCAAAACCAGGAGGAACCAGCAGCCGCGGGCTGTGCGGGGCAGGGGCCCCACGAAGTCCATGGCCAGGCGGTCGAAGGGCGTTTGTATTAGCGGCAGAGGCATCAGGGGAGCCTTGGGGGCCGGTCGGGTGGAGACCCGCTGACATACGGGGCAGGATCGGCAGAAGGCCTTGACGTCAGCGGCCACAGACAGCCAGAAAAAATGGGCCAGGACCTGGGCCAATGTGTTATTGGCCCCCTGATGACCAGCCCAGGCATGGTCATGGGCGTAGGAGAGGACTGTGGCACGGAAGGCCTGCGGGACCAGCAGCTGCCAAGTCTCGACCCCCCAACTGGCAGTCAGCCGATACCAGAGGCCGGCTTCCTTGATAATCCGGGGGTAGCGGCCAGCCCTCCGCCCGTCCAGGACATTTCCCTCACTTACCGCCACAGCGTCTCGGAGGGACTCAAGGGTAGCGTCGGTTGCCTGGGCCTTCCGGAAGGAGGGATCGGTGCCCCAGGATGGCGGATGGGCCCCGTCAGACGATGTCGAGGTCCCGGCGCGGGGTCCGCGGCCAGCCGTGGCAGGGAGGGCTTCCGCTGTAGGGGTCCTCAACTGCACTTCCAGGCCCGGTGCATCCCGGCCCAGCAGCACCGGGTAGGGGAGTGCGGGCACCCTGGCAAGCTCCAGCTCCCACTCCTGCCCCTGATATCGTACTGGGACCCACAAAACCGGGTACTCTTCGGAGTGCCCGTGGAAACATGCGACGGACGTGCATCTCACGACGGGTAGGCCTACGGGTAGGAGACGGGTCCGAATCATTGAGACGGAGCTGCTGCTATCTAGGAGTGCTGACAGTCGTCGTCCCGCAATCTCCACGAGGACCAGCAGCGGTGGAGGTCGCGCCACGTGGGTCGTCAGGGGTAAGGCTTCCTCCCACCCCGCGTCACACTCCATCAGGGGGTATTCTCGCATCAGGTGACCCCGCTGTCCGCAGCGAAAGCAGGGCCCTCAGTCGTCAGCGTTGGGTGGGGCCGGGCCCCGGGGGCCTTCATGATGGGTGGTGGCGGTTGCGGCCAGCGAGATGGGGCCCCGCTGCTGCCAGGTTTGGGGATAGCGGGCGGTGGAGTGGCAGAGTCGGTCCCCAGGGGCCCACAGGGCCCTACTCTGGCTCTCCCCGGGGTCCGGTTGTCGCGCCCGGTCGGGGCCCCGTCCCTGTGGGGTTCACGCGGTTCCGCCGCCATGAAATTCTCCAGCAGCGCCGTGGCCTCCTTGAGGTCAGCCGGTTTGCTGCAGGCCACCCAGTACCGTGCCTTGGCAGGCAAAACATTCAGGAGTTGCTCTAGGACGACCTGATCGGTGATGGCCTTCTCGCCTGGTGTCTCTGGCTTGAGCCACCGGTAGGCAAGGTCTCGGAGGGTCGTCACGAACCCCCGTGGCCGATCACCTTTGTTGTAGCTCAGGGCCCTGAACCTCTGGCGGTGCGTGTCGGGGGTGATGGCGTAGCGGTCTAAGATGGCCTCCTTTAGTCTAGCGTAGTCGGCCGCCTCCTCCTTGGGGAGGGCTTTGAGCGCCGCTTGGGCCTCCCCAGTCAGGTACGGGCCCAGAATGAAGGCCCACTGGGCGGTAGGCCACTGGGCTGCCTCCACAGTCCGCTCGAAGGTCTTCAGGAACGCGTCCACATCATCCTCTGGCCCCAATTTGGTGAGTTGGAACGGGGCGGCTCTGTGGGGGCCCCCTGGGCCGGAGGGGGCCCTGCGCCACCTTGGGCGTCCCTTAAGGTGCGGCAGACGTCCCGGAGGAGGGCAGCCTGGGTGTCGCGTTGCTGGGCCGCGATGTCTTGCAAGATCCGCCCCTGCTGTTCCGCCTGTTGGGTGGTTATGTCCCGCAGCAGTCGGCCCTGTTGCTCAGCCATCCACTGTCCAAACTGGGCGAAGTCAAACGTGCCGCCAGGAGTGGCAGGCGCTGCCCCTCCGCTGCCGCCCTGGTCCATGGCTGCCGTGGGTGTAGGCGGAGGGGTGGTGGGCCCCAGGAACATTGGCGGGAGAAGGACGGACCGGCTGCTGGCCCACCCTGCAGGGGGGGGGTAGGTAGGGGAGGCGCTTCACCAGCGGTCGAATGCCTGCATTCTCCACCACGTTGTGACGCTCTCTGTCAGCAGGGGGCACTGCCTTCGTCAGGTCTGTTGTGGCGGGCCGTGGGCTTCCCCCATCGGCGGGTCCAGGGATGGGGGCACCGCTCTACCTAGGCCAAGCGAGTGGCCTGTCAGCTGGCTCCAGGGGCCCCGGATCCCTTTTTAAGCAGCCTCAGATGACCCAGGGCTGTTAGACACGAAGCGTGACTGTCAAGCACAGCCTCTGGGCTCAGGGATGGTCCTTGCCTCAGAACCAGCCTCCCTGCTTCTCCTCCCCGGCCAGGAAGCTTCTGACCCCTTTTATCCCCTCCCTCACTAGGGGAAGGCCCGCCCCACTCCCCAATTGCCAGCGCCCCAGGTGAGGCCCATGACCTGCCCTAATACTGGCAGTAACACCTGGCTCCAGCCCTTCCTGGGTGGAGGGCTAGGTGCTTCCTCCTCCCGCCTCCCAGCTGCTACTGGGGGCCAGTCCCTCGTTCCCCTGACAGGCGGGCGGGCTGGCCTGTTGCCTGCCGCGGCCGGGCCCTGCTCCCGCCCCCTCCCCATCCCGTGGCGCCAGGCGGGGCTGGGCCTCGCGAGCGTGGGCCTTGCGGTGGCGCTGCCTCGCCTCTGCCGCCGCCGCGGCGGTGTTGGGGCCGCCCGCCCCAGGGCTGCCCGTCCCAGCGCCCTCCCGCCCGGCTGGTTCGTCTCCCCATGGTCGCTCCCTCCCCCTGGGTCATCGCCGCTGCGGCCTCCGCAGCGGCGCAACAACGGCCTCCTTCCCAGCCGCCAGTCCGGCTGTTGCTGCCGCGCCCACTCGCCATCGCGCCCGCCGTGGTCGGGTAAGTTTTGGGGCCTGCGGGGCTGGGGGAAGCGGCGGCGAGAAGGGAGGGGAGGCCCGTCCCCGGACAAAACTCAAAACTAAATTTATGTCTGAACCTGTTTTACAACACCCCAATGAAAATCTCCCTTTCATAGTACAGGTCGATGCCAGCGATACGGCCATAGGGGGAGTGCTTCTGCAGAAGGGGGGAGACGGGAAAACCAAACTGGGGGCATATCTATCTAGAAAATTTTCTGAAGCAGAACGACATTGGAACGTCTGGGAGAAGGAAGCCTTTGCCGTTAAAGTAGCTCTCACAGTATGGCGCCATTGGCTTGAAGGGGCACAGCACCCGTTCGAGGTTTGGACAGATCACAAAAACTTAGAAGTCCTAAAAAGCCCTAGATGTCTTAACGCCAAACAACTCAGGTGGGCAGAATTCTTCTCTAAATTTAACTTCACCCTCAACTTTTTACCGGGGTAAACTAACTTCCTGGCCGATGCTCTTTCCCACATGCCCTAACATCAGAGCAAGAGGGAGGAGACCATTGACACCGTATTCACCCCCCGTCAACTAGGAGGTGTGGTTATCACTTGTAGCCAAACCCAAGCAGAGGAAAACGGGTGGAGAGCAAAAGTGAAAAGCGAGGTGGAAAAAGAAGGGGAGGGAGCGCCCAAAGCCAAAATGTCTCAAACGGTGGAGGGAGACTGGGTTAAAGACGATCGTTTGTATATACCAGCCAGCCTCAGAAAAGAAATTCTACACCGCTGTCATGATGCCCGTACCGCTGGTCATTTTGGCTATCTGAAAACCCTCCACCTAATAAAAAGGCAATTTTGGTGGCCAGGGATCCGAAAAGATGTGTCCCAATATGTATCCTCCTGCCCAACCTGTATAAGTGCCAAAACAAGGAAAGGAAAACCACCGGGACTCTTACAACCATTAGAAACCCCCAATAGACCCTGGGAAGTGATATCCATGGATTTTATTACCGATTTACCTCCCTCCAGAGGCTGCTCCTGTATTCTAGTAGTTGTGGATTTGTTTTCTAAACAAGCACACTTTATTCCATGTACAACTATACCCACGGCCAAAAAACTAGCTGAATTATTTATGAAACATATTGTGAAGCTGCACTCTTTTCCCTCTAAGGTGATATCGGATCGCAGGGGACAATTTGTTGCCAACTTTTGGCGGGAGCTTCTTCAATTAATGGGAATAGAACAAGGAATCAGCTCTGCTTTCCATCCACAATCCGACGGGCAATCAGAAAAAACAAATCAAGTCTTAGAACAGTTCCTACGTTGCTACATTAATTTCCAGCAAGACAACTGGGTGGAGCTTCTTTATTTCGCCGAATATTCTTATAACAACGCAGTCCACAGTTCAAAAGGTGAAACCCCCTTTAAAATTGTACATGGCTACGATGGCAAAGCATTCCCCTTTGAAATGCAAATGAAAAAACAACCCACCGGAGATGTTCACCAATGGTGGACTAACATCACAGAACAGTGGGCGGCTATTCAAACAGCTTTAACCAAAGCCAAAGCAGACTACAAAAAGTATGCCGATTGCCACCATGCGGCACAATGGGAATTGCAGCCGGGAGATAAAGTATATATCTCTACAAAAAACCTCAAAGTGGAACAAACCAGCAAAAAGCTGGCTTTAAAATATTTAGGTCCATTTCCTGTCAAGAAAATAATAAACCGCGTGACTGCAGAAATTACTCTTCCAAAGAATCTATGCCACGTCCACCCTACATTTCATATCAGTTTGTTAAAAAAGGCTTTTTTGTTAAAAAATTATTGTTAAAAAATTATTTAAAAAAATCAATCATGGTGGGAATAGGGGTTGCTGGTGATGGATGCCATTTGTCTGGTGCAGGAGCCTTTTTTAAGTCCATTCATTTGTCTCCATGGGTCATGCAGGCCTGCGTTTTTAATTATTTGTGCTAATTTGGAGTTTTGTTTTTTCTGTAGTTTATTTGGGTCCTTAAACTGGGATCTGTCGAGATTATAATTCATTATGTAGTTTAAGTCTGCTCCTACCATGGTTTCACCTTCCTGGAATGACTCAAGTTTTGTAAGTGTCTCCTCAATGAATTCTAGTTGGTTCTCATTTGGGGCATAGATTGATGCCAGAGTCATTTGTTCCTCATCAATTGTTCCCTTAAAAAAATATATCTGCCTCTAGGGTCTTTACAAATTGATTTGAGAGTGAAATTAGTGTTTTTAGTGATTATAATTGACACACCTCTTGATTTGGAGGTTCCGTATGCATCAAATTGGTGCTTGATCCAATTAGGCTTTGAGTTCCTTGTTTTGTTTGGATGGAAGTGCGTTTCCTGGAGAAAAATAATATTAGCATTTTGTTGAGCTAAGTTTGTATATACTCTTTTCCTCTTTATTACATTGCCAAGTCCACGTACATTATTTGAGATTGCTTTTAGACTAGTTGCATTGTGTTTTTAGGTTTGAAGATAGGTAGCCAAATTAAGAAGGGGTGGTAAACTAATAGGTTCCAATAAGCCTATTATTTTAGTTGCTTTAGATTGGTTGTTAACTATTGACTTGGGTTCCCTTCTTTGGGATCTAATTCACTTAAGCTGGATGGAAAGCTTGTGTGAACCTTGGTTCAAATCAAAAAGAAAATGATCTGTAGTGCAACTGACTGGAATATTAAGTGGATAGGATGCAGGACCTTATAGATTTCTGATATATTCTATGCAAATAAGTACAATAAACGTTGATAATAAACCCTCTTATAGATCACTTCAAATTTTAACACTAAGTACTTTAAAAACTATAACGTGTAAATAAGCAATAATGAACTATCAGCTGAAGCAAAACTTTTTTTAAAAAAAAAAAATTAAAGATGGAACTATTGAATACACCTGATCAGTCTTATTTCCCGATAGTGTGCACTCTCCTTGTCTTACTTGTGATTAGCTTAACAGTATCAGAATCCTAGTAGTTCTATATACCAAAGAGAAATATGATAAGTCTAATGTTACAGCAAATCTTATCACTCTCCACTGACTTACCAACGATTAATAATCTGACTGAGTCAGTTAAACTATAGATAGAAAATTCCCTTCTTTATATTTAATCCCCTTCCTTGATCCCTCCCTACCCAACAAGCATTCCCTCCCTTCCCACCCTCAATAGGTTCAACTAATCCCACTAATAATACCCAATTTTTTTCTTTTGAATATATATTTATATTTATCTTATTACTATTTATTTTATTTTATTTTTTATTTAATTCCCTCCCCCCCTTTTTAAGATTTTTAATTATGTATTTTTTTTGCTTTTTTGCTTTTAAGCTTTTAACCCCCCCACCCACAGACAATAATGAATTCCCAAACTTGTACTAATAATAGTTAAACAGTTCACTATAGTCAGCAAGTTTCTTCACTCACCAACTATTGGCAAAATGCCAATTCTGAGGAACTGTTATAAATAACTTAGGGGCAAACAAAGCCGAGTCCCCCTCCCCCTCCCCAAAGGCCATACATATCCAAGATGAATACTTTAACTATATTAGAATACTATCTATGTCTTAGCTTAAGCATATATCTCACAACAAGCAGGTAGATTTAGACTAGTCTTCAAGTGTCCTTGACCGGGATCTTGCTTCCCTTGTGAGGGGAGAGAGACTGCGCCATTTTTCTCTTCTGGAGGCTTCTTTCCCATTCCATCTCTGGCGCCGTGCATAGATTTAATTTGCGGAGCATAGAGTCCCCTGAGGAGGATCAGACGCTATATAGGTGGTGCCTTGATGATTAACAAGTAGCTTGCAAAAGTTAAGCCATTTATAAGGAATGTTAGCTTCCCTCAGGGATTGTGCAGTGGAATGTAGATCTCCGTAGAAGTACTTCATGAGGGAGATCGGTGAAAACAGCAATTTTTTTGCCTTCACAGGTAAGGGAGCCTTGATTTCTCGCAATTTCCAGGATCTGTAGCCTTGCCTCTTGGTCACTAAATTCAACGATAATGTCCCTGGGAGTGTTCCTGTTGTTTCTTTTCCTGAATCCTATCCTGTAGGCCTTCCTGATAATCAGTGGTCCATTTTCGGCCCTCTGCAGTACATTGTCAAAGATAGCTGATAGCAGTGATATTAGGTCCTCTTTTGGCTGGAAAGTCTCCTCCACTCTGCGTATTTTCAAGTTCCGTTGACATGAAAGTATTTCTAATGACATTATTCTATCCTGCATATTGCTGTTCTCTTGTTGAAGATCCATTACTTCACCTTGTAGTCTCGTTCCTATTTCTAACACCTGGTCTGCTTTGAAGGATGTTTTTTGCAGATCTAGTCTGATTTCTTTAAGTTGTGCTGCTATCGGTTGGATTAGGCTAGCCATTTCTGCAGAAAGATTTTTTTGCAGCTTTGCCAGTTGCGGGTCTAAGCCTTCAGCATCAGAAATAGCTTGGCTTGTTGTAGCGTTGTGAGCCTCACTGACTGCCATATTTTCCTGTAGCTGACTGGTGTCTTGTAATGATGTCTGTTGACCTGAAGAAAAGAATTGCTGCAGCTTTTTCTCAGATCTAGGGTATGATTTCTGTTTGTCCACCTCTTGTTTTCCCATATTAAAGTTGATTAAAAGTATACAGTGATATTTGGGGGGCTTTTAGGAGAGGGGGAGACAGAGCTCAAGACTTATGCATCCTTCTCCATCGAGCTCCAGGCCACACACACACCCCACCATCATTGATGACCAAGTACATTATGAAGTTGAGGAAATTCTGGACTCTAAAATCAGATGCCATAAACTGTACTATTTAATCCATTGGAAAGAATTTGAGGAGGGGTATAGAGAATGGGTGGCGTCAGTTCACGTCAAAGCTCCCCGTCTGATCAAATGATTCCATCAGCAATATCCCAACAAGCCGGGGGGAGAGGGGTCTTAAGGGGGGCAGAATGTCAGGATCTGTTTGTGTAGTGCCTGAAAGGAAGCAACCTGAGTAACGCCATGTTTAATTCTGTAGTTGTTTAGTCTTCTTTTCCCTCTAGGCCCCACCACCTGCGAGGAGCCGATTCCATGGGAGAGGATACTGTCTTATCTTTTCTTCGAGCCAATTCGACCTTGGCTAGTGTTCCCACAGAGAACTCTCCTGCTATGTGAACTCTGGGGGGAGGCTGGGCTCTGAGAGTGTGAAATGTAACAACTTTAGTTCTGTGCCTCATTCCTAACAATTCCTTGTTCAGCCAGGATCTAAAATCCTGGAATATGGACGTCTGGGCCTGAATGCCGTCTTTCAAAATAAAACTTTTTGAAATCAAAAGACCTTGTCTTCTTGCAGAAGGGAGTAAGACAGACGCTCGTGTCTGGAATGCCATAGTCTGACAAGGAAAGCTACCCATGCAGTTGTGAGTCAGCAGGCAGCCCCCAAAACCAACTCCACTCAGAGAGTCCCCAGCTGGAAAGGGGCTCAAAATAAAATGAAACAGTGTGTGTGCTGATGGTGTGTGTGTGTGCAGCATAAGCAAGCTGCACCCAAGAAGCGTGCAAGTGGGGAGCCTGCAGACAGGAAAGCTACCTGTGCAGTTGTGTCAGCAGGCAGCCCCCCAAACCAACTCCACCCAGACACTGTCCCCAGCTGGAAAGTGGAGCAAAATAAAATGAAACAGTGTGTGCACTGATGGTGTGCTTGCACACAGCAAAAGCAAGCTGCACAACAGAAGTGAGCAAGTGAGGAGCCTGCAGACAGAAAAGTTACCCATGCAGTTGTGAGTCAGCGGGCAGCCTCCAAAACCAATTCCACTCAGACACTGTCCCCAGCTGGAAAGGGGCTCAAAATAAAATGAAACAGTGCATGTGCTGATGGTGTGCACAGCAGAGACGTTTGAGCAACCCTGTACAGATGTGAATCTGCACACCAGAGGCACGAGCCCAGTGGCACTGGCTGGAGAGGCACTCCAAATAAAAGTGAAGGGCACTGGAGGAGTGTGCAGAAAAGAGGACAGACTTCACTGCACCACACAAGTCCCCACAGAGAGCAAACAGCCCTGTGCAGGTGTGAGTTAGCTCACCAGAGGTGCAAGCCCCCCCAAACACCACCCAGTCAGTGGTGCAGGCTGTAGAGGCACTCTAAATAAAAGTAAAGGGCTCTGGAGGAGTGTGAAGAAAAGAGGAAAACTGCACTACACTACACAACTGCACACAAGTGCACACACACAGGGAGCCAGCCTACAGAAAAGTGAGGCTCCTTGGAGGGGGGGGCACACAAAACAGAAGACAGACCTTCCAAAAAGCAGAGGAAGATAGAAAGGCAAATAAAAGAAGGGCTCTTTGGGGAAGGGGGGCCACAACCCCCCAGAAACCAAACCAGAAGATTGGAGCTCAAAAAAGCAGAGGGGGAGAAACAGAGAAAAAGCAAATAAAACTCACTTTAAAAAGCAAGAACCCAGTCCCATTCAAAGGCCTAGGACTAGGCTGGGGAGGGTGTGTGTGAAAAGCTAGCATTGGAATGGGGTGGGGGAAGAAAGGGAAAGAAGCACACTTTTCCAAGAACCTCCCCCAGTCCCCAGTAAGAAAAGGAAGAAAGAGAAAAGAAAAGAGGATTTTTAGTGCCTTCCCGAGAAGCAAGAAGTGGCCACTGATCCTCTCCTAGCAAAACAGCCAGCCAGGCAGCCAGCAAGCTCTCTACAACCCACTCAAAAAAATGAAACCAGGTCACATGGCTTTCCGTATTTATAGAAAAAGCCAAGATTAGAACAACACAGGAGCACTCTGGTTGGGAGAAAAAGGTGCCTAACATGGTTTTGAAGGAAGAGATTGGTGTTACCATGGCTGCTGAAGACCCATTTTCTCAGTTGCCTTAGAGATCCTAACCCTCCCCCCCTTTCCCTGGCTGGATTGGCCAGACATGGGAGCTCTCTACTTGCCAAGGACAGCTGCCAATCAAACGTGGAGGCCTCAGATTAGGGGCAACCTGAAAACTGCCACGGTTGCCTGGGTGATGGAATGAATGTGTGTTGCTGCTAAAACCAGGAAAACAGAACAGTAGGAAAGTTCATTTGTTCTTTTAAAATATGGCTGCTCAGAACACGTTTCTTTAAAAATGAACCAGCCATTCCGAATGGAATTATGTTCCGTGGTTCGTTTTCTGCCCATCTCTAATCAATACCTATCCTAAATAATTTGTAATTAAGTTAGGCTAGTTATTCTTGAAATTGCAGCATTTTTAAATCCATTATTACCTTGGTTCTCAGAACTGGACTTCTCTGCACTGATCCTCGACATGTGGGCAAGATGGAGTCCTCAAGTAAAGGTTTGATTCTTCATGACATGCCAATCCAAAGAGAAGAGCAAGAAGGAAGATGTCTTCTTCCTTCCTCCTATCTTGAGAATTTATCAATCCCTTGAGAGTTTATCCTCCTCTGGGGACATTATCATTCTTCCAGATCAAGAGGAAGAAAAAAAAGGGATCTAGACTTTCACAGTGAATCACCCCAGGTGGGGCAATCAAGCAAACTATGAGATGGTAAACCTTTTGTCTTTACCTTGGCTAGAGCACTTTGAGACTGTTAGCACTATAGTACTGGGTGTCTGGGGGGGATGAATCATTCCCTGTACTTTTCCTCTCTGCCAGCTACAGATTTGTAGAGGGACTCCTGTAACATAGATACAGTATAAACCCAATTAATGAAATATAAATGTGATCTCTAGTGTGGGAGGTTTTTCTCCATTATAGTAGGTGTAGTTATTTTTCCTGTACTTTTCCAGGTTTTTTTTTCTTCCTGGAATCAAATGCAAATAGTGAAAAATATGGCCCCACATTCAATTCTTGAGATGTGACACAAAAACATATGAGTCAGGTCAGATTTAACATTCATTCATTCATTTATGGCATGTTAAGTCTGGCAACCCGAGGAAGGAACTTTATGGCATGGTAAATCTGTTACAGGTTTGTTCGTTGCAACACACTCTCAAGTTATCCATGTGTTTTATCAGCCTTTTTGAGGATGTGATGATGCACGTTTTGTCTAGATCAAGCCCTCACAGTGAATCTATGTGACAAAGAATTTTACAATCCTTAAAACTGTATTTGACTCCTATAACAGCCCCATATGTAAAAACAGGAATAATCGAAATGTGTTGCAAAATTGCTTGAAACAATCATAGGATTTAGATACCATATGGTGCAGTTCAAAATGCACAACTTCTATTTTAAAAGCACTCAGAAAATGAAGAATATCCCAAAATTATTCTTTCATTGGGCTTTTTTTTTGGGGGGGGGGGGGTTGTTGTTGGAGCCTAACTAGGTGTGACAGCATCCACAGGTTGACTCATGGCCACCACTGGCCTTCACTGCCATTTTAATGTAATTTAAAATGCCATGAGGTTGGCATAGTAGGCTGAGGCACTCTTGTTCTCTCACACCTTTTCAAGAGGTGCAACAGCTGTTCGTAATGGACAGTGCAGCTGTTTCAGCACTTGAAAAGGCATGGGGGGGACAAGAGCACTTCAGCCTACTGTGCTGACCTTACCCCATTTTTAAATCTCTGTAAAATGGTGGTGGTGGTAACCACAGGTCAGATTCATAATAATAACAACATTTGATTTATATACCACCATTCAGGATGACTTAACACCCACTCAGAGCGGTTTACAAAGTAAGTTATTATTATCCCAACAACAAAACACCCTGTGAGGTAGATGGGGCTGAGAGAGCTCCTAGAAGCTTTGACTGACCCAACGTCACCCAGGTGGCTTCAAGTGGAAGACTGGGGAATCAAACCCGATTCTCCAGATTAGAGTCATGTGCTTTTAACCACTACACCAAACTGGCTCTCAGTTTGGATTCATGGATTCCATCATTTCCATCAGATTGATTCCATCAGATTCCAGACTGATTCCATCCGATTCATGGATTCCATCATTTTAAGTTTTTTTATTATTATTATTTGTTAATTACAAAATTTCTGCCTTATCTTTCCATCTAATGCAAAATAGGTGGCTGTACCTGTAATAAACTGGGAGGAAAAAGGAGGGCAGAACCCTACAGGATACAAAAAATGATTCTTTATATAATATTTTCAAAATTCCAAAAGTGCAATGTGCTCATAACACTTCATACAGTGTCTTCAAAGTTTCAAAAATGCAACGTGCTCATAACACTCCATACATGATTCAGTACATATTACATAAACAATCTTACAGGGTAGGATGAATTAAAGGTGATACCATTTAGATAACCAGTTCATGAAATATTTTCCGGGAGAGAATAGCCTACATAGGCTTGAGTCTTTATTTGAAGTCAGTTTATCCTTCTATATTGTTATAACTTAAGGTAGAAATATCTTAGTTGTTGTTTCATTCCAGCATGGTGCAGATGTAATTGCCAGTGAGGAAACAATCACTGGGGGGTGCTTCCTCCTGGGATAGCACACCCTGGAATGCTCTCCCCTGGAACGCTCTCAATCTGAGGCCGGCTGCAAACAGATTTCACGCCTGCTTCTTCAGGAGCTTCTGTTTATAACCACCAAGTAAAAATAAGCACCAGCCATACATTCATTCATCCCGGTGTGGGCTGCAGTGTCCTCTACACTGATAAACTGACTTCAAATAAAGACTCAAGCCTATGTAGGCTATTCTCTCCCGGAAAATATTTCATGAACTGGTTATCTAAATGGTATCACCTTTAATTCATCCTACCCTGTAAGATTGGTTATGTAATATGTACTGAATCATGTATGGAGTGTTATGAGCACGTTGCATTTTTGAAACTTTGAAGACACTGTATGAAGTGTTATGAGCACATTGCACTTTTGGAATTTTGAAAATATTATATAAAGAATCATGTTTTGTATCCTGTAGGGTTCTGCCCTCCTTTTTCCTCCCAGTTTATTACAGGTACAGCCACCTATTTTGCATTATCTTTCCATCTAGCTACAGCTATCTGGCATGGTGATTCTGCCAATAATTTTTAAAACTATAAAGGTTCATGATGTAAATATCTTATTTTGAAAAGGCCCCCAGGCATTTATTGAGATTAGATTATTCTTTAGACAGACATTTAAACAGTTTAGTGCTTTTTAAAATGAAACAAAAATATGTCGCCATTGTTAAAAGATCCACATAAGAGGTAAATTGGTTGAACTATTTTTTTTTAAAGACTAGCCAGTTCAGCATCTGAGGACCTAAGAGAAATGATGTCATGGGGACAGAAGTGAGTTTGATTGAACAATTCACAGTTTAATGAAGCTCCAGTTCTTCATAATGTCTGGATGCAGACACATCAGCAAATTGGAGTTTGCTTCCTAGGGTTGCCAGGTGCCCTTCCCTGTCCTTGATTACCTGCACTTGATCAAGCAAGCACTGGGAGAAAAAATGGGGTGATTTTGTAGGCCCTGTGATGTCACGTCAGGGTAATCAACTAGAAGTCATATCACAGCATCAATAACACTTTCACCTCTCAAGTCCCAGCTCCTGGGATTCGTGGCCTGGCAAACCTATTGCATCCTCTATAACTATAATTCTAAACTGTTATTAAACTATGAACTCCAGCTTGTTCGGAAAAAGAAGCCCAATTTGCTGAGGGAACTAAACTAGAACAGTATGACCATTTTTTGTGTGAGAAACTGGGTAGATTTTATTCAAGCTCCATTTGATGGAGAAGAAAGAACATGGGAGAAAGGTGGGGGAGCATAGCAAAGAAACTTTGGCCATTTCCACATGTCCTTAAAGAGATGGCCCACTCACTGAATGCTGGCAGCTTTCCCTTTTACTCCAGACGTCTTTGTTTTCAAAATGGTAGCAGGCTGTTTGGCTTCCAGTTTTTTGGTGCCTTTTCTGGGAATGCACTTTCCTGTGGTCCCTGAAAAGGCACTGAGAAAATGGAAGCCAAACAGCCTGCAACCATTTTGAAAACAGAGACATCTGGAGTGAAGGGGGAAAGCTGCCAGCATTCGGTAAGTGGGCTATCCTGTGGAAACGGCCTTTTTGTGCTTGTTTGTGAAGTGGTCAGTAAGTCAATTTAGTTGCTATTAGAGTCGTTAAGTGGAATTCTCTCTCTTCCTCTGCCAAATTTCTCCCTGAAATCCAGAAATCCATTTCTATTCCTTTGTAGGAATTTGAGACATTTTCAAATCAGCATCTCTTGTCTTAAGTGGAAGATTTGATTACATAGCAAGAAATCATGTGTCTGTGACATCATGTATACTAGGAGCAGTAGCATGGTTTAAGACCAAGAGGATGCTGCTCTCACACTTGTACTGCAATCTCTGAACTTCAAGGTGATTATAATGTAGGATACTTAGTATTTTATGTACCCAATACTTTCATTAATCCTTACGCAGACAGTATAAATTTATAACTTTTGTTGATTTGGGGAAGATTATCCAAAGTTAAATCAATGTAAAATGGATTTGTGCCAGACGGTTGAAGATGAAATTTTCACAATTCTTAAAGGTGCAATCTCCATATGGTAATATTAAAGTACTAGAAACCAAACCCCCCAAAAAACTTTATAAATTATTTTAAATTAGAATATGTTACTTGAGAGATTATTTCTCTGAGTCACTGTAATATTTTGGAACCAAATCAGGAAACAAAATTCTAACCATTGTTCAATGCTTCATCTTCGATCTAGTGGAAAATATCTTCTAAATGTCCCTGGCCCTAGGGAGGCCCACCTGGCGTTGACCAGGGCCAGGGCCTTTTCGGTCGTGGCCCCAGCCTGGTGGAATGCTCTGCCTTGCGAGACTAGGGCCCGGCAAGATTTGCTTGCATTTCGCCGGGCCTGTAAGATGGAGCTATTCCGCCAGGCATATGGCTGACGCCGGGCGGTGCCCCCCCCCCGTTGAGGGGGGCGTTAAACTATTCCCCCATGTGAACGCAGATGCTGCTGCCACACTTATTATTACTGTATGGATTAGCTCTGGTAACACCGCTGTGTGATACACTAAACTTCTGCTATGTGCTGCTTTAAACATTTTTTTTAATTATTTATATGTAATAGATGTAGATGAGATGATTGTGTTTTTTAAGGTGTTTTTAATGATGTGTATATTTGTATTCTGTTATCCGCCCTGAGCCTGCAAAAGCGGGGAGGGCAGAATATAAATACAATAAATTAAATTAAATTCAAAGGCAATCCAAGCAGATAAAGTTTTATCATCATATAGATGCAATTTATTCAAGTATTACTAGGTTTCTGGTTTGGCACCTTTACTAAGTGGATTTGAGGAAACAGGTAAAATTCAGCTTCATGAAGTCAAAGAAATCTTGCCCCAAAGAGGCTTCCTGCATGCCAGACTAGTTGATATGTCTTTAGTCATTCTCTTTCTGGCTATCAAATGCCTATACAAGAAATACTAGCACTAGCTAGTATACAACAAATACTAGCAAGAAATACTATACAAGAAATACCAGCACTAAATACTTTGTTAAACTTAGTGTTTGACTAAGTTGGGGGGAGGGAGTTAATAAAATTCACAGAGAACAGGTAATAAAACAATTAAACCCAGGGGCAATAAATTCTCCACCTGTAAAGTTTCTGTGCTGGTGCTTCAAAATGAAAACAGCTTCCTAAATTATGTTTAAACAAGTGGAGATTCCCTCCTTCACAGCAGTCTTGGTTTGTGGGGAACTGTATTTGTAGATAGTTTGGCTGATAGCCATGTTAGTCTGTATTACAAGAGGAAGGTTGGGGCCTGGTAGCACCAGGGGTGCTGGCATTCATTTGTTACCAGAGAGAAATGAGATTTTCCTGGATGACCTACGGCAAGGACTTAGGTTGGCCTTAAGCCACCTGTGGGGTGTAAGGGCTTAAGCAGAGGCTTGGCCCTTACAGTGGCAGGAGATTCTCGGGGAATAGGGAGCGGGCTGGTGAGCACCCAGTGGCATTTCCCCCATGCGTGGGGGAACAGGGTCTGCCATTAGTGCGGTATGCTTGTGATGGCTATCACAGCACGGGCAGATGCCTGCAGGGATCCCCAGGAACAAGTCCTTCCCTCATGCTGTATGGCTGGGGTGTTAGGAGCTTGATGGGGGGATCCAATGGCCTGGCTGGCCGGGTTGCAGCCATTCCATGGATGGCCTACACCTGGGGCTTTGGGGCTCACCCAGACAGGTCAAGGCAGAGGTCCAGGGCGACCCCATGGCTTGACCTGTACCACATAGTTTACCCATGCCGTAGTTGTAGTTATATTATTGTTCTATTAATAAATGGCCTTTTACATCCAAGCCTGTGTCTGTCTCTTATTCCAGCTAAGGTAGCAAAAGATAGCTGTATTCAAACAATTTCCTTCCTTCCTTTCTGATCAGCCACTATACTTCTCTTTGTTTAAATAAGAGTGTCTTGGAAATCTATAGAGCTAGCAATTTATTATCATCAGTAATCTAGCTGACTATATGATTCAATTAATATTTCAGTCAACCATCATGAAGGGGTTACATATATGGACTGATTTTCAGACTTGTAAAACTTCATGTAATAGCCTCCCTGACACTGAGCTATGTTCACCAATCTCGTGGTTACCTAAATTCAATGAAGGAGATTATTCACCTCTCTGAACAAACTCAGAATAGGAACTATTGCAATTTTGTATGTCGAGTAACCAACAACAACAAACATCCAGAAACAAACTTGAACATACTAGATTTATGTGACCAACCTAAAGGGAGATTGAAAACAAAGGTTGAGAAATAGTTGTAAGATAGATGGGAAGAAGAGGAACAAACCAAACCTAGTTATGAAAGGACAAAAAGATGAAGAATGTGAAACTAAATTGATTTATAATGGCCAAGGCCAATGAAGGTGGACATGCTATGACCCCCCTCCCCTAAATTCAGAAGGGATAATTCAACACTACTCTCTCTCAGAGACGCAACATACACAATACACTTACTCTGTTGTGGTTAGAGGAAAAGAAATTTGAAATCATTGGGCAATCTCCCTAGAAATATAAAGGTATGACTGAACAGAATTAGATGTCTGTTTCATCGGTACACAATCATTCTCATGAAAAATTCAAATTCACTAAATCCTTCATCAACAGATCTTGTGTTCTAAATTCTAAACTAATCACAGAAAAGGAGCATCCAAAAGAGCTACAAAAATATATATTTGTTTCAAAATGGATCAGAAAAGAGTTAGTATATTCCAAGGAACTGTTCCTTTTCAAGGGTTGTTAGAAAACAATAACAGCATTTGTTATTTTTGATCATTGTGCTAATTATTGACTGTTATTTCTACTCCACAAAAATATAGTAGTGCTAGAAGAGAGTTTGGACACAATATACCAAGCCTTTTCTGATTATTTTGGGAAATAAGTACAAATAAAGGATTTCTCCTCATTTCTGACAAAAATGTTGTATCGTTCTTGTAGGGGACTCTACACATTTCAAAAAACAAGACATAAGCAGCAACAGACGGAAAGCAGTAACATACTGTATAATCTGATGTGAAGTTTCTTCAGTCTAAACCAATTCATGTCAGTGGATTGTACAGACAACTTCACATTATTGATACAACATTTGAGCCCCTGTATGAAAACAATATATGTTTTTGCATGACATTCTTGCTTCTGTTCAGTAGATTTCCTTTCATAAGTATTAAAATAAAAATTAGCAGCAAACAATAAAATAACAGTGTGTTGACAAAGATACATTAAAGCTCTGTTCACAAGTTACAGTGAACTTACATACAAACTGTTTACTATGTACATTTGAATTTGTATAATTCTCACTTAAAGTTCAATGTATGTACAGCTGAACATGCAATTTAAACTCCACATTTGTCCAGGTACTGACTCTCAGTTTCATTTGTAAATGAAAGTGTAAATTCATGCCTTAGTTATATCTAGACTGAACTATTGCGATGTGCTGTACTTGGGCTACCCTTGAAGAATCTTCGGGAACAGCAGCTAGTGCAGAATGATGCAGCTGGACTACTGATTGGGGCCAACTATCAGGATTGATCTCAATATTACAGTAATATTGAGATCTATAATATTGATCTCAATATTACAGTAATTACACTGGCTACCAATATGCTCCTGAGCACAATTTAAAGTGTTGGTTTTGGCCTTTAAAACCTTACATGTCTTGAGACTGGAGTATCTGTAGGATCACGTTCTCCCATACATTCCTGCTGTGGAATTAAGAGCACAGGGAGAGAGTCCCTCATGACTATCCCATCAGCTAAAGAAGCTCACTGTTGAGTACATGGGAGAGGGACTTAGCACTGATAGTCTCACAATTATGGGACAACCTGCCCAGACAGGTGTTTCTGGCCCTCTCACTGCTAATCTTCAGGAGGCAGCTGAAGATTATTTAGGACTGCTTTTAATTGACTTTATGTTACTGGCAGTCCTAAACTGTGTTGTTTTAAAACTTTGTTTTATCTATGATTATTTTTATTTATGTTGTAAGCTGCCTTGAGTTCCTGCAAGCTAGAAAGGTAGCTAAAATGTTTTAAATAAATATATAATAAATAAATTATGCCCCCTTATCCCACACCGGCTCAAAGTGCCAAGGGGGTGGCAACGTATGACTTACCATTCATGGCTGTCGTACAGCTAAGTGTGTTGGGTTGGGGAAAGCAATGGTGAACTACCCTGTAAAACCTTCACTGCGAGACTCTGCAGATCTCTCTCGACACGCTATAGGACAGAAAGGCCTGGAGGGGGATGATCTACGGAGTAGCCGAGGGTTGGACGCGACTGTGTGGCTTGGATCGGATTGGATCGGATCGGAAATAAATTATGAGATATAAATGAAATAAATAAATACATTAAAAATATTGTAATGCCACCTTTCCATCCAGTTCAGGATCCAAAGGAAGCAAAAAGTTAGACCATGAAAATAAATGCATACATATAAAACAATACAACAAACATATAGACACATACGCAAAAACATAAACAGGAAGCAGGGTCAATGAGGGAATGGCAAACAAAACAGAAAATAATCACTTACTGGCAGAAGACCATGATAGAAGAGGACAACCAGATCTCTATGGGGAGGGAATTCCATAATTTTGGTGCCATGACTATGTTGCCAAGTAGGCCCCCTCTCCTGCTTTAAGGCCTTCCATGGACTGTGCCAGAGTTTCCTGCGTGGCTGTTTTACTGCTACACCAAGATTGCCCTGCACATGTGTGCTCTAGTACACGTGTCAGTTTCCTGCCTGCTTGTTAATTACCTTGCTGCTGCAATAGACTGTGTTAGTTTCCTGACTCCATGTCTGGATGACTCCACAAAGGACTTTCTTCCTGGGCAGCCCTGCCCAGACCTATATCTGGACCTCCCAGTGTGTGTTTGGACTTTATTACACCTGTGCCCCGTGCCTGCATTGCCATCCACCACGGACCACGCCTGTTCCCTGCTATGGACTGTGCTTTACGTGCTGTTTCCCTGCCTCCATGGAAGCCTGCCTCATCTGGGCCCAAGCCACTGTTAGCAGCCGGGTGCCTGCCGGGGAAACCTCCAGCGAGCCTGGCCAGGCGCTCCCTGGCCAGTTCCCACCTGGAGCCTCCCGCGGGCCGGTCCCCGAGCTTGCCCTCGCTACCGGGCAGCCTGCTAGCCAGCCCCAGCTATGCCCAGCCAGCAGCCATGTTCTTAGGCAGCCAGAAGACCTAGAGAAGAAGCCTGCTTTGGGAAGCCATTTCGGAGAAGCGGGCACGCCACGTCCGCAGCGAGAGAACCTCGCCCCGCTCTGCATATCTTAGGAGCTGCCTCAGAGAAGAAGCTAAGTGCCGACCATCCCAAGCACTTAGAGAATGCATCTCAAAGAAACCTCCACATTCCAGAGCTGATGACATCAGGACAAGCCCTGTCCGCTGGAACATCCATTCAGCACGCTCGGATCTCCCCCTCCCTCCTTTGTCCCCTCTTCCTGAGGTGTCACTATAACACAATCAGATTCCTAAAGTGGCCCATCCAAGACATTCAGTAACCCATTAAAGCCTTTGTTTTAACCCGTGAGAACCACCAAGTACAGCACCAGCACCAGGGTACGTTTTGGGGTATTTAAGCTGGTCCCTCAGATTGCATGGTGCTCATGCCATCCCTATCCAGACCCTCTTGCTGTCTCTCTGTGGATCCAGTGCTGGCATTGGACCACCTCACTGCCATGTCTCTGCTCCACTTCAGGATTGTAAGTATCGCCCTTATCATCGTGGATACCTGCTCATGTGACCGTCTCTGTATTTCTTACTCTACATTTCCTAGTCCTTGTATGCTTTCTTGTATGTATGTGCAAGTTCAGGCTTATACCACACTATTAGTAAATACACGTGTTTATTTAATCTATTTGTAGTCTGCCTGTTTGTCACGAGAGTTTCTGGAATCGGGACCTCTGTAAACGTTGGTTAGATCCGCGCTAATTTTAGTTCCAGACTGCTGAGCTAATTTCCCCATTTAAAAGAGCAGTTCTGGTAACAACTAAGAAGGCTTACTCTCAGGTTGTCACCTATCTAGCCTCAGATGGTGGAAGAATCTGCAGCAGGTCCTCTGACAGTAACTGTAGTGGATAGGTAGGTTCATACAGGATAAGGCAATTCTTCAGGTATGTTGACTCCAAGTCACATAAGACTTTAAAGTTCCATACCAGCACCTTGACCAGTGTAGATAGAACAGAACTGGAGTGAAAAGGTCCCTACAACCCACTTCAGGCAATATTCTTGCCACAGCAATCTGTACCAAATGTAGTTTCTGAACTCTCTTCAAGGGCAGCATTCCATAAAGTGATTGTAGTAATCTAATTTAGATGTTATCAGGGTGTGCAAGCCAGTGGCAAGATCATTTTTGTCCAAGAAGGACTACAGATGGCTCATCACTCAATTTTAGTGAACGGTGATCTTGGCCACTGCTGCCACATGCTTGAGCGACCAACTCAGAGACTGAGGGTGCTTGGGCAGGCAATAAAAACATGCATGAGACATTGCATGGAGAAAAAAGGCCTCAGCTTTATTGGGAACAGTGATAGGAGCATTGGCACAGTGTAGGGTGTGGATCCCAGCATTGGCTGACCAAACTGCCAGCCGATGACCCCTCACCCCTTCATCCCACCTGCAGAAAGGGAAACTGTGGGATGACAGTTATCGGGATCCACAAAGGGCGGTAGCCTACACGTGTTTCCCTTGTCACCAGGAAGCAGGCATGTTCTGGCAGCCCCCGAGCAGGGCTTGCTACTGCTCATGACTGGTCCAAAATCCCTTATGGGGATCCGCATCTATGAGGAAACAGTGCACACAGGCCATTTCACCCCAAAGGGGTTCGTGCCCAATGCCCAGACCACCATCAAAAGTTATGATAAATAAAATAGCAGTAAAACCCACTAAACATACAACCCTATGGTCTTAACAAATAAAAAAGCTCACTATCACCTCATAGTTGTGACATAAATACATAGTTTACCAAAACAGGCTAAAGCCTTTATGAAATCTTTGATAACTCTGTTGAACTTTACAAACATCATCTGGAACAAACTACTAAATTAAGCAGGAGGTAAGAGGGATCACTGTTTGGAGCCCAACAGCTGCACGCACTGGCCAGCTCCCCTTTAAATAGAGGGAAGGTGGACCTTAAAAGGAAACGTCACCTCTCATGTCAGGGACTAAGTCCTGCCCTCCCTCATCTAGCCGGCCACTCTGATTGGCTGGCTGGGTTTTTCAAACCCTGCAGCTCCCCGCACAGCCCTGGGAACCATGCAGAAGGAGCCGACTAAGCAGAAGGGTTGCCAGCCCACTCTGCACCGTGCCTGCAGGCCACAAACTCCAGCCCTGGTGAGTTCAGGGCCAGTGGCTTATACAAAAGGAGGATCTGAACACTATACTTCTGTTGATACAGCCCAAAACTGCATTTGCCTTTTTAGCTACCACATCACACTGCAGACTCATGTTCAGTGTATGGTCTACTAAGATCCCTAGATCCTTTTCACTTATACTACTACCAAGACAACTCTCCCCCATTCTATAATTATGCATTTGATTTTTCCTACCTAAATGCAGAACTTTACATTTATCTTCACTGAAATTCATTTTGTTTGTTTTAGCCCAGTTTTCCAGCCTATCAAGATAATCCTGTATCCTGACTGTCTTTAACCATATTTGCTTCCCCTCCCAATTTAGTATCATCTGCAAAATTAATAAGCATTCCCTCTATTCCATCATCCAAATCATTTATAAAAATGTTGAACAGAACAGGTCCCAGGACTGTTCCCTGAGGTGCCCCACTTGTCACTGTTCTCCATGAGGATGAGTAACGATTAATAACCACTCCTTAGGTGTGATCTGTCAACCAATTATAGATCCACCTAGCAGTAATAGGATCCAAACAACATTTTATCAACTTGTCAACAAGGATATTATGAGTAACCTTATCAAAAGCCTTATTGAAAATCATGAGAAACTGTCTACAGCATTCCCCTGATTCAGCAACTTAGTAACTTAGTAAGGTGATGATAGCCATCAAAAGCATACCACACACTAGGGGGAATTCCGGTTCGGGATCCATGGAGGTCTCAAGCAGCTCTAAGAGCTGAGCTGTCCGTGCCGCTGTTTGTGGAGGCTGGAGGAGCACAGATTGCCTGCGGCCCCCTGTTCTCAGGCAGAGAACAGGCAAGTACGCACTGTACCTGAGGGCGTGTTGATCTCGGGTGGTGGGGGGCTCTAAGCAACGAGCTCTCTCCTGCCCTTGAGGTCCCATCCAAAGACAGGTTTGCTAAGATCTCTGCAGCAGCTCAGGAGTCAACTGTACTGGCATAAGACCTGCATGCCCGAGCTTCGATAAGCAGTAAGGGAAATGGATTCATTTGATTAAAAGAAGCAGCTATTACAACCCAAGAAAAGACGTTTAAGAAGGTAAAGATTGCTATCTCTCAAACCGGGACAGATTTAAGCAAGCAATAAAGTTTAAAACTGGATTTAAAAACTGCAACAGACTGATTAAGTGAAGGGGAAGATTCCAGCAAGGGAAATTTTAAAAGTGACATTTTAAACTGTAGTTAAGGCGGAAAATTGGATATTGTTTACATACCTGCGGTGGGAAGAGATACTGGACTGTGGGAAAGCTTGAATATCATGAGAACTGCTGCAAACATTAAAGTAACAGGAAGTACATCAGGACCATAAAGAGACTGGAAAGAGGCGGTCTGTGTTAATACCGGAAGTGGAAGTTCGCCATTTCGGAGAAGGGCAAAGTTTTGGCTTCAATGAAACAGGAAGTAGGACATCTTGGAAGAAGGTAAGGGCGTTTGCTTCAAGTTAAAACCATAGAGAAAAAACGCCTGACATTTTGGACTGAGCAAAACAACTTTTAACAAAAACTGAGTAAATTGGGACTTTTTAAAGCAATTGGAAGTAATAAATCAGCGCCATGGATTTAAGGAAAAGGGCGGACTCGTGGGAGCGTGGTAAATCTAGCCCCACGATGTCGAAGGAGTGGCAAGCTGCGATGGAGAATCTTGATAAAAAAGTTTCTGAAGTTACAGAAGGCAATAAAGAGCTCAAAGGTATGATACAGGAGATGGCAAAAGATTTTAGAGACTTTAAAGAGACACTTAAATCGGAAATGGCAGAACTGGTAAAAGATGTGTCAGATACGCAGCAGAGAGTTAAGGTAGTAGAAAATACGATGGATCTGCAGAAGACAGAGATGAGAGGATTGAAAGCGAGAGTGACCATCGCAGAAAGTAAACAAATGGAAAAACAACTAAGATTTCATTCGATCCCGGAAACAGAGGAAAAGACCGCCCGAGAACAGATTACAGAAATTTTGGCAGAGTACCTGGGGAAGGAGGAAGAGGAAATTGCAGCTCTCCTAGATGTGGTGTACAGAATTAACTCAAAATTTGCATCTCAGAGGAAGTTACCAAGGGATATGATTGTGCAATTTACGACAAGAAATACAAGAGAATTAATTGTGACCAAACAGTTCCAGGATCCACTAGAAGTTGATGGAAAGGCGGTAAGAATCCTGAAGGAACTGCCCAGATCGGTGTTGTTGGAAAGAAAGAAATACAGAGAGCTAGTCCAGATGTTAAAAGAAATGAAAGTAAAATACCGATGGGAAATACCAGAGGGACTGACATTTGAGTTTGGTGGAGCAAGAAAGAGCATCAGATCTGGCCAGGAAATGGAGGATTTTATTAGTAAAAATGAAAAGGACTTATCAAAACCCACAAAAGCTTGATTATGGAGTGTAAAATCATATCTTGGAATGTAAATGGACTAAACTCACCTTGTAAACGTAAGGTTATTTTCCACTGGCTTGTAAAACAGAAATGTAAAATTGTATGCCTACAAGAGACACATATTAGAAAGCGAGAAGTAAAATTTTTGAAAATGGCAAAACTTGGGAAAGAATTTGTAGCTGCCTCCAAACAGAAAAAGAGGGGTGTTGTGCTGTATATAAAGGAGGAACTACAGCCTAAAGTGGTGTTAAGTGATGTTGAAGCTCGATATTTGACGGTGGAAATAATTTTGAATTCAAAAAAGACATTGGTGATTGGAATTTATGCGCCTAATGGTGCAAAAGGAAATTTTTTACGGATTTACAAAAACAGTTAGATGAACTGTCTTATGACCAAATAATATTGGCAGGCGATTTCAATGGAGTTACAAACTTGGAGGAAGACAAGAAATCTAAGACTACACACAAAAAAAAGAGGACTATTACCAAAGTCATTTTTTGCAATCACGAAACAGGAAAGTTTAGAGGATGTATGGAGGAGACAGTATCCCAAGAATAGACAATATACATATTACTCTGCAAGACACTCTACACTATCAAGAATTGATATGATATGGGCCTCCAAAGAACTGTTGCTCTGGACTAAAGAGATGGAAATAATGCCAAAGGTAGGCTCAGATCATAATCCAATTGTGTGGAAATTTGGTAAGAATAGTAAAAGAAGAAGATGGAGAATAAATGAAGACTTGTTACAAATGGAAGAGAATATTGCGTTGCTGCGAAGAGAGACCAAGTTCTTTTTGCAATACAATTTGAATAAAGAAGTATCGACAAATAAGGTTTGGGACACATATAAGGCCGTGATCAGAGGGATACTAATGGACTTGAATGCGAGAGACAGGAGGAAAAAGGAGGAGAAAAGACAAGAAATTATGGAAAAAATTAAAGCCAAAGAGATTCAGCTCAAAAAGAGACCAGGCAAAAAGAAAATATACCAGGATATAAAAATACTGCAAGAACAGTTATCGGCAATGAACAATAAAGAATTGGAGTGGAATTTAAAGAGGATGAATCAGAGGTCATTTGAAGGTGCAAATAAACCTGGGAAATACTTGGCATGGCAACTAAAAAAGAGGAAGGAGAAGAAAATTATCAGTACGATACGAGAAGATGATAAGTTATTAAGTGATCAAGTCGCCATTAGTAGAGCCTTTTTTAAATTTTACACAAAATTATACCAAAAAAAAAAGAGGTGAACAAAGATTCAATAGCGGAATATTTAGATAAGATGAAACTTCCGACACTCTCTGAAGAATGGAAAAAGAAATTGAATAAGGAAGTGACAGAAGAAAAAAGAAGCTATTCAATCAATGAAATTGGGGAAGGCGCCAGGCCCGGACGGACTAACGGCAAAATTTTATAAAATAATGGGCCAAGAATTGGCACCTCTCGTGAAAGAGGTGATGAATGGTGCTATGCAGGATCAAGGGATTCCTGATTCTTGGAAGGAGGTTAACATATCATTGATTCCAAAAGAAGGACAAGATTTGACTAATGTTAAAAATTATAGACCAATTTCATTGTTGAACAATGATTATAAAATATTTGCAAAGGTGTTGGCGGAAAGAATTAAAGGATGGATGTCGGAATTCATTGCAGATGAACAAGCGGGATTTTTACCTAATAGACAAATTAAAGACAATCTGAGAACAGTAATAAATGCTATTGAATACTATGATAAGCATTGTGATAGAGAGGTTGGTTTCTTCTTCGTAGACGCAGAAAAAGCATTTGACAATCTGAACTGGGACTTTATGTTCGCCACCATGGAAAAGCTGCAAATGGGAGAAAAGTTCATACAAGCAGTTAAAGGAATTTATAAAGACCAAAGTGCAGCAATTGTAGTGAATGACGATCTGACAAAAAAACTGAAAATAAGCAAAGGTACAAGGCAAGGCTGCCCATTGTCTCCATTGCTGTTCATATTGATTTTGGAGATATTGATGATCCAGATACGAGAGGACGATACAATTCGAGATATAAAGATAAGAGAGTTTACCTACAAGGTCAGAGCATTTGCGGATGATATAATGTTGATTGTAGAGGATCCAATTGACAATATGCCAAAGGTAATAAAGAAGATAAAGGAATTTGGAGATCTGGCTGGTTTCTTTGTAAATAAAAAGAAGTCGAAGATACTATGCAAAAATATGACTAAACAGAAACAACAAGAACTGATGGAATTAACGGATTGTGAGGTAACAAACAAAGTAAAATATTTGGGAATTGAACTAACTGCAAAAAATATAGACTTATTTAAGAACAACAATGAGAAGTTGTGGATACAAATAGAGAGAGATTTGATAAAGTGGAACAAGTTGAATTTATCATGGCTGGGCAGAATCGCGACAATAAAAATGAATGTTCTACCTCGTGTGATGTTTCTGTTACAAACTATTCTGATTATCCGAGACTCTAAACAATTTGAAAAATGGCAAAGAAAAATTTCGAATTTTGTGTGGGCAGGCAAGAAACCACGTGTTAAAATGAAAGTGTTACAGGATGCGAAAGAAAGAGGTGGCTTGCAACTGCCCAACTTAAGACTGTATTATGAAGCAATTTGTTTGACATGGATAAAGGATTGGATAACATTGAAAAATCGCAAACTTCTGGCATTGGAAGGTTATAAGAAAATATTTGGATGGCATGCATACCTATGGTACGATAAAATAAAAGTGGACTCTCTGTTTCTGCATCATTATATTAGAAGCCTCTTCACAATTTGGAAGAAATATAAGATGTATCTGGAAGATCAAATCCCCTCTTGTGTGGTCCCGTATGAAGTAATAGACCCGAGAACTGTTGATAACGAACAGCAATGCTTAACTTACAAGGAGATAACACAAATACAACATTTAATGCCAAAAATAAAATCAGAAGAAGAATTGTCTCCTTGTTATAACTGGTTTCAATACAGACAGATTAGAGATCTTTACAAATCGGACTGTTCAAGAGGAGGAATAAGAATGGAAAACTCAGAATTGGAAGAAGTAATGCTACAAGAAGACAAGAAACAAATTTCAAAGATCTACAAGATACTTCTAAAATGGTATACTGAAGATGAAGTAGTGAAAGTACAGATGGTGAAGTGGGCAATAAATTTTCATAAAGAAATAGCAATGGAGGCATGGGAGCACTTGTGGAAGAATACAATTAAGATTACAACATGTACGAATATTAGAGAAAATGTATACAAGATGATATACAGATGGTACCTAACACCGAAGAAAATTGCGCTGGGGAACGCTAATATGTCAGATAAGTGCTGGAAATGTAAAAAGCACGAAGGATCATTATACCATATGTGGTGGACTTGTGAAGTAGCGAAGCAGTACTGGGGAGATATAATAGAAGTAATTAATGAGGTGTTACAAACCCAAATAAATAAGAACCCAGAACTGCTGCTACTAAACTTGGGAATGGAGAATGTTCCAGTGCAAAATAGAACATTGTTATTTTATATGACAGCTGCAGCAAGATTACTGTATGCGCAGAAATGGAAAATGCAAGAAGTACCTACTGTAGAGGACTGGATTTACAAATTGTTGTACATGGCAGAGATGGATAAAATGACAAGAAAACTCAAAGACCTGGATCCGGGACAGTATTTGGCAGACTGGGCGAAATTGAAACAATTTTTGGGAAAAAAAATGGGATGTGAAAGGAGAACTGTGGCAGTTTGAGAATTTTTAAAATAAGACATTTTAAACAGAAGAGAGAAGTGACTTTACCATTAAGAATTTATATCTATTTTAATCTAAACTTGGATTATAATATAGTAGAAGAGGGGTGAAATTTAGAACTGATTTTGTAAAGAATAAGATAGGGAGGTTAGGGTAAGTAATACCTTTTTTAGAATATATGAATAAGGGAATAGTTAAATAAATATACTGATGGGGCATACTATATATACTATTATGTTAGTGGATTAGATTGTATATTATATAATGAATGTGTAGTACGGAGTTGTGTGCTGTGCCACATTGGTGGCAGGGCACACAGTAGGGGTTTTAATACATATTATAATGACGATAGTATATTTGATAGAATATATGTTTAAAAGAAATAGAATATGTTTAAATTAAGACTTTTGTTATATATTATATTATATTATACTGGTCTGCTATATTGAGGGGTATAAGATCTATACTATATTGATAGTATAACTGATAGACGTATATTATACTGATAGAATATCTGATAGCATAATTGATAGAAGTATACTATATTGATAGGATATTTGATATATATGATAGAATACCTGGAAAAAAAATTAGAATGTGCTTAGAGTAAGGGATTTATTAAGTAATAAGAGGGGTTAAGGGTTGGAAAGCTCTTGGAAGTCGATAGAGAGGGGGGAGGAAAAGGGTGGGGGATAGGGTTAATTAGATATTGAGGGAATGTATGTATTGAATTTGAAAAGTATACTCACCAATAAATTTTTTTTAAAAAAAAGCATACCATACACTCCTGGTAGACCCAATTTCCCCACCAATGGGGAAGTGCCAAGGGTGCTCACCGATCCACTCCCTATCCCCAAACTCTCTCCTGCCAGTGACCTACGAACAATATACCATCATAGCCAATTACCTCAAACCACCTCTTCCCCTTTGCCAGTATGGAAAAAGGTGAAAAAAATCCTACCTGGCTCTGGGAACAACAGCTGGCTATCCTGCACTACTACAGGGTGAGGTGGGCGGGCCGAGCAGAGCAACTGCCAACCTGGAGGGCGGAGCCACCTTCTAAAGCCTCTGGTTCTGCCGCCAGCCAAATCCCTGTATGCCTGATTGAATGCCTCTGACTCATCCTTCTTCCGTGCGGGCAAAGTACAGCCCCCAGCTCAAGCCGCTGTCCAGCAGCCATGAGTGCTGCATTCTTCAAAAACCATTAGAATTATCGCAAAAAAATGAGATCAAAAGGCCCGCAGTGCACATTCCCCTTCATACCATAGTACCATGCATGGCCATGCGCTGATGGAATTATCTGAAAGGAGAGGTCTTTTGTTATAAAAATTCATTTGGACCAGCTGCTCCTCTGAATAAAAGTTTTGCCCCCCCAGTCAGGAATAAAGAGGCAGACAAAGTATCTGGGTATTTAAAAGGGCCACTTTATTAAACAATTTAACAAACTGCAAATACGGCAAGGGATCTAACTGCGGTACAGGTCAGGCCCGGTGTCCGCGCCAGGACTGCTGCCCTGACCTGTCTGGGCGAGCCCCGTTGCCCCGGGTGCAAGCCATACAGCGCATGGTTGCAACCCGGCCGGCCAGGCAAATGGTTCCCCTTTGAAGTTCCAACCACTCCGCCATACAGCCCGAGTGAAGGACTCAACCTAGGGGGTCCCAGTAGCAGTCTGCCCTCTCAGCTGGTCGCCGTGAAGCCCACCAGCCAATCCTGACAGACTGCAATCCCCCTAGTGGGGATATGCCAAGGGTGCTCGCCGGCCCGCTCCCTTTTTTCAACTCTATCCTGCCAAATGATTACCTATTTACGGCTCCACCTATAAACTAACCCCCAACCCAGCACGCAGTGCAAGGTAGGCAAAAAACTCCTCTCCCCATCAGCCAATAAGGGGAATGGAGAAAAAATTCCTACCTGGCCCTGGCAACCAGCAACCGGCTCTCCTGCACTGGTAAAGGGAGGGTGGGTGGGCCGAGCGCACAAGCCTCAACTGCGGGGCTGGAGGGGAAGAGCCGCCTCACCAAGGCTTGGCTCCACCCCTTCAAAAGCCCGCGAACAGGAAGGAGCGGGATAGCCACTTTCTCCCTCCGGGGCTGCAAACGCGGCCCCCATCCTAAGCAGCCACAGGCTGCCGGCTGGGAGGGCCGAATTGCCCCCCCAGTCAGGAATAAAGAGGCAGACAAAGTATCTGGGTATTTAAAAGGGCCACTTTATTAAACAATTTAACAAACTGCAAATACGGCAAGGGATCTAACTGCGGTACAGGTCAGGCCCGGTGTCCGCGCCAGGACTGCTGCCCTGACCTGTCTGGGCGAGCCCCGTTGCCCCGGGTGCAAGCCATACAGCGCATGGTTGCAACCCGGCCGGCCAGGCAAATGGTTCCCCTTTGAAGTTCCAACCACTCCGCCATACAGCCCGAGTGAAGGACTCAACCTAGGGGGTCCCAGTAGCAGTCTGCCCTCTCAGCTGGTCGCCGTGAAGCCCACCAGCCAATCCTGACAGACTGCAATCCCCCTAGTGGGGATATGCCAAGGGTGCTCGCCGGCCCGCTCCCTTTTTTCAACTCTATCCTGCCATGGGCAGGGCCAAGCCTCTGCTTAGGCCCTTGCTCCCCACAGGTGGCTTATGGCCATCCTGAGCCCTTGCCGTAAATCTTCGAGAAAAAGTTCGTTACCTGCCTCTGAGAGGTGAACTCCGTCATCCCTGTAGAGGTGGGCAGCAGCAGCCCGTATTCTGGGGTGGGGCAAATAAATCCCCAACCCATTACCCAGAGCTTTTAAAAGAGCACTATTAGCCCTGCGTCTTGCCTCATTCATACCCCGGGCGTCAAGACCTTCACGCCACTTACGACGTGGCAAAATCGCCGACCACAAAATCAGGACACCAGGCCATGCCACGCATATCTGCTGCAAATCCGCCTGTGCCTGCAAGGAAAGGGCCTTGCCCTTGATCAAACCGAGGTCATTCCCACCCAGATGGATGACCAGGATATGAGGAGGGAGCCCCCTCCGTTCCCTGAACAGCAGCGGCATCAACCCAGGCCACCTAAGGCCCCGCCGGCCCTGCCATTCCACCGTGGCCCACTCACTGAGCCCCAGTTGGGACCCCATCTGCGTCCTCTTGGCTTGGTGGGCCGCCCAAAACACCATGCTGTGCCCGCAGATGAGGATCCGAAGCCTCCCACGGCGAGACACAACACCTAAAAGAAAGAACAGCATTAACCACATGCTCAACCTAAGGAAGCGGCCGAATATATGACCGGTACGCGGATGAACGCCAACGCCCAACCTTCTGTATTTCCGGCTCAGGGTAACCCATAGCCGCCGCCGTGGAGGCAGCGCCAATCCTAAAAGAATGCGTTGCAAATCTGACGCCCGAGAAACCCAATTTGCCAAGCGCTCTTCCAGTCACCGCCCAAAATTGATATTTCGTCAGGGGTCTACCATCACTATGACAGAATAGGACCCCCGGGCTCTCTCCCCGGGCTTGCACATACAAACGCAGGGCACGTACAGGGCACAACTCCTGCTCTGCACAAGGACCAAGCGTTATCTCACACCCAAAACCTCTTTGATCAGTTTTGGAACGCCGAACCCTAAGTATGGCTGCCTTGCCTTTAAACTTAAGGTCCTGCATTACCAGCGCTCGCCCCGACGTGTCCCTAGCGGAAAGCGAGACGAGCTCACTCACCCGCAGCGCTCCAAAAAATGCCGTCAAGGCAGCAGCGTGGAAGAGAAGGACCTCAAAACTAGAATGGCAAACATCTTCCCAGACTGAATTTAGTCCCCGGAGAACGGAAGGAGAAATGGGTAATCTATCATCCTTCCGAGCTCCCTTTTCCCGGGACCACCCCTCCAACATTTTCCGTATCCGAAAATCACCAGTGGCTTCAGACAGGCCCCGAGCCCTACTGGCAAAGGCTAAGGCTGCCAGCTGACTCCGAATTGACTTGACTGCCAGACCCTTACCTTTGCGGTCGACACAAAACTGCATAAGGTGAACAGCTGGAATTGGCCATACCTGCCGCAGACCAGCCGCCTGTCTAAAAGCAGCAAACTGTCGCACCGCCCGGTCATAAGCTCTCTGAGTACTGGGGGCGATTGCTAAACGAATGGCCCTGCACGCTTCTGCTCTCCAATCTGCCACAGAAATTGCGGCATCAGAGCCGGCTGCAAATCGGCTTCGGGGGCAAGCTGTCGAAATCGCGCCATCTGCAAGCGAGACAAAGCGTCCGTGATGCAGTTGCTCACCCCTGGGACGTGCTTTGCTCTAAACAGTATATTCAATCGCAAACACTGCAGTGTAAAAACCCTGACTAACCTCATTACCCTGCGTGATTTGGATGAAAGGGAGTTAACAACTTGGACCACAGCCATATTATCGCACCAAAAGTGCACAGAGTGGTTCGCAAGGTCCTTCCCCCACAAACAAACCGCTACAAGGATGGGAAAGAACTCAAGGAATGTCAGGTCTCTGGTGAGCCCCTGACCTGCCCACTCCGCAGGCCACTGCTCCGCACACCAGTGCCCACGAAAATATACACCAAAACCAGTAGACCCGGATGCATCTGAAGTAACCTGAAGCTCTGCTTCAAGCAGCACATCCTCTCTCCAAAAAGAGACGCCATTAAACGAGCCCAAGAAGTCCTCCCAGACTTGTATATCCGCCCGCATGTCTCTAGTAATACGTATTCTATGATT
Organism: Eublepharis macularius; assembly: GCF_028583425.1. Classification (NCBI taxonomy): domain Eukaryota; kingdom Metazoa; phylum Chordata; class Lepidosauria; order Squamata; family Eublepharidae; genus Eublepharis; species Eublepharis macularius. Next base: position 121,842,524 of record NC_072792.1, read on the forward strand.
AGGCTTACTGGCCTTACTCATTGCCTCACACAGGCGTCTAAGAAATGCCCTTCCCGGAGCAACCACACGACAGGCAAAATTCAAATGCCCTACTAGTTGCTGAAGCTCCAAGAGAGAAACTTTACGTTTCCCCTGGAACGATGCCAGACGGGCACGCAAGTCCCGTAGTTTCTCCACAGGCAAACGGGAAGCTTGCTGCCTAGTGTCTAACTCAATGCCCAGAAAGGTCAAAACAGTAACTGGACCCTCTGTCTTTTCATGGGCTAAGGGGACCCCCAGTTCCTCAGCTAGGGCAATAAAGCCCGCTAATAAACGGGCACACTGTCCTGATCCCTCCGGTCCCACGAAAAGGTAATCATCTAAATAATGACAGGCATCAAAGCATCGCAACCGATGCTTCAATGCCCACTCAAGGAACGAGCTAAACCGCTCAAACGAAGCACATGAAATAGAGCAGCCCATAGGGAGCGCCCTATCCATGTAAAACTGACCCTCAAAGGAGAATCCCAGGAGCTCGAAGTCGTCGGGGTGAACCGGTAGAAGGCGAAAAGCCGACTTAATGTCGCACTTCGCCATCTCCGCACCTACCCCACATCGCCGCACCACCTTGACCGCCTGGTCAAATGAAGTGTAGCGCACTGAACAAAGATGCTCTGGAATGGCATCGTTAACCGAGCTACCTCTGGGATAAGACAGGTGGTGGATCAGACGGAACTCACCAGCTGCCTTTTTGGGCACCACACCCAGCGGAGAAACCCGCAAGCAAGGAACTGGGGGGGAGGGAAATGGGCCCAACACCCGGCCCTCCGCACATTCCTTGGCAATTTTTGCCCGTACCACTTCCTCCATACCCACCACAGACTTCAAGTTGGGGGACATGAAGGGGACCCTATTGCCACGGAACGGAATTCGAAAACCGAACTCAAAACCCTGTAACAAAAACAATGCGTCACTGCGCTTGGGATAACCTTCAAGAAGCTGCCTAAGGACCCTCAGTTTTATTGGGCTGGGTCCCTTTACTAAAAGGCTGCTGGGAGCCACTGCCCCCACCCCCACCGCGCTTGCCCCCTTTTTTGGGCTGCCTGGGGCATGCCGTGAAGGGGTGAGGGCCCCCACAGAAGGGACACTGATGCCGAAAGGAACAAGATTTCCTAGAGCACACCCCTTGAGACCCAAACTCCCAACAGAGCAAGCGGGGTTGAACCGCCTGCCCCGCAGCCGTGCGGGGGCCGGAAGGTGATTGAGATTTGTGGAGCAAGTGCCCGCTATCAGAGCGGTCTCCCAGATTGGGTTTTGCAGGGGACATTACCTGCAGCCACAGCTGCTGGTGAATGCGGTCCCACTGCATAGCTGGGTTGAGGGCCGCCCTCATACGGAACTCCTCGTCATATTGCATCCAGGCTGTGCCCGAGAACTCCGTATAGCCCTTGTAAATAATATCCATATATTGAAAAAGCGGAGCTGCCCGCCAGGGCTGCGCCCGAGCAATGACACCCGCATAAATGAACATTCCAGGCAGCCAATTATGCCAATTCCTATCCACCTTTCTACGCTTCAGCTTTTCTTTATCACGCTCATCTAAATCTTCCTTATCCTTCTTCTCTAGTTCCCTAAAGAGAAGGGTAAAGATGTCTACATATTCACCACGTAGGATTTTCTCCCTAGTGGCTTGAGTTAAATGATCTCCCAAGGGAAGAGCCGTATCGCCAAATGGCAATGCATTAAAGGGGACCATACCATAACTCACCGTCCCAATTTGAGGGTTCCAACCACCCGGGGGATAAGCCTGCCATACTGCAGGCTGCCCAGAAGCCCCATGAGGGACACCCCCATACCAATTAACCTGAGATCCTAAAGACTGTCCATGGCCAGAAGGTGCTGCGGCCCCAAACTGTCCCCAATTATTAGGCTGACTCCATGGTGAATGAACAGTGGCCGTGGCCAAGGCCTGAGAGGATCCAGCCTGAGAACCAAGTGCCTGTGAATGGCCAGGCAGTGTAGAGGGAACTCCTTGAGGCCAAGGCCCCCAAGGCCATGAATAATTCTGTGGTGTGGAAGTGTTCTTACCAGTATCTTCAGCAGATTCAGCCACTGGAGGTTCCACAGCCAATGCAAGCGGCCCACCTTCTTCCGCCCAGGCCTGTTCAGTACCACTGGCTTCTTGGACCTCCAAAACCTCACCAGCCGCCTGGACATCACCGCTCGACGAGCCAGCCGTCACACCTGCAGACTCCTCAAGGGCAGAAAGACGTGTGAGTATATCGCGTCGAAAAGCCGACTTTGTGGCTAGCCGACTGGATTTCTGACGTACTGTCCCCCCTGATGTTGCAGGAGGAACGCTCCTGGCTTTCTCCAGCGCTGCAATGCGTGCCAAAATCTGGGAAATAGGCACACCCCCATCCTCCTCATCTGAGGAAGACAAAGCTGGAACCACACGCTTTGCAGCAGGCTTTTTGGCAGCCTGCTTGCCCTTAGATGGGCCTTTGGCCTTTCCTTTAGGCATCGTGGCTCTAAAACCTACGTATACCTGTACCCAAGGATAAACAGAGGTGGTCTACTATTCCCTTCCTCTGCCAATGAAACCCGGCCTCCCTCCAAGCACTAACCAGGGCTGGCCCCGCTTAGCTTCTGAGGTCTGACAAATTAGATTAGACTGGGCTATGCTGCTTGCCAGGCAAAATGGACACCAAACAGAATGCCGTGTAAAATGGCCACCAGGGGGCTTCCCCTGGGCCAAATATCTATGTCTATATAGATGGCGTTTAATAAAGCCAAATTCAATGCCCAAACAAGTGAGGCTGGCACAATTCCTCACCCCAGCTGCAGCCAGTAATAGCTCTGGAAGAAGCCAAAGCAGCCTATATATAGCTGGCGTTTAAGAATGCCCAAATTCAATGCCCAAACAAGCAAGGCTGGCAAAATTCCTCACCCCAGCTGCAGGCTGCAATAGCGCTGAGATAAAGCTGAAGCAGCCACCTAGCCAACGAAGCCGGGGGGGGGAATAACCCCAACCCCCAACTGCCACAGCTACCACAAACCTCCCCTTGATAAAGCACAACGGGGGAGGGGGGGGTTCCCAGGGCCACTCTCAAAATCTCCCACAGACGCCCAAGAACACCCTCCCCACAACAGCAAACCCAGAGAACAGCGGAACCGCTGCTCTCCGACGCGTTCCCACGCCGTGCGCCTTCCAAAAAAACCAGCCGCAGCCAGCTAAACCGCTCCGATGCTCCGGGCTGCGCACAGCACCGGCTGGCGCCGAGCTGCGCCCCGCCGCGCTAGCCCGCGCTGGGCCAGGCCTCGCCGGGCTGGGCCTCGCCTCGCCGGGCTGGGCCTCGCCTCGCCGGGCTGCGCCTTGCCTCGCTGGAACGCGCTCTATTCAAAGGCAGGGGACAGCTGGCTCAGCAGGCTCAGAAGGCAGTAGCTGCTGCTGCCGCCGCCGCCGCCTCTGCTGAAGCCCTGCACAAGGCCGTGCTCCGCTCAAAGGGAAAGAAAGGTAAGCCTCCTTCCTCCCGAGCGCACAAGCCTCAACTGCGGGGCTGGAGGGGAAGAGCTGCCTCACCAAGGCTTGGCTCCACCCCTTCAAAAGCCCGCGAACAGGAAGGAGCGGGATAGCCACTTTCTCCCTCCGGGGCTGCAAACGCGGCCCCCATCCTAAGCAGCCACAGGCTGCCGGCTGGGAGGGCCGAATTCTCTTGAAAAAAGGAATTTTTCAAGAGTTTAAAGCTACTTGCTATTAGATGTTCCTTATGGAATACAAAACAAGGTCTTTGTGCTGTATCCCTCCACATTTTTCCGATGCAAACTACACAGAGTCAAGGTCTGAAATCCATTTTGTTCGAAGATGGAGGCTTTAATTGGGCTAATCTGTGGCCAAACTGACATAAACCCCCAGTTCTGTATGTCTGAGGACTCTACCAATTTTATTGCCTTAATCATTGCAGTAACATCAGGTCTTTTCTTTATAAGATTGCTAACATTTTCCTATGAACATTCATCTAGTAAAAAAAAAACCATTCCAGATATCATTGTAGATTGTGTAGCTAAATGACACCACCAAAAATAATACAAGAATGCAAGTCATTAAATTATTACTCCCAGTCTTATGATTATGGTTAATAGGGCAATCAAATCCTGCTGTATTGTTCTCTAACTACATGGCTGTTTAGTGGGAGGCATACATTTTCATTAAATAAAGACTTATAGTAAGAAGAGGAATGCAATCAACATTAATGACCTGGAGTCTAATTGAAAATGCTGCCTCAGTCACTGTTCTACCCAGCCATTCAAAAGGAGAATCTCAAAATGTTTGTAGACTTACCATTTACATTTCCCCCACATGGTTACATTTCTTAGTTTGATTCAATTGGTTCAATTTTCAAATTATAAAATATATTTGTCTAAAAAGAAGAAAAAGAACTTCAGTATTGGCTACTCTTGGAGCGGGTTCAAACATCCTTGCACATTTGATTTCTCATTGTTTAATGTATTCATTAATGCATTCCATTGAAAAATACTGGATTCAAAGTAACATCGATATAAAAGAGGGTGTAATAGGTCATTCGTACAGGTAAGTCATAATGTGATATTACAGTCATCAGATGATAGATATGCAGTCATGAATTAGACTTGGATTGCTGATGCTTAGTATATAATATGGCTATAAACTCAATAGGCTCAATAGGCTTAGACAGGAGTAACATTTTGTAGGATAATGATGTAAATTACTTGGTGACCCAAGATATTTTGGGCCTAAGGCAAATAATGCAAACAATGCTACCCTATGGTGGTAAAAAGATAATGGAAACTACATTATTTACAAGGTACTGCTCTTTAATGATACCCTAAAAGCTAACTCCTGCCCTGCCCAGAAAATACTAAGTTTTTGTAACTGCAATGTTTTCCTCTGCTACTTTCTATCAGTTTCACAAATCAAACCTTCGGTGTGATACGCCTCTATTTTTTGGAATAAAATATTGTACTAAAGAATGTATTTTGTTTTCCTTGAAGCAAAAGGTATAATGTTGTTTTCTAGGATACAAAGTGCTATATATATTTTTTCCTTCATTTCTGGTTAGAGATTAAATAGGTTTAATTTGCTCAGTGGGGATGCAGAAGGTACTACAACCTTAAGATGAATGGCAATATTTATTACCTTACTTGCCTGGGAGTAGTTTGAAGATCACAGTCTACAGCTGTAATTATTACTTCTAGTTCTTCTAGTTACTTCTAGTTACAGATTGAACTGATCAATAGACTGAAAGGTCAAATATCTGAAAATATTTCTGTCACAAGACTTAGGTTAGACAACAGGGACTGAAATATCTGCACATTTCCATAAAAACATGACTATTTCAACAATCAATGTTAGGCTTATATTCTTTAGACAGGAGGAAATTCTTTCTTAATGTATGGTAATATTTGTAACAGGCCACCCTTATCTGTAAGAAACCATAAGTTCCTGAACTGATACATCAGAGTCATTGGTTGCACAGTCTTTAATGCATAATGGAATTCATTTTGTAGTGTCAGATAAATTCTTAAATGAAACTTGTAACAAAATGTACTGACTTTAGTGAAATGTGCTTAGACAGAGAAAATAATTGCATCAGTAATGTAAGATTCAAGTTCAGTTGCGCCTTAAAAAAACAAGATTTTCATGGTATTTGATACAAACTGTATCGGATGTATGTATGGATAGTTAAATTTATTCTATACGTATATGTACATGAAGTATAGATTGTATGTGGGGGCAATATAATGCATACATCAGTACAATTTTTTTTAAAAAAATTCATGGTATAAGTTTTCAAGAGTTAAAGCTGTCTTCATATCTGATGAAGGGATCTTTGACTCTCAAAAGATTATACTTTGAAAATCTTGCTGATCTTCAAGATGCTATTGGATTTGAATTATAAGTGACCATGTTGCTTATAATTAAGCACTTTAGGGGATCAGCAGAAAGAACCTTTGATGGATGTAGTGGTAAGCATCTAGCATATTACCTTACTACAAACCCAGAGTGATCTAAAATAATATACCCCCTAAAATATACATAAATAAAAGATGACATGCAGGAAAAGTCTAAAAAAGGAAGTAGAATTCTATTTGCTAGATGTTTCCAAAGGCTAGGTCTCTCATCTGACTATATTCATGTGTGCATATATTTATGCATTTAACATCCATGCATAACACATACAAAAATTATGCATGCCCAGATAAGTACAAATACATTTTCATTAGATTCAATTTCTATATTTTATGAATTCTCTCGGTATTATCTGTCACCAATTGTGTATGTGTGTACATATACACATAGTCATTCCTTATTGCATTTTTGCTAGGATTTTGCAGTTGAACAGCATTAAAAATAAAGTTGTTTCAATTGGTATGATATGAAAATTTGAAAACACACCTTATTTTCCAGTCTTATCTTGTCTCTTCATTACTCTGGGCAAGTCACCTGATTGTTGTTAATGAAGAAACCTGTTTTCCCTCCAGCTGAACTGCTTTGATGAGGTGGCAAGGCAACCTACTTGCTCTATACTTGGCTTGCCCAGACTGATGACTGGAAAACATATCAGTGACTTCTGATAGCTAGGAATACCAATACACATGCCTAAAACTAATTCATTTGCTCTTGTGTGTTGTTTATCGTAGCCTGGTAACTGAAATGGTTCCATGATAATTTCTGTGTACAGTTTTTCACTGTGACATTGTTACTATTATGACGTGATACAAGCAGAGTCCAACAGATGTTTGGGCTGGAAGTTTTTGGTCCTTCACCAACTTAGATTTTATCTAAGCACTAGGAACAAATTCTGTTGTGGGGGAAAAAATACAATGGGCTCTAGAAAGGGGAGAGCGGACAGGCAGGTATTTGCTCCTCCTCCGTCATTGATTCCAGCTGGTGAAGGAGGGGGGTGGGCATTGTCATTGGCTCCAGGCCTGATCTGCCTGATGTCGGCCATGTGAAGGGGTGGTGGGCTTTGCTACCTGCTCCATGCCTGATACATGCCAGGTAAAGGGGGGCATTGCCTTCTGTTCTGCACCTGACTATGGCTGGGTGAAGGGGGGCAGGCATTGCCGCCTGCTCCGAGCCTGATCCCAGCTGGGTGAAGGGAGGTGGGCATTGCCACCTGCTCCCCACTGTGTGAAGGGAGGAACAGGCATTGCCTCCTGCTCCACGCCTGATCCTGACAGGTGAAGGTGGGCAGTGGGCTTTACTACCTACTCTGCTCCTGATCACAACTGGGTGTCAGTCCTAGGGTGTAAGTCCCTGGCAGTGAGATCCCCAAGCCCCTTACAGCAAGCAAAAAAATGCATTGGTTGAAGAACTTTATTCAGAGATCCATTCAGTTCAGGTATTCACTCATAGGGAAAGTTGGCAGAAGTAGTTAGGCAAACAATAGAACTACTGATATAGAAGGATGTTCTCCCGCCCCTTTGCATTTAGGCACAAAAGTCTAAAAAGTTACATGGAAACAAAAAGCAGTTTAGTCTGAGATAAGGTACAGCATGGAATCTTCCCTCCTTTGAAACAGATACATGTTAGTACCCAGCTGCAAGCTCTTAGCCAAGGCCACACAAAAATGAAAGCGTATATTTCTTAGAGATAAGGGAGAGCTTTCCAGCTCCTTTGGCAATTAATATTAGCAGTTTGAACACCTTCAGGAGACTTCTCATAAAATGCATAGGATATAGTATTATAATATAAAATGCAGTGCAAGATGCAGGAGACCACAATTGTCTACATCATTCTCAGTATAAAAATCAGGATACAGTGATGGCATACAACAATGGCATGGATGCATGGCACACATGACACTGGGTGAAGGGGGTGTGGGCATTGCCACCTGCTCTGCTCATGATTCTGGCAGGTTGAAGGGGGGGGCATGCATTGCTGCATGCTTGGCTCCTGACTCCGGCAGGGTGAAGACAGGGTGGGCATTGCCACCTACTCCACTCCTGATCCCAAATGGGTGATGGTGGGGCGTGTGCATTGCAACCTGCTCCACCACTAATACCAGCTGGGATAAGGCAGGGGAGGGCATTGCCACCTTCTCCCACTCCAAACACCAGCTGGGTTAAGGTGGAAGATGGGCATTGACTCCTGCTCCGCTCCTAATATCAGCTGGGTTAAGGTGGGGGGGGGCATTGTCACCTGCTCCACTCCTGATCCCAGTCAGGTGAATGAGGGCAAGCATAGCCATCTGATCTGATTTGCTTCTGATCCCAGCTGGGTGAAGGAGTGTGTGTGGGTATTGTTACGTGCACTGCTTCTGATCCCAGCTGGGTTAAGTTGGGAGTGGGGGTGGGCATTGCCATGTGCTCCATTCCTAATACCTGCTGGGTTAAGGCAGTGGGTGGGTAAAGCCACCTGCTCTGCTTCTGATCCCAGCTGGGTGAAGGGGAGGTGGGCATTGTCAAGTGCTCTGCTCCTAATACCAGCTGGGTTAAGTTCGGGGGTGGCATTGCACCTGCTCTGCTCCTAATAACAGCTCTAGGAGGAGAAATTCCACCTGCTCCACTCCTAATACCAGCTGGGTTAAGTCAGGGGGTGGGCATTGCCATCTGTTCCACTCCTAATACCAGCTGGGTTAAGGCGATGGGAAGTGGGCATTGCCACCTGCTCTGCTCCTTACACCAGCTGGGTTAAGGTGGGGGTGGGCATTGCCATCTGCTCCACTCTAATAAGAGCTGGGTTAAGGCAGGGGGTAGGTGTTGCCACCTGCTCCCCTCCTGATCCCAGCTGGTTGAAGGGGGGGTGGGCATTGCCACCTTATCTGCTCCTAATACCAGCTAGGTTAAGACAGGGGGTGGGCATTGCTACCTGCTCTGCTCCTGTTATCAGCTGGGTGAAGACGGGAGGTGGCCATTACCACCTGCTCCCATCCTGATCCCAGCCTGGGCTTCCCACCATGGCATGTTTTCTGGAGGGACATGATGTCTTGCCTAGGCTTCCCTCCATGGCAGTGCCCTCTGGTGGTACACCAGGCTATTAAGTGAGTTGTCTGAAATACACTTACTCAATTATCTAGTAAGATATAGGAGTCACTGAGTCAGTGAGGTATATAGGAGTCAGTCTTAGATCCTGATATTTTGTTATCTGTTCATTCTCTTTTTCTTTGACCATCTCTGGGGATTGCCACATCAATCAGTTTGACTTTCTTACTTCCAACCACAGTAATATCCAGAGTTTTAGAAAGTAATACTTCTTATTTGTTCAGATTTTAAAATCCTACAAGATCTTATCTTTCTCATTTTCAACAACTTTTTTGGGCTTATGTTCGCATCAATATTTCATGGATAGTAGCTCCTACTTTTTGCATAAGTGCAGCATTGCAACTACTTTATTGTGACTGCTTTTATAAAGAGTTTGTTCGATCTTACTGCACCAGCTGATGGGATGGTTAATTATTTAATCCATTTTGTTACATAATCATTCGCTGTCATTTGTGGTCTTCATTTTTCTCTTTAATACACTTTATTTTTAATGCCTGCTCTTATGTGGGTAATATAAGCCCTTCTGTCTCCCTTTTCAATATATCTTACGTTAACCATTTCCAGTTGTTACTCTTGTTGACTTTACCAGTATTCAGCATTTATTGACCATGCAGTGGTTTACTTTGCTATGCCTCCACGTGGATTTTCAAGATTTCTTTTGTACCCTTTAATTATTCCTTCTTTGTAAAAATCAGCTAGATCTTCTCTTTTTTGCTCTTGATGTAATCATTCAACTGCCTTTTTTCTTCTATTCCTTTCTGTTTTACTTGTAACAGTCCTCAGCCACCATTACTTTGTGGCAAATTAAGTCGATTTGTGTCACTTGGAGAATGTAGGGTATGATTGGCTATCATTAATTTACTTGTCTTGCAATCTAGTGCATCCAATTCAGCTTGTGTCCAATCTAAAGTTCCAGCATAGTCTCAAATCACTCAGCTGGCCTAGGTGTTTTGTGTGGAAGTTGCTAACCTGAGACTAGGTCTGTAGAGGAAATGTCTGAACTTGGGTTCAGGTTGTAAGTGTTGTTAGGTTTGTGGCCTAGGCCAGAAAAGTGTTTCCAGAGCTGATTAGGAACACCAATGGAGCAGTCTCTATGTTCTCTAGAGATTCAGTCTTGAAGACATTGTTCTCAGAGAGCTCTGTGCTTAACTCCCTAGTTTTTTACACAGCTGTAATGACAATTAATGGCTTAGCCCTGATTGGTTCTTAAGCTGGGTGATTCACTGAGGCCTGAAAAGATGGCTTCTCAACTCATTCAGTCAGTTCTTCATCATGATACAAGTATGCAAGAGAGAAGCTGGAAGCTGCATGCTATTCTATCACCTTAGCATGTTGTTGTGCTAAATTGACTAATCATGAGAGAAGGCTTGTTTTTTGATGGATGGGTGAGATATGCAACAACGGAAACCATTTAGAGATGCTTAGGTAGCTAGCTCTTAAGATAGGCAGTTTTCATATTTAGCAACAGTAAGGATTTCTTGTTTTAATGCCTGCTGCTTGAGTAAGAGTGCTTCACACTTATTTCAGCTTATTTTTTACTAAACTGAGTCTGGAATTCATGTCTTATGCATGAGTACAGCCCAGAAACGAACCCAAGATTGGAAAGCCTCGCTTTTGGGAAAGGGAGAGCTTTTTGTCTCACAATTAAGGCAAATGCATCCTGCCTGCCTGGTTGCTGGAGTGGCTGTGATAAGTACCCAGAACTGGGAAGTGAGGTTGCAGGTTTGCTGCATGTTTAGAACATGAATTATATTTCCATTGCTTAATTTCAACTTGAGTATTTTTAGGACCATTTTATGTACAAATGTACAAATCTTTTTCTTTATTGTATACTAAATATCATTCCTCTTGAGTTTTTCTATATAATTTAATATGGTCATATATAGCAAATGAGATATTTTTTGTGCTCCCTTCAAAATGACATATCCATATTGTGTTTTATTCAGTATATCATAGACATGACAAAGAATGAAATATCCCACTCCTGATACTAACATATCCTAGTTAACTGTCAATTAGAGGTCTGCAAATGTCTTTATCAGTTTTGGATCTGGGAGTTCCAAACCAACTATGTACCTCATTGACTTTTTCTAGCTGGAGGGTTGCCAGTTCAGATCTAATACATTTGGTTTTTTTCGTGATCATGAGTTTCAGCCACCTCTTCTTTGCTATGAGTGCTCCAGGCAATTTGGGGCAGCTGTTTTTTCACTCAACAGCATCAAAATCACACAGAACACAATACTCCTTGTAAACCATTGATCCACCAAGTTTTTCCTCAGTTACACTACACACACAACAACAACAACAGACCTGAAGAAGGCAAGTATCAGCAGGTGCACACTATGGTGGGAAACTGGCTGGTAAAGGGGTAGCAGGGTGGCAGTAGCATTAAAAAAAATCTTGCTTTATGTTCTTCTTTTTATTTTCTATAGTGTTATAGTACCTTTGCATCCTGCTGTTGCCTACTGGTATGATGTTTCCTTGCACTTTACAGTTATGTTCCCACAATGAGGGTTGTTCTTGCATTAATTATCATCAATCTTCATGGTCAGGTGCAGTCAAGCAGCATGCTTGTCTGAATTCCCCACCATCACCCTGCCTTAAAAAAGCCTGTATTTTTGTCCATAAGTTGTGCTTCTGCTGTGGGAAGGCAGGATTTTTTTGAAAGGGAAGAATAGTTGTATGACTCCCAGGATGGGGGGTGGGATCCTAAATAGGTCTACTTAAATATAAACCCCATGTTGTTCAATAATGGTTACTCCCAGGGAAATGTCTTTAGAATTGCAGCCTATGATTGAAGTCTTCCAGGGCTTTTATCAAGTTTGACTGATGGAATACACCTTCCCCCATGAATGACTATCCAAGAGCCCTGATGGGGGTGGAGGAGACCGACCAGTGACCAGGTAGCACTGAAAAACAAAGCAGGATACATTCCCCCCCAAGCAGGTCTTCACACATGTATTTTCCATGTTGTTCAATAGTGCTTACCTCCAGGGAAGTGTCTTTAGAATTGCAACCTATGATTGAAGGTTGCATCCCCAACATTTCCAAAGCTGATAGGTGAGGAGGGGAGGTCTCCTCTTGTGAGGACTCATGTGATTGGCAGGGAGATGATGCCATTACCCAGGTAGCAACAGGGGGAAAAAAGATGCATTCATGTACACTGTGCACATTCCCCCTTCCTGCCAACAGAGTTAATAAGGTAAGGGCTGTTAGTCTATGGAAGGCAGGATACTTTGAAGTGGGCTCCCAACCCTTGCAGCAAGAAATCCAGGCTCTTCAGTAAATGGGTTTTATTGAGATGTCTTGGCTTTGCCATACATATGTCCATAGGATACACAGAAGCAATTAAAGGTGTCTGGCTGTACACAGGTTTCTTGTTAAGAATGACGCATTGAGTACATGATACATTATATGTACCACTTTACATGTCCCCCACCCTTCTAGCCCATCCAGTAGAACACAATCAGTAGCGGGACGGAAGGAGCTGTCCCAAGGCCGCTGCGGCAAGCTATCCAAGATAAGGGCTCGGCCATCCTGGAATCTGAAAAGCAACAAGGGAACAGGTGCACGAGGCTATTGCAACATATATCTAACACTGGGTAACAGTATGGAAGGACTGTGGGCGACGGACCTGACAAGGGCTTTCTCCTCTTGGGATCTGATTGGGGAATACCATTAAGGAAAACAAGATGCTGCCACCACTGTGAGGTAAGAACCAAAAGTAAATGAATCACATAGACTTTTTGGTGGAAGTGTATCATTATAATTTGGTTTCCTGAATTTGGTTCACCAATCTGGAAGCTGCTTTAATGAAATGAAACAATGATTTCCAGGTATATTTCAGTTTGCTTGTTTTATTTTACACACCCCTACTCTAAATGTTATGCATCATTTCCTCATTGTTTCTGACAAAACCATTCTAATATTGCTGCAAACTCAAAACTTCTCTAATTTTTTTTTCAATCCATGAATGTGGCAGAAAGTCAAATTCCTTTTTGTAATCAGTCCAGATTATATGCAAATTTGTTTTCCTCCTTTTGCAATTTTAATACAAATCTATTGATTAATAATTGATCTTTTGTGCCACAAAACTGTTGAAAATTTTCTTTCTATTCCTTTGATAAGAGGTCTTTATCAAATAGATGATGTTGAATTGAATCACAATTATTCTAGTTAACAGTTTAAACATTGTTGGCAGGCAAGTATTACCCCTTTGCCTTTATCTTTCATAATTACTACCATTCTACAAGTTATCATCCAGTAGTCAATTGTCACTGATTGCAGCCTGATATTGAGCTGTTGTGCTAACCTTGGGTATAAGTTGTTGTTTTTTTTTTTGCCAAAACCCATATAATTCATCTTTTTCCTGGGGTTGTCCAGTCCTTAACTCCCTTTGCTTGGTTTGCCACAATTTCTGTTGTAATGACAAAACCCTGTATATACCTAGGCCTTAAGTCCTTTTGAACCTGATCAATCAATATTTCTTGTGCGTAATGTTTCTTTGGATTGTCCAATATATCTTGCCAAAATGCAATAGCTTCTTCTTTATCAGGAAGCATATTGTTGCTACTACATTCACTAGTCAGAGTTTTGTAGAATTGTCTTTGATTACACCTAAACTGAATGTTCTGCCTGTACTGACTTATACATGCTTCGTATCTGGAAATCTTTTTTGCAACAGCCATTATCTGCTGCTTAAATATTTTCAGCACTTCCAGAATTGTTCTCGATTTCAGCAGGTATTTTTCCTCCAACATCTTCTTGATTCTTTCATTCTTTAATTTTTCATCTTTCAAATTTTTCAAGTTCTGAATTTTGTTGAGCTTTAGATCAAGGCCAAGCTTCCGTTTTGGTGTCTTCTTTTTCTAAATGTTCATTGATTTGTCGGTGTCATATCCAAGCTTTCTTTTTATGACCACCGCTTAACAGTATAACTGGTTTATTTGCTGAGTGCTGGCTGATTGTATTGCAGCAACAGTGGAGTTGACATTGTTGATGATTTCTTTTATTTTTTGGGACAAGTTTCAAGCTCGGCAAATGCTTTCAGTCCTCCATGCTAGCCATTGTTTCAAGGATTCTCCTTCATACATTTTCTGCTTCTCTGTGAAAACCAGCCATGCTTGCACATGTTGTAAATATTGGCTTGATGTTGAGGCATCAGTCTCAGTATTTCAGTTCCCACTGTTGTTTCACCTTCATCTTCTTACATTTGCCACCCCAGTTGGAATGAAGAGACAGACGCCAGGCTTGGATCTCAGGGCCACTTTATTAATTAACTTCAACTAATAACATCAACTAACAACTGCGGCAAGGGCTGACTATCGGTACAGGTCAAGCCACGTAGTCACTGCCTGGACCTCCGCCTTGACCTGTCTGGGTGAGCCCTGAAGCCTCAGGTGTGAGCAATCCCTGTAGATGGCTGCGATCCAGCCAGCCAGGCAAATTGGATCCCCCCTTTCAAGCTCCTAAGCCTCAGCTGTACAGCAGTGAGGTAAAGACTTGCACATGGGGTTCCCCAAGGCAGTCTGCTCACACAGTATGGCAGCTGTCACAAGCAGTACCATCCGCTCCTGGCAGACCCCTCTTCCCCATCAATGTAGAAGTGCCAAGGGTGCTCACTGGCCCACTCCCTATTCCCCAACTCTATCCAGCCGTCACCAGGCCCAAGCCTCTGCTTAGGCCCTAGCACCCCACAGGTGGCATAAAGCCAACCAGAGCCCTTGCTGCAAGTCATCCAAGAAAATTTTGTTGACTGTTTTCAACAGGTGCAGCCCATCACCTCTAGAGGTTGGCAAATTTGGCCCTGATCCATGGGTGGGGTAAATAAATACCCAACCCTTCCCCAAGGGCCTTCTGAATGGCCCTATTGGCCTTCATCTGAGCCCTCTCAATAGCCTGTCGGTCTTCTGCCTCCCACCAGACCCGATGTGGCAACATGGTGGCCCACATGATGAGTACCCCAGGCCAATGCTGGACAATCACTTGTAGGTCCAGCTTTACCTGAAAGGACAAGGCCTTGCCCTGCACAAGCCCCAGGTCATTCCCACCCAGGTGAATGACCATGTAATGTGGTGGAGGACCACATCTGTCCTTAAACAACAGTGGCATCAAGCCCAGCCACCTAAGGCCCTGACAGCCTTGCCACTTCACTGTTGCCCATTCACTCAAACCAAGCTGGGACCCGACCTGTGTCTTCCTTGTTTGATGGGCCCCCCAAAAAACCATGCTGTGCCCACAGATCAAACTTCTTCACTTCTCGCAGCAAGACAGAGCACCTACAGAAAAAAACAATTCGTAAAATGCTTAAAACTGCAACAGTGGCCTAACATAAGCCTGATAAGCAGTTGACCTCCACTTGCCTACCCGCTGGATAACCTGCACTGGGTACCCCATCACTGCCACCTTCAAGGCAGCTCCTATCCTGAACAAATGGGTGCCGAATTTGATGCCAGCTAACTCCATTTTGGCAAGTGGCCTCTCGGTCACTGCCCAAAACTGATAATGAGTCAAGGGCCTACCATCCTCATGCCTAAACAGAAACCCTTGCTCCTCCCCATGGAATCTTAGATAGTTTCTGAGAGCCCAAACCGGGCACAACTATGAGTCAACACAAGTCCCCAATTTGATCACCGCCCCTCTCTGCATCTGATCTGTTTTAGACTTGCAAATTGTTAGGGAAACACATTCTCCCTTCAACTTAATATCCCATGCCATAAGGGCATGACCAGACTAGTTTACATTAGACTGGACTACAAGTTCAGTAATGCACAGGGCCCCAAAAAAGGCTGTCAATGCAGCTGCATGAAACAATCTAGCCTAATAGCCAGAGCTGAAAATGTCACCCCATGCTGCAAAAAGACCTTTGAGCTGGGCTTCCTAAGGTCAGCCTTAACCCTGGCCTCACAAGCCCATCCCTCCAACATTTTCCTAACTCAGAAGTCACCCATGACCTCAGGAAACCCCAGAGCCTTGCTCATAAAGGCTAAAGCCAACAACTAACCCCTTTTGACTGCTAGTCCTCGACCCCTCTGGTGTACACAAAAGTGCATCAGATGTTCCACTGGGATGGGCCAAGTCTGCTGAAGGCCAACATCCCTCCTGAACCCAGCAAATTGTCCTACCACTCTGTTGTAGGCCCTTTTCGTGCTGGGGCAACTGTGAGCCATATAGCCCTGTATGCTTTGGCCTCCCAAGCTGCCATAACTCCTGGGGCATCTGAGCCGGTTGCAGATTGGCCTCTGGGGTAAGTTGCCAAAACTGCTCCATCTGTTGGCAAGACAAAGTGTCTGCCACACCAATATTAACACCAGGAACATGTTTGGTTTTAAATAAAATGTTCCACCGGAGGCACAGCAATGTGAATACCCAAACAAGCCTCATAACTCTGGGCGATTTAGAAGTCAAGGAGTTGACAACATGAACCACTGCCTGATTGTCACACCAAAAGTGGACAGAGTGGTTGGCCAATTCCTCGCCCCACAGGTGTACTATCACCAAGATTGGAAAGAATTCCAAAAAGGTAAGAACCTTATCTAAACCTGACACATGCTACTCTGGCAGCCACTGGTCTGCGCACCAATGCCTTCGGAAATACACTCCAAAGCCTGTGGAGCCAGACACATTGGACGTGACCTGAAGCTCAGTCTCGAGAAGCAAGTCCTCACACCAAAATATCACCCCATTAAAATCATGGAGAAATTTAGACCAAACTGCCAAATCCTCCTGCATACCTTTAGTAATTCTAAGGAGATGGTGGGGGGGCCCTCAGCGATGACATAGCATCATAAAGCCACCGCAGAAAAGTCCTACCAGGGGCCACCACCTTACAGGCAAAATTCAGGTGGCCCAGCAGCTGCTGAAGTTCCAGTAGGGATGCTTTACGCTTAACCCTAAACTCCTGAAGCCTTACCTTGAGGTCATTTACTTTTTCCGGAGAAAGCCGAAAGCATTGCTGAAATGTGTCAAGCTCAATGCCCCGAAACATCAACACCTGAGAAGGCCCCATCACCTTCTCATGCACCAAAGGGACCCCCAGCTACTCTGCAAGCTTAATAAAAGTGTCCAGCAAGTAAGGAGGGCACCTCACGGGAAACACAAAATAACTTTGTGGTTACAAAGGTATAACAAAGTATATTTAAAGTGCAAGTGCTACATGTGTTTAGCTCATTTTGACAAAAGAAATTAACCAAATAACAAAAGCTTTATAGCTAGCATGATAGAACAATCACCGGGTACAATCTACATCCATGCTTATCAAATGGTAGAGTCCAATAAATATTTCAAATGTAGTTGTATCTTCACAGGCGGTTATTATTGCTTAGAAGTGGTCATCTGTAGCGCTGAAGGCAGGGTTCCACCTCACGCTCAATCTGGGGCTGGCTGTAAAACGCAGATCTCGTGCCTCACTTCATCAGGAGCGTGCATTCCGCTTCAATCAAGGCAAAAAATACAAAGCATGAACCCGAAGCACGGCGGCTGAGCTTTCTCTTGCGCGTTTTGCAGCCAGCCCCAGATTGAGCGTGTGGTGGAACCCTGCCTTCAGCTCTACAGATGACCGCTTCTAAGCAATAATAACCATCTGTGAAGATACAACTACATTGTATCTTCACAGATACAATGTGCACCCCCCTTCACCCAGCTGGGAACAGGCTCAAAGCAGGTGGCAATGCCTGCCCCCCCTTCACCCAGCCATAGTCAGGCACAGAACAGAAGGCAATGCCCCCCCTTTACCTGGCATGTATGAGCCATGGAGCAGGTAGCAAAGCCCACCACCCCTTCATATGGCTGAGATCAAGCAGATCAGGCCTGGAGCTGATGACAATGCCCACCCCTTCCTTCACCAGCTGGAATCAATGACGGAGGAGGAGCAAATGCCTGCCTGCCCACTCTCCCCTTTCTAGAGCCCATTGTATTTTTTTCCCACAACTGGATTTGTTGCTAGTAATGACATACTTTGTAAATCGCTCTGAGTGGGTGTTAATTCATCCTGAAGGGCAGTATGTAAATCGAATATTATTATTGTTATTATTATATCTAAGTATTGGAACAAAGGTGACATGCAATGAGGCTCTGCCCTTGCCAACACCCCAGCATGTATAAGAAACCCTGGCAGCCAATTGGCCCAGGTCCTGTTAATGCTCCTATGCTTAAGACACTCTTTGTCCCTGTCATCAAGTTCATTTTTGTCCTTCTTGTCAAGCTCCCTGAAAAGAAGGGGAAAGAAGTCTACGTACTCCCCTTTTAAGATTTTATCTCTTGTTGCCTGGGTCAAATGATCCCCAATGGGTGAGGCTGTATCCCCAAATGGTAAGGCATTGAATGAAATATTGCCACATGCCAATGAAGGGTATGGGTTAAACCCCCAAGGACCTGCCATGAATCCAGGCCTCCCAATTGAATGGCCTGCATATGTGGCATTATCTGGTTCCCCCTGTGTAGAGGAGGTTGCCAAAGTAAGTGGCAAAGAAGACACCCCTAAGCCCTGACCAACCCAGAATGGTTGTCCCACTTGAGGCCAAGCTGCCGACAATTATGGGCATGGCCCTAGAGCTGTCCCCTGCACCCGACAGTCAGGCCCCTGCCCCCAGGGCCTGCATGGCCAGGGTACGCAGCAGGAGGTATGACCTCCTTACCTCCAGCTTCTACTGGGTTGACCACCACCACCACTGGTGCCCACTCTGCTGGCTTTTCCTGCTCCAGGTCCACCACTGGAACCTCATCTCCTTGAAAAGAAGACATCTGGGTACCACCACAGCTGGGGGGGGGGGTATCAAATGGCCACCTCCCCAAATGCTAGCAGGCTTCCACAAGCAGGCCAATGCTCAGTCCTCCGCAAAAGGCCCTCTGCCAGCCAAGCCCTGTTGAGAAGCAAAGCCCCATTAAATGGGCTTGCTCTCACAGGCCCAAGGACCAACCCCCATAAAAGGTCACTATGGGCCCAGGCCCCCTCAGAAGGCACTCCCTGGCCGTACCGCTCTCACCTGCCAGAAGCTAGCTGCCCAGGCTGCGCCCCCTCTCAGAAGTGGGCCCACAGAGGGCTGCAGCAGCGTGGCGTAGCCAACTGTGCATGGCCGCCGCCTGTCCTCTCGCTGTTCCCTAGGTGCCGCTGCCAATCTGCCACCAAATCTGCTGCTGAAACCACCACTGACGGAACTCACTGCTGTCAAAAGCTTGGCTGGAAAAGGCACACGTCCTGCTTCCCCAAGCGTTTACAGCAACTGTGGCCAGGGTAAGGTGGAGCCGCTTGAACAAGCTAAAGGCTCTGCCCTCAGGTAATAGTGCTGCCCTCTCCTCCTTCCAAGGAGGCAAAGTGCGGCCCCTAGCTTGCATGGCTTGTTGGCAGCCAAAAGGGCCATTTTCTTCACATACAGTATGTTTTGCTCTTCTTGCTAGTTGTTTTCCTTCATTTTCTTTCAAGTTCAATATCTGTGAATGTCTTGTTTCTCCTTATATAGTATATTTCGTCACACAATCACTGCTTCATTACATGAGAGTCAAGGTATCTTTCTTTTGAGATGGCAGATATTCATTATTGGTGACCCCAAGTTGATAGATTTACTCCTCCTAGGCTATCTTGTCTCCTTCCTTTTAAAGAATGAGGGGAGGGGAGATGTAGGCTTATTTAAAGCTCCATGAAAAGAGGCATGGTCCTGCTGGGTGTGGGCAACAGAGGTGGCTGGGTTCCCAGCCCATGCCTTCCCCTTCTGTACAGACTTCCTGTCCTGTGGCCCACTTAATAACAACATAATCATAATATTAGTTTTATATACTGCCCTTCAGGACAACTTAACTGCCACTCAGAGCAGTTTATAAAGTGTGTTATTATTATCTCCACAACAATCACCATGTGAGGTTGGTGGGGCTGAGAGAGCTCTAGAAGAGCTGTGACTGAACCAAGGCTTCAAGTGGAGGATTGGGGAATCAAACCCGGTTCTCCTGATTAAAGTCCCACTGCTCTTAACCACTACACCAAACTGGCTCTCAAACCAAACTACACCAAACTTGGCCCTTCCTCACCTGCTTTCAGGCTAGGTTTCTCCAGTGGGCTCACTATAGTTGCTCCATCCATCAGCAGGACCTGCACCACTCAACTAGGATCATACACCAATCCATGTAAATTTGGGGGCAGAGCCCTCGACCTTCCACACACATTTCATTCACTTTTATGTCCTCCTAAAGTTGGTTAAAAGTCCTTGGTCTTGTTAAAATAGAGTCTTTCCAAACCCACTGAAAGATTATGTTACTATCATAGTAAAACTATAGAGTAAATCCACATGATAGCTATGCAATAAGAAGCTATGTCATTCAAATCACTAGCGACAAAGTCCAATGTGGTCATGACTAGCAACAAAGTCTAATGTGGTAATGATGTTTACAGAATACTCCACATTTAGTTCCTGTACACATCTTATGTAAATGAGCAAGAGCCAAAACACACGTTAAGAAATACCTAGGTTCAGCACGTGTTCTCTTACCTCAAGGTTTGCCGGGATCTGTAGGCGTCCTGGAAGCTTAAAGTTTAGCATTTACAGAGCAGCAAAAAGGGGAAGGGAAATACAGGCGCCTGTATTTTAAGCTTTAAGCTTCCAGGACGCCTTTAAGCTTCCAGGACGCCTACAGATCCTTTAAGCTTCCAGGACTTTAAGCTTCCAGGACGCCTACAGATCTTTAAGCTTCCAGGACGCCTACAGATCCCGGCAAACCTTGAGGTAAGAGAACACGTGCTGAACCTAGGTATTTCTTAACGTGTGTTTTGGCTCCAAGATGACTGGGTGCTATTAAAATGTGTATCTTTCGTGTCAGTTTTAACAACTTTTATTAAAATTTGAAAATATGTATAAACATACATTCAATTTGAACTGATTACTTTACAATCATAAGCAGATATTCCACTGTTTTTTTGGAAGCTGCCAATTTCCCATTTCCCTTATCTGGCACCATGAATAACACACCTGTTCGCTAACTGATTTCATGGCAGTCCCTTGTGTTACTTATTGGGTCCAGAAGCTTTGTCATTGAAATTCGATCTTTTTTAAAACTAAAATTTACATTTTGCTTTCAAATTCTTTTTATAGTAAACTTTGTAAGCCTATGTTCCTAAGCACCTTTGTTTGTAAAGATGTTTCTTTGGAATTCAAGGAATCTACTTCCAGGCTAACTTCTTGAGGATTATGCATTGAGACACAATAGTTTGTCCTGAAAAATAGTAAAAAGTTTTAGTTCTGTGCTAACTGTATTTTCTTGGATCTGTATAGTTAAATATGCTTTATTTTGAAATTGGAGTTACTTTCTTTTTCTGGATACTACATCCATTTTGATACAAAACCAGCTATTTTTAAAGGGCTAGAAAATATAACAAACATAACAAACAAGAAGACAAACCACTGATTATAGTATTGCCTTTATATCAAGTAATATAGTAATAAATGTTAGGCTTCCCTCTGAATGTGTGTGTATATATAAGTAAGGTACTTCATCTATTTCTAAGGGTACAACTAAATGGTATAATGAATATGGAATTACTCTTTAAAAAGCAGCTTCATGCTGTGTTGCTCCTTCATCTTTATTTTATTTTATTAAATTTACTCATGCATGTTGTGCTTTTCCCTGCACCTGCTCTACAAAATGATAATGTCACAACAGATTTCACTACAAACTACAGAAAGACAATCTTCATATGTTCATATGTTCAATGTTCATCATAGCATCTAGTTCTGCCCTCATACTCATATTATTTGAAACAGGCATAAGAAGTGTGGTAGTAAGTATGAGGACGACAGCAGGAAGCTACACCAGTTTGGTGTAGTGGTTAAGAAGACTCTAATCTGGAGAACCAGGTTTGATTCCCCAGTCATCCGCTTGAAGTGAGTTGGGTGACCTTGGGTCAGTCACAGCCCTCTCGGCCCCACTCACTTCACAGGATGATTGTCTGAGGATAATAATAAAACACATCCTAAACCACTCTGAGTGTGGCATTAACTTGTCCTGAAGGGCAGTATATAAATTGAATGTTGTTGTTGTTGCTTTATTCAGGAAGTTAGAGGTTATAAAACATATATTTGGACTTGATATCCTATCAATATTGATTAGTTAGAGTAATGTATGAACAAATAACAGACTATCCAGACAGAAGAGTTGTTTTTGTTATTTAAGCAAGTGGTCTCATTGCATCAGCAGTTCCCACCTGGAGATCTTTAAAAAATGCCTTTCACAAGCAAGAAGAATAATAGACCTGCTATCTTAAAAGCAAATGAAGTGTCTTGAATTTCAGGATAGACGTTCTAAAATATATTTTAAAATATTCATAATTCTTAGTCTTGTGATACTCCTGCTTTAAATAATCTCTTTAGTATTATCTCATCATCTCCTGTTTTTAGATTTTGGGTTACTGGAGAAAGCCCATTACACTGACACCATTCAAATGGGGCTGCCAGAAGACAAGATCAGATTTCTCATTTATTTGGGAAGTATAAAAGCAATGTGGATGAAAATGCCATAAAAAAATAAAAACAAGTATCAGTGATAGTAAAACTTTTAATGCACTTAAAACACTTTGGGCTCTAACTACAAGATGCATTTTATTATTCATACAGCTGTTCTAACAGATTGTGAGTCAGCTAAGATGGAAGGTATGATCTGGATACTAGTTTAGTGAAATCCTAGTTTAATTATTTTTTAATTAAAGGAATGTTGTTCCATTAACCCAAATTGCCTTCTGATAAAATAGCATGAACTGGCTGAAGAGATCAAAATAAAGCATCAGAAGGGATTTAAAAGAGCAATGCCAGTAAAGGTAAGATGTAAATGAACAGAATTTGAAGAGGACATGACAAGCAATGAGATATATCCAATGGAAAAACAGTCACTTTGATTTAATGACATTTTGATATTAATTATAATTGGCAGGTCATATGTCAGGCTGGCTATGTACTATCCTTGAGATTGCACATAGATTACACCATTAAATGGGGACTGACCAGGGAAATAAAAATAGAACTGAAAGAGACAAAATTTTTATGCAAAAATGCACCTAACAGAAAATAATTGGAATTCATGACATGCTTGAAGTATTCTTTTTAATTTAATATTATTAGGACCTAGCTGGACAAAAAGCTTGAGTAATGATAATAATAACAATAACAACAACTGGGCTTATATGCTGCTCTTCTAGTCAGTTTAGTGCCCCACTCAAGAGTCAATGTTATTGCTATAATCCTCAAAATACTGCTGGGGGGCTCAACTGAGAGGAGTGGTTTACCCAAGGCCACCTACTAAGCTCTTGGCAATAGTAGGATTCTAACAGAGTGCTGATTTGCAACCCAACCACTTAACCACTAGGGCTCCTGCCACTGTAAATACTGGCTGTACTTTCACATAAAAGAGGTTGTAGTTCAGATGTCTGAGTATCCATGATGTTAAATTGACAGTGGGCCAGTCAATATCTTTGTGTCCAAAATTTCTTACATAGTTGTCAGATGGAGAAAACAGGATCATTGTATATATGCCATCCTGTTATCGTGATGGAAGGATACAAATGTGATTATTTATTTAGATATTTGTACCCTACTTTGGCAACCCAAAGTGATTTACAACATTATTCTCCTCTCCTCCAGTTTAATAATAATAACAATAACATTTGATTTATATATCGCCCCTCAGGACAACTTAATGCCCACTCAGAGCAGTTTACAAAGTATGTTATTATTATCCCCACAACAAAACACCCTGTGAGGTGGATGGGGCTGAAAGAGCTCCTAGAAGCTGTGACTCACCCAAGATCACCCAGCAGGCTTCAAGCGGAGGAGTGGGGAATCAAACTCGGCTCTCCAGATTAGAGTCCCATGCTCTTAACACTACACCAAACTCCTCACAACAGCCTCTCTGTGAAGTAGTTTAGGGAGAAAGAGAGTGATTGGTCAAAAAAAATGGCACAGTAGGACAGGTCCTAAACCCTTTAAACCATGCTTTGTTAAAATATCCACCATTTAAATTAATAAAATAAATATGATTTTTCCATTTAAAAAATAGTGGAACCAGGCATCTATTTTTTCATGCATGCTAACATAATACATTTGTGAAAAAACCACTACATGAATCAGTACACACACTGATAAAGAATAGTGTGCATAATTATAACCTTGAAACATGAGAATAATATTGCATACAATACTGCTTTTCAAGCCATTGGTAGAAATGCTTAAGAATTATAACTGTGACCTTGTCAGATCATGTGAAACTGAGTAAATCTAACAACACATGACAGCCATTGTGCTGTACTGTTTTTTGTAATAATATTTCGGGATTAAGTGACAATATAAGATTGCAGGATTTCTTTCATGTAAAATTTAGCCACTAAACCAACCTTCCAAATGACAGTTTAAAAAAATGAAAATCATGCTACATCTGTACATCATACCCAAGTGCTAAAACAATAAACATATTCTCTAGTGATTTACACAAAGGAAGTTGATGTGATTTTTTTATTATTATTATGAGAGACTTCAAAATAACAGAAAGAAATTTGGAATATATATGAAGGTAACAACCAGGTCACAGAGCCAGTTTGGTGTAATGGTTAAGAGCACAGGACTCTAATCTGGAGAACTGGATTTGATTCCCCACTCCTCCACTTGAAGCCAGCTGGGTGACCTTGGGTCAGTCACAGCTTCTAGGAGCTCTCTCAGCCCCACCCACCTCACAGGGTGATTATTGTTGTGGGGATAATAATGACATACTTGGTAAATCACTCTGAGTGTGCATTAGGTTGTCCTGTCAAATGTCGTTGTTAGTTGAAGTTTGTTGGGTTCAAGGAAAACTTGAAACCAGTCATAGTTGTGAAGGCAACAGTCTATTCCCTGTCCTAATAGGTAAGTGTGGGGCTTCCCTGCTGCCACAAGCTCAACTGGGTACGGAGCTGGGCTGGCACTTTGAGTCATCCTGCCAATAAACAGGAGGCAAGGAAAGGCAACTTAAGCCAGCCATGCCCTCTGAGTGTAATCTTTAGCTGCAACTGTTACTTCACCCATCCACCCTGTAAAAGTAATGTTGAACTAGGTGATTGCATTTGGAGCCACACAATTTGGGAGGGAGGGCTGGAAGTGCTTTTTGTCTGCTCCATAGTGTTTTCAAAGGCATAGATGAGGAGGGAACTGCCTTTGCGCCGAATGCTTAATTATTTGGGGGGCAGGTGATAAGGCATATTATCTGTGGGCAAATATTTTCTTTGCAGGATAAAATAATAATAGCCAGAAGTGAGGCTCTTTGGAATCCCAGGATACAGTTGCCAGAAGAAACTGCACTAGTGATATCCCACACAATGTAACACACAAATGGGAAGTAAGTCTTTAATGCAACACAGATCAGCCATTAAATAAACCCCAGTTCAACCTGTGCAATGGTGACCCCTGACTTCATTTCAACTACAGCGATAAGGAAAGTAGTGTGAAAGTTACCAGTTTAGAGGATGGTCTGCCATCTCACTTCATAGCCATCTGTGGAATCCTTGTACCACAGCTACCTACACTTCTGTTTTCCATTTAATGGGACATATTTTTCTTTACTGAAGCTTACTAACAGTACAATCCTAAGCAGAGTTACTCCATTCTAAGCCCATTGAAATCAATGGTCTTAGAGTGGGGTAACTCTGCTTTGGATCACACTGTTAGTCAATTTAGCCTTCAAGATTTTTTTTAAAATGAAGGGGTATTTTAATCAGAATATTAGCATGGCAATGACTTAAGAAAGTAGTTCAGAACAGGAGGACAAAATACAATTGTAAAGGAGGATCTAAATCAGCCTTAAAGGCAGGTTCAAGCACTTGAATCCTAAGAACTGAATAATTCTTGTTTGGGTCTTATACAATGCAGCCCTCCCGGCTGGCAGTGCAGCCTGCTAGGGCCGGGGGCCGGGTTTGCTACCCTGGATGAAGGAAAGGCTGACTGCCTCTTCCTGGGCATTTAGGGGCTGCATCAGCTGGGGGGCACAGCCATAGGCATTTAAGCCAGCTCCACCCCTCTGGCCCACTGTTGCTCTCTGTTGCTCATCCACCCAACCTTCCTATGGCAGTGCAGGATTAGTTGGTTGCTGCTTATCATGGCCAGGTAGGCGTTTTTTCACCTTTCCTTATTGGCACAGAAGTACAGGTGTCTTTCACCTATCTTGCACTGTGGAATGATTATGGTAATTGGTATGGTAGAGCTGTAAATAGTTGGTCACTGGCAAGATAGGATGGGGAAATGAGCGGGACGGTGACCCCATCCGCACATCTGCATTGGTGGGGAATTGGGGTTTGTCAGAAGTGACTGGTAGGCTTTACAGTTGCCAGTTGTGAGGACAGACTGCCTGATGGGATCCCTGTACAAGTTCGCCCCCAGGCTACACAGCTGTGGTGGATTGGAGCTTTAAAAGGAAACCATTTGCCTGGCTGCTGGGTACTAGCAATCGTCCAATGGCTCATCTCCAGAGCAGTGGGAGCTCACCCAGACAAGTCAAGGCAGAGAGCCAGGGTGACCCCAGGGCTTGACCTGTACCACTAGTTAGATCCCCTGCCTTATTGACAGTTTGTTATACTTAATAAAGTGGCCCAACTTTATATCTAAGCCATGTGTCTGTCTTTCATTTCAACTGTGTGTGTGTGGGGAGGGAGAAGCAACCTGAGCAATCCAACCATAAAAAAGTTGTTTGTACCAATGTTGTGAAAATCACAAACAATAATGAGGAAATAGAGGACTAAGGGCAAACAACTGATCATAAACTGAAAAAAATCTATTAAACTGAACCTAGAAATAGTCAGTATGACACTGAGGCACAGTTAATTGTGTGCATACACACTGCAGTCTGGTCTCATTTACTAAATCATCAGATTTCTCTTTGAAGGCAGGTTGAATTTGATAGGAATATTTACTGACACAATAGCCAAAAAATTCTGAATGTTCCTGTCCAGAGAATGAATGTACACAGATGTAGGAATTCCATCAATTGCTTTGATGTTGATGGAATTTTTTCCCTATGTTTAGAATTTAGGATTTTGGTCTGATAATTGAATTCTTTCTTTAATTTCCTCTCTGAAGTTCACAAAGCTAGGCTCAAGTGTCCCAGTTCCAGTGCAAGAGACATCTGGCAGCCAACATTAGGCATCACAAAGCAAGTCCAACCCCAAACCCTACTACTGTGTTAAATGATGAAAGAGAAGCTGCTCGCATTCCCCCAACCCCACTCTCTATGTGTAACTGAGAATAATGCTGTGATAATTTCTCAGCATGGAGTTCTAAAGGCCATTAGGAAGCTAAATCATCAATTAAAACGTACACTTTTTAAAAGAATTCACTTACCGAAATAAAAACGCATCTTTAGCTAACTTAGTAAAAACTGGTGCTGGAATTCAATCTTGAATTTTTTACAAGGATTTGTTTATTTATAGGGAAAGACTTTGAAATCACATAAATCATTTACTGGGAAATATACAGTGCAATCCTATTCAGAGTTGCTCTAGTTTAAGTCCATCAAGTAGATTAGAGTAACTCTGCTTAAGGACTGTATTGCTAGGAGCAGAAGTCAAATAGCAGGTGAACACAAGTACAAAAGTAAGAAGGAAGGGTTTTGTTAGAGATTTTAGTTTGGTCATTGGTTTTTAAGCTTAGCTAATGATATATTTGTGAGGGACAGGACTATTTCCAGATTTGGCTCTCCTCAGAAACAGCCAATGAAAGCTAGGAGATTGCTGGCCAGTGATGGTTGGAATTGGTTTGAAGGTAGTTACTGAGGGTGACAGGTTTGGAAGCTTTTGAGGAGAAGCAGCAGATATATGGCTGGCTATTAATCTGTCCTGTTACATAGTAATCTTTCCCTGTTGTACCAGAATATATCTTTGAGTTTTGAAATCATTGTCTCCTATGTTCTGTTTTAAATAAGTTATTTTTTTCTCTTTTAACCCTGGCTGGCATGAAATTGTTGGCTGAGGATAAATAAAACACTGATATAATACACACTCACAACAAATGGCCAAGCTTAAATGACTGGTGGTAACATATGAGGGAAAGTTAGAACATGAACAGCCCAATCTTAAGCTGGGGTGGTGGTGGTAGAAAGTGCATAGGAAGAGGACTAAGGCTTACATGGGTGCCGCTTGCACTTACATGAGTGTAACCCTCCCTTCTGCCAGTGGGCAGGGAGTTGTGCTACTGCAGGCGGGCTGCCGCCCGTGGCCATGCCAGGTGGCTGTACAAACATGTAAGTGAGGTACAAGTCCCTGCGCTGATGCTGGAGGGAGCAGGGGAGGGTGGGCTGCAAGTTAGTCAGCTTCCTAAGCTTCCCCAGGCCTCGAAATGCCCCCTGCAGCAGTGCAAAGTTACGCCACGAAAAAAGAAGGCATAGCCCATAGGCGCTCATTGAACGGGAAAACTCTCCGTGCTCAATCCCACCCCCACAGCCCAAATGGGGCATAGGATAGTGACTGCCAAATGGACCAATCCACGTGAGTTGCTGGGGTGGGCAAGCCCCCCTTCCTATGCCCATTCACCTGCCCACGCACCCTACAAAACTTCTGGATGCGCCACTCACGAACTCAGGTGAGTAGGTGGCAGCTGGAGGCTCTGGCCGACAGCCTCCTTCCGTGGAGACTTTGTGTGCGAGGCAGGAGAGTGGGTACTCACAGTGGTGGGCCATAAGTGCACTGGGGGGACATAGCAGGAAAAATGGGAGAACTTTGCATTCACTCAAGGGAAGAAGGGCAAAGTCCAGAATGTCTGACTAACTAACAATAACCACCCAGGTCCCCTTGCAGGTTATCTGACTCAGATAAGTGGACAGCGGCTGGAGGCTCTGGCTGACAGCCTCCTTCCACTGGGACTTTGTGTATGAGACAGAAGAGTGTGTATTTATGGTGGTGGGCCCTGAGTGCACTGGCAGGACGTAGCAGGAAAACTGGGGGAACTTTGCACTCGCTCAAGGGAAGAAGGGCAAAGTCCAGAATGTCTGTCTAACTAACAATAATTACCCAGGTTCCCTTGCAGGTCATCTGACTCTAGAGTTCCAGATCAGTAAGGAGTGAGGGAGGACTGACAGGTAAGAAGGAGATGGGGTGGCGGCTAACCCGGCTCGCTGATTTGTGCCGGCCACCCTCCTCACTTTAACTCGCCTGACGGCCAGGCTCTTCAGGTCTGACTTGGCGGGGTAGAGGGCAGTGGCGGCAGCCCCTGCCTGCCACAGAGGTAGTTGCCCACAAAACTACTCATGACACAGCCAATTGGGGAGGGGTGGCTACACATGTGGGTGCTCTGATCAGATTCCCTCCGCTGGGGCTGCTCCCGGCAAAGGAGGAAGTGCAGCCAGTGGTCAGGTTGACTGGGTGTTCGTAACACACTGTTGCTGGAGGGTGATCAGCCACTTGACTTTCTCCCCCACAGGATAAGATCATCCTAATGCAGATCACTGTCTCACCAGAAGGTCATGAATCATGTGGTTGCATGCTGCACCTGTGGAACTGCCGCCATAACTCTCAACCAATGGACATCTTCCCAGACATTGCAGATTGGGCTTGTCCTCAGTCGCACACCGGCCTGGGTCATGCACAAAACATGTGTCTATTTCCCTTGCAGGCAGATCGCCACTTGTCTGGGATACCAAGGAGCATGGCTGTCTGAGCCCCCCATAAGCCTCTGCGAGTGCCATTCAGGTCCCGCCCAGGGAGCAGTTTACCAAGGCAGCCTGTGGTTCATCCACATTGGCAGGAAATACTTCCAGAGAACCTCTGCATCTTTTCCAATTTAATAAAATGTGTGTTGAAAACAAGAAACTGCTGTCTGTTCGCTCACTCCCTTGACATTGACAGTAGCTGCTGCTGCCCCGAACTCCTCATCGGGACATCTTCTCACACATCCCCACAAATTTTTCCAGGCTTGGGGCTGGGGTCGATGGGGTGGGCTCTGCTGCCAGGAGGAACAGGTGTCAAGCAGTGACCTGTCCAGCTTCCCTGCCCCCTTCCCTCCCCTCAATGTAACTTCAGGCAGTAGGATGGGAATTGAAGTGTGGCCCATGAATGTCTGGCATGGCAGGGGGGAGTCTCCACTGAGAACGTTCATTCTCTGACAGACTGAGCTGCTGGTGTCTGATAAGCCAGGCAGAGGGGAATGTGGAAGTTACTGCCAAGAAGTGGGGGATGTGGAGCAACATCTTAGGATCTCCAAGGCTCCTCCTTCGGGAGGATAGACCACCCTCAATTTTGCTGTTTGCAAAAGCAGGGATGAACTTGGAAATCTGGCACAGGGAGGGGGTGAATGATGCCCCCAAAGCAGTTTCTCTTTTCCTGCAGGCTGTCACTGGGGGGGCATCACCCCTGGACTGGCGCATGGCTCCTGAGGTCCAACCCGCATTCTCTCATTGTTGTCATGCAGTGATGTGTTCACATGGAGCAGCTGCAAGTCTGTGGGCACTTTGCACTCCCTTCTGGCCTCTTGCGTGGTTTCCAATGGTCATTCCTGTCACTCATTGAAGAACCGCCCCCCCCCCCGCGCCTCTCTGGATCCTGTGGGATACTCCCAAGTGCTGCAGGCTTTCCTGTCCCACTTTTCAGGGAGGGAGAACATCTCTAAATTTGCAGACGCACCGAGCTGCAGCCACCGGCCTGGCCCTCATCAGAAATGGGGGGTGGATGGGCAAAAGGGTGGGTGTTTGATCTGAACCTTCACTGTCCCCTCTGCCCCCCTCCTCAGCAAGGATACCTGCTCCCTGACAGGGAGGCTGTTGGTGGGCAGCAGGGATCATGGCTTCCCCATTGGCTGCACCACCACTTGCCTCTTGCCTCTTGCAGGGGAGCGGTGTGGCCATTGCTGTGTGAGCAGGTTTGTCAGGGGAACAGAGGGTGGGTGCTCTTGATGGTGGCTGTGCCTTGCTTTGCTGCACTCAGCTCCCAGCAGGACTCTCCTACATAAGTCCATAGGGAGCCGCAGAGTGGTAGGGCATATATGTTGACAAACAAGCAGAGGTGTTGACTCAAGGCTTAGGTTTGAGCTGCCCATTCCCTTTCCCCAATAGCCCTGGGCTGTAGTTGAGTGAGGGATAATGAACTGAGACAGCTGGCTGCCTTTCTGGTGGAGTCCCTGGGAAGAGGAGAGAGGGAATCCTGTGTGGATTTGGGTTAGGGCTCTTACCTTATAAACTAGAGATTAGATTAGATTGTGACTGCTCTTAACTGCTTGTGAAGCCCCCAATCCTGTGTAGGAAGGTTTATGGTACATAAGGGGATCACAGTATGCTTTTGCTTATGTAAGCTGAGCAAAGCAATAGTTTTCATTTGAATAAAAGCCACATTAAGAGCTCCAGGGCAACTCTGGATTTATAGGTTCAGACTGTATGTTAACGATGACCTGTTAGGAGTAAAGGGTATTGTAAGAATATAAATTCCGATGGAACATTATGAGTAAAGCCATACATGATTTAGAAAAAAATAATAAAACTAGAATTTACACTGTACCATAAAGGAACATTTAGTAAGCCACTATATAATGGACTATGAGATTTAGCACACAAAATCCATTACAAATGGCACTGTTCAGTGTCCCATCCCTTTTGCCTAAAGAAAGGGATCTTTAATGAATTCTAAGGCAAAGCACATGAATGTTCTTCTGGGAAGATAAGACGGGTTCTTGGGAAAGCCAATAATTATACTATTCCATTTTTACAACTAATATAAGAACTCTTTTAATCTGTAGTAAAGAGACTCAGAAGGGGAATTGACACACATTTTTGAAAAGGTTGCAGAATAGCAACTCCTGTGGTTCTGTCAGCAAAGCTTAAGAGGAAAAATAGGAAAGCTGATCCCCAGTGTTCCGAAGGGTCAGTTCGAAACTTCATTCAAAACCCACTGCTCTGTGCAATAGACTTCTCAATGCACTTGCATTCTGCTCACAGCTCAGAGAGGAAAGAAGAGAAAACCATTGTTTTTTGTTACCGTCAAGATTTCTTTTTATTCCCCTGCTTTCAAAAGTGAATTGTAACTGTTAAGTATGTTTTTGACAGATTATTCCAAAACTGTCATGCCTGGTAGGAATCTGAATGACCTGTTTTCTCATATACACAGAGGTTTACCTTGAAGAATATAAAGAGGCTGAGGGTACCATTTTGTCCAGAAGCCTTAAAAAAGGCAAAGGAATATACGTGGACATGACATCACCAGTCCCATTATGTTGTAGAAAGGTAAAATTAGGCATACCAAATTCCTGGTTGCAAATACTCTGTGGATGCCCTTAATAAACATTTGATCAGTGGCTTACTGACATATCAATTTAGAAGCAATTGCTAAGGTCAAAATTGGAAATACATACAGTAATTTTTTTCTTCCTTAGTCTGCGTAAATATCTTAAGTACTATAGTTATTTTATTTAAAATATTTATCAGCTGCCATTACTTTGCAGAAACTCAAGGCAGCTGTTACAATATAAATAAAATAATAATGCAAAAGAACCTCCTCAGGATACAGTGAAGCCTCCCGCCATTAGCATTCCACACCCTGGGAAACTCTTACAGGATGACTCATCTCAACCCCACCCCTCCTGAGTAGATATAAATGACCTGCCAACATCTTTTCCACACTGTGACACTGAGAGATCTCTGTCTTTTGGTGCTACACCTCTGAAGATGCCAGCCACAGCTGCTGGCGAAACGTCAGGAACTACAATGCCAAGACCACGGCAATACAGCCCGGAAAACCCACAACAACCATCGTTCTCCGGCCATGAAAGCCTTCGCCAATACAATTTCCTCCTTTGTTCAGTGCTTATTGTTTATGGACCTGGCATTGCACAACATCAGTGTTGGAGGGGGATTTAACTTCCTAGCTCCAACACCTGCGTGTCTCGGGATGGGACATAGGTTAGAAGGGCACCGAGCCTTTCCATATCTCCGTGGCCTTCTCCACATTGACCGAGTTCCACCACCATATCTTCCCTGTCCCCAGAGGACTGGAATCCCTGGCCCTATCCCGGTGGCCCTCCCCACATCCACCATCATTACATCGCAATATCCTTCTAGCAGCAGATGGTAGCACCAACTCTGGTCTAATGAGCTTCTTATGGAGCAACCTAACTGAATTCCACCTTATGTAATACCATCTGTAATATGTAATACCATCTTATAGAATCAGGGTTTGATCCAATTTAATGCATTTCCCAATTAATGACCCACCCCCACCTATTCATTCCAATCTCCTGATCCTGACAATTACCATCTAATTTGATAAATTCCAGTTTGCAGCAAAACTCTTTTTTTTTAATTTATTTTCATGAGAAGCTCTCTCAAGATTCTCTATTAATTAGGGCCACAACTGAAATGGCTCATTGGCATAGTCAGCAATCATATTGATACTGGGGGCAATATAAATTTCATAAGCATTATAGGTAATCAATGTTATCAATGAATCAATTAACATCCACCTTCCAAAAAACAATAACCTAATCCTATCCCCTGATATACATATAATACATATAATTTAATTCCTATAATTAAATCAGGCTGTACAAAGTTTAATTTATGTTTTATAGAATCCATAACAGCCCAATGGTTCACCAATGTCCTTAAAGTGCCCCAGGCACAGAGGAGGCGGGGCCGAGCCGCTGGCTCACTAACCACACCAGGCAGGAGCTTGTTCTTCTTGGCTCTCTCCCTCCCTCTCTGGCAGCACAAGGCTCCTAGGCAATGTTCTTAAAGTGCCCCAGGCACAGAGGAGGGCAGGGCTGAGCAGCTGGCTCACTCACCACAAAGAGGCAGGAGCTTGTTCCTCTTCACTCTCTCCCTCCCTGTCTGGCAGCACAAGGCTCCTGGGCAATGTTCTTAAACTGCCCCAGGCACAGAGGAGGGCGGGGCCGAGCAGCTGGCTCACTCACCACAAGGAGGCAGGAGCTTGTTCTTCTTGGCTCTCTCCCTCCCTCTCTGGCAGCACAAGGCTCTGGGGCAATGTTCTTAAAGTGCCCCAGGCACAGAGGAGGGCAGGGCTGAGCAGCTGGCTCACTCACCACAGCAGGCAGAAGCTTGTTCTTCTTGACTCTCTCCTTCCCTCTCTGGCAGCACAAGGCTCCTGGGCAATGTTCTTAAACTGCCCCAGGCACAGAGGAGGGCGGGGCCGAGCAGCTGGCTCACTCACCACAAAGAGGCAGGAGCTTGTTCCTCTTCACTCTCTCCCTCCCTGTCTGGCAGCACAAGGCTCCTGGGCAATGTTCTTAAACTGCCCCAGGCACAGAGGAGGGCGGGGCCGAGCAGCTGGCTCACTCACCACAAGGAGGCAGGCGCTTGCTCTTCTTTGCTCTCTCCCTCCCTCTCTGGCTGCACAAGGCTCCTGGTCAGTGTTCTTAAAGTACCCCAGGTGTAGAGGAGGGCAGGGCCGAGCAGCTGGCTCACTCACCACAGCAGGCAGGAGCTTGTTCTTCTTGGCTCTCTCCTTCCCTCTCTGGCAGCCTGATACTTTGCTCTGATACTTGCGTAATACTATTCTGCACCTGTGCTATACCTGTTGTGAACATATTCTGTAGATTTTGTTCAAGTTCTTTTATGACCTCTTGTGTCAGCATCATCCCTACAGATTTTGACTGTCCTGGAGAGGGATTGGGTTTTGTAGTTCTACTCAATCTGAATCTTCTAGTGGCATATATTGTTAATTGCTTAAGTTTAGACTACACACCTTGTTCATACCCTCTTTCTTATTATTGTACGTTCTTATTGTTATAATTTCCAAATGTTAGGTTTGTTCTATACAGTTCTTCTTAGGCTATTTCTCACACTTAATCCTTCTTAATTATACCACACTATAGTTATAGCACGCTGTCAAACCACCTGTCACACCTAAGCTTAGTTATATCACACTATCAAACAAATTAAAGAAAACTTTAGCACATATGGAAATAATGGAAACACGTAAAAGTTTTAGACTAGCCGCTTACAATATATAAGGTGTATAGGGCAAAATTTTCTCTTATTTAGCAAAAGTTATTTTTTTCCAAACGAACTTTTCTTCTGAAAAAAAAAATTACATCTGTCTCCCAGCCTCCCCGTTTCTTTGACCCTAAGGGATTTTTTCTTTTTCAAGAGATAGGTGGTGTTTTGCATGCACGAGGCAGGCATTGGCTGCACTTGCACAGATATGTGCTGTTCTTTTGAAAGGGGGTGGGGAAATGAGGCTCAGAGGAAGCTGTAACACCTACTGTGAAATGTAAATATTCACAGAAATTAGAGAGGAGAAGAGGAGATAAATGCCTGCCAACTGTCCCACTCATGCCCCCCTATAATTGTGCCATAATTTCCCCCACTTGCTTTATTCTACGTGGCGGAACTAGATGTGTGCCATTGCTTTGGGCTTTGTGGGACCCTAGTAGAATTTGCCCCATTCTGGGTCCACCTCTGTCCTGGGCCAACCTGAAGCCCAAAGCAGCACCCACCTGTCAAATGTTATATGCAAAGTAGACCAGCAGAGTGAAGAGAAACTCAAGCACACTGCATCCTGCAGTCTGAAGTGTCACCACTGGTGAACCATTTTATGAGGTGGGAGTTGGGCAGAGAGGTTTGGTGGGCTGAGTAAATCAGAGAATGTATTGTTTTATGTCACAACTATATCACAGGTGTTTGGGGCTTCTGCTGTTCACTGTTATTGCCAGTTGCTTCTTGGACACTCTCCAGTATTTGTGCGGCAATACCTTGAGAACATGCTGCATCTGAAAGAAAAATGCAGAAACAGGAACACATTATTTTTTTTAAAAAATAGCTGGTGCTGCATTGCAAATGGCAGCCAACCAGTGACAATTTTTATCTGACACAAAATGTTATTTTTTTCTATCTGAGAACAGGTGCTCTGTTTGGCAACATGCTGCATCCTTCCTTGGCTTTTCCATATTGTCTCCATATTGAACTGTCTCCATTGTATACATCCTAGAAAGGGGAAGAAGGTTCATGTGGTCCAATGGTAGGGGAATTATTGAATCAGGGGCAAAATCATATTCATTAAGAACCCCAATATCAGTGTTTATCACAGAAGTGGGAAAGCCAGTCAGATCTGATCAGGGATGCTTCATGCAATGAAGAGGGGCCTGTGATCATAGTTGCTTAGCAGTTTGGAGGTTGTTGTAGCAAGGCATGATAACATACCATCTTCTGCAATCTCTCCTGTGCACTGTGAAGTTGCACTACACTGGGTAACTCTTTGCAATCCACTGTTGTGATCTTCTGGAGAGGATCCTAGAAAACAGAGTGGGAAGAACCACATTTATGTTAAAAAAAGAAAGGAATGACTGCACAGCTGCCCTTTTTGCAACAGACACCTTAACATTATATACAACCCTCTCCCACGGCCCTTGCCCACTCTCACCCAGTATTTGTAGGGAGTGCATGCCCATATCTCCAAGTTTCACAGACACTGTATTCACCTGTAGCTGATGCAGAGGATGTCTTTTTAGGTTTACAGTTATGGCTGAAGAACTCCTCAGACCCTTCCATAACATTGTCCCTCCTCAAACCTCATCCTCCTTGGGTTCTGCTCCCAAATCCTTCACGAATTTCCCATCTCAGAGCTGGCAACCCAGAATGCAGTGGTGAAAATAAAATCTACCAACACCTATGCTCTTTTATATTTCATATTTTAAGACCATTTTAGACAATTGTGTGTGTGTGTGGGGGGGGGGGGAGTTGGTGCATATTCATGGCCAGAAAAAATAACTTGGTATTTTGGAATTCATTGGGAGTCATTACATTCTATTGGTTAGAAAGTACACTTTTGCTAAGGCTGATAACATGACTTTACATTCTCTAACTCATTATTTGCAGTCTACAGTGTCATTAGTTATGCAATTTGGCGTGTCTCCACTTATTATTTTTGCAGATTTAGCACCTGCTTACAGGATTTTTCTTTTTTCAAAAAACAGTGTTAATAAGTGACAGGAAAAATAAGCTATGCAATAACAGTTAAAAAGTAACACAGGTAGAA
Source organism: Eublepharis macularius (assembly GCF_028583425.1). Taxonomy (NCBI): domain Eukaryota; kingdom Metazoa; phylum Chordata; class Lepidosauria; order Squamata; family Eublepharidae; genus Eublepharis; species Eublepharis macularius. Next base: position 121,879,491 of record NC_072792.1, read on the forward strand.
AGAAAGATTTTTAAAGAATGCTAATTTCAGTCAGGCAACCAGAATAATTTAATTGTTACTATTTTAAATATAGATAAGATAGTTGAGAGAAAGAGAGAGAGTGATAGAAACAGGAAAGTAAAAAGAAACAATTTTTGTTTCTGTGTTGTTGTCTCTGTTTATAGATTGCTATTTCTCTGCTGTCTATCACAGAACTGAGCCTGCATTTTCCATGTCCAAACAAAGCGCTAAAACTATATTGCCCCAAGGCATAGTCTGACAGCACATGATACTGTAGTATGGCTGAAGTTAAGGAGGTCTGGAAACCCCGTGCATTCTTCAGAGTTCTATAAAATACTGAGATAGAAAATGGGTTTTCTTTTGAAGCTGTCTAATCTAAAAATTCATAGAAAATCAAATCATCACTGCAAAATAACTAAGAATAATTTATTGTTGACATTATTTCTTTGCAAATATTGCAGCAGCTAGTTCATGACCATCCCAATTGTTTATGGTATCCTAACACCTTTTAAATCTGAAACCAACTCCAGAGCTTCTTGGATAACTCTAGCACTCTGTATCCTTTCCAGTCTGGATTCAAACCAGGCCATGGGACCTTAGTAACTTTAGTGGATGATCTCTATCTAAATATAGACAAAGGCCATTCCTCATTGCTCCTCCTGGATCTATCTTCAGCCTTTGACACAGTAGACCATGTCATCCTGTTGAGATGTTTAGAGGCATAAGTGGGCATCAAAGGATGTGCCTTGGATGGTTTCAATAGTTTCTCATGGAATGGACTCAAAGGGTTCCTGTCAGAGATCAGCTATCTCCAGAATGGAAACTATTTTGCGGGATTCCACAGGGCCCAATCTTATCTCCCATGTTATTCAGCCTCTACTCAAAGCCTTTAGGAGAATTCATTCACAGCTATGGAGTGGGATGTCATCAATATGCAGATGACACCCAACTCTATATCTCACTATCCAGGTCCCCACAGGATGCAGTAGAAATATTGGATCACTGCCTGACAGCTGTGGATAAATGGCTGAAAATCAACACATTGAAACTGAACCCAGACTAGATAGAAATGATGCTTGTTGAGAAGGCAGGGCTCTTGAAGGACATTGTACTCTCCACTTTTGACATTTGTTTGACCCTTACAGACTCAGTTAAGAGCCTAGGGGTTATACTGGATCCAGCGCTACTACTAGAAAAGCAAAAAAAAAAAATGCTTTCTACAACCTCACTCTAGACTGGAAGATGGCTTCTTATCTCGCCATGGCCAACCAGATCCATCCTATGATAACATCAAGACTTGACTATTGTGGGGGGACTTCCGGTTTGGGATTCATGGAGGTCTAACGCAGCTCCACTTGCGGAGCTGACCGGACTGCCGTTTTAACCGGCTGGTGGGGTGAAAATAGCCCGCGGCCGACTGCTCTCAGGCGGGGAGCAGGCAAAGAACGCTCAAGACCCTAGGGTGAGTTAGATCTCGGACGAGGGGGGGCTCTACACAACGGGTCCCCTCCCGATCCTTGAGGTCCCACCTTGCGACGGGTCGGCTATAATCTCTGTGGCAGTTTTGGGGCCAATTCGGCTGGCATAAGACCTACATACCCAAGCTTCGATTGGGGGAAGAAGCTGAGAGGAGAACTTAAAATCGAAACAGCGATTACAACCCGAGAAAAGTGAAGAGAAGGTAAAGATCATTATCTTCTGATACGGGACAGATTGATAAAAACAGAGAGGAAAAAAAGTAGATTTTTAAACTGAAACAGACTAGCGAAAAGGAGGGGAAGACTCGGCAGGAATTGTATTTGAAAAGAGACTAAGTTTAAAGAAGTTATTAAAGAAATCGGACTATTGTTTTGAATACCTGTGGCTTTGGAGCTGTGAGAAAAAGACCATCGCGAGATCTGCTGTGGGAAGACGGGAGACAGGAAGTGCGTAATAACAATAGAGCGGCTGGAGAGAAGCGGCCCTTGCTGGAGGGCAGGAAGTAGGGAATCGCCATTTTTGAAAGGGGAAGGGTCGCGGCTTCAGCGGAAAAGGAAGTAGGCCATCTTGGATTACAAAATCATAGAGAAACCATAGAGAAAAGACGCCCGACATTTTGGACTCTTTAAAATTTAATTTCTATAAGAAGACCGGGACATTTAAAACAGAAAAACGTTAAATTTTACGCCACGGAGTTAAGGAAGAGAGCGGATTCGTGGGAGCGAGCTAAAGCAAGCCCCACGATGTCAAAAAAAGAGTGGCAATCGGCAATAGAAAACCTGGATAAAAACCTGGACAAAAAACTTTTAGATATGATTAAAGAACTTAAGGACACGAAATTGGAGCTGATAAAAGAGGTTAAAGAGGTTACACAGACAGTAAAATCGGAGCTGTCAGAAGTGAAAAAAGGTATGGAAACAATACGAAGTGAATTACAAGGAACGCAGCAGAGAGTTAAAACAGTAGAAGACGCGATGGAGAATTTAGCAGACACGCAACAAACAGAGATGAGATTGGTGAAGGGGAGAATGTCAGTTGCAGAAACTAAACATATGGAGAAGCAGCTACGTTTTCGTGGCTTGCCAGAAGTGGAAGGAAAGTCAGCGCAAGAACAGATGACTGAGGTGTTGGCTGAATACCTGGGGAAGGAGGAGGAGGAAGTTGTGGCTATCCTAGATGTGGCATACCGTGTGAATTCGAGAATTGCAACCCAGAGGAAATTACCAAGAGATGTGATTGTGCAGTTTACAACACGAAATATGAAAGAGAGGATTGTGACAAAACAGTTTCAAGATCCATTGGAGATTGATGGCAAGACGATCATTATAATGAAGGAACTGCCCAGATCAGTGTTATTAGATCGGAAAAAATATAAAGTGCTAATTCAGATTTTGAAGGACATGAAAATCAGGTACAGATGGGAGCTACCAGAAGGAGTGTCCTTTGAGTTTGGAGGGGCCAAAAAACGCATTAGATCTGAGCGAGAGATGGAGCGATTTATTAAGGACAATGAAAAAGACTTACCAACAAGATTATGAGTATGGAGTGTAAAGTATTATCTTGGAATGTAAATGGATTAAACTCACCGAATAAGAGGAAAAACATTTTTCACTGGCTACTAAAACAAAAATGTGACATTGTTTGTTTGCAAGAGACCCATATTAGAAAACAGGATGTAAAATATTTAAAATTTGGAAAACTGGGCAAAGAATTTGTAGCGGCCTCTAATAAGAAAAAAAGAGGAGTGGTGCTGTACATAAAAGAGGAGCTACAGCCAAAATTTGTTATGAGAGATGTGGAAGCTAGATTTGTAGCAGTGGAATGTATTTGGAATTTAAAGAGAGTGTTGGTAGTCGGACTTTATGCACCTAACGGTGCAAAAGAAAGCTTCTTTGAGGACTTGAGGAAGCATTTAGACGATTTTGCATATGACCAGATAATTCTTGCTGGAGACTTCAATGGAGTGACAGACTTGGAACTAGATAAAAAGACTACAACGGCACAAAAGAAAAGAGGACTATTACCAAAGCTTTTTTTTGAGTTGATTCAACAAGAGACTCTCGAAGATGTATGGAGGAGAGAATATCCTAAAAGCAGACAGTTTACTTTTTATTCTGCAAGGCATTCTACATTATCAAGAATTGATATGATCTGGGCCTCAAAAGACTTAGCGTTATGGACTAAGGAGGTAGAAATAATGCCGATGGTAGGCTCAGATCACAACCCAATTATGTGGAAATTTGGAAAAAGGAGAAAAAGGAAAGCATGGAGAATAAATGAGGACTTGTTACAGGAAAGAGAGAATATGGAAATATTGAGAAGAGAGACAAAGTTTTTTATACAATACAACGTGAATAAAGAAGTACCAACCAATAAAGTTTGGGATGCTTACAAGGCGGTTATAAGGGGCATACTAATGGACTTAAATGGTAGAGCAAGAAAGAAGAAAGAGGAGAAAAGACAAGAGATTGAGGAGAAAATAAAAGCCAAAGAAATACAGCTAAAAAAGAGACCAGGGAAAAAGAAAGTATACCAGGAAATTAAAATACTTCAAGAACAGCTAACAGCAATGAGCAATAAAGAATTGGAGTGGAATCTTAAAAGACTGAATCAAAAAGCGTTTGAGGGCGCTAATAAACCTGGGAAGTACCTGGCATGGCAATTGAAGAAGAAAAGGGAAAAGAAAATAATAAATAAAATTTGTGAAGATAACAAAACGTATTTGGAGCAGACTACCATTAGTAGAGCCTTTTATAAATTCTACGCTAAGCTGTATAATAAAAAAGAAGTAAACAAAGAATCAATAGCGTCATATTTGGAGAAAACCAAACTTCCAGAAATCTCGGAAGCTTGGAGAAATAAGTTGAACAGTGAAGTAACTGACGAGGAAATAAGTTAGGCAATACAATCTGCAAATCTAGGAAAGGCGCCAGGGCCAGATGGACTTACGGCTAAATTTTATAAGACAATGGCTAATGAACTGGCACCATTCCTAAAAGAGGTGATGAATGGGGTTTTAAGGGATCAAAGGATTCCAGACACTTGGAGTGAAGCGAACATATCATTGATCCCAAAAGAGGGCCAAGACCTGACTAACGTGAAAAATTATAGACCTATATCGCTACTCAATAATGACTATACAATTTTTGCGAAGATATTGGCGGAGAGATTGAAGGGGTGGCTCTCGGAAGTCATAGAGGAGGAACAAGCAGGCTTTTTGCCAGACAGACAAATAAGAGACAATTTAAGGACAGTGATCAATGCTATTGAATATTATGACAAGCGTTGTGACAAAGAGGTTGGTTTCTTCTTTGTAGACGCTGAAAAAGCGTTTGACAATTTAAACTGGGACTTTATGTTTGCCACTATGGAAAAGCTACAATTGGGAGAAAGATTCATCAGAGCAATTAAGGAAATTTACAGAGACCAGACTGCAGCAATCGTGGTGAATGATGAATTGACCAAGAAATTGACGATAAGTAAAGGAACAAGACAAGGTTGCCCGTTATCTCCATTGTTGTTCATTCTAGTATTGGAGATTCTGATGATACAAATACGTCAAGATGAGGAAATTCGTGGAATAAAAATAAAGGACTATTCATATAAGGTCAGAGCATTTGCGGATGACATAATGTTAATTGTAGAGGACCCATTGGAGAACATGCCAAGAGTGATAGATAAGATCAAGGAGTTTGGAGACTTGGCAGGTTTTTATATTAACAAAAAGAAGTCAAAGATATTATGTAAAAATATGACTAAGCAGAAACAACAATTATTAACGGAAACAACGGACTGTGAAGTAACAAGTAAAGTGAAATATTTGGGAGTCGAATTAACTGCAAAGAACATAGATCTATTCAAAAACAATTATGAAAAACTATGGACTCAGATAGGGAGAGACTTGATTAAATGGAATAGACTGAATTTGTCATGGTTGGGCAGGATTGCAGCAGTTAAGATGAATGTGTTACCAAGAGTAATGTTTTTGCTACAGACAATACCAATCATCAGAGACTCTAAACAATTTGAAAAATGGCAGAGGAAAATATCAGATTTTGTTTGGGCAGGCAAGAAGCCTCGAGTGAAAGTGAAAGTTTTACAAGATGCAAAGGAAAGAGGCGGAATGCAACTGCCCAATCTGAGACTTTATCATGATGCAATCTGCCTAGTTTGGTTGAAAGAATGGATGACATTAAAGAACAAGAAACTACTAGCCCTAGAGGGATATAAAAAAATATTTGGATGGCACGCATATTTATGGCATGACAAAGTAAAGGTCAACTCGATGTTCCTGCATCACTTTGTACGGAGAAGTCTATACATAATCTGGAAGAAGTACAGAATTTATCTACAAGAAGGAACTCCCTTGTGGGTGGTTCCGTATGAGGTGATAGACCCGAGAGCTGTTGATAATGAACAACAATGTTTAACGTACAAAGAAATAACTAAAACTGAAGCATCCAAACTCAGAATAAAGACACAAGAGGAACTATCACCTAACTACGACTGGTTCCAGTATAGACAGATCAGAGACTTATATAATTCGGACTCTGTAAAGGGAGGTATACGAATAGAGAATTCGGAACTAGAGCAGACCCTTCTTAAAGAAGATAAGAAAAGAATATCCAAGGTATACCAAGTACTGCTGAAGTGGTATACCGAGGATGAGATAGTTAAAACACAAATGGTGAAATGGGCTATAAACTTTAATAAAGAAATAACAATGGAGGCATGGGAATACTTGTGGAAAACTACAATGAAGACAACGACATGTACTAATATCAAAGAGAACATCTACAAAATGATCTATCGTTGGTACATGACACCAAAGAAGATTGCGCTAGGGAATTCGAATACTTCTAATAAATGCTGGAAATGTAAGAAGCATGAGGGCTCCCTCTATCATATGTGGTGGTCGTGTGAGGTAGCTAGGCAGTACTGGGGGGAAATAATAAGAGAAATGAGTGAAATTTTACAATTTCAAATTAATAAGAACCCAGAACTCCTGCTACTGAACTTGGGAATGGAGGGAATTCCAGCCCAATACAGGACGTTGATATTTTATATGACAGCAGCAGCTAGACTTTTGTATGCGCAAAAATGGAAAGTACAAGAAGTGCCAACTATTGAAGATTGGATTTACAAATTGCTGTATATGGCTGAAATGGATAAGATGACAAGAAAACTGAGAGATCTGGACTCAGGGCAGTTCAACACAGACTGGGAGAAGCTGAAACAACACCTGGAGAAGAAATGGGAGGTGGGAGGAAAACTGTGGCAGTTTGAGAACTACTGAAGCACTGAAGTAGAGGGGGGAGACTTTACCGGGGGGAGAAGAGATAAATGTGAATTAATAAGCAGTCAGATTAATAGATTGATATATATATAGATATATATAGGTTAACAAACAGAACATAGATAGAAAATAATTAACTATAAGGATTAAATATAAGGATTGATTGACTAACAATATTTTCTTTCTTTTTGGTAAGTTTTGTACCAAACTGAATGTCTGAAGATATAGATGAGTCAAATTGATTGACTACGTGATGAGAGATATATAGAATTATTACAAAAAGATAGAATGAGTAATATATAGAGAATAAGTCAAATTGTTTGATATAAATGAATGTATGATCTATATGGTTTATGATATATATGGTTTATGATATATAGAAATATTTGAAATTGAAAAATGGGATAAATTGTTTATCTAAGATGGAAACAAAGACTTACAGTTTGGGCATACAATGTTAAAAATAGTTAAGGATGTACTGCTTAGAATAATGGAGAATATATATTTGTTTTAGATAGAGGAAGCTAATAAAAGTAAGGGAAAGGGGACAAAGGGTTGGAAAGCTGTTGGAAGTCAACAAAAAGGGGGGGAAAGGGAGGGGGTTAGAGATGAAAAAATTGGGGAAAATTGAATGTAAATGTAAAAATAATGGATTCTAACCCAATAAAAAAATTTTTCAAAAAAAAAAAAGACTTGACTATTGTAATGCACTATACATAGGTCTCCCATATAAGTTAACTAGGAGACTCTAATTAGTGTAAATTGCTGTGGCTCAGCTGTTATCTGGAGTGAAAAGGGTCATGAATATCACTTCCATCCTGCAGTCACTCCATTGGTTACCTATCAGTTACCATGCTCAGTCAAGGTATTGGTTATCACATACAAAACCTTTCATGCCTTTTGTCCATCATACCTATGGGACCACCTATCTCCCTTTGTCTCTCCATGGCAGCTTTGCTCATCTGAACAGGGGGTCTCCTACAGGTGCCACCCTGCACATGAGTGAAATCAACAGCTGCCCATACACATGCATTCTCTGTGGTGGCCCCTATCCTGTGGAACGGCCTGTCTGAGGAGGTAAGGAAAGCCCCTACTCACCTGGCTTTCCACAAACAAAGAAGAACTAAATTATTCAAAAGAGCTTTCTACTTAGATAGGAGGGCTGAATTGTAAGGAGGGGTCCTCAGATGCTTCACTAACAAGTTAAGGGACCATAGACTTCACAATTATATTGCCTTATGTTCTATCTGTTACTTTAAGTATGTACTCCTATGTGCTATCTGTGCTTCAAGTATGATCCTACTGGGTAGTTATATGTTGCCTAATGTCAGTCCTAGATTTGTTTATGCTCTGCTTCAGCATTTCTTCAACTCTGTATTGGATTCTTGCTAATGCTATGCCTTTGTAAACTTGTATTTATTTACCCTATGGCATTGTTTATGGAAATGTTCTTGATATTGATTGTACTAATTCACACTATGTAATCCACCTTGACTCTCAGTGAGAAAGGTGGACTATAAATGACATAAATAAAGCAGTAATGCATTCTGCTTACAACCACTTCAGTCTATGGAGGCCATAAGGAAACATTCCACTCAGTTTGGCTCTTGTGATAAGGTGGTCAGGCCTGTGAACAAGTAGACTGTTTTCTTCTGAGTGTATTGTTTTTAAAGGTTTGTAGTAATTATGGACTATTTCTTGTGATCTCAGATGAGCACCTAAGCCTTATAATATTAATAATATTAGCCACATGGCTCCCTTCTGGATTCCTTTCCAGGACCTCTCAGAATCATATTACATTAGGTTAGCAGCCAAGTTATAGGAACTGTTTCAGCTCTAGACAACATACCCTGGAAGACTGCATTCTGTGACTGTTGATCAAACACATTGCTTTGCTCTCTTGTTTATGTCAAGTAACACAATAAGATTGTGATTGCATACATAGATAATTTCAGAATGAGCACAAAAACATAACAAATATTTATAAGTAGATGCCCCTAGTTACATTTTGCTATTACTCCCTGGTTCTGTTGTGCCTTATATTCAATATTGTGCCTAATATTGACTTCAAGCAAAGCAAACCAAAGAGGCATCCCCGAGACTAAGCTAAGAAGCAGAGTGAAAACTACACTCAAAGATTAGTAAAGACTCTCAAATATGCTATTTGTAAATGAATTAATTAATCTCTAAACATATAGAGTGCCAAGTGCAATCAGAATACATATAGTCAACTGCATCAAATTCAAAGAACACAGTATCAGAAGATTTCACACAAGATTAATATACAATGTATCCAATCTGAGTAGAAAAATTATAGACAACCATTTGTCAAAATGTTTGCAAAACATTTAAGGTAGACCATATATTCAGGTCCTCCAGTACCACTTCCAAAAAGTTTTTTTATCAATCAATGAACTTTGGTGGTTGTAACCAAAAGAGTTTACCAACGTTGTTTCCACAAGAATTTAAGCTTTCTCTTTTTGCTTTCTTGCAGGTGGAGCCAAGAAAACTCAAGGAGAGGGACCCCAAAAGGGATCCCCAGCCCAACAAGTGGCTGGCTGAGATCTTTAGGCTTGTTTCATTGGAATACAACTTCCACCGGGGCCAATAAATAATTCCACCTTCCAAAACAATTCTCATAACATCACGACACAATGTTTTGCAAATCCACCATCATATATATATATATTTACAATTTCAGGCCAACTTAGGTATGTTGTTATGGGAAAATGTCAATGGGGTGAAAAGACTGAAATATTAAAATAGTCTGAGTAGCCTGACCTCTTTTTAAATATGCCCCTTCTAGTCTATAGTTCCATAATGTGGCCATTATTCTATCCAATCCTGTTAGCTTTAACTTAAAAGTAATTGTATGAATGTACATATGACAATCTAGAAGCTGATCTCCGCTCTCAGCAAAACTTGTCCTGTACATTTTTGCACAAGATACACTAAACTCAACAGTGGTGTTCCAGAAGTATTAATGTGGTAACTTTATGATGAAAACACTATAATGGAAAAATGAACTCGCTAAATTAATGCTTGATTACAGCACTGCTTAGAAAGTGATTGGAAAGCATTGCAATTTTAATTCTACCAAGCTACAGATGAGCATTAATAATACACCTATGTAATTGGATATGTTTCCTTAATCAGAGGAAGCAAAATGAATGACTTAGTAAAGCTGTTTTGTTTTGAAATCTCAGAGAACTGAGCATAGCAATGTACTTTTCCAAAGCTACCTATATGTCATAGATATTGTGTCTGTAAAGTGCTGTCAAGTTGTAGCCTAATTATGGCAACCCATACATGGGTTTCCATGACCAGAGAGATTCAGATGTAATTTGCCATTGCCTGTCTCTGCATAGTGACCCTGGACTTCCTTGGTGGTCTCCCATTCAAGTACTAACCAGGGCTGACCCTGCTTAGCTTCTGCAATCTGATGAGATCAGCCCATCTTGGGCCATCCAGGAATTGGATAGGGTCAATACATAATACATAATATCAGGCAACAAGCAGGCACAAGTTTTGCCAACTGCGGGCAGTCCTACCAGTTGGGATGGACAAGCCTTTCCACTTCCTGCAGCTGGGTGGCCTTATCGTTATGGCAATCAGATGGGCCTAGCCCCTTACGGATCCCAGGGATATGGCATGGTCCCTTATAGGGCGCTGCCCCCATGGGATACTGCATTGCTGTTGGGAGATCACTTGACTCAGGCCACACCAGGAAAAGATTATAAGGAGTGAGTACGTGGACGTCTTTACTTTTCTCTTCAGGGAACTGGAGAAGAAGGATAAAGATGATCTAGACGATAGGGATAAGGAGAAGATCCACCGCCGGTGGATTGACAGGACCTGGGCTCATTGGTTGCCTGGGTTCCTGATTTATGCAGGGGTATTGGCTAGGGCACAGCCGTGTAGGGCTCTCCCCCTTTTCCAATACATGAATATTATTTATAGGGGATACACGGACTTTGAGGGGGCGGCTTGGCTTAATTACGATGAGGAGTTCCACATGCGGGCTGCCTTGAATCCCAGCCTCCCCTGGGATCAAATTCTAATACAGTTGTGGGTACAGGTCATGGCCCCTGCCAAGTCCAACCTCGGGGATAGGACCAACAGTGGTCATATGATAATTTGGCCCTCTCTGGGTTCAGGTTCCCGCACCTCTGTGGGGCAGCAGATTCAATTACGGCTGCTCTGCTGGAACTTCATGTTGAAGGGGGTTTGCATGTGCTGGAACCCACCCATATTCAGCCTGCCCCAAAGCAAGGCAGGGTGGAAAATGCTTCGGTGGTGGAGGCGGCCAACAAGGGGCTGGAAAAGGGGCCTAGTCCAGTAAAGCTGAGGGTACTTGAATGGTTGCTTCAGGTGTACCCAAGGCACAGGGACGCTGACTATTTACTTTCAGGTTTTAAGTTTGGGTTTAGGATCCCCTTTCAGGGCCCCCGGACTCCTTTCATGGCAGCCAACCTTAGATCAGTGGCTGGCATGGAAAAGGTGGTCCGGCAAATTTTTTTAAAGGAATGTACCGAGGGCAGGGTTTTAGGGCCTTTTGATGTGCCTCCTGTCCCTTCCCTGAGAGTTTCCCCTTTTAGGGGTGGTGCCAAAAAAGGCGCCTGGAGAGTTCCGCTTCATTCACCACTTGTCTTTCCCCAAAGGGGGATCGGTGAATGATGGCATTCCTGATTAACTCTGCACGGTGCACTACACGTCCTTTGACCAGGTGGTCAAGGTTGTGTGCCGGTGTGGTGTGGGAGCCGAGATGGCAAAGTGCGATATCAAGTCTGCCTTTCGCCTGCTTCCTGTTCACTTTGAGCTCCTGGGGTTTTCGTTTGAGGGCAAGTTTTATATGGACAGGGCCCTTCCCATAGGGTGTTCCATATCTTGCTCTGCTTTTGAGCGCTTCAGTTCCTTTTTGGAATGGGAGTTGCGGCGTCGCTGTGCCTGCCCAGACACCATCCATTATTTAGGCAACTTTATGATGTCTAGGCCAGCTGGCACAAGGCAGTGTGCCAGGTTATTGGCAGGGTTCATGGAGCTTTCTGAGGAACTGGGGATTCCTTTAGCTCATGAGAAAACTGAGGGACCATCTGTAGTCCTAACGTTTTTGGGAATTGAACTCGACATGGTTCAACAGACCTTAAGGTTACCCTTAGAGAAGGTGGTAGATCTTAGGGCTCGGTTGGAGGACTGCTTGAGTAGGGACAAGATATCTTTCCTCGAGTTACAGCAATTAGTTGGCCATTTAAAATTTGCCTGTAAGGCGGTGGCGCCTGGGAGGGCTTTCCTCAGGCAGTTGTGTGATGTGATGGGGACCCTACGGTTGCCCCGTTATCATTTATGCCTTAATAAAGGTATGCGGGATGATTTACTGGTGTAGAAGGAATTCCTGGACACCTTTAATGGGGTGACTTTTTGGAAGGAGGATCTGTTGTTAGAAGCATAGCTTCAAGTCACCTCGGATGCCTCTGGGTCTACGGGCTTTGGAGTCTTTTTAGGGGGCATTGATGTGCTGACCAATGGCCTGCAGATTGGGTAGCCCAGGGATTGTCCAAAGACCTTACGTTTTTGGAGTTCTTTCCCTTGTTAGTGGCAGTGTGGCTTTGGAGACCACAATTGGCTAACCAGGCTATCCACTTTTGGTGAGACAACTTGGCTGTAGTGCATGTGGTCAATACTCTGTCGTCTAGATCCCCCAGGGTGATGAGGCTAGTAAGGGCCTTTACTTTGAAATGTTTACAATTAAACATTTTATTTAGGGCCAGACACGTCCCAGGTGTTAATAATGGTGTGGCAGATGCTTTGTCTCGCCAACAGATGAAATGATTCTGGCAGCTTGCCCTTTGGGCTAACAGGCAACCAGCAAGGATGCCCCAGGAGCTTTGGCAGCTTGGATGGCAGAAGCGAATAGAGCAATCCAACTGTCCATTGCCCCCAGCACACGCAGGGCCTACGACCCTGCAGTAGGGCAGCTCTATGAGTTTATGGCATCAGCCGGGCTCCAGTAGTCGTGGTCCATCCCGCCTGAGCACCTGATGCACTTTTGTGTAGTGCAGCGTGGGAGGGGTCTTTCTGTGTAGTCTATTAGTGGACAGCTGGCCGCTTTAGCCTTTGCAAGCAAAGCGCATGGCTTACCTGAATTCATGGATGTTTTCAGGATTAGAAAGATGCTAGAGGGCTGGGCCAGGGAGGTTAGAATGCCAAGCGACCCCAGGCAGCCCATCTCCCCATCTGTATTGAAGAGGTTGGGGATCGTTTGTGGGGATGTGTGCTCCTTGGTGTTTGAAAGGAAGCTGTTTCATGCTGCTTCCTTAACAGCATTCTTTGGCGCCTTGCGGGTCAGTGAGCTGGTGGCATCATCTCATAGGGACACTTCTGGCCGGGCCTTGGCAGCCCAAGACATTAAATTTATTGGGGATAAAGTCTCCCTTTGTATTCAGCGGTCCAAGACGGATCAGCGGCAACAAGGGAGTACTTTGCTTTTGGGCTCATGCGTGGAGCGGGAGCTGTACCTTGTTAAGGCCCTCCGGGAGTATGTCACACTTCGTGGGGAAGACCAGGGTGTCTTATTCCGCCACGAAGAACAGACCCCATTAACTAAGTATCAGTTTTGGGCTGTGACCGAGAGGGCTCTTAAGAGGATCAGTTTGTCAGGGGTCAAATTCGGCACCCACTCCTTCCGGATAGGGGCTGCCTCTATGGCAGCAGCTATGGGATACCCTCAGCAGGCAATACAGTGAGTGGGTAGGTGGTGGTCAGGGGCGTTTCGGACCTATATCTGCCCCCATCCTCAGTTGTAAAAGGCCATACTAATTGCTCTTTCCTCAGGTGCCGTTTCGGGCCAAAGGAGGAAGAGGATCCTGATTTGTGGCCACAGCATTGTGTTCTGGGCAGCCTACCAAGCCAGGAGAACGCTGATTGGATCCCAACTGGGTTTGAGTGCTGTGGCCACTGTTTTTTTTTTAAAAATAAAATTTTATTGGATGGGTTCACATACATTTCAAAAACATTTTACAACAATATACCCCTTTTCTTAATATATGTTATCCCACCCCCTCCCCTTTTCCCTTGTTGACTCCCAACAGCACTCTGACCCCTTTTCCCCTAATAACTAAGTCTAGTCTAAATTGGTTTCCCCCTATTGTTTAAGGCAAAGTTTTATCTTATATTTCTAAATCTCTCAGTAGTTATCAAGAGACCACAACTGATCTTTCACGTCCCATTTCTTTTCTAAATATTTTTTAAGTTTACCCCAATCTTCCACAAACTCCCTTGGATTTCATTCTTTCAATTCCCTTGTTAATTTGTCCATTTCCACCATGTGCAACAATTTCTGAATCCAGTCTTGAATTTCTGGTAGCTCCTCCTGTCTCCAGTGTTGAGCATACAGTAGTCTTGCAGCCACCGTCATGTAATAAACCAGGACTCTATCCTTAACATTCACATTTTCCATATTTAACCCCAATAATAACAGTACTGGGCTTTTTGCTATATTACTTTTCAAAATGGATGACATTTCAGCAAAAATCTTAGACCAAAATAGCTTAGCTTTTTCACAAGTCCACCACATATGATACATTGAACCTTCATGTTTTTTACATTTCCAGCATTTGTTTGACATTTTATTGTTGGCATTTGCTAGTTTTTTTGGTGTTAAATACCATCTGTACATCATCTTATAGCCGTTCTCTTTTAGACTAGTAGCTGTCAATATTTTCATTGTGTTTCTCCAAAGATATTCCCAAGTTGTATTGTCGAAGGCTTTCATGGACACTGAGAGATCTCTGTCTTTTGGTGCTACACCTCTGAAGATGCCAGCCACAGCTGCTGGCGAAACGTCAGGAACTATAATGCCAAGACCACGTCAATACAGCCCGGAAAACCCACAACAACCATATTCCCAAGTGTCCATTGTAATTTCTCTATTAAAATTCATTGCCCATTTTACCATTTGAACGTTAACTGTTTCATCCTCCATGTACCATTTCAACAAAAGTTTATATATCTTAGAGATAATTTTTAGGCCATCACCTAACAAAAGTTCTTCTAGGTCCCCATGCTCCTGTCTAAAACCTTTCTTTCTTTTATCAGTTTAAAACAGATCTTTAATTTGCCTAAATTGTAACCATCTATAATGAAATGGTAACTCTATATTGTCTTTAATCCTATGTTTGTTTTTTGTCCCACTTCAACAGATCTTTGTAGGTTATCCATTCTTCTCCTTTATATTCCAGACTTGGGTTCACAACTTCAGCTGGTACTATCCACAATGGTCTTTCTTCACCTAAAAACATCTTATATTTTTGCCATACCACAAAGAGATTCTTTCTAACATAATGATGAAGAAACATAGAGTCCATTTTGTATTTATCATACCACAAATATGCATGCCATCCAAACAGCTTATTGTGTCCCTCTAGAGCCAATAATTTATGATTAGACAATTTTACCCATTCTCTCAGCCAAGTTAGGCATATTGCCTCATGATATATTCTCAAATTTGGTAATTGCAAGCCCCCCCTTTCTTTGGCATCACATAGCACCTTCATTTTTATTCTTGGTTTCTTCCCTGCCCACACAAATTTTGCAGTTTTTCTCTGCCATTTATCAAACTGCTTTTTGTCTTTTACGATTGGAATCGTTTGTAATAAAAACATCACTCTAGGTAATATATTCATTTTAACTACTGAAATGCAACCTAACAGAGACAGATTTAGCTTATTCCATTTAATCATATCTTTTTCTATGTGAGCCCATAGTTTTTCGTAGTTGTTCTTAAACAAATCTATGTTCTTAACTGTTAACTCAATTCCTAGGTATTTCGTTTTCTGAACCACTTCGCAATTTGTTATTCTCATCAAGTCCTGTTGTTTCTCCTTTCTCATATTTTTACAAAGCAATTTGGACTTAGCTTTATTTATAAAAAATCCTGCCAGGTCTCCAAACTCCTTAATTTTGTCCAATAATATTGGTAATCTCTGGGTTGGTTCTTCTACTAAAAACATCACATCGTCTGCAAAAGCTCTAAACTTAAATGAGAAACCTTTAATCTTTATTCCTTTAATGTCTTCATCCTCTCTTATTTGTCTCAATAGGACTTCCAACACCATCACAAATAATAAGGGCGAAAGTGGGCATCCTTGTCTCGTACCTTTTCTTACCTCGAATCTTGCTGTTACATCATTATTTAAACATAGTGTCGCTCTTTGGTTCTTGTAAATAGCCTTCACTGCCTCTATGAAGTCTTTCCCCAAGTCCATCTTTTCCATTGTTACAAACATAAAGTCCCAATTTAAGTTGTCAAAGGCTTTTTCTGCATCCGCAAAGAAAAAGCCTATCTCCTTATCAGGGTGCTTGTCATAATATTCCACAGCATCTAACACCACTCTCAAATTGTCTCTGATTTGTCTATTTGGTAAAAATCCGGCTTACTCTTCTCCAATCCAGTCCATTAGTAGTTTCTTGAGCCTTTCTTCTAATATCTTGGCGAAAATTTTATAGTTATTATTTAATAAAGATATTGGCCTATAGTTTTTTACATCCATTAAATCTTGTGACTCCTTTGGTATCAATGAAATAGTGGCTTTGTTCCAGGTGTCTGGAAAGCCTTCTCTTTTCAAAATACCATTCATCAGCTTTCGTAGGGATTGCACTAGGTCCATTTTCATTATTTTATAAAACTTTGCAAGTGCTGTGGCCACTGTGGAGTGGCAGGGCCAGCATGGCCTCAGATGGCCCGGCCTGCTGCCCCTCTTGTTTCAGGGAAGGAAGGGTCCTCCCTCACATATTGTTGTCATTCACCTTGGTGGTAATGACCTGGGGCTGGTGCAGGGTAAGGCCCTATCAATGCAAGTAGCTGAAGACCTGGTGTATAAGCAGCCGATGGCCAGGTGTGCTTATATTTTGGTCAGAGACACTACAAAGATGGGTTTGGCAGGAAACCTTAGACCCTAGGGCAATTGAGAGGGCCCGGTGTAAGGCTAACCATGCCATTAAGAAGTCCTTGGGGGATGGCTTGGGCAATTATTTGCCACACCCCAGAATTAGGGCTGAATTTGCCCACCTCTACCGAGGCGACGGTGTACACCTGTTGACAGAGGGCAATGATTTCTTTTTGGATGACCTGTGGCAAGGGCTTCGGCTGGCCTTAAGCCACCTGTGGGGTGCAAGGGTCTAAGCAGAGGCTTGACCCTTGCGGTGGCAGGAGATTTTTGGGAATAGGGTGCGGTCCGGTGAACCCCAGTGGCGCTTCCCCATGGGTGGGCAACAGGGTCTGCCATCAGTGCGGTATGCTTTTGGTGGCTACCATAACATGGGCAGATGCCTGCTCACCCAGGCAGGTCAAGGCGGAGGTCCAGAGTTGATCCCGTGGCTTGACCTGTACTGCTTAGTTAGCCCTTGCCGTATTTTATGTTGAATGGTCATTTTAATAAATGGCCCTTTAATTCCAAGTCTGTGTCTGTCTCTTCATTCCAGCTGGGGTTGCAATGTACTTTTCCTAAGCTACCTATATGTCATAGATATTGTGTCTGTAAAGTGCTGTCAAGTTGTAGCCTAATTATGGCAACCCATACATGGGTTTCCATGACCAGAGAGATTCAGATGTAATTTGCCATTGCTTGTCTCTGCATAGTGACCCTGGACTTCCTTGGTGGTCTCCCATTCAAGTACTAACCAGGGCTGACCCTGCTTAGCTTCTGCAATCTGATGAGATCAGCCCATCTTGGGCCATCTAGGAATTAGATAGGGTCAATACATAATACATAATAATTTTTTTAAATCCAACCATTAGTATGAAGTGACAGTTGCAGAATCTCTTACTAGTTTTGTCAAGATATGAAGGAGAAATTATCTTGGCCTTCTAATTTGAATTATAGTTGCCATCCTCCAGGGGAGGCCTGGAGTTCTCCTGAAATTACAATTTATCTCCAAACTACAGAAATCAGTTCCTCTGGAGAAAGTGGTGGTGGAAAATCAATCAATCATTGGCATGACAGCATCATTCACTTTTGGGGAAAACTCAAAAGTGTGTTCTAGGAATTTCTGGAAACTCTATGGTTTTATTATAGAGTTTCTGACACTTCCTGTAGTAGATTAATGCCACATCTAGGTTTTTCCCAGAAGTGATGTAAAGCCAGCATGCTGATGGCAATTTTTAAATCTTTTTTTCCTGTTGGCTGCTGGATTGGCTGCAGGAAACGTGAGCTGGGAGCAGGAGATCCCCGCCCTCACCAGGACCCTGGCATACCTACACTGTTTTGTAGGCCGTCTGAGGCTTCTGGATGTACACTGTATAAACAAGATGCTAAACAGGATGGACTATTGGTCTTATCCAACAGGCTTCTTGTGTTCGTGTGTGTGTGTGTGTGTGCACATATGTGCATATGTATGTATATATGTATATAAGAAAAGTTATTGCTTTTTTGTATGGTTGATGTCAGAAAGTTCCTTACAACATATCATAATGAAGCATACAAAGTTTAATGCAGTTTTCTTGAAAGTGGTAGGCCTAGATGATGATACCATGCAAAAAGCCTCCAAACAAACTAAACTAGAAAAGGGAAATTGGAAGGTATTTTGATTTTTTAAATCCCATTTTTAATCCCATTTTGTTATTTAAATTCTAGCATTTTTATGCAACATGCACTGAGATAGGCAGCTTTCTCCTGGATTTTCAGTCCAAAAGCTTTGTTTTCCTATGTAGTCGGAAAGAAATCATAAGTGACATAGAGTTGGCCTGCCCTGGGTCCAAAGGAATTGTGTTGAGAATGAAAAAGCACAGCTAGGGATGTGATCTGGCAGGTGTGTCTTCACAACCTTTGCAATTCTCAGAATGCTGGAATGGTTCTTAAATGCCAGCTGGGAGAAAATTAAGGCTGAAGCATTCCCTGAACCCCAGACTATAGGAATACAAAAGTGGCTGAAGTGGCTTTTAGCCAACTCTCTGCTCTGTGGTGCTGCATCAAATATAGCTCATCAGAATCTGATCATCTAAGCCAATGTTTTCAGAAGGCAATTATAAGCAGAATTAACATATTATGAGTGATGTTTTCTGAATTAAACATCAGAGCTTTTTGGAGTTTTGGAGTTATAAAGCCTTCTCAAGAACTGTGTTGAGTATTCAGAAGTCCTGCTTATTTGTTTATTTTAATGGACATCATTATGAAATGAAATGCACCACAAAATAAGATGGGGCAGGGCTGCCATCCTTTTGTCATAGGAATTAATTAGGTTTTTAAAAAAAGAATTATTTTTCCACTTTTAACCCACCATTCCTCTAAAGAGACTTGAGGCAAAATCTGTTATGCCTCCATATTTTATTTTCACTGTGTGTGAGTCAGGCTAAACTAAGGAACAGTGCCTATGTTGACTGTGAAGCAGTCACTATCTTTCAGCCTGATTGACCTCATTTATTTATTTCATTTATGAGCCACCTTTCTCACTGAGACTCAAGGTGGATTACATAGTGTGAGAGTAGTACAGTCAGATCAAGGACAATTTCATAAACAATGCCTTAGGGTAAATAAGCACAAGTTTACAAAGACATAACATTAGCAAGAATCCAATACAGAATTGAAGAAATGCTGAAACAGAGCATAAGCAATTCTAGAACTGATATAGGAGCACATATTTAAAGCAACAGTTAGTACGTAAGGCAACATAGTGGTGATGTCTATGGGTAAAGTCTATGGTCCCTAAATCATTAGTGGAGCTTTTGTGAGGATACAATGGAGAAGAAGAGGACCATGTATACTGCCTTGGTCATCTTGGAGAAAGGGTGGAGAAAGATATAGACATATACAGAAACTGACACAAGGTCACTCAACTTATGGCAGCTGTGACTTGAACTCTAGTTTTCTTGGTCCAGGATTATTTTTATACCTTTGGAATACCTATATCCTGCTTTTCAGTCTACAATTTTCTTCCAAAGCAATCAAGTCAATGAAGGACCATAAGTCTCTGTTGTCAGTCTTGCAACTAAGAGACAGGGCATACAAGAGAAGGGGAATGGAAGGGGAAAGTAGAGAAGCTTGACAAGTAGACATGGGCACAAACCAAAAAAATTAATGAACCAGCGGTTTGCGGTTCGGTGCTGACAATAATCCTGAGATCGCGAAATGCAACGAATATTTTCCGTTGCCGAACCGGTTCATGATTTGCGGTTTGTTGGGCACAGAATGTCCCCCGTGGCACTTAGAGAGCCCATATTCCCAGGGAGTGATTTGCAGGCTCTCCTACAGCCATCACTCAAGTTTGGACAAGATTGCAAAAGGGATCTTGGAGTTATACCCTCCCCAATCCAAGGCCCCCACGAAACTTCTACAAAAATCAAAGCTCAATTATACTCTCAGTCTCTCTCCCCAAAGGCTAGCAAGTGACAAGCAAGAACTCTGTCCCACTCCACTACTCACTGAAAGTGAAACCCAGCCTGGGAGCCCATGGCTATTTATAAGCACAGGTCCCATTGAGCAACGCAGGAGGTCTGTGTTTGGCCATCAGAGCTGATTATCAGGGTTTGCAGGGATGTGACTGGAGAGCCCGTGGCTACAGGACACCCCCTTCCCCCTCCATCTCCTGGGTGTCTTCTCCCAACTTGTAACCACTTTGCAGCTCCGTGGTTGGAAGGAAGACCTGCCGATCAAGGTAAGCTGGGCTTCCATTCGGGTTTCCAGGGTGACAGAAGGAGTGCAGACAGAGTTCAGGCATTCCCCGGCTCCGTTGCCAGGGGAATTGATAGCTGGTGCCTGACTGTCTGGCTTCCCGAACCACGGCCAAACGCACCGAACCAGGCATCTCCCGAACACTGGTTCATTGGCTGTGGACAATCACGAACCGCTGGATCGTGATCGTGCAATCGCCAATTCCATGGGTTTTTGAAGTTCGTAATGCGGTTCGTTCCCATCTCTATTGACAAGTTTGGCAAATATAGTGTTTTTGTAGATGGAAGCATTTCTGTCAGTGGTGCATGAGTTTCTGGAATGCTTCCTTCTGCTGCAGCCCAAAATAACCCCTGATACTTTGTTTCACTAAGCAGGATCCCAGCAAGTGTCAGAACAAAGTTAGTAATTTAGTCCATCTGGGACTAAATTGATCATTTTTGGCTGATTTCTTCCTGGGAGAAAAGTGCTATCTGTCAGGTCTGCTGCCCACAGTCCTTCCATATTGCTTGCTTGCTGTACTTTTCCAGTAATATTTTCTGTGTGCATGTTAGCAGGAGCAGCTTGGTTCCCGAGACAGCCTTATCTGAGATAAGGCAGGCTTCGGACAGCTCCTTTCACTTTCCCACCTTCTGTAGCAAGCTGGGTAGACACTGAGGGTGGGGGATGGTTTAGAGGGTTTGATATACTGTAGCAAGCCCTTACTACGTCATTCTCAACAAGAGATCTATGTACAGCCAGAAGCTTGTTTTAGCCTTTGGATAACCTATGGACACTTGTACTTTCTGCATACATAATCTCTCAATAAAGAACCTTTGACTCAAGAGACCTTGGATTTCTTGCTGCAAGGGGTGGGAGACAAAATCAGAGTATCCTGCTTTCCATAGACTGACACTATCTCATAGTTGTCCATAGATTGGTGGGCACCGGCAGAGGCCTTTCACATCAGCAGTTTATGGTCAGGTCACAATTAGTGCAGAGTTCTTTTTACTTGAGAGGGGAGAACATTCTCCGGATGATGGCTGACACCATCATTGACATAGAGCTCTTTATTCAGTCTTCCAGTGGCCCTTGGATCTCTAGCTGATGGAAGAGACAGATGGTATCTGCAGGTCTTGAGCTAGTGTAATGGAAGACTATCTGATGAGACCAACTAAGACATCTGGAGCAGCCCCCACCTGCCCCAGACTTAGTGCCAACAGCCACCTGGCCTGTCCCAAAGCCCCTGCTCCCAGAGCTCCCACCCCAAGTACTAGCCAGCAAACCATTGGGAAGGAGCACAGCTGGGCTAGGGGCAAGCCAGAGCCAAGGGCAGGCCGGAGGTGCCTGTTTACCAACTGAGATGTGCGGCAGCATGGCAGCACCTCATGGGCCCCACCAAACAGTTGAGCAGCCCGACAGCAAGCCATGCATCAATTGGAGCTTGTGGTGCCACGACAGCAGATGCCGCTGCCATTACAGGTCTGGCAAGTGCCAGTGGGGGAAACACAACTGGCACAGGTGGGCTGGGTGAGGAATGGGAGAAGGGTGGAAATGCCAGCCAGGGGGCAGGGCCCAGGGAGCCTGGGAGCCCTCAGCCCATTGGATGAGGTCCCCAGAGGAGGGGCCCCTGTCTGATAGATAGAGGCTGAGCCCATCTCAAGGACAGGAGTCAGGAGGAAGTGGGGAGGGAATCAGGAAGCAGAGGCAACATGAGGTCAGATTGGCATCCCCAAGGGGGGAGGGGCTGAAGGGTACTATATAGGGCAGAGTTCCCCAGGCAGCCAGGAATGAGAGTGTGGGTGTGAACTAGCTAGAGAGAGTGTGGAGATTCACAACCCATTGGGCAGGATGAGGAACCAGGTGATGCAACCCCCTCCCCATCCCACTCTGAGGCCAAGAGAACTGTCCCACCAGGTCACCCAGGAAGATGGTGGAAAGCGGAGGCAACACGGCAAGTGGTGCGGCAGCTCACATAAGAATGCCCGGGTTAGAATTTGGGGTGTGCAAAGGCATACTGTTTCGTTATTCTTGTTTCGGGTTTACCCGAAACAAGAATCTGTTTCAGATACAGGCAAAAGCCGAAACGGCTAGCCGTTTCGGCTTTCGGCTTTCGGGTTTGTTTATGCTTGTTTCGGCTTTCTTTCAAAAACACTTTATTTCTTGAACAGCTTTAGGATACACAGCAGGGGGGGCACACCAAAGGACATTCCAGCATTTGGCAAGACAAGCCTCCCCCAGCTGTAAGTAGTAGAGAAAAGAGCACCTACTTGGGGAGGCCATGAAATGCCCCCCCCAAGTGGGAGCAGGCTGTGCCTTGGTGGGGGGTGGGAGGAAAGGTGGGAGAAGGGCCCCTGAGGGTTGGGGGGCATTTTCCATGCAAAATGCCACCCCTGGCAAGACAAGCCTCCCCCAGCTGTAAGTAGTAGAGAAAAGAGCACCTACTTGGGGAGGCCATGAAATGCCCCCCCCAAGTGGGAGCAGGCTGTGCCTTGGTGGGGGGTGGGAGGAAGGGTGGGAGAAGGGCCCCAGAGGGTTGGGGGGCATTTTGCATGCAAAATGCCACCCCTGGCAAAGGAAGCCTGCCTCTTCATTTTTTCCCCATAGGAAATAATGAAGAAGAAGATGAGCAGCAGCAAGCTAACAATATGCTCACCCTTCCCTTTCTTATGCGAGGATAGGGGGACCTGGTTTGGGGGGCCATAACATGGCCCCCCAAAGTCCAATCGGTCTGAAACTTGGGGGGTTGTTAGCGAGGGGTTAGAGGAAGGTCCCCACCAATTTTGGGATGATTTGGTGGGAAAATGCCTCCCCCAGGCGTCCGGGAAGACGGAGGTATTTTCCCATTGAAAAACCCAAAACAACCCGAAACGTTTCGGGTTATTTTCTTTCAATTAACCCGAAACGTTTCGGGTTTCCCAAAACGTTTCGGATAACCTGAAACAAGTTTGTTTTGGGTTTCTTTCGGGTTTCAGAAACCCGAATTGCACACCCCTAGTTAGAATATCAAATGTTTCATATCATTATGACTAGGGATGTTACTCAAATCTCATGACAGCTCTGGTTTGATTTGAAATTTTAAGTTTATTTTATGGTTTCATTCACTCAGGGAGAAACTTCACTCATCCTTTTACCTGACCGTATTAAAGACATTTGTTTTTAAAAATTACTGTTAAAACTGTTTCTGGGCCTGGTCTCAATGAGTACTCCCTCAAAAGCCTAAACAGCCCTGGAAGGGGGCTCTGCTTTCTCCCTCCTCCCTTTTCCTGACAGAAACCAAGCCTGGAATGCTGACCTAACTGTTATTTGATAGCCTAGCAACAGCCACTGAAGGCATCTGGTTAAAGTTACAGGAGCTCCTTTAATCATTGGGAGGGGGTAATCCCCAATGTGTTGTTTTTTTAGATTTCAGCTTTTTCTGCAAACCCGAGGCATTTTTCAGGTGTGTTGGAAGATCTTTCTTGTCTGTTCTTGGCTCCAGTCTCCAGATTTAAGTATCCACAGATCAGGGCTATTTCACCATTAGCATACAAGATGGTCAAAAAATATCCATACATTTCTAATGGTGAGTTTTACCAGCAAAAGTACATTCTTGATAGCAGTCAAGCTAAATAGAGGCTGTAATGGTTAGGACACTTTACTGGAAGTAAGCCCCATTGCATAACATGGGACTTATATCTGACTGGACTTGCTTAGGATTGCGTCAAGATGCTATCAACAATATATTGTATCATGCTAAGTACTTAACTTCCTTGAGTACTAGGCAGGAAATCCTATTAAACCACTATACATGGATATATTCAACCTGGTGGGTTGTAATTTGTACAAACCTGTTTTTTGTTGGCGAGGGGGTGAAATATAGATTATGATATCTATCATATATTATATCCTGGCCTTCCTCCAAGGAGCTCAGGGTAATGCACATAGAGTTCCCTCTTCCATTGCATCTTCATAATAACTCACTGAGATAGGACATCTCACTGAGAGATATTTACCACATATAGTACAGGAATAAGTAGACACATAGGGAAAACAGGCATTAAAAAAAAAACTCCAGTCAAGCTTTATTGTTGTATTCTAACTCAGTGTTGTGGATGGTTCTCATGTAAAATTAATTCTATTGATGGATTGGAAAATGTGAAACACAGATCCTGGATATCCTGGTTTTATAGCAAAATTACTGCAAAATATTTTTTCTCTATAAATGGATAAACTTTTCTTGTATCTTTTTACCATATATAGTAATTCACTTAGATGTTACTCAGCTACCATCATCAAAACAGTAACAATAACCTACCTTACAGGGTTGTTATGAAGATGAAAACTACTTTTTATGGCTAGCAGTTGTCTTTCTTACTCTCCATATGTATGGAGATAAAATAATGTGATGATGCTTTGTGAGAGGGTCAGGTGTGAATCTGTTCCCTCCTCATCCCATCTTCTAAGAAAGAAGATAGGTTTGAGGGCACACTGCATATCAGTTAAACCAGCATGCTGGGAGGAGACATATATTAGACAAGCTAGTCTCAAGAAGGAAATAATCATAAAAACAAGTTTGAATGAAACAACCTTCAATTAAACACTGTACTTGTTACATATTCCCCAATGTAATCCATTTTCAATAGTGGAAGGAGGGGCTTCTGCCCCCTTTCTGTGTTTCCAACATGAAATGGCACCACTTTTAGAAGGAGTTCTCTACAGGGACTGGAAGCTGGTATATGGCTGCCAGTCCCTGTGGAGATCATGTGACAAGCATCATGTCTACTTCTTCTGCAAGTCTTTTGAAGACGATGGATTTTGTAGGGTGTAACTTGGTTTAGTATGGCACTGTTCTAGCCCCATCCTATGACCCTGCAACCCATCCCAGACACAACAGAATATATTTGGGATACACCAGCATAACTCAAAGATATATCAGAATAACTCTTGGTCATCATCCTAAACTCTTTCAAACCAGGAGTGGGCTGTTATTACCCTGTCACCCCCTAAAATGATGACATGTGACAACTGTGTGCGTTCAACTAGTATTTATTTTAAATACTTGGCTGATCTACAACATTGCTTATTTAAATAAGTTGACAATTTTGAGGACGGGATGCATGAGTCATCCAATGCAGATGCCTTTTGGGCATGTCCACCCTGACTCCAAACTTGGCCAGTACTTCCACTAATCTTGTTTATCCTCACCTGCACAGTCACTATGTGCTGAGAGGTGCCAAGCTTCATCCACCTTCCTTGATATGCCCCAAAGCCCCTACCAGGTTCAAAAAGATGCTGCTCAGAACCAACAGTGCTCCTTTTGCATCACATCCAGCTAAAAACCACATGATGGGCTGATCCAGACATGCCTCCCCCATCATTCCCAATGCCTACATTCTTGAGCAACATAACATGACGAATATAGTCAGAAATGTGAGCAAACTGTTGCTGGATTTGACCAAGAAGATCATAGAAGATCTCTCTGCCTGAAGGAATGAAGTTAACTTGGCCACACAGCTAGTCATGCCTTGGATTCTTGATGTCCAGAATAAAACAACCTTGAAGAAGGCCATGAAACAACAGAGTAATACAATTATATGGCCTTGTATTAGATTAGAACAGCCATGATGTAACCCATATCAATAGATACTATGCTTTGATGCTCAGATGCAGGGAAGTATCTGAGAAGGGCAAGAATGTCTATAGAAGTTGAAGATATGATTCAAGAATCCATGTACTGGTTGAGGGACAAAAAAATACTAATATGGATGAGAAACTTATAATCACTGTTTTACATAGACTTTGTTAAGATAAAAAGTAGCAAGAATGAACAAACAATTTCCATATACTTAAAGAAGACATTTCAAGTACAGATTAATTTGGATGGTATTTGAAGTTAAGATAATAATTTAGGCAAGAATGTGCACCCTTATCAAGTGTGACAGTTACCTATTGTTTAGAAATGATTCTCAGATCTTATAAATATGGAATGTGGAATTGATTGGGAGCTTCTTTTTAGAAGGGACTCCTTGCTTGTGATCTGGTCATCTTTAGGGTGAAACTACTTAGCCCTATAACAGCAACAAGCTAATTCTGTGATGTCCCTTGGGAGGTGGGGGGGTGAGTCATCCACAGCAGCAAATGTCTGCAAAAGAGAGGGCACAGCTCATTAATTAGCTGCCTGCCGCCACTTATGATTGACAGAATTCTCTCCAGCCATGTGGGCCCAGACAAAATGATCTGTGGCCTTAATGCCACAAATGCCACTTGGGATGATAACTCACTTATGCCATTGCAACATACGCTAATTGTGGGGACATTCTGTTGCATGCAAATACTTGCAACATGTCAGTATATCTATGTTTAGTTCTGCTATTTTACAGTAAACTAACAACTGATAAAAGAATAGTGTAACTCACTGTTTACAATATATTACAAGTATTTTGAATGTGAATTCTCTGACAAAACTTTTGAGATAGTATAACAACGCAAAGTTACACAAAAGAAAAGAATGGGGAAACTCCAGTGGAATGGATCCCCCCCACCATTTTTGCTTTTGCCCATTGAAATGTACTTAGCTTTACAAACAGTAAATTCCTCAGAGCCAGCAAAATGTTATTGAATACAGCATCATTTTACACTTGCTACATTTTGAATAAATTAAAAAGTGAACATGCTTTATCTTCAGTCTAGATTCCTTATTGATTATTTCAGGGGCTTTCAAACAAAACCTGGAAAACTAAATAGTTATCTATTATGTTTGGGAATGAACTGAAGAGCACCACTTCTAAAAGAGGAGTTAAGGTAATTAAATTTGTTGTTACCTAACACCCACTTAATGTACAATTATTGATCCTGAACTATACACATCTTTTAGGGAAGCAGTTGCTATCACAGGCATTGTTAAAGTTCAGCACCCAGATGTCACTTTTGTAACCAAGTATAGCAATCACTCTTTTCTAGGAGGTATGAATATGTCACTGCAGCATTCCTATGCCCTTTTGTCATCATTAGGTAGTATATGATCTCTCATAATAAAAAGAAAAGATATGTCTTTACCTGATTCTAATATGAGATGAAAAATGTCAGATTACAATTGTTAAAATGGCACCACCTGACACAATTGCTGTGTCAGTTGTCCCATACTACTGACATCATATCAGATACTGTAGGATGACACCACACATGGCAAAGGTGGTTCATAGCTATTTGATATGCTTTAGATGAACACAAAACTTAGGCTCAAAGTATTTCTTCTGATTGAATGTGCTTAGTCATTACAAACTTGTGGCTAGGTAGATAGTTGTGGGAAAATGTAATGCGCTATCCTACTAAATGCTACAGATATGCACAGATTTTTGTTTTTCATTTTTTCATTTATTTAATAATAATTTGGATTTTTAAATTATCAAGATAAAATGTATTAAATTAACTGGTTATTTGTTGGAAACATATTTCTGGCTGTTTGTTTTCTGCCCCCCCCCTCCCCAGCTACTTTCTCTTCAGGCAAATGGAAGATGGCCTAGCTTTTATAATAGTAGCTGGAAGAAGGGAGTGATTTGTACAAAGGTAATAGTTCAGTTGTTTTCACAAGATGTCAGAGACACTGATGGACCTTACTGAGATCTCTGATCTTTCTTCATTCAACTATATCTCATGTTTCTTCTGGTTTTGCCTTATCTTCCATGGTGGGGGAATTCATTTGCTAATATCACCCGCATCTATTTTATAGCAGCCTGCCTGCCAACCTGGTTTCCTGGGAATACCAGCAAAATCTTTGCCTCTGTCCCTTGCAGGCACCAAAGCCTAATAAAAGATGGGAAGATGAACTTCCCTATCCAATTTGTGGTGCCTGTCTTCAGGGACTGTAAACAAAACATTTCCCCTGTCAGCCAGATTGGTAAGCACAACTTCAGAGGAAATAATCAAACAGCAATTTAATAGGACCCATTTTTGCTTATGGCAGTGGCAAACCACCTCTGTTAGTCTCTTGCCATGAAAACACAACCAGGGGTTGCAATAAGTCAGTTATGACTTGAGGGCACCCTCCACCACCACCACCATGTTTGCTCATACAGTTTCAGAAAGCTCTATGAGCAATTACAGAAAGGAATGATTGATGGAAAGTGGAAATACTGTTCAGAGAAACTTCTCTTGACAGGTTCAGCAGGCGCATCACCTGGTGGAAAACTCACCTGTCCTCCAGATTATCTATTGGATCAATCCGTCCCCACACTGGCCCTCCCATGGCTGCTCCATTAAACTGTGTAAAGTGAACACTGCAGGTCCCAAACATTACAACAAACATTTCCAAAGGTTTTAGGGTGTGATGTTTCACAATTAAATGATTAATATTAAATAGATGATTGTATTTACACAAGAGGGTTTTTTCAAAGATAATAGTGGAATCACTTCAGATTTTTTATTAGTTAATCGTCAAGTGCATATGTCTAGTATGTCCCTTGCGCTGAGAACATTTCATGTGAAACACATGAATACATATTTAAGTGTATGGACCCATTTTTTTTTTTTGCCATCAAGCTGCAGTCAACTTATGGAGTCTCCATAGAGCTTTCAAGACAAGAGACAATCAGCGGGGGCTTGCTATTGCCTGTCTCTGTGTAGCAACCCTAGACATCCTTGGTGGTCTCCCATCCAAGTACTTACTAGGTCTTACCCTACTTAAACTTTCTTTTCTTTCTTGCTCTACTCTTCCGACCTATAGGTCTTAAGTAGTAACTGAGAATATGAGGAAGAAAGTAAGAATTCAGGCCAGAGAAATTTAGTCCACAAACTACAAAAGGAATGATTTTTTATAAGTTGCCCAAATTCCCATGGCCTGAACTAAAAATTTAGCTAAAATGAATAAATTCCACTCTTGAGTCTGTTAGTAATTTAGGGACTAAAATATCTGGTGTAAAATCTGCCCAGTGTAATGTCAGTGGTCTGATCCATTTATGTCTCACCTTGTTGTACCATGGACATTCAAATAAAACATAGGTTACAGTTTCGATAACTCCCGGACCACAGCCACAATATCTGTTTGAAAAAGGTATACCCAGAATGTGGTCTTCAGAGACTGCAGATGGTAGCACATTTAGTCTTACAAGCAGAATTGCTCATCTATAAGTAGGGACTGTTAAGCCAAACAAATATGTTGGAGTTGTAAAACTTGAAGAGATCCCTATATAAAGAGAAGAACAAACTCTCCTAGCTCTACAGATGGTGCTCTTCATATCTATCTTCAAAATTAATTCCTTGATGGTTTTACAAGCTGAAGACCATCATAGAGCAATGATTCCATCCTCTGCACATTGTAAAATATTCAGTTTTCCTTCAATTGCTTGGCTCCATGCACTAGAATAGTTATCATGGTTTAAGAAAAAAAAATAAGCTATTGTTCCCTGAGAACATTATTTTAAGTTTCATATTCAGAGTCAGAATCCAAGCTCTGGCTTCAATAGCATGCTGGCCCAGTTCTAGTCTGAGGGTGAGCCCCACCACAAACTTCAGTATTCCACAGATCTGGCACAAAAACTGGATTAGTGGTCGATCTATGGTTTCATCTATCTTACGAATCCACACAATTGCACCATATTTTATTTGAGGTATTACTTTAGTATTAAAAACTGTAATGGCAGCTAGAAGGTATTGTCCACCTTTTCTATAGAAGAATTGCTTTATTGCCACCCTGGAAGAAGCTGCTGATGCCATCACCCCCTTATACTTGGGCTTCCAGGATAAATGATCATCAAAAGTTACTCCAAGATACTTGAAAGATCTGACCTGCTCAAGTTCATTATCTTCTAATCTCCATTCATATTTGCATTCTCTTCTCTGTCTTGGAAAAAAACAGGATCTTCAACTTAGCAAAATTAATTGACAGGCTGTGTTCCTGACAATAGTTGGAGAAAAATTGTATTAGCCTCCAAAGCTCAAAAGGAGAACATGATATTAAAACTGCATCATCAGCATAGAGTAATACAGGATTTTCTAGGGTTCCCATATTTGGTGGATGGAATTTAACTTATTTAAAAGAAGCTGTGAGATCATTCAGATATAGATTGAAAAGGAGTGGAGCCATTAGGCACCTCAGCTTGACACCTGATCTCATACTAAATATCTTTGAGAGTTGTCCCTCTGGCCCACATCTAACCTGTCCAGATGGATCATCATATAGCATCTGAATTAGCCATAGCAATCTATGGTCAATTGCGGTTTTCATTAGTTTTTGCCACAAACGGATCCTAAGTATTGAATTAAATTCAGGTCCATAAAAGGTATTGAATTAAATGCAGATTTCAGGTCCATTAAAGCAACATATAACTTTTCTCTGCTATAGCGGGTATATTTTTCTGCTAGATGGTGTAGAACAATACAATGGTCAATTGCTGATGCTCCCTGGGTGAAGCCTGCTTGCTCTAGGCCTATTACTAATTGAGAATGTGGGGATATGAGGGATTGCCTTACAGTGGCTCATCTCTTTTCTGCACAGTCAGGGACAGAATGTGGCGCTTGGGGAGAAATTGTCATCCCACCACCCATTGGTGTGCGGTGTCCCTCAGAGGGTGATACTGTCCCTGCTATTGTTTAATGTTTATATGCACCCCCTCGCCAAGTTGGTGCGGAGTTTCCAACTTGGGTGTCATCAATGTGCCGATGACACTCAATTATATCTGATGATGGACGGCTGGCCCGACTCTGCCCTGGATGTCTTGGAGTGTGCCTTCGAATCTGTGACTGGGTAGTTGAAACAGAGTCAGTTGAAACTAAATCCCACGAAGACGGAGGTCCTGCATGTCGGTCTGGGGTCCATGGGTACAGGACTCCAGCTCCCTGCTCTTGATGGACCACTTGCACCGCTTGCAAGAGTGAGGAGCCTGAGGGTGGTCTTGGATGCCACCTTGACTATGGAGACACAGATCACAACAGTTGTCCGGTCTTCATTTTTCCATCTGAGACAAGCCAGGCAGCTTGTCCCCTTCCTGTCGACCCACGACCTGACAGCAGTGATACAAGCAACAATTATTTCTAGATTAGACTACTGCAACTCGGTCTACACAGGGCTTCCCTTGGGCTTGATCCAGAGATTACAGCTGGTTCAAAATGCAGCTGCATAGCCAATTGCAAGAGTCCCAATAGGGGAACATATAACACCTATATTACGCCAGCTGCATTGGCTACCAGTTGAGTACCGGGTCTGGTTCAAGGTTTTGATGCTGACTTATAAAGCCCTATGCGGACTGGGTCCAGCATATCTGTGGGACTGCCTCTCCCTATATATACTCTATAAGACACTTCATTCTACACACAAAAAACTTTTGTGGTCCCCGGTCCTAGGGAGGCTTGCCTGGCCTCAGCCAGAACCAGGGCCTTTTCGTTCCTGGCACGAGCCTGGTGGAACTCTCTGTCTGATGAAACCGGGGCCCGGCAGGATTTATTATCCTCCCACCGGGCCTGTAAGACAGAGATGTTCCGCCAGGCATATGGTGGAGGCTGGGCTGGGCCCCTGCCGGCCGTACTTTACTTGACTTGAAAAGATCTGTCCACTGCCCTATATATATCTATAGATATAGATATATGGACCATGTCTGAAATAAATTAACTCTTCCATTGCCATCTGAGGATAAGTTTTTATTGTATGTAGTGTTTTAAATTTTATTTTAATGTTTTTATCAGATTTTATGTGTTTTTATGTAAATTAAAATGTTGTGCTCTTCCCTGATCCCGCTCGGCGGGGAGGGCAGACAAAAAATCTAATAATAATATTTATTATTATTATTATTATTATTATTATTAATGATAATGATAATGATAATAAATTTAGTCAGTTAACTTACAGTACAGGTAGGATGTATATAGTTTACTGAAAACTGGAAGTAATCTAATTGGCCTGTAATTACAAGGATCCATTCAATCGCCCCTCTTAAAAATCGGAATAATAAGAACATGTTTCCACATCACTGGAATTTTACCTATCAAATTAATTTTGGAGAATACAGGTGCTAGCACAACACTCCACCACTCTGGATTGCTCTTAAATATTTCAGCCGGTATCAGATCGATCCCTGTAGCTTTATTCCCTTTTAAACATTTTACCAATATCAGCACTTCCTCAGGTGACACTGCTGGCCATGATGGTAGACTAGATTCTTCTTCATTCATTTCATAATTATCTGCTGCCCATGTGTTAAATATCTTACAGAAGTAGACTTCCCAAATGTTGGCTGATATACATTAATTCAATGATCCATACCTGTCAAAACTTTCTGACACTAGATTCCAAAAGGCTTTTGTGTCATTCTTTTTGGAAACCTCAATTAGCTTTTTCCAGTATTTCATTTGGGATTCATATTTCTTCATTTTGATCATTGATTTATATAATTTTTTTAAGTTCAGAAGCTCTGAGAGTATGCCAGGATCACGTACTAGATAGAAATGTCTGTGGCAATGCTGAAGAGTTCAATAACATCTCTTCACTCTTTATCAAACCATTGGTTTCTCTTTGTTAGGATGCCTGGGTTGGTAAAACCCTGCCTAGTACAGGCAGATAAAAAAGCTCTAGTAATTCCATAAGTCCTTGCAACTGAGTATTAATAGAGTTTGTACTTAAATTTTTTGCACGCAGTGTCACACACTATTCTGAGTTGATTATTTGTCTAAAACACAGTGCAGAGGATGCTGTCTATTTTAGAGGCTTGAGGGTGTTCTGATCCTGGACAAGTTCTAAATTGCAGAGATCTTTCAGATGGCTTTGACATGAAACTTCAATAATGAGGCAAAGTGGAAGGTGATCACTATCCTGAAAATCTTCAACCCTTAGACTTCTGATACAGTTTAATATAGATGTAGATATCACAAAATAGTCTATTACGCTCTTCCATCTTGTACTGATATATGTGAAGTCCCCCCTCCCCTGCCTGACCATTCAGAATGACCAGGCCTTTATTTTCTACCATCACCATTAGGTTTTCACCAGCTTTATTAAATCTCTTGTCTAGATCTCCAACAAAAGAAAAACGGGTAATCTGGATTGATTAGTAATTGCTTGGCCTTTCTCTGGAAGAAGGTGTGGTCATCTGGTCCTATTCTCGCATTAAAATCACCAGCTAATATCAGGGACAAGGATGGATAATCCATATGGCGGTTATCTATAAAAGTATCAAACTTCTTCCAGTTCTTGTCAATAGATGAAGATGAAACAACAGGAGGGAGGTATACTGAAATCACAATACAAACAATTCTTTTAAAATGTAGCAATATAGCAATAGCAAAAGGATTACATTTCAAAATTTCTAATGAAGTCATATCTAACCTAGTAGATACCAGGCATGCAACCCTTCCACTCAATCTTCCTCCTTTGTCCCCCTTAGATGCTGGTAGTGTATAGATTTTAAATCCTTGAAGAAATATATTGTCAGATATCCATATCTCCTGTAGCAGTATAATATCAAAAGAAGACAGAAATTTCTTATTTCAGAAGTTAGAATTTTGGAGTACCAACCAAGCAGCCATATTACATGACAGAATGTTTATATTAGAGCTATCATGGTGACATTCTGAAGTATTCAGTTTAGTTGGTGAAGCAATCTCTTGTGAAGCTTCGTGGGTGGGTTTTCTAACTAAATAAGGAATAATCCGACCTCCATTGCTATGGGGTACCAAAATCTTCTTAGATTTATCTATCGGGATGGGCTCGCAAGATTTAAAGTTAGAGTCTATTTGTCTAAAAGGGGATTGACTCGTGTTTTTAGTCAGTTAGTGGTTTTTTTGTGGCCCTTTGAAATATCAACAAGTGTCAGTTGTAGTTCTTGGATCCTATTGACAATATTATTTTGATCTGATTCTGGCAGTGTTTTGAAAGAAGATAACAATCATGCTTCCACATCATCTGTTTCCATTAATGTATGGAGGCCATGTCCCATTAAAGATTCAGCTGGAGATGTTTCAGCTGTATTATTATTTTTCTTTACTGTTTCCTAGGAGATGATGTAAAATCAATTAAATCCTCTTCTGCCTTGTTTGTGATTTGCTTTCCAGCATGAAAATCTCAAGGGCCTAAGCACTTTAAAGGATTCTTAGTTGGCTGCAATAAAATTCTGTTAATACTTTTAAATGATCTTTGTGCCACAATGCCATATTTCTTTAACCAGTTTTGGTTTGCCAATATTAAGGATGGAAATCTAGTATTATGAAAAAAAGAACTAGTTTAGACATTTTGGCTGAGCTTGCAATTCTCTTGATGTTTTCACATTACTTAAAAAAATCCTGATCAAACTTACTCATTTTAGTAGTTACAGAATTACTATCTTTAAAAGGGCACTCTCTCTTGTGACTCATGTCAACTTTAAACTTAGGTAAAAGGACTCAGCAAAATAAGCTAGCTAAAACTCAGCTGGGAAATGCTCAATAACCACCCCTATTTCCTAAACAGATGTTAGATAACTACCCTCTTCTTACTGCCTCTTTCTGTTTTTTATCTTTCTTTCTGCCTATGAGTATAGCTAAACTTCTAAGGAGACAGAAAAGAGCAGAAAAGAACAAGAATAGAACAGAGGCAAATGGTTTGGCTTATAAATCAAATTGCCACTCCCCAGCTCCTACAGGGGAGGAAGAGAGTAAACAGAGAGTTAACCAGCTTCTGGATAAATCACCCACAAAGGCAATCCAGTACAGATACTATCATCATAATAATAAAATAAGACTGAGCAAGCAAACAAGCTCTCCAGCTCAAGACTCAGCCAAAAGCATTATGACTTAGTTAAGAAACTCAGTTGAAAAATCAGAATCCTAATTATTTGCAAAACACCCCTCTCTAACAGGAATTGAGCAGCCAAGCTTATCAGTCAGCCTGCCACTCCCCAGCAAGGAGAGGAAAGGGTGAAGTTAGCGGATAGCTAACAGTCCAGTTAAAAATAGAAGACTGCTTTAAAGCCTTCTTAAAAAACAGATTTAAAAAGTTAAAAATGCTAAAATGCTTAAAGCAGATTAGAAAATTAAAAACAAAAAAACAAAACTTCCCAATGCGGAGCTTAGTCTTAAAGCATCTGATTGTATCATCATCGCTTACTCTACTTAGCTTCCACTATTTGATGAGATTGGGCCAGCCTGAGCTGTCCAGGTCATGGGACCACTTAGAAGTAATAAAATCCCCAGAGAATGACAACAGAATTTTCAGTCATGCACTGGACCCCCTGAAAATTGGCAATGCAATAGTAATATTTTTAAAATATATATATTTTTAACTTTTTCAATAACAACAAAAGGGAAGATATTCAATAGCAAAATAAGATATTGCACAAAGATTTTTAGCATTACATTATCACAAGGATTCTACATCTAAAAGTGATTATAGTTAGAGCTATGAAAAATAATGATTTGGAAAATTTACCAACATGCCTTAACATTTACGTAAACAGTTATCTACCCTCCCCCCTGCTGAAATTACCAACCCCCTCCCTCCATCCTTAACAAACCTTCCCTCCCTGACCTCCCCCAACCCTTACCCCTACAAAGAAAGATATAAATTGCTAGATTTGCTAATCAAGTGTTATGCACTAAACAAGAAAAAGAACTACAGTTAAACTTAAATCACTTGATCATATTATTTAAACAGCTCTCTATACCTTGTGGGTATATACCTCACTCAGGTACTTGGTATCACTTACCAAGGTAGAAGAGCCATAATACTTCCTGGAGCTGAACCTGAAATAATATAATGCTTAACTTTTCCCACCCCTGAACCTTAATTAGTAGACTAGAACACTGTGTTTGTTAGAATATATACAGCTGCTTCTATGCAGAAAAGTTAGAATTCCAAGCAGTTTACAATGAGGAAAATGACTATTAAGTATGTCAGATTGGAATTTTGCTACCCTTTTGGGGGGTAGGAGGTTGAAATCTTTTCCTTCTAAGAGATATAGTCTCTGAGTCCATGGGTATCTCCAGATTGATATTCTTCAGCAGGGTCAAACCTGATTCTTGGTCTTCTGCCAGATAAGTGTTCCCTTTGTGTGTAACTTGAAGCTTTGTAAAGTTTGACCATCTGTATTCAACTCCTGCTTCTCTAAGAGTTCCTGTGATCAGTTTAAGTTCTCTCCTTTTGTTGAGGATTTCTTTCAGCACATCAACAAAGACAGCAATATAAGACCCATTATAAGTGAGTTCTGTTGTCTGGCCATTTCTAAGATCTTTCCTCTTGAACTTCCGTTTGAAAAAGTTGCTAAAATGTCCCTGGGGCTTTTCCTTCGTGGATTATTTGGCAAACCAAGCCGATGTGCTGCGGTAATTACAGGGGCAGTATGATCTCTGAGTTTTAAAATTTTTTGTTAGCCGTTTGTTCAAGAAAGCTGCAGGATCTTCATTTATTGCTTCATTTTCTTCAATCCCTCTAAACTTAAGATGAAGCTTGCAATTTGAAAGTTCTAGGGATTGAATTTTGCTTTTCATCAAGTCATTGTCCTTTTGCAAGGCTTGGATTTCATTTTGCAATGAAGTACTCAGATCCATTGCACGATCAGCTTTATGAAAGGTTTTAGAAACGTCCAATTTTATATCCAAAATCTGGTCAGTTAAATTTGTAATTTTATACAAGATTCTTTGCTCCATTTTTTGCAGCAGCAAGGGTGGATTAGTTTCAGACAAAGTTTGAGTCCATGGATATCTCCAGATTTTACCTGTTGCATTTGCCTCAGGCACCATTTTGAGTGCTTCTTTTCCAGCTTTGTTTTGAGTCTCAGGCTGCAACAGTGCAGGAAAGTAATCCTGGAGCTTTTTAGCTGACTTGCCATTTGCATTTTTCTTTTCTGCATTGTTCTTGCCCATTATTTGAGTGTTCTTGCCTAAATGAGTTGCTTTCTTATACTAATTGGCTCGGGGGGGGGGAGGAGTGGAGATCAGGTTTCTGAGACTGTCTTCGTCTAAAGCAGCACCACGCCCCCTCCCCCCATGCAATAGTAATATGAACAAGAAAGAAACCTAGTAATAAGACTGGCTTTTCATTTTCCATATCTTATCATCATGGGGGAATTTCATGTACAGAGAGCTCTTGCTTCATATCCAATATAGCTCATACCTTTACAAAAAGCCTTTTTTAAATATATACTGTTCAAAGCAATGCAAGGATAGTTTATCTTTAATGTGTAGGTTGCCCACAAATGGTTACAAAGGCTTCAAATTTTTACAAAGCCCTTCATTTCAGTCTCAGAAAAATCTGGACCAGCAAAACCATGAGGAATAGTAAAATAATAAGGGGGAGAAATACATGAATAATACATGGGAAATTGACAGAAAAATATATCCTGAATAATTTATCTGCTGAATAGTGTTTGACCACCTACAGAGATAGTCAAATAAGGAGGAAAATTAATGCACAAATTATTTATTTCACAACTCAATAGAAAAGGCTCATTAGATGCCTTACTATGCATCAACATAAATGCTATACATCTGTCTCCAGATATAGCTGTGGAGTCCACACAGACTCTGGAGGCATAAAGCAGTCTCTCATACTAAATCAATTTTGATGATTTTTCAATTCTTTTCAAAATCTCACTAGGCTCTAGCTGCATTTTGTTCAGCAATCAAATGTTGGACATAGGTGACTGCAAGGGACATGAGTTTATTTAATACATTTGTATCCCTCTCATCCTCCAAGGAACAAAAGATGGCATGAATGGGCTGCCTCCTTCATTTCTCCTCATTATAACTTCATCAAATAATCAAGGTCACCCAGCAAACTTCATGGGTGAGTAAAGACATGGATTAATGTGCCACTTTTTTGTTTCTTTCCGTTTCTGTACACTATCACTGTGAACAGTTTCAGTCTGCAATGTTCATTCCTGGAATTCATGATTTCTTTCTTTCTCTTATGAATATTTATATATTCTATGCACTTTTTAGACATACAGTTTACACCATTTATACTACACTTTATGCATAACATGTGCAATGCTGATTTTATTAATGCAAAAGTAATAGCAGCAGGATTTGAGTATAGTGGCACCTTAGAGACCAACAAGATCAGGGTGTAAGCTTTTAAGAGTCAGTGCTCTCTTCTTCAGACATGTGTCTGAAGAAGGGGGCTCTGACTCTTGAAAGCTTACACCCTGAAAATCTTGTTGGTCTCTAAGGTGCCACTAGACTCAAATTCTGCTGTTCTACTGCAGACCATCTCTGCTATTCACTTACAAAAGTAATAACAGCCATTGCAATATCTAAAATTAAAAAGTGTTTAGTCCACAAAAACTTTTAAATATCTTTAGAGTATCAGAAGGCAGTGTGTGTAGATTATAAGAAGGCAGAGTAGCATGATTATTTGCTTATAGCAAATCCTTGGTGTAATAGATTCTGCCTTGAGCATTCATTTCCTGATAGATACTCCCTTGGGATTTTAACAAAGCAAGGTACAGTAGGAGGAAACATGGATGAATGGGCTTTTTGACAGAAGATATTTTTCTGCAGAGCTTCTCTCTATGCCTTGAAATACCTTACCAAGGGATAGTATGGTTAGGCAACCTCCCTTCCAGATGGGAATTTAGTTTACATTAAAGTTTTGGAAACAAGTTTAATTGAAATCATTACTATCCACTCCCAAGTATATTAACTAATGACTGAGGAGACTGTTGCTGAGAAAGAAAATATCAACCAAAAAAAATATTGTATATTGTATGTCAATATGTGTAGTGGTTAGAGTGTCATACTATGATTTGGAAGGCTCAGGTTTGAACTGAAAAGGAAGCCTGTTAACAGTACAATCCTCAGCAGAGTTACTGACGTTGGGCCAGTCAGGCTATCTTAGTCTAACCTATCTCACAGGAATACTGTGAGGGTAAAATGGAGGAGGAGAGACTAATGTTGTAAGTTGCTTTGAGGTGAAAAGTGGGGGATGCATGGATGAATTGATAGATTTGTAGATAGGTAACACTAGCCCATTTTCTGTTCAGAAAACTCAGGTGTGGACTGAGAAATCAAAATGGCACAAGAACAAGTGAAACTCAGTATTACCCACATCACTAAAAGACAGCACTTCAGGGGCCCCTCAACTCATTCCTGATGAGCATCACTGACAATGTGCATGAGATTGCCAAATTGATTCGACTTAAACCACCATCATCCAGCACAAGTGTAGAAGAAAGCAACTGGTGAACTGACACTTATTAATGTTGCCATTGATGGGAATGAGTCAAGTTGGCCCCTGGTGCTGGCAGATCTGTTGGGATGACTCTACTTGCTCCTGGCTGGCAGTGCCCCTGCCCCTCAGCAACAGCCAACCCAAAAGTTCCCTGAAATTAATGGCCAGTTACTACTTAGGATATTATTTATCATGTGTACTTATTTCACATAATTTAATAAGAATCATTTGGGTTCATTGTTAAAGGATGAGGGAACTAATCCACAAAGTTAATAGCTGATGTCCAGAGAGAGAATTGTAGATTAGTATAAGGATTTGCTTGTAAACTGCATCACAAACTTTGAAGAGTAGAAGATATAAAAGTTCACCCTATTAACCACAAATGGAGTTTATCATTAGTAAAACTTGTCATATTGAGATACAGAGATATCCATACATCCTTCAGTATAAACCATAATACTACAAAGACCCAGGCAATTTGAGTTAGACCAGAAGTATCAGTAAAATAATTTAAGTCTATTGATCTTTCGAGTGTGCAGAGGTAGGATGCTGAACAGTTTGGCCTAGCATAGAGTTTTGTTGCAATTTCCAGGTTAGGTTGCCATTTTGAAATAGGCTAAGGCACTCTTCTTGATAAAGCCAGCTTTGTGAAAAACACCTTCTAACCAGAGAAAGTCTATCAACGTCAAGAGGCAAGTTAATATGAATTTAGGACTGAAACAGATTTTACTTGATTGCTGAAATGATGTTAAATCAGATGTTCTTCTGATATCAGCAGGTTGGCTAATCTTATCATTTCCTGAGTAGTCATGCCACAAAAGGTTAGAAGTTTTTTTTTTTTTTTGAAAAATTTTTATTGGGTTAGAATCCATTATTTCCACATTTACATTCAATTTTCCCCAATTTTTTCATCTCTAACCCCCTCCCTTTCCCCCCCCCTTTTTGTTGACTTCCAACAGCTTTCCAACCCTTTGTCCCCTTTCCCTTACTTTTATTAGCTTCCTCTATCTAAAACAAATATATATTCTCCATTATTCTAAGCAGTACATCCTTAACTATTTTTAACATTATATGCCCAAACTGTAAGCCTTTGTTTCCATCTTAGATAAACAATTTATCCCAATTTTTCAATTTCAGGTATTTCTATATATCATAAACCATATAGATCATACATTCGTTTATATCAAACAATTTGACTTATTCTCTATATATATTACTCATTCTAT
The DNA here is from genome assembly GCF_028583425.1 of Eublepharis macularius. NCBI lineage: Eukaryota > Metazoa > Chordata > Lepidosauria > Squamata > Eublepharidae > Eublepharis > Eublepharis macularius. The sequence continues at coordinate 121,920,243 of NC_072792.1, forward strand.
CTTTTTATAATAGTTCTATATATCTCTCCTCACGTAGTCAATCAATTTGACCCATCTATATCTTCAGACATTCAGTTTGGTACAAAACTTGTCAGAAAAAAAAGAAAATATTGTTAGTTAATCGCTCCTTATATTTAGTCCTTATAATTAATTATTTTCTCTATGTTCTGTTTGTTAACCTATATATATCTATATATATGTCAATCTATTAATCTGACTGCTTATTAATTCACATTTATCTCTTCTCCCCCCGGTAAAGTCTCCCCCCTCTACTTCAATACTTCAGTAGTTCTCAAACTGCCACAGTTTTCCTCCCACCTCCCATTTCTTCTCCAGGTATTGTTTCAGCTTCTCCCAGTCTGTGTTGAACTTCCCTGAGTCCAGATCTCTCAATTTTCTTGTCATCTTGTCCATTTCAGCCATATACAGCAATTTGTAAGTCCAATCTTCAATAGTTGGCACTTCTTGTACTTTCCATTTTTGCGCATACAAAAGTCTAGCTGCTGCTGTCATATAAAATATCAACGTCCTGTGTTGGGCTGGAATTCCCTCCATTCCCAAGTTCAGTAGCAGGAGTTCTGGGTTCTTATTAATTTGAAATTGTAAAATTTCACTCATTTCTCTTATTATTTCCCCCCAGTACTGCCTGGCTACCTCACACGACCACCACATATGATAGAGGGAGCCCTCATGCTTCTTACATTTCCAGCATTTATTAGAAGTATTCAAATTCCCTAGCGCAATCTTCTTTGGTGTCATGTACCAACGATAGATCATTTTATAAATGTTCTCTTTGATATTAATACATGTCGTTGTCTTCATTGTAGTTTTCCACAAGTATTCCCATGCCTCCATTGTTATTTCTTTATTAAAGTTTATTGCCCATTTCACCATTTGTGTTTTAACTATCTCATCCTCGGTATACCACTTCAACAGTACTTGGTATACCTTGGATATTCTTTTCTTATCTTCTTTAAGAAGGGTCTGCTCTAGTTCCGAATTCTCTATTCGTATACCTCCCTTTACAGAGTCCGAATTATATAAGTCTCTGATCTGTCTATACTGGAACCAATCGTAGTTAGGTGATAGTTCCTCTTGTGTCTTTATTCTAAGTTTGGATGCTTCAGTTTTAGTTATTTCTTTATACGTTAAACATTGTTGTTCATTATCAACAGCTCTCGGGTCTATCACCTCATATGGAACCACCCACAAAGGGGTTCAAAAGGTTAGAAGTTGTAGCTATTATCCAGGCACCCATTGGCTTTAGTTGACTTTATTTGTGTCTGCTTGACCAAGAATATAAAGGGAACGCAGTACTTACAAAACTGATGCAAATTAGGAAACAGCTGACAAAGCAATCTGCTAAAGTGTTCTAAGCAACCTTTTAAAACAATATAGCTTGAGAAAAATGTACTTAAGAATTTAATGTTGATGAATGAAATAACTGATTTTCATGCTTGTTGGCACAGTGGAAGGTTATCAGATGTCTCCTTATCTCAAGACAAGTGATTTAGTTTAAAAGCTATTTCCCCATATTCTATATGAGTGACTCAGACACCATAATGGAAGTTGTTTTCCCTGTAGTGTCTGCTGTGGTTTGCTTCTAAAAATCATCCATCCAAGCATGTCACTAAAGTGATTCTTGTTTCTGCATGCCAGCCTTTGCTTACTTCTGCCTTCCTCACATAGTACAGAGGATGCTCAACTAATTATCTAAAGTAATTACATATAGATAACATTGATAGTGTTGAGTAGCAGAATTACACATTAGGATATCTTGACCTTTTCCATTTCTAAAAATTATATAGTTTCAGAATATTCTTACTCTGTTTTACTTCATATATGTGCTCTACAGTCTTGCTTATGATAAAAAATGTTGGAGCATTCTTAAGACATCTTCTTATGTAAAGAGTTAATAACAGTATACATAATGAAAATGTGTGTATACTATGTTACTTGCAAAGAGTATAGACACATTCCTTAAGATCAATAGAAACAGAGGTCTTTCATTTTTTATCACATATGTCTGTATTGTGAATGGAAACACAGTCATAATTTGTTTTGGCACATGGTACATTTTGTATTCAGGCATTGGTACCTCAGTACAAGCATGGAATGCTATTCATATATAGTTAGTGTATTGACTTTCACCGGAAATGAAAAAAGAATAGATGCTGTAAAACACAGTGACAGTACTGAAGTTTGTAATGTTCACATTTAGATTTTGAGCTTGAGTGGCTTGTAGTGCACTGCTTCATATGAAGGCAAATATTACAGACCCAACATCTCATACTATAATAGTCTGCTGCTTTCATTGTTATTACCCTGTAGTGTAATAACAATGACTTGCATGCAGAGACAAAGAAATCTATTATAATAACCAGTGCAAAGAAAGAGAACAACAAAAAAGGAAGAACAAGAGATTTGTTCCAAAAGATCCAAGAAATCAAAGGGAAATTCAAGCTATGGCTTGGGATGCTAAAAGATCAACATGGAAATACAGTATCTAATCAGGACAAAATAAAGGAAAGATGGAAACAATACACTGAGGAACTATACAAAAGAGATGGAACGATGACAGATACTTTTGCTGAAAAATCTTTTGATGAAGAACCAGAAATCCTAGAAAGTGAGGTAAAAGCTGCACTCAAAGCAATTGAGAGAAACTTCCGGGATGAAGCAGTGAACTTATGGCAGCTGAGTTTTACGAGCTCTCTTCCGTGATCTTCCTTGTTCCTTTGGACTCAAGAATTTGGTCCCCCAAGTCCCCCCCCCCCCGAGAGGGGAGGCAGGCTGGAACAAAGTGAAAGAGTTCAAGTGGTCTGGCAACCCCCAGGAAGCTCCGACACCAGTTCTGAACGCAAGGACCAATGAAGGAGCCAATATGGCTACGAAGCTGCCAAAACCGAAAGTCAGACAAGCCAAAATGAACTACAGCGAATAAAGCAGATTCGAGTTGTTTTTATCTGTCTTAAAACAACTCGAAGACAGCTCAAGAGATTCCACAACGCTTTCCATCAAGAAAGGAGATTGTTTTATGGTTTTATGAGGGCTAACCAGCCTGATTGCAAGGCGGCTGCCAGGGCAAAGCTGGGAGGAGGGAGAGATGGAGAGAGATTGTAAAGAGACTTTTTCAGCAGATGGCTGGAAAGCAATAAATTTTTGAACATAATTAACAAAACAAAGCTTTTTACCACTTTGATGAGTTTGGACATAACACCTATAAGTAATTTGAAATGGCTTCCTGGGAAGGAGAAGTATTTTCTAAATTGCAAGAAATTTCTAAATTAATGACTGAACTATTAATTAAAGCAGACGGGATATTTGGAGTAGAAATGGATAAAAGTAAGACAAAAAATGACAATACAGAAGAAATCTCTAAAGAGACAGATCTAACTGAAAGAAAAATAGAGCGAAATGAGAAAAAAAATATAATCTACAAAATGGACGATTGTACCAATATGTCTTCTTGAAGATACAAGGCAGTAGCAAGAAAGGGGAGGAGCCACGAAGCAGACCTGCAAAGAGAGAACCTAGCATTCTACTACTGAAAGGGGGGAAAGAGTGCAGTGGATTTTAAAGCAGAAAAATAAACAGAGAAGTGACAACATTTTTATCGACCCTCGTCAGACCTGCAAAGAGAGAACCTAGCATTCTACTACTGAAAGGGGGGGGGGAAGAGTGCAGCGGATTTTAAAGCAGAAAAATAAACAGAGAAGTGACAACATTTTTATTGACCCTCGTCAGAATTGGCTGGAAGATAAGGAAATCCACCTTCGGCGGCACAGATGGAATAAGGACTGGATGTACCATTTTACAGGAAGAAAGAAGGAAAAACAAGGATAGATTAGGATTTAATAATGCAGACCTAACCCCTTAACTCTATGGCTCCTTCCTTTTTTTTTCTTTTATAACACCATATATTCTGTATGTGTTCTGATGAGACAAGAGAGGGGGGGGACTGATGGAGATAGAGTTTTTTGCTCTTACTACTGTCCTCTTTTTTCCTTCTTATTTTGAAAAAAAGAAAGAAGGAGAAACACGGATTATGACCTAGATTTCCTCTATATGTTTAATGATATGTAACACAGATTTAATGAAAGTTTTAGAGGCTCTATATTATAATAGATTTTGAATATCTACTGTCAAAGGGATAGTGATAACATGATAACTGGGCCCCTGGAGCTTTTTAACTATTCTTAAATTATAGCCCTTCTCTCCAGAATATAAACGAGTGGTTAAGCTAAATGACTAACTGCTCTTCTCAACCTCACGATTATGAGAATCCAAGTAAACAAGTGCAGATGGTTAAGATAAAACAGATGAAGGAGCTACTCTTTCTAAAATGTAAAACTGTGCTTTACTCATATAGTTATGTGGCCATTCCAGCCTCATCAATATGAAAACACAAGCAAATAAGTTTGGCTGGAACAAAATAGAGGAAAGAGATATTTCCTATAGAATATAAAATTGTCTTTAAACCAAATATTGATTTGGCCTCCCCACCCTTATTATTATGAAAACCCAAGTACACAAATTTGGAAGGCTTGGCCAGAACAGATGTAAGAAAGAGGGAAAATTAGCACAAAAATGCTCCCTTTATATACTTAGTCAAGCAAGCCTTTATCCCTTTATATATTGATGTATACCATTGTTTTGCTGATATCTTTTGTTCTACTATTTCCATATTCTACTCCTGGAATGACTAAGGGATTAATATCCCTGGCTAAAATGCAAAAGATGGGAAAGGTGATCTATCTATGATATACACAAAAGAAAAGATTATTAGAAATGACATAAGGAATAGAGTAAGTAGATTAAAAAGCATAGAAATTAAATAATGATTACAGAAAATAAAAGGGAAACTTGAAGGTATATGGGGCGTTAATTACTTATTTAGTGGCTCTTTGTATTTGGATTGATGGATATGTGTCTTTTATATGAATCTGCTAAATGTTTGTGTCTTGTTGTAACTCTTCCCTGTCTACTAAAAACCCAATAAAACCTGATATAAAAAAAAGCAATTGAGAGAAACAAAGCACCTGGAATACCAATAGAGCTATTTCAGAAATGGAGTCCATCAGAATCTTAACAAGAATATGTCAACAAATATAGAAAACAAAACAATGGCCCACAGACTGGAAACGCTCAGTCTACATTCCAATCCCCCAAAAAAGGGACGCCAAGGAATGCAGTAACTATTGGACAATTGCGTTAATTTCCCATGCAAGCAAAGTGATGCTCAAAATTATACAGCAAAGAATTTTACTATATATGGAACGAGAAATGCCAGATGTTCAAACTGGATTCAGAAAAGGAAGAGGCACCAGAGATCACATTGCAAATTTACGATGGCTAATGGAACATACCAGGGAATTTCAGAAGAAAATCAGCCTGTGTTTTATAGATTAGAGCAATTCAGCTTTCCCAGCAACAGCAAAGCTGCTTAGGATGGGAGCCGGCTTTGCAGCCCCGCCTGGAGGAAGCTGACAGGCTACCTTCCTGGGCATCCAGGGCTTTGGCTGGGGGCAGAGCCAAGAGCCGTTTGCAGGCAGCTCCGCTTCCCCAGCGTCAGTTTCCTCGTGCGCTCAGAGGGAACAGGAGTGCCTTTTTGCTCTCCTTCTCCGAGTGACGAGGAGTGGGCCGGGCTGAGCTGACTGAGAGCATCTTGGCTCTCAGAGCTCTCACCGGCTTTTTCAGCCATGTCAGTTTGTGACAGCGGTGGCGGTGTCAGCAGCATTTCGGCGGCGGCTACTCAAGCGCCGCTTTTGTTTCCAGGTGTGGTGGCCTGCTTTTAAAAGGGGCTGTTGCTCTCAGGGGGCTTTTCTGCAGGCATTTCCCCGTGGCTCAGGCGCAGCTTTTGTGTGCAGCGTGGTAGCCTGCTTGTAGAAGGGGGGATTTGGCTCTCTCAGCAGGTGGGGTCCTTCCCTCTCTTGGGGAAGCGGGTGCATCTTTCACAAATAAGCACTCCCCTCCTCCTTTTACTTTTTCCTGGGATTAAGAGACAGGGGCCCTCCATTTGAGTCAGCAATTACAACCCCTGTTGTCAACTGACCCAGTAGACATTTGACCAGGCTTTCCTGGGGCCTAGTTTATTTCTGCCTGGCAACCTAGTCTAGCCTATTTCTGCCTGGCAACCTAGCCTATTCTGCCTGGCAGCCATTTTCTGAGTACTTTTACAGGGTGCTGGCGCCACCTAGTGGTCGGCTACATATTGCTTTATACTGGTTAAGTGGTCTGACTGTGAATCTGCTCCTTTTGGGATAGTTTGCGTACTTTACAGACATGCCTGCTAAAAAAGGGAGCAGAAAAGGGAGTGGACCATCCAAGGGTAAGTGGCCAGCTAAGCAACCTGCACCGAGTGTGCCCCTTCCCCCACCAGCTCTTTCCTCTGATGAGGATGAGGGGGGTCCAACCAGACAGGAGCTCTTGGATCGCATTATGGCGCTTGAGGGTGCTCGGAGGGCTGCATCAGTGGCAACACCTGTGCCAGTGGTAGCACCTGTTTGAGCAAACCTGCCTCCTACAAACCTGCCTATTGCTAAAGTGTCTAGGGCTGATTTTTATAAGGACCTTGTTTCTCGTCTCTCTGCTCTTGAGGGCACTTCAAGAGAGGTGGTGGGAGATGGCGGTGCTTGCCTGGAGCCCCTGGCATCGACTGAGTGCATGGCAGAGGGCGAGCAGGAGTGGCCTGCAGAGGGCGGTCAAGTTGCCATATCAGTTGAACCGCCAGTATTGGAAGGTAAGTCATCTGTGCCGCAAATGGCCAGCAACTGGCCTTGGGGGACTTTGGGACAAACAGCAGCCACAGGTGTGCCAGCTGCTTCTGCATATTCATCACCTATGCAGGGATGGCCCTCAGCGGGCTTGTCAGCTTGGCCGGCTTATGCCGGTGGGTCTTTTGGCCAGCGATATATACAAGCCTTACCTGTGGCAGGGGGTTCCGTGAGTGGGGATAGTCAAGCCTATCCTCTTTCTTCAGTGGCATGGCCTTATGGCTTCAGCACGCAACCGGGCCTTGTCCCCTATGGATCCCCTGGGTATGGCATGGTTCCATATAGAGCTTTGCCCCCAGGTGACACAGTGTTGCCTTTGGGGGATCACCTAACTCAGGCCGCCAGGGACAAAATTATAAAGGGTGAATATGTCGATGTCTTTACTCTTCTCTTCAGGGAGCGGGAGAAGAAGGATAAGGATGATCTAGATGACAGGGATAAGGAGAGGATCCGCCGTAGGCGGATTGACAGGACTTGGTCGCATTGGCTGCCCAGGTTCCTTGTCTATGTGGGTGTGCTAGCTAGGGCACAACCCTGGAGGGCTCTTCCATTGTTCCAATATATGAATATTATATTTAGGGGCTACACGGATTTTGAGGGGGTGGCTTGGCTGCGGTACGATGAAGAGTTCCGCATGCATGCAGCTTTAAATCCCAGCCTTCCTTGGGATCAGATACTAATACAGCTGTGGGTGCAGGTGATGGACCCTTCCAAATCGACCTTTGGAGATAGGACTGACAGTGGTCATCTTATATTTTGGCCCACTCAAGGGCCAGGTCCCCACTCCTCTGCGGGGCAGCAGGTTCAATTCCAGCTGCTCTGTTGGGACTTCACGTCCAAAGGGGTGTGCAATAGGAAATCGTGCAAGTATAGGCACGGCCAAGTAAAGAGGGGTGCACCATATGCCGCCTGAGATTGCCCAAGCAGCAGCAGTGTTGCTTTGAAAATGCATGGGGAGGAGGTCTGATGACCCCTGATGCAGTCTGGAAACATGCGTTTATAATAACCGGTTCCTTGTTGGGTCCTTAGTCCTTCAAGTAGTGTCATCTCCTTGTTCCATCTGTGAAGAAATATGAAATGTGCAACTATTTTGCACATTTCAGCGTGGACTTGATTGGCAATCCTCTATTGAACTTTCAGCACTTTGTGGGAGCCAATCCTACTCTCATTATTGGTCAGACTTTGTATCTTATAGTCACTTTGTAAATTGGTGTGAATTAAGTATGAAATTGTAAAAAAATAATTATTGTCCTATATGCACTGCGACACTTTAAGAACATTTCACTTAATATAATTTTGGAGTCTTTAATGTACATTGTTTGTTCCCTTAGACATGGTTATCCACCCGGGTTTTTGCAGCCAAAGCAAAGCAGGGCAGAAAACACTTTGGGGGTGGGGGTGGCCAGCAAGGGGCTGGCAAAGGGCCCCAGTCCAATAAATTTGAGGGTCCTTGAACAATTGCTTCAAGTTTACCCTTGGCGCCTGGATGCAGAGTATTTATTTAGGGGTTTTACGTTTGCGTTTTGGATCCCGTTTCAGGGTCCACGGACACCTTTCATGGCAGCCAACCTTAAATCAGTGGCTGGCATGGAAGAGGTGGTCTGGCAAAAGATTGCTAAGGAATGTGCAGAGGGCAGGGTCTTGGGGCCATTTGATGCCCCTCCGGTCACTTCTTTGTGGGTTTCTCCTTTGTGGGTGGTGCCAAAAAAGGCGCCGGGGGAGTTTCGCCTTATCCACCACTTGTCTTTTCCCAAAGGAGGATCGGTGAATGACGGCATTCCCAATGAGCTCTGCTCGGTGTGTTACACTTCCTTTGACCAAGCAGACAAGGTTGTGCACCGGTGTGGAGTGGGAGCTGAGATGGCTAAGTGCAACATTAAGTCTGCCTTTTGCCTGCTCCCTGTTCACCCAGAAGACTTTGATCTCCTGGGGTTCTCATTTGAAGGAAAGTTTTATATGGACAGGGCCCTTCCCATGGGGTGTTCCATTTCTTGTTCGGCATTTGAGCGCTTCAGTTCCTTTTTGGAATGGGAGTTGCGTTGTCGCTGTGCTAGCCCTGACACCGTTCATTATTTAGATGACTTTATGGTGTCTAGGGCAGCTGGCACTGGGCAGTGTGCCAGGGTATTGGCCGGGTTCATGGTAATGGTTGAAGAACTGGGTGTTCCTATAGCCCATGAAAAAACTGAGGGATCAGCTGTTGTCCTCACATTTTTCAGCATAGAGTTGGACTCTGTGCAACAGACTTTTAGGTTGCCCTTGGGAAAAGTGGTAGATCTGAGGGCTCGGGTGGGTGATTATCTGAGTAAAGACAAGGTTTCCCTCTACGAGCTGCAGCGATTGGTGGGGCATTTAAATTTTGCCTGTAAGGCGGTGGCTCCTGGGAGAGCTTTTCTTAGGTGGCTGTGTGGTGCTATGGGGACCTTGCGGTTGCCCCATCATCGCATGCAAGTTAGCAAAGGTATGCGGGAGGACTTGCTGGTTTGGCAGGAATTCTTGGATTCCTTTAATGGCACGACTTTTTGGAGGGAGGATCTTTTGTTAGAAGCTGAACTCCAAGTCACCTCTGATGCCTCTGGTCCACGGGCTTTGGAGTGTTTTATCAGGGCCACTGGTGTGCTGACCAATGGCCAGCAGATTGGGTAGCACAGGGATTGTCCAAAGACCTTATGTTTTTGGAGTTCTTTCCCTTGTTGGTGGTTGTTTGGCTTTGGGGTCCATAGCTAGCTAACCAGGCAGTCCACTTTTGGTGTGACAACTTGGCTGTGGTGCATGTGGTGAATGCTCTGATGTCTAAATCCCCCAGGGTGATGCTGCTGGTCAGCGCATTTACATTGAAATGTTTGCAATTGAACATTTTGTTCAGGGCCAGACACGTTCCGGGTGTTAATAATGGTGTGGCAGATGCTTTGTCTCGCCAACAGATGAAACAATTCTGGCAGCTTGCCCTGCAGGCCGACAGGCAACCAGCAAGGATGCCCCAAGAGCTATGGCAGCTTGGAAGGCAGAGCGATCCAACTGTCCATTGCCCCAAGCACCCGCAGATCATACGACCGTGCGGTAGGGCAGCTCTATGAGTTCAGAGCAACAGCCAGACTTCAGCAGTTATGGCCCATCCCACTGGAACACTTGATGCATTTTTGTGTCATGAAGCGGGGACGGGGTCTTTTGGTAAAGTCTATTACGGGGCAGCTTGTGGCCTTAGCCTTTGCCAGTAAGGTGCATGGCTTTCCTGAATTCACAGGAGCTTTTAGGCTACAGAAAATGTTGGAAGGATGGTCTAGGGAAGTGAGGATGCTTGGGGACTCCAGGCAGCCCATCTCTCCATTAGTTTTGAAGAGATCGGGGGCTGTTTGGGGGGAGGTATGCTCCTCTATGAAGGGAAGCTCTTTCATGCTGCTTCCTTGGTTGCCTTCTTTGGGGCCCTGCGGGTCAGTGAGTTGGTCCCTCTGTCTCATAGGGATAACTCTGGCCGGGCCTTGTCAGCCCAAGATATTAAATTTGTCGGGGATACAGTCTCCCTTTGTATTCGGCAGTCCAAGACAGATCAGCAGCATAAAGGGAGTATGTTGCTTCCGGGCTCCTGTGGGGATTGGGATCTTTGCCCAGTTAAGGCCCTCAAAGAATATGTGGAACTTCATGGGGAAGGCAAGGGTGTCTTATTCTGCCATGAAGATCAGACCCCCTTGACCAAGTACCAGTTCTGGGCGGTGACAGAGAGGGCTCTAAAGAGGATTGGGATGTCTAGAATCAAATTTGGCACCTATTCCTTTAGGATTGGGGCTGCCTCTACGGCAGCAGCTATGGGGTACACTCACCAGGCAATCCAGCGTGTGGGCAGGTGGTGGTCATGAGCCTTTCAGACCTATATCCGCCCCCTGCCTCAGTTTTAAAGGTTATTGTTACTTGCTCTTTCCTCAGGTGCCGTGTCAGGCCACGTGAGGAAGAGGATTCTGATTTTTGGCCACAGCATGGTGTTCTGGGTGGCCTATCAAGCCAGGAGAACACCGATTGGCTCACAGTTGGGTTTGAGTGCTGTGGCCACAGTTGAGTGGCAGGGACAGCGTGGCCTTAGATGGCTGGGCCTACTGCCTCTCTTGTTTCGGGAAAGGACGGGTCCTCCCCCACACATTTTGGTCATTCACCTGGGAGGTAATGACCTGGGGCTGATGCAGGACAAGGCCCTGTCAATGCAGGTAGCTGAAGACCTTGGGATTATAAGCAGCTGATGGCCGGGTGTGCTTATATTTTGGTTAGAGACATTACAGTGGTAGGTCTGGGGCAAGACTAATCATGCTATTAAAAATCCTTGGGGAATGGCTTGGGTATTTACATACCACACCCCAGAATTAGGGCTGAATTTGCCCACCTGTACTGAGGCGACAGTGTACACCTGTCGACAGATGGCAATGACATCTTTTTGGATGATCTGCGGCAAGGGCTTCATTTGGCTTTAAGCCATATGTGGGGTGCGAAGGTCTAAGCAGAGGCTTGGCCCTTGCAGTGGCAGAAGAGTTTTGGGTGTAGGGTGCGGGCCGGTGAGCACCCAGTGGCACCTCCACATGGGTGGGGAACAAGGTCTGCCATCAGTGTGGTATGCTTGTGGTGGCTACCATTGCACAGGCAGACACCTGCTGGGGATCCCCAAGTACAAGGCCTTCCTTCATGCTAGACAGCTGGAGTGTTAGGTGCTTGATGGGGGGATCCCTTGCCTGGCTGGCCAGGTTGCAGCTATTCAAGGGATGCCCTGTACCTGGGGCTTTGGGGCTCACCCAGGAAGGTCAAGGCGAAGGTCCAGAGTTGATCCCATGGCTTGACCTGTACCACTTAGTTGTCCCTTGCCTTGTTTATGTTAATGGTCATTTTAATAAACGGCCCTTTAATACCAAGCCTGTGTCTGTCTCTTCATTCCAACTGGGGTTGCAAAGCTTTTGACTGTGTCGATCATGAAAAGCTATGGAGAGTCTTAAAAGAAATGGGAATTCCACAACATCTGTTTTGATGCACAACCTGTACTCTGGACAAGAGGCTACTGTCAGGACAGAATATGGGGAAACAGAATGGTTTCCAATTGGCAAGGGTGTCAGACAAGGATGCATATTATCTCCCTACCTGTTCAACCTCTATGCAGAGTATATCATAAGGAAAGCTGGATTAAATCTAGAAGGATGTGGAGTGAAAATTGGTGGGAGGAACATTAACAATTTGAGATATGCAGATGACAGCACATTACTAGCAGAAAATAGTGAAGACTTGAAATGACTACTGATGAAGGTTAAAGGGGAAAGCGCCAAAGCAGGATTACAACTGAACATCAAGAAAAGTACTACTGAGGAACTACACAATTTTAAAGCTGACAATGAGGAAATTGAAGTTCAAGATTTTCTATTCCTTGGCTCAATCATCAACCGACAGGGAGAATGCAATGAAGAAATCAGAAGAAGATTGAGGCTCAGAAGAGCAGCTGTGAGGGAGCTAGATAAGATCCTTAAAGATAAAGCTGTCTCTTGAGGAACCAAGATCAAAATAATCCAAACTATGGTATTCCCCATTGCCCATTGCCATGTATGGATGTGAAAGTTGGACGGTAAAGAAAGCTGACAGGAAAAAAATGCGTTTGAAATGTGGTGCTGGAGGAGAGTTTTGCAGATACCATGGACAGCCAAAAAGACAAATAAATGGGTACTAGATCAAATCAAGCTGGAATTCTCCTTAGAAGCTAAAATGACAAGACTAAAGCTATCGTACTTTGGTCATATCATAAGAAGACAGGATTCTCTGGAAAAGTCAATAATGCTAGGAAAAGTGGAAGGCAGCAGGAAAAGAGGAAGACCTAAAACGAGGTGGCTTGACTCAATAAAAGAAGCTACATCCTCCAGTTTGCAGGATCTGAGTAGGTCTGTTAGAGAGAGAACGTTTTGGAGGTCTTTCATTCATAAGGTTGCCATAGGTCGGAAACGACTGGACGGCACATAACACACACATACACCTTGTAGCGAGTGCCAACAATGACACTTGTCCATTTGCCATCCTCAAATATTTCGCTTTAAATAGAGACATTTTTTGTGCAATGCTAGTATGATGTTGCTGGAGACAGTCTGGTATACAATCCTTTTTCCATATTACCTGCTCTGATGTCCCACCACCATTTATTTCTCGGTCCCCCTATTTGTTTTGCAAAGTGGGGAAAAGGCTTGTCCAATTCACCAGTGCCAGTTTCTCTCTGCACTCTGGTAAACCCTCATCATTTTTTTTCTAATTAACATATTGCATACGCATGTGCATGTCCTTTTGAAGAATGCAAAATGGGGGGGCAGGGAGGAAGCAGGTGCCAGTGGACTGTGTATAATCATTTGGGCATCGAAGGCATAGAGATTTCCTTCCCCATTCCTGCATTCCCATCTGTGGAAAAATTCACACTAGTGTGGCAAAATAGCCACATGAGTTGGGGTGGGGGATGAAGGACAAAAATGAAATCACTTCCTCCCCATCAGAGTTTTGTTTGTGGAAGAAAGAGGAAGACCAATTTCACCCCCTTATCCCTCCTCTCTAGGTCCCCATCCCATGCAACTAATACTTTGTACAAATTTCCACAATGTCAGGAATGGTATTTCTGGGAGTTAGAAGGAACTGTAGGAACAAAAAGGAATACTGGAGAATTCTGTGTTCTGCACATAGAGGTCTGGATACAGGACATTGATCATAAGGGAGCCCTCATGGGCAAAAATACATCTGTACAGGAAGAAGAGGTTAAAATGTGGAATAAGCCTATATTAAATGTATACAACTTTATTAAATATGGTGTGTGAAGAACTAAAAAATATCCATCTATTCAGAGGTGGCATTAAAAAAGTAGTAAAATAGAAATACAATTGTAAATCCACCTTCCTGCATGGATATCCATCATTTTAAAACTCTGATCAAGTGGATTTCAAACTCTTTCACACACATACAACAACAGCAGGAGAGAGGCTCAAAAGTTCTTTAACTGGAACATGTGAAATCTGTCTAAGAAAGGAACTTAAAAGCTTCCCAGTTTAAGGGGATAAAGGGACATTACTTCAAGATTAAGAAACCCAAGTCTTTCTAGTGTAAGTTATATAAGGCAACTACCATATGCTGCTGACTGTTCTCAGTTACACAGTACTCAGGGGTGGGGAGGGGTGAGGTTAAAGCTTTTGAAACAAAATAACAGGAGATGCAACCAGGCCTTTCTAGAAGTTAGAAAGAAGAGAAAGCTGATTGTGTTTGGGTAGTTCTACCTAAATATGAAAGAGTGGACTGCTAAAGAAACTGGTAAACTGCCACTCTCTCAAATAGCCACTGCAGGTAAGAAACTGTGCTCCCTTTTTGTACTCAAAAGAATAATAGAATGTCACAAAGTACAGAAATGCATACAATGCCTCTAACATGCTGGGCTGAATCTTGACTATTCATTCACCGGATAACATCACTGCTCTAAATCAAATGATGTTGGTAAGTTACGCCCCATCATGAATACCACATTGGTAGCATGCCTTAGAATTGGTTTAACATATATTCTTTAGAAAACAAATCTAATTAATTGTATTAGAAAGAGAAATCTTGGTACTTCTGATAGTTGATGTCAGAATAAATTAAAGACTCACATTTTCTCTTCTTGCTGATAATAGCACCTGTAACCTGAAGGCTATTTTGTTTGTTCACACTGTTGATGCTTTATTAGTAATATTCAGAATACATTGTTAAAATGTTTCTAGTAACACAAATTTAAAAAATCAGAAAATGGAAAAAATCATTAAGAAAGGGACTGAAAGAAATATGCAGACATAATTATAAATAAAGAAATAAAAACAAAGCTTGTAAATTTATGGAGAAGTGGAAATAAAGAAAATAGATGAATAATGAAGCAAAGTGGTTATGTCCACTTTTGAAAGGTCTTTATTTGAAAAGACAACGCAGTTAAGAATGTAGATTGTAGAAGCCTAGAAAATCAATGAGCAAAAAAAGTTTGCGAAAGAGAACCTTTTCTGCCTTGGTCTTCCCCAATAGCCCCTTGTGTGCCAAAAACACCAAGGCTGAGGAGCATGGGCATGTGCAAACACTTGGCCCAATCCTTCAACCTCACTGTAGCTCATACCATGTGGAACTTTGTTAACAAGCATTCCCCACATTTAGCATCAGATTTCTGGTGTGGATCCAGAGATGTGGAAGATCTTCAACTCAGACATTCATAGAATTCAACACTTATTTGTTTCAATTATTTTATTCAGTACCAGTTCTGATGTACACTGATGATGCTGTACTTCTGTCACAAACTAGAATTGGCCTAAAGCATGCTCTCAAAAAATTTAGTGACCAATGCAATATGGAACTGCTAACAATGAATTACTCGAAAACCAAAATCTTATGTTTCAGCAGTCATTATAAAAGGGTTAACTGGAAAATCAATGGGAATACCACTGAACAGGTAAAAACATTTCAATTCCTATGAGTTATTTTTACTCACAATGCCAAGTACATGGCACATGCAGTCTCATCAGCTAACATTGCAGAAAAGAGTACTAATGCTATTCTCAGATTTTACTGGAAAGAGGGCTCACATTTTATACTGGTGGCTCTAAAACTCTTTCAAATAAAATCTCTAGTTCAACTCCTGTACGGGTTGCAAATTAGCTTAATTTCTAATATTAAGAGTGTTGAAAGGGTTCAGTCTAAATTTCTGAGAGCCCTGTTTAATGCACCAAGATGCACTTCAAATGCTGTACTTAGGCAGGAAGCAGGCTTTTCTAGAGTAGAGCTAAAAATCTGTGAACGTGAGATCTGGTACTGGCTAAAGATCCATTTTAACCTGAAGGGCTTAATTCCCCTTCTCTTAGCTGCTGAACCCTACCCTCCTTGGTCTACGATGATAATAGATAAAATCAGAATTACTGGTTTAAATCCAGAAGAGCTCTCTGTTGTGGGATTGAGCAAGGCAGAAGTCTTAATCTCACAAAGACTGACTGATACAGAGTTCCAAAATAATGAAGCAATGATTCCTATAAAGTATACTATCCTAAAAAGGAAGCCATATTACTCAGTGTCATCTAGAGATGGGCACGAACAGAATAAAAATGAACATGATGTTCGTTGTTCATTGCCATCCACGAACAGGAACTCACGAACAACCACGGACATGGCCCTATACATGAACATATTCGTGGTTGGCTGTTTGTGGGAGCCAGCATGCTCTCCTCCAGCCATCATCCAAGTTTGGTCAAGATCCCTACTGCACCACTCCCAGAAACCTGACCTGAGTAGGCACCAGGAAAGGCACCAATAATAAATAATAGCTTGGCCCAGAGCCTGGCAGCAGCCCTGGAACTTGAAGGGGTAGATCCCTACTGCACCACTGCCAGAAACCTTACCTGAGCAGGCAGCAGGAAAAGTACCAGTAATAAATAATAGCTTGGCCCAGAGCCTGGCAGCAGCCCTGGAACTTGAAGGGGTAGATCCCTATCCCACCACACACAAAGAAAATTCAAGCTCCAATGCACTCTATCAAAATGCCAAC
The DNA here is from genome assembly GCF_028583425.1 of Eublepharis macularius. NCBI lineage: Eukaryota > Metazoa > Chordata > Lepidosauria > Squamata > Eublepharidae > Eublepharis > Eublepharis macularius. The sequence continues at coordinate 121,936,554 of NC_072792.1, forward strand.
AGCAACTGTCTCTCCCTCTCTACTGTCTGCAAACTAAGCAAGAGCTGGGAGCCCCCCTCCCCCCTGGTCTTTGTTCCCTTGTTGTAACAAATTTGGAGCTCCACTTGAAAGGAAGACCTGCCTATCAAGCTAAATTGGGCTTAGATTGGGGTTTCCAGGGCAACAGCAGGAGTTCAGAGTTCAGACAATCCCTGCCTAAGTTGCCAAGAGAATTGATTGCAGGTGCCAGACTGTCTGGCTTGACAAACTGCAAGATGAATAGCAACGAATGAGGCTAGCAATGACCACCTGTTCATTTATAATGGAGCCTCACGACAGCTTGTTTGCAAACAGCAGATTGGGTTGTTTGTGGCTTTTTTTTCATATTGCTGTTCGTGCCCATCTCTAGTGCCATCATACCTGTCGGATATCACATATGAGGGATACTGATGGGCCTTTTCGAGAACACGTTTTGATGCACTTCCTTCTGCAGTTTTATATGGCAGGTTCCGTCATCTACCATTACAGCAGCATTATTGTCCCTGCTCTGAAAATGTGATTGAGTCAGTTGTACATATTCTGCTGCATTGTGAGTTATACCAAGAAGAAAGAACTTAATTGATTATTCCACTTCTCACTAGGTTTAAGCCTGTAATGATTTCAAGTAAACGTTTGCATGTATCTTTAAATGATTGGTGTGAGATAGGTGAAGAGTGGGGGTGAGAGAAAGGGAAGAGTGAGTGATATGATTGGTTGATGACTGAGAGTGTGGGCGGAGTGAATGCAGTTTGAGACTGACAGTGCAGAGAGAAAAGTTTCAGTCAGAAGAAAGCAGACTAGCTGTGTGCTGCCTGAGTATATTGAAGTATTTATGAGAGAAATATAACCTGTGTGGAACCTGAACTGAGCATGTCTGTGAAAGAACACTGAGGGCCAAGCTACACATGACAAATGACACTTGAACAGCAAGTGAATTTCTCCCTGTTCACTTGCCCTCCACTCAATCCACTTGCCGTTCAAGTGTCATTCGTCATGTGTAGCTTGGCCCTCAGTCAGGGAAAGAGAGGCCAGCTGTGTGCTGCCTGAGCAGGTTTAATATTTCTGTGAATATAGAGTCAGAGGAAAGCAGGCAAGCTGTGTGCAGCCTGAGTAACTTTAAGCACGTCTGTGAGAAATATTGAGTCAGAGAAAGAGGCTAACTGTGTGTGAAGCCTTAGAAAAGATCTGTGTGAATGAGTTTATAGGAAGTAACTTTAAGAACTGAGAACTACTTTTATGAAACCGATACGCTTCTTGAAAAAAAATAAAGTTTATTTTGTTTTTGTTATATCCCAGAGTAGCTGTCATTGCTATATCCCATGCCTATCCTCAGGGCCACATAGAACCACAAAGGAGCCTGACACTTAGGCACGTTTCTAAAGGGAAACCTTAAATAAAATATCGTGGAATATAATATTCCTGGTGGCAGCAAACTACCCAGAGGGTGTTAAGGGAAAGATTAAAAGAAAAATCTACCCAAGAGTAAGTAAGGGTCATAACAAAGCCTTTGCAATATTTTATGAATTTTAAGACTGAAACTCTGTGGGAATATCTCTTAGAAGAGACTCAGAAATCTGTTTCATATATGATAGCTAAATTCTGTTCATTAGCCTTTCGGATACAAAAATCCTTGATTGATGGAATTCTGAATTAGTGTGCCCTTTTAAAGATTTCAGATGTATAGTTTGTATAACTTGTATCTGTTTTTTAAAAAATGTATTTTAAACATTAACCTTCGGTGGTTAATTTTTAATTTCTGGTCTTATGACCGTAATAAATTGAAAATTTGAAATTATTTTATTCTTCAAACTTCCAATTTAATTTGTTTCCGAAATAGTGGGTGTCTAACTGTGCCTTATACTTAGTCACTCCGGATTTGGCGGGAGGCCTTAGATCCCAAGGCCATAGAGGGGGCCCAACGTAAGGCGAACCATGCCATCAAAAAATCTTTGGGGCAAGGCTTGGGCATTTATCTGCCACACCCCAATATTAGGGCCGAATTTGCCCACCTCTACAGAGGAGATGGTGTCCATCTGTCACCTGAGGGCAATGATATCTTTTTGAATGACCTATGGCAAGGGCTTCGGGTGGCTCTAGGCCACCTGTGGGGCGCGAGGGTCTAAGCAGAGGCTTGACCCTTGCGGTGGCAGGAGATTTTGGGAATAGGGTGCGGGCTGGTGAGCCCTTTGGCATTCCCCAAGGTTGGGGAACAGGGTCTGCCATTAGGGCGGTATGCCTGTGGCGGCTATCGTCGGGGGGGCAGATGCCTGAGGGGATCCCCTGGCATGAAGCCTAACCTCATGCTAGATGGCTGGGGCGCAACAGGTACTTGAGTGGGGATAAATGCGTGGGCAGCTGCATTCAATAATGTACACTACCCCACTGGTACTACAGGTGGAGAAATGATTTAAAGGTATCTCTTGGCCCGATGTGGAGACCCTAAAGGTCACCCCCACAGCCATCAGATTACATACATTGCACCTCCTGCACTGGAAGTGCCCTTTTAGGGCAGGATTCTGTGGTGCTAATATTTGTAAAGCGGGAACGGACCAACCTATCTTTCAAAATGGCTGTGCGACGAAAACCTACCGATGGTGGGTCCAAGCACCCAGGTAAATGACACACCAGGTGCCAACACGAAGAGCACCCCGTGCCAATCCCCACGTCAACTCCAGCACAATAAACAATGCCAACAACATAAGGTAAACATACTCTTATATAGTAAAATACTCTTATATAGTAAAATATAGTAAACATACTCTTATATAAATATATAAATATATATATATATATATATATATATATATATATATATATATATATATATATATATATATATATAAATATATAAATATGTAAACATACTCTTATATAGTAAAATTAGCATGATGACTGTGCTTCACTATGGTATTTAACTACTTTAAATCCAGTTATAATATTTATGGCTATGTAACATTTTTTGGTTTGTGTGTGGGGGGTTGAGTTGGTTTTGTAGTATAATAGCATAGTACTCGAGCTTCACAAAGGTGTTTGAATAAAGCGAAGCACATTGATGCCGAAACTGATGAAGTGAATTTCGAAATTGTAACATTTATTGAAGAGATTTTTAAAAGGAAAAGAATGTAGTGCAAAAAATAAAGTGAAAAATACGTACAACCTCTTTTTTTCTACTGGTCCTCTTTGTAGACCTCATTGGTGGTTTCCCCCACTTTGGAGCCCCTACTTTGAGGAGAAGATTGTGGGCTGGAAAGCCAGGAGAGTTGAATATGTTGAGGAACTCTATGGGGTAGTGGACAGCATCATCCATTTGCACCACTGAGTCCACAGATCTGTATTCCATTTCTGCCCCTTCGAGGGAGTTTTGTGTTTCATTAATGATGGCAGCCTTGTTGTTCTTGGGGGTCAGAATGGCACACTTTCACAGCCAGGCCATGGACTTCTCCATGATAGCGACGATATCAGGGTATATCATGGCTGTTAGGTCTGCTAGGGTCATCACTACTGTGCCCTGGTCTGCAGGGATGGTTACCTTTCCCTTGGACTCGGGACTTGCTGGCACTTGGCCACCGCTGCTCAGTGCACTGCAGGAGTATGATGTGCATATTTCTTTGCCACATTTCTAAGTTGCTTCCTCCTTTTAGCATTGGTATATCTTGTGCAACATCTGCTGGGAGTCTTCTTGGGGGCAGTAAGAGGTGATGGCTGCAAGAGGTGTGAGGTGGAGTTGGATTGAGGGATGGGTGGTGTGGTGGGAACTTCAGCAGGTTCATGTGAGAGGTTCGCATTGAAATGGCCCCTAGAAAGGTTTTGCACCATCTCCCCATGAACATTTAAAAACTCACTGGCCATACTGACTTTTATATAAAATCCCTTTTCAGGAGTCTTGTACTGTCTTTCTTCAACTGTCTGCAGTTTCCTTTACCTGATTTTTACCTCAGAACACAGAGTTCCACAGCTGACCCATCAGCCTGCCAGCCCCACAGGAAAGGCAAACAAAAAGGAGAGAGTCCCTTGCTAGAGCAAAACAACCAGAAGAACCTAACTAGTTCTAAGAGACCCAAATAAATATACTTCTTTATTTTTAACAAAGTGCAAGTGATGTAAGTGCAAGAACTTATAACATTATATTACTACCATTTCAAATATTACAGATTCTCCTATATATACCAATGCTATAAATACAGTGATAGGAAATCACAATCCATCTATACATTCAAGAAGTCTATTTGAATCTTAACACAAGGTAAGTATCCATGTCCAACATTCAGAGTGATAGCAGTTTGTTTTTTCTTCTCCTTTTCAGGCAGAAGCTTGTTTTTTCTTCTCCTTTACAGGCAGAACATTCCTGGAGGAAAGCAGAGGAGGCAAAATCTCCTGGGCTGTTGGCAATGGGTACGCCAGCCTTGGTTATATCCCGTTTCGCGTTGCTTATGGCCATAGGAAGATACTCACCAATGCTTGTTAGGATTTTGTTAAGAAGGAACGTGCAGTAAATAATTTGGCTTGAAAAAGCAATGTGAATGCTTTGAATGAATGTCCTCCCCAAATTTCACACTTCTAGGTCCAGGGGTTTGGGCTGGGCGTTGATGAGTCAGTCAGGACTTTTTTCTTTATATATAAGAATCAGATTGAATGTCATGATAGTGCAGAACTTATTGTGCTAGTCAGTCAGGCAGAGGCAGTGTTCAGGGAGTGGATCAATAATATAGTTAAATAGAACCCACTTCCCTCCTTCCTGACATTAGATGACCCTTACCTGGGTACAAGATACTACAGGAGAAATCCACCCATCTTTGATATTGTAATTTTGTATTCATTCACTTCCTATCCAGTGACATGGATTCTCTGATAGTTTTCCAGCCATTATTCATGATGTGAAGCCTGTGTTTAAAATGGAGGCAAACATCTCCCCTCCACCAGCACTTCAATTAGATCCTTTGGAATTCATTTTAGAACTAGGAATTCCATGTGTGCAGGTAATTAAATTACATCAAGACATTTGGACTGGAGTTCATTGAATGAGGAGAAATCTGGCAGTCAAGCAAAGAGCAAGTATCTATATATATAATTGAGTAAGCGTGTTTCAGACAACTCACTTTATACCTTGGTGCACCACCAGAGGGCGCTGCCACAAAGGAAAGCCCAGGTAACTCACTATATCACGCCAGAAAACATGCTTTGGTGGGAAGCCCAGGCAGGGAACAGAAGCGGAACAGGTAGCAATGCCCTCCCTGTGCCTTAACCCAGCTGGTATTAGGTGCGCAGCAGGTGGAAATGCCTACCTCCATCTTAATCTAGCTGTTAAAAGCAGAGGAGGGGAAATGCCCACCCCCACCTTAACCCAGCTGATATTAGGAGCGGAGCAGGTGGCAATGATTGTCCCTATTTCAGCCACCTGGTATTAGGAATGGAGCAGGTGGTAATGCCCACCCCCCGCATTAACTCAGCTGGTATTAGGAGTGGAACAGGTGGCAATGCCCACCCGCTGCATTAATCCAGCTAATATTAGAAGCAGAGCAGGAGACAACACCTGCTCCCTTTCAGGCAGCTGGGATCAGGAGCGGAGAAGGTGGCAATGCCCACTCTCTGCCTTAACCCAGCTGTTATTAGGAATGGAGCAGGTGGCAATGCCGGCCCCAACCTTAAGCCAGCTGATATTAGGAGTGGAGCAGGTAGCAATGCCCTCCACTCTTTCACCCAGTTGGGATCAGGAGCAGACTAGATAGATATGCCCACTCTCTGCCTTAACCCAGCCAGTATTAGGAGCAGAGCAGGTGGCAATGCCAATCTCCAGCCTTAACACAGCTAGTAATAGGAGTGGAGCACTTGGCAATGCCCACCTCCACATTAACCCAGCTGGTTTTAGGTGCGGAGCAGGGGGCAATGCCCACCCCCACCTTAACCCAGCTGCTATTAGGAGCAAAGCAGGTGGCAATGCCCACCCCCACATTAACCCAGCTGGTTTTAGGTGTGGAGGAGGGGAAATGCCCACCCCCACCTTAACCCAGGTGTTATTAGGAGCAGAGCGGGTGGCAATGCCCACCCCTGTCGTAACCCAGCTGGTATTAAGAGTAGAGCAAGTGGCCATGTACACCCCCCGCCTTAACTCAGCTGGTATTAGGAACAGAGCAGGTGGCAATACACACACCCTCCTTATCACAACTGGCAATAGGAGCTTAGCAGGTTACAACGCCCACCCCTGCCTTAACACAGTGAGTATTAGGAGCGAAGGAGGTGGCAATGCCCACTTCCCTTCTTCCCTTCACCCAGCCAGGACAAGAAATGGAGCAGGTGGCAATGCCAACCCCCTTCAACCTACTGGAATAAGGCACTGAGCAAGCAGCAATGCCCACCCCATCTTCACCCTGTCAGTATCGCACCAAGCAGGCAGCAATCTCTACCCCCCCTTCAACCTGCCAGAATCAGAAGTAGAGAAGGTGGCAATGCCTGCACCCCCTTCACCCAGTTGGGATCAGGAACGGAGCATGTAGCAAAGCCCATGGCCCGCCTTCACCTGTCGGGATCAGGCAAGTAGCAGGAGGTAGTGCTTGCTCCTCCCTTCACCCAGCAGGGAACAGGTGGCCATGTCCACCCCCCCCCCTTTACCCAGCTGGGATCAGGCTTGAAGCAAGCAGCACTGCCTGCCCTCCTTCACCCAGCCATAATCAGGTGCAGACCAGAAGGCAATGCCCATTTTCCCTTCACCCGGCTGGGATCAGGAGCGGAGCAGGTGGCAATGCCTGCCCCCCTTTACCTGGTCTGTATCAGACATGCAGCACCTTCATGCATAGCACCTTCATGCAGCAACACCTTCATGTTGCTGAGATCAGTTGTAGAGCAGATGGCAATGCCTATCCCCCTCCTTCACTGGTTGGGATCAGTGATGGAGGAGGAGTGAATGCCTGCCTGCCCACCCTCCTCTTTCTAGAGCCTATTGTATTTTTCCCCACAATGGGCTTTGTTTCTAGTCTCCTAAGATTTCCATAATCTTCAGTGGCAATATCAGCACTGAAGTACTTTTGTTTAGTGAGATTTTGTTGCATTTACAACATCAAGTCATCTGCTTCTTCTGCATCTTAATGTAGGATGCATTGGAGGCTGAAAAGTGTTCGAAGAGATGGCATGGGTTGTAGGTTCCTTTCATTGACCTTCCTGGATCCACACAGCTTTCACATTGTGTGCATTTTCTGATAATGGGCTGATTTCAAGGACTGAAGAACAGGGGGAAAATAGCTACTGGTGTGTGTGACAGTTTGAGCTTGCACAAAAGTTCACACAGTGGGCAGAAGGTCATTTCTATCAGAGTAGCCATGCTTCTGTTCGTTTTGGAGGCTGTGCAAGAAGATGGGGGGTGCATTACATTTCCTTTTGCAGCACAATGCTTTAGCATGATGTGTAAAACAGACTTTTGTAATTGGAAGACATCATTGGTACCCATTATATTTTATGATCCCTTGTGGAAATAGTTAGAGGCATGATACAATCCTCGTGGACCAGAGGAAACAAGTAAGTTAACTTCTCATAAGAAGTTACGGCAAATGTTCCTATTTTGCATCATTCAATGGCTGAAATTTGCCTTCTTTCCACCTGGTGCAATTTCTAAGTGGTCACCTGTTCTAGAGATGTGCTTCTGTGCTTGGGTAGGTCAGATAATAAGACATGCCACAAACAGACGCTGACCCTAAGATACAAATCTCTATTGGAGACATGCTTATTATTACCCTATTACCACCTGATTGATATTTATCCTTGTTTAAATAGACATAAAACATAGCATGAAATTGCCTCTGGAAAGATGATTGTATTAAAGCAATTCAGTGCTCATTTTGTGCAGTGTGAGATACAGTGCTCCTCCACCCCATAATAGCAAGCACCACATTTTTCTTTGTGTGTATTTTTCTTTGGTGCCTGAAAGGTCACTTCGGCAAAAGCTGCCAGATGTTGTTTGGCTGAAGGTGACAGAAAGTGTTATAATGCTAGATGAATCTGGCATATGTGCATCAAAAATAAGAAGTGTCTCCCTGCAAAAGAAATGTTAACTTACACAAAATGACACACCTCTGTTCTAAACACAGGGCAAAAGGTTATGGCCAACATCACATTGAAATGTTTTATATTAAAATACAGAAGACCAAAATGAATGTTTTCAAAACTAAATTCAGAATTTATTAATATTTACCCATTCTTTGGAAAATAAAAAAAATGAACATGGCTTCCAGATTTAGGCACCTATAACCATAAAAGGGGAAATAAAGGAAAATGTGAGGGAACGTTCTTCAATAAATTATCACCCACCTTCTACTATTTGCTGGTGTGGGTTTCTCTCCCATCACCCCTCACCCCAATGGAATGAGCAAACTAGACAAATGAAATGATGCTTCATTGGTCTACATAGATTAACTTTCTCTCAGTCACCAACTTTTTGCTAGCTATAAAAGTAATGCAGATACAATGTGAATTATGGTTAAAGACAAACTAATGAGGCCAGAACATATTTTATTGCTATTGTGTTTTTGAAGGAATGTAGAGAACACTGAATATGTACCCTGAAAAAGGTAAGAGGCAGAGAGAAGGGGGTGGGGTCGAGGGATAATTCTCCATCTATAGCTATAGAAGGAGAAGTCTTCCCAGGACTCTCATATTGAAAAGTGGTTTTTGTAGACCAGGTGTCCCCACTGTAGTACATGTGGGTCCATGGTACTTACTGACATTTTTCCTGGCACCTGCCAAGTGTCTTTACAAAGGTGAAGTTGCTGCCCAGGAGGGATTTTAATTAACCATTACAAATCCGATTTGCTGGGCAGATTAAAATAAAGTTGTTTCAGAAGCAGCTGCCACCCCACTATTGGTTTTATTCACTCTCTCTCCTCTTTCCCATTGTATTTTTTAAAAATTTTCATTGTCCTCTGCATTTCAGCTCTCTCTCTCTCTCTCTCTCTCTCTCTGTGTGTGTGTGTGTGTGTGTGTGTGCGCGCGTGCGTGTGTGTGCGCGTGCGTGTGTTCACCCTCTTGGGGTAGCCATTTTTCAGTTGGCTCCTCCTCCCACACTGGCCATTTTGTGGTTGCATGCACCACCCTGTGTCAGAATTCCAAAAGTGTCCACACAGGCTCAAAAGTGATGGGCATCCCTGCTTCTTAGGGATGGTTTCCAATTTCCCTGCTGATTAATCCTGAAACTCCCCATTTTGCTTTCACTTTGCTTTCACACATTGAATCTTTCCTGCAAAATGTATGCATTTATTTTCACATCAATATCACAGCAAATACAGGTGTTCAAGGCAGCCTACAAGACACAGTGTGAAATAAAACTTAAGTATATAAAAATATGCTTTCAACATTAATAAGCCTGTCTAATAAGTGATCTGTTTTATATATGTGTGCTACATCATTGCCACTTGATAAACTGACTGTGAGCACAGTGTGTCTTTACTTAATTTACTAATTTCAGTAATAAACTTCTGCTTGCACAACAGAGGATGCACAAGTGGCATGCCATGTTAGTACCCAGGACAAGGCTTCCACCTATCATCATTAGTTTTAGAAACAACAGGGAAGGTTTTCTCATGAATGTTTGAAGTTGCCTTATACTAAATCAGACTTCTTCCTTGGACCCTAGAGAGCTGTTGGTTGTCTGCATAGAAAATACTGACCACAATGGACCAATGGTCTGATTCAGTATAAGGCAACTTCATGTGTCCTTCTTTGAAGGACAAGCAGAAGCCACTTAACAACAATTTTGGTGGCACTTCATTGAAAAACAATTACTCCAGCACCCCGCAGAAGTCTCCCATAGGGAATAGTGAAATTGCAAAGATGGCTGCTAGTGGGGGCCTGCAACAGAAGTCTTCCTCACTTTCTGAAAGGAAATAAACAAACCACAACAAGGAATGAAAGCAAATGCAGAGTTTTCAATGAAAAAATAAAACAAATTTTATTATTAGTTACTGTAAGAGTAGGGACATTAAATGAATGCGGACAATGCTTTATTGTTTTAAATGCTGATGGCTAGCTGAAGCTTTCCTGCTGGCTAGCTGCTGTTTAATGGCTCTTTTAGGTATTAGTAGAGAGAACTGAGTGTGACTGTGCAGAGAGAGAGACCTTGTTTTTTTGGGGGGGGTCTGTGAAATCACCCCTCTTTGTTCAATCTGCTTGAAACTAAGGGGTTCTTTAGAGAGCGGACTGTGCTCTGCGTGATTTTGATGCAGTTAAATGCAAAAACAGCTGTTCCATAGCCTCCAGCACCTTTCCCATTGAAAAGAACAGCCACAAAAAAGTATGGAAAAGTAAAGAGGAAAAAAAGCCCTGATGGATTTCAACCCTGACCTGACAATGCCCCAACAGAAAATTACCCAATAATATTAGACATTTCACTCAACATCTTCAGATACGAAACCACAATTAATTTTTTCTAGATGCACACCCCTATTAGAAACTCCAGAAACTTAACTGTCTATTTGTTTGATTTAATAGGAAGTGATTATTTTTAGTGCATTAATATAATTGTCATTGCAGTCCTAATTTACCTTTGTGAGTGAGGAACTGTGTATGCAATATGTTACAATGTGTGAGAGTTGCTATTTAGCTACTGTGGTTACATCTAGATTAGATTACTGCAATGTGCTCTACATGAGTCTACCTCTGAAAATCCAAAGAAAATAAAATTTTAAAAAAGCGTTCAGAAGCTTCAGTTGCTGCAGCCAGGGTATTGATTGGAGTATGTTATAGAACTATATCAGTTCAGTCTTGTTCCATCTATACTTGCTCCCCATTTGTTTCTGGGCACAATTGCTGGTGCTGGTGCTAACATTTAAAGCCATATACAGTTTGGGACCAACTTGCCTGAAGGACTGCCAACTCCTACCCAATCACTGTGGTATTCATCAGAGACCCTGCTTTGGATGTTCCTGCTTTCTGAGATTAGACGGATGGTAATCTTGGCGATGGCCTTCTCAGTTGAAGCACCAAAACTCTTGAACTCTCTCCTAGGAGATTCATCTGTTCCCTTCTGTTGCCATCTTCTGCTGGTGGATGAAGAGTTTTTGTTTCATTTGGCATTCCCTCAGCGATTCCTCCTTCATTCCTAATGTTTTAATTGTTTTCTTGTTTTTACATTTTTGTATGTTTTCATGTGTTTGTATGATTTAAAATTTCACTTTAACTGTTTTAATATGTCTTGGTTTGTTTTAATGGCTTATAATGCAATTTTGTATGCACATTTTAATTTGTTAGCCACCTTGGTGGCTCTTGTGAGGCAGACAGGCAGGATAAAAATAAACAAATATCACTTATCTCTATGTATATCAAACACTGCAGTGCTACTACACTTACAATGATGTCCACCGACCACTTTCCACTGTCTTCCATCAATCACTTAAACTCACTGTCTGAATAGTACAAGGTCTGCTCCTGAACAGCCATGCTACTTGTCTTACTTTACTTGTCTTACTTTACTTTAATCCAATGACCACTCTTAGTGTTGTCAAGTGCAAACCCCTTTACCATGCAGAAATTCCTTTTAGAGTTTGCAAATACTCCCCCATGCCTACTCTCCAAACAACAATAAAAAAGCTGGATTTGTGTCCAGTGGCACCTTAGAACCAACAAGTTTTTCAGGGTATAAGCTTTCAAGAGTCAGAGCTCCCTTCTCCAAAACCAAACCTTCCACGATAGAGACAATTCCTGAAAAATTCATCCAAATTGTATTGAAGGGTGGAGTTACAGCCAGAAAGTGTTGCCATTGTAAACAGTGAAGGTAATAGCCCTCATTTTAAAAATGCATAGCCTTTTTCTTTTTGTGCTCCTATATTCTGTCCATGAAGACCATGAAATCTTTCTATACAGTATGGTTTACTTGCAATGAGTCCTAATTCAGCTTTCTGAGTATACTGACTTTCAACTATAAAAACCTAAATAGCCAATTTGAGAAATTACCTTTCCATCTATGCAACATTACCTCAGACAAACACATCGTAACCATAAGATGTTACTAAAGCAAGAAACACAATACTGTGCTTAATTCTTTACTAATCCATTGTATACTTTCTGCTTACCAGCCCTTCAGTTTTTACATTTTTTCCTTTTGCAGAAATAATCTCATGTGGGGGGAGGGCATGTAGAAGGTCTGGGCTCAGTCAACAGCACTGCCAAACAAAGGATCTGAGATAGTAACACTGGGAAATCTCTCTTCTGGAAATCCTGGAATGTGGATACTCAGAGTAAACATTACTTGACTGATAGACAAGCAGTGATCAACATTAAGGTGTATAGTCTATAGGGGTGTGCATCTAGAAAATTTTCATTATGGTTTCATTAGGTTTTTTTCATTCTCATGATTTTTGTGGCCATTCTTGTCAATGGGGAAGGGGAGGGGGACCAATTGGAGGCTCTGTGGCAGCTTTTTTTCCATTTAATGGCACATAATCACACAGGACACATTCTTCTCATTAATCTAAAAAATCCGTAAAGTTTCAGGCAGGTTGAACAAAAGGGGCAATTTTACAGACCTCCAAATTAGGTCTCTCTCTGCACAACCACACTAAGTTCTCCACACTTTCTGATGGTGGTGAGTTCACTCAAGTCAGTTGATTTGGTGACCCCTGGTGGGGTTTCATGGCAAGAGATTAACAAAGGTGGTTTGCGATTGCTTGCCTCTGCAGCCCTGGTCTTCGTTGGAGGTCTCCCATCCAATTACTAACCCTGCATAGCTTCTGAGATCTGACAAGATCAGGCTTACCTGGGCTATCTGGGTCAGAGCTCCCTACTAATCCCTAAAATGCCTAGACAGCCAAAAGGAGAGCTTCAGGCAGCCACCTGCAATTAGCCATGTCCACATGGATTTAAATTTCCTACTGTTAGAGTGACTGACAATAAAATTTGAAAAAAGTAAAAACTCTGCATTTGGTTTCATTCCTTGTTGTGGTTTGTCGTTTGTTTCCTTTCAGAAAGTAAGGAAGGCTTCCAATGCAATCCCCCCTCCTCCAGCCATCTTTGTGTTTTCATTATCCCATATGGGGGACTTCCAGGGGTGGCAGTGGTGGTGCTGGACTTTGTTTTCAACCAAATGTCAAAATTGTTGAAGAGTGTCTTCTGCCTGTCCTTCAAAGAATCCTCAAGTTTCAAGCAAATTTGGAAAAGTGATTGAATTCTACAGGCCTTTGAGCAAGCCCACCATCAGCCATCATTGCACTTCCATTATTTCCTGGGGAGGGGCTTGGGGGGTGAAGTCATTGTTTTTCAACAAACATCACTGAATTTGCAGCAGAATGCTTTCTGCCTGTCCTTCAAAGAACCCCCAAGTTTCAAGCAAAGTCCCTCCCCTTTAAATTTTCTATGCTCAGTACTGGAAGAGAGAAGAAATACCTGAAATTGAAGAATGGACAAGGAAATTGTTGTACATGGCTGAAATGGGCAAACTAACAAGAAATTTGAAGGAGCAAGATCCAGAAGTATTTTTGGAAGATTGGAAAAAGCTGAAAAAATACATGGAAAAGAAATGGGATGTTAAGGGACAATTATGGTCTTTCGAGGGGTTTTAAAGAAATTAAGTAAGATAAGATATAATTAAGATCTTTACTAATAATAAGAAAAGAACAACTTTAGTATAGAAATAAGGTATTATTAATAACGGGGGGGGGGGGTTGGATTGCTGTTGGAAGTCATCGAAAAGGGGGAGGGGAGGGGTGGGGAAATATACACAGGGGAATTGAAATGGAATGTATTTGTATTTGAAATTGATTATATATTGACCCATCCAATAAAAATCTATTAAAAAAATAAATTTTCTACTTTCACAAAAACAAAGCCTCTCTCCAGCCCAGAAGGAAGAAGGGGGAATGGAATTGTGGCTCTCTTTCAAACTGAATGGGAGCGTTCTTTGCTCTTACGATGATCTGATTGGAGGGGAGAAATTCAGTGCAGATTCAAGTGATATATGAGCTCATGCATTATTGCTGGTAATGTCAGAATTTTAAAAAAACATGCATTTTTTTCCAGAGAGAGGTTTCATGACTACCAAGCAGCCAGGGCCAACATATCTATTCTGGAGAGTCACATGTAAGGGTAAAAAAAGTTTTTCCCCCATGATTTTTATGGCTTGTGGTTTTTGTTATATACACCCCAATGGTCTATCTAGCCCTGATCTGGATAGCCCAGGTGAGCCTGATCTCATCAGATCTCAGAAGCTAAGCAGTGTTGGCCTTGGTTAGTAATTGGATGGGAGACCTCCAACAAAGACCAGGGTTGCAGAAGCAGGCAATGGCAAACCACCTCTGTTGGTCTCTTGCCATGAAAACTCCATCAGGGAAGGGAAGGGATCCCAGATATTTCACTAATAAATTAGGAACCATAGACTTCACCATTATGTTGCCCAACATATCTGTTGCTTTAAATATGTACTTCTATTGCTGTCTGGGGACATGATTGTGCTGCCCTACAAATTTATTTCACAACATTTCTCCTGTTTTGTCTGTATTATTTATGCCAATAAAGGTTGCTGTGGCTGATTTTGTATGTACTTCTATACACTACCTGTGCTTCATGTTGTTTAATGTAAGTCCTAGAATTGATTATGTTCTGTTTTAGCAATTCTTCAACCCCATATTGGATCCTTGCTAATGTTATGTTTTTGTAAATGTGTTCATTTACTGTATGACATTGTTTATGGAAATGTCCTTGACATTGTATGGAAATGCCTGCCCTTGTCCTTGCTACCTATTGTACTAATCTCACTCTATGTAATCCGCCTTGAGTCTCAGTGAGAAACGTGGAATATAAATGATATGCATGCATGCATACATACACACATACATACATAAATCAGGAGTTGCCATAAGTAGACATGGGCACGAACCAAAAAAAATTAATGAACCTGTGGTTCGTAGTTTGGTACCACCGACGAACCCGAACAAACAACCAAAATGAACATTTCCCATTACCGAACCAGTTCACGGTTTGTGGTTCGTGGGTGTCAGAACGGCCCCCATTGCACTTAGAGAGCCCATATTCCCAGGGAGTGTTTAGCAGGCTCTCTTCCAGCCAGCATCCAAGTTTGGTCAAGATTGCAATAGGGATCTTGGAGTTATACCCTCTCCAATCCAAGGCCCCCAGGATACTTCCACTCGATACAATTAGAGCCACCAGTTGACATTGGCCCAGTGTACAAGGGGTTGGCCATCAGAACTGCCTATCAGTGTTTGCAGGGATGAGATTGGAGTGCCCATGGCTACAGAACACCCCGCTTCCCCCTCCCTCCCCCCGGGTGTCTTTTCCCATGTAACCAATTGTAACCAATTTGCAGCTCCATGGTTGGAATGGAAGGAAGACCTGCCAATCAAGGTAAGCTGGGCTTCTATTTGGGTTTCCAGGGTGACAGAAGGAGTGCAGACAGAGTTCAGGCATTCCCCCAGCTCCATTTCCAAGGGAATAGATTGATGGCGCCTGACTGTCTGGCTTCATGAACTGCGGGCGAATGCAATGAACCGGGCTTCCAACGGATGCTGGTTTCTTGGCCATGGACCCTCACGAACCACCTGATCGCAAACAGATGATCAGGCAGTTTGTGGGTTTTTTTGGTTCATAATGCAGTTTGTGCCCATGTCTAGCCATAAGTCATCTATGACTTAAAGGCAGTCTCCACCACAACCAATGATCTATCTGGCCAAGGAACAAAAATATTACTGTTAAATATAAGTGAAGATTAGAAACAAATTGTACTTTTTAACAATATGCAGCATTTTAAACTTGTTTTGCATTGCTTTGAGGTAATTATGGAGATGGTAGTAAGTCATAGCTAATTTTTGGTGACCTCTGGTAGGGTTTTTATGAAACTAACAGAGGAGGTTTGCTATTGCCTGGCTCTGCATAGTGACCCTGGTCTTCTCTGGAGGTATCTCATTCAATTACTAACCAGGTCTGGCCTTGCTTAGCTTCTGAAATCTTGTCAGGCTTGCCTGCACTATCCAGGTCTGGGCAAGGTTATTATACTTTCATTAAAAGTTCTGTCATGTATAATGAGATTAAGAGGATTGTCCATGTGGGCAGCTGATTTATACAGGCATCATATGATTCAGTCACTCAGAGGCACAGATTCAGGGCAACAACAGGGCTGAGTTACAGAAGCAAAAATCCTCTTGCATCAGAGACTCTATTGCATAAACAGGGTACCTCAAGCCTGGGAACAGGAATGGGAAACAGCCTATTAAAAGAGCATAAATTGTGACCTCAACTACATGGTATACTTTCTAACAAATTGGCTCTTGGTTCCATAAACCCAACTCACTTTTACTTCAGTCAAAGAGCAGCTGCAGGAAACATCACTTTTAAAACCTGTAGGAGCCCATTTAACTCAGGACAGCAGCGTGGGGGATTCCCTCCAGCATGTGCAACTCCAATTTATGCAAATAAATCCCCAGTGAGACCATTTTGGCCTAAGAAAAAAGGCATGTGGGAAGCTGGAGCCCCTGTGTTCCCCCATGACATTGTGCTGAGTTAAACCAGTTCCTGCAGAATTTAAAAACAACATTCCTGCCAGCTGCCTTGTGGTGAAAGTGGGTTGGGTCAAGAGAACACAGGGCCAACTTGTTAAAAAAATATTTTGTAGTTTGGGTTTATGTATGAGAATATGAGCCTGTCAATTGAAACTGGAGACCCTTTCCTTCCTTTTCAAGTAAGAGAGATAGATTCTTTTCTGCAGTGTTTTCCATTTATACAAGTATCTTCCAAGAAATGTTTGTTAGGTACAATTTCTATTTGTTTTTTGGATAGCAGATGATAGCATTTTGGTAGTGTACATGTGAGACCATTCCTGTGATTTCCCATAGTTAACTTCATTTTCAACTTCTTGCTTTGAAATTGGGTTTTTGTTTTTCTTTAAGTAATTGTAGTTTTGGCTAATTGGTTTTATCTTGAGTCTTTTTATTGTGAAATGTTATGTATATTTTTATTGTGGTTTTATGAATTTATGTTAATTGTCTTGAATATCTTGTTTGGCAGGAATGTGGCATATTTGAAAAGTCAATGAAATACTTCAGAGCCTTCTACAGACCCCAAAAGGAGTTGAGATGGGCAAAATAAGCACCCAGGAATGTAACAACATAAGAATTCACATCTTCCCCTTTGCTTGGTCAACATTACAGTGTTTTCTGTTTGCTGCACTTCTAGTTTGAAATTTCAGGTCAGCCAGCCAGCTTATGACAGGCCATGCTCATCAGATGTCAAAGACTGGGGTCAGGTGCAGCTTATCAGAAATTCAGCTTGAATTTTTTTTCAGACAGAAAAAGTATGAGTAAAGGACAGGGATATGCATCCCAATCCTATACATGTTTTCTTTGGAAATAAGTCTTACATTCAGTGCTCCTTACTCCTGTACCCTTCATATAGCTGCTGAAAATCCCTGTCAACTCTATAAACCCCTTTTATATGTCTTAGAAATGACCAACAAACTTGATGAAGTTTACTGTTACCTCATCCTTCACTGCAATGCTGGTGCCTGAAGATCTGGCTACCGCAGTTAGGGCAATAGGTCACCCTTAGTAAGAAATGTCCCTTTCATCAGGTTTGACTGATTTCTGTCATTTCTACAGCAGATTATCATCTTTCCCAAACGGGAACTGTCACCTGCTTCTTGTGGCTTTAAAGATAACTTCTCCGCTGTATGAAGCAAAAGGCAGTTGCTTTTTATCCAATCCATTGTTGGCTGTTTTGAATTTATGTCTGCAAGGATTCATTCTCTACTGATGTTAAAGTAATATCTTACAAGATCTTTAGAGAGGATACATAATTCTTTGTATATTTACCAAAACAATGTTATCTGCTGACACAATAAAATAGCCATGTTATTAAACTCTGAAAAGCCTCTACATATCTATTTTTTCATAACCATTTTAATACACAATGCATTATTTTCTGCATCTCATATACTTAATATCCACAGCAATCTTCAACAGAGCATTGTGTCCTGAATCTTATTGAAATAGATTCCTCACAATGGTGTCATTGATGTAAAAGTGGGGGGTGGGAGGGGTGGAATCTCATTACTCTGTGTAAGCTCAGTCCCTGAGCAGGTAGGATACAGAGACTTCTCTACGATATTTTATTTCATTAGACCTGCCCTGCCAAAGTATTGCTGTGTTCCAGCTGCAGGTTTGCTGCCCCAGATGTTCTAGCAGTGACAAGATGCTTAGTTAGCCAGGTAACTAAAGGAAGCTCCTGTCTGAAGAGCTACTTCTCTGCAAATGCAAGGCTTAGTTGCTCACATTTCCATTAAACAAATTTATACCCTGCAGAATAAGAGATATTCATAAAATAAGAAACCATACTTCTGCATGAAGCAAGAAAAGGGAAGAAAATGCAAGCCCTTTTTATTTTTATGAGGAGGAGGAGGACTAGGGTTAGGGTTAGAGTTAGGATTATCCGAAACACAATCAACAATGAGCAGAGGTCACATGTTATTATTGATTGGCCTTGCTAAGCTGATACAAGTTTCCACCGGAGACCTAAGTATCAACCAGATATCCGCATTCAAGTAGCACCGTCTTTTGCAGTTCTGTAGGTGTTATGTCAGGAAGCTGCAGGTTTTTCATATGAATTGCAAAATTTTTCGAGATGGTTCAGTGCCCTGATGACAATGAGAACTACTGTCGAAGGCTTTCATGGCCGGAGAACGATGACAGTGTCACAGAGTGACACTGTGACACTGTGACACTGAGAGATCTCTGTCTTTTGGTGCTACACCTCTGAAGATGCCAGCCACAGCTGCTGGCGAAACGTCAGGAACTACAATGCCAAGACCACGGCAATACAGCCCGGAAAACCCACAACAACCAATGAGGACTACTGTTGCATTCTTCTTCAATAGTTGTGTGGTTTCTATTGCCAGATCTCTATATTTAATCAGTTTTTCTTGTTCTTTTTCTTCGACGCTGGCATCCCCAGGAATTGCAATGTTGATTATCCAGACTTTTCGATTTTCCACAACTGTTATGTCTGATGTGTTATGTCCAAGGTGCCGATAAGTTTGAATTCTGAAATCCCACAAGATCTTGACTTGTTCATTTTCTAGCACCTTTTCCACCTGATGTTCCCATGAATTATTTGATACTGGCAAGTTATGTGTTTTACACAACGATCAATGAATCAGCTTTGCTAACCTGCCATGTCTAGCTTTGTAGTCCATCTGTGCGATTTTGCTGCATTCAGAGATAAGTTGGGACACAGTTTCATCTTTTTCCTGGCAAAGTTGACATTTTGGATTTTCACTGATTTTCTGAATTTTGACTTTCATAACATTTGTTTGCAATGCTTGTTCTTGTGCTGTGAAAATCAGACCTTCAGCTTCTTTCTTGATTGTACCCATCTTCAACCATGCCCAAGTTAAGCTGTTGTTACTTTTTCCTTCAATATTTTTTAGATGTTGCCCATGTAAGGGTTTTTCTTTCAGCCATTTAATCTATTCTCAAACTGTTTCTTCTTGTATACAGCTTTTGTTTCGGTTGTCTTTATTATGTTCTCTGTTTTCACAGCCTGAAGTAATTTTTCTGTATTTCTACTGATGTAATCATTCAGGCCTCTCTTTTCTTCTTCCACTACCTGATGTACTTGTAACAGTCCTCTTCCACCATTTTTTCATGGTAAATATAGCCTGTCAATATCACTTTTTGGGTGTAAAGTGTGATGCATGTTCATTAGTTTTCGCATATTCCAATCTAATTTTTCTAAATTGCTTTGTGTCCAAGCTATTATTCCATTTGGATATCTGATCACTGGAATTGCCCATGTGTTTATGGCCTTGATTATATTTCCACCATTTAATTGTGAATTTAGAATTTTTTGTACTCTCTTGACATATTCTTTCTGAGTCAGTTCTTTTACTTTCACAAGCAGGATATTATCTAATTCTAATATTCCAAGATATTTATAATTTTCATTGTATTGATAATGATTTCATAATGTCACCATTTTCAAGTTCTATTCCGTCAATATTTTTTATTTTTCCATGCTGCATGGAGAGTACTGCACATTTGTCTTAGCCAAATTTCATTTGATTATCATGACTGTACATTTTCACTGCATTAAGTAATGATTTAAGTTCAGTGGGACTCTTTGCATACAATTTCAAATCATCCATGTACAGGAGATGGTTTATTTCCCCAGCCTGATCAGAAATATAATAACCCATTTTTGTTTTCTCTAGGACCATTGTCAAGGAGAATAATGAGATGTTGAATAATAAAGGCGACAAGGAGTCCCCTTCAAATATACCTCTTTTGATACAAACTCCCCCAATTTCTTCACCATAGGCCATTAACATGGTTTTCCATTTTTGCATATTTTCCTTAAGAAACAGCTTGATGTTTTCACTAATTCCAAAAATTCCCAGGCAGGTATTAATGCAACTGTGAGGCAGAGAATCAATTTTTTTTTTGTAGTCAATCCATGCCATATTCAAATTCATCTTTCTTCTTCTTGAATTTTTCAGAACTATTTTTATTATTAGAAGTTGATCGTTAGTGCCTCTTGACTTTTTAAAATAAATAATCATATGCTGATGTTGCTAATATCCTTGTAAAAAGTTTGAATGTTGTTGGAAGGCATGTGATTGGGCAGTAATTGCCAGGCTTATTGCCTTTTCCTTCATCCTTCACAATCAAAAATGTGTGACCTTTTGTGAGCCATTCTTCACTGGTAGAATTTTGAAGCATTTCATTGAATTGCACTGCCATGCGTTGATGAAAACTTTTTAGATGCTTTAGCCAAAACCCATGCAATTCATCTGGCCCAGGTGCAATCCAGTTCTTCACTTTCTTTACTTGTCTAACAACTATTTCAGTTGTTATTACCACACTAGCAACAAAGCCCGTTGTAGAAAAAAAATACAATGTGCCCTAGAAAGGGGAGGGTGGAAAGGCAGGCATTTGGTCCTCCTCCATCACTGATTCCAGCTGGTGAATGGGGGTGGGCATTGTCATCTGCTCCACACCCGATCTGCCTCATCTTGGCCATGTGAAGGGGTGGAGGGCATTGCTTCCTGCTCCATGCCTAATATATGCTGGGTAAAGGGGGGCATTGCCTCTTGTTCTGTGCCTGACTATGGCTGGGTGAAAGGGGGCAGGCATTGCCACCTGCTTTGAGCCTGATCCCAGCTGGGTGGATGGGGGTAGACATTGCTACCTATTCCCCACTGGGTAAAGGGAAGAACAGGCATTACCTCCTACTCAGCACCTGATCCTGACAGGTGAAGGTGGGTGGCGAGCTTTACTACCTACTCTACTCCTGATCTCAGCTGGTGAAGGGGGTGCGGGCATTGCCATCTGCTCTGCTCCTGATTCCACCAGGTTGAAGGGGGCGCAGGCATTGCTGAATGCTTGGCTCCTGACTCTGGCAGGGTGAAGACAGGGTGGGCATTGCTGCCTGCTCAGTGGCTAATTCCAGTAGGTTGAAGAGGGCAGGCATTGCCACCTGCTCTGCTCCTTATCCCAGTAGCAAGACAGGCCCGATATCCAGAGAACCTAACTTAACAACAGTGGGAAAACCACCTGGATATCATACGACAATAAATTACCAATTATATGAACACATTTGTCTATATTTTTAAACTATGTGTAAACCGTGAGTTCAATAAATACAATAAATACAGTAATCCTTTTCATTCATAGTACATCCATTAAACACAATTTCCTTTCTTGGTAAATGCAGAAAATAGAGTCATTATTTCATCCAATATACAGTACAAGTAGAAGACATATATATCCCATACGTAGTCTTTTCCAAAGAGTCCTCTGTGTTAGTTTCTTCTATGGTGAAATGTACAGACTACCAAAGAGTCCTCTTTGTCAGTTTCTTCTATGGCAAAGGGGAGAACTGCCGGGTGCTCCACTGTGTCCTGCAGTCCAAAATAATTGTGCAACCGGCTCAGCATTCCTGCAAGCTGTGGCACTGTTCTTATACCCCGTGGACTTAAGAATTGAGTGCCTCCGGCACGGTATCTTCTGTAAAGTGACTTTCCAAACAAGGTATGCACTTCCTGGGCTGAGAAGACGGTGTGTGCCGCACCTAGTAATACATTTATACTGTCTTTTTCTTAGTGCAGGTGCCTCCAGTGATCTAAAGGGAGACCCTTCCTCCGAGAAGACCTGCCACTTACGGTCCAAACTGCAGCCGGCTAAGCGGCAGCTTTCGTAAGGACCACTTCCTCAGGGACTGGTGGCTCACTGAATAAAGTAATAGAAAACATATTTCTGAGTGCTTATATACAGAGAAAATGTAAAGCACTTCCCCAACTCCTCATGTGCATCGAATAAACAGCTTAGGTTAGACAAATGGAATGAGTGCACTGAATTTATGCACGAGAGATACGTTTTTGACTATGTGCAAGTTCATTGCTCCGGTGGAGGACTTTCTGGCCCCTGAAGAAATGAATATTGTATGAAACAAGCAGATTATTTGTTGCTGGCTGCTTGTAGGGCAAGTCTTTGGAGCCCCTTGGGAGCTTCCTATATTCTCCACAACCTACCTGTAAGAGAAGAAAAGAGAAAGCAGCTTTACACTAAAACATTTTTGGAACAATTAATTTTGAACTTTTCTGCCTCTCTCTCCTGAGACTCGTGGAAGGAGGGCAATGCAGGGGAGCCCCTCAGGAGCTTCAATTTGTTATTCCACCTGAAAGAGAAGAAAACAGAAAGCACCTTTATACAAGAAAAGACAGTTTCTTTCCATTCTTTCATTGGAGGATTAATTTTTTCTTTCAAAAATTAATAGACCACTTGTGATATAGATTGTTGGAAATATTGACTGTATTGCATGTTGTTACATTTGTTGTATTTCATTTTGATTGTAAATATGAAGATTACCAATTAGAAAAAACGATATCTTGTTTTGGTTCTATACCTAGTACTGGTGCTTTTAAGTGACTTGATTTTCATTCCTGGGACCTTGTTTCTTTTGTACTTCTAATATCAGCTGGGTTAAGTTGGGTGGTGGGCATTACCACCTGCTTCACTCCTAATAGCAGTTGGGTGAAGGCAGGAGGTGGCCATTGCCACCTGCTCCCATCCTGCTCCCGGCCTGGGTTTCCCACCATGGCATGATTTCTAGAGAGACATGGTGCCTTGCCTAGGCTTCCCTCCATGGCAGCACCCTCTGGTGGTACACCAGGGTATAAAGTGAGTTGTCTGAAATATGCTTACTTAATTATATAGTAAGATCATTCATCCGTTTCCCTTTAAATTCTTTACTGATGTCTTTAATCCATGGGGCATTTCTGTTATGCTCTACTGGGCTTTCCCAAATTTCTTGTCAAAATGTCAGGGCATCTTCTTTACATGGGATGATGGTCTTCTGCACTGTATTTTCTCTTAGTGACTTATAGAATAATCACTGACTGCGTCAAAATTGCAATTTTTTTTATACTACTTTATTCGCTCATCATATCTTTCTTTGCTGTTGCTGTTACCCGTTGTTTTAATTCTTCTATTGTTTCAGCAGTTGTTTTCCTTTCCTAATCATACCTTCAGCATAGCCCATCTTTATCGTCTTATTTTTCAATTTTCGGTCTTTCAGGTATTTCAGGCTACTGATATCACCACATAGTTTATTAATCTTCTTTTCCAGTTGGATTTTCCATTTTGGTATGCCAGGCTTTTTCTTTTTTTTGCAGTTTGTAGCCAAGCGCTGCTGTTATTATAGCAGCTGTACTATACATGAGTTGATTTGTTTCTTTTAATGTGTTGGTTGGAGTTGTATTGGCTACATTCAGTAAAGTTTTAACTTGTTTTCTTTGTATTTGGCAAATTATAGGCAGTCTTTGTCATTCACTGACTTGGCTGACATGACTCAAATTTTTATCTTTCAGAACTCTTTGCTGTTCATTCAAATCATTACCTGGCTAATCCATAGCTTGTATTTCAGGTTGAGCATGTTCTTCCACTGTGGCTTTAGTCTGTTTAGCCGTGATATTTTCCCTTCTTTGGTCATTATTTTTTGGTTTTCTTTTCTTTCTTTTTTTTTTGCCAGTTTCTCCAATTCTTGCAATTCCAGTTCTGTGAAAAATTTATTCCGATTAATGAAACATCTTTGATCCATTATTCTTTGCTCTTTATACCAAATTGTGGGTGATTGTCTTTCCAAATTTGCATCATTTTTTTCTGGAAACCACAGGCAGATGGATTTGCCTTATAATAACATTTCATTATTTCTCAATTGTCAGTGGTTGTCCAAGTTTTGCACTTACTTTGTTCCAGTAGTACTACAGCAGTCTGTCCTGGTTCCTCAACAGAATCTGCTGAGCCCCATAGCCCATTTGTTGACAGGTGTCCAGGAGCTATAGCACCCCACCAAGGGTGCCACATTGCAGTGGTGGTGGGGGCTTGTGTGTTCTGATGAGGCTGAGAGCTATACTGGTAGTAGTGTAGCTACCAGTAGGGTCACCTAATCTAGACAGGTCTTGACTGAGGAGCCAGACTAAGTGCACTCAACAACTATCAATAATGATGAGACAAAATAAACAGAAATCCATACCAGATTGGTTATCACCCGGGTCAACAAAGACTGTGGCAGGTACTATTACTATTACTATTACTATTATTCATGAGGTAGTTGGAATCAGTGATGGGTGATTATATTACAAGTTTGTACTGGGACCAGCAAAATTCTTGGGTTCTTCCTGCACATCGCAACTAAAATTACAAACTACAAAATTATATACAACCACAGCCTTTCCTGTTTTCTACTTAAAAACCATCACCATAGATTAGAATTTATACATTATGGATTAGAATTTATTCAAGCATTAGAATGATCTACATTACTCCAAATATTTAAAGGATTAGATGATGTCTTTGAATGTATCCTTTGAACAGGCAAAATAATAGTATATAACAGGTCAGCCAGCTGTTCCTTGGAATATTAAAGGCATGTGTTCTTTAGCAGGCTTTGTTTTCCAGAGCAAAAAACAAATATATCTAGCAGGAAGACAATGTAAATTCTCACTAAGGAAAGGAGGGGATATTCAGCAATGTTCAAACACCCACTTTTAGATATATCCATGCTTAAATTGTAGAATATACGTTACTAATATTATAAGCAGATAACTAAAAGGAATCTCCTTTATTCTACTATATAAAAGGCTAACCATATTTCAGACAACTCACTTCCTACTTTGGTGCACCACCAGAGAGTTCTGCCATAGACGGAAGACCAGGAGATGCAGCCTGTCCTTCCAGAGAGTGTGCTGTGGCAGGAAACCCAGGCTGGGATCAGGTGTGGAGCAGGCAGCAATGCCTGCTCCCCACCTTCATGCAACAGGGATTAGGAGTGAAGAAGGTGGCAATGCCCGCCCCACACTTTTGCACAGCTGGAATCAGGAGCGGAGCAGGTGGCAATGCCCACCCCATACCTTCATCAAGCTGGGATCAGGAATGTAGGAGGTCACAATGCCCACCCCTTGCCTTCACCCAGCTGGGATCGGGAGCAGAGAAGGTGTCAATGCCCACCCACCACCTACACCAAGCAGTGATCAGGATTGGAGCAGGTGACTTTGCCCACCCTGTTCATCATCCAGCTGGGATCTAGAGCAGAGCACATGTCAATGGCCACTTCCCTTCACCCACATGGGATCAGGAGCAGGTGGCATTGCCAGCCCCCTGCCTTCACACAGCTGGGATCAGGAACGGAGCAGGTGGCAATGCTCACCCCTTCACACAGCTGGGATCAGGAGTGGAGCAGGTGGCAATGCCCATCCCCCACCTTCACCCTGCCATGATCAGGTGCGAAGGAGATGATGCCTGCTCCCCACTTCATCCAGCCTGGATCAGGAGCAGAGCAGGTGGCGATGCCCACTTTCCCTTCAACTCACTGGAATCAGATGTGGAACAGGAGGCAATCCCCATCCCCCATTCACCCAGCTGGGATCAGGAGCAGAATAGGTGGCAATGCTCACTCCCCTGCCTTCACTTGGCCGGGATCAGGAGCAGAAAGGTGGCAATGCCTGCCCCCCACCTTTAGCTAGCCAGGATCTGGTATGGAGCAGGATGCAATGCCCAACCCCCTTCACCCAGCTGGGATCAGGAGCAGAGCAGGCAGCAGTGCCCATCCCCCACCTTCACCCTTCTGGAATCAGGCATGGAGTAGGAGGCAACACCCACCCCCTTCACCGGCAGGGATTAGGAGTGGAGCATGAGGTAATGCCCACCCTCCTTAACCCAGCCGGGATCTATCCTGGAGCATGAGGCAATGCCCACCCCAGCTCTACCCTTTCTAGAGCCCATTGTATTTTCCCCCACAATGGGCTTTTTTAGTCCTACTATATAAAAGGCTAACCATGTTCCAAACAACTTACTTCCTACCCTGGTGTGCCTCCAGAGGATGTTGCTGTGGAAGGAAGCTCAGAAGAGGCAGGTGCAGAGCAGACAGCAATGCACACACCCATCCTCACCCAGCTAGGATCAGGAGTGCAGCAGGTAGCAATGCTCTCCCCCTTCACCCAGCTGGGATCAGGAGCACAGCAGGTGGCAATGCCCTCCCGTCTTTACCCAGCCGAGATCAGGTGCACAGCAGGCAGCAATGCCCACCCTCCTTCACCCAGCTGGGTTCAGTAATGGAGCAAGTGGTAATGCCCACCCCCTTCCCCTGGCCAGGATCTGGAGTGGAGCAGGTGGCAATGTCTGTCCCCTGCCTTCATCCGGCTGGGATCAGTCATGGAGGAGGAGGCAATGCCCGCCTGCCCCGCCATTCCCTTTCTAGATCCCGTTGTATTTTTTTTCCACAATGGGCTTTGTTACTACTTCCTTTATATTTCTTATTTCTTTTTGTATTTTTTAATCACAGGGTTTTCTGTCTTTTTCTGTGCATACATGTATGCAGGCACATTTTATGATAATCATTCAGTACATGGAATATATCAGTTGGTTAGAGGTATGTACTTGTTTCTCTATTCTTTCAGCATGGGTTCCATTGTCGGGATATAGTTGCTCCTGAGACAAAAAAGCACCTAATTAAGGCAGAAAAGCTATGTAGCACTCCTGTTCAACTTTCGCACAGCACATGAGAACTTCCCATATTCATTCTGTAGAAGGGAACCACAGTGTGATAGAGTTTAGAACTGGTATAGAAAAGAACTTTCACCAAATGTAGCTTTTCCCTTCACAGCAGTACTTGGATGAGAAAGAAAAATAAGTTGGTAAAAAAAATTCCCCTCTATAAAGCTAAGAGTTGCAGGTAAACTCTTGCAGGTGATCAGGTAGCAGATTGTACTGCCTGACCAGAGGAGGGGTGAGGACAAAACCAAGACATTCTGCTCAGGCATAAGAATAAAAAATAAGAAGAGCCCTGTGTCAGGGCTTGCCATCGCTGCCGCCGGGCGGGGCGCCAGCTGGGCCGGCCCTGACATCAGAGGGGTGCCAGGGATGCTGCAGGACCCTGCTCTGTGGAAGGAGGGGCAGTATACATCACCCAGACTCCCTCTCAATCCACTCGCTGGCCTGCTCAACCTGGCCTGCTCACCCCCTGCATCCTCCGTCATCTTGTCCTCCCAGAACTCTCCTCCAAGCCTCCACTCTCGCACTGCTCTGCTCCCACTCCACACCATCACTCCTTACTCACACCCACCACCCCAGCACTCTTCCCAGCCAACCTTTATAGGGCAGAGAGGCACCAGCTAGGCAATCAGATTGCCTAGGCAGGCCCAGCTGTGGCCCCTTGGCTGGCTGCCCAGCTCCTCCCCCAGAATGCCTGTGGCAACTCCACCTGGGGCTGCTTTGTCCCTGATCTTTCCTGAGCCAGGTTATTGCCTTCAAGCTGGTGCATAGGCTTGGGCGTGGCTTGGGGCTGCTTCTCCTCTCTGCCAGGTAAGAGCTCTGTTTGGGCAGCTGCTGGGTCCCTATTCCCCCGCTTTTGCCCTCTCCCTCTACTCTGTTGAGCCACCTATCACCCCCCTGGAGGGTGGGTCTAGCTGGTGCCTCTCTGCCTCCTCTAGCCCTCTGAGGCCCTGGCCCTTTGCCCCTTTCCCCAGGTGTAGGTGGGTTCTACCCCTGGTTGCTGGTGGGGTGGCAGGGCTGCTGTCTCCCAGTTGCCTCCCATTGCTCCCTCCTGGCAAGTCCGGAGGCTGAGGCTCAAACCCCGGACACCCTGCTAGGCTAGAAAAATATTTCATTTAGTCCAGCATCCTGTTTCCTACTGTAGCTAAACAGATGCCCTGGAAGGCCCACAAGCAGAGGCACAGCAGGAGATGAGATGGAGGTACAGACAGGACAAGAATCTGAGATCAGTTTCAAGAAGAAAGGCTAGTGCACCCCAGCATCAAACAGAGGTGTATTAACTCTAGGAATTAACACTGGAATAAAGGATGGGATCAATGATACAGTAATCTATGAAGATCAATTGAGATTGAAAACCATGACTGACAGTGGGGATCATGGCTTTTAGCTGTGGACCAGTTTGCCTCAGCCCATATAATTTGAATATGGCATGAGGCTTGTGGGTGGGCTGAGGTGGCCCAACCAATGCAAGGGATGTATCTCAGCTACCCTTCCTGCAACTAGTATTCACTGCAAAAATCGACCCTTCCTCCTTCTCTCCCTGAATGCATCATGGGACTACCCGGTTGCCAGTTGGGGCGCCAAGCAGGAGTTTTTGGAGTTTCCCTCAGATTGGCAAGGGAGGGGGCCTGTTTTTCACCTGCTCCATAATGTATCGCGGTAGGTCTGCTTAAGAGCTGGTGAGGCCACAACTAGTCGGCAAGCATAGGGCAGATTGCTTGGGATAGGTAGGGTTAATCAGCAAACACCCCTAGGCATCTTATCAATGGAGGGTGGGGGCCCAGACTAGGCTGTCACATACTGAGCAGTTGGATGGTGCTGTGAAGAAACACCCCAGGTGCTGAGCGGCATCTCCAGAGCCCTCCAGGAACGGTGGATGAAGCTCAGCACCTCTTGGCACAGGAGGCTGTGTAGGCTGTGATAAACAAGGTGGGCAAAAACCACCTCCCAGGTTTGGAGCCAGGGTGGACTTTCCAGGTGGGCACCCAAGGATGCCTAGTGCAACCCACCCTCAAAATAGTCACCATATGGTATAAGCGTTTGACAAAGATCAGCTAATTAAAGTAAAGCTTAATAAAGAAACTAGTTGAACCCACATAATTGTGTCTGTCTGTCTTTATTGCCTCATGTCATATTTGGGGTGCTGGGGCAAGTGCACACCTAGCAAAATAACTGATTGTGCTACAAATTTGCTGATACAAATTAGGATCACCACTCCATGCTTTCAAGACATTTAAATATGCAAAAAAAAATTAGCAGTAAAAACACAATAAACATGCACTCTTATCTACAATAACCCCTAATACATCCTTTTTCTCAGTCAGCAGGTGTGACAGACAAGGGACTGTTCCAATTAACAAAACAGGGCAGTGTGTTAGATATGTGACAAAGAGGAACACTAGTAAAAGAGTATTTGACATCTTTCTGCCCCTGGTCCCTCACCTGGGGTCAAGGTACACAGAATGTCAGAAACACAGACAGTATCAGTGTCGAGAAGGATTGGTACCTGAGAGTCTGGTGTGCAGTGGAATAACAGCAAGGTCAAAATTTATGAGGAGTTTAAAAAGGAAGTTTTTTCCCCCTATCTAGCACTTGGCAATCCCAGTCTACCAGCTAAGGATTAAGGTAATAACCTGAAACATCTAGGGAAAATTTCTACTACGCATAATATTAAATATATGGAAAGGGCATGTATCTATTCATATACCTTTTGCATTTATAATTACCCTAAAGAAATCTTTTTAAATTTTAATTTGAAGATCCTGTTTCATTGCTGATACGATTTTTAACATAACTTGGTAAAAAAGGAAAAAAGCAATCCTGTTAAAGCTAGTGTGGCAGTGAGAACTAGTAGCAAGTAAAAGTTGTTTTCATGTCTACCCGCAATGCAGAAAGGCTTGAGAGACAGAAAAGGTAAGTTTCAGGCCTGCATGAAATTTTTCATCATCTCTTTGTCTCATAGAAGGAGCAAGGAGGAAAAGGATGGATTACATTTTTGTTGTAGATCACACACTTTACATACATTTTAATCTCTACTGGCTCCTGTTAAGGGATCACAGGTAGCAGGTGCTGGGAAAGACTTCTTTCTGCCTGGGATTCTGGCAGGCCCCTGCCAACCAGCATACTCCATACTGATGAACCGGTGGTCTGATTGAGTGGAAACCAGCTCCAGAGGCAAACATACAGCACTATGTAATTCTTGAATTTCTCCCAACTTGTTACATACTCTTCCATATCTTCCTCTCGAAGTTTCCTTGTTAGTTTATCCATTTCAGCCAAGCTCAATGTTTTTAAAATCCAATCTTCCATCGATGGTATCTCTTTTGTCTTCCACAGCTGTGCATAAATTATCCTAGCCGCCGTAGTCATATAAAATACCATTATTCTGTCCATTTTGTCAAAGTCTTCTAGGTTCATACATAACAATAACAATTCTGGGTTTCTAACAACTTTTTTCTTCAATATCTCTGACATAGCGTCTACTATTTCCCCCCAGAAATGCTTAGCTTTTTCACATGTCCACCACATATGATAAAAAGAACCCTCATGCTTTCCACATTTCCAACATTTATCTGACATCTGACTATTTCCATTGGCTAGCTTTTTTGGCGTGAGATACCATCTATAAATCATTTTATACACATTTTCTCTTATCGTGGTACATGTTGATATCTTTATAGTATTTTTCCACAATTTCTCCCAAGCTTCCATCAATATATCTTTATTACAATGTATTGCCCACTTTACCATTTGAACTTTAACTGTCTCATCTTCTGCAAACCATTTCAACAAAATCTTATATACTTTAGATATCAATTCCCCCCCCCTTGCAGTAGACATTGTTCCAATTCTGAATTTTCTACTCTAAACCCTACTTTCCTCCGATCAGTGTCATACAAATCTTTTATCTGCATATATTGAAACCACCCATATCGAAATGGCAATTCATCATTATTTTTAATATTGTATAAATTCTGATCCACTCTAAGAATGTTCTGATATGTCATCCACTCGGCTCCTTCATAGTCAGTTTTTGGATTCAAAACCTCTGCAGGTACAATCCACATTGGTGTTCTTTCATTCAAATATCGCTTGTATTTAGCCCATACTGCAAATAGACTCTGCCTCACAAAGTGATGCAAAAACATCGCATCAGCCTTATTCTTTCCATACCATAGATATGCATGCCATCCAAAGGTTTTATTGTACCCTTCCAATATCAATAATTTATGATTTTCTAACAACATCCAATCCCTCACCCAAACTAAGCATATGGCTTCATGATATAGTTTCAAATTTGGTAATTGGAGGCCTCCTCTTTCCTTTGCATCATATAACACCTTCATCTTCACTCTAGGCTTTTTTCCTGCCCACACAAAGGTTAAAAGTTTTCTTTGCCATTTTTCAAGCAAGCTTAGATTCTTTATCATCAATCATCTATATATATAAAGGCAAGTGTCCTGACTGACTCATCAACATCCAGCCCAAACCCCTGGACCTAGAAACATGAAATTTGGGGAGAACATTCCTTTCATGAAGTAAACACCCACAAAGAAGGGATTTTAAGAAATTTGCCCCCTAAGGGGGTAAAAAAGGGTAAAATGTGTTTTCTCAAAGGGATACAGCTTCCCTGTTTGGCTGGCAGGCTATTGCCTGCTTGCGCCCTGCCGACTGCCATCTTGGCCACTCTTCCCTGATTTGGTCAGCCTTTCCAGGTCATTTGCATAGGTGGGCTGATTGGGGCTCACAACATTGTATACTTCATACCCCTGCCAGAGACAGTTGGAACACAGAGGTCATTTGCCTGATTGGTACACCTCCCACATTCTAAACAGTATGCAGTTGCTATTGGGAGCCATTGAATGTGTTCTGAGGTAAAATGCACCTCCCAGTCCACCCCTAAAAGTTCACTAGGGTTGCCAACTCAAAAAAACAACAACCCTACAAACCAAAAATGTTACATACCCATATGTATTATAACTAAAGTAGTTAAATACTGTAGTGAAGCACGGGTATCAAGCTAGTTTATAATAAAATTAGAGCAAGTCCCTGTTTTAAGGGGTGGATGTTTCAGCCTATCTAGTCAAGGCAGTTAAGCTTATCATACTGATCATAACATCTGATAAGCACCAAGTTTGGAATGTGATGTGTGTGAACATACATATTTGTTTCATATGAATGTGAACATTCATATTTGCAACTTTCTGTATTCAACAAAGCAAGTGGCATGCATTCAAAGCAAGTGGCATGCATTCACAAAAACAGTAAAACACCAACAACACACACAATGATCACCCTGTGAGATGGGTGAGCTGAGATAGTTCCAAAGAGGTGTGACTGACCCAAGGTCCCTCAGCTGATTTCAAGCAGAGGAGTAGGGAATCAAATGCAGTTCTCCACTCATAACCCCTATACCAAACTGGCTCCACATTGCTTTGGCACAATGTACCTGGGAGACCACCTCCTCGCTTGTGTCCTATTATGAACATGGAAATTTGTGAAAGAGCCTTATTCATGATTCCATATGCACATCAGGTTTAGCTGGCAAAAATATCATTGAATTAATATTAGACACTATTGAATGAAATCTTTTTTATTGGCTTTATTGTTCATCACCTGACCTGTGCCTTTAGTTTGAATCATACTAGATAGACAGACCCAATAAAATGTCAATTTCTGACATAAGAATTAGAAATACTATTTCTAATACTGAGAGCCTGGGAAACAATTTATTTAGGATACAACACTGTCATAAGTATTGTATGTTTTCCTTATAATAGATCGGTAGTAACATACCACTTCAGAAAATATATGGAAATCTCTTGATCTCTGCTAAATTTTGGAGTCTATGGGTCTCCCATAACTTCCCATGTGCAGGAATGGAACTCTGCAGTTATAAGCAGTCTACCCGGCCTCCATCATCATTAATAGCCATTTAACATGGCTACCTGTGATAGAATATCACAAGGCCCCTGGATTAAAATGGCAGTTTGTATTGCAGCCAGGGAAATTCCAGCTAGCAGTTGCTGAGTTCCACCTAGGAAATCAAGGCATGAATGGAATGCTGCATGTAAATACGGAGAGATCAGCGGTGATTAGTTTACAGGCCCCCCAGCCCCGAAAGGAATCCAGTGCAACAAAGGTCTTGCAGAGTCATCCCACTTAACACATTCCTTTCCCTCCTTCCGTGATGAGATCTCCTGTCCATGATTGAGGAAAAAAATCAACTAGCATTCATAAGTATTTATAATTCATTCCTGGGAAGGTACATTCCCAACTAAATTCATCAACTTACCTCTGGTGCTTTTCATTAACAAACTGCCCCTTTTTTGCAGTTCCAAGAGAGATTTTGCACTCTCTTTCACATGCCCCAGCAGCTAGCAATCATGGTAATCAAACCTTTTGTTACTCCCAGGAACTGACCGTTGGAGTCTTTGTTCCAATGGCTAGGTGGGCTTTCCCACCTCAGGGCATGTTTTACCCTATAAGTATAGTGCTCTGGCCCCATTCAAGTTGAACAGTACATGCTTACTGGTTCTGAGGCGTTGTTCCCTTGAGGTTGCCCTAAGCCTCATGCTCTCCTGGCCAAGAACACTGGTGTTTGAAGCTGCTCTCTTCTCCTGTGGACTGGACTACTCTTCAGGATAGGTAGATATACTTTCCCCCTCCCTCACTCTATTCCAACTTCTGACTAGCTTTCTAGGACTCTGTGTGCGTGTAACCATTTTATTAATTATCCCTGTGTGTGTTTTTCCTCTTCAATAAAAACTTTGCTCTTTGAATTTAAAGCATCAGTCTCATATGCTATCTGGGAAGAGGCCCCATAAAAAAATGGTGGAAAGGATCCCATAGTTACCGCCTCTCGCATAGCCATCTTCCTTACTGCTAATTCCCCACCCCCCAACTCTCTTATTGCAAGGAGACAAATTCAGGTAACACTTTGGGCTTTAGGGTTGCCAGTTCTTAAGCTTTGCTGCTGAGGTTTTGGGGCTCATTCTTAGGCTCTCAGTGCAGCAGGTTGGAATCTCAAGGTCATTAGCAGGCCACACACTTCGTGGCTTCTTCTAAAAATCAATGGACTCCTGCTTGTGATAGTTGCTGACATGTAAACTGGAGATGGAAGGCAAATAATCTGGCAGAAACAGTTCAACTCCAGTTTATTTTTAGCACATAGTTAATTTCCATGTATTTTTCTTTGTGTCTGTGTGTAGGTTAAACATTCTGTCTCTTCAAAGCCACATTACAGAGAAAGCAGTTATTCGTCAATTCAATATAGTACAATTCCCTGGGCACAGGGAAGTGCTACCATTAGTTACAGATCAGCTATTTGACATAACCTCACTAGCTTCTCCCATGACATTTTACTAAGCTCCATAACATCATGCTCAAGATTTGAGAATTTGGGGACATGGTATCCCCTTACTTCAATAGTGATGCTACAGTATTCACAGTCCTGTTACTATCTGGACTGTCCTTACACCTAAGCATACATGTTGAATGACCTGGGAAATCATAATTGACAGGAAATGGGGCTATATTTATAGCTATACAATCAAAGTACTATTTACAGAACAACAATTGCTATTGTGTTTTATGCACTACATAATACTCTTCAACTTTTTTCTCTCCGTCTGTCATGCCAATTTCTCTTTTTAAAATTGCTTATATATTAATGATGTACTCCACTTAGTTTCCTTGGCAACCAGAATTATTCCCTTATGGAGCTTATTGCATTTTCCCAAAGTTGTTATAATAATAATAATGTGTATCTATTATTATATGGCAGTTGAAAGGGAAGAGAAGTTGCTTCTGGGTTAGATATTTTCAAATTATATCCGGATTGGAAAGTTTAAAAGTGATAATGATGATAGTGAGTTAAATGCTGCTTCTTTTATCCATAAACATCTCAAATAATTTTTTTCACCAAATTACCACAATCTAAATCTCACTAAATTGCCAAAAGCACATCTGAGGGGGAATATGTTTTTATCAGACCTAATATTAGTACAGATAAGTGCTGCAGGGTGAAAATTCTATGAAAACATCATTCACATAACCATCAATATTTTGTGTGTGTACAAATCTGGGGGGTGTATATGCTACATTCATTTTAATTATCCCTTAGCTGTTAAATGTACAGCACATTCTGAAGTGCAATGTAAACTATTTAACAATGCCAGTTTAAGTAAAGGGCTACCAATCTCAGTGGACTTCTAGAATTACAAGTTGTTTCCAGATCTACAGAGATCAGTTCCCTTGGAGGAAATGGCAGCTTCAGATGATAGACTCTAATGGCATCACATACCAAATAAACTCCCTCATCTCCCAAACTCTGCCCTTCACAACCACCACACCCTATTTAAGCAAGAAGCAAAAGAGGAGATTTTCAAATGTGCCAGAGTGATTTATTGAAAGGATGTTTCCAGAAAAACATACAGTCACATGTCTGTACTTTTCTAGCCAAAACTGAGTATCTCTTTAGTTATGAGAACTACATAATTGGCAACAATTTGCTGTACAAAGATGTTAGCCAAACTGCCTCAAGAATGGGGAATTAATAAGCAACAGGTTATTATTAAGGGATCAAGACTTGTGTATACCAGGGTAAGAGTTCCTGGATTCCGCCCAATAAGGGAGAAGACTAATACTTCAATGAATCAAAGCTTTTACTTAATAATCTTGAGTATACAGAGTACAAGAAACACAAACACATTCATTACAAGACTAGGAAATAAAAGGTGGAACGGTATAGAGACCGTTGCATTAGCAGGAAGGTTGATGTTTGGGCGATACTCACTTGTCCGTTGAGAAGCAAGATTCAGCAGCAAAAATGCTTAGTGCAATGGCTAGCACTACACTGGGTAAAGCAGAGTAGGAGGGAGATGGAGGGAGAGATGGGTAGGGGAAGGGCCCCCCGAAGGGTATGAGTATCTCCCTTATATAGCCCATTCTTATCCTGGGGCAAGACCAGTGGAATGCTCTATATCCCGTTGATGGTCCTCAGGAAATTTAACAAAAACAATTAATGTGTCACTTTAACAGGACACAAGATATCCAGGATGGATAATTTGGAATATAATGTTTTACTTCGTGACACCTCAAGAGAACAGGAGGGAGGGGGAAAGAACAGGAAGGAAGCAATTAAGTTTATTGATGGTACCTGGTGACACTTCCATGGAGAAGAAAAGATACAAAGGAAGGATAAAGGGGGAGGCATCTGCATTTTATTGCAGTCTGTTGTTTTGATAGTTGTAGGCAATCGTCTTGATGTGGGATTCCCAGAGTTTGAGGTGCCTCGCTTCCTGGTCTTCGCTTCGGGTATCTGCACATCAAAGGTGCAATGTGCAAACAGTTCGTGACAGCAGCACTGGCTGGCTATGGCGTCCACAGGAAAAATAGTTGTCCTTTTAAAACTGCTTCTGGAACATGGCCTCTCTTCTCTATCTCTCACTGCTAGTCCTAGTTCCTGTAGAGATCTCAGCAGAGGCTGGCATCTTGGCAAGCAGGCCCATTTATCTGGGTGCAGTGTGGCTACTCCAGAGTGTCTGCAGCTTGTGGGTGCTGATCAGGGGGTTGCCCTGCCAGTCCCATGATGTTCCCTTCTTCTTGTATCATATTGGCCTCAGTACCAAGTTAAGCCCCGTTCATACATAAAGTCCGTGCCCAGACTCTGGGGAGGGGGTACCAGGCAACAAAGCAATGGCAAAGGTGCCAGTAAAGATTAATTGATTTTCACAAAGAGAATGTCCATAAATCAAGCATATTTTTGTTCACGATTCCTGTTTCCTCTGAAGTCAAGTACTCCAAGTAATTACACTTGTATTCTGTCTGCAATTAAACATTAGCAATATTCTGACTATTTTCTAACTACTCCATTGAAGGCATTTAGCATGGCAACTAAATATTCACATGTTGCTTGGATTACATATAACTGGAAGAATACACAAAGCATTTGCAATCCAGTTGAGAATGCTTAATGACCATGAACACATTCCGGAAACATTTTCAATTTAATTTTGAACAATTTTAAGCATTCAATAAAAAATGAATATTTTTACAACCATTCATGGATGCTGCTTGTACTTTACAGTTAAATTGCAATTTGAACAGAGGAGTGTTTCTCATCTCTCAGCCTTGTCATGTGACTGAATATGGCAGAAAATCAGGCGATATGGTGCTGCACTTCAGCAGCTGCACCAATGTAGCTACAATTAGCTGTGCCAATAAATCATCATCATCAGATGGAATACAACTTGTGGATGGAAACAGAATCAAAGGCTTAGACTATGAAGAAAACTACAAATATTGCAAGATAATGTTATTCAGCATATAATAGTGAAAAAGACTTGTCCTGAATACATAAAAAAGGTCTGAAAAATACTCAAAATGAAATGGTGGAAATATAATTTGTGTTATAAACACTTGGACCATCCCAGTGATTTGATACTGTACTGGAACTGTAAAATCACACACAAGTCAAACTGGATGCACTGGATTGCAAAATGAAGACAATCATGATAGCCAATCACACCTTGTATACTTGTAAGCCACTGGCCCCTTGGCATCCTATTGACTCCTGTTAGCCATCTTGGTGGGTATGCAGGGGGACTTTCCCCAGGCCTCAGAATAGGTGGAGGAGATTGCTTTACCTCTATTCCTCTTCATGCTCCTGGGTATTGGCTTCCAT
Organism: Eublepharis macularius; assembly: GCF_028583425.1. Classification (NCBI taxonomy): domain Eukaryota; kingdom Metazoa; phylum Chordata; class Lepidosauria; order Squamata; family Eublepharidae; genus Eublepharis; species Eublepharis macularius. The sequence goes on from NC_072792.1 coordinate 121,974,285, forward strand.
GCAGTCAGGGCCACACCCAAGTCTCCTTCCCTGGCTTGTTCTGGGCACCCCCTTTTGAGGTGTCAGCTGTCCCTCATCCTCCCCAGACCTCCAATTTCTGCTCCCTCCCTATCTTGGCTGTTCCTCCTTGGCCCTCTGCTGGGCCATTCCCTCCATCTCCTTCCCCTGCTACTCCGCTGGGCCTAGCAACATGTCCTGCCCACATTGTCCCAGGCCTGTGTCCTCTCCCATAATCCCTGGCCATCCTGTCAAGTAGGACTCTCTCAGCCTGGCATGGTCAGGCACAGCTCTGCCTTACCCAGCACCAAGGAAGAGCCCTGGATAGGACTGCCAGTCTACCACCATTCTTTTGTTGGTCTGAGGAGGCAACAGGTGATCTCCGTCCCTCCCTTGGTGCCAGCTGCTGCTGGGAGTTGCCAGTCATAACTTTACCACAAAAAAGAGAGGCAATCCCAATCCAAAATGCCAGATACCTCTTTGGACAAACCACACATGGAGGAAAAGCAGTAAACAACAACAATAACAAGAATGAGTGCATACAGTTATAATGTGTATTCCAGTGCAAAATGTCTAATGCTTCTAATAAATAATTCAAAGTTCCTAATAAATATCCATATAAATAATTCAAAGTTCCCAATAGATATTCCTATACCTATGTATCATTCTTTGCAAACCCGCATAGACCTGTTTAAACTCATAAGACAGATAAAGCTTTGAAATTTTTTTGGTGACTGTAGTATGAGCGTACAAGAGAACAGTTTGTTAAAACATAAATCCACCTTCACCCCCAACATAACAGATCACATGATTGAGGCTTTCAAATGTGCAGTCCTACGTGATATCAGCTTAATTGAAAAAAGGACATGTAAAGTTTGGCACAATCTCTCTAAGGAGGAATGGCTAGACCTTAGAAATCGAGATCAAGATCCTCAGATTATAATTTTAAATCTGCAGATAAGGGTGGAGGAATTGTGTTATTAGACACTGAAACATACGTGGCTGAAGTTAACAGCCAACTACAAGATACCGCTAGCTACCAACTCATTGGACAGGAGGAATTTTCACTAAATTTAAACCATGTTTTTGTTATACTAGAAGTGTCTTCTTTATACACATCAATCCCTCACCAGGGAGCAAGGGCAGTGGTGGAGCAAGCCCTGTATGATCTAGATAATCAGGTCCCTAGCACGCCATACCTTCTTCAATTACTGGAATTAATTTTAGAGAAAAATTACTTTAGATTTCTCAACCAATTTTACTATCAAACGGAGTTGCTATGGGCTGTGCTGCAGTAAACCTGTACATGGCCAATTTAGAAAGTATGTTTATTTACAATCAGAGCAATAATCCTTTTTACAATAAGATTAGTATATATTATCGTTTTATTGACGATCTGTTTGTCCTAATAGAGGGCAGCGAATATGTGGACAGGTTTGAGAAGTAGATCAACCAATTAGATGAACACATCAGTTTTACCATCCAGATTTGAATCAAATTAGCTTTCTGGATATAGTTGTATATCAAACCAATACCAATAGGATTGCAGTTAGACCTTTTAAAAAGCCCACAGACAAGAATTATTTAATGTATCTGACTTACCATCCAAGACACATCAGAGATAATATCCCCTATGGGCAACTACTCAGATTAAAGTGGAATTCAATTTCAGATGAAGATTACATGAGAGAAAGCAAATTGTTAGAGAGGGCATTTCAAGAAAGGGGCTACCCTTTGAATTTATTATCTAGAGCAAGAACAAGAGCCAACTTGAAAGTCCACTCTGATTTGTTTCTACAAGAAGATCGAGATAATAAATACAGAGTGAGGTGGGCTCTAGATTACACCCCCCCCCATCATGGGACATTAAAGGTATAATTCAAACACATTGGCATTTAATTTCAGAAATCCCTGGTTGTGAGAGACCAGCGACTATCAGCCTCAGAAGAACAAGAAGCATAATAGACGCCATTATACACTCAGATCAGAAAGTCCCATCTGAGGTTAGAGACAAACCAATTGGCTATTTTGCTTGTGGCCATTGCAAGGCTTGCCCCTTAGTAATATCAGGAGCTTCAGTATGTCTCATCAATAGAGAAATACCCATCAAACAACAGCATTTTTCCACATGCCAGACTACAGGGGTTGATACTTAATCATTTGCAGTTGTAAGAAGTTAGATGTAGGTAGCACCATTTGACCAGTAAGAACATGTATCCTTGAGCACCTTTCTAGGATCAAAAATAGAATAGTTGAAGCCCTGTTGGTGGAGCACTTTGTGAATTTCCACCCCAGACAATTAGCATTTCAATACAAAGTATTGTGTATCTAACCCTAACCCTAACACAACGAGAATTGCTTCAAAAGGAAATTTATTGGATCCATTAATTAAACACCTTACATCCTAGAGGTTTAAACAATGATGTAAATTACTCTTATTTTTTGTAAAACACATTTGGTTTAATAGGCTGCTGTCCCTTTAATTTTCCCTCGGTGTGCTTTAGCACATCATTTAAATTGACTCTGTGGGGGAGGATGAGTTGCGTTGGCCATATCTGGAAGGTAATGCCAAGATAATGTGTTAAGTGCTGTCATTAAATCATCTCGTGGTAAGCAGTTTTGTTACTCTGTATACATTTACATTGGTTACAATTGGCTTCATTGTACTTATACAAGAGTTATTTGTATTCATTTTCAGTTCATTGGTGGATGCCTTATATCAGCCCCTGATGATGTACTTGCTATGAAGCAAGTCTGAACATCCAACCAGCCACTTGTCAGACTTATAGGGTCGTTCGGGTCCCTCACCATCTGTGTGACTTCCACCTACAATTAAATAGAAGTTGTTATTTGAGCATTTGAACTTCTGCAAGTTTCATGGAAAATATTTACTTTAGTGTGGCTACAGTCTTCGGGTTCTTCCTCCACAGATATGGTCTTCATGTGAAAGAAAAAGAATTTATTAATACTCACTCTAAGATTTACCTGCGGAACTTACCTCATCCAAGCAGGAGAATTGGTCCTTGCACCCTTTTTTCCTTTACATGGCTTTAAACAAATGAAGAATATCTATTGGGTACTTTGAATTATATATATGGATATTTATTAGGAACTTTGAATTATTTATTAGAAGCACTAGACACTTTGCACTGGAATACACTTTATAATTGAATGCACTGATTCTTGTTATTGTTATTGTTTACTGCTTTTCCTCCAAGTGTGGTTTGTCCACCGAGGTATCTAGAGTCATAACTTTACGGCAGTTTTGAGGCATTGGCCGTTTCCACACACGTTGAATAATGCACTTTCAATGCAATTTAGTTATCCTTTAGAAGTGGATTTTTTGTTCCACACATGGAAAATGAGGGCCAAGCTACACATGACGAATGACACTTGAATGGCAAGTGTATTTCTCCCTGTTCACTTGCCCTCCACTCAATCCACTTGCCATTCAAGTGCCATTCGTCATGTGTAGCTTGGCCCTCAGTTATAAATGTTCACTTAAGCATATTGAAAGTGGATTATCCAATATGTGTGGAAGCAGCCATTGGGCCAGATGTACTGGGGTGAGTTGTGCTGACTGGGTGGTTCATCTCTCCCTTTTATTGGTCCCCTTAAGGGATCTGGGGAAAGCTGAAGGGTAAGCACCTAGGCTGGCTGTTGCAGACTTCACCCTGGGTGGCAGAAGCACCTGGGTCGCACCTGGGCAGAAGTATATCCCCTGCCATCCCACAGTGCCCAGCAGGTATGCTGGGAGAAGTGTCCATTGAGGGTCAAGAGGCTCTTCAATGCAATGCATTGCCCTATGCCTCACCAAAGCTCCAATCTCTGTAATCAATAAAGCTATGGCGTGTTTCATTTAAGGATGGTGTGTAGTGTATTCTTTGCCCAGGGAACCAGCCTCACTATTGCCTATATGGATGCAATGAGTAGGTAGCATGAGGACAAGCATATTATGTTTACCCACTGCCATATCATTGGCTTGGATCCCACAGAGGATTTTCACAGATAGAAGAGATTTCTGACTATGGAAGTTGACTTTCCTGCCTTCTCCTTTCTGCAGCCCCAAATGTTTTTGTGCATGTATAAAGTGCTGTCAAGTTGCAGCCAATTTATTGTGATCTCACAGGATTTTCAAGGCAAGAGACTTCAGAGGTGGTTTGCCATTCCCTGCCCTGGACTTCCTTGGTAGTGTCCCATCTAAATGCTAACCAGCATCAACCCTGCTTAGCTTCTGCAATCTGATGAAATTGAGCTAGCCTAGGCCATTGAGGCTTCCAGATGAAAGGGGAGCCTCCAAGAACATTATGGGAAAGTCTGAAGCAATATTTATTTATATTTATAATTTTTACCTCTCTTTTCTCACCAGTAGTGACCCAAAGAGGCTTACAATATTCTCCCTTTCCTCTTTTTATCCTCAGAACTGTCCTGCACCTGATCTGCTGGGCTCCTCAGGAGTCAGTCAGTCACTTGGTAGGTCATCATAGCACAGGGCTTGCACCTAGTGGACCAGTTGATCTAGCAATGCAGCCTGCTCAAGTTTGGAGGTGATCTGTCTCAGCTGCATGTACTGGCAGGTGCTGGGGCTCATGAAGCTACATTGTGCTCTGGCTAGGAACCTGCAAGGGATCACTGTTCTTAGGACTCTGTTCTGGTGTTACAGTGGGGTTGTGTGCCCCAACAGAGAGGTTGTGTGCCACTTCTCCTCCTGTTTGCCACAGCTTGGGTCCTCTGCCAAGTGCTGGTGGATCCTGAGGGACTATGACCCTAGTTATGACTCCTGAGTGGCAGAGGCCCAGCAACTGTCTCAGGGGCTGGCATTGTGAACTCTCTTGCCAGTTCTTGCAGAGTAGCTTCTGGTAAAGCTGGGTTATGGTCAGCCATGTTAAGCCCTGCCTGGTTCTGCTGGCCCCCCTAGTACCCTGATCCAGGCCCCTCAGGACATTCTCCTGAACACTCTGGGCCAGGTCACTCTTGGCTAGAACACTCTGAGCCAGAGTCATTGGTCTGGTCAGAGGATGAGTCAGTAGGGGTCATGACAATAACAACCTGTGAAGTAGGTTAGTCTGAGAGAGTGTGACTGGCCCAAGGTTACCCAGCAAGCTTCCATGGCAATGTGAGGATTTGAAACTGGGTCTCCCAGATACTAGTCCAGCACTCTAACCAGTACAATTGTCATGTCTTGGCCTTTTTTTTTTGCCTTAGGCAGCTTTTATTTATTTTCAAGTTCATGTAATCCCCATTCTACTGCATTTTTGTTGGAGGTCTTTGCTGTCTGATTGAAGTGTTTTTCATATTTTGTAATGCGTCTTGAATCTCAGTGAGAAAGGGAGACTATAAATGAAGATAACAACAACTGCAATTAATGATAATCATCACCCTTCCATCCACAAAAATCCTTCATGGGATCTAAGTCACTGTTTCTATCATGCAGTGACCAGTCTTAAATGGTTATATCAGAAATGCTCATCAATTTTAGCAAAATAAAGCATGCTTGTTCACACACATCCCAAAGAAGAGGAGATTAACGTCATATTCATAAGCGTAACTGATAAGAGCACAGTGAAGACCCCCAGGATCCCCACCCCCGAAGTTCAATGCTGTGATATTAAAACTGAAGTCAGATGAATAGAATAGGTAAAGAGCTGAAGGGGTGTCTGAGGGAAAAGGAATATACAGGAAAGGGAAAAAAATCTCTCTCTCTCCTTCTCCTGCCTTCTCAATTAATTATTAACCAACTTGAAGAATATGATATTTTAAGTAAGGCAATATTAAAAATAATATAACTGGAAGCCTCAAGAACTTCAAAAATAACAAAAATAAAATTAAAATAGAGCTAACATCATAAGCAACATGATTCTAGAGATTATATGTCTACTTTATTTTACTCATATTACTGAACCATTGCATATGATTTAGCAATTTCAGCTGTCTCTGATCATCAGATGAGAAAGATTTATCTATCACATGAGCTAATTACTCTTATCGTCTACTCAGTGGTCTCCATAGGCTCAACTTGTACTTTTTGATAAAAATAAGAGAGCAGCATTTGATGATTTTAGACCTTTCACATCACTGGGCAGCATCCTGATTTCATTTCTGGTGAACACTAGAATTTGCTTTGTCCTTGGGGAAAACTATAGTAAAGCATTTTTTTCCCAATAAAGTATTGTCTTTATTGTACCTCTGGTTGGTACATCGCAAACACTTGTAGAGTACTAAGACAGCTAAACTAGTACCAATCAAACTAGCTAAACTAGTACCAATCAAACATCATCATAATTCACCACTGGAAGTCTTCTAAAAATGGGAAGAACCCTCAAATTGTTCTTTTATGTTTGGTCTTGCCATTTATATCATTTGTTCGTTCATCCATTCATTCAAACATTTTGACCCTGCCTTTTCTTGTTTAATGCATCTTACAATAGTAGATTAAACACATTTACAGTTAAAACCAAAATACACCTCCCCCCATAAATCTCTACCTTCCATCCTTCCTTAAAAGATGCCTACATACCTCCTCAAAAGCCCTGGCAAATAAGAGCTGAACTAGATGAGACAAATTATGCAAGGCTATGTGAGTGTCTAGAGTCATATCTGTTCCTACCCGCCCATGTCCATTTTACCCCAGGTAAACATGTGTCCTGTAGCCCTAGTCTGTGCATATGTCAGGTAATTGGCATAGTCATGGTTTCAAATGTCCATGGTCATAATCAGTGAGTCGCCATTGCAGAGTATCAATTTTGGGCATCTTCCACTTCCCTCTCCCCTCTTTTTGCCCTTAGATCCAGCTTACATCTAAACTGTTTTGCTTTTAATCTGGCATGTTTTAAATTCTACCATTTTCTAGTTGATGCCGCTGCCTCCCTACTCCTCCTTACTGCACCTTCCTTGCCCCTTAACTTCCTCCTCCTACTCTCCATGCAGCATCTTTGGACAGGATAAGGAGGAGGTGGGAAGAAAGATCATGGTAACACAATTAAGCATCTGAGCAAAAGTTCAGAAATGTGCCTGATATGTGAACCTGAAAAGGACAGGGGGGGGGGTTATTTATTTTCCAGTTTGACGCAGCAATACAGAGCAAATTGGGTAAAATTTGGCCCTTGTTTCCAATGGTAAATGTGATTTGGGGCTTTCTGGGGACCTGGGGGTGTCTTACCAAATTTACTGGGGACCTACTCCAATCTGTTCTCTAAAGAACCCCCAAGTTTCATGACGATTAGACTTCAGGGGCATTTTATGGGCTCCCAAAGAAGGTGCCCCTAGCCATCTTCAATCTCCATTATTCCCTATGGGGAAAACTAGGGGAGATATCTAGGGGGTTGGGGTGGCATTTTGCAAGCAAAATCCACAGAATTTGCATGGGATCTACTCCTAACTGTCTTCTAAAGACCCCCAGAGTTTCAGGGAGATTGGACCCCCGGGGAAGACATGATTTATGTGTTTCTGCAGTTGCTGTCAGTTTTTTGCCACAATAGGAACAAATGGAGTGGCTGGGGGCACCTTCTTTGGGGGAGGGGCATAAAGTGGCTCTCCAAGATCCAATCTCTCTGAAACTTGGGGGGAGGGTCTTTAGAGGACAACTTTATATTTATTTTGCAAAATACTACCCCCATCCCTCTGGATATCCCCCATAGTTCTTCCCATAAGGAATAATGGAGATTGGAGATGGCTAGGGACAAACAGGCAGGAAAGAGGTGATTCTGGCCCACCCCCTTTGCATAGGTGCCCCCCTCTTTCCAGTGAGCTGAGCTGCAAGATCTCAGCAGAGGTGAGGAGCCCCCATTTTTAGTGCTCCCCACCCCCAGGAAACCTGGCAGTTTTCCCCCCTGATATGTCCAATTGAGAAAATAAGTTAGAGAGGAAGGTTTAAGCATGCATGAAGAGGTGTATTATGGGATACTATCTCTTGTCTTGGAGGAATGAAGAAGAAACATGTGCAAGTCTGAGCACGTGATTGAGTGCAGTGTTACCGCAGTGCGCGAGTGAACAGGAAACCAACAGAGAAATGCTTGAAGGGCATTATAAGGGGGGCTAGTCTCCCCTCTTTTGGTTAAGTACCAAAAAGCCTGCAGTAGTTGATTCCATTCATCACCCTACAGCCCAGTGGGACCCAGTAAATGATGCCATACTGGAGCATTGCTGCTCTGTGCACTATACATTCTTTGACTCTGCCATCAGGTTGTTCGGCAGTGTGGGGCTGGCACAGAAGGGCCAACAGCAACACTGAATTTTAATTTTGCCTCCTCCCAGTCCTGCCAGAGGACTCTTTGCTGTTGGGTTGTCATTCAAGGGCCAATCCTATGCAGTTAGGGCTCTGCCAACTGGGTGTTCTATTTCAGGTTTGGCCTTTGGCTGCTTCAGCTTTTTTCTTGATGGGGCATGTATCACTTGTCCATGGCTATAACAAGGCCATGATTACCCTGCAGTTTCCACATCTCAAATTTAGGATTACAGCAGGCATGTGGAAGGAGCTCCAAGTATGGAGCTCCAAGTATAGCACCCTCTCAACTTCTTTAATGAAGCCATCTTATAGAGGGAGGCCCGTTTCTAGTTGGTGAGCTGTAGGCCTTCTATGATACCTCTGTATACACTGCTTTAAGGTCTTTTCATGGTTGCACTAGTTAGCTTGCCCTTGAGGCCAACTGGTCGTTGACCCAGATACCTGGGGTAGAGGTGTATAGGGCAATCTAGTTTGACATTTCACCTAGCACTCAATGGGCCTTTGATCGTGCTGTATGCTAGTTTATGTGGGGGAAGGGGCTCAGTGGCTTGGATTTAGCGTGCCTCCCGGCTTTGTTGCACCATGGTTTCTTTCAGACGCTTTGCTTTGTTATGGTCTAATCCTTTAAGGATGGGTCATGAGGAGCCTTTATGGCTCACAATGCAAATCTTATAGGTGACATGGTGGCAAATGGGCCAAAGGAAGTGGGGCTTAGGAAGCTATTGGGGCCCAGGGATGTTGGAAGCTATGTCCAGAGTGTATCCCCCTGGGCAGTATGTGGAGGATCAGTGATGGAGTGTGGCTGCTGTTCTGACATGCATGGCACACCCTCACCTATCCCAGCCTAGATAGTTCAGAGACAGTGCTGCCCAAGCTGGCCTGGCAGGTCTCTTTCGGCACACAGTTCTTAGGCTTGTGTAGCCTCTAGGGCTACAGCCATGGACCTCCAGGGCTGTTGATCCAGTAAGTTGGCTGGTGCTGGCCAGAAGTGCTCGATCGAATTTGCTGCCTAGCGGGGTGTTGTAGAATGTCTTACTGATCATGTTTTTTCTGTAGGTGCTGTATTGCCACAGGAGGCTGAGGACCCTCACCTGCTGACACAATGTGGTGGCAACCAATCAAAGGCAGTCCTCTGCCTCACATTATGGTCTTTCACTTAGGGGTAATGATCTTGGGTGTGGGGCATGGACCTTACAATACAAGCTCACACAGACTTGCATGCATAGGCAAGGTGGCCTGGTGTGCTGGAGAGGAATAGAGGTCCTCTGCCTCACATTCTGGTCATTCACCTGGGGGTAATGACCTTGGCTGCAGGGCATGGCCTTTCCGATACAGGCTGGCAGCACATAGGCATTAATGTAGTCTGCAATGCTTCCGCATCATGTGTGGCAGGAAGTGTTGGACTCAAAAACAATCGAGAGGGCTAAGCATAAGGCCAAGAGAGCCCTCTTTAAGGCATTGGTGGAGAGGTTGGTAATCTATCTGTCCCATCCACAAATCACAGCCAAATTTGCTGATCTCTACAGAGGGGATGGAGTTCACCTATTGGTGAAAGGGAACAACATTTTCTGGAATGATATGCGGCAAGGGCTTAGGTTGGCTTTAAGCCACCTGTGGGGCACAAAGGCCTAAGCAGAGGCTGGCCTTGCCAGTGGCAGGTCAGAAGTTGAGGGAAATTGGTCGGCTGGTGAGCCTCCTTGGCATATTCCCATTAGTGGGGAATTGGGGTTTGTTAGGAGTGGCTGGCTGCTTTACGGCCCAGTTGTGAGGACAGATGCCCAGTCCTCCTCCAGCTTCATGGCTGAGTGGGGGAGCTTTAAGGGGGGAACCACTTTGCCTGGCCAGGCTGGGTCCCAGCCATGTGCATGGATGGCTCACACCCGGGGCAGCAAGGGCATGCTCAGACAGATCATACTGGAGGTCCAGGAGCGACCCCAGGGCCTGACCTGTATCACTAGTTAGGCCTTTGCACTGGTTGCAAGTTATGTTGTCGTTATTCAATAAATCAGCCCTCTTGTGTCTGTCTCTTCATTCCAAATTGGGGGGGGGAGAAATGTCTAGTTGATCCATAGGCCTATCAACAGTGAGAAAAATGAAGGAATTTTTATCAACAACAAGAATTATAGCACCCACAACAATAACTTACAAATAATAAGTTAATAATACGTGTGCATTATTCCAAATGAGGCAACATCATAGCTGTATACAAGGGTATTACAATATTATTTTAATCTCCTTCACAATGATTCCTAGCATACAGTTTGTATTTTTCACTGCTGCCGCACACTGAGTCTACATTTTTATTGAGATTTCTGCTTCGACACCAAGATTTCTTTCAATCTCAGTTTCAAGCTAGTGCTGCCATTTTCCCATTGGGGGTGGAGGATCCCATCCCCACAGCTCCTGCTTCTTAAAATCTCTTCTGTGACCAGCGAGAGAAAAAATAATGTTAAAGGAAGTCATCAGTGATATCATGACACCAGTTCAGGGTATCAGTATATACTACCAGTATATTTTATAATTCTTTTTATTTAAATGTACTTTACCTTCTACTTTCCCATTTCATTTGCCATGTTGCTGCCTACTCACCCAATTTAGAAAGATCTTCCTGGAATGCTTCACTATTTGCTTCAGTATGCTGATGATATTCGGCTCTGTTTCTCTTCTTCTGAGCCAGATGGAGTGGTGCATATATGCCTAGAGGCAGTAATGGACTGGATTACAGTTAACCAACTATATATCAATCCAGACAAAACATAAATGTGTGAACCATTGTGGTGTAGTCACTAGAGTGATGGACTAGGATCTAGGCAACCCAGGTTTGATTCCCCACTCTAATCATGGAAGCTTGTTATTTATATACTTTTCACATTCATGGTTTAATAATGTACACAATGTACTTTATGTGGGTCTGCCATTGAGATCTCTCAGAAACTTTAACCACAATACTGGTAAAGTTTTGACAAGAGTACACCAGAACAGTCACATAAACTCTATTGAAGATATGGATTTGTTTCATGTCAAGTTCAATGTCTGACTACTGTATGCTCAACACTGGAGACAGGATGAGCTACCAGAAATTCAAGATTGGATTCAGAAATTGTTGCACATGGCGGAAATGGACAAATTAACAAGGATATTGAAAGAACGAAATCCAAGGGAATTTGTGGAAGATTGGGGTAAACTTAAAAAATATTTAGAAAAGAAATGGGGCGTGAAAGATCAGTTGAGGTCTCTTGATAACTACTGAGAGATCTAGAAATATAAGATAAAATTTTGCCTTAAACAATAGGGGGAAAACAATTTAGACTAGAGTTAATTAGGGGAAAAGGGGTCAGAGTGCTGTTGGGAGTCAACAAGAGAAAAGGGGAGGGGGGTGGAATAACATATATTAAGAAAAGGGGTATATTGTTGTAAAATGTTTTTGAAATGTATGTGAACCCATCCAATAAAATTTTATTTAGAGAAAAAAAGTTCAATGTTTGAGATTTGACCTGCAAAGCACTTCACAGACAAGGACCAGGCATTCAGGAGGATAATCTCCTCTCATATCAACTGACCCATTTGCTATGATCTTCAGTGCAAGCCCTTCTTAAGTATCCCTGCATTCAGAGGTGAAGTGGACAGTATGTAGAATAGGACCTAGTAAATGCCACACTTGTGCAACACATGAGGTTCTTCTGGCGCTTTTTCTGTTTATGTTTCAGTGGAAGGAAAGGCTGTTGTTGTTGCTGCTGTTGTTGCTGCTGCTCTGTTCTGGTTCCATTTCAGTTGTTGTTTGTGATTTTACCCTGATTTTAATACTGTCATTTGTGGTCATTTTAATCAGCTGCTTAAGTTATCTTTATTGTTCACTTATTGTTCCTTTTTATTTATTTTTGTAAGCTGTTTTTAGCTGTATGCAAAACCAGAATAAATATTATTAGTACAAGTAGTACTAATAGAACACTACTACTACTTCTCCAGCTACTATTAATAATAATAATAAGAAATATTCTCATTGTAAAAAACTGTTCAGCAATGGGTTTCTCCTTGCCACTTTTCTGCTGGTTAAAAAAAGAGAAGGGACTGCTTTTCCCTGAAAAAACTATGCTAGAGAATGTGAGACCTACATGGGCACAAGACAGACAGGATGGGGCTGCAGTGAGGAAGAGGGTAAACTCAAGTAGAATAGCTAGCATGACCCAACAATCTGTTCTAAGCCATTGTCATTCATTTCAGTGTTGATGTGTGAGAAATGTTCTGTAGTCTTGGATCCTCTGTAAAAGAAACTTTGCTTTTTGTCCATTAAATTAGTATATACAGTTAAACAGTCCCAGGAATATAAGGTGAAAAAGGCACGATGATGCATTTGGTTTCAATTTTTAAAATAAAAGAGTCTTACACATTAAGAATGCAGTACAATATTGATTTGACTGAAAGTTTTGCAGATGAAGGAAATTAGTGAACAAACTCATCTAGGATATTACAGCAAATATCCAGAAACATTGAAAAGTAGTTTCTGAAGCCTAAATTACTTGTAATTCCTAAAGAAATTAAGCAACTCATTTCATCTTGTTTAGATTATTTAATTATCTGAGAGATTTTTTTCAAGGAGGCAACAAGCTGAATCAAATATAATACTGGTGTTTCAGTCTCACTGTGCGACATACATTGAACTGCAACGAACTATGTTCTTTGTGAGGCTTTCTTTTTAAAATTTAAATTAGAATGTGCTAATTAGAGTGTGGAGTGCACATAAAGATTCAATACTCCATTGCAGTTTTGCCTGTTCAAGGGCTGCATTGTTGCTGAGGGGAAGACTGGTGCTATAATTATCTTCCAATCCAAAAAGTAATTCACCTTAGTAATTTTTGAATATGTCAGGAACCCAGTTCACAAATCACCTAATCACTCCCTATGTACTCTTTGTGCTCCAATTCAGCCAGTATAAGAATATGACTAGTGTACCAATATCATATCATTTGCTTCTGATACCCCAACCCTCCAACTCTCACAGCACAGTAACTAACAGCACTTAATTTCAGTTCCATTTTCCAGAGCTGTGAATGATGAGATGTTGAGCTGTCAATGTTTCTAACTGTAGGTAAGGTACATGCATTCATGGAAGGGCTAATATAAAATTTCCCAGAAAACCAGTGGTTAAAATAATCCTGACACCATCAACAGCTTTTCCAAAATTTGTGTGTGTGTTTTTCGTCCACTAATGATAATATTTGCTTTCCTCTTGGAGAAAATTGCAGAAATTCTAGGACATCTACTGGGCTGAAACTACTGATTATTCTAAATTACATGGTGCTTTTGTGATATGTTCATTTCTGTGTCCCATGGATAATAGATCAAAACAGTCAGAATCATGCTACTTATGACTTAGATCACACTAAACCCTTATTATTATATATTAGATGGTACAGCATTACAGAAATTGATCAATTAACCCTTTTGCATCATGCCATATGACTCAGAAGAAATTCCTATATGTAGATAAACATTCTGGGTTGCCAGCTATCTTTTTGTTCCTGATTTGTTCTATTTGGAGAAAGGTGAGAGGATTAAAGAGATTCAAATTAGTGGGATTTTAATGCTTTTGGCACTCAAATGGTTTTGGAGTGAATAGGAGTATAACATTACGATGACACTGGGATGGAAGGGATATCATGGCACATCTACATGGCACAGCCCTCTGACCTGAAGTAAGATAGCCAAAAGACCCTTTGCAATAGTGTGGTTTAAAGTCTGGATATACATTCTATTAGTTTAGTTAAACTCCTCAAGGCTACAGGAATCTGTATGTAGATGTGGTACACAGAGATATATGGTTTAGATTCTTAGAACCATGAGTGGAGTTCTGCTCTTGGAATGGGGTTTTCTCACTATGGTACCATTATAAGACGTGTCTCCTAAAGAGCCACTCCTGAAGGTCCAAGATCTTCCAAAATGATATATAATGCGATGCAGGGGAGGGCTTCAGAGAAAAGGGCAGGTCTCCATTTGTGTAAACAAACATGATTTCTGCTCAAACAAGAAAATGTTTACATTTCAGCCCGTATGCTTTAACTTCTGTTGTATGTCTTGAAAACATGCCATATAACAGAAGTACCTCCAGACATACTGTTCCAGAATCCTTTTTATTAGATCTCATCAAAGATCTAATACTAATAATTAGATATTAATTAGTACATTGTCCCACCCATTAATTCATTTTAATTTATTACTCTAATAGAGTTAGATAACAGTGATGTGCTATAATCTTGTTACGTAGTGAGCTGCATTAATGTTAGGTAAAGGCACACAAATAACATGTAAGGCTTTGGTTATCAGGCTTTGGTTCCCTTGTTTTTCCCCAAGTACTCAAGTATACTTTTGTTCAGCATTCTCTTTCTTTTCTGGGGTTAGGAAGGCTGGTACACACTTTCTAGTACCCCAAGCCCCCCTCTCTTCACACAGCATTGCTTTCCTTAAGTCCTTAACTGAATCTGAAGATCTCCACAGGCAGTTTTCAGCATCTACCCAGGGTTCTCTCCACTTTCCAGAGCTGTTTGACTGGGTAGGGAAAATCTCCTTAGAAGATCTATCCCTTTCTTTGGCCTGTTTGGAAGTCTGCACCAACTTACCAAAACCTCCTTGCCAGCTTTCCCAGTTCTCCTGCCAGTGTTGAAACTGCTCTCTTTGAGGACTCCATCTCTCAACTCCTTCATACTTGATCTCTCTCTGCTAGGACTGAAAAAGACCCTCCTCTTTCCATCCCAGGTTACCCAATCCAAAGCCCTGGAGTAGCCTGCCACTCAAAGCTCTCTCATTCTGAGAGGGATTAACCCTTAACATTCCTTTAAGATATGCTCCTTTAAGACATGCAGACCATCATACATTAGTAACCAGATCTGTTTTATCACTTCTACAACTTAAAGTGTCATAGCAGACTGTGATGTTCTTTGACATATCAGTAATTATAAACAAGAATTAGAAGCACTGCTTGTCAGCATTATATTGCTTTAGACAATATTGCTGTAAGACAGCAGGCACTTAGTGGCCATGATCACTGACAGCTTCCTAACAGCTGAATGTGCTGTTTGGTTTGAGCTGGTCAGGTCTGGTTCCTCCCCTGCCTGGATGATGCAATACAGGAGGGGATAGATGACTCAGCATGACTCAGGAGGAGCTAAATGTCTCAACATGATTGCTAATTGGATAATCGTCAGTGCTGATATGTATATAAGTGTATGTGCTCTGTATAGTCTCTCTCTGCTGTAAAACAGACTGGCTGGCACAGCACTTTGTCTGATTGAATGACTGTGAACTATATGTTCTGTAAATAAATGTAAATAGTTTTTTACACTAGCCTGTACTGGTGTGTGACTCTGCTTGGCTCACCTGTGGCCTTGGTGCTGGGATGCACGTACACTGACACTGCTTACTGGTAGATGTACTCTATGAAGCCATGAAATGGGAAGAAGATGGAAGGAATTTTGATGTGGTCATTGTCTGTTTGACTGAGTGATGCAACAGTTATTGTGCCTCTTTAAATTATAAATAAACCTGATTTGGAACTTAATTTGTGATTCAGTTGCTTGACGCCATACAGACATTATTAGACTAGGAAACCACCCTTTGAATTTGACATTATTTAGGCTTCTCATGTGACTTATTACAGAGGCTGGTTAAAAACAATCCACAGAAGGACTACAGAACCTTGGCAGAAAATGCTTGCTCTCAATTAGTCTTAGCTTGTGTAGAAACAAGTGTGGGAAGATATTTGAGTGAATAGCCTAATAGAATAAGGAAGGAAAGGGGAGAGGTAAAGCTATAGAGAAGAATGGTTTACCCAAGGAAATACATTGAGAAAAATCCTGGATCAGTATGGACACATCTATTATGAACATGAGCAGCTATGGTGAAGGAAATAGCACTGTGCCCCTTCAATGAAGAGTGCAACAAAGGATGAGTTGTCAAAGACAAATAGTGGAAAACCAAACTACAGATGTCAGAATAATGTGAATATGTTTTCAGTGTATCAAATGTCATATAACATGGGTGAAATAGCGGAACACTCAAGAAAATAAATATGAAATTGGGAAGGTAGTTTTGGATCTTGTTAATTAATATAAAACTCATTCAGCTTCAGTGTGGAACTGTTGGATCAGATAACCGTTATAGTTTCTTTCATGTTTATGGACCTAAATGTCAGATTGATGAAGACTATGAAGATGCCTGTTTTTTCTGCCTGGACATAGTTGGTAGTTGTCCAGGTGCAGAGATGATGCCAATAGATCTGTGTCATAATTAAAGCTCCAATGTGTTGATAGATGCAGAGTATCTTTTAAGTTTAACATTCTGCAGTGAAGACGGCCTGCTAATATTTTGCCTGCAGTTGACAGTTAAAAGATATTTCTATAATCACTTCAGTCACTTTGAGCCATTTTGCTTGATATAATGACAATGCTGAAATCTTTGGTGCTATTTCACCTTGTGCCCATTCACTGCAAAGAAATCAGATTCTCTCTCACCTATAGATTGGAGCTGAGCTAAATATTCACTACAAAATTTGTATCTTTCGGATCTAGGAGGTGTTACTATCCTGAGTAATCTGAATACATCCCATCACAATTGCCCTAGGAATGTTTTATCAACTGCATGGAAAAATGACCTTTTATTGAGTAGATTCAACATGGTATTTAGATGAATAAATCACACATGTGAGAAGATTGTATGTGTCTTTCTAATGGAATCAGCACTCATGAAGTAGTGCATATTCTGTGAGAAAGATGGCCATGTTCGGTCCTATCTGCATGGTGAGTAATATCAACATTAGCCCAGCTATGTGGGAACCAATCACAAAAGGGTAATTAATAATAATAATAATATGTTTATTGCTTTTCCGGCCGAAGCCATAAGCCATACAAACACCAACAAAATATGAACTGTACACTTGAACATACCCAATTCACACAGACATAACTCATCATTATCACTTTAAACTATCTAAGCTCATGAAGATTTTGTTTCTTTATCACCGTGGCTAAAAAGGAAGCCACTATAGCAGAGGTTTGATTGTCAGGAAAGTTATCAGACAATAACACTGAGATTGCCCAAGGAAGGAAGGGAAGCTTTTCTTTTAACATAATAGGAATAATAAATCTCTCTCTTTCCTTACTCCACTTAGGGCAAAAAACTATTATATGATCCAAGGTCTCTAACTTTCCTTGTCCACAGTCACAAACTCGTTCAGAATAAGGGAGTCCAGAGAAACGACCAGAAAGCACTTTAGAGGGGAAGGAGTTAAGTCTAGCCAATGTGAAGAAAAGGGTAATTAAAAGGCTTCATAAGATCTATTTGACCTGAATTCATAAACATACAGAATCATCCAGTCAAAGATAAAGCATTTCTTGAATTGTTTAGTCATTGCTGGTTAGGTTTTACTTGATTTGGTTTTAATGTAAGAAGGTAAGAAGTAGACATGGGCCCGATCCAAAAAAAAAATTCCGATTCAGCCGTTCGTGGATCTGGGCTGCTGCCGAACGTAGGCCACCAATTCTAAATGATCAACTCTCGTTTCCAGTCCGCAATCGAGAATCGGGGAGGCCAGCGCCCAGGGCAACTGTAGTCAGGCTCTTGCGCGCGTGCTCCTGAGTCGCCCCCACCCACGCAGCAAGCCGTATGTCCTGGTGCGCTGCGAAGCTGGTGGCAGCGCGAGTGGCTCGGAGGCTGCCTGCACCATTCACCTGCCCCGCAAGACAAGGGGCAGCCAGCTTGCCTGTGCGCCCCTTGTCCTGGGGAAAGGCGAACGGCGCAGGTGGCCTCCCAGCCACCCGCACTGCCTTTTGCCTTTTGCCTTTCCCCAGGACAAGGGGCGGCCGGCTTGCCCACACGCCCCTTGTCCTGGGGAAAGGCGAACGGTGCAGGCGGCCTCCCAGCCACCCGCACTGCCTTTTGCCTTTCCCCAGGACAAGGGGCGGCCGGCTTGCCCATGTGCCCCTTGTCCTGGGGAAAGGCAAATGGCGCAGGCGGCCTCCCAGCCACCCGCGCTGCCTTTTGCCTTTCCTTTGTGCCCACCCCCTTCCCCTCCCTCCCCTGGGTTGCTGCTCCATGGTTGGAAGGAAGCCTGCTAATTAAGGAAAGCTGGGCTTCCATTTGTGTTTCAAGGGCAACAGAAGGAGGGCAAACACAGCTCATTTCCCTGACTCCGTTGCCCTGGGAATAAATTACTAGCGCCAGAGTGTCTGCAATTCCGAACAGAAACTGACCCATCCGATCAAGTCCCGAACAAGCAAGCTCCCAACCGCTGGATCGGTTGCCATGGACAGAACCGATTAGCTGAGTCACGATGGCGAAAACGCCACAATCGGGGTTTTTTTGAAATCGTATTTCAGATCGTGCCCATCTCTAGTAAGAAGAGCCCTTATGGATCAGACCAAGTGGTCGATCTAGCCTAGCATCTTGTTTTATACCATGGCTATCCAGTTGTCCTGGAGGACCAACAAGCAGGACCTTTCCCTAGTATTTTCTCCGAGCACTGGTATTTATAGGTTTACTGCCTTTATATACTGTGGCTAGTAACAATTAATGGACCTATCCTAGTGGTTACCAGGTCCCCAGGAGCCCAAACCTGGGGGGGGGGGAACGCATGCACGAGCTACAGAGCATTCCTTGTTGCACCAGGAATGATGTCTTTCCCAGTGCGACAAGGAAGTGAAGGCCCCTCACAGAGCTGATTTGATAAAAATCAGTCCCCAATCTAGTATTGAATGATGTCATTCACAGTGTGACAAGGAAGTCCTCTGCAGCGCGCAGGAGCATGCCTGGGCCCATTCCCTGCACCGTTTCCCCACTAGTCAGGTAGGTGGTGTGTGCGGGGGAGGTTGGGAGCTGGGGATCCCCCACCCCACCAGGGGAATGAGATCCCTAACCTATACGCCATGACAATAGAAAAGAGCAAGAGACCAGTAGCACCTATAAGACTAACAAATTTATTGTGTGGTATGAGCTTTTGCGAGACACAGCAAATTTCTGCACATACAGCTAGAATGTGAGTCCATCTGTCCTTATATTTTAGAGAGTGGAGTGATATCTCCAAGTTAGTCTTATAGGTGCTTCTGGTCTCTTGTTTTTTTCTACAGCTACAGACAGACTAACACGGCTACCCATCTTGATCTATATTTCATGAATTTTTCTAACCCCCTTATTAAGGCATCTATGCTTGTAGCTATCTGAGTCCTCTGAGGCCACACCATAGATCTATACAAGGACATTACAATATTGTCCTTTTTATTTTTGACTCCTTTCCTAATAATCTCTGGCATGGACTCATCTTTTTTACTGCTACCACACACTGCATTGACATTTTCACTGAACTCCTTCAACCCCAAGATTTCTTCCCCTCTCACTCAGCATTTTCAAACCCCATCAGCATATATTTGAAGTTAATCTTTTTTGTTTCAATATGCATCAATTGCATTTACTATTTCATTTAATTTGCCACATAAGTGCCACACTATCAGTTTAGAAAGAGCCTTCTCCTGTTGTCTAGATCTTCACAATCCTTCTTGATTTCATCATTCTGAATAATTTTGTGTCATCTGCAAATCTGACCACTATAATGCTCACCACTAATTTGAGGTAATTTGTAAACAAATTAATAGCACTGGTTCCAACAACAAACTTTGTGACATTGCTCAATTCCCTCCATCGTTCGAGCTATATATTTATTGTTACTCTCTGTTTCCTGTTGTTTAACTAATTTTAATCCATAAGAGTGTTAGAATAGATAAGCAAGATTCAGGTCCAGCAACTAGATTTCGAGGGTAGTTATACTGACTACTTGAGAGAGCTGCAACAAAGATTGTATCTAGAGATGTGAAGGCCTGGAAAGGGGGTTGTTGTTGTAGTAGCTTCATTTTTTTTCCTGAGGACTTTTTTTCAATTTTTCCTAAGAAATAATTGGAGATTTGAGGTGTTAAAAAATTGTATGACATATTTTCTTTTTTATAATGAGTGAAATGCTTTCAAAGACAAGATGGATATATTGTAGACATATACAACTCTAAATCCAATATGTTTCTGTACCTAATATTCATGAGGGAGGCATTCAGAGCTTTCATTGCTTCTCAACTGTTGCTTGGATTCTGTTTCCTTTTGGCCTGACTCTTCCCTTGTTGTTGACCTTTTCACCTCTCCTTCAAACCACTGCAACACACATACCCACAAATTACATAACAATGAAACAAAGTTTCATTCAGAACTGAGTTCTCTCTAACCAGTAGCCTCTGAAGGAAGAAGACAACATCTAACTGGAACTATATCTAACTATTCAGATATTATTGAAAGGTAAGAGTTTCAGTTTATTGTGAATTCAGTTTAAAATGTCATTATAGTTTAATCACTTTAGTTTGACAATACTTTTTATGTAATTTGTACCTTAATTCATTTCTACAACTCTAATACTTAACTTTAAGCTCTGAGAGAAGGGGTTCAGTCAATCTTACTGGGGAGACCCTTTTTACATAAAATGTGATATGCTGCATCATCTGTATGCATGACATCATTAAATATCCTTTTTTCCTACCTTCCTCAGCAAAATTGCTGGCCATCTTCTAAGAAATTGAAGCATTTCCATCCTTCAAGTCCTTCTAGGGAAAAATTGTGTTGTGCAAATACTGCCAAATTAAATATGTATTTCCAATTCTACAGGGATGACCAAATGCATCCTTACATGAAGAAAATGCCTTGCAGACATTAAAAATATTTCATAAGAAATGTAGATAACAGTGGAAGTAGCTTTGAACAGTGTTGATCCATTTTTTCTGTGACGTCTGTATCACAATGTGTTGTCTACTCCACTTCATCTGGTGATGGTGACAACTAGGGATGTGCGTTTCGGCTTTCTGAATGCCGAAAGAAAGCCGAAACAAAAGTGTTTCGGCTTCTTTCGGGTTAGCCGAAACGTTTCAGAGAAAGCCGAAACGTTTCGGCTAGCCAAAAGAAAAAAAGCTGAAACGTTTCGGCTTTCGGCTTTCTTTCGGCTTTTCAATGGGAAAATGCCTCCGTCTTCCCGGACATCTGGGGGAGGCATTTTCCCACCGAATCAGCCCACAATTGGTGGGGACCTTCCTCTAACCCCTCTCTAAAAAAACCCCAAGGTTTAGACCGATTGGACTTTGGGGGGCCATGTTATGGCCCCCCAAAGCAGGTCCCCCTATCAAGTGCTTTTGACAGCAATATTTTGGGGTGATTCTCTGATGTTAAGTGAGTTGTGTTATTTTTGTGTAAGATACTGCTGCCATGGGGGGGGGATTGGGTTTGTGTGGGGCTGTAAGGGGTGGACTTTAGGGGCTGAGAGGACCTACTTGGAGAGGCCATGAAATGCCCCCCCCAAGTGGGAGCAGGCTGAGCCTTGGTGGGGGGTGGGAGGAGGGGTGGGAGAAGGGCCCCTGAGGGCTGGGGGGCATTTTGCATGCAAAATGCCACCCCTGGCAAGACAAGCCTCCCCCAGCTGTCAGTGGTAGAGAAAAGAGCACCTACTTGGGGAGGCCATGAAATGCCCCCCCAAGTGGGAGCAGTCTGAGCCTTGGTGGGGGGTGGGAGGAAGGGTGGGAGAAGGGCCCCAGAGGGTTGGGGGGCATTTTGCATGCAAAATGCCATCCCTGGCAAGACAAGCCTCCCCCAGCTGTCAGTGGTAGAGATGAGAGCAGAGCACCTACTTGGGAAGGCCATGAAATGGCCCCCCCAAGTGGGAGCTGGCTGAGCCTTGGTGGGGGGTGGGAGGAAGGGTGGGAGAAGGGCCCCTGAGGGCTGGGGGGCATTTTGCATGCAAAATGCCACCCCTGGCAAGACAAGCCTCCCCCAGCTGTCAGTGGTAGAGATGAGAGCAGAGCACCTACTTGGGGAGGCCATGAAACCCCCCCCCCAAGTGGGAGCAGGCTGAGCCTTGGTGGGGGGTGGGAGGAAGGGTGGGAGAAGGGCCCCTGAGGGTAAGGGGGCATTTTGCATGCAAAATGCCACCCCTGGCAAAGGAGCCTGCTTCTTCATTTTTTCCCCATAGGAAATAATGAAGAAGATGAGCAGCAGCATGCTAACAATATGCTGCTCCTTCGCTTTCTTATGGGAGGATAGGGGGACCTGCTTTGGGGGGGCATAACATGGCCCCCCAAAGTCCAATCGGTCTGAAACTTGGGGGGGGTTTAGAGAGGGGTTAGAGGAAGGTCCCCTCCAATTGTGGGCTGATTCGGTGGGAAAATGCCTCCCCCAGACGTCCGGGAAGACGGAGGCATTTTCCCATTGAAAAGCCGAAAGCCGAAACAAAGCCGAAACAAAGCCGAAAGCCGAAAGCCAAAACGGCTGGCCGTTTCGGCTTTCGGCTTATTCGAAAGAGATTCTTCTTTCGGCTTTCGGCTTTCGGCTTTAGCCGAAATTTTTTGGCTTGCACGCCCCTAGTGACAACTACATGCAAAAAAATATCCAAGAATAATTTCATTTTTAAATGGGCAGCCTAATCCTAAATGGGGGAGTGGAAAGCAGACAGGGAGAGAACTAACGCTTGCGTGGGCATAAATGGCTCTTATGTGGGCGTAACCCCCTTTCTGTCAGTGCCTGCTCGATGCATGCTACCCTGGCCAGACCACCACTGGCAGACATACTTGGTTTGAGGCACAAGGTGAGACACAAGGTCCCATGCTGATGCTGGAGACGGCAGGGCACGGAGCAGGCTGCAAGTTAGCTTCCTAAGCTGCCCCAGGCCCAGCAATGCCCCCTGCAGTGGTTGCAAGTTATTCCATGAAAACAGGGGGTGCCCATAGGCACCCATTGAATGGAAAAACTCAGTCCACCCACCTGGCAGTCAGTCCTGCCCACACAGCCTGAACAGGGCATAGAATGGTGACTATTATGAGGACCAATCCACATGCACTTCCGAGGTAGGTGAGCCCCCCTCCCCATGCCCAATCACCTGTCCAGGCACCTTACAAAACCTTAAACTGCGCTGCCCATGCACATGTAAGTGGACAGGTGGCCAGAAGCTCTGCCTATCTGCCCCCTGCCATGGGGACTTTGTGCACAAAGTGGGAGAATGGCCCACGTGCATGAAGTGGGCCACAAGTGCACTGGGGGGACTTAGCAGAAAATTGGGAGCACTTTGCACTCACTTATGGGAAGAGGAGCAAAGTCCACAACATCTGACAAACTAACAAAAACCATCCAGATCCCCTTGCAGGTTATCTGACTCTGGAACCTCAGCTTCGGAAGGTGCAAGGCAATACTGACAGGTAAGAAGGAGCTGGGGTGGTGGCTAGCTCAGCTCACTCATTTGTGCCAGCTTCCCCCTCACCTGAACTCTCCTGACTGCCAGCCTCTGTAGGTGAGGCTTTGCGGGGGGGGGGGCAGTGGCAGCAGCCCCTGCCTGCCATGAAGGCAGTTGCCCAGAAAACTACTCCTGGCACAGCCATTTGGGAGAGGGCGCAGACTACCCAGTTAGAGGCTCTCTTCAGACTCCCTCAGCCGGGTCCCTCCCAGCAGAGGACGACATGCGGCCACGGGTCGGGTTGACTGGGTATTCGTAACTCCTTGTTGCTGGAGGGTGCTCAGCCCCTTGACTTATTCCCTCACAGGATAAGACAATCCTTAGGCAGAGGGAGAGCTGCACCTGTGGAGCTGCTGCTGCTGCTCCCACCCATGGACACCTTCCCAGACCATTGCAGATTGGGCTCAGCCTTGGCAGCGGACTGAGCTGGGTCACTTGGAACACATATGTCTGTTTCCCTTGCAGGCAGGTCACAACCCAGCCCCAGCAATCCTCTGCGAGTGCCATTCAGGCCCAGCCCATGGAGCAGTTTCCCAAGGCACCCCGTATCTCAGCCTCATCCCGTGTGGGCAGAATGAGGGATGGATTTTGTGGCTCTGACTGTTGCACAAACTGCCTTTGCTCCCTTTCCAGCTGAGGGACATTGACAAGGAACGCATCCGGAGAACCTCCACACCTTTTCCAGTTTAATAAAACATGTGTTGAAAAATGACAAACTGCTGTCTGTTTGCTTGCTCTCCTGTCATTGACAGTAATCCCCCCCCCCCCCGGTGTCTGTACAGACATCCTTGCAATGTGATAAATAACAAAAAATATATTATTTGGTCAAAGTTTAAATTCAATAGGACATTACGTACTGCATATATTTCAAATTTCCCTCAAATTAATTTTTGGGAAAAAAAATTCATACCTACCTACCTACCTACCTACCTATCTAGCTATCTATCTAGTACTGCTTATACGGCTATTGCCTTAAGCAAAAATTAAAATGGAAAGAACCTTACTTGATATGTCTCTGATGTTTAATTATTGCCCCTATATATTTTGTCACAGAAAGAGTAATGGAGTTATTTGTATCGGATAGTAACCACATCACCGGCCTCTCATATTAGGTAGTTCCATATTTTTAAGTAGAAGGATGATTAAGCTTGCCCTCAGCTCATTAAATATGGAACACCCTATAATCATATATTCAATGGTTTCAATTTTATCATATGGACATCTGTATGTTCTGTTAGCATATGGTACTTCTTCATGGCTTTCAAAATTTCCAGAAACTTTACATGAGTAACTATATCTAGTCAGAGCTGGAAATGCAGCATCTGGGTGAGAAATCAGAAAACTAAGGGAGAATTTGTGAGGGGCACCTCATGATCCTCTGTATCCACCTCTCCTGTCATGTCTGTACCCATCCATGCCATTAATTGATGCTGACCTGTTGTTCTGAACCAATGTTTAATGTCATATGCCTTAATGCCATATACCTTAATGTCATATTGCCAATGCCATAACTACTTTGCTTTCACAGGCTTTGCTTTCACTGAAGCTGCAGGTGCTTTATCAAACGGCTTTTAGAACTCTCAATGCCTTTGTCCTTGTACACTGCTCACTCCCATGAATTACTGTGTTTCAAGTTTAATCTCCTACTGTCTCAGTGTCTGGACTTGATAGTTAAAATATGCAAGGAGTTCTCAGGACTGATTCCCGCCAAAAGTTGTGGTTGCTGGTGGGAGGGGGAAGGGAGCAATTGTGTTCATCAAGAAAAAGGTTTTCAAACATGTCGTCATTCCTGTCAACCTGTTTCTTACTGCTTAGTTGCTAACCTTGCTTCTGAGTAATCTTATGACATATCTGTGGAAATGATCTGATTTCTGAATAAAACCATTTAACCAAGAGACTGGATTCTTGCTGCAATGATACAGGGATCTATCTGCCATAGCCTGTCATCCATAGCCTGACATCTCCATGGTATTTGGAGTTGTCAACTATGGATTGAGAAACTCCTAGAGATTCTGGGGTAGTTCCTTTGCAAGGCAAGGTTGGGAAGGGGAGGGACCTGAGCACAGTATAATGCTACGAAGTCCATCCTCTAAAGCAGCCATTTTTCTTCAATAGATCTTTGTAGACTGGAGATGAGTTGTAATTCTGATAGAACGGGCCCCACCTATTAGAACATCCACCTCCAAAAAATAAATCTCCTTCTTCTTTAATTATTTTTCAGTGACAGTTGGAAATGGATTAATGAACTGTTTGTGCTGCTTGTATTTGTCTTTAAATATTTATATTGTATTTATTATGTTTTCAATTGTGCTTGTAATTTTAATGTCTATAAATGTGATCCGCCCAAAGCCTGCTGGTGTGGGGAGGGTGGAATACAAATTTAAACAAATAAAATAAATAAATATACAAGACCCACCTGGAGGTTGGTAACCCAAATACTATTTCATCTTTCTGTCTTCCTGGCAACACCTATATCCTCACTTTTCCCTGCTTCCTTCTGTCCTTCCCACCCACTCACCATCCTACCATAGAGTTTTTTCCCTCGAACCACAATGGTTCTTCTGGGCCTGCAAAAAGATATTTTCACTTCTACAAGTGACATCATTATGTTGCTGATGAGCTTGCACAACTGCCAGTAAGTTTGTTTTCTGTGCTACCACAGTCCCCCTCCCCCACAGTCCCCCTACCAAATGCCAGGGGATTTGGCAACCTTTACCCACATCTGTATTGCCATTATCTTTTGATCTATCTTTAGATGTATTCTGTCTGGTGTTACACTAAGCTCAGCTCTGCTCAGTAGGCCTAAGTGCTGCAGGTTCTTCCCAGAGTTCCATGGAGAACAAGATCAACCATGCACACATAGGGTTAGATTTACAAATCAAATCAGTTTATTAAGCACAACACCACACTACACTAGCAGTAACAAATTATTAAGAAAAGTCATTATACATCCTTACCCACAGGAATTAAGCTACAGGGTGGCTATTTGGTCACTTCAGAGGTAGATAACATATCTGGTCATTTCAGGGATGGCAAGACGGAACTAGCACATACAATCATGGCTAGATTTGCTGTGCAGCTAATGAAGAATATAAAAGGTTTGGTATCTTGGGTTGAGTTTCCCTCTGGACTTCTCCCTCCCTGGATTCCCCTGAGCTTACTTTGGCTAAATAGTTTTAAAGAAAAATGTTTCTATTGCTTTCAACAGGCATGTCAAGAGTTCAGTTACACTCTCTCCTTTCAACTGTCTTTTCCGTGCACGTTCTGAACACATCTCATCCAAGACAAGAATACTTTCCTGTGAAGCACAGATATAAGCAAGGTTTCAGCAATTCATATCCATACCTATTCAGTCTTCCTCTAGGCTATTTGTGCATATGGCTTCAGGCAACCATTTTTATTCTATATTATTACTTTGTGTACCCTGACCTGGATAGCCCTGATGAGCCTGATCTCATCAGATCTCAGAAGCTAAGCAGGGTCAGCCTTGGTTAGTAATTGGATGGGCGACCTCCAACAAAGAACATGGTTGCAGAGGCAGGCAACGACAAAGCACCTTGTTTAGCTTCTTGCCATGAAAACCCCACCAGCGGTCAACATAAGTTAGCTATGACTAGAGATGGGCACAAACAGCAATTCGAACAACCCCCCCCCCCATGAACAGCCCCATTTGCTGTTCGCGAACAAGCTGTTTGTGAGGCCCCATTCTAAACAAACAGGTGGTCATGGCAAGCCTCGTTCGTTGCTGTGCATTGCTGTTCATTCAGCCAGATAGTCTGGCACCTGTAATCAATTTCCTTGGCAACTTAGGCAGGGATTATCTGAACTCTGTCTGAACTCCTGCTGTTGCCCTGGAAACCCCAATCTAAGCCCAATTTAGCTTGATCTTCCTTTCAAGGTCTTCCTTTCAAGTGTGGAGCTCCAAATTTGTTACAACAAGGGAGCAAAGACCAGGGGGAGGGGGGGCTCCCAGCTCTGGCTTTCAGGGAAAGACAGCTGCTGTTAGAGAGACAGGGTCAGTGCATTGGTGCTTGGATTTTCTTTGTGTGTGGTGGGATAGGGATCTACCTCTTCAGGTTGCAAATTGGCCAATTGACCCAAGCAGGAGCATTATGAGTGACTCATCCCCATGGTAACTGAGTGAGTTGGGCAGTCAGTGTTCAAGTAGCATGTTCATATGGCACATGAGTGACTTGGCATTGTTGCAGCCACATGACTCAGGCAGGCACTGCATACCTCATTTAGCTGCAAACTGGCCAAGTGACTCAGTCAAGCACCATCTGACTTCATCAGCTGCAAGAGCCTTGGGTGGGAGCCATCTTAGTGACTCAGGCGGAGCTGTCTATATTACTGGGCTATAGCCACATAACAGTTTTGTTAACTGAAATATTTGACCAGACAGCAACTCCAATTTCCTGTAGATGCTGGTTAAGAAAGCCTTTAATGTACTCCCCAGAGGGTTTTTTAAAGAACTGGCTCTGTCCAGTTCTTAACCGCAACTTAGCAAATCAACTTTTTGACAAATGCCTCTTTTCAGCTGGAAGGACATTTTTCTTAGCTTTAGCATCTGAGCTTTTAATTTATTAGCCAAGTCCTGACTTGAATTTTGAATGAAAAGTTGAATTCTAACTCCTGGTATTCCCATGTTACTCTGGATTGCAACAAGTGTTAACATGTTACTAGCTCACATCAGTCAGATAAAATGTCTAATATAGAAATTAGACTGAAGTGTCTAAACATTTATGTAGCTTGTTCCCCCCAAACATAAAGACCTATATCCACCCATTGCCCATATCCTTTGCACTATTCTCAGTTACCCAAATGATCTTCAACTCAAATAAACTATGGGAGATTTTTCAAACTGTTTAGAAGTTGGGATTGGAACACATTTCTAAACTGAAACTCATTATTTGTTTCATTGGCTATGTACACTATTTTCAGAGGTATTTATTTTTCTGGTCCTGATAGCATTGCCTTTAACTGGAATGCTACATTATATCAAAGCCATTCTACAAGGTTGGTAATCTCATAGGACAATCCATTCTCTTATTTAATAGAGTCGCAAAATAGAATTGCAAAATGTCTACTCTTATCATCAATGGGCAACTGTTTGGCAAATGGTTTACTGACTTTCATGTGTTATGTGGAAGGCATAATTGTCATTTTTTTTAAAAAAGACATTTTTGAGAGCTTTGCAGGTGCTTTCTGTTTCAGATTAAACCAAATATGTCTAATACATTACATTCTGCAGTATCTAGCCTAAAATGAGATTTCATGGTATATTTCCCTTAAAATTATTTGTAGCATAAATCACCATTTGTGCTGCAATTTTTCAACTAGAACTGGTTTGTAAGCTTTGCCTCTTGATTATATAGTTGGTTGGCCTTAGTGTATGCCCATTATAT
This sequence comes from Eublepharis macularius, assembly GCF_028583425.1. Classification (NCBI taxonomy): domain Eukaryota; kingdom Metazoa; phylum Chordata; class Lepidosauria; order Squamata; family Eublepharidae; genus Eublepharis; species Eublepharis macularius. Next base: position 122,003,200 of record NC_072792.1, read on the forward strand.
TTTAGCAATAATCTTATTTAACTCAGGTGATTTATTTCTTGGCCTTACTCCATCTGATATAGTTGCACAGATGGATGGATGGATATGGGAGAAAGTAACCCTATATTTTCATTTACATTATTTGTTACTCAAAGATCTTAAAACTTGTGATCACCACCATATTCTTCCAGTGTTTTATTTATGCAGTATTTTCAGCAGATGTGGATGGGCATAACTATGTTTTATACTTGAATGTTCTTGTTAATGATGCAATACTGTGGCTGTACTAGTCAGCAGTTACATTTTCATTGATATCAAAAAGGTCAAAATTGCAGATAATGAAAAGCTCTTTTTGGCAGTAGCAAGCCACTAGAATTTTTACTCACAAAATCATGGGCCAAATTACATTGTTCCACACCTTGCTAGCATTTCCAGACTCCTATAAATCACTCTTTTATCATCCTTATCACTTTGTGAGTTCTTGCTAGTTTGGGTTATCCTATAATGATGTGAGTTCATACATAAAATCATTCATACACAGGTTTGTCACAAAACCTCTAAGGACAAAACCAAGAGTTTTAACTGATAGTGACATTTATGATGTTTGAGTTGGTGGGAACTAAAAAAAAAAATCAAACTTCCTGATCACCCTTACTTGCTTTAATCCAAGACAAACCAGCTGAACTAAATTTAAACCAGCACATTGTCTCTGATCCTTATCATCCTCTTCCTCCCCCGCCCCCCTAAAAAAGGCAGAAAAAATATCTGGACTCTGTCTTCCTTTCTTTTAAATTCTGCACAGAACCAGGGTGTTTCTGGGGTGGGTGGCATGCCATTCCCCCCTCCCCACTATTTTCTGCTTCCTTCTCTCCTTCCCATCCATCAGCCAACCTACCATTATTTTCCCCTCCCATCATCAACTTCTACTTACATCCTCCTGGAAGCCTCTGCCTAGGAAAACTTCAGCCAAGTTGTGTAGTACTGGCTGAGCCAGGCCTAGTTCTATAAAAGGAAACAAAGACACCCACATAAACTTACTCATCACAGTTTGTACAAAGTGAACCTTATCAAAACAGTAATTTAGTAAATATTTATATATATATTACATGACAATGAAGGCAACCCAAGTAATGTGACTCTCAGCCCACAGTTGGAGCAATCATTCCTATAGGTGGTCTATTTAAAGGACCCAATATTCAGGTATACATAAAGTGCTGCTGGTAAGTGCTATTGTAAACATTAATATATTAAATATTGCACATTTATATTAAAGTGAAAATGCATCAATTAGCACCAATAAAGCAAGCATACAACATAGCATCCAACAAACAAAGGTCAAAAACACTCAATATCCACACAGTGTGGGAGAGTCCAAATGCTCTCTCAGGTAGAGGCAATTTCAAGTGACTGTGAAAAGTCCTAAGTGAAAAATAATCTTCTTAATAGAAGTTCTGTTCTTTAGTTGAAGTTCTAATGGGTTGTCTATATCATTATTGGTCCTGTTTCAATTCATATAAATTCCATTTATAACAATTTCTCTCAGCAAAGTCATGTATGTCATTTACAGCAATAGCAATCACAGTCACACCCACCCATCTTTTATCTACTTTTATCTACACCCTCATAATAATCCTGTGAGATAGAGTTAGGGTGAGTGACTTTGAATGGCCCAAGGTCACCCAGTGATTTTCTACAGCAGAGTGGAGATTTGAACCTGGGTATCCTAGATCCTAGTCTGAAACTCTAACCACTAACTCTAATACAGTGTTTTTGTGGAGTGGCTGCTGCTGTTGAAGAGTAGCAGAACAAACAGGGGTGTGCACTTCCCGCAGTGACCAGAAACAAAAAGAAGGGGAAGGCAGCAACTACAATACCAAAAGAATTATGAAAATATGATATATATGCTTATAGTAATGACAATACAATTGGATAAAGAGCATATGTGAAAATTAATCAAAGATATGAATCATATATACAAGTCATATATACAAAAATTCAATGAGTCATATATACAAAAATTCAAAGGTTAGAGACCAAAAGCCGAATATATCCAGACAAATTAATGGCAAAACACAATACAGTCAGTACATGGAAGTAATTTACAAAGTGCCAGGACCAATATCAATGTAAAGTCAAAGTAAGCTGGTTCAGACCACAAACATGTAGTATATACTCATAAAGGAAAAGGGTAGGTAATCAGTTCATGTGTACAAACAATGTCCATATGTGGGCAACACCCAAAACTCCTATGAAAGGGCCAATGGGCTCATGCTTGCATATTTCATATTCCCATTTCACAGGTCATTGCTTCCTCAGGGCGGTAACCAGGTGCCCCACACAGAAAAAAAGATTGAAGTCTTAAACCAAACAGACACACAAATTCACGCCGTGTTGTGCTGCCGGACCGCTCCCATTGAGGCTGTGAATTTGTGTGTCTGTTTGGTTTAAGACTTCAATCTTTTTTTCTGTGTGTGGCACCTGGTTACCGCCCTGAGGAAGCAATGACCTGTGAAATGGGAATATGAAATATGCAAGCATGAGCCCATTGGCCCTAAGGACACTGATTGCCAATGCATGCTTGCCCATAGGGAACAATGGAGACCATGTTTGTCCATAACGAATAATGGAGAGTATGCTTGCCCATAGAGATTAAATTGCCCATAGACAATACATGATTGCCAATATAGAATGCATAATTGCCATTATGGAATAATGAAGATCATGCTTGCCCATAGGGAATAATGGAAGGCACGCTTGCCCATACAGAATAATGGAGGCCATGCTTTCCCCACAGGCAATGGAAACCACACATGCCCATAGAGGGAGAGGTGTTTGTGTATTGTCATAGGCTTTGTAGCCACTTTCTTCCTCCAGTGTCTCTGTGGTTTTGGCTGCTTTCTTTTGTTTCTCTTTAAAAAGAATGGAGAATGGCCCAGGTACTTAGTTTGGGTGCTTACAATTTTGGACCCAGAGGTAACTGCCTTATATCTCTTTTGCTAAAACCACTGTTCTTTCTTATTTGTGTCAATCTGGTTAGCCTTCCATTGTTAAAGGAAGTTGTTTGCCATTTATTGCTTCCTTGACTTTATATGTTAGCCATACTGGCCTGCTCTTAGATTTGAAACCAAAAAGCAACCAGAGGCCACCATGGATATAAACAAACAAAGTACTAGGAACAATAGTCTCCCATGGAATATCAATAAACAAAGTATATCTAGTATTAGTATAATATCAAATTTATAAACTGCAAAGTGCTCATAAATGAATTACACAATATATGTACTCAGTTTCAATAAATATCAATACATATTGAATATGACAAAGAATAGCACACAGGACAAATGAAAAACTGGTGAAGTCATCACTGTCTCTAACCAGATGATGAATGAATACATGGACAGCTAAATACAATGTCTTCCTGTCAGTCTGCTGGTGCTTCTGTAAATCCTGCTTCTCCAATACACACTGGAACGAACAAAAGGGTCTGTGATGGTTCTGTGCTACGTCCTGGCAAGTAAGTTGGTAGCTGATAGGTATAAGATATATCTCATGTACACTCTATTGACCTCTGAAAATTTGTATTGACAGGTGCAGCAGAATGCAGAGGACCTAGTTGGACTGTGAAATGTCACAAAGCTGTCCAAACCACCTCTCCAGGGTATAAAGAATCAAACAAAGTCCATCCAAAAGGCTGCTAGCTCAACTCCTGTTTCATTTTCCTCTTTGTCAAGGAAATTATACATTCATATCTGTTCAATTCATCATAGTCATCTGTCAACATTCATGGCAAGTTGCTCTACAATGCAAATAGTCACTCCAAGTACTCCATGGGGGACTATTGTTCCTAGTAGTTTGTTTGCTCTTAGATTTGGCCAACCTAGTCTGTGACATACATTCTGTCCGTGCTTCTGTTATTATCGATTTAAATCCCTCATGGAGGGATTAGACCCTCCTTACCTTCCCTCTAAATTTTCCTTACCTCCTGAATTTTTGAGAACTTTGACTTCCTATAATGAAATGTTTAAAATTGGATTTTGGTTGAATTTTTTGGTCAACCTTTTATTCACATATACGTGAGACTCCACTGAATTGTGATCACTGTTCCCAGTGGGCACAACCAGTTCTACATCTTGCACCAGGTTCTGAGCATTACTTGGGACTAACTCCTGGATCACCTCCCCTCCAGTTGGTTCCATGCCCATCTGTTCGAAGGAACAATAATTTAGATTCACCTCTATGCCTCTGTGCTTGAGAGTATATGGATGGCAGGGTCTCAATCAATAGCCTCAATCAATTACTCTCAGCATTCCACACTTAAGGATACATCAATCTCCAATTTTGACATATTTATTTCTTTCACTGTTTTTCCTCCGGAATTGAACCCAAAATAAATGGAAACCATATAAACTAACCTTATTATTCCTGTTTGACCCCTGAATCTGTTAAACATCTTCATTATGTTGTATAAAAATTTACTGCGCACCCTAGCCGAAGGATAAATAGACATCAAGAATCATAAAACTGAGAAACCTGTAGCAGAACATTTCAGCCTCCCAGGGCACTTAATGGGAGACCTAAAAGTAGCTGTTTTATTGATGAATTACAAGTTATTACAGAACTCAGGACAATGGAACTCTCAGGGCTTAACAGAGATATTGGCTTCTTATCTCACTACAAGTGCTAAGTCATTCTGTTCTTACTTATACCTAGAAATTAAACTTTGTGGGTCTTAAAGCGGCCACTGGACTCAAACTTAGTTCTCACATCTGTTGATGACACCCAACTTTATCTGCTGATGGATGGCCAGCCAGACTCCGCTCTAGATAGTTTGGTCAGGGCTTTGGAGGCAGTGACAGGATGGTTGAAACAGAGCAAGCTGAAGTTGAATCCTTTGAAGATGGTGGTCCTGAACCAGGGCCATAGGCTCTTGAGTTTGGGGATCTGGCTTCTAGCCCTTGATGGGGAGCTGCTCACACCTGTGTGAGTGGTGAGGAGTCTGGGCATGGCCTTAGATGTCTCTCTGTCAAGAGACTCAAGTCACAGCAGTTGCCCGATCTGCGTTTTTCTACCTTCATCATATCGGGCAGCTTGTTCCTTACCTTTCAGCCCCTGACCTTGCTGCTGTGATCCATGCAATGGTCACCTCAAGATTGGACTACTGCAACTCACTCTACACTGGGCTGCCCTTGTCCCTACTCCAGAAGTTGCAATTGGTTCAGAATGTGGTGGCACACATTCTGTCTGGGATGCCATTCTGGTCATATATAACGCCAGTTTTGTGTCAGCTGCACTGGCTCCCAGTAGAATTCCAGATTAGGTTCAAGGTCTCGGTAATGACCTTTAAAGCCCTTAGCGGACTGGGACCAACATACCTGCGGGACCGCTTCTCGCCATATGTTCCCTGGAGAGCCTTTTGTTTGGCAGATCAACATCTGCTGGTGGGCCCTGGCCTCAGGAAGGTTCATCTTGCCTTGACCAGGGCCAGGGCCTTTTTGGCATTGGCACCGACCTGGTGGAACTCTCTGTCTGCAGAGACCCAGACCCAGCAGGCTTTATTATCTTTCCACTGGGCCTGCAAGACAGAGTTGTTCTACCAGGCATATGATGGTTGAGGCGGGCATCCTCACTGCTTCAATCGGCCTCCCACCAGGGGGGAAATTATCCTCCCTGTCTGCTCCCTGTCTGCTCCCTGAACATCAAACAGTTTGCTACCCACCCCCATCGGGTTCTTGTATAAAGAGGGATTGTACAATAAGAATGCTGTTGTGTTTTACTCAAGTGTTTTAATTATTATGTTGCCTTTTATATTTTTTTATGTGATCTGCTCTGAGCTTGGTTCTCAGGGAGAAAGAACAAATAAGGCCGTTCCTGCAATGGTACCGGTTGAAGCAAAGAAAGGGAAAATTCCCTACAGGAAACACCAACACTCAATGCGCAAAGCCACTCTTATTAATAAATACTTAATTTTCCAAAGTGCAAGTGCCTCTTATTTCTTTAGACAGTATTACAAATTCATTCATGCACGAAATTCCTCAATACACAGATATGTACAGTCGGCGCAGTACACAAATAAACTTCCAGGTTTGGTGGAAACTCTATCCAACAAAAGTCCTTTGAGTATTTTTTCTTTCGTTTGTTTATTCTTTCTTCTCACGGAGTTCTTTCAAACTCGGATTCCTCCAGTAGGTGAAACCAATTCCAAACGGAAGGGGAAAGAGGGGCCGCCACACTTGATCTGGGGCCGGCTATGAACACAGATTTCGTGCCACCTTCTTCAGGAGTGTGTCACCTATTGTTAACACGGACCTATGAGTCTACTTTCAACCTTAATACGTCTCCCACCCTTATAGTCATTGTCTTGTACTCACATTCGCCCTAGGAGGAAACATCACCAATTCATTTCTCTCTCCTCCTGGATAGTAGGTGGACATGCGTTCTCTTGCATATTGGCCACTGCAAACTGCACCTTTTAATTCCACATAGATTGATTGGGAACACTCCTTCTTAAAGATACAGCACGTAATTCTCACGCCACATTGAACAATCACCATTTCACGTGAACCACTTACAAAAAACAGCTTAAAGACAACTCATTATTTGGTCCCTTTGGCCTGACGGTATCAAGTTTATGGATCCAGAAAGCTTCCCGTCTCTCCGATAGCTCTAATCGCCAACTCCGGAGCAGAACGGTATTTTCCAACAATAGGGAACCTTTTTTAGGCAAAGGCAAGAAAAGATCTTTTCCCAAATCAAGACAGAAACCCTAGTGGTTAATCTCTCCAAACATAGTTTAGAACCAGCAGAGTACTCACTTCTCAATAAAGGGTTGGGCTATGTGCCCACACTTATGTATCAGTCCCTTCAAACAAGAATAGATGTTTTCAAATTGGTCCATCAGATAAAATTAAAAGCATTCTTTAGTAGTACAGCTGGAAGCAATAACAACTTAGAGGTAGAGATACCAAAACGCCTTAGACAAAAGTCTACTTTTATGCCCCCCACTTCCGACCATAGAATTGATATGTTTGAATACATGGCCATGCGGGACATTGTGCGACTTGAACGTGAACCGATGAGGATATGGCAGAACTTATCCAGGGCAGAAAAAAGAGCAGTTAATACCTTAAAGAATGACGGGAATATAATAATAAAACAGGCAGACAAAGGGGGAGGAGTGGTAATTATGGATCGAGATATGTACATAGGGGAAGTTATGAGGCAATTAGGAGACACCTCCAGTTATTTGAGGATTCCCTCTGACCCAACAGACCACATTAAAGACATTATCAAGGTGGTCATTGACGAGGCAAGGGAAATGGGGGAAATAGATGATCAGCTGCATAAGTTATTACAGGCAAGGACACCACGGACCCCGGTTTTCTACATATTACCGAAAATACATAAAAAGACCTTTCCTCCCCCGGGCCGTCCTATCGTCTCAGGGTGTGGTTCCATTCTGGAACCATTAGCAATATTGATCGATTCGGCCCTGAGACCAGCAGTAGCCGCAATACACCCTCTCCTACAAGATACTAGAGATTTCATTAAGAGGATAGAAGGCACTTACATGGAGGAGGATGCTTGTCTCCTCACCATGGACGTAGCATCTTTATATACCATCATTCCACATGACATGGCTAGAATAGTAGTGGAAGAGGCTCTAGACTTTGAGGCGGGGAAACGACCATCAAAAAAATTTCTGCTACAACTATTGGACCTTGTGTTAGAAAAAAATTACTTTCGCTTCCAGGACCAGTTCTTTTTCCAACTTAGGGGAGTAGCCATGGGATGATCGGCAGCACCAAATATAGCAAACTTATTTATGAGTAGATGGGAGAATCAATATATCTTACACCCATCTAACCCATTTGGAACACAAATTATCCAGTATTTCCGATACATTGACGATCTTTATTTTGTGTACAAGGGGATAGATACAGTGGAGAGGTTTTGTGGGTGGCTCAATGACAGGGACCCCAACGTGAAATTCACCTGGCAATACAATAAAAATGAAATTAATTACTTGGATGTGATTACATTCAGAGGTATAGCAAATGAGATTAAGGTAAGAATGTACAATAAGGAAACAGACAAGAACTCATACTTGGACTTTAAATCATTCCATCCTCGACACCTACGCGAGAATATTCCCTTTAGCCAATTGTTACGAATCAAGCGTAACTCCTCTTCCGTAACTGATTTTGTCAAAGATGGGAGGAATTTATGCGAACAGTTTAGTAGAAGGAGCTATCCGCAAAAGGTTATACAGACAGCCTGGGAGAGGGCAAACAATGTAGGAAGGGAATCGCTTTTTGAACTGGCAGGAAGGGACCGGGAAAATAGAATTGTGTGGGCATTGGATTTTACTCCGAGAGCCAATCAGATCAAAAAGATAGTATTCCAGCATTGGAAGTTGATAGAAGGCATTAGTGGCTGTGAATTCAAACCCAGAATTGGCTTCCGCAAAACTAAGAGCTTGAGAGACGATCTGATATGGGCTGACATGAAAGACAAAGACAAATTACATAACTTAACATGGGGTAATTTCAGATGCGGTCACTGTCAAGTATGCAATGTATTTTGGGAAGGTAAGGAGATTAGTTTTGGAGGCAATAGGGTTGTCATTGACCATTTTGCCAATTGCCAGACTAAAGGGGTCATCTATGCTTTGGAGTGCCCTTGTAGATTGATATATGTCGGGTGCACCTCAAGACCCGTTAAAGTGAGAATATTAGAACACATGTCATGCATCCGCAACAACATTCAGGAAGCCCCCCTTACACAACATTTTAGGGAGCATGGACATCCGGAGAATGCCCTCAAGGTAATGATTTTGGAAGTCATTGACAGAAGTAGCTGTGACTCTTTACAAACTTGGCTTCTCTGCCGGGAAGCTTTCTGGATCTATAAACTTGATACCATCAGGCCAAAGGGACTGAATAATGAGTTGTCTTTAAGCTGTTTTTTGTAAGTGGTTCACGTGAAATGGTGATTGTTCAATGTGGCGTGAGAATTACGTGCTGTATCTTTAAGAAGGAGTGTTCCCAATCAATCTATGTGGAATTAAAAGGTGCAGTTTGCAGTGGCCAATATGCAAGAGAACGCATGTCCACCTACTATCCAGGAGGAGAGAGAAATGAATTGGTGATGTTTCCTCCTAGGGCGAATGTGAGTACAAGACGATGACTATAAGGGTGGGAGACGTATTAAGGTTGAAAGTAGACTCATAGGTCCGTGTTAACAACAGGTGACATGCTCCTGAAGAAGGTGGCACGAAATCTGTGTTTGTAGCCGGCCCCAGATCGAGCGTGGCGGCCCCTCTTTCCCCTTCCGCTTGGAATTGGTTTCACCTACTGGAGGAATCCGAGTTTGAAAGAACTCCGTGAGAAGAAAGAATAAACAAATGAAAGAAAAAATACTCAAAGGACTTTTGTTGGATAGAGTTTCCACCAAACCTGGAAGTTTATTTGTGTACTGCGCCGACTGTACATATCTGTGTATTGAGGAATTTCGTGCATGAATGAATTTGTAATACTGTCTAAAGAAATAAGAGGCACTTGCACTTTGGAAAATTAAGTATTTATTAATAAGAGTGGCTTTGCACGTTGAGTGTTGGTGTTTCCTGTAGGGAATTTTCCCTTTCTTTGCTTCAACTGGTTCTCAGGGAGAGCAGAATATAAAAGTAATAAATAAATAAATATTGTCAACTCCTTTATTATTTGTATTCCAAGTTGCTGCTATTTACATGTCCTACCAAATGTGTTATTCCAATCTCAGCTGTATTTATTGATCAGTTACTTATGAATCTTTCCTCTAATTAGCTCTTCCTGGCAACTAACCCCTGTACCTGCATGCAATATTTGGGGAAATCAATTTCCCCAAAGTGGGCACATGCTGAATGTCTGTCCTTACATGTACCCAGTGTTGAATTCTGAGCCCCTTTCCAAATCTCTGTGTATTTTATTTAACTATCACATGACAATATGCTTAAGGATAGGGCATCTGGATTTGGCATTCGTGAATTTATCTGCATATGATTCCAGAGTTTCTTCAAAGCCCATATAAACCCTTGAAAAGTTTCCCAATGACTCTGAAAACAGCACTGAGTGTTATATACCTAATAGCACACCATTCTGAAGCTTACATGAACACACGCAGACACACACATACAAACACATACACACACACAATATTTTAGTTCTAAAGAAGTTTACAATCCTGGTTTTAACATAATTTCTTGTTTCATTGTTCAACATACTGCTTTTTAAACTTTATCTTCTTTAGGAATAAAATAACAGACAAATAACTGTAACTTTGAATCTTTCTGCCTCTCCCTGTATCAGCTCCAGCCTCTGTTATCCAATCTAGAAGGAGGGAAGAAGTGGACTGGAAAATGGGCTGGAAGACAATTGTAGCATTCTCAGGTTGGCACCAGGATTTCTGTGGTCAGGCATCTGTCAAGCTCTTTGGCCTAGCAAAGGTTCTCAAAGAAAGTGCTTGGAGGCACTGGGGGGAGCAGAGAGCTAGATAATTGAGCTTTGCTGTCTCCTCCAGGCACCCCTTCAATCGGCCCAGAGGCACTGATATCAATTCAGTGAATTTTTCATGTTCCTCTTAGACCCACTGGCACCGATACAACTAAAATGTTGTACTCTATTCCCTGTAGTGTAGCTGCAATATAGGGGTGTGTCTGTGGCTATTGTTTTATCTAATGTAAATTATTATTGTGTGTTTTAGTTGTATGTGATCTGCCCTGAACCTGCAGGCTGTGGGAAGGGTGGAATACAAATTGAATTAAATAAATAAATATTACAGAGGGAGAGTACAGACACAATGGAGGGAAGAACAAATGTGGAAGGGACTTGAGCGAGGCACACCAATGGCGGTAACCATGGATATCTTGTGCCCAGTTGTCCCCAAAAACCTGCAGCAAGCCATAAGTAAACTAGGAATGTGTGATTCAGTATCCGGTATACCAAATATATACTGAATAATTGAGGATTCAGTTTTTTCTGGGTATACTGAATAACATTAGAGAATCCCAAAGAAAACTGGGATACTAATTAAGTCAACACCAAATAACCCCAAATTTATATTGGAACAGATATTAAACACATCAGTCTGCAAGCTTCTGATGGACAAAATAATGATATGGGAAAGTATGCATGGATTTGTCCTCAACTGGTCCTGCCAGACCAACCTCATCTCCTTCTATGATCAAGTGACAGGCTTACTGGATCACGAGAATACTGTTGATGTAGTTTATCTGGATTTCAGTAAAGCTTTTGACAAGACTCCTCATGATGTTCTGATGGGTAAACTAGAGGACTGAGGACTAGACTCTAGGATAGTTAGGTGGATAGGGAGCTGGTTGCAGAACTGCACTCAAAGAGTACTTGTCAATGGCATTTCATCTGAATGTGTCCAGCGGGGTTCCACAGGGCTCGGTTCTGGGCCCAATATTTTTCAATATTTTTATAAATGATCTGGATGACGGTGTGGAGGGGCTACTCATTAAATTTGTAGATAACACCTAATTGGGAGAAGCAGCAAACACACCAGTAGATAGAGATAGAACACACTGGAAAAGTGAGCGGATGTGAATAAGATGCAATTTAACAAGGATAAGTACCGAGTTCTACAGCAGTGTAGCAAAGACAAGGAACATGCATACTGGATGGGGAATACACTTCTGGGTAGCAATGTGTGTGAACAAGATCTTGTGGTTCGGAGTGAATGTAAGTTAAATATGAGCAGCCAGTGTGATGCAATGACAAAAAAGGCTAATGTAATCTTTGCATGTATCAACAGAGGCATAACATCCAAATTGCAAGATGTCATAGAGGGATATGATTGCTCAGTTTAACTATTTGAAGGGCAGTCACTTAGAGGAGGGCAGGGAGCTGTTCCTGTTGGCAGCTGAGGATATGAGTCGCAATAATGGGATTAATTAAGGATGGGAAGGTGTATATTAGGAAGCAACGTAAGATGGGATTTGGAGGGGTATAATGCCACAGACACTGACCTCCAATGACACCATTGTCTCCTAGAGAGATAACATCACCATATAGAGTTCAGTTGTAATGGAAAAACATCTCCAGGAGCCAAGTGGAGTTGTTGGCAACCCTACTATGGAGGGCCCTCTGTGTGGTATAGTGACAAAGAAGCTAGTTCTCCAAAATATCCACTGTCATAGTTTTACAATCTCTCCTTTGGAGGTCAATGGTAGTTCTTGGAGATCTCTAGGTAAGTTGGGAACTACTGTAAGGAGGTGTTCCTGACATCACAGTTGCCAATATCCATTGTCTCCAGTTTAGGTAAAATAGATCATATGGAGTTCAGTTGAAATGGAAGATCTCCAGGTTTGGCAATCCTAATATGGAGGGTCCTCAGTGGGGTATAATTCCATGGAAGCCACATTCCAAAGCCACCATTCTGAGTGAGATAATTAAAATTTGTCATTTGAAAATCATTTGTCATTCTGGGAAATCTCTAGGTGGGTTGGCATCAATTGTCAGGTGGTACCTAAGTAGGGTATAATTCCAAATAGACCAGTCTAAGAAGCCTCCATGTCTCTGAGAATGTTAACATCTGTCATTTGGAGATCAGCTGTAATTTGTGGAGATCTCCAGAAGGGTTGGCAACCATACTAGTGTCATCAAGCCAAGAGGCCTTAGCATGGACCTGTCTGCTGCCAAGCCTGCCACTATCTCCCAAAGAACCCTAGGAGCAGAGAATGCTGAGGGTAAAGACAGAGACCTGGACCAAGGATGAATTTGGATGAAGGAACAGAGAGAATGCTTATTAAATTTGCAGAGGATATTAAATTGGGAGAGGTAACAAATATGGTAGAAGACAGAGCCAGGATACAGGATGATCTTGACAAGCTGGAAAACTAGGCTAAATTAAATAAAATGATTTTTAACAGAGATGTATACAAAGTTCTCCATTTAGGTAAGACAAATCAAATCAACAGAAGTATAGTATCCAAATCACGAGAAGTGATGATATTGCTCTGCTCTGGTCAGACCTCACCTAGAGTATTGTGTTCAATTTTGGGTACCACAATTTCAGAAGGATATAGACAAGCTGGAAAATGTGCAGAGGAGGGCAATGAAGATGGTAAGGGGTCTGGAGGCTGTCCTATGAGGAAAGGTTGAAGGAGCTTGGTATGCTTAGGCTGGAGAGGAGACGACTGAGAAGTGATATGATAACCATCTTCAAGTACTTCAAGGACTGTCATATAGAGGATGGTGCAGAGTTGTTTTCCTTTGCCCCAGAAGGTTGGACCAGAACCAACGGGTTAAAAATCAAGAGTTTTTGGCTAAACATTAGGAAGAACTTCCTGACAGAGTGGTCCCTCAGTGGAACAGGCTTCCTCAGGAGATGGTGGGCTCTCCTTTGGAGGTTTTTAAGCAGAGGCTAGATGGCCATCTGACAGCAATGCTTATTCTGTGAACCTAGGCAGATCATGAGAGGGAGGGCAGAAAGGGTTACCTCAGTGCTTAGTTCTCATGACCCCTTCTTACATTCCCAGGGTAAGACCAGTCACCACCTTGGATTGAGGTAGCAATTTTCCTCAGGCCAGTTTGGCTTGGGATCCTGATGCTGTTTTACCATCTTTTGGGCATGGAACAGAGGTCACTGGAGGTATGGTGAGGGGAGATAGTTGTAAATCTCCTGCATTGTGCAGAGGGTTGGACTAGATAACCCTAGAGGTCCCTTACAACCCTATGATTCTATCCTACTATATAAAAGGCAAAGCCTCACTTTTTATCCCTGCACTGGCACACTCTGGCCTCCCTGAGGATAAAGAGTCAACACCAATATGGCTTGCTTAGGAGGGGGCAGGGAGGACAGACACGGTCCTCCCAAGGCTCCACAGCAGTCATGAAAAGGCCCAGCACAGTCATGAAAAGGCCCAGCTCCACAGCAGTCATGAAAAGGCCCAGCGCAGCCTCCTCAGGGTCTCTGGAGGGTTGTGCCATGACAACCGCCGAGGAACCAGGGAGGCCCGCCATGCTGGCCTGGCCCTCAGCACACCTCAAGAAGGCTGGAGTGTCGTGACAGCCATGGACTGCTCCTGTGCTCTGCACCATCTTGATTTCCACCTGTTTCAGGCAAATTGGGCTATTGAAGAGTGCAGGAACATTGCCGGGGTGGCATGATGGGTCATGGAGTGCTCCTGAGCTCTGCAAAGGCCCGGGTTCATCTGTTTCAGGGTGAGTAGGGCTGGTGCAGAGCACAGGAACACAGCCGAGGCCACACAGTGACCTTGGAGTGCTCCCTGATTGAGGCTGAAATTGGCCCACTTTGGAACGCAGGAATGCTGCTGAGTTGGTGCATGCCCTCACAAGGCCTTGCTAGAGCTTGTTGTGTTGGGCTTTGTTGTTAGTGATTGCAGGCAAGTGCTAAGTGGAGAAGGAGAGCAGGGAGAAGGCACGGCGACAAAAACACATGGGCACAGTGTTGGAGGTAAAGAAGGCCACAACTTTATTGAGATTACAGCTCAGAGAGCAAAGGTATGCATAGGGCACGGATCTGAGCATCGGCTGACCTACCTGCCAAGCCAATGAACCACACACCCCCTAAGACCCCTGCTGAGGGGGGGGGGGAACCATGAGATGGCAGTCAATGGGTTGCCACGTGGGTATACACCCCTGTGTGAAACATCCCCTGCCACCTAGGAGTGAGGTGGAGTGACAGCCACCAACTGGGCATGCACCGGCCATTCCTCACTCCCCAGACCCCTTATGGGGATCTTCATAATAGGGAAACTGAGCCTGAGGGCCCTGCCCCCCCCCATGGATCAGTGTCTAATGCCCAATACTCAGCCTACTCATCCCAAAGTTGTGATGAAAGGGAGGGCTGGGCGGGATGCCACCATGGGCCAAGTGCTGAGGGGGTGAGGGCCAGCCTCCCAAATGAGGGGCCTGTGCAGGATGTGTGTGGGCGTGTTCCCCCAGATGCTAGTCATCCCTGCCCCCACCACAACATGGCAGCCACCATGCCATCTCCCCACTCACCTCCCCCTGCATCGCCCGCAATCTGGCCCATCAGATAAGTCTAGAAACCATTGCTTGCAGGCGAGTGCTACGTGGGGGAGGAGAGCAGGGAGGGGGCATGGAGATAAAAACACACGGACACAGTGTTGGAAGTAGAGAAGGCCACAATTTTATTGTGATTACAGCTCAGAGAGCGAAGGCATGCATAGGGCATGGATCCGAGCATTGACTGACCCGCCTACCAAGCTGATGACCCACCCACCCACCCCTCAGACCCCTGCTGAGGGGGGGGAACCATGGGATGAAAGTCAGTGGGATGCCACATGGGTATACACCCCTGTGTGGAACATCCCCTGCTACCTAGGAGTGATGTGGACTGACAGTCCCCGACTGGGCATGCACTAGCTATTCCTCACTCCCCAGACCCCTTATGGTGATTCCCATAATAGGAAAACTGAGCCTGAGGGCCCTGTTTCCCCCCAAATGGATCACTGCCCAATGCCCAATATGCCACAAGAGCCACAAAATGGCTAACTGGCAACACTCGTAGAGCTGCAAAACCAAACTCAGCCAACCCCTCAGTGCCCTACAACCATGCATCCAGACCCCAGGTGGATGGGCATCACCAAGCAAAAAAAAAAAATGGCCATTCTGTGATGTCTGATCAGGGGAGGAATCACCTCTTGGGTCGCCACTGGCAGCCTCATAGCCTCGGACCCCTGCATCCTACTCCATCGAGGCTGGGCACCTTGAACCCTATCTAGCCATCTGTCCAAAGGAGTCTCATCCTAGGTCAGGACCCCTTAAAGAGCCACAAGTTGGCCCTGAAGAAATGTCCCAGGCTGCCCCCACTGTGGGCCACTGCCAGTATCCAAAGTGGTGGAGCATGCCTCCAGGTGCTGGCCCACTTGTGACCACTGGACTTAGTGGCCTCCGTCCACCTCCCGTAAGGCTGTACCAAAACCAGCTCAGCACTTGCAACTAGAAAGAGAGAATCAGAGGGGAGCATGGGCTCTGGCAATGTAACTTGGTGCCGAGGCCACCTGTCTGCAGGAGGCCACTCCTAGGCCACCCTGCTGGTGACCACCTCTACCACTGAGGAGTGGACAAAGGCCCAAAGGCAAGGACCCATGGCTCAAAGTGGGTCCTAGAAGAAGCCCCACCCTCTCGTCATTGGCCTGTGCTCTATGCCCAGAGGAAGGCAAAAAACCTCCAAGCCCCCAGGGCCAATTTGGCCTGTAGGAAAATTCTTTCCTGACCCCAAATCGGCGATTGGCATTACCCTAGTTATGTGAGAAGGGACCACAGGACCTAACCTAACACACCCTCGACCAGCCAGTTAGCAGACAGCCTGGGGTGGCCAGTGAACCCAAAGAGGAAAATGACTCCTACCGGGCAAGGTGGTGGCTGGAAGGGTGACCACCAGATCTGTGGCTCAGGGCCATGCACAGGAGTGAGCTGTGGATCTGCCTGAGGAGGGAGGTAGTGTCACCCTGCTGGAACTTTTTTAGGGCTGAGCCACAGGTTCCTACCCAAGGAGAAACCCACCAAGTAGTCTTTCCTGGTGTTGAGGGTGGAGCCCCATTTTCAATTTAATTTTATTTTACTTTTAGTGAGACCAGCTGGCTGTGGATCTGGCTGGCTGCAGCACAACTGGAAGATGAGAAGGCAAGCAGGGTGAAGGTTCAACCAGCCAAGAAACCCTTTGACCTGCAGGATCAAGAAACCCTTTGAACTCCTGGGGGGCACCATCTTTCCAATCCTGACCCACCCCACCCACCATCCTGTTGGCAGAAAGCCCCCAAGGCCAGCCAAACCAGGGACGGAAATAACTCGCAGCCCGGGATGGTGTGTGTGTGGGGGTTACTTCCGGGGCCATGGCCAGGAGCAAGCACTGAGTCTGCCCAAGGGGAGTGCAGTGCCAGTTGGAGCCAGGCCGCTGATTCCTCTTGGTGTTAGGAGGAAGCCCCATGTCCGCAGGAAGGCCATAACATGCCTGACTGTGGCCATAGGCATCAGCCAGTAGGCTGATCTGTCATGATTAACTAAAGACCAAATGCCAGGGCCAAGGCTGGTAAGGCTTGCAGGGGGAAATGAGCAAACAAACCAAGAACTCTCTTGATCCCCCGTGCAGTTACACCTCCCACAAGTCACCGGAAATCGGCCCAGGCTGTGACTCCATCCAGGGGGGTGCCTGGAAGGTAGTCCCTCTGAGTCCAAAGTGCAGATTCCAGGTCCTGCTACCTACGAGGCTAAGAAAACAATAAATTAGCAAACCTAAAAAGACAGACTTGTGCATACGGTGCCCGAACCAGTCCCTCCGGGTCCATGGTGCGGTTTCCAGATCCTGCCACATCCTGAGCTGGGCAAACAACCTGTTAGCAGACAGATTAAGATGAACCTGTGCATGACCCCCACTCCAGGCCTGGGGAAGGGCAATTGAGGACCTAGGCCATGCCAGGAAACTGCTCAGGAAACGCCTTCTGCCAGAGGCACAGTAAACAGAGTGCCCTGAATAGCGTGTAACTTTGGGCAATCCCTGCCATCTCTAATGGCCTATGCTAAGAAGGCACTGTAAGTTGAGGTGATTTTTGCCCATGGTGGCAAAAAATGCGGGGGGGGGGGGCGAAGGGACAGTGAAGCCATGTTGGTCAACACCATTAGACACATCAGAGGGGAAACCATGGAGGGGCAATGGTCAGGGACCCTGCATTAGGCCATGACAAGGCTTAGGCGATGATTAAGCCTCAATCTCCCACTACTAAAGGAGGACTGGGAGAGTCATCTGAACCCACTGAGGATACTTGGGGTTCTATGAAAATAGAAAAGCCTGGCCACCCTCCTGCTGAGAACCCAGAAGCCAGCAGCAATTTGGATCAGCCCCTAGACTGAATGGAACACATGGGTTGCCAATTCCAATAGGGAGATGAATGAGAGAAAAGGAAAAATCTTTAATATTCATAACATTCTCTGGCTGCCTGACCCCTGGGACCCTCATTGTGTAAGGAGAAAAAGAGAGTATGTTTTTGTTTCTGCCCTTTTAAGTGTGCTTAATCCCTGAGACTCAAGGTGAACTAACCAATGTGGGCCAGAACAGTCAGTTTCAGAAACCATTTAATACACATGCAACAGGGCAACACATGCAACAGGGCAACACATGCAATTTTCACAGACTCAAGAGCCAGCAGAAATCCAATACCAGGTTCAAGGGATGCTGACACAGGGCCTGGGCAGTACCTGGCAGTGTGCTCCAAATAATGAACAAGGATTGTGCTGCTGCCATACCATCAGTGATGTGGATGAATGTAATGGAACAGGATATTTTAAGTGCCTCTATTAACACTATGCAGTTTTATGAGTGATATGCAACTAAAGCAGGGTAGAAGCACTAACAGATGCACAACACTGAGCCTTGAAACTAGGAGTCCTAAAGATGTGCTGCAAAAAGTTGCAAGAGAAGAGACATGTTTACTATGGAAAGCTTGCTACTATAAGAATGCATTTGCACTACAAACAGACACATAATAATATGCTTAAAAAAATGGAAATATTCTTTTACTAATGGATGTATTTTACACAATAGATGTAGCCAAGATACTAACTCAAAGAAAAGGGAAGGAGCAGGTGTAAAGAAAGTTGATAACACCTGTCTCTACATAGCAGACAGGGAGAAAGAGAAGAAGCAAATAGAATTGGCTTAGAGATGCAGAGCAATCCAGGAAACTGAATAAAAAGTCCAGCTAGTGACAGTAAGTGACCTTTCACATACTTAAAGAAAGAGGGAAGGTATTTTGCTCCACAGAGCCTGCGGAAAGCAGTTTTAACCTACATGATACAAGTAGCCTTGGAAAATATGTTATAAGTGCTAAGTCAGCAAAAGAGGAGAGGAACCGACTTCTAGCCTATAGGAAGAGAAGTGTGGAAGACATTCTTGGAGAAGAGATAAGACAATGGGTCACCTTGACAAGTAAAGAAAGGTGGGAAATATTATAAATTATGTTAATGGCCAAAATCAGTCTTCCAATCAAGAAGCATTGGGTAGCCGGAGGTGGCAACTGCCAACTGGTCATTGCCAATGGAGATCCTTAGAAGACTTAAGGCAATTAAAAGCCTAATATTTTAATGAACCAAGGGGTATAAAATGTCTTGCACAAGCTTTGTAATTTTGATGAGCCTTGGGTCAAAGTGGGGCTTGGGTCCTTTGTATGGCTAAGGTTCCTCCCATTTAATTAAATGATTTAAACAACCTTCTCTCCCTGGATCCTGTGTGCTATTTTATTTGGACTAATGAGAAAACACAATTTTGAGTGCAACAATCAGGATCAGGGAGATGTGAGGAAGAATGTGTGCCATAGGGGTGCCAATTATGCAAGTGCAGATTCCCAATCCTGAGTTTCAGGCTGAATGTTGTCAAATATTGCGACTTCTTATGTGTGTGTACGCACCAAGTGCAGTCAAGTCTCAAATGACCCCACCATGGGGCTCTCAAGGGGGCAAGCGAGGAACAGATGCTGTCTGCCCCAGCCCCCTACCCAGGAGACCCCCCCAAGGGGGTCTGGCATCCAAGCGCCAACCCACCTCATTCACAATATCTGACAAGATCAGGCTGTGCCATGTCACCTTCCTGCCCAACTCTGATTAGTTGGAGTACTCCAAACCAGCTCTCTAGCAGGTATTCTAAAATACACTGCCCTTGTAGTTTGGTCTAGCATGCTTGTAAGAAAATAATATTCACAGCTGTACATATCTGACAAAGAGAACTGTGGTTCTCAAAAGCTTATGCTACAGTAAAGTTGGTAGTCTTAAAGGTGTTGCTGGACTCTTTTCTATTTGCTGCTACAGACTAACACAGCTAACTCCTCTGGTGCTATACTTATATATCCCTCTCCTAGACTTAGTGCCCCACCCAGAGCAGTGAACAAGTTAGTGTTATTATTATCCCCACGATTCAGCTGGGGAGCTGCGGCTGAGAGGAGTGGCTTACCCAAGTCATCTACTGAGCTCATAGCAGTAGTGGGGTTTGGACCAGCAGAGTACTGAATTGCAGCCAAATTACTTAATCACAGTGTAACAGCAGCTGCAGAGTGTTCGCTTCCTGGAGACCCCAGCTGAACTCTACAATTAATCTATTATAGGGCCAAGTAAAGCCCTAGTGCTGTCTTGCTCACAACCTTCTGCAGGCTTGCCCCAACCCAGTAACTTATGAACCAACAGATAATTTTTGGTCCACCAGCTGCCGGACAGTGCACATGGTGTTACCTTTAACAACCCATGAGGTGGCTGAGGAAGATTGATTGTCCCAAAGTCTTCCAAATCCAGAAGTACCTTAAAGACCAACCAGACTTCCAGGGTACAAGCCTTCAGGTATCAGGGCTCTCTTAGGCAGCCAACAGGGATGGCATGGAACTTGCAGCTCATACGATGGAGGCTTGACTCCCAACCCCCCATTAAAACAACAAAATCTTGTGGCACTTGAAGGACTAATACTCCTTATTGCCATATGAGCATGGGTAGAGAACCACCCACTGCCTCAGCAGTTCCTCCAAATACCCTCTGCGATTGTCCCAGCAAATGGAACTGGGAACCCCAAACTTCCTGAGAATTCTTCTTGTCTCTCCATGAAAACTGGAGTGTGTGTGTGTGGGGGGGGAAGGATACCTTGGTACTGCTCCTGCCGCTGAGAGGTCTCCTGACTGCTCGAGTACATGGGGGGGGTGGACAAGGCAGGAGGCAGGAGAGCAAATTTCTTTTACACACCGTGGCAGCTCCCCTCCTGACAACATAATCTCCTCCTGGCAAGGCACTTGGCAGGGAGAAGGAGAGGAGAGCCAGTGCTGCGTGCCTGTCCTCCCCCTAACATTACTGGCTCCAGACAAGTGACAAGGCCAGAGGCACCATGGCCTCCAGGGTCTTAGGGGAGAAGAAGCTGCTGCTGCACACCTGCATGCACGTGCGTGCATGCACGCCCAGCCTGGCTACTGCTTCATTCCTGCCTCCAGTGCTCCGGAAAGCCTGCCCATTCGTTCCCGTGTTGTTGCCAGCTTGGGTTGAGCAGGGGCAGGAAAGCAAAATGCACCACAGCATGTGCCAGCGAAGCCCAGCCTTGCTCCCACCCCCACTCATACCTTCATGTCCTGCATTCACAGAGACTCCTGGCCCACTTACTGCCTCTCCGCAGGTTAGGGCTAAGTAGCAAGGCTGGCCATCCCACAGCCCAAGCACCATAGCCGGCAGGGGCTCAGGGAAGCAGAAGCTGCTGCTGCTGATGATGAATGCCTGCACAGCCCCTCTCTGACTCCGTGCCACTCACCCTCCATGGGTCTGCTCTCATCCAAAGTGCCCAGCCAGACTTCTCTTCTGAAGCCCTTCGCCGCCGAGGCCCTGCACAGCCCGCTGCCGCCACCGCTTCAAACCGCCGGGGCCTGCATGGCCCACTCACTGCCATCATGTCCCATGGCCCGCATGCCTCACTGCGGCCTGGCTGCCCTTCTACTTGGTACCAGCACGTCTTGTTTCCATGCCACCATGGGCCAAGTGCTAAAGGGGTTGGGGCCAGCCTACCAAATGAGGGGCCTGCGCAGAATGTGCGTGGGTGTGCTACTCTGGCCCCTGGTCATCCTCCACCCCCACCACAACATGGCAGCCACCATGCCATCTCCCCGCTCACCTCCCCCTGCATCGTCCACAATTTGGCCCCTCAGATAAGTCTGGGAACCATTACTTCTATCAGTGCATGTGTGGCAGCCCTCTCGAGGAAATGTCAGGAGAGCCCTGAGTCAGTACAGGATCTGAAGCCTACTACACTTCATGAGTAGCAGAGATGAGTCAGCTTGGAGAAAGGAGTCTAATGAACCCAGCCTCACCTGCAGGAGAAACTCCCTATATAAGGCTGCAGCCAGTGTGGGATTAGCTTGTCACAGTCTTGGTGTTCTTGACCTGCCTGTGGCTGAGCCTTGGAGTGCTACAGCCTTTGATTTTGGAATATGTTACCTCATCCTGGACTTTGACCTGAGAAGCCTTGTTGTGGACCTGGTTGTTCCCAAGACTTGTCTCCAACCTGGTGAGCAGGACACATTTAATCCTTCTATTTATATTTGTTGTTCTCTGCTATGCTCTTAGCATTATTTTGCTGTTTCTGCTGATTTGACATGAAAATATGGTTTAGAGCACATTACACTTAATGATATACATGTATTCTAATGAACTCGGTGTGTTTTGGAATTTCATGAAACCTTAGGGTGTTACTCCTGAGTTTTGTTTTGAAGATTTCTATTCATTGGTCTGCTTTTGTCAAGGATCTTACCTGTAGTTCTTGTCCTAATTCATTTTTTCTTGTGTTCCTCTGAGTTCCTTTTGCTGTGTCTTAATTTCTAGGATATCTTGTGTGTTTCCTTGGTTTTTTTTTTATTTCTTGTATTCCAGAAGATAACTCAGTCCTTAGTTTAGTATTCTAGTGAACTCTGTATGAACTTTACTGTAGGTTTTTTTAGCTTGTATAACTACACAAGTGCTCCTTCATCTTTGACAGCCAATTAAAAACAGTGAACAGTATCAAAGAAATGTTTTCTAATTGTTAGAATGGATGAACAATGTTCTGCTCACTTAACTTTTCCTGTCATCTTTTCTGATTTATACATCTTACCTTGCAGCTGGACATAATGTCACTTTTTGGCTAGGTAGAATGTCACATGATTGATATATATAAATAATTAATTAAACTATGGTTGGTTTGAGATTTATCTATGTTATAACATGAAAACGATATTAGATTTCTACATAAGATAACATATGAAAATGCTAACCCAAATAGCAGATCAGGGTTTTGGCTGAAAGAAATCTCATGAAGATCTACATGAGAAACTTACCACTGAATTGTGTGCTATGGGAACTTTAACACATTTCATAGTAAATCTGATTAATTTATAATTAGATTTAATTCAGAAATGTTAGGTAATTTCATTCTTTTTTATATAATTTTTTTAGAAAGAAAATTATAATAGGGGATTCAGAAAGAAAAAAGGGATTGCATAACATCGTTATATGGACCAGAAATAGTTATATATAACAGAATATAAAGTACTACTCCCCACCATCCCCTTCTTTCAAAACTTTCTATGAGATACAATACTTACTTATATTAAGATACATTTATATTCAACCATTTAATAATCAATTTAATAGCTAATCTATTTTACTTATCATTGTTCTTAATTATTCTTAATTTTCAGATACATAATCAAAGCAAGCTTTGCACAAAGTACAGCTTTCCACTGTACAGCAAGAGGGCCTTACTTGTCTAGGGGAGCCACACAGCAGTCTGCCCTCTCAGTTGGCAGCTGTCAAGCAGTACAAGTGATCCTGACAGATGCCAATTCCCCCAAAATGGGGATGTGCCAATGGTACTCACCATCCTGCTCATTTCACCCCTCCTAATCCTGCCACCACTGGGGCCCAGCCTCTGCTTAGGTCACTGTGCCCCAATTCCCTTGCCATAAGTCATCTAGAAAAATGCTATTGCCCTTCACTGAAAGGTGGACCCCATCCCCTCTGTAGAGGTCTGCAAGATTGACCTGAATCTGCAGATGGGGCAAATAAACGCCTAAACCACCCTCCCAAAGACTTATATAGGGTCCTATTGACCTTCTACCTTGCCCTTTCAATAGCTCTAGGGTTCCAAGCTTCCCGCCACACATGACATGGAAGCATTGCAGACAATATAATCAAAACCTCAGGCCACCATCTGCACATCAATTGCAAATCAGCATGAGCCTGCATAGACAGGGCCTTGCCCTGAACTAAACCAAGGTCATTTTCACCCAGATGTATCATCAGGATATGAGGAGGAGGAGGAGCTGACCTTCCTTCAAAAAGCAACGGCAGTAGACAGGCCATCTCAAACCTCTTCAGCCCAGACACTCCACAATAGCCCACTCACTAAGCCCAAGTTGGCTTGGTGGGTTACCCAGAAAATCATGCTGTGTCCGCAGATGAGGATTTGAAGCCTCTCTCAGCGAGACAGAGCACCTAAGAAAAAACAGAATTAGTAGCATGTTCACAAATGTGAAGAATGAACATAGGTCCAATAGGCAGATGATCGCTACCTACCAACCCTTTGTATCTCAGTCCCAGAGTAACACATGGCCACCACCATCAAGGCAGCCCCAATTCTAAAGGAATGGGTGCTAAATTTAACCCCAGCTAAGCCTAACTTAGAAAGGGCATGACCTGTAACTGTCCAAAACTGATACTTAGTGAGTATCCTCTGATCCATCTTGGAACTCTGAACTTGAATTGTGACCCCATCCCCCACAAACTGTAGGTCCTGTATGGACAAAGCCTTCCCTGACCCATCCTTAAGGGACTGGGTCACCAGCTCACTCATTCTGAGAGCACATAAAAAGGCTGTCAGAGATGCTGTGTGAAATAGCAGCTCTTCAAAACTGGAATTACAAACTGCAGGCCAAATCAACCCCAGACCCTGAAGGATAGGCTGCTTTTGGTCCGTATTAGTTCCCGACTCCCTGGACCACCCTTCCAACATTTTCCTAAGCCTAAAATCTGTGAACTCTCTAATGCCTCTTGCCTTGCTTGCAAAAGCTAAAGCAGCAAGTTGGGTCCTTATTGACTTCACTGACAAGCCCCGCAGACTACCTTCCATGCAGAACTACATCATGTGTTCCACAGGAATCAGCCATGTTTGTAGCAGTCCCACTACCAGCCTGAAATCTGAGAATTGCCGAACCACGTGATCATACAACCTGTGGGTGCTAGGAGTAATAGCTAGTTGCAATGTCCTGAAGGCTTCCACCTTCCAAACTTCCACATTTCCTGGGACATCTGAACTGGCTGTAAGTTGGCCTTGGGGGCAAGATGACAGAAACACTCCATCTGTTGGTGAGACAACACATCCGCCACTCCATTGTCAACCTCAGAAACATGACTAGCTTTGAACAATATGTTCAACTGTAGGCAACGGAGCATAAACCACTGAACCAGTCCCATGATCAGGAACGACTTAGAGGAGAGGGAGTTAATTACATGAACCACTGCCAGATTGTTACACCAAAAGTGGACACAGTGGTTAGCCAACTCCCCCTCCCCCAGGAGAAGTGCCACTAAAATGGGGGGGAAATCTAAAAAGGTTAAATTTGAAGTTAACCCCTCACTGACCCAATCAGCTGGCCACTCAGCAGCACACCATTGCCCTCTGAAATATACCCCAAAACCCGTGGAACCAAAGGCATCAGAAGACACTTGAAGCTCTGCTTCAAGCAACAAATCCTCCCTCCAAAAAGAAACCCTGTTGAAGGAATCAAGAAATTCCTCCCAAACCAAGAGGTCCTCCCTTATACCTCTGCTAATTCGCAATCTATGATGCAGCAACTGTAACTGCCCCATAGCATCACAAAACCTCCTTACAAAGGCTCTCCATGGGACCACTACTCTACAAACAAAATTAAGTCACCCACAAGTTGCTGCAACTCCAAAAGGGAAATTTTATCCTTTCCCCTTACAGCTGCAAGGTGATTCCTCAGATCCTCCAGCTTGACTTCAGGCAAACAAGGTGCTTGCTGCACAGAGTCCAATTCAATACGCAAAAAGGTTAACATAGCTGCTGGGCCCTCTGTCTTCTCATGCAGTAAAGATACTCCCAACTCATTAGCCAATTAGATGAAGCCATCCAAAAGCCTGGCTCATTGACCAGTTCCTGCAGGCCCCACAAGAAGGAAATCATCCAGGTAATGGCATGTATCATGGCGATGATGCAGCATCCATTTGAGGAAAGAGCTGAAACATTCAAATGCGGAACAGGAAATGGAGCACCCCATAGGAAGTACACGATCCATATAAAATTGCCCATCAAATGAAAACCCTAGTAGCTCAAAGACCTTGGGAGGCACTGGCAAAAGATGAAATGCCGACTTGATGTCACATTTTGCCAATTCCGCCCCAACCCCACAATGCCGAACCACTTGGACGGCCTGATCAAAAGATGTATAATGAACAGAGCACAAATGCTCCAGAATGGCATTGTTGACTGAATCCCCCTTAGGATACGAGAGATGGTGAATAATAATAATAATAACATTAACATTCGATTTATATACCGCCCTTCAGGACAACTTAATGCCCACTCAGAGCGGTTTACAAAGTGTTATTATTACCCCACAACAATCACCCTGTGAGGTGGGTGGGGCTAAGAGAGCTCAAGAGAACTGTGACTCGCCCAAGGTCACCCAGCTGGCTTTGTGGAGGAGTGGGGAATCAAACCCGGCTCTCCAGATTAGAGTCCCGTGCTCTTAACCACTACACCAAACTGGCTGAATTCATCGGCTGTCTTCTTAGGCACTACTCCCAGTGGGGATACACACAGGCAGGGGACTGGAGGGGCCGCAAAAGGGCCCAACACCCTACCCTCAATGCATTCCTTTGCTATTTTTTGTTGTACAACCCCTTCCATGCC
This sequence comes from Eublepharis macularius, assembly GCF_028583425.1. Taxonomy (NCBI): domain Eukaryota; kingdom Metazoa; phylum Chordata; class Lepidosauria; order Squamata; family Eublepharidae; genus Eublepharis; species Eublepharis macularius. The sequence continues at coordinate 122,029,648 of NC_072792.1, forward strand.
AACCACCGAATGCAGGTTCGTGGACATGAAAGGGGTTCTGGGACCCTGAAAAGGGATCCTAAATCCCTCTGAAAATTCTTCCCATAAATACTTCTCATTGGCTCTCTTAGGATATATATCTAACAATTGCTTAAGTTCCCTCAGCTTTATGCAGCTGGGATCCTTTTCCAGTTTGCTGAGAACCACCACTGCCCCCTCCTTTCTTTCCCGGATGGCAATGCTTCTTACATGCCGGGAAAGAATGGGGGCCTTTACAGACTGGACGCTCATGTCTAAATCTACAAAATTTCCCAGAGCAGACCCCCTGATAAGCAAACGCCCAATAGAGCAGAAGAGGTTGAATCGACTGCCTTGCTGAAACACGAGTTGTTGCCTGCTGGGGAATTGAAGATTGGGACGCCCTGTAAATCAGGTGGCTGCTATGAAAGCGGTCACCAGTATTAGGTTTCGATGGGGACATCACCTGCAGCCATGGCTGCTGGTGAATCTGGTCCTAGGTCAGGTTGAGGTTGAGGGCCACTGCATCCAAAACTCCTCATCATATTGGAGCCCGGCGCCTCCTCCAAAATCCCTATACGCGTGGTAAATAAAGTCTACATATTGAAATAAAGCAGCTGCCCTTAACGGCTGAGCCCTAGATATCACATTGGCATATATGAAAAACCAAGGCAACCAGTTAGCCCAACTCCTATCTACTTTCTACGTTTTAAACGCTCCTTCTCCCTATCATCTAGATCCTCTTTATTCTTCTCCAGCTCCCTGAAGAGAAGGGTAAAGACATCGACATACTCGCCCGTAGGATCTTATCCCTAGTGGCCTGCGTGAGATGATCACCCAGAGGCAGGGCATTATCCCCAAAAGGTAGAGCTTTAAAAGGGACTGCCCCATAGAAGGCCAGCCCATAATGTGAAGCCAGCAAGCCTGCCCATGGGAACGAATACCATGGTCCCCCAGTCCCTTGGGCAGGTAAAACTGAGCCTCCCTGACCCAATACAGCTGAGGGCGAGGTTTGGGATGGTGACACACTTGCTGCTCCACCATCTGCATTACCCCAGGCTGCCTGGCCCCAATAAGGCCACATGGACAACTGTGGGATGCCCTGTGACGTGCTTGCCTGTGGCTCCACTGTGTGTGCCCGGCCAATTTGCCCATAAGCAGAAGGCTGCCCCCAAGGCCATGTCCAACGCTGATGAGGCCCACCAGCCTTACCTTCAACCTCTCTGTGATCAACCACAACCGCTACAGGGGCAGGCATCCTCCAGCAATTCTACCGTAGCACCCCATCCACTCTGGTTTCCACTAGAGCCTCTAGCATCAACCCCAGTTGTGTCCTCCAAAGCTGAGAGATGAGACAAAACATCACGCTGAAAAGCTAATGGAGATGTGGACTTAACGGCCCTGCACCTCTGTTTACTGCCAGACGCAGATAATGCTAGCCCTTTGGCATGTTCCAGAGCCACAATCCACTCCAAAATCTCCTGTCTGCTTGGCATCTCCTCATCGTCCAATGAAGATAAAGCTGGCACAGGCCGTTTTGGTGCAGGCCATTTAACCGGCTGTTTACCTTTAGACTGTCCTCCCCCTTTCTTTAGCGGCATGGCTCCACAGCTCCAAATACATTTTCAAATAATATAGCACCAAGAAAATGGCCGTTCCCTATCACAACCTAAAATGGCTGCTCACTCTCCCCCTCCTAAATGGCCACTCGAAGTACCCAGTAAAGCAGGAAAGATTGTTCACAAAATGGCTGCCCAAGTACAGCTACTGTTAACAAAATGGCTGCCAATCACACAAACGGCTCACGAAATAGCTGCCTAATTACAGATACTATAAGGCAGTCCAGACCTAGCACCCAAAATGGGCGCCAATGCCCAAAACAATGTCTTACAGGCCTACTAGAAACGCCCCCACGTACTAGCCATATATTGCCAGGACAAAGATGGCCGACAGGCCTACTAGAATTGAACCCCTGGCCAATCCCTTATACCCTAAGGTAATCTGGCCACCAAAATAACTGCTGCGGCCGTGGCCAGTCTAAGGGACCACTGGGGGGGGATTAACTACACCCACCAGGGCCCTCAAAGTCAAGTATGCCCTTCCCGCCAAAAATATCTGGGGAGGGGTGATTACCTGCTGAAAGCAAAGGCCATAAACAGTACCCTCAGCAGTGCTAAGCAGCCTCCCCTGAAAAAACCCGAACCCAGCAAGGTCAAATAAGGAAACAATGCAGTGCCTATGGGCCCTTACACACTCCCCCCCCCCCTCAGCTGGCAGAAAGGTTCCAGGGCTAGGCCCCACCACGCAAAGCCCAGGAAAGGCCCGGCCGTGTGGTGCAACCCCACACTGCCCAGAAAGCTGCAAGGCCAGACTCTCGGGCCTGCCCCCTGCATGCCGTTGGTCTGCACAGAGTCCATGCCTAACAACGCAGTTCCACACCACATGCTGCAGCAGATGGGCCAGGCACTCCAACCATTCCATGGAGTTGCCTCCTCCGCCTCGCCACCAGCCACTCTGCCACAATCCTCAGCAGTGCACCGCTGCTCTCAGCCTTCCTGAGGCTACAACTGCTCGGGGAGGCTACCTGACTCGCTCAGGGAGCAAGCACTCCTTTTTCCAGCCGAGTGTAACTGCGACTGCAGGAAGACAAAGGGGCAGAGCTGCCTTACATGCCTTCTGGCTCCACCCCTGCCTCCTTCCCTGTGTGCAGGGAGGGCGTCTGTTGCTCTTCTGTTGGCGGAAAGGCAAAACGCAGCCCCTAGCTTTAAGCAGGCAAGCTTCAAGATGGGATGGCCTCATTATATACTTTATCATTTTTCGTGTTACATTTATTCCCAAATATTTGACTGACTTTCTGGTGACAACACATTCTCTTATTTCCTCTATCTCTTCTTGTTCTGTTCCAGTTGCCGCTAGTAACCTTAACTTGGTCTTCTTTTTGTTCAATTTATATCCAGAATACAATCCAAATCTGAATATTTGTTCCATTATTTTTTCAGAGAGATGTTTGGTTTTGCCATTGATATAACAACATGATCCACATAAGTTTTCATTTTGTATTTTTTAACCTTCTTTTATTCCTACTATTCTAGTGTCTTGCCTAATTTTCACAGCCAATATTTCCAATGCCATACTAAACAATAGTGGTGATATTGGTCGAGTTCCTTTTCTATTTCAATTTTCTCCATTAGGGAATCATTTACTAAAAGTCTGCTGATCTATCTAAATGTTTTGCATCCAATTTAAAAATTCAGTCCCATAGTTCATATTTTGTAATACTTTCATCAAAAATTGCCAAGAAACATCAAAATCTTTCTCAGCATACAAAACAGAAATGAGTTCTCCCCCCCACTTTTCTTCTTGAACACTCAAATGCATTAAGCAGATATCTGATGTTATCTCTCATATATCTCTTTGGAACAAATCCTGTTTCATTTTTCTGAATTATATCTGGAATACATGTTCTTAATCTCTCTGCCATTATTGTTGTAAAAATGCCATAGTCCACATTCATTAATGAAATTGGTCTGCATGTAATAATGGATCATTCTCTTCTTTATATATTAAAATTATCACTTCTTGCCATGCTGGTGGTATATACTTTCTGTCTTGTATTTCATTTACTTGTCTTTGTAAGGGTATTGCTAATATGTCTCCGAGGCATTTGCCATCAGTCTGTCTTGGCAAGGCTCTTTACTTATTTTTCGTTTTTTGGTTGCCTAGGTGATCTCTTGTATTGTTATCGCTTGATTCAGAATTCTTCTATGTTCTGATGCAAATTTGTTCGGGTTTTTTTTAAAGGTTATTTTTCAGCTTTAAATAAACTTTATTAAAACAGAGAAAAGTTGTACAATAACAGCTTAAAAACAACATACATCAGAAGTTAGAAATCAAAACATTGAAAGACACTAAACATTAAAGTATACACAAGAATTACTAAGTAATTGAAGAACAATGGGTCAACTAAATTTACAATCCTGGAAAGAACTACAGCTAACGATAAATCTACATCATAAAAGTAGGAACTGTTTGGAGTGGGTGAAGTGGAATGTTGCCTCGTTTCTTGCTGTAAAGTTATAGGTTGCCGTGTTTCAGCAAAATCAGAGATAGACTGGTCTGATTTGATCTGCTTTTGTTGATCTAGAATTTTCTCCATTACAAATATGTCCCATATCTTCTTGTACGAATCAGAGAACAAAGGAATTTTACTGCTCTTCCAAACTGCTGCAATGACTAAGCGGGCTGCAGCCCATAAAAATGCTATTATGTTAAGTCTTAACTGAGGTATACTTGTAGTTTGAAAGAGATTCAACAACAATACTTCCAGCTTAAAAAGAATTAGACATGTTGTAATAGTAAATATAAGACATCAGAATGATTAGACATGCGTACAAGACCACTAATTATGAAAATAGGAACCTCGGTCTCCGCGTTTTTTCCAGCAGGTTGATTGCTGGTTGCAGTTCATATGATTAATTTTAACTGGTGGAAGATACCATCTCATTAATAATTTAAACATCTGGGTTTTAATATTGGTTGATCTGGAACTAGCCAATTTAGATTGCCAGATCTGTTGCCATTGAACTTTAGATAGTGTAAAACCAAGGAATCTGTGCCAAGCTGCACATATGATGGTGGTTTATTATTGGAAGCCGTTAATCAGATGTAGATGGTTGAGATAATTCCTTTATCACTTGCTGGAGGTACTTTTAACAATTTTTCAAAGTCAGTCAAAGGTTTAAACAAATGATCTTTAACCATGTTAAGTAAGTTTCTTATCTGAAAGTATAGATACCAATAGATCTGGGAATTTAATTTGGCCTCTAAAACGGACTTATCTAAAACCTTGCTGTTCTTGTTTAAATCTATTACTTTGTACAGTGAGTTTTCTTCCAAAACCTGTAAGCTTGCACCTGCAACCCTGGTTCATATCATGATTGACCTATGAAAGTAGAAAGTGGTGATATTGGGGGTGCAAGCTTGGTATGCCAACCATACCATATTTGAAGTTAATTTAAAAAGAAAGTGTTATCAAAAACAAAGTTTTGTCTTTCTTTTGGATTATTTCAAAATATTACAGGCAAGGTTTTTGGATAAACAAAACTCTGTTCTGTGTGTATCCAATATAAAGTAGGAATTGGGATGAAGGTTTTTAATAGACTTGATATGAGTGATGCATCATGATATAATTTTAGATCTGGGTAACCTAGTCCTCCCTTAGGCTTACTCAGCATGTTAAAACTAATTCTAGGTTTTTTGTTGTTCCATACGAAGTCATTAAAACATGGTTGAATTTTCTTAAGAAAAGAGTTTGGGAGAGGAATTGGTAAAGTTCTAAAGAAAAAAATTAATTTAGGTAGAATAAATGATTTAACCAAATTTGTTTTCTCTAACCAAGAAAATTGTAGATTGTCCCAATGCTTAAAGAGGGACAATGTCAAATTGTACAAGTCCAGGAAATTATGTTTAAACAAATCATTTAAATCAAGGGGGATCTTGATTTGGAAAGTAGTCGCTTGCGGAAGATGTTTAGAAAATATTTCTGTTTTATTATGGTTAATTTGAAGACTCAAAATTGCTGAGAATTGGGTAAGTTCTGTGTCAACAGCCGAAATGGTTTGTAATGGGTTAGACAAGTATAATACTACATCATCTGCAAACAGGCTGAGTTTCATCTCATCTTTTACTCTGATACCAAGGATTTAGGGGTTCTTGTTGATAACTATGGTATGAGTTCAATAGAGCAAAAAGCAATGACAAGAGTAGATAGACTTGTCTGGTACCCCGTGACAGCATGAAGTCTTTTGAAGATAGGTTGTTTATTCAGATTTGGGCTACTGGAGACAAATAGAGGGCTTGGATGGTGTGCAAAAAAGTCCAAATTCCATGTGACTCTGGAGTGAGATTAGGTATTTAGGCTCTAGTTTGTCAAAGACCTTTTCTATATCAATTGATAGTATAAGTGGTTCAATTTTCTTTTCTCTGTTATAATTTATGATAAGTGATTTACAGATATTATCCACCATATTTCATTTTGGGATGAACCCTGTTTGGTCTTGTTGAACATAATGTGTGATGGATAAGTTTAACCTACTAGTGATGGTGACTGTAGATATTTTGCATCTTGATTTATTAATGAAATTGGTCTGTAAGAACTTGGGTTAGTTAGGGCCAAGCTACGAGTGATGAATGACACTTGAACAGCAAGTGGATTGAGTGGAGGGCAAGTGAACAGGGAGAAATACACTTGCTGTTCAAGTTTCATTCGTCACTTGTAGCTTGGCCCTCAGGTCCTTATTCAGTTTTGGTATGACTGCTATTCTGGAAAGCAGCCATGATTGAGGACCTCTGCCAGAGAATAAGACACATTGCAAACCTTTGCTAGGAGACCTATAAGGATATCTGCGAATTTCTTGTAAAACTCACTTGGGAATCCATCTCTGCCTGGATATTTATTGGTTTTCAAGGATTTGATAGTAGTTAGACGTTCTTGAGCTGTGATGGGGGCTTCCTTTAGGTCTCTGTGTTCTTTTGTAGGTTTCAGAATGGCTGATTTGGAGATCAAATATTCCCCAATCTGATGTGAGTTTGGATTGAAAGATGTATGTAGATCTTCATAGTAATTAACAAATGTTCAAAATTTGAGAAAATTTTGTCACAATTTTTTTTTTATTAGGGCCAATAATGTGGTTGATAAAGCTTGAGGATTTCTTTTGCCTGACTTTCCAGGCTAAAAGGTGCAATGACCTGAGATGAAAATGCCAACACTTCTGTTTTAGGAATAAAAGGTCTTTTTTGATCTTAGAAGTTTCCAAAATTTTCCTCTCAGCTTGCAGCTTTGTATAGATTTTTTTACTTCCCGTCAATTTATGCTTTTGTTCTAAATAGGGTATTTTGGAGATGATTTCCCCTCTTGCTCTTTTTCTTCTCCCTTTTATAGGAAGAGGCCAAAGATAAGATTTTCCCCCTAGTCATGCATCTGATGAAGAGAACTGTGGTTCTCCAAAGGTTATGCTACAGTAAAGTTGGTTAGTCTTAAAGGTGCTACTGGACTCTTTACTATTTTGCTACTGCAGACTAACATGGCTAACGCCTCTGGATCTCTGCCCCTAGTCACAGCCTTCATTGCCTCCCATATTTTGCTACTGCAGGCTAACATGGCTAACTCCTCTGGATCTCTGCCCCTAGTCACAGCCTTCATTGCCTCCCATATTATTGCAGAACTGACTCCACAGTCAGCATTATCTTTGCCACTGACACTGTAAGTGTGAGAAGAATCCTTAGAGCAAAAGAAACATTAGGCACACTATCCAGGATTTTTTGCGGCAGTATGAAGAGAAGTACTCCTTGTGGTGGCATAGATTTTGGAAGTCTTTGAGCTATTGCTATAAGTTCAGTCACAGCACAGATCTTCAGCATCAATATCTTTGTTTCCATTTCCAATGATTTTTCAAATTTCTTGTACATCTTCAGTAATTTTTTGTTGATACTGTATACAGGAAGCCAAATAGGGAATTATATTGTTGTAGCTTTTGGAATCTCTCTTCAACAGATAGTATGGTCATGTCTAAGACAGCATAATAGAAAACTATTTTGAATTTCTGCTTTGGATCTTGTGATGCCTCTTCTTGGGTCTCATGCTCAAACTGATCTTTCTTTCTCCTTTTTCTAACTTGTTCTGTCTCAAAGTTTGGTCGTATTTCTAGCTCCTTTGCAATCACAGTAGCACTATCAAAACTTGTTGAAAACCCTCATCACACCTACAGCCCATGAGGTAATTCTTGGTCACTTGCAGTTGGCTTGTAGCTGAATTTAAATCAGCTTCCTTATTTTGTAGTAGCTTGCTTGTAAGATTAATTTCAAAAAGGATGTTGAACCATGTAACAAAGGATACCACACACTCAAATTTACAAATTGCATCAGCAAGGACTTTAGCTTCAATTCAAGAAGTATTTCCACAAATTTTTTAGACTCATGTCATCAAAGATCTCTGTTAAAGCATCATATATACTACTGAGATGATCTCAGTGATTTCAAAGCATTGAACGGACTCTCCCATCTTGTTTGACTCAATGGCTTAACAATTATGCCTGATATATGGCTAGTTAGAATTTGCCAGTGCTGAGTCAACGCAGAGAAGTAATTATTGATCTGTTGAACCAAACTGAAGAAGTTGTTTCCAGCCAGCTCTTAGTGACATCATTGACTACCAAGTTTAAAGAGTGTGCATTGCAAGGCACGAAAAAGGCATAGGGATTTATAGCTAGGACTCTCTTTTGTATGCCATTTTCTTTGCCTTTCATGTTACCCCCATTATCATAACCTTGACCATGTATATTCTCAAGTGGTAATGCGGCCCCGACCCGACTGCCGCACTGTGGCTTTTGTTGGGTGCCAAAAATTGCCTCCTTGGAAGGAGGAGGAGACAGATGGCTGACCCCAGCATCCGGGCATCAAGCCAGGGGTGGAGACAAGCCCCTGCATTTTCATTTGCTCCGTGAGATCAGATGGAGCAGGAGGCGCGCTTTAAAGCTCCTGCTTTTTCCATCTCACTGAGGAACACGCAGGTGAGCTGGGTAGCGTCAGCAGAGATATAAAAGAGGCTTTACCTTCTGCCCAGCTTCGCTTGGCTCTCTAGCTTTGCAGCGTTTGGCTGCGGAGATGGCAGTGGGCTGAGCTGCAGGGACCAAGTGGCAGTCCACAGCGTGCGGGGGTTGAAAATATTGCTGAGTGCTTCTTGGCTCCCGGCCCCTCGGAGCAGTTTGTGTGTTGCAGCAGCTCCAAACGGGTTGCAACAGCGAAGTTTAATTGCCCCCTTTTTATCTCTCCCTCTTCTTGTTGGTTTATTTGGGGGGAGCCTGGCATAGAATTAGTGGGAAGGCAGGGCTGCTGGGGCCATTTGACAGGGCTGGGCCTAGAGGTTGGCCCATCTGGCCTGGTGGCCTAGTTAGGTCTTCAGATGCATTTTTTGTGTGATGGCAGCCATTTTGTAGGGGGTGGCCATTTTGGTGGTAGGCCCATTAGGCCAGGTAACTGCTGGGCCTTCAACCATGTTCTCAGAGGCTGCCATTTAGTGAGTGGTGGCCATTTAGTTTAAGGCTCAGAGCAAGGGCTGTCATGTACAGTGAAGGGGTTAGGAGACTACATTAGTGTCCAGTTATTTGTCCTTTGCAGAGCTGCCATCACATTGTCACAAGACTCGGCAGACAGAGGCCAAGCAAAGGGGATAAATTGTAAAATAATAAACAGATAAATGGAATAGCATACAAGGCTTTTGATTGCATGTAGTTGTTTGCTTACAGGATGGCTTCCAGAAAAGGCAAGGGTCCATCTAAGGGCAAGCAGCCTCTGAAGAAGCAGCCTCCCAAGTGGGCTCCTCCCACTCTGTCATCGTCTGAGGATGAAGAGGGTACCAATTTCAGCTTAGAGATTTTGAAATGGCTGGAGACTTTAGAATGTGCTAAAGGGGCCTCAGCCCAGGCCGGGGTGTGGGCAAGCATGCGAGACCGGTTAGGGCTGCATCTAAAGCGGCCTTTAGGACAGAGATTCTGAAACGTCTCTCTGTACTTGAGTATTTGGCAGGTCTGGCTGAGGCAGTAGCTAGTACTAGTTTCTGTTGCTTTGGTTTGGTTTAGGGTGGAGCATGTTGCATGGGAATGAATCATGGGGTTAGCAATAGTGAGGTTATACTAGTATGTCAACTCATGTTATGTGACCCTTCATTCCAGGCTTTGCTGCTGATGGAACAGATCAAAAAGTGGATTGAAGGATCCTTGAAAACTTTACTACAATTTTATCCTGAGTATTAGTCTGCCTTCCACAGTCCCTTCCCCAATTTATTAAATTAGCTTGCTATCTCAGCCACAGCTATGGATGAGGCTATATACTGGACCCATAGTTGCTGAGTCTCAGGGGTTCTTATTGCTGACTTATAAGTAGGGCATTCATATAACTTTAGGGAAAGGCATGGGAGCAGTTGCAGACTTATAAGTAGGGCATTCATATAACTTTAGGGAAAGGCATGGGAGCAGTTGCAAAGTTCTTAGTGCAGAGGTATTTTTCCCCAGACTTGCTCCACTGCAGCAAGTATACTCTGCACATTGCTACAGCAGAATTTCCCTAGTTTCCTCCCCTTTCTTGCAGCCATGAAGCTGACTTTCTACCTATTTCTTTCTAGACATAGCAGAATAGCTGTGGAGATTTTAATGTTTTCCAATCTGTCTCTCCTGTTGGTGTTGCTGGGATGCAGTTTGCTGTATGAAGTGGTTTCTTTTCTTAGCTCTGGAGGCAGTTTCCCACCTTTCCCACTTTGTTTTCCTTCTCCCTTCTTGTGTTACTTCCTCATGTTGCTGAAAAGTTTCTTTTTGCAGCATTGGAAGCTATTCCCTCGACTTTTTTTTCCTGGCTGGCACACCAGCGTGTCTTCTACTCCCCACCCCCTTCTCATACTTGCTGTGAGACAATGGGAGGGGGAATTATGTTGTAATTAAGATAGTTCTTCCCTGAAGTTACTGATTTTGTTTGCTTTCTTCTTTTAGCTGGCTCTTTGGAGAGCTACAAAGGAGTAGTTTCAGTAAGGTTTGTTCCTCTCAAGTTGATTGAGTCTTCTGGGATAACTTTGAGTCTCCTAGACTATTTTGAGATGCAGCTATGACTGGCAACATTATCTCAAAGCAGGATGATATAATTCATAAGGTTTTTCTTTTTTGAGAGTTAAAGATCTCCTATTACCTATCCAAAGCCGTACCATACTATTACCTATCCAAAGCCGTACCATACCGTACCATTCAAAGAACAATATACACAAATCACTAACTTCTTTTTCATCTTAATTACTTCAACTAGCCCATTTATGGAACAGATTTCTGATATTTGTTTTACTTATTGGAAAATGACTTGTTAAAAGTGTTAGGGTGAGCTTTTGAGCTGCTTCATTAACTGTTGAGAGGACCATTTCCCTACCCTGTTGGGGATGCTCAATAGGTTTTCTCCCTCACTGTTGCTTGACAATTAATATTGTTTGTCAACTTATAACCTCTGGAGGCCGACTATAGTGCCTGTTCCCAATGGGACTTTTGCAAGTGATAGAAGTGTATACAAACTTTTATAAGGCTTTATAATTATATTTCATAGCACTGTTGTGGTATATTTCTTAAAATAAAAAATATAAATTGTCAGTTGCATTTTTTCAAGAAACTAATCTGTATAAAACTGTGCCCCTCAGGTCAGTTCTGTGCCCCTCTGAGGTCTGCTCCTTAGGCAGCCACCTAGTTGGCCTAATGGTAGCACTAGCCCTGTCTATCATTAAAGCAAAAGAAGAAATGGGGAAAGGGAGCAGCCTTGTCTAGTTCCCCCTGCTAGATGGATATCTGTTGAATGTACATGGTTAGTCCTAACAATAGCTTTCAGAGAAAGCTAAAAAGCGTTAATGGCATTTAAGAATTGGTCACCAAAACCCATTTTTTAAAGTAAAAGTTTTAATTATGGTATTTCTACGTTATCAAATGCCTTTTCTATATCAAAGGTGAGAAGTAATGCAGATGTTTTATAAGTTTCACAGAAGTTAATTATATTTAAAGTTTTATGTGTATTATCAATAAGATCCCTTGTTGGCATAAAGGCAGTCTGGTCAAGGTGAACATAGTTGGTTATTTAAATTTAGACAATCTTTTGGCAATTATGGTTGTAAAGATCTTTTGATCTTGATTCAGTAAAGATATTGGTCAGTAAGATTTAGTATTTGTAATATCTTTGTCCTTTTTTTTGGAATAACTATTATTTCAGCCTTTGACCAAGATGGAGGGATGCTACCTTCTGCCATAACAGACCTGCATGTGGCAGTTAGTGGGGTTGAAAGTAGATTAATGTAGTTCTTGTAAAATTCAGCAGGGAACCCATCCCTGCCTTTAGCTTTGTTATTTTTCAAGGATTTGATGGTGTCTCTAACTTCTTGTGTTGTGATTGGTTGATCCAAATACTGTTTATGTTCTTGTAAGATTTTTTTAAAATGTCCTGTGATGATAAATAAATTATAATCTGATTAGTGTCAGGATTATCTGATTTACAAAGGGTTTGGTAATGTTCAGGAAATACATTGGCTAATTTTTCCTTGGGTGTCATTAATAGCTTGTATAGAATGTAAAGTTTTTTTCCTTTCTCAAGTAAGTAATTTTATAGATTTGGGTGATCACGTCCAATATTTTTGTTTAATATAAAATAGATATTTCTGAATTTGATCAATCTCTAAATTTTCCAGGATTTTTCTATTAGGAATTGTTTATATACTTTTTTGCTACATTTTTAAAAAAATCTAGATATAGTTTCATTTCTAATTTTGTAATTTTTGCATCCCCATTCCCAGACATAGAGACAGACGGGCTATGCCACTCCCCAGGACCATGCCTGCATCCCCGGGTCACAGCTATGCTGGAGATTTTGGAGTGGAACCTGAGGAGGGCATGGTTTAGAAAGGGAAGAAATGGAAGGAACCTCAGCAGGTTATGATTTCAGTATACAGCTCTATTTTCTCTACTATCTGGTGTCCTTCATTTCTTTCTCTTATAAAATGAATTCAAAAAGACAAAACTTTATATTATATACTTTAAGTTCCTAAGAATTCTTCAAGTGCCCTGAGATGACATCGTAGGTTCTTATTACTTTTGCAAGTGTTTTGCTGTTTGTTTGCTTTTAAAATTGTTTTGATTTTAAAACTTATTACACCTTTGTCTTTGGATCTTCAGTTCACCTCAGGAACACCTCCCCCCTTTCATTTATGTGACCTATATATTTCTGCCTTTCTGATGCTCTCAAAGGATTCTCACTGCCACTAAATACTTTTGCTCTAGACCTCCTTGGTTTAACTGGTGATACAGGAAGGTTTGTTATAGATGGTAGTTCAACAGAATAGTCAGCAGTTTTGAATAAAAAAGGATCTTTCTTGCTTAAACAAAAATGGAATTTATAAGAACATATGCATGATGGTTAGGATTGCCACCCCCATCCCCGGGGCAGGGGAACCCCATCTGCACCATTTCTCCTCCCTCCCAGCTTACCTGGCCAGCAAGGCAGAAAGGCATAGGGGAAAAGAAATGCATGCATGTCCTCACATACTGTCAAACTGCTGACAGAGGGTCTGTGAGGCATGATGAAGCTCAGTTCTCTCAAAATCACCTCCAAATGAGTGATTTTTACTGACCTGGGCTTCATGATGTTATTTTCCAGTGTGACCATGAACTTTGTGTTGTGCTGAAGCCCAGTTCAGTAAAAATGGCCTGTTTGGAGGAGATTTTTCCTGGACTGGGCTTCAGCACTTCTTACTGTTCCTCTATTGTGCTGGAAAATTGTTGTTTTCTAGCGTGATGGGAGAGTGTTGAAATGTGCAGGTGCTTTGCACATGTATGGGAGGTAAGTACTCCACTGAGCTCCCAGCACCCTACACCTGTGTTTTGGCCCCTGGGGTTCTTGGCAACCCTAGCGATGGTTCCAGAGTTTTGATATGTATATTGGTTTCAGAGTAATTTTAAACTTGGTGGTTTCAAAAATAATTATATTTTCTTAAAAGTATATTCACAGACACATTTCTGCCACACTGACTAAAATCTACACTTCACTTTGCCCCCTAGAGTATAGTTACTGTCCAGTCAAAGCATACTCCATTCACCCATTCAGCCCCCCCTTACTTTCCTCAGAGGCCTGCATTTAAACTCAGTTAACAAGCAGAAATAAAACCCACATTAACAAGCAGAAATAAAATCTAAATTATATACGTTTCATGCAAAACATTACGTGGGTCAGCTGCTCAGATTGCAGTTTGTTAGCTGTTGTTGGGATTGCACAGCTAGCTTTCTTTGGACTCTTTTTCTACTTTCCAGAATCAAAGAGCCACACAGGGTTAAAACAGAAAATGCTGGCATATATTTATGTAATAGCCTTTAAATAACACTTTATCTGTGCAGATTAATTGAATAGTCTTGAGCTTGTTCACATATGCATCTATATTACTTAATTTCATGTCATGAGGTTCAACTGCACACTTAATGATTGTGACTGAATATGTGAACTGAACTCATTGTGAATCACTGTATCTGAGATGATGTGAAGTGATAGCAATGTTTTAACTGTGAGGTTCTCAAAGCCTAGCCATTCACAAACACAAATTAAATGCTGTAGTCAACAAGTGATGAATATGCATGAATGAACAAGCACTCAACCAGAGTCTATTGCTAAAAAGGAACAAATCTATACAGCTGCTTAAGTTACAATAATATGAATATTTAAGCTATGACAAGCACAGGCTATTTTTTTAAAAAATACTATGTTGGTAAGTTTAACATGACATTAACTGAAGAGTAATGTGTGCTGAGCAACAATTGCATTTTCTAATATAAAGAAATACCAGTCCAAAGGCCAGAACCAATAATGTACAAAAAGAGAAGATGCCATATGAGCGAAGAGTGGGATGAGGTATTTATAGCTGGAGTGATTCACCTTTGTAGAACAGGTGGTTTTTTCAGTAATTATGATAATGCTAATAGCTAATGGGAAAGAATAATTTGCACAGAGAAGGCAATTGGGGTTGAGATGCTACAAATAGATAAAAGTCCATTCTAAGTTAATTGAAAATAATGAAGAAGCAGCAGGAAAAGGTATGCACTTATACAGCTTAAGCTGGCTCTCTTAGGTAGGCAAAGTAATTTATCCTGGTTTAATAGGGTTGTCATTGAAATTATCCTTTAAAGAATCTATGTGATGACTTTTTTCATTTTGGTGGATCATTTTTGAGCTTTTCGTGCTGGACAGCTGTGTATTTAGAAATAGAATTTGTTTACTGTATAAATAAAAGAGCATAAAAGTCAGCAGCAGAAACTGAAAAGAAAACAGTTTAACTTTAACACAACTATTGCCATGGGTTAAGAAAATGGGCCAAATGGAGTTAAGGATAGCTGATTAAAAGAATACCAAATTCATACCATTAAAAAAAATTCTTCAAAAAATACTGTTTTAGAAAAAAACAAATCAAACTGTATCAGATGCAAGATTCTACAATTTTATTCTTCTGACTGGACAAGAATCAAAACAGCATAGTCTGATAACACATGATGTACAAATCACGAGGAAGCTAAGCAGGTCTGGCTCAGGCCAGTGACTGCATGAAAATGTGCCTGAGATTTACATGACACATGAAGCTGCCTTATACAGAATCTTATCACTGGTCTATCAAGGTCAGCACTGTCTACTCAGACTGGCAGTGAAACTCTAGGGACTTGGGCAAAGGTCTTTCCATCACCTAGTGCCTGGTCCTTTTAACAGTAATGATGAGTATTGAACCTGGGACAGTCTGCATGGCAAGCAGGTGTACTGAATAACAATAACAACAACATATGATTTAAATACCAACCTTCAGGAAAACTTAATGCCAAACAAAGTGTGTTATTATTAGAAGTGGGCACGAATTGCAATAATAAGCAAAAAAAAACCACAAACCGGGCCGATTCTTGGTTCGTGAAAATGCGGTTTGTCGGGCTGCATTTTCCACGAAATCCACAACTTTTTTACCCGGTTCGTAAGAGTTATGAGCAGCCAGACAGGCTGGTGCCACCTGTTACTAGAAATGGTCTGCTTGCAAAAATATGATTTATGGGGGAATTAGCTAGCAAGGAAGATGGCTATATGAGAGGCGGTAACTGAAATCTATCACCTTTGTATACCAGGTCCTTTCCTACAATAGAACAAGTGAGTGTAGTGCTTAATATAAAACAATAACTTTTATTGAACACAAGAACTTCATGCACATACACACCAATTACTGGGGGAAATTATTACACACACACACTCAGAGTCCTACGGGAATATAGCCAGAAATTGGGGATAGCGAGAGGGAGTAAATATATCTACCTATCCTGGACAAGGGGGTCCAGTCTGTGGTGAGGAGAGAGAGAGAGCTTTGAACGTCCAGCATCCTTGGCAAGGCAAGAGGCTTAGAGCAAACCTCAAGGGAACAGCGCTTGTGGATCCGGAAACATGTTCAATTTGAATGGGGCTAGAGCTCTACCTTTATAGGTAAAATGTGCCCTGAGGTGGAGGAGAGTCCTCGTAGCAGTTAGGACAAAGACTCCAATGGTTGGTTCCTGGGTTAGACAAAAGACCTGAGTACTTTGACTGATAGCTGCCGGGGTGTGTGAATACAAATGTAAAACTAGTTCTAGTGCTTCACAAAAAGGATTGTTTTCCTGATGTAGCACACCGGAGCTAGTTTAAGTGTTTTTAGGGAGGGGATACATTGTGCCAGGAATGACTGTACATGCTTATAAATGTCATTTGATTAGCTCCTCAATCACAGACAGGAGATCTCATCATGGAAGGAGGAAAAGGAATGTGCTAAGTGGGGGTGACGCAGCGAGTCCTTTATTGCTCTGGGCACCAGTGGGGCCGGCAATGGCAGTAAATCCAATCAAGCTGTGGTCACTCCACATTCCAGAGCAGCATTCTTTGCATGCCTGGTTCTCCCAGGTGGGACGCAGCAACGGCAAAAGCTCCCTGGTGGCCATACAGCAGCCATTTTAAACACCAGAGGCTTGTCCATTTTTAATATCACATGCAGCTGTATGAAAACTGCTGTACAACTGGCAGAGGCCAGGCTGACTGCTTACATGCTGATCCATTAATTCCCACATGAGTTGTGTGAAACTGACAGCCCTGTTCTCCTGCCACTCAGGTGGCAAGAGAATGGGGCTATCAGTTTCACAGACCCCGTGCCGGGTTCAACAAATGGGCTGAAGCCAGTGCGGAGTGAGTGAAGCTGAAAGCCCCTTTCTCCTGCCGCCCAAGCGGCAGGGGAATGAGGCTGTCAGCTTCACTCACCCCGCACCGGAGGACAAGAGAACAGGTCTGTCAGTTTCACAGACTCCATGCTGGGTTCAGCCAATGAGCTGAAGCTGGTGTGGGGTGAGTGAAGCTGACAGCCCTGTTCCCCTGCCTCTAGGTGGGCAGGAGAACAGGGCTGTCATTTTCACAGACCTCATGTTGGGTTCAGCCGATGGGCTTAAGCTGGTGTGGGGTAAGTGAAGCTGACAGCCCCGTTCTTCAGCCGCTTGGGCAGCAAGGGAAAGGGGCTGTCAGCTTCACAGAGCCCACGCTGGATTCAGCAAATGGGCTGAAGCCAGTGCAAGGTGAGTGAAGCTGACAGCCCCGTTCTCCTGCCGCCCGCGAGCAGCAGGAGAAGGGGGCTGTCTGTTTCAAATGCTCTGTGCTGGCTTCAGCAAATTGCATGGGGCATTTGAAATGCCACGAACCACGAACCCATTTGTTAGCTGGGAAAAGGTCGTGGAAGTTCCTGGTTCCTGGTTTGTGGAATGCGATGAACCACGAATCGCGAGGGTCTTTTTTTTGGGGTTCATGACCATCTCTAGTTATTATCCTCACGGCAATAATCTATGAGGTAGGTGGGGCTGAGAGAGCTCTAAAGAGCTGTGACTGACCCAAGATCACCAAGATGGCTTCAAGCAGAAGAGTAGGGAATCAAAACCCATTCTCCAGATTGTAGTTCTGCCATTCTTAACCACTGCACCAGACTGAGCCACAGCTTGGTGTAGTGGTTAACAGCGTAGGACTCTGATCTGGAGAGCCAAGTTTGATTCCCCATTCCTTCACTTGAAATCAGTTGGGTGACCTTGAGCTAATCCCAGCCTTTGGGAATAATATCAGGTTTCACCCACTGAGATTGGCTGCTGGTTACCACAGCCTCTCCCAGCTGGGTTGGCGAAATAAAGTGTTTATTATTTCCTCCCTTTGGCTTTTGTGTTGGGGCATGCGTGGTAGTGCATCTGCAGGGAAGTTCGATTTGCCGGGGAGATGCTTCAGTGTGAAATTGATTTTGGAGAAGAACTCTGCCCACCTTAGGTGCTTGGCACCCAGCTTGCGTGGCATTTTTAATGCTTCTAGATTTTGATGATAGGTCCATACTTCAAAAGGTACTTTGTCCCCCTCTAACCAATGTCTCCAGGTAGTCAGTGCCAATTTAACTGTGCTGGCTTCTTGTCCCAAATCGCCCAGTGGTGTTCCATTTCAGAGAATTTTTTGGACACATATGCACAAGAGTGCAGGTTTCCCTTATCAGCTTTCAACAAGACCCCTTTCACAGCAATGTCGCTAGCATCCACCTGTACAATAAACTTACTGTTCTCATCTGGGTGCTTTAGTGCTGGCTCCGAGGTGAACAGGTTTTTTAAGTGCTTAAATGTCTCTTGGCATTCTGGAGTCCAAGCTAATTGGGCACTTGGCTTGATCCCTTGTGGCCCCTTTCCTGAGAGATCTCTGTCTTTTGGTGCTACACCTCTGAAGATGCCAGCCACAGCTGCTGGCGAAACGTCAGGAACTACAATGCCAAGACCATGGCAATACAGCCCGGAAAACCCACAACAACTATCATTCTCCAGCCATGAAAGCCTTCAACAATAGGTCTCTGGGGAAATGCTGGTGCCCATGGCCCGGCTGGGCTCCCGGGGGTTGGGGGCTGGCTGTTTGTACCCGTCTGATCCCTCCATGGCGGGACAGCCAGCCTATTCAGTACTTGTGGGGTACCTGTTTGAAATCCTTGGTGCCTCCATGGAGGGATAGATGGTGCGGGAGGCATTGGTTGGAGTAGTGTGCCCCCATTCCCTGCAAGATCCTGTCACTGCCGGGCATCCTCCCCTGGCAAGCGCCTCATCAGTTCCTGCAGCCCCCATGCCACCTGGGTCATCTTCCTTTTCAGTTCATCTATCTTGTCTTGCACTGTTTTCGAGTCCTCCTTCTTGGAGTCTGAAATGTCTTGAGGGGTGGCAGAGCTCTCTTGTCGGTTCACCCCCATGACCTTGTAATAGTCCTCCATTCCCAAAGAACTCAGGCTGGTGGAGCGGGATCAGCGCCACCATCCTTCTTCACTCTGAATCTCCCAGGATCGAGGCTCCTTGGGGCCTGTGTCTCGAGAGCTCCTTTGCCTCCTCCTCCCTGAAAAGAGTATCCATCCGGGTCATAATTCTCACCCTGGTTTGATGGTCCAGTGAATCCCAATCTGAGTGCAGTCTCTCCATCGGCCTCCTTCGCTCAGTGCAGGGTTCAGTCCCCCATGGTATGTAGTTATCTCATCTGTCAACTAGGCTCAGTCCTGGTTCATACCTGGTGTCCCACTAAAGGTCCACTCTCTCTCTTATCAGTGCAGCTGCACTGAGCCCACGCAGGTTTGCTGGGTCTTGTAGTTTGTAAGTCCCTACAGTACAGCATCTTCCCGCCATGGCAGCTATGCCCTCATTCGGGGTGCTGGCTCCAGAGATCTTTCTAAGACTTCTGCCAAAATGTCAGTCCTTGACAAGTAAATCCCCAAGTTCTCCACAGCAATCACACAGGTGGTTTGGTTGAAGTAACTTTTATTAGAGATCTATCAAGTTCAAGGTACTCAGACAGTGGAGTTGGCAGATGTGATGTGTTAAAGGAAAGCATGGTTAGTTATAGGTTAAAGTCCCGTCCCAGGTAAGTAGCCCATTGAGATTCTGGGGTGAATGCCAGAGACAAAAAGTATCAAAGTTTAGACTACGATAGGCAACAATAACAAGTTGGGAATGAAATCATCCTTGTTGTCAGGGAGGATACAATTCAGACTAGCTTCATCTGGCCTCAAGGCCGTTGGCTACAGAAGTGAAGGTGTTTCACTTCAAAGGGGAGATAACACACTGAACTTCCAAATAAAAGGCACTGAAAGGCACTCAGAACTCTCTATAGGGTCAGAAGATTTATAGGTTGTACATAACATACCCATGGCATGTACTGCAGGCAGGCATGCATGACAAGCGGTTTTAGATATGGCAGATGGAATGAGTTTTTACTGTTCAAAGGGGCAAAGTTCAAAAATACCACAGGGCTAGCAAAAGACCTATGGCTCAGTTTAAAAAGAAATGCAAGGCTATACATTGTTTGTCAATGGTATTTGTGAATGGTCCTTAAAGACACTGACAAAAATGTTGTATGTGCAGCCAGATGCCCTAGGTAAACATTTCATTGGCAAGCCCATTTTAGTTCTGTATTGTTTTCTAGTTGCTTTCCACACTGAAATCACTATATAAAGTTCTAAGCAGAGCTGGTCTCAGAATGCCCTAAAGGAGTATCAAGTGTAAAAACCAATATATATTTTAGATAGTGTCTTCTGGAAGCTTTAATGTATATTTAGTAGAGAAGAAAGCATCCACCTTGTTAAATACACTGTGGCACACAAAAATGGCAGCCTGTAGATGTGTTTCAATTCAGAGATTGCTGTCTAATATACCTTATTATTCTGTCATGGATTTTTCATGTCAATCGTTGGGAAAGTATTTGTTGACATTGATCCTAATTGGTTTCCATCACATGCCACATACCTTATGTGACAGAAGAATGAGTTATACCCTCTGACAATCATCAGCAACCAAAACATTGAGGAAAGCCCTGGCTTGGATATAAAAATAAGGAGAAATATGCAAGAAGAAAAGAAGATGTAGCATCCAACCAGATGCATATTATGCCAAAATTACTGAGCAGCTAACAGGAAGAATGATTCCTGGTGTTGAATGACATTTTATTCAAGGATGAGCAGCTGGGGAAAAAATTTGGATCCAGTCTGCTTTTTCACTCAGTCTCATTCAGTCCCCATAGTTACAGCCCCCTTCCCAGATGGCTTTTGTCTACATAGCTCTCACAGTCCCTGGAATGGCCTCCTCCCTTTGTTCACCAGTGGAAAAGCTGGTTGGGTTCAACCCCATAAAATTAATAACTCATTTTTTTTATAATGGGAAACTAACTTTTCTTCTGCCTCCAAATAGCACAGATTATAGTATTTTAATAATACTGGAATTAAAAGTCAAAGGGAATGACAAGTGAACTCCCTGTAACTTGGAGACCTGGAATCAACAACAAATATCACAACAAAATCCCTTGTATTTATGTATCCCTCTCCCCCCGTCTTTCAAAAAACCTTCCTGTCATGTAGTAGATCTCCAAACAGGGACAATAAGATAATATTCATGCCAGCATTACAGATCTGTGGTGGTCTGATATGTAGATGCTGAAGCAATATCCCTTTACTTATCAATATAAATAAAAATAAGTGGGTGTGAACTGTGTGCTACCTTCTTTTATCAAAAAAGTGGACTAGCCTAGCTTATATTAGTATGAGGGGAGGGAAGGGAATTCCATTTGAAAGCAGAAGTCCATCAAAATAATTTTATTGGGAAAAGATTCCAATATATAGATTGTGCTTTGCCACCATATTACTTTGCTTGTATGAACATATTTGAAATGGAACTAGATATCTTCTGTGGCAGCCAGCAATAAGAAAAGTCAAAGATTCCTTCAGCTTCACAAGTTATTTATGCTTGTTGCAATTCACATTGACAAGGTCCACACTGTCTACCACTACCCAACATGCAATAATAAAGTTCACAATATGTACAGTTTACAATAATGAAGTTTACAACATGTACAATTTCCAAAGTCCTGAAAGGGACCGCTCATATATTGCAATATCCAAAAGTTCAGTCAAACACAAGGTACAATCCAGGGCGACAAGGCACCATTTGCAGTAAGGCAAAACTTCAAAGTACAATTAAGAGCAGCAAGGCACCATTTGCAGTGAGGCAAAACTCCGTTTGCTAAGGATGGCAACGAGTATGAGCCGGCAATGTCTCTCCGCTCGTTTCAGACCGAATCGTCTTTCCTCAGGCCAAAATGTCTGAAATTAACAATATACAATGATACTGCAAGCCTCGCATCGAGACCTAATAATTATACATACAAATATCCCAGTATTTTACTTACTAAGAAATCCTATGCGGTTGGGTAACCGTTTCACATTGATTGCTCCGTAAATTTTCTGTGTGCGTTCCCAGTTCCTCCCTAACCTTTTAGCTGATCTAGGGGGACACGCCTTAGTTGTTTAAAGTCCCACCGCTAGCATAAGTTTAGTAGCATGGGGGGGGGAAGGAAACTGGGTCTACCAGGTATGATGAGGAGGAGGGAGAAGGAGAGGAACAAACAAGGAAGTACAGTTCCTAATTTAAAGAAAAGCCGAAAGATCAGCATCATGATTAAGCCCGTGAGGAATCATGGTGTTTAGCCTGAAGATCCATCTAATTTCTGTCTGGAGGAGAAACTTCTGGTGGTATCCTGGCTTAGTTATATTCTCTAGAACCGAAAATTTAAAGGTTCTATTAGAGGGATGCGCTGAATCAAAATGTTGATACAAAGGGGTGTCTTGGTTATGATTTTTTATTCTTGATAAATGTTCCTGTATACGGAGACGTATCGAACGGCTGGTACATCCCACATATAAGAGGCCACAATTACATTGAAGAAGATAGATGACATTCATGGTACTACATGTAGAAAAAGACCTGGAATATAGGGGGCTACCTGTGAGTGGATGTTGAATGTGTTTCAAATCTATACTCAGGCTGCATACACTGCAGTGACCGCAGGGAAAATGTCCAATAGGGAGATCGTTCTTTTCTACCGTTTTAAAATCCGAGTGAACTAGCAAATCACGCAGACTCCTAGTTCGCCGATAGCCTATCTGCGGTAATTTCTCACATCCAGGTAAGTTATTGAGTATGTTCCAATTTTTTCTAATAATACTAGTAATGGCTCCTGACCTAGGAGTGAAATCAATTGCCCAGGTGATCCTGTCCTGACTTTGATTCCGGGGTCTGTAAGTAAGTAAATGGGACCGTGGTGTAGACTCAGCCTTTTTAATAGCCCGACTAACAGTCCAACTTGGGTACCCTCGTGATCTGAAAGCTGCGCCCATACGCAATGTTTCTTGCCAGAAATCTTGTTCTGTTGTAGCGTTCCTTTTAATGCGGAGGAACTGCCCCACCGGTATATTTTTCTTTAAAGTTGGTCTATGGTGGGACGTATACTGTAGGTATGCTGCTCTATCTGTTGGTTTTTTATAGGGTTTAACTCCAAGTGAACGGGCTGAGTGTTTAAATACAACAACATCCAAAAAAGGAAGATGGTCCGGGCTGCTTTGGTACGTGAAGCTGATGTTGGGATCAATCCCATTAATCCAATTAATAAACCCCTCTACCTGGTCACTATGGCGTAGAATACAAAAAATGTCATCAATATATCGCCTAAAACAGACAATCTCCTGATGGAAAGGATTGGCAGAATGGTCATAAATAAACTTCTCCTCTAGGTGTGCCATGTATAACACCGCAATACTTGGAGCTGCTGGGCACCCCATAGCGACTCCCTTTATCTGGTAAAAAAATTGGGAGTCGAACCTGAAGTAATTCTTCTCCATAATCAGATCTAATAAGTCTAGAAGAAAGCTAGTAGGTGGAAATTTCACTGGACGTTGGTCAAATACATTTTGGATCACCATCCGAGCATCCTGATGAGGGATGGACGTGTACAATGACTGGACGTCCATGGTAAGAAGCTGGGCCTCCTCTGGGACATCCATATTTTCGACTAGATGAATAAAGTCAGTGGTGTCTTGAATATAGGACTGTACCTCTTTAACGGCTGGTTGTAATATACGATCGATGTAAATAGCCAACGGTTCCAAGACGGAGTTGCAAGCAGATATTATCGGTCTTCCGGGGGGGGATTGCAAGGATTTATGGATTTTAGGTAAACAGTAGAATACCGGGACCCTTGGGTCCGGGTTTTGCAATGCCCTGTGTAGGGGCTGATCGATAAGATTATTGCCCAGGGCATTGTCGAGTATAATTTTAATTACCCTTGCGATCTCCTGTGTCGGATCATGGTCTATTGGACAATAGAACTCCCGGTCCTCTAGTTGTCTTAGAATTTCATTTCTGTAATCCTTTTTATTTAAGACCACAATCCCTCCCCCCTTGTCGGCTGGCTTAATAATTATATTGGCATCACGCTGCAATTGTCGTATTGCCGTCATTTCTTGATGGGTCATATTGTGCCACGTATGTAGATCCCTCTTCTCTAGCTTTTCAACCTCCCTCAACACCAGTTTCTCAAAGGTGTCGATTTGTATATCAGACACCCTGGGTGTGAAAGTAGATCTGGATTTTAATCCGTCTAAAGGAGGAGCTGCTGAGGCAATGTTACCAAAATGCTTTTTCAATTTTATTTGTCTAAACAGTTTAAAGAGATCTATACGAGTATTTAAACAACTGTATCGTGGAGTTGGTACGAATCCCAGTCCTTTATTAAGTACACCAAGTTCCACATCTGAAAGAGTCCGTGAAGATAAATTAAACACTATATTCTGTTTCTCCCCCGGCGGAAGGACCGTCCCCTCGCCAAAAAAGGACGGCGGGGTTGGGGGGTAGGAACCACACGGTTTCTGAGAGTGCGGCCCCCCTCTTCTCCAGATAGTTCTGTATCCGAAGGGTCTGTAGTATCAAATTCAAGACCCCCGGAAGTGGATGGTGCCCAGGTCACCCTCTTCTTAGGGGCTGACTCTTTCCAATTATAAATATTTCCAGTAGAATAATCCTGCTTATCGCGATGTAGCTTCCTCATTTTCAGATCCTTCAGCCTTGTTTCACAATCCTTGATAAGTCTATTGGTCTCATTTATTCCCTTATTGTACTCCTCTTCAGAGTAATCTAATTTGAGTTGTGTCTTAAGATCCTCAATTCCCTTCTCTATCTCCTCCCTCTCCTGGGCGATGCGCTCAATAAGTAACAGCATTAAATCAAAGGAGCATTTGTTTAGAATAGACGCCCATCTTTTCTTAAAGGGCTCATCTGTTTTATACATGCCGGGGGGCTTATGCATACGGAGCCCCCTCGGAATGATATTCTCCTGACAATATTCAGTAAGTGAAGCGGCATGTAATGTTAACTTGGTGGACTTGGTCAACTGCTCAGTTAATGACTCCCAATCTCGAGTAGAAGCCCCACCCCTGTTGGAGGACAGGGAGGGGATGATGGACAATATTCTCTCACGTTCAGTGAGGGAGAAAGCAAAAGTATCTCTATAGTCTGCCATTATTACCCTCAATAGTTAACCACAAAAGCAAAAGGAGGGATTCCACTTCCAAACTTGTACACAAGAAAAAGGAAAAGAAGTGAAAAATCACATTCACAAGTTATTTATGCTTGTTGCAATTCACATTGACAAGGTCCACACTGTCTACCACTACCCAACATGCAATAATAAAGTTCACAATATGTACAGTTTACAATAATGAAGTTTACAACATGTACAATTTCCAAAGTCCTGAAAGGGACCGCTCATATATTGCAATATCCAAAAGTTCAGTCAAACACAAGGTACAATCCAGGGCGACAAGGCACCATTTGCAGTAAGGCAAAACTTCAAAGTACAATTAAGAGCAGCAAGGCACCATTTGCAGTGAGGCAAAACTCCGTTTGCTAAGGATGGCAACGAGTATGAGCCGGCAATGTCTCTCCGCTCGTTTCAGACCGAATCGTCTTTCCTCAGGCCAAAATGTCTGAAATTAACAATATACAATGATACTGCAAGCCTCGCATCGAGACCTAATAATTATACATACAAATATCCCAGTATTTTACTTACTAAGAAATCCTATGCGGTTGGGTAACCGTTTCACATTGATTGCTCCGTAAATTTTCTGTGTGCGTTCCCAGTTCCTCCCTAACCTTTTAGCTGATCTAGGGGGACACGCCTTAGTTGTTTAAAGTCCCACCGCTAGCATAAGTTTAGTAGCATGGGGGGGGGGGAAGGAAACTGGGTCTACCAGGTATGATGAGGAGGAGGGAGAAGGAGAGGAACAAACAAGGAAGTCCAGTTCCTAATTTAAAGAAAAGCCGAAAGATCAGCATCATGATTAAGCCCGTGAGGAATCATGGTGTTTAGCCTGAAGATCCATCTAATTTCTGTCTGGAGGAGAAACTTCTGGTGGTATCCTGGCTTAGTTATATTCTCTAGAACCGAAAATTTAAAGGTTCTATTAGAGGGATGCGCTGAATCAAAATGTTGATACAAAGGGGTGTCTTGGTTATGATTTTTTATTCTTGATAAATGTTCCTGTATACGGAGACGTATCGAACGGCTGGTACATCCCACATATAAGAGGCCACAATTACATTGAAGAAGATAGATGACATTCATGGTACTACATGTAGAAAAAGACCTGGAATATAGGGGGCTACCTGTGAGTGGATGTTGAATGTGTTTCAAATCTATACTCAGGCTGCATACACTGCAGTGACCGCAGGGAAAATGTCCAATAGGGAGATCGTTCTTTTCTACCGTTTTAAAATCCGAGTGAACTAGCAAATCACGCAGACTCCTAGTTCGCCGATAGCCTATCTGCGGTAATTTCTCACATCCAGGTAAGTTATTGAGTATGTTCCAATTTTTTCTAATAATACTAGTAATGGCTCCTGACCTAGGAGTGAAATCAATTGCCCAGGTGATCCTGTCCTGACTTTGATTCCGGGGTCTGTAAGTAAGTAAATGGGACCGTGGTGTAGACTCAGCCTTTTTAATAGCCCGACTAACAGTCCAACTTGGGTACCCTCGTGATCTGAAAGCTGCGCCCATACGCAATGTTTCTTGCCAGAAATCTTGTTCTGTTGTAGCGTTCCTTTTAATGCGGAGGAACTGCCCCACCGGTATATTTTTCTTTAAAGTTGGTCTATGGTGGGACGTATACTGTAGGTATGCTGCTCTATCTGTTGGTTTTTTATAGGGTTTAACTCCAAGTGAACGGGCTGAGTGTTTAAATACAACAACATCCAAAAAAGGAAGATGGTCCGGGCTGCTTTGGTACGTGAAGCTGATGTTGGGATCAATCCCATTAATCCAATTAATAAACCCCTCTACCTGGTCACTATGGCGTAGAATACAAAAAATGTCATCAATATATCGCCTAAAACAGACAATCTCCTGATGGAAAGGATTGGCAGAATGGTCATAAATAAACTTCTCCTCTAGGTGTGCCATGTATAACACCGCAATACTTGGAGCTGCTGGGCACCCCATAGCGACTCCCTTTATCTGGTAAAAAAATTGGGAGTCGAACCTGAAGTAATTCTTCTCCATAATCAGATCTAATAAGTCTAGAAGAAAGCTAGTAGGTGGAAATTTCACTGGACGTTGGTCAAATACATTTTGGATCACCATCCGAGCATCCTGATGAGGGATGGACGTGTACAATGACTGGACGTCCATGGTAAGAAGCTGGGCCTCCTCTGGGACATCCATATTTTCGACTAGATGAATAAAGTCAGTGGTGTCTTGAATATAGGACTGTACCTCTTTAACGGCTGGTTGTAATATACGATCGATGTAAATAGCCAACGGTTCCAAGACGGAGTTGCAAGCAGATATTATCGGTCTTCCGGGGGGGGATTGCAAGGATTTATGGATTTTAGGTAAACAGTAGAATACCGGGACCCTTGGGTCCGGGTTTTGCAATGCCCTGTGTAGGGGCTGATCGATAAGATTATTGCCCAGGGCATTGTCGAGTATAATTTTAATTACCCTTGCGATCTCCTGTGTCGGATCATGGTCTATTGGACAATAGAACTCCCGGTCCTCTAGTTGTCTTAGAATTTCATTTCTGTAATCCTTTTTATTTAAGACCACAATCCCTCCCCCCTTGTCGGCTGGCTTAATAATTATATTGGCATCACGCTGCAATTGTCGTATTGCCGTCATTTCTTGATGGGTCATATTGTGCCACGTATGTAGATCCCTCTTCTCTAGCTTTTCAACCTCCCTCAACACCAGTTTCTCAAAGGTGTCGATTTGTATATCAGACACCCTGGGTGTGAAAGTAGATCTGGATTTTAATCCGTCTAAAGGAGGAGCTGCTGAGGCAATGTTACCAAAATGCTTTTTCAATTTTATTTGTCTAAACAGTTTAAAGAGATCTATACGAGTATTTAAACAACTGTATCGTGGAGTTGGTACGAATCCCAGTCCTTTATTAAGTACACCAAGTTCCACATCTGAAAGAGTCCGTGAAGATAAATTAAACACTATATTCTGTTTCTCCCCCGGCGGAAGGACCGTCCCCTCGCCAAAAAAAGACGGCGGGGTTGGGGGGTAGGAACCACACGGTTTCTGAGAGTGCGGCCCCCCTCTTCTCCAGATAGTTCTGTATCCGAAGGGTCTGTAGTATCAAATTCAAGACCCCCGGAAGTGGATGGTGCCCAGGTCACCCTCTTCTTAGGGGCTGACTCTTTCCAATTATAAATATTTCCAGTAGAATAATCCTGCTTATCGCGATGTAGCTTCCTCATTTTCAGATCCTTCAGCCTTGTTTCACAATCCTTGATAAGTCTATTGGTCTCATTTATTCCCTTATTGTACTCCTCTTCAGAGTAATCTAATTTGAGTTGTGTCTTAAGATCCTCAATTCCCTTCTCTATCTCCTCCCTCTCCTGGGCGATGCGCTCAATAAGTAACAGCATTAAATCAAAGGAGCATTTGTTTAGAATAGACGCCCATCTTTTCTTAAAGGGCTCATCTGTTTTATACATGCCGGGGGGCTTATGCATACGGAGCCCCCTCGGAATGATATTCTCCTGACAATATTCAGTAAGTGAAGCGGCATGTAATGTTAACTTGGTGGACTTGGTCAACTGCTCAGTTAATGACTCCCAATCTCGAGTAGAAGCCCCACCCCTGTTGGAGGACAGGGAGGGGATGATGGACAATATTCTCTCACGTTCAGTGAGGGAGAAAGCAAAAGTATCTCTATAGTCTGCCATTATTACCCTCAATAGTTAACCACAAAAGCAAAAGGAGGGATTCCACTTCCAAACTTGTACACAAGAAAAAGGAAAAGAAGTGAAAAATCACATTCACAAGTTATTTATGCTTGTTGCAATTCACATTGACAAGGTCCACACTGTCTACCACTACCCAACATGCAATAATAAAGTTCACAATATGTACAGTTTACAATAATGAAGTTTACAACATGTACAATTTCCAAAGTCCTGAAAGGGACCGCTCATATATTGCAATATCCAAAAGTTCAGTCAAACACAAGGTACAATCCAGGGCGACAAGGCACCATTTGCAGTAAGGCAAAACTTCAAAGTACAATTAAGAGCAGCAAGGCACCATTTGCAGTGAGGCAAAACTCCGTTTGCTAAGGATGGCAACGAGTATGAGCCGGCAATGTCTCTCCGCTCGTTTCAGACCGAATCGTCTTTCCTCAGGCCAAAATGTCTGAAATTAACAATATACAATGATACTGCAAGCCTCGCATGAATGTCATCTATCTTCTTCAATGTAATTGTGGCCTCTTATATGTGGGATGTACCAGCCGTTCGATACGTCTCCGTATACAGGAACATTTATCAAGAATAAAAAATCATAACCAAGACACCCCTTTGTATCAACATTTTGATTCAGCGCATCCCTCTAATAGAACCTTTAAATTTTCGGTTCTAGAGAATATAACTAAGCCAGGATACCACCAGAAGTTTCTCCTCCAGACAGAAATTAGATGGATCTTCAGGCTAAACACCATGATTCCTCACGGGCTTAATCATGATGCTGATCTTTCGGCTTTTCTTTAAATTAGGAACTGGACTTCCTTGTTTGTTCCTCTCCTTCTCCCTCCTCCTCATCATACCTGGTAGACCCAGTTTCCTTCCCCCCCCCATGCTACTAAACTTATGCTAGCGGTGGGACTTTAAACAACTAAGGCGTGTCCCCCTAGATCAGCTAAAAGGTTAGGGAGGAACTGGGAACGCACACAGAAAATTTACGGAGCAATCAATGTGAAACGGTTACCCAACCGCATAGGATTTCTTAGTAAGTAAAATACTGGGATATTTGTATGTATAATTATTAGGTCTCGATGCGAGGCTTGCAGTATCATTGTATATTGTTAATTTCAGACATTTTGGCCTGAGGAAGGACGATTCGGTCTGAAACGAGCGGAGAGACATTGCCGGCTCATACTCGTTGCCATCCTTAGCAAACGGAGTTTTGCCTCACTGCAAATGGTGCCTTGCTGCTCTTAATTGTACTTTGAAGTTTTGCCTTACTGCAAATGGTGCCTTGTCGCCCTGGATTGTACCTTGTGTTTGACTGAACTTTTGGATATTGCAATATATGAGCGGTCCCTTTCAGGACTTTGGAAATTGTACATGTTGTAAACTTCATTATTGTAAACTGTACATATTGTGAACTTTATTATTGCATGTTGGGTAGTGGTAGACAGTGTGGACCTTGTCAATGTGAATTGCAACAAGCATAAATAACTTGTGAATGTGATTTTTCACTTCTTTTCCTTTTTCTTGTGTACAAGTTTGGAAGTGGAATCCCTCCTTTTGCTTTTGTGGTTAACTATTGAGGGTAATAATGGCAGACTATAGAGATACTTTTGCTTTCTCCCTCACTGAACGTGAGAGAATATTGTCCATCATCCCCTCCCTGTCCTCCAACAGGGGTGGGGCTTCTACTCGAGATTGGGAGTCATTAACTGAGCAGTTGACCAAGTCCACCAAGTTAACATTACATGCCGCTTCACTTACTGAATATTGTCAGGAGAATATCATTCCGAGGGGGCTCCGTATGCATAAGCCCCCCGGCATGTATAAAACAGATGAGCCCTTTAAGAAAAGATGGGCGTCTATTCTAAACAAATGCTCCTTTGATTTAATGCTGTTACTTATTGAGCGCATCGCCCAGGAGAGGGAGGAGATAGAGAAGGGAATTGAGGATCTTAAGACACAACTCAAATTAGATTACTCTGAAGAGGAGTACAATAAGGGAATAAATGAGACCAATAGACTTATCAAGGATTGTGAAACAAGGCTGAAGGATCTGAAAATGAGGAAGCTACATCGCGATAAGCAGGATTATTCTACTGGAAATATTTATAATTGGAAAGAGTCAGCCCCTAAGAAGAGGGTGACCTGGGCACCATCCACTTCCGGGGGTCTTGAATTTGATACTACAGACCCTTCGGATACAGAACTATCTGGAGAAGAGGGGGGCCGCACTCTCAGAAACCGTGTGGTTCCTACCCCCCAACCCCGCCGTCTTTTTTTGGCGAGGGGACGGTCCTTCCGCCGGGGGAGAAACAGAATATAGTGTTTAATTTATCTTCACGGACTCTTTCAGATGTGGAACTTGGTGTACTTAATAAAGGACTGGGATTCGTACCAACTCCACGATACAGTTGTTTAAATACTCGTATAGATCTCTTTAAACTGTTTAGACAAATAAAATTGAAAAAGCATTTTGGTAACATTGCCTCAGCAGCTCCTCCTTTAGACGGATTAAAATCCAGATCTACTTTCACACCCAGGGTGTCTGATATACAAATCGACACCTTTGAGAAACTGGTGTTGAGGGAGGTTGAAAAGCTAGAGAAGAGGGATCTACATACGTGGCACAATATGACCCATCAAGAAATGACGGCAATACGACAATTGCAGCGTGATGCCAATATAATTATTAAGCCAGCCGACAAGGGGGGAGGGATTGTGGTCTTAAATAAAAAGGATTACAGAAATGAAATTCTAAGACAACTAGAGGACCGGGAGTTCTATTGTCCAATAGACCATGATCCGACACAGGAGATCGCAAGGGTAATTAAAATTATACTCGACAATGCCCTGGGCAATAATCTTATCGATCAGCCCCTACACAGGGCATTGCAAAACCCGGACCCAAGGGTCCCGGTATTCTACTGTTTACCTAAAATCCATAAATCCTTGCAATCCCCCCCCGGAAGACCGATAATATCTGCTTGCAACTCCGTCTTGGAACCGTTGGCTATTTACATCGATCGTATATTACAACCAGCCGTTAAAGAGGTACAGTCCTATATTCAAGACACCACTGACTTTATTCATCTAGTCGAAAATATGGATGTCCCAGAGGAGGCCCAGCTTCTTACCATGGACGTCCAGTCATTGTACACGTCCATCCCTCATCAGGATGCTCGGATGGTGATCCAAAATGTATTTGACCAACGTCCAGTGAAATTTCCACCTACTAGCTTTCTTCTAGACTTATTAGATCTGATTATGGAGAAGAATTACTTCAGGTTCGACTCCCAATTTTTTTACCAGATAAAGGGAGTCGCTATGGGGTGCCCAGCAGCTCCAAGTATTGCGGTGTTATACATGGCACACCTAGAGGAGAAGTTTATTTATGACCATTCTGCCAATCCTTTCCATCAGGAGATTGTCTGTTTTAGGCGATATATTGATGACATTTTTTGTATTCTACGCCATAGTGACCAGGTAGAGGGGTTTATTAATTGGATTAATGGGATTGATCCCAACATCAGCTTCACGTACCAAAGCAGCCCGGACCATCTTCCTTTTTTGGATGTTGTTGTATTTAAACACTCAGCCCGTTCACTTGGAGTTAAACCCTATAAAAAACCAACAGATAGAGCAGCATACCTACAGTATACGTCCCACCATAGACCAACTTTAAAGAAAAATATACCGGTGGGGCAGTTCCTCCGCATTAAAAGGAACGCTACAACAGAACAAGATTTCTGGCAAGAAACATTGCGTATGGGCGCAGCTTTCAGATCACGAGGGTACCCAAGTTGGACTGTTAGTCGGGCTATTAAAAAGGCTGAGTCTACACCACGGTCCCATTTACTTACTTACAGACCCCGGAATCAAAGTCAGGACAGGATCACCTGGGCAATTGATTTCACTCCTAGGTCAGGAGCCATTACTAGTATTATTAGAAAAAATTGGAACATACTCAATAACTTACCTGGATGTGAGAAATTACCGCAGATAGGCTATCGGCGAACTAGGAGTCTGCGTGATTTGCTAGTTCACTCGGATTTTAAAACGGTAGAAAAGAACGATCTCCCTATTGGACATTTTCCCTGCGGTCACTGCAGTGTATGCAGCCTGAGTATAGATTTGAAACACATTCAACATCCACTCACAGGTAGCCCCCTATATTCCAGGTCTTTTTCTACATGTAGTACCATGAATGTCATCTATCTTCTTCAATGTAATTGTGGCCTCTTATATGTGGGATGTACCAGCCGTTCGATACGTCTCCGTATACAGGAACATTTATCAAGAATAAAAAATCATAACCAAGACACCCCTTTGTATCAACATTTTGATTCAGCGCATCCCTCTAATAGAACCTTTAAATTTTCGGTTCTAGAGAATATAACTAAGCCAGGATACCACCAGAAGTTTCTCCTCCAGACAGAAATTAGATGGATCTTCAGGCTAAACACCATGATTCCTCACGGGCTTAATCATGATGCTGATCTTTCGGCTTTTCTTTAAATTAGGAACTGGACTTCCTTGTTTGTTCCTCTCCTTCTCCCTCCTCCTCATCATACCTGGTAGACCCAGTTTCCTTCCCCCCCCCCCATGCTACTAAACTTATGCTAGCGGTGGGACTTTAAACAACTAAGGCGTGTCCCCCTAGATCAGCTAAAAGGTTAGGGAGGAACTGGGAACGCACACAGAAAATTTACGGAGCAATCAATGTGAAACGGTTACCCAACCGCATAGGATTTCTTAGTAAGTAAAATACTGGGATATTTGTATGTATAATTATTAGGTCTCGATGCGAGGCTTGCAGTATCATTGTATATTGTTAATTTCAGACATTTTGGCCTGAGGAAAGACGATTCGGTCTGAAACGAGCGGAGAGACATTGCCGGCTCATACTCGTTGCCATCCTTAGCAAACGGAGTTTTGCCTCACTGCAAATGGTGCCTTGCTGCTCTTAATTGTACTTTGAAGTTTTGCCTTACTGCAAATGGTGCCTTGTCGCCCTGGATTGTACCTTGTGTTTGACTGAACTTTTGGATATTGCAATATATGAGCGGTCCCTTTCAGGACTTTGGAAATTGTACATGTTGTAAACTTCATTATTGTAAACTGTACATATTGTGAACTTTATTATTGCATGTTGGGTAGTGGTAGACAGTGTGGACCTTGTCAATGTGAATTGCAACAAGCATAAATAACTTGTGAATGTGATTTTTCACTTCTTTTCCTTTTTCTTGTGTACAAGTTTGGAAGTGGAATCCCTCCTTTTGCTTTTGTGGTTAACTATTGAGGGTAATAATGGCAGACTATAGAGATACTTTTGCTTTCTCCCTCACTGAACGTGAGAGAATATTGTCCATCATCCCCTCCCTGTCCTCCAACAGGGGTGGGGCTTCTACTCGAGATTGGGAGTCATTAACTGAGCAGTTGACCAAGTCCACCAAGTTAACATTACATGCCGCTTCACTTACTGAATATTGTCAGGAGAATATCATTCCGAGGGGGCTCCGTATGCATAAGCCCCCCGGCATGTATAAAACAGATGAGCCCTTTAAGAAAAGATGGGCGTCTATTCTAAACAAATGCTCCTTTGATTTAATGCTGTTACTTATTGAGCGCATCGCCCAGGAGAGGGAGGAGATAGAGAAGGGAATTGAGGATCTTAAGACACAACTCAAATTAGATTACTCTGAAGAGGAGTACAATAAGGGAATAAATGAGACCAATAGACTTATCAAGGATTGTGAAACAAGGCTGAAGGATCTGAAAATGAGGAAGCTACATCGCGATAAGCAGGATTATTCTACTGGAAATATTTATAATTGGAAAGAGTCAGCCCCTAAGAAGAGGGTGACCTGGGCACCATCCACTTCCGGGGGTCTTGAATTTGATACTACAGACCCTTCGGATACAGAACTATCTGGAGAAGAGGGGGGCCGCACTCTCAGAAACCGTGTGGTTCCTACCCCCCAACCCCGCCGTCCTTTTTTGGCGAGGGGACGGTCCTTCCGCCGGGGGAGAAACAGAATATAGTGTTTAATTTATCTTCACGGACTCTTTCAGATGTGGAACTTGGTGTACTTAATAAAGGACTGGGATTCGTACCAACTCCACGATACAGTTGTTTAAATACTCGTATAGATCTCTTTAAACTGTTTAGACAAATAAAATTGAAAAAGCATTTTGGTAACATTGCCTCAGCAGCTCCTCCTTTAGACGGATTAAAATCCAGATCTACTTTCACACCCAGGGTGTCTGATATACAAATCGACACCTTTGAGAAACTGGTGTTGAGGGAGGTTGAAAAGCTAGAGAAGAGGGATCTACATACGTGGCACAATATGACCCATCAAGAAATGACGGCAATACGACAATTGCAGCGTGATGCCAATATAATTATTAAGCCAGCCGACAAGGGGGGAGGGATTGTGGTCTTAAATAAAAAGGATTACAGAAATGAAATTCTAAGACAACTAGAGGACCGGGAGTTCTATTGTCCAATAGACCATGATCCGACACAGGAGATCGCAAGGGTAATTAAAATTATACTCGACAATGCCCTGGGCAATAATCTTATCGATCAGCCCCTACACAGGGCATTGCAAAACCCGGACCCAAGGGTCCCGGTATTCTACTGTTTACCTAAAATCCATAAATCCTTGCAATCCCCCCCCGGAAGACCGATAATATCTGCTTGCAACTCCGTCTTGGAACCGTTGGCTATTTACATCGATCGTATATTACAACCAGCCGTTAAAGAGGTACAGTCCTATATTCAAGACACCACTGACTTTATTCATCTAGTCGAAAATATGGATGTCCCAGAGGAGGCCCAGCTTCTTACCATGGACGTCCAGTCATTGTACACGTCCATCCCTCATCAGGATGCTCGGATGGTGATCCAAAATGTATTTGACCAACGTCCAGTGAAATTTCCACCTACTAGCTTTCTTCTAGACTTATTAGATCTGATTATGGAGAAGAATTACTTCAGGTTCGACTCCCAATTTTTTTACCAGATAAAGGGAGTCGCTATGGGGTGCCCAGCAGCTCCAAGTATTGCGGTGTTATACATGGCACACCTAGAGGAGAAGTTTATTTATGACCATTCTGCCAATCCTTTCCATCAGGAGATTGTCTGTTTTAGGCGATATATTGATGACATTTTTTGTATTCTACGCCATAGTGACCAGGTAGAGGGGTTTATTAATTGGATTAATGGGATTGATCCCAACATCAGCTTCACGTACCAAAGCAGCCCGGACCATCTTCCTTTTTTGGATGTTGTTGTATTTAAACACTCAGCCCGTTCACTTGGAGTTAAACCCTATAAAAAACCAACAGATAGAGCAGCATACCTACAGTATACGTCCCACCATAGACCAACTTTAAAGAAAAATATACCGGTGGGGCAGTTCCTCCGCATTAAAAGGAACGCTACAACAGAACAAGATTTCTGGCAAGAAACATTGCGTATGGGCGCAGCTTTCAGATCACGAGGGTACCCAAGTTGGACTGTTAGTCGGGCTATTAAAAAGGCTGAGTCTACACCACGGTCCCATTTACTTACTTACAGACCCCGGAATCAAAGTCAGGACAGGATCACCTGGGCAATTGATTTCACTCCTAGGTCAGGAGCCATTACTAGTATTATTAGAAAAAATTGGAACATACTCAATAACTTACCTGGATGTGAGAAATTACCGCAGATAGGCTATCGGCGAACTAGGAGTCTGCGTGATTTGCTAGTTCACTCGGATTTTAAAACGGTAGAAAAGAACGATCTCCCTATTGGACATTTTCCCTGCGGTCACTGCAGTGTATGCAGCCTGAGTATAGATTTGAAACACATTCAACATCCACTCACAGGTAGCCCCCTATATTCCAGGTCTTTTTCTACATGTAGTACCATGAATGTCATCTATCTTCTTCAATGTAATTGTGGCCTCTTATATGTGGGATGTACCAGCCGTTCGATACGTCTCCGTATACAGGAACATTTATCAAGAATAAAAAATCATAACCAAGACACCCCTTTGTATCAACATTTTGATTCAGCGCATCCCTCTAATAGAACCTTTAAATTTTCGGTTCTAGAGAATATAACTAAGCCAGGATACCACCAGAAGTTTCTCCTCCAGACAGAAATTAGATGGATCTTCAGGCTAAACACCATGATTCCTCACGGGCTTAATCATGATGCTGATCTTTCGGCTTTTCTTTAAATTAGGAACTGTACTTCCTTGTTTGTTCCTCTCCTTCTCCCTCCTCCTCATCATACCTGGTAGACCCAGTTTCCTTCCCCCCCCCCATGCTACTAAACTTATGCTAGCGGTGGGACTTTAAACAACTAAGGCGTGTCCCCCTAGATCAGCTAAAAGGTTAGGGAGGAACTGGGAACGCACACAGAAAATTTACGGAGCAATCAATGTGAAACGGTTACCCAACCGCATAGGATTTCTTAGTAAGTAAAATACTGGGATATTTGTATGTATAATTATTAGGTCTCGATGCGAGGCTTGCAGTATCATTGTATATTGTTAATTTCAGACATTTTGGCCTGAGGAAAGACGATTCGGTCTGAAACGAGCGGAGAGACATTGCCGGCTCATACTCGTTGCCATCCTTAGCAAACGGAGTTTTGCCTCACTGCAAATGGTGCCTTGCTGCTCTTAATTGTACTTTGAAGTTTTGCCTTACTGCAAATGGTGCCTTGTCGCCCTGGATTGTACCTTGTGTTTGACTGAACTTTTGGATATTGCAATATATGAGCGGTCCCTTTCAGGACTTTGGAAATTGTACATGTTGTAAACTTCATTATTGTAAACTGTACATATTGTGAACTTTATTATTGCATGTTGGGTAGTGGTAGACAGTGTGGACCTTGTCAATGTGAATTGCAACAAGCATAAATAACTTGTGAATGTGATTTTTCACTTCTTTTCCTTTTTCTTGTGTACAAGTTTGGAAGTGGAATCCCTCCTTTTGCTTTTGTGTTTTTTGTTGTTTTTTGGTTTTAAAGATTCCTTCAGGCCAACATACGCATTTAGAGAAAGCATAAAGAGAGAATATGCATGAGGAATGTTATGATACAGGAATAAAGTCTGGTCAGAGGGGTGCTTCTGAGAAATAAAGGGGAACAACGAACAGCTAAACTACTCACTGGAAGGAAATCAAATAGTGAAGATAATCAGTCAGGGCTTTCTGTCTTCAACAGGCTG
Organism: Eublepharis macularius; assembly: GCF_028583425.1. NCBI lineage: Eukaryota > Metazoa > Chordata > Lepidosauria > Squamata > Eublepharidae > Eublepharis > Eublepharis macularius. The sequence goes on from NC_072792.1 coordinate 122,067,602, forward strand.
ACACAATTTAACTTCAAAGCCATCAGATAAATAAAGGGAAATAGAAACTTCCTCGTTACTTGAAGTTTTTTATCAACATGGAAGGTCCATTTTGAAAAAAAGAAAAGAATATATACTTTAATATTTTGTGTCCCTTGACAACAGAAAATGCTACCTTTTAAGAGATGCCCTTTCCTTTTTAACATTTGTTTGTTTTTGATGTTGTGAAATTTTACATTTCATCTATTTTTATTGGAGGCATTCCTAATTCATTTGTAGGCTTTATACCATTTTATATAACTTGCAGTGCAGTCCTAAGGATGCTTACTCAAATATCAGTCATATTGAGATGAGTGGAGTTTATTCCCTAGTAAAAGTAATATCCTTCTACATCCACTGAAAGCTGTTTAGGTTTGCACTGTAAGACTACAACCTTAAAATCTGTTTTTATTTTTTAAAGGCCATTCAGACATTATATGAAAGTTATGAGCAAATAACAAATTTCCAATTTAACATACAAAATGGTGCACATAAACTAAAGATGGCATGACAGATGCTCACCTGGAAGAAAGAGAAACTGTTTGTTTTTGAAGTCACAACCATGGAGATAATACATTTTGTATCATTTTTTTTTATTCAAAGACCTCCATTTCTCCTGAAAGTTTACAGTAACTGCTTCTGAATGATGCAATGTCATTCAGAAGCATTTCCACACTTTCTGCATAGGAAGTATTGATACTCAGTTTTGTATTGTGTTCTAAAAAGTAATTCAAAATTATATGCCAAGGCAAGTCTGGATTTTGCAAAAAGCTGGATTATTCCAGCTGTGTAGCATATACAAACTAAAACTGATTTCTCTTATTTTACATAAGTTATTTTCACATTTTTATTATTTTGCATGGATTCTCCTGCTATTCATGGAAAGGACAAGGGATTATATGGTATCAACACTGGAAATCTTATTCTACAATAAGATTAATCATGTCCCCCCTCAATCTCCTCTTCTCCAAACTAAACATTCCCAAGGCCCTTCCCCGGATCACTGAGCGGTCCTTCAGATGCTTACAGATTGATCCCTTTAAAATCTGTTGTAATATCTTCCCAGCAACAGAAGTCAGACTGACCGGCATGAAGTTTCCCAGGTCATCCTTCTTCCCTTTCTTAAAGATCGGGATAACACTGGCTCTTCTCCAATCTTGTGGCACATCCCCAGTCCTCCAGGAGGCCTTGAAGATAATGGACAGGGGTTCTGGTTTTTTTGAAAAAAATTTATTAGGTGAGAATATTAATACATACAACTTTCAAATAACATCTCAATATCATTTTCCCCCATCCTTTCCCTCCCCCCTTTTTCAGGACTTCCAACAGCTGTCCAACCCTATATCTTAATCTATTCCTAATCTATCCCTTTTTTCTATAACTCATTATATCGTGTTTACATTCTGCTTTGTTAAGCTAAGCTCTATCTGTTAGCTTCAGATCTATTATTATTAACTTAAAATCTGTTATCTATTACTATCTATTAACTTCAGATATATTTAAATTTAAGCTAACAATTAAATAAAATATCTACTTTATTAATTTTACCAATATCTATTAACTCCAAATCTACTTAAATTTAAGCTAACAATTAGCTAATACTTCACTCCATATGGTAAAGATTCCATCTCTTCCAATAAAAAGAAACCCATTCTAATAATTTTTTAATTGCCATAGTTCCCCTTTCACGTCCCACTTCTTTTCTAAATATGTTTTCAGTCTTCCCCAATCAGTAAAGAATTCTGCCAGATTCTGATCTCTCAGCTTTCTTGTCATTTTATCCATTTCTGCCATGTACAGCAATTTATATATCCAGTCTTCAATAGTTGGTATTTCTTGCACCTTCCATTTCTGCGCATATAAAAGTCTTGCTGCCGTCGTCATGTAGAATAGTAATGTTCTGTATTGCATAGGAACAACTTCCATACTTAAATTCAGTAGCAATAGCTCTGGGTTCTTCTTTATTTGGGTCTGCAAAATCTCATTTATTACTTCTAAAATATCTCCCCAGTACTGTCTAGCTACATCACATGTCCACCACATATGATACAATGATCCTTCATGCTTTTTACATTTCCAGCATTTATCTGACATATTTGCATTTCCAAGCGCAATTTTCTTAGGCATTAAATACCATCTATAAATCATCTTATTTGGTCCCCACCCGGCCGGCAGCCAAGGGCTTGAGGCTGGGGGCCGCATTTGCCGCTGCGGAGGATAAATGGCAGTTTCCCCGGCCTCTCAGGGTCACATGGAAAGGGGGCGGGGCTAAGTGCCTTTACAGGACAGCCCTGCCTCTGCATCAGCACTTGTTGCCTCGTGCTTGGCCCACCCGCCCGCCCAGTAGCAGTGCAGGTTTTGACCGGTTGCCTTTTGGGGGGCCAGGTAGGAATTTTTCCTTTCTTTCCCTGATTGGCCTTGGGGAAGGAAGTTTTTTGCCTACGGTGGTGCTGTATAGGCCATCAATGGCAGGATTTAGTTGGGGGGATGTTAGCGGGACGGTGAGTACCCTTGGCACATCCCCATTGGTGGGGATATTGGGGGCCTGTCAGCATCAGCTGGCATGCTTGGCGGTGACCAGTTGAGAGGGCAGGCTGCCTGGTGGGATCTCCTGGACAAGTCCTTCCCTCATGCTCTGCGGCGGAGGTGCTTGGAGCTTTAAGGGGGAAACCATCTGCCAGGCTGGCCGGATCCCAGCCATGCATGTGGATGGCTCGCATCCGGGGCAGCGGGTCTCGCCCAGACAGGTCAAGGCGGGGTCCAGGGAGTGACCCCAGGGCTTGACCTGTACCGCTGGTTAGGCCCTTGCCAGGGTGTTTTTAGTTGTTGCAGTTCATGTTGTTGCCTAAATAAAAGTGGCCCTTTATTACCCAAGCCTTGTGTCTGCCTCTTATTTCGACTGTGGGGGCAATAGACATTCTCTTTAATACTGGTACAAGTTGAAATCTTCAATGTAGTTTTCCATAAATATTCCCATGACTCCATTGTTATTTCTTTGTGGCAGTTAATTGCCCACTTCACCATCTGTACTTTGACTGTCTCATCCTCTGTATACCACTTCAAAAGTATTTTATAAATTTTAGATATCTTCTTTTTACTTTCTTGTGGTATAGTCTCTTCCAACTCTGAGTTTTTCCATTTGATTCCTCCTTTTGAACAATCCGAGTTGTAAAAGTCTCTAATCTGTCTATATTGGAAACATCCATAACAGGAGGATAACTCTTCCTCCGTTTTGATTCTTATCATTTTTTGTTCCATAATCAATATCTCTTTATATGGTAAACATTGTTCTTCATTATAGATAGCTCTCGGATCGATCACTTCAAACGGTACCACCCAAGAGGGGATACCTTCACCCAGATATTTTTTATATTTTTTCCAGACCGTGAAGAGGCTCCTTCTAATATAATGGTGCAAAAACATAGAGTCAGCTTTTATTTTATCCTGCCACAAATAGGCATGCCATCCAAACAACTTCTCATAACCTTCCAGTGTTAAGAGTTTGCGGTCTTTCAGTGACATCCACTCTTTTAGCCAAACCAAACATATTGCTTCATGATATAATCTAAAATTCAGCAACTGCAGTCCACCTCTTTCTTTAGCGTCACACAGAACTTTCATTTTTACTCGAGGTTTCTTGCCTGCCCACACAAAGTCAGAGATCTTCCTCTGCCATTTTTCAAATTGTTTGGTATCTCTAATAATTGGAATTGTTTGTAATAGGAACATAATCCGTGGTAACACATTCATCTTAACTGCCGCTATTCTTCCCAGCCATGACAGATTTAATTTATTCCATTTAATCAAGTCTCTATCAATCTGTTGCCATAGCTTTTCATAGTTGTTCTTAAATAAATCAATATTTTTTGCAGTTATCTCAATTCCAAGATATTTAACTTTATGTGTTACTTCATAATCAATAAGTTCCATTAACTCTTATTGCTTTTGTTTAGTCATATTCTTGCATAGTATCTTTGATTTCTTCTTATTAACATAAAATCCAGCCAGATCTCCGAACTCTTTTATCTTATCAAGCAACTTCGGCATGTTTTGTATTGGATCTTCCACTATAACCATCACATCATCCGCAAAAGCTCTAACCTTATAGGTAAATTCTTTAATCTTTATGCCTCTTATAGTATCATCTTCTCGTATTTGAATCAATAGCAGTTCCAAAATCAAAATGAACAACAATGGAGATAATGGGCACCCCTGTCTTGTACCCTTTCTTATTTCCAATGTTTTTGTTAAATCGTCATTTACTACAATTGCCGCACATTGGTCTCTATATATTGCTTTTACTGCTTGAATAAAATCTTTTCCCATTTGCAGCCTCTCCATTGTGGCAAACATAAAATTCCAGTTCAAATTGTTAAAAGCTTTTTCTGCATCCACAAAGAGGAAACCAACTTCCTTTTCACAATGTTTATCGTAGTATTCTATAGCATTTACTACAGTTCTCTCTCTTTTTAAAAAAAAAATGTATTGGTGAGTGGGAAAAAAAAGAAAAAAAATCCAAGTTTAGTGCATATAATCCCGTTTTTTTCCTTACTCTATCCCCCACCCTTTTCCTCCCCCCTCCCTATTGACTTCCAACAGCTTTCCAACCCTTAACCCTTCTTATTACTTAAATCTATTTCATTTATATTTTCCTACCACCCATAAATCATAATATCTCTTACTCTAAGCACATTCTAATTCTTTTACATAAACTCTATCAAATATACTATCAATATGGTATATATCATATACCCCTCAATGTAGCATAACACAATGTGGTATAATGTATAGCAAGGATCACAATGTCTCTTACTTTAAACATATTCTATATCTTTTAAGCATATACTCTGTCAAATATACTATCAATATAGTATATATTATAAAACATGTACTGTACTCTATCAGATATACTATCAATATAGTATATATATAAGACATATATTGTATGCTGTGCCACCAATGTAGCACAGCACACAACATAATATAACACAACAGCATAATATAGTATAAGATCTGATCCACTAACCCATCATAATCTATTGTATATAACATACCACATTAATATATCTATTTAACCATTCTCATTATCCCATATATTCTAAGTAAGATTCCCCTAAATGTTATACTAGCTTAGATTATAGTTACATTCCCCCTAAATGGTAAGATCACTTCTCTCTTCCCTTTACAACATTATTCTTTAAAAATTCTCAAACTGCCACAGTTCTCCTTTCACATCCCATTTTTTTGTCCAAAAATTGTTTCAATTTCCCCCAATCAACAATATATTGTCCTAGGTCAACATCTTTAAGTTTCCTTGTCATTTTGTCCATTCCCGCCATGTACAGCAGTTTATAAATCCAGTCTTCTACAGTTGGTATTTCTTTTTTTAAAATTTTTTTTATTGGATTAGATTATAATATCATTCAGTACATTCATTACCCCCTTGTAAGTCTATTTCTAACCCCCTCCCTTTCCTCCCCCCTTTTTAGTTGACTTCCAACAGTTTTCCAACCCTTAGTCTATTTTATTACTTAATTACTTAATATCTCATATACCCTGTTAAACACACACTTAATACTCTTTTCTCTAAGCTTATTAAATCTCTACTAAAAATATCTCTATATCTCTATGGTACAAGTTTCCCTTTAAATACCTCAGGTAAACCATATATTCTACCTAAAATAATGCTAGCATAATCATATATATTAGCAATCAAGATATTAAAAATATAACATTACATCCATTTTACTTTCCGATTATCTAAACTCTTTACTTTCCACAATCCTCCTGATTCTAATATTAACTTAAACTCTAATATTCTATTACACACCCATCTTTTACTTTTTCTTGTTCTGAGCTTATTTTAAGTCTATAAGGTAACTGTTATACTCAAATATCTATTATATACTCTTTACTTAAACTATATATTGTACATAATATCTAGCTAGCTTAATCTTATATATCTTATGTATCCATAGTAAAACATCTATTATTTAATACTCAATAATTTTTACTTTTATCATAACCCCAATAGTAGCTTAGATTTCTATAATTATATTCCCCCTTTCCCGGTAAAGTCACTTCTCTCTTCTTCTTCTATTACATTTCAATAATTCTCGAACTGCCACAGTTCCCCTTTCACGTCCCATTTTTTTTCTAGATATTGTTTCAATTTCTCCCAATCTGCATTAAATTGTCCTGGATCAAGATCTTTAAGTTTTCTTGTCATTTTGTCCATCTCAGCCACGTACAGCAAATACCAACTACTTCTGTAGTTGGTATTTCTTGTACTTTCCATTTCTGCGCATATAAAAGTCTTGCTGCTGTAATCATGTAAAATAACAATGTTCTATACTGTATTGGAACATCTTCCATTCCCAAGTTCAGTAGCAGCAATTCTGGGTTCTTATTTATTTGGGTTTGCAAAACCTCATTAATTACTTCAATTATATCTCCCCAGTATTGCTTCACTACCTCACAAGTCCACCACATGTGGTATAATGATCCTTCATGTTTTTTACATTTCCAGCATTTATTCGACATATTAATATTTCCTAGCGCAATTTTCTTTGGTGTCAAGTACCAACGATAAATCATTTTGTAGACATTCTCTTTAATACTTGTACATGTTGTAATCTTCAAAGTCGTTTTCCACAGGTATTCCCATGCCTCCATTGTTATTTCTTTGTGAAAATTTATAGCCCACTTCACCATCTGGACTTTTACTGTTTCATCCTCTGTAAACCATTTTAAAAGTACTTTATAAATCCTTGAAATTTCCTTTTTACCTTCTTGAAAAATTACATCTTCTAATTCTGAATTCAGAATTAGTTCTGGATTCAGAAATACAGTTGGTATTTCTTGTGTCTTCCATTTCTGCACATACAAAAGTCTTGCCGCTGCAGTCATGTAGAATAACAATGTTCTATACTGCATTGGAACTGCCTCCATCCCCAAGTTCAGTAGCAACAATTCTGGGTTCTTATTCATTTGTATTTGTAAGATCTCATTAATTACTTCGATTATTTCTCCCCAGTACTGCTTAGCTACTTCACAAGTCCACCACATATGGTATAATGATCCTTCATGCTTTTTACATTTCCAGCATTTGTCTGACATATTAGTATTTCCTGGCGCGATTTTCTTTGGCGTTAAATACCATCTGTAAATCATTTTGTACACATTCTCTTTAATGTTCGTACAAGTTGAAATCTTCACTGTATTTTTCCATAGGTGCTCCCACGCCTCCATTGTTATCTCTTTATGAAAATTTATTGCCCACTTCACCATCTGGACTTTTACTGTTTCGTCCACCGTAAACCATTTTAAAAGTAATTTATAAATCTTAGATATTTCTTTCTTGCCTTCCTGTCAAATATCACTTATCACTTATCACCAATATCACTTCCTCCAGCTCCGAACTTTCCAGTCTTATACCTCCTCTCAGGCAGTCCGCATTATAAAGATCTCTGATCTGTCTGTACTGAAACCATCCATAACAAGGAGACAATTCTTCTTCTGTCTTTATTCTCAGCTTTGAATGTTGTATTTGTGTAATCTCCTTGTAGGTTAGGCATTGCTGTTCGTTATCAACAGTTCTCAGATCTATTACTTCATACGGAACCACCCATGAAGGAATTCCGTCTTCCATATACACCTTGTATTTCTTCCAGACCGTGAAGAGGCTTCTCCGAATGTAGTGATGCAAAAACATAGAATCCGCTTTTACTTTGTCATACCACATGTATGCATGCCATCCAAATATTTTTTTATATCCCTCCAGGGCCAACAACTTACAGTTTTTTAACGTTATCCAATCTTTCAACCATACAAGACATATTGCTTCATGATATAGTCTTATGTTGGGCAGTTGCAAACCACCTCTTTCTTTCACATCCTGTAAAACCTTCATTTTCACTCGTGGTTTCTTGCCTGCCCACACAAAGTCTGAGATTTTCCTTTGCCATTTATCGAATTGTTTGGAGTCTCGGATAATTGGTATAGTTTGTAACAAGAACATCACACGTGGTAAAACATTCATTTTTACTGCTGCTATTCTTCCCAGCCATGATAAATTCAGTTTGTTCCATTTTATTAAGTCTCTCTCTATTTGTATCCACAGTTTCTCATAATTATTTTTGAACAAGTCTATATTTTTTGCAGTCAGTTCAATACCAAGATATTTTACTTTGTTAGTTACCTCACAGTCTGTTATCTCCATTAGCTCTTGCTGCTTCTGTTTAGTCATATTCTTACATAAAATCTTTGACTTCTTTTTATTCACATAAAATCCAGCCAAATCTCCGAACAATTTTATTTTCTCTATTACCTTTGGCATATTTTCAATTAGATCCTCTACTATTAACATTATGTCATCTGCAAAAGCCCTGATCTTATAGGAAAACTCTTTTATTTTCATACCTCGAATTGTATCATCCTCACGTATTTGGATCATCAGTATTTCCAAAATCAAGATAAACAACAATGGAGACAAAGGGCAGCCCTGTCTAGTTCCTTTGCTGATTTTCAATTTTTTGTCAAATCCTCATTCACTATAATTGCTGCACTTTGGTCTCTGTAAATTTCCTTGACCGCTTGTATAAACTTTTCTCCCATATGCAGCTTTTCCATAGTAGCAAACATAAAGTCCCAATTCAAATTGTCAAATGCTTTTTCTGCGTCTACAAAGAAAAAACCAACCTCTCTGTCACAGTGCTTGTCATAGTATTCAATAGCGTTTATTACTGTCCTCAAGTTGTCTTTAATTTGTCTATTAGGTAGAAATCCCACCTGTTCTTCAGCAATGAACTCCGACATCCATCCTTTCAACCTCTCTGCCAACACCTTTGCAAATATTTTATAGTCATTATTCAACAACGAGATTGGTCTATAATTTTTAACATTGGTCAAATCTTGACCTTCCTTCGGAATCAGCGATATATTGGCTTCATTCCATGAATCAGGGATCCTTTGATCTTGCATTGCTCCATTCATTGCCGCTTTCAGGAAAGGCGCCAGTTCATTAGCCATCACTTTATAGAACTTTGCCGTTAATCCATCTGGTCCTGGCGCCTTTCCTATTTTCGTTGATAGTATAGCTTCCTTTGTTTCTTCTTCCATCACTTACTTATTTAATTTCTCTTTCCATTTTTTGGTAATTGTCAGAATTTTTATCTTCTCTAAATATTCCGCTATTGAATCCTTGCTCACTTCTTTCTTTTGATACAATTTTGCATAAAATTTGAAAAAAGGCTCTACTAATGGCAGCTTGGTCCATAAACACTTTATCATCTTCTAGAATTTTACTTATAGTTTTCTTCTCCTTCCTTTTCTTTAATTGCCATGCCAAGTATTTCCCGGGCTTGTTTGCACCTTCAAACGACCTCTGATTCATCCTCTTTAAACTCCACTCTAATTCTTTATTGTCCATTGCCGTCAATTGCTCCTGCAGAATTTTAATATCCTGATATATTTTCTTTTCCCCCGGTCTTTTCTTAAGCTGTATCTCTTTGGCTTTTATTTTATCCAAGATTTCAGATCTCTATTCCTCCTTTTTCCTCCTACTTCTTGTATTCAAGTCCATTAGTATGCCTTGTGCTCGCTTCGGCAGCACATATACTAAAATTGGAAGTCCATTAGTATGCGTCTTATCACCGCTTTATATGCATCCCATACCTTGTTAGTCAGCACTAGGGGTGTGCAATTCGGATTTCTGAAACCCGAAAGAAACCCGAAACAAAATTGTTTGGGGTTGTTTCGGGTTATCCGAAATGTTTTGGGAAACCCAAAACGTTTTGGGTTATCCAAAACAAAATAACCCGAAACATTTCGGGTTGTTTCGGATTTCTTTCGGGTTTTTTCAATGGGAAAATGCCTCCGTCTTCCCGGACGCCTGGGGGAGGCATTTTCCCATTGAATCAAGCCACAATTGGTGGGGACCTTCCCCTAACTCCTCTCTAACAACCCCCCAAGTTTCAGACCGATTGGACTTTGGGGGGGCATGTTATGGCCCCCCAAACCAGGTCCCCCTATCCTCGCATAAGAAAGGGAAGGGTGCGCATATTGTTAGCTTGCTGCTGCTCATCTTCTTCTTCATTATTTCCTATGGGGGGAAAATGAAGAGGCAGGCTTCCTTTGCCAGGGGTGGCATTTTGCATGCAAAATGCCCCCCAACCCTCTGGGGCCCTTCTCCCACCCTTCCTCCCACCCCCACCAAGGCTCAGCCTGCTCCCACTTGGGGGGGGGCATTTCATGGCCTCCCCAAGTAGGTGCTCTTTTCTCTACTACTTACAGCTGGGGGAGGCTTGTCTTGCCAGGGGTGGCATTTTGCATGCAAAATGCCCCCTAACCCTCAGGGGCCCTTCTCCCACCTTTCCTCCCACCCCCCACCAAGGCTCAGCCTGCTCCCACTTGGGGGGGGGCATTTCATGGCTTCCCCAAGTAGGTGCTCTCAGCCCCCAAAGTCCACCCCTTACAGCCCCACACAAACCCAATTCCCCCCCAGCTGCCACACACAGACCCAAATCCCCACATTAGCCCCTCACAGACCCAAATCCACCCCCAGCAGCCCCACACCCCTAACCCCAGGAACAGGCTGGCAAAGGCCAGCCCTCTCCCTTTGTTCCCTATGCTGGGAACTTCTAAACTCTCTTTCCCTGGGCAATTCTGCACAGCCCAGGGGTGCCACAATGGTGGGCACACTTCTGAGTGCCAGCTGGTCCCTGGGAAAGAGCACCTGACCCACAGACACCCTCCCTCAAATTCCCCCACCACCTACAGAGATGGCTGGCCAGCCAGCCCCATTGTTCCCTATGGTGGGAACCAACTGCACAACAAAGAATAAAACACGAACAACACAAAATAGTTTTTTAAAAATTATTTTCTCCCTTTCAAAGTACAAGTAGGCAAAGCATTATGACACATTACACCAGCAGTCCCCCACACAGAAAAATAACACAACTCACTTAACATCAGAGAATCACAAAGCACAATTCCTGTCAAAAACACTTTATTTCTTGAACAGCTTTAGGTTACACAGCAGGGGGGCACACCAAAGGGCATGGCAGCAGTATCTTACACAAAAATAACACAACTCACTTAACATCAGAGAATCACAAAAACACAATTCCTGTCAAAAACACTTTTTCTTGAACAGCTTTAGGATACACAGCAGGGGTGGGGGCACACCAAAGGGCATTCTAGCATTCCACCTCACAAAAATAACACAACTCACTTAACATCAGAGAATCACAAAAACACAATTCCTGTCAAAAACACTTTATTTCTTAAACAGCTTTAGGTTACACAGTAGGAGGGCACAACAGGGCATGATAGCAGTGTACTACACAAAATAATACAACCCACTTCACCGTTTTTTACAGCAATTGTGTTTGGGTGATTCTCTGATGTGAAGTGAGTTGTGTTATTTTTGTGTAGTACACTGCTTTCATGCCTTGTTGTGCCTTCCTACTGTGTAACCTAAAGCAGTTAAAGAAATAAAGTGCTTTTGACAGCAATTTTTTTGGGGTGATTCTTTAATGTGAAGTGAGTTGTGTTATTTTAGTGTAAGATACTGCTGCCATGCCCTTTGGTGTGCCCCCCTGCTGTGTAACCTAAAGCTGTTCAAGAAATAAAATGTTTTTGACAGGAATTGGTTTGGCGGACCATGACATGTCCCCCCAAAGTCCAATCGGTCTGAAACTTGGGGGGTTGTTAGAGAGGAGTTAGAGGAAGGTCCCCACCAATTTTGGCTTGATTCGGTGGGAAAATGCCTCCCCCAGGCATCCGGGAAGATGGAGGCATTTTCCCATTGAAAAAACCCGAAAGAAATCCGAAACAACCCGAAACAAACCCGAAACGCTAAACCCGAAACGGCTAGCCATTTCGGGTTTTGCTGTTTCCAAAACAGATTCTTGTTTCGGGTAAACCCGAAACAAGAAACACGAAACAGAGCGTCTTTGCACACCCCTAGTCGGCACTTCTTTATTCAGGTTATATTGTATGAAAAGTTTGGTCTCCCTTCGCAGCAACGCAATATTTTCTTCAGTTTGTAACAAGTCCTCATTTATTCTCCATCCTTTTCTTTTATTATTTTTCCCAAATCTCCACATAATTCGATTATGATCTGAGCCTACCTTAGGCATTATCTCCACATCTCTAGTCCATAGTGCCAGTTCTTTAGAGGCCCAGATCATATCTATTCTTGATAGTGTGAAATGCCTTGCAGAGTAAAATGTATATTGTCTATTTTTAGGATATTGTCTCCTCCACACGTCTTCTAGGCTTTCTTGTTCCTTAAGCGTAAAAAATGCCTTTGGCAATAGTCCTTTTTTTGTGAGCAACTTTGGACTGCTTGTCCTCTTCCAAGTTTGTAACACCATTGAAGTCACCCGCCAAAATTATGTGATCATAGGACAGTTCATCTAATTGTTTCTTTATGTTCTTAAAAAAAATTTCTTTTGCACCATTAGGTGCATGAATCCCAATCATCAATGTCTTCTTAGAATTCCAAATAATTTCCACTGCTAAATATCTGGCTTCTGCATCGTTTAAGACTAATCTGGGCTGCAATTCATCTTTTATATACAATACAACTCCCCTCTTTTTCTTTTTAGAGGCGGCAACAAATTCTTTTCCCAATCTAGCGAATTTGAAATATTTTACATCTTGCTTTCTAATATGTGTCTCCTGCAGACAAACTATATTGCATTTTTGTTTGGATAGCCAGTGGAAAGTAGCCTTACTTTTACAAGGTGAATTTAGTCCATTAACATTCCAAGATATAATTTTACACTCCATGATCACTTTCTTGTACTTTTTGGTAAGTCCTTTTCATTTTCCCTAATAAAAGTCTCCATCTCATGGCCAGATCTGATGCTCTTTCTTGCTCCACCAAACTCAAAGGCCAGTCCTTCTGGTATTTCCTATCTGTATCTGATTTTCAGTTCCTTTAGCATCTGAACCAGTTCTCTATATTTCTTCCGCTCCAATAGCACCGATCTGGGCAACTCTTTCATAATTCTCACCTCTTTTCCATCGACTTCTAATGGATCCTGAAACTGTTTGCTCACAATTAATTCTCTTATGTTTCTAGTCGTAAATTGCACAATCATATCCCTTGGTAGTTTCCTCTGGGCTGCAAATCTGGAATTAATTCTGTACACCACGTCCAAAAGAGCTGTAATTTCTTCCTCTTCTTTCCCCAGGTAGTCTGCCAAAATTTCTGTAATCTGGTCTTGGGCTGATTTTCCCTCTACTTCTGGTATTGCACGAAATCTTAATTGCTTTTCCATCTGTTTGCATTCTGCAACGGCCATTCTCCCTCTCATTCCTCTCATTTCGGTCTTTTGCACATCTGCTAGAGTTTCTATCGTTTCCTCTACTACGTTAACTCTCTGCTGTGTAACTTGTAGGTCATTTTGTATTTTATCCATACCTTTTGTCAGTTCTGCCATTTCCGATTTAAGTGTCTTTTAATCTTTTAGTTCTTTCGCCATCTCTTGCATCATGTCCTTAAGCTCTTTATTTCCCTCTGAAACTTTTTTATCCAAGTTCTCCATTATAGTTTGCCACTCTTTCTTCGACATCGTGGGGCTAGCTCTGCTTCGCTCCCACGAGTCTGCCCTTTTCCTTAAATCCATGGTGCTAATTTAATACTTTCTATTATTTTTAAAAGTCCAAATCCAGTTTGTTTTTGTCAAACACTATTTTAAACAGTCCAAAATGTCGGGCGTTTTTTCTCTATGGTTTTGTACTGAAGCACTCGCCCTTACCTTCGTCAAAGATGGCCTACTTCCGTTTTCGTTGAAGTCACCACTTGCCCTGATCCAGAATGGCGTCGCCCTACTTCCGGTGTTTAAAAAAGAGTCCCTTCTCGCCACTCTCTTTATAGTTCTGACGTACTTCCTGTTCCCCTACGTTGCACAGCAGTTCTCACGGTTTTTAAACTTTCTCACAGTCCATTATCTCTTCCCCACCGCAGGTATGTAAACAATAATCTAATTTCCACGCTATCTTCTCTTTGCAAAGTTACTTTTTCAAATTTTTTCTTGCCGGAATCTTTCCCCTTATATAACTAGTCTGATGCAGTTCTTAAGTTCACTTTAGCCACTTATTTCTTTTTGTAATCTGTCCCGTACTGAGAGATAGCAATCTTTACCTTCTTAAGCATTTTTCTTGGGTTGTAATAGCTGCTTCTGTTGTCTAATTGAATCGAATCCCTTTGCTGTTTTACTGAAGCTTGGGCATGTAGGTCTTATGCCAAAATTTGACTCCAGAGCCACTGCAGAGATCTTAGCAACCTTTCTTCGGGTGGGACCTCAAGGGCAGGTGGGAGTTCGTTGTGTAGAACCCCCCCTCACCCGAGATCAACGCAACGCGTCCTCAGGTTCTCAAGCGTTCTCGCCTGTTCTCCGCCTGAGAACACGTGGCTGCGGGCAACTTGTGCCCCTCCAGCCTTCCAAACAGTGGCACTGACAGCTCAGCTCTTAGAGCTGCGTTAGACCTCCATGGATCCCAAACCGGAAGTCCATTTACTACAGTTCTCAAATTGTCTCTAATTTGCCTGTTTGGAAGGAACCCTGCGTGCTCTTCTGCAATAAACTCGACTAACCAGTCCTTTAATCTCTCCGCCACAATTTTTGCAAAAATTTTGTAATCATTATTTAACAATGAAATAGGACGATAGTTCTTGACATTGCTTAAATCTTGATTTTCTTTTGGTATCAATGATACGTTGGCCTCATTCCAAGACTCTGGTATCTTTTGTCCTTTTAAAATTTCATTACCACTTTCAAAAAAGGTGCCAGTTCATTTTCCAATAATTTGTAGAACCTAGCCGTAATTCCATCTGGGCCTGGTGCCTTCCCTAACTTAGTTGTCCAAATAGCCTCTTTTATTTCCATCTCTGTTATTTCTGCATTCAGCTTTTCCTTCCATTTTCCTGATAATATTGGTAAATTGATCTTGTTCAAATATTGATCAATAGTGTCCAGATTCACTTCTTTTCTTTGATACAGTTTTGCATAATACTTAAAAAAAGCTCTACTAATAGCTAATTGATCTGTTAACGTCTTACCATCTTCTTGAATCTTAGTTATTACTTTTTTCTCCCTTTTCTTTTTCAGCTGCCACGCTAAATATTTCCCAGGTTTATTCGCACCTTCAAATGACTTTTGATTCAGTTTTTTCAGTTCCCCACTCTAATTCTTTATTATTCATTAGTCTCAGCTGTTCTTGCAAAATTTTTATTTCTTGATACAGCTTCTTCTTCCCTGGTGATGGACAGGGGTTCTGCAAGTTCTCTAGAAAGTTCTTTCAGCACTCTTGGGTGCACCCCATCTGGCCCAGGGGATTTGTATTCATCCAGTGCAGCCAGATGCCTCTCCACAACCTCTCAGTCAATGTCAATTAGCCACTCAGGTGTCCTGTCACATTTTCTACTATCTCTAGCTGTGCCTGAGTTCTTTAGGGAGAAAACAGAGGCAAAAAGTCATTAAGCCTGTCTGCTTTTTCTCTGTCCTGCATCAGAGTTCCTCCATCTACTCCCAACAGCGGTCCAATAGCCTCTTTTACCTTGCATTTGCTTCTCACATATCTGTAGAAGTTTTTCTTATTGTAGCGAGCCCTCCTGGCCAGACCCAGCTCATACTGAGCTTTGGCCTCTCTAGCTGATCTGCAGTACCTAGTTACCCTCATATACTCCTCTTTAGAGGTCTGTCCTTCTCTCCTGTCAGACTATGGAATCCCAGTTATCCAGAGTTCATCTCCCCCCTCTCTTCAAGAAGCACAAGGTTTCTTGGTTTCAAAGGTTTATTGGAAGAATATGCTCAGGATACAGGTGTCCACGATCCAAGAACTTGAGGCCCTTGGCTGAATGAAAGCTTTGTTGAGAATGACACATAAAATGAAAGTAACAACAGTTCAAACATCCATTCCCAGCCTCCCCCCTTAGTCCTGTCTGCGAAGGCATGAGAATCTGAAGACAGCAAGGTCGTTGGCCGGAATGGGCTGATAAGGATTCTTCGCTCCCATGGATATATGCGGCCTGGGCACTACCTGGGCCTAGAGGGAGGAAAGCTAAACAACTACAGATTATAGTAGGTTAAAATAGCGTGACTCTGGCTAGAGCTCTGACATGAATACTGACACTCTGACATCTCCATTTCCTGAACATTTCCTTTTTCTCCCTTAGCTCATTCTGGAGCTCTCTGCACACCCACATCGGTTTCTTGGAGCCCTTACCATGTTTCCATCTTGCTGGGATAGTGAGGGCTTGAGCTTGCAGAAGCTCATGTTTGAGAAGGGCCCTTTCCCTTCCAGCACACTCCCCCACGGAATGACTCTCATCAAGCCTCTGAGTTCATCGAAGTTGGCCCTATGAAAATCTAACCTACGAGTCTGGCTATGAACTTCCTTGCCCCCCCACTGCAACTGGAATTCAAGGAGGACATGGTCACTTCCCCCTAAGGTCCCCACCACCTTCATCTCATCTACCAATTCTTCCCTGTTGGTTAATATCAAGTCTAGTATGGCTGAGCCCCTTGTAGCTTCCTCCACCTTTTGAAAAAGGAAGTTATCGGCCAGGCAGGTCAGGAAATTGCATGATTCATGATGCTTTGCTGAGCCTGTCTCCCAGCACACATCGGGGAGTCACCCATAATTACAAGGTTCTGATGTCTGGATACTCTACCAATCTGTTCAAAGAGGGCAGCATCCGTTTCTTCTCGCTGGTCAAGTGTTCTGTAGCAGACTCCAACAATAATACCCTTTGTCCTTCCTCCCCTTTTTTCTAACCATATGCTTTCCACTGGGCTGTCCACCCCATTCTCCATAACTTCTTGACAATCAAGCCCTCTCCTCACATACAATGCCACTCCACCTCCTCTTCTACCCTTCCAGTTTTTCTTGAACAACTCATACCCATCCACTAGCACATTCCAGTCATGGGAATCATCCCACCAAGTCTCAGTAATTCCTACTATATCGTAGCCCTCTGTTTGCAATAGAAGCTCAAGCTCTTCTTTTTTATTACCCATACTTTGGGCATTGGTGTATAGATACTTGTAGCCTTGTACCTTTGTTTGACCTGTCCTACCCAGTTGGTTCCCCACTGTTTTTACTTCATCATTGAAATCACCATGTCAATCGTCCCCTGCTCCTTGCTCTAAAGCTCTCCTGATAAAGTTCTCCAGGTTCGTTCCAAGCGTTTTCTTCCCTGCCCTTGAGAGGTGAAGCCCATCATGTGCTAGAAGGCCTTCTCTAAGAAAACCTATCCCATGGTCCTAGAACCCAAAGCGCTCCTGCCAGCACCACCATCTCAGCCAACGATTCACCTCAAGTATGGTCCACTTCCTGCGCGTTCCTCTTCCTATGACTGGAAGGATAGAAGAGAATACCACCTGAGCCCCCAATGTCTTCAACTGCCTTCCAAGAGCTTCATAATCCTCTTTAATTCTTGCAACAGTATTCGCAGCCATGTCATTTGTTCCCACATGAATCAACACAAACGGGTACTTATCAGCGGGCTTGATGAGTTTCGGCAGCCAGTCGGTAATATCCTGAATTCTGGCCCCCGGCAAGCAACACATCTCTCGGAATAGGGGATCTGGCCTAGAAACATGGCGTTCCATACCCCTGAGCAAAGAGTCCCCAACGACTACCACCTTCCGTTTTTTTCCACTTCCGTGTGGCCCCATGTCCTCTGCACACCCTCTTCCAGATCTTTGCGGTTCTCCTTCCACTCTCATTTCCGTCACCATCTCTAGCACTTCAAAACGATTCTTGAGCTCAAGTGGACCAGAGCGTCTTCTTCGTTGATGTCTTCAGGTTTGTACAGTAGATCTGAGAGGAGGCGCAGAAGGGAGATTGACTCTTTCTTCTCCTCCTTGACTTTCCTCTTCTTGGCTGTGCGGAGCCCCCAGGCTGTTGTCTATAAAATCCTCTCCCTCCATGATCTCCTGAAGGATGGTGATCTTCTCCTCCAGGCTCTGAACCTTTTCTTCCAAAAATCCAGCTTACACTTCTGGCAAGTGAAGTCCGTCTTCTCTTCTGGGAGGAAAACAAACATGGCTTTAGGAAGCTCTGCTTTGGGTTTCCTGAATCGGCCCAGCTCTGCTGGGGCTAATTTGGGAATCACAGATCAACCTGAATCGAGGTTGATCTTGGTGCGCTTTGGGTTTCCGAAACCCGAAGCGCACATCCCTAAGGATTATTAGTAAGTGTCTGGCATATTACTTAACTTTCATCACCTCCACTGCATGCTATTTTTAATTGTATTCCCACCAACACACAATGTATGTATTTATTATTACTATGACATTATTTCATAAAAAGTTAACTTCTTTTTGCTGAGATTCATATTGCCAACTAGCTCCTGTGAATTCATTCACTGTTATTCCCATTTTTTTCAATCAATTTGTCTACAATGCTCATGAAATCTAATTATAAAAAATGCTTCTTTGTAACCATTTCTTTTCTGAATCATGATTGGTATTTCTGGTTGCCTGTTATGATAGTTTCACACTTTTCTCTGATTTGCAGCTCATGTCTGCCATTTAAGGATGGTTCCTACGTACTCATGTTCAGAGATTAAATTCAGGGTAGGCCCACTCCTGCTCAGAGCTCACAAAAAGGAAAAAATGAGCAAAGAATGTGAGCATTTTAGCAGCAGCTCTGCTGGCCTTATTGCCAAACTGCATCAGAGAAGGAATTGGCTGCCTGCTAAATGCATTCCACTAGGCTGTATAAGTACCTTTCATCTGCTAGGGTTTGAATAGCCTTACATTAGATACTAGCATAGGCCAAGCAATAATTGCTCATACCTGGCCTACACAAACTGGGGAAAACTCAACTGAAAGAATGTTGTTGATGATAATGATAACTCATACAATAAATAACTTATGAAGAATTTAATTAATTAGAAACCTGTCAGCTTGTCACCTCTCCCAGATGACTTAAACCCCATGTTTGGTTAAAAACCCTAACTTCACACAAATTCCAGTTCTTTCATCTAGGCAAGAAGGAAACATTCTTCATAACCCTTCTGAACTAATTTCTCTTCTGATGGAAGAGTCTCATCCATTTAAATGTCTATAGGATATGGGGTGAGGTGATGATATGTTAGTAACATTCAGCTCTATTTTTGTTTTTTGGGGGTTGAGTCAGATTCATATTGCCAGCTAGCTCCTGTGAGATAGTTCACAATTGTTCCCATTTCACAAATGATACACTGGGACTCCAGGTCAAATAAATGTGCAGGCTTTTAAAGACTTGGGTCCAGGTTCCCCACATCCAACTTGGGTTCCCTGCAGCCACACAGCAGCTATAGGGAATGGTTGTTAAAAAATAAAGGAGAGCTCAAACAGCCTTGGAATGCCACAGCAGGGGGAGGAAGAGCTCCTGCCTTCTCTCTCAAGCCATTTCCATGTGTCAAAATAATACCACAGAGAGGGGATTTTCCTGTTCTTACTACTCCATGTGCACTGAACCCTCCACATGAAGCAACAAAAACAGACACACATACACACTCTTTCTATTTTGGAAAATGGCTTGAGGGAGGGAGGCAGGAGCCCTTCCTTCCCCTGCAGTGGCATGTGGAGGCCTTTTGGGGTGTGGATCTGGGGAACACGGACCCAACTCTTTAAAAACTTGCATATTTATATTTGACCCTCAGAAAAAGTGCTTCAAGATGGTGCTGCAAATAATACAATGTCCCCTCCCTCAACCCTAACTTCAATGCTATGGTTCTCATACACAGCACTCTAACTTCACGGCCTTGGTCTGGCATACCTACAGGACTTTCTCCCTCTCTATGTCCCTTCATGGCAGCTTCACTCATCTGAACAGAGTCTCTTGCAGGTGCCAGCCTGCATGTGGGTGAAATCAATAGCAGCTCATACACGGGCTTTCTCTGTGGTGGCCCGTACCCTGTGGAATGGCCTGCCTGAGGAGGTCAGGAGAGCCCCCGCTCTTCTGGTTTTCCACAAATGATGCAAAACTGAATTATTCAAAAAGGCTTTTTACTCAGATAGGAGGGCAGTATTGTAGAGAGGGGGTCTCAGATACTTCATTAATGAGTTAGGGACCATAGACTTTACCACTATGTTGCCTGACATACTATCTGCTGCTTTAAATTTGTACTCCTATATACTACCTTTGTTTCATGTTGTCTAATGTCACTCCTAGAATTGATTATGTTCTGTTTCAGCAATTCTTCAACTCTGTATTGGATCCTTGCTAACGCTATGTCTTTGTAAACTATATTTATTTATCCTATGGCATTCTCTATGGAAATGTCCTTGACACTGTATGGAAATGTCTTTGATACTGATTGTACTAATCTCACACTATGTAATCCACTTTGAATCTCAGTGAGAAAGGTGGACTATAAATGATAGTTAGGTATAAGATAAGTTGTTTCACTAGACTCTGTATACTATTTCTAACTGTAATGACTGCAAATAATAGTATTCTGTTATCAATTTCTCTATGTAAAACATCTTATTGTTACTTCTATACCTTACCCTTTGTATTTACTGTTTATGTGATAATGTTTGAAGTTGTTTACTGTTATGTTGATTTATAAAATTTAATTAAAAAATAAATAAAAAAATAAGAAAGGCGGACTATAAATGACATAAATAAATAACTAGTAAGGCTATAGAGTATTTGTTTTCAATGTATTACTGTACTCCAATGCAGGAACTGTTCAATCCATCTAAACCATTCTTTGCTCTCCAAGCATGACAGAAATGGTAGATAGATGCAAGACACCTAATTTTACGTTAGGGCTGAATCTTCCAGCAGAGACAGACAAACATAGCCCCACCCCACCCCACGTGACTTCAAGTAACAACATATTTCTCAAAAATATTTTAATCCAACAGCAGTCATGTTAGGGAACTAAATTCTGTTCTCCTTGTTATTAATGGCACAGGCCATACTTCCTTCAAATGGCATAAGAAGACTCTTAAAATTCATATTTGCTAAAACAAGGGTCTCCAATGTGGTGCTTGTGGGCATTATGGCACCCATCAAGCATTTTTAGGAAATTGGTGGGGCTTCTGCCCAGCAGGGCTTCTGATTGACCTTTGGAGGTTTGATTGGCTTTGAAGATTAAAATAATGTATCTGTGGGAGCTACTCTCTCTCTCTCACTCCTCTTTCCTAAGGTATTTTTAAAAATTACTCCTTTTGTCCCCTGCAGTTGAGCTTCCTGTGAGTGTGTGGTTCAGCCTCCTCTGGCAGCGTTTTTGTGGTTGCACCCACCACCCTATGTCAGAATTCTAAAAGTGCCCTCAGGGTCAAAAAGATTGAGGGCTCTGTGCTAAAATGTATAGTGTCATACATTAAAATATTACAGAAGCATATCCATATGTCAGTTGTGTCCATCACACCTGTAGAAATGTTCTATAAAAATGAGATGACAGTTGTACAGAATCCTATATCAATATGTAAGCAGAGTTTAGCTCTGTCTCTGGATAGTTCTAAGAATTAACATAGATGCTTTTGAAAAATATTCATAATTAGCTTTTTAAATAGATGTTCTTCCATGTCTTCAGGCAAGACATGTATCTTTTTAACAAAATCAAATGCACCATAATATAATTGTAATACATTTCTATGGTTTAACCATTAAGCTCCTTTGCATCAAGAGAAATAAGAAAAAAAAGACTTGTAGTATGCAGTACTGAATATGAGAAGCCTGATCTTATTCATGATTTATGACCGAATGACTTGTCCAGATACGTTCTCTACCTCTGAAGCAACTGGGTGCTCAGTGAGAAAGTAATTTTAATTTTTGATTCACTTTCATTAAAAAGAAATTATGCAATTTTTATAAGTTCTTCACTTTTCATTTTTTATTTCCTTTCCTTCTCCTCGCACTTACTGGGGGGGGGGGGGGAGAGAAAGGCTGGGAACTGATGCCAAAGCTTAGGCTACTACTATGGTTACCACCTAGTTTTTCACTGTCATAGCAGTTTCTCCCCATTCTCTCCAGTTGCCAGGTGACATTTTTTCTGATAAGGAAGGGCACTGGAGACATGGCATTTAAAAACTATTTAATACTTTTGGGGGGTGTGTGGAAATAATTTGTTGTTCTACACCTTTAAAACCTTTGAACCCACTTCTACTTTCACTTTCAGTGTAGGCTTTTTCTGTGCAGGTTCTCTAAGCACTGCAATTGTTTTCCCATTCCCTCCTGATAACCCAGTATGAGTAAGAGAAACATAAGAATACAAGAAGAGCTGTCTATGTAATTCAGCATCCTGTTTCACACAATAGCTAACCAGTTGCCCTGGAAGGCCAATGAACAGGGTATAGAGGCTAAGGCCTTCCTTTGATGTTGCCTCCTAGCACTAGGTTTCAAAGGTTTACAGCCTCTGAATATGAAAGGTCCCTTTACTTACCAAGGCTAGTAGCCATTTATGAGCCTATCCTCAAAAACCCATCATCATATATTTAGGATTTTTTTATTTTTTGTTCCAGTGGGTGCAACCTTACACTTATCAGCATTGAATTTCATTTGCTACATTGTTGCCCACTAACCTAATTGTCATACCTATAGTTCTTCACAGTAGACTTTGGTTTTAGTTATCCTGAACAGTCTGGAATCATCTGCAAACTTGGCCACTACACTGCTCAACGCCAAATTCCGAACCATTTATGAATACATTTAGTAGCACTGTTGTCAATATCGATATTTGCAAGGCCTTGCTGCTCACTTCCCTCTATTGCAAGAACTGTTCATATATTCCTATTCTCTGATTCCTCTTGTTTAACCAGTTTTCAATCCATAAAAGGTGTAAGCCGTGTCCTTACCCACCCCATGGGTCAGTCCCTCCACAGTCCTGGTCTCCACAGAGGTCTCTACAAAGGCTCTTTCCTCTGCCTCAGAATATGGGTAGGGGAGGAGGTTGCATCACCTGATTCCTCCTCCTACTTGCTTGACCATGCATCCTCACCTTCAGGTCATACCTGCCTCTTTCATTCCCCGCCTCACCCAGAAGAGCCCCCTTTATTTTCTCCGGATGCCACCCATGCCCTGGAATCCACCAACCCCACCGCCCTGCCAGCTGGCCTCAATCCTGTCCTTCCTACCTCCTCAGCCTGCCTGTCACCCCGTTGGGCCTGCCTCCCTTGCTGGGCCCATGTACTCCACCCTCAGCTTCTTTGAGTCCTGGGTGGGTGGGCATCACTTTCTTGCTTCCTCTAGGCCTCTGGTCTCTAGCCTGGCCTTTCCCCAGATGCTGGCACACCTGCTGCTGGCAGGGCTGGCTTCTGAACCTTTGGTGGTTCCAGCGGTGCTGCCTAGGCCACTGCCTGCCTCTGGCCTGCTCCCACTCTCTGCTTGGAGCACTGTGCTACTGCCATGTTCCCTGGTTGTCAGAGGTCTTTCACCTCCCTCGAGAGCCTGCACCACTTTTCCTGGGTTGTCCACTCACCCAGAGTCACCGGCATTGCCCAGCTTGGCCCCAGGCTTGGTAAGCTGGCCGGAATGACTGGCTGGAGGCATGTGAGTGTGGCCCCGCCAAGTCTAGTGTGGGCTGTTGTGCCAGACAAAAGTATTTATCCTCTTATACCCTGACTGTTAAGCTTACTCAAAAGTTTTTGGTAAGGAAATCCATGTATACAGATCACCCTTATCCACCCATATCTGCATCCAGAAAGACAAGTGGAAAGAGTCAGAGAAAAAGAGCTCTGCACAGTAGCAGCATTAGCATTTTCTGTTAGCTCTTCTACTTGACTCTTTCACTCTACCATTTAGCCCCTAAACTCTGTCCCTGGGCACATGGGCTCTGACCCTTAATCCCACTCAGTTCCGTCCCTTAACCATACTGATCCTGAGTGGATGGGCATACCCCCTGCTGTATTTGTGTCTTCCAAGAGATGGCATCCCCATCCACTATTGGCCAGACCAGGCTACAACCAAAGGGGGAAAAGTCCCATCGGGGGCGGGCTTTTTCCTCGATGGGTTTTTTCCCTCTTTGGTTGTAGCTTGGATTTGTTCCTAGGTAAACTCTTTGTGTTGGTTAGCTATTGGCCAGCCAGGCAGAGGCCTAGCACAGTCCATTTTTTCTGTGCTTACTCACCCTCACATTATCCTCACTCAAATTTCTGCCCAAATTTTGAAGTTCTGGATTTTCTAGTCCAGCTTCTGAAGTAGACCCATTTCATTAGGAATCTAATTCTGTGTACTGTGCATGAAAGCTGCCAATGTTTCAATTAATTTCATGTCAGTTTTTGTGTGCATGTCTTCATCCTGCCTCAACATTCATGATACACATGTGCTCATTGACAAAGAACTGCAAAAGAAGAATCTGGTTTTGATTATGTGGTTAACTGCATCAAAATTACTTGGAATGTTTTTTATTGCTGCACATGAGCATATTTGTAGACTGCTAAAACACCATTAATATGAACTTATCACACACAATTATCTTTTATGGTATTGCTATTTTACTTATACTGCAACTCCCCATTGGTGACTCTAAACAACTTATACAATTCTCCTCTCTATTTTTTCTTCAAAACAAACCCTTTGAGGTAGATTTGGCTGAGAGTTTTGTGACTGGCTAAGGTCACTTAGCAAGCTTCCATTGAAGAATGGAGGGTCAATCCTAGGTCCTAGTCTGTTACTCTAGCCATTGCACCACACTGGCTCTGTTCAAGTGAAGGTTAGGGTTTTTTTGTTCTGTAGTATTTTATCAATGGACATGAGTGCATTGACAAGGCAGAAGGAGGGGAAAGATACAACTGCACTGGAATAGCTGAAAAGTAAAAGGATGCATTTCAGATATTTCTGAGTCAAAATTAAACCTGACATTCTCATTTTCATTTGGGCTTGGAGATATGTACAATGACCTCAAACACACATCAAATTCTATGAGTAATGAAAATTAATTTACTGAAATTTTAGGACTGTTTTGAGTTCTAGGTCAGCAGCAGGACCGACAGGGAGCATACTCCAGCTGGTCTGCTGTGCGTAGGCAAATGCCCCTTTAAATGCCCTTTAAACTTTAAAGGAAAATTATGTCCATTGGACCTGGCCTCTGAGTCTGTACCAGAGATTCTGGAGACTAGGTCAACCACAATGCATTTTAACTTTAAGAGGTTTTAAGAGATGGGGAGGGCCCTCTCTCTCTCTCTCTCTCTCTCTCTCTCTCTCTCTCTTTCCCCTTCCTCATCTCTTGCTACTCCTGCTGCCTCAGGTGATGGAGGAAGGGAGGGCATTTTATTGTTCTTAAAGGCATGATTTTTGGGTGCCAAAATTCCTGAACCCAAAGAATGGTCCCAGAATTCCAAACTGATATTGGCACACCTGAAATTTTGGGATAATGAAAACCATGTTCTTCCTGAAATCCAGAAACAAAATTAAAATGGGAATTTTTGAATGACACACCCATACTAAAACAAAATCTAGAATTAACTAAAATATAAAGCTAACTAAAGAGTTAAAGAGGTGTAAAAATCAATGTACAGCAAAGTTCCAGAACAATGAAGAAATAGAACTAGGAACATTCATTATTAGGAAAGCCTTTTGAAGAAATAGCATAATCTCTTGTGAAAAATGTTTGGCAAAGAATCAGTTAAAAAGAAACTGATAATATTTCAACATAAATGTGTCTTCTGTTAACAATGTGTTTGGCTTTGTGCTGAGTAGCTTATGAGGTATATGTATGAGTATCATTTTTTTATTATGTAAGGTGAAAAACATTTTAAAATATTCTAAGGGAGTTTTTAATGGCATTGATTCAAACACTTACTTTACATTATCCTTTCAGTTCCATCAGATGTATTTTTATTTAGTATCAAAGGAAATCTAAATCATATGTTAAAAAGAATAAGCATTTCAGTTTGACAAGTGTCAGTTTTATTCCTGATTTTATCGCTTATCCCAGTTTCAATACATCTTTTAAAATATAAGCAAATCCTGTATTACATTCTCAATATATGATAGGTTGTTTTTACATTAGAATTTGAAGGTATCATACAAGCTCTTTAAATTGTCTATTCCTGTAATACTATTCCAAAGCATCCAGTCTGGGATAAGTATTTGGTCATGCATAATAGATCAAAATTTACATAATAATTAAATATAATCAGCTCTGCTATGGCAGACCGATTGTTGGTCATTGAACATTCATGCTGTTTTCTATATAGTACCTTTGAAATATATAACTATGAATAATCTACTTAACAAGAGCCACCATGGTATAGTGGTTAAAGTCTTGGACTAGGATCTCAGAGACCCAGATTTGAATCGCTACTCTCCCACTGAAGCTTGCTGGATGACCTTGGTCCATCACACACTCAGCCTAACCTACTTCACAGGGTAGCCTGTAGGGTTAGTAAGAGAAATTCTCTTAACTCCACTTTACCCAGTGTCTCTCTGAAATCTAACAATCCTTTTCTTTTCCTCTTTTTGGGAATGTGAATTCTGTTTCTAAGCAATTCCTTTTTGATTAAATAACAACAACAACAACATTCAATTTATATACCACGTTTCAGGACAACTCAGAGTGGTTTACAAAGTATGTCCTGACAACAATAATCACCCTGTGAGGTGGGTGGGGCTGAGAGAGCTCTGGAAGAGCTGCAACTGACCTAAGGTCACCCAGTTGGCAACAAGTGGAGGAGTGGGGAATCAAACCTGGTTCTCCAGATAAGAGTCCCACCACTCTTAACCAGTACACCAAAGCAATTTGAAGAGAGGAGGCACAGGAAGAGAGGTTCTGCAAAATTTCAGAATTTCACTCTGTAAATGCAGGAAATGTCTTCCCAAGCCTTCATATCTTCCTGCTATAGTATCACCTTGGGGTATAAAGCATAAAGCAACTCCAAGGGCTGAAGTTACCAAAGGATATTTTGATTTCTCTCTTTTTCTCCTCTCTCTCTCTCATGGCACAGCTCCTAGCCTATAGGCTGTGAGCTAACCACATTAAACTGCAAAGAATTCCCCTTTTAAATATTTTATTTTCTAATCCCAGCCCCAAAGTCTGGCATCTACATACCCAAACCAAGAGTTAACATATGAGATCCTTAACAAGAAAATTACAAAGTCACCCTTGGGGAGGGCCAAGAGAAAATTTAACTGATAACCAAAGAGTGAGGCCCACACTTTTGCCTCCAGTGAGGGAATCCCCAGAGCAACTCTAATAGCAATAATCAGTTGGAGGCAGTGACCTTGTCTCCAAATGGTGACACCGTGAGGCCACTGGAACATGGGACAATGATGCAGTCACCCAGGAAACACCATTCCAAGCACAGAAATGTCTGTGGCAAATGGATCAGCTGACACCATCAGGCTCCTGCTGCAGATCACTGGCATCAAACCTAACCTTCCAATTCTGCTGCTTAGCACCACAGCCCTTGGTAGGGAAATATATCTAGCCACCCAGCAAGTCCTGTAGCTGTGGTATCTGGCACACAGAATGATCTAAATCGGGGGCTAATAGAAGGTAGAGAATGTGACTTTTCACCATGAGTGGCAGCTCCACAGAGACATGCATCATCCCTCTTATTTCCCCTGCCAGCTTCCTGACCCTATGACAGAAGGAGATTGCCAGAAGAAGATTGCCAGCTCACAGGTGGATAGTGGTTGTGAGAAGAGCAGCACCCCAGGATATCCTGCCCCATGGCAAATCCCAATGCTACCATCCTTGGCCCATCTGTGCCTGGGGTGGAAGAGGGGAGTATCTTTTGGGAATGGAAGAATTTTTTCTTCATTTGGATCAATACTATTACTTGTTTCTTGAAAGAAATGTATGTGGTGATTGCCCCGCATTTAAAATTTTATCTTGTTACCAGGTGTGTTTTTTTGGGAGATGTTGAATTTTTCCACAATGACAGTCCACATAACTATTGTTTGGAACAACAATTCAAAAGGTACAATATGATAAGATACATACACAGAGCTCTGTCACACTCATGTGCAACATTACAAGGCAGGAAAGAATCTCAGGAAAAGAAAAGTTTTGTTTTCCTTCCATTGGAAAAAAAATCGCTAAATCTACTTTCAAATTCAGCAAAGCAGGCTTTCTCCATTATTAATTATTTTCCTAACACAGTTAATTTTCCTAGCTAGTGAAATGGCCATTTTTTCTGGACTGAGAACAAATTAGTGGGAACATGGCATTTATTTTATGACTTCAGAACAGCTTGGTAGACACTTAGCATTTATTTTTCAAGCTTGGAATAAACATTTAGCATTTTTATGAATACTATTTAAGTTAATATAATACATAAGTTTAATTTTAAACATATAAAATAGGTTTTAGTACTATGTATTGATTTATGACACATACTTCCCCCTTGTATCCTCAGGTCCACTGCCACCAGAACATATCAAGCAAGCAACAACAAAGTTTATTAGCCAGAGGCCATCACATTCTCAAAATCAATTAAAAATTACACGATTGCACATCAGCGAGACACATGCCATTTTAAAATAAATATTTAGAAGGTACATATTTCCACAAGTTACCACCTTTAAAAATTTACTTATAAAATTAATCAGTCCTAAAAGCATATTTGGCAACAATATAAACTTAAAATATCCAGGCAATCATTAAAATTGTAGGTTACTAAAATTTACATAATATAAATACCTAAAATTCAAATTACCTTATATTATCAAATTACAACAATACTTATCTAGGATTCTGCACACTAAGACAGGATTTCCTCCTATTAATGGCCATCCAGCCATATTTTGCCACTTGGAGTGTCATTTCCCTATTCCTGTCTGCTAACATGATTGTAATATAGTTTTTTCTCTCTTTCCCCGGAAGACCATCAGTTATAGGTTTGATATATATTTCCCTAATATGATCATATATTTTACACTCAAAGAAGACATGTAATAGGGACTCGACACTCCCATCTCCACATGGGCACAAACATTTTTCATAAGGTGTCTTCTTATATTTGCCTTCCAGGACAGCAGAGGGTAAGACATCGTATCTTAATAGCGTAAAAGCTCTTCTATAATCAGGATTCTCCAAGCTATTTATATAGGGCATTGGTACAACCCTAACAGACTGAGCCTATGCATCCTAAATGGGTCTTATCCAAATGACCATCCTGCTGAGTTCACCTACTGGTCTGGCGAAAGGATGAGTGTGTTAGACTGTATTATGGTGTCTGAAAATATGGTTCAGTTTATTGAATCTTTTGAAGTTGGTAGTTATTATCATAGTGATCATCTACCTCTTATTTTGTTATTTGAGATACCACTCTTTAAACCACGTATCAAGGAGAGACATAATGAGGTACTAGTACAGGATAAGGAAGTGAGTAGGGTTAGATGGAATGAAAGGTTAAACTCTAGGATGTCTGAATTATTTGGCTCTGGCCAACTAAATGGGATCATACAGAAATTCTTAGTTGCAGGTAATATGGATATTTGCTTAGATGGGTATGAACAGATGATGCAAGAAATAAATAGGGTTATAAATGAGGTAAATAAAAGCTATACCAGACCCTCCAGAGGGCATGCCACCTTGTGGTTTGATAGTGAATGTAGAAAAGCAAGAAGGGAGCTGAGTGATAATTATAATAGATACAGGTATAAACCAGAGGAGAATATGCTGATGGTATTAAAACAGCAAAAGCAAAAGTATAAAGCACTCATACGCCGAAAGAAAAAAGAAAATATGGAAAGAGGCTGGATACAGCTAAGACAGGCAGTTAAGCTTAAGAATAAAATACCTCTTTATTTTGGAGACTTGTATCTGATTGCTCTAATGGCCCTTCTAAGTATACAGGTAGTTCTATATTACCTGAAGACTGGGAGAAATATTTTAAGGAAATGTATGTCACCAGAACATATCTGATTATGTACCTGGTCAGAAAGGGCAAACTGCTGGTACTAAAACTCTCACATTCGTTGTGGCATGAGTGAAATTCACCAAAATTTAAAGATGATGGAATAAAATGAGGGCATCTCATTTTGATTTTCATTCTCCTCCTTTCACTCTCAAATATTATGGAGTCAGAGCAGGGCTTTTTTTGAGGGGAACACTCCGGGACACCATTCCGAAAGCTCTAGAATCTGCCCGAGTGATTCCTTCCTCCTTCAACCCTGCAGGCTCTGCAGAGGATGTTTAGCTGCTTTGAATTCATTCTGCTTTTTTCCCATTCCTCTGTGTGTGTGTGTGTGTGTGAGAGAGAGAGAGAGAGAGAGAGAGTGTAAGCAGAGCTGCTGGGGTCAGCTTTGGAGAGGAGGCTTTAGCTGCTTTGAGTTCATTCTGCTTCTTTCATTTGTGAGTGAGAGAGAGAGAGAGAGAGAGAGAGAGAGAGAGAGTAAGCAGAGCTGCTGGGGTCAGCTTTGCAGAGGAGGCTTTAGCTGCCTTGAGTTCATTCTGCTTCTTTCATTCATGAGAGAGACAAACAGACAGACAGACAGACAGACAGACAGAGTGTAAGCAGAGCTGCTGGGGTTGGCTTTGCAGAGGAGGCTTTAGCAGCTTTGAGTTCATTCTGCTTTCCATTTCATTCAGGGGGTTCTGTGTGTGTGTGTGTGTGTGTTGCTTTGAGGTCATTCTGTTTTATTTTCATTGGGGGAGTGGGTGGGTGGGGCTGTGTGTGTATGTGTGCTGCTTTAAGTTCATTCTGCTTTCTTTTCATGGGGGTGGGTGAGGATGTGTGTGTGTGTTGTTTTCATTCTTTTGTTGACTGAAGTTGACATTGTTATAGTTCCCACAGCTTTTGAAAGCAGATTGGTTCTGTGTTACTTGTTATGGTTATTTGTATTAGTTAAAATATCAGTTATGGTTATTCCAGTTTTATGCTAGGAATGGATAGCTGTGTCCAAATCACAGAAGGCTTTCATCACTATATTCATCAGCATATAGGTGTTCTTATGTCTTAATAGCTGTAACTCAAATGGTTTTCCCCACCCTCAGCTGATTAACATCACTGAAATTGCAGTGAACATATGGGTGTTAAGGAAGTTTTTATGAATATTGTTTGTCTGGGACATTGGAATATTTATGAGCATTTCACAATGTCACAACAGCTTAGCCATTGGTAAGGTAGAGTTGGCAGGCAACAAAAAAAAGCCATTTTAAACTTAGTATAACTCTAATGCAGCTAAAGTTGAGTATCTAATTTTGAATTGCTCCAGTAAAGCCAAACCCTCCCTGAAAATTTGAAAATTCAATATTCATTAGATTAGGAATTTCAGACTCTGTGGAATTTTGAGGAAGAGTTTTAGAATTTTTTTTTCTACGCTGGCAGAGGGAATCTGTTAGAATTTAGATTTGTGAGATGGGTTTTGGATTTTTAGAGGCCCCCTCTTTCTTGCATATTTTAAAATATGATTCCAAAAAAATGAAATGCTTGGGAAAGGGAATGGAAGATTTCACTTTTTGTAGAGAATACAGAAAGGAAAAGACCCTTTCTCATAATAGTGTAATTTCCCAAGCTTACTAACATTTATCTTGTCTTAATGCATTGTGCTGGGTTCCAGGAAGTGATGTTACTTCTAGGAGTGATGTCATCATGCATTTCCGGGAGCATGTGCGTGTGCTTTGCGTGTGCGCACATGATAAAGAGTTCCACCACCTCTTTTCCCAGAAAAAAAGTCCTGAGTCAGAGTATACCTTAAACTGGATATACTTATTAAAGAAAGTAACTGTAACTGTGGATACAAAAAAATAGCCTTCATCACCGCTAGTGAGCTGCTTTCCCCCTATTTTTTACCAGGAACCCTGTCTGAAATATTGTGTAGCTTGCAGAGATATTTAGGTGTCTGACTCACAGATTATCAATAAAGATATGGCAATACCACATTCTCTCTGTGCACTTTATCAGCTCAAGCCTCATTAATTTAATTTTACTTTGTGGGGACTTGTGTTAGAGATACCATAGAAGACTGGGTTTCCTGTAAATAACCATACAACAAATCTGCTCATTCCGAGCATTTGTATATAGTCCAAGAATATCAATCCAACAAGGATTCTTTAATTATAGCGTTCTAATTTATGATGTATGGGGACTATTGGTATTTCCTCTACTATGTACATAAATGCCTTTTAATCATGTATTATATCAGACCTGTCCCATGAGTAAAGCCACATAACTCCTAAGGGAAAAATGAATGAGAAAGCCAGCTGACCACTGCTCATTTGTATACCTTAATAGTATAGAATTCTCAAAGTGTTTATTGCTTGGCATTGAGGTTCAATTAAATATAATGGCCGGTAGGCAAGTCCCTCACCATGCTGTTCCAAAATCCCAGACCATATGCTGGGTGAAAATTAATGATCTAACTATCTATGGGTGAAGATATTTACTAGATTTGTATGTCTGAGTGAAAAGATAAATTATCTGATATATTCCACTTTACTGTATATCGATAAGTTCTATTGCAATGACATATACAAACTAGCATTGGCTTTTACTCTATGCTCCTTACATTACATCTATGGACAGATTAGGCACTCTGCTTGACCAGCCATCTAATGGCCCAGTGGAAGCCTCACAGATAGGGTGCGGGAGACTCCTAGACTGATTGTTCTGAGGGTTGTCAACATTCATGCCAGGACTGGCCCAGGATTTTATAATTTATTTGAATGCCTTGGGCTTCTTTCCAATTGTGGTGAGCCCAGCACATGAAAGAGGTCACACCTTAGACAATATTCTGCACTGAGCCTTTGAGAGAAAGCTTGGTTTCCTGGTTGGAGATGTGACCTGAAGCATAGGCTTATCACTATGTATTCAAGACAAATGTGAAAGAGGCCCTACACCATACTGGAAAGGGGGCTTAGTTAAAATGGTCCACACATGAAAGCTCATGGATCCCACTGGATTCCAGAATGCTGTCTGGAATTTTAGTAGTCCAAATACGTACAAAGTTGAATATGCAGCGGGAGAGTGGAACATGAAGCTTCTCAAAGCTATCAACAAGATTACCTCTCACTGACCACTCCTGTCCTTGGGATGGACCCAGATTACCACATAGCTGCATGACCTGAAGAGGGCTGGGAGATATCTAGAATAAAGAAGATCTATGAAGCAGCAGTGACAGCAGCAGTGAAATGTTACTTCTTTGCTACTGTTGTTCAAAATTGCTTGGCAGCTGCTGACTCTTAAATCTGGATAACAACAAAGAGGCTCCTTCACAAGGAAGACCAATTATACAAGCAGTATAAACGGCATGTGAAGGACATAAATAAATGTAATATTAAATAAAACACTGATATACAGAATGAAATTGTAAGTCATTCAAAGAATTCAACAAAGTGTGTAAATAAATCAATACATTAGGTTCACTAATCAACAAGTAAATACATACAATGAACACTATAAAGCAAATGTATCTCAAGTCAAAGCCACAGGTATAAAGTAGTAAATTCCTAGTCCTTATGGTTGTGTCGTTCAAGAGATGCAGAGTCCAGCAAGCATCCCAGATAAATAAACATCAAATAGATAAGTGAAGTACAGTCTCTGAACCAAAAACAAATAATTCCTTCTTCCTTTTGTAGGTGGTGTTGGAGAAGTCGGGATGTGAAGAAAGGACATTGCCCACCTGCTCAACAATCAGGGCTGGCTGAAGTACCTGATGTTTCATAAAGAACCTCCTCAGGGGCGGATACAAATTCCACCTATACTACAGTATAATAAAAACAATAAATAAATACAATAAATATGCAATAAAAATAGTGTGTTTATACAAAAATATTCTAATGTTACAAGGATTAAAAAACATACCAAACATTTCTAGGTGCTATTTATAGAACCATAAAGGAACAGTCAAAAAAATCAGCATCAGTCAAGAATCAAAGGCGGCGGCTAAGCAATTCATAACCCAAAATACTCTGCAGTTAAAACACTCATCATTACACATGAAACCCAGGTCTTAAAGTGATATTACACATAATCACAAACAAAATTCAAAGAGTAAATACCTCAAAGCCTAATGACATTACTAACAGACAATTACAAAAAATATGACAAGTTTAATTCATTATTTAATCCCTTCAGCTTCAGTGAACCCAAAGTATGTATCCTGAAACATTCTTTTTGCAGTAAAGTTCTTTAAAGGACCCGACGGGGAATGTGTTGACCTGAAAATAAAACGATATATCTGAACTCATCTTCCCCATGTTTATGGTGTATGAAATGTTCAGCTAAAGGTGCTTCAAGATTTTTATTATGGATGCGAGAGGCATGCTCTAAAAGACGAGTCTTCAGTTGCCTAGTGGTACTACCCACATATAACATATTACATTTACATGCAATTAGGTAAACTACACCTGCAGATTGAATGTGGTAAACTGTTTGAGGTGTATTACAAAATTCGTACCAGGCTTTTATTTTCAGGTTAGCACATTACCCATCCGGTCCTTCAAAGAACTTTACTGCATTCTTGACCAGTTGTAACTTCTGGAGCAGTCACAAGGGCAGCCCAGTATAGAGCAAATTACAGTAATCCAGTCTGGAGGTGACTGTTGCATGGATCACTGTCGCCAGATTGCAGGCTGACAAGTAGGGGGCAAGCTGTCCGGTCCGACAAAAATGAAAGATCTGGCAACTGCCATAATCTGGGCCTCCATTGACAAGGAGGCATCCAGAATTACACTCAGACTCTTTACCATCAGCGTTGGCTCAAGAGACATCCCACCAAGGGCTGGGATCTGGATCCCCAAACTTGCTAACACACGATCCAGATGTCCATCTTCACAGAGTTCAGCTTCAGTCGACTCTGTTTTAACCACCCAATCATGGCCTCCAGACCCTGACCAAACTATTCGGGGTGGAATCCGGCCAGCTGTCCATCAACAGATAAAGCTGGGTGTCATCAGCATATTGATGGCAACCCAGCTCGAAACTCTGCACCAACTGGGCAAGGGGATGTATATAAACGTTGAATAACATCAGGGAGAGTATCACCCCTTACAAGATGCCACACACCGAGGGTGATGTGGTGACAACTGCTCCCCAAGCACCACTCTCTCCCTCCGACCGTGAAGAAAAGAGATCAGCCACTTCAAGGCTGTCCCAGAGCCATAGTTGACTGTGTCAAACGTCGCCATAGGATCCAACAATATCAGCAGCACCGACCCACCTCAGTCCACAGAGATCATCTGTGAGGGCAACCAATGCCATCTCTGCCCCATGACCAGGGCAGAAGATGGACTGGAATGGGTCCAAGACAGAGGAATCCATCAGGAATACCTGCAGTTCTTCCACCACCACCTGCTCAATCACCTTACTCAGAAAGGGGAGATTCAAAACTAGGTGGTAATTGACTGGGTCAGAGGGGTCCAAAGATGGTTTCTTCAGGAAAGGCTGCACTACCACTTCTTTTAATGCTCCAGGAAAACTCCTGAGCTTAAGGAGAGATTAACAATGGCCTCCAACAGAGCCCAAAGCCCATCAACACTGGCCTTTGCCAGCCAAGATGGCAAGGGTCCAAGGGGCAGGTGCTGGGCCTCATCACCTGGAGGATTATGTCAACTTTGTCCCAGGAGAGCAGACTGAACTAATCAAAAACTGAACCAGAAGACGGCCAAGGGGCCTTCAGTTCCGTTACTGTATCAACCTTGGCTGGCAGATGACAGCG
Organism: Eublepharis macularius; assembly: GCF_028583425.1. NCBI lineage: Eukaryota > Metazoa > Chordata > Lepidosauria > Squamata > Eublepharidae > Eublepharis > Eublepharis macularius. The sequence goes on from NC_072792.1 coordinate 122,103,191, forward strand.
GAGAGACAAAACCTTACCCACAAAATAGCTCCCCAAAGCCTCACAGCTAATATTTGAATTTATAATTTGATGATCTCCCTGTGAAAGGGAAGTTAGGGACCAAATTACATGAAACAATTGTGCTGGACTTGCACTTGTGGATGCAATGGAAGTGGCATAGAACTCCTTCTTAGTCGCTGCCATCTTATAGGCTTTCATAAATGTCCTATAAGAAGTTCCTGCCTCTTTGTCATGACCTCGCCTCCACTCTCGCTCAAGCCATCTCAGTTCCCATTTCATCCATCATAGCTCCTCAGTATACCAAGTAGCTAATTGGGTACGGGGGCAGAGACGCTGAAGGGGGGTGATTTCATCAATGGCTTTAGGGAGACAGGCATTACCAATCTTCCACCAGCTCATCCAATGAACTGCCAGTGGGCTTCGGATCCTGCAGGGTATTCTAGAAACCAATAGGATCCATCAGTCTCTGCAGGTGAGAAAAAATACACTCACCGACCGGGGCGAGGGGGCTTGTGCACTCAGACTAGCTTTCAGGACAAAGTGGTCTGACCACGGTACTTTTTTCTTGTACTTCTATCTACCAAAATTTAAAAATGACTGAGTCTCTTCCTCCATTACAGGAATATGGGAGCTCCTTCCCCAGGGGCATGGTCTTACATGGCAGTGGTACATACATGAATTACACAATATAATTACACAATTTATAATGTTTTTATTGTTTTAAGCTGTTGTTAAACTGCCCTGAGCCTGTCTGACGGGGAGGGCGGTCTAGAAATGTGATTAAATAAATAAATAAATAAATAAATAAATAAATAAATAAATAAATAAATAAATAAATAAATAAATAAATAAATAATTTGGTGAGTTCCAGGAATCACAGGTGGCTTTTCAGATCAATGCTTTCCCACATACCATGTGATAGTTCCAGTATTCATATGGGTACACACCTATATAGAATTAAGCAATGTTGGTACAAATAAAGGGACCTCCTTCTGGAAGCAATATCTTCTGTAGGTTTGTAAAAGTTACAGTCTTTGGTCTTGAACATCTTAAACAGCCTTAAACATCTGCTCCTCTTTTTTTCAACAAGCAGAGAGGAAGGAGCAAGACTTTGTGATTTTCAATGTAGAAAATTCTCGGTTCAATTACCATACCAGCCAGTTAACCCAAGGAGAATCCTACAGTTTACAAGTCACTTCCTGCTGCCCTTCAGCATGCAAACAATTCAGGCAAGGAGACAAGAGCAACATACAAAGCTGATGAATATTGTCATTGTCAGAGAGCATCTCAAGAGAGGAAGCCCACAGGTGCTGAAACTGAGACAGAACAATGTTGTGTAGTTTACAACTAATCAACCCCATATGACATATTAAGTAGAATTCTGCATGAGCATTTAATGCTGTTTCTAAATGGCACCTGAAATCAGGTAATAGATTATGGCTTAGAGACAACAAATTTAAGGCATATAAACTATGCCTTTAGGGAAGAATACATGTGTTACTACAAGGGAAAGCTTTCAAGTTATCTGAATTTTCAAACAATATATCCTTACCAGAAGGGGGGAAAGACTTTTCCAATAAAATGTCACCACACAGTATAACAAAATTAATGATTTAACAACGAAGACACAAACATATTACTCCTCTGATTTCCTGTAAAAATGATTGCTAAAATACATTACAATAAATTCAACCTAAATAACTCTATAATATAACAAACGTAACCATAGGTCTGTGAATTCAAATGTGCTATTATGTCTTTAACTTGATTACAACTTTCAGAGAAGATTAATTATTGATGTGGATAGAAACATTTAGTTTTATTTCTTTTACATCCAATTCAGAGCATGCCAACACAAACCAGTTTTGAAAGGAGTGACAAAACTATAAATCAAGTCAATGTCTTACTTTATATTTTTTCTTTTGTCTCAAATAATACTTATTTTCTATACTGTATTGAGAATCTTCTATAAAATAAATCAAGATGTGTAGCTGTGTTAGTCTATCTGTAGCAGTAGGAAAGAGCAAGAGTCTAGTAGCACCTGTAAAACTAACAAAATTTGTGATAAGGTATGAGCTTTTGTGAGCTACAGATGTATCTGAAGAAGTAAGCTGTGGCTGATGAAAGCTCATACCCTCCCACAAATTTTGTTAGTCTTATAGGTGCTACTGGACTGTAGCTCTTTTCTACTGCTATAAAATAACATTGTGATAGAATTAAAATTACTGTTAGAAGAATTTCCTTTATGAAAGTACATTTGTACTTTACTCTTTGCTTTGTCCTGAAGGACCCCATTGAGGATCCCATCCTTGTTTCATATTGTACTCACATCCAGCTAAGAAAGAATGATTTGCTTTTGCTACAATAAACCTATTAGTCTTAGTTGTCACTAGACTCTTTTTTATGGTTGAGCGGGAATTTGAATCTGGAAGTTTTATGACTAAATCCTGCACTCTAACCCTTGTGCTACCAAAAAGAAAAAGAAAAGAAAGAAAGATGCAGTTTAGTAAATACATTTTACTTTTTAACTAATAAATGCTTCCATATGAATAATCTATCCTCCACAATATGACCTTTAATTCACATGAAAGCAAAGAGAACTTAACCAGATTGCACTATGTCACTTCACCCTCCCTTCACACAGATCATTGCTCCACAGTCCTCGCCATGTATTTCTATTTTTTTTTTTTTTGAAAATTTTTTATTGGGTTAGAACATTTTTATTTTTACATTACAGTCAATTTTCCCCTAATTTTTCGTTTCTAACCCCCTCCCTTTCCCCCCCTTTTGTTGACTTCCAACAGCTTTCCCACCCTCTGTCCCTTTTCCCTTACTTCTATTAAGTTCCTCTGTCTAAAACAGATATACATTCTCCATTATATTAAGCAGTACATCTTTAACTCCTTTACTTATTATACACCCAAACTATACGTCTTTAGATAAACAATTTATCCCATTTTCCAGTTTTGAATAATTCTATATAAACCTATATATCATAAACCATAAAAATTTCCCACATTTAAATCAAACAATTTGATTTGTTCTCTATATATTACTCATTTCAACTTTTTATGGTAATTCTATATAACTCCTCAGATACTCAATCAATTTAACTCTTCTATACATTCAGTTTGGTGCATATAAATCTTGTCAAAGAAAGAAAATATTGTTAGTTAGTCAATCCTCATGTTTAAACCTTATCATTAATTATTCTCTATCAGTTGACCTATACATATCTATATATATCTCAATCAATTAATCTAACTGCTTATAAATTCACATTTCTCTTCCTCCCCCGGTAAAGTCACCCCTCTCTTTTATACTTTTATTATATTTCAGTAGTTCTCAAACTGCCACAGTTTTCCTCCCACCTCCCATTTCTTCTCCAGGTATTGTTTCAGCTTCTCCCAGTCTGTGTTGAACTGCCCTGAGTCCAGATCTCTCAGTTTTCTTGTCATCTTGTCCATTTCAGCCATATACAGCAATTTGTAGATCCAATCTTCAATAGTTGGTACTTCTTGTACTTTCCATTTCTGCGCATACAAAAGTCTAGCTGCTGCAGTCATATAAAAAATCAACGTCCTATGATGGGCTGGAATTCCCTCCATTCCCAAGTTTAGCAGCAGGAGTTCTGGGTTCTTATTTATTTGAAACTGTAAAATTTCACTCATTTCTCTTATTATTTCCCCCCAGAACTGCCTAGCTACCTCACACGACCACCACATATGATAGAGGGAGCCCTCATGTTTCTTACATTTCCAGCATTTATTAGAAGTATTCAAGTTCCCTAGCGCAATCTTCTTTGGTGTCATGTACCAACGATAGATCATTTTGAAAATGTTCTCTTTAATATTGATACATGTCGTTGTCTTCATTGTAGTTTTCCACAAGTATTCCCATGCCTCCATTGTTATTTCTTTATTGAAATTTATAGCCCATTTCACCATCTGTGTTTTAACTATCTCATCCTCAGTATACCATTTCAGCAATACTTGGTATACCTTGGATATTCTTTTCTTGTCTTCTTTAAGAAGGGTCTGCTCTAGTTCCGAGTTCTCTGTTCGTATGCCCCCTTTTGCAAAGTCTGAGTTGTATAAGTCTCTAATCTGTCTATACTGGAACCAATCATAGTTAGGTGATAGTTCCTCTTGCGTCTTTATTCTAAGTTTAGATACTTCAATCTTAGTTATTTCTTTGTACGTTAAACATTGTTGTTCATTATCCACAGCTCTCGGATCTATCACCTCATATGGAACCACCCACAAGGGGGTTCCTTCTTGTAGGTAAGTTCTATACTTCTTCCAGATTGTAAATAGACTTCTCCTTACAAAATGATGCAGGAACATCGAGTTGACCTTTACTTTGTCATGCCATAGGTATGCGTGCCATCCAAAAATTTTTTTATATCCCTCTAGGGCTAATAGTTTCTTATTCTTTAATGTCATCCACTCTTTTAGCCAAACTAGGCAGATTGCATCATGGTAAAGTCTCAGATTGGGCAGTTGCATTCCGCCTCTCTCCTTTGCATCTTGTAAAACTTTTACTTTCACTCGAGGCTTCTTGCCTGCCCAAACAAAATCTGATATTTTCCTCTGCCATTTTTCAAATTGTTTAGAGTCTCTGATGATTGGTATTGTCTGTAACAAAAACATTACTCTTGGTAACACATTCATCTTAACTGCTGCAATCCTGCCCAACCATGACAGGTTCAATCTATTCCATTTGATCAAGTCTCTCTCTATCTGAGTCCATAATTTTTCATAATTATTCTTGAACAAATCTATATTTTTTGCAGTCAGCTCAACTCCCAAGTATTTCACCTTACTAGTTACTTCACAATCCGTTGTTTCCATTAACAATTGTTGTTTCTGCTTAGTCATGTTTTTGCATAATATCTTTGACTTCTTTTTGTTAATGAAGAAACCTGCCAAGTCTCCAAATTCCTTGATCTTATCTATCACTTTTGGCATGTTCTCCAGTGGGTCTTCTACAATTAACATTATGTCGTCTGCAAATGCTCTGACCTTATATGAATAGTCCTTTATTTTTATTCCTCGTATTTCCTCATCTTGTCGGATTTGTATCATCAGAATCTCCAATACTAAAATGAACAACAATGGAGATAACGGGCAACCTTGTCTTGTTCCTTTACTAATCGTCAATTTCTTGGTCAGTTCATCATTCACTACAATTGCTGCAGTCTGGTCTCTATAGATTTCCTTGATTGCTCTGACGAATCTTTCTCCCAGTTGTAGCTTTTCCATAGTGGCAAACATAAAGTCCCAGTTTAAATTGTCAAACGCTTTTTCAGCGTCTACAAAGAAGAAACCAACCTCTTTGTCACAACGCTTGTCGTAGTATTCAATAGCATTAATCACTGTCCTTAAGTTGTCTCTTATTTGTCTGTCTGGCAAAAAACCTGCTTGTTCCTCCTCTATGACTTCCGAGAGCCACCCCTTCAATCTCTCCGCCAATATCTTCGCAAAAATTTTATAGTCATTATTAAGTAGTGATATAGGTCTGTAATTTTTCACGTTGGTCAGGTCTTGGCCCTCCTTTGGGATCAATGATATATTCGCTTCACTCCAAGTATCTGGAATCCTTTGATCCCTAAAAACTCCATTCATCACCTCTTTTAGGAATGGTGCCAGTTCATTGGCCATTGTCTTATAAAATTTAGCCGTAAGTCCATCTGGCCCTGGCGCCTTTCCTAGATTTGCAGATTGTATTGCCTTGCTTATTTCCTCGTCAGTTACTTCACTGTTCAACTTACTTCTCCAAGCTTCCGAGATTTCTGGAAGTTTGGTTTTCTCCAGATATGATGCTATTGATTCTTTGTTTACTTCTTTTTTATTATACAGCTTAGCATAGAATTTATAGAAGGCTCTACTAATGGTAGTCTGCTCCAAGTACGTTTTATCTTCTTCACAGATTTTATTTATTATTTTCTTTTCCCTTTTCTTCTTCAATTGCCATGCCAAATATTTCCCAGGTTTATTAGCACCCTCAAACGCTTTTTGATTCAGTCTTTTAAGATTCCACTCCAATTCTTTATTACTCATTGCTGTTAGCTGTTCTTGAAGAATTTTGATTTCCTGGTATATTTTCTTTTTCCCTGGTCTCTTTTTTAACTGTACTTCTTTGGCTTTTATTTTCTCCTCAATCTCTTGTCTTTTCTCCTCTTTCTTTTTTCTTGCTCTGCCATTTAAGTCCATTAGTATGCCCCTTACAACCGCCTTGTACGCATCCCAAACTTTATTGGTTGGTACTTCTTTATTCACGTTGTATTGTATAAAAAACTTAGTCTCTCTTCTCAATGTTTCCATATTCTCACTTTCCTGTAACAAGTCCTCATTTATTCTCCAGGCTTTCCTTTTTCTCCTTTTTCCGAATTTCCACATAATTGGGTTGTGATCTGAGCCTACCATCGGCATTATTCCTACCTCCTTAGTCCATAACGCTAAGTCCTTTGAGGCCCAGATCATATCAATTCTTGATAATGTAAGATGCCTTGCAGAATAAAAAGTAAACTGTCTGGTTTTAGGATATTCTCTCCTCCATACGTCTTCGAGAGTCTCTTGTTGAATCAACTCAAAAAAAAGCTTTGGCAATAATCCTCTTTTCTTTTGTGCTTTTGTAGTCTTTTTGTCTAGTTCCAAATCTGTCACTCCATTGAAATCTCCAGCAAGAATTATCTGGTCATATACAAGATCGTCTAAGTGCTTCCTTAAGTCCTCAAAGAAGCTTTCCTTTGCACCGTTAGGTGCATAAAGTCCGACTACCAACACTCTCTTTAAGTTCCAGTTACATTCCACTGCTACAAATCTAGCTTCCACATCTCTCATAACAAATTTTGGCTGCAGCTCCTCTTTTATATACAACACCACTCCTCTTTTTTTCTTGTTGGAAGCCGCTACAAATTCTTTGCCCAATTTTCCAGATTTTAAATATTTTACATCCTGTTTTCTAATATGGGTCTCCTGCAAACAAACAATATCACATTTTTGTTTTAGTAGCCAATGAAAAATATTTTTTCTCTTATTCGGTGAGTTTAGTCCATTTACATTCCAAGATAATACTTTACTCTCCATATTCATGGTTTTGTTGGTAAGTCTTTTTCATTGTCCTTAATAAATCTCTCCATCTCCCGCTCAGATCTGATACGCTTTTTTGCCCCTCCAAACTCAAAGGACACTCCTTCCGGTAACTCCCATCTGTACCTAATGTTCATGTCCTTCAAAGTCTGAATTAACACTCTATATTTTTTCCTGTCCAGTAACACTGATCTGGGCAATTCCTTCATTATGATAATCGTCTTGCCATCAATCTCCAATGGGTCTTGAAATTGTTTTGTCACAATCCTCTCTTTCATATTTCTAGTTGTAAACTGCACGATCACATCCCTTGGTAGTTTCCTCTGGGTTGCAATTCTCGAGTTCACACGATACGCCACATCTAGGATAGCCACAATTTCCTCCTCCTCCTTCCCCAGGTATTCAGCCAACACCTCAGTCATCTGTTCTTGCGCTGACTTCCCTTCAACTTCTGGCAGACCACGAAAACGAAGCTGCTTCTCCATGTGTTTAGTTTCTGCAACTGACATCCTCCCCTTTACCGATCTCATCTCTGTTTGTTGCGTTTCTATTAAATTCTCCATCGCGTCTTCTACTGTTTTGACTCTCTGTTTCGTTCCTTGTAATTCACTGCTAATCGTTTCCACGCCTTTTTTCACTTCTGACAGCTCCGACTTTACTGTCTGTGTAACTTCTTTGACCTCTTTAATAAGCTCCAATTTCGTGTCCTTAAGTTCTTTCATCATGTCTATAAGTTTTTTGTCCAAATTTTCTATTGCCGATTGCCACTCTTTTTTCGACATCGTGGGGCTTGCTTTAGCTCGCTCCCACGAATCTGCTCTCTTCCTCAACTCCGTGGCGTATAATTAAACGTTTTCCTTTTTTTTCAAATGTCCCAATCTTTGCCAAAATTAATTTTTTATATCCAAAATGTCGGGCGTCTTTTCTCTATGGTTTCTCTATGTTATTATAATCCAAGATGGCCTACTTCCTCTTCCGCTGAAGCCACGACCCTTCCACTTTCAAAAATGGCGATTCCCCACTTCCTGTCCCTTGGCAAGGGCCGCTTCCCTCCAGCCACTCTATTGTTATTACGCACTTCCTGTCTCCCGTCTTCCCACAGCAGGTCTCGCGATGGTGTCTTTTTCCCACAGCTCCAAGACCACAGGTATTCAAAACAATAGTCCGATTTTTGTAATAACTTCTTTAAACTTAGTCTCTTTTAAAATACAACTCCTGCCGAGTCTTCACCTCCTTTTCACTAGTCTGTTGCAGTTTAAAAATCTACTTTCTTTCCTCTCTGTTTTTGTCAATCTGTCCCGTTTCAAGAGATAGCGATCTTTACCTTCTCTTCAACTTTCTCGGGTTGTAATCGCTGTTTCGATCTTAAATTCTCCTCTCGACTTCCCTCCCCGATCGAAGCTTGGGTATGTAGGTCTTATGCCAGCCGAGTTGGCCCCAAAATTGCCGCAGAGATTATAGCCGACCCGTCGCAAGGTGGGACCTCAAGGATCGGGGGGAGACTCCTTGTGTAGAGCCCCCCCTCGTCCGAGATCTAGCTCACCCTAGGGTCTTGAGCGTTCTTTTCCTGCTCCCCGCCTGAGAGCAGTCGGCCGCGGGTTATTTTCACCCCTCCGGCCGGTTAAAACGGCAATCCGGTCAGCTCCGCAAATGGAGCTGCGTTAGACCTCCATGAATCCCAAACCGGAAGTCCTCGCCATGTATTTCTAGATGATCTACAGTTAGAGCTGCTTGAACATCCATCATTTCTGCTCACATCCTGTTTACCAATCACAAACAGGAAACTGATTTTATGATCAGTTGACCTGTTGGCTTGTTTGTGGTGGTTTAGTGGGTTGTTTCAGTGTATTCCTTCCTGGAGATGGATTACAAAAAAAAAAAACAACTGCCAAACTATTAATAGATATTTGTGGCTATTTATCATGAATCTAACAGGCTGGCTGATCAATTTACTTGTTATCAACATCTTTGAATCTGCTACGTTCCACTGCTGAACCCCTTCATTCTGAAATTCTCAGAATCCCTAGTCACAATCCAATTATTATAGGATTAAGTAATACAATTAATTAAATTTATATACACATCTGTGGTCATATAAATCAGCATTTGACTGTGTTGGTCTGACTCAGGTCTGATATTTTAAGACTATAAGAAATTCCCTGCAGGACTGGATCAAAGAACATCTAATCCAATATTCTGTTTCCAACACGGGTTAGACAGATGCATGCATAAGCTCACAAAAGGGGCAAGAAGATGATGTCATCACTGTTGTTTGTTCCTAGCATCTAATGCTTAGAGATACTTAGCAACTTAATAGGGAGGTTTCATTTAGCTATCATGACAGGGCTATTCTTCATGAATTTTCTGCTTGTCAAAAGAGTGTCCCTACCTTAATGAACCTATATATTTCCAATAAGAAAACTGTGATGTAGAGTTGCATACACTAGACCTGGCTCTAGGACCAATAGTTGATCACTGGGCATAGCGCATCAACAAGGACTGAGACCCTTGGCTTACTTTCATATCTGCATGCAGGGGAAACAAAGGAAGGCTACTGCCACCAGAGAACAAGATGTCCTCTGCAATTTATCTTTCTGCTGTTTATGAACCTGTGAATGATACTGTATCTTCTAAAGTAAAGTGTAAAAAAGGTTTTCTTTATATATATTGTTACATTCTTTAGAGCTATAATCTGCATCCCTGCATGAGTCTCCTCATTTATTTACTTTTTGCAAGTAAAGAAGTGCAGTATATGGATATGGTATGCTTATAGTATAACAAAAACATAACAGCAGATATACATACATACATACATACATGTAGGTATGTATGAGTGTATTTTACAGTGACAACAACAATCTTGTATGCTGAGAAATAACCAATCAGAATTAAGTAATCTTAGTTACAATGCTTGAAATTGGAAATGGTGTCAAGACTGCTTGAATAGAAATTGTTTGGTTAAATATGATGAGGTGAAATAGTTGAAACGTACAGATTGTTGTGATGCAGTGAAATGAAATTAGCTGAAGACAGTGACCAATATCCTCAATTGCCAAGTGTGCTGTACATGGCAATCTTTCCTACTCAAACAGTCTTCTTCTGAATTGCTGTTCTTAACAATAAGTGGCATGTCTGTCACAACAGTGGGATGGGAAACACAAAAGCAGTTACAGGCTGCTGTATCTCATGATTTTAAACAATATGATCTATCCAAGGACAACATCTTTTATCTCAACAATGTGCAGGCCATGTTGTATTCTTAAATGATTTGTAATCAGTTTCAATCCAAAACTTGTAAATAATATATAAGAGATAGCTTCAGCTCAGCTCAGAGGGTCAAGAATCAATCAGTATGTCCTTACTTCTCATGTAATTGTAAATATAATAGCTACTGTAGATAGAAAACTCTTATTAAAACACGTGGTTGCTTTACATATTATCTAGATTTTAAGAGTACACCTAAAAAGAAAAACATGGATGTAATAATTGCCCCCCCCAATCAGAATAAAGAGGCAGACACAAGGCTTGGGTACTAAAAGGACTACTTTTATTTAAACACCACATTAACTGTCAATACGGCAAAGGTCTAACTAGAGGCACAGGCCCAAGTGCTGAGGTCACCCCAGAACTTCCACATTGACTTGTCTGGACGAGCCACACTACCCAGGTGCAAACCATTTGTGCACATGGTTGGGACCTGGCTGGCCAGGCAAATGAATTCTTCCTTAAGGCTCCAACCACCCCAAGCCGTGGAGCCTGAGAGAAGGAGTCCCACCCAGCAGTCTGCTTTTATAAGTGGTAACCGTGAAGTATACCAACCAATCCTGAAAGACCCAAGTTCCCCACCAATAGGGATGTGCTCACCAGTCCACTCCCTTTTCCCAGCTCTATTCTGCCAGTGGCCAACCTATTTACAGCTCCACCATTACCATGCCCCATGCACACAGTGCAAAGTAGGCAAAAACCACCTCTCCCCATCAGCCAATTGGGGGAAAAAAATACTACCTGGCCCTGACAACCAGCAAACAGCTAGACCTGCACTGCTACAGGATAGGTGGATGGCCTGAACATGAGAAGCCAATTGCAGGCCTGAGGAGCAGAGCTACCTTATACTCGGCTCCACATCCCTGGCTGAAACTCGGATGCCCTGGAAAGAGAACACTGCTACTTTCCCCTTCCAGGGTGGCAAACATGGCCTGCGGCCCCAGCAGCCTTTTCCTGATGGTCAGGAGGGCCAAATTACTCCTTCCCCAGAGGTGGTAGCTGTGAAGCATACCAGTCAATCCTGACAGACTCCAATTCCCCTGCAATGGGGATGTGCCAAGGGTGCTCACTGGCCCGCTCATTTTTCCCAACTCTATCCTGCCATCACCAGGGCCAAGCCTTTGCTTAGGCCCTTGAGCCCCACAGGTGGCCGAGTGCCAATCTAAGCCTTGCTGTAAATCATCCAAGAAAATATTGGTGCCAGCCACTGATAGGTGGACCCCATCACCTCTGTAGAGGTCAACAAATTTGACCTTTATGTTGAGGTGAGACAAGTAAATGCCCAGGCCCTACTCCAACCAAAGCCTTCTGTAGGGCTCTGTTGTCCTTGTGTCTAGCCCATTCCACTCTTTTTGGGTCCCAAGCTTGCCGCCATACACGTTGCAGAAGGATTGAGGACCAAAAGATTAGTACACCACACCACCGCTTGCCTATGAACTGCAAGTCTGCGTGCACCTGTAATGACAGGGCCTTGCCCTTTACCATGCTGAGGTCATTGCCACCAAGGTGAATGACCAAGATGTGAGGTGGAGGACCGTTCCTCCCCTCAGACAACAGTGGCAGCAGCCCTGGCCATCTCAGGCCTCAACAGCCCTGCCACTCAGCTATGGCTCACTCATTGAGACCAAGTTGGGACTCAATCAACATCCTCTTTGCTTGATGGATCGCCCAGAACACCATGCTGGGTTTGCAGATGAGGATCTTCCGCCTCCCATGATGAACCAGAGCACCTGAAGGAAAAGATAGTCAGCACAAATGCCTTATAAGGTTGTAAGGGGGCAGACATAAGAGCAGTATGCGGCAAACTGCCAATGGCCTACCCGCTGGATAACCAGCCCAAGGTATCCCATGGCTGCTACCATAGAGGTGCTGAATTTGATGCCTGCCATGGGGGCTCCCCTGTCAATGGGACTGACTGGACCCCTTTGAGCCGGGTGGGAATGTTTCCCGCAACTCCCGTCCTTTCTGCAAAGGCAGGAAGGTGGGCGATGGCAGTTGCTGATGCTGCCCTATTTCTTCCTCTCCCTCTCTGGGACCACTCCAACCCCTCCAAACTACCTCTCAATTGGGAGCTTTCCAGTTCATGGTCCATATCACTCCCTCTCAGGTACTGCCACGAGGGTCTTCCAGGCCCACTCGCAGGATCTTCCAGGTGCGGCTCATCACAGCGGCTAGAACCCCTTGGTCCCCCTCTCCCACACTGACCACTTCGTGTTCCCTATTTCCTCCTCTCCCTCTCAGATACTGCCACGAGTCCCTTCCCCACCACTTGCAGCACCCTGTCCCCTCCTTTCCATGATGGCAGGGAGGTGGTTGATGCCAGCAGCTGCTGATGGATTGGGGTCTTCCAGGCCCAGTTGCAGGATCTTCCTGGTGCAGTTCATTGCCATGGCCAGAACCCCTTGGTCTCCCACTACTTAACCACCCAGCAGCTGCAGTCATCAACTACCTTGCTGCATAAGTGGATAATCTGTCCGCCTCCAACCCTGAAGCCTGGCAGGTGGGCACATGGGGGAGCTGCTGGTGAGTGGTCAGACCCCCCGCCCCCTGAGGGGAGGTGACATGGTACCACCTCCCCATGCCCACCAGGCCCAGCGGCCTCAGTCATCAACCACCTTGCTGTGTGAGCAGCTAAGTGTTTGCCTCCAACCCGGAGGCCTGGTGGGTGGGCACATGGGGGTGCCACCAGTGAGCAGCCAGACTCCCTGCCCCCTGAGGGGAGGCAGCACGCAACCGCCTCCCTGCACCCACCAGGCCCGGCGGCCACAGTCATCTTTCACCTTGCTGCATAAGCTGATAATCTGTCCCCCTACGACCTGGAGGCCTGGTGGGTGGGCACATGGGGGTGCTGCTGGTGAGCGGCCAGACCCCCCGAGGGGATGCGTCACACCACCACATCCCCATGACTGCCAGGCATGGCGGCCACAGTCATCAACCGCTTCGCTGCATAAGTGGATAAGTGTCTGCCCGCACATGGGCCTGGTGGGCAGGCACATGGGGGGTGCCACTGGCCAGCAGCCAGACCCCTTGCCCCCAAGACAGCAGGCAGCACACCTTCAGGTCCACCACATGTGGCCTAAGTGAACTGTACTGGAGAGGGTGGTTCCGTTTGTATTGAATGGGAGTTTCCTGGGAGCGTCGAATTTGGGAATGTATAACTCCGAGATCCCTCCTGCAATCTTGACCAAACTTGGTTGATGGCTGGAGAAGACCCTGCTGCACATTCCCTGTGAATATGGGCTCTCTAAGTGCTAAGGGGGGCACTCTGGTGCCAATGAACACCAAACACTGAACACATTCATTAATGGGACATGTTCGGTCCTATTTGTCTAGTCGTATTTGTCGTTGGGAACAAACACCAAACAGCCTGTTCAGGTTTTTTTCCCGTTCGTGCCCATCTCTAGTCCTGAGCCCTCCTTAAGAGATTGGACCACCAATTCACTTACTCTCAGGGCTCAAAAAAAGATAGCGTGGCCACATGAAAAAGGCCACCTCAAAGCTGGAGTGGCACACTTCAACCCACACTGAACTCAGATCAGGGAGCACAGTTGAGGAGATGGGCTGTCTCTTGTCCCTACAAGCCCTCAACTCCTGGGACCAACCCTCTAACATCTTCCTAACTCGAAAGTCTCCCATGGTTTTGGTCAAACCCTGAACTTTACTCGCCAAGGATAAAGCCACCACTTGGGTCCTAATGGATTTGATGGCTAGTCCCTTACCTTACCACTCAGTGCTGTACTGCATGAGGTGCTCCACCAAAACAGGCCATACCTCCCGCCTAAACCCAGCAAACCGGCGCACTGCACAGTCTTAGGCCCTCTAAGTGCTGGGGGCAATAGCTAACTGGATTGCCCTATATGCCTCTGCCTTTCAAGCTACCACAGGTCCTCTGGCATCTGAGCCAGATGCAAGTCAGCCTCAGGGGCAAGCTGATAAAACCATTCCATCTGTAGTCAAGACAGAAAATCTCCCACACAATTATTTACACCTGGAATGTACTTGGCCAGGAACAAAATGTTCAACCTCAGGCACTGGAGCATGAATGCCCTGACCAATCTCGTAACCCTGGGTGACTTAGATGAGAGGGAGTTAAAAACATACATCACTGCCTGATTGTCACACCAAAAGTGGACAGAGTGGTTAGCCAGTTCCCTCCCTCAAAAGCAAACCACCACAAGGATTGGGGAAAAAATCCAAAAATGTAAAGTCTTTGGTAAGACCCCCTTTAGACCAGTCGACTGGCCACTGTTCCACATACCAGTGCCCCTGGAAATAGACCCCAAAGCTGGTGAATCCAGAGGCATCAGAGATAACCTGAAGTTCTACTTTTAGCAACAGGCCTTCCCTCTAGAAGATGACCCCTTTGAAGGAGACAAGAAAGTCCTCCCACACTTCAAGGTCCTCCCACTTACTAATCTTAAGCCTGCGATGAGGCAACCACAGGGTTCTCATGGAATCACATAGGCACTGAAGAAATGCCCTCCCTGGTGCCACCACTCTGTGGGCAAAATTTAAGTGTTCTACCAGCTGCTGGAGCTCCAAGAAGGAAACCTTGCACTTTTCTCTAATGAAGGCCAGCTGGGCCTGGAGATACATCAACTTTTCAGCTGGCAATCATGAGGTTTGCTGTACTGTGTTGATCTCAATGCTAAGAAACATCAGCATCGGCCAGTGGATCCCCCAATTCTCCAGCAAGACCTAAAATGGCCACCAAGTATGAATCTAAAATGGCTGAAGATCTCAAAAGCTAAGTAGCTAAATCACCCTTCCCCTCCCAATCAAAGCACAGTGCCGCCTCCCAATATAATATGGACAAGGATTACTGGGCCACTCACTCAGCCACCTGCAAAACAGGACACACTGCCACTGCCTGTATAGTAACAGTGGCTATGTGAGGGGTGGGTGGGATGCAAGGAATGCTGGTGCATGACTGGGTGGAAGGCCCAATACAAACTGCAGCCACAAAAGCTGCAAAGAAGGAGAGGAGGGGGGAGAGGAGGAGGCGGGCACGCCAAGCAAAGCAGGTGGGGGTGTTCAAAGCCATCAGCCCTGCCACTAAATATGGCAAAGGGGGGGGGGCGGAACCTATGTCAACACCACCACAGCAAAGCTGGGGCCTAGGCCAGCCACAAACCGATCTGCTGCCACCACAGACAAGGCCGGGTGTATTGAGGCAAGACTGCTGCTCTTTCTTTGGGAAGAGGCCTCATCCCAATGAGCCAGGCTGCCACCACCATCAGTGTCTCGCAAACAGACAGGGCTCCTCCAGGTAATAAGAACCACTAGCCAAAACTATTCCTTACCCAAAGGTTCAAGGGAAAAATCACTTGTGTTTTTTAGAATATATTTTGTTTTTATATATCTCTAAAGTGTTCAAGTGCTAATAGTGTTTAATAAATACATAGTAATATACATTAAACTTCATCTCACATTACATAAATCTAACAACCTTACCAACCAACTACATATAGTCTATCCAACAATAAATACCTGTAAATACAATAAATAGATTACAAACATATTACCACAATAAATAGACTACAAAAATACTTTCATACAAATAGAAGTCCAACTGGCGGAGAGTCCTTTAGTCCATCCATAAAAAATCCACTTCTACAAGGTAAAACTGGAAAGTATCCATAGCCTTATGTTGAATAGCCTTGTAAATTATTTTCTGGCTCTTGTTTATTTTTTAAGTCATTGTTGTTTTTATGATCTCTGAATCAAGATGACTAGTAGAATCTATTGGAAAGCTGAAGGAGAGCACTAGAGCCAAATCCTACATGAATAAACCAATGGGTTTCACCAGCATAATTTCAAAAATCCAATCCCATTTCATATACAACTTCTTCACAGGCTTCAATATATTGTCAATTATCTGTAATAAAGATTTATAATTATACTGAAGTGTTCCCCTTCTACAATACATAATCAATTACATAGGTCGTTTATACTGACAGGATTATGGGAGGAAGAATGTCTTTTTATGAAGTCACTTATTTAGATATAGCCACTTCTTTTTTTCTTTCAAAAGGGGTTTTTAATTCTATAAAGAAAAATAGATGACCCTTTTGAAACTTCAGCCCTTGCAATTGTTTGATGCTATGCACTGATGGGTGGTGCTCCAACAGGAGGATAGGAAAGTTTGGGAAAACATTGCCTGGCTCTGAGCATCTACGGAGTGGAATTGTGAAATTTTGCAGAACCTCCCATCCTTCTCCTACTGTCTTTGAATTTCTCCTTGATCAAAAGAACTGATTAAAAAATGACTCTAAAATCCTAAAAAGGGTTGTTGGATTTCAGGGAGAAATTGATAAAGAGGAATTTACACATGAATATATCACCATGACGTTATTTTGTAATGCTGAGACTAGACCCTGGCTCCCATTTCCCTCCAAATGCATGTTAGGAATAAGCAGGAAGATTTTTCAGAAGAGAGAGCCATAGGCTTCCTTCCAGTTCTAATGTTCGCTCTCCCCTTTGTGCCTCCCAGAAAAACTGTTAACATGAGAATGGTCAGGTGCGTGAGAAACAGTCAGGTTTTTTTTTTTAAGGGAATCTAAAATTAAAACGTTAATTCTAGGAAACAAAGACAAAAGCAAAGTTTCCAGTGACAGATGGTTTAAAATAAAATAGAATAAAAATGGTTCAGACAATTAACTCTTTTAGATATTCATATTCATAAGAGACAGCATCTGGTGTCCCACCTCAAAAAGGAAGAGACAAGCATAAAGTCTAGACTGAACAAGGGCAATATTAATCACTTAAAAGGCCGAACTGATAAGTAGGCTTTACTTTCCATTTCCGCATGGACTCGACTTCCCACCCACATCTGCCTGCTCTGTCCACTGCCACTCAGCTAGGCAGTGGGGGAAAACAGCAGGGGAGGGTGATGGGAACAATCAGTGTTCCTTGTGACACCATGATTGCCTTTCCAGTGTGACCTGGAGGTCACATTATGGCATCAGGAAATGCTCTGAAATTTGCCCTAAATTCTCAGTTTAAACTAGAATTTGTGGCAAATTCTAGAGCATTTTCAATGACACAATTCCATCACTTCCTGGTCACATTGGAAATGACATGACCACATCACCAGTAATGTCATGACACTGATGGTGAGACATCCTCTCCCAATGAATCTTCTACTAGTTGTCAGTCTTGGTTTGGCAACCTTAGCTACCCAACAAGGGTCACCAACATTTGGGTGATTCTACTTTGGTTTCAAGCAGTGCTAACTTAGCTGCTCTTCATTTGTCCTTGCTTGAACTGAAAGATGCTGACAGTCAAGGCCTTTCCCTGACACCGGTCAGCATGAAAGTTCACATGTTAACAATCAACACTATCAGAGTTCCATCCCCAGCACTTTGGTTGGACATCCTAAAGTTCTGGTTGGTTACCTCTCCCTATCCTAAAACATATCAGGGGCTTGCCAATCTAATTAACCGAACAATCAGAGGACACTAAACCTGCTACCTAAGTTGGAGGCTTACCAGTTTACTCTGGACCATGGCTATTTAAATATAAAATTCCTCTTAGCCAGACAATATGAAGCAAGAGAAAAAAGGACTGCCTTAAGGCCAATTAGAGACAGATGCCCAAAAGTCATGTTCAGATCTTAAAACAACCAACTAATCGCATTCTGTACTTAATGGAGGGTTGGGCAGCTCTGTCACAAAATGAAAGAGGGAGGAAAATATATTCCTGTGTTCCCCTAATTGGCTGGGAAGCATCAGGCTATCTAGCCTAAGCAACTATCTCCCTCCTCCCCCTCCCCCCATAGTGTGGCACCAAAAATGCCTACCTCTGAAGGCAGAAATCAACCTTATTTCCATGTTTAAAAACAATGGCAACACCTGAAGGCTGAATGGGAAAAAAGAATGGACCTTTTATTACTTCAGTGGTTCAAGGAAAGATGAAAACAGGGATTGGCTCACACACTATATTGTGGCTTTCTGTTGTTCAGAGTATAAGAGACTTCCTTTTATGTGATTCCAGAGTAAATGGGGTAA
Source organism: Eublepharis macularius (assembly GCF_028583425.1). NCBI lineage: Eukaryota > Metazoa > Chordata > Lepidosauria > Squamata > Eublepharidae > Eublepharis > Eublepharis macularius. The sequence goes on from NC_072792.1 coordinate 122,121,558, forward strand.
ATTTCCTTAAGATTCAGTCACATAGCTTGCAATGCAAAAGCACAACAGTATGTTGGGGAGAAGTGATAGATGTTACAAATTTACAAACATAGAATCACTGAACTAAACAAATGCTATCCAATGTTAGTACAGGGGAAATATAGCTTTCAACCCCCCATCCCAAATAGGACTATTTATGTGAATGCAAAAAACATGCAGACTTTCGTAAGTCTCTATGAAACAAGGTAAGAGATGATCATAGTACTCTATGAGTACTATTTATTAGCAAGTAAATTTATGCAACCAGACTGCAGGTTATTAATTCAATAGTGGAGTCAATTATTTTAATATAGTCTGGAGAAGACATCACATTTTAAGAATTAAATCTGCAAAGGCTTATTGTGAGATGAAACTGAACATGATTAGTTAAAAATACCTAAGCAATGTGTACCTGGTTTGGCAACATAAAATGTCATGCTTAAACATTAGGTTCACTTTAGTATGATGCTTTGAAAGAGCCAATATTTTACCATTAACTTCAGAATCCCTCTCTTGAATATACACCTTAACCTGGTGAAGAGGGTTTGAGTGAGTCAGTGAAGCTGAGAGCAATGCCGTCAGGACTGCAGACTCAATCAAGAGTAAACTCCTAGCAGAGTCACTCAAGGTGGAATGGTCAAAGCTGAGACACCAGACTAACATGCATCCATCCCCTTCAAGAATCAGTGGTCACATCAGAAGAGAATTGACTGCTCCAATGGTGATGGGAACACTGGAATTCTTGAAGGGTAGCTATTGGGCAGCAGCAGTAGCGGAAAGCGACACTGGTGGAGGATCATTCAAGACAATGGCAGCATCACTTTAGCTAACCGTGGTTAGTACTGTACAGAGGAAAACAATGGTAAAGCACTTCTGATCATCTCTTACCTTGAAAACCCTATTATGAGACAATCCAAAAATACAGAAGATATAGTGCTGGAAGACAAGGACCCCCAGGTCAGATGGCATGCAGTTGGTTACTGGGAAAGAGTAGAGGACAAATATGAATAACACAATTCTTAATGATAGGACTGGATTAAAGTTGAAAGGACACTCAGTTGTGGATGTGAATAGATGCAAAAGGAGCATCCAAAGCTGTGCAATAAATATAATAGGAACATGGAATGTGAGAAGTATGAAGTCAGGTAAGCTAGAAATCATAAAACAAGAAATGGAATATTTAAACATTGCAATCCTGGGTTTGAGTGAACTAATATGGGCTGTTTTCACACTACTAACTTGCTTCCATGATGTTGCAAAACATTGCGCAAAAACCGTGGAAGATAGCATCTTCTCGCAAGAGTTTTGCATGACGTCGCACCCAAGAATTAGGGCTGAATTTGCCCACCTCTACCAAGGCAATGGTGTATACCTGTCGACAGAAGGCAACGAGATATTTCTCGATGACCTGCAGCAAGGGCTTTGGTTGGCTTTAAGCCACCTGTGGGTCACGAGCGCCTAAGCAGAGGCTTGACCCTTGTGGTGGCAAGAGAGTTTTGGGAATAGGGCGTGAGCCGGTGAGCACCCAGTGGTGCTTCCCCATGGGTGGGGAACAGGGTCTGCCAACAGTACGGTATGCTTGTGACAGCTACCATAGCACAGGCAGATGCCTGTGGGAATCCCCAGGGACAAGCTCATGCTGTACGGCTGGGGGGGGGGATCCATTTGCGTGGCTGGCTGGGTTGCAGCTATCTCAGGGCTAGCCTACACCAGGGGCTGTTGGGGCTCACCCAGACAGGTCAAGGTGGAGGTCTGCGGATGACCCTGTGGCTTGACCTGTACCGCTTAATTGGCCCTTGCTGTGGTTTATGTTTAATGGTCATATTAATAAATGGCCCTTTAATTCCAAGCCTGTGTTTGTCTCTTCATTCCGGCTGGGGTTGCAAACAAATTTGTTATATAATAACCAGTGTAAAGAAATAGAAGATAACAAAAAAAGGAAGAACAAGTGATCTGTTTCACAAGATCCAGGAAATCAAAAAGAAATTCAAACCATGGCTCAGGATGCTGAAAGATCAACTCAAAAATTTAGTATCCAATCAGGACAAAATAATGGAAAGATAGAGATAGTACACTGAATATAACTATACAAAAAAGGTGGAAATATTACAGATACCTTCAAAGAAGATTATTTTGACAAAGAACCAAAACTCTTAGAAAGTGAACTGAAACCTGTACTCAAAGCGATGGGGAGAATCAGAGAACCTGGAGTATATAGGATACCAATATAGCTATTTCAAGCTACAGAAACCAAGTTTATCAAAATCTTAGCAAGTATATATCAACAAATAGGGGGGGGGGGGAACAATGGCTCACAGATTGGAAAAGCTCATTCTACAGCCAATTCCCAAAAAAGGGAATGCCAACAGTGTAACAACTATTGGCCCATTGTGTTAATTTCCTATGTAAGCAGATTTCCAGTAAAGATGGAATAATCAGATGCAACTGTGTCCCATTCTATCTTTAATACAGTGGTAATTTTCTTTATTTACAGTTTTGTATCTTCTCTGAATATCAAGTTGAGATAAGTGGGCTTATAATTTTCAACTATGAGCTGTAAGATGTCCCCTCCTTCCTCCCCTGAAGCTGGTACAGAAACTCAAGAAGAAGTAATTTCTCTTTTGAAAAATATGGGAACTTAGCTGGAAAAACAATCTGAGCAATTAAAACAACTTTCTGGTAATGATAAGGCAATTGATAAGTCAATTTAACAATTTTGAGAGTCAACTGAAAGTATTGGTACATGAGTTGAACAGATGGAGACTAAACTGCTGTCTTGGAAGACCAAACCATTGCTCATGAGATGGATGTCTCAGCTTCACATAATGTTCTCTCTAAATGAATCTCTCATCTAGAGACTTATGACAGTCATCTAAATATTTGTGTTCTTAGATTATCAGAAGAGTCTGAAAAAATAGGACAAAAGGGGCTAATTGAACTCACAGAGAAACTAGTTTGTTAAGTTCTTCAGCTTTCTGCTAATTATCAGTTGCAGTTTGAACGAGTTTACAGAATTCCCCAGGCATCAGGCAGTGAAAACAAACCACCCCCTATAATTGTCCAGTTTCTACAAACAGGAGTGAGAGATCACCTTTTACATATGGCAAGAGAGAAACAGGACTTATATCAGAGTCCTAATAAAGAGCGGATAATGCTTTACCCAGATTATACTAAAGAAGTATCAATGCTAAGTCATCAATTCACAAAAGCAAAAGCTCTTGCAAGAGAGTTGAATTTGCAATATTACATCAAGTATCCTGCCATCTTTTGTGTCCACTACCAAGATCAAATTAAGAAGTTTGAGAAACTTTAGTCGGCAGTTTATCTCATCAGTTTAAAGAAGTGTTTGTGTTGACCGTCTGAAGAAATATTAAAGCATTTATGAATCAGAAAACAGTCTCCCCTCAACCCTCTCTTCTATTTTTTCCTTAGGTTTCTCTCTCTGTTTTGCCTTTGAGATCCGGGCATAACGCCAGCTAGAGATAAGAACTTGGATTTTGCTGTGTGTGTGCGTGTGTGCATGCACGCATATGTTTCCCCCCTTTTTTTCTTTAATTATATCTAAGTTTTAGACAGATATATGGTCCATAAATAATTATAAATAAATACATAAATAAATGGGGGATTGGCCAGTATTGTAGAGATCTATGTCATTTTATACAGGAGCAAATATTTTTTTCTCTGTTTTTGTTTTCTTTTTCTTTTTTCCCTTCACGATTGGTATGGGGTGTTCAAATGGGGTGGAAATTATTGTGATGGGCACTTGCTGGCTTATTTACAGAATTATAGCTCTGCTTATTTTGTTTAAATTACTATTTTTTCCCTATGTGTATTTTTGGCTATTTTTGCTATTTTACTTATAATAAATATTTTTGCTAAGTATTTTACTTATAATAAATACCTATATGTGATATTCTGCATTTATTCAGCGATAAGAGAAGAGAGCTTTATTAGTTGAATATACTATTGTATGGATTTATGTTCAATGTGATATCATAGAATATTAAGGGCATGAGAAATGCTACTAAATGCAAAAAGGTTATCTCCAAATTGAAAAATCTTAATGCTGATGAGGCCTTTCTACAGGGAACTTATATAATGAAAAATGATAAAAACAAGTTTTGTAGAGACTGGATTGGAGAGTTATGTCACATATATGTTCACTCAGTCTAAGGGTATGGCTTTATTAATATATAAACATATCTCTCTTCAGGTTCAAGAAATAATAACAGACCCAAATGGTTGCTTTATTATTTTGGTAGTGAAAAACTTTGATTCTGTTATGGTTATGATTAATGTATACGGTCCAAATGTGAATTCTAAAGATATGTTTCATCAATGTTTCAGTAACTTGGTAGATCTTAAATATGATTACTTGTTAGTAGGAGGAGATTTTAATGAAATACTAAATAAAACTTTAGATCAAAGTACATCCCTCATATAAAAAACATTCATTGGTGAGATGTACACTCAGATTCTATACGGCTGAACTAGGTTTGATTGATCCTTGACACATGTTACACCCAAAGGATAGAGATTATACCTGTATTTCTTCTGTACATCATAATTGTTTTCAATTAAATTATTTCCTTGTTTCAGCAGAGATGATGCCTCAGATAAATCATGTGATATAGATGCTTCCATGGCAGCATTAGAACTCTTCCAGTTTGTATCAATGCCCACACGTCAAGCAGTACACACACTGGACTTGATCTGGATCTGGATGAACCCATAGTAATGCCACGGTCAGACCACCTCACCCTGAGGGCTCATCTGGGTACCATGACCCCCTCACTTGAGTAACAAGCTGATTTATGTTCACCCACGGAGTCAAATGGATCCAATTGGAGTCTGCAGAATCCAGTGCCCCTTGGTAGTTCATTAGATGAGCTGATAGAGGAATGGAATGACCATCTCTCTGAAACCATTGACAAGATCACTTCCCATCACCCTCTCTGCCCTCAAACTAGAGTAGCTCCTTGGTATACCGAGGAGCTATGACAGATGAATTGGGAGCTGAGATGGCTAGAGCGAGTGTGGCAGCAACTCTGTGATGAAGCAACAAGAACATCTTATAGGACATTTATGAAGGCCTATGAGATAGCAGTGAAAGCTGCAAAGAGAGATTACTATGCAGCTTCCATTGCCTCCACTAGTTCTCTCCCAGCACAACCTTCCAGAGTGATTCAGTCTTTTAACGTCCCTCACACATGAGAAAGATAAAACTGAAAATTTGGTGATAAGCTTTTTGGTGAGGTTTTTGGAGACCATTTTGTGGATAAGAACTTGTCACTCCACCGGGACCTGTCCACCATGATTGATGCAGTATGTGAACTGGAGGCCCCTTGGTAGCCCTCAGGATTGATATTAGATCATTCAGGCCACTCTCCCAGGAGGAGGTAGACAGGGTCCTGCATGCTGTGAAATCTACCACATGCCTACTGGACCTGGGCCCATCATGGCTGGTGAAAACTGGCAATGCTGGGATTCGGGTCTCATTAGCTGACATCATCAACCTTTCCTTGAGTTCTGGGATTTTCCCAGACTCATTGAAGGAGGCAGTGGTGTGGCCCTTATTAAAGAAACCATCACTGGATCCTGTTGATCCAGCCAATTACCGTTCAGTTTTGAATCTTCTCTTCCTGGATAAAGTAATTGAGAGGGTGGTAGCAGAAGAGCTGCAGGTATGCCTGGATGACACCTCTATCCTGGACTCATTCCAGTCCAGCTTCAAGCCTGGCCATGGTATGGAGTTTGCTCTGGTCACTCTCACAGACGATCTGCAGTGACATCTGGATTGGGGCATGTTGGCACTGCTGATACTTCTAGATCTTACAGTGGCATTCAACACAATTAATCATGATCTCCTGACCCAAAGCCTTGCTGAAATGAGGATTCATGGGACAGCCTTGCCATGGCTGAGCTCCTTTCTCCACTGTCGGTGACAGAGGGTGGCACTTGTGGAACAGGTGTCCACCTATCATTCTTTGGTATGCAGCCTCCCTCAGGGGGCAATTCTTTCCCTGGTGATATTTAACATCTATATGTGCCCCTTTGCCCAGGTAGCCCACAGTCTTGGGCTGGGTTGTCACCAGTATGTGGATGACACCAAGCCCTATCTGTTGATGGACAGCTAGTCTGATCTCACTCCAGATTCCTTCGCCAAGGGTCTTGAGGCTGTGACGGCATGGTTATGTGAGAGTCACCTGAAATTGAATCCCCTGAAGATGGAGGTTCTGTGTCTGGGTCATGGAGTGATGGAGCTGGGGACCCGGCTCCCAACCCTTGACAGGGTACAACTGAAAGCTTTGTTGACAGTGAGGAGCCTGGGAATGACTCTGGATGCCACACTTTCAATGGAGGCCCAGTTCACAACCTTTTCCAGGTCTGCCTTTTTTCATTTTTGACAAGCCAGGCAACTGGCGCACAATTTCTTGCCCTAGGACCTGGCTACAGTAATCTATGCAACGGTCACCTCCAGGCTAGACTATTGCAGATCGCTCTATGCTGGGCTGCCCTTGGGCCTGACCCAGAAGTTACAGCTGGTCCAGAACACAGCGGCACGCGTTTTCACAGGAACATCAATCCGAGCGCATATCCATCTTATGCTGTGCCAAATGCACTGGCTCCCAGTGGAGTTCTGGATCTGGTTCAAGGTGTTAACCTTGATGTTTAAAGCCCTTCACAGACTGGGACCAGCATACCTGCGGGACCACCTCTCCCATTATGTCCTCTGCAGGGTGTTGCGCTCTGCAGACAAGCAACTCCTGGTGGTCCCTGGTCTGAAGGACATCCGTCTGACTTCAACCAGAGCCAGGGATTTTTCTGCCCTGGTCCCAGCCTGGTGGAACACTCTCCTACTGAAGATCCGGGCCCTGCAGGACCTGTTACTGTCCCACAGAACCTGTAAAATGGAGATGTTCCAACGGGCCTTTGGCTGAGGGCCAGCGGGCGTCCTCTCCCCTTCCACCGAAGACCACCACTTTTTCTGTGACTGCCCTCAGCCATATGTTATGCCCAGATGTTATGGCTCATATGCGGACTCCCGATTGTCTATCTAAGTAGCCTATATATAAGGCGCTTGGACTATTTTAATGACTAAGATTACTACTATTTTTTAGTTTTTATGATTAACTTATTGTATTGTACGAATGTTGTGAGCTGCCCTGAGCCCATTTGTGGGGAGAGTGGGGTATAAATAAAATAAAATAAAATAAAATAAAATAAAATAAAATAAAATAAAATAAAATAAAATAAAATAAAATAAAATAAAATAAAATAAAATAAAATAAAATAAATAATTGTTATTTCTGGTCATGACACTATTTCATTGGTTCTTCCATTTCCTCTTTTGGGTAGACTGCCAAGCTTATGGTGTATTAACATGTCTCTGACCAATGATGGAAATTTTAGAAAGCAGATGATAGCTGAACTTGCAGAGTAGTTTAATATTAACCAAGGAACTGAAAATACTCATGCTATTTAGTGGAAAATTAGTAAAAATTTTATTAGAGGGAGAATTATTGCAAATGCATCTCACAAGAAGAAGCTTAGAGAAAGAGAAGGAATTAACATGAAAAATAATTTGAAATATCCGTTAACTCAGTTTGCTACATCTCCCAATCCAGATCCCTATCAAGAGCTGCAAAAGGTTAAATATGAGTTGAATAATATATTGTCAATGAAAGCAGAATATGCTTTAATGTGCCTGTGCCAGTCATACTGGGAAAGAAAAGAGCGAGTTGGCAGATTATTGGCCCATCATTTAAGGCAGTGAAAGAATAAGAATTATATTCTAATGATTGAAGATGAGGAGAATATAATGTATACTACTTCTACTGAAATACATTTGCATTTTCAAAAGTTTTACTCTAAATTGTATAGTAAGGGCAAAGAACCATTAGTAGAATTGGAAACATTTTTCTCCAATGCCAGCATCACTGCAGGATGCTTCTATTACTGTCATTTCAAAGCCAGGAAAGGATCACATTCAATGTACAAATTTTCAACCTATTTCCTTGATAAATGTTGACTCTAAGTTATTAACTGCCATTCTTGCTAACACACTTCAAAAGTTTATTAGAACTTTGGTTCATGTAGACCAGGTAGGATTTATACAAAACAGGTAAGGATCTGATAATCATAGATTGGTTGCGGATCTGATTGCATTAAAGAAAAAGAGATCTGATCAAGTTGCTATTCTTTCATTTGATGCTGAAAAAGTGTTTGATAAAATATATTGAACGATTATTTTCTCTACATTGATCAAATTTGGCTTTCCTCATGGATTTTTGAAATGGATTAGAATTTCATATTTATCCCTAAATATACAGTACAGACCAATGGTATTTTTTTCTGCACCATTCCCTCTAGAAAGAGGTACTAGGCAAGGTTGTCCTCTTTCACTTCTCATTTTTGATTTATGTTTGGAACCTCTGGCTTGTGCTGTTAGACCAAGTGATAATATACATGGCTTTATACATAAATCTTTAGAATTTAAAATTAGTCTATATGCAAATGATCTTTTATTATTTACTTTAGAACTTTAGTCTTCAATTCATGAATTAATGAGTTTGATTAATAGCTTTTGTGATCTGTCTGGTTATTCAATTAATTGGACAAAATCAGAACTGATGCCACTGGAAGACAATATATTACAGAGTGTAATTACTGAGGGACATTTTCAGTGGTGCCTAGATGCTATTACTTATATTGGAATACTAAGCCAATATTAAGGAATATTAAGGACATGATTCTGTTTCATTTTAATAAACTGAGCTCAGATATCTCCTTGGATTTAAATAGATAGGCAATCCTAGACCTGCCATTATGGGGCAAATACACTCAAAATGAATATTATACCTTGAATTATATATGTCATGCGTGCAATTCCTTGTAGATATATCCATAACATTAATACTTTGTTTCAGAAATTTATGTGGGGTTCAACATCACCCAAGATTTCTTTAAAAAGGATGCACCTGCCAATGAATGAAGGAGGATTTAGTCTTCTGGACCTCAGTGCTTATCATCAGGCATATTTGTTAGCATTTACAAACTATGGGATACCTCTGGCCACTGGAGTATCCATCTGGGGCTCTTTTGGAGACTTCTTTTTGGAACCACTTTTTAAGTGGAATGTATTAGGGTCTACATATGTTAAAATGGATTTTGTTCCTTCAACAATTTCTGCAGTTAGAGAAGTACGGTGTATAATATCACGACAATATCAATTTGACCCATTTTCACATGCTAAACTAACATTATTGTCAAATCTGTATTTAAAAAAATGGGAGGAAATCTGTCTTATGGAAGGCTTGGACAGATAAGGGAATTTTTATTTTGAATCAATTGACAGGTAAGAATGATGAGCTTTTGTCATTCTTTCAACTGAGGTCTAAATATGATTTGCCAGCTTCTGTTGAATGGAAATATTTACAATTGCAAAATTTGTTGGTGTCCAATTATGTTCTGGCAGCACTGACTGCTTCAGAATCTCCCCCGCTATTAGAGATTCTTATTGAATCAATACAGAAAGCGAATTTGTAAATAAATATTTGAGGTCAGTTAATAAATATGATACACAAAGCTTTAGAGATGAATGGAATAATAACCTGGAGTGTCGAATTTTGCTAAAGCAATGGGATAAGGCTTAAAGATATATCTGCTGTTAATATGGAACTTAAGTTGTCATATTAGTTTTGTATTAAGAAACTCACTTATTTTTTAGGATGTTAATTCATTGTTAAACTACTTATCTGTCTCTTGGAAACTGACCAATTGGCAATGGAAATGGATCCTCTGTGCCTTTACAATTGCTAAAAGACTTTTATTTCAACATTGGAAAGACAAAAGCCCACTTCCTGTAAATCACTGGATTTAAGACCTTATAAACTTACCAACATTTGAACATATTGCATATAGAAGGCAACTACATATGGATTTATTTTTAGATATTTGGAAATCTTTTATAGATATGTATATAGAAATTTGCCAATAGTGTTTTTATAGCCAGCATTGGAAAGATTTGAAAGACTTGAAATGACTATTGATGAAGGTTAAAGGAGAAAGCACCAAAGCAGGATTACAACTGAACATCAAGAAGACAACTGTAATGTCTACTTAGAAAATACACAATTTTAAAGTTGACAATTTGGAAACTGAAATTGTTCAAGATTTTCTATTCTTTGGCTCAGCCATCAACCATGTGGGAGATTGCAATAAAGAAATCATAAGAATGAGACTTGGAAGAGCAGCTGTGAGGAACTAGAAAAGATCATTAAAGATAAGGATGTCTCTCTGGGGACCAAGATCAAAATAATCCAAACTCTAGTATTCCCCATTACTATGTAGGGATGTGAAAGTTGGACAATGAAGAAAGTTGATAGGAAGAAAATTGAAATGTGGCACTGGAGGAGAGTTTTGTGGTTACCACAGACTGCCCTAAAGGCTCATAAGTGGGTTCTAGATCACATCAAACCTGAATTCTCCCTAGAAGTTAAAATGACAAAACTGAGATTATCATACTTTGGTCACATCATGAGAAGATAACACACTCTGGAAAAGTCAATAATGCCAGGAAAAGTTGAAGGCTGTAGGAAAAGAGGAAGACCCAAAGAAAGATGACTGGATTCAATAAACGAAGCCATGTCCTCCGGTTTGCAATATCTGAGCAAGTCTGTTAATGACAGGACATTTGGAGGTATTTCATTCATAGGGTCGGCATAGGTCAGAGGCAACTTGATGGCACATAATGCGCAGAACTTCAGAATATAGTGAAATAGTGGCAGCAATATGTGGCATTGATAAGACAATAGTAGCAATTCTGGCATTTCACACCATGGTGGTGGCTCAAACACATACTTGGGGAATAGGAACACCATATTGGAGCACAGCCCACTGATAGGGCAGAGTAGGGGGAAGCATCAGACCCTATGGACCTGATTTACCCCATGGAGGGCACCCTCCGCTATAGCAAGGGCAGGTATTTTCCAAAGGCATGCAGCCCCAGAGCAGAATCCTGCACCAGCAGCATATATGTCCCAGCACAGAGTAAATTACATGAAAATTACATGATCTCCTCTCCACATTCCCATTTTCCTCTCTGCTCCAGCCAGGAGCCATAGTCGCACCAGAGTACCCATGGTAGAAGGCCCCAGCACCAAAAGTGGTATAGTGCTGAGACTTCGGGTGGCTCCTGTTGACCATGACCTCTTAGAAGTGTTGTCTTGAGCCCCACTGAATGCTGACCCAGGATCCCACAGAATATAGGGGCCCCTGTTTGGTTGGCCCTGACAGCTGGCCAAGGCCCAGTCAGGGCATATTTTATTTATTTCTTTTATTCAATTTATAGCCCACCCTCCCCGTGAACAGGCTCAGGGCAGGTTACAGTAAAATGCTCAAAAGCATTAAAACATATAAATACAATTAAAAACCCCAAAACAACCATAAATACATATAAAAAAGCATTTTGAATACCACTCATAGCACCATTTAGGTGTCCGGGGGTCAGTGACAGGGTACATACTCCTGTGGGCACACCAATATTGATGTATTTCTTCCTCAGGTGGGATATGTTCAGCAATCTGTCCTCATACCATTGATCAGCTACCATCTGGAACCATCCATGGCAGCAGCAAGACTGGCCCAGCACTCCCCAGCTCCCCATCCATCCCATGAATCATTAGCTCTGCAACATGGATCTACCAATGTTACTGAAACTGGGAAGCAGATGTGGCTTCCAACTGGGCAAGGTGGGAGGAGGTGGGGTCCACCCCATGGTGGAGGCAACACAGTGCACAATCATAAATAAACAATTAACTTTACTGTGAACACATTTTGGCCATTTCCACATGCTGTTAAAGCGACAGGATGCTTACTGAATGCTGGCATTTGTTCTACAGATTCCAGATGCCTCCGATTTCAAAATGGAAGCAGGCATTTTCACTTCCATTTGTTCAGCGTATTTTGTGAGAATGGGATTTCCCACTCTTTCCTGTGCCAGGTAAAGGACGTTGAACAAACGAAAGCCAAACTGCCTGTTTCTGCTTTGAAATCGGAGGTGTCTGGAATCTGTGAAAAAAACTGCCAGCATTCAGTAAGTAGCCCGTCGCTTTAACGGCCACGGACAATCCAAGATCAAGAGCAACACAGGCTACCTAACAACACAGGGCACTCAACTCAGGAGGACAACAAGCCAGGCCACATGGTCACTCCCATTCAGTCAGGGGGCAAGAGCTACCATTCTCTATGGCACTAGGTTCCTGGTTGTGACTGAGGGAGTCAGGTAGCCTGCCCATGGTCCCAATGAGCTGGTGCAGCTGCCCCTTATGACCTTGAGGTGTTTGGACCATTAGCCGTGGGTTAGGCCTGCAAAGGCCACCAAAAAGCCACACAAATGCCATTCCATGTTGTGCAGTAGCACCTGGAGGCAGGCTACCTTTCATTCCAACAGCTGCAGCATGAGTACCACCTGGTCTAGATGGGCCTCCATCTGGTGCAGCTGGGCCCACTGCTTGCTTTGGGTGACAATATATGGGATTGTAGGATCCCTGTCTGCTCACCATCTATTTTGTTTGGCAGAGGGTTGTGCCTTTAAGAGGGTGAAATAGAGGCAGTGGAAGTAATTTGACACTGTAAAGGCTCATCCCTCCCCAGCTGTCTCTTCATGTGTCCCTGGGGTCTGCTCTCCATGGTTATCATTCTGTAGTTGACTGATTCCCCTCTGTTCATCATGGCTATGCCATACTGCCTCTGTAATGTCTTGTGGGCATGATGGGGCAGTTACTGGGATTTCAGTTTGGTCATGTCCCATGAGGCCCCACTGCTGGGTTATTTGCCCAGTCCCTGTCCTGGGTGGTTCCTTAGGGAACAGTCCAGCAACACAGTTGTACTGACAGAGTCCAGCAGCACAGTTGCATTGGCAGCTGGTTTCCTCTACTATGGTGGTCCTCAGATTGCACTGCCCAACCCCAAAGGAGTGAAGCACATGTACATGATGCAAGAAGTTGAACCTCAATAGTAACTATGACAACATAATATAGAAGGTTTAAGCATGCTACATATTAGAGTCCTGTGCAAAATGTCTTTAAGTCTTCTTCCTTCTTATGGATAAAGTATCATCAGTAACACTTTAAAAACTGCTAAGATTCATTTCTTACAATTCTTATGCCTCACAGTAAGAAAATCATATCATTAAAAGGCCAAAGTATCTTATGTGCAGCATAATATCTCATCATCTGTTACACAGGCACAAGTGACTAAGTACTTTGATTGCACTGGAAGTCATACAGTTATTCTTTTTTTTTTTAAGGAAATAAAATATACTATTTGGAAATCCCTTGAAAGGATTTGTGCTGGGGCTTCTTGACCTTCAATCTTAAATTGTTCATATATATATAATTTTTTCTCTATACTGACATTCAAAAATCTATAAATAGATAAGCTTATACCCAACTGATAGTTTTGAACAGTCTTGGCAGAATTATGTTTATAAGTAAATGTTCCATGATTCAAACTTCCCCATCTACCATGTTTTTAGCCCACACATTCTCCCAAGATAGCAGGACGGCATACACAACACCCTCACAATGTTGTATGTAATAACATGCTGTAAGGTAGATTAGACTACAAGAGTGCAATTGGCCCAAAGTTACTTGCTGATTTAAATGGCTGAGTGGGCATTTGAATCCAGGTTACCCCATTCTTACACTCTAACTACTATGAACTCTTCTGAAGTTCATGCCCTTTCCCCTAATCACAAAGTCATAGGGAGTCATTACAGTTTTCTGGTTAAAAGGATATTCTTGTATTCAGGGCTCATTTCACGGGGGAACGCACCAGAACGCAGTTCCGGTAGTTCCCCAAAGAGGTCACATGTCAGGTAGCCCCGCCAACCTGACTCTCAGCCATTTTGGACCCATTTCGGCCTGGATTGGGGCCAAAACAGCCTGGATCGGGCCTCTGACAGGTAGTAGATCACTCTCCCACTCAGCAGCGGCCCAATCCTGACCATTTTGGGCCCCTTTTCAGCCATTTTCAGCCCCCTTTTGCCATTTTGGGCCCAATTTCGGCCCTGAATGGCCAGGATTGGGTCCAAAACAGACAGAATAGGTGATGTCAGGGGGTGTGGCATATGCAAATCAGTTATACTAATGACACACTTCCGGTGATGGCAAGAGGCATGGCATATGCTAATGAGTTATGCTAGTGAGTTATGCTAACGAGTTCCTCCAGCTCTTTTTCTACGAAATGTCCCCTGCTTGTATCACATGAAATCTTCCAAAATGGGCAGTGCAATCCTAACCCCTGCTGGGGCACAGTGGTGTGGATGTCCATTTATTTTCAGTGCTGCCAGTTCTCTCCTGTAGGACTTCCAAGAGGGAGCTGTGCTGGCGGCTGAGCCCAGGCAGGGGTGGCCAGCAGAGCATGCTCTCTAATTTCCATAGAAATTCCAGCAGCATCCATCAGTCACAGGACAGCTGCTATTGACAGTGCCATGAGTGGCAAGCAAAGACAGAGTCAATCCCTGGCTGTGATTGCAGCTGCTGCCTGCCAATGCCAATGCCCTCCCCCAAAGAGAGTGAGCACATGGGTTGCAAAGAATCCTTGGTCACGTGGTATCCCAACAGAGGTACCTGGCTTGAGAGGCACTCACCCACCTTGAGAGCCCTCTGCCTCATGCCTCGCCTCTATTTTCCAAGTAAGTACCTTGGATAGAGTTTATGTAAGGTGTGGGGGCTGTGATTGGGTGCTGGGGAGCTTGTACACTGCAGGGCCATGAGTGGATTGATTGCAGCTTTATTCAGCATTCTGTGCTCCTCTGGATCATTTGCAAGGAGGCATGCATAGGGGAAGTCAACTTTTCTCATTTCATGGGCTCCGATGGGTTACACTAGCTTTTTTTCATGGCATAAATTTCCACTGATGCTGAGGGTGTTCCTAGGCTTGGAATGGCTTAGGCAACTGACTCCCTCCCTTCCAACACCCTGTCCCATTCCCTCCCCTACCAGCAAAAGGTTTTACACTCCAGGCTCGGCAGTGGCCAGCTGTGGAAGCCAGCCGCATAAAACCTTGACAGGGCTCCACTGACGTAAATTGTCTTTATGATGACGTAAGTGCCAGAAATGCCATCATTGGGTCTCTTCGGGTCCCTGAGCTCTTTCACCCCCCCCCCATAGGATTATACTATATTTCATTAACAGTTCAATCCTAACCAGTTTTATACACTTCTAAGCCCATTAACATCAATGGATTTAGAAGGCTGTAACTGTGCTTAGGATTGCACTGTAAATATTCCCATAATGCAAAGCTTGTCATAGCCCAAGGAAGAGAAATGGAACTTTTAAAATGTTCAATTCCTTTTCTGTAAAATAAGAACATAAAAATACAAGACAATCCCTGCTGTATCAGACCATTGGTCCAACTAGTCAATTCTGTCTCATTGAATGGCCAACCATTTGCTAAGGAGGGACAACAACAGGGCATAGAGGCTAGCTCTTCCTCAGAAGTTGCTTCATTGCACTGGTGCCTAAAGAGAACCTCCGCATTCAGAGGTAGTAAACCATGGCTGGTAGTCACTGATAGACCTATGCTCCATGACTTTGTCTAATCCCCCTTTAAAGCTATGCTTGTGGCTATCACTACATCCTCTGGGAGTGAATTCCACATCTTAAGCATTCATTGTGTAAAGAAGTATTTTCTTTTGTCTATCCTGTGTCATGTATGTCTGCCTACATATCTGCCATGAGTATTTGTCAGTATTCTGTGTTCTGTACTGATCCTCTGAGAGTATATGAAGTTGCCTGTTTGGCTGGGAGTTGCTTATCTTACAAGTGCCTACTGTGGTGTTTACTTTCATTTTCGCAGCCACTTGAGAATGTGTCCTTGAGAGCTGGCTTGCACCTGGGAACTGAAATGACTTCATGTTTGCTTCTCTCCTCCAATTCTCCTTTGCTCCTATCTCAAAACCCCTTCCCACCCCTTCCTGGCCTGTTTGTGCTAGAATTCTAATCATCCATATCCTACAGGTGGGAACTCGCTCTATAACTAAGCCCTCCAAAATTTCATACATCACTTCTGCCAATGACCTTGTCTGTGTATACTGATACTGATGGATCTCTAATAAAGTAACTTTAACTCATACCCTGGAGTGTGTGCAGTGGAGTACCATAGGGATCTAACTGCCAGAACCTGACATTTTGGCAGAAGTCACCCCAGTACTTCTGGAACCAAGACCCCCGACTGAGACTGCTTATGAGATGGCGGGATTCCTTGAGAAGCTAGAAGGGACCAAATCTCCAGACCCCA
This sequence comes from Eublepharis macularius, assembly GCF_028583425.1. NCBI lineage: Eukaryota > Metazoa > Chordata > Lepidosauria > Squamata > Eublepharidae > Eublepharis > Eublepharis macularius. The sequence goes on from NC_072792.1 coordinate 122,137,884, forward strand.
CAGAGGTGTGTGGGCTTTGTGCAACCATGCTGACAGGAAGTGAACCGAGCCTGTGGTGGGCTGCTGGCTTGGAATGATGAGCCAGCTCACCATTGAGGAGAGGTAATTACACATCATGGGGGATGTTACACCACCTGAATTGCACCTTCTTGGAGCTGAGAATCCTGAAGAGGGGAGGTGCAGATGGAGCCATTGGAGAAGCATCTGCTGAGAGAGTTTCTTTCTTGACAGAGAATCCCTGGTAGGGGAAGGTGAACTGATGGCGATAGAAGAAGGGGAAGATTCATTAACCACCCTCAGTGAGGAGTTACATGTGATGAAATGTGACCTACTAGCCCTGACCAGGCTCATGCAGGGATGGATGAGAGCAGCCTTACAGACTCCCCTTCCTCGGGAGTTGAAGGGCCAACCCCCACCTCTGGGAAAGCCCAGTGCAATGGAGGGAACTCCCCTCAAATGGGATAAAGAATCAGACCCTGAGGACTCAAATCTGTCCGAGGGCCTGGGGAACATATGACTCAAGATGTGAACTGTCTTGGGAGAGTTGGGCAACCTCAAGACTAACATGAAGCAAGTGATGGGAGGCCTACAGGAGCTAATGTGCCACCTGCCCATTCAGGACCACCGACCGGACTGGGGCCGCGAGGAGCGCCGGTCACCCCATCAAGATGACCTCCGGTGATTCCACCACCCCAAGGAGCACCCATCACGCCACCTGTGATGTTTCCCACCACACTGCAGCCTCCAGGAGGGCCAGGAGCCCCACTGGGGGCTTCCCCACAGGCAGGATGGTGTAAATTGGATACCTGCTTTGAAGGAGACCCCAAAGAACTAGGATTCTTTCTAGTACACGTGTTGGAATTCTTCCAAGAGTGGGGCCACACTTTCCTGAATGAACACAGCTGAATTAGCCACTTGGGCTTGCGACTGGGTGGCCCAACAGCCAAGTGGTATGTCACCCTGTATGAAGAAGGAGCCCCAGAGTTGAATGATTTGGAAGCATTCATAAGGGCTCTCCGGGCTCAGTTCGAGGATCTTTTGGAAGAGGAACATGCTAGAACCAAGCTGAAACGAATAAGACAAGGTAGCTGGGCTGTGAGAGAGTATGCAGCAGAGTTCCGGCAGTATGCAGCCAAAGTGCGGGACTGGACAGAAGGGATCAAGATTTAATTCTTCTGAGCTGGCCTGAACCCTGATCTGGTGGCCAAAGCCCTGGTACAAGATGACCCCAGAACTTTGCTCGGATGGATTCAACTCGCATGTGAGGTGGAGAACCCGGAGCAAGTAGTTAAACTTCTGAAAATGCAACACCAAGTGGGGGTTCGGAGAACCCACCCAGAGGGCCCCCAGAGGGAGAAGAGAATCCTGAAAATGCGGTCTCTGGAGATGGAGAGGGCCATCCAGATGAGAAAGGGGCTTTGTCTCCAGTGCATGGGAATCAGCCAGTTTGCTGCCAACTTTCCCAGGAAGAAGAGAAAACCAACAGAGAAACCTTTGGCCATGTGGAAGACCAAAGCATCAACGAGTAAGACCTCCTGTAAACCCTCTAAAAGATGGGGTGAATCCGTGACTAGCCTGGAAGTAGAAAGAAACCTGGAACCCCCAAGCAGAGATCCTTCCGAGGAGAAAGAAAACCCCCCTGCACCAGTGGGAAATGCCACCAATCTGCCGTGAGGAGGCCCCACCAGTGGGTCCCCGAGGAACCAGCACCCTCCAAGGTGAGACCAAAAGGGGCTTTGATTTATATGCTAGTGACTCTAGTTAATCCCCACATTCGAGTGCATGCTCTATTTGACACTGGGTGCACCCGAGACTTGATTGCCCCTGCACTAATTACGGGCTTGGGGCTAAATGTGTGTAAATTAGCCCACCCCTTAATTTTCGAGCAAATGAATGGGTCCCTAATGAAAGGGGTCCCCCCCAGCTATGAAACTAAACTATCCCCCATGGGAATGGGGAGTCATTGGGAAGCCAGGAGCTTTATAGTTAGTGAAACCACCAAGTTTCCCATGGTGCTGAGGATACGATGGCTATGGGATCATGACCCATACATAAGGTGGAAGACAGGCAAACTATGTTTTGTGGGAGGGAGCTGCCAAGACCATGTGTCGTGCCTCAGGTAGGGTGAGCCACCTTACACTGCCACCACTCTGGGATTTAGGATCCCTTGGGAAGGCCCAGAGTACCCGCCCAACCCTTTTGACCTCCATAGCTTTGCCAATAAACAGGCATGTGGGCCCAGCAGAGTAACAACAAAATAGTTTATTTACAAGGGGGTCAGTTAATATCAAACAAACAAGCAAACAAGAAGCAAGGTGTATTAGCAACAATAGATGGGTGAAAGCAAAATAAACAAAAGGCCCTAGCACGACTGAACTCACTGGCCCTCTGTCTGCCAGGCTTGTCTTCTCACCTTACCTGGATGAAGACCTCTCTTCCTAGCAGAAACCTCCTCTGGCCTGCTCCCTGGGAGAAAGAACACAGGCTTTTTCCCTCCAAGATTTATATAGCACTGGCCCCCTGTGTTCTGATTGGCCAAAAAGGGCACCCGAATGGCCCAGGGTCTCCTGGGAATTGTAGGCAGGCCTACTCCCACTGATAACAGGCTTCTGAGGCCTTTTTAGGCCATCCTGGCACAGCCAGATCATAACACCCCCCACCAGTCCAAATCATGGGGTCCAGCCATCTGGATCCCCATTGATGCGGTCTGCAACCAAGGTTCTGGGCTGTGCTCTGCCAAGTCTGGGATAAGATGGCAAGCAATAATTTCCCAAAAATGATAAGGCTTCAAGGAGTTTGCATGATACACCCGGGGATGAAGGTCTGTGGGCCAAGCTACACATGACGAATGACACTTGAACAGCAAGTGTATTTCTCCCTGTTCACTTGCTCTCCACTAAATCCACTTGCCGTTCAAGTGTCATTCGTCATGTGTAGCTTGGCCCTGTGTCTGGTGACTGGACTACATATTTCACCTTCCCCATGCGGTCCTTGATCTGGCAAGGCCCCTCCCAGGAAGCGTCCATTTTATTGCTCTTTATAGACTTCAGCACCATCTCTAAGTCACCAGCTTGGTAAACCCGCTCCCTGGCCCTTTTATCATACCAGGTTTTCTGTTTACATTGGATTTCTTGCAGCTGCTTATGGGCTAGTGTTAAAGCTTCCTTTAGGTAGTTCTGAAGCTTGTCCACAAAGTTCAAAACATTAGTCTCTGGAGAAGGTAGGGAACCCTCCCAGTGGTGCTTCACCAATTCCAAAGGTCCATGGACTTCCCTTCCATAGAACAGTTCAAATGGGGAGAATCCCAAGCTGGGATGTGGAACTGCCCAGTAGGCAAAAAGGACCTGAGGCAAAACCAAGTCCCAGTTGATGGAATGGGCAGTTACAGACTTCTTAATCATCTCCCGGAGGATCCCATTGAACCTTTCCACCAACCCATTTGATTGATGATGATAGGGGAGAGTCACTAAGTGCTGAACTCCGTGACTGTGCCACAGCTTCTCCATCACCCCTGAAAGAAAATTGGTCCCAGCATCTGTGAGAACCTCTACGGGCCAACCCACCCTTGCAAATATATCTGCCAAGGCTTGGCAAATAGCCTTGGCATCGATACAGCTAAGAGCCACAGCTTCTGGCCAGCAAGTTATGAAGTCTACAATGGTCAATATATATTGTTTCCCCCTTGGGGTTTTATTCGGCAAGGGCCCCACCACATCAACAGCCACTCTCTCAAAAGGGGTGCCAATCACAGGTAGAGGCTGAAGTGGGGCCTTACCCTTATCTAGGGCCCTCTCCACAGTCTGGCATACTTCGCAGGACTGGACAAACCTGGCAATGTCCTTGCCCATCCCCTCCCAATAAAACTGCTGTCTCAGCCGGTCTTTGGTTCTTTTTACTCCCGAATGGCTGCTGGGGTGATCATGGGCAAGGCTCATGAGTCGGAGGCGAAGTTGGACTGGTACTACCAACTTACAATGCAGCTTCCAGCAACTCTGGTCACCTGGTGAAAGGGACTCACGATACAGCAGGCCTCTGTCCATCACGAATCGGGATTGGGTGACTGCACTGAGGGGAAGATTCTTCCTTGCCTGTTTACGAGCGTCCTCGAGACTTGTGTCTTCCTCTTGCTCCTTCTGGAAAGCAGCTGAGGTCACTGGAAGAGACGCAACCCCTTTAGGTGTTTCTACAACATCTGGAGGAGTCACTGGTGCAGATTCAGCTGGCTGCAGCTTCTTAGTCTGGCTGTGGGTTAACACCCCTACATAATCTCCTGCATGTCTGCCAAGTTCCTCTGGAACATCTGCAAAGTCTTTCAGAAACTGCATGTACACATCTCCCTCTTGGTCGGCCTCAGGTTCTGCAGACTGTAGCTCATGTTCTTTTGGTTCCTGGAGCACATGCTCTGCTAAGTCTTTTCCCACAAACATGGCCACTGGGGTATAATCGTGCACAGCAACTTTCCAAAGTCCATTCCAACCTTCATAGGTAATTGGGACCTGGGTGACGGGCAACACAATACCTTCTGCTTCATGCAGGCGCCTTACCCTCCTTTCTTCTCCCAGGAGGAGGTACTTGGGATCGATAAGCGAGCGATGCACAGTAGTCAGGAGAGAAGCAGTATCTCGCCAAGCAGCAACTTCACAACCATCCATCAAGACATTCCTCTGGTGGTGCTGGGGAATATACTCTGGATCAAATGCAGGCGAAGTAATCTGAGGCCTCTCTGGGATCATGTGTTGCATGTAAGTCCTGGCCTTGGGGCAATTATTCCAAAAGTGGCCCAACTGGTTGCACGTAAAGCACTGCGGCACCTTCTTCTCCACTGTGGGTGACTTCCCACCAGCACTTGGGAAAACAGGTTGCTGTGACGGCTGTCCTTTTTCTTCTGGCTGCTTTCTGGACCAGGCTGGGGACCTAGGAGACTCCCTTTTATGCCAGTCCCAATGAATGCCATACCTCTGCCCTCTGTAGGCTTCAGCCAGTTGCTCGGCCCACTGGTCTGCTTCTTGAAGGGTAGAAGGACTCTCGTCCACAAGCGGGCACCAAATGTGCTCAGGAAGAAGATTCAGGGACTGGTCAATGCACATCAGGACCTTGACATCAGCCAGCATCTTGGCTTCTGCAACTTCCACCCACAAGTCTAAAGCTTTTCCCAGTGTGTGTATTAACTGTGGGTAGGACTCTTTACCTTCAAGCCTGATCTCTCTGAAGCACTTTCAGGCACATTCCTTGGTGAACCCCACTCTCTCACACACTCTTTGCTTGAACAGCTTGTAATATATTCTCTCTTCGCCTTCCATCTGGCTGGACACTGAAGCCAGGACACCACTCAAGTGCGGTCTCAGTTTTTCCATGTACTGCTCTGGGGGGACCTTGTAGTCGATGCAGACTTGTTCAAAATTCTGCAGGAAAGCCTCGATGTCCTCTCCTTCCTTGTACAAAGGGTACTTCCAACGGTCCTCTTTAACCGGGGCATCTGGAGGAGGCGGACCCTTTGCGAGCTTAGCCATCTCAATCTCATGCCTCATCCTCTCTTTTTCCAGCTCTAAGCGAGCTTGGTTCTCAAGCTACATTTTCTCTTTTTCCAGCTCTAAGCCAGCTTGGTTCTCTTTCTCTTCTTTCTCAAGCTTCATTTTCTCTTTCTCATTCTCAAGCTTCATTTTCTTTCTCATTCTCAAGCTTCATTTTCTCTAGCTCAAGGTCTGCCTGATTAAGTTGCAGCTGGAGACACAAGACCTCTTCACTTGGGGAATCCATTGTTCTGGCTGTCTCTTCCTTCTCAGACATGGGCCCAGCAGCCCTTACTTGGGTCTTGCTTCCAGGAACAGGCGTGTCCTCTGATTTTGTCTTCCCAGTTCGGAGGAGCATGCACTACCTATTCTAGCCTCACTATCCAGTTGACCCGATAGCTAAAACATAAACAAAAACCCCTTTCACCACACCTTTATCAGACCTTTACTTGGTCTTGCAAGCACTTTCAGCAAATGTGGCTTCCTTAAACCAAAAGCAAAAAAAAAAAAGTTTTGTTTGATTTTTTTCAAAGCCAAATGTCAATCTGCCTTACCAGGGTCCAAAATTAGTCCATCTCACTGCTACACCCACCATGTCATGCCTCAGGTGGGGTGAGCCACCTTATGCTGCCACCACTCTGGGATTTAGGGTCCCTTGGGAAGGCCCAGAGTACCCGCCTAACCCTTCTGACTTCCATAGCTTGGCTAATAAACAGGCATGAGGACCCAGCAGAGTAACAACAAACAAAATAGTTTATTTACAAGGGGGTCAGTTAATATCAAACAAACAAGCAAACAAGAAGCAAGGTGTATTAGCAACAATAGATGGGTGAAAGCAAAATAAACAAAAGGTCCTAGCACGACTGAACTCACTGGCCCTCTGTCTGCTAGGCCTGTCTTCTCACCTTTCCTGGATGAAGGCCTCTCTCCCTAGCAGAAACCTCCTCTAGCCTGCTCCCTGGGAGAAAGAATGCAGGCTTTTTCCCTCCCAGACTTATATAGCACTAGCCCCCTGTGTTCTGATTGGCCAAAAAGGGCACCCGAATGGCCCAGGATCTCCTGGGAATTGTAGGCAGGCCTACTCCCACTGTTAACAGGCTTCTGGGGCCTTGCAAGGCCTTCCTGGCACAGCCAGATCATGACTTCATGTATGGAAAAAAAGAGTGGGGACCTATGGTCCCCCATCTCCAGGAAGTGGCGTTATTAAGTTGGGAGGAGCAAGGGCAGATCCCTCCAGAATACTGTGATTTGAGTCAAGTTTTCGATGAGAAGGAGACGGATGAACCCCCCCCCCCCCAGATCTACAGACTGTGCCATTAAACTCATCCCAGGGCAGAAACTGCCCAAAGGGAAGCTGTACTCTACGTGTCCTATCGAGCAGGAGGAGCTACAGAAGTTCATCAACAAGAACTTGGCTAGAGGTTTTATCCGTCCTGCCATTTCCCCGCATGCCACCCCAGTACTATTCCGAAATAAAAAGGAGAGGGGGTTGAGATTTTGTACTGATTATAAGGGGATCAATGCAGTATCGATGTCCAATGCTTACCCCCTACCCCTCCTGAAGGACCTACTGAGTGTGGTGGCCCAAGGGAAGATCTTTTCTAAATTGGATTTAAGGGATACCTACTTTTGAGTAAGAATCAGAGAGGGGGATGAATGGAAAACCGCTTTCAACAGCCCATTGGGACAGTTCGAATACCAGCTCATGCCTTTTGGATTACAAGGGACACTGTTTTTTTTTTATTAATTTAATTGTACAGGCATAAATACCTGTACAAAGGTGTGGTGGTTTATCTTGATGACGTGTTGATCTATTCAAAAGATTATGAATCCCATGTCAGAATGGTGCGCAAGGTACTGAAAGCTTTATTGGACAATAATTTACCTGCAAAGCTATCCAAATATGAATTTCACAAAGAGGAACTGGATTTCCTGGGGTACAGAATAACAGGGCAGGGACTGAAGATGGACCCCACTAAAATACAAGTGGTAGTGGGATGGGAACCCCCCAAAACAAGTAGACAGTTACAATCATTTCTGGGCTTTGTTAACTTTTACTGACCTTTTATAAGGAACTTTGTCTAGGTCTCTCTGCCCTTGCTGAAAACTAAGGGAAAGGGGCAGCAGGGGGTAAAGCTGAATGCTAAGCTGAACTAGACCCAAGACTGCCAGGACATGTTTGAGCACCTGGAAACCTTATTTAAATCTGAGCCTGCCCTGCGGCACCTGGATGAAAATCGCAAGTTCATTGTCCAAGTAGATGTTAGTGATGTAGCCATGGGGAGGGTCTTACTACAGAAAGATGGTGGAAATTACACCCCTGCGCTTATGTCTCAAAAAAAATCTCGGAGACTGAACGCCACTGGGACATGTGGAATAAAGAGGCCTCAGCTGTTAAATTAGCCCTAAATACGTGGACGCACTGGTTATAAGGAGCTAAGGACCCATTCAATGTATAGACAGATCATAAAAATTTAGAAGCGCTGTGGACCCCACGCAGATTGAATGCCAAACAGTTGCACTGGACAGAGTTCTTCTCCAAGTTCAATTTTGTGTTAAAGCACCTCCCTGGGAAATCTAATTTTCTAGCGGATGCCCTTTCCCGCATGCCCCAATGTGACAGTATGAGGGAGGAAAGAGTGGACACCATGTTTTCACCAACGCAGTTGGGAGGAATGGTGACTACTCAGGGCCAGGCAAAGTCCGCAAAATTTAATACTAACCAGAAGGTGTGGGAAGAAAAGGTAAAAAGAGAGACAGAAAAAGAGGGGTGAAGAACTGCCACAAATCCAAGCTCTCTTGAGTCAAGGTTGTTTATTGGAAAAATCAAGGCCCAAGGCCGCTGTGGTGAGCCATTCGAGATAAGCACGCTGTCTTCCCAGGAACGAACTGGCCTGTGTGAAAAACTACACACACACATACATAGAATAATCACAACAAAACAAGAAAGATGGAAGGACTGTGGATGATAGACCTGACATTCTGCCCCCCAAAAGGCCCCCTCGCCCCCTGGTCCGGGTTTGTCTGGGTATTTCTGGTGGAATTTGGTGGTGAGTCGTGGGGCATTAACATGGGAATGTTCGACCCATTCCCTGAAGCTTTCATCAAAGTCTTTCCACCTGATTAAGTAGTAGAGTTTGTTATGCCTCCATTTAGAGTCTAGGATTTCTTCCACTTCGAAATGGACTTGGCCATCAATCAAAGTAGGATGTGGAACACCCCTCTCAGGATGTGATTCATCTGGAGGGGAAGCTTTCTTTAACAGACTGAAGTGGAACGTTGGGTGTATCTGGCATAGGTTCTTTGGTAATTCAAGTTCTACTGTCACTTCATTGATTATTCTTTTTACTGGAAAGGGGCCCATGTACTTAAGTCCCAGTTTTTTACAGGGTTGGTCACTTTTAAAGTTTTTTGTGGAAACATACACTCTCTCGCCTAGTTGTAGGTTCCATTGCTCTACGCGATGGTGATCCGCGTATTTTTTGTAATCCTCTTTGGCTTTCTTCAATGTTTCCTGGATGTTATTCCACTGAGCCGTTAAGGTGGCCCACCATTCAGCTAGGTCTCCCATTTTATGAGTCTCTGGGTGTGAGACAAGGGGTAGGGCTTGTCCCTCGTACCCCTGTGCTATTTTAAAGGGGGATTCCCCTGTGGAGGTGTGGACTGCGTTGTTGTACGCGTATTCGGCAAAATGGAGAAAATGTATCCAGTTATCTTGTTGATAATTGACATAGCAATGCAGGAACTGTTCTAATACTTGATTAGTACGTTCGGTTTGTCTGTCGGACTGACGATGATGAGTGGAGCTTAATCCTTGTTCAATGCCTGCAACTTGAAGGAGCTCCCGCCAGAATTTAGCTACAAACTGTACGCCTCGATCCGATATCACCTTATCGGGAAACGAGTGAAGCTTTACTATGTGTTTCATGAATAATTCAGCGAGTTTCTTGGCCGTTGGTATGGTTGTGCAAGGAATGAAGTGTGCTTCCTTGGAGAATAGGTCCACCACTACTAAGATACAGGTGCATCCCTTGGAGGGAGGCAAGTCGATGATGAAGTCCATGGAGATCACTGACCACGGTCTAGATAGAGTAGTCCTGGGGGTTTTCCTCTCCTGGGTTCCCCCATTATAGGGCCTGGGCAGGAGGACACATATTGCGAGACATCCCGTCTCATGTTGGGCCACCAGAATTGGCGTTGGACGAGGTGGAGGGTTTTGAGGTAGCCGAAATGGCCAGCTAACTTGGCATCATGACATAGTTGGAGGATTTCTTTGCGCAGGCTACGTGGAACGCATAGCTTGTTGCCTTTATACCATTCGCCCGCTTCTGTTTATTTGAGTTCTTGGAGGGGTGACTCCTCCCCCTCTTTTTCTACTTCCTCTTTCACTCATCTCTTCCAGTCAGAGAGATCAAGTTTCCTATTGAGGCATTGCTTCATTGTTTGACTGTGTGTTGTCACTGCTCCTCCCAGCTGAGTTGGGGAGAACACTGTGTCAATGATTTCCCCCCTCTGGTTGTTGTGTTGGGGCATTTGGGAAAGAGCATCCGCCAGGAAGTTAGTTTTTCCTGGTAAGCATTTGAATGTGAAGTTAAACTTAGAGAAAAATTCCTCCCAGTGAAGTTGTTTAGCATTTAACTTCTGGGTGTGCAGAGGGCTTCCAATTTTTTATGATCAGTCCAGACTTCAAAAGGGCATCAAGCCCCCTCTAGCCATTGCCTCCAAGTGGTAAGCACAAGTTTAACAGCAAAAGCTTCTTTTCCCCAGATGCTCCAATTACGTTCTGCCTCCGTGAATTTTTTTGATAGGTAGGCACAGGGATGGAGGGTGCCTTCTGCATCCTGCTATAGCAATACTCCCCCCGTCGCTGTGTCGCTGGCGTCGACTTGCACGACAAATTTGCGATTCTCATTGGGATGCTGAAGTATGGGTTCAGAGATGAACTTTTCCTTCAATTGTTCAAACGCGTTTTGACACTCTGAGGTCCAGGATAATTTGGCCTGGCGTTTTTTCTCTAACACCCCCTTGCCTTTGGTTTTTAATAAGTCTGTTAGCGGCAGCGCTATTTGAGCAAAGTTTTTTATGAACCGTCTGTAGAAGTTGACAAATCCTAGGAACGACTGCAATTGCCTTCTTGTCAGGGGCGCCTCCCACCCCTCCAGTGCTTGAACTTTTGCTGGATCCATTTTTAATCTTTGACTAGATATGCAGTAGCCCAGATAATCTAGCTCCTCTTTGTGGAATTCACATTTGGACAACTTTCCTGGTAGTTTATGTTTTATTAGGGCCTTCAAAACTTTGTGGACTAGTTCCACATGTGATTCCTTATCTGCTGTGTAGATAAGCACGTCATCAAGGTAAACGACCACCCCTTTATACAGGAAATCATGTAGTACTTCATGAATGAGGGTCATGTACACAGCTGGGGCACCTTTGAGCCCGAATGGCATAACAAGGTATTCATATTGTCCCAAGGGCATGTTAAATGCTGTTTTCCATTCATCCCCTTCCTGTATCCTCACGTGGAAGTAAGCATCTTTTAAGTCCAACTTTGAGAATATTTTGCCTTGGGCTACCACGATGAGCAAGTCCCGAATTAATGGGAAGGGATAGGCATTTGACATGGATACTGAATTAATGCCCCTGAAATCCGTGCACAATCTCAAGCCCCTGTCCTTTTTTTTGATGAACAGGACTGGCACGGCATGCAGGGAACTGCCTGGTCGGATGAACCCTCTCTTCAAATTCTTATCAATGAACTTCCATAGCTCCTAGCACTCCACCGGGCTCATGGAATATAATTTGCCTTTGGGTAACTTCTCCCTGGGGATTAGTTCAATGGCACAGTCAGTATTACGGTGGGGGGGAGCTCATCTGCCTCCTTTTCACTAAAGGCGGTGCGTAGATCCCTGTACTCCCAGGGGATAGTTGACTCCTCTGCTGCTAGTAGAGTGACATTGAGGTTGGAGGGAGGTGTCTCGCCCCATCCGGTGGACCACTCATTTGCACTGCACTGACTTCCTTTGAATATGACCATGCCCTCCGACCATTTGATGTAGGGATCGTGGTCTCCCAGCCAGCGGCTGCCTAATATTAGAGGATATCTGGCTGCATTGCTGACTATGTAGGGGCAGGCCTCCCAATGCTTCCCCATTCCCGTGGGCACGGGCTCGGTTTCAAAGGGGGCAGGGTTCATGCTCGACCAGTCCATTTGCTCAAAAACTATGGGATCTTCCAGTTCATGGGTATTCAATCCTAACCCACTAACTAAAGCTGGCAGGATAATATGTCTATGAGGGCTTGTACTCGCACATGAGTCCCTCGCTTTGGGTTTACAAGTACTACAGGCATGAATAAAATGGCCCCTTTTTCTCTCACCTCAGTAGGGGTGGTTTTCTTGGTGACCTGCCTCGGGGGCCCTTTTACAGCAGGTCTTCCTTGTTTCCCGACGTTTCATTGGGCTCACCTTCAGGAAGGGTGTATACCACTTCAGCAGGTCGCTCTTCAGCTTCCAATCCTGTATCTGGTTTTCCACGTCTTACAGGTGACTTGTGCTCCGTTTTCTGAGTTCTAGGCGCTGGCATGGGGCGTGCCACCCCTCTTGTTTGAGAGGCTTTCTGGGGGCATTGATCTGCAAAATGCCCGCTTTTTCCACATTGGAGGCACAAGCCCTGTCTCCAACGAGTGTCTCTGAGGTCTTTGCCTGGTCCCGTTACTCCTGGGGCGATCCAGCCTCGAATAGACAAGCTGGGACCCCTCCTCGTCCCGGAAAGTTGGTGTTGTTTCACTAGGCACACTACTTGGGTGTGGTTTTCGACTTTGCAAGCTAGCTGAATCCAACATAAAACAGTGGTTGGGTCATCTTGCATCAGAGCTCTATCCAAAAGCTCGGGATTTAATCCCTTTCGAAAAAGTTTGATTTTTTACTTCTTCATGATAGCTTGGACATTTGGCCGCAAGCTGCCAGAACTCTGCAGCGTAATCTCTCACGGGGTGAGATCCCTGCCTTATTGCCCGGAGCCATGTGCGCTCTCTCTCTCCCTCCATGGGATCCTTGTATTGGGCTCATAGTGTGGCAATAAAGGCTTGCAAATCATACATTTCAGGGGCTCCAGTATCATGAAGAGCCACATACCATTCTGCTGCCAACCCCTTTAGTCTGGATCCTAGGTGGATGACTCGGCTCTGATCAGAGGGAAATAGGTGGCCCCACTCATTAAAGAACTGCAGCACTTTTACTATAAAAAAGCCCAATTTATGCAGCTCTCCATCAAAAGTGGTTTCAAGCTTCATCCAGCCCATAGGCACTTCCACCTGTCGTGCTGGGGCAGGGGCCAGCGTATCCACATATGGAACGGCCCTCTGTAGCAGTGGAGGGCCCACCTGTGGGTCTCCTTGGCCTGGGACAATGTTCGGTGGCACTGTCGGGCACAGTCTGGGCAGCGTTGGGACAACTACCCCCCTCCCCCTCGGAGGTGCCAGATGAAATCCCGATCCCAGGGAACCAGGGTACAGGTTGCACGGGCTGAACCGGTGGTGCTGGCTGCAGCGACGGTTGATCTGGGGGTGCCTCTTCATCGCCAGCCATGGTGAGTGGTCATGCCAGCTGCAAAATCAGGCACTCCATGAGTTGGGCTGCATGCAGCAGGTCCCCTCTCATCGCTTGTACTTGGGCCTCCAGTGCGGCATAGCGTTCGTCCTCAGTTGGTATCTGTGGCCTTTCTTCTTCCCCGGAAGCCCCTGGACCAGGGCCCATGGCATGGAGTAGTTCCTCCTCCCAGGCCCTTTGCAAGTTCCAAGCCCTCTCCCACTCCTCTGCTGAGAATTCTGGCTGTGTTGGGGCACCTGCATCTTAAGTTGTGCCCCCTCCGATGACTTCTTGGGAAGCATGCTGGTACTCACTCGCTCCCGACATACTCCCTTCCACAGGAGGTTCTACACTGGCTAATTCCAGTATTTGTAAATCCTGCAGTGCCAACTGCGCTGCATTCAGGGGAATTATGGGGACAGCAGGTGCAATGTCATGCAGCCCCTGACCCAAGGGCTGTTGCATGTTGCGAATGCTGTCCGCTCACCCCTGAGCAAGGCTGATAACTGCCAACATGTCACGATGCATTATCCAAACTTGTTCCATGAGAACATCCAAATGCCACCCACCCCCCATCACTGGAGGGAGATTGACTGCTCCAGTTTCTGGCACTTCCACATAGCACCTGGCTGTCTCACCACCCGACCCGGGAGGCAGATTTGTAAGATCCTCCACCTCCTCTCCCAATGGGTATGACTCAGTCGGAGTAAATCCGGTAGTCATCTCTCTGGGGTGTAGGTTGAAGGGAAAATTGAGTGATTCTCAGCAATATGTCAGGCTATGGAAAACAGGATACGTAGTGGCTGACTTCCCCCCTTGCAGCAAGAAATCCAAGCTCTCTTGAGTCAAGGTTGTTTATTGGAAAAATAAAAACTAAAGCGTATATATGTCCATAGAGTCTACAGAAGCAATATAAGCGACTGGCTGTACATAGAACTCTTGCTGAGAATGACATTGGGGAGGCTTGCTACAAAGTTCCAGTCCCTCCCTGGGAGCCCCCCACCCACATGACCCAGCTGGGCATAGTCAGTCAGTGGGAGAATAGGAGAGAACTGTCCCAAGGCCGCTGTGGTGAGCCATTCGAGATAAGCACGCTGTCTTCCCAGGAGCGAACTGGCCTGTGTGAAAAGCTACACACACACATACATAGAATAATCACAACAAAACAAGAAAGATGGAAGGACTGTGGATGACAGACCTGACAACATTACACCTAGTGCAGAGACAGTTATGGTGGCCTAATTTGAGGCAGGACATTTCTCAGTATGTATCTTCTTGCCAAGTGTGCTTGATGGGGAAAAAAAGAGGGGGGGGAACCACCCGGACTAAAACAACCCTTGGAAACCCCCTCACACCCATGAGCCACAGTATCAATGGGTTTTATTACTGATCTTCCCCCTTCTAAAGGGCAAACTGTGATTCTGGTGGTGGTAGATTTATTTTCCAAGCAAGCCATTTTATCCCATGTTCCAAAATCCAAACTGCCCCAAACTAGCCAACCTCTTCATGCAGCATATAGTCAAGATGCACTGTTTTCTGGAGGAAGTTTCTGACCAAGGAGTACAGTTCGTTGCCAACTTTTGGTTGGAGCTAATGAAAGTGGCAGGGATTGAACAGGGACTTAGCTCCGTCCATCATCCCAAGACCGATGGCCAAACCAAAAGGGTTAATTGGGTATTGGAACAGTTGCTATATCAATTACCAACAGGACAACTCAATGGACTTCCTAGTTTTTGCAAAATATTGTTACAATAATTCAGTGCATAGTTCAACAGGGGCTTCCCCTTTCATGATCACTCAGGGCTATGAGGGCACCGTAATGACGTTTGTCAAGAACCCCCCCCCCCCAACTCGAAACCTGGGGACTTTTTAGAATGGTGGTCCAAACTAACAAACCAATGGTGGGTAACAAAGGAAATGTTGGATAAATCAAAAGAGGACTATAAAAACCAAGCAGAAAAAAAGAGATCTAATCCATTGACTTTGCAAGTAGGAGACTATGTGTATATCTCTACAAAGAATCTGAGGGGAGAGCAACCGAGTAAAAAACAGGGTTGGAAATTCCACTAAAGCAAGTATTTAATGAGATAACTGCAGGGGTAGCATTACCAAAGAACGTTCACCCTGTATTTCATTTCAGCCTCCTGAAGAAAGCTCCCCCTCCTGACAAATGGCACCCGGACCAGGGAGCTCCCCCCACTCTCCTGGTGGATGGACAGCCACATTATGAAGTCGAAGATATTCTGGACTCTAAACTGGAACATGGAGAACTTTTTTACTTGATTCAATGGGTCCACTTTGATAAAAGTAATGTAGTATGGGTATAAGCCTCCAAGGTAAAAGCCCCAAAGCTTGTACACAGATTTCATAAAGCCTAGCCTGAGAAACCCGGCCCCTCATGAGGTGGGCCCATCTTGGGGAGGGCAGTATGTCATATATACTCATATGTCATATATGAGTATTTGTCAGTATTCTGTGTTCTGTACTGATCCTGTGAGAGTATATGAAGTTGCCTGTTTGCCTGGGAGTTGCTTATCTTACAAGTGCCTACTGCGGTGTTTGCTTTCATTTTTGCAGCCACTTGAGAATGTGTCCTTGAGAGCCGGCTTGTACCTCGGAACTGAAATGACTTCATGTTTGCTTCCCTCCTTCAATTCTCCTTTGCTCCTATCTCAAAACCCCTTCACACTCCCTCCTGGCCCTTTCACACCAAAATCTTAACCATCCATATCCTACAGGTGGGAACTCGCCCTATAACTAACCCCTCCAAACCTTCACACATTACTTCTACCAATGACCTTGTCTGTGTATACTAATACTGATGGATCTCTAATAAAGTAACTTTAACTCATACCCTGGAGTGTGTGCAGTGGAGTACCATGGGGATCTAACTGCCAGAACCTGACATCCTGAGTCTACTCCCCATTAACTTCATTGGATGCCCTCAAATTCTAGTATTATGGGAGAGGGAGAAAAAGTTATCTCTGTCCACCCTCTCTGCTCTGTGCATAATTTTATGAACCTCTATCATGTATCTCCTTAGTCATCTTTTTTCTAAACTGAAAATAAAAATAATATCTACCTCACAGAATTTTTGTAAGCATGGAAAAATAAGGAATACTAAAGTATACAAAGTACCTGTGCTTTCCTCCAAAACCATTGAATACAATGAGAGAGCTTTTCTTCAGTCTCAGTGAATTTAGACTATTTTTTGAAAGCACCAGAAAAATGAGGATACCAAACAAGTGCACTTTAATATAAGACCGCTCAAGGAGTCTGATAAGATAGGACCTCTAATTGTACAGTTGGATAGATTTTTTTAAAGAAAATAATTGTTGCAATTAATTAAACTAAGTATCTGAAGTAACAATCTTAAATCTTGTGTAAGTACAAAGCCTAATACATTTTTGTACAGACAAGGGCTACAAAATATTATATGAGGCAACAGAACTGCCAAAATCACACAAAAATTAAGATAAGGGAGGTAAAAAGAGTAGAGAACATGCATTTGACGTATTCAGGAAGAATTAAGAAAAGAGAAGCCTAAGAAACATAAAGATTGGTAAAAAGGAGTATGTAGCAGGAGTATGAGTCTATGAAATAGTGTGATGCACATATGGTGGTGGAGGAAAATGACATCAGGTCACAACCAGCTTATGGTGACCCCCCCCCCTCCATAGGGTTGAACACATATTGACCTACCTATTGTGACCAAAAGAAATAGTAAAGTCAGGAATACTCCAACAATTAATCATCGTTTATCACTATGGCCAAAATAATTAGAACAATTGACTAATAGAGAAAGATAGTGAACATAATGGGACCAGACCAAGCTCAATCTAACCCAGCATTCTGATTCCAACTGGTGCCAGACAGATGCTGAGATCTTTGCCGAAGTCCCTGATGTTGACTGGATTTTGTTTATAGCAGAGAGGGTTCAACATATCCCTGCTCTAAAATACACAGAAAGACACATTTTATTTGTTTGTTTGTTTATATCATTTATAGTCCTCCTTTCAAATACAAACACACATTAACACACTCTTCAGCTATGTTAAACATTAACCAAATCAAATTATCAGATTATATAAATTGTTTGATTTGACTTTTCTATGCTCATGCTGTGGATCTGACTCACTAAATGAATCATCAACAGTATTAATAATTAATAGTAATTCATATTAATACTCAGCAGTATTAACCTTTTAAGTTATTAATCCAAATTTTTTTGTCCTGTAGATATTTTATATTTTCAATAATGCTACTAAACCTCAAACATATTTCAAGTCTTTCACCCATCTTTGCACATTTTAAGAGAGAATCTAATTGATTAAAATAAGCAGCTTTTCCCAATCTATTTGCCTTTTTTAAATTTCAAACTCTTGGCTTGTATTAGAATATATGCCATAAAATTTAAAACGATGAGGACAAATTAAAATGTCAGCTGCACATTATCTGCTATAATTGCTTGCAGTTACTCAGTAAGGAAGCACAAGTCGAAAGGCTTTGTGAACATGTGCATGTGGCGGGGGGGGGGGAGTTGCACTGTGCTGCATGGCTGGGAATGAATACAGTGAAGGAATACATTGAAGCAATCTGTTGAACACTGACAAACAGATTGATTAACTACCAAACCAAACATAAAAATAACAGGTTCCTATTCATGACTGTCAAATAGGATGCAAGTCAAATCAGTGGATATCTCGAATGGTAATATTATATACTCAATACACACTTTTTCTTCCTGGGGTGATCTGATGTTTTTGCCATATATTTTTTCACCTGTCATACTCCATCCAGTGCTTCCTGCTCCCATAGTGCGCTGTTAATGCCATTAGCACCATCATATCTATTAGCCTCCTTTAATTCCTTCATCTAGTTGTTACTGATTGAAGACATAGCCTCACCATCTTTTCTCCTCTAATACCTAGGAAATAATCTTTAAAATGGTACTTGGCTACTACAGTTGTTGTTTATCAAGCATGGCACAATTTTAGAGGAGAGCCTCCAATACCATAGAAAGTAAAGGGGGGAAATGACTAAATAATTTTGTTTGTTTGTTTGTTTGTTTGTTTAATTCAATTTATATCCCACCCTCCCCACATCAGCAGGCTCAGGGCAGATTACAACTGGTACACTAATTTAAAATACAAATAGCTTTAAAACCATATAAACATTTTTTTTTAAAAAAACAGCAGCAGACTTCTACAAAGACCACCACCCATCCATCTCCAAAACTATTTAACAAGGCTGGGCCATGAGTGCTTCCAGTAGGGGGGCACGTTGTCCACTAGTTGGCTGGTGGGAAGGCCCAGCCAGCGTCAACCGTACGCCTGGCAGAACAGCTCCATCTTGCAGGCCCGGCAGAAGGATAGCAAATCAGGCCAGGCCCTCATCTCTTTAGACAGAGTGTTCCACCAGGTTGGAGCCAGGACCGAAAAGGCCCTGGCTCTGGTCAACTCTAGGCGGGCTTCCCTGGGGCCAGGGACCATTAACAGCTGTTTATCGCTGGATTGAAGCATCCTCCGGGGCTCATATAAGGAGAGGCGGTCCCGCAGATATGCCGGTCCCAGTCCACATAGGGCTTTGTAGGTTAATACCAAGACCTTGAACCTGATCTGGTACTCCACCAGTAACCAGTGCAGCTGGCAAAGTACCAGTGTTATGTGTGCATTAGAAGGCACTCCGGTGATGACACATGCTGCTTCATTTTGAACCAGTTGTAACCACCAGACCAAGTTTAAGGGGAGCCCTGCGTAAAGTGTGTTACAATAGTCTGTCCTAGAGGTGACCATTGCCTGGACCACTGTAATTAAGAGCCAAAACACAAGTTAAGAAATACCTAGGTTCAGCACGTGTTCTCTTACCTCAAGGTTTGCCGGGATCTGTAGGCGTCCTGGAAGCTTAAAGATCTGTAGGCGTCCTGGAAGCTTAAAGTCCTGGAAGCTTAAAGGATCTGTAGGCGTCCTGGAAGCTTAAAGGCGTCCTGGAAGCTTAAAGCTTAAAATACAGGCGCCTGTATTTCCCTTCCCCTTTTTGCTGCTCTGTAAATGCTAAACTTTAAGCTTCCAGGACGCCTACAGATCCCGGCAAACCTTGAGGTAAGAGAACACGTGCTGAACCTAGGTATTTCTTAACGTGTGTTTTGGCTCTAAGTCGCAGGTCGAAAGATAGAGGGCAAGCTGTCTGGTCTGTTGGAGATGGAAGAACAAAGTCCTGGCAACTGCCATGACCTGGGCCTCCATTTTCAAGGAGGCATCGAGGATCACCCCCAGGCTCCTAACCCTTGGAGTTAATGAAAGCACCGCCCCATCAAGTGCCAGAAGCTGGGGTCCTGAATCTATGCTCCCACGACTCAAGTGCAGGATCTCCATCTTTGAGGGGTTTAACTTCAGCTGACTCTGCCTCAACCATCCAGCCACAGCTTCAAAAGCATGCTCCAGGACATCTGGGGCCGATCCAGGCTGTCCATTCATCAACAGATATAGCTGGGTGTCATCAGCGTACTGATGACAACCAAGCCCGAAACTTCACACCAGCTGGGCGAGGGGGCACATATAGATGTTAAACAATAATGGCACACCACACACTAGTGGATGGAAGGATGACAACTTCTCCCCTAGCGCCACCCGCTGTCCCCGACCATGGAGAAAGGAGACTAGCCACTGTAGTGCCAACCCTTGTTGGCGAGGCGGTGGGTCAGAAGGTCATAATCAACTGTATCAAATGCTGCCAAAAGATCTAGTAAAATCAGCAGTGCCAATCCACCTCGATCCAGATGTCTGCAAAGTTCGTCTGTGAGGGCAACCAGCAATGCATCGGCCCCATGGCCCAGGCAGAAGCCGGACTGGAACAGATCCAGGGCTGAGGTCTCCTTCAGAAAACTCTCCAGCTGTTTCTCCACTGCCCGCTCTATCACCTTACCCAGAAACAGAAGTTTTGAGACTGTGTGGTAACTGAGTGGGTTGGTGGGATCCAATGATGGTTTCTTTAACAAGGGCCTCACCACAGCCTCCTTTAGCGACCAGGGAAAAACCCTGGAGCCCAAGGATGTGTTGCAAATAGCCTCCAAGGAATCCCGTAGTCCACCAACACTGGCTTTCACCAGCCATGATGGTCACAGGTCCAGGAGGCAAGTGGTAGGCCTCACCACCTGCAGGATCCTGTCCACCTCCTCTCCAGAGAGAGGGCTGAAGTGATCGAATACCAGCCCCAAAGACGGCCAAGGGATCTCTAGTTCACATGCCGTGTCAACTGTGGCCAGCAAATCATGGCGGAGAGACAAGACTTTATCAGCAAAAAAGCTTGCAAAAGCCTCACACCTAATGGCCGAATTCAAATTTTGATGATCTCCACCCGATAAGGAGACCAGTGAACACACCACATTAAACAATTTAGCTAGGCGTGAGCTAGGTGATGCAATGGAAGCTGCATAAAATTCCTTCTTCACAGCTTTCACTGACATCTCATAGGATTTCATAAGCGACCTATAAGATGTTCTTGCTTCTTCATTGTGAGTTCACTGCCACACATGCTCAAAGGTGCCAGCTTCCTCCAACACAGTGTCATCTCAGAGATACCAGCTATATAACTTGATCTTGAATGAAACTTAATACTCCTTAAAACAGATACCCTCATGATGTCTCTTTTCTGATGGCCACAGAAGGAAGAAGAGGTGGTATTCAGGCCTAGATTTGTAAAGGCTGGTGGAATAAAGGCAGTGAAATTCTCCCTATACCTCCAAAGTTGTCATCTGCATTGGTAAAGCACACTCTGCAGCTTTGGCAATCTCTGTTCTTAACATCACTTTATGTCTCTGTGAACAGGAATTTCAACCCAGCTATCCATGTGGTTGTCCACAATACACTTGATCATGTGATATAATAACATTTGCTAATATCAGTGTCATTATAATAATCTAGATTGTATTCAAGTGTCACATCCCTAATTTATCCAGGAAAATTTTGAGTTTTCATATATCTAACTTGTCATATAGAGCACTAAGACAACAGCAACGACAGCAAAATAGCACATACATCAATGCATACATGAAATCCTAGGATACATATATAGTGTTAATTCCATAGCTCTGGCTGTGTGTACACAATCGTTGCTTGATAGCTACTAGAATGCCCCTGAACTTTTGCTACATATTTTCACAGAGCATCTATCCAAAATCAGTCAAGTGATCATTAAGAAGCAATCATTTACAGATGATCATGTTTATTGTCCTATATTTATCACAAGCATAGCAGTAAAATGTCATCTGAAAATGACTTAAGTAGCTACAAGAACATTGCTAGGGAGAGAAGTGTTTTAAAAATACTCAGCATTGGGGAAGCATCCAAGAATTACAAAGCAAAAAATTCTCTGACAGCAGGGATGGAATTCTGCTAGCAGCTGTTCAGGCTGAATGAAGATTATTCTCTCAGACTGGTTCATATTGTTGGTCTCGCAGTCCTTGTCTGAGACCAAGGTGCAGGATCCAGAAAGAGTAACTGAAAATATGGAGCATAGCAATGAGATGAAAATGATCTAGAAGAATTTTATAAAACATGCTATCTCTATCAAAGTAGACAGCATATTATATAAAAGAAATATTTTTCTCTATAATTTCATCAGCAAGTAAATTAAGATACATAAACTATAATCTAGCAAGTTTATCTGAACATGTACAGAAGGGCTTTAGTTTAAAAAATCTGAAGTGTATCCCATTCACCTTCTGAATTCTTTTTCCTCAGATGCATTTACTGCATGTGCTATATAGTTCCTTCTGTATCAATGTGACCTTTTTGAACTGATTTATACATCTGTAACTTCAGGCTTCGACTATGGTAAAGCACTTTATGAAGGGCTAACTTTGAAGACAATGTGGAACCAATGATGAGGTTCTTTGCCCATTAAATTAGTTATCATTATGTTGTGCTCCTGAGTTCAGTTCAAGATGCTTAATTCCATCTTTAAAGCTCTTTATGGCCAAGGAACCATGTAAATGAAGGATTTCCCCTTCCCAAATGAATTTAAATAACAATTAAGGTTGTAATGTCATCTTTTGGTCCTCAAAAGATGAAAAAGGCAGTAAGAACCAGGGTTTTCTCAGTGGTGGCCCTCACTCTTTGTGCAACTACATTTCTAAAGAAACTGATAAAACATCTTTTCTGGATTTTTATAGAGGATGGCTTCATGCATCCATTCTGTCCAAAGAAACATACCTTTACTGTCTTGCATTCACTTGGAATTTTAATGGATTTTGTTAACTGCTTTGAAAGCAAGAAAAGCGTAGATATATTTTCAGTGTAAATAAATTCTCAGTAAATAAATTGATATTATTCCATGGTCATATGGTTGTGTACTGGGGGAAATCTAAAATGAAAGAGTGACATAAACCACTGATTTTGCAGTGGTGCAAAGTAACTAGGAACATACTGAAAAGATTCATTTTTGAACATCTTTATTAATAATCTGCAAGTGAGAGTGAAAAGCATGTTAATGACTTTTGCAGATGATAAATTAGAAGGCAACGTGAACACTGAAGAGGGTGTAGAAATGATATAAATGTGATTCAGTGTAATAGTAGACAGAAAATATCAACTTGAGATTCATCTTAGGAAAATGTAAACTAATACATATGAGGAAAAGTCATCTTAAACAGAAAATCAATCAGACCAGAAAGCTGCACAGTAACAAAGACATCTAAGAAAAATAGTTCTTGGCAATAAGTCTTATGTTCATGATATGTTATGAACCAAGCATTTGCAATCACATTCAATTGTCATATTGCAGAGAATATTTTGAGATGATACATAGGAATTCCTAGACATAGTGGTGTGGGAGTGGGAGCTTTCTGCCACTAATATAACCTGTAACATGTTGGAATAGACTTTTACTTAGGATAGCCTGCTCTGTACACTAACATACACTATAAAAAGTTATTTGAAGAAGACAGCTCACCTCAGGGGAATCTCTGCATCATTTCAGAAACCAAGTTTTAATATAAAAACCTGATGGATTTGTATTCCTTCACCACTGAGATCTTAAGGTCAGAGGTCTTGAGGTACAAATAACATGGATCTCCAGGGGGATGGCAGATGGTGTGCCCAATGGATAACAAGGGAGGAAGATCAAGGAACAAAAATTTGAATATAATATACAGAAACTTAATTACATAATAATAAAAGTAAACTATAATGAAAATATAAACATTAATAATGTATTTGATCGTTTAGATCATTTGTATGTAAATAATTTTATATTTAAAGTTTTACATCATAGTAAGATTCACATAAAACTAGAAAAAGCATGTTTAAGTAGAAAGGTACTTATTTGTGTGTAGATAATTTGATATTTCAAGTGTTGTGTCATCATAAAATACATGTAAAACTATTAAAATTCCTTCAAGTAGAAAAATATTAGTATTCATATGTTGAAAATAATTCAAAATATAGATCAAATATAGTTGTTGGGTGGGAAATATTAGAACAAATATCACCACTTTTTGAATGAGAAAATTGACAAATGCTAATAAAAGACTTTTTTAAAGATTACCAGGTAAAGAGGGCCTTTTGGGAGTTACACATGCCCCCTGCTCCGCTTCTAATACCAGATGCGTGAAGGAAGGGCGTGGGCATTGCCACCTGCCTCATCCTAATACCAGCTGGGTGAAGGCGGGAGGCGGGCATTGCCACCTGCTCCCATCCTGCTCCTGGCCAGGGCTTCCCACCATGGTATGTTTTCTCGAGTGACATGGTGCCTTGCCTAGGCTTCCCTCCATGGCAGTGGCCTCTGGTGGTTCACCAGGGTATAAAGTGAGTTGTCTGAAATACGCTTACTCAGTTATATAGTAAAGATAACATGAAACTATAGCTAATGACTGTTTCCCCTTTTTCACAGTTATTAAACATATGAAAGCTCTATAACATCTGAACTTGAACATTCTGATTTTGTTGTGTTGTTCAAGACTTTGATCACAAAAAGAGACAGTCTATATTGGAAGTTAATTTTGCCATTGCATATTGACTAAATTTTACATTAATTCCATAATGAGCATGGACTTTGAACAAAATCCCTTCCTCACAAAAATTAATAACAGTGAGAATCAGAACCAGCCATTTTCCTCAGGTGCCCTCATTAGCCCTTGTTAAAGCTCTTCAGCTGCCTTGAGATTGTTCTCATTGAGATTATTAAATGAATCTTTCACTGAGCTTCTGGTTATCCTTCAATTTTGTTTGAAGATAACTGCAATTAAACCTATTTCTTGAAAGTTGGATTCTTCTACAGCACAATGAAGCTTGGAGTACACTGTGCTTTTCAGAGATCCTGTAATGTATATAATTAATTGACTATGGAAGATTTTGTATTTATGTAATGTGGATGCTGAATTTTGACTGTCTTTAATGCATAGTCTATAAAAAGTCTTTATTAGAAATTTTTTAGAGTATTCCTTTTAATAATTACTAATACAACATTTTAAGAGAGAGAAAATATAGGTAAGGGGAAAAACATTAAAAATCTAGACATGAGAAGAGGCAAAGCGTGACCATATAGGGGAAGTAAGAGAATGAAATGGTGGCAAATACCATCCTTGTTGATGCATTTGATCAATGCTGGTGTGCATGTGCATTGACTGGGGCTTTTGCCATGTAGGACTTCTGATTGGCCATTGGAGATCTAATGGACTCTGCTGATTTTTTAAAAAAATGACAGTTTGCCACCAAAGTATTGTTTTTATTCTCTCTGTAGTTCCTCTTTCCCAGTGTATTTTTAAAAATTACTCCTCTTTCCCCTGCACTTGGGCTCCCTGTGTGTAGCTCCATCTCCTGTAGCAGCCATTTTGTGATTGCACCCACCACTCTGTGTCAGAATTCCTTAGATGCCCATGGGCTCAAAAAGATTTGGGACTCTTGCACAAGGGTTTCTCAAACACCTGCTGGTACAGCTCACATTCTGTTTGCTAGTGGGTTGGTGTTACAGACTGGCTATGAAAAAAGGCTATGTCACCTACCATCCCCCCAAAAGCTAGTGGCAGAGTCAACACCTTTCCCCCACCGTTGTTTTCCCCTCACCGCAGCTCTGCAATGTAGGCCGGAATACAAGAGAGCAACTGGCTTATGTTCAGTGAGTGAACATCAGTAATGAGTAGAGATGGGCACGAAAAGCAATACAAACTTTAAAAAGCCACGGACAGCCCAATCAGCTGTTCATGAACAAGCTGTTCGTGAGGCCCCATTCTAAATGAACAGGTGGTCATTGCAAGCCTCGTTCATTGCTGTTCATTAAGCCAGACAATCTGGCACCTGCAATCAATTCCCTTGGCAACCGGAGGCAGGGACTGCCTGAACTCTGTCTGAACTCCTGCTGTGGCCCTGGAAACCCCAATCTAAGCCCAATTGAGCTTGATAGGCAGGTCTTCCTTTCAAGTATGGAGCTCCAAATTTGTTGCAAGGAAGCAAAGATCGGGGGGAAGAGGGCTCCCAGCTCTGGTTTTGCAGACACTGAGGGAGAGACAGTTGCTGTTGGCATTTTGAAAGAGAGACAGGGAGAGTGCATTGGATCTTGAATTTTCTTTGTGTGTGGTGGGATAGGGATCTACCTCTTCAAGTTCCAGGGCTGCTGCCAGGCTCTGGGCCAAGCAATTATTTATTACTGGTACCTTTCCTTCTGCCTGCTCAGGTAAGGTTTCTGGGAGTGGTGCGGTAGGGATCTACCCCTTCAGGTTCCAGGGCTGCTGCCAGGCTCTAGGGCCAAGCTATTATTTATTATTGGTACATTTCCTGCTGCCTGCTCAGGTAGGGTTTCTGGGAGTGGTGTGGTAGGGATCTTGATGGCTGGAGGTGGGCCTGCTGCCCCCCATGAACAACAAACAACGAACATGTTCGTGAAGAGGTCATGTTCGTCAATGTTCGTTGTTCATTGTTCGTGGTTGGTAACGATCAACTAACACCATGTTCATTTTTTTCTGTTCATGCCCATGTCTAGTAATCAGTAGGGATCTAAATGTGGATATCCCCAGCTGTAGAACAACCAACTACCAAACCTGTATGACCAATAACTGAGTTGTATGTGTGACAGGCTGAAAACCAACAAGTACTTCTTTTCCCAACCTGAATGCATGGGAGGATGGGCAGCTTTCCATTGTACAGCACTTTTCCTGTAGCCAGCTATCACACTCTGCCTGCCCACTAATTTAGTTGTATGTGAGATAGGCTTAAACCTTTGCTCCATTGCTGTATATATATATTTATTTTGATAACAATGCCCCCACCCCACTTTTATGTTATGTAAAATCTTATTTTAATTTAATCTGGGTAGATGATAATAATAATAACAATAACAACAACAGCAGCAACAACAGCAACAGCAACATTCAATTTATATACCACCCTTCAGGACAACTTAACGCCCACTCAAAGTGTTTTACAAAGTATGCCATTATCATCCTCACAACAATCAACCTGTGAGGTGAGTGAGACTGAGAGAGCTCTGGAACAGCTGTGATTGACCCAAGGTCATCCAGCTGGCTTCAAGCAGAGGAGTGGGGAATCAAAACCAGTTCTCCAGATTAGAGTCTTGCCGCTCTTAACCACTACACCAAACTGGCTCCCATGTGTGGTTTTTCTTCTTAGTACATAAAAGCTTCCTTTGGTTCATGCTAGCCATGGAACACGAGTATTCTGTCTTGTGTAAAGAGGATCTTAATGAATACCATGTCAAGATTTTATCAATTATGCTTGTCCAGTAAATTCCAACATTTATTACCTCTTGATGAAACATAAAGAAAGCCAAACAGTCAGGGCTGTGATACATTAAACTCCTTATGAGACAGTCCAAGCCCAGAACAAAAATTAAAACATTGATATTATGTATTTATATACTTCTCCTCAACAAGACTAATTCACTACTATGTAGCTTGAAAAGTTCCACATAATTATGGCAAATGGTAAGCAACAACGATAAACTCTTTTCCATGTGCCCCTCTCGAAACTCACCTCAGACTTAATGTGCCAGTACAAAATTGGTGAATGAGGGTTTTGTAGGAATAAAGCACTGTGGTCTCATTTGAATGTGCAGGGTGCTTGCAGAGTGAAGGGCTTGATACTTTGAATAGTTTGTCTGTCTGTAGCTCCTGAAGTAGCCCCTCCCTGCTGTGAGTGAAGATTCTGTTCATTCACAGTTGTAAAATATCTGTTGGTGAAACTGTCTCTCTGTCTCCTATATAATGGATGAATATGTATCTCTCTCAGTTTGTTGTATATAGTTCTTAAATGAAACTCTTCTTTAACTAAACAAATTTATCTTAAATTATATTTCTTCTCACTGGATTTCAATGTGTGCTCTGCTACACACATTCACATGTGTGGAAAGGTGGTATATCCTTCAGATGAGTGATGAGATATGCCCCATATTGAGGGTCAAAGAGATATCTCTCCCCGCTCACAGGTTTCAGCAGTGATGACTTAAAGATGTTGATCACATGGCTGTCAAACTGTCTGGATCCATTAAAGCAAAGGTTTTCAAATTACACTTCAGGGAACCCTGCGTTTTCTTAGAAATGTGTTAATGCCATAGGTTCCTCAATGAGAAGATCAGAAATAGCAGAACAGCAGGATTTGAGTCCACCTAAAAGATGAACAAGATTTTCAGGGCATAAACTTTCAAGAGTCAGAGCTCCCTTCTTCAAGCTTACACCCAGAATATTATGTTGGCCTCTAAAGTGCCACTGGACTTAAATCCTACTGTTCTATTGCAGACCAATATGGCTAGCCCCCGAGAAACAGCAGACAAGATCAAAAGACAGCTTTGCTATCTTTATCAAACTTCCCTGCAACTCGCAGACACAACACCTTAATCCCCCTACAAGTATGGATATAAAGTTATATGTGTGCTGAAGAGAGAATTTTTAATTCATACGGGGTCAAGCCCAACAGATCTGTCCAGTGCTTATGTAAATTGACTGTGTCCTCTACAATATGCTACCATACACAGTGCCTCAGTGGAAAACTTTGTGATGGTTCCTCTGCAAACCGTCGATATGGAAAGGATTCCTTGGAGATGAAAAAAAAGAAAAACTGAAAACCACTGTGTTAAAGAAACATTCACAGGCATTTATGGGAATTGCCTTCCAAAGGAGATTTATCAGTAATCTAAAGCTGGTAAAGATATATTTAGCTGCCTTATACCATCAGTCAACTTGTCTACATACCTCCAAACTGTCTGTTCTGATTGGCAGTGACCCTCCAGGTTTACTGGAAGAGGAAAATGCTATCTGCTATTCTGCTGTTATCTGATATTCTTTTTTAGCTGGAAACACCAGAGATTTGAATGTGGGACTTGCTACATGAAAAGCATGTGCTAGAACCATAGCCCTGTCCATAATGGGACTAATAAATAAAATACAAAGTAACAATGAATGGGGGAAATTAAATTCTTAACTGAAACCTGTTACAGATGCAAGCTTGAGCCACACATTTATTAAAAACAGAATTACTTTATCATGTTTACTGATGTCCATTTCTTTGGTGTTCTGGTGCTCTGTCTTTCATTCTTTCAAATATACAAAACTTGCAGAAGTGTATATCTTCCTTGATGTCTAAGCATTGCATTGTAACATTGTTTTCACAAAAGAGAATGCAACCTTTGCAAGACTCAAAAGACAGAACCAATTTATATGAGTATCATAGACTCTCACATACATGCACAAAGAATGCTGGTTTATACTTCTGAATTACATTGTTAGAATGAAATCTTTTGAGCTGTATGCATGCATTATTTTTCTTTTCTTACAAAACACAGTTCTGAAGAAAACATGAACTGTCTCTTCAGCAATTATTCGAATGACAAGTTTTACCATCTTTTATTAAAATTATAATCCATTCTCAAAATGAATATCAAAGAAGTATTTAGGAATGTGTGTGTGTGTGTGTGTGTGTGTGTGTGTGAGAGAGAGAGAGAGAGAGAGAGAGAGAGAGAGAGAGAGAGAATGATCATATAGGGAGAGCATTTGTATCTTTCAAAACTGATGACAGTTTAAAGGACATTTCTTTTGTAGACCGGTTTTACAAAATACCATTCTCTTTTGTGTGTATCTTCACTGACAATATTAAAATGGATACAAAATGGCAGTAAATGAAATGATGTTAACTTTCCAAACAGAGTTCAGTCCTTATTAACTCTGCAACCACCACTCAGAAGTTGCAAATCTCAAGCAAGTTCAAGAAGCAGCAGTGGTGGTTTTCACTGTTTTTTGGATTCTTTCTCTTGTTCATTCCAAACAGTAATATTTGCAGAAGTCAACACTATTTAAGGGAAAAAATTAAGAAAATTTATTGCCACCCTAGTTGGAATAATGAGACAGACACAAGGCTTGGAACTAAAGGGCCACTTTATTAAACATAACATCAACCATTAATATGGCAAGGGCCAACTAGCGGTACAGGTCAAGCCACGGGGTCACCCCTGGACGTTTGCCTTGACCTGTCTGGGTGAGCCCCGAAGACCCAGGTGTGAGCCATCCTATGGATGGCTAAGACCTGGCTGGCTAGCAAAATGGATCCTCCCAGCTCAAGCTCCTAAGCCTCAGCCGTACAGCAGTGAGGGAAGAACATGCACATGGGGTTCCCCAAGGCAGTCTGCCCACGCAGCATGGCAGCCATCGATGCAGTACCATCTGCTCCTGGCAGACCCCTCTTCCCCATCAGTGGAGAAGTGCCTAGGGTGCTCACCAGCCTGCTCCCTATTCCCAAACTGTCTCCTGCCACCGCCAGGGCCAATCCTCTGCTTAGGCCCTAGTGCCCCAAAGGTGGCCTAGTGCCAACCTCAGCTCTTGCTGTAGGTCATTGAAGAAGATGTCCTTGCCTTCAGTGGCCAGGTGAACCCCCATTACCTTGGTAGAGGTTGGCAAATTCAGCCTAGTATGTAGGATTGTGGCAAATAAATTCCCAGACCCTCCCCCCAAAGCTTTTTCTATGGCTTTGTTAGCTTTTCACCTAGCCCTCTCAGGGGCTAATGAGTCCCAAGCTTCCCACCACACTGACATGGAAGCATTGTGGACCAATCATCAACACACCAGGCCACTACTTGCCTATGCACTGAAAGTCTGTGTGAGCCTGTAACGAAAGGGCCATGCCCTGCAGCCAAGGTCATGCCCAGTGAGCCAAGGTCATTAACATGCGGGGAATGACCAGAACATGAGGCAGAGGACCACACCTTCCCTCAAACCATCAGGCCACTACATGCCTGGGTGCTGCAAGCCTGTGTGAGCCTGTAGGAAAAGAGGCCATGCCCCACAAGCTAAGGTCAACACCATGCGGCAAATGACCAGGACGTGAGGTGGAGGACCATACCTCCCCTCAACCATCAGGGCACTGCAAGCCTGTGCGAGCTTGTAAGGATAGGGCCATGCCCTGTGAGACAAGGTCAACACCACATGGTGAATGACCAGGACGTGAGGTGGAGGACCACACCTCCCCTCAAACCATCAGGCCACTACTTGCTTGGGTGCTGCAAGCCTGTGTGAGCCTGTAAGGAAAGAGGCCATGCCATGCAAGCTAAGGTCATCACTACACGGTGAATGACCAGAACATGAGGCGGAGGACCATACCTCCCCTCAACCATCACAGCACTGCAAGCCTGTGTGAGCCTGTAAGGAAAGGACCATGCCCTGTGAGACAAGGTCAACACCACATGGCAAATGACTAGGATGTGAGGCGAAAGTCCACACCTCCCCACAAACCATCAGGCCACTATTTGCCAGGGCGCTGCAAGCCTGTGTGAGCCTGTAAGGCAAGGGCCATGCCCTGTGAGACAAGGTCAACACCCCGTGTCAAATGACCAGGATGTGAGGTGGAGGTCCGCACCTCCCCTCAAACCATCAGGCCACTACTTGCCTGGGCACTGCAAGCCTGTGTGAGCCTGTAAGGAAAGGGCTATGCCCTTTGAGACAAAATCATACCACCCAAGTGAATGATCTGAACATGAAACGGAGGCCACTCCTCCCTTCCAGCTCACGAGCACCATGCTTATGTGTGCAAATCTGCATGAGCTTTTACCGGAACAGCCATGCCCTGCAGCCAAGGTTATTACTGCCGAAGTGGATGACCAGTACATGAGGCGAAGGACTGCTCCTCCCCTTGAGCACACTGGGCCACATTGCCTATGCATGCACATGTGTGGGGCCTGTAACTGAAGGGCCATGCCCTTGGGAAGCCAGCTCATTACCCCCAGGAGAATGACCAGGAGTGAAGCAAAGGACCCTACATCCCATCAAACAGAAGTAGCAACTCAGCCATCACTTTCCCCATGGCCAATGCGGAGTCAACCGTACCCTTCATTAAGGGCTTGAGTCATCACTGTGCTAATACTCAGGATCTAACTCTCATGCCCACCATTAATGTTGTGCGACCCCGGAAAATGTCTGGGCTTACATCAAACTGGGAGGCTTACTGGTGAACCTAAATGCGCCTAAGCTTCGTGATGGCTGCCACTGGACATGAGGCAAGCCCCCTAACAGTCCACTCCCCCATAACTCGGAGAGATCCACCAACTCAGCCATAACTCCTACAGACCAACTGGTACCCCAGTCTAGACACTGCCGACCACTTGGTCATAGGTTCACCACATGCTGGGGGTGATTCCACCCAGTTGCCAATAAACAATAGCCCTCCCTGGAGGCATAGCTCAGAGGAAATCCGAGGAATTAGCTGTACCATTCCATCTGCAGGCAAGACCAGTTGCTGCCTTAAAACAAATGCCAGGACCAGTCTCCAGAACCCTCCTCAAAATCCTATACCACTTGGATGAAAGAGGGTTAGGTATGGGCACCACTGCCTAATTGTCCGCATGAACTGGTGTCAGTCTATGGAATTCAAGTTACTCTGATTTCATCTCCTACCCCTTGCTGCAAGAACTCCAAGGTCTCTTGAGTCAAAAGGGTCTTTATTGAAAGATTATATTCAAAGTACAGGTGTCCATAATAAATCCAAAGGCAAGAAAGCTTCTGGCTGAACACAAAGCTTTGTTGAGAATGACGTGTTAGTTACATGTTGCAATATATCAAACCCTCCTTTCTACTTCCCCCTCCATAGTCTAGAGAAAGCAGAGGTTTGGGAATGTGAAAGTAAGACTCCTCCAAGGTCTGTGGCTAGCCATGCTAGATAAGGCTG
Source organism: Eublepharis macularius (assembly GCF_028583425.1). Lineage (NCBI taxonomy): Eukaryota > Metazoa > Chordata > Lepidosauria > Squamata > Eublepharidae > Eublepharis > Eublepharis macularius. The sequence goes on from NC_072792.1 coordinate 122,170,139, forward strand.
TCCTGGGAACACAGCTGTCTCTGTGAACCTGCAGACAAACAAAACTGGAAAATACAGCAGTTACGAACAATATGGCAGTACTGTGGTTAGTAGGTCTGACATTCTGCCCTCCTTAAGGCCCCCCTTCACCCCCTGGCTTGTGTGGGTATTTTTTGTGAAATTTTGCTAAGAGCTTTGGGGCATTTACATGAGAGGATTCTACCCATTCCTGGAAACTTTCATCAAAATCCTTCCATCTGATAAGATGATAAACTTTATTATGTTTCTTTTTGGAGTCCAATATCTCTTCCACCTCATGATGTATTTGTCCTTCTATGATGGTGGGGTGGGTCACCGCTTTTTCAGGATGCCATTCATCTGGTAGAGGAGTCTTTTTGAGTAGATTGAAGTGGAAAGTAGAGTGCATTTGACGTAGATTCTTTGGTAATTCCAGCTCGACAGTCACTTCATTGATTACTCTCTTGACTGGGAAAGGTCCCATGTATTTCTGTCCTAGCTTTTTGCTGGGTTGTTCGCTCCTAAAGTGTTTGGTGGAAACATAAACTCTATCTCCAGGTTGCAATTTCCATTGCTCCACATGGTGGCGATCGGCATACTTTTTATAATCCTCTTTGGCTTTGTTCAAGGTTTTTTGTATAATAGTCCACTGCTCTGTCAGGGAGGTCCACCATTCTCCCAAATCTCCTGGTTTTTTTTTTTTTTTTGGTTTTTTGATTAATTTCGAAGGGTATAGCTTGTCCCTCATATCCGTGCACAATTTTGAAAGGGGACTCTCCCGTAGAACTGTGGACACTGTTATTGTACGCATATTCAGCATAAGGGATAAAATTTACCCAGTTGTCTTGCTGATAATTTATATAGCACCTGAGAAATTGTTCTAACACTTGATTTATTCTTTCCATCGGTCTCTGGGTGATGGACGGAGCTTAAACCTTGTTCAATGCTGGCTACTTGCAGTAGCTCCCCCCAGAAGTTGGCAACGAACTGCGCACCTTTATCGGAAATCAACTTGGTGGGAAAAGAATGAAATCTTACTATGTGTTTCATAAACAAGCTGGCTAATTTCTTTGATGTAGGAATAGTGGCACACGGGATGAAGTGAGCTTGTTTGGAAAATAAATCTACAACCACCAAAATACAAGTGCATCCTTTGGAGGGAGGCAAATCTGTTATAAAGTCCATAGAGATCACTTCCCAGGGCCTGGAGGGGGTTTCGAGTGGTTGCAATAATCCCAGAAGTTTCCCCCTCCTTGATTTGGCCATTATGCATATAGGACAGGTGGATATATATTGGGAGACATCCCATCTCATGGTTGGCCACCAAAATTGTCTTTGAATTAGGTGGAGGGTTTTAAGGTAGCCAAAATGTCCTGCAAATTTGGCATCATGATATTGCTGAAGGACTTCCTTCCTGAGACTTAAGGGAATGTAAAGTTTAGAGCCGTTAAGCCATTCCCCCGCCTCCGTTTGGGTGAGTTCTGCTTTGGGCGCATTCCCCACTTCTTTTTCCACTTCGCTTTTCACTTTTTCTCTCCACCCACTGGGATCAGGCTTCCTTCCCATTTGTGCTTTGGTTGCTTGGCTACGAGTAGTCACTGCTCCTCCCAATTGGGTGGGAGAGAATACAGTGTCAATGATCACCTCCCTCTGGCTGTCGTGCTGGGGCATGCACGAGAGAGTGTTCGCTAAGAAATTGGATTTGCCAGGCAAGTAATTCAGGGAGAAGTTGAATTTAGAAAAACAGCTTCCACCCACTGAAGCTGTTTAGCATTAAGCCAGTGGGGTGCGCAAAGCGCTTCTAAGTTTTTATGATCTGTCCATACCTCGAGGGGTGGCGAGCCCCTTCTAACCACTGTCTCCAGGTGGAGAGAGCAAGTTTTACAGCAAAGGCTTCCTTCTCCCATACATTCCAGTTTCTTTCAGCGTCAGTGAACTTTCTTGAAAGATAGGCACATGGATGCAATTTTTTTATTGGTGTCCTGCTGCAGTAGCGCCCCTCCCATGGCCGTGTTGCTGGCATCCACCTGCACAATGAATTTATGGTTTTCGTCAGGATGCTGCCACACTAGCTCGGAAGTGAATTTGGTTTTTAAGCCTTCAAAGGCTTGCTGACATTCCCCAGTCCAATTTAATTCGCTTGCGGTTTCCTCGCCTGCAGTTCCTTCCCTTTCGTTTTTAGTAAGTCTGTTAAGGGCAAGGCAATTTGGGCGAAATTTTCTATGAAGGGTCTATAAAAATTAGCAAAACGCAGAAATGATTGCAATTGTTTTCGGGTAGTGGGAGCCGCCCAGGTATTGACTGCCTGGACCTTGGCCGGGTCAATTTTTAGCCCTTGACCCGATATGCAGTAGCCTAGATCAGGGGTGGGCAATTGTTTTGGCTCAGGGACCACTTTGTGCGAGCAGAGGTTAGCGGAGGGCCGCACCTTTTAAAATGATTGCATTCATTAGTTAACTTTGCATTTCAGAAAAGGTATGTATTGTATCATAAAAGTCAATAAATATAAATTAAATAAAATATTGGTAGTTTTATTCAATTTATTTATTGTGCTAATTTCATATCATCTATAGCTGCAAGCACATTTAATTTTAGAAGGAAATCTCGGTTCAAGGCGGATTTTTCTGACTGTCTTGGTGGGTCACAAAAAACTCTGTAGCGGGCCGCATGTGGCCCGCGGGCCGCAATTTGCCCACCCCTGGCCTAGATAGTCCAATTCCTCCTTGTGGAATTCACATTTGGACAATTTGACAGGCAACTTGTGTTTGATCAATGCTTTTAGTACTTTTCTGACCAACTCCACATGGGAAGCCTTATCTTGTGTATAAATCAAAACATCATCTAGGTACACAATCACTCCCTTATACAAATATTCATGCAACACTTCGTTTATGAGCATCATGTATACAGATGGAGCCCCTTTCAGGCCGAAAGGCATGACTAAATATTCATATTGTCCCAAAGGCGTGTTAAATGCGGTTTTCCATTAATCCCCCTCTCATATTCTGACATGAAAATACTTATCTTTAAGATCTAATTTCGAAAAGACCTTACCCTGTGCCACCACATTGAGTAGATCTCGGATTAATGGGATGGGGTAGGCGTTTGACATCGAGACGGCATTGATTCCACAGAAAACGGTGCATAGCCTAAGTCCCCCATCCTTTTTCTTCACAAATAACACAGGAGCTGCATGGGGGGAACTGACGGGACGGATGAAACCCCTCTCCAAGTTTTTATCAATGAATTTTCGTAACTCCTAGCGTTCCGCCGGAGTCATTGAGTATAATTTGCCCTTGGGCAATTTTTCTCCTGGAACTAGTTCAATGGCACAATCTGTGGCGCAATATGGGGGAAGTCCATCTGCTTCCGCTTCACTAAACGCTTGAACTAAATCTTTATATTCAGGAGGTATACACTTCAGCTCTTCCTGGCTGAGTAGAGCCACTTCTAAAGAAGTGGGGGCTTTGTTTCCCCATTCTTTATTCCATTCATGGGTCCGGCATTGGTCTCTGCTGAAGATGATCATCCTGTCTGACCACTTAATGTAAGGATTGTGATCCCAAAGCCAGCGGCTACCCAAGATTAGAGGGTACTTGGCTACTTGGCTGACAATATAGGGTTGGGTTTCCCAATGCTTTCCCATGCCAGTAGGTACAGGTTCAGTTTCATAAGTGGCAGGGTTCATATTGGATCCATCCATTTGCTCGAATATTATGGGATTTTCCAATTCATGGGTTTCCACCCCTGGTGAAATAATATCTCTAGAGCAGCCAGAGTCTATTAAAGCTTGTACCCTTACATGAGTTCCGTGCTTGGGATTTACCAGTACCATTGGCATAAACAGTATGGCCCCCCTTTCTCTCACCTCTTTAGGGGTGAGTCTCTCCACCCTCCAATCCAGGTGCAGGAGGTTCAGTTGGATTATCTCCGGTAGCCATCCTTCCCGGGTGTGGGTTAAGGGAGAGAAGATAAGATTCTCAACAAAATGTCAGTCTATGGAATTCAAGTTACTCTGATTTCATCTCCTACCCCTTGCTGCAAGAACTCCAAGGTCTCTTAAGTCAAAAGGGTCTTTATTGAAAGATTATATTCAAAGTACAGGTGTCCATAATAAATCCAAAGGCAAGAAAGCTTCTGGCTGAACACAAAGCTTTGTTGAGAATGACGTGTTAGTTACATGTTGCAATATATCAAACCCTCCTTTCTACTCCCCCCTCCATAGTCTAGAGATAGCAGAGGTTTGGGAATGTGAAAGTAAGACTCCTCCAAGGTCTGTGGCTAGCCATGCTAGATAAGGCCGTCCTGGGAACACAGCTGTCTGTGAACCTGCAGACAAACAAAACTGGAAAATACAGCAGTTACAAACAATATGGCAGTACTGTGGTTAGTAGGCCTGACAAGTGGGCTGAGGGGTTATCTAGTTCCCTCCCCTACAATCCAACTGTCATGAGGATTGGAAAATTCCAATCATAAACAGTTTATAGTAAGACTCCTGTACTAGTGGGTCAATGGGCCACCACTCAGCCCACCAGTGCCCCTGCACTAAATCCGGAAGCCATTGGGCCCCAAGGCAGTGGAAACTCCAAGGAAACTCCACTTCTAGGTGCTAACCCAGAAGCCATTGTGCCCCAAGGCAGCAGAAATGCCAAGGAAACACCACTTCTAGGTGCCAACACCCTGGAGATAAGGCTCAGTGACTTGCCAGCTGCTGAAGCTCCCATAAAGAAGGCCGGTTAGCAGACAACTGGCCCTGGTGTAGTAAACTTTCTTAAGTCTCATTTACTTGTCCCCTCCTCAGGTCCACCTCATCCTTCTCCTCTGCTTCCTGAAGAGGAAAGTTAACCCCCAACATGCTGCTCCCTTTATGACTGTCCCTTCATGACTGAGTCAAGTAACAACCCAGTGGCCAAACTGCGAAACCCAAAGGCAAGACCCAAGACGATACAACCCAGGAGCCTAAACATGGGAATTAAGAGACTGTTGCCTGACCCCTTGGAGCCCCCACAGCCAGGCAATAGAGGCCAGTGGACTTACCTGCCTTGTCAATCAGGTCCACTGTCACCTCAAGATGACTGGATTACAGCAGCCTAGGCCAGATCCACTACTGGCCATCAATTGTGCTAATCTTGTAGAAAGTTCAGATCACATCTTCAATTTCAGTGTTCCGCATGACAGGTTTGCTGATTTCAGCAGATGCAATAATACAGCATGCCATTAAGTGGCCTAATTGACAAAACCTAAAAAACAGCTCTGTAGGCCCACAAAGGGTGCAATTTGAGCAGGGAAAAGGGGGAGGGGTTTAACCAGCCATCATCCTGGGACTGTAGATCCTTGCTAAGCTAGTAGAAATAATGTGTGCAGCAAACCACCCTTCAGATGACTGCTAGCCCCCGCACCGGAGCCTCAGCCAGGCCTTCACCGCTGCTGCTGCTGTAAGTACTCTCTGCAACTAAAGTGAAAACAGTGAGGGAGCCTAGATAGACTGGAGGCCTGCAGGGGCTGGGCCTAACCCTGCTTCAGCCCTCCTAACTAAGAGACACTGGTATCAGTATTTCCTTTCTCTCCTTGGCCACTTCATCCTCAAAGGAAGAGCCTGCAGGGCCACTTTGCAGGAGGCCTATTCACTGTCTGCTTGCCCTTAGCAGGGCTACTACCCTTTCTGGGTGGCATGATGGAAACTTACAGTAAAGTAATGTAATGTACTTCTGTCAATACTTTTCATCATCTCAGGCTCCTCAGTAAATAAAGACTGGGTTCCACAGAAAGGAAGACCACATGTCAAAAAGTTCTTATCAACAACCCAAGTCATTTCTTGATTCCAGAAATTTAACCTGAGTTCTTCAACTCATGTCATCAGGAAACTTCTCAAAGGTAGCCAGAAAGCCATTCTGATACTCCTTAATGGATTGCTCCACAATTGTATATATAAGACTCAACAAGTTAACTCGTGTTACTCAAATGTAACAAATTAATTTGTTTTTGAAATCTTACCCTGTATGAGACATAGGAGTAATGCAATTTTAAACAACCAGGCAGACAGCTGACTCTCACTGTAAAGTTTGCAAACAAAAATTATTCCTGGGATTTTAACCATTTTTCTGAACATATTTAGCACATGGAAATGGAATATTATTGCTTTACAGTTAAAAAAAAACCCCAGGTTTTGAATTTAAAATATGATTCTTAATTAGTATTACGGTAACTGATTCTATTTAACTGCCATCTCTATGGTAACACATTTCTTATTCTTTCATTCATAAATTACAGACATTGTTTAAAATCATCTTTGGTAGATCAAGAATCCCCAAATGCTTCTTTATCTGTATTCTGGTTTATGTGCCAATAGGTTTTGTTTGCTTGACTTGCATCCTGAAAATATATCTTACTATCAAGACTTTTAAGAATTTCTAGTCATAAATCACTTTAAGCAAATAGTGGTACCACTAACATAGACTGGCGATATGACAGACTAAGGACAAAAACATTTGGAAGGTACTTGGCATGTATTATTAAATGAATGGGAAATGATCACTTGTTACCAGAGATGATTAAAGAGGATTGCATATTTTACTTGCAAATTGGACACAGTTGGCAAGTTAACCTGCAAAAGCTTTACTACAGCTGAAGTACCATTTTAGTCTGTTGTGCATGTTTGAAATACGAATTCATGGTCTATGATGCTCTGGATGTGAAATGAATGCGGTTATAGTTTTATGTACATAAGAAATATCAAGCATCTTTTACCATTTTTATCTCATCTTTCAGGGAGTTTTGCGTATACTCAGTAAACAGGATCTGCTAAGCAAAAATATGTAAATAAGTTTCACATGGTATCAAATTCTTCTATTAGGATTTGAGAATTTGCATTGCATATATCTACAATAAAGGAAAATATGACATGCAATGGTAGGGATAAATTTAGCTATGCTTACCTTATGCATTAATCATTTTTGTTATTATTTATTTATTAACAAGATTTTTACATTGCTGCAACGTTTTGCATTTAATGTGTTTAATTTAGATTTGATTTCTGGTGGATAATGTGGAAATTTTAATATTTGTTTCTGTGAATTTAAATGCAGGCCTCTGAGGAAAGCAGGAGCGGGGCTGGAAGGATGAATGGAGTCTGGTGATTGGATGGTTGCTAGACTGGGGAGGGGGGTGAACTGCAGTTTTTAGTCCAAAAACTGAAGGAAGAGGTTTTCAGTCAACATTTATGTCTCAGAGAAAGGATTCTGTCTGAAACGGGCAAACCGTATGGATCCTGAGTGTGTCTGTGTGTTTCTTATAGAGAATTAATCAGCCAGAAGTCTAGTTAAGTTAGTCTTTGGGTGTCTCAGAGGAAGGATTCTGGCTAAATCAGGCTGCCTGAGAGCCTAATTCTGTATAAATCAGGCAAACTGACTTAGTTTGTGGGTCAGTTTGTGTATATCTGAGAATACAGCCCTCCCGGCCGGCAGCATAAGCATTTGGAATGGGGGCTGATTTTGCAGCTCAGGAAGAAGAAAGGCAGGCGCCTTATTCCCGGGCATCCAGAGATCTGCTTGGAGGTGAAGCCATAGGCATATAAGTGGATCCCACCAGATGATGGTGAGATCAGCTCCACCTGGAAGAAATCTGAGATGATTACTTTTGTTCTTGGACCATTCCATGCTTTCTTTGGGAGCTTACCAGTTGGATGTCTTCCTTTTTGTTATACTGTGATTTTTGTGTGTGACTTGCATAGTTGTACTGCACTTTGAATGATTTGTGGTGCATGATTCTTTGATTCTATTTCTTCATTTTGTGGATTGTGTCGAGAGTTTTGTACTCCAATATATTTATTTGACTGTGTTATATAGTATATTTGCTTCTTGTACCCTATTCGCGTGCATTCACCTATTTTGGTCATATTTTGAGTGGGTTCCTCCTTGTTTTGGTTGCGTTTGTTTTGGCACCAGCACTTTCACCTGCCTCGCATTGCAGCTGCGGCTCCTAGGGCTGCCTCAGCCCGCTCAGCAGCAGCACTTTCACTGGGCTTGTGATCGTGGCTGTGGCTTTTAGAAGCAGCCACGTTTGGAAGCGTCTGGGGCAAGTTGGAGGTATCTAGTCGCCTCAGGCGGCTGCTGCGCTTTGCATCTGTTGCATTTGGGGCAGGTGTCTGGAGGACTCCTAGCCTGACTTTTGGCAGTGGCAGCAGTGCTTAGAAGCAGTTTGGCCTTTTAGGCCTGTGGCTGACCACATTGTTTTGTGGGGGCCGGCATCACAGTACAGCCAGGCTTGATGATTCCTTAGAGGAGGAGCAGCTGGAACAGCCAAGGCTTGCTGACAGCCTTGCTTCTCCTGAGGAGGAGCAGCCTGTCTCCCGTCAGCCAACCACAGCTGAACTGTTAGATGCCGAATCCCAGCCAGAAGCTCCCCTTCCCCACCCAGAGCCATCAACCCAGACGCAGCCAGCTTCCTTATCCCCTCCAACATCTCCAGACCCCTGAGAGCAACATCGATGCAGCAGGCACAAAAAAGACTTACAGACCCGATGTCAATCAGCACACCTCCAAGCTCTGAACAGGCCGGCCTTCTCAGAGGAAGGAGGGGCTTCAGAGGAGGAGACTTGAAGCAGCTGTGCCAGCTGACATAACGCTCCCAGAGTAGAAGAGCATGAGGGAGGGGCCCTTTCAGTGTGGCTTCAACGAGTTCTCTGAACTGCTACTTTGTTGCCTGCGCTTGCTCCTTGGAACAGTTTCTCTGACCGCCGACCCAGTCTGTCTTTGACTACTCCCTTGATTTATGGACTTTGTTCATTCCTAGCCTTGACAGCTGGTTCTCATTACCTGTCAGCAGTACTCTGAAGACCCGGCTGCTGCCTGAAGCAGGACAGCCGGAGCCTTCTCCCCTCCCCGTGCGGTGCTGCAGGCTTTCTGTTTGTTGGCGTTTATACTCCCTCGTAATTACAGTCTGAGGGGTATACACAAAGGACCTCCTTATTAACCTCCTTTACCTTTGGGGGGCCAGCTTAGCAGGGCATCTGGAATACAGTGGTTAGGTGGTTTGGCCATGCAGCCGCGCTCTGCTTGTGAGATTTCCACTGTACCCAGGTGCTTGTGTAAAGTATCTCAGTAGGTGGACTTGGTATGCTTCTTTGCTTAGCACAGTTTCTCCTCAGTACTTTGGTGGCCATTTTGTGCTGAGTGGTGGCAATGTTAGTAAACTCTACTACAGTACCTTCAGGGACATTTTGTGGTGTGTGGTGGCTATTTACTGGGAATTTTGCTGAGTCGGTGGAGACCCTAATTTTGACACATCATGCCCAAGGGTAAAGCTAGTGGGCCCTCCAAGGACAAACAGCCTGCATAACGCCCAGCCTCTAGATGAGTGGTAACAACTACATCATCCTCTGACGAGGAGGAGGATATTTCAAGCATGCAGGCTATATTGCAACACCTTTTAACTTTAGAGCAAGCAAGGGGTGGTGCACATGCCGCAGAGGGCAGGGAAAAAAGAGTGAGGGCTGGTAGGAGCTCTTCCAAAACCACATGTTTGTCTTGTATGCCATGCATCCATGCCATTGTTGTGTTGTATGCCATCACTGTATTCTGACTTTTATACTGAGAATGATGTAGACAATTCTACCATTGTGGTCTGCTGCATTTTACACTGCATTTTATATTATAATACTTTTTTTTTTAAATTTTATTTTACTATCTAAAACAGAAAACTACAAAGAACTACGAAAGTACAAGGGAAGGAAAAAAGGGAGAGAGAAAGAAAAGGGGAAGGGGGGTGGAAAAAGGGGGAGGGCAACATACAAACAATAAACACTACACTTCAATGCTTTCCCTTCATACTGCCATAGTTAAAGATTAAACCTTAATAAAGTAATGATGGAGTGGTTGACCTTACAAAATACAAATTACAGTTCAAATTAAGTCTTCTTCCCCCCCCCCAGGCCTCAGACGCAATTCTCTCTGAGCAGCTACAGCCGCAGCGCTTGTTGCCTCCCCCCTCCCTTCGGGCTTCGGATCTTCTTCTTTTTCCTTGGTGTCTTGCCCAAATTCTTGATTTTTGTCCACAAAATCCCTTAGTTGATCTTCCGAATTTATCTTGTAAGCTTGATCTTTATAACTGAACCAAATTCCTTCCGGAAATAGCCATTTATACTTTATCCCACATTCCCTCAGGAGAGCTGCCAGCCTTTTATACTTAAATCTTCTTTTCCGAACTAGAAATGGAACATCCTTCAGTATCTTGACTTTATTTCCCAGAAAGTCCAAGTCCGCATTATATGAGTTGTATAGGATAGTGTCCCGGACCCTCCTAGATGAAAACTCAATAAAGATCTCGCGAGGCAGCTGCCGCTTCGTTGCATATTTTGAAGAAGCCCGACGGACTTCCAAAATGGCGCTTTTTACTTCTTCTTTAGTTGCCCTCATGGGTGTCGCCAATAATTCCGAGGCAAGATCCCTTAAATCCTCGTTTTCCTCCTCTTTAACATTCTGGAGGCGCAAAATAGTCTGTGTTCATTCTACTTGCAGCCCGATCAGCTGGTTTTCCACCAACTTTAGCTCCTTGTTCGTTGCTCTCATGAGTGACGCATTTTCCCGAGCAGACTTCTCTGCCCCCCCGCTACTTCCTTGATGGCTTTCACATCGCTCTCAATTAAGCCCACCCTTTGATCTGTTTCATTCAGCTTGTCAACAAAGGGTTTTATGGCTTCGATAACCGACCTTTTCACCAAATGCTCGAGCGACTCCCCTCTTCCCTGCAGGGCAGCCGAAATTGACTTGCCCAAAGCAGGACTCTGTTTTTTCGCTGCCATTTTAGGGGGGGGACCGCCAACCTTCCGAAACTCAGCGAGGGGGAAGAAATCCGAGTCTTCTTAACTTCAGATCCCACCACTCCTTCACATGTGCTTGTAACAACAGAAGGGATTCGCTTACTTACAGGCTTCTGCCTAGTCCTGTTCTTTGCCGTTTTCCGTGGCCCGGCAGCACGCAAGGTGCCGCGCACGTCTGCCGGCCTCCATGGGGACAAATGGGCATTTTACCCCCTGCGTCAATTTCCAGGGGGCTCTTCCCGCCGCGTCCCGGACCCTGACTCCCTCCCTGGGAGTCCTGGGGGCTAATCTTTGCAGATCAGCCGCCCGGTCAGGCTGCTCGGGCGCTTCCTCTCGGACCTGCGGAGAGGAGCGTCCAACATGGCCGCGAAAACGAAACCGAATCATATTATAATACTTTCTTATGCATTATATGAGAAGACTCCTGAGGGTGTCCAAACTGCTAATATTAACTGCCAAAGGAGCTATCAGGCTCTTCCTTATCGCTAAAAAATATGCGCTTTCATTTCTCTGTGGCCTTGGCTGAGAGCTTGCAGCTGGGTGCTGAAATGTATCTACTTCACAGGAGATAAGATTCTACTGTATACCTTATCTCAGACTAAACTGCTTTTTGTTCCCATGTAACTTTTTAGGCTTTCGCACCTAAATGCAAAGGTGGGTGGGAGAACATTTCTCTTTATCAGCAGTCCTATTGTTTGATTAGTTACTTCTGTCAACTTCTACCTATGAGTGAACACCAGAATTGTATGGATCTCTAAATAAAGGTTCCTCAACCAATGCACATGCCTGCTTGCTGTGAGGGGCTTGGGGATCTAACTGCAAGGGATTAACACCCTAGTACTGATACTGTTTGATGGAAATTTTAATCCATCTTTCTGCACTTGAAGGTGAGCCTACTGCTGATATGTGTTTGTTTCTCATCCAGTATCTGAAAGTGCAGTGGCTGCGCAAGGTGAGCCTGGGGAGCTTCTGGAGCAAAATTTGACACCTGGCTCAGAACAAGTGGCTGTGGCAGTCCAAATACCTGAAGGAGATGGTAAGCCCATGCATACACAACATGTGGGTTCTCACATGGGTTCTTGGCCTTGGGGGCCTTGGGGCTGCAACTTGTATCCGGGATGACTGGTGGCTCTGCAATTGCCCTCCACTACAGCTTTTCACATGGGTGGGCAAAGTATAGGGTTTTTTGTCCCTTCATTAGGCAGTGGGAGTCAGTTTTCACAAGGGCCTAGTGGACAAGCATCTTGGTATGGGGATGTCAAGGATGTCTTCCTTGCTATGGTCAGCAATGCCGGGTTGCAGGGAACTGTTGCTATAGAGGCACACACACACACATCATGAAAAGTGTATGATGTTTATTTACAAAGACTATATTACAATTGTCACAAGACTGACTGGCATAAGGCTCTGCCAGACTTATGTTACCAACAGAGGGCACAATATAATGGCACTTCAACCCTTAAGTACATATTTGCTTAATTACAGGAGATTACTGGAATAGTTGCTGACTCACCATGACTGAGTCTGATTAGCCTTGTGTATCACCTGACATGCAATCATGTGACTTAGTACCTGTCAGGCTAGATCATTCTCATCTAGCCTGCTGTCACTGCCAGTAAACAGCTTCAACAGGGGAGGGGGCTGTTCAATCTCCCACTAGTCAGTTTCCGGGGTGGGATTTCTATCCAGGGACTTCTTGGTACCCTGCATGGCTGGCGCTATCATCATATGGGTCCATTCCATTTTGTGCTCTTCCTTTTGGTGACACGGCAATGCCGATGGGAGATCACCTGACCACTACTACTAGGGAAAAGTTCCTTAAGGGAGAGTATGTTGATGTTTCCACTCTCCTGTTCAGAGAGTTAAAGGATAAGGAGGAACTTGATAGCGATAAGGATTGTTTGAAGCATAGGAAGGTTGACTGTACCTGGGTCAACTACTTCCCAGGGATGTTAATATATGCTGGTGTTATAGCCAGGGCATAGCCTTGGCATGCAGCCCCTTTGTTTCAATATATTGACATTATATATATGGGCTATACGGTTTTTGTCAGGCCAGCATGGCTCGAATATGACAAAGAGTTCCATATGAAGGTGGCCATGAATCTGGCCCTTCCCTGGGATCAGATTCATCAGCAGCTTTGGTTGCAGCTGATGGCCCCAGTTAAGCCCGATAGTGGTGACTGTTCAGATAGTACAAAATTCAGCATCAGTAGTCATCCCAGAGCACCTGCACCTCTGTGGGGCAGCTAGTTCAATCCTGGCTCCTCTGCTTGGAATATTGTTACCAAGGTGTTTGCTCTAGGAAGGCCTGTACATTCAAACACCAGTGCCCAATTTGTGGGGGTCCCCACTCATTTACAGGCTTTCCCCTGGAAAAGGGGCCTGGCCCCATGAAGCTGAAGGTACTTAGGTGGTTACTTTCTGCTTACCCCAAGCACCAAGAGGTACTTTTCCTGTTAGATGGTTTCATGTTTGGGTTTAGAATTCCGTTCCAGGGACCCCGGGACCCCATCTTGTCCCCTAATTTGCATTCTGCTTTTGGCATGGAGGATGTGGTCAGGGTCAAGATAGCTAAGGAGTGTGCTGAGGGGCGAGTTTTGGGCTCCTTTGCAACTTCCCTGGTGCCTTGTTTGTGGGTTTCTCTGCTTGGTATGGTGCCTAAGAAGGTGACTACTGATTTCAGACTCATCCCCCACCTTTCTTATTCTAGGGGCAAATCAATTAATGATGCTATCCCTGAGCATCTGTGCGCAGTGCAATATACTTCATTTGGTCAAGCAGTCAGGGTTGTGAAGCGATGTGGGGTTGGGGCTGAGTTGGCCAAATGCATTTCGCCTCTTTGCCGGTGGATCCGGATGATTTTGAACTCTTGGAGTATTTGTTCGATGGCTAGTCCTACAAGGATAGGGCGTTGCCAATGGGCTGCTCTATTTTATGTGTGGATTTTGAGCGCTTTAGCTTTTTTTTGGAGTGGGCACTGCAGTCCCGCCTTCAGTGTCAGGACACAGTTCATTATCTGGATGACTTTCTTTTTGTGGGCCCTGCAGGGACTAGGCAGCGTGCCCGGCTTCTTGCCGGCTTCATTCGGCTAGCTGATGAATTAGGAGTCCCTCTAGCACATGAAAAGCCTGAAGGCCCGGTGCAGGTTTTAACTTTCTTAGACATTGAGCTCAATACAGTGCGGCAGACTTCACAGTTGCCAGCTGAGGAATTGTGTGACCTCAGAGCTCGACTTACCTCCTTTCGGAAGATGCATAATGCTTCCTTACTGGAATTGCAGAAATTGGTTGGGCACCTAAATTTTGCATGTTGAGTGGTCATGCCTGGGACGGCCTTCCTTCAACACTTCTGTGACTCTATGGAGAGCTTGTGGTTGCTTCATCATAAGATTAGGATTAAAACAGACATGAGGATTGATTTGGAGGTTTGGGATGAATTTCTGCATTCATATAATCAGATTACCTTCTGGAGGGATGACCTCCTTTTGGAAGGTGAATAGCAGGTGATGTTTGATGCCTCTGGGTCCAAGGGTTTCGGGGTCTACTTCTAGGGGCATTGGTGTGCGGAGCAATGGCCAGCCCATTGGGTGGAGGGGGGCCTCACATCAGACCGTACCTTTTTGGAACTTTAGTGGTGGTCTGTTTTTGGTGAAGAGAGCTTGCAAACCGTATGGTTCACTTCTAGTGTGATAACCAAGCAGTGGTTCATGTTCTCAACTTCTTTTCATCTAGATCCCCTTGGGTCATGAGGTTGGTTAGGGCATTTACATTGCAGCTGAACAGTTTGTTCTGGGCAGAGCATGTTCTTGGAGTTAATAATGGCGTAGCAGATGCTCTGTCTTGCTTTCAGATGGAATGGTTTCACCAGCTTGCCCCAGAGGCTGACTTACAGCTGGCTCTGGTGCCCCCAGAGCTTTCGACCCTTGCATGTTAGAGGCACGCAGGGAGATTAACTTAGTGATTGCTCCAAGCACAAGGAGGTCATATGATTGGGCAGCACAACAGTCTGCAAGATTTAGGCTGACCCAGGGGCTGCAGCAGGTATGGCCTATCCCCGTACCGCACTTGATGCAGTTTTGTGTGAAGCAAAAAGGTAAGGGCCTTGCTGTGAAATTTATTAGGGGCCAGCTGGCAGTGTTAGCCTTTGCCAGTAAAGCCAAGAGTGCAGCCGATGCTACATGTAACTTCTGTCTGCAGAATATGTTGGACAGGTGGTCACGGGAAGCAGCAGTAAGGAGGGATGATAGGCAGCCTATCTCCCCTACTGTCCTTCAAAGCCTCGGTGCATTGTGAAGTAAAGTTTGCAGTTCCGATTTTGAGGCAACTCTTTTCCATGCAGCTGCCCTCACTGCCTTTTTTTGGGGCCTTGAGAGTTAGTGAATTAGTTGCTAGTTCCCAGTCTGATGGGTTGGGTTGGGTCGGGCTTTACAAGCTGCAGACATTACGTTCGTGGATGTTAAAGTGTCTCTCCTGGTATGTAGG
Source organism: Eublepharis macularius (assembly GCF_028583425.1). Lineage (NCBI taxonomy): Eukaryota > Metazoa > Chordata > Lepidosauria > Squamata > Eublepharidae > Eublepharis > Eublepharis macularius. The sequence continues at coordinate 122,185,435 of NC_072792.1, forward strand.
ACCAAAACTGATCAGAAGGGTATGGGGCAGTCATTTTGCTTGGGCCTTGTACAGAGCTGGGCATGTGTCCCGTGCAGGCACTTAAGAGTTATGTGGCCATGCATGGCAAAGGAGGGGGTCCTTTATTTCACCATGCGAACAGTTCCCCCTTGACCAAGTACCAGTTCTGGGAGGTCACTGGGAGGGCATTGTCTGGTTTTGGACTGAATGGAGTCTGTTTTGGCACCCATTCCTTATGATTAGGGGCTGCCTCCACAGCTGCAGCAATGGGTTATCCAGTGCCTATGATTCAGAAAGTGGGGCACTGGCAGTCTTTGGCATACCGCTCATATGTTCACCCCTTGAAGGGCTTGTGAGCATGTATTGAATCTCTTGTCTTTGGAGGTGCTGTGTCTCACCGTGGGAGACTGCAGATCCTCATATGCGGACACAGCTTTGTCTTCTGGGCGGCCCACTAAGCTAAGAGGACAGTAATAATATCCTAGCTTGGCCTTAGTGAGTGGGCCACAGTTGAGTGGCAGGGGCTTAAGATGGCCCAGGCTGCTGCTACCATTCTTTAAGAGGAGGACTGTTCCCCCACTCATATCTTGTTATCCACCTAGGGGGTAACGATCTAGGGTTAATGAAGGGCAGAGCCCTGTCTTTGCAGGCTCAGGCTGACCTACAGCTGATAGGTGAGCACTGGCCTGGTGTTCTGCTTATATGATCTGTGATGCTTCCATGTCGAGTGGGGTGGGAAGACTTGGACCTATTGACAATTGAAAAGGCTGGGTGTAAGGCTGACAGAGCCCTTGAAAAAACTATGGCTGGGGGTTTGGAAATTTATTTGTCACTCCAGAATAAAGGCTGATTGTGCTGACGTCTACTGAGGTGACGGAGTCCAACTATTGGTGGCAGGCAACAAAATATTCTTGGATGACATACAGCAAGGTCTGAGGTTGGCCATAAGCCACCTGTGGGGTGCAAGGGCCTGAGTAGAGGCTCAGCCCTGGTGGTGGCAGGATAGGATGGGAAATGAGCAGGACAGTGACCCTCTTGGCATATCCATATTGTGGGGAATTGGGGTCTGTCAGGAGCAGCTGGTGGGCTTCACAGCAGCCAGTTGCAAGGGCAGACTGCCTGTTGGAACCCCTGGACAAGTCCACCCATTCCGGGCTCCATGGCAGTGGGGGGGTGGAAGCTTTAAAGGGGAACCATTTGTCTGGCTGCTGGGTACCAGCCATACTTTGGAGGGCTCACCTTGGGACAGTGGGGGCTCACCCAGGCAGGTCAAGGTGTGATCTCAAGGCTTGACCTGCACCGCTAGTTAGATCCCTTGCCGTATTCTAAGTTATGTTGTTAATAATAAAGTGGTCCAAAGTCTGTACCCAAACACTGTGTCTGCCTGTTACTTTGACTGGGGGGGGGAGCAATTTGGCCCTCCTGGCCAGCAGCATAAGCATTTGGGCCAGGGGTCTACTTTGCAACCCCGAAAGAAGAAAGGCAGCTACCTTATTCCTGGTCATCTGGGGATTTGTTTGAGGGTGGAGCCATAGGCATATAAGCCGGCTCCATTTCAAAGCTCGTAGCCTTCTCCTTGCTTGGCCCACCCTCCCTCCCTATGGCAGTGCAGGATTAGCCAGTCACTATTTTATCGGGGCCAGGTAGGATTTTTTTCTCCTTTCCTTATTGGGTCTTGTGGAGAGGAGTTTTTTGCCTACCTTGCACTTCAGGAGTTATTAATGTTATGGTGGTGCTGTAAATAGTTGGTCACTGGCAGGATAGGATGGGAAATGAGCAGGACAGTGACCCCCTTGGCGTATCCCAATTGTCGGGAACTGGGGTCTGTCAGGAGTGGCTGGTGGGCTTCACAGCAGCCAGTTGTGAGGGCAGACTGCCTGTGGGTACCCCTGGACAAGTCCACCCCTCCTGGGCTCCACGGCAGTGAGGGGTGGGAGCTTTAAAGGGGAACCATTTGTCTGGCTGCTGGGTACCAGCCATACTTTGGAGGGCTCATCCTCAGGGCAGTAGGGGCTCACCCAGGCAGGTTAAGGTGGAGGTCCAGTGCCCCCAGGTCTTGACCTGCACCACTAGTTAGATCCCTTGCCATATTCTGAGTTATATTGTTAATAATAAAGTGGCCCAAGTTTTGTACCCAAACACTGTGTCTGCCTGTTATTTTGACTGGAGAGGGGACAAAGAGATTAATCTATCTAGGTCAGGCAAGCTGTGTAGAAAGACCTGAATGAATCTGTTTGTGTAGAGGAGATGAGAGTTTAGTCTGCTAGTGAAGATTTGTGTGGAAAATTAGTTTGTGTGCCTGTGAATATTCCTTTAAGAAAGATTATTTGTAAAACCACCAAGTTTAAGAACTACTATGAAATCAATATGTTTATCAAAACACTGTAACCATCATTCTGAATTTCTTATAAATAAATTCTAGTTTTCTTAAAGAAAAAAGGTCCTTTCCCCCCTCAGAACCACCCTTACATCCTGAATGTTCTGCCAAACTATAACAAACCTTCCTATATTACCAGTTAAACTAAGGAGTTCTAAGGCAAAAGCCTTTGGTGGCAGCAAAAATCTTTTGAGGGAGTCAGGGAAACAGTAATATAGGTTACACAAACACAAAAAGGAAGGTGTTCTTGAGGTAAAAGCCTAAGTAAAGAAGGAAACACCTGAAGATCTGTATCACCGGGGGAAATGAGTGTTGGTTGTTACCAGAGCCCTCCTAAGGTATAAGGTTAGGGTAATGTAAGGAGGAGCTAAACTGAAGGTCCAATAGCAAAGATTTAAAAACTAAGTAAATCATTACACTCACCTTTCTGCCCTCACAGGGCCACCAAGGTGAGTAACAAATTACTCTGTAGATGAATTAAAATGACATCTTAAAAACCTTTGAAACCAACATATATATCATTAAAGAATTTAAAACCAGATCTTAAAATAAATACAAAAGATTAAAACAGTAGTTAAAACACTAGGGAGGGAGGATGGATCACTGGGGAAATGTCAAGTGAAAAAAAATCTTCACCCTAGTGGAGGAAGATGGCAACCGGGTTGGTGGGGGGGGAGCAAATCTCCCTGGTGAGAGATTTCCAGAGTTTGGGTGCTACTACTAAGAAGGTCCTCTCCCAGGTTGCCACCTGTTTTATCTTGGAAAGCAGAAGCACCCAAAGCAGAACCTCTGAAGTAGAATGTAATGGAAGGTAGGTTAATAAGGGAATATGGTCCCAAAACATATTGGGCTTTGAAGGTTAATACCAATGTTATCTAGATGGGTCTCCTTTAGAGTAGGGGGAATTATCAAACAAGGAAAAAGCTGTGAGAGGTAGTAAGAAGCGAGATCCTCCACCAAAGTATACCAGGTCCCTTCCCCGAGGAAACTAACTAGTTGGATGTTTTTCCAAAACAAGGATTATTTTATTAAAGGGGAAAAGAAACACATGGCAAAAGGCAAACAAACGGTTTCACAAGCATACAAGAATTCTAGGGAAATCAGTAAATTGTAGGAATTTTGGTGATAGTTACCTATCACAGGAGTAGAGAGATCCACAGAGGAAGGAGGCTCGGATGACCAGTGTTCTTTGCCAGGAGGCTCAGGGCAAAGTGGGCCCTGGGGCTGGAAGGTGACTTCAGCCCCAAAGACAAAAACCTTAATGGTTGTCTCCTGGGTCGGACAAAATGATTGATTACCTTTGATTGGTCTGTCAGGATCTGACAAGAGTTAGCTTGCCTGTTTTAATTAAGTGTCTCTGGGGTTGGCTGATGAATGTTGAGTTTTTATCATATGTTCCTAGGAAGAGCTTAAACTTATCAGAGATGATTGATGGTCCTTGATTGCTGGATAGGATTTTAGCCGGGGTTTTAATCAATGGGAGAAATGAGTTTGGAATATTTGAGGGGAGCGGTTAGGAAAGTCTCTCAAGTGCCTTTCTTGTCAAAGAGGCTGCACATTCAGAGGCTGGGTGGGCAGGAGTTAATAGCACCTAATCACTCAGCATTCCATTTACATGGCATATTCATTCCAGTCTCCTGGCCAGAAGCTGGCAATGTTTTGCCCAGCTGGGTAGCTTGCTACTATGGCATGAAGTGCATTAGTTAAGGTTTTATGGTTTTTCCCAATCATAAGCAAGTATTAAATGGAAGAGAGCTAGGAGGACTGCTCACACCAGCACTTTGAATTACACCTAGAAATAGGTTGGGAGCCAAAGTGGATGGGCCAAGACTAGAGTGATATGTTCCCTACAACCCACTCCTGTCAACATTCAGCATTCTGCACCAATTGATGTTTCCAAATACTTCTTAAGAGCAGCCCCAAATAGAGTACATGACAACAATCTAATATAGTTGTAACCAAAGCATGTTCCACAGTGGCCAGATCTTTCTTGCTAAGGAAAGGCCACAGTTGGCTAACAAGTTGAAGCTGGTAAGCAGCACCCCTGACCACAGTAGTTACCTGCTTATCCAGAAGTACGGCTGGTTCTAACAGCACCCCCAAGCTATGGACCTGTTTCTTCACATGCAACCCCTAAAAAACAGGTGACACTTTAAATCCTGGGTCAGACCTCCTCCTCTTCAGTGCTACTTCCATATTGCTGGGATTAAGCTTCAGTTTGTTAGCCCACATCCTCGCCAACATTGCTTCCAGGTACCTGTTCAGAGTTTCTGCAGCCTCCCTGCAACCAGCTGAAAGGGCAAGCTAGAGCTGAGTGTCATCCACATATTGGTAACACACAACCCAGCCCAAATCTCCTGATGACCTTACTGAGCAATTTCATGTAGAAGTTAAAAAGCATAGGAGAAAGGATGGAACCTTGTGGAGGCCAAAGGCCAAGGAGTTAAGCAACAGTCCTCTAGCACCACCTTTTGAAGCCTACCTTCTAGGTTGGACTGGAACTATTGCAGAACAAAACCTTCCAATCCCAATCCACAACAGTGGTCTAAAAGGATACCATGGTCGATGGCATTGAAAGCTACTGAGAGGTCCAGGGGAGTCAACAGAGTTGCACTCCCTCTATCCATTTCCCATTGCAGGTTATTCACGACAACCAAGGCTGTTTTGGTTCCATAACCAGGCCTGAGACCAGGTTGGAAAGGATATAAGCAATTTGCCTCATCCAGGAAAGCTCAAGATTATCCAGCTACTATTGTTTCCATCTCCTTTCTCATGAATGGAACATTTGGGACTGGTCAATAACTATTAAGATCTCCTGGATTCAGGGTAGACTTCTTTAGAAATGGATGCAGCATAGCCTGTTTCAAGAGTGGGGTGACCACTCCCTCTCTCAAGGAGGCAATAACTACCTCTAAGACCCAGTTAACTACCCAACTCTGACAGATTAAGTTAGCCAAGAAGGGCAAGGCTCATGCAAGCAAATGGTAGGCCTCAACCCTTCAAGAATCCTGTCTCAGACTTAATAAATTAAGTATCTAAAACAATCCTGGCACCATCTAATCCTGTCACTGCTAACGTAGAGTCCTATCAAAATGGATGTGAGATACTTTATTTGCAAAGTGCTGAGCAAAACGGTTAGAGTGGTCCACCTAGCAGTCTATCTCCTCATGCAGGCCAGATCTCAATAGGCCTCTGACAGCCCAGAACAGCTTTTCTGGCCTATATTTTGCAGATGCAATGGTGGCAGAAAAGTGTTGTTTCTTTGCCACCATCACTACCACAAAGTAGGCTTTAAAATGAGCTTTTGCCAATGCATTATTTGTTCTAAGTTTTCCTCCACTATTCATCTAGCCACCTCCCTTGTCTTTTGATTGCCTGTAGCCCTTCAGTAAATCAAGTACACAAACCCTAGAGAGATGGTGCTTGGGAGCGATCATGTCAACTACATAGGTCCTTTTGTTCACCAGGGTCAGAATTCTACCAGGGCACAGACAGGAGCACCAACCATGAAGGTTGCGGTTTCCTTGGCAAAACTGACTTATCCTCAGCTTTTTAGTAGGGCTACATCTTGTTTGTTTGTTTGTTTGTTTGTTTGTTTGTTTGTTTGTTTGTAGTCTCCCTTTCTCACTGAAACTCAAGGCAGATTGTACAGTCTAAGTTAGTACAGTCAATTTCAAGGGCATCTCAATAAACAATGTAATAGAGTATATAAATGCAAATTTACAAATATTTAAAACTAGCAGAAAAAGAACATAAGCAATTCTAAGACTGAGATATTAAACAACATGGAAATGCGCAGCAGAATCATACTTAAAGCAACCAATAGTACATAGTAGCACATAGTAATCAAGTTTATGGTCCCTATCTCTGTATTCTTTCAACCTACTTCCTTACAGTACAGCCCTCCCGTTTGAGTAAAGCGATGCTCTTGAATAATTCAATTTTACATTGTTTGTGGAAAACCAGGAGAGTGGGGGCTTCAGGTAGACCGTCCCATAAGGTGAGTGCCATCTTATGGACAGCTGTATGGGCAGCTGTTGATTTTGCCCATGTTCAAGGTACCATGGTGGAACATAAGGAGAGAGGTGGTCCCATAGATACGCTGGACCAAGGCTGTGAAGAGCTTTGTATGTGATAGCCAATAGATTGAATTTAGCCTGGTAACTTTCCTGCTTTTGAACTGGTTGCACAAGTTGAGAGTGTGAGTGGTCTGGCAGATGCTGGAGATGGAAACATTACAAGGACATCCTCTGCCTCCCATCCAAACAAGCAGAAGGCAGGGGCAATGAAAAGAAGGATAAAAGTTGTGGTAGTAAAACCCCTTTCCCTCTAGTTCTGAGGCAAAGGGCTGTCAGAGTGTGGGAAGTACTGGTAAGGGAGGAAGGGAGGGCTTGGTGGTTTGTATTTTTTAACCAACCAGAAAGGGAATTGATAAAGTTAGATTAATTAGCTTAGTAGAACACTGGTTTTTAAAATATTCATAGACACGGGATACAGTTTTGCTGCATACTGAGGTATTTCTTGTTCAAACTGCTCCCATTCTACTTACAAAATCTGTCTGGCTTTTTCAACCTCAGCTGAATTGTCCTTGTATTATATCCTATGCCCATACAGCTTTTGACTTCTTTTCTATTTCATTTCACAACATCTACAACAAAAGGTTGACTTTGCTGAAAAGGAAAAAGAATGAGAAAATGGGATACTGTGAGTGAGGGACAGACACTACAACACTATGATCAGTACTCTGAAAAATAAGGAAAGGTAATACACTTTTAGCATGATCTTTTGTAAACATCAACAAATCTACAGCAACAGGGGCTAAAAGATTATGACAGCCATGCTTTATATCCCTAGAAAAGCGACAGGAGGGAAATCAAGCTGCAATGTACATTTGGGTCAAAGCCCATATCAATGGCAGTATGATGAAGTTTGAAAAAAGAACAGCAGGCAGCTTAGATTAAGTTCAAAAGAAGTATGGAACAACAACAACAAAAGGTTTATTTCTTTCTGGCCTTTTTGGCACAAGAACTAAATTCTGAGTGATTTATGAAGAAAGTCCTTAGGGGATATATGATGGTATGAAAAACAGGTCAATGCAGCATTTGAGAAAAAAAAAGCAAACATGACACGCCAATCAGCTCCACCCCCACCCCCACCCCAGTCTGGATAGAAGACAAAGTTTATTACAAATAGTACATGGGACATTCGTTTAGGTGGAATTAAAGGACTTATCCATTTTTTTACCATCCTTTCTCTAAGGAGCTTGACACAGTGTACCTGGTTCTACCTTTCCCACTGTATCTTTGCAACAACCTTGTGGGGTATGTAGGCAGGCTGCAAAAGAATGTTTGACCTCAGGTCACCAGGGATCTTCATGGCTAAGTGGGGATATGAATAGTATAATTCTAAGAAGAGTATGAGCCCACTGATTGCATAAGATTGCACTGTAATTCATCTAATGTGACATTCTGCTGCACTGTTATATAGGATGGCCTTCCAAATCTGAATCCCTTATACTATTTTTAAAGAGAGCAAAGACTAGAAACCACAAAACAGACTATGCGCAGTAATTTTGTTACACATACATCCTTGCTAAGGCATTGGAGGATCAAAATAATGCTGAGCTAGGATTTGCAGATGGCAATATAGTTATTTTTTATGGTGCAGACATGCAGCAGGAGTCTAAACAAGTTTGATTTGTGTTCAGAGTATTGGCTGGAAAAGATAACGAAGGGCCTGTGAATACCAAACAAAGAGACTGAGTAGGTATCCCAAGGCAGATTTATTTCTTTCAAGTCATCATGGCTCTTTTGCGAAAAAAAATGATTTGCCAATCATCCCAGCCCTCACTGTGCAGGGTACCCTTTTTGACTAATAGCTTAACTCTGACTTCCCAGTTATATATGATACTGGTAGCTTGTCTAGATCATTCAGAATCTAGCTATTTATCTCCTGAGATCCAACTCATACAATGGACACATCTGCTGGGGAGCTGCCAGTGTAACAGAAGTATGATCTGAAAGGGTCAAATAACTACTTCAGACAGGTGGTTGTTGATTAGACTGTCTCAAAGGTGTTTCAAAGAAATGTTTCAATTAAAAAATAAAATGCTAATTTTAAACACCTGAAGAAAAAGCTTAAAGTTACACCTCTGTTCTTTTGGGTATCACTGTTAACAACTCAGCAACATGGTTATTTGATATAATGTGATTGCTCTGGTTTGTATCATTTGAGTCTGCATGTAGTTAAACTCTTATCTAGGTGCCCTTTAAATGTTACCCTGCTACTAGAGTATCTGTTTTGTGTCAGAACCTTACAGTCCTGACTTTAGTTTTCAGGTCAGTTAAATGTTACTCCAACATCACAGAAGCTGCTCAAAAATGACTCTGTTCTGTGTTAGGACCCATGTAATTAGTCCCCATCCATGTCTTCAGTTCAGTTAAATGTTACTCCAGTCTCACAGAAGCTTCTCACATTAAAAATGGCTCCAGTACATCTAGGATAACATATTAAAGGTCTCCTCCATTACTCAATCTTAGAATATCAGATAAAGGAACCAAGAAAGGTGAATTGCTGGACTCAGTATTTTGGGAAACAACCAAGTTAGATTTCTAAATTATATCTCCAAATACATGGATGGAACATCCCAAGAGAACACTCAAAAATTAATTTTGTAAAGTCAATTATTTTGTTCATCATGCAACAATTCTTTACAAGGAAATGGAAGGTTTGTATATTGCAAGAATTATTACTTCAGTAGAGGACCTGCAATTAATTTTTCTGCAACCTAGGGCTTTTCTCGGGTTTGTAGAAAGATCTGTCTTGTCTGTTCACAGCCCCGGTCTCTGGATTTAAGTATCCAAAGATGTTGTCAAGTTGACATTTAGATATACTGTTGTACATTTGTTATTATTTACACACACATACACAGTATATGTATTGCATTGTTGTTATTTAGATACATATACAAAATATATGTATTACTCAGAATCAATCAAATTGACAGCTGTAAGTACATTAAGATATAAAATTAAGACTTTTTACTCTGGTGGTAGTTGATGAATAAGCTATAACCACTAAAACAACTGGGGGTTACTTAAGACTGCCATTGCTGAGTTTTCTCTGTAACCGTGAACCAACTAGAGAATAAAAAGCATGAGTAACATGCTTCTGATACAGCAAATTGCTCTTTATTTAAAGAAGTTTTAAAAAAAAAATTGAATACCATTTTAAAGCTTGTCAAAGACAGCATGCAAAGATAAAAATAAATGTGTCAGGACAAAAAAAAACACCTACCACCCTGTTCTTTCCCCCTTTTCTTTTCCTCTGAATTAATTTGCGCATCAGTCAAAAATCTGTCAATGCATGTGCAATATAAGTGACATGACTTAAGCTACTAAAAGCAGAGAAAAATAACAAATAGAACTAAATGCTGAGAAGAGAAAAGTGACAGCTATTATATGTATTCAGCTATAACAATTCTCTCTCAAACTGATGAAAAAATGGTGACAGAACTGCCAATTATAATTGAGTGAAGTGTAAACAGAGATACAAAGTCTGCCAAGCAGAACTGCAACCAGGTGGCAATGCTCTTCTTTTGACACACCCATCCTGCAGGTGTCAGAACCCTTACGAAGCTTCTTGGAATCCTGATATTAGAGTATAGTAAGTGTGGCTCATTAGTGCCAAGTGTGGAAAGGCTAACATTCCTGGAGCAAGGAACAGGGGCAGATGAAATCCTAGAAGGATAAACCTGAGACAGACAAACTTGACCTGGTTTTATTGTGTCTGGGCTTCTAATACATCCAAATTCTCAGGGATTCCAGACAGCAACTTAGAATTTTACTTCAAAGACCAAGTGTAAGGAAACAAATAAACTTGCCTCTTCACTAAAGGCCTACAGCAAATTCTTAAAGGTCACTTCTCTCCAGAAAATGAACTCTACAGAATGGAAGATTTAACAGAGAACTGGAGAGTCAGAATTAGTAATGATTTTTTATCCCAGCTATTTAATCTGCTGATGATCTGGTTTGATTTTGTTTTTTCATCTGTAAATCAAACCTGTGATATTTGATTTTTATACACATACACGCGCACACACTCTTTTCACTCCAGAGGGACCTGTGGCTTAGAACAAAATACCAGAGCTTGAGATTCTATGAGCCATCAGTGGAAAGCACTGACAGTTCAGAATCTTCTTCCCCTTCCCCTTCCATTGGAACCATTTTCAATTCCAGGAAAGTTTATTCCTGAGGCTAAGGGGCTCAACATTGCCATGTCGGTTGGGCAGCATCAGTGGAGAAAGGAACTGAAACAAGATTACCGTTTCTGTCTCCTATGAAGGAAGAGAAAGGACCAATTTCACCCCCTCACCACTGCAGCTGTTCAACCCATGAAGCTATTAATACATGTGGATTGCAGGATTAGAATGGCTCCGGGAAGGGTGGAGAAGATCCCATGATACTTGTACTCACTGACCGCAGGTCCAACCAAGTATAAATAAACTAACCAACAAAAAAGCCACAAGGTACATCTTGAGCTGATTCTGGATTCAGTGGCTGGCTCTTTCAACAGTTCAGGTTGAAACTATGGGTCCTGTCTCTTTGGCTTGCACCTCTGGCTACATCCTGTAATTACACCTGTAATATGTAATACTAAAAACTCCACAAAGATGATATGGCTGGCAAAAATGTTGCTCCATGTCAAGAAACTGGCCTTTGCTACTCTGTTTCCTGTCTTTTTAAAACATAGGTTCAGGCTTTTGGGCCTAAGGCCACAGAAGAGAAGCCTCTGGAAACTTACTGAAGCTTTGAGTTAGCAGTTCAGAGAGAGATAAAAAGATGGAACTAAGGCACACAGGTGCAGATTAGATCATGGATCAGATTACTTCAAGGTCAGGGACCCTGAGAAAGGATCTACTTTTGCATTAATCTCATTATCACAAGAAACCCTGGTAGGGGTAAGTTACACTGATTGTGAACATGTTTCAGCTGCAGAGAGACACGTCACAAGTCTTAGCAACATCACTGATTGGTCAAGCAGGATCAGGCCATGCTGTTGGCAACCTGGCATAAAGAAATGTCTTCAATTTGATTTTTGCTGCTTACAAGCCATCTTGTAACTGATTTATGTGTCATCTCTAAGCATTTTTGTTCCTGGACTTTGGAGTTTTGTTGTATTTTTGTGGTTTGACCTGACAAGGTAATATCTCAGGCGGCAAATTAAGGCCTGTATATTATTTTTAGATAGAACTGCCAGATGCTTTGAACAAAAAAACCCTAGACACGCTTGTTAAAATTTGTCTACCAATATATAAGGTGGTTAAAGGCCTCTCAAATGATAAAAGGAGTGCCTGTGGCTTTAAGAAACAGGTGCCCTAAGTGACCATTGCTAAACAATCACAACGGGCTTGGCTTCTTTCAGTAAAAGACAGGGGGAGAGGACAGGGACCTTTTCTGGGCTGTTTTGGCCATTGAGGGAGTAATTGGACCAGGCCCAACAGAAACCACAAGGTGACTTGCTAAGAAGCAATTTGTGTTACTCACAAATACATTGTATATATGGGATTAGGAACTGTACTGTTAGTATGGAACTGAGGGGGCATATTACAAACTTCTACTGGGCCAAAAAAATATAAAGCTTGGACCCTGCAGACAGGCATTTTTATAGATTTATTTTTCCTTCTAGTGTGTCTACTTTTGATTTCTCCACAAGGTCCTTTTCCAACTTTGAATCTTTCCTAAAGTTGCCCCAGACCATTAGAAATGGGGTAGCTAAACCTGTGGCTGAAAATTATCTTACAGAAATTAAACCAAATATATTTACTTCCCTTGTGAAGTTTAATTTCCTGGATATGGCTCCATTTAGAGTTCTGTCATGGAGTCTCTTTAAACTCAAAAGTTTGACTTTCTGTTGATATCCAAAACTCTAAAAGTAGACCTTCAGCTAATTTCAGAATCTAAAATAGCATTGTTGTTTGCTCTAAACATAGAGCCAAACTACACAAGATGCCTGACATGTTCTTCATATGTCTGGTCCTGCAATGTTCCCTGGGTAGTGTAATCTTACAAAGAACAGCTGCTCGATGTGATTCTCTACCAGAAGGTCAGTGAGAGGGATTCTCTCTCTGTCTCTTGCAAAAAGCCTCTGCTCGAGTTTTCCTCTGGGAGCTCGGGGGCAGGGGGATTGGACATAATAGGAAGCAAGAAATCTAGGGCAGCTTTTTGCAAGAGAGAGAGAGAGAGAGAGAGAGAGAGAGAGAGAGAGAGAGAGAGAGAGAGAGAGAATCCTCCCCACTGTTCTTCTCTTCAGCAGAGAATTGCATCAGGGATTCTGAAGAGTTAGCCATGTTAGTCTGTAGTCGCAAAACTGTAAAAAGTCTAGTAACATCTTTAAGACTAACCAACTTTATTGAGACATAGGAGGTCTCTTCGTCCATGCATCTGATGAAGAGAGCTATTGTTCTTGAAAGCTTATGCCTCAATAAACTTGGTTAGTCTTAAAAGTGCTCCTGGACTTTTTATTATCATGGATTCTCTTTCTGTCTTGCAAAAAGCTGCCCTGAATTTCCTGCCTCCCGTTATATCCCCTCCCCTCCCTGAACTCCCGGAGGAAAACCTGAGCGGAGGCTTTTTGCAAGGGACAGAGAGAGAATCCCTCCTATCACTCTTCCCCTGATGGAGAATCACATCAAGCAGCTGTTTTTGTAGGACTACACTACCAGGGAACATTACAGAATCCAACATGAGCCCTGGTGTCTTGTGTCTCTCATAGTCACTGGTTGAATTATTCTAGCTTTGTTTGCATTTCTGAGTATAACATGTTTTATCTTGATCAAAGATAAAACAAAGATAACATGTTTTATCTTGATCAAAAAGAGTCCAGTAGCACCTTTAAGACTAACCAATTTTATTGTAGCATAAGCTTTCGAGAATCAAGTTCTCTTCGTCAGATGCATGGTACAGAAACTGGTCAAATACAGAAGAGGAGGGGGGAGGAGAGGAGGAGAGAGAAGATGCAGTTGGGGGGGAGAGGGAGGGTGCAACCAAAACATTTACTAGCAAAGGAACGTTTTGGTTGCACCCTCCCTCTCCCCCCTGCATCTTCTCTCTCCTCCTCTCCTCCCCCCTCCTCTTCTATATTTGACCAGTTTCTGTACCATGCATCTGACAAAGAGAACTTGATTCTCGAAAGCTTATGCTACAATAAAATTGGTTAGTCTTAAAGGTGCTACTGGACTCTTTTTGATTTTGCTACTACAGACTAACACGGCTAACTCCTCTGGATCTATGTTTTATCTTGTTCTCTCATCTTTCACAGAGCATAATACTCCCATACACTCTAAGTAATATTCTCACACGCTTCATGGCTCATTTTGTACCTTTCGCTATGCCTGATAGATAAGACAGAAGGCTGATCACAGCATATCTGTCCAGTGGCCTGTAACTGGTTCAGAACTAGTTTAGAACACACTACTATTGTTGTAACTGTTGCTATGGACATATATGGTCATTGCCTATTTTCCAGGACTTCCTGAAAACAAGCTAATAAAACTCTTGCCTCCATCTTGGCGGGACAGACTTTGCATCCAGATCTTGTCTCATGTCGTTACTACACCAAGCACAACTCAAAATGTTGATTCTTGCCTCTAAGGCCCTAAACGTCATGGGGCCAGGGTACTTGAAAGACTGCTCCCTTCTCATACTGTCCTGCTCATCAGCTAAGTTCTTCCTCACAGCTGCCCTGCTTTCAGTGTCTCTGCCGTCACAGGTGACTAGAAATTTGGATTTTCTTTCTTTCTTTTTCTTTCTTTCTTTTTGCAGAAGCACCTTACTTATGGGTTGTCATTCCCCCTTGAGGCTCATCTGGTGCCTACCCTACTCTCTTTTAGCTCCCAAGCCAAAATATTTCTTTTTACCTAGGGTTGCTTTATGAAATTCATTTATAACTGTTTGGTAATTTGTGCTGTTCTATTTTCTGATTGGATTTTGCAAGACCTATGAGGGGGCAGTGAAGACAGAAAAGAAATTCTGCTTCTCTGCTACCAGAGCATCAGCTAGTTCTCATCCTGCTCAGTTGTTTTAAAGTATTGCAGCACTTAGCTTTTAAAATCCCAGCAACTGATGATTAGTTGAGATACCTTAACAAAGTCTTGTTTGTGGACAATCTCTAAAATATGTTCTGATCTGGATGCTGGCTGTAAAACAGCTGAGATAAAAGTAATCTCTAGTATCCATCTGATCCTTTCATAGATCACTTTGATTGGGTTACTGAGATGGATGCCAATGAGATTCTCACTTGTTCTTTGGATCCTTGTCCATCCTGGCTACTGAAAGCATGGAAAGATCACATCAGTAAATCCCCCAATGCACATTATAAATCTATCACTGACTCAGAACACATATCTTTGGGCCTACATGTTTTTTTAAAAAAATCACTAAAGAATAATGTGGTCGATTACTGCCTGATTTCTAATAAACCTTTCCTGGATAAGGTGATAGAAAGAGCCAGTGGCAGAGCAGCTCCATGTCTTCCTGGAAAACTCATTTGCCATAGAACTCTATCAATCTAGTTTCAGGCCAGGCTACATAATGGAGATGATGCTTGTTGCCTTAATTGATAATCTCCATCTCAATGTAGAATGAAGATGATGATAATAGTAGTAATAGTAGTGGTAGTAGTAGTAGTAATTCCAGCTCAGGATCCTGTTTCATACAGTGGCCAACCAGAAATGAATAAATGAAACAGAGTCTCCAAACACAGGTAGTAATGGAGAAGAAAATAAACCAAATGAATAAGAACAATGAACCAAATCAATGTATGAATAGACTTGTAGGTGTAAACCAAGAGACAGGAGGTGGTGCTCTCCAGATTCTGGCTATACATTGCTTCCGTAAGGTGCACAGCAGTGCGTATGCATGTGTGGCACATTTAAATTGTCCTTTCTTTGCACCTGTCCTTTCTGTCTTCCTAATCATCCTCAGCAAGCATTTTCAGGAATGAAAGGAATAAAACAAAAGTTACAGAATAGGCATGTAATATGAAGATATATAGCATTTTGGATTTTTTACATTTCCCATGAAACATAGTGCAGGAAAGTTATGCTAATAGGCATCATCAGTGTAATTGGGAATTTAAATGCACAAAAACCTGAAAATTAGAAAGGATGATTCCCACAGCTATAGTGATTCAACAGCTAATAAATGTGTATCTGTCTATTCTTGAGAAGAATGAATAGCACGAGCAGTTTCCCATTAACAGTTTCATATTTTTTTACACAACAACTTGTTTCCTGCCCTGTGCCTATTTATCTTGAAGCTAGCTGAAGTCATTGAAAGTGCTATGGCTTGCAGGATATCAAAATCTCTCACCACTGGAAATTCTGAATTCTGCACTAAGGTTTACTCCAATGGGAATGTCTAGTTTCTAATCATGCAAACCATTCCTATCACTAGAAGAACTGAAGATGGAATTTAATTTAATATTGAAGATTCTAGCTTTTACTATAGAGCTTTTTGTGAATTCTAGAGCATCACTCTGATGTGATGATGTTATTTATAGGTTTGTGCTGGAAGCAACATTGCAGCATTGGCGGGCACTGGCTTTCCCCTAAAATTGCTTCCACTGGGAACAGTAGGGCTTGAGGTGGAAAATCTCTCACAATAGTGGAAGAACTGGCTGTCCTACTGTGATGGCATTTCCTCTCACTGATTTCACACATTACCAAATGTGTGAGCTCCAAAAATCGCCAATGATATATACACAGTTGAGGGTTTTTTAAAAGACTCTGTTATATATGCTGCTTTCATGTATTAGTATGAGAGTGATCCTAAATTAGTTAATATCCTAAATTAGTATGGGAGTGATGATCCTAAATTAGTTAAACACAATATCCTGAATTGGGCCAAAGATATTGATGTTTTGTGTTTTGTAATACCATTGTTTAAGGTCTCTTTTTTTTTTGGTGAATGTTCACTATCAAGCATATATTTTTCTTGATTTAGAACAAAGTTAAATTTGCTTTGTTTCCATGAATAGTTTGGGTTCAGAAAAAATGCTAAACTCATCAGATACATTATTGCTGGCAAACGATTCACTCAGCAAAAATGTTCCCGTTAATAAATGATAAAATATGCATGAAGGAGAACTACCATTCCAGAGGGAACAAGAATGTTGAATGATAACAATTCTACTTGCAGAAATGTGTGTGGTCTTACAGTTTTCAATTTTCCATAAGTATTACTTTAATGTATAGTTTTGTATTAAGTCAAAACATAATACAAACTTGTGATGAATATGAAGGAAAACAGTGTTATAAATATATATTGAGTTTGTATGAAAATTAGAGAAATACTACAAACTGCAACCGTGAGGTGCTAGCAGATGCAGATCTTTTCTACCTTCCTCTCTCCTGCCACCACTTGCAGTCTAAAAAAAAAGAAATAGTACTAGTAAGCCTTGAGGACAAAATATCAATATCAAATAAGATAAAGTTGCAATTGTTTTTAGTAGGTCATTTACAAAGTAGAGGCTACAAATGAGAAAGCACAAGCTATAACTGTCTTATTTGAATCAGCTGCCTAGATTTATACAACTGGACCCTTCCAACAAGGAAATCACCTTGGCCAGCTCAGCTAGGAAAACCTAAGAGCAAGCAGTACTTCTTAACTTGATAAGCAATAGAAGTCTAAGATGGTTTGCCCAAGGAATTTGTTAAAGGACAAAATCTTTGTAAAACACCATATTCCTCAATTCAGTCTTGATGATGAACCACATAACCTGCCAGAACAGATAGAATGTAATTGCTGCTGGTGCATAAACTTCGAGCTCCCCAGCTGTATTGTGGGGATAATAATAACACTGTTCATGCTTTGAGTGGGCACCAATCTGTCTAGAACAGGGCTGTATATAAGCACACGGTTGTTGTTATACAGAAGAGAATAACAGCTCCACTCATACCTGGTTAACAGGAGCAGCTGGAATGGAAATATCACCTGCTGGACAAAGTTTACATCAATACAATGTGAGTGTAGCCCTAGAATGTTGTTCGAGTTCTTTGTGGCCACTAACATGTTGAATATGTGAATATGTGTTTTTTTAAAGTACATTTTTAAGCTTCATGACCCAGTGTAGGTCTGTATGTATGGTAGATGTATTATTCCAGTGCTCTTTTATTGACTCTTATTGACTCAATAAAAGAAGCCACGTCTTCCAGTTTGCAAGATCTGAGCAGGTCTGTTAATGATAGGACATTTTGGAAGTCTTTCATTCATAGGGTCACCATAGGTTGAAGGGAACTTGACAGCCCATAACACACACACACACACACACACAGAGTGCAGGTCTGGATGTATGGTAGGCGTATTATTCCAGTGCAGATGGGAGCTGGTAGGTATGAGGGTGAGATTTATCAAAGGTGGCCAGTATCAGGCAAAGATGCTCACTGCTTATCTAACCTCTCTAGCATCCTAAGAGTTGACAATGAGAGACGGGCACAAACAGCAATATGAATTTAAAAAAGCCACAAACATCCCAATCTGCTGTTTGCTAACAAGCTGTTCATGAGGCCCCATTTTAAATGAACAGGTGGTCGTTGCAAGCCTTGTTCACTGCTGTTCGTTGCTGTTCATCAAGCCAGACAGTCTGGCATCTGCAATCAATTCCCTTGGCAACTTAGGCAGGGATTGTCTGAACTCTGTCTGAACTCCTGCTGTTGCCCTGGAAATCCCAATCTAAGCCCAATATAGCTTGATAGGCAGGTCTTCCTTTCAAGCTCCAAATTTGTTACAACAAGGGAGAAAAGAGCAGGGGGGCTCCCAGCTCTGACTGTGCAGACAGTGGAGAGACAGTTGCTGTTGGCATTTTGATACAGAGAGTGCATTGGAGCTTGAATTTTCTTTGTGTGTGGTGGGATCTACCCCTTCAAGTTCCAGGGCTGCTGCCAAGCTCTGGGCCAAGCTATTATTTATTATTGGTACCTTTCCTGGAGCCTGCTCAGGTAAGGTTTCTGGGAGTGGTGCGGTATTTATTTATTTATTTCAAATTTCTATTCTGCCCTCCCCGTGAGCAGGCTCAGGGCAGATAACAAAATATTAAAATACAATTTTAAAAAATCTACATTAAAACATTAAAACATCAGTGTATTAATACACATTTAAAACAGAATGGTGGACAGTCTTCACAGGGAGGGTTAAGATTTTATACACCCCTTTTTTCAGGCCGGTGGAGACCCAGATGCAGCATATGCCTGGTGGAACAACTCTGTCTTGCAGGCCCAGCAAAAGGATAGTAGGTCCTGCTGGGCCCTGATTTCAGCAGACAGAGCATTCCACCAAGTGGGAGCCAGGACCAAAAAGGCACTGGCTCTAGTCGAGGCCAGGTGAGCATCCCTGGGGCCAGGGACCACGAACAGCTGTTTGTCCCCTGATGGGAGTGTCCTCCGGGGAATACATGGGGAGAGACAGTCCCGTAGATATGCTGGTCCCAGTCCGCACAAGGCCTTATAGGTCAATACCAGAACCTTGAATCTGATCCGGTACTCCACTGGCAACCAATGCAGCTCACGTAAGAATGGTGTTATATGCGCCTTATTTGGCACTCTCGTAATAATACGCACCACTGCATTTTGTACCAGCTGTAATTTCCGGGTCAGGCTCAAGGGCAGCCCCGAGTAGAGCGAGTTACAGTAATCTAGCCTAGAAATGACTGTTGCTTGGATCACTGTAGTTAAGTTACGGGTTGACAGGTAAGGGACAAGTTGCCTGGTCTGCCGCAGATGGAAAAAAGAGGACCTCACAACCGCTGTGACCTGTGCCTCCATTTTCAGGGAGGCATCTAAGATCACCCCCAGGCTCTTAACCCTCATAACTGGCACTAACGGTGCCCCATCGAGGGCCGGGAGCCGGAGTCCTGAACCTAATCCCCCATGGCTCAAGTACAGGACCTCCATCTTCATCGGGTTCAGTTTCAGCCGACTCTGCTTCAACCAACCAGTCACGGCTGCAAAAGCATGTTCCAGGACATCTGGGGCTGAGTTGGGCCAGCCGTCCATCATCAGATACAACTGTGTATCATCTGCATATGGATGACACCCAAGTCTGAAACTTCGCACCAACTGGGCAAGGGGGCACATATAGATGTTAAACAGGGAGAGTATTGCTTCCTGTGGGACCCCACACACCAAAAAGGTCCCACAATTCCTCCCCAAGCTCCACCCTGTGTCCCCGACCATGGAGAAAAGAGACAAGCAACTGTAAGGCAGTCTCGTGTATCTCCACATCGGTGAGGCAATGAGTCAGAAGATCATAATCGACTGTATCAAACGCTGCCAACAGATCCAATAATATCAGCAGCGCCGAGCCACCTTGATCCACATGTCTACGAAGATTGTCTGTGAGGGCAACCAGCAATGTCTCCGTCCCATGTCCCAGATGGAACCTGGACTGGAAGGGGTCTAGGGCCGAGACATCCTTCTGGAAGCCCTGCAGCTGTTCCACCACCGCCTGCTCAATCGTCTTTCCCAGAAATGGGAGGTTCGAAACCGGGAGGTAGTTGACCAGGTCAGTGGGGTCCAGCGATGGTTTCTTTAAAAGAGGCCTCACAACAGCTTTTGTTAATAGAAGCTGTGGATCTACCCCTTCAAATTCCAGGGCTGCTGCTAGGCTCTGAGGGCACACTATTATTTATTATTAGTAACTCTCCTGGTGCCTGCTCAGGTCAGGTTTCTGGGAGTGGTGTAGTAGGGATCCTGACTTGGATGATGGCTGGAGGAGAGCCTGCTGGCCCCCACAAACAGCCAACCATGAACATGTTCATGAACAGGGCCATGTTCATGGTTGTTCGTGAGTTCCTGTTTGTGGATGGCAATGAACAATGAACATCATGTTATTTTTTTTTTCTGTTCGTGCCCATCTCTATTGACAATGCAGGGCCAATACCTCCCCCACTGCAACACTGCAATATTATGCAATACCATATCTGTAAGTAAAAAGCTGCATGTCTTACTGGGATATTGCAGGAAGAAGAAATAGATGTGGCTTACATAACTGGAGGAAACTGATGTGGTGTGTCTGTCCCAGCTAATTCTGCTAAATGTTAGCGTTCACTCTAACATTTAGAACTGGAGATAGATACGGTATTCTTCTTTTCAACTGACCACCCAACTCCCTAGTAAGCACCCTTTCTGAGTTGGCAGAGGTGCTCTCAGATGTAGTGCTGAAGGCACCCAGACTGATTGATCTGGGTGACTTCAGCATTCATGCAGAATATTCTTAATTGGGGCTGGCCCAGGATTTCACAGCTCCTTTGGCAGCCTTGGGCCTCTCTCAAATAGCGACAAGCCCCACAGATGAAAGAGGCTGCACCTTGGACTCAATATTTTGCACTGAGCCTTTAAAATAAGGTCTTGTTTCGGAGTTGGAGATACAATCTGAACTGTGGTTTGACCATTATCTACTGAAGGCAAAGCTGAATATGGCCCCAACACTCTACAAAAAGAAGGAGCCAACAAATGCTCATAGATCCTTCTAAATTCCAAAATGTCCTGGGGAATGTTATGGTTCCAAACACATACTATATTGAGGGTGCAGTAGGAGCTTAGAATGTGAAACTCCTAGAAGTTATTGACAACATTGCTCCTCAATGATCTCTCCCACATTTGGGATGGAAGTCAGTCCCATGGTTCCCCATGGAGCTGCGTGACCTAAGGAGAGCTGGAAGACATATAGAAAGTTGCAGCTGAATCTGATAGAGCATGCTACAGAGTGCATTAAAAACTCAAAGAAGCAGAAATTAGAGTAGCAAAGAAACATTATTACTTTCCAACCATCCTATCTTTTCTTTTTTTTAAATTTTATTTTTATTTGTTAGTAGAAATAAAGGCCCATAGAAAGAGCCTTTATTTGAATTTACTGTGAAGATATCCGCATTTTTCCATATTCCAGCCTATTATTTATTGCCTGCCTTACAAATCTAATTTTCGAATCTGCAAATCATTAACTCTGACTTCTCTTTTACATACATAAAGTCCATGAAAGGTTTCCAGGTCTTCCCAAAGTTGGCTGTCATTTTATCCCTCAGCAACTCCGTTAGTTTTACCATTTCCACAATCTCCAACATTTTCATTAACCAGTCATTAACCAGTCATTTTTGAGGTCTGCGTTGACTTTTACTTTGTCATACCACAAATAGGCATGCCATCCAAATCTCAAGTCATGTCCTTCCAACGTCAAGAGTCTCTCATTTCTCAAAAGCATCAATTTCTTCATCTGCATTAGACATACAGAGGTATAATACACTTTCAAGTCCAGTAGACCAAGTCTGCCTCTCTCCTTCACATCCTGTAAAATTTTAAATTTGACCCTTGGTTTTTTCCCTTGCCATATAAATGTTGAGATATGCTTTTGCCACTGCTTAAATGGAACATCTGAAATTAACACAGGTAATGTCTGGAAGAGGAATAACATTCTAAGTAAAACATTTTGTCTTGATAACTGATATTCTTCCTAACAAGGATAACTGCACTCCATCCCATCTTAACGTATCATTTTTAATTTCTTTCCATGTCTTAACATAATCGTTTTGAAACAGCATACAGTTCACCCCCGTTAGTGTAATACCTAAATATTTTACCTTTTTTTCAACCTTAAAACCTGTTATTTTTTTCAATTTTCCTGATATTTAATATCCATATTTTTGTCAACATTTTTGTTTTCTGATCAGTTATTTTAAAACCTGCCAGAGCACCAAACTCTCTTAATTTCTCCATGAGTATTTCAATTCCATCTAACGGCTCCTTCAGAAACAAGACTAAATCATCTGCGAAGGCTCTTAATTTATATGACTCTTTTTTAATGTTAACACCCTTGATCCTTTCATCCTGCCTAATATCTCTATTCAAAACCTTCAATACCAAAATAAAAAGGAGCAGTGACAACCTTGATGTGTTCCTTTCTGAATCTCGCATGCTTTAATTAATTCTCCATTCACAGTAATTTTGGCATTCTGTGAAGCATAAATCGATTTTACCCGTTTTATAAAATTTTCTCCAAAATCCATCTTTTCTAAGACTTTGAACAGGAAAACCCAGTTCAAATTGTCAAAGGCCTTTTCAGCATCCAAAAAAATAAGAGCCGCTTGTTTTTCATTATGTTTATCCAGATTCTCCACTATATCCAACACAGTTCTGACACTGTCTTTCAACTATCCTTTGGGTAAAAAGCCACTTTGATCCTCGTGGATGAAGTCTTTAAGCACATACTTAAGTCTTTCTGCTAAGATTGAGGTAAATAATTTATAATCATTATTCAACAGTGATATAGGTCTATAGTTTTTTGATAATGTCAAATCTTGTCCTTTAGGGATCAACATAATATTTGCATCTTTCCAGGTCTCTGGCATCTTGCCTCCCAATAAAATTGAATTCATTGTATTTTGCAAGGGTATCACAATTTCATCTTCTAATTAGCTAATAAACCAGGAAGATAGTTAGCTTATAAATTGAGAGAGAAGAAATTGATTTTAAAATTGCAAGAGGAGAATGCTATGTTAACAGATAATTGGGCCATTCAAAAAACTCTTTTTAAATATTATTTCAATTTGTATAGAAGACAGAAGGTCTCCTTAAAGAAAATGAATGAGTGTTTAATAAAACAGAATTTACCTAAAATCATGGAGGAACAACATCAAGTAATGAATAGCCCAATAACAATTCAAGAGGTAGTGGAAGCAATTAAGAAGATGAAAGTAGGGAAGAAACCAGGCCCAGATGGACTGCCAACCATCCCAACTTTTCAAGGTAACTTGACATCTTCTGACTCCTAAATCTGAACTTTTACATTAGCAAGAACAAGCAAGAAGTTGTGATGCTTATGCAAAGATTTTTCCCCTAATAGAATAACACGAATACACTCTGATCTAGACGCCAGCTGTAAGACAGGTGAGGTGGAAGAAATGCTTAACATACTGTCTGGTTCACTTTGACCCAGTTACAATGATGAATATTGAAAGGATCTTGGCATCTGTGAAGGCAATTACTTGTCCTCTGGATACTTGCCCATCTTGATTGGTAAAATCATGTAAGGACCACATAAATGTGCCCTTGTGAACCATCATTAGTCATTAACTCAGGGCATCTTCCCTTGGCCACTCAAAAATATGGTGATCTTCCCCCTAAATAATAAAAAAAAAACCTCCCTAGACAAAAATGATGTGGTCCATTATCACCTAGTCTCTAATCTACCCTTTCTGGGCAAAGTTATTTGAGAGACCAATAGCAAACCCACTGCAGGTCTTCTTGGATAACTCTGTTGCTTTGAATACTTTCCAGTCTGGATTCAGGCCAGACTATGGGACAGAGACAGCTCTGATGGCTTTAGTTGACAATCTCCATCTGAAAGAAGACAGAGGCCACACTTCTTTGCTGCTGCTCCTGCAGCCTTTGATAGGGTAGATTGTGCCATCTTGTTGAGGCATTTGGAGGGAGAAGTGGGTATCATGGGATGTGCCTTGGACTGGTTTAAATCATTTCTCAGTGGAACAGACTGAAAAGATTGATGTTGGAGACCAACTATCTCCAGAGTGGGAATCATCTTGCATGGTTCCACAGGCCACAATCTTATCCATCATGTTATTCAGCCTCTAGGTAAAGCCTTTCAATGAGCTCATTCATAGTTATGAAATTTGAGAGTGTTCTACACTTGCAGGACTCCTCTTATGTGGCTATTGAGGATACCCTCCAAGTTCGGCCAAGATTTCATTTTGGACGTCCGAGTTACAGCTCCCAAGTGGCTGTCCCCAGGAAACTTCCAGTACATAGAATAGGAGCTGCAATCGCCAATTAACTTGCATTGGCTTGCAGCAATTGGCAGAGCCTTAGGCTAGCCCAACATCCCACAGTCAAATAAGAATTGAAAGGGGAAAAAGAGAAACAAGAGCGAGTCCTCAACCCAGGAAACCCAATAAGCTTTCTCCCAGAGCCTGATTGCAGCTCTGAGACTGGTTGTGGCACAGCCCTAGGCTAGCCCACTGCCCCACAAGCAAATAAGAATTGAATGGGGGGGAGAAATAAGAACAAGCCCTCATCCAAGGAAACCCAATAAGCTTGCTACCACCCAGAGCCTTGCTGCAACACAAGCACCAAGACTCACTCTGGCACAATAAAAAAAACCCCTCCTGCAACAAGCAGTTCCTACGAGCTGGTAACCAGCTGGAAAGTGAAACCGAGGCTACATGCTGTGTATTATATACTAAATGCTCACATAGAGAATAATAAGAGCCCTCTGTTTGGCAGTTAGAGCTGCTTATCAAGGTTTTCAGGGTAAGATTGATGTGTTTCAAGAGCAGCAGAAAGTCTGCAGGTGGCTCCTACGTTGCCTAGGGAATTGATTGCTTGGTGCTGAGATGTCTGGTTTCATGGACTAACAGACCGGCCAAAGTTCATCGTGTCCATGAAAAAAGGCGCATCCCACAACCTGCTGGCTCATGAACACTGAACTGGCCCAGTCTGTGTAAAATTTTGGTCTGTTTTTCAGTCCATACCCACCTCTAGTAGAGATCTTGGGTAGCTGCCTAACAGCTGTGGCCAAATGGCTGAAAAAGAACAAATTGAAATTGAACCTAGACAAGATGGAAATGATGCTGGTTGGGAAGGACATTGTATTCCACAATTTCGATGGAGTTTGTCTGACTCTTGCAGATTCAGTTAAGGGCTTAGGGGTTATACTTAATCCAATGCTACTGCTAGAAAAGCAAGTTAAGGCAGATACCAAAAAAAATGCTTTCCACAAACTCAGTCAAGCCTGGAAGAAGACTCCCTATCTCAACACGGCTAATTTGGTCACCTGGAGGTCTTCACTCAAAGTTAACCCAAAGATTCCATAGATGCAGAGGAGTTAGCCGTGTTAGTCTGTGGTAGCAAAATCAAAAAGAGTCCAGTAGCACCTTTAAGACTAACCAATTTTATTGTAGCATAAGCTTTCGAGAATCAAGTTCTCTTCGTCAGATGCCTGATACAGAGACCAGTCTCTGTATCAGGCATCTGACGAAGAGAACTTGATTCTCGAAAGCTTATGCTACAATAAAATTGGTTAGTCTTAAAGGTGCTACTGGACTCTTTTTGATTTTGCCAAAGATTCCAGTTGGTGCAGAACGCTGCAGCTATTATTGTGAACTAGGAGGATCATAAATATCACTCCCATTCTGCAGTCACTCCATTGGCTACCTATCAGTTACCAGGCTCAATTAAAGGTATTGGCTATCACATACAATGATCTTCATGGCCTTGGTCCATCATATCTGTGGGACTGCCTCTCTCCCTATGTTCCAACATGCCAGCTTTGCTCTTCTGAACAAGGCCTTCTGCAGGTACAACTATGCACATGGGCAAAATCAACAGCTGCACATGTTCATCTCTCTGGTCACTCCTGTCTTATGGAATGGCTAACCTGAAGAGGTCAGGAAAGCTCCCACTCTTCTGGCTTTCCACAAATGATGCAAAACTGAATTATTCAAGAGGGCTTTTTACTCAGGTGGGAGTACTGTATGGTAGGGAAGTGATCTCAAAGGGATACATTGGTAAGGAGATGGGGACTGTGTACTTTCTGTTACTCTAGGTATGATCCTACTGGGAAGTTTGTGTTATTTAATATGTTGGGCTTAGAATTGCTTATGCTCTATTTCAGCATTTCTTCAACTCCGTATTGGATTTCTGCTAGCTCTAGATCTTTGTAAATTTGCATTTATATACCCTATTACTTTTTGCTTTTTGAAATGACTTTGAAATTGACTGTGCTGACTCACATTGTGAAATCCACCTTGAGTCTCAGTGAGAAAGGTAGACTATAAATAATGTAAAGTTTTTTAAAAAATGTATTGTCATGCCTCAGGTGGGGTGAGCCACCTTACACTGCCACCACTCTGGGATTTAGGGTCCCTTGGGAAGGCCCAGAGTACCCTCCCAACCCTTCTGACCTCCGTAGCTTGGCTAATAAACAGGCATGAGGACCCAGCAGAGTAACAACAAACAAAATAGTTTATTTACAAGGGGGGTCAGTTAATATCAAACAAACAAGCAAATAAGAAGCAAGGTGTATTAGCAACAATAGATGGATGAAAGCAAAATAAACAAAAGGCCCTAGTGCGACTGAACTCACTGGCCCTCTGTCTGCCAGGCCTGTCTTCTCACCCTACCTGGATGACAGCCTCTTCCTCTAGCAGAAACCTCCTCTGGCCTGCTCCCTGGGAGAAAGAACTCAGGCTTTTCCTCTCCCAGACTTATGTAGCACTAGCCCCCTGTGTTCTGATTGGCCAAAAAGGGTGCCAAAATGGCCAAGGGGCTCCTGGAAACTGTAGGCAGGCCTACTCCTTCTGCTAACAGGCTTCTGAGGCCTTGCTAGGCCTTCCTGGAACAGCCAGATCATGACATGTAAGAATGAATGTAAAGTTATTACTGTTGTCCTTTACTCATCATGCCAGTGGCTGAAGGCTTGAGGCTGGGGGCTTCCTTTGCCACCATGGAAGGATAAACAGCAGCATTCCTCTAGCCTGTCTGGGTCACATGGAGGGGGTGGGGTTAGGCATCTTAAAAGGCTGCCCTGCTCCCAGTCCCAGCACTTGTTGCCTCATGGAGTAGAATCCCTTTTGTGTTCCTCTCCCCTGAGCACTGGGAGGCCTCTGGGACTTTGCAGAGGCAGCAGCAGTAGCAGTATGGGAGGCAGTGGTGATTGCTCAGGGGTATGGCAGTGAGGCTGCTGCCTCTTTGTGCAGTTGAGCTGCCCCTTCATTGGAAGCGACGGGGGTTTGTGTGGTGGTGTGGTGGCAAGGCTTCCTGTGGGGGCAGCTGTGCTTAGCCTGTGCGCATGCTGGTCTTGAAGGGGACTGTTGGCCTGGTGGCTTACTGGCCCTCAGTGAGGGGAGGCTGGCTGTGAGGCTGTGGAGGCAATGCTTTTTTTCTCACCCGCCCACAAGTCGGCATTGGTGATTCCCTGAGTGATTTTGATGGGCAACTGTTTGGGTGGCTGGGTGGGTCAGGGTGTTTCTGTTCTCTTCCCATCAGCCATGGTAGATTCACTGCTCTACAGAGCATAGCTGGCAAGGTCTTGTCCACCTCCCTAGACATTATTGGGGGTTTACAGCTTCATCATAGCCCCAGCATCCCAGAAAGGCTACCATTAAAGGGCAGATTATTGCCTTTTATTTAACCCACCCACCCCCCTTATTGGAACACATGGGGGTTGGGTATATATGGGTAGGTACTGGGCATGCTTCAGTGTTCAGGGTGGTGATCTAGGGAGGGCGCACCCTCTCCTACATTAAGTCTTCCTGTATGGCAGCCACCTTAAGCCTTCTGACATGGCAGCCATTTTGGGGCTCCACCTGTAGGTGTAAAGGGTGGCCATTTTAGTGAGCATTGAGGGCAGACATTTTAGGCCTCATCCAGCAACCCTGAAAAGCAGCCATTTTGGTTTACCTAACAGGGGCCCAGCTTTTAGGTCACACTAACTAGTAAAATCAATATGCCTCCCAAGAAAGGTGATGCTCCCTCTAAAGGGAAGAAGCTAGCTAAGAGACCCACCCCTAAGAGGCCCCCTCCCACTTTGTCATCATCAGATGAGGAGGAGAGCACCGTTAGTATGCAGGCCATTCTGAGCCACATCATGACTCTTGAACAAGCAAAGGGTGGTGTTGTGCCAAGAATTACTAAAAGGCAGAGGTCAGCTAGACCATCCTCTGTGGAGGCTTTTCAAGCTGAAATTCTCACCTGACTTTCTGCCCTTGAAGGGCCTTCCACTTCAGCAGGTGCAAAAACAGCTGGTGTGCAGACAAGCAAAAGCAGTTCAGGAGGCCTTGACCTCTTAGTGACATCCAGGCTGGGTACCCGATGCAGGACCAGTGGCTGTGGCGGCAGACCTTGTGGATGACAGTAAGTCTGCTTTGCAGCAACAAGGTAGGGGATGGTCTTGGGGGTCCTGGGGTCAGGTCACTACTCCAGTGTCCTCTCGTTCTATACAACCCTCCTATATCCAGCCTACCAGCAGGCAAAGTCAGAGTGTATATGCAGCAGGACCCATATGGAATCAACAGACATAGGGTGGGCAGTATGGTTATGGAGAGCAGTATGCACAGCCCCAGCTAAGCTTGCCCTCCCGGCGGGGATTTGAAGGGCAGCTGGCAGCCGGCCACTCAGGTCCCAGCTTCGTTTAAGTGAGTGGGCCACAGTCAAATGGCAGGGTCTCTAGGGCCTGCAATGGCTGGGGCTGCTGCCTTTGTTGTTTGCAGGGAGAAGCAGTCCTCCGCCTGACATTTTGATCATTCACCTGGGTGGTAATGACCTTGGGCTGGTGAAAGGGAAGGCCCTTATGTTACAGGCACAGGCTGACTTGCAGTGGATGAGCAAGCAGTGGCCTGGCATCTTAATTATGTGGTCTGCTATTCTTCTAGTGCGGGTATGGCAGGAAGCCTTGGATCCCAAAGGCATAGATGAGGCCAGGCACAGGGCAAATCAGGCCCTTCAGTTAGCCCTTGGGGAAGGGTTGGGTATTTATCTTCCCCATCCTAGCAGTAAGGCGCGGTTTGTCTACCTCGACAGAGGTGACGGCATCCACCTTTCGGTGGCTGGCAACAACATATTTTTAGATGACCTGTAGCAAAGTCTTCAGTTTACTTTAGGCTACCTGTAGTGTGTGAAGCCCTGAGCAGAGGCTCAGCCTTAGTGGTGGCAGGATAGAGTTGGGGAAAGTGAGTGGGATAGTGGCACATCCCCATTGGTGGAGATATAGAGGCCTGTTATACTTTATGGCATGCTTTACGGCTGGCATGCTTTACGGCAGCCAGTTGAGAGGGCAGGCTGCCTGGGGGTATCCCATGTACAAGTCCTTCACTCATGCTCCTTGGCAGGGGTGCTTGGAGCTTTAAGGGGTAAACCATCTGCCAGGCCAACTGGATCCCAGAAATGCATTTGGATGGCTCACACCCAGTACAGTGAGTCTTGCCAGATAGGTCAAGGCGGGGTCTGGGAGTGACCCCAGGGCTTGACCTGTTCTGCTAGTTAGGCCCCTGCCAGTTATGGTTCATATTGCAGTTAATGTTATTGCCAAAGAAAGTGGCCCTTTAGTACCCAAGCCTTGTGTCTGCCTCTTCATTCCAACCTGTGTGTGTGGGGGGGGGGCAATATGCAGCTCTACAGTGAAGCAGTGTTTGCAACTGACAGAAATATTACAATGAAATTCACTATGGAAAAAATGTATGAAAACCATTATTGTGGTTCTTCTATTGTGTTTGTATCCTGAAGAAGTGATTCTCAATAACATGCTACTTCTACTTGCAGCCAGCTCACAGGTAGGGAACTTGGGTTGGGAGTCAAATGTCTGACAGACTGCTTGTCTACATCTGAATAGCTCAAACATGTCCAACTGAGTTGAAAAGTTAACAGTGCAAATGTGATTGAAGCTGTCTTCTTGCAACAGCTTCCCCAACCCCATTGCATCTGGACCAGCATGCTTTCCAACTTAAAAGAAGTTTTACACTTTGCATTGTCTTCTTCCTTTGGTATCTCTAGGTGCCTTATGTCAGGGCTTGTGGTGGCCACCACTGGGCGGGGTGCCGGTCTGACTGACCCTGACATCAAAGGGGCGCCAGGGATGCTGCAAGACCCTGCTCTGTGGAAGGAGGGAAAATATACCTCACCCAGACTCCCTCTTAGTCCACTTGCTGGCCTGCTCAACCAGCACCACTCACCCCCTTTAATCTCCACCAGCTCCTCCTCCATCAACTCCTTGCCGCCGCTCCAGCTCCACTCCATTGCTCCTACTCAACCCACCTCACCCTGTGGGTGTGCTTCCCTTTTATCCCTTCAGCCTAGCCATGCTGCACCTGCCAACCACGCCCTCCTGCTGCCTTCCACCCATGGCCGTAGCTGGCCTAGGCAGCTGCACCTGTGCTCGTTTGGCTGGAAGCACTGGGCTGGTCCACCTGTGCCTCGTTGGCCACTTTTGTTTTTGAAGGCAAACTATTCGTTTGTAAGGTTTCATGCCTTAAGGGCAAAATATTTGTTCTTGCAACCTTAATCTGGGTTTCCCAAAAACTTCTTTTCCCTCCCACCCACCCCAAAGTTTACCAAAGTTTACCAAAAACTTGTTTGATCCCTTTTTGTTGTTGTTGCTGTGCTTTATTTTGAAGCTATGTGAAACTTTAAAGATGATCTCCAGTGGGGAGCTGCATTGGTCTGCCATAGAAGAGCAAAGTTTGAGTCCAGCAGTACCTTAAAGACTAACAAGGTTTTCAGGGTATAAGCTTTTGAGTCAAGGTCCCTTTGTCAGAAGGGAGAAAAATAATGTTTGCCTTCAGAAGCCAAGGTGGGTTTAAAGAACATGTATGAAAAGGATAAACATCTGCTCAGTGCAGTTTACTCCCAGGAAAAGTGTTCTTAGGAGTGCACTGTTAATGATCCAACTGTGACTAGAGGGGATATGTGCCTTCCTCTTCATTTATCAAGTTCATCAGCTGAGATGATGGGGAACAGAGGACACAAAAGGAAATGAAAGTTATCTAATAAGACATCATTGAGCAATGACCCTGTAGGCCAAGCAGTGTCTGTGTAGCCACAAAGCTGTTCAGCATGATATTCCAGATAGACATTAAGAGGGCTCAGCACCACTTCCCCAGGGCTTGTTCAAATGTATACATTATGCTACCTGATTCAGCCACAGAATATAAAAACGAATACACGGGGATAAACTACAAGTTATTTCCACAGCCAGTGTGGTGTCATGCTTACAGTGTTGAACTAGGATCTGGGAGACCCAGGTACACTCTGCCATGGAAGCTTGTTGGGTGAACCTGGGCCAGTCATGCACTTTTAGCCTAACTTATCTCACAGGGCTGTTGTGAGGATAACACGTAGGAGAATAGAATGAAGGAAGAAGAGATAGGGTATAAATGAAGTAAGTAATGAATCTGAACTAGGCACCAAGGAGTTAATACTTCTCTCTCTGCACTTTTTCTGATAGACGTCCCCTCTCCTCAAGCTGCTATTATCCTGGTAAATGAAAATAAGACGGGTCCAAAGTAGGTATCTATCTCTTCCCCCACTACTGGTACTAACAAGGGAACTGGCATAAAGCCTAAACATCTCCCCCATGATATGGTCTGAATCCTAACCAAGGCACTCGCATAGTTGCTTATTAAGTTTATGCTGTACATCGAGCAATTTGCTAACAAATCACAGACATAACATGTAGTTCATTTCTCACTATGATATCCATGCTTTTAATGAACATATGCATTCATTATTTTTCCCTGTGTTGCATGATTCAATACAGATTTGTTAGTGGGAAAAGATGCAAATGTTTATATGCTGATATATCATTGTAGATTTTGTGAATGACTTCACTTTTTCTGCATCTATTACATTTCTTTATGACATTTATTGTCTCTAGAAGTGCTGCAGGGAGATCATTAAAATGTTTTCAAAATACCTTGGTTTGCTGACTGATTTCAGATTTTGCTCACAGGTGTAATTCACTGAAAATGTATCATATCACTTGCAAAGGAAGGCACTTGTATAATGGCCAGCTATTTCCCCTACCACCATCCAATTTAGCATGTTGTTGAGGAAAATATATTTCATTCTAAATATATACACAATGTAATCAATACAGGATGGTTTCCAAATCAAAACATGCATTAATAAACCTTCTTACATTACAGTTTGGGGTTTTAGTTAAGTGAACAAACATTCTGTTTCTCAGCATTCCAGCAGGCTGTATTGATTTCATAGTTAATATGATCTAAGTCATGCATATCCTCTATAAAACCATATTTGTTCCAACTCATTGCTACTAACAAAACTTTCAACACTTTATTCAGGTCACATGAACGTGTAAATGTCCAGATCTTAGGTGGTTCTTCATTCTTCTAGGAGCTCTGCTTCATCCCTCCCTTTTGTCAAAAATCCAAAATTGGATGGATGTTTGCACCAATTTGTTGCTGGTTTTACAGTTGATTTTAAAGCTTTTTTAAAAAAGTCATATTTTTTAAAAAACATATTAAATGTGTTACAGTATATAGCGGTGTTTGAATTATATTGGAAGCTGAAGTGTTATGTTCACAATGGAGTGAACAAAGTGGTTTAGGTGAGGGGCTATGATGCAGAGCCTCTGCTTTGCATGCAGAAGTTCTTAAGTTCAATTCCAAGCATCTCCTGTTAATAGGTTCAAGTAGTAGGCAATGTAAAAAACCTTCACACGATTCTGAAGAGCCACTGCCAATCAAAGTAAACAGTGCCAACTCTGATATACTAATGGTCTGACTTAGTATAAGACAGCTTCATATGTTCATGTGTGTGTTATATTCTGTAAAAAATGGCAATCACCTCTCAGAGCACACATCAACATTCTCCATATTATCTTTAATTTTGCTGGCAGCTGACTCCTATAATGCTGATACTACTTTTTAAAAAAAGCTAAGTTGTTTGCTTGCACAAACTTCACTTGGAGAAGTGTCTTGGGAACGGTGCAAGGGAAAGTATACTTGTGACAAAAATGTTGATATGTTGCAATTATTTTAAACGTGTTTTCATATCTAAAGTAAGTTATCATATATTATTGACCGACAAATATATTAAGTTCGCAAACTTCAAAGCATATTAGTTACCATATTTTAAAATTCGTTATTATTGTTTATTTCTTTCCCAGATGTTATATTGCCATATATCCAGTTGCTCCTTCCCCCTTTAAATACTACTTACAACTTTGTAATCCCACTTTCCTTTCATGTTGCCTGAAGCAGTGCACTATTGTCAGGCCATTATCTTTGAGCTTGACCCCAGTTTCCTGCCCCAGCCCTCCATCAAATCATACTGCTGACTTTGTCTGTTCTGAAAATCTTCCTTTTATTTTATTTATTCAATTGCATACATTTTCTTGTAATGTTTTCCTTGAGATGAAGAGCTATTTCCCCTTTTTACCCATGTCTTCATCTTTATCAAGGACTGAAGTTTTTTTTTTAAAAAAAACCTTCCTGTGTCTGAATTGAATGTTGTTTCCTTTTCCAGCAATGTAAATGGATTGAACATTCCTTTCTATTATTTAATAGAAATAGCAAATAGATTGTTCCTCTTGCCATCTCATACTGTTAAACAGTCTCCCCTCTCCTCTAATCTGTAAACCAGTGGCATTAATATTGTCATACAAATTCCCCTGGGGATAGGGCAGCATTGCTTCTTTCTCTGCCACCCTCTCTGCCAGTCAGCTGTGTGATGGAAAATCCTCACTTTTCATTGTTCAGAAGAAGATACAACAGTGAGGCATAGAAATTCTCGTAGGAGAGAAAGCCCTACTTCTTTCCCTGTTTGTCTTTATGTCAGTTTGTTATTTGATGGAAGTTCCTCACCACTTATCCTTTAAGATGGAAGGGCTCCAAAATCTCAGTTTTCCATTACTGCCTGGTCTCCCAATTCATTACAGATCACAACAGAAGATTTAATATGGGTCCAGGAGGGAAGCTAAAGATTCTAGAATAAACATTGTTGAAACAAGAACCCGCCCCCCCTTGTAAATTAATCTGGACTAAGGCTACAGTGGTTCCAATTTTCAAAAACTGATCCTCAAATCCCTGGGAATTATCACTCAATAAGTCTCTTGTCAATTGTGAGTAAGCTTTATGTGAGACACTTGTTGGATAATACCTCTTCTATGTTGAAAGTGCAAACAGTTTTGGTTTGGAAACAGTTAATTGGTTATTATGAATCCCTCCCAACACAAACTCAGCAAGGGACAAGAATGGCTTACCATTACCAAGTCACAAATAAAGGGGGGAAGGCAATGAAGGAACTGTCATAAGTCATCCAACCTACACTTACTGTGGAATGAGTGGTGTATCTACTGCCACCTACCCAGTCCCAGTGGCTTGGAAGCTGCTTTTGCCTCACCACCTTTCCAAATAAGGAAGACACTAAGCTTGTTTCAGGGGGAGGCTGGCCAATCCTTGCCAATCAAGGATGAAGAACAAACAAACCTTATAACCTGGCTCCTTCCCCGTAAGATAGTGTCTGTATCAATCTTGGGTTCAAACATGATGAGATAGACATTTCTATTGAAAATTATTTATTTATTTGTTTAAAGCATGTCTTGACTGCCTTTTCTCAAGGCACTTAAATATACTATACTATACTATACTATACTATACTATACTATACTATACTATACTATACTATACTATACTATACTATACTATACTATACTATACTATACTATACAAACAACAGTTAAAAACAGAGTTTAAAAAGTCAAACCAGAGTTAAAATCCATCCCACATTCAAAAAAGCTGTCCTAAATAAAACAGTCTTCAACTGCCTTCTGAAGCTAGAGAGTGAAGGGCCAGGCATACTTTCCTGGGGGGAGGTTCCACAATCATGGGACTGCCACTGAAGAGGCCATCTCCTGTATACCCACTAACTGAGCTTCTGTGTTGATGGGACAGCCAGAAGGGCCACTCTCTGTGATCTTAACTTCCAGGAAGGAACATAGGGGATAAGATGAATGTATGTTCTTTTTTGTATCTAGTTTTGTTTTATATTGTTACTTTAGTTTCCTTCTTTTTCCTCTTCAGCTGCTGTAAGACCTTTTAAATACCAATAGAACCAGAGATACTGGAATCAGCAAAGCTAATGACAATTCTGTTGAGGTCTTAATCACTCTCTGGAATATGGAAATGGCCTGGGCTATTGACAAAATTGCCCCTAACCATCCTCTCCCTCCAGACAGAGCAAAGCAGTCTCCTTGGTTCACAGGGAAACTGATGGCAATGAAACAGCAGGGACAATGGCTAGAACATCACTGGCAGAAAACTTCAGAACAAGACTGTCCAAATAGAGCATAGAGTCTACTCTAGAACCTATTCTGTAGCAATGAACACAGTGAAAAGGCAATTTTTCTCCGCCACAACTGTGTCTGCATGTATTCATCCAGCTGAACTGTTACATGTGGTTTGGGGGCTTTTACCTCATGATCCCATGGAAGTGGACTCTGACCACACAATGTTCAATTGCTACTTTGCAGACAAAATCACCAGAATTCTCTCTGTGTTAGATGTCAGGGTATATGCATGGTCAGACAATGGTACCTCTGGCATCTGCTTGTCTGATTTATATGGATATTTTTCAGCTTGTGGAACCCGAGAATGTGGACAAGGTTTCTGTGTTCCCAACACTTACCCTTCTCGATTGATAAAAGCTTCCAGAAGGGACTGTCTGAGTGGGTAAGGTAAATGGTAAATGTTTTCTTGAGAACAGGAGTACTACCTGCAATCAAGGAGGCAGTAATTAGACCTGGGCTGAAAAAAGCCTCCCTGAGCCCTACTATGTTGGAAAACTTCTGGCCAGTCTCCAATCTTCCATTCTTGGGCAAGGTGTTAGAGCAGGTGGTTGCTTCTCTTGAGAAAGCCTGATATTT
Organism: Eublepharis macularius; assembly: GCF_028583425.1. Taxonomy (NCBI): domain Eukaryota; kingdom Metazoa; phylum Chordata; class Lepidosauria; order Squamata; family Eublepharidae; genus Eublepharis; species Eublepharis macularius. The sequence goes on from NC_072792.1 coordinate 122,221,258, forward strand.
GGGACCCATTTCAATCTTGCTTCAGGCCTCAATTGGAACAGATGCCGTGCTGGTTACCTTGGTTCATGACTTTTATGGAGAACTAGTCCTGCTGGATCTCTCAGCTGCCTTCAATACCATCGACCATGGCATCCTACTGAGGGCCAAGCTACAAGTGACGAATGACACTTGAACGGCAAGTGTATTTCTCCCTGTTCACTTGCCCTCCACTCAATCCACTTGCCGTTCAAGTGTCATTCGTCACTTGTAGCTTGGCCCTCAGTCATCTTTTGGCACTGGAACTAAGGGGTACTGTGATACAGTAGTTCAAGTCTTATCTGGCTGATTGGTCTCATAAGGTAGTGCTGGGGAACTCTTGCTCTGGCCCTTGGCCATTGACCTGTGGAATCCTGCAGGGCTCAGTTTTATCTCCCATGCTATTTAATATTTACATGAAACCACTGGGAGAGATCATCAGGAAGCTTTGGCTGCAGTATCACCAATATGGAGATGAACCCCAGTTCCTCCACTTTTCTTTTCTGTCTAATACCAAGGATGATATTAATGTTCTGAACCAGTGAAAGGGGCCAATAATGGTCAGGAAGGGAGTGAACAAGCTGAAGCTTAGTCCTGACCAGATAGAGGTTCTCTGAAGTAGAAGAGAGGCTGACCAGCAATGTGTAATATCTCCAATCTTGGATGGGTTTACATTCTCCTTGAAAAGTCAGGTTCACAGCCTGGGAGTACTGCTTGACACAGCAGTCACTGTCTGGCAATGCTGTCCTCCTGTCCACCTCTCCCATCAGCCCAGCAGCAGCAGGCACCTCCTCAGGTCCTGCAGTACTACCTCTGGCAGTACCTCAGCTACAGGTGCCTCTACAGACTCCCAGGCCTTCCTCAGCCTAAGGCCAGTAGGTGGGGGCACCTACTGGGGGCATTTGCTTAATTTGCTTAATTTTGTCTGGTGTGTCAGCTGCACCCATTTCTGGTGGGGGTCTGGTATTTGGAGCATGTGACCCCAATATTACAATAACTACTGTTGCCAATCCACTCCCAAGCTCAATTCAAGCGGTTGGTTCTCTTTAAAGCTCTGTGTGATGGACTGCACTTGAAAGCAGGTTTCCTAAGTGGAACAGAGAGCTGGGAGGGAAAGTGTTAACTCTTGCTTAGAATAGAGAGCTTGAGTGATAGACTGTTCCCTCCTCTCTAAATGGTCCTCTCTAAATGGCCTTCAGGCTGACAGTGTATTTCTAAGAGTTTGTGGTTGAGTCTGACTGGGAAGGTCAGAAATGTTCCCCTCCGGAGTGAGGGAAGAAGAAATTTCAGTGCAATCATAAGCAGAGTTACTACAGTCTAAGCTCATTGATTTCAATAGGCTTAGACTGGAGTAACTCTTCTTAGGATTGCACTGTTTGTGCCTTAACTGTAACATCACTGTCCTGAAGAATTCTATTTAAAAATTCTTAGTGTAAGTGTCAGCATAAGCTGAAACTCGCTTGACACAGACACCTTAGAACTGGGAATGTGTTTTGGCAAGAGTGATTGGGTAGTAGATTTGACTCCCTTTCAAGCCAAAAGAAGGAAGGTTATATCTTAGGAGAAGATTAATTCCTGCCCAATTTCTAAAGGGGGGTTGGCTCTGAGGTGGACTCCAGGTCTGTTGAGAAGGGGGAAAAGTTTTTATTTATTTATTTATATTTCAATTTATATACCGCCCATCCCCAGGGGCTCTGGGCGGTGAACAGTTAAAATCGATGAAAACAAGAACTAAAATCAATATACAAACAATAAAACAAATTAACAAAGTGCAGTGGTGGGGAGAACCCTCCCCCACCCCAAAGGTGGGAGTCCGACATGGCACCACACCCTTCAATCACCGAACGCCTGGCGGAACAGCTCTGTCTTACAGGCCCAGCGGAATGATAATATGTCCTGCTGGGCCCAGGTTTCCATTGACAGAGCGTTCCACCAGGCTGGGGCCAGGACTGAAAAGGCCCTGGCCCTAGTTGAAGCGAGGCGGGCTTCCTTAGGGCTGGAGACCACAAATAAATATTTATTCGCTGATCGAAGCGATCTCCGGGGAACATACAGGGAGAGGCGGTCCCAAAGATATGCCGGTCCCAACCCGCTCAGGGCTTTAAAGGTAAGAACCAACACTTTGAACCTGATTCAGAATTCAACCGGAAGCCAGTGCAGCTGGTGCAGGACAAGTGTGATGTGTGACTGGTAAGGTATACCAGTCAGGACCCGCGCCGCCGCATTCTGTACCAGTTGTAGTTTCCGGATCAGGCCCAGGGGTAGCCCAGCATAGAGTGAGTTACAGTAATCTAGCCTGGAGGTGACCGTTGCATGGATCACTGTAGCCAGGTCCTGGGGCATCAGGTAGGGGGCAAGTTGCCTGATCTGACGAAGATGGAAAAATGCAGACTTGGCAACCGCCGTGACCTGGGCCTCCATTGATAGGGAGGCATCCAGGAGCACACCCAGACTCTTTACCACTGGCAAAGTTGCCAGTGGTGTCCCATCCAGGGCAGGGAGCTGGATCCCAACATCTGGCAGCCCCCGTCCCAGCTGCAGGACCTCCATCTTCACTGGGTTCAATTTCAGCCTGCTCTGTTTCAACCATGCCATCACAGCCTCCAAAGCTCTGGCCAGATTGTCTGGGGCCGTGTCTGGCCGGCCATCCATCAACAGAAAAAGTTGGGTGTCATCCGCGTATTGATGACAACCGAGCCCAAACCACACCAACTGGGTGAGGGGGCGCATATAGATGTTAAATAACATCGGGGAGAGTATCGCCCCTTGGGGAACCCCGCACACCAAAGGGTGACGGGGCGATAGATCTCCCCCGAGCGCCACCCTCTGTCCCTGACCCTGGAGAAAGGAGACCAGCCACTGTAAGGCTGACCCCCTAATCCCCACGTCGGCAAGGCATCTGGCCAACAAATCATAGTCAACCGTGTCAAATGCTGCTGTGAGATCAAGTAACACAAGCAGCGCTGACCCGCCTCAATCCAGATGCCTGCGAAGGTCATCTGTGAGGGCAACCAAGGCTGTCTCCATCCCATGGCCAGGATGGAAGCCACACTGGAATGGGTCCAGGACTAGAGCATCATTCAGGAATTCCTGCAGTTGTACCGCCACCGCCCGCTCAATCACCTTGCCCAGGAATGGGAGGTTCGACACTGGGCGGTAACTGGACGGGTCGGTGGAGTCTAAAGATGTTTTTTTCAGTAGGGGCCGCACTACCGCCTCCTTTAACGCTCCTGGAAAAACCCCAGAGCTCAGGGAGATGTTAACAATGGCCTCCAAATGGTCCCGTAGCCCCTGCGAGCTGGCCTTCACCAGCCAGGATGGTCAGGGGTCCAGAGGACAGGTGGTTGGCCTCATCCCCTGCAGGATCCTGTCAACATCGTCCTGAGAGAGCAGCCTGAAATGGTCTAATACGGACCCAGAAGACAGCCAAGGGGTCTCCAGTTCCCTTACTGTATCAACAGTGGGTGGCAGGCCATGGCGAAGGGACAAGATTTTGCAAGCAAAATAGCTTGCAAAAGCCTCACAGCCAATAGTTGAATTGAGAATTTGGTGGTCTGCCTGAGAGAGGGAGACCAAGGACTGAACTGTTCAAAATAATTGAGCCAGGCGTGAGCTAGCGGACGCAATGGAAGCAGCAAAGAAATCCCGCTTTGCTGCTTTCACTGCCACCTCATAGTCTTTCATAAACGTCCCATAAGATGTTCTTGCCTCTTCATCGTGTCCCCGCCTCCACAGTCGCTCTAGTCGTCTCAGAGACTGCTTCATCTGGCGAAGCTCCTCAGTAAACCAAGGAGCTACCTGTTTGCGGGCTCGGAGAGGACGGCAGGGGGCAATAGCGTCGATGGCTTTGGAAAGACGGCCATGCCAATCATCCACCAGCTCATCTAACATACTGCCAGGGGGCATCGGATCCCTCAGAGCCGCCTGGAAACCAATTGGATCCATAAGTCTCCACGGGCGAGTGTAAATCCACTCACCGCCCACCCAGGAAAGGAGCAGCATGCCCGGACGAGCTTTCAGAACAAAGTGATCTGACCATGGCACTGCATCATAGGCATCCAGGACTACCATCATCCCTGCCCCAAAAATCAAATCCAGCTTGTGACCTGCTTGAAGCGTGGGAGCCGAAACAAACTGGGAGAGTCCTAGGGCTGCCATGGAGGACACAGGGTCAATGGCCTGCATGGAGGCATCATCATCAGCATGGACGCTGAAATCCCCGAGATCCAAACGTTTCGGGAATTCCAAGGCCCAGCTGGCCACTGCCTCCAAGAGACCAGACAGGGAAGATGCAGGTGCAGTAGGCGGTTGGTCCACCACACATATTGCCAACCTCTCCTCGGCGTCCAATGCTAGGCCCACACAATCAATGCCAGTAATTTTTGGGGTGGGGAGTGGTCTGAAGGAGAAAGACTCCCGAATGAGCAAAGCCACGCCTCCCCCCCGACCACTTGTCCGGGACTGGTGGAGGACCGTATAACCTGGGGGGGCTAGTTCTTTTGAAGTGACCGTCTCGCCCTCCCTCACCCAGGTCTCGGTCACGCAAGCCAGGTCCACATTCAATGCTGCAAGATAATCTTGCAGCGTTTTGGTCTTATTATTTATGGACCTGGCATTGCACAGTGCCAGTGTCGGAGAGTGGTTTAATATCCTAGTGTCATGGCCCAGTCTGAGAGTGAGGTCTCCTCTGGAGAAGAGGAGCCTTGTGTAGCCATCCAGGACTCCTCAGGAGAAGAGGAGCCCTGTGTAGCCAGCCCTAGCCCTGATTCAGCAGAAGCCAGCAATCAGGAGCAACAGCTGCTGGCTGATCAGAGCTTGCAGCCAGCAGCTGAGACACCAGCACCCTCTAGCTCCAACACCACAGGGGAAGCTCAGCCAGGGACTTCTACAGGTGCAGTGCAGCCAAGAGCCTCCACCCCCCCAGGTTCACCCACGCCCAAGGAACGCTGCAGGCAGCGCCAGAGACTGGAACTGCAGGAGAGACGGTGCAGTGCTCGCCTCCTGAGCCAATGTCAGCTGCTGGAGAGTGACATGAGTAGCATCAGGATGGAGCCCCAGCAGCTGGCTGAAAATCACGCCTGGCTATAAGAGCCAGTCTGCCGCAGGCAGCGCCAGAGACTGGAACTGCAGGAGAGACGGTGCAGTGCTCGCCTCCTGGAGGAACTGCCGGGCATGGAAGCAACGTGTCTACTGCCTGCAACCACTCCATGTTCCTTGCCCATGCCTGCTTTTGGACCTGACACTACTGGTAAATGACCTTGGATCGTACCTGACTTTGCTCTTGGACTTTGGACTCACTCCTGGCGTTATCTCATGCTCTGACTACCGGTTTGACCTGGCTTTTGCTCTTGGAACTCCCCTCAGACTCTGGCATTAAGGTTTGGACTTGAACCACCCTGCTTGGGCTGGCCCAGCCCATGACAGATTGCTTCCACCTACTTCCCGGCATGGACGCAGCGATGCCCACCCCGGGAAGCCTGGCAATGCTGCAGGACCAGGTGCTGCAATTAACCCAAGAACTGGTGACTTTGCAGCAGCAGATTGCTACTCTACTTGTTGCCACTGCTGCACCTCTGCCTGCAAAATGCCCAGTGAAGCCTCCTGACAGTTTTGAGGGCAATGTGGAAGAATTTCCAGCATTTCTTGCCCAGTGCCAGCTATACATTGAGCTCCGGGCCAGGGACTTCCCCACGGATAAAATCAAAGTCTGCTTCATCCTCAGCCTGTTAAAGGGGCAGGCAGCAAGATGGGCCACACCCTTGTTACTGGCCAAATCCCCTCTGCTGGGGGACTTTCCAAACTTTGTGGCTCACATTACCGCTGCCTTTGGAAACCCTCTGAAAGCCATCAAAGCAAACCAGAAAATCCGTGCCCTCACCCAGGGGAACGGGACTGTGGCTCAATATACCACAGAATTGCAGCTACTGGCTCAGGACCTGGAGTGGAACGAGGCAGCCCTAGTGGACCAGTACCTGGAAGGGCTGTCTGATGAAGTTCTCAATGAAGTGGCCCAATCGGAATGGCCGGTGGAACTGCAGGCGCTCATTCTTCTATGCCTACGAATTGAGGGGCGACTGGAGAGCAGGAAAACAGCTTGTGCATTGAGCCATCGGCCTCCGCCCAGAGCCTCACCTGAAGACAGAGATCAGTCTGCGCAGTTAGGTGGGCCTCGTACCCACTTGCCTCCAGAGGAAAAGGAGCGACGCCAAGCCCACCACCACTGTTGGTACTGCGGTGAGGCGGGCCACTATGCCAACAGCTGCCCTGCAAAGAAGAAAATCTCAGCTACAGGGCGGGAGCAGCCTCCTGTAAAACAACTGGTTGGGGTGGCCAATGCCTCCCACGACCATCCTGAACCTTTCCTGGTACCAGTGAAGCTTACCTGATGGCCGGTGGCTGTTTGTGTACTCCATGATAGATTCAGGAGCCTCCCGCTGTTTCATGGATGCTCACTTCGCAGCCCAGCACAAAATTCTTCTTCAGTCCAAGGAGGCACCCACCATAGTTGAAGCCATTGATGGGTGCCCGCTATGCTCTGGCCCAGTGGTCAAAGAGACCCAGCCACTCATGCTACGAATCCAGCAGCATCAGGAGAAGCTCTGCTTTGATGTTGCAAGTACACCTCGGTTCCCCTTCACCTTGGGACTTTCCTGGCTCAGCCTCCACGACCCCGTCGTCAGGTGGGCCCAACCGGACCTCCAATTTCGGGACCCATGTCCGCACCTGACCCAGCCTACGGTCCTGGCCACTGTCACAGCTGCACCAACCTCTTCCACTCTCCCCAAACTGTATATGGACTTCCAGGATGTGTTTGAGGAGAAGGGAGCGGACCAACTTCCCCCCCACCGGCCATACGACTGTGCCATTGACCTGCTTCCAGGCTCACCCCTGCCGGTAGGACGCCTGTATTCACTGTCAGAGCCCGAGCTGGCTGCACTCAGGGATTTTCTTGCCAAAAACCAGAAGTGGGGGTTCATCTGCCCGTCCACCTCGCCCACCTCTGCTCCCATATTTTTCGTCAAAAAGAAAAGTGGGGAACTCCGGTTATGCAACGATTACCGGGCCCTGAATAAAATCACTGTCCGAGACAGGTACCCACTTCCCCTGATCGCTGACCTACTAGAGCAATTGAGGGGAGCCCAGATCTATACCAAACTTGACCTTCGGGGGGCATATAACCTGGTGTGCATCCGGAAAGGAGATGAGTGGAAGACAGCTTTCAGTACTCGATATGGACAGTATGAGTACCTTGTGATGCCGTTCGGGCTGACCAATGCACCAGCTGTATTCCAGAGGTTCGTGAATGACATCTTTCACGACCTCCTGGATCAATTTGTCATCATTTATTTGGATGACATCTTGATTTATTCCAGGGATCCCGCAGACCACCCACAGCATGTACGAACCATGCTCCAGCGACTACGGCAACATGGTCTGTTTGCCAAGTTGGAAAAGTGTGCCTTCCACCTCTGGGCGGTGGAATTCCTTGGCCATGTAATCTCACCCCGAGGGATTCAGATGGACCCCAGGAAGGTTGAGGCCGTACAGACTTGGCAAGCCCCCCGTTCCTGAAAGGATGTGCAGCGTTTTCTGGGCTTTGCCAATTATTATCGCCAGTTTATCCCAGGCTTTGCCGAGACCACGGTACCACTGACACAGCTACTGCAGCCCAGGGTGCCATTCCAATGGACTCCTGGAGCAGAACAAGCATTCAAAGCCCTGAAGGGCTGCTTCACTGCTGGACCAGTCTTGCGACACCCAGACCCCCAGCTGCCATTCACTGTGGAGGCAGACGCTTCTAGCACCACGATTGGGGCCATACTTTCACAGTGAGAAACATCCTCAAGCCCTCTGCGACCCTGCACCTATTACTCCCGCCAGCTCACCCCAGTGGAAAAAAACTACACCATCTTGGAGCGGGAATTACTCGCCATCAAGGCAGCCTTTGAGGTTTGGCGGCACCACCTCGAGGGGGCTCGACACCCGGTCCAGGTACTCACTGACCACCGAAACCTGGAACCCCTCCAGACAGCTCGTTGCCTGAATCAGAGACAGATCCGGTGGTCCTTATTCTTTTCCCGGTTCAACTTTAAAATCACCTATGTGCCCAGCTCCCAGAATAAATGAGCCGATGCCCTCTCAAGACAGCCAGAGTATGCTTCACCGGCTGGAGAGGAACCTCCCCTGACCACCATATTACCTCCAGAAACTCTTTCAGCCGTCCAAACTACCCCGGGACTCTCTGCCAGAATTCGCGTGCAACAATTGCAGGACTCGTTTGCCCAGAAGCAGCTCCAGGACTCCACACGTCCTCACACCCAAATGCAGCGGGATTTGGGGAAGAACATGGCCTGCTCACCCACCGGGGCCGGGTTTATATTCCCCCAGGCCCGTTGCACACCAAGGTACTACAACTGGCACACGATGCCAGGCCTGCTGGACATTTTGGCCGTCACAAAACCACCCACCTACTGACCCGGGAGTTTTGGTGGCCCCGGGTTCAATCTGACGTGGCCCGGTATGTGAGCACCTGTGATACCTGCAGACGGGCCAAGGACCACCCTGAGAAACCCTCCGGACTCTTATTACCCCTGCCTACACCCCCGGGGCCCTGGAAGTTCATCTCCATGGACTTTATCACTGTCCTGCCCTGCTCCAAAGATCACACGTGTATCCTGGTGGTGGTGGACCTGTTCACTAAGATGGCTCATTTTGTTCCCTGTCCCAGACTTCCCACAGCCCTGGCTACCGCACAGCTGTACTTACAACACATCTTCAGGCTCCATGGGATACCAGACCATCTGATCACAGACCGGGGAGTCCAATTCACCTCCCGGTTCTGGTGCGCCCTGCAGATCCTCCTTGGCACCCAGGTCCACTTGTCCTCTGCACACCATCCCCAATCCGATCGGCAAACTGAACGCACTAATGCAACCCTGGAACAGTACCTGCGGTGCTATACGAACTACCAGAAAGATAACTGGGTGGCCCTACTCCCCCTGGCCGAAGTCGCCTACAACAATGCGGTGCACACGTCCACCCAACAAACACCCTTCATGGCAAACTATGGATATCACCCCCGGTTCTTCCCCAGCACTACCTCCTCCACTGGTGTTCCTGCTGCCGATGACTACCTCCAAGAACTCCAGTGTCTACACCAACTCTTGAATGAGCAGTTGCAACAGGCCAAAGAGGCATACAAGAAGGCTGCAGACCAGAAACGCCAACCCGGTAAACCCTTGAAGGTGGGAGATCAGGTCTGGCTCTCAACCCGCCACATACAGACTCAGAGACCATCCCGAAAACTGGATACCCGATTTATCGGCCCGTTCACCATCACGGACCAGGTCAACCCTGTGGCTTTTTGACTGCACTTGCCTCCTACGCTCCCGACCCACCTGGTCTTCCATCGATCTCTCCTCATTCCCGCCTCGTCCCTGGACCCACAGAGACCCCAGCCACTTCCTCCCCCACCAGTGCTTGTTGATGGGCAAGAAGAATATGAAGTCGCCCGGGTCCTGGACTCCCACCGACGCTGGGGATGGCTGCAATATCTGGTCGACTGGAAGGGTTATGGCCCAGAAGACCGATCATGGGAGCCTGCCAGTAACCTCCATGCTCCGGACATTATCCGCCAGTTCCACAGGGCCTGCCCCCAGAAACCCGGTCCGTGGAATGGAGGGGGGCCTGAGGGGGGGGATGGTGTCATGGCCCAGTCTGAGAGTGAGGTCTCCTCTGGAGAAGAGGAGCCTCGTGTAGCCATCCAGGACTCCTCAGGAGAAGAGGAGCCCTGTGTAGCCAGCCCTAGCCCTGATTCAGCAGAAGCCAGCAATCAGGAGCAACAGCTGCTGGCTGATCAGAGCTTGCAGCCAGCAGCTGAGACACCAGCACCCTCTAGCTCCAACACCACAGGGGAAGCTCAGCCAGGGACTTCTACAGGTGCAGCGCAGCCAAGAGCCTCCACCCCCCCAGGTTCACCCATGCCCAAGGAACGCCGCAGGCAGCACCAGAGACTGGAACTGCAGGAGAGACGGCGCAGTGCTTGCCTCTTGAGCCAATGCCAGCTGCTGGAGAGTGACATGAGTAGCATCAGGATGGAGCCCCAGCAGCTGGCTGAAAACCACGCCTGGCTATAAGAGCCAGTCTGGAGGAACTGCCGGGCATGGAAGCAACGTGTCTACTGCCTGCAACCACTCCGTGTTCCTTGCCCATGCCTGCTTTTGGACCTGACACTACCGGTAAATGACCTTGGATCGTACCTGACCTTGCTCTTGGACTTTGGACTCACTCCTGGCATTATCTCGTGCTCTGACTACCGGTTTGACCTTGCTTTTGCTCTTGGAACTCCTCTCAGACTCTGGCATTAAGGTTTGGACTTGAACCACCCTGCTTAGGCTGGCCCAGCCCGTGACCCCTAGCCCCACAACAGGTATATCTTGGGATGGGACGCAGATTGGAAGGGCACCAAGCCCTACCATGTCTCAGTGCCCTTCCCTTCCATAATCTGCTCCCACCACCATACCTCCCGCGTCCCCGGATCACTGGGATCCCCGACCCCAAGCCAGCCTCCTCACCAATGATCATAGTGCTAACCCACCACCATCACAAAATCAACAACCCACCAACTATCACAGACTAAGCTATCAAACATACATAAAACCCCAATACCCTACCAAATTAACAACATAGACTACAATAACTAACACACATAGTATAAAAACAATAAACAGTAACAAGGCGAGCAGTTCCCTAGCAGCAGTCTTATAGGCTGGAGCAGCAAGGGGCAGGGCAGGGCAGATGGAAAGCCCAGCCCTTGATGGAAGCAGCTATTTTTTTGAAAAATTTTTATTGGGTTAGAATCCATTATTTCCACATTTACATTCAATTTTCCCCAATTTTTTCATCTCTAACCCCCTCTCTTCCCCCCCCTTTTTGTTGACTTCCAGCAGCTTTCCAACCCTTTGTCCCCTTTCCCTTACTTTTATTAGCTTCCTCTATCTAAAACAAATATATATTCTCCATTATTCTAAGCAGTACATCCTTAACTATTTTTAACATTATATGCCCAAACTGTAAGCCTTTGTTTCCATCTTAGATAAACAATTTATCCCAATTTTTCAATTTCAGGTATTTCTATATATCATAAACCATATAGATCATACATTCGTTTATATCAAACAATTTGACTTATTCTCTATATATATTACTCATTCTATCTTTTTATAATAGTTCTATATATCTCTCCTCACGTAGTCAATCAATTTGACCCATCTATATCTTCAGACATTCAGTTTGGTACAAAACTTGTCAGAAAAAAAAGAAAATATTGTTAGTTAATCGCTCCTTATATTTAGTCCTTATAATTAATTATTTTCTCTATGTTCTGTTTGTTAACCTATATATATCTAATATATATCTATTAATCTGACTGCTTATTAATTCACATTTATCTCTTCTCCCCCCGGTAAAGTCTCCCCCCTCTACTTCAATACTTCAGTAGTTCTCAAACTGCCACAGTTTTCCTCCCACCTCCCATTTCTTCTCCAGGTATTGTTTCAGCTTCTCCCAGTCTGTGTTGAACTGCCCTGAGTCCAGATCTCTCAATTTTCTTGTCATCTTGTCCATTTCAGCCATATACAGCAATTTGTAAGTCCAATCTTCAATAGTTGGCACTTCTTGTACTTTCCATTTTTGCGCATACAAAAGTCTAGCTGCTGCTGTCATATAAAATATCAACGTCCTGTGTTGGGCTGGAATTCCCTCCATTCCCAAGTTCAGTAGCAGGAATTCTGGGTTCCTATTAATTTGAAATTGTAAAATTTCACTCATTTCTCTTATTATTTCCCCCCAGTACTGCCTGGCTACCTCACACGACCACCACATATGATAGAGGGAGCCCTCATGCTTCTTACATTTCCAGCATTTATTAGAAGTATTCAAATTCCCTAGCGCAATCTTCTTTGGTGTCATGTACCAACGATAGATCATTTTATAAATGTTCTCTTTGATATTAATACATGTCGTTGTCTTCATTGTAGTTTTCCACAAGTATTCCCATGCCTCCATTGTTATTTCTTTATTAAAGTTTATAGCCCATTTCACCATTTGTGTTTTAACTATCTCATCCTCGGTATACCACTTCAACAGTACTTGGTATACCTTGGATATTCTTTTCTTATCTTCTTTAAGAAGGGTCTGCTCTAGTTCCGAATTCTCTATTCGTATACCTCCCTTTACAGAGTCCGAATTATATAAGTCTCTGATCTGTCTATACTGGAACCAATCGTAGTTAGGTGATAGTTCCTCTTGTGTCTTTATTCTAAGTTTGGATGCTTCAGTTTTAGTTATTTCTTTATACGTTAAACATTGTTGTTCATTATCAACAGCTCTCGGGTCTATCACCTCATATGGAACCACCCACAAAGGGGTTCCTTCTTGTAGATAAATTCTGTACTTCTTCCAGATTATGTATAGACTTCTCCGAACAAAGTGATGCAGGAACATCGAGTTGACCTTTACTTTGTCATGCCATAAATATGCGTGCCATCCAAATATTTTTTTATATCCCTCTAGGGCTAATAGTTTCTTGTTCTTTAATGTCATCCATTCTTTCAACCAAACTAGGCAGATTGCATCATGATAAAGTCTCAGATTGGGCAGTTGCATTCCGCCTCTTTCCTTTGCATCTTGTAAAACTTTCACTTTCACTCGAGGCTTCTTGCCTGCCCAAACAAAATCTGATATTTTCCTCTGCCATTTTTCAAATTGTTTGGAGTCTCTGATGATTGGTATTGTCTGTAGCAAAAACATTACTCTTGGTAACACATTCATCTTAACTGCTGCAATCCTGCCCAACCATGACAAATTCAATCTATTCCATTTAATCAAGTCTCTCTCTATCTGAGTCCATAGTTTTTCATAATTGTTTTTGAATAGATCTATGTTCTTTGCAGTTAATTCGACTCCCAAATATTTCACTTTACTTGTTACTTCACAATCCGTTGTTTCCATTAACAATTGTTGTTTCTGCTTAGTCATATTTTTGCATAATATCTTTGACTTCTTTTTGTTAATGAAGAAACCTGCCAAGTCTCCAAACTCCTTGATCTTATCTATCACTCTTGGCATGTTCTCCAATGGGTCCTCTACAATTAACATTATGTCATCCGCAAATGCTCTGACCTTGTATGAATAGTCCTTTATTTTTATTCCACGAATTTCATCATCTTGACGTATTTGTATCATCAGAATCTCCAATACTAAAATGAACAACAATGGAGATAACGGGCAACCTTGTCTTGTTCCTTTACTTATCGTCAATTTCTTGGTCAATTCATCATTCACCACGATTGCTGCAGTCTGGTCTCTATAAATTTCCTTAATTGCTCTGATGAATCTTTCTCCCAATTGTAGCTTTTCCATAGTGGCAAACATAAAGTCCCAGTTTAAATTGTCAAACGCTTTTTCAGCGTCTACAAAGAAGAAACCAACCTCTTTGTCACAACGCTTGTCATAATATTCAATAGCATTGATCACTGTCCTTAAGTTGTCTCTTATTTGTCTGTCTGGCAAAAAGCCTGCTTGTTCCTCCTCTATGACTTCCGAGAGCCACCCCTTCAATCTCTCCGCCAATATCTTCGCAAAAATTTTATAGTCATTGTTGAGTAGCGATATAGGTCTATAATTTTTCACATTAGTCAGGTCTTGGCCCTCTTTTGGGATCAATGATATATTCGCTTCACTCCAAGTTTCTGGAATCCTTTGATCCCTTAAAACCCCATTCATCACCTCTTTTAGGAATGGTGCCAGTTCATTAGCCATTGTCTTATAGAATTTAGCCGTAAGTCCATCTGGCCCTGGCGCCTTTCCTAGATTTGCAGATTGTATTGCCTTACTTATTTCCTCGTCAGTTACTTCACTATTCAACTTATTTCTCCAAGCTCCCGAGATTTCTGGAAGTTTGGTTTTCTCCAAATATGACGCTAGTGATTCTTTGTTTACTTCTTTTTTATTATACAGCTTAGCGTAAAATTTATAAAAGGCTCTACTAATGGTAGCCTGCTCCAAATACGTTTTGTTATCTTCGCAAATTTTATTTATTATCTTCTTTTCCCTTTTCTTCTTCAATTGCCATGCCAGGTACTTCCCAGGTTTATTAGCACCCTCAAACGCTTTTTGATTCAGTCTTTTGAGATTCCACTCCAATTCTTTATTGCTCATTGCTGTTAGCTGTTCTTGAAGTATTTTAATTTCCTGGTATACCTTCTTTTTCCCTGGTCTCTTTTTTAGCTGTATTTCTTTGGCTTTTATTTTCTCCTCAATCTCTTGTCTTTTCTCCTCTTTCTTCTTTCTTGCTCTACCATTTAAGTCCATTAGTATGCCCCTTACAACCGCCTTGTAAGCATCCCAAACTTTATTGGTTGGTACTTCTTTATTCACGTTGTATTGTATAAAAAACTTTGTCTCTCTTCTCAGTATTTCCATATTCTCTCTTTCCTGTAACAAGTCCTCATTTATTCTCCATGCTTTCCTTTTTCTCTTTTTTCCAAATTTCCACATAATTGGGTTGTGATCTGAGCCTACCATAGGCATTATTTCTACCTCCTTAGTCCATAATGCTAAGTCTTTTGAGGCCCAGATCATATCAATTCTTGATAATGTAGAATGCCTTGCAGAATAAAAAGTAAACTGTCTGCTTTTAGGATATTCTCTCCTCCATACATCTTCAAGAGTCTCTTGTTGAATCAACTCAAAAAAAAGCTTTGGTAATAGTCCTCTTTTCTTTTGTGCCGTTGTAGTCTTTTTGTCTAGTTCCAAGTCTGTCACTCCATTGAAGTCTCCAGCAAGAATTATCTGGTCGTATGCAAGATCGTCTAAATGCTTCCTTAAATCCTCAAAGAAGCTTTCTTTTGCACCGTTAGGTGCATAAAGTCCGACTACCAACACTCTCTTTAAATTCCAAATACATTCCACTGCTACAAATCTAGCTTCCACATCTCTCATAACAAATTTTGGCTGTAGCTCCTCTTTTATGTACAACACCACTCCTCTTTTTTTCTTGTTGGAGGCCGCTACATATTCTTTGCCCAATTTTCCAGATTTTAAATATTTTACATCCTGCTTTCTGATATGGGTCTCTTGCAAACAAACAATGTCACATTTTTGTTTTAGTAGCCAGTGAAAAGTATTTTTCCTCTTATTCGGTGAGTTTAGTCCATTTACATTCCAAGATAATACTTTACACTCCATACTCATGATCTTGTTGGTAAGTCTTTTTCATTGTCCTTAATAAATCGCTCCATCTCTCGCTCAGATCTGATGCGTTTTTTGGCCCCTCCAAACTCAAAGGACACTCCTTCCGGTAACTCCCATCTGTACCTGATTTTCATGTCCTTCAAAATCTGAATTAGCACTTTATATTTTTTCCGGTCCAGTAACACTGATCTGGGCAGTTCCTTCATTATAATAATCATCTTGCCATCAATCTCCAATGGATCTTGAAACTGTTTTGTCACAATCCTCTCTTTCATATTTCGTGTTGTAAACTGCACAATCACATCTCTTGGTAGTTTCCTCTGGGTTGCTATTCTCGAATTCACACGGTATGCCACATCTAGGATAGCCACAACTTCCTCCTCCTCCTTCCCCAGGTACTCAGCCAACACCTCAGTCATCTGTTCTTGCGCTGACTTTCCTTCCACTTCTGGCAAGCCACGAAAACGTAGCTGCTTCTCCATATGTTTAGTTTCTGCAACTGACATTCTCCCCTTCACCAATCTCATTTCTGTTTGTTGCGTGTCTGCTAAATTCTCCATCGCGTCTTCTACTGTTTTAACTCTCTGCTGCGTTCCTTGTAATTCACTTCGTATTGTTTCCATACCTTTTTTCACTTCTGACAGCTCCGATTTTACTGTCTGTGTAACCTCTTTAACCTCTTTTATCAGCTCCAATTTCGTGTCCTTAAGTTCTTTAATCATATCTAAAAGTTTTTTGTCCAGGTTTTTATCCAGGTTTTCTATTGCCGATTGCCACTCTTTTTTGACATCGTGGGGCTTGCTTTAGCTCGCTCCCACGAATCCGCTCTCTTCCTTAACTCCGTGGCGTAAAATTTAACGTTTTTCTATTTTAAATGTCCCGGTCTTCTTATAGAAATTAAATTTTAAAGAGTCCAAAATGTCGGGCGTCTTTTCTCTATGGTTTCTCTATGATTTTGTAATCCAAGATGGCCTACTTCCTCTTCCGCTGAAGCCGCGACCCTTCCCCTTTCAAAAATGGCGATTCCCTACTTCCTGCCCTCCAGCAAGGGCCGCTTCTCTGCAGCCACTCTATTGTTATTACGCACTTCCTGTCTCCCGTCTTCCCACAGCAGATCTCGCGATGGTGTCTTTTTCTCACAGCTCCAAAGCCACAGGTATTCAAAACAATAGTCCCATTTCTTTAATAACTTCTTTAAACTTAGTCTCTTTTTAAATTCGATTCCTGCCGAGTCTTCCCCTCCTTTTCACTAGTCTATTGCAGTTTAAAAATCTACTTTTTTTCCTCTCTGTTTTTATCAATCTGTCCCGTCTCAGAAGATAATGATCTTTACCTTCTCTTCACTTTTCTCGGGTTGTAATCGCTGTTTCGATTTTAAGTTCTCCTCTCAGCTTCTTCCCCCAATCGATGCTTGGGTATGTAGGTCTTATGCCAGCCGAATTGGCCCCAAAACTGCCGCAGAGATTATAGCCGACCCGTCGCAAGGTGGGACCTCAAGGATCGGGGGGAGATTCGTTGTATAGAGCCCCCCCCTCATCCGAGATCTAGCTCACCCTAGGGTCTTGAGCGTTCTTTGCCTGCTCCCCGCCTGAGAGCAGTCGGCCGCGGGCTATTTTCACCCCGCCGGCCGATTAAAACGGCAGTCCGGTCAGCTCCGCAAGTGGAGCTGCGTTAGACCTCCATGGATCCCAAACAGGAAGTCCCCGATGGAAGCAGCTATTTTGTTAGATTGTTATATATAGAAAAACATATAGAATATGGATAGAAAATAATTAACTATAAGGACCGACTAATTAATATGCTTTCTGGTATAAACGTGTAATATGTTAAACTGAATAAGTCTACCTGAAGAAATATATGGATTAAATTGATTGATAACTTTTGATGATAGTTATATAAAGTAATATACGGAATATAAGTCAAATTGGTTGACTTATATAAATGTATGGGTTATATGGTATAAGGCTTATAGAAATATCTGAAACCAGGAAACTACGAAATTATGTTAAAAAGGGACAAATTGTTTGTCTAATGTGGAAGAAGGGACTTAGAGATAAGATAAGGTATAGAGTATTAAAAATAGTTAAAGAATTATTGCTTAGATTAAAGGGAAAAATACAGGTTTGTTAGATAGATGAATTAAAAATGAGTAAGAGAAAAGGGACAAAGGGTTGGAAAACTGTTTGGAAGTCAAAAGAAAAGGGGGGAAAGGGTGGGGGTTAGAAATTGGGAAATGGGAATTGATTGTAATATGTAATTATATGATTCTAATTCCAATAAAAATTTTATTAAAAAAAAAAAAAAGAAGAAGCAGCTCCCTTGGCAGCGGCAACAGCAGCAGTGCAGGCTACAACAACCTCTGTAGGCTGGAGCAGCAAGGGGCGGGGCCGGGCAGATGGCAAGCCCAGCCCTTAATTCAAGCAGCTCCCTTGGCAGCGGCGGCAGCAGCAGTGCAGGCTACAACAACCTTTGTAGGCTGGAGCAACAAGGGGCGGGGCCGGGCAGATGGAAAGCCCAGCCCTTGATGGAAGCAGCTCCCTTGGCAGCAGCAGCAGCAGCAGTGCAGGCTACAACAACCTTTGTAGGCTGGAGCAACAAGGGGCGGGGCCAGGCAGATGGAAAGCCCAGCCCTTGATGGAAGCAGCTCCCTTGGCAGCGGCAGCGGCAGCAGCAGCAGTGCAGGCTACAACAACCTTTGTAGGCTGGAGCAACAAGGGGCGGGGCCAGGCAGATGGAAAGCCCAGCCCTTGATGGAAGCAGCTCCCTTGGCAGCGGCAGCAGCAGCAGTGCAGGCTACAACAACCTTTGTAGGCTGGAGCAGCAAGGGGCGGGGCCGGGCAGATGGAAAGCCCAGCCCTTGATGGAAGCAGCTCCCTTGGCAGTGGCAACAGCAGCATTGCAGGCTACAACAACCTTTGTAGGCTGGAGCAGCAAGGGGCAGGGCCGGGCAGATGGCAAGCCCAGCCCTTGATGTAAGCAGCTCCCTTGGCAGTGGCAACAGCAGCAGTGCAGGCTACAACAACCTTTGTAGGCTGGATCAACAAGGGGCGGGGCCGGGCAGATGGCAAGCCCAGCCCTTGATGTAAGCAGCTCCCTTGGCAGTGGCAACAGCAGCAGTGCAGGCTACAACAACCTTTGTAGGCTGGAGCAGCAAGGGGCGGGGCCGGGCAGATGGGAAACCCAGCCCTTGATGGAAGCAGCTCCCTTGGAAGCAGCTCCAGGAAACCTGAGCTGTCATTGTCAGGCTATGGATGACAGGCTATGGCAGATAGATCCCTGTACCATTGCAACAAGAAATCCAAACTCTTGGTTAAATGGCTTTATTCAGAAATCCAATCATTTTGACAGATATGTCCATAGGATTACTCAGAAGCAAGGTAAGCATCTAAGCAGTAAGAGCAAGTTGACAGGAATAGTAACATGTGGGAAAATTTTTCCTCTTAATATATGAGTTTGCTCCTTCCCCCTCCCAACAATAAAACAGGACTTTTGGTGCGAACTTGTCCTGAGAACATCTCGCATATTTGTACTATCAAGTCAAGACACTGAGAAAGCAAGAGATCAAAGTTGAGACATAGCAGTGCATGGGAGTGAGCAGTATACAAAGTCAGAAGCACTGAAAGTTTCTACCATCCATTAGATAAGGCACCTGCAGTAAGCCTGTGAAAGAAACAGTTATGGCATTGGCAATATGACATCTAGTTACAGCATGAAACATTGGTTCAGAACAACAGGTCAGCATTAGCATTGGCATGGATGGGGCTCAGACATGACAGTCATAGGAAAGTCTGTGAAGAAACATTGTTGCTGTAACTGAAGTATTAAGTAAAAATCCTCTCACTGCTAAGAATTAGAGATGGGTACGAACTGGAATATGAACCAAAAACCCCCATGAACCTGCCCAGTTTGTGGTTCGCAAACCAGAGGTTCATGGAAGCTCATTTCCATGAATTTTCATGAACTGGTCTACTGGTTCGTTTGATTTGTTTTAAACACCAATGCCCCCTGCTGTGCCACTGCAAAGCGGCAGGGAAAGGGGCATTTAAACCCATGGATCAGGGTATCTGAAGTACTGTCTTCTCCCATATGTTCCTGCTTGGGAGTTAAGATCAGAGGAAGAGGCCCACTTTACTATCCCATGAGCCATCTGAGTGCAAAAGAGTGCACAAGAGAGGGCCTTTAAAGTGGCAGCCCAATGGTTATTGAACAACCCAACCAGAGAAGTGTGCCTGGACTCCTCATCCTCAGTCTTTAGGAAGCAGCTGAGGGCAGCTTTATTTAGGACTATATCAACTAATTTTTACTATTTATTGATTATTTTAAATAGTGATTTTAAATTGAGTTTTTAATGTATTTTTATGTCTGCTGTAAGCCTCCTTGAGTGCTGTGAGGTAGAAAGGGATCTAACAAATGTTTTCAATGAATAAAGTAAAATAAACAAATAAATAATCAAGCCTTAAAATAGAACAGGTAGTTTTAACATAGGTGGAGTCAGCATAGGCCATGTTGTACTTTTATACGTCTTCCTCAGTTGATGTGGCTGTGATTGCCATCAGAATAAACCCTTAGCCCTACACACAAGTAATAATAAATGCATCTATAATCCATGTACTTGATTTTTTTAAAATGCATTGAATAATTTTCATGTCATGTTCAACACAACCCTGTGCCATATTTATCCTGTACTGTCCCCCAGATTGATCTGTAAAGTCAACACACTTTGGGTCTTTCTTACAAACAGATGTAATCAGTCCTTTGTCTGATCACTTTTCTATCTCTAAATGCTGGTTGAATCAGAGATAATTAATTATAATCTCAACTCAATAATTAATTATTCCTTTTCATACTGACTACTGGTATTGGATGTTATTCACCCGTCTTCTCATTAAGTGGCATAAGTTGTTTAGGAGTAGAAGAGAAAAGCTCATACCATATACTTTTGGGTTGGAAATTCCACAAAAATAGAATAACATGGATGCTAGCTTATTGAGACCACCAGAAACCATTAGCATTTGTTGTTTAATGCATTTAGGTATTGCTGTCATAAGTCCCGTTTCAATAGTTACAAAAAGTACATTATGCTGTAAATGCATAAAAAGTACATATGCTGTAAGCATTAAAGTTGAAGAAACCATGCAACAAAGTTTTCTTTACTTTAAAACAGACTCTTAGGCATAATTAAGAGAAGCATGAAGCCAAATGTTTATGGTGCTGTGTTAATGTCACTGATGTGCCTCACTCACCATGCAAAACACTTACCTTGCAAAGTATAATGATGTTTCATTTGAAGTCAACATCTTGACATTATTGCTAAATTTTAGATGGAGGGCGCTTTGCTCTGACCTCCATTGCTTATGATAATCCATCAAACACAACTGAAAACTTGACCAGAATATCCAAGGCCTCATTCTTCTGTTTAATCTAGTCTTTTTAGAAAAAGAAACACTTGCATTGTGCTTAAGTGCCATGATGACCAGAATATGTTTTCTTGTTTTGTTTTAATTGAAAACATATAAAGAACTCTTACTTTCTTACATATTATGCAAATATTACTGTTTTAATGATGAAGTTAAAGGAAAGCATCATACAATCAAGACTAGGAAATAATAGAAAGTGATTAAATTTAATCAAATTGCTTTGCGAAGGCAGAAAAAGCTAAATAAATCATCAGATGTGATAAACAAGTGAAATCACATGGGGTGAAGACTGATACAGTATAAAAAGAGAACTCACCACATACTTTGAACTAAACTGTGAGCTTAGCTGTTAAAATCAATTTTCTGCCTTTCTGGTAAAAGGAGAAACTCTTGTTTCAAAGGGGGACACAAGTTCCCTGCAAGTGGGAGTCAAGTTTATTGCCTCATGCAGCATTGCTGATCAGAGAGGTGGTTATGGGAGTCTATTTAAAGCTTCCCCATTCTCTTTCCGGCATAGCGTCCTCCACCCCACTCACCCTTTATGGAGCAATATGACATTCACTGGTAACTTTGGGCTGAGCTGGGATTCTTTGGGTTCTTCTCAGTTTAGCTCAGAAAAGGGGTTTTTTTTCATGCTTTGCAGTGCTTGTGGAGGATGGGGCGAGGGGGTTAAATAATCCTAGTTACTGGTAGGCTCACATCCTGCTTACTGGTCTCAAGCATAGAGCCAGTCAGCAAGCTTTTCACATGTATCTGAATTCACTTACCTGTTTTCATCATTACCCTGCTTCCCACATTAACAGCCCTCTCCAGCCTTTATTTGCCACAGCTATCTTCAAATTTGTACACTACAAAGAAAGTTTGAGATTTTTTAAGTCAATGGGCAAAAAAGGTGTAACTCTACTTATGATGGTTCTGCCTGTTTTAGTGCCTGCTCATGAACTAAGATAATTTTCCCATTAGTTCTTGCAATAACTTCTAAAATAATTACCACTGACTGCCTAGCCACAAAAAGGACAGTTGTAAAAGCAGGCAACACATTCTAACAGTTGGGTTTAACTGCTGCATTTGACTAGGTAGGTGCAAAGAAGAGATGAAAAAGGAGTGATTCTATGCTCTATATAAGCCAGTCAATATAATGACCTGAAGGACCATGAGTAAAGGGGATATATGCCCCTTCTTCAGTAAATGAGAATTTTAGTTCTTGATTTAATGAAAAGCAGCCAGAAGCTGCAATGATCAAGTAGCTACTGTGCAAGTACAAACTTGCTTGGCATGATGCTATGCTAGAGATAAATATTATCAGGATCCTTTGAAGCAGTTGCCCCATGTGTAACTGAATAACTTTGAACAAGTATATTTACTTTCAAAGTCTCAGAACATCTAACAGTCATTGCCTAGGTCCTAACTAAGAATTTGGACTTCCTTGTGAAGTACCAGGGCAAAAAAAAAAGTAGATGGGCATACCAATGAATTAAATTCTGATAATGGCATTCTTTCTGTTCTGTGCTAGATCTTTCTATTCACTTTTGATGCTGTGATATTTTTTGATGACAGCAGGGCAAGATAACAAAATGCCCTGGCACCACAAGCTTGAGACCAAGGGGGAAATCAGAAAAGGGTATTAGCAGGTTTTGGGACACTGGGCAAAGAGTGCCCACGAACTCTAGGCAAAGACTACCTGGGCCCCTCCCCTGCCCACTGCCACTCCTTGCGCATGTTCCCTCCTCCCATGCACCAACATACATGCCCCTCCCACACTGCCCACATGTGCATCCTAACCAACACAATCAATCCCTTGCAAGCCCTCCCACCACTCATGCTCTCAGCAGCACTATGCCCTTGCCTCAGTGGCATCATGCAGCAGGTGTGTCTGGGAACACAGGTGGCAGGAAGGCTTGCAAGTAACTAGGTGGGTGGAGGAAGAACACGTTGGCAGGTGACATTGATGGGAGATTGGTACAGTGGGTCCTGTCAGAAGCCCTGGGCCCCAGCAGTTGCCCCACCTCAGGGTATACTGCCACGAACACTGGGAATGATTATTGTTTTTTAAATATGAGTATTGTTACTGTTCCAGAAAGTCACTTTGTAAAAATATTCTAGACATTTAATTAAATCTATAATCATGTCTTTCCTGATTTTCCTATATGGAATTAAAAAGGGGGAAAGATGGAAAGAGAAAGGAAGAGCCTCAAGCCCTCAACTGATCAGTAGCACACCAGCCCTTTAAATGTTGAGGAGTCATTACTTTCAGTGGGAAGTCCTAGCTTCCAAACTCCAAAAGGGCAGATGCACCACCAACCACCTGTGGTGGTGGGGCTCTATAAATACAGTATTTACTCCAGTGCACGACTAGGTCTTTTCCCCCCTAGGTATTCCACCAAAAAAAGAGGGGTTGTCTAACATTTTATTACAAGTTACAGTTATGTTCAGTAAAAATGGTTAGAGGAGTGTATAACTTGTTGTCTTACATTCAGTGTCACAATAATAGATGATAGACCTGGCCTCTGGAGTCTAGTGCTTGTCTGTCTTTTCAGTTATGAAACCAGAAGGAAGCAGCCATAGTAATCTGTTCACATCCTTGTATATTATTAATTTAGAAAGAGTCAGAAATACTTTTAGATATTTTGAAAAAGGTTAGTTTGATGTAATGGGAAAATGGTGGATGAAGCAAGAGATGAGGATAAATTCAGGTTTTGCTTTTGCAGAATATTAAATTCAATAACAGTATTAAGACCTAATTCTTCTGCTATTTGTTATAACATTTTAGAACAAACAATGGAATCATAATCTATAGGCTTATAAGAACTCTAGCTCTGCCCCAATCAAACTGAGCAGTGTGGTGAGCGCTTACTTTAAATCTGCTCCCTCAGAATCTCTCTCTCTCTCTCAGCCTTCCTTTCTGGCCAAATATGTCAGATGTTTGAAGCCCTCTTCTTCCGTGGACTACACTACTCCTCTGATGGTAACGATATCCCAAATCCCTCACTCTATTCCGGCCTCTGGTTAATTTCCTAGGACTCTGGTGTGCTTGTGTGAACCGTTTGTCTCTTGTGTGTGTATTTCCCTTTAAATAAAAATCTTTATTTCAAAGAACATCTGTCTCGTCAGTTTCCTTGAGGAAGGGACCCCATAAAAATCAGTGGAGAATCCCGCTTGTTACCCCTCTTGTATAGCCTTCTCCTTGCTGCTAATTCCCCCCTACTTCCAAGGTGACCGATTCCAGTAACACAGCTGGTGAGCCACCTATGGCTCTTCTTGTGGTGCATGCTCTTGTAACATTACTGCAATGCTCTCTACATGGGGCTGCCCATGAGGACTGTCCAGAAGGTACAGTTCATACAGAATTCTGAGGCTAGAATACTGACTGAAGCAGGTTGTAGGGATCATATAATTCCAGTCTCATTCCATCAACACTGGATCCCTATTTACTCCCAGGCCTAATTCAATTTATAGGTATTGACTTGAGATACATATACTGTATGTCTTGGAGTCACCATACCGCCTACTCTCATATAAACGTACCTGAACACTCTAGTCACCTTCAGAGACTCTGTTTCAAGTGCCCCCACCATTTGAGGGTAGATGAGGCCCTCTTGAGGGTAGATGAGGCCCCCATTTGAGGCCTTCTTAGTCATGGCACTTAAACTTTGGAACTCCCTCTCCAGGTAAATTTGTCTACCTCTAACATTGTCTTCTACTCTTGGGTGAAGATAATTAAAATTTTTGTTTGGCACTCCCCCATTGACTCAATTAACCTTGTCTATGTATTTTTATTTGTTGAAACTATGTTTTAATCGTTTTAATAATGTTATATATTTGTATTTTAAGTGTTTTTAAAGTATCAAATGATTTAATGTTTTGTTTTAATATTTGCCACCATGTGGTCTCTTAATTGGGTGGAAAGGCAACATAGAAATATTTTAAAATAAATAAATAAAAGTGGCCCTCTGAGACTTCTTTCAATTCTCTCATTAGTATTATTGAAAAAAGAAAAAAATGCAAAATTTAGCAATTATTCAAATTCAGTCAGATACATTATGCTTGTTAGAAGCTGTTGCCATAGAAGGCAAAAAAGTGGGGGGGGCCCATCTGCCAATAAAATCCGATTTTCCAAGTTGATATCTTACTAACAGGTTCCACACAGGGACCTTTAATAGTTGCACTTTCAGAACAAAGCCTCTCTGGTATCGCTGCTAGAGGCCTGAGTAAAATATTCAGTTTAATATCCCTGCCTGGATGTTCACAGAAACATTACTCAAGGACCCACTCAGATGACTGAGCTCCCCCTTACCCATTTAACCACTGGAAAAGATTGACATATGTAGAAAAATAATCAAGCATCCCAAATAAGCCATACTTCCTCTAGTCCCCAGCATAATCCTGGGAAGACTCCAAGAGAGCCATTATACTTATGCCTAGTCCTTTGTTTAAACCAGCCCAAGATGACACTTTGGACAGGCAAAGTAATAATCCAAGGTTGATTTTCTGCATAATTTCTCCCTTTTCCACATACTTTCTCCCCTACTTTTTCTATATGTTTGTGAGTGTGTGTGCCATCAAGTCACAAGCAATTTATGGTAACCCCAACAAGGGGCTTTCAAGGCAAGTGAGAAGCAGAGGTGGTTTCCCAGTGCCTTCCTCTGCAGAGTTTTCCTTGGTGGTCACCCAGCCAAGTACCAACCCCATTTGCTTCCAAGATCTGATGTGATTGGGCTATACCTTGCTGCTTTCCCTCCCACTTTTTCCACAACCAAGCCCATATTTGGACCTTTCACTCCTCTAATTTCTAAACTTTCCAATAAGATTACTAACCTGTATCAAATCCTGTTACAACAGAGATAATGTCATGCTTTTAATGCAATCAAAGGTGCATAAAACCCTACTTACACTCCTCCAAATTTGTACCTGGTTTCTGGATCCTACTTTGTTATCTGTTACCTGTTACCTCAACCCCACTGTCTATCTGTTCCTTAATCCTGCTGAACAGTAGCCCACTTCCAAATTATTACATCTTTACCTTTGGTTGGATACTTCTCTTCCTCTCTGGATGCCATCAGAGACTTGAACTTTCCCTGTCAGCCCCACTTTCCTCTGGAGCAGACACCTCCTTCTCTACGATCAGGTGTTGTAAGACTTTTTTGGCCCTTTCCCCCTTTTCTACTAGCTTATCACCTCCTCCAATATACAGAAACTCATACGAGTCTCTCTATACAAGACATCTTACAAGGGGACATTCAAGTGTAGGGAGATGCAATGTTAGCCAAGAAGCGTAGTTTTAAAAGACAGAGCCAAAAGCTCTGTCAATTTCACCTCTCTACACAAGGTTAGTTTTAAAAGGCAGAGCAGGTGGAGATCGCTCCTCAGAGGGTTTGTTAATTTTATCTCCTCCTCCCCAAAGGGAAGGTGAAATTGACAGAATCTTTGGCTCTGTCTTTTTAAACTATGCTTCCTGGCTAACATTGTCAAAAAGAGTCCAGTAGCACCTTTAAGACTAACCAATTTTATTATAGCATAAGCTTTCGAGAATCAAGTTCAACTTGATTCTCGAAAGCTTATGCTATAATAAAATCGGTTAGTCTTAAAGGTGCTACTGGACTCTTTTTGATTTTGCTACTACAGTCTAACACGGCTAACTCCTCTGGATCTATGGCTAACATTGTGTCTCCCTACACTTGAGTGTTGCTGTGTAAAATGTCTCATGTAGACAGAGTCATAGGCAGGTAGGTATATGGAAGTTTATTGGTGTGCTGCACATTTTATTGTTTGTATTTGCATACTGCTACATTTTTGTTCTGTTTCTTAGATTTGTATTCTGGTTAGGGAAATAAAACCTTTCATTTTCCTTCAGTGAACTGTGTTTTTCTTCTTAGTGTTGTTCCATATTGAGACACGGGGATATATTCAACAGTTCAGCTCTGATTTACTTATTAAAACTTACGGGATTGCATGCAAAGAGGGCACTCCAAGTACTGTGGCCTCACATGTGGGCCCCTATTTGGGTAACACGTTCACTCTAAAGGGCACCAAGTTGGTGGGTGGTGCTGATCTTCCTGCCCCAACTGAACAGATGAGAAAAGACCTTAAATACATTAAATTCATGACCGTAACACATTTTCTGTCTTAAGTAAAGTCACAATAGAGTACGTTCTATTTTATTTTTAGTAGAACTTGTTAAGGTAGCTTAGGATAAGTGAGATAATAAATACTAAAAGTTATGCAGTGAGCCTCATGGCTAAGCAGAAATGTATATCTAATTCTCCTGGGTTGTGAGTCCAATTCTGTGACTAGTAGACCACACTGTCTCTGTAAATGCAAAAAAAAGGAAGGGAGACGAAAGCTGTCTTCATTGAGAAAAAACAAAGGCATTGATTGATTGATTGATTGATTGATTGATTGATTGATTGATTGATTGATTGATTGATTGATTGGATTAGATTTTTAGCCTGCCCTCCCCGCAAGCAGGCTCAGGGCAC
Organism: Eublepharis macularius; assembly: GCF_028583425.1. Classification (NCBI taxonomy): domain Eukaryota; kingdom Metazoa; phylum Chordata; class Lepidosauria; order Squamata; family Eublepharidae; genus Eublepharis; species Eublepharis macularius. Next base: position 122,248,421 of record NC_072792.1, read on the forward strand.
GCTAAAGGCATGCATGAATAACATTTAAAGAACTCAAACAAAAAAGCCTACAGCAGCAACATATGAAAAAGAGTCAAGTTAGGCATCTCATATTCAGTGCTATTGCACTTACATATTTTAGAGTTTTTCCCTAGTACAAGCTGTTTCCGTATAACTAGTCAGAGAGCAAACAAATGTGAAAATGCTATATGCCAATGGTTTATAATTTGTTATGATTGTAGAATATCTCATCAGTAGAGTGAATACATAAGTAATGAAAACATTAGCTGACATTCAGAGAGTTGAAATAAAGTACTTTCCAAATGTTCTATCTGATAGAGCATCTTGGTGCAGATTACTAAATAAAGGAAGGAATCAGGCAAAGAGAAAAGAAGTGCAGAAAGCAGAAGGCACTCTTGAAGAAATGTTGACATATCATAATAGAATTGCAGAAAAAATTAGGAAGCTGTTGAGGAGCTCTGAGGAAGGGTAACTGGGTTGATTAGCATAATATGTTTGAACTATGCAACTTACATATTTTTATGCAGATGAAATTTCCAAGATTTGCTGTAAGTAGCAAAAACTGTAACATAAGAAGCAAAGGTATAACTTGGTCCAACTGCATCCTCCCATTCCAAGTGGGTGCTTTTTCTTGTCAGTGAAAAGTAGCATCCTTAGGGATTTTTTAAAAAGCATTTTATGAAGATGGGCTCAGAATGAAAAATTGTTTGTTTGTTCTGGGAAATCGTCACATAGTACTCTTTATAAGGATCGATGGTATAGAACAATATTCAGTCCATTATTAAATAATAACAACAGACATTTAAACTGAACCATCATGTGACATGCTGTGTATTGGAATAGCCCAAAATACCAAGCACTTGCATAGAATAGCATCTTAACTGTGGTTCTCCTATTTAACTGTGGTTCTCTTAACTGTGGTTAACTCTTATTTGTACCACACTGACCCATGTTACAGAAACTTCAACATTGGACTATTTTAATACTCTCTTTTGGGGATGATTTAAGGCAATTCAGAAGTTTTATTTATTTATTTAATGTCATTTATAGTCCACCTTTCTTGCTGGGAGTCAAGGCAGATTACACAGTGTGAAATGAGTACGGTCAATATCAAGGAAATTCCCATAAACAATATCACAGGGTAAATAAATGCAAGTTTAGAAAAACATAGCATTAGCAAGAATCCAATACAACATAAGCAATTCTAGGGCTGACATTAGACAACATGAATCACAGATAGCTTACAGGAGCACATATTTAAAACAACAGATAATATATAATTCAAAAATGGTGATGAAGTCTATGGTCTCTAACTCATTAGTGAAGCATCTGAGACCCCCTCCCTACAATACTTCCCTCCTATCTGAGTAAAAAGCCTTTTTGAATAATTCAGTTTTGCATCGTTTGTGGAAAGCCAGGAGAGTAGGGGCTCTCCTGATCTCAGGCAGGACGTTCCACAGGGTAGGGACCACCACAGAGAAAGCCTTCGTATGTACTGCTGTTCATTTTGCCCTTGTGCAGGTGGCACCTGCAGGAGACCCTGTTCAGATGAACAAAGTTGCCATGGAGGAACATAGGGAGGGAGGAGGTCCTGTAGGTATGCTGAACCAAGGCTGTGAAGGGCTTTGTATGTGATAACCAATACCATGAACTGAGCACGGCAACTGATAGGTAGCCAATGGAGTGACAGCAGAATGGGGGTGATGCTCATACTCCTGCTCGCTCCTGATAACAGTCATGCTGCAGAGTTTTGCACCAATTGGAGTCTCCTAGTTTCTGTTTGATCAGAATGCAGCAGCTCATTTGATATTGAGAATAAACCAATATATGAATAGGAAAGTAAAAACAAAATAATAAAAAGTAGCAGCATAAAATCAACAAGATCAGCAATAAAATAATTAAAAGCAGCAATAAGAAGTAGAGAAAGAAAAACTAGATTCAATGACATTTAATTTTTTATAATATTAATAGATAATATTCATTAATATGTCAATAATAATAATAACAACAACAACATTTGATTTATATACTGCCCTTCAATAGCAAACAAATATCAGCAACACAATCATGGCATGTATGTAGACTGACAGACATGACACCCTGTGAGGTGGGTGAGGCTGAGAGAGCTCCAGAGAACTGTGACTAGCCCAAGGTCACCCTGGTGGCTTAAAGTGGAGGATTGGGGAATCAAGCCCGGCTCTCTAGATTAGAGTCCCGCATTCTTACCCACTACACCAAACTGGCTCTCCTGGTTTTCAAACTTCTTCTCTTAGGGAATGCTGTCTGCACTGACATTTGCTGCTCTTTATCTGTCACAGAACTCCTACATTTTCCAATCAATCTGGAGATATATTGTATGGTGTATGTTCAATTCATCCAGGATACTGTTATGTCTTGCCATTTTCCATTGTAAACAGAGAATGTTGTTGAATACATCTATCATTTCCATAGCTATGTGCTGCTGAGTAATGTGGTAGGAAAGCAATTGTTCAGATAGTTTGTTTTTTTTTTCATAGAGGAACCTATGACTCTATATTGCTTGGAAAAGTTTGAAAGACAATGGTAGATTTTATTTGACCATATCTTATTGTTGGTATGTAATAATATTTAATACTGAATAATCAGACAGTTGATATATAAACTTTTTTTAAAAAAATCTTCTAGCATAGATATCTTCTAATGGTATTTAGTATCTGATAGCATTTGATACAGTACATACAATCATAACAGGAGTTGACAGATTTTGAGATTTTTGAGATTTAATGAAGTGATTTCATTAATGATTTGTTTGTAATTGAAACAATTTTAAGCTGCATTTTTTGCATCTGCACAGTATTGGAAGTGACCACAGTAGTGGGTATGTGCTACTTTTTCATCCATGCAGCCAATGACATTTATCAGTCAGGGACAATCCTCATGTTGGCACATAATCTAAACTTACAGACTTGAGCTACGGTTTCCAGGTGGTAATGCTTTGTGGTTCAGTTTAGAAATAAATAAATATGAATACACTTGACTTGGGTACAGATATGCTTGATTACTAGAGGTGGGCACGGTCCGCATTACGGACCTAATTTCGTCACGAACTTACCCAGTTCGTGCTTCGCGAACACGCAGGCCGTGGGCGCGTGTTTTTCTCACGAAAGCACCGAACATTGGGGTTTTCTGTCCGTGTGTCCATTGGCCCGTCATGCCAGGATTCCCGCTCAAACAATTTCCTAGGCAACGGTGGAACCACCTTCCCCGTTTGGAGCACGCCAATCATAGCCCAGGAAACCTTGATTGGCAGCTCTGTCAGCCAAACAGAGATCACCCTTTCTGTATAAAAGACAATGCGCGCAAAGCGTCGGCTCCATTCTCCTGGCGCGGGGACGCGAGTTAGTTCTAGCTTAGCAACTGCTTGCTGTGGGGAATTTTTGTGTGTGCGTGTGTGAGAGTGCGGCTTGTGCCTTGGGGCTTTGGGGCTTCAGCTGCAAGAGAGCTTTCTCTTTTCTCCATTTCTCCTCCTTTCTATTCTAGAGCACTTTTTAAAAAATCCTTTTACTGCACTATTGGGTTACTCTGATTTCTTTCTGCGTTTTGAGTCCTTGGGTTCTTCTCGGGCTTAATCCCCCCCCAATCTCTTCCTATTATCTGGGTTGCTGGTGGGTTCTATTGTGCTGTGACGCCACCCTGCTCATAGACCCACAGTGGGTGCAAGGCAGCTTTGGGCGTTGCCTGCTTGAGTTCTTGCCTTCATCCCCCCCCCTTTTTTTTTGGCTGCTGATGAGATGCAAGGGGAGGAAGACTGCTATTAGGCTCTGTGAAACACCTACTCTCTGGTGATGACCGGCAGCACGTTTTGGGGGGCTCTCTCTGCTTCACTCCTTTCAAAGCCTTTCACTCCCTCAATTGTGGGTGACTTGGGAGGTCATTTCCTGCCTGGCTTTTGAGGTGCAAGGGGGAGACAGCTCCTAGCCTCTGTGAAACACCTACTCTCTGGTGACCCGCAGCTCGCTTTGAGGGGGCTCTCTGTTTCACTCCTTTCAAAGCCTTTTTAGTGGGTGACTTGGGGGGACATTTGCAGCCTGGCTTTTGAGGTGCAAGGGGGAGTCTGCTCCTGGCCTCTACTCTCTGGTGACCGGCAGCTCGCTTTGGGGGGCTCTCTCTGCTTCACTCCTTTCACAGCCTTTTTAGTGGGTGACTTGGGGGGACATTTGCAGCCTGGCTTTTGAGGTGCAAGGGGGAGTCTGCTCCTGGCCTCTCTGGTGACTGGCAGCTCGGTTTGGGGGGGGCTCTCTCTGCTTCACTCCTTTCAAAGCCTTTCACTCCCTCAATAGTGGGTGACTTGGGGGGACATTTCCAGCCTGGCTTTTGAGGTGCAGGAGGAAGACTGCTGCTGGCCTCTGTGAAACACCCACCCTAGGACCACCGGCAGCACGTTTGTGGGGGCTCTCTCCGCTTCACTCCTTTCAAAGCCTTTTTCACTCCATAAATAGTGGGTGACATGGGGGGCGGGGCATTTCCAGCCAAGTCCTGTCCCTGGTATCCTCCTCCTGACAACAAGCCCTGTCCCTGGCACCTTCTAAGTACCTCCTCTTATTCTTTATAAACTCTCCTACTTCCATTAGAATTTGTATGTTGCAGAAGCAATCTAAGACACAACTGTTGTCCCTTTCTGGCAACGCAGGAAGGTGGGTGAGGGCGGCTGCCGCTAAGTTTATGCTAAGCCGGAACTTCAGGTGTGGTCACCTGGTAGGTGTGGGATCAGGATTCCCCTGGGTGAATGTGGCCTCTTTTTCCACCCTCGGTGAGAATACCAGCGCACTCTATTTTGGCCTGTCAGGAACGGGTTGAACCTCCCCCTCCTCCTGATGACACGTCCTGTCCCTGGTATCCTCCTCCTGATGACACGACCTGTCCCTGGTATCCTCCTCCTGACGACAAGCCCTGTCCTGGTATCCTTCTCCTGACGACACGTCCTGTCCCTGGTATCCTCCTCCTGATGACAAGACCTGTCCTGGTATCCTCCTCCTGACGACACGTCCTGTCCCTGGTATCCTCCTCCTGACGACACGTCCTGTCCCTGGTATCCTCCTCCTGATGACAAGCCCTATCCCTGGCACCTTCTAAGTACCTCCTCTTATTCTTTATAAACTCTACTACTTCCATGAGAATTTGTATGTTGCAGAAGTAGTCTAAGGCACGACTGTTGTCCCTTTCTGGCAAGGCAGGACGGTGGGTGAGGGCAGCTGCCGCTAAGTTTGCGCTAAGCTGGAACTTCAGGTGTGGTCACCTGGTAGGTGTGGGATCAGGATTCCCCTGGGTGAATGTGGCCTCTTTTTCCACCCTCGGTGAGAATACCAGCGCACTCTATTTTGGCCTGTCGGGAACGGGTTGAACCTCCCCCTCCTCCTGATGACACGTCCTGTCCCTGGTATCCTCCTCCTGACGACACGTCCTGTCCCTGGTATCCTCCTCCTGATGACAAGCCCTGTCCTGGTATCCTCCTCCTGACGACACGTCCTGTCCCTGGTACCCTCCTCCTTTTTTTTTATAATATTTTTTATTTTTCAATATCTAACATACAAAACTACTACATACATACATAACCTACAAAACAGTAACTACAAAAGACTACAATAGCACAAGGGATGGGAAGGATGGGAGAAAAAAGAGAAAGGGAAGGGGGGGTGGAGAAAAAGGGGAAGGTAACCTACAAACACTAAACACTACGTTTCAATGCTTTCCCTTCATACTGCCACAGTAAAAAAATAGCTTAATAAAATAGTGACGGAGTGGTTGATCATACAAATTACAAATTACAGTTCAAATTAAATCTTTTTCCCTCCCCTGGGCCTCGGGTGCAATTCCCTCTGCGCAGCTACCGCCGGAGCGCTCATTGCCTCCCCCCTCCCTTCAGGCTTCGGATCCTCTTCTTTTTGCTTGGTATCTGGTCCAAATTCTGGATTTATATCCACAAAATCCCTTAGCTGATCTTCCGAATTAATCTTGTAAGCTTTATCTTTATAACTAAACCCGATTCCTTCCGGGAGTAGCCATTTGTACTTTATGTCCCGTTCCCCCAAAAGAGCTGCCAACATCTTGTACTTAAATCTTTTCTTCCGCACTAAAAATGGAACGTCCTTCAATATCTTGACTTTATTTCCCAGAAAGTCCAATTCCGCATTGTATGAATTATATAGGATACTGTCCCGGACCCTCCTAGATGAAAACTCGATAACAATCTCGCGAGGCAGCTGCCGCTTCGTTGCATATTTTGAAGATGCCCGACGGACTCCCAAAATGGCGCTTTTCACTTCTTCTTTAGTTGCCCTCGCGGGTGTCGCTAAAAGTTCCGAGGCGAGATCCCATAAATCCTCTTTTTCCTCCTCCTTAACATTCTGGAGACGCAAAATGGTTTGTGTTCGCTCCACTTGCAGTCCGATCAGCTGGTTTTCCACCAACTTTAATTCCCTGTTCGTTGCTCTCGTAAGTGACACACTTTCCCGGGCAGACTTCTCTGCCCCCCCGCTGCTTCTTTAATGGCTTTCACATCGCTTTCAATTAAGCCCACCCTTTGATCTGTTTCATTCAGCTTGTCAACAAAGGGTTTTATGGCTTCCATAACCGCTCTTTTAACCAGTTCTTCAAGCGTCTCGCCCCTCTGCAAGGCCGCTGTAACTGACTTGCCAAGAGAAGGACTCTGCTTTCTCGCTGCCATTTTAGGGGGGGGGGAACCGCCAATCTTCCGAGACTCTATGAGGGGGGAAAAATCCGAGTCTTCTAACCTTCAGACCCCACCACTCCTCACAGCGCTTGTAGTAACAGAAGGGATTCGCTTACTTGCAGGCTTTTCGCCTAATCCTGCTCCTTGCCGTTTTCCATAGCCCGGCAGCACACTAGGTGCCGCGCTCGTCTGCTGGCCTCCATAGGGACAAACGGGCGATTTACCCCCTGCCTCGATCTGTCAGAGGGCTCTTCCCGCCGCGTCCCGGACTCAGACTCCCTGCCTGAGAGTCTGGGGGCTAACCTTTGCAGATCAGCCGCCCGGCCAGGCGGCTCGGCCGCTTCCTCTCAGACCTGCCGAGAGGAGCGTCCGACATGGCTGCGAAAATGAAACCGAATCCCTGGTATCCTCCTCCTGATGACAAGCCCTGTCCTGGTATCTTCCCCCTGATGACACGTCCTGTCCCGGGTATCCTCCTCCTGACGACACGTCCTGTCCCTGGTATCCTCCTCCTGACGACAAGCCCTGTCCCTGGCATTCTCCTCCTGATGACAAGCCCTGTCCCTGGCACCTTCTAAGTACCTCCTCTTATTCTTTATAAACTTTGCTACTTCCATTAGAATTTGTATGTTGCAGAAGCAGTCTAAGGCACGACTGTTGTCCCTTTCTGGCAAGGCAGGAAGGTGGGTGAGGGCGGCTGCCGCTAAGTTTACGCTAAGCCGGAACTTCAGGTGTGGTCACCTGGTAGGTGTGGGATCAGGCTTCCCCTGGGTGAATGTAGCCTCTTTTTCCACCCTCGGTGAGAATACCAGCACATTCTATTTTGGCCTGTCGGGAACGGGTTGAACCTCCCCCTCCTCCTGATGACACGTCCTGTCCCTGGTATCCTCCTCCTGACGACACGTCCTGTCCCTGGTATCCTCCTCCTGACGACAAGCCCTGTCCTGGTATCCTCCTCCTGACGACACGTCCTGTCCCTGGTATCCTCCTCCTTTTTTTTTATAATATTTTTTATTTTTCAATATCTAACATACAAAACTACTACATACATACATAACCTACAAAACAGTAACTACAAAAGACTACAATAGCACAAGGGATGGGAAGGATGGGAGAAAAAAGAGAAAGGGAAGGGGGGGTGGAGAAAAAGGGGAAGGTAACCTACAAACACTAAACACTACGTTTCAATGCTTTCCCTTCATACTGCCACAGTAAAAAAATAGCTTAATAAAATAGTGACGGAGTGGTTGATCATACAAATTACAAATTACAGTTCAAATTAAATCTTTTTCCCTCCCCTGGGCCTCGGGTGCAATTCCCTCTGCGCAGCTACCGCCGGAGCGCTCATTGCCTCCCCCCTCCCTTCAGGCTTCGGATCCTCTTCTTTTTGCTTGGTATCTGGTCCAAATTCTGGATTTATATCCACAAAATCCCTTAGCTGATCTTCCGAATTAATCTTGTAAGCTTTATCTTTATAACTAAACCCGATTCCTTCCGGGAGTAGCCATTTGTACTTTATGTCCCATTCCCTCAAAAGAGCTGCCAACATCTTGTACTTAAATCTTTTCTTCCGCACTAAAAATGGAACGTCCTTCAATATCTTGACTTTATTTCCCAGAAAGTCCAATTCCGCATTGTATGAATTATATAGGATACTGTCCCGGACCCTCCTAGATGAAAACTCGATAACAATCTCGCGAGGCAGCTGCCGCTTCGTTGCATATTTTGAAAATGCCCGACGGACTCCCAAAATGGCGCTTTTCACTTCTTCTTTAGTTGCCCTCGCGGGTGTCGCTAAAAGTTCCGAGGCGAGATCCCATAAATCCTCTTTTTCCTCCTCCTTAACATTCTGGAGATGCAAAATGGTTTGTGTTCGCTCCACTTGCAGTCCGATCAGCTGGTTTTCCACCAACTTTAATTCCCTGTTCGTTGCTCTCGTAAGTGACGCACTTTCCCGGGCAGACTTCTCTGCCCCCCCCCGCTGCTTCTTTAATGGCATTCACATCGCTTTCAATTAAGCCCACCCTTTGATCTGTTTCATTCAGCTTGTCAACAAAGGGTTTTATGGCTTCCATAACCGCTCTTTTAACCAGTTCTTCAAGCGTCTCGCCCCTCTGCAAGGCCGCTGTAACTGACTTGCCAAGAGAAGGACTCTGCTTTCTCGCTGCCATTTTAGGGGGGGGGACCGCCAATCTTCCGAGACTCTATGAGGGGGGAAAAATCCGAGTCTTCTAACCTTCAGACCCCACCACTCCTCACAGCGCTTGTAGTAACAGAAGGGATTCGCTTACTTGCAGGCTTTTCGCCTAATCCTGCTCCTTGCCGTTTTCCATAGCCCAGCAGCACACTAGGTGCCACGCTCGTCTGCCGGCCTCCATAGGGACAAACGGGCGATTTACCCCCTGCCTCGATCTGTCAGAGGGCTCTTCCCGCCGCGTCCCGGACTCAGACTCCCTGCCTGAGAGTCTGGGGGCTAACCTTTGCAGATCAGCCGCCCGGCCAGGCGGCTCGGCCGCTTCCTCTCGGACCTGCCGAGAGGAGCATCCGACATGGCTGCGAAAATGAAACCGAATCCCTGGTATCCTCCTCCTGATGACAAGCCCTGTCCTGGTATCTTCCCCCTGATGACACGTCCTGTCCCGGGTATCCTCCTCCTGACGACACGTCCTGTCCCTGGTATCCTCCTCCTGACGACAAGCCCTGTCCCTGGCATTCTCCTCCTGATGACAAGCCCTGTCCCTGGCACCTTCTAAGTACCTCCTCTTATTCTTTATAAACTTTGCTACTTCCATTAGAATTTGTATGTTGCAGAAGCAGTCTAAGGCACGACTGTTGTCCCTTTCTGGCAAGGCAGGAAGGTGGGTGAGGGCGGCTGCCGCTAAGTTTACGCTAAGCCGGAACTTCAGGTGTGGTCACCTGGTAGGTGTGGGATCAGGCTTCCCCTGGGTGAATGTAGCCTCTTTTTCCACCCTCGGTGAGAATACCAGCACACTCTATTTTGGCCTGTCGGGAACGGGGGGAACCTCCCCCTCCTTCTGACGACATGTCCTGTCCCTGGTATCCTCCTCCTGATGACACGCCCTGTTCTGGTATCCTCCTCCTGACGACATGTCCTGTCCCTGGTATCCTCCTCCTGATGACAAGCCCTGTCCTGGTATCCTCCTCCTGATGACACGTCCTGTCCCTGGTATCCTCCTCCTGACGACACGTCCTGTCCCTGGCATCCTCCTCCTGACAACAAGCCCTTTCCTGGTATCCTCCTCCTGACGACAAGCTGTGTCCCTGGTATCCTCCTCCTGATGACAAAGTCCTGTCCATCTATGGTGGTCCAGACATCGCAGGGGCAGGTCTGGTTGGCAGGCGGTCTTCCTTGTGGCCAGAGGAATATGCACCTGTCTGGGGTCTGAAGGCTTGCGCTTCCAGAGACCCTGTGGGGAAATATACTCGTATGGTGGTCAACACATCGTTGAGGTGGGATTCCGGGTGCCTGTGGCACCCCCTCGGTTTTTCATTTTGGCTTCTCAAAGTAAAACTGGAGTTTGATGGGAGAAGGCCTCCCTGGCGGATTCCCATCGGACAAGAGTTTTTCGGCTGTCACTTTCTCATCCATCCTCTGCCCTGTTCCTTTCTGCTCCGTTGTGGAGGTGAGTTGTTCGGACAGTCGATGAAAGCACTGTCCTAGTGGTGCTTTGAGGACGGCAGGCTCCTCCATTCCATGTTCCATGCCTCACATCCCTGTGTGTGTCAGGGTGATGGATGCTGTGCCAATGAATCATGGTATCTGAAATGCAAACTTTCCTGTCACCACTCCATCTGGTCACGAGGGATGTTCTTGGGCTGGGCAGACTCAGGCCCACAGTACACATACCATGTCAGACAGGTGCGTTCCGGCTGCAGTCCACTGTGGACAACATTGATGGCAATGCTCTCATCGAGCGGGGCTGTGCTTTCCTTCTTCTGCCTTTTCACCCCCTCCTCCAGCAGAGAGGCCGCTTTTACAGAGGGAATATTTGTGCCACCTAGTCTTCTAGGCAAGTCTCTTTGGCTGCTTCCTGATCTATCTCCTCTGACAGGACCGTTTTTGGCATGACATCAGTGACCTGCACTTTCCCTGTGGCCACCACATCAGTGAGGTGTGTTTCGGTCGGATGAAGATAGGCATAAGGGGTTGTTGTTCCTACATGGTGTTCTGGGGAGGTTGAGCTTTCGGAAGGACATGTATTTTCCTTGCCCCCACCATGCAGGCACCTTCCCACCCAAGAAACCACATTGGCGAGGTGTCTTCTGTCTGTCACACTCGCTCCATGGCTCCTTTAATCCACGTGCCTTTCCATGGGGACAAATGCATCAATCTGGACCCTGAAGGCTTGAGCTGTCAGAGACCGTATAATCTGGATGCTGCATGAACCCCGGGCGAAAAGGTGGGCTTTGTCAACAGGTAGCGCTCCTAGAAAGGGGAGACAGCAAGCGGTAGGTAGGCCATCTCTGACTGAGCACAGCTGTAGAGGGGTTGCAGAGACACAAGGCGTCAGCTACTATTTGGATCACCACCATCACCACCTTCCCTCCATTCCTCCATCCACATCCCTTTCTGTGTGGGAGGCGTTCTCCCAAAAGTGGAGTTCTAGTAGCCTTCCCCGAAGATGGGGAAGGCATGTGTTCCTGTCCATTCAGATGCACCTGGCCCATTGAGGAGGTGGGTTCTGACTCTGACAGTGGACTTATCTCTCAACCGGGGGGGGCATCTTCTCGTCAAAGTGGGATTACACATGTCCAACATGTGGTTGTTATGTCTTCCTTTTCTGGATGTTCTGCTGCAGCTGCCACCATATTGTAGACGTGGGGAACGGTTGCGTCTTCTTGCTATCCTTCCCCTTGCTTGTGCTGGAGACACCATGGGAGTGGTGACTTTTCTTGGTGACCGCCCAGATACTTGCCTCCCTTTTATCCTCAACTCAACTTTTAGAAGTATGTTTTTCAGGGGCACTCTTCCATTCTGTCGCAGCTGTCACGTCGGAGAAATGTGTTGCTGCTCTCTGGTTGACAGGTGGAAGGGAAGGCACTTTGTTGGTGAGACTGTCCTTTCCCCCGAGGATGTGAGAGGGTCCTTCAAGAAGGGGCGCTAGAACTTTTCTTCCCCCAACGTGTGAGGGAAGGCAGGTGGGGGTTGACCCTAGTATCTTCCCATCCTGGACACGACGTTGTAGAGGTGGGATTCCTGATAGCTGTGGCAACCCAACAGCCATTTTTTTCCAAAATAAATGGCTATTCCATGCAAAAAAACCTGGAGTTTAATAGGAGAAGGCCTCCCTGTGGAGGGGTTTTCTCAACTGTCACTTTCTTCTGAATAACATTCTCCAATGGTTGTTGTGGGTTTTCCGGGCTGTATTGCCGTGGTCCACGGCAATACAGCCCGGAAAACCCACAACAACCATCGTTCTCCGGCCGTGAAAGCCTTCGACAATACATCGAACATTCTCCAATGTTTTCTCTTTGGCCAGCCTCTTTTGCCGCATCTTATTCCATCTCTTCTTTTCATGCTCTCTGTCTCATCATGACACCATACAATCTCCTCTTTTCTCCCACTCCCCGCGTCGGTGAGGTGGGTTTTCGGTTGACTGGAGGTGACACAGCCTTCTGGGGAGGTTGACCTATATGAAGGCCATAATACTGCGCCAATCAAGCAGGCACCTTCCCAACTGGCACACCACATTGAAGAGGTGGGTTCCAGGCAAGCTGCCTTCAATGGGTGCACTACCCATCACAATCATGTGTTGCAGGAAGATGCCTGCTAATTCCCCTATGCTAGGCACTCCCTCATTGTCTCTGGCCCTCCCTCCAGTGCTTGGCAATGGAAGTTGGGGAATGCTTTGGTCACGGCCACCAAGTCTGTGAGGTGGGTTCCTCATGCTGTTCTGGGCTGGCAACTGCACCCCAGGATTTCCCACCCTCCACATTAGTGGGCTTCAACTTCTTTCCATGGTACCTGTCATGTCACCCCGCCCCCCATTGGGAGGAAGGATTTCCATTGGTTATGTCCAACCGTGGGGAAGGAGGGGGGTGGCAAGCACATGAGTTGCCTTTGTGGACTGCACCATGTTTGGTGAAGTGGGTGTTGTCGGCGACCATCCTGCTCCTGCGAGCACAGGGGCCCCTCCGAGTGGTGAGGCCGATTCCGCTCGCTTCCTCCAGGTGTGGGGAGGAGTGACTGTTGCAAAAGCATGAGCTTCATTGCTGACTACGTTCAGTGAAGTGGGTATCGTCAGCAACCATCCTGCTCCTGCAAGCGCAGCCCCCCCCCCGAGTGTGGAGGCCAGTTTCAGCAGACTGCAGGGCATGTGCAAGGAGGGGTGAGGCCAGGCCACCACCAGCACCCACCTCCCTGTCTTGGTGGCCACCCTCTCGGCCGGCCACTCGAAGCCCAACCGGGCCCATTGAAGGGGGCCCCTGCAGGGAGGGGGTGGCCACCGTCGAAAACCACCTCTCTAACATGGTGGCCGCCCTCTGGGCAGGCCACTGGAAGCTCAACCGGGGCCATTGAAGGGGGCCCCCGCAGGGAGGAGGCGGCCGCTGTCCTCACCCACCTCCCTTCCTTTGCGGGGATTCTGCCCCGGTCTCCTTTGGCCCGGCACCCGGGAACATGGGGGGGGGGCCGCCAGCGAACGGCCAGACCCCCTGCCCCCTCAGGGGAGGTGACTGGACCCCACCTCCCCAGGCCTGCCGGGCCTGGCGGCCGCCGTCCTCACCCACCTCCCTTCCTTTGCGGGGATTCCGCCCTGCTTTCCTTTGGCCCGATGGCCGGGCACATGGGGGGTGCCACCGGCGAGCAGCCAGACCCCCCACCCCCTCAGGGGAGGCAGCTGGGCCCCACCTCCCCGGGCTTGCCCAGCCCGGTGGCTGCCGTCCTCACCCATCTCCCTTCCTTTGCGGGGATTCTGCCCCGCTCTCCTTTGGCCCGGCAGCCGGGCACATGGGGGGTGCCGCCGGCGAGTGGCCAGACCCCCCGCCCCCTCAGGGGAGGTGGCTGGGCCCTGCCTCCCTGGGCCTGCCGGGCCCATTCCACCCCGCTCTCCTTTGGCCCGGCGGCCGGGCACATGGGGGGTGCCACCGGCGAGTGGCCAGACCCCCTGCCCCCTCAGGGGAGGTGGCTGAGCCCTGCCTCCCCGGGCTTGCCAGGCCTGGCGGCTGCTGTCCTCACCCACCTCCCTTCCTTTTTGGGGATTCCGCCCCGCTTTCCTTTGGCCCGGCGGCCGGGCACATGGGGGGTGCCGCCAGCGAGCGACCAGACCCCCCGCCCACTCAGGGGAGGTGGCTGGGCCCCACCTCCCCGGGCCTGCCGGGCCCAGCGGCCGCCGTCCTCACCCACCTCCCTTCCTTTGTGGGGATTCTGCCCCGCTCTCCTTTGGACCAGTGGCTGGGCACATAGGGGGTGCTGCCAGCAAGCGGCCAGACCCCCTGCCCCCTCAGGGGAGGCGGCTGGGCCCCGCCTCCCCGGGCCTGCCGGGCCCATTACGCCCTGCTCTCCTTTGGTCCGGCGGCCGGACACATGGGGGGTGCTGCCGGCGAGCGGCCAGACCCCCCGCCCCCTCAGGGGAGGCAGCTGGATGCTGCCTCCCTGGGCCTGCCAGGCCCAGCAGCCGCTGCCAGCAGACACCTTCCTTCCTGGCGGGGAATACCGCCCTGCTCCCCTCTTGCCAGCCACTCAAAGCCCAGCCGGGGCCAGTGAAGGGGGCTCCCGGAGGGAGGGGGTGGCCCCCATCGAAACCCACCTCTCCCACAAGGTGGCCACAGGCCACTCGAACCCCAACCAGCATATCCTTCCTTTGCCAACGCCGCCACGTTCGGTGAAGTGGGTTTCGTCGGCGACCGTCCTGCTCCCGCGACCGCAAGGGCCCCTCTGAGGGTCAATCCCCAAAGTCCGGTGACAAGGAGGACAGTGGCCCAGGTCAGCTTGCTTGATAGCAAGCAAGCTGACACACCACGTCACTGAAATGGGACTCGTCCACTGCCCAAAGAGGCTCCTTCTGAACAGGGTAGCATGAGTTTCCTTCCCTCAAGGTGTGGAAGACATCCTTTCCCTCCCTCGCGTGCCTTCCTTTCCAGCAAGGGGCCTTTGAATTGCTGCATGATCTCCTGTTGCGGAGTTGGCTTTCACTCAGGTACATCCATTCATTTCCCATCATGGAGAGTTGGTCTCCCCGCCCCCAGGGAGGGCATCTCTTGTTGATGCAGCCTTATGTAGGTGGGTTTTGTGGGCAGCCACCTCTCCTGGACAGGAGCACAAGTCTCCCTCCTTCCCCCAAGGGCGGGTAAGGGTCAGTGAGAATAGGGGAGGGGAAATTGTTGTCTGTCTCTTTGGAAAAGTGCTAATCAAGGAGTGTTACATGAGAACCTTTGGTGGGGAAAGTCGACTGAAGTGAAAATCTGTGGGAAAACCCAGGCTTTTCTGACCCGAACCAGTTCGTGAACCGGTTCTCGAACCGGGCCTGGTCCATTAAAAGTTCATGGACCGTGGTCCATGGAAGCCCACGAACCCCGAACCGGCGGTCCGTGGGAAAATGCTGGTCCGTGCCCACCTCTATTGATTACTCAATAGTTCAGTGTGTATCCAGCTCATGGATAGCAATCATGGGAGCTGAACATCTGACAGACTGGTCATCTGCATCCTAACAGTGTGACTATATCTTGTTACAGGGAAAAGATTACTCTTTATGCATGATTACATGCTGCCACTGTTTTTAACTTGAGAACTTGACTTGGTTCCACTCTTCAGGAAAGCCTATCTTTACTGAAGTCCATTCACATATGTGAAGGTAGTTCTTGATCAGATCACCTCATTTGGGAAGAGGTGTGTATCAAAATTCAGCCTGAACAGCATATTCAGTTGCTTTGCACCTTCGCAGTAGCAGCTTTTCCTTCAGGGCAGGTTGTGCTTTAATGATAAGTAACACATCTGTGCTGCATATTGTAGCTAATTTTATGCTTCTAAAGTTCATGAATTAAGTCTCTTCATCTTTGGGTGGGTGGGGAGAACATAACCCCCAAAGCCTGATTCCATGTGTGCTAAACATGTGTTTAATGGCAGGACCCCAACTGAACTTGCATTTTATGTGTGACCAGATTCACCTTCAAACAGTTTGGGAGGGGCTCATGACAGCATGGATGGAGAAAGGAGAGGTTTATTTTGTCCCAGCATACATTTGCAGATATAAAGAGACCCAGGGGTTGTCTTACTGACAGAGATGCATGTCTCCTAAACAGACATATGAAAGTGCTGGAAATGGGTAAGGAAATAAAAATGTGATGCTGTTGGAAGCACTACAAATATTTCAAACAGTACTTCACAACAAATGAGAAGCACATTGAAAACTTGAGAACAGGAAAAACAATTTTTAAAAAAATGGCTGAACCCGGTATTGCAGAAGGGGCACAAGCAGCTTTGTCAAATAGGATTTTAAAAAATTCTGTTAGCAACCAGCAGTCAGACCAGTTGTCTCTGAAATAGTACCAAAATTACACTAGCAATAGGCAGCCAAAATGTGTAGAAAGAGTCTCAGAACGTTTAATGTACATTTTATGCTGTTCTGCTCTGGCTATTGTAATGATACCAGTTTGGGTTTTAGTGGCTTTGTTTTTAATGGCTTTATTTGCAGGGCCAGCTCTAAGGCTCAGGGTAATGGGCAGGTAATAAATACTCATGGCCCATTGTGTGGAATAAAATTAGGCCACAACTTTATTGGTTACAGTGTTATAGGCATTGGCTCGGTGTAGGGCGCTGATCCCTGCATCAGCTGACCCGCCTGCCAGCCGATGACCCCTCACCATTCAGCCCATCTGCTGAAAGGAAAAAATGTGGGATGACAGTTAGTGGGAACCAGTGGGCAGAAGCCTCTGAGTGGTTCCCCTACCACCTTGATGCAGGCATGCTCTGGCAGCCCCACAATCTGGACTTTTCCCCTGTCCTTGCCTGTTCCAAGATCCCTTATGGGGATCCCCATCTATGGGGAAACAGCGCGTGCAGGCCCTGTTTCCCCAAGGGGATCCATGCCCAATGCCAAAACTGCCACACAAAAATTACAATAAATCACATTATTGTAACACCAAACATAGAAAACCGTACTAACCCAACGAACTCACCATAACCCAAAGCTGTGACTAAAATGTACATAGTTTAACTCCTTTTGCCAAACTTGAATTAACATTGCATAATAAAATGAAATAGCCTGTGAAAACATTAATTGAAGCAGTGGGTGGGGAGGATCACTGTTCAGAGCCCAACTACCTTGTGCTCCTGGCTGGCTCCCTTTTAAATAGAAGGGAGACAGTGTGCTGAGTACAGGCAGGAAGCAGACACAAACCTAACTAGAGTCCAAAGTATGCCAAAGCCGTCCAGGGAACAAGGAAGAAAACGTAGTCCAGAACAATGAGTCCAAAGGTCAGAGCTGGGAGAACAGGTAGAGCAGAGAGCTGGGTCGCAGTAGAGCCAGGCAGGTCTTTGTGCTGGTGTTTCTGCAACGAGGGAAAGGGCGTCTTGGCTTAAAAGCAATCACCTCCAAGGCAGTGCTGCATCCTGCTAGCACTCAAGGTCACTACCCTGCTGTTTCAGTGCCTGAAGCCTCGCACTTGGTCTCCTTTCCTGCACAACAAGACGCTGTCGCACCTCACACTGCTTACAGGTTCAGGGGAGCTTGGTGGGGATGTTGCCCTGGTCTCAACTACTGGTGCAGGTAAGGGAACAGCTTCTGTCTCTGATTCTGCCAAGGATTCCTCAGCCTGCTCCGGCAAGGGTTCCTGCTGTTCCACTCCCTGCTGGTCCTCCACATGCCTGACTCCTGAGGAGCTTGGAATACTCTGTCCCTTGTTGTCCTCCATGAAGTCTTCATTCTCAGAGGAATCAGAGCTCATAACAGCCAGACCTGAGAAAAAACTAGCCCTCTCAGGTCCCCACCCCTATCACCGAGCCTGCTCTCTGATTCTTGCACCTCCCTGTGTGTTGCTGGGAACTACATTGGAGCTGGCTGGGAGGAAGAGGCTAAGCTGCTCCTCCTTCGCTCCGTGGCCCACAAACACTGGCCCCGTTAAGATAGGGGCCAGTAGTGTTAAAGCTAGAAGATAGCTTTTAGAGTCTTTGTTTTATTGTTTTAATTGTAAGTCACCTTGAGCAGGTCACTGGAAAAACAACATACAAATGTCCAAAATAAATAAATTTGCACATTCACATTCTCATATAATCTCCCCAAAAGTAACAGGTTATTTTTCTATTGCTCCCGCCACATCCATAGAGCACATACTTATAAGTAATAATAATTTAAAAAACCCTTTACAAAATATATTCATTCTATATTTTGTTAATTTATGTTCATTTCTCCTATACATACCTCATATAGCTCTGTAGAGAAAACAGTTAAAAGTGACATGAAGGGCTGCAATTTATATCTTCTAAATATCCTTTCTTAGAACAGACTGCATTTGGCCCTATTTTACAACTTTGCTATTGAATCTTCTTTGATACTGTTTCTGCATTTGGCTCTGATTTCACAAGGGAGCAGGTATGGATTTTATTTCAGCTGTATGGTTCATAATGAACACCCATCTTTTGCACACTTAACACAAAAAGCAACTGACACCAATATTTTCCCCAAGATTACAGTTCCATTCTTTTCTACCTGTTCTTTCAAAGTCATCACCTTGCTCTGGATGCTTTTAAGAGAAGTATATGGAATACCAAAAGACTGTTTCAAGTAGTTACAGAAACAGAGAGTAGGCAGTTTGACAAAGAAAGTCAGAAAAATGATTCTGGGGGAAAGAACAGCAAAAAAAAAAATTCTCATGTTCAGAGCTCACTTTCTTACACTCAGTCATGTAGTAGCTGGCCATACTAATATCATCTCACACAAGACAGCCACCTAATCAAAATTTTCATCTTGAAATAGTAACATAATTATGGAAGTGCTGAAACAAGGACACAAATACCATATTGTAAGGAGGGGATGGGCAAAAGTCCAGTGTTCCTTGGTTGGTATATGAATTGTAGAACTTCATAAAGGGCTACATGAGTGATGTGAAGAGTGAATTGCGAGCATGAGAGGGAACAATACTTTAGCCTATGAGCAGGGCATGCTAATGTAAAACAAGATACAGGACGAGGCAAAATAGTTCAAAGGAAGGGAGGAGATTTCAAACCAGGTTACACCAAGAGACAGAGTGCATTGCCTCACAATAGGCCTCTACTTTTGCAAGAAAACTTCTTTTGTAAAGATAATGAGGAAGGTACCTCATTTCTACAATTTTGCCAAGAGTCAGAGTTAATCGTATATCTACTGTATTAATGGTTTTTAATGGAAAATTATTTTTTCATTACATTTTGTTATGCTGAATCAGTTATGTGAAGTATTCTACATACTGAGATAATGGCTTGCCACATTCTAGTTTAATACACTTTTGCAAAGATTTTTTTAAGATGTGACAGTTCCTGATTGAGAAGGGATAAATACTAAGCCATTCACAACAATGGTTCAACACTTTCAGATTTCTGCAATTGTCAATTCACCTTGATTTAAATGTGTAAAAATGTCAGAACCATGGCTAGATAGTATCCTTACTCCAGTCTGCCTTCTGCAATTAGACAATAGTCCATTGTTTCCAAAAAGCATTTAATGAAGAAAAAGATCATTATAGTCCACTGGCCTGAATGCAATATTCAGGTTGGTACATATGCATTGTTACCAATGACTAGCAAAGCATGAGGTACAAAGTAACAGATCACAGAAGGCCCAACCTCCCCCCATAGTTCTCAAAACAACCCCTTTGAAGTCAGGATAGCGAAAGTTCCCAAGGCCGATTCTTGGTGGAACGTCGGTAGCCAAAACAATCCTCTTCTGTGAGATAGCTGCCTGGGAATCTTGGCACCTGGGGAGAGAGCACTTAAACACTGAAAGGATTAAATATGGAGTCGGTTAAGCAAAAGCATACAGGACAGCATTCTGAACCTGACATATAGCTATATGTCTAGGACTTCCTTCTGTAGTTCATAAATTTTTATTAAGCTCCTTTAAATGGGTATATGTTTATTTGTTTAACCTGATCTTTGTGTTCTAGGAAGAAAGGAGATTTGGCAAAACTTGCTTTCTTTCTGAGAGTTGTGACCAGAGCTAAATGGTCTTGCAAATTATATTTATTGACCTAGCCATTAGCAAGCATTCTAGATGTTAGGAACATCATTGAGTTACATTCAGCACAAAAACTAGTTTAGGAGCACCATATTCTGAGACCATTCATTTCTTTTAGAACCTAGGAGCAGTTAGAGACCATATGCTTGTTTATGATGAGTATACACAGTTGTTTGGAAGTAACTGTACCCATGTGGATTTTTCATATTGCTCTACTGTGTAAAGAGCTAAGTACATAACAAGTGTTGAGTGCCAGTCAGTCAGAGAATAAGTATCCTCACCTTAGGGAGCTGTACTGATGCAAATGAACACAAAGGGACTGTTCCTGTGAGAAAGTTCTTGCATGCCTGAATGTTAGCAGCCTCTATATATCTCCTGAGATTAATCCCATGAGCCAGAATGATAACACAGAATGTGTCATTTTTGCCACTCTTCACACACTGTTCCCAAACAGTCTTGAACATTTTCCAGTAGATTTAATTATCAGGAATATGCCAAAATGATTCCACAGGATCTTAAGTAGTTAATGAGAAAGCTTTCCATGGCACAATATTGAAACTTTATCAGTAACAACAAAACCACAAATCTGAGACAGCATTAAAAAGAAATCAAATTTTGAATAACAACAACAACAACATTTGATTTATATACTGCCATTCAGGATGACTTAACACCCACTCAGAGTGGTTTATTTATGTATGTATTTATTTACTTAAATTGATAGTCCGCCCTCCCCAACCAGGTGGGCTCAGGGTGGATCACAACAATTTAAACACACTACACAGTGTGTGTTTAGTGTGTTATCATTATCCCCACTACAAGAAACACCCTGTGAGTTGGGTGGGGCTGAGAGAACTCCTAGAAGCTGTGACTGACCCAAGGTCACCCAAACTGGCTTCAAGTGGAGGAGTGGGGAATCAAACCCGGTTCTCCAGATTAGAGGCCCCCGGCCCTGATTTACCAGGGCTTAGCGTTTGCAGGGACTAGCGAGGGAGGGGTCAAGCAGGAGCGGCTCCGTCCTTTGTGCCGGCTCCCAGCTTCTGCTACACTCAGCTCTAAGTCAAGCTGCACAGTTTATAACACCCAGCCAGCCAATCATTGGCTGGCTGGGTGTTTGAAAGTGGGAGCCATTGCTGGACCTGAAGGAAGAAGTTTTCTTTCAGGTCCTCCCACTTTCCATTTATGCTGGGGCCGGCAGCTGAGCCCTGCAGTCGGCTCCGGAGCAGCGATCCCCGCCCACCCTCCCTCATCTCTGTGGTTAATGTTCTATTTAAGTTAGGATTGGTCTTTCTATTAGCATAGGATTAGCTGTCATTGTTAGTTCTAACATATTGTTAAACCTGTTGTTGCAGAATGAGACTCCTTGGAACAGTCTCTTGGTTTGAGGTGTTAAACTGTCAAAACTTTGGGTTGGCAGTTTGGGCATTGGGCACCGATCCCTTGAGGGGAAACAGGGACTACAGGCACTGTTTCCCCATAGATGGGGATCCCCATAAGGGATCTTGGACCAGTCATGGCAGCGGCAAGCCCAGCTTGGGGGCTGCCAGGGCATGCCTGCTTCCAGGTGATGGGGGACCCACACAGAGGCTACCACCCAGCGTGGATCCCTCAACCATCATCCCACGGTGCCCTCCTTCAGAAGGCAGGCTGAGGGGATGAGGGGGTCATTGGCTGGCAGATGGGTCACCTGATGGTGGGATCCATGCCCTACGCAGCCAATGCTCCTTTTCTTCTGTAACCAATAAAGTTGTGGCCTAATTTTCTCCAACAACGTTGTGTGCGTAATTTGTTCTCCTGCGCTAGAACCCTTGCCTTTAAGCTGGCCCCACAATCCCATGCTCTTAACCACTACACTAAACAGGCTCTACTCAAAGGTAATGTTAAATTCCTAAATACTGCATTTGGGTTATTGGAACTGTGAATTAGAATAGCTATTTTCTGTTTTAAAAACCCTTTAAAATAAGGAAAGCTTTAGTCTAAATTTTAACATATTGTGATCTGTCTGACCAAATAATAGGGTTAAACCATAATTGATGACTTGCTTTACAGGGATGCATGATTATGTACTGTCAGGGCTTGTCGCTGCCACTGCTGGGCGGGGTGCCAGCTGGGCCAGCCCTGATGTCAGAGGGGCAACAGGGATGCTGCAGGACCCTGCTCTGTGGAAGGAGGGGTGGTATACATCACCCAGACTCCCTCTCAGTCCACTCGCTGGCCTGCTCAACCTGGCCTGCTCACCCCCTGCATCCTCCATCATCTCCTCCTCCCAGAACTCTCCTCCAAGCCTCCACTCTCGCACTGCTCTGCTCTCACTCCACGCCATCACTCCTTAATCACACCCACCACCTCAGAGCTCTTCCTAGCCACCCTTTATAGGGTTTCCTTTCTCCGCCCCACCCTCCTTCCAGGCTTGTTCCCTCTCCTGTCTTGGCCCAGCTGTGCCTTCCCTCAGGTGTTTCCCTCCTGTCACTAACCCCTTCTAAGCTTCCTTGCCTTGCTGGCAGGGTGGGGTTGAATGCAAGCCATCCCCAGCTGAGGTCTCCTTGGACTTGCTCACGAGGACCTGCCCCAGTAGGCCTTTGTGCTGCTGAGCATGCCTGGCCTTGCTCGCAAGGAGCTGCCCTAGCCAGCTTCTGGGCTGCCTGCTCATTGATGCTGGGTGGGGCTGCCCATCTCCTCCCCCAGAATGCCTGTGGCAGCTCCACCTGGAGGGGCTTGGCTCCCAGCAACTCCTAAGCCAGGCTGCTGTCCTCTAGCCG
Organism: Eublepharis macularius; assembly: GCF_028583425.1. Taxonomy (NCBI): domain Eukaryota; kingdom Metazoa; phylum Chordata; class Lepidosauria; order Squamata; family Eublepharidae; genus Eublepharis; species Eublepharis macularius. The sequence continues at coordinate 122,271,058 of NC_072792.1, forward strand.
GGGTGTGGCTCTGGGCTGTCATGTCTGCTTCTCCTCCTTGGCTGGTAAGGGCTCTGTTTGGGCTGCTGCTGGGTCCCTATTCCCCCTGCCTTGGCCCTTTTCCTCTGTCCTGCTTAGCGCTCTCTCCTCCCCCTGGAGGGTGGGACTAGCTGGTCTCTCCCTGCTCCCTCCAGCCCTCTGAAGCTTTGGCCTTTCGCCCCTTCCCCCTGGAGTGGGCAGGTTCTGGACCTGGTAGCTGGCTGGGGTAGCAGGGCCGCTGCCTCCCTGTTGCCTCCCACTGTTCCCTCCTGGCAAGTCTGGGGGCTGGGACTCAGACCCCGGACATGTACCTTAATTGTTCTTTTTGTCAGGATCTGTCATGTTTTAGGTTCTTAACCTGAGTTACGCCATATTAAATGGATAGTTGTTAGTCTTTCTCTCTCTCCAGGTCCAGATGTTATTTTGACCGCGCTTTCCATGGGAGAGAATACTCTTATCTGTTTCCACAGCCAGAGACTTTGATGAGCCGAGCCTTCTCACAGCAAAGTTCTCTTTTTTTTTGAAAATTTTTTTTATTGGGTTAGAATCCATTATTTTTACATTTACATTCAATTTTCCCCAATTTTTTCATCTCTAACCCCCTCCCTTTCCCCCCCCTTTTTATTGACTTCCAACAGCTTTCCAACCCTTTGTCCCCTTTCCCTTACTTTTATTAGCTTCCTCTATCTAAAACAAATATATATTCTCCATTATTCTAAGCAGTACATCCTTAACTATTTTTAACATTGTATGCCCAAACTGTAAGTCTTTGTTTCCATCTTAGATAAACAATTTATCCCATTTTTCAATTTCAAATATTTCTATATATCATAAACCATATAGATCATACATTCATTTATATCAAACAATTTGACTTATTCTCTATATATTACTCATTCTATCTTTTTGTAATAATTCTATATATCTCTCATCACGTAGTCAATCAATTTGACTCATCTATATCTTCAGCCATTCAGTTTGGTACAAAACTTACCAAAAAGAAAGAAAATATTGTTAGTTAATCAATCCTTATATTTAATCCTTATAGTTAATTATTTTCTATCTATGTTCTGTTTGTTAACCTATATATATCTATATATATATCAATCTATTAATCTGACTGCTTATTAATTCACATTTATCTCTTCTCCCCCCGGTAAAGTCTCCCCCCTCTACTTCAGTGCTTCAGTAGTTCTCAAACTGCCACAGTTTTCCTCCCACCTCCCATTTCTTCTCCAGGTGTTGTTTCAGCTTCTCCCAGTCTGTGTTGAACTGCCCTGAGTCCAGATCTCTCAGTTTTCTTGTCATCTTATCCATTTCAGCCATATACAGCAATTTGTAAATCCAATCTTCAATAGTTGGCACTTCTTGTACTTTCCATTTTTGCGCATACAAAAGTCTAGCTGCTGCTGTCATATAAAATATCAACGTCCTGTATTGGGCTGGAATTCCCTCCATTCCCAAGTTCAGTAGCAGGAGTTCTGGGTTCTTATTAATTTGAAATTGTAAAATTTCACTCATTTCTCTTATTATTTCCCCCCAGTACTGCCTAGCTACCTCACACGACCACCACATATGATAGAGGGAGCCCTCATGCTTCTTACATTTCCAGCATTTATTAGAAGTATTCGAATTCCCTAGCGCAATCTTCTTTGGTGTCATGTACCAACGATAGATCTCACAGCAAAGTTCTCATCGCCCTGGAAGATGGGGGGAGGTTGGGAGTGAAGGGTTTCATGTATCACATGTTGTGCTTTCTTTTTCCATTCTCAACAATGACTGTGTTCAGCTAAGGTCCATCCTGGGCCTTGGAATATGGATACTTCTATCAGAGCCTAGTCTTTCAATAAAACCTTTTGAAATCAAGAAATTGTGCTTCTTGCAGAAGGGGGAGACGAACTCTAGATAACAGGGATTCCATAGTCTGACACTTTTGAGGTTATTTAATGTTAAAGGAGACCTGCTTCATCTCTGCCCAAGTTCCAAAAATCCAGTCAGCCAGATTGGAAGTTTCTGAAGCAGCTTCTATAGATTTAAAATATGTTTAAAACACAGTACTAACACCAATAATTGCACAAGAACTAGCAGCAATGAAATAACATTTTGCTTAATAAGAGCCAATACGGTGCAGCAGAGCAAAATATATGTAACTACAAAAACCAAACAATAATTCTTAGTAAAGAGAAAAGATTGTACCTAATGACTAAAATCAATTAAGCTAGATGCAAGGCAAACACTGGGGAAAAGGAATTTAATGAGTGAGGTGTTACCACTGAGAAGACATTACCATTTCAGTATACTGATGGCTAAACCACATTTGTTGTTGCTATATTTTCTACTGCTATCCAAATAGTTTGCTTATGAGTGAATTGCCATTTTATTTATACTGAAGTCAGTTAAGATGACAAAATAGGGTTTACCATGGACAACCCTCCTCTATACTTGCTATGCTGAACAACATGATTCAAATGTCTTCAATACAGTACAGGTGTAATGAAAATTATATTGGTTGAAAAGATGTGGTATTTGATACTGTCAGTGCAGTTCTAAACTGATTGGTCTTAGAAGGACTTAGGATTGCACAGCATGCCTCCCATGCCCAAATCCAGATGTCTTTCCAATGGGACAATACATTTTTATTGTTGTTATTTATTATTTAATATCTGAAACAATCTATTTCAATACTGAGTTATGAAACCATTTTCATGGCCACAGAAACTCAGCTAGCAGTCAGTATAAAAGGAACAGATGAATTAGAGAGCAGTGACATATCTATCTGTTTATTCCACCTACTACCTTTGTCTTCTCTAATAAGCATTATCTATTTTTTCAATCATATCTGAAAATCTCAAATGAGTTTTTTTCCTTCAGAAAAAAATTAATGAGACATTAAGAAAATATTGACTTGTGTCTTTAGTTTTTCCTTTGATGACTCAGATGAACTCAAGAAAACAATGTGAAAGAAAGGGAGAAAGGGAGAATCTCAGTTTAGAGATGTGTTAATAAAATTTCAATCAAGTTTCTCAAGTTCAAATGAGATTAGATGCTAAGAGATCAATGAATAGATCTTCCAACTGTTTTTAAAAAATAAAAATTGATTTAAATAAACTGCAGAGGCCACAATTTGGATGGGATCACTGTGTGAGAAGAAGGTTGTTCAACACTTTTCCCTGCACCACTTGTTGCAATTTACAAAAGCCTCCCTCCTTTCTAGGGAAAACATACAAGAAATGTATATGCAGGACAAAATATACATTCAAGGGTAGAGTTGTCAACCACCAGCTTACAGAACTGAGCTCCTGTGAAGAAAATGACTGCATTGGAAGGTGGACTCTATGTCATTATACCCCACTGAAATTCCTCTCCTCCCTAAAACCCACCTTTCCCAGACTCCACCCCAAATCTCCAGAAATTTCCCAATTTAAAATTGACAACCTTATCAGGGTGTTATGAAGCATATTTCTATGTGGGGTAAACATTCCTTTTAAAATAGACACATGGAAATGAAGAGTCTTTACTTATATTTCAAAACAGTGCTTTAACCACTAAACCACAGAACTGTATTGAAAGGATTGTTCTCTTCTTCAGCTTCTTTCTTACAGGCTAACAGCCTTCTGATTAAAGAGAAATCAGAAGTTGCATCAAAGCCGATAATCATTTAGTGTTGCCTTTTAAGACTTTTATTTAAAATCAGTCTAATCGATCTTGAAATTGTCAAATATACAAGGATAACAAAGATAGGGAAAAAAATTACACATGTCAAAGATACTAAAAGCAGATATGCTTTCATGTCATCATCCCTTGCCTTGTCTATCTTAGATCTAAAAGATCAAATACAATTTTCAAAATCTCACCAAAGCACTTTCAGAAAGATTAGATGGATTCATGCAATCCAAGTCTGATAAACTCAGAGCCAAGCTACAAGTGACACCTGACACAGGTTGGACACTTGTCAGTTTCCCTCAAGTTTTGATGGGAAATGTAGGCATCCTGGTCTTGCAGCTGTAATGGAGAGCCAAGCTGTAAAACCAGGATGCCTAAATTTCCCATCAAAATTTGAGGTAAGCTGACAAGTGTCCAACCTGTGTAAGGTGTCACTTGTAGCTTGGCTCTCAGTGTTCTTTGAGGGTTTATGTTCAGTTACGTGAAATTCACATGAACATAACAAAATCCTCTGATTTGTCACTTCCTTATGGTATATCATGAGTTTTGCTCTCAGCTGAAGAATACCTTTCTCATCATGAAATAAATGTAACAAACTTTGTATTTCTTCAGAACAAGCTACTGAGATTATTTTAGTCATCCAACCAGCCATTGTAACTTATCTCTTTCAAGAACATATCTGAGAAAAATATGTTTTGCAAATGTGAAAGCAAAATTACCAACAAGAGGGTATTTGAAGTCAGGAAAATAACACAGGGAAAGAGTGAAGCCCCTCACCCTCACAACACTGTGGCTTTGGTCAAAAAACAGTGTTAGCTTGAGCTGGCTTTGGAAAAACAGAGAGGAGGTTGCCTTAATATAAAGTCCACATGAGACTGGTTGCTGGCAAGAAAATTATCTTACTATATAATTGAGTGAGCGTAATTCAGACAACTCACTTTATACCCTGGTGTACCACCAGAGGGCACTGCTATGGAAGCCTAGGCAAGGCACCATGTCCCTCGAGAAAACATGCCATGGTGGGAAGCCCAGGATGGGAGCAGGATGGGAGCAGGTGGCAATGCCTGCCTCCCGCCTTCACCTAGCTGGTGTTAGGATGAGGTAGGTGGCAATGCCCACCACCCAACTTAACCCAGCTGATATTAGGAGTACAGCAGACGGCAATGCCCACCCCCTTCCTTCACCCATCTGGTATTAGGAGCAGAGCAGGTGGTAATGCCCACTCCCACCTTAACACAGCTGGTATTAGGAGCGGAGCAAGTGGTAATGCCCGAGCCATGCCTTAAGCCAGTTGTTATTAGGAGCAGAGCAGGTGGCAATGCACTCTCCCCACCTTGACCCAGATGATACTTGGAGCGGAGCAGGTGGCAATGCCCACTCCCACCCCCGCCTTAAACCAGCTGGTATCAGCAGCGGAGCAGGTGGCAATGCCTGCCCCCCTTTGAACCAGCTGAGATCAAGAGCAGAACAGTTGGCAATGCCTGCCCCCTGCCTTAACCCATCTGGTATTAGGAGTGGAGCACTTGGCAATGCCCCTTCTTCACCCAGATGGGATCAGAAGCAGAGCATTTGGCTTTGCCCACCCACTGCCTTAACCCAGCAGGTACTAGGGGTGGAGCAAATGGCAATGGCCACCCCCCCCCATCTTAACTCAGCTGGGATCAAGAGCAGAGCAGGTGACAATACCCCCCCTTCACCCAGCTGGGATCAGGAGCAGATCAGATAGCAATGCCCGCCCTACTTCACCTGACTGGGATCAGGAGTGGAGCAGGTAACAATCCCCCCCCCACACACACACCTTAACCCTGCTGGTATTAGGAGTGGAGCAAGTGGCAATGCACTCTCCCCACCTTGACCCAGATGATATTTGGAGCAGAGCAGGTGGCAATGCCCACCCCCACCTTAATCCAGCTGGTATCAGCAGCGGAGCAGGTGGCAATGCCTGCCCCCCTTTGAACCAGTTGAGATCAAGAGCAGAGAAGTTGGCAATACTTGCCCCCTGCCTTAACCCAGCTGATATTAGGAGTGGAACAGGTGGCAATGCCCTTCCCTGCCTTAACCCAGCTGGTATTAGTGGTGGAGCATGTGGCAATGCTCACCCCCGCTATCACCCATTTGGGATCAGGAATGGAGCATGTGGCAATGCCCACCTCATGCCTTCTCCTGGCTGGGATTAGGCACAGAGCAGGAGGCAATACCCTTCTTCCCTTCACCCAGCCGGTATAAGTTGCAGAGCAGGTGGTAATGCCTGCCCTCTTCAACCTACCAGAATTAGCCACTGAGCAGGCAGCAATGCCCACCCTGTCTTCACCCTGCCGGAGTCAGGAGCCAATGCCTGCCCCCCCTTCAACCTGCCGGAATCAGGAGCAGAAAGTACAAGGAGCCCTTAGGAAAATACAATAACAGCAATGTCCCAAATTCATATATTTAAAGTGCTAAAGTGCTCAGTGCAAATAATTCCATCATACAAATTATCTAATACAAATTATTAGGCAACGTAGGCAATGTACATTACTCAAGAGAAGACTTCTACTACACACTTGTGAAAAATCTCTGCTTTATTACGGACTGTTAGGTCTTACTTCCAAGCACTTTATTATATGTATTGTCTGAAGGAATTCTGTGACTTTATACCACCATTGATATTTGGTACAAGATAATTTATATGATGGAATAATTTGTATTAGATAATTTGTATTATGGAATTATTTGCAATGAGCACTTTAGCACTTTAAATATATGAATCTGGGACATTGCTGTTATTGTATTTTCCTAAGGGCTCCTTGTACTTTGTGCTCGTTTAGTGCCCTTGGGATAGCTCTCCTGTTACCTTCGGAATCAGGAGCAGAGCAGGTGACAATGCCCGGACCCTCTTTACCCAGCTGGAATCAGGAGCAGAGTAGGTGGTAAAGCCCGCCACCCATCTTCACCTGTCAGGATCAGGTGTAGAGCAGGAGGTAGTACCTGTTCCTCCCTTCACCCAGTGGGCAGAAGGCTCGGAGCAGGTGCTAATGCCTGCCCCCCTTCACCCAGCCGTAGTCACAGAACAAGAGGCAATGTCTCCCCTTTACCTGGCATGTATCGGGCATGGAGCAGGTAGAAAAGCTCACTACCCCTTCACAAGGCCAAGATCGGGCCGATCAGGCATGGAGCAGATGACAATGCCCACCCCCCTTCTTCACCAGCTGGAATCGGTGACGGAGGAAGAGAAAATGCCTGCCTGTCCACCCTCCCCTTTCTAGAACCCGTTGTTATTTTTTTCCCACAACGGGCTTTGTTGCTAGTTGATAATGAAATCCATATAGTGATAGGAAAATTGAGACAGGAATTCTAACTAACTAATTAGTATTGGGAATATATATTTGGTTTGGTTTAGTTTGTATAGCAGAGTAACATAGCAGAGTTATTTAGGCTGAAGTGTTTAAACCCTTAAAACGTGCATTAATTAGTCTTCATTAAAAAACAAAGAAAAGATTCAACTTACAGTTTTATTGTAGCAGATTTCTTCCATAGCAGTATCTTGTAGTAGAAAGGGAAAGATCCTATTCTAAAGAGATACATTTCCTATTCTAATACCACCTGAAAAAATAGGCAGCGAGGTTATAAGTGTGGGTCTGTGGACAAAGGGTCCATGTGAAGTTTCGAGGATTCACATCTGGCTCCTTGGAAGGCCAGGAGGGAAGAGGGAGATCTCCCAAGAGGCATAGAGACAAGAGAAGGAGTCAGTAGGCATTCCCACCTTAGCCAAGAGAGTTGGAGCTTGCTAGAGTTATACAGACATACAAAAGAGACATGCAGTACCCCCCCAATGTCCAAGGCATGCTAAGTTGCCTATTCCAACAATTAGGAGAGCCAGAGAGCATATTTTGCCCTCTTGAAGGTCAGAAAGAGAGAGGGCAGCAGCAGTTGAAAGTAAGCAATTCCCTAAAATTAGGAATCTAGCTAACAAAGGGATAGCAGAAAAACAACCAAGAGGAAAGCAAACAGAAGGATCTGACCTGTTCACCTTGCTAGCTCTACTACTCCCCCACTCCCCACAGTACTAGGATCATTGCTACAAAGAGACAATGTATCATCCTTCACTTCCAACAACCTGGGGATTCTACAGCTGCTATTGACCAATAAATAAAGAACACAGGAGTGAAGAGAGAAGTTGGTTCTAAGTCAAGTTGGAGGTGAAGTGGCAAGCCAAAAACAGATGCTTGTTGGCAAGTGGCACCAGTTTGAGCAGCACTCCCCTCTCCCATTTTACTTTCCTCCTTTTTGAGGGGGGCAATTTTGTATGCAGCTCTCCTTTTCTTTGACTTTCATTTTGATCAGGTAGAATATTTTAAAAAGCTGAAACTTAAAGTTTGTTCAGAAAAAAAACCCATTACTAAACTAAAATTGATTTTCAATTATTGGTAGCAAGACTTGCTTATTTCTTTTCAATAACTTCAAGGATGTTCAGAAACTTGAAATATATCAGTGTTTTCAGTATGAAGCTAGTAAACTAGAGAAATCTTTCAAAAGCAGTTTCTGATGAGAAATGGGAATCGGCTCTGTGTTCAGTTAAAAATTCAACTGACTTAGCACAACCTGGCCCTTAGGTGATCCTGTACAGTTTTTTGGATCTTGGCCATGGACTCTGATGTTCAATGAGACCCAGAGTAGTCAAGTGTCCTAAGTTTATTATTTAAATTACTTGTAGTATTTTCTACTTCAACAATGATCATATGAATTAGTGTGATTACAAAGGCAGACCACTCCTTTTGCTTCTTGAACACATCTCAATTGTGCTCTTTTCACAGATGGCAAACTGGGTGCAGATTTTTTGGTGATTTTTCATCTGTTCACAAGCAGCTCAAGCCTGTTCATTGGGTTACTTTTTGTATATTCTAACAGAGCAGTACAGTGCAATTAGCAGTTGTCCACAGATGCACATTCTCACATAGCCCTCTAAGAGTTTTAGTTTTCTCCCTCTTCCACAGACCTGTCATCATTACTGTATACCACTTGGTGGACAATAGTGCAAACACATAGTGAAAAAGCAGTCAGCCAGTGATTATAAACAAACACTCTAAGTGTTTTTATGTTTCTTTGTCTGTTTAGTCTTATTGTTCAGTATTTAAGTCTGTACTGTTAAAATTATTTCATGCATCAATATGTTTGCACAAACTTTATAGGAGAAATAGTTGGCATTCTATTTTATTTATTATCTGACCTGACCCTCAATGATACAGGGGTATATAGATTTCACCTATTGTGGAGTTGCAAAGGTGCCTCCAAGGAAAGGAAATGTAACTGCACAAGCACAAGGAAATGAAATTCCTACCACCATTACTACTGCACATCTACAAAGCTGTTTGACTCAGAAAGTAATGAACTGATCAGACCCAAGGCATGGCTCAGCTTCTCTTTTGTACTGACAGAAAATTTATTGCAGAACATGGTTTCACCATGGCTGCAATCTAACACAAATTTATATGTAGGAAAGCTTATGGAAGCTATGGGTATCATTGGGCTAAAGTGTACTTAACTCACTGTTGGATTGTATGGTCCATTGCACTTGAGAATCAAAAGCAAAGGATAGCTCTCTCTTCTCATGCTCATCAGTTTTCCTTTAAGATTGGTCATAATCCATTCCTAATAAATTCCCAACTAGTAACACCTGGATGACCACTAGTGGCACTGGCAACCTGGATCCAAGCCATGATAACATCAAGATGAGGTTATTGTAATGCACTCTACATAGGTCTCTCTTAAAAGTTAGAGGCTCCAGTTGGTGCAGAATGCCACAGCGATTACTATTAGGAGCTAGGTGGAACTTACATGTTACTCCATTCTGCAATTACTCCACCGGGCTCAATTGTAGGTATTGGCTATCATATGCAAAATCCTTCGTGTCTTTGGTCTCTCATATTTGCAGGATCATCTCTCCCCCTGCGCTACACTATGGCAGCTCATCTGAACTAGGCCTTCTGCAGGTACCACCCTGCAAAAGGGAAAATCAAGAAAAGCCTGTACATGTGCATTCTCAGTTGTGCCCCCCCTCCCAAATCATGGAATGACCTGTCAGAAGAGATTAGGGAAGCTCCCACTCATTTGGCTTTTGGTGAAGTACACAAAACTGAATTATCCAGGAAGGCTTTTTTACACAAGTATTAGTGTTGTATTGCAACAAAATAGTTCAGAAAGATGCTTTGTTGAAGGTATAGGGACTAGACATGGCCACAAACTACAAAAAAACCGAACTATGTGGTTTGTGGTTTGTGGCATTTTCATAAACCAGGAACCATGAACCCTCACAAACTGGGGCAAGTTCACAAACCAGTTTGTGGTTCATGGTTCATGGGGTTTAAATGCCCCTTTCTGGCCACTTAGCAGCGGCAGGGAAAGGGGCATTTGATAGTTTAAAGGGCCCTTTCCTGCCACTTGCAAGCAGCAGGGCCCTTTAAATGCCCCAAAGCCCACAAACCCCACCCCAGCCCCCCAGCCCCCACTTACCTTGACAATACTGATGGCGTGGTGGAGGCCTTAGCCCAGCAGTAGCAGCTCCGGCCTTCTCCGCCACCCTTCGGGCCCATGGCCTCCTCCCCCTCCTCCAGAGAGGAGTGGGAAGGGCGTTTTTGGCCTCTTCTGCTGCTGCACAGGCCTGCAGAGCGGTGGAGGAAGCTGAAAAGGGCCTTCCTGCCCTCAAATGGCTGCCGCAGCCCCTCAAATGGCTGCAGCAGTGGGAAGGGCATTTTTTGCTTCCTCTGCCGCCCTGCGGGCTCGCACAGCAGCAAAGGAGGCCAAAAATGCCCTTCCCACTCCTCAAATGGCCACCGCCACAGCCTTTTTAGGGATGGGAAGGTCCTTTTAGGCCTCATCTGCCACCTTGCAGGCCCATGCAGCAGCAGACAAGGCCAAAAACGCCCTTCTCGCCCCTTTGCTTCCTCACCACAGGGTGGCGGAGAAGGAAGGAACCCCTGCTACTGGGCCGCAGTCTCCACCACCCCAGCAGCAGAGCCAAGGTAAATGGGGGGCTAGGGCTGGAACTGGGGCTGGGCGGGGTGTGGGCTGGAGTGGGGGGTGGGGGTGGGGGCTGGTGTGGGGTTTGTGGGCTTTGGGCCATTTAAAGGGCCCTGCTGCTTGCAAGTGACAGCTGGCAGGCACGGGGGGGGGGGCAGCTCCAAGTGGCAGGGAAATGGCCATTTAAACTACCCTTTCCCTGCCACTTTGTAGCTGCACAGAAAGGGGCATTGTCCTTTAAAACGAACTAAATGAACCAGTAGACCAGTTCGTGGAAGTTCGTGGAAACTTGGATATCCCACCCTGCTGATTGTATGGAGTTACATTGTTTAATCTGCCTTAAGTTTCAGTAAGAAATAAATAAATAACATTTATTCATTTAACCATTCATAACATGCCTTACCATGTGGTTCAAGGCAGCTTACAATAATAGTTTTAAAATTCCAATTAAAATCAAAATTAAATAAAGTCTCCCAAGTGTCTTCCTCCTTCTCTTAAGACTTTGTGTTGAAGCTACTGCTCAATGGGGACATTTCATATTTCTGGTGCAACATTGTAAATATTTCCTAAATATTACCACCATATGAATAGGGGCATTATCTGTGTCACTTCCATCTGATAGTACCCCAAATAGGAAAACAAGGAGCCAAATGGGTGGGCAAAATTCACATTATTGTATATTTACATATCTGTAGCAAAATCATAGGGAATTATATCTGTGTGCATTCCGAGGATGCCTTAAATATTGCAGTAGGAAATTTTATCTCAAAACACACAGAATAAAGACCACACTTTCCTCTAATTTTCAATTTTAGCAATTATGTTCAGAAACATGTAGATTAGTAATTGTATTCTTATTCATAGTAACATTAATTTTTTCTCATATCAGGACAAACTTCATTGTTGTTCCCAGTTTAGGACAAACTTTCCAAAACTGTTTTGGACAATTAATCTCCCATATCTATTCATTTTATAGTTTGTCTTTCTAAAATGAATAAACTAAATTCTTTGCTACTTCAGAGCTATTTTTTCCCATCTGGCATGGATCTTCTCAAGGACTATCAGAGTTTAGAACAGGAAAAGGAATCTCTTCTTCTAAAAGGGCACTGTGTACACAGGTAGCTGGAAGTGATCAACAAACAATATTAATTATCTGAAGCTAGAGCAATGGAAAAAAGTCTCCTCTCCAGGGATTAAAGGCCCCAGCATTTACAAACTGTAGTATCAGCATTTCTAGAGCAGATGTCTGACATTCTTCATCTGGCTCCTCTATTGAAATTGGCTGCAATTCCACTTTCTTTACGTGAGATGAATTCTACAGAGGGGCATGACGGTAGTGTGTGTGAGACAGAGAAAGGGAGCTGAGATTTCAGAGCTCTACAGAAAAAGATTTCTCAAAAACATCTAGAATTTAAGAGAATATCTTTCTATGACACTTACATGATTCTGTTCATTTACATGTAATGCCATATCATAACAGAATTAACATGCTCAACCCAATGGTTTACCTTTTCGTAAATTCTGTGGTAAGAACTTCAGAAGGTCAAACCATTTTATTTACTTCAATGGATTCCAAAAGATTAGATTTAAACTTCACTGCATTGTGGCATTATCATTTCTCTAGTGATTTGAGGAAAGCATGAAAAGTGTTGGCTGAAGAGCCATTTGTCAGAGGCAGAAGGTATATTATATGCAGGAAGCAAGAAAGACATTTAATCAGTATCAAGGATTATGAGTAATTCAACCTAAGCTGATGAAAGCATCTTTGTTACTAGTTATAATAGAGCCTAAATTTATAAAAACTCTTAGCCTTCTGTGATTAAACCCAGACTTTTAATTGTATAATTTCCTTATGGTGTTTTCAAATATATACTAACATCTACTAATCATGAAATACATTGGTAACGTTTTTATCTCATCATTTCCCCAGGGAAACCATGAAACCATATCTAGTTCTCTCCTCCTCCATTTTATTCTCGAAACCACCTAGGTGTCCAGCGTCCAGATAGTCCATTTTTATTGGACTATCTAGGGAAAACATGGTTAAAATACCAGATGTATAATTGTTTGGTATTTTTGTGTGTGGAGGAGGAATAGCTGGCCTCTGCCCTGCTGGAGTTGGTGACAGTGCCACCAGGCCTTCCTGAGCTTCCTCTTCTGCCTCATCCCCCCTACCCCCTACTTAAAACACTTCTGGAAGCGTGACTGGCAGGTGCACCAAGGCTCCTGTGCTGCCTCTGCTTCCTTCCCCCTGCTTCTAGCTTGTTTGCCCAGCTGTTTGAACACCAGGAAAGTGACCAGCTGGCCCAATTGCCTAGCTGCCTGCTAACTGAGGAAGTGGCCAACCAGCATGCCCAGCCACCAGCACCAGAGATTGTCACTTGTAAAAGTGACATCATTGCACTCAAGTTCAGAAGATGCATGAAGGAGAAAAGTTGACTGAGTGCTGCCCCCAGTCTGTTTTGTTTTTTCTAGGAGGCCATCTGGCAACCCTAAAACCACCCTGTTTGGTAAATTAAGCTGATAGTGTTCTAGATCACCAAGCAAGCTTCTTAGGTAAGTAAGGATTTGAAAGTGAGTCATCCCAGGCCAAATTTACCTCTAGCCCACACTATATCTGCACTACAGATTAAATTTTAAAAGTGTTTACAATGTTGACACATTTCTATAACTCCAATATGTTTCTGTTCTAAATACTCCAACATATTCACTGATTATCTTTAATATTCCAGGTTATACCTTGACTTCATTCCAGAAAAATGGAGCCTTAGTCATCAGATCTGACTCTCTATATTAGCCTGACAATTATTCTTAAATAACCACTGATGTCATACATCTTGGGATATGTACAGTGCTAGATTTAAAAAAAAAAATTATGCCCCCAATTATCCCAATACTGAAATTTGCCAAAATTGTAAGGCAAACTCAAAATAAAATGGAAAAATATATGTTGAAATATTGGTTCCAGTACATAATCACAAGTTTAGATGTGTGTGTGTTGGGGTGGGGTTTTTTGATCTTCCTGTATCCACCATGTTTCTTTGATACTGGCCAAAATCACTATATTGCCTTACATATTATCTGCTGCTTTAAATTTGTACTCCTATGTACCACCAGTGCTCCATGTTATCTAATGTTAGTCCTAGAATTGATTATGTTCTGCTTCAGTATTTTTTCTACTCTGTAATATTATCATCATCAATCATCATCATCATCATCATCATCATTAACAACAACAGCAGCAGCAACAATAATAATAATGGATTCTTGCTAATACTATGTCTTTTAAACTTGTATCAATATAACCTATTTTATTGTTTATGAAATATCCTTGATACTATATTGAAATGTACTTGATACTGATTGTACTAATCTCATACTGTGTAATCTGCCTTGAATCTAAGTGAGAAAAGTGGACTATAAATGACATAAATAAATAAAATAAATAAAGAATAAGATATATCCCAGCACTCTCCAGTAGGGATCAGTTCTGTTAAAACATCATCTTCCTCTTCAACCCAGAGCTCCTAGAACACAATAACAAAACACAGTAATAGTGTCGCAGCTCCTTGACCCGCAAGAGGGCTGGAGTGGGGGGGGGGAATCAAGAATAAAATAATGGAGAGCAAAATCCTCATATCCCAGGGTAATGGGACCAACTTCCAGTCTATCTTAACTAACCCTCAGCTGTGAAACCAAGGAACAGTCTCAAGCCCTACAAGGTAGGATGTCTACAGGTTGAATTCCATAAAACAATTACTTGGTAACTGTAGACAAAGAGTCCAAGGTACTGGATTTAGATTGTAGCTCTAAAACTCAACACCACAGAAGTATAATTAAGAAGGTTTGTCAAGAAGAGTGCAAGAAATTACAAATATAGAAGTTGTGCAAGACAGGAAAGAAAATAACAAGACTACATAAATTTTCTAAAATACTGTACAGGATATTGTCCCCTAACACAGATGTTATCTTATCAGACTAGAAGTACAAAAATTCAATTAAACTTCCGAAGTCCAAACTCTAGAAAAAAGAGTCCTAGACTAACACCTATCCTAGCTAGTCCTGCTTGATCAATCACAGGGTGTTGATGGGACATGTGACCATTTTCCTCTGCAGCTAGAGCATATTCACAATCAAAGCAACTTACCCTCACCCAGAGTTCCTTGCAGTAAGGAGATGGAATGTGAGTGCAAAACTCCTTCCTGGTCTCTGGCCTTGAAGCTGTCTGATCCCAAGATCTCATCTACACCTGTGTGCCTTAGTTTCATTTCATACCTTAGCTCTCTGAAAACACTGAGTATAATTTTCCAGAGAGGTGCCTTCTGTAGCCTAACCAGGCCCAGAAACCTTAACCAAAGGTATGAAAAAGTCAAGAAATTGAACAGTTTCTTAGCATTCAGCAATCTATAAACATACTGAAAACACAGAGAACTTTTCAAAGTCACTGAAAAATAGTTGACATGACATTGCAAACCTAAAGTACAAGAAAGATGAATACAGAGCATTTTTTCCCCATGTAATTGTGCGGTCAGTTTTGATTTGGGTGATGTGAAGACACAATTTCACTGATTGTCCGTGGAGGTGAAAGTAGACAATAGCTAGATGATTTTTGATAGACCCACTCATCATTCTTCTCCAGAAAACAGTGAGTGAGAATAATGGACATAATAGATTTATGCAAGATGTGTTGGATTCGATCAGTCATGAAAGGACAGAAGAGTTTACATAACAGATCTCTGCCATCTTCTGCTTATACCTGCTGCCCCTTATGTCATGAAAAGCTACTTTTGAGGGTAGATAGGGACCCTCTAGAACAGCATGAAATGCAGCATGGAGAGGGGGGCTAGAACAAGGAGAAAACTAGCAGAAATGTCTCATTCTTGAACACGTCTTTATTCAAACAGAACAAGAGCTGATACAAGAGTGGAGAGTTGATCTATTGAATTTCCCTCCTTACTTCCATGCCATACCCCCAGATCATTCGAGGGTCCCCTAGCCCTTTTTTGTTCTAAGATATATCTTCATTTTTAAGAAGCAGTTTCCAAGAGGCTCTCTGCTATGGTTGGTGCTAAGAAGAATTATACAGTACGTCAAGTTTATAGTTCTGTGCATTTTGCTATCTTATAATTTGTTCAACACAAGCATAAATTAGCAGCAAATGATAGAAGACTAAAGAAACTGCCCCAGACACACTGTGTCAGACATACTGAAGGGACAGCTTAAGTTTAGCGAATAACAAACAGCTGCCTGCAGCTTTATCCAAATAAGGCATCTTGCTAGTTTTTACTAATCAGAAATTGACAAGTGTTAAAAATGATCGAATAAGAATTAAATGTAGTTCACATTTGTAAATGCCCTCTAAAACAACTACCGGATGCCACAATAACTTGATTCCCTCCCCCCCTCCCCGCATGTGCTATGGGAGAAAACTTTTTTTTAGCTGCCATAATTGTACAATTTTCATTGCAACAGCTGCGTGTATAGGCACCATGTGGAGTTACTGGTTCATACAATTGGCACCTCTGTGTGATCCTTGCCTGGTTACCAAAGTGCTAAATCCTTTTACACTCTCATAAGGTATCACATAGAGCCTGCTCAATGTTTGAACTGAGCTATTGTCTTAAACCTGATTGCTCTCTTATCTTATGGGCTGAACATCTGCTGAGGGGGAAAAACGGTTTCTCCATACATTTTTTTTTTACATCTTTATCCTCCTCTCCACCTCAGTTTTTAATTTGAACAACATTTGTATTTAATAGAAAAAGTTGTACATAGTAATATTGGTTCACGAAAAATAACAACAAATTGACACAAAACATATAAGTTTTTGAGGTCACTAGAAGTCTTCATCAGGCTGGATGTTACAAAATTTAAAAAGACAGAGAGTGGGAAGCATATTTTTCAGGCCATTATGTAGCAATCTAATCTTACAAGCATTCTCTGTGAAATGCACTGAAGAAAAAAGCTTCACTTTATTATTGGTTGTAGGTTACACATTGCCCCCCACTGTCGGAATGAAGAGACAGACACAGTAGTTGGAACTAAGGGCCGCTTTATTAAACACTAAACTGTGGCAAGGCAAACTGGTGGTACAGGTCAAGCCACGGGGTCACACTAGGACCTCCGCCTTGACCTGCCTGGGCGAGCCCCACTGCCCCGGGCTTGAGCCATTCCTAGAATGGCCTGGACCTGGCTGGCCAGGCAAAGGGTTCCCCCCCATCAAGCTCCTAAAGCCTTAGCCATACAGCATGAGGGAAAGACTTGCACCTGGGGTTGCCTGGAGCCAGTCTGGACAGGTGGTGGCAGCCATGAAGCATACCCTCCTTCCTGACAGACCCCTTTCCCAACCAATGGGGAATTGCCAAAAGGGGTGCTCACCGGCCCGCTCCCTACTCCCCAACTTTCTCCTGCCAACGCGAAAGGGCCAAGCCTCTGCTTAGGCTCCCACGCCCCACAGGTGGCCTAGTGCCAGCCTGAGCCCTTGCCGCAGGTCATCTAAGAAGATGTTGTTACCTGCCACAGACAGGTGAACCCTGTCATTCCTATAAAGGTTGGCAGACACGGCCTTAATCCTAGGATGGGGGAGAAATATTCCCAGCCCCCCGGCTAAAGCCTTCTGAATAGCCCTGTTGGCCTGGCGCAAGGCCCACACCATGCCCCTAGGTTCCAGCGTCTCTCTCCACACCTGTTGAGGGAGCATTGCGGACCAAAATATATATGTTCCTGGCCAACGGGCTTTGATCGCCCTGAAATCTGCGATCACTTGCAAAGACAAGGCCCTGCCTTTCATCAACCCAAGATCATTACCACCTAAGTGGATGACAACAATATGCGGGGGAGGACCCATCCGTCCCCTAAACAAAAGAGGCAGTAACCCTGACCACCGAAGCCCCCGGTGGTCATTCAATTGTGGAACTGTCGCTCAGCCCCAGCTGAGATCCGACTGGGGACTTCCTGGCTTGGATGGCCACCCAGAACACCATACTGTATCCCGCAATGAGGATCCACTTCCTCTCAGGATGACCCGCCCACCTAGGGAAAGAATTCAATCAGTAGAAAATTCTAAAGCTGGCAACGGCCGAACGTAAGACCGATAGGCAGAAGACGGCCATCTGCCCACCCTCTAGATAGCATCACCTGAAGATCCTATTACGGCAGCTGTGGAGGGAGCCCCAATCCGAAAAGAATGGGTGCCGAATTTGACCCCTGACAAGCCTAAACGCTGCAGTGCCCTGCTAGTTACTGTCCAAAATTGGTAACACGTCAATGGAGACTGGTCTCCATGATGAAAGAATACTCCAGGATCATCACCCCTCACAGCAATATAACGTCGGAGGGCCTTGACCAGGCACAAACCCTTCTCTCCACAGGGACCCAAAACAAGCTTGGACCCCACAGCCTCTGATCGGTCTTGGATTGCCTAGTCAGGATGGATACTTTCCCATTGAGAAACATCACATCCTGGGCCTGTAAGGCCCAGCCAGAAACGTCGCCCCCTGACTGAACCACCAGCTCACTTACATGCAGGACACCAAAAAACACTGTCAACGCAGCCGCATGAAAAAGTTTTATTTCAAAATCAGAACTACAAAATCAGAACTACAAAATCAGAACTACAGACCATAATCCACAAAGAATTGCAGGGGAAATAGGCTGCCTCTTATCCTTAGGGGCCAGTGACTGCCTAGCCCAGCCCTCAAGCATTTTCTGAACCCGGAAGTCCCCAGTCAATTCAGGCACTCCCCGAGCCTTGCTAACAAATGCTAAAGCTGTGAGTTGTCCCCTAATAGACTTGACCGCCATTCCGTGTGCTCGTTGAGCAACACAAAACTGCAACAAGTGCTCGGCTGAGATAGGCCACTGCTGTTGCAACCCGGCATGTACCCAAAATTCCCGGAGCTGTCCTACCGCATGCTCCTATGCCTTTCGAGTGCTGGGGGCAATAGCCAACTGGATGGCTCTGTTCACCTCAGATTCCCAAGTTGCCACAGCTCTGGGAGCATTCTGGAAGGAAACATGTGGGTCCCGGGGGCTAGCTGCCAGAAATGGTCCATCTGTTGGCAAGACAAAGCATCCACCAATCCATTGTCAATGCCCGGGACATGTCTGGCCCTAAACAGGATGTTCAGCTGGAGGCATTTCAAAGTAAATGCCCTTACCAGCTGCATCACCCTAGCCAATTTGGAGGTGAGGGAGTCAACTACTTGCACCACTGCCATGTTGTCGCACCAAAAGTGCACTACATGGTTGGACAATTCCTGACCCCATATATAAACTGCTACTAGGATGGGAAAAAACACAAGGAACGTAAGATCCTTGCTTAATCCCTTAACAACCCAGTCTTGCGGCCAACGGTCAACATGCCAGTGACCCCTAGACACCAAAGCCTATGGTTCCTGCCGAATCAGAGGACACCTGCAAACCATCTCCCATCAACAGGTCTTCCCCCCAGAAGATAACCCCATTGAAGGATCCCAAAAACTCATGCCAAGTCTCGATATCCGCTTGCATGCCCTTATCAAGCCGCAGCCAATGGTGGGGTGCACAAAGAGATGCAATAGCATCACACAACCTGCGCAAAAAGGGTCTGCCTGGAGCAACCACCTTGCATGCAAAGTTCAAATGACCCACGAGCTGCTGCAATTCCAACAGGGAAACCTTCTTTTTACCCCTAAACTCAGCCAGATGCTCCCTGAGTCTATCAACCTTATCCACCGGGAGGCAAAAAGTCTGACACACCAAGTCAAGCTCGATGCCTAAGAATGTCAGGACTTGGGCAGGGCCCTCAGTTTTTTCGTTCACTAAAGGAACATTGAGCTCAGCTGTGAGGGAGTGAAAACCCACTAACAGCCTGGCGCACTGGGCGGTTCCCGTTGGGCCCACCAACAAAAAATCGTCAAGGTAATGCACCGTGTCGTGACATTGCAGCCGCCGGCGCAACTCCCACTCTAAGAAGGAACTGAAACGCTCAATGGCTGAGCGTGAAATTGAACACGCCATAGGCAGGGCCCTGTCCATGTAGTACCTGACCTCAAAGCAGAACCCCAAGAGTTCAAAATCGTCTGGGTGCACAGGGAGGAGGCGAAACGCAGACTTAATGTCGCATTTCGCCATCTCCGCTTCAAGTCCACATCTGCACACAACTTTGACCACTTGATCAAAGGACGTATATTGCACAGAACAAAGGTCTTCTGGAATGAAATCATTCACCGAGGAACCTTTAGGGAAAGACAGGTGATGAATCAATCGATATTCAGCAGCTGCTTTTTTGGGGACCACCCCAAGGGGGGAAACCCTAAGACATGGGACTGGTGGTTCAGAAAAGGGGCCAACCACAGAATGCAAGTTGTCAGACATGAAAGGGGCCCTAACTCCTTGAAATGGTATCCTAAAACCAAACTTAAAACAGTTCAACAAATACAAAACATCCTGATGCTTAGGATAAACACTCAGCAAGTTTTCAAAAACTCTCACTCTTACTGGGCTGGGGCCCTTTTCCGGCAGACTGCTGGGGCCCCCCGCGACCTGGACGTCTACCTCCTCCCCCAGATTTAGTTCTGGGGCAGGACGTGTAGGGATGTGACCCTGAGCATGAGGGACATTTATGCTTGTACTTGCATGACCTACGATTATACACTCCCTTGGACGTGAAGTCCCAGCAGAGCAACCGGGGTTGAACCTGCTGCCCTGCCTGGAAGTGGGTCACGGGCGTTGCCTGGGGTCGATGTATCAAGTGGCCACTATCAGACCTATCACTGGAGTTTGGTTTCTGTCGGAGACCTGCCACAGTGGGGCGCTCTGCCCACAGATGATTCCTCCAAGGAGGAGGAGGGGCTGGAAGAGCCAGCGCGAGACACACACGCAGCCCTTGAAGCTCCAGACGGCAACCAGCAACCCCGCCCCTCAGCGCAGGATACTGGAGGTGAGGGGGCGCACAGAGAGAAGTTGGAACCGGCGCCTCAGAAGACCAAGCCCGGTGAGCCAGCAGCGAGGCGGAAGGCTCATGCACGCGAGGCGGTGTGGGAATGGAGGAGGAGTGCACGGCTGCAGGCACAGCGGCGGGCAGGGCTGACTGCTGAAGACAAGGCAGAGCAATCAGGCGAAGGCGAGACACCTGGCCCTCTTATGCCGCCCTGACCTTATAAGCAGAACGCTAGGTAGAGCCCAGCATGGGAGCAACTTTGTTCACACTCCTTGCGCCTGGCGGCTCGCCTCGTATCCTGCCCTGCTTGGAAGGATTTCCTGAGACCTGACCTCGGCTCCATCCCCGACCACCCCTTGCCAGTCTCCATTTGTAACTGACTCCCCGGCTCTCAGACCTCGGTACGGCTCCTTGACTCTCCCCTGCTTGCGCCCCTGATGGACAGACTCCCCAGCTCATGACCTTGGCATGTTCTGGACTCCCACTCGCAGCCTGACACTCAGATCAGCCCTCACCTCGCCGGGAGCCCTTGCCCTGACCGTGATAGTTCCACAGGGGACATAACCTGCAGCCAAAGCTGCAGGTGAATCTGATCCCACGGCAGCCGAGGGTGAAGTGCAGTCTGCATCCTAAATTCTTTGTCGTACTGCAACCATGGAGCACCAACGAAGTCAGTGTACCCCTGATAAATTATGTTGAGGTACTGGAAAAGAGAAACCGCCCGTAATGGCTGGGACCTCCCCAGCACGCCAGCATAGATTAAAAATTCTGGAAGCCAGTTATGCCAGCTGCGGTCTACCTTCCTCCTCCTAATCTTCTCCTTATCCTGGTCATCTAAGTCTTCTTTGTCCTTCTTCTCCAGTTCCCTGAAGAGAAGGCTAAAGACGTCCACGTATTCCCCTCTAATTATCTTATCCCTGGTTGCCTGGGTAAGATGATCCCCTAAGGGAAGTGCAGTGTCACCAAACAGTAGAGCACGGTAATGCACCATTCCATAAGGAGACATGTTGTAAGGAGGAAACACCCAAGGAGGATAGGGTGCAAATTGCCCACCAGCAGACTGAGCCCCAAGAGACTGACTATCGCTGGCCCCCCACATCAACCGGGAATTACCTGCCCCTGGCTGAGGATTGGCACGACCAGACGCCTGGACAGGCCACCCCAGATGCCCAGACATATGCAGAGGTGAAGCACTAACCATGTGTGAAGATGATGCAAGACCTGAGGACATGGAGGCAGCGGCCTGACCCCAGGGTCCCCATGGCCATGTGTAAGCCTGTACTGGTAGGGATGACTTACCCTCTGCACACACCGGCTGTACGGCCACAGCCACTTGATCCCCTTCACTATGACTGACTGGCTCCACATCTGGGACGGTGTCCTCATCAGCAACCTCGACCTCAACCTCCTGACTGGGACCAGCTCTGCCGGCGCTGGCTGCAGATTCAAGAGCAGAAATACACTTCATTATTTCTGTTCTAAACGCTGCCTTGGACACTGCCCTGACAGGCCTGGCACACTTTTGAGCACCCCCATTACCTGCAGCACCCCCTCTTGCCCTCTACAGGGCCTCAAGCCGCTACAGAATCTCAAAAGTGAAAGCTCCCATCCCCTTCATCTTCAGAAGAAGAGATAGCTGGTGGGGCCCTCTTAGGGGGCTGCTTTTTTTGCTGGCTGTTTGCCCTAGGATGGGCCCTTACCCTTCTTAGGTGCCATCACCACAGGATACCACCAGCCAATACCCCCAAATGCTGTGGATACACCCCAAGTAACTGCCTAAAGCATTAAGAACAGGGGGTTGGTGGATGGGTTACCAAGGATGCCCCTTACTTTACCACTAAACTGCCTCCAGATGCAAAATGGCGACCCCCCAAGGCTGCAGATGCCACAAAATGGCGGCACAAAATGGCACCCTGTAACACTATGGACCTGAGCCACGCGCCCTTCAGGCCACAGTTCCAGCCCAAATGGCCTCCTCCCCCTTTCCCAGCCAGGCACGGGAAAAGCGGGAAATTGCCCTCAAAAAGCCAAAACCGTGAGGGAGGGAAGGTATAGCCACCACAATCCTAGCCAAACTGCACCAACCCCCACAAGGGAAGAAGAACAGGGTTACTTGCAGCCCTAGGAAGCCACTAGCCGCAGCACGACACCAGGCAAAGGCTGCCCTGAAAGCCACAAGCCGCGGCAACAAACCGCGAGCAGGTCGTGCACCACAAGCCGATCATCCCTGAGCTGCACAGCCAGGTGCTGACTCTGCGCCGTGCTGCCATCGCCCACCACGCACGCTGCCTGAAGCAGCCAGGGAATGTGGCAGCCAAGGCGCAGAAACTTCGCTGTTTCTTCAAGCTGTCCCTCGCCGCTCCATCTGCTCTTCCGTGGATCGCTGAGCGAGAGCTAGAAAAGCACCTTCGCTTCAGCCGATCACGTGAAGAGACTGAAGCTGGAGGGCGGAGACGCCTTCTAGGGCTTTTGTCTCCACCCCCAGCTAGAGACCCGGATAGCCGGGAAAGTGGTCTGTCCCCTCCCCCATCCGCGGGGGCAAATTTCAGCCCCCAGTTTAAGCTGCAGGGCAGCTGCTGGGAAGGGCCGCATTCTCTGTCTTTTAAAAATTTTGTAACATCCATCCTGATGAAGAGTTCTGGTAAGCTTGAAAGCTTACACAATATTTAAATCAATTAGGTTGGTCCTAATAAAAGATAAGGAAATGGTTCGGACTACAGAGAGATGCTTTTGGTAAAGGGACAGGGACAGTAGACTATATTCTGTGCACCATCTGATGTAGATATGTAATCTCCACAACATTAAACAGGTCATATCAAATTATATATTTTTGTTTCAGTGGTGTTTCATCTCTGTATTCCTGTATTTGAACTTATGCTTCTTTTCAAAGTTCTGCTATGCATGCCTAACTGTATTCTTTATTAAATGTCCCAATAGTTGATCACATCACTTACACTGTCTAATCCACCTTGAATCTCAGTGAGGAAAGTGGACGATCGAGAGAGAGAAAGAGAGAGAGAGAGAGAGAGAGAGAGATGAAATTCATGTTTTTTAATTTATGAGGCCTTCAAGGATAAAAAACTATTACACTTTTTAAAGTTGCTTTTATTTTATATCATTAAGAACTAGGGTGTGCACTGAGAAGATTTTCATTATAATTTCTGATCTGGACTTTGGAGGTGGGAAATGGTTATCATGCTTGCTTATTTCTGGATATGAAATTACCGGTTCAGGAGTAAAATCCATGTTCCCCATCCCCCCTTCAGGCCTATTATTTTCAATGGGAAATCTGTGCAAGGGTTATGTTCATAAAGATAATGGCATCAAATCTGCACAATACACAGTTCTCCATTTAATCTAAATACCTCCTAAATTTCAAGCAGATTGAACAATGGGGTTAAATTTACGGACTCCAACGTAGGTCCCCTCTGCACAGCTGCACATTCCTTTTACAAGAAAAAAACTCTCCAGCCTATAAGGGGGGGGGGAGGAGAATGGCAGCTTGGGATTGGCTGAGAGTGCTTTTCTCCTCCCTTGCAAGGAAGCAAAGAGGGAGAGGGGACAGAGGAGAAGCAGGACCATAGAAGAAAAGCGGACAGTTTGCAAAGATCTGACAAGTTGCAGACCTGATCAAGTGCAAGAAAGTAATTTACAGACTTAGAATGGTTGCTAAGTGACCAGTTATCTGCAAAGCATACCTCAGCTTCTACAAAGTATATCTCAGCCAGTGCAAAGCATAGCTCAGCAAGCTCAATTACAATCTATGCAAGCAAGAGGCTCATGTTGTAAGAGAGGCATATACAAAAGAGAAGTTTGAATTCTACTGCATATGAGCAAGTCAAGGGTTTCTGCTTTACAAGGGAAAAGAAGATCTTTGGATCACAAGGAGGGGTGAATAGGGGAGGAGGGGAAAGGAGAGGAGAATGGCAGTCCTCTGCAGTTTGGATTGGCTGGGAATGCTCTTTGCTCCTCCCTTGCAGAGGTTTGATTGGAAAGTAGAAATGTCATTTCCAGGAAAGCAATACACAGGAAAAAATGTGTTCATGTTGCATGACTGGTAAATATCAGAATCTGAAGAAAAAAATAACAGATTTTTTTTTCAGGCAGGGGGTTTCATTATTGCAGGCATCTCAAATTTGTGTTGTGTCAAGGCAATGATTTTTGTATATATTTTTGTGTATATAAAATTGTGTGTAACTATCATGATTGTTGTGTATATACACAATTTTTGTGTATATTTTTGGCTTAAATGTTACATTTTCAAAAAGAGTCCAGTAGCACCTTTAAGACTAACCAATTTTATTGTAGCATAAGCTTTCGAGAATCAAGTTCTCTTCGTCAGATGCATGTTACAGAAACTGGTCAAATATAGAAGAGGAGGGAGGAGGAGGGGAGGAGAGAGAAGAGGCAATTAGGGCGTGAGAGGGAGGGTGCAGCCAAAACATTCCTTTGCTAGTAAATGTAAACATCTCCTTTTGGTGTTGGGGTCAGTTGGAGTTTGCCCTGTTAGTTTGTAGCAGCAAAACCAATTCCAATGCAGTATAAGCCTTCGATAACCACAGCTCTCCCCGTCAGATGCATATGACAAAGAGAACTGTGGTCCCCGAAAGCCCACGCCAGGTGTCACTGGGCTCCCCCAGACCCAGCCTCTGTAAAGGAAATCTGTTACCTGTGATAAGGTGATAACCATTCATAGTCCCTATTCAGTCCCAGCTTGACAGAGTCAAATTTGCATATGAATTCCAATTCAGCAGCCTCCCGTTGGATTTTGTTTTTGAAAGGTTTCTGTTGAACTACAGCGACCTTTAAAAGCCCCTTACCTTTCTACTCGACACAAAATCGCATAAGGTGCTTCACCAGTATGGGCCATACCTGTGGCAGTCCGGCCACCCGTCTAAAGCCTGAAAAGTGATGCACTGCCTGGCTGTAAGATCGCCGGGTACTAGGGGTAATAGCCAATTGGATGGCCCTTTGCGCCTCTACCATCCAAGGCTCCACAGCTCCTGGGGCATCTGAGCCAGCTGCAAGTCGGCCTCCGGGGCAAGCTGCCAAAACTGTTCCATCTGCAAGCGAGACAGAGCATCTGCCACGCCGTTATCTACACCCAGAACGTGTCTTGCCAAAAACAAAATGTTTAGCCTCAAACACTGAAGCGTGAATGCTCTGACCAGCCTCATAACACAAGGAGATCTAGATGTGAGGGAACAAAGTAAGCATACCACTGCCTGGTTATCATACCAAAAATGGACAGTACGGTCCACCAGGTCGGCCCCCCACAAATAAACCGCCACCAATATGGGAAAAAGTTCCAAAAAGGTCAGGTCCGTAGTGAGCCCAAGATGTATCCAGTGTTCATGCCACTCCTCAGCACACCAGTGCCCCTGGAAAAACACCCCAAAACCTGTGGACCCAGATGCATCAGAGGACACCTGCAACTCTGCCTCCAACAGGAGACACTCCCTCCAGAAAGTTACCCCATTATATTGAGTCAAAAACTCCTGCCAGATCACCAGGTCGGCCCTCATAGCTTGGCTAATCCACAGCCTGTGATGAGGTAATCTAAGGTCTCCCATGGCATCACAAAGGCATCGTAAAAACACCTGACCGGGTGCCACCACCCTACATGCAAAGTTTAGATGATCAACTAGTTGCTGGAGCTCTAACAGGGAAACCTTGTTTCTCTCCAAAAATAGGCCACACGAGCCCGCAGCTCCTCTAGCTTCGGTGGGGGGGGGCAGGCGTGAAGTCTGATGCACTGTATCTAATTCTATGCCCAAGAAGGTAAGTACCACTGATGGGCCCTCAGTTTTCTCATGGGCCAAAGGAACCCCAAGTTCCTCAGCTAGGCCCATGAAGCCAGCTAAAAGGCGGGCACACTGGGCAGAGCCCAGTGGTCCCACAAAAAAAAATCATCTAAATAATGGGCGGTGTCCCAGCACTCCAGCCGAGACCTCAAGGTCTATTCCAGGAAGGTGCTAAAACATTCAAAAGCCACGCATGAGATAGAGCATCCCATAGGGAGGGCCCTATCCATGTAATATTGGCCTTCAAAAGATAATCCCAGGAGTTCAAAATCTCCGGGATGAACAGGCAGGAGGCGAAATGCAGACTTGATGTCGCATTTGGCCATTTCTGCCCCAACCCCACACCTCCTAACCACTTTGACTGCTTCATCAAAGGATGTGTAATGCACTGAACATAAATAGTCAGGAATGCCGTCATTCACTGACCCTCCCCTGGGATAAGAAAGGTGGTGAATAAGGCAGAACTTACCAACGGCCTTCTTTGGCACCACACCCAAAGGGGAGACTCTAAAGTTTGGCACTGGTGGGGTACTAAAAGGCCCTAAAACACGCCCCTCCCTACATTCCTTTGCTATCTTAGAATGTACAACATCCTCCATGCCAACAACAGAACGTAAATTGGTCGACATAAAGGGAGCCCTAGGGCCCTGAAATGGTATTCTAAAACCAAGGGTAAACCCCTCTAACAAATAACGTGCATCTTGACGCTTTGGATAACCAGCCAAGAGGCGGCTAAGAACCCTCACCCTTATGGGGCTGGGACCCTTTTCCAGATGAGTGGGAACTACCGCCCCCGCCTCCTCTCTTTCCCCATTTTCGTGGCTGTCGTGGACAGGCCACAAAAGGATGGGGGCCATCACAGATAAGGCACTGATGTTTGAAACCACAGGCCTTTCTGGAGCAAGATCCCTTGGAGCTGTAATCCCAACAAAGCAGGCGGGGTTGAACCAACTGCCCCGCCTGAGGGCGGGGACTCTGAGCCGCTTGCAGCCATTGCACTATATGACCACTGTCCGAATGGTCACCCATATTTGGCCTGGTGGGGGACATAACCTACAGCCAAAGCTGCTGGTGCACCTGGTCCCAAGGCAGATTGGGATTGAGGGCGGCATGCATATGGAACTCCTCATCATACTGCAGCAAAGCAGCACCCGATAAGTCCAAATACCCTCTATAGTTTATATCAATATACTGAATTAAGGATGCAGCCCGCCAAGGCTGTGCCCTTGCAGTCACTCCCACATAGATAAGCATGCCTGGCAGCCAATTTGCCCAAGTGCGATCCACCTTCCTGCGCTTCAAGCGCTCCTTTTCCCTATCATCAAGGTCCTCCTCTTTTTTCTCCAATTCTCTGAATAGGAGGCCAAAAACATCCACATATTCCCCTTTAAGTATTTTTTTCCCTCGTCATGGGAGTTAAGTGATCTTCCAAAGGCATAGCCATGTCCCCAAATGGAAGGGCCCTAAATGGAACAGCCCAATAAGGTGAAACATAAGGCATAGCAGCACTCCAAGGAGTCGCAAGATACTGACCCCAAGGGGTCAGGGCTAGAATGAGGCTGTAAAGACTGATTCCAAGGAGACCATGGTCGCAATGCTCCCTGAACCTACCCCATGGCAGGAGGTGTGAGTGGTGCCTGTGGCACAGCAGCTGCAAGATTGCCCTGTGTGTGCGTTGAAACTGATGGCAATATGCCAGATGGCTGACCCCAAGGCCACCAAGCCCAAGGGCCAGCCTGAGTTGGCAATGCTGACTTACCACCCCCCACTGGCAGATCCACAGCTACCGCCATAGGTGCAGGCTCCGCAGCCCAGCCTTGTTCCTCCACAACATCTGGAACACCAAGATCTGCACTCGTGGCCTGAACACCAGACACATCTCCAGCTTGCTCTCTAGATGTACCTTCTAAAACAGACAAGCAGTTAAGCACTTCCCATTGAAAAGTAGCCATAGACATAGTCGCTACGTGCCTAGCCCGCTTTGGCTGACCAGCTGTTGCTGTGGCACCGCTTCTTGCCTGCTCTAAGGCAGCAAGCCTTAACAATATCTCTTGCCTTTCCAAATCCACCTCCTCATCATCAGATGATGACAACACAGGCACCGGCCTTTTTGAAGGTCCCCACTTAGCAGGTTGTTTGCCCTTGGATGTGCCTTTTCCCTTAGGCATGGCTAACACACTAAATGCCAGCAATTAGGGCTAAGTCTGCAGAAGGATTCCCCTTCTTATTAGATGATGATGACGACGACGACGATGACGACGATGACGACGACGACGACGACGATGACGATGACGATGACGATAATAATCTCACTGATTTGCCAGCACAACTATAGCAATAGCTACAGCAGTAAGGAAGGGGGGTAGTGTTGTTCTTAACTGTAGGCCCAAATCCAAATGGCCTGTGACAAGCAGCCTTAATAGCAAGAGCAACCTAAAATGGCCACCAAGTAGCTAAAATGGCTGCCTAACTGCCACCCTGTAGCTCCACAACCTAAAATGGCCACCAGGAGTCTAATGGCTGAAATATAAGGGGGGAGGAAAGGGCGGGGAGGAAACGCGTTTAACAATAACCCTTTTTTATTTTTATTTTTCTTTATTTTTAATTAAGATAATCAAGAAGCCCCTTAACTCCTTCTCCTCACAAGAAACAGTATTAGCAACCAATAAGTGAGGCAGTGATCATCAAATGTAGGCCCCATTCAAATGGCCACTCCCTCACAGCCCTCTCAGGAAGGGTGAACGTTACACTGAAGCCCCCTTAAAAATGCTATTGCAAATAAACCACTTGAGGCAAAACAGCCATGGTTATACCGGGTAACCCTTCCAATGCCCCACACACTAAAATTGCTCTCAATTATTTTAAACGGCACAAAGCACCCAATGAGGGCCACAAACCGCCGGCGTGGCGCTGCAAATGGCGCGAAAAGCAGGAGCAGAGCACTAAAGTGCAAACGCTGGGCAAAGGAGCCTTTTCCCAACGTCCCAATGTCGCCGCTGCTGCAAAGAAGCACGGAGCAAGAAGCACAGAGCAAAGTGCTCTCCAAGCTGACGTGCTACTTGAGAGTTGGACACTCAGCTACTTGGACACTCGGGAGACGTCTGACCACCCGAGAAACCAGCGTCCTCTGCAACAGAGGGAGAGGCAGAGCAGGCTTATCTGCCCTTAGCTCCACCCTCCTCAAGCACCCATATGCCGGGAAGAAGGGATACTGCCTTCCCTTCTTCTGTGGTGGCAAAAGTGGCCCCCGCCCTAGCCGCTGTGCTTTCGGGCGGGAAGGGGCCAACTTGTGCTATGTTTAGTTATGTGGCCAGGCTAGCCCTGTTTCAGTCTGCAAAAGCATCTGCTATGACTTTCCTGGTCAAATCTAACAACTGTTCTAGTATAGTTTTACTTATATCTATGGCAGCAAGTCAATCAACCATCTAGTGATCATAAATAAAAATCCAATCTTTAAAATAGTTGTATTTTTTGCTGTTTATTTGTCTGTGTTATTGACATTATCCACACACATGAATTTTTGCACAAGTTTATGGGAGGCATAGTGTCTTCTCTCCCATCATTAAATGACTTGATACAACCATCCATGAACCAGGTAGAATTGATTGTGTCCATTGTGTTAATGCACTAGCCCCTTCAAGGCAAGAAAATGAATTTCTACCGCTATAGCTGCTGTGCCACAAAGCTGTTCAATAACCATTTGAGGTGACTGATGGACAGAAGAACGAATTGGTTATTCCTCTCACAGGTGATTACAGCTGTTGAACAAGATATGTTTGCATATCATATATGCTTGTCATGACATTCACAGCTTTTCTATACCCAGAGAACTAATGCACAATCATATACACAGACATTGCTTCTCTTAATTTCTTTCTTCCGTGCCAGCTTATATGTAAAAGCTCGTACTGTTAATTACAGGTGTATAGCATATAAATTATAAAATGACTCTGAAATTCAATCACTTTCATTTTGAATAAACATTATATTCAATGCTAATAATGAAAGAGACATTTCAGATGTTCATTGTGCATACACTGATATCAAAACCAGCTTTGAATTAATAAGTCAGTGCATTAACAGATTAATAGCTTGGGGTAGTTTGAAAAAACATTGCAAAATGGCTAGGATATTTTGAGTCACTGGTCTGAAACGTACCTATATATAAAAGCCATCTTGTCAGCTTGAGCCAAATGAACTACGCTGTCATTTTTCTTCTTCTTGAATGAGACACTCAGGGAAATTCCTGCAATTACATTTTATTGAATTTATAACCATGTCTTTTTGTAACATTTTAAAAACATTCAGCTGATGACAAAATTGGATTGGGTGGCCAGGGAGAGGCATATCATCTCAAACAACCTTATGATGAGCCAATCAATGAACAATCTAATCTTCCACTTTTCATGGCACTACATGAGTTAAAGTGAAATACTTTTGCTCTCTTTCTCTGCTGAATGAAGCCTGACTGCTGCACTCCAGTACTTTATATCATCAGAGTATTTGCACAACACATCATCACACTGACAGCTTTAAGAATAATACACTTTCATGATATATAATGGTGCCTTTGCTCTGATGATGTAGTGCTCTCCAACAGCAGAACCCCATATGCTACACAGCTTTTCCAAAATGTATTTTCAATTTCTATTGGAAGATACAATTTTTACCATGAGAACTAAAAAAACAACAACACTAAATCTCTGGTTTGCAAATAATATCCAGACAAATGGCCTTATGCACTAGGAAAGAGCCAGTACTGCCTGAGAGTCTAACAATGGAAAACACACCAGACTGAGATTCATGGCCTTTTACTGTGATGCAACAAGGGAAATATGGGTAAGAAAGCAGATGCAAAGCTGGTGCATATGTGCACCTGGACAGGTATCCCCATCTGTGTGTCTCTGTTTATCTGGGGCCCACTGAATGGGTTTATTTTGAAGCAGTTGAGAATATCAGGTAGTGTTGCCTGTCAAATGTCAGGCAACAGCTATCAGATCTCAGACGTTATTTCCCATCAACTACCAAAATATTTCCAGATATCAAATATCAACTGTCAAATCCCCATTGGCATCAACTACTGTTGTCAAATTTTAGATATTGAATATTTGAGGTATATCCAAACTCAGAATTTATGAGGCAAATTTGTTGCAGCTCTGTTGAGATGCTGCCTGTTTGAGAATGCCGGCAATTTCAAGAATGTGACAGTGATGTGGCACAAAATATTCTAAAAGATTATGGCCCTCCCAGCCAGCAGCTTCCACTGATAAGGCTGTGGGCCACTCTTTGGCTCCCTGGAAGGAGAAGGAGACAGAGCATTTCCATGGTATCTGGGTCTCAGGCCGGAGGGGCGGAGAAAGGAGTCTTATGAGGCAACTCCGCCCAGCCGGCTGGCAGTTGCTCTGCATGCTCGGCCTGAGCAGAGCTCATCTCAAGCTCTCACAGCCAAGCTCCTCTGAGGCTGTTTTTTCTGAAGGCCCTCATGGTTATGCAGTCCTAGCTGCCTTTGAGAAGTAGTGATATTCCCCTGCTTGCTACCTTCAAACTCCAGGAGGAGAGCCAGGGCCCAGCGCCAGGCTCATTGGTTTGGCAGAGGCTTTTTTCTTACTTACATTTGGGACCTGTTATCTATTAGTCAGGAGGGCAAAAGCAGGGTGAGGCCCAGCCCTTGCAGGCCTCGGGCCTTCCTAGGCACCTCTCCCCCCCCATTTTACTTTATTGGGAGAGAGTACTTCAGGCAGCAGCAATAGGCTTTGCTGTAGGCCACAGGGGTGAGATGTAGCCATCTGAGGGCTGGATTAATGCATACTTTATTACTACTGGCCTAGCAGGGTGGATGCAGGTAGCCCTCCCTCCCCCTGTCTAGGCTTTTCCCTCCCCTGCCATTACACTTGGGAGGGAGTGTTACCTACAACAATAGCTCGGCCTAAGACCTTCGGGCAGCAGGGTCCATTTTGTGGGAGGGCTTGGCAGTTTATTCAGTTGTGTATGGCCATTTTGAGAGTGGCACCTGGGGGCCTGCTTAGCCTCCTGGCAGTAGCAGCCATGTTGTGAAGGCATCTATAATATGTCCATTTTGAGTGTGGCATTTGTGGGGCCTGATTTACCTCCTGCTTACTGGCAGTAACAACCATTTTAGTGGGGCTTTTGCAGCTTGCCTGTTCTATGGTGGCCATTTTGAGAGTGACACCTTTGCTTAGTTTTCTGGCAATGGCAGCCATGTTGTGAAGGCATCTGCAATATGCATAGCACCAGGGATGGCCATTTTGAGTGTGGGCTTTGTGTGGGCGGATTTGCCTCCTGCTTACTGGCAGTAGCAGCCATTTTAGTGGGACTTCTGCAGCTTATCCTGTGCTAGGGTGGCCATTTTGTGAGTGGCACCCAGTGGTCTGCTTAGCTTCCTGGCAATGGGCCATATTGTAAAGGCATCTGCAATATGCACAGCAGCAGTGGTGGCCTTTTTGAGTGTGGGCTGTGTGTGGCCTGATTTGCCTCCTGCTTACTGGCAGTAGTGGCCATTTTTGTGGGGGTTTTGCAAGTTATCCTGTGCTGGAAGTGACCATTTTGAGTGTCTCACAGTGGCCTGCTTAGCCTCCTTGCACTGGTGCCCATTTTATAGAGGCCTCTGCAGCCAAAATGGGATACCATTTTGGGGGTGCTGTGTTCCTATTGGGCTTTGAAGTTCTAAACGCAGTCATTTTAGAGTACATTACTTTACTGCATGTTTCCATCATGCCACCCAGAAAAGGGTAGTAGCCATGCTAAGGGCAAGCAGCCAGCGAATAGGCCTCCTGCAAAACGGCCCTGCAGACTCTGCCTGTGAGGATGATGAAGCAGCCAAGGAGATGAGGGAAATACTGCTATCAGTGTGTCTCAATCAGGAGGGTTGAAGCAGGGTTAGGCCCAGCCCCCGCAGGCCTCCAGTCTATCTAGGCTCCCTTGCTGTTTTCACTTTATTTGGAGAGGGTACTTACTGCAGTGAAAGCCTGGTTGAAGCTCGGGTGGAGGGGGCTTGCAGTCATCTGAAGGGTGGTTTGCTGCACGCTTATTTCTACTGGCTTAGCAAGGATCTACAGTCCCAGGGTGGTGGCTGGTTAAACCCCTCCCCCTTTTCCCTGCCCAGTTTGCAGCCTTTGTGGGCCTAAAGAGCTGTTTTTGTTTTTTAGGTTTTCTCACTCAGGCCAACTAACGGCATGCTGTGCTGTTGCAGCTGTCATGCAGGGCACCGAAGTCTATGATGTGATCTGATCTTTCTACCAGATTAGCACAGTTGATGGTCAGTAGCAGATCTGGCCTAGGCTTCTGTAATCCAGTCATGTTGAAGTGACTGTGCATGTTACTGACAAGGTAGGTAAGTCCACTGGCCTCTAGTGCCTGGCTGTGGGGGCTCCAAGGGGTCAGGCGACAGTCTCTTGACTCCCATGTTTAGGATCCTGGGTTGTATCACCTTGGGTCTTGCCTTTGGGTTTCGCAGTTTGGCCACTGGGTTGTTACTTGACTCAGTACTAAAGGGACAGTCATACAGGAAGCAGCGTGTTGGGGGTTAACTTTCCTCTTCAGGAAGCGGAGGAGAAGGATGAGGTGGACCTGAGGAGGGGACAAGTAAATGAGACTTAAGAAAGTTTACTGCACATGGGCCAGTCGGCTGTTAGCCAGCCTTTCTTTATGGGAGCTCCAGCAACTGGCAGAGCACCGAGCCTTATCTCCAGGGTGTTGGCACCTAGAAGTGTCCTTGGAGTTTCCACTGCCTTGGGGCCCAATGGCTTCTGGGTTTAGTTCAGGGGCACTGGTGGGCTGAGCAGTGGCCCATTTACCAGTCAGTACAGGAGTCTTACTGTAAACCGTATATGATTGGAATTTTCCAATCCTCATGGCAGTTGGATTGTGGGGGGGGGGACTAGATAACCCCTCAGCCCACTTCATGCGGACAATTAGGCAGTGGTGCCCATACCTAACCCTCTTTCATCCAAGTGGCATAGGATTTTGAGGAGGGTTCTGGAGACTGGTCCTGGCGTTTATGTTTTAAGGCAGAGCCCAGTCTTGCCTGCCGATGGAATGGGACAGCTTGTTCCTTGGATTTCCTCTGAGCTATGCCCCCAGGGAGGGCTATTGATTTTTGGCAACCGGGTGTGGCCGGCAGTCTCTAGGCTGGGGTACCAGTTGGTCTGTAGGAGTTATGGCTGAGCTGGTGGATCTCTCCCAGTTATGAGGGAGTGGACTGTTAGGGGCCTTGCCTCATATCCAGTGGCAGCCATCAGGAAGCTTAGGTGCATTTAGGTTCACCAGTAAACCTCTCGGTTTGATGTACAGCCAGGCAGCTTCCAGAGTCGCACAACATTAATGGTGGGCATGAGAGTTAGATCCTGAGCGTTAGCACAGTGATGACCCAAGCCCTTAAGGAAGGGTCTGGTTGACTCCACATTAGCCATGGGGAAAGTGATGGCTTAGCTCCTATTTCTGTTTGATGGGATGTGGGGTCCTTTGCCTCACTCCTGGTCATGCACTTGGGGTAAGGAGCTGAGCTTCCCATGGGCATGACCCTTCCATTACAGGCCCAGCAGACGTGCACGCATTGGCAAGGAGGCCCAGTGTGCTCAACGGGAGGAGCAGCCCCCCACCTCATGTACTGGTCATTCACTTGGGCACTAATGACCTTGGATGCGGGGCATGGCTGTTCCGGTATAGGCTCACACAGATTTGCACATATAAACATGGTGCTCGTGAGCTGGAGAGGGGAGGGGCCTCCATTTCATGTTCAGGTCATTCACTTGGGTGGTATGACCTTGTCTCACAGGGCATGGCCCTTTCCTTACAGGCTCACACAGGCTTGCAGTGCCCAGGCAAGTAGTGGCCTGATGGTTTGAGGGGAGGTGTGGACTTCCGCCTCACGTCCTGGTCATTTGCCGCGTGGTGTTGACCTTATCTCACAGGGCATGGCCCTTTCCTTACAGGCTCACACAGGCTTGCAGCGCCCAGGCAAGTAGTGGCCTGATGGTCTGAGGGGAGGTGTGGACTTCCGCCTCACATCCTGGTCATTCACCGCGTGGTGTTGACCTTGTCTCACAGGGCATGGCCCTTTCCTTACAGGCTCACACAGGCTTGCAGTGCCCAGGCAAGTAGTGGCATGATGGTTTGAGGGGAGGTGCGGACTTCCGCCTCACGTCCTGGTCATTCGCCGCGTGGTGTTGACCTTGTCTCACAGGGCATGGCCCTTTCCTTACAGGCTCACACAGGCTTGCAGTGCCCACGCAAGTAGTGGCCTGATGGTTTGAGGGGAGGTGCAGACTTCCGCCTCACGTCTTGGTCATTCACCGCGCGGTGTTGACCTTGGCTCACAGGGCATGGCCCTTTCCTTACAGGCTCACACAGGCTTGCAGCGCCCAGGCAAGTAGTGGCCTGATGGTTTGAGGGGAGGTGCGGACTTCCTCCTCATGTCCTGGTCATTCACCGCGTGGTGTTGACCTTATCTCACAGGGCATGGCCCTTTCCTTACAGGCTCACACAGGCTTGCAGCGCCCAGGCAAGTAGTGGCCTGATGGTTTGAGGGGAGGTGCGGACTTCCGCCTCACGTCCTGGTCATTCGCCGCGTGGTGTTGACCTTGTCTCACAGGGCATGGCCCTTTCCTTACAGGCTCACACAGGCTTGCAGTGCCCAGGCAAGTAGTGGCCTGATGGTTTGAGGGGAGGTGCAGACTTCCGCCTCACGTCTTGTTCATTCACCGCGCGGTGTTGACCTTGTCTCACAGGGCAGGGCCCTTTCTTTACAGGCTCACACAGGCTTGCAGCGCCCAGGCAAGTAGTTGCCTGATGGTTTGAGGGGAGGTGCGGACTTCCGCCTCACGTCTTGGTCATTCACCACGTGGTGTTGACCTTGTCTCACAGGGCATGGCCCTTTCCTTACAGGCTCACACAGGCTTGCAGTGCCCAGGCAAGCAGTGGCCTGATGGTTTGAGGGGAGGTGCAGACTTCCGCCTCACGTCTTGGTCATTCGCCACGTGGTGTTGACCTTGTCTCACAGGGCATGGCCCTTTCCTTACAGGCTCACACAGGCTTGCAGCGCCCAGGCAAGTAGTGGCCTGATGGTTTGAGGGGAGGTGCGGACTTCCGCCTCACGTCCCGGTCATTGACCACGTGGTAATGACCTTGGCTTACTGGGGATGACCTTGGCTGCAGGGCATGGCCCTTTCGTTACAGGCTCACACAGGCTTGCGGTGCATTGGCAAGTAGTGGCCTGGTGTATTGATGACTGGTCCTCAATGTTTCCATGTTGGTGTAGTGGGAAGCTTGGGACTCTTTAGCCCCTGTGAGGGCTAGATAAAAGGTCACAGAGCCATAGAGAAAGCTTTGGGGGAGGGTCTGGGCATTTATTTGCCACACCCCTACATACTAGGCTGAATTTGCCAACCTCTACCGAGGTAATGGGGGTTCACCTGGCCACTGAAGTCAAGGACATCTTCCTCAATGACCTACGGCAAGGGCTGAGGTTGGCACTAGGCCACCTGTGGGGCGCTAGGGCCTAAGCAGAGGCTTGGCCCTGGCGGTGGCAGGAGACAGTTTGGGAATAGGGAGCGGGCCGTTGAGTACCCTAGGCGCTTCTCCACTGATGGGGAAGAGGGGTCTGCCAGGAGTGGATGGTACTGCTTGTGACGGCTGCCATGCTGTGTGGGCATACTGCCTTGGGGAACCCCATGTGCAAGTCCTTCCCTCACTGCTGTACGGCTGAGGCTTAGGAGCTTGAGCTGGGGGGATCCATTTTGCCGGCTGGCTGGGTCTTAGCCATCCATAGGATGGCTCGCACCTGGGGCTTCGGGGCTCGCCCAGACAGGTCAAGGCAGAGGTCCAGGGGTGACCCCGTGGCTTGACCTGTACCGCTGGTTGGCCCTTGCCATATTAATGGTTGATGTTATGTTTAATAAAGTGGCCCTTTAGTTCCAAGCCTTGTGTCTGTCTCATTATTCCAACTAGGGTGGCAATAGGAAAGTTGTGTAATGAAGAAGATAGACTCTTGGTTTTAGATAAGAGGGATAAGAGAATGCAATTTTTAAAGTCATATTGGTTTTTTTTTCTTTAAGAAAAAATTGGTTAATTGATCCAGAACAGTATATCCTGCAGAAGATGAAAGCCATTTCTTATAGCTATGGATAGTATATATTATTCCACAATATCAAAAATCACAGTCTACTTTTCAAGTTATAGAGCAGTTTTGTGGGATATAAAATGTGTAACTGAGTGCTAGAAAAACATTCTTATATTATGGATTCCTACTCTAGGTTTTCACAAAAAGTTTACAAAAGCAAATTGGATTCAGTTTTATTTCTTATGCCTTCTTCAGAACTTGAATAGGATTCTTGAATATATGGATTAAATCTAGTGAGATCTGGAAATTAATCTGAAAATTGGTTTTATTAGTTGAAATAGAAAAAAATAGGTGTAATTTTTTATCTGCTGCCCAATTGAGAAGAAATCTGCAGAGGCTGCACATCTCAACATTTAGGTGGCTGAAAATAAATGCATTTAAAATTTTAAAATTCTCTCTTGCATAACAGATAGGGAGAAAATTCTTCAAACCACCTAGCATTTCATGTAATAAAGGTAAGGTATGAGGAAAACCACAGTGTGCTTTCTTTTGTTTATGTATTCTATTTTTATAAAAAAAACACCTTCTTGCAAGTGACAGCCTATATGCTCTATCTGATTTATTATCTAGCCCTAGAAGAAGAAACACCGAAACGGGAACGGAAAATTGCGAGCAGAAGCCCGTCGGCTAGCAGTGCCTTAGGGCACGTCCTATTCCATCTGTGGACTTATGGACTAATGGACTGATTTCCAGCTCAAGCGGGACGCTTTTCTCCCACCTCTGCGTACTCTCTGTCCACCAGTTGAGACTATATATTGAATTGCTGTTACTATTTATTCATTGACAGACTACCCCTGAATGCTTGTAATTTATGCACCTTGTATTGATTCTGTATACACTTGCACTTTAGCACTTTGCACATGTAAATATATATATTAATTGTACTTGACCGTTTACTGTTTTAGTTCCCTGGATTCTTGTGCCTTGTAACACATGCAGCCTCAGATAGTGCATAACCGGCTTGAACCTGTGATGATATAGAATCAGAAAGTCCACCCAGTGTCAGTATGGTATAATCACTGGCAGAAAGTCACTGGCAGAAAGTAGAAATGTTGCACAAAGAAATATCAATCTGGACCAACTGTTCCGAATGAATGACATCCCTGCCACACATATGTTGCTCTGTAATCACCCACTTTCTGGACAAGCACCAGAGTACTGGGTTCATCTGTTTTCAGTAGGGATGCTTAGACACTTACTTCTTCAGCTCATATGCTGCTTGCTGGTTGTGTGAGTAGGAAAGTAACTTTTCACTGAGCAGTTTGGCTGTTTGTGAGCCATTTGACTCTGTTAAGTAATTTTTCAGATATTAGACAACATAGTACAGTACAGTGAAATCAACGGTATTTCATATATACCCGTTGTAACATAGACCAACAGTCCTTGTTTCCCCTCCCCCAGAGTCCTGATGTTGTTGCACCTGGCTCAACAGCCAATCATATAAATAAACAGCAAGTATATCATTTGCTCAGCCAGTGATTATAAATAAATAGTATTTTAAAAAACATTTAACCATTTCATGTTCATTTAAGTCATACGATCACTGAGGTTTATTTCCTGCATGTACACTTTCACACAATCTTATCATAATACCCACTCCCACATTACCTGAACTTACCATCCAAGACTCTGAGGGACAACTGATTTCACTGACTGTGCAGATGCAGAAAGCAGCTTGCAAAGTAGAAGGAAACAAAGCTGAAACACTACTGCAACATTATTCAAGGTGGATGACCATAGGGTGAAAAGGTCTGAGACTTGGCTCACCAATGACTGCAGCTGACAAAACAGAATGTTTATCTGCTGAACCTGTTTGCTGTGAATTTCATGGCATCCTTAGTTTTCAGGTTATAGAAATATTTTGTGCAGATGGAGAAAACTGAAAGCATTTATGGTATTTTAAATAGTATATATTATTTGGGTTAGATAATAATTAATATCCAACTACACATTCTAGTTTTCGGTGGCCTCATGTAATTGCTGGCCATGTGAAACTAAGGATATATTATTGATTAATTGGTTGAGAGAGAGAGAACCAGCAATTGTCATGGCACTCTCCAAACAACAACAAAAAGGCCAAATAAAGTAGGAGGGAATAATCAATTACATCAAAGGCAACAGAGAGATCAAGGAAGATACACACAAAGTAGATGTCTTTGAATTTTGCACTGAGAATATCATAATTGATTTTGGTGAGAGCAGTTTGAGTGAAGTGAAAAGGGCAAAAAACAGAATGCAGCAGGTCAAAAGTGGAGTTGGAGTAGAGAAAGTCAAGGCAGCCAAAATGAGCAGTGAGGAGGAAAAAGGTAGAAACAAAATAAGGTTGGACAATGAATTAAGGAATAGTTTTTTGAGAGTGGCAAGTTTTAATATAGTAGAACAAGAACGTGGTTAGGAAGAAGAAGAATGGCATAGGAGATGTTAATGATGAAAGGGTCAAGAAAGCACATGGAAAGATTGGATGAGTTCAACAGAGTAGTTAACTGACCTGAGACAGAGGAAAAATATAAGGACATGAAGAAAGAAGAGGAAATAGAGGGCGGAAAAGAAATGATGAAGATCCCTGGAGCTGATGTGACAGTAGTGTTGCTTAGGCAGGTACATGGCAGACCTAAATTAATTTAGAATGAACAAAATCAATCGCTTCATGTGTTTGTTTTATAGATGCTCACCTATATCAGAACCTGAGCAGACACATTGAATGGAGTGAATGACACAAGGTTGGAGATTAGAGGGACAAAGATATTCTTCAGAAGACTGGGCAACTAATGCAAGAGTTAAGGACAGGAATTAGTTAAAGATATGTCTGCAAAAGGAAAAGACTATATTGTAACATGCTTAACCAACAAAATGATAGCCAACAAAATGCTAATATTACATAGTATAGACTGAGTGCAACTCAGTTCACAAAA
The DNA here is from genome assembly GCF_028583425.1 of Eublepharis macularius. Taxonomy (NCBI): domain Eukaryota; kingdom Metazoa; phylum Chordata; class Lepidosauria; order Squamata; family Eublepharidae; genus Eublepharis; species Eublepharis macularius. The sequence goes on from NC_072792.1 coordinate 122,311,507, forward strand.
CATTCATGGTACAATAAGCCATGCAAAAACTTGCGGCGTTACCAGTGTTAAAACATTTAAGTTGCTTTATACATTTATTTCGTTATTTCATTTATAGCCAACTTTCTCACTGAGACTCAAGACGGATTACAAAATGTAGAGAACAGTTTAATCTGACAGCACAAGACATAAAAGAGTCAATATATCAATATCAAATTATGTCATAGTGTAACATCTCTTTCTTATTTATCTGAGAGTAGATCATGGGTAAATATGTGAATTTATACTCTCAGTCAAGTCTTGGCCTTACAAACCAGTTCTGAAGATGGAAATATTTTATATTACAAATGTAGCACCACTGGAAGCCCTCAATTAATTGCACCAAATTAAACAAGAAGTCAGTGGTCCTGCAAGACGTTGAGGTCATTCCTATTTCCAAATTAACCCTTTGTGTCAAAATTCTGGCAAAATGTTTAGACCATTGCTATCTAGTAAGCAAAAGCACAGTGCAGCTGCCAGTTTACATGTTATCTGGTTGTGTATTTAGAAATGCTTTTCAAGCATGACTGCATTCAGCTCCCATCATTAAAGACGTTATCTAAATTTCAATTTTTCCCCATCACTGCAATTATTTAGCCATTTTCCCCCACCTCATTTGAGACACAGGGCATCCCTGCAGTCCAAATGGAATTTTAATGACTATTAGAGGATGTGCTTCAACTTGGCAGGAGTGGATCCAACACATTTCTACACCATGCCAAAAGCAACAATCAAACACACACTGCATGAGAAAAGAAATACAGTTATGTTTCCACAAAACTATAAACAATAGAATGTAATGTAAGTCAGATAGCTTTGACTCGTCAATATGCCTAATAAAATTTTATAAAAAATAAAGTCTGGTCAGAAACTATCCTTTATGGTCCCCACCAGCAAGGAGCAGACTCTAAGAGCCAAACTACAAGTGACGTCTTACACAGGTTGGACACTAGTCGGCTTCCCTCAAGTTTTGATGGGAAATGTAGGCGCCCTGGTTTTACAGCTTGGCTCTCCATTACAGCTGCAAGACCAGGATGCCTACATTTCCCATCAAAACTTGAGGGAAGCCGACTAGTGTCCAAACTGTGTAAGACATCACTTGTAGTTTGGCTCTAAATCTCATGAAGAAATTGATTAGTCAGGCACCCTTTTGCAAGAATGTTCATCCTAAAAGCAAACAATCCTGACTTGCTAAGATCATTCTAGATCATTCTAGATCATTCCATATAAACAATGGCCCCAGTGTTTGTGACAAGACAGGACAAATATTGCAGAAAATGGGATTCTTAAGATAAAATGTTAGAAAATAACATTGCATTATATTTTGCTTTACCAATATTTTGATTGCCAGCTGTCTTTTAAATTTCCTCTCTCTCTTGCCTTCAGTCTCCCCGTTTGTAGTTAATAAAAGTTCACCCTTTCAGAATAATATTATTGTATGGGGAAATACTACAGAAATCTGCAGCCTAGCAGTTCAAAGGCTCAGGTCTCAAGACATCGCAAGATGAGTATACTTGTGTAAATGGCCACATATATGAACTTACCTCTGATGTCAGGGTAACAACCTTTACTGTGGTTTACTGAACACACACAATCAAGAGTAGAACACACATATTGTAATAGGTATGCTGCTAGTATGTCCCAGAATATCTTAAGTGGTTCCACAGGATACTAAGATGACCCAAGCCCAAGAATTCGGTACCCATCGTTCTACATTTAAGCAAGGATTACCCATAGCCCCTTATTCTGGTGGATGTGGACTCTCTCTGTTTTCCTGAATTTTAGTAGGTGGAAATACAGATTATGAATTACCTGGGGATGCTCAAGTGCACCTCATTTCATATGTTCTCCCTTCAACTTCCCACACACTCACTCGCACAGTCACACTTCCATTTGCTCCATTCCAGCATGTTCACACATTCAATATCAGTTCCTCCTGAACTGCTAAAAGTATCCCAGGCTGCCTTTTGTCTTTATGCATGCTTCAACACATAGAATCATAGAATCATAGGGTTGGAAGGGACGTCTATGATCATCTAGTCCAACCCCTGCACAATGCAGGAAATTCATAACTGCTTCACCTCTCCCCCCACCGCCGGCCATGTAAGAAGGGACAACAAGAAATAAGCACTGATGTAACCCTTCCTACCCTCCCTCTCATGATCTGCCTAGGTTCACAGAATCAGCATTGCTTTTGTTCCACGCAATCCATGGTTCGAATGTCCCTAGCCAATTCAAAGAAGAGACAGATGCAGAGTCCTGTGAAAGAAGCAAGTCTGCTACATTTATAAAACGTGGAGAAGCATCAGTTACACCAGGGGTGGGCAAATTGCGGCCCGCGGGCCACATGCGGCCCGCTACAGAGTTTTTTGTGGCCCGCCAAGACAGTAGAAAAGTGTGATAGGGTACATTTGTCTCATTAAACTGATTCTAAAATTAAATGTGCTTGCAGCTATAGATGATATGAAATTAGCACATGAAATTAGCACATGAAATAAATTGAATAAAACTACCACTATTTTATTTAATTTATATTTATTGATTTTTATGATACAATTTATACCGTTTCTGAAATGCAAAGTTAACTAATGAATGCAATCATTTTAAAAGGTGCGGCCCTCCGCTAACCTCCGCTCCCACAAAGTGGCCCCCAAGCCAAAACAATTGCCCACCCCTGAGTTACACAGAGAGTAAAGAAATCACTTGTGTCCAATGCTCATCAAAGCTACAATAGCTGTGCAAAGCATTTTATACCCTTTGGTTCATTACAATGTTGGGGGTCCCATTGGCTCGAACATAATTGTGAACCCCATTGGTCTGAGTAGGTGACAACCTCCAATGATCTGGTGGTCCCTTATTGGAAGAATAACTCTGGTCAAGAGCATAATTACAATATTTCCCAGTTAGCATTGCGTATCACGTTGGTACATTGTTTTATCTTTCAAGGAACATATCTCTTCTTTTTTCATAGTTTCCCATTCATCTTTCCTTCTCCCCAGGCAATATAACATTTTGCCAAGGGTGCCTTAGTGTTGCTTCAGCAAACTTGTATCTTTACAGGCAGAGATTGTCCCTTTGAGTACCGTGGTAGGGTAGCTCTTTCCCCTCCTCAGGAATTTGGTAGAGACTACATTGGGTGTCAGGTGCCCCTATTACTTGGGGCTTCTTACAGCCTTGAAGAGTTTGTTTAATCTAATTAGCTTGAAGACAGCTCAGCTCTTTTGTTGAGTGGTTTATTGCCCACTCCTTGTCCAGCTACTTTCCTGTCTGAAAGTAGCCATTCAAATCCTCCCATTTGCAGCTGGCTTCTCATGACTATTCTATGTCTAGTGTATTCTAAGTGTATTCTATGGACACATTTAGCATGAATAGTTTAGAAGGAGATTTCTCCTTATCAGCATATAAGCCTAGCATAGTGCATAATGAATACAGGTGCATCTTTCTGGCAGTAAGCTTGCTTATCTATGGGACCATCTCTCCCCATATATTTCCCAGAGGACACTCCGATCGGGGACAAACAGCTGTTGGTGGTCCCTGGCCCCAAGGAGGCCTGCCTAGCCTCGACTAGAGCCAGGGCCTTTTCGGTCCTGGCTCCCACCTGCTCTGTCTGCTGAAATCAGGGCCCGGCAGGACTTACTATCTTTTTGCCAGGCCTGCAAGACAGAGTTGTTCCGCCAGGCATATGGCTGAGGCTGGGCCTCCGCCGGCCTGGAAAAAAGGGGTGTATAAAACCCTCCCTGTGAAGGCTGTCCACCATCTTGTTTTAAGTGTGCTGTTTTTAATGAATATGAATTTTTAACTGTATTTTAATTGTATTTTAATGCATTGTTATCCGCCCTGAGTCCGCTTGCGGGGAGGGTGGAATATAAATTTGAAATAAATAAAATAAAAAAATAAAAAAAATTGATAAGCGTATCTAGTAGTCACTGCAAAACAGCAGGTATTTTGCAATAATTGATCTCAGCATTCCCAGTGTTTCCAGTGTTAATTCTTCTGCATAATGCATTAGCATACTTCAATAATACCTGAGGGTAAAGCAAAATTGCATAGAAATAATAAAAGCATATAAAATGTTCTAGTTCATTAAGTTCACTTCTATCACTGTCAAATGGCCATCTAGCCTCTGCTTAAAAACCTCCAAAGAAGGAGAGCCCACCACCACCTGAGGAAGCCTGTGCCACTGAGGAACCACTCTAAATGTCAGGAAGTTCTTCTTAGCCAAAAGCTCTTTTGATTTAATTTCAATCCGTTGGTTCTGGTCAAATTTTCTGGGGCAATGGAAAACAACTCTGTGCCATCCTCTGTACGACAGCTTGTTATATGTATTGTCGAAGGCTTTCACGGCCGGAGAACGATGGTTGTTGTGGGTTTTCCAGGCTGTATTGCCGTGGTCTTGGCATTGTAGTTCCTGACGTTTCGCCAGCATGTGGCTGGCATCTTCAGAGGTGTAGCACCAAAAGACAGATCTCTCAGTGTCACAGTCTCTCAGTGTCACTGTGACACTGAGAGATCTCTGTCTTTTGGTGCTACACCTCTGAAGATGCCAGCCACAGCTGCTGGCGAAACGTCAGGAACTACAATGCCAAGACCACGGCAATACAGCCCGGAAAACCCCCAACAACCAGCTTGTTATATGTTTGGACTGTTGGAGCCACTGTAGTTTTGGGGGTGGGGCCACTAGTTCTCCTCAGAGCTGAGAGAGCCTGTGAAGAGACAAAATAGAAAAGAGTCCAGTAGCACCTTTAAGACTAACCAACTTTACTGTAGCATAAGCTTTCGAGAATCACAGTTCTCTTCGTCAGATGCATGTCTGTGAAGAGACAGTTACAGCCAGTTAGAGATGGCTACAGTCATTCCCTGTTATTGGTTATTTTTCAAATAAATGTTGATTGTTTGAAACACTGCAGTTGCTTTCCAGTCTCAGTACATATTACAGCCCTTCAAGTACTGTAAGATGGTTATCATATCATCTCTCAGTCATCTCTCCAGGCTAAACATACCGAGCTCCTTCAACTTTTCCTCATAAGACTTGGTCTTCAGACTAGAGGTGGGCACAGTCCGGAAAACAGACCTAAATTTGACACAGTACGGTACAGTTCATGGTTCAAGAACAGGCAATTTGTTGAACTCACATTTTCATGAATTTTGATCCATTTGGGCCGGTCCATTGGTCCATGATTCATGAGTCCAGACATCCTGGTGCCGATCTATCAATTCCCTGGGCAATGGAGGGGATGCCTGCAGCCCTTTAGCAGCCCTTAAAAACTTGAGCAGCAGCTCTGCCTGCCAAGCAGAGAGCTCCCATTCTGCAATGGAGGGGTGGATGTTCCGCAGCCAATCTTAGCCCTCAAAACCTTGATAGGCAGCTCTGCCTGCCAAGTAGAGAGCTCCCATTCGGCACTACAGAGCAAGGAGCAAGAATTAATTCACTAGGCAATGGAGGGGTGGACATTCTGCAGCCAATCTTAGCCCTCAAAACCTTGATAGGCAGCTCTGCCTGCCAAGCAGAAAACTGCAACAGAGTGGTGGACATTCTGCAGCCAATCTTAGCCCTCAAAACCTTGATAGGCAGCTCTGCCTGCCAAGCAGAGAACTGCAACAGAGTGGTGGATGTTCTGCAGCCAATCTTAGTCCTCAAAACCTTGATAGGCAGCTCTGCCTGCTAAGCAGAAGGCTCCCATACTTCTCTATGTGAGCAAGGAGCGAGAATCAATTCTCTAGGCAACGGCTGGGAAAGTGTCTGTGTGGTTAGTGAGGGGGCTCTTCCCCTACCCTTTCCAGACTGATTTTGCCTCATTGCAATTTTTTGTTGCTGCTAGCCAATGTCAATTGGCATTTAAGACTCCCAGTATGTTCTGTAAGTTTCCTGGGGGTGGCCATTGTGGGGATCTGTAACTCGGACATCCAAAATGTAATCTTGACCAAACTTGGAAGATGGCTGGAGGAGAGGCTGCTGAAGATTCTCTATGATTCTGGGCTGTCTGGCTGTGAAGGCCTGGAGCCAGGGTTGCCAGAAGTGATGGACCATTGACTGATGAACCAGTTTGTCAACAGGGCTGGTCTGTGAAAAGTTTGTGGCCTATGGTCCATGAAGATCGATGGACCACGGGCTGGCAGTCTTCCCAGTCTGTGCTCCCCCTCTACTCCAGACCTCTCATCATTTTCATTGACCTCCTCTGGACTCGCTCCAGCTTGTCTGTATTTTTCTTTAGTTGTGGTGCCCAAAACTGAACACAATTCTTTAGGTGAGGTCTAACCAGAGCAGAGCGATACTATCACTTTGCATGACCTGGACACTATATTTATGTTGACAATGCCTAAAATCAGATTTGCCTTTTCAGCTACCGCATCACATTGCTGACTCATGTTCAGTGTATGGTTAACTGTGGGCCAAACTACAAGTGACAACTGACATTAGTTGGACGCTTATCAGATTCCCTCAAGTTTTGATGGGAAATGTAGGCAGCTTGGCAGAATGTTGGACAAGTGACAGTTGAAAAGTCCATTGGACAGCAGTCAGAGAGCCAAGCTGCAAGACCAGGACGCCTACATTTCCCATCAAAACTTGAGGGAAGCTGACAAGTGTCCAACTAGTGTCAAGCGTCACTTGTAGTTTGGCCCTAAGACCCCTAGATCCTTTTTGCATATACTACTGCCAAGACAAGTCTCCTTCTTCCTATAATTATGCATTTGATTTTTCCTACCTGTATGCAGAACTTTACATTTATCTCTGTTGAAATTCATTTTATTTGTTTTAGCCCAGTTTTCCAGCCTATCAAGATTATCCTTTATTCTGACATATTTTAACTATCAGTTGTCTGCATGACCGTTTTCCATCAATGGACACCATGTGGTGTTTCTCCTTTCTCTGAGATACCTCTCCCCTCTTCTGTTAAATGTAAAGCCTGTTTTTCCAGTTTAACCCTCCCCCCCAACAAACTTTATTTCGGAGATGTTTTTTCAGTGCACTAAAGCCTTTTTTTACCATTACTTAGTTGAATTCCATATATTAAGCATTGTGATTTTTAAACTAAACTATTTGTTGTGCTGATCATCACGGTTTGGCTATCCAAAGGTCAATGAATTTTATTTTTCTTGTTGCCCCTTGCTGTTTCTATTTATTTATTCTAAAGTCTCAGTGTTTTCTATTTTTCCCATCCAATAAAAAGTGGTTTGAAATTGATGCAAACTGTTGAATTAAATTTCTATAAAGAAATAATTCTGGCTATGCCTTTCTTTGCTACCCCCGTAATTAATCTATGACCAGGGGTGGTGCAAGGGTTTGTGGCACTCGTGGCCGGCCTGCTGGGTGCCCCCCCGTGCGTGCGCAAGTGCACCGGCCTGCGTGATGACATCATGCATGACGTCATCATGGGAGGGTGCCGCCGCCGGCCCAATCACTGTGGCAGGTGGCCTCCGAGCTCTCCCACTTGGTTGCCTGTGCCACCACAGATGCCTGCCCATGGCGGCTGAGCCTGGCCGGGGGCTTGTGCTGGTGGTGGTGGCAGCGCAGGGCAGGAGGGATAGGTGGTGACTGCTTTGTGGCACATGCTCCCACCCCCCGCGCCTCCTCCGGTGCTCTCTCTGGCACCCCGCGCCTGAGGCCACCGCATACCTGGGCTCAATGGGTGCTCCAGCCCTGTCTTTGACAAGGAAATAATCTGTTTACAACTGCCAAATTCCCAGTTTCCCCTACCTCCCACATCCATTCCTTGAAATGCAGATCTTGAAACTTTCTCACACCTTAAATAAATGCAATTTGGCAAGTCAGAGAAGCCTACAGTACTTGCTGCCCACTGTCCATCCCTGACAGTTCTTGTTGAAAAAAGATGTGGACTCAATGTTCCCAATACGTTTTAAAACATTTCTTTCTAAAATTTGCAAATTTTATTTGAGAGGGGTAATGCTGAAAACCAGCTGTCACATTATACAATGTGCTTGTGTCTGCTTACGCTTGTGTGAAAGGAGAACAAAACCCACAGGCTCTAGTGTCTAGTGTTTTGATTATGGTAACAATCTGGTGGAGTGAGGTACTATTCACAACTCCACAGTGGAACCTAGCTGGTCAACCTTGGGCTAGATTTGGGTCCAGTAGCACTTTAAAGAACAACTACATTTCCAGGGTAGGAGCTTTCAAGATTTAGAGCTCTCCTGGGAGCTGTACATTGGTGGTGAAAGATAGGGTACATTTGAAAGAAATAAAATTATCAGAACCATAATTCACCAGATGGAAAACTCTATGCCCATTGGACAGGGTGAACTAAAGGGATTTCCTCCAGTCACCTTTACGTTGGGGGGGGGGGGGGAAGAGGAAGCACAAAGTTCCAATATCAAGGTAAAATTGACACAGAGAAAAATAAATTCATAACTCCTGCACCTGTTTGTTTAAAATTGGCAGGGTGGTGGTGGTGGTGGAAATGGCCTAATGCAACAATGGTGGGGGCTTGTTACTACAAAGTGAGATATACCTCAGGAACAAAGCTGAAATTGAAATAACCCCGAGGGCATTTGCTTTGACGGATGTGAATGTAAAGAAAGGGGGTGTTCTCTTTTAAAACCCATTGAAGTTATTCGGAAGGGAGTAGCAAGAGCACTATCTTCCTGTTAAGCACTGAAAAACAAGAAAAGGCAAGGCAGAAGCAGACCTGAGTTGGTACTCTGCCCTCCCAACTTGATGGTGGAGATGCAGTCACACGAAGGGAGCACCCGCGATGTTGGAATAGGCGACTCAGCATGCCTTTGGACATTGGGGGCACTGCATGTCTTTCCTGTATGTCTGTATAACTCTAGGAAGCTGCAACTCTCTTGTCCAAGGTGGGAACACCTCCTGAGTCCTCTTTCTTTCCTCTGTAACTTTTGGCAAATCTCCCTTCCCTCGAGGCTTTCCAAGCAGAAGGATGTAAATCCTTGACACTCCACACAGAGCCCTTCTTTTGTCCACAGGCCCACACTTCCAGCCTCGCTGCCTACTTTTCATATCTTAGAATAGGAATATAACTCTAGATTAGGAACTTTCCCCTTTTACTACAAGATATTGCTATGGAAGAAATTGCTCCAATAAAACGGGAAGTTGTATCTTTCTATGATTTTGTCTGAAGATTAATTAATGCACATTTTATGGGTTCAAATGCTTCTGCCTAACTAACTCTGCTATGTTGTTCTACTATGTTACTAAACCAACCAAATCAAATATATATTCCCAATAGGGTTATGGTAGACCAGTCTTGAATTCAATAAGTTCCTTTAGGGCCAGAGAAAGCCCATATTTGCATCTAAGAAGCAAAAGAGTTTTTAGAACTGCAAAGCCTAAACTAGAATATAGAAGTAAAGTGTTTTAAACTGCAAAGTTGTTTCCCCTTGACTCTGCCAGTCTAACATCCAGAGCAGACAAAAGAACTTAATTAGCATGTGAATGCTCTCACAGGCAACTTCACAAGGAACAAAAGAAAGGAACTAGGTGAAAGGTCTAACAACCTTTTCCCAGACCCAAACGTGCAAAGAACAGCAGAGAAACTTCCTTTTAAAACTTTTGGCTAACTTGAGCCTAGCATACAGAAAACTAAAAATTAAAGAGGGAAAATAAAATTTTGAGAGAAATACTTTGAAACTTCTTGAAAATGTCAAAAAGTTATGCCATTTTGGAATGGCTTTCAGGAGAGAATTTTGAATCCTGGTATTTCAGATTACAATCTCAATTACAAAAAGAGAATGTATATTTTGTATTAACTGATCCAAGCCACCTGACTCAGATAATGACTCAGATGTGCAAGATTGGCTGGATGCTGATGCAAAGGCCAGAAATCTCATTCCACCACACTGGCAAATTCCCAGTTCGTGCATATTAAAACAAAGAAAAATGAAAAATATATGGCGAATTCTCTTAAGAATATCTTTGGGGATCAGGACCAAGTCAGCAAAATTACTTTATTCAGAAAGCTATTTTCTACCAAAATAGCAGAAAATGATGATGCATATGCGCATATTGAACCTTTGTTGAACATAATTGATAAACTTGCAACTGCTGGTCAGATACTAGATGAAGATTTGAAAATTGCTTTAGTTTTATGCTCACTCCTAGAGAATTACTCCAGTTTCACCAGTTGGGTTACTACACAAGGTGTTACATTGGAGGAAGTGTTAGCTAAGATATGATCAGAGTACAACAAGCAAAGATCTTTTCATGAGAAAAAGAAATGCAAGGCTGACTCACATTTCATTGTCAGAGAGGCCAAACCCAGAGGTGCAGGGCCTAGGCAAATTGATTACAGGCACAGAGCCAATCATAGAGAAAGGCAGACTCCTCCCTTCTGCCACAAATGCAATAAGCCTGGTCACTTCCTGATGAAGTGCTTTATCAATAGGAGCTACTGCCACAGGGGTAGAAACAATTATGCTGCTGCAGTCAGGAACCACAGGCAGAGGGAAATGGAAGATTTTTCTAAAGCAAGAGCTAGTAATTTCAAAGATTTTCCTCGAACAAGGGCTGATAGTTGTTTTCATGTATCTCATATAGCTCTAGTAAATGATAGCCCAAAGTGCTGGCTAGTCGAAAGTGGTGCAACAGCCCATATGACATCAGATATTAATCTGTTTAATGAATTGGATACTAGTACATCAGAAAAAGTTATAATGGCTGATGGCACATGTGTGAACATTGAGGGTAATGGCTCAATTACTCTTCATTGTAATACTAGTGTCTCTAAAAAGATAGTTAAAGTAGAAGTTTTATACATTCCTGATTTAAAGGCAAACTTTCTAAGTGTACCTGTACTATCACAAAAGGATTTTCTATACACTTTGAGAAAAACAAATGTACAGTTTCTAGCAAAGGAGAGATATATTCCACAGGTAGTCTCGGAAATAGAGTCTTTGAACTGGACTGTCAAGGAGAAAAGGCCTACAGGGCAACAACAGCTACTACAAAAGGAAAGCCCATAGAACTCTGGCACCAAAGATTTGCCCATAGCAATATGCAAGCTATAAAGGAGCTGAAATCTAAGGACTTGGTAACAGGTATTAATATAAGTGCATATGGCAATGATGATGAATTATGTGTTTGTTGTATAAAAGGAAAGGAAGCTTGACCTTCAATTCCCAAACAAAGCCAAAGGTGCTCAAGGCAACGACTTGAACTAATTCATACTGATTTATGTGGTCCTATTAAACTAGCATCAACAGGAAATAACCTTTATATGTTGCCTTTTATTGATGACTTTGCGAGATATAAAGTGTGTTATTTGCTGAATGAAAAATTGCAGACTGAGAAGAAACTGCATGATTATGTTTCCATGGTGTCTAACAAGTTCAACAGGAAACCTCAATCTTTTCAAAGTGACAATGGTGGCGAGTACATTTCTCATGCCACAGACAGATTTCTCAGGGAAAACAGAATTCAACATAGATTCACTGTTCTCTACACTCCAGAACAAAATGGGGCCGCGGAGCGTAAAAATAGTTATATCATGAATATGGTCAGATGTATGCTAATTGATTCAGGATTTTCCCACAGACACTGGGGAGAAGCTGCAATGACTGCAATCTATTTACAAAACAGATTGCCCACAAAAGCTACAAACAAAACTCCTTATGAGTTATGGCATAATAAGAAGCCAAGCATAAAACATCTGAGAGTATTTGGATACAAAGCCTATGCATACATACCAGAAGAAAAGAGATCCAAACTGGAACCTAGAGACTTAGAAGGCATCTTTGTAGGATATGCTCCAGGATGTAAGGGATACAGGATTTATAACCTAGAGACTAACACTATTACTATAAGCAGAGTTGTGCAATTTGATGAGCAACAAAGGAGCAACCAGAATGCTGCTACACGTGACCCTTCAGAGGGAGATGATGGTGACAGCCAGCTGCTGCTGTATCATTCAGATGACATCACTACACAAATGTGACCAGATATCAGAGATGCTTTAGGCTGATCCTGCACTGGGCAGGGGGTTGGACTAGATGGTCTGTATGGCTCCTTCCAACTCTATGATTCTATGATTCTATCCAACCCGGTGAGGCAATGGATGCAGCCACTGAGCAGATGCCACCAGAAGCCCAACCAGGTGAGGGAGTAAAGGTGGAAATTCTCACACCAGTGCCCGAGGAGCCAGAGCCCACTTTGGAGGCAGAAGTGACTAAGGACCTCAGGCGCTCTCAGCGCATCAACAGAGGAGTTCCAGCCAAGAGACTGACCTACCTCATAAGGTCGTTGCTACCACTAGAACCAACTTCATGGGCTGAAGTTCAATGAATGCTTGAACCAGAAGGAACAAAATGGAAGCAAGCAGCGCACAAGGAAATAGATGCTCTACACAAGAACAAAACATGGACTCTCACTAAACTACCTAAGGGTAAGAATGTTATTGGATGTACATGGGTTTTTAAAGCTAAGAAAGATGAAAATGGTGCAGTTGAGAGATACAAAGCTAGATTAGTAGCCAAAAGATATTCTCAGATTTATGGAACTATGACCAAACATTTGCACGAGTTGCAAAATATTCCCCAATTAGGATGCTTTTAAGCATAGCAGCTTCTAGAAACATGCAAACAGAACACCTGCATATAAAGACTGCATTTTTACATGGTGAAATTGAGGAAGAATTGTATATGAGTCAACCACCAGGGTTCATAGATGAAAAGAAAAAACAGTATGCAAACTTCAGAACAGACTTCAGAACAGCCCGGAAAACCCACAACAACCATAGACTTCATGGTCTTAAAGCAAGCTGCAAAATTTTGGAATGATAAACTGACCAAAATGTTACTTGATCTAGGTTTTAAGTGAGCCAAAGCTGACCTCTGTCTTTACAGTAGATAAAAAATGGGAGATGGACATTTATTTTGGCTTATGTTGATGATCTTATTGTTTGTTATGAAAATTCAAATGATTGTGCTGAAATTATATCTCATCTAAACAAGGAAGTCGAGGTGAAACACTTGGGCAATGCTAATTTTTACTTGGGAATCCAGATCAAGAGGGAACCAGATGGCAGTTACCTTCTCAGTCAAAAACAGAAGATACTAGAAGTAATGGAAAGTTTTAGACTATAAAATGCTGATCCAATGCCCACACCAATGGAAGCAGGTTTTCTAAAAGAAAAGGAACCAAATGAACCTCTACCACAGAACAACGAGTACAGAACTGCCATAGGCAAGCTTCTTTACTTAGCAATGACAACATGGCCTGATACTGCAACAACTGTAAGTATTCTATCCAGGAGGGTAAGTAAACCCACTGTGAATTATTGAACTGCAGTAAAAAGAGTACTGAAATATTTAAAGGGCACTGCAGATTCTAAATTAAGGCTGCCAGCTAGTAAAAGTCCACACTATCGGGATATGCTGATGCAGTCTGGGCTAAAGATAATTCAGACTGGAAATCCACTACTGCTTATATGTTTTTCTGGGGTAATGGTGGGAGTAATGCTATAAGATGGGCAAGCCATAAACAAGAAATCGTTGCCCTTTCATCCACTGAAGCAGAACTTGTGTCAGCTTCAGAAGCGTACAGAGATTTACAGAGGCTTTTAATGTTAAAGATTTTGCCATTACAGAACATTTACCAGTTAACATGCATTTACCATTTACCAGTTAACATGCAAGAGAAAAGTTGTATAGCTCTTTCTCTTATAGAAGGAAATACCGCACGCACAAGACACATTGGGATGCGCCAGCAGTTTGTAAAGGAACTTCTAGGACAAGGAATTGTCAAGCTGCACTACTGTTCCACTGAAGAAATGACAGTGGACATCTTTACGAAGTCGCTGCCCAGAGAAAAGTACCAAGGTCTACAAAGTGACTGGGGGTGTGGACGCTGGAAATATTTACTTGAAGCAGGAAAAACATTCAGAAATACCCCAGACCTGAAGCGGCAAGCCACTTCGGATTCGTGTATTTGAATCGCTTCGGAATGCTCTGTAAAGATTTGGAGCATTCCAAAGTGATTCAGGGGGCTGGGATTTCCAGAACACCCACCCAACCCCAACCCCAACCAAGCCCACTTAGCCCCCCTCCCTATCAGGGATTCCCCCCTGCTGCCTGCCAGCTGATAGTTTAAAGGGCCCTGTCCTGCCACTTGCAAGCAGCAGGGCCCTTTAAAACCCCCACAACATCCAGCCCCCCCACTTACCTTTGCTCAGCTGCGGAGCGCTCGGCGGGGAGGTGCAGGCTTATGCCTGCATCATCGCCGCCTCATTCACCTGCCGGTGTTCCTTGGCCCAACAACATTGGGCAAATGGAGCGTCTGGCGGCGGGAGATGCAGGCTTAAGCCTGCAGCCTCCCAGCCACCTCGTTTGCCCGATAGTGTCGGGGCTGAGGAGCTACTTTACCCCGACATCAGCAAGGCGAATGGAGTGCCCGGCGGAGACTGCAGGCTTAAGCCTGCAGTCTCCCTGCCGCCTCGTTTGCCCACCGCTGATGGGGCTGAGGAGTTTCCTGGCCCCGCAGCAGTGCCCTTGGCCCCAACACCAGAAGGCGAACGAGGCGGCAGGGGAGGCTGCAGGCTTAACCCTTGTTCGCCCTCTGGTGTCGGGTCTGAGGAGCTCCTTGACCCCGACATCAGCAAGGCAAATGGAGCACCCGGTGGGGAGGTGCAGGCTTAAACCTGCAGCCTCCCCGCTGCCTTGTTTGCCCGCCTTGTTCACCCACCGCTGACGGGGCCGAGGAGTTTCCTGGCCCCACAGTGGCACCCGCACTTTGCTGCTCATTGGGGAAGTCCCCAATGAGCAGCTGATTCAGGGCTTTAAATGATCCTTTCCCTGCTGCTCGCAGCGGCAGAGGAACAGGCATTTAAATCCAAAGCTTCCCAAAGCATTACGAATGCTTTGGGAAGCTTTGCTTCGGGATTTTGGGACTGGGGCCAGCATGCTGACCGTGATTCGGAAATCCTGATGCATTTCGGATCAGGTCCGATTTGGGTATTTTACCCGAATAGGATTCCTGAAGCGCACACCCCTAGAAGTGACTGAACATTGTGAATGCTGACGACATTCTGAATCGAGAGGGAGTGTTGGAATAGGCGTCTTGGCATGCCTTTGGACATTGGGAGGTGCTGCATGTCTTTCCTGTATGTCTGTATATCTCTAGGAAGCTGCAACTCTCTTGTCCAAGGTGGGAACGCCTCCTGACTCCTCCTTCTTGCCTCTGTACCTTTTGGGAAATCTCCCTTCCCTCGAGGCTTTCCAAGGAGAAGGATGTAAATCTTCGATGCACCATATGGAGCCCTTCTTTTGTCCACAGCCCCACACTTCCAGCCTCGCTACGTACTTTTCAGGCCATGGTCTTAGAATAGGAATGTAGCTCTCTAGATTAGGATATTTCCCCTTTTACTACAGAATATTGCTATGGAAGAAATCTGCTCCAATAAAATGGTAAGTTGTATCTTTCTATGATTTTGTCTGAAGATTAATTAATGCACATTTTATGGGTTAAAATGCTTCTGCCTAAATAACTCTGCTATGTTGCTCTGCTATGTTACTAAACTAAACCAAACTAAATATATATTCCCAATACATGAAAGCAGCATGTACATGCACTAAGCAAGAGACAGCCTGCACATGAATTGAGGACCGCACATAAAACCTTACACTTGACCATCACCAAGTAATTTTTAACATGTATTTCCACTCAATGATTAAACAGAGATATGAATAATAAATAATCTTAAAATTGTCTTAAATTGTGTGTGTCTGTGTGAACATGTATTTATTGTGTATGTGTATAGAAATCAACATATCTTTATTGTTGTAAATGCATGATTCCCCGTTATGTTTGTTACAGTGAAGGAAATTTATTTTTCTGAAATTCACTTTTTTACATATATCCATTGATTCCTCTTATTCCCATTTAAGAGCAGATTTATCTTAATCTATGAACTATTTCAGAGCATTTTATTTCTACAAGACTCTATCCTTATTTCACTCATCCTGAACAAGCCTTTTCAGAACAGTCTGTGAGTGTTGACTTCCTTTGTGTTAGCTTTCCTCATTGTAAATGATAATCTGCTCCTAAAAGAGCCAAGACTGAGGGCCTGAGAGGTCAGCATAGCTCTCTCTAAACTATAGTAATGATTGTTATATTTGAGTTTCCAAAACCCTGATTCTTCATAAAAATTGAAGATAGAAACCTACACATGGTTCAGATTGAACTGTCGAAATGTTATACTTCAAATAAGAAAAGTACTACTGAAGTTCAGAGAATTGAACAAACCTTCTCAGGTACATCTTGCAAGTAGTTAAAAATTCTGTAAACTTAAGGTAAAGGTAAAGGTAGTCCCCTGTGCAAGCACCGAGTCTTTACTGACCCATGGGGGAATGTCGCATCACGACATTTTCTTGGCAGACTTTTTATGGGGTGGTTTGCCATTGGCTTCCCCAGTCATCTACACTTTACCCCCAGGAAACTGGGCACTCATTTTACCGACCTCAAGAGGATGAAAGGCTGAGTCAACCTTGAGCTGGCTACCTTCTGCCAGGATTGAACTCAGGTTGTGAGCAGAGCTTGAGCTGCAGTACTGCAGCTTACCATTCTGTGCCATGGGCTCTTTTTGTAAACTTAAACCATTAAATTAACAAAGGAAATTTTGTGAATCACTGACAAACCAAATCAGTTCCAAAAGAGATAAATATCTTACTGCAATACATAGCAAAAATGATGACATATACACATTAGAAAATCAAAGCCAGTGGGAAAAATAAAATCTCTTCAAAGCCATTAGGTTGGCTTGCATCTCACAATATAAATTCTCATAAAATTTAATTGTTAGCTTGGTTACCTGAGTTCTTTCCACGTTTGTGATATAAATGTGAACTCTAAATATAGATTGAGGCATTAGGAATAACTGATCAGAATTCTGAGTTACTCTTTGCGGGCCAGAGCCAATAGGAGGAGGAGAGCTAGGTGGCATGGCCCACCAAAGCAGCGCCGATCACCACTCTCACTCCTGTGGCTTGCAACGTGCTTACCAACAGGGAACTGTCCTGCTCACCCTTCTACCCAGGCTGCAGGCAAGTGGTGGTGGTGGTGGTGGAAACCTCTAAAAGCTGCTTCCCAGGGGCCACCACTGCCACCTCAGTTGTTGAAGCAAGTCTGTTCTGGCACATGCAGGCAAACTTCATCCCACTTCTACATGCCAGCAGCACCTCTGTTTGCTAATTCAGCCCACACGTGGGATGCTCATTGCCTCTATCTGCTCGCTTGCTTGTAGGCCTGCCTGCTGGCAGCTTGGTTCAGGTTGGTCCATCTCCAATGCCAGTCATGAGCCAAGTGTCAAGGGCCAGGAGCCACCTCCCTCTTCAAGATGGAGTGGCAAACCTGTGCAGAAAGCACAATTCCCAGGTTCTCAGCCCTCTTCCCATCCCTTGCTGCCTGGGTCAGCCAGCTCTGATTGGCTGGCCCTGGCATTTGTATCTGTGCTGCGGGAGCTCTGCCCCCACCAAGGCTGCTTAGACCCCACACCACCCTCTAATGTGATGGCCAACCAGCATCCTTCTCTCCTCCCACGCAGCCTGTAACTGATCCTCACAGTTGAGTCTGGTGGTCTGCATTTCCCATTACCAAGTTCAGAGCTGACTTATCTCTGGTACAAGATGAAGCTGGTGAAGAGAAAAATCTCCAACCAGTCGAACTTCATTGTTTTGATACCACATACGGCAGTGAAAGAGATTGGTAGTTATCTGATCCAGACAGTTTGGACAGTACTAAATTAAGAACTAAATATTTTTAACATGCAACACAAATATACCGGCAATCAAAACAGATGATGCAGGTGTTCAGAGTTCCTTCCTTGCTTAGTTCTGCACCATGAAAGGAAAGGAGGGGATCAGAAGCACAGAAGCACTAGAAGCACTGACAGTTCAAATAGACACACACACAAGATCATATGGAGACATAAAACACAAAATGATTACTAATCTAAGGCCTATATTATGCTTCATATAGGAAAGGGTGCCTCTCAATTAGAGGTGAGCACAAACAGAAAAACTCCCCGAACACGGTGTTCGTTGTTCATTGCCATACACGAATAGGGATTCACAAACATTGACGGACACGATATGTTCACAAACATGTTCATAGTTGGAGGTTCATGGGAGCCAAAATGACCCCCTTGGGACTTAGCTGAACTTGAGCCGGGAAAGGCATGATACGTGGGTCTCCCTCTTTCATGTCATTTTCTCTTAACAGTGGCAAAAACTGGACTGTCTGCTGGAAGCTAATTTGAGGGGTTACAAACTGACCTTCCCAATGTCTAATACCCACCAAAGTTGCAGGGGACATAGTCTGCACTGTCCTTTGAAGACCCCCCCAAGTTTCAGAGAGTTTGCACCCCGGGAAAGGCATGATCTATGGGCTTCCCCCTTTGATGTCACTTTCTCTTCACAGTGGCAAAAACTGGACTGTCTGCTGGAAGCTACTTTGAGGGGTTACAAATTGACTTTCCCAATGTCCAATACCCACCAAAGTTGCAGGGCACATAGTCCTCACTGTCCTCTGACGACCTCTCAAGTTTCAGAGTGATTGGACCCTGGGAAAGCCATGATCCATGGGTACTTCTCTTTCCTGTCATTTTCTCTTCACAGAGGCAAAAACTGGACTGTCTGCTGCAAGCTACTTTGAGGGGTTACAAGCCAGAAGGAAAGCCAGAAGGAGTTCAGACAGAGTTCAGACGGTCCATGCCTATGTTGCCAGGGGAATTGATTGAAAGGCGCCAGACTGTCTGGATTTATGAAGGGCTGACAAACTCCACAAAGAGGTCTTGGAACGAACACATGTTCACCGGGAACGGTGCCTCATGAACAGCTCACTCGCAAACAGCTGATTTGGCTTTTCGTGACTTTTTGTTTGTTTGTACTGCTGTTTGTGCCCACCTCTACTCCCGATCTTCTGGATCTTTGATTGGTTCAATATTGTTGCTCTGCAAAGAAGGAAGTTTCATAATTGGATATCTTGACTTGGTTGGGTATCAAGACTTTAACACACAAGTTCTACTAAAATAGATAAGGTGGATTCACATGAAGATGAAAGGAGGGATGTATGAATATATACTGCTTTGTTTATTTTTGGCTTGTATAGTGTGCTCTTTTTTTTCATTTTGCCTGTTTTCCATCGTTGAAATTCCTCATTCATTTATTCATTTTATGGCAAAATAACAGCATTTTAGATCCTTTTAATTTAAATATCTTCTGGTAATCACCAGTGTGGTCATGAAAAAGAGATCACTGTAATTTCCTCTCAAACATGAACAAATTGAGACTTTTGCATCAAAATACTGTACTCATGTTACTAGTTGAAATATATTTTGCTTACTTAAAATAAATGTTCTGAAAAGGTTAAGAAACCTGACACTTAGTATAATGACTGCTAAACCAAATTAACAATACTACACCTCCAGTAGTAAAAACAATAGGTGAAATGTAGAAAAATAATTTTACAAATTATCACTGCTAGTTCATTACTTCAGGATAACCTAGAATGTAAGAAATATCTTACAATTTACAATTCCAAAAGTTACATTAAAATACAATTACAAATTAATTTAACCTATAATATTGAGAGTAAATCACTCAGGACTAACACTGCATTCCTAACAGTGCAATCTTTATATATATATATATATTAGTTTTTTATTAGTTTTTGAATACAAATCACAGGTATTGAAAGGAGGCATAACAAGTTATATAGGGGGGTAGACTGAGGGAATGGGGGTAGGGTAAAAAAGGAAAAGAGGGAAAATGTCTTCATAATGATTGCTCACAATATCATCTAATATATCTTTCAGTATTCTTATTAAGTACATTATACTGTTTATGATAACGCTTATAGTTCCTTTTATATTTTATAAAAAAAGGAGCTTCATCATGGTTATTCATATTTGTTATCATTCCAGCAATACAGTAGTCTCTACCATCCAGCAATCTCCTCCGTCTCTCATAGTCATTATTACCTTCATCTGGGAAAAGCTTCAGTAACCAATACATCCATCTTAAAAAATATAGGTGTCTATAATCTAATATAAACTAATATATATATATGATCTAATAATATCTAACCACTATATAAAACCTTAGAAAATTGTCTGGAGCCTTAAACAATTACTCCTTCTATTACCAACTTATTATATACTTTGCATTTTTCCTAACCTTTACTTGAAATAGTTTTACACATTTTACATCACCTTTTTCATTCTTTACCTTAATGTAAATACATTTTTTCTATCCTTTCATCCAAAGCATATCACACAAGTTAATATTATTCTTACATTGTTCCACCCTTTATTGATTTTACCACTTTTCCCTATCAAAAGGATAGAATTCCTTCAATTAATTTTCAAAATCTTTCTAGATCCCAACTTTATCATATTCCATGAATATATATCTAGCCATTTTCAAGACCTCAAGTTCAGCTATTGGTTGTCATTATTCCAGCAAACTTAATGTTTACAAATCTGGATGTCCTGGCTGTACTCTTTTCTTTTTTCCCCTTTTTTCCAATATGCTTTCAGTTTGATTTTCAGGTTTCCCCCCCTGATAATTAACCTATGAAGTTGATTTATTCAAATCCTTAAACAGGTATTAGTTAATGTAGCTTGGACTGGCTTGAAATGGAAGTGTGTAGCGTAGCAGAATATCTTCCAACTTGTCTTCCTTTACATCTTCCAAATACTCCTCTGTCCTCTTCTTCATATCTTTTCTTTGTTTTCCAGGTCCCTTTTGTGGTCTTTGCTTATTTGTTGATCTTTCTACCTTCCATTCTTTTTCATATTTCCATTTAAGTTTTTGTTGACGAGCTATTACTTTATGTCTTTGTTGATTCAGTTTCGTTTTCTCAGCCATGTCGGACGCTCCTCTCGGCAGGTCCGAGAGGAAGCGCCCGAGCACCCTGACCGGGCGGCTGATCTGCGAAGATTAGCCCCCAAGACTCCCAGTGAGGGAGGCAGGGTCCGGGAAGCTGCGGGAAGAACCCCCTGAAAATCAATGCGGGGGTAAATTGCCCGTTTGTCCCTATGGAGGCCGGCAGACGTGCACGGCGCCTCGAGTGCTGCTGGGCTATGGAAAACGGCAAAGAACAGAACTAGGTGGAAGCCTGCAAGTAAGCGAATCCCTTCTGTTATTACAAGTGTACGCGAAGGAGTGGTGGGATCTGAAGCTAAGAAGGCTCGTTCTTCCCCTTCGCTGAGTTTCAGAATTTGGGCTGGCGGTCTCCCCCCCTAAAATGGCAGCGAAAAAACAAAGTCCCGCTCTGGGTAAGTCAATCTCGGCTACCCTGCAGAAGGGAGAGTCGCTTGAGGAACTGGTGCGCAGGGCGGTTGTTGAAGCCATAAAATCCTTTGTTGACAAGCTGAACAAAACAGATCAAAGGGTGGGCTTAATTGAAAGCGAAGTGAAAACCATTAAGGAAGCAGCGGGGGGGCAGAGAAGGCTGCCCGGGAAAGTGCGTCACTCGTGAAGGCTACGAAAAAAGAGTTAAAGTTGGTGGAGAACCAGCTGATCGGGCTACAAATGGAACGAACGCAGACAATTTTGCGCCTCCAGAACGTGAAAGCGGAGGAAAATGAGGATTTATGGGGTCTGGTCTCGGAACTACTGGCGACACCCACGAGGACAACTAAAGAAGAGGTTAAAAGCGCCATTTTGGAAGTCCGCCGGGCTTCTTCAAAATATGCAACGAAGCGTCAGCTGCCTCGCGAGATCACCATCGATTTTTCATCTAAAAGGATCCGAGACACTATCCTATACAATTCATACAATGCGGATTTGGACTTTTTGGGTAACAAAGTTAAGATATTGAAGGACGTCCCATTTTTAGTTCGGAAAAGACGTTTTAAGTATAAAAAGCTCGCAGCTCTTCTGAGGGAACGTGGAATAAAGTACAAATGGTTATTTCCGGAAGGAATCTGGTTTAGTTACAAAGATCAAACCTATAAGATATTATCAGAAGATCAACTAAGGGATTTTGAGGATAAAAATCCGGAATTTCAGTGCACCAAGCAAGAAGAAAGGGAGAAGTCTGAGGAGGGGGGGGGAGGAAACGAGCACTGCGGCTGCAGTTGCTCAGAGAGAATTGCGTCCGGGACCCAGGAGGGGGAGGAAAATTTAATTTGAATTCGATTGTAATTTGTATTCTGTATGATCAACCACTCCATCATTACTTTATTAAGCTATTTCTTTATTACGGCAGTATGAAGGGAAAGCATTGAAGTGTAGTGTTTAGTGTTTGTAGGTTACCTTCCCTTTTTTTTTCCACCCCCCCTTCCCCTTTTCTTTTTTCTCCCTTCTTTTCCTTCCCTCGTGTTATTGTAATCTTTTGTAGTTACTGTTATTGTAGTTTGTATGTTAGGTATTGAAAAATAAAAAAACTTTAAAAAAAAAAACTTTATGTCTTTGTTTACTAGTCCCGTTTCAAATCTGCTACCTCTTGGATTTCAACAGGCTGCAATTGCTTGCCATTCATTATAACCTTCAGCTCTACAATTTCCATTTTCAAGTTTTCAACTTGGTTGATGACTTGATCCAATGTGCTGTTTACTTGTTCCATAACTGATAGTATAGTCAGCTGTAGAGATCCTGTAGCTCAGTTCTGTTTTTTTGTAACATCCCCATCATCACTCCTCCAGTAGGTGTCAGTAGATGACCATAAATCCAATCTAGTAAGGTTAATATTGGTCAGAGTCAATTCTGTGTACACAGTTCTTGTTTGGAGAGTTGCTATCTAACCCCATGATAAGAGAAAAGCGGGGGCTGGAGCTCTCTCCAGAGGGAGAAAGACAGAAAGAATTTTCCTTTTTCACTGTGTTTTCCTCCAAAGCAGTCCTTAAAACTTCATTTTCCTTACACTCATATCTCCATTGCACCTAGGTCATTGATTCCATTATCCCTCCTGCACTCACTTGCACATTCAATGTGTGGAACAGATAACAGCAGAGGCAGTAACAAAGGAGATCATAAGACCGTAAATCATAACAGGCACCAGCAATTTTCAGTTAATTATATTAGCAATCCCATCTTATCAAATTATTTTCCGTATTCAACTTTTATCCACGACACTTCTAAGTAGGGATATTTTCTAGTTAACGATGTTGAAATCCCAGCATCTTTTTTTTCCCAATCAGTAATTTTGAGTTGTCTACTAATTAAGCCATAAAGTCAATTTCCTAAGCAATTCACAACTAATTAACGAAACTCACACATCCAGTGGAGGAGGTTGTCAGTAGCAGTTGTAAGCAGAAAGTCTTTGCAGAAAGAGATAGTGTGGCTTACCAGAGGCTGGCAGCTAATCACCATGATGACTCTGCTTCCATCTTGAGCTGAAGGATTTGTTTTGGAGAGATTATCCTCAGCTGCATCCAAGGACCTCTCTATAAATAGCACCCAAAGCTTCAGGGGTCTTCTCCAAAGTCCCCCTAGGAGTCCAAAAGCCTCTGGACCCCTCCAGATGGGGCAGATCAGCTATGTCTTGAGGAGCTCTCCCCAGACACAAGTGACTCACTGCTGCCATTCCGGAAGTCCTAACAGTGCAATCTTGAGGGGGGGGGGCAAAAGTACCTTCAAAGCTGAATAGGAGTCACATTGGCAAATCCCAGACTTACACTAGTGTAACTTCCCCCTATGATGGTGCAGTGGTCCAGTGCAGCTCCACCCAGGTCTTCCACTGGCACTCGTTATGCTGTGGCTGGGCATGGGCATAACCAGGGCATAAGTCCCTGTGCCAGTGGGCCAGGGGGTGTGCTGGGGCAGAAGTTAATGCATGGAAATTCCCCCTGCAGTGGCAAAAAGTTACAACTTTGAAACTGAGGTCTTCCATGCTGTTTCCCTAATTGCATTTTTTGTAGCTCTTAGAGTTAGTGAAGATAAAGCATGTGCAAACATCAAGTCATTACTGACCCATGGAGGGACATCACATCACCATGTTTTCTTGGCAGACTTTTTGTTACGGGGTGGTTTGCCATTGCCTTCCCCAATCATTTGTCAGACTGTGGCTAGATAATGTCCTTCCTACAGATTCTCCTTTACAAGCAAACAAGAGTCCATTGTTTGAATAAGGAAACTTTACTGCAGAAATAGTTCATTATAGTCCACTGGCCTGAATAGAAGATTCAGGTTGGTACAAGAGCATTGTTACCAATGAAGAGAAAAGCATGAGGTACAAAGTAACAGTTCCCAGCTGAACCAGCCTCCCCCCACAGTTCTCAAAACAACCGCTTTCAGACTTGGGAAGCTGGACATTTCCAAGGCCAATCTGGGGTGGAACGTTGATAGACATAACATCCTCTTTCGGTGAGAAGTCTGCCTGGGAACATGTGCACCTGTGGAGAAAGCACTTAAACACTAGAAGCATTAGAAAATGGAGTCAGTACAGCTCATATACACATTGAACCTGACATTCTGCCCCCTTTAAAATAGATCCCCCCCAGGTTTATATGGATAGCGAGCATGAAAAGCTTTGGTTAATCTAGGTGCATGAACATGTACAGAATTCACCCACTCATCGAACCCAGAGTCAAAGTCCTTCCATCTGATGAGGTAAAACAGCTGATTGCGTTTGATTTTTGAGTCCAAAATCTGTTGTACCTCATAGTGTATTTGGTCATCTATCAAAGTAGGGATAGGTGGAGCCTTGACGTGCCATTTATCATCTGTTGGAGCTTTCTTCAGCAGGCTGACATGGAAGGTGTCGTGGACATGGCGAAGATTTTTGGGTAAATTTACAGCAACAGTCACTTTGTTAATTACTTTGCGTACTGGAAAAGGTCCGAGGAATTTCAATGCCAGCTTGCGGCTGAGTTGGGCTAGTTTTAGATTTTTGGTGGATATATAAACATGATCTCCTGGTTGTAATTCCCATTCGGCCGCATGATGGCGATCGGCGTATTTTTTGTAATCCTGTTTGGCTTTCTCTAGGTGTTTCTTAATGAGAGTCCATTGCTGGGCTGCTCCCTTCCACCATGAAGATACATCTGGCGAAGCTGGCGCGAAGGAAGGGGGGGCGTCTAGTGGAAAAGGATTAAAATGGGCCCCATATACAACTTTAAACGGGGCTTCTCCTGTGGACGCGTGCACACTGTTGTTGTATGAAAATTCTGCTAGAGGGAGGAGGTCCACCCAGTTGTCTTGTTGGAAATTGATGTAACAACGAAGGAATTGCTCTAGAATCTGATTAGTTTTTTCCGACTGCCCGTCGGTTTGTGGGTGGTGGTTTGAACTGATTCCCTGTTCAATATTCAACATCTGTAAAAGCTCCCGCCAGAAGTTGGCAACGAACTGTCCACCGCGATCCGAAATCACCTTGGACGGAAAAGAATGTAATTTTACAATGTGCTTTAGAAATAGGTCTGCCAGTTTTCGAGCGGTGGGTATAGTGGTACATGGGATGAAATGAGCTTGCTTGGAAAATAGATCCACTACCACCAAAATGCAGTTGTGTCCCTTGGATACTGGTAAATCAGTGATAAAATCCATCGATATTGTTTCCCAGGGTCTACTGGGCGTTTCCAGGGGTTGCAACAGACCCGGCGGCTTTCCTTTCCGGGTTTTGGCGCTGAGGCAAATGGGGCAGGAGGCTACGTATTGGGAAATGTCTTTGCGCATGCCCGGCCACCAGAACTGCCGTTGTATTAAATGTAGCATTTTTAGGTAGCCATAGTGTCCTGCGGTGGGGGCATCATGACACCGCTGTAACACCTCCTTCCGCATACTGTCGGGTACATACAAGCGATTCCCCGATAACCACTCCCCCTGCGGGGATTGATGCAGTTTGGATTTGGGTGCCTTCTCCCCCTCCTTCTCCACCTCAGCCTTAAGTTTCGATTTCCACTCTTGGGGGCTGTGCTGAAGGTGCTGACGTGTGCGGCTGCGTGTAGTTACCACGCCTCCTAATTGCGTAGGTGAGAAGACGGTATCTATAGTCTCCTCCCGTTTGCTTTTGTGTTGGGGCATGCGCGATAGGGCGTCTGCAAGAAAATTGGTTTTGCCCGGCAGGTAGTTCAAAGTGCAATTGAATTTGGAGAAAAATTCGGCCCACCGTAATTGTTTGGCATTTAACCGGCGGGGACTTCGGAGGGCTTCCAAATTTTTATGGTCTGCCCAAACCTCAAATGGGTGGCGTGCCCCCTCTAGCCAATGCCGCCATTTTGTGAGGGCTGCCTTTACTGCAAAGGCTTCCTTCTCCCACACATTCCAATTCCTTTCAGCCTCCGAAAACTTTCTCGATAGGAATGCACAAGGTCGAAGCTTCCCGTCCTCCCCTTTCTGCAATAATACGCCTCCAATTGCAGTATCGCTGGCGTCGACCTGCACTATGAAGGGGTAGTTTTCATTAGGGTGACAGAGAATGGGTTCTGTTATGAACTGCATCTTCAGGCGTTCAAAGGCTATCTGGCAATCGGGTGTCCACAATAATTTGGAGCTGGGCTTTTTAGCTTGATCCCCTTTGTCTTTGGTTTTTAATAGTTCCGTCAGGGGAAGTGCTATCTGTGCAAAATTTGCAATGAATTCCCGGTAAAAATTGGCAAATCCCAAGAAAGATTGCAGTTCCTTACGTGTAGTGGGAGTTTGCCATTCTTGGATCGCTTGTATTTTGGCTGGATCCATTTTCAAGCCATCTTGGGATATACAGTAACCAAGGTAAGTGAGTTCGGTTTTATGGAATTCGCATTTAGACAGTTTAATAGGCAGTTTGTTACTCATTAGGGTTGCCAGGACCTTTTTGACCAATTGTATATGGTCTTCCTCCGCATCTGAATAAATTAACACATCATCTAGATACACCACCACTCCTTTATACAGAAATTCATGTAGTACTTCATTTATCATGGACATGAATACCGATGGTGCTCCTGTTAATCCAAAAGGCATAACTAAGTATTCATACTGTCCAAGGGATGTATTAAAAGCGGTTTTCCACTCGTCCCCGGCTTTGATACGAACGTGGAAGTAAGCATCTTTCAAGTCTAATTTTGTAAAGATCTTACCTTGGGCCACGACGTTGAGAAGATCCCGGACGAGCGGGATGGGATAGGCGTTGTTGGTTGAAACAGCATTAAGTCCTCTAAAGTCCGTGCATAGTCGGAGTCCTCCGTCTTTCTTCTTTACGAAAAGAACTGCTGCTGCACGGGGACTATTGGCTGGACGGATGAATCCTCTTTGGAGATTGGTGTCAATGAACTTTCTGAGTTCCTCTCTTTCCTTGAGACTCATGGGGTAGAGTTGGCCTTTTGGCAGCGAGGCTCCGGGTAAGATCTCTACCGCACAATCGGTTCGTCTGTGCGGGGGTAGGGTGTCGGCTTCTTCTTCGGAGAAGGCCGGTAGGTAAGCCCAATAATGTTCAGGTATCTGGTTTATTTCTTCTTGTGTAAGGAGGGCCTTTTCAGTGTGGGTCGGATTGGTACCCCAATTTTGATCCCACCGATGGTTTTCGCAATTGGCATGACTGAAGGTGATGCTTCCTTCAGCCCAATTTATGTAGGGGTTGTGATCGCATAGCCACTTACTGCCCAGGATCAACGGGTATTTGGCAGTGGTACTAATAACAAAAGATCTTCTTTCCCAGTGTTGGCCCATGCCCGTCACCACCGGGATTGTTTCAGTGGTGACAGGGTTCATGTTGGTGCCATCCATTTGTTCGAAGATGACCGGGTTTTTCAATTCCCGCACTGGCAATACCAGTCCGTTAACCAGAGCGGGGGCAATGATGTCTCTAGAGCAGCCTGAGTCAATGAGGGATTGTACACGGATATGCATCTTTCTCTCAGGGTTTAACAAAGTCACTGGTATAAACAGTATGGACCCTTGTGGCCGGTCCCTCGTTGGGGCGGACCGAGAGTGGCTCTGCCGTTTGGGTCCCTTTACGACAGATCCATTTCATTTCCCGACTGGGGACTCTCTGGATTCTCCTCTCCGTTCAAGGCAGTAGGGTCGTACTCCATGAGTTCCTCTACCTCTAACCCTCTGTCGGGGACATTTCGTTGAGAAGTGCCGCGACCCCTGCCCGATCGGGGAGCGGGTGTTGGACGTTGAGATGGTGGAAACGGAGCAGGGGTTGGACGCCGTAATTGGAGCGGAGGTCTTTGCACAGGCCGGTATGGACATTGCGCTGCAAAGTGACCACCTTGTCCGCATTGCAAGCACAAGCCTTGTTGCCATCTAGCATCTCTCGCTCCCTGAGTAGCATATCCAGTGCCCCGTCCCCCCTTTTGCAAAGTTAGAGGTCGTCTTTGTGCCTATTGTTGTTGCTGTTCAACTAATCGGACTTCTAATATACGATTTTCAACCTCACAAGTTAATTGAATCCATCCCAGCAGCGTAGGAGAATTGTCTTGCATGAGTGCTCTGTCCAAAAGTTTCGGGTTTAGCCCTTGTTTGAACAATATTATCTTAGTAGATTCCTCACACCAGGGGCATTTTGCAGCTAGTTGTCGGAATTTTGTAACATAGTCTCTGGCCGACATGCTGCCCTGTTTAATTGCTTGAAGTTCCGTTCGGGCTCTAGTTTCCTCCAACGGGTCTTCGTACTGCGCCCTTATAGCATCCACCAACCCTTGTAAGGTATTAAGTTCGGGGGCCCCAACATTATACAGTCCTACATACCAGTCCGCCGCTTTCCCCTGAAGTCGGGATCCGAGATGTTCGATCTGGCTAGCCTCGCTCCCGAATAGATGTCCCCATCGATTGAAGAACTGCACCACTTGTACCAGAAAAAATCCCAACTTGGAAGGATCTCCGTCAAAAGTGGCTTCCAGTTTCACCCAGCCCATCGGGAGGTCTTGCCGTGGGACTGTGGTGGTGGTGGGGTAGTAGTCCATCGGGATGGATAGCTGCGTCTGTGGTGTGATAGGAGGTTGCTGGGGAAGCGGTTGGGGCCAGGGTTGTGGCTGCGGCCATGGTTGCCCGGGCCCCCCTGGCTGCGGCTGTAGATGCGGGATCGATGGAATTGGTGGCGGTCTCACCAGCTGAACTGGCGGTGGCCGTACCGGTTGGGTTGGGGGTGGCCGAACAGATTGGGCCGGAAGTGGTCGCTGGGGTGCGGGTCGGAGCGGTTGAAGTGGGGGAGGCCTTACCGGTTGATCGGGCGGTGGTAACAGCGGTTGCGCTGGAGGTGGCCTTATAGGCTGCGATGGTGGTATTTGTTGAGGTCGGAGCGGAAGGGGCTGCTGCGGTGAGGGCCTGATAGGTGCCGGACCGCGCGGGCTTGCCCCTCCCGGCGTCGTCAATCTTGGACTTGGAAGAAGTCCTCGGGGTATGGTCTGCATAGGTTGATCCCCTCCCGGAGGATGTTGCAAGGGGGTTGTTGTTGGCGTTTGGTGTGGTGTCCCCCCCCTCGGAGGAGCTGGAAGTTCTTCTTGCTGATCCGGTGGGAGGATTACTGGAGAAGCCGGGGGGGTATTACCAGAGTAGTTGATCCCGTCGGGCGTACTGGTTCATCTCCACCCGCTCCCGGGACCTCTGTCGGAGTATCTCCAGGGCTGGCATCTTTAGGGACTTCTGTCGGAGTATCTCCAGGGCAGGAATCTTCCTCCTCCTCCGAGTCAGATGTAGACCCCTCAGGATCGTCTGGGCACTGGTTATCGGAGCAGGAATCCCCTTCACCTCCTGTCCCTGGTTCGTCCTTGGTGGCCGACTGAGATGGGGCAGACCCCCGCGGGTGGGAGATCACGCTTTGGAGGGTAGCTATTTGTACAGCCATTTCTTCGGGCGATGGCCTCTCCCCATTCCCCGCTACCATTACTGAGAGTAAATGTATGGCATGGGCTAGGCTTTCTTCCATATCGGCTAACCTAGCTTCTAATAACTGAACTCTACTTGGACCCTGTTGGTCCGCCGGTATTTCACTTAGTGTCGTTGAGTCTCCTGCGGTGGTGGTCACCGGGGTACTCGGTCTCCATGGTGGAGGGTCTCCTTGGTCATCTTGCGACCTCGCTGCTAGAATTCCCTTGGCCAATCCCGTAACTGCGGAAATGCCGGAATCCACAGCCAGGGTACGACTTTGCATTTGTACCCAACATTGTTCGGAAATCTCTGGTTGTCCCGACCACGGGGTGACTTCCGAATAGTCCCAGCTTAGGACGCCGTGACGGGACATTTCCCATTCCATCTGTTCGGTCGTCCTGTTCCAAAATAGCCATGGTTGGCTGCTGTCCTGCTCAGGGACTGTCTCTAGACTTCGGTGCCCATCCAAAGGTAACGGATGGAACATCCCGCTGGCCCTGCGTTCTCTCGTTTCCCGCAGCCTGGGTCCCCACTCCGAGGGTGTAGGCGCTGAAAACAGTGGGATGGTGATGGCCTTCGGCTTTTCACCCTCACTGCCGAGATCGATGAGAGGAGGGGTGGTAGTTGAAGCTCCGGTCCCCTCCAGTGCAGGGCCTTGAGGTTGCCGCTGTTGATCGCCAGGAGAAGCATACGGATCAAACAAAGGGTCCCTGTCCGGGACTGCTTTGGATTCCGATGAGCCCGGCTGAGACATGATTGGTAACAAAATGTCAGACTGTGGCTAGATAATGTCCTTCCTACAGATTCTCCTTTACAAGCAAACAAGAGTCCATTGTTTGAATAAGGAAACTTTACTGCAGAAATAGTTCATTATAGTCCACTGGCCTGAATAGAAGATTCAGGTTGGTACAAGAGCATTGTTACCAATGAAGAGAAAAGCATGAGGTACAAAGTAACAGTTCCCAGCTGAACCAGCCTCCCCCCACAGTTCTCAAAACAACCGCTTTCAGACTTGGGAAGCTGGACATTTCCAAGGCCAATCTGGGGTGGAACGTTGATAGACATAACATCCTCTTTCGGTGAGAAGTCTGCCTGGGAACATGTGCACCTGTGGAGAAAGCACTTAAACACTAGAAGCATTAGAAAATGGAGTCAGTACAGCTCATATACACATTGAACTTGACATCATTTACACTTTACCTCCAGGAAAGAGGGTATACATTTTACTGTCCTTGGAAGGATGGAAGGCTGAGTCAACCTTGAAGTCAAGGGAAAGGCTAGCAGGCCCTCTAGAGGCAAACAACCCACCAGGTGGTCAGCCCCTAAGCAAGCTGCACACACCTTATCTTCATCTGATGATGCAGTTGAAGACCTGGACAGGCAGAAAATATTCAAGCACCTTGTGGCCTTAGAAAAAGCCTGCCCTGCACCTGCTGCACAGGGCAGGGCAAAAAGAGCGAAGGCTGTCAGGAGCACTTCCAATGCCACTTTTTTGAGGAAAGTCTTAAACCATCTTTCTGCTCTTGAAGGTGAACCTAGTAGTGAGGCGTTGGGTTCTCATCCAGTAACTAAGGATGTGGTGGCAGAGCATAATGTGCCTGTGGAGCAGGAATGGATGGCTGAGTCTAAACCAGTGACTGTGGCAGTCGAACCAAATGCAGGAGATGGTAAGCCTAGTCAGCCATAACAGACAAGTTCTTGGCTTTGGGGGCCTTGGGGCTTTAATTTGCCCCCGGCACCACCAACAGCTCTGCAAATGTCATTTATTGTGGCCTTTCACCCAGGTAGACAGAGTATGGCACCTGTTGCCAATTTGTGGGGACAGTTAGGATGGTCACCTTAACCTAGAAATCCAAGTGGCAGCCATTCTTCCTAAAGGTCTGGTGGACAAGCACCAAGTAAGGGGGTATGGTTCAATCCCCAATGAGTCAGTCCCCATTGTGGGGCTACTATCCAGGGGCTTCCTGGTACCCTGCATTGCCTGGCCTATCATCATATTGGTCTGTCCCAATTCAAGCTCTTCCTTTTTGAGACACAGCAATGCTGTTGGAAGATCACCTAACCCCGGCCACCAGGGGAAAGATTCTTAAGCGAGAATATGTCAATGTTTTCACTCTTCTTTTTAGAGAATAGAGAAAAAGGAGAAGGAATACCAAATTGACCACAAAAAGGAACATTTAAAATGTAGGAAAGTTGATTGTACTTGGGCCAATTGGCTTCCAGGGATGTTGATTTATGTGGGTGTTATAGCCAGAGCAACAGCCTTGGCATGCTGCCCCCCTGTTCCAATATACTGACATTATATACAGGGGCTATATGGATTTTGTCAGGGTGGCATGGTTTCAATATGATGAAGAGTTTTGTATGAAGGCTGCCATGAACCCAAACCTCCCCTGGGATCAGAGTTATCAACAACTTTGGTGCTAGTTGGTGTCCCCTGCAAAGTTGATTCTGGGTGACCATTCAGATATTGAGCACATAGCTGACTGCCAGCAGTCATCCCAGACCACCTGCACTTTTGTGGGGCAGCTGGTTCAACTCCAGCTGCTTTGTTTGGAGTATTGTTATCAAGGTGAATGCTCCAGGAAGGCATGTAAATTTAAGCACCAGTGCCCAATTTGTGGGGCCCCCCACCCATTCACAGGCTGCCCACGGCAACCTAAATAGTGGGATAAGAAGGGCGGTGGGGGTGGAGGCACCCAGTCTGAGATCAGGGGGCACAGAATTCTGCTGGAAAAGGGTCCCAGTTGTCAGAGCCTGTTTAACCTGAGTAAAGCCATATTTAATTCTGTAGTATTTAGTCTGTCTTTCCCTCCAGGCCTCAACACCTGCAAGGAGCTGAGTCCATGGGAATGGAAAATCTCTTATCTGTCTGCTCGACCTTGGCCAGCACATCATGCCTCTGAGAAGCTTTGCTGTGTGATTTCAGGGGGGAGGCTGGGCTTAGGAGTGTGAAATGTAACCATTTTCTTTTCATGAGTTATTCTTGTCAATCCTTTGGTCAGCCAGGATATCTATCTTGGATTATGCATACTTGGAGATGGATGCTGTCTTTTGCAATAAACCTTTTGAAACCAAAAAGACCTTGTCTTCTTGCAGAAGGGAGTGAAATCCTTATTGGTGAGCTGGTGAGAGGGCAGAGAGAAGGGCGAGGGGCGGCGGATCAAGTTAGACAAATGCCATCGGTAGCGCAGGGGCAAGCACCAACTAATGCCCCAAGATTGATAGCTACGCAATCCACTCCGGGATCCAGCGTAGGCCCGTCTTTGCTACCACAGCAACAACCAATTATTCCAATGCCAAGAGCAATGTCCACCCCGCAACAACAGCAAGGGGCTGCACAAGTGTTGCAAACACCCTTGCCGACACCTCTGGCCCCAACTCAACCACCACTCACTACTCAAAGTATTCAACAGCCACCGCCTTCGGGCCAAACTGTCCCTCCCCGTCAGCAGCTTCTTCCACCTCCAAGACAATTACCCCCACCTCCACCTAGGCAGCTGGCACCTCAACAGCCCTCACCCTTATAAGTACCCCCAGGAGCACTTCCAAGAGCCCCGCCACCTGGGAACCCACCAAGACCTCAGTCGATGGGAGTTCCGCGAGGGCAATCATGGAGAGTACTGCGAGGGCCAATGCATCCACCTCCTCCACCACCAGTGTTGCCAGATAGAAGAAGCGAACCGGAATTACCTTGGGGCTGGATTAAATTAGAAGCCACTTTCGATGGAAATACACGAAAATTGGGATTTTTTATAGTTCAAGCACTTCAATTCTTTAATAGATGGGGGCATCTGTTTCCAGATGAGGAGAGCCAAATCGATCATTTCGCATCGAGATTGGAAGGTAAAGCGGCCGAATGGTATGTAACTTTATATGACTCTGGTGCGCCAGAGCTGGACACTTTACAAACTTTTATGGCGGCACTACACGCACAATATGAGGATCCTCTGGAAGAGGATCGAGCTCGTACAGAATTACAGGTTCTGCGGCAAGGCACACAGCCAGTCAGAGAATATGCTGCTAAATTCAGACAATTAGCAGCCGAATGCTCCCACTGTGAAGAAGGGACGAAAATAGTAATGTTTAAAGGAGGCATGAATCCCAGATTGCTGGACCGGGCACTTATGCAGGACGACCCACCAACCCTCCTTGGTTGGATCCAATTAACCTGTGAGGTCGAAAACTGCATACAACAAGTGTAGCTAGTAGAACAACAGGCTATGGGGACAAGAAGAACCCTGATAATCCAAAAGGGAGGCGGGGGGAGCCCCGATCTGTGGGGCTAGAGATACACGTTGGCGACAAGGACTGTGCCTCCAATGCAGTCGAAGTGGGCATTTTGCAGCGCAATGTCCTACCTGCTTGCCAGCGCAACCACCTTCCACTCAGGTGCTTCTGCAAAAAGGGGAGGACGGGAAAACCAGACCCTGCGCATATCTGTCTAGAAAATTTTCAGAAGCAGAACGGCATTGGAATGTATGGGAAAAGGAAGCCTTTGCCATAAAAGTAGCTCTCACAGTGTGGCGTCACTGGCTTGAAGGGGCTCGACACCCTTTTGAAGTATGGACAGATCATAAAAACTTAGAAGCCCTAAGAAATCCCAGACGTCTTAATGCTAAACAACTTTGATGGCCAGAATTCTTTTCCAAGTTCAATTTCACTCTAAAATTCTTGCCGGGCAAAACTAACTTCCTAGCGGACGCTCTTTCGCGCATGCCCCAACATCAAAGTAAAAAAGAGGAAACCATTGACACCGTTTTCACCCCCCACCAACTGGGAGGAGTGGTTACCACTCGCAGCCAAACTGCACAGAAGCGAGAGGCTGAAAAGGGGTGGAGAGCAAAAGTAAAAAGCGAGGTGGAAAAAGAAGGGGAGGGAGCGCCCAAAGCAAAAATGTCCCAAACGGCGGAGGGAGACTGGGTAAAAGAGGATAGATTGTACATACCAGCTAGTCTCCGAAAGGAAGTTTTACAGCGTTGTCATGATGCTCGCACCACAGGACACTTCGGCTACTTAAAAACTCTCCACTTAGTACAAAGGCAATTTTGGTGGCCGGGAATCAGGAAGGATGTTTCCCAATATGTATCCTCTTGCCCTACCTGCATAAGCGCCAAAACCAGGAAGGGGAAACCCCCGGGACTACTGCAGCCGCTTGAAACCCCAAATAGACCTTGGGAGGTCATTTCTATGGACTTTATTACAGATCTCCCTACCTCCAGGGGTTGCTCCTGTATTCTAGTGCTTGTAGATCTATTTTCCAAGCAAGCACATTTTGTACCTTGCACAACCATACCCACCGCCAAGAAACTAGCAGAAATATTTATGAAGCACATTGTTAAACTACATCCCTTTCCCTCTAAGGTGATATCCGACAGCGGCAGACAGTTTATTGCCAATTACTGGAAAGAGCTACTTCAATTAACTGGGATGGAGCAAGGAATCAGTTCAGCATTCCACCCTCAAAGTGATGGACAGTCGGAAAAAACTAATCAAATATTAAAACAATTTCTCCAATGTAATATTAATTTCCAAAAAGATAATTGGGTGGAACTTCTTCATTTTGCAGAATATTCATACAACAACGCAGTTCATAGTTCAACAGGGGAAACTTCCTTTAAAATTGTGCAAGGATACGATAGAAAAGCTTTTCCCTTTGAGCTACCACAAGGAAAACAGCCCTCAGGGGACTTACATCAATGGTGGACCTCCCTTAGCCAACAATGGATGGCTATACAAACAGCCTTAAACAAAGCTAAAGCAGATTATAAGAAATATGCAGATCGCCACCTTGCGAAAGAATGGGAATTGCAACCGGGAGACAAAGTATACATTTCAACGAAAAACCTTCGAATGGACCAAGCCAGCAAAAAATTGGCTTTGAAATATTTGGGACCGTTTCCTGTCAAACAAATAATCAACAAATTAACTGTAGAAATCACTCTACCAAAAAACCTGCACCACGTCCACCCATCATTCCATGTAAGTCTACTAAAAAAGGCCCCTGCACCAGACCAATGGCATCCTACACCCAATACTCCCCTTCCAACCATGATCAACGATCAAGTTCACTACGAAGTGGAAGAAATATTGGACTCTAAAATTAGATGTAATAAGCTGTTTTATTTAATTCGCTGGAAGGACTTTGAGGAGGGGTATCGGGAGTGGGTAGAATCTATCCATGTAAAAGCCCCCAGACTCCTTAAGCAGTTTCATCAGACATACCCTCACAAACCAGGGGGAGGGGGATCTTAAGGGTGGCAGAATGTCAGAGCCTGTTTAACCTGAGTAAAGCCATATTTAATTCTGTAGTATTTAGTCTGTCTTTCCCTCCAGGCCTCAACACCTGCAAGGAGCCGAGTCCATGGGAACGGAAACTCTCTTATCTGTCTGCTCGACCTTGGCCAGCACATCATGCCTTTGAGAAGCTTTGCTGTGTGATTTCAGGGGGGAGGCTGGGCTTAGGAGTGTGAAATATAACCATTTTCTTTTCATGAGTTATTCTTGTCAATCCTTTGGTCAGCCAGGAAATCTATCCTGGATTATGCATACTTGGAGATGAATGCTGTCTTTCGCAATAAACCTTTTGAAACCAAAAAAGACCTTGTCTTCTTGCAGAAGGGAGTGAAACAGACTATCAACTCTGGAGTAGCATAGACTGACATTTTCAGTTCCTCTTCCTCGGTCATACCACCGACTGCCAAGGATTAACTCTTCCTCGGTCATACCACTGACTGCCAAGGATTAACTAGAAAAAAAGGATGGGGGTTTAAGACTGCACAGACTTCAGAGGAATCAATGCAGTATCGGCAACCAATGCTTATCCCATCCCGCTCATCAGAGATCTACTCAACGTTGTGGTGCAAGGTAAGATCATCACTAAATTGGACATAAAAGATGCTTACTTCCATGTCAGAATTAAAGAAGGGGATGAATGGAAAACCGCATTCAACACGCCCTTAGGCCAATATGAATACCTGGTTATGCCTTTTGGCTTGTCTGGCGCCCCATCAGTATACATGTCCATGATCAATGAGGTACTACATAAATATTTGTATAAAGGAGTGGTCGTGTACCTAGATGACATTTTAATTTATTCAAAAACAAAGGAAGAGCATGTCAAATTAGTACAGGAAGTACTGACTACGTTAATGTGCCACAAACTCCCTATCAAACTTTCCAAATGTGAATTCCATTCCAAAATGTCAGACTCATCCTACTCCAGAGTTGAAAGTCTGTTTCACTCCCTTCTGCAAGAAGACAAGGTCTTTTTGGTTTCAAAAGGTTTATTGCGAAAGACAGCATTCATCTCCAAGTATGCATAATCCAGGATAGATATTCTGGCCGACCAAAGGATTGACAAGAATAACTCATGAAAAGAAAATGGTTACATTTCACACTCCTAAGCCCAGCCTCCCCCCTGAAATCACACAGCAAAGCTTCTCAGAGGCATGATGTGCTGGCCAAGGTCGAGCAGACAGATAAGAGAGTTTCTGTTCCCATGGACTCGGCTCTTGCAGGTGTTGAGGCCTGGAGGGAAAGACAGACTAAATACTACAGAATTAAATATGGCTTTACTCAAGTTAAACAGGCTCTGACACCAGTCCTGTAAAGCTGAAGGCACTTAGGCGGCTGCTTTCAGATTATCCCAACTGCCAGGAAGCACTTTTCTTGTTAGATGGTTTTACGTTTGGGTTTAGAATTCCATTCCAGGGCCCCCGGAAACCCTTCATGTCTCCTCATTTGTGTTCCATTGTGGGCATGGAGGATGTGGTTAGGGCCAAGATTGCTAAGGAGTGTGCAGAGGGGCGAGTTTTGGGCTGCTTTGTAACCCTCCCAGTGCCTTGCTTGCGGGTTTCCCTGCTGGGTGTGGTACCTAACAAGGTGGCTGATGAGTTCCATCTCATCCACCACCTGTATTACCCCAGGGGCTAGTCAGTAAATGACACTATCCCTGGGAACCTGTGCCCTGTTTGATATACTTCCTTTGACAAGGCGGTCTGGGTAGTTAGATGATGTGGGGTTGATGCTGAATTGGCCAAATGCGACATTAAGTCGGCATTTCGCCTTTTGCGTGTTCATCCAGATGATTTTGAACTTCCTGGGGTTTCCATTTGATGGCCAGTTCTGCATGGACAGAACGCTGCCAATGGGGTGCTCCGTTTCATGTGCGGTCTTCACACTTTAGCTCTTTGTTGGAAAGGGCATTGTGGTCCTACATTCACTGTTGGGAGACAGCAGATTATCTGGATGACTTTCTTTTTGTGGGTCCTGCAGGGACGGGGCAATATGCATGGATGTTAGCCGGCTTTGTTTGTCTGGCTGATGAATTAGGAGTCCCACTGGAGCACAAAAAGACTGAAGGCCCAGCATCGGTTTTAAATTTCCTTGGCATAGAGCTCGATACAGTGCAGCAGACTTCACGGTTACCAGCTGAGAAGTTGTGGAATCTCAGAGTTTGGCTTACCACTTTTCGGAAGCTGCATAAGTCTTCCTTATTGGTGTTACAATAATTGGTAGGGCACTTAAATTTTGCTCCCCGTACGATCATGGCAGGGCATTTCTTTAATGCTTTTGTGAGCCCATGGGGAGCTTGTGATTGCCATATCATAGAATTAGTGGCCTGAGAGCTGATTTGGAGGTCTGGGAAGAATTCCTGTGTTCATATAACGGGGTTATCTTCTGGAGCAATGACATCCTATTGGAAGCTGAGTTACAGGTGACATCCGATGCTTGTGGGTCCAAGGGTTTTGGGAACTACTTCTGGGGGCACTGGTGTGCGGAGCAATGGCCAGCCCAGTGAGTGCAAGGGGGGCCTCATTTCAGGATGTTACTTTTTTGGAGCTGTCCTCCATTCTGGTTGCGGTCTGTTTGTGGGGGAGAGAGCTTGCGAACCACATGATTGACTTAGGGGATGACAATCAAACAGTGGTGCATGTTTTCAACTCCCATTCATTTAGATTCCCCTCAGGTCATGAGGCTGGTTAGGGCATTTACCTTATGTTGCTTGCAGCTGAACATTTTGCTCTGGGCAAAACATGTTCCTGGTGTTAATAGCTGCGTTAATCAAGCAAAATAGAACTCCCCAATTCAGGAATGGAAATTCTTATGCACAATGGTACAAAACAAATAACTTGTATTGAAATAAACAAGTGCTCAATGAATATGCTGTAACACTAACATTAAATACCTTATATAGACTATATACAATATATACAATATCCAAATCCCAATTAAAAAATATTTTTCATGTACGTTCATTCAAATATGTGCAACAGCGATCAAATTCATATATAAGTCCAGCTACACCTTCTGATGTGTCTTTCTTTTGCTTCTAGGTGCGTGGATCCAGGGTGTTCCTGAGAAAGTATGTATAGCTTTCACATGTAAGTGAAAGACAGGTTAAAAACTACTGTCTTGAATATCAGATTCTCCAATATGAAACTTTTTTCTTTCTTCTTATAGGTGGATCCGGAAAATACTGGAGCTGTTCCTGTTTAGAACCTGACAAGTGACCGGTCACAATACACTTCTTTCATATGGAACCGTTTCATCAGGGGTTCTGTCACCATTTCCACCAACAATCTACAAATTAATAATACAATAAAGAATCTAATACAAAGAAATACAGTCATAATTCTTTAACCATAAGTTATAAAATATACATAATGTAACAGGTACAAACTCACCATAACCAGGACAGACACACAGGAGCTCTACAAGTTATAAAATATACACTCCTGGCACACCCAGAATCAAGCCATGCCCAAAGAGTCTCAAAGAAGCTTATCTACAGAGAGGCACTCCCTCATGAAATCTGTTTAAAGGGATACACACCCACAATGACCTCCATTCAAGGTATAAAATACTACAAAAAACAAGACAAATCAAAAGAATTATTCAAACCATTAGTCTTCATGGTGTACAGAGAATGAATCCATAGGGCCTCTTTTTGTAACAATGTGTGTTGTTTTGATTCCAAAGAGCCCTGTGTAGCTACATATAGATCCATAAATCTAAATGCTCTCTCATCTGCATGATGCTGTAAGGAGTGTTCTGCGAGAGGTGCCTCTATGACCCTATTCTTTATTCTAGAGATGTGTCCAAGAATCCGGACCTTTAGTGGCCAAGTGGTGTTACCTATGTAATAGAGATTACAATCACAGATAATAAGGTACACTACCCCTGTGGTTCGACAGGTAGAAAATTCCTTCAGGGTGATCTTTTTGCTATTAACCAACTCCACTGTAGTTCCTGACATAGATAAAGCACATACTTTACAGTGTCTGCAGGGGTAGTATCAATTCTAAGGATGGCAGCCCATGGCAGATAGACCCCCAGACCCCTCACAGCAAGCACTCCAGGGTGTTGGTTGAAAAGATCTTTATTCAGAGATCCATTAAGTTCATGGGTACATCCATAGATAGGAAAGGTTGGCAGGAATGAGTATACAACCAAAAGCACTATTGATATAGGGAGTAGTATTCCCCCCTCCCTTGGAGCAGTTTACATTTAGGCACAAAAATCTAAGAAGTTGTGTGAGAACACTAAAGCTTAGTCTGGATAGAAAGGGCAGAAGATTACAGAGACAGCAAAGTCTTTCACTCTCCCCTGGGAATCGGTTACATTGTTTGTTCCAGCTGCAAGGCCAGCACCGCATATTTTCAGAAATAACAGGCTGGTTACTTTATCTGTGAAATCAGCATTAGTACTTTCATTTTCAGGCAAGCCAAGAATTGAATGACATGTGGCTACCTCATAAAGCACAAAGTGAGCATGGCATACAATCGTACAGTAGATCAATATATCAGTTTCAGTGAATACATCAATGGCATGGATGTGTGCACACATGACATTAATGGCCCCCTAAGAGGCCCCTCCCCCCTTATAGGGTCCAGATTTGTCAGGGTGCAGTCTGTGGAATTTGGCAATGAGTCTTGGGGCTCTCATATGTGAACTTTCCACCCATTCCTTATTTGATTCAAAAAAATATTTCCAGCGCACCAGGTAATACAGTTTATTGTGTTTTATCTTAGAATTCACAATTTCTTCCACTTCATGATGTACTTGTCTTTCCACTAAGATCGGATGAGGGGCTCTCCATTCTGGATGCCATTTGTCTAGAGGGGGGCTTTTTTCAGCAGGATGCAGTGGAATGCTGGGTGGATTTGTCTTAAGTTCTTTGGGAGTTCCACTTCTACAGTTACTTCATTTATGACTTTTTTGACAGGAAATGGTCCCAGAAATTTCCATCCCTACTTTTTTTCTAGGTTGTTCTGTTTTAATGTTTTTTGTGGAGATATACACAAAGTCTCCTGGTTGCAATTTCCATTATTCAGAGCAGTTTTTTTCCCCAGCAAACTGTTTATAGTCCTCTTTGGCTTTGCTTGAAGTCACTTGTATCATTTTCCATTGGTCTGTTAAGTTAATCCACCATTCCCCCAGGTCTCCTGGTTTCTGAGCACCAGGGGTTGTGACAAAATGTATTTCTGTTCCTTCATAGTCTTCGGCTATTTTAAAAGGGGATGCACCGGTGGAACTGTGTATTGCATTGTTATATGCGTATTCTGCAAAAGGCAGAAAGTCTGTCCAATTATCTTGTCGATAATTGGTATAACATCTCAAAAACTGTTCTAATACCTGATTAGTTCATTCTGATTGTTATGTTCTAGGTATGCTGTCTTTTGAACTGTATTTTTTCAAATTTGTGCCCACACCATCTTTTGCTTTGCTTTGCTTTGCTTTGCTTTTTGTGGCTGTGCTCACTGTAGTGAGTACCAACACCTTTTGGGAGGCCCAAGTTCTGATGGGGAAATTGGAAGAAATCAATACAACCATATCTCTGAGTATCAGCACTTTTTTTTAAAAAAAATGCTATCTTAAGGAATACAAATTTAGATTCTTTACTAATTGTTTCCTTGTAATCAGGAAACCAGCAACTGGGGAGTTTGCCATCAGCTGGCTGCATTAAATTGAAAGATGGCTCTACTGTACTGTATTGAAAGAGTGAACTAACATAAACCAATGTACACTTCAACCTCATAAGGGGATTTTACAGCATTGTCAGGCCTTTTCCACATCATCATGTTATCATCATATAATATCTGAATTAAATCTTACTCGTTTGCTGTGGAAGAAATGCTCAGAAGTAATTACAGGAGAGTTGACAGATTTGATAACCCTGAACTTTAGAAACAAACAAACAAAATTAACTGCTTCAGTGTTTTGTTCACACCAAATCAAAATAACTCTGCTACTTGCTGTGAAATGTTGGTGATATCCATTCCAGAGAAGCGCGGGCAAGTTTTCAACTCTATGCCACAAAACTATCCTTATCTTATACAGATGTGAATGAGCTATGCTCAGGGACATTGATGGGATAGAGGTTTTATAAAGTGTTCCATCACTTCTGATGCTGGGTTATCCCAAAGTACAGGTCATTAATTTTGTTCATAATAACTAAGGGAAAACATTCCATTTTCATCCAGTTTACTGTCATCAGCCATATGCCTCAAATACTTCCTGCAATACACAAATAGCTTTCTCTTCTTAGCTTAAAGGGGCATTTTTCTAGTTTTAAAGAAAAGCCCATTTTAAAATTAATAGAGATATATTGATTGTATTAGGCTCTCAATCTGTATTTCCATGAACTTATGATGACAAGATTAAACAACAGGGCACATTAATTTGGAAGCACTCCAATTAACTATTCTTGATTTTAAATAACATGCATAGCATGACTTCTGTCTTTTAAGGATTAATTTAATTAGCCATTCCATTAGTGCTGGCAAATTTTATTTCAGAGAGAAATTGAATATTTTGCTATATTATAGTTGTATGGCTAATGAAGGAAAAGCGTTTGTTATCTAGTATATTCATTGAAAATAAGATTAATTGATTTAGATGAGGTGAAGGAGAACAAATTAAAGCCTTAATGCCAAACATATAAGTATTATATTTATTCTCAAAGCATCCTTATTCACTAACCAGTCTTCTTTTGTAGCCACAGGATGCTGTATTTATATTTTGTTTAGAAAATGGTTCATTTTGAAAGTCTGAATTTCAAATAATATCATGAGATTTCAATATGAAAAAATTGTATTGAAATTTTTACACAGATTACCAAATTTTTCATAGATCTCTTATTTTTTAAAAAAATATTCTCAATTCACATGCACCAAAATCTCACACAGAGTTAAGCTGATTAAATCCTAGTGACGTTCATATACTTTAAGCAGCCCATACTTTCAGGATTGCATGAAATATTCCTTTATACTTGGAAATAAGGGCAACTGATTTTAATGTGACTTCCTCTCAAATTATTGCACAGAGGACTATTTAAAAAAATCTATGAATGGGATTGAGGGCTTCCTGACCAGAGCAAGTTCATGGAATCAATAGTAACCAATCTTCTTACCCCTTCATCCAAAAGTCTTAGTTTTCATCTGAGGATCTGGAGACCCTCCTGAGAAATATGGCACATGGTACAAAGGGATTCAGGTAAGAAGAAGGAATCTTGATTGAGCTTTTGTTCT
Organism: Eublepharis macularius; assembly: GCF_028583425.1. Taxonomy (NCBI): domain Eukaryota; kingdom Metazoa; phylum Chordata; class Lepidosauria; order Squamata; family Eublepharidae; genus Eublepharis; species Eublepharis macularius. Next base: position 122,354,763 of record NC_072792.1, read on the forward strand.
ATTCATGAAATCTGCCCTAATTGTGCAAAAAAAAAATGGGCAAGTCCATTCTTGATATAGCCCACAGTGTCTCTGGGCGAATTGTTCTGGAAGGTCCATTCATTCGCAAAAGTATTTTTTCAATTTCTCCCCCCAGGAGTGCAGAGGTTTGCTTCCACAAACTACCCTCATAGAATCTTGAATATGATATGATGTGTTTGTAGAGGCTTGCAGAAAAGAGGCTTCTCAAAGCTATAATCTTCCCTTAGCCAGACGTAAAGTATCCAAATTGAATAGATAAATACTAAACCTGAGTTATTCAAGTTTCAAAACACAATTCAAAACACAATTAGTAGGAAGTAATTTTCATCAAGCCCAATACTTGTTTAGGATAGTAAGCTGATGAGACCTGTCCATCTGCAAGCTAGACAGTGCGTCTGCACTCAATTGCTCATGCCGGGTATGTGCCTGGCCAAGAACAATATATTAAGGTGCAAGCACCTAAGGATAAAAACCCAGACTAGTTTCATTACCCTAGGTGATTTAGATGAGAGGGAGTTCACCATGGGGACCACTGCCTGATTATCACACCAAAAGTACACTGAATGGTTCCTCAGCTCCCTACCTCACAAGTAAGCTGCCACCAGGAGTGGGAAAAACTCCAGAAATTTCAGGTGTCTGTTGAGACCCCATTCCACCCAATCTGCTGGCCATTGGGCCACACACCAGTGTCCCCAGAAATATACCCCCAAATCAGTGGAACCAGAGCTTCAGAAGAAACCTGAAGCTCCCCGGCAAGAAACAGCTCATGCCTCCAAAAAGTCACTCCATTGATTCTCCCCAGATTTCTAGATCTTCCCTCATACCAACAGTAATCCACAACCGATGATGCGGAAGCCTGAGGGCCCCCATCGTATCACATAGGCATCTAAGGAATGCCCTACTGGGTGCCACCTCCCTGCACAAAATTATGATGGCCCACTATCTGCTTTAGCTCCAATAAAGAAACCTTTCACTTCCCCTTCAAGTTATCTAGGTGGGCCTTAAAGTCCTGTTATTTTCCAGATGGCAACCATGAGGTCTGCTGAACCATGTCCAACTCAGTCCCAAGGAATGCCAGAATTTGTGATGGATCATCTATCTTTTCATGGGCTAATTGGACACCCAGTTCCAGTGTAAGACTCACAAAGTCCTCCAGGAGGCAGGCACACTGTCCCAAACCAACCAGTCCAACAAAAAGGAAATCGTTTATTTATATATTATTTATTTATTTATTTGATTTGATTTATAACCTGCCCTTCCCACAGATGGGCTGAGGGTGGCTAACAACATTTTAAAAATACATTAAATGTCACAAAACCATAAAATCAATAATAATTTTTTTAAAAAGTCATTAAAATAGTCCAGGAGCAGACTATTTGAACAAATATTGGGAGTCTGTATATGGGCATAGCAAATGGCCAAGGGCAGCCCCAGAAAAAGTAGTGGTCTTAGATGGAAGAAGGAGGACACCCGCTGGCACTCAGCCAAACGCCTGGCAGAACATTTCCGTTTTACAGGCCCTGCAGAATTGGAACAGGTCCTACAGGGCCCAGATCTCCAGCAGGAGAGCATTCCACCAGGCCAGGGCCAGGGCAGAAAAAGCCCTGGCCCTGGTTGAGACCAGATGGATGTCCTTCGGGCTGGGAACCACCAGGAGTTGCTTGTCTGCAAAGTGCAACACCCTGCAGCGGATATAATGGAAGAGGCAGTCCCACAAGTATGCAGGTCCCAGTCCGTGAAGGGCTTTAAACACCAAGGTTAATACCTTGAATCGGATCCAGAACTCCGCTGGAAACCAGTGCAGCTGGCACAGCACAAGATGAATGTGCACTCGGATTGGCATCCCAGTAAGGACTCGTGTTGCTGCATTCTGGACCAGCTGTAACTTCTGGGTCAGGTCAAGGGCAGCCCAGTGTAGAGTGAGTTGCAGTAGTCTAGCCTGGAGGTGACCATTGCATGGATTACTGTGACATCCCAGTTGCCTGGTCTGTTGAAGATGAAAAAAGGCAGAACTAGCAATGGTCATGACCTGGGCCTCCATTGAAAGATAAAAAACTGGGAGGCTTTTACTTAGAACAAAATGCATTTGAAACTTTGCTGTGTAATTCTGATGAGAAACTGATAACAAAGATGTATGTGTTTTTAATGCAATTGGAAAAAAAAGAAATGAGGGAGTGGAAGAATATAAAACGAAATGGTCACAAAACTTCGGATATAACTTGGATTTGATGCAATGGAATAAGATATGGAAAGTTAATATTAAAATAACTAAATCAGTTGCTTTTAAAGAAAATCTGTATAAGATGTTTTATAGATGGTACTTGACACCAGATAGGCTAGCTAAAATGTATAAAAATATGTCAAACAAGTGTTGGAAATGTGTGAAACACACAGGAACATTTTATCATATGTGGTGGACATGTAAAGAAGTCCACAAATTCTGGATAATGGTGCATAACCTGTTACAACAAATTTTACAACGTACAATCCCTTTTAAACCTGAGATATTTTTGTTAAATTGTGTACCAGAAGAAATTGGAAAAGATCAGAAATATTTTATAATCCATGGAGTAACAGCAGCAAGAACTCTATTGGCATCCTTCTGGAAAAGAGCAATAATACCCTGAGAAGAAGAATTGATAATGAAGATAATGGAAAATGCAGAAATGGACAAACTAACTTCATTAATGAAAGGACAAATAGAAGAAGATTTTGCAGCCCCATGGACACAATTTTATGAATGGATAAAAAACAAATATAGTGACTTGAATGTAGTAACTATATCAAGACACTACTGTAATGTATTATTAATAATCACAGTTGAATGTTTGATGAAATGTTATGATGAAAGGACATAGGTAAGTAGAATTCTAACTTGAGCAGACTCTATGATATATATTGGATATTCCCTCCCTACCTTTTCCCTTGTCCTCTCCTATTCCTATATGAGAAAACTAGTAAAAAGCTATTTTTAAAAAAGAAAGTGTGGCATCCAAGGTCACACCCGGCTCCTCACTGTCGGCAAAGGTTTCAAATCATCCAGATAGTGGGGCTGTATCTTGGCAATTCTGCTGACGCAATGCCCACTCAAGGAAAGAGCTGAAGGGTTCGAAGGCCACACATAAAATAGAGCATCCCATGGGGAGCGCCCTGTCCATATAAAATTGACCATCGAATGAAAAAGCCAGTAGCTCAAAATCTTCAGGATGCATCAGGAAGAGACGGAATGCCAACTTAATGTTGCATTTTGCAGTCTCTGCTCCCACCATGCACTTCTTTACCAATCTGACTGCCTCACCAAAGGAGGTGTACTGCACTGAGCACAAGTGCTCAGGAATGACATCATTCACTGAACTCCCCCTTAGGTAGGAAAGATGAATGAATAAGCTGGAACTCACCGGCCATATCCTTATGAACCACACCTGAAGGGAAATCCTCAAATGCTGGACAGGCAGAGAAGGAAATGGCCCGAAGACTCTGCCCTTAGCACACTCCTTTGGAATTTTGGCTTGCACCACCCCCTACATGCCAACCACTGAATGCAAGTTGGATGCCATGAAGTGGGATCAAGGGCCCTGGAAAGGTATCCGAAACCCAACAGTAAAGCCTTGCGACAGGTACATGTCATTGGCGTGTTTGGAGTAAATTCTTAACATGGACTCAAGTACACTCACTTTAATTGTGCTGGGGCCCTTTGCCAGCTGCCTGCTGTCTGATGGCACCACCCCTCTGCTTGGTGAGTCACTTCAGCCGCTTGCAAACAGTGAACAGGTAAGCGCCTTGGCAGATTGGGTATTCATGCCCAAATCTGCAGACTTTCCAGCTGCAAACCCCTTGGGAGGAAAACTTACAGCAAAGCAGCCAGGGCTGAACCAGCTGCCCTGTGAGGGAGCAAGAGCCAGTTGACGTGGAGGTCTGGTGCACCAAGTGGCTACTGTCAGAGAGGTCACCCACATTTGGCTGTACTGGGGACATCACCTGCAGCCAAAGCAGCTGGTGAACTTGATCCCAGGGCAGTGAAAGATTCAGGGCAGCACACATTAGAAATTCCTTGTTGTATTGCAGCCAAGCTGCACCAGCAAAGTCTGAATACCTCCTCTATATGATGTCCATATACTGGAACAGAGCGCCATGCTCATGTAAATTCTCCTGCATATATCAAAAAGGCAGGAACCCAATTGGCCCAGGTCCTGTCCACCTTACAGCACTTAAGCTGTTCCTTATCACACTCATCAAGGTCCTTTTTATCCTTCTTCTCCAGTTTCCTGAAGAAAAGTGTAAAGACACCCATATATTCTCCCTTTACATTTTTTTTCTTCTTGCTAGCATCAGGTGATCATTCAGTAGCATAACCGTGTCTCCAAACAGTGAAGCCCTAAAAGGCACTGTTCAGTAGGTGGACTATGGTGCTCCATAAAAGGAACTCTATGGCACCATCATCCCCATTCCTGCTTGAGTTTGCAAAGCAGGCGGCCAACCCACCGCCCCTGCCAGCTACCCCATGGAAGGCGGCTGGCCCCACTGCAGCCACCCACATCCTGCATTAACGTCCTGTGAAGTGCCTGTTTGAGTATATGCTGCATATATTGCTGCATGCCTGCATATGCTGCTGCATGCCTGGGGGCGTGAGGGCAGTGGCCTGACCCTATGGCCCCTAGGGCCACATGTACCCCTGCTGGGGCCAAGGAGACTTACATTTGACCTCTGGGGGCTGCACAGCCACAGCCACATGCCGCAGCTCTGCTGTCTAGCTTCCATTCCCAGATGCCCCACCAGTGTCGTCCACAGATCCCTCTGGTAAAGGATTGGCAAGAACTTCTCCCTCAGGCACACTCAATGGGCCTCCCAGACTAGATGAACCCTCAATGGCAGAGAGACAGGACAGTATATCATTCAGAAAGGCAGCACCTGAAGCTGCCCTTACAGATCTCTTCCTCTTAGTCCCTGGGTTGGGCACTCCCCTAGCTTGCTCTAATGCAGCAATCAACTACAACATCTCTTGTCTGCTAGGCCCAGTTTCCTCTGAAGAGAAGGCAACTGTGGGTCACCTAGGTGCATTGCATTTTGCCAGCTGCTTTCCCTTTGAGGGCCCTGAGTCTTTCTTGGGTGGCATTGTAGTGTCTTGCAATAGCCCCTAATAAAGGAGTCCTGGTGCTCTTAACCACTACACCAAGCCAGTTGCCCAGCTAGGGTACGGCCAAAGGCAGGAGCCATTTGCCAGCCCTAAAAGTGGCCTCAGGGCAAAGAGGTCACTTACAAAATGGCCATCTGGGCAAAAACAAAATGGTGCTGCAGCCACAGAATGGCCACCCAATGCACACATCCTCCTGTAAGACCAACAGGCTAGGACCCTTAAGAGCAATGGGGGGCAGGGGATCAAGCGGCAGAAATGTGCCACACAAAAGCCGTGGGTAAATTGAGGGGACTGGTCCTGCCCTGCTGCCCTGACTGGGGAAGGGTGCTTGCTCCCCCTACTGCCACACAATGAACCATATGAGAGGCAAGCAAACCCCAGAGGATGGGAAGGGGCCACCCAATGTCACCCTCTGCAAGGGTGAGGAGGAGAAGAAGGCCACGGCCAGGCCCCAGTGGCTGCTGCCACGGCCACCACCCCAAGGCTGCCCAACAACTGCGCTCATCAGCTCCCAGTGCCAAGATGACCAAAAGAGCCATCTGAGCAGCTAAGTGCCGGAAGTGGACTGGTTGGGCGTCAGGCAATGGTCTCCAAAGCCATCCTCCTCTCCTCGCCACGTGGAGCTCAGTCCAAGCAGAGTGTCTTCAGTCTTTGTACCGGGGAGAGACAATGGGAGCGTACTCTCTTGTCTGAGCAGGAGGCACATTGACACACTGAAGGGCACCCTATAAAGCCTCAGTCTCCACTCCTCTGAGCATTCCTGGGTGGTCAGGAAAGCAGCATCTGCCTCAGACAACCTTTCAAAATAGACTCTTACATTTTTTCTTTATAATTTACCCTTAGTATATTTATACCTGATTTCTGTTTAAAGGGCAAAGCTTGGTGTTAATTAAGCTGTTGTAATTTGCAATTTCAGAAGTCAATTAAAATAAATGGCATGGTATGGACGGATATAAATAAAGGCAGAAATAGTTACAAACAAAATAAATGAAATGCAATATTTATTATGTTCCAAACACAGATTGTTGTGGCCAAAATAATTCCCATAACATAATGAAGGAATGGAAACATGTTTAACTCAGTCGCAGTGCATGCTCTCTATTCTATTCTTATATACAGTTTTCATGGAAAATATTTTAATTTTAAATCACATTTGTTATTTTAAAATTCTACATAAATGGCATGATAATTTAATCCTTATGCCACTTCTATTTAACCATGTTTTCTTTGATTTGGAATTTAACTTCATAGTTTACTGCAAAGATCCTAACTACTTATCTAGTCTAAGGATGGGCATGGATGCCAGGACAAGGCCTGCATCCATACTGCCAAGATGGAGGGAGGAGAAGGGAAGAGTTGTTGCCTGGAACAATGCCAGAAAGAGAAGAATTGAGAGGGAGGAAGTCAGGAGGAGGAAATCCTGATAACAGTAATCTACATGTCATGGCCCAGTTTGAGAGTGAGGTCTCCTCTGGAGGAGAGGAGCCTTGTGTAGCCAGCCAGGACTCCTCAGGAGAAGAGGAGCCCTGTGTAGCCAGCCCTAGCCCTGATTCAGCAGAAGCCAGCAATCAGGAGCAACAGCTGCTGGCTGATCAGAGCTTGCAGCCAGCAGCTGAGACACCAGCACCCTCTAGCCCCTACACCACAGGGGAAGCTCAGCCAGGGACTTCTACAGGTGCAGCGCAGCCAAGAGCCTCCACACCCCCCCCCCCCCCCGGCTCACCCACGCCCAAGGAACGCCGCAGGTAGTGCCAGAGACTGGAACTGCAGGAGAGACGGCGCAGTGCTCGCCTCTTGAGCCAACGCCAGCTGCTGGAAAGTGATGATGAGTAGTGTCAGGATGGAGCCCCAGCAGCTGGCTGAAAACCACGCCTGGCTATAAGAGCCAGTCTGGAGGAACTGCTGGGCGTGGAAGCAACGTGTCTATTGCCTGCAACCACTCTGTGTTCTGTGAACCTTGCCTGTGCCTGCTTTTGGACCTGACACTACCGGTAAATGACCTTGGATTGCACCTGGCCTTGCTCTTGGACTCTGGACTCACTCCTGGCGTTATCTTGTGCTCTGACCACCGATTTGACCTGGCTTTTGCTCTTGGAACTCCCCTCAGACTCTGCCATTAAGGTTTGGACTTGAACCACCCTGCTTGGGCTGGCCCAGCCCGTGACACTACATTTCAAAGGACAGTCAGAGCAGTCAACAGAGTGCCCTGACCTCTCTATCTTTCTAACTCTTTGGTTCCCACCCACCCCGAAACCTGTGGAATCCTCCTCTTCCAACAACTTCTCTCTCCTGTTGCTTGCCAATCTGTCTGAAGGGTGCTCTCTCTCCATTGATAATGCAGGAGGAATTTTGCTAACTGCTCATGCTCCATGACCTTTTGTTCCCTGGTTTCAGACTGATTGAAGATATTTCCCTAAATTAAAACTTATTTTTATAGAAATAAAGAAAAATGGGTTACTCTTGTGTAGAGATGGGCATGATCCAAAAAAAATTAACAATCAAGCTGATCGTGGATCGGCGCCGGTGACGATCCCGATTTAACGACCTGCACCGAGCATCTCCCATTCCTGATCCGTGGATCGTGGATCGTGGAGGCAAAAGCGGAGGGGTGCCCCACTGTTCCCAGCGATACAGGAACGGTGCGTGATGCCGGCGGCATCTGTGTTTGTGTTTGGCCGTCAGAGCTGCCTATCAGGGTTTGCAGGGATGAGATTGGAGTGCCCATGGCTACAGAACACCCCCTTCCTCCCCTGGGTGTCTTCTCCCAACTGGTGACTGCTTTGCTGCTCCAAGGTTGGAAGGAAGCCCTGCTGATCAAGGAAAGCTTGGCTTCCATTAGGGTTTCCAGGGTGACAGAAGGAGGGCAAACAGAGCTCAGGCATTCCCCTGGCTCCATTGCCAGGGGAATAGATTGCTGGCACCTGAGTGTCTGGATCCCCGATCCGAGCCCGATCGCCCCGATCCAGGCTGGCTGGGTCGCTGGCCGTGGACAATAATGATCCGCTGGGTCATGATTCCGCGATAGCCGTTATCGTGTTTTTTTTCGATCGTAATGCGGATCGTGCCCATCTCTACTCTTGTGACTGTAGAAATGGGTGGAGTGTGTTTGTGTGTGTGTGTATGTGTGTGTGCGTGAGAGAGAGAGAGAGAGAGAGAGAGAGAGAGAGAGAAATGTCACCTGACAGGATACAATGGCAGCAGTGCTATATTCAGCTTAGCAGATCACATTATGCAGGCATGGTACAGCCATCACTATCTTCTAAAACATAATTTTCCTCATCTTGAAATTAAAAAATGGCCTCTGTTCTGGTACAGCATTGAATATTCCAGCCCTCCTCATCCCTACAGTCCTTTTACACTGGCCTTTGGCAAACTTGTGTGAAGTTTCCAATACCATCATCTTCTCAGGTATCTTCTCTGCTTCTTCCTATTTATTTGAATGTTGATTTAACAATCACCATTAAATCCTTTCACAATTCATGTTATTTCTCCAATCTATACAGCTTTTGATCTGAACCCATCACAAGTATCTGACTATCTAATTAAACCAGCTCTTATAAAATCCTTTTACCTCCTGCCAAAAAGCGATACTTCCCTTTCCCATGTTTATCCTGTTTTCTTACCCTGCTTTTCCCATTAAGCCAGGATCTCTCATCCACACTATATCCCCATCTCAGTAAAAATGGAACTGGAAAATTCTAGGTTCCAGATAAATTAGGAAAATATCAAAATAATAGCACACATTTAATAGGACTTGACTCGCTGGGGAAGGGGATTTCCTTCTGGCCCTACTTTCCTTTCCTTTCACTCTGGCTACACTTCCTCCCTTCAACCATTCATCCACTCTGATCTGCTATTCTTTCCGTCTCCCTACATAGCTCTGCAACCATTTCAGGTTAGCAAAATGGTTTGCAGGATCTTTTGTGGAGGTCTTGTGAGAAACTGGCACTGTGCTGTATTTAAACTCAGCTGTATTTAAGATTTTTTCACCCAAATCCTAGGGGATTTACCAGATTTGCAGAAGCAGGTGTCCTAGCCCTGCTAGGTTACTCCATTGTGCTTAAAACAAAAAATATACAGTGAGGCATCTCATGGCTATTAGCTAGTGGGGTGTAGTGGGTCAAGTGTTAGACTAGGATCTGGGAGATCCAGGTTCGAATCCCCACTCTCCAGAAAGCCTACTGGGTGAATCTAGCTCAGTCGCACTCTCAGCCTAGTCTACTTTACAGGATGGGAGGACAAAATGGAGGAGCATAACATGATGTAGGTCACTTTGACTTGAGGAGAGAGGTGAGGTATAAATGAAGTAAATAAATAAACAAACAATATTTATTGCATGGCTAAGTCATAGTCAAAGTTTATGGATGAACTAAAGTTTTAATAGAAACAAGATAATTATTTCAATAGCTTGAAAAAATTGTTTTCAAATATTTGTGAGTCTCTGGCAGAAGTTACTGCTTTTAGATGCCCTTGGACACATTTTATACTCATGCCAGAGAGTCAGATTATGGGACCTTTAATTTAGTGAACATTTATAGGACTGTTATCCAAAATCTGTTCCCATTTGTAGGTTCTCAGCAGTGTGAGTTAAGTGCTGTACAATCTGTCACAGAGTGATCTGAGAAGATACATGGAAGTAGTCAGTGAAGTGCAATTTTCAAGGTTAATCAGCCCACAAATGTTCTGTCTATTTTATCTGCAGTGAATGAGGCAGCTTTAAAGTTCTGCTAGAAAGGTTAGCAGTTATGATCCTGCCAAATTAGTTCAGGACAAGAGATATAGAGATAGTGATGTGGGGCCTGCATGCAAAACATTTTTGTATAATAGATATCAGTATGGGATTTGCAAACAATGAATCTGGACACAATACATTATAGAAGTGTAATTGTGTTTATCATTAATCCATACATCAGTCAGAACCAATAGTGCTAATTGATTTTTTCTGGGATGCAATGGTCACTGAAGTTATTGTGCTAAGAGAGGCGTATTTCTGCATGAAGACCAAAACATGAAAATCTGGCTTAGCCCTACCTGAATTATGCCTTCAAGTTTTAAATGGGTTTCCATCTTGCATTGGAAGCTTTTGGTCATGCACAGAAATATTATGAGGGATTTGCATGGGTTTTTCCCTTTAATTAAGTCTTGAAATACCCAAATAATTACAAGTAAAGATCAATGTGTTTTGTTTTTATACCGGAAGAAAGGCATTATTTATAACGGTCATACATTCTTATCACTTACTGTTTGTCCACTGTATTAATTGTATATTTAAAATAATGATACGATGAATATGGTAGATAGAATAATGAATATATTAACATGAGGCACTCATGATCATTTCGTGCAATCAAGAAAAATTGTATTCCATGATACTCATTTGCAAACTAGTATGGACAAATTTAGTGGCTCTATATACATGGACCTTTTGGGATTGACTTTTAGAGAAAACAAAAGTAAATTTAAAACCAAGGACTACATAATTCTCCTTTTAGAAGATATATAATACAAACAGCACTTCTGCAATTAGTGGCATATATTACACTATTTATTTATATCATTTGTATCCTATTCTTCTGCTGAGGAATTCAGAGTGGTATTCAAGACTTACAATAGCTGTATGAGATAGCATGTGATCATTTGTCAAAGTCACGTAACAGCTTTGCTGCTGGTATTTGTCTTCTTTGTCATATTTTTATTCTGCCTTTCTTCTTAGAGCTCACAACAGTGAACATGATTCACCGCTCCTTCATTTTGTCCACACAACAACCCTGTGAGGTAGGTTAGATTGAGAGAGTGAGAGAGAGAGAGAGAGAGAGAGAGAGAAAGAGAGAGAGAGATTGGTTACGTAATAAGCTTCCTGGATGAGGGGGGATTTGAAACTGTGTCTTCTGAGTTGTTGTCGAATACTCAAACTACCACACTACACTGGATTTCTCACATCCAAGCCCAGTAAACCTAATAATAATAACAACAACAACAATAACAGCCATGTGCTTATGCATCACTCTTCTGGACATATTAGTGCCACACTCAGAGTGTTAATGAAGTCACTATTATTATTATTATTATCCCCACAATACAGCTGGAGAGCTGGGGCTGAGAGGAGGGGCTTACCCATGGCCACCTGCAGAGTTCATAGCAATAGTGGGAGTCAAACCAACAGAGAGCTGTCTCAAAGCCTAGCCACTTAACCACTATGCTACAGTAGTTCACCAGTGTGTTATACTGGTAATCACTTTACTATTTCCATTACCAGTTCTGGTTATTCTTCCAGCTAATGAGACAGTTTACTGTTTCCAGTTTTTAATGAATGTTAACAATACTTGCAAAGCTCAAACTTCAATGAAGATGATAATGACTTATGTTTTTTTTTTAATTGCAGCTATTTACATACCAAGTGAACCACATTAATTGATTAAGTAGATGGGAACAATGTTGCACAATTAAATATAATGTGTAATGACAGTTCTGTCATCTACAGCTATGAGTCTTTTAGAATTAATCTGAAGTTTGGCATCAATGCTTTGGAAGTCTGGCAAAGATGCTTGTGCTTCAATCATTGCTCCTGTCAATTGGCTGAGTATACATTACATTTTTAAACATACAGACCATAGAACTTTGATATTCTGAGATGAGCAGAGGCTATCATATAGCATACCTGAGTGTCAAATTACTCTTGAAAAGAATGGTTTACATATTTTGAATATTAACAGTTGATTGATTTAACAAACAAAATAATTGTGTTTCTCGTGCATCTAAAGTAGAAGGTTTTGGCCCTCAAAGTGACTAATTAGTGGGATTCTCTTTCAGCGCTGCTGCCACAGTGCTCCTTTCCAACTCTACCGAAATAGATTTGAGCTAACACCTTTGTTGCCAACCACTTTCTTGACCAATTAGCAATTTGCATGTATCGTCTATTCAGTCCTAGAAAATAATTCTTAATTATCACCATTATAAAAACAGATTTTAAAAGGAATGATGATTACACACCATCTGGAAATGTACTCAAGCTGTCAAAAAAATCTGTGGATGGTTCCCATATACAGTATTCAAATGTCTACAGGAAATGGCATTTGGTCAAGGGGGAAGGATTCATTTGAGCTCATGCATTTTTTTTTTTTAAAAAAGAGCTTGGAGAATCAAGTAAAGTTCAAAGTAAGTACAAGAGTTTTACTTTGAAGAATTTTAATAGCATGCATATTAATTGGATGCACTGTATAAATTAATGCAGAACAATAGAGGGAAAGGAATCAGTTCTAAACATGCTCAATAGAGCAGTCAAAATGCTTGATGTAGCTGAAAGTATATAGTGTGGGGGGCAACAAGCAACTGCTGCATAGATAGCAATAGATAAACAGATGATCACTGACTTTTCAGAGCAATTAAAGATCTGGAGAGTTCTACTGATTATGACCAATACCCTGCTAGTGCCTGTTGAGGTACTGTTAACACTGTGTTTCCTGGCAACCAGGTCTTTAGAGACCCCATTGGGGACAAAACTGATATTAAGCAGTCTTCCATGTCTAACAGCCTGGCATGGTTTCTCTTAGCTCAGATAAAAACACGATTAAGCAAATTTACTGGCCTACTAATGTGCAGTGAGGAAAGGGAGGAGGGGGCATGAGGTTTTTCTTATTGCTGTTATTTAGTTTAAGCAAGTTATAAATAATATGAGTAATAAAAAAAACCCACTCTCCAACCAAAAAAGAAATTCTACTCAAGTGTATAATAAGAGCATATTGTGTATAAAACTGCTTTTTGCTAACTAAGAGAAAGGGCTCAAATAGAATAGCAAGAGATTCTACTTTGGATATGAGTAACTAGGACACTGATCACCAGCCCAAAAATGCACTGCAGAGGAGCATGAAAATTTTATTGCCTTTGCCTTCTCAGAATCAGGGAGAAGATGTCAAGGCTGTGCCAGTATAATCTATAGTATGCTTAGGGCAATCCTAAGTATGTCTAGGCAGTAGGAAATCCCATTTATTTCCACCAAAGTCTTCTTAGGATTGCATCTTTAGCCTTCTTGATGCAACATACTAAATTTGTCTGAAAATTTTCCCTAAATTTGTGATAATTCCACAGCAGTGAGAATTTTCAAGGGAGACAACATGGTCATTCAGCACTGTTAACTCAATCCCTGTGTCAGGTTCTGCCAAGGGTGCCGCCCGGTGGGATGCCGGGTTGCCTGACTTCTGCCTTAAAGGACCTTCAGGGATATCAAGTTCTGCCCAGGGCACCAACCTGTGAGACGCCGGCCGGCCTGCCCTCTGCCTTAAAGGACCTTCAGGGAATATGTGGGATCCCACTCTGTGGAAGGAGGAGAGGTATACCTCACCCTCACACCCTCTCAGTCCACTTGCAGGTCCCCTCAACCTGACCTTGTCCCAGCAGCCTTCCATGACAGCTGCCCCCATCCCGCCGCCCGCCGTCCGCCGTCCCACTCCTACACAACCCACCACACCTTGTGGGTGGACTTCCCTTATATCCTGTCCCTCATTCCTGGCTCCACCTGCCAGGTCACACCCCTCTTTTGCCTCTTAGCATTGGCCTGGGCTGCCTCAAGCAGTTGCACCTGGGGTAGCTAGTTTGGCTGTGTTGGACAGCTACAGCTGTGCTCTCTTGGCTGGTTGCCAAGCTTCCTCTGCTCTGAGCTTCCAGCAGCCTCAGCTGGTCTCTATTACTCCCTTCCTCCCTGTTTGCAGCTTGGAGCATGGCCCTGTGCTGCTTCTGCTGTCCTGCTGATAAAGTAGCTGTCTGGCTGGCCGAGGGCTGGCTGTCCCTATTTCTTGTGCCTTCTCCCTCTGCCCTGGCCCCCTCCTGGCTTTCCTTATTTTCCCTGGCAGGGCTCTTAGCCTCCCACTGGAGGGTGGGGCTGGCTGGCTTCCACCTGCTCCTTCTGACCCTCTTGGGCTTGGGTGCTTCTTTTTCTCCTTTGGGTGCTGGCAGGTTCTGGCCCTGGGGGTCTGTTGGGGAGGCTGGGCAGCTGCCTCCCGGCTGTCTCCTGTCCCCTTCTCCTGGCAAGTCTGGGGGCTGAGCCACAGACTCCAGACACCCTGGACTTCATGTGCCAGCAAACTGCATCTTATTGCAATTAGTAACAAAGGCTGCAGTCTTGCATATACTTAGGCTGCTTAAGTCTAACTAAAGCCAAGGTGGCAAACAGAGCACTCTTAAACAGAGTTGCATAGTTTTAAGACTATTTTCTTAAAAAGGACTTTGACGTGTGCAACTCTTATGAGAATAGGACATTAAGAGCAGGCCTTCTCGATTCGGTTTTGTTTTCCCGGCCATGTCGGACGTTCCTCTCCACAGGTCCGGGGGGAACTGTCTGAGCAGCCTGACCGGGCGGTTGACCCGTGAGGGTTAACCTCCAGGACTCCCAGTGAGGGAGCCTGGATCCGGGGCGCCGCGGGAAGAACCCTCTGGAAGTAATGAAGGGGGTAAATTGCCCGCTAGCTCCAACGGAGGCCGGCAGACTTGCGCAGCACCGCGTGTGCTGCCGGGCCATGGAGAATGGCAATAAGCAGATTTAAGGTGAAGACCTGTAAGTAAGCGAATCCCTTCTGATTTTTAAGCGTATGCGAAGGATCGGTGGGAATTGAAGCTAAAAAGGCGCAGACTTCTTCCCCTGCACCGAGTTTCGGAACTTAGTTGGCGCCCCCCCCCCCCCTAAGATGGCGACGAGAAAGCAGAGCCCAGCAATGAGTAAATCATAAGAACATAAGAACATAAGCAAAGCCATGTTGGATCAGGTCAGTGGCCCATCCAGTCCAACATTCTGTCACACACAGTGGCTAGAAATCCAGTGCCATCTAAAGGACTGTCAGTGAGGCCAGGACACCAGAAGCCCTCCCACTGCCTTCCTTCCAGCACCAAGACAACAGAGCACCACCTCCCCACAAAGAGAATACCATCTATCTCCTGTGGCTAATAGCCACTGATGGACCTCTGCTCCATATATTTGTCCAGTCCCCTCTTGAAGCTGGCAATGCTTGTAGCTGCCACCACCTCCTGTGGCAACGAATTCCATGTGTTTATCACCCTTTGTGTAAAGTAGTATTTTCTTCTATCTGTTCTAACCCGACTGCTCAATAATTTCATAGAGTGCCCACGAGTTCTTGTATTGTGAGAAAGGGAGAAAAACACATCTTTCTCTACCTTCTCTAACCCGTGCATTATCTTGTAAACCTCTATCATGTCTCCCCTCAGTCGTCTTTTCTCCAGGCTAAAGAGCCCCAAGCGCCTCAATCTTTCCTCATAGGGAAAGTGTTCCAACCCTTTAATCATTTTAGTTGCCCTTCTCTGTACTTTTTCCAGTGCTATGATATCTTTTTTAAGGTGTGGCGACCAGAACTGTACACAGTACTCCAAATGAGGCCTCACCATCGATTTATACAGAGGCATTATGATACCGGCTGATTTGTTTTCAATCCCTTTCCTAATAACCCCTAGCATAGCATTAGCTTTTTTTATGGCAGTCGCACACTGTGCTGACGTTTTTAGTGAGTTATCTATCATGACTCCAAGATCTCTCTCTTGGTCAGTCTCCGCCAGTTCAGACCCAACCTGTGAGACGCCGGTGATGGCGACGTTACAGGGGAAGGGGGAAAGTTTGGAAGAGTTGGTGAGATGAACAGTTTTCGATGCTGTGCAGCCCTTTGTAGCGAAACTGAATGAAATGGGGCAAAAGGTTGATTCAGTGGAGAGCGAGGTGAAAGCCATTAAAGAAACAGCGACCGGAGCAGAGCAGTCTGCGCACGAGAACGCAGTACTCATGAAAGCAACAAGTAAGGAAGTGAAGCTTTTGGAGAATCAAATAATAGGATTACAAGTGGACCGTGCCCAAATGGTATTGCGTCTTCAAAATGTAAAAGAAGAGCAAAGTGAAAATTTAAAAGATTTGGTGTCTGGACTTTTGGCGCCATTCGCAAAGGCAACTAAAGAAGAGATCAAAAACGATATTTTGGAAGTCCGGCAGACATCTTCAAAGTATGCAATGAAGCGGCAGCTGCCTCGCGAGATTATTATTGACTTTTCATCTAAGAAGACTCGGGACACCATCTTAGACAATTCGTATAATGTGGACTTGGATTATTTGGGCAATAAGGTTAAAATATTGAAGGATGTT
This sequence comes from Eublepharis macularius, assembly GCF_028583425.1. Classification (NCBI taxonomy): domain Eukaryota; kingdom Metazoa; phylum Chordata; class Lepidosauria; order Squamata; family Eublepharidae; genus Eublepharis; species Eublepharis macularius. The sequence continues at coordinate 122,371,049 of NC_072792.1, forward strand.
CCATTTTTGGCTCGTAAAAGAAGATTCAAGTATAAAGGACTTGCGGCTTTCTTGAGGAAATGTGATATAAAATATAAGTGGCTGTTTCCAGAAGGCGTCTGGTTCAGATATAAAGATCAAACTTACAAGATTACATCGGACGCGCAGCTGACAGACTTTTTGTTCAACCATCAGGAGTTCCAGCAGGAAGAAAGTTCGAAGTCTGAAGGGGAACGGGGGGGGGAGGAAAGAGCAGGCGCAGCTGCTCCAGCTGCGCAGAGAGAATTGAGACCGAGACGCAAGGGGGGGGGAGAAGTCCTGATCCTGAATATAATCTGTATTGTATAAAACCTACCAATCTGATAGCATATTAGAAAGTTAGCTTTTAAGAAAAATTGCAGTATGAAGGGAATACAAGACATGTAGTGTAGAGTTTGTTGTTTGTATGTTGATTTTCCCTTTTCCCAGTTCTCCCTTCCCCCTTTTTTTCCCTTCCCCTTTATACTTTTGTAGTCTTCTGTAGTTTTTTTATGTTAGATATTAAAAAAAAAAAGAGCAGGCCTTCTCAAAAGTAAGTCTTACGTCACTCATTAGGGGTGTGCATGCTGTCCCAGCTGTGCAGGGACCCGCGTGACTCGGCTGGGCTGGCCCTCGCACCAGCGCTGCAACTCCCACCACAACTGGAGCCTTGTGCGTCCGCCATGCGGTTTTCATGGCGCTGGTGGGTTTGCCTGGAAGTTTGGTTGGAAGATTTTTTTTTAAAAAAAATATTTTTATTGTTTTTCACATATATATAGAAGAGACATGAGACCGTTATCATTATGCTTGCCTATATCCATTATCTGGTTCTTCACCTCCTGTATTTCGTCTTACTACATCATTAACTGTGAATTCTATTGTATCATATACTATTACCCTTAGTATTATATTACATTTAATCATTATATTTATTTGTCATCCATTTGGAGAAGAGATCCGATGGTGCGGAAAAATCTTCTTCCATTTGCCATTTCATTAGCGAAGTTAATTTGTCCATTTCCACAGTTTCCATTACCTTCACTATTAATTCTTCTTGTGGAATTCTTTATTGTTTCCAGTAAGTCGCTAATAAAATTCTAGCCGCCATTACTATATGGATTGTCAAATGTCTTTGCGCCTTGCTCATATCTGGCATACAATTTAATAAAAAAGTTTCTGGTTTGAGAGGAATTGATATCTGCAAAAGTTTGTATTAGTTTGTATACCATTATCCAGTATCTATGCACCTCTTTACAGGACCACCACATATGAAATAACGTCCCTGTACATTTCTTACATTTCCAGCACTTATTTGACATATTTTTAAACATTTTAGCCAGTCTATCTGGTGTTAGGTACCATCTATGAAACATCTTATATAAGTTCTCTTTAAACGTAGCAGATTTAGTTATTTTGATATTTACTTTCCATATCTTATTCCACTGTGCTGGGTCAATATTATTACCTAAATTCCATGCCCATAAAGTTTTACATTTCTCCACCCCTTCATTTTCTTTCATTTGCATTAGGAAGATATACATTTTCTTAATCAACTTTTCATCAGAATCACATAGCATTTTTTCAAAATCTTTTTGTTCTAGATAGAAGCCCCCCATTTTTTTTATCTTTGTTATATCTGGATTCAATCTGTACTCTTGCCCACCAGTCCAAATTAATATCTTGGTTAGCAATTCCTCTTTCGTTTTTAATATTCCTTTGTCATCTAACAATTCTTTATATCTAATAATCTTATTTGCAGAACATACATTTGGTTGTGTAAATGCCTCTAATGGGGAGACCCACTGAGGGGTCTTCTCATATATTTGCGGTAGGATTCTTTCCCATGTTTTTATAAGGGATTTCCTTATCAGGTGATATTTGAAATATTTATGTCCAGCTGTCTTCCCATACAACAGGTGGGTTTGAAGATTGTTGGAGGTGGGGGAACCCTTCCTCCCAATGGAGCAAAGGGTAGCGGGGCTGGCTGGCCACCTCCTGCATGCTACAGTCCAGCTCTGGAGATTTAAATGAGCCTTCCTCCCCACACAGTTCTGAGAGCTTAATAGTTAAACAAAATGCCGACATTTCCCGTGAAAACTTTCGTGTTCTACTCGTGTCAGGTATCACTTGTAGCTTGGCTCTCTGTTGACAGAAATCCTTCCAACATGTGAAAAAGCCCACATGTTGCAGATTAACCAAATCAAAGACAAAACAACGTACACATTGAATATGTACAAATTACAGAAGATAATGAAGATCTTGAAACGGATGGTCTCCTAATATGAGCTTTGGTGCTTCTCAAATAAAGGGAGAGAACTGTAAAATTATATTTAGATTTGAACAAAATACATTAAACTGATCTAAATTGTAACCCCGTTCAATTTTCACCACAATATAGTGAGGCAGTTTAGAAAAAGAATGACTGGTTCAAAGCAGAGTTTCATGACTGAATAGAAATTTAAATCTGGTCTCTTAGGCACTAATTTGACATTCTAGCTAACACTGGCTCCTATATTAACTAAAGAATGACCAGCTTCTCACTTGTCAAGTTTTCTGACATTTGTTGCAGTTTTCAAAGTTTGAGACTACATACAAGTAAAGAATTTTACTTCTTTGGATCTACAGAACATTAAAGTTTAATTTTTTTAAAGAAAAGCTTTCTAATATGTACCAGAAGGGAGAAAGATCAGTTTTATCACATTGGACAGATGGTTTGCTAAAATATAGGACTGTTTTCTTTTGGAAAAAATTAGAAACTAAACAAAACACAAAATTATCCAGGCAACAGGTTCTTTAAAACTTTTACCCATGGCTGTAAAATTAAAAGAATAGTCTTTTAGAACATGTCACCTACCATGTGTTTTGATGATTGTGTGGGGGATCTCTTGGAAATGGTTGAGTTATAAACATTGCATGTGGTGATAGTGTAACAAGGCTAGATGAGCTCCACGTGAGTGCTGGAATTTCAAAGTTTCTATCAGAAATCTTAATTACATCAGTTGAAGACTGTGCAATCTTATGCAGATGCCAGATGGGTGAGGCTCCCCTCACCACTTCAAACCTAGAAACTCCACCTGAGGCTGCTGAAGCGCTTACAAGATGCTTGCTGAATTTTCTGTATATTTTTTATTCTGTCTTCCTCCCCTATCCAAGGAGCTTAGGGCCGAATGTAGAGTTCTCCACATCACATATTTTATCCTCACAACATTCCTGAGGAGTAGATAACTGCTAGGACCAGTCCCAGAGCAATTAGCTGATTCCAGGGATTGTCATTCTTCTCTTGGGGCTATCATTTCAGCCCCAGAGCACAATTCTTTAATTCCATTGCACATTTTCATTGCAACTTTTTTGTACTGTAATGAATTTCAATGGAGCCAATGCCAATCAATTAGCACTCATGGCTCCCATTATATCCAATGGGCCTTCCAGCCTCTCCTATTGTTTTCAATCAGCATTTTTGTCATTTGTTTTAGTATTTCCCAGATTTGGATTTGCCCCTCATTGTGGGAAGTTGGGAACAAAACTACAAAGAACTAGGAAACATGAAATCAGCAGGTAATAGCAAAATGCAAAGGTAGTAAATTATTGGGACTATAGAAAAAAAAGAAAGTGAACATGAAGAAGGATTTTTTTTGTTTTGCACTGTTGCAGTACTCTCCTACGTGGGAACACTCCACTGCCATTGCTCCACTCACTGATTCTTGCCTTCTATGGGTCTATTATGTATGTGTGTGTGTATCCATGGACCATTGTTTTGTTTTCCATATTTGTTGACAGATTCTTGTTAAAATTTTGATGGACTCCATTTCTGTAGCTTGAAATAGCTCTATTGGTATTCCATCTACTCCAGGTGCTTTGTTTCTCCCAATTGCTTTGAGTGAAGCTTTTACTTCATTTTCTAAGATTTCTGGTTCTTCATCAAATGTTTCTTCATTGAAGGTATCTGTCATCCTTCCATCTCTTTTGTATAGTTCTTCATTAATGTGGTATGAGGATCAATGAGTTTATGGCCCTTAACCATTGTCCTCAATCATTTAGTGATTGCAGATAGCACTTTTAGCTTTAACATAGTCTAGAAGAAAATCCCTGACTATTTAAAAACCACCCACCTGGGCTGATAGAATAATCTGACCAAGGGAAGTTTGACTATTGGAAGCTTATACCCTGAAAATCTTGTTGGTCTTTAAGGTGCTACTGGACTAGAATCTTCCTTAAATAATGTTGATCCTTTTTTTATTTGGGTATGTCACTTGAGATGTAAGAAGTTTTATTAAGTAAGTAAGTAAATAAATAAGCACAGGATGCTGGAGCACTAATGCACACTCCAGTGCGAGCTGACCTATCAATCCCTTCTCTATGCCATACTACCTCTGAAATGCTCCTCCATACTTCTTTCCTTAATCAGTAATGGGAGCCTACTCAGTATGAAGCAATTGTCTACAAATGACAGAAGCATTTGCTTTTCACATTCCATTCTGAGACATTCAAAGAGAACATACTGGGTTGGATTTACCAAGTGAGCAGCCTTGCTCCAGATGAAGAAGCCTTCCTCAATTGCAGAAAGTCTTTGTAGTGGTAGTAAGGTAGTCACGGAATACAACCCATATTTTTTCATTAGTATTTTAACAGTGAAATCCTAAGCAGAGTAACTCTGTTTAGGATTCACTGTAAGTTGTTTTCTAGGCAATTTTACTGTAAAGAATTTATATTTCTAGAAAATATGTTACAAATACCCTTTGCCCTTTGATGCCAAAGAGCTTTCTCCTCCCTCCCACCCTCAAAGAGCAAACAAGTATCTAACACTCAAATCTCTTATTTCTGAACACTGCTCTTTATATGGAATAAAAAATTGGAAGATAAAGAAATGAGCTTGCAGAATCCTTTTTTATCACAATAGCAGATAATGTTATTTATTTATCTCTTCCAACATAGTTCATATGAACCAGTTGCAAAAATAATGCTGTGTAAGATATGGATGTACTGATAATATATGGACTTCCTAGAGTTTTTTAAAGTCTTTTTAAGAAGCAAATTGAATTAAGCCTATGGAAATGTGCATTATGTGGTATTCCACCACTACCTGTCTGGAGGAAGGAACATCATATTGGGGGGGGGCTGCTATTTTTGCTATTTCAATTTGATTTACTTAGTAACAACATTGGATAAATGCCAGTGTGGTGACAGTCATCAAAAATATGCAATACCCCTGAATTCTTATCATCATGTTCCATCTTCATGATTTCTCTCCTCTATAGTATGCAATTTTATTTATTCATTCATTCATTCATTCATTCATTCATTCATTCATTCATTTGTACAGTCAGTATCAAGGTATTTCCATAAACAATGCCATAGGGTAAATAAATACAAGTTTACAAAGACATAGCATTAGCAAGAATCCAATACAGAGTTGAAGGAATGCTGAAACAGAACATAAATTCTAGGACTAACATTAGACAACATGAAACACAGCTAGCTCATCACTGGTCTGTCAAGGTCAATGTTGTCTTATTTATTTAGATTGCATTGGTTTCTAGGAGAGGACTTGATTTTTATCTATAATATTAATAATAATAACATTTGATTTATATACCACCCTTCGGGACAACTTAATGCCCACTCAGAGTGGTTTACAAAGTATGTAATTCTTATCCCCACAAGAAAACACCCTGTGAGGTGGGTGGGGCTGACAGAGCTCCGGAGAGCTGTGACTAGCCCAAGGTCACCCAGCTGGCTTCACGTGAAGGAGTGGGGAATCAAACCCGGTTCTCCAGATAAGAGTCCCGCGCACTTAACCACTACACCAAACTGGCTATATATTTCACACCAAGTATTTCAGTCATCTCACTGGACTGGTGTATTTTTTTCATGTTTCCACATGATGTCATTTGTGCCCAGAATGTTCTTTACTGTGTAATCTGCTTTATTTCTGCAACTGGTTCATATGAACTAAATTACAACTAGGATTGCATACATGTGTGAGGTATTCCAGTCCTGAAGAATATGGAGTAGGACTTTACTTTCCTCTCTCCTCTCAATAGCTGCCCTGCTGTGCCAAAATTTCCCTTGCAGTCTACACTCTCTTGCTTGCCTGCTGTCCTCCAAACTTTATCCCTCTTCCAAGCAGAAGGTGGGCAAGGCCTGCCTGCCCACAAGCCTTGCCCACCTTCTGTCACCAAATTCCCTTATCTTGTTTGTCAGCCTCATCCTTATACTACTTTTCTTCAGCTTCAGTAGCTGTAGTGCTGTCACTGTCTGAAAAGTTTCCTATCAATTACCCCATAGACGTTAATGTTATATATGGATGCCTTTCATTGCCTCAAAGCAGGAGTGATGGTAATGGTGGTGTTATTCTGTCTACCTGAAATTTGGCAATGTGGGTTTCCTTGGAAAGTACCACAACCTCCTTGAGATTTGTGCAGTTTGGATAAAAGCCATAAAGATACAGACCTAAGAAGGGGAAGAGGAATCTTCTATTGAAAATGATAGGAAATAATAACAAAATAGAATTATGAAATTAAAAACAATTAAAATAATAATGAAACTAAACCAAAATGATGAAACAAAAAAAAATAAAACAGTTCCTTTCAGAATTAATAGTAAAAAGGAAAGAAACAAAACAAATTTCCATTTACAATGTTATTTTTATGCAATACTATCCATACCTCCCTGTCAGTTTATGGAATTCAAGTTACTCTGAACTCATCTCCCAACTCCTGTGGCAAGAAGTCCAAGGCCTCTTAAATCAAAGGTTCTTTATTGAAAGATTACATTCAAAGTACAGGTGTCCATAATTATCCAAAGGCTAAGAAAGCTGTTGGCTGAACACTAGGCTTTGTTGAGAATGATGTGCTGGTTACAAATTGCAATATATCAAACACTCCTTTCTAATGCCCCCCCTATAGTCTAGAAACAGCAGAGGTCTGGGAATGTGAAAGGGAGACTCCTCCAAGGCCTGTGGCAAGCCCATATAGATAAGGCCGTCCTGGGAACGCAGCTGCTTGGCTGTGAACCTGCAAACAGACAACATTGGAAAACTACAACAGTTAGCAGAAAACAATATGGCAGTGCTATGGTTAGCCCTGACATCCTGCCCCCCTAAAGGCCCCCCTTCACCCCTCAGCTCCCACTTCGTCAGGATACTTCTTGTGGAATTTGGCTAGGAGTTTAGGAGCATTTACATGGGAGGACTCCACCCACTCGCGAAAACCTTCATCAAAGTCCTTCCATCTGATAAGATAAAATATTTTGTTATGTTTCTTTTTGGAGTCCAATATCTCCTCCACCTCGTAGTGGACTTGTCCATCTATTAGGGTAGGATGGGGCTGATTTCTCTGGATGCCATTCATCTGGTGGGGGTGCCTTTTTTAGTAGACTGAAGTGAAAGGTTGAGTGCATTTGACGTAGATTCTTCAGTAGTTCTAATTCTACAGTTACCTCATTGATCACTCTTTTCACAAGAAAGGGCCCCATGTATTTTAGACCTAGTTTTTTACTAGGCTGTTCGCTTTTAAATTTTTTTGTGGAAACAAAAACGTTATCTTCAGGTTGTAATTTCCATTGTTCCACACGGTGGTGATCTGCGTATTTTTTGTAATCCTCTTTGGCTTTAGTCAAAAGTTTTTTTAATTATAGTCCATTGTTTGGTTAGGGAGTTTCACCACTCCCGTAGATCCCCCTGCTTCTTGGATTCAGGGGTGATCTCGAGGGGGATGGCCTGCCCTTCATATCCATGTACAATTTTAAAGGGGGACTCCCCTGTGGAGCTGTGAATTGAATTATTGTACGCATATTCAGCATAAGGAAGAAAATCCATCCAGTTGTCCTTTTGGTAGTTAATATAGCATTTAAGAAATTGTTCCAATATTTGATTAGTGCGTTTGGATTGTCCGTCGGTCTCAGGATGATGAGCGGAACTTAATCCTTGCTCTATGCCGGCGATTTGGAGAAGCTCCCGCCAGAAGTTGGCAACGAATTGAACACTCCTGTCGGAAATTACCTTGCAAGGAAAAGAATGCAATCTTACTATGTGGTGCATGAACAAGCTGGCCAATTTCTTTGCCGTGGGGATAGCAGTACATGGGATGAAATGAGCTTGTTTGGAAAACAAATCAACAACAACCAAAATACATGTGCAACCTTTGGAAGCTGGTAAATCTGTTATAAAGTCTGTTGAAATCACTTCCCATGGACAAGAGGGGGTTTCAAGGGGTTGCAACAGTCCAGGGGGTTTTCCCCTCCTCGGTTTGGCCATTATGCAAGTGGGACAGGAAGCTATATACTGAGAGACGTTTCTTCTCATATTGGGCCACCAAAACTGTCTTTGGACTAAAAGCCAAGCTACAAGTGATGCCTGACACAGGTTGGACACTTATCAGCTTCCCTCAAGTTTTGATGGGAAATGTAGGCATCCTGGTCTTGCAGCTATAATGGAGAGCCAAACTGTAAAACCAGGACACCTACATTTCCCATCAAAACTTGAGCTAAGCTAACAAGTGTCCAACCTGTGTAAGGTGTCACTTGTAGCTTGGCTCTAAGTGGACGGTCTTTAGGTAGCCGAAATGTCTGGCCAGTTTGGCATCGTGGCATTGCTGAAGCACCTCCTTCCTTAAACTTGCGGGAATGTAAAGTTTCGATCCTTTGCGCCATTCCCCCTCTGCCGTTTTGGTCAGTTCTGCTGTGGGCGCCTCCTCCCCCTCCTTTTCCACCTCGCTTTTCACATTTTCTCTCCACCCACTGAGTCTTGGCTGCTGTCCCAACTGTTCTTTGGTTGCATGGCTATGTGTCGTTACCGCTCCTCCCAGTTGGGTGGGGGAGAAAACAGTTTCAATTATCTCCTCCCTCTGGCTTTCGTGTTGGGACATGTGTGAAAGGGCATCCGCCAGGAAATTAGATTTGCCTGGCATATAGTTCAGTGTGAAGTTAAACGTGGAAAAGAATTCCGCCCACTGAAGCATTGAGATGGCGGGGAGTGTGAAGGGCTTCTAAGTTTTTGTGATCTGTCCAAACTTCGGAGGGGTGGCGAGCTCCCTCCAGCCACTGCCTCCAGGTTGTAAGTGCTAATTTTACTGCAAATGCTTCCTTTTCCCATACACTCCAATTTCTTTCTGCATCAGTGAATTTTTTGGATAGATAGGCTCATGGACACAATTTTTTATCAACATCCTGTTGCAACAACACCCCTCTCATGGCTGTGTCGCTGGCATCCACTTGCACAATGAATTTACTGTTTTCATCTCGATGCTGCAATATGGGCTCTGATATGAATTGACTTTTTAGCCCATTGAATGCTCGCTGGCAGTTCACAGTCCAATTGAATTTTGCCTGGGGTTTGCTTGCTTGTATGTCCTTCCCCTTTGTCTTTAACAGATTGGTGAGGGATAAGGCAATCTTAGCAAAATTTTCTATGAAGGGCCGATAGAAGTTGGCAAACCCCAGAAAGGATTGTAGCTGCTTTCGGGTAGTGGGAGCGGTCCAGTCATTTACTGCCTGGATTTTTGCAGGGTCCATTTTAAACCCTTGGCCAGAGATGCGGTAGCCCAAATAGTCTAGCTCCTCCTTGTGGAACTCACATTTTGACATAATGCAATTTATGTTGCATTAGGGCCTTTAAGACTTTCCGAACTAATTCCACATGGGATTTTTTATCGGGCGTATAAATCAGCACATCATCTAGGTAAACAACAACCCCTTTATATAAATATTCATGCAAAACTTCATTGATGAGCGTCATGTACACGGATGGGGCCCCTTTTAAGCCGAAAGGCATGACTAAATATTCATATTGTCCTAGGGGCGTATTGAACGCAGTTTTCCACTCATCCCCCTCCCTTATCCTTACATGAAAGTAAGCATCTTTGAGATCCAACTTCGAAAAGATCTTACCCTGTGCCACTACGCTGAGTAGGTCCCGGATCAAAGGGATGGGGTAGGCATTAGACATCGAGACTGCATTGATTCTGCAGAAATCCGTGCACAACCTTAGTCCTCCATCTTTTTTTTTACAAACAACACAGGGGCTGCATGGGGAGAGCTAGCGGGTCGAATGAATCCCCTCTCCAGGTTCTTGTCAATGAATTTCCGTAACTCTTGACGTTCTGCTGGGCTCATGGAGTATAGCCGTCCTTTGGGTAGTTTCTCCCCAGGCACTATCTCGATGGCGCAATCCATGGCGTGGTGTGAGGGGAGTCCATTCACTTCCTCCTCGCTAAAGGCTTGGGCTAGATCCACATATTCGGTCGGTATCTGGCCCAACTCTTCCACCATGAATAGTGCTACTTCGAGCTGGGATGAAGCCTCCTTCCCCCACTTGGTATTCCACTCATGGGTTTGGCAAAATTCTCAGCTAAAAATCATCATGCCTTCTGACCACTTTATGAAAAGGTTGTGATCCCATAGCCAGCGGCTACCTAGTATTAACGGGTATTTGGCAACCTGGCTTACTATGTATGGCCGGATTTCCCAATGTTTCCCCATACCGGTGGGGACGGGTTCAGTTTCATAGGTGGCCGGATTCATATTGGACCCATCCATTTGCTCAAACACTATGGGATTATCCAGCTCGTGGGCCTCCAGCCCTAGTCCATTCACCAGAGCAGGTGATATAATGTCTCTAGAGCTCCCAGAGTCTATTAGGGCTTGCACTCTTACATGCGTCCCCTGCTTGGGATTTACCAGTACCACTGGCATGAATAGTATGGCCCCCCTTTCTCTCACCTCTTTCGGGGTGGTTTCTTCTCCGACCTGCCGTGGGGGCCTCTTCACGACAGATCCTCCTCATTTCCAGACTGCATATATGCTGAGTTAGGTTCCTGGGCCTGATAGGTAGTTTCTTCAATGACTTCCTCGGCCTCTAGTCCCGTCTCCGATCTTCCATGTCTCACTGGAGGTTTGCGTTCCACCTTTCCCGTGCGGGGAGCTGGGATCGGACGCTGCGTAGTTGGCTCTCAGAGGGGCTCTCGAAGTGGGCACTGGGCTGCATAGTGCCCACTGCTTCCACTCTGTAAGCATAAGCCTTGCCTCCAATGGGTGTCTCGGGTTCCCCGAGCTGGCCCTGGGGCTCCCGGTATACCTCTGCCCCTACCCGGTGGAGGTGCTACCCTCTTCGGAGCTCCTTGCCGATGTTGCTTCACCAAACGGACTACTTGCATATGGTTTTCCACCTCACAGGCAAGCTGAACCCATCTCAATAGCGTTGGTGGATCGTCCTGCATTAGTACTCTATCCAGGAGTTCAGGATTTAGTCCATTTTGAAACAGTTCAATCTTTACTCCCTCATAGTAATTGGGGCATTTGGCAGCTAGCTGACAGAATTTGGCCGCGTATTCTCTGACGGGTTTGGATCCTTGCTGAATAGCTCTTAGCTCCGTGTGAGCTCTCTCGCTTTCCAAGGGATCCTCATATTGGGCCCTTAGGGCTGCTATGAAGGCTTGTAAGTTCCAAAGTTCCGGGCCCCCCATATCATATAGGGTTACATACCATTCCGCTGCTATGCCCTCCAGCCTTGACGCTAGGTGGACCACCCGGCTTTACTCCATGGGAAACAGGTGTCCCCACAAATTGAAGAACTGCAGTGCTTGCACTATGAAAAATCCCAAGTTTCGGGGCTCCCCATCGACAGTGGCCTCCAACGTGATCCATCCCAGGGGTACTTCCACCCCCCGGTCCTGAAGCACCGCAGGTGCCCCGCCCTGGACTGGCGCAGGACAGGGTTGCAGGTAGGGTGTTGGTATTTGCAGCGCGGGGCTCCTAGACCCGTATGGCGCGGGGTGGGCTGGCCCTGTTCCATCCCCTCGGTGGGGTAGGGGGCCAGGAGCTGGGGGAGCCTGTTGTCCTGGTGGCCACCACAGTCCCAGCACTCCCCTTCCCCCTGCCTGGGGCCTTCTGGTCCCAACAGACACCGGCACAAGTGGACCGGCTCCTCCATTTGGGTTTACAACTTGTGCAGGAGGAGGCAGCTGGGGTACTGGGACTGGCGGCCCTTGCAGCACTGCCAGAAGCTTCGCAGGGATTGGTGTGGCTGGTGCAGCTGGAGCTGGAGCAGGGGCTGGTGGGGGTCCCATGGGAGGGATGGTCGATAGTGCGGACGGTCCTGTCGGTGGTGCGAACATTAGTCCCATTAGGTGAGCTGTTTGAGCTCACATTAGTTGGCGGTGCCAACATTAGCCCCATTAGGTGAGCTGTTTGAGCTAGCTCCCCCCACATGGCCTCCACCTGTGCCTCGATGGCTAGGTAGCGGGCATTGTCCAATCTTCTCCTGTCCTCCTCTGCTACTCTCTCCACTTCCCACCATAGTGCATCCTCCCAGTCCTTCTGCAACTTGTTGGCTCTCTCCACTTCCGCGGCCGACATACCAGGGTTGGTCTGCAGTCCTCTTTCCTGCATGTCCTCAGCCGGGGCCTCAATGGTCTCGTGGTAGCTGGAGGTGGAGGACGTTGACACAGATTCCTTCATTTGATCCCCCCCTCCTGGTACTTCCAGTAGGGCCGATTGCCCTGCGATCGCCGCATCCCCTGAACCAAATCCTTGTTTGAGCTCCCACACTTCAGAGGGCGATACCGGTGTTACCAGAACTGCTTTTTATATTGGGGGAAATTAGCTTTAGCAGTCTGTAACTAAAAATAGTGCGGATCTAACCTATGTTTATGGAGGTCCCGATTCCAGACACTCTAGTGACAAAGAGGCAGACTACAAATAGGTTCAAACATGTGTATTTACTAATAGTGTGGCGTAAGCCTGAACTTGCACATACACACAAGAAAGCACACAAGACCTAGGAAATACAGAGTATGAAATATAAAGACTTTCGCATTAGCAGGTTCCCAACGTTGGTGGGGAATACTCACAATCCCAAAGCGAAGCAGAGACACAACAGCGAGGTGGCCCAATGCCAGCAGTGGAGCCACAGAGAGACAGCAAAGGGGGTCTGGATAGGATGGCACGCGCGCCATGCGGTCTGGGAGACCGGCTTAAATACCCCAAAACGTACCCTGGGGCTGGTGCTGTACTTGGTGGTTCTCACAGATTAAAACAAAGGTTCTAATGGGTTACTGAATGGCTTGGATGGGCCACTTTGGTAATCTGATTGTGATAAGTGACACCTCAGGAAGAAGGGACAAAGGAGGGAGGAGGAAATCCGAGTGGGCTGAATGGATGTTCCAGTGGACAGGGCTTGCCCTGATGTCATCAGCTCTGGAATGCGGAGGTTTCTTTGAGATGCATTCTCTAAGTGCTTGGGATGGTCGGCACTTAGTTCCTTCTCCGGGGCGGCTCCTAAGATATGCAGAGCGGGGCGAGGTACTCTCGCTGCGGACGTGGTGTGCCCGCTTCACCGGAATGGCTTCCCAAAGCCGTCTTCTTCCCTGGGTCTTCTGGCTGCCTGAGAATATGGATGCCGGCTGGGCATAGCTGGGGCTGGTTTGCAGGCTGCCCGGTAGTGAGGGCAAGCTCGGGGACTGGCCCACGGGAGGCTCCAGGCAGGAACTGACCAGGGAGCACCTAGCCAGGCTCTCTGGAGGTTTCCCCGGCAGGCGCCCGGCTGCTAGCAGCGGCTTGGGCCCAGACGAGGCAGGCTTTCATGGAGGCAGGGGGAACAGCACGTAAAACACAGTCCAAAGCAGGGAACAGACACTGTCCGTGGCAGATGGCAATGCAGGCACGGGGCACACTTGTAATAAAGTCCAAACACACACTGGGAAATCCAGATACAGGTCTGGGCAGGGCTGCCCAGGAAGAGAGTCCTTTGTGCAGTTAACCAAACATGGAGCCAGGGAACTACACAGTCTATTGCAGCAGCAAGGTAATTAAACAAGCAGGCAGGAAACTGACACGGGTACCAGAACACACACGTGCAGGGAAATCTTTGTGTAACAGTGAAACAGCAATGCAGGAAACTTTAACACAGTTCATGGCAGGCCTTAAAGCAGGAGAGGGGGCCTACTTGGCAACACCGGGCACTGAGCCGCTGTTCCACTGGCCCATACTTTGGTCAGGCCAGTCACCCCTAACATTTCATAGTGCATCACCTGGACCTTGCCCATCAGATTATCCCACCGGTCCCCAGAGGGCTGAGCAGGATCCCTCCCCAAGTTTGCTGACCCAACAGACCCCACGTCGAGATTATCCCAGCTTTGTAATTCCTGGCTGGGACCTTCTCAGTCCTGAGGCAATACCTCTCCGCTTTCAGCTTGCTGAGGAGCCTCTACTAAACATCCCGCTGCTTCATCCCACACATACTGTGGAATCACGCTAATCCTAGTGCCATGAGAGGCCGCCGTGGATGCCTGCAAAGCTTCCCACAATGGATCTCCACTGGTCCTGATCCCCGGAACCTCCAGCACGGGGGCTAGTTGGGCTTCCTGGCCAAACACTCCAGATGGGCGTGAAAACATAGTCCCAAAGATCCTCTCTCTGCTTTCTCGAGTACATGGCCCCACTGTCGAGGAGTGGGCACTGAAGTCACAGGATTGAAGCCTCTCCCAATGGAGACCCAAGGCTTAGCACCCAACTCACTCCACGTGGTGCCGGCTGCAGGGTTCGGCTGACTTTCCCCTGTAACAGGTATAGAAGAGGTCTCTCCACCCTCCATTCCAGGAGTAGTAGGTTCAGTCAGAATATATCCGGTAGCCATCCTTCCCAGGTGTGGGTTAGGGAGAGAAGATTGATACTCAACAAAATGTCAGTTTATGGAATTCAAGTTACTCTGAACTCATCTCCCAACCCCTGTGGCAAGAAGTCCAAGGCCTCTTAAATCAAAGGTTCTTTATTGAAAGATTACATTCAAAGTACAGGTGTCCATAATTATCCAAAGGCTAAGAAAGCTGTTGGCTGAACACTAGGCTTTGTTGAGAATGATGTGCTGGTTACAAATTGCAATATATCAAACACTCCTTTCTAATGCCTGGGAATGTGGTCTGGGAATGTGAAAGGGAGACTCCTCCAAGGCCTGTGGCAAGCCGGTATAGATAAGGCCGTCCTGTGAATGCAGCTGCTTGGCTGTGAACCTGCAAATAGACAACACTGGAAAACTACAACAGTTAGCAGAAAACAATATGGCAGTGCTATGGTTAGCCCTGACACTCCCCCCAAAAAACACAGAATAGGTGGCAAATTCCAAGGCTCACATAAGAACACAGGGTGGGTGCTTCAATGCCCTTGAAGAGCAAAGGGGAACCACAGCTAAAAATGGAGAGAAAGCATTGACCTGGGCTATCTGGAACCTCTATTGCAAGGGTGAATTCACAGTGAATATACACACACAGAGAAATTCATCCTGGATCATCCCTCATTGGAAAGTAAAACAAGAAAACAAAAAGAAAACATGAGATAAATCATTCATTCATAAAAGAACACACACTTTTTTCTAAAATATTCACCCCTGGGGAACCTGGGATCTCTAGGCACAATTGATGGCACAACTGATGGGCAGCCATTTTAAGTGTATCTTGGTGCTGGTGCTGGTGGCCATTTTGAGTGTGTCTTGCAGCTGGTGTCCATTTTAAGTGCCCCCTTCATAGCCTACAAACAACAGCTCAGCTCCATTTGTATTTTCAAAGTACCCTCCCACACACACACCCTCAGTTCCATTCCTGGGCAGCTAGAAATTATTTTTTAAAAAGACAGAAAAAGGGTGTGAGGAGTTTCAATGTCTATTCAATCTGTCAGACAGGCAAGCCAGCCCGCCTGCCATACCTGTGAATGGATGTCTACTGCAGGGGATGGGTAATAGCGTAGTTGCCATTTTCCTTCGCTGTATCTTGGCTATACTTTGCGGTGTTATCAGAACAGCTGGGACTGAGTGGTCTGGGAACAGACCGACCTTGAGGAACTTTGCTTTGCCTCTCCTCCAGGACTTCCATGCTTTGCAGCTCCACGCCAACTTTAACTGACTGTTGTTTGAACTGGGGGGAGGGGACTGGGGGGTATAACCTTTCTGGGAGCCTCCTCGGCTTTGGCTCTGTCCCTGGCTGGCTCTTTCCCTCACCCACACACTCGGCAGCAAAGTGGCCCTTTCCCCCACATCTCAAACTCAGCCCTCGTCTCATTCTCCAATCTCTCTTGTTCAAGAGAACGTTGGCTTGCGGCATCCCTCGCTCCCAGGGTCAGGCATCCGCCAACCCGTTCCACTGACCAGTTTGATGCAACTTCAGCAACTTCACTATTTGCTCTCGATTTTCAATCTCACAAGCAAGTTGAATCCAGCCCAGGAGGCTTTGAGGCTCATCCTGCACCATCGCTTTAGCCACCAGATCAGGGTTCAGGCCAGCTCTGAAAAACTCTATCTTCACTCCTTCCATCCAGTCTCTCAGTTTAGCTGCACATTCTCTGAACTCTGCTGCATACTCCCAGACGGGACGGTTGCCCTGCTTTTCTGCCTCAGGTGTAATGCTATTATACGCCAGTCTTATGTAAAACTGGGATTCGATGTTGCTCTAGTCCAAGCAAACATACTCCTTCCATTATGTCTGTCTGTCTGGTACTGCGATTGCCTTAAGCAGAATTTAAACATATTCCTTCCATTGTGCTTAGTTCTCAATTCAGAGACCAGATTCCTGCACGAGGAAGATCTTTCCCTGTAGTGAGCCAAAGAGAAGCCATTCACTTCTTCACCTAGGTCATGTAATTATTAAATTTGTTATTGTCACTTACTGGAGCAGAAAGTTTACCGATACATATATTTAGTTCACTATGTAAAGTAAGATTGAACAGACCTCAGGGGCATTGTTTTGTGAACAAGAACAAGCAAGAAAAGACATTCCTGTTAAATTGTTTCAGGAGGATTCTGATCAAATCAAACATACCTGCAGATTAATCACAGAGTTATTTGCACAAAACATCTCTCCAGTATCACTGTGAGCAGAACTACCTTCAAGATGTCTGAAGGGCTCATAATAAATTAGAAATTTTTCACTTTAAAGTGGGTGAGATCTTATTCATGTTACATTTTTTACATTACTTCTTGGTGTTTTTATACTTAATTGCTACTATCCAACTTGGAGTTAAGAGCACTTAAGCCCATTGATTCCAATGCTTAAGCACACTTAACTCCATGTTCAATTGTGGCCAATTTTGGCAATACACTTCTCAGGAAATAGATGACTAGTAAATGCAAGAAACAGAGGGGAAGAGCTTGTGGCTGTACATACTATTATATGAATACAAGCTCCTTACATAAATTTCCATGGCTGCTTCCACATAAGACATTTTTCTATGCCTTTGCTTTTAAACTGGAGCACTTTTTTTACCATTCACAGAATGTCACCTTCTAATCATTCATTTTCCTTATTTTCCAATCCTTGATATGCTTTTTACAGGTTTAATTGGTACAATCTACTCAGGATTTCCAATACTTAGTACTGCTTTACCACAATTTTAGCAGTAAGTACCCTGGAGCTACCATTTCCTACCATGCCACCAGCTTTTTTTTTTAAGCTCTTTAAAAGCCATCTAGTGCCATGACCCTGAAAAATGAAGGAAAAAATGGTGGCAAGTAGAGTAAAATATGCAGAAAATGACTGTGTGGGTGCTGTATTGGTAATGCAAATGTCTCTGCCACAGCAATTAATGCAAAATGAAGGATTCTAGCCAGAAGGATACAGACCATATTGCATTTACCTAACTTGTTGCTAAACGTATTTCCAAAAAAATCAAAACTTTTGTGATAACCTGATATTTATACTGTTCTGATTGTTCAAGTGAAACAATTGTACAGCTTTCACAGCAGAAGAAATCCAGATGATTGCTTTGGAGAATAACGCAGCACCAATAAAATGGTATGAAATTTCAAAAAAAATTCTCCTGAATTTCTTGCAATATTTCAGGGGATGCCAAGGTGCAAATCTTACATGAATCAATGAGTAATGTTGGATAGTACCTCTTGAATTCCAAAGCATTTGAAGAAGCAATTATGTTGACTTTGCCTCTTCTATTTGTTTGTTTCAAACTGCACCGGTCCATTAATTCTAGTCTAACTGGCAAAACTTCTAGGTTCTTTTAATGCAAAACTTGTGATTTCATAGAAGTATTTTTGCTCAAGATTTGACTGATGAACATGTCCCAGTAAATTGGTAAATCACAACATAAAATCAATTTGGATACAACTATCCACAATCACAATTTTTTATAATAGCAAATGTTTCTAAACTGAAGAAAATAAAAGTTCTGCAAACTGTTTGCAAAATAGTTTGTACAAATCCAGAAATCAAACCAGTAGAATTTATACCACATCAGAAACAAGACAACTTAAGTTAAAAATTTAAAAATGTGGAGGACATTTCAGATGAAAAGATTTCCAGAAATATTCCTAGGCTGAATCCACATTACCTCTGCGCGTCCCGGTGTTGCACTAAATGTTCACTGAACACCCGGAAGTATGGCGTCTTTCTAGCGAGAGTCAGAAATCGCGCTTGAAAGACTCTATACTTCCAAATGTTTAGCAAACATTTAGTGCAACACCAGGACGCACAGAGGTAATGTGGATTCAGCCCTACTTTGGCCAAATGTTGTACTAGCAGTCTATCTGGCAGTGGAAGTCCTCCTTAAAAGTTCAAGCTACTGTTCTTCATACTAAGTGGTTGCAGTACCTATTCCTCAAGCTGCTTTATGTGTTACAGAGTTTCCTGTGAATTCTTCCTATTAATATTAATTTTAATATTAAACATGGGGCTTTATTCTTTCTGTCTGATATTTGGCAGTGTAAATGTCCTAGCTAATTACTGTACTCTCTCAGAGATTTGTCTAGTTCAGAGAGAAAATCATGTAGGCATAGATCCAAGAAAAGTGTGTGTGTGGGGGTATCCCATTGAAACCAATGTGAAAAAATAACAAAATAGAATTATGAAAACAAAACAGTAACAAAATAAACAATAACAAAACAAAACCACACAAAACAATAATGAAACAATCCCTTTGGGAATTAACAATAAAAATGAAAGCAGCAAAACAAATCTAAGAGCGGAACTACAAGTGACAAAAGGCACAGGTTGGACACTTCTCAGCTTCCCTCAAGTTTTGATGGGAAATGTAGGCAGTTTGGTGGAATGTTGGACAAGTGACAGTTGAAAAGTCCATTGGACAGCAGTCAGAGAGCCAAGCTGCAAGACTAGGATGCCTACATTTCCCATCAAAACTTGAGGGAAGCTGACAAGTGTCCAACCTGTGCCTTTTGTAACTTGTAGTTCCGCTCTAATATAATATAGAATAGCAGATTGTTCTGGAAAGGAAGGAAGGAGTCATAGTGAATTCCAGAAGACAGTTTGTAGGTTGTATAGCCCAATTCACAGTTTGATGTAACAGCAGCAACAATTATACAGCTCTTCTGGACAGATTAGTGGTAAACAAAGTCAATGCCTATCTCAGAAAAGTGAACAAAGTCTGTTTATTACTATAATCCCCACAATACAGCTGGGGAGCAGGGCTGAGAGGAGTGTCTTACCCAAGGCTGAGTTCAGTGGGATTCGAACCAGCAGAGTGCTGATTTACAACCTCACCATGAACCCATGATAGAGCTGTTGTAGCACAGTGGTTAAGTGGTTTGGCTGCAAATCAGCACTCTACTGGTTCAAAACCCACCACTGCCATGAGCTCAGTAGGTGACCTTGGGTAAGCCACTCTTCTCAGCCTCAGTTCTCCAGCTGTATTGTGGGGATAATTATAACACTAACTTGTTTACTGCTTTGAATGAGGCACTAATCTGTCTAGAAGAGCTGTATACAAGCAAAGTTATTATTATTTATTACTAGCTTGATGCCCGTGCTTCGTTACGGTATTTAACTACTTTAAATCCAGTTATAATACTCTTGGGTATGAAACATTTTTTGGTTTGTGGGGGGTTTTTTTAGTTGGTTTTGTAGTATAATAGCATAATACCTGAGCTTCACAAAGGTGTTTGAATAAAGCAAAGTGTGTTGATGCCGAAAACTGATGAAGTGAATTTTGAAATGTAACATTTATTGAAGAGATTTTAAAAGGAAAAATTTGTAGTGCAATAAATAAAGAGAAAAATACGTACAACCTTTTTTCCCCTACTCTTTGTAGACCTCATCGGTGGTTTCCCCCTCAGGTGCTAGGATCAACAGGCTGCTGGGTGAGCTCAGTCTGGAGCAGGCCACACAGAACTGTCCATGTGAGAAGCAGTCCTCCCTCAAGTCAATTCTTGCTACCTTCAGTATCTGCCCCTGAGACTTGTTGATCATCATAGCAAAGCAGCCTTGAGGGGGAACTGCAGTCTCTTGAATTTGAAGGGGTTCTCTGATGGTATGAGTGGTATGCATGGTATGAACACTGACTCCTCTCCCCCTGAGCACTGCCGGTGAACAATGTAGTCTTGATGATGGTTCTGTGGAGGCTTTCACACATAGTCTGGCTGCTTGAAAGTAGCAAAAGATCATATGCCATGCCTGAGTGAGCCTTGACCTTCCATGGAAATGAGCGCTTCTCTACTTGTCTTCCAGGATTGCTTTGCTCATAGAGTGACTCTGCCGCTCTGTGCATCTAGGGGTGATCTTCCTCGTATTTGGCCACTACGGCTTGGTGCACTGCAAGAGCAGGACGTGCATATTTCCTTGCCACATCTTTAAGTTGCTTACTCTTTTTTGCATCAGTGTATCTTGCACGACGTCTGCCAGAAGGCATACTCCGAGATTGTGTTCTCCATCTGCACCTCAGACTCTTCCATAATCTACAAAAAGAAAAGATATAAGAGAAGAAAACAATTATATCAGAAGTCCTTGTATAACATCTCTAAGACTTACCTGTTTTGTTTCCATCTGCCTGTACACCCTTGAATCCCCAGCTTGGGGATTCTGTGTTATGAATTCATGATGTATATGTGTAATTAATGTGAAATGTAGATGATACACTTACTGAATACACCATTAGTAGGTTCTTACCTTGCATGACTAATATATATTCTGTTTCAAATTGTGAGTTAAAAATATTTTTCTCCTCCATTTTTTTTGCTATTCTTGACTGTGGTCCACCCAGGGGAAGCCCTATTTGTTGTTAACAGAAGGCTTCTTGGCAGCAGTAAGAGGTGATGGCTGCAAGAGGTGTGAGGTAGAGTTGGACTGAGGGAGGGGTGGTGTGGTGGGCCCTTTGGCAGGTTCATGTGAGAGGTTTGCATTGAAATGGTCCCTAGAAAGGTCATGTACCATCTCCCCATGAACATTTAAAAAATTAGTTGCCATACTGATTGTTATACAAAATCCCTTTTCAGGAGTCTTGTACTGTCTTTCTTCAACTGTCTGCAGTTTCCTTTACCTGATTTTTACCTCAGAACACAGAGTTCCACCAATCAGGCCACATATGCAGATGACCTCAGGGTAGAGTGGCTGAGTTGGCAGTTGGCAGGGGGGAGGGAGGGGGATGAGCAGCCTCCCAGCCGCACAGAGAAGCTGTATCCCTATGGGAAAACACATTTTACCCCTCTTTACCCCCTTACGGGGAGAATTTCTTAAAATCTCTTCTTAGTGAGCCTCTACATCACAAAAGGAACGTTCTCTCCAAATTTCACGTTTCTAAATCTAGGGGTTTGGGCTGGGCATTTATGAGTCAGCCAGAACACTTGTCTTTATATATATAGATGATAAGACTGTGCAATGAAAGAATGAAAACAACACCACTTCTGTTTTAGGAAGAGGCATAAGAAAACCAGATACAAAACCTGGGGTTTTAAACAAACCATAGTTTTCTTAAAAGCACTTCACAAATGACTGAGTCAGTAGAGTCATGCTTTTATTATAACTCAATGCAATCAATCATTATGTCCTATAGAATGGAAGTATCACCAGGCAGGCACAAAGCCCCCTGAGGCCACGCTTGACAGTTTGGAATATAAAACTGCTTCTTGCATAAATAGGAGCAGGATGGATTAAACCTAATTGTATGGAAATGGAAATGCAATTTATATGACAAATATAAAATTGCGAGTCAGAAATCATTAAACTTGAAACCACATAAAGAATGATCAAAAACTCCTTTGAGCTATTTTAAGCCTTTACAATAACATGACATCTCTCATATTCTCTTATGGCTCACAAATCTGATTAAATCAGATTAAAACTGCTGTAAAGTCTAACTGCTAGTACTTTTACTACTCTTAGAGATATATGAATATCACCATTTGGTTGTTGCTCTTGTATGTTGTCATTGTGAGAATTTTCCTTTTGCCTACTTTTGGTGCTGTCATTGCTAGATCATTGGTTGCTTTTCTAATGCTGTTTTTGTGCTACTTTTATATTATGCACCATGTAGAGGCAACTGACATAAAACAGCACCCATTTTAATGGTAATAATTCTACTGAATTTCATTCATATGTTCAGGGGGTAAGATAATGGCAATTTTATCCTGAGCAAAGAGCATCCATATCAGTAATCGGTATTTTCAAACTGCAACAGTATGCTGACAAAATTTTATTTATTTATTTACATTATTTATATTTTGCCTGTCTCACTGAGACTCAAGGTGGATTATAAAATGTGTTAGCACAGTCCATCTCAATGATAGTTCAATAAACAATGTAACAAGGCATATAAATATGAATGTGCAAAGATGTAAAACTGGCAGAAATACAATACAGAGTTGAAGAAATGCTGAGCAGAACATAGGTAATTCTAAGCCTGACATATTAAACAACACAGAAACTACTCAGTAGGATCATATCTACAGCAACAGATAGTACACAGCAGTAAAGTCTACAGTCCCCATCCCCTTACCAATGCATCCCTTGGACACCACTTCCCTACCATACAGCCCTCCCATCTGAGTAAAAAGCCCTCTTGAATAATTCAGTTTTGCATAATTACAGAAAGGCAGGAGAGTGGGATCTTTTCTGACCTCTTTAGTGAAGCCATTCCGTAAGTTTGGAGCCACCACAGAGAATGCACATGTGTGGGCAGCTGTTGATTTTGCTGCTGTGCAAGGTAGCACTTCCAGAAGGCCCTGTTCAGATGACCAAAGCTGGTGTGGTGGAACATAGGGAGACAGAGAAACAGTTCCATAGATATGATGGACCAAGACCATGAAGAGCTTTGTATGTGATAGACAATACCTTGAACTGAACCCGGTAACTAATAGGTAGCCATGGTCCTCCTAGCTCCCAATAATACCTGAGCTGCAGTGTTCTGCACCAACTGCAGTCTCTGAGTTAACTTTGAGGGAAGCGCTATGAAGTGCCATTATAATTGCAATGTTACCATAGCATAGATGGAGGTGGCCAGATCAGCCGTGTCGAGGTAGGGGGCCATCTTTCTGGCAAGACTGAGTTTGCAGATAGCATTTTTTGCAGCTGCCTTAACTTGCTTTTCTAGCAGCAGGGCTGGATCCAGTGCTGGATCCCCTAGGCTCTTAACTGAGTCTGCAAGGGGCAAACAAACTCCATCAAAAGAGGGGAACACAATGTCCTTCAAGATCTCTGTCTTCCATTGTGCCTATGTTCAACTTCAATTTGTTCTCTGTCAGCCACTTGACCACAGTTGTTAGGCACTGTTAGGCAGTGACCATTATCTCTACTGTATCCTGTAGTGATTCGGATAGTGAGATATAGAGCTGAGTGTCATCCACACTGATGGCATCTAATTCCATAGCTCCAAGTAAGTTCTTCTTAAGGCTTTACATATAGGCTGAATAACATGAGGGATAAAATTGCTCCCCATAAGATCATTCCCACTCTGGAAATAGCTTGTCTCTAACAGCTACCCTTTGAGTCTGTTCCATAAGAAATTATTTGAACCAGTCCAAGACACATCCCTTTATATCTGCTTCTGCCTCCAACAACTCAACAAGATGGTATGCTCTACTGTATCGAAGGCTGCAGAGAGATCCAGGAGAAGCAACAAAGAAACATCACCTTTGTCTACATTTAGATGGAGATCATCCACTAATGTCACCAGAGCTGTCTCTATCCCATACCCTGGCCTGAATCCAGACTGAAAACGGTCTAAAGTACAAGGATTATCTAAAAAGATCTGGAGTTGGTCAGCTACTTGATCTCTCAATCACTTTGCAATTCTAAGTAGTTACATCCTTCCAAGCCCCATGACTTCAATAGAACTTCACTGATCATCTTCCCTTCACTCTTCAATGAACCCAGGTGCCAAATTCATGTTTGCAAAGAAAGAAGCAATATGAACTCAACTTAGAATGAACAACAACAGCTGGCCTATGTCCAAAGTTTATCAGGACTTTACCTCACCCTCTAGCACTTCCAAGACACATCCCTTTATATCTGCTTCTGACTCCAACAACTCAACAAGATGGTATGGTCTACTGTATTGAAGGCTGCAGAGAGATCCAGGAGGAGCAACAAAGAAATATTACCTTTGTCTACATTTCTGTTATCACTCTTAGCATATGAATTAAAGATATGCTAACTAGCCTAGATTCCCTATTTTCATTTTTTCAAATATTCTTCTTCAGTTTAAGAACCTTAAGGTTTTCCTGATCAGCTATTAAAATCCCTTGCATCTAGGAAAGTCTTTAGAATATCTCATGTTCAAATTGTTCAGATCTAGATTGGAGTGTGGCAATCATCCCCAAAGTTTTGCCTATCCTCAGAGCGTTGAACCACTCCTGGGGAGTCTGCCCTCATGCAAACCCCATAGACTGGCCAGCCAACCAGGGGTGACAGGGGTGAGGCACCTCATCTTAAAAAGTGAGAGTTGACACAGTTTCCCTGGAAAGGGAGATTGCAGGTGGTCCTTACGCGTAAGCGCATAAGCTGTAGTCAGCGTTCTTATTTTGGGCTTTTAGTTAGTATTTTGGAGTCAAGGTAGGAAACTTGTTTAAGGAAATAAACAATTATCTTGTGAAGGGCCTGTCAAAATCTAACCTCACATACTGGTTCTGAGGCCAGAATCTCTGTATTAAAAGAACAGCCTAGAACCTGGGAAGGCTGTCAGCCTGTCAGCTTTGGTAAAGAAGTTACAAATGAACCTTAAATGCTGAGGAATCTTGTATGGAGGAAAAGCATCAATTTATTCCCTCAGTTTCAGTATTGACAATAGGCTCAGGATCAATGTGTTAACTCCCAGTGGGGAGAAAGCACAAATTGGGGGAGGGGGGAGGGGGTGAAGTTGCAAGCCAGTTATACATTTATTCCATACTAAATCTTTAACTTGTTTATACACCTTATTTTCAGGGGGGAGGGGACCCCTTTGGTTGTTCAGTTCCATCTGTATCTTGTCTGTCAAGTCAAAATAGCTGCAGGAAAGGTGTTTTCCATTACCTTACTATTAAGTACCACAGTAATAAGAGCACAAATAAGAGCTGTACAGGAAACACAGCTTATACACTATGATCTACACTGCCATCCAAATAATAAAAGCTTTTTACTGATATTGTGACAGCTGGGAGGGGGGGTGTTAAACAGATGAAAAGAGAGGCCAAAGAGCAGGTACTTGGATAGCATTCAGTCAAGAGTGCATTTTACCTCAGAGGTCATCCTTTCAGCTCTTTCCCCTTCTCCCATCACATCAGGGGTGCACCACAATTAAAATCAGTGGCTGCCTAAGCCCTGCAGTCACAATATATAGAATAACAAGCAACAAAGCCTGCTGTGGGAAAAAAATACAACAGGCTCTAGAAAAGGGAGGGTGGACAGGCAGGCATTTTCTCCTCATCCATCACCGATTCCAGCTGGTGAAGGAGGGGGGTGGGCATAGTCATCAGCTCCATGCCTAACCTGCCTCATCTTGGCCATATGAAGGGGAGGGTGAGCTTTGCTACCTGATACATGCCTGATACATACTGGGTAAAGAGGGGTACTGCCTGCTGTTCTGTGCCTGACTATGGCTGGGTGAAAGGGGGCAGGCATTGCCACCTGCTCTGAGCTTGATCCTAGCTGGGTGAAGGGGGGTGGGCATTGCCACCTATTCCACGCTGGGTGAAGGGAAGAACAGGCATTACCTCCTGCTTGGCGCCTGATCCTGACAGGTGAAGGTGGGTGGAGGGCTTTACTACCTACTCTGCTCCTGATCCCCAGCTGGGTGAAGGGGGTGCAGCCATTGCCATCTGCTCTGCTCCTGATTCCACCAGGTTGAAGGGGGCACAGGCATTGCTGCATGCTTGGCTCCTGACTCCATCATTGCTGCCTGCTCAGTGGCTTATTCTGGGGACCTCTTCTATTTTCAGTCAAGGGGCGTAGCGATGGGTTGCGTGGCGGCACCCAGTATCGCTAATTTATTTATGAACCAATGGGAACAACAGCATATTTTACACCCGTCCAATCCTTTTAGGACAAACATGATCAGATATTTTTGATACATTGACGACCTTTATTTCCTGTATAAAGGAATTAACCAGGTAGAGGACTTTTGTCAATGGCTAAACAGTAGGGATAATTGCGTTAAATTTGCTTGGCAACACAGCAGTCAGGAGATTTCATTCCTGGACATTGTTACATACAGAAATGAGGAGAATAGGATTAAAATCAGAACTTACAATAAGGAAACGGATCGGAACTCATACCTTGAATATGGTTCCTTCCATCCACGCCATTTAAGGGAGAACATCCCCTATGGCCAACTCCTTAGGATTAAACGCAATTCATCCTCTCCCACGGATTTTGAAAGGGACAGTAGAACTCTACGTGACAACTTTCTTAAGAGGAACTACCCACAGCAGGTTGTTCAAACAGCCCTCACACGGGCTGAATCTGTCCATAGGGAAGCACTGTTTGTAAGTAAGGAACAGGATTCAGGAAAGAGATTGCGATGGGCAGTTGACTATACCCCTTTGTCGAATAGGATTAAGAAAATTGTCATTAATCATTGGAAATTGGTTGAGGGCATTGAAGGCTGTGAGTTAAGACCACAGGTTGGTTTCCGCAGGACCAGGGACCTTAGGGACGATCTGGTCCATGCTGATATACGATCAAGAGACAAACAGCATACATTACCGCAGGGCAATTTTAGAAGTGGTCGGTGCCAGGTTTGCAATGTCCTTTGGGTAGGCAAGGAAATTGAGTTAAAGGAACAGAGATTGTCTTTTACTCATTTTGCCAACTGTCAGAGTTCTATGGTGGTTATGCCATTGAGTGCCCCTGTCCATTATTATATGTTGGGTGCACTATTAGATCTATTAAGGTCTGTGTCCTTGAGCATATGTTGCGGATATGGAACCGCATCCAGGAGGCGCCTTTAACACAACACTTCATGGAGAAACAACATAAAGAGAATGCTATTAAGGTTGTTATTCTGGAAGTGCTGCAAAAAAACAACCATGACACCGCCCAGATATCTCTCCTCCGCCGGGAGGCATACTGGATTCATAAGCTTAACACGGTTAATCCAAGGGGTTTGAATCAGGACCTTTCCTTCAGTTGCTTTCTTTGAGTACTACTTGGGGAGAATTTTAAGGGGGCTGCGGGAATTCTTCACAGTATGTTATATGTAGAGATCAGTATATGAGCATAGCCCCTTTAAGAAACCTGTTACTGATTAGCCAGCGTAGAATGTAAAGGGAACTTCTGGGCATGGAGAGTGCGCAAGAGAGAAAGCAATGCCGCCTTGCTCCGGGTCTTTTTGAATTATGTGTTTGCCTCCTGTAGTGAAGGTATGTAAATATCTGTGTGTTGGCAAGGGACTGCATTGCACTAAGATTGTTTTTAAAATGGTTTTTGAACTCTTGTTGTAGCGGACCACACGCTCCTGAGGAAGTGGATACGAAATCTTTAGCGTGCAGCCAGCCCTAGATTGGGCGTGGTCTGGAACTCCGTCTTTCAGCTTCACCTTTTTCCGCTTGTTAACATCAAGGAGGACTTGGGAGGACTATATTCTAAGAGACTTTATATTGTACCCGGTTGGTCACTATGTACCCAAGAAAAGTTCCCTGGTTGATCCATTGATATATATGTATGAAATGAGATTGTATGAAATATTTATGTATTATCTATAGCACTTGCACTTTCAATAAGTTTTTGTGAATGATTGTTAAATTGGCACAATTATCTGTATTGTGCTTCCCGTGGATTTGTTCCTCTTTTGTCTTGCTCCTAATACAAGCTGGGTTAAGGTGGGGGTGGACATTGCCATTTGTCCGCTCCTAATACAAGCTGGGTTAAGGCAGGGGGAGGGCATTGCCACCTGCTCTGCTCCTTACACCAACTGGGTTAAGGTGGGGGTGGGCATTGCCATCTGCTCTGTTCTAATAAGAGCTGAGTTAAGGAGGGGGAGGCATTGCCACCTGCTCCACTTCTTATAGCAGCTGGGTTAAGGTGGGGGTGAGCATTGCCATCTGCTCTGCTCTAATAAGAGCTGGGTTTAGGCAGGGGGCAGATATTGCCACCTTCTCCGCTCATAACACCAGCTGGGTTAAGATGGGTGTGAGCATTGTCATCTGCTCTGTTCCTATTTTCAGCTGGGTTAAGGCTGGTGGTGGGCATTGCCACCTGCTCTGCTCCTAATATTAGCTGGGTTAAGGTGGGGGCTGGGCATTGCCAACTACTCTGCTTCTGATCCCAACTGGTTCAAAGGGGTGCAGGCATTGCCACCTGCTCCGTTGCTAAAGATACCAGCTGGGTTAAGGTGGGGGTTAGGCATTGCCACCTGCTCCACTCCTAATACCAGCTAGGTTAAGGCAGGGAGAGGGCATTGCCACCTGCTCCGCTCCTAATACCAACTGGGTTAAGTTGGCGGGTGGGTATTGCCACCTGCTCCTCTCCTAATACCAGGTGTTAAGGTGAGTGGTCATTTCCACCTGCTCTGCTCCTTATACCAGCTGGGTGAAGGCAGGGGATGGGCCTTGCCACCTGCTGTACTTCTAATATCAGCTGGGTTAAGTTGGGTGGTGGGCATTGCCACCTGCTTCACTCCTAATTTCAGCTGGGTGAAGGTGGGAAGTGGACATAGCCACCTGCTCCCATCCTGCTCCCGACCTGGGCTTCCCACTATGGCATGTTTTCTGGAGGGACATGGTGCCTTGCCTAGGCTTCCCTCAATGGCAGCACCCTCTGGTGGTACACCAGGGTATACAGTGAGTTATCTGAAATATGCTTACTCAATTATATAGTAAGGTAAGTGGTGACAGCCAGGTGGCTACTGCCACAGGAGTCTGTCCATTTTTTCTTTGTACATTAAGGTGAGGGCCAAGATAATCTTTTATGTGCATGAATGCAGACCATGATAACAGCAATTTACTTGCATTTATAGTCAGGGATTACAGAAAATATTATTTGAGAGAGAGAAATAGCATAACAACATCTACTAAAAAAGTGAAAATAAAATGAACAGTATCTCTCTGCCCTATAACTTATGCTTTATGTTGGTGAGTTAAGAGGTAGGCTGAATAATCTTTAAATTACCAGATTTTTGTTTCAAGCCATATTTGTCCCTCTCCATCCCAGCCATCCCTGTATTTCTCCTTCAAGTTGCTCATGTTCCTCAAGCTTTCCCATTCCAAAATCTCTTCCCCTGAAAGGACAAAGTTCTTCCTTAAACCCCAATCAGACCCTTCCCATTCTACCTGCTGTAAAATAACTTGCCTGTGTAGTAGATTTGTATGAGTCAATTGTTCATGAATTCTGGGACCATATGAAGCATTTGACCCAGCACCCCAAATATAATATGAGACAATAAATACACAAAAACACTATGTGGGTTCAACTAGTTTTATTTATTCATTTAATTAGATGATCTATGTCACCACTTACTCAAAATAAGCTGACTATTTTGAGTGCAGGCTGCACAAGGCAACCTCTTTGGTTGCCCACTGAGTAAGTCTACCCTAGTTCCAAACTCAGCCAGTAATTTCACCAGTTTTGTTTATCTCATCCTTGTACAGCTGTTCTTCTTTTGTTTTGTTGGCTGCTGTTCAACAGATAAAAGGCCATATACAGCCACATCACCGTTTAAGTTCCTATACAGTTTGATAACAGTATATATGAACAGGCGAAAGACCTACTGTCCCTGGAGTATGATTGGCTGAGTCCATTGATTAGCTTCAAGCTAGGCTAATCAGACCCTACATCAAGATCTAAATTTGTGGCCAGAATACCTCCTTTACCCCTCTTCCTGTAACAATGTCACCCACTGTGCTGTAAATAAACAGCAGTGGGTGGATACAACAGGGAACCATCTGGTTGAGTGTATGTGTAACAACCAATTGAAGTTCCAGAGATTCAAGACATAAAGACAGAGTTTTTCAATTAGCCTTCTTAAGTGGTAGATTCATTTATCAAAAAGGCTGATTAAACAGGATCAAATGCCCACTTGTACTTTTCAAAGAAGCAGGACAGCTAGAATTGCAGAGAGCAACATATTCACTTAGTTTCTCTGTTGGTAAAGCTGCTCCTCTAGACATTGTAGCTGATGGAGAAGATGGATGTGACCATAGATGAGATAGAAGGGCCTTCTTTTTAAAAAGTAAACATTACCAGAAAAAAAACAAAATTGTCAGCAAAACGCATTGACCAAATTGCCCTGCCATTTATTATCAGGAAAGCTGAAATAATTGCTGTGGATATCTGCTGCTCTTCTATTGTTCACTGTGGTTACTGGAGAGTGGTTGAGATTGCAATAGGCCCATTATCAACTGTTATCAGTCTTTCTTCTATTTTCAGCAAGAGGTATTTGGTGATCTGCTGCTGCAAATATCTATGTGGATCTTAAGACATTCATACTGTGAAAAATATTCACATAACAAAAGGTAAATGGACACGTAGATAAGTAATTGGTAACATACCTGAGATTGCCCATGGGGTTCTGTTTTGTTTAAAAGGCTAAAGTCATTCTTTGGTCCCTTGAATATCATTATTGACAGTTACAGTTTTAGAGTATAGTTTGCTCTTTTAATCCATCACTCAGAGAAACTGTAGATATGGAGATCTTAAAAAAAAATTTAACAAGTAATTGATGTGTAACTTATACAAAAAAGGTCCTTTTTTCTTATCTACAAAGCATGGTTGAAATGGCAAGCAACATTGTGATTATAGCAGCCTTTTGCATAAATGCTTTGTTAACATTGTCTAATCAGATTGTATGAAATGTTCAGCTTGATGAACAGATTTAGAAAGGAAGGTGGGGAGGGCTGAATGAAGCTGAAAAAGAAGAATCTAAAGCCAGCATGATCACCTAGTTATTGACACTAGAAAGAGACTTCTGAAAAGCAGGAAACATTCCAGGCTGAATAGCACAAATTTTATTTGAGCTGCCTTTTTTTCATAGCCATGCCAGTTACAGGTGGGAGGATACATGTTGTTTTTCTAATTAAGATAAAGATTCTTAGTATATTATTATAGTGGTGGTGGAACAGCTGCAGGGCTTCCTGAAGGATGTCTCAGCCTTAGACCCCTTCCAGTCCAGGTTCCGTCCAGGACATGGGACGGAGACGTTGCTGGTCACCCTCACAGATGATCTTCGTAGACATCTGGATCGAGGTGGCTTGATGCTGCTGATATTATTGGATCTGTTGGCAGCATTCGATACAGTCAATTACGATCTTCTGACTCACTGCCTCGCTGAGGTGGGGATACGAGGGACTGCCTTACAGTGGCTTGTCTCTTTTCTCCATGGTCGGGGACAGAGGGTGGCGCTTGGGGAGAAATTGTCATCCCACCACTCTTTGGTGTGCGGGGTGCCACAGGGAACAATACTCTCCCCTTTATTGTTTAACATCTATATGCACCCCCTTGCCCAGTTGGTGCAGTTTCGGACTTGGGTGTCATCAATATGCAGATGATACCCAGTTGTATCTGATGATGGACAGCCAGCCCAATTCAGCCCCAGATGTCCTGGAACATGCTTTTGCAGCCGTGACTGGTTGGATGAAGCAGAGTCAGCTGAAACTGAACCCGACGAAGATGGAGGTCCTGTACTTGAGCCACGGGGGATTAGGCTCGGGACTCCGGCTCCCGGCCCTTGATGGGGCATTGTTAGTGCCAGTTCCGACGGTTAAGAGCCTGGGGGTGATCTTGGATGCCTCCCTGAAAATGGAGGCACAGGTCACAGCAGTTGTCAGATCCTCTTTTTTCCATCTGCGGCAGACCAGGCAACTTGTCCCTTGCCTGTCAACCCATGACAACTACAGTGATCCAAGCAACGATCATCTCTAGGCTAGATTACTGTAACTCGCTCTACGCGGGGCTGCCCTTGGGCCTGACCCAGAGATTACAGCTGGTACAAAATGCAGTGGTGCGTATTATTACGAGAGTGCCAAATAAGGCGCATATAACACCATTCTTACGTGAGCTGCATTGGTTGCCAGTGGAGTACCGGATCAGATTCAAGGTTCTGGTATTGACCTATAAGGCCCTGTGCGGACTGGTACCAGCATATCTACGGGGCCGTCTCTCCCCATATATTCCCTAGAGGACAATCTGATCGGGGACAAACAGCTGTTGGTGGTCCCTGCCCCCAAGGAGGCCCGCCTAGCCTAGACTAGAGCCAGGGCCTTTTTGGTCCTGACTCCCACCTGGTGGAACGCTCTGTCTGCTGAAATCAGGGCCTGGTAGGCAGGACCTACTATCTTTTCACCGGGCCTGCAAGACAGAGTTGTTCTGCCAGGCGTATGGCTGAGGCTGGGCCTTCGCTGGCCTGGAAAAAAGGAGAGTATAAAACCCTCCCTGTGAAGGCTGTCCACCATCCTGTTTTAAATGTGTTGTTTTTAATTAACATGAATTTTTAATTGTATTTTAATTGTATTTTAATATGTTGTTATCCTCCCTGAGCCCGTTCGCGGGGAGGGCAGAATATAAATTTGAAATAAAATAAATAAATAGTATATTAAAATTGCAGGGACAAATCCCAAAAATTCTTTTTCTTGTTAGAAAACTTCTGTATGGGGCCCCTCTTTTGGAGTCTGGAGATCTGAAAAATGTAGGTCAAATTGGGTTTATGTTTACTGAATGTGACATGAAATAGTGATAGCACTGAAATACTTAACTCAGTATGTAAAGTTGATCAGTTCGTAATGTACAACATTTATGTATAGAAAACATTTCTAACACTTAACCCACCAGTTATGTTTTTTCCTTACAAGTCTGATTCTGTTGCCTTCGCCTGCAGAGAAGTATGTGCCTTCTCAGTGGAGGCTCCTTGCCTGTGGAATGTCCTTCCTCTGGAGGCTTGCCTGATGCCCTCTCTAATCTTTTTTTAGTCTCAGGGAAAAACATTCATTTTTACTCGGGCTTCTAATTAAGGTATTGATCTTTTAAAATTATTTTTACAGTCTACTTCTGGCCTGGGGATCTGTTTATGAGATTTGTTTTATGTTGTAAATGTTTTATGATGTTTTTATGCTCTGTCTGGGATTTTTTAATGTTGGGTTTTTAACAGTTTGTTCATAAGAATGTCCTTTAAGCTGTTTTATGGTCTTTTAATCATGTTTTATTTTGTAATCTACATCAAGCAGGTTATCTGGAAAGGGAGCATTTAAATGATCTAAATAATAAAACAAAGTTTTCTTACCCCCTCTCATTTACATACACACAGAGAAAAATATGTAAAATATATATGTGTGGGATACTTCTGAAATTTTCTGTGATTAAAATTCTTTTTGGAATGAGCCTGCCTTGTTGCAGTTATAACAACAACAACAACAACAACATTTGATTTATATACTGCCCTTCAGGACAACTTAATTCCCACTCAGAGTGATTTACAAAGTATGTCATTATTATGCCCACAACAAAACACCCTGTGAGGTGGGTGGGGCTGAGAAAGCTCCAGAGAATAATCCCAGTTCTCCAGATTAGAGTCCCTCGCTCTTAACCACGACAACAAACTGGCTCCCATGGAATAGAATGCTAAATTGGTATGTTGTGGAATATGTAGTTTGAATGTACTTAGAATGTTCATTCTCAGCAAATAATGTGCTTCTCAATGCATTGATAATTGTCCAACATATCTCCAATGATACAGTGCACCTATTAGTTTTAATATTTGGAATCTATGGGTCAACATTACTTACCCCATACATTTTTGCTCGCATATCTCTTTCCTCTCATATACACAGAAACTCAAAAACTAGACTTGTGAACAAAAGAGGACAGATACAGAAGACATCAAGGAAAATCCATATATGGAACTTTAGATAAGCAAATTAATTTTAAAAAAGGTAATAATGATTATGTCAGAAATTTCAAGTAAGGGATTTGCAATAAACTCATGGGGAAGGGAAATCTCATCACCCTCCTTTTTCTGCCATTGGCTTTCTCCCTCTCCAATGCTGTCTCCATCATCACTCGCCACTCACATAATGGAGTAACTTGAACACTTCCTGTCTAAAATCCCTTGTGCCAACAGACAGTCCTAAATGTGAAGTAATAAAATGGCAATGCAATCCTAAGAAGAGTTACTCCAGTCTAAGCTCACTGATTTCACTATAAATCTATTAAAGAAATATTTTAGGAGAATTATGTGTTTGAGTACATTTATACAGTGCATTGCAAACAAAACTCATTATTTTCCAAAAAAGTAATAGAGGTAATTACTGTCTTCTGTAAATGACCTTTTGTCAAATCACAAAAAAAGTTGATTGTCTTATTCCTTATTGATTTGTTGATTTAAAGGAGCCCATTCCACCTTTCAAATCTATGCAAATACAAAGACTAGACTAATTTACAGTTCCTCTCCACTCCTGAGGTCCATACTACATATGCACAAGATGAAATTGCTCAATAGTGTCCCTTCCTGTTCTATGTATCACAGAAAATATACATCTGTCAGGAATTGATATTTTGTTCTGGGAAGCTATCTTCAATCAATACCCATGACACACAAAGAGAGAGTGTTAATAAGGATAAAGAAGGACCAAAGCAGTTTACATAGAAATAAAACTTTAAAGAAATTAAGAAGGGATTAGCAGAAGAACATAGAATGGACCACTTGACACTGCACATAGTAAGAAGACTTATGGAATTAACCAAGGGCAATCCATCCAAATGTATTGCATGCTTGTTTACATCCTCAATTAAACTCTCCTTGTTTGCTTTGAGGCAGAGTGAACTTTCCAAATCTGGTCTGCAAATGATGAAATTCCATGCTGTGTGAGCAAATAAACTAATAATTTGGCTAATATGTCAAAATCAAAAATCATATGTCAACTGTTTTTTCCTAAAAATATGTGGGAGTTGATGTTTTCTAACAAATATTGGACTATACGACCAATTTTTCTTCTTTAAAAAAATTGTACCACGTGTGCTACTGAAGGTATATAATGATGCTTTGTTGCCTAGCACATTTGACCTCAGTACAAATGATATCTTAAGATGTATTTTTGAGTGAATTTCAGCTTCACCTATGCCCTGAAAATATTTAAGGATTATCACATTCCATTCAAGAAGGATCTTGAAAAACACAATGCTACCACTCAATCAATCACTTACAGTCAATCCAAAGCAGAGTTACTCCAATCTAAGCCCATTGACTTAAATTGGCTTAAACTGGAGTAACTCTGTTTAGGATTGCAATGCAAGGGTTCTGTTACACTGCTGTTAATTTGACATATGGTACATATAAACAGGTCATTAGAACTATATCCATGCATGCAAAATCAAGTAATTTATGATCTGGGCATATGCATGGCTAACTATGTGTGAACAGATGAGGCTTGAAATTGGCTCATCAGATCATATTGCTTCATAAACATGGTACATATGGATGAATGCTCATATTTCTGGCCTTACTGTAGTACAAAGAGTTTTTTTTTAAAAAATGACATCCATTGATAATCAGAATCCACTCTTACTGTGTAATTTGATCAACTATTTGAAAATAAAGGACCACTTCATACATTGAAAAATTCTTCCATAGAAGGCACTTCCATATAGAATATCATTCTTCACCATGGGAGATTTTGTCATGTTTGTTAATTTCGCTTTGCGTAAATGTACTGGGAAGTAGTAATCTATCTATCTATATAAAGACAAGTGTCCTGACTGACTCATCAACACCCAACCCAAACCCCTGGACCTAGAAGTGTGAAATTTGGTGAGGACATAACTTTTGTGGTGTAGAGGCTCACTAAGAAGGGATTTTAAGAAATTCGCCCCCTAATGGGGTAAAAGGGGGTCAAATGTGTTTTCCCATAGGGATACCGCTTCCCTGTGTGGCTGGGGGAGGGGCTGCTCATCCCCCTCCCCCTCCAACTGCCAACTCAGCCACTCTGCTCTGAGGTCATTTGCATATGCAGCCTTGATTGGTCATCATCCCAACATTCTAAACAGTATGCAGTACACATGCAGTACTGAGGTAAAAATACACCTCCCCTCTAGGGTTGCCTATCTCCCTGTGGGGTCTGGCTTTCCTGTGTGGCTGGCAGGCTGATGGGTCAGCTGTGGAACTGTGTTCTGAGGTAAAAATTAGGTCAAGGAAACTGCAGACAGTTGAAGAAAGACAGTACAAAACTTCTGAAAAAGGATTTTATATAAAAGTCAGTATGGCAGCTGAGTTTTTAAATTTTCATGGGGAGATGGTGCACGACCTTTCTAGGGGTCATTTCAATGTGAACCTCTCACATGAACCTGCTGAAGGGCCCACCATACCACCCCTCCCTCAGTCCAACTCCACTTCACACCTCTTGCAGCCATCACCTCTTACTGCTCCCAAGAAGCCTCCTGGCAGATGTTGTGCAAGATATACCGATGCTAAAAGGAGGAAGCAACTTAGAGATAAGGCAAAGAAATATGCACATCGTACTCCTGTGGCACACTGAGCGGCAGTGGGCAAGTACCAGCAAGTCCTGAGTCCAAGGAAAGGTGACCATTCCTGCAGGCCTGGGCACAGTAGTGACGACCCTAGCAGACCTAACAGTC
This sequence comes from Eublepharis macularius, assembly GCF_028583425.1. NCBI lineage: Eukaryota > Metazoa > Chordata > Lepidosauria > Squamata > Eublepharidae > Eublepharis > Eublepharis macularius. The sequence continues at coordinate 122,407,792 of NC_072792.1, forward strand.
ATGATATATCCTGTCATCACTATCATGAAGAAGTCCATGGATGGGCTGTGCAAGTGTGCCACTCTGACCCCCAAATAAGACAAGGCTGCTATCGTTAATGAAACACAACTCCCTTGAAGGGGCAGAAATAGAGTACAGATCTGTGGACTCAGTGGTGCAAATGGATGATGCGGTCCACTACCCTGTGGAGTTCCTCAATATGTTCAACCCTCCTGGCTTCCAAGCCCACAACCTTCTCTTCAAAGTGAGGGAAAACCACCAATGAGGTCTACAAAGAAGTCCTTCAGTAGAAAAATAAGGTTGTATGTATTTTTCACTTTATTTACTGCACTACAATCTTTTCCTTTTCAAAATCTCTTTAATAAATGTTACATTTCAAAATTCACTTCATCAGTTTTAGGCATCAACATGCTTCACTTTATTCACACACTTTTGTGAAGCTTGGGTACTATGCTATTATACTACATAACCAACTCAACCCGCCCCCCCCAACCAAAAATGTTACTCACCCATAAATATTATAACAGGATCTAAAGTAGCTAAATACCATAGCGAAGCACGGGCATCAAGCTAGTATGTTATATGTTCATGGCAACTGTGAAGAATGCTTCCTGATATGCAGCAGGATCCATACTGCTACTTAAACTTCTTGTCTAGTTTCCATCATTTTGTTGAGTATTGCATTATTTTGTCTCTGCTTTCTTTTTTTCAGATGTTGTTTAGTGAATACATGGTGACTCATTTTTATCTTCCCTTTGATTTATGTGTATTGATTACTTTGTACTTACCATTCATTCTAGTCAAGAGACAAAGATAAATATCCTTTCCCTTTAACCAGAAATGTAACTTTTAAGGTATTTTCTTTTTTACATAATCAAGTAATGGCTTTAAATTCTCTTCTGGGAATCAGTAAAACATTATTGTCAACAACACAAATTGGTGTCATCTTCAAATATAACCTGTTTTTACAGGCAATACAATGAATTTCAGCTAAAATCAGTATTTATTATGCATCACTGGAATAATGGAATGCCTTATGTAAGACGCTGAAAAATAAAGGTATGATTCTCTCATGGTTAATGTGGCTGAGGTCCAAAACAGAAATAATATAGAAGATCCATGATTAGGATTTTCTCTTTAAAAAAAACAAAAACAAAAGTAATTAGTAGGCCCAGGTGCTGCTCTGAAGATCAGTGGAAGGATTGCTGGGTAAGAGAATATTTTATCCTTTCTTCCTTGATTTAAAATATCCTATCCCAGTGTGAGGAAAATCAGCATTGGCTTTAGCTTTAAGGGGTTAATTTGTAAAATAATGCACATTATAGTTTCCTATGATTATTAATCAAGTGATTTTGACTTATCAGCTCAAGGCTGGAGTTACTAGCTCTATATGAGAATGGGAACACCTGGAGGGTGACGTAAGGCACTGAAACAATCTTTGCTCTGATTGGAACAGCAAACTGTAATTTTAATTCTGTACTAGAGGTGGGAAATGTCAGGGACCTGAAGAGAAAAGTCCGAATTCATGTTGGAGTGCTCTGCTGAACCACATTATGCTGAAGCACAATTGCTGATGTAAATTGGCACCATTTGAATGTTTGAGAGTTTTAGATATCAAGCTAACTTTCTTGTTTTAGTTCTGTATGATCTCTGATACATATTTGGCTACTGTTTTGGCTACTGTTTGTCTTCTATGTAAATGTTGTCTTAATAAACTTTGTAACTGATTTTCTTTACAAAATCAAAAAGAGTCCAGTAGCACCTTTAAGACTAACCAATTTTATTGTAGCATAAGCTTTCGAGAATCAAGTTCTCTTCGTCAGATGCATGATCCAAACTGGTCAAATACAGAAGAGGAGGGGAGATAGGGGAAAGGAGACATATATCAGAAGGGGACAGGATGCAATTAGTGGGGAGGCAACCAAAACATTCCTTTGATAGTAAATGTAAACATCTCCTTTTGGTGTGGAGTCAGTTTGCCATGTTAGTTTGCAGCAGTAAAAGCGTCCAATTCCTATGTAGTATAAGCCTTCGATAACCACAGCTCTCCCTGCCAGATGCATCTGACAAAGAGAACTGTGGTCCCCGAAAGCCCACACCAGGCATCACTGGGCTCCCCCAGACCACGCCTCTGTAAAGGAAATCTGTTACCTGTGATAATGTGATAACCATTCATAGTCTCTATTCAGTCCCAGCTTGACAGAGTCAAATTTGCATATGAATTCCAATTCAGCAGCCTTCCAGGATGGGTTGTAGCTCACTGATGATACGTTGGATGGGTTTGAGCTGGGAACTATAGGTGACAACCAGTGGTGTTCTGTTGTTAGTTCCTTTAGGTTTGTCCTGGAGCAGACTGTTTCTGGGTACTAGTCTGGGCCTGTTGATTTGTTTCTTCACTTCATTTGGTGGGTACTGTAGTCTCAAAAATGCTTGTTGTAAATCTCTTAAGTGTGAGTCTCGGTCGAGAGCATTGGAGCAGATACGGTTGTAATGTAAGGCTTGGCTGTAGACAATAGACCGAGTGGTATGTTTAGGGTGGAAGCTGGAGGCATCTAGATATGAGTATCGGTCTGTTGGTTTCCAGTATAAGGTGGTATTTATTCACCCATTATGTAGTTGTACAGTGGTGTCCAGGAAGTGTACCTGTTGTGTAGAGTGGTCCAGGCTTAGGTTGATAGTAGGGTGAAAGTTATTGAAGTCCTGATGAAATCTCTCAAGGGCTTCCTTCCCATGGGTCCAAATGATGAAGATGTCATCCAGGAATCTTAAGTATAGTAGTGGTTCCAGTGGATGGGAGCTGAGGAAGCGTTGCTCCAAGTCCGCCATGAATATGTTAGCATATTGTGGTGCCATGCGTGTGCCCATGGCTGTGCCATTAACCTGTAGATATAAGTTGTCGCCAAATTCGTAGTAATTGTGAGTGAGTACGAAGTGACAAAGTTCAGTGGCGAGGTGTGCTGTGGTTTTGTCCGGGATAATATTCCGTATGCAAATATGGGCCAAGTTTGCTGTCCTTTACTGAGGGGATAGAGTACACTTTAGGTTAATGGCAATGGCATTTTCTTAGAATACCTGCAGCAAGGGCTAAGGTTGTCTATAGGCCACCTGGCCCTAGCGGTGGCAGGATTAAGATGGGGAGAAATGAGCGAGCCAGTGAGCACCCTTGGCACATCCTCATTTGGGGGGAATCAGGGTCTGTCAGGATCACTGGTACTGCTTGACAGCTGTCGGCTGAGAAGGCAGGCTTCCCCATGGCTCCCCCTGTACAAGTAAGGCCCTCCTGCTGTATGGTGAGGTGCTATAGGCTTGGAGGTGGGAACCAATTGCCTGGCTGATAGAGTCCCAGCCATGCGCTTGGATGGCCTGTACCTGGGGTACTGGCGCTTGCCCAGACAGATCGGGCCGAGGTCCAGGGTGACCACAGGGCCTGACCTGTACTGCTAGTTAGGTCCTTGCTACATAGATATGTTCAATGATATGTTGTTGCCAAATAAATATGGCCCACTAGTTCCCAACACTTGTGTCTGTCTCTTGTTTCCGTCTGGGGTGACAATATTCCTTCTATTTGGGTTTGCAATCTAATCTGATATCAAAACTAATGTAGCTGCTTGGTGATACAATTTGATATTTGGTACAGCTAAGTCTCCTTTTTATTCCTTCATCCTGTAATATTTTAAATTTTACTCTTGGCTTCCTCCCATTCCGTACAAAGTTATTTGTTGTTTTCTGCCATTTTAAAGGTATTGTCAGCTATATGAATTGATAAAATTTGAAACAAAAAATTCCACTTCGGTAATGATTTCATTTTTATAGCAGAGATTCTTCCTAACCAGAATTTTCATTCTGTCCCATTTTTGTAAATCTTCAATAATGCTAGCCCAGAATTTTTGATAGTTATTTTTGTATAGATGATCATTTTGCCCTGATACATATATACCCAAATATTTTATTGGCTTTTTGGTGACAACACATTCTGTACTTTTTCTATCGCTTCTCATTCTGCTTTAATTGCTAGTGGTGACATTATTTTGGTCTTCTTTTTATTCAGTTTGTATCCAGAATACATTCCAAAACTAATTATATGTTCCATTATATATTTCAAAGTAGTTTTTAGTTTTATTACTGTTATAACAACATCATCTGCATAACTTTTCATCTTTTATTCTTCTGTATCATCTTCTATTCTAACAATTCTAGTATCTTGTCTAATTTTATAGCCAATACTTCCATTGCCAAGATTAATAATAGTGATATTGGAATCCCTTTTGCTATTTCAATTTTACAGGGATCAATATTTTAGAACTAGCCTGAGATGTGTATAGCCTGCTGGAGAATGGGATCAAATGCATAAGAATTCCTCCCCCTATCCCAGTTAGATTTCTTCACATACATTTTGGTGGCAACTGAGGATTGTGCTTGTGTAAAACCAGTTCATTGACAGTTCCTTCTGTGATAACATCTTGAAGCCAACATGATAGACTGCATTGTTTGGAGGCTTTCTTTAAAAAAAAACACAACTAAATATAGATGATGATTTTATTGTGAGAGGGTATTTTAAAACATGACACTGAATTCTTTGAGACTCCCGATTTCCAATTGTATTTGCAATGTAGTTTACTTCATTTTTGTAATGGGTCAACAGATTGGAAAAGTTTAATAAGCTCTTGTGCTGTATGAACTCTTTTATTGAAAAAAAAGAAAAAGAATTAACCTTCCCTAGTACTTCTGCATGTTGAGCTTGCAGCACAAGTACAGAATGACCCAGAGTTCACCATCAGGCTAGACTGTGCAATTTTTTTTTACTTCTGAAGTGGAGTTTCAGGATGCATTTTTTAAAAAGTGCACTTCTTATATACAACAAATACTTTCCCATCTCTCCATCATTGTTAATATAAAATCAACTAGGTTTCTCCATTTCACATATATTTTATTCATTGGGAACTTCTGCAACACATCTTATTTAAGTCAAAAAGAACAAAAATGCAGTGAAGGCATCTATTTCTTCAAGCAGAGATTAACAGTTTGCCTTAGAGACACTCTGGGAATATTTTACGGTATAAAAAAAAGTATGCATCCCTTCCTGCTAAGGAACATTCAGATTTAGCATAGATGCCTTGAAACCACAGCCAAAGCTCAACTCTCTCCTCCTCCCCCCACCTTCTTCCCCTCACTGTTAATGAAATAAAACTGTACCCTCTGAATGCTCAGAGAGCACAATGGACACGCCTCCAGATTCCAGCATTCTTGAAAAGAACAGTCAGTGGATGATCAAAAAGACAAGAGAGGCAACATAGTATAAAACATAGTTTTTACTGTTTTAAACTGTTGTTAAACCACCCTGAGCCCGTCTGACGGGGAGGGCGGTCTAGAAATGTGATAAAATAAATAAATAAATAAATAAATAATGTTATACATGTAAATAGTCAATTTTATTGCTGCTGGTTAATGTGGGGATTCTGAATATTGATTTTAAATGCAGGCCTCTGAAGTAAGAAGGAGATGAGTTGGATGGGTGAACTGAGTCTGATTTGATTGGATGGTAAGTGTACCCCAGGAGGAGTGAACTGTAGTTTTTAGCCAGTATCCTAAGGAAGAGTATTCATTCTGTCAAGTTCGTTGAATCTGTGTGGAGTTCTGAGAAATTTGGTCTAGGAGCTAAGCTACAAGAGATAAATTAAATGATGAGCAGCATGTGAAGGGAGTCGCAATTTTAGCCGGGAAGCTGAGTTTTAAAAGAGATTGGAAGGCTTTGTCAATTTGCCCTCTCTACAGAGCCAGGGAGATTGCTGCTCAGAGAAGGGTCTGTCAGTTTCACCTCTCCTTCTTGGAAGCAGAGGAAATTAACAAATCCTCTGAGCAGCTGATCTCCATGGTTCTGTAGAGAGGAGAAATTGACAAAGCCTTACAATCTCTTTTAAAACAGCTTCCTGGCTAACATTGCGACTCCCTTCATGTGCTCCTCCTCATGTAATTCATCTCTTGTAGCTTGGCTCTAAGTCAGACAAATTGTTTGTGTGTATCTCGGAGAGAGGTTATTCTATCTAGGTCAGGCAAGCTGTGTGGAAAAGCCTGAGTGAATCTTTGTGTTTGTAGATGACAGAATTATTCTGTGAATGAAGATCTGTGAGAAAAAATAGTCTTTGTGACTGGACATGAGAATATACATTTAAGAATACATTTAAGAATATATAACAATATTTGAAACCACTAAGCTTATGAACTTGTTCTGAAATCAATACACTTAGTAATACTCTGCAACAATCATGTTTATGTATTGACAAAATCTACTTTTCATTAAGCAAAAAAAGGATCTCTTTTTACCTCATAGCCACCCTCATGTTGAATAGAAGAGATCTAAGGGCCAAGCTACACATGACGAATGACACTTGAACAGCAAATGTATTTCTCCCTGTTCACTTGCCCTCCACTCAATCCACTTGCCGTTCAAGTGTCATTCATCATGTGTAGCTTGGCCCTAAGTTGCAAGTCTTTGGCAACAAAAATCTTTTGGAAACCTTCAAGGAACCAGCAATATATAGTTCACACAAACAGGGCAAAATGCTACAGGGGTGTTAGCAGTGGGATTCAAACCCCAACGGGAAGGTGTTCTTGAGGTATAAACCTGGGTAAAGGAGGGAACACCGGAAGTTCTGGGTATGTGAGGAAAAAACAGTATTGGTTGTGACTAGGGCCCTCATGAGGTAAAAGTTTGAAGTAACGTAAGGAGGAATTGTAATAAAAGTCCAAGGGTAGGTTTTAAAAAAATAATTACTCACACAATATGTGTGACTGCCAAAACTGGAGGAAGAATGGTCATAATGAAGGGGACTATAGGGAATGAATTCAGAAACATTTAATGGATAAAAGCAACAGCATGCAGAAATATTTCCTCCAATTTGTGCCAGAGTAAAAACTAAAAGAAATCTTGGACTTCGGGCAATATCCAGAAGTTTGCTAAATATACAAGATGCCACATGTCTTAGCATCAAGTTTTGATCAAGTGGGAAACTGTCACTGTTCTTTAGTCCAAAGAAATCAGTGTATTTCTATTTGATTGCTTCCTAATCCCTTCACAGATAAAAAAATATCCTATCAAAATCATTTTGTGGTCTATCTCAGTGTGGTGACTTACTTCTAATTTTGTTCAATAAAATTATAGTATACTTCCTGTCTTCATGTCACTAAGTTGTTCCCTCTGTTCCATGCTGATTTCTTGGCTTTCACTTAAATAGTTCAAATTTTGTCTCTTTGATCTTTCTTTATTATTCATTTTGGACTTTATTACGCTGTCTTTCTGTCCCTTCAAATGGTTTTATTTCTAGTGCTTTACCCTTTAACTTCTCCCTCTTGCCAATAAATCTGTTTGGTTTTGTCCTTTTTTTTTTTTTGGTAATTCTGGTCATCCATATTCCCTTAGTAATATAAAGGTTAGGAGCAGCAGATGAGAAATGAGGGATGAGAGGAACAGAATGAAATCAAAGAGGAGGGTAATTAGAACAGTAATGCTACACAGGGATAAAATGAAATGTGGTTGATAGATCTAAAATATGTACTGCAGACAATCTTAACATATTTAAGTTATGTTATTATTTTTTTAAAAAAATCTCTTCCATCCTGCTGTTAATTTTCTTTCACTGATGGTTGTTGGGGGTTTTCCGGGCTGTATTGCCGTGGTCTTGGCATTGTAGTTCCTGACGTTTCGCCAGCAGCTGTGGCTGGCATCTTCAGAGGTGTAGCACCAAAAGACAGAGATCTCTCAGTGTAGACACTGAGAGATCTCTGTCTTTTGGTGCTACACCTCTGAAGATGCCAGCCACAGCTGCTGGCGAAACGTCAGGAACTACAATGCCAAGACCACGGCAATACAGCCCGGAAAACCCCCAACAACCATCGTTCTCCGGCCGTGAAAGCCTTCGACAATACATTCTTTCACTGAGTTTCTATTATCTCTATTTTTTAAAATTTCATTCATATAAAGACTTGGGAAATTTTAGGATCATTCCACATGTTAACAAAAATAATTTTAGGTCTGGTTCACACATGACAATTGCAAGTGCAAAGAGAATGACTACAGCTCCTATTTATCCACTTGCTATCATCTCCATCAAAATTAGAAATGATCAATTCCTAGTGAGCTATTTTTAGTACTTTAGGGCTTAGACTTAACCTCTTATGATCGATCATGTGATCTTGAGACTCCCTTGCACACCATTCATTCATTCATTCATTCATTCATTCATTCATTCATTCATTCATTCATTCATTCATTCATTCATTCCCTGCTTTTCTCCCCAAAGGGACCCAAAGTGGCTTACAATAATGGGAAAAGATATACAAAAACTAATAAAAACAAAAGAGGGGGCATGTTGGGGAGTCCCCAACTCATTTGCTAATTCATCTGAGGGCATATGAGCCATGGGCTAAGAGCCCTTTGGTTTTTACTCTTCAGTTCCCAGCCAAGGGCTCTCAGTGCTTGCCATTTGGTACTTTCATTTGTATCTGAACAGGAAGGGAAGTAAGAATCCTCACCCAGATGGTACAGCTTGTAAAGATATTTTCCCATTCTTTCCTTCTTTTCTAAAGACCTCTCTCTCTCTCTCTCTCTCTCTTACACACACACACACACACACACACACAGTCAAACCGGTTTATGAACAAACTTTCCCCCCATTTTAAGTTAAGTGTAAACAAAACAGAAAACCCCACCTATCCTCTTTTTTAAATGATTATCTGCAGTGCAAATTCAAAGAAACTGTGAACATTTTCCTTCTGCTGCACAAACTGTCCATTAACTGCCTGTCGGCCAAGATCAATGAAGAAATGCTGACTGTGCATACATATACAGAAAGTGACATATGTTTCATTAACATGATGTCTTACAAATAAAATTAAAATACATGATGGAAGCAATATCTGCAATGAAAAATTATCAGATGTACAGTGATCCTCTACTAGGACAATTAAGTTGAAAGAATTTAATTTGGGATACAGTTAGTGTACGCATACAACTAGATATATTTTGAAAACCCTGCAGTTTGACCTTGCTCTGCGGAGGCTGTGTTCCAGGTCCCACTATTATCTAAGTGATAAATGTGAGGATGAAAAAGAGCATTTCTTCAGAGTGGTTTATGAAATGCCCTACCACAGGAAGTCAAGTTTGCTGGCTTATGGTGACTTTTAGAAAATTGGAAAAATATTGTCATTCAGATGAAATTGCCCACCCACACCTAAAATTAAGATGGGAAACATCAGTGTTTGGGTTGTATTGGATTTTGTTACTACAGTTTATCTGCACCTTATTAACTCCCTTTTCCATGTTTAGAGCTGGTTAGCCTATCTACTGGGCAGCCAGAGGGCATGTCAGCATTATGAGTAATCCCAGCATCGCTCAAGCTCTGACATTTCTGCTGTCCCTTGCTTTTCATGGCCTTCTTAACTTATTTATTTATTTAAGACATTTATGTAGTGCCTTTTCACCCAAAATACAGGCCCAAGGCAGCAAACAAATATTACAATATTTAAAATATTAAAATAACATTTAAAATGTATATATAAATAAAAAAATATAAACATATAAACACGCATACAAACCAGGGAGGAGGCTAATAAGAGTTTACCGGGAGTATGCTGCATAATCTTCACCTGCTGGCAGAATACAGTGATAGGATGAAGTAGGCAAATCTCTCTGGAGAAGGAGTTCCAAAGTTTTGGCACCATGAACAAGAAGGCCCTTTCTTTGATCTCCACCCATTTAGCCTCAGCTGGCAGGGGCACCCGAAGCAAGGCCTCTGAAGATAGAATAGATGGGTAGGTTCATATGGGAGACGGTGGTTCTTATAGTATGCTGGTCCCAAGTTGTATAGGTTTTTTTAAAAAAATAAACTTATTAATTACAATACAGAACCAAACAGAAATACATTTGAAGTATATTGTCTCAGAACCAAATAAAATACATTTGAAGTATATTAAGTCCTTATAGAGAATCTACAATACACATCCAACCTAACTTGTAGTTAACATTAGATAGTGATAGCAGAGTGTCATTGCTGGTCCTATAGTTATGTTCTTCTTTTTCCTTGCTTAACTTTACAACATGATCATTTCTAAATGCTATGATACAATCAACAATCTAACTTCTCAGGTTCTTCAAGATCTTATATCTTCTTGTATTAAACCATATAATACAACTAATTATCAGACTGGTATATGTACAGAGACTCAAAAATCTTGAGCAGGTCTAGAGAAGCCCAAGTGATGATCTGGGAAAGAAGACCAAAAAAAGAAATTCTGCCCACCCATAGACCTGTGATGTGGGAGCACATACCTAATTGCTACCCATATCCCCCAACTCCTTGCATTAAAAAAATCAAGATTGTCACATATTCAACTTACTAATTGAAACATCTCCAGACTTTTCAGAGTTTAGAAATTAAGAGTCCTTCAGTTTCTATTTCTCCATCTTCTGCTTCTTCAGTAGCAAAACATTTTCGGGGCAAGCTCTAAGGCAAGGGGTCCAGAGCAGAAGAAATACACACACAACTTTGTTGGATGAAAACAGGCCACAACTTTATTGTTACAGAGGAGAAAAAGGAGCATTGGCTGCGTAGGGCACGGATTCCAGCATTGGGTGACCCATCTGCCAGCCGATGACCCTCTCACCCCTTCAGCCCACCTGCTGAAGGAAGGACCACGTGGAATGACGATTGAGGGATCCACACTGGGTGGTAGCCTCTGTGTGGGTCCCCTGTCACCTGGAAGCAGGCATGCCCTGGCAGCCCCCCGAGCTGGGCCTGTCGCCGCCATGCCTAGTCCAAGATCCCTTATGGGGATCCCCATCTATGGGGAAACAGTGCCTGCAGGCCCTGTTTCCCCCAAGGGATCAGTGCCCAACGCTCCAAACCACCAAGCCCAAGTTGTGACTATTTAATATCGTAACAGCGAGACTTTTCCAAGGAGTCTCATTCTTAACAAAGGTTTTAACAGTGTGCCATACATTAACAATGACATCTAACCCTATTCTAATACATTAAACCAATCATGACTTAATTGGGACATGAAACCAGTGAGCTAGAGAACCTGGAAGAAGAACAGAGGGTGGGAAGGATTCGCAGTTCCGGAGCCGACTGGAGGGCTCACGTTCCGGCCCTGGCAAAATAGAGTGGGGGAGGACCTGAGGGAAAACTTCTTCCCTCAGGTCCAGCAACTGTCCCCCATTCAAACTCCCAGCCAGCCAATAGCGTGGCTGGCTGGGAAAGCAACCGCGCGGCTCGCCTTGGAGCCGCGCACAACAGAGCCGGGGCTGGAAGGGGAAGGAGCCGCTTCTGCTCTTCTCCCCATCACCCGCAAGCCCCGCAAATGCTGGCCCCGGTAAGAACAGTAGAACTGCTGCAGAAGCATGGTCATATTCAATATACTGAGCTTGGTTATACTCCACAAACATTTTGCCAGAGCTTAGCCAACGATATTTAACCCCGGCTGCCTGCAGTTTAGAATTTTTTTTTTTTAAGTCTCTACTTAACTTGAGCATTTCTGAAGGGAGGTCAAGAAATACAGATATCTTACTTCCTTGGAATTCCAAGCCATTCTGCTGCGGTGCTTCCATCAAGATTTTCCTCCTGGTCCGGTAATCAGCAGACGCTGTCAGTTTATGGAATTCAAGTTACTCCGATTTCATCTCCCACCCCTTGCTGCAAGAACTCCAAGGTCTCTTGGTTCAAAAGGGTTTTTATTGAAAGATTATTTTCAAAGTACAGGTGTCCATAATATATCCAAATGCTAGAGAGCTTCTGGCTGAACACAATGCTTTGTTGAGAATGACGTGTTAGTTACATGTTGCAATATATCAAAACCTCCTTTCCATTCCCCCCCATCTGCCCAGTCAAAGCAGAGGCCTGGGAAGGTGAGGGAAGCTCCTCCAAGGTCAGTGGTTAGTTCGGATAGATAAAGCTGCTCTGGGAACACAGCTGCCTCCTGTGAACCGGCAGACAAACAACTCTGGGAAACTACAGTTGTGAGATACATCAGAAAGCAATATGGTCGTACAGTGGATAGTATGTCTGACAGACTCCACCACTATATCGCTACTGGGAGAGGCTGCCTCAGAAATATTTGTTGTTTTACTAACTCAGTAGGATCTCACAATTACAGGCCTCACCACCCCCTCCAGTTTTAGCGAAGTAGCTAACCAAGACACCATTAAAAAAGTGATTTCAATTGCTGGTTCAGCATTTGATGAAAACCGATGAAATTTTAAATTTTTATCTCTTAAATGAGAATCCAATATCATTATTTTTTTCTCTGGACTAGACATCTTAAGAAGTTATTCCAATCTTTTTTCCCAAGCTGGCAACTTTCTTTAAAGCTTCCTCTGCTTTTTGAACAGTTTGCTTATGCTGAATCTCCTCCAGTTCATCCATATGGTGAGCTAAAGGGGTTATCATGTCCATCATATCTTGTTTTAATTCTTGATGCTGTTTCTCCAAGGCTTCTAATACGAATGTTATCGTTAGGAGCGAGCCTGCATTGTTTATATCTTGATGAGGCTATGGAGGTGCTGGCTGCTTCTGTTAAAGCAAAAAAGTCCTCTAATGAAGACGCTCCCCTGACATTCTTTAGTTTCTGTTTAGCCTTCGAAGCCTTGGGTTGCATTTTCCAAGACTAATTTGTTTCAAATTAATAAGTTAGAATTATTTTAAGAGTGAGAGACATGGGAGCAACAGATAATGGCTTCTGCATGGCTCACCGTCAAAGACAGTCCCCAGGGTTTTAAAAGTCAATATCAATATAGTGGAGTGATTAGTGTGGTTAGAGTGTTAGACCAGGAGGTGGAAGACCTAGGTTCAAATCCCTGCTCTGCCCTTGAAGTTCACTGAGTGACCCTGGGCCAGTCACACTCTCTCAACCTAACTTACCACACAGAGTTATGTGGATAAGATAGAAGAGAGTAGAATGATGTAAGCCACTTTGGGTCACCATTAGGGAGAACAGGTGAGGTATAAATAAAATAAATACCAAGACCTTGAATTGAGCCTGGAAGCAAATTGGAAGCCAGTGTAGGTGGAACAAGACTGGGGTGATATAATCCCTATGACCACTCCAGTCAGCACTCTGGCCACAGCATTATGTACCAATTGAAGCTTCTGGACATTCTTCAACGACAGTTTTACATAGAGCACATTACAGCACCTGTACCACAGCGGCAAGTTCTTTCCCACCTAAGTTCAATAGACAGAAAAATACCCCTGACCACTGCTGCCACCTCTCAATCCAATAGGATTGAGGCCCTGGCCAAGCAGCACTTTCAAGCTGAGAACCTGCTCCTTTAGAGAGAGTGCAACCGCATCCAGAACAAGAGAACCCCATTCCTAGGCAAAACCTTCCCCCCCCACACACATACACACCAATAACATTTCCATTAGTGGGGGATTAAGTTTCATCTTGTTAGCCCTCATCTATACCAAAACTACCTCCAGGCACCAGCTCATGATTTTCACAACCTCCCTGAGGTCTGCTGGAAGCACAAGATAGAGCTTAGTGTAATCTGTATATTGGTGACAACTCAATCCAAATCTCTGGATGACCTCTCCCAGCGGTTTTATGTAGATGTTGAAAATCAAGATAGAACCTTGTGGAACCTGATAGGCAAGAGGCCAAGAAGCATAGCAGCAGTGCCCCAGCATCACTCGAAACCTACCTTCAATGTAAGTCTGAAACCACTACAAAACAGTCCTAGTTTTATCCCCCGAAAAGAGTAGACATGCTGAGAGGAAATGTTTCCTCACTATCATCCCTCCATGCAGAGAAAAATTAAGTTCAAATAATTACATTCCTGTAACAAATGTTCCTTCCCCTATTCCTCATGGATCTGCTCTAAGACTAATGAAATCACCACCCAACAGAAGGCGGAGAAGAAAAGGCAGAGGTAAAACTCCTAAATAAAAAACTATTTCTTCCTCTACCTGCAAAGCACTAATGTACCAGACTCCAATAACCCTTGAACCAATAACTGGATTCAAAGCATAAAACATTATTTTTTTCTAATGAAGATCCCACTAACACAACCAATGGAAATGGAAGCTCCTAGTCTCTATGCTTTCACCAAGTTAGTTCTGTTCTGCTGAAAGCTCTCCCCACTCCAACTGATGCCCTGTTTCTGGAAAAAGATTTTCCCTACCAGGCATCACTGGCTGCTACTGCTTCTGATGGTGTTGGCCCCTGAGCTGCCTCTTCATTACTTCTCCTGCCATACCACTGTCGCCCATAATACTATTCCAGCCTTCATTACAACACCATTGGATCAAAAACCTTGGCAACCTAGATGATGGCAAAGCCATGGCTTCAGCAGCAACAGCTGATGCACCAGTAATTTTTCAAGATCTCAATGAAACTGTTGGAACCAAATACAAGCCACAGTAAAGCCAAAACAGCAAGTGTGAGCAGAGTATGTATAAATACAAACCCAGCTGTGCCCCTTGATTCACTAGTATGATGTTACCAGTACACCTCTTCCCTTCTGTTGATCTCATTCTGTTTTGGGAGAATGGTGGTTCTACTGGTAGTTCTTATGAGAACTTTTTGGCTACTTGGAAGGATACCTATTAAAAACAAGTAAATAAAAATGAAATCATAGTATATGGTATATGACAGCTTCATTTGCTCAAACTTCTCATGGAATATATATATATGTATTAAAAATGGGGGGAATTGGGGTTTTAAAACACTTCCAGACATTCTCATTCTCATTCTCTCTCTCTCTCTCTCACACACACACTCACACACACACACACACGAGTAATTCTGGCTCAGCACTAATCACAATAGTTCATTGTCTTTTATTACATAAGTTAAGCTAGGGGTGGTAAATGTCTCGTGGGTTAGTTATTGCCTGATATATACTGACTGTAGTCAGAATTCAAAGACCTGGCCGAAAACCTTGGCTCAGCATTGGAAACTCAGCCTGAACCATGGTCAGATCATCATCTGCTGAAGACAAAAGTGAATATAACCCCAACACCTCTCAAAATGGAAGGTCCAGTTAAAATGATTCACACACAAAGGCTCATAGACCCTTCCAGATTACAAAATGCCTTGGGGGATTTTAAAATCCCAGACACATGCTCTACAGAATCTGCTGTAGGGCTGTGGGATGCAAAGCTCCTTGAAGCTATTGACACCATTGCTCCTTGCCAACTCCCCTAGCTGTTGGCAAGGAAGCTGGCACCATGGTTTACCACAGAGCTGAAGAGGGCCGGAAGACAGCTACAAAAACACTGACAAAAAGTTCACACAGAAGCTGATAGAGCTTGCTACGGAACACACTGGAGGATCTATGAAGCAGAAATGAAGGCAAAGAAATGTTATTTCTCGGCAACAATTGCATCAACTAGTTCATGGCCATCCCAGTTGTTCTGGATGTCCACACACCTTCTAACTCCTAAATCTGAAACTTTACAGTCCCAAGAACAAACAATTAGCTGTGAGGCCTTTGCTAAGTTTTTCACTGATAAAATAGCATGAATACGCTCTAGATTACAGATGGGCACGATCCGCATTATGATTGAAAAAAAACTACTATAATGGCGATCACATGATCGTGACCCGGTGGATCGTGATCATTCACGGCCTATGATCCAGCAATCGGGAGAGGCCTGGATTGTTGTGTTCGGGCTCGGATCGGGGATCCAGACACTCAGGTGCCAGCAATCTATTCCCTTGGCAACGGAGCCAGGGGAAAGCCTGAGCTCTGTTTGCCCTCCTTCTGTCACCCTGGAAACCCGAATGGAAGCCCAGCTTTCCTTGATCAGCAGGGCTTCCTTCCAACCACGGAACAGCAAAGCAGTCACAAGTTGGGAGAAGACACCCAGGGGAGGGAGGAGGAAGGGAGTGTTCTGTAGCCATAGGCACTCCAATCTCATCCCTGAAAACCCTGATAAGCAGCTCTGACGGCCAAACACAGACCTGTGTTGCTGAATGGGACCTGAGGGGAGGCGGCCCGTGGCCGCCTCCCCATGCCCGCCAGGCCCGGCGGCTGCCGCCACCACCCACCTTACCACATAGCTGGGAATAGCAGCGCGGCCCGCTTTGGCCTCCATGATCCACGATCCACGGCTTGGGAATGGGAGATGATCGGTGTGGATTGTTAATTCGGGATCGTCGCCGGCGCCAATCCATGATCAGCTGGATCATTAATTTTTTTGGGATCGTGCCCATCTCTACTCTAGATGCTAGCTGCAATGCAAACAATATAGGAAAAATGCTTAATACACCATCTGGCCTACATTTGGACTACTTTGAACCAATTACAGTGACAGACCTTAACAGGATACTGGCATCTATGAAAACCACAACTTGTGTGCTTAATCTTTGCCCATCTTGGTTGTTAAAATCAAGTAAAGGTCACATAAGTGAACCACTGAGATCTATTGTAAATCAAGTAAAGATCACATAAGTGAACCTCTGAGATCTATTGTAAATCAATCGCTAACTCAAGGCTCCATCCCCTGGCCACTCAAACAGGCAGTTAGCCGTTCACTAATTAAAAAAACATCCCTAGACAAAAATGATGTGGCCAATTATCGCCCAGTCTCTAATCTGTCCTTTCTGGACAATGTGATTGAGAGAGCAGTAGCTGACCAACTCCAGATCGTCTTGGAAAACTCTAGTGCTCTAGACCCTTTCCAGTCTGGATTCAGAGAAGGGCATGGGAAAGAGACAGCATTAGTAGTGTTAGTGGATGATCTCCATCTGAATAAAGACAAAGGCCATGCCTCCTTATTGCTCCTCCTGGATCTGTCTGCAGCCTTTGACACAGTAGACCATGCCATCCTGTCGAGGTGTTTAGAAACAGAAGTGGGTATCAAAGGATGTGCCCTGGACTGGTTTAAATCATTTCTCATGGAACAGACTCAAAGGGTTGCCTTCAGAAACCAACTATCTCCAGAATGGGAACTATCTGCAGGGTTCTGCAGGGCACAATTTTATCTTCCATGTTATTCAACTTCTACGTAAAATCTTTAGGAGAATTCATTCGCAGCTTTGGAGTGGATGTCATCAATATGCAGATGACACCCAACTCTATATCTCACTATCTAGGTCCCCACAGGATGCAGTAGAAATCTTAGATTGTTGCCTGACAGCCATGGTGAGATGGCTGAAAAATAACAAATTGAAACTGAACCCAGACAAGACTGAAGTGATGCTTGTTGAGAAGTCAGAGATCTTGAAAGACATTGTACTCCCCACTTTCGATGGAGTTCGTATGACCCTTGCAGACTCAGTTAAGAGCCTAGGGGTTATACTGGATCCAGTGCTACTACTAGAAAAACAAGTTAAGGCAGTCACAAAAAATGCTTACTACAATCTCACTCTAGCCTGGAAGATGGCTTCTTACCTCAACATGGCTGACCTGGCCACCTGGATCCATGCTATGGTAACATTAAAACTTGACTATTGGTCTCCCATTTAAGTTAACTAGGAGGCTACAATTGGTGCAAAACACTGCAGCTCGACTGTTAGCTGGAGCAAGCAGGAGCATGAACATCACCTCCCATCCTACAGTCACCCCACTGGCTATCTATCAGTTGCCATGCTCAATTTAAGGTATTGGTTATTATATACAAAGTTCTTCTCAGCCTTGTCCCAGCATACCTATGGGACCACCTCCCTCCCTATGTTCCTCCACAGCAGATTCACTCATCTGAACAGGGTCTCTTGCAGGTGCCAGCCTGCACATGAGTGAAATCAACAGCAGCCCACATATGAGCTTTCTCTGTGGTGGCCCCTATCCTGTGGAACAGCCTGCCTGAGGAAGTCAAGAGAGCCCTCACTCTCCTGGATTTCTGCAAATGATGCAAAACTGAATTATTCAAAAAGGCTTTTACTCAAATAGGAGGGAAGTATTGTAGGGAGAGAGTCTTAGATGCTTCACTAATGAGTTAGGGACCATAGACTTCACCACTATGTTGCTTTGCATATTATCTGTTGCTTTGAATATGTACTCCTGTATACTACCTGTGCTTCATGTAATCTAATGTCAGTCCTAGAACTGATTATGTTCGGTTTCAGCAGTTCTTCAACTCTGTATTGGATCCTTGCTAGTACTATGTCTTTGTAAAATCCTATGATATTGTTTATGGAAATGTCCTTGATACTGTATGGAAATGTCCTTGATACTGATTGTATTAATCTCACACTATCTAATCCACCTTGAGTCTCAGGGCCAAGCTACACGTGACGAATGACACTTGAACAGCAAGTGTATTTCTCCCTGTTCACTTGCCCTCCACTCAATCCACTTGCTGTTCAAGTGTCATTCATCATGTGTAGCTTGGCCCTCAGTGAAAAAGGAGGACTACAAACAAACAAACAAACAAACAAACAAACAAACAAACAAACAAACAAACAAACAAACAAACAAACAAACAAACAAACAAACAAACAAACAAAACTAAGTCTCATTAATCTGTGTTACAGAATGATATGCTTTGGAAATCAAAAGGACTTTCAAAATCTATTTGTGATATGCCACAGAGGAGTTTGATTAATACAGAATCAAAAATACCATTGCCACAAGCACAAGTCCTTGATTATAAGGTCTTGGGATAAGACTTAAATTTAATGAGCATAATCCAGCCAAATTAAGTATATTACTTCTTCAAAATCAATGAGACTTCACATGTCTGACTCTGATTGTATCATGGCCAGTAATTAAGCTCACATCATAAATCTCAAGGCAATACGTAAAAGCTGCAAATATATGTGGAAGAATTCATAAACAGGTTTCTGTTATTCTACATGCATTATTTTGGAAACTGCTTACAATGAGTGTGTTGGTTTTCAAGCTTTACTGATCATGCAAAGAAACAATTAAGTTTAAAAGCAAATATAATACATACGATCAAACCCATGGAAAAATGAAATGGGGGGGGGGGAATCCTTCTTCCTCTCTAGTGGAAGTTAAAATATGACCAAAAAATTCTAGAACAGAACTTAATGTATACTAATTAGAAATATATATGAAATCTATTATTGTACATTACCTTTGAAATTAATCATCTCATATAAAAATAAATTCTTGTAGTAGATCAGAAGTTATCTTTACCTCATCTTTATGATCTATCTTTGGGCAGTTCAGATTATGTTCATCATCCCTTTCTCTTAATATTTAGTATGCAGGAAACTGTCCCTTGTCAAGCTTTGAGATAAGTTGATGCTCAGGATCAAGTCTTTTAAAATCAAAATGCAGGGACAGTAGAGAGACTGACAGTGGAATAACCTCAAATAGAGTCTAAATCCTCTTTGCTTTGAAATTGGTATGGAATCTGCCACTGTGCAGCAAGATCGAGGATTGGTGTCTTTCAAGCAAGTAACAATTTATTTCACCAAGGAGGAACTGGTTCTTTGGGTCCAAGCCAGAGAGGTTATCACACAGAAATCATATTGGAGAATTATGGGATCTCTTAGTGAAGTGTGGAAGACAAAAATAAAGGGCATTCCTCAAGGATGTCATTAGAATCATCCAACAATAGAACAGACTTGGGTTCAAATTCAAATCAAAACGTACAAATAAAGATGGGGAGGATATGTGCCAAGTGTGGGAAACTTTTGCCAATAGACATCAGGGAATCCACAGAGGAGAAAAACATTATAAAGAAGTTCAGTAGGAGTGTCATCATCTTTTCCCATCAACAAGTTCATAAAGGGGAGAAGCCAAATAGCTGCTCAGATTATGCCAAGAGCTTCTCTTAGAAAGCAGTCCTTATATTTGACATCTTAAGAGTTCACACAGCAAAGGAGCCATATAATTGTTCAATGTGAAAGGACCTTCAGTCAAATTGTAAGGTTTTGGAAGGAGGGAGGATTAGGTACATGGCACCCTAGCCCAGGAAAGCTCAATCTTGTCAGAACTCAGAATTTGAGCAGGATTGGCCTTGGTTAGTAATTGGATGGGATTCCTCTAATGAAGATCAGGGTTGCTATGCAGAGGCAGGCAATGGCAAACCTCCTTTGTTAGTCTCTTGCCTTGATAACTCCAGCAGGGGTTGCCATAAATTGGTTAAAACTTGAGGGCACTTTCTACCATCACCAGGCACTTGGCCTTCAGCTCTTAGTCCATGGTTTGCAGCCTGAGTGAACAGGGCTAATGGAACCAGCACTAAACCTGAACAGAGGATTGTCTAGTCTTGTATTTTTATTTATATTTTTACTTTAGTTAAAATATTTATTGCTGCTTTAATATTTTCTTAATTATCTTATTACAGTATATTATATTTATATCCAACTATTCGTCATGGCTCAAGGTGGCCCAAGGTAACATATGTGTGTGTGCGCATTTGTGTGTACATGCATATAGTTTAATAAATATATCATTAGGAAATGCTCTTGTATATTTTTAAAAAGATGGTTTACAAAGAGCGTTTTTTCAGGATAGTTATTTCTATATTGTGCAAATAGATAATTTTAAAAGCTCAAATTGCCAAAGTTGTAAGAATTTGCAAATGGAAGGAAGAAGTTACTGGACAAATTCTGGTGAATGATCCACACTTATCATAGCAAAACTTTGGTCTTGACATGAATCTTAATTCTTTAATAGATTTTTTTTAGTAATGGCTCCCCCTCAAAATATTATGGAACTTGCTTTATTGTAGCTGGCTGTATGATCACATTTTATCAACGAAGTTTCATTTTTTTTCAGTTTCAGTCAGAAATCAGTTCTTGTAAAATTTGTGGATATATAAAAGTCTGAAAAGGCTCCTATTCAGTTGCTTTGGCACTGCAGATCCCCTTACATAAACCAAGCTGCATAAAAATACTGATTGACAGGACTGAAATAGTGCCTGAAGATTACTTTCCCTATTGAGATTCAGTTAGTAGCACAGCTACATATTGTACTTAGACAGCAACTTACAGCTTTTTCTAGATCCCTATCAAAATGGTATCATGAGTGTCCCTCTGCCACTACCTCATTAGCAGAAACAGAAATCTCTGTGGATACTGCTTGTATCTTAGCTACCCACCTCTGGATGCTCAACTCAGGGCTGATTTGCCCATGCATGCCCATCACTCCGTATCTCATCACTCAGGCTGAATGTGTGAACTACTTCCACTGGAAAGCCTTGTGCCGGGCAGCCCAATCCTAAGAAGGGCACGGAAAGTGAACAGGAACCGAACTAAGGCTTGCGAGGGCGCATCTAGCCCGTACGCCCGCGTAAGTGGCCTTCCGCCCACGCTGGGACGTGGCGCTGGCCCGCCGGCGGGCCAGCACCGGTGCAAGCCACAGGCGCCCGGGCGGCGGCGCAGAAGTGGCGTAGAGCCCTACGCCGACGCAGGGGGGGGCGGGGAGCAAGGCGGGGTCAGAGTTAGTCCGCTCCCTAAGCTCCTCCAGAAGCGGGAACGCCCACAGCGGCGCAAAAAAGCTACGCCACGGAAAAAGAAGGCGTAGCCCATAGGCGTCCATGGAACGGCGAAAAATCAGCCCCCTCTCTGAGCGCCTCGCCCCGCCCCTATGGCCCGAAGGAGCATAGGATGAGAACTATCCCGGGGACCAATCAGCGTGCGCGCCTGGCGTGGACGAGCCCCCCTCTCTGCACCCAATCACCTGCGACCGCGCCCTACAAAACATCCGGCCAGCGCCGCCCAAACCCCCAGGTAAGTGAGCACTCGGCCGGAGGCTCTGCCCGTCTGCTGAGTGGCATTGCCCCTTTGAAAACCGAAACGGGCTGAGGGCATTCACATTGGCAGGCGCAGAATGCACTCCGGGGACTTTGCGAAAAACTGGGGGAACTTCGCATAAAGGGGAAGAGGTGCAAATGTCTGCCTAACTCTCTTTCTACCGTGATAGAAAGAATGACTCCACAGCTAACTGATGCATGCTAGTTGCTTCTAACTAAGCACAAACAAACTAACCCTTCCGTGGCAGAAGGGAATGACACTTTGCAAATTAACCGCATGCTCTCCCGTTTCCTTGCAGGTGCCCTGACTCTGGCGCTCCCACCTGGTGATGACCGACGGAGCGCTGACAGGTAAGGAGGAGGTGGGGGGCATTCCGCAGATTAGTGCAAACCGCCCATTCACCTGAACCCACCTGCTCACTTGCCACTTTGGGTGAGGCCCAGCAGGGGTGGGGGGCAACCATGGCCGCCCCTGGCTGCCTCAGAGGCAGGCGCCTCGAAAACCACATGTGGCCAGGTGTTTGTTGTGACCAGCTCATTCTCTCCCTTAAAGGTAAAGGCTTGCCAAGGCCGAGTGCATCCTCACCAGACCGTCATGCATCAGCTGCTGCCCTCGACCATGTGCAACCCCCCCCGGATGGCGGAGTGTGGGGCTTGCCTTGCCAGTGGAACGAGGCAAAGCCCACACGTGTCTTTTTCCCCCACAGGCACGTCCAGGGCATGGCTGCTCCCCCGCGCCCCGCCCTCCCCAAACATCTCTGACGGACGGTTGGCTGCAGCCCAGGAAGCACCGTCGCGCCGCGGCCTGCATCCCAGCCCCGCCCCTCCGAGCGGGAAGGAGGGCTGTGTGGAATGCTCCGGCTCCCTCACCAGCCTAAACGCAAGCCCGCTCTTTCCAGTGCAATAAAACGAGATGTACAACAACTGTTTTCTGTGTCTGCGAGTCTGACTTCGTCCTCCGCCCCTCCCCCAACACTCCCGTCACATCTCCCCACCTGCACATTGCCACAAATGTATCCGACACACCCCGTCTTGCCTCCCCGCCCCCTCCCTCCCTCCTCCCCCCCTCCTCCTCTATATTTGACCAGTGTCTGTACCACCCATCTGCCGAAGAGAACTTGATTCTCAGAAGCCTGTGCCACAATAAAATTGGATAGTTGTAAAGGTGCTACGGGACCCTTTTTGAATTCGCTACCACAGGCTAACACGGCTAACCCCCCTGTATCTATGGCCAGGTAGAGGGTTGGGGCGGGGCATGTGAGCGGGGATCCCCGGTGGGGAGAGTAGCTGGCACACGATAAGCCAGGGAGAGGGTGGTGCGAGCTGCAGCTGCAAGGGGGCGGGAGATGGCAGGGCAAATGGTCCGCTCGCTGGAACCCTAGCCCCCACCAATGGAGAATCCAGGGTGGTGGCAGGTGGATGCCATATCCCGGGCAGGAGGTCTCGCGCGCCTGGGGAGGGTCGCCCCCATCGCAGCCGCAGCCCCAGCAACACAGTCCCATGAGCGGCCGCCTCCCAGAGTGGGTCCAGCCCCTCGGGCGTCTGCAGCAGCCCCATTGGTCATTCCAACACCTTCCACCCCAGGGCGTCCTGCCTCGCATCCAATCCCGTGGAGCAGTTGCCAGCCTCCCACGCCAACAGGCCATGGTTGTTGGGAGGGGTGGGGTGTGCCTCTCAAGTCCGTGCCGAAGCCCTGCTCGGGCGGCTCGTCGCCATCCTCGACCCTCCGGCCCCACCCGCTGCAGCAGCTCCACCCGCCCCAGAGGCACCCCTCCCTCGGGCCCAGTTGCGTGCGAGAGGCCGGGCCCGTGGACGGCCAAGGGGGTCCGGCCGCCGGCCTCGCCGGTGACCGCCGCTGCCGCCTTGGGGGTGGGGTGGGGTGTTTTGCTGCACAGACGGCTCTCCTACACGCCTCCCCTTCCTCACGTCTGCTGGGGGAGGTGGGATGATATAATAATAAAGGCTGATTTCTGTGCAATGGGTGTCTGTGTTCTTTGCCTTGGGATGGGGACGAGGGGGCAGGCCCGCTGTGTCTGCCTCTTGGTGGCGGCCTCAGGCCAGCCCTCCCCTTCGGCACCACTTGGGGGCTGTCCCCTGCTGCCTGAGACTGGCTGCTGCCCTGGATTCCTCATGGCAGGGCGCCTGCCAGTCCCATGCCAACCTCTCTGGACGCGGCCGCCAGGGACTTGGTGCTACATTGGGCAAACGGGGGAAAGGCTTCTCAGACTACGCCCACCCCTCTCCTTCCCGACTGCAAGCCCCGCCCGACACACGAGCCGAGGCAGTCTGCCAGCATGGGCGCGGTTTGCCTGCTGCTCTGGGGCCTGGCCGGGATCGCGTGCTGCCCATAGGCTGCGCCTTTCCTGGCCCCTCCCCCTGACGCTTGTCAGGAACAGCGCCCTTTGGCTGCGCCTGGCAGCGGCCGTGGATCAGACCCGCCCACAACACTTTCTGGTTCTCCAAAATTGCATCTCTGCACCGCTGCGGGCGCCGCTGCGGCCACACTTTGCTGGCACAGGATCCGGCCCGGCGGCGCCGCCACACCACCAGTGCAGCCGCGTCGGCGTTGGGGCCGGCCATAGGATTGCGCTGTTAATCTGTGATCCCTAATCCATATATGCAAGTAATTACATGCTTGATTCAGACCTCTTTACAGATTGCAAGAACATTGCAAAATCAAAGGAGCTGGAGCTGCCACATCTGTTCAGACCCTTCTATTTAATACCGGCTATTGGAAAATAGAAAAAAATAATCCGTATACAACACAACATTACCAGCATTTTGAATTGTTTGAACAGAAGCAGTAGACAGCTGTTAGAAAATCCTGCATACTTGGTGAAAACCTACAATTTCCTGTTTAAATTTCTCTTGAGAGAGAAAAAAGGAATACTTTCTCTTTTGCCTTAAAATAGTAGCTGTTGCTAAAACAGCTGTACATCATGTATGAAAATAAAGGACAAAAATGAGTTTGGATTCCTTTGGGATATTTCAAGAGCTAAAATGTATTTACAACACCGAAGAAAGCAAGTCCATGTTAATTTTCAGGGATTACATGGCAACTCAAGTACTGAGGAAACTGAAGAGATTGAGTGCTTAACTGCAGTTTACCAGGAACAAAGGATCTATCATGGTCAACATAATTTTTAATTGCATACGTAACTGAACATTTTCCCGTATTATTATATATTAGTGGAATTTAAAAGTTACCAGTGTAATGTAATGACTAAAGTGTATTAAACCAATAGTGGCAAAGAAATAGTAATCTTTAGCGTTACAACATTTGAGATCATAACTGTGCAATTTCTTATTGTCACTATCTGTAATCATACTACAGTACATTGCATGTAGTTATACAACTCTCCTGATTTACTCTTCTGGAAGTATGTATAACTTGTATAAGAATAATCAAGTATCATTAGTTCAATCATTCCAGAATCATTGAAAATGTTTTGTTTATGCACATACACATAGGGACGTAGAGTAGTAACTGTTAGGAATTGTGTTTTTAGCCATTAGTAGATTCAATGGTAAAGTGGATGGCTCATGCCAATAATAAAAGTGGCAAAAACAGGCCAATGATAGATAAAATAGGGGTTTAAACATACTAGAAGAATTCCTTAAGTATGCAGAAAATAAGTCTATGTGAATTAATTTTAAAAATCTAGCCCAAACTATCTGATGAAAATTGAGTAGGAAGTGTTGAGTACGGTTGACAGTCAGATAAATGAGAGTAAGGGATATGGAGAGTTTATAAAATCCATGAAAGATAGACGGGAGTCCAGATAATTTACCTTACAGGGACTGGGGCTTGTTTAATCTCTGTTCAAAAGGTTTCCACATTAAAATAGTCATTAAAATGTACTAAATCTAGACCTAGACAACGTTTTGCATTTATAGTTAGTTTCTATGTTATTTACTCAGCATTTAGAAGAAGAGAGTGGAAATAAATCAATGCAGCATATGGTGTCATGGGAGTAGATGAGAGGAACTTTTAAATTCAGTCCAGTATCTGAATTTCAGAGGTAATTTGGCAAAACTATGGGATACAAAGAAAGTTTTGTGCAAAGTTCTGCAGCTAGAAAAGATAATTCCAGCCATACTTATGTGGTGTTAAGAATTATAATACCTGTTACCATTCAAAAAAGAGGTCTTGAAATCATTGTTGACATTTAAAGAGAATGTGATAACAGAAGTAAAAGAGCAAATAAAATGTTAAGGGTTCTTAGAAAAGGGATTAAAAGAAGAAAGTACATAATCCATCCATATAAATCATACATTAACATCTTGGGATTTGATGCATTTCTGCGTACCTAATTCTAAAAAGACATGATATGAAAACAATGTTTAGAAGAGATGCTACAAGGTTTATCAGTCAAGCTGCAGAGAAACTGAAAAATACTAGGAATCTTCATCTAGACTTTAAAAAACAGCTGAGGGAGGATTTAAATGTCTTGCAAATAGATGAGAAAGTAGAGAGTGCACTTGTAGAAAGTGAAAGAGGCAGGGGTGGGTGGGTTTCCTGCTACAGCATGTTTTGAATGCAGAAGATTCCAAGTCCAGTCCCAAGTAGTGGAAGTGATGGAGAGTGCCTTCAAGTCATAGTTGACTTATGGCAACCCCTGGTGTGGTTTTCATGGCAAGAGACTGAGAGCAGAACCACAAGTGACAAAAGGCACAGATTGGACACTTGTCAACTTCCCTCAAGTTTTGATGGGAAATGTAGGCATCCTAGTCTTGCAGCTTGGCTCTCTGACTGCTGTCCAATGGACTTTTCAACTGTCACTTGTCCAACATTCCGCCAAGCTGCCTACATTTCCCATCAAAACTTGAGGGAAGCTGACAAGTGTCCAATCTGTGCCTTTTGTCACTTGTGGTTCTGCTCTAACAGAAGTGGTTTGCCATTGCCTGCCCCTGCAACCCTTATCTTCATTGGAGGTCTCCCATCAAATTACTAACCAAGGACAACCCTGCTTAGCTTCTGATATCTGACAAGAACAGGCTTACCTGGGCTATCCAAGTCAGGGCTCAATTCCAAGTATTTCCTTTTTTTAAACAAAATGAAGCTCAGGTGGTAGGTAGTGTCAGGGCTTGCCGCGGCTGCCGCTGGGCATGGCACTGGGCGGTCAGCTCCTGACATCACAGGGGGGCCAGGGATTCTGCAGGACCCTGCTCTGTGGAAGGAGGGGCGGTATACCTCACCCTGACTCCCTCTCAATCCACTCGCTGGCCTGCTCAACCTGGCCTGCTTACCCCCTTCATCTTCCACCATCTCTTCCTCCCAGGCCTCTCCTTCAAGCCTCCATTCTCCTTCTTGCCTTTTCCTTGGCTTCTCTCCACTCCAACTCCGCTCCATCACTCCCACTCAAACCCACCACCCCAGAGCTCTTCCCAGCCACCCTTTATAGGGTTTCCTCTCTCCACCCCGCCCTCCTTCCAGGCTTGTTCCTTCTCCTGACCGGGCCCAGCTGTGCGTTCCTCCAGGTGTTTCCCTCCAACCACTAATCCCTCCTGGGCTCCTTTGCCTTGCTGGTAGGGTGGGGTTGAGTGCGAGCCATCCCCAGCTGAGGGCTCCTTGGCCTTGCTCACGAGGAGCTGCCCCAGCCAGCCTCTGTGCTATTGAGCTTGCCTGGCCAAACTCACGAGGAGCTGCCACAGCCAGCCTCCATGCTATTGGGCTTGCCTGGCCTTGCTCACGAGGTGCTGCCTTAGCCAGCTTCTGTGCTGCCTGCTCAGCAATGCTGGGCGGGGCTACCCATCTCCTCCCCCAGAATGCCTGTGGCAGCCCCCCCCTGGAGAGGCTTGGCTTCTAGCAACTCCTGAGCCAGGCTGCTGTCTTCTAGCCATGGTGTGGCTCTGGGCTGTAGAGGCTGCTTCCTCTCCCTGCCAGGTAAGGGCTCTGCTTGGGCTGCTGCTGCCACTGCTGGTCCCACATTCCCCCTGCTGTGGCCCTTTCCCTCTGGCCTGCTTAGCCCCCTTTCTTCCCCCGGAAGGTGGGACTGGCTGGTCTCTCCTTGCCCCCTCCACCCCTCTGAGGTTCTGGCCTTTTACCCCTTCCCCCTGGAGTAGGTAGGCCCTGGCTCTGGTTGCCGGCTTGGGGGGTGGGGTTGCTGCCACCCTTTTGTCCCCTGCTGTTCCCTCTTGTCAAGTCTGGGGGCTGGGGCTCAGACCCTGGACAGGTAGTGTGAACGATCTCTGTCTGCAATCTCTGAGCACCTCTGCCCTTTACAATAGACAGTAAATCTTGACTCGTAAACCTAGATCAATTGTCTGACTCAGTATTAAACTGTTTCATGTGTTTCATGTGTTTAATACTTCATATAATAACCACAACACTAAGATAGAAAGAATTTGGTGAACTTAATATGTAGCAAGATCAAACAATCTTGTTTAATGTTATGTGTGGCACTCCCATCAAGTGAAGTGACTAATAGAGTTGGTTTCAAAACATCAAATCGTTTTTTGTCAGTATGGTGTAGTAGTTAGGAACAGCAGGACTCTAATCTGGAGAACCAGGTTTGTTTCCCTACTCCTCCACTTGAAGTGAGCTGGGTGACCTTGGGTCAGTCACAGCTTCTCAGAGCTCCCTCAGGCACTGTTGTAAGTAGACATGGGCACGAACCGAAAAAAATTAATGAACCAGTGGATCCTGGTTCATTGCAGACCACGATCCCGAATTAGTGAACCACAACGAACATCTCCCGTTGCCGACCCGGTTCGTGGTTCGTGGAGGCCAAAGCGGGGCATGCCGGTATTCCCAGTGATATAGGAACGGTGGGTGATGCCGGGCCTGGCGGGCACGGGGAGGAGGTGGGGGGTCTGGACACTCGCTGGCGGCACCCCCCATGTGCCCATCTGCCAGGCCAAATTGGAGCGCACTGGTATTCCCTGCGCAGGCAGGAACAGTGGGTGCTGGCGGCAGCCGCTGGGCATGACAGGCATGGGGAGGCAGCGATGAACCGCCTCCCCTAAGGGGGCAGGGGGTCTGGCCGCTTGCCAGCGGCACCCCGTATGTGCCCACCTGCCAGGCCACAAAGGAGCGCGCTGGTATTCCTGGTGCAGGCCAGAAGGTGTGTACTGGGGGTGGCTGCTGGACCTCATGGGCAATGGGAGGCGGCATTGAGCTGCCTCCCCTCAGGGGGCAGGGAGTCTGGCTGCTCGCTGGCGGCACCCCCCATGTGCCCACCCGCCAGGCCAAAAAGGAGCGCACTGGTATTCCCGGCGCAGGCCGGAAGGTGTGTACTGGGGGCAGCCACCGGGCCTGGCGGGCACGGGGAGGTGGCGGAGAGCCACCTCCCATCAGAGGGTGGGGGGTCTGGCCGCTCGCCAGCGGCACCCCCATGTGACTGCCCGCCAGGCCAAAAAGGAGTGCACTGGTATTCCCGGCGCAGGCCGGAAGGTGTGTACTGGGGGCGGCCGTTGGGCCTGGCGGGCATGGGGAGGCAGCATCAAGCTGCATCCCCTCAGGGGGTGGGGGGTCTGGCCACTCACAGGCAGCACCCCCATGTGTCCGCCCACCAGGCCAAAAAGGAGTGCGCTGGTATTCCCGGCGCAGGCCAGAAGGTGTGTACTGGGGGAGGCCGCTGGGCCTGGCGGGCACGGGGAGGCAACGTCGTGCTGCCTCCCCTCAGGGGGCAGGGGATCTGGCCGCTCACCAGCAGCACCCCCATGTGCCCTCCCCACCAGGCCAAAGAAGAGCGCGCTGGTATTCCCTGTGACGGCAGGAATGTGGGTGATGATGGCGGCTGCCAGGCCTGGCGGGCACGGGGAGACGGCGATGAGCCACCTCCCCTCAGGGGTCGGGGGGTCTGGCCACTCGCCAGAGGCACCCCCCATGTGCCCGCCCACCAGGCCAAAAAGGAGTGCGCTGGTATTCCCGGAGTGGGTGGGAGAGGACTTGTCATCATGAGGAGGGGGAGGGGGAATATCCCCCAGCATTCGTGGGTCCTCACCCGAGGGTCCCACCGAGGAACAGTGTGGCAGAGGCAGCCAACAGTACATACCTTCCTGCCTTGCCGGAAAACTTGGGAGGGAGAGGACATGTCATCATGAGGAGGGGGAGGGGGAATATCCCTCAGCATCTGCAGGTCCTCACCTGAGGGTCCCATCAAGGATCAGTGTGGTGGAGGCAGCCAACAGTACACACCTTCCTGCCTTGACGGAAAGGACGGGAGTTTCGGGACACATTCCCACCCAGCTGAAAGAGGTCCCGTCAGTCCCGTTGACAGGGGTGTCGCCACATTGTCAACCGACTGTATCCGTACACAATACAATCGGCTGCGCGAGCGGCAAGTGGCAAGCAAGAGCTCTGTCCCACTCCACTGCTCGCAGAAAGTGAAACCCAGCCTCTGAGACCATGGCTATTTATAAGCATGGGTCCCATTCAGCAACACAGGAGGTCTGTGTTTGGCTGTCAGAGCTGCCTATCAGGGTTTGCAGGGATGAGATTGGAGTGCCCATGGCTACAGAACACCCCCTTCCCCCTCCCTCCCCTGGGTGTCTTCTCCCAACTTGTAACTGCTTTGCTGCTCCGTGGTTGGAAGGAAGCCCTGCTGATCAAGGAAAGCTGGGCTTCCATTTGGGTTTCCAGGGCGACAGAAGGAGGGCAGACAGAGCTCAGGCACTCCCCTGGCTCCGTTGCCAGGAGAATAGATTGCTGGTGCCTGAGTGTCTGGCTTCCCAAACCGTGCCCGAATGTAACGGACCATGCCTCTCCCGACCGCTGGTTCATTGGCTGTGGACAAGCACGAACTGCCAGGTCGCGATCGCCATTTTCATGGGTTTTTGAGGTTCGTAATGCGGTTCGTGCCCATCTCTAGTCATGAGGATAAACACTTTGTAAATCTTTCTGAGTGTGGCATTAAGTTATTCTGAAGGGTGGTATATAAATCAAATGTTCTTCTTCTTATTATTAGCCATTAAAATAACAGAAAGTCATAGCTATCCACTGTTGTTACAGTTCAAACTAATGTTCAACAAATGTTTAGCTTCACTTCCCCCAGCTCTGATCCACATGCATCGCCAATGCTCCTTTATGCTGTATTCAATAAAGTTGTGGCTAGTTTTTCATTCCAGCTAATGTGTGGATCTGAATTTATTGCCTTGCCTCTTCCCCTTCCTGACCCTCAGCCCTAGGCTGCAATGATCTCTCCCACCCCAGTTCAGCAATACTTTTCTTTTAATGGCCTGAGCCAAAATCTCTTGGATTTCATCTTGTATCATTACGACCCATCTCATAGGAAGAACCCTTTGGTAAAAAAATACAGTTTCCAGTGACCTTTGTGTTAAAAAATTTCCACTCAATAATAAACATCTCAAAAGGCCTGAAAGACAGCCACCTCCACACCCTTGCTGCTAGTCTTCTTGGAAAAAAGGGAGTGGGGAAGAGGGTACAGGATTTCATAATACAGTTGGAGTGGTGTAGCTTTCATACTCATTAGAGATATGGAAGAATGCAGCACTTGTCTCCTTTGATAACTCTTTGGTGCCCTTCTGAACTTTCAAAGAGCTTGTAGGCAAAGCCTGAGTTTTTCCTTAAAATCTGAAAAGATTTGGAAAGAATAAGCTGAATATAAATCATGATGGGTGACAAGCACCATGTGTCACTGATCCATCTCATAGACCCAGGGATTATTCCAATGTGTAGAAAGGTAATATGCAAATTAGATCTTGATGAGGTTGTTAGTGTCCTCTTATGAAAGGGTTTTTTTCTTGGAAATCTAGCTGCTGTAGCATAGTGGTTAAGGGGCTGGCCTGTGAATCAGCACTCTGCTGGTTTGACTCCCACTATTGCCATGAGCTCTGAAGGTGGTCTTAGAGAAGCAAGTCACTCCTCTCAGCCCTTGCTCCACAGCTGCATTGTGGCAATAATAACACTGACTTTGTTCACTGCTCTGAGTGTGGCACTATTCCAGGATAGCAGTATATAAACACTCTGTTGTTGTTATTAGATACCTAATGGAAAGCTGTAGCTGGTTCACACACTCATGTACATCTCTTGTAACTTGAATACTCAGAATATGATAGCTTGCAGCCAAATGTGTGAGTTAATGCCACTCAAGGACTGTACTCATACATGTACACTTGAAGCTGCCTTATACTGATTCAGACCATCGGTGTATCAAGATCAGTTTGGTCTACTCTAACTTACAGATGTGCTCCCAGGATCTGCTAACTGGTTCTTTGAACTGGAGATGCGTGGAGGTGATCTGAGACCTTCTACATGTACCACAGCCCAAGATGCCATGTGTAACGGCTCATTCATACACACAAGCCACCATTTCATGCAATATTCATATGTATGATTCTTTTCAAGTTACTGATAGCTGTTGAAGAAATATTGAAATTACTTTTATCATTCATTTGTTCAGTATATTATAAGGCTGGATGTCAGCCAGTTTATTGGATGACTATATTATACCATAACATAGTCCTTGAAATACATATAGCACATTATCGATCAAAATGTTCATGAACAAAACCAAGAGTAAATCAGAAAAATCAGTACTTTGTCCCCAGATTAAATCTTGTGTTGGACTAATGCAAAACACCTGAGTTATGAAGTCATGTTTTACAGCTTGCTGGCAATGTTAATACAATATGGATTAAAATTATCTGTTAAGGTCACCTATTAAATTTATGGCACTCTAAAAGCAGACTGCCCATGATGTAATTTTCCTGCATCTTCAGTTTCTTTTCAAACAAGTGATTTATTGTACAAATAAATTGCCAGTTTCAATTCAAATTACAAATGAAAAACGTATAAGTAGCCATGAACTGTTATAGTTTGATTGCTGTTTCATGAAGCTATCTTAGCATCCTTAACTTCTTAAGCTACATCCACTTGGCTGTCTTAGTCCTTTGTTGTACAATGGGACTTAAAACCCTACCACATAGATATATCCTTATGGAAGGAACAGCTCTAGAACTGCACAAATATAGAAGGAATAGCTGTAGAACTATGCTTTGCTGATACCACTAATTTGGTTTGAAATGTATTTGTCCATCTTGTTACTATAAAATTCTAAAGACTGTGGGGCCATATAATGTCACAGGACACAGGGGAAAGTAACTTGGGGATAACCCTTCCGCCAGATTCAGAACCCCAACAGCCAGCAATTCAGGAATGAGAATCCATCTTAAATCAGATCACAGCTCTAACAAAAACAGTCCAGTAGCACCTTTAAGACTAACCAATTTTATTGTAGCATAAGCTTTCGAGAATCAAGCTCTCTTTGTCAGATGCATGGTACAGAAACTGGTCAAATATAGATGAGGAGGGGGGAGGAGGGGAGGAGAGAGAAGATGCAACTGGGGGGGAGAGGGAGGATGCAACCAAAACATTCCTTTGCTAGTAAATGTAAACATCTCCTTTTGTGTGGAGATTAATTGGCTTGTGTGAGGCTTCAAAGGAGTTTGCCGTGTTGGTTTGCAGCAGCAGAACAACCAGACCATCCAATTCCAATGTAGTATAAGCCTTCATTGGAACTTCAGGGCAAGCACAGTATGCCATAAACTCACTCACTCATTCACTCATTCCAAACCCCATCCTGTTCCCACTCAGACTTTATGGAGGCCAGATTCTACCATTCTCCGAACACTTAGCTACGTAGAGCTTTTGGCTTTCTCTTTCCCTCTACCCATTTAATTTACTGCAGTTTTTCCTCTGTCATCCCATCACTAGACTTCAGCTTTTTGCTCACCGACACTCCTTCCCTTCAGTAGAACCTCACAGGAAATAAAGAAAGGTAGGTTACAGTTGCTAAACTAAGAATCACTGACCCCAGGATTGGTCTATTGGTTCTCTCTCTCTCTGTACACATACACACACACACACCTCTACTTTCCTGCTTTTCTCTATCCACTTACTATAACCAAAGCCATAACTGATTCCTGTCAATTAAGTGACCAGACTACTCAAGACACCTCACCCAAAGTATCTTGTATATTTTTCTCTCATATCTTGATAACTTTTAAATGTGGTTTTTGTCTGTTTTTCTTGTTCTAGATATGTTTGGATTTGGGGAGGTGGGGAAGCTTGAATTTACACAGCAGCTCCCTTCCATGGCTGCTGCTTGGATGCCAGTTCTCAAGAGAAATACAATAAGGCACCCATCTGTGCCATCAGCACACATACATTACATTACAAGCAGCTGCCAGAAATTAAACATGATTTTAAAACACAGAGGTGCAGTTGTTCTAGCCCAACTCATCAGAGTTGAGCAGAAGCACAAACAGACAGAGAGGCAGATTGTACTCTTTTGGGTCCAGCAATGTAGACATTGCCACACAGTGACACATCATCATATTAGTAAAAATCTGTGCCTCATATGGTCTTTCAGGATGGCATTACAAGCTGGGTGGGGGCTCTCAGAAAATATCTGCAGATAAACTTTGTAATTTCCACACAATTTTCAATTTTTCCAAGGAAGTTAGCCCATTACTTTTACACTTACAGCATGTTTTCAGCATAGATCTTCTAGTGATAGCATTATCTTTTCACACCATTGTATCATATGTTAACTATATAATCAACAAAAAATGACACCTCAGAGGTACATTTTTTAAAGCAGCTCAGAGCTCTGAATCATTTGTCATCTTTCAGTTTACATTCTATATCTTGAGTCATAACATGCCACTTTGCTGGTGTAAGCTATCCAAAATATTTATAGAACAAAATATTGTGGCTAGTATACTGTCTTGTTTGAGAAAGAAGAGAAAAGGGACTCAGATTTAAGGCAGGTCATTAGAACAAAATGTCAAAGACAAGGAAGTTGGGTAAATACAGTTTGGTATGAATGAAGCAGGTATGTATGAACAGAAGCTTACTAGTAGGAAAAGTCAAAAAGGACAATGCATCTGAGAGGTCAGCAGATGATGACTGACAGAAGAGCACTGAAGATTTTCTGACAGAATTTATAACCTCATTAACTAAGTATGGAGGAGAGCCTCAACAGGTAGAGATAGATTTCCCTATGAGAAGCCAAGATCATTTACCACATTCAGACACTTCAACAGTGATGGGGCCCAGGAACTATATGGATTCTTGATAGCTCAGGACATTACCAAAGATCACTGACTAGTTGGGATCCCAAAGGTAACAAAATAAACACTTTGTTACCACTACGTATTCCTACTAGTTAGAAGGAAATTTTTATTTCCGCAGTGCAGGAATGATAATAAAATGCAGTTTATTGTTATGTATATATTGGGTTGGATCCCACAGACAATTTCAAAACAACGTTGTGCATATGGAAGAAGATAATGTAAGAAATGTGTCTGGAGAAATTTCTGTGGGATCCAACACACAAAACATATGCTTGTGGGTTTGTGTATATGTTTGTTGGTATGTGTTTATGTTACTGCAGCCATTGTGCTACTGCTTGCACAAGTGCAACTACACTAAGTACATGTTCCTTTCCACTCACACATCACTATTCCCAAGACTTAACCAATTCATTAGGTACTGTAAAGGGGGGGGGGGTTCAGTACTTTGAACTACATGTACAACTGTTTGTTGATAATGTGTCATTCCTAACAAAGTCTTTGTTATACCTTGAACTGGATTTTTATAATAAATCTTCATTAAACCAACTAGTGCAGTTTTTTGTAAAATATCCTAGCAGGGTCCTTACAGTTTGTTAGGAATCACTCTTTTCCTTCTCCAAATCTGTGTACATGAACCTCAGGCCCTGTTGAATCCTGCTGCATGAGCAATGGCTGGAATAGGAGCAATGGCTGGGAATGGGGAGCTGCCAAAGGGCTAGTTGGAACTTAAAGACCCCGCATAGAGTGTGGGCCCAATGCAGGAGCATTAGAAGGAACTGGAGAAGTGGCTGAGGGAGATCAGCCTGATCTAACTGACCCTGAGGAGGAGGTCCCTGATCTGACAGGAGAGTCAGTGAGTGAGGCAGTTGCTCAGCTTCGGTACAAAGTGGGACTGCTAAGGAATGATGTGTATCAGGTGATGGAGTCACAATTGAGGATACATGAACATCTAGAGGAAATTCAAAAATGGCTCCTAGCAACCCATAGTGGCAAACCGCCAGACACACACACACCCCAGTTGCCAACAGATGGGGAAGGGCAGAGGAGCAGACTTGGTAATCAGAGTGCAATTCCATGGGATACATTCCCCTCAGGACTGAAGGAGGAGGAACTACTGAGAGCCAGTGCCTCCAGTGAAGAGTAACATCTCCGGGCCCAAATAGGAACGATGAGATGTGAAATGCACATTTCAGGGAATTATTCAAGGGGCGCTGCCAGAGCCCAAGCAATGTGGGCAGCGTGGGGACATGGATAACCAGCAGCCCCCCCTCCTCCTGATGAGCAGGGAGTTCCTGATGAACAATTTCAGGCAGAGGGAAAGGTGCCGTTGGGACAGCCTGTTATACTTGGACCTTTGCAGCCTCCTGGGGAACCAGGAATGCTGCCCCAGCAAGTTTGGGGAAGAAGGAAATTAGAAGGACGTTTTAACGGAAACCCAGAGGACCTTGGATATTTTCTGGTGTAATTGACTGAGTTTCTGCATGAGTGGGGTGCCTCTTTCCCAGATGAAGAAATCTGGTGAGCTACTTGGGTTCCAGGCTGGGGGAAGAGGTAGTGAAGTGGTATTCTACTCGGCACAAGTGTCAGAGCTAAGGAGTGCGAGGGATTTTCTTCATGCCTTGCATATGCAGTATGAAGATCACCTGGAAGGGGAGAGACCATGGACTAAAATGAAATGCTTGTGGCAAGGCAAGAGGCCGGTAAAAGAATATGCGGCCAAATTCAGAGCCTGCACTGCTAGAGTCCCAGAGTGGGCAGAATCAGTGAAAGTGGAATTTTTCTGTGCCAAATTTTTCTAAACCCAAATTTAGTGGCCAAGATAATGATTCAGGGTGATCCAAGAACTCTTCTGGGATGGGTTCAATTGGCCTGTGAAATCAAAAACTGAGAGTAAGTGGTCAAGCTGCTTCGGCTTCAGCACCAGGCAGGACAACCATGGAGAGCTGGGAGAAGCCACACTGGGATGGTGTGCAAAGCGGATTACAAGCAGGGAAGGAGAGACAATCTCCCCTTAACTGAGAAGGAGAGGTGATGGGAACAAGGGTGCTGTTTAAAGTGTGGAGGGTGGGGGGGCTGGTCATCTTGCAGCTGAGTGTCCTAGTGGAAGAACACCAATGACAACACATCCTGCACCTCAGAGCCAGAGCTGGAGAGGCATGAGACATCCTGTCAGGAGAGGGGATGAGCCTGCGGTGCCCGAGAGGTTTGCAGCAGCAGCAATGAGTGGAGAGTGGACAAATTTACAAGCCACAGGGAGTGAAAACAAGGAGGAGGATAAGGTGATGGGGAACAATGAAGACCTGCTGTAAAAGGGCACCCACCGGCAAGTCAAGAAAACATTGGTGTCAACTTCCATGGTGAGACCCAAAGGGGACTTATTTTTTATTCCCATCACCTTAGTGCATTCCCAGAGAGGAACTCACATAAGAGTTAGAGCCCTTATTGATTTGAGATGCAGCAGAGATCTCCTTACTCCCACTTTAGCAACCTGGTTGGGGCTGAGTTTAAAGAAATTGACTGAAGCAGTCCAATGGACAGATCGCCTATGAAAGGGGACCCATGCATGTATGAGACTGAGCTAACACCTATGGGAATGGGTAACCATTGGGAAAAGAGAGTTTTTGTTATAAGCTCCACAGCAAAGTGGTCCTAGGAGTGAGATGGCTTTTTGACCATGATCCCTACATACAGTGGAAGGATGGAAGTATATGTTTCCTGGCCGAGGGATGCCAAAAGCATGTGTGGAATACGAAGTGGGGGGTGATTGCCCCCCCATTCTGGAGAGTGTGTGTTTAACCAAAGAGGACTTGGCTACCATACTACAGGAGTATCATGATTTAAAGCAAGGTTTTTTGACTTCTGGTTTGGGATTAATGGCGATCTGAAGGAGCCTAGAGATCTGGGCTATCTGAGGCACTGTTTTTTTGGAAAGTGAGGTGCTTGAACACCTGCTGCCGACCCAACTTCAGGGAGAAGTTGGGCTTGAACACTACGCAACCCCGAGAGAGTGTGATCTCAGTGAGGGGGGGTTCTGAATCAAGGATTCTCCCCACCATCTTGAGGTCCCCTCAGAGAAGGGCGAGCTACTATCTCTGCAGTCCCTCAGGAGTCATTCAGTGTGGACAGATCATAAAAATTTAGAGCATTTAAAGATGCCTAGAAAACTAGGGGCCAAGCATCTGAGGTGGGTGGAATTCTTTTCTAAGTTTCCTTTCACTTTAAAACATCTCCCTGGGAAGGCAAATTTCCTGGCTGACACTTTATCAAGATTGCCACAACACAAAAGCAGAGAGAGGATGTCAATGACCGATTGTTTACTCCTAGTCAGTTGGGAGGAGTGGTAACCCGATCTCAAGCACAAACACAAAACCCCAGCCATATCTCTGAGCCTTGGATGGCAAAAGTGCGAGAAGCAACAGAAAAGGAAAGGGGAAGTGAGTTACATTAACTACAGCAAAACACTGACAATGGATGCTGGTACAAACAAGGAAGGTTGTACGTTCCAGAGTCTTTGAGGGCAGAAGTGTTAAAAAGATGTCATGATGATAAAATTGTGGACATTTTGGTTTTGTAAAAACCCTTCACCTGGGACAACGGCAGTTTTTCTGGTCAGGAATGAGAAAAGATATATCACAGTACGTCTCCACCTGTTGAGTGTGTGCAATGGGGCAAAAAAGGGGAGGGAAGCCGCCTGGATTATTGCAGCCTTTAGCAAGCCCGTCCCAGCCTTAGGAAACCATTGCAATGAATTTCATCACAGATCTTCCCCATCTAAGGGGAAAACTGTTATTCTTGTGATTGTGGACTTGTTTTCAAAACTTGCACACTTTGTGCCCTGCTCAAAAATCCCCACTGCAAGAAAACTAGCAAACCTCTTTATGCAACATGTGGTACGTTTGCATTCTTTCCTGACCAAGGTCATCTCTGACAGGGCCCCCCAGTTCATTGCCACCCTTTGGCGGAAGTTGCTCAAGGTCACTGAAATTGAACAGGGTCTGAGTTCACGTCATCACCCACAGAGTGATGGCCAAAGTGAAAGAACAAATCAGATATTAGAACAGATGCTATATCAATTATCACCAAGATAACTGGAAAGATTTTCTTCCTTTCATGGAATATTGTTACAATAACTGTATACACAGTTCTATTGGAGCCACCCCCTTCAAGGTCACTCAGGGTTTTGAAGGAAAACCCATGCCTTTACTAGAGGAAGATACAGTTAACCAAGGGGGGGGGAGGACTTGCAACAATGGTGGTCTGATATCAGCAGTCAGTGGAAAGTCATAAAGGGCACCTTGGAACAAGCTAAACTGTATTACAAAGAACAAGCAGATAAACACAGATCACCCCATGGGATTTGAAAGTAGGGGGAAAGGTATATGTGTCTAGAAGGAATCTAAAGGGCACCCAGCCAAGCAAAAAAATTGGGTGGAAATATATAGGCCCCTTTAAAGTGCTGAAGGTAATAAATGCAGTAACAGTGGAACTGGGTCTCCTGAAGAGTCTGAAAAAAGTTCATCCAGTATTTCGTTCCAGTCTGCTAAAGAAAGAACCTGGAGAAAACAAGTGGCACCCTACACCAGCCCAGCCCCCTCCTCTAATGATAAAGGGACAACCACATTATCAAATTGATTTAATCTTAGATTCTAAGTTGACAAGAGGAGTACTTTATTACCTCGCGCAATGGAAATATTTTTCTAAGAGTCAAGCTGAGTGGGTCAAAGCCATAGACATTAGAGCCCCCAGGCTCTTAAGAGAGTTTCACAAGAAATACTCACAAAAGCCAAGGGGAGGCTAATTTTCAGGGTGGCAGAAAATGTCAGGAGGTTGGCATCTACCTTCCTCCCCCTCCTTCCTTCCAGGAGAATGAGACAGCTGCAGTTTCTTTTCCCTTTCAGAGGATTTTAGCTGGGAACTGACAAGTCGACCGTGAGTGCCTAGGTTCTCGCATGCTGAATGTCCAACCCCCAGAAAGGGGGGGGGTCAGTACTTTGAACTACATGTACAACTGTTTGTTGATAATGTGTTATTCCTAACAAAGTCTTCGTTATACCTTGAACTGGATTTTTATAATAAATCTTCATTA
Source organism: Eublepharis macularius (assembly GCF_028583425.1). Lineage (NCBI taxonomy): Eukaryota > Metazoa > Chordata > Lepidosauria > Squamata > Eublepharidae > Eublepharis > Eublepharis macularius. Next base: position 122,447,590 of record NC_072792.1, read on the forward strand.
AATCAACCAGTGGAGTTTTTTGTAAAATATCCTGGCAGGGTCCTTACAGGTACTTGCTACATGTAGCCAAAGTTCTCTTAACAAAACAAACATTATCAGTAAATAATAGTACCAGAAAATAGGAGTCGCTTCATTGAAAAATCTCACATTACCCCCAGCCTTGTCTTCAACACTGGCCAGAAATAGATGGTACAGAAAATAATTAAAAATCTACATCAGTCCCTTTTGATAATTTTCTGCATAGGGTGATTATTGTAATCCCAACAGCAACATAACACTATCTTGGACTATTTTCTCTATCAGCACTAGATGACAAAAGTCATGGACTGCTGCTAAGCACTGATAACATTTACTCAGAGTTTTTGAAATGAGGCCATCCAAACATTCATTTGTGGCTTGCCCAGTTTTTAATGCAAGTTATGAAAGAAGGCAAACTTCCAAATATATCCAAACTATTGTTTTTCTGAAGCAAAGGAATGGTTCACATAATGCAATGAACAACCATCTAATCATTGCTGCTATGAATTTTTATAAAACCTTGAATGCTTTGTATGTTAATTTAGAAGAATATGAAAATAAACTTAAATATGAACATAAAATGGCATAAAGTGCATAGTTCATTTTATATTGTGGCAGAAGCCATGGTTCCAGCTTGCCCAGAGCTAGGCTCTCTGAAGAGTTAAGCCCCATCTAAGTCAGCAGTGGCTTGCTATGCTCAGAAGTTATGTAATTGATGTGTGCTGGTGTTGTTGGCTAAATTGGAAGCAGAAGTGGAAGAATGGTCTAGAACATTCTGGGATTGACCAAAACACTACCAAAATTCAGGAAGATTTTTTTTTTATTCTCAGTCTTTTGAGAGGGAGTCGAGTCATTTCAGGTACAGCCAAGCTAAAATTAAACCTGAAATGAGCTGTTCCGGGTTGTATGTAATGATGTAAACCACTTGCAAGAGGCCAAGTCTACCAATAGGAAATAATGCAACCCACAGCATTAGCTGTTAGGTGGGGCTTCTGATCCCACATTAAAATTTAAAGGAATGGGAGATGCTGAACAACTCTTGTTTGGTGGGACCTATCGACACACAAAGATTTTATCTGTGATTTTTTTTTCTTCTGCTGAAAATACAATTAAAGTATAAGTACTTGTTTAATATCATACTGGCCTGGGCTGACATCACTTGGGCTTGTGGGTGGGTGGGTGGGTGGAGGGAATGTCCTGTTTCCTTGAATTCCATTGGTGGCCATTATGTCATTTTTTAAAAAATGAGTAATCCGTCTCCCAGACCTGAATGAGCTTAGACAGAGCCCTTTTAAATCATCACCCATACCACGTAACAGTAAAGCTGAATGGCAGCATTCTTAACTCATATGAGGGCTTAAGCAAGAATAAAAACAGATTTTGTGTAAAATTCATTTGGGTTGGGGAATTTTTCTAAGTTTAGTTATACAACTGTATATGATCCATGTTAAGCCTCTCAAGGGATTCAGTTCTTCCTGTGTGTGTGAGCTCAGAACAGAGCAAGCAGTCAACATGCCTTCCTAATAAAGAAGTTACCCTGTACAGTGTCTGTTTCAGAGCTTGTTAGCAGGACACTGAGATGAAGCACATACAGCTTCAGAGATTGCACAAAGCCCTTGCTCCCAGAGGCTCAAGTGCTTTCTTGACTTGCAGAATGACTTGAAGATTCAAACCTTGTGGGCTTTTTTGTGCCACCTTGTCCATTTGTGAGATGTACAAATGGAAGCAGAATGGCCAAGATCTACCAAGACAAAGATTCTTGTTGACTTTACACCCCCTTCACGGTCAAACACACACATAAGATGCTTGTTTGCTGCAGCTATCTTGGTACAGAATCTGTCTAGACTGGTAGAAATCCCTGGAATTTTATACTTCGATCCCTCCCCCATGGCAGTCATACATGGAAGACCAACACAATCTTCTACTGCTCTTATTGAACACAGTGAGCATTAACAGGTGAGGATCTCATGGAGAGAAGAGGATTCACTTTTTATCAGAGTAAAGAAATTAAAACATGAACATACAGATAACTCCCCCAGAGATAACAATCTTAATATGTGAATGTTCTATGATATACAGACCCTCTTTACCCTGGTCCTAGTACCTGGCATTTTATATATTCCCTCTCTTTCTGTCTCTTTCTCTTTGACTTATTTACATCTCTTTTCTGATAAATTTAGAACAAATTAACATCTTTTCAAAGTGTTACCCTCTCATCCCATTCTGGAAAAAGCAGCAAACTTAGAATTTTACTTTTGATTGCATTCATTCATTACTCATTTTTAAAGTGAGTATAACACAGCCTTTAATTATAGCTGCAATATGTTCCTGAATGAATATCACATCCTGTCTAAGCACCACATTATGGTCTTCCAACCATCCATTCCCTTTAGCTTCTGTTATAAACCAGGCTTGGAATTTCCTTAAAAGTTTAGTCTGTGTCAGTTGAGAGAAGTGGAGACATTTTAGGAGAGAACAAATATTCTAGAAGGATTTCTTTTTACAGTTTTAACTGAGGAGCCAACTGCACATAACATTGCATCTGTATGCAACAAAGACCTGGCAACCCTTATAAAGAACTTTTAAAAGGGGATGATTACCCTTCCGTAAAACATACCAGGTTGCCAGTCATTCCATCTAACCTAGTTTCTGCCTAACCTATCTCAAAAGATTGTTGTGTGAGAATAATATAGAGAAGAGACAACAATTTGTACTGCCCTGAGCACCTTGAAGAAATGATGGTGCAAAATGTCCTAGATAGATAGACTGATCCAGAATCATGCTTGCCAAATAAACACAGGGTAGAATAAAAATCAATAAGATACAAATGCAGGGTGGGGAAGCAACTGAGGGAGTGAAGTTCTAGTGAAAAAGTAAATGGTGGGAGAAGGACTCCCTCCCCTCCTCTAATGCAAATCTTTCTCCTCCTGGAGGTTCTTGAACATAGAGAAAGACTACTAGGTATTGCTGCATAGAGCTGCAATGTAATGTACTACTTGTCCATTAGCTATAATTTAGAAAATCAAATTCTAAAGATAACTAATCAAAATCCAAGTTTAACAAGCCTCTTAGCCTCACAGGATAACTTATCCAAAGGAAATAACCCATGACATTTCCATCTGAATAAACTGGACTAATCTGGGCATCTTTGTGGAAATTCTGCCTTCAGTTTTCATTTCCTCATCCCATTATTAAGTTGCTAAGTGTTGAGGTGTAAGGAAAGGAACAGATAGGCCATTTCCACACTACTCACTTTCATCCAGAACGCTGTGGAATGTTGCAAAAAAAACGCGGAAGATTGCATCTTCTCACGCGAGTAGGGTACTAGTGACTCAGCAGACAGGTGCTTGTTAAGGACAACATCCAATAGCTGTGTAGTGGCAGGTTCATAGTTCTGGAGTGCTGCTAGACCCTGGACTATAGTTGGAGGCTCAAGTCTCCTTTACAATAAAAAGCAGTTTCTATTAGATCCAGCTAATATGCTAACAAGCGGGCCCCCACCCAGCTGGCAGCCAAGGGCTTGAGGCTGGGGGCTGCATTTGCTGCCACGGAGAATAAGCAGCAGCGTTTTCCCCGGCCTCATAGGGCCACGTGGGAAGGGGGCGGGGCTAGGTGCCTTAACAGCATGGCCCGGCCCCGTTCCTGCACTTGCTGCCTCATGCTTGGAGCACTCGGAGCTGTACTGAGCTACGACGAGCTGTTTGCTCAGCCTCAGGCCGCAAATCAGCTGTTCAGCGGCAAGGAGCCTTCAGCTCCTTGCCGCTTGCCCTCAGCTCCTCACTGCTTGCCTTTCGCAAGGGGCATAGGAGCTGGGAACGTAGTTTCAGAGTTTAAGCTCCACGCCACTAGCTTTGCGTCCAGCTCTGGGGAAGCAGCAAAAACTGCGTTGGGGTGAATTTATGCTTGTGCGGCTCGGATCTGACTCCCCATTTTTCACTGGTTTGCAGCTTGTGGAAAGCAGCCCGTTTCCCTGTTGCAGGCTGAGTGTGGCTTGGGACTAGCTTGTTGCTACCCATGGGGGGTTGGGGCTGGAGGGGCTTGGGCTTTACTTTCCCGAGCACTGGCTCTAGTACTTGGTTATTGCAGGGGCTTTTGGTGGCTTTGGTGGCAGCCAGCCTTTCCTTGGGTCAGGGGCCAATTACTGTTAATTCAATTGTTGCCCCTAACACTTAATTTTTTTCCCTATAGGGGGCTGTGGTTAGGCATCCTAACTGCTCATTGGGAAGGGATAGCCATTTTATAGCTGGTTGTTGCCTCAGCGTTGGCATAAGTGGTGGCCATTTTGTGGGACTCTGCATTCTATGCATAGGGGGCAGCCATTTTAAATTCATTTAGGAAGCGTGGTTAGCCATTTTAAGGCCACCTTGCCAGTTTGCGCATTGGCCGATAAGCCTTTGGAGGCACCTGTACTGCTTCTTGGTGATGATGATGATGATGATAAAAATACTTATCAATAGATTATATACACTGACTTGCCACCCAAAAAGGGGTCTGGCCCTTCCAAGGGGAAACAACCAGCCAAGAAGGCCCCACCTAAGAGGCCTCCCCCCCCCGTGATGTCATCTCCGGATGAAGATGAAAGCGCTAGTTGCTAGGCCAGTTTGGGCCGCACCGCAGCCTTGGAGCAAGCTAGAGGTGTAGGGATGACCGACAGGGCAAAATGCTATAGGCCTGTTAGGCTGACGTCAGCTGCTGCTTTTCAGGCTGAGGTTCTTAAACAGCATTCTGCCCTTGAGGGGCCTTCTGTTTCAACAGACGCTGTGGCAGCTGAGAACGAAAATAAGGAGGGCATGGCGGGCGGTATGGAACTGGCAAGTGTCGATCCAGGCTGGATGGCTGATCCTGAACCTGTGGCAGTGGCTGTGGACCTGGTGTGGGATGGTAAGTATTCTCTCACATAGCAGGGTGATGGATGGCCATGGGGACCCCGGAGTCAGGACTCTGCCCAAGCGTCCTCGACTCCGATGGCCTCGCCAGGCATGCAGCAAGGCACTGTGCTCAGTCAGAGCACTTACGGGGTGGGGCCAGAGTGGGGTAATCAGGCATGGGGGGCTCAGTATGCCCCTGCTGACCCAGGTGCAATGTGGCAGATGGGCTTGGCCTGTTGGCAGGGTTTTGACGGTCAGTCACAGCCCGGCCCCTCATCCGGCTGATCAGGCTATGCTCCCCCTTGGGGCTCCACTTTTACAATCACCCCCTATGGCTTGGTGCCATACCGGGCTCTTCCATTTGGAGACACTGCCCTACCCTTGGGTGACCATCTCACCCAAGCTACAAGGGACAAGATTTTAAGGGGCGAGTTTGTGGATGTCTTCTCCCTTCTCTACAGAGAACTGGAGAAGAAAGATAAAGGACTTAGATGATAGGGACAAGGAGTGGTTGAAACGGCGCTGGGTCAATCGTACCTGGGCCAATTGGCTCCCTGGGTTCCTAATTTACACAGGAGTTATTGTGCGGGCACAGCCATGGAGGGCTGCAGCCCTTTTCCAGTACCTTGATATTATATACAAAGGATACACTGGCTTTGTGGGTGCTGCTTGGATGCAGTACGATGAAGAGTTTCGTATGCGAGCGGCAATGAACCCTGATTTGCCATGGGACAAGATCCTGCAGCAGCTTTGGCTGCAGGTGATAGCCCCTGCTCAGGCTAATCTCACCGACTGCTCGGACAGAAGCCATTTAGTCCAGCAGTCCTCTAAGGCTCCCAGTACCTGCGGGTTCGTGGGTCAGCTGGTTCAAGCATGGCTATTGTGCTGGGACTTTGCAAATCAGAGAACATGCACGAGGAAATTGCAAATATAGGCATGAATGCCCAACATGTGGCGGCTCCCACTCCTTTAATTACTGCCCCAGGTGCTATAAAGGAGGTTGGGGCAAGCGGGGGGTGGGGTGGTAAAGCCCAGCAGCAAGCTGGAAAAGGGTCCCAGCCAAATAAAACTGAGGGAACTTAAGTATCTCTTGGACAGTTATCCTAAGTGCAAGGATGCTTTTTTCTTATTTAATGGGTTTAAGTTGGGGTTCAGAATTCCGTTCCAAGGTCCCAGGACCCCTTTCATGGCAGCCAATTTTTGGTCTGTGGCTGGTATGGAAGGGATCATTAGGAAAAAGATTGCCAAACAGTGTGCTGAAAGTCGGGTGTTGAGCCCCTTTGTGGCCCCAGCAGTCCCGCGTTTGCAGGTCTCCTCCTTGGGTGTGGTGCCAAAAAAGGCAGCTGGCGAATTCCCGCTGATACACCACCTTTCTTACCCCAGGGGGGGATCAGTTAATGACACTATCCCTGACTACCTTTGCTCAGTGAGGTACACATCCTTTGATCAGGCAGTAAAGGTGGTCAGGCGTTGTGGGCAGGGTGCTGAGATGGCCAAATGTGTCATTAAGTCAGCATTTCACCTTCTCCCAGTTCATTCACATGATTTTGAGCTGTTGGCTTTCTCTTTTGAAGGCTGTTTCTACATGGACAGAGCATTACCAGGGTGCTCTATTTCCTGTATGGTCTTTGAACACTTCAGCTCCTTACTGGAATGGGCACTGTGTCACTGGCTTGACTGTTGGGACACCGCTCATTATCTGGATGATTACCTTTTCGTGGGGCCTTCGGGAGCCAGCCAATGTGCTCGGCTCTTGGAGGGCTTCATTGATCTAGCAGCACAACTGGGGGTCCCCTTGGCTCAGGAAAAAACTGAGGGCCCTGCTACTGCCCTCACTTTTCTGGGCATCAAGCTGGAAACTGTCCATCAAACCTCCAGGCTGCCACTGGATAAGCTAGCCAACCTCAGGGAATGGCTTGCCTCATTTAAAGAGCGGCATAGAATATCTCTGTATGAATTGCAGCAGCTTGTAGGCCACTTAAACTTTGCTTGTAGAGTGGTGGCTCCTGGTTGGGCTTTCTTAAGGCATCTCTGTGGCACCATGGGCAAGCTAAGGCTTCCCCATCATAGGCTCAGGATAGATGCTGGGATGAGGGAGGACCTTATGGTTTGGGAGGAGTTTTTACAGGCATTTAATGGCATCTCATTTTGGAGGGATAACCTCCTGCTGGAAGGAGAGTTGCAGGTACACTCTGATGCTTCTGGCTGTCTGGGATTTGAGGTGTTTTTTCGAGGGAACTGGTGTGCCAAGCTGTGGCCTGCAGATTGGGTAGAGCGGGGTCTCAGTTGGGACCTCACTTTCCTGGAATTTTTTCCCATCGTAGTAGCAGTATTCCTATGGGGCCGGGAACTTGCCAATCACACTGTGCATTTCTGGTTTGACAGTCTGGCGGTAGTTAACATTGTGAACTCCCTTACCTCTAAGTCGTGAAAGGTCATGAAGCTGGTTAGAGCATTCACTCTTCGCTGCTTGAAACTGAACATTGTATTCTTGGCCAAGCATGTCCCAGGGTTAGATAATGGGGTGGCAGACGCTTTGTCTTGCCTGCAGCTGGTGCGATTTCATCAGCTTGCCCCAGAAGCTGACCTGATGCCTGCCCCAATGCCACAGGAACTGTGGCAGCTTGGAAGGTTGAAGCGTACAGGGCCATCCAACTAGCCGTTGCCCCCAGCACACAGAGGTCCTATGATCATGTGGTGAGGCAGTTTGCAGGGTTTAGGAATGAGCAGGGACTTCGACAGGTATGGCCAATCCCAGTGGATCAATCCCCTCACCTTCAGCTGTGCAGTTTTGTGTGCAGCTGAAGGTGAGGGGCTTAGCAGTAAAGTCCATTGGGGGCAGCTGGCAGCTTTAGCATTTGCCAGCAAAGCCCATGGGGTGGCATAAGCCACAGGGGATTTCCGCCTTAAGAAAATGTTAGAGGGTTGGTCTAGGGAGGCAGCCAGACCGCGGGATGTGAGGGAGCCTATGTCTCCAGATGTCTTAAGTGGCCTTAGTGTGCTATGGGGTTCAGTGTGCTGCTCTGATTACAAGGTGGCTCTTTTTCATGCAGCAGTACTCACAGCCTTTTGGGGGGCCCTTAGGATAAGTGAATTAGTAGACCACCATTAAGGATGGCTCTGGGAGGGCCTTAATGGCCTCGGGTGTAAAGTTTGTGGGGGATAATGTCACTTTACGAATTAGGCGCTCCAAGACAGACCAGTTACAGCGGGGGGACTGTGATTCAGCTAGGTCCTTGTGCGGACACTGAATTGTGCCCGGTCTTGGCTCTGAAGCAATTCATTGCACTTCGGGGTGACGATGGGGGTTATTATTATTACATCACAGTGACAGAGCCCCCTTGACTAAGTACCAGTTCTGGACAGTTACTGGACGTGCTCTGACTAAGTTGGGTCTGCAGGATGTTAAATTTGGCACCCATTCCTTTCAGATTGGGGCAGCCTCAACAGCTGTGGCCATGAGCTACCCTAGTCAGGTTATCCAGCGGGTTGGCCAGTGGAGGTCCAAGGCTTATCGGTCGTACATTCGCCCACTGGGTGCCAGGAGCCTTAACTGACTTGTTTTTTCTTTAGGTGCTGTGTGTTGCCATGGAAGGCTACAGATCCTTGTGTGCGGACACAGAATAATTTTTTAGGCGGCCCACCAAGCCAAGAGGACAGCCATCGGATCCCAGCTTGGGTTGAGTGAGTGGGCCACTATTGAGTGGCAGGACCGCTGAGGTCTAAGGTGACCAGGGCTGCTGCCTTTGCTGTTTGAGGGAAGGAGAGGTCCTCCACCTGACATAATGGTCATTCATCTCGGTGGTAGTGACCTTGGGCTTGTCAAGGGTCATGCCCTTATTTTGCAGGCACAGACTGACTTGCAATGGATCAGCAAGCAATGGCCTGGCGTCTTAATTATTTGGTCAGAGGTGCTTCAGCACCGAGTGTGGCATGAAGCTTTGAACCCCAATGGGACAGAAGGGGCTAGTCGCAGGGCCAATAGGGCCCTTCAGGTAGCTTTGGGGAAAGGGCTCGGCATTTATCTTCCCCACCCCAGGATTAAGGCCCATATAGCTGACCTCTACAGAGGTGATGGGGTCCATCTATCAGTGGCAGGAAACAACATATTTTTAGATGACCTGAGGCAAGGGCTGCGTCTCGCGTTAAGTCACCTGTGGGGTGCGAAGTCCTGAGCAGAGGCTCGGCCTTAGTGTTGGCAGGATTTAGTTGGGGGGATGTTAGCGGGATAGTGAGTACCCTTAGGACATTCGCCATTGGTGGGAATATTGGGGGCCTGTCAGGATTGGCTGGCATGCTTGGCAGCAGCCAGTTGAGAGGGTAGGCTGCCTAGTGGCATCTCCTGGACAAGTCCTTCCCTCATGCTCCACAGCAGAGGTGCTTGGAGCTTTAAGGGGGAAACCATTCTCCAGGCCAGCCAGATCTCAGCCATGCATGTGAATGGCTCGCATCTGGGGCAGTGGGTCTCACCCAGACAGGTCAAGGTGGGGTCCAGGGGAGTGACCCCAGGGCTTGACCTGTACCGCTGGTTAGGCCCTTGCCAGAGGGTTTTAGTTGTTGAAGTTCATGTTGTTCATGTTGGGTAATAAAAGGCCTTTTATTACCCAAGCCTTGTGTTTGCCTCTTATTCCTTTTTTTAAAAAATTTATTTTCTAATTACTAACATCAAAACTACAAACAGAAAAAGGAAAAAGGAAACAAGGGGAGAGGGAAAAAACAACATAAGAACACAAATTACAACTACAAGTATTGAATTCCCTTCATAATACAATTATTTAAAGTTAGACTTTCTAATATGCTATTAGATTGGTAGATCTTATAAAATACAAACTACAGTCAGGATCAGGTCTTCTTCCCCCCCCCCCCTTGCATCTCGGTCTCAGTTCTCTTTGAACAGCTACAATAGCTGTGCTCACTCCCTCCTCCCCACTCCCCCCTTCAGATTCTGGATCTTCTTCTTGCTCGAACTCTTGATGATTAAGCACAAAATCCTTCAGCTGTACTTCCAATATTATCTTGTAGGCTTGGTCTTTATATCTAAACCAAATGCCTTCCGGAAATAACCATTTGTATTTTATATCACACTTTCTCAGAAGAGCTGCAAACCTTTTGTATTTGAATCTTCTTTTCTGAGCTAAAAATGGAACGTCCTTCAATATCTTAACCTTGTTGCCAAGAAAGTCCAAGTCCACATTGGTCGAATTGTGTAAAATGGTGTCCCGAGTCTTCTTAAATGAAAAATCAATAATAATCTCGCGAGGCAGCTGACGCTTCATTGTATAATTTGAAGATGTCCGACGGACTTCCAGAATATCGCTTTTTAACTCTTCTTTAGTTGCCTTTGCGAATGACGCCAAAAGTTCCGACACCAAATCCTTTAAATTTTCACTTTCCTCCTCCTTCACATTCTGTAAACGCAATACCGTCTGAGCACGATCCACTTGTAGTCCTATCAATTGATTCTCCAAAAGCTTTACTTCTTTGTTTGTAGCTCTCATGAGTGTTGCATTTTCACGAGCAGATTCCTCTGCCTCGAGCGCTACATCTTTAATGGTTTTCACTTCATTTTCAACTGAGCCAACCCTTTGTCCAATTTCATTTAGCTTATCAACAAAGGGCTTCATAGCTTCAACGACCGACTGTTTAACCACCTCTTCAAGAGTCTCTCCCTTCCCCTGCAACACAGCCAAAACCGATTTGCCCACAGCAGGGCTTTGCTTTTTTGTCGCCATCTTAGGGGAGGGGGAGTTCACCAACTAAGTTCCAAAACTCAGTGAAGGGGAAGATATCCGAGCCTTCTTAAGCTTCAACTCCCACTAATCCTTCGCATACGCTTAGAGTAACAGAAGGGATCTGCTTACTTACAGGTTTTCACCTTAAATCTGCTTGTTGCCGTTCTCCATAGCCCGGCAGCACGCGATGTGCTGTGCAAGTCTGCTGGCCTCCATAGGAGCAGATGGGCTATTTACCCCCTAGATCAACTTCAGGGGGCTCTTCCCGCAGCGCTCCGGACCCTGACCCCCTACCTGGGAGTCCTGGGGGTTAACCCTCTCAGGTCAACCACCCGGTCAGGCTGCTTGGCCGCTTCCTCCCGGACCTGCGGAGAGGAGCATCCAACATGGCCGGGAAAACAAAACCAAATCGTGTCTGCCTCTTATTCCGACTGGTGGGGGCAATATTCTTTCGATCTAACAGATACAGAAGGTGTTATTACGTAAGGAGGCGAGGTGGATTCATCAATTGAAATGTTTAAAGCCATGTGGTCTTAATAATGAGTAGTTGCTGAATTGCTTTTTGGGCTAATGACCCAAGAAAGGGGGACTGTGCCTTTAATTTGTGAACAATGTATGCAGTGAGTCAGCATAAAAAATCCATACAAACTGTGAGGGAGCATGCCAGGTAGCTGCTACTGGCGTCGCTCTCTAGGTACTATGGAAGAATTGTAAAAGACACTAGTAAGTTGTTGTTATATAACAATATTTTTTATTATATATGGGAATGTGCAATGTCTTATGATTCATGTGACTGTTATAGTGCAATACTGACAAGGCCCTGGGGAAGTCCGTGGGGACGAAAATCTGCATGAGAAAGAGGCTTCCCCGGTTTTGCGCATCTGGATTCAATCACCACCAATCCGCTGGTCACATTGCAATCTGGAAGAAAGAAAAGTTTATATTTCAAGGCTATTTGCTGAACTGACTTACCTTGTACCTTGGATATATTTCAAGGCTATTTGCTGAACTGACTTATTTTGTACCTTGGAGTCATTACCTGTGGGGTTAATTACACAATATGTATTGACTATGAATTGTTGTTTGCACATGAGAAATTGAGCACTTGCCACTTTAAATTGTTCTAGTAAATTTTGGATATGCTTTTGACTTAGCAGGGTTTCCCCCCCCCTCTCCTGCTCCTGATTCTGGCAGGTTGAAACGGGGGGCAGGCATTGCTGCATGCTTGGCTCTTGACTCCAGCAGGGTGAAGACAGGGTGGGCGTTTCTACTTGCTCAGTGGCTAATTCTGGTAGGTAGAAGAGGTCAGGCATTGCCACCTGCTCTGCTCCTTATCCCAGCTGGGTGAAAGGAAGAAGGGCATTTCCTCCTGCTGTGCACCTGATCCCAGCCAGGTGCCATTTGCTCCACTCCTGATACCAAATGGGTGATTCGGGAGACATGCTCTTGAATTCTGGATGTGAACAATGTCCTGCTATAGGCTATCGCAGAACCAAAAGTTTGAAAGATATGCTTACCACATCTAAATTTAAAACCACTGAACCACCTAGAAATAGACCCATGGGACACTTCCCGTGTGGGGGTTGCAACGTCTGTAATTTAATGGTTGGACTGGATAACATTATGCCAGATAGGAAAAGGAGTGTGAGGGGCTTTTCCACGTGCAAAACCGCTAATGTGGTTTATGTGGTTCAGTGCAGTTGCGTGTTACAGTATGTGGGCAGCACCACGCGCCCCTTAAAGATTAGAATTCAAGAGCATGTCTCCCGAATCACAAATAAAGTCCATGAGGTTCCTTTGGTTTCACATTATTGGTCATCTCACAACAACATCAATGAGTTTAGAGTTTCTGTGCTGGATGTAGTGCAGGAATCCTCCAGTAACAGTGACATAAAGAAAAAATTATTACTACTGGAAACTAAATGGATTTTTGAACTCCAGAGCCTAGCCCCGCAGGGTTTGAATCAGGAGATAGATTTTTCCTGTTTCTTAGGCTAAAGATGACTCAGCAATTAAGCAGCAGAAGAGCATTGGAGAGAATCAGGGTTCTTTTTCTCTCCGCGTACTACCAAACTACATGTTTACATTCCAGCCATCGAGATGTTTTGTAAAGTAGATGTTTTTGCAGGATGTATGTGTTAACTTGTGGATATTTATTGGATGGCCAGTCTCCTTTAAACCGGGTAGGCGCTTATTGCTTTAACTAATTAGTCTCTTTTAAATGCACTTTAGGGTGGGGCATTTTACCCCACTGAGCAAACAGTCCGTTGGAAAGCTTGTAGTAGAGATAGAATATGATCCAGGAGGGTATGTGACCAGGAGATCTGCATTTTGTGAGTAGTAACATTATTTTTGTACTGTATAGCCATTGTGTGACTTTGAGAGAAACTTTTTAATGGTTTTTTAAAATAATTTATTTCAGTCAGTGATTGTTGTGCTCAAGAAGAAGTGTTTTAACACGAAACGGGAATTGAAAAATATACGTACGCACTAGCCCATCGGCACGGCGATTCTCCATCCCTGTGTGGATTGTGAACTATTCAACTGGCATCTTGGCACACTGCTCTCCTACCTCTGGATCTCCCACTGTGGACTATTTATGTATTGCTCATACGGACTTTGAATATTTATTTATTGTACACTGTTTACATTACTTGCACTTGCACTTTGCACTTGTTACTAAAACACCAGTGTGAACTGGTTAATTAGTTGATTCCCGTACTTCTAATATCAGCTGGGTTAAGTTGGGTTGTGGGCATTGCCACCTGCTTCACTCCTAATACCCGCTGGGTGAAGGTGGGAGGCAGGCATTGCCACCTGCTCCCATCCTGCTCCCAGCCTGGACTTCCTGCCATGGCATGTTTTCTGGAGGGACATGGTGCTTTGCCTTGGCTTCCCTCCATGGCAGCGCCCTCTGGTGGTACACCAGGCTATAAAGTGAGTTGTCTGAAATACGCTTACTCAATTATATAGTAAGAATATTTTGTTTTTGTTTTGTTTGCCACCACTAGGTGTGCAAGAAACAAGATCTTTGCTCATGTTTGCATTGCACATTGTCATCACTGGCTGGTGTTTCTTTGCACAGCATTTCTGCCAACCACATTGCTTGTTCACTTGCATGGCCCCCATTCTGGAACACTAGTCAAAAATAGTTTATTTTAACTGTGGTTAGTTTATGAAATCAGGATTTTGCTCTCCGGAATTTGTGAAACCAGGACTTAGCTCTAGAACAACCACTTAAATTCTAGTTTGCCTGGTTTGCCAGTGCTGGTTTCATCATCTTCACTCTGAACAGGCATCTCAGCAGAGAAGCACAAGAGGGTGTCACTGGGAGCAAGACTGGGTTCATTCAGCATGCATGGGTTTATTCATTAAGAAAAATCATGGTTAAAAAACCAACTTGAAATCTTGGGTTCATGATGATGATGATGCCCTTAGTGCAGCAATTAATTACCCATAGTTAGTGTGGTAGCAAGTCTTTAGATTTCATACTAAACATAGTTTAATTGAACCATGGTTTTGAGTTATGTGTGAATTTATATGGTGGGGAGTTCTGTGCTACAGTTATTCCAGATACTGTTCTGTTAAATCAATAGCTTGATTGACAGAACAAGGATATGTTTTACCTGTAAGCTCTGTAAGAGATGGGTGTGAGGGGGAGGGTACAGGCAGAGGGTAACTGTGCCCAATCCCCTCCCCAAAAAGACTGGTACTGGAGGCAGAAACTTTATTTCTATCCTTCACAAAGTCAAAAGGTTACAGTGTTGTTTAGGGATGTGTGGTGGAGTCCCTCCCCCCGATAAAATTGACATGTTGATGAAAAGAAACAAAGTCTGCACTCTCCTGGGCCTTATATTGCCATGGTCTGGTGTTTTGAAACATTTAAAACTTCTGTTTTAAAAAGGTCTCCAACCCCTGACATCAAGACTCCAGAGTTGGAAAAGATGGACAAAATTTCACACACACCTCATGTCAATGTGCCAATTGCCTGTTGAATAGTGTGTATTCAGCGTGACTGCACCGGCTTTAGGAGGATCCACAAAGAGTCCACACCTTGTTTGTTTAGTAAAGGTGTATAATACAATTTATTTATAGGTGGATAAAGAGCAATATATACAGGTTACTGTCCAGAGAGACAAAGTGCTTCGCCTACACCTGGACTCGAAAGAAGCCCCAACCGTACTGTACACAGTAGCTATTTATATATGTAGACACCCAATCAGATGCATGCATGAGTTTAGCTGAGTCATTCACTTCATGGTCTCCTGACTCTTTTTTTTTTTTTTGTAAAAATTTTTATTGGATTAGAAACATTCCATAACATTTACAATCACATTCCCTGAAATTTTCCAATTCTAACCCCTCCCTTTCCCCCCCCCTTTTTATTGACTTCCAACAGTTTTCCAACCCCTCATTCTATTTTCCCTTTACTCATATCAACTTTGATACATTTGTTAAAATATACTTTCAAATTCTTCTAAGCTTATCTATCATAATTGTGCTATTTCTATGCTCTATCTTATTCTTTCTAGTCTCTTCAGTACGGGACAAACAATTTGCCCCTCGTTATACATATCTTCTAATACTTCTATAAACATTGCATACATTCATGATAAATCAATCAATTTGACTTATATTCTATATGTTGCTCTTTACTTCCTTTTACATATCTTATCTATCTTAATTATCTTATTTCACCATTGTAAAGCTATCTAACAAAAATAGTCAATATGTATCCATTTAACATAAGTCAGTCTATTAAATCCACATTCCGTATGCTAGTCTATATTCATACTCCCTTGTACAATTATTATTTGCTTTCAGAAAAAATATTTAATGTAATTTCTATCCTTATAATTCTTATAGTAATAGCACTACTAATACTCTATATAATAATTAAATATAATATTTGCTTAGAATTATTCTGTTAACTCCCCGCCCCGGTATAGTCACTTCCCTCTTCTTATATTATATTTCAGTAATTTTCAAACTGCCACAGTTCTCCTCCCACCTCCCATTTTTTCACCAGATATTGTTTCAGCTTCTCCCAGTCCTTGTTAAACTGCCCTGGGTCAAGGTCTCTCAGTTTTCTTGTCATTTTATCCATCTCCGCCATGTACAGCAATTTGTAGGTCCAATCCTCAATAGTTGGCACTTCTTGTACTTTCCATTTCTGCGCGTACAAAAGTCTAGCTGCTGCTGTCATGTAAAATAACAATGTCCTGTGTTGTGCTGGGATGTCCTCCATTCCCAAGTTCAGTAGCAGGAGTTCTGGGTTCTTATTAACTTGAAATTGTAAAATCTCACTCATTACTTTTATTATTTCCCCCCAGTACTGCCTAGCTACCTCACACGTCCACCACATATGATACAAAGATCCCTCATGCTTTCTACACTTCCAGCATTTATTAGACATATTCAGATTCCCTAGCGCAATTTTCTTTGGTGTCAGATACCAACAGTAGATCATTTTATAGACATTCTCTTTAATATTAGTACATGTCGTGATCTTCAAGGTATTTTTCCACAAGTATTCCTATGCCTCCATTGTTATTTCTTTGTTAAAGTTTATAGCCCACTTCACCATTTGCACTTTAACTACCTCATCTTCAGTATACCATTTTAACAGTACTTTATAAACCTTTGAGATTTCCTTTTTATCTTCTTGTAAAATTACTTTCTCTAATTCTGAATTCTCCATTCTTTTTCCTCCCTTCGCACAGTCCGAATAATAAAGATCTCTAATTTGTCTATATTGAAACCAATTGTAGTTTGGGGACAACTCTTGTTGTGTCCTTATTCTTATTTTAGAAAATTCTATTTGAGTTATCTCCTTATACGTTAAACACTGTTGTTCATTATCAACCGTTCTTGGATCAATTGCTTCATATGGAACCACCCAGGAGGGAGTTCCTTCCTGTAGGTGATCTTTATATTTCTTCCAAACTGTGAAGAGGCTTCTCCGAATATAATGGTGCAAAAACATAGAGTCTGCTTTCACTTTGTCATACCATAAATATCCGAACAATTTTTTATATCCCTCTAAGGCCAGTAATTTGCGATTTTTCAGCGTTATCCACTCTTTCAACCATACCAGACAGATTGCATCATAATAAAGTCTCAGGTTGGGCAGTTGCATTCCACCCCTTTCTTTTGAATCCTGCAACACTTTCATTTTCACCCTAGGCTTCCTGCCTGCCCACACAAACTCCGATATTTTCCTCTGCCATTTTTCAAATTGTTTAGAGTCCCGGATAATTGGTATTGTCTGTAACAAAAACATCACTCTTGGCAAAACATTCATCTTAACTGCTGCAATTCTTCCCAACCATGACAAATTCAGTCTATTCCACTTAATCAAATCCTGCTCTATTTGAGTCCATAGTTTCTCATAATTGTTCTTGAATAGATCTATATTTTTTGCAGTCAGTTCAATTCCCAGATATTTTACCTTACTTGTTACTTCACAATCAGTTATTTCCATTAATAACTGTTGCTTTTGTTTAGTCATATTTTTACATAATATCTTTGATTTTTTTTTATTTACATAAAAACCCGCCAATTCTCCAAACTCTTTAATTTTATCCATTACCGTAGGCATGTTTTCGATTGGATCTTCCACAATTAACATTATGTCATCTGCAAATGCTCTGACCTTATAGGAACAATCCTTTATCTTTATTCCACGGATTGCATTGTCTTCTCGAATATGTATCATCAGAATTTCCAATACCAAAATAAACAACAGTGGAGACAACGGGCAACCTTGTCTTGTGCCTTTACCTATAGTCAGTTTCTTAGTCGCCTCATCATTCACCACAATTGCTGCACTTTGGTCTCTATAAATTTCTTTAACTGCTCTTATGAATCTTTCTCCCATTTGTAGCTGTTCCATAGTGGCAAACATAAAGTCCCAGTTCAAATTGTCAAATGCTTTTTCCGCGTCTACAAAGAAGAAGCCAACCTCCTTATCACAATGCCTATCATAGTATTCAATAGCATTTATCACTGTCCTTAAATTATCTCTGATCTGTCTGTTTGGTAGAAAGTCTGCTTGTTCTTCCCCGATAACCTCGGCTAACCATCCCTTTAGTCTCTCTGCCAGGATCTTCGCAAAGATCTTGTAGTCATTGTTAAGTAAGGAAATAGGTCTATAGTTTTTGTTAGTCAAGTCCTGTCCTTCTTTGGGGATCAATGATATATTAGCTTCACTCCAGGTATCTGGAATTCTTTGATCTCTCAAAACACCATTGATCACCTCTTTTAAAAGTGGCGCCAGCTCATTGGCCATTACCTTATAAAATTTGGCTGTAAGTCCATCAGGCCCTGGCGCTTTCCCCAAATTTGTTGACTGTATTGCTTTCCTTATCTCTTCATCTGTTATTTCACAGTTTAATTTAGCTCTCCAATCTTCCGAAATTACTGGGAATTTTACTTTTCCCAAGTATTTCGCTATTGAGTCTTTGTTCACTTCTTTTTTCCCATACAGTTTGGCATAAAATTTGTAAAAGGCTCTACTAATAGCAGTCTGTTCCCGATACACTTTGTTGTCCTCACATATTTTATTTATTATCTTTTTTTCTTTTCTCTTCTTCAATTGCCATGCCAAATATTTCCCAGGTTTATTTGCACCTTCAAACGACTTTTGATTCATTCTTTTCAAGTTCCATTCCAATTCTCTATTATTCATTGCTGTCAACTGCTCTTGTAGTATTTTAATATCCTGATAAATTTTCTTTTTCCCTAAATTTTTCCCTAAATTTTCTTTTTCTTTAATTGTATTTCTTTGGCTTTTATTTTCTCCATAATCTCCTGTCTCTTCTCCTCTCTTTTATTTCGATCTCTTCCATTTAAGTCCATTAGTGTGCCTCTAATTACTGCTTTGTATGCGTCCCAAACCTTGTTGGTTGGTACTTCTCGATTCATGTTGTGTTGTATGAAGAACTTAGTTTCCCTTCTCAATATCTCCATATTTTCTCCCTCCTGTAACAAGTCCTCATTTATTCTCCATCCTTTCCTCTTGGTTCTTTTCCCAAACTTCCACATGATTGGATTATAATCTGAGGCCACCATAGGCATTATTTCAACGTCCTTAGTCCAAAGCACTAAGTCCTTTGAGGCCCAGATCATATCAATACGTGATAGAGTAGAGTGTCTTGCAGAGAAAAATGTGTACTGTCTGCTTGTGGGATTCCAAGTTCTCCACACATCTTCCAAAGTTTCCTGTTGCACTAATGCAAAAAACGTCTTTGGTAAAAGTCCTTTTTTCTTTTGTGCAGTTACTGATTTTTTGTCCTGTTCCAAATTTGTAATTCCATTGAAGTCTCCTGCAAGGATTATCTGATCATATGAAAGTTCATCTAATTGCTTCCTTAAATCCTCAAAGAAGCTCTCTTTAGCTCCATTTGGTGCATAGATTCCAATTACCAACACTTTTTTAAAATTCCATGTACATTCCACTGCTATAAATCTGGCTTCCACATCTCTAATCATTAATTTCGGCTGTAGCTCCTCTTATATATAATACCACTCCCTTTTTTTTCTTTTTTGAGGCCGCTACAAAATCCTTGCCCAACTTACTCACTTTAAGATATTTAACATCCTGATTTCTGATATGGGTCTCTTGCAAACATACAATATCACATTTTTGTTTTAGTAGCCAGTGGAAAGTACTTTTTCTCTTTTTGGGTGAATTAAGTCCATTTACATTCCAAGATAAAACTTTACACTCCATATTCATAAGCTTGTTGTTGGTAAGTCCTTTTCATTGTCCCTCATAAACTTTTCCATCTCAAATTCAGATCTAATGCGCTTTTTCATTCCTCCAAATTCAAAAGATATCCCTTCCTGTAATTCCCATCTGTATCTTATTTTCATGTCCTTCAAATTCTGGACAAGCACTTTGTATTTTTTCCGATCAAGCAACACCGATCTCGGTAACTCCTTCATGATGATAATCGTCTTGCCATCGACTACCAATGGATCTTGAAACTGTTTACTCACTATCGTTTCTCTTATATTCCTTGTCGTAAATTGCACAATCACATCCCTTGGTAATTTCCTCTGGGTCGCAAATCTGGAATTTATTTGGTACACCACATCTAGGATAGCCACAACTTCCTCCTCCTCCTTTCCCAGGTATTCAGCTAACACTTCAGTCACCTGTTCTTGTGCTGTCTTTGCCTCTACTTCCGGCAAACCTCAAAACCTCAGCTGTTTCTCCATATATTTACTCTCCGCAACTGCCATTCTTCCCCTCATCACTCTCATGTCCGTTCGTTGCGTCTCAGTAAGATTCTCCATCGCTTTCTCCACAACATTAACTTTCTGCTGCGCTGCCTGTAGGTCGGTTTGTATTGTTTCCATTCCCTTCTTCACCTCCGCCAGTTCATTTTTTACTGTCTCTTTAACATCTTTGACTTCTCTCACCAACTCCTGTTTTGTTTCCTTCAGTTCCTTTAACATTTCCAAAAAATTTTTGTCCAAGTTCTCAATAGCTGTTTGCCACTCTTTCTTCGACATCGTGGGGCTTGATTTACCTCGCTCCCACGAGTCTGCACATTTCCTTAACTCCGTGGCGTCTAAATTAATGTCCCTTTAAAATAATTTAAATGTTCCGGTTTTTAAAATGAGCAGGAGATGTTTGCAAAGTCCAAAATGTCGGGCGTCTTTTCTCTATGGTTTTTCTATGGTCTTTTTGTAATCCAAAATGTCCTACTTCCGCTCCTGTTGAAGTCAATGCCCTTCCCTTTTCAAAAATGGCGGTTCCCTTCTTCCTGTCCTCCGATAAGGACTACCCTCTCGAACAGCTCTATCACTATTACGCACTTCCTGTTTGCCGACTCTACACTGCAGCTCTCGCGATGATAGAAGTTTTCTCACAGTCTGCTATCACTTTATAACCACAGGTATGATAAACAATTGTCTATTTTCTTCAATAACTTCGTTTAACTTAGTCCTTTTTCTGATCTAATTCTTATCGGATCTTTTCCTCAATAAAATCCATCTGTTGCAGTTTAAAAGTTCACTTTAAAACCTTGTTACTTTAAGCAATCTGTCCCGGTTTGAGAGATAGTGATCTTTACCTTTTCAAGCGTCTTTCTGGGTTGTAATCACTGCTTCGATTTCAAATTCTCTTCCAAAATTACTTTCCCCTGCTGAAGCTTGGGCATGAAGATCTTATGCCAGCCGCACTGGCCCCGGATCTGCCGCAGAGATTTATGCCGACCTGTTGTAGGCAGAGCGTTGCTTTGGTTGTTCAATAAACATTTCATTTGTATTTAAGGAATTATTGGCTGGAAGTCCCATGGTCTCCTGACTCTTGACTTAACCATCTGACTCTTTGTCACCTGATGTGTCTACCTGTCATACTGATCGTTCTGATCTAAAGCCTCTGCACACTGGCTTTTGACACTTAGATATCAACATTGCCAGCTTAGCCGAAATAAGAGACAGACACAGGCTTGGAGATAAAAGGCCGTTTATTAATATAACATTAACATACATAACTGTAACTATGCGGTACAGGTCAAGCCATGGGGTCACACCTGACCTCTGCCTTGGCCTGTCTGGGCGAGCCCCAAAGCCCCGGGTGTAGGCCATCCATAGAATGGCTGCAACCCAGCCAGCCAGGCTAACGGATCCCCCCATCAAGCTCCTAACACCCCAGCCGTACAGCATGAGGGAAGGACTTGTTCCTGGAGATCCCCGCAGGTGTCCGCCTGTGCTGTGGTAGCCGTCACAAGCATACCTCACTGATGGCAGACCCTGTTCCCCCACATATGGGGGAAATGCCAGTAGGTGCTCACCGGCCCGCTCCCTATTCCCCGATAGTCTCCTGCCAGGGGAACCTAAACGGCACCACCCCATCCAAAACCATCAACCTCTGCCAGCAGTGCAAGGTAGGCGAAAAAAACCCCGAACCAACAACCAATACGGTAACGGGCAAAAAATTCCTACCTGGCTCTAGAAACAGCAGCTGGCTAATCCTGCAATATGACAGGGTGGGGTGGGTGGGCCGAGCGAAGACAGCAACTGGTGGCTAGGAGAGTGGAGCCACCTTCTAAGGCACTGGCTCCGCCCCCAGCCAGATACCTGTATGCCCGGGAACTGAGTCTGTCTCTCTCCCGGGCAAGCAGGCAAAATATGGCCCCTGGCTAATGCAGCGTTGCATTAGTGCCAAACTCTGCGAAGGAAAACTGTAATAGCCAGCAAAATGCAGATACTTTTTCCTATTTAATTGAAATTTTGTAGGGAAGCTCCCTTAGAAGAGGGCTGTGAAGATTTCATCTTAATTGATTGGGATACAAAAGGGAACAGCACAAATATCTAGGTTTCCTATTAAAACCAAAGTAAACACTGTCCAATTACACAACCCCAGAAAATATGTTAGGCACAAAATGTGCCCATGAGTAGGATGAAAGAGCTGAAAGGTTGATCATATCCTAGTCCAGATGCACACCAACACCTGCAGTATCTTTCCTCAAAGAAGAGAGTAGCAGACAGACAGAACCAGCCAATAATTCCTTAAATACAAATGAAATGTTTATTGAACAACCAAAGCAACGCTCTGCCTTCTCCTTTGAACACACTCACTTACTCAGGCACAGTGTTGTAGCATAGTGACTAAATGGTTGGACTGCAAATCAGCACTCTGTTGGTTCAAATCCCGCAACACCATGAGCTCAGCAGGTGGGCCCAGCACCCCAGCTATATTGTGGGGATAATAATAACATTGATTTTGTTCACTGCTTTGAGTCGTATACAAATCTGTCTAGAAGAGCGGAATATAAGCACAGTTATTGTTCTTGTTATTAACAGGTTGACTTTCAGAAACTGAACAAGAAAGTCAAGGTGATGACGGAGACTGTTTTATTTCATCCTGCCTCTTAATCTTTATACCCTGGCCACTGGAACCCCTTATGATCCAATTTCTCCTTCTTTCTTATGGGATGGAATGTTGAGCCAGTTCAAGCTGGAATCCAGGGTGAGCAATATTGACTTCTTCAGGGAACAGCAACTTCCTTGCAAAAGCTACTTGTCCTTATGTCAGTCCCTGGCAGTTAGGTCCCACAAGCCCTCCACAGTTAACACATGGGTGTTCCAGTTGAAGCAACTTTATTGAGATCCATACAGGTCATGGTGTTCACACAAAGGAGGCAATTGGCAGAAGTGACAATTCAAACAAAGGTACTACTAATTATAGGGAAATTTCCCGCCCTTTGGGTCCATTGACATTCTGGCGCGAAACCCCAAAGAAGTTACATGGGAACTGATTAGTTTAGACTAAATGAAGTACAAAGTGAAAATATCCCAGTCTCTGGGAAAATATACCAAGTTTGCTGCTAGCAGCTCGCCTTCAAGGACACTTGCTGGAAAAGTGAAAGTATATATTTTCAACAGATAATGGAGAGGTCCCACTAGCTCTCCTTGTACAATTCATATTAACAGTTTACACACTCTCCAATGAGTTATACAGAATACAAACAGTTATGATCAGCACAAAATGCAAAACCCATGAATGGCAGGTATGCTTGCATACATGACATCTTACTTCAGGAACCATATCTTTTCTTCTTGCAATTTTAACCTTATTTCAAGGTCATTGGCTTCCTGTTTATCTGTTGAAATAACAGCTTTGAGCCCATCCTGGGTTGTTCTACTTTCTCTCTAGAGAGCATCCCAGCAATTAAGGCAAGAAACTGTTTAGAGATATGGGCAAGACTGAACCAATACACAAAGTCTGTTTGTGTTTTGTCTCTGGTATGCTGAAGAAGAATTTCTTACTCTTTCTTCCTTGTTTCTTCTGCAGCCTTTTAACTTAACTCCTCCCCCCACACACACCCATTCTTATCTCTAGCCCTATATTTTGCTGCTCAAAAGCAAAGGAGAACAATGAATGCATTAGTATCACAACTATTAAAGCCATACATTGATTGTTGAATGGAAAGCATAGGTTCAGCAAACGATATGTAAAAGCTGTTCTTCTCACAATGTGACACAATAATATTACAAATCTGAAGAAACATGTTAATGAACAAAATTAACCAAAGCTGAATAATATTTTGTGGAGAAATGCATTTTATTTTGAGGCTTAGCTCTGCCCAAACCCCACACTTGATTTTTAAAAGTTTTCCTCTTTGAGTAGGCAGGAAGGGGAGAGATTCTGTTGCTTCCAAGTATTGCCCATCATGCCAATGGCTTTAGCAAGTACCAAATGAGCAAAGCTTTGAGAATGCTATTGGCCATCCTAGACCAGAACAATGAAATAGCCAGTTCCCACCTTGGCTGGAATCTCAAACCCAGAAAGTTACAAAGACATGGGATGCAGGAGGCTAGGTAGAACGTTCTTAGTAACCCTAGAAAGGAGAGATTTGGCCCAAAAGGGATAGGCAGACAGAAGAGAGACAATCCCTTGGCATGGAGGGAGAGGTGTCCATTTTGGCTGATTCCATGTGGTGGAAGAAGGTCTTACACCTATCTTACATTTTGATGGCTGACATTGCCACATGAAGCACACAAAGGACTGTCTGCTTGGACAAAGACTCCAAAGTAATAGAAAGCTTTTAGATCAGTATAACTTAAAAACTTCAAGAACCTGCCTTAGAATAAGAACAGCTAAGTCCATGGGCAGAGCTGAGAGATGGTGTGGCATGTTTGCACTTTTCTTTTGTACTCCTTGCTCATTCTGTTGCTTTGCACAGTTTGTGTGTGGATTTTTTTAAATAAAATATTTACTATTTGAAATGCTAGTAGTTGTTCAGTATACCACTTAGACCTCTACTATTCAAGTATACAATTCAAACTGGGAACCAGGGGAAGAGAGGCTGTTGGTTGCTGGACTGTTAATTCCCTGAAAGTGTGTAAGTACAGTAGGCCATCCCAGTGGTAACCAGGTGCTGGGAAGCAGGAGATGTAGGCTCTAAGGTGAGGCTTTAATCAGGAATGCAGAAGGGAAGCAGAAAGTGCTGACCCTCTTAGCAGGAAATTCTGAAATTGACCAAAAGCAGTGTGCTGAACCCCTCTGAGAGGTTGGGAGAATGATACATCACCAGGCAGAAACACAGGATGACCATTGGTACCTAGACACCCTTGAAGGATGAAATAGATTGGGCTTAGCATGTCATTGGGGCCATTCCACCACACAAGTCTATAAACATTTCTACTACCCCAGTTACTAGAATAACAGTGCTAATCTAAAGTCTTCAAAAGATGTTGAGCTTATATTGGTTCAACTGACTCCAAGTCTACTTTACTAGTATGAAGGCTACAGGAAGTTATGCTTGCATCACTGAGAATGAGTAATTTGAACTGAGACAATTCAGCTATTTTTCCAAAGCCATTAAAGAATCAAAGACATTTAAAGATAGTAGGCTTTTCAGCCTTAATCACTTCTCATCTGATAGACTAGAAAGTCGGTCACTAGCTGAGCCATAGATTAATTTATATAAAGTTAGAAAGAACCATATTGTCTTTAGGGTCCATTTCCCTTATGAGACTTATCTTACACTGAGATAATATTCACACAGAAAATTAGTGTTCAATGAAAATATGTTTGAAGGAATGGCATGTGCCACTCTGAGTACATTAATTAGACTTGCATAGGTGCCCATCTGGTATACTGGTAATATGAAGAAAATCACTTGCACCATTCTTCACATGATGGTGAAATCATATTTCCCTGCACAGTAAGAATGGCAAGGATTAGTTTAACTTTTTAGGGTGATATCACGGGCATCATACAATTGGTGATTGTGACCATTATGCAATCACCAGCAACACAGTGCTCACAATCATAACAGCTTCAAATGGACCAAACTCAGAATTGCTGCTTGAATAACAACAAAATGCAAATCTCCAATTAAAGGGTGAGCTTTCAGGCAAAACGCTTTATGCAGGTCCAGTGAATTCTCCTCAAACAATGCAATACTTTGTTACTTGACAAAGGCTATTTTTTTTTAAGTTTCTTATTTGAATATGACCAGTCAGGTAACAAAGAAAACAATCTGAGAATGATAACTACTAGGCAAGTTAATGACTGAAAAGTGAATTTAATTCAGTGCAATACTTAGATGTATCTTCTACAGTGGTCTTTTTAGACAGTCTACTCATCTGAATCAAGTATTAGCTTTGAAATCTGTTGACAATTAAAATGTCCGTGTCATTAATTATTTCAGGACTTGTAAAAGGACACATCAAAGCAGAGAGATAGCTTGGTTTACAAAAGAGAAGGAAATGTGATAATTTCATTATAAATATTTATATAGTGTGTTAGTAGCTGTACAATCTCAACTGAGGCACGGTATTTTTATACAAGTTTGGATGCCACTTGTTTTCTTATTTACTAAGCTTCAGTGGATCAGAATATTCTTTCCCTGTATCCGATTTGCTTCCAGTGTTTTAAATATGTCTGAAGAATAAGTTAGTCAAGAATGCGGAACCTCTCAGCACTGCTGCCCACATCTGAACTCTCCTTCTTTCGCTGCATGATTACAAGAGCCACTCCATTACTGAAGTATCTTCTATGGCTTTATGCTTGAAGTGTTCAGTTAAAAAGAGAAAAAAATACAGAATGGAAATACTATTTCCAACTCTTCTAGGCAATATATCTTGCTCCTAGAACTATGGGCAAACTTCTTTTCTTTATCATTTGAGAATACAATGAATTGAGATCAATGATGCTTACAATCTGAGCCATCATCAAACCTAGAAACACTCATATACTACCTGAGAACACTTTTTTATATTTTAATTTTAATTCAGGATGCAAGAACCCACACATGTCTTAGCTCTTTTATAGTTCAGTCCAAATTCTTCCCACCTGAATTATAAATATATCTAATTCTCAACATGGCCACATAGACACTTAAATCCAGAGAGTGGGGTCATGGACAGACAAGACATCTTCCCATAAATCTAAGAAAAGTCCAAGGTTTGCATAAAAAATTGAAATGTTAAAAAAAATATGCCAGGTTTAAACCCCCCTCCCAAAGATAAAATAAACTCCTGTATAATTAAGAAAGATGTGTCATCAGTGGCTGTTGCTAGGTATCCACAACAATATTGCTGGAGTTCAAGCCTTGATTTCTGGTGAGCAGAAAGGGAAAGGCCCTTTCCAGAGCTGTTTTGGCTTTTGATGGAAGACTCGTCAGGGCCAATCCTAGCTGCAGTGACCAGTCAACTTGCTATCACCTGACTTGCATTATTCACTCAGATGGCTGCTTGCTACTGTTCAACAGCAGCTGCACCAAAGAAGCCAGTCTTGTGTAGTGGTTAAAGTTTCAGACTAGGATCTGGGAGACCCAGGTTCTAATCATCACTCTGTCATAAAAGCTTACTGGGTGATCTTGAGCTAGACACATTGTCACCACAACCTACCTCACAGGGTTGTAACGAGTATAAAATGTAGGAGAGGAGAATGATGTAAGCTGCTTTGGGTTCCTTCCAGCCCTTTGCTGGATGTCTTGTCAGGAAATGTACTAATATTGGTGATATGGATTGCCTTATGAGTGTTTAAAATCTGAACAAGACATAGACATTGTTGTGAGTCGTGACCTCTTTGAGAAAGTGTATGAAATGGGACCCAAAAAAGAACCGGTTGACCTGTAAGAGACATCACACTTCACTGGACTTTTTACAAGAGCTAGTAGCAATTAATTCAGACATCACATCTCATAGGATTTCATACAAGAATGCTGGCCTTTTGCTAATAAGAATGTTACTCAGCACGTGACCTGATGTTTATGGACGTGGCAGCAGCGCAGATTTCTATGAATGGAAAAAACATACCTGTGATATATTGAAATGTACTAAAGACTGTGCTTGCAGGTTATTATTGTAATTTTTGTGTGATACAATAGTTGGGCTAGTGCAATATTGATATATCTGTCTCTAGCACTTTTGGTTGTATACTCCAAATATAGGACATAGGAACTGTTACATGAAATATTAAATGGCACTAGCCATTTAATATGTTATATGAATGGTATACATGAGCCTAAGGTTCTTTGTAAGTATATGTATTGTATGGATTAACCATTTGTAGATTGTTATGCAGCAAAATACCTTTTTGAATGATTACACAGAAAATTGAATAAAAAATAACTTTAGTGTTGATCTTGGTAGTTTAAATTTCTTTCTTAGTTAGATTTCATGATTCTGTCTTTGGTAAATCTTGCTTGGTTGGGCCTCAACAGGCAGGATATAAATGAAATAATAAACGTAGTTGGAGATTGGGAGGCAAGTAAAAGTTAAGTTGATTGGTGGGTGGGAAGGAGAGAAGGAATTGGGGAAATGTGAGAACATGGGGTCTTCCAGGAGGATGGAAAGAGGAAATAGTGTGGGGAGGGGATACAAAGGAAAGTGAGCTACCCCTTCAATTCGCAACCATCAAGTGTGCCAAGCTCAGCCAGCACCACACAACTTGGCCAGACTTTTCCCAGGAAGAACTGCCAGAGGGAAGGAAGAAAAGAAGGAAGGAAAAACTGAAGATAGGAGGGCAGATAAAAGAAGGTTGGCTGGTGGAAGGGAAGGAGGGAAGGAAACGGGAAAAGAGGAAAGACTATGGGAGCTGCCAGGGAAGGGAAGAGGAAATAGTGGGGAAGGTTTAAATGAGATGCCCCTCACAATTTTCTGTGAGTCACCCCACCCCCTTTTTTAAAACTCCCCAGGTAGTAGGATGTCTGTTCCACTAACTTTTTCTTTACTGCTTAACATCTGTTCTGCACTGGGCATTTTTAACATCAGTTATTTTCCATACTTATCAGAAATTTCTCCTAATGTTTAAACTGCACCAGCTTCCTTCAATTTTAGATGTTTTCCTTGTAACAATGTACATTCATTATATCTGGGGTACCCAACACAGCATCTGTGGGCACTATAGCACCCAACACCATTTCTGGTGCCTTCCAAATGTTTTTCGAAGGGCCAGTTGGAGTTTTTCCCCAGCAGGGAATCTTATTGGCTACTGGAGATATGACTGGGCAAGCAGTTTAAAAATATATATTGCTTTCAGTAACAGCTGCCACCACAGTACAGGGATTTTCACTGAGTGACTGGAGGTAAACTGTGTGAATTCAAGAAAATATGTTTAAACAATATGTTCTTTTTCTTCTGATAAATACAGCTTCTGTATGAAATCTTGGAGAGTTACTATTAAAGCGTGGTCTCACTCTGTCATTTTGTGGTTGGCTCCATCTCTTGTGGTAGCCATTTTGTGGTTGGCTTCACCTCCTGGGGTAGCATTCTGTGGTCATGCCCACCATCGTGTGTCTGAATTCCAAAGAGGCCCACAAGTTCAAAAAGGCTGGTGATCCCTGCAATACAGGAATATCAGCTAGCATTCTGAGTAATCAAAGGATTAAACAAGTAAACAAAGGATTAATCAGCCCTGGGTATTAACATACTAGGGAAAAAACCCGAAATGTCAAGATTACAAGTGTCAATATTTACGTTTGCTGATGGTTCAAAGACATCTAATTCTCTATATCAAAGTGAAAGAAAACATTAATAAAGACAGGAAAACAAAGAAAAAATAGTAATTTCGGGATAAGAGATTAAGATTTATACACTGGAAACTGGCAGGAAACAGAGGACAGAAATAAATGAAAACTTTTCCCCATAGAGGAAAGAAAACAAGGGACACTCCAAGCATATATGCTGGGAGCAGTTTTTGTTGTTGTTGCTGTTATTTTGTAAAATGTTTGAAGTCAAATGAAACACCAGGGTAGCAAAGCTCGCAGACAGTAACAAATAATTTATGAGAATATTGAATCTCAAACTGACTACCAAGTGATTTTTGTAAAACTAAGGAACAAATTATCAACCAGAAGAAAGCTGTAGGTTAAGAAAAAAGTTTCTCATTCTAAATATAGGTGGTGATATTGACATTATTCTGTGTACATTTTTTAATAGACTGAACACTTCACCAGCCACTATTTTATTCCTCAACTTAAAAAACCCTGCTTAAACTATCCAAGTCACACTAGCAAATGTGAGAAAATGGCCCGCTCGGCTGCCAGCTCAAGCTGTGCATGCAGGGGGCCACTCCTTGCCTCCTCAGAAGGAGGGGACTAACAGCTGTGGCACGCCTTGCTACTGGGGCTTGCACAGCAGCCTGGGAGCAGGTGGCAGCAGCACTCCTGGAATGGGCTTGCCAGCTGGCCTTCCTCACATGTGGGGGGCACCAGTAGGCTCTGTTGTTTCCCAGGCATCCAGGTCTTTGCTGGGGCGTGGAGCCTGCAGCCTGTTCAGGCAGCTCCACCTGCCCTGGCCACAGTCATTTGAAGTGCTTGGAGAAGCAGGATGCGTGCCTGCTTTGGCCAAGCACTGGGCTTTGCTTCAGTGGTGTCAGCAGCAAGCACGGTGGTAGAGACAGCAGGAGCTGCAGAACCAGCGGTGAGTGGAGCAGAGGTGGTGAACATGACAGTGGCATCTTTTGGAATGGAGGTGGTGGCTGCAGCTGCTACAAGCAGGTGCTGGCGGTTTGTAGGCAGCCACAAAGCACAGGCTGGCCTGGGAGCTAATAGCTGTGGTGTGCCTTGCTACTGGGGCTTGCAAAGCAGCCTGGCAGCAGGCAGTGGTGGCACTCCTGGATTGGGCTTGCTGGCTGGCCTCCTCATGTGTGGGGGTGCCGGCAGGCTCTGTCATTAGAGGCCCCTGTGAAGGCTTTGGCAAGAGGTGGCTTTGGGGTGCTAAAGGCTTGATAGTGGGGGTTGTTTCTTGGAAGGGTGGTCACTTCTGCTGGGGCTTGGTAGATACGGAGGCCTACTTCTTTGCTGAAGGGGTGTTCTGGGGTTTCAGCAGGTGGAGTAAGTGGACCTGGGCCTATTTAGGGGGATTATATACCCCCACTCCGCCCAATTAATTTGGCTTGTGAGACTCAGTGGGGATCATATTTAGTTGCTGGCATTACCCAGCACATTGCCTATCCTTGTGGCTGTGGAGGTATAAATTGTAAACCCTCGAGCCTGGCACAATCCTCGATCTTGTGCGGTAGCCATTTTGTAGTAGGCCATGCTGCTGAGATGGCCATTTCCCTGAGGGGCCATTTTGTAGTCAGCAGCCATTTTGGGGTCTCAGGCCTGTAAGTTCGAGCAGCCATTTTGTATTCAATGACCATTTTAGGGTCTCAGGCCTATTTGTTTTAGTGAAGTAATTATGCCACCCAAGAACAATAGGGGCCTCTCCAAGGACAAACAGCCTTGTAAGAGACCTCTTTCTCACCCCCCCCACTGTATCCTCATCAGATGATGAGGATGGTGGTGTCAGCCAGCAGGCAAGAGGAGTGTCAGGGCCCGCCACACTGGGTGCCAGCAGGAAAAGGCCGAATAGGTGTGCATCTAGGGCTGTGATTAATAGAGAGATATTAATGAGGCTTTCTGCTCTGGAAGGTACGATGGAAACTTTGACTGGTGAGAGCAGTGGTGCTCATTTGGATTCAAGGCAAAGACCTGAGGTGCCTGTGGTGGACTTGGAACAGGAAGATGCAGTGGATGTGGCTGCAGTGGCAGTGGCGGTCGACCCAGTGGAAACAGTGGGTAAGGAAGGCGCACCTCACCTGGGTTAGCTCTGGCCATGTGGGTACCCGGGGCAAGGGGACGCATATGAGGTGCAGGAGGCCTCTCAAGCCATGGGCCTGCAGTTTCCTACTATGTGGTCACAGATGGGGCTAGCTCCCTGGACCAGTCAGGGCATGGGTACGGCTCCTTTGCCCCTTGCTGCATCTTCCACATGGGGGTGGGGGGAGAAAGTTCAGTATATGCAGGCCACTCTGGGGGGTGGCCGGGATACCCAATTGGCCCTTGGGCCTGTTATACATATCCTTATTTGACCTATGGCAATGTGCCATTTAATGCTTTCCCGTTTAGGAACATGGCCCTACCCTTTGGGGACCATCTAACTCAGATTACAAGGGATAAGATACTTAAAGGGGAATATGTAGATGTCTTTTCCCTTCTTTTCTGGGATTTGGAGAAGAAGGATAAAGATGAGTTAGATGATAGAGACAAGGAGTGGTTGAAATGTAGGCGTGTCGATAGGACTTGGGCCAAATGGCTGCTTGGCTTCCTTATATATGCTGGAGTTTTGCTAAGGGCATAGCCTAATTGGGCTACGCTTTTGTTCCAGTACTTAGATATTATCTATAAGGTTTATACTTGCTTCTCTGGTGCTGCATCTTTGCAGTATGATGAGGAGTTCAGGATAAGAGCAACTTTAAATCCAGGCCTACCCTGGGACCGTATTCACCAGCAGCTTTGGCTGCAAATGATGTCCCAAGCAAAACTGAGTTTGGGGGACTGGTCGAATAGTGGCCACATAGTACAGCACACTTCTTCAACCACAGCTACCAGCAATACAGTGGGGCAGCAGGTTCAACCCCAGCTGCTTTGCTGGGAATTCACTTATAAGGGAGTGTGTAACCGTAAGCCCTGTGGGTTCAAACATTAATGCCCTTCATGTGCCGGGCCTCACCCCTATAATGACTACACTAAGGTCAGGCAGGGTGGGGGAGGTAGAAAATCTGTGGGAAGGGGTACAGGTGGTCAGCAGGCTACCGGAAAAGGGTCCCAGGCCCATAAGGCTGAGGGTACTTGAACGCTTGTTGCATTCATATCCTAAGGAACAGGATGCTGTTTTTGTTGGATGGGTTTACATTTGGTTTCAGGATTCCAGTTCAGGAGCCCTGTTCACCCTACATGTCTGAGAATTTGGTAAAGTTGGTAAAGAAGACATAGTGTGGCAGAAAATAGTGAAAGAGTGTTTGGAATGTAGGGTTCTAGGCCCCTTTGAAGCTCCCCCAGTCCCCAATTTGAGAGTATCTCCATTGGGGGTGGTTCCCAAGAAGGCAGCAGGTGAGTTCTGCCTTATTCACCACCTGCCGTTCCCCAAGGGGAATTTGGTGAATGATGCTATTCCAGAGCAGTTATGCTCTGTTAGGTATACTTCCTTTGACCTAGTGGTCAAAGTTGTGCACTGGTGTGGGGTGGGGGCTGAGATGGCAAAATGTGAAATTAAGTCTGCATTTTGCCTGCTCCCAGTTCATCCTGATGATTTTGAGCTCCTGGGGTTTTCTTTTGAGGGGAAGTTCTATAAGGACTGAGCTCTCCTGATGGGCTGTTCTATTTCTTGTGCTGCCTTTGAGTGCTTCAGTTCTTTCTTGGAATGGGAATTACAGCACCTGCCACGTTGTTGTGACACGGTGCATTATTTAGATGACTTTTTTGTTCATGGTGGTAGCAGGATCTGGTCAGTGTGCCAGGCTGCTGGGCACTTTTATTAAGCTTGCAGAGGAGCTGAAAGTCCCTTTGGCACACAAGAAAATGGAGGGGTCTTCTCTTTCACTGTATTGTGCTGGTTGGCAAGGGAATGCTTTTTTGCATGTGTGCCATGCTGACATGCAATGTCAGGACTGCTTTGCCAGTAAGTTTGCTGCCATTGCATGCACCCACCAACACTCACCTTCTTTGGAGCCCATCGATGTGTGATTTTTCATGTGCTTGAGGAGAAACTCATTGGATCAAAGGGTTTTGGATGATGCAGTTTTTGGCTAAACATGAATAAAGCCTCCTTTCCCCAGTTTCCCCTCATGAAATGAGCAGTGTGTGTATGTGTGCAGAGCACAACATTTGCCTTGGCATGGACCTTCCCCAAGCATTCTTTGCAGTCCATAAACACAGAACCTGGCTCTCAAGCTTGGTGGGTTTAGAGGGAGGATTGTGCTCTGGGTGATTTTGGTGCTATTGTTTGCAAAAACATCTGCCCTAGAACTTTGTTTCTCCACACTCTCTTGAAAAGAAGAGCACACATTTGTGCATGTATGGCCAACACACACAAGGGGCTGAAACTCATCAAAATGAATGAGTCAGGTGGATATCCCACACGGACTCAAAGTGCCAAGGGGGTGGCAACGTATGACTTACCATCTGTGGCTGTCATATGGCTAAGAGTGTTTGGGTTGGGGAAAGCAATGGTGAACTACCCTGTAAAAACTTCACTGCGAAACTCTATGGATCAGTCTCAACAAGCTACAAACATGGTGCTGGAAGGTGGGACCCCCAGGCTGGACAGCATCAAATGAGCTGGGGATGAGCAAGGGACGTTCCGAAGTAACCAGACCAATATGTGTGACACAAGAAGGACAAACCCGCATGGGGGCCTGATTGCTGATAGGGTGACTGGTGGAAATGATCGCCTGCGCTGCACAGAATCATTCACTATTAGAACATGGAATGTGAGAGGATTGAACATTGGAAAATTAGACATTGTGAAAAAGGAAATGGACAGAACTGGTGTCGACCTCATGGGAGTCAGCGAGCTGCATTGGGTTGGTTCTGGGGATTTCAACTCGGGTGAGCACGTTATGTACTACTTGGGTAACAACAACGAAAGAAGACGTGGTGTGGACTTCATCACCAATAAGAAGCTAGCAAAATGTGTCGAAAATGTCAGGTACATCAGTGACAGGGTAATGACAATCCGCCTTAGAGGGAAACCTCTAAATTTAACCATTATCCAAGTCTACGCTCCAACAGCAGATGTAGATGTGGTGGATATTGAGGAATTCTATGTGAATGTCCAGAGCACACTCAACCAGACCCCCCAAAATGACATCATTTACATCATTGGTGATTTCAATGCCAAAGTTGGCAATGGGGAAGTCACAGGAGTTGTTGGCAGTCATGGACTAGGAAAGCGGAATGAAGCAGGTGACCATCTTGTACTGTTTTGCCAAGAGAACAAATTCCGGATTGCCAACACTTTCTTCATTCAACCAAATCGCCGCCTGTATACCTGGACATCTCCATGTGGTCAGCATCGAAACCAAATTGACTACATCCTCTGTCAACAAAAGTGGAGAGGCTCGATCCAAACAGCAAAGACTCTCCCAGGTGCAGATTGTGGAACAGACCATCAGCTTCTTGCTGCCAAAATCAGAGTAAGACTCAGCAAGATCAAGAAACCAATCATACAGAATAAATTCGATGTGAGCAACATTCCAAAACAGTACAACGTAGAGGTAAAGAGCAAGTTTGACATTCTCAACATTGAAAATGACCACCCAGATGAACTGTGGAAGAAAATCAAGGATATCATCATTGAAACTGCACAGGAGTATGTGCCATACAAGAAACGAATCAAAACCCAACCATGGCTCACAGAGGATACCATCCAGATTGCAGACAGGAGAAGAGCTTCCAAGGCTATGGGTAAGATGGATGAGGCAAGGCGACTAAATGCAGAATTTCAAAGAGAAGCCTAGAAGGATAAAAACAAACAGTCGAATGCTCACTGCGCCAGTCTCGAAGAAGCATACAAGAATGGATGCACCAAACAACTATTTGCCACAGTGAAACAAATAAAAAAGCCTTTTTCTACTCGTTAAGCAACCATCAAGGGGCGAGATGAAATTGAGCTAAGTGACCAACATGATATCAAAGAGCGATGGTGAGAGTACACAGAAGAACTGTATTCCAGCCCTATTAATGGTCAACCAGATGACTATTTAGATAATAGCGAATTGGAACCAGACTTGTTGGAGAGTGAAATAGAATGGGCAATTCAGCAACTCCCAAACAACAAGGTACCAGGCATTGATACTATTCCAGCTCAGCTCCTCAAGCCTGTCCCAAGAGCTGCACTAACAGCTCTATGTCGAGCAATCTGGAGGACCTGTACCTGGCCAAAGGACTGGAAACGATCAGTATTCATTCCCCTTCCTAAGAAGGGTGATGCCAGGGATTGCGCCAATTATCGCACAATTGCCCTTATACCACATGCTACCAAGATCTTATGAAAATCATCCAGAAGCGTTTGGGGAACTTTTTCGACCACGAACTCCCTGATGTCCAAGCTGGCTTTTGCAGAGGCAGAGGAACCAGGGATCATATCGCCAACCTCAGATGGATTATGGAGAAATCAAAAGAATATCACAAAGACCTCTATATTTGCTTTATTGACTATGCCAAAGCCTTTGATTGTGTCGACCATAGCAAGCTCTGGCTTGCATTGAAGCAGATTGGAGTACCAGCCCATATAATCAGACTGATCAGATCACTGTACACTGACCAAGAAGCGACAGTACGAACTAGATATGGAGACACAGATTGGTTTAAGATCAGAAAAGGCACCAGACAAGGCTGTGTTCTCTCCCCATTCCTCTTCAATTTATACGCAGAGGTAATCATGAGGAATGGTTGTTGTAGATTTTCCAGGCTGTATTGCCGTGGTCTTGGCATTGTAGTTCCTGACGTTTTGCCAGCAGCTGTAGCTGGCATCTTCAGAGGTGAAGCACCAAAAGACAGATCTCTCGGTGTCACAACTTCAACTTCAGAAAGCAGGCTGTATAGTATTGCTTCCCTGCTGAGCTCATTCCTCTCCCAAATGCTGCCTTCCCAATGCATCAGCCCCAAATCTCCAGGAATTTCTAAGTCAGAATTGGCAAACCTAGATGGAGCATCTATCTTGCAGAAAGAGAACTTCCTGCTACTGCTTCTGAAGAAAGGTCCTTAAGTCTGACCAGGACCCACCTCTATTGCACTAGTAAATTTGTTCAGCAGTTCCAAGTGGGATAACCATGATGAATGATTGTTCAAGTGTAAAGCCTGCTTAGCCTTTCTTGCTTCAACATCACTGCCAAGGAGGCAGCTCTTTTGCTCTTTCAGCAAACATAATTTCCATCCTGTTGCTCACCTTACTGGATGGTACTCCTGCTTCACTCGTTGACTTATGCCTAATTTGCCATGCAGGAGACTGAGTTGGGAATTAAGGTTGTAAAATACTAGCATGGTAGAAGAGAATGCACCACTTTAGGTTACAATTAAAGGTCCACAGAGGTTCACAGTTTGGAATGTGCTCCTATGTTAAGAGCTCCATGAAAACATAAAAACTGCACAGTACATAAATAGAAGGGACAGAAGCTTTCTCCCTTTTATGCTAGTTTTCTACTTACATGCAGTTTTTTTAATGTAATAGAACCATTCAAAGCTTGAATCTACCAACTGCAGTTCAAAGTGGTTCTTTATATTACACCACCACAAATCATTTGGGAGAGGCTGTGGATTAGTGACAGAGCATCTGCTTTGCATTCAGAAGGTCTCAGGTTCTACGTCCAGCTTTTCCAGTCAAAATAACCCAGTTATGTGAAAGACCTCTGCCTCAGACCCTGGAGAGCCACTCAGAGCAGACAATACTGACCTTGAGGGACTGTAGGTCTCACTCAGTATAAGGGAGCTTCATGTGTTCATCCTGCAGCTTATATAAACCAGGCCCAATTAATTTAATCTAGTTATTTTACCTTATTTGTCTCTCCAGAGTGAACCCAAAGTGGCTTACAGCAACGTTCTCCTCTCTATTTTACCCTCACAGCCACCTCCCTGTGGGGGAGGTTAATAACAATAACAACAATAACAACAGCAACAATAACAACAACAACAACAACATTTGATTTATATAGGCTGATAGGCTAGTCTGGTGATCAGCTGTCGAGCTTCCATAGCAGAGTAGGGATTTGAACCTAAGCCTCAGAAATCCAGGGCCAACACTCTAACCACTATGCTGTGTTAGCTCATAATGGTGTTGGCGGGACTGGTACAATATATATATTTAAGAATATAAGAATTTAATATTTGTTTCAGCTGAAAATACTTTTATAATTAAAAATAGGAGTTGTATTTTCATTGAAATTATAGAACAGCTCTGGTTTATTCTATTTAACTTTCAGTGGAATACATTAGCAATTCCTCCTGAGCAAGTTCCAACTGAAAATGTAATTAATAAATATTATCCATTAAATAGTTTTCATTATAAGTCTTTGTTCTATGTTTAAAATGAATCGTGATCTGATTCAGTAGAAGATACTTAGTAGGGATTGTGCTTAGTAGGGAGGCAAATTGTATCAAATAAGCACATTTAGGGGAACTGAAAATGAGAGTTTGTTAAACACAAATTGTATACAGTCAATGAATAGCAGCAAATTGGGGTGAAGCTATTTTAAATAGAGGGAACAATGATATAAAATAAGGCCAAGGCATGACAAAAACCCAGGGGAAAAAGCTGTGGAAGAAGCACTGTGACAGGCCAAAGTTCTGTCCTTTCCTAAAAACTGCCAGACCCTTTAAATCTGGTTGGATCTAGAAAGCCAATCAAGGCCCATGGAATCTGTCTGCATAGATCCGAGGAGGCAGTTGTAGTGAAAAAGCAGATAAACTGCCATTTATTTTTGTTTTTATTTTTGTTTCAGACAGGATTTTGATGTCAGAGAAGCAGGTTAGAGAATTCTTTGTTTCAGAAGTCTGTGGTTATCTCAAAGAGTGACTTCAGTGGAAGCAGGCTAGTAAATGTGATGACATGGATAGAGAAAGAGTCAATTATTAATTGTCATTTGTTAATCTTTCAGGCTAAAGGAATGGTCCATGGTGTAAAGTGCTCTGGTAGTCCTAATCTGGGACTCACTATCAATAATGTTGGGTCCATCCATTCATAATTTTCTCATAAAGTGCACATTGATGAATATTTATTTACTGCATTTATAGTCTACCTTTCTCACTGAGATTCAAAGTAGATTACACTGTGTAAATTGATAACAGTCTATATGAAGAGACATCTAATAAGCACAATGTAGGTCAATGGGAGACATTGAACAAGCAATTTATTAGGAATAAGTTCATCAAATTGGAGTGAGCATAGTATATTAGACATGATATAGAGTGTGGATATAATGAAGAAAAATGGTATCACATCAGTAGAAAACAATGAAATGACAAAAGGTAATATTGGTAATACAGCCTATATATAGTGATATGATATGATCTGTTACAGTTCCTCAGGGCCTGTAAAACAGAAATGTTCTGCCAGGCTGATGGCTGAGGCATTGGCAATCTGTCCCTTGCCCCGTCATGCCTGCCTTAGATGGTTTTGGCAGATCTATTTATTCTTTTGTATTATTTGGCTTCTCTACAGCCATTTCACTTATATGTGATAGTAGATGGTTTTGATAGTTTGTACTGATTGGTATTTTATATTGGGGATTGCTGTTTTAATGTAAATTTATATTTTATTTTTGTATGATATTTAATGCTGTTGTAATCTGCCCCAAGCTTGTGGAGAGGGAGGGCTATAAAGGGAGTGAATAAACAAACAAATAAATAAATAAATAAATGTGCTCTGGCTCTGTATTTATTAAACATCAGCTACACTGCTCTCTGGATCTTGAGAATGTTGAGAGGTAGGGTACAATGTGGGCTGTCATAGTATTCTTTTAGTGCTGTATTTATATAATTGCTATCTGCTTTTATTATTTGTATAGGCATGCTGTTAATCTGCTCTGAGCTCACTTGCAGGGAGAGTGGACTATAAATAAATAAATAAACAATAAATAAATACACACATAGTGGTGTTATAAAGCACCATTCTGAACTATTCTGTTATAGTATAGCCCCATTAATTTTATTAAAAAGCTCTCCTGAACAACTCTGTTTTACATAAATGATAAGAGCATGATAGTCGCATGTGGGCATTCCTGACCTCCGCAGAATATTGATGAATCAGTTTCAGTATATTTATGGCTAGGAATGGTCTCATTTATAGATAATTATTTTAAAGAATGGGTGACAATAAAGAATATTGGGGAGAGGTAGGGTAAATTCCACAGTACACACTCATTTACTAAAACAATTTTATGAATGCAGTCAGATTTTTTAAAAGATTCAAACCATTACAAAGCTATCTCCTAAATTCCCATACTAACCTCCTAGTCTCTCAAGAGCTGCCAATGATCAGTTTATTGGAGACAGTGGACATATCAAGGAATAGTAACAGGAATATCCATCTTGGGTAGACGCGGGCCGTGGGCTTGTGTTTTTCTCACGAAAGTGCCGAACATTGGGGCTTTCTGTCCGTGTGTCCGTTGGCCCGTCATGCCAGGATTCCTGCTCAAACAATTTCTTAGGCAACGGTGGAACCACCTTCCCCGTTTGGAACACACCAATCGTAGCCCAGGAAACCTTGATTGGCAGGTCTGTCAGCCAAACGGAGATCGCCCTTTCTGTATAAAAGACAACGCGCACAAAGCATTGGCTCCATTCTCCTGGCGCGGGGACGCAAGTTAGTTCTAGTTTAGCAACTGCTTGCTGTGGGGAATTTTTGTGTGTGCGTGTGTGAGAGCGCGGCTTGTGCCTTGGGGCTTTGGGGCTTCAGCTGCAAGAGAGCTTTCTCTTTTCTCCATTTCTCCTCCTTTCTATTCTAGAACACTTTAAAAAAATCCTTTTACCGCGCTGATTTCTTTCTGCGTTGTGAGTCCTTGCGTTCTTCTTGGGCTTAATCCCCCCTCCCCCCCAATCTCTTCCTTTTATCTGGGTTGCCGGTGGGTTCTATTGTGCTGTGACGCCACCCCACTCACAGAGCCACAGTGGGTGCAAGGCAGCTTTGGGCGTTGTCTGCTTGAGTTCTTGCCATCATTTCCCCACGTTCTTTTTTGGCTGCACTTGTGCCTTAGCCGTGCTTTGGGGCTTCTGGTGCAAGAGAGCTTTCTCTTTTCACCATTCCTGTTTAATTTTCTTCTCCTCATTTCTATTCTAGAGCACTTTTTAAAAAATCCTATTACTGCACTATCGGGTTACTCTGATTTCTTTCTGCGTTTTGAGTCCATGGGTTCTTCTCGGGCTTAATCCCACCCCCCAAATCTCTTCCTTTTATCTGGGTTGCCGGTGGGTTCTATTGTGCTGTGACGCCACCCTGCTCATAGACCCACAGTGGGTGCAAGGCAGCTTTGGGCGTTGCCTGCTTGTGTTCTTGCCTTCATTCCCCCCCTTTTTTTTGGCTGCTGATGAGATGCAAGGGGAGGAAGACTGCTATTAGGCTCTGTGAAACACCTACTCTCTGGTGATGACCGGCAGCACGTTTTGGGGGGCTCTCTCTGCTTCACTCCTTTCAAAGCCTTTTTAGTGGGTGACTTGGGGGGACATTTCCAGCCTGGCTTTTGAGGTGCAAGGGGGAGACTGCTCCTGGCCTCTGTGAAACACCTACTCTCTGGTGACTGGCAGCTTGCTTTGGGGGGGCTCTCTGCTTCACTCCTTTCAAAGCCTTTCACTCCCTCAATAGTAGGTGACTTGGGGGGACATTTCCAGCCTGGCTTTTAAGGTGCAAGGGGGAGACTGCTCCTGGCCTCTGTGAAACACCTACCTACTCTCTGGTGACAGGCAGCTCGCTTTGGGGGGCTCTCTCTGCTTCACTCCTTTCAAAGTCAATCTCTCCAGTAGAACCCTCTCGGGTATAGAAATAATAGCTTTAAATAAAGGACTTGGATTTGTGCCAACCCCATGGTATAATGACTTTCAGACCAGAGTAGATGTCTTTAAATTAATAAGACAAATCAAATTGAGAGCATTTTTTGGTGGAATTATGCCCACACGAATGGAAACGGGCTTTTCCACACGCTCCTCTTTCAATCCCACTGTTAATAACCCTCATATACAGACTTTTGAAAAAATGCTACTAAAAGAAATTAGTGACATAGAAGCCCATGAAAGTATCAAATATAACAACTTACCGAAGGGAGAAAGGACTGCCCTAAAAAACCTGACTTCAGA
Source organism: Eublepharis macularius (assembly GCF_028583425.1). Lineage (NCBI taxonomy): Eukaryota > Metazoa > Chordata > Lepidosauria > Squamata > Eublepharidae > Eublepharis > Eublepharis macularius. The sequence continues at coordinate 122,488,792 of NC_072792.1, forward strand.
CAGTTCCATTATAATAAAAGAGGCTGATAAAGGGGGTGCAATTGTAGTGATGGATAAAAAGGATTATATGATGGAAATAAATAGACAATTAAATAACGAACTGGACTATAAGCTTATTCCCACGGATCCTGTTAAGAAAATTAGCCTTTTGATTAAGGTGACCGTAGATGAAGCATTGGCTTTAGGGTACATAACGGACCTGGAATATAGAGGATTGATTAACACATCCCCTAGGACGCTAGTCCTATATATACTACCAAAAATCCATAAAGAGGGGTTTCCCCCACCGGGGCGCCCAATAATATCAGGTAGTAACTCGGTTCTCGAACCATTATCAAAATACTTGGACTTTTTTCTACCGGATTTTGTAAGAAAACTACCTATTTTTCTACTAGATACAGGGGATTTTGTAAGAAAGTTTGAGGGCTTTAAAATACCGGAAGGGGCGATACTGCTTACACTTGACGTTGCCTCATTGTATACCAATATTCCACTTGAAGAGGCACGTCTTGTGGTAATGGAAACGTTAGACCAGCGGGAAAATCAGCATCCGCCCGCTTTCTTTCTGATATCCCTCTTAGAAATAATATTAGAAAACAATTACTTTAGAGTGGAGGATAGCTTTTATGTTCAACTCCGAGGAGTTGCAATGGGATGCTCCGCGGCACCCGGAATAGCCAATCTCTTTATGGGTCGCTTAGAACGCAATTACTTTTGCAATCCTGCCTGCAACCCCTTTTGGAAAGACATCATCATATTTGTTCGATACATAGACGATCTTTTCCTAGTGACCAATGAGAACGTTAATGTCCAGGAATTAGGGGAATGGATGAATGGAATACATCCAAATATTAAGTTCACCTGGCACGCGAGTAGGGAAGCGGTAGACTACTTAGATGTGACAATATACAAAGGGAGGGACGATACCCTGGCGGTGTGTCCGTTTAAGAAGAAAACTGATAAAAATTCACTACTCCATTATAGATCCTTTCACCCGGGCCATCTAAGGGCTAATTTACCATATGGACAATTCTTGCGCCTCAAAAGAAATTCCACCAGGGACTCCGATTATATCAGCCAAAGTAATAAATTACAGGAGCAACTCAAACAACAGGGATATCCCAATAGGATCTTGCGTAAGGCAAGACAATGTGCTGATGAAACACTTAGAAAAGACATATTAAAACCAAAAGTATGTGGAAATATAGAACGCATTGTTGGCGTGTTTGATTATAGCAATAAGGCTAATGCTATCAGAAGAGCATTTTTTGAGAGACTTCCGGCTTGGGATCCATGGAGGTCTAAAGCAGCTCTAAGAGCAGAGCTGACCGGGCTGCCGTTTCAGCGGCCGGCGGGGGCCCAAAAGCCCGCGGCCACCTATTCTCAGGCGGAGAATAGGCATAGAACGCTCAAGCACCTCAGGGCGCATTGATTTTGGGGCGAGGGGGGGTCCTGCGCAACGGACTCTCTCCCGACTCTTGAGGTCCCACCATATGACAGGTCGGCTTAAATCTCTGCGGCAGTCCTGGGGCCAGTGCGGCTGGCATAAGACCTACATGCCCAAGCTTCAACAGGGGGAAAGAAGGTGGAAGAGATCTTGAGATTGAAGCAGTGATTACAACCCAGAAAGACGTTTGAAAAGGTAAAGATCACTATCTCTTGAAACGGGACGAAATACTTAAAAGTAATGAAGCATTAAAGTGGACTTTTAAACTGTAACAGATTGATTATAACTAGAGGAAGACTCGGCAAGAAACAGATTAGAAAAAGGACTATTTTAAATGAAGTTAATAGAGAAATCGGATAATTGTTTTTCATACCTGCGGCTGTGGGGAGATAATGGACTGTGAGAAAGTTTCTACCATCGCGAGAGCTGCCGTGAGGAGACGGGAAACAGGAAGTACGTAACAGGGATAGAGCTGCGGGAGAGAGACGGCCCTCACTGGCAGACAGGAAGAAGGGAATCGCCATTTTTGGAAAGGGAAGGGCATTGACTTCAGCAGAAGAGGAACTAGGCCATATTGGATTACAAAAACTATTGAAAAACCATAGAGAAAAGACGCCTGACATTTTGGACTCTTTAAGCGTCTTTTTTTCTTCATGAAACCGGGACATTTAAATTAAATTAAAAGGACATTAAGCCAGGCGCCACGGAGCTAAGGAAACGAGCAGATACGTGGGAGCGAGGCAAGTCAAGCCCCACGATGTCGAAGAAAGAGTGGCAAACGGCTATAGAAAATCTGGATAAAAGATTTTTGGAAATGTTAAAGGTCCAACAGGAGCTGGTAAAGGAAGTTAAAGAGGTTAAAGAGACAGTAAAAAATGAACTGGCAGAAGTGAAGAAGGGAATGGAAACAATACAAAGTGATGTGCAAGCAGCACAACAAAAAGTCAATGTAGTGGAGAAGGCAGTGGAGAACCTTTCAGATACGCAACGAACGGACATGAGGGTGATGAGGGGAAGAATGGCGGTTGCGGAGAGCAAGTATATGAAGAAGCAGCTGAGGTTTCGCGGCTTGCTGGAGGTAGAGGGAAAGACAGGCCAAGAACAAATTGTTGAGGTGTTAGCTGAATACCTGGGGAAGGAGGAGGCAGAAATTGTGGCTATTCTAGACGTGGTGTATCACATAAATTCAAGATTTGCGACCCAGAGGAAACTACCAAGAGACGTAATTGTGCAATTTACGACCAGAAACATGAGAGAAATGATTGTGAGTAAGCAATTTCAAGACCCATTGGAGGTTGATGGCAAGACGGTTATTATTATGAAGGAGTTACCCAGATCGGTGTTGCTTGACCGGAAAAAATACAAAGCTTTAATCCAAATCTTGAAGGACATGAAAATAAGGTACAGATGGGAACTACCGGAAAGATTGTCATTTGAGTTTGGAGGAGTGAAAAAGCGCATCAGATCTGAATTTGAAATGGAAAAGTTTATGAGGGACAATGAAAAGGACTTACCAGCAACAAGGCTATGAATATGGAGTGTAAAGTTATATCTTGGAATGTAAATGGACTTAATTCACCCAATAAGAGAAAAAGTATTTTCCACTGGCTATTAAAACAGAAATGTGATATTGTGTGCCTACAAGAGACTCATATTAGAAAACAGGATGTAAAATATCTTAAATTGAGCAAATTGGGCAATGATTTTGTAGCGGCCTCAAAAAAGAAAAAAAGGGGAGTGGCAGTATATATAAGAGAGGAGCTACAGCCAAAGTTAGTGATTAGAGATGTGGAATCCAGATTTCTAGCAGTGGAATGTACATGGAATTTAAAGAAAGTGTTGGTGATTGGAATTTATGCACCTAATGGAGCAAAAGAGAGTTTTTTTGAGGATTTGAGGAAGCAATTAGATGAACTTTCTTATGACCAGATAATTCTTGCAGGAGACTTCAATGGAGTCACAAATTTGGAGCAGGATAAAAAATCAGCAACGGCACAAAAGAAAAGAGGATTATTACCAAAGACTTTTTTTGCATTAATGCAGCAGGAAACTTTGGAAGATGTATGGAGAATACAGAACCCCACAGGTAGACAATATACATTTTTCTCCGCAAGACATTCCACTCTATCACGAATTGATATGATCTGGGCCTCAAAAGATTTAGTGCTTTGGACTAAGGATGTAGAAATAATGCCTATGGTAGGCTCAGATCACAACCCAATCATGTGGAAGTTTGGAAAAAGAACTAAGAGGAAAGGATGGAGAATAAATGAGGACTTGTTACAAGAGGGAGAAAATATGGAGATGTTGAGAAGGGAAACTAAGTTCTTCATACAGTACAACATGAACCGAGAAGTACCAACCAACAAGGTATGGGATACATACAAAGCATTAATTAGAGGTATACTGATGGACTTAAATGGAAGAGCTCGAAAGAAAAGAGAGGAGAAGAGACAGGAGATTATGGAAAAAATAAAAGCCAAAGAAATACAATTAAAGAAAAGACCAGGGAAAAAGAAAATTTACCAGAATATTAAAATCCTTCAAGAGTAGTTGACGGCATTGAATAATAAAGAACTGGAATGGAATCTTAAGAGATTGAACCAAAAGTCGTTTGGAGGTGCAAATAAACCTGGGAAATACCTGGCATGGCAATTGAAGAAGAGAAAGGAGAAAAAGACAATAAATAAAATATGTGAGGACAATAAAGTACATTTGGAACAGACTGCTATTAGTAGAGCTTTTTACAAATTTTATGCTAAATTGTATGACAAAAAAGAAGTGAATAGAGACTCAATAGCGGCATATTTGGGGAAATGAAGCTTCCAGTAATTTCGGAAGATTGGAGAGACAAACTGAATAGTGAAGTAACAGAGGAGGAGATAAGAAAGGCAATTCAGACAACAAACCTGGGAAAGGCGCCAGGACCTGATGGACTTACAGCTAAATTTTATAAGGTAATGGTCAATGAACTGGTACCATTCCTAAAAGAAGTGATCAATGGTGTTTTGAGAGACCAAAGAACTCCAGATACTTGGAGTGAAGCTAATATATCATTGATCCCCAAAGAAGGACAAGACTTGACTAATGTTAAAAACTATAGGCCAATTTCCTTACTTAACAATGACTACAAGATCTTTGCGAAGATCCTGGCAGAGAGACTAAAGGGATGGTTATCCGAAGTTATTGGAGAAGAACAAGCTGGTTTTTTACCGAATAGGCAAATCAGAGACAATCTAAGGACAGTTATAAATGCTATTGAATATTACGACAAGCGTTGTGATAAGGAGGTTGGTTTCTTCTTTGTGGATGCTGAGAAAGCATTTGACAATTTGAACTGGGACTTTATGTTTGCCACCATGGAACAGCTACAAATGGGGGAAAGATTCATAAGAGCAGTGAAAGAAATTTACAGAGACCAGAGTGCAGCAATTGTGGAATGACGAGCTGACTAAAAAACTGACTATTGGCAAAGGTACAAGACAAGGTTGCCCGTTGTCTCCACTGTTGTTCATTTTAGTCTTGGAAATTTTGATGATACAGATTCGAGACGACAATACGATCCGTGGAATAAAAATAAAAGACTTTTCCTATAAGGTCAGAGCATTTGCAGATGATATAATGTTAATTGTGGAAGATCCAATTGAAAACATGCCTAAGGTAATAGAAAAAATTAAAGAATTTGGAGATCTGGCAGGTTTCTATGTAAACAAAAAGAATTCAAAGATATTATGTAAAAATATGACTAAACAAAAACAACAGTTATTAACGGAAATTACAGACTGTGAAGTAACAAGTAAGGTGAAATATTTGGGAATTGAACTGACTGCAAAAAATATAGATCTATTCAAGAATAACTATGAGAAATTGTGGACTCAAATAGAGCAAGATTTGATTAAATGGAATAGATTGAATTTGTCATGGTTGGGAAGAATTGCAGTAGTTAAGATGAATGTGCTGCCAAGAGTGATGTTTTTGTTACAAACAATACCAATTATCCGGGACTCTAAACAATTCGAAAAATGGCAGAGGAAAATATCAGATTTTGTTTGGGCAGGCAGGAAGCCTAGGGTGAAAATGAAAGTATTACAGGATGCAAAAGAGAGGTGGAATGCAACTGCCCAATCTAAGACTTTACTATGATGCAATCTGCTTGGTGTGGCTGAAAGATTGGATGACTCTGAAAAATCGTAAACTACTGGCCTTAGAGGGATATAAAAAAATATTTAGATGGCATGCATATTTGTGGTATGAAAAAGTAAAAGCAGACTCTATGTTTTTGCACCATTATATCCGTAGAAGCCTCTTCACAATTTGGAAGAAGTACAGAAACTACCTGCAAGAAGGAACTCCCTCTTGGGTGGTTCCTTATGAAGTAATAGACCCGAGAACTGTTGACAATGAACAACGATGTTTAACATATAAGGAAATAACACGAACAGACCTTTCCAAGTTAAGAATAAAAATGCAAGAAGAGTTGTCTTCAAATTATGATTGGTTTCAATATAGACAGATTAGAGACCTTTACAACTCGGATTGTGCAAAGGGAGGGATAAGAACAGAGAACTCAGAATTAGAGGAAGTAATTCTACAAGAAGATAAAAAGGAAATCTCTAAGGTCTATAATGTGTTGTTAAAATGGTATACTGAAGATGAGACAGTTAAAGTGCAGATGGTGAAGTGGGCTATAAACTTTAATAAAGAAATAACAATGGAGGCGTGGGAATACTTGTGGAAAAATACGTTGAAGATTACGACATGCACTAACATTAAAGAGAATGTCTATAAAATGATTTATCGTTGGTATTTGACACCAAAGAAAATTGCGCTAGGGAACTTAAATATGTCTAACAAGTGCTGGAAATGTAAAAAACATGAGGGATCTTTGTATCACATGTGGTGGACTTGTGAGGTAGCTAGGCAGTACTGGGGGGAAATAATAAGAGTAATAAGTGAGATTTTACAATTTCAAGTTAATAAGAACCCAGAACTCCTGCTACTGAACTTGGGAATGGAGGATATTCCAGCACAATACAGGACATTGCTATTTTACATGACGGCAGCGGCTAGACTTTTGTACGCGCAGAAGTGGAAAGTACAAGAAGTGCCAACCATCGAGGACTGGATTTATAAACTGCTGTACATGGCGGAGATGGACAAGATGACAAGAAGATTGAGAGACCTTGATCCAGGACAGTTTAACACGGACTGGGAGAAGCTGAAACAATACTTGGTGAAAAAATGGGAGGTGGGAGGAGAACTGTGGCAGTTTGAAAATTACTGAAATATAACAAAAGAAGAAAGAAGTGACTATACCGGGGGGGAGAGTTGAAAAATATCTAAGCAATTATTTTATTTGACTATTAGGGATAGAAACTGATTAATCTCATTGCTGGCAGATAATGGTATAATGGAGAAACTGTATAATCAAAATGAATGAATACAAGAAAGTAGGGGAAAATATATAGTAATATACAGAATATGGGTCAAATTGATTGACTTATGCTTGAAGTATAAAACAAAGAGTAATATATGGAGTATGGGTTAAATTGATTGACCTATATTGAAGGTATGCAATGTTTATAATGTACTTAAAGTTATGTATAATGAGGAATAAATTGTTTGTTCAATATAGAGGAGATCAGAATGAGTAAGATAGAGTACAGGTTACCAAAATGATTATTGAAGAATATATGCCAGAAATGTATTATCTAGTTGTTAAGTTAAATGGAAAGGGAAATGAGACAGCATTGTGATATAATAGGTAAGCTTAGAAGAGAGTGAAAGTGTATGTTTAATAGGTAAAATAAGTTTGAAATGAGTAGGGGAAAATAGATAAGGGGTTGGAAAACTGTTGGAAGTCAACAAAAGGGAGGGGGAAAGGGAGGGGGTTAGAATTGGAATTTTTTTAAAGGAAATTGATTGTAATGGACATTAAAATATTTCTAATCCAATAAAAAAACTTAAAAAAAAGAAAGAAGAAGAAGAGCGGTTTTGAAATACTGGCCAATGGTCAATGACATTCCGGGCTGTGGGACCCCCCCCCCCCCGCTAGTAGCCTTTAGGAGGACACAAAATATTAAAGATCTGATAATACATTCGGATCTAAATTATAATATTAAACAACTGGACACAGGACTACCAAGGGGAATGTACAAGTGTGGGAGATGTAAACAATGTTCCCTGGTTATGAGTGTAGAGGATGTGAGACAACTTGGAATTGATATGATACACGAGTTTGTTAATTGCAGTACTGAAGGAGTAGTCTATCTGTTAAAATGTCCATGTGGACTGTTATATGTGGGAAGTACTGTACGTTCTGTTAGAACAAGACTTAGTGAACACCAATCCAGAATTAAGAATAATGTGCTAGAAGCCCCTTTAGTACAACATTACCAGGATAAAAGACATAGCAGCATGGACATGGTTTTTACTATTCTGTTCAAGACCCGGAAAAGAGAACATATATCTGCTACAAGAGAACTTCGTCAGAAGGAAACATTTTGGATACATAGACTCAATACTCTCACACCAAAGGGTTTAAACATAGAAAATGATTTTACTTGCTTTCTGGGATAATTAATTATAGTAGTAGGAGCACTTTAAGAAGGGATAATGTGCAATCTGGGCGTGGATTCTTATCTGTAGATAAAACGGTTGGTAGCTAATAGGCTACAGATGAAGGAAATTGGCAAATTGGAAAGTAGCATGAAGTGGTGATTTGGAAATTTTGAGTAAGTAATTGAATTTGGAGTGTGTATTAATTGTAAATTGTATGTAACTTATATGTATAACTTATGATATTGTATGTTCTTCCAGCAACTGTGCTCTTTGAAAAAGAACTTTGGAAATGGACCTTTATGGGGATCTGGACCGTCCGTTAGAAAATTCATGGTCATAGAATTACCAATGTACACCTTGATAGAATACTATCAAGGTCTACATGTGATCTGTGACCTTCACAGTGTCTGGGATTACCTTGGACTGTACCCATATTGAACTGAAATATAAGGCAAAATTGACTCTACAAATGATAAATTGTGTCAGGTGACATCAAAAAGCATTTGCACTTTAATAGTAACTACTATAGGAATTGGAGCACGGGACACTTTAATTGACTGTTTTGGAGCATATATGACGCCTGTATAATTGGAGCTATTTTGCATTGTTATATGTGGTATATGTCTTGGGTATATAATAGGAAATAGGTTAACTTATTAACAGATATATTGTTGATTATAAAGAATAAATATATTGTTGATTGTAAAAATTACTGGGAGGAGACATCAATAACACACGGGAAACTTCTCTTTTCTGCCATTAGTATTTACCGTGTTGCTCTGTATTTGTTCACTCCTTTCAAAGCCTTTCACTCCCTCAATAGTGGGTGACTTGGGGGGACATTTCCAGTCTGGCTTTTAAGGTGCAAGGGGGAGACTGCTCCTGGCCTCTGTGAAACACCTACCTACTCTCTGGTGACCGGCAGCTCGCTTTGGGGGGCTCTTTCTGCTTCACTCCTTTCAAAGCCTTTTTAGTGGGTGACTTGGGGGGACATTTCCAGCCTGGCTTTTGAGGTGCAGGGGGGCTGCTGCTGGCCTCTGTGAAACACCCACCCTAGGACCACTGGCAGCACGTTTTGGGGGGCTCTGTCAGCTTCACTCCTTTCAAAGCCTTTTTCACTCCCTCAATAGTGGGTGACTTGAGGGGACATTTCCAGCCTGGCTTTTGAGGTGCAGGGGGGCTGCTGCTGGCCTCTGTGAAATACCCACTGTAGGACCACTGGCAGCATGTTTTGGGGGGCTCTGTCAGCTTCACTCCTTTAAAGGCCTTTCACTCCCTCAATAGTGTGTGACTTGAGGGGACATTTCCTGCCTGGCTTTTTAGGTGCAGGGGGGCTGCTGCTGGCCTCTGTGAAACACCCACCCTAGGACCACTGGCAGCACGTTGGGGGGGGGCTCTGTCAGTTTCACTTCTTTCTAAGCCTTTTTCACTCCCTCAATAGTGGGTGACTTGGGGAGACATTTCCTGCCTTGCTTTTGAGGTGCAAGGGGGAGACTGCTGCTGGCCTCTGTGAAACACCCACCCTAGGACCACTGGCAGCACGTTTTGGGGGGCTCTGTCAGCTTCACTCCTTTCAAAGCCTTTCACTCCCTCAATAGTGGGTGACTTGAGGGGACATTTCCTGCCTGGCTTTTGAGGTGCAGGGGGGCTGCTGCAGGCCTCTCTGAAACACCCACCCTAGGACCACTGGCAGCACGTTTGGGGGGGCTCTCTCCACCTCACTCCTTTCAAAGCCTTTCACACTCCCTAAATAGTGGGTGACTTGGGGGGGCAATTCCGGCTTGGCTTTTGAGGTGCAGAGGGAAGACTGCTGCTTGCCTCTGTGAAACATCCACCCTAGGACCCCTGGCAGCACGTTTCGGCAGGCTCTCTGTCTGCTTCACTCCTTTCAGAGCTGTTTTCACACCCTAAATAGCGGGTGATTTGGGGGGGGGGCATTTCCAGCCACGTCCTGTCCCTGTTATCCTCCTCCTGACGACACGTCCTGTCCCTGGTATCCTCCTCATGATGGCAAGCCCTGTCCCTGGGATCCTCCTCCTGATGACATGTCCTGTCCTTGGTATCCTCCTTCTGATGACACGTCCTGTCCCAGGTATCCTCCTGATGACAAGCCCTGTCCCTGGCACCTTCTAAGTACCTCCTCTTATTCTTTATAAACTCTACTACTTCCATTATAATTTGTATACTTACAAAACAGTCTAAGGCACATGGTGAGCTTCCTTGATTGACTGCATCATGTTTGGTGAAGTGGGTTTCGTCAGCGACCGACCGTCCTGCTCCTGTGAGCACAAGGGCCCCTCTGAGGGTCAATCCCCAAAAGTCCGGTGACAAGGAGGACAGTGACCCAGGTCAGCTTGCTTGATAGCAAGCAAGTTGACACACCACATCACTGAGGTGGGACTCATCCCCTGCCCAAAGAGGCTCCCTCTGAACAGGGTAGCATGAGCTTCCTTCCCTCAAGGTGTGAGAGACATCCTTTCCCTCCCTCCCGTGCCTTCCATTCCAGCAAGCGGCCTTTGAATTGCTGCATGATCTCCTGTTGTGGAGTTGGCTTTCACTCAAGTCCATCCATTGATTGCACATCATGGAGAGTTGGTCTCCCAGCCCCTGGGGAGGGCGTCTCTTGTTGATGCAGCCCCATTAACAGGTGGGCTTTGTGGGTAGGTGGGTTTTGTGGGCAGCCACCTCTGCTGGACAGGAGCACAAGTCTCTCTCCTTCCCCCAAGGGCGGGTAAGGGTCAGTGAGAATAGGGGAGGGGAAGTTGTTGTTTGTCTCTTTGGAAAAGTGATAATCGAGGAGCGTTACATGAGAACGTTTGGTGGGGAAAGTCGACTGAAGTGAAAATGTGTGGGGAAAACAAGGCCTTTTCTGACCCGAACCGGTTCGTGAACCGGTTCTCGAACCGGGCCTGGTCTGTTAAAAGTTCGTGGACCATGGTCCGTGGAAGCCCACGAACCCCGAACCGGCGGTCCGTAGGCAAATGCCGGTCCGTGCCCATCTCTAATCTTGGGGATCACCAACTGGATCCACCAAGTCTGTCACTATTTCATACTGAGATGTAAACCCAGATGTATCATTCAGGAAACCCTGGATTTGTTTATTGGTTTATTCATTGTGGCTTGTGAAAATCCAAATCCAAATCATAACATAAAGCAGCAAACATAATTTCAACATACAGTAAGAATAAAAATTTAAGCAGCAAGTGCTTCCAATACTATATCTTGTAGAGACTTCTAAAAGTCAGAAGGCTGGGGGCTACGTTGACAATATTTGGACATTTGTTCATCAATGACAGAATAGATTATACCCCCTCCCCAGGAAAAAACAGCCAGTGACCCCTACTGTGCTAAATGGAGGGGTTGCACAAGCACAAAAGGGGAAAATGTGGTCTCCAAGTTCAGCCACAACCTGTCCATATGACCCCCCTAAAAATGTAAATTGGAAAGTAGTCTCACTAGCCAGGACCTGGTGGGATTTTTTACATAATTTTATGCCATTTTTATGCCATTCAGACAAAAGCAATCTGCATGGCAATCAATATAAATGACATTTTTTTTCTGTTGGATTTTGTTAATGTGATAAGGAAACAGACAACTGCAGTTTGCCACCCTAGTTGGAATAATGAGACAGACACAAGGCTTGGAACTAAAGGGCCACTTTATTAAACATAGCATCAACCATTAATATGGCAAGGGCCTACTAGCGGTACAGGTCAAGCCACGGGGTCACCCCTGGACCTCCACCTTGACCTGTCTGGGCGAGCCCCGAAGCCCCAGGTGCGAGCCATCCTATGGATGTCTAAGACCTGGCCGGCCAGCAAAATGGATCCCCCCAGCTCAAGCTCCTAAGCCTCAGCCATACAGCAGTGAGGGAAAGACTTGCACATTGGTTTCCCCAAGACAGTCTGCCCACGCAGCATCTTCCCCATCAGTGGAGAAGCACCTAGGGTACTCACCGGCCCGCTCCCTATTCCCAAACTGTATCCTGCCAGTGACCATCCTAAGGTGGCTCCACCTTGCCAATTACCTCAAATCTCTGCAAGCAGTACAAGGTAGGCAAAAAAAACCCCACCTCTTCCCCATGCTAATTAGGGGAAAGGGGGAAAAATCCTACCTGGCTCTGGCAACAGCAGCCGGCTAGTCCTGCACTACTACAGGGTGAGGTGGGTGGGCCGAGCATGCAGAGCAACTGCCAGCCAGCTGGGCGGAGTTGCCTCAAAAGACTCCTTTCTCCGCCCCTCCAGCCTGAGACCCAGATACCATGGAAATGCTCTGTCTCCTTCTCCTTCCAGGGAGCCAAAGAGCGGCCTCCAGCCTTATCAGTGGAAGCTGCTGGCTGGGAGGGCCATATTCTATCAATCATTAAAAAAAAAAAGCTTAACCTCTTAAACTGAGGCTGAGGTGTTTCAAAATGTGCTAACATACCTATTGATAAAAAATATCAAAGAGCAATCAAAGTACCCACTAACACAACGTTGGCTAAGTCCAAAGAAGTTTTTAATGTTACCAGCAAATGCAAATTCTTTAAATTCATGATGATGGCTGACCTGCCCATCTGAGATTAGACTTCTGCCTTGTAAAAGCTTCCAAGAATTTGAAGAAAGGGGGATTTGTTATGGAAATCAAAGCTAGTTGTCTTGATTTGTGCGCTCCTTGCTTCCTTTTATGTTTGGTGTCATATGCTTGCGTTCATTTGTAATTTATGCAAAGAAGTTTCTTTCCATACTGAATTTGAATATAAAACATTTTTATAGAGGACAAAGTGAAAGAAAAAGGGAATAAGGCTGAAAGACAAAATTGTGTGCTGAAATGATGCAGCAGCAGGATCTCGGAAGGGAAATTGCAGCACTTAAATCTCTCCATCCCAGCAAATTTGACAGAATTGCAGAAGACACACAGATGTTATCAAGTGATGATTGTGCTATTAAACAAAGGCCAGAAAATATTGAGAATGTGTGAGTGTGTGTGTGAGTGTGTGTGCATGAAAGAGAGAGAATGAACTGTTGTTGATATGGAGAAGTTGAAGGAAGGAATGAGATGTTTAAAGATGGGCCCGACGATAAATAGAGCAGAAAATGGGATAACCATGAGAATGATTGTCCAACACTAATAGCAATTAGACTTGTATTGAGATGAGAATAGAGTACCAAATTAAGAATAAAGAAACAGCAAATAATCTGCAAATTACATTTGGTCAAAGAATAGCTGAATATTTGGATACTTGCATTTATCTACCTTGCCAGTTGCAATTATTGGGGTTGATGGCAAAATTAGAAATGACTTACAAAATATTGACTGCATAATACTTGACTGCATCTTGTGCTATAGCATCAAAGTATCTCTTTAAATCAATGTCCTAGATCTCTACCTTATCAAATCAGAATGGCTCCCCTGAGCAAACAGCACTATGCTGATTTATTATATCAACTGATGTGCTTGACCTTTCTCACTTCTCAAGAAGCTAAGAATGCAATCCACTTAACACTTTTCTTGTGCATATGAAATAAATAGGATTTACACAGGAAAATGCTTTGTGAATTGTATCCTTGCACAATTTAAAGGTGGAGAAGAGGAAGACTTTTTTTTTTAGTGGTTCATCAACTACTAGAAAGACAACTACGTTTTGGAGAGTAATTATACAAAAGCATTTAACTACAAAGCAAACATAGAACTGATTACTTTCTGATGCTGTTAACACCAAGAAGCAAATATCTACTTTTAGTACAAGATGTAGGTATAAAGAAAAATGAGTAGGTGTAGCTGTCACTGCTCTCTGCTAGAGAGTTATCTGGATTATATATTTGCCGTTAGCGTAGTGATAAATGCAATTAGACATAACCTGCCTATGTTTATTTGTGTTTTGCTTCATTATGATTCACTGTCTGATTAACATCACATTTGGATGCTTTAGATTTAAGGCCTGCTATTTGAAAGCAGATTCAATAGTTCTTTGAATATGCTGTCTATTTGCTGGCATTTGTTTAAACTCTGCAATCAAATACTTTATTAAAAAGGCAAAACCCCAAGGTTCTAGGATGTTAATGATCTCATGTGGAGCATAAAGCAGCTTTTATCAGCTTTTATCTATTTTTATCAGGAACAGTAAGTTTCTATCAAGCACTGGCCAACAATAATCTGACTCCATCTGGAGATGAAAGCTGTCTCTGTAGGCAAGGAAAATTATAGGTTAAGTAACATGGGTACTGAAGATTTTATCATACTAATTAAGGATGTGGCTGCTCTGTCTAATGTTTCAATTCTAGAATCCCAAACCATTATTGGTATACTTCTCCAAATATGAGGGAGCCTGGATGTAGACCAGACTTGGTAGAGTCCATTGTCCAAAGGATCCCCCCCCCCCTATTTGGTACCATTTAACTTTGGAACTGGCAGCAAACCACTGCACATAAACATAGTATTATGTTCGAACATAATACTCCCAAGCAAGAGAAACTCATGTTGAATCTACTGGAAAATTGAAAATTAGTGAGACAACTGCCAACTCAATTAAGTTCTATTCATTTCAATGGACTTATCTCTCTAGTATCCTGACCTTGCAGTTTTTGCCTGCATGACTCCCCAAACCAAGCATGTGCATGTTACTTAAATGTTCTAAACTGGTTTGCAAATACTTTGGGCATTCAATATTGCATATGGAAACTGCAGTAAATTCTGACCATGCATCAGTATAATAAATGCCACCATCTAGCAACACATCCTTCATGGCTGCTGTTCCAAGACTCCGTCTTTTGATTTCTTGTTTTCAGTCTCTTGTTGGATGAGCCAAAGAAAATCTTTAACCATTTCAGTTGTTTCATTGTCAACCTTAAAATTGTATAATTCCTCAGTAGTCATTACTTTTCTTGATGTTCAGCTGTAATCCTGCTTTGGCACTTTCTCCTTTAACCTTCACCAGTAGTTGTTTCAAGCTTTTACTATTTCCTGCCAGTAACGTGGTATCATCTACATATATCAAATTGTTAATGTTCCTTCCACCAATTTTCATTCCACCTTCTCCTAAATCTGCTCCAGATATGCCCTGCATATAGGTTGAACAGATAGGGATATAATATATATCCTTGTCTGACACCTTTGCCAACTGGAAACCATTCTGTCCCAACAGGAGCCTCTTGTCAAGGGTAGAGGTTGTGAATTAAAACAATCAGATATTGTGGCACTCCCATATAGCTTTCATGTCCACACAGTCAAAAGCTTTGCTGTAATCTGTAAAACACAGTCTGATTTTCTTCTGAAATTCCCAAGTATACTCCATTATCCATCATACATTTGCAAAATTTGATCTCTAGTGCCTCTTCCTTTTCTGAATCCAGCTTGGACATTTGGCATTTCTTGTTCTATATATGGTAGCAGTCTTTGCTATAGAATTATTTTTAATTAAACAGTTTTAATGTAATCAAATACATAAGATACAGATTGTAGTTTGTCATTTACAGAAAATTTTAGATTAAAAAACTTTACAATAAAGTGTAGTAAAATATAGCAGTTGCTTATGAGAGACAAAAGGCGAATGAATACATAAAAACCCTTAAATTGAGTAAGACACACAAAAGTAATTTACACATATGAATGTAAATAAAACTGTTTTAAGACTGGATGGGATCTATTAATTTTAAGATACTCAAGGAAGGGAAGCCACTTTTATAGAAAATTTGTGGTTCTTGGGAAGTACTCCATCTGGAGGATTTTATCATGTAATTTCTCTGAGATGAAGTGATACCAGATTTTCATATACCAACTGTTGATTGTAGGGTTGGCATTTGACTTCCAGAGTTCGGCAATTGTACTCTTAGCAGCCACTAGCAGGGTTTCTATAGAATTTTGAGCATCACTTTGCTTGTATGGGAAATTCATGTGATGATCCAACAGTTTCTGTACTCTTTGGCATCCCTTTTTTAAAACTGGAATGTAGGTTGAGCATTTCAGTCTGTAGGGCATTGTTTTGTTTTTCATATTTGCCAGCGTAGTCTTGTTAAGATTTTTATGGAATCAGTTTGTATAGCTTGAAATAGATTTATTGGCATGCTATCTACTGCTGGTGATTTGTTTCTCCCAATTACTTTGAATGCAGCTATCACTTAACTTTCTAAGATTTCAAGTTCTTTGTTCCATCTCTTCTGTATAGTTCTTCAGCGTATTGTTTCCATCTTTCCTGTATTTTGTCCTGATCGGATATTGTATTCTCTGTTGATCTTTCAGCATCCCTAGCCATGATATTAATTTTCCTTTGATTTCCTGGATTTTGTGGAACAAATCTCTAGTACATCCTTTTTTGTTGTTCTGTTCTATTTCTTTGCACTGGCTATTATAATAACTCTGTTTCTGCATACAAATCACTGAAAAGCTACATTTAGAATTCTGACCCTATTTTTGTCAACTTTTGCTTTTGCTTCTCATCTGACTTCAGCTATTTTAAGAGTTTCATCAGTCAGCCATCTAGGTTTCTCCTTGTTTTTGACTACAGGAATAGTCTTTGCATATTCTTCCTTGATAATATTTATGATTTCAACCCATCATTCTGGTTCATGATGAGTTAAACTCAGTAATGCAAATCAAATGTTAAACCTGTTCTTTACATGTAGAAAAGAGCAAAAGTCCAGCAGCACTTATAAGAATAACAAAGTTTGTAGATCCCCTAAATTTTGTTAGTCTTATAGGTGCTACTGGTCTCTTGCTCTTTTCTATTGCTACAGACAGATTAACACAGCTATTGATCTTGATCTGTTCTTTACATGGTCTTTAAATTCTTCAGGAATGTTACTTAGATTATATTTTGGCACTAAGGTGCTTTTTGTGTTTCTTTTCAGCTTTAATCTAATTTTTGATATTAACAGTTCATGGTTTGTCCCACAATCAGTTCCTGGCCTTGCTTTAATAGGTAGAACAGACCTTCTGCTTCCAATTATGTAATATATTTGGTTCCTGTATTGGCCATCCGGTGATTGTTTATTAGGTTGTCTGAAGCATGTGTTAGCAATGAACAATTTGTTGCCTTCACAAAATTCTGTGTGTCACTCTCCTGGTTCATTTCATAATCCTAGTTCAAATATGACAATGTTTGATTCTGCTTTGTTTCCTACTATTGCATTCCAGTCACATACGATTACCAGTGCATATTGTTTAGGCGTATCATCAATTTCTTCTTGGACACTTGCATAAAAGCTTTCAGTTTCTTCCTCTTCTGTATCTGTAGTTGGGACATAAAGTTTAATGATTATAATGTCGATAGACCTACCATGAAGTCTGATTCATATTATTTGGTCAGATTTTGTATTATAGCTCTTGATTGCTTGTGTTACATCTCACCTCATATTACAGCAACACCGTTTCTTTTGAGTTTATAATTTTGGGAGTAAAATACTTTGCGATTTTCTGACTGAAAATTTCCTAATCCAGTCCAATTTAGTTCACTCACACCCACGATTACAATCTTTAAATGTTCCATTTCTTGTTTTAGAATTTTGAGCTTGGCCATTTCCACATGCTGTTAAAGTGACCGGCTACTTATTGAATACTGGCATTTTTTCCCACAGATTCCAGATGCCTCTGATGTCAAAGCAGAAGCAGGCAGTTTGGCTTCTATGTGTTCAGCATTCTTTACTCGGCATAGGAAAGAGTGGGGAATTTCGTTCTCACAAAAGATGCTAAACAAACGAAAGTGAAACTGCCTGCTTCTGCTTTGAAATTGGAGGCATTTGGAATCTGTGAAAAAAAAAATACCAGCATTCAGTAAGTAGCCCGTCGCATGTGGAAATGGCCCTCATCTGGATTCATAATTCTCACTTTCCATGTTCTTGTATATGTATTTCAAAGCTTTGAACATTCCTTCAGCATCTGTTCAGTTCAGCAACTGGATATCCTTTTGGCTTTAATCCAGTGCCATCATTAAGAACAGCATTATTTGTAATTGTCTTCTGCTGTTCACCAGTAGCCAATTGAGTGCCATCTGATCTGGAAGTCCTGTCTTCGAGCACAATATCTTTTTTCATTTTGTATTGTCTCATCACAGGGTTTTCCAGGTAAGATGATCAGAAGAGGTTTACCATTGCTTTCTTCTGAGCAACCAGGGGTAGCTGAAGTGTCTCTGCCAATTTCAAGGTCAATAGAGGCAAGGTCAGAGTCAAATATAACGGCATGTGGGCTTCCACTTTTCTTCAGAACTTTTCCCCATTTGAAGCAGAAAACAGAACTTTACAAAAAATACCGTGGCGTGGAGGTTTTGCTGAGGTAAAACAGTGGGGTGAAAAAAAGAATTAAGAACCCTTTGCCTTTTGTTTCTCCTCTGCAAATCATGCATTTCTTCCACCAAAGGATTAACCACCGAAATTCATAGCCCTATATCTTCCACCAAGCACTTGCTGCAGCACACGGTGTGGCAAGTTAGTAAAAACTGTTGCTGCTATTCTACTGTGTTCAGATGACATTCATCTCAGAAACTTTATTCTTACCCAATTCCAGTTTTCTTTAGCTATTTCAATCTGTCCATGGTATGTATGACTGATAGTATCTACATTAGAGTTGGGTGCAATCCAAAAAAGGCAGGGCGGGGGGCCCCTGGGGAGAGCGGCACAGCCGCTCCCCCCGGGGGGCCCCGGCCCGCCGGAGGCGGGGCGGGGGGCATCGGGGGGAGCGGCACAGCCATTCCCCCTGGGGGCCCCCGGCCCACTGGAGGCGGGGCGGGGGCGTCGGGGGGAGCGGCACAGCCGCTCCCCGCGGGGGCCCGGCTGTCTTGCGTCTTGCGTCTTGCGTCTTCGGGCACGGGCACGGGCACGGGCACGGGCACGGGCAAATTTATTTTTGGCAACCTCTTCTACATGCAAAACTTTTTTGTTACAAAGTTGTAATGTTATAAAATGGTAAAAATTCATAAAATTGTAATTTTACTAACAATCCAACTCAAATAAGTTTATAGATAATTCAAACAGTATTGCTTCTATAATCATATTAGGCATAAATATTAAACATAACTTTTAAACATTAAGTAAAAAGTATTAAATACTCGGTAGAGATGGGTTGAAGGTTTTATCTTAAATCCTGAGCAGCTTGAAACCTTCAAGTGAGAACTGGAAACACGTTTCTCTGTTTTAGAGAAACTGCTTTTCAGTACAAAATAAACGGGATGTATGTTTTTGTTGCACTCTCCCAACCAGGAGACAGACTCCTCCTAAGAGTTTAATGGCTTCTTTCATTAACAAACGCTAGTCGTTTTCATTACGTGAGGTATCAAAATATAAATGTTTATTTAAATAAAACATAGAAAAATAGAACAGATGAACACAACAAGAATTAAGTTTCCTAACATTTCTTAATGAAATCTAACTCAGTCAGATTAACGATGAAATGCATTCAAGTTACCGTAGCACATATTACCAGGGTAAGTTTCCTGCCTAGATCTTCATGAGATTTCTTTTGGCCAAAACCCTGATCTGCTATTTGGATTACCATTTTTATATATTATCTTATGCAGAAATCGAAGATCTTTTCATATGATAACAAAGATAAATTTCAAACCGATCATAATTTAATTCTTTTTTACTATTTCCAATCATGTGACATTCTACCTAGCCAAAAGTACCACTATGCCCAGCTGCAAGATAAGAGATATGGATAGTAAAAATGACAAGAAAAGTTACATGACCAGATCATCCTTGGTCTCTGCTAACAATTACAGAACATGTATCTGATACTGTTCACTATTTTTAATTGGCTGTCAAAGATAAAGCACCAGTTATACACCATACTAGAAAAAGAACTACAGTGATGTTCATACAGCGTTATTTAGAATGCATATGTTTCACGAAGTATGTATTCTAAACCATAATCAGCAGTCTACTGTTTTGAATCCCACTACTGACATGAGCTCAGTAGGTGGCCTTGGGTCAGCCACTCCTCTCAGCCCCAGCTCCATTGTGGGGATAAGAATAACACTAACTTGTTCCCTGCTCTGGGTGAGGCACTAATATGTGTAGAAGAGCGGTATATAAGCACAGTTATTATTATTATTTATATTTCCATGACACCATCCCTTGACCTGTGAAATTCAGTATTTTGATAAATATGAAAGTGATACAAAATATAAATGCATTGCATAATGTGTGAGTGTACATATACAAACTTTAAAAATTGTATTGGATAATACCGCAAAGCATGATTACTGAGAAAGCTGCTTTCACTGCTTTCAGTGTGGAGAGCTGCTTGTAGATCAAAACAACCTGACGAGCTGTCTTCATGCAGAGTACACTTGATTCTCTTGGCTTTCAATTCTGCTTTCGTTCAGCATGGGTAAATCAATGTGTCAGCGATAAACATTTGTATCACTCCTCTCTGAATGACCTTTTAAATTTTACTGCCTATCGTGTCAAAGCAATTAAAATTAACAATACAGTTACTAAGCTGCTAAGATCAATTAATGGCTCTTAGGCTTTATCTATTGATCTAGTGACATCTTCAAAACCCACTGGTAACAGACTATACATACTTCTCTTCTATCCACAATATATACACAAGGATTGATTACATATTCTTATCTTCTAAATTACATATTTAAATGACATATTCTTATCTCCTAAATTAATTAGTCAAACTCTTACATCAAGGATTGGTGTCAAGTTGTGGACAGACTATGCTTGGACAGAATGTACACTGAGAATAAATGACATCAAACAAATTGGAAACTAAATAAATCACTTTTATTTAACAAATAAATTTCTTCTGAAGTCTCTTTAGAAACTAAACAATAGAAACAAACTATGTGGCATTCCTCAAATCCACATGTAGGATGCTATGGAAGTGGTACTTAGAGGGAAATTAATCTCCGTTGCCTCCTGTCATGAAGAGCAAAAAGAAAACATTAGAAATGAAATGATATCTGGAATAAGAAAACTAGAAGATGAACACAAAAAAGGCCACCCGATCTATAAACTTGCTTGCATGAAAATTAGAGGAAAAAACCTCCTCACATTCTATACAAGCTATTAAAGGCACCCAGGAAAAACTCAAACTAATTCTGTAAAATTAGCCGATGTATTTGCTGAATACTACCAAACCATTTGTACATCAGACAATCCTGACACTAATCATATTTTAAATTATTTATCATCACAGGAAATTTGGAAAAAAAACTCACAAGAACATAAACAATATCTGGACCAACCAGTCACAACAGAAGATGTTACAGTCACTATCAAATCCTTGAAAAAAATAACAAAGCTTCAGACAGGGATGGATTCCCTGCCAAATTTTTACAAAAAAATACATTCACCTACTTTCAACTCCATTAACTGCCACATGCAACTCTGTTATGTTAGGAGGTAGCATCCCTCTATCTTGGTCAGAGGCTGAAATAGTAGTTACTCCAAAAAAGGACAACCATATTACAAATACTAAATCTTCTCAACCAATACCCTTACTGAATCAAGACCAAAAGATCTTTACAAGCATATTTGCCAAAACATTGTCTAAATTTAAATAACCAACTACATTCACCTTGACCAGACAACACAAGTAACACTTTAACTATAATTAATTTCTGTGAAGCATACAAAACCCCTGCATTACTTCTGGCATTTGATATAGAGAAGGCATTTGATTAAGTGGAAATACCATATCTAAAACTTTTACTTCAAAAATGGGTTTTGGCGACCAATTCTAAAATGCCATTAATGCTCTTTATCTTTCTCCAAAAGCTACAGTTAGGACTAACAATGTACATTCAATAGATATCCATATAGCAAGGGGAACTAGACAAGGCTGTCCCCTTTCCCCATTTCTGTTTGCCATAACTATAGACAGGGCCAATGCTACCATTAGACCAACTAGGCAGCCGCCTTGGGCACAGACCTCAAGAGGGGCATAGTTTTAAACAGATTACTTTCGTGAAAAAAATGCAACTGAGAAAACCTATTGAGCACCCCCTAAATGGTCCTGTCCACAGACATCAAGCAGCTCAAAAGCTCACCGTAACTTTTATTTATTTATTTATTTATTTATTTGATGTATACCCTGCCCTCCTCACAGATGGGCTAAGGGTGGCTAACAACATTAAAAAATACATTAAAATCACAGAAACATAAAATCAATAATGTTTTTTTAAAAATAATTAAATAGTCCAGGAGCAGGCTATTTAAACAAATATTGGGAGTCCGTATACAGGCATGGCAGATGGCTGAGGGCAGCTCCAGAAGAAATGGAGGTCTTAGATGGAAGAAGAAGGACACTCGCTGGCACTCAGCCAAAGGCCCAGCAGAACATCTCCATTTTACAAGCCCTGCAAAACTGTAACAGGTCCCACAGGGCCCAGATCTCCAGCGGGAGAGCATTCCACCAGGCCAGGGCCAGGGCAGAAAAAGCCCTCGCCCTGGTTGAGGCCAGATGGATGTCCTTTGGGCCAGGGACCACCAGGAGTTGCTTGTCTGCAGAGCGCAACACCCTGCAGGGGACGTAATGGAAGAGGCGGTCCCGCAGGTATGGAGGTCCCAGTCCATGAAGGGCTTTAAATACCAAGGTTAACACCTTGAACCAGATCTGGAACTCCACTGGAAGCCAGTGCAGCTGGCACAGCACATGATGAATGTGCGCTTGGATGGGCGTTCCAGTAAGGATGCATGCCGCTGCATTCTGGATCAGCTGTAACTTCCGGGTCAGACCCAAGGGCAGTCCAGGATAGAGTGAGTTGCAGTAGTCTAGCCTGGAGGTGACCGTTGCATGGATTACTGTGGCCAGGTCCTGTGGTGAAAGATAGGGCGCCAGTTGCCTGCCCTGTCGAAGATGGAAAAAGGCAGACCTGGCAACAGTCATGACCTGGGCCTCCATTGAAAGTGTAGCATCCAAGGTCACACCCAGACTCCTCACCATCAGGGAAGGTTTCAATTGTACCCCATCAACAGCTGGGAGCCGGTTCCCAGCTCGATTGCCCCATGATCCAGACACAGAACCTCTGTCTTCAGGGGATTCAATTTCAGGCGACTCTGATGTAACCATACCGTCACAGCCCCAAGACCCTTGACCAAGGAATCCAAAGCAAGATCGGACTGGCCATCTGTAATGATTCCAAGTAAATGTGTGCATGTATCTTTAAATGCTTGATGAGATAGGTGAAGAGTGGGGAGTGAAGGAGATGGATGAGTGAGTGATATGTGTCAGGCTATGGCATTCCAGACTTGATAGTCTGTTTCACTCCCTTCTGCAAGAAGACGAGGTCTTTTGATTTCAAAAGGTTTATTGTGAAAGACAGCATTCAAGCCCCGATGTGCATATTCCAGGATTAGAGATCCTGGCCGAGCAAAGCGTTGCTAGGAATGAATCATAGAGCAAAGGTTGTTACATTTCACACTCCCGGAGCCCAGCCTCCCCCCCCCCCCCCGAGTTCATACAGCAAAACTTCTCAGAGGTGCGCTGAGCTGGCCAAGGTCGAAACAGCAGATAAGACAGGATCCTTTCCCATGGAATCGGCTCCTTGCAGGTGTTGCCTGGAGGGAAAGAAGTCTAAACACTACACGATTAAATATGGCGTTACTTAGGTTAAAACAGTTTCTGACAATATGATTGGTTGAGGACTGAGAGGGTGGGTGGAGTGAATGCAGTTTGAGACTGAGAGTAGAGAGAAATTTTTTAGTCAGAAGAAAGCAGGCTAGCTGTGTGCTGCCTGAATATGTTGAAGTGTTTATGAGAGAAATATAACCTGTGTGGAACCTGAACTGAGCATGTTTGTGAAAGGACACTCGGTCAGGGAAAGAGAGGCCAGCTGTGTGAATGAGAGTAAATGAAGTAACTTTAAGAACCGAGAACTATGTTTATGAAACCGATACGCTTCTCGAATAAATAAAAGCTTATTTTTGTTTTGCTATATCCCAGTGTAGCTGTCATTGCTATATCCCATTCCTATCTTCAGGGCCACATAGAACCATGAAGGAGCCTGACGCTTAGGAACGTTACCAAAGGGAAAATTCAAATAAAGTATCTTGGAATAAAATATTCCGGGTGGCAGCAGACTACCCAGAGGGTTAAGGGATAGATTAAAAGAAAAATCTACCCTAAAGAAAGTAAAGGTCATAACACCATCCATCAGCAGATAGAGCTGAGTGTCATCCGCATACCAGTGACAACCTAGCCCAAAGCTGCGGGCTAACGGGGAAAGGGGGAACATATAGATGTTAAATAGCATCGGGGAAAGAATCGCCCCCTGAGGGATGCCACATACCAAAGAATGGTAAGCAGACATCTGTTCCCTGAGTGCCACCCTCTATCCTAGATTGTGAAGGAAGGAGTTCAGCCATTGCAGGGCTGTTCCACGAATCCCCACATCGGCAAGGCAATGGATCAGAAGATTATGATTGACCATGTCAAATGCTGCTGTAAGATCTAAAAGTATCAGCAGTGCCGACCCACTCCGGTCCAGGTGTCGCCGCAGATCATCTGTGAGGGCAACCAGAGCCGTCTCTGTACCATGGCCAGGCCTGAAGCTGGACTGGAATGGATCCAGGATAGAGGCATCACCCAGGTATACCTGCAGCTGTTCTGCTACCGCCCTCTCAATTACTCAAAGTTATCTCAGAAGTCTCAGTCAACTTGAGAGGAACAATCCTTAGTGAAACTACTCCTTTTTAGCTCTCCAGAGAGCCAGCTAAAAAGAAGAAAGCAAACAAATTAAGTAACTGCAGACAAAAGTATCTCCTTTTCAAGTACAACACAATTCTCTCTCTCATTGTCTCACAGCAAACATGAGAAGGGGGTGGGAGTAGAAGACACTCTGTTGTGCCAGCCAGGAAAAAGGTGGGGAAATAGCTTCCAATGCTAGAAAAAGAAACTTTTCAGCAACTTGAGGAAGCCAAGCAAGAAGTGAGAAGGAAAACAAAAGGGAAAAGGTGGGAAACTGCCTCCAGAGCTAAGAAAAAACCCCACTTCTTAGAGCAAACTGTATCCCAGCAACACCAAGAGAAGAGGCAGAGTGGAAAACACTAAAATCTTCACAGCTATTCTGCTGTGTCTGGAAAGAAATGGGCAGAAAGTCAGCTTCATGACTGCAATAAAAGGGAGGAAAGTAGGGAAATTCTGCTGTAGCAATGCGCATAGCATACTTGCTGCAGAGGAACAAGTGCAGGGGAAAATACCTCTGCACTAGAACCTACAACTATATAGCCAAGCTTTTAAGGTTTCCTCAAAATCTGAAAATCCTTTAAAGAGTTATGATGACCTCGTCCAATCCTTAAGGCCACTTTTGGTAGGTGCTCGAGAGGGAAAACTGGTCAAGACCAATTCGTCATCTAAACCTTGGTTTCATCAAAGCTGTATTTGTGCTAAAAGGAGGATATAATTGCTGATGAGCAAGCTGGGTTTAGAGCTGGCAGGTCAACAATAGATCACTGCCTAGTAATGCAACACCTTGTAGCGAAATACGCTACAGGAGACCAAGCATTACTTTACCGGGCATTTGTTGATTTAAAAGCAGCTTTTGACACAGTCTCTAGAAATAGACTTTGGAGGAAACTGCAGGCCTCCTCTATTGATAGGCGACTGCTGTCCCTTTTGGGGGCTATGCACAAGCAAACTGCCCTGAGTAAGGTGCAGCCGAATTGGGCATTTGACTGACCCCATTCAAACTTACAGGCAGGTGTGCCTTCTAGCCCCCTTTCTGTTTATCTTCTACATCAACAATTTGGTAAACCTTTTGAATGACCCTGGATTGCACCCTCCCAAATTAGCAAATAGGCACATTCACGTACTGCTCTATGCAGATGATGCTGTATTACTTTCTAGGACCCCCATAGGGCTGAAACGAGCCCTAAAAAAATTCTCCCAATTCTGTGATACTGAACACCTTCTAACTAATTACCAAAAAACTAAGATCCTGGCTTTCGGTAAAAATCCAAAGATCAGACGATGGGAGCTTCAGGGGCATCAGTTAGAACAACTTACCAGCTTCAAATATTTGGGTGTAGTTTTGCAAGCCTCAGGTACCAAAACAACACATAGCAGCTTCATTGCTGATGTGGGAGAAAAAACAGCACACGGTATACTGAAATTCTATCGATCACAAGGGGGGCAGTATGTACCGGCTGCACTCAGTTTGTTTAAAGCCAAACCATTGGCCCAATTAGTATACGGATCATTCTTGGGGCTGCCATCCTCCTCTTTCTCTCAACTTGAGAGAGTGCACTCCAAATTCCTTAGAGCTCTATTACAAGTGCCCAAATGCATGCCTAACTCATGGGTTAGACTGGAAACAGGAATGTTAAGGGTAGAGGCCAGAATCACCATCCTTTCAATTTTCAAATGGCTGTCAGGACGTCTAAACCCGCACGGTCTGCTCCCTCTGTTATTCCAAGACAATCTAATTGGCAAAAGGCGACTCTGAAATCCCTGGGAAAATTGGGTCTTTCCCCTCAAAGTTTGCTAGTCATGGGGTTAGACCGAGCAAAATCACTCATTAAGCAGAGAGTGACAGACATTGAAAGACAAACATTTTCTTAGAGCACCAGGTTTTATTTCTTCAGATACTGCTAAATATATTGTCGCTCCTGCAGCCTATTTTTACTTTCTTGAATCCAGTAACTCCAGAAGGGCATTTGCTTTAGCTAGAAGTTCAACTCTACCCTCTGCCGTTCTGGAAGGAAAGTTTAAAGCTGTCCATTACTCTCTTAGGCTTTGCTCCTATCCCCTAAGAGAAATTGACTCAATGGAGCACATCTTCTTCAACTGCCCAAGTCATAGTAAAATTAGAGCGGAAACCATCAGTCCATTAGTAGAAAGATTCCCTGGAAGTTCAAATAAAATCAAACTTGATTATCTTTGTCTGATCGGAATCACCAGACACCATGTCAAGTAGCAAGATTCTGTGCCCAGGTCTACAAGCAACGTAAATCACATAAGTCAGCTTAAACAACTGATTTATGATGATCTTATTTTTTTACTCTTATATTTATTCATCGTTCTTCCCCGGTATCCAGTCTCAACTGCTTTTAAACTGATTTGCAAATGGTTTTATATGTACTGGTCGCAGACTGTAATAATAAACTTGACTTGACTACCTCTGCACTAAGAACAGCAGAAATACCTGAACCTACTTCATGGGGTGAAATATCCTAGCTACCACCAGAAGAAGCTGAGAAATGGAGAAAAGCGGAGGGTGTGGTGTCGGTGTTGAAGAGAATGATAGCACTTTGAAAGAGCTCCGTCTCTCCCATGCCTGAAATTTAAAATTTATGTTGAAAAGGTAAAGTAAAAATATTTACCCTTCCAACGTAAAGCTACGCTAAGAGATCCGAAAGGCAGATTCATATTTATTAAAGGCACTATAGAAAACCAAACTTACACATTTGGCTCAATTTATGCCCCAAACCAAGACAGCCTAATGAAATTCTAAAACAAAGTTCATTAGAATACACATGTATCACTTAGTATAATTTGCTCTAAACCATATTTTCATGACAAACCCACAGAAACAGCAGCAACATAATCTAAGAGTATAATGGAGAGCAACAAATAGAAACAGAAGGATTAAAAGTATCCTACTCACTAGGTTGGAGGCAAGTTCTGACGACAACAGGGCCAACAACAAAGATTCTCAGGTTAAACTCCATGGTCAAGTAACAGGTTAAACTCCATGTCAAGGAGTTCCAGACCCCTGGGGCCCAGCCCAGCTCAGGGGAAGGGACACAGGCTGCCTGGAAGGTCCTGTTGCAAATAGCAAACCAAGTAAGCTGCCACCAGATCCCCAGTCTATCCCTAGGCTAAGGAGTTAGGGAGCAAAGCAGTAAGTTATGTATGCTCTGTCCTTGAGTCAAGATAAGCTGTTCTTACTAGCTAATTGGTAATTAACTTCACACCTGTAGTTTGGGGTCGTGTGCCAGCTGCAGACCTTCCACACGTCCCTTTGTGTACTTGTCAGGTGATGTGGTCAGGTTGGGAGCGGGTGTGGTTAGGCCTGCCTCACTTTGGTTCCAGCTTGAACCAATATAAACCAGCTGTTAACCAACATGGAGAAGCTTATGTTGAGTGTCTACCTTAGACCTCTGCCTATGCTCTTTTGCTTTGTTTCTGGCTCTATTTGTTGAGAAGGACTGAAGCTCCATCTTTTGCCTTGCTGTTTTGTGGGACTTTTGCTTGCTACAACTGAGAAACCAACTTACTTTGCCTCCTAAGAATTTACTGTGGCATGTAGAGCTTACTGCTGTAGGTTTTTGTT
The DNA here is from genome assembly GCF_028583425.1 of Eublepharis macularius. Taxonomy (NCBI): domain Eukaryota; kingdom Metazoa; phylum Chordata; class Lepidosauria; order Squamata; family Eublepharidae; genus Eublepharis; species Eublepharis macularius. The sequence continues at coordinate 122,517,000 of NC_072792.1, forward strand.
TGTTTGTACTCACTTTTTGTCTTGTGTGTGATAACCCTGCACCTGGAATTAATAAACCTTTATATTTTTATCTTGTGTGGGTTATTAAGACTCTGAAGCCTCACTGCTATAAAACCTTTGTTGAACTCACCCTATGTGTGCTTGAGATCCACCTACCAAACAACTATTATTTTGCTGTGAACTCTGCCTGTAAGTTTATTCTTGCAAGGTAGACTTTGCTTTGGCTAAATTCCCTAATAGGCTCTGGAGCTTTGCTCCCTAACTCCTTAGCCTAGGGATAGACTGGGGAGCTGGTGGATCTCAAGCACACATAGGGTGAGTTCAACAAAGGTTTTATAGCAGTGAGGCTTCAGAGTCTTAATAACCCACACAAGATAAAAATATAAAGGTTTATTAATTCCAGGTGCAGGGTTATCACACACAAGACAAAAAGTGAGTACAAACAAACAAAAACCTACAGCAGTAAGCTCTACATGCCACAGTAAATTCTTAGGAGGCAAAGTAAGTTGGTTTCTCAGTTGTAGCAAGCAAAAGTCCCACAAAACAGCAAGGCAAAAGATGGAGCTTCAGTCCTTCTCAACAAATAGAGCCAGAAACAAAGCAAAAGAGCATAGGCAGAGGTCTAAGGTAGACACTCAACATAAGCTTCTCCATGTTGGTTAACAGCTGGTTTATATTGGTTCAAGCTGGAACCAAAGTGAGGCAGGCCTAACCACACCCGCTCCCAACCTGACCACATCACCTGACAAGTACACAAAGGGACGTGTGGAAGGTCTGCAGCTGGCACACGACCCCAAACTACAGGTGTGAAGTTAATTACCAATTAGCTAGTAAGAACAGCTTATCTTGACTCAAGGACAGAGCATACATAACTTACTGCTTTGCTCCCTAACTCCTTAGCCTAGGGATAGACTGGGGATCTGGTGGCAGCTTACTTGGTTTGCTATTTGCAACAGGACCTTCCAGGCAGCCTGTGTCCCTTCCCCTGAGCTGGGCTGGGCCCCAGGGGTCTGGAACTCCTTGACATGGAGTTTAACCTGTTACTTGACCATGGAGTTTAACCTGAGAATCTTTGTTGTTGGCCCTGTTGTCGTCAGAACTTGCCTCCAACCTAGTGAGTAGGATACTTTTAATCCTTCTGTTTCTATTTGTTGCTCTCCATTATACTCTTAGATTATGTTGCTGCTGTTTCTGTGGGTTTGTCATGAAAATATGGTTTAGAGCAAATTATACTAAGTGATACATGTGTATTCTAATGAACTTTGTTTTAGAATTTCATTAGGCTGTCTTGGTTTGGGGCATAAATTGAGCCAAATGTGTAAGTTTGGTTTTCTATAGTGCCTTTAATAAATATGAATCTGCCTTTCGGATCTCTTAGCGTAGCTTTACGTTGGAAGGGTAAATATTTTTACTTTACCTTTTCAACATAAATTTTAAATTTCAGGCATGGGAGAGACGGAGCTCTTTCAAAGTGCTATCATTCTCTTCAACACCGACACCACACCCTCCGCTTTTCTCCATTTCTCAGCTTCTTCTGGTGGTAGCTAGGATATTTCACCCCATGAAGTAGGTTCAGGTATTTCTGCTGTTCTTAGTGCAGAGGTAGTCAAGTCAAGTTTATTATTACAGTCTGCGACCAGTACATATAAAACCATTTGCAAATCAGTTTAAAAGCAGTTGAGACTGGATACCGGGGAAGAACGATGAATAAATATAAGAGTAAAAAAATAAGATCATCATAAATCAGTTGTTTAAGCTGACTTATGTGATTTACGTTGCTTGTAGACCTGGGCACAGAATCTTGCTACTTGACATGGTGTCTGGTGATTCCGATCAGACAAAGATAATCAAGTTTGATTTTATTTGAACTTCCAGGGAATCTTTCTACTAATGGACTGATGGTTTCCGCTCTAATTTTACTATGACTTGGGCAGTTGAAGAAGATGTGCTCCATTGAGTCAATTTCTCTTAGGGGATAGGAGCAAAGCCTAAGAGAGTAATGGACAGCTTTAAACTTTCCTTCCAGAACGGCAGAGGGTAGAGTTGAACTTCTAGCTAAAGCAAATGCCCTTCTGGAGTTACTGGATTCAAGAAAGTAAAAATAGGCTGCAGGAGCGACAATATATTTAGCAGTATCTGAAGAAATAAAACCTGGTGCTCTAAGAAAATGTTTGTCTTTCAATGTCTGTCACTCTCTGCTTAATGAGTGATTTTGCTCGGTCTAACCCCATGACTAGCAAACTTTGAGGGGAAAGACCCAATTTTCCCAGGGATTTCAGAGTCGCCTTTTGCCAATTAGATTGTCTTGGAATAACAGAGGGAGCAGACCGTGCGGGTTTAGACGTCCTGACAGCCATTTGAAAATTGAAAGGATGGTGATTCTGGCCTCTACCCTTAACATTCCTGTTTCCAGTCTAACCCATGAGTTAGGCATGCATTTGGGCACTTGTAATAGAGCTCTAAGGAATTTGGAGTGCACTCTCTCAAGTTGAGAGAAAGAGGAGGATGGCAGCCCCAAGAATGATCCGTATACTAATTGGGCCAATGGTTTGGCTTTAAACAAACTGAGTGCAGCCGGTACATACTGCCCCCCTTGTGATCGATAGAATTTCAGTATACCGTGTGCTGTTTTTTCTCCCACATCAGCAATGAAGCTGCTATGTGTTGTTTTGGTACCTGAGGCTTGCAAAACTACACCCAAATATTTGAAGCTGGTAAGTTGTTCTAACTGATGCCCCTGAAGCTCCCATCGTCTGATCTTTGGATTTTTACCGAAAGCCAGGATCTTAGTTTTTTGGTAATTAGTTAGAAGGTGTTCAGTATCACAGAATTGGGAGAATTTTTTTAGGGCTCGTTTCAGCCCTATGGGGGTCCTAGAAAGTAATACAGCATCATCTGCATAGAGCAGTACGTGAATGTGCCTATTTGCTAATTTGGGAGGGTGCAATCCAGGGTCATTCAAAAGGTTTACCAAATTGTTGATGTAGAAGATAAACAGAAAGGGGGCTAGAAGGCACACCTGCCTGTAAGTTTGAATGGGGTCAGTCAAATGCCCAATTCGGCTGCACCTTACTCAGGGCAGTTTGCTTGTGCATAGCCCCCAAAAGGGACAGCAGTCGCCTATCAATAGAGGAGGCCTGCAGTTTCCTCCAAAGTCTATTTCTAGAGACTGTGTCAAAAGCTGCTTTTAAATCAACAAATGCCCGGTAAAGTAATGCTTGGTCTCCTGTAGCGTATTTCGCTACAAGGTGTTGCATTACTAGGCAGTGATCTATTGTTGACCTGCCAGCTCTAAACCCAGCTTGCTCATCAGCAATTATATCCTCCTTTTAGCACAAATACAGCTTTGATGAAACCAAGGTTTAGATGACGAATTGGTCTTGACCAGTTTTCCCTCTCGAGCACCTACCAAAAGTGGCCTTAAGGATTGGACGAGGTCATCATAACTCTTTAAAGGATTTTCAGATTTTGAGGAAACCTTAAAAGCTTGGCTATATAGTTGTAGGTTCTAGTGCAGAGGTATTTTCCCCTGCACTTGTTCCTCTGCAGCAAGTATGCTATGCGCATTGCTACAGCAGAATTTCCCTACTTTCCTCCCTTTTATTGCAGTCATGAAGCTGACTTTCTGCCCATTTCTTTCCAGACACAGCAGAATAGCTGTGAAGATTTTAGTGTTTTCCACTCTGCCTCTTCTCTTGGTGTTGCTGGGATACAGTTTGCTCTAAGAAGTGGGGTTTTTTCTTAGCTCTGGAGGCAGTTTCCCACCTTTTCCCTTTTGTTTTCCTTCTCACTTCTTGCTTGGCTTCCTCAAGTTGCTGAAAAGTTTCTTTTTCTAGCATTGGAAGCTATTTCCCCACCTTTTTCCTGGCTGGCACAACAGAGTGTCTTCTACTCCCACCCCCTTCTCATGTTTGCTGTGAGACAATGAGAGAGAGAATTGTGTTGTACTTGAAAAGGAGATACTTTTGTCTGCAGTTACTTAATTTGTTTGCTTTCTTCTTTTTAGCTGGCTCTCTGGAGAGCTAAAAAGGAGTAGTTTCACTAAGGATTGTTCCTCTCAAGTTGACTGAGACTTCTGAGATAACTTTGAGTAATTGAGAGGGCGGTAGCAGAACAGCTGCAGGTATACCTGGGTGATGCCTCTATCCTGGATCCATTCCAGTCCAGCTTCAGGCCTGGCCATGGTACAGAGACGGCTCTGGTTGCCCTCACAGATGATCTGCGGCGACACCTGGACCGGAGTGGGTCGGCACTGCTGATACTTTTAGATCTTACAGCAGCATTTGACATGGTCAATCATAATCTTCTGATCCATTGCCTTGCCGATGTGGGGATTCGTGGAACAGCCCTGCAATGGCTGAACTCCTTCCTTCACAATCTAGGATAGAGGGTGGCACTCAGGGAACAGATGTCTGCTTACCATTCTTTGGTATGTGGCATCCCTCAGGGGGCGATTCTTTCCCCGATGCTATTTAACATCTATATGTTCCCCCTTTCCCCGTTAGCCCGCAGCTTTGGGCTAGGTTGTCACTGGTATGCGGATGACACTCAGCTCTATCTGCTGATGGATGGTGTTATGACCTTTACTTTCTTTAGGGTAGATTTTTCTTTTAATCTATCCTTTAACCCTCTGGGTAGTCTGCTGCCACCCGGAATATTTTATTCCAAGATACTTTATTTGAATTTTCCCTTTGGTAACGTTCCTAAGCGTCAGGCTCCTTCATGGTTCTATGTGGCCCTGAAGATAGGAATGGGATATAGCAATGACAGCTACACTGGGATATAGCAAAACAAAAATAAGCTTTTATTTATTCGAGAAGCGTATCGGTTTCATAAACATAGTTCTCGGTTCTTAAAGTTACTTCATTTACTCTCATTCACACAGCTGGCCTCTCTTTCCCTGACCGAGTGTCCTTTCACAAACATGCTCAGTTCAGGTTCCACACAGGTTATATTTCTCTCATAAACACTTCAACATATTCAGGCAGCACACAGCTAGCCTGCTTTCTTCTGACTAAAAAATTTCTCTCTACTCTCAGTCTCAAACTGCATTCACTCCACCCACCCTCTCAGTCCTCAACCAATCATATTGTCAGAAACTGTTTTAACCTAAGTAACGCCATATTTAATCGTGTAGTGTTTAGACTTCTTTCCCTCCAGGCAACACCTGCAAGGAGCCGATTCCATGGGAAAGGATCCTGTCTTATCTGCTGTTTCGACCTTGGCCAGCTCAGCGCACCTCTGAGAAGTTTTGCTGTATGAACTCGGGGGGGGGGGGAGGCTGGGCTCCGGGAGTGTGAAATGTAACAACCTTTGCTCTATGATTCATTCCTAGCAACGCTTTGCTCGGCCAGGATCTCTAATCCTGGAATATGCACATCGGGGCTTGAATGCTGTCTTTCACAATAAACCTTTTGAAATCAAAAGACCTCGTCTTCTTGCAGAAGGGAGTGAAACAGACTATCAAGTCTGGAATGCCATAGCCTGACACATATCACTCACTCATCCATCTCCTTCACTCCCCACTCTTCACCTATCTCATCAAGCATTTAAAGATACATGCACACATTTACTTGGAATCATTACAGATGGCCAGTCCGATCTTGCTTTGGATTCCTTGGTCAAGGGTCTTGGGGCTGTGACGGTATGGTTACATCAGAGTCGCCTGAAATTGAATCCCCTGAAGACAGAGGTTCTGTGTCTGGATCATGGGGCAATCGAGCTGGGAACCGGCTCCCAGCTGTTGATGGGGTACAATTGAAACCTTCCCTGATGGTGAGGAGTCTGGGTGTGACCTTGGATGCTACACTTTCAATGGAGGCCCAGGTCATGACTGTTGCCAGGTCTGCCTTTTTCCATCTTCGACAGGGCAGGCAACTGGCGCCCTATCTTTCACCACAGGACCTGGCCACAGTAATCCATGCAACGGTCACCTCCAGGCTAGACTACTGCAACTCACTCTATCCTGGACTGCCCTTGGGTCTGACCCGGAAGTTACAGCTGATCCAGAATGCAGCGGCATGCATCCTTACTGGAACGCCCATCCAAGCGCACATTCATCATGTGCTGTGCCAGCTGCACTGGCTTCCAGTGGAGTTCCAGATCTGGTTCAAGGTGTTAACCTTGGTATTTAAAGCCCTTCATGGACTGGGACCTCCATACCTGCGGGACCGCCTCTTCCATTACGTCCCCTGCAGGGTGTTGCGCTCTGCAGACAAGCAACTCCTGGTGGTCCCTGGCCCAAAGGACATCCATCTGGTCTCAACCAGGGCGAGGGCTTTTTCTGCCCTGGCCCTGGCCTGGTGGAATGCTCTCCCCGCTGGAGATCTGGGCCCTGTGGGACCTGTTACAGTTTTGCAGGGCTTGTAAAATGGAGATGTTCTGCTGGGCCTTTGGCTGAGTGCCAGCGAGTGTCCTTCTTCTTCCATCTAAGACCTCCATTTCTTCTGGAGCTGCCCTCAGCCATCTGCCATGCCTGTATACGGACTCCCAATATTTGTTTAAATAGCCTGCTCCTGGACTATTTAATTATTTTTAAAAAAACATTATTGATTTTATGTTTCTGTGATTTTAATGTATTTTTTAATGTTGTTAGCCACCCTTAGCCCATCTGTGAGGAGGGCAGGGTATACATCAAATAAATAAATAAATAAATAAATAAAAGTTACGGTGAGCTTTTGAGCTGCTTGATGTCTGTGGACAGGACCATTTAGGGGGTGCTCAATAGGTTTTCTCAGTTGCATTTTTTTCACGAAAGTAATCTGTTTAAAACTATGCCCCTCTTGAGGTCTGTGCCCAAGGCGGCTGCCTAGTTGGTCTAATGGTAGCATTGGCCCTGTCTATAGTTATGGCAAACAGAAATGGGGAAAGGGGACAGCCTTGTCTAGTTCCCCTTGCTATATGGATATCTATTGAATGTACATTGTTAGTCCTAACTGTAGCTTTTGGAGAAAGATAAAGAGCATTAATGGCATTTTAGAATTGGTCGCCAAAACCCATTTTTGAAGTAAAAGTTTTAGATATGGTATTTCCACTTAATCAAATGCCTTCTCTATATCAAAGGCCAGAAGTAATGCAGGGGTTTTGTATGCTTCACAGAAATTAATTATAGTTAAAGTGTTACTTGTGTTGTCTGGTCAAGGTGAATGTAGTTGGTTATTTAAATTTAGACAATGTTTTGGCAAATATGCTTGTAAAGATCTTTTGGTCTTGATTCAGTAAGGGTATTGGTTGAGAAGATTTAGTATTTGTAATATGGTTGTCCTTTTTTGGAGTAACTACTATTTCAGCCTCTGACCAAGATAGAGGGATGCTACCTCCTAACATAACAGAGTTGCATGTGGCAGTTAGTGGAGTTGAAAGTAGGTGAATGTATTTTTTTGTAAAAATTTGGCAGGGAATCCATCCCTGTCTGAAGCTTTGTTATTTTTTTCAAGGATTTGATAGTGACTGTAACATCTTCTGTTGTGACTGGTTGGTCCAGATATTGTTTATGTTCTTGTGAGTTTTTTTTCCAAATTTCCTGTGATGATAAATAATTTAAAATATGATTAGTGTCAGGATTGTCTGATGTACAAATGGTTTGGTAGTATTCAGCAAATACATCGGCTAATTTTACAGAATTAGTTTGAGTTTTTCCTGGGTGCCTTTAATAGCTTGTATAGAATGTGAGGAGGTTTTTTCCTCTAATTTTCATGCAAGCAAGTTTATAGATCGGGTGGCCTTTTTTGTGTTCATCTTCTAGTTTTCTTATTCCAGATATCATTTCATTTCTAATGTTTTCTTTTTGCTCTTCATGACAGGAGGCAACGGAGATTAATTTCCCTCTAAGTACCACTTCCATAGCATCCTACATGTGGATTTGAGGAATGCCACATAGTTTGTTTCTATTGTTTAGTTTCTAAAGAGACTTCAGAAGAAATTTATTTGTTAAATAAAAGTGATTTATTTAGTTTCCAATTTGTTTGATGTCATTTATTCTCAGTGTACATTCTGTCCAAGCATAGTCTGTCCACAACTTGACACCAATCCTTGATGTAAGAGTTTGACTAATTAATTTAGGAGATAAGAATATGTCATTTAAATATGTAATTTAGAAGATAAGAATATGTAATCAATCCTTGTGTATATATTGTGGATAGAAGAGAAGTATGTATAGTCTGTTACCAGTGGGTTTTGAAGATGTCACTAGATCAATAGATAAAGCCTAAGAGCCATTAATTGATCTTAGCAGCTTAGTAACTGTATTGTTAATTTTAATTGCTTTGACACGATAGGCAGTAAAATTTAAAAGGTCATTCAGAGAGGAGTGATACAAATGTTTATCGCTGACACATTGATTTACCCATGCTGAACGAAAGCAGAATTGAAAGCCAAGAGAATCAAGTGTACTCTGCATGAAGACAGCTCGTCAGGTTGTTTTGATCTACAAGCAGCTCTCCACACTGAAAGCAGTGAAAGCAGCTTTCTCAGTAATCATGCTTTGCGGTATTATCCAATACAATTTTTAAAGTTTGTATATGTACACTCACACATTATGCAATGCATTTATATTTTGTATCACTTTCATATTTATCAAAATACTGAATTTCACAGGTCAAGGGATGGTGTCATGGAAATATAAATAATAATAATAACTGTGCTTATATACCGCTCTTCTACACATATTAGTGCCTCACCCAGAGCAGGGAACAAGTTAGTGTTATTCTTATCCCCACAATGGAGCTGGGGCTGAGAGGAGTGGCTGACCCAAGGCCACCTACTGAGCTCATGTCAGTAGTGGGATTCAAAACAGTAGACTGCTGATTATGGTTTAGAATACATACTTCGTGAAACATATGCATTCTAAATAACGCTGTATGAACATCACTGTAGTTCTTTTTCTAGTATGGTGTATAACTGGTGCTTTATCTTTGACAGCCAATTAAAAATAGTGAACAGTATCAGATACATGTTCCGTAATTGTTAGCAGAGACCAAGGATGATCTGGTCATGTAACTTTTCTTGTCATTTTTACTATCCATATCTCTTATCTTGCAGCTGGGCATAGTGGTACTTTTGGCTAGGTAGAATGTCACATGATTAGAAATAGTAAAAAAGAATTAAATTATGATCGGTTTGAAATTTATCTTTGTTATCATATGAAAAGATCTTCGATTTCTGCATAAGATAATATATAAAAATGGTAATCCAAATAGCAGATCAGGGTTTTGGCCAAAAGAAATCTCATGAAGATCTAGGCAGGAAACTTACCCTGGTAATATGTGCTACGGTAACTTGAATGCATTTCATCGTTAATCTGACTGAGTTAGATTTCATTAAGAAATGTTAGGAAACTTAATTCTTGTTGTGTTCATCTGTTCTATTTTTCTATGTTTTATTTAAATAAACATTTATATTTTGATACCTCACGTAATGAAAACGACTAGCGTTTGTTAATGAAAGAAGCCATTAAACTCTTAGGAGGAGTCTGTCTCCTGGTTGGGAGAGTGCAACAAAAACATACATCCCGTTTATTTTGTACTGAAAAGCAGTTTCTCTAAAACAGAGAAACGTGTTTCCAGTTCTCACTTGAAGGTTTCAAGCTGCTCAGGATTTAAGATAAAACCTTCAACCCATCTCTACCGAGTATTTAATACTTTTTACTTAATGTTTAAAAGTTATGTTTAATATTTATGCCTAATATGATTATAGAAGCAATACTGTTTGAATTATCTATAAACTTATTTGAGTTGGATTGTTAGTAAAATTACAATTTTATGAAATTTTAACCATTTTATAAAATTACAACTTTGTACCAAAAATGTTTTGCATATAGAAGAGGTTGCCAAAAATAAAATTCATCCCCATCCCCATCCCCATCCCCATCCCCATCCCCATCCCCATCCCGAGACAGAGACAGCCGGGGGCCCCTGGGGGCCGCGGCTGCGCCGCTCCCCCCGACGCCCCCCGCCCCGCCTCCACCATCAGTTATCAAACTCAGTTCAAGGTCTTGTGCAGGGCTTTAAGAAGAATAGGAATGCTGGAGCTGTTGGATACTTAAGGAAACTGCTCTGTTAATTAGGCGCGCATGTGGAGAGCAATGCCGCCTTTACCGGGACGCAGGAATGATTTGTTTCCCTTAAAGTCTATTATTGATGGTGCTCTGAGTATGTTAGCAGTATGGGGGATGGTCTGGAAGTAATTTATGGAGGCGATAAGACTCATGCCCGGTTTTGTGTTTTATGTATACAGAAGCTCCTGAAGAAGGAGGCGCGAAATCTGTTCGCAGCCGGCCTCAGATTGAGAGCATTCCATCGGGTTACGCCTTATGGCTATATCCTTGCCTTAAGAAACAGACCAGTCTGGCGTTACGTACTCCATGGGAAGTACACCGTTCCATCGTGTGAAACATTGAAAAAAACTCTGAATAGATTATTGCTTGGGAATTTAAAGGAAAACATAAGAGAAGCTTTTGGACTTCTAGCAGTTTTGGAGGGAGTTGACATCTTCCGGTTCATTTATGAAAGATTCAGTATGAAATTGTATAATGAGACTAATTTTGTATAAATATGTTTAAGTATTTATGAGCACTTTGCACTTTGTATATTTTGTGGAATATTTGAAATTGTGTATCAATATATGAAATTGATCTTTGGTATTCTGTGCGTGTTGTCCCTCATTCATTGATCAAGGAAAGTTGGGCTTCCATTCTCGTTTCCAGGGCGACAGAAGGAGGGCAAACACAGCTCAGGCATCCCCCTGGCTCCGTTGCCCCGGGAATAGATTACTGGCGCCTGAGTGTCTGCAATCCCGAACAGAAACTGATCGATCCGATCAAGCAGACCTCTGACTGCTGGATCGGTTGCCGTGGACAGCACCGATTAGCTGAGTCCCGATAGCGCGAACGCCATTATCGGATTTTTTTTTTAAATCGTAATGCTGATCGTGCCCATCTCTAATCTACATTACTCATTGAACTTGGTGCCTGAAGAACATTAGTATCTTGGAAAAGAGCAACTGTACATGGAGTGTCAATACAGATAAGGCCTTGACCCTGGTTTCTACCTGCCTAATCTCTGAAGTTGGGGGGGGGGGAAGAAAGCATGAAGACCTTGTTCCCAGAAGGTGATTGTAAAGAACAGCAGCTTTACATGGCAGCAGATATTACTTTAGATAACCTTATTTTCTAAGCCATTTAGAACTTTATAGGTCAACTCTACTGGAAAATGAAGTGAGTGACGATATTTCAACACTGGCATTCTGGTTAATAGCCTGGCTGCCATGTTTTTACCAGTAGTTTGTGGTAATCTAACCTGGATGTTACCAGTACATGTTCTATCTGTGCTAATGAAACAGTTTAGTTAAAGTATGCTTTAATATTTTCATTTGCAGCTCCTTTAGCCTTTTTCCTTGCTGTCTTCCTGTTTTGACCTGCTCATTTAATAGTAGCTTGGTTATAACTAATTTACACAATTGTTTTGCTAGAAATTTAAGTAGCTCTTCCATTGTTCCCACTTCCAGGCATAACAGTCTGTGATTATATAGGTAACTGCTCCATTCATTTACAAACTGCCACAATTGAGTAATAGTGAAAGGGGTTGTGGCTGAGGAACACCTGCCAGCTCATAAACCTAGTTCAATCTACAACTGATTTGAATGTTATATAATTTTTATTTACTTGACAGGAAACAAACATTCATTCATTCATTTTATTTACAGTATGCCTTTGTTGTTGGGATTCAAGTTAGATCACACAGAATAAGTCAATACAATCAACAGGACATCTTATAAGCAATGCAATATGATTTGACTTGCAGAAATCTGGAACCAACTAGGATCAGAAATACTGGAGAAGCAAAATATAAATATTAACATGACACATTAAACAATGAAAAAAAATATACAGAAGAACCTACTACAGCAGCAGATACTATAAACTATACAGTGAACTATACAGTCCCTAACCCTTTACCCCAAACTTCTTTATAGGGTTGTTAAGAGAAATTCTCTTAATTCACCTTTACCCAGTTTCTTCCTGAAATCCAACAATCCCTTTATTTCCCCTTTTTAAGTAATATGGATTCAGTTTCTAATATGAAGAGAGGAAGAGCAGGAAGAGAGGTTCTGCAAAATTTCAGAATTTCATGCTGCAGGTGCTCAGAGGCAGGCAATGTTTTTCCAAGCAGATGGCACTCCTAGCCAATCACAAGCTGCGAAGAGCTGCCATTCTTCTTCCCTCCTCCTTTGTGAGGTGAAGAGAGAGCCCCTCCTTGAATATAGAAAGCCTGGAGAAATTGGTAGTTGTAGAACTGGAAGACTGCATTATCTACTTCACTCGAAACTTGGGTGGTCTTTAGTAGTCACTTTAGTACACAAACAGTAGTCACTCTGCTACAACTTTGGTGTCATTTGATGGAAAACAGCCTCCTCAACTGCCAACGTATCCCATAGGAAATAATGGGAGTAGTCATTTCATCAGTAGTCATTTCAAGTCTTTACTATTTTCTGCTAGTAATGTGGTGTCAACTGCATATCTCAAATTGTTAATATTCCTTCTACCAATTTTCACTCCACCTTCTTCTAGATCTAATACAGCTTTCCTTATAATATACTCTTCATAGAGGTTGAACAGGTACAAGATAATGTGCATCCTTGTCTGACGCCCTTGCCAATTGGAATCTATTCTGTTTCCCCATATTCTGTCCTGACAGTAGCCTCTTGTCCAGAATACAGGTTGTGCATCAAAACAATCAGATGTTGTGGCACCCCCATTTCTTTTAAGACTCTCCATAGCTTTTCATGATCCATATAGTCAAAAGCTTTGCTGTAATCTATAAAATATAGGCTGATTTTCTTCTGAAATTCCCTGGTATGTTCCATTAAAAGTAAAGGTAGTCAGTCCTCTGTGCAAGCACCAAGTCATTATTGACTCATGGAGGGATGCCGCATCATGATGTTTTCATGGCAGACTTCTGTTATGGGGTGGTTTGCCATTGCCTTCCCCAGTCATCTACACTCTATCCCCAGGAAACTGGGTATCCATTTTACCAATGTCGAAAGGATGGAAGGCTGAGTCAACCTTGAGCTGGATATCTGAACACGGCTTCCACCAGGATCAAACTGTGAGCAGAGCTTGAGCTGCAGTACTGCAGCTTACCACGCTGCACCACAGGGCTCCTGATGTTCCATTAGCTATTGTAAATTTGCCATATGATCTCTGGTGCATCTTCCTTTTCCAGTTTGAATATCTGGCATTTCTTGTTCCATATATGGTAAGAATCTTTGCTGTATAATTTTGAGCATCACTTTGCTTTCATGGGAAATTAACATGATTGTCCAAGAGTTGCCGCATTCCTTGGCATCCTCTTTTTTTGAGATTGGAATGTATACTGAGCATTTCTAGTCTGTGGGTCATTGTTTTGTTTTCCACATTTGTTGACATATTCTTGTTAAGATTCTGATGGACTCCATTTCTGTAGCTTGAAACATCTTTATTGGTATTTCATCTACTCCAGGTGCTTTGTTTCTCCCAGTTGCTTTGAGTGCAGCTTTTACTTCGCTTTCTAGGATTTCTGGTTCTTCATCAAAAGATTCTTTGTCAAAAGTATCTGTCATCCTTCCATCCTTTTTATATAGATCTTCAATATATTGTTTCCATCTTTCCTTTATTTTGTCCTCATCAGGTACTGTATTTCCATGTAGATCTTTCAGCATCCCAGGCTGTGGCTTGAATTTCCCTTTGATTTCTCGGATATTTTGGATCAAGTCTCTTGTTCTTCCTTTTTTGTTGTTCTCTTCTATTTCTTTGCACTGGTTATTATAATAGATTTCTTTGTCTCTGCATGCAAGTCGCTGAAAAGCTGCATTTAGAGTTTTGACTCTATTTCTGTCATCCATTTAGGCTTCTCCTTTCTTTTGGCTACAGGAATAGTCTTTGCACACTTTCTTGATAATATCTCCGGTTTCAGCCCATAGTTATTCTGGCTCATGATCAATTAAACTTGGTATCGCAAATCTGTTCCTTACTTGGTCTTTACATTCTTCAGGAATATTATTTAGATTGTATTTTGGCACTATGATTCTTTTAGTGTTTCTCTTAAGCTTTATTCTAATTTAGATATTAGCAACTCATGATCTGTATCGCAATCAGCTCCTGGTCTTGTTTTAGCTGAGAGAATAGAGCTTCTCCATCTTCTACTTCCAATTATGTAATCTATTTGGTTCCTGTATTGGTCACTCAGTTATTTCCACGTATACAATCATCTTTTTGGTTGCCTGAAGCATATATTAGCAATGAACAAGTTGCTGGCTTCGCAAAATTCTATGAGCCACTCTCCTGCTTCATTTCATGATTCTAGTCCAAATTTTCCAACTATGTTTGATTCTACTTTATCACCTACTTTTGCATTCCAATTGCCTATGATTATCAACATATCTTGTTTAGGTGTATGATCAATTTCTTCTTGGACCCTTGCATTAAAGTTTTCTCTTTCTTCCTCCTCAGCAACCGTAGTTGGAGCATAAACTTGAATGATGGTTATGTTAACAAGCTTTCCCTGAAGTCTGATTGATACTACTTCGTCAGTCTTTGCATTGTAGCTCTTAACTGCTTGTTCTGTCTTGCCTCACTATTAGAGCAACACTGTTTCTTTTGAGTTAATTTCTGCAGTAAAACACTGTGTGATTTTATGACTGAAAATGTCCTGAGTCAGTCCACATTAGTTCACTCACACCCAGGACTGCAATGTTTAAACATTCCATTTCTTGTTTTACAATATCTAGCTTACCTGTTTTCATACTTCTCTTATTCCATGTTCATATTAGGTGTGTCGCACAGCTATGGACATTCCTTTTGCATCTATTCACGTCCGCAACTGGATGTCCTTGGGGCTTTAATACAGTCCCATCATTAAGAATAGTGCTATTCGTACTTGTCCTTGGCCCTTCCTGAGCAGCCAGTTGAGTGCCATCCAACCTGGGGGTCCTGTCTTCCAGAATTATATCTTTTTTTTATTTTGGAATGTATCATCATAGGGGTTTCAAGGTTAAAGATCATCTGAAGCAGTTTACCATTGCCTTCTTCCACTTCGCAGTAGTAACCAGGGTTAGTTGAAGTGACACTGCTGTTGTCTGTGAATGATCCTCCACCAATGTCACGTTCCGCTACTGCTGCTGCCCAGTAGCTAACAGTCAAGAATTCTTCCACACCCATCACCATTGGAACATTCAATTCTCACTTTTTCTTTACACTTCCAGTATTTATTGGGTACTTCAGTGTACATCTTTACTAATTTTTCTGGTGCCACATACCACCTATAAAATATTTTATATAGGTTTTCTTTAAAGGTGGTTGATTTTGTTATTTTGATGTTTACTCTCCATGACTGTAGCCATTGCTCCAGGTCTATGCCATGCCCCAGATTTTGTTCCCACTTTGCCATATAGACTTTTAAAGCCTCCTCTTCTGTCTTCAATTGTTTCATGAAGGCATATAACTTTCCTATCAGTTTTCCATCTGTTTCTAACAGCAGTTTATCGAAAGGGCATCATTCCATGTAGAATCCCTGTGTTTTGTCTTTGGCAAATCTGATTCTATTTGCGCTCTTAGCCACCATCCTGTCTCTATGTTCTGTTCTTTTAGTTCTTCTGTTGACTTCAGCTTACCATTCTCCCCCAATAGCTGTTCATAGGTGTGGATATTCTCCCACCTTAGTAAGTTCGGTTGGGTGAATGCTTCCACTGGTGATATCCATCTTGGCGTTTAAATATTTGGTGTTAAAATATTTATATGTATCTTTTTTTGGTACCAGAGGTAGGCATGCCATCCCATTTTAAGGCCATGACCTTCTAGTTTTAAAAGCCTTGGATTGCACAATAATATCCATTCCTTTATCCATACCAATGTACAGGCCTTGTAGTATAACTCCCAGTCAGGTAGGTCACATCCTGCTTTCTCGTTGGAATTCTGTAGGACTTTGAATCTTATTCTTGGTCTTTTACCTTGCCATATGAATTTTGAAGTTATTTTGTTTAGTTCTTGAAAATATGATTGCTTTCTTATAATTGGAATAGTCTCAAATAGGAACATGAGTTTTGGTAGCATGTTCATTTTAATTGTAGCCATTCAGCCCAAGAGAGATATACGCATGTCTTTCCATTTATTCAGATCTTCCTTAACTTCTTTTAGCAATTTCTGATAGTTATCGTCCATTAAGGAGGAAACTCTATTAGTTATGTGAATTCGTAAATATTTCACTTTTTCCCCATTGAAAACTGGATTTCTCCATTAGCTTCTTGATTTGTATTTTTGTCATATTCTTAGTAACTATTTTTGTTTTTTGGTAATTAAGTCTCATCCCTGCCATTTTGCCAAATCTTCTTAGTTTCTCCATCAAGGGATCTATTGCTTCTATAGGTTCTTCCAAAATGCATATCAGGTCATCCGCAAATGCTTGTATCTTATATTCTTCTCCTTTTATTTTTGTTCCTTTTATCGCTTCCATCTTTCTAATCTCATTGTTAAGCACTTCCACTTTCAGGATGAATATAAGTGGTAATAGAGGGCATTCCTGTCTTGTTCCTTTTTCTATTTTTATACTTTCTGTTAAGTCCCCATTCACACTTATTTTTGCCTTTTGTTCTGTATATATAACTTGGATCAAGTTTACAAATTTGGCTCCATATTTCATCTCCTTTAGTTGTTCTACCATGAACTTCCAGTTAACATTGTCAAAGCCTTTCTCCGCGTCCAAGAATATTAATACCAATTGTTTTTCTGGATGTGCTTCGTAATATTCTAAGATGTTTAATACTATTCTAATGTTATTTCTTAACTCTCTTCTTGGTAGGAAACCCATTTGGTCTTGGTGAAATATTTGAGTTAGTATCTTTTTAAACCTGGCTGCTATTAGTGTGGCAAATATTTTATAATCGACATTCAGCAATGATATAGGTCCAGGGCTTTTTTCCAGCAGGAACATAGTGGAATGGAGTTCTGGAACCTCTTGAAAATGGTCACATGGCTGGTGGCGCTGAGCGGCACGGAGGGCAATCTAAACTCCCCTCTGTCTGGAGGTCAGGGGGCAGGGCCACCAGCCATGTGACCATTTTCTCCGAGGGCAACCCACTGAGTTCCACCACCTCTTTTCCCAGAAAAAAAGCCCTGCATAGGTCTATAGTTCTTGATTTCTTTGGGGTCTGTATCCTCTTTGTAGATTAATGATATGATTGCTTCATTCCATGAATCTGGATTCTTCCCTCCTTCATAAATTTTTTCCAACAGTTGTTTAAAGGGTATTGCCAGGCATTTTTCAAATGTTTTATAGTATTCTGATGGGAGTCCATCTGATCCTGGTGTTTTACTTCTATTTTGGTTTGCAATTGCTTCAGTTATCTCCTTTTATAGTAAATGGATCATGCAATATTCTCCATTGTTCATCTGTTAATTTCGTATTTGTAGTTAATTTCAGATAGTCCTTCTGTTTGTCTGGGCAAATTTCTACCTTCTGGTATAATTTTTTATTAAATTCTCCTATGATCTTTTTAAACTCTTCTTTCCCATATTTCTCTATTCCTTGTTCATCTTTTAATGTGTTTATTATTATTTTCATTTATTCTTTCTTAATTTTATATGCTAACCATCTTCCTGGTTTGTTTGTATTTTCAAAATAATTTTGACTTGCAAATTTAATCTTTTTTGAAATTTCTTCCATCAAGCATCCATTGATTTGGTGCTGCAATATTTTATGTATATGGTAGCACCTTTTTCTATATATGGTGGCTATGTAAAAAAGTGAAGAGATATTGGAAAGGGATATATGAGCTCTTGCAAGAGGTGCTAGAAATAAATATACCCTATAAACTGGAAATGTTCCTGTTAAATATAATACCGAAGGAGTTAAATAGGGAAAACAGATATTTGATAATACATATAATAACATCAGCAAGAATAGTATATGCCAGATACTGGAAAATCACAGATATACCAACAAAAGAAGAACTGATAGAGAAAATCTTAGAGATGGCAGAAATGGACACACTGACAGAATTAATAAAGGAAAAAAATGGACATGATGGAAAACAAAAATGGACTCCATTTTATAGATGGGTTAAATGGAAGTATAAAATAGAGACATAACTATATGTTAGCAGAATATAATCAAATGAATAAGCAGAGTAAAGAAGTACTAGAATTAAAGAATGCAGACTTATAGTGATAATAGGGTAGTGAAAATAGTATAACTATGATGGAACTGTAGAAATGAAATGGAATATATGATTTATAACATGTATCCAAAGAATGTAAGACTTTTGATTAATTTTGTTATTAGAATAAGATGAAACTAAAACAAATAAATATATATATATATATTTAAAAAAGAACATTCAATTCTCTTCTGCTGATGTGACCATTGATTCTGGAAGGGGGTAGATGCTTCTTAGTCTTAGCTTTGCCCATTCCACCTTGAGTGACTCTTCCAGAAGTTTAGACTCTTGACCATACCTGTGCTCCTGATGGTGTTGCTCTCAGCTTCACTGACATCCTCAAAAAACCCCACCACATTAAGGTGTGTATCCAAGAGGGAGAGTCAGTCACTGTAAGAATAAGAAAACAAAATTAATGTAGACAAGGGTATCCCTCCCCTTCAATGCCAATGCCCTCCTGGAGCTCTTCTAGGTTGCAGGAATCAGGAGACAGAAGTGCAGCTGCACAGGAAGTTATGTATTTCAAAGGTCTATAAAATTTTCCCCTTTTGTTAAATCAACTTGAAACTTAGGAGGTCTTTAGATTAAGAAAAGACTGTGTTCTGTGCAAATTCGGTACCATTATCTGTATAAACAGCTCCCCATTGAAAATAATGGACCCAAAGAAAAAACACTTGGATTTGAAACCCGATCCCACTCCAAAATAAGCAATCATGGTACACCCTCCCCTGAAGTTCAGATCAGAAATTATAATGAAAATTTTCTTGGTGCACACCCATAATTACAACTCCCAGTATTAATATCTGTGCATCAATGACCCCTCATTCATATTTATTTTTACAGTTTTGGACTCTGAGATGGCCTGGTCCTTCTGGGATACTAGATATACAAGTTTCTGGGCCTTCTTATCCCTTTACCATCATTTTTTTCCTCCTCATCATCTTGCTGGTTTGAAGAATCCTTTAGTACTTTTTTTCTGAGACAACCAGATTTTAGTTTGTCATGGTGCATTTATTTGGTTTTTTTACATAGAAAACTTATATACCACCTTTCTACCCTAAAATAGGGTCTCCAAGGCAGCAATCAACATGTAAAACAGTAAAATAACATTTAAATGTGTATATAAATAATTTTATGTAAACATATAAACCAGAGAGGAGTCCAATAAGGGTTTACTGGCAGGATGCCAAATAAAACAAAAAAGTCTTCACCCACTGGCAGAAGACAATGATGGAAGGAGACATAAATCTCCCTGGGGAGCGAGTGACAAAGTTTCAGCAAAGTAACCTTTCTTGGGTTGCCACCAATCTAGCTTCAGATGATGGGAGCATTCAAAACAAGGCCTACAGAGATTAATGGAGTAGGTGGATAGCTTTATATTGGAGAAGTCAGTCCTTAAGATATGCTGGTCCAACCTGTATAGGGTTTTGAAGGTCAATATGAGCTCCTTGAATTGGGCCTGTGAGCAAATTGGGAGTCAGATAGAACGAGACTGGAGTGATAGGGAAAGGGCATTGAGAAGGTGGTTTCCTTTGCTTTGGGGAAAGAGTTACTGGGAAGCTTGTTTTGAGCAAAACAGACTCTGCCTAACCTGATTAATGCCTGTTAACGAAGGCCAGGAGATGGATGATGGCCCAGGCTTTGGTCATGATTAGCTATCCAGAGATATCAGTATTGTAAGGTAGATTCCTGGATGGCCCTACAAGATTAGTAATTGTTCTGCAAACTTGGAGTCATTGTTTATGGCCAAGGGAGTGAGGAGCTCTCATGTCCAGACAAAGAGGCTTGATTGATGTTTTCTTGGGGCAATTATGCAATCAGTTCATTGCCTAGGGGAATTCTTGCCTTAATTAAGAGACCTCACTTTAACTTAAAACTGGCTGGATTTCATCTGTGCCTCTGGAAGGCCAGAGAAAGCCAGGGTGTAAAAATGCAAGGGTCTTGGGGATGGGGGGCTCCATACACTGTGGACTATCACCACGTGCAATCAATTCTACAGCAACGAGGATGAATTATCCCAGGACATGTAGTGAAGCAAGGTACTGAGAGTATGGAACTATCCACAGGAATTATCACAAATCCAAATCTTTCTCCTCATGCCACAACAGAACCCAGTGGTTGACAGGATTAAGCAATAAAATATATCAGTTACTGAAATGTGACCATTTACAGGTATGTAACTCCACATATTATAATATATATAATTCTCTCCTGGATCCTGCTTGCATATTATGAGTATAGAAAATGAAATTAAATTAAAATAAATGTTTGCCCATTAGAGGTTAAAGTAGGGTCCCCACAAAAATCATGGGGAGAGGGATTGCAGGGATCCAGGTTGGGATCCCTGCCCACCCCCTTTGGCTGTCACTGCTGGCTTTCCTCCTGTCCCCTCCCAGTTTCTCCACAGTGGCAACAGCCTGAGCCCCCCAGCATTATTGCAGCAGCAGTGGCTTCCCTCAACCGCAGCATGATATACTCATATGCTACCATTGTTTCTGCTTCACTGAGGCTGCTGGGGCTTGTCTCTTTGGCTCCTGCCTGGTGGATGCATAGTCTGGTACTCTACAAGTTGCTGCTGCTGCTATGGACCCCCAACTCTAAGGGCCAGCTGAGCTTGGGACAAGAAAGCTGCAACAGAGACAACAATGATGATGGGCTGGTGCTGGATTCAACCAGCCCTGTCTCCAGTTTGTTCAATGGTTTCAGCACGAAACATTCCACTCCACCCCACCCCACCCCCAGCCTGTCGCCCCAGCCTTGCTGTGGTGATTCCTCACCCAACCTCAGGTTATATTCTAGGCAGGGTAGGGACATGTGGTCTACTACACATACTGTTGCCCCTTTGCTGGGCTCTCCTGGCCTCCACAATGTCAACCATGGAATGGGTAAGTGTGTTTTCTGCACATGTGAAAAAAATGCTTTTGTTTGGAGGAGATTTAAATCCCCCAATATATATTTTTTCAGAGTTTCAGATCATTTTGCAAACCTGGGATGCCCTTCAAGTTTGCATAACCATCTAGTTTGTAGTTAAACTGTTCCAGACCATGTATGTAAGTATCCACACACGAGGGACCTTTGGCTTTTAGATACATGACAAGTGGAAATCTGCAACTTACTGTTGTGGGTTGTATTGTGGTACTTGTGGGGCTAGGGGTGGTTGTGGCAATGGTGGGGGTCAGGGAGCCTCATTAGGCTTGTTGGCTGTGACAGTCTTGGGGACAGAGAACTTGCAAGGAGGGGGAGTCCCATTTTTCATGCCTTTTCTTTTTTTTCTCCCTCCACCCCTTATATGACATTCTTCCCCTCTTTCCCTTCCCACTCCTTCTCTGTCTCGCTTCTCCCCTCAACACCTCAATCACCTTTCTCTTTCCCCCTCTCCCTTCCACCTGTGGGGTTGATTCATGGGGCAATTTCCTCCCTGCCCCATATGTACAATCCCTCCACATTCTGCAGTTCACCGTGTTGCAGCCCCTCTCCATCCACCTCCTCTGTCTAGGCTCCTTAATTCCACATTCCTTACTTTCCAAGGCTTCTACTTGGATGCCTCCTCTGCTCATTGGCCTCCTTCCTGTAGCTTGCAGGGGCTTCTACTCCAGCAGCTTACTGGCCAGGCCAGGGTCAGCAGAACAACAGCAGGAAATTATTGGGCCCTGCACTGCCTCCTCCTGCCTTGCAGGTGGGCAGAGAGGGCCCAGCTACTCCGTCACCATCTCAGCACTTTCCCTGGCCCAATTGTCTTCTCTTCGGTGTGGGTTGCTAGGAAGACTCGATGACACCTGAGCCTTGAAGGGCCCCTCTGGGTCTCACCTCCTTCACTCTCCCACTAGCTTGTTTCCTAGCTTTGGCACAGTGGACATCTTTGCCCCACAGCCTACCCGTCTCCCCACTTATTTAGTGCCTAAGGCCTCTCTTTCACTGGCAACAACAAAATCTTAGGAGGTATGTGGCACACGTGTAGGCAACATGCTGTTGTTTGCAGGGGGATGTTAAGCCTTCCAAAGTATATTTTTGAATTTTTCATTTTTTTCTGCCCCTAAGTTTGCAAAACTATCTGTTTTGTACCTAAGTGGCTCTGATCCATGGCTTTATGTATCCACACATGATGCCACTTGGGAATTAGTATACATGGTGTCAAAATAACAGAATAAAAAAAAATAACTCTAATATACAGAAAGGGAACCTCACCAAATTCAATTTCCCCACAATATGATACTACTAGCAACAAAGCCCACTGTGGGAAAAAAATTCAATGGGATTTACAAAGGGGAGGGTGGACAGGCAGGCATTTGCTCCTCCTCCATCACCAATTCCAGTTGGTGAAGGAGAGGGGTGGGCATTGTCATCTGCACCATGCCTAATCTGACTCATCTGGGCTATGTGAAGGGGCCTGATACATGCCGGGTAAAGGGGGGGAGCCTTGCCTCCTGTTCTGTGCCTGACTACTGCTGGGTGAAAGGGGGCAGGCATTGCTGTCTGCTCCGAACCTAATCCCAGCTGGGTGAAGGGGGGTAGGCATTGCCACCTATTCCCTACTTGGTGAGGGGAGGAACAGTCATTACCTCCTGCTTGGCGCCTGATCCTGAGAGGTGAAGGTGGGCAGCGGGCTTTACTACCTATTCTGCACCTGATCTCAGCTGGGTGAAGGGGGTGCGGGCATTGCCATCTGCTCTGCTCCTGATTCCAGCAGGTTGAAGGGGGGCACACATTGCTGCATGCTTGGCTCCTGACTCTGGCAGGGTGAAGACAGGGTGGGCATTACTGCCTGCGCAGTGGCTAATTCCGGTAGGTTGAAGATGGCAGGCATTGCCACTTGATTTGCTCCTTATTCCAGCTGGGGAAAGGAAGAAGGGCATTGCCTCCTGCTCTGTGCCTGATCCCAGCCAGGTGAAGGCATGAGTTGGACATTGCCATCTGCTCCACTCCTGATACCAAATGGGTGATGGCAGGCGGTGGGCATTGCCACCTGCTCTGCCATTAATACCAGCTGAGTTAAGGCAAGGGAGGGCATTGCCACCTGCTCCACTCCTAATACCAGCTGGGTTAAGGTGGAGGATGGGCATTGCCACCTGCTTCGCTCCTAATACCAGCTGGGTTAAGGTGGAGGATGGGCATTGCCACCTGCTTCGCTCCTAATACCAGGTGTTAAGGTGGGGTGGGCATTGCCACCTGCTCTGCTCCTAATGCCAGCTGGGTTAAGTTGGGTGGTGGGCATTGCCACCTGCTTCACTCCTAATACCAGCTGGGTGAAAGCGGGAGGCGGGCATTGCCACCTGCTCCCATCCTGCTCCCGGCCTGGGCTTCCCACCATGGCATGTTTTCTGGAGGGATATGGTGCCTTGCCTAGGCTTCCCTACATGCCAGCGCCCTCTGGTGGTACACTAGGGTATAAAGTGAATTGTCTGAAACATGCTTACTCAATTATATAGTAAGATACCTTATGAAATGGCATTCCTGGAGGCCAATTCTACCCTCCTGGCTTTCCACAAACTATGCAAAACTGAATTATTCAGAAGGGCTTTTTGCACAGAAAATAGGGATATACAGTAATAACTTGATTCTAACTGTGTATATTTTCAGTTTAGGAATTTTGTTATGCATACTCCTAGTTGTAACATCATATACATTGTAACTTTCATTACATTCATGATGGCTGAATAACACATTCATTTTAGAAGGTCTCACATTAAAGGCAAGAAAATCTTTACTGAAATAGCACTTTATTCTTTCTCTTATACTTCAGCAACTGCAGCTTATCAACAAAATGCAGTATTTATGTCTCTGTAATTTATAAAATAATAATTCCATTTTTGCAGTATTTATCTTACAGCTTTACTTGAAATACCAACAGGGCATTTTCATCCTTTCAAAGACTCATCCAGTGAATTTTAGAATATAGGTGCATTGCATTTATTTATTTGTTTGATTTTTATACAGCTCCTCTTTGGTTAAAAATTCAAAGCATTTCACATCAATTACATCAGTTAAAATCAACAAAATATAATAGAAAGCCAAACAAAACATGCACTATAATACAAAATACATAAAACCACAGCCCTAGACTATAAAACCCTACATATAAACATCAGCATTACCAGTAATTACGGTACCCAGCAAGTCACAATAAAGAGATGTTAAGAGCCAAAAAAATGCCCAAATAGTTTTGCCTTGTATTGTTCATGATTTCAAGGAAGGCTTATTTGTTTCAAGAACAGCCCTGGATTTCCACTTACATTGCCCCTCTACGTATCTTCCACAAGACTCTTATTTTGCATCTTTTTGTCTCATGTAGGTGTATAATTACTCAAGAGGGATATATTGGCTGCCAAATTGTTTGGAAAGGCACAAGTTCCTTTGTGAGGAGTACAAATAATTTATAGCTACAATATCATTTAAGAATCAGTTTAGCAGGTCATTAATAATAAGGATATTTTATTGCTTTAAGTCAAACAAAAGTCCCGTTACTGGGGGGGACGGGACTTAGCACAGTGCAATGAGAGGGAGAGAACTTGCACTCCATTCACTTCTGACTTGATTTTTACATAAAATGTATAATGAACAAAACAATACTTTTTAATTATACAAGCAGAGCACCTTTAAATTGAGCCCCTCAGCTGCCATGGTCCTAAAGAAAAAAAGGTTATTCTAAGAGCTGGAAGGTTTGGAACTTTCAGCTATGTGAAGAATGCCACAGCCTGTCTCCCAACAAAATGACAAGAACACATTAAGTCAGTGGTTGTCTGCTAGTTAGCTTCCGAGGCCCAACCAAGGTGCTGTATTTGACCTTTAAAAGCATTCATTTTTCAGTGACAGTCTCTCCCTATGTGATTCATACCAGAAGTTAGATTAGGTTTGAGAATCAGAATCTCCTCTGGTGCTGTCCATGGAATAATCTATCTCTCATCCAATTATCTTTTTATCTTGGGAGTAGGTTAGGCTGAAACAGAGTGACTGGCCCAACCTCACTCAGAAAGTTTCATGGCTAACTAGGGGTTTTTAACTTGGGACTTCCCTACAGTGGTTTTACTATAACTATATAGCTGCTCGTAAGTTCTTTGAGCAGTCCCAGTGCCAGTAAAATTCTATTTTAAAGGAAATAACTGTAAAGCCTATCATTTTAAATCTTGCTTTTAAGAGTTCTACAAAACTTATAATCCAAAAAGCCACACACAACCCCTAATGCACCAATAATACATCAGGAGCTCAATACATCTCTAGATTAGTTAGTTGTTGCTTCTTGGATAGGCAGACTACAAGCATTTGGGAGACTACAATACATAGATGGCAGCACTTGAGCAAAAGCGCATTTCCTCCCACTAGCACTTTAGTTGCTGGTGGGCAAATTGGATGGTTGCCAGTAGGACTCCTGCTATAGTGGAAGACCTAACTTAACAACAGTGGGAAAACCACCCGGATGTCATACGACAATAAATTACCAATTATATGAACACATCTGTCTATATTTTTAAACTATGTGTAAACCGTGAGTTCAATAAATACAATAAATACAGTAAACCTTTTCATTCATAGTAAATTCATTAAACACAATTTCCTTACATTTATATGTGGCAGGTCTTCTTGGAGAAAGGGTCTCCCTTTAGATCACTGGAGGCACCTGTACTAAGAAAAAAACAGTATAAATGTATTACTAGGTGCGGCACACACTGTCTTCTCAGCCCAGGAAGTGCATACCTTGTTTGGAAAGTCACTTTACAGAAGATACCGTGCCGGAGGCACTCAATTCTTAAGTCCACGGGGTATAAGAACAGTGCCACGGCTTGCAGGAATGCTGAGCCGGTTGCACAATTATTTTTGACCGCAGGACACAGCGGAGCACCCGGCAGTTCTCCCCTTTGCCATAGAAGAAACTGACAAAGAGGACTCTTTGGTAGTCTGTACATTTCACCATAGAAGAAACTATCACAGAGGACTCTTTGGAAAAGACTACGTATGGGATATATATGTCTTCTGCCTGTACTGTATATTGGATGAAATAATGACTCTATTTTCTGTTGAAATTGTGTTTAATGGATTTACTATGAATGAAAAGGATTACTGTATTTATTGTATTTATCGAACTCACGGTTTACACATAGTTTAAAAATATAGACAGATATGTTCATATAATTGGTAATTTATTGTCGTATGATATCCAGGTGGTTTTCCCACTGTTGTTAAGTTAGGTTCTCTGGATATCGGGCCTGTCTTGCTACTGTATAGTGGAAGACCTGGCAGTTAGGCACTAATCAGGCACTCTGCGTGCAGGAAATGAAAAGAATTCACAACTCACCCTGACTTCAACCTGTGTACTCTATAATATTTAAACCAGCACTTAAATCAGCTATCTCTTTAGAAATGCATTTGCTTTCTTTTCCCTCTGTTAAATATTAACTTCACCTAAAGATGATATTAGGTCTCAACTAACTTGAGGTCTCACTCTCAGCTAACTAATGGAGACCAAAAGATGAACTTACAAGTATGACTAGAGAACAACATCTGCTTACAGACAACCGGGCTTAGAGCACCCCACTAACTGCAGACAACCCTCTAGAACTGCTAGGTCTGAGAAGCAGACAAAATGCCTTAGAAGTATATTATGACTATATTTACAAATTCCAACAATCTGGTGGTTTGCAGTTTCGCCTTGACTGAGAACACACCTCAGTAGAAGTTGGTGTATCTGCTGAATCCTGCTGCTTTTCATTTACTTCTTCTCTTTGAGGTTATCTTACATATTGTAAGATATTCCTTCAGGCTCTGCTGGGAACCTATCTTTTGACCAATAATAAGCATATCCAAGTCCTTTGATATAATCACAAGTATTAAATTATTCGTTTTGCAACTCCTGTAATGGATTTTGTGACAGCAACTGATCCACAGGCCTCTTTACTACTGTCCCATTCACCTCTACCAAAAAGATAGTGAGTCCCAATGCTCTTTTTATAATTCCCAGTTCCCACTTCTATCCTTTCCTTTAAGTTCTGACTTAAGGCTTTTGACTAACATTAAAAAATCATAGCTTTTCCTTTGGGTTCAAAAACTCAGCCTTCTGTTGCTTATCTGAGTCCAAAACCATATCAGGTCTAAGCAAATCAAAATGTGTGCATTCATTCAACAGGATTTTCATTACTACTACTACTACTACTACTACTACTACTACTACTACTACTACTACTACTGAAGTATATGGGATAGATCTGTAAGAAAACAAAAACATTGTGAGGTAATCTGGCAAGATACTGCCATAATTTTGTTCAAGAATCTTTTCAACCTGTGAACAAAATGTTCTGCCATCCCGTTTCAATCTGGATCTAATGTGTTTCAAGCCATGCCAAACTGGGAAAACTAGGAAATTCTCATAAATGATCTTGGGTGGGGGAGGGGGGCAATAATCTGAAACTAATTGTGGGAACCGACAGACCCCAAGAAAAGATCCTCAGACATTTTAGTGGTTTTTACTGTGTGTGTGGTCTGGGAATTATTTCTGGTCACCTAAAATAGGCATCAGTCACCACCAAATATATTTGTTTGTTCTTTTCATGGAACTCTATATGTAGTTTTTTTTCATATTTGATCTAGTTTTAATTCTGGCACATTCCTGGGCAAGAACAAACCTCATTTTCCACTTGTAGCCATATTTTTTTTTCATTTTCACTGTATATGATGGACCTGTTTGGTTCTTTGAAAACCATAAAGGCATCTTGGTAGAAGAAATGTGTTAGATCTGAGTTTGGTTCTATGAGAGCCATAAAGGTATCCTGGTAGAAGAAATGTGTTGATCAGTCCATGAGAGGTCCAGACTGACCTCCTTATGGAGCTTGTTTTTCCACCAGAACGATGAAGTGAAACTTTTTAGTTGATATATTGACAGGGCTTTGTAAAGTGACCTTTTGTTGTTGACCAGAACAGTCAAGTAAAGCTTTGTAGTTGACCAGAATGATGAAGTGAAACCTTGATGTTGATGGATTGACAGAACTTTGTAAACTTTACAGTTCATGCTCTAAAGCAATAGAACAAAACTCTGTAGTGGAACTATTAACCACTGAATAAGAAAATCATGGAGTTAATGTATTAATGTAATGTATTAATGCTCCAAAGCAAAAGAACAATACTTTGTTGTTGAAGTATCTACCGCTGAATAGGAGAATTGTGTAATCATTACCTTCTCTGATGCACTCTAGCAGTACCTCAAAATGTATATAAGCCTTGTTTGTAACCCAGCTTCTTAGGAGAACTTGGGATGATTCTCCCCAGCTGTAATGCATTAAAGCTTTGCTTTTCATTCCAGACTTGGTCCCTTCATGTGTATTATTGGTTTGTACCTGTGAGGGTCCCTGTTGGGCTAACAGAATTGGTGACCGCAGCAGGACCTACTTAGCTTAACGTGCCCAGGGTGGCAGAGGATTGGTAAGACCTTTATGTGTGCACTTTAACTAATTAGACCTTTGTTGTCTGTGGGTTGTGCCTCTTCAACTGCAGGCTGCTGGGATATTGGGTGGCACCATGGGTCTTGCTTATATAGACCAAACCTGGAGCGAATCATGGCAAGAGAGGACCAGTCCTAATTAAATACGGGTAAGCAAAACACTCATGGGTTGAGGGGTTGTTGTGAAATAAGGGATTGTAATTCCACCAGTTAGCCCTCATTAGGTAAGGTGAAAAGGCACGCAGTTAACCCTAAAAGTGATGGGTAGAGGAAGCTCAAAGAGTTCCTTGACCCCACTGGATTGCATGGTAAAGAATTGGACTGTGTCCTGGGGGAAGATTAGCAGAGTACCCACCCCAGAGACTGGTCAAATATTGTACCATAGTTTGGCCAGATTATACTTTGGATAATAGTAAGAAATGGCCTATGGAAGGCAGTTTTGATTTTTTAATTGTACGTGATTTAATTAGTGTCCAAGAAACAGTAAAGTAGATGAAGGTATGTATATTAGTTTGTGGCTGTATGCTATGTCAACACCAGGTTTGTTGGAAGGATGTACTCCATTCCCATGGAAGCTAACACAAATGTTAGCTATAAATACTACGCATATGCCTATGCCCATAACCCCATTTGATAAACAGTATAAAGGGCATAAAATAAGATGGAAGAAGAGGAAAAACAAGGTGTAGGGCAAGGGGATGAATTAGACCCAGTAGACGAGAGGATTCTCAGGACCACCTCCAACATATCCTGGCCTATTGAATGTGGCTGTTCCTACAGCACTTCCTCCCATACTTTTGTCATCAGCCAGCTCAGAAGTGTCAGGAGTCCAGGAAAAGGTAACTCCAGGGACATCCACTCTCCTCTTCCCAGGCTGACCCCTCCTTAAAGAAAGAGTTGTCCCCTTTCTTTGAAAAATTAGATCTTCTGATTGAAAAATAGGCTGCTAGGACAGCCAGTATTCCCCCAACAGAGGACCAGCTTCAAACATTATGACAAGATATAGCTGAAATTGAGGAGGAGATTGATCTGTATTGACTGCGTACTTCTAGTAGTTGAAAGGAACCGGACCGCCTAAGGTATTCAAGCTTTCTGCTCTGTGAAAATACACCATTCCACAGCGTTGCATCCCTTCTTCTGCTGTTAAGGATCTGCGGGGGTTCCATTCACGCATGGTTGGCAGATTCCATTGATAGTAGGTAGATCCGGCTTTGGGTATTGCTCCCAGTTCATGATACATCGGGAGGGTTCCCACTGTGTTGAGTTCCCTCATGGCAGAAGTATTATGGTCCATTAAATAGTCCAAATGAGTATGGGTCGCAGGTATGGGTTTCACCCGTTCCCAGTTGATTTAAGGGATCCTCTGGCACTGATGGCCCCAGGTCAGGCTCTGACAACATGAGGACGGTAGCCATTGTCCCAGGGTTGCAGGTACAGAGGAAAAAAGTGATTCCTGTCAAAATGTCAGGCTATGGATGACAGAATACAGCAGACAGAACTCTGACCCATTTGCAGTAAGACACAAGTACTTAGTCAAATGGCTTTTATTTAGAAATCAGATCATTTCCATATACAGGTCCATAGGACTACTTAGAAGTAAGGCAGAAATCTTGTCAGACTATGGAATCCCAGTTATCTAGAGTTCGTCTCCCCCCTTCTGCAAGAAGCACAAAGTTTCTTGATTCCAAAAGGTTTATTGAAAGACAATGCTCAGGATACAGTGTCCATATTCCAAGGATTAGAAAGGCCTTGGCTGAACGAAAGCTTTGTTGAGAATGACACATAAAACGAAAGTAACAACACTACAAGCACCCATTCCCAGCCTCCCCCCTTAGTCCTGTCTAGAAGACCTGGGAAGGCGAGGACATCAAGGTCGGCCGGAACGGGTTGATAAGAATTCTTTGCTCCCATGGCTTGGGCAGCACCTGGGCCTAGAGGGAGAGAACTAAACAACTACAGATTATAACACAAGAACATGGCATAGCTCTGGCTTGAGAACTGGCTAGCAAACTGACAGTCTGACATTCTGCCCCCCTTAAGACCTCTTCCCTCACCCTTCTGCTCCCGCTTTCTTGGGGTACTTTTTATGGAACTTAGCAGTTAGTCTGGGGGCATTCACATGAGAAGCTTCTACCCTCTCAGGAAACCCCTCCTCAAAGTCCTTCCAGCTAACTAAGTAAAAGAGCTTATTGCATCTGTGTTTGGGATCCAAGACTTCTTCAATTTCATAGTGAACTTGATCTTCTATCATGGTTGGGTGTGGCACCAATCTGCTGGGATGCCACTCACCTGGGGGAGGTGCTTTCTTGAGCAGACTGATGTGAAAAGTTGGGTGGACCTGGCGTAGATTCTTTGGTGATTCCAGTTTCTACAGTCACATCATTGATTACTTTATTTATGGGGAAAGGCCCAAAGTACTTCAAGCCCAACTTTTTACTAGGTTGTTCTGTTCTGAAGTTTTTGGTGGAGACATAAACTTTATCTCCGGGGTGTAATCTCCACTGTGCCACACGATGGCGATCTGCATATTTTTTGTAGTCAGCTTTGGCTTTATTCAAAGTCTTTTGGATTTCCGCCCACTGTTTTGTCAGGGCGGTCCACCATTCGCCTATGTCCCCCAAACGTGTGCTGGGGGGGTTGCACCTCAAAGGGGAATGCTACTCCTTCGTAGCCATGGACAATTTTAAAGGGAGTCTCTACTGTTGAGTTGTGCACTGCGTTGTTGTACGTGTACTCGGCAAGATGCAAGAGCTGGGTCCAATTATCCCGTTGAAAATTAATATAGCATCTGAGGAATTGCTCTAACACTTGATTAGTTCTTTGGACTGTCCATCGCTCTGGGGATGGTGGGCAGAGCTAATTCCTTGTTCAATGCCCGCCACTTGTAAAAGCTCCCGCCAGAAGTTGGCAACAAATTGAACTCTGCGATCCAATATTACCTTGGAAGGAAAAGAATGCAGTCTTACAATATGTTTCATGAACAAACTGGCCAACTTCTTTGCAGAGGGAATACTGGAGCATGGGGTGAAGTGGGCTTGTTTGGAGAACAGATCCACCACTACTAGAATACAGGTACAACCCTTAGATGGGGGGAAATCAGTAATAAAATCCATGGAAACCACTTCCCAGGGCCTGTTGGGAGTTTCTAAGGGTTGTAGTAGTCCCGGGGGCTTCCCCCTCCTGGGTTTCGCCATAACACACGTGGGGAAGGAAACTACATATTGAGACACATCCCTCCGGATACTGGGCCACCAAAACTGTCTTTGTATCAAATGCAAGTTTTTCAGGTATCCGAAATGGCCGGCAGTACGGGCATCGTGGCATTGTTGAAGCACCATCCGTCTTAAACTAGCAGGGATGTACAGCCGATTTCCCTTAAAACACTCTCCAGTGGCCGTTTGTGTCATTTTTCCTGTGGGCGCTTGCTCCCCCTCTTTCTCCACTTTGCTTTTCACTTTAGCTCTCCACCCCTTTTGGTTATCTGGCTGCTTGGTTGCCTGGCTATGAGTGGTAACCACTCCCCCCAATTGGGTGGGGGAAAACACAGTGTCAATAGTCTCCTCCTTCTTGCTCTGGTGTTGGGGCATGCGCGAAAGGGCATCCGCCAGGAAATTAGACTTGCCCGGTAAGAAATTCAGAGTGAAATCAAATTTGGAAAAGAATTCCGCCCACCGGAGTTGTTTAGCATTAAGGTGCCGGGGCGTTCAGAGCGCTTCTAAGTTTTTGTGATCAGTCCAGACCTGAAATGGATGATGCGCTCCCTCCAACCAGTGGCGCCAGGAGTCCAGAGCAATTTTAACAGCAAACGCTTCCTTTTCCCACACACTCCAATTTTGTTCTGCTTCTGTAAATTTTCTGGACAAATATGCACAGGGTCACACTTGACCATCCTCCCCTTTCTGCATGAGGATGCCCCCAATGGCTGAGTCACTGGCATCCACCTGTACTATAAAGGCTTTGTTCTCATCAGGGTGCTGTAGGACCGGTTCGGTAGTAAACCGATCCTTTAGCATTTCGAAGGCTAGCTGACAGTTTGGGCTCCACTGGAGTTGGGCTGTAGGTTTGGCGGCTTGCTGTCCTTTCCCCTTTGTTTTAAGTAACTCTGTTAGGGGGAGGGCTATCTGTGCAAAGCCTTCAATGAACTGTCTGTAAAAATTAGCAAAGCCCAGGAACGACTGTAATTGTTTGCGTGTGGTGGGAGCTTGCCACTCTTGCACTGCTTTGACTTTAGCGGAGTCCATTTTTAGTCCTTGCCCCAAAATACGATAGCCTAAATAGTCCAACTCCTCTTTGTGAAACTCACATTTGGATAGCTTGATGGGAAGTTTGTGGAGCATTAAGGTGGCCAGGACTTTTCTGATTAATTTTACATGTGCCGCTTTATTTTCTGAATAAATAAGCACGTCATCTAGGTAAACAATGACACCTTTGTATAAAAATTCATGTAGAACTTCATTTATCATTGACATGTATACCGAAGGGACCCCAGATAAGCCAAATGGCATGACCAGGTATTCGAATTGGCCGAGGGAGGTATTGAACACGGTTTTCCATTCATCCCCCTCCCTTATCCTGACATGAAAATATGCATCTTTGAGATCCAACTTCGAAAAGATCTTACCCTGCACCACTACACTTAGCAGGTCTCGGATTAACAGAATCGGGTAGGCGTTGGTCATAGACACAGCATTGATGCCTCGAAAGTCTGTACACAGTCTCAGTCCCCCGTCCTTTTTCTTCACGAACAACACAGGGGCGGCATGCGGGAAGCTAGCCGGGCAAATGTATCCTCTCTCCAGATTTTTATCTATAAATTTCCTGAGTTCCTGCCTCTCCACCGGACTCATGGAATACAATTTTCCTTTGGGGAGCTTTTCTCCTGGAATTAATTCAATAGCACAATCTGTGTTCCAGTGCGGCAGCAGGCTATCCGCCTCCTCTTCACTAAAGGCTTGAGCCATATCTTGATATTCTGGAGTGATTTGACAGCTCCTCAGCAGTTAACAGGGCGACTTCCAAATTTGTGGGGGCTACTCCACCCCACTCTGCTTCCCAACGGTGTTTTTGGCAATATTCTTGATCAAATACTATCATTCCTTTGGCCCAGTTGATGTAGGGGTTATGAGCCCATAACCATCTACTGCCTAAGATGAGCGGATATTTGGCGACTTGGCTTACAACAAATGGACTCAATTCTCAATGTTTGCCCATGCCTGTGGGCACTTGCTCTGTCTCTAGGACAGCTGGGTTCATATTAGAGTCATCCATTTGCTCAAAGATAATTGGGACTTTTAGTTCATGGGTTTCTAGCCCCAGTCCGTTTACTAGCACTGGTGCTATAATATATCGGGAGCACCGAGTCAATTAATGCTTGAACTCGAATGTGGGTCCCCCTCTTAGGGTTTAATAGCATAACGGGAATGAACAACTTGGCCCCTCTTTCTCTCACCTCCTCCGGGGTGGTCTTCCTCTTGATCTGCCATTGGGGCCTCCTCACGACAGATCCATCTCGTTTCCTGATGGCGGGCTGAGCTCATCGGCCTCAAGGACCTGGGCTTCGAACTCCATGCACACTTCCTCCGCTTCCAAGCCCATCTCGGTGTGCCCTTTTTTAGCCATACCCCAGCCCCTGTTGGATCGTGCGGCCAGAGTGGGATGCGCCGGGGGTGCCGGTGCCTGCACCCAGAGAGGACATTGGGCTGCAAAATGTCCACTGTTACCACATTGGAGGCATAGTCCTTGTCTCCACCTCATCTTGCGGGATCCTCTCGCCGCGGGAGTGCCCCGTCCTCCCCACTAACCTGCCGAGGCTCATCGGGTCCCCGTGGCCTGTTGTTGCTCAACCATTTGAATGACTTGAGTGTGATTCTCCACTTCGCAAGCTGGTTGTATCCATCCCAGAAGCGTTGGTAGGTCATCTTGCATTAGCGCCCTGTCCAGTAACTTGGGGTTCATCCCATTCCGAAACAGTACAATTTTGGTTCCTTCCTCCTGATGTGGACACTTGGCCGCCAGCTGATGGAACTTGGCTGCATAATCTCTTACTGACTGGGATCCTTGCTGCAAGGTTTGCAGTTCCGTGCGGGCCTGTTCCCCTTCAGGAGGATCTTCATACTGGGCTCTGAGCGCGGCAATAAAGGCTTGCAGATTTCCCAGCTCTGGGGCCCTCGTGTAGTAGAGGGTTACATACCATTCAGCTGCTATGCCTTCCAGACGGGCCGCAAGATGCATCACTCGGCTCTCCTCATTGGGGAACAGGTAACCCCATTGATTGAAGAATTGCAGGGATTGTACGACAAAGAACCCTAACTTACGGGGATCACCGTCAAAGGTAGCTTCCAGCTTAATCCATCCCATCAGTAGTTCACCCTTACCTGCTCCTCCCCCGATGACAGGTGGGACAGGTGGCCATTGCGGTGCAGGGCCGCTAGGAGGTATGCCTTGGGGACACGGTTTAATCAGTGCAGGTCTCAGCAGTCTTGGTCTTGGAGACGCTCCTGGAGCACCCGGACGCTGCTGAGGTGGAGGGGGAACTGGAAGTTGCCCTGGTGGCCCAGCTCCTCTAGGTCCCGGTTGCGGCCTTGGCTGTGGTGGTGGTGTGGCCCCTGCCTTCTCGCCCCACACCTTCTTCTCCCTGGACCAGCAATGCAATCAAGTAAGTGGCTTGCACTAAGTCTGCTTGCATCACCTTCAGGGCTTGGCTGCGGTTCTCCTTCTCCACGTTGAGGTCAGGCTCCGTTTTTTCCTCTCCATGCGGCTGGATCAAGCTCTCCTCCCAGGCTCTCTGTTGGCGATCGGCTCTTTCTACCGCCTCCACCGTGGCCTGAGCCTCTTGATCTTGAGCCTGAGGCTCAGGTGCGGCCGCTGCCACCGATGTGCCTTGGTCCACCATCTCAGTTGCACTAGCCACCCAACCCTTGGCAATTCCAGTCACTGCTAGTACTCCGTACTGTAGCACTTAGGCCTGCCCCTGAAGGGTGGCAAAACGTCCTGGTACTTCAGGAACTCCTGTCTCAGTCTCCCAAGTCCCGACCAAGCCAATATCTGCATAGTCCCAGCTCATAAGCTCGGCGTGCGGCATAGTCCAATCCGGAAGACTGCCCGTTTCTTCTGGCGGATTCACTTCCACCAGACACCTCGCACCCTCATTGCAACGATACCAAGGCTGAGTGCTGTCCCAAGCGTCTCAGGCGGAGAGAGTGGACATCCGGCTGGTTTCCCAAACCTGGCCTCCTGTTGCTCCCAGGTCTTCCGACACTGGAGCCAAGTCCATCACAGAGTGGGAAAACATAGTGCCAGCACGTCTTTCCCTGGTGTCCCGTGGCCACGGGCCCCACTGCCGGGGGGTAGGCATGGACGTCAGAGGGGTAAATCCTCTTCCCACACTGGTATCCAGGGTCCATGTAGGCCCAAACATCTGAGGGGTAATTCCTCATCCCACGCTGGTCCAGGGCCTGGCGCCTTCCCTGCTCACTCGCACCTGGTCGGTCCCACCGACAGGCTGTGAAAACAGCCCCTCACCCTCCATGCCTGGATCAGACGGGTCTGTCGGAGGTAATCCGGTATCCATCTCTCCCAGTTGAGGGGTCGGGGATGTTGAAAAGGATTCTCAACAAAATGTCAGACTGTGGAATCCCAGTATCTAGAGTTCGTCTCCCCCCTTCTGCAAGAAGCACAAAGTTTCTTGATTCCAAAAGGTTTATTGAAAGACAATGCTCAGGATACAGTGTCCATATTCCAAGGATTAGAAAGGCCTTGGCTGAACGAAAGCTTTGTTGAGAATGACACATAAAACGAAAGTAACAACACTTCAAGCACCCATTCCCAGCCTCCCCCCTTAGAAGGCCTGGGAAGGCAAGGACATCAAGGTCGGCCGGAACAGGTTGATAAGAATTCTTTGCTCCCATGGCTTGGGCAGCACCTGGGCCTAGAGGGAGAGAACTAAACAACTACAGATTATAACAAGAACATGGCTTAGCTCTGGCTTGAGAACTGACTAGCAAACTGACACTCTGACACATCTAAGCAGCATGAGTAGAAGTTGACAGGAATGACATAATGTGAGAGGAACTTCTCTTTTAACATTCTAGTTTACTCCTTTCTCCCCGCTCCCAACCGTAAACAATACTTTGGAGCTTTCTTGGTGTGAGAACGTTTCATAACTCATATATCACAATGAGTTACTAGGAAGCAAGACAAAGCACTGTCTGTGAATGAGCACAAGGTCATAAACACTGGAAGCTGTTACAGTCCAACAGATAAACACCTGTGAAAGCCTGAGAAAAGAATAGTTAGGACACAAGCAAAGTGATATTGAGCTATGACAAGATCCATTGTGTTTGGCAAAACAGAATCAAAATTGGCATGGATGGGGCTCAGACATGACACAAGGTGGGTGTCAGTAATTGTTCTGTGGACTATAAGATAAATGGGGCATATGTAAATGGTACCTGGATCCCTGACTTCACCCCCTGGAAATTGTCCCTAACTGGGTATTATGTGCAGTGGATGATGCGCCCATAGTGTGGCTGAAATTTTGTTGTTCTTGTGGGCCATTATTTTTGTGGGGAAAAGGCTTATCAAAGCCTACCAGCTAATTGGCTTGGCACTTGTAATTTTGTGACAGTATGCTCATATATTAAAGTTGTAGAGAAACTGCCAAAGGGAAAGGTATGGAACTATTGGGATATATCTACCTTCAAGGAAAACCTGAAGGATTACATGTCCTTACTGAACAATTAGGTGGGATTTTGTATCCCATGTATGGGATAGCACAAAGAGGGGCTGCATTAATAAGACTGCAAGCTGTTTTAGAATTGGAATCCAACCATACTGCTTGTGCTTTAACGTTGATTGGGGAAGAGCTTTATGTAATGTGACAAATGGTCTTACAAAATCGCATGGTCCTAGATATTCTAACAGCTGTGAGTGGTGATACATGTGCCTTAATAAAGCAGGAATGTTGCATATACATACCAGACCATTCTGGAGTCCTTGGGGCTCTTGTGTGAGAAATCGAGGCCATAGCATTGATACCCCATGATACAACCTTAACTTGGTGAGATATATTGTGGGCAGGTTGCACACTGGCAATACAGGGCCAAGCTACACATGACGAATGACACTTGAACAGCAAGTGTATTGAGTGGAGGGCAAGTGAACAGGGAGAAATACACTTGCTGTTCAAGTGTCATTCGTCATGTGTAGCTTGGCCCCCAGTCTAAACTATCCTTTTGGCAAGTCTTGGAGTTTGGTTTTAGGATTTTTGGTCTGTTGTGGGATACATTGTTTTCCCTACGTTACAGCTTGTTGCCATACTGCTTTACCCGGACCCTGGACCATCAGAGAGGACCGGTTTATAATGCTACAACGGAAATATGAACAGTATGGTCTGGACCCAGTAGATAACCTAAATGCTTCTATGGTGAGCGATGAGGTCATAAGGGGTACTGATGGACCTGAGTTTGAGTCTATGAAAAACATAAAGGCATCTAGGTAGAAGAAATGTGTTAGCTCTGAGTTTGGTTCTATGAGAGCCATAAAGGTATCTTGGTAGAAGAAATCAGCACTCCCAGCAGGTGGCAACAGCCGCTGTGGCTGGGGGCCATGCTTTGCCCAAACCGGATGGAGGAGGAGGCAGCACCGGCGAGTTCCTCCTAACTGGGGTTGCGCGAGGGGTGGAGCTTGCGGCTGAGTTAGCCGATCCGCCCCTCGGTGCTGCAGTGCACCTTGTGCTCGGGTAGAAGATAGACGTGTTTGTCCCCTCTCCCTGGCACAAGGAAAGTAGATGCAGTGGGGCTCCCTTGGGGGCGAGTCTGCATTGGGAGTGTTCTCCCAGCATCGCAAGGCGAGCGGGACTGCTTGTGCTGCTCCTGGAGCAGCGCAGCAGAGGGAGGCTTTTCTCTTGTGCTTGACCCGGCTGCTCTCAGCGGACACGTGGCTGTGGCTGAGTAGGAGGGCTTTCATGGGCTGCACCTGGGCAGCTCCGCTGAGGGAAGCTTTTCCCTGCCGCCCAGCGCAGCATCTCGCATCGAGCGCTCCACTGTGGCTTTTTGGCGAGGTGGCGGCTGAGGAGCGCTTTTGCTGTGTGTTTTGCGCAGCATGGTTTCGTCACCACTGCTAGTGCTCATTGGCCTTGTGCTGCAGGCTGCTTCCACCCCCCCCCCTTCCCAATTGTAGGCCGGAGGCGTTGGGCTAGTGTTTTTTGTTACCACCATCCCCGGGTGGTTCACCGTGGGAGAAGCATTTGGGGTGGGGGTGTCAGATTAAAGGCTCCCCCATTCTATATTAACTGGGTTTGAGTAGTTAATATCGAATGGGCATTTGAGTAGCATTTGCGTAGTTAAGGCTTACGCCTATACTGCTGAAGGCCTCAGCCTGCTGGCCTACTACTATTGCAGCCTTGGCCTTGGCAACCATCTTGTGGGTGCTTTCGCATCTCTGGTAGTTGGCGGCCATTTTGTCAGTTGGAGGCAGCAGCCAATTTTGTGT
The DNA here is from genome assembly GCF_028583425.1 of Eublepharis macularius. Lineage (NCBI taxonomy): Eukaryota > Metazoa > Chordata > Lepidosauria > Squamata > Eublepharidae > Eublepharis > Eublepharis macularius. The sequence continues at coordinate 122,556,100 of NC_072792.1, forward strand.
CCCTGCTTGCCCCCCCCCCAATTTTCTTCTATTTGTCCTTTTACACGGGTGGTTGAGAGAACAATACCCGGGCGGTTTGAGGGGTCAATAATATAATAATTATTGGGTTTGGGGCCAGCTAATTCTGCCCTCAAGAAGTCTTATATTGCACTCCTGTTGGCCAATTTGGGGCTGGTTGGCTGGCCCGTTTTCTGGGCCCATTGATAAGGGCCTGCTGTGCCATTTTCTTTCTCTGCCTTGTTGGCCATCTGGCCCTGGTCTGCCAGTTTACTTGGCCATTCGGTTTGGGTGAGGGGGATTAGCCAGTTCCTGGTTGGGGGCATAGTATTCGTGTCCCATTAGGTTTCCTCCCTGTGTTTGGAAGTGCCTCCTAAGAAAGGCTCAGGCCCTTCAAAGGGCAAGCAGCCTGCCAAGCGGTCTGCTTCTAAGCGGACTGTCCCCAGGCAGCCTGTGGCAGCCTTATCATCTTCAGATGAGGATGAGTCAGGTTCCAGTCATCAGGAATTACTGGATCGCTTAGTGGCTCTGGAGCAAGCCCGCAGGGTCCCCAATAGTACCCCTGGGGCTAAATGACAGAGGCCAGTAGGGGCTACGGTTACGTCTTTGGCTAATAAAATTTTGTCCCGTATTTCTGCCCTTGAGGGTTTGCCTGGCCACAGAGGGCCATCTGGTACAGCGGTGGCCAGAGCATCAGGCAGTCATGATCCAGAGAAAATGCAGGGACCATGACAACCAAATCCAGCTTCTATGTTCCAAATTGTAGAACTGAAATATACAATGCACTGGAGCTTAATATATATAAATATTGAGTCAAAAAATACCACCAAACCTCCCGGCGGGAGATGGCAACGGGCTTGCCGGCTTGCAATTTTCCCGTTTCGCAAGAGTTATGCTTCTTCCAAAGCCACAACTTTTCAATACACTTGCAAAATAAACCTTCAATCCTTTCTTTTTTCTGAAGTCAATCTGTTTCGAACTCTTTTTTCGAGCATTTGGTTTATTTTGCAAGTGTATTTATATATATTAAGCTCCAGTGCATTGTATATTTCAGTTCTACAATTTGGAACATAAAAGCTGGATTTGGTTGTCATGGTCCCTGCATTTTCTTTGTTTCTGCATTGACTTTGGGACGTCCCCCCATTTTTTCTTTCTTTCCAGTCATGATCCAGAGGCATTGGGTGATGGCACGGGTTTGGCAGAAGGCCAAGTTGGAGGTTCTATGGAGTCTGAGCAAGTGGTACTGGGGTTCAGCCTTCCAAATCTGAGGGTAAGTTTTCCGGGCCGCAGCAGGAGGCTGGGTGGCCTTGGGGGACCTGGGGTTTGGCCGCTTCCCCTGCCCCCTCATACGTGTCTCAGGCTGCATATGCCCTGCCAGGCCCATCGCTGCCTTCCACTTCAGCCATTTCATGGGTTCATGGTGGCCAGCCACCCTCACCTGGGCAGTTCCCAGGTGCAGCTGTCTGACCACCCATCTCTTCTCAGTCTCAGGCAGGGTCAGATGGAGTCGCACCATGGGTTTCTGGGTATCCTTGGGCGGGCTATGGGTCAGTTCCATTTAGAGCCCTCCCCTTTGGGGATACAGCCATGCCCCTTGGGGATAACTTGACCCCTGCAACTAGGGAGAAGATCCTAAGGGGTGATTATGTGGATGTCTTTACCCTTCTCTTCAGGAAACTGGAGAAGAAGGATAAAGATGACCTTGAGGAGCATGACAAGGAGCAGCTTAGTCACCGCACGGTTGACAGGACCTGGGCTAACTGGGTTCCTGGTTTTCTCATCTATGTTGGTGTCATAGCCCGCGCCCAGCCTTGGAGGGCAGCCCCCCTGTTCCAGTATATGGACATCATATTCAGGGGTTATACGGACTTCAGCGTTGCAGCTTGGCTGCAATACAATGAAGAATTCCACATGAGAGCTGCCCTCAATCCTGCCTTGCCATGGAACAAAGTTCACCAGCAGCTCTGGCTGCAGTTGATGTCCCTGGTTAGACCCGACACAGGTGACTGTTCTGACAGCAGTCACTTGGTTCAACGCTCCTCCAGGCCAATGGTCAATCACCCTATGGGGGAGCATGAGAGATCTGCTCGCATGCTCTGCTGGGAGATTGCATCCCAGGGGGTTTGCTACAGGGGCCCCTGTAAGTTCTGCCACGCGTGCCCCATTTGCTCAGGTACCCATGCCTTCACAGCTTGTAAGCATGCGGGACAGGGTAAGAAGCGAGGGTCAGATGGTCCTGGGTCTTCCCAGCAGCAGATGGGCAAGGGGCCTTTGCCATAATGACCAATTGAGTGGGCAGGTTCAGTTCAGTTATTCCTGGTTTTACGGACATTAATAGTTGTCTTTTTTCCTTAGGTGCCATCATTTGGGCCTGAGATGACAGGCAGTTTAGGCTGCTTTGTGAGTTCTTTTATTGCCAATTGACAGTTGAGGGGGCTTTGTGAGTTCTGTTATTACAGGTCCAGGCCCAGAGTTATTCTCCGTTGCAGCAGGATCTGGGTTTGTATGCTCCAATGCTTCCCTGCCAGGTGTGTGCATGAAGCTTGGAGAGTTTTTGTTTTGGGCCCATGGACTGTGTGCCTGGGTGCACATGTTACTGGCCTGGCGGTGGGAAGTTCTGTTGTTGTTTGGGCCCAAGGCTTCCCCACCAGGTGTGTGCAAGAAGCTTGGGCCCATGTAGCGCTTAGTCCAAGGCTCCCCGTCTGGGGTAGGTTGGAGCTTGGAGGGGGATGGAGGCATTAGGTGTTGCTACACCATCTGCAAATCAGGGCCGCATTTGCTGACCTCTATGGAGTGGATGGTGAGACAACCATTGGAATGATGCGCGGCAGGGGTGTGGTGGCTTTACGCCACTTGTGGGGTGTGAAGGCCTAAGCAGAGGCTTGGCCTTAGCGGTAGCTGGTTAGGTTGGGAAAAATGAGCGGGCCAGTGACCACCCTTGGCACATCCCCATTGGTGGGGAATTGGGGTCTGTCAGGAGCAGCTGGCTGCTGTACGGCCCAGCTGTGAGGTCAGATGCCCTGGTGGAGAACCCCTGGACAAGCCGGCTGTATGGCCGGGTGGAGGAGCTTTAAGGGGGTGAACCACTTTGCCAGGCCGGCTGGGTCACAGCCATCAATGGATGGGTTGCCCCCGGGCCAGTTGGTGGATCACCCAAACAAGTCAGGGCGGAGGTCCTGGAGTGACCCCAGGGCCCGACCTGTACCGCTAGCTAGGCCCTTGCTGTGTTGACTATTGTATTGTTATAATTTTATTAAAGCGGTCTTTCAATTCCCAACACTTGTGTCTGCCTCTTCATTCCGACTGGGGGGAGGGATGTGTTCATCAGTTCATGAGAGGTCCAGACTGACTTCCATTTGGAACTTGTTTTTCCTCCAGAACGATGAAGTGAAACTTTTTAGTTGATATATTGACAGGGCTTTGTAAAGTGAATCTTTGTAGTTGATCAGAACAGTGAAGTAAAGCTTTGTAGTTGACCAGGACGATGAGGCGAAACCTTGTTGATGGATTGACAGAGCTTTGTAAACTTTACAGTTCATGATCTAAAGCAATAGAACAAAACTCTGTAGTGGAACTATTAACCACTGAATAAGAAAATCATGGAGTTAATGTATTAATGTAATGTATTAATGCTCCAAACCAATAGAACAATACTCTGTTGTTGAAGTATCAACCACTGCAAAGGAGAATTGTGTAATCATTACCTTCTCTGATGCACTCTAGCAGTACCTCAAAACGTATATAAGTCTTGTTTGTAACCCAGCTTCTTGTGAGAACTTGGGATGGTTCTCCCCAGCTGTAATGCATTAAAGTTTTGCTTTTTATTCCAGACTCGGTCCCCTTGTGTGTATTATTGGTTTGTACTAGTGAGGGTCCCTATTGGGCTAACATACCTTTGTGCTGCTCATGTAGTTAGACTAAGAGTATGGTCTGCAAACTTTTAGGGATTATCACTTGTAATCTTTAGAGGAGACACTCACTGTCTACAGACAATCCCCTTTCTTGTGATCCATCTATTGAACTTCAAGGGGATTAAAAGCCAACCTACACCATAAATATGGACATATATGATAGCTCTGTAACTATTCTACCACCCTATAGGACAGCCTACTCCCATATGAACCTACCCGACTGCTCCAGTCTTCTTCAGAGGCCCTACTTTGAGTGCCCCTTACATCTGAAGCTTGATGGTTGGAAATCTGCGAAATAGCCTTCTAGCTCATGGTGCCGAAACTTTGGAACTTCCTACCCAGGGTGGTTGTGTGTCTCCCTCTATTGTTGTATTCTACTAGTTCACAAAGAATCTGTTTGTCATTTCCTCACTAACTCTTTTAGCTCTCTTTGCTGTTCTGGATTTACAAATTTGCATTTATATATTTATTTGTTTTAAATATTTTATATATATTTGTATTTAAATGCTTTTAAATGTATGAAACATCTTTTTAAAAAATTGTTTCATTTTCACTACCTTGCCAATCCTGAATTGAGTGCTAATGTGGCACAGAAATATTTTAAATAAAGTCAAATTTCTGTCTCAAGCTTTGTGGAATACATATATGTATATGTATATGTATATGTATATGTATATGTATATGTATATGTATATGTATATGTATATGTATATGTATATGTATATGTATATGTATATGTATATGTATATGTATATGTATTGCTTATTCTTCACCATGTGGTGCATCCAATTTCTTTGGAAGTTTTGACTAACAGCACCAAATAGTTCTATGCAGTTTCCACAAAAAAGGTATATTAAAACTGAATGTGTAGAGAGTGTAGTCTTATTTCTACATGGAATATTTTTAAGGGCAATAGGTAACAGAAGGAGCCATCTGGGAGTTTATACCGTTAACTGAAGAATATATTATTATTTACAAACTCTTTCAATCAAAAACCAAAAAAAAGGTTGAAATTCATATTAATCTTAGCAGCTTTGTGAACACAACTGGAAAAAAATAGGAACACTAAACATGTGAAGCAAACCTTTAAAAAGTACTGCTTGCAATTAACAATACTTTATCTAGATATTTTACATAGTGCAGTGTAAAAGAAATTGTATAACAAGCTCTGTGCATTTCTTCTGGAGAATTTCAACTGTCTGTCATCTTCCAGTCTTTACATTTACAAATGAGATATAGCCTCTATGTCTCCAGTGGTAGATATTATTTGTCACACTGTGACAAATAGTTTTGGGCTGTTGTCACCCAGTGTGGTGACAAATAGGTTCCTAAAATCTTTCTGAGACTACTGCATTGGTGAAGAGTAACAGAGAAATTCCTATAGACAAGAAAAATCTATTTGTTTGTCCTTGTTAGAGGAAGCAGATATTTACAATTTCAAACAAAATAATCCTACGTTTCACTTGTGTCCTCTACAAGAAAGAAAAAATCTATATAGCACTTTTTAAGATGTCCCTAACTTCATTTTCTTATTCAAGATTGAAAATATTATTCTCTCCCCCTTTCTTTCTCTCTCACTCTGAAATTATATATCAGCACTTACATCAAAGGTGTTTTTCAGATAGATATTTCTCCTTCTAGAATGTGCTGAACACAAGTTGCCTTATACTGACTCAAGCCATTGGCCTTTCACAGTCAATTCTGCTCCTCCGACTGGCAGCAGCTCTCCAGGATCTCAAAAAGAGTCACCTGTTACTTAATTACATTCCATCTGCTTCCTTGAAATCTGTGAGTTTTGTCTTAATGAAGCTGCATTACACTGAATCAGACTACTGATCTGTTAAGGTGAGCATTGTCTACTCAGAATGACAGAGGCTATCCAAAGTCTGAAGCAGTGATCTTTCACATCTCTTGCCGCTTGATCCTTTTAACTTGATATTCCAGGGATTGATTCTGAGACCTTCTGCTTGCAGAGCAGATGCACTACCATGAAGCCACAGCAAAAATTAAATTGCTTATTTGATATTGAGGGTGAGCACTGAGAAATTTTTTGTTATAATTTCTGATCCAGTATAATCCATATTCCCCACTTCCCTTCAAAACCATTATTTTCAATAGGAAATTTATTCAAGGGTATGGGGAAGCATACCTGAGGGACCGTCTCTTCCCATATACGCCCTAGAGGGTGCTGAGATCAGCCAGTAAGCACCTACTGGTGGTCCCTGGCCCCAGAGAGGCTCGATTTGCCTCAACCAGGGCCAGGGCCTTTTCGGTCCTGGCCCCAATCTGGTGGAACTCTCTGTCTGAGGACACCTGGGCCTACCAAGATCTTGTCTCATTCAGGCAGGCCTGTAAGATGTTCTGCCAGGCGTATGGTTGAGGCCATCAGGGTTTCCACCAAATGAGCCTCTCTCCCAGTCTCCACGATGTCTGTAGGGGGTATTGACCATCTACCCCCCGTATATGAGCAACCACTCATGATTAAGTCACACCTCCACCTCCATCAGATGTTATATGGTTTTTATACGGTGAGCAGGTGTTTTATTAGAAAGCTGTGTTAATTTATTATGATTTTATCTTGTATATTTTATCTTCTGTTGTAACCCACCCTGAGCCCGCTTGTGGGGAGGGTGGGGTAATAATAATAATAATAATAATAATAATAATAATAATAATAATAATATAAAGATTATGACACCAAATTTGCACAAAACACAGTCCTCCCTCTAATCTAAAGACCTCCAAAATTCATTTCAAGCAGACTGGATAAAGAGAGTTGATCTTACACACTTCACAAAGTAGGTCCCTCTGCACAGTGGCACTTATCTCTACTGATTTTTTTTTTTACTGATCTCTACAAAGAGCTTCACTCATTGTAAGATACCGGGATGTAATGGAACAGGGAAATGAAGATTTAAGGACAGAATTTACAGAGGTCCTGGCTCACTTCTTGGAAGAGGAACCAGAGGAGATGGCTAAAGAAATTGACCTCATATATAGAGTCAACTCATTATATGCAAAGAAGAATAAGCTACCAAGAGAAGTCCATATTAAATTTGTATGGCATGCAACTAGAGAATGTATATGGAACATGTTGCGGGACAAACCATTGAAAATTCATGGCAAAGATATAAGGGTCCTAAAGGAAATCCTGTGGAAAGTAAGAGAGAAACAGAAAGAATATGCACCCCTGACAACCCAATTAAAGGAAGAAGCAATCCCCTTTAGATGGCTAATACCCAAAGGAGTGTTCTTTCAATATGAAGGACGAAGATTTAAGATTGACTCGATACATAAGATGGAGAACTTTATGGAAAGACATGGAAAGAGAGGAGAACGGAAAGATGGAGAGAGAAAGAGAACTAAAAATGTAGGAGAGGCAGAAAAAGAATAAGAATCTCCACTTCAAGAGCATTCAACAACATCCGAGGAAGAGGAAGGACCTTCAAAACAGAAGAACACAAACTAGAGCCCAAAACTAATGAGAGAAACAAGAAAAAAGGGGATGATACCAACAAAAGAAAAAGATAATGGAGCAGAAACCAATTTTTAAAAAATCAACTAATATTAACGGATTAAATTCACCAGGGAAAAGAAAGAAAACTTTCAAACAATTAAAAACACTATATGCAGATATTACATGTCTACAAGAAACCCATATTAGAAAGAAAGACCTGCACTATCTACAATGCAAAAAACTTGGGGATGTCTTTCCTACTGCAGATCTGACTAAGAAAAGAGGTATAGTAGGATATGTTTAAAAAGAACTGAAACCACTTTTGATATACTCAACGGAAGATGGTAGAATATTACTGGTCGAAATCTTCTTGGGGGAAAAGAATACTCTATTGGCAATGATTTATGTACCAAATGACCATCAGGAAAAGTTTTATGAGAATTTGACTGAAATCTTGGTAAGATTTGATTATATAGAGACATGTCTAATTGGAGACTTTAATGCTCTATTTGATATGACTTAGACAGAAGGACAATAAAGAAATCCAAAAACCATAAAGGACTTCTTCCGAGATCCTTTCTTAGATTGGCAGAAGAATCCAAGTTGATTGATGTGTCAAGAGCTAACCCAACAGGGAAAGACTATATGTTCTATTCAGAACGTCACAAATCCTATCACAAATTGATAGGAAAGATTCCAAACAGTAACACAGACAGCATTGCAATCACTTAGCTTGAAAAACCTAATGTGAGAAACAGGCAGTCTGCAAAGGCAAAGGCATTGATGACACAAGGAGGGCAGGGCACCTGGGCAGGCAGGCAGCATAAGGGGAAGGAGTGCTGCTGGAGGGAGGGAAGGCTGGCAGCCAGGTGACTTGAGGTGCAGGGAAGGTGGCGGGGGTGGAGAGTGGAGATTGCAGTGAAGCATGCCAGGCAGCTTGAAGTGCAGGGAAGCCAGCAGCAGTTGGAGAGGGGAGACAGCAGCGGGTGGCTGGAGATGCAGTGGAAGGTGGAGATGCAGAGAAGGTGGTGGTGGTTGGAGAGGGGATACTGCAGTGGAGCACACCAGGCGGCTGGAGGCACAGCGTGGGTTGGAGAGGAGAGACAGATGCAGGACATGCCGGGCAGCTTGAGGTGCAGGAGAGGCAGTGGCAGTTGGAGAGGGGAGGCAGCAGCAGGTTGCTCCGGGTGGCTTGAGGTGCAGGGAAGGTGGCGGGGGTTAGAGAGGGGATATGGCAGCAGATCATGCTGGGCAGCTGGAGGTGCAGTGGGGGTTGGAGATGGGAAACGGCTGCAGGGTGCACTGGGCGGCTTAAGGTGCAGGGAAGACGGTGGCAGTTGGAGAGGGGAAGGGGATCAGGCAGCATGGCAAGCTGCTGCAACGGTCTCCTGGGCAAGACATTTCCGAAGAGTCACCTCTTATCCTTGCTAGAGGCATGCGAGAGTGCGCCAGTGCAGTGGAATCAAAGTGAGTCGTCGGAAACCTGCTTACTGAATTATGTAATAGAATACCCTGATTTTCTTCCTTCATCAGGGCCACCAAGGATGTTAACAGGTTAAAAACATACACAAAATCACATCTAAAAAAAACCATTAAAACTAGTCAAAACAAATTATTAAAACAATTTAAGCTAAAGTTAAAATACACATACAAAAACATAAAAACAGCAGTTAAAAATGGGTAGGAAGGTAAGATTCCTGAAGGAACACCAAGTGAAACAAAAAAGTTTTCCTCCACTAGTGGAAGTAGCAACAGAAGTGGATCATTTGTGTCTCTCTGGGGACAGAGTTCCAGAGTTTAGATGCCGCAACTGAGAATGCCCTCTTCTGGATTGGCCCATGCCTAATTTCAGAAGGTGGGACACATGAAGCAGGGTCTTAGATGACTGCACTGGTCAGGTAGATTCATAAGGGAGTAGGTGGTCCTTCAGTTATATTAGTCCTAGGTCAAACAATCCACTCATCAGTAGCACTGCCATCTTGTCAGGAATTACTTTCAGTTTATGAGCCCAGATCCACACCAAAACTGCCTCCAGGAACTGGTTCAGATTTTTCACATCCTCCCTGGCATTGGCCTGAAGCATGAGTTGGAGCTGAGTATTATCCTCATGTTCATGAGAACTCAACCGAAATTTACAGATGACCTCCTCCAGTGGTTAAAGAATATAAGGAACAACATGGAGCATTGTAGGATCCCACAAGCCAAAGGTCATGGAGGTGGCCAGCAGTGGCCCAGCACTACCTTCTGAAACATTCTCTCCAGGTAGGACTGGAACTTCCTTATAATGGTGTTTCTCAGTCCCAGCCGAGAACAATAGACAAGAAGGATGCAATAGTAGTATCAAAAATGGTTGAAAAGTCCACCAGAATCAAAAGAATTGCACTTCCCCTGTCCATCTATGTTGCAGGCCATCCACCAGGGGTATCAAGGCTGTTTTAGTCCCATAAGCAGGCCTTAAACTAAACTGTAAATTAAGAACATCTGCTTCATCCAGGAATGCTTGAAGTTGTACAGAATTAAACATTTCAGACTGGCCCATAGTTATTGAAATCTCCTGGGTCTAGGGTAGGCAACCACTTCTTCTTTCAAGGATCCATTAACTACCTCTTGGACCCAATCAACCAGCCCTCTCAGCAGATTTAATTAGCCAGGAACAGCAAGGATCATATAAGCAGGTGGTAGGCCTCAAACTGTCCATACCAAACAAACTGAAAAGTATCCCAAACAGCTGGACAAGTTGGCACACTTGCACCTTCTTATCCTGTCATTGTTAATGTAGAGTTCAAGTCAACACAGATTTTATCTGAAAAGTGTTAAGCAAAAATCACAGCATGCCACTGAGCAGTCTACCTTCTCCTGAAGGCCAGATCTCAACAGGCCTTTGACCACCAGAACAGCTCTGTTGGCCTACACAGTGCAGAAGCAATGGTAGTGGGAAAATGTTGTTTCTTTTCTGCCATCACTGCCATGGAGTATGCTTTAAAGAGCTTTTTCCTGTGTCTTAGAGAATCCATCCTCTGTCATCTTCCCCTGTTGCTCTAGCCATCTTCCTTATATTTTCATTGTCTGTAGCCCCTCAGAAAACCAAGAGGCTTCTTAAGCTCAAATACTTGAGCAAGGGCACCTTGGAGCAGATGTGTTAACCCCTCAAGTCATTTCCTTATTCCAGAGATCAACCAGAGTATTGGCAGAAGCAGAAGCAACACCAAGAAACTCCCCTAGAGCTGTCAGAAAGCAATTCAGATACATCTGGCTCTGGGGGCTCAACCCTATAGAGTCTTGATATTCCTGTAAGTCTAAATGTTTGGAAAGCAGCAGGCAGGGGAAAGTAGACTGCATACAAATATTGGGCACAGAAGGGAGGAGAGAGGTAGTCGATGTCCAGCTCCATATACTTAAAGATAGGTATACCTTGCACAGGTATATAATCCTAGTGGCTACAGTTTTTACTGTTTGCCAACCAGCCAAACATGGAGCTGGACAGAGTTGTTGTGGTACAGTAGCTTTGGCCCAATAGGCTTAGTGGTTTTATGGCTTGCAGCCACTTTTGCTTCTGCACAGAAGGAGAAGCTTTATTTCCCCAGGGTTATGATTGGATCAGAGTCTCTACAGTATTTTATATATATATATATATATATATATATATATATATATATATATATATATATATATATATATATATATATATATATATATATATATATATATATATATATTTTACAGAATTTATACCCTGCCTTTCTAACCTCATAAGAACCACCAAGGCAACTAAGAGATTAAAAAAAAACCTTTGAAAAATTAAAACCAGAAAAACACATCATTAAAAAACTCAAAACCAGCACTAAAATACACATACAAAAACATAAATAAAACAAAAAAATTAGGCAGGAAGGAGGAATCACCAACGGAATACCAAACAAAACAAAGAAATCTTCACCCACCAATGGAAGATGGTAACAGAAAGGGACAGATGAGTCTTGGTGCCACAGCCAAGAAAGCGGTCCCCTGGGTTGCCACCCACTTAATCTTAGAAGGCAGGAGTACCCAAAGCAGAGACCTGAAAGATGACTGTAGTGGTCATGCAAGTTCATAAGGTTCATTGTGTAAAGCACCCCTTTCTTAGTTTTACAATTTAAAAATGAGAAAATGACTTTTTTTACTGCTTATATATGATTTATAAATATAAAGAAAAACTATAAATACCATGAGGCTGTGAGAGAATATGCATGTGTGAACTGCTGGAGTCAGAAATTTTTTTACTGCATGTGGCCAAAGACCATTGAAATTGAGCAATTAAAACCCACAATAAAACATAAACAAACAGCAACAAATGATAACACCATAACGGTGAAAGCACTTTCAAGTATGTTAAAACATGTAGCACCTTCATTATACACAGGTGAAGGAGTCTTAACCATTACACACAGCTCAAGACCAACTTTTTTAGCTGTCAAGGCGAACTATGTTACTCTACAAGAGATGTGTGGATCCAAATGGGAAAGAAGAAGGGTTGATTTCAGGGATGTGCATCTGGAAAGTTTCCATTTCAGTTCCAGTGGTTGCTGAAAAATTGCATCTCAATACCAGTTTGTTCTGAATGGGGCTGTGCCAGCTTGGAACTGATCCATTTGGGTTTTTTTTTCCATTTCATGAATTTCAGCTCCTTGTATGTGCATTCTTCATAAATGCACACGTTGCATATTGTGCACATATTGGCTGCACATGCACAAACACATGCTCTTCTTTTCAAAGGGCCAAGGCTCTAGGGCAGCTGTTTTTGCATGCAACAGCACCAAAATCACATAGAAAACACAGACCTCTCTCTAAATCCTTGACCCACCTAGTTTGAGAGCATGCAACAACAGATTCTGTGTTTATGGACCTTGAGGAATGCTTGGGGAAGGTGCATGCCAAGGTGACTATTGGGCAGCTGTGCATGCACACAAGCACGGTTCATTTCATATCATCCCCAAACCCATCGATCCAATGAGTTTCTCTTCAAGCACATGAAAACGAATGGACCCCAAAGAAGAGTTGGCAGTGACCGAGCTCACACAAATATGGTGCACAAGCAGGAGAAAGTTTCCATTCCAACTGGTCCAGCACAGTGCAGCAAAATTAAAAGAAAAATCATTCTTATTTTAGTGATAAAGGCAATACATTTTACCTTTGAGTCCTGCTGGTACACAATGTTTCCCTGTGCCTTCCAGTTTTGTTTCCATGATGAGGAGCCATTTAGGTGAATCCTCCTCCCAAATCTGAAGCAGGAGCCAGAGCCAGGACTCCCAGTGACTGGCCTGTCCTTGCGCTGTGTGTAAAAGTATACAAAAAGGGAGGTCTATGGTTTTTCCTTGACAGAAAGGGAAGTAGAGGAAAATGCCCCTCTTTTTTACTAGTAGAAGTGGGAGACTGGACACATTTCTGGCTGCCAGTCTCACTTTCTGAATAAAACCATTAACCCAGGGGGAGGGGGGAATGAGAAAATAGGATTACAGAAGAAACTGAACAAGAGAGTCCCAGTTTTATGCCTGAAAATAAAAAATCTAACCAGATTGATCCTTCCGGGTGATATACTGATCTGGAAAGACTTTGGGATGCGTACACACCTGTTGCCTCCCCATCATTTAACACTGGGTTAACAGTCTTAATCAGAAAAGCTCCCAAAGCCAGAAGGCTTTCTGGGCAAGATGAAATTCCTCCTGGTATTCCTCAACCCACTGTTGTTGGAGGACTTCTCAAGTCACAGTGAGTGGGCCTGGCACCATGGCACCTAAGCAAAGGACAGCAGCAACAGAGGGCCACTGGATGGATATGAACCAGCTCCACATGCCTAGTACCGCCTGGCTTTCCTTTAATAATTGCTTTTTCTTTCCAGTTTTCACTCTAATCTGCAAACATGAGCTTTTGTGGCAGTGGGGGCATAGAGGCTGCTGGAAACCTCTCCCTCCTCAAACTCACATGTGTACACCAATATGGATGCTGCTGGACTGGCCTTTGCATTGTGTGTAAGAGTGCACAGAAAGGGATGGTGATGGCAATGGTGATGCTAACGTGATGGTACCATGCTGTCTGCTGCTCCTCTCCACTTTGCAAAGCAACCCTTTGATACCTGCGAGCCACTGAGTGCCAATGCCAAGGAAGTGCTCGGGGAACAATGCACTAATGTGCTTGATGCACATCCCCTTCTCTCCAACAAAGTTAACGTTAAGGGTGCAGTCATTCCAATTGGTTGCATGTGCAGACCATCAAATACAGAGAGCCCAAGCTCAAGGAAGTACAACAAGGGGTATGAATTACGTTTCATACACCTTACGTTTGTATGAAATTCAAAGTTTTTTCTTTTATATTCAAATCTTTAATAGGAGTAATTCAATATAGCAAATATTTATGTACATGAGTCTCCAAGAGAAATTATATGTGAAACTACCTAGTTTGTATGAAATTCAACATTTTTTTTATATTCAAACATATGACCAAACTAGATTGACTTTGCCAGCTGTTTGGAATTAACACTGGAGTTCTCCCCCACACATTGGGGGACTAATGGCGCTTATGAACTGATAGAGAGCATTGAATGTATAGGCTCTGTGCCTTGGCATTCTCAATGTATGAATGGAATATGGTTTGTACATAGGTAGTTTCACATGTAATTTCTCTTGGGGACTCATGTACATAAATATTTGATATATTGAATTACTCCTATTAAGGATTTGAATATAAAAGAAAAAAACTTTGAATTTCATACAAACATAAGGTGTACTAATTCATACCCTTTGTTGTACTTCCTTCAGCTTGGGTTCTCTGTATTTGATGCTTACTTAGGAAGTTTCTCTCGTTGGTGTTTGTGCATGTGCAGACCAACTTGCTCTTAAGGAAGACAAAATACTGCCAATAGGCCCCCGACTGCCTGGCCTGTCTGTGTGGCCTCTGTGTGCCGGTAAATACTGAAATAAAACATAGAGCCTTTTTGGCCGGGGGTGGGGGTGGGTGGGTGGCATTACAGACTCATTTTCTGTATTTGATTGAGCATTTTGAAAGCTGCTTTAACAAGTCAAACCAGCAAGTTCTGTGTGTATTTTTGACTTGTGTTTTCGTTGATATGCTGGGCTGGAATAAAAAAAGACCTAAATATAGTCCTGAGACCCATCTTCTAATGTCTGTACCTCAACATTAAAATTGACAAATACAAACACTACCTGACACTACTCCCTCATCCTTTGGCACAGGTTTTGACACCTGGAACTGAAAAGACACAGTAACCCTGAATAGCAGGGGGGATGTGTGAACTGTCTAGATCCTTAGCATGTGTGAACAGTTATGGATCTGGACAGTTCAACTGCTGTGAACATATTAGATGTCAGGAGGGCATACAGAGGTGGACAATGTAAATGACTAATGATGAATGACAGGATTACCTGTGTATGGAAAAAATGTCTTATTCGCATGTTACAGATTTATGTGCTTACATTTGTTCCTAACAAGAGCCAACATATATTCACTTTACAAATGAAAACAGGGACCAGTAACTGGATAAACATGGATTTTAAATCATACATTCAGCTGCACATGCATTGAATTTAAAATGAACATTTCTCAGCACATGTATTTTTAAAAAATCAAATGTACACTGTACATGGATTATATGTGTTCACTGTAACTTGTGACTATAATTTTTCTTTTTGTGTGCAAATCAGGAGTAGGGAAATCACTCCAGTTCTTGCTATAAGGCTCACACAGCAGAGAGGTGTGTTCAAAACAACATTAATTGATTAACAAGAAGATATCAGGATAGGAGCAACTGGTTTCAAGACAAAGTAACAGACAGAACAAGCATGAACTTCAACCCACACACATGAAGCTGCCTTATAATGTATAAGACCATTAAGGTCAGTATTGTCTAATCAGACTTTCCAGGGTCTCAGGGAGAAGTCTTTCATATCACCTACCGTCCTTTTTAACTGGAAATGCCAGGGATTGAATCTAGGACCTTCTGCATGCAAAGCAGAAGGTCTTCCAGTGAGGCACTGTCCCTTCACATGAGACTAAACCAATATATACACATATCAGAGGGGTGGAGTAGACTGTGATGTATACAATAAATATATGCCAGTGATGAAGGATAATGTCTTGAACAAACAGAATAATAATGATAATAATGATCATTGTTGTTGTTCATTAAGAGTTTACAGCTATGACACAGGACGGAACTAGTAATGTTCTTGGCCTGCTACATTCAGGGCTCCATCACATTTTATCTTAAGAATCTTTTTGTGACTTTAGAACCTAAGAATCTCAGCACAGAGCTTCCTTTGGCACAGGGACTACAGAGTCCCTTATCTCTCGGTTGGGGTTAACTCAAAGCTCTTGCCACTATGACCCAGGAGCAATTATCTCTCCTCTCTATTCAGGATTTGAACACCTGACATGAAGATGACCTTACTAAAGAGGCAGTATCTCTATGTACAACCTCAATATGCCACTCAGTCCTTCCTGAGTCTCTCTTGCCTGCTACTGTTCCCTAGAAACAGGTACTGAATGTGATCAAGTTTCCCATTAGAGTCTAATCTTTAGGATAGATCAGGTAAATGTCAGAATGTTATTCCTGTGCTTATGAATAATTCAAAATATTTTAAAGTAAAGCTATTATTGGCACTACAGTGACCTGAAAAGAGTTTAATTTTTGAAGTACTATAAATGAATTTGCTACTGTCGAAAAAATGGGAACATTTTTTAAAAAGTTTTCAGTCTTTAAGCACCTGGCCTTTTTACCATTCTCACCTGCTTACTAGCTGTCCCAAATCATGCATACTGGAGTTATGAACAAATTGGTTATATTTTTAATCCTTTAGTTTTGGAATCTCTTGTTGCATATTAATTTGAATGACTGAAATAGTTTTTAAAAAACGAATGGGGAACTTCCACATAAATGGGGAAAGTGTGGCTTTAAAAATATGGTTCGGATTGTTACAAGCTTCAGCATGTCTTTCAATATCGTTTCTCTTTGTTCACCCTGCAATTTCTAGGGGTACATTTTGAATATCACCTCCTTTTTCTCTTGGTAAAGAGTTACTTAAATGACTTTTTAAACATGTTCAATAGGAGGCTTTTTATGTTAAAGTTTTGTGTACATGTCTTAGACATATTTTAGTCTACTAAACAATAACGAACTACATACATCAGTTTATAACTCAGTTGTTATTAATATGTTATAATAGAGTAATATTTTTCTAACTTTTGAATGACAAATTTCCTAATCTAGAACCTTCAACAAATGCACCTGTATATTACATATTTCTAAAACTTCTATGGAAATTAAAACCTATCTTATATCAAACCAGACATTAATTTAGCATTCCACACATTCATCATTTATCTAATTTGAAAGCATGTCACAGAGTGGGGTTCAATAGAGCCATGGACAGATTATTCTTCAAAACTGAAAGATGCCCAAATTTGTAGAAAAGGCTAAAATCTAAAAAAAAAAAAATGGGGTTGGGTGGATTAAAACTCCCCCAATAATGAAAACAATGCCTGAAGCTTTAAGAAAGAATGCCCACTGAGCTCACAGTGGCCATTTTGGAGGGTGCTAGGAGACACAACAATAGCCTTCCAAGCCATGGTTTCTGTAATGCAAAGCCTTGGGGGGAGCAGGGGTTGACTTACAGGCCAAAACATCTCTAGAAATTGTCCCATTCCCCTCCTCTGTCAAGTGTTCTGATGGTGTGGACTTGCAGGAGACAGGTCCAACAGCAACCACATTGCCTCATCCAGCTCAAACAGCAACCACCAAACAACAAGGCTCAACCTGGCCTGGCCCTGACAGTGGCCACCAAGCAGCTGGGCCTGCATTGGCCCTGGTGGTGGGTTGCCAATTCAAAGTTTGGAAATTTCTGGCATTTGGGGGTAAAGCCTGAGGTGAGTGGGGTTTGGAGTGGGAACAGACCACAGCAAGGTATGAAGTCCACCCTCCAAAGCAGCCATTTTTCCATAAGGAAACTAATCTCTGTAGTATGGAGATCAGTTGCAATTCTGGGAGATCTCCAGCCCCCACCTGGAGATTCGCAACCCAAGTTGGTAGCCACTACCCAACTAGGTCCAGCCCGTTGGCAACCATTCCACAGCTAGGCACAGCCCAATGCTGGAAGCAGCTGCCATATAACTTGGCCAGACTTTTTATACGAGAGGCTGCCAGGGTGAAGCTAAGGATAGGTTAGTGGGTGGGTGGGAAAAAGAGAAGGAAGAAAGAAAAGGGTTTTGAGGGCTGACAGAGAAGGGAAAGAAGAAATAGTGAGGGAAGGGAATGCAAGGGGAAATGAGATGCCCTCTACAAATTCCTGTTTGTTCCATTTTATTTATAAGAGTGGATAAGAATGAAGGAGATGTGACGGATGTGCTGAACATATGGCAGAGGTAACATCACATAACATTCTGTTTCCAGTACAAGTCAGCTAGATACAAATTTCATGAACATGGCAGGAACAGGAAGGTACCAGCATGTGATAATCAGAAGAACACTGTCTCTAAACATGGCAAGAAGCCAAAAACAATTTTTGAGCAATCTAGCATGGAGAAAAAGAACATTCATTCATAGTTACAGAAAAACACTAGCAGTTGAAAGACCAGCTTAATTATATGATTAATTCAGGCTTTGATGCCTGGGCATAACTTGGCCGATTCCAGACGGGCACAAATAAAGCGAGGGCTTTCACTTTTTCAGTGACAGCCCTCGTAAAAACCCGCAATTTCCCGTCCCGGCTTACCTGCGGTCCATGGCACTCGGTTGCGCTATATAAGCGGACGGTGTGAACGCAGTATGGCGGGTTTGCACACTTCTGGATGCTTCGTCGCCACGGAGAGGCCCTCCCCTTTCCCTCCTTCCTTTGCCGGCCGGCAACAATATTCCCTTAATTTTTTTTTTTTAAAACCGGGCGCCATTTGTGCAGTCGCACGTTTGCGCACATCAAACTGCGCAAATGCGCACAAATGCACAAATGCACAAAAGCGCACAAACGTTGATGCTGCGTATTCGCATACCTGCGCGTTTGCGCATTTGCGCAAAACACGTAAAAAAATAAAATAAAATAAAAACGAAATGCGAACCAATGAAGGCCCCCGACGTCAACTGTGACGGGGAGGAAACAACCAATCCCGGGTACCTCAGTTGGCCGTGCGAACATCCGGAAACGGGACGGCGCGGCATGCTGCAAGACAAAGCGGATGGAGACGAAAGTGAACACGTGGCTGGTAAGCGATTATTTCCGCAGAAAAACCGCAATTTCTGCCCATCTGGAATCGGCCCTTATCTGTTGTTCAGCTGTGTCCAGCTGTGTTCAACCATTTTGGTTCCTTGTTTTTTTGAGATATATTAGATATATGAGCCAGGGTGGGGGGTGGTTTGAGTGTCAGACCAGGATCTGGAAAACCCCTACTCTGCCATTCAAGCTTGCTGGGTGACCTTGGGCCAATCACACACACTCAACTAAATCTACTTCACAGGGCTGTTATGAGGATACAGCTTTGAAATCTCGGCCCACCCACTGCACCCTAGGGCAGCACAGGATTTGCAGGTTGCTGGTTACTAGGGCCAGGTAGGAGTTCTTTCTCCTTTTCCTAATTTGGTTCAGGGAAGAGATGTTTTTCACCTACCTTGTACTGTTCTGTAGGAGTGATATTTGGAGTGATGGAGCTGTTTCCTAGGTCTTTAGCAGGTTAGATTTGGGTAGACAGAGTGGGCCGGTGAGCACCTCCTCATTGGTGGAGAATTGGAGTCTGTGGGTGATTCCGCACGAATGGTTTTCCCTGCTTCAGCTTCTAAATGACCTCGATTTTTTCTTGTGTTTCCACACGTGGGAAGGCAATCCTAGCAGCAGATTCAAAGTCACTGCACGTTTTGTCCATTTTTTTCCCATCCTGCTTTCCCCCGACTTATTTGTCCATGCGCAGAAGATTAGAGATTTTAATCATGCGGAATTCTTTATCCGATGTTCTCCCCACCCTTGCTCTTTTCTCTCGCCCTTCGAATCAACTTAATTTGATTGGCCAATCATGTTTTCTAAGCTACACCCACTACCCTTTCCCTTCCCCTCTTTAAAAAAAAAAATTGTAAAAAAATGTTGCAACGTTTCTACAAATCTATGCAGAAACATATACTGTGTCACATGACAACAGCTGACCAATAATGGGTCCATTTTACAACACGCCAAATTTGTTACTTGTTGCTTGCTGACAGCTGACAGCTTCTGAGGTAGAGTGAAAGTGTGATGGAGGGACTTCAGCGTTCAACTAGTGGTCTAGGCATTTCATGGAGGGAGAAAGAGACCGTCCTTAACACAACACCTATCACTAAACCACACCACTCACGAAGAAAGCGGGAAAGATAGATGAGGGGTCATTGGTAACAATTTTCCCTCCAAATGTCAATAGCCAATACTCTTCCACAATATCGGCGGGAAGTGCTCTGGCCTATCCAATATGTTTATTTGATGCAACATTTATCTGTAGCAACGTTTTTTTGTGAGAAATTTTTTTCTAGTGTGTTGGTTTGATACAACGTTTATGTGTAACAACGTTTTTTTGTGAGAATTTTTTTTCTAATGTGTTGGTTTGATGCAACGTTTATGTGTAGCAACGTTTTTTTGGGGGGGGAGATAAAAAAATATGAAGATGTGCATCATTCGACACTTCCACCAGAAAAAGCGATGAGGAATTGATTTTTATCCTGTCAAAAATTCCGCATGATCGACTTTGAGCCGATGAAATGTGCGAAACAAAAGCCTAATGTGGAATCGAGGAGAAGTGGATTCGTAGGACTCCACCATGGCATGACTGCTCAGAAAGTCCGATCAAAATTGATCATGCGGAATCCCCCTGTCAGGGATCAGCTGGCATGCTTTGTGGTGGCCATCTAAGAGGGCAAACTGCCCGTGGGACCCCATGTACAAGTCCTTCCCTGAGGCTCCATGGCTTGGGGTGTTTGGAGCTTTAAGGGGGGAACCATTCACCTGGACGGCCAGGTTACAGCCATGTGCATGGATGACTCATACCTGGGACAGTGGATGACTCACCCAGACAGGTTGGGGAGGAGATCCAGGGTGATCCCTTGATCCTGTCCTGTACCACTACAGATGCCCTTGCCATTATTAAGTTTAATGTTGGCCAATAAATAGCCCAGATTTATGCCCGAGCCTTGTGTCTGTCTCTTCATTCCAAATTGGGAGTGGTGGTGGTAAAGAAAAGCTGACAGAACATGCATCATGTGACTCCAAGATAAGACATAAATATTATCAGGCAGCACCACCACTATATTCCAAAAGTTTACCAAAAAAGCAGGAGAGTGTAGTCCTCTGCTATCTGATTCATTTAGTTTCAAAGATCCAAGCTTGTGACCTGAAAACATCTGTCAATAAAATGTTTAATCTGTCAAAAAAAATGTTCTCGCTGCCCCTGCCCCTTCAGGAGGCAATGGTATCCAGACAATCCCATATCTGTGGGAGCTACACACAGCAGTTTTTTTTGGCTGGAGAGTCTTTTTCAGCCTTTTATCATTCTTGATAAAAGAATGATTGGAAGATACCCATTTGTGCCTCTTTTGGTGAGTTCGATGGAAAGATTTACTGCCTGGATTACGTCCAAGTAGTGTCAGATGTTGGATTTCTGGAGGACCCAGGAATGCAACATCATTAAGAGCTGCACTGGAGTGAATGGATGACCACTCCCATCCTCATTTACTAATTGTTTTCTTTGATTCCTTATCTACAGATTGGAACCTACAATATGGAATGGATCTATACAGCTTGGGTGAGAAAACTCCTCTTGCTTAACCCTTGGCCGTTTCCACACATCTTACCTGCCTGCGGAACATCGCATGAAAGACCTGGAATACAGCATCTTCTCGCATGAAATCGCGCCAGGAAGACACAATTTTGTGCAAAACTCCTGGATACCAGTGTCTTCCTGGCGTGATTTTGTGTGAGAAGATGCTGTCTTTTGGGTCTTTCGCGTGATGTTCCACAGGCAGGTAAGACTTGTGGAAATGGCCCTTGTCTAACTTGGAACTGTTTTTTTTTTAATATTGGAAAACAAGAATTAGCAGAAATAAATATATACACAGGAGCTTGTTTCATTTATATTAGAAAAAGAAAGTTTCCAACAGACCTGGGGCGACTTTTTTGCTATGTATTTGGAAGTCTATGCGTTTTCTTTTTTTTAATGACCAGATAAGGTAAACAGTCTGGCATGAGAAGTTGAAACTGCAGTGCGAAGAATAGCCTTGAAGATAAGCTGGCAGAATAACATCTCCCTGAAAGGCCTCTGTCATTTTGAAATTACTTTAGGTTTGTTTTGTTTTGCTATAGAACTCTGGCTCATTAACATTATTTTCTGGATTTATGAGAAATAATACTCTGAAAATTCTATGAAATTGGACATATTAAAATGATTGGATTTTATTATAACTGATCAGAGAAAGAATTTAACTCAAGGGGCTAGTTAAAAAGAAGAAAAAGGAAAGAGAAAATAAAATAATAAAATGATAATTAAATGGTTGAGGTTTTTGCCTCATAGGACTGGATTGGACTGTTCTGAGTCTACATCAGATACATAGCCCAGATGTGAAGTTAGATTATATAAAATTTGTGTTGGATTGGCAGCCTAAACGTACAATAATAAAGAAAAATAAATTAACAAGAGAAGCCACAATATAGGTTGTGAAGATTTGCAAGAATGGGAAGAAAGATTATTCTGGACTGGAAGGGGAAGAGGATAGAACAGTCAAGAAGACGTGAAATAAGAACTTGGAAAATGTTTTTTTTTTTTAATAAGCCTCATAGGATATACCCAAAGAGTGGAAACGGACTAGATTGGACTGTTCTGAATCTCTATCAGATAGCTGATCCTAAGGTGAAGTTGGAATACATAAAGTTTGTGCTGGGTTGGCAACCTAAATGTGGCAATGAAATATACAATAATAAAAGAAAAATAAATTAATAAGAGAAGCCACAAATTAGGTTGTGAAGAGCTGAAAGAATGAGAAGAAAGAAGATCATTCTGGAGCAGAAGGGGAAGAGGATAGAACAGTCATGAATATGTCAATAAAGAACTTTAGGAATAAATAAATAAAGGATGAAGGCTAAATAAAGGGGCCACAAATTTGTTTTGTAAAATTTATTTTAAAGGTAATTCCTAATAAATATTTGATGATATAGGCTTTTATAAATTAGTGAACAAGATTAAAGGTTTGTAAATTAATAACTTGAAAGGGAATAGAAGTTTTATTCTATTATTTTGGGTGGTTAATGTATAATTGAAAGATCAATTTGTAGTTTAAACCAGAGTTGTATTTGCCAGGGAATATGACAGGGGAGAAGAGGAAGAGAGCATATGGGAAAATGTTAAAGTGGCTTGTCTATTGTTAATAGAGGGATTGGATTTGAATGATGTAGGCTCTCATTGGGATCTTCAAATTTATAATTATATAAGGGATATTGTTTGTATGCATAGCAAATTGGAAACCCTTGTTGACTTTCTGTGATTGAAAAAGAAAATGGATTAATGACCAAGCTATCTTAAAAGGTGGAGTTGTTAAAGAGACAAGATAATATATATTAAAGAAAAAATATGTATTAAAGAAAAATACATATGTAATACATATGTAATACATAATACATATGTAATACATGTAATACATATGTAATACATAATATGTATTACATAATACATACATAATACATACATGTAATACATAATACATATGTAATATGTATTAAAGAAAAAAAGGAAATTAATTAGACCACAAGCTGATGGATGTTAAAAGTGAAGTGTTGTAGGGGAAAAACTGTAATGATTAACAATTTGAGTTAGTTTTCTTTTGTAGTTCACTTTGTATAGGCCCCTCTAGACCTTTATTAGTTAGGGTTTTTTAAAAACCTTTTTCTGTGTCTTTTTCTTTTTCTCTTTTCTGTTACTATTTTTCCACAATAAAATAAAAAGTTGTACTTTAAAAAAATGTTCTACCTGATACCCTTACTTTTGAATAACTGCAGAAGCTAGCAAAGTCAGTGCCAAAAGATGTTGATGGGCATAATTTTCCTGAATTTCTTCTGAGATAGAAGACTTCAAATGACAGAAAAATGTACCAAGTGACTAACTTGTTCAGAGTGTCAGCAGCCAAACACTGTACTGTTTTCCATGTCTCTCCACTAACAAAACACCTTCAGGGTATCCTCAAAGCACGAGAATGTGCTCTAGAGTTAAACTTGATCCATGTAGCACAGTCACAAGAAGAATCACTGAAAAGGTACTTCAGCTCATTTGTATGCCTTTTGATGGCTAGCTTCAGGTATAAAGTTATTTCAAGTATTGAGGACAGAGACAAGCTTTTACAAGTTGGATGTATCTTTTTTGAATCAGTGGTATCTCTTATTGCTGATATTATTGAAGAAATAAAACAACTTGGAGATCAGTGGCCCTACATTCTACAGGCACCATAGAATGCATGGGAATTTTGGCACAATTATCGAAGAAGGGAGGGATGAAATGGAAACAATTTCATGATGAAGCTTTACTTTGCTCTGGTTAGACCTTACTTGGAGAACTATGTTCAGTTTAAGAAGAATGATGACAAGTTGTATCATGTTCAAATGATCATCAGGTGGTCTGATTGAAGCAACAGCCAGTATGAAAAACCATGGTGGAAAGTAACACACCTTGTATAAAGCTCAGCATGCTCCTGAGGAAGAAGGACAAAACACAGGAGGCAAGCTGGTTCTGTGTCAGCAAAAGCAAAACCGTGCCTCAGCACTGGCCCAGCTGGTTCCTGGGGGAGACATTTGTTGGTCCTGCAGCAGTAAGAATTCAATTTTGACATGACTTTTTTTGGACTTTCCCACTATTAATGACTATATCTCATCTCAAGCAAGCCTTTATTGGCATATATAAAGATTTTAAATACAGAAATGGGTCCATACAGAATGAGATTAAAATTACAGATAGGAACAGGGCAGCAGTACAGCAAAATCAGTACAGAAGATTGTCAGGGCATATACCCATGGCACTGTAGAGAAACTTTGCTACTATTTCAGTTATTTCCCCATCTGGATTGTCAAGCTGAAACTGAACCTTAAAATCATCAGAGAACTCTGAAAGTTGGGCTAATATAGGATGTAGAAGATCCTGGCGTGGCACCAGAAAAAAAGAGCACTGGAGAAGAACATGGGAAACAGTTTCAACACGGTCCATCAAACAAAGACAACAGCTGCTATAATAAGGAATCCCATGAAATCTACCAGATAAAATGGCTGAAGGAAGAAAATTAAATCTGGCCAGAGAAAAGGCTCTACTTAAATTGGGAGCCAGGAGTTGGTAAAGGTATACTGCTGGGAGACTTACATTAGGGACAATCCCCAAGTTTATGGGAGAACAAGTTCTATTAGCAGAACTATAGAGTTTGTAACTCTAATCCCAAAAGACTGGATTTCATTTTTGAGAAGGCCTCAGACTCAGATAGCAGGGATAAGTATTCTATAGATAAGTTCAAGGAACTTATTTTAGCTTCAATACAGGCTGACCAACTAGAGTTGGCAAATTCAGATAATAAATGATACATATAACTAGGGGGATCAGAATTAAAATGGAGTCTCAACCAATATTTGATAGTGTGAAGCCATGCCTTGGTGGTCAACAGATTCTGACTGCACTCTAAACATAAGGCAGCATATGGAATACACATAGGAACCCCCATGATCTTACACAGAAAATTAGAGTGAACACGTTCAATTGAATTGTCAATAGCATCAATCCAGAGCAGAGCCCTGTACAAAACCTGAGCTCCAATTTTAGCATTGAAGGCTTTAAGAGCAGCAGGCATATATTGGTTACCTTGATCAGAAAAAATAAAAGTGAGATATTGCTGCAGCATTAACTTTGGCTGCATTAATAGCCATCCTACGGTGGAAGGTCCAAGTAGCATTAGATTGGAAATAGACACCCAGGTATGTAAAGTGCTTAACTTGTTCATAATGACTATATAATTATTTGAAGAGAGCAATTAGGAAATGTTTTGTAGAACAGTTAAGAAATGTATACTATACTGGAGCACAGTGCACTTATTAATTGTATGCTGATAGGATGAATTTTTGATGTACCACTTGTTTATAGGTCTGTGTGAAGATTCTTTGAGGGTACATTTGGCACCTACTTGCTTTATCTTTAATGATTCTTAGATGGTATATGTTTGAAATATTGAATTATATGATTCATGAGTTTTATGACTAATTTATAATTTAGCCAGTGTAGTTAGATAATCATGGTGGCAGTATTGTTCTTGTTAGGATTCTATTCCGTGATTCTCAGTACTTGCTACTAGCCTGGAGAGGAGGTGACTGAGATAGCCCTCTTCAAGCATTTGAAAGGCTGTCACATAGATGATGAAGCAGATTTGCTTTCTGTTACCCCAGAGGGTTGAACCAGAAACAATAGGTTAAAATTAAAGCAAAAAGATTTTCAGCTAAACATTAAGAAGAACTTCCTGACAGTTCAAGCAATTCCTCAGTGGAACAGGCTTCCTCGGGAGTTGGTAGGCTTTCCCTCATTGGAGGTATTTAAGAAAGGCTAGATGGTTACCTGAAGCTATTATGATTCTCTGACTTAATACGAATATACACAGATCAAGAGAGGGAATACATGAAGGGATGAACTGGTTCTTGGCTCTCATGGTTCTTTCTTATATGCCACGGGTAATACTGATCACCACTTTGGGGTCAGGAAGAAATTTTACTCCAGGCCAGATTGCCCAGGGATCCTGGATGTTTTTTGCCTTCCTCTGGGCATAGAGCAGGGATCACTGGAGGAGGTGGGGGGCGGAGATAGTTATGAATTTCCTGCAATGTGCAGGACATTGGACTAGATGACCCTTGGGGATCCTGACAGCTCTATGTTTCTAGGAGAAATCTGAGCCTGTGGAATCATTTTGTTTGATCTCTGGTGAACCAGAGTCTTTATTCAGAAGAAACATTTTTGATGCAACTTTAGACTATGTCATCTTTATATTATAGCATAGATTCAAAGCAACAAATAACATTTGTTTTACATTCCATTAAATCCTAAAACTTGTGACAGAGTCTGGGGGACTGGAAGAAGCTTCTAAACATCTACTTCACAAGTATCCCACAGATTTCTCAGAGAATTTTCCTTGTGAAATGCTGCACTTGAAAAAATCTTCAAGTCAACTTTGGGGTGGGGGAAATGAACTACCCCCATTTTTATTATTAAATGAGTTTTACAAGAACCAGCTGCAACTAATTTTCAGTGATGTGTGTATAGTCCTACAGATTTTTTGTACTATGGTGGAAGCTGAAAGAAATTTTAGCAAGCTAGGTTTTAGCAGGTGTTATACAATGGGACAAGAATTGTTAAGACCTTGTCTATTGAGTGTGAACTTGCAAGAGAGGATTCATGATTTTGCAATGAAAAAAGCAGGAACAAAAGCTTTATTGACATTGAAAGGATAATGACGAAAAAAGTTAAATGGTTAGCAAACTTCGGGGACTCTCAGGCTGGGTTTTATTATTGAAGCAAAGGCTGGAAATTTTCAGAAATGTAGAATATGTAACAGTAATTTCTGAATCAAAAAGAGTC
This sequence comes from Eublepharis macularius, assembly GCF_028583425.1. Lineage (NCBI taxonomy): Eukaryota > Metazoa > Chordata > Lepidosauria > Squamata > Eublepharidae > Eublepharis > Eublepharis macularius. The sequence continues at coordinate 122,583,097 of NC_072792.1, forward strand.
CAGTAGCACCTTTAAGACTAACCAATTTTATTGTAGCATAATTTCTGAATCAAAGCAAATTTTTTCACAGCTCATGAGATTATATGTGGCCGTTTCCACATGTCCTTATAGGGACGGCCTACTCATGGAATGCTGGCAGCTTTTCCCCATGATTCCAGACGTCTCCATTTGCAAATTGTATACAGGCTACTTGGGTTCCATTTTTTCAGTGCCATTTCTGAGACTGCACTTTCCCTAGTCTTTTCTTTTGTTGCGGGCTGATGGAGCACTTCTTCTACATTCTTGGGCATGTGAATGGTTAAAGCACTCAGAGGAATCGTCCGATCACAGCCCAGCTCCTCCCCTGAAGCTCTCAACATGCAATAGTGCATATTGGATAAAGATACATGAGGAGATGCAGAAGATTCTCAAACTCAGGTTTGAGCTGAACCGGAAAAATATGCTATTAAATATTTTACCAAATAATGTTACAAAAGAACAGGGACATCTCTTCTGGTATATGGTGACAGCCGTGAGAGTACAATATGCAGCAAAACGGAAAACAGATTCATGCCCTGACATGCCTGAGTGGGAAGACAAGATGTATGAATATGCATCAAAGGCTAAATTGACTTCCTAAGCGCAAAATAGATCAATATCAGAATTCTGGGAAAAAATTGAAAGATTTCTTTGATTATTTAGGTTAAAATCAAGACAAATTAAGGTAAGTATATTATAGAGATAAAATACAGAAGAGATAGGCATTAAAGTTTGGGTATAAGCAACTATGGAGAGGGGAAGAGAGCTATTATATAATTTAATTACACTGTTAGATACTTTGAAGATATTTTTCTGTTCGTTTAAATCTAATTCAAATGTAGTACTGATATAAATTTCTATGCACTTTCTATTGTTATGCATATCTTTTCATTTTAAATAAAACCTTTATGCAAAAAAAAAGTATGCAGTCATGAATAGAGATGGCACGAACCGCATTAAGAACCTCAAAAATGAAAATGGCAGCGCGATTGTGACCCGTCAGTTCGTGATTGTCCACGGCCAACGAACCAGCGTCCGGGAGAGGCCTGGTTCGTTGCATTCAGGTGCGGTTCAGGAAGCCAGACACTCAGGCGTCAGCAATCTATTCTCCTGGCAACGGAGCCAGGGGAATGCCTGAGCTCTGTCTGCCCTCCTTCTGTTGCCCTGAAAACCCAAATGGAAGCCCAGCTTTCCTTGATCAGCAGGGCTTCCTTCCAACTACGGAGCTGCAAAGCAGTTACAAGTTGGGAGAAGACACCCAGGGGAGGGAGGGGGAAGAGGGTGTTCTGTAGCCATGGGCACTCCAATCTCATCCCTGCAAACCCTGATAGGCAGCTCTGACGGCCAAACATAGACCTCCTGTGTTGCTGAATGGGACCCATGCTTATAAATAGCTGTGGTCTCCCAGGCTGGGTTTTACTTTCTGCAAGCAGTGGAGTGTGACAGAGCTCTTGCTTGTCACTTGCTAGCCTTTGAGGAGAGAGACTGAGAGTACAATTGAGCTTGGCTTTGGGGTATAGGGATCTATCTCCTCTGGTTCCAGGGCTGCTGCCTAGCTCTGGGGCCAAGCTCAGTGGGCACCTCGGCTGAGTGCTCACATTGATTATTGATCAGAGCCTGATCGGGTCAGGTCTGTGGGAGTGGTGGGCTAGGGCTCTAGCCCCTCCCTCCCTCTGGTGCCAGGGCTGCTGCCAGGCCCTGGGGCCAAGCTCGGTGGGTACCTCGGCTGAGGGCTCACATTATTATTAATCAGGGCCTGATCTGTTCAGGTCTTTGGGAGTGGTGGGCTAGGGCTCTAGCCCCTCCCTCCCTCTGGTGCCAGGGCTGCTGCTAGGCCCTGGGGTCAAGCTCAGTGGGCACTGTGGCGGAGGGCACACAGAGTCATCTCCTTTCCTGTCCTTAATTCTAGTTTTGTGGCACAATGAGTCTTCCTCTTATGTTGGCTGCCAAGGGTGGTTGTGGGGTGAAGTGCGATGGCAGTTCTCCTGGTTCAGTTGTGGAAAGCAGTATTGGGTGTGGCTCAGGGGCCGCAGGGAGTCCTCCCGCTCCCCCCAGTTCAACTATATGGGCTGTGGAGGCCCAAGAGGTCTTTGCGCAGGGGGGAGAGAATCTCTCTCAACATTTTGAGGAGAGGTGGGTGGGCGATGTATCCCTGCAGGAATGGTATGTGTGTTATGAAAGATCCCTCCCATCCCCATCCCAAACTCTCGGTGGTGTCCCCTCCTGCAGTCCACCCCTCACCCTGTCATATGTGTCCAGCCCCACAGCACAGCCTGTAACCATTCATCCTCCTTCCCCTGGGACAGTTAGCGGCCGGCGTTACAACGCCTCCATACGGAGGCACTTTCAAGCCCTTCCTGATGACCCTCATGTGGTGCAGTGCTGTGCCTGTGATGTCCTAGTACACAGGGGCAAAAACCCGAAGCACCTGTCTTTGACGGCCCTGACTCGGCACCTGAAGAGGCACCACCCGAGCCTGTCTCCCTCCTCACCCAGTGAAATATCCATTGGAGGGAGAAAGGGGGCGACCAGCTCTTCTGAGTGGGGGTCAGTGGGAGGATCACTTTGCCCTGAGGGTGATGCTGGTGAGAGCAGTGCGCTCCAGCAGGCTGCGCTGGTGGAGGTTGTCCCCTCGGGCAGGGGCAAAAACCCGAAGCACCTGTCTTTGACGGCCCTGACTTGGCACCTGAAGAGGCACCACCCGAGCCTGTCTCCCTCCTCACCCAGTGAAATATCCATTGGAGGGAGAAAGGGGGCGACCAGCTCTTCTGAGTGGGGGTCAGTGGGAGGATCACTTTGCCCTGAGGGTGATGCTGGTGAGAGCAGTGAGCTCCAGCAGGCCGCGCTGGTGGAGGTTGTCCCCTTGGGATCTGGGACAGCAGCACTTACAACTTTGAGGCTGATGGCTCAGGAGGCAGCTGCCGCCGCACTGTTCCTCAATGGGACCCTCGGGTGAGGACCCACGGTGGCTGGTAGATCGGGCCACCGGTCTGAATGACACGTCCTCTCCCTCCCATGCCGGGAATACCAGCGCACTCCTCTTTGGCCTTGCAGTTGCGGGGGGATCTTCCCACTTACCCCCCACATGACAGGTCCCCTCCCTCCCATCCTTTCCAGCAAGGCAGGAAGGTGGGTGATGCTGCTGATGGAAGCCTCCTTTGGGCACTTGCGCAGCAGCTCAGGAACTGTTGCACATATAGTTCAGCCACACGGTGCCCCCATCCATCACAAACACAGAGCCCTCTGAGCAGGGGGGAATGGGTCGCTCGACTGATGTCCTTCCCACAATGGCAGGAAGGTGGCCAATGTCAGCTGCTGCTGCTGTCCCATTTCCATCTCCCCCACTCAGGAACCATTCTCACCCGTCCAAACAATGTCTCCTGTCCTGTCCATCCTCTACTTTCTGCAAAGGCAGGACAGTGGATCAGGTCAGCCCCTGCTTCACGAGGGACTATCCTGTTACTGCTCCCTCCTTGGTTACACAGCTCGGTTATGCTTGCGCAGTCGATTGTATTGAGTACGGATACAGTCGATTGACAATGTGGCGGCACCCCTCTCAACGGGACTAACGGGACCTCTTTCGGCTGGGTGGGAATGTGTCCTGAAACTCCCGTCCTTTCCGTCGAGGCAGGAAGGGGTGTACTGTTGGCTGCCGCCACGCACTGTTCCTCAGTGGGACCCTTGGATGCGGACCCACGGTGGCTGGGGGATCAGGCCCCCGGTCCGAATGACACATCCTCTCCCTCCCACTTTGGGAATACCAGCGCACTTCTCTTTGGCCTGGCGGTTGTGGGGGGTTCTTCCCACTTACCCCCTACATGACAGGACCTCTCCCTCCCATCCTTTCCAACAAGGCAGGAAGGTGTGAGCTACTGGCTGCTGCCGCCGCACTGTTCCTCCGTGGGACCCTCGGGTGAGGACCCGCAGATGCTGGGGGATATTCCCCTCCCCCTCCTCATAATGACATGTCCTCTCCCTCCCATGTTTTCCAGCAAGGCAAGAAGGTGTGTACTGTTGGCTGCCTCTGCCATACTGTTCCTTGGTGGGACCCTGGGATGAGGACCCATGGATGCTCGGGGATATTCCCCCTCCCCCTCCTCATGATGACAGGTCATCTCCCACCCACTCTGGGAATACCAGCGCACTCCTTTTCGGCTTGGCAGGCAGTCACATGGGGGTGCTGCTGGTGAGTGGCCAGACCCCCCGACCCCTGAGGGGAGGCAGCTCCTCGCCATCTCTCCGTGCCTGCCTGGCCCGGTGGCCACCCCCAGTACACAACTTCCGGCCTGCGCTGGGAATACCAGCATGCTCCTTTTTGGCCTGGTGGGCGGGCACGTGGGGGGTGCCGCCGGCAAGCAGCCAGAACCCCCACCCCCTGAGGGGAGACAGCTCATCACCATCTCCCCATCCCCGCCAGGCCCGGTGGCCACCCCCAGTACACACCTTCCGGCCTGCGCCAGGAATACCAGCGTGCTCCTTTTTGGCTTGGCGGGCGGGCACATGGGGGATGCCACCGGTGAGCAGACAGACTCCCTGGCCCCTGAGGGGAGGTGTCTCATCGCTGCCTCCCCGTGCCCGCCATGCCCAGCGGCCACCGTCGACACCCACCTTTTGTACACTGGGCCAACGTCAGCCAGTGGCTCTAATTGTATTGAGTGGGAGTTTCCTGGGGCCTTGGATTGGAGAAGGTATAACTCCAAGATCCCTTTTTCAATCTTTTCCAAACTTGGTTGATGGCTGTAGGAGAGCGTGCAAAGACTCCCCGGGAATATGGGCTGTGTAAGTGCCAAAGGGGGGGGGCGTTCCTTGCCCCCCACAAACCACGAACCAGTTTGTCAATGGGAAATGTTAGTTGCGGTTCGTGATCTCGGGATCGTCATCGACACCGAACCACGAACCCCTGGTTCGTTAAATTTTTTTGGTTTGTGCCCATGTCTAATCATGAATGTGCAGAGCAAAAATAACATTTGAAAGGGAGACGGGTGACAATGACAAATGTGCTCGACTTCCCTTCTCAAATTTCTAGGTAAGTGCTTTTGGGGAGTGTGTTTGGAGGCTGAATTTTTGGAGCAACTCAGCAAAACACACATAAAAAAGGGCAAAGGGTGGGAATGACCAGCTGTGTGGAAACAGCCTGTATGTGATGAGGGACTGGTGTTGGTGTGTGTAGGGGGTACGTGAGGCTCATCTCTCACTGGCACACATACCCCCAGCTATCCTGCCATCCTGCCAGCTCTCCAGGCAGGTATCCTCTGGCTTCAGATTGGCAGGGAAGGGGGTTGCACCATCTTGTTCCTTCTCTTGCCCTGGGAGTGACAGCATGCTCCAACTGCCTCTTCATGCAATGCCTCCTTGGCCTTCACAGGAACCTGCTGGCAATCTCTTGTGGACCTGGCTGAGGTGGAGCTGTCTGGGCAACTGCAGTAGAAGGGTGAGCCTGCTGGGTGGCTGCAATGCTGTTCCCCAGGGTTGTGCCTGGGTGTTGGCTGCTTCTGGCCTATGGGTATGGGAGGCTTGGGAGTCTGTAGAGGCACCTGCAGCTGAGGTACTGCCAGAGGCAGCACTGCAAGGCCTCAGGAAGGTGCCTGCTGCTGCTGGGCTTGTGGGGTGGGGGTGGACAGGAGGACAGCATTGCCGGACAAGGTATATTACAAGTTTGTATCTGGCTTCAAAAACTAATACTTGGGTCCTGCCCAGACTGCACAGCTGTTTTAGCACTTGAAAAGGCACTGCGAGAGAACCAATCTCGATCAAGCCATTGTGACATTTTTAAATGACTTTAAAATGGTCACAGCATCCTCATGGCATTATGTCTAGTTTGGACCTCACCTTGCTTGGTTCCTGTGAACAGATGCATAGTGCGTTCCTGACTGGATTGCTTTGATGGTTGTTGTAGAAATTTTATGTCTGTGCTGCAGCAGTTTATTCTCTAGAGCCAAGTCATAGCAGCTTTGGATCTTACAGCTCTGATCGTTAACTACTGAACTGCTTTTCACAGAAGTGTTTTTAAAAATGCCACTATTATACTATTTCTACCATTAGACAACATCCTCAGTGTTGTATATCACAGGGAACATCTGTTACTTGAATTGGTCTCCTTGCAAGTAAGTGGTGGTGGTGGGAATTAGCAAGCAAGGAAGACAGCTAAGCAAAAGGTAGGTAACTACGGGATCTTTTTCATCAATTTTATGGGGTCACTTCCAATTATAGCAAATGAGACTGGTGCTTTAAATTCAAAAAACGATACTTTTATTGAAAGAAGAAAATGCATGCACATACACACAGGGTAAATAGTAAAAATAGTTACACGTGCACAGAGTCCTAGGAAGCTAGGCAGAAGTTGGAATAGAGTGAGAGAGGGGAAGTATATCTACCTATCCTGAAGAGTAGTCCAGTCCACAGAAGGAGAGAGAGAGTAGCTTCAAACGTCCAGTGTCCTCAGCCAGGAGAGCAAGAGGTTTAGAGTAACCTCAAGGGAACAGCATTTTGGATTCAATAAGTGTGCACAGAGAGAGAATCTTAGGGAAGAGGACCTAAGGGGGCAGCCTAGAAGCGTGCACAATTTGAATGGGGCAAGGGCACTACTCTTAGGGTAAAAAGTGCCCTGAGGTGGGGGATCCCACCTAGCAGTTGGAACAAAGACTCCAATGGTCAGTTCCTGGGAGTAACAAAAGATTTGATTACCTTGATTGGTAGCTGCCTGGCCGTGTGAAAGAGAATCCAAAACTTGTCCTGGCTCTGCACAATAGGACAGTTTTATGTATTGTCGAAGGCTTTCACGGCCGGAGAACGATGGTTGTTGTGGGTTTTCCAGGCTGTATTGCCGTGGTCTTGGCATTGTAGTTCCTGACATTTCGCTAGCAGCTGTGGCTGGCATCTTCAGAGGTGTAGCACCAAAAGACAGAGATCTCTCAGTGTCACAGTGTGGCACTGAGAGATCTCTGTCTTTTGGTGCTACACCTCTGAAGATGCCAGCCACAGCTGCTAGCGAAACGTCAGGAACTACAATGCCAAGACCACGGCAATACAGCCCGGAAAACCTACAACAACCAATAGGACAGTTTGTTAATGAAGTCCACTGGAACGGAGTTGATGAATTTAGTTGGGGAATGTAACTTCCCAGGAATGAGTTATCAATACTTATGAATGCTAGTTAATCTTCTCCTCAATCATGGACAGGAGATCTCATCACAGAAGGAGGGAAAGGAAAGTGTTAAGTGGGAAGACACTATGAGACCTTTGTTGCTCTGGAATCCTTTAGGGGCTGGGGAGACGGCAAAACTAATCACCCCGAGTCTCTCTGCATTTACATGCAGCATTCCATTCATGCCTTGATCTCCCGGGTGGGACTCAGCAACTGTTAACTGGAATTCCCCTAGCTGCAATCCAAACTGCCATTTTAAATTCAGGTGCCTTGTGATTTTATATCACCAGTAGCCATGTTAAATGGCTATTAAAGATGACAGAGGCTGGGATGACTGCTTACACACCTACCAGCTCAGCCCAAACTTTGCTTACTGGTTGCAAGCAGGGAGCCAAACCCTCAACAGGCTCAAGCTGTTCTGCTGTTCATGAAGGGTCTGACCCTGTTTGTTGGGTCACTCCTTCAGAACAGAACAGGACAATGCTATGCCATCAGAATCACTTCAAATATGGTCATGTCTCCCAGTGGAAGTCTTACTCTTCTCACTCCACTACAGACCTGCCATCACTGTCTAGATAAATAGTTAGTGTATCTTCTGCACAGATATGGGATTGCTTGCAAAGAGGAAGGAGGTGGAGATAGACCAATGTAACCACGGTGTAATTGCAGGCCCACTGGACTGATGGCCATGGGTAACTGCAATGAGATAGGGTGATCTGAAGCTCAGCCTTCAGACAGTTTTCACTATCAAGTATAGTGAACTTGTTTGCTAAATCTTGCTGCAAGGTTCATGCATGATACAAATTTTGTTTGCTACAAGGTTTTCAACATTCCTAGTAACAGTGCTCATTTGCTAAAACTGAAAAAAATTAGAGGTATCAGGCTCTTCAGATCACCCACTATAACAGGGGATCCTAGGAGAGGCACAGGGAAACGGGTGGCAAACATGAGAACAAAGCATACACACATGCTCCCCCATCACTGGAAAATCTCATTATTTCCAATAGAATGTGGAAGCCAATTCCCTAAAAATCAGCTCCAAACACTAAAATTTGATCCAGCTTTTAGAGAACTGGCCTCTGGCACAACCTGTCACTTCCTCATCACAACAGAAATGATGACATTTTCCGGTGATATGGGAGCACATAGAATAAGTACCCACCACTCCCTGTCCCCCAGTTTGGTCCCCAAGGAGGTATATTTCCATGGGGGGGGGGGAATAGTGATGACAAGAAGCTCACAATGAAGACAAAGTCACCTAAATATTATGCCTCAACTAACAACAAAGCCCATTGTGGGGGAAAAATACAACGGGCTCTAGAAAGGGGAGGGCGGACAGGCAAGCATTTGCTCCTCCTCCATCACCGATTCCACCTGCTGAAGGAGGGGGGTGGGCATTGTCATCTGCTCCATGCCTGATCTGCCTCATCTTGGCCATGTGAAGGGGTAGTGGGCTTTGTTACCTGTTCCATGCCTAATACATGCCGGGTAAAGGGGGGAGCATTGCCTCCTGTTCTGTGCCTGAACACAGTTGGGTGAAAGCAGGCAGGCATTGCCGCCTGCTCCAAGCCTGATCCCAGCTGGGTGAAAGGGGGTGGGCATTTCCACCTATTCCCCACTGGGTGAAGGGAGGAACAGGCATTATCTCCTGCTCAGTACCTGATCCTGACAGGTGAAGGTGGGCGGATGGCTTTACTACCTACTCTGTTCCTAATCCCAGCTGGGTGAAGGGGGTGTGGGCATTGCCATCTGCTCTGCTCCTGATTCCAGCAGGTTGAAAGGGGGGCATGCATTGCTGCATGCTTGGATCTTGATTCTGGCAGGGTGAAGACAGGGTGGGCATTGCTGCCTGCTCAGTGGCTAATTCTGGTAGGTTGAAGAGGGCAGGCATTGCCACCTGCTCTGCTCCTTATCCCAGCTGGGTGAAGGGAAGAAGGGCATTGCCTCCTGCTCTGTGCCTGATCCCAGTCAGGTGAAGGCACAAGGTGGGCATTGCCATCTGCTCCACTCCTGATATCAAAAGGGTTAAGGCAGGGGAGGGCATTGCCACCTGCTCCACTCCTAATACCAGCTGGGTTAAGGTGGAGGATGGGCATTGTCACCTACTCCACTCCTGATCCCAGTTGGGTGAAGGAGATCTGGCATTGCTATCTGATCTGCTCCTGATCCCAGCTGGGCTAAGGTGGGGGGGGGCGTGGGCATTGCCGTCTTCTCCACTCCAATAAGTGCTGGGTTAAGGCAGGGGGAAGGCATCGTCACCTGCTCCACTTCTTATACCAGCTGGGTTATGGTGGGGTGGGCATTGCCATCTGCTCCGCTCTAATAAGAGCTGGGTTATGGCAGGGGGCAGGCATTGCCACCTTCTCCACTCCTGATCCCAGTTGGCTGAAGGGGGGTGGGCATTGCCACTGGCTGCTCCTAATACCAGCTGGGTTAAGGCAGGGGGTGGGCATTGCCACTTACTGTGCTCCTAACACCAGCTGGGTTAAGGTGGGGGGCAGGCATTGCCAACTGCTCCGCTCCTAATACCTAGCAAAAATAGCTGGCTGTACCTGTAATCAGCAATGTGGAAAAAAAGGGTAAACACCCACAGGATACAAAAAATCAATTCATATATATTTATAAGATATTTCCATTCATCTGATTCCAAAGTATCAAAAGTGCAAGGTGCTCATAACTACTTATACAGAATATCTTTACAAAATGCCTATACAACAATTCTATAGATATGGAAAGAGTGGAGGACTTCTGCCTATGGGCTAACAGCAGGGATCCTAATGTGAAATTCACGTGGAAATTTCATGAACGGGAAATTAATTTTTTGGACTTTATCACTTACAAAAGTGTTGAAAGTAGGGTTGGAATTAGGACCTACCACAAGAAAACTGACCGTAACTCTTATCTGAATTATCAGTCTTTTCATCCCCAACATTTGAGATCTAATATACCCTTCAGCCAGCTACTAAGGATCAGGAGAAATTCTACATTGGCTGTGGACTTTGAGAAGGATGGCAGAAGGTTATGCGAACAATTTAGTAAGAGAAATTATCCATCAGGGATTATTAAAAAAGCACGGAATAGAGCAATCAAAGTGAATCGGGAATCACTGTTTGTGAAACGTAACTATACACAGGAAAATAGGATTACATAGGCATTTGACTTTACTCCTAGAGCAAATCAGATCAAAAAAATTATTTATTGACATTGGGGGCTCATAGAGTGCATCAAAGGTTGTGAGATGAGACCTAGAATTGCCTTCCGCAGGACGCAAAATTTGGGAAACAGCCTAGTCAGGGCAGATATTCATCAGGAGAAAGCAGTACAACAGTTACCGGTAGGTAACTTTAAATGTGGCCATTGTCAAGCCTGCAAGTATTTCCAAGAAGGGAAGGTCTTTGCCTTTAAAGAAAAAAAGCATGTCATCCGGCACTTTGCAAATTGCAATATGAAGGGAACCATTTACACTATAGAATGCCCTTGTAAACTACTGTATGTAGGTTGCACGCTTAGACCAACTAAGGTACGCATTCTAGAACATATTTCACGTATCCGAAATAACATCTTAGAGGCTCCTCTAACCCACCATTTTAGGGAGTTGGGACATCTAGAAAGCGACCTCAAGGTGTTTGTTTTGGAGGTCTGCAGGGGACGCAATCACGATCTGATGCAGACTCAGCTTTTGCAAAGGGAAGCGTTGTGGATATTCAGGCTTAATTCAAATAAACCTAATGGTCTTAATAATGAACTGGTACTAAATTGTTATCTATGAATGGTATAGGGTTGGACCAGCCTAAAACTCTTGGATGCGCTGTCACTTTAAGATGTTACCAAAGGCGGGGACTACTGGATATTTAAGGAGATTGCCTTGATGATAGGGCGTGCGTGTAAAGAACACCGCCGCCCGTACCGGGATGTATAAATGATTCATTTCTCTTAAAGTCTACTTTTGGTGGTATTGTGAGTATATTTAACATTGCAGAGGAAATTTGAAGAATGGTATCACGATTTATAGCTGATTAGACATATGTTTCGTACAGAGATAGAAGCTCCTGAAGAAGCAGGCGCGAAATCTGCTCGCAGCCGGCCTCAGATTGAGCATTCTATGGGAGCACGTTTCATCACGCTATCCCAGGGGGGAAAGCAGCCCCGCAAGTGTATATTCTCTGACAATTACACTTCCACCGTATCGGAATGAAATTAAGAAGTTATACTCCAAGTTATGGAAATGAGGAATGAAAGATTGGCTCTAAGATTTGAAGACAGTGTGGAGTCCATAGTCGCCAAGAATTGGTTTATAGACTGTTTACTATGAAATGATATTACCCTGAATGTAATTATACTGAGTAAGATTTTTTGTATAGAATTGTTGTATAGGCATTTTGTATAGATATTCTGTATAAGTAGTTATGAGCACCTTGCATTTTTGACGCTTTGGAATCAGATGAATGGAAATATCTTACAAATATATATGAATTGATTTTTTGTATCTTGTGGGTGTTTACCCTTTTTTTCCACACCGCTCCTAATACCAGCTGAGTTAAAGCAGGGGGAGGGCATTGCCAACTGCTCCGCTCCTGATCCCAACTGGTTCAAAGGGGGGGTGGGCATTGCCACCTTCTCCACTGCTGAAGATACCAGCTAGGTTAAGGCAGTGGTTAGGCATTGCCACCTGCTCCACTCCTAATATCAGCTGGATTAAGGCGGTTGCTGGGTATTGCCACCTTCTCTGCTACTAATACCATGTGTTAGGGTGGGGTGGGCATTGCCACCTGCTCTGCTCTTAATACCTGCATGCATAACATAAGGCAAGACCCAGCTAAAGCAGCACAAAACCAAGTGAGGAAAAAAAACCCCACCAAGTCAAAAGCGTATCCAAAATTTACTTGAACAACTTAAGGTGGCAAGTGCTCAATTTCTCATGTGCATACAACAATTCACAGCAAATACATATGTGTAATTGACTCCACAGGTAATGACTCCAAGGTACAAGGTAAGTAAGTTTAGCAAATAGTCTTTAAATATACAGTCTTTTCTTTCTTCTTCCAGTTTGTAATTTGCTCCCATCCTGCTCCTGGCCTGTGCTTCCCACCATGGTGCTTTGCCTAAGCTTCCCTCCATGACAGCGCCCTCTGGTGGTACACCAGGGTATAAAGTGACTTATCTGAAATACGCTTACTCAATTATATAGTAAGATGGTTGAAACAGTGTAATGGCGTAATTGCATTAATCAAAATTAAATAAAAATGGTGGCAATGGGAAGCACTGTAGATGGAAGCTGGCACTGGTTCTATGCTTTCCCATGTGTACACGCAAATGTCTATATGAAATTAACACATCCATATATGTTCAGACCCCTTTAAACATTTGAGCTTGCTGAACCAGCAACTTCTCCACCAACTCTTGTTCTAAACTAAATAACAAGCACAGTATACATTATTTCACCAATGCTAGATAACTTTTCTTCAGCCCATTACATGTTGAGCATGCACCAGCATCATGCATTCCCAATTGATCAATGCCCCAGATTTTGTACATGCAAGCTGAACACAAACCACATAAGCCTAATGCTTTTAAGTAATGTATGAATCATCTGTGATCCTGAGGCATACATAATCCTAAAAAATTGGTAAATTGTAAGCATGCTCTAACAACAGCATTCGAGACAGCTACATTCTTCATTGTTCCACTTTGAATTGTTCTTTTTGAATTGTGAAGAAATCATGAAATGTGATTCTATAGGGTCTGCTACTCATAATGGAACAACCCAGTTTCTAGAAGGAAATATGATGTAGAGAGGATGTATTCTGTCCTCATAGCTCAAGGCTTCTTATATTTGCAGAAAAATGCAGGAAAGAGCCACTTCTCATTTACTCTCGTATTTTATGAAGATGGAACATTATTTACCAGCTGCAATTTTTATGGCATCCCAATCTGCTTTCCCTGGATTTTTTTTCTTCTTATCAACCACAAATCTCAATTCCTTACTCAGTAGAAGTGATTATTTCTTGGCTGACTTCCAATAGGCTCCATAAATTGGCCTAAGTTCACAAGCCTTAGTGAACTTGGCTGTAGAGGATTTTACCTTTGATTATGTTAACACCTGTACTTGAGGATCTCTTTTTTCTCATATAAGAAAGAAAACTATAAAATCTGAACAGCAGTAACAATTTTCACAAGTTTACTCTTTGGGCCCTGAAGGCAAACTCACTGAGGGAAAAAGAGTTTTCAACCGATTGATCTTATTACAAAGTTGGGGGAACTGTGTGGGGGAAAGATACAGTCATCCATGCTTTAAAAATAGTGTAAAGTCAGCCAATATAGGAACCAACGTTTATTTCTGTTGGGGTAAACAGAAAGAAACAAAAGTACTCTTAAATATAATGATAAAAGTCTCAAAAATGGAATTTAAATTAAAAATGGAATGTAGAATAATTTAAAAGAAACAACAAAGTGATGTTTCTAAACCCATCACTGAATAACTGTGGCCCAGCATTCCTAAGGTACAGCCAAGTAGAGATGGGCATGAAATGGGGAAAACGAAGCAAGCGTTTCATGTTTTGTCACATTCCATGAATCACGAACTTTCATGAAATTGTCCCGTTTCGAGAAACAATTCGTTAGTTTCATGATTCGTCAGAATCCAGGGCACTTCAATGGCCCCCTTCATACCCACAGATGCCAAACTCGCAGGGAGACTTCAGCAGGCTCTCCTCCACCCACCCTCACCCAACAAACCAGCAAGAACAAATGCTCTAAATAAGAATAATCAAAGAAAATTAAAGACAAAAAGTAGGCCTCAGTCAAGCTAGGCTCCAGAGCCCTTAGGAAAATGCAATCAACAATTATCCCAAATTCATATATTTAATGTGCTAAAAGTGCTCAGTGCGAGTAAGTCCATCATATGAATTGTATTTTCTGCTTGTTTGGTGCCCTTGGGACAGCTCTTTTGTTACCTTTAGGCTCCAGAGCCAGGCAATGCCCTGAGATTGAGGTTGGGTGGGGTGGAGGAAAGAAGGCATCCTCACCCAATGACCTTCCCAGCAAGGCCAAGAGCTGAAAATAAGAAAGAGGCTTTTCAGTCTCTTTTAAAGCAGCAGCAAATCCAGTCAAAAGCTCCCAATTCCACTCTCTCACTCCAAATCCCAGCAACAGGTCCTCCCTCTCCCTATGTCTACTGGAACTGAAAAGCACAACACAGAGAGCTGTGCCTTATATAAGAAATGCTCACATAGAGCATTTCTCTGGTTGGCAGACAGACCTGCCTAACAGGGTTTGGAGTGATGAGATTGGTGTTCCAATGGCTACAAAAGGCCCATCTCCTCAGTTGCCTAGGGGATTAACCCCCCTGCTCCTTGCTGTATAGGGCAGAATGGAAGCTCTCCAGTTGGCAGGGAGAATTGCCTATCAAGGTTATGTGGGCTAACATTGGGGTTTCCAATGGCAACAAAAGGTCTGCAGACATTCTGGGCCTATGTTACCTAGGGGATTAATGGATTGGCGCCAGCCTGTCTGGCATCACAAATCATTCATGAATCGAACGAATCAGCCCCAAAAGTTGTGAATTTCGTGAAAATTGCAGCCCCATGAAACACTTTTTGTGAAACATGAATTGGCCCGATTCATCATGAAATTTGATTCGTATTTTGATTTGTGCCCATGTCTACTGTTTAGCATCAGCTAAGAGGTTGCAATGTTGCTTCTCACTTCCACCATTGTATCTCTCTCCCAATCTCCTTACTGGAAAATGGTTTATCTTGATCACCTTAGTGGTAATAGTGGAAGGGCTTGACTTGATTTGAGTTAAAGCCCGTAGCTTAGGATTGGGTAATGATCTGAACCAGCACCAGTATGGGTAGCTTTCTTGTAAGGTACATAGTGATTGATGGAGTTCAGAGGATATTTCTGCAGCAAAAGATGTTATACAGTAAAAATAAGTTCACAAAGTTCCTTCACACACCAGTTTTCAGAACATGACTTACTATGCAGGTGTCTCTGTATGCCTTTGGTTGTTACTATAATAAATCTGCTTCCCCCTCTATTTGCTAATGTTTGTGCAAGTATACCTTTATAATTTTTCCCATATGATGTGATCAGTGCTATTGTTATTATGGCCTTGTAAAGTAATTAGCTACTGAGCATGAAGAAAGAGTTTGATACGAACCATGGCTACAATTATTAAGGCAATATGATCACCAGTTCACCTCTTTTCTAACTGAGGGAGCTGAGCAAGGTAAGCAAGTCATTCATAATACAAGTTTACTGAGCTCATAATGCCTAACAGCACCATCCTAAGCAGAGGTTATACCCTTTTAAATCCACTGAAGTCAAGAAAGGTGTACCTCTGCTTAGAAAGACAGTGTAAATGCAGTATTACCCAAAACATTTCATCAGCCTATACTTTTAAATCAAGAATATTATGATTGTATATTCTGGTTTTGTGCCTATGTAAAATTTTTGTGCCTTATATTAGATGATCCAATAGGTAACCACTATGTTGACATATGTTTGTTGTGTGGTGAAATTGATTTCAGAATTGCAATTGAATGAATTAATCTACAGAACAATAATCTCCTGGCTACAGAGATGTCTTTCTTGTAATTTTCATTTCTAGAAATCTTACCTATGTCCTAAACTCGTTGCTCGCAAATGTGTCATGCAATATAAGATAGGACAGAGGAAAAAGACTTGCAATGCAATCTTTATTTTCTTTACTACAAAAAAGGTAATCTGCTCCTAAGGAATAATCCATTACAAATGTTGCCAGAGAATTGATTTACATTTTTTTTGGATGCTACTCAGGACTAAAACCACACATATTAAAAAAAAAATTACAAACACCAAACAGCCAATAAATAAAATGTAGTCTCCTTCACCTTATTAAAAATTCTGTTTGTAACTGCTATGCTGTTCAGTATGAACATGATTCCAAACCAGGAGAACAAGAACACAAATTTAACTATCTCGTTGCTCTTAACCACTACACCAACAGCAGTTTGATGTAGAGGTTAAGAGCAGCGGGACTCTAATCTGGGCAACCGGGTTTGATTTCTCACTAGACGTGGGCAAAAACAGAAAAAAACAAACATGGTGTTCGTTGTTCGTTGCCATCCATGAACAACGAACACTGACAAACATGATCCTGTCGTGAACATGTTCATTGTTTGTTGTTTGTGGGGGCCAGCAGGCTCTCCTCCAGCCATCAAAATCCCTACTGCACCACTCTCAGAAACCCTACCTGAGCAGGCAGCAGGAAATGCACCAATAATAAATAATAGCTTGGCCCCAGAGCCTGGGAGCAGCCCTGGAACTTGAAGGGGTAGATCCCTATCCCACCACACACACAAAAAAAATTCAAGCTCCAGTGCACTCACCATGTCTCTCTAACAGCAGCTGTCTCTCACTGAAAGCCAGAGCTGGGAGCCCCTCTCCCCCCTGGTCTTTTCCTCTTGTAACAAATTTGGAGCTCCAGTCCACACTTGGAAGGAAGACCTGCCTATCAAGCTAAATTGGGCTTAGATTGGGGTTTCCAGGGCAACAGCAGGAGTTCAGACAGAGTTCAGACAACCCCTGCCTGAGTTGTCATGGGAATTTATTGCAGATGCCAGACTGTCTAGCTTGACCAACAGCAACGGACAGCAACGAACGAGGCTTGCAATGACCACCTGTTCGTTTAGAATGGGGCCTCACGAACAGCTTGTTTACGAACAGCCGAACAGGCGATTTGTGGGCTATTTTGCATTCGTATTGCTGTTTGTGCCCATCTCTATTCCTCACTCCTCCACTTGAAGGACCAAAGAGACCTTGGGTCAGTCACAGCTCTCTGGAGCTCTCTCAGCCCCACTCACCTCACCCGGTGATTGTTGAGGGGATAATAATAACATACTTTGTAAACCGCTCTGAGTGGGTGTCAAGTTGTCCTGAAGAATGGTATATAAATTGAATGTTGTTATTATTATCTTGTGAAGGAGCCAGAAATACATTATTTATTTGTTTATTAAAGTATTTGTACATGACTTTCCTCTTGACTCAATACACCTTACAGATAATAGTTACAATATACATTACATATTAAAACCACATAAAATAACCTCCTCCCAAATTCCTCCCTTCTCCCCTTAAAAATTCCTGCTGCACATACCCTATTCAAAGACCTAACAAATATGTCTTATATGCCTTCTGAACATCCCCAACAAGGGGGCTCCCTTCACCTCTTCAGGGAACCCATTCAATTGTGTGAGGACCATTATGGAAAACATCCAATTCCTGGTTGATGGTAAATGATCAACCCCAAGTGAGGGAACAACCAGCAGATGGAAGCCTAAAGACCATAGTTGGTACATGGATTATACCCTGATTTTGAACTCTGAAAAAAGCTCTTTTTCTCCAGAGAGTTTTCTATCAGTACAAATTTTGATAGACGATTTCCTAATGAAGGTGAATGGGGCAGGGTCATTTATCACTTTGTCAAATAACCAGAAGACAAGATACTCAGAGCCAAGCTACAAGTGACTTTTTTCACATGGACAACAGTTGATCGTTTTCGCAAGTTTTCTTGGGAACTGAAATCCCAGTGTCCTTCCCCTCTCTGTTAGAATCACTGCCTGAAGAGCCAGAGAAAGCTGGCTGCAGCAGAAGCTTTTGCATATCGTTCCTCCAGCCACAAGCCTGCTCTCAACAATCGTTTGGGGTCAGGCAGCTGCTACTTTCTCCCTGGGCGTCCTGCTCCCAAGGAGCTGCTCTGGAGAAAGCCACCCTTCCCTTGCTCCTGAGCTCCTGGAGAAAAACTGGAATGAGGGCATGTTAGACCAGCAGCAGATTCTTCCGCTGTTGCTGTGGCTGGAGCTTCACCAACACTGCGGCTTTCTCCAGAGCAGCTCCCCGGGAGCAGGATGCCCAGGGAGAAAGTAGCAGCTGCCTGCCCCCAAATGATTGTTGAGAGCAGGCTTGTGACTGGAGGAACGATTTGTAAAAGCTGCTGCTGCAGCCAGCTTTCTCTGGCTCTTCAGGCAGCAACTCTAACAGAGAGGGGAAGGACACTGGGACTTCAGTTCCCAGGAAAACTTGCGAAAATGATCAAGTGTTGTCCACTTGAAAAAAGTCACTTGTAGCTTGGCTCTCAGAATAATATGGCACCATCTTTGGGATTATGGTAGCAGGAGAAAAGGGAGGGAGGAATTTTTTTTCTTTTTCTTTTTTAAATTTTATTTTTAACTTTTTCAATAACAACAGCAAAATAAGATATTGTACAAAGATTTTTAGCGTTACATTATCACAAGGATTCTACATCTAAAAGTGATTATAGTTAGAGGTATGAAAAATAATAATTTGTAAAATTTTACCAACTTGCCTTAACATTTACGTAAACAGTTGTCTACCTTCCCTCCTGCTGAAATTGCCCACCCCTCCCTCCATCCTTAACAAACCTTCCCTCCCTAACCTCCCCCTCCCCCTACAAAGATAGATACAAAATGCTAGATTCGCTAATCAAGTGTTATGCACAAAACAAAAAAAGAGAAGAATTACAGTTAAACTTAAATCACTTGATCATGTTATTTAAACAGCTCTCTATACCTTGTGGGTATATACCCCACTCAGGTACTTGGTATCACTTACCAAGGTAGAAGAGCCATAATACTTCCTGGAGCTGAACCTGAAATAATATAATGCTTTAACTTTTCCCACCCCCTAACCTTAATTGGTAAACTAGAACATTGTATTTGTTAGAATATATACAGCTGCTTCTATGGAGAAAAGTTAGAATTATAAGCAGGCTACAATGAGGAAAATGACTATTAAGTATGTCTGATTGGAATTTTACTACCCTTTTGGGGAGTAGGAGGCTGAGATCTTTTCCTTTTAAGAGATATAGTCTCTGGGTCTATGGGTATCTCCAGATCCATATTCTTCAGCAGGGTCAAACCTGATTCTTGGTCTTCTGCCAGATAAGTGTTCCCTTTGTGTGTAACTTGAAGCTTTGTAAAGTTTGACCATCTGTATTCAACTCCTGCTTCTCTAAGAGTTCCTGTGATTAGTTTAAGTTCTCTTCTTTTGTTGAGGATTTCTTTTGGCAGATCAACAAAGGCAGCAATATAAGACCCATTATAAGTAAGTGAGTTCTTTTTTTAAAATCAATTTTTATTGGATGAGATAACATATATTCCATACATTTCATACTACATGGTTCAGCTACATTTACCCCTTATTCTGGTATATATGCCCCCACCCCTTCTCCCTCCCCTCTTTTCCTTTTTGACTCCCAAAAGCACTATAACCCCTTATTTCTTATCATTATCACTATTCTATTATTTGTTTCTATTATTAAAGGTAAAGTTCATACTTATTCTCTGTATATCTTAATAGTTATCCAGAGACCACAGTTGTCCTTTCACATCCCACTTGTTTTCAAAATAGTCCTTAAATTTCCCCCAATCATTCAAAAATTCACTTGGATTTTGTTCTTTCAATTTTCTTGTCATCTTGTCCATCTCCGCCATGTACAACAGTTTCTGAATCCAATCTTCAACTTCTGGTATTTCTTCTTGCTTCCAATACTGTGCATATAGTAAACTTGCTGCTACCGTCATATAATATAATAGTGTTCTATCCTTGACATTAACTTTTTCCATATTTAAACCTAACAACAGCAGTTCCGGGCACTTCAACAAATTACTTTTCACAATTAACAACATTTCTGCATAAATCTTAGATCAAAAAAGCTTGGCCTTTTCACACGTCCACCACATATGATAAAAGGAACCTTCATGTTTTTTACATTTCCAGCATTTGTTCTGTTGAGTTCTGTTGTCTGGCCATTTCTAAGATCTTTCTTCTTGAACTCCCATCTGAAAAAGTTGCTAAAATGTCCCTGGGGCTTTTCCTTCGTGGATTATTTGGCAAACCAAGTCGATGTGCTGTGGTAATTAAAGGGGCAGTACGATCTCTGAGGTTTAGAATTTTTGTTAGCCATTTGTTCAAGAAAGCTGCAGGATCTTCATTTATTGCTTCATTTTCTTCAATCCCTCTAAATTTAAGATGAAGCTTGTGATTTGAAAGTTCTAGGGATTGAATTTTACTTTTCATTAAGTCATTGTCCTTTTGCAAGGCTTGGATTTTGTTTTGCAATGAAGTACTCAGATCCATTGCACAATCGGCCTTATGAATGGCTCTAGTAATGTCCAATTTTATATCTGAGATCTGGTCAGTTAAATTTGTAATTTTATACAAGATTCTTTGCTCCATTTTTTTTGCAGCAAGGGCAGATTAGTTTCAGACAAAGTTTTACCTGTTGCATTTGCCTCAGGCGCCATTTTGAGTGCTTCTTCTCCAGCGTTGTTTTGAGTCTCAGGCTGCAACGGCACGGGAAAGTAATCCTGGAGCTTTTAAGCTGACTTGCCATTTGTATTTTTCTTTTCTGCATTGTTCTTGCCATTATTTGAGCGTTCTTGCTTAAATGAGTTGCTTTCTTATACTAATTGGATCGAGGGGAAAGCAGAGCTCAGGTTTCTGCGTCTGTCTTCATCCGAAGCAGAGCCACGCCCCCAGGGAGGAATATTTTTAATAGGTTCCACTGTCCCATTTTTGTGTGTAAATCACATTCCTTCTAGGATGTATTTTAGAAGTTTTTAGATATATTTAGACTCTTCATACAGCGCTTAGATGTTTGTCATGATCTCAAATGCATTTGGGAAGAGTGTGGGCTATTGGCTTTTGAACATATATTATTCCATGAAAAAGGAATCGCTGAGATTTTGTAAAGTGAATACTGTAGCTGTCACTTTTACTTTTGTGATTAAAACCTAGAGGATTGTTTCATACCTTTTCTTCAACGGCTTAAGCTTCTCCCTACCCCCCACCCCCAAAGTCAACTGGGAGTTACATGCAACATATTCAAGACTTTGAAATTATTCACAGACCTAATTTATTACTTTCTTTGTAGAAGGATATAAGGAATATATCCTCTCTTCCTTGATTGCTTCCTTTCCTTTATTATTATTATTATCCCCTTGTTGTACAACTATGAAATATAAATCTATTTTTATCACAGAAGAATATGCGTAATGAAATAAAACATATTTCAATTTATTTAGCTTTTTCTGGGATAAAATCCAATTATAGTCTTTTAAGTATCCCCTAGTTGATATTATTCTTTTACAGAAGTTTCAAGCTATGCTTTATGATAGGCATTTAGATACTGTATCTTGTCTCTTTGCTTATTTTAAGGTAGCATTCAAAAAGTAATCATTCTTGCTCTATTACATTTGCATTTAGGAAAAATATTTTTAAATCATAATCATAATGAGTAGATAGCCATACGCTAGATAATAACATATGCAAGGCACAGAACATTTATTTTGTTAAGAGAACTGTCTTCTTCTTTTAGGAAAAAAGAACCTAAAATCAAGAACTTCTTACCATCTTGCAAACTGCCTTTCCTCTCTGATAGGAAGCAGCTTTTTTAAAAAAAAATCAGTGTATGCTTTCTCCCATCATGCACCCATCAGTCCCGTGACTGGTATAAAAGCTACTTGTGGTGAAAATTCTCACACTGATTAAAAACTTGGTGGGCAGGAGTCCTGTATTCATACAATCTCCAGAGGACAGCATTACAATAAATGTGATAGAAGAACAGCATAACAGTTCCACATGAATAGCCAACCAATCACATGGAGAAACATTGTGCATAATCTATCCCCTTTAAAAGGAGAGATTGCTTTGTGTGTGGAAGAGCTAGTTTGTATTAGAAGTTTCCTGAACAGTAGAGGAGATGCTTAAACTGACATTTCACTGTACTATTGTAGTGTTGGCCTAGTTTTGTGTATGGACCATCGGCTTTCCTAAAGAAGATAAATTTATTTATGAAGTTTTATCTTCCTCCTCCTCAATGGTGCTAGAAGTAAGTTACTAGATATAATGTGAATTCTTGGAGCAAGTAGAGAATTAGAGAAGAGATACTGCTACAAATCTGAATTCTTCTAAAAGTATACTTGGAGAAAGCTATGTTCTGGGAAAGAAAGGCCATTTACTTAGCAACACCTCAGAAACTGATGATGTTATCAGTAATTACCACAATTGCTTCTCCTCCATATGAGAAACATTATTTAACACTATGGCTTCACACTGAGGGCCTAACCTGTCATACATCAGAGCACTGATGTTGCCTTATCAGGAGAAGATTCCAAATACTATGAGGAGGCTAAAGTCCTAGACGCATGCCAGTGTGCAACCTCCTCCAGAAGCTCCCTTCAATGCCAAGAAATACCCTCAAGAGTCTAGGAGAGCTCACTCACTATGGCTAGAGCACATCTGCCTGGACCTTTGACTCAGATCACTATGTATCATTGTTGTCCCCTTGCAGTTATGGCAGCACATACCAGTGTCTTTTACGCATCAATCTTTATGAGTTTGCCATGCTGCCAACAGTTTTGCTAAAAAAAATCAGTTTTGTATTTCTTTGTTATTCAAGAGGATTTGGGTCCAATGGCACATTAGAGACAAGCAAGATTTTCAGGGTATAAGCTTTGAAGATATCCAGTATCTGAATAATACAATACAATCGCCTGCGCGATCGCAGCTGAGCTGTCCCTCGTGACCAAGGAGAGAGCAGCAGCAGGATAGTCCTTCGTGAAGTGGGGGCTGAGATGACCCACCGTCCTGCCTTTGTGGAAAGTAGGGGATGGGCAGGACAGGAGACATTGCTTGGACAGGTCAGAGTGGTTAATGAGAGGGGGAGACAGAAACAGGACAGCAGCAGCAGCTAACGTAGGCCACCTTCCTGCCTTTGTGGGAAGGACATGAGTCAAGGGATCCATTCCCCCCTGCTCAGAGGGCTCAGCATTCGCGATGGATAGGGGCACTGTGTGGCTCAACTATATGTGGAACAGCTCCTGAGCTGTTGCACAAATGCCCAAAGGAGGCTGCCTCCAGCTTCACCCACTTTCCTGCCTTCACAGAAAGGAGGTGTCATGATGATCTGGCTGTACCAGGAAGGCTTAGCAAGGTCTCAGAAGCCTGTTAGCAGTGGGACTGGACCTGGCTAAACCTGAGCAAAATGTGCCAGCCCTCATTCGAAATACCCACAGGACACGATGGACAAGGATGCGTGGCGATGGCATGGAGAACCAAGGGGCAAAATGTTTTAGAAGCTTGTGGAAGCCCACGCACTCCACGCTGGATAGGGGCAAGCCATGTAGGGCAATTGTCTCTGCCAAGATGTGAAGGCCCGCCTCCTGAGCCATCAGTCTCAAGGTTCTAAGTGGCACTGTCCCAGACCCCGTGGGGACAACCTCCACAAGCGTGGCCTGCCAGAGCGCTCTGCTCCCACCAGTGTCACCCTCAGGGCAAAGTGACCCTCCCACTGACCCCCGCTCAGATGACCTGGTCGCCCCCTTTCTCCCCCCAACAGATGTTTCACTGGGTGAGGAGGGAGACAGGCTTGGGTGGTGATTCTTCAGGTGCCTAGTCAGGGCCGTCAAAAAAGGTGCTTCTGGTTTTTGTCCCTGCGCACCAGGACATCACAGGCATGGCACCACACCACACAGGGGTAGTTAGGAAGGGCCCGTATGGAGGCACTGAAACGTGGACCGCTAACTGTCCCAGGGGAAGGAGGAGGAACGGTTATGGGCTGCACTGCGGAGCTGGCCACAGATGACGGGGTGAGGGGTGGATTGCAGGTGGGGACTCCACCGAGAGTTTGGGATGGGGACGGGAGGGATATTTCATAACACACAAACCGTTCCTCCAGGGATTCAACGCCCACCCACTCCTAGAAATGTTGAGAGAGATTCTCTCCCCCCTGCGCAAAGACCTCTTGGGCCTCCTCCACAGCCCCCACAGGTGAATTGGGGGGAGCAGGACGACTCTCTGCTGCCCCTGAGCCACACCCAATATTGCTTTCCACAAGTAAACCAGGAGGACTGCCATTGCACTTCACCCCACAACCACCCTTGGCGGCCAACACAACAGGAAGACTAATTGTGCCACCAAACTAGAATTAAGGAGAACAGGAAAGGAGATGACTCTGTGTGCCCTCTGCCTTGGTGCCCACTTAGCTTGGGCCCAGGGCCTGGCAGCAGCTCTGGAACCAGAGGCTGAAGCTAGAGCTCTAGCCCAGCACACCAAGATGCCTGACCACCAGATCAGGCACTGGTAATAATACTGTGAGCCCTCAGCTGAGGTGCCCACTGAGCTTGGCCCCAGAGCCAGGCAGAAGCCCTGGCACCAGAGGGAGGGAGGGACTAGAACCCTAGCCCACCACTCCCACAGACCTGACCAGATCAGGCACTAATACTGCCTGATCAGGCACTAATACTGTGTGAGCCCTCAGCTGAGGTGCCCACTGAGCTTGGCCCCAGGGCCTGGCATCTGCACTGGAACCAGAGGCTGGGGCTACAGCCATAGCCCAGCACACCAAGATGCCTGGACAGAACAGGCACAGAGACTAATAATAGTAATAGTTATAAGAAGAATAATAATGAAAATGATAATAATTGTGATAATAATAATGATTTGGTGAGCTGTCAGCCAAGGTACCCACTGAGCTTGGCCCCAGGGCCTGGCAGCAGCCCTGGCACCAGAGGGAGGGAGGGAGTAGAGCCCTAGCCCACCACTCCAAGAAGCCTGACCAGATCAGGCACTAGTAATAATACTGTGAGCCCTCAGCTGAAGTGCCCACTGAGCTTGGCCCCAGAGCCTGGCAGCAGCCCTGGCACCAGAGGGAGGGAGAGACTAGAGCCCTAGCCCACCACTCCCAGATGCCTGACCACATCAGGCACTAATACTACTGTGAGCCCTCAGCCGAGGTGCCCACTGAGCTTGGCCCCAGAGCCAGGCAGCTGCCCTGGAACCAGAGGAGATAGATCCCTATCCCAAAAGTCCCAGCTCAATTATACTCTCTCTGTCTCTCCCCAAAGGCTAGCAAGTGGCAAGGAACAGCTCTGTCACTCTCCACTGCTCGCTGAAAGTGAAAGCCAGCCTGGGATCCCAGTGCTTTTTATAAGCTGAGGTCCCATAGAGCAATGCAGGAGGTCTGTGTTTGGCCATCTTAGCTTTGCGGGGATGAGATTGGAGTGCCCATGGCTACAGAACACCCCCTCCCTCCCCCGGGTGTCTTCTCCCAACTTTTAACCGCTTTGCAGCTCCATGGTTGGAAGGAAGACCTGTCGATCAAGGTAAGCTGGGTTTCAATTTGGGTTTCCAGGGCGACAGAAGGCACAAAGACAGAGTTCAGGCATTCCCCTGGCTCCATTTCCAGGGGAATTGATTGATGGCGCCTGACTGGCTTCCTGAACCGCGGCCAATCGCACCAAACCAGGCTTCTTCCCAACGCTGGTTCGTTGGCCATGGACAATCACAATCTGCCGGATCGCGATTGCACGATCGCCAATTCCGTTGGTTTTTGAAGTTCGTAATGCAGTTCGTGCCCATGTCTACTCACAAATCACTTTCCTTATGTACAATGGAGCATCCTAATGATTACTCTGCTACCCCCCATCTCCAAATAACAAGAGATATATTACAAAAATTACTGGGACAGTGGAGAAGAATGAATGCCTTCAGCAAGATCTCCAAACACCACTCCTAGCTGCCTCAAAAATGTACTTTAGGGCATGACTAAAAGTAGGAGCTTCAGATGACCCATCTTAAATGAAAATAAGCATAATTTTCCTGTTCTTTTCCTCTTACTTTAAAATAGTGAGACATGGAAATAGTGAAACATTTAAAATGTTTTTTTAAAATGTTTTTTTAATGTCTTGCGGATAAGTAGTAGATAAGGTTTCTTGGGCTCACGTGTGAGACAGAAGGATAAATGGGAATATGAAGGAAGAGAGTAAGTGCTGCGGGAGGGAGGTCCTTAAATTGAAATGAATTGATCAAAATATATGAAACTTCAGAGGAACCATGATCAATATCCTACTGTTTTCTTCTTTTGCTTCACTAAAATGCATTTGTTGCAGTCAGAAACTGAGAAGTTGTTTGCAGCAGTGGGAAAGAGAGAAGGGTGTTAAAATTTCCCGCTAGGCTGTTTTGCCAATCAAAAGCAGACCACACTGTTTAAGCACATGCAAAGGGAAATGTAAGGTTTAATCCCACAAACAAACCACTCATGCATCCATCCCTCCATTTTTAAGCATTTATAGCTAGCCTCTCCACATATTTCAAGGCAGCTGTTTTTGTTACTGCGGTACACTATGCGTCATTGTGAAGCACTCAGACTATGAGTGCAAAATGCTAATGAAAACAGCTATGCTTTGTGTCGTGCTTCCCACAGTAGCCTCTAAAACACCCCCCCCCCATCATTGCTGGAGGTCACAGGATGCTCATGAAGACAGTGTTATATGGCACAGGTTTTTATAATAATGACATGGAAATCAGGTGAAATTTCTCATTCCCTCCTTGCATACACAAATAACAACCATTATCAAACACCCTCTAAAAGCAAGATGGGGTGATTTGCTGGCCTCAAGGGGGGTGGGGGTGAGGGCAAGGCAACAGAAGACACAGACAACTTGTTTGGAATTAAAAAGGCCACAACTGTATGGGTTATAGCTTATGAAGCCTTGGCACTACATAGGGTGCAGATCCAAGCGTGATCCCATCGCCCCTTCAGCTTGCCTGTTGAAGGGGGAAACAGAGGATAGACAGGCTATGAGTTACCACATGGGATCATACCTCTGCATGAATCCTCCTGCCACCTGGGATTGAGCATGGCCTGATAGCTCCCAAATGTGCTTGTCCCTGAAATGCCTCATCCCCAAGATCTTTTAAGAGGATCCCCAAGTATTGGGAAACTGGGCATGTGGCCCTGGTTCCCCCAAATGGATCCGTGCCCAATTGTGAAATTACTGTACCCAAAGTTGTCTTGGAGATAGAAAAGCTGAGAGCATAAAGTATAGGGGTGTGCAATTCGGCATTCTGAATGCCGAAAAAAAGCCGAAAGTGCCTCTTTCGGCTTCTTTCGGGGTACCCGAAACGTTTCGGGGGGCAGCCGAAACGTTTCGGGTATCCGAAAGAAAGCAAGCCGAAACATTTCGGCTTTTTCGGCTTTCTCTCGGCATTCGAGAATCGCCATTTTGATTTTGCTAGGCGTTTGCCTTAGCAAGCGCCTAGCAAAATCCTGCTGGAAGCAAAGGCTTCCTGCAGGCTCAAAGAAGAGGGGAGGGGGGGAGGAGTGAATCACTCACTCCTGTCACCCCCACCCCTTTTGCAAAGGAGGGAAGGGAATCCTGCTTTGCCTTGCAAATGCAAGGTGCAAGCATTGCATTGCACTTTGCATTTGCAAAGCAGCAGAGATGTGTCTCCCCCTTAGAAGAGGGGAGGGGGGGGAAGGAGTGAATCACTCACTCCTTCTGTCACCCCCACCCCTCTTGCTACACTAAGTTTTTTCTAACTTTTTTTAAAAAAAATTTAAGATTCTCTGATATGCAGTTAATTCTGTTGTTCTTTTGCGTGGGCGACAGTTTTTGTGTGTGTTGTGATTTGTTGACCCATATTGCACTTTGAAAGTGACAAAATAAAGTTTTTTCTAACTTTTTTTAAAGAATTTTTTTTTAAGATTCTCTGATGTGTATTTAATTGTGTTGTTCTTTTGTGTGGGCGACAGTTATTGTGTATGTTGTGATTTGTTGACCCATATTGCACTTTGAAAGTGACAAAATTAACCTTTTTCTAATTTTTTTTTAAAAAAATAAGATTCTCTGATGTGTAGTTAATTCTGTTGTTATTTTGTGTGGGCGACAGTTATTGTGTATGTTGTGATTTGTTGACCCATATTGCACTTTGAAAGTGACAAAATTAACCTTTTTCTAACTTTTTTTTTAAGAATTTTTTTTAAGATTCACTGATGTGTAGTTAATTCTGTTGTTCTTTTGTGTGGGTGACAGTTATTGTGATATGTTATACTGTACTTTGAAAGTGACAAAATAAGGTTTTTTTGTAACTTGAATCATTGTGTGTCTGTGTTCCCTTCTTTGATGCGACGTTGGTTCCCATCATTGGGAACAATGGGGCAGGCTAGGCAGCCTTCTCTGTAGGCGGGGTGTGTGTGTGTGTGTCAGGGGGTGGTTGTGTGTCAGGTGCTCTTTCCCAGGGATAAGTTGGCACTCAGGAGTGTGCCCACCATTGTGGCACCCCTGGGCTGTGCGGAATTGCCCTGGGAAAGAGATTTTAGGAGTTCTCAAAGGGGGAGGGCTGGCCAGCCTGTCCCTGGGGTTATGGTGGGTGTGGGGCAGCTGGGGGTGGATTTGGGTCTGTGAGGGGCTAATGTGGGGATTTGGGTCTGTGTTTGGCAGATGGGGGGAATTGGGTTTGTATGGGGCAATAGGGGGTGGACTTTGGGTGCTGAGAGCACCTACTTGGGGAGGCCATGAAATGGCTCCCCCAAGGGGGAGCAGGCTGAGCCTTGGTGGGGGCTGGGAGGAAGGGTGGGAGAAGGGCCCCAGAGAGTTGGGGGGCATTTTGCATGCAAAATGCCACCCCTGGAAAGACAAGCCTCCCCAGCTGTCAGTGGTAGAGGAGATAAGAGCACCACCTACTTGGGGAGGCCATGAAATGGCCCCCCAAGGGGGAGCAGGCTGAGCCTTGGTGGGGGGTGGGAGGAAGGGTGGGAGAAGGGCCCCAGAGGGTGCCTGGCAAAGGAAGCCTGCCTCTTCATTTTTCCCCCATTGGAAATAATGAAGAAGAAGATGAGGATAGGGGGACCTGGTTTGGGGGGCCATAACATGGCCCCCCAAAGTCCCATCCGTCTGAAACTGGGGGGTTGTTAGAGAGGGGTTGGAGGAAGGACCCCACCAATTCTGGCTTGATTCGGTGGGAAAATGCCTCCCCCAGGTGTCCGGAAAGACGCGGAGGCATTTTCCCACTGAAAACAGCCGAATCCCGAACCCCGAAAGCCGAAAAAAGCCGAAAGCCGAAAGCCGAAACGGCTGGCCGTTTCGGCTTTCAGCTTAGACGGTAGAGATTCTCGTTTCAGCTAAAGCCGAAATGAGAATCCCGAAATTTTTTCTGCTGCACACCCCTAATAAAGTACAGATTATTGAACCCAAGAGCCATTATGAACCCCCAGCAACCCCTAGAACAAGGGGAATAGATGATAAGCTGGTTCAGGAGATGCTTGCATGAAGCCTGGTGGCCCTGTGCTTTTCTTCCTACTCAGAGGCCAAAAGGAAGACTGCTTCTTCTGGCTCACTGGCATGAAAGCTCTTCCACACAGATCTGTCACTGATTAGCTGGCTGGGTGCTCACACTGTGGGATGCCATTTTGCCTAGCCTAGAGGGGAGCCCTTGGGCCTCTGAAATTGGCAGCTGCCACTCCCTGCAACTGGGTGAGTCTGGGGCTGGTGCTTCTTTATATTTTTTCTCTTCAATATAGGATATTTGCTGAATAGAACATGCTGCACAATCATGCTGACCCTCATCATTAGATTTGGAAACAAAAGGAGGATGTTAGGGAGGATAAGGCAAGAAACATCCAAATCCATAACATTTTAAGCTAATGGAATCCCACCCATACAGGCTTGCCCTATATGTTTGTTCCCATGGATAGGGTGTATCAGGGAAAGCTTTTTTGACTAGGAAACACAATGAAAGAGTTAACATTTCTTTTGCTGTTTGATCAATTTTCATTTCTCTGTTGCTTCATTTGAAAAAGAAGAAATAGACTGATCATGTACTTCTCAGCATCTTGATTACTTTGGCCTAGAAAACTCAAGGATGATTAAGAAAATGACAGGAATGCACTGCTGGGTTTGAGGTCAGGAATCTTGTTGGTTTTCTGGCAGTAGAGCAGTAGGTATAGTATCTACTGTCTGTTGCCTAAGGGGTAGTAGAACTTTAGCAAATATTTTAGGAGTAGGCCCATAATTTACTGGGGAAGCACATGCTTTCGTCAGCCTCTGGAATCTCCAGTTAAATTGTCATTGGGTTCTGAGATACTTGAGAGAAAGGTGGGCACATAAATATAGAATAGAATCTATGTTTACAAGTTTATTTATTTATGTAACTTTTTATTATGAGTATGCCAAATGAAACAAACAAGCTGGAAATACACCCAGAATTTGCTATTTTGTTTTGTTAAAAACAGCTTCCAGAACAGTGCAGCCAGTTTGGTAAACCAAGTTATAACGACGCTCTCGCACTGAAAAGTTTGTGTGTTTTGTTTCAGTTCTCACTTACCAATCCCTTTATGTGAGCTTTTACAGATAATGCAATTCTGGCAAGCAACCAAGGTCCATGTGAGCATGTCATCACACAGGGATCTCCTCCAGCATCTAAGTCTCAGCTGCTGCAAAGGCTCGTGATAATATGCAGATTAATATGAAAAATTGAAATAATAAATAAATAATTTGTTAGAGGGGAGACGCAGGAGGACCCAGGCTGGCATGTGGACCAAGTTGCCCATTGCTGTTCTTTGCTTCTCACCAAGCTCTGTGACTAAAAAAGTCTTCCTAAGATACCAGGTCCAGGAGAACTAGGATGAATTTCATCTTGCCCAGAAAGACTTGCAGTGTTTCTTTGGACTTTTCTGATTAAAAGTGTTAAAGAACAGGATTAAAGAACAAGAAAATGGAGACAGAACTATGTACGTGCAAATATTTCCAGATCAATATTTCACACTAGCAACAAAGCCCGTTGTGGGGGAAAATACAATGGGCTCTAGAAAGGGGAGGGTGGGCAGGCAGGCATTTACTTCTCCTCCGTCACCGATTCCAGTTGGTAAAGGAGGGGGGTGGGCATTGTCATCTACTTCGTGCCTGATCTGTCTGTACTTGGCCATTTGAAGGAGTGGTGGGCATTGCTACCAGCTCCATGCCTGATACATGCCAGGTAAAGGGGAGGTATTGCCTCCTGTTCTGTGACTACAGCTGGGTGAAGGGGGGCAGGCATTGCCACCTGCTCCATGCCTGATCCCAGCTGGGTGAAGGGGGGTAGGCATTGCCACCTGCTCCCCGCTGAGTGAAGGAAGGAACAGGCATTACCTCCTGCTCCGCACCTGATCTTGACAGGAGAAAGTGGCCAGTGGGCTTTAATACCTACTCTGCTCCTGATCCTAGCTGGGTGAAGGAGGTACAGGCATTGCCACCTGCTCTGCTCCTGATTCCGGAAGGTTGAAGGGGGGGGAGCAGACATTGCTACATGCTTGGCTCCTGACTCCGGCAGGGTGAAGACAGGGTGGGCATTGCTGCCTGCTCAGTGGCTAAGTCCGGTAGGTTGAAGAGGGCAGGCATTGCCACCTTTTCTGCTCTTTATCCCAGCTGGGTGAAGGGAAGAAGGATATTGCCTCCTGCTCTGTGCCTGATCCCAGCCAGGTGAAGGCATGAGTTTGGCATTGCCACCTGCTCTACTCCTGATACCAAATGGGTGATGGCGGGGGTGGGCATTGCCACCTTCTCCGCCAATAATACTAGCTGGGTTAAGCCAGGGGAGGGCATTGCCACATGCTCCACTCCTAATACCAGCTGGGTTAAGGTAGAGGATGGGCATTGCCACCCGCTTCGCGCCTAATACCAACTGGGTTAAGGTGGGCATTGTCACCTGCTCCACTCCTGAACCCAGTCGGGTGAAGGAGGGTGGGCATTCCTATCTGATCTGCTCCTGATTCCAGCTGGGTGAAGGGGGTGGGTATTGTCACCTGCTCTGCTTCTGATCCCAGTTGGGATAAGGTGGGGGTGGGCATTGCTACTTGCTCCACCCCTAGTACCTGCTGGGTTAAGGCAGTGGGTGGGCAAAGCCACCTGCTCTGCTTCTGATCCCAGCTGTGTGAAGGGGATGGGTGGGCATTGTCAAGTGTTCTGCTCCTAATTCCAGCTGGGTTAAGGCGGGGGGTGGGCATTGCCATCTGTTCCGCTCCTAATACCAGCTGGTTTAAGGTGGGAGTGGGCATTGCCCCCTGCTCTGCTCCTAATAAGAGCTGGGTTAAGATGCATGTGGGCATTGCCATCTTCTCCGCTCCTATTACTAGCTAGGTTAAGGCAGGGGGTGGAGACTGCCACCTGCTCCACTCCTAATACCAACCAACAAACAAGGCTAACCCGGTGCAGTGATGCTATGGAAAAGTGGGAAACCCCACCCGGGAAAAACAGGATCCTTTCAATTACAATGTCTCTTCAGTTCATACTATTAACTTGTAGGGATTTGGAAGCTCCTCTGACACAACATTTTGTTGAACAACAACATAGTGAAACTGGCTTTAAAGTAGCAGTTATATTTGTAGCGCGGAGAAGTTCTGTACAACACATTCAGAGGGAATTACTCTAGAGAGAAGCTCAGTGGATGTACTCCTTAGATAGTGTGAAGCCGCAGGGTCTCAACGGTGAGCTTTTATTAAATTGTTTCTTGGGATAGGTTATGTGAATTTAAACATATGCTGTGTCTTTAATTGGAAGGAAGAATGCAAGGATTGTTAGATACAAAAATGGGAAGGACCCAAATGGAGACACGCCAGATAGATTGCATCGGCGTCATACTCCGGGTCTCGTTAATGAATGACATAGGACACAGGTAAGCTTTTCAATGTGATCTGTTTTTATTAATTATGTTAAGAGCATTTGCTGGTTGATTAAGATATATGTAATTGTTATAGTGGACCATCAATTTGCCCCTGAGGAAGTCTGCAGGATGAAAGCTGCGTTCCTGATAGCCGGCCCCAGTTTGGGCTTTGCATTGCTCCATCTGCCTGCTGAGTCAACAAGGAATTACTGAAAGAAATTAACAATGAATAGGCAAGTTACATGAACTTCAAGAACTTACAGGAACTGACTTATACTCACTTTTTGTGTGGCCCTGGAGCTACTAACCTGGTTCCTTTGGGAAACTTAGGGGGAGTGTTCTCATTATCATTACTGTATATATCTTTTGTATAAGTTGTATGAAATTGATGAGATTTCACTTACATGAATTGTATGAAACTGATGAAACGTTTTCCGTGTATGTGAGCATTGGTCACTTTAATACAAGTTAATAGTATGAATTGAAGTGACATTGTAATTGAAAGGATCTTGTTTTTCCCGGGTGGGGTCTTCCACTTTTCCATAGTTCGCTCCTAATACCAGCTGGGTTATGGCAGGGAGAGTGCATTGGCACCTGCTCCACTCCTAATACCAACTGGGTTAAGGCAGGGCGTGGGCATTGCCACCTGTTCTGCTCCTAATACCAGCTGTGTTAAGGTGGGGGTGGGCATTGCCACCTGCTCTGTTCCTAATACCCACTGGGTGACGGCAAGGGGGTGGACATTGCCACCTGCCTCACTCCTAATACCAGCTGAGTGAAGGCGGGAGGCAGGCATTGCCACCTGTACCCATCCTGGACTTCCCACATTGGCATGTTTTCTGGAGGGACATGGTGCCTTGTCTAGGCTTCCCTCCATGGCAG
Source organism: Eublepharis macularius (assembly GCF_028583425.1). Classification (NCBI taxonomy): domain Eukaryota; kingdom Metazoa; phylum Chordata; class Lepidosauria; order Squamata; family Eublepharidae; genus Eublepharis; species Eublepharis macularius. The sequence continues at coordinate 122,616,623 of NC_072792.1, forward strand.
TGCCCTCTGGTGGTACACCAGGGTATAAAGTGAGTTGTCTGAAATACGCTTACTCAATTATATAGTAAGATCATATGTTTGAGCACCCAATCTTGATAAAAGCCCCAGAAGACAGTCTTTGGGAGCATGCTCTCTCTTTTGGTGCAAAAGGAAAACATGTTCCCCAATGAAACCTCAGCTAGTCCGCAGTTCCTACCTACTAATCAACCAATGTAGTTTTCTTTTCAGGTTTCTGCGAGCCCTCCCCTCCCAAGCATCCTAAAAAAAACCTACTTAAAAATCCATTTTCCATCTCCAGATAGTCTATAAGCCACAGTAAAAAAAAAAGTATTTTTGGATGATGGTGGGAAGATAATGCTGCTTGTCTGCCTGCACTCAGGTGGTGGAGGAAATTAGTATCTCCTCAACATCTGCCGGTCGGCTTTTAAGGCCTTGCTGTTCAAGGACACCTTCATGTTGGCTTTCTTTGGGGCCTTCAGGATTGGGGAGCTGGTGGTCAACTCTTGCCATGACACCTCTGGGTGAGCTCTGGAGCTTTGGGATGTGTCTGTTCAGGGTTCCAGGTTCACCTCATCCTGAGGAGGTCTAAGAACAACATGCATTTCCCTAGAGTTGTGTTATGTCTGTGCCTCATCCCTGTGCCTCATCCAAGCCATGCTTGACCAGGTGTTCTGAATCAATGTTTCATGCTATAACCTGATGTCATATTGCCAGTGCCATAACTGGTTTGCTTTCTCATGCTTATTGAAGTTGCAGGTGTCTTATCTAATGGACTGTAGAAGCTCTAAGTGCTTTTGAACTTGTACACTGCTCGCTCCCATGCGCTGCTATGTTTCAACTTTGATCTCCTGCTTTCTCAGTGTCTAGACTTGATAGTGCAAATATGTGAGCTGTTCTCACAATGTGTTTGCACATTCGTGCCAAAAGCCCTGTGTTGCTGAAGGGAGGGGGGAGGAGTAAATGTGTAAGTTAAATGGAAGGGTTTTCCCACGTGTTACCATTCCTGTCAACCTGTTTCTTACCACTTAGATGCTAGCCTTGCTTCTGAGTAATCCTGTGGACATATATGTGGAAATGATTTGATTTCTGAATAAAATCATTGAACCAGGTGTCTGGATTCTTGCTGCAATGGTACAGGGATCTATCTGCCATAACCTGTCATCCATAGCCTGGCATAGCTGGATCTCCTCCATGCCCAGTCCATGAGCTGACAGCCTATCTATTAGCCTGCCCTCCAAGGGCTCTCTCTTGGTCCATGCCAATGACTCCCTCCTCACACACTTTCAGTTCATCCATGTGCTCTGGTCTGCCCTGGAGGCTGTGTGCTTGCCCTCAGGGGAGTTTGAAAGCCACTCCTTCCAAACAGGGGGAGTCATGGTTGCTACAGATCTCAGCCTTCCCCCTTCCCAGGTTTGGGCAGTGAGTGTATAGATCTTACATACACCCAGGACTCACTATTAATCCTTCCTGTTTGTAGTTCCTACAGCGTGGCACTAGTTTGAATCTACAGGCACAGCATCATGCACTGGGCAGGATATTACACAGCAGAATCAGGATGACGGGTGCATCTGGGACCAGTGGGAACCTTCTTCATCAAATTGATTGGTGTGAGAAGGATGCTTTGAAACATCTTGATTTTGACAGTTCTTAGGCAAGTAGCCTAGTCAGGGCCTCCTGATGTATAAATTATTATGATGGAAGAGAATGACCTGGGCACTCAACTGGGCTTGGATTTATCTTGACCAACTTAGGGACAGGCAAACACTTCCTTTGGTTGGACATATTAGAGAGGTGATTGTGGCATGGGGCAATTTGCCCAGGCAAGGTTGACAGGGCCAGTAGAAAGGTGGCCAAGATGGTGGGGCATTTTGTCTTGGCAGCAGGGGGCCTCATAATTCACTACCCAGACTTTTTTCAGGCTGGAGGTGGTGTTCCATCCCACGGTGCACATGTCCAGCTGGGTACAGGATTGTTGGCTTCAGGATGTGCAGTATTAGTTGTAGCTTTAAGAGGTTTGGCAGGAACAGGGTGGTGTACTGCCCACTTCTCTTGGTGGTTTTGGCATTGGGCACAGATTCTTGTGGTAAGAAACATGGCCTGCATGCACTATTTTCCCATTGCTGGGAATCCCCTTAAGGGATCTTGGGAGTGATGCATAGAATCATAGAATCCTAAGGTTGGAAGGGACTTCCAGGGTCATCTAGTCCAACTCCCTGCCCAATGTAAGAAATTCACAACTATTGCCCCCACATACACACACACACTCAGTGACCCCATTCCATGCCCAGAAAATAACAAACCACCATCAGGATCCCTAGTTGTACTGACCTGCGGAAAATTGCTACCTGTCCCGAAGGTGATGATTGGCATTACCCTGGGCATGTAAGAAGGGGCCACAAGAACTAAGCACTGATGTAACCCTTCCTGCCCTCCCTCTCATGATCTGCCTAGGTTCACAGAATTAGCATTGCTATCAGATGGCCATCTAGCTTCTGCTTAAAAACCTCCAAAGAAGGAGAGCCCACCACTAGAGGTGGCATGATCCCAAAAAAATTACTGATCAAGCTGATCGGGGATCCGCGCTGGTGATGACCCCAAATCACCGATCCACACTGATCATCTCCCGTTTCTGATCTGTGGATCGGATCGGGGAGGCCAAAGCAGAGGGGCGCCCTGCTGTTCCCAGCTATGTGGGAAGGTGGGTGGTGGCGGTGACCGCCGGGCCTGGCGGGCACGGGGAGGTGGCAATGAGCTGCCTCCCCTCAGAGAGGGGACGTTCACACACACACACACACACACACACACACACACACACACACACACACACTTAGAGCAGGGGGGGAGTTTTTAACCCGGCGACGAGCCGCCTCCCCTCAGGGAGGGGACGTTCACACACACACCACACACACACATTTAGAGCAGAGGGGGGAAAAGTTTTTAACCCGTCCCTGACTCTCCAAATAGAGAGAGAGAGACACCCCGTCAACATGTTTCAGCGAGCTTTTTAAAAAAAAGCAGGGACAGAATCCTCCATTCCTCCCCACCCGATTCTAAAAGCAAGCAGCCAGTCTTCCAAAAGTATATTTTAAACACACACACAGATCCGTGAATGAGGTTTTCCCACAAAATACAGTGTTTTAAAAGCCAGTTAAAAACAGAGAGTGATAGAAAGAAAAACACCCATTCCTCCTACAAAGTCCCAGTAGAAAGGTGGCACTCCAAAAAACGTTTGGAGTGCCCACAGCTACAGAACACCCCCTTCCCTCTCCCTCCCCTGGGTCTCTTCTCCCAACTGGTGAGTGCGTTGCTGCTCCGTGGTTGGAAGGAAGCCCTGCTAATCAAGGAAAGCTGGGCTTCCATTTGGGTTTCCAGGGTGACCGAAAGAGGGCAAACACAGCTCAGGCATTCCCCTGGCTCCGTTGCCCCGGGAATAGATTACTGGCGCCTGATTGTCTGCATCCACGATCAGATCCCGATGGCCTGAATCAAGCCCCGATGAAGCCCCCCCCCCCCCGAATGCTGGATCAGTCACTGTGGATGGCACCGATCCCCCGGGTCCCGATCACGCAAACACCATTATCGTGGGTATTTTTCTATTGTAATGCCCATCGTGCCCATCTCTTCCCACCACCTCCCATGGAAGCCTGTTCTACTGAGGGACCATTCTTACTGTCAAACAGTTCTTCCTAATGTTGAGCTGAAAACTCTTTTGATTTAATTTCAACCCCTTGGTTCTGATCCGACCTTCTGAGGCAATGGAAAACAACTTTGCACCATCCTCTATATGACAGCTAGAGGTGGGCATGGTCCAGAAAATGGACCTAAATTTGACACAGTCCGGCCTGTTTAGTGGTTTCTGAACATACCATTTGTGGAACACACCTTTTTCATAACTTTGGTCCATTTGGGCTGGTCCGTCGGTCCATGATCCATGAGTCCAGACATCTTGGCTCCGATCTATCAATTCCTTAGGCAATGGAAGGGACATCTGCAGACCTTCTTCAGCCTTTAAAAACTTCATAGACAGCTCTGTTAGAGAGCTCCCATTCTGCTCTATGTGAGCAAGAAGCAAGAATTAATTCCCTAGGCAACTGCTGGGAAGGTGTCTATGTAGTGAGTGAGGGGGCTCTTCCCCCACCCTTTTCTATTTGATTTGTTTCATTGCAACTTTTTGGTGCTACAAGCCAATGAAAATCAATTGGCATTTGTGACTCCTAGTATCTACTGGAAGTTTCCTGGGGGTGGTCACTCTGGGGGTCTGTAACTTGGACCTCCAAAATGCAATCTTGATCAAACTTGGAGGGTGGCTGGAGGAGAGCCAGCTGAAGCCTTGCTGTGAGTTTGGCATCTCTGAGTACAAAGGGGGTGGTCCTAGGGTCCCTAGAAGTGGCGGACCACAGACTGATGAACCGGTCCGTGAATGGGCTAGTCCATTAAAAGTGTGTGGTCCATGAAAATCGATGGACCATGGGCTGGAGGTCCATGGCATTTTACCAGGCTGAGCCCACCTCTAATGACAGCCCTTCAAGTACTTGAAGATGGTTATTATATCACCTCTCAGTCATCTCCTTTCCAGGCTAAACATACCAAGCTTCTTTAACCTTTCCTCATAGGACTTGGTCTCCTAAACATACCGAGCTTCTTTAACCTTTCCTGATAGGACTTGGTCTCCAGACCACTCACCATCTTTGATGCCCTCCTCTGGACATGCTCCAGCTTGGCTATATCCTTCTTATATTGTGGTGCCCCAAACTGAACACAACATTCTAGGTGAGTTCTAACCAGAGCAGAGTAGAGCAATACCATCACTTTGCATGAACTGGACACTATACTTCTGTTGATACAGCCCAAATTCACATTTGCCATTTTAGCTACCACATCACACTGCAGACTCATGTTCAGTTTATTCATTGTATGGGCTACTAAGACCACAGATCCTTTTTGCACATACTGCCAAGACAAGTCTCCTCCATCCTATAATTATGCATTTGATTTTTCCTACTTAAATGCAGAACTTTACATTTATCTCTGTTGAAGTTCATTTTATTCATTTTAGCCCAGTTTTCCAGTCTGTCAAGATCGACCTGTATTCTGACTCTGTCTTCTACCATATTTGCTACCTCTCCCAATTTAGAATCATCTGCAAATGTAAAAAACATTCCCTCTATTCCTTCAACCAAATCATTTATAAAAATGCTGAACCTAAGACCAATCCTTGAGGCACTCCATTTGATAGGGACAAGCCCAGCTCAGGGACTGTCAGGGCACACTCACTCACAGGTGGCAGGGGATCCACTTGGAGGTTTATGCCCATGTGGAATCCCACTTGGAGGTTCCCCCTCCAAGCAGGCAGGCTGGGGTAGTGAGGGGATCATCAGCTGGCAGGTAGGTCAGCCAGTGCTTCGATCCATGGCCTATGTGGTGCTAAGTTTCCATAAACAGTAATCCATAAAGTTGTGGCTTTTTCTTGGAATCATAGGGTTGGAAGGGACATCCAGGGTCATCTAGTCCAACCCCCTGCACAGTGCAGGAACTTCACAACTACCTCTCCGCGCCCAAAAAACCCAGTGATCCCTGCTCCATGCCCAGAAGATAGTAAAACATCTTAATTCCATCTGGTGCTTCTGTGTTTTCTCTTCCTTTGCCCCTTAACCCTTACATCTTGAGCTGGTCCTGCAAATGTACCTTACTATTTTTGATTATGTTTTATATCCCTATTTGACAGTTAACTGACTAGAGGTTATCTTAAATACCCATTTTTAGAATAAACTGGTCCCAGCATATTTAAACTGTGGGGAAATAATAAATTTTTAAAAGTAGCTTTTTATAGATTTGATGCAGTCACATATTTTAACTATTCTTTCTGACCATTATAACTAAAACAATTCTAAATAAGAAAAAACTGCCACTGTTTATTTTTACTTTTGCAAGCTGGAGCCTTATGAAACCTTAAAATCAGAGACCTAATGATAACCTGTGATTGCTCACTGTATGATAAAATAAAATGTTGTTTCCTACTGAATATAATACAATTTGCTTTATATACTATCCTTCAGGACAACTTAACACCCACTCAGAGCAGTTTACAAAGTATGTCATTATTATCCCCACAACAATCATCCTGTAAGGTGCATGGGGCTGAGAGAGCTCTGGAAGAGCTGGGAATGACCCAAGGTCACCAAGCTGGCTTCAAGCAGAGGAGTGCAGAATCAAACCTGGTTCTCCAGATTATAGTCCCACTGCTGTTCACCACTACACCAAACTGGTTATGTATGAACATAACTATAAAAACAAATGAAACCACAAAAGCAAATAAAAACCATAAAAACAAATGAAAAAATATCTTAGACTGCAACAAATTTCATACAGTTAGAGGTGGGCACAAACTGCAATACAAACCAAAAAAACATCAAAAAACCCGGGGTGAGTCAGCAATAGGAAACAAAAAAAACGCACTCACCCCACACTGACTTCAGCCCATCAGCTGAACCCAGCACAGGGTGAATGAAACTGACAGCCCTGTTCTCCTGCTGCCCGAGTGGGAGGAGAATGAGAGCTGCTGCTTCGGGGTGACAGGAGAAGGGGGCTGTCAGTTTCAAACACCCTGCAGCGGCTTCAGAAGCCAGCGCCGGGCATTTGAATTCCACCAACAATGAACCACGAACCGATTAGTGTACTGGTAATAGTTTGTGGAGGTTTGTGGTTTGTGGTTCGTGGAACAGCAATGAACCACAAATCAGGTGGTTCAGGTTTTTTCAGCTCTTGCCCATGTCTACATACAATCTAATTAAGCCATATGACCACAATGGGTATCTCTCTTTTTTATTTTAGAATGGCAGGCTGCCATTTCCTGTTTTTTAGAATCAATTTGAAATGGCAGTTTTTGCCTCCAGTATTGTTTCTTTTGAAGACAACTTCATCTTTGTGTGCTTGACCACCTCTTCAGAACATTGCAATGTTATATTATATGGCCCTTATTTTCTTCATCAAGGATCTCACACTTAATTGATTTCAGGAGGAGCCAGAGATCATGATAATAATTACAAAGCATACTTCAAATTACTTCTCAAAAAGGGATAGTAAATACACAGTAACTGGATTTTGATTACTCACTCAATGTACCTGAAGAAATGAATTGAAATTGGCCTCAGAATTTGCAGAGAGAAGAAAAAGTGCAATTAATATCACACAATAACATTTCTAGAGTGGATTTCATGTACATTGAAAGGATTATTAGTTATTAATAACCATCAGTGTTGAGACTTCATTCTGTTTTATAAGTTATGTAACAAACATTTTTAAAGGCCGCAGAGCAGCTGTTTGAAGGGATGGACTATGCAGGCCTCTCTATACATCTCCCTATTTAACCTTTCTATTATTGCTGCAATATGCTGTACAAAATTGGTAGGACCTACCTGCCATTGCTAAGGAAGATTCACCAGGCTGTATTGTAGTACTTGAACAAGACTGAGAAAGAGGCAACTAGCCCTTTGTGGCCTGCTTGTTAACCACCTCACAGTCATTTTACAAGTGATAATTTAATTCACATTATTTATGTGATCCAGACAAAGCTAAGTAGCTTTATGTCCCATAGAGTTAATATCCAATTATTTTAATGAATATACTTAATTCTGTCTGGATGGTGACCTATGCTTTTGAATTGAACTATATTTTGTTACTCTTTCTTTCCTATAAGGAACTCATGGTTCTCAACTCCACAGTCCATTCTCATAACAAACCTGTGAGCTTCCTGAGCTAATGGAGATTTGAGCCCCAGATTGCTAGCTCTAACACTGACCTTGTGTTTATATTGATCATATTAAAACAAAACTGCAGATACTGAGTTGAAACATAAAAGGTTCTGTGGGAAATTTCATGCTAGTTAATATGGATAAAAGATAATATATATGGGGAGTGCATTATAGAAATTATCAGGGTTTTATTTCTGGGAAAAGAGGTGGTGGAACTCTCAAGAGGGAAATGAGGAAGAAACACAAGGGATTCTATGAAATCATATTATTTTCAAGCACTATTGCTGAGTATTTTCAAGAGGTGCCGGAACTCCATTCCCCCGTGTTCCCCCTGAAAAAAAGCCCTGGAAATTATAATATCAAAAACTCCAACAAATTATGTGCATGACATAGTCTAGAAATAATGTTGAGCTGCTTAAGGAAAACAGAAAAATTATCCCTGGCTTCTCTATATAGTAATGGGGGTACAAACGCAAAAGGACCAAAGTTTTCAAGAAGTTTCCTTATGAAGGTGCAATTCATTGTGTATGCAGCAGCTGGAAACCAGAAGATATGAAAAAAAAGCTATTGGGGGAAGTGATGGGACTAGGAGAAACATAGGGGAAAGGATAGAAAATAAGACAGTCAGAAATACAGGACAAATTTCAAACATGGATATCTTATATGACATAGAAAATGCTGAGTAAATACAAGTGCTCTGTAAGTTAGGTATGTTTCATCACCTCTGTATGTGGAGGAAACATAGGAATAGTACGAGATTTTGAAGCTGTGTTCTTTGAATCTAAAAAATCTCCTTTCTTTTAAACCTTTCCCTTGTGCAAATGGGATCCATATTTTTTTTAAAAAACATTTTATTTATTTTTATTTATGTCATTTACCCTTTCTTTCCCCCCAAAGGAGGCCCCAAGTGATTTCTATCATTGTCTTCTCCACCACTGTATCCTTATAAGGCATATTTCATACTGGGCCTTTTAAGGATATAGTCATTTACTGTAATCAAGAAACAGAAAAAATGGTATCAGATGAGGGAAACCCCTCTGTCGGTGGACTCAGTTTTGACACCAACGAACAGTCGCTGGAGCAAGTCTTCTCTAAATATGGACAGATTTCTGTAGTTGTGACTGTAAATGACAGAGAAAGGCTGCTTCCACACACATTGGGTAATCCACTTTCAATACTCTTTAGTGAACATTTGGAACTGCTTTTCCATGTGTGGAACAAAAATTCCACTTCCAAAGGATTGCTAAAGTGCATTGAAAGTGCATTATTCAACGTGTGTGGAAATGGCCAAACTCAGAGATCGAGAGGATTTGGCTTTGTTGCTTTTGAGAACATTGATGATGCAAAAGATGCAATGATGGCTGTGAATGAGAAGTCTGTTAATGGATGCCCGATCAGAGTTGAATCCTTATAACAATGCTGTGAGGTAAATTAGGCTGAGAGTATGTGACTGGCCCAAATCACTCAGTGAGCTTCTATCGCACAGTGTGGATTTGAACCTGAGTCTTCCATATTGTAGTCCCACATTCTAACCACTTTACTACACTGGCTCTCCTATTTTACATTTTCTTATGATGCGTTTTTATCATTAAATTTATGCAGTTTTAATATTAATCGTTTTCATTTATAATTGCATATAATTGCAAAGAAAAAAATTGGGAATATCAGTAACAAAGATGGACAAAATGAACAACTTGCAAGTGACAATATACAACAAGAAGAAACAAAAAGGGTATGTCTTTACATCCCACAGGCAGAGCATAGAAACTGCAAGGAGGTTGAGGAGCTGGAGGTGGACTAGCAAAGGAATTACGAATGAAAGAGAGAACATTAAAAGAAGGGAATAGGGAAGAAGACAGGATATCCCAGCCTATTTTTTTTCTTCCTGGCGCCTTCTTGAAACCCCAGCTGGAAGGAAGAGACAGACACAGGCCTGGAATAAAGGGCCGTTTATTAAAATGACCATAAATGTAATGCACGGCAAGAGCTAACTAAGCGGTACAGGTCAAGCCCTGGGGTCAAACCACTGACCACCGCCTTGCCTGTCTGGGTGAGCCCCACTGCCCCTGGTATAGGCCATCTCATGAATGGCTGGAACCCGCAGCCAGGCCTTGGATCCCCCCTCAAGCACCCTTTACGCCCCAGCCGACTAGCATGAGGTTAGGCCTTGATCCTGGGGATCCCCTCAGGCACCTGCCCTCCTAGCAAAGAGCCGTCAAAAACATCCCGCCGTCCTAGCAGACCCTGCACCCCACGCATGGGGAAATGCCATAGGGGCTCACCGGCCTGCACCCTATTCCCAAAATCTCCTGCCAACTATTAACTAAACAGCACAACCCAACAATAACTCAACCACTGCCATTAGTGCAAGGTAGGCAACCCCCCCCTTCCCCACAGCCAATCAGGGAAAAGAGGGGAAAAAAATCTTACCTGGCTCTGAGCCCAGCAGCCGGCTAGTCCTGCACTAAAAACAGGGTGAGATGGGTGGACCAAGCGATCGAAGAGACTGGAGCTGGGGAAGGGCGGAGCAGCCAGCAAACGGCTCCTGGCTCCGCCCCCCCAGCAAAGCCCCGGATGCCCGGGAAGGGAGACTGTCTCCATTCCACTGGGCTGGGCTTCAAAGGGCGGCTCCCAGCTTCAGCGGCATTCTGCCGCGCTGGGAGAGCCGCATTCTGTACCTCTACATTTAAAATGTCAACATGCCATCTTACTGGTTACGGTTTTAACAAAGCCTATTATTTGAGGATTTTTTTCTATTTTAGAAAACACTTGGCGTAGTATTCCTAGAGACCATGCAGATAATTGCAGCTCAAAAATGCCTATAGTGGAATTATACTCTGTTATCTTGGACATGGAAAACATAGGACCGTATTTCGGTATATAGAAATCAAAGAGGTTGTAGGACTGATTACTGTCTAAATATATCCTACATTGTTTTTCAGGCCAATCCTACCGTCAGAACTTGAGATTCATTTGAAGGTGAATATAATATGCAAAATGGTGATCACCTATCTTTCTTTGAAGTTAAGAAAATGGTAGTCTGCAGACCCACTTCTCTAAAAGCTAATCATTAGAAAGGAAATGTCACTCTAACGCTAACAGAAATATTTTTAAAGAGAGATCAAAAGCTTATTCAGCTTGGTTTGATGACCTCCCTGGTACTGCAAGAGCTTCCAAATGATTGCCTTCTAGACAGTTCTTATAGAGAACTGCTGACACATTGTCCTCATGGAGAAGAAAGCTGCAGTTGGTCCTTGTTGCTAACAAAACCTTTTAAGCTCCTACCAGCAATTCCATGCAGAAGAAATGATTAAGGAAATGCCACCTCCAGGCATGAAAAAAACTTTGCACAATAAACCAGATGGGATAAAATTAGTCTGTGTTATCAAGTCTGAAAAGCTAAACGTTAATGCTGTAATTGTAGCCTAGAAGACTGCTATATGGAGAGTTGATAAAGTTGCTTTGAATTACAGAGGGTTATGGATTAAAATACAAATTGCTATCCTGCATGGGAAAGTACAAAATGTTAATAGTCATTTCTCCCTGGAAAGCACAGTTTTACTAAAATTGTGACTGATGCAATAAGTATATCGGCTAATATAATCCAACAAAGATCCTAAAATAACCATTAATGTGACTTTAACTAGCCTAACTGTCCAACCTGCCCTTCCTTATTAGCTCCAAACTAAAGTGTTAATACAGACAGTCAAGAAGTTGTTAAGTGATCAGATGAATGGTTAGGAATCAGATAAATGTTATACTGCCATATAACCATTCACCTTAGGTATTGTGATGATGCCACAAAAACACTTCAGAGTAAGACCAGGAAGAATGATCTGAATGCCAGAAACGGATCCACACTACTATAAAACATTATCCCAATTCATACTTTATCTGGAACTTAACAAAAGGGCACCATATTTCTTAGGGGAAAATTATATAAAAAATACATATAGGACAACATGGTTCTCTTGAATCCTGATTTACACTTAAGATCTTTTTTTCATACATATTTCTTTCCAAAATTAATGCATCATTTATAACCATTTCCAAAATGTCCTGACTGGGATTCATCTAGTCATTCTGCTTGACTCTTTTAAAAATCTGTTGGCTGTAGGTAGATATTTAGGGGTAACTGAATCCATTTCAACATTACAAAATGAATTACAAGAAGATCTGTATTAATTAAAAATGAATTAAACTTTGACCATTTTGAAATGCACCACTGTTGAATGTGTAGGGTAGAAGTCACACACAAGATTCATATCTGGAGATCCTCAACAGCAAATGTCTAATTTTCTACCTTTTAGAAAATAGTCACTCCCTGCTGATTTCAAAAATCTGAAGAGATTTATCAGGAAAAAATTGCAAAGACTGGCAGGATTACAAAATCATGGGTAAAGGTATAGTTATTTGCCCCAAAAGTAGTTAATCTAAGAAAGGAAACGAACAGAATATTAAATAAGGTAGTGTTTTTATTTGTATGTCTGGTTAGTGACAAGCCACCAGATGCTGAAGATCAATAGATGTTTTGCATATTTTAATTATTCTTCTGAGTTTAGATCTTAATTACTCTTATGAACTTGAGGTAGTTTTGGCAGACAGAGTTTACCTTGAAGCTGCGAGTGTCACTGTTGTTTCATCAATTAATAGAAGATGCCAACATGCTGATGTAGTATTTGAGCCTGTCACAGTTTTTCTTGCAGGCAACTCTCCCTGAATAATAAAATATTAAAATAAGCACATTTTGCTTTGTCTTCCAAACTATATATATTTCACTTTCCATGATAGCAAAAGGCCAGAATGTAAAATTAATGCTCTATTTCTTGCTAGTAAAGCATGCATTCATGTGACTATTGCAGATTAAAAAGCCCTCTTGTGTTTTGCATGATTTGCCCAGGGTGGGAATGATGAGGAGTTGCAGGGACCTGTAATAAGGCTGGTTAACCCAGGCCTCACCGCTTCTGTCATGCACAGAGAGGACCTGACCATTTGTCTTCATTGATTTCTCTTGGGTCTTTCAAGTATGTTCATGGTTTGGAATCATGGAAAGAGGCAACTCTTAATAGCCCTTCTTGCCTTCAACTGTGGACAAGCAAAGTGTTTGCCTATGCACCTAAAGGGATCATGACAAAATTTTGCTGCAGTTTGCCACGTTTAATTCTAATTGTTGTGATTAGATCTGTAAGTGTACCATGTTTGGCCATTGTAAGATTTCTGTCTCTTCAAATCAAATGTTAGTTGTTATTCTTAGGGTCATTTCATGCTTTCTGATGATGATGACTACCAGTACTCTTGGTCTGATCTGTTTTGAAAGGCTGAACAAACACTCTGTGGATCTAATTACTTTTTGAAGTCTGTGCCTACATACACAGTAATATTCCCTGAACAAAACTGGAGCAAAATATTATATAAAATATTTTAAAAGTTATGACTTATGAGTCTCTGTTTTCATCTCAGCATTCTGCTGACTACATATCTAACCCAACACATTCTTCAGAGATTTATACTATCTCTAGAGCCAGAAGGCGGAAGAATTATAGCCCAATAATTTTCAGACAGCAGCTTACTCTATTTAAACGCCACAGGTTTTTTAAAATTAATAGCAATTAGCTCACTCATATTTGTGGAGGACACATGGTAGCAGCTTATAATTACCTTCTACCTTACTAACATTGCTAGATGCTGTGCAGTGTACAGAAAGGGTTGTGAGTGGTAAATTATGCATCATTAGCATTTCTTAAGTTTGTATTATCTAAAGAGAATCTTTATGACTTGTTAATATCATGTCCTTTATCATCTGACCTCAGCCTGGCCGATTACTGCAGCAATGAAATTAGGAGGTAAGGAGCTGGAATTAGCAATGCACAAAATGAACCTTTATTTCATCAATAACAGCAAAATCCCTGAAAATTCATAAAACAGCATGATTACGCAATGTGAGGTGTGTTCCCTTTGATCCTAAAATGCTCTCCTATTGCATAATGAAAATAAATTGGTAGAATTTAGTATTTATGAGGAAGATAATATGCACATTACATGCATCAGAATGAAGCCGAGAGGGTGGTGCTGGAAGCTATATAAATTGGGCTGAGTCACACTAACTCAAGCTCCAAAACGTATTTTATAGCGGTCTGTGTATCTGTGCACCTCTCAGAATACATCCTCTTAACTGATTGATGGATATGGACATTCTCTCAAGATGTGAATGCTAGAAATGTGTAATAAATTAATCAATCTTGAGTCTGAACAGACATCCTGTGTCTGCTATCTGCATATCAGGTTTTGCACTCCTTCACTGCTCTGGAAATTTGCCTGGTTAAAAAGAGTGTATTTTTTATAATAATTCTATTGCACTGTTCTTGTTTGGTATGAAAATTGACTTAGCCTAGCTATCCATCTAAAAAAAGGCTTAGGGGCTAATTGTTGTCTCCTGATTGATAGGTAATTTCAAACCCTCATATTTCTGTTCTGTTAGACTATCTCCATGGTCCTGCTTCACAGACCCATTCTAAAGGAGAGAGTGGGAGATTTTTTTCCTAGTTATTTTTATTTAAAATGTTACAGACATATTTATATTTTATATGAACTTTCGTTAAGTTTCTCTTAGTGAGAAATATTTGAAAAATACTTAATTGGTGTTTGTTCTAAAACTTTTCAGATAGAGCAACTCATGTATCTATAGTCTACATATACTGATATGAACATTTTCTTACTTCTAGATCTTAAATTAATTTATACATTTGTGATGATAATACTCATTTTAGTCATGCTCAGGAACATTATAGAGCTCTCACCTGGGAAGAGAGATTACAGAACCCACCGTTCAAGCTACTGCTGTTTTGCCATCAGAGGTGGAGCAGCAAATGGATTCTCCTTCCTTGGTTTCCAGGACCTTGTCCTAGGCAGAATGGCTAAAACATGGACTATTATTGGATATGGAGTGCAGAGGAGAAATAGTTAACATTGCATTTTTTAAAAAAAATGGTAAGCTACTTTAAGGACTTCATATTCAAAAAAGACTTACAAAGCTAAGGCATATGTTTGAATTTTCTTGTTTTATTGAAAACCACTTTGAGTTATGAGGAAAAGTATAGTAAGTGTGTAATAAAAAGTCTTCTATTATTAATGTTCAAATAACAAAATGTCATCCCTGAAAATATGGAAACTATGGGAAGCACTATTCTTCTGTTGCTCCCCATCTTGAGCCACTTGATAAATCTATTTCTAATTACTACATCTTGGGGACAGGAGGGGAGGATTTCTGCTGAGACAAATGTCATTACAACATTCTCCAACAGTAACAGGATTTGAGAATGACTAATTTTTTGTACCATAGGGAATATGGAGGTGCCCAGGATCATAACTGGGATCTTCTGCATATAAAGCAGATGATCTACCACTGACAGTGCAATCCTAAGCAGAGTTACTCCAGCCTAATGCCACCGAGTCACAGCCCACCACTACCATAGAGTGAAAACACCAAGGGTAAAAATATTTATTTATTTATTTGATTTATACCCCACCCTCCCCACAAATGGGCTCAGGGCGGCTAACAACATAATATTATAAAATGGTAAAAATCAGAGTTGTAACTTGCAATATAGACTAAGAGGGAATAAAATCACTGTGGAGTTTTTAAAAAAAGTTTCCAAAATATGTGTTGGTAGTAACTCATATCTGAAACCTAAAATTGGGTTATATCCATTATTAACTGCAACAGTCTCTGGAAAACTACCATTTTAGAGAAACTTCTAAACTTCTAAAGAGTTGAGAGATTTCTTCAAACATAATGTTGTCAGCTATAAATATTGAATTTTTCCCCTTTATCTGACCTTTGACCCAACCTTTTAATAATAGTATCAACTGTAACTTTGCAATAACAAAAGGTAATGCCAATACAAAGATGAATGGAGGTTCAGTGCTCCTTGAGTTAAACTGATCAAAACTGCAGTCCTATGCATTCTAACAAAACTGAAACTTCTCCTAAGCACAGTTACACCTTTATAAGCCCACTGACTTCAGGGGACCCAAAAGAGATGCTGCTTAGGGCCAAGCTAGATGAGCAGGTTTTTAAAGTTCCCTACAGCTACACAGCAGCTTTGAGACACTCTTAATGACACTGCGAGTCCCATTTCACTTATCTCTCAATGTGTCCCAATGTGTCTAACCTCCAAGCAGGGGCGTAGACTTTCCAATTTCTGGGGGTGGGGGGTGGGGCTGGGCCAGAGGCACTGCTATATTCGGTCCTTAAAAGAACCGGGGTCCAGTGACATCATAGGAAGGAGCTAATGACATCACAGGGAGGGGCTTCCATTGCCACCATCTATGGAGGTGGGGCCATGGACGACTTAGGGAGGGGCTCCCCACAAATTTAGGGGGACCCAGGCACCCATGAGGACCCTCCTAACAATCCCCCTGGGCTGGGCCAAACTTAGGAAAAGGTGGGAGTTGGCCAGTGGTTATAGTGCTATCTCAGCAAACTCCTGCTGTGTCCTTTTTTTGAAATTCACTTTTAGGATAGTCACTTTAAGATCTACAAATATACGATTCGGTTTCGTTTTCTCAGCCATGTCGGACGCTCCTCTCGGCAGGTCCGAGAGGAAGCGCCCGAGCACCCTGACCGGGCGGCTGATCTGCGAAGATTAGCCCCCAAGACTCCCAGTGAAGGAGGCAGGGTCCAGGAAGCTGCGGGAAGAACCCCCCAAAAATCAATGTGGGGGGTAAATTGCCCGTTTGTCCCTATGGAGGCCGGCAGACGTGCACGGCGCCTCGAGTGCTGCCGGGCTATGGAAAACGGCAAAGAACAGAACTAGGCGGAAGCCTGCAAGTAAGCGAATCCCTTCTGTTATTACAAGCGTATGCGAAGGAGTGGTGGGATCTGAAGCTAAGAAGGCTTGTTCTTCCCCTTCGCTGAGTTTCAGAATTTGGGCTGGCGGTCCCCCCCCCTAAAATGGCAGCGAAAAAACAAAGTCCCGCTCTGGGTAAGTCAATCTCGGCTACCCTGCAGAAGGGAGAGTCGCTTGAGGAACTGGTGCGCAGGGTGGTTGTTGAAGCCATAAAACCCTTTGTTGACAAGCTGAACGAAACAGATCAAAGGGTGGGCTTAATTGAAAGCAAAGTGAAAACCATTAAGGAAGCAGCGGGGGGGGGGCAGAGAAGGCTGCCCGGGAAAGTGCATCACTCGTGAAGGCTACGAAAAAAGAGTTAAAGCTGGTGGAGAACCAGCTGATCGGGCTACAAGTGGAACAAACGCAGACAATTTTGCGCCTCCAGAACGTGAAAGAGGAGGAAAATGAGGATTTATGGGGTCTGGTCTCGGAACTACTGGCGACACCTGCGAGGACAACTAAAGAAGAGGTTAAAAGCGCCATTTTGGAAGTCCGCCGGGCTTCTTCAAAATATGCAACGAAGCGTCAGCTGCCTCGCGAGATCACCATCGATTTTTCATCTAAAAGGATCCGAGACACTATCCTATACAATTCATACAATGCGGATTTGGACTTTTTGGGTAACAAAGTTAAGATATTGAAGGACGTCCCATTTTTAGTTCGGAAAAGACGTTTTAAGTATAAAAAGCTCGCAGCTCTTCTGAGGGAACGTGGAATAAAGTACAAATGGTTATTTCCGGAAGGAATCTGGTTTAGTTACAAAGATCAAACCTATAAGATATTATCAGAAGATCAACTAAGGGATTTTGAGGATAAAAATCCAGAATTTCAGTGCACCAAGCAAGAAGAAAGGGAGAAGTCTGAGGAGGGGGGGGGGAACGAGCACTGCGGCTGCAGTTGCTCAGAGAGAATTGCGTCCGGGACCCAGGAGGGGGAGGAAAATTTAATTTGAATTCGATTGTAATTTGTATTCTGTATGATCAACCACTCCATCATTACTTTATTAAGCTATTTCTTTATTATGGCAGTATGAAGGGAAAGCATTGAAGTGTAGTGTTTAGTGTTTGTAGGTTACCTTCCCTTTTTTTTCCCACCCCCCCTTCCCCTTTTCTTTTTTCTCCCTTCTTTTCCTTCCCTCGTGTTATTGTAATCTTTTGTAGTTACTGTTATTGTAGTTTGTATGTTAGGTATTGAAAAATAAAAAAAACTTTCAAAAAAAAAAAAGATCTACAAATATACATGCCATGTGTATAGGACAAACTAATGGTCACAAATTTGACAGTAAGAAAATCAACACAGAAAAGCCTGTAGGGGAAAAAATTTAAGTTTTCCTGGGTGTTCATTTGCAGGAGTCTTGATTCTGCCTTATTCATAAGGGTGACTTAGTACTGAAATTTACTAAATTGTGGCATTGCAGATGCCTTCACTTGGTAAATGTGTGGTTGAAGTCTGAACCAGGGCAGAATACAAAACAGTTGCTGTGCACTCGATTTCTGAGCAATGTACAGAGTTCAGAATAGTAGCTAGCAATCTTCTTCTCATTTCAAACTCATATCCACTAAGTGAGTATAAGCACATTTTGAGGCAATTCAGAACAGTGCTAGTCACGACCCCAAAGAAAACTCACAGTTATACTACCTAGGATTGTATATACCTTGCTTTCTTAGCACACTGATTAAAAACTACACCTTAAAAACACAGACATTCAGAATACATTATTAACAAAATCGCACAATTAAGTGCACATTCCTTGCCAATATTCTCTCTGGGCTGCACACAGGACAAAAGGAAATTTTTAAAAGGCCTCTGATCTGCATCCCCACCCCTTCCAAATCTTGTTCATGCAGATGGGCTTTTTCATTGTTTCAGAGACAGCACTCAGGCTGCCATTTTAGGAATTGTCCTTTTCGGCAATAGATACCACCTCTCCATTTAAAAATGGAATGGAAATTGAAAGAGAAGCTTAGGAGTGGCTGAAGCACCCCCCCACACACACACTACCATGAAAACACTAACTGTTCTCCCACACCCAGCCCCCCCCTCCACAAACAGCAAGCAAGCAAGCAAACAAAGCTATTTCAGTAAGGAAACAGAAGGTCTGCCCCTTCCCAGTGTTCCATTTCCAAAATACAATGTAATGATGAAGTAACTGAAAAGTAAAATAAAATACTCATTTTTCCCTATTAAAAGGAACAGAGTAGCATTGATTGCCGAGAAAACGTGATGATGGATGGTTGCAGCATGCTGGCTGGTGTCAGTGTAAAAAAGAAAGAGAAAATAACAAACTTATATTTGCCTTAGGTCTAGAAAAGAAATAAGAGTTCTTTATTATAGGATTTTTGTTCTTTCATAGAAAAGTGGAGAGAAAATTCCTATCTACTGATCTATCCCTGAGGAGGAAGTTCTGAGATTAACAATTACACATCAAAGGATTGTTCAGGGCAGTAAAGGAGTAAACAAATGCCCTGGCCTGTCTATCTTTCTAACTCTCAGGTTTCTCCTCTTCTGAAACTTGAAGAAAGGGACAGCGTTAGAAGTGAAGTCTTGTTGTTGTTGTTGTTATGTGCCATCAAATTGCCTCCGACCTATGGCGACCCTATGAACAAAAGACCTCCAAAACGTCCTATCATTAACAGACTTGCTCAGATCCTGAAAACTGGAGGATTTGGCTTCTTTGATTGAGTCAAGCCATCTTGTTTTAGGTCTTCCTCTTTTCCTACTGCTTTCTACTTTTCCTGGCATTATTGACTTTTCCAGAGAGTCTTATCTTCTCATGATGTGACCAAAGTACAATAGCCTCAGTTTTGTCATTTTATCTTCTAGGGAGAATTCAGGCTTGATTTGATCTAGTATCCACCTTTTTGTCTTTCTGGCTGTCCATGGTATCTGCAAAACTCTCCTCCAGCACCACATTTCAAATTAATCCAATGTCTTCCTGTCAGTTTTCTTCACTCTCCAACTTTCACATCCATATATAGTAATGGGGAATATCACAGTTTTTGATTACCTTGATGTTGGTTCCAAGAGAGACATCTTTATTTTTAGGGATCTTCTCTAGCTCCCTCACAGCTTCTCTTCCAAGTCTCAATCTTCTTCTGATTTCTTCATTGTAGTCTCCCTTTTGGTTGATGATTGAGCCAAGGAATAGAAAATCTTGGACAATATCAATTTCCTCATTCTCAACTTTAAAATTGTGTAATTCCTCAGTAGTCATTACTTTTGTCTTCTTGATATTCAGTTGTAATCCTGATTTAATGCTTTCTCTGAAAACCTTCATCAGTAGTTGTTTCAAGTCTTCTCTATTTTCTGCCAGTAACGTGGTGTCTTCTGCATATCTCAAACTGTTAATGTTCCTTCTACCAGTTTTCACTCCACCTTCTTCTAGATCTAATCCAGCTTTCTTTATATGCTCTGCATAGAGGTTGAACAGGTAGGGAGATAATATGAATCCTTGTCTGACACATTTGCCAACTGGAAACCGTTCTGTTTCCCCATGTTCTGTCCTGCCAGTAGCCTCTTGTCCAGAGTACAGGTTGCGCATCAAAACAATCAGATGTTATGGCACCCTGATTTCTTTTAACAGTCTCCATAGCTTTTCATGATCCACACAGACAAAAGCTTTGCTGTAATCTATAAAACACAAGCTGATGTTCTTCTGAAATTCCCTGATATGTTCCATTAGCCATCATAAATTTGCAATGTGATCTCTGGTGCCTCTTCCTTTTCTGAATCCATCTTGAAATCTGGCATTTCTTGTTCCATATATGGTAAGAGTCTTTGGTTTAGAATTTTGAGCATCACTTTGCTTGCATGGAAAATTAACACTATAGTATGATAGTTGCTGCACTCTTTGGCATCCCCTTTTTGGGGAATTATAATGTAGACTGAGTGTTTCCAGTCTGTGGGCCATTGGGTTTTTTTAAAATGTAAATTAAAGCCAAGCAATTATGTTGCGATTATGTCCAACAGAGGCCTTGCAATCTGACTGTTGCTACATTGAACGTAGGTGGAGCCAGCCAGGGTTAAGGCCTAAGCTACTTAGTGTTGGCCATAGCCATAGGCATTTTAAGGCAGTGTATACATTTTTTATATAAAATTTATTTTTACAAATATAAGAAGAACAGAGAAAATAAAATAAAAATGATAGCACAATTATAATTACATCAAAAGAAAAAGAAATGAAAGAGTAAACATATAATAAACAATATAAACAACTCAGGGATTTTTTATATCCAGTATATATCAATCCTTGAATGTGTTTGGCGTCTGTCAGAAAAGAAAGTATAGTCTCCAGTATTCAGATTTTTGATCCTCCAAGCATCTTCCGAGTGTAACATTTCCATATAATTAAACACATTTTGGGGGATTTTGCCTTCTTTGGTTTTTTTCACTTATCATTTTTTTTAGATCCATTACCCCATTCATATTGCCAAAGTTCACTACCTGCTTGAAAATCAAAAAAGGATTGGAAAACATTTTCATAAAATTTTTCTCTTGCATTGTTTGGCACATATATTGTTGCTAGAGTGTAAATCTTGCCGTCCAGGAGCCTGATTTTCAAAATCATATATCTTGCATCAGAGTCTGTCAGAAAAGAAAGTATAGTCTCCAGTACTCAGATATTTGATCCTCCAAGCATCTTCCGAGTGTAACATTTCCATATAATTAAACACATTTTGGGGGATTTTGCCTTCTTTGGTTTTTTTCACTTATCATTTTTTTTAGATCCATTACCCCATTCATATCGCCAAAGTTCACTACCTGCTTGAAAATCAAAAAAGGATTGGAAAACATTTTCATAAAATTTTTCTCTTGCATTGTTTGGCACATATATTGTTGCTAGAGTGTAAATCTTGCCGTCCAGGAGCCTGATTTTCAAAATCATATATCTTGCATCAGAGTCGCTTAATTCTTCTGTAGCATTTATTTGTAAATTGTTTATATCAACTGCAACTCCTTTTTAAAATTATAAATTCTTAATAAACATAGAAATACATAAGAGCAAAAAACAGGAACAAAGCCCCAAAGAATCATGGAAATTGTAATATGATAAATAGGAGGGGTGGACAGTCCTGTGCTTCATCTGCCATTATAACTGAGTCCCTCATATGAGTTTGTCATTGCTTGCCCCCCTGGCCAAATTCAAGGGGGCTTGAGCCCCTCAGCCCCCATGTAGTTCACTGGTTGCCCGGGGGAGGCTCAGTCCCCCATGCCAAATCCAGGGGGGGCTCAAGCCCCTCAGCCCCCCCGTAGTTTACACCTATGCCTCCAAGTAATAATGCATAGGCTTGGCCTGCAGGTTTGTCACTTCTAAATTGATTGTCACCTTTGAAGTTTGGAAACATAAATATTTCTGAAGTATAGTGCCCAAATTCTCTGCCTCCAATAGTTTAAATATACTTGATTATATATGCATTCAATACTTAATTATTGCCACTAATTTTGTATTACTAGTAGGGGTGTGCACCCAAAAAAGATTCTGGTTTCCCATTTTGGGTTTACCCGAAGTGGAAAAAAGCTTCAGAAAAACTCAAAATCTGAAGCGGCATGCCACTTCAGATTTGGGTTTCTAAGTCACTTCGGTATGCTCTGTAAAGATTCGGAGCATACTGAAGTGATGGGGAGGAGGAGGGGGAGCCCCACCCCCTCCCTTAAACTCCAATCCCAACCCTTTAACCTCATCACCCCACCCCCACCCCACTTACCTGGTCAGGTGGAAGGCTTGAGGCAACACCACGTTGGCCAGCTGGCTAGCGGAGAAGGCCTTCCTTGTATCGCTGCTGTACAGCCATGGCCATTGTGGCTGGCTGGCAGAAAGGGCCTTCCCTGTCACCGTCGCCACGCAGCCATGGCCAGCACAGCCAGCTGGCCGGCAAAGAGAACTGCTACTGCTGCCATGAGAGGTCAGCAGGGAGTCAGGAGGGCTGCCTCCTCCAGCGTGGTGCCAGGTAAGTGGGGGTGGGGGGATAAGTGTGGGGAATAGGTAGGTTTAAAGGGCTCTGTCGCTTATGAAAGGGCCTTTTAAACTTAACCCCTGGGGCCCTGAAACTTCCCGAAGCATTATGAATTTTACTCAAATTGGATACCCGAAGCACACACCCCTAATTACTAGCATAATGCTTGATTTCTAATAGTATGTTTCAGCCTTCTGTTTTTAGTGAAGTAAAGAGATTGGCTTACATGGTTCATTTTTTGATGAATCTTTTTCTTTAGAACCTTTATAATGAGTTGTTATTGTAAATAAATACTTCAACACTAATCATAAACACTAGAATATAAATAGGCATTACATATTAGAACATCCTAATTCTTAATTTAATTCTTGATTAATTACTGTATTTCATAATGTAAACTGATCAAGTTTCTCTGATTTCAGTTTTGTTGCTAACATTAAAATTAATAATAATTCATTAATCTTCCTGGTTCCAAACATTTACAATAAATCTCAAAAATAAAATGCAGCAATTCATTAGGTATACACAGTAGAACAGCAGGATTTAAGTCCAGTGGCACCTTGCAGTGCAATCCTAAAAAGAGTTACTCCATTCTAAGCCTATTGATTAAAACAGAGTAACTCTTCTTAGGATTACAATGCTAGAGACCAACAAGAATTTCAGGGTGTAAGCTTTCTAGAGTCATAGCTCTCTTCTTCAGACCAACAGGCTTACACCCTGAAAACCTTGTTGGTCTCTAAGATGTCACTGGACTCAAATACTGCTGCTCCCTAAAGCTGTAGTCCTTTATACATTCATTTGGAAATAATTTCCGTTGACCTGAGAAACCATTCAGTGGTTTTGGTTGCTGCATCATTTTGCTGACTCTGATGTACGTAGAAATATAGCAGTTAAATGTTTTCACCACTAGTTTGTAAGGCTGAAAATGCATCTCATGATGCTGTGATTTCTAGCACCTTTTCTCTCCTTGTGAGCTTCGGCATCCACATCACTCTCTGGGTCTTAAGAAATATTTACATGTATTCAGGTGATCCTACAGCCCCTGAGTAAGTCTTGATGATGAAATCTGCCATTCAGCCGGCTGCAGCTAGGGCTACCTCCTGTTGGATCCTTTATGCAACATTTTGAGTGACACCTGAAAGAAAGAAAAAAAACCAATCACGGTTACAAATTGACATATACTTACCGCCTTGTCTACACCTGGAGCATTCGCCTTGTTCCTAAAAGGACTGGAATAGGGCACTAAGTCCCTTGCTTGGATTAGACTGAGATAAGAAATTTTGGATTTTCGGATGTATTATGAATGTTTGAATGCACGTTTTGTATAATTGTGTAGTTTTTGAGCACATCGATCATATGAAATCACTGATTGACCTCATGCTATAATATACTGATATATTTTCTTACTTATGATATAAGATTGATTTCATGCCATAATATATAGATATATTTTCTTACTTCCTGGGTGGTTTACCACTTTTCTTGCTGTTAGTTCAGACCGGGATTTGCCTTGTTTCATTGCTGGCCCCAGAGCCTGGCAGCAGCCCTGGAACCTGAAGGGGTAGATCCCTACCGCACCACACCAAAAACCTTGCCTGAGCAGGCAGCAGGAAAGGTACCAGTAATAAATAATAGCTTAGCCCAGAGCCTGGCAGCAGCCCTGGAACTTGAAGAGGTAGATCCCTATCCCACCACACACAAAGAAAATTCAAGCTCCAATGCACTCTCCCTGTCTCTCTTTCAAAATGACAACAACAACTGTCTCTCCCTCACTGTCTGCAAAACCAGAGCTGGGAGCCCCCTTCCCCCCTTCTCTTTGCTTCCTTGTAACAAATTTGGAGCTCCACACTTGAAAAGAAGACCTGCCTATCAAGTTAAATTGGGCTTAGATTGGGATTTCCAGGGCAACAGCCAGAGTTCAGATAGAGTTCAGGCAGTCCCTGCCTCCGGTTGCCAAGGGAATTGATTGCAGGTGCCAGACTATCTGGCTTGACAAACCGCAACGAACAGCAATGAACGAGGCTTGCAATGACCACCTGTTCATTTAGAATGGGGCCTCATGAACAGCTTGTTCGCGAACAGCTGATTGGGCTGTCCATGGCTTTTTTTAGTTCGTATTGCTGTTCATGCCCATCTCTACTTCTAAGTTTTATTAAACGTTCATGTAATATATTTACTACTGTTAACACAATAAAACCAAAATACAGCTATAGACAGAAGACTACATTCAAAACAACTTCTACTGTGCATGCAAAACAGAAAAGAGTCCAGTAGCATCTTTAAAACTAACCAACTTTACTGTAGCATAAGCTTTCGAGAACCACAGTTCTCTTCATCAGATGCATCAGACAGCTTAGCTTAAGCTAACGTCTTAAAGGTGCTACTGGACTCTTTTCTATTTTGCTACTACAGACTGACATGGCTAACTCCTCTGGTACTGTCCATGCAGTAGGAGTAAATAATATGTACTATTACAGAAAAGCAAGCTGGACAGAATCTACTATGAAATCCATAACTACAGATTTACTTAAATACACTCAGATATAGCTTGCCCTGATTTCTCTGGACTGTTTACTTGTGGTGATCCTGGCTTCTGTCTTTGACCCTACCTCTTCTTGATGATTCATTACCTTGCTCTTGATGTGTCTTACTATGATCTTGTTCATGCCTGATCTCTTTTCAGTGCCTTATTATGAGAACACTTTTACTTGTGAACTGTGTGCTTCCTGTGGGGCTGTGATTCTCCAGTGACTGGACATATGCTTGATATTCCATATAGCTTTAAAGCCAGATCCTAAAACTTTCTTACAGTGAGTTTCCAAATCAAGGTACCACAGCTCCAGTTTCTTTAAATGTAATACCAATGGTCAATGTTCTTCAGCTCACACAATATTCACTCTTGTTCTCAACTTAGAAGCACACATATGAAAAGAAAATGGAAGAGACATGATTGTATGGAAAGTGGGAGTATCACAACATGTTTTAAGCTGACAAGGCAAAAAGCTTAGGCAAAAAGAAGTGGCAGTCCCAGTGATCTCCACTGACTGGCAATCAACAAAAGGCACTGTGATTTCAGTTCCAATCAAGAGATATTTATGGAGGTTTGCCTCATACTTTGAGAACCACTTTTTTAGAACTTTTCTCCTTTTATCTGTATCATTATGACTTTTACAATCAGCTGAGAGCACCTATACCATCCATGCATCACATCTGAATGGCAAAAAGAATTCAGCAGGGGTTGTTCCCATCCTATGATTCACCAAGAATCTGAAAATCATCAGGAAGCATGGCAAGACCTCTTAGGGAGTTGTTGGCTATGACTGAGTTGAGTGGAAGGAAATTAATCAATATATTTGTAGTAATTGTTAGTGGCCAGAACCTTCCCCATAATATTAGAGGGCTTATGACTACCGATATGCCATAAGTCCCTTCTCTAAATGTGCATCAAACACTAAAACTACTGCCCTAGCAGGCAGAAAACATGGAAGCTGTTTTCAAAGCAGGCAAGCCAGACCCTGCCTGGGAGATGGAATGTGCAAACATAGGGATGAGAGATGAGGCCAGCTCACCCCCTTCCACACCCTGGAGGTGCTCTAAGGATCCTGATAGAATAGGGTCTTCCCAGAGTTCCTGAATTAATCAATGCAACACACCATGTAGATCTCCGTTAAACTGCTTTCCTATTCTTAAGTGATTTTGAGAATTGACAGCCTCACCTGTCCACTTCACATGTCATCAATCATAATTGATAACTTTAGTTCTGCTCAGGAAGACTTAATCATACTCTCCTAGTTCTTTGTCACACCCTAGAGACAGTTTACTGGCTTATTGTTTCAGTTTGGAGACAGTTTACCAGCTCTTTGTTTCGACCTGGAGACAACTTCTAAATACTTTGTCCTACCCTAGGAACCACCACTCAAGCCTTTTGTTTGGGGGCAGAGGATGCAATCTTGCCCCTGGGTAAGATCCATGATATAAATTAAGCTGCCTCTCAGCCCAAAACTGTGTGTATGCTTTGGATCCAGCATCTACCTTTGAACTCCATTTGAGCCCTTCCACCTTGAAGCACTAGCCACTCAACTCTCCTCCTCTCTGTTGAGGATTTCCAAGTGTTTCCATTTCAGTCATGAAAGAGTTAAACTATTTGTGTTACCTACTTAATTAGTAAACTTGCTTTGCATGTAACCTTTAGGGCTTTGAAAAAGGATTCCCACCATAGAAGGGGGGAGTCTCTAAGCATAATGAAGTACCAATACATTCTTTCTTTTGTGGATGACCTGATTCTGTGTTGTGATAGCAGTGTACAAGCTAAAGAAATTGTTGACCAACTGAATAAGGACATGGAAATAAAGCATTTGGGTGAACCCTGCAGTTACTTGGGGATGCTAATCGAGAGAACCCAGAATGGAAGGTTTCTTCTAAGCCAGAAACACAAGACCATGGAACTCATGGAATCACTAGGGATTTAGGACACCTGACCAACAGGGACACCACTGGATCAAAACTATGACAAATACCATGATGGAGAGCCACTAAGAGACAATGTCAAATACAGAGAAATAATTGGAAAGCTTCTCTACCTGAGTAAAATGTCAAGACCAGATATATGCACAGCAGTTGGGATCCTGAGCAGAAAAACAAGTGCACCCAACCAGGCTGACTGGGAAGCAGTCAAACGAATAGCCAGATACCCTGATTGGAACAGCAAACCTAAAATTAGAATTTTGACCCTATGTGGAGGCAAAACAGCTGCATCACTAGCAAAGCAGGATGCAGGAAGGTCTGTTCTTGAGAATCCAGTTTGCTCTCATGCCAAACAATTGATAAATTATTCATGGAGATGGGATTTTGCCTAAAATTCAGGGCACAATTCATATTGTTGATCAACATAATTGAAAAATGAAAAAGACATTTTTGATTTAAAAATGATGTTGGGCCAAGCTACAAGTGATGAATGACACTTGCCTGGCAAGTGAACAGGCTCACGTGTATTCCTCCCTGTTCACTTACCATTCACTTGCGCTCTACTTGATCAAGTGAAGCGCAAGTGAATGGCAAGCGAACAGGGAGGAATACATATGAGTCTGTTCACTTGCCAGGCAAGTGTAATTTGTCACTTGTAGCTTGGCTCGTAGGAAGAATCTAATGAAAAGAGTGTCAGAAAAACCATTTTTTGGTTAATTGAATCTCTGCTCTGTTTTGTCATCCTCAGAAGTACTGGTATTCTTAGGTCCATTGTAGAACTGGGGACCATAGTCTACACTCCACTATACAAAAGCAAGAGGTTTTTTTAAAAAATTTTATTGGTGAGCATAATTTCAAACAATATTTCAATTAAACCCTATCTGATTAAATCTAACCTAACCCCCACCCTTTCCCCCCTCCTTCTTTACTTCCAACGGCTTTCCAACCCTCTACCCCCTTTATTACTTAACATATCCTATATTAAACAATCAAGCATCCCTGCATAACAATCCTTGCTCTAAGCCCTAATTACTCCATAATCTATACATACTATATTAGTTTTACTGATATTTCTTCGCAAGATTAATAACATACTTATCAAATTAATTTTACTAATACTTCTTCCCATAATTAATAGCATGCTTATCATATCTTATACTTAACCATAATTCAAACTTAATGATAGTTAAGTTAACATTCTAACTTAATAACATTTATTACTCTTAATAATTTCCTCTTCCCTTACTATATGTATGCTATATTACTTTTTCTAATATATCAATCCCACTTCTAAGTATCAGTTATAAATTCTACCCCTCCTATAGCTAACTGTAATCCTAGCTTAGATTAATATAAACACATTTCTTCTATTGGTAAAGTCACTTCTCTCTTCTGTTTGTAGTATCATAGTTTAAAAGTTCTCAAACTGCCACAGTTCTCCTTTCACATCCCATTTTTTCTCCAAATATTGTTTCATTTTCGCCCAGTCTGCCATAAATTATTCTGGGTCTTGGTCTTTCAGTTTTCTTGTCATTTTGTCCATTTCTGCCATGTACAGCAATTTGTAAATCCAGTCCTCTACAGTAGGTACTCCTTGCACTTTCCATTTCTGCGCATACAATAATCTTGCTGCAGCTGTCATGTAAAAAAACAATGTTCTGTACTGCACTGGAACATTCTCCATTCCCAAGTTCAGTAGCAACAATTCTGGGTTTTTATTTATTTGTATTTGTAAAATCTCATTTATTACTTCTATTATTTCACCCCAATACTGTTTAGCTACTTCACATGTCCACCACATATGATATAGTGATCCTTCGTGCTTTTTACATTTCCAGCACTTGTCTGACATATTAGCATTCCCCAGCGCAATTTTTTTTGGTGTTAAGTACCATCTGTATATCATCTTATACACATTTTCTTTAATATTCATGCACATTGTAATCTTAATTGTATTCTTCCACAAGTGCTCCCAGGACTCCATCGTTATTTCTTTATGAAAGTTTATTGCCCACTTCACCATCTGTACTTTCACTGTTTCATCCTCAGTGTACCATTTTAGAAGTATCTTGTAGATCTTTGAAATTTGTTTCTTGCCTTCTTGTAGCATTACTTCTTCCAATTCTGAGTTTTCCATTCTTATTCCTCCTCTTGAATAGTCCGATTTGTAAAGATCTCTGATCTGTCTGTATTGAAACCAATTATAACAAGGAGACAATTCTTCTGATTTTATTTTTGGCATTAAATGTTGTATTTGTATTATCTCCTTGTAAGTTAAGCATTGCTGTTCGTTATCGACAGTTCTCGGGTCTATTACTTCATACGGGACCACCCAAGAGGGGATTTAATCTTCCAGGTACATCTTATATTTCTTCCAGATTGTGAAGAGGCTTCTTCTAATATAGTGATGCAGAAACAGAGGGTCCGCTTTTATTTTATCGTACCATAGGTATGCATGCCATCCAAATATTTTCTTATAGCCTTCCAATGCCAGAAGTTTGTGATTTTTCAACATTATCCAATCCTTTATCCATGTCAAACAAATTGCTTCATAATACAATCTTAGGTTGGGCAGTTGCAAGCCACCTCTTTCTTTCGCATCCTGTAACACTTTCATTTTAACACGTGGTTCCTTGCCTGCCCACACAAAGTTCGAAATTTTTCTTTGCCATTTTTCAAATTGTTTAGAGTCTCAGATAATCGGAATCGTTTGTAACAGAAAAATCACATGAGGTAACACATTCATTTTTATTGTCACAATTCTGCCCAACCATGATAGATTCAACTTGTTCCATTTTATCAAGTCTCTCTCTATTTGTATCCACAGCTTCTCATAGTTGTTCTTAAATAAGTCTATATTTTTTGCAGTTAATTCAATTCCCAAATATTTTACTTTGTTTGTTACCTCGCAGTCCGTTAATTCCATCAATTCTTGTTGTTTCTGTTTAGTCATATTTTTACATAGTATCTTCGTCTTCTTTTTGTTTACGAAAAAACCGGCCAAGTCTCCAAATTCCTTTTATCTTCTTTATTACCTTTGGCATATTGTCGATTGGATGCTCTAAAATCAACATTATATCGACTTCCGGTTAAGGATCCATGGAGGTCTAAAGCAGCTCTAAGAGCTGAGCTGTCCATGCCACTGTTTGTGGAGGCTGGAGGGGCACAGATTGCCCACAGCCCCCTGTTCTCAGGTGGAGAACAGGCAAGTACACATTGTACCTGAGGGCGCGTTGAACTCAGGTGGTGGGGGGCTCTAAGCAACGAGCTCTCTCCTGCCCTTGAGGTCCCACCTGAAGACAGGTTTGCTAAGATCTCTGCAGTGGCTCAGGAGTCAACTGTATTGGCATAAGACCTGCATGCCCGAGCTTTGATAAGCAGTAAGGGAAGCGGATTCGTTTGATTAAAAGAAGCAGTGATTACAACCCAAGAAAAGACGTTTAAGAAGGTAAAGATTGCTATCTCTCAAACCGGGACAGATTTAAGCAAGCAATAAAGTTTAAAACTGGATTTAAAAACTGCGACAGACTGATTAAGTGAAGGGGAAGATTCCGGCAAGGGAAAATTTAAAAAGTGATATTTTAAACTGTAGTTAAGGCGGAAAATTGGATATTGTTTACATACCTGCAGTGGGAAGAGATACTGGACTGTGGCAAAGCCTGAATTTCGCGAGAACTGCTGCAAACATTAAAGTAACAGGAAGTACATCAGGACCATAAAGAGACTGGAAAGAGGCAGTCTGTGTTAATACAGGAAGTGGAAGTTTGCCATTTCGGAGAAGGGCAAAGCTTTGGCTTCAATGAAACAGGAAGTAGGAAGAAGGTAAGGGCATTTGCTTCAAGTTAAAACCATAGAGAAAAAATGCCCGACATTTTGGACTGAGCAAAACAACTTTTAACAAAAACCGAGCAAATTGGGACTTTTTAAAGCAATTGGAAGCAATAAATCAGCGCCACGGATTTACGGAAAAGGGCGGACTCGTGGGAGCATGGTAAATCGAGCCCCACGATGTCGAAGAAGAAGTGGCAAGCTGCGATGGAGAATCTTGATAAAAAAGTTTTGGAAGTTACAGAAGGCAATAAAGAGCTCAAAGGTATGATACAGGAGATGGCAAAAGACTTTAGAGACTTTAAAGAGACACTTAAATCGGAAATGGCAGAACTGGTAAAAGACGTATCAGATACGCAGCAGAGAGTTAAGGTAGTAGAAAATACGATGGATCTGCAGAAGACAGAGATGAGAGGATTGAAAGTGAGAGTGACCATCGCGGAAAGTAAACAAATGGAAAAACAACTAAGATTTCGTTCGATCCCGGAAACAGAGGAAAAGACTACCCGAGAGCAGATTACAGAAATTTTGGCAGAGTACCTGGGGAAGGAGGAAGAGGAAATTGCAGCTCTCCTTGATGTGCTGTACAGAATTAACTCAAAATTTGCGTCTCAGAGGAAGTTACCAAGGGATATGATTGTGCAATTTATGACAAGAAATATAAGACAACTAATTGTGACCAAACAGTTTTAGGATCCTCTAGAAGTTGATGGAAAGGTGGTAAGAATCATGAAGGAACTGCCCAGATCGGTGTTGTTGGAAAGAAAGAAATACAGAGAGCTAGTCCAGATGTTAAAAGAAATGAAAGTAAAATACCGGTGGGAAATACCAGAGGGACTGACATTTGAGTTTGGTGGAGCAAGAAAGAGCATCAGATCTGGCCAGGAAATGGAGGATTTTATTAGTAAAAATGAAAAGGACTTACCAAAACCCACAAAAGCTTGATTATGGAGTGTAAAATCATATCTTGGAATGTAAATGGACTAAACTCACCTTGTAAACTTAAGGTTATTTTCCACTGGCTTGTAAAACAGAAATGTAAAATTGTATGCCTACAAGAGACACATATTATAAAGCAAGATGTAAAATATTTGAAAATGGCAAAACTTGGAAAAGAATTTGCAGCCGCCTCCAAACAGAAAAAGAGGGGTGTTGTGCTGTATATAAAGGAGGAACTACAGCCTAAAGCGGTGTTAAGTGATGTTGAAGCTCGATATTTGGCGGTGGAAATAATTTGGAATTCAAAAAAGACATTGGTGATTGGAATTTATGCCCCTAATGGTGCAAAAGAAAATTTTTTTATTGACTTACAAAAACAGTTAGATGAACTGTCTTATGACCAAATAATATTGGCAGGCGATTTCAATGGAGTTACAAACTTGGAGGAAGACAAGAAATCTAAGACTACACAAAAAAAAGAGGACTATTACCAAAGTCATTTTTTGCAATCACGAAACAGGAAAGTTTAGAGGATGTATGGAGGAGACAGTATCCCAAGAATAGACAATATACACATTACTCTGCAAGACACTCTACACTATCAAGAATTGATATGATCTGGGCCTCCAAAGAACTGTTGCTCTGGACTAAAGAGGTGGAAATAATGCCAAAGGTAGGCTCAGATCATAATCCAATTGTGTGGAAATTTGATAAGAATAGTAAAAGAAGAGGATGGAGAATAAATGAAGACTTATTACAAATGGAAGAGAATATTGCGTTGCTGCGAAGAGAGACCAAGTTCTTTTTGCAATAAAAATTGAATAAAGAAGTATCGACAAATAAGGTTTGGGACACATATAAGGCCGTGATCAGAGGGATACTAATGGACTTGAATACGAGAGACAGGAGGAAAAAGGAAGAGAAAAGACAAGAAATTATGGAAAAAATTAAAGCCAAAGAGATTCAGCTCAAAAAGAGACCAGGCAAAAAGAAAATATATCAGGATATAAAAATACTGCAAGAACAGTTATCGGCAGTGAACAACAAAGAATTGGAATGGAATTTAAAGAGGATGAATCAGAGGTCGTTTGAAGGTGCAAATAAACCTGGGAAATATTTGGCATGGCAACTAAAAAAGAGGAAGGAGAACAAAATTATCAGTATTATACGAGAAGATGATAAGTTATTAAGTGATCAAGTCGCCATTAGTAGAGCCTTTTTAAAATTTTATGCAAAATTATACCAAAAAAGAGAGGTGAACAAAGATTCAATAGCAGAATATTTAGATAAGATGAAACTTCCGACACTCTCTGAAGAATGGAAAGAGAAATTGAATAAGGAAGTGACAGAAGAAGAAATAAAAGAAGCTATTCAATCAACGAAATTGGGGGAGGCGCCAGGCCCGGATGGACTAACGGCAAAATTTTATAAAATAATGGGCCAAGAATTGGCACCTCTCCTGAAAGAGGTGATGAATGGTGCTATGCAGGATCAAGGGATTCCTGATTCTTGGAAGGAGGCTAACATATCATTGATTCCAAAAGGACAAGATTTGACTAATGTTAAAAATTATAGACCAATTTCATTGTTGAACAATGATTACAAAATATTTGCAAAGGTGTTGGCGGAAAGAATTAAAGGATGGATGTCGGAATTCATTGCAGATGAACAAGCGGGATTTTTACCTAATAGACAAATTAAAGACAATCTGAGAACAGTAATAAATGCTATTGAATACTATGATAAGCATTGTGATAGAGCGGTTGGTTTCTTTTTCGTAGACGCAAAAAAAGCATTTGACAATCTGAACTGGGACTTTATGTTCGCCACCATGGAAAAGCTGCAAATGGGAGAAAAGTTCATACAAGCAGTTAAAGGAATTTATAAAGACCAAAGTGCAGCGATTGTAGGGAATGACGATCTGACAAAAAAACTGAAAATAAGCAAAGGCACAAGGCAAGGCTGCCCATTGTCTCCATTGCTGTTCATATTGATTTTGGAGATATTGATGATCCAGATACGAGAGGACGACACAATCCGAGGTATAAAGATAAGAGAGTTTACCTACAAGGTCAGAACATTTGCGGATGATATAATGTTGATTGTAGAGGATCCAATTGACAATATGCCAAAGGTAATAAAGAAGATAAAGGAATTTGGAGATCTGGCTGGTTTCTTTGTAAATAAAAAGAAGTCGAAGATACTATGCAAAAATATGTCTAAACAGAAACAACAAGAACTGATGGAATGAACGGACTGCGAGGTAACAAACAAAGTAAAATATTTGGGAATTGAACTAACTGCAAAAAATATAGACTTATTTAAGAACAACTATGAGAAGTTGTGGATACAAATAGAGAGAGATTTGATAAAGTGGAACAAGTTGAATTTATCATGGCTGGGCAGAATCGCGACAATAAAAATGAATGTTCTACCTCGTGTGATGTTTCTGTTACAAACGATCCCGATTATCCGAGACTCTAAACAATTCGAAAAATGGCAAAGAAAAATTTCGAATTTTGTGAGGGCAGGCAAGCAACCACGTGTTAAAATGAAAGTGTTACAGGATGTGAAAGAAAGAGGTGGTTTGCAACTGCCCAACTTAAGACTGTATTATGAAGCAATTTGTTTGACATGGATAAAGGATTGGATAACGTTGAAAAATCGCAAACTTCTGGCATTGGAAGGTTACAAGAAAATATTTGGATGGCATGCATACCTATGGTACGATAAAATAAAAGCGGACTCTTTGTTTCTGCATCATTATATTAGAAGAAGCCTCTTCACAATTTGGAAGAAATATAAGATGTATTTGGAAGATCAAATCCCCTCTTGGGAGGTCCCGTATGAAGTAATAGACCCAAGAACTGTCGATAACGAACAACAATGCTTAACTTACAAGGAGATAATACAAATACAACATTTAATGCCAAAAATAAAATCAGAAGAAGAATTGTCTCCTTGTTATAACTGGTTTCAATACAGACAGATTAGAGATCTTTACCAATCGGACTGTTCAAGAGGAGGAATAAGAATGGAAAACTCAGAATTGGAAGAAGTAATGCTACAAGAAGACAAGAAACAAATTTCAAAGATCTACAAGATACTTCTAAAATGGTATACTGAAGATGAAGTAGTGAAAGTACAGATGGTGAAGTGGGCAATACATTTTCATAAAGAAATAGCAATGGAGGCTTGGGAGCACTTGTGGAAGAATACAATTAAGATTACAACGTGTGCGAATATTAGAGAAAATGTATACAAGATGATATACAGGTGGTAC
The DNA here is from genome assembly GCF_028583425.1 of Eublepharis macularius. Lineage (NCBI taxonomy): Eukaryota > Metazoa > Chordata > Lepidosauria > Squamata > Eublepharidae > Eublepharis > Eublepharis macularius. The sequence continues at coordinate 122,651,733 of NC_072792.1, forward strand.
CTAACACCGAAGAAAATTGCGCTGGGGAACGCTAATATGTCAGATAAGTGCTGGAAATGTAAAAAGCACGAAGGATCATTATATCACATGTGGTGGACTTGTGAAGTAGCGAAGCAGTACTGGGGAGATATAATAGAAGTAATTAATGAGGTGTTACAAACCCAAATAAATAAGAACCCAGAACTGCTGCTACTAAACTTGGGAATGGAGAATGTTCCAGTGCAAAATAGAACATTGTTATTTTATATGACAGCTGCAGAAAGATTACTGTATGCGCAGAAATGGAAAATGCAAGAAGTACCTACTGTAGAGGACTGGATTTACAAATTGTTGTACATGGCAGAGATGGATAAAATGACAAGAAAACTCAAAGACCTGGATCCGGGACAGTATTTGGTGGACTGGGCGAAATTGAAACAATTTTTGGAAAAAAAATGGGATGTGAAAGGAGAACTGTGGCAGTTTGAGAATTTTTAAAACAAGACATTTTAAACAGAAGAGAGAAGTGACTTTACCATTAAGAATTTATATCTATTTTAATCTAAGCTTGGATTATAATATAGTAGAAAAGGGGTGAAATTTAGAACTGATTTTGTAAAGAATAAGATAGGGAGGTTAGGATAAGTAATACCTTTATTAGAGTATATGAATAAAGGAATAGTTAAATAAATATACTGATGGGGCATGCTATATATACTATAATGTTAGTGGATCAGACTGTATATTATATAATGAATGTGTAGTACGGTGTTGTATGCTGTGCCACATTGGTGGCAGGGCACACGGTAGGGGTTTTAATACATATTATAATGACGATAGTATTATTGATAGAATATATGTTTAAAAGAAACAGAATATGTTTAAATTAAGACTTCTGTTATATATTATACTATATTATACTGGTCTGCTATAGTGAGGGGTATAAGATCTATACTATATTGATAGTATAGCTGATAGATGTATATTATACTGATAGAATATTTGATAGCATAATTGATAGAAGTATACTATATTGATAGGATATTTGATATATATGATAGAATACCTGGAAAAAAAATTAGAATGTGCTTAGAGTAAGGGATTTATTAAGTAATAAGAGGGGTTAAGGGTTGGAAAGCTGTTGGAAGTCGATAGAGAGGGGGGAGGAAAAGGGTGGGGGATAGGGTTAATTAGATATTGAGGAAATGTATGTATTGAATTTGAAAAGTATACTCACCAATAAAATTAAAAAACAAAACAAAACATTATATCATCTGCAAATGCTCTGACCTTGTAGGTAAACTCTCTTATCTTTATACCTCGAATTGTATCGTCCTCTCGTATCTGGATCATCAGTATTTCCAAGATCAATATAAACAACAATGGAGACAATGGGCAGCCCTGCCTTGTACCTTTGTTTATTTTTAGTTTTTTTGTCAGATCGTCATTCACTACAATCGCTGCACTTTGGTCTTTGTAAATTCCTTTAACTGCTTGCATGAACTTTTCTCCCATTTGCAGCTTTTCCATAGTGGCAAACATAAAGTCCCAGTTCAAATTGTCAAATGCTTTTTCTGCGTCTACGAAAAAGAAACCAACCTCTCTATCGCAATGCTTGTCATAATATTCAATAGCATTTATTACTGTTCTCAGATTGTCCTTAATTTGTCTGTTAGGTAAAAATCCCACTTGTTCATCTGCAATGAATTCCGACATCCATCCTTTAATTATTTCCGCCAATACCTTTGCAAATATTTTATAGTCATTATTCAACAATGAAATTGGTCTATAATTTTTAACATTAGTCAAATCTTGTCCTTCTTTTGGAATCAATGATATGTTGGCCTCCTTCCAAGTGTCAGGAATCTCTTGGTAGTGCATAGCACCATTCATTACCTCCTTCAAGAGACGCACCAGTTCTTGGCACATTGTTTTATAAAATTTTGCTGTTAATCCGTCTGGACCTGGGGCCTTCCCCAGCTTCGTTGATTGAATAGCTTCTTTTATTTCTTCTTCTGTCACCTCCTTATTCAATTTTTCTTTCCATCCTTCTGAGATTGTCGGAAGTTTCATCTTATCTAAATAATCCGCTATTGAATCTTTGTTCACCTCTTTTTTTTTGGTATAATTTTGCGTAAAATTTAAAAAAGGCTTTACTAATGGCGACTTGATCCCTTAGTAACTTATCATCTTCTCTTATCGTGCTAATAATTTTCTTCTCTTTCCTCTTTTTTAGTTGCCATGCCAAATATTTCCCAGGCTTATTTGCTCCCTCCAACGACCTCTGATTCATCCTCTTTAAATTCCACTCCAATTCTTTGTTGTTCATTGCCGATAACTGTTCCTGCAATATTTTAATATCCTGGTATATTTTCTTTTTGCCTGGTCTCTTTTTGAGTTGAATCTCTTTGGCTTTAATTTTTTCCATGATTTCTTGTCTTTTCTCCTCCTTTTTCCTCCTGTCTCTTGCATTCAAGTCCATTAGTATCCCTCTGATCACAGCCTTATATGTATCCCAAACCTTGTTTGTCGATACTTCTTTATTCAAATTACATTGCAAAAAGAACTTGGTCTCTCTTCGCAGCAACGCAATATTCTCTTCCATTTGTAATAAGTCTTCATTTATTCTCCATCCTCTTCTTTTACTATTCTTACCAAATTTCCACACAATTGGATTATGATCTGAGCCTACCTTTGGCATTATTTCCACCTCTTTAGTCCAAAGCAACAGTTCTTTGGAGGCCCAGATAATGTCAATTCTTGATAGTGTAAAATATCTTGCAGAATAATATGTATATTGTCTACTCTTGGGGTACTGTCTCCTCCATACATCCTCTAAACTTTCCTGTTTCGTGATTGCAAAAAATGACTTTGGTAGTAGTCCTCTTTTCTTTTGTGTAGTCTTAGTTTTCTTGTCCTCCTCCAAGTTCGTAACTCCGTTAAAATCGCCTGCCAATATTATTTGATCATAAGACAATTCATCTAACTGTTTTTGTAAGTCCATAAAAAATTTTTCTTTTGCACCATTAGGGGCATAAATTCCAATCACCAATGTCTTTTTTGAATTCCAAATTATTTCTACCGCCAAATATTGAGCTTCACTTAACACCACTTTAGGCTGTAGTTCCTCCTTTATGTACAATACAACACCCCTCTTTTTCTGTTTGGAGGCAGCTGCAAACTCTTTTCCCAGCTTTGCCATTTTCAAATATTTTACATCTTGCTTTCTAATATGTGTCTCTTGTAGGCATACAATTTTACATTTCTGTTTTACAAGCCAGTGGAAAATAACCTTACGTTTACAGGATGAGTTTAGTCCATTTAAATTCCAAGATAGAACTTTACACTCCATGATCAAGCCTTTGTGGATTTTGGTAAGTCCTTTTCATTTTTACTAATAAAATCCTCCATTTCCTGACCAGATCTGATGCTCTTTCTTGCTCGGACAAATTCAAATGTCAGTCCCTCTGGTATTTCCCATCAGTATTTTACTTTCATTTCTTTTAACATCTGAACTAGCTCCCTGTATTTCTCTCTTTCCAACAACACCGATCTGGGCAGTTCCTTCATGATTCTTACCACCTTACCATCAACTTCTAGTGGATCCTGAAACTGTTTGGTCACAATTAATTCCCTTGTATTTCTTGTCGTAAATTGCACAATCATGTCCCTTGGTAGCTTCCTCTGGGACACAAATTTTGAGTTAATTCTGTACACCACATCAAGGAGAGCTGCAATTTCCTCTTCCTCCTTCCTCAGGTATTCTGCCAAAATTTCTGTAATCTGCTCTCGGGCAGTCTTTTCCTCTGTTTCCGGGATCGAACGAAATCTTAGTTGTTTTTCCATTTGTTTACTTTCCGCGATGGTCACTCTCGCTTTCAATCCTCTCATCTCTGTCTTCTGCAAATCCATCGTATTTTCTACTACCTTAACTCTCTGCTGCGTATCTGATACGTCTTTTACCAGTTCTGCCATTTCCGATTTAAGTGTCTCTTTAAAGTCTCTAAAATCTTTTGCCATCTCCTGTACCATACCTTTAAGCTCTTTATTGCCTTCTGTAACTTCCGAAACTTTTTTATCAAGATTCTCCATCGCAGCTTGCCACTCCTTCTTTGACATCGTGGGGCTAGATTTACCATGCTCCCAGGAGTCTGCCCTTTTCCTTAAATCCGTGGCACTGATTTATTGCTTCCAATTGCTTTAAAAAGTCCCAACTTGCTCGGTTTTTGTTAAAAGTTGTTTTGCTCAGTCCAAAATGTCGGGCGTTTTTTCTCTATGGTTTTAACTTGAAGCAAACGCCCTTACCTTCTTCCAAGATGTCCTATTTCCTGTTTCCTTGAAGCCAAAACTTTGCCCTTCTCCGAAATGGCGAACTTCCAATTCCGGTATTAACACAGACCGCCTCTTTCCAGTTTCTTTATGGTCCTGATGTACTTCCTGTTACTTTAATGTTTGCAGCAGTTCTCACGATATTCAAGCTTTCCCACAGTCCAGTATCTCTTCCCACCACAGGTATGTAAACAATATCCAATTTTCCGCCTTAACTACAGTTTAAAATGTCACTTTTTAAATTTTCCCTTGCTGGAATCTTCCCCTTCACTTAATCAATCTGCCACAGTTTTTAAATCCAGTTTTAAACTTTATTGCTTGCTTAAATCTGTCCCGATTTGAGAGATAGCAATCTTTACCTTCTTAAACGTCTTTTCTTGGGTTGTAATCGCTGCTTCTTTTAATCAAACGAATCCGTTTCCATTACTGCTTATCGAAGCTCAGGCATGTAGGTCTTATGCCAGTAAAGTTGACTCCTGAGCCGCTGCAGAGATCTTAGCAAACCTGTCTTCGGGTGGGACCTCAAGGGCGGGAGAGAGCTCGTTGCTTAGAGCCCCCCACCACCTGAGATCAATGCACCCTCAGGTACAGTGCGTACTTGCCTGTTCTCCGCCTGAGAACAGGGGGCCGCGGGCAATCTGTGCCCCTCCAGCCTCCACAAACAGCGGCACAGCTCTTAGAGCTGCTTTAGACCTCCATGGATCCCGAACTGGAAGTCACAAAAGCAAGAGTTTTCATGAGCTGCCATCAGAACTGCATTTATCAGAACTTGAGCCAAGGGGAAAGACAAGGTATAACTATTAAAACAAACAAACAATATAAGAATATATATGTGAGCAGGGCTTTTTTTCTGGGAAAAGAGGTGGTAGAACTCAGTGGGTTGCCTGCTCAGGGGGCAACTCCTGGCAGGAGGTGATGCCCCTGGTACCACATGTGCACATGCGAAGTGCACGCGCACTTTCAGGACCGCACAATGATGTCACTTTGGGTCAGCTGAAACAAGGGGAGGAGTTTTTTAAAGTTTAAATTGCCCTCAGCAAAAATGGTCATATGGCTGGTGGCCCCACCCCCTGATCAGACAGAGGGGAGTTTAGATCGCCCTCGGCGTTCCACCTGGGAAAAAAAGCCCTGTATGTGAGACAGAGAACAATCCTGAGAAATAAGTTTCATGTTATGCAAAGAGCCTTAGTTCTAAGAAAGGCTGTTTGAATTACATTCTTACGAAATTAGATTTTCAGAACTTTTTGTTTATATTTTCCTTCTGTAGAGTGTCTGTTTCTGTTCATCAGTGGTGCTAGTGGGTATAATAATGCTCCAGTAACAGATACAAGATTTATCAATAAACAAGATTAGGTATACTCAGACTTTCTGGAGCAGTTTATCCTCATCTTTAATAGCTATTTACTTAAAGTCCTTGAACATAAGGGTTGATATCCTTTCTAAAATTTGACAGCCATAGAGATTGTAGTTAAATATTCTTGCTATTTACCTAAATTGATAATTCATCTTTTTAAGCTTGCTGAAGAATTGTATGGGTCATAACTGACTCCCAAAGAATTGCCTGAACTGCTGATACCTAAGCTTTGAGCAAAGAGAACTGTAGAATTAGAGATGCATACAAAATTTTATTCAAGTTTGTCTCTAGCTTATTTTGTTTATTTTTTTTCCAGATCCTTTAATATCATCATGACACATGTTCCGAATTGTTATTGTATTTGGAGGATGATCCCATTGGATTAGTTAACTACAGGACAGACTGGGATCTTCCACAAGAAATGAAATTTTATCTACCAGAAAAAGTTTCTCTGCAATACATTGTTTGTTTTAATTGCCATTCAGAAATTAGTCAAGTTGTTCAAACCTCTCTTTTGAAGCTGTGTCCCTCCAACCTCCTGCTATCTCCTGTGTCAGAAAACAGTCTACATGTATGTAAAAGTTCTATTTCCTTTGTTTCTGAAAGTCAGCTGTAAGCTAAAAGTCCTTCCATGTTTAATTGAGAAGGCTCATTTTATGTGTTTAATCTTTGCAGGAAAGAACTTCTTTCCTGCTGGACTATCTCTGGATGTGAATAAGCACATTCAACTGATGGTTTTGGCATTCTTTAAAGCTAATATTTTTAATGCCCTGACCTGGATAGCCCAGGCGAGCCTCATCTTGTCAGATGTCAGAAGCTAAATAGAGTCAGCACTGGTCAATATTTGGATGAGAGATCACTAAGGAAGACCGCAGTCACTATGCAGAAGCAGGCAATGGCAAACCATCACTGTTAGACTCTTGTCTTGAAAACCCCAGCAGGGGTCACTATACTTTCTATCACTGTCAATGCTTTCAATCCATCTGAACTGTCTAGGGAATTAGCCAGTATGGCTGACATCCCTCCTACTAGGGTTGGAGAAATGACATGACTGAGGCCAGCTTAGAAATGACTAGAAGAGAGGATTGTAAAAAAGTCTAATTTATATCTAGTAACAGACAGTTAAGAAAAATTTACATTTTTCTATGTTTATATTTTTAATAAGTTTTCTCTTTTTCTATTTTTGAAACACTTAGGGTTACCAGGTCCCCCAGGAGGCAAAGTGGGGGTGCAAAGGGCTGGGGGCAGCAGGTTACTCACTTCCCACATATGTGTTCCTGTTGCAACAGAAAATTTTCCGGAACAATAGGAGAGCTATGGGTTGTGCTGAAACCCAATTAATTAAAAATTGCCTGTTTGGAGCCATTTTTTTATTAGTTGGGTTTCAGTGTATCCTGCAGCTCCCCCATTGCACCAAAAATGACATCATTTTCAGGCATGACAGGGGAGCATGGGAGTGTGTGCAAGGCTGAGGGATAGCAGGTGAGGCAAATATTCCTCCACCCTGGGCATGGGGTTGGCAAGCCTAAAAACATTATTTACATTTCAAGTTTTCCTTTCATAATAAGCATTTTCATGTTATAATATAAATCTGGATCTTTATGCTCTGTAATGTTCTTGATACAGATTTAGGTTTTTTAAAAAAAGTCTTGAGGGTGACTTTTTAAAGAAAGCATTGAACAGCTACCTTTGGCAGGCTTTCATATTTAAAGAAAATGTCTTGGGTCTCTTCAGCCTCCTAGAGTGGCAGCTCATTTTTTCAAGGGTTTAGATGCTTGGCTAGATCAGGAGAGACAACCCATCTGGAAAAGCAGCAGCTTGCTGCAAAAAAACTTTCAGCAGAAAACGGTTTCTTTTATAGGAACAACTATAGCTGCTTGTATATTTGTTTCCAAATTAATGGGGAAAATGAAATGATATGCCCTATTTTCCATTCATTAGAAAACAAAAACAAACAAGAATATCTACAAATGAACAAATGCCATTCATTTTTCAAGGCCTGGCAGTCTTATTCAAGGAGATTAGAGAGAGTGGGAGAGAATTGAGAAAGATAAGAGAGATGAAACTGGTATCAAAGCTTTCCAACAATCAAAGCCAAACAGATTTTGCAACAGAAGATAATATACATACAGGTCTTTCTTTCCACTAATTGCTCATTCAGTGGCTAGTTTAAGTTTCTCAATTTGCATGAGTTATTTAATGTAGTGCACATCGAGTAGTAGGGCTGCCTATCTTTTGTATTTTTAATTAAAGTCAGGCAAGTCACTATGTGGAGGCATATAGAAGCATAAATGGATCCCTTTTAACCCCCCCCCCCCACACACACACACACATCAGAATGAAGAGGCAGAAACAAGTGTTGGGAATTAATGGGCGGCTTTATTAAAATTATAACAACGTATCTGTCAACATGGTGAGGGTCTAACTAGCGGTACAGGTCAGGCCCTGGGGTCACTCAGCAACTGCGGAAAGTATGGGCACTGAACCTGCAACAACAGCACAACCAAAACATTCAGTAACTAATAGACTCCATAAGTCTTCTCCATGCCCCAAACGACCGTACCTAAGGAAAAAACACAACCATTAACAACCATCAAACCAGGCAATAACAATAAAACCTGCCTGCTCGTTCACTGTGGCAAAGACCCCTTGTCTGCTTGTTGCTGGGCAGCCCCAGGACCATCCAGCCCATGCTTTTTGCCCAGTCCTGAACACTTACACACCATGAAGGCATGAGGACCTGTGCAAACTGGGCATGCATAGTGAAACTTGCAAGCTTCCCTGGAACAAACCTCTTGGGAAGAAAACTCACAGTAGAGCATGCATGATGGTGGTACCTGGTCCCCGAGAGGGCAAGTGCTAGCTGGTAAGGAAGACTATTGAACTAAGTGGCTGCTGTCAGAGTGGTCTCCTGCATTGGGCCTAGCAGGGGACATCACTTGCAGCCAAAGCTGCTGGTGAACTTGAGGCAGGGAAGGATTAAGGGCAGCACACATGTGGAACTGTTCATCATATTGCAGCCAAGCTGCACTGGTGAAGTCAGAATACCCCCTGTATATGATATCCATATACTGAAATAGGGGAGCTGCCCTTCAAGGCTGTGCACGTACTATAACACCCGGATAGATTAGGAATCTGGGGACCCAGTTGGCCCAGGTTCTGTCCACTTTGTGGTACTTAAGCCATTCCTTATCATGCTCCTCAAGGTCCTCTTTATCATTCTTCTCCAGTTCCCTGAAGAAAAGGGTACACACATCCACATACTTGCCCTTAAGAATCTTCTCCCTAGTTGCTGGGGTCAAGTGGTCCCCAAGGGGCATAGTTGTATCCCCAAAGGGCAAAGCCCTAAGTGGTACTGGCCCATAGCTGGCCCACGGGTACCCATATAAGGTGCCCCCTGGTGCCACCAAACCCATTCCAACCTAATACTGGGATGTAACAGGCAGCCAGCCAGCTGGCCCAGGTAACTGACCTACCAAGGATGGCTGGCCCCACTGCATCCACATATTGCCTGAAGACGATGTATGTGATATGCCTGGTTGTGCACATGGAACCCGAGGCATGTAAGGGGGTATAGGGAAAGTGACCCCAGGGCCCCCAGGGCCACTCAGAACCCTGTTGAGGTGAGGAAAACTTACCATCCAACTCTGGAGGCTGAACCACCAGCACCATCTGACCAGGCTCCTCATCCCAACCAGTGTCGCTCTCTGCCATGGCCACATCACCCAGTGCTGCAGCACCTAGCAAAGTCCTTGGAGCTTGACTGTCTGACACTCTGGCTGCAGCTGCGCTGGATGTACCTCCACTGCCAGAAGAACCCTCAAGAGCAGAAATATGTGACAAGATCTCCTTAATAAAGGCTGCCTTAGATGCAATCTTAGTAGGCTCACTTCACTTAGCCCCTGAGTCAACAGTAGGAGCCCCATGGGCCCACTCCATGGCTGCCAAATGGTTTAACAATTGCTGTTGGCTGTGCCCTGCATCATCCACTGCCGCTTTGCAGGCGGCTTGCTCGTTGAAAGGCCAGCATCTTTATTCGGAGGTGTTATGAGCGAACTAAAGGAGGTGGGATAATGCAGAAATCAACCTTACTCAGAACCTTGGGCCCTAAAAAGGCTGACAAGCCCCATACAAAACGGCCATCAGTGCACATACCCTACAAGATGGCCACCACTCCTACCCACATTGAAACAGACAGAGCAGGCCCACCTGGGTATGGTAGATACACATGGTGAAGCAATAATATTGGGGGATAAGGGGGAGCGGTGGGTGAAGTACCACAAGCTAGGCCTCAAAGACACCCCTTGCCCCTAGTGGTAGCAAGTTGGGGATAGGGTGGGGCAATGCACCACAAACAAGACCTACAAAAAGCCCCTCATCATGAAGGAGGGGGGGCATTCACACTCAAGGCTTCCCAAACAGCATTGCAATGAAGGTGGGGGAGAAAACCCACAACTTAAGCCTTCCAGGACCCCCCCCCCGACCCTGGGTGAAAGACAGGGAGGGAGTTGGTGGTTACTACTGCGAAAACAAAGGGATGCACACTGTAAAAGAGGCCCCCACTGCCTCCAGAAACTTTTCCTTCCATCTCTGTTAAGTGGGTTGCAACTGGGAGCTGCCCGTTGGGTGGTAAATATTAGAGCCACTGAGCTCACAAGCGGGGAAAGTCCTCACTGCCACCCACTAGGGAGGATGAGCAATCCAGGGCAAAGAGCCCCCAAGGCCATGGCAGCAGAGCTGACCGGGCCACCCCTGCTACCTCGCAGCAAGCCCCCGCCCCACCAGCTGCGCAAACACAATGGCAAGGATACACTACAGCCACCCATGAGCCAAGGAACAAACCCAAGGCAGAGAGGAGCGAAATGCAAGCACTCCGAAATCACCTCCAGCCTCAGTACAGCGATCTCAGCTGGGGATGGAGGGAGGAGTCGAAAGCGCTCCAAGCAACCTCCAAGCCAGCAGCAAGCAAGCTGGCTCAGGACTGGTCAACCAAACTCCTCGTGCCAGGAGAGAAGGAGACATGTCCTCTCTCTGCCCGAGTACAAGGCGCACTGAAACGCCGAGGGGCAGAGCAGCTGTATAGGCCACCAGCTATGCCCTTTGTGCGCACCCGGATGACCGGGAAAGTGCCACTGCTGCCTCTTCCTCCTCCAGGGAGGCAAAATGCGGCCTCCGGTCGCAGTGGCTGTTGCCGCTGGCTGGGAAGACCAAATTCTATCAGATATGTGCCTAACATGGATGCCAGTCATCCAAAAGAGTTTGCTGATGTTCCTGCCAAATAAGATGCTTGCAATCAGTGATTTTTTTTGCTTAGCATGCCAACTTTGCCCCACCCTTTCCTAAGCAGAGACACCACACACAATAAATAGGTTCAACTGGGATGTATTTATGAAACTGATATGAGCCTTATTAATACCCAACCCTTAGTGCAGGTTTCCTACCTACTGGGTTGCCCAGCATGCCAGACTTAATGGGCAATCCCACCTTGTCTTCGAGTGTGAGGCATTCATTTTTTCCTGCCCTGCATATAAAGATATGCTGGAGAAGCTATTACACCATCACGCTCTGCCCATGCTGGCAGGTTTGAACTGGTGATACCCATCCCTCTTCACCAGACTCCCTTAGCATGAGAAGCCAATTTGGAAAGCCTATCTTTGTCATAAGATACCTCAGTATGCTCACCATAGATCCCTAACGTTAAGTAAAACCTCACACTATTCCAGCCAGCCACAGTAGATCCTAACCAGTCTTTATAATATACGTTTTATTAAATTTTCAAAAAAAAAAGACAAGAGAACTTTTTTGTCTCAAATTTGTGTAAAAGATAATCCATTATATGATCAATATTTCAGAAAAAATGCAATATAGACATCAATCCATAGAAAAGGAAACTGAATAACCACATACCCCCTTCTTTCTCTCTTTATATAGTGCACAGTCCATTTAAAACTCTCCAAGCACTTTTTAATTTTCTTGCTTTTTAACCCACCTATTCCATTTCCTTTCTCATTTCTAACAATTGTTGATATTTCAAGTGAGCATCATCTTAAGGCACGTTTCAGTCTTTTAATTCTTGAGCCCAGGGTATTAAACTCTTAGTCTTTCCAGAAATAAAGCAAAGAGGAGAAAAGAAAAAAACCCAGAAAGTAGAAGTAAACATCATTACATTCTATTATTAGTCCCATTATTTGTATATGTTATTAACTAAATATTTTCTTAAAGAAGTATACAATAAAGTTTTTATAACAGCCTACCCTTGATCTTTAATATATCAAATCTCAAGCCATCTAAGATTTACTATTTGTATTTTCATTATATAAAGGCAGTAGAAAAGCAAAGCAAATATATAGGCAGACTTAGCTTAACCTATAATTTAAATTTAAACATTAACACTTATAACTAAGGTTCCCTCTAGTTCCCTAAGTGTTTCCCCTGTTAAACCTACCAGCTATCTTATATCAAAATCATTCCCATCCCCTTATTTAAAGGAATAAAAAGACTTCCAACAATAAACATTTGAGATAAGAGAGGAAATAAGAGACCCCCAAGACCCGTTTACGCGGGTCATACTTTGAATTTCATTTTTATTCCTCTTATCCCTCCCTCCAAAACAATATTATGGCTCCTTCTTTCCTACAATACTTTTATTTAAGGAAAAGAAAAGAGCTCCAACAGAAGGAAAGTAAAAAGAAAAATAAGAAAGGGGGCAGAGGACTCCAAGAGCCCCTCTGCCCCACTCCCTCTAATCCAATTATCAAAGCCCCAGGATCATAATTTAAATTCCATCTTCTAGAAATAATAATAATAAAAAATTCAATAAATAAAAAACATAAGAAATACGAGAGGAGATAAGAGACCCCCAAGACCCGTTTACCGGGTTATACTTTGAATTTCATTTTTGTTCCTCTTCTCCCTCCAAGAACCCTTCTATCCCACTTCCTCTAATCCAGTTGTCAGAGCCCCAGGATCATGATTTAAGTTCCATCTTTTCTTTTTTCTTCTTCCTTCTCCCTCTAAAATACTGTTGCAACTCTTTCTTTACAACAATCAACCATAAACGGCTCTTTGTGCCTTCCAAGCATTTTTGCAAGATGTCGATGGGTACATTACTATGTCTCTTTTTTTTTTTTTTTTTTTTTTTTTTTGAAAAATTTTTTATTGGGTTAGAACATTTTTATTTTTTACATTACAATCAATTTTCCCCTAATTTTTCGTTTCTAACCCCCTCCCTTTCCCCCCCTTTTGTTGACTTCCAACAGCTTTCCCACCCTCTGTCCCTTTTCCCTTACTTCTATTAAATTCCTCTGTCTAAAACAGATATACATTCTCCATTATATTAAGCAGTGCATCATTAACTCCTTTAATTATTATACACCCAAACTATACGTCTTTAGATAAACAATTTATCCCATTTTCCAGTTTTGAATAATTCTATATAAACCTATATATCATAAACCATAAAAATTTCCCACATTTAAATCAAACAATTTGATTTGTTCTCTATATATTACTCATTTCAACTTTTTATGGTAATTCTATATAACTCCTCAGATACTCAATCAATTTAACTCTTCTATACATTCAGTTTGGTGCATATAAATCTTGTCAAAGAAAGAAAATATTGTTAGTTAGTCAATCCTCATGTTTAAACCTTATCATTAATTATTCTCTATCAGTTGACCTATACATATCTATATATATCTCAATCAATTAATCTAACTGCTTATAAATTCACATTTCTCTTCCTCCCCCGGTAAAGTCACCCCTCTCTTTTATACTTTTATTATATTTCAGTAGTTCTCAAACTGCCACAGTTTTCCTCCCACCTCCCATTTCTTCTCCAGGTATTGTTTCAGCTTCTCCCAGTCTGTGTTGAACTGCCCTGAGTCCAGATCTCTCAGTTTTCTTGTCATCTTGTCCATTTCAGCCATATACAGCAATTTGTAGATCCAATCTTCAATAGTTGGTACTTCTTGTACTTTCCATTTCTGCGCATACAAAAGTCTAGCTGCTGCAGTCATATAAAAAATCAACGTCCTATGATGGGCTGGAATTCCCTCCATTCCCAAGTTTAGCAGCAGGAGTTCTGGGTTCTTATTTATTTGAAACTGTAAAATTTCACTCATTTCTCTTATTATTTCCCCCCAGAACTGCCTAGCTACCTCACACGACCACCACATATGATAGAGGGAGCCCTCATGTTTCTTACATTTCCAGCATTTATTAGAAGTATTCAAATTCCCTAGCGCAATCTTCTTTGGTGTCATGTACCAACGATAGATCATTTTGAAAATGTTCTCTTTAATATTAATACATGTCGTTGTCTTCATTGTAGTTTTCCACAAGTATTCCCATGCCTCCATTGTTATTTCTTTATTGAAATTTATAGCCCATTTCACCATCTGTGTTTTAACTATCTCATCCTCAGTATACCATTTCAGCAATACTTGGTATACCTTGGATATTCTTTTCTTGTCTTCTTTAAGAAGGGTCTGCTCTAGTTCCGAGTTCTCTGTTCGTATGCCCCCTTTTGCAAAGTCTGAGTTGTATAAGTCTCTAATCTGTCTATACTGAAACCAATCATAGTTAGGTGATAGTTCCTCTTGCGTCTTTATTCTAAGTTTAGATACTTCAATCTTAGTTATTTCTTTATACGTTAAACATTGTTGTTCATTATCCACAGCTCTCGGATCTATCACCTCATATGGAACCACCCACAAGGGGGTTCCTTCTTGTAAGTAAGTTCTATACTTCTTCCAGATTGTAAATAGACTTCTCCTTACAAAATGATGCAGGAACATCGAGTTGACCTTTACTTTGTCATGCCATAGGTATGCATGCCATCCAAAAATTTTTTTATATCCCTCTAGGGCTAATAGTTTCTTATTCTTTAATGTCATCCACTCTTTTAGCCAAACTAGGCAGATTGCATCATGGTAAAGTCTCAGATTGGGGTACATTACTATGTCTCTGATTGTCTTTCTTCCTCTTTGTGATGTATTTCTTAGTTGAAGTGTGTTGTGTGCTTTTTGCTTCGTACAGAGGTGGTACACTAGATCTCTTCCTCACAGCCTTCCATCCATTCCCTTCCCCCTTCTTCTCCAGCTTTTGTACTTTCACAGAAAGAGACTGGTTTTCTGTTTGCTTTTGTTGTAGTTTCTCCTCCAATTTTCTTTCAAATAAATCTGTCCCATCAAGGTTTTCTTCTAATTTGGCATCTATCACTTTGTCTTTATCTGATTTGAATTCAAGTGTCTCGTCTGCTTTTCTTAATACGTCATCCAACAGCTTAGAGATTTGCTGCAGCTTTGAAAATATTTCTTGAGGGAGCACCATTTTATTCACTCACTTTCAGATAGTCACCAAAGATCTCTTAAAACAGGTAAAAAGCTACTTTGCTCTTGCTGTTTATAATTCAGAAGATTTTTGCTACCGAGCTCTCTTCCAGAAAAACACTTTTTGCAATCACTCTTCGATAACATTTCTCTGGGTCATAAAACAGCCGCTTCTCTGGAGGTTAATGAAACCTCCCTCCTCAAGCTGAATAGCCCTCATAAAACCATAAACAATTCTCTTACTGGAGAGATGTCAAGTAGAATCACTCTTTTTCGGTTCTTCAGTTGTCTTTACTTATTATCTTGTCAGGAATCTTCACTTTATTTTCGCTTATTCAAAGTCCTGGAGTTTGCAGTTTGAGAGCCATAGGGCTTCTTCCGCAGTCCTTGCCTTGAGCCAGTGAGGGGGCTACACAGGGGGTTACCAGTTCCCTTGAGCTCTTCCACCTTGCTCTGGCCTACCACCCCTCTCCGTGGGGGGGATTTGGGGGCCCAAATCCTTGAGTCCCAAGGAGTTGGAAGATCACGGCACTGAGCTCATAACTCATCTGCCGAGACGGCACCATGCCATTCCGGATCCTAACCAGTCTTAACCAGGCCTAATTAAAACAAAACAGCTTAACAAAATGGCAAAGTGAAGCAGACAGAAAAAATCTTTGCCATTCTGGAAGTATCAAATATTCCTGCTTGGCCCCCAAGTGGCTAGATGTTACCAAATACAGGGATGGGTGGGCCGGCAGCTCTGAATGTCAAGTACCCTTACAGGAGAAGAGCAAACTTATTAGATTTGCTTGGTCCTTGTGCTTGAGTTCAAGTGAGGAGGGCAGAGAGTTCTCTTTGGGAAATAACTGAGACAGATATGGAAAAATAAGAAATGTAATTGTTTCTTAAGTA
This sequence comes from Eublepharis macularius, assembly GCF_028583425.1. Taxonomy (NCBI): domain Eukaryota; kingdom Metazoa; phylum Chordata; class Lepidosauria; order Squamata; family Eublepharidae; genus Eublepharis; species Eublepharis macularius. Next base: position 122,667,624 of record NC_072792.1, read on the forward strand.
GAGGCGTTTTGTCTTACATTCTGAAAGTTGGCAGGGATGAATACTTCAATTAGGGGGAATTTCAGTGAATTTCAGCCTAGTAAGAAGGAAGGCTTCAAAAATTACAGGTGAGAATCAATGGAAACAAAAGAAAAATCAAATGAAAACAAGCATATAACAAAGAAATATGAATAACATGTATAGAGTGTAATATGGTTCCTGCATATTCCTAGAAATTATAAAGAATTTTACAGCCTGGATTTTAGTTAAATGTAAAGTTCAGTACCAGCTTCATTTCCCCCTCCGCTAATTGAAAACCTGAGCTTTTCACAGATTCTTTCTCTCTCTCTCTCTCTCTCTCTCTTTGAAGAAATTCAGGAAAACACATTTCCACTTCTACATTATTGACATTCCTCAAAGCATTTAGAGGCATCTCAGTTACGTACCAAGGAACTGAGTGAAACGTTATTACTGCCATTAATGAGGTTGTGGTTTTAAGTTTGTGAAGTGCAAAAATCATTTAGTCAGATAATGCTACACTGAACAGATATATCCTCTCTGTTTTGAATTAAATATCAGTCAGTGGTGGTTACCTTAGAATCTGGAAAGCCCAATGTAATGTGATCTCTACAACATTTGCCCTGTAAGATGGTAAGCTGCAGGTTTTTGCACTGAATATAATCTCCATAGCATCTTCTGTTACAATAAATCATAGTGCAATGATCTAAATAGATTATGAGCCCATAGCTAAGTCACAGGTGGGGAAAGTCATAATGTAATAGTTAATTCAGTCTATTAATAATGAAAGTTTAAGAGAGAAAACAAGACAAAAAAGATAATGCAATTTAAACTTTATTCGCAATGGATCTCTACTCATGAGGTGATAAGGTATTGCAGTTTGCATGAAAAGACAATATACCAAATTACTAAAAGTTGGTTTAACCATGAGACTTGCCCTGAACTTCCACTTTTTAAAAAATGCCACGTGTAGTTATTCATTTATATGTTCACCACTCTCCTTTTAAAAATAGTTGAGGAAAAACTTATCTAAGGATTGGGTGTATACATGTGTGATTGTCAAGAATCAGCTCAGCCACTTGGTTCCACACCATGGCATTTTGACAGAAAGCTAGATGAAGTCATCATGCTCTGCCAATACTGTGGATGTATTGCAGAACAAACTGGCTTCCGTAATTCACTGCATTGTAAGGAAACAATGTTTTTACCAGTCCCTTGCTACATTACAGGCATTCTCTTTGGGGATTTGGGATTTATTCCACATACTTGAATAGACAGTACCTGATCCAGACACAGCTGTCCTCTACAGCTTCAGAGAGCTCTGATCCAGAGAGGTATGAGGAAAAAAATATTTTGATTGGAGCTCTTTAGGATGTGAAGCTGTATATGAACGTTAGAGCCCCACCCCAAAGGGAGAAGCAAAAAATCTTTCACTTCACAGGAATATGTTTTTGGAATGACTCCAGAACATATCTGAAAGTAACAGATTTTAATACTACTCCATACTTGTTGCTGTCCCACTGAAGTCCAAGTTTTCTGCCTACATTTCTATCAGAATTCTGCCTTATTTTTAGAGTTAGTAAGGTCACAGACACTAGGCAATCAATGTTTTTCTCTATTTAAGATGAAACACTCTAAAACACTCCAGAAATTCTTTCAGAACTTGCCAAAAGAGAAAAAAAAAAGTCAAGTTGATTTAACACTGTGAACATGCTCCTGAACTGGCCCTACTGGTTTAAAAATGTATCAATTTCCTTCACAAAAAGAAACAAAGAAAAATATTGGCTAAATCAAGAAAACTGATACTGCTATAGATGCATAAAACATTTATACAGAGATGGGGGAAAGTTTGTAGTGTAAAAGGACTTTGAACACCCAGACAGCTACAATTATGATGAATCCAGCCTGTTTTTTGGAGGCAAGTAGAAATCCAGTGGAACACTGACCTTTACAGATGTATGACCTGCAGGAGGGAGAAACATGAAAGACTCTGTGACCGTTTTATTTTGCTGTAACATCACTGTGGCAAGCAAGCCAAGACAAAAGCAGGAGTGATTAGGTAGACAGCAACCCCAGATATTTTTGTAGCACAAGAAATTGCCACAGGAGTACAAAACCCAACCTAATGCTTGGATGAATTTCCTGGAGTTTTCATGCTGCCTCTGCAATAGCAATCTGAGACTAACACACACACACACACACACACACACACATATTTAAAAAGCCTTCTGCTACAGGACTTAGCTGCTTTAAGTGTAGATTTTAGTTTGCATCAGATGGAATTCTACCAGCAAATAACTCAGATAATGCAGAGTTTTGTTTATAGTGTAAGCAACCGTTTTATAATTCTAACATAGTTTAAATGTTTGAGGAGTGGAAACAAAGGGACTCGGTAACTAAAAAGATTTCTTTGCTTTATGTTCGCTATCCACATGTTTAAAATCTAGTCTTATACATGTAGCAAAATGGGATGTTAAGGTGGTGGCAGAGTGCTGAGGTGGTAGAACTTCATATTCTACTACATGTGAGGAACTGATTTTTTTAAGTCTTTCTACATTAATGATTTCCTGTAAATGGAAAGCTAACACAGCATGTGAAGCATTAGGATAAAGCCTTCTCTTATGTTATTTGCAAGAAACTTTACATGAGAAGCATTAAAAATAAAGCCTTTCTATCTGCAGCTTGAAGTGATACAGTCCACTCTTTTGTCTCAAAATTCTAATGTCTCATTTTGTTGCATGTGTAAATCAGGCTTTAGTTTAAAAAGAGATGTTTCAGTCCTGCCTCGCATGAGGGAAAACTGTGTGGTTTGCTCTTTTTTCTAGCCCTGCCTGTGGATGGCTCAATATTTGTCAGCCTCAATGAAAAATATTTTGCCATGACCTTCCTCATCTATTTGACCAATTCACCTGACAGGAAAAAAATGGACATTGCAAATGATGTGGTTTCCTTGATTGCCTCAGTATTGCTGGGTTGGGGCATAGGTCTTGCCCCCCCCTTCAGTCAAAATAAAAGGCAAACACAAAGCTTGGGAATGAAATTGGGCCACTTTATTGAATACAACCTAATCTGTCACTACAGCAAGGGATCTCGCTAACTAGCAGTACAGGTCAAGCCCTAAGGTTGCTCCAGACCTCTGTCTTGACCTGTCTGGGTGAGCCCCCACTGCCCCAGGAGTGAGCCATACCAAAAGCATGGCTATACCCAGCAGCCAGGTGAATGGTTCTCCCTCAAAGCCTGCAGAACATCATCATACAGCAGGAGGGCCTTACTTGTACAGGAGAGCAACACGACTGTCTGCCCTCGCAGCTGGCTACTTTACAGCTCACCAGCCACTCCTGACAGACCCCAATGAGGATGCGCCAAGGGAATCACCAGCCTGCTCATTTTTCCATCCTAACCTGCCAGTGGCCAAACTATTTACAGCTCCACCAACCCAGTTAACTAAACACATCCCACAGTGCCAGGTAGGCGAAAAACCCCACTCCCTAAATGCCAATTGGGAGAAGAGAAAAAATTCCTACCTGGCCCTGATAAACAGCGACTGGCTAATCCTGCACTGCAATAGGGAGGGTGGGTGGGCCAAGCAAACATGGCAACTGCCTGCTAAAAGAGAGGGCGGAGCAGGCTTCTATGCCCTAAGCTCCACCCCCACAACAATCCCCAGATGCCCAGGAAGGCGTGGTCAGCCTTTCCTTCTCTGGGGCTGCAAAATGTGGCCCCTGTCCAAGCTGCTCTGCTTCAGCTGGGAAGGGGCTGTCTTCTCTCCTAGAATTTGAGCCTTATTTATTTATTTATTAATTCATAGTCTGCCTTTCTCATTATTAGTTTTAGGATTAATAATAAGCTATTCATAGTAGTATACAGAGAGTTTGGGGGAGTGCTGTCTGGGCCTGCTACCTGGTTTTTCAGGAGATCTGGGTCAGGTTTTTTTGGCTGGTCTGCTAGTTTGCAGCTCGGGGCCATTTCAGGGTGGGTGGCCTGTTCTTGGCCACATTGGGTCCATGAGTAGTTGGACCATGTTTAGGTGGGCTCAGTTGTGTGCCCGGTTTATTTCCTCCCTGGGGGGGGGGTAGTCATGACTCCAAAAAAAGGTGCAGGCCCTCCAAAGGGCAGACAGCCCACTAAGCAGCCAGCCCCCAGGTGGCCTGCCATACCCTTATCATCCTGGTTTGATCCACATGCTCACTTTGCTTTCAGTTCAACAAGCTGAAAAATATTTTCTAACCTTTACACAATTTTGCTTAGTATCTTATTGATAAAGGAAGCGGCAGACTTACCTGCAAGCTGGGTTGGCACCTGGGGCCGGATGGCGTGGAGGCGGGACCGGAGTGGAGGCGGAGCGTCCATCCTATGAGGGTCCAGCCGCATGGTCAGCGCCATTGCGGTTTGAGCATCTGCCGGATCAACTTGCACCCTCCCACCCTCCGCAGACTTAGAGCTATTGAGGGGGCTCTGTCACAACTTTATGGGTTGGCGGTTTTTGAGGTATTGGGCCGGATCCCATCAGGGTGAGCTGGCCTGCGGGACTGCTCACCCTGACGGAGCTGGAAGCAAGGGTCGCCAGGTGGAGCTGGCGACGGAGCAGAATGAGCTGACGGGCCAGTGGGAGGCTGGCGGGGGATGCATCGGTCGGCAGGAAGGCCAACGATGCCAACAGGGATCCAGCCCAGATGCCAGGCCAATGCTCCATATAGCTGTAATCAATAAAGTTGTGGCCATTTCTAACCCAAGCAAGTGTCTGGTGTGATTATTTAGCTGTAACGCAGACCGACATAGCCCCTAGGTGACAATAAACACCCTCAAATCTTCTCTATTGCTCAGTGTGCACTTAAGTACAACAAAGCACTCAAAGGAGGTCATTTGTGCACAAAGTATGGAAACAGATCTAATGCAGGACCTCTAAGGCATTTTCAAGTCATTTTCTTTTCCCTTTCTCAGGCACTTGACACTCATTCATCATTTCTGTGACATGTTTAAACTGAAAGTCAAAGCTTTCCCCAGACCAGGAAGTGATTTTGCAAAGAACAAATCAACAAGAAAGGAGTGACTTGTTGTATGGGATTTGAATGAGACTGTAGAACTTTCTCCAATACTTGTCCAAAGATGCTGCCCGTGCCCCAGCCATGAAAGAGTTTGCTGAGGAACCTTTGGTAGAAGATCCTTGAAAGTTTGCAGATCATGTAGAATTTTACCCTGATTTTCTAAAAGATGATATTTCTGCATGGAAAATTAAACCCATTGTTGCCTGTATATACTACATATACTAGTATAAAATTAAAAGATTATTTCAAAAGTGCCTACTGACCTTCACTAAATCTCAATCGAGACTCCACCTCCACCAAATATAGCCGAGATGCTGTAAAACACATAGCAGCCAAGTTGTTCAGTTTCAACATAGGGATTAATGTAGTTCGAGGCCCCGGCCTAAAACGTAGAAATCTTTATGAACTTTGTTAAGTTGTAGCTTGGAACTGGGCTCCATCATGCTCGTTCAATATAGACATAGTAAAAGGAGAGCTGTATCCACATAGTTCCTCTGTAATTTTAAAGTGATCGTTTTCTGATCTGCTGTGACATTTTTCTTGCACGAACTTTGTAAATGTGAATGGGAAAGTAAAGAAGGAAAGGATAGGGAAAAAAGATAACCCCTAACCTGGAACTCCTAAACATAGCTAGAGGTAAATTCTGATTATGTCAGTATGAGAAAAAAAATCCTTAGATGAACATTTAGGTGGGATTAATCCCCAAAGGAAATATCAGCATGTACTTATACATTTGAAACGTTATAGCAGGCCCATAATCAGCAAGAATGGATAATCTGAATTAGGTAACAAAGTTAGTGAAAGTATCACCATCACTAGGGCTACATCCAAATAGAAAAGAGGAAAATCATTTATAATATACTTATTTTGTTCCTTGGCGTTAGGTTGAGATAGTGGTAACAGAAACTCTTGTGGCATTCAGACAAATGTTCAGCACATGGAAATATTTCAATCCTGGTAAATATTTCCAGATTTTAAAAAAAAAGTTTATATGCAGATACAGTTATAGGCTCATAGACAATGTAGATTTTTTATTCAAAACGTGTGCCTGACCTGCTTCCATCGTCCATGAAATTATGGCTGTTCGTGGCTAAGGTTACACACAGGAATTAAAACTTTCTAGTTTTATGCATGATGTTCTATCCCTAGTTCTATGTTCTATGCATCTAGTTCTATCCCTCATTCTTCAGAGATAATCATATAAAACTTCCTGACCCAGTCTGAATTCTTAAAGAAGTCATTCCACTGACCCAACTTGAACATTTTGTCTTTTCAGACCTTCCCTTTAGGTAGATGGAGTTAAGTGAAAATGAAGGTACTGGATGCTTACAGAGGTTTACATAAGTACCACTATGGCTGTTTTAACACATGTTGGATAATACACTTTAGGAACTGTTTGCACACAGAAAAATCCAGTTGCAAATGATTGCTAAAGTGCATTGAAAATGCATTATCATCCCTTGCATGGAAAAAAATCCCTTTGCGTATATATTGGAATTTTCTCTTACTGCCAAGTAGGTACACTATAGACACGATGATTTCATTGTCCTTTTTCCTCTTAACAATTTCTTATATGACAATTATTTCTTCATTCTCATTAAAGCCCAGCAGTGTTGTTTCCCAGGAAGAGTAACTAAGTAAAATGATTTTAAAAAGTTGAGATAACAGTTGCTATTCAGGTATTGTGGACATATTGTGTGTGTATGATGTCCATTTTCTTACTGCATGATTTCATTTTACATATTTGTGGGGAAAGAACAAAGGAGCTGTTAACAAATGCAATATATTATTTAAGTATTAGAACTCATTAACCTCATCAAATAGTTTACATTTTGGTTCATATCCTCCACCCCACTTCTTCCGTCTTCTTTTTGTCTTGCATTGTCACTAAACAGTTTCTGAATATTATCACAACAAAAGGTTTTTAAAAGCCTTCAAAGAAGTAGGATAATGCCTAATTTCATCACCTTAGCAGGTCTAAAATGGTCTCTCTGGAATAAGCAATGCCTCACCCACTACCTGGACATTAGATCATTAATCAAGGTCCTTTCAGTCATTAATTAGTATGTCTTTACCTACCAAATAAACCTGCTGCATTAGCAGTAGCCAAGAAAATAACCTTTCCCCCAGTAGTGTTTCTTGAAGAAATGTTCTGCCACTTCTTATTGATCTAAAGTGGACTACTTGAGATTGCCCACCAAAGCCACAGATGATCAATAATTCCAAGACAGTCTCTTTCTTCACCAGGATACTTCCTTTATTTCACCATTTGTAAATATTTCCAGATTTCTGAAACAACCACCTCTTGCTACCCTAGTCAGAATGAAGAGACAGACACAAGGCTTGGGTACTAAAGGACCACTTAATTAAAGCAACAACACAAACAGTTAATGCGACAACAGGGGGCCTAACTAGCAGTACAGGTCAAGCCAGTGGTTGCACTGGGACCTCCTCCTTGAACCTGTCTGAGAAAGAACCACTGCCCCGGGCATGAGCCATCCATATGACATGGTTGAGATCTGGCTGGCCAGGCAAATGATTATCCCTTAAAGCTCAAAACACCCCAAGCCATTGAGCCTGAGGGAAGGACTTGTACAGGAAGTCCCATCAGGCAGTCTCCCCTCACAGCTGGCCACCGTAAAGCATGCCAGCCACTCCTGACAGACCCCAATATTCCTCACTAATGGAGATATGCCAAGGGTACTCACCGGCCCACTCTCATTTCGCCAACTCTAACCTGCCAGTGGTCGTTTTATATGATGGCATCTCCTAAACTAATTACCACTACCACTACAAGCAGAGCAAAGTAGACTATCACACACACACACCCTTTGCTTAGGCCAATTTGGTGAAGGGGGGATTCCTACCTGGCCCCACAACTGGTGACTTGCCCTGTTACAGGTTGTGGAAGATCGGGAGAGAACAAGATGCAGAATAAGCTCATTTGGGGGGGGGGAGCTGCCTTTTAGAGCCTCACATTCCACCCCACACTGAGAGTCCTTGTGCCTCTCCTCCTTCCAGGGCAGCAACAAACAGCACCTGGCCATAGCAGCAGGTGGCTGTGGCCGGGAGTTCCCGTCTTCTCTTTAACTGATAAGGTGGACTAACTTGCTTCCTCCTCACTTTTCATTCTGGGAAGAAAATAATGCTTGTTTTGAGATCTGGTCTCTTTTCCTATAAATGGAACCAGAATCAGACCCCAACATGTAAACAACCATAGTATGTTCTGCTGTGCTGCACTTCAACTATCTCAAAACTACCCATGGTTTTATAACTATGAACCATCTTTCTAGACATGTATCCAGATTACTTTTTGAATTATTTACTGCCCACCTACTGGGACCTGTGCCTTAAGAATTGGATTTTCACTTGAACATGCACAGAAAGATAGTTATCTCCAGGTCTGCCTTCTTTTATTTGTCTACTTGTTTATAAAAATCTGTATGTTGCACCTCTTTAAACCTGCTTGAGTCAGCTCACAATGTAAAACAATGCAATGAAATCATAAATCAACAGTATAAAAAATATCCATAAGAAGGCAGCCACAAAATGTCATAATACAACATTCAGCAGCCTAAAATGATATTGTGCACTTACCTCCTGGCCTCTTGCCTTATGTGTTTAGTACATAGATCTGTCATGAATACAGAACTTTTTTCACCATTCCCTACTTTCCTTTACAAGATTAAGAATGTGCAAGAATAATGATAATGATAAATGTATCATCATAATAATAATGTTGATGTATTAGTTTTAAAAAACTTGCTCACATATTTAAATTGAAAATTGCCATCTATATCTAGCTTCACTGATTATTCAACTAAAGAGAGAAAAATCTACATGTAATCTAAATAAACATTTTGGTTCTTTTCCAGAGAAAGTGAATCGGTCAATTAAAATGGAGTTAATTAAGACTGAATGTTTAATTAAATTCAAGTGGTCATACAAAGGATACAATAATCTCTGGATTGCTGTTTTTCAGAGAACAAAATCAAAATACTGAAAATTATGGGAGATAAATTTAGTTAATATGGAAGATACAAAACAAGAAATAATTTGTGTAAATACAGCTGAAAGATGCAACACAATCCCTCCTCTCTGGATGTAAAAAAGTACATTGCAGGTTATTGCTGATATATATAAACTCATTGACATTGAAACATATGCTTATGGCTTAGATTTCTGGGTTTATTCTAGCTGATGTAAAGAATATAAATTTAAGTGTAAAGAAGAAGTGTAGTAAAACATGAGATATAGAGTACAATTTTGTATATGACAGGGTTCACATTTACACAAATTTAGACCATCCTGTTCAGAATTCTTTTTTCCAAAAAATGGCCAGACACCTCTGAAATGCTCACAAGGGTATCAGGGTTGCACCCTTTTGTTTGTTTGTCTATCCCCAATATCTGGTAGCATATTGCATCTGAACATGTCAGTTTCACATTTAGTTGTCATAGCTAATAGCCATTGACAGCCCTGTCCTCGAGGAACTTGTCTAACTCTTCTGTGATATCCCTGGGCTCCTTTGAAGAGTCATTATCTCTCTGCTTATCTTTACACCTCAAGGAGTTACTTGATAAAGTATATTATATCACTATAGTTTCTTCAGACTAAATCTACCCTAAAACCACAAGAAATCAATCACTACTGACTTTAAGAATAGAATGATTCTTATGGATATATTCTGTCAACTTCCATTGTCTAGCCACCCATTTCCCCTAGTTAGTAGAAGTACAATTCTCATACACAGTAACTTGGTATGGAGTTATATAAGACTGAAGAGAATTCCTCTAGACTCGTCAGTTTATTTTAAGTTACTAACCAAATGCACAGAAAGGAACTAAAGTCAAGGATATAAAAAAGTTAGGTTCTAACTTTTAATGTTTCCTCTATAGACAATTGGTAGGTAGGCTGGTCATATCTTTCTTGACTATGAGAAATCCATGGCAAAGGGCAGAAATATTTTTTTCTCTGTTTGAACCACCTAATAGAAGATGCAGTGTGGAAACTACAGAGTATGCTTTTCAATACCAGCAGTATGAAGTCTGTTAACGAAAGGTTTGTGCATAAAACTGTTGTACAGCAAAACCTTTTAAAGGAAGAATCTGATATAGGGTAGGTCAAATCTGGTCAAGTCTTTGGAGTCCATGGAGGTTCAGTTTATCCATATAAGATTTCCTATGGAATTGGACATATGTGCAAACCAACAGAATTATACTAGCATCTATCACTATCACTGGTAACCACCAGCAATTTTTATGATAGTCATTTACATAAGGTCATTGGAATCCTTGTGCAAATATAAATATAAACACTTCTATGAGAATTTAGATAGAAACAAGAAAAAATGAAAACCTAGAGAAGAAATACAATGGAGAAGATGTGCTCTCTGCTGATGCACCTTATCTGTTGAAGAAAAGCAGAACCAAACCCAACCAGAAAAGAAGGCTGTCTTAACCTACTGTCAGACTATGGAATCCCAGTTATCTAGAGTTCATCTCCCCCCTTCTGCAAGAAGCACAGTTTCTTGATTCCAAAAGGTTTATTGAAAGACAATGCTCAGGATACAAGTATCCATATTCCAAGGACTAGGAAAGCCTTGGTTGAACAAAAGCTTTGTCGAGAATGACACACAAAATGAAAGTAACAACACTTCAAACACCCATTCCCAGCCTCCCCCCTTAGTCCTGTCTAGAAGGCCTGGGAAGGCGAGAACGGGTTGATAAGAATTCTTTGCTCCCATGGATATATGCGGCCGGGGTAGCACCTGGGCCTGGAGGTAGAGAACTAAACAACTACAGATTATAACATGAGAACATGGCGTAGCTTTGGCTTGAGAACTGACAAGCAAACTGACACTCTGACACCTACTCTAGCTTCAAACTTGGCCAGTATTCCTACTGGTTTCACTTACCCTTGTTCTATCCTATATTCTTTTTCCCTAGGGTTGCCAACACTGGCATGGAAAATTTCTGTAGATTTGTGGGAGGTGCCTGAGGAAGGTGTAGTTGGGGAAGGATGAGAACTTAGCATTGGTATGATATCACCTTTCAAAACTACCATTTCTTCTAGGAAAATTGATCTCTGTAGTCTGGAGATGGATTTGCCAGGTTTTCACCAGTGGCTGGCAAACTCATGGCAGTTCCCCCCCCCCGCCCCCCAGTGATCGTGGAAGGTGGCAAATTGTCCAGTGATTGCCTGCCCCCAGCAGGAAACTTTGATAAATGGGCAGCACTTACACTCCCATTCAGTGTAATGATATCACATCTGGAAATGATGTCATCATGCTGACTGCAGGAGTGCTCCTGTGCTTTGCACAAGGCCAATTTGGGCACCAAACAGGCCGATTTGTAAAGAAACAGTTCTGCTTAAAAAGTGGGAGCACTGCCACAGCCAGTGCAATGACATCGCTTCTGGAGGTGACATCATCATGCCCTGACTGGGAGTGCACATGTGTGGTAAGTAACCCCCTCCCACCGGTTGCCAGGGACACCCTATCTGGAGATCAGATGTAATTCTGGGAGAACTCCAGGCCCCACCTGGAGGTTGGTAACTCTCATCTCCTCACCACTAAAGCAGCTAAGGGCTTGAGGATGCTACTGCTCATTTGGCTAAGTTGTGCCTTGGTAAATAAACTACATTTATAGTATAAACATTGCAGCTAACGACGTTTTTTTGGTCTGAGCAGTCAGTGAATTAAATCTTCTGTACCTCTGGAGGTAAAGGCATAAGCCTCACATATGGCCTCACATTATGGTCAGGTCATACTTGTCCAGCACAGTTTCAGGTGGGTAGCCATGCTGGTCTGTGGTAAAAATGGAGTAGGAAGGAGCGGGGAGAGGAAGAGACTTCCAATTGGGCCAAGGCACTGATGCTACTGCAGCCCTTTGAACACCCTTTAAACTTTAATGTTCTTTGGCAGTAGACCAGGCCCTGAAGTCTGAATTCTAGGTCTGCTGCCCATCTTGCCTCTGAATGGGAGGTCATGTCCACTGTCCATTAATAACAGTGGAAGTTTAAAGGGACATTTAAAGGGTCACACCAGCATTAGTGCTGCAGCCAAATTGGGCGTTGCTCACTCTCTTCCTCCCACCTCCTGCTGCCTGTGATGGACAGCAAGAGCCCATAGCAAGGCTGGCTTCTACTTCAGGGCTCCAAATGGCTCTCTTATCTTTCCCACCAGCCAGAAAACTCCCTGAAATCAGCAGCATGGAGGAGAGCAAGCTGAATCCCTGGCTGAGGTGTCCTTCTGTTCCTCATAGGAAGCAAAAGCTATGAGGGAGGAAGTGAGCACACCCTAGCTGAGCAGTTCACTTTTAAACATTCCTTTAAATTTCCTTTATTGTCAGTGGGTGGTACATCCAATGGCCAGGTTTGCCACCCATTGAAAATAGTGGTGGTAGATCTGGCCTCTGAGTGTGGGCCCCCAGTCTATTGCTGTTGATTCCAATGGTTGGTAGACTTTGTGTCTGAAAGCTAGGACTCAGAGGCCATGTCTACCACACAGGAACTTTCAAGTTTAAAGAGTATTTAAAAGGCCATGACTGCACTGGAGCTACAGCCCAGCTTGGGTGTGTTCTCTACCTCCTCCTACACCACACTCCCTCCTAGAGATGGGCACGGACCACCAAAAAAACAAACTTCAAGATTCGTGGTTCGTCCCGTTTGATGAAACACGAACCATGAATTTTCATGAACTTCCCATTTTCATGAACCGGTTTGTTCGATTCATTGTTTGTTAGATCCCGGCCCCTTAGAAATGCCATACGCACACGGAGTCTTCAAAAGGCTCTCCTCCAGCCATCCCCCAAGTTTTGCAAAGGTCACAATATGCATCTTCAGGTTATAGACCCCTCAAATAGGCACCCCACCGATGGCTCCTTTGACTGCACTGCAGCACCCAACAGTTACTAGACTGATGGACCCCCAGGAATAGGTTCTGTTGGTGGCCAGCCCCTGCTCGCAGGCCTGGGAGGTGGTCAATGGACAAGACTGCCCCCTCATTAACCCAGGGCTCCACGGCCCTGAGGGTGGCCTGCCCCACCCCCCTTGTGCTCAAGGGGCACCCATCATGCCGGACATGTGTGTTTGGTTGGTGGCTGCCCCCTCCTTGCAGGCTGGGGAGGCAGTTTACAGATGGACACAGGCTCCATGTCCATCCGATATATTTTGTCTGTAGCCCCCCTCCCCCCAACAGTTGCAGAGGGTTCCACAGCCTTGGGGGTGGCCCACACACCCCCTTGCACCCAAGGGGCGGCGACCACACCAGATGTGTGTGATTGGTTGGAGGCCATCCCCTCCTCGCAGGCCAGGGAGGCAGTCTACAGACAGGACTGCCCCCTCATTCCCTGAACCCCCCTTGCAACCAAGGGATGCCCACCACACCCGACCCATGGGTTCTGTCAGTGGCTACCCCCTCCTCATGGGCCAGGGAGGTGGTCTATGGACAGGACTACCCCCTCATCCCCCCCCAGAGTTATGCAGCACCATGGGTGGCCCGCACCACCTCCTTGTGCCCAATGGGCACCCACCACACCAGATGTGTGTGTTTGGTGGGCAGCCGCCCCCTGTTCACAGGCCAGAGAGGTAGTCTAAGGACAGGAACACCCCCTTGTTCCCCTGAGGTTCCGTGGCCCTGCGGGTGGCCCACACCACGCCCTTGTGCCCAAGAGGGGGCCACCATGCTGGATCAGTGTGTTTGGTTGGCAGACACCCCCTGCTCGTGGGCCAGGGAGGCGGTCAATGGACACAACCACTCCCTCATTCCTCCGGGGTTCCACAGACCTGGGGTGGACCTCACCACTCCCTTGCATCCAAGTGGTGCACACCAAGCAGGATGTGTGTGTTTGGATGGTGGCCGCTCTCTCCTTGCAGACCAGGGAGGCAGTCTACAGATGGATGCAGGACCCATGTACACCCGATGTGTTTTGTCTGTGCCCCCCTCCCTCCAACGGTTCCAGAGGGTAAGACAAAGTTCCCCATATGTGGGTAGCAGGGGAATGCACCAGATTGATGCCTTTGTCTCATGTTAAGGGTTACAGGGCACCAGAATCACCCAGTCGTTGGACATGGCAGTGCCGGTGCAGACTAAATCTCCCCAAAGAGATCAGCAGGGAACACTAGCGAACTGATGCTAGTACTGCAAGGGGTGGCCATCACTTCCCACAGTACACCATTAAGACATACCGATGCCCCCTTACTGAGGAGCATAGGCTGCCAAACAAACACACCCATCGGCCATTGCGGCGGCAGAGAATGCCCTCCCGCCGTTTGGGGAGGGAGAGACCTGTTCCTCCTAGAATGGGAAAGCAGAGCAAAGCTGCGAGTGGTGACTGCCCATTGCGTTGATGAACAGAGTCTTTGGCCACCGACCAAAGGCAACCATCAGGCATGGCAAAAGCGAAGGATGCTCTCCCCTAGGTCAGAGTGGGGGAGACCAGCTCCACCTGTGACAGGAAAGCAGAGCAACACAGTGACACGTGCCCGTCCTTGCGTCAAGGGGAGAAGGTGACAGGAAACACCCTCTACCCTGATATGGCGGAGCAGAGAGATGCCCTCCACACCTCCCCAGGCAGGACAGGATGCACAAAACAAGTCCCCAGATGGGAACAACAGCATCAAGGGAATCAGCAGAGTGCTGCAAGATGGGGCTGACTTCCCCTCACATCAAGGAGTGGAGGCTGCCACTGACCAAACACACCCATCAGTCATGGTGGCGGTGGAGGATGCCCTCCCCCAGTTGAGGAGGGGAGGAAGAGACCCATTCCCCTGGAACAGAAAAGCAGAGCAGTGCTGTGATAGGTGACCACCTATCACATCAAGGAGTGAGGCTACCACTGACCAAACACACCCGTCAGACGTGTGGCAGTGGAGAATTCCCTCCCCTGTGTTGGGGAGGGGGAGACTAGGTCCATCCATGATGGGAAAGCAGAACAATGCAGTGACATGTGCCCACCCTCATGTTGAGGCATGGAGGCAACAGGAAACACCCTCGATCCTGATATGGCAGAGTCAGGAGATGCCCTCCACACCTCCCCAGGCAGATCAGGGTGCACAAAAGTTTCCCATATGGGGACAACAGCAGGAAGAGAGGCAGCTGAGTGCTGCAAGATGTGGCTGACCGCCCTTCACATAGAGGAGTGGGGGCTGCCACCAGCCAAACACACCAGTCGGCTGTGGTGGCAGCAGAGGATGCCCTCCCCCCCATGGTCAGGGTGGGGAGGCTCGTTTCCCCCAGAACGGGAAAGCAGAACAATGCTGAGATAGGTGACCACCACTCACATCAAGGAGTGGAGGCTGCCACCGACCAAATGCACCCATCGGCCATGGTGGCAGTGGAGAATGCCCTCCCCCAGTTGGGGAGAGGGAAGCTAGGTCCACCCATTACAGGAAAGCAGAGCAGAGCAATGCAGTGACATGTGCCCGCCCTCATGTCAAGGGGAGGAGGCGACAGGAAACATCCTCCACCCTGATATGCCAGAGCCAGGAGATGCCCTCTACACCTCTCCAGGCAGGTCAGAGTGACCGCCCCTCGCATCGAGGAGTGAAGGCTGCCACCGACCAAACACACCCATCGGCCGTCGTGGCAGTGGAGGATGCTCTCCCCCCAGTCGGGGAGGGAGATACCCATTCCCCTCAGAACGGGAAAGCACGTATCATGTAGCAAAGCACACTACCCCTTCACATGGCCAAGATGAGGCAGATTCAGGCATGGAGCAGACGACAATGCCCACCCCCCTCCTTCACCAGTTGGAATCGGTGATGGAGGAAGAGCAAATGCCTGCCTGACCGCCCTCCCTTTTCTAGAGCCCATTGTATTTTTTCCCACAATGGGCTTTGTTGCTAGTCACATATAGCAAAATATGAGCAGTCACCTAGGACTGCAGGAAGGCTAAATACACTACACGATGTGCAATAAATTCCTTACAAACAATTTCCTTTATGAGCAACCGAATATTCAAAAGCCAAATCCACATGTATCATTACACCAAAGTTATATCTTTATACACAAATTTTTCTATTTATATCCAAGAGTCCATGTTAACTCAAAGCCCAAAGAAGTCCAAAGTACAGTTCATGCTGTCAATACTTTATTCTTTTTCCATTTCAGGAAAGTGTACGCAGAGCGCTGTGTCCACAGTCATCAGATGCTCCCGTCGGTTGGCGACAAGCCCGCTAGCATGTGTTAATGCTCGTTTTGAGAACTCTTGTTCACTGCCACATTAATTTCTAAAGACAGAAATCAAATATCTGAAGCACTACTGCATCATAATTAAATAAATTTTCTTACAAAAATAAAAATTCTCTTACAAAAATGCAATTGCAACTTACAATTCTTCCATAAAGTCAAACATATTCTTACAGCATAGTAGCTCAATTTCTTACAGCATAGTAGCTCAATTTCCTGTTTGGGTGTGGGCTCTCCCTGCTGAGATCAATTTAATGAACACTACTAAATTCCAATTAAAGGCGCAGTGCTTACCTAAAAAGATACAATGTTTTACACAGCAATTTTGACAAAGTTACAAGACTACAAATTACAAGAATGCTGCAAAGTCCATTTCAGAATTTAAACCATTAGGGACCAGGCTATTTAGTTTGAAAGTCCAGAAAACTTCAGATTGGTGTAATTTCTTGGTACCTGCACCTGTTGAATCTATGACCTGTACAACTGTGTATTTGAGTTCACATTCACTCCTATGATGTGTCTCAAAGTGCTGAGCCAAAGGGGCTTCAATGCTTCTGGTGCGAATTTTAGACAGGTGTTCCTGGATATGTATCCTTATGGGTCAGGTGGTACTACTGACATATAACAAATTGCACGTGCATCGAATTATATATACCACAAAGGGTGTTCCACAGTTAGAAAAAGCCTGGGATTGCAACGGTGCACCTGTGCTGGGATCTGAAAAATTATTCAGACTAGTGCTAAGGGAGCATACATTGCACCTTCCACAGGAAAAATGCCCCTTTGGCAAATTTCCCGGCTGTGTTCTCCTACTATCTGAATGCACCAACCAATCCTTGAGGTTCTTGGTCCTTCTATGCCCTATTATAGGAGGATTTTGGCATCCAGGAATGTCCTGTACAATATGCCAGTTGGCTCTGATAATCTTCACTATGTCATTGGTTAAGGGAGAAAATTCCAAAGCCCATGAAATTCCACCAGATGTATTCTGAACCTTATTTTTAGGTGTTAACAATTTTGTTCTGGGGGTATTATCTGCTCTTAGCAAAGCCTTATGAACAACTTTGTTCGGATACCCTCTATTTATAAAGGCATCTTTCAATCGTTCTGACTCCCTGAAATAATCTTCATCAGTTGTAGAGTTACATTTGATTCTCAAAAATTATCCAAATGGTCTATTACGTTTCAAATTATTTCTATGGAAAGAGGAATATTCCAAATAGGCACAGCGATCAGTGTTCTTCCGGAATGGTCTAATACCCAGTCTATTTGGAGGTTTTTTATATACCACTGCATCCAGAAATGAGACACATTGTAAATGACCTTGGTATGTAAATTTAATATTCTGATCTAAGTTATTCATCCACTCAACACAAGCCTGATCACCCTCTTGACTGTCCAGAATCATGAAAACGTCATCAATAAAACGCTTTATACATACAGTGTGTCTGAAAAAAGGGTTAACATCTGGATTCAACAAATAATCATGTTCTAGATCAGCCATGTAGAGATTAGCTATGCTGGGGGCTGCAGGACCCCCCATAGCTATTCCTTTCACTTGATAATAAAAATTATCCTGAAATCTGAAGTAATTCCTTTCCATTATGATGTCTAGCACATTTTGGAGGAAAGGTGTACTCGGAATTGGAGAGTCCCTTAAATCCAGAACTTTATCACTCTTCTGGCCTCCTGATGTGGAATAGAGGTGTACAGGGATTGCACATCTAAGGTCAACAAAAAAGCATCCTTAGGGATAACCAGTGCTTCCACAATACCTATTAAATGAGTTGTATCCTTAATAAATGTTTCAGTTTTAAATACAAAGGGCTGCAAAATGTTGTCAATAAATGAAGCCAATGGTTTTAATACGGAATTTGACCCAGAGACAATGGGTCTCCCTGGGAGGGGGTAGTATGCCTTTATGTATCTTAGGTAAACAATAAAAAACTGGTGCGCGGGGTTCTTTATTAGTTAAAGCCTGATATGTATGCTTGGTAATCTCATTTAAAGCTAATCCCTCATTCAATACAATGCATATAACCCTTCTAATATCACTTAGAGGATCACTGGGTATCTTCTTATAATACTCGTCATCAGAGAGCTGTCTCATTACCTCTTGTACATAATCCACCACGTTCAACAGTACCACCACCCCTCCTTTGTCTGCTGGTTTGATTATTATCTCTTGATCATCACTTAGACTCTTCAAAGCCACTCTTTCCACCCTGGTTAAATTTTGCCATATTCTGTAATGTAATTTCTCCCTTTTTGCAACATCCTTAAGGACTAATTTTTCAAAACTATCAATTAGCCTGTCGGAAATTTTTGGAACAAAAGTGGAACAATGTTTAATGCCACTTGATTCTGCAACATATTCTTTATTTCCAAACATTTTCTTTAATTTAAGTGATCTAAACAATTTGAACAAATCAACATGCATCTGGAATGCATTATATTGTGGTGAAGGAACAAAGCCCAAGCCTCTGTTTAGTAGGCGTAATTCAGTCAGTGAAAGAACTCTGTTTGATAAATTAAATACTAAACTCCGTACCTCCCGCGCCACGGACGGCGATTGTCAAAAAATTCCGGGAGGGGCCACCAGCTGATTGAGGTTGCTGCTTAGGATGCCCTCCCCCGGCTCAGGGGGAAGACCGGTCCTCCAGATGGGGACAGCACAGTAACATGGATATTGGTGACTAGAGATGGGCATGATCCACATTATGATAAAAAAACCCCACGATAATGGCGATCGCGGGATCATGACCCGGTGGATCGTGATCGTCCACAGCCAATGATCCAGCGGTTGGGAGAGGCCTGGATCATGGTGTTCAGGCTCGGTTCGGGAATCCAGACACTCAGGCGCCAGCAATCTATTCCCCTGGCAATGGAGCCAGGGGAATGCCTGAGCTCTGTTTGCCCTCCTTCTGTTGCCCTGGAAACCCGAATGGAAGCCCAGCTTTCCTTGATCAGCAGGGCTTCCTTCCAACCACGGAGCAGCAAAGCAGTTACAAGTTGGGAGAAGACAGCCAGGGGAGGGAGGGGGAAGGGGTGTTCTGTAGCCATGGGCACTTCAATCTCATCCCTGCAAACCCTGATAGGCAGCTCTGATGGCCAAACACAAACACAGATGCCGCCAGCAACACCCATCATTCCTGTATCACTGGAAACAGCGGGGAGCCCCTCTGTTGTGGCCTCCACGATCCATGATCCACGATCCATGGTTCAGGTTCAGGAATGGGAGATGTTCGTTGCTGTGCGGGAATTTGGGATTGTGGTCTGCACCAAACCACAATCCTCTGGTTCGGTATTTATTTTTGGTTCATGCCCATGTCTATTCGTGACCTCTCCTCACGTCAAGGAGTGAAGGCCACCAGAAACTCACTCCAGCTGGACACTGAGGCACCAGAGGGGGCCCTGCACACCTTTCCACAAGGGACAGCATGCTCAAAGCAATTCCCCCAGATGGGGACAGCCGGGTAGCCCACCATTCTCATGCACACCATTCGTGTTGAGATGTGGGAGTACCTTGCAGAACCCACCGGCCGGACATGGTTTTCAAATTGATATCAAATGGAATCTGATATGGATGTGGTTTTGAATAGACACAGATGCCATAACTTTGGCAAGCAATGGGGATAGATGGTGATGCCTGCCTCTCATGTTGAGGAATGGGGCATGGCCTGCCAGCAGTCAGTGGAACACACTGTCTGGATGTGGCGGCGCTGGTGAGTGCCATACACATCCTTGCTGTATAGGAAAGAGAGGAAAAAACTCACAGGAGCCACAGTATTTGTGAGCAATATAAATGTATAATCATAACCAGTTATTTACTAGTGTGTTTGCTACTCAATATTATAAGTCATAAGTCAATATTATAAGTCATATGAGAACAGTTCAATAAAGATAGTCCAGGACTTCCACCGTATGTGTGTATTCTTTTGCCACGGCGTTCAGAAGAATCTTCGCAAAGACTTCTTATGTGAAAAAATACCGGACAAGGTACTGGTCCTAACAAAAATATTGAAATTGCCCACGCCAATTCTGGGGCCAGCTAAACTCAGACATTGAAGTATAGTGAATGGAACAGGTCAGTGTCTTGGAATATTGTATAAATCACCTTCGTGTTGATACTTTGTAACGTGTTTATTACTTTTTGATACTGTATAAATCACTTTTGCGGTGATACTTTGTAATGTAATATAAGATTATTTTTCATTACAGTTATGACCCACGCCCCTGAAGAAGGGGACGAAATCTGAGTTTAGCCGGCCCCAGATTGGGCGTGGCCAATTTCAATATTTTTGTTAGGACCAGTACCTTGTCCGGTATTTTTTCACATAAGAAGTCTTTGCGAAGATTCTTCTGAACGCCGTGGCAAAAGAATACACACATACGGTGGAAGTCCTGGACTATCTTTATTGAACTGTTCTCATATGACTTATAATATTGAGTAGCAAACGCACTAGTAAATAACTGGTTATGATTATACATTTATATTGCTCACAAATACTGTGGCTCCTGTGAGTTTTTCCTCTCTTTCCTATACACACCCTTGCAGCAGGGACATGTTGCACAAAATAAGACCCCTGGGTGCTGAACATTTGCAAAACCCACCAGCCAGATGTGGTGGCAAGGATGGGTGCCCTCTCAAGGCCTGACAATGAAGAGACCCCCCCAACAGAGAACAGGGGAAGCATGGCTGAATTATTGCCTGCCCCTCCTGCTGAGGATCGGAGACTGCCACTGACAAAACCCACCAGCCGGACTTGGTGGTGATGGAGGATGCATCCCCCCCCCATCTTGGGAAGGGAGAAACAAAGGTCCCCCAAAGGGGACAGTAGGGCATTGTATCACATTGAAGACATTACAGTTAATGTGGAACCTGCCACACCAAACAATCAATTATACCGTCACCTTCCCCGATCCATGACACCAGATGTAGGCACAAAGTTGCCCGTGCAATAGTGACATTGTAGCCACCTTTGGACCCCACCTCTTCCAACACATTTGGCAAGATGGAGCAGGAGGGCCCCCCTGCAAAAATGCCACGTTCAACAGCAAAGCCCACCATACAGACATGGGGTCCGTGAGGGAAGCCTGCCACCCACAAGGCAATGGGAAAGAGGTAGAAAATCCCTCCATCCTTTCACTTGCCTGTAGCTCTTCTCTACTTCTTCAGACAGACTAACATCTCCTTCCACCACGAGGACATGTGGGTGACCCAGACTCTGATAGTGGATGTATACACTTTTGGTGCAGCAGGACCAAAACCCACACACCAATTCCCATTCTGGACAGGTGCTTTAAGTAAGAATGTTTTCCTGCGAGCAGAGAAACCCAGCCAGAGCCCAGCAGTGGATGTTCTCCTTCCCATTTGGGAAAGGCGTTCAAAATAAGACTCTAAGGAGACAAACTCAAAATGTGCTCAAAAGTGAAGGGGAAGGAAAAGCAAAATGTGCTGAACAGCAAAGGAGACAAAACATTAAAATGTGCTCCTGTGAGCCCACATCAGAAGTGCCCAGTAAGCTTGGACCTTGATCTCAGATGTTGTGGCCAGGCCACAGCCTGATGGTAGGCAGGCAGCAAAGCAGAGACCAGGGTGGCTCAGAGGTCAGAAAACTCCAGTTCCAGGGAGGGGTAGCCGAGCAGGGGGAGGTTGACCTTCAGGAAAGGCAACATGTCCAACAGGTCTGGGTCCAGATGCGAGCAGTGGGGATGGAGGAGGTCTCCCAGGTGTGAGAACACCCGCTCTCTCTGGACACTGGTGAGAGGGCAGGAGAGGATGTTGGTGGCCACATTCAAGAGGTCTGGCCAGATGGCAGATTTTCTTGCCCAATACTCCAGGGGGTTGGGGTTGGGGGGCTTGGCGAGGTACTCTCTGATCATCACCTACGATGAGTCCTCCGCCATGACAGATGTACTGGCCCCACTGCTGCCAACTGTCCAGCCCACCACCGAGAACCACTAGTGTGGTGGGTCATTGTGGGGAGGGTTCCCCTGCCTGGAGATGCCTGACATGTCTACCGTCTCCTCCTCCTCCTCCATCCCTGCACCCACACCCTCTTCTCTCCGTCCCACTTGTTGGGACCGGAACTTGAGCATCACTCTATGCAGATCCCTTGTCCACTGATGGAGTTCTCCGTTCTGCATGGCTATGCTGCCTTTTATGCATGGGTCATATATGCAGGCCAGTCCGTATGGCAGCTCCTTGCAGAGAAGATGCAAGCAGGTGACCATGCCTGCCTGCAACCACCCGACCAAGTCCCTGACCCTGGGGACAAGCTGGTCCTGCTGCTCCATCTCTCCGGCCAGCACTTGTTCCAGACCATAGATCAGGGGGATGACCTGGCCGAGACTGGACTCATAAGACAATATGAGCTCGATGGTCTCCTTAAGGACACAGACCATCTGAGAAAGGGCTAGCCAATCTGTAGAGCTGAGGCTGAGCTCCTCTCTCCCCTGCAAAATTGGCACTGATGACATGATGTCCTGCACAGGGTTCTTTTGCTCCACCAGACGACTCACCATGTTGTAGGTGGAGTTCCAGCAGGTGGCCATGTCCTGGTAGAGGTGGTGCACAGGTTCCCTCCCTGCCTCTGGAGCTGCTCACACGATGACTTCACGCTGTGGGAGAAATGAGACGCCAGATGCTGGCAGCTGTCCAGCAATGCATGCATGAACAGTGTCGATTGGTTCCTGCAGCCTGTTGCCTGAGCCCTCCCCTTGACTCATACTCCAGGCACTGTCACAGACCCCGAGTGGACTACCTCTTGCATGGTAGCCTGCCTGGGTGTTCCACTCCTACCCACAGCACCCTCACAACAAGTTTTCTTGCTGGCCGTAGACTCCCGTTCCCCTCCCCCTTCTCTCTTACCTTTAGCCATCCTCACCCAGCCGCTAGGTGGTTCATACAGCGGAGGAAGCGACATGCTCAGGTGGTGCCTATCCAGATGCTTGCATAGGGCAGTGGATGACAGGTGCTTAGGGTCAGTGCCCCTGCACCAGGGCATCACAGTGATGACACCATGCCAAGTAGGGGTCATTGAGAAGAGCTTGAAAGTGCTGCCAGAGTGATTGAGTGAAAATGGGACCAGGACTTGGTGAGTCAGGAAGAGAACGAAGGACTAACTTCCATGGCATGGAGCTGGACTGGGAAGACAGAGTGAGAGGTGGACTGTGGGCAGGGACAGTCCCTGGAGTTTGGATTGTAGAGGGACTGGCTGATTCTACAAACCTCTGCCATTCCTCCTCAGACCCCTCCTCATCCTTTGCAAAAAGTTTAACAATGTCCACTCTTGTCAGTGGAGGAGAGATGTCTTCTGCCTCCTCCACAGCCCCCCTGGGCAGATCTGAAGTTGGAATCTCTGGTGCCCGCAAGACCTCCCCCCCAGTATGGGTGGCGGTCACTGATGGGCAACATGGATAAGCTTTGCTCTCCCCCCCCACACCCGCCCTCGCCCAACAATACACACTTCATAGCAGTGCACTGAAGTAAAGAACAAAACAAAACAGAGTAGTGCTCACAAAGTAGAAGAGAGCCAACAGAACAGTGGGTAAGTAGAAAGCAAATTCAACAGTGAGGATATTAGGCAGTAGGCAGCAGCCCTGAGACTGGTTTTGGGTGTTGAGCCCCAAAACCACCACAGACACCAGGCCAGGCAGGACAGGTGCAAAAAACAAAAGCTAAATGCACCAAAGGAGGGCACAAAAAGAAAGCGAGCTGCACCAGAGAGGTGCACTGGAGGAGAGAGAAGAGAGCAAAATGCAGAAGGCAGCTGCCCTGAGACTGGGTTTGGGCGTTGAGCCCCAAAAGCACCACACAGATACTGACCCAGGCAGGACAGATGCACAAAATAAAAGTTGAATGCGCCAAAGGAGGGCACAAAAAGAAAGCGAGCTGCACCAGAGAAGCACACTGGAGGAGAGAGAACAGAGCAAAATGCATCAGGCAGCTGCCCTGAGACTGCGGTGGGTGTTGAGCCCCAAAAGCACCACACAGACACCGGCCCAGGCAGGACAGATGTACAAAAGAAAAGTTGAATGCTCCAAAGGATGGCACAAAAAGAAAGCAAGCCACACCAGAGAAGTGCACAAAATCCAGGAGATAAAACAGAAGAGTGAGGGTCTGAGCCCAGGGGGCGGGGGAGTCACAAAACCACCAAAAAACAAAACAGAAAGAGCAAGACCCTCAAAAGAGCAGAGCAAGAAACAAAGAGAAGCAAAGAAAAAAAGGGAGGGCTCAGTAAAGCTAGGCCCAAGTTCCAGGCAAGGCCTGAGACTAGGGTGGGGTGGGGTGGGGGTGAAGGGAAAAAGGCACCCTTTCCCAAACACCTCCCCAGTGGGAGAAGAAAGAGAAATTGGAAAGAGGCTTTTCAGTCTCTTTTCCAGCACCAAATCTAAACCAAAATTCCCAAATGCACTCTCTCTCACTCCAAGTTTCAGCTACATTTCCTCCCTCTCCCTCTGCCTGCTGGAAATGAAACCATGAGGCACAGACCTTTGTCTTTTATATAAAATGCTGACATAGAGCAAAACGGGAGCACTCTGGTTGGCAGACAGGCCTGCCTAACAGGGTTTGGGGGGAAGAGATTGGTGTTCCCATGGCTATTGTAGGGACATCCCCTCAGTTGCCTAAGAGATTAACCACTCTACTTCCCCTCTGCTCTGCTGGATGGGACAGAATGGGAGCTTTACAGTTGGCAGGGACAGCTGCCAGTCAAGGTTTGTAGACTAAGATTGGGGGCAACCAAAGGACTGTTCTCCGTTGCCTGGGGAATCAATTGAATGACACCAGGGTGTCTGGCTTCCCTAACAGACCATGAAGCGGATGAGTCAGCCAAAAAAGACGTTGAGTTTGTGGAAAACGTGGCCCCCACGAAACACGTGGAATGAATTGGCTGATTCATCACAAATTTTGAGTCGTAATTCAATTTGTGCCCATCTCTACTCCCTCCTGTTGCCTTCTAAAAACGTACACACTATTGGGATTTTGGAAGAATAATGTTCCTTTCCCTCCAAATCTTGGGAGTGTATCACTATGAAACAGACAATTTCTGGTGTTGCTTCAGTATGGGAATATCTGAATGGCACATGATCCTTACCTGCAAGAGCTGAACGGGTTAGTGACTGAGTATACCTGGTATAAAGTGAGAGATATAAAAGCACATTGAGATTCCCTGATGCAGTCCATCCAATATTGAATAAGTATCTGGGAACATAAAACAAATGATGACCAGAACCATAGTCTAACCTTTAAACCCTGAATGACAGCAAGGGAATGGCAGAATGCTGAGAGGCAATCTAAATGGGATAATTCAGCATTTAAGCTTGTCTATTTTATGAAAGCTGATTTGAGTATGAGTGAAGTCCTGTTTTAATAAAATAGGAAAAAGTGGTCAGAACTCTGCTATGAAGTAAGTGACCTGACCTGAACAGCCCAGGCTAGCCTGATATTGTTGGATCTTGGAAGCCAAGCAGGGTTGGCATTGGTTAGTAATCAGATGGGAGACCACCAAGGAAGGACTGGGTCGCTAATGCAGAGGCAGGCAATGGCAAAACACTTCTGTTAGTCTCTTAGCTTGAAAACATCATCAAGGGTCACGTCCATAAGTCAGCTATGACTTGATGGCACTTTCTACCACCATCATGAAATGTGGTAAAGAAGATAAACATGACACTATTTAATGACTCAACATTTCTTCATAAATCCTGTATCACACATCATGATGAGCAATCCTTCCACAAACATTTCAAGTTCTTAAAAGTAACTTTTCTTCAGAAACCCTAGAAACTGCTATTTTTATTTTGTATAGTCATTTTACCACTTGAAGGAAAATAATATATTGCAACTTTCATAAAATATTTTTCTTTAAGGAAACTGTTGCCCTAGTGATTTAGGAATAACATGCTATAACCTAGAGTTGTGAGTGACTGTCACTTTGGAAAACCAGTTCTTTTGGAAAACTAGTTCCTTACACTGCACATGAATTTTGCCACAAATCATCATAGTACGGTTTCAGGTCACAGGTCTTCTTTGAATGCTTCTTCAAATGCCTTGAGCTCTAAGGATTTCAAGTTGTATTAACCACCAAGGTTTTTTTAAAAAAAGGCAATTTAGCCTTCTAATAATAGAGAGTATTCGTATTACATACACTACATATTATGAGTGTACAATCTGGGATTGATGATCCAGCTAAATAGCGAGACTTATGCCGACCCGGCATAAACAGGTTATGCTGGACCAAATTGGAGAATTCTAGATAGGATCCAAGGACCCGTTCTCTGCTGAGCTGGATTTAAGCAGTTACAGGAAACCACAGCAGAACAGAAACAAAAGGGCAGCAGTGCAAGTGAGATGGTTGCAAGCTAGTGATGTGAGTGAAAGGGTAGTGGAGTGAAAGTGGAGACAAGCTTTGTACAATGGCAGGAGAGTAGCACAAGGCTTATATGGACAGGAGGCAGTGGGCAGAGTGGATTCCCATCCCACCATGCTCCACCACCCTGTCCCTGCACTACAAAAGAGCCCTTCAAGCCACCACCAGACTCCTTTTAATGCTTTGGATTTGACTCAAAAATTGTGGCAAACCCATTGGGCAGCTGTACAATAGAGACTTTTAGCAAATACCAACAAAAGATTTGAACTTAGAATGGCTGTCCACTTCTTTTGATGGTTAATTCTTGTTAAAACACCATGAAAACAACAATCAACACATTCGTATGGAAAATACTTACCTGTTGACAGTCTATGGACATATTAAAGCAAAAGAAGTTTTGTTGGACATATGAACTATTATATTGAATTTAAGCACTTTATATAGTTACCAGTTGGTTTAGAAGACTTTTGTATCTTTATAACACACATGGATTCTGATTGATGGATGCTTTTTGGATGGATTTATGCTGTTGCATTATTTATTTATTTATTTATTTAATCGCATTTCTAGACCGCCCTCCCCGTCAGACGGGCTCAGGGCAGTTTAACAACAGCTTAAAACAATAAAAACATTATAAAAGCATTAAAACATCATATCAAACAATTAAAATTGGCGGGTATAAAATATTAAAATACAGCATTGTGCTGCATGGGTGGTGGAAGGTCTTCAGTGAGGACAGCCTAGCCCCCTCCAAATGCCTGGTGGAACATCTCCGTCTTGCAGGCCCGGCGGAAAGATAACAAATCCTGCCGGACCCGAGTTTCCTCAGACAGAGAGTTCCACCAGGTCGTAGCCAGAACTGAGAAGGCCCTGGCTCTGGTAGAGGCCAGGCGGAACTCCCTAGGGCCAGGGACCATCAGCAAGTTCTTAGTGGCTGATCGAAGCGACCTCCGGGGAACATATGGGGAGAGGCAGTCCCGAAGGTATGTTGGTCCCAGTCTGCATAGGGCTTTATAGGTCAACGCCAAAACCTTGAACTGGACCCGGTACTCAACCGGTAACCAGTGCAGCTGATGGAGGATGTCTTAGATAGAAGAAAAAGGATCTAACAACCACTGCGACCTGTGCCTCCATAGACAAGGAAGCATCCAGGACCACCCCCAGGCTCCTCACTCTCGACACCGGCATAAGTGGCACTCTGTCGAGAGCAGGGAGCCAGAGTCCCGCACCCATGGACCCTAGACCCACATGCAGGACCTCCGTCTTCAAGGGATTCAATCTCAGACGACTCTGCTTCAACCATCCAGTCACAGCTCCGAAGGCACATTCCAGGACATCTGGGGCAGAGCCAGGCCAGCCATCCATCATCAGATACAGTTGGGTGTCATCTGTGTATTGATGGCACCCAAGACCAAAACTCCGCACCAGCTGGGTGAGGGGGCGCATGAGTGTTTAACGCCGTTGGTCACTTCAAGCATTTCTGCACTTTAATTATATTGATTAACTCATTCATATTTATTGTTGTTTATTGGTTCTGTTCCTGGGTGGTTTACTTGTATTTTTGTTTGGTTTCTCTTTGCTTGAGAAGCTTGGAAAAGTTTCCCCCATAGGAAACAATGGGGAGTGGCTGGGAGCAGGTTGTTCTGGGGCTCATTGAACTGGACCTTGGTGTCCCATCTTCCTGAAACTTGGAGGGGTCTTTAATGTACATGAAGGAGTGTGTGTGTTATGTGCCACCAAGTGATCTCCGACCTATGGTGATCCTATGAATGAAACACCTCCAAAACGTTCTATCTTTAACAGACTTGCTCAGATCCTGCAAACTGGAGGATGTGGCTTCTTTTATTGAGTCAAGCCATCTCATTTTAGGTCTTCCTCTTTTCCTGCTGCCTTCCACTTTTCCTAGCATTATTGACTTTTCCAAATAATCTTGTCTTCTCATGATGTGACCAAAGTACGATAGCCTTAGTCTTGTCATTTTAGCTTCTAAGGAGAATTCAGGCTAGATTTTATCTAGTACCCATTTATTTGTCTTTTTAGCTGTCCATGGTATCCACAAAACTCTCCTCCAGCACCACATTTCAAATGAATCAATTTTCTTCCTGTCAGCTTTCTTTACTGTCCAACTTTCACATCCATACATGGCAATGAGGAATACCATAGTTTGGATTATCTTTATCTTGGTTCCCAGAGAGACATCTTTATCTTTAAGGATCTTATCTAGCTCCCTCACAGCTGCTCTTCTGAGTCACAATCTTCTTCTGATTTCTTCATTGCAGTCCCCCTGTTAGTTGACAATTGAGCCAAGGAATAGAAAAACAACTTCAATTTCCTCATTGTCAACTTTAAAATTGTGTAATTCCTCCGTAGTCATTACTTTTGTCTTCTTGATGTTCAGTTGTAATCCTGCTTTGGCACTTTCTCCTTTAATCTTCATCAGTAGTCGTTTCAAGTCATCATTATTTTCTGCTAGTAATGTGGTGCTATCTGCATATCTCAAATTGTTAATGTTCCTCCCACCAATTTTCACTCCACCTTCTTCTAGATCGAATCCAGCTTTCCTTATGATATACTCTGCATAGAGGTTGATCAGGTAGGGAGATAATATGCATCCTTGTCTGACACCCTTGCCAATTGGAATCCATTCTGTTTCCCCATATTCTGTCCTGACAGTAGCCTCTTGCCCAGAGTACAGGTTGCACATTAAAACAATCAGATGTTGTGGCGCCCCCATTTCTTTTAAGACTCTCCATAGCTTTTTATGATCCATACAGTCAAAAGCTTTGCTGTAATCTATAAAACACAGGCTGATTCCCTGAAAAATTGGTGGTTTTCTTTAAATATGAATCTTCCCAACCTCCCTGAACAGTTTTCCCTATAGGAATAAGGGCTGTATATATTTGTGATTATCTATCCAGATAAGATAATATCCAGATTATAGTTGGTGCATATCCCTAGTACATATAAAACAAAAAGAAACTTTTTATATCCACATGGAATGTAACAAACAAAATGGACAATTGTGCTGTTGACAACAGTTCTTACAGATCTCCATAATGTTGTTGTATTTGAGAGATGTTTGTTCCATGCTCTAAAGTAGTAGACAACAATTTTGCCCATTCCCTGTTCCTGAATGGAGCATGATCAAGTCAACCGAAAGAGGCAATCGATTGGCTATATAAATTGGCCAAACTTTTTTATTGCAGGAATTGAGCACATCAGCATTTCCAACCATACTCTTCAGATTTTTAAAATGTACGTATGAGAATCACAGGCTCTCTGGAAAATTAAGCATATCAACTGTGCACTAGTTTATGAAGTGAAAAAAAAATCTGAACCGGAAACTCCATAAAGAAACATTTGAAAAGCACAGGTTACCTAGCAGTTGCTTAGTAACCCTACAGAGTTCGATTCTGGAAGCCATTATTTTATCACTCTAGCTGGCTGTATTGTTTTTATGTTTTAATAAGATACCCTAACATGTATAAGATGCATGCCACTACATTCTGTCATCACAATGAGTTCTTGGAGAAACATTTCTATCATATTTCCCCCCCTTGCAATCCATGTAATTGATTTGCACTGACCATGTCTTTTCAATAAGCTGACTCTATCCTTCAGGAAATTAATCCTTTAATATTTCCCAACTTCAGGAAACACTTGTGACTTTGAATATGCCTTCCAACTCAAGCTGCTGCTTCGTATATAATTCAATATCTTTTCCTATGCTATTTGAGCAGTCAGCAAATATGGGAATACTAGCAGTAGCCACTGGGTTAAAATGGAGAAGTGGAGGTTAAGGAGGGCAGAAGGAAATTCACATCTACAGCAAAATTGAAGTTAAAATTGTCTTTTAAAAGGTTCTGCAATATATTAAATGGAGTTATTTTGCATCTGATTTTTACACCAGCTTTGTCAAAAGTGTAAAGGAACGGTAGTTTGTAAGGTATAGTCAGCTTTTGTGAATATGATTGGAAAATTCACTTTCTCTAAAACTTACATACTAGAGAAAACATTAAAAGGTTTTTTGGTCATTAATTTACTTCTTTTTTAAGATCTTGATATAAAGGAAATGTATCAGAATTATACCATATAGGATACCTTTATCATTCTATTTCATTTTTCATTCAGACTGTGCACATCTTGAAAGAAATATCTATCTATTATCTCCCTATCTCCTTAGTCTTATTTCATATAAAATATCTTTGAAGCTACTATATTTTTCAGCTTTAATTTCTGTTGAAAACATAACTACTAGGAGTGTGCATAAACAAAACCTCAAGCTGCAAAAATCATGGGAAAAAACTGGTTTTGAGCCTTACTTCTGACCTTCAGGAATGGAGACACTGGTCTGAGCTTTTGATAGTCCCAGAAACCATCTGTCACGAAATCCATGTTTTTTCCCCAAGTTCCGGCATTTACCAGCAAGGCAGCATGAGCACACATTTCATTAGAATCACTATACTGAAATTTCTCCCTTCCAATCAGCTGTTGCAAGGGGGAAAAAAAAGAAACAATCCCAGCCGATCCCAAAGAGAGCTGCTATCCTCCTTCCTCCCCTCCTTCCCTTTTCATCCTGTCCTCTTGGTTTAAAAGAGACTTTTTTTCTTGTGAGAGAAGCCTAATAGTGGGTGGGGGGAGGTTGCTCAGGGGCCTGTAGAATTCAAACACTGCCCAATTTGCTTGAAACAAGGGGCACACACAAAAACACCAGTCTCCCACCAATAATCTATTATTCCAAGACCTATTCTTGTGCAAAAAGTGCAAGGTGCTTACAAGAAATGCATTCAATAAATTAAATAAATAATCACTATAAATAATTTAAATATAATAGCAATAAATAACATCCTTACAATACAGCAGTGATTTCTTCAGTACAATCCATGATGTAGTTTTTTTCAAAAGCATCATCTCATCTATTTCCAGTGGCTTCCACAGAATAATACATAAATAATGTTGATTCAATGTTCATTCAAAACAAATAATTT
Source organism: Eublepharis macularius (assembly GCF_028583425.1). Classification (NCBI taxonomy): domain Eukaryota; kingdom Metazoa; phylum Chordata; class Lepidosauria; order Squamata; family Eublepharidae; genus Eublepharis; species Eublepharis macularius. The sequence goes on from NC_072792.1 coordinate 122,699,218, forward strand.
CACATAGGTAATCATGGTATCAGGTTTTCTTTTGTTTTCTAGACTCAGTCCATGGAATGCCACTGAAAAAGGCTCCGCCTGAAAGCTCTGCCCAACAAACCCCTAGCCGAGTTTCTTTTGCTCCTTAGAGCTTTCTCAAGGGCTGCAATCTATAAAGCCAAAATAAAGATGGACCTGATAATACCTTGCCTATTCAAATAAATCATTCATTTCTGTTGTTACTCGTGTCTTTGTTTAGCTCATTCACACACCAGATGTACTTATTTCACTATCGACGGATGACATTTCCAAAGGGCATGGAAGAAGTTCCATATCCTATATACTTTCCCAAGCATAGTACTTAATTAGTGAGACAATACAATTTAAAGGGGTCATACTTGAATGAGTCATACAAAAAATGATAAACATACTCCACGGCAATTTTGGTGAAATGTGAATAAAAAATAATTACAGCTCCCCTGGAAGTTCCCATAGGAAACAATGGAAGTACAAAGAGTGGGGAGGGAGCCTTGCTGTGTTCCAGAGAATTCAAACACTTTGCCCAATTTTCTTGAAACTTGGAGGTTCTTTCAAGGACAAGTAGAAGACACCCCACTGCACTTTTGGTGAAAAATGACTCCAGATTCCCCCAAAGTCCCCCACAGGAAATAATGAAAGTGTAAAGATGGCAGTGGGGTGGGAGGTTGCCTTTCTGAAAGGAAATAAACAACAATGAACAACAAGAAAGGAAGGAGGTCAAATGCAAAGTTTTCAGTGAAAAGTTAAAAATTCTGTTTATTTTCAGTCACTGTAAGTGAAGAGAAATGAAATTAATACAAACAGGACCTCGTTGTTTTAAATGCTAGTGGCCTGCTTCTGCTTGAAAGCTATTTTACGAATTATTAGAGAAAACTTAGAGTGTCAGTCCAGATTTCATGGTCTGTAAAAATCGCCACCCTTTGTTCAATCTGCTTGAAACTAAAGCGTTCTTTAGATTAGAGGGAGTAGTGACTGAGTTCTGTGTGATTTGGCTGCTAAGTGAAAAAACAGCTACCACAGACCCTCCAATTTGCCACCTCCCCTTCTCCATTGAAAAGAACAACCACAAAAATCGTGACAATGCAAAAAAAACAACAACCCCAAAACCCAAACCTTGATGAATTTCTAGTCCAACCTGACAATACCCCACCAGAAACTTTTCCGTCATGATAAGCATTTCACTCAACAGCCACATATTCCAAAACATCACAAAAATTTTCAAAATGCATACCCCTAATAACTACCCTTTTTAGTTTAGATATTCTAAGCAATATTAGAGATCCAGTTGGAATCCCGCTCTGCCATGGAAGCTTGCAAAACTAAATCTATCCCCTTCCTTTGATGAGATATAAGGAAAAAGGTATACCTTCATAAGGGAAGAGGCTAGAGATTTATATTTTAAAAATAGAAATCTGGGAACTCAAAGAATCTGCCACACTACAGTTACAACAGTATATCAATATAGTGGTATCTCAGGCCTTTTTTTTTTTTAACTGCAAAAGCCCAGGTGGCCCAGGAGAGTGGGGCAGGCACTTCTGGGGGATTGGAGCAGGGAAACTACAGAAAAATCTGCCATGTGGAAGCCCCACTGCTATTGCACTTTATCTGAAGCCACACAAGCAACAGCAAAACTACAAAATCCCACCACCATGTGGAAGCCACCATATATTTGCTCAAGTGTTTTATAAGCTTTATGTGGGTAAATTGTGTATAAATTATGTGTTATTCTGTAGAACAAATTGTTACTTGCTTATGAGTTCAAACTAATTGAAAGTAAAAATCAATACTATTTTCCATTTCTTTATATAGTGACAATGGTTCAATCAATAGTAAATATAAAGTCTAATTTGGCTATTCTGTTATTAAAGCATTGCAAAAATCAAATTCATATATTGTCTTCTACAACTTTAACAAACAGTAAGCAAGTCATTGTATACAATATTGATTTATTTTAATTCAGTTAACAAAAGATTCATATCTATAAAACATATTTATAAACTTACTTTAGATGTGTCCTTTAAAAAAGCTGCTGTAACATAGTAGTTGAATCAACACTCTGCTAGTTTCTCCCACTACAGCCATGGACTCTGCAAGTGGCCTTGCATAAGCCACTCTTCTCAGCCCCAGCTCCCCAGCTGTATCGTGGGGATAATAATAACAGTGACTTTATTCACCACTCTGAGTGTGGCACTATTCTGTCCAGAAGGCCAGTATATATGCACATTGTTGTTGTTGTTACCAAGGGAAGCCCTAATGAATGACATGGGTTATTCCTAACTAAGTCTGCATACAATTAGTTATCACAATCTTATGCATGACTACCAAAAAGTAAGTTTTATTGGGCTAGATACAATGTTCAAATTCCACCTGCAATAAAGATCTTGTATAAGCAAAAACATAAGAAAAAGACTGCAGTAGCTACTTGTGCTAAACTCATTGCATCTCCGCTTGCATTTCCACCTGACTATGATCTTGTGGGATTAGAATTATATATACTATAAACATCTTATATAATTAAAAGGTATATAAAAATAAAAGTTATGGAGTTAGAATAAAATTAAGTTAGAAGGAAGTACAAAGAAAATATATTTGTTAGAGATTTCAAACCATCTGCTACATTTAGGATGAGTGACCAGGGGAATGTAATAGCCTGTAGGTGGTCAGTTAAAATTGCCTTGGTAATTGTACCAGGATAATCAGATAAGGGAAAGGTTAACAAAGTCGTAAGGAGAAAATAGGTCAGTTTGAATAAATTAGCTAAATAAAGATAAAAAATATTAAAAGGTTAAGGAGTTGGTATATTAACATAAGATGACATAAGGGTTTGTGGTTTATGTATAACTGATATATTAACATAAAATGTGTAGGATAGTGTAATGTAAGAAGAAATCGACTAATAAGGACAACCAATAGGGAATCAACCAATGGGAAAGAGACACCTCTGATTCAATACTCATGTCCAATAATAAGTACTGGTGACTGTGCTATTGATTCTTTGAGTTCCAGGAACCGAATGATTGGACTGGAACTCCATTTGTTGCAATAAACTTTGCCCTCTTGACCTACAAAAGCCATGTGTCCCTTAATTGGGGAGGGTACCCACGGTATAAAGGAAATATTTTTCCAACAATCTCATGCAACCATTTTCTGCACAGTATAATATATAAGGAGGAAAGCACTAGGTGTTGCACAAGATCTTGCACAAGTGATCTTGCACAGTGCAATGCTAAGCAGAGTTACTAACAGTGCAGTGCTAAGCAGAGTTACTCTTTTTAATGGCAGCCCAATTATGGGGGACTCTCTCTAAGCACAGACTAATATTTTCAACTAAAACAAACTTTAAGTCAAATTTCTAGCTTTGAGGATTCAGCTGCGTAACAACACATCAGATAAAAGCCAATATAATAAATGTTTGATTAAATATACACAAAGTCATCAAAACAAAATCACTAAATGCTAGATTAATTTCTCTACCAAAAGGCAGCCAAAGAAGACCTGTCAGCATTCTTAACTTTGACAAATTGCTAAGCAGAAATGATTCTATAGTTTGGTGGCTGTAGAACACTATACTGTATGCACTTGTGGCAAAGGAGCCATACAAAAAATGGATTCCAGAACAGGTATTCAACACAAGGCAAAATTTAAGTACATAGTGTTCATTTGGCCAGAGAGGAAGCTGGGAAACATCTTTTTAGCAACTGAATGCTTCTGTGCTGAGCTTCTGTTCCTCCTGAGCAAGGCCAGAAGTTGGCTAGTCTTTGGCCATAGTCTGTAGAGCAAACTGAGCTGGGGCAGCCGATCTTGGACTAACCCACGAGGTGTTGTATTGTATTTTTCCCCTATTTGCATATTATGTTTTTTAATGAATTGTTTATTCATATTTTGTATGTTGTAAGGTTCTTTATTTACCCAGTGGTAAGAAAAGTAGAATAAAAATACTTAAATGTATAATGCCTTGATATCTATTTACATATTTCTCAACAGATTCTATCATGTTCATCCATGTTCAGTTATTTTAGTCTTAACAAGTAGAGGTGGGTATGGACTGGAAAACGTACCATAATAGAACATGGACTGGACCGGTTTGGTGTTCGCTACCGGCGGGTTGTGGGATGCCCAGTTTCCACAGACCCTATGGACTTCTCACCGGTTCATTGGTCCGTGGTCCATTATGTTAGGCAGAGTAGGTAAATAAAGCACAGTGAAGTCATGCTGTGATGATTAAAGAGGTTAAAAAGTTTATTTAGGAATTACATACTTGAAAGTAAAGAGGAGAGATAGAAATAGGTCCTCACTATCTGACTACATCTTAGAGAATCATAGAATCATAGAATCATAGAGTTGGAAGGGGCCATACAGACCATCTAGTCCAACCCCCTGCCCAGTCCAGGATCAGCCTAAAGCATCTCTGACAAGTATTCATCCAGCCTCTTCTTGAAAACTGCCAGTGAGGGGGAGCTCACCACCTCCCTAGGCAGCTGATTCCACTTTTGAACTACTCTGACCGTGAAAAAGTTTTTCCTAATATCCAGCCGGTACCTTTTTGCATGTAATTTGAGCCCATTGCTTCACGTCCTACCCGCTGCTGCCAACTGGAACAGCTCCTTGCCCTCCTCCAAATGACAACCTTTCAAATATTTAAAGAGAGCAATCATGTCCCCCCTCAACCTCCTCTTCTCCAAACTAAACATTCCCAAGGCCCTTAGCCTTTCCTCGTAGGGCTCAGTCTCCAGACCCCTGATCATCCTCGTCGCTCTCCTCTGCACCCTCTCGATTTTGTCCACATCCTTTTTGAAGTGAGGCCTCCAGAACTGCACACAATACTCCAGGTGTGGCCTGACCAAGGCAGTATAGAGAGGGGCTATGACCTCCTGCGATTTCGACGCTATGGCCCCTTTGATACAACCCAAGATTGAATTAGCCTTTTTTGCCACCACATCACACTGACTGCTCATATTTAGTTTACAGTCCACTCTTACCCCAAGATCCCTTTCACATATACTACTGCCCAGAAGTGTATCCCCCATCCTGTATTTGTGCTTCCCATTTTTGTGGCCCAGATGTAATACTGTGCACTTGTCTTTGTTGAATTGCATCCTATTCACAGCTGCCCACTTCTCCAGAGTATTCAGGTCTTGTTGAATTTTAATTCTATCTTCTTTGGTGTTTGCTACTCCTCCCAATTTGGTATCATCAGCAAATTTAATGAGCAAATTTAATGAGCCCTTCCACTCCTTCATCCAGATCATTGATAAAAATATTGAAAAGTACCGGGCCCAAAACCGAGCCCTGCGGCACCCCGCTGGACACCTCCCTCCAATCTGATGAAACGCCTTGACCACCACTCTTTGGGTGCTGTCCTCTAACCATTTACCTATCCACCAAACTGTCCTATAATCCAGTCCACAGTCGTCCAGTTTGCCCATCAGAATGTCCTGGGGGACCTTATCAAAAGCTTTACTGAAATCCAGATAAATCATGTCAACAGAGTTCCCCCGATCCAGTAAGCTGGTCACTCGGTCAAAGAAGGAAACCAGGTTGCTCTGGCAAGATCTGTTAGGAACAAAACCATGCTGACTTCCCCGGATCACTGAGCGGTCCTTCAGATGCTTACAGATTGATCCCTTTAAAATCTGTTCTAATATCTTCCCAGCAACAGAAGTCAAACTGACCGGCCTGTAGTTTCCCGGGTCATCCTTCTTCCCTTTCTTAAAGATTGGGATAACATTTGCTGTTCTCCAATCTTGTGGCATATCCCCAGTACTCCAGGAGCCCTTGAAGATGATAGACAGGGGTTCTGCAAGTTCTCTAGAAAGTTCTTTCAGCACTCTTGGGTGTACCCCATCCGGCCCAGGGGATTTGTATTCATCCAATGCAGCCAGATGCCTCTCCACAACCTCTCTGTCAATGTCAATTAGCCACTCAGGTGTCCTGCCACATTTTCTACTATCTCTAGATGTGCCTGAGTTCTTCAGGGAGAAGATGGCACACCCAGTTGCATGTGAAACATGCTTAGGCTGGGTGCCACTTTTGCCTCACTGCACGGATGGAGAGACAGCCTTACATTCCTGGGCATCCAGGCTTTGGGAGGTGGGGCCTGGCCCTGTAAAGGGCGGCTCTGCGTCTGTAGGGCTCAGTCAGCTTTGAAAGCTCGGCCTGAGCAGAGCATATATCAAGCTCTCTCAGCCGAGCTCCTCTGAGGCCAGTTTTACTGCAGGCCCTCAGGGCTAGGTGGCTATAGCTACCTTCTTGGGGAAAGCTGTGATAGTCCCCTGCTTGATATCTTCAAACAACAGGAGGAGAGCCAGAGCCCAGCACCAGGCTCAGTGGTTTGGCAGAGTTTATTATTATTATTACTATTACTATTACTATTACTATTACTATTACTATTACTATTACTATTACTATTACTATTACTATTACTATTACTATTACTATTACTATTACTATTACTATTACTATTACTATTATCGTCTTCTTATTTACACTTGGGGACTGTCGGTTATCAGTCAGGAGGGCTAAAGCAGGGTTATATCCAGTCCTTGCAGGCCTTTAGCCTAATTAGGCTCTTCTTCCCCTTATTTTGTTGGGAGGGTGTACTTTCAGCAGAAACAGCAATAGGCTTTTCTGTAGGCCGCAGGAGTGAATTGCAGCCATCTGAGGGTGGATTACATTACTGCTCCTGGGTTAGCAGGGTGGATGCTGGTAGGCCTCCTCTCTGTCTAGGCTTTTTTCCTCCCCCACCCCCCCCGTTTATACTTACTTGGGAGGGAGTATTTCTAGCAGCAATAGCTCGGCTTAAGGCCTTCAGGCAGCAGGGGGTGCATTTTGTGAAAAGGCTTGGCAGTTTATTCAGTTGGATGCAGCCATTTCGAGTGTGGCATCAGTGGTCTTCTTTGCCTCCTGGCAGTACAGCCTTATTGAGAAGGCGTCTACAATATGCACAGCTCCAGCAGCGGCCATTTTGAGTGTGGGTTTTATATGGTCTGATTTGCCTCCTGCTTACTGGCAGTGGAGGCCATTTTGGTGAGGCTTTTACAGCTTCTGCTGTGCTGGGGTGGCCATTTTGAGTGTGTCACCCTGTGGCCTGCTTAGCCTAGCACTGGCAGCCATTTTATAGAGGCCTCTGCAGTTTAAACAGTGTTTGGGCTGCCGTTTTGGGGGTATGTGTTACTGCAGTACATTGCGTTACTGTACATTTCCATCATACCACTATAAATTTAAAAAATAAAAAGGCTAGCAGCCCTGCTAAGGGCAAACAGCCACCGAGTATGTATCCTGCAAAGCAACCCTACCTGCACAGTTAACCTTTGAGGATGATGAAGTGGCCACAGGGAGTAAGGAAATACTGGGCTATCAGTGTCCATCAGTCAGGAGGGTTGAAACATGGTTAGGCTCAGTCCCTGCAGGCCTCTAGTTTATCTACCCCCCCCCCCAACGTTTTCTCTCTATTGGAGAAAGTACTTACAACTACAGCTGTGAAGGCCTGGCTGAGGCTGGGGGGGGGTGTGTGGCTTGCAGTCATCTGAAAGGCAGATTGCTTCACATATTATTGCTATTGGCTTAGCAAGGGTTTATATGCTCAGGGTGGTAGCTTGTAAACACCTACCTCTGCTCAATTTTGCAGCCTTAGCACAATTGACGTTGGTAGCAGACCTGGCCTAGGCTGCTGTAACCTAGTCATGTGAGGGTGACAGTGAACCTGACTGGCAGATAGGTAAGTCCACTGGCTCCTAGTGCATGACTGTGGGGGCTCCTGGGGTCAGGCAACAGTCTCCAGGCTCCCATGTTTAGACTCCTGGGTTGTATCCTCTTGGGTATTGCCTTTGAGTTTTATAGTCTGGCCTCTTGAGTTATTTCTTGATTCAGTTATAAAGGGACAGTCATAAAGGGAGCAGCAGTTTGGGGGTTAACCCTCCTCTTCAGGAAGTGGAGGAGAAGGATGAAGTAGACCTGAGGAGGGAGACACTGAATTAGATTTAAGGTGGTTTACTGTACATGGACCAGGCAGCTGCCAGCCGGCCTCCTTTATGGGAGCTTCAGCAGCTGGCTGGGCTTGGATCCTTGTCTCCAGGGTGTTGATACCTAGAGGTGGAGTTTCCTTGGAGTTTCTGCTGCCTTGGGGCTTAACAGCTCTGAGTTTAGTTCAGGGGCGCTGGTGGGCTGAGCAGTGGCCCATTGACCAGTCAGAATGGGGTTCTTACTATATACTGTATATGCTTGGAATTTTCCAATCCTCCTGGCAGTTGATGTGGGGGAGGGAACTAGATAACCCCTCAGCACACTTCACGTGGACAATTAGGCAGTGATGCCCATACCTAACCCTTTCATCCAGATCATATAGGATTTTGAGATGGGTTCTGGAGACTGGTCCTGGCATTTATGTTTCAAGGCAACACCCGGTCTCACCTGCAGATGGAACAGGGCAGCTTGTCCCTCAGATTTCCTCTGAGCTAGGCCTTCAGAGATGGCTGTGGTTGTTTGGCAACCAGATGATATAGCCCCCAGCACACGGTGCACCTATGTCTAAGTAGATGGTGGTCTCTATGCTGGGGCATAGGTTGGTCTGTAGGAGTTATGGCTAGTGGATATATCCCACAGTTATGGGGGGGGGTGAAATTAAGGGGCTCGCCTTGTATCCAGTAGCAGCCATCAGGCAGCCTATGCGCCTTTAGGTTCACCAGTAAACCTCCCCGTTTGATGTTGGCCTGGGCATTTTCTGGGGCTACATGATGTTAATGGTTGGTGTGAAAGTTAGATTCTTGAGAATTTGCACAGTGATGACCCAAGCCCTTAAGGAAGGGTCTGGTTGACACTGCACTTAGCCACAAGGAACATGATGGCCAGCTGTTATTTCTGTTTGATGGGACTTGAGGATCTTTCCCTCACTCCTGGTCATTCACTAGGGGGTAATGAGATGAAATTTCCAAGGGCACAGCACTTCTATCACAGGCCCCACAGACGTGCTTGTATAGGCTGGGTGGCCCAGTGTGCTTGAGGGGAAGAGCTGTCCTCTGCCTCACATATTGTTATTCACATGTGCAGTAATAACCTGGGCTGTGGGGTATGGCCCTTGCATGCATAGGCTGGGTGGCCTTGTGAGCTGGAGGGTGGAGCGGCCTCCATTTCACATTCAGTTTGTTCACCTGGGTGGTATGACCTTGGTTCATAGGGTCTGGACCTTTCCTTACATGCTCACACAGACTTGCAGCCTGGGTTTAGGCTCTGTTTGGAAAAAGGAGTGCCTATCAGGATTTGAGTCTGCACTATTTCATGTAACGTCACTGATGGCCTTCTGCGGAACTCTGAGAGGAGTGAGCTGGTGGCCCAATCCCTCACAGATCTGTCTGGGTGTGCACTGAGGGCACAGGACCTGAAGTTTGAGACTGATTCAGTGACCCTTCATATTAGGTGGTCCAAGATAGATCAGTGACAGTGGGGGCACAATTGTTCAGGTGGGCCCTTGTGATGAGTCCGAGCAGCGCAACTTCACTGGGCTATCTGGGACCAAAGAGTAGGTCGGTGATAGTAGGCAGTGTATCGGGCATATGTGCACCCCTGCTGACGCTTTAAAGAGTTGTGTTTAATTGTTTCTTCTTCTTTTTAGGTGCTGTGATTCACTGCAGGAGGTGTTGAAGCCTCATATGTGGACACAGCATGATTTTCTGGGTGGCTCATCAGGCCAAGAGGATGCCAATTGGGTAGTGACAGGGCCTCTGCGTGCAATCCTCTGCCTCACATTTTGATCATTCGCCGTGTGGTGTTGACCTTGGTATACAGGTCATGGCCTCTTCGTTTCAGGCGCACACAGGCTTGCAGCACTCAGGCAAGTAGTGGCCTGATTGTAGAGGGGAGGTGCGGACCTCCACCTCAGATGCTGGTCATTCGCCGCGTGGTGTTGACCTTGTCTCTCAGGGCATGGCCCTTTCCTTACAGGCTCACACAGACTTGCAGCGCCCAGGCAAGTAGTGGCCTGATGGCTGGAGGGGAGGTGCGGATTTCTGCCTCACGTCCTGGTCATTCACCGTGTGGTGTTGACCTTGTCTTGCAGGGCATGGCCCTTTCCTTACAGGCTCACACAGGCTTGCAGCGCCCAGGCAAGTAGTGGCCTGATGGCTGGAGGGGAGGTGCGGACCTCCGCCTCACATGTTGGTCATTCGCCGTGTGGTGTTGACCTTGGTATACAGGTCATGGCCTCTTCGTTTCAGGCGCACACAGGCTTGCAGCACTCAGGCAAGTAGTGGCCTGATTGTAGAGGGGAGGTGCGGACCTCCACCTCAGATGCTGGTCATTCGCCGCGTGGTGTTGACCTTGTCTCTCAGGGCATGGCCCTTTCCTTACAGGCTCACACAGACTTGCAGCGCCCAGGCAAGTAGTGGCCTGATGGCTGGAGGGGAGGTGCGGATTTCTGCCTCACGTCCTGGTCATTCACCGTGTGGTGTTGACCTTGTCTTGCAGGGCATGGCCCTTTCCTTACAGGCTCACACAGGCTTGCAGTGCCCAGGCAAGTAGTGGCCTGATGGCTTGAGGGGAGGTGCACCTCCGCCTTACGTTCTGGTTATTACCTGGATGGTAGTGACCTTGGTCTACTGTGCTTCCCCATCATGGTGGCGGGAAGGGTCATTCACCTGGGTGGTGTTGACCTTGGTCTGCAATGCTTCCGCATCAGTGTGGCGGGAAGATTGAGACCCACTAGGTTGGGGCTAGGCATATGGCCAACAGAGCCCAAGAGAAAGCTGTCAGGAGGGACTGAGCATCTATTTGCCACGCCCCTGCATAAAGGCTGGATTTTCTGACCTCTACAGAGGTTATCAGGGGTCATGGCATAAGGCCAAAATGGCCCTTTAAAAGGCTTTGGGAGCAGGAGGGGTATTTATTTGCCCTTTCCTGGCATTAGGGCCGAAGTTGCCAACCTCTACAGAGGTGTCGGTGTTCACCTATTGGTGAAGGGCAACACAATATTCTGTGGTAACTGACGGCAAGGGTGATGGTTGACACTAGGCTAACTGTGGGGTGCAAGGGCCTAAGCAGAGGCTTGGCCCTAGCTGTGGCAGGTTAGATTTGGGTAGACAGAGCAGGCCGGTGAGCACCCAGTGGCACCTCCCCATTGGTGGGGAATAGGGGTCTGTCAGGAATTGGCTGGCGGGCTGTATGGCTGCCAGCTGAGAGGGCAGACTGCCTGTGGAACCCCCTGTACAAGTCCTTCCCTCGGGCTTCACGGCTGGGGTGTATGGAGCTTTAAGGAGGGAACCATTCGCCTGGCCGGCCGGGTTACAGCCATTCGCATGGATGGCTCGCACCTGGGGTAGGGGGTGCTCGCCCAAGCAGGTCGAGGAGTTGGTCCAATTGACCCCTCGTCTTGACCTGTAGTACCGCTAGTTATACCCTTGCCGTTATTAAGTTTAATGTTGGTCAATAAATGGCCCAAATTTATACCCAAGCCTTGTGTCTGTCTCTTCATTCCGAATGGGGGGGCAAAACAGAGGCAAAAAAGTCATTAAGCCTGTCTGCTTTTTCTCTGTCCTGCATCAGAGTGGTGCCAGGAGAGAGAAGAAGCAGGATATTGCCCTGTTTATCCCAATAGGAGACATGATAAGGAAATGACCCCCAGGAAACAAGAGAGATGCCACCCTCACTGTCCTAACTAAGTGACCCTTGCTGCCCCCTGTATGGAAGGCTCTTCTTCCCTTCTTACTTCTTGTTGTAGACCAGACATTGCAATTTCCAACACCCCTTCTCAATGTCTAGTGTACAAAGTCCTCAAAATTCAGCCTTTCACGTAGACTTTGAAACTTATCTTTGGTAAGTGGCTTGGTGAGAACGTCTGCAAACATTTCTTTTGTTGGACAATACTATAGCTCAACAATCCCTTCTTGCATGTTTCTTATGATGTGACTCTTCATGTCGATAAGCTTGGTTCTTGATCCAATTCTTCCTGTCTTTGCAAGTTTTATGCATGATTCATTATTTTCAAAGAGTTGTATGGGTTTGGGTTCATCTATCCTAAAGTCTTCTAACAGTTGTAGAATCTGCTTCAGTTCTTGGCTAGACGTGGGCACGAACAGCAATATGAACCAAAAAAAAGCCACAAAAAGCCCGATCTGCTGTTCACGAGCAAGCTGTTCATGAGGCCCCATTCTCGGCGAACATGTCTTCATTCCAAGCCCTCTTCGTGGCATTTGTCAGCCATTCGTAAAGCCAGACAGTCTGGCGCCTTTCAATCAACTTCCCTGGCAACATAGGCATGGACTGTCTGAACTCTGTCTGAACTCCTTCTGGCCTTCCTTCTGGCTTGTAACTAGAGATGGGCACGAACAGCAATACGAACAAAAAAAGGCACGAACAGCCCAATCTGCTGTTCATGAACAAACTGTTCATGAGGCCCCATTCTAAACGAACAGGTGAATGTTACAAGCTTCATTTGTTGCAGACTTTGTCTGTCTGACTTTGCAGACAGTGGAGAGACAGTTGCTGTTGGTATTTTGATAAGAGTGCAATGGAGCTTGAATTTTCTTTTTGTGTGGTGGGATAGGGATCTACCCCTTCAAGTTCCAGGGCTACTGCCAGGCTCTGGGCCACGCTATTATTTATTATTGGTACCTTTTTGGTGCCTGCTCAGGTTAGGTTTCTGGGAGTGGTGCAGTAGGGATCTAGACTTGGATGATGGCTGGAGGAGAGCCTGCTGGCCCCCACGAATGGCAAACTACGAACATGTTCATGAACAGGGCCATGTCTGTGGTGGTTCGTGAGTCCCTGTTCATGGATGGCAATGAAGAACGAACATCATGTTCATTTTTTTTCTGTTCGTCCCCATCTCTACTTGTAATCCCTCAAAGTAGCTTCCAGCAGACAGTCCAGTTTTTTCCACTGTGAAAAGAAAATGACAGGAAAGGGAGGAACACATGAAACTTGAGGAGTCTTCAGAGGACAGTGAGTACTACATACCCTACAAATTTGGTGGGTATTGGACATTGGGAAGGTCAGTTTGTAAACCCTCAAAGAGCTTCCAGCAGACAGTCCAGTTTTTATGACTGTGAAGAGAAAATGACATGAAAGGGGGAGACCCATGGATTATACATTTCCTGGGGGTACAATCTCTCTGAAACCTAGAGGGTCTTGAGAGGACAGGGAGGACTATGTCCCCTGCAAATTTGGTGGGTATTGGACATTGGGAAGGTTGGTTTCTAACCCTTCAAATTAGCTTCCAGCAGACAGTCCAGTTTTGCAACTGTGACGAGAACGTAACAGGAAAGGGAGGGGTACAATCTCTCTGAAACTTGGAGGGTCTTCAGAGGACAGTGAGGACTATGCCCTTGCAAATCTGGTGGAGATTGAACGTTGGTAAGGTCAGTTTCTAACCCCCAAATAGCTTCCAGCAGACAGTACCATTTTTGCCACTGTAAAGAGAAAATGACATGTAAGGGGGAGACCCATGGATCATGCCTTTCCCAGAGTGCAATCTCTCTGAAACTTGGGGGGTCTTCAGTGGACAGAAAGGACTATGTCCCCTGTAAATTTGGTGGGTATTGGACATTGGGAAAGTCAGTTTGTAACCCCTCAAAATAACTTGCATCAGAGAGTCCAGTTTGTGCCACTGTGAAGTGTATGTGACATAAAAGGGGGAGACCCATGGAGCGTGCCTTTCCCGGGGGGCAATCTCTCTGCAACGTGGGGGAGGTGTCTTCAGTGAACAGTCAGGCATGGGGTGCTGAGGAGAGTTTGGCTATCTGTCTGGTGTACTGACTGTCCAGCACACCAACAGATATCATGTCTCACCTGCTAGGTGTGTTAGCATCATGGGACTTGAAGTACTCCAGACTGATGGTTCTGGGGGACTTTAACAACCATTTCAATGATGCCTCCTCTGTACATGCTGCAGGCCTGGTGTCTTCCATGGCAGCACTGGGACTCTCCCCATTTGTGTCGACCCCTACACATCAAGCAGGCCACATGCTAGATTTGATCTTTGGGATGGGGTTAAATGTAGATCTGGAAGTGGTAGAACCAGTGCCATGGTCAGATCACTCGGTCCTGAAGGCTCGGCTGGGGATACCCCCCCCCTGCAAGGGTGGTGAGCTGATTTATGCTCACCTGTGGAGACTTATGGAACCGATTGGGTTCCAGAATGCTTTGCGGGATCCAATGGTCCACGGTGGTTCGTTAGATGAACTGGTGGAAGACTGGCAGTGCCAGATCTCCAAAGACATTGACAAAATCACCCTCCATTGCCCTCTTTGGCCCCATGCAAGCAGGGCTCCCTGGTATACAGAGAAGCTCCAACAGAAGAAGCGGGAGCTAAGACGGCTTAAGCGAGTGTGGCGACGATCTTGGGATGAAGAGGCAAGGTCATAGGATGTTTATGAAAGCCTATGTGGTGGCAGTGAAGAAAGAGTTTTATGCAGCCTCCATTGCATCAGCTAGCTCGTGCCCGGCAAAATTGTTTAATGTGGTTCAGTTATTGGTCTCCTTGCCAGAGGGAGACCGTCAAATTTTGAATTTGAATATTAGCTGTGAGGCTTTTGGGAGCTTTTTTGCTGATAAAATCTTTTCTCTCTGCCGCAACTTGCCAGCCACAGTTGATTCAGTGAATGAGCTAGAGACCCCTTGGCCGTCTTTGGGGCCGATATTTGATCATTTCAGCCCACTCTTTGGGGAGGAGATTGACAGGACCCTGCAATCAGTTAGGCCAACCACAGCCATGCCCATCATGGCTGGTAAACGCCAGTGCTGAGGGGCTGTGGTCCTCGCTGGAGGCCATTGTTAACCTCTCCTTAGGCTCCGGGGTTTTTCCTGAGCTATTAAAGGAAGCCATGGTGAAACCTCTCTTGAAGAAACCATCGCTGGACCCCACTGACCTGGTCAATTACTTCCCAGATTTGAACCGGATTTGAATGGAACTGCCGGAAAGGTGGTTGAGCAGGCGGTATTGGAACAGCTGCACGGCTTCCTGAAGGATGTCTCAGCCCTAGACCCCTTCCAGTCCGGGTTCCATTCAGGACATAAGTTGGAGATGTTGCTGGGCACCCTCACAGACGATCTTCATAGACATCTGGATTGAGGTGGCTCGGCGCTGCTGATATTATTGGATCTGTTGGCAGCATTCGATACAGTTAATTATGAACTTCTGACTCACTGCCTTGCCGATGTGGGGATACGAGGGACTGCCTTACAGTGGCTTGTCTCTTTTCTCCATGGTCGAGGACACAGGGTGGCTCTTGGGGAGAAATTGTCATCCCTCCACGCTTTGGTGCGCGGAGTCCCACAGGGAGCAATACTCTCCCCATTATTGTTTAATATCTATATGCACCCCCATTGCCCAGTTGGTGTGAATTTTTGGTCTTGAGTGTCATCAATATGCAGATGATGCCCAGTTGTATCTGATGATGGATGGATGGCCTGACTCAGCCTCATATGTCCCGGAACATTCTTTTGCAGCCATGACTGGTTGATTGAAGCAGAGTCGGCTGAAACTGAACCTGATGAAGATGGAGGTCCTGTACTTGAGCCACGGGGTATTAGATTGAGGACTCTGGCTCCTGGGCTTCGACGGGGCATCGTTAGTGCCAGTTTCGAGAGTTAAGAGCCTGGGGGTGATCTTGGATGCCTCCGTGAAAATGGAGGCACAGGTCACAGCGGTTGTCAGGTCCTCTTTTTTCCATCTGCAGCAGACCAGGCAACTTGTCCCTTACCTGTCAACCCGTGACTTAACTACACTGATCCAAGCAATGGTCACCTCTCGGCTAGATTACTGTAACTCGCTCTGCGCAGGGCTGCCCTTGAGCTTGACCCAGAGATTACAGTTGGTACAAAATGCAGCGGCTCATGTTATTACAAGAGAGCCAAATAAGGCTCATATAACACCGTTCTTAGGCGAGCTGCATTGGTTGCCAGTGGAGTACCAGATCAGATTCAAGGTTCTGATATTGACCTATAAGGCCCTGTGCGGACTGGGACCAGCATATCTATGGGACTGTCTCTCCCCATATATTCCCCAGAGGACACTCCAATAAGGGGACAAACAGCTGTTGGTGGTCCCTGGCCCTAAGGAGGTCCACCTAGCCTCAACTAGAGCCAGGGCCTATTTGGTCCTGGCTCCTACCTTGTGGAACACTCTGTCTGCTGAAATCAGGACCCAGCAGGACCTACTATCTTTTTGCCAGGCCTGCAAGACAGAGTTATGCCAGGCATATGGCTGAGGCTGGTTCTCCGCCAGCCTGGAAAAAGGGGTTATTAATCTTAACCCTGGTTGTTGGGGGTTTTCCGGGCTGTATTGCCGTGGTCTTGGCATTGTAGTTCCTGACGTTTCGCCAGCAGCTGTGGCTGGCATCTTCAGAGGTGTAGCACCAAAAGACCGAGATCTCTCAGTGTCACAGTGTGGAAAAGATGTAGGTCATTTGTATCTACTCAGGAGGGTTGGGGTTGAGCTGAGTCATTCTGTAAGAGTTTCCCAGGGTGTGGAATGCTAATGGCGGGAGGCTTCACTGAATCCTGAGGAGGTTCTTTTGCATATGGATTGGTGCTTGATGTGCTAATCTTCTCTGCAGGGCTATTGTCGGGTGTGGAGTGTTTTGTTGGCCTGGTGTTTTTCAGAACTGGAGCCCATGCTCTGTTCATTCTTAAGGTTTCTTCTTTCCTGTTGAAATTTTGCTTATACTTGTGAATTTCAATGGCTTCCCTGTGCAGTCTGACAAAGTAGTTGGAAGTGTTGTCCAGTATTTTGGTGTCCTGGAATAAGATACTGTGCCCTGTTTGAGTTAGGCTATGTTCAGCCACTGCTGATTTTTCAGGCTGTCCAAGTCTGCAGTGTCTTTCATGTTCTTTTATTCTTGTCTGGATGCTACGCTTTGTGGTCCCGATGTAAACTTGTCCACAGCTGCAGGGTATACGGTATACTCCTGCAGAGGTGAGGGGGTCTCTGCTGTCTTTTGCTGATCGTAGCATCTGTTGTATTTTTCGGGTGGGTCTGAATACTGCTTGAAGGTTATGCTTTTCCATAAGCTTTCCCATCTGATCAGTAATTCCTTTGATATATGGTTTTTGAATCATCTCAACAACATCCACCTGAACATACAATTCACAATGGAGAAAGAAAGTGAGGGAAAACTCTCATTCCTGGATACCTTGGTCATCCGCAAAGCAAACTTTCAGTTAGGTCACAAGGTCTACAGAAAACCAACTCACACTGATCGGTACTTACACAAAAACTCCAATCACCACCCCCGACAGAAAAGAGGCATAATGAAAACATTAGTGGATCGTGCAAGACGGATATGTGAGCCGCGCTTTCTCAATGAGGAAATTAATCATCTAAACCACGCACTTCAGGCAAATGGCTACTCCAGAAATGAAATCCGAAGAGCAATCAAACCCAGGATGAATCAAACAACCAAGGAAAAACAGTCACCTACAGGAAAAGTGTTTTTGCCATATATCAAAGGAATTACTGATCAGATGGGAAAGCTTATGGAAAAGCATAACCTTCAAGCAGTATTCAGACCCACCCGAAAAATACAACAGATGCTACGATCAGCAAAAGACAGCAGAGACCCCCTCACCTCTGCAGGAGTATACCGTATACCCTGCAGCTGTGGACAAGTTTACATCGGGACCACAAAGCGTAGCATCCAGACAAGAATAAAAGAACATGAAAGACACTGCAGACTTGGACAGCCTGAAAAATCAGCAGTGGCTGAACATAGCCTAACTCAAACAGGGCACAGTATCTTATTCCAGGACACCAAAATACTGGACAACACTTCCAACTACTTTGTCAGACTGCACAGGGAAGCCATTGAAATTCACAAGTATAAGCAAAATTTCAACAGGAAAGAAGAAACCTTAAGAATGAACAGAGCATGGGCTCCAGTTCTGAAAAACACCAGGCCAACAAAACACTCCACACCCGACAATAGCCCTGCAGAGAAGATTAGCACATCAAGCACCAATCCATATGCAAAAGAACCTCCTCAGGATTCAGTGAAGCCTCCCGCCATTAGCATTCCACACCCTGGGAAACTCTTACAGAATGACTCAGCTCAACCCCAACCCTCCTGAGTAGATACAAATGACCTACATCTTTTCCACACTGTGACACTGAGAGATCTCGGTCTTTTGGTGCTACACCTCTGAAGATGCCAGCCACAGCTGCTGGCGAAACGTCAGGAACTACAATGCCAAGACCACGGCAATACAGCCCGGAAAACCCCCAACAACCATCGTTCTCCGGCCGTGAAAGCCTTCGACAATACAATCTTAACCCTCTCTGTGAAGGCTGTCCACCATCTTGTTTTAAATGTGTTGTTTTTAATGGTTATGAATTTTTTAATTGGTTGTTGTGGGTTTTCCGGGCTGTATTGCCGTGGTCTTGGCATTGTAGTTCCTGACGTTTCGCCAGCAGCTGTGGCTGGCATCTTCAGAGGTGTAGCACCAAAAGACAGAGATCTCTCAGTGTCACAGTGTGGAAAAGATGTAGGTCATTTGTATCTACTCAGGAGGGGTGGGGTTGAGCTGAGTCATCCTGTAAGAGTTTCCCAGGGTGTGGAATGCTAATGGCGGGAGGCTTCACTGTATCCTGAGGAGGTTCTTTTGCATATGGATTGGTACTTGATGTGCTAATCTTCTCTGCAGGGCTATTGTCAAGGATAGAATGTTTTGTTAGCCTGGTGTTTTTCAGAACTGGCAACCATGCTCGGTTCATTCTTAAGGTTTCTTCTTTCCTGTTGAAGTTTTGCTTGTGCTTGTGAATTTCAATGGCTTCCCTGTGCAGTCTGACAAAGTAGTTGGAAGTGTTGTCCAGTATTTTGGTGTCCTGGAATAAGATACTGTGCCCTGTTTGAGTTAGGCTATGTTCAGCCACTGCTGATTTTTCAGGTTGTCCAAGTCTGCAGTGTCTTTCATGTTCTTTTATTCTTGTCTGGATGCTACGCTTTGTGGTCCCGATGTAAACTTGTCCACAGCTGCAGGGTATACGGTATACTCCTGCAGAGGTTAGGGGGTCTCTGCTGTCTTTTGCTGATCGTAGCATCTGTTGTGATCTGAGAGATCTCTGTCTTTTGGTGCTACACCTCTGAAGATGCCAGCCACAGCTGCTGGCGAAACGTCAGGAACTACAATGCCAAGACCACGGCAATACAGCCCGGAAAACCCACAACAACCATCGTTCTCCGGCCGTGAAAGCCTTCGACAATACAATTTTTTAATTGTATTTCTAATATGTTGTTATCTGCCCTGAGCCTGCTCGTGGGGAGGGCAGAATACAAATCTTAAATAAATAAATAAATAAACAAATAAATAGACATCTCCTGCAAATAACCCTCAAATTAGCTTCCAGCAGATGGTCCAGTTTTTGCCACTGTAAACAGAAAATGACACGAAAGGGGGATACCTGTTTTAAATGTGTTGTTTTTAATGTGTATGAATTTTTAATTGTATTTTTAATATGTTGTTATCCGCCCTAAGCCTGCTCGTGGGGAAGGCGGAATACAAATCTGAAATAAATAAATAAATAAATAAATAGATTCAGATTCGTTTTATTGTATATGGCCATTGGCCTTCACAATATCAAAACACTCTCAAATATCAGTATAATACATTATCAAAATAATCAGGTAATCAAAAACTTCAAAACCAGATAAAACACCCTATTAAAAAAACTTTAAAATTAATAAAACCTTCTAAAAGCAATCACAGCGAATCAATGGCTGATTCCTTTGCTCTGATCTTCCTAGCCGCTAAAGCAAAAAGCACCAATCTTAGTGAAATAAAAGAATCCTTGTCGGAGAGCATCGTAACAATCTTATCAGAGACAGACAGGGTATGTACAGCAAACAAGATCTTAGCCAGGAATTTATTCCTAGGTTCTGCATATAAAGAGCAAGTCAGGATATAATGAGGGAGGTCCTCCACTGAATGACCACATATACAGATGCATTGGTCAACTGGCGTCTTTTTATATCAACTCACTAGCATCTCTGTAGGCATTGTTTGAAAGCGCAATGAAGTAAAGGTCCTCCTAAGATTATACGCAGTTATGTTGGTTAAGTAGGAGGCCTTATAATGATCTTTTTTAATCATATTAAACCAAGGGGCAATCCTTGATTGAGAAATCAGAGAAGCATCAATTAGGGCATCTTCTCTAAAGACCCAGTTGCGAAGATCAAAGCTATTCCCTGAGGGCTGAAATAAATAATCAGGGATAGTATATCTGGCAATGATGTAGTTAATAAATTGAAGGTGAGCATTTTTCCCCACAAATTTTTTTAATTATCAGGTGAGCTCAAGTCCTCACTGAAGGGAGTCCCAACTCAGCTCGTAAATGGGCAGCTGGTGTCCCTTTAGGGAGTGCCAGAATTCGCCTCATAAAGAGGTTTTGGATTCTTTCTGACTTTAGAAGTGCTTGATCTTTCTACCCCCAGATCTCAATACCATACAGCAATTGGGAGATAATTTTACTAACAAAAAGTTTCAGTGTTGGGTCTATGAGGAGACCTCCCCTGGTGTAATAAAATCTCATTTCAATTCCCATTGTGTTAAGGGCTAATGCTTTAGCCAATTCTAGATTAACATCTCACCTGAGGGTTTCGCTAAAAGTTAAGCCTGGGTATTTATATTATTTACATTGTTCTACTGGAGTACCTTGTATGCTCCATTTAAACACTCTGGCCGTTTCTGAAAAAAACATAACTTTGGTTTTCAAGTAATTAATTATAAGTTTTTCTTCCTTATAATATTCACCTAGACTGTGCAAAAGCCTCTTCAGTCCCATTCTGGTTAAAGAGATCAAAACCATATCATCTGCATATAGTAAAAATGGTATTTTTTGCTGATCTAAGAAGGAAACAATAAATTCAGGGCCTGACAGTCTCTGAACAATGTTATTAATATATAAATTAAAAAGCAGGGGGGGCTAAAACGCACCCTTGCTTCACTCCCTTGCTGACAGGGATATCCTACGTTAGTGAGTCCGAAGTGCCCACTTTGATTTTAGCAAATGTGTCTGTGTATAACTCCTGAATTAAGAACAATAGTCTCTTGTTATTAGTCTTCTAAATAAATAAATAAATAAGTAAATATCCCCTGCAAATTTGGTGGGTATTGGACGTAGGGAAGGTCAGTTTGTAACTCCTTAATTATCTTCCAGCAGACAACAAACAACATTGTTTTAGTTTTTTTTTCCTGTTCGTGTCCATCTTTATTCTTGGCATGCTTCCATTGCTGATATGTATTCAGCTTCTGTAGTTGATGCTGCTACAAGTTCTTGTTTTCTGCTTGTCCAACTGATTGCTCCTCCACTGTAGAAGAACACTCGTCCACTAGTAGACTTTCTGTCTGTGGTGTCTTCTGCCCAGTCAGCATCCATGAATCCCACTAGTCTGGGATTGTCGCTTGCTGGTAACTTGAACTTTAGTTGTGAAGTGCCTCTTAGGTATCTTGCCAGTCTTTTGACTGCATTCCAGTCATTCACACTTGGTGATGCACTTTTCCTGCATAGTATTCCAACTGCTGCTGCTACGTCAGGTCTGGTTACTGTACGTATGTACAGCAGTTTTCCAATTGCTTCTCTGTACATTTTGATGTTTCTCAGAGGTTCATTGTTTCCATCTTGTTTCAGGAAATTGGTTTCCATTGGAGTGTGCATTGGTCTTCCTTCTTTCATGTTCATGTAGTCTAGGAAGTCCATAATCTTTTGATAACTTCCATCTTCTTCTTGCTCTATTTGGATGCAGAGGTAAAATCTAACATTTCCAAGACACTTCACCTCAATTTCTTGGTTCAGGTGCTGAATTATTTCATCACAATCTTGTTGATTTTCATAACAATGAAGATCATTGCTGTGGAAATATTTTTGGGGGGAGGGACCCCTCCTCCTTTCTCTCCCCGTGGGTCCCCGTTAGCAGCCCCTTGGTTCCTTGTTCTGGGGGGCCACTTACCAAGGCCTGGATAAATGTAACCCTCAAGCTAAGCTCGCTTTCCCTAATGCTGATCTGTGCTACTGACACAGACAAACACCTCTGTACAGACAAGATCTTAACCAATACCAAAGGTTTATTTTAGAAACAAAAAAAGATACATTAATAGCAAGACAAGGCGCCACACTAGGCCTGTCTGTCCTTGAATGTTTCAAATGGTTAGGAAAACTGATAATGACACAGACATAGAGGTATGCAATTAGTAGTACTATAATTTATAACCCTTATACAGACCTAAAAGCATACTTAACTCTATGATACAAAACCTTATATGAACCTATAACAGTTCTATAGTAAAATCCTTATGTAGACCTAATAACAAAATCCTTATGCAAACGTATAAGCATGCAAAAAAAACAGTTCTATAATATAAATCCTTATACCTATAAGCAAGCAAGCATAAAAACACACTATAGCATAAATCCCAATTCCCACCAGAGCTCTTCTTACTCCCTGTTGGAAACCCCAGGTCCAAAGACGGTCACTATGGGTTCTCAAGAGGCAGCACAGTGACTGCCACTGGTGGGCACAGAACTATGCAGGTCTCAGTATCCCATCAAGGGGCAGCCATATGATTATTTGTTGGCAGACACAGGGTTCCTGGGTCTTCCCAAGGAGCAGTGAAGAGTATTCCTGTGGCTGCTGCTTTTATAGACCAGTTCCCTGGACCTCTGACGTAGCTGGACACACAGATTTTGTTTTACTTTTCTCAGGTAGTTTCCTGACACAGGGATATTGGTAGGGACGTAGTTGAGACCTTCACTTGTCCTAACATAAAATTGTTATTAGGACATTCTCTTCTCACATGATAGACAGTTTACTTGATATACATATAAGCTAAAGCTGTAAATAATAAAGGAATGTGCACAGTCACTGGCAGAATGCAATGCTCTAGCCTGATAAAATGTCCACTTTACTGGTTTTGTTATAATTTACTTGTAGAGACCAGAAGGGTCCTTGCCCATTTGTTCCTGCTTGTGACCCTCACTGGCTCTTGTGAGTTACATGTAAAGGCCAAAGGGCCTTTGCCCAATTAGTGCTCTTTTATGGCCCCTCCTGGTTCTTGTCAGGGGGAAATGCTGCAACCTTCAGCCAGCTCTCACAAGAAACAGACACACATGAAATGAAACTTTAAATCAGAGAGAGCTTTAGGAAGCTGCTTTCAAGCCAGGACTGGTTCTATGCTATAGGTTTGAGTCCAGCCTCGATCCAAACCCCAGAATTCTGACCACAATCATCAACATACATTTATTTATTATTTATTTATTTTATTCAATTTGTATTCCACCCTCCCCACATCAGCAGGCTCAGGGCGGAAGCCAGAAAGTAAGTCCATTTGTTGTATTTCTTTCTTGAATACAGGCAGTGTTCTACCCCACCTTGCATGAATCCTTGCTTGATGAGCATTTGGATCAGTTTCTGGTTCCAGGCCCTTGCAGCCTGCTTCAGTCCATAAATGCTCTTCTGCAGTTTGCATACAAGACCTCTGTCTTTGGACTATTCAAATCCAGGAGGTTGTGTCATGCTTACATCTTCTTTCAGCTCTCCATGTAGAAAAGCAGTCTTCACATCTAGATGCTCCACATGCATCTTCCTTGTGGCTGCTATGCTCAGTAGTGTTCTTACTGAAGTGTGTTTCACTATTGGTGCAAAGGTTTCATCATAGTCTTCTCCATACTTTTGAGAGTATCCTTTTGCAACTAGTCTTGCTTTGTATTTCTGTACTCCTCTATCTGCATCAAGTTTGGTCTTGAAGATCCATTTGTATTCTACCATCTTCTTTCCAGGTGGTAGTTCTATGAGAATCCATGTCTTGTTCTGGATGAGGGACTCAATTTCTTCTTTTGCAGCTTTTCTCCATTTCTCTGCTTCTCTTGCTGGCATTCCTTCTATGTCTTCCCAGCTAGAAGGTTCTGGTACAGCTTCTGTTTTTGCCAAGTAGGAAAATTTCCTTGGTAGAATTCTTTTGTTTGGTCTGGCTGAACATCTGACACTTGGTTCTGCTTCCTCTTCTCTTTCTGTGGGTTCTGCAGGTGTCTCTTGTGTCTCAGTCAGGTCACACAGTTGCACCATTTTGGGCTGCTGTGCTTCATCAGCTTCTCTTGGTGTAGATTCCGTGGTGTTTACTTTCTCTTTCTTGCTTGCTTTCTCCGTCTCCTCAATGTATACCATGTTGTGAATCTTCACCATGTCTGTCTCTGGGTTGAGGATTTGGTATCCTTTGCATCGCAGTGCATATTGAACAAATATGCCTTCTTCTGTTCTGAGATCCATTTTGGACCTTTTCTCTTTTGGGATGTAATTGTAGGCTTTTGATCCAAATTCACTTAGATGCCGTACATTGGGCTTGCGGTTGTACCACAGTTCAAATGGTGAACTGCTTGCACCCTTTCTGGGCAGTATGTTCTGCAGGTAGGTAGTGATGTTGACAACTTCACCCCAGTATTTCTCAGGTAGCTCTGCTTCATGGAGCATATTTCTGCACATTTCTGTGAGAGAGTGATTCTTTCTTTCCACTATTCCATTAAGCTCAGGCATATAGGGTACTGTCAAATGATGCCCTAGATCCCTTCCAGCCTGGGACATCGGATGGAGTCATTGCTGGTTGCCCTCACAGATGATCTTTGCAGACACCTGGATCAAGGTGGATTGGCACTGCTGATATTATTAGACCTTTCAGCAGCATTCAATATGGTTGATTATGAGCTTTTGACCCACTGTCTCACTGATGTGGGGATACAGGGGACGGCACTACAGTGGCAGGTCTCTTTTCTCCATGGTTGGGGATGGGGGGGGGTGCTGGGGGAAAAATTGTCCTCTTGCCAGCCACTGGTATGCGATGTGCCGCAGGGTGCAAAACTCTCCTCATTATTGTTTAACATCTATATGTGCCCCCTTGCCCAGCTGGTGTGAAACTTCGGCCTTGGGTGTCACCAGTATGCTGGTGACACCCAGTTATATCTGTTGATGGGCGGCTGCCCTGGCTCGGCCCTGGATGTCCTGGAGCTTGCCTTTGAGGCTGTGGCTGGATGGTTGAAACAGAGTCAGCTGAAATTAAATCCCATAAAGACAGAGATCCTGTATTTGAGTCGTGGGTGTGTGGATTTGGGACCCCGGCTTTCTGTTCTAGACCGGGTGGAACTTGTACCGGCCCTGAGAGTCAGGAGCCTGGGAGTGACCCTGGATGCCTCATTGAGGCTCAGGTAGCTGCAGTTGCCCGGTCTTCTTTCTTCCATCTTCGGCAGACCAGGCAACTTGACCCTTATCTCTCGACCCACAACTTAACTACAGTGATTTGGGCAACGGTCACCTCTAGGCTAGACTACTGCAATGCACTCAATGCAGGGCTTCCCTTGAATCTGATCTGGTGGTTGCAGCTGATCCAAAATGCAGCAGCATGTGTCATCACTGGAGTGCCAAGAAGTGCACATATTACACCAGTATTTTGGAATCTGCATTGGTTGCCAGTAGAATATCGAATCAAATTCAAGGTTTTGGTATTAACCTATAAAACCCTACGCGGACTGGGATCTGTGTATCTTCGTGACCGCCTCTCCCCATATGTATGCTTCTATCTAGTGATACAGAGCTACTAATGATCCCTGGCCCCAGGGAGCCCCGCCTAGCATTGACCAGAGCAAGGGCCTTTTTGGTCCTGGCTCCAACCTGGTGGAATGCTCTGTCTAATGAGACCAGGTCCTGGTGAGATTTGTTATAATTCTGCCGGGCCTGTAAGACAGAGCTGTTCTACTAGGCATTTGGTTGATGCTGGGTAGGGTCACTGCCAGCCAAAATAGGATAGAACGGGGGCCCCCTATTAGTACATCTACCTCCAAAAAAGAAGTCTCCTTCTTTAATTATTTTTCAGTGACAGTTGGAAATGGATTAATGAACTGTTTGTGCTGCTTGTGTTTGTTTTAAAATATTTATATTGTATTTATTATGTTTTAAATTGTGCTGGAAACCTAAAATCCCCCAGGGCATTGTGGAACTTTGAAGGGTCCATGAGCCTATGTAAGTTAAAAATTTTAATGGATCCCCCTTTATTGCAAAGTGTCTGGGCCACATTCACTTTTACCTTCTGTAGAAAATATCACAGTGGAAAGATACAAGATATCCCATGGAGAACGTTGCTGATCTTTAACTGTTTTATAATTAAAGTGCACCATGCTACAAAACTTTTACTCTATAGACATAAGAACATCACACGTTACTGTTGAAAGTGCACTGTGCCTTAAGCTCAATAAATACAGCAATAAGTCCTAAATTTGAGCTGTATCTGCCTAATACTCTAACCATTGAGCAAATAAGTCATACACAATCAATGCTAAACAATGTTCTCATCCAAATAAATTTCTCACATCCAGTTTTACAGCATCATTCCAGTATCTGCAAAGGACTGAAAGACCATGTCCTGCTGAGAAGCTCCTCCAATTCTTGCTTGCACCAGGCTTGTGATTATCTGGCTGGCAATGCATATAGTAATAATAGGTGGCCCTGAATGAAGGTAAGTCTATAAAAATAGGTCTTGTGTAAATACTTTCCTGATTTTTTTTTTGAAAAATTTTTTATTGGATTAGTATCAATTATTTTCACATTACAATCAATTCTCCCATTTACCAATTTCTAACCCCCTCCCTTCCCCCCCTTTTTATTGACTTCCAACAGTTTTCCAGCCCTTTGTCCCTTTTCCCTTACTCTTTATATATTCCTCTATCTAATCAAATATGTATTCTCCTTTTATTCTAAGCAATACTTCTTTGACTATTTTTAATACTCTGTACCCATAATAGATAAACAATTTATCCCATAATTCTGTTTTCAAATATTTCTGAATAACATAAACTATATAAACTATATAAGCCATACAATCATATATATCAACCAACTTAACTTATACTCTATATATTATTCATTCTATTTTCTTCTTTCTGTTTTAATTATATTAGTTTACGTTAATATTTTATATATGATATCAATCAATTTGACTCATATATACCTTCATATTACCATATTCAGTTTGGTACATTGTACAAAATCAAAAAGAAAATATTATTAATTAGTCAATCCTTATAGTTAACCCTTGTGGTTAGTTATTTTCTATCAATATTCTATTTATTATTCTATATATATCAATCCAATAACATAACTGCTTAGAGATTCATTTTTACCTCTTCTCCTCCCTGGTAAAGTCACCCCCCTCTACATTTTATTATATTTCAATAGTTCTCAAACTGCCACAGTTCTCCTCCCACCTCCCATTTCTTCTCCAAATATTGTTTCAGCTTCTTCCAGTCTGTGTTAAACTGTCCTGGGTCCAGATTTCTCAGTTTTCTTGTCATTTTATCCATTTCTGCCATATGCAACAATTTGTAAATCCAATCTTCAATAGTTGGCACTTCTTGTACTTTCCATTTTTGCGCGTACAAAAGTCTAGCTGCAGCCGTCATGTAAAATATCAACGTCCTATGGTGGGCCGGAATTCCCTCCATTCCCAGGTTTAGTAGCAGGAGTTCTGGGTTCTTATTTACTTGAAATTGTAAAATCTCACTCATTTCTCTTATTATTTCCCCCCAGTACTGCCTAGCTACCTCACAAGTCCACCACATATGGTAGAGGGAGCCCTCGTGCTTCCTGCATTTCCAGCATTTATTAGAAGTATTCAAATTCCCTAGCGCAATCTTCTTTGGTGTCATGTACCAACGATAAATCATTTTGTAAATGTTCTCTTTAATGCTGGTGCATGTCGTTATCTTCATTGTAGTCTTCCACAAGTATTCCCATGTCTCCATTGTTATTTCTTTGTTGAAGTTTATGGCCCATTTCACCATTTGTACTTTAACTATTTCGTCCTCAGTATACCATTTCAACAGTACTTGGTATACCTTGAATATTCTTTTCTTGTCCTCTTTAAGAAGGGTCTGCTCTAGTTCCGAATTCTCTGTTCGTATACCTCCCTTTACAGAGTCCGAGTTATATAAATCTCTAATCTGTCTATACTGGAACCAGTCGTAATAAGGTGATAGTTCCTCCTGAGTCTTTATTCTGAGTTTAGATGCTTCAGTTCTAGTTATTTCTTTGTAAGTTAAACATTGTTGCTCATTATCAACAGCTCTCGGGTCTATCACCTCATATGAAACTACCCACAAAGGGGTTCCTTCTTGTAAATAGATTCTGTACTTCTTCCAGATTGTATATAAACTTCTCCGTATGTAATGATGCAGGAACATCGAGTTCACCTTTACTTTATCATGCCATAGGTATGCGTGCCATCCGAATATTTTTTTGTATCCCTCTAGGGCTAGTAATTTCTTGTTCTTTAACGTCATCCACTCTTTCAACCACACTAGGCAGATTGTGTCATGGTAAAGTCTTAGATTGGGCAGTTGCATTCCGCCTCTTTCTTTTGCATCTTGTAAAACTTTCATTTTCACTCGAGGCTTCTTGCCTGCCCATACAAAGTCTGATATTTTCCTCTGCCATTTTTCAAATTGCTTAGAGTCTCTGATGATTGGTATTGTCTGTAGCAAAAACATTACTCTTGGTAACACATTCATTTTCACTGCTGCAATCCTTCCCAACCATGACAAATTCAATCTGTTCCATTTGATCAGATCTCTCTCTATCTGAGTCCATAGTTTTTCATAGTTATTTTTAAATAAATCTATGTTCTTTGCAGTCAGTTCAATTCCCAAATATTTCACCTTATTTGTTACTTCACATTCCGTTATTTCCATTAGCAATTGTTGTTTTTGCTTAGTCATGTTTTTGCATAATACCTTTGATTTCTTTTTATTGATATAAAAACCTGCCAAGTCCCCAAACTCCTTAATCTTATCTATCACTTTTGGCATGTTCTCCATTGAGTCTTCCACAATTAGCATTATGTCATCCGCAAATGCTCTGACCTTATAAGAATAGTCCTTTATTTTTATTCCACGGATTTCTTCATCTTGTCGTATTTGTATCATCAGAATCTCCAATACCAAAATGAACAACAGCGGAGACAGCGGGCAACCTTGTCTTGTTCCTTTACTTATAACTAATTTCTTAGTCACTTCATCATTCACCACAATTGCTGCATTTTGGTCTCTGTAAATTTCCTTTATTGCTCTAATGAATCTTTCTCCCATTTGTAGCTTTTCCATAGCGGCAAACATAAAATCCCAGTTTAAATTATCAAACGCCTTTTCAGCATCAACAAAGAAGAAACCAACCTCCTTATCACAACACTTGTCATAGTATTCAATAGCATTTATCACTGTCCTCAAATTGTCTCTAATTTGTCTGTCTGGCAAAAAGCCTGCTTGTTCCTCCTCAATAACTTCCGAAAGCCACCCCTTCAGTCTCTCCGCCAGTATCTTCGCAAAGATTTTATAGTCATTATTAAGTAACGATATAGGTCTATAGTTTTTAACGTTTGTCAAGTCTTGGCCTTCTTTAGGGATCAATGATATATTCGCTTCATTCCAAGTATCTGGAATCCGTTGATCCTTTAAAACTCCATTGATCACCTCTTTTAGGAATGGTGCCAGTTCATTGGCCATTGTCTTGTAAAATTTAGCCGTAAGTCCATCTGGCCCTGGCGCCTTTCCAAGATTTGCAGATTGTATTGCCTTACTTATTTCCTCATCCGTTACTTCATTATTCAATCTATTTCTCCAAGCTTCCGAAATTACTGGGAGTTTCATTTTCTCCAAATATGTCGCTACTGATTCTTTATTCACCTCTTTCTTATTGTATAACTTAGCGTAGAATTTGTAAAAGGCTCTACTAATGGTAGTCTGTTCCAGATACGTTTTATTGTCCTCACATATTTTGTTTATTATTTTCTTTTCCCTTCTCTTTTTTAATTGCCATGCCAAATACTTTCCAGGTTTATTTGCTCCTTCAAACACTTTCTGATTCAGTCTTTTAAGGTTCCACTCCAATTCTTTATTATTCATTGCTGCCAGCTGTTCTTGAAGTATTTTAATTTCCTGATGTAATTTCTTTTTCCCTGGTCTCTTTTTTAACTGTATTTCTTTGGCTTTTATTTTCTCCTCAATCTCTTGTCTCTTCTCCTCTTTCTTTTTTCTCACTCTGCCATTTAAGTCCATTAGTATGCCCCTTATTACCGCCTTGTAGGCATCCCAAACTTTATCAGTTGGTACTTCTTTATTCACGGTATATTGTATGAAGAACTTTGTCTCTCTTCTCAACATCTCCACGTTCTCTCCTTCCTGTAACAAGTCCTCATTTATTCTCCATGCTTTCCTTTTTCTCCTCCTCCCTAATTTCCACATGATTGGATTATGATCTGAGCCTACCATCGGCATTATTTCTACCTCCTTAGTCCATAACGCTAAGTCTTTTGAGGCCCAGATCATATCAATTCTCGATAGTGTACAGTGTCTTGAAGAGTAAAAAGTAAATTGTCTACTTTTAGGATTTTCTCTTCTCCATACATCTTCTAAAGTCTCCTGTTGTATCAGCTCAAAAAAAAGCTTTGGTAACAATCCTCTTTTCTTTTGTACAGTTGATGTCTTTTTATCTAGTTCCAAGTTCGTCACTCCAT
Organism: Eublepharis macularius; assembly: GCF_028583425.1. Taxonomy (NCBI): domain Eukaryota; kingdom Metazoa; phylum Chordata; class Lepidosauria; order Squamata; family Eublepharidae; genus Eublepharis; species Eublepharis macularius. Next base: position 122,729,761 of record NC_072792.1, read on the forward strand.
TGAAGTCTCCAGCAAGAATTATCTGGTCGTATGAAAGTTCGTCTAATTGCTTCCTCAAATCCTCAAAGAAGCTCTCTTTTGCACCGTTAGGTGCATAAATTCCGACTACCAATACTTTTTTTAAGTTCCATGTACATTCCACTGCTATAAATCTGGCTTCCACATCTTTTATTACAAATTTTGGCTGTAACTCCTCTTTTATATACAACACCACTCCTCTTTTTTTCTTATTAGAGGCCGCTACAAATTCATTGCCCAGTTTCCCCATTTTTAAAAATTTTACATCCTGCTTTCGAATATGGGTTTCTTGCAAGCAAACAATATCACATTTTTGTTTTAATAGCCAGTGGAAAATACTTTTTCTCTTGTTTGGTGAGTTTAGTCCATTTACATTCCAAGATAAAACTTTACACTCCATACTCATGATCTTGTTAGTAAGTCTTTTTCATTGTCCCTTATAAATCGCTCCATCTCTCGCTCAGATCTGATACGCTTTTTGGCCCCTCCAAACTCAAAGGACACACCTTCTGGCAACTCCCATCTGTACCTGATTTTCATGTCCTTCAAGATCTGAATTAGCACTTTATATTTTTTCCGATCTAATAACACTGACCTGGGTAATTCCTTCATTATGATAATCGTCTTGCCATCAATCTCCAATGGATCTTGAAACTGTTTTGTCACAATCTTCTCTTTCATATTTCGTGTCGTAAACTGCACAATCACGTCTCTTGTTAATTTCCTCTGGGTTGCAATTCTCGAATTTACACGGTATGCCACATCAAGGATAGCCACAACTTCCTCCTCCTCCTTCCCCAGGTATTCAGCTAACACCTCAGTCATCTGTTCTTGCGCTGACTTTCCTTCCACTTCTGGCAAACCACGAAACCGTAACTGCTTCTCCATGTGTTTAGTTTCCGCAACCGACATCCTTCCCCTCATCAGTCTCATCTCTGTTTGTTGCGTGCCTGCTAAGTTCTCCATCGCATCTTCTACTGTTTTAACTCTCTGCTGCGTTCCTTGTAGTTCACTTTGTATTGTTTCCATACCTTTTTTCACTTCTGACAACTCCGATTTTACTGTCTGTTTGACCTCTTTAACCTCTTTAATCAGCTCCAATTTCGTGTCCTTAAGTTCTTTAATCACGTCTAAAAGTTTTTTGTCCAGGTTTTCTATTGCCGATTGCCACTCACTTTCCTGATTTTTATCTTGTTTTCTTTTCTTTCAAATATGTGTGCACCTCTCCCAAAAATATCCCAAAATGGGCTACCGGTCCAACAGGGTAAATCCCCAAAGGTGCTTGCCAGGCTATCAGAATATTCCACAGTCCAATATATATAAACCATATGATTTCCACACAATGTCCAAGAGGCTGCTAGCTCATTTCCTCTTTCAAAGTATTCTTTTTCAAGGACGTGAAGAGTCTATAAATGCTTCCCTATGTTGCACAAGCACCAAAATACACATGATCTAATGATATCTATACAACCTTGTTACCCAAACTCAAGCCATAATAAATTCATACTTACAACATTGCAATCCTTGTATATTCTATTGCAATGTCCTCTGTGCTGAATCTCATAATGCATAGTCAAGGTGTGGTCAGCACCATGCTGCCCCATTACATACATGCATTTCACCACTCATGTGAATGATTTAAAGGTATACACACCCTCACTGTCAGAAGGACTCCCTATGCTGCAAATACCATCACAAATCACATCACAGATAACAAGAGAGGTCTAACATCTGGTTCAATCCCTTTGGAGTCACTGTATCTAATTGATAAATCCAAAAAGATTCTCATTTCAATAAGTCCTTTTGCAAATCACTCAACCTATGTGGTTGTAACACTTGGAGTACTGAATACTGAAACTTCTTAGGATCCCTATGGCATGCAATGAAATGCTGTACCAGAAGTGCTTCCACTATTCTTGTGAAATAAGCACAGGATTTTTAAATATGTATAATATATTTATATTTATAAATGTATAAATGTATATATACATATAAATATCTATGTGTATACATATGTATGTATGTATGTATGTATGTATGTATGTATGTATGTATGTATGTATGTATGTATAGATAGATAGATAGATAGATAGATAGATAGATAGATAGATAGATAGATAGATAGATAGATAGATAGATAGATAGATAGATAGATAGACACCTATGTAGTTGTCACTTCTTAACCTGTGCTTTTAACAGGTGTATGATTAGCAGGATTTCTGAGTTTCTGTCAGATTCAATAATGGCAAAACTTCATTTATTGAATTTCCACTTACTGTATTTCCACCTATTATGAACTATTAAAGGTACAAAAATTTGGCCATAGCAGAAAAAGAAGGCAACCCTAATTTAAATATGCAGGAATTAAACCGCCCAGGTTTGGGAAGATTCATTTGGATATTATGCACAGTAGACTCAAACTGTTTTTGAAATTACCATTTTGCTGTGATTTTTTAAACCAAAATCGATGCTTCTCTGAAAGGGATAACAAATCTCTATTTGAATGCAGTCAAGTAAAACACAAATATTTTACTTTGTACACTTTTATTCTCTATATTTGAAGTTGGAACTTGAATCCCCTAATCATTCTAGCATCTAAGTTCTTCTATGACTGATAAGTTTATTTGAATAATAATTTCCACATTTCTGTGATTATGTGTAGACCAGCAAGTTTGAAAAGCATGACCTCAATGCTTTGCAATGAATACTGATCATTGGTTAATATAATGACCTTCTTGACAACCAAATTCTAAATCAGGAAATAAATTGTTTTAATGAGCATGAAGTATAAGTGGTACTCTCTGAATATATGTTATACATGTGATATTATGTCTACAACATTCCTATTTATGAGTAGTGAACTAATGGAGACTGTTTGACCCCATGATGGCAACAGAAAGAAGTGAAATAAATGAAGTAAGCCACAGTAATGTGTTTGGGGTCAGAGTGTCACAACAATAAGATGCTTTTAATATTGTATTTTACTGCCACTCTACTGAGAAATGTTCAGTATCATTAAATGGGTGTCAATTATTTATAGCAACTCTACATATGTATATTATTATGATAATAGCAAAACTTAGAATTTATAAAGTATTTTACAGTTTCTAAAGAACCCTGCATATAATGATGGATAAATTCCTCAGTTTGGTTTGGCTTGGTAAGCTAAACTGCATTGTGTGTGTGTGTGTGTGTGTGTGTGTGTGTGTGTGTGTGGAATAATAATTCTGAGTGCAAGTTCAGCTGAAGTCAAGAGTGTGAATATCTTCTCCAGCCCCCCCCCCCAAGATCCTGATTACCTGCCCAAGAGTTCCTGTTCTCTGCCCTGCCGTCACCACCTTCCTAAGTGGTGGCAGTCAGTGTGGTATAGAAGTTAGAATGTCAAACTAGAATCTGGGCTACCCTGGTTCAAATCTCCACTCTGCCATGGAAGTTCACTGAGTGACCTTAGACTCATCACACTCTCTCAGTCTAATCTAACTCAGAGGGTTGCTGTGAGTATAAAATGGAGAAGAGGAGATGGAATAGGTTCCCACTGGGGATAAAGACAGGTTATAAATGAAGTGTATAAATGACAACAGCATTAGCACAGGGAAGCCTTATTCCCTTCTGTCCTTGCTTGTTGCTTGTTTGAATGTTGCTGTTGTCAGGGCTTGCCGCCGCTGCCGCTGGGCGTGGCATTGGGCGGTCTGCTCCTGACATCATGGGGGGGGGGCAGGGATGCTGCAGGACCCTGCTCTGTGAAAGCAGGGGCGGTATACCTCACCCAGACTCCCTCTCAGTCCACTCACTGGCCTGCTCAACCTGGCCTGCTTGCCCCCTGTGTCCTTCTTCATCCCCTCCTTCCAGAACTCTCCTCCAAACCTCCACTCTTGCATTGCACCACTCTCACTCCACATTATCACTCCTTACTCACATCCACCACCACAGGGCTCTTCCCAGCCAGCTTTTATAGGGCTTCCTTCTACTGCCCCACCCCTCTTCCAGCCCAGTCTTGGGCTGCACCAAGCAGTTGCAGCTGGGGTAGCTGATCGGGCCCCACTGACCAGCACCAGCTGTGCCTTGTTCCCTGGCTGCCCAGCCTCCCTGCCTTGGCTGATTGCTGAAGGCCTGTCCAGCTGCAGTCCCCTGGCTAGCAGCTCGGCCTCCCTGGCTGAGCTGATGGCTGAAGGTGGGTCCAGCTGCGGCTCCTTGGCTGGTTGCCCAGGGCTTCCTGCAGAGTGCCTCCAATAGCCCCACCTGGAGTGGCTTGGCTTCTGGCAACTCCTGGGCCAGGCTACTATTTTCTAGCTGGGGCGTGGCTTTGGGCTGTTGGGGCTGCTGCTGCTTCTCCTCCTTAGGTAAGGTCTTTGGGTGGGTGACTGCTGGGCCCCCAATCCCTCTGCCCTTGCCCCCTTCTGCCTTGCTTAGTCCCCTTTCCTTCCCCAGGGGAGTGGGACTTGCTGGCTTCTCTCTGTCTCCCCCTGACTCCTGAGGCCCTGGGCCTTTGCCTCTTGCCCCTGGCGCCGGCAGGTTCTGGCTCCATTTGCCCGTGGGAGGGGATGACCTGCTGTCCCCAGGCTGCCCCCTCTGCTTGCCAGTCAGACCACTTGACCTACTGCCTGCTGGCTGACCGGTTGACCTGCTGGCTGCTGGCTGCCCCCTCTGTTTGCCCGTCAGCCCGGTTGACCTGCTGTTCCCTCTTGTCAAGTCTGGGGGCTGGGGCTCAGACCCCGGACAGCTGTGGTAGTTTCCCAAGTGTCAAGGACCCTGGGGAATAGTTTTCTCAGGGTACTTGTGCTTTTTAGACAGATTAGGCACCTTGGAAATTATATGTCCCAGGGTTCCTGGCCTCTGGGATGCTGCCATAGCTATGTTCTAGGAGGTACCAGGAAAGGATGGCTGACATAAGATATCCCCACCATCACAGCTGTCACCAAATGGATAAGTGGAAAGTTGGCTAAAGTGAGGCAGGCAGCGAAAGAGGGGAATCTTCTCCTGTTTGGGTTACAGTCCATTCTGGAAAATAACTCAGGGGACTTGTAGTTCATAGGCTGAAAGCAAGCATTATGATCTGCTGTAGCTTGTATCATGAACCTGAAAATTACAGACTTCCATAAAATCATTGTTCATAAATATTTTGTTGTAATCTTTACAACCATCCAAGAAGGTGGGTCAGTTTTCATGTGAGGAGAAGCTGAGAGTGGCATGCCTGAAGCCATCAGTTCACAGAAGAGGCAAGAATCTAACCAGGGACTTTTGGTCTTTATCAATCTCTTAGCTACTATATTACATCTGTATCATTCAAAGGTAAAATAGGCAGTTTTTGAAACAACAGTGAGAATTTAGCACTAATAGCTCAAGGATGGGGAACATACGATAAGCAATGTTTTCAGTGTAATTTGAAGGCACTCTGAGCTTCTAACCTTCGGTGGGAAGGCTGAATGGTAACAGGATAGGATGACTCATTCATTGCAATTCAATCTTTTGTGTATTTATTTGGACATGTCAGTTTTCAGCAGCTTTTAAAGTATAGAAATGGATGAAATGCTCAGTTTTGTTTCTTTTTATTTTTGTAAGTTGTCATTGTGAATTATTTTTGTGCCCATTTCTGTTGCTGGCATTGATGATTCATTCGCTTCTTGTATGCTGCTTTATGGGATTTTTCACAATTTATACACCATTTATATGGTATTTATTCATACAATGTGCTTCATTTATACATATAATATAGGTGTAATGTATAATACTGATTTATTGGTGCACAAATAAAATTGAAAAACATTACATTTTACAGGAAAAACAAATTGCTACAGGGAAACAGAAAATGTGAAAATAAAGACTCACAGGTTTGATTTGTACAACTGTTAAACTGTAGTCACTCCTCCAAGTAGTTCTCAGTATACCAGGCTCTTTTCAGGACTCCAGTGGGATCAAGACAAACCTTGCTTATTACTGGTTATATTTACTAATCAATTTGAACCTGGCCTCCTGCAATTATTACTATACCATATTGGGCATTAAACTTACAATGCAGTCTTAAGCAGAAATGCATCCCTTAAGTCCACTGAAGTCATTGCACTGAGAGTATCCTAAGCTGTTCCATAGTTGTTTAGTTGTGTGGACATGCCAAGACACAATCCTGAACAATAGTCAGGCCATTTTCTACTGAACAAAAACTAAAGTACACCGTGGAATACTGCAGCAGTGGAAAGATACAAGATATCCCATGGAGAATGTTGCTGATCTTTAACTGTTTTATAATTAAAGTGCACCATGCTACAAAACTTTTACTCTATAGACATAAGAACATCACAAGTTATTGCTGAAAGTGCACTGTGCTTTAAGCTCAATAAATTCAGCAATAAGTCCTAAATTTGAGCTGTATCTGCCTAATACTCTAACCATTGAGCAAATAAGTCATACACAATCAATGCTAAACAATGTTCTCATCCAAATAAATTTCTCACATCCAGTTTTACAGCATCATTCCAGTATCTGCAAAGGACCGAAAGACCATGTCCTGCTGAGAAGCTCCTCCAATTCTTGCTTGCACCAGGCTTGTGATTATCTGGCTGGCAATGCATACAGTAATAATAGGTGGCCCTGAATGAAGGTAAGTCTATAAAAATAGGTCTTGTGTAAATACTTTCCTGATTTTTATCTTGTTTTCTTTCAAATACGTGTGAGCACCTTTGGGAATTTACCCTGTTGGACCAGTGGCCCATTTTTGGACATTTCTGGGAGAGATTCAAATGCATCTGAAAGAAAGAAAACAAGATATTTGCAACCCTAGCCGGAATGAAGAGACAGACACAGGCTTGGAACTAAATGGTCATTCATTTACTTAACAACTTTATTTATTTATTTAATTGATTGATTTGTTAATTAATTAATTAATTGATTTGATCTGTATTCCGCCCTCCTTGCACTAGCAGGCTCAGGGCGGATATATGTAAGACAAGTGTCCTGGCTGACTCATCAACACACAGCCCAAACCCCTGGACCTAGAAATGTGAAATTTGGGGAGAACATTCCTTTCATGATATAAACACCCACTAAGATGGGATTTTAAGAAATTCACCCCTAAGGGGATAAAAAGGAGTAAAATGTGTTTTCCCAAAGGGATACAGCTTCCCTCTGTGGTGGACAGACTGCTACCTGCTTGTGCCCCTGCCAGCTCGGCCACTCTTCCCTGATTGAGAACAGTGTCCTTTCAAGGACATTTGGATATGTTGGCTGATTGAGGCTTACAACATTCCACACCTCATTCCCCCCCTCCCCAGACAGTTGGAACACAGAGGTCATTTGTGCATGCAGCCTGATTGGCCCTCACCCCCCACCCCCATTCTAAACAGTATGTAGTTGTTATTGGGAGTCATTGAATGTGCTCTGAGGTAAAATGCACTTCCCAGTCCTCCCCTAAAAGTTCACTAGGGTTGCCAACTCAAAAAAACCCACCCACAAACCAAAAAATGTTACATATCCATAAGTATTATAACTAGATTTAAAGTAGTTGAATACTGTAGCAAAGCATGGGTATCAAGCTAGTTAGACATAAAACCATGGCAAGGGCCAGATCCTCTACTGGGTGAGCCCCACAGCCCGGGTGTAGGCCATCCCTGGAATGGCTGCAACCCGGCCGGCCAGGCAAATGGATCCCCCCATCAAGCTCCTAATGCCCCAGCCATACAACATGAGGAAAAGCCTTGTTCCAGGGTTCCCCGCAGGCCTCTGCCCATGTTATGGTAGCCATCATAAGCATACCGCACTGCTGGCAGAAGTGCCATTGGTGCTCACCGACCCGCTCCCTATTCCCAATACTCGCCTGCCAATGACCTAACCAAAACAGCACCACCCAGGTCAATACCTCAAACCTCCACCAGCAGTGCAAGGTAGGTGAAAAATCCCCTGTCCGAAAAGCCTATTAGGGAAAAGGGGTAAAACATTCCGTCCTGGCTCTGGAAAACAGCAGCCGGCTAACCCTGCACTATGTTATGTAGGTGGGCCGAGCGCTCGAAGCAACTGACGCTGGGGAAAAGTGGAGCTGCCTGCTAGGGCACTTGGCTCCACCCCCTGGCAAAGCCCTGTATACCTGAGAAGGGAGTCTGTCTCTCCCTCTGGGCAGGGCTGCAAAAGACGGCTCCCAGCTCAAGCAGCAATGCTGCTGCTTGGAGAGCCAAAAAAATTAGGAAAATATTTACACAAGACCTATCTTCATAGACTTATCTAGATGTGAAGCCACCCTTTATTACTGCATTATTTTTATTGCCAGCCAGACATTCACGAGCCTGGTGTAAGTGGGAAGCAGAGAAGCTTCTCAGCAGGACATGGTCTTTTGATCCTTTGCAGATACTAGAATGATGTTATAAAATTGGATGTGAGAAATTTGTTTGGATGGATTGCTTAACACTGATTATGTATGATTTGATTACCCAATGGTTAGAGTATTAGGCAGATACTTCTCCGAATTTAGTATTTATTGCTGTATTTATTGACCTTAAAGCACTGTGCACATTGAACAGTAACTTATGATGTTCTTATGTCTATAGAGTAAAAGTTTTGTAGCATGGTGTACTTTAATTATAAAATGGTTAAAAATCAGCAACTTTCTCCATAGGAGACACTGGAAAATACACTGCCTTCGGGACATTTGTAAATATTCATATTTCATCTCTACGAGAACCCATCCATGTCTATCTACTGATGGCAGCTAAGCTGCCCCTGTAGTCTTTAGCAACCAAGGAAAGTTCCCATGACCAGTTGAAAACATGACTAATGAGTCCCATGGGCTCTTCCCTATTAAAATACACAGTATTACATTGTGCACTGTGGCATCCATTTACCTGAACTCAATTTATTTTTAAAGCAAGTCTCGGAGGTAGTCAATATCCTAATTTCAGACCTGCCCCAGATTCCTAAAAAGTACATTCAGTTCTCCAATTCCCTTCTGTGAGATTATGCTCAACAACTTTTCCAAAAATAGCTTCCATAGACCACAGACATCAATGAGGGTCTTCTGAGGAGTAAAATGTGTTAACTCTTTCCTGTGCTAGTTTGAAACACAAGTCATCATATGAAAATCAAAACAGCATAGAAATAGACACAGAAATGGGGAGTCCATGCATTTCTAGCCTGGAGTACTTGTAGATGTCTTTTCTCTAATATGTTGTAAATTGGATCTTATTTATTATCTCCTGCTATGAGAATCCTCCACTTTTCCTTTAAAGCTATTTTTGCATAACATTACTTCTTTTTCTGATATGGCCAAAATACTAACTATAATCTATTGGCTGAGAGAGGGGGGGGGCATTGCAGATATCTGGGGTGAGGGATCTGACAAAAAGGAAATTCTTTGTGCTACCTGTTTCCAAAAATGGAAGCTAAATAAAACCCTACAGCATATTTTCAGACAGACCATACATTACCCACCCACTGGGATACCAACATGAACATCTGCTATAGCTCATCTGCTGTCAGCGTAAGACCCTGATGTCTGGGGGAGGGAAATCAGCAATATGCAAAGTAAATCCTGAAAATATGTCAGATTCTCTACACTCTCAATACACAACAAATTGGTTTCTCAGGCTGATAATGATTTGTATATGTGTAGTTTGAAAAACACTGTTGAATTTGCATAAAGCCCATTTTTGCACAATGCTAAATTTGAAACATGGATTTTTTAAAAAATTACAAAAAGCTATGTTGAAGAAGTTGCATGCACTGATTCACTATTAATTCAATATTACTTGAGAGGGCCTAATTACATAAAGGAAATATTTTGGAAGATTATATATCTGAGGTATTATGAAGAAACATTCCTGTTATAACTGTGCAAGGAAAAATAACTAGAATCCTACAGTCAAACCATTCTTTGAAAAACTGGCTCCTTGTTTACAATCAGTAAAGAGGCATGAGCTGAACTGGTCAGTGTTAAAACATCTCTAACCCTAGTGAAAGTAGAGCCCTGCAGCAAAATCACAGTAAAGCAGGATCAAGTCCACAGGATCCTTATTTACCAAACTAAAATAAACAGGTAAATAAAACCAAGCACTGTTTGTTGTAAATAGATGTCTGCATCTGCTTCTAGTACATTTTATAGTCTCTCTTAACACAGCAATACTCAGTGATTTGGAAGCCACATATGGCTCTTTATTACATGCATTTCTGAGCACTGTTCCCCAATGTGGTACCTGCCCCAAATCCCAGGAAAGTGGACAAGGCCATTGCCTAGTGGAGCTTGTGGTTGGTAGGTAGTCCCCCCTTTAAAATCTGCTACCAGACTCACTGGAGGATAGGTAAACTGTGAGCAGCACTGATCGATGGTCTCATGCTAGATGTGGAAGTAAAGAGCCTTTCTTTTTCAAGAAAGGTGATTAAGTGAATAAGCTGTGAATCAGCACTCTGCTAGTTCGACTCTCACTACTGCCGTGAGCTCAGCAGGTGCCTTGGGTATACTGCCACCCCAGCCAGGGGCTATAGCCCCTTAGGCTGGTGGCAGCCATTTGCCTCCCTGGCCGGAGGGAGGCTGAGAAGACTAGCCCTGCTTATGGGGCTTTACTGAGGGGGGCGGAGCTTATAGGCAGTAGGCTGCCGCTCCGCCCTCCTGCAGACTAGTCTCGCCTCGTGCTCAGCTGGAGAGGACGTTGCTTTGCTCCGCCAGCACGAGGCCTCATAGGACACTTTTTCTCCCTGTGGGGAGACAGGAGTGGTTTCTCGGGGGGGGGGCCTTCGTGGTTGCGGGGCCCAGTTCCTTTGCCCACCGGGCAGTCTTTCTGCCGCTCCCGGGTGGGCGAGACTCGGTGGCGGTTTCCGCGGCTGCCTGTGTTCGCCGCCCCCCCTCATTTCTTCTTCATCTCAGGGGGGAGGCACCCGTGCCCGCACGTTGCGCGCCGCTGCCCGCGGCTAGGCGGCTGCGCCGCCGCTCGCCTGTTTACGGGCCGTTTCTCCCACCCGCCCGTTGGTGAGGCAGCCGCGCCGCGCTCGCCCGCTTAAGGGCCGTTTCTCCCGCCCGCCCGTGTGGGAGGCAGCCGTGCCGGCGCTCGCCCATTTACGGGCCGTTTCTCCCGTCGTGGGTGAGGCGGCCGAGCTGGCGCTCGCCCGTTTTCGGGCCCCTTTTTCGCCTGTGGGTGAGGCGGCTGTGCCGGCGCACGCTCATTGGCGCACCGCGCCTCCCGCCCGCGGCGAGGCGGCCACGCCGCCGCTCGCCCGTTTGCGCGCCATTTTTCCCACCCACTGGTGGGGCGGCCGCACCAGCGCTCGCCCGTTTTGCGCGCAGTTTCCCGCCTGAGGGTGTTTGGGTGCTGTGGCGGCTCGCTCAGTCTCAGCCAGGAACAGAGCGTTTTTGGCCACTTATTCTGTGGCCTGTTCTTATGGCGAGTTTTAAATTGGCGGCAGCCATTTAGAGAGGACAGGGGCATTGACGGCAGCCATTTTGAGGGCCTGAGGAGGGCAGCCATTTTGTGGGGGTAGTTTTTAAATTTGTTCTGGACCCCTCGGCCTGCACCTACTCACTGGGCTCCTGCCATCTTGGGTGGTGACTTGCCTGGCCTTGATAGGTGCAGTGGCTGCCGATTTTGCTGGCCTGAATCATTTATATTAAAGGTATACATTGGTGCTCAATTAGTTGCTAGGCACCTGGCAGTACCTCTCTTGCGGGTGCTAATAGGTCTCTCCCAAGGGCTGGGATGGGGCCTAAGAAAGGGGTCGGTGGTTCCAAGGGCAAGCAGCCTGCCCCCCGCCCCCCGAAGCGTGCTGCAGTTACCTTGTCGTCCGACGAGGAGGAGGAAGGGTCTTTAGGTCGAGCCATCATGGCTCGACTTACGGCTCTGGAGCAAGCTAGGGCTCCTCACACAGGAGGGGGGGGCAGTAAACGGCCGGCGCGGTCGGTGCGGTCTGTATCCATGACTGACGTTCTTTCTTGTTTGTCTGCTCTTGAGGGAACGTCTGAAGGGCCGGCAATCCCCTTGGCGGCGGTGGATACACACGCTATTGAGGAGGATGTTGTCGGGACAGCAGCTGGGGAAATTGTGGCGAACTGGCCTGCAGAAGCGGGCCAGCTAGTGTTGGTGGTCCAGCCTCCTGAAGCGGAGGGTAAGTACGATTATCCCCAACAGGTCACGGCTTGGCCCTGGCCGTCGGGGTCTCAGACATCACAACATAATGTTTCTATGCAGGGACCTCCCACGGGTGGGGCAGGCGGGGGCTTTCGGCCCTCTGATTGCACCCACTGGGGCCCCCTGTCCTTCCCTCACCAAACGCCCTGGGCCACGGGCTGGCTTTCCAGCCCTTCAAATGCTCCGGGTGATACAGGTGGGGCCAGGGCATGGGGTTGAGCCACTCCTCTCAACCCCAACTCCCCAGCTGGATTGTGCAGATAATAACACTAATCTTGTTCTCTGCTCTGGGTGGGGCACTAATCTGTCTAGAAGAGTGGTCGATAAGTGCAGTTATTATTATTGTTGTTGTTGTTACCCTCTGTGAAACCTCTGCACTTTTATCTCAACATCTGGGAATTCAGGGCTGGTCTCAGTGATTCTGGGTCCATGGGCAAAAGTCCAGGATGAGGCTACAGAATCATTGCCATTCCACTACTGGCCTTCTACCAGGGCCATATAAGGGGTGTTCCTCATCCTGTTTGATGTAGATGGGAGCCACCGCTGAAGCCAGCTGATTGAAGCCCAGCTGCAACAGGTGTGAGTGATAGTAGAAATCTGTTCTTATTCTTCCACCCTCTTTTGGGAGGTAGGGTTGTGGGTGGTAAGGGCCCCTTCCAGCATGGGGCCTGGGACGACTGCCTCTGTTGCCCATTGGCTAAGACTGCTTCTGTAAGCAACTGCTGGTAGCAGAGCAAATTGGCCATGTAGTAAAATCACCATCACCAGTGGGGCAACTAAGGTTGCTAACTTGGAGGTGGGGTCTTTGAGATCTCCCAGAATTACAATTTATGTCCAGATTGCAGAGATCAGTTCCCCTGGGGAAAACAGAAGCTTCAGAGGGTGGACTCAATGACATCACATCCCAGCTGAACTCCCTCATCTTCTCAAACTATGCCCTTCCCAGCCACTGCCCCAAATGCTCAGGAATTTCCCAACATGGAATTGGGAACCCTAGTGGCAGCAACCTAGGAAAAAAGCAAGCTGGCCACAGTTGGGTGGTGTGGTGGTTTTACACTCCTTTCTCCATAATCAGCTTGCTCGCTTTCTGGTGCTTTGCAATCCCTGTCTATAGATCTTATGTTGAGGACACAGAAAGAAGGCAGAAAGGGAAGTCCTTCACCTCACTCCAGATACTCAAAGACTGGTTAAAGTTGTACAGTGGTGAGGAGAGATATGAGTAGATGCACTCTTGTAATTTAGAATGACAATGAATTCAATCCAGAATGGTTGTATTTAAACCAGATTGGTCCTGGGAGAGTTACCCATTGATCTTTCAAATTTGAAGCATAATGTTACTTCTTTCTTTCAATTCAGGGACAATTAGATGTCTGACCTACATATTATCATGCTGTATTCTCTCAGTCTTAGAACAAAATTTACACAAAACCAGAAGGAATCCAAGGAGGCAGAATCAAGGGCTTAACTTTAATCAAGAGAACCACCTAGACAAATATCTTTTTTCCATTAAGGCACACAATATAGAAAACCTTTTGAGAAATTATGGAGAAATTTAGCTTGCTATAAATGTCTTTCAAAATTCAAACACTCCTGTATATTTTCTCCAAGTTTATCTAGGTGTTAAAAATGTTCTTACCCTGCTAATACTTTTTTTAAAAAATAGGCACATAAGAAATTTCCCTACACTCTTAACAAATGGGGACAAAATAAAGCAAAGCATATATGACGTCAGACTATATAGGGGAGGAATCCACATGCAGAGATGCTGCAATAGTTCATATTTCTATAAGTGCAATCCTAAATAGATATATACCTTTGTAAATCCATTGAACCCCACAGAAATCAATAGGCTGTGTTTAGGATTGTACAGTTAGGCTTTCCATAGAATCATCAATGGTTCACACTTACCATATACATATGAAATACTACTTCAAGTGACCTTTAAGTGCAGATCATTAACATTATGAATCCTGTAAGGCTTACCTTTATACACATCCTCTTTTTCCACATGAAAAATGGCAGGGGTAGTGTACATTCTACAATGTAGTTGTTCCCTTTTTGATCTGGGCAGTACAGCCTGTCCTTTAGAAATAAGAATCCAAGAGGACCTCTCTCATACCAGAAACAAGAATATGGAAGCTCATTTGGTGCAACAATTTATACAGCACCATACAGGTAAAAAGGAGTTTAGGTTTTCAGTATTGGTGCAACTGTTGCACTGGTTACAGTGCCAGATGGTCAGTTGTTCAACCAACTTGGTTTGGTAATAGAATGTTACTGAAGAACAGTGAGTACACTTCCAGAATTTTGAATGAGCACTTTTATTATGAATGAATCCTGGACTGATAAGAAAGTACGATCTGGCTGTATATATGTTTTATTGCAGTGGTCTACTGTTGAAATGTATTTTCTACCCTTGATGAAGTGTGGATCGAAATGGGATTACAAACATGCTGGTAAACCCTTTGGGAGTTTGGTTTATTTATGTCCTGCATTCTAATCTGGATATAAGCCTGTTTCTTTAGAAGCCAAGTATATGTCAACATAGAAAAGAGAACTGGTGAATCTTTTTAGACAGTTTACTCTTACATACTTACCTTTGTGTTCACTTTCTCTGCATCCATAATCTGTTAAAGTAACTGAGAAATGGACTATTATATTGAACAAGAGCATATACTTAATGGTTGGTCTGGAAGAATTTCATTTAACAAAGTTACATTTATATTTATGTGTATGCTTATTGATGTGATTTTGTAATTGTTCTATATACTTATACTATTAATTGTATTTATTGAACTATGTATGGTAGGCACTTTAAGCACGGTTGCACTTTGATTGTATTTATTGGCTTTATCATATTGTTTGATTGTTTGATTGTGTCGCTTCCCGGGAGCTTCAATCTTTTTCAGTAGCTATTTGGGTTCCTGGGGAGCCCCTTCCTTTGAGTGGTGGTCCCTCAATATGGTAGGGGATCTTCTGCCCCAACTCCTTGCCAGCCAATGCCCCCTTCCACTGCTTACCTGGCTGAGTGGGGAATGGGGAGGCAGGCCAGGAAGCTGGCCAGGGATTTGGGCCCCTATGCACCCATGCCATAGGCCAATTGCATCATTTTCAGTGCGACCTGAAAGTAACAGGTCACAAAACATAGCCACCCCACCCCCAGCACTTCACCACACCCAGTTTATCCTTGGGGGACCTGTCAACCCTGGTATATCAAAGGGAGCTGTTTTGTTTCAATTTTTAATTTCATTGTTCAAAAGAAGGCAATTATTCCCAATCTACAGTCTAAGACAAAATGATAAAAACATTGGTAAAATCTCTTAAATTTCCTCTGTTTATATCTCCCCGGTTGAAACTAGTAGATCTTAGAATTTACTTCTTTATAGAAACATGTATACATAATTTCCCCATAAAAATAATTTTGGTCTAAAGGTGCTTATCTTCAGTGGAATCATGCTCTGCATTTGAGATACATTAAATAATTCTAGAATTTATCACATTAGAATGAATGGTATCATTCTGTCAAACCATTTTAAATCACAGCTTTACTTGCCAACTACCCAGTATGAACTTGTATGTGTTGCTGCCACAGAGTTGCTGCTCAAGAGATTCCAGCCATGTTTGATATCAATCACCCTCCATTGTTGCACACAACTGCAGGCCATTTGGTAGCACAGCAGAAACCTGCAATCTGGAGACTGTAATGATTGAATAAAATACTCTGCAAATGACCAAGGAAAACCAGTATTTTCATGTCTGGAATCCGTGTCAAGTAATTTTCAGATTGTGTATTTCATGTCACACTTTAATGGGAATAAAATTACAACCATCACAGAAGAGAATCAAAGCCTTGTTCCCAAATACCAAAGGCAATTTCAGTGGAATTCTTATTATCAATATTTGCTTTGTTATTTTATATAAAAATACTTCAGAGGTGAAGAGATATTTGGGACTCTTAACATGACTTTTTAAAGATCATCAAGTACTTATTGAAGTACTAGGCATAAGTTTGCTAGTCTGAGCCTGGCAACCAGAGGGAGGGCTGGGAGTGGGGACAAGGGGGCATGCATGTGATGTTAGTCATGTTGCTGACATCACTATGTCATTTCTTGGTACAAGCTGTAAGTGACAATGGATAGCTCTAGGAATCACCAGAAACTCTATGGTTTTCTTGTTGTACCCAAGTTACATAGCAATGTTAGTTACATCACTGTTTTTATTTTATTTTTCTCCTGCCATGACTCAGAGCACCAATGGGCAACAGGGCTTGTCAGTGGCAAGCCTAATTGGACACTCTAGTCAGTCAAAATCCATACATCACAGTGGGACTCGAATCTGGAGAACCGGGTTTGATTCCCCACTCCTCCACTTGAAGCCAGCTGGATGTCCTTGGGTCAGTCACAGCTCTTCCAGAGCTCTCTCAGCCCCAGCCACTTCAGAGGGTGATTGTTGTGGGGATAATGATAACATACTTTGCAACTCACTCTAAGTGGCCATTACGTTGTTCTGAAGGGCGGTATATAAATCTGTTGTTGTTGTTGTTATTATTATTATTATTAACAATTTCCAAATAATTATATAAATGCCATGTTAATTTCATAACACATTAAAGTAATGTATTACTTTAGAGCCAATAATTTGATATTATACACTTAATAAAAATGCATTCTCAATAAAAGTCTTCAATTTCTATATCTGTTTTCATTTGAACACACCTCTCTTAATTTTCCATAGAAGTCCATTCCCATGCTTCATCCAGCCAATTCAAACAGTTACAGTTTTGAGTTGCAACCAATATCTGAAATATAGCAGAATTATCATGTAGGAGATTAACTGTAACATCAATATTCATTCTGTTTCCAGTTTTTACTGTTCTCCTTTGCTATTGGACATGTCTTCCATACATGGGTGAAACCGCTTTCACTGTTTGGAACTTCCAGTAGTCTGGACTGCAATTTCATTTCATTTCATCTCTAAGGAGAAATGTTCCATCTGTATATCATCTTATGCTTTCCCCACTCTGCCACAAAGTTTGTTGGGTGACCTTGGGCCAATTACTTTCCCTCAGCCTATCCTACCTCACCAAGTTGTTGTGACGTCAAAAATGGAGGAGAGGAAAAATGTATACTGCTATGATTTCTCTAGAGGAATGATGGGTTACAAATGTACATCTTCATCTATATCCATCTTTAAAGAAAAAAGCAGTATTCCAGAGATGCTTGCACATACATAGGCATACTGCCTTCAGAATCTTTAATCCATCGGAACTTACAAAGCTGCCTTATGTACTGAATCAGACTATTGGCCATCAAGGTAAAAAAAGTATTGTTTACTCTGATTGGTAATGACTCCCCAGGATCGTAAAGAGGTTCGTCACGTCATCTACTACATGATTCTTTCAGCTGCAGATGCCATGGATTGAACCTCGGATATCTTGCACGCCAAGAAGATGCTCTACCCCAAACCATGGCCCCTCCTTAATGGCATACCTCACCTCTCTTTTACCTCTTCCGATTCACAGTCCTATATTAAGACAAATGTATAAATCTTGGGCAACATGTGTTTCTTATTGCCCCCCCCCCCAGTCGAAATAAAAGGCAGACACAAAGCTTGGGTATAAAATTGGGCCACTTTATTAATTTCAATATAAATTGTCAATATGGCAAGGGATCTAACTAGCTAGCAGTACAGGTCAAGCCCGGGGTCACCCATGATCTCTGCCTTGACCTGTCTGGGTGAGCCCCCACTGCCACGGGGGTGAGCCATAATGCATGGCTTGTACCCGACTGGCCAGGCAAATGGTTCCCCCTCCAAGCCTGCAGCACCTTGCTGTACAGCAGAAGGGCCTTACTTGTACAGGGGAGCCACGTGGCAGTTTGCCCTTGCAACTGGCTGCCGTGAAGCCCACCAGTCGCTCATGACAGACCCCAATTCCCCACCAATGGAGATGTGCCAAGGGGGTCACTGTCCCGCTTATTTTCCCATCCTAACCTGCCACAGCTAGGGCCAAGCCTCTGCTTAGGCCCTTGTGCCCCACAGGTGGCTTATGACCAACCTGAGCCCTTGCCATAAATCATCCAGGAATGTGTCACGCAAGCAACCCATCACCTCTGTAGAGGTTGGTGAATTCAGTAAGATAGGCAGCAACCAATAATGCCCCAGCCCTCCCCAAAAGCCATTACCATCCAGGTGAATGGCCAAAACAGGAGGCAGAGGACTGCACCTCCCCTAGAACTATCAGGCCACTATTTGCCTAGGCACTGCAAGCCTGTGTGAGCCTGTAAGGAAAGGGCCGTGCCCTGTAATTCAAAGTCAACACCCTCCAGGTGAACGACCAGCACATGAGGCGGAGGACCGCACCTTCCCTCCAATCATCAGGCCACTACTTGCCTGGGTGGTACAAGCCTGTGTGAGCCTGTAAGGAAAGGGCCAAGCCCTGTAATTCAAGGTCAACACCCTCCAGCCGAATGATTAGTATGTGAGGCAGAAGTCCGCACCTCCCCTCAAAGCATTAGGCCACTACTTGCCTGGGTGGTGCAAGCCTGTGTGAGCCTGTAAGGAAAGGGCCGTGCCCTGTAATTCAAGGTCAATACCTTTCAGGCGAATGACCAGTACGTGAGGCAGAAGTCCGCACCTCCCCTCAAAGCATCAGGCCACTACTTGCCTGGGCGGTGCAAGCCTGTGTGAGCCTGTAAGGAAAGGGCCATGCCCTGTGAGCCAAGGTCATCACTCCCCTGGTGAATGACCAGTATGTGAGGCAAGGAAAGGGCCATGCCCTGTAATTCAAGGTCAACACCCTCTAGGTGAATGACCAGTATGTGAGGTGGAAGTCCACACCTCCCCACAAAGCATCAGGCTACTACTTGCCTAGGCAGTGCAAGCCTGTGTGAGCCTGTAAGAAAAGGGCCATGCCCTGTGAGCCAAGGTCAACACCCTTCAGGTGAATGACCAGTACGTGAGGTGGAAGTCCGCACTTCCCCTCAAAGCATCAAGCCACTACTTGCCTGGGAGGTGCAAGCCTGTGTGAGCCTGTAAGGAAAGGGCCAAGCCCTGTAGTTCAAGGTCAACACCCTCTAGGTGAATGACCAGTACATGAGGTGGAAGTCCACACCTCCCCTCAAAGCATCAGGCCATTACTTGCCTGGGTGATGCAAGCCTGTGTGAGTCTGTAAGGAAAGGGCCATGCCCTGTAGCCAAGGTCATCACTCCCCTGGTGGATGACTGGGATGTGAGGCAGAGGTCTGCACCTCCCTTTGGAACATCAGGCCACTACTTGCCTGGGCGGTGCAAGCCTGTAAGGGAAGTGAGCCAAGGTCATCACCCCCCAGGTGAATGACCAGGATGTGAAGCGAAGGTCTGTACCTACCCTCGAGGCATCAGGCCACTACTTGCCTGGGTGGTACAAGCCTGCATGAGCCTGTAGGGAAAGGGGACATGCCCTGTGAGACGACCTGAGGCAGAGGACCACAACTCCCCTTGAGCCATTAAGCCCACTACTGGCCAGAGTGCATCAAGTCTGTGTAAGCCTTTAGGAAATGGGCATGCCATGACCCTGCGGTCACCCAGGTGACCCCCCCTCTTGCCACATGCAGCACAAGAGCATAAATAGTCTGCATAACTCTTTTTTGGGGGGGTGACCTGAGAACATGGACTGTCCCTTGAATTGTCACCCCAAAAGTGAACAAAGTGGCAGACCAACTCCCTCACCACAAAACACTACCACTAACATCTAGAAACTAAGAAGCATCAGAGCTAACTTGAAAATTCTGCCTCTAAGAGCAGGTTCTCCTTCCAAAAGGCAAGCCCATTAAAGCAGTTAGGAAACTTAACTCATCCTACACTGCCAAATCCTCCCTGATACCCCTACAAAACTTAAGCCTGTGATGAAGAACCTATGGCCTCAAGTAGGGGTCCCAAGAAACTCTCTATCAGGTGCCATCACTCTATAGGCAAAATTAATCCTCGCAGTGGCCAGAACCTACAGAGCCCTCACTTGCAAAATGGGCTGAAGTGATCAAAGGCCACTAAAAGACAGAGCACTCCCTTTGAAGAGACCTGACTGTAAGATTGACCTTATGATATTGCCCTATGAAGGGAAACCCAATGACACAAAATCTCTGAGATGGTGAGTGGAAGGCAGGCTCAAAGTCACAGTTTGCCATTTAATTGCAGACCCCACATCACCGAGCCACCTTAACTGCTGGTCAAGGACCTATATGTGGAAAAAAAGGGGCATCAAAAAGCGGAGGGCAGCACCCTGCCCTCAGCACACTCCCTCGCTATTTTGTACCAACAGGGATCCAACATCCATGTGAAAACCACTAGCAAATAGAGGGGGATCCTGGCGCCTGGAATATGCAGCCAGCAACCACCAAGAACCTACAGATTTATGGGCCAGGTTCCTTCTCCAGTTTGTTGTTGTTGGGACCACCACTCAGCTTCCCACCAGGCCTACCTCCATGCCTCTGATGTTTGTAAGCCATGGTGTTGGGGGCACCTCAAATTGGGCATTCATGGCCAGATCTACAGAATTTCCTAGCACTACCCCTTGTAAGGTGAACTCCCAATAAAGCATCCAGGGGTGAATGGACTGCACCACTGGGGACACAGATACTAGGATCAACAGCAGCCCCTATGAACAAAGTGA
Source organism: Eublepharis macularius (assembly GCF_028583425.1). Lineage (NCBI taxonomy): Eukaryota > Metazoa > Chordata > Lepidosauria > Squamata > Eublepharidae > Eublepharis > Eublepharis macularius. Next base: position 122,750,521 of record NC_072792.1, read on the forward strand.
CCACTGTCAAAGCGATCTCCCATGTTGGTATTGCAGGAGACATCACCTGCAGCTCAAGCTGCTAGTGTATCCTATCCCAGGGTAAGCCAGGCTTGAAGTCAGCCCCCAAGCACTGAATTCCTCATCACATTGCAACCATGCAGCACTAGCTAAGTCATTGTGCCCTTTATATTATATCCAGGTACCGAACAAAAGGGGGGGGGGAGCATCGAGCCCATTAAGACCTAACCCTTGACTCATCGTCATGTCACAGGGACTAATGTTGACGATGTGTGCGAACTAGCAACCTGCCTGCTTCATGGCTGCAGCTATGAAGGCCACTGCCCCAACTAGCTCAGGCCCTGAGATGCGCTAGCCTGGGTTCTACCTGAGTGTAAAGCACCAATGGTGTAGGAATAGAGGCTGAACCCAGGGCACCCACAGCCATGCATATGCCCGCTGTGTTTTCGTGTGCTTAACATCACGCTATAGAGCAGGCCTCTTCAGGCCAGCATGGATGATCTGAAGCCACATATGCGTCAGCACCATCTGCCACTGGGGCTATGCCCCTACCGCCTTCACTTCTGAAACTCATCCAGCATACACCCTCCTTCTGCTGGCTCCACAGCAAGCATCTGGATCCATCGCTGCACTGTCCACCTCCAGCATGTCCCTTTCCTCATGCTCGCCTATAGCAGGTCCTTCTAGAGCAGAAAATCTTGTTAACACTTCCCACAGAGGACCGAGCAGCTGACTCCAGCCCCTTGGGCTGACCTGATCCTGGCCTCGAGACCCCTTTGGACTGTACATGGGCTGCAATACAATCCAGCATATCACATCTACTAGATAGAGTTGCCAGCTTCAAATTGTGTGTGGGGGGGAGCCTGGAGAGGGTGTCTCTCTAGGTGGGGAGAGACCTCAGCAGGGTACAATACCACAGAGTTCACCCTCCAAAGCAGCCATTGTCTCCAGGGGAAGTGAGCCCAGCAGCCTGGAGATCAGTTGTAATTCCGTGAGATCTCCAGCCACCACCTGGAGTTGGCAACGCTACTATTAAAGGAATCCTCCTATCAGAGGAGGACAGCACTGGCACAGCACTTTCAGGGGCTTGCCTCTTTGCTGGCTGTTTGCCTTTGGGCTTTCTTTGGCCTTTCTAGGGCGGCATGGTTAAACCGGGTACAGAAATGAAATGGCCACCTATGGAGTGACCCACAAAATGGCTGCCCACCACATAAAATGGCTGCTGCCCAATAAGATGCCCTAAATAAAGATGGCTGCCCCAGCATCATATAATGGCCACTGATAACCACACTTCTGTAGTTGCCCTACTAAAAGATGGCCACCAGCCCACACTACCTGTTCTAGCCTCCCTCAAGTAACAAGGTCTGCTAAGGCCGGAAGGCCTGACATTCTATCTGCATGAACCTACCCCAAGCCCTCAAAGTTTAAACGGGGTGGGGGGGAGGGAAAAGCCCAGACAGGGAGGGGGGCCACCAGCACCAACCCTATTAGGCCCTTAGCAATAGTATATGAAGCCATCTGCCCCTCAGATGGCTGCAATTCACCCCTGTGGCCTACAGCAAAGCCTATTACTGCTGCTACTGGAAGAACTCCCTTCCAACAAAGCGAAAAAGGGGGGAGGAGCCTAGGTAGGCCAGAGGCCTATAGGGGCTGGGCCTTAACCTGCTATAGCCCTCCTGACTGATAGACAGTACGCTCAAAATGTAAATAAGGGATCTCTGGCAAACCACTGAGCCTGGCGCTGGGCCCTGGCTCTCCTCCTGGAGTCTGAAGGTAACAAGCTGGAGTTGAAAGTAGCAAGCAGGGGAATAGCACTGCTTCTCCAAGGCAGCTCCTGCTGCTTAGACCTGAGGGCTTTCAATAAAACCAGCCTCAGAGGAGCTCAGCTTGTGCTCTGCTCAGGCCAAGCAACAAAGACAACTGTGTGCTGGGGAAGGGCAGAGCAGGCAAATATGCCTTTAGCTCCGCCCATCCAGCAAATCCCTCGGATGCCTAGGAAATGCCCAACTGCCTTTCCTTCTTCCAGGACTGCAAATGCGGCCCCTGTCCAAGCTGCGGTGCTGCCGTCCAGGTGGTCCGAATTTCTGTAACTATTTATCAGGGATTGTTGCACCTTCTTTAAAAGGCATTTTTCTGCTATCCTAATATTTCTCTGTTAGAATCAACCATGTCTTTATATCCTGTACTTTCCTCAGACCTTAATTTTTACTTGTTCAGTATTAAAGTCTAAATAATCTATTATCGAAGCTTTTTTTTTACTTGGATGGGCTCAATCTTGTTTTATACTAATCCTATTCCTATCAAAGCTAAAATGAAAAAAAATCTTAACTTTTAACATCTTTTGGATGTGTGCTATTTGCCCAGACCATGGCATTGCAAATCCATTGATTTCTTGTCTAATAAACTGTACAGAGGATTCTCCAATTCTCTATTAAAACATTCTAGTTTCTATTAAAACAGCTATTCTGTTCTCCTATTCTCCTATTAAAACAGCTAAATTAATAGTATATCCTGCCATTAGGTAACTCAAGGCAACTTCTCCACCTTGTATAAGAATCAATGATTTTTTAGCATGCTTTGTCCATCTGGGGAATAATCTGGATTCTTATGTCTAAGTTTTCCTTCCTTCCTTCCTTCCTTCCTTCCTTCCTTCCATCCATCCATCCATCCATCCATAGGACTGAATATTAAGGTATCATAAAACATGTAGGAAACAGGATCCTTAGGTAATAATCTTTTGTAATTGAAATAAGAGTGGGGAAATTAATACAGAACTAGAGTCTTGCAAAAGAACCTAAGTCACTTCCAGTATAAGACATTGGCTTCCAGGCATCTATAATTCCTGTCCATAAGTTTTTCCTGGCATCTATAATTCCAGGCATCTATAATTCCTGTCCATAAACTGCAAATAATTCATAAATAATCAGGGCTTATGTAATTCCATTTTATGGCTGCTTGTCTTCCTTCCCAAAGTCTGTCTGCTAGCAGAAATTCATCTTAGACATCCAACTCTTATTGATTATCAATAGGAAATAGGCATTTAACATCCATTTCTGCTTTAAAATGTTCTATCATTACACTTACATTAACGAAGAATGAAAAATGTATGACCTGTGTATTTTAACTACTTCAAAAACACAAAGAGCTCAATGCACTCCATCTTGGGCATACTGCTCAAGACTGGAGGGATCTTCTAGGCTCGTTTCTTAAATAATCAGACCTGTGCAAAGCACAGGAGCACTCTCATAGCCAGCATGATAACGTCACTTCTGGAAGGTTAGGAGAGCACTTGTGCTTTGCAAACATGTGAAGCAGAACATTGATAAGTACTCTCCCTCCTGTCAATTACTAGGGAGATGTGGCAACCCTGATAGGGAACACTGCCCTTTAAAAATACTAATTCCAATCCTAGGGACTATTATTCTAATCTGGTGACTATCATTCAAGACTAGGGACTGAGAGTGCAATCCTAAATGAATTTACTTATAAATCCCATTGTATTCAATGAGGCTTACTCCTAGGAAAGATGATTCAGGCACTGTGTTTGACCTATTCCCTTTCTTCTTGTGATTCTTTCCTTGTTTTATTTATCCCTTTGCAAAGGATAGTTGTGTTCAGCTACAAGTGCCAGCAGCAACTTTGCAAGGAGATTTTCTGATTTGCTGCACTAATAAACAAATCCTGAGATTGGCTCACCAAATTCATTACCTTCAGTTATGATAAGTTCATCTGGTGAACTCATTCATGGAAAATTTCACAGCATCCCTAATATGCATCATCGTATGTTGAACCTAATTTGCTACATGGTTGCTCATTCACCCAATTTAAAGAGATCCCCCTGTAGCTCTTCATAACAACAACATTTGATTTATATACCACCCTTAAGGACAACTTAATGCCCACTCAGAGTGGTTTAGAAAGTGTGTTATTATTATCCTCACAACAGTCACCCTGCGAGGTGGGTGGGGCTCAGAGAGTTCTGGAAGAGCTGTGACTGACCCAAGGTCACCCAGCTGACTGCAAGTTGAGGAGCGAAGACGCAAACCGGGTCATCCAGATTAGAGTCGTGCCACTCTTAACCACTACACCAAACTGGCTCTACCTAAATTTTCACAATCCTGAATAATTTGGTATTTTATGCAACATTGCCAACTACAGTCCTCATCCTCCATTCCAAATCATTTATGAATAAATTAATTAGCACTGGTCTCCGTACTGATTGTTGTAGGACTCCACTGTGAAAACTGTCCATTTATTCCCACTCTCTGCTTCCTGTCATGCAACTAGCTTTTGATACATAAGAAGGCCTGTCCTCTTATCCCATGACTGCTAAGCTTACTCAGGAGTTTTGGTGAGGTACCTTGTTAAAAGCCTTTTGGAAGTCCAAGTGTATAATATCTACCAAATCACCCTTATCTACATGCTTGTTAACCTGCTCAGAGATCTCCCAAGACTTTGGTGTGGCAGGAATTGCATTTGCAAAAACTGCTAATTTCCCCCTCAGCAGCCTTTGTTCCATAGTGAGAACAGATGAGAGATTCATTCAGTTTCTCTATTTTCTCCCCGTCAGCCTTAAGCAATCCTAGTTATTCCCAACTGACTCCCTGGCTAGTTTTCTGCTCCTGAAATATTTGAAAAAATGTTTATTGATTGTCTAAATAGTTTTGCTCATTCCTTCCTTAAATTCTCTTTTTGTTCACCTTATTGTCAAATTAACTTTGTTTTGCAAGAACTGGTGTTTATTTTTGTTTGTCTTGATTGGGGAAAACTTCCACTTTTTAAAATTAGCTGTTTTGCCTTTTACAGCCTCCTTGATTTGAGTCATTAGCCATGCCAGCATTTTTTAAATCTTGGTATTCTTCTTGAGTTGCAGTATGTATTCTATATGTGCCTCAATTAGTGTAATGTTAAATGGCATAGTTTTAAATAGTTAAATATACAATAAATCATTGCATAGGCAAAACTTATTTCCAGTACCCTTTTATTGACTAGTATGACAATTAGCTGTCATTAGGAAACTAGAGTTGTCTTTTTTTCTGTAGAGATAAGTATTTTTAAGGCATCCATGCCCTTCCACAGATTAGCTGATGTAAGAGAGCTGTATGGAAATATAGAAAGTGGCCCTTCATTCTTTATTAAAAACTTAGCTCTTAAGAGTCTCTCTCTATATTCCACCAGGAAAGGGGAGAAACTATTCATACTTACAGTGCAATCCCAAGCAGAGTTACACCAGTCTAAGCCCATTGAAATAATTGAAATCAATGGGCTTAGACTGGAGTAACTCTGCTTAGAATTGCACTCTTATTTGAAGGTGTTCTTGTTGTTAGATATATTTCTATTCCTCTTGTCTTCCAACATTCAACTCAAGGTGACCTTTACAAGACTTCAAAGAGGTCTCCCATACAGGCACTGACCAGATTTGCTTAGCTTCTGCAAAACTGCTGCAGTAATAAGTTTGAACCCTGGGAACAAATTAATAGTTTTACTATATGCAGTTTTATCCCTATGTTTCCTTTTGTTGCCATTCAAAGACAATTGATCCCATTTATCATTAAACATTGGAAAGGAAATGAATTTTCACTGAAGTCCTAAGCAGAGTTATACCTTCCAAGTCTGCTCAAATCAATGGGCTTAGAAGGGTGTGTGTTTTAGGGTTGCCCTGTTTGTCTCAAAAAAGCCAATGTGGAGATCAGGAATTATTATTATTTTTCCCCTCTCAGAATATACCTTTATGTTAATCACTGGGCTCCAAGAAGTGGCAGTAACGTTATATTGGATGTTTCTAACATACCAGGTTCACAACTGTGATTTCTTGTCAGTGTACAGTTGTGCTTGCAGCATAAATGTGAATGCACTGTGTAGATTTTCCTATGTGTTATAGACTGAAAAAATATACAACCATAATAACTTCTCAAATCATTCAGTATGCAGATTATATTACAAGCACAAGGATAAAGTATTGGTTAGCACAGTTACCTATCATTCTCTTGTGTCATATTTGACAATCAGTTATTCAACATTCTTTAAAAGTACTGTCACAATATTAAGAATAGTACGATATCCACTAGTTATCATACTGCTTCTAAGTCTGAATTCCTTTTGCAATGATTTGCTTAGTTTTTATTACCTTTTAAAAACTTTGCTTTTGGACCTTTAATCTAGCTTCTCTTTACTTCATCTTAAACTTATACCTCAGGAGGGCTCTGGTCACAACCAACACACTTTTTATTTCCACTTACACAGAGTTTCAGGCATTATCTATTTTACTGAAGCTTTTATCTCAAGAACACTTTCCCTTTTGTATTTGTATGACCTTTGTATTGTTGCCTCCATGAATCCCTCAAAAAGTTTTTTCTGCCTTAGACCTCCTTGGTTTAACTGGTAATACAGGAAGGCTTGTTATGGATGGTAGTTTGACAGAACAGTTAGTACATGAAGTTAATTGTGCAGAGGGGGAGGCGCTTTCTTGTTTAAACAAAAGTAGAATTTATTTATCTTACTATATAATTGAGTAAGCGTGTTTCAGACAACTCACTTTATACCCTGGTGCACCACCAGAGGGTGCTGCCACAGAGGAAAGCCCAGGTAACTCACCATATTGCTCGAGAAAACATGCCATGGTGGTAAGCCCACACAGGGAAGGGGAGCGGAGCAGGTGGCAATGCCCACCCTGCCTTAAACCAGCTGATATTAGGAACGGAGCAGGTAGCAATGCCTGCCCCATGCATTAACCCAGCTGAAATTAGGAGCGGAGCAAGTGGTAATACCCACCCCCCTTCAGCCAGCTGGGATCAGGAGTGGAGCAGGTGGCAATGCCCACTCTCTGCCTTAACCCAGCTGTTATTAGGAGCGGAGCAGGTGGCAATGCTGCCCCCCCCATCTTAACCTGCAGGTATTCGGAGCAGAGCAGGTGGCAATGCCCACTCTCTGCCTTAACCCAGCTGTTATTAGGAGCGGAGCAGGTGGCAATGCTGCCCCCCCATCTTAACCTGCAGGTATTAGGAGCAGAGCAGGTGGCAATGCCCACTTCCCACCTTAAAAAAGCCAGTAATAGGAGCGGAGCAGGTGGCAGTGCCCACTTTCATCTTAAACCAGCTGGTATTAGTAGCGGAGCAGGTGGCAACGCCTGCCGCCACTTCATCCAGCTGGGATCAGGAACGGAGCAGGTGGTAATGCCTGCCCCTGCCTTAATCCAGCTGGTATTAGGAGTGAAGCAAAAGAAGTGGAAACCCACCCGGGAAACTAGAGAGTATTTCTATATATTGTAATAGTATGTGATCAAACCAAAATGATCATAAATATATCAAACATTCATACAGTCATACAGAAAGTGTATTCATACAGTCTTAATGATTTCTAAACACAATACATTCAAAAGTCTACAAATCTGAAAGTTTCTACACAGACTCAATGTCCCATGAAAGTCTTCTCAATAACGAACAAACGCTCCAGGTATGTACTGCACAGTAAGTATATGTCCATTTATGACAGTATTTAAATTCTTCTCATGTTCCTTTATCTGTTCTCTTTCAGGTGCCTCATAAGATGTTACACAAAGGATCCACATGAAACAACCCTAGCTGCAACCAGCTAGATGGCAGATTTCCTCGTCCCGACTTCCTCAGGGGTTGTGGGATCACTGTCTCATGTGCAAACAATAAAACATATAATACAATACATTCTTATGTCCTTCAATACATCAACTGTGTCTTTAATTGGTGACTCAAACAGAACTTACCCTGAATCAATGTGAGTACTTCATACAACCCAGAGAATGACACAGAAGCCGAAGCCTGCGTGTGTATCTCTGAGTCACACACCAATTATATCAGGAAGCTCACCTGATTGTAATTCACAAACTCATTTCTTGTTAAAGGTACAGAGACCTCTATCTATTTCACAAAACGAGGAGTTTAACCCAAAAAACCATGATATAAAAGTTCATTATTCAAGCCATGTGGCTTGAGATATTTTAGTTTAAATATCCATTCTGCTTCTCTCCTCAATAACTCCTTAGTGACAAATTGAGAAGGAGCTGACCGTGCTACAAACAAAACAGCAACCTTGATATCAGTTGCCATGTGTTGAGTCTCTAGCATGTAGCAAAGCCCACCACCCCTTCATGTTGCTGTGATTAGGTATGGAGCAGGTAGCAATGCCCACCCCCGTCCTTCACCGGCTGGGATCAGTGATGGAAGAGGAGGGAATGCCTGCCTGCCCACTCTTCCCTTTCTAGAGCCCGTTGTATTTTTTCCCACAACAGGCTTTTTTCTAGTAAGAACATAAGCAGATGGTTGCAGAGTTTTGATAACTGTTTTGGTTTCAGCATAGCTCTTTTTGGTGGTTTCACAAATAATTATCTTTTCCTAAAGGTATATTCACAGACTCATTCTCACAATCTAATTTTCTTCACTAAAAAGCTAAACTCGTTTCTCATCCGCACAGACAGATTCATTCAGGCTTTTCCACACAGCTTGCCTGACATACAAAGAACACTCCCTCAGATATATACAGACTAGAGACGGGCACGGAATGAAAAAAATGAACCGCTTGGTTCGTGGTTCATTCATTTCCACAGAACACGAACTTAACAAACTCAACTGAATTCCGAACTGGTTCAAGGTTCATGGGGACCCAGGATGGCCCTCTTCATGCTCAGAGAGCCCAAACACACAGGGAGTTTTTAGTAGGCTCTTCTCCAACCACCCTCCAAGTTTCGTGAAGATTGCAATATGGATCTCCAAGTTATAGAGCCCCAAATCTGGTGCCCCCAGGAAAGTCCCATTTAATAGAATTGGAGCCATCAGGGGCAATTGCCTTATGCCTCCATTTGAAGTGATGGACCCCCAGTTGTGGGTCAGTCTGCAGCTGCTCTCTCCTCATGGGTGGGCTCAGGGAGACATCCCAACTCAGTGGCAGGGGGCTGGCTGCTGCCCAGCAGCACCCCCCTGTGCCTGCCTGCACAGCCCTACAGGTGACCACACAGCTGGCATGTGGGACATATCGGTGCCCCCCTCCTCGTGGGCAGGCTTGGGGAGGCATCCAGCAGCCTCCCAACTACGGGGTGGGGGTCTTGCTGCCACCCAGCAGCACCTCCCTGTGCCCGCCTGCACAGCCCTATGGGCGACCGCATGTCTGGCGTGTGGGTCATGTCAGCAGCTGCCCCCTCCTCATAAGTGGGCTCAGGGAGGCATCCAGCAACCACCCAACTATGGGGTGGGGGACTTGCTGCTACCCGGCGGCATGCCCCTGTGCCTGCATGCAAGGCCCTTCAGGCAACTGCACATCTGGCGCGTGGGACATGTTGGCACCTGTGCTCCACTCCCTCAGATGGAGGGGTGCCTGCCGGTCCAACAGGCTGCACAAAATAAGCAGCCCGGACAAGGCTGAACCTGGAAGAGCAGCATCATGGAACACTGGAGGCAGTCACTTGAATGTCCAACCAGCTGAACATGGGCGCAGACTTGGCCCTCCAGGAACAGGAAAGCAGAGCAACGTGGAGGTGGTCAGTCACCAACATGTCCCACCCCCCAGATGTGGCGGCAAGTCCTGCTCAGGGAGGGGGCAACCTGACTTTCCCACCGCAGGAGAGCAGAGCAGCGAAACGACATCATGTTCTCCCCTCCCTCACATGGAGGGGAAACCTCCTGGCTGGACAGACAGCACAAAATAAGCGGCCCAGACACAGCCAGCCCAGGAAGGCAGTGTGTGGCATACATCCGGCGTGAAAATGTGGAGGCGGTCGGTCACTGGCATGACCCACCTGCCAGCTGGCCATAGAGAAGTGGAATGGAGAATGGCAGAGTCAAGAGGTGGAGGCTGTCGCCAGGATGACCCACCCGCTGGACGTGAATGGAGAACTGGACCGCTTGGAAGGGGAAAATGGAGCCAAGCAGTTACAACGTGCGTGCCCCTGCCCCGCATGGAGGGATGCCAGCCTGGCTGTACAAGGTCCACCAAATAAGAGGCCCAGACAAGGCTGGACCAGGAAAAGCAGCACGAAGCATGACACTGACGTGGAGAAGTGGAGGGAGGCTTTCGCCAGCATGACCCACCCGCCATACGTGGTGGCAAGGAATGGATGGAAACCCTTCCCCCTTGTGCAAAGGAGACAGCAGGTCCCATGGATAAGGGTACCTTCCACCATCCTCTACAAAGATAGGTGCAAAGCCATCCCTTGTTGAGAGGAGCGTCGGACATGGACACTGACACCACTCACTCTGACCCACCTGTTGGCCATGGCAAAGGAGAAGGATACCTCCCCCTCCTTGGGGAGAGGCAGTTTTAAGTCCCACCACCCTTCCTGGTGCGCATCCCAGCATGAGCAAGGGCATCTCACAGGCAGCAGGCAAACTGGGCCCTTGACGCATGCCTCTTTCCAGTCTTCCAAGGGTGGAAGCCAGAACACAGAACATGCCCACAAACAGTTCTGCCCCCATCCCAGACAGTCAGTACTGCCATGTCCCACCCGCCAGATGTGGCAGCACAGAAGGAACCCCTTCCCCCTTGTGTGGAGGAGACCGCAGGCCCATACGGGAAGCTTCCAAGGATGCAGCCGCTGGCAGGTCCCACCGTCCAGCTGTCCATGGCAGCACAGAAGGAACCCCTTCCCCTTGGCATGGAGGAGACAGCCTGTCCTGTTGAACAGGACTCCTCCCACCATCCTCTACAATGACGTGTGCAAAGCCATCCCTTGTGCCAAGAAGTGTTGGACACGGACATCACCAACCCACTTGCCAGCCGTGGCAAAGGAGAAGGATGCCTCCTCCTCCTTGGGGGGAAGCTGTTCAAAGTACTGGCAGCAGGCAAACTGGGACCTCAATGCATGCCTCTTTCAGGGCTTCCAAGCGTGAGTCTATTCTTTGGTCTGCACCTGTCAGGGAACTTGTCTGTTGCTGTTGTGATGCTTCAATTTGCTCTTGTGCCATTTTCAGTTCTTTCTATTGATCTTTAATTTCTTGAATACTTTGCTTATTTTCCTCATTTTTTTGTTTATTTCTTGCAGTCCAGTTGAAATTTCAGTCCTTAAATTTTGTATGTCCTTCCTGATTTCTGAAAATGTTTCTTGTGTCTTCTGTTCTGTTTTCTGTAATTGTGTTAAGATATTCCTAGTTTCATGCTGCATCTCTCCATCAAGATCCTTGGTATTTGTACTAGTTCTGTACTTAGGTTATGTAATTGCTGTGAGATAGAGGATAGAACCTTCTCCACTATTAATTCCATTTTGTCTTCAGAGCAGAGTTCAAGTTTGTGTTTTCTCGTACTGTTTGCCATTCTCTTAAGTTTTGTCAGCCTTCTTCATCTTCTAATAGCAGCTAACAATCTCTCCATGTGTCAATATATTCAAAACAGTATGCATCTACAATCCCACAAACCATCCATCAATCATATAGCAGAGCTGCTAGAAATCCCACTCTTTAATAACTGAGTTAATATATAGCTATAGCTACACACTGTAGGTACCAGATACATTTAAAAGGAATGGATAGATAATAATAACAGAAAAACCATGTATAAAAAGATTAAACATTGAATAAAACCAACAGAAAACAAATACTAAATGGCAGTAAAGGACTATTTATTAAATTGTTGTTAGTTTCTACTGAGAGAAAAAATACCTGTTGCGATAACATGTACTGTAAATAAAGCGTAACCCGGAGGAGGTAAAAGAATGAGGCAGTGGGGTAGAGGACGAAGACCTGGGGAGGGCAAGATGTCCTCCTTTCCTCAGAGGAGAAGGACCCTTCACAGTAAGTTTCCAAAGATCTGTTCTCCCTCTGAGGCAGAGGACATCTTGGGTGCTCCCAAAGCAGTTTCCACTTTTTGGGTGGGATGTGGTCTTCATCTGAGACCATGCGCTGCAGTATGTTTCTACCATAGGTGGTGTCCGCTGAATCATATAGATTTAATTTGTAGCATCTCACCAAGGTCGAGTTCAACGATCATATTGCTGGCTTGCAGACTTCTTTTACAGATGTTTTCCTGTGTAATGCTGCATTCGTAGCAGCACTCTTCACAGAGGGAGCTGTTATTCCATTAGGAACCTCTATGATGAGAGCTTTGTGAACTTTGATAATGTATGTTCTGCTATTGGCACCTATAGCTGCTGAAAGCATTTTCTTCCCCAAATTGAGGGTAGATATATTGATGAACAGTAAGTCCAACTTTCTGATTTGCACTCTTTGGGGTAGATAGGCCTTGAGCGTCCTTCTGACATCTAGGTTGTGTCAGAGCTTCTCCCTTGTATATTTAGGGTACAGGTAGAAATATGTTAGCCGTATCTCTTGCAACCTATGGATTTTGGAATAGACTTTTGGAAGAAAGGTGGGGACAGTATGAAGTATCATTGTGAAACATACAGAGTTCAGATCTGACTAATGGTGCACTTAAGTCTGAGATTCTTCTGGCAGATGCGATCACAATGAGGAAGATGGTCTTCATTCTCAGCCTTCTCCAGGGAAGGTTCTTGACCAGTTCAAATGGATGTTTGGTCAGGTCTTTGTAAAATGTCCAGTGGTTTCCTCCTGCTCCACTAAGTGAGGGCTTTCCAAAAGGAATTGTAAATTCTGACTGTGAACTGTTTTCTGGATGCTAGGAGAGTGTTGGACACCTCTCCGGAATATCCCCATCTGAGGAAGGTTTTCTTTTCTATTTCCACACAGTTAAGCAGAGAGAGGCTAAATGAGAGTGCCAAATCATTCTCTGCTTTAACATGACCAGAGAGGTCAGTAGGATGAGGGGTGGAGATAGCACCATCTGTTGGAGTGTGGAAAAGCAATAGTTAATATTTTGATGGCAACATTATAAGTAAGATTTGACTGAAGGGGCATTTTTTAACTATGACATTACATCCATTCTTGATCCAAATAGTCAGTCGACATTTGTAGTATTTATATCTATATTTGTTTTCAAAATGAGAGACAAAATTTTAAAATAATTTGTAATCCACAGATGATATAAAACAAAGATCAGGAAAAAATCCTTCTTTTAGCAGAGAAAAAAAGTCAGCAAAAAGAAAGATGCCACTTGTTGGCTAGATTCCCAGACAAATTTCAGATAGTTCTTTAGGTGATTACCTACTCCCAGTTAAAACTTCTTTCAATTAGACTCCTCGTATCTCTATTCAAAATTAAATCCAAACATGGGTAATTTGCTTCCATGGAGAAAGCTTGATTTTTGCAAGTTCCGTCTCCTAAACAACCAAATAAAACAGTGCTTATGGCTTTCTGTTGAATATTTATATGAATTTCTTATATGAAACAAAGAGTTACCAGAAGAAAAAGGGATCTTAGCACAATCTAAAACTATCTAATAGTAATATGTAGAAATGGGACTTCCGGTTTGGGATCATGGTGGTCTGACGCAGCTCTAAGATCAGAGCTGTCCGAGCCGCTGTTTGTGAGGGCCAGCAGGGTGCTAGATCACCCGGGGGCCCCTGTTCTCAGGAGGAGAACAGGCATAAACGCTCAGGATCCAGAGGGTGCATTGATCTCGGCTGAGGGGGGAGATCTGCGCAATGGTCCCCCACCCAGCCTTGAGGTCCTGCCCGAAGAAGGACGGTAAAGATCTCTGCAGCGGCTTTGGAGTCATTGAATTGGCATAAGATCACCGTACCCAAGCTTCTGTAACTAATTTGGAATAATTTGAGTACCGAAACAGCGATTACAACCCGCAAATAGAACTATTAAAGTAAAGATTGCTATCTCTCTTTCTGAGAAGAAATTTGGTAAGAAGAATTGAATTAATTTGGAAGATAAACATTGCTAAGTGTTAAGGACATATTGGTTAAGCTCCGGTAAAGTGACTAAGTTAAAAAAGAACTTATTTAGAAGAATTAGAGCGAAGAAAGTAATTATTGTTTACATACCTGTGGTCTAAGAGAGATAGCAAACTGTGGGAAACCTGAAAAAACACGAGAACCGCTGTGTGGTCGTGACAGAGCAGGAAGTGCATCAAAACAATAGAGTAACAGGCTGGAAGCGGCGGTCAACAGAAACCCGGAAAAGGAAGAGCGCCATTTTGAAAAAGGGAAAGGGCAAGACCTCAATTCAAGCGGAAGTGGAACATCTTGGAGAAGGTTAAGGGCAGAAGGATGGTTGTTGGGGGTTTTCCGGGCTGTATTGCCGTGGTCTTGGCATTGTAGTTCCTGACGTTTCGCCAGCAGCTGTGGCTGGCATCTTCAGAGGTGTAGCACCAAAAGACTTTTGGTGCTACACCTCTGAAGATGCCAGCCACAGCTGCTGGCGAAACGTCAGGAACTACAATGCCAAGACCATGGCAATACAGCCCGGAAAACCCCCAACAACCATCGTTCTCCGGCCGTGAAAGCCTTCGACAATACATTAAGGGCAGAAGCTTCAAGTTAAAACCATAGAGAAAAGATGCCTGCCATTTTGGATACCGGGATTGTTTAATTGGAGAAGAATCTGTTTTAAATAAAGGACTTAATTTTAAAAATAATAAATTACTTTCGCCATGGAGTTGCAGAAGACAGCGGACTCATGGGAGTGAGCTAAAGCCAGCCCCACGATGTCGAAGAAGGAGTGGCAGTCAGCATTGGAGAGTTTGGACAAGAAAGTGGCAGATGGAAATAAGGAGATTAAAGATATGATAAGAGATATGGCTAAAGACTTTAAAGAGACACTTAAATCGGAGGTGGCGGAAGTAACCAAGAGTATTTATTGAGGTCAAGAAGGAGTTACAAACGACGCAGTTGAAAGTGAAGGTAATGGAGGATGAAGTGGACAAATTGTCTGTTTCTTTCAAGACAGAAACTAAGGGTTTGCAAGGAAGAATGGCCGTGATGGAATGTAAATACATGGAAAGACAACTTAGATTTTGTGGGGTCCCAGAAGTAGAGGGAAAGTCAGCCCAAGAGCAGATATCAGAAATACTTGCAGAATTTTTGGATACAGAAGTGGAAGAAATTGTGGTTTTACTGGATGTGGCGTACAGAATCAACTCAAAATATGCAGCTCAAAAAAATCTACCAAGAGATATGATAGTGCAATTCACAACGAAAAGAACAAGAGAGGATATTGTGAGTCAACAGTTTCAAAACCCTCTGGAAATTGCTGGAAAAAGAGTACGAATAATGAAAGAGCAACCTAGAGGAGTTTTGTTGGAGAGGAAGAAATACAGAGAACTGGTTCAAATGTTGAATGATTTGAATATCAGATACAGATGGGAAATACCAGAGGGTTTGAGCTTCGAATTTCAAACAGTTAAAAAAACAATCAGGTCTAGTCATGAGATGGAGAGGTTTTTTATGGACAATGAAAAAGACTTACCTAAAAGATCCAGAATATGACCATGGAGTGCAAAATTATATCTTGGAATGTAAATGGACTTAATTCACCTTTCAAACACAAAACTATTTTCCACTGGCTATCTAAACAGCACTGTAACATAGTTTGTCTACAAGAGACTCATATTAAGAAACAAGATGTAAAATATTTGAAAAATGCCAAATTGGGAAAGGAATTTGCAGCTTCACCGAAGCAAAAAAAAGAGGAGTAGTTTTGTACATTAAAGATGAGCTGCAACCTAAAATGATATTTAACGATGTGGAAGGAAGATATATAGCTGTGGAAATTATTTGGAACACGGAAAAGATTTTGCTGATTGGAATTTATGCACCAAATGGAGCTAAGGACAATTTTTTTAAGGACTTACGGAAACAACTGGATGGGCTAACTTACTCACAAATAATTTTGGCAGGTGATTTTAATGGAGTTACGGCTTTAGATGTGGACAAGAAAACAAAGGGTGCACAAAAGAAAAGAGGATTATTGCCAAAATCCTTCTTTGAAATGAAGGATCAGGAGAATCTGGAAGATATTTGGAGAAGAAATAATCCTAAAGTAAAGCAGTACACGTACTTTTCACCGAGACACTCGACATTATCAAGAATTGATATGATCTGGGCCTCTAAGGACTTGGTTGTATGGACAAAAGATGTGGAGATAATGCCAAAAGTAGGCTCAGATCATAATCCAATCATGTGGAAGTTTGGAAAATGCACCAAAAGACGAAGATGGAGAATAAATGAGGATCTGCTGCAACAAAGGGACAATTTAGAATTGCTACAGAGGGAGACCAAATTCTTTATACAGTATAATTTGAATAATACCGTTCCAACTCACAAAGTTTGGGACACTTATAAGGCAGTTATTAGAGGAGTATTAATGGACTTAAATGCAAGGG
Source organism: Eublepharis macularius (assembly GCF_028583425.1). Classification (NCBI taxonomy): domain Eukaryota; kingdom Metazoa; phylum Chordata; class Lepidosauria; order Squamata; family Eublepharidae; genus Eublepharis; species Eublepharis macularius. Next base: position 122,766,727 of record NC_072792.1, read on the forward strand.
ATAAAAAGAAAAAAGAGGAGAAAAAGAAAGAAATTGTGGAAAATATAAGAATTAAGGAGATACAACTGAAGAAAAGGCCAGGGGAAAAGAAACTATTTCAAGAAATTAAAATTTTGCAAGAACAATTGAAAGCAATGAAGAATAAAGAGTTGGAATGGGAACTGAAGAAATTGAATCAAAAGTCATTCGAAGGAGCAAACAAACCTGGGAAATATTTAGCGTGGCAGTTGAAAAAGAAAAAAGAGGAAAAGGTGATAATTAGGATTCAAGAAAATGGAACGACACTGACCGATCAAACAGCGATTAGTAGAGCATTCTTTAAATTTTATGCAAAATTGTATCAAAGGAAAGAAGTAAATTTGGATGCTATTGAGCAATATTTAGACAAAGTTAAATTACCATCGATATCAGAGAATTGGAAGGAAAAGCTGAATGCAGAAATTACGGAGACAGAGATAAGAGAAGCCATTCAGTCGACTAAATTAGGCAAGGTACCAGGTCCAGACGGAATCACGGCTAGATTTTATAAATCAGTGGTAGATGAGTTGGTACCTTTTTTGAAGGTGGTAATGAATGAAATTTTAAGAGGACAAAAGGTTCCAGAGTCTTGGAATGAGGCCACTATATCATTAATACCAAAGGAGGATCAGAACCTATGCAATGTTAAAAATTATCAACCTATTTCGTTGCTGAATAATGACTATAAAATTTTTGCAAAAATATTGGCGGAAAGACTGAAGGAAGGGCTTGTGGAATTTATTGCAAAAGAACAAGCAGGTTTCCTTCCAAATAGACAAATCAAAGACAATTTGAGAACTGTTTTAAATGCGATAGAATATGATAAACACTATGAAAGGGAAGTTGGTTTCTTTTTTTGTGGATGCAGAGAAAGCTTTTGATAATTTAAACTGGAGTTTTATGTTCACCACAATGGAAAAACTGCAAATGGGAAAAGACTTTATTCAAGCGGTAAAAGCGATTTACAAAGACCAATGTGCAGCAATTGTAGTCAATAACGATTTAACTAAAAAACTGGAAATTAGGAAAGGTACAAGGCAGGGCTGCCCACTATCTCCATTGTTGTTTTTAACTATGACATTACATCCATTCTTGATCCAAATAGTCAGTCGGCATTTGTAATATTTATATCTATATTTGTTTTCAAAATGAGAGACAAAATTTTAAAATAATTTGTAATCCACAGATGATATAAAACAAAGATCAGGAAAAAATCCTTCTTTTAGCAGAGAAAAAAGTCAGCAAAAAGAAAGATGCCACTTGTTGGCTAGATTCCCAGACAAATTTCAGATAGTTCTTTAGGTGATTACCTACTCCCAGTTAAAACTTCTTTCAATTAGACTCCTCGTATCTCTATTCAAAATTAAATCCAAACATGGGTAATTTGCTTCCATGGAGAAAGCTTGATTTTTGCAAGTTCCGTCTCCTAAACAACCAAATAAAACAGTGCTTATGGCTTTCTGTTGAATATTTATATGAATTTCTTATATGAAACAAAGAGTTACCAGAAGAAAAAGGGATCTTAGCACAATCTAAAACTATCTAATAGTAATATGTAGAAACGACTCACATCTGGCTTCTGCTGCTTCGCTCAGCTCCCACTGGGTGTTCGTGTTTCTTCAGAGCTCCGGGGATTCTTCAGCTCTCTCATTAGAAAGAGCTACATAATTCTCCAGATAAAATCAGCACACACAGCTGGAGTTGTCCCTTATCAATAAGGGGCAGGTTTCAGGTTCTTTTTCACAACCTTGCCTGGCTATGTAGCCCAGGACACAGAACCAGCTCAGAAGCTCACTTAAGTGAGCTCCTAGTCAGTCACCATGTTGGATCTCTGCCCCACACAGTTTTTCTGATTTAGCCAGAATCCTTTCTCTGAGATATGCAAATGAAAACTGAACCAGAATCTTCTGGCTGGTTAACACTCTCTCAGAAACACACAGATTTTCTCAGGCTCCACACAGTTTGCCTGACTTAGCTAGAATGAATATTTTCTCTCAACACACTGACCAAAATTACCAGCCCTGGAGTTACTCAGGGCTCCATTTGGAGTCCACATGGTAAGGACGTGCAGCATGCAGCAGTCACCATCATCCTGGGGGCCTATTAGCTTCATTTGCCTCTGGAGAGCTGCTTGGGCAGCCCCAGATTCAAAATAGCCTGACAGACAATGAGCAACAGGCTGTCCAACTTGTGGGGTGGGTCCCAGCTAGTGGATCTTGAGAGCAAAGTCTTCCCTATGGTCCACCTTCAGGGACTGAATTGCAGAGCCAACTGGGCTCCCTGCACTCTGATCCTGAACCAGCTTCCCATTCATCCTCATTTCAAATACAATTCAAATTAAGTATACTATCACAGTGCTAAAGACAAAAAGGGTAGGAGCGTCTTTACAACACATGGGTGCCACAAAGAGAAAAGCTCTGAATAGACACACACTGGTTGCTACGCAGGGTAAAGGGGAAGTGGGTACTGGTTTTCAAGGAACTGCCAGTCAGGGCAACCAGCTCTTATGCAATCAACAAATAACGTTTGCACTCAAACACAGACAATCCTCCAACCTAGCAGTTCCTGCCTCTTCCCCAAATTAGATTTTCCTGCCCAGCGGTTCAGCTTCCACCTTCTCTCAGCTTATCAATGGAGAAATAGGGAGACAAGCACACACAAAGGAGTCTTTAATAGACCTTCCTTGAGATTCTTTTAGAAGCTTGATCTGGCCTCTGAAAGTGAAAGCAGTCTTGCTGTCTGAATTCTGGTTATTGTCAACTGATTACAGGAAGCTAGAGGGGCAAATTGTAACAACATTGGTACCAAGGTTGCAATAGATTAGGGCAAGACCTATCAAAGCAAAACATCCTTAGTAATTCACAATCAAATTATGGCCATGAGAGAAACTCCCCCTATGGTACACAGACAGGTTTATGGTGGGTAATTAACTTTGGCCTTGGTAAGGCCTACATCCCCCAAAGAACTGATATCAGGAGGTGCCAAGGAAGGGTAAAATGTTCTTTGATATAATAAACTATTACCAGTGCCTGAATGGACAGCGCAAAGTTTGATTGACCAATGGAATTATGCCAGATCATTGATAGGTTTAAATTTTTCAGCCAGTTATGTATCTTTTATTGTAATTTTTGCTAATGTCAGGTCTTGCCAGGTATTTCCCCAAACACTTCACTGCATCACTGAGGTGTATGAGTTAAAGTTGTTTATTAAAGAAAAATACCAATATCGAGATGCTAGGACAAGAGTATTGGCTGGAATGGCCCAAGGTTGCAAAGCAAGGTTAATTATAGGTCAAAGTCTCTCCCCCCCTCCCCCCAGTGGGAATGAAAGTCAGTTAGGATTTTGGTGAGCAGAGCCTGGGAAGAGGGGAGGAGGGAAGGGATGAGCTCTACTCAGTCTCTTAGGAGCTTAATGCAATCTCTGCTGTAACTTACAAGGCTGAATTCCCAGGCCTGCCAGGAAGTTGTATCCAAAACACCTGCAAGATAAGCAGCTAGCAACCATTCAGCAAAACAGGTTTTACTCTGCATGTTCTCAGAGGCATATTAATTACTCCAGCAAGAAACTCATAACACATGACAGATACGCTGGAACATTTAACCCATGGCAGATACGCTGGAGGCTTATCTGACATCATGTAACTGCTTCATGTAATTGCTTTAAAGCTCTGAAGAGGAGCTGCTGGTTTCCGGGGTATTTTTAGCCCTAGCCTGGGCTTTCTTCCTTGTTTATATAAACAATATAGTATTTTATCTTCTTTGCCAGACTTCATTCTGTGTTCATTTCTTTTAACTGGGCAGAATACACAGGTACACATATTTGTGTATAACAGTAACATCAAGACTTGACTAATGTAATGCACTATACATAGGTCTCCCATCCAAATTAACTAAGAGACTCCAATTGGTGTAAAATGTTGCAGCATGACTGCTATCAGGAGCAAGCAGGAGCATGAACATCACCATTTTGCAGTCACTCCTTTGGCTACCTATCAGTTACCAGGCTCAGTTCAAGGTAATGGTTATCACATACAAAGCTCTTCATGACCTTGGCCCGGCAAACCTATGCCCTATGTTCCTCCATGGCAGCTTTGCTCATCTGAACAGGGTCTTCTGCAGACGCAACCCTGCACATAGGCGAAATCAACAGCAGTCCGTACATGGGCTTTCTTTATGGTGGCCCCTACCCCATGGAATGGCCTGCCTGAGAAGGTCAGGAAATCCCCCACTCTCCTAGCTTTCCACAAATGATGACAACAACAACAACAACAACAACATTCAATTTATATACTGCCCTTCAGGACAACTTAATGCCCACTCAGAGCGGTTTACAAAGTATGTCATTATTGGTCGTTGTGGGTTTTCCGGGCTGTATTGCCGTGGTCTTGGCATTGTAGTTCCTGACGTTTCGCCAGCAGCTGTGGCTGGCATCTTCAGAGGTGTAGCACCAAAAGACAGAGATCTCTCAGTGTCACAGTGTGGAAAAGATGTGGGCAGGTCATTTGTATCTACTCAGGAGGGGTGGGGTTGAGCTGAGTCATCCTGTAAGAGTAGATACAAATGACCTGCCCACATCTTTTCCACACTGTGACACTGAGAGATCTCTGTCTTTTGGTGCTACACCTCTGAAGATGCCAGCCACAGCTGCTGGCGAAATGTCAGGAACTACAATGCCAAGACCACGGCAATACAGCCCGGAAAACCCACAACAACCATCCTTCTCCGGCCGTGAAAGCTTTCGACAATATGTCATTATTATCCTCATAACAATGATGCAAATCCGAATTATTTTTCTGCTGTAGCTTAAATGTACCTCAAATGTAGTGCTCTGTCTTCTGTATAAGTTTCTATGCACTTTTTATTCACATTTCTATTTCTTTTTCAAATAAAACTTTATTTTAAAAAAACATAATGCAGCAGCAGCAGCTTTCTATTACATTTGGCTACTGAGCTTCTTCTGTATCATATTACTACTAGGGTGAGGTGAACTTCTATTTCCACTTCTTCTCTCTGCAAGATAATTTTAAAAATGCAGGTCACGCTGAGCTGAAAGTTCTAGGTCCCTTTTTTCTTCTTTTCATTCTAAGACAAACATCATTTAACTTGATAGGACATTCCTCTTCTGCTTCCTAGTATGCAGGGCGTTACCATCAGAATCCAGTACTCATTGGCTCATTTGCCATTTTTGCTTCCAATTAGCAGTTTCAGTATCTGTCCTAGGTTAGACTTAGTGTATTATTATAGTTTCTTCATTAGATTATAAACATAATAGCAAAAGGGTATGAGCCTCTGGTACACAAATAGGCATATGTTACTTAAAACAGCACAATACCCTCTTTTTTCATTAACAAAAGAACATGGGTTGCCTTGATCTTTTTTAAAAAATGGAGGCATTATCATTTCCTATGCATACATAGTTCTGAGAAATCTCTATTGGCATAACAGAGCATTGTTCTTGTCCTCCCATTCCCCAATATGGAATGCACACAAGCACTGAGATATGTACCACATCAGACAATGGAAAGCCTTGCAGACTTCTGCATTCTCTCATATCTGTTGACCAAGCCTGAGAGAAGTCCTACAAGAATATCTGGATGTTGGTCGCCTGACGGCTCCCAGTGGTTAGATTCTGGCACCTTGCTGCCCACCACCATTTCTAGTGCTAACACTGCAGACATATATCTTTGTTTCAAGTGTACCAGGCTGCAGTACCATCCTTCTGTCTGACTGAGCAATCAGCTGATCCCAAATCCATATCAGGACATACAATATTCCCACCTTAGTACCTGTTCTGGATTCTGAGAGAACCTTGTCTCTTGCCTCCTTCTTCTTACCTCCTTGTCTCTTACCTCCCCCTACATCGCTGTCTTCTTAGACCATTATTTCTTTCTGGCCCTTTTGACCTTCAGTTGCATATTCTGGAACTTGATCTTTGTATAACCTAGACTGTTTGCTCACCCTTTGCCCCACTGAACTGGCAGATGAATTCCCTTGGAAACCCAACTGTTTGGAACAAGACCCATGACTGACCCTAACAGGAAGGCATATCAGTCTTTGTAACTGGCTGGTGTGGTACCTGCATGTGCATTTACTGGGTGGTAGTGGGGAGTCTATGATATGCTTTATGGAGAGCAATGTTTCTTTTCCGATCAGGAGCTCTCCTGTGATGAATATTTCTATTTTTTTCTTTAATTAATATACATCCTCTCTGTAATTTAAGTAGTAAATGAGCTGTGTTTTGACAACAGTGCTTACCTTAGCATTGTGTGCCCAAAGTGACAATGCTGGGATGATTTGGTGCTAGGATATATAGTGAGTATTTTAAATTATAGTGCTCTTCAGAAAACTCTATATTTAAATTCACATTTTCCGGTAGCTTAACACTCGTTGTAGCCACCTCCTGCAATGATGTATGCTTTCTAAATACATGAAACAGATGGTCCTTTTCCTTTGTATTTTCCAAAAAAATGGTTTGTATGTGTTAGATTGTCCATTAAAGGGCTAGTGACATCAAGTTTCAAGATAGGACAAAGTTCTTTTGTCATGTTCTTCAGATTCGGCTTAAAATTAACATGACAATATTTCAAACCCTGTAATTACTGAAGACGTCATCACGATACTTATGCAAATATTTTGAATACATGCAATTATGGAGAAAGTAAAAATGCCATTCAAGATAACAGGTGCCACTTCCTGGGGTGCTTTTTTCTGTGAACAGCAGCAAGCAGCAAGCTGCTGTGATTCTATCAAGTGATGAGGATCAAAAAAATTTCAATAAGCTTGACTGTGGCATTCAGCCAATGGAATCACATACAGTTTAACTTAGGATACATAGTGCCCATCTAAAATGTTATAAGAGAATGGAATCAATGTAGCATTAAAAGACTGGTCTTAGTCATGTTCATGAAGGATTTCACAGGTGATGAGTATTACCTTGAATCGAACCTAGAAAGTAATTGGTAAGCAATAGAGTGACTGCAGAGATTCCTATTCTGCAATCTGTCCAGTTTCTGGATTCAATTCAAAGTACAGATTATCACTTTCAAAGTTCTTCACAGCCTAGGACCCACATAGCTACAAGACTGCTTATATGATCTGTTACAACAGCTGCAATCATCTGAGAAAACCCTTCACACTGTTAGGTTTGTTGTATGCATTGCATTATACTGTAAACTGTTTCCCTAGTAACTCACAAGGGCCTTTTAATAAAGGGAATAAGGTCATACTTAATGTCTGTGAAATTTTAGGTAGTTTCTACTGCTTTATTTGCTGTGTACACTATGCTCTTGCACTGGTTCCCTAATTTTGTAATCCAGCTTTATTTAATTATTTGTTATAGGCATTATTTATAATGTACTCTATAGTGCAGTATTCTAATTTTGTAATCCTGTTAAGTAGAACTGGTGGTTGTGTATTCCTCTAATCACACTGTTAATTTTGTAACCCACCTTGAGTTTCAGTGGGAAAGGTGGACTATAAATAAAGGAGATAATTAAGGAAATTTTCACCAAGTGAATGTGCACAATGGTTAGTCTGTTATTCTTATATCAGTCTGAAACTATTCCTTGTGCCAGAGCAATCAGCACATTCACATTTTGTTTTCAGTGGAAGAGTTAAGCATGTATCGTGTTTCCTTCTGAAATGAGTGGCTCTTAACTTTGTCCAGATTGTACCCTGCAAAAAGATGATGTGCTTCAAATTGTTAATTAAAGAAAACCTTCAAAACTAGGAGGAATTCAGATGTTACATAGTTTTATCTTTTATAGGGATGAGGGAAAAAATCCCAGTGAAAGACATTCCACAGTTCCTAAGTCAATCTGTTTTAGTGTTCAACAATATAACAGTTTCTCAGTTGAAAACTTTGTTCTTTGTTGAATCTCTCTCTCTCTCTCTCTCTCAGCACAAGGGAAGAAAACTTTTTGGTAGCTACTTTTAAATACTGAACTTCGTAAATTGCATTCAAACAGCAGTTTTCCATTATTTTTCCCTTGTTGATACAGAATAATTCTGTTGAAATTTTTAGTTACACTGAAAGTAAAGACTTCAAGACAGAAGAATCTAGTTACATAATATTGTAAAGAGATAGGTAAGACATTTTAAGTATGATTATGTAATAATTGGTTTTATATAGGCAAAAATATAGATTATACACTACATTTGGTGCCCCATACCTTTGAGGAACAACAATGTATGTATTTTCAATTTCCTGTAGTCTAGAAGGGGAAGACAAATAAGCAAACCAAAGAATAATATACAACAGACAAATTCAACCCTGTCTGATTGTTAGTAGAGAATTGGTAGTTTAATGGATGACTTCACCTCATTTCCCCCCTACAGATAAATTACTTGGTAGCCTTCCTATCACAAAAACTCATAAAACCAACTCACAAAAGATAAAAAAAAATCAATTTTTAGTCCCTCCAGTGAACTATCACCATATTATGTCTAGAGAGCAGCAATTTCACCCTTAATTGTAAAATTCTTTGTTTTTCAGGACCTGTTGAAATTGGCCTTATATTGTATCCATTTTTGGAAAAGGCTAGGTGGCTAAGTCTCTTCTTCAGGCACGCTAAACCACCCACCCACAATGAACATACCATGAAATTAGGCAAGAACAGAAAGCAATGCTGCCACTTGTATAAAACATCCATAATGTCCAGAAAAATCTGTTAAAATCAATGTTTAAGAACGCTACAAAAATACTTTATTGCTGGGAAGCTGCAGTTGTGTTAAAGCATATGAAAGAGTAAAAGGAATGAAAAATGTATTTATTTCAAATTTTTTCAATGTCGATTTACTTTTTTATATATTATGTCACACATGCCAAAATTCCTTTTACACATAATAAATGTAGGCAAAAGACTTAAAATCAGCTGTACATGAATGTCTCTCATATCTTGGTGTAATGACCAAGCACACTGACAAGCATTCTGAATTACGTTTTTGGTTTGTTTGTTTTAATGTCAGCAGCAACATCTGAATGTATCTCTGTACACAGGAAGAAGACCATTATGCTTTTAAAAAAATCTAAGGTAAATATATGCATTATATCTTGTTCACTGGCCCTTTTGGAAACTGCTTACCCATTTATGTAAAGTCACTTATTTGTACTAATAAGATGAAACTTAGTGGAATAATCTGTAGCACCAAACCTTGAAAGCTTTTTCCAAGTCATATACAGAAGGAGACAAAAATAAATTAATACTGCAGAACAAATACCGGATGTCCAGAATCTGAAGAAGCATTCATGATGATCAGCAAAAATGTAAGTAGGAAGGCAAACAGAGCTAATGTTAGAAACCTGCTGCCAAGAAATTGGCTGAGAAGTTCAAACCGGCATGTGCATTTTCACTGCTAGGTCACAATGCTGCAATGCAGTTGCAGCATCCTTGCCAGTCTAGACTGCTGTCATAACAACCCAATGCTGCTCCCTCAGGCTTCCCAGCTTTGCTGATTATTTTGTTGCTGTTCACAATGCATAGCCACTATTGCTCTGTTTCTGAGGGTTCTGCTCAGTCCTATTTTTTCCCCTTTGCTCCTCCAGCAGAACCACCTGTTGTTTCCATGGTCAGCCCACTGTTTACTTTATGCCCCTTTATTAATCACTACATTATTTATTTACAACATCAATATATTTTTACTGACTTCTAGTGGAGTTTATGACAAGCGAATTTTTTAAAAAGTAGCATTGCTGAATTCCCCTACCTTGATACTGGGGTGTGTGGGGGCTCCTTGTTGGGGGGAATTTTTCTTCTTTTGTGTGGGCACGCCTCATGGTACCCAATGACGTCACTTCCACAGCATGCTTTGGCCAGACTACCCACATTCCCCCACCCTGCCATCCAGGTGAGTGATGGTGGGGGTGGTAGCTGGGGGTGAGATCCCCCACCACTAGTGGAGGGCTGGAATACCTATTAAAAAGCATGTTTTAAAACAAAAATGTATTAAAAATCCAGCAGGCAAGCAGTAGCAGGAAACTCCATCAAATCCATTAAACAAGGAGAAAACAAAGACTTGTCTTTCATAAGCTTATACCAGAGTTTCTTGGTGACAATTATTAGACAAAACACAGAATAATATATGCTGGGACATACTACTTTATGGTAAAATATTATATCTAGGGAAAATGGGAAAATCCTGTTATCCTTGAGAGGGGACTGAAGCTTATTCACTACGAAGTCTATTCATTGAAAAACATGTCATTTGTTCAATAACTGTTTGATTAATACCTGTTGCTTTTCACAGTGGTAAGGGACATAGCCTCCCACTTTAAAAGGACAGAAGAATTTACTTCAGAATAAGTTGGAAATACAGAAGGTCACTCCTGCTTTACAGCAGTCAAATGTACTAAAATTTAAAATCCTGATAAATTTTGTAAGCCTCTGAAAGAAATTTTGCATAGCTGATCGTATTTTGCTGATTATCACCCCTTTGAAGCTTCTTTGTAACATCTATATTGGAAAGACCTGGAAAGCTTTTAAGCAATGGGGCAATTATATATGAGTGAATACCATTATACAAATGGCAATAGAACAGGACATGCTCCACTTCTTCCATCTCTTCTGTGCCACAGGGACAGACTCTCTTCTCCATGGGAACCTTTTTATATCTCCCCTCCTAAACTGCAGACTGGCTTACAAATGCTTGTATGAGGATTACAACTTAGGTGATCCGTTCCATGTGCTAATGAATGATCACACGAGAGACAAAATGTTCATAACAACCAGAAATGTTTTTCAAAAGGGGTTAGTTTCCATATTCGGATATCATTTATTCAAGTACAGATACTTCAGATGATATACATGCATGTGTGGACAAGTCCAAAGCATTTGAAATGAACTTTAATTTTATAAAAGTCTAGTAAAATTACTACTGTTAGCAAGTAAGCCAACACAAGGTTGAACACAAGGAAGAAACATGCCCAACAAAATTTTCATATTATTTTACCTAATATTCTAATCTTCAACTAATTCTGCCCAACTGTAAATAAGCAAACATGTCAAGGGTAGAGATGGGCACAGAACAAAACAAACAAAAAAATGAACCAGGAGATTAATGGTTCGTGGGTTTCATGAACCATGGAACTGGACCAGTTACAAACCAGTTCGTGGTCCGTGGGGTTTAAATGCCCCTTTCTGGCCTTAACAGTGGCAGGGAAAGGGCCCTGCCTTGCAAGTGGCAGGAAACTGCCTTGAAACTATCAATGTTAGCCAGGATGTGTAGTTTACCTCTCTACATGAGGGTAGTTAAAAAAAGACAGAGCCAGCGGAGATTGCTCTTCAGAGGGGAGGTGAAATTGACAGAGCTTTGGGGGAGGCGAAGATGAAATGAACAAACCCTCTGAGGAGTGATCTTTTCCAGCGCTGTCTTTTAAAACTGCCTTCCTGTAGAGAGGTAAAATAAACTATGCTTTCTGGCTAATATTACGTTTCCCTTCACTTGAGCATCCTAGTGTAAGATGTCTCATGTAGAGAGACTCTAAGAGTCACAGTAAACATACAAAAAAGAGGTTTTGACTCATCTTGAGGGTGAGAAGCCTTGAATGTGGCTTTAATTGAGATATTTCATAAGCAACACATTTCTGCTTTGCAGTGAGCTTCTCTAAAGCCCACTTTTAGTTTGCAGGTTCTTGGAAATAATTACTGTTGATACAACATCTGCTCTTTGAAAGACAGCAGTTGTTTTTGGATTTTTAAAGAGGCATTTGACTTGCCCCCAGGCTCCGATACAAATCCTAGATACAAACAAAATTTAGCTTAATAAATCTTAAGAAATAAACATAATGCCCTTGACATTACAACGTTCATGCCTTTCCCTCAGTTACTTGACCAAAAAGAACAGTTCCTTTTCATATTCATCTCAGTAGGAAAAATTTTATAATTTTAAAGTGTTTTTCCAAATATTGTTTCTTCTGCTTTTCTGTCCTTGCTGCTTGGTTGGATCCTTCAATTTTTTAGAATAGTTAAAAGATAAATATGTAAAAATATAAAATGTCAATTGTAGTTTTCATTGTTGTGGAGAGGGTGATAAAAAAAATAAGAGAAACATCCATATGAAAAAGGTAACCCATGTAACTCGTTAACTCATCCTCCCCTCTCTTTTAGTGCAGATTCCCTAAGAACACACCTAAAGAATTTGCCAGCATTTAGGCAAATCCCCACCCCACTCCAAGCTCAGAGGAATAATATAATATTTTGATGTGCAAAATGATAATATTTATCATTTTGCACATCAAAATACACCAAGACATGTTGGTATCAAATATCCCTCACTGCTTATCAGCAAGGGGCTTTAGATGCCAAAGCCCAATACTAATAGGCATCTCAAAATCCATAGATATTTTAGAGTGCTTGTCTGTGTAATAAACTTGAATCATTACACCTGTACTAATCCTGCCAAAGCTAAATTACAGCACAGTTCCCACAGACCAGGCCTATTTAAATTGTGGCAACTTTAATAGAGGCTATTGGAGCAGGAATTACCACAGGTGCTGGAACCAGACTAATTGCCTTCATCATCAGCTGAAATGTGAAAAAGGTAAAAAAAGCCCTTCTCCCAGCCAGTTTGAGAAAGCCCCTCCTATCCACACCCATACACCAATTCCTGTTTGGTCCAAAAGCGACTAGCTAGGCCCACTTTGCCATATGAAAAGTAAGGAATAAGCATGTCATAAAGGACACATCTGATTTTTTTCCCACTGTTTCACAGCCTGCAATTCAAACCCATTGACCATATCGTTATCAAGCAGCCAAGCTGAGCACCAGTGCGATAAAGGTAGATTAACATTGCCTGCTTGGTACATGGCAACTATTTCACCATATGCCAAATTAGTTATGATCTACTCAATCCATATAAAATTGTCACAATAGGGCTTTGGTCACATAAATTTAGCACAACTCATCATCAGCATGCTCAATAAATAAATAAAAATAATGTAGAGGAAAAAGAACTATAAGAATGCATCTTACAATGTGAACAGCTGCCACACTGTTGACATTTTTAAACAGAAACAGTGTCTCTCAACATTTTTTTTAATCTCTGTGGTCTACCACAATGGAAAATACGATGTATTTTCTGAAGGAACTACTATGATACTGAAAGAGAAATTTTAATACATGGTATTTTAAGAAAGATGGGGATATCCAGCTTGCTAACTGCTAGGAAGCAAGTAGTTGGCTTTCAAGTAAAGCAAGAGAAGCATCAAAAACACAATCAAATCAGAATGTAGGAAGAAAGATGCATACCATATGGCTATACCAGAGAGCAGCTGGCTCTTGGGGCTTGCTTGGGGACATTTGGTATCTTTGAGTCAAATAACAAATTATCAGCAACACCTGCTGAAAATGTTTGAAAGTACTCTTCAAGTGTGAACTGTGCACACAATTAAAGGTGCTTGAACCCACATTCTCTCCGTTCTTTTAGCATTTGTCTACATTCAAGAAATAAGTATTTGGCTCTTATGATGTTTCGGAATTCCAAATTCTGCCTGCTTAAATTCCTGTCTTAAAAATCCTGAGTTTGTCTGATTTGTTGAATTTTAACCAACTGAGAGTGCAATCCTGTGCACACTTACTTGTGAGTAAGCACCATTGAATGTTATAGGACTTCCGCATCGAGAGGTGTAGGATGAAGAATGTGCAAAAGAAATGAGCTGGAAATATACATACAGAAAATGCTGTTTCAGTTTTTTAAAGCGCCTTTTGAAACAGTGAACCAAGGCCAGGAAACCAAATTATAACAGTAACACCCTTTATCCCCAAGTTTGTGTGTTTCATGGCAGTTCTTACCTTGCATCAGCAGGCAAGTACTGATCCAGCATGGCAGAATCTTGTTGTCCTTAATGGCGTTCAACCATCGGATATGAAGGGGAGAGAACCTTTATGTTATTGTTAACTCTGCTGGTGAAAAGGGGGAATGTGTGCAATGTGCACCTGTGCCTCTCCCAACCCCCCGGCACTACTTGGGCAATGGTATTGTCTCCCTGCCAATTCGGTTCTTCTAAGGGGAGACCAATCCCTGCCTATTGACTTCATAAACATTTGGAAGGGGGGATGTTGATCTTGAATAGATGTTTTTGGTGGTACCTGGGCACTGGTCTGTCACCCCCCCCCCCCAGCCCTTTCAGGGCACTTGGACAGTCAGTTGCTGAGAGAAAGTGCCACTCGGCAGGATGCAAGTGGTCTGTTCAATTAATGGAACTTGAGTAAAACTTGGGAATCCCAATCATACAATGCAATTCTAAAGACACTTCCTTGGGAGTAAGCACTATTGAATAACATGGGACTTCCATCTGAGTAGAACTGCTTAGGATTGCTTCCCCCCTCCATCCAGCATCCACCAAAACATTATTTAAAATTCTTCACATTCAAACTTAAGTAAGGCCCCCTGCAAACCACTCACCTACTCTGCCCTTGCACAAATACTCCTGCCTACCCACAGCAAAAGGACAACTTATGGGGAAAACACAGGTTTGTTTAGGTGGAGGGGGATTCAGACAATCATGCTGCCTGCCTGCTTTCACTTGGGTGATGGAGGTTGTTGATGATTAATGTAAAAAAACCCCATTTTGCAGCAGAACAGTAAGAGTCAAAAGGAAGAATTTGCTTTTCATGATGGGAATGAAACTGTAAAGCACAAGGAAATATGGCAGCAAAAGTAGTAATTTATTAGCACTATCATTACATAGAAAAAAGTGAACATGAATCATAATTATTTTTAATGCCACCGCTGCTCTGCTACTACTTTGCAAGCCAGTTTCCCACCATACTGTGTACCTGCTGACATTCACCCTCTTTGAATCTCATTGTTGTGTGTGTATGTGTGTAGTGTGAGGAAAAACTCAATGAACTAATGGTTTAGAGGAAGGGGCAGTAATGGCAGATGTGGGGTTTTTTGTTAAGCATGAAAACAGCTGCCCCAGAGCTTCATTTCCCTGCCCCACCCCTGAAAAGAAGAGTATGTGCATATGCATACAGCCAACACACATCTTGATGCCTTCCCCAAACATTCTTTAGCATCCATAAACACTAAACCCCATTGTTGTATGTGCTCAAACTTGGTGAGTTGATGGTCTAGATGAAGGACTGTGTTCTATGCAATTTTCTTACTGTTAATTGCAAAAACAGCATCCCAAAGAGATTTGAAGTTCTCATTGCAAAGAATGTGACCACAACCCATGATAACAAAAAAACCTCAAATGGATTAGTTCCAAAATGGCAATGATCCACCTGGAAAAATCCATTAACAGTGGATAGTTAATTTGGAAACCCTGGATTCAATACTGAAATGGACATTTTCTCAGAGCATACCTCATGTGTAGGCTTATTCTGCAAAATACTTCTCTAGGTGTAAATGGCAGATTTAGTTCTACACAAAATTTAACAAAAGTTTACATATTTGTAATATCTATTCCCTACCTTTTGTCTGGAAAGCAGCTGTAGGAGACAAAACAAAATCAAACATTGTCAACTAGGATCACAAAATGAAGCAGCAGATTGACTCACAGAATTTTGTGAAGCCAACAACCTGTTCATTGCTAACACGTGCTAAAGACATAAGAATCATAGTGCCAAAATACAATCTAAATAATATTTGTAAAGAATCTAAAAACCATGTAAAGAACAGAAATCTTCAGTCTACATTCCAATTCCAAAAAGGGGATGTAAAAGAATACAGCAACTATCCCCTATTCAGTTTCCCATACAAGCAAAGTAATGTTCAACTCTTACCAGAGCCGGATTTAGATGAAGAGAGGCCCTAGGCTACTCCACTTGTGAGGCCCCTCCCAATCCCCCACCCCCATGACTAGAAGAAAATGGAAGAGTGTTATAAACAAAATTGAGTGAAGCCAAGGATGATGACGGGTATTTAAAAATCTGCAATTCACAATTTCTCCTCTAAAAGACATAAGATGTTATTGTTAAATACCATAGTGATTGTAAAAAAAATTGCATAAATGTTAAAATCAACACTGAAAAACTTTTGCAATAACTGAACTTTGTAAACCTTTTGTGGAATAAGCATTAATTTTTAGGAAAATGAAGTTGTAATGTTATTCTTTTTTTAAAAAACCTTGAGTTTACAAATTATATTGCCTGGGAAGTGTAAATTTGTGTGTGTGTGTGTGTGTGTGTTGTAAAATCTTTATTGTTATATTCCAAGAACAAAAACCCATCGCCACAACACCCGTGTAGGGACAGCCAGGTGGTAGCTACATAAATATTGTTCCATACCATATTGTATCACATTCACAATTACTCCCAATACAACTCTATTGCCCTATACATCATTCCACATAACCTTACAATCAAATATTCTTCTCAATTTCCTATTAACCGACTAATCATCCCAAATTGTTGAAACAATTCTAAATACCTCACTATCCTTCTAAACCAATTCTCCTCTTGTTCACTAACCTTTAACCCATTCATTCTATGTATCTTCATCGTAAGGTACTCTAAAACTATTATATTATTCATTTTATCCCTCCAGTGATTAATCATCAATTCCTCAGCTTCTTTCCAATTCCTTGCTATCACCTGTCTTGCTGCTACTAACATCAAATTTATCCACTTAGATTCCTCTCTTGTCCTTAACCCTATTCCATCCAAATTAATAAGTGCCATTGCTTTAGATATTCTTACCCTTCCTCCCACTATCCTTGACATTTCCAACCCAATCTGATCCCATAATTTCTTTACTAAGGGACAATCCCACCACATGTGACTGAACATTCCCAATTCTCTACACTTCCTCCAACAATTTTTACTCCCCGATTTTGAAATATAATATAACTTGACCGGTGTATAGTACCATTTCTGTATCATCTTCAAACCTTGCTCCTGCATTAACCTAGAAGTAGTAATAAAAGGAGGTAGCCTAAAGATCTTTTCCCACTCGTTATCCCTAATATTACTTTGAATATCTGTTTCCCAATATTCCTTCAAAAACTCTCTCGGTGATTCCCCTATACCTAATAAGACCTTATACAGTTTTGAAACTATTTTTGCCTTATCTTCTCCATACTCTTTCACCAATTTTTCAAAGAGAGTGGCTAATCTTTTACCAATATTGTTAATTTCTTCCTTTTTCAACAATGAGGAAATTTGGTTTTTTTGCAGCCAATTAATCCAGTTCAAAATATTCTTCTCCTCGTCCACCCTCTGGGAAGTGTAAATAATATGATCATGATTACCTGACAGTGTGGCACTTTTAGAATCAACTTTATGTTGTCATTAAACAGTCAGTTTTAAAATACATATTAAGAAGTAAACTACAACCATCAAATACAGTAAGACTTAAAATGTTTTTTTCTACGCTTCCTCATAGCAAAATCATCCAAAATTTCATCAAAATTTGTTTGTCTAAGTCTGTCACTTTCAATGTACAAAATGCTCAGTGCGGACAACCTCTCTTGAGACATCGTGGCCCTTAATTCATTTTTAATTCTTTTGAGTCTTGAAAAACTCCTCTCTCCCGAGCAGTTAGTGACCATAAAGCTAAGAAACAGTCGCAAGATTGCTTCCACATTAGGAAAGGCCATCTGAATTTTTTCCTTGTATATCATTTGATAAAGGTCTGTATGAGACAGAGAGTGCTCTTCTGTAAGCCTATGGCTTTGTCTCACGTACAGGCAAAAGTGCAAAAGTTCATCAATAAGTTTCAGGTCAATATCTTCTGGGTATGCTTCCATCAACAGTTCAACACCTTGCTGAATTTCTTGCTTAGATGCTGTCAGATTAGCAAGAATGGAAAACAATTGTGCAACATCACTGTACACAGTACTTCTTCTCTTTAAATTGGCTTCAAGTGTATCTAATATAGGAATAAAGGATCTTATCCTAAACTTATCTCTTGAAGAAAATGCATCTAAGGCATCAGGTGCACTTCTGTCATTTCTTTGCCGTTCCCTTACTCTTTGTCTCCTTGTTTTGTAGTTAACATTTGGCAAGGTGGCTTTTGCTTGTTTCTCAAGCTCATCAAAATCTTCTCTAACTTTCCTTAAAAAATCCAGAAGTGAACTGTACAAACTTGCACAAGAACTTAATAACAGTTCTGATTTCTGAAGGGCTTTGCTGACCTTGTGAAAATGACCTAGCACACAGGTCAAAAAATGCAGCATAAACACAAATTACAGTTCTTCCATTTTCTGCAAAATATTGTTAGCTTGAAGCCTGGTCTTCCCCTTCCCATTAACGTCAGAGTACAAATGACTGAGGGCATCAGTGATAGCACTGTAGCTTTCCAAAACAGCTTCTGTGGCTTTAGCGTGTGTGTCCCACCAAATGTCTGACAAATATTTAGGCACTTTAGACTGAGGTGGCAAAACTGATTTTAGAACTGCCCGTCTCTTTGTGGAGGATGAAAAGAAGGTATAAATTTCATTGATAATGCCAAAACAGTTCACTGCATCAAGGCAGCAATCCACAGCTGAATGGCCCACCAGATTTAAAGAGTGACCTGTACATGGAATAAATCTTGCAAATTGGTTTTTTCCGATGATTTTTTGCTGCATACCGTTGTACTTACCAGCCATGTTGGCAGCGTTGTCATAAGACTGCCCTCGGCATTTTCTAAAGTCAGTTTCAAGCTCAGTAGTGAAATAGTTGAACAATAAATCAGCCATGCTTTCATTTGGTCTTTTAGCTCAAGGAAAGTTAAAAATCTCTCAGTTGGCAAACCATCTTCAGGTGATACATATCTGATAATTAAAGTCAACTGATCAGTATGTGAAATGTCAGGAGTGGAATCTACTGAAAAGCTGAAATATTTAGCCTCATTCACATCAGCCAGAATTGCATCCTTAACTTTTTTTGCCATGAGTTGAATAATTTCCTCACATATAGTTTTTGACAAGTAAGAGGGATTGCCTGATCCAGAATGTCCATACCAATTGATATGAGCAAGTAAAAATGGATCAAATTTTGCCACTAGTTCTAAAAGACCAAGATAATTGCCATTATTTGGACATCCAAAGTGTTCATTGTCTCCTCTGAATGGTAAGCCTCGTTCTACAAGAGTGCATATTACAGCAATAGTTCTCTCCATGACATGCCGCCAGTACTGCTGTTCTGCTTTTATTTGTTCCTCTAGCTTGGAAGTTAACGTTTTCCCTCGCTTCCTTGTTAGGTAGGCCAACATGGCATTCCTATGCTTCTCTGAGTTTTCATGAGTTTGGATAAGATGGGGGTTTTGCCAGTCATCACACCCTTCAGTAGCTAAAGCTGTAGAAGAAGATGCAAGGTTTGGAAAGAGTTTACAAACAAAGCAATAAATCTGGCCTTTTGAGGGAGAATATACAAGCCACTCTCGGCTATATGTTTCCCCATTTGCTTTTGTTGAATAAAAAAGAGCTTTTGTGCAAAACCTGGACTGCTTTTTGTACACTCGCTTGGAATTTGAAAATGGTCCACAATGATGCAGAACTTGAGAGGGACCCCTCTCTACCCAATAGAATACTTCCTCATGTGATAATTCTGACCACAAACCAACATCTGTTACAGTAGATATATGTTTGGTATTATTTTTATCTGCATTTGGAACACCTTGGACTTGGCCTATCTTACCAGGTATGAACTGTAAAATCTGACTATTTACATTATTTTCTTGTGGCTCTTTAGCCTCTCCCTGTCCAGTAAGTGACTCTTGAATTAGTTCTATATTTTCAGTTTGAGCCAGCATCATGGCTGCTTCCTCATAATCAGCTTGCTGTTCCACATCCTGCTTCACTGTTTCTATTTCAGGGAGGTTTTTGTCTGGTTGCATGCTAGTAGTTGGCTCAGGCTGGATAGCTTCACTGTTGTCTCTTGTTGCTTCAATGAGTGGTTGATGCACAAAAGCAGTGATTGGTCTTAACTTCATTACCATAGCATTTTCAAGTCTCTGTCTCTTGCGCTTGCTAGCACCACTTTCAAATCTTTTACTCATGCTCAGATTAGAATCTAAAAATTAAAATTAATCTTCAACTGGATAAACACGTGGCTCAGAAGTCCATCAGTGGCTATTGGCACAAGGCAGGGCTCATTTGGAGCTGGAACGCACAGGAACGGTGTTCTGGTAGATCTGAAAAGAGGTCACATGGGTTTTGGCCTCACCCACGTGATTTCTTTTCCTCCGAGTGCAAGGCGAGTGAGGCTGGGCTTCAAAGGAAGAGTAAGCTGCTTGGATTCATTCTGCTCTCCTCCTTTTCTTTCATTTGTGACTTGGGGCAGGGGGAGAGAGAGAAAATGAGTGAATGACTGCAAAGCGAGTGGTGCTGAGCTCCAAAGGAACACAAGCTGCTTGGATTCATTCTGCTCTGCTCCTTTACTTTCGTTTGTGACTGTGGGGGGCAGGGGAGAGAAAATGAGTGAATGAGTGCAAGGCAAGTGGTGCTGGGCTCCAAAGGAACGTAAGCTGCTTGGAATTCATGCTGCTTTATTTTCATTCGTGACTTGTAAGAGAGAGTGAGTACATGGGTGCAAGCAGGGCTGGCTCTCCAGAGGAGGGTAAGCTGCATTGAGTTCATTCTGCTTTAAGGAAATACCTGGAGATTTTTGCAGAAAGGGGCCTGAGGGGTGGATGTTGCCTTCTGACACACTTCTAGTGATGTCAGGGGGTGTGACATATGCTAATGAGTTTTGCTAATGAGTTCCTGCAGTTCTTTTTCTAAGAAATGACCCCTGGCACAAGGTATAGATGGTTGCTGCTGAAGGTTTACATAATTCAGTTTGGCACCTGCACATTTTGGGGCTTTTCCCCTCCCAGGATCCTTCTTAAGGCACTGGTAGCAGGCAGAGCAGGGGAGAATCCGTGGTCAGAACACCAGACTGGGGTTTTAAACAAAGAACAAAGATTTTATTGACTATTTACAAGTAACAGGATTTTAAACACAAAAAGGCACTTTAAATCAAACATAGAAAGGAAAACACCACCAGGCACAAATAAAATAAGACAAAATGCAGTTCCTCTGTCCCTGAACTGATCCCTATACTTATTTTCCCTCGGGATGAGGTTCTGTTATTAACTTGCAGCCTGGCCTCCTGCCTTCTACAGGTAGTTCTGGATCCCTCTGAGGATCCCTTCCCACTGCTGTCTTCCCTGATCCCCAATGCCTCTCTCTGCCTGTGGGCAATCTGCAGCAAGAACTTCCTGGCCTCTCTGAGGGTTGCAGGATGACTCCCCCCTCCCAGGCTGGCTGGAGCATTTATATCTTCTGACTCCGCCCCCTGGCTTTCCCGCACTTTTTGGCCATAGAGGCACCTGGGATTTGTAGGCATACCCTGGAGTTTTGCCCAACTTCCCAGGGTGTGTGGCCATTTTAACTTAACTAAACAACCTAAATTAAAGCAAACACAAGATGGAGTCTATTCCATCACATCCAACAAGCCAACCCTATAGCACAACATCATTTTCCATTCTAAACATTTTCAAAAGTTTATAAACTCCCAAAATTGCCAAAAGGATTCAAAATAATTTTCTCCAAGACACATGCATTTAGGAGGCTTGAAAATGATGCAAAAACATAGGTTAATAATTACCTATATTTTCTCATCTAGTAATGCCAGCAGCAGCAAACACCAGGCTTCCATCCAATAATCAATACTAGCCATTTAAAAGAGCCAACTGCCAAAAAATGTTATATAAAATAAATATGTAAAACTTTGATTAGATTCTGCAATGGCTTTAGAACAATTTATCTACTATTAATGTATGAAGCAGTATTGTTTGGATGTATTGGCATGACAATTGACACCATCAATATTTCTTTTCATATCCAAGAAGTTCTGAGAAAGGGGTTGCAAGTGCCTGTGAAGTGTGAGAGATAGACTTCCCTGCCTGGGAGGGGTGAGGCCAGTGCAATCCTAAGCAGAATTATGCTCTTCAACGGTGAGAGAAATTTAACTTTCCTACCAATACAGGCCGTTCCCACACTACTCACCTTCATCTGGAACACTGCGGAATGTCGCAAAAAAACTGCGGAAGATAGCATTTTCTCACGCGAGTTTTGCATGACATCATGCAAAACTCGAGCAAGAAGACGCTATCTTCCGCGTTTTTTCGTGACATTCTGCAGCATTCCGGATGAAGGTGAGTAGTGTGGAAATGGCCACTGTCTCTTCTTTCTCTTGCGTAGGCCCACTGAATGTTCCATTCTCAGAATATTATTATTTATTCCTTTCTTATTTATTTTGGGATTGTTTGAAAAATGTTGAGCTCTGCTGTCCTGGGGTTGGAGCCTGGGGGAGGTTCACTCTCCAGGATGCCCTTCCTGTCAAGGCTGCTGGTTTGTAGGCTTCAGAAATTGGGAGGAGGAGCTTAAAGACAACCAAGAGGAGGCCAGACCAGAGGGAGAAGGCACAGGAAGCAGGGACAGCCAGCCAACAGCTAACCAGACATAAACCTTACCAGCGGTAGAGGGAAGGCAGTCAAGGCACCACAGGGTCATGCAGGCAGGCTAGAAGGGATTAGCCAGAGCCAGGTGGGGCAGGAAGACAAGCAGTCACAGGTGGAGCTGCCTGGGGCACTCTACAGGAAAAGCTTGTCAGCCAGCCAAGGAGGAACAGGTGTGACTGTCCTGGGCAGCCTGCAGAGCAAACCCAGTTGCAGTTGCCTGAGTCAGCCAAGGGTGTGGTTAGAATGCCAGAGGGGTGTGTGGCTGACAGGTGGAGCAGGGAATCTCCCTGCCGGGGCTCCTAAACTCCCACTGGAGATGTGGGGCTAGCTGGTCTCCACCTGCCCCTTCTAACCCTCTGAGGCTTGGGTGCTTTTTTCCCTCCCTCTGGTGATAGCAGGTTCTGGCCCTGGGTGTCTGCTGGGGTGACTGGGCAGCTGTCTCCTGTCCCCTGTCCCCTTCTCCCAGCAAGTCCGGGGGCTGCACTTCAGACCCCAGACATAACACACACACATTTTGACTTGCCTAAATCCTGAAGAAATTGGAGGAGCTTTACAGCACCCACACACCCTCTGTCCCCTTAGAGCAGCCGGGTTTCCTCTTGCTGGCTCCCATCAGTTCTCTCTCCAGCTTCCTCCCCAGCCTCCTTCACCTGCTACCGTTTTATAGGGACCTCCTGGGTGTGGCCCCATCCTCTAGCCTCCATCCCCTCCCAGGACCATTCTATAATGGATTGTTATCCATGACTAATTAAGGCTTCTACAGTTCAGACAAAAGATTTAATCTTAAATCCTGAACAGCTTCTAGACCTTCGATTAAGACCTGATACAGCTTCACTCATTTAAAGAAGCTGCTTGTCAGTATAAAATTATTTATAGGGTTCTTCTTGAAATACTCTCCCTTAGAGACACAAAGACTGCTTTTAAGAGTTTATTGATTTCTTTTATTAAAATAAACTCTAGTCTTTTTAATGAAGCAAGATATCAAAATATAGATGCTTAATATAAAACCTAAAAAGATGGAACATAGAAAAGCAACAAGAATTAAGTTTACTAACATTTCTTAATTAACTCTTAAGTTTAAACCAAGCAGGTTTACTATGAAATGCATAAAAAAGACCTCAGATAAAATCCTTGAATAGGAGACTGTTTTTCCTTGGTCTCCTACAGGAAAAGTGTTTTTGCCATATATCAAAGGAATTACTGATCAGATGGGAAAGCTTATGAAAAAGCATAACCTTCAAGCAGTATTCAGACCCACCCGAAAAATACAACAGATGCTACGATCAGCAAAAGACAGTAGAGACCCCCTCACCTCTGCAGGAGTATACCGTATACCCTGCAGCTGTGGACAAGTTTACATCGGGACCACAAAGCGTAGCATCCAGACAAGAATAAAAGAACATGAAAGACACTGCAGACTTGGACAACCTGAAAAATCAGCAGTGGCTGAACATAGCCTAACGCAAACAGGGCACAGTATCTTATTCCAGGACACCAAAATACTGGACAACACTTCCAACTACTTTGTCAGACTGCACAGGGAAGCCATTGAAATTCACAAGCATAAGCAAAACTTCAACAGGAAAGAAGAAACCTTAAGAATGAACAGAGCATGGTTTCCAGTTTGAAAAACACCAGGCTAACAAAACATTCTATCCCCGACAATAGCCCTGCAGAGAAGATTAGCACATCAAGTACCAATCCATATGCAAAAGAACCTCCTCAGGATACAGTGAAGCCTCCCGCCATTAGCATTCCACACCCTGGGAAACTCTTACAGGATGACTCAGCTCAACCCCACCCCTCCTGAGTAGATACAAATGACCTACATCTTTTCCACACTGTGACACTGAGAGATCTCTGTCTTCTGGTGCTACACCTCTGAAGATGCCAGCCACAGCTGCTGGTGAAACGTCAGGAACTACAATGCCAAGACCACGGCAATACAGCCCGGAAAACCCACAACAACCATTCCAGAGCCTTGTCTGACATTCTAACCACTATACATACTGTTGTTATTTTGCAATAATTCATTACTCATATTTGGTGAGGCAGCAGTTACTGCAGCTACTATGTGTCATGAGTTATCTTGTTACATTACTTTCTATTATAAAAACGTCATTGTGTCTGCTCTTTCCAACTTCATATGAATACTTGAAGCTCTTTCAAAGTATGTGCTAAGATTGTTCTCATGTTTTCTTCCCATCCCCCTCTATCCACTCCATAATTCCCCTGTCTCCCAAAACATTACGAAATACAGGCATCTTTGTGAACCAACTTGTCTTTGGCACAGAACATAATTACTTCTTTTCCAACCCAATGTGCACTAGTCTAGCCATCAGGGACAGCTGAAAAGAGAATTAAAGTTGAATGTGGAGTTACTGTGCTATCATTCAACTGAGATTTAAGTGTACTTTCTGTCACATTAACAGGCTGAACTGGATAAAGTGATACAAGTGTGTAACATAAGTGTTGGGTAGTATTAAATACTCTGGTGCTTTCTATCAGTGCAGCATTAACAAATATGACATTGAAGGTGTTACCTGTCAAGACATCCAAACTTAATAGTGTGTCTATATTAAAAGCTATAACCAGCAGTGCCAACAGGGCCAGAAGCATAGATATTACAGCAACAGAAGAATGAAATAGTGTGCCAAGGGAAAGGTATCATTAACAAATGCATGTAATAAATACATTATTGTGTAGTTTATTTCTCTGGAAGTATGCTGGCTTTATAATAATTACTATTAATCTGTTTTTATAAAACCCTTTCCTAAAATATCCCTCTAAATGTTATATGACAATTGCAAATGAAAGCAATATTCATTTTCAGTGGCAATTCTCAGAATGTATAGTATATATCCTATAACTATGACTTTTTAGAACCACTATACATTTAATACTGAGCTATTTTCTGACCAGTCTTCTGAGTTTCAAAGTATTTCTGTATAATTAAAATCAAAGCATTTTGTTAATTTAATTTAACAAGGGTTACAATAGAGAAAGCACTTTAATATCTTGCTTGAATCAAATCCTTTTCACACAATATTTTAAACTTAAATCCTATATTCACAATACCTTTGGATGATCTGAAGTTACCACAACGTAACTTTATTGTATCAGTTTCAGATGGTGTATATGTTCTTTGAATTACTTTCAAAATATGAGATCTAGATTCTGGAGTCCCATGAAACTCTTTTTTTCATGGTTGGCGATCTCTGTTTTCACTTCTCAGTGAATGTAAGAGATTCCCTGTTGCAATAGCTACACAGGTGCCTGAGGAAGAAGCTGGCGCTGGACAGGGTCCTTTACCTGAGGCTTCCCCTCCTCTAGCAGTTGTGACACAGCAGTGGGGGGAGGGGCAGCACAAGGTGTCCTTTGGAGTAGTTTAGGTGGATATGAGTCTTCCAATCCTCCAGTTCATCCCAGGAACACAAAGAAGCTAGAGGAACTGAGGGAGGAGCTCACACAAGTGAGCCTTCTCAGTTTTTTCTGAGACCAGCAGCAGGTTTTTCAGGGAGGGAAAGGAGGAGATGATGGAGGTGGCAGAAGAGGAAGAGATGGATGGAGTGCCCCCAGGGTGCTGCCATCTCAACTCCTTTGCCTTCAGCTATCTTTTTCTGACACACCTGTGATGTGGACAACATTATGAGTTAGCTGGAGGTACCTGGAATGTCTTCCAACAATAGAGAACTAAGCTTGCCCAGCCCACTTTCCCAATAGGCAAGTGACCAGAACAGGCAAAATTATCTTGAGTAATAAACATTTGAAAATATTACAGTAGGGCAGAAGATCCCTTATCTTTCCTTCTATGTACCTCATATGAGAGGTCCATCTGCCTGTTGGCTCAATGTATTTGATAGGGCTAGCAATTTATATTCTTTAAACTATCCCAGGATGCAGCAGCCTCTCAATATGACATGACTAAACACATTTGTAAAAATGCCTTGAAATTTCAGGAAAATCTCTGTCCTCATTAAGTATGAAAGTATATTATTTGCTGAAGGTTCAGTTGCTAAGGTTATGAGACATAAACTGTGATCTTTGTAAACTCACAATATATGAGAAACAAATAGTGGATGAAGAAAAAGCAATTAGCTGAATGGCACTCTAACAATCTTCATTTCGCTGGTATAACCTTGTACATACAAATAGTAAATAGGTTTCTATTTGATTGCATATGTGATCACATTTTGACTTGGGGGGGATTCACATGACCAGTTCTGCAATGAAGATGAAGCAAGTAATATTGTCAATGATTTCTGTGGCACTTGAAGTGTGCAGAACAATTAAAAATCCTTTTTCTTGTTTGTCCTCTCTATAACCCAATGAAAATGGCCACTGTCATGCCCAGTCCAAGGAGGAGTGACTCGGGCTGAAAAACAGATTGTGGCCAAAGAACATCTAATGATGATTTCCTGAATGAACAGGAATTTGAACCCATTCTGCAAGATTCAGATCTTACACGTTTTCTATTAAATCTACATCTTCACATGGTAATGAGTTGTATGACCTTGTCCATCATGCAATCATGTTTAATCATAAAACTGTAAACATTTCATTGAAAAACTTGTGAAAGAATGGACTCACAAGCCCTTCCCTGTCCCTTCTGGTGCCCCCCCCCGAAGGTCAGAAAAACCCTATGGCCATCCCAAGTCTCCACTTGACAATGCCGAGTCTTCATCTTGCTCCCCAGGCTTGTCAAAAACAGATTATCAGTTGCCTCCAATGGCTCTGAAAGTATCTCCTGATAAATGGGGCTGTGTGTCTAGCTTTCTGTAACTATGTTACCATTCAAAGGCTCAGCCTAGTTGCTGTGCCTGCCAGCATCACTCTACAAGCTAGCATGGGAGTGATCTATTGTAAATCTGCACAATCAAGCTATTGTGTTGCAGGAATGGCAAGCTAATCCACTGTCATTCCAAATTGCCACACTTGACCAAATAGGTGTGGCATGAATTTTCAGAGATCGAGCCCTGTGACAGACCCTGTCTGTTAATGCCATATTGTGAGGGGAATTTTTCTGCCCCGTTACCTGTACCCAGTCCACCGGTAGCCTTCCAGTTCTTGCTTTAAGGTTGCCCCTTCCTGAAGGCACACTTGGATCTTCCCTAGACTTTCTTTCCCTAATCTTGATCTAAAGTTGCTGGCTAAGGTGTTGTATACAGCACAGAAAAAGTTTTTAACCAGATCTGGAAGTTTTATTTAAAAGGTCAAAGAGATTATAAAGTGGTAGGGGCAGGCACCAGTCCTGGGCCCGTCCCTCCGAACTCTATAACTGTTAGAAACAGATACAGAATACAAGGCAGCATGCAAGACACAACAATACACCAAGACAGCTACAATACCCTTTTTCCCCAATCAAGAGCTCTCCTGACTCCCCCCGTTGCACAGCAGCAGGACCTCAATAGGTCACTGCGTGTTGGCAAGAGCAAGGAGTAACGAGTGCTTGGTTCGTCCCTCTTTTATAGGGAAATATCAAAGGCTTGCTTCACTAACATCCTAATCAATTACGTTGTCTTTGTTCTTGAAAGACAGTTTCATTGAGGGTATTTTATGTAAATATAAGTCCATACATCCTTTACCTCTAAGATAGACTGCATCTTTGATATGCACTTGGCTACATTGCAAATTACAAAGGAATGTTCACACTTCACTAGCTATAGTTTTGGGATGTCCTGTTCTTCCCGGCGATAAGCTGTTTGCTCCAGTTTTTATCACTTAGCTCACAGTGATTTACATGTAAAGGCCAAATGCCCTCCAAAAGGCCTGTAACAATTAGCAACTTTTATGGCTGTTATCTGTTCTTTGTCACAGAGGGTGGAATCTTATGTCAGCTCTCAGGAAACGAAGCTTTATTCTACAGAGAGCCTTTGGAAGATTTCTTTCTCCAAATTATAGCTGGTTCTCTATTTCTAACATGGGCAGGGACCTAGTTCCAACCCACTAACAAAATGCTGACAATTTCCCCATTTGGGGCGGAACCAGTCCCACTAACAAGTTACTAATATTTGCTCCATCCATCAATCATTTTCTGGTGGGGTGTCAAACTTACTGAAGTTACTGTTGCTGCTCCTGAGGCACAGCATTGAGGAACACATTGAATAATACAACAAAGCACACATAGTGCTACAAGAACTACTACCATAATTATAATAAGGGTGTGTACTAATGTTTTTAACCAATTAGGCATGTCTGGGAACCAATCCCACCATGCATATCCGAAGTCTTGTGCCACTCCGTGGAATACTTTTACTGCATTCTTTAGGTCCTGCAAGTGAGTGGTGATTCTGCCTGATTCATTGACATAGAAACAACATTCCTCGTTTATTAGAGCACACACTCCTCCTTGCTGGGCCAAAAGGATGTCTAGGGCACGTCTATTTTGAATTGCCATCATAGCTACTGAATCTACTTCTGTTTGCAAGTGGTCTAATGAGTCAATTGTGTCATTAAAACTTCTTTCTATTTCCACTGAGATGTTAACTATGGCATTTTCTAGTTGATTTACTCCTAAGGAAGGAAAGAAAGCACGGAGAAATTTCCAACCAAAGGACTGATGTTCTACGAGGGGATTTGTAAACCTAGTCTTCCTACTTAACCTATGGAGAAAGCTACCTAAATTGGGTATATTTGGTGCACTTAGAGTTGGGTACAATGTAATATTAGGAAATATATACGCTAGAGTACACCGTCCAGCCCACCTTGGTGGCAAAGCTTTGAATGCATTTTTCCCACAAACAAAAAACAGTCCGGGTGGTTGCAATTTCATCATGATGGCACTATTGTGTTCTGGTATTGGAGTTATTGAATCCCATAAACTGCTAAAAAGACTATTACACTCTAAAATCCTTATGGTCTCTGAGGCTTGCTTTCCATCTTCCCAAGCTTTAAAATTCCCACATAACGCCGTCCTCTGAAACCATTCTATAGCTTCCCCTTGGATAACCTGGTTGTTTATACACTTAAGTATTGGGTGTTCTGGTGAGGTGATAGTTGTAATGTAGGCATGTACCCTTGCCTTACATGGGAGTTCCAAATTAAAGGTAGTTGCATTATACATGTCAATGTTGCCATAACAAATATCGTGTTTACATATACTCTGTCCTGATTTCTTTAGAGTTGGGATTGGAGTCCCAAAGTGTCCTACGTCTAAATCAATTATTTGGGCACATTTGTCTGGGTTTAGATTTCCTACCTACATTCCTCTAGAATTATTATTTCGAATATATAAAGGGTACACACAATTCTCTGGGGTAATACATGGTTCTGGTATTATATCTTGTTGCCACATCGCAGCCCATCTTGGTCCTGGATTGTGCCAGGATGCTTCAGGGGGTTCCTGAATCCTACCTACTTCTTCTTTGCCGTATTGATTACCTGTACTAGATTTTGAGTTTCCCAGATTACAAACTTTACTGGCACTGCAAAGAGGGTACTCTCCTGCTGAATTTTGAGAGCACTTTCACAAAGCCAACAATCCTTTAAACCTTACATCAGCTATTTTCTGTAAAACCTTATGATATGGATGGTTTAAACAATAAACAGTGGTTACAATACATGCAAAGCTTAACAACATGCCACTCTCCATCTTCAATGTTCATGTGCATTCGGTTCTTGAAAACAGTGTCCACAAATCCACTCCAATAGTTCTCCAAAGTCTTCAAGACTGTCTTTAGGAAAAGTCTGTTGGACCTTTTGATTAAGAGAGAGTCTTCTTCTTCTTGTGGGTCTGGATCTTCCAAAAGTCCTGTGTACTGTAGTCTTGTTTCACTCAAAGTCCAACAAAATCTTTTCACAATAGCACGAGTAGTTGATTTTCTAACATAAAAGTACAAGATAATGTCTTCTTGATAATCGTGTTCACAGATAAAAATGTTCAGAGCAACTTGCCCGCCAAAAAGTTTCCTCCCTCCAGCTATTCAGCAGGTAAAGAGGATTAAAAAATGATTCAAAGTGATTGCGAGTAGGGTGGTCAAAACTCGAGTTCAGTTGGGGCATCACTAGTATTCATACGCCTCTAGTTGGGGTGGCTTCAATGTTGAACGTGGGTGCAACAGTTACGGGTCTCATTGGAAGCTGTTGTATTTCTCTTCCTCAGCAGCGGGTGGCACAGCCGTTGCCTCTTCCTAGTGGTTGAAACCTTCCTCAGGAAGCGTTCTCGGCGAGATGACTTTTCTGGCGTGGGATGCGTGAATCCACGTGTCCTTCCCCTTAACCTTTATGGCTGTTGTGGTGATGAGCAGGGTCTCATAAGGCCCCTCCCACTTTGGCTGGAACCCATGCTTTCGTTTGTGCGTTAGAATCCACACTTGATCGCCAGGCAGGATGTTGTGACAGGTTGCATCTGCCGGCACCGACTGGGCATTCTGAACCTCTTGATGGATGTCCCTTAATAAGTTAGTCAAAGACAAAACATATTTAGTAACAGCATCACTTTTCTCTGTTATGCTCTGTAATTTTGGAGGGCTGTAGAAGACTGGAAAGGGTCTCCCAAACAAAATCTCATAAGAAGTGAGGCCATGTTTTCTATTAGGCGTGTTTCTCAGGTGCAACATGGCTAAGGGTAGTGCTTCTACCCATGTGAGACCTGTATCTTCACAGATCTTCTTCAATTTGTTCTTAATGTCCCCATTTTTCCATTCTATGGCACTGGAACTCTCTGGATGAGAATATGTCTGCTACAAAGGCGGGGCCTCTATCACTTGCTATAGTCACTGGAATCCCGAAACTTGGGTGAGCTCTCTAAACAAACACTTCACTGCTGCTTCCGTGGTCTGGTGTTTTACAGGGAAGCATTCTGTCCAACCACTAAACATGTCTATTACTGTAAGGCAATATTTAAATCCTCTACAAGGTGGTAATTCTATTAAATCAATTTGCAAATTCTGAAATGGTCCATAGACCCAAGGGTAAGCACTTCATGTCCGTTTTGGTTTTGCTGCAAATTTCTGGCAGGTTTGACAAGACTGGGTTTCCCTTTTGGCTTCCAGAGGAATTCCTGGAACATACCACATTTTCAAAATTTGGGTCCCTATTTTACCCATTCCCATGTGCACAACTGAGTGCGCGGTGTGGGCTAAACTTCTTGCCATTTCCATAGGAGCTACAGGTCTGCCATCAGGGACTACATAAATTTGGTTTGTTAAAGGAGGCCAATTGACAAGTAATGCCCCGGCTTTGAGCCAGGCTTCTTTTTCATGGGCAGGCACCCATTCTTGCACATTGGATAGGGCACTAAAAAGAACAGGGATCCCCAGGTCTGCCTTAACACCCATTTGTAAAACTGGGTTGTTGTCAGCTGCAAATTTTGCTGCTCTATCAGCTTGAGCATTACCATAGCTTTCAAAAGTGTCAGCTCCTGTGTGAGCTGCACAATGAATGACTGCAAGCTCCGCTGGCTGTTGTAATGCATCCAGCAGGCATGCTATAAATTTTCTATTTGCAACTTGTGTTCCTGCAGCTGTTAGGAACTCTCGGTGCTTCCAAATTTGTCCAACCCCATGACACACACTGAAGGCATAACGAGAGTCTGTGTAGATGTTCACTCTTTGATTTACTGCCAATTCACAGGTTCATGTCAACGCGAACAGTTCAGCGGCTTGCATGCTAGGGTGTGCAGGGAGCACTGCTGCTTCTAATATTTCCTCTCCCCAATTTACAACAGTATACCCTACTTTTAACTGGCCGAATTCGTCTCATTTGGCTGATCCATCAATAAAAACACAGAGGTCAGGATCAGGCAGAGGAGTACCTTGAATGTCTGGGTGGACGTTTCTTATTGCTTCTAATTTAATTAGGCAATCATGACAGTTGTTACCTGTGTCTCCCTCCTCCTCGCAGGGAGGGGGAGTAGTGTGGCTGGATTTAAACCCATACATCTCTGTAAGTGAACTGCTGGATCTAGTAATAGAATTCTTTCGTATTTAGTTAAACGCTCATTAGTGAGGTGCTGAGTGGACTTTCGAAGGAGTAGAGCTGGTACAGCATGATCTACAAAAACATGCAGCTCATGTCCTAAAGTTAAATCCTGCACTTTTTCCACCAGCAAAGCTGCTGCGGCCAACGCTCACAAACATGGAGGCCATCCTGCTGCAACAGGATCTAATTTTCCACTGTAGAAGGCTAGGGGGAGGGGAATTGGCCTGACCAGTTGTGTTAACACTCCTACTGCCGTCCCTCCCTTTCTGAGCAATAAAGAGCAAATGGTTTAGAGTAATTTGGGAAACCTAGCGCGGGAGGCTTCACTAACACCAATTTTAATTGTTGCCCACTCTCCTCTAAGTCTGGTGTCCACAAGACCAGATCAGGTGCCCCTTCCTTTGTTGCTGCATGAAGGGGTTTCACAAAGAATGAAAAATTTGGAATCTAAGCTCCACAGTAGCCTACTGCTCCCAAAAACGATCTGATGTCTCTTTTGGTTTTAGGTTGAGGCCAATTTAAAACTTCTTTTATATGCTCAGGGGAAATGAGTCGACGCTGAGATTAAATTTGTTGTCCAAGATAGCTCACAGAGTCCTGTACAAGCTGCAATTTTTCTTTATTAATTTTGTACTGCTTCATGGCTAAAAAATGAAGCAGAGCCAGAGTATCCACATGGCACGCCTCCCTTGTGGGCAAGGCTATCAAAAGGTCATCAACATGTGTAATTAGAGTCGACCCTGCGGGTAGTTCCAATTCCTTTAGATCCCTGACTAATGCCTGAGTAAACAAAGTTGGGCTTTCACAGTATCCCATAGGCAAATGTGTCCATGTTAAAGTCTGACCCTCATAAGTGAAAGCAAATAAGAATTGGCTGTCTGGGCTAACTCCCACTGTGAAAAAAGCAGAGGCTATGTCTATTACCGAGAACCACTTACTGTCCTCGGGGAGACTGGATAGAATGGTGTTGGGGTTGGGAACCAAATTGTATCGGGCTTCTACAATGTTGTTAATGGCTCTGAGATCTTGCACAAATCTGTAAACAGGGTGTCCATACTCATCAAACCACCCCTCCTTCCTAACTGGGAGGATGGGCGTATTTACAAGCGGAGCCTTGAGGGAGAATAGTTAAAACTCCTTGTTCAAACATAGATTCAATTACTGGTCTTATTCCTTCAACCTGCTCTTGGCTTAGTCTGTACTGAGGAACTTGTGGCAGGCAGGCTCCTGGCTTTAGGGCAATTGAGATTGGCTCTGTCTCTCTAACTGCTCCTACTTCGTGCTGGTGCGTAGTCCATAAAGTGGATGGTATATGTTCTAACCCTTCTAATTCTGTTTTTAAAGGAGATTCTTTTTCAGTTTCAGTGGCCATTAACATAATCAAGTTGGTACTGGGGGTGCCTGAGGCCTGTGGGGGCAGGTATAACCGTACTTTCCCCGATGGGTCAAATTGCACGCTTGCTCCAAATTTCATTAGCAAGTTGCGTCCTAACAAATTTACAGGGGTGGTTGGAGACAATAAGACTTTATGCTTAGTATTGGCTGAATCTAAACAAATTTCAACTTCTTTTGAATATTGGTGGGGTATAACACTTCCCCCAAACCCCACAGTTGGAATGGTGGGACTCTCCGATACCAAATCTGTTTCATCTAATCATGGTAAAACTCGCTCCGGAATCGACACGATGCATATGACTCTTACCTGCTACAATAAGTTCTACCATGGGCTCTTTGGCTGTCACAGATCCACCATCACTTGTGGGGCATTCCAGAGCAGTTGTCAATAGGACCCATCCCAAGGATTTTCCATTTGCACTTGGGGACTGGGACCTCTCCAGGCACCTCTGGATGCATTTAGAAAAGTCCAGGGTCTCGGCTGGTGTGCTATGAACGGATGAGTTTGCGGTTGGGGCGGCACAAATGGAGCAGACTGTGGGTTAAGAGGCTGCTGCACCTGGTTAAATGGATTGTTTGGAGAAAACTGGAATGCAGGGGCCTCAGGCAGTGGTGCCTGGCCATTCTGAAAACCTCTATTGTTACAAGTTCAGATATAATGTTCTTGCATCCCACAGAGAAAACAAACTACAGTGTGTGGTCCTCCTGAGTAGGACTGAGCTGGATAAGATAGTGCTCACTGGCGGGGGCAAAAGCCTTGCCACCGCGGACAGAGGTAAAGGAAACGGGTTGTCTCTCTCCCCCTAGAATTTGCACTTGAGGTGCAAATGACACCATTTGTCCCTGTGGTGTTGCTAAGGAAGCAAGCGTAATTACAGGAAGATTTTCTTTTGTTTTTTCCTGTAGATTTTTCCTTCTTATCCTCAAACTCCTTTTTCAAGTTATCTGCTTGTAAAGCCATGACTGTCCTAGCAACTTCTTTTTCTTTTACTCTATCCTTTAACAGGTTTTCCAAAAACTGAGTTGCTGCAGCCATGATGTCTGCAATAGGCTTATCCTGCCATCCCATGACAGCATTTTTCACTTGTGAACCAAGTTTGAGTATGAGCCCATCCACAATCAAAGGAACCACTTGTCCTGCCTGATCTGGTTATTGTGGGTCAATGTTAGAGTGCTGACAGACTGCGTTTTCTAGTCTCGTCAGAAACTCTCTTGGGGACTCAAATTTTTTCTGTTTTACATCTCTGATTTCCCCCATGCTATATTCTTGGGGAATGCTTGTCTAAGAGCAGCTAGCGTAGTTCTCTGTAACTGAGGGCCAAGCTACAAGTGACGAATGACACTTGAATGGCAAGTGGATTGAGTGGAGGGCAAGTGAACAGGGAGAAATACACTTGCTGTTCAAGTGTCATTTGTCACTTGTAGCTTGGCCCTGAGTTGCTTACTGTAAAACCTGATCTGTAATTACTGCATTTGGGGCAGGGGTGTCCTCCCATCAGTGGCTGTCCGAGCATGCTGCATGACTAAAGTGAACTCATAGGGCATAGTTGTAATTTTTACCAGCTTCTCTAGATCTGCAGGTAATGGAGTGTACAGATTAATTAAATCCTGCAATTCTTTAATGTACCCATTAATGTCATCATTTGGGTCTGGGAGTCTTGCTCTGAACTGGTACATTTCCATAGCAGACCAGGGTACATAGGTTGGGATGGGGTCTGCCTGTTGTCCCCCATTTAGGTTGGGATAAATTCTTACTGGCAAATTGATAGGCAGGTCAGTCAGTCAGTCAGATTTATTTACAGTTAAAAACCAGTACAGACTTGTAAAAAACATAAGTGAGGATCATACACAAAATACACCACTTTATAAAAATAATTATATAAATATATAATTATATAAAAACTTGGCAATATACGTACAAAAGTGTGGGCTTTCAGGGTTATAAATAAAAGCAGATGTTACTTTGCACATTCCCTGCGGATTCTACAAGCTGCGGCTAAAAATCTGGCACTAGCCAACGTGATCTGGGGGTCAGCACCTAACAGGAGCTTATTCGTTTGCTCAGTGTCAGGGAGGCTCGAAAGCTTCTTCAATGCAGGTTGGATATGTTTGATACGTATTTCATGGTAGAATTTACAAGCAAGCATGATGTGCTCAATTGTTTCTACTTTCCCTGGATAGGCAGGTCAAAGTATTTCCTAGAAACAGGATGCCTGCGTCTCTTCCCATCAGTTGATTCCATTATTACCTTAGTCCCTTACTCATCCAAAAATCCTATAACCTTTAGGTGGTTATAGCCAGGTTTCAAACTGTCCTGCAGGTCACTTTCCAAAACGGGAGCCTTATCGGTAATGAACCCATTAAAGTCATCTACCTCCTCTCTGTCTAAGTCAGAAGTGATGGGAGTATCCTGCCTGATTGGTGACCCATCTCCTCCACGGTCTCCCCCATTCCTGTCCCTCCTGCTGCTATACCTACTTCTATCTCTTAGGGGTGGATTTTGCTATGGATCCCATTGTGGATCTTGCTGTGGGTTTTGCAGTGGGTTTAGGCCAGGTGGATTATTAGGTGGTGGATTATTAGGGGGCTGTGGCAGAAGCTGCTGCCCACAAGCAAACCAAGTTTCAAAACAATCATCAGTAGCCCCCAAACCCATAGTATCTACCTTGGGTAGTTCCATAGGCTCCATCACAGCCACAATGTTCCCATCGGTTGGTACCCAGGGTTGGTGGGGGCAGATGGCACCACTGACCTCTGCCGGGCACAGGCAACTTTAACCCATAACTTTAGATACTGAAAGTATGGTCCCTCTGGTGGTAAAAGGACTTTTAGAGCTGCCAACTTCCTTTTGTTAAAATAACCTTCTGATGGCCATTTAACTTCTGGCTCACAATTTCTTGTAAGCTGTGGCCAGTCTTTCTTACACAGCTGCACAAGCCACTTGCAAGTTAACCCAGTTGGCAATTCTAAAGCATTATTTTAAACAATCTCCAATGGAGAAAACCGTTTGGCTTTGCTTCCCATATTTTCTCCCATCTCCCGCTAACACAAAAATTCCAATCTCACTGGTGCTGTCAGACAGTACCTTTATTTACATACAGTTACCAATCAAAGATATCGCATTTATAAAAACAAACGCTTATATTTGCACACACAAACACACTTTAGGACCTTTTATAAAACAAGGTTCTGTTATTCTCTGGCATGCACAAGCACATGGGCACTTTTATGATTAAGTCCCTTATTACAAGCATACAAAGTTTCCCCTGGGATAATGTAGTGTTAGTGCAGTCACTTTAAGTGAAATCCCTCCCACCAGAACATAACCCAAGGAGCAAGAAAATAAAAGCATTTCACTCTCCCTCCAAGCACAAATCAAACAGCAAACTCTCACGCACATACAAATTGTACACACTTCTACCTCCCCCCTCCCAACTAGTAGACAATGGCAAAATACAACACAATACAATACAATATAATACAGCAATATTTCATAGGAAATTGCAGTTCAGAAATTGGAAACACAAGCGGAAACACAGCGGGCGTAGCTGCACTCCCTCCTGCATAATTAGAGGAGCCAAGCACTGTCTCCTCCACTCAGGCAGCAGGATAGTGAGATATTCAGTGGACGACTGAGTCCTTTTCACTTCCTTGAATCCACTCCGGGTGGCTTTAACGCCTTTCTCCCCAATGGATAAGTACCAAATTCCCTTAGAAAAATCAAGGCAGGCTGCTTGGCAACCAGCTCTCAAGCAGTACGATGGTCCCTTCCCCCTGACCAGGGAACATTTACTGGGCTCTAACTACAGTAAACCCACTTCACAGGTAATCAGCGATCCTGCACTGGTCCCTGGGAAACTACCAACCTAGGTTCCTTCTCTCCGTTACTCTCTTACTCTCTGTACTCTGGGCCCCCAAGCCCTTCCGGGGCAGCCTCTCACAATGGCTTGCCCTTCTTCTCAGAAATTCAAAGATAGCTACATGCCCAGAACTGTATCTTAGAATGAGTAAAATGAGCAGAGCATAGTTTCAAAACAAAGATTCCTTAGGAAAATTTCAATTCTAATGTTCAGAGGGATATTGCCTTACACCTTCTGAAGAGATCAATTAAATGGTTTTGATATAGTCATGTGAGATTCATATAATTAGATCTATATAAGGCCACACCCTAAAACCTCCTAAATCTCTCAGACTAGGGTTGTGTAGGGTTGTCTGAAAGCGCTTCAGTGAAAATCTTAGAAATTTTCTTTTCTCTTTTAAATTTAAAATAGAATACGTGGTAAAATGTATACTTTTTATTTCTAATTTCATTGACATATGCAAGTTTTTTTACATATTATTGTGATTATTTTACATTTAATTATTTCAAGATTGACTATATTGATTTTACATACAAATCTTTAAAGATAACTGTAATGATTTTAAGTAAATGTGTGTATGTGTCTTTAAATGGTGTGGTATAGATGAAGAGTGGGGGTGAAAGAGAGGGGTGAGTGAGTGACATGATTGGTTGATGACTGAGAGTGTGGGAGGTGTGAATTCAGTTTTAGACTGAGAGTGGAGAAAAAAGATTCAATCAGGGCAAGAGAGTCAAGCTGCATGCAGCCTTAGCATATTTAAGCATTTCTGTGAAAAATACTGAGTCTGGTTTTAGCAAGCAAGCTGTGTGCAGCCTGAGTATTTTTAAGCAGTTCTGAGAGAAATATTGAGTCAGGAAAAAGCAGGCAAGCTGTGTGCAGCCTGAGCTTGTGTATGTTGTCTGAGAGAAATACAACCTGTGTGGTAGCCTGAGCTGTGTGTTTGTGAAAGAACATTCAGTCATGAGAAAGTAGGCAAACTGTGTGTGCACCTGAGAAAAGGTCTTACTTGTAATTGAGAGAGAAATTAATATCAAAACCTGGCAATCTGTGTGTGAAGCCTGAGAGATCTGTGTGACTGGGTTTAAGTAAAGTAACTTTAAGAATTGAGAACTACTCTTTTGAAATGATTAAGTTTTAGAAATAATATGAAACCAATATGCTTCTTATAAAAATGCGGCACCTACCTGGCTGGCTGCGCGCAGCTCCAGCCAGGTGCCGTTGACTGACACACTGGAAGGGGGGAGGCCGCACCAACTCCGCCCTCCTTCCATGTGTGGGTTGGCTGGGCGGGGCAGAGCCAGAGCCGTTGAGGCTGCTCGGCCCTTGCCCAGCGCAGTTGCTTTGTGTCGCTCGGAGGGTGCGGTCCGTCCGAGCGACTGAGGGCAGCTTGGAGGCGGCGGCAGTGAGTCTCGGCGGAGGCGCGGCGGCGCGGCGGTGCGGAGAAAGGCCTCGGCGTCGGAGGAGGAAGCGGGGAGCCTCCGACGCGGCGAGGGTTGCGGCGGCAGCGTTCGTCTGCCGATCAAGGAGGCTGCTGTTGGGAGGCCCCGGCAGCGACGCGGGAGTGGCCTTCTGGGCCGAGTGGTGGCCGAGCCGGCCTTAGCTGCGGAGGCAGTATAGGCTTTGGGCCAGGAGCCTGAGGGGGCTCGTTGGGCGGGAGGCCCCTTGCCCCTAGGGGGGAAGAAATAAACAATTTCTGGCCTGGTTGGGTAGTGGGCCTTGGAAGGCGCGGCAGTTGCAGTGCAAGGGGAGGCCGTTGGGCCCGCGCTTTCTGGGCACGTGCTAGGAAGGGACGGCCCGGCAGGGCGGGGGAGCAGTTTTTGTCCCGCAGCAGGGGGCATCGTGCTGTGAGGGGCCCAGGAGGGGGTAGCCCTCATTATTTCTTGATTACCCGGGGGGCTTAGCATTTGTCGGGGGCAGCACTGAGTGGCTGTGGGGGCTTGATTAAGTCGGCGGCCATTTTGTGTTGACTGGGGTGGCCATTTTAAGGGTAAGTCCAGGGGTTTGCAATGCCTCCAAAAAAGGTAGGGCAGTCCCCAAAGGGAGGCAGACTGCTGGCAGGGGATCAGGAAAATGCCCCAATGTGGCTGGGTCTTCGTCTGAGGAGGAGGAATCAGTAGACCAGCAAAGTATAATTAAAAGGCTGGTGGCTTTGGAACAGGCCAAAAGTGCTACTGGGACAGCGCAGCAGGTAGCAGGTGTTACAAGGCCTATTAGGAGTGCTGCCAGGAATGCTACTAACAGAGACATTCTGCGTCGTTTGGCTATTTTAGAGGGAGCGACCGGATCAGTGGCTGGCGAAAGCAGCTGTGGGAAAGGCGCGGTTGCAGAGGAACAGCGGGAGTCGAATTTGGATGTGGACCAGGAGTGGCACGATGATTCTTCTCCGGTGGCTGTCGCTGTAGAGCCAATGGATATGGGTAAGGATAATGCACCACACTCTGGTACACGTTGGCCTTGGGGGCCGTGGGGGCACGCGGTAGCTGGCATGGCGCCGACGGCGTCAGGTGGGGCTTATGCGCCCTTAGCTGGGATGTCCTCTGGGGGACCTCAGTTGGCATGGCCTGGGTCGGGTGTTGGGTTGGCCCCACACCAGCTGTCTCATGCTAGTGCAGCTTGGGGCGGTAGTGGGGCGGCCTATTCTGGTTTCCCAACGGGATGGCCTGGTTTCGTGGGCAGCCCTTGGGGTTTTTACCCCCACTCGGGTTTGGCTTATGGTCAAGCGCCATATGGTGCCTTGCCTTTTGGTGAGACGGCTTTGCCATTGGGTGATCACCTTACACAGGCCACTAAAGATAAGCTACTGAAAGG
This sequence comes from Eublepharis macularius, assembly GCF_028583425.1. NCBI lineage: Eukaryota > Metazoa > Chordata > Lepidosauria > Squamata > Eublepharidae > Eublepharis > Eublepharis macularius. The sequence continues at coordinate 122,807,102 of NC_072792.1, forward strand.
GGAATACGTGGATGTTTTTTCTCTGCTCTTTAGGGAGCTGGAGAAAAAAGACAAGGATGAGATGGACGAGAGGGATAAGGAGCGCCTTAAAAGGCGACGCGTGGACAGGACTTGGAATAACTGGTTGCCTGGCTTTTTGATATATGCGGGGGTCGTAGCCAGGGCTCAGCCTAGCAGGGCTGTACAGTTGTTTCAGTATCTGGATACTGTGTTCAAGGCGTATACGGGCTTCTCGGGTGCTGCATGGATGCAGTATGACGAGGAGTTCCGGATGCGAGCGGCCATGAATCCAAGCATCCCCTGGGATAGGGTGCATCAGGAGTTGTGGCTGCATCTTATGTCCCCAGCCAAGCCGAACATGGAGGATAGATCAGATAGTGGGCATGTGGTTTATCGCTCCTCTCAGACCCCCAGTGCCCGCGGTGCAGCGGGCCAGCCGGTTCAACCCCGGCTTTTGTGCTGGGAGTTTGCATACAAAGGGTTGTGTGTTAGGAAGCCATGTCGGTTCAGGCATGAGTGCCCCTCTTGTGGAGGGGCCCATCCTTATAACTCCTGTAGCCGGGCCAAGCAGGCTTGGAACAGTAAGAAGTCAGGAGGGGGTGGTGCTGGAGGGCAGCACCCTTCTGGTAAAGGGACCCAGCCCAGTAAAACTGAGGGTCCTTAAGCAGTTGTTGGCTAGTTATCCTAAGCGGGATGATGCGGTTTATTTGTTGCAAGGTTTTAGGGAAGGTTTTCGGATACCAGCGTTGGGTGTTCGGGTGCCATATTTAGCTGATAATTTGCGGTCGATTGTGGGGAAAGAGGACATTGTTCAGAAAAAGATTGACAAGGAATGCGCTGAAGGCCGGGTGTTGGGGCCGTTTTTGGCCCCTCCTACCCCAAATTTTAGGGTTTCCCCACTTGGGATAGTGCCAAAGAAGGAGGCAGGTGAATTCCGCCTTATTCACCATTTGTCATATCCCAAGGGCGGGTCTGTGAATGATGCTATACCGGAGCACTTGTGCTCGGTAAAGTACACCACTTTTGACCAGGCAGTTAGGGTAGTCCGTAAGTGCGGGGTAGGGGCGGAAATGGCGAAGTGTGACATTAAGTCGGCCTTTCGTCTTTTGCCTGTTCACCCTGACGACTTCGAGCTCCTGGGGTTTAGGTTCCAGGATAGGTACTATATGGATAGGGCCCTACCGATGGGCTGTTCCATTTCTTGCGCCATGTTTGAGCGCTTTAGTACTTTCCTGGAGTGGGAGGTGCGGCGGCGGGCGGCTTGCCGCGACACAGCCCATTATTTGGACGATTTCCTTTTCGTTGGGCGGGCGGGGTCTGGACGGTGCGCCAGACTAATGGCCGTCTTCATGGCACTGGCTGAGGAACTTGGGGTTGATTGGTTGATTTGTTGATCTGGGAGAGTTTCCTTTCCGAGTTTAATGGGGTTACTCTGTGGCGGGACGACTTGCTCTTAGAGGCGGAGATGCAGGTGACGTCGGACGCCTCCGGATCTACTGGCTTTGGGGTTTATTTCCGTAGGCATTGGTGCGCGGAGCAATGGCCGCCGGACTGGCGGGCTGGTGCGCTAGTGCGGGATCTGACCTTTTTGGAGTTTTTTCCCATCTTGGTGGCAGTGCACCTATGGGGTCAGGAATTGGCAAACCACACTGTCCACTTCTGGTGTGACAACCAGGCGGTGGTACAGGTGGTCAATTCCCTGACCTCTAAATCTCCCAGGGTCATGAGATTGGTCAGGGAGTTTACTCTTATTTGTTTGCAGCTGAATATCTTGTTTAGGGCTCGGCATGTACCGGGGGTGGATAATGGTGTGGCGGACGCTTTGTCTCGCCTACAGATGGAGCGTTTTTGGACGCTTGCCCCGGATGCGGATCGGCAACCGGCTCGGATGCCGTTGGAGTTGTGGCGACTTGGGAGGCCGAAGCATACCGGGCCATCCAGTTAGCCATCGCACTGAGCACAAGGAGAGCATACCGGAGAGCGGTAGGACAGTTTGGGGAGTTTAGGATAGCTGCAAAACTGGGCGATAGTTGGCCGGTGCCAGCCAGCCATCTCATGCAATTTTGCATCGTGCAGAAGGAGAAGGGGATGGCGGTGAAGTCCATTCGGGGTCAATTAGCGGCTATTGCCTTTGTTAGTAAAGCCCGGGGGTTTTCGGAGGCCACGGGGGACTTCCGGGTGAGGAAGATGTTAGAGGGATGGACGAGAGAGGGCGCGAGTCGGAAGGACTTGCGTGAGCCAATTTCCCCAGCTGTCCTTCGGGGGCTTAAAGCTACGTGGACAGTGGTTTGTAGTTCAAGGTATGAGGCTGTGCTTTTTCACGCGGCGGCCTTGACGGCTTTTTTTGGGGCGCTCCGAGTTAGCGAGCTTGTGGCCCAATCAGGTAAGGATTCTACAGGCCGGGCTTTGGGGGCGGAGGATTTGAGTTTTACTGAGGATGGCGTCACCCTTACCATTCGTTGGTCTAAGACGGACCAACGCAGGAAAGGGTGGACGGTCCTGCTTGGCCCGTGTGCTGAACAGGATTTATGCCCAGTTAGGGCTTTGCGTAGGTTTTGGAGGGTCAGGGGGTCCCAAGGCGGTTATTTGTTCATGCATCAGGATGGGGCTCCCTTGACTCGGTACCAGTTTTGGAAGGTGACGCAGCGCGCATTGGCCAAGTTGGGTTTATATGGAGTTAATTTTGGCACTCATTCATTTAGAATTGGGGCTGCATCCACGGCAGCTGCTATGGGATACCCGGCACAGGTGATTCAGCGGGTGGGGCGGTGGAAATCCACGGCTTACCGCTCTTATATTCGTCCTTTGTCGCAATGAGTATGTTACTAATGGTTGTTTTCTTAGGTTTGGCGGCGTGCCATGGTCGGCAGAGGATCATGATCTGTGGGCACAGTTTTGTTTTTTGGGCGGCCCATCAAGCGAGACGGACGGCGGTCGGGTCCCAGTTGGGACTGAGCGAGAGGGCCGTGGTTGAATGGCACGGGCGCCGGGGTCTGAGATGGCCGGGCCTGTTGCCCCTGTTGTTTGGATTAGGGGGGACTGCTCCCCCTCACATTTTGGTGATTCGTTTAGGAGGCAATGACCTCGGGCTCCTGCAGGGCAGGGCCCTGTCAGCGCAGGCGGAATCGGATTTGCGCATTATAGCTGAGCGTTGGCCCGGGGTGCTGATCATGTGGTCGGCTATGGTCCCACGTCTGGTTTGGAGGGAGGCTGGGAGTCGGCAGGCTATTGAGTGTCACTGTGACACTGAGAGATCTCTGTCTTTTGGTGCTACACCTCTGAAGATGCCAGCCACAGCTGCTGGTGAAACGTCAGGAACTACAATGCCAAGACCACGGCAATACAGCCCGGAAAACCCACAACAACCAAAGTATAGGCTGCTTGGGGAAGGAAAAGGTTAGAAAGACCCCTCTGACAACTCCTTCTGTAAACTCTACCAGTGGATCCAATCCAAAATCTATTCATTTTTTCCTCATTTCTCTACAAAACAATGCAAGGTTACACTGTTCACTGAGGGTCAACTGCTCACACAGACAAATAGAAAACCAGTAAAAGTGGTAACATTAGGGTGGACTACAGTTACCAGGCAGAGTTGCTGGCAGGTGTCCAGAATTACTCACAGGGTAGTTCTGTAAAATGAACTCAATGTGGGAAACAATATTAATATTTTTGTTATCTTTCAGAGAACACAGTTCACTTTAAAAATCAGCTTTGGATAAAGACAAGCATTTTGTTTGCTTTTTAGAACAAAGCTTTTCAGGTTTAAAAAGTCCTATTATTTTATTGAGTAAAATATGGCTGACAAAAGACGGAAGAGAAAATTTAGTGTTAGAAGACTATATCACTTACCTAAAGGTAAGTGTTGAATCTGGCTGTTTCCATGTGATTTACTGGTTTTCTGGATTCTCGCGGGGTGTGTGTATAGAATCACTGTGTGAAATATTTTTTCAGCTGTCACTTTTTTAATAGTTTTGTCTTAGCTAATTCACTCATCCTGCTGTATATTATTCTTCTAAAAATTTGCGCTGATTTGAACTCTGACATTCCAGTATGTTGTAATTTAAAAAAAAATTCTTAGGGAGTAGGTGACAAACTGTGGCAGCTTTGCAGGCAATGTTTAAAGCATAGTTGATACAACAGACAGCTTGTTGTTATGATATATCTGAGCCACCACTTCATCAAGCATTCTGCTTATTTCCCTTCATTATTGGAATCATGCCTTTCAGCTACTGAGACTCAAAAACATTAATATACAATTTAAGCAATAAGAATATTAAAAGTGTATGTGAATGAAATGCTGAGGAGACAAAAGAGAAAAATGTAAAATTACCCTTTTAACTTCAGATGGGACTGTCAAACAGCTCTTTTGCATCATTTTGGGGAGGGGATACATTTGCAATACAGAAAATTAAGCAATGTCTTCTCATTACTATTAATAGTATATTCATACCTAATTCTTCATGCTTTCAGTTGAAAATGTAGTTATTAGCATATTAGGCATCTGAGTGCCACTAGACATAATCTTGATGGACAAAGGGCAAAATTTGCTTCATCTTTAGAGCTGCACTGTGCAGGGGTTTAACCAGCAATGCTGACTTATTACCTATAGGCACCTCAGAGGAATTACGAAGAAAAGGAAACATGTTTTGCATCCAAATGAAGAATACGCATTCCTAGATAGGAAGCAAATGTCTAAACATCACTGTTAGGTGGCAAGCTCATAAGGCCATACATCCAGACATAAAGCTATAGTGTTTGATGGCTCTGAAGCCTTTTTTTATGAAAGGAGTGGATTGAAATTGTGAGAGAAAGCAATGCACGCTTGGACTGAGGATGCAGCATAGATTTAAATGAGTTGTAGGAAGAAAGCATTACAGCTATGTTGGCGGCACCTTTTCTATAACCAAAAACCAAGGGGAAGCCCCCAGATAACACGGAAGAGTATCGGGGAGCTTTGCTCCAAGGAGACTTGAATAGATGTGTCCAATATATCAATCAATATGAAGATTTTGTAAAGTGCAATAATTATAAGTGCAAAGTGTTGAATATGGAAATTATTAGCTCCACTCCTCAATTCACTAGGTTGTGAGCCCCTATTAACATGCACAGTTCAACCAATGCCACAATATAAGTACTACATTTAAATTCCACAGTATAAAGAATGCAGTATTTTTAGTCCTTTTTCAAAAAAATTATTTAAACAATAATAAACAGCACTAGACATTAAAAGGTATACAGTGAATACAGAAGGTAATGTCGTATAGAAACAAGAAAGTTGTTTACAAATGTTTTAACTCCAAAATACTGTCGTTGTATAACCGTACAACTAGAAGTAAAATATACATTGCCTTTAAATTTGGTTTGTTTGTGGGACCACCTATTCAAATTTTACCGAATAACCATTCAACAAATATGTGCTTCTTCAAACATAGTTGAAACTATCTGTTATAGTGGCAAGAACACAACAATACACCACAATTTTTTAATAGTTAGACCTGATATGTAGGTGTCTATATTGTGAAGTAACCAGAGTTAGTTACTGTTTGCAAAATCTTTGATTTTGGTTGTAGCTTGTTTTCTTCTATCAGCTCTCTTCTGATTCTTGGGACTGCTAAATCTTCCCATTGGTCTAGGAAGATGATTTTGGGGTCTAGAGGGACTTTGTAGCCCGTAATTATTTTGATCTCACCTAGTACTTCTTTCCAAAAGTTAGAGATACAATCGCACTCCCACCAGCAGTGGGCATAGGAACCGACTTATCCGCAATTCTTCCAACATAATGGGGATAAGGATGAGGAGATCAACGATAGCTTTTTAGGGGTTAGATACCACCTATGAATGATTTTGTATGTCTGCAGTTTCATTACATTTACATTTGAGTTGAATGTGTAAGAGGACCAAATCTTTTCCCACGTGGGGTTTGATTGATCAATTCCACAATCCTTATACCATCTGATTTGACAGTTTAATTGCTTTTTAGTTGTAATGTTTAGTAAGATTTTATATAGCTTGGCTAGTGACCCCTTTTTTTGGAAAGTAGTATTGCTTAACAGTGTTTCAAATTCCATTAACGGTTTGTTCATAATTGCTGAGATATCTATTTTTTCTGCCATATTTTTCAGTTGCAGATATTTTTACCAGTGTAAATTCTGCTTTAATTTGTGTTCTAAGTCTACTTTCCCTAGCAGACCAGTTTGGGAGGCAATGTCTGTTAGTTTTGTTATATTCTCTTTCCTCCAGACCGCACTGAAGGAGGTATCATTTTCTGGCTGGAACCAGTGTTGCCCCAGGAAGGAGTCATACCTGGATATTGTGGGGCTAAGTTTCTGCCTATATTGGTCCCATGTTTCCAAGTTTGGCATTATCAGTTTGTTGCTGTGCACACACTTTGGACGGTGGTTATTCTTTTCCCAGATCATATCTCCTATTGTTACTGTTTTTAATAGAAAAATTGCACAAAAGAATTAATTACCTACGTTGTAACTTATGTCTGTAAATTTATTCCTAGCTTTACACACGTTTATAAGTCAGTTAATAAATATCATAGGAAAAAAACACATGATGAATCAACAAGTCAAAAGTTTATTTTGATTCCGTAGGCCCCGCGGAATCCTATTAATTTTGCAATATTGTATAAATTCTTCAATCATCTCTTAGGTACCCACTGATACAATCCTTTCCATGACACAGGAAAGGATTGTATCAGTGGGTACCCTAAGAGATGATTGAAGAATTTATACAACATTGCAAAATTAATAGGATTCCGCAGGGCCTAGGAATTCATAAACCTCCGGGTCTATTTAGAGACAAATAGCACTTTGAGCACTCAGCACTTTATTGTTATTAATGTGTAGAAGATATTAGATGCCTGAACAAATATAACTTTTGACTTGTTGATTCATCACATGTGTTTTTTTCCTATGATATTTATTAACTGACTTATATACGTGTGTAAAGCTAGGAATAAATTTACAGACATAAGTTACAACGTGGGTAATTAATTCTTTTGTGCAATTTATACTTTTACCACATTGCTCTCTGTGATTTGTTAACTTCTGTATTGACTGTTTTTAATAGGGCTTGTGTTATTAAAACCCAGTCTGGGGGGGTGGGGTTAGATAGTACAATTGTAGGAGGTCTTGTCGCTGCTTGGTATATCGTCAGGTCAGGGTAGTTAAAACCCCCAGCTGAGGTTTTTAATTTTAATGTAGAGAATGCTATCCTAGGATGTTTGCCTTGCCATAGGAAGTTGTTAAGAGTTATTTGCCATTGTGAAATTTGGAATTTAGGAACTCTGACTGGGATTGCTCTAAGTGGGAAAAGGATTTTTGGGATGAGAAAAGATTTGATGAGGTGTTACTTATCCATCCACAAGAGATGCAACTTATTCCACTGTGTTATGTCTAATTTAATTTGGTTCATTATTTTATCGTGGTTCAGTTTTATCAAATCATTGAAGTTGAGGGATATGTTAATTTCAAGATAGTTTAGTTGTTTAGGGGTCCATTTATAATTGTATAGGCTATTAATTTGATTTATCTTTTCATTCGTTAAATTGTTTGCTAGAAATTGCGACTTTGACTGATTGACTATGAGGCCTGTTATTTGTCCAAATTCTTTAAGAAGAGGGTCAAGGTGAGTTAAGGATGTCAAGGGGTTTGCCATATATATCAGCATGTCATCAGCAAACAGGCTGATTTTAGATGTTATAGAGTTTGTATTAATTCCTTTAACATGTGTGTTCTCTCTTAGGGCAATTGCAAATGGTCCCAATGCTATGGCAAAAAGGATTGGGGAGAGGGGGCATCCTTGTCTTGTGCCACGGTTGATGTCAATGTTTTCTGATCGGATTCCATTCATTTTGATGTTTGCTGTCTGGTGTGAATAAATAGATGTGATTGCTTTCAAAAACCGATCCCCAAACGCCATGAATTTTAAAGTATTGGTCAGATAGACAATTTCCACCGAGTCAAATGCTTTTTCAATGTCTAGCGACAAGAAAATAGCTTCCACCTGTTCCTGCTTGCAATAATCTTTTAATTGCAGTGTCCTGAATATGTTGTCCGTAATTTCTCATTTTGGGATGAAACCGGATTGGTCTTTGTGTATGTATTGTGCTATGAATGCGTTTAGCCGTTTAACCAAAATTGAAGTGAAGAGTTTGTAGTCGTGATTGAGAAGCGAAATGAGGCGGTATGATGCTGCTCTTTGTGGGTCTTTTCCTTGTTTATGGATGACTATTATGTCTGCCATCTTCCAAGTGGGAGGCATCGTGCCAGCTTCCAGGACTAAATTACAGGTTGTAGCTAGAAGTGGACTTAATATATTTGCAATTTTTTAATAAAATTCGGCTGGGTAGCCGTCTGGGCCAGTGGCTTTGTTGTTTTTGGCCAATTTGATAGCATCTATTGTTTTCTGTAGTGTTATAGGTTTTTCTAGGAGTGAGCGATGTATCTCTTCTAATTTTTTAATCCCTTTGAGTGATTGTAAGAATCTAATTATTTTTACTTGGTCTGTTTTTTTTTTGAGGTATAGAGTCGTGTATAGTAATTGTTAAATAATTTAAGTATTGAATGTGGGTCATACTGTATTTTGCTGTTCTCATCTAGTAGAGAGTTTATAATGGGTTTTGCCCTTCTCTGTTTAATCTTGTTGGATAATAGGTGTAATTCTTTTGGTGTGTTAAACCAGTGCTTTTGCTTGGCAGCTATTAATTGTTTATGAGTAGTGTTAATTTCTAAGGTCTCTAATAGTTTTCTTTGGGTTATTAGTTTTTGATATGTTTTCTTGCTTCCCATTAATTTGTGTTGTGACTCAAGTCTGGCGATATTTTCAGTTAGTTCCTGTTTTTGTTTTGTTCTTTCTTTATTGATTCTAGCTGATAGAGCTATAATTTGTCCTCTAGTTACTGCTTTTATTGTATCCCAAAGGATATTGGGCTCAATCTCATCTGAGGCATTATCTGATATTGCATTCTCTATTATTTTCCCTATTTCCCCAGCTGAATATTGGTTGTGTAATAAATGTCTCGGTAAACACCATTGCCTGAATTTTTGAACTTTGGGATCCAATGTGATTTCTAGGTTGACCCAAGAGTGATCTGAGATCACATTCATTCCAATGTCACTTTTGAGAGTATTCCCAAGCAAAGAAGTGGAGACTAGTATGTAGTCAATCCTTGTATATGTGTTATGTCTATGTGAGTAGTATGCATACTCTTTTTCTCCTTTGTGATGAAATCTCCAGATGTCAGTGAGGTGATATGTTTGAAATAAGGAGCCCAGTTTTGTTTTCCTGTTTGTTTTTTTTCTCAAAATTTGATTTGTCCATCGTATAATCCATAATATAATTGAGCCCCCCCCCCCCCCGCACGATCAGGTGCCCTTCCTGAAATTTCATTAGTTGTTTAATGGTTTCATCTATGAAGTTTAATTGCTGTGTGTATGGAGGCTAGTGTGTACCATTGATCTCCTATCAATCCTTTAGTAAATATATATCTGCCTTTTCGGTCTTTCATTGTTTTTTTTATGTTGGAATGGGAGGTCTTTTGATATCAAGATAGCAACTCCCCTTGACTTCGAATTGCCTGCTGCATGGTACTGGAATTGAATCCAATTTGCTTTCAACACCTCAGTGTTATTTACTCGGAGGTGTGTCTCTTGTAAAAAGACGATTTGAGAATTGGTTTTTGATAGGTTTGATACAACTCGCTTTCGCTTCACCGGGTTTCCCAAACCTCTGACATTAAATGAGGTGACTTTCATCTTGGATCCCATTTCGTCTTGAATCAATGCACTTTAGTCACTATTGGGGTGATTATTACAATGTACTGGGTTTGCACTAGCACTTTAATTCCTACCCTTTAACAGTACTCTGTATTATTTCAAATGTGTACTAATCTCGTGTTAAGATAAACTCTCTTTTATAACTTATCAATATATCTCTGATTAACTTTGAGTACAGCTATCCTCAATTCAGTTGTGAATTAACTTTGAACAGATTCTGGAAAAATCTACTGTAAAACTTTAAGGAATATTTTACAACTGTCCTTTTAGAAATCTTTAGCAATAGTCAGTAAACCTACCACTATCAGTTATAAAATAGAAACAGTGTCCTATATAACGGTATGAACGTTGGTCTAATATTGCAGGTTATATATAACACTACTGTACAAAGTCTCCAAATAAACTTATCTATTGCGCACTTTAACCACTGTTTTTATAACAAGATGCCCAAACGTAAATCTATAAAATCTGATTGTCTCTGGAACCCTGATATACACCTCTGTCTATAATTTTCTGCTACACCAAGTTTTGAGTATTTTATCAATTTAACTATAACAGTGTTGTGTAAGTAGTAGCTTACTCCTTGTAGTATTTTTATACACCACTAGTAAGCTTATATAGTATTGAATGTATTATAAACAATTTCCCACCCTTCCTTTTACCCTCCTAACGACCCTTTATTCCCTCCCCTCCCCACTTTTTGTACTACCCTCAGCTATCAAAGTTTCAAAAAACAAACAATATATATATATATATATATAAATTTTTTAATTCCTCTCCTTTTTTGATACTTTAATATTTTATCTATCTATCTATATATATATTCTATTTCTTTATTGTCTAAAAAGAATATTTTTTTGTTATTTTATTTTGTATTTTTAATTAATTTTAAAAAAATTATTTAATTATTATTATTCTTTCTGTTATTATTTTATCTTCTTTCCATCCCCCTCCCACCTGCCCTCCCTCTCTTTTACCCTGTTAATAAGTGAAAACAATCTCCCTAGCAACAATAAATTGCAGTTTGATTTATGATAATACAGGTAATTGATAAGACTAAAATTAATAATGCGCTCTCCTAAACTAGTGTGTGATTTACACGCACTAGTTTTGGGTAAGGTGTAAAATCCCAAACCTGGAAAGCAATCTAATAGAGAGCATAATTGAGAGGGCTGCAGCCTCCCTTCCCCAAAGAAACCCTTGCCTAGCATGAGAGTAAATAACAAACAACCTTGAAAAGTGAGGCGAAACATGCTTTGCTGCCATCAAGTGTCCCTAATTGGAATCTTACTCCATTTTTGTGGAGATAACTGATCCGACGATTTTCTCTTTTGGATGATCCTATTTGTTTCCATAGGTGTTTCTAAGTCGATGGAATTCAGAAGCTCTATTCCCGAGTCTAAGTCAGTGGCTATATAGCTCTTCCCGTGGTGGATTACTAGGATTTTGATGTGGTTCAGCCATTTATATCTTGTGTTGTTCTTCCTCAAAGCCTCTGTAATCAGTTTGAGTTCCCTCCTTTTTGTTAAGGCTTCTCTGGGTAAATCTGCAAAGATGTAGATAGGCTTTCCCTCAAAAGGAATCGATCCACGAAGTCTGGCTTCCTCCATTATTCTTATTCTTGTTCTCTGATCTGGTATTTCGATTATTATGTCTCTTGGAAATATTTCATTTTTATTTTGCTCCCTGTTGTTGACGTGGTAAGCTTTTGTGATTACCGGTGTAATTCGCTCTTCCAGCTTCAACTGTTTAGCTAACCATTTTGTTATGATTGTAATCATATCTCCTTTAAGGGTGAATATTTCATCCACCCCCCTCAGCTTCAGGTGATTTTGTCTGGCACTAATTTCTAGGCTAATCAATCTTTCTTGCTGGCTTTCAATTAGTTTATTAACAGTGCTCATTTCGGTTTGGGCTTGGGTGCTCATTTCAATAGCTTTTTCCGCTTTCTGGTGCTCTTCCTGTAAGTCCAATTTAATATTGGAAAGCTGGGTAACTAGAGGCTGAATTAGTAAGGACATTTGATCTAAAATATCTTTTTTTAGTTTTGCCAGCTGTGGGTCTAATGTTATTTCTATGGGGTGTACCTTTCCTGCCTCTCCAAGGGCAGCAGCGTCAGCCATTTTATGCTGTTCTTTTTCGCAGCTTTTTTCAGACGTCGTTTCTTTTGTAGCAGTGAAGAAAGATTGTAGGTTTTTCACCACTTTATTTTCTTCTCTTTTTTTCCTTATGTTATTATGCATAATATTTGGCAGCAATTTGTTGTTGTTTGTGTTATTTAAGGGCCTTTCGGGTCAGGAGGCTCAGAGCTCTCTCAATATGCATCCATTCCCTCAGGAGTCGACGCCCCGCCCCCCTTTTTATAGACCTTTTAAACAGTATACCATTCTGTTCCTATGCAGGCAAATTAACTACGAACTGTACCAGAGATATTACCAATGCTTGTGAAAAATTGATTACGACTGGATGAGTGAGTAATTTAAGGAGTGCAATATTAATTTAGCTTTTAAAATATTTATTCAGACATTTAAGATATTTATTGTACTCATTATATTTATTGAATATGTATTTATTAGAATTAGTCCTGTAAATATTTTATGTCCTTCAGGTAATTGAACATGGCTGTTGAAGAAGCTATGTGAAACGGGATGTTTTAGTTGCTAGTGCACCCATTGCCAACTCTCGCAGATTACTGCTGTCCATCTGATGAAACTCTGTCCTCCACGACAGAGTGCTCCAAGAGTGCTTGCCTGAGTGCTGCAAGCCTGTGTGAGTCTGTAAGGAAAGAGGCCATGCCCTGTGAGCCACGGTCATTACCAGCATGTAAGTCTGAGGCTGTCTGAGCCTGTAAGGAAAGGGTCATGTCTTGTGAAACAAGGTCATACCACCCAGGTGTGAAACAAGGTCATACCACCCAGAGGCCACTCTTCCCCTCCAGCTTATGAGACCACCTTGCCTGTGTGTGCAAGGCTGCATGAACCTACATCGGAAGGGCCATGCCTCACAGCCAAGGTCATTACTGCAAAGGTGAATTACCAGAACATGAGGTGGAAAACCACTCCTCTCAAGCGCACTGCTCCACCTTGCCTATGCATGCATGTCTGCAGGGCCTGTAAGGAAAGGGCCGTGCTCCTGAGAAGCCCAGCTCATCACCCCCAGGGTGAAGGACAGTAGTAGCAGCCTGGCCATCATCAGCCCACTGGCTAAGTGCAGAGTTTCCAGACCCTTCCTTAAGGGCTTGGTCCATCACTGCACTAACCCTACAGAATCTAACTCCCATGCCAACCATTAATGTCATGCGACCCTGGAAATTGCCAGGGAGATTTACTGGTAAACCTAAAAGTGCTGAAGCTACCTGATGGCTGCCACTAAATATGAGGCAAGCCCCCTAACATTTCACTCCCCCATAACTGAGAGATCCACCAGCTCAGCCATAATTCCTACAGACCAACCTGTGCCCCAGCCTAGCAAATGCTAACCAGTTGGTCATAGGTTCGCTGCCTGCTGGGGGTGATGGTGGCTGGCGTCCAAAGCAACCATGGCCCTCTCTGCAAGCACAGGTCCGAGAAAATCCAAGGGACAAGCTGCATCATTCCATCTGCAGGCGAGACCAAGCGCTGCCTTGAAACATAAACACCAGGACCAGTCTCCAGGACCTGTCTCAACATCCTATGCCACTTGGATAAAATAGGGTTAGGTATGTGCACCACTGTCTAATCGTCCACATGAAGTGGGCTGAGACGTTATCTACTTCCTTCCCCCATAATCCAACTGCCACAAAGATTGGAAAAATTCCAAGCATATACAGTCTATAGTAAGACCCCCATTCTGACTGGTCAATGGGCCAATGGTCAGCCCACCAGTGCCCCTGAACTAAACCCAGAAGCTATTCAGCCCCCAGGCAGCAGAAGCTCCAAGGTAGCTCCACTTCTAGGCTCCAACACACTGCAGACAAAGCTCGGTGCTGCGCCAGCTGTGGTAGCTCCCATAAAGGACACCAGCTAGCAACCAATTGGCTTAGGTGCGGTAAACTTTCTTAAGACTCACTTACTAGTCTCTCTCGTCAAGTCCACCTCATCCTTCTCTTCCACTTCCTGAAGAGAAGGGTTAACCCTCGACCTGCTGCTCCTTTTATGACTTTGTCCCTGGTGGACTGAGTTAAGTAATAACCCAGTGGCCAAACTGCACAATCCAAAGGCAAGACCCAAGATGATGTAACCAAGGAGTCTAATCATGGCAGCCTGGAGACTGTCGCCTGACACCCAGAGCCCCCAAAGCTATGCCCTAGGGGCCAGTGGACTTACCTACCTTATCAGTCAGGTCCATTGTCATCTCAACAGGACCAGATTACGGCATCCTAGCCAGATCCGCTACCGCCCGTCAATTGTGCTAATCTGGTAGAAGGATGTGATCACATCTTAGACTTCTGTGCCCTGCATGACAGCTTTGCAGGTTTCAGCAGATGCAATAACATAACATGCCATTAAGTGGCATGAATGACAAAACCTAAAAACAGCTCTTTAGGCCCACAAAGTCTGCAAAATTGAGCAGGGAAAAGGGGCCAGCGATCACCCTGGGACTGTAGATCCTTGCTAAGCCACTAGCAATAATGTGTACAGCTATCCACCCTTCAGATGGCTGGAAGCCCCCCTCCCAGCCTCAGCCAGGCCTTCACTGCTGCTTCTGCTGCAACTACTCTCTCCAAATAAAGTTAAAACAGTGGGAGGAGCAGCTAGATAGGCTGGAGGCCTGCAGGGGCTGGGCCTAACCCTGCTTCAGCCCTCCTGACTGATAGACACTGATAGCCCAGTATTTCCCTCCTCCCTTTGGCCAATTCATCATCCTCAAAGGATGAGTCTTGCCCTTAGCAGGGCTATTACCCTTTTGGGTGACATGATGGAAATGTACAGCAATGTAATATAGTGTACTGTAAAATGTCTGCTTTTAAAACTTCAAAGCCCAGTAGGTACACAGCACCCCAAAAATGGCAGCCCAAACACTGTTTAGGCCACAGAGGCCTGTATAAAATGGCCACCAGTGCCAGGAGGCTAAGCAAGCCATCATATGACACATTCAAAATGGCCACTCCCAGACATCATAAGCTGCAAAAGCCCCACCAAAATAAGCAGGAGGCAAATCAGGCCACACAAAGCCCACATGCAAAATGGCATATTGTAGATGCCTTCACATCGTGGCTGCCACTGCCAGGAGGCTAAGCAGACCAATGGGTGCCACTCTCAAAGTGGCACCCAGAACAGGATAAGCTGCAAAATCCCCACTGAAATGGATACTACTGCCACTAAGCAGGAGGCAAATCAGACCTCACAAATGCCACACTCAAAATGGCAACACCCAGAGCTGTGCATATTGTACTTGCCTTCACAACATGGCCACCACTGCCAGGAGGAGAGAAAAGCCTAGGGGGAGGGGCTACCCACATCCACCCTGCTTGGCGTATAGCAACAATGTATGAAACAATCCTTCCCTCAGATGGCTGCAATTCATCCCTGCAACCTATAGCAAAGCCCTTGCTAATGTTGCTGGAAAATGGGGGGGGGGGCTAGAAAGGTCAGAGGCCTACAGGGGCTGGCCTCACTCTACTTTAGCCCTCCTGACTTATAGACAACAGGACCCAAATGTAAATAAGAAAAAGTCTTTGTCAAACCAGTGAGCTTGGCGCTGGGCCCTGGCTCTCATCCTGGAGTCTGAAGGTAGCAAGCAGGGGAAATAGCACATTTTCTCCAAGGCAGCTACTGCTGCCTAGCCCTGAAGGCCTTCAGTAAGGCCAGCCTCAGAGGAGCTTGGCTGAGAGAGCTTGAAGTGTGCTCTGCTCATGCCGAGCACAAGGCGCGAATGAGACACTGAGGGGTGGAACAGCCCTATAAGTCCTCTTGCTCCATCCCCTCCAGCATTCCCATATGACCAGGAAAGCATAGCTGCCTCCTCCTCCTTCAGGGAGGCAAATTGCAGTCCCCTGCCAAAGCATCTGTTGCTGCTGGCTGGGGGTGGCATATTGTTATGAACCATGAATTGCTGTAGAAACTGCCTTCATCCTTGAGACTAGGTAAATGCACAGAAGGGGGTGGGGCAAAGAAAAATGGAAAAGGAGAACCTTCATTATCTTTAACCAAGTACCCAGACTAGCCTGATGTTGTTAGATGTCAGAAGCTAAGCAGGGTTGGCCTTGATTACTAATAAGACAGGATACTGTCAAGGAAGACTAGGTAGACTCAAGCTGATTACAAACCACCTCTGTTAGTCCTTTGCCTTCAAAACTCCAGCAGGGTTATTATGAGTCGGCTATGACTTGACAGTCTGTCTGAACAGAGATATCATATGATGCATATGATTCCTGTAATATATCCTGAACAGAGATATCATATGATGCATGTGATTCCAGTAATATATCCCGATTTCCTTTTTTTCTCTAGGGATCTGTCACTTTTATTTTCTTAGGTTTGCATATTTAATACTGCTGAATACAACCTGCAGGTGCAACCTAATAGGTGACCTTGCATGTTCTTTTAGTGTTTGTTAAGCAAGACCTTTGATAATGAAAAGGAATTCCTTTTAATAATAAGCTAAACAACTGCAGAATTATTGTGGAAAGCGAAATCAGCAGAATGTACTAAAAAGATGTTCTTCTTGACTGAAGAACATGTATTGGTTGAAATTACTAGCTCTAGTTCTATAGACAATTACCCAAACCTTGGTAACAGTGTGCTGTGCAGGAGGTTAGACTATTGATCAGGATTTCCTGATCAGAACAAACCACTCTAGAATTAAAGCTTTTTGCTGGGTTCCAGTGTTTCTAGACATAATGCAAAGTGCTGTTTTTGAACTTTAAAGTCATATATGACTTGAATTACTTGTATCTGAAGATTTTTCATTTCTCATATGTCTATAAATTAATGCCCCCTTATCTGAGTGCTATTGTCTTCAGAAGTGAAGAGCATCACAACTGCAGATACGAGATGTTGCTAATTTAATGGCAAGCATGTTTCAACATGTACCTTGTTTGACAGTCATGATCACCTGTGAGCTGACCACCTCAAGGGTGTGTTTTTGCACCTATGCAGAATGGTGGTAGAGTTCCATTCCCTTATGGTTTCATTTGCTTGTCTGGGAGGGAGGCTGTTATACGTGTACAATGCACAAGATTGTTTCTATCTGGGGTTCTGATGGTCAGATCAAGTCATGCCATGCTTCCTATAAGCCTGTGTGAAAATATGCACGCATGAAATAATGTTATTAGTACGGACTTATACAGACACCAAATTGCAAGACTTCTTAATAATGTTTACTTAAAATTGTTGGCAAACTGATTTCATAGAATCATAAAGTTGGAAGGGATCTCCAGGGTCATCTAGTCCAACTCCCTGCACAATGCAGGAAATTTACAATTACCGCCTCTCCCCCCACACCCCCAGTGACTTCTGAAGATGGCAAAAAACCTCCAGAATCCCTGGCCAAACTGGCCTGGAGCAAATGTCTTCTTGACCTCAAAGCAGTGATCAGCATTGCCCTGGTCATGTAAGAAAGGGCCACGAGACCTAAGCACTAATGTAACCCTTCCTGCCTTCCATTGCATGATCTGCCTAGATTCACACAATCAGCATAGCTGTCAGATGTACATTATTTATACTATTTGTTTATACCATGTCATGTGGAGGAGGACTGTGACTGCCATTTGGCTCTATGAGAATGTACATACCTGAAACACTGCCAAGTTTTTCAGGTATATACTTAAAAATACTTTTTCAGGAATTTCAAATTCTGAATACTTGAAAATTGACCTGAAAAAATGATTGCAAATAGCAACCTGATCAATGGATAATTTGCTCCTTTTTGCAACTGGTAAAAAATTGTGTGACAAACCCGTGTGTGTTTGAGTACCCCTACTGGATTTGGGGACTTTTCTCTTATGGTGCCCTATTAGAGAACATTCTTCTCAGAGATAGCTTTAGCCCCTTCTCTTTTTGTCTTTAGGCATGAGGAAAAGACGATATTACTGGCCTGAATTTTAACTTATTTGTTCAATTTTATGCTGTTGCTGTCTTATTTGATGCACGTGTAACCCTTAGTCCTCTAGAGGAAGTTAAAGAGTTGGGGTATTCCTTATAAGGAAAAAAAGCACAATTTTCCCTGAGGGATTGGAGTGCCTGAAGCTGCAGGGAGAAGCACTCTCACCTCAGAAGCATTCCCTTCTATGAACATCCTATATTAATATTTTAGGTATGAGAAATTCTTACACTATTTACAGAAAGGGAGGATTGTGTATATATGAATTGGCTATTAATCTGTATTTTAACTGTTGTTGGGACTATTTGAAATGGATGTTACATTTAGATTTTCCTCGAGAGATTTCAGGGCCTGAAGCTGTAGGGAGAAGCACTCTCACCTCAGAAGCACTCCTTTCTAAGATTATAATTAGAGATGGGCACAAACCACATTGCAAACTTCAAAAACCCACGAAAATGGCGATCACGCAATCGCAATCTGGCGGTTCATTATCGGACACGACCAACGAACCAGTGGTCAGCAAAAGTCTGGTTAGGTGCGTTCAGCTGCGGTTTGGGAAGCCAGACACTCAGGTGCCAGCCATCAATTCCCATGGCAACAGAGCCGGGGGAATGCCTGAACTCTGCTCCTTCTGTCACTCTGGAAACCCGAATGGAAGCCCAGCTTACCTTGATCGGCAGGTCTTCCTTCCAACCACGGAGCTGCAAAGCAGTTACAAGTTGGGAGAAGACACCCAGGGGAGGGAGGGGGAAGGGGGTGTTCTGTAGCCACGGGCACTCCAATCTCATCCCTGCAAACCCTGATAGGCAGCTCTGACGGCCAAACACAGACCTCCTGCATTGCTCAATGGGACCTGTGCTTATAAATAGCCATGGGCTCCCAGGCTGGGTTTCACTTTCAGCGAGCAGTGGAGTGGGACAGAGCTCTTGCTTGCCACTTGCTAGCCTTTGGGGAGAGAGACTAATACAGCTTGGATTTGGGGGATAGGGATCTATCTCCTCTGGTTCCAGGGCTGATGCCTAGCTCTGGAGCCAAGCTCAGTGGGCACCTTGGCTGAGGGCTCACATTGATTATTGATCAGTGCCTGATTGGGTCAGGTCTGTGGGAGTGTTGGGCTAGGGCTCTAGTTCCTGCTTCCCTCTGGTGCAAGGGCTACTGCCAGGCCCTGGGGCCAAGTTCGGTGGGCACCTCAGCTGAGGGCTCACATAAGTGCCTGATCTGTTCAGGTCTGTGGGAGTGGTGGGCTAGGGCTCTAGTCCCTCCCTCCCTCTGGTGCCAGGGCTGCTGCCAGGCCTTGGAGCCAAGCTTAGTGGGTACCTCAGCTGAGAGCTCACATTGATTATTATTCAGTGCCTGATCTGTTCAGGTCTGTGGGAGTGGTGGGCTAGGGCTCTAGTCCCTCCCTCCCTCTGGTACCAGGGCTGCTGCCAGGCCCTGGGGCCAAGCTAGGTGGGCACCTCGGCTGAGGGCTGACCAAATGATTCTTATTATTATCACAATCCTAATCATTTTAATTATGATTCCTATTATTACTATTATTATTCTTAGTCTCTGTTCCTGTTCTGCCCAGGCATCTTGGTGTGCTGGGCTATGGCTGTAGCCCCAGCCTCGGGTTCCAGTGCTGCTGCCAGGCCCCGGGGCCAAGCTCAGTGGGCACCTCAACTGAGGGCTCACACAGTGTTATTAGTGCCTGTTCTGTTCAGATCTGTGAGAGTGGTGGGCTAGGGCTCTAGTCCCTCCCTCCCTCTGGTGCCAGGGCTGCTACCAGGCCCTGGGGCCAAGCTCAGTGGGCACCTCAGCTGAGGGCTCACACAGTGTTATTAGTGCCTGATCGGGTCAGGTCTGTGGGAGTGGTAGGCTAGGGCTCTAGTCCCTCCCTCCCTCCCTCTGGTGCCAGGGCTGCTGCCAGGCCCTGGGGGCAAGCACAGTTGGCACTTCAGCTGAGGGCTCATGCAGTGTTATTAGTGCCTGATCGGGTCAGGTCTGTGGGAGTGGTGGGCTAGGGCACTAGTCCCTCCCTCCCTCTGGCGCCAGGGCTGCTGCCAGATTCTGGGGCCAGCTCAGTAGGCACTGTGGTGGAGGGCACACAGAGTCATCTCCTTTCCTGTCCTCCTTAATTCTAATGTGGTGGCACAATGAGTCTTCCTCTTGTGTTGGCTGCCAAGGGTAGTTGTGGGGTGAAGTGTGATGGCAGTCCTCCTGGTTCAGTTGTGGAAAGCAGTATTGGGTGTGGCTCGGGGGCCTCAGGGAGTCCCTGGAGGAATGGTATGTGTGTTATGAAAGATCCCTCCCATCCCTATCCCAAACTCTTGGTGGGGTCCCCTCCTGCAGTCCACCCCCTCACCCCATCATCCATGTCCAGCCCCACAGCGCTGCCTGTAACCATTTGTCTTCCTTCCCCTGGGACAGTTAGCAGTCGACGTTACAATGCCTCCATATGGAGGCACTTTCGGGCCTTTCCTGATGACACCTGTGTGGTGCTGTGCCTGTGATGTCCTGGCGCGCAGGGGCAAAAACCTGAAGCGCCTGTCTTCGATGGCTCTGACTCGGCACCTGAAGAGGCACCACCCAAGCCTGTCTCCCTCCTCACCCAGTGAAACATCCATTGGGGGGAGAAAGGGGGCCACCAGCTCTTCTGAGCAGGGGTCAGTGGGAGGATCACTTTGCCCTGAGGGTGATGCTGGTGAGAGCAGGGCACTCTGGCAGGCCCCACTGGCGGAGGTTGTCCCCTTGGGGTCTGGGACAGCGCCGCTTACAACCTCGAGGCTGATGGCTCAGGAGGCAGGTGCTGCCGCAGTGTTCCTCATTGGGACCCTCGGGTGAGGACTTGCGGTGGCTGGGGGATCAGGCCCCTGGTCCAAATGACACATCTTCTCCCTCCCATGCTGGGAATACCAGCGTGCTCCTCTTTGGCCTGGTGGTTGCGGGGGGATCTTCCCACTTACTCCCCACATGACAGGACCTCTCCCTCCCATCCTTTCTGGCAAGGCTGGAAGGTGGGTGATGCTGCTGATGGAAGCCTCCTTTGGGCACTTGCACAGCAGCTCAGAAACTGTTTCACATACAGTTAAGCCACATGGTGCCCCCATCCATCACAAATGCAGAGCCCTCTGAGCAGGGGGGAATGGGTTGCTCAACTGATGTCCTTCCCACAAAGGCAGGAAGGTGGCCAATGTCAGCTGCTTCTGCTGCTGTCACGTTTCCATCTCCCCCTCTCAGGAACCACTCTGACCCGTCCAAAAAATGCCTCCTGCCCTGCCCATCCCCTACTTTCTGCAAAGGCAGGACGGTGGATCAGGTCAGCCCCTGCTTCATGAGGGACTATCCTGTTACTGCTCCCTCCTTGGTTACACAGCTCGGTTGCACTCGCACAACTGATTGTATTGTGTACGGATACAGTCGGTTGACAATGTGGTGGCACCCCTGTCAACGGGACTGACAGGACCTCTTTCAGCTGGGTGGGAATGTGTCCCACAACTCCCGTCCTTTCCGTCAAGGCAGGAAGGTGGGTACTGTCGGCTGCCACCTTATTACTCCTCAGTGAGACCCTCGGTTGAGGACCCGTAGCTGCTGGGGGATCTTCCCCCTCCCCCTCCTCATGTCAGACAGAACAAGACAGAGAGATAGATAGAAAGATGTATTGAAAAACAACAACAAAACCATTGGAAAAAGATGGACACACAAGCCTACATATGGATGATGATAGAGAAAGGAATGTAGAAAACAACATAGTTATTGAAAGAGAAAAAAAGACAGCTAGAGATGGAAAGACATAATAAAGGACAGATATATACGTAGAAAGAGATAGATTCAGATAAATGGTGGTGGAATCACATAGGAAGAGACAGAGAGAGAGAAAGTTCCAAATAGACAGTGAGAGGGAGAAACAGAGAAACCGATAGAAAGGGGCATACAGATATCAACCGTTCTAGAAGTAGAAATAGAATGTGAATGCATCAAGGAAATATAGAATCAAACAGAACATGCCACATCCATGGAGAAAAGGATTGAAAATCAAAAACAGAGAAAGAGACAAACAGTACAGAATGTATCAGTATAATGCAAAAGACACTAGAAAGTATGCACAAACATTAGAGAATGAATGTTACAGTTTGAGAATGGTATATGGTTGGAAAACTGTATGTAGAGACAGAGATTCCCGGCCCCTCCATGCTGGGAATACCAGTGTGCTCTTCTTTGGCCTGGATGTTTGGGGGGGGGGATCTTCCCACTTACCCCCACATGACAGGTCCTCTCCCTCGCATCCTTTCCAGCAAGGCAGGAAGGTGTGTACTGTTGGCCTGGCGGGTGGGCACATGGGGGGTGCTGCCAGAGATTGGCCAGACCCACTGCCCCCTGAGGGGAGGCGGCTCACCGCTGCCTCCCCATGCCCACCAGGCCTGGCGGCTGCCCCCAGTACACACTTTCTGGCCTGCGCCGGGAATACCAGCGCACTCCTTTTTGGCCTGGCGGGCAGACACATGGGGGGTGCCGCTGGTGAGTGGCCAGACCCCCCGCCCCCTGAGGGGAGGTGGCTCAATGCTGCATCCTCATGGCTGCCAGGCCTGGCAGCCACCATCAGCACCCACCTTTTGTACACTGGGCCAACGTCAACCGGTGGCTCTAATTGTATCGAGTGGGAGTTTCCTGGGACCTTGGATTGGAGAGGGTATAACTCCAAGATCCCTTTTGCAATCCTGTCCAAACTTGGGTGATGGCTGTAGGACAGCCTGCAAAAGACTCCCCGGGAATATGGGCTGTGTAAGTGCCACGGGGGCCGTTTCGCACCCAACGAACTGCGAACCGGTTTGGTAACGGAAAATGTTCGTTGCGGTTCGCGATCTTGGGATCGTCGTGGGCACCGAACCATGAACCGCTGGTTCATTGATTTTTTTTGGTTCGTGCCCATGTCTAATTATAATTTTAGGAATATCAGAAACTCCTGTAAAGATCAGAAGACATCAACACAGAGCACGGTTGCAATGTTAATGCATCTTCAAGGGACTGGCTAGGCAGAAGTCAGAAAGACTGAGGTCCAAGCTACAAGTGACGAATGACACTTGAACAGTAAGTGGATTGAGTGTAGCGAAGGGAACAGGGAGAAATACACTTGCCGTTCAAGTGTCATTTGTCACTTGTAGCTTCGCCCTCAGACCCGGTTCTGCTCGAATACCACAGGTCTGAATTGTTACATGTTGGTTGTTGTTGTATATGCTTAATTACTGTTCCAAATAAGATGTCTTTTCAAGTTGATTCACTGTTATTTTCATAAATGCAGGTGTCATGAGGTGGGATCACACTGTCATAGATGTGAACTCTCCCAGTTCTAAAATTAAAAATATATATTTCTTTGATATTGCTCCTTGAACTTAGTAGGTTACATACACTTGATTTATTTTTATTGTTATTTGTTAGCTTTCATGTATGATATTGATAGGTTTTATATATTAAATGCATGCATGGTGTAACAATTTAAATTTCACATGCTTTAACTTAACTCTGGGCAACCATGCATTATATGGCATCCCATTCTCAATTATCCTAGTCCCTGTAGCAAACCTTGTGTTACAATAATCAGAGTATGTAACACAGTCCACATCAGGCATTGTAGCACAAAATCTCTATGCTTGTTACATCATGTTTTCTGAAGTTTATCCTCACCCCAAATGCACATATGAACCTCATGTGTACCACATGGCAATCATAAGCACAGTAATACCCTTTTGAAGGCATGTGCAGGAAGTGTATAACTCTGTTTAGGGCTGCACTGCTAGATACTTAAATTGGCAACAGGGAAGCTGCCATTTGGGTAATGCCTTACTTGCCAGGTTTCAGTTCCCCTTCAGGAAGACTTTTGTAGGAATGCTAATCCTGTCAACCTCTGTCGTTATACCATAAAACAGTTCTTTGTGCCAGTAAGATAAGTAAAATCATTGTGACAGCTAAAGTTTAATATTTAAACAAACATAGACTACAATCATAAAGAGAAATCGCAGCACATTAACATTATAGTAGTAGCTATTCACAGATCCCTAAGATATTAAATCTTGGCCCTCAAGCTTTCAGGAAAAAAGAAAAGAAACATGTATTTAAGCACTTAACAATGCTCACTGCATATAACCTTTGTCCTCTGTATCAGCTTGAGGGAATCACATCATCATATACATGTACTAGCCCATTTCTTCATTTTTATCTCTTTGTCACACTCTAGCATCACAAAATAATACTCAACCAAGGAAAGGGCTGGGATTTGTACATAAAGAGAAGATCCTTGCCTGTCTGAGACCTTGGAGAGACTCAAGTTTTTAAAATAACAAATGACCCCCCCCCCTTTATGCATGGCCTACTTCATTGGCTCAGATCAATAGATGAACTGTCTCTATTAAAAAAGTATTGTTTGTGGTGAAAGCAGATGAGATTAGCATTATGTACAATGTGTGATGACTGTTCCAGCTATGGCTTCACATCATAATCATCATGTGACTGATACACATGTCTGAATCCACCAACTCACGATCGTTGTGGCAATGAACATGTTAAAGATGGGGAACAAATCCAAGAGGGCCAGCCTGCAAGTCTAATTTGATGTTATAAAGCATCAAATGTGATTATATTCTGTCATAGAAAAGATGCCACAGAAGACTATAGGGGAAATTTGCTCCAAGGAGACTCCAATAAATGTGTCCAATATATCAATCAATATGAAGATTTTTTAAAGTGCAATAATTATAAGTGCAAAGTGTTGAATATAGAAATTATTAGCTCCACTTCTCAATTCACTAGGATGAGAGCCCCTATTAACATGTACAGTTCAACCAATGCTACAATATAAGTACTACATTTAAATCCCACAGTATAAAGAATGTGGGTCTTCTGGCCAGCCGGCAAGGCGATTAGGTCCAGGGGCTGGGTTTGCTGCCCCAGAAGATGAAAAGGCAGCCTGCGCTTCCCAAGCATCCAGGCATTGGCAGTGGGGGCAGAGCCGAGGACTTATTAGCTGGCTCCACCTCTCCAGCCCTCAGTCGGTGCTTTGAGCTCAGGCAGAGAGAAGTGCGCATTTTTGCTCCTCTCTGGAGACTATCAGGCGGTTGGTGGAGCAGAGTGGTGAGTGTAGAGCCAGCTGCTTGGTGGCATTTGTGGATGCATGTTGGTGGTAGCAGCAGCAGCGAAGAAGCAGCAGCTGGGAGTTTGCTGCTGTTGCACCGCACTGCTTGGGCAGCGGTCGGGCCATGTCCCAGACTCTGGGGCTGGTCTTGGCTGGCTGTCAGTTCAGGTCCAGGGTAGGCAAGAGATTTTGACTTGTTTAATGGCTCTGGAGCAGGCTAGAGGGGGTTCACTCGCTGCCTGCGGACCAAGTCTGCCAGGTCTGTTTCTAGCACCATGTTCCAGCGAGAGGTGCTTAAAAGGCTTTCTGCTTTTGAAGGAACACGAAGTACCAGTACCAGAGCTGAGGAACCAAGAAATGTGAGGACAGCAGCAGAGAGTGCGACGGCTGAACCGGAGGGCATGACTGAGCAGGGCTGGTCAGCGGAATTGGGTCAAGTGGCCTTGGCGGTGCAGCCTGTGGAGGGCAATGGTAAGTCAACTGTGCCTTTGACAGTAGGTTCATGGCCTTGGGGGCCGCCATTTTGATTCATTCTCTTTTTGACTTCTACTTGATGAAATCCTTGTTCTTGACCATGTGTATTGTATTGGAGATTATCGTTGCCACCCCTGAGGAGGTGTTTTTGGCACAAAACAGGCAACAGCCGGCCCTGGTTGTTGGGCGGTGGAGTGTGTACTCCGGGATTTTTTCCTCCTGCTGTAATACTATTGCAAGACAGCAAAAAAGAGACATTACCATCTTGTGCCTTGTGGAGACCTTCATCTGCATCTTCCAGTTGATTCGTTTACTCTTCGACTTCACTACAGTGGAGACCAGTCACTAGGTGGACTTCATTTGTTGGACTGCGAATTATGCAGGTTCTCTTGAGCGGCTTGCCTGCACATATCTTTGCTTCATTGCAATTATCACTTGGTTTGTTATTATTATTATGTGAATTTTCATTGGATGAGACTTTGATATTTACTATCACATTACAGAGTTTATTCTTGTGTTTGTGAGTTTTTGGATAACTTTCCCTCCCCTTGTGGTTATCCACTCCCTTTTGTTCACAGTTTCTGTGTGGAGGAGCCTCCTTTTCGTTGTTCCCATTCCCTCAACGGCAGCACACACATCTCAATCTTCAGTTAGCATGCCTCAGTTTCCAGGCATGAATCTGTCATGGCCGGCATTGGCATGGCCAGAATGGGTAGGCCTCAGTAGGGATGCAGCAGGTACCTCATCTGCATCAGCTCCTACAGGCCCAGTTGTGTGGTATGGTGGTGAAGGGCAACCATCCATGAGTCAGTTTGCCCCTTGGGGTTGCTATCCCTGGGGTTTTCCCATCAATGCCATGGGACAAGGTTCACCAGCAGCTGTGGCTGCAGGTTATATCCACAGACAAGCCTAATCTGGGTTACTGCTCCGACAGTGGCCACTTGGCGCAGAAGAAAGAGCCAAAATGTGCAGGGTTCCCATGTACCCATGGGTCAGCTGGTTCAACCCCGGCTCCTGTGTTGGTATTACGGTTCACAAGGAGTCTGCTCCAGAAAGTCATGTAACTTCAAACCCCATCCGTGAAGGTCCGCACCCTTTCATGACCTGCCCTCAGCAGTCAAGGAGGGGTGGCAGGTGAGGTGGAGAGGGTGGCAGCACCCCGACTTAAGCTGGAAAAGGGCCCCAGCCCCATAAACCTGAGGGTTCTTGAGCAACTTCTGCTGGGTTACCCTAGGCGCCGTGATGCACATTTTTTGTTAAATGGTTTTAGATTAGGTTTTAGGATTTCATTTCAGGGCCCACGAGGCCCTTTCATGTCTGCCAATTTGCATTCTGTTGTGGGCATGGAAGAGGTGGTTCGAAGGAAAATAGCCAAGGAGTGCATGGAAGGGTGAGTTTTGGGTCCCTTCTCTGCTCCTCCATTCCCATGTTTAAGAGTTTCCCCATTAGGTGTAGTGCCAAAGAAAGCGGAGGGGGAATTTAGGCTTATCCACCATCTCTCTTACCCTAAAGGGGTAAGGACCTGTTTCCAATCCTGGTGGCAGTATGTTTGTGGGAGAATGAACTGGCAAAACACTCAGTCCACTTTTGGTGTGACAACCAGGCAGTGGTACATTTCCTTTGCTCCCTCTCATCCAGATCCACAAGGGTCATGAGACTGATCTGTGTGCTGATGCTCTGGTGTTTGAAATTGAACATGCTGTTCATGGCCAGGCACATCCCAGGGGTGAACAACAACATGGCAGATGCTCTGTCTCACTTTCAGTTGGGCCGGTTTTGGCATCTTTCCTCCAAGGCCAATGCCTTGCCAGCCACGTTGCCCCAGGAGCTGCGAAGTCTTGGAAGCTAGAGGCAGAAAGGGCCATACATTTAGCTATTACCCCCAGTATGCAGCAGTCATACAATCGGGTGGTCCATCAGTTTGCAGCATTTAGAAGGGATACAGGACTGAAGCAGGTATGGCCTATCCTGGTAGAGCACATTATGCATTTCTGCGTGTCGCAGGAAGGTAAGGGTTTGGCAGTGAAAACCAGTAGGGGGCACGTGGTGGCCTTGGCATTTGACATTAAGGCTAGGGAAATGGCAGAAGCCATGAGCAATTTCCACCTGAGAAAAATGTTAGAGGGTTGGTCCCGGGAAATGTGTTTGAGACGGGATGATAGGCAACCCATCTCACCAGCGGTTCTCCAAGGCCTGGGGCCTATATGGGCCAGAGTGTGTCACTCGGAGTTTGAGTCAGCCTTGTTTCATGCGGCTGCCCTCACCGCTTTCTTTTGGGCCCTTAGGGTCAGCGAGTTAGACGTGCAGTCCCAGGCAGATAGGTCAGGGTGTGCCTTAAGCATGCAGGACCTCAATTTATTGCGTGACACGGTGGCCCTCCAGATTACGCAGTCCAAGATGGACCAGAAGGGACGAGGGACCATGATCCATTTGGGCCAGTGTGATGAACCTGGTCTGTGCTTGGTTGGCACCTTTAGTGCTATGTGGCTATGCAGGGGGAGAGTGACGGTCCACTTTTCTGCCATGCAGATGGCTCTGCACTGACAAAATATCAATTTTGGGCAATCACGGGCAAGGTGCTTGCCTTGCTTGGACTGGATGGTGTTAAATTTGGAACCCATTCCTTCAGAATTGGGGCTGCTTCTATGGCAGCAGCTATGAGATATCCAGGGCCAGCAATTCAAAAGTTGGGGCATTGGCGGTCGACCGCCTTCCGGTCGTATGTATGTCCATTGGACATTTCTGTGAACACTTCTTGATTTGGGTCTCTTTTCAGGTGCTGTGGTGCATGGTGGGAGGATGAGTGTCCTTATACGTGGCCATAGCAGGATCTTTTGGGCTGCCCACCAGGCGAAGAAGTCACGAAATGGGTCCCAGCTGAGCCTCAGCCAGTGGGCCACCATTGAATGGCAGGGGCTCCTGAAGTGGCCGGGGCTCCTGCCACTGCTCTTCAAGGGGAGGAGCGGCCTGCAGCCAGATATATTGGTCATCCACCTCAGTGGCAATGATCTTGGTCTGGTAAAGGGTAAGGCCCTTTCTTTGCAGGCAGTGTCTCAATTGCAGCTTATTGCCCAGTGGTGGCAGGGCACCTTGATTATGTGGTCTACAATGCTTCTGTGGCAGTGTGGTGGGAAGCACTCGACCCGGCAGGGATTGAGAGGGCTTGCCATAGAGCAAATAGGGCCCTAGAGAAAGAACTGGGGGATGGTTTGGGGATCTTCCTGCCCCATCCCAACATATGGGACTAGGTGGCTGAACTCTATCAAAGTGATGGGGTCCACCTATCGGCTGCAGGTAATAACATTTTCCTGGATGATTTGCGACAAGGGCTCAGGCTGGCCATAAACCACCTGTGGGGTGCAAGGGCCTAAGCAAAGGCTTGACCCTAGCATTGGTAGGATAGGATAAAATGAGCGGGCCAGTGACTCCCATGGCACATTCCCATTAGGGGAATAGGGGTCTGTCAGGAGCGGCTGGTGAGGCTGTACGGCTGCCGGCTGCAAGGGCAGACCACCTGGTGGGACCCCTGGACAAGGCCACCCCCAGGCTCCATGGCCTGGGCGAGCAATGTGGCCCTCCTGGCAAGCCGGCAAGGTTATTAAGTCTGGGGGCTGGGTTTGCTGCCCCAGAAGATGAAAGGGCAGCCCGTGCTTCCCGGGCATCTGAGCATTGGCAGTGGGGGCAGAGCTGAGGGCTTATTAGCTGGCTCTACCTCTCCATCCCTCAGTCGGCGTTTTGAGCTCGGCCCACCTACCTCTCCCTATATGCAGTGCAGGATTAGCTGGTCGCTGGTTATCAGGGCCAGGCAGGAACTTTTTCTTATTGGCTGACTGGGGAGTTGTTTTTTGCCTACCTTGCACTGTGGGATCTTTAATTGGTGTGGTGTGGCAGTAATGTAAGTAGGCTGGCCACTGGCAGGATAGGGTAAAATGAGCGGGCCGGTGACCCTGTAGCACATTCCCATTAGGGGAATAGGGGTCTGTCAGGAGTGGCTGGTGAGGCTGTATGGCTGCTGGCTGTGAGGGTAGACCACCTGGTGGGACCCCTGGACAAGGCTGCCCCCAGGCTCCACGGCTGTTGGGGGTTGGTGTTTTAAAGTGAAACCACTTGTCTAGCCGCCAGGTCCCAGCTATCCTTTGGATGGAACATGCCTGAAGCAGAGGGGGCTCACCCAGACAGGTCAAGGTGGTGGTCCCAGGAGACCCCAGGGCTTGACCTGTACCATAGTTAGATTCCTTGCCACAATGACAGGATATGTTATGTTGTAGTTAATAAAGTGGCCCTTGTTTATATCCCAATTTTGGTCTCTGCCTTTTATTTTGACTGGGGGAGAAATGCAGTATTCTATAGTCCTTTTAAACAATATAACGTTCTGTTCCTATCCAGGCAAATTACTTGCACTCAGGAAAGTAATGGCCTTCACTTCACTCAAAAATCTGTTTTGATTTTGCTTTCTCTCTTGTGCACATTCAGCCTGTGAGTCATTATTTTCATATCATATCTTTCTCACACAAAACCTCTTTTCAATTTATACAGTTTAAAACATTATTTTCACATGATTTGGGTATAAATGTGTTTAATGTAAAAATACCATAAAGGAAGCAATCAAATTGGAACCAGCAGCTATGAAAGCAGATGAAATAACACAATGACACTACACAAAAAACATTAAAAGAGCATATATAAAATTTTGAGGTGAACATGCTGCACCCATGCAATATACTTTTGGATCAATATACATACATTCTTTTCTCTTCTCTATTTTTAATAAGTTAAATACACACCCCTGTAGGAGTTCTTTAGATACTGTCAAGCATTCTGCATTGACCTGCGATCATTCATTCATCCATTCGTTCGTTCATTTTATTTACTTCATTTATATTCCTCCTTTCACCCCAATGGGTATCCAAAGCAGCTTACATCATTCTCCTCTCCTCCATTTTATCCTCACAACAACCCTGTAAGGTAAGTGAGGTTGAGAGTTTGTGACTGGCCCATATCCAGTGAGCTCTCATAGCTGAGTGGGAATTCAAATCTGGAGTCTCTTCGGTACCAGCACAACACTCTAACCACTCTGCCACATTGGCTGTCTTGAATAGTTTATTCCATGTAGCCACCTAGAAACTGCAACATGGCCATTTCCACACACGTTGAATAATGCACTTTCAATGCACTTTCGTAATCCTTTAGAAGTGGATTTTTTGTTCCACACATGGAAAATCAGTTTAAAATATTCACTAAAGAGTACGGAAAGTGGATTATCCAACATGTGTGGAAGCAGCCCATGTGCAGAAACTGTTAATGTCTATGCATTAAGATCTTCACTTCTTTCACTCCTAGTCCCCATACAGCTGTGATCATCAACAGCACATCCCTCTGAACTCTGAAAATGCCTCTGAAAGTTTTCTACATGGCAAACATTTCATGGGAAGGCAACATGAGTCCATATTATAAGGCAATTCCCCCTGATTATGGACACATGAAAAATGCGAGTAGCCTTGATGTTAGAAAATCAACACTTCTCTATCCTTTCTTAAAGGTTAAATAGTAGGAAGTAAATTAGACTCTCTGTTGGCTGTAGTGACTCCTGAGAGCATAGCTAATAAAATTCAGTTTATAATGGCAGCCCCCATCCTTTGGGAGTAAAAAAAAGGTGCTGGCAAACTCCAGAACTATACCAGAACTATACCAGAATTACTCCCCCCCACCTTCATGCTAACACAAATGTGTACAAAATTACATTTAACACACAAAAAAACCCCAATAACTTGCTAATTCTGTGAATCAGGATGAAATTTGGTTTATTAGAGACAGCCATGTGTTGTAAACCTTAAATTATCTTGCTAGTAAGTCATGTGCTAGCATCCCAAGCACTGGAAATCAATGCAATATATATCACCGATAATATACTTAATGGCATTAGTAAGCTCCATTATTTGGAAAGATAGGAGAATTATATACAGCCTTTTACGAAGTCAGGGGTATTTACAAATCAATAATTGATAAAAATCTTTATTCCAGTTAAGTGTCTTTTTATGTTTCCAGTTAGACTTTAATTAATGTAATTTACTGTACAAAGTAGAACATTTATGGAATGAACTTTTTTTCTAGGTAATAGGGTATTTGGCCATAGTGAACTGAAAATTACTGATAGATGTAATACAAGTTTTGGAGAAACTGTGAACTTTGCTTATGATTTTGAGAAAATTAAGTTACAAGTTTTACTGGGCTCAGGGTCCCAACCTATTTCCCTCAAAAGCTCCTGGAACTTGTCAAGTAATATAAATATTTTAATATTTACTCTGCCGATCGAGAAATTTTATTGCCTATTCTGCCAATCAAGAAATGTTATTGTATGTGGAATAGTGTTTTAATGTTTATTTATAATATTTTTGTTTTTAAACTGTATGTTATAAATTGTATGTTGTTACACTGCCCTGAGCCCGTCTGATGGGGAGGGCGGTCTAGAAATGCAATAAATAAATAAATAATTTTTTTAAAAGTTGTGGAAGATCATACCAAAGGTTAATCTAATCTACTTTTCTCTCTCATTGACCAATGAGTTACTCTAGAAGTCACACAAGTATCATGGTCAAGACCTTCATTGCCTCTGAATACAGCAGTCATAATTAGCAGTCATATCTAATAGACATTGATGGACCTATCTTCCATGAATTTGTCTGATCTCCTTTTAAAACTATGAAAGCCAACAGCCATCTCAACATATTGTAGTGAATTTCATAAATTAACTATTGAATGAAGACATGCTTCTTTTTGTTAATTTTGAATCTGCTGCCTGTCAGCTAAATTGGGGGGGGGTGTCAAATCCATTGGATAAGAAGAAAAAATTCCCCCATCTTCTTTCCACATCACACTGAGAAATCCTCCCTCTCAGAGCCACCTGGGCTCTGAGAGGGAGCAGGAAAGAGAGCTACTGGAGCGGTGAGTTTTCTGTTGTCTTCTTTAACTACTGGACGGAAATAGCTGAGGTTATTGTGTGGGAGGACAGTGTTTTTGGGGTGAGTGAGTGCGTAGAGCCTGCTACAAAGTAGTGCCAGTTGGAGTAAGGTTTTTTTTCCTGTTTGTCTCTTGCCTGGGTTAGAACTAATTGAGGAGGGTGATAGTTGCTAATTGGAGAGGGTCCGTTTTGCCTGGGGCTGACTGCTGGCCCCTCCCTCTGCTGGGTGAGCCTTGAATTGAATTAGGCTCATCCTCACCAGAGGATCTTGCCCTGGAGCTCTTAGCCTATGAGTCTTGCCTGTGGGCCCTGTTAGAAGCTCAGTATCTCTTATATCTTATAGGTGTTAGGCTTTTGTCCTCCTTCTGCCAACCTTTCACAAGTTGTCTTTTGAGGCAGTTTGACAGGGGAATTATCAGGGAAGTACCATAAAACCTGAACTAGCTCTGAAATGGATTGCAGCAGTATGGCTGGTGAGAAAGCTGAGGCAGTGACATGTACAGTCTGTGGCATGTTTGTATTCTTACCTGAGGGTAACAGCAACTACACTTGCAGCAGGTGTAAGTTGGTAGCCCTACTGGAGGAAAAGATACAGGGACTTGAGGCACACTTGTCCACACTCAGTTTAGTAAGGGAAGGAATAGAGTACATGGACAGAATGCATGAAGCACCTTTCAGAGGGCAACATGAGGAGGAGGGAAAGGTATCTCAGGATTTGGAGGAGCACAAAGGTAGCCCTACTGGAGGAAAAGATACGGGGACTTGAGGCACACTTGCCCACACTCAGTTTAGTAAGGGAAGGAATAGAGTACATGGACAGAATGCATGAAGCACCTTTCAGAGGGCAACATGAGGAGGAGGGAAAGGTATCTCAGGATTTGGAGGAGCACAAAGGCAGGCACATAGAAGAAAGTAACCCCCAGGAGCAGGATAATTGGGACATTCTGTGTAGACATGGGCATAAATCTAAATATGAATCAAATTTTGTGATGAATCGGGTCAATTAATGTAGTGTGAAAACATGTTTTGTGGGGCTGCATTTTTCACAAAATCCCAACTTTTGGGGGGGATTCGTTCAATTTCTGGATGCTTTGTGATGCCAGACAGGCTGGTGCCGATCCATTGATTCCCTAGGCAACATAGGCCCGGAATGTCTGCAGACCTTTTGTTGCCGTGGAAACTCCAATCTTAGCCCACATTACCGTGATAGGCAGCTCTCTCTGCCAACCTGAGAGCTGAGCAATGTGGGTCTGCACAAGTTTACCTGGGAACTGTAGTCGGAGACACCTTCCTCTCTCTGTTTCCCTTCTCCATGTTAAGAATGGGGTGGTGGAGTAGCGGCAGTAGTAGCAGCCTCAGCAGCTCCTTCTCTCACTCCTCGCTGCTTGCCAGCTTCAGGAATCCTTCCCTGACCCTCTACTTCCTGTCTTCCTGCTGCTCTGACATGTCTTCCCACCCACCCCCTGCCCACAAGCTCCCCGGAGCAGATTCTGAGTGGATCCACTCTGCTCAGCTTTTCCTTCAAGAACTTGGAGGTGGGAAGGAAAATGGGAAGGAAAAGTCAGCAAAGAGAACCTGAAGAGAGGACAACCCAAGCAGATCAGATCCGCTTGACTTTTCTTACAGCAGCAGCAGAAAGCAGGAGGCCAGGAGAATGAGAGTGAAAAGCCAGCAAACAGAGCCTGAAGAAAGCTCCTTGGAGGGTGGCTGGAGGAGAGCCTGCTGAAGTTTCCCTGTGTGTTTGGCATTTCTGGGTACGAAGGGGGCCATTGTAGGTCCCCAGGATCTGATGAATTACAAACCTAATTAATTGTTTCACAAAATGGGACAATTTCATGGAAGTTCATGGTTCATGTTCCATGGAACATGATGAACCACGAAATGCAGGGTTCTTTTTTTCCCATTTTGTGCCCATCTCTAATTCTGATTCTCTGTTGCTAAGCAATCGGTTACAGGATCTCCCCATAGATATTGATTCTGGACCACTGGAGCTACTCCCCCAGACTCCTCAAACCTTGAAAGAAATTTTTCAGGTTCCTACAAATGAGAGGATTTGAGTTTCAATTCCTCAATATAAGAGACGGAGTGTGCTGGTAATTGAGGAGTCCCTACTGATAGGGGTAGAGGGTAAAGTGTGCCTACTAGACTTGTCATCTCACGAGGTATGCGGTCTACCAGGTGCATGCATCCAAGAAGGAAGGCTTATCAAACCCACAGATTATTATCCCTTCCTCTTGATACATGTGGGAACAAATGATATTGCCCAGCACAGTCCAGAACACATTAAAACTATCAATTTGTGGAAATGATCATATACTGAAATGTCTAGAAATGCAGTCCAAAACATGCCACTATTTTGCTAGATCAATTATTTGTCTTATTTATCATACTTGTGGCACTAAATTACCTATTAATATTAATAATGTAGAAAGAATGAGAATTGTATACATTGCAACCCGTGGAAAAGTTGGTAGGGGGACAGAATGTGCAATGGAAAAGAGATATTGAAATTTAAGTGCCCCACTTCTCTAGCAAAGTTTTCCAAGACAGATTCTGAATAAAATCTTAATTAAATAATGTACAGGCAACAGAATCAGTACAAATAAGGAATTTAAAAACATTATTGAGGATAGGGCTCCCAACCCCCCAGCTGCTTTTTCCTGCATTGTAGCAGGAGAAAAACAACAACAACAGTTGTCAGTCTGATGGTGTATAACATCAGATCTAGGCAAAACTTGAAAGTGCCATCAGGGCATCAGGAATTTCTGGAAACTTTTGGTTTACCATGGAGATTTCAGAGATTCCTAAAGATGACTGATGTCACTTCTGGGATCCCCCTGTAAGTGATATCATGATGTTGTTGAGAGCACCTCAGAGACTTCCACCTCCCAACTCCTGCTGGTTGCTGGTCCATGCCTGGGAACCCTCATTCAATTTAGAATATACATACATACTAGATATATGCATCCATACTTTACACACAAAAATCAACCCTGGGAGAATGTAGATATCCCTACTGCTTTATAAATGCCCCTTATCATGGGAAGAGAACTTATACACATAGACTTCCTACACACATATATGTCATGCTCAGGAGCCAGTAAGTGTGTGGCGGTGAGAGCAAACAAACACCCTTGTTCCTACTCCCACTTAGCACACTGGTTGAACACACAAATGAATCAGATATAGATGGCTACAATCTCTCGGCACACTGATATACACTGGATACTTTATATTAATTGCCTTTGTGAAGGCCCACACACTTTCATCCAAAATAAACAATAAGCATTTATTATTTAATTTGCTTTTCTCCATTTCCATTTATAAATGGTTTTCAGCTGTTGACTTATATTAAAAGTAGAAATGACAAATAATGTCTTATATTTTCTTTGATTCCATAAAAATCCATATCAAAATAGTGAACCTCTTTTATTTCTCTCTCATCCATCCTTTTCTGTGAGAGTACCAAAGAAATGACAGAACCATGTAAGAATGATGTGTAATTAAATTAAATGCCTTAACAAAAAAGTGTATAAAATACATTTAGTCCAAAACAATAAACAAGTACATGATTAATTACTTCAATGTGCCTTTCTTTGATGTGTGAAAATAAAGATGATGTGGCAGCTGAGAGCCTTTAAATCACTGCAACATCCCCCTGATGTAAACTTTCTTTAAACTTTGCTACAGACATAGCCAGATTCCGGCAGAGAGAGAGAGAGAGTTCACATACACTGGAAGGAAATTCATCACCAAACGTCAGTCAATATTCATCAAGGCAAATACAATCTATGATTCATGGGGGCGTGTATGTACATTTAAAATACTTAAAATCATAGAACTAGCTCCTGTCTAAATTTTGTGCCTGGAAGCTTGATTCTCTGCCTCTCTTCTCCCACCACCATATGAAATGCTCCTACCAGTGTTGGTCCTGGGGGCGGGGGTGGGGGGAGGTCAAGTGTAGCACAAAGGGGTTAGAGAGTTACTGTGGAAAGGAGCAATCTGTGAAAATTGCTTCCCTCCTTGCATATGGGGATCTTGTCGACAAGATCCAACCCACATTGTATTAGGGACTGCAGTTCTAACTGTTTAGACATTGTTTCATCTTTTGCAGCTGCTCACTGATGTTCACAGCTGCTCACTGAAGGTTCTCCCCACCACTGCACCTTGTTAATTTGTTTTATTATTTGTATATTGATTTTAGTTTTGTTTTTATCAATTTTAACTGTTCACCGCCCAGAGCCCCTGGGATGGGCGGTATATAAATTGAATAAATAAATAAATAAATAAATAAATGTTGATTTAACAGAAAAGTGGCTCAATTTCAAAGGCAAATGACAAGGATATAGAAAACCTTTTGAAGTACAAATAATAAAATATGCCTGATACACAACCCATTGACAATTGTGTAAAATCCAACAACACCTAACGTTAGCTGTGGCAACATTCTTAACCCAAGATAATCAGTACATCAAAACAGTTCACACTTGCTATTAACAAATATATTCTGAAAAACCAAGACAATTATCTATCTATACTTCTATCTGCATGTGCCATCTCTTCATCAAATTATAAAAAGTGATCAAGAAATGAGGTGTAAAAATGCAGATGAGGGGTGGATGGGGTCCAGTTGACGGTGCCCACTTCCAACCCTACTAAAATTATTTGGCTTCTCAACTTTTCCTACATGAAGTGCAGCTTATCAGTTCTGATACTGTTGCATGTGAGAAAATATGCTGAAATGTTATATGGATCCTTCAGAATAGATCATTTACAGTATTTATTTAAAAGTTCGTTTCTGAAAAAATTCATTCAAATTTCTTTAGTACTATTGTAATGTTTTATATGTATATTCTACCAAAAAAATCCTTACAATTCTATCACAGTACTAATGGAAGCTTTATATTGCTGGGAAAGGGTGTTCCCCTCCCCCCATCTGCAAATCTGGGCCGCATTTGCTGACCTCTACTGAGGGGATAGTAGGAACAATAATTTGGCGGATATGCGGCGTGGGTGGCTTTATGCCATATGTGGGGCATGAAGGCCTAAGCAGAGGCTTGGCCTTAGCAGTGTCAGGTTAGAGGTTGAGGAAATGAGAGGGCTGGTGACCACACTTGGCATATCCCCAGTGGTGGGGAATTGGGGTCTTTCAGGAGTGGCTGTAAGTGGTCAGCCCTGGCCTTCGCTATATTTGATATACCTTTAATACAGGCCTATGATGTAAAAGGTCACAGGGTCCGTGGATTAGTGCACCTTGATCTTCATCAGGGGAAATTCCAGGCTAGCTAGGCAGAATGTTGCTGGACCCAGCCCAAGTAATTCAGGTATGCCTGGAATGTGCATGTGAATGCAAAGGACCAAGGTGATGGCATTTACTATCTCCTCAGCACCTGGCTTGAGATCACGACAATAGTGGGCTGCACTGTGTCACCCCATTAACACATTCCAATGCCCTCTTCCCGTGATTACATTTCCTACCCCAAGCTCGGGAGCAATCAATCAGAATCCATAAGTTAATTTGTACCTCTGGGAACATATATTTTCTCATATCTAAATTCATCAACTCAGCTTTGATAGATTCATTAACAAACTGCCCCATTTGTGCAGTTCCAGGAGAGATGTTGCATTTTCTTTCACGCACCCCGGTAGCAAGTAATCAAAGTAATCAAACCTTTGTAATTCCCAGAGACTGACCTTTATGGTCTTTGTCCCAATGGCTGAAGGGACTCCAACTGCCTCAGGGCACATTGTGCCCCATAAGAACCAGTGCTCTAGCCCCATTCAAGTGTGCAGGCTGTGCCTCCAGATCTGAGTGTTGTACCCTTGGGGATACTTTCCTGATCCTCTCTTTCTCTCCTGGCTGAGAACGCTGGATGTTTGAAGCTCTCTTTGTCAGACTTTGGATGATAGATCACAGCAGACAGATCCCTGGTTCAAGACACTGGTTCTTGATTAAATGACTTTTATTCAGAAATCAGTTCTTTCCATAATCAGATCCAAAAGTCTACTCAAGAGCAAGGTAGCCCCGAAGCAGTTCTTGTAGAAAGTTGACCAGAACGACTACATAGGAAAATTACATCCCTCTTCTACCCTCTGTTCCATCCCTCTCCCAATTTCCCAACAACGTGGGGTTGTTTTGATTTGTGCGAGAACAGTATGCATATTTGGGTTACCAAGCTACACAGAGAACAGACGTAGCATGAGCAGGAAAAAGCTTCAAACTGGTAAACACCCGGCCACCTGGGAACAGGTGAGAACTTGTTGAAATATTAGCAACAAGAATATTTCCAGGCATACAAAAAGGAGTTACCCCTGACAGAACAAAGCATACACTTTGTCATGTTCTGACTGTGTTTCTTGTGTGTTCAAATCAAAGGGACTCCATTTTAATCCTGTCAGTGTTCTAAGTGCTTCTTTTGCAGGTGGCAGTTCAGTAGCAGTTATCTTAGAGAAGAGGAATGTTATGACTACAACCTTTCCAGCCTTGGGAAACTTTCACTTTCTCAGCTTCAAGCCGGTTGTTTTGAGAACTGTGGGGGGAGGATGGGGCCTGCAGGGGTATGCTACTCTGTACCTTAACCTTTGCCTGTCATTCGTAACAATACTCGTGTACCAGCCAAGATATTGCATCTTGGATAGTGGACTATAATGGTTGCTTATATTCAGTAAATCTTTTGAAACCAATGGACTCATGTCTGATTGCCAGAGATAGTCTGGATTGCAACTTTTAGCAAGCCACTGTCTGACACACTTGAGACCAAAATCATTGGCATGAATGAATGGATACAGTCAGATACATGGATACATCTTTTCCACACTGTGACACTGAGAGATCTCTGTCTTTTGGTGCTACACCTCTGAAGATGCCAGCCACAGCTGCTGGCGAAATGTCAGGAACTACAATGCCAAGACCACAGCTATACAGCCTGGAAAATCCACAACAACCATAGATATGACACTCTTCCTCTGCAGACTAGTCTCCTCTCCAGGATAGGTAAATATACTTCCCCTCCCTCATTCTATTCCACCTTCTGCCTAGCTTCCTAGGACTCTGTGTGTGTGCAACCATTTTATTATTTACTCCTGTCTGTGTATGTGTTTTCCTCTTTTAATAAATGATTGCTCTTTGAACTTAAAGCACCAGTCTTGTCTGTTATCTTGGAGAAGGGACCTGTAAACACTGGTGGAGATTTCCTGCCATTACCCCTCTTTCATAGCCTTGCTCCTTGCTGCTAACTTCTCCACAATTTGCTTACTTGCAACACGGATGGCTGCTTTATGGCCCAGTTGTGAGGTCAGATGCCCTGGTGGGGAACCCCTGGACAAGCCAGTCCCCCCCCCTGCAGCTTTACAGCTGGGTGGAAGAGCTTTAAGGGGGTGAACTACTACCATGCCAGCCGGGTCCCAGCCATACCATGGCTGGCTTGCACCCAGGGCAGTGGGTGGCTCGCCCATACAGGTCAGGGCAGATTTCCAGGAGTGATCCCTGGGCCTGACCTGTACTGCTAGTTAGACCCTTGCATGTTGATAGATACGTTGTTACAATTTTAATAAAGTGGCCCTTTAATTCCCAACACTTGTGTCTGCCTCTTCATTCTGACTTGGGGAGGGGCAATTATCTCCCTATACTTCTATCTGCATGTGCCATCTCTTGGTCACATTATAAAAAGAGATCAAGAAATGGGGTGGAAACATGCAGACGAGGGGTGGATGGAGTCCAGTTGACTGTGCCCACTTCCAACCTTCACTAAAATTATTTGGCTTCTCAACTTTT
Organism: Eublepharis macularius; assembly: GCF_028583425.1. NCBI lineage: Eukaryota > Metazoa > Chordata > Lepidosauria > Squamata > Eublepharidae > Eublepharis > Eublepharis macularius. Next base: position 122,847,220 of record NC_072792.1, read on the forward strand.
CCTACATGAGGCGAAGCTTATCAGTTCTGATACTGTTGCATGTGAGAAAATATGCTGAAATGATATATGGATCCTTCAGAATAAATCATTTACAGTATTTACTTAAAAGATTGTTACTGAAAAATTCATCCAAATTTCTTTAGTACTATTGTAATGTTTTCTATGTATATTCTACCCAAAAAAATCCTTACAATTCTACCACAGTACTAACATGCATTAAATAGTGTATGTCATATGTGTAGACTTACCACATCCTGATTTGGAATGGGCTTAGATAAATTGATGAAATTTGCCAAGAGTGCAGCAGAATCATGACATTAAATCATTTTAATTCACATCCATCATGAATCTTAGTGATTCTACTGACCTGACTGAACGTGATAAGAACCTAAAAATGTCCACAGGCCCAACCCCTCCACTTGAACTTCCCAATATTTACCTGCTGATGGAAGTCTTCCAGTGGAGTGTTGATTCGGCCCTAGATAGTGCTATGAGGATTAGTGGTAGTATCCAAGTCTCCCAGGAACTACTGAACCACTGATGGAGCTGGATGGTAATGCATATGCTTTCTCATTGTTTAAGTTTCAGAGATGGAGGGGCTATGGCTCAGTGGAAGAGCCTCTGCTTTGCATTTAGAAGATTCCAGGTTCAATTCTTGGCATCTGTAGTTAAAAGCAACAGGCAGTAGGTGCTGTGAAAGACCTAAGGCTCTGGAGGGCCACTGACAGTTTGAATAGAGAATACTGACTTTGATGGACCAGTAGTCTAATTCAGAATAAGGCAACTTCATGTGTGTGTCTGTGTGTGACAGGGAAAGAAAGGAATACATACTGTAGGGGCCTTTTGAAGCTATTATTTGTCATGCTGGGGCTCCAAAGGAGTTCATGCTTGATGTAAAAATGGCCTAAGGACTTTGAACTCAGAGTTGCCAGCCTCCAGGTGAAGCCTGGAGATCTCCCTGAATTACAACTGATCTCCAGATGACATGGATTAATTCCTGTGGAGAAAATGACTGCTTTGGAAAAGTGGACTCCATAGCATTATATCCTACCTTAAACTCCACCCTCCTTTGATCCCACCCCCAAATCTCTAGGAATTTCCCAATCTGGAGTTGGTAATGCTATGCTATTCAAATTTTGCCCTTATATGTATTGGTGCATGGTTGCAATATAGAGTTCCTGGCACATAACACCTCCATTGGTGATAAAGGGAAAGGCAGCCAAACTTTTATTCTTATTAGTATGTGTTCAGGTTACCTGACTGGTTCACCCAAAGCACCTGGCTCAGATCTTGAAGAAGTAACATAACCATATCTCAGATTTCCTTGCTTGCACATTTAAAAATGTGCCAAGAAATATTGTTCATCAACACCATTACCCTGCATTGATCAGCATGAGGTTTAAATGATGTTAAAAACTAGAAGAGATTCCTAGGCACTTGGACTGGTCAGTTCACAGTCCACCCACAATTCACATATGCCTTGAGCTGCTTGCAGACTACTTAGTCTGAAGCACCAACCTGCATTAATCCTGCATATCCCTTAGGCCTAATCAGACTAAAACAGGCTTGTTTATATCCTTCTCACAGCCAATTTGAGAAGTATCTTACTTGGCCCTGAAGCAACCTACTAATCTCACAATGTTTTATGAAGGAATGGTGGGTGACTCAGTTTTAGACAGCAAAACAGCTGGCTCTGGTGATTAGGAGGCTAAATATAGTATTCCCAATGTGCTTAGGCGTAGCATAGAGTATTAGTTAGCCTTGAGCTACATTATTTTCAAGTTCTTATTTTTATTTCACAAGCACCTGTAATGTCAATGCAAATTAATCATGTTACTGTGCAGATAAGTTTTGAGGCAAGTGTTCAGGGCTCTTTAGGGCTAGCACTTCTATATCAGCCCTACTGTGTTCCAACAGTTGCTGTGACACATAGTTAATACTAGCAACAAGAACTTTAATGAGATAAGTAAATAGGGAAGGGGTGGAAATCAATAATTGGGTTCCAAGGATGAGTATTTAACTAGGTGTTTTGTGCTTGCCAGTTAAGTAGGAGAAAAGCTCTGTTCCGGGCCCTTCTTCCCAGAGTTCGCCTAACTAGAGTTGGTAACCTCCAGTTAGGGCCTGGAGGTCTCCCAAAATTACAATTGAGTTCTAGACCAGTTTCCCTGGAGAAAATGACTGCTTTGGAGAGTGGACTCTATGGCATTATACCCTGCTGAGGTCTTTCCCTTCTCCAGACCCTGCCTTCTCCAGGCTGCACCCCAAGTCTCCAGGAATTTTCCCAAGTTGGAGCTGGTAAGCCTACCTAACACAATCAATATTAAACAAAGCATCTACTTTGAGCTCAAACTGACAGCAAGGTTCATGGCAGTTATTTGTTCTGTACCCTCACACACAGTAGTATCCTTCCAACTTGGGGAGGGGTTGTGATTTAATGGAAGAAAACCAGGAAGTAGATGATGTAAAAGACCTCCACCTGATACCCTGGGCAGCCACTGGCAGTATGAATAGACAATACTGACCCTTATGATCTGCTTCTCCATAAGGGAGCTTCATGTTTGTTCAGTTCTCATGGGCCTGTTTCTGGTCACAGTTCTCTCTCATCCCTTTTCTCTCTATTTACACTTTCCTTCTCTCTGCTTTCTTCCTTCTTCCATAAAAAAAAGGCAACTATTTCTTAGGTCAGAGTCAGGGACTGTTGGGAAACATAGTCCTGTACAACTAGGGTTGGCAGGACTCCCTTGCACCCAGAGGGAGTTGGGGCTGTACTTATCTGTGTTCTTCAAGTTCGCACACATGCAAAGTGTGGACACAGTCCTGGCCTGTGTGTGAAAATGTCTCTTCTGGAAGTGACATCATGCTATTGGCCATGGGAGTGCTCCTGTGCTTTATGTGGGGCTGATTCTTTAAGACTGGGACTAGTTGGGGCTGAACTTGGCCCTGCAGGAAGCATGGGAGTATTCTTGCAGGCAGTGCAATGACATCACTTCTGGAAGTGATGCCATTGTTCCTGGCTAGGAGCATGTGTGCCACATGTTTACTGGGATTGCCTGCCAGTGATGGGTGATTGTTGGGTGGCTTGCCACCTCCCACTGCAAGTTTGATTGCCAGCAGTAGGCATCGATAAACCCTATATATATATAAAGTATTCCAAAAGGCTTGCTGCCTTACAAAATGTTGGCATGTAAAAAATGTTTTATGGTAAGAATATGAACAGCAGTGATAAAGAAATGAACTGCTTCCTGCTATGATGAAAATAGTCACATTTGCTAGTGGTAAGTCTTCACAAGCATCATAATTGCTACGGTAAAACACTGTTCTCAGATTGAAAACCTAGGACTCCAACCTGCCCACCACCCTGAGGGCAACAGGAGATTTTTTACAATTTTTAATGGGATAAAGCTTGAACCACTAGATTAATAGCTACTTGCAGGGAGGAAGGCACTCTTATAAAGTGAAGCAACAGATTGTGTGTTCCTTCACAAACTGGGCAGATTTGTATATCTCTGTAAATGGGCAAATAAGCCTTTTCTGCTGTCAGCCTGAGGTATACTAACTAGAGATGGGCACAAACAGCAATATGAAAAAAAGAAGCCATGAACAGCCCAATCAGCTGTTCGCAAACAAGCTGGTCGTGAGGTCCCATTCTAAACAAACAGGTAGTCGTTGCTAGCTTCATTCATTGCTGTTCATCAAGCCAGTCAATCTGGCACCTGCAATCAATTCCCTTGGCAACCAGATGCAGGGACTACCTGAACTCTGTCTGAACTCCTGCTGTTGCCGTGGAAACCCCAATCTATGCCCAATTTAGCTTGCTAGGCAGGTCTTCCTTTCAAGTGTGGAGCTCCAAATTTGTTACAAGGAAGCAAAGAGGGGGGGGGGGGGCTCCCAGCTCTGGTTTTGCAGCCAGTGAAGGAGAGACAGATGCTGTAGGCATTTTGAGAGAGAGACAGGAAGAGTGCATTGGAGCTTGAATTTTCTTTGTGTGTGGTGGGATAGGAATCTACCTCTTCAAGTTCCAAGGCTGCTGTCAGGCTCTGGGCCAAGCTATTATTTATTACTTGTACCTTTCCTGCTGCCTGCTCGGGTAAGGTTTCTGGGAGTGGTGCGGTGGGGATCTACCCCTTCAGGTTCCAGGGCTGCTGCCAGGCTCTGGGGCCAAGCTATTATTTATTATTGGTACCTTTTCTGCTGCCTGCTAAGGTAGGGTTTCTGGGAGTGGTGCGGTAGGAATCTTGATGGCTGGAGGAGAACCTGCTGGCCCCCATGAACAATGAACATGTTCGTGAACAGGTCATGTTCGTCAATGTTCATTGTTTGTTGTTCATGGATTGCAACAAACAATGAACACCATGTTTGGGTTTTTTCTGTTCATGCCCATGTCTAATACTAACTAGGTCTTTGTTTCCTCAGCCTTTTCTCTTTGTGAAATGACTCTCAGCAATAGAAAGAATTGGCTGATCACTGACAGTCTCCAGGGAATTGCACAAAAAAGTAGATTCCATAAGGAGGGAGAAAACAGTCTGATGACCAGTTTTTCCAGAAGGCACATTTCTCCCCTTCCTCTCTCTCTCCATAAAATTACCCAATAAGACATTGGAAACTGTGTCTGAACAAATTGTCTAAAATAAAGAAAAAAACATTCCCATCAACATGGTCTTTCACAATGTTCAAACATCCTTTAGCATATTTCATACATCTCATAGATCCACAAATTGACAAACACTTTCATCATTGGATAGAATCTCTGTGACCTCCAGAAATATCCAAATCCAGCAGAAGCCTATGTAAGATATTTTGCATATACAAAATTCTCAACAGTAAAATGTCTTTCTCTTTAAAAAGAAGCTGTGAGCCTCCGCTGCTCACTGAGATCTAATGCCAGCAGAAAATGTTATCAGTAACAGTATGCTGCACTTAATGTATTTGTCTAGAAGGACATGACATTGTTATGGATCTTGGAAAAATTGATGGCATTTTAAAAATTAAAATACAAGGATCCTTGTCTTGGATTGTCATTTTTTGTCCTCTTAACTTCTAAAAGTCCTGTAGACTATTCACAATCACAGCTGGTAAATGAAATCTACTATGATTTCTTGTCTGTCTCAGAACAACTGTAGCATTGCTTTTAACAGTGTCATTTTATATACTGCATTTTTTGAAAAAAAAATATTGTAAGCCTCAAGTCAAGTAGGGACCATGTCACTCCATTCTTGTTCCATCTGCGCTGGCTTCCAAATTATTTCCAGGCCCAATTCAAGGGCCGTTAGCCCTTTATGGCTTGTGACCAGCATAACTTTAAAACTGCCTTCTCCCATATGTTGCCTTCTCATTCACTCTGTTCATCTTTGGAGACCCTTCTTCAAATGCCCCCACTATAGGAGGTTAGACAGGTGGCAACCCAAGAAAAAATCTTGTCAGTTGTGGCACCAGAACTTTGTAACTCCCTCTCAGGGAGATTTATCTCTCCCCCTCTATTGCTGTCTTTTGCCAGTGGGTGAAGACTTTTTAGTTCTATCTGATATACCTCCAATCAATGTAACAGGTCATCCTCCCTGAAATTTGGCCATACTTAATGAATAGTTTTAATTCTATTTAAATGTTATTTACATTTAAATTGTTTTAATGTTTTAAATTGTTTGTTAGTGTTTTAATGTTCACTGCCCTGGGGACCCTATTTTGAGTGAAAAGGTAGCATAAAAAGATTAAAGTAAATAAAAACAAATAATAAAGTTTGACTGTCAGTAGAAAACCCCATCAGCCATCAAGATCCAGAATGAAAATGTGAGAGTTTGTAGTTCATGAAAAGCAATGAACCACCATGAATTTGCCCAGTTCTTGAACTGGTTCTTTCGATTCATGGTTTATCATTTCCAGGCACTGACAAAGCGACAGCAGCCACAGCGCTTTTGCAAACAGCAAGAAAAGTTTCAAACTTCACACCCGCTGCCTCCCCCTCCCATCGAGTGAAAAAAGCAAGACAGGAAGTTTGAAAGCAACATTTTTCTTCCGCCTACAAGCTGATCCCCCATCAGCTGAAAAAAGCTGCTTTCAAATACGGGAAGATTTTTCAGCTGCCGGGAGGAACTCCCTCCTCCCCCTCCCTGCAGTTGAAAAAGCTGTTTTCAAACACTCACAGCTTTTTTCATCTAAGGGGACAGGGAGGAGGGACCCCTCCATCCCCTCCCCTCAGCAGAAAAAGCAGCGGGGCGTTTTAAAACAGCAACTCTTTTCCTGTTGCTGCTGCTTTCAAACCCCAGCAGCTTTTTTCAGCTGACAGGAAGGAGATTTCCTTTCCATCCGCTGAAAAAAAATCTGCTTTCAAATGTCCGCTGTTGTTTTTTTGCTGCAAATGGCAAGAAAAGTGCTGCTTTGAGCTTCGGTAGACCAAAAGTGGGAAACCAGAGGGGGTGCACACCTCTAGTGACAAACTGGAAAAAAAACAAGCGAACTGGCCTAAAGTTCTTTGGGGTTTGTCACAAATGGGCTCTGACAAACCAACGGTTTGTGAACCACTAACAGGCTTGGTTCGTGACAAACTTTGGTTCGTCTTTCAGTTTATACCCATCTCTAGTTCTGAAAAGTTATGTGGGAAAAATTCCTAGATCTGAAGCAGTAGGTTCTACAGGCTCACTCTTAAATTCTGATTATTATTAAAATATCTAGCAGACATCAGTGAAATCAATAAGCTTGGAATGATTTGGTAAAAGATTGTATTCTTAGGCTCCTAAATTTTTAAGTAGAGTTTATTTCCTAATTTCCAAGGGAAAGAGGGCAAGCGACGGTCTTGTGTAGATCTCCACAGTTTTGCCCTCAACCTTTCCATTGTTCATAAAAGTGTAGAGACTCAATTTCCTTTCAAGCATAATCATACTCAGCAACTAGTATGTTTCATAAATCTGGAGGCAGGTTAAAAATCAAGATACATAAAACAAATGTTATAGTACATTTTAAAAGTTAATTGGTCTATTCAGTGGTGTTGTTTCTTATCTGTTATGTTTATATCATGTCTTTTTATTTGAAAGAAAAACCCAAGGTGAATAACAAAGCAATGTTACCTATATTACTAAAATCAAGCTTCTGGCAGAATTCTCACCATCTCTTGCTTCTCTAGAATGGCTAGGTTTTGATAGAAGGATGAGTAACACAGGTGACTTAGGCAGTCTGATTGAAAGGGTATCTACTTTGCCACAGAATGTCTGATCACCAATGAAGTCCAAAAGGAGAATGATTAGGTTGGATCAGACAGAATATCTTTCCCACTTCTTTTGCAAGATGGTGGTTTATAAAAACCCTAGCTTAATTTTATTTACAGGCACATATGAGCAATTCCTTGCCCATATGAAGGAAAACAATGTAAGTTTTCAATATGGATATCAAACATGAATATTATTTCATTTGTACATCTATGTATCATTGAGCCATGAAAATACATGTCTTTCGGCACAGTATGGGCATCATAAAAAAACCACTACCTCATTATGAACATTATTGTTCCAACTAATTCCATTTTTATTTGGGGAAACTAAAGCATTCTAAAGATGCATACGGATGATGTTTACAGCTTCACTGTTTAAAACTTCAATTCCATCTTCTCTAAAATTTACAATGGAAGTCCTCTACTGCATCCTGGCATTACCTTGGTTCTCTGATATAATGAAGACACTCTAACACTGCAAATATAAAAATATATATCAATTAACCACATTTTATGCAGAATAATAATTTAAAATAACTGGAAGTACTTTGAAAACTAAAAGTTGTCATATTTGTTTAGGTGTGTTCCCAACCTGTGTTTCCCAACCCCTCCAAAAGTGGGTCGCAAAGCCTCTGAAAGTGGGTTGGCAGGCCAACCATCCCTAATGGCAGCTCCTGCCCTTTGCAGCTTTCTCTTTCCTCTTCTTCCTTTCCAGCCTCTCTTATTCTCACCTTGCCCTCTCCCTTTGTGACAATAATGGGAGGAGGAAGCTGTCTGGCAACTGGCAACTGAAATAGCTGGAAGAAGGAGGGGGAAGGCTGAAGAGTAGGTAGGAGCAGTTCAGTGCATGGAAAAGCAAGAAGAGAGAAAGAAGTGTGTGCAAGAGTAGGCTCTGTCTTTGTGCTGCTCCTTCAGCATTGGAATCTCTTTGCCAACCCCCTGCGGTGCCTCTCTGTCTTTTACCTGCTGTGGGAGATGTATTGCATTGAACCACTTGCCACCCACCTCTTTACTGATATCTGCCATAAATGTATTGGCTAAGTGCTGTAATAAAGAAATCTGAATCACATTTAAACAGATATCTGCCATATTCCCACATCTCTTCCCCCCACCAAGCACCTTCTCAATCTCTTAGGCCAGCCCTGGATGGTTCATCATAGAAAGTGGGTCAGCATAACAAAAAGGTTGGGAACTAGAGGTATGCACTAAGAAAGTTTATATTTCAGTTGCAGAGGGGTTCTAGAATAATAATTCAGCTTTCCCAGCCGCAGCAAAGCTGCTTAGGCTGGGAGCCAGCTTTGCAGCCCCGCCCAGAGGAAGCTGACAGGCTCCCTTCCTGGGCATCCAGGGCTTTGGCTGGGGGTGGAGCCAAGAGCCGTTTGCAGGCGGCTCCACTTCCCCAGCGTCAGTTTCCTCGTGCGCTCGGAGGGAACAGGAGTGCCTTTTTGTTCTCCTTCTCCGAGCAACGAGGAGTGGGCTGGGCTGGGCTGACTGACTGGGCTGGGCTCACTGGCTTTTTCAGCCGCGGTAGCATTTTTGACTGCGTCGGCATCAGCGTCTATTGTCTACAACAAAGCCTTACGTTACAACCGTATCTGCCGAGACTCACACTTAAGAGATTTACAACAAGCATTTTTGGGACTACAGTACCCACCAAATGAAGTGAAGAAACAAATCAACAGGGCCAGACTAGTACCCAGAAACAGTCTACTCCAGGACAAACCTAAAGGAACTAACAACAGAACACCACTGGTTGTTACCTATAGCTCCCAGCTCAAACCCATCCAATGTATCATCAGTGAGCTACAACCCATCCTGGAAAATGATACCTCTCTCACAGAAGCCCTGGATGGAAGACCTTTCCTTGCCTACAGACAGCCCCCCAACCTTAAACGACTTCTCACTCACAACCATGAATCAGCCAGCAGAGTCACCAGCACAGGTACCAGGCCCTGCAACAGACCCAGATGCCAGCTCTGCCCCTATATCTACCCAGGGAAAACAATTACAGGACCCAATGGCATCAACTACACTGTCTCTGGCTCTTACAGCTGCTCATCCTCCAATCTTATATATGCCCTCATGTGCCAACAATGTCCTTCTGCTCTGTACATTGGACAAACCAGCCAACCTCTACGCAAAAGAATAAATGGACACAAATCTGACATTAGAAATGGAAACGTCCAGAAACCAGTGGGAGAACACTTCAATCTACCAGGACATTCCATCAAAGACTTAAAGGTCACTGTAGTTCAACAGAAACCTTTCGAAAACAAAATCCAACGGGAGGCTGCTGAACTGGAATTCATATGCAAATTTGACTCTGTCAAGCTGGGACTGAATAGGGACTATGAATGGTTATCACATTACCACAGGTAACAGATTTCCTTTACAGAGGTGGGGTCTGGGGGAGCTCAGTGGCACCTGGCGTGGGCTTTCAGGAACCACAGATCTCTTTGTCAGATGCATCTGGCAGGGAGAGCTGCGGTTATCGAAGGCCCATACTGCATTGGAATTGGATGGTCTAGCTGTTTGGCTTCTACAAACTAACAGGGCAAACTTCTTTGAAGCCAACTGATACACACACTAAAAGGAGATGTTTACATATACTAGCAAAGGAATGTTTTGATTGCTCCCTCCCCCTTCCTCCCCCTAATTGCCTCTTCTCTCTCCTCCTCTTCTGTATTTGACCAGTCTCTGTATCAGGCATCTGACGAAGAGAACTTGATTCTTGAAAGCTTATGCTACAATAAAATTGGTTAGTCTTAAAGGTGCTACTGGACTCTTTTTGATTTTGCTACCACAGACTAACACAGCTAACTCCTCAGCAGCATTTCGGCGTCGGTGGCTTCCCTGAGGGCATTTACTCAAGTGCCACTTTTGTTTTCAGGCGTGGTGGCCTGCTTTTAAAAGGGGCTGTTGCTCTCGGGGGGCTTTTCAGCAGGCATTTCCCCGCAGCTCAGGTGCAGCTTTTGTGTGCAGCATGGTAGCCTGCTTGTAGAAGGGGGATTTGGCTCTCTCAGCAGGTGGGTCCTTCCCTCTCTTGGGGAAGTGGGTGTTTAAGTGCCAGCGTCTTTCACACATAAGCACGCGCCCCCCCCTTTTTTTACTTTTTCCTGGGATTAAACAACAGGGGCCCTCCATTTGAGTCAGCAATTACAACCCCGCCGTCAACTGACCCAGTAGACATTTGACCAGGCTTTCCTGGGGCCTAGCTTATTTCTGCCTGGCAACCTAGTCAAGCCTATTTCTGCCTGGCAAGCTAGCCTATTCTGCCTGGCAGCCAATTTTCTGTGTACTTTTACAGGGTGGTGGTGCCACCTAGTGGCGGCTACATATTGCTTTATAGTGGTTAAGTGGTCTGACTGTGAATCTGTTCCTCTTGGGATAGTTTGCGTACTTTACATGCCTGCAAAAAAAGGGAGTGGAAAAGGGAGTGGACCATCCAAGCGGCACTTCAAGAGAGGTGGCAGGAGATGGCCGTGCTTGCCTGGAACCCCTGGCATCCACGAAGTTCTGGAATAATAATTCTGTTCCATTACTGGTTTGTTCCAGTTCTGCCAGTGCTGACTCAAAACTAATACATTTGGTTTGTTTGTTTTCATGAATTTCGGCCCCTTGCATAGACGTTGGCAGCACATGCACACATACACACTCTTCTTTTCAAGAGTGAGGAAACAAGGTCCCAGGGCATCTGGCACTGCATGCAATGGCACCAAAACTGCACAGAATTAAGTCCTCCCTCTAAATTGTCAACTTAGCGAGTTTGAGAGTGAGGTTCTGTGTTTATGGACCCTAACCCTAACCCCAACACCACTAAGAGTGTTTTGCAGTGTTTCAGAGCATTTTTCAACACTTTAGATAAAATGACATTTACATGATGCTCCAAAAAAAGACCCTAAAAGTATTCAGTGAATAGATCAAAATAGACTCTGAGGCTGATGGTCTCACTGATGTTGGCCATTTCCACATACTGTTAAAGCGATGGGCAACTTACTGAATGCTGGCGGGTTTTTTTCACAGATTCCAGAAGCCTCTGATTTCAAAGCGGAAGCAGGCAGTTTGGCTTGTGTTTGTTCAACGTCCTTTACCCGGCACAGGAAAGAGTGGGAAATCCCATTCTCACAAAAGACGCTGAACAAACGAAAGTGGAACTGCCTGCTTCCACTTTGAAATCGGAGGCATCTGGAATCTGCGGGAAAGAACGCCAGCATTCAGTAAGTAGCCCATTGCTTTAACAGCATGTGGAAATGGTCATTATATCCCCATATACCTATTGACCCAAAATGCATCCAAGATCAATAGGAAAGGCATAGGGTATTTTCATCTTACATTGTTTAATACTACTTATGGGCCCGTAACGGTACCTGGGGAATCTTATCACCTTGGCGTGACTCTTCTTGAGTCCTTCAGTAGTATAAGCACAAAAACAATCTTCAGGTTTATCATTCTCAAGCACTGGGGGTTGTAATACACAATTTCAACTTATTGATGACTGCTGCAGCTTTGAATGGTTTTCTAGCTTGGATTCCTTCTCTTTTACTCTCTCTTAACTCCACTTACTATTTCTATTGGCATCAGCACTAACCAAACTGAAAAGACTGAGGAAGGGAGAATATCTCTTTCTTCCTGCCTTCTTCCCCCATGATCCCCTGAACACTGCTTGGCAGTATGCAAGGTGCCATGCTCACACTGAGAAACATAGCTGTGAAGATGCCTGGCATGTGAGACTACATTTCCAAACATATACTTGGCAACTCAGTTGTGGCTGCAGCAATGTCTTAAACACCACCACTTGGAGAGTTAAACACCACTACTGGGTGAGTTAAGTGTTACAAAAGCCTTCTCTGGCCACAACATTCCAGAAATCCTTCCATAGAAAAGCAGACATTTGGTGAAGGAGATGACATTCCTTTCCTCTGGAAGAATTGCTGGAGAAAGCAATAGAAGTACCTTAGAAATCAACAGGGATTAATTGCTGCTTGGTTTTACTTTCTTTTGCCTCTATCAAAGAAGTATACATCAACAAGAACACTCAACAAATGAATCTGGACCAAATTATTTATTTTGTGTTGCCATCTGAATGCACAGTTGTAAGGTAAGTTGCCAGTTTAGCTGGAATAAGAGACAGACACAGGCTTGGAGATAAATGGCCATTTATTAATATAACAATAACATAGCATAACTATAACTATGGCAAGGGCCAACTATGCGGTACAGGTCAAGCCACGGGGTCACACCTGACCGCCGCCTTGGCCTGTCTGGGCGAGCTCCAAAGCCTCGGGTGTAGGCTATCCATAGAATGGCTGCAACCCGGCCAGCCAGGCTAATGGATCCCCCCATCAAGCTCCTAACACTCCAGCAGTACAGCCTGAGGGAAGGACTTCTTCCTGGGAATTCCCGCAGGTGCCTGCCTGTGCTGTGGTAGCCGTCACAAGCATACCGCACTGATGGCAGACCCTGTTCCTCCACGTATGGGGGAAATGCCAGTGGGTGCTCACCGGCCCACTCCCTATTCCCTGATAATCTCCTGCCACCGACAGGGCCAAACCTCTGCTTAGGCCCTGATGCCCCACAGGTAGCTTAAGGCCAACCTCAGCCCTTGCCGTAGGTTGTCCAGGAAAATTTCATTGCCCTCTGGCAATAAATGCACACCATCATCCTGGTAGAGATGGGCAAATTTGGCCCTAATCTTAGAGTGCGGCAGATAAATCCCCAGGTCATCCCCCAATGGTTTCTTCATGGCCCAGTTGGCCTTGCGACGAGCCCCTTCTATAGCCTGCGGGTCAAAGGCCTCCCACCACACCCGGCACTGTAATAATAAGCACGCTTGGCCACCGGCTGCTTATTTCACGTAGGCCCACAGTAGCCTGCAGTGAAAGGGCCTTTCCCTGCACTAAACCGAGGTCATTACCACCTAAGTGTATGACCAAGATATGTGGAGGCGGACCTTTCCGCCCCCCAAAAAGGAATGGTAACAAGGCTGGCCACCGGAGGCCATGCCGGCTTAGCCACTCAACTGTGGCAACAGCACTGAGCCCCAGCTAGGATCCAATCAGAGTCCGTCTGGCTTGGTGTGCCACCCAGAACACCATGCTGTGTCCAGAAATCATGATCCTGTGCTTCACAGGGCCCGGTGCCACACCTAAGAAAGAGCAGTTAGCAAGGGCTGTCAACAATGGGACAAAGGGCGGGTGTAAGATTGAAATGCACCTGACCGCCACCTGCCCACCCATGGTATAGCCTGCTGGGGGTAACCCATTGCTGCGGCTGTAGAGGCCTCCCCAATCTGAAAAGAATGGGTGCTGAATTTGACCCCCGATAACCCCAGCCTGCCAAGGGCCCTCTCCGTAACTGCCCCAAACTGATAACGGGTCAATGGAGCCCCATCCTTATGTCGAAACAAGGTCCCCTGAACATCACCCCTCAGCTCAATATAATCCTTAAGAGCCTGCACCGGGCAGAGCTCCTGGTCAGAACAGGGGCCCAAAACCAAGGTAGCTCCCTGCTGCCTCTGGTCTGTTTTGGACCACCGTATCTAATGGACACCTTGTCCCCCACAAACATAATGTCCTTGGCCAATGAGGCCCTGTCAGTCATGTCCTTATGAGACTGCACCACCAGCTCGCTGACACGCAATGCCCCGAAGAAGGCCACCAATGACGCATGAAATAGCTGCTGCTCATAGGGAGAGGAACAGACTTCAAGCCAAGTGGCCCCAAGCCCCTTAAGAACTGAAGGGGAAATGGGCTGCCACTGATCCCTGGGTGCTCCCGCTTCCCTGGACCAGCCCTCCAGCATTTTTCGCACTCTAAAGTCCCCCGTGGCTTCAGACAGGCCATGAGCCTTGCTAACAAAAGCAAGAACTGCTAGCTGACCCTTAATGGACTTAACAGAGAGACCACATCCACGCTGCACCACACAAAAATGCATAAGGTGCTCCGGTGGAATGGGCCAAACTTCCTGGAGACCCGCCATCTTCCTGAACTCATTAAACTGCCCTACCAGTCATACGCCCTCCATGTACTAGGAGCTATGGCAGACTGGATCGCCCGGTTCGCTTCCACCATCCAAGCCGCCAAAGCTCGCTGGGCATCTGCTCTGGCAAATGATCGGCCTCTGGGGCAAGGAGCCAAAACCGGTCCATCTGTTGGCGAGACAAAGCATCTGCCACCCCGTTACTAATCCCTGGAACATGTCTGGCTTTGAACAAAATGTTCAGCTGTAAGCGTTTGAGGGTAAAAGCCCTCACCAGCCGCATAACTCTGGGCGATTTAAAAGTCAAGGAGTTGACCACATGCACCACCGCCTGGTTATCGCACCAGAAGTGTACCGTGTGGTTTGCCAACTCATCCCCCCACAGCCAAACTGCTACCAGCAAGGGAAAAAACTCCAAAAATGTCAAGTCCCTGGACAAACCCTGCTCAGCCCAATCAGCTGGCCAGCGAGCTGCACACCAATGCCCTCGAAAGTACACTCCAAAACCCAAGGCACCTGATGCATCGGAATTAACCTGAAGCTCAGCTTCGAGCAACAAATTCTCCCTCCAGAACGTGACCCCATTAAAGGATCTCAAGAAGTCTCTCCAGACCTGGAGGTCCTCACGCATGCCCCTACTGAGGCGCAACCGGTGATGGGGCAATCTCAAGGCCCCCATGGCATCACACAAACACCTCAAGAAGGCCCTACCTGGGGAAATTGCTTTACAAGCAAAATTCAAGTGCCCCACAAGCTGCTGTAATTCAAGAAGGGAAACCCTATTCCACCCCCTAAATTCATCTAACCGCCTCCGAAGGTCCTCACTCAACCTTGTCCACAGGAAGTCTAAATGATGACAAGGGTAAAGGGACAACAGGCCCTCAAGTACCCTCAGATTTACTGGGCTGGGACCCTTTTCCAGACCCATGCTGATTACCACCGCCCCCGAACCGCTTACCCCTAACGCCCGGTTTGGCCTTGGGACAAGCTGCATAAGGGTGGGGCACTGCACAGGCAGGGCACTCATGCCGATACTTGCAAGCCTTCTGGTTGCACTGCCCTTTAGATGTGAAATCCCAGCAGAGCACCCAGGGTTGAACCTGCTGCCCCGCAGGGGCGTGGGCACTGGGTGAATTTTGAGGACAAGAAATCAAGTGGCTACTATCAGACCTATCGCCCGAATTTGGCTTAGCTGGGGACATCACCTGCAGCCATAGCTGCTGGTGAATCTGATCCCACGGGAGGTTCGGGTTCATGTCAGCACGCATCCTGAACTCCTTGTCGTACTGGAGCCAGGTTGACCCAACAAAAAACGTATAGCCCTTATAAATTATATCCAAGTATTGGAAAAGAGAAATAGCCCTCCAAGGCTGCGCTCTTGCCAATACTCCTGCATATATCAGGAATCCCGGCAACCAATTTGACCAATTTCAGTCCACTCTATGCCGTCTGATTTTTTCCTTGTCCCTCTCATCCAAATCGTCTTTGTCCTTCTTCTCCAGCTCCCTGAAGAGAAGGGTAAAGACATCAACATACTCTCCCCTCACGATTTCGTCCCATGTGGCTTGAGTCAAATGGTCCCCAAGAGGTAAGGCAGTATCTCCAAATGGCAAGGCCCTGTATGGCACAAAGCCATAAGGAGAGGGCCCGCAAGGAGGATAACCCCCTTGACTCCCATAGCCATATGGCCAGCCTGCAGCTGGCAGCCCAGAAGATTAGGACGGGGCCTGGGGTTGCATCTGGCCTTGAGAAATGCTAGCGCCACCCTGCCAGCCAGGGAGAGCTGCCGGGGGCCATGTAAACGCTGACTGTGGTGATGCTGGAGTGGGAACCGGGTTCCAAGCCAGAGCCAAGTGTGGCAGGGCCGGAGCAGTGTAGCCAGGTGGCGCGGAGACAGCAGGCTGACCCCAGGGCCCCCATGGCCAGGTGCATGGCTGCTGAGACACAGCCGACTTACCCTCCTGCAGCACAGGTTCCACCGCTATGGCAACCTGCCCGCCATCAACCGCAGCCTCATGTTCAGCATCGGTCACAGGCACCTCTTTAACCGGTTGTGAAGCTTCCTGGCTGACACTGGGTTCACCATGCTCAAAAGCTGAGGCCGCCTCCAACGCAGAAATGCACTTCAGGATGTCCTTCTGAAAAACAACCGGAGCAACTTTTTTAGTAGGTCGATGAACCCTAGCCCCAGAAACTTCAGGCTGGGTCCCTCCCCTCGCCCGTTCCAAAGCTGCCAAGCGATCCAATATTTCCCTCATACTGGAACCCCCATCATCCTCATCAGAAGAGGAGAGTGTGGGAGGGTGAGGCCTTTTGGTGGCCGTCCTCTTTGCTGGCTGTTTGCCCTTGGACGGGCCACCCCCCTTTTTAGGAGACATGCTTAATACTATGCTGACTAATAGGCAAAATTGGGCAGGAACCTGCACACCTGCCTAGCTACTCAGGGACTGAGACAATAAAATGGCCGATGCACCACACCCAAAATGGCGGCCAGTAAGACACTTAAAATGGCTGCCCAACTACTTGAGTCCCAGCCGATGCCCCTTCAACAACTTGACCTAGCCGCAGGAAGGGGGGGTAGAAGACACGCTAGAGTAACCCAGAACTCAGGCCCTAGAGTTAAGTCCCCACACCCCTAGCCAAGGGGAGCCACACCAAAACACCAAACGGTGTGCAGCAAACCCACAGAGCAACCAAAACTTTTATGGGGGCAGGGAAACACGGCCAAAACCCGTGGCCAAATGGGGGGGATTGGAATTTCCTCCCCTAAATAGAGCACCCCAAGGCAAGCTGCAGAGGGCGCTGCAGGAGCAAGCAAAGAGCCTCGCAGCAAGCGCTCCCAGCCACCCGCAGCCGTGGCACCACCTCCAATGCTCAGCCGGGCCTGCACATGCAGTGAGCAACCTGCCTCCCCGAGCTTAAGCCGTGGCACCAAACTGCGGCACCATGCCGCCGCCATCTCAGCCGCCGCCGGCAAGCCACTGCTGCTGTTCACTCCTGGCCTGCAAGCTGCCTTCTGGAGGGCCAAATGCTGCGGTGCCAAACTGTGCCACCAGGCCACGCCGCCACACCGCCGCCGCCTCAGCTGCTGCCGGCAAGCTGCTGCCTCCACTCTCTCTCAGCCAGCGACGATCCTCGCTGGCCTGTCCTGCTCCCTGCCGCTCTGTGCTGCCCACTGCTGCCCGCTGTAGGCCGCCCAAACCCCTCAGAGAGCAGGAAGCTCCTTCCCTTTCTGAGCAAAGGCAGCAACTGGTGGCCAGGAGAGCAGAGCTGCCTTCTAAGGTACTGGCTCCGCCCCCGGCCAGATACCCGTATGCCCGGGAAGGGAGTCTGTCTCTCTCCCGGGCAAGCAGGCAAAACATGGCCCCCGGCTTATGCAGCGCTGCTGCAGCCGGGACTGCCAAATTATTTCAGTGATTTATTCTGAGAACATAACATTTATGAACTTACATGCCACATCTAGAATGGTTACACATTTAATTGTGACCAGCAGTGATACATTACTGGTCATTATGTTCTGAGTCATAATAGATTTACTGTGTTAATTTGCATTTAGTTGTATATTTTGTTTATCAATAATAATAGCAAAGACTTTCAAATGAACAAAGGCTTTCAAAGAAAGATCTAGTCAGGGTTGCTTGGGAAGTTGGGAAAATCTCACTGTATCTTCCTCTCTATGTAGAGCACCAGTCTCATAACACTGTGCTCTTAAGCCCTGCACACACACCCCCTGAAGGTTGACTCACCGCACAGGAGAAGGAATTGGCACAAACACTCTGGCCACACCCCTGCCTCTACATGATCATCAAGCCATCTGCACAGTGTGAACATCCAGAGGAAGTGTGCATGTCCGCTCCCTCTGATCAACAACATTCAGAAAGCAGCTCCATTGATCTCAGGGAGGGGAGATACGTGGCACTTCCTCTACATTTGCACAACAGAGGTGGGATGGGGCCAGCACACTCATGCCTTTATTCCTCCTTGCACAGTGAGTCAATGCATGGATGGGTCATCTGCGCATGGTTTTTGATTGGAGCAACTCCCACTGAACTCAGAAAGAATTATGCAATTGTACTGTACTTTATTTCTGTACCTTGATTGTAGCATGTACTTTAATCAACAATAGCCTACTTTTTCACTTCATTCATGTGGTGTTACACTCATTTTCATCACGGAATTGTCCTGGCAGACTGACAGATACTGCTCCAATATAACAGAAACTGGAAAATAAAACTATGCTGATAAAGTAGCCTATTTCCTATATCTTCCAATGTCAAAATAAACCATTTAATCTGTAAGGTGCCATAAAGACCTCTCCGTTATGATGAACATGACACTTCTTGAATTTGACCTTATATGCAAGGCTTTCCACTTTTTCCATCTTAAAAAATTGCTACATTGTTATTATTGTTGGACACAAAGAAATAAAACACACATGCATTTCTATCTCGAGGACCAAGAATAAACCTGGATAAATAAAAGTATTGCTTTAATTTTATTTTTGCAATACCCCTATGCCAGAACAAAAAGGTGTCATTTGAAAGGTTGCAACATTTTGATCAATGAGCTTTATTTCTCCCATTCTGTGCATTCTGCTCAAGAGCATAATCTCATGACAGAACTCAACCCACTAAGGATTCTAAAACCAGAACATTTCAATGCATTTCAATGCAGGAAAATAAAAAAATAACCAGCTACATTTTTAAAACTGTGCCAATATGTCAATAGACCAGACTGATCATTGACAGCGCCTGACTACTTATCAAAAGTATGGGTCAGGCTTGATCAAGTAAGCAATACAGGGACTTGCATAACCTCTTTTACTGCTTTCATCTCCCTTCCTCCTTTTCTTCATCTGGACACACCTTCAATTTGCCTGGCCATGATCAGCATAGCCTGGATTTTTTCTCCTATCAAGAGGATAAAGATACTCTAAAAGAAGCATTTCTAAAATGTAAGTTACCAAGTTATAGCTTAAATGAGATCTCAAGTCCTGGACTTGCTTCCTGTTGCAACCAAGCCTGGCTTTATGACCTTGAAATCCAGTAGCAGAGCTTATCTGTTCTCCCAGAAGTGCTTGAAAAAGAGAAATGTTATTATCGCTTAGTTTTGCAGATGCTGTTGTTCTGTCAATTGTCACAGGGCTATCACCTAGCAAAAAAAGCATACTGGAGTGTACTGTCTCTGAACCTCAGAACAAACATCAGTCATTCTAATTAAACAGCACCGAGGGATTATTTCTCCTTCTTTGTACACTCCCATCACAAAATAAACTCAGAAAAAGACCCAAACCTGCTGCTTAGATAACACATGCTAAAAGGACCTTAATGCTCTTACACATGGAGCTCCCAACTGTCACGCTGCCAGCATTCATCCCATACCAACCAACTGTTAAAATAAAAAAGGCCCATTAGAGACTGAGATATCTCAGGACAATACAAAAGCAAGGGGAAAATAGCACAGGCAAAAAATGTTTAGAAAATAGAAGAGCTTGAATTATCACCACGGAAAGCAGAGGTACTGAATTTTCTCCTTTTAGTATTTCTATATCTAAGTTAACAGCTAGTCCTTCAACCACTGGGTATTTTCTTCATAGACAATATTTCACCTAAATCAAACTAAACTCCACATGATGACAAAAGAGAACTTATTTCAGTAAATAAACACTGAAGCTGAAGGAAATTATCTTTTTATGTACCAAATGTTTGAGCTATGATCTTCTCCTTTCAACAATAACCAAGCATTACATGAACAAGCTCAGCGGACCTTTGAGTTCAGACACCTTTTTCTCTCTCTTGCTCCCTTCACATGTAGAACAATAATTACAGACTTTTTCTTTTGTAGCAAACGATGCTTTTTACCATGTCTGAAATATCAGCTATGGTCTGTTCTCATCCTCACATAGCACCCAAACCAGAATTTAAAAAGTAGCTTTAAGACAGAACACTGAAGACACAGATTGGATAAATAAATTGTATGAATTATGTCAATAGCAAAATTAGCTTCTTACATGCATAACAGACCAAACCAAGAATTTCAGGAAAAATGGAAAAGTTTTTTTAGCTATAAACTAAGGAGGAGAATTAAATATAAGTAATGTTAAAATACATGTTGCTAAACTAAATAGGTAAGTTGCATGTTAACATGCTAAACATAATTAGATTGAATATATTAAATATATTAAATATATTATTGAATATAAAATATACAACAAATTATTTTAAGTATGT
This sequence comes from Eublepharis macularius, assembly GCF_028583425.1. Classification (NCBI taxonomy): domain Eukaryota; kingdom Metazoa; phylum Chordata; class Lepidosauria; order Squamata; family Eublepharidae; genus Eublepharis; species Eublepharis macularius. The sequence goes on from NC_072792.1 coordinate 122,867,626, forward strand.
ATGGGGGTGGAGAGGGAAACTGTAATTTTATTATTCTGATTTTTGCTTGTATTTTTTGTGTATGCTGTTTGTTTTTTTAAGTGTTTCACTCACTGTTTAAAAATAAAAATATTAAATTGAAAAAAATGATTTTTTTTTAAATCTAAATAATTTTGGCAACAATTAATGCTATAATGTGTTTAATGACAATACATTATTAGAGTCTCCAGTGTTTTCAATGTTATAAAGTTTAACTTAATATCCAAATAAACTGGTGGTCCTAAAAATAAGAAAAGAAAGTGGGGTACAAGTGGCTTGAGCATGCGTTTGCTGCATTCTCAGCCAAATAATGGGCACTCAAACAACTTTTTCTACACTTAGTGTTTATATTTGTGTTTACCCCTTGCCAGCCTGCCTCCTTCATAACTGTGGAGACCTATTGGGAACTTTACAAGTCATATCCAGAAACTTTCCTGAAGTTTACTTAGCCACATGTTCACTCTGTGGTTGCCTGCCCATAACCTTTACTTGTCTTCTTTGAGCAATTTTGTGTTACTTCCAGTTTCCTTCTTCTCTGGACATGTTTCTTAGCTGTGATTTGAAATTCATTGGTCTATAGCAACATTGCACTCCCTCCACACACATACTTACATTGACATAGCTTGAACTGCAAGTCCATTTTCTCATCAGACTTGCAGTTCACACTCCACCCCAACTGGAGTGTGCGCTCATTGGCACACACTCCAGTTGGGGATTTCTTAGTTCTATTCCATTACTGTTTCAAAACAGTAAAGAGTCCACCTTTAGCACCTTTAAGACTGACCAACTTTATTGTAGCATAAGCTTTCGAGAACCAATATTCTGGAAAGCTTATGCTACTGGACTTTTTATTATTTTGCTACTACAGACTAACACAGCTAATTCCTCTGGATCTATTACTGTTTCAGGAACTCCCCCGTACCCCTTTCACTTATCATTAATGTTTGATTTAACTAGGAGAATTTTCCAAAATTTATTCCAGAATTGAGGCATAGGTTGTTCACCACAGCTTTTGATTTTCACTCTAATTGCAAATATTATTGTTGTTGTTGTGCTTTATATGTTCTTGTTGGGCACACTGGTAACATCTGATATGATTGTACCTATGATTGCATCAAGTTTCCTTTTGTGCAGTGTTTTGCTAATATAACATGTGCCTCTGTACAAATACCGTACAAAAAAAACCTTGATACAGTCATATCCTGGGTTGGAGCCAGTGATCCTCTTGGGCAAGGACTGTGGATCTTTGTGTATAGACCACAGACCTTCTCTACTTTCCCCTCTTCCCAGGAGCCATTTTAAACCCTGGCTGCCAGAGATTGGGTGTTCTGAAGAGTTGGCAAGTTTGGAACACAGGGAACAGCACTGAGCAGACTGGTAGCCCCACAGGTGCTTGTGGCCTGAGTGGTTCAGGCACAGTTGCCCAGGATTTTTGCAGACCAGTTGTCTCTTGGGGGCTCAGGAAGGAATTTTTCCCTACAGGGCCAGATTGGTTGCAGATCCTGGGGCCTTTCTCATCTTCTTCTGAGAACAAGGCAGGGGCCAACTGGGTGAGTGGAGGGGACTGGAGCTCCAACTTAGCTACAGTTGTTGGAGCTCTGCGGGGAGCCAGGAAGCACACCCACCTCTTTGTGGCAGTTTTGAGGCATTTGGCTAGATACACTGCGGTGAGTTGTGCTGAGCAACTCACCTTTGACTTTGGGGGGGGGGCTTAAAGGATCTTGGGGAAGCCGAAGGGTACATGACTGGGCTGGCTGTTGCAGGCTTCACCCTGCTGGGGGTCACACCTGGATGGTCACATCCCTGCCATCCTATGGTGCTAGAGCCCAGGCATGCTGGGAAATGCATGAAATCAAGGAGCAAGAGACTGTTCAATGTAGTGGATCTGCTGCCCTATGCCACACTAGTGCTCTAATGGCTGGAATCAATAAAGTTGTGGCCTATTTGTGGTGTGTTGTATATTCTATGCCTGGGCACTAGCCTCACAATTGGCCTAAATGGATGAAAGTTACCGTATTTTAGTATAAAGTGGTTGTGAGGTTAAAATATTACACTGAGCTACTTAGGAAAAGAATGAGATATAGATCAATAAGAATCCCCCAAGTGGATGCCATAGATTCCCTTCTACCCCACCCCCAGGAAGTTAAGCTTGAAGCAATCTTCTCAAACTGCATGTTGCTATGTAATAGCAGTGAAGAAAGCCAGCTGGCAGGTTTGTTATTGTTGCTGTTGTTCCTCATATTATTGTAGCAAATGAATGCTTAGTCATTTCTGCCATCTGCTGCATGAGCATTATTTAATAGATGTATGATGACTACCTGGCAATGCTGGTGTTAAATTGTCTGTATAAAGAGAAGAGGGGGGTGGGAAGACTGCAACATAAGAGTATAAAAATAGAATATGAAAAGGCATATAGTAAAGATGTAACAAGAAAGACACAACTGAAGAAAGCCAGAATACAGGTTTCCTGCTATTTGAATGATGCTTTTTTTTCTGTCAATGAAGAAATATTGCTGCTTTTACACTTATAAAAAATAGAAATCAAGACTAAACATGCAGAATTGCTCTCTGACTCTAAAATCAGTGGGACATATGAAAGGGATAATTATGTGCTGGTAACTTTACTTGACTTTCTGATTCAAGGATGATTTCATAAAAATTGCTGGCAGTTGTCATCTAGTTCCTCTTTGCTACGTTTTTCCCCAACAGGGTAAAGAAAATTACATTTGAGAAAATGACTTTTAAACTTGCTAGTAAAAAGAGGTCACTTTTCCAAAATACCATTGTGAAGGTCAGAACAGGGAGAAAGTACCGTCTGCTTCAACATACCCATGGTAATTACTGCAATCAACAAAAGAAAATGATGAGAAAAAGATGAATTAATATAAAATAAATGTTTGACAGAATGACAATCCAGGGTTTATGGAAATGGTGAGGAGTGTGCATAATGGAAGGAATGAGCCAAAAATACATACAGAAATCACTCGTTAAAGCAGTTTCTAGAACATTGAACCAAATCTTGGAAACTAAATTGTAATTAGTTCTTCTCACCAAAACGTTTGTGTGTTTCATTTCATTTTGTACCATCCAGCAACAGACAGGCATTGGGCTCACCTTGGAGGGCAGCAGCTTGCTTTCCTTAACAGCATCCACCAATCAGATCCCAAGGGGAGAGAGATTTTACATAATAATTCTGTTGGCGGGAAGCAGGAATGAGACCAGTGTGCATGAGTGCATCTTCTCATCCCCCTGCCCCCATCCCATAGATACCCATGAAATGGCATTCTCTGCCTCCCTGCCAATCCAGTCCTCATATAACAACAACAACAACATTTGATTTATATACCTCTCTTCAGGATGACTTAACACCCACTCAGAGCAGTTTACAAAGTATGTAATTATTGGTTGTTGGGGGTTTTCCGGGCTGTCTTGCCGTGGTCTTGGCATTGTAGTTCCTGACGTTTCGCCAGCAGCTGTGGCTGGCATCTTCAGAGGTGTAGCACCAAAAGACAGAGATCTCTCAGTGTCACAGTGTGGAAAAGATGTAGGTCATTTGTATCTACTCAGGAGGGGTGGGGTTGAGCTGAGTCATTCTGTAAGAGTTTCCCAGGGTGTGGAATGCTAATGGCGGGAGGCTTCACTGTATCCTGAGGCGGTTCTTTTGCATATGGATTGGTGCTTGATGTGCTAATCTTCTCTGCAGGGCTATTGTCGGGTGTGGAGTGTTTTGTTGGCCTGGTGTTTTTCAGAACTGGAGCCCATGCTCTGTTCATTCTTAAGGTTTCTTCTTTCCTGTTGAAGTTTTGCTTATGCTTGTGAATTTCAATGGCTTCCCTGTGCAGTCTGACAAAGTAGTTGGAAGTGTTGTCCAGTATTTTGGTGTCCTGGAATAAGATACTGTGCCCTGTTTGAGTTAGGCTATGTTCAGCCACTGCTGATTTTTCAGGCTGTCCAAGTCTGCAGTGTCTTTCATGTTCTTTTATTCTTGTCTGGATGCTACGCTTTGTGGTCCCGATGTAAACTTGTCCACAGCTGCAGGGTATACGGTATACTCCTGCAGAGGTGAGGGGATCTCTGCTGTCTTTTGCTGATTGTAGCATCTGTTGTATTTTTCGGGTGGGTCTGAATACTGCTTGAAGGTTATGCTTTTTCATAAGCTTTCCCATCTGATCAGTAATTCCTTTGATATATGGCAAAAACACTTTTCCTGTGGGAGACTGTTTTTCTTTGGTTGTTTGATTCATCCTGGGTTTGATTGCTCTTCGGATTTCATTTCTGGAGTAGCCATTTGCCTGAAGTGCGTGGTTTAGATGATTAATTTCCTCATTGAGAAAGCGCGGCTCACATATCCGTCTTGCACGATCCACTAATGTTTTCATTATGCCTCTTTTCTGTCGGGGGTGGTGATTGGAGTTTTTGTGTAAGTACCGATCAGTGTGAGTTGGTTTCCTGTAGACCTTGTGACCTAACTGAAAGTTTGCTTTGCGGATGACCAAGGTATCCAGGAATGAGAGTTTTCCCTCACTTTCTTTCTCCATTGTGAATTGTATGTTCAGGTGGATGTTGTTGAGATGATTCAAAAACTCCATCAATTCTTCCTCCCCATGGCTCCAAATGATGAATGTATCATCCACAAACCGGAACCATACACTGGGTTTGTGGGGTGCTGATTCTAGAGCTGTTTTTTCAAAATGTTCCATGTAGAAGTTTGCTATAACTGGGCTAAAACGAGATCCCACTTGCAAAATCACCAGGCTAACAAATGCGCTGATCAAGAATTCCTCACTACATCCCGACACGCACAGCAAACTATGCAAGACAGAAGCACAGCCACCTAGACTATATGGACTCCCCAAAATACATAAAGATTCAGTCCCACTCCGACCCATTGTGAGTGCCATTGGTTCACCGACATATGAATTAGCTAGACATCTGGCAGATCTCCTGCAGGACCACATCGGGAAAGCCTCGTCTTACATCAAAGATTCAGCAGATTTCATCAACAAAATCAGTTCTCTGAAACTCAATCCACAAGACATACTTGTCAGTTTTGATGTTGTATCCCTGTTTACCAAGGTTCCAGTAAAAGACACTATTGCACTGATTAATCAGATTTTCCCAGAGGATGTAACAGCCTTATTCCATCATTGTCTGACAACCAGTTACTTCCAATGGGACAACGAATTCTATGAACAGATGGATGGGGTGGCCATGGGGAGCCCACTCAGCCCAGTTATAGCAAACTTCTACATGGAACATTTTGAAAAAACAGCTCTGTCTTTTGGTGCTACACCTCTGAAGATGCCAGCCACAGCTGCTGGCGAAACGTCAGGAACTACAATGCCAAGACCACGGCAAGACAGCCCGGAAAACCCCCAACAACCATCGTTCTCCGGCCGTGAAAGCCTTCGACAATATGTAATTATTATCTCCACAACAACAATCACCCTTTGAGGTGAGTGGAGCTGAGAGAGCTCCTAGAAGCTGTGACTGATCCATGGTCACCCAGCTGGCTTCAAGTGGAGGATTAGGGAATCAAACCCGGTTCACCAGATTAGAGTCCCATTGCTCTTAACCACTACACAAAACTGGCTCCTTCCCCTCCCCTCCTAGCAGCTTTGGAAACATTTGGGAGACTTCAATCATAGGTTGCACTTCCTTGGGAGTAAGCACTATTGAATAGAATGGGACTTACATCTGAGTAGACCTGTTTAGGATTGCTTCTATAGTCTTTCAAGGCTCTCCCTTTTTCTGAGTCAAATGCCGAATGGGTACCTACTCCACCCTTTCAAAAACGTTCCTGCCTGCCTCCACAGCAAAAGGAAAACTTATGAGAAAAACATAGGTCTGTCTGGGTGGCAGTGGTAACGGAGAATTTAACAATCAGTCTGCCTGCCTGCCTGAACTAGGGTGATGGAGAAGATTGGCAGCTGGAACTCTCTGTTTTGTAGTGGAATGCTGAGCATCAAAAAGAAGGATTTCGATTTGCCCCTTATTATAGGAACAAAACCCAAAGAAATAGCAGCAATAGGCAACAGCAGAATACATAGGTAATGTTATTGACCATATAGAAAAAGAAAAAAATAAATATGAAGCAGGATTGTTATTAATGTTGTTGCACTGCACTGGTTGGAGTGTTCTCCTGTTTGGGAGTACGCAGTGGCTGCTGCCCTACCCACCAACACTCACATTCTACAGATTCCTTGTTGTGTGTTATGACGCTCTCCCCTCTGGGTTGGTAGCACCCCTGGGTTTGGGGTCAGCCACTGTCCCTTTAACTGCAGTCCCTGCCTTCTCAAGGTACTCCTGCCGCTTCCTCGTCTCTCTAAACTTCTCATCTGACTCCTTACTCTCCACCCTGCTTGTAGGGGGGGACACTCCCCTTTTATCCCTTCACCAATCCCAGCCTCCGCCTCCTAGACCCACCCCTAACAACTTAGCTGCTGCCTGGGCTGCCTTAGGCAGCCACACCTGTGGCTGCTCAGCTGCTGGCTCTTCCAGGCTACTCCCTGCCCCTTCTAGCCTGCCTGTTGGTTTGCTCTGCTGCTGCACCTCTTCTGCCAGCCTCTGGGTGGTAGTGTGGCCTAGTGCCTCCTTTACTGCCTTTGGCCTGCTGCTTGAGTTGGTGCTGGCTGGCTGCCTCTGCCCTCTGTCTCTTCTCCCCCTGGTTGGGCTGTTGTTCTTCCCCTGGGTGGAGGGAAAAGGCTGCCCTGGAGCCCTGACCGGGTAACTGGCCCTCATTAGGACCCAGGAGGCATCACCTAGCCTGCTTCCTGTTGTTGAGGCTTTGCCTTAGCTTCTTGCACCTGGGGCTTTGCCTGAACTTTCTGCACCTGGGGCTTCTTTGGCATTCTTGGCCCTTGTTGGTGTCTCTGACATCTGTCCTCTCCTGGCTGGGTGAGTGTTATGGGTGGTAAGGATGGACTGGGAGGCTGCAAGCCTAGTTTCTGGGGTGGGTGTCCCTGGGGTGTTCCCTAAGTCCCAGCACCGGACATGTGTGTTATTGTGCTTGAGGAAACCTCAGTGGATCAATGGTTTAAACTAGGAGGGGACTAATTGTTAATGATGTTTTTGGTTAAGTGCAAAAACAGCTGCCCCAAAACATCATTCCCCTCCCCACATATACACCCTTGAAAAGAATAGCGTGTATTTGTGCATGTGTGGCTAATGTGCACAGAATGGATCAAAAGTCATGAAAAACAAACAGATCAGTTCCAAGTCAGCATAGTCCAACTTGGAATAAGCTAGTAATGGAATGGATTTATTCTAGAACCCCCAGAACCAAAAGTGAAAGTGAACATTTCTTGGTGCACACCCTTGGGTGCTTATTGTTGGTGGTAATTTTTCTATTTTTAAATTAGCCATTGCAAATGTGCTATATGATTGCGCCATGTGCTTCTACTCCTCATGAACTGTTTCACCAGTGAATTTTTCCTGGTGCACAAAAACACACACATTCATGCTCTTTTCATTCTTCTGGGACTAACAATACATACCTGTTGAGAAGACAGTCACCCACTATTCTGAATCATCAGCATTACAAAGGAGTGGTCAGCCACCCACTGTAGTGTTAGGAAAAATATTTTCCATATACAAACCATAAACAATATGTGCCAATGCTAATTACATTTTTTCTATTGAATTTTAAGAATGTAAGCAGAAATTGATGTGCAGTGTTGTGTTCCAAGAGTGTACAAAAGCAACCTAAACTTTCCAGTCAAACCAATGAAGTAATGTAATTCGGTTACCAAATAATGAAGACTTGGAGTTGATACTTTTGTACATGATAAAGAATAAGTAGGAACAAAAGCACATAAGAGCTCTAACCCACATCCTGAGCTGCTATGTTTTCAAAGATCAGGGGTATAAGCCTAAGTAATTAACCTAATATGCAAACTGCTTGAGTTATATTAGCTAAATCAAGTTTCACCCTGGAGTGACTGAACAGATGAAATCAAAATCTCTCATTCTCTATTATGAAGCAACTTCAGCAGAGGGCCTAATATTTAGAAAGCATTAACATGATCAGCTAGAATAAAATGAAGATTAAAACATGTCTTGCTTGACTACTGGAAAGAATAAAATATTTTTGAGTTTCATACCCTGTACTTATATAAGAAAAACCTGTGCACAGGTTTTATAAAGAGCTATAATTTGCCTTCTTCTAATATCCTTAATATGCATCAGAAACAGTACAGCAAGGTTAAGATACTTTGACAAGTATTAAGTGAGATTATCTCCTACATACAAAACAGTGGATACCAACTGTTGTATCTAAAAATGCTGAGGAAACTTGAAATAGAATCTGTCAGAACATTCTTTTTCTGTGAGACAGATAGAGCTGAGCTTCTTTCATTCTTACTGATAATAGTCAAATAGGGATTTTGCTGTAGGGGACAATGAAGGGCAAAGGATACATATTCCAGAAATATTTTTAAAATGGAAAATTGTTGCTAGGAAGACTGTGGTCTGTATAATGAGGTACAAGAGTCATGGAATTTCATGTTAATGAGCAGGGTTTGTAGATGATGGGAGATCACTTGGGAATTCTGGCACATGGAAAGAGCATTTAAAGGAAAGGTATTTCTACTTTAGAGCAAGCAGATGACCTGTCTTGTCACCCTAATCATCATATTTTTGATTTATGTGCCTAATGGTCTTCTTTACTCAGCATCTGGATTGTATGAACATTGTGACTTTTCAGCTAATTAGTTAGAAGTATGAACTAGGGTCAGTCTTTTCAAAGCAGCGACCCTTTGAATGTTATTCTGGTAGTTGATTGGGAAATGACCAAGAAATTTTTTCCAACACTAAATTCTGCACTAGAATAAGAATATTATTAGAAAAATGGTAAGTCAGTTGCTAGTATGGCACTCAGTAATACCTAAGGATGAGAGAATATCCCTGGCTCCATTCCATCATAATATCTCTGATTTTTTCCATGTAGGCATTCCATATCTCTGATCTTCTGTTCAGCTTTTAGGGTGATTTTTTTTGGCCTCTTATCAGAAAATTCACTTAAATACTTACTTTTCTTTAGTGTTTGATATATTTATTATGGTCATCTTCAGAGGCCCTGCTTTGGGTGCCCATACCACCTGAAGCTAGATGGGTAGAAACCCCAAAAAGGGACTTCTTGGTCATGGCAACAAAACTTTGGAATTCTCTCCCCAGGGAGCTTTGTCTATTTCCCTCTGTTGTTATCTTCCACCAGCAGGTGAGAAAGATTTTTGTTCTGTTTGGCACACCACCAATAAATGTCATTTAAATGTTTTAAACAAAGAAACAAACATGGACTTGTTAAATAAACACTAGTCATCCATGGTCCCTGTCAATATAAATTTGCATTATGGAGTGGAGTTGCTAAGTCACATGGGAAAAATAGCTTGGTCTACCACCTCCAAAAGGAAGACACCAAACTGGATTCCACTAAAGTTGATTAATTTTAATAACAACTGCATCTGGTAAACTCTTTACTACTCACTTAGGCACACCATCCTAAGTGACTATCCAGATAGTTTTCCATTATTTGGGTACTCCCACCCTGGCTCCCAACTTAAATTGATAGCATAACTTTTCCTTGCTGATCTTTGCCTGCATAATATTCTGGTCAGTGTTAGGTTCAGGCACTACTGACTTGCATTGAGAGTTTCCCTCCCCACACAATCCTGAGGGCCACTGCAGTGGTGGTGGGCAGTCACCAATGCAAAACTGGCACCACTAGTCTGTTGTCTATGGAAATTCATCAGAGGGAAATAACAAGGCACATCCATTTGAGTGACACACACAGGCTCAGCCAATCATCACCTGCTGATCTGGCCACTACCCATCAATGCCACCCTCCTCACACAAAAAACAGCAGAGAGGGAAGGAAGACCCACCAGCAGCATATCCCCAATAGGATAGGTGATCTGAGCCCCCCCCCCCCAATCCACAGGAGAAAAGCACCTATGTAGCGTACAGGATGCCTACCCCTTTCCTGGAAGAAGTGCTGGCCCCACACAGCCATCATTGCTCTGAGCCATACAACCCTTCCTCTGAAAAAAAAATAGAAAGATGAGAAAAGACAGAGGCGAGGCATGAAACCATAGCCCCCAGCATCCTATCTATTGGGCTAAGAGGGTATGTTCAGAAGAGTCATGCCAGCGGGCATTAGGCACACAACTGCAGCTCTGACAGTACTACCAGAAACGTGGGGTCAGGCAGAGCCCATTGCACACAGACAGACATGGCTCAGCAGAAAGACACTGGGAAAGCATATCCAGGGCTCCTGGTTCCATCACCACATGGGAAGAGGCTAGAGCCATGCCGGCAAAAAAGCTGGTGTTTTTGCCCCCACAAAGTGCAAAAGGGGAATGGGATGGCTCAGCCAATGGGTCACACTATAAGCAGTCGGCCTGGCCTCCACCATCTTTAATAAGCTGCTTAACATGGCTACCTGTGATATAAAATCACAAGGCTCGTGGATTTAAAATGGTAGTTTGGATTGCAGCCAGGGGAATTCCAGCTAACAGTTGCTGAGTCCTGCCCGGGAGATCAAGGCATGAATGGAATGCCGCATGTAAATGCAGAGAGATTCGCAATGATTAGTTTTACAGTCTCCCCAGCCCTAAAGGAATCCAGAGCAACAAAGGTCTTGCAGAGTCATCCCACTTTACACATTCCTTTCCCTCCTTCTGTGATGAAATCTCCTGTCCTTGATTGAGCTAATCAAATGGCATACAATTCATTCCTTGGAAGGTACATTCCACAACTAAAGTCATCAACTTAGCTCCAGTGGACTTCATTAACAAACTGACCTTTTGTGCAATGCCAGAACAAATTTTGCATTCTCTTTTACATGCCCCGGCAGCTACCAATCAAGGTAATCAAACCTTTTGTTACTCCCAGGAACTGACAGTTGGAGTCTTTGTTCTAACAGCTAGGTGGGCTAGCCTACCTCAGGGCACGTTTTATCCTATAAGAGTAGTACCCTTGCCTCATTCAAATGACGCACGCTTACAGGCTGCTCCCTTAAGGTCTCTTCCCTAAGCCTCTCTTTTTCCGTGCACACTTATTGGATCCAAAGTGCTGCTCCCCTGAGGTTGCTCCAAGCCTCTTGCTCTCCTGGCTGAGAATGCTGGCGTTTGAAGCTCTCCCTCCGTGGAATTCCCTGCTCTCCAGATAGGTAATTATCACTTTGCAATCCCTCAAATCTATTCCACCTTCACCACTGCTTTTCCTAGGCCTTGTGTGCAATCTTGTGTGTGTGTATATGTTTGTCCCTCAAATAAAATTACCCGTTAATTAAGAACACCGGCTTTGTGTGCATCCTTGGGATAGGACCCTGTAAATTATTGGTGGAGATCCCATCATTACCACCTCTCACTTAGCTGTCTTCCTTGCTGCTAATTCCCCCACTCTCTGTTACTCTCAAGAAGACCATTCCAGGTAACAACACTGGAGATCCATCATTTTGGCAGGACATGACCCAATAACCTCTACTCATGGCAGCAGCTCACTTGCACACATTCTGGGTCCCTTCTGCTTGCACAACCAACCTGTATGACAGATGCTAGCAGTGCTATATGTGTGGGGAGGATGGTACCAAGAGATTACCCCCATGCAAATATGGCCACACATTTGTGGGTAATGAAAATCAGAAGCTGTAATAAATCCAGTTTGGTGTAGTGGTTAAGAGCGGGGGACTCTAATCTGGAGAGCCAGGTTTGATTTCCCACTCCTCCACTTGAAGCCAGCTGGGTGACCTTGGGCTAGTTGTGACTCTCTGGAGCCCTCTCAGCCCCACCCACCTCACAGGGTGTTTTGTTGTGGGGATAATAATAACATTGTAAACTGCTCTGAGTGGGCATTAAGTTGTCCTGAAGGGAGGTATATAAATCAAACGTTGTTGTTGTTGTTGTTATTATTGTTGTTATTGTTGTTAATATTATCACAAAAACAGCTATTTCTAGGTCTTACTTTTGACTCTCCAAAATAGAAGCACTAGTCCTGACTAGACATGGGCACGAATGGAAAAAAACCCTGAACACCCTGTTCATTGTTCGTTGCCATCCACGAACAATGGACAATGAACATGGATGAACATGAATTGTTCCCAGACATGTTTGTTGTTCTTGGGGGCCAGAACCACCCCCACCCAACTCCCCCCACTCAAACCCGCTTACCTGACCCTTTAAAGATCCCTTTAAACTATCAGCTGGCAGGCGACGGAGGGGGATTCCCCCCACCGCCTGCCAGCTGATAGTTTAAAGGGCCCTGGCAAAAACAGTAGTGTCTGCTGGCAGCTAGTTTGAGGGTTTACAAAAGTGACTTTCCCAATGTCCAATACATACCAAATTTGCAGGCAACATCATCCTCACTGTCCTCTGAAGACCCCCAAGTTTCAGAAATATTGCACCCTGGGAAAGGCATGATCCATGGGTCTCCCTGTTGGCTGTCATTTTCTCTACACAGTGGCAAAAACAGGACTCTCTGCTGGAAGTACTTTGAAGGGTTAAAGCCAGAAGGAAAGCCCGAAGGAGTTCAGACAGAGTTCAGTCCCTCCCTGCCTCCGGTTGCCAAGGGGATTGATTGCAGGTGCCAGACTGTCTGGCTTGACAAACGGCTGCCAAAGGCAACGAACTAGGCTTGCAATGACCTCTTGTTCATATAGGATGGGGCCTCATGAACAGCTTGTTCGCGAACAGCAGATTAGGCTGTTCTTTGGTTTTTTCTGTTTGTAATGCTGTTCATGCCCATGTCTAGTCCTGACTCTTTGATAGTCATGAAATCCATCTTTTTTTTAAAGTTCCAGCATTACCAGCAATTCTGCATTAGTTCACATTTCACTTTGAATCTGTACTGATTTCCTGGAGAATTTCTCCCTTCCAATCAGACTGTTGCAAGGGAGGAGCAAAGAGCACTCCCAGCTAATCCTAAACGCAGAAATATGCCATTCTCCTTCCCCCCTTTTCTTCTTCCTTTCCCATTCACCCCTCCTTGTGGGCTGTGGAGAATCTTTTTTTATCTTACAGTGAAAGCAGAAAAACCTACTCTTGTTCAGGGGCTCATAGCTTGGGGTTTTCCTAAAGGACAGGCCCTGGAAGGCATGTTCCCTCACCTTTTCCCCCACTGGCCAGGTAAGCAGGGGTGGGGTGGAGGGTGGGAGTAGGGAATCTGTTGCCCCCAGTGTGGGATTGGCAACCCTAGATTTTGTAGACCTAGTATGTATTCTAAAGGCTGCATAAACCACAGGAATAGTTGATCTGTATAAGATGCTGATTAACACTGTGATCTTTAGCAAATTTACACCCTGCTAAACCCTTTTACTTAAATGGACTTAGAAGGATGTAACTTTGATGAGGGTGGCAGTGTAAGTGGCCTTTAAAAGGAACTAGGATTCTAATACCCACATATTGGTGTAGCCCGAGTTCTTGCTTACACACCAGTGCAAGGACACAGTGCAATGAACATATGCAGACATTAGAGGTGTGCAAAATGAAACAAACAAGATGGAAATACATCCAGAAATTGTTAGATCAATTTGTTAAAATGGCTTCCAGAAAGGTGAAACAATTCAGTTCCTGAAACTATAATGACTCTCAACTAAAAAAAAAAAACTTTTGTGTGTTTTTCTTTAGCTCTTACAGTACAGAGCTGGGCCAGCAGCAGCAGGCAGCAGCATCTATAACTGTTTCCTTAACGGGAATCAATGAATCAGATCCCAAGGGGACAGACTGAGCCCTAGTGTAGCCTAATTTCGTTGGTGAAAAGGGCAAAGTGCTAGTTGTACATGAGTGCATTTTGTCTTTGGTGCTTCCAGGGCAATCTCATTGGCATCGAGTGGCTCGTAGGGAACAATTCTCAAAAGGCTTGCTTTGCACCGGGAAGGGGAGCAACAGATGGCACAGCACCATCAGTTTTGCCAATTGCTTTATCTGTGTTTTTATACACAATGTAAGGAAAAGTTAGCAAGCAACACGTCCATGTAGGAGTGCAGATATGGGTTGAAGGAAGGAAGGGTCTTCTCCAGACTCCGAGCCCCCAGCTGCTCATGTTACAAAGATTAGGGTGAAAATTTGGAAATAATAAAGAATTGTTAAAGGAAAGTAGCACTGAGGAGGACCCAGGCATGTGTCAACTGGGTTGCCCATTCAGTGGCTTTCTGCTGCTGCCCTTCACTTAGGTGCCACCACTGTGACTTGACAAATAAGCCCTCAAATATAATGGATTGAGACACCAGGAGGAACTTCACACTGTCCAGAAAGGTTTCCAGACTTTTCTAGGCTTTTCTGATTAAAACTGTTAACCTTTGGTTAAGGAATGGGAAAGAAGACCCTTAGCAGCATGTCTGTGTAAATCCATTTCTTAGCACACCCAAATCTTTCCAGATCAGTATTGTACATGGGAGGACAGATCTGATTAGATTTTTTTTGTTTTTAGTCAAATTTCACTTTGCTTTGAATTCAACTCCTCCTTTTTCATTCAGCTCTGGTTTAACAATTTTAGTCATAAAAGGAGACTGGGCAACCTGTTCAGTCTTCTACTTTTACTCGTAAAACAGAGGAAGAAGAGAGCCATCCTCCCTCTTCTTCCCTTCCTGTGAAGGAAACCAAAGACTGATCCCTCCTTTTCTATGCTCTTTTACACATAATGCAAGGAGATGCCAGCAAGCAACCAGCCAATGTCCATGCAGGTGTGCACACATGGGTTGGCGGAAGGAGGGGTCTCCTGGGCTGCCACAAAGGCTCACGTTATGCAGACTAGGGTGAATATTTGAAATAATAAAGAGTTCTGAAGGAAGAGATGCACTGAGGAGGACCCAGGCATGTGTGGACCAGGTTGCATTCAGTGGCCTTCTGCTATGGTCCTTCACAGGTACCACCACTATGACTGAAGAAATCTTCTGAAGATAACGGATCAAAGAGCACTAGGAGAAGATGCATCTTGCCCAGAAAAGACTTCCTCATCCTTTCTGGGCTCTGATTAAAACTGTTAACCCAGTGTTAAATGAGTAGAGATAGCCGAGCTATTGTCGGGATGTCTCCTGTCATATTCTGCATGCTGGGCCAGTGCTAGAGTTTCTGGCACCTGAGGCTGGGGGCAGCTTCAGGGCTGCTGCCACCCCCATGCATGTGCGTACCCAGACTGCATGATGATGCCACTGTGTGGGCATAACCCCATACTAATCCAGTCCGCTGGCCACTCGGCTGTGCACCAATGGCCCCTAAAATATACCCCAAATCTTGTGGAACCAGAGGCATCAGAAGTCACCTGAAGCTCTGCTTTGAGTAACAAATCCTGCCTCCAAAAGGATACCCCATTGTTGTGATGTCACACACAGGCAACTGGCAAATTCCCAACAGAGCAGCCATGGTTGAAACGGCTGCTCTGCTAATGAGCAGGTAGTTGCCTGTTGGGAAGTTGAAGCTTGGGATAATCTGTGAATCAGGTGACCACTATCAGAGCGGTCACCCGTATTCGGCTTCGAGGGCGACATCACCTGCAGCCATAGCTGCTGGTGAATCTGATCCCAAGGCAAGTTGAGATTGAGGAAGGGGAGCTAACAGAAGCTGACCAGCAGGGAATACCTGCTGATCAGCCTGCACCATCAACAGCTGAGGCAGGACCAATGCCCTCTAGCTTTGATCCAGCCAGTGAAACCCAGTTAGCTGACCCCAGCCTTCTAGATTCACCTCCACCCTTTGAGCGCCGCAGACAGAAGATGAGAACTGAATTGCAGGCAAGGAGTCAAAGTGCACATCTCCTGGCCAGATGCCAGATGCTTGATGAAAGTGATGAGAAGTGAACACAGGATAGCTCCCAAGCAGCTGGTTACAAGCCCAGCCTATCTAAAGGCTTGCCACAGACAACCAGGGAGCATGGAAGCAACATGTCAGAATCCTGCTCTGACTGCAACCACTCTGCTGAACCTTGCTCTGCCCTTGCCCTGCCGTGTGACCACTGGACCATGCCTTGACCCTGTTTCTGGTGTTCCCAGAACTGCTATTTTATGGGGAAATTATCACGCAGTCTGGGTTAAATTAGTGCGGATCTTAACCAACTATACCAGAGTCCATCTTCCAGATTACTCGTGAAATAAAGAGGCAATGGCTAATAAGTATAAAACGTGTTTACTAGGAATGTTGCATATGCACATACATATGTACATACAAGAGCTAAGAAATAAAGAGTAGGAAAATAGAGCCATTTGCATTAGCAGGGAATCCACTTGAGATCAAAGAAGCGGGGCAATACGTACCTGGTCATGGTGAGCAGCAGCGAAGTGGGGCGATATCTAATGCCTGCACTAGACACGCAGAGTGATGGCCGGGGTTCAGGAGAGGAATGGCGCACGGCTCATGGCAGGGAAAGCCTGCTTAAGTACCCAAGAACATACCCTGAGGCGAGTGCCTTCCATGTGGTTCTCAGGAGGGGAAACAAAGACTTAATGGGTCCACCATTATCACTAATGGGTCACTTTACTGTCTGAATATATGATTGTGACACCTCAGGAAGAGGGAACAAAGGAGGGGAGGGGAGTGCTGGGTGGGTTGATTGAATCTGCCAGGAAGCTGGAGTTGTCTTGATGGCATCTGCTCGGGAATGTGGTGGTTGTATTGAAATACGTCCATTAGGTGTTCTGGATATCCAGCACGTAGCTTCCATTCCGGGGTGGCTTCCAGCAATATGCATAGCTCTGTGGGCTGGCTAACAGGCTGCCTACTGGCAAGGGCAGACCCAGTGACCATCCTGCAAGGGGCTCTCCGTGGGAACTGACCCAGGGGGTGCCTGGCCAGGATCATGGAGGGTCCCTCCAGCTGGCACTGTACTGCTAGTGGCATGGCTCTGGGCCCAGGTGAGATAGGTGTCCAAGGAGTCAGGAAACAGGCATTGGTGAACATAGTCCATACTAGTAGAGAAGAAGGAAGCAGGCATGGGCAATGCTGCCCTTAACAGGGTCTTTGGTGGAGCCTTAAAACATCAAGGTGGGAAGTTGGCATAGTCCAGAGTGGGCTCCATAATGGGGGGGGGGGAGTCCCTGGCAACACTGGCTAGCCCTTGCTCTGACTGGTAACTGACCTACAGACTTCTTGACTTGGCTTCTGGATTCTGGACTTTGTACTTGAAACTCTCACCTGGCTTTGAACTTGTGCACTGACCTTGAACCGGATTCAGACTATCCTGCCTGCGCTGACCCAGCCCACAACAGCTGGCTTGGATTTAGAAGAAGGTGATGCGAAAACTGGTGGTAGGAACATTAACAATTTGATATATGCAAAAATGCAGATATACACCACATTACCAGTAGAAAATAGTGAAAGACTTGAAACAACTACTAATGAATGTTAAAGAAGAAAGTGTGAAAAACAGGATTATAGTTGATCGTCAATAAAACAAAAATAATTACTACCAAGGTATTGCACAATTTTAAGGATGACAATGAAGAAATTGATATGGTTAAGGATTTTCCTTGGCTTAATCATCAGCCAAAAGGGAGACTGCAATCAAGAAGTCATAAAACCATAAAGTGTTGTGTGTCTCACACATGAAAATAAGAACCAATCCACACATTACAAAATCTTCGTGGCAGATGTGTAATGGGTGTCTTCCTTCTGGATGCATATAGGCTTGATTCTGACTGTGACTATGGCATGCATGGAGAATGAGTTTCAACCTTCCTTCCTCACCATTTTTGCATACTGAAACAGCTCTAGAATCTGCTGGTCTGCTATGAAAATTACATATAGACATGCAAATGAAGTAATTTTCATAACAGAGCACATAGCAGCTCCCTGAGGTAGTTTCAGGGCACAAAAATTACATGAAGGGGAGTTGAAGCTGCTTCTAGCTGCCCACTAGAATGAAGTCCATGTGTATTTGAGGGCACACAACTCCCATCACATATCTGATACGAATTCTGCATGGTAGCCACAGGGACTTTGTAACATGTGAATTAACCCTAAACTGTCTAGCCTAGAACCCTAAGTTCTCTAGGCGGACCAATCTAAGAGGTCTTAAATGAAAAGTTGTGAGGTCACTAAGGGAAAGGAACTTTGCAATTCCACCTATTGAGTGAGGGAAGGCTGCTAAAGGCTATGGAGCTGAGGGAGGGGTGAAAAAAAAAGAAGCTTTTGGCTAGTGCCCTTAACTCCTTAGCTGCTGAACTACTTTGTTTGAAAATACAAGCAAAATTAGGTTTTAAGTATTTTTTTAGTGTAGTTTATGAACACAAGACTTTGGTCCTCCCCCTGGGTGGAATCTGCCAAGTCTTAAAAAAAAAAGTGAGATTGCTGGGGGAAAGGAACTTTGCAATTCCACCCAGTGTGGGGGGAAGGGGAGAGACCTGGTAGATTCAACCCGGGGGCGGGGAAGAGAGACTAAAACTACACTAGAAAAATGCTTCAAATCTAATTTTACTTGCATTTTCAACTGTCCTCTCCACAGTGATCCTGAAGGGCTCTTTTAGAACTACAGTTCCCAGGTAAAATTGCATCACCTAACACTTGAAGAACAGATGCCAGGCATCACTTGTAGTTTAGCTCTAAGCCTTACCACTTGGACAAGTAGAAGATGTGGAGGATCATAACAGAGTTTTATAGTGCAGCACATTACCCTGGGAACATTTATGTCACTTCCATATTTTCTAAGAGTAAAATGAAGTCAATTTGGGACTTTACTTTTAAAGCTCAATGCGATACAATAATAACTATTGCTTGGTACCATAGTTTTGGGTATTTTAGAATCTGGAGCATTCTAAAAATTTTAAAGGAAATACTTAATAATATTAGACATAAAAGTCTATGGCTTTTTTCACTCTTCCTAAGTCTTACGAGAGGAAAAATACTCTCCTTGTGTTTATAGAATGTGTTTGCCATTTTTTTTCTGGCACAGTGTTAAAGTGACTGTTTGGACAAGACACAACCCACATTGTAATCTGTTAAAAAAGTACTGAAGTCATCTGTTTAATTTGCATTTGTGCTTTTCCATACCAGATAATGTTCAAAACAAAAATAAAAAACTAGGATTTTTTTCTCACTTGCTATCAAACAGAAACAACAATCATTGTGTGGCATTTTTATTAAATGGAAACAATGATTAAATCAAGAACATAACCATTCCAAATGTATCGAGTCTTACAAATACACAGTTTGCAGATACTAGAACAGGCCACTTTCTTCAAGAAGCCATTATATAATTCCTCCTTTCACTGTTTAGAAGTAAAGGAAATACTGGACTGTTTGAATAACTACTAATTGTATTCAGGCAGTTTAATTAAATGTGACTGCCATTTTCTTTGCATTATACACATTTCCCTGCAGTTATCACATAACATTGTAACATAGATCCATGCTGATTTTTAGATTTTTCACCTTTAAGGTTTAAAGAGCTGAGCATTCTGTGCAATCAACATGCTCACTATATCTTTCACTTCAACTCCCAACTGGTGGGAAAAGATGTGTAGAAAGAGCAACGGTCAGAGCTTCTTACCAAAATTCACACATCACAGAAGTCAAGTTGAATTTTACTGTACCAACACTTTTTAATCTGGAAATTCTGGTAGCGATAACCAAGTCTGCTGAGCTTTTGACTCCTCTGCTATATGTTCATTTTAGACCAAGAAATGCTTTTCATTGCTATGCTTGTATTTATTAATGCTATATGAAAACATTACTATATTGTGACAACTTATAACAATGTTGAAAATATAGTAATATTTTCATATACATATTTCAATATAATGTCACCCAAATCCATAATACCAGGTGTCGTCTACACTGACATTCACATGTAGGAGAATGGCATAATGCAGATATATATGTATCTGACTGGCTGCCATTGCACTCCTGTTTGCAACTGACAAAGTAGCCAGTATCTGGATACATTAATACATGTAGCTACCCTACAGAAATATTTTGTGACTCATCAAAGAGTTAGGAAACAAGGCTGAATAAGAAAAGATGAAAAAATTCCATTGTGAAAATTAGTAAATACATTTTCTTCCTTACGTGTCTTTTGCTCATTTACGGTTCTAGAAGGGCTCTTTGAACAAAGTGCCACAACTCGGTAATTTTTAACAAGGAAAATTTCTAAAAATAATTCCAGAATTGGAGCTGTTAGCAAAACAAACAAATAAAAAACACCCCCAAGTCAAAGTACGCATTATAGTAAGCGCACCACAGACTCCATCTTGGTGAGTCAATAAAGTACTTACATGTTCTGGTTTGGGGGAGAAGGTAGAGCTTACTTTGCTAAAACTAATTTTAAATCAGCTGGGAAAGTTCACTATTGACAACTACAAAGACCTATTCTTTCTACCTAATTGCCTATCTTCTAACCCTCTTAGTTGTCTCCTTTCCTTCACCATGTGTGGTCTATTTTCATTGATAAGTTCTAATATAATTATTTGTAATTCCCTAATGATATCAACAACAACAACAGCAACCTTTATTGGCATTACATCCATATTAATGACAAGAAACACTCCACACAATGGTAATTTTCACACTCGGGTTTTAAAGCGTGTCTGTACCTGTTCCACATCCCATGTTTGCAGGGGTTTCACATTTGCAAGCTAGTAATTGGATGCGGTGCCGCTCTTTTCCCCCATTGCCCTGATTTTTCTCCCTGCTGATATACCTCGATGTTAATTTTTAAGCAGCTGCCCAGTCAAGGCAGACTCGATTAATGCCAATGTGAACGTTTTGCAGCACTTCCCCCTCTTCTTTTCCCTGGTTGCTGATTAGTTTGTGTGAAATTAATCACACCCACATAACTCAGCTCTCTGAACTCCTCTTTTCCACCATTTTTTTGGCTGCACATACAGTCTCTCTTACTTTATGACTCTGACACATACTTTTCCTTTGGGTGGGACCTGAAAGAGAGGGGGGGTTGTTTTAACTTCATTCCCCTTTCTCCGCTTTATGTGCTATCCCTGCGCCCCAGTGCATTTCATGTGAGCGCTGCCTGTTTATTCTTTAAGCCGGGTTGGGTTGTTTTCCTCCCCTTCTTCTCAGCATGGATCCATTTTCTTTTCTCTCCCTCTCTCAAGAGTGTCTCTCAAAATGCTGTCAGAGTGGCAGGGCTTCTCTTTCATCTCCCCCCTCCTCCCTTTCAAGCCAGCAAGTGAGAGCACGAGGTGGGGGAGGAGGAGTGAGTGGCGTGGATGTTAAAGTTGCATTACTGGTGTGAGGGAGAGAGGGAGAGAGAGAGGCATACACACACAGAGAGAAAGGCTCTCAACAGGCTCTCCACTTCATGCAGCTAAGCTCAGCCAAATTGTGCCGGCGGGTTCAAGAGCTGCTGCAGCCTCTCCTCTCTGGAGTGTGCATGCGTGCAATCCCCACACTTTTCATAGCCCTTCAGAAGGCACGCCAAGTCCCGGCTCGGCATGTCTCAGTAGACCCAGAGGTGGGTATGAGTCTGCTCTCCCCCAACCATGCCTAACCCCTGGGGAGGCAAGTCCTGCCTTACCCCAGGAAGAGTGAGGTGGGGGTGGGTGGTTGAAGGGGCGGCAAGGGGGGGGAGGCTTGTCTGTCCGAAGTTGTAATGCAGTTTCATTACCACGCATGCTCAAAGTTAAAAAAAAAAAAGCTGACATGCACTGCAATGACTCGAAAGTCCGAAACTGAACAGAGGCTTCCAGGCAGATGTCTATCCAGGCTATGCAATGCAAATTCGGAGCTTCTGATTAGGTGTGAAACTTGCTGGTGCCAATTCGAAGCGGACATGACCACAAAAACTGCTCATAAATGGTGCAGAATATCAAAAGCTTTACTGAAATCCAGATAAATCACGTCAACAGAGTTCCCCCGATCCTGTAAGCTGGTCACTCGATCAAAGAAGGAAACCAGGTTGGTCTGGCAAGATCTGTTAGGAACAAAACCATGCTGACTTCCCCGGATCACTGAGCAGTCCTTCAGATGCTTACAGATTGATCCCTTTAAAATCTGTACTAATATCTTCCCAGCAACAGAAGTCAGACTGACTGGCCTGTAGTTTCCCGGGTCATCCTTCCCTTTCTTAAAGATTGGGATAACATTTGCTCTTCTCCAATCTTGTGGCACATCCCCAGTACTCCAGGAGGCCTTGAAGATGATGGACAGGGGTTCTGCAAGTTCTCTCGAAAGTTCTTTCAGCACTCTTGGGTGCACCCCATCCGGCCCAGGGGATTTGTATTCATCCAATGCAGCCAGATGCCTCTCCACAACCTCTCTGTCAATGTCAATTAGCCACTCAGGTGTCCTGCCACATTTTCTACTATCTCTAGATGTGCCTGAGTTCTTCAGGGAGAAAACAGAGGCAAAAAAGTCATTAAGCCTGTCTGCTTTTTCTCTGTCCTGCATCAGAGTTTCTCCATCTACCCCCAACAGCGGTCCAATTGCCTCTTTTACCTTGCATTTGCTTCTCACATATCTGTAGAAGTTTTTCTTATTGTAGCAAGCCCTCCTGGCCAGACCCAGCTCGTACTGAGCTTTGGCCTCTCTGATGGCTGATCTGCAGTGCCTAGTAACCCTCATATACTCCTCTTTAGAGGTCTGTCCTTCTCTCCATTTCCTGAACATTTCCTTTTTCTCTCTTAGCTTATTCTGGAGCTCTCTGTACATCCACATCGGTTTCTTGGAGCCCTTACCATGTTTCCGTCTTGCTGGGATAGTGAGGGCTTGAGCTTGCAAAAGCTCATGTTTGAGAAGGGCCCACCCTTCACTCACTCCTTTCCCTTCCAGCACACTCCCCCATGGAATGATTCTCATCAAGCCTCTGAGTTCATCGAAGTTGGCCCTATGAAAATCTAACCTACGAGTCTGGCTACAAACTTCCTTGGCTCCCCACAGCAACTGGAATTCAAGGAGGACATGGCCACTTCCCCCTAAGGTCCCCACCACCTTCATCTCATCTACCAATTCTTCCCTGTTGGTTAATATCAAGTCTAGTATGGCCAAGCCCCTTGTAGCTTCCTCCACCTTTTGAAAAAGGAAGTTATCGGCCAGGCAGGTCAGGAAATTGTGTGATTCATGACGCTTTGCTGAGCTTGTCTCCCAGCACACATCAGGGAAGTTGAAGTCACCCATAATTACAAGGTTCTGATGTCTGGATACTCTACCAATCTGTTCAAAGACGGCAGCATCCGTTTCTTCTTGCTGGTCAGGTGGTCTGTAGCAGACTCCAACAATAATACCTTTTGTCCTTCCTCCCCTTATTTCTACCCATATGCTTTCCACCGGGCTGTCTGCCCCATTCTCCATAACTTCTTGACAATCAAGCCCTCTCCTCACATACAACGCCACTCCACCTCCTCTTCTACCCTTCCGGTTTTTCTTGAACAACTCATACCCATCCACTAGCACATTCTAGTCATGGGAATCATCCCACCAAGTCTCAGTAATTCCTACTATATCGTAGCCCTCTGTTTGCAATAGAAGCTCAAGCTCTTCTTTCTCTTTGGGCATTGGTATATAGACACTTGTAGCCTTGTACCTTTGTTTGACCTTTCCTACCCAGGTGGGTCCCCACTGTTTTCACTTCGTCATTGAGATCACCATGTCGATCATCTCCTTCCCCTTGCGGCATCAGTTTAAAGCTCTCTTGATGAAGTTCTCCAGGTTCGTTCCAAACGTTTTCTTCCCTGCCCTTGAGAGGTGAAGCCCATCATGTGCTAGAAGGCCTTCTCTAAGAAAACCTATCACATGTTTCCAGAACCCAATGCGCTCCTGCTGGCACCACCAACTCAGCCAACGATTCACCTCAAGTATGGTCCGCTCCCTGTGTGCTCCTCTTCCTGTGTCTGGAAGGATAGAAGAGAATACCACTTGAGCTCCCAATGTCTTCAACTGCCTTCCAAGAGCTTCATAATCCTCTTTAATTCTTGCAACAGTATTCACTGCCGTGTCTTTCGTTCCCACATGAATCAGCACAAACGGGTACTTATCAGCAGGCTTGATGAGTTTCGGCAGCCAGTCGGTAATATCCTGAATTCTGGCCCCCGGCAAGCAACACATCTCTCGGAATAGGGGATCTGGCCCAGAGACATGGCGTTCCATACCCCTGAGCAAAGAGTCCCCGACGACTACCACCTTCCATCTTTTCCCACTTCCATGTGGCCTCATGTCTTCTGCACACCCTCTTCCAGCACTTTGGGGTTCTCCTTCCACTCTCATCTCCATCACCATCTCTAGCACTTCAAAACAATTCTTGAGCTCAAGTGGACCACAGCATCTTCTTCGTTGACATTTTTGGGTTTGTACCGTAGATCTGAGAGGAGGCTCAGAAGGGAGATCGACTCTTTCTTCTCCTCCTTGACTTTCTTCTTCTTGGCTGTGCAGAGCCCCCAGGCTGTTGTCAATAAAAACCTCTCCCTCCTTGATCTCCTGAAGGGTGGTGATCCTGTCCTCCAGGCTCTGAACCTTTTCTTCCAAAACTCTGAGCAGCTTACACTTCTGGCAAGTGAATTCTGTCTTCTCTTCTGGGGGGAAAACAAACATGGCATACTCCATGCAGGTGACTACAAAGGGGGCTACAGTAGACATGATTGCCTTTCAGATATATACCTAGAGTACCAGCAGAACCAGTATACCAGCAGAGTTTCAGGTCCCCCAGCTCACGCCTTTGGTGAGGAGGAGCCTTTTGTTTCAAAAGGTCATTCCCTGCCTAGCCCAGCAGGGCCCCAGGACACTAGGGGGCGTGGCTGTAACCAAGAGCAACAGCAACCAGCAGCTGTTGATCATCATAGGAAAGCAGGCCTTGAGGGGGAACTACAGTCTCTTGAACTTGAAGAGGTTATCTGATGGTATGAATGGTATGCGTGGTATGAACACTGACTGCCTCCCGAGCACATCCAGTGAACAATGTGGCCTTGATGACATGCCTGTGGTGGGCTCTCACTTGCAGCCTGGTGCCATTGTAGAGTTTGCGTGAATTGAGGTTCCAGAGCAGCATCACTGGAGCCCCCACTTTGAGGAGAAGCTTGTGGTCCGGGAAGCCAGGATGGTTGAGTGTGTTGAGGAACTCCACGGGGTAGTGGACCGTGCCATCCATTTGCACCACTGAGTTCACAAATCTGTACTACATTTCTGCACGTTTGAGGGAGTTATGTTTAATTAATGATGGCAGCCTTGTCGTTCTTGGGTGTCAGAATGGCATACTTGCACAGCTAGTCCATGGACTTCTCCATGATACTGGTAATATCAGGGTATATCATGGTTGTTAGGTCTGCTAGGGTTGTCACTGCTGTGCCCAGGTCTGCAGGGATGGTCACCTTTCCCTTGGACTCAGGACTTCCTGGTACTTGGCCACTGCTGCTCAGTGCACCACAGGAGTACGATGTGCATATTTCTTTGCCGCATCTCTAAGTTGCTTCCTCCTTTTAGTATCGGTATATCTTGCACAACATCTGCCAGGAGGCTTCTTGGGGGCAGTAAGAGGTGATGGCTGCAAGAGGTGTGAGGTGGAGCTGGACAGCCACATATGCAAATGATCTCAGGGAAGAGTGGCTGAGTTGGCAGTTGGCGGCCGGTGGGGGGGGGGGGCGGTGGAGAAGAAGCCTGCCAGCCACACAGGGAAGCTGTATCCCTATGGGAAAACACATTTTATCCCTTTTTACCCCCTTAGAGGGTGAATTTCTTAAAATCCCTTCTTAGTAAGCCCCTACATCAAAAAAGGAATGTCCTGTCCAAATTTCACGCTTCTAGGTTCAGGGGTTTGGGCTGGGCATTGATGAGTCAGTCAGGAGACTTGTCTTTATATATATAGATTGCCTATTCAGTAAAGATGTAATCCTATCCCAATCAAATCACCTACATTCTAATATATTGATCATACTGTGTCTTATTGTAATATATATATAGTTAGTTAGTTAGTTAGTTAGTTAGTTAGTTAGTTAGTTAGTTAGCTAGCTAGCTAGCTAGCTAGGTTTTTTAAATTTCACGCTTCCTTCATGGAGTGCATGGTGGTGTACATGATATTCTTACTCAATTTTTCCCTCACAACTACCATGTGAGGTAAGTTAGGTTGAGAAAGTGAGTGTCTGGAGTAAAATCATGCAGCAAACTTCATGGCAGGGTATGGATTTGAATCTGGGGTCTCCCTGATCCAACTGTGTGTTCAGAAGTTTATAGAGATTTTGGGGATGGGTCCAGGGGAAGACAGGGTTTGAAAATGTGCAGGTCCTCAGTGGGGTGTAATACCACAGAGTCCACATTCCAAAACAGCCATATTCTCCAGGAGAAGTGATCTATGTCACCTGGAGATCATTTGTAATTCTGGGAGATCTCCAGGCCCCACCTGGTAGTTGGCAACCTTAGTAATCCACCTTACTTTCTGCCTTTTACAAGTGCACAAGGAAAGACCTGTGGAGAACTCAACAAGATTATTTAACTGGCAGGGATATTTCCAAAGAAGGAGAGTTAGCATATTATCTGTGATCAAGAATTTTTCCAACAGGCTTTACTGTGTACAACATTTCCAATTTATATAAATTATTGTCCTTGTCTGTGTACCTTCAGCAAGTCCTTCTTGATTCTATATATGCAAAGAAGGTATAATCTGATGCATGGGAGAGAAACAATGTCTGGAAGAAAGGCAGGCTTCTGGGAAGAGAAAGGCAAGTGCTTCTTAACCTGCAACAAAAGTTAGAGTGATATGCAGATAGAGAGAGGGCTCAAATCAGACAACAAGATATGAGAGCTCTGTTATGAGGAAGGATTTGAGATTCCTCTGCTACAGAAGTAAATTATTTATGTGAACCTCCAATCTATTTATTTAGAATATGGATAAACTGACCTTTCTCCCAGGCAACTGGTACCTAGATAAAGAAACAATTAAAAATAATGTAAACAAGTACTGAACAAAGCAAAAAGGAGCGCACATCATACCCTATTCCTTATGGTTTAGTTTCTACCTTGTACAAATATGCTTTACCTTTGTAGAATGATGCACATTGGATGCCTGCTAGAGGTGTGCATTGAGAAAATTTCCGTTTCAGTTTTGAGTCCAGGATTTTGGAATTAACTCTGTTCTGTTATTGGTTTGTTATGCATAGGCCAGAGCCAGCTCAGATCTAATCCATTTGAGCATTCATTATCATGAGTTTTGGCCCATTGCGTGCTTGCAAGGCAGGTGTTGGCTGATCACATGAACACACACACTGTTCTTTTCAAGAGAGTTGGGGAAACAAGACTCTGGGGCACTAATACCAGAATTACACAAAACACAACACAGTCCTCTCTCCAAATCATCGACCAACTGAATTTGAGCATACATACAACAACGGGGTTCTGTTTACAGACCCTGAAGAATGCTTGGGGAAAGGCATCAAGGTTAGTGTTGGGCAGCTGCATATGCAAACACTGTTCATTTCAATGTGGGGGTTGGGAAAATGAGCCTTTATTCATGCTTAACCAAAAAACACAGTTACCAACAATTAGTCCCCATTTTACTCCAAAACTTCATCGATCCAATGAATTTCTACTCATGCACAAAACACAGTAATGGTCATCAAAGAATGTGAATGTCAGTGGGCCCACACAATGGTGGGAAACTGGCTGGCAAACCCATGGTAGTAGGTCAGCAACCAACCTGGAGAACTCTCCATTGCCAAGTATTGCAGTGCAACAACAGTAAAACAAAGAAACCTGGTTTATGGTAGTGCTAATAAATTACCTTTGCATCCTACTGTTGGCTGTTGAAGACATGTTTCCTTGTGCTTTGAAGTTGTATTCCCATGATGAGAGGAGAATCTTTCCTTTCAATGTACAGAAGCCGCTAGACTCAATGCAGTTGGATCTGAGTGAGCTCTATCCTCAGCTTTGAATTCCAGAACCAAAGAACCCAGAATGAGCATTGTTGTAGAACTATTTCCAGGCTTCAAAATTAAGAGCAAAGTGTTCCCATAAAGGCCTTTCAGCATCAGATTTCTTGTCATAGTGAAATTACTATCACAGTGGATCTGATGGAACTGTAACTGAATTTAACTTGATACTTTCTGCCTTTCAGCACCTGTTGCTCTTCAACAGTCATTGTGTTTTTGACCAGAGTGGATCAAGCATATTATGTTAACATAATCCTTTATGATTGTCCCTCAATCTATCTTGACTTAACAGGTCTATAATGTTGTTTCATACCATATCCAAAACATGATAGAGCACTGGACGAGAAATGTTGGGGGTTGCTGTTGTGCATGGGGTTAACTTCTGACTTGACCTTTTCAGAATTATTTCCTATTTTGGTGGCACTGCACTTATTGGGGGGGGGGGGGAGTTAGCTAACTACTGTGTCCATTTTTGATGTGACAATTTGGCAGTGGTTCATAGATTCAGAGGAGTTAGCCATGTTAGTCTGTAGTAGCAAAATCAAAAAGAGTCCAGTAGCACCTTTAAGACTAACCAACTTTATTGTAGCATAAGCTTTCGAGAATCACAGTTCTCTTCATCAGACTGTGATTCTCGAAAGCTTATGCTACAATAAAGTTGGTTAGTCTTAAAGGTGCTACTGGACTCTTTTTGATTTTGCAGTGGTTCATGTAATTAACTCCCTCTCTTTTAAGTCACCTCGGGTCATGGAATTGGTTCAATGGTTTATGCTCCATTGCATGCGGCTGAACATATTTTTCAAGGCCAGGCATGTCCCCGGGATTGACAATGGAGTGGCAGATGCATTGTCTCACCAACAGATGGAGTGTTTCCATCAGCTTGCCCCCGGAGCTGTGGACGTTTGGAAGGTGGAGGCGTTCATGGCAATGTGACTAGCTATTGCTCCAAGCACCCACATGTCATATGATTGTGTGGTCCATTAGTTTTTTGTCTTCAGGCAGGCGGCAGGACTGCTACAAACATGGCCAATCCCTGTGGAACACATGATGCAGTTCTGCGTGGAAGGTAGATTACGGGGATTATCAGTAATAATAATAATAACGTGATTTATATACCACCTTTCAGGACAACTTAATGCCCACTCAGAGCGGTTTACAAAGTATGTTATTATTATCCCTGCAACAACAAACACCCTGTGAGGTGGGTGGGGATGAGAGAACTCCAGAGAGCTGTGACTAGCCCAAGGTCACCCAGCTGGCTTCAAGTGGAGGAGTGGGGAATCAAACCTGGCTCTCCAGATTAGAGTCCGGCACTCTTAACCACTACACCAAACTGGCTCCAGTGTAGTCCTTATTGACTACACCAGTGAAGTCAAAAGGACCCAGCTTGCTGCTTTAGCTTTTGCAAGCAAGGCACGGGGCATTAGGGAGTTCACAGCAGATTTTAGGCTTAGAAAAATGTTAGAAGGGTGGTCTAGGTAGTTTGGAAATAGTGGGGACCAGAGGCAGCCCATCTCTCCTGCAGTACTTTGGGGCTTGGGGTCAATCTGGCCTGTGGTTTGTAATTCAAGTTTTGAAGAGCTACTATTTCATGCAGTGTCTCTGACCGCCTTTTTTGGCACTCTCAGAGTGAGTGAGCTGGTGGTCCAGTCCCTTAAGGATGGCTCAGGGAGGGCTTTGTCCATTCAGGACCTGCAGTTCATTGGGGACGGAGTCACAATTCGAATTCAAAGTTCCAAGATGGATCAGAGGAAACAGGGCACTTTATTGGAAATAGGCCCTTGTGGAGAGACAGATTTATGCCCAGTTTGGGCATTGCGTAAATATGTTGATGTTAGGGCTGAGGGTGCGGGTGTATTAGTTTATCACGTTGACGGTGCATCACTCATTAAGTATCAGTTCTGGATGGTTACAGGTCATGCCCTTTCTAAGTTAGGTTTAACTGGGGTTAAATTTGGCACCCATTCCTTCAGGATTGGGGCTGCCTCAACAGCAGCAGCCATGGGTTACTCTGGGACTGAGATATAGAGGGTTGGTAGGTGGCGGTTGGCTGCCTATTGGTCCTATGTTCATTCCTTGCAGTTGTGAACATGTTACTAATTCTGTTTTTTCTTAGGTGCTGTGTCTCGCCATGAGAGGCTTCAAACCCTCATCTGCAGACACAGCTTGGTTTTCTGGGCGGCCCACCAAGCCAAGAGGACATGGATTGGGTCTCAATTTGGGCTTAGTGAGTGGGCTACCATGGAGTGGTTGGGCCAAAGAGGTTTGCAATGGCCTGGTCTACTGCCATTGCTCTTTGATGGAAGGTTGGCTCCTCCTCCTCATATTTTGGTGATACATCTGGGTGAAAATGACCTTGGTTTGATACAGGGCAGGGGGTCTATTGATGCAGGCTCATGCCGATTTAAATTGATATGCAGGCGGTGGCCTGGTGTTTCGATTATGTGGTCTACAATGCTCCGTGCCATGTGTGGCGGGAAGCTTGGGACCCTAGAGCTATTGAAAGGGCAAGGCAGAAGGCCAATAGTGCCCTATATAAGTCCTTGGAGGGTAGTTTGAGAGTTTTATTTGCCTCATCCACAGATACAGGCCAATCTTGCAGACCTCTGCAGAAGGGATGGAGTCCCTTTTGGTGAAGGGCAATAGCATTTTTCTAGAGGACTTACGGCAAGGGCTTCGGCTGGTGATAGGCCAGCTGTGGGGCACAGGGGACTAAACAGAGGCTTGGCCCCAGCGATGGCAGGATTAGGAGGGGTGAAATTAGCAGGATGGTGAGTACCCTTGGCACACCCTCATTTGGGGGGGAATTGGGGTCTGTCAGGATTACTTGTACTGCTTGATGGCTGCCAGCTGAGAGGGCAGACTGCTGTGTGGCTCCCCTAGACAAGTAAGGCCCTCCTGCTGTATGGCGAGGTGCTATAGGCTTGGAGTGGGGAGCCATTTGCCTGGCTGGCCAGGTTCCAGCCATGCATGTGAGTGACTCTTGCCCAGGGCAGCGGGACTCACCCAGACAGGTCAGGGCAGCGGTCCAGTAGTGACCCCCACGGCCTGACCTGTATTTCTAGTTAGGCCCTTGCCATGTATATATGTTGGTTTATGCTGTTGCCAAATACATATGTCCCATTTAGATCCCAAAAACTAGTGTCTGTCTCTTCTTTCCATCTGGGGTGGCAATCCCTGTTACTATGTACGGAAGTGAAAGCTGGACAATAAATAAGATGACAGGAAGAAAGGTGGTGCTGGAGGATTTACAGATGCTGTGGATGTCAAAAAAAAAAAAAAAGATAAGTCGGTTCCAGATCAAATTCTCCTTAGAAACAAAAATGTTGAAACTGAAGATGTTGGACTTTGGTCATATGAGAAGACAAGACTCACTGGAAAAGATAATGCTAGGAAAGCAGCAGGAAAAGAGGAATACCTAAAAGGAGATGTCTTGACTCAATAAAGGAAACAGGATATGAACAAGGCTGTTAATGATAGGCTATTTGGGAGGACATTAATTCATAGGGTTGCTAGCCTGCCGGAAGCCAGAAGCGACTTGATGGTATATAACACACACACACACAACGTAACAACCACACACACACAACCAAACAACCTCCCCAAAAGAAGAAATGTGAAAACAGGGACTCCTAGTCAATTTGAAGAAAAATTATAAAACTTTCTTCTCAGCCCCAATGCAGTGACATGATCCCACAACACTTTATGAAGAGGAGGCAGGTCAAATTTTAACTGGAAAATAGTTGTCTCTGACAAGAGGGAAAGTTTTCCACTAACTTACTTTGACATACCACTAGGTAGCCCAGGAATAGAGCTGGCTAATCTCTCATGTCTACATTTCAAAAATGTAGTGCAAGTAATAAATGGGTCCCAGGTAAGTGTAGGATTCTTCTATCATTCAGTGGAAATAGAAGTTGAGTATCAAGATGAATCAGAAGTTGGAACACAGTTGCATTGAGAAAGAGAGAGAGAGAGAGTAAGGCTAGGCTACAGTACACTTAATTTTGAAAATCCATCCAGTATATGAATATTTATGTACAATCTGAAACAGTACAAAATCTTTGATTTAATTCAACATTTCACATTGAAGTACAAACTGCCATCTTTCTTACTGTGCAAAAAAAATTGCACCTACTTATGCTAATTGTATACATGGAAATGCATGCGTCAATGAAGACAGCTTATCATCTTGAGTTGATATATAACATCTTTAAAGTGTCGATAATCATATTAAACAAGTGTAGGAAATATTTAATGAAGTTTAATGAAAACCATCTTCAAAATAAACAGGAGTGTTTGACTGCTACAAGTACTTGCACAAAGATATGTATCTGAGTTAATTGATTAGACAGATGTCTGAATTGATGTCTATCTTACATGTTTACTTGTCCTTTAAGGCTACCTGAACAGTTTCTAAATATACATTTTTTTTCTGTCTGGATAGGGAGCTGTTATTTCAAAATGTCACTTGGGTCACCATATAATCAATGCATGTACAATTATTATTTTTTTGTTAAAGTGGTTGAATTAATAATTTTAAACACTGACCACCAACCCTTTCCTTTTTGCAAGTGATTATTCCTGAACCACATAACATCACTACTCGTAGGCTAATTACATGCCATTGGCAGTAAATACACAGAAACCAGTGCAGGCACTTTTGTACTGAAATTTTGTTGCAACTTTTTGGATTTGACATAAGGGTCTTTATATCCTTAGTATACATTTTAATTAAACAATAAATAACTATTAGTAGAACACAGATAATTAGTATAGGTATACTTGAAATTAAATGTCACCACTTTAACTCTATCTATGAGCCAATGAAAACATTTGTTGTAAAAAAGAGCATTTCATTGATGAATTAAATTATTTCCACGGACACATTCAATCAATAGGATTTCAGTGCCTTCTAACAGAAAGAGTCCAAAGATTTAAGGAACCTGTGAAACAGAGAAGAATTAACTGGAGAATAAATTTTAAAAGCCTGGTGAAATTAACTATGTTCATTCTGAATTTGCCCCTCTTTTTTAGACAGCTATCTGCCAGGTATTTAAAGAATTCACATAAAGGACAGATGATGGACAATCTATAGAAAACTCTAATCTTAATTTACTAAATGATTAGCACTCAAGTAACTTCCCAGCCCAGTAGTTGATCTGAGAATGATAATTAATGACAATCTCGAGGTAGGTTGAGATTGTCTGGGTACTGCAAGCCTGTGTGAGTGTGTAAGGAAAGGGCCATGTCTTGTGAGCCAAACTCATTACCACCTACCTGAATGACAGAACATGAGGTAGAAGACTGCACCTCTCCTTGAGCCATCAGGCCACCTTTCCTATGCATGCAAGTCAATGTGAGTCTGTATTGGAAGGGCCATGCCCTGCGGCTAAGGTCATTACTGCCTAGGTGAATGACCAGAACATGAGGCGGAGGACAGCTCCTCCCCTCAGGCTCACCAGGCCACCTTGCCTATGCATGCAAGTTTGTGTGAGTCTGTAATGGAAGGGCTGTGCCCTTGGAAAGCACAGTTCATTATCCCCAGGTGAATGACTAGAGGTGAGGCAAAGGACCCCACCTCTAATCAAACAGTGGTAGCAGCCCAGCCATCCCCGGCCATGTGGCTAAGTGTAGAGTCTTGAGCCTCAGGGCTTGACCAGACCCTTCCTTAAGGGATTGGGCCATCAATGCACTAACCCTCAGGATCTAACTCCCATGCCAACTATTAATGTCATGCAATCCTGGAAGTTGCCCGGGCTTACATCAAACCAGGAGCTTTACTGGTGAACATAAAGTTGCCTGAGCCACCTGATCGCTGCCAATGGATCTGAAGCGAAGCCTCTTAACTTTCCACTCCCCTAGAACTGTGGAGGAGGTCCACCAGCTCAGCCGTAATTCCTACAGACCCACTTGTGCCCCAGCCACATGAAATGAACTGAGGAGTTATCTAGTTCCCTCCCCCACAATCCAAATGACACAACGACTGGAAAATTCCAAGCATATAAGGTCTATAGTAAGACCTCCATTCTGACTGGTCAATGGGCAACTGCTCCACCCACCAGTGTCCCTGAAATAAAGCCAGAAGCCATAGAGCCCCAAGGCAGTGGAGGTACTTGAAACTCCACTTCTAGGCATCAACACCCTGGAGACAAGGCTTGGTGCCCCACCAGCTGCTGGAGCTCCCATGAAGAAGGTCAGCTAGCAGCCACCTGGTCCAGTGTGGTAAGCCTTCCTAAGTCTCATTTCACTTGTCTCCCTTCTCAAGTCCACCTCATCCTTCTACTCTGCTTCTCTGAAGAGGAGGGTTAACCCGCGATGAACTGCTCCCTTTATAACTGTCTCTGGTCTACTGAGTCAAGTAATACCCCAGGAGCCAAACTGCAAACCCCAAAGGCAAGACTCAAGATGATACAATCCAGGTGTCTAATCATGGGAGCCCAGAGACAGTTGCTTGAGCCCAGGAGCTCCCACAGCCATGCACTGTGGGCCAGTGGACTTACCTATCTTGTCAAGAAGATCCACTGTCACCTCAACAGGACCAGATTACAGCAGACTAGCCCAAATCTGCTACCTCCTGTCAATTGCACTAATCTCATTAACAGGTGGTTGCACTGCCACTGCTACCGACCAGCCTCCTTTCGCCATATCCACGTCAGTTTTCACCGTCATGCCCACAGGAGGTTGTTTGCCAAATTCATTGCTGTTGGGGGAGCTGGACGATCTTCCTAGGCCAGATGGACCCGACTTTTTCAATCAGGTCCACTGCCACTGCAACAGGACTATATTACAGCATACTAGCCTAGATTGGCTACTGCCAGTCAGTTGCACTAATCTGTCAGAAAGTTCAGATAATATCTTAGACTTCTGTACCCTGTGTGACAGCTTTGCAGGTTTCTGCATTCCTCCCAGAAGATTCCCCATGTAGCCTCCTCTTCTGTGCCCTGGCCTCTCCTAGGCATCTAGATGTGCCATTAGGTCACTGATGCCCCTTATTCTCACAAGATGAGGAAACTTGCCTCAGGGGTTTCCTGGTTGTGGGGTGCATACATGCTCCCCTATTCTTTGGGGTGGCTTTTGGATGGCTTTCTTTGGTGGCATTCCACTATGCTGTTACAGCTACCCACAAAGCCTGACTCCTAGTAACTGTGATGATTATCCTTTAATATCAATTTGTTCTATTTGTTGTAAATTAAATGCTTTTCATCAAATCTACACACTGCTAATCAAATGGTTTATTTCTACTATCCCCTTCTGTCCTTCCCTTTCTTTGCACATAAACCCTGTTCTTGCTAAAACAGATGCAATAAAAAAATATGCCATCATGTGGCATGAATGAGAAAGCCTAATAGCAGTTATTTAGGCCTTTAAAAGGCAGCAAAATTGAGCAGGAAAAAGAGTGGCCTTCCAGCATCCACCCTGGAAACGTAGACCCCTGCCAGCTAGCAGCAACAATTTCTAAAATAATCCACCCCTCAGATGGCTGCAAGCCACCCCTGTTGCCTCCAGCAAGGCCTTTAATGCTACTGCTGAAAGTACTCCCTCCCAATAAAGTGAAAACAGTGGGGAGGAGAAGCCCAGATGGGGGCAGAGGGAGGACTTACTAGCATCCACCCAGGGAATATAGACCCCTGCTAGGCCAGTAGCAATAATTTGTGAAGCAATCCACCCCTCAGAGGGCTGCAATTCACCCCTGTGGCCTCCAGCAAAGCCTTTGGTGTTTATGCTGGATGTACTCCCTCCCAACAAAGTGAAAACAGTGGAGGGAGTGGGGGAGAGAAGTCTAGGCAGGCCAGAGGCCTGCAGGAGCTGGGTCTGATCCTGCTTTAGCCCTCCCAACTGATAGACAACAGCCCCCAAATGTAAATAAGAAAAAGATCTCTGCCAAACCAGTGAGCCTGGTGCTGGGCTCTGGCTTTCATCCTGGAGTTTGAAGGTAGCAAGTAGGGGAATAGCACAACTTCACCAAGGCAGCTAATGCCACCTAAACCTGAGGGCCTTCAATAAAACAATCCTCAGAGGAGCTCAGCTAAGAGAGTTTGATGTGTGCTCTGCTCAGGCCAAGCTTTCAAAGCTGACTGAACCCTATGGAGGTGGAGCCTCCCTGTATAGGGCCAGGCTCCACCTCCCCAAAATACGGATGCCTGTGAACGCAGGGCTGCCTCTCCATCTGTGTGATGAGGCAAAAGTGGCCCCCAGCCCAAGTGCATTTCATGTGTGGCTGGGTGTGCCATTTTACAGAATAATACTGCCATATTTGAGCTACAGAAGAGGGATTTTTTCACATTTGCAATGTGGAGTGAGACACTTATTATAGAACAAAATTTTCAGAATCACCACACAACAGTATAAAGACATAGTCAAACTAGCATGTTTGCATACATTATATTAGACTGCAAACTATAATTTAACTTGGTAACTTTTATTTGCTATGTATTCTTAGTAGCAGCAGTAGCATTTCATGAAAAAAGATTTTACTGCTTCTGTTGTGTTCATGCTTATAACACTACTGTCAGTCCCTGGCAGTTTGGTCCCTTCAAGTTCTCCACAGTTAACACACAGGTGTTCCAGTTGATGCAACTTTATTATTGATCCATTCAGTTCAGGGTGTTCACACAAAGGTAGCAATTGGCAGAAGTGACAATTCAAACAAAGGCATTACTAATTAGAGGGAAACTTTCCGCCCTTCGAGTCGGTTGGCATTCTGGTGTGAAAACCCAAAGAAGTTACATGGGAACTAATTAGTTTAGACTAGACAGAGTACAAAGTGAAATTATCCCAGTCTCTGGGAAAAGATACATCGTTTGCTGCTCGCAGCTCTCCTCTAAGAACGCTTGCTAGAAAAGTGAAAGTAAATATTTTCAACAGATAATGGAGAGGCCCCACTGGCTGTCCTGCATTTCATGTTAGCAGTTAAGACACTCTCAGATGACATACACAGCACACAGAATACAACCCTAGCAAACAGCCATGATCAGCATGAAATGCATAACAAAATAATGGCAGATGTGCTGGCTTATATGACAACTGCTGTCAAGTAGTTCATCCTAATTTTACAAATGGAGACTAAGGCTAAGAGCCACACCACACTGCAGAGTTGAAGGGGTCTTATAGACTAATAGTCCATCCTCCTGCTCAATGCAGGAACAACCTAAAGCATCCCTGACAAGTATTTGTCCCGCCACTCCTTGAAGATGAGAGAGAACCTACCACTAGGATTGCCAGGTACACCTCACATCCCATGGGTGGAAAGTTCACATATGAAAGCCCCAAGACTCATTGCCAAGTTCCACAGACTTTACCCTGACAAACCTGGACCTGTAAGGAGGGAGGGGCCTCTTAGGGGGGCAGTAATGTCATGTGTGTACACACCTATGCCATTGATGTATTGATCGGATCTGTTCACTGTATTGATCTACTGTATTGATCTACTGGACGATTTCATGACATGCTCACATAGTTGTGCTTTGTAATGTAGCCACATAGTCATACCATTCTTGGCTTGCCTGAAAATGAAAGTACTAATGCTGATTTCACAGGGAAAGTAACCAGCCTGTTATCTCTGAAAATATGTGGTGCTGGCCTTGCAGCTGGAACCAGAAATGTAACCATTTCCCAGGGGAGAGAGAAAGACTTTGATTTCTTTGTAATTGTAATGATTTCAAGTAAATATGTGCATGTATCTTTAAATGCTTGGTGTGATATAGGTGAAGAGTAGGGGTGAAAGAGAGGGATGCGTGAGTGATATGATTGGTTGATGACTGGGAGGGTGGGCAGAGTGAATGCAGTTTAGACTGGGAGTGAAGAGAGAAAAGTTTCAGTCAGAAGAAGGCAGGCTAGCTGTGTGCTGCCTGAGTATATTGAAGTATTTATGAGAGAAATATAACCTGTGTGGAACCTGAACTGAGCATGTTTGTGAAAGAACACTCAGGGAAAGAGAGGCCAGCTGTGTGCTGCCTGAGCAGGTTTAATATTTCTGTGAATGAGAGTCAGAGAAAAAAGAAGCTAGCTGTGTGCTGCCTGAGGAGTTTTAAGCATTTCTGTGAGAGAAATATTGAGTTAGAGAAAAGGAAGCAGCTGACTCACCAGCAAGCTGAGTTGCCACCTGGGGCCGGACGGAGTGGAGGAGGGATGAAGAACGGAGGCGGAGCATCCATCCCGCGAGGAGTCAACCGCATGGTCAGCGCCATTGCTGCTCGAGCATCTGCAGGAACAACATGCACCAGGTAAGGCAGGCAGATGCTCTGGCGGGATTCCTCCGTCCCACGGCCTGGTGAGGTGGGGGTCGAGCCTAGGGGTCCCCCTTCCCCCTGTTTTCCGGGGGGGGGCGGTGCATCTCAGGGGAGGGTGTTGGGGGGAGCGAGGGCCTGCCCCCTGTTCCCCCTTCCACTTGGGCCCCGGGGCTCTTGTCCCACCCCTGTGGGCCTGGGGAGGGAGGCAGGGGGGCGGCCGGGTTCCCCCCCTATTTTGCTCGTGGCCTCCTTGCCGATGGCCGAGCCTCGGCTCTGGCCCCAGCGATGGCCACTACCCGGCTCCCGCAGTCGCGGCCGGATCACCCCTTGCAGTCGGCGCGGGCGGGCTGCCCGGCCGCCGCTTGGCCCAGCCTCCGTGCAAGCAGGCTGCCACGAGCGCGGCCGGCCCGTGCTCTTGCGCCGGGCCTGGGGGTCGCCTTTCACTTCAGGCCCTGGGGGGCCTTCCTCAGCGGCGGAGCGGGCGGCCTGCCTGGCCGCCGCCCGAGCGGGACGCCGCGGCCGCGGCCGGGCTGCGCCTTTCCTTCAGGCCCCGGGTGGCCTTCCTCAGCGGCGGCGCGGGTGGGCTGCCCGGCCACCGCCCGAGCGGGCCACTGCGGCCACGGCCGGCCCGCACCTTTCCCTCCAGGCCCCGGGGGGCCTTCCTCAGCGTGGCGCGGACGGGCCACCCGGCCGCTGCCCGAGTGGGCCGCCGTGGCCACGGCTGACCCGCGCCTTTCCCTCCAGGCCCCGGGGGGGCCTTCCTCAGTGCGGCGTAGGTGGGTTGCCCGGCTGCCGCCAGAACGGGCCGTGGCAGCCATGGCCAGCCCGCGCCTTTCCCTTCAGGCCCCGGGGACCTTCCTCGGCGGCGGCATGGGCGGGCTGCCCGGCCACCACCGGAGTAGGCTGCCGCAGCCACGGCTGGCCCACGCCTTTCCCTCCAGGCCCCAGGGGGCCTTCCTCAGCACGGCGTAGACGGGCTGCCCCGTTGCTGCCCGAGCGGGCCGCCGCGGTCGAGGCCGGCCCGCGCCTCTCCCTTCAGGCTCCGGGGGGCCTTCCTCAGTGTGGTGCGGATGGCCTGCCCAGCCGCCGCCCGAGCGGGCCGACGTGGCAGAGACCGGCCGTGCCTTTTGCGCCAGGCCCCGGGGTCCTTCCTCGGTAGCCGCGCGGGCGGGCTGCCCGGCTGCCGCCCGAGCAGGCCGCCATGACCACGGCCGACGCGCACCTTCCCTTCAGGCCCCGGGGTCCTTCCTCGGTGGCGGCGCAGGGTGAGAGGCCGGGCCACCGCTTAGGCAGGTCGGCACTGCCGGCCTGCACCCCGGGCTCAGGCCCTGGGGGTCCTTCCGTTCCTTGGCGGCGGCATGGGCGGGCTGCCCAGCTGCCGTCCATGCGGGCCGTCACGTCCACGGCCAGCCCACGCCTTGGCTGCGGGCCCCAGTGAGGCCTTTCCTGGCAGCGGCATGGGTGGGGCTGCCCGATCACCACCCAAGCGGGCCACCGCGGCCGGGCCGGGCCACAGTCGAGGCACCTCCGGGGTCCTCTCAGGGTGGCGGCGCAGCAGCAGCCGGCCAGGGCCTCATCTACAGGCCCAATAGCGGGGCCTTTCAGGGCGGCGGCAGGGGCAGGCTGCCCGGCCGTCGCCGTGTGGGGGTGTGGCAACAGCTGCCCGTGCCCATGGCTTTGGCCTGCAGAGGGGCCCCTGCTTCCCTGCAGCGGCGTTGGACAGGCCGCCTGGCCGTCGCATGCGTGGGCCCGGCATGGGTGCGGCTGGTTCGGGCCGTGGCCGAGCGCCCACCAGGGGGCCTTGCACGGGGCCTTTCATGGTGGCAGCACCTGACTGGATGCCAGGGTGCCACCTGAGCGGGCCCGGCATGGGCAGCCCGGGTCTCGGTCACAAGCCTCGCGGCAGCCTGTCAGGGCGGTGGCACGGGGCGGGCTGCCCGGCCATCTCACGTGCTGGCACGCTAGTGGCCAGTCTGCACCCACGGCTCTCGCCCACTGGGAGCCTTTCCTGGCGGCAGCGCGAGGTGGGCTGCCCGGCCACGGCCGGAGCTGGTCAGGCGCGCTGCCTGGCCACCGCCCGGGGAACCGGCATGGCTGCATCCGCCACCCGGGTCCTTTGTCCGGCAGTGGCATACGTGAGCGTGCGGGCACGGCCTCCAGGGGGGCTGACACTGTGCTGTGCCGTGCCCTCCTGACCCGGCAGTGCCCCTCTCAGCGGCGGCGCAGGAGGGCTGCTCGGCGGCCACTCGGCGGGGCCAGCGCAGCCTCCGCTGGCCGACGTACGGACTGACAAGGGGCATCTTGGCGGTGGCACCGGGCCGCCTGGACCCCCCACATGGTGGTCTTTCCTGGGTCAACCCCCACAGTTCGGTGTGGCAGCAAGCGCCGCGGCCCTAGCTCGGCATAGGGCACACCCAGCGGTGGGCTGTCGCCGGGTCACCGGTGCTTCTCCAGCACCAGACCTCTCAGGCAATCGGGTATGCAGCTGAGAGGCCTGTGGCATGGCTCCCGGCCCCTGGGGGGGCTTAATCACAATGGGGGCACCAGTGGCGGCTGATGGGGCAGCCTGGCGCCAGGTGCCAGGCCATGCCGGCAGGCTCAGCAGTTTATGGCCAAGGGGGTGCCGCCCCAGGCAGGCCTTCTTCGACGGCCACACCCGGTGACATGCTGGCAGACCGCCTCGCATGGCGGGCTTTCGCCGCCTGTGCAGGCGGGAAGTTTCCTGGCAGTGGCGCAAAGGGGAAAAGCAGCACCCGAGGCTGCTTAGCAGCTCAGTTTTGGTCAGTTACACAGGGCCAGGGCAAGCTGCCCGGGTTCCTCAGGGCCATGGTTAGCCCATAATTCGACCCTAAGGAGAAGCAGCTGCATAGATGTAAGGAATTTGCGGCATAGTTCTTCTTTGGCTGTGGGTCACAGCCAGGCACAACAAAAGGATTTCAGTCGCACATGAATGCCCACACATGCAGCCCCAGGAGGAACAAAGAAGGAAATCAGGTGGGGTCGCATCAGCGCTCTTCCTCCCTTCGAACGTGCACAAGGGAGCAGAGAAGCCACCTTTAGAACTCACAGGCGTTGGTGCCTGGCACACAGGGCACCAGACGACAGAGAGGGAAAGCAGATGTTTCAGCGAAACACATTGGACCAACTGGATACGTCTGACCAACCACCGAAAACGTCGTACAGAGGCCTCGCAGCAGCCAAAGATAGAACAGAAGGGGGACAGAATGCTCCTGTTGGTCTTCCGTGGAAGCAAACAGACAAGCCAGCTCCTGTTGGTCAGATTCTAGCTGCAGATTCGAGATTTGCTATAACTTCAAGCTCTTTGCCTAGAGTTATCCCAGTCCAGCTAGGCCTTTCCCCAACAGGGGGGGCATGGGGGAAGTGGTGCTAGATCTGACAGATCACAGCACGGGGCACAGAGAGGTCATCAAGGAGGCAAGGGGCTAGACTGGCTCACGGGCATGGGTAGTGAGGCTAGACCACAGAGGGGGATCTAGGCAATTCAATTGCCAACGAAGGGTAAGTCCTGGGCCGGGGAAGGCCCCAGTGGGGTGGCACTAGCTAG
Source organism: Eublepharis macularius (assembly GCF_028583425.1). Lineage (NCBI taxonomy): Eukaryota > Metazoa > Chordata > Lepidosauria > Squamata > Eublepharidae > Eublepharis > Eublepharis macularius. Next base: position 122,909,225 of record NC_072792.1, read on the forward strand.
CCCGGGTGAGAGAGCCGATCTCGACGAGTGCCGTGGGCAGGCGTCACCTGCTGCCAGGAGAAGCCGGCCAAGTACACAGTTACTTTTGGGTTTTGGGGGGCTGCGAGTTCAGAGAGGTAGTGCAGGCAGCTTACCCCGAGGGTGCCCAGCACCCATCAGGCAAAGGAGGGAGGTCATACGCCCCTAAGACACAGCGGGCGAAGAAGACAGACAAGAAACATGACGGCACAACCAGAAGGAGACACCCAGCAACGAGATTACACGCGGGGCCAGAGACAGCTTGGGAGGGCTGCAGGCGGTCAACAGTGGAGGCATGGGGGGAGCGCGCCAGGGCCACGGCGTCTAGGCACAAGCATCATGTGGTGAGTCGCCACTGCGGGGAGTCGATGCAAGGAGGCGGCGCTTGACCAGGTGCTGCTGGGATGACGTGGGGCCAGGTGACCAGGTCCGCCACCCACAGAGGGACAGCCCCAGCTGCTCCGGAACCCATTGGCTTGTCCGGAGGCGATGACAGGAGCGAAGCCAGGGGTCGAGGGGGGCCAGATCACCAGCAGCAGGGTCAGGGCGCCGCCACTGGTCCACAGAAGCAAGTCGATCAGTGCAGGAGACTGCGGTCTCGCGCCCGCACGGCAGTCCCTCGACAGCGCGGCAGCCTGGGCCACAGCAGGGACGCAACTGTGTGGCTGCCACTTTCCCCTGGGAGGGGGGCTCACAGAGGCTTTGGATTTCGTGCGTGGGACTTCGGGTCGCCACCGATGCGCCCAACTTCAAGGGTGCGGGACAGGCCAGCCGCGTTGGCGGCCAGGAGCGAATGGGTAAACAGGCAGGGCACATGGCGGGCCCCTCCAACTCACCCCTGGGAACTATCGGGAATCCCCCTGGTGGGGGACGGAGCAAGTATGCCTCGTACGGGGGGCCTGGGGCGGTACCTATCGGCTGCTGCAGATCCACCCAGAGGCTGGGGGCCCCCCGGGAGCCACAAAATTCCTAGGCAATGAGCGGGGGGACAAGGTTGCGCCATGGGCCGTGCGGCGACTGTGGCAACCGTGGAGGCCTTTGGTGCATTCCTCGAGCGGGTGCCAAAGGACACGGCACCTCCCCTCACTCATCCTTCACGGCCAGAAGTGAGAATCGAGCAGGGTGGGAGCCGCTAGCGGGCGGCAGCACGCTCAGGGCGAGTCAGGCGCCGGTCGGAACTTCTGGGTTCCCAGAACAGCACCGATTGCGGAACAGCATCTTTGCGGAGCTCGTCACACATCTGGAACGATGGACAGCACCATAGCGGACTCCCTGTCTTGCTTTCAGGGGGGCAGGGTTCAATCGAAAACACCAGACGTGAAGCCCCTTCCCGGAAGAGCTTTAAGACCCAAGAGCAGCCGAGGCAGCATGAAAGCCGCATTCACTGGCGCCTGCGGACTGGAGGGCCAAGGGGCCGCGATCGCAACTCTCATGCCAGTTGCGTCTCAAATCAGGAAGGCACACAGTCTGAGGCAGCCCACAGCATCGCGGGCTGTGGGAGCCCGCCGCATGGGCCAAGGGGCAGCAGGCTCAGCCTGGGAGGGGGTAGTCCAACGGGGCGCAGGGCCGGCAGAGGGTCCATTAAGGGGGCGCGCGGGAGGCAGGTCCAGTGCCAGCCCGACATGTAAGGGCACGGACCGGCAGTGCGGCTCTGTCACGGAGCAACGGAGTGGCCACCCGCGCTGCTGAGCTGGGGGGCCCCTCGCCCAGGTCAGGCATTCGGGGACACAGGGACAGGTGCCCGGCACCACCAGCCAGCTGGCCAGTCACTACCAGGTCACAGCCTGTGAGTGATGGGCCTTCCGCAGGGGCAGATGGAGTCCCAATCATGTGGCGCCGGAGCAGCCACCACAGCGGCGGAGATGGGCCGGGCCACCGGATGGCAAGGCGGTGGACAAGGGGAGCCTACCTGGGGATATGGCAGGACGTCGGAGCCTACCGGGTTAGGACAGGATGGAGAGTACTAACGTTATGTGTTTAGTTGCAGGCACGAATGCAGACATGGTTCCCCTGCTGCGAAGAGGCTGCACGAATGCTGGAAGGCCGAAGTGCAGTGAAAGCAGCGCAGGCAGAAAGCGAGAGTGGGCCCCCTGGGGGGCCCTGGCAGAGATCACCAGGGCTGTTATGCCAGTCGCCTTCGGGGGCCAGGGAGGAATTTTTCCTGCAAGGGGCCAGATTGGCCGAGGCCACTTGGGGTTTTTGCCTCCCTCTGGTCATCAAAGTCGGGTCCCCCCAGGGGTAGGGGTGGCTCCACCTTTGTGGTTACAGCAGCTGGAGCGTTGGTGGGGAGGCGGGCCTTCAGCCTGCCTCCAGTGGCGGTTTTTGAGGCATTGGGCTGGATCCCAGCAGGGTGAGCGGGCCTGCGAGCTGCTCACCCCGACGGATCTGGAGGCACGGGTCGCCAGGCGGGGCCGGCGACGGAGCAGCAGGTGCCGTGATGGCCAGCGGCAGGTTGGCGGGTGATGCATCGGTTCGGCAGTGAGGCCTACGATGCCAACGGGGATCCAGCCCAGATGCCAGGCCAATGCTCCATATAGCTGTAATCAATAAAGTTGTGGCCATTTATAACCCACACTAGTGTCTGGTGTGTTCATTCAGCTGCAGCGCAGTCCGACATAGCCCTTAGGTGGCAAAAGGAAGCGGCTGACTCACCAGCAAGCTGAGTTGCCACCTGGGGCCGGACGGAGTGTAGGCGGAACGAAGAACGGAGGCGGAGCATCCATCCCGCGAGGAGTCAACCGCATGGTCAGCGCCATTGCTGCTCGAGCATCTGCAGGAACAACATGCACCCTCCCACCCTCTGCATTTTCAGAGCTTTTGAGGGGGCTCTGTCACAACTTTAGGTGTTGGCGGTTTTTGAGGCATTGGGCTGGATCCCAGCAGGGTGAGCGGACCTGCGAGCTGCTCACCCCGACGGATCTGGAGGCACGGGTCGCCAGGCGGGGCCGGCAACAGAGCAGCAGGTGCCGTGATGGCCAGCGGCAGGCTGGCGGGTGATGCATCGGTTAGGCAGTGAGGCCTACGATGCCAACGGGGATCCAGTCCAGATGCCAGGCCAATGCTCCATATAGCTGTAATCAATAAAGCTGTGGCCATTTATAACCCACCCAAGTGTCTGGTGTGTTCATTCAGCTGCAGCGCAGTCTGACATAGCCCTTAGGTGGCAAAGAGGCTAACTGTGTGTGAAGCCTTAGAAGAGATCTGTGTGAATGAGTTTATAGAAAGTAACTTTAAGAACTGAGAACTACGTTTATGAAACTGATACGCTTCTTGACTAAATAAAAGTTTATTTTGTTATATCCCAGAGTAGCTGTCATTGCTTTATCCCATTCCTATCCTCAGGGCCACATAGAACCACGAAGGAGCCTGACGCTTAGGAACTTTACCAAAGGGAAAACTTAAATAAAATATCTTGGAATATAATATTCCTGGTGGCAGCAAACTACCCAGAGGGTGTTAAGGGAAAGATTAAAAGAAAAATCTACCCCAAAGAAAGTAAAGTTCATAACAGTAATCTTCTGCCTTTTCTATCCAGACTAAGCTATTGTGTTCTCATGCAGCTTCATAGGTTTTCGCACATAAATGCACACTGCTCCAAGGGAGGGGGGAATAGTACTTCCTATATCAATAGTGGCTTTGCCTATATTATCATTCCTGCCAACTTTCCCATCTATGGATGCACCCATGAACTTAATGGATCTCTAAATAAAAATCCTTTCAACCAACGCACTGGAGTGCTTGCAGTGAGGGGTTTGGGGGTCTAACCTGCCATGGACTGCCATCCCTAGAACTAACAGTAAAGCCCCTGACACTTACTTCGTGCCGGACACGAGGTCTTCTTTCGCAAAGCATGCACCTCAGAGCCAGTGTGATGGTCACTTCTGGAAGTGATGTCTCCACACTGTTCGCGCAAGCGCTCCCGCACTCCTCATGGGCCCGATTTGGCCTGTTTGGGGCCCAAATCAGCCCCAAACGAACTGCAGAAACAGTCCAGAAGTGATGTCGTCGCACCAGTTGGCTCACACAGCATGCACTCCTTTGGTGACTGCTTGTGGCAGGCAAGCTCCAGGAGCTTGGTCCCTCCCACCAATTGCTGGGTGATTAGACAAGGAGGCAAATCCCCAGGAGTTTGCCTGCCACTAGCAGACACCTGGAAACCCTACCTACCATATCCTAGGCAGCCCCAAGTTAGCCCCTGGCACACCCAGAACATGCCTTTTGATTGTGATGGCTTGGGTAGGGTTCCCTGCATTTCCCTACGCTGCTTTTCCAACCCAAAATAACAACAACAACAACATTTGATTTATATACCGCCCTTCAGAACAACTTAATGCCCACTCAGAGCGGTTTACAAAGTATGCCATTATTATCCCCACAACAAAATACCCTGTGAGGTGGGTGGTGCTGAGAGAGCTCCAGAGAGCCGTGAGTAGCCCAAGGTCCCCCAGCTGGCTTCAAGTGGAGGAGTGGGGAATCAAACCAGGCTCTCCAGATTAGAGTCTTGTGCTCTTAACCACTACACCAAAATGGTACCATGAACAGCTTGTTGGCAAATAACTCTGGGTCAGGCACTCTCCCTGCCTGAAGCAGGCAAGCTGGTGCAGTGGCAGTACAGCAGTATTGGCCCCAACCACACACCCTCCTTTCTATGCTGAGTAGTGGTGTTACTGAGGGTTGCTGTTTGCTGCAGTGGGCCACATCTCAGACCATTGCTGCTGTGAAAAGCAGCAATGCCCTTCTAGCTGCAGTGGAGACTGGTACCTTAGACAATTGTCTAAGTCTGCCTAGTGATGGGCTTCTCCTCATTGGGTGGGTAGGACTTACTTTAATAGTAAAAGGAAGCACATGAGGGAAGGATGCTGAACACTAACCTTTCATGCCTTTACTTCACTTTAGTTTGTCAGTTCCTTAGGTCAGTTAAAGCCAAAAAAAAAGCTGCAGTAAAGGCGAAGTTAAGGAGCTCTGTTCTGTGTAATCCTTTAACTATTAAAGTAACATAAATCCTACCTTAATGACAGCCAAGTCACATTTGATATAAATATGCATATATAGGTTGAAGAACATTTAATTTATATGAACATTCATCACTGTCTAAGAGAAAGATTCGAGTCCAGTAGCACCTTAAAGACCAACAAGATTTCCAGATATAAGCTTTAGAGAGTCAAAGTTCCCTTTGTTGGTTTCAAAGCTCCTGAATCTGTCATCTATGTATGCTGTTGTTAAATAATTGCTGGGAACATATTACACCAGTGGCCCATATTCTGCAGTGGCTTCGCAGCCTTAAATAGAATTTAAAGAGGTAGTTTTGGCTTATGAAGCAGATAAACTACATTTATTGTAGCATCCACACAGACTAGATAGCTTTATAGACATGACTTCATTAATAATTACCCTTAGGGACATGGAAGCTATTGTTCTGTTTCTTTATACAATTCAGTTAAGGCCCAGGGCCATACTGGATAGGACAGTTAATTGCCTATCCTATGGAGAATAGCCACAGGAGACTCTAAAATGGGCTACCCACCTGTCTAGGGGAAATATGAAACTAGTTGGTTTGTTCGGAGCGGAGCAGGGATTTTTGGTTTTCCTATGATTGGCTTTTTAGGAGACCATTTATAGCCTGCTTCATGGTGTCTCAAGAAAGATAGGATTAACAGGCCTGATAGTTAGGCCATAACTTGGGATAGCAGGAACAGGGCAGGCTGCTCATGATAAGTAGGTTGAATTGGCAAGTACTCTGAGATATCATGAACTGATGGAGAACCATTCCAGTAACAGCCCATTATGTGTTCCATGACAATTACCCTTGGGGCTGAGCAGCATCAAACCAACATTTAATTGTCTGTTAGGCATACTGGGGGAGGGAGAGGAAGCTTGGCACTGTTATGATCCACTTCCATTCCTCTTTCCTTGCAATGGGGGATATGAGAGAAGGGACTATCCCACTTACCCAGGGCTTTTTTTGAGGGGGAATGCTCCGGAACAACATTCCGGTAGCTCTAGAATCTGCCCACATGATTCCTTCCTCCTTCAGCCCTGCTACTTTGAGTTCATTCTGCTTTCTTGCGTAAATGAGAGAGAGAGAGAGAGAGAGCGCAAGCAGACGCAGCTTGGGCCTAGTGTGGGCTCTGCAGAGGAGGTTTAGCTGCTTTGAGTTCATTCTGTTTTTCATTCCTCATTGAGTGAGCGAAAGAGAGAGAGAGCTGGAACCCAGCGCAGGCTCTGTAAAGGAGGTCTAAGCTGCTTTCAGTTCATTCTGCTTTCATTCAGGGGTTTCTATGTATGTGTGTGCTGCTTAGAGTTCATTCTGTTTTATTTTCATTGGGGGAGTGGGTGGGTGTGTCTGTGTGTGTCTGTGTGGTGCTTTAAGTTCATTCTGCTTTCTTTTTAGGGAGTGGGGCTGTGTGTGAGATACTTTTAGTTCATTCTGTTTTCATTTCATTCAGGGGTTTCTGTGTATGTGTGTGCTGCTTTGGGTTCATTCTGTTTTATTTTGATTGGGGGGGGTGGGGCTGTGAGGGGCTTGGAGTTCATTCTGCTTTCTTTTCATGGGGCTGAGGAGAGCTGAGTTTCTGTGTGCTGCTTTGAGTTCATTCTGCTTTCTTTTCATGGGGGAGGTTGGACCTGTGCATGTATGTGTGTGTGTGTGTGTTGCTTTCATTCTTTTGTTGACTGAAGTTGACATTGTTATGGTTCCCACAGCTTTTGAATGCAGATTGGTTCTGTGTGAGTTAAATATATCAGTTATGGTTATTTGTATTAGTTAAAATATCAGTTATGGTTATTCCAGTTTTATGCTAGGCATGGATAACTGTGTCCAAGTCACAGAAGGCTTTCATCAATATATTAATCAGCATACAGGTGTTCTTATGTCTTAATAGCTGTAACTCAAATGGTTTTCCCCACCCTCAGCTGATTACCATCACTGAAATTGCAGTAGACATATGGGTGTTAAGGAAGTTTTTATGAATATTGTTTGTCTGGTACATTGGAATATTTATGAGCATTTCACAATGTCACAACAGCTTGCCATTGGTAAGGTAGAGTTGGCAGGCAACAAAAAAAAGCCATTTTAAACTAAGTATAAATCTAATGCAGCTGTATTTGAGTATCTAATTTTGAATTGCTCTAGTAAAGCAAAACCCTCCCTAAAAAATTGAACATTCAATATTCATTAGACTAGGAATTTCAGACTGTGGAATTTTGAGATAGAATTTTGGAATTTTTTTTCTACACTGACAGAGGGAATCTGTTAGAATTTAGATTTGTGAGATGGGTTTTGGATTTTTAGAGGCAACCTCCTTCTTGCATATTTTAAAATATGATTCCAAAGAAATGAAATGTTTGGGAAAGGGAATGGAAGATTTTACCTTTCGTAGAGGATACAGAAAGAAAACAAATGAGATTGGTCTGACAGGATCTGTTGGGAACAAATCTGTGCTGACTTCCTCATGTCACCATGTTGTGCATCAGATGCTTAAAGAATGACTCCTTTAGTATATGCTCCCATTATCTTCCCTAGGACAGAAGTCAGGCTGACTGACCTGTAGTTCACAGGATCATCCTTTTTCGCTTTCATGAAGATTGGGATAACATTTGCCCTTTTCCAGTCTTTGGGCACCTCACCTATCCTCCAAGAGGCCTGGAAGATGATCAACAAAGGGTCTGCAAGCTCTTTTGAAAGTTCTTTAAGCACTCTCAGGTGCACTCCATCTGGCTCAGGGGATTTGTAAACATTCAGGTGCTTCTCCACAACTTCTCTGCTCATGTCAGCCAGCAGCTCCTATGTCATTCCTTGCTTTCTACCATCTCTACGTGGGCCTATTCTTTCCTTCAGGGAGAAAATTGAGGCAAAATAGGCATTGAGTCTTTCTGCTTTCTCTCTGTCCTCTGTCAGAGTTTCTCCATTTGGTGAAAGAAGAAAAGTAGAAGAATTTTTAAAATTTTCTAACACCTATATGTGCCCAAGAGCATAGAAAGATAGTAACAGAACGTTAGCATGAATGTTACAGAACATAGTATGAAAGGAACAAAACCATGGGCTAAATAAATTGTTTAACAGTGCAATCCTATGGAGAGTTACTACAGTATAAGCCCATTGACTTCAATGGGCTTAGACTGGAGTAACTCTTCATAGGATTGCATTGTAAGTCTCTGGGTTTACCTTTGCTTTCCTTTCTGAGGAAGTGACACAAGCTAAGCTGGGACTTTAAACAGAGGCTGGTTGATGTGAACTTCACTCTCCACTCCCTGGACCTTGGCTTGCATACATTTAACTTTATATTTCCTTCTCTCCCAGCTGGGAGGGTTTCTCTTTGACCTTCATGAAATTGGATTTGAGTTTCCACATGTGTTGCCCTGTCCCTTTACCTAATCATAACAAAGCGCACATCCTCAACTGCTATGCTCCCAATTCAGGATATCCAAACAGTGATCTATCTTGCCCCTTCCTGGCAGGTGGGCAAATGCTCATCTCTGTCTTGCTCATTTGTCTTCACAAAGGGAAAAAATCATATCTTAGCCGAGGAGTTTATTGCTTTGTTCCCTAGAAAGAGGGTGGCCTATGTAAGGGCAAATGTCTCTCTTGTGTTAAACAAGTTATCCAGCATTTCCTTTTCACAAAAGGAAATTCTCAGCACTAATCATATGTATGTGAGGTTAAACAATAAATTGCTAGCTGCAGTTAGAGCCAGTGTGGAACGACCCAAATGAGAATAGCCATGGGCTGTCTCACACAACCCACCCTTATAATAGGCTAATAGCTTATGATTTACATCAGCCATTACCAGGCAACAATGCTGCATATCTAATCTCTGTGGCATCCTGAAGCTGATAATGCTAGTCCTGCTATTTACCCCACGTTTTTGCTAATACTTTGCAATATTATATTGATGAGGCACAAAACTGCACATTTCACTGGGATTTTACAGAAAGAGGAATTTGACTGGGCTTCCATATCAAAGATATTTTAGGAAGAAAATGATGTAGTCTGTCTGTCCCAACTAACTTGGCCTTGTTACAGGGTCTTCTACCAACCTTGTACAAGGATATGGGGGAAGAAGTGTTACCATTATCTTCCATGAGTCCTTCAATTTCCTCAGACTCCCGGTACAAACTGTAGATCAAGATGAGTAGTTGTTAGATCAAGATGGGTAGTTGTGTTAGTCTGTCTGTAGCAGTACAAAAGAACAAGAGTCCAGTAGCTCCTACAAGATTAAAAAAATTCATGGTAGGGTATGAACTTTCCCAAAGGGGAGGTGAAATTGACAGAGCCTTCAGGGAGGTAAAGATGAAATTAACAAACCCTCTGAGGAGCAATCTCTGCCAACTGTCTTTTAAAACTACCTTCATGTAGATAGGTGAATTTGAGAGAGACTTTGGCTCTATTTTTTAAAACTATGCTTCCCAGCTAACATTGTGTTTCCCTACTCTTGAGCATTCTCATGTAAGACGTTTCATGTAGAGAGACTCTGAGATGGTAGAGTTGCTCTCAGATGTGGTGCTGGAGACACTTAGACTGATAGTCCTGGTGACTTCACTATTCATGCTGAATGATTCTCACCATGCACACAAACACTATTAAAAATATAAAAAGATAAAAGTTAAAATATCAGAACTCCTAACAGATATACACAAGATTGAAAATTGCATACAAATTGATGGCGAATCCAATGACTATATACATACATCAAAATAAATACTCTAACATAAATACTATAGTATCTACAAATAAACTGACCAGACGCATTTTGGCCCATACAGGCCTTCCTCAATGGTCATTAAAATCCTATGTAAAACCACACACATCCGGGAATTGATTATTCCAATAATAATTAAAATTGAATTAGAAATGAATTAAAAACCAGGTGTTGGTGTTAAAATAGCTAAAAAAGGAAAAAAATAAAACCAGAATTATTATATGTACTTTATTTACACCTGTCAGAATTTAACAAACCAAAATTACCACTATTATTACCTTGCATAATGTGTAGTTGAAAAAATTTACACAAAATACCATCAATAAACTCTCATGGTTGTTTCACTACACATCTGTCAATGCCTTCAATATTATTCTGTAAATAAATATATATCAGTTAAAATAATTATATATAAATTAATGCAAAGACGTTTACGTAAAATATTGAAATCACAAACCACCTGGTATAAAATTATATCTATCACTGGAGGTGTAAAGTCTCCATCAAAGATAGTAATGAAATGGCACATTCCCCGAGCTGAATCATTAAATAAAAAACTCCACAAGGACAAGATGATGCAATCACACCTGAATCTCATATACTTGGACAAGAAAGAGAGAGAAGAGGAGGTGGTAAATTCCATCAGAGATAACATGTCCAATCTGCCTCTTCATTGAGTCCCAGAGGAGTGTTTGCAGATGACATATTCAAAACAGTTCTCTTTTCTGCAGACATTTAAACAGGTTGGAAGATGCATTCGGCACTGTTTCGATAACCCAGAACTTCATCTGTGCATCAGTATGTCCAGAAGCCAAATAGTGGTTTTGTACAGGTCTTGTAGTCATTCCCACATACAACAAATCACAGGGGCATTTAACACAATAGATTACTCCTCTAGAGTTACAGTTACAAAATGAATCAATGGAGAAAGTTCTAGTATTTGCTGAGTTTTGAAAGGATCTCTTAGTTTCAGCAAAGGCACACAGCACAGTGACCACATGCAAAAAAACCCTTTAGGTATTCTGCTTTCCTTGTTCTCCTTTGTCTCAGGAAGCCTACTTTTTAGCAGGATATCTCTGATATTTTTGTCTCTTTTAGCTGTGAACAAGGGAGGGTTATGGCATCTAGGAATGTTAGCTAAGAGGTGCCAATGTTTATTTATAATGGCTTTAACTGGTCTATATGTGCTGTTAAAAGTTAAAGGTATAATCATCATATCCATTCCTTTTTCTTTAACTCTAGGGGTAAGAAGAGTTGCCCTGGGAGTATTGTAAGCCCTGTGAAAAGCTCTTTTTAGGATTCTAGAGGAATAACCTCTATCAGCAAGTTGGCTCATTAAAATGCTAGCTTGTCTCCTGAAATCACTATCTACACTACAATTTCTCCTCAATCTTATCAACTGGGAATATGGTAAATTTCTCTTAATATGGCCTGGATGGAAACTATAGTTAGATAAGAGTTGACATCTGTAGGTTTCCGTACACCTCTGTTTGTATAGTATTGCCAACCCTTCTAATTTCAGCATCCAGGAAATGTACTTTATGGTGATTATATGTTAAATCAAATTTAATGGTATTATTAATATGATTTAAATAATGACAAAAATCTACCAAAGATTCCCTAGTCCCCTTCCAAATCAAAAAGATATCATCCAGGAATCTTTTGCAGAAGATAATATGATTCCTGTACACATTATTATTCTGGAAAATGAACTGGTTGTCTAATCTCTCCATAAAAAGATTGACCAACTCAGGTGCAAACTTACAACCCATGGCAGCATCCGAAATTTGCCAAAAAAATTTACCTTGGAACGGGAAAAAGGGTTTTCCTTAAACATAATTCAGCAATATGAAACAGGAAAGATGTTGGGTGATTAGGCTGTGGATTTCTTCTATCTAGTACTTCCCACAATACATCCAAAGCCTCATCTTGTGGAATGCTGTTATAGAGAGAGACCACATCTAATGTGGCAAAAAGCATCCCTTCTGTCTGTAGTTGTAATCTATTTATGTGGTTCAGGAAATCCATAGTATCCCTTAAATATGAGTGAGTTGTATACGCAATGGGCTTATGAAAATGGTCCTAGTATTGGGCCAAAGGTTCCAGTATAAATCCACAGCCCGATACAATAGGTTTGCCTGGGACAGGAAGGATGCCCTTATGAATTTTAGGTAGGAGGTAAAATTGTGGCACCCTATCCTCTGAGGTTGAGATAATCATATGTGGTTTTATTTATATATTCTTCTGCAATTCCGTCTTCGAGGAGTACTTGTATTTCCTTTTTAATTTGATTGGATGGATTTTCCCTAGTCCTAATATGATGTATTGAATTATCCAATTGCCTATATACTTCTGTGATATATTCCTATCTGCCCCAAATAACTACAGCTCCACCCTTGTCAGCTGGATTTATAATAATATCATCTCTCTGGCTTAGGTGTTTTAATGCATGATGTTCCAATTTGTTTAGATTGTGCTAAACTGGTATTTCTTTTTGTTCCAATTCTTCAATTTCTTCCAGCACCAATTCTTGAAAAGCTAAAACTCTTGGATTCTTGGGGGATGGGTTAAATGTGGATTTAGGTTTCAAATTAAACTTATCAGAGTCCACATCATTATGCTCCGAAGCGTCTTTTCAAAAAATCAGCCAGCCTAATTTTTCTGAGTATATTATGAATTTCCACCATTAACTGAAAAGAATTACGTGAAGGTGTAGGAATCAAAGACATACTCTTCTTCAATACTGAAAATTTCACTTCTGTCATCTTTATTTTGGATAAATTAACTACCTGTGGGTTGTCTGGCCTTTCCTCTTGTAAACAGGTTTTGGTTCTAGAGGTGCCAATTTCCTGCCCAATCTTAATTCCCTTCTTTGGCCTAAAAAAATTTCCTCTCTCCTCAGAATAGGGAGGTTTACATTATCTTGGGGAGGATGGAAAATTGAAGGTCTAGAGTCTGTCGTAGAATGAGTACTATATTCCAAGTCAGAACTGATATTTAAAGTAGTATCAAAGGATACAGATTTCTTATCCCTTATGGACTTTTTCTGCTTGGACCAATCATACACATTACCTTCCTCATAATCTGTGAGGTCTCTCTGAAATTTCTTGAATTTAACCTCTTTGAGTCCCAAAAATTGTTTATGTATATCAGAATCTAGAGAGTTCAGTTGATCAGAGAGCTCCCTCTCGCTAATATTCACTCCAATCTTATCCTTCAGTGCCCCAGTTTCTATATTCAGCTTAGTTATTTCCATCTCAGCCATTTCTATCAAAAGGATCATCAGGTCCATAGAGCATTCATTTAGTATAGAGATCCACCTGTCTTTAAACTCTTCATTATGGGGAAACATACCTGGAGGTTTATAAATCTGTAATCTTCTAGCAATCGTTTTATTCTTATGGTAGTCCCTTAATGCTCCTGCATGGGTTTCTAATTTCATCTTCTTAAAAGTGACTTTCTTAAAGTTCTCCCATGTACCAGAACTACTAATATTTTCCCCAGAATCAAAGAAATTAGGTTTATTTAACAAAGAGGAAATATGCTCATCTGAGTAGCTAAACATATTAAATGTTCTACATGCCATGGTGTAAAACTCTACAAAACCCTAACAAGTCTGACCAAAAACAAAGGGAAGGGGGGTTTAAAAACTCATCCCAAAATGGAGAATGAACTAAGAGGGTCAAGCTAACATATAAAGGTGTTTAAAAATTTTCAATATTTATTATAAGTTGGGCACACAAACACCATTAAAATATAAAAAGATAAAAGTTAAAATATCAGAACTCCTAATAGATATACAAAAGATTGAAAATTGCATACAAATTGACGGAGAACCCAATGACTATATACATACATCAAAATAAATACATACATCAACATAAATACTATAGTATCTACAAATAAACTGACCAGACGCATTTTGGCCCGTACTGGCCTTCCTCAGTGGTCATTAAAATCCTATGTAAAACCACACACATCCAGGAATTAATTATTACAATAATAATTAAAATTATTCCAATAATAATTAAAAGATCCCTCCCACTCTATGGAAATTCAGTAGAGTGGGGGGGATCTTCCTAACCTTATCAGGCAGGCTGTTCTATAAGGTGGGGGCCACAACAGAAAATGCATAGCTATGGGTAGTTGTTGATTTTGCCCATTTGCAGGTTGGCACTTGTAGAAGTCCTTGCTCCAATGAGTGAAGCTGTCATGGTGTAACATAGGGGGACAGGTGGTCCCCCATTAAAAATAATGGTCCTTTAATTCCAGGACCTGAAACAAATGGATTTTTATCCTGAACTGGTATTATCCTACCTGAAAATCAGGAATAAGCAGTAAGGGTGCTCACTCCAAATCCCAGATCCAAAATTATAAATTATTTTTTCCCTCAAAATACACCCTATTTGCACATATACATATCTGTAGTTTTATGTATTTATTTGCTTACTTCAGTTTTACTTAAATCACAAAAAAATCTTCTTATCATAGTCTTACAGTGTAATCCTAAACAAAGTTACTCCAGTCTACCCTCATTGAAATCAATGGGTAGGCATTTGTGAGCAAGGTACAAAATGTTTTAAAAGTGTATTGTCTATGATAGATACAGTTCTATTGAAAATTTACGTGCACAATTAAGGAATACTATGCTACTATGTCATATTACTAGTTTAGTTTTTTTTTTCCATGACCTACTTGGTAAAGCCTACATCCCTTGGTACAGATAACTCTTCTAATTTAAAAGATTCTTGCAGAAATCCTAAGCATGCTTATTACTAAGTATGTTCCACTGATCTCAGTGGGACTTAGATCTGAGCAAATATATTTAAGGTTGAACTTGCACAAATATTATTTAAGTGTCAGCTGTTCCTATAAGCTTGCAGCAAAAATAGCCACTCATCTCTAAAATCAGAAAATAGATTATATGAATTTACTTTGAGGAAAGATTTATAAAATTCTTTGAGCCCAGCAATTCACAGAGCAATCAGCAAACGAGAAAATAACTAGTCTAATGGCTGCCTTGATCTTTCCAGCATTTTTCCTGAACAAATCACTTTATAAAAAGGAGAACTTGTCCATTGCTTAAAAGTATAATATTTTATCTAGAAGATCCCAACTACGTGTAAAAAAAATTATTTGTGAAATTAGTACATATAAGTTTTTTGCTGAATCTATAGAAGGAGGCAAGATGCTTGAGATTTGTTTGTGTGAGTTTATAAAAATGAAATGTACAGTCAAGGCCAACTAAGCCCCACTGTGACCCTGCTTTACCATGCCATCCTTGGTTGGTTTCAACCATCCTGGCTGTCAATAGTACTGGAACATAGATAGGAGTAAATATGTTTCAACCAACTTCAACAAAGTGAAATGAAATAAGGTGCCCTTCATGTGCTTTCATTGGTTTTAAAAATAGATCCCCATTTTGTATATTGATCTGATTCATGCACAATGCAGCTATGGCTGCTTTAAATACCATAAAAATGTCTAAGATTTCATATGCTGTATCAACTGTTCTTACAGAAGGGGGAGGTTTTTAGCAACTAATGCATGTATCTATCATATTTATGTCTTACCCTTCTTCCAACGTACATGGTTCTACTTTCTTCCATTTTATCTTCACAATATCCTCTACCTTCCTTTCTATGTGCAAGCAAAGATTGCTTCTGCCTTCTATAAGGTAGGTGGGCTACTTGCTTCTTGTGGTGGGGGAGCAGTTCATCACCTGAGAATCTGTCTTAACTTGCCTTCGGCAGCCTTCAAAATAGGTAAGTTGCTTGCTAGGAGGGGATATGTGGGAAGGCCATAACCTCTGTCCATACTAATTTGCCCTTTTATCTGTTAATGGACACAAGTGTCATGTCTGTGTATATCCATGCCGTGTTTGTTTGTTTATTCTGTCACTGATGCCACAGCGTATTGTATGTCTAATGTCTAACCTGCTGTATTCTCTCAGTAGCCATGTTCTTTCCATATTATAACTGTTACTCCTCCAGCCAGGATGGGTCTCATGTTATCTCACAGAACTATGCATCTCCGAGCTAGAAACGGCCTTGGAGACTCCAGGCACTTGCCTTTGTTACTTTGCCCAGATGTTGGGAATTCAGTATTGTGTATTCACTGCTTAGCCATAACTATAATGGGTTCTCACAGAATCAGTGTAACCTGCGCACCAAAACATAACTGTTGCTGGAACGCGGGAAAGCTCAAGTATAATATTGACCTGTTATTTTGAATTGTCACTTCTACCAAGCTCCGTGATGGAGTTCAGACCTGAACTGTAAAATCCTGAATAAAGTCTTTTCTACTGGAACCAATGTGTGTTCGCTGGAGAGGGACTGAGGGATCTACCAGCCAGGAACTGACAACAAGTAAAGTTTTGATTTGCCTAGTAAATATAGCTCCAAAGAAATTAGGTAGCTCACAGAAACAAAATTTGCCACCCCAGCCGGAAGGAAGAGACAGACACAGGCTTGGAATTAAAGGGCCGTTTATTAAATGACCATAACATAAACAAGGCAAGGGCCAACTAAGTGGTACAGGTCAAGCCCTGGGGTCAACTCCGGACCTCTGCCTTGACCTGTCTGGGTGAGCCCCACGCCCCCGGGTGTAGGCCATCCTTTGAATAGCTGGAACCCGGGCTGCCAGGCCATGGATCCCCATTGAAGCACCTGTTACGCCCCAGCCGCAAGGCATGAGGGGAGGCCTTGTATTGAGGATCCCCGCAGGTTTCTGCCAGCGTACGGTAGCCGCAACCATGCATACCGCCCTTAATGGCAGCCCTGTCCCCACTCACGGGGAAGAGCCACAGGGTGCTCACCAGCCCGCACCCTATTCCCAAACTCTCCTGCCACCGCCAGGGTCAAGCCTCTGCTTAGACCCTCGTGCCCCACAGGTGGCCTAGAGCCACCCGAAGCCCTTGCCACAGGTCATCCATAAATATGTCATTGCCCCCTGGTGACAAATGCACACCATCACCTCGGTAGAGGTGGGCAAATTCGGCCCTAATCTTGGGGTGTGGCACATAAACGCCCAAGCCTTGCCCCAAAGATTTCCTAATATCATGGTTGGCCTTACGCCGGACCTTCTCTATGGCCTTGGGATTTAAAGCTCCCCTCCAAACCCGTCTTTGTAGCATTACCGACCAAATTATAAGCACGCTCGGCCATCGGTTGCTTATATATCTCAGGTCCTCAGCTACTTGCAACAACAGGGCTTTGCTCTTCATGAATCCCAGGTCATTACCATCCAGGTGAATGACCAAAATATGTGGGGGAGGACCCTTCCGTCCCCGAAACAGAAGGGGCAACAGGCCAGGCCATTTAAGGCCGCACCGGCCCTGCCACTCCACGGTGGCCACAGCACTCAAACCCAGTTGAGATCCCATCGGCGTTCTCCTGCCTTGATGAGCTCCCCAGAACACCATGCTGTGGCCACAAATCAGGACTCTCTTCCTCGCACGGCCCGACACGGCACCTGAGGAAAGAGCAATTAGCTTGCCATTTAAAGTCAAGGCAGGGGCCGGATGTAGGCATGATATGCCCCCGACCGTCACCTGCCCACTCTCTGTATAGCCTGCTGAGGGTACCCCATAGCAGCTGCTGTTGAGGCTGCCCCAATCCGGAAGGAGTGGGTGCCGAATTTGACCCCTGACAGGCCAATTCTCTTAAGCACCCTCTCTGTCACCACCCAAAACTGTTATTTAGTCAGTGGGGACTGATCTTCGCGGCAGAACAAGACCCCCTGGTCATCCCCACGAAGTGTGACATATTCCCTGAGGGCCTTAACAGGGCATAGCTCTTGCTCATCGCAAGAGTCAAGAAGCAAAGTGCTCCCTCACTGTCGCTGGTCCATCTTGGACCGCCTAATCAAAAGGGAGACTTTATCCCCTACAAATTTAACATCCTTGGCAGCCAGGGCACGGCCAGAAGCATCCTCACGGGACGAGGGCACTAGCTCGCTGATTCGCAGAGCTCCAAAGAAGGCTGTCAAGGAAGCTGCATGGAACAGCTTCCTTTCAAACGCCGAGGAACATACCTCACCCCAAGCGGTCCCCAGCCCCCTCAAAGAAGGGGAGATGGGCTGCCTGGGGTCACTTGGCATTCTAACTTCCCTGGCTCACCCCTCTAACATTTTTCTAATCCTGAAAACACCCGTGAATTCAGGGAGGCCATGCACCTTGCTGGCAAAGGCCAAAGCCGCTAGCTGTCCCCTGATAGTTTTAACAGAAAGACCCCTCCCATGCTGCACTACGCAAAAGTGCATCAGGTGTTCATGGGGGATGGGCCATGGGGGATGGAGTGCCGCTGCTGCCCTGAATTTGTAGATCTGCCCTACCACACGGTCGTAGGTCCGGCGTGTGCTGGGGGCAATGGACAGCTGGATGGCTCTATTTACTTCCGCCGTCCAAGCTCCCACAGCTCCTGGGGCATCCTTGCTGGTTGCCTGTCGGCCCAGGGGGCAAGCTGCCAGAATCGTTCCATCTGTTGGCGAGACAAAGCGTCTGCCACACCATTGTTAACACCTGGAACGTGCCTGGCCCTAAACAAAATGTTCATCTGTAAACATTTCAACGTAAAGGCTCTTACCAGCCGCATCACCCTGGGGGACCGAGATGCCATGGTGCTGACCACATGCACCACAGCCAAGTTGTCGCACCAAAAGTGGACAGCTTGGTTTGCCAGCTGTGACCCCCACAGCCACACGGCCACTAACAAGGGAAAGAACTCCAAAATCGTAAGGTCTTTGGACAATCCCTGGGCTACCCAATCTGCGGGCCATTGGTCAGCACACCAATGCCCCCTGAAAAAGACTCCAAAGCCCGTAGACCTGGAGGCATCCGAGGTGACCTGGAGTTCAGCCTCTAACAGCAGATCTTCCCTCCAAAAAGTCACCCCATTAAAGGTGGCAAGGAATTCCTTCCACACCAATAAATCCTCCCGCATCCCCTTGTTAATACGCAAGTGATGATGGGGCAACCGCAAGTTCCCCATAGCATCACACAGCCGCCTGAGGAACGCCCTCCCAGGCGCCACTGCCTTACAGGCAAAGTTTAAATGGCCAACCAGTTGCTGTAACTCAAGTAGAGATACCTTGTCTCTCCTCAAGCAGTCTTCCAACCTAGCTCTAAGGTCTACCGCTTTCTCCAGTGGCAACCGCAAGGTCTGTCGAACTGTGTCCAGTTCAATGCCCAAAAACGTCAGGACAACAGCTGGTCCCTCCATTTTCTCATGAGCTAAGGGGACCCCTAGTTCCTCCGCGAGCTCCATGAACCATGCCAGTAGCCTGGCACACTGACCAGTGCCAGCAGGCCCAGATACCATAAAGTCATCTAAATAATGAATGGTGTCTGGGCAGGCACAGCGACGATGCAACTCCCATTCCAGAAAGGAACTGAAGCACTCAAAAGCAGAGCAAGATATGGAACACCCCATAGGAAGGGCCCTGTCCATATAAAACTTGCCCTCAAATGCAAAACCCAGAAGATCAAAGTCTTCCGGGTGAACAGGGAGCAGGTGAAAGGCAGACTTGATATCGCATTTTGCCATCTCAGCTCCCACCCCACAGCGGCGCACAACCTTGACCGCTTGGTCAAAGGAAGTGTAGTGCACCGAGCAGAGTTCATCGGGGATGCCATCATTCACCGATCTCCCTTTGGGGAAAGACAAGTGGTGAATGAGGCGAAATTCCCCCGGCGCCTTCTTTGGCACCACCCCCAATGGAGAGACCCTCAGGGACGGGACAGGTGGGGCATCAAAAGGCCCTAATACCCTGCCCTCAGCACACTCCTTCAAAATTTTATGGCAGACTACATCTTCCATGCCAGCCACTGAATTAAGGTTGGCTGCCATGAAAGGTGTCCTGGGGCCCTGAAAAGGGATTCAAAAACCAAACCTAAAACCCAAAAGTAAGTAAACAGCGTCCCTACACCTCGGGTATACCTGTAGCAACCGCTCAAGTACCCTCAGCCTTACCAGACTGGGCCCCTTTTCCAAGCCCTTGCTTACCCCCGCCGCCCCCGAAACGTTTTCCCCCCTGATCACCCTGTCGTCCCCTTGGACAGGCGGAATGAGCGTGGGGGCCAGCGCAGTTGGGGCACTCGTGCCTAAATCTGCACACACGCCGGTTGCACACTCCTCTGGATGTGAAATCCCAGCAGAGCAGCCATGGTTGAACCTGCTGTCCCGCGGAGGCGTGGGAACCTGTACCCTTCATGGGCTGGATAATCACGTGACCGCTATCGGTCCTATCCTCAATAATGGACTTGGAGGGGCCCATCACCTGAACCCAAAGTTGGATCAATATTTGATCCCAGGGAAGGCTCGGGGTCATAGCCGCACGCATGCGGAACTCCTCATCATAGCGTAGCCACGCCACCCCCTCAAAGTCGGTATAAGCCCTGTATACAATATTCATATATTGAAACAGGGGGAGAGCCCTAGCAGGCTGCGCCCTGGCCAAGACCCCAGCATAGATAAGGAACCCAGGCAGCCAGTGACCCCAGGACCTGTCAATTCGCCTGCGCCGGATCTTTTCCTTATCCCTGTCATCTATGTCATCTTTATCCTTCTTCTCCAGTTCCCTGAAGAGAAGGGTAAAAACGTCCACATATTCACCCCGTATAATTTTTTCCTGGGTTGCCTGGGTCAAATGATCACCAAGCGGAAATGCAGTGTCCCAGGGTGGCAAAGCACTATACGGGACAGTGCCATATGGGGAAAAGCCCAAAGGGGGGGAGTTCATATGAGCCCCATACCCACCCAGGGTGGAAAGAGGCATACCGTGGCTGCCCAGCCTGGCAGGCCCCCCATAGGCCAGCAAGCCATAAGGTTGCTGTCCCGAAGCATAACCCGAACCCATAGGAAATGCCGCAGGAGGGGCGCCCTGCCCGAGAGAATCATGAGCAGGCCAGCCAGGCGTATGCAAGGGATAGGAAATTGGCTGGGATGCCCCAGCCGCCTCCTGCTGCCCCACAACACCCCACGGCCAACTGGCCGCCTGTTGAGGCATAGCTGAGTTACCCTCAGGAAAAGGCGGCTCCACGACTATGGCCACCTGACCTACATCATCCGTCACCTCCGCCTCGACCTCCAAAGCGCCCTCGGGTAACACGGTCGAAGGACCCTCATCTGCAGCCACCTCCCTGGACGAGCCCTCCAGAGCGGACAAACGAGAGAGAAAATCATTATAAAATTCATTTCTAGGCACTTTCTTCGCGGCCCGCCATGGCCGCACCAGCGCCGTTAGGTGCCCTGGTCGCCTGTCCCTCTCTAAGGCTGCAATTCTCTCCAGTAGCTCACACCTAGTGGGCCCACTGTCATCCTCATCTGATGAGGAAATGGTAGGTGGGGGCTTCCTAACTGCAGGGCACTTAGCCGGCTGCTTGCCCTTAGAGGGGCCAGTTCCCTTTTTGGATGGCATTATAACTGTGTATGCGCCAGCAAACGTCCCCACCCAATTAATGAATATTTATGAATTATTTATGTCTTGCTGGCTCACAGCCTACCCCCTCAACCGCTATTCAATGTCACAGACTCACAGCTAAAGGCAGCAACCTATATGCTGACTACTGCAGCAGGGCACCGCTCCCCAACAGCCACCAGGTGGTGCTGCCTAGCCTCCCAGTGCAATAAAATGGATGCCACCAATTGCAGCCAAAAGCTCAGTGACAAAATGGATGCCACCAACTGCCACAAGCAATAAGGCAGGCAGAAGGCACAATGACCCCTAAGTATGGGATGAGGCCTCCAAAGCCCCCAAACCTGTGAATCCTCAGCCCTCCAACCACCACCCGGGTCAGAAGATGGAGGGGGGTGCAGGCAAATCACTGCGTGTGTGTGTGCGCGTTTTTTTTTGTTACATATACCACCTGATAACAAAAAAGGGGGGGCTTAACCGGCCCACTAGGGGAGCGGAAAGGTGCACAGGGATAACCCTCAACACCCCCGCTCCGCCCAGAGATGCCACCCCGCATGCAGCAAACGCTGCCGCAGCCCCAGGATAAAAAGCAGCCACCGCCGCCTCGAGGGCTCCGCCGCCGCCGCAAGAGCTCCGGCGCCACCGCCGCAACGATGCCCCCTTCAAACGGCCACAAACTGGCCGAAAAACAAACAAGCGCCGCTCAAAAGTGGCCAGAAAGGAACCGCGGCTGCACAGGCAGCCCAAATGGCCTGCGCAGGCCGCCCACGCGCTCGTAAGGAGAGAGAGGAAACACGTCCTCTCTCCTCCGAGCTATTTCCCAACTGCAGCCAGGGGAAGACGGAGCCGCCGAACAATGGCCCTTGGCTCCGCCCCCTGGCCCATGCCCCGGATGCCCGGGAAGGAAGGGAGCCTGCCTCCTTTCCACTGGGCGGGGCAGCAAACTAAGACTCCCTGCCGAGGCTGCGTGCAGCCGCAGGGTGAGTCTTCTTCCCAGTTATGTGAAATTAGAAAGCTGTCCCAAAGACTGATACAGTACAATGATCTAAAGTGGAAATGGTATATGCAAAAGTACTAACTGGGATGATCTTGTTAGAAAAAAATAAGGGTTAAATGTTCTGGTTGGGCAACATGGTTTTCAGTCACATCTCTGCTGAGTCACTTTGTTCATTCTTTATTCATCCCACTGACAAGAAAAGTAAAATTATACAATAAACAAGCATGTGGCATTTTGCCCACTTTATTGACCTAGGTTTGCTAGCCTCCAGGTAGTAAGGAGGAAAAAATACGGGCAACCCTGGAACGTCAATAACAGGGAACAAACAACAACTCCAGGGAACAAATTCACAATAGTTGTGTAATCTGTATATCATATGAAAGTGCAGAAGTGCAATAGTGCAATTATACAGTTAATAAATACACAATACAAAAATACAGTCATATTCAGTAAACCTATCATTTGAAAAATCTTTGTCGTCCGTACAGTTCGTTTCATTCAGTTAAAGTGCCAAGTGTCTTATTTTGATAGAAAGCCGGAGGTGGAGATTCATAGAGAGGTGTTATGTCATTCACAGTCCAATAATTTAAATTATTCAAAAAACGCCGACGGGAATGTGCAGGCAAGTATCATTAACCCGTTTCGTGAGTGAAACTCACTTCATCCTGGGCATGAAAGAATTCAGGACTGGACACACTGTAAATATAAAATGCAATCAGCAAATACATACATAATATTACATGTAAAAATACATTTGAAACTCAAATATATGTTCACTTACAATGTGTTACAATCTCCAGCTATACTCTCCTATGGTTTGTGAAGAGGTGGTGCTAACGGACAAGTAATAGATTAGGTAATGACTGTGTATATATCTCTCATTCGGGGCCGAATCAATCAATGTTCTATCTAAACCAATTGCAGCTGGAGGAAGGTCCGGGGGAATTCCACTACTTACAATGAATCACAATTCTCATAGGAAACAAGAGTAAACAATCTCTAAGTTTAATCCATGCGGTGAAAGAGTATTAAGTTGGAAAATCCATTTGGATTCCAACTGCATGAGTACTTTACCTGTGTCCGAAGCGTGTGGACGGTCTAGATGTTCAATGACAGAGACTTTAAAGTCATGGTGTGAGTGTTTACACTGGTGGAAATGGCCAACCAAAGGTGCTTCTATTACCCCGTTTTTTATCCTAGATATATGCTCTTGGATTCTTGTTCTAAGTGGGCGAATGGTACTGCCTATGTATAGCAAGGGACACTGGCATTGGATGATATACACCACATTTACTGACTTACAGTTTGTAAAATCACGCCGTGCAAAAGTGCGGGTGGTCAAAATCTGGTCAAGCCCCACCATGTGACTGCATACATTGCATGTGCCACATGCGAAATGGCCCTTAGGTATATTAGAGCGTGGGGGAGTGCTAGAGAATTCAGACCTAATTAGAAGGTCTCTAATTGATTTGGTCCGTCTGTAACCAACTGCCAGTCCCGATTCACACCCACGGACGTCAGCTATGAGGTGCCAATGCTGCCTTATAATAGAGGTGATCCTAGGGGCTAGGGGAGTATATTCCAGTCCCCACTTAATTTTATCATCCAGTCTCCTCGGTCTAGGAGTCAACAAAGTCTCCCTGTCAGTTACATCAGAACGTGTCCTAGCTTGTTCAATAACATGGCTCGGGTAGCCCCTTGTGGCAAAGTTCTCCCCCAACTCCTTGCGCCCAGTTTTATAAAAATATGGGTTGGTGGAATTCCATTTAATCCTCATGAATTGGCCCACGGGGATGTTGTCCCGTAAGCTTTTTGGATGAAAGGACTGGTAGTGTAAATAGGCGCATCGGTCTGTACTCTTCTTAAAGGGGCGCACTGCAAGCTTATTGTCCGTCTCTCGATAAATGGTGACATCTAAATAGTCTATGCTATTAGTACTTCCGGTCCAGGTGAACTGGATCGAAGGGTGCCAAGTATTGGCCTCCAGGTAGTAGCTGGATATCTCCTGGAATTACAACTGATCTCCAGCTAACAGATATCAGTTCCCCTGCTGGAGGGTGGTGTCATGTATGTGCCCCATCCATGCCATTATTTGATGCTGACCTGTTATTCAGAAACAGTGTTTCATGCTGTACCTTAATGCCATACTGCCAATGCCATAACTGCTTTGCTTCCACAGGCTTACTGAAGTTCCTGGTGTCTTATCTAACGGCTTTGAAGCTTTCAGTGCTTAAGACCTTGTACACTGCCCGCTCCCATGAATTACTGTGTTTCAACTTTAATCTCCTGCTTTCTCAATGTCTAGACTTGATAAAATATGTGAGAAGTTCTCAGGACTGGTTTGCGCCAAAAGTTTTGTTTTGCTGATGGGAGGGGGAAAGGAGTAATTGTGTTCTTTAAGAGGAATGGTTTTCACACATGTTGCCATTCCTGTCAACCTTGCTGTTACTGCTTAGTTGCTTACCTTGCTCCTAAGTAAACCTATGGACATATCTATGGAAATGATCTGATTCCTGAATAAAACCTTTTAACCAAGAACCTGGATTCTTGCTGTAATGGTACAGGGTATACAACAACAACAACCGGAGGATGCCACAACAGTAATAGTTATATAATACTTTATAATAAAGTGCAAAGGTGCAAAGTGTGTAAACAAAGTACAAAACTTCAAAAGGTACAATAATTACAATAAATACAAAACAGCAGTCTGTCGCCAAGGTAATTAATTTTACAACCATTCAATGATGGGCTCAACTGGAGGTGGAGAGTGCAGTAAGGAAGGGTTGGAGAGAACAGTCCAAAGGATCACGCAAAGGGTAAAAGGGACCACGCTAGCCGACGGGCTAAAGCTTCCATTTACAATTCCTGTTTCGGAGCTTCTTCTTCCAGGGCTAGTCTCTGCGACTTAGCAGTGAAGGACGAGCCGGCCTGGCCTGGGGGGCCGCGCAGCACCGCTGTTCCGCGCCCCTCCTCTCTTTCTCCCTGTACGCGAGTGTCCGTCTCTCTCCCAAGCTTTGTAGGCTGTTCTGAACAGCCTACAAAGCTTGGGAGAGAGACGGACACTCGCGTACAGGGAGAAAGAGAGGAGGGGCGCGGAACAGCGGTGCTGCGCGGCCCCCCAGGCCAGGCCGGCTCGTCCTTCACTGCTAAGTCGCAGAGACTAGCCCTGGAAGAAGAAGCTCCGAAACGGGAATTGTAAATGGAAGCTTTAGCCCGTCGGCTAGCGTGGTCCCTTTTACCCTTTGCGTGATCCTTTGGACTGTTCTCTCCAACCCTTCCTTACTGCACTCTCCACCTCCAGTTGAGCCCATCATTGAATGGTTGTAAAATTAATTACCTTGGCGACAGACTGCTGTTTTGTATTTATTGTAATTATTGTACCTTTTGAAGTTTTGTACTTTGTTTACACACTTTGCACCTTTGCACTTTATTATAAAGTATTATATAACTATTACTGTTGTGGCATCCTCCGGTTGTTGTTGTTGTATATCTTGTAGCCCCCGGGGGCTTCCCTTTTGGCTTTGGTTGTAATGGTACAGGGGTCTATCTGCCATAGCCTGTCATCCATAACCTGACAGGTGGACTCTATTGCATAATACCCTTCTGAGTCCTGCCCCTCCCTAAACCCCATCCTCTCCAGGCTCCACCCGCCCCAAATCTCCAGGAATTTCCCAACCTGGAGCTGGCAACCCTAGTGTGACTTGTATATTGCTGTCTCCAAATTTCTTTAGTGTTCTCAAAAGGTTTTTGCTGCTAGCAAAGGGTCTCACCTTAGCTTTCATTCAGTTTGACATTATATAGGAAATCTTAGCTATAGATAGTAATATGACAGGATGGTCAGCACTTGGGGATCCCTCTATTTTGGATGAAACGTGTGTTATTTAACCAGAAACAGGGTTTATTTGTAAGTACATATGCTTACAATTTCAGATTATTATATAAACATATTGGTTTCAGAATGGTTCATAAGCCTGGTGGTTTCAAAATACGCATCAATCTTTAAATATTTACTCACAGACCAAGTCACAAAGACTTACTTTCCACACAGTTGCCACTTAGGCTAAATATATCCACAAAAGAGAAGAACATGGAATTTTTTGGTTTCCCAGAAGTTCACTTGCTACGTAGGCTGATTTCCACAAAATAAAAACTATAGATTCTTACATCACTCATATAATAACTCCTTTCGCCCATGCAGAAACTTCCACACAGATTAAATGATTGACTCTTTTCCTGAGTACTCTGACTATCAGTGCAATCCTATGCAGAGTTACACCAGTCTAAGCCCATTGAAGTCAATGGCCTTAGACTGGAGTAACTCTCCATAGGATTGCATTGTAAACTGCAGTTCACTCCTTCCGAGACTTCAGCTACCATCCAATCACAGCATGCTTCACTCATTCATCCAGAACCTCTCCTTCTTTCTTGCATTTTAAATGGTAGCAACATACATTCAAAATGCTACATTAATTAGCAGAAATAAAGTATGCAAACTATTTACATGGTAAAATATTACAAACCAGAATAACTGTCAAATTGGAAAATATATCACTACTCCTAGATGTCAAAAAAAGTTTGTATTCAGAATGTTTACTACATGTATGATCAGACATATCTTCTGTAGCAGACTGATAAGAAAACAGGGCACTAATAGAAGCAACTGGAACACAAGCTTCTGTTCTCTTCTTAGGGAATTACTGCCCTGCAAAAATAATACAATCCCAGTAACACCAATCAAACACAATACACAAATACCACTTTTAGTCATATTCTTCACATACCACATTTCCTTTCCCTGTAACATAACAGCCCACAAGCCATACATCGAGTATTTTAGAAATAATTTATGACTCCATGGATAAATATGGCTGGATCATATAAGTAGAGGTGGGTACGATCCTAAAAAAATTACTGATCAAGCTGATCGTGGATCCACGCCGGCAATGACCCCAAATCACCGATCCGCACCGATCATCTCCCATTTCAGATCCGTGGATCGGATCGGGGAGTGGGAAGGTAGGTGGTGGTGGTGACCGCCGGGCCCGGTGGGCACGGGGAGGGGATGTTCACACACACACACACAGTTAGAGCATAGGGGGGAAGTTTTTAACACAACGATGAGCCGCCTCCCCTCAGGGAGGGGATGTTCACACACACACAAACACACTTAGAGCAGGGGGGGGGAGTTTTTAACCCAGCGATGAGCTGCCTCCCCTTAGGGAGGGGATGTTCTCTCTCTCTCTCTCTCTCTCTCTCTCTCTCTCTCTCTCTCTCTCTCTCTCTCACACACACACACACACACACTCACACACACACACTTAGAGCAGAGGAGGGGAGTTTTTAACCCATCCCTGCCTCTCCAAATAGAGAGAGAGAGAGACCCCATCAACATGTTTCAGCCAGCTTTTTAAAAAAAGCAGGGACAGAATCCTCCATTCTTCCCCACCCAATTTTAAAAGCAAGCAGCCAGTCTTCCAAAAGCATATTTTAAACATACACACAGAGCCGTGAATGAGGTTTTCCCACAAAATACAGTGTTTTAAAAGCAGGTTAAAAACAGAGAGTGACAGACAGAAAAACAGCCATTCCTCCTACAAAGCCCCATTTTTCTAAAAAGCAAAAAACGCTTGGAACACCCCCTTCCCCTCCCTCCCCTGGGTCTCTTCTCCCAACTGGTGGTGAGTGTGTTGCTGCTCTGTGGTTGGAAGGAAGCCCTGCTGATCAAGGAAAGCTGGGCTTCCATTAGGGTTTCCAGGGCGACAGAAGGAGGGCAAGCACAGCTCAGGCATTCCCGTGGCTCCGTTGCCCTGGGAATAGATTACTGGCGCCTGATTGTCTGCATCCCCGATCAGATCCTGATGGCCCAAATCAAGCCCCGATGAAGCCCCCCCCCCGAACGCTGGATTGGTCGCCGTGGACGGCACCGATCCGCTGGGTCCCGATCGCGCAAACGCCATTATCGTGGGTATTTTTCCATCGTAGTGCTGATCGTGCCCATCTCTACACATGAGCACTTACTTATCTTGCCTGACAGCAAGATCTTTAGTTTCTGTTGTTTAGAAATATTCTGTAGATGGTCAGTCTAGAAAGTAGTATATCAGTTGCGAAGTAAATTGTAACGAGAGCAGTTAAAAAGGATATGGGCAGTTGAATCAACTTGATCCGTGCAATGGATGCAATAGAACTCAGGGGAATTTTACTAAAATACTCTTCATCTCAGAGGAAGGTAATGCATTGCATCTGAGTAACATAAAAGAATGCCTATATTTTGGAACTGTTAAGTAGAGAAAATATTTAGCCGGTTCAAACATTTTATGATAGGATAGGTGAAAATAAATTGGGCAGCATTTCCGATCAGCTCTGAATTTTAATATAATCCAGTCTTTTTTAAATAATTGGTTTCTTACATCTTTCAAGGATTTTTTTAAGTCAAACACTATGACTCAAGCTTGGGGTTAATATAGCAAGCTTTGAGTCGATTGGGCTAACCCAAGTTTTGAACCAAGAATCAGCTATCACCAGTTGCAGTGGAGATGGTAAAGTGTTAGATTCATGGATTGACAGTCTGAACTTAATGGCATGGTACCATGCTAATGTTGAAATTTGAGGAAGTCTAAGCCACACCACAGTTGAAGGTACACTAGGAGGAAGAGAAAGGATCTTACGAACAAAGGTTTGCTGGAGCTTATTGAGTGGGACCAGTCGTCCATTGACCCAAATTGGGGTGTCATAGAGCAATTTGGGAAGAATGATAACCTTATATAGCATTAACAAGAGCGGGATAAGTTGACCTCCTTTGGTGTAAAAAAATTTCTTAAGAACAGTGAATGTCATTTGGACCTTCCCTATGATGGATTTTATGTGGGAGTTAATTAAACATCACATCGAGATATTTGAACTGTCTGACTTCTTCAATGGTTTCTCCAAAAATTTGCCAGGGATGTTCCTTCAAGCGTTTTGAACAACATTTCTGATTACCTTATTCAAGGTGATAAGAGCATATTAATTATTATCAAGCTCCCCAGCAATCAGCTTCTTCCTCAGCTGCCTGGCTGTAGCTACTGACTCCACCCTACTGGGCTAACTCAATTACCTCATAGGGGTTACATACACAATACGATATAAAACAGAAAGGGCAATAAAGGAAGATAATATTTTCATAAGCTGTTTTCTATCATGAAACCTAAGGATATTCTGGGCTTTAAAAGAGTCAGATAAGACATGCAGTTAAAGACTATGTGGGCATTAATTGCCAATTTTTATAAATTACAAAATACAGATTTAAAGATAAGGAAGGATACTTAAAAATATGACTAAAATACTTTGATGTTTTTTCTAATGAACATTGTGTCAGAAATATTATACGGAATTCTTATTTTGAGTTTTCCAGTTGTATTCGTTGGGACTTTATATTTTAAAGATTAAAATCATATGATTTAGATGACATGTTCTACTTTAACTCCTTCTAAAATATTACAGTGGAAGATATTACTAGTCCTGGAAGCAGTTCAACTGTAGAAACTTTCAGTTGTAATAAATAATACACCTTCATATTAAAATTCATTCCAACATTTCATTGATGATAATAAAATACCTAAGAAGATTCAATAGAAATTCATTCTTTTTATGATGATATCAAGATTGCAACTTTCAAAATATACTGTGCATGTATTCAATAACACAGTAGTTGTAAATCAACAAGAAGCAGCCAGCAGGTCCAGATAATCCTTTCTCTCTGCATAGAAGGGGAGTCACCTTTCCTTTTATCATATTACTTCATATTAGCATTACAAACAAAAGCACACCTTTAAGGCAAAAAAGTAATATTTTCTTAGTGGCGTTTGCTAACCCCTCTCCTTAGATCACAATTTGTTTGTGGACAGCACCGTTAAACACTGAAAAGTGCTTACTTTTTAAATATCAAAGGATTGA
This sequence comes from Eublepharis macularius, assembly GCF_028583425.1. Lineage (NCBI taxonomy): Eukaryota > Metazoa > Chordata > Lepidosauria > Squamata > Eublepharidae > Eublepharis > Eublepharis macularius. The sequence continues at coordinate 122,939,285 of NC_072792.1, forward strand.
TTTAAAATGTCCAGTATATTCCAGTACTATTTTCCCTGTCCCCAACCCATCAAACATTCATAAATTATATCTTAAAAATCAATAAAATAAAAAATAAGTATTTAAGTCTTCCTGGGGGAGTGAGGCACATGGTCTCCCCCCTGCCATATCTTAACCATGTCAATTTTGCTTGGCTGAAAAAATGTCCGGTGGGTCCACAACTCAAATAATTTGACATGGCTACCCCCCCACCAGTACATTTGCTAAACACACCTATATGTGGGGAAATCAACTTCCAAAAAAGTTGCTATCCTTAGTAGCCTTGATCCTGCATACCTGCATAGGAAGGGGCATACTGTGTATACAGTGTTGTCACCTTACCCATTTTGCATTCCTGCCAGACTCCCAAAGCCACATGTTTGTGTTTACTTTTACAAACTGGATTTACACATAATCATCCTACCACCTGCAAACTATAGTTCAATCCAATTACTTCTGAAAGTATGCCAGCACAATGAATGCTTCCAATTCTGCAGGCACAAAGAAGCATTTACACACTAACATGTCCTGTCCTGTAAATATGACCTATTCTGGGACATTCATAATATTAGGAAGCCAGTAGCTGTGATTGTGCAACTAGCCCCTATGGTGGATGCTGCAAACCACCTGAAATGTAGGTTGAGAGCCAGTTGTTGAGGTAATCAAATGAGGTGTCTGACTCAGCACAGGCATTATGAAAATAAGCAAGTATGAACTCTCCCCCCATCAAATTGCAATATCTCTGCCTTTTCTATTCCCAGGATCTGATTTCATTAAAAGTCTTATAACTCTGTGACTAGATATTATTAAGTGACTTTTCAAACACTATTGGATCAAAATGGTTGTGAGGATTTGTTTCGTCATCTTTTATCTGGTCATCTCTTTCTTTCTAGCATTTTGCCCCAAAGGATATATTTAAAATATTTTTTCATACTTCAGCATTGGATATAACACTTCATATTTCCTGGGTTGAATGTACATACATTTCCAAGGTTCTCAGTATGAGATAGATAGTAACTTTGATCTCATGATAGATAGTAACTAGGATCCCCTTGTGATTTAAAATCTAGTACTGTGCTGAATCAGCACAGAGAACTCACACACATCTTTGAGCAGGCAGCAGCAAGCTACTGATCTATGTTTATTCCTTACCATTGTTCCAATGCAGTCCAAGTTTATATAGGGTTGAATTCAAAGTACAGCAAACAGAGGTCCATGAGCATAATAGAATGTTCTATTCTACCCTTCCCACAACATCACCATCTTATTGCCCTCATGGTCAGGAGAACACCCAGAAACCATGGTGGGGGTGATGTAAAAGTCTGCAGTTCAAGGTAATTAAGGGAAACGTTGGTTCGGTACCAGTTTTCACAGGCAGAAAACAAGCTATGGATCTAAATACTTCATCCAGGGTTTATTTACTAATTTATAGTCTGACTTTCTCTCGTTACATACTTTCTCCATAAAGAAAACGGAAATAGCTGTGGCTAGCATACATGTTATGAACCTAGTAACTTATCCTATGTAGTTAACTGTGAAGTCAAAAGGACTCCTATGCAAAGATTTTAAAATACCAAGTTGTCTTGAAACAACTGCAGAGGCACATTAGCTTCACTGACCTACAGTACATATAAAGGAGGACTAATTTATCTGATAGAATGACAGAGTTAATTGTCATATTACCAAATAAATTGGAGTAAGGAGGCTGTCATATATGGCCCCTACATATGTGCCATGAATGTCTATGGTTTCTGCCTCTGGCTTCTGAGAGTGTGGAAAGTTCTTTATTGCTTTATTGCTCCATGCCAAGGGGTTATCTTACAAATGCTTACTTTCACTTTCTTGCTCTGCTGAGCCAGTGTCCTTGACAGCCAGCCGAAGCTGGCTCGTAGTGTGCTCCTCCTGAGAACCAAAGATAAGTTCATCTTTCCACTGTCTATGCACCTTGTACTGAATGGATCTCTAATAAAGTTACTTCAACTGGAACACCTGTGTGCTAACTGTGGAGAACTTGGGGACCTAACTGCCTGGGACTTACAGAGGTTAGCTGATCTCTGTTACCAGTACAATTGAATAAAGTATAAACATTATAGTATGTTAGTCTCCACTTTTATCTTTGAGGAGCCCTCTCCATATAATGTTATAACCTTATACATCTCAGATTTTACCTGCTGATCTTGCATTTGCCTCTTCCAAAAAACTGGTGTCTTCAAAAGATTTCACTGTAAACGTAGTAAAAAGTCCAACCAATGTAAATTCTCTATTGCCAAATATCTTGAGGGGAAATTAAAGTAATCTCCTATCTGTCACCCCCCTCCCTTGCAGAGCTGTAATTTTAAATCTTCACTAATGCTCCAGATCCATGTTTATTGGGAAACATTGATCTAGAACCTAGCAATGTACAAAGAGATGGGGAAAAGAAGTTTCAAGAGACAATGGGGTGGCAAAGGAGGACTTAAGGACTCAAATCCTCCTATCGCTTCTGCAATAACAGTCAGCCCTTCACTAGAGGGTTTTGAAATGAGGAATTAGTGACTGGAAATTTGACACAAGCAGCTACTACATAATATAAAAGTTTGCCTTTAAAATGTTTTCTGAAAAGATTTACAAATCTGATTTATTGCTCCTTTGTCCTTAATATAAGGTAAAGGTGCAAGCATGGAGTCATTACTGAACCATGGGGGACATTGCATCACGACATTTTCTTGGCAGACTTTTTACGGGGTGATTTTCCATTGCCTTCCCCACTCATCTACACTTTACCCCCAGGAAATTGGGTACTCATTTTACCAACCTCGGAAGGATGGAAGGCTGAGTCAACCTTGAGCTGGCTACCCAAATCCAGCTTCCGGAAGAATCAAACTCAGGTAGTGAGCAGAGCTTGGGCTACAATACTACAGCTTACCGCTCTGCGCCATTGGGCTCCTGTCCTTAATATAAACACCTTTTTTTCCTTTTTTATTGTATTGATGTCTTTGTTTACATAGCTATACATAGTCATTTTCATTACATTAACATAATCCTACCTCAATACAACCTTTTCCCCTTTATGTTACCCTCCCCCCTTCCCGTGAGCAACCAAAAAAAAAAACACTTTATACTTGCAACCATAAGCACACCCTTTGGATTTTGTCAAATGTATCTTTGTTGGCCCCCCCTTCCCTTACCCAATTTATATACCCAAGCCATTTCTTCCTTATCTCTAATATATTATCCTTCCATGTCTTTTCCTGTTTTAATATAGACAGAATATCTGATTGAATCATTTGATATAAATACAAGTTCCATCTACCCATAGTCCACTTTGCCGCATCCTTCCAGCCATAAGCTATGACTGCATGTGCAGCAATAATCATTGTTTTAAACAACTCCTGTTTAGACTTATCTACTTTATATATTCCTCAGAACTCCCATAAACAATACCTTCCCTGTCAATTCTAATTTAACTTTACATAAATCCTCCACCTTTTCCAGGACCATTTGCCAAAATTCAGTTACTTTGGGACATTCCCACCAAAGATGAACATAATATCCCTTTATCCTCTTACAATGCCAACACTTTGAATTCATTCCCTTAATCATATAGGACAACTGAGAAGGTGTCCTATACCATTTCAATATTAATTTCATCTCCAATTCTCTAAATTTTTCTATTTTTATTTCCAATATTCCTTTCATTAGTCTATCTATCTCCTGTACTGTTAAATTCACCTCTTTTTCCCACTTAGTTTGTATTATCCCAGTCATGTAGTCTTTGTCTTTATTCATTAAGTTGTATAACTTCCTTGCAATACCCTTCTTATTACCCTCTTTAATACAATATATTTTTTCGAACGGAGTATCCTCCTTATTTAGTATTCTACAATGCCTTCTCTTTTTCAAAATATTATATAAGGCCATGATCCTTAACCAATATTGTTCTCCCACTTTCCCTAATACTTCTTGCACTGGAATCAATATCCCCTGAGTGTTGTATAAATCCTTCACTCTAAAATAACCCTTTTCCTTCAACTTCTTCCAGAATGTTTTCGCAGCATTTTTAAATTCCTCACTTAAGGATTCTAGTGGGGTCCATTTGGAAAGTCTTGGCATCCAATTAGTTTGCAATTTCCCCCAAACTTTTAGTGCTGTTTGTCTTGGGCCTATTGTACTTTTAATTTCATTCTTCACCTTCTGTGTAAATATTCCAAATTTGCCTGCTCCTCTATTTATAGTATCCTCCCATCTTACCCATTTATCCAAGCCTTTTCCATCAATTTCCATCAACATCTTTATTTGGAACGCTTCATAGTAGCTTTCCAATTGTGGCATACACCATCCTAAATCTTCTTGTGGTGAATATATCACCTTTCTCAAGATTCTAGCTCTTTTCTTCCAAAACACCCAATTTTTTATTTCTTGATCCCATGTAACTAATTGGTTTTTGGGGATCCACTCTGGCAGTACCTGAAATAAATATAACATTTTAGGTATTATAAACATTTTAATTGCCCTTATCTTTCCTAGAATATTTAAATATCTTTTGTTCCAGTGGTTTAAATTTCTTTGTATCTTTCTCCATCACCAAATTTTAATGTTCTTTGTTATTATTATTCCCAAATATTTTAATCTCTTAATTCCTTATTTCATACCTGTTAATTTTGCTATTTCTTTTTGTTCCTTCGAATCTATCTTTCTAAACATTATTTCTGATTTCTTAATGTTTATCCCTAAACCTGAATATGCTTTAAAGTCCTCTAAAATTATCATTAATTCTCTCAAAGCTTCCAGAGGGTTCCCTAACACTAATAATATGTCGTCTGCATATAAATTTAGTTTGATTTCCTCCTTCCCTACCCGGTACCCTTTAATTCTAATACTATTCCTAATTCAATCAGCTAAGGGCTCCATATCTAAAGCAAACAACATTGGGGACAGAGGACATCCCTGTTTCACTCCTCTCTGTATCAGTATTCCTTAGTATGATCATCATTAACTTTAATCATAGCTTTCCCTTCTCTATAAATTTCCTTTAATGCATTCAAAAAAGGGCCTTCAAAACCATATTTATTTAGTACTTGAAACAAATACCCATGATTTAACATATCAAATACCTTCTAAACATCCAATTTCAACAGGGCAAACCTTCCCTCAGTATTTCCATGATATAAAGTATTAATCACATTCCTTATAGGGTGACCAATATATTTCCCCTTTACAAAGCCATATTGATCATCTCCTACTAGACTTGGAAGTATTTTCTCAAGTCTGTTTGCTAAATTTTTTGCAAAAATTTTATAGTCCTGATTTGCCAGACTAATAGGCCTATAAGAGTTGGGATCCTCCAGGTCCCTCAATTGTTTCCGAATGGTCATAATAAGAATGGTCAGAATAAGAAGGTAAAGTTAAACAAATGGAAACTTAAAGAGGTATTTAGTCTCTTGCAGGAAGAAAGACAGCCTACTTTTTTCTCAAAAAGGTATAAAAAATTATCTTGTATTGATCATAGTAAAAGCAATTAATGATATGTAAGTTAACAGAGTGGAAACGGGCAATTTGGATTTCAGATCATGCATGTATAGAGATTGGTTTGGAGGAAGAACAAAAGGTTAAAAGGTGGAGGTTTCTTCCCAAAATATTTTTGCAACAGAAGGATAGGGAAGACTTAATAAAAGGGGTGCAACAGTATTTTAAGAAAATAAATGGTCTGCAGAGGAAGATATAATTTGGGATGCTGCAAAGGCAGTTATCAGAGGAATATGTATTACTAAAGAAATTCATTTTGGGAGGAAAATGAATATTAAAAGAAAGCAAAAATTAAAGGACATAATAGAATTACAGAGAAGATTACAAAAGAAGATGGAAAGGCAAACTCAGGAACAGTTGAATAAATTGAAAGATGAATTGCAGGATTTAGACAATGAATTCATTTAGACAATGAATTGCAGGATTTGTGAAAAAAGGATATATTAGTGAAAAATGAGTATCAGAGAAGAAATATAAACTCGATGAAGAGATTGGCAAACTATCTGAAGAAAAGGAAAGACAAAAGATAGTGTGCATGAAAAATGAAATGGGAAATAAGGTCTTTAAAGACAAACAGATAAGAGAGATTTTTGAAAAGTATTATAGTAAGTTATTTAAAGCTGAGGAAGGGAAACTATTTGATGAAGTTATAATTAACAAAATTAAGAATGAGGATTTGGCAGCTTTAAATGAGGATATTACACAACAAGAAATTTTGAGTGTTAGAAAGAATTTAAAAAATGGGAAGTCACCAGGTTTAGACGGATTTACAGCAGAATTTTATAAAATGGTTGGGACGTTAATAGCTCCAGAACTGCAGAGCCTGTTTAATAGGATATTGAGGGGTGGGAAAGCCCCAGATTCCTGAAGAAGACTGAAATTATGACCTTTCGGAAACAATATAAACACCTGATAGGATTCCAAGTTGCAGTTGGACCAATTGGCATATTTTTGAGTAGCTCCTTCTTTTTTAAAAAAAACATTTCACAATATTTGGACAACCAGCATATAATTTAAAGTCACACAATAAACAAGCAATCAGCTCTGACAGGAACAAGATAGATGACAAGCACTTCAGTTAGTCAGTATCAGAGAAACTGAAAACAGGAAGAAAAAACAATCTTAGACTGATTGTTGCCGGCATAATAAAAGCAAGGTTAAGCTTTGTAAGATACTGAAACATGCATTCTGATTTGGACAGGAATATTCTTTTATTCTCTATGACTTATTTAGCAGTGCTGGGGTTAAACAAAGCCTGCGCAGTAGTAATAGAAAAGCTTGAAGAGCTGGACTGGCAAATGCTAGTAGCGGATGCAAAGTGAGGCTGCTCGCCTATTTATTTGGGTTATGTGCCTACAGTTGCTTAGCCTATCTCACATAAGGACAACTTCATGGGAGATCTGCAGCAGGGCCTCACAGAGGTGATACATGTTGGTGGCATGGTGGGGCATAAGGATCCGCCCTGGTGGTAGAAGTGTGAGAAAATGTTGCTTGAGTGGTACACGTACATCTTAGGGGAGCACCCTATGGCATCATTTTGAGGATGAAAGGGATAATCCTCAGATCAGAAACCTGCGGCTTTGGTGCCATTAGGGACCTGGGACATAACCTACTTGAGGGGTGCCATTATCCTTGCCCCATAGACCTCACAGCTAGGAACACATTTCCCTTGAGCATTAAAGGAAGCTTGGTAAGGAGAATAAACTGTGACAGCTCAGGGCTTGAAATCAATATTACGTATTGAGATTAACAGATCTTTATAGGAAACATCTTTATCGGAAGCTGGAAGCAGACAGAAAGAAGACAGGCTCAACAGTAACTAATTTATACTTACAGAAATCACACCCACTTTTAACAACTACCAATACAAGGTAAGCAGCTAGAATCCTTCATTTGCACAAACTATATACAAAGTAACTACTTGTAGAACAGTGACTGGACTATAAAGCAACAGTTAGGAATGGCTGTTACCAGCACAAAAGACCAATAGTCTTGTAGGCCTCAGGAATAAACATGGGCACGAACCGCATTACAAACACAAAAAACCCACAAACCACCCGATCATCCTTTCACAATCCGGCAGTTCGTAAGCATCCACGGCCAATGAACGAGCATTCGTAAGAGGCCCGGTTCGGTGCATTTTTCCGCGGTTTGTGAAGCCAGACAGTCAGGCACCATCAATCAATTTCCATGGAAATGGAGCTGGGGAATGCCTGAACTCTGTCTGCACTCCTTCTGTCGCCCTGGAAACCTGAATGGAAGCCCAGCTTAGCTTGATTGACAAGTCTTCCTTCCAACCATGAAGCTGCAAAGTGGTTACAACTTGGGAGAAGACACCCGGGGGAGGGAGGGGGTGTTCTGTAGCCATCAGCCCTCAAATCTCATCCCTGCAAACCCTGATAGGCAGCTCTGACGGTCAACTACAGACCTCCTGTGTTGGTCTATGGGACCTGTGCTTATAAATAGCAGTGGGCTCCCAGGCTGGGTTTCAGTTTCAGCGAGCAGTGGAGTGGGACAGAGCTGCTGCTTGCTACTTGCTAGCCTTTGGGGAAAGAGACAGAGAGAGTATAATTGATCTTGGATTTTGGTGATAGGCAAGGCATCTATCTCCTCTGGTTCCAGGGCTGCTGCCTGGCTCTGGGGCCAAGCTCAGTGGGCACCTCAGCTGAGGGCTCACATTGATTATTATCAGTGCCTGATCTGGTCAGGTCTCTGGGAGTGCTGGGCTAGTGCTCTACCCCCTCCCTCTGGTTCCAGGGCTGTTGCAAGGCCCTGGGGCCAAGCTCAGTGGGCATCGCGGCTGAGGGCTCACATTATTATCAGTGCCTGAGCTGGTGGTCAGGCTTGTGGGTGTGCTGGGCTAGGGCTCTAGCCTCAGACTCCGGTTCCAGGGTTGATGCCAGGCCCTGGGGCCAAGCTCAGTGGGCACCTCAGTTGAGGGCTCACATTACAGTCAGTGCATGATCTGGTCAGGTCTCTGGGAGTGCTGGGCTAGTGCTCTACTCCCTCCCTCTGGTTCCAGGGCTGCTGCCAGGCCCTGGGGCCAAGCTCAGTGGGCACCGCAGCTGAGGGCTCACATTGATTACTATCAGTGCCTGATCTGCTTAGGTCTGTGGGAGTGCTGGGTTAGGGCTCTAGTCCCCCCCTCCCTCTGGTGCCAGGGCTGCTGCCTAGCTCTGGGGCCAAGCTCAGTGGGCACTGCGGCTGAGGGCTCACAGAGTCATCTCCTTTTCTGTCCTCCTTAATTCTAGTTTGGAGGCACAATGAGTCTTCCTGTTGTGTTGGCCGCCAAGGGTGGTTGTGGGGTGACGTGTGATGGCACTCCTTGTTTACTTGTAGAAAGCAGTAGTGGGTATGGCTCAGGGGCAGCAGAGAGCCCTCCCGCTCCCCCCAATTAACCTATGTGGGCTGTGGAGGAGGACAAAGAGTTCTTTCTGCAGAGGGAAAGAATCTCTCACAACATTTTGAGGAGGGGGTGGGTGACGTATCCCTGGAGGAACGGTTTGTGTGTTATGAAAGATCCCTCCATCCCCATCCCAAACTCGTGGTGGTGTCCCCACCTGCAGTACACCCCTCACCCCGTTGTCTGTGGCCAGTTCTGCAGCACAGCCTGTAACCGTTTGTCCTCCTTCCCCTGGGACAGTTAGTGGTCCATGTTTCAATGCCTCCATATGTAGGCACTTTTGGGCCCTTCCTAATGACCCCCGTGTGGTGCGGTGCCATGCCTGTGATGTCCTGGTGCGCAGAGGCAGAAACCTGAAGCACCTGTCTTCGATGGCTCTGACTCTGCACCTGAAGATGCACCACCCGAGCCTATTTCCCTCCTTGCCCAGTGAAACATCCATTGGGGGGAGAAAGGGGGTGACCAGCTCTTCTGAGCAGGGAGCAGTGGGAGGGTCACTTTGCCCTGAGGGTGACACTGGTGGGAGCAGAGTACTCTGGCAGGCCGTGCTCGTGGAGGTTGACCCCTCAGGGTAGGCCTCTTAGAACCTCGAGGTTGATGGCTCAGGAGGTGGGCCTTCACGTCTTGGCAGAGAGGATTGCCCTACATGGCTTGCCCCTATCCAGCATGGAGTGTATGGGGTTCTACAGGCTACTAAAACATTTCGCTCCTTGGTTCTCCATGCCGTTGCCATGCATCCTTGCTGGTCGAGTCCTGTGGGTATCTCGAATGAGGGCTGGCACATTTGGGTTAGGTTTAGCCAGGCCCACTCCCACTGCTAACAGGCTTCTGAGACCTTGCTAGGCCTTCCTAGCATAGCCAGATCATCATGACACCTCCTTTCTGCAAAGGCAGGAAAGTGGGTGACGTTGGCGGCAGCCTCCTTTGGGCTCATGTGCAACAGCTCAAGAGCTGTTGAACATACAGTTGAGCTGCACAATGCCCCTATCCACTGCAATTGCTGTGCCCTCTGAGCAGGGGGGAATGGGTCCCTCGACTCATGTCCTTCCAACAAAGGCAGGAGGGTGGCTAATGTCAGCTGCTGCTGCTGTCCCATTTGTGTCTCTCCCTCTCTGGAACCACTCTGACCCATCCAAGCAATGTCTCCTGTCCTGCCCATCCCAATCTTTCCACAAAGGCAGGATGGTGGGTCATGGCATCTGCCACATCATGAGGGACTATCCTATTACTGCTCCCTCCTTGGTCACGAGGGTCAGCTTGGCTGCAATTGCACTGCCGATTGTATTGTATAGAGATACAGTTAGTTGCACAGTGTGGCAGCTTCCCTGCCAACGGGACTGACTGGACCCCTTTCAGCTGGGTGGGAATGTGTCCCACAACTCCTGTTCTTTCTGCAAAGGCAGAAAGGTGGGTGATGCTGGCTGCCACCAGAGAAATCCTCAGGGGGACCCTCGGGTGAGGCCCAGCAGTTGCTGGGGAACCTTGCCACTATCCCTCCAAATGACATGTGAACACTACAAATAGATTCGGTCTGACAGAACAAGATAGCCAGATAGATAGAAAGATGGATTGAAAAACAAAAACAAAAACATTAGAAAAAGATCGACACACAAGCATACATTTAGATGAAGATAGAGAAAGGTCTATAGAAAACGATATAGTTATAGTAAGAGAGAAAAAGACAGCTAGAGATGGAAAGAAATAGGAAAGGGTAGATATACATAGAAAGATATTAATTCAGATAGATAGTGGTGGAAACCCATAGGAAGAAACAGAGAGAGATAGAAGGTTACAAATAGACAGTGAGAGGGAGATACAGAGAAACAGATAGAAAGGGAATAAATGCATGCTCCCTGCACCGGGAATAAATGCGTGCTCCTCTGAGGCCTGGAGGGCGGGCACATGGGGGGTGCTGCCAGTGAATGGCCAGACCTCCAGTCCCCTGAGAGGAGACAGCACGCTGCCGCTCCCCTGCCTGCCAGTCCCGGCATCTACCATCATCACCTACCTTCCGGCCTGCACCAGGAATAAGCGTGCACTCCTCTGAGGCCTGGTGGGTGGGCACATGGGGGGTGCCGCCGGCGAGTGGTCAGACCCCCTCACCCCCTGAGAGGACGTGGTATGCCTTCAATTTCACCCCTTGTACACTGGGCCAACGTCAACTGGTGGCTCTAACTGTATTGAGTGGGAGTTTCTTGGGGATCTTGGATTGGAGAGAGTATAACTCCAAGATCCCTATTGCAACCTTGATTGATCTTGGGTGCTGGCTGGAGGAGAGCTTGCTAAATACTCCCCAGGAATATGGGATCTTTAAGTCCAACGGGGGCTGTTCTGATGCCCACAAACAACGAACCTCGAACCGGTTCGTCAGCGGGAAAAGTTCATTGCAGTTCGTTAGTTGGGGTTCGGAGGCAGCACCAAACCACGAACCGCTGGTTCGTTAATTTTTTTTAGTTCATGCCCATGTATACTCATGAACCTTCATTCCTACTCAAGCAATACATAACAGTCAAGCTGGCCTCACCCATGAGATAAGGGATGCACAAAGATAGGAAGATTAACTCGTTTGCATCCCACCAATCACCTGCACTGCAATTAGGTTTGGAGGTTGATTATGGCCTACGTGCACTACAGATCCCCTTGCACAATGAAAATAAAGTCAGCCCTTTGATTATCCCAGCCTATGGGTTGGCTGTCATTATTCAGTGCCAGCAGGTAAGATGCTATCTCCTCTCAGGGCAATTTTCCTAGCCTGCTGTATGGATTACCATCTGTTAAATCTCCTTTCAGGTTCTGACAAAAGGACTTCAGAAACTCTGGTGAATTTTATCACATGAGCACTAAAACACCATGAGGAAGTCCTAAAACAATCTTGATTTATTAGGTTCTGAGGACCTTGATCAAACTCTTTATTATGAGCCTGGGCCTCGTGACGCCTACCGGTTCTGGGGAAGCCTGCATTAATGCAGGGCTTACATTTCTCAGGTTCCCTTTGGACCCTGTGATTGCGTAAGAGGGGATTTGGAGGGGAAAATTGCATGAATTTAGAAGTGGGGGGATGGTGTCTGAGAGAAGTTATAAAAGGCATCACCGCAGTGGGAGAGTGTTCACTCTGTTAGCACAACAGGGACCCTTGCAAGTACAAACCAATAATACACATGAGGGGACCGAGTCTGAAATGAAAAGCAAAGCTTTAATGCATTACAGATGGGGAGAACCATCCCATGTTCTCTCAAGAAGCTGGGTTACAAACAAGGCTTATATATAAGGTTGCCAGGACCCCTCAACCTCCCAGCAGGAGACAAGGGACTGGCACTTACCTTTGGGGAGAGGGGGGTGAGCACACATGGAGTGCATGCGCCCCGACAAGTGCAATGATGTCACTTCAGGAGTGACATCATCATGTAGCCCCTGGGCAGGCCCATTTTCAGGTGCTGCAGAACACTCTGCTGTGCCAGAAATGGGCTATTCTGCTGTGGATTGGGCCCATTTTTGAGGTGCTGCAGAGTGCAGGAGCATTCTTGCACTCTGTGGCAGCTCAAAAAATGGGCCAAATCCACACCAAAACGGGCCTGTTTTAGGCACTGCGGAGCACAGGAGCATTCCTGCGCTCCACAGCACCTCAAAATGGGCCCCATTTGTGGCAGAATGGGCCCATTTTGGACACTGCTAAGTGCAGGAGCATTCCTGTGCTCTGCAGCACCTTAAAATGGGCCAGATCCATGCCAAAATGGGCCCATTTGGGAGTGCTGTGGAGCGCAGGAGCACTCCTGCTCTCTGTAGCTGCTGAAAACGAGGACAGTTTGCCATGGATCAGGCCCATTTTGAGCGCTGTAGAGCGCAGGAGAGCTCCCGCACTCCACAGCGACCCTGATCTGAGCCAAAGTGGGCCTGATCCCGGTGGCTGCAGTGCTCAGGAGCACGCCGCGCTATGGGGAAGCACGCAAGGAAGGTGCGCACCTCTCCACTGCTCACTGGGGGTCTGGGATCCCTACTTATATACATTTTGAGGTTCTGCTGGAGTGCATTGAATCTCCTATTCAATGGTTGATACTTCAACAACAGAGTATTGTTCTATTGCTTTGGAGTATTAATACATTACATTAATACATTAACTCCATGAGTATCTTATTCTGTAGTTAATAGTTCAACTATATTATTCTATTGCTTTGGAGCATTAACTATAAAGTTTACAAAGCTCTGTCAATCTATCAACAACAAGGTTTCACTTTATCGTCCTGGTCAACTACAAAGCTTTACTTCACTGTTCTGGTCAACTACAAAGGTTCACTTTACAAAGCCTTGTCAGTATATCAATTACAAAGTTTCACTTCATCATTCTGGTGGAAAAACACATTCCATATGGAGGTAAGTCTGGACATCTCATGGACTGATCAACACATTTCTTCTATCAGGATACCTTTATGGCTCTCATAGAACCAAACTCAGATCTAATGCATTTCTTCTACCCAGATGCCTTTATGGTTTTCATAGAAACAAATTCAGGTCCATCAGTCCCCCCTTTGACCTCATCACCCACCCTAGGAGAGTTTAGGTCACCTACTGGATCCAGACCATATTGTTCATATTTCCTTTGTAGCATTATAAACTGGTCCTCCCGGATGGTCCGGGGACCGGGTAAAGCAGTATGGCAACAAGCCATAATATGGGGGGAACAATGTCTCCCACAACAGACCAAAAAGCCTGAAACCAAAACTCCAAGACTGGGACACACGCAGGCCAGCCGTGGAGAGATTTCTCTAGCTTTAAAAGTCTGTGAGGGGGTGCTCCGCCTCCACTGCGCATGTGCAGGAATTCCCGTGGAAATGCGGGTAGAGAGGCGGAGTGCCCCCACTTCCCTCAGTTCTCCTGAGCCGCCGGAGGTATGCTATAATACAAGCAAAGACACTCACAGCGGGGCAGGAGAGAGGGAACATGTGTCTGCACAGAAGATACTCGACGAACAACAGTTACAGGTGAGTGAAACACTGTTTTTTGTCGTCGTCCTTCTGTGCAGCCCCACATTGGGAGTATAGTGAGCTACTCACCAATGAAGGAGGGTGTGAGTGGATCAGCCGAAAAGGAATGCAGGACAGCTGTTCCCACTGCTGACTCCCCTCTGGCCTTTGTGTCAATACAGTAGCACTTTACGAAGGTGTCAGCTGAGGACCACGTGGTAGCCTGGCAGATGTCTCAAGAGGAAATCCTTGGAGAAGTGCTTCAGACAAGAAAACTAAGAGACCTTGATCCAGGACAGTTTAACACAGATTGGGAGAAGCTGAAACAATATTTGGTGAAAAAATGGGAGGTGGGAGGAGAACTGTGGCAGTTTGAAAATTATTGAAGAAAAACAAAAGAAGAGAGAAGTGACTATACCGGGGGGAGGAGAGTTAAAGAAGAATTACTAAGCAATTATTCTATTTGATTATTCTATACAGTATTAAGTAATAGTTATTATGTGATATATAAGAATAGAAATTAATTAATTAATTATGTTGCTGGCTGATAGGGGTGTAATTGAGAATTAACAGAATTAAAATTCATGAATACAAGAAGGGGGGGAATGAGAAGTAGCATATAGAATATAGGTTAAATTGATTGACTTATGCTGAAGGTATTTTTGGTTATAGCGATATTTAGAAATGTGCAGAAAATGGGTCAAATTGATTGACTTATGTCGAATGTATACTGTGTTTATAGGTATATTTAGAAATGTGTAGAATACGAGTCAAATTGATTGACTTTATGTTACAAAGATAAGAGATATAAGAGGAAGTAAAGAGTAACATATAGAGTATAAGTTAAATTGGTTGACTTATAAATGTATTCATCACTTATGAGTACTCAAGTTATGTATAGGGAGGGATAAATTGTTTGTCCCATATTGATGACATTAGAATGAATAAGTTAGAGTACAGGATATTGAGAATATTACCAGTATTATTACTATTGAATAACATGCCAGGAATGTATTAGTTAGTTGATAAGTGAAGGGAAATTGACTTAGCACTGTGTTATAATAGACTAGCTTAGAAGAGTGTGAAAGTATATGTTTAATTGACAAAATAAGTTGAAATGAGTAGGGGAAAAATAGACAAAGGGTTGGAAAACTGTTGGAAGTCAACAAACGGGGGGGGGGGAAGGGAGGGTGTTAGAACTGGAATATTAAAGTAATTTGATTGTTATAAATGACAAAATATTTCTAATTCCAATAAAAAAAATTTTTTTTTTAAAAAGAGAAGTGCTTCAGACAAGGCTTGCGCCCTAGTCAAGTGTGCATTGAGCACCCTGGGGCAAGGGAACTTTGTCGTCTTGTAGCAAAAACTAGTAGCTGCCACTATCCAACTGGTTAAGTTTGGAAAAAAACTCTTACAATGTCCAAAGTACCAAACAAAAAGGGTTAAGTATTTATGAAAACCCTTTGTTTTGTCTAAGTGAAAACACTAAAGATCTTTCCAGATCCAACTTGTGTAAGAAAAATTCTGCTTCCGGAGCAGCACTAAAAATACAGATAAAGCAAACCTTTTGATGTAGGCGAACTCTAGACACACCTTAGGGAGTAATACGAGGCTGGTATGCAAGACCACGTCTTTGAGAAAAATTGAGTAAGGGGAATGTCTACCTGAAAGACCATGAGGTTTGCCACTCATCCAACTGAAGCCATATCAAGCAGAAACACGACATTACAACATAATAAGGAAGGAAAATATTAAAGTTATTCTTGAGAAAACTGTTTAGAAATGTGGAAGGAGAAAAGATCATGTAGTTGTCAATCCCCACATGAAAAGCCAACATAGCAGCTAAGGGCACCGAAAAGGAAGACTGTTTGTTTTGCTCATTTGAAGTAATAACAATAGTCAGAAATACATACCAATGGGCAAGAGAAGGGTCAAGACCTTTTGGATTCTAACCATGTCATGAAACAATTCCACTTGTGACGATAAGAGGCATGTGTGGAGAAATTGTGGGCATTTGGAATAATTTGGGTCACCTCTTTGGGAAAAAAAGGAACTGGCAGGTTCAGCAACCACATGGTTGGTTTCAGGGTTGCCACATTTTAGAACTATATTTGACCCTTGTGTGGAGGGTATGACACCAGCAGAAGTAGAGGCATTAATCCTGGGACACAGTACTCAGAAAGAAAAACACATTTCTGGCCTGGCCAAAAAGGGTTAGAAGAATGCAGCGATCACAGAAATACCGAGATCTGCAAAGTGCCCTGTTATGAGGAGTGAAGCTGAAAAAACATAAGGGAACGCTTTGGTTCAAGGCATTTGGGAGACAGCCTCTAGTGAAAAGGGTCAGGGGGCAACTGCATCTAGCCTTGTGCTGAACCATGTTGTACAAAGGGTCACAGTAGGGAATCCTCACTGTTGAAAAGAAATAGACAGGATGTACTTGGCAATTGATTGTCCAGTCGTGGCGAGTGTGAAAACCATGTTGGGTGTGTCTGCTCTATTGTACTTCACAGCCAGTAAATGCTTGGCCTGTGGCAGAACATGGATTCGTATAACCCATTCCCACAGAGCTGTAGTCTCGGTACAGAGAGATCAGATAAAATAGAACTGTGATGTTGTCTGTATGAATCTTAACCCTGATATTGCTCAATAAACCTGCAAAAGATACAAGGGAAAAAAGATCGCTTTGAGTGTTGATACTTAAATGATCCCATGGTTGATCAGGTACCCTGAATCAAAGAAGGATCACACTGAGCACCCCAGCCCAACGCTGAAGCATCAGTGGCTACAAAAAATGCTGGTGCAGGCCTTCCCAATGGGCGTCCTTAGAGTGCGGCTCATAATAACTATCTTACAGATCTGAATATAGACAATTTCATATGTAGATAAGTAGTCACAGGATTATAGTGACATAAGAAAAAAAAACATTTTTGCAACAACCTCATTCAGAGGTAGTAGAGGCCATGATACTAATAGTGTCTGAATTAAGAAAGCAGACAAGCCAGTGCGTGCAGCCTTCATATCTAAACATTAGGAAGGAAGGCCCGCCATATCGGTAAATCAAGTTTAGCCCCAATGAAGTGAATAGTTTTACTGGGGTAAAGATAGACTGTTCCCAATTAACCAGCAGTTCCCAGTTAGAGATGGTATTATGGGCGACATGAATATGGTCATCAAATAGTGATGCAGATTTCTGTAATAGGAGTGAATCATCCAAGTAGGGGCATCCAAAAACAGCCCTTGGACAAGAAGGGTGCAACTCCCAGTGCCTTATACTTGGTAAATACACAAGGTGCAGAAGCCAGGCTGAAGGGAGATATATGTGTATTAAAACATTCATCACATTTAGAACGACAATAGCCACTGTGACTGGGGTATATAGAGATGCAGAAGTATCTTGCAAGAAAACTTTACCGAACTTAATCAGATTAAGATGGACCTGAAAACATTGATATGTCGTTTCTACCAAGAACACTGAAGGAGAGAATCAATAGAAACTCTGTAAATGGCACCTTCAGCCAACAAACCAATAAGAGCCTCCTGGAGAGCAGGAGAACAGCATTCTGCACCAGAGGAGCATAGACAATGGTGGTTATTCAAGAAATATAAGTGATAACCATGTCTAGCTATACAAAGCACTCAAAGTCAATAGCGACAGCATCCCACAAAAAACAAAGTGATACAATCTGTCCGGAAAGAGAACAGGAGTGTTGAACTCAGCATTATGTCCCCCCTGAAGCAGCAATATGCCCTGAAAATGAAGCCCAGCCCTCAAGTCAGAGCTGACTTATGGCGACCCTTGGTGGGGTTGTCATGGGAAGAGACTAACAGAGGTGGTTTGCCATTGCCTGCCTCTGCAACCTTGGTCTTTATTGGAGGTCTCCCATCCGATTACTAACCAAGACCAACTATGCTTAGCTTCTAGAAGGAAAAAATTCTTGTTCTTGCTCTTCTTATACTGAAGAAGAGCCACTGAATGTAACCAGGTGTGATGCCTGATAAGAATAGCAGAAGCCATGGTTCTGGATACAATGCCCACAATCTATCCCACCAAGTTAAGGTTGTATCATGGGATATTGATGGCATGGCCTCGATCTCTCTCACAAGAACCCTAAGTTCTCCAGAATAGTCTGGTATGTACACGCAACACTCCTGCTTTATTAAGGCACATGTACCACTACTCACAGCTGTTAGAATATCTAGGGCCATGCGATTTTGTAAGACCATTCGTTGCATTACATAAAGCTCTTCCCCAATCAACTGTAAAGCATGAGCAGTGCAGTTGGATTCCAATTCTAAAACAGCTTGCAGTCTTATTAATGCAGCCCCTACTCGTGCTACTCCATACATGGGAAACAAAATGCCGCCTAATCGTTGTCCCTCAGCAAGGACAGGGTAATCCTTCAGGATTTCCTCGACTGTAGAAAGTTCCATACCCTACTCTCCGGCAGTTTCTCTACAACTATAACATTTGGTTATCCATCCCAAGATAACAAGTGCTAAACCAATTAGCTGGTAGGCTTTGATAAGCCTTCCTCCCACAAATAAAATAATGGCCCACAAGAGCAACAAAGTTTCAGCCACACTATGGGTGCATCATCCACTGGACATAATACCCAGTTAGGGACAATTTCCAGGGGGTGAAGACAGGGATCCAGGTGCCATTTACATATGCCCCATTTATCTTATAGTTCACAGAACAATTACTGACACTCACCTTTATGCCTGTTCCAATGCAACTCCAGCAAACTAGCCCCATGGTTAGAAACTTCAACTGAAAGAAATGGTAGTTCAATATAGCCCAAGTTCCTTTCCTCGAAACTCGGATCTATAAGGAGCCTGCATCTCAGTGAGAGTCAGTGGCTTGGAGAGCATGGGATATTCCATGGCACTATCCTGGGGCATTTGATGACAAACCCTGCACTTTGACAAATTTAAGGTCTGCACCAAACTTAAGGACATATTCAGCACACTATTCGGAATTTCTAGAATGTTAGCATTGACACACATGCTGAAAATACTTCCAATTAAACAAGCCTTGGCCAACAGTTTGCTGGACACCTTTGATGCAGAAGTAGTGGCCACATTATATAACAGGCAGGAATCATTCATGGAGGATCGATCACCCTCCCGCCCTACAAGTATAAATGACTCACCTCCTAGCTCTCTATGGTAATAATCTCGGTTACTGGAATACCTTCCAGGAGTGCTTCCCAGCTGGTGTATTTGATTATTCAAGGAAGAATGTATGGATCCTTGGAGAGGGGGGACCCACTGTTCTACCAACACAGTCAGAGGAGGACACATCGAAGTATTCGAAATAATCCTTCAGACCCCTTTTCCTCTAGCATAAAACTGTCTGCAAAATACAGAAATTAACTGTTTTCTCTCTTTGGAAGAAAATCCTCAGGTGCTCAGGGGTTCAGCCTGCCAGGATGGTGCTTCGGGACTCTTGCCTAGTCCCTCTCCAGTTGCAGCGGCCTTGGCTGCCGTATTGCCATCTGTTGTTGATCCCTTGTCTTTGTCTTTTGAGTGTTTCTGACACAGCTCACTTTACTCTGGTGTGGTAGGTCCAAGCAGGATGACTCTTGATCTTTACACTGGTACAAGAAGTTAGCAACACCAAGTGGGGGTCTTTCCAATCTCCCTTCAGAGGCTCATGCTTCCACACCTTCACATAGACGATGTCGTCTGGTTAAACGTATGCACAGGTCTGTCTAGGGGAAGAGGTTGAACTGCAGCCACTGTCCTATGGAGGAAATGGAGAAGAGACTGCAAGGCAATCACATGTTCTTGTACAACCTTATCTCCTATCTCCTTCTCATCCCCACCCCACTTTGATACCAGTGGAAAGGGCTTTCCATAAACCAATTCAAAAGGTAACAGTCCTAATTTTCCCCTAAGAGCTGTCCATATCCTTGTAAGAGCCAAAGGCAAGGCCTGTGGCCAGGACATTCCGGTTTCCATACAGATTTTGGTCAACATGGACTTTAAAGTTCTGTTCATCTGCTCAATTTGACTGCTTGCTTGAGGACGCAAAGAAGTATGGAGGGACCAGGTTATTCCTAGGGCATCGGCCACATGTTGTACTGCCTGACCAATAAAGTGACTGCCACGGTCAGAAATCAAGCCTTCAGGTAAACCAAAATGAGGTATGACATCATTCAACAGGACCTTGGCCACTTGTTTAGCAGTTGCATTTGCACACGGGAAAGCTTCAGGCCACCCAGATAACTGATCTACCAAGACCAACAAATAATGTTTCCCATTTTTTCTAGGGAGTGCAGTAAGGTCTATCGGTAAATATTGAAAGGGCCACATTGCCCATGGCCTGGCTCCAGGTAATGCTTTTCTTCCTGATTTAGCATTTACCTTTTGACAGATCTCGTAGCTAGCCATAATACATTCTGCCTCTTGTCAAGCTCCAATGCTCATGCAAGACCACTCCAAAGTTGCCACCATGCTTCCTGGCCCATGATGTGTACTAAGATGGTAATCATGCATTACCTGGTGAAGACATGATTTTAGAATCTGTACACATCCATCTGGAAACACCCACCACTCGGATAACTGATCTACCAAGACCAACAGATAACATTAGATAACTGATCTACCAAGGAACTGGTGACCGTGGCAGGACCTGCACTGATTTTGCTCAATGTGCCAGGGTGGTGGCAGATGGGTAAGACCTTTATGTGCTCATTTTAACTAATCAGACCTTTGTTGTCTGTAGATCATGCCTCTCCAACTGCAGGCTGCTGGGACGTTGGGTGGTGCTGTGGGTCTTGCTTATATAGACTGAACTTGGAATAAATCATGGCAAGAGAGGATCGGTCCTAATTAAATATGGGTAAGCAACACACTCCTGGGTGGCGAGGTTGTTGTTGTGGGATAAGGGGTTGTAATTCCAGTGGTAAGTCCTCATTAGGTAAGGTGAAGGAGCACGTGGTTAACCCTCACAGTGATGGCTGGAGGAAGCTCAAAGAATTCCCTGACCCCACTGGATTGCATGGTAAAGAATTGGACTAAGATTGTGGGCCCTGGGGGAGAAGTAGCAGAGTACCCACCTCAGAGACTGGTCAAATATTGTACCATTGTTTGGCCAGATTATATTTTGGATAATAGTAAGAAATGGCCTATGGAAGGCAGTTTTGATTTTGTAACTATACGTGATTTAATTAATTTGTGTTCAAGAAACAGTAAAGCAGATGAAGGAATGTATATTAGTTTGTGGATGTATGCTATGGCAACACCAGGTTTGTTGGAAGGATGTACTCCATTACCATGGAAGCTAACACAAATGTTACCTATAAATACTAAGCATATGCCTGTGCCCTTAACCCCATTTGATAAACAGTATAAAGGGCATAAAAATAAGATGGAAGAAGAGGAAAAACAAGGTATAGGGGAAGGGGATGAATTAGACCCAGTAGATGGGAGGGTGGGAGCTATCTGATTCTCAGGACCACCTCCAACATATTCTGGCCTATCAAATGTGGCTGTTCCCACAGTACCTCCTCCCATACTTTCATCATCAGCCAGCTCAGAAGTGTTAGGAGTCCAGGAAGAGGTAACTCCTGGGACATCCACTTCCCCTGCACCTTCCTCTTCCCAGGCTGACCCTTCTTTAAAGAAAGAGTTGTCCCCTTTCTATGAAAAATTAGATTGTCTGAATGAAAAACAGGCTGCTAGGACAGGCAGTATTCCTCCAACGGAGGAACAGCTTCAAACATTATGACAAGATATAGCTGAAATCGAGGAGGAGATTGATCGGTATTGACTGCGTACTCCTGGTAGTCAAAAGGAACCAGACCACCTAAAGTATTCAAGCTTTCCGCTCTGCGAAGCTGTGGAACCTCAGGGAACTGTCTATATCTATGCCCCTTTTATCACTAATGACTTGCAGAATTGGAAAAGGGAAATGCCCTCCCTACACGAGGATACTGAGAAGGTGCACCAGGAATTTACCACCATATTTGAAGGACACCAGTCCAAGTGGCTGGATTGTCAGCAGTTGTTAAGTACCCTCCTTACCCCAGAAGAGAAACGATTGGTGATTGAGAAGGCTTGCCAAATACATGAAATCAAACAGCAGGGAAGGGGAGATAATGCAACTGGGATAGATGTAGCTGTTCCATGGACAGATCCTAAATGGGGACACACAATGACTGAAGACCAGGAACAGCATTCTAATTAAAGGGCTGCACTCTTGAAGGGCATAAAGAATGTGGTCCCTAAGCAAGTAAATGTTAATAAGTTATATGAGATATGGCAGAAAAAGACTGAGGACCCCTCTGAATTTTTGGGAAAGTTAATGAATGCATTTAAGAAATGGGGAAGTTTAGATCCAGGTGTCACAGAGGACCAAAGAATACTTAATGCTTTGTTTGTATGATGATATTCGGAAAAAACTTCAGAAGCTTGAGGATTGGGAGACTAAGCCTATAAATGCGCTTGTGGATTTGGCCTTTAAAGTATATGTGAATAGGGACAAGGAAGATAGACAGAAAGAGCTGAAATCCCAGTCTATTATGCTTGCAAAAGCTATATAAGAGGGCAAGATACCAGGAGTCTGATCTGATAAATGAGGGCAGGAGGTGAATAAGCATGCTGCCCCCATCAAAGAATTGGGATGGAATCAATGCACTATATGTGGACAGAAGGGTCACTGAAAATGAGTGTGTCCAAATCATGTTGTGACCCCCCCCACCCGGCCCCCAAATCAATTGATCAGCGTACAGCAGGAGGACTGAGGGGGTCAGGGGCTGTGTTTAACTACCTCACCCACCACAGAGCCCCCGGTAAAAGCTAAAGTGGGTAGAGTAACTTACTCATGTTTGGTTGACAGTGGAGCTACCTTTTCTCCTTTATCTTATGCCCGTACTTCTGTAATCCCCAGTTCCCAGACAATTCAGATTGTGGGAGTGGATGGGCAACCATGAATGGAATGAATGCTTCGGGCATGTGATGTGGAAATTGAAGGGCAAACTGTGAGTCATGCATTTCTACTAACTCCCAATTGTCCAATAGCCCTCTTGGGAAGAGATTTCTTGTGTAAATTGAAAGCAACTTTATCTTTCTCTAATGAAGGAGTTGATCTACGATTACCCAGTGAGAACTTTTTGCCATATATTGTGGCCTTATTGACAGCTTTAGAATCTGGGATAAAGGGGTTGGCTCCAATCATTCAATGACTATGGGAGGAAGGGAGGTTGGAGGAATGCTCCTCCCCTTTTAATACACTCATCCTAATGGTCCCAAAAGGGAATGGAAAATGGAGACTGATACAGGAGTTACACGCAGTAAATGAAATAGTGGACTCTTTATACCTGATTGTTCCAAACCCCTATACCATCCTTACTACTATACCTTCCTGCCATCATTGGTTTACAGCTCTGGACCTTAAAGATGCCTTCTACTCCGTAAGCCTCGTGCACGATAGCAGAGATTTATTTGCATTTGAATGGGCAAGTCCATGGTCTCACACGAAGACACACTTAAGATGGTCTGTTTTGCCCTAAAGGTTTGTGGATTCCCCTGCACTGTTTGGTCAAGCATTCGCATGAGATCTGGAAGAGTGGGATCAACCACTAGAGGTCGCCCTGCTTCAATATGTTGATGATTTTCTATTGTCAGTCCCAACAAAAGATCTCATTCTGGAGGCTACCATATCCCTCCTAAATTTCTTGGAAATAGAGGCTATCGAGTCTCTAAGGAGAAGGCCCAAGTAGCCCAACAGAGAGTGACATATTTAGGGTACATAATAACAAAGGAAAAGAGACAGATTCTCCCAGAGCATAAGGAGACCCTCTGCCAGGTACCACTGCCACAAACTAAAAAGCAGTTGAGTTTTTTAGGAATGGCAGGATTCTGTCAGATGTGGGTTCCTGGGTTTAGACAACTCACCAAGTCCTTACATTTGAAATGCAATGATGGGGAGCCTGAGCTCTTGGTATGGGCCTCTGAGGAACAAAAGGATTTTGAAGCAGTGACAGCACCAGCTTTGGGCCTTCCATATCTAAGTAAGCCATTCTACCTTTTTTTGCATGAGAAGCAGGGGACTATGGTGGCTGTATTAACCCAATATCTGTGTTCAGTTCTTCAACCAGTGGCATATCTTTCCCAACAACTAGATTTAGTGGCCCAAGGATGGTCTGTTTGTATGAGAGCAGTAGCAGCCGTTGCATTGGCCATAGAAGAAGCCCCAAAATTTACCCTGGAGCATGTTTTCTGCCCACATGCAGTGGCAACCCTCTTACAGCAAAGAGGGGTGAAATGGCTTACTAACTCCTGGTTGGCTAAATATAAGACCCTCCTGGTGGGATGGGATGATGTGACATTTGATGTCTGTAATCGATTAAATCCTGCCTCTTTACTGCCCTTTTCCCTTGAAGAAGAAAGTGTTCACGAAGGTTTAGAAGTAACTGACTGTGAAACCATGGCTAGAATTGACCTTAAAGATATTACTGTTCCAGATGCAGAACTTTTTCACTAATGAGTCAAGTAGGATGATAGATGGACATAGACATACTGGATACGTGATTGTCCAACCGTCTTCAGTGGTGGGAAAGGGGTCCCTACCGCCTCATTGGTCTGCTCAAGAAGCTGACTTGTATGCCTTGTATCGAGCCATAACTCTAGCGCAGGGGAAATCAGTTAACATTTGGACTGACTCAAAATATGCTTTTGGTGTGGTACATGCCTTCGGTGCATTATGAAAGGAACGGGGCTTTCTAACAGCTGGAGGGACCAAAATAGCATATGAGACTTTGATTTTACGAATTTTGGGAAGTATTCTCCTCCCTTCACAGGTTGCTGTCATACATATCAAAGGTCATCAAAGAGGGAACAGTCCTGAAGTTATTGGAAACTGGCTGGCAGATTAAGTATCTGAAGATGCTGGAACACAACCATATGAGGAAATCTCATTGTTTGCAGAGAAGGAGAGTCTAAACACCATGAAGAAGTCCTAAAACAATCTTAGGTTCTGAGGACCTTGATCAAACTCTTTGTTAGGAGCCTGGGCCTCATGAGGCTTACTGGCTCTGGGGAAGCCTGCACTAATGCAGGGCCTATATTTCTCAGGTTCCCTTCAGATCCTGTGATTGGGTAAGAGGGGATTTGGAGGGAAAAATTTCACACATTCAAAAGTAGGGGGATGGTGTCTGAGAGAAGGTATAAAAGGCATCACTAGAGTGGGAGAGTATTTGTTCCTAGGGAGCAGGGTTGAGGAGAGGCTGTTGCAGACAGAGGGTTCCCTCATCCAGAAGAGGTGAGACAATTTGAAGCTAGTCACCAGAAGACATTTAAGAACAGTTGGATGCATTAGGGTGTTTTAGTTTATTTGTTCACCAACTTTTACTATTCTCTTTATTTTACAAAGTTTTGAACACCTGTTATTAATAAACCTTTTTAAAAAAGTTCTTTATTATTCTCTCTGGGTCCTCATGCTTCATTCGGTCATATAACAAATAAAACCTACTGGGAAAGAGTAAACAAAAGGGGTCAACTGCTTTGGGCCCTTATGAGGAAACTTGTACCAGAGTGGTGGCAGCCTACAGAGAGCTTCTCTGGGTCCCAGCCTGCTGTGACACTCTTATAATAGGCATATTGATATTTTAGATAATTATAAAATGTATTAGTTTTAACTTTTTATCATGTGAACCTTTTGCTTTTGACTTGTATTTATATATGCATGTTTGTATTGGGCTACACTGAGTAGGTCCAACAAGTTTTTGTGCTTTAAGGAATATCTTACTGAGAATAAAAGAAGACATGAACATAAAAAATGTTCTTTGTTTTCTTTAAAAAGAGAAGGGACTTTCATAATAATTTTTAAAAATATGTCCAATAACTTCATCCCATTTTAAGCTGCTGAATCACTGATTCTTCACATCATTAAGTAAATTGTATAGTTGATCAACTTGTCACAAACTGATTTTTTAAAAAATATATCCATTTTTTTGAAAGACTTGAAACACACTTGCTTTAACCAAATTACCTAGAGATGGACACAAATGCAAGTCCAGATTTTCAGAAATTCTTCAGTCACTTCACTTTGTCATATAGGGCATTACATCTCTGATCTCATGATGCTGAACAAATGCAGTGAGTTAACAAAGTGCTGAATTTGTAACAGGGAGACTAGGGTTAAAATCTCCATTCCCAAAGCTCATTAGATGGCTTTGAGCCAGTTATTCTAATCTACTTCTCAGGCAAATTGTGAAAATTAATGGGGATTAGGTCTGGAGAAAAATGTCCTGTCCCTTTAATAAAAGCTTAATGTGAGGAAGTGGGCAAGTAAATATTTTCTTGGCATGGAAGCAAATAACCTTACTTATTAACCCTATATTAAAGGCACAAAACTTCTTGCGTTTCTTCAGGCAAACCTAATTGGCAAACCATCTGTGCCATTCTGAGCCCCTTGAAGAATGGTTGTGCTAAAATAATGTTTAGCAGGGGTGAAAAGAGAGAGCTAAAATTTTTCTTTTCCTATAGCCCAAGACAATCCAAATATTAACAGTGAAATCCTAAGCAGAGTTACTCCAGTCTAAGCCTATTGAACTCAATGGGCTTAGACTAGTGTAACTCCGCTTAGGATTTCACTGTAGGTAACCTAACACAGTCATGTGCTATATTCAAAATATTTCCATTCAATATCTCAGAAAGACATCTTGAGTAAGTCATTACCCATGAAGATTATTTTCAAAGAGAATCCTTTCAGTCAAATCATGCTGATCTCAGTTTTGTAGTTTATAGAGCTTTGTAGCCTATAGAGTCTATAGAATCATGCTCTATAACTATTAATATTCCATGGGTTGTAAAAAATGCCTATCAGACTTTGTAAATAAAACTTCTGAATAACAGCATCTGCTGAAAATATTATAAGAATTTAATGAAAATTTCTTCAAAAGAAATTCTACTTATGCTTTTTATTATATTGCATATATCAGTTGCTGTTTTAATCTTTTTTTCTTGCAAGTTAGGAAAGAATATCCTTCACTAATTTTTTTGTTAGTGTTTCCAAGATATAATAATGAAATGTAAATTACCCTTTGCTAAATACAAAGAATTCAGAATGCCTGATAATGAAAAAGAGAAGGAAAGATTCTTACAAATCAATCATTTCTATATCTTATTCCAATAGCTAATTAGCACACAGCAGGACAAAAAGAGCACTCATTACTTGGTACCTCAGTAATTAAAGAGGAACCCCCCACCTCTAGAAGTACAAAAATAAATATATACATATTTAATGATTAATGAGAGACTTTGTTAATAGTAACAACATTATAAGGAAAATGATGCTCATAAATATTATCTATCAGGCTGCTAGTCTTTGCATCTCCAGAATCAAGGAACATTGAATGTGGAGAAACACGTTTACCTCTTATAGTCCCCCAGACTTTAGATATGTCTCAGATCCTTCTATCCTTATTCAAAAGTTTCTTGCTTTTAATTCCTGCTTTTCTTGTCTTGAAGCCTGATCGTACATCTGCAATGCTGACTGAGGTCAGCTAGAATCTTTGCATGTTGTGCCTCCCTAACTTTGAGTGGATACAAATTTATTTTATTTATTATTTATTTTATTCGATTTATATCCCGCCCTCCCCACAAATTGGCTCAGAGCGGCTATAACCATTAAAACTACACTAAATCTACAATAATAACAGAATCTATCTGCATGATTGTACATATGTCTGTGGAAGGCATAACATCAGAAAATTAAGCTAGGTATCTCAACCTTGGCCAGCTAAGTT
Source organism: Eublepharis macularius (assembly GCF_028583425.1). Lineage (NCBI taxonomy): Eukaryota > Metazoa > Chordata > Lepidosauria > Squamata > Eublepharidae > Eublepharis > Eublepharis macularius. The sequence continues at coordinate 122,966,929 of NC_072792.1, forward strand.
TGTTTTTGGGGGGCCAAGTATAATGCATCAGAAAATAAAAGAAGGCACTTCCGGTCTGGAGAAAATGGAGATATGATGTTGTTCAGTGGAGTGGGGCAATCAGGGGCTCTATTTTAGGCAGTTCAGGCACACAGATACCTGCCGCCACTCTTCTTCAGATAGAGGAAGAGCTGGGACGCTATAAGCCCTAGAGAGTGGGTGACCTCGATGTGGGGGAGTTCTGAATAAAGGACTCTCACCGTGTCTTGAGGTCCGCTCTGTGACAGGGGAGCTTCAATCTCTGCAGAGCCCTTTTTGAGCCAGGATCTGGCATAAGATCTTCATAATCCAGGCTTCTTTAAAAGAATTTGAACTACTTTGAACATAAGAAGCAGCGCTGAAACCTGCAAAGAGAGAAGCAAGGTAAAGATGGCTATCTGACTTTTTCAAACTAAATTAACAAGAAAGAACGTTAAAAAGTGAAAGTAACTTATTGATATCGCTGTAATCTGCTTGCCTGAAGAACTGTATGGAGAAAGAGTGGAGATTTTGCATGGAAATTGGAGATTTGGAAGAGGAAAACAAGATTGTTTATGCATTCCTGCGGTTTTTGAATGCAGATAAGAATTAAGTTGGGAGGGGCACTGTGGAAGGAGCAAGTAGAAGATATCGCGAGACTGAGAAAATCACAGAGAAGCGTGAATTGGGCCTAGAGAGGAGTTGGAGGCCGGATGTAAACAGGAAGGGAGCCAGCAGCCATTTTAGGAGTGGAAAAGAAGAATCATAGAGAACTACCATAGAGTTTTTGCATCAGACATTTTGGGAAGGTATTTTTGAATTTTAGTAAAAGAAAAGAAAAGGAAATAAATTAAAATTAAAAGAAGATAGTGATTTAACTGGCAAGTTAATAACTGATTGAACTTATATAAAAATAAAAGGATTGGTGTTGCTGTTTGAAAACCTATTTTAACAACGGAGCTCAGAAGCAGGGCGGCTACTTGGAGCGGATCCAAGCCCAGTCCAAAGATGGCAAAGAAATTAGAAAAAGACAAACAGGAGTGGCAGCTATGGAAGTTTTGGAAAAAAGAATGTTAGAAGGCATGCAAAAAATGGAGGAAACCCAAACTGAAAAAATAATTAAAATGGAGGAAATTCAAACTGAAAAAATAATTAAAAGTATGAAAGAACTGATGCAAGCAGACATGACTGAAATAAGAAAGGAGCTGGGTGAAATGAAAAAAGAACTACAGGTAACACAGAAAATACAGAAAAGTGGAACAAAAGACCATGAATTTGAGTGGTGAGAATCAGAAGTTTCAAGAGCATATGATATTGATGGAATGCAAAGCAACAGAAACTCACCTGAGATTGAGAGGAGTGGCAGAATCTTTAAAGGAAAATGTACAAGAACAAATTCAGAGAGCTTTGGCAAAGCTTTTAAGAAAACAGCCAGAAGAAATAGAAGACAAATCTGACCTTTTTTACAGAGTGAACTCTGCTTATGCTCAACAAAGAAATTTGCCAAAAGACCTAATTATACAATTGTCAACCAAGAAGCTTAGAGATGAGATCCCGAGAGAACACTATAAAGACCCACTGGAAATTGAAGGGGAAAAAATTAGAATTATGAAAGAACTTCCCAGGAAAGTACTTCAAGATAGAAAGAAATACAGAGAACTGACAGAGAAACTGAGATCAAAGAGCATCAAGTACAGATGGGAACTTCCAGAAGGTTTGAGCTTCAACTTCCAGGCTACGAAAGTTAACATCAAGACAAAGGAGCAGGTGATTAGGTTTTTGTTTGACAACCAAAAAGACTTTGGGGAATTTGGTAAAGAGTAAACCATTATGGAATACAAATAAATTTCTTGGAATGTGAATGGTCTTAACTCACCCCAGAAGCGCAAATCAGTTTTTCATTGGCTAAGAAAACAAAATTGTAATATTACTTGTTTGCAAGAAACTCATATTAAAAAACAGGACTCTAGGTTTTTAAAAAATGGGTTTTTAGGAGAAGAATTTTTTTCATCAGCAAATCAAAAGAAGAGAGGAATTGTGATTTATGTAAAGAAAGAAATGGAACCCAAAGTGGCTTTCAGAGATAAAGAAGGAATATTTATAGCAGTTGAAATTATGCTGAATTTTAAAAAGACTTTGGTTTGGGGCATTTATGCACCCAATGGTGCCAAAGATGCTTATTTTAAACATCTAAATCAGAATTTAGATTAAGTGACTTACGACCAGATAATGTTGCTGGGAGACTTTAATGGGACTGTAAATTTGCAATTAGACAAAGGGTCAAAAAGGATTCAAAGTAAAGAAGGGAAATTGCCAAGATCTTTCTTTGATTTAGTAAAACAAGAAAACTTTGAAGATGTTTGGAGGAAATGGAAACCTAGAACAAAAGAGTTTACTTTTTACTCAGCAAGACATCAATCCTTTTCAAGGATAGATATGATTTGGTCAACAAACGACATTAAACTATTAACCAAAAAAATTGAAATTATGCGCAGAGTGAGCTCTGATCATAATCCGTTAATGTGGAAGGGTTCAATGGGTTTTTAAAAACCTAGATGGAGATTAAATGAAGATTTATTTCAGAAGCAAATTAATGTGGACTATATTCAGAAGGAAACTAATTTCTTTTTCCAATTTAACATTGGCAAAGGGGTACCTATACAGACAGTGTGGGATGCTTACAAAGTGGTGATCAGGGGTAACCTGATTACATTAAATAGTAAAGAAAAGAAAAACAGAGAAAAGAAATTTAATGAAATCCGGGAGAAAATAGCTAAGAAGGAACAAGAATTAAGGAAGAGACCAGGAAAAAAGAAATTATACAGGAAATTAAAATTTTGCAGGAACAACTGAGTGGCTTTGCAAACAAGGAACTAGAATGGAATTTTAAAAAAATTGCAGCAAAAATCTTTTGAAGGGGCTAATAAGCCAGGGAAATTTTTAGCCTGGCAACTGAAGAAAAGATGAGAGAAAAAAGTAATTGGCAGAATTTTGGGAAAAGGGAATGAGGTGATAGACCATCAAGGAATAAAAAGAGCTTTCTACAAGTATTATGCCAAATTATTTCAAAAAAAGATGATTGACAAAGAAGATATTGATCGCTATTTAGATAAGGCCAAGCTACCTAAGATTTCAGATTATATGAAGAAAGTCTTGAATACTTCAATTACAGAGGAGGAAATTTCAAACTCTATTGACTCAATGAAACTGGGTAAGGTGCCAGGCCCAGATGGGATCTCAGCTAAATTTTACAAAGTTCTGAAAAAGGACTTGGTGCCTGTCCTACAAGTTTTGATGAATGATATTATGAAGAAAATGGAAATACCAAATTCATGGAATGAAGCTAATATTTCTTTGAGTCCCAAGGAGGTACAAGACTTAACTGATGTTAAAAACTATAGACCTATCTCTCTCTTAAACAATGACTACAATATTTTTGCAAGAGTTCTGGCTGAAAGATTGAAGGTATTCCTAATGGAATTTATTGGAGAAGAACAAGCAGGTTTTTTTGTCTAGTAGACAAATAAAAGATAATTTGAGAGTTGTAATCGATGCAATAGAATATTATGATAAACATCCTGAGAAAGAGGTGGGTTTTTTCTTTGCAGATGCAGAGAAAGCCTTTAATAATTTGAATTGGGATTTTATGTTTTTAATAATGGAAAAATGAACTTTGGGGAAGGATTTATAAAAGCCATAAAGGCAGTATACTGAGACCAGCAAGCGGCATTGTGTGTGAATAATGATTTGACCGACAAACTTAAAGTAAGAAAAGGTACAAGGCAAAGATGTCCACTCTCCCCTCTGTTGTTTATCCTGGTTTTAGAAATTTTCTTAAGGCAAATAAGAAAAGATCAAAGTATCAAGGGTATAAGATTGAAAGGTTTTTCCTGTAAGTTTAGGGCATTTGCAGATGATGTGATGTTTATCTTGGAAGATCCAGTTCAGACACTTCCGTTGCTACTGAATAAGATCAAGGAGTTTGGAGATTTGGCTGGATTTTATATTAACAAATCAAAGTCCAAACTGTTATGTAAAAATATGACTAAAGCAAAACAGGAGGAGTTAATGTGACTTACTGAGTGTGAAGTGGTCAAAAAAACAAAATACTTGGGAATTGAGTTAACAATGAAAAATATAGATTTATTTAAGAACAACTATGAAAAATTGTGGGTACAATTGGAAAAAGATATGATAAAATGGAGTAAATTGAATTTGTCATTGGTGGGTCATATATCTGTGGTGAAAACGAATGTATTACCAAGGATAATGTTTTTACTGCAAACAATTCCAATTGTTAAAGATGTGAAACAATTTGATAAATGGCAAAGGAAATTGCTAAATTTTGTTTGGGTGGGCAAAAAAACAAGGGTTAAGATGAAGGTATTGTGTGACGCAAAAGAAAGAGGTGGTTTGCAAATGCCAAATTTGAGATTATATCATGAAGCGATCTGTTTGACATGGCTAAGAGATTGGGTAAATTTAACTAATCATAAGTTGTTAACTTTGGAAGGGCACAACAATATTTTTGGTTGGCATGCTTATTTATGGTATGACAAATATAAAATGGATGGTATGTTTTTACATCATTATATAAGAAAAAGTATTTTCTCTGTATGGCTGAAGTACAAAAAATTTTTGGAAGAAAGAAGACCTTTATGGATTGTTCCTGCAGAAGTCATAAAACCGTATTTGGAATATCAAGGGAAGGAATGGCTAATTTATAAAGACTTGTTGTTAATACATGGAGATATAGTTAAAATGAAGAAAGAAGAGGACTTAACTTTTAAATATGGATGGCTACAATACCGAAAAATTAAAGACTCATATGAGTCAGATAAAAAGAAATTTGATTTTAGAAAGGAAAATTCAGAAATGGAAAAACTTTTATTAGATGATAGAAAAATGATTTCGAAATTTTATAAACTATTATTGAAATGGTATACAGAGGATGAAGTGGTTAAGGTTCAAATGGTGAAATGGGCATTGAATTTTAATAAAGAGATTACAATGGAATCATGGAAGTATTTATGGAAAAATGCCCTGAGAATATCCACTTGTGTCAATTTGAAGGAAAATTGTTATAAAATGATGTACGGATGGTATTTAACGCTGAAAAAATTAGCAAAATGAATAATGTAATGTCAAATAAATGTTGGAAATGTCAGGAACAGGAAGGTTCCTTTTAACATATGTGGTGGACTTGTGATAAGGCAAAACAATTTTGGTCTTCTATTCATGCTGAAATATTGAAAATTTTGAAATGTAATTTGCAGAAAAATCCTGAAATGTTTTTGTTAGGACTTAATTTAGAAACTATAAATGTAAGGGATAGAATATTATTATGGTATATGATTATAGCGGCAAGATTGTCTTGGAAGCAAGACAAGATACCTGAAGTTGATGAGTGGATACAAAAACTTTTGTATATGGTGGAAATGGACAAATTAACTAGAAAGCTAAAAGAACAAAGTTCAAATGATTTTCTGATGGACTGGAGAAAACTGAAAGACTATCTGGAAAAGAATTGGGATTTAAAAGACCAATTGTGGTCTATGGATAATTTTTGATGAGTATTATGTAATTTGTTGAATTTAGTATTGATTGTAACTTTACCTTTGAAGATTATGGAAAATAATAGAATTAGAGGGAACAATGTATGAATTATAGGGTATAAGTGCTGTTGGAGGTCTGACGGGGGGGTAGGGTGGGTTGGGGATAAATTTGTACTCAATAGGAGAAAGAAAAAGTGAAATGTATATTTTTCTTTTATGTTTGTTCTCAACCTATCCAATAAAATGTTTCTTTAACAACAGAAAATAAAAGAAGGCATTTGAAAATTGGCATCCAGCTTCAAGATGATGGTGGAAGTTGCAGTGCCAAACATGAAGGGATTCAGAACATCCTGTCCCCCATTATCTTGAGAAACTGCAACCCCATGCAATTTGTAATGAAAGCTAAGGTTCTTTGTGCCAGGCATAACACATCCCAAACTGAAGCTAGGCATCCCACAATTTGCTACTAGCTTCAGGATTATGAAGGAAAATGGAAGGGAAACTCAAGAGCCAGTTTGGTGTAGTGGTTAAGAGAGGAAGGAAACTAATCTGGAGAACTGGGTTTGATTCCCCATTCTACCACTAGAAGCCAGCAATTACAGCTCTTTGGAGCATTCTCAGCCAGACCCACCTCACAAGGTGATTGATGTGAGGATAATAATAACACACTTTCTAAACCACTCTGAGTGGACATTAAGTTGTCTTGAAGAGTGATACATAAATTGAATGTTCTTGTTGTTGTTATTATTATCCTGGCATGGTTTTGTTCCGAAATATCCGTCTGGTATATGCAAAGGAAACAAAGGTTTACTCACAAGTACAGATGGGCACGAACTGCATTACGAAACTCAAAAACCCACGAAAATGGCGATCGCACGATCGTGACCCAGCGGTTCGTGCTTGTCCACGGCAAATGAACCAGCGGTCAGGAGAGGCCTGGTTCGGGGCATTCAGGCTCGGTTCGGGAAGCCAGACACTCAGGCGCCAGCAATCTATTCCCCTGGCAACAGAGCCAGGGGAATGCCTGAGCTCTGTCTGCCCTCCTTCTGTCGCCCTGGAAACTCGAATGGAAGCCCAGCTTTCCTTGATCAGCAGGGCTTCCTTCCAACCACGGAGCAGCAAAGCAGTTACAAGTTGGGAGAAGACACCCAAGGGAGGGAGGGGGGAGGGGGTGTTCTGTAGCCATGGGCACTCCAATCTCATCCCTGCAAACCCTGATAGGCAGCTCTGACGGCCAAACACAGACCTCCTGCATTGCTCAATGGGACCTGTGCTTATAAATAGCCATGGGCTCCCAGGCTGGGTTTCACTTTCAGCGAGCAGTGGAGTGGGACAGAGCTCTTGCTTGCCACTTGCTAGCCTTTGGGGAGAAAGACTAATACAGCTTGGCTTTGGGGGATAGGGATCTATCTCCTCTGGTTCCAGGGCTGCTGCCTGGCTCTGGGGCCAAGCTCAGTGGGCACCTCAGCTGAGGGCTCACATTGATTATCGATCAGGGCCTGATCTGTTCAGGTGTATGGGAGTGGTGGACGAGGGTCTAGTCCCTCCTTCCCTCTGGTGCCAGGTCTGCTGCAAGGGCCAGGAGCCAAGCTCAGTGGGTACCTCACCTGAGGGCTCATATTAGTGCCTGATCTGTTCAGGTCTGTGGGAGTGGTGGGCTAGGGCTCTAGTCCCTTCCTCCCTCTGGTGCCAGGGCTGCTGCCAGGCCCTGAGGCCAAACTCAGTGGGCACCTCGGCTGAGGGTGTCATGATAATAAAGTAAACAAACAGATGAGGCAGCTAGCAGTGACTGATCTGTGTCATCAGTAGTAAGAGAGTGATGATAGGTAGCTATCATGTGACACCAGCCAGGTGATGTACGTCTCTGTAAATGTCAAGGACACCTGGGCTGGCACAGTGAGTCAGCACTGTGTGGGGATAGGCTACTAAGTAATATATAAGGATGCAGAGTCTTGTACTGAAAGAGCTCCAGCTCTGCGGGTTGCTGGCGGAGCAGTTTGTCAGCCAACGTAATATGTCTGTAATTTATCCACCTGTAAATTGTATAATACACCATGTGTACTGAAGCTTGGTGTGTCGTGTCTTCTCTTGAACCTGCCACTGACACCTGTGTAGCTTAATCAGATGGCGACAGAGGGCTCACATTGATTATTGATCAGGGCGTGATCTGTTCAGATCTGTGGGAATGGTGGGCTAGGGCTCTAGTCCCTCCCTCCCTCTGGGGCCATGGCTGCTGCCAGGCCCTGGGGGCAAGCTCAGTTGGCACCTCAGCTGAGGGCTCACACAGTGTTATTAGTGCCTAATCGGGTCAGGTCTGTGGGAGTGGTGGGCTAGGGCACTAGTCCCTCCCTCCCTCTGGTGCCAGGGCTGCTGCCAGGTTCTGGGGCCAGCTCAGTGGGCACTGTGGTGGAGGGCACACAGAGTCATCTCCTTTCCTGTCCTCCTTAATTCCAGTTTGGTGGCACAATGAGTCTTCCTCTTGTGTTGGCTGCCAAGGGTGGTTTTGCGATGACAGTCCTCCTAGTTCAGTCCTCCCGCTCCCCCCAATTCACCTATGTGGGCTGTGGAGGCCCAAGAGGCCTTTGCGCAGGGGGGAGAGAATCTCTCTCAACATTTTGAGGAGGGGTGGGTGGGCGACGGATCCCTGGAGGAATGGTATGTGTGTTATAAAAGATCCCTCCTGTCCCCATCCCAAACTCTCGGTGGTGTCCCCTCCCGCAGTCCACCCCTCACCCTGTCGTCCGTGTCCAGCCCCACAGTGCAGCCTGTAACCGTTAATCCTCCTTCCCCTGGGAAAGTTAGAGGTCGGCGTTACAACTCCTCTGTATGGAGGCATTTTCAGGCCCTTCCTGATGACCCCCGTATGGTGCGGTGCCGTGCCTGTGATGTCCTGGTGCGCAGGGGCAAAAACCCAAAGCACCTGTCTTCGATGGCCCTGACTCGGCACCGGAAGAGGCACCACCCGAGCCTGTCTCTCTCCTCACCCAGTGAAACATCCATTGGGGGGAGAAGGGGGCCACCCACTCTTCTGAGCGGGGGTCAATGAGAGGATCACTTTGTCCTTAGGGTGATGCTGATGAAAGCAGAGCACTTCAGCAGGCTGCACTGGCGGAGGTTGTCCCCTCGGGGTCTGGGAAAGCGTTGCTTACAACCTCAAGGCTGATGGTGCAGGAGGCAGCTGCCGCCCACATGACAGGTCCTCTCCCTCCCATCCTTTCCGGCAAGGCAGGAAGGTGGGTGATGCTGCTGATGGAAGCCTCCTTTGGGCACATGCACAGCAGCTCAGGAACTGTTGCACATATAGTTCAGCCGCACGGTGCCCCCATCCATCGCAAACGCAGAGCTCTCTGAGCAAGGTGGAATGGGTTGCTCAACTGATGTCCTTCCCGCAAAGGCAGGAAGGTGGCCGATGTCAGCTGCTGTTGTCCCATTTCCATCTCCCCCTCTCAGGACCCACTCTGACCCATCCAAACAATGCCTCCTGTCCTGCCCATCCCCTACTTTCCACAAAGGCAGGACAGTGGATCAGGTCAGCCCCTGCTTCACGAGGGACTATCCTGTTACTGCTCCCTCCTTGGTTACACAGCTCAGTTGCACTCGCGCAGGCAATTGTATTGTGTACGGATACAGTCGGTTGACAATGTGGCAGCACCCCAGTCAACGGGACTGACGGGACCTCTTTCAGCTGGGTGGGAATGTGTCTCGCAACACCCATCCTTTCCGTCAAGGCAGGAAGGTGGGTACTATCAGCTGCCTCCGCCGCACTGTTCCTCAGTGGGACCCTCGGGTGATGACCCTTGGATGCTGGGTAATATTCCCCCTCCCCCTCCTCATGATCACATGTCCTCTCCTTCCCATGTTTTCCGGCAAGGCAAGAAGATGTGTACTGTTGGCTGCCTCCACCACACTGTTCCTCGGTGGGACCCTTGGGTGAGGACCCGCGGATGCTGGGGGATATTCCCCCTCCCCCTCCTCATGATGACATGTCCTCTCCCTCCCATCTTTTCCAGCAAGGCAGGGAGGTGTGTACTGCCTCCACCACACTGTTCCTCGGTGGACCCTCGGGTGAGGACCCGTGGATGCTGGGGGATATTCCCCCTCTCCCTCCTCATGATGACATATCCTCTCCCTCCTATCTTTTCTGGCAACGCAGGAAGGTGTGTACTGTTGGCTGCCTCTGCCACACTGTTCCTTGGTGGGACCCTTGGGTGAGGACCCGTGGATGCTGGGGGATATCCCCCCTCCCTCTCTTCAAGATGACAAGTCCTCTCCCACCCACTCCGGGAATACCAGCATGCTCCTTTTCGGCTTGGCAGGCGAGCACATGGGGGTATTGCTGGTGAGCAGCCAGCCCCCCCACCCCCTGAGAGGAGGTGGCTTGTCGCCATTTCCCTGTGCTAACCAGGCCCGGCAATTGCCCCAGGTACACACTTTCCAGCCTGCACCGGGAATATCAGCACACTCCTTTTCGGCCTGGCGGGCGGGCACATGGGGGGTGTTGCTGGTGAGTGGCCAGACCCCCCGCCCCCTGAGGGGAGGTAGCTTGTTGCTATCTCCCTGTGCTCACCAGGCCCGGCAATTGCCCCCAGTACACACCTTCCGGCCTGTGCCAAGAATACCAGCACACTCCTTTTTGGCCTGGCGGGCGGGTACATGGGGGGTGCCACCGGTGTGTGGCCAGACCCCCCTGCCCCCTGAGGGGAGGTGGCTCATTGCCATCTTCCCATGCCTGCCAGGCCTGGCGGCTGCCCCCAATGCACACCTTCTGGCCTGCACCAGGAATACCAGCACACTCCTTTTTGGCCTGGCGAGTGGGAACATGGGGGTGCTGCTGGTGAGTGGCCAGACCCCCCACCCCCTAAAGGGGAGGCGGATCGTTGCCATCTCCCCATGCCTGCCAGGCCCAGCAGCTGCCACCAGTACCCACCTTCCTACATAGCCGGGAATACCAGCGCACTCTTCTTTGGCCTGGCAGGCGGACACATGGGGGGTGCTGCCGGTGAGCAGCCAGACCCCCCACCCCCTGAGGGGAGGCGGCTCAATGCCACCTCCCCATGCCCACCAGGTCTGGCGGCCACCGCCAGCACCCACCATTTCTGCCTGCGCAGGGAATACCAGTGCGCTCTAGTTTGGCCTGGTGGGCGGGCACATGGGGTGTTGTCAGAGTGTCAGTTTGCTAGTCAGTTCTCAAGACAAAGCTATGCCATGTTCTCATGTTATAATCTGTAGTTGTTTAGTTCTCTCCCTCCAGGACCAGGTGCTGCCCAAGATGCATATATCCATGGGAGCGAAGAATTCTTTTCAACCTGTTCCGGCCAACCTTGACGTCCTCCCCTTCCCAAGCCTTCTAGACAGGACTAAGGGGGGAGGCTGGGAATGGGTGTTTGAAGTGTTGTTACTTTCATTTTGTGTGTCATTCTCAACAAAGCTTTCGTTCAGCCAAGGCTTTCCTAGTCCTTGGAATATGGGCTCTTGTATCCTGAGCATTTTCTTTCAATAAACCTTTTGGAATCAAGAAACTTTGTGCTTCTTGCAGAAGGGGGGAGACGAATTCTAGATAACTGGGATTCCATAGTCTGACATTTTGTTGAGAATCCCTTTAAATTTCCCGACCCCTCAACTGGGAGAGATGGATACCGGATCACATCCGACTGACCCGTCTGATCCAGGCACGGAGGGTGAGGGGCAATTTTCAAAGCCTGACGGTGGGACCGATCAAGCTTGAGCAAGCAGGGAAGGCGCCAGGCCCTGGAACAGCATGGGATGAGGATTTATGCCTCTGATGTCTGTGCCTACACCCCGGCAGTGGGGCCTGCGGCCCTGGGATACCAGGGAAAGACATGCCGGCACTATGTTTTCCCACTCTATGATGGACTTAGCTCCAGTGTTGGAGGACCTGGGAGCAACAGGAGGCTCGGTATGGGAAATCGGCAGGAGGTCCACTCTCTCCGCCAGAGATGCCCGGGCCAGCACTCAGCAGTGGTATCATTGGGATAAGGCGGCGAAGTGTCTGGTGGAAGTGAATCCGCCAGAAGAGACAGGTAGTCTCCCAGATTGGACTACACCGCGCACAGAGCCCATGAGCTGGGACTACGCGAATGTCAGTTTGGTTGGAACTTGGGAGAGTGAGATGGAAGTTCCTGAAAGATAGGGACGTTTGGCCGCCCTGCAGGGGCAGGCCCAAGTGCTACAGTATGGAGTTCTAGCTGTGACTGGAATTGCCAAGGGTTGGGTGGCTTGTGTGACTGAGATGTCGGACCAAGTCGCTTCGGGGGCAGCTGCCGCATCTGGTCCCCAAGCTCAAGTTCAAGAGGCTCAGGCTGTGGAGGAGGCGGTGGAGAGAGCCAATCGCCAACAGAGAGCTTGGGAGGAGAGCTTGCTCCAGCTGCCCAGAGAGGAAGAGATGGAGCCCGACCTCAATGTAGAGGAGGAGAACCGCTGCCAAGCCCTGGAAGCGCAAATGGAGGTGATGTGAGCAGATTTAGCACAAGCCACCTATTTGATTGCGTTGCTGGTCCAGGGAGAGGAAGGTGCAGGGCGAGCCGGGGCCCAGGCCCCAGCAGGACTACAACAGTTGCTTGAGTTGGTGGCGGCCAGAGGCAGTGCAAGACTGGCCGCCCCACCCGCTCAAGGCCCACCACTCCTGTTGGCACCGCCACCGGGAACGGCTGACCCCACCAGGTCGGGAGGAGCCGCACCCGCAAGAAATGGTGTGCAAGGGTGGGGGTAGCACCCCAAGGTCCAGTACCAGGAGGCCATCCAGCGTGGGGCCCCCCAGCACCAACCGTTGGAGGAGCGGCCCCTGTGGGTTCAGGATCTGCTACCCCTGCAGCAGCCGTGCCTCAACCTCAGGGGCCGTCAGCACCGCTGTAGCCGAGGCTGCAACCGGGACCAGGAGGAGCTGGGCCACCAGGGCAACTCCCAGTTCCACCTCCACTTCAGCCACGTCCGGGTGCTCCAGGAGAGCTACGAAGACCAAGGCTGCTGAGACCTGCGCCGGTTCAGCCGCGTCCCCAAGCCATACCTCCTGCACCGCGATGGCCACCTGTCCAACCTGTCGACATGGGAGGAGTCGGTGAGGGCTAACTACTGATGGGATGGATTAAGCTGGAAGCTACCTTTGACGGTGACCCTCGTAAGATAGGGTTCTTTGTCGTACAAGCCCTGCAGTACTTCAGTCAATGGGGTTACCTGTTCCCTAATGAGGAGAGCCAAGTGATGCATCTTGCGGCCCGCCTGGAAGGCATAGCAGCTGAATGGTATGTAACCCTCTACTACACGGGGCCCCCAGAGCTGGGAAGTCTACAAGCCTTTATTGCCATGCTCAGAGCCCAATATGAAGACCCTCTAGAAGGGGAACGGGCCCGCACGGAATTGCAAACCTTGCAGCAAGGATCCCAGTCAGTGAGAGATTATGCAGCCAAGTTCTGTCAGCTGGTGGCCAAGTGCCCACATCAAGAGGAAGGAACCAAAATTGTACTGTTTCGGAATGGGATGAACCCCAAGTTACTGGACAGGGCACTAATGCAAGATGATCCACCAACGCTTCTGGGGTGGATCCAACTGGCTTGCAAAGTGGAGAATCACACTCAAGTTGTCTGAATGGTTGAGCAACAACAGGCCTCGGGGACCCAACAAGCCCCGCCAAGTCAGCGGGGAGGACGGGGTGCTCCAGCTGCGAGAGGAGCCCGTGAGACAAGGTGGAGACAAGGACTGTGCCTCCAATGCAGAAACAGTGGGCATTTTGCAGCCCAATACCCTCTCCTGGTGCAGGCACGGGTGCCCCCGGCGCGTCCCACTCTGGCCCCACGATCCAGCAGGGGCCGGGGTATAGCTAAAAAAGGGCACTCCAAGACGGGCTTGGAGGCAGAGGAAGTGTGCATGGAGTTCAAAGCCCAGATCCCGGAGGCCGATGAGCTCAGCCTGCCATCGGGAAACGAGATGGATCTGTCGTGAGGAGGCCCCAACGGCAGATCGAGAAGACCACCCCGGAGGAGGTGAGAGAAAGAGGGGCCATATTATTCATTCCTGTTATGCTAGTGAACCCTAAGAGGGGGATCCACATTCGAGTCCAAGCATTAATTGACTCAGGATGCTCCCGAGATATTATAGCACCAGCGCTAGTAAATGGGCTAGAAATGCATGAACTAGAAATCCCAATTATCTTTGAGCAAATGGACGGCTCTAATATGAACCCAGCTGTCATAGAGAAAGAGCAAGTGCCCACAGGCATGGGCAAACATTGGGAAATGCATCCGTTTATCGTAAGCCAAGCCATCAATTACCCGCTCATCTTAGGCAGTAGATGGTTATGGGATCATAACCTCTACATCAACTGGGCCAAAGGAATGATAGTGTTTGATCAAGAATATTGCCAAAAACACCATTGGAAGGCAGAATGGGGTGGAGTAGCCCCCGCGAATTCAGAAGATGCCCGGTTAACCGCTGAGGAGCTAAATCTAATCCCTCCAGAATATCAAGGCATGGCTCAAGCCTTTAGTGAGGAGGAGGCGGATAGCCTGCTGCTGCACCGGAACACGGACTGTGCTATTGAATTACTCCCAGGAGAAAAGCTCCCCAAAGGAAAGTTGTATTCCATGAGTCCTGCGGAGAGGCAGGAACTCAGAAAATTCATAGACAAGAATCTGGAGAAAGGATTCATTTGCCCGGCTAGCTCCCCACATGCCACCCCTGTGTTGTTCGTGAAGAAAAAGGATGAGGGACTCAGACTTTGTACAGACTTTCGAGGCATCAGTGCTGTGTCTATGACCAACGCCTATCCGATTCCGTTAATCCGAGACCTGCTAAGTGTTGTGGAGCAGGGTAAGTTCTTTTCGAAATTGGATCTCAAAGATGCATATTTTCATGTCAGAATAAGGGAGGGGGATGAATGGAAAACCGCATTCAATACCCCCCTAGGCCAATTCGAATACCTGGTCATGCCATTTGGCTTATCTGGGGCCCCTTCAGTATACATGTCAATGATAAATGAGGTTCTACATGATTTTTTGTACAAAGGGGTCATTGTTTACCTAGATGACGTGCTTATTTATTCAGAAAATAAAGAGGCACATGTCAAATTAGTCCGAAAAGTCCTGGCCACCCTGATGCACCACAAACTTCCAATCAAGTTATCCAAATGTGAGTTTCACAAAGAGGAATTGGACTATTTAGGCTACCATATTTTGGGGCAAGGACTAAAAATGGACCCAGCTAAAGTAAAAGCAGTGCAAGAGTGGCAAGCTCCCACCACACGCAAACAATTACAGTCGTTCCTGAGCTTTGCTAATTTTTACAGACAGTTCATTGAAGGCTTTGCACAGATAGCCCTCCCCCTAACAGAGTTGCTTAAAACAAAAGGGAAAGGAGAGCAAGCCGCCAAACCTACGGCCCAACTCCGGTGGAGCCCAAGCTGTCATCTAGCGTTCGAAATGCTGAAGGATCAGTTTACTACTGAGCCGGTCCTACAGCACCCCGATGAGAACAGAGCCTTCATAGTACAAGTAGATGCCAGTGACTCAGCCATTGGGGGCGTCCTCATGCAGAAAGGGGAAGATGGTCAGGTGCGGCCCTGTGCATATTTGTCCAGAAAGTTTACAGAAGCAGAACGGAAAAGGAAGTGTTTGCTGTTAAAATTGCTCTTGACTCCTGGCGCCACTGGTTGGAAGAAGCGCGTCATCCATTTCAGGTCTGGACTGATCATAAAAACTTGGAAGCACTCTGAACGCCTCGGCGCCTTAATGCTAAACAACTCCGCTGGGTGGAATTCTTTTCTAAATTTGATTTCACTCTGAATTTCTTACCGGGCAAGTCTAATTTCCTGGCGGATGCCCTTTCATACATGCCCCAACACCAGAGCAGGAAGGAGGAGACTATTGACACTGTTTCCCCCCCTTCAATTGGGGGGAGTGGTTACTACTCGTAGCCAGGCAACCAAGCAGCCAGATAACCAAAAGGGGTGGAGAGCTAAAGTAAAAAGCAAAGTGGAGAAAGAGGGGGAGCAAGCGCCCACAGGAAAAATGACACAAACGGCCACTGGAGAGTTGTTTAAGGGAAACTGGCTGTACATCCCTGCTAGTTTGAGACGGGTGGTACTTCAACAATGTCACGATGTCTGGACCGCCGGCCATTTCGGATACCTGAAAACCTTACATTTGATACAAAGACAGTTTTGGTGGCCCAGTATCCGAAGGGATGTGTCTCAATATGTAGCTTCCTGCCCCACGTGTGTTATGGCAAAACCCAAGAGGGGGAAGCCCCCAGGACTACTACAACCCTTGGAAACTCCCAACAGACCCTGGGAAGTGGTTTCCATGGACTTTATTACTGATCTTCCCCCATCTAAGGGTTGCACCTGTATTCTAGTAGTGGTGGATCTGTTCTCCAAACAAGCCCACTTCATCCCATGCTCCAGTATTCCATCAGCTAAAAAGTTGGCCAATTTATTCATGAAACATATTGTAAGACTGCATTCTTTTCCTTCCAAGGCAATATCGGATCGCGGAGTTCAATTTGTTGCCAACTTCTGGCAGGAGCTTTTACAAGTGGCGGGCATTGAACAAGGAATAAGCTCCGTTCATCATCCCCAGAGCGATGGACAGTCCGAAAGAACTAATCAAGTGTTAGAGCAATTCCTCCGATGTTATATTAACTTCCAACAGGATAATTGGATCCAGCTCTTGCATCTTGCCAAGTACGCTTACAACAATGCAGTACACAGATCAACAGGAAAGACTCCCTTTAAAATTGTCCATGGCTACGAAGGAGTAGCGTTCCCCTTTGAGGTGCAACCTCCCAGCACACGTTCGGGGGACTTAGGCGAATGATGGACTGCCCTGGCAAAACAGTGGGCGGAAATCCAAAACACTGAATAAAGCCAAAGCTGACTACAAGAAGTATGCAGATCGCCATCGTGTGGCACAATGGAAATTACACCCTGGAGATAAAGTGTATGTCTCCACCAAAAACTTCAGAACGGAAAAACCTAGTAAAAAGTTGGGCCTGAAATACTTGGGACCCTTCCCAATAAAAAGAGGTAATCAATGATGTGACTGTAGAACTGGAATTACCAAAGAATCTACGCCAGGTCCACCCAACTTTCCACATCAGCCTGCTCAAGAAAGTACCTCCCCCAGATGAGTGGCATCCCAGCAGATTGGTGCCACACCCAACCATGATAGAAGATCAAGTTCACTATGAAATTGAAGAAGTCTTGGATCCAAACGCAGACACAATAAGCTCTTTTACCTGGTTAGGTGGAAAGACTTTGAGGAGGGGTTTTGTGAGTGGGTAGAAGCTTCTCATGTAAATGCTCCCAGACTAATTGCTAAGTTCTATAAAAAGTACCCAGAGAAAGCAGGAGCAGAAAGGTGAGGGGAGAGGTCTTAAGGGGGGCAGAATGTCAAAGTGTCAGTTTGCTAGTCAGTTCTCAAGACAAAGCTATGCCATGTTCTCATGTTATAATCTGTAGTTGTTTAGTTCTCTCCCTCCAGGCCCAGGTGCTGCCCAAGACGCATATATCCATGGGAGCGAAGAATTCTTTTCAACCTGTTCCGGCCAACCTTGACGTCCTCGCCTTCCCAGGCCTTCTAGATAGGACTAAGGGGGGAGGCTGGGAATGGGTGTTTGAAGTGTTGTTACTTTCATTTTGTGTGTCATTCTCAACAAAGCTTTCGTTCAGCCAAGGCTTTCCTAGTCCTTGGAATATGGACTCTTGTATCCTGAGCATTGTCTTTCAATAAACCTTTTTGAATCAAGAAACTTTGTGCTTCTTGCAGAAGGGGGGAGACGAACTCTAGATAACTGGGATTCCATAGTCTGACAGGTGTGCCGCCAGCGAGCGGCCAGACCCCCCCGCCTCCTCTCCATGCCCACCAGGCCCAGCAGCCGCCAGCATCACCCACCGTTCCTGTATCGCTGGGAATACCGGCACGCCCCACTTTGGCCCCCACAAACCACGAACCGGGTCAGCAACAGGAGTTGTTTGTTGCGTTTTGCTAATTCAGGATCGTGGTCTGCACTGAACCACGATCCGCTGGTTCATTAATTTATTTTGGTTCGTGCCCATGTCTACTCACAAGAACCAGGAAGGAAAGGCAGCACTGATGGGAAGGTTGGAAAATATTAGACTTGTGCATGGGAGTGTTTATTTCTTTTGTTTTTATTATTAATGCCTAAAGAAATTCTTTCATTATTCAGTTGTTGCATACGTTTTTGTTTCATTATTTTTTCTTTTGTTATTGTTTTTTCATTTTCCTAATTCTATTTCATTACTATTTCTCATTGGTTTTAATGGACACAGCCCCCTTTTCTGGGGTCTATACCTTCCTGGTTTTCTATCTGAACTGGACAAAACTCAGAGGGAATTGCAGTACTCCACTAGAGCGTTTACACTGCTGGATATCAGAGAGACAGAATAAATGGCTTCCTCTTTATGAGGCAATGAAATAAGCTCATGCTTAACATTAAAGTCTATGGGAGGATTGATAGGAAACTGTAACCCATAAATCTGCTGGAAGAATTGGCATTGCAGCCACTTAGCTTGAAGAACAATAACTTGAGCTTGCAGGGCAATTCTATGGCCAGGCAATGGGTAAGTTGCCACAGGGACATTTCCCCTGTGGACACTGTAACATCTGCCCTCTGAGTATTGATCTCAAGCAAGTAAAACACCCCTGTACAGGACTGGCTTTATACTCTAGGGACTTCTCGACTTGCACTACATCCAATGTAGTCTACCTCATTGTATGCACATGCTCTTTGATATATGTGAGCAGTACTTCACGCTCCATACGTTTATGCATACAGGAGCACCTCTCTAAGATAAGAAATTTAAGTAAGAATGCACCCCTTACTCAACATTTTGAAGTCCACCATAGGAATGAGAGAGAACTAAAATTTTCAGTACTGGAGGTGATCAAACAAACGGGTAATTCAAATAAGTCCTTATTACAAGCTGAAGCTAGATGAATTTTTAGACTAAAGACTCTGACCCCTAATGGTCTTAATAATGAGATAGATTTTTCAGCTTTTCTGTGACAGGTCCGCTTCTTCTCCTCATGTCAAATAAATTCCATCTAGGTGTGTGTATATGTATGCTTTTATGTAGAGTTGTTCTACATTTTCTCCCTATGTGCAATAAATCTCATCTAAACACATATATTTTTCTATGTATTACGATATTCATGAACTGTATTTTTAGAGTGGATATTTATACCTTTATGTATTTTATGAACCAAGATGGTATTTATTTATTCAAGAATTGACTTGTTGTAATATCAGGGCAATTGCCAATATGAGGAGAGTGGAGATATATGGATAGATCTGATGAGCAGATATGTAGCAGATATGTAGCAGAGGAATAGTTGCCCTTTAACAAATGAGTAAGGAATTGGATGAAACCATTATGTGGTCATAATGGGGAGTGCCTCACCCCATTGATATTGACGAAATCGGAGACGGAGATTGGAATACGTTTATTTGTGGAATATTGTGAGTTTACATCATTATTACTCAGTATGTGTGTATGAAGAATGCCCAGGAGCTAAAACTGCTGTGGTTTATTGTAGAATTATTGGCCAGAAGATTTACCTTGAAACGAGTAGAGAAACAAAAGGCCAGCGAAGCTTGTAGCCAGCTATCCGGAATGGCAGCCGCCCGGAACTGATGCCGGAGCTCTCCCTGCATATAGGGGAATGAGCTGCGTTCATAAACCTATTAGGGCTTTGATTATATATGCTCTATGTCTGGGCAACTTTGATGAATGTATATACTTTGATTAATGTTAGTTTCACATGATGTTTGTGTCGGGGACTCTTGTATTTGATGTAATTGTATTTGATACAGTGATTATTGCCTATAGAGGGCTTCATAAATACTGACAAACTTGATTTATACGGGTGTACTAATTCTAATCCTGTTTCTGCTTCCTTGAGCTTGAGCTTCCATATGGTTGAAGTTATTTAAGGAAGTTTCCCTCTTCTGTGTTTAGAAGAGTATTATGCACATCTTACGTCCAGGAGATGATGACCCACCCAAAGAACAGGACACTGCTATGGGAGGTCCCATCTCAAGATGTCCTCCGCCTCAGAGGGAGAATGGACCATTGAATATTTACTGTGAAGGGCCCTTTTCCTCTGAGGACAGAAGGACATCTTGCCCCTCCTGGAGTAATCATCAACATCAACTTCAACATTACCTCTTATCTATTCACTTTACTTCCTGTTCTTCTAGGTTTATCTGTTCTTGTTATGATCTTGCATGTAATTGTTCTTATTATAATTCTAAGCTCCTTACTGCCTTTGGAGTCACCAAACTGAAGAAAAGAGTGACACCTATTGGAAGAGAGGAAGTCCAAATTAGTCCTGCCTTCCTGAATAGAGGGTGGGAATTACTCATCTCAAGAAGTCCTCCTGTCCTCAGAGGAGAAAGACCCTTCATGGTAAGTATCCAATGGTCCGATCTCTCACAGATTCAGATAGCTTTGAGTGACAGGCTACTCCAAGGGATTTGATTTGGTAGCATTAGCTGGAAAGAGGAGAGTCTGGTTTTCAGTCCTGCTGAGAGAGATTGAATGTGAAGAGTTGGAGAGAGAGAGTCCTAATGGAGAGCAATTTTAATACTGGCAGAACTGGGGAAAGTTGGCAAGGAGGTTTGGGAAGTAGTTGCAGACACTCAAACAGGCCAAAGAAAGGGGATAAATCTTCCAAGGAGAGGAGATTTTCCCTACCCAGTCAAACAGGAAGGTAGCTCTGGAGAGTGAAGAGATCCCTGGTCATCTGTGGTTGGAAACTGCCTGTGGAGACCTTCAGTTCTGGTATGTGAAGAGAAGGAGATTGGGGTACTGGAAAGTGGGTATCATCTTTCCTAACTAAAAAATAGAAAGAAAATACTAAAAGAAAGTAATTGGGGGGAAATAAGGGAAGTGGGAACAAAAGCCTCAAATCTCAAGCCTTTAAGTATCTGTGAAGAGCATAAGAACTGAAGTCTGTGCACGTTCTGATTTTATCTCATGTGTGTGTGTGTTGAATTACCACAGAAATTTTCAACCCCTAATTCCACTTGACCTTTCCCCTCTAAAGTAAATAAACTAGTTAGTTATTTTTGGAATTTTAAAAATGCCTCTGGTGCCATTTCTGTTGTTTAAGGATAAGGGAACATCATAGACTCCAAAGAGCCAGAAGTGGCAGGAAAAAGCCAGATCAAAGGCAAGCCAAATAATAATGCAGGAAAAGAATGGGGGGAGGAAAACAAATCCCAAGTGAAATCAATAAAATGCTTCAGAAAGAGAAACTAAGGCATATACAGAAAACAGAAACTCTGTTCAAAAAGAAAGCTAAGGAAGTAAGAAAGGAATATGACATATAATACAACACTGTACTTTGGCACAAGAAAACTTGCAAACAATCTCTCCTGAGTTGGTTTCCTACAAATAGGCAAGCTATATTAGTGAAACCAGCTGTTAACGGATTCCAAGTCCCACCCCATTTGCTTCAGGATTGGACTACAAGTTCACACATATATATGTAATCTTATTAGCTACAATCTGGATTCGATCAGGAAAATTCAGAGGCTCTCTCCTCCCCTCACCAAAAGGAACACAGCAGAGAAACACAGAGCTAAGCTACAAGTGATGCCTTACACAGTTTGGACACTTGTCAGCTTCCCTCAAGTTTTGATGGGAAATGTAGGCGTCCTGGCCTTGCAGCTGTAATGGAGACCCAAGCTGTAAAACCAGGACGCCTACATTTCCCATCAAAACTTGAGGGAAGCTGACAAGTGTCCAACCTGTGTAAGGCGTCACTTGTAGCTTAGTTTACAGAAGAGATAGACAGAAACAGAAACTCCCTTGTGCAATAATGAAAGCTTCTAAACAAAAGAAAATCATGGAGTTTTTTCATTATAGACTGTTTTGGTAGGGAATTTGTTTAGTATTCATATTCATTACTATAATTACAAAACACACCGTTTTTATAATTATTGTACTGAATAATGAAAGAAATGCACAAGTTTAGAGAATATCCCCTCCACTGAAAATAATGACCATCTAACAAACATTCTGATCTATCAGTGTGGTGTAGTGGTTACAGTGTATGATCAGAATCTAAGAGATCCAGGTTTAGGGTATGCTCTGAACAAAAATCATTTCAATTTCAGCTCCAGAATTTTGGGGGGATGACCTTTTACAGTGACTGCTGATTTTCATGTAGGACATTACCAGTTCAGGATTCAAATCTGTGTGTTTCCAGCTATTGGGTATCAATGGACCACTAATTTAAAGGACATCCTGGTACATTCAGTATACCAGGATCTAGAGCCCATGGTTACAGATAACAGGGGGCATCATAATTGTGGAAATTGCAATGTATGCAGTTTTTCAGTCAAGGCTTCACATATTATTAACCCCAGAACCAAAGCCCCATTAAAGGATGCCTATCTGTCCACATGTAAAAGTGTTTATGTAGTTTATGTAATACAGTGTCCCTGTCCAAAACTATACATTGGGAGTACATCAAGACCATTAAAAATCCGTATCCAGGAACATAGATCTAGGATTAAAAACAAAGTTAAAGATGCGCCTTTAGTCTCCCATTTTTTGGAAAATCACACAGGAATCTGTATCTTTAAATTTTCAGTACTAGCAGTGATCAAGCCCAAAGAGGGTATAGATTTTCAATGTAAATAATTACAAGCAGAATCTGAGTGGATTTACAGAATTGGAACATTGGTGCCTGATGGTTTAAATAGTGATATAGATTATACATGTTTTTTATAGACTCTTTATAGAGTTGGGCTATTTTCCAGTATTGTTATTTTTGTGTGAGTCCTGTCACTTTAATAACAGTGTTTGGTATAAATTAGTGTTGATGTCACATGTTAACACGGGTACCTTCTGTAGAAAATTGCTACACTGGTTGATGAACTTTGAAGTCTTGCTATGATTGTAAGTAGAATGTGACTCTTTGAGGGTTCATTGATTTCTTTAAAAAACTCTGTATAAAGATTTCATATATGTATTGTAAAAATATGCATTGTTTTGTAGAAATTGTCATGGTATTAAGAGCCTGAAACAAAGTGTTTTCACACGAAACGAGGTTATATTGCTGGCCCACGCCCATCGGCTCCACTCCATCCTTGACCTCATCTACTTAAGAAATGATCATGCAAGTTTGAAAACTGCAAACTTTATTGACTTTGTATGTCCCCTGTACAAAGGGAATTTGAGGTTGAACTTCTCTTTATATATACCTGACAACCTGAAGGAAAGAAGAAAAAATATTTTTCAAAAACAAAGTTTTCATTATCATATGTATAAACATTGTATTTAATATTATGTTAGTCTCACCAGTGTTGTTGTTATAAGTATCTCTCCTGTATGTTTTGAATAGCTGGTTAAATTGTTTCTGAACTCAAGGTCAAAATTTGTTTTGTATCTAGCTTATAAATTGTAAAAAAAAATTTGCACTTTTGCACTTTAGATTAAACTAAAATTTCTGTATAAAGAACCAAACCATTTTTGTTTCCTCCAAGAGGCTGTGTCCTCTTTATCTTTGTGATCCTATTGTTAAGCTGTTTGTTTTCCTTCATGAGGGGGAAAAAAAGAGTAAAGGCTATCTATACAATCCACCCCAATCTACCCAAAGCAGCCATTTTCTCCAGGAGATCTGATATCTGTGGCCTGGACAGCAACTATAATTTCCCGCACATCCCCAAATATGACTTGAGACCAGTAAATACACGGAAAAAAATATGGGGTCAACTAGTTTATTTAAACATTTAACTCTATCATCATTTATAATATAAACTGACTATTTGAGGGCAGACTGCACTAGGTATCCTCCTTGGGTGTTCACCTGGCAAGTCCATCTGGCTCCAAACATGGCTGGCAGTTTGGCCTGCCTTGTTTATCCTAGCCTACATAGCCCTCCTCTGCCAAGAGGTGCCCAGCTTCATCTACCTTCCCTGATGGGCTGAAAGTCACCTTCCAAGTTTGAGAGATGCTGCTCAGGACCAAGGATGCTCCTTTACAGCAATGCCCAGCCTCATGGCATGTGACAGCCTCTTCCAGACACCCCATCACTGTAATGCCTCAGGGTGTTTGTTTATTAACACTACCTATCCTGAGCAATCCACCTTATCCTTTCCATATTGTGGCCTAACCAGCATTTATTTAAAATAAAAGTATCTCACCTCTGCCAATTTGGCGGAAACCCAAGAAATTCCTGCTCAGGTCTAATAGGTGACCAGCTAGTCCTGCGATGCACTTGTGAGAGAAGGTGGGATGATCACAGCAATTAATGCCTGTTGGGGGAAAGGTGTAGAGATGGGCATGAACAGCAATACGAACAAAAAAAAGCCATGGACAGCCTAATCTGCTATTCGAGAACAAGCTGTTTGTGAGGCTCCATTCTAAATGAACAGGTGGCCGTTACAAGCCTTGTTCATTGCTGTTTGTCAAGCCAGATAGTCTGGCACCTGCAATCAATTCCTTTGGCAACTTAGGCAGGGATTGTCTGAACTCTGTCTGAACTCCTGCTGTTGCTCTGGAAACCCCAATCTAAACCCACTTTAGCTTGATAGGCAGGTCTTCCTTTCAAGTGTGGAGCTCCAAATTTGTTACAACAAGGGAACAAAGAGCAGGGGGGAGGGGGGCTCCCAGCTCTGACTTTGCAGACAGTGGAGAGACAGTTGCTGTTGGCATTTTGATAGAGTGCATTGGAGCTTGAATTTTCTTAGTGTGTGGTGGGATAAGGATCTACCCCTTCAAGTTCCAGGGCTGCTGCCAGGCTCTGGGCTAAGCTATTATTTATTATTGGTACCTTTCCTGCTGCCTGCTCAGGTAAGGTTTCTGGGAGTGGTGCGGTAGGGATCTACCTCTTCAAGTTTCAGGGCTGCTGCCAGGCTCTGGGGCCAAGCTATTATTTATTATTGATACCTTTCCTGCCTGCTCAGGTCAGGTCAGGTTTCTGGGAGTGGTGCAGTAGGGATCTTGACTTAGATGATGGCTGGAGTAGAGCCTGCTGGCCCCCACGAACAGCCAACCATGAACATATTCATGAACAGTGCCATGTCCGTGATTGTTCGTGAGTCCCTGTTCGTGGATCGCAATGAACAATGAACATCATGTTCGGGTTTTTTTTCTGTTTGTGCTCATCTCTAGTGTAGAGAGAAAATTCTCCTGCCACCCAACTTTGGTGTTTTCAGCACGGTCATTTTACAGTGTTTCAGGACCTATTCTGCTTCTCATATTCTCCAAAGTTCTGCATGTGCAAGGGAATCATGGGAAGCAGAAATTGTTTTTGTCTGTCTTCTTCCCATTATTTTCCCCTGTGAACATTCCACATTTTTTTTGAAGCTGCTGACCAGACTCTGCTGGTGCATGTTATGTCTGTGCAGAATCAAAAACTCCCATTCTGCTTCTTGTGACATGGTGTTCCTTTCTTCCAGGAGCTGATTGGTCTGTCTGCCACTAAGCACTCCCACCCTCCTCAACTCTTTGAACTCCTTTTCTACCATTTTTTTTTCAATAAAGTGAGATAAGGGTCATAAGGCTGCTTCTCCATTTACTTTCTACCTCCTGAGAATACACACTCTTTTATTATTTTTCAAAGCCAGGAATGAGTCCTAATGTTATTGCTCATTACTCCTGGCTTTTCCAGCATGTTTCAGGATTCTCCTAATGCCAAGAATGAAAAAAAAAAACCCTAGCATTTTGTGCAGCCTTTTGCAAAACAAAGCGGCAGAGAAGCTGCCAGGAGGGAATGAAACAGCAGCATTTTAACACTTTCCATGCTTGGTTTTAAAAAATATAAATGAGAGTGGAACAAGCATGAAAATTACATATTTTCCCTCAGAACTCAACCACCAATTGTCTATCCTGTGGGCACAGGGCAGCCCAATCAGCAAATACAGGGATGGGGTGGTTGGTCGGGTCCAACATTGCAACATTATGACACATGCAATTTTTAAAAAAATGACATCAGCTCCAGCCTTGAGGTCATGCAGTGCAAAATGATGGAATTCAGCACTGAACTGCGTGAATGCTCAGCATCACCAGCTTAAAGTGTGCCATGTGGAATGAGCCATTAATTGACTGAACATTCCAGGACACTAAAATACTGGACAACACATCCAACTACTTTGTCAGATTGCACAGGGAAGCCATTGAAATTAAGCATAAGCATAATTTCAACAGGAAAGAAGAGAGTTAAAGAATGAATAGATCATGGTTTCCAGTCCTGAAAAACACTAGACTAACAAAATACTCTACATTTTATAATAGCCCTTTAGATAAGATTAGCATATCAACCACCAATCCATATGCAAAAGAACCTCCTCAGGACACAGTGAAGTTTCCCCCCGTTAGCATTCCAAACCATGGGAAACTCTTACAGGATGACTCAGCCTAAACCCACCTTCCTGAGTAGATATAAATTACCTGCTAACATCTTTTCCACACATTGACACTGAGAGATCTCTGTCTTTCGGTGCTACACCTCTGAAGATGCCAGTCATAGCTGCTGGCAAAACATCAGGAACTACAATGCCAAAACCACGGCCATACAGCCCGGAAAATCTACAATAACTAACGTTCTCCGGCCATGAAAGCCTTCGACAATATATGGCTGAACATTGTTAGACCCACCAATGCCACATTCATGCCACATTTGAGCTCATGTGGGCTGAGTCAAGCTGGCCCATGGCTTAAAGCCATGAACCTCACTTTTGGGAGATCTTCATTCTCCTGCCACCACCTTAAGGCTGACAACCCTATTAAACATAAACCTTGTGCAGATGTTAAGAATCTCTTAGACTTTATGAACAAGAAGGGATTGTGATTGCTTTCTGCAGCTTTTCTGATTGTGTAAATAAACTTATTTGTATATATTTGTACCCACAGAGATCGCACTATAGATGTCTGGCTGAATGTGAAAAATGTTAGTGTGGGGCCCTTGGGTACACCACTGACATTTGCCCAGTATATGTGATTTTTAACACCTGTTCAGATATTGATGAGTTTTAGCAAGTAGAATAGTTTTTCTTCCCTACCTGCCAAATATTTACATGGGAGCATGTTTACATTAGCTAAACTGCATTCGTTGATTAAAATGTATTTGTAGTCTGATAAATGGCCATAGCCAGAAACTGCAGGCACCCTGTTTATCACCATTGCACCACTCAGAGGATTTGGGGAAGGTCAGTAGTCAAGTCACAATACTGTAGTGATGGTTTCAGAATTGGGTATAGCTAGTTGGCTTAAAGTCACCAGTTGTGGAAGATGAGAAATAAATGAGCATGGACCTCATTTGCCTTCCTCAACTGTGAGACTGCTTCATCGATTTTCTTTCTTAAGTATTATACAGGTATAAATTATAATGTTAAGACATTTCCCTTTTTTTAAAGACAGGGCTAGCGGTTACATCAAAGGAATAAACAAAAGTATTCTTATAACTTTGGGCAAGTATTCACAGGACAAGGTATAATTGACAACTTATGTTTGATCACAGCCCTTTTAATTAGGAACATATTGCATCTGCTTAACACTGCTAGTGTTTGGGTGCAAAAGATTTTCAGTGTCAATTAATCTAGTAATATCCCTAAGCAAGCTGGAATTGTTGAAGAAGATGGAAATTGGCTGATGAATGTATTGGTCACTTCAGAGGCATGTTCAAATCTATCTTCTTGCTGTCCTAATGAATATGGAAACCTGCCCAGTGTGTGATTGCATTTTAATGACTACAAGGTCAGGGACTTTGCAAGGTGTGAATCTGCTTGCAAGGTCGTCAGTGGCAAGCAGAGCATGGATCTGAAAATAAACAAGGAGCTGTCAGGGATATTAGCTTTTTTTGTAGAAAAGCCCATGGGATGAAAAGGTTAACAGGTGATTGCATTGTAACTTGTTTTGAAACTCAAAATGAGCTCTAAAGGTACGTGCATTATCCTTCATTATACTTTGCATGAGAAATTGTGGTAATTTAAAATGCAAGCAATGTTTGATTATAATAGCACCCTAGCTTATCAGAAGGCTGCATTTATCACTAGGCAAACCAGTCCACTAAATCAACATATGCTCACACAGGGACACCTTTGGAGTAACAGGTAAAATTATCTGGTCAAAGCTGCTTGTGGTTGGGAAGAAAATATCTGCTTCCACCAGATAATCCAAACCAGAAATTACTCACAAAAATGCAGGTCATGTGCATTGCTACCCTAAATTAATTTGATTTTCAATGAGGAATAATTCAAGTTGCTGGAAAAGAATAATAGAAAATGAGTTTAGAAATATTAGGAAAAAATATTAATAGCTTGTCAGAAGGAGTATGAATTATTGTAGAACAATACACAGATTGCTCCTATAGGAAGAAAAAATCCACTAAAGAAACAGCAAATGAGAGAAGACAGATAAGTTAAAAAGTTAATCAGAACACTGATTTTGCTATGTAAGTCAAAATAAGAACTATATTCTTAAACACGAGGTTTCAGAACAATAAAGGGGTAAGTCATGGCTTAATGCAGCATTAGCCCACTTGGCAAAATATGGGCATACAGTTTTTATTCTGTATGTAATGAAGTTTTTAAGATCTGGACTAATTGGATCAAGGCATACATAGAATTTTATCATTTAATTCTTTCAGCTTAATTGAAGGAAGGGTACAAAAAAGACTTTTCTGAAGGGCAAAACTGAACAGAATTTAGAAAGAAGTGCATTGAGGGAGGGCATGAAGAGATGAATCAGTGCTAGGCTCTCATGGCCCTTTCTTATATGCCCAGGGAAATGCCAATCGCCACTTTGGGGTCAAGAACAAATTTCCTTCCATGCCAGATTGGCCAGGGATCCTGGAGGTTTTTTGCCTTTCTCTGAGCATAGAGCAGTGGTCACTGGAGCAGGTGATGGGGGAGGGGGGGGAGAGATAGCGGTGAACTTCTTGCATTGTGCAGGGGGTTGGACTAGATGACCCTTGGGTGTACCTTCCAGCTCTATGTTTCTATGTCAGGATACTTAATTGCTTAATGTGGTTGTCTTGGTCTTGGGGTGGGGGCTTTTTAATTACATTTTCTGGTATTCAGTGGCTTAGTTGTGGCACTGTTTCCTTATCTGATCTTTCTGGATTTGTTTTAATGCAGAAATGTTTGTAACCTGCCTCTCATGAATTCAAGTAGAAAAGAGCAAGAGTCCAGTAGCACCTATAAAGCTTTGTGGAGGGGTATGAGCTTTTGTGAGTCACAGCTTACTTCTTCAGATATTCTTCATGAATTCAGTTAGACTTCTGGTTGTGTTGTGAGAATAGGTCAAAGAGATACTCCCATGCTTAACTAGATACTAATATTTACAAGAAAAATTGGAAGGGAAAAATTCAGACTATGCAAAGAACAATAGAAAACTTACAGGTTGCTTACCAGCTTTGTTTTTGTTTGTTCACAAATCTTTCAGGTAAAACTGATTGAAAAATGACATCTCTTACTGAATGAGTACAACAAAACTGCTGTAAAGCTTTCATAAAGTTTACTGCTGGAAAAAATGACGTTTTCAATACTGAAATTCTGTATTTATTTAAACATATACACTATTATGGAAACTAGAGCGCAGCAATCAGCTAAATATTTTTAACTTATAAGGAACTGAAAGCCTAAATATTCAGTTTTAGCATAGCTACTAGGGAGAATGACTCGCTGAAGTCCATGGGACTTACTTCTGAGTGTATGTTAAGATCTCACTACCAAAATATTGGCTGTTTTCCTGAAAACAAGTATGAATATCAAGCACCAGAGCTATTGCTGTAAAGGCTTTGTTTCTTTGATTTCCCCACAAGCCTCATATAATGAGTTAAATTAAATGCTTTTGTTTTTGTTTTTTATGTCAGTCCAACTTCTTAAATTTCTTCCATCCTTAAATGCTTTAGGGTATGTGCCAATCTAAATTAACATCAAGCACCTCCTACAAACCCTTAGTTAGGATTTAACCAATCCTATAGAGACCTTTTATAAAAAAAAAATCACCAACAGTGTGAAGTAGGTAAAAAGTCTTCCTTCTGGGCCAATTTGAAAGGATTTTTTTAAAAAAATCTTGTTTGTCTATGCCCAGCTAATTCCATATTGCCTTGTGAAGGATGGGAAAGTTTACAGGCAAAAGTAGATGAGGAGGGGTAGGAAGACTTTAAATAGCCTTTTCCCTCTACTCAGCTTTTCTTCATGAGGCATCTTAGCTATCCCCTATGCAAATCTAAGCTATATATTGGATGAATCTGGGATACAGTATGCTGGAGACAGTAGGCAGTATGACACGTCTTTGCATAGCATGGCAGCGTGGAGGGCAATCTAAACTCCCCTCTGTCTGGAGATCAGGGGGCAGGGCCAACAGCCATGTGACCATTTTCTCCAAGGGCAACCCATTGAGTTCCACCACCTCTTTTCCCAGAAAAAAACCCTGCTTTTGACCATTATTGATGGGCATTCATTTAATTGGCTTACTTTGGCAATTGCACTGTGGTGATACAATGAATCTTTTTGTGTAATTTTCAATAATTGTACAAGAGCAAGTAAAAATGCCTGTTGAGTTAGACAGAATGTTATGGCATGTACACACTACATCTATACAGCATCAGTACAAAAAAATGTTGCCTGTCTTTTAACTAATGCAGTGGTTTTTTTCCTGCAGCAATGAAGGATGTAGCATAGATTAACATAGGAGTTACAGAAGAGGTAGGGGAAGGAACAACAAAGAAGATATTGCTTTGGCATTTTTTTAAATCTCTAATTGTATATACATGTTTAATCTGCATTTTCTTATTGCACATTTAATATTTAGAAGAGCAAGATTTGGGTGCAGTAGCACCGTAAAGATCAACTAGATTTCTAAGGTATAAGCTTTTGACAGTCAGGGAGTTCTGACTCTTGAAAGATCATACCCTGTGTCAGGGTTGGGCGGGGCCGCGTGCACCGGTGAGGTTGGGATAGCTGTCCTGGCCTCCCCCGAACGGGTCTGCCTCCTTCCCTGATGCCGGCTGCCTGGTCAGCCGGGCTCCCCCCAGCCTGCGGTAGGTGAGGGCTCCCCCCAATAGGCCCCAGAACTTGGGCAGGCACTGGGCCTGGCTGCCCCTGCCGCCTTGGGACAGCTGTCTCTTCAGTGCAGTTACAGACTGGTTCCCTTGCTCCCGGCCTGGGTTCTGGAGCCCTCCTTTATTCCTCCCCCTATTCCCAGCTCCACCCCCGCTCCCAGGAGCCTGCCCCCAGGGCCAGGCCCAGCACCTGGAACAGGTGGGGCCAGAGGCCAGGGCTCCGCCCCACCCTTTGCTGCCACCCCGTGCCATGTTTCCCTCCACCTGGCTGTTTCCCCCTCTCCCGTGCGCTCGTCCACCCAGTTGCCCCTCGTGCACAATCACTGCCCGCCTCCCATGCAGTGGGGGTGGGCTTGCACATGGCCTCAGCATCCCAAGCTGGGGTGTGGGCGGCGCAGCTGCAGGCGGCTCAGGCCGGGCCCGCCACATCCTGGGGCACCCGGAGGCCGTGCCGTGCCCGTGCTGCCGTGCCGCAGCCCGTCCCAGGGCCACCGTAGCCACCACCACCCTGGCAGCCGGGTGCGTCAGGTGGAGACTGCCCCAGGCTTGGCCACCGCCGCAGCCGCCTCGGCCACCTCCACTTCGGCCACGGCCATCCCCGCCTCCGCCTCCGTCTCCGCCACCGTGGCTGTCCCTGCTACTGCTGCAGCCATCTCCACTGCTGCCGTGGCCGCCTCCTCTTCGCCCGCCCCCGGCCTGGCCCTGCCAAGGTAAGAAGGACTGGGGGGGCGGGGGGCTGCTCATCCGGGGGTCGCGGGCAGGCGCCGGACACCCTGAAAATCTAGTTGATCTTTAAGGTGCTACTGCACCCAAATCTTGCTCTTCAACTATAGACCAACATGGCTACACACCTGAAAATATTTTTTAGCATTTAGGATTCCTACCATATAGTTTTGTCAAGAGGATCTTGCCAATACACACAGGTAGCTGCCTTATGCTGAGTCAAACCTTTGGTCTGTTAATGTCACTATTGTCTACTCTGAAAAGACAGCAATTTCCCAGAGTCTCAGGATGATGTTTTTCACATCACCTAATACTCAATCCTTTTAACTGTTGATGCTGGGGATTAAATGTAGGACTTTCTGCATACAAAGCAGATGTTATACTGCTGAACCATGGTCATTGTTTCACATGTACTTTAAACAGGTGCATCAAACTGAAATTGGGTAAGATGAACCCTGCACAAGTTCCATCCACTTGGTGTGAAACAACTTTCCCTGCTGAATCTCTGCTTGTCATGTAACTGTTATAGGTACAAGAACATTGTTGGGGGGGAAAGTTACCCACCTAGTTGTATGTTCTTTAAAACCACTACAATATTTTGCTCATATCACAGCTGATGCAAACAATGTAGTGGCATTTGTGCAGTTTTTTGCAATTACAAGATATTCTTCCGTCTGCACTGTGTATTTAGTTTGGCCCACATTCCATGGAAAGCAGAATCAGCTGTTTATCAACTCAAGCAAATTTACCAGCTTGTTTCCTAAGTCCTTTAAAAGTCAACGTAGAAGGATACAAATGAAGTCTCCTTCTACAGAGTATTATTAAGCATGAATGCAAAGCTCTTCAGCACCTGCACTTATGTGTATTTCCTGCAAAAGATCTGGAACACTAGGGAATTTTTAAAATTTCATTATAAGCTACTTTTATTGATAAAAAGAGTTAAAAATTAGTATCTTGGATAGACGTTAATACATACAAAGCTGTGTTCATAAATCATGGATGGTCCTGCCTTTATATTCTTGGCATCCAAGATACATCTTGCATTTTATTAGATCTGAATCTGCAGATGTTTAGAAAACTAAAACAAGAATCATATGTGGCAAATTAAACCATAAGATTTGCTAAGGAATAAGGTTGCTGAATATTGTTTCTAATGATAGCAGTTTGTTCCAAATTCTTGAGTTGCTGTCAGGGCAGCATGTAAAGCATTGTGGGGATGGGAGGAAGGCATAAAGGGACGAAAAAAATTACACTCTGAATTTTATCAGAGCAAAGGAAGCCTTTAATTATTTAAGTGACTAAAACGTTATTCTTCTGTCAGGACTCAGGGTGGAAATATATGTTACTAAGTACCTAAGGATGCTCAAGTGAACCTCATTTCACATGTCCCCCCACCAATTTTCCAGTCACTTGCTTGCATAGTCACACTTTAATTTGCTCTGCATGAATACATTCACTCATTTGATATTAGTTCCTCCACAACTGCTAGAAGTATCCCAGTTTCCCCTACCTCCCACATCCATTCCTTGAAATGCAGATCTTGACTCCTTCTCACCCCTTAATTCAATGCAAATTGGCAAGTCAAAGGAGCCTATATTATTTGTTCTTACAGTGAAAACAGAACTAAATTGTTGCTCTACCTTCCGGATGCACTTGCAGATGCAATCACACAAAAGGAGCTCCCATGAAAGCTGCATTCACGTGTGCCAAGCAAGAATACCCTGCATGTGAAATGAGGACCACACATGAAATCCTTCACTTGAGCATCCCCAGAAGAGTGCATTTTCACTCTCAGTCTCAGATGAAGCTGTGGCAGCTGAGCTGAGATGGCCAACACCTAGGGCTAGATAAGTATAAATGATTTGGTGCCAGATTCCCAGAAGTCTTACTTAAAGGGGGGGGGGGGACTCTTGCCAGGTTAATTTTCATCCGTAGTCATTCATATATGGATTACTTGATCATATAATAGTCATAAATATGTTATTTGAATTCCACATGAATTATTATAGATGAAAAACATTGTGTTTGTTCCTGGTATGAAAGTGTTTTTCCTACGGTAATTACATTGTCTCTGCAGTGAGTTCCTAAACAGTAGGGAAGATGAATGAGAATTATCATTCAGTAAAGGTTAAATAATGACGTAGATGCAATGATCACTACTTCCAAAAATTTTAGTAATGCGTAAGCAGTGTGTCTGTAGGGGGAGCTAGAGAGGAATGGAGGCTTAAGATGGGCCATTTGTGCCAATTGCTGCCACTACTATTGGATTGTGGTAGGTAGACTGGAACCTAGCTGGAGCCCTGTAAAGACTATCGTGTAGTTGTCTTAGGAGAGAACCAATCCCCATCCCCTCAGCAATATTCCCTGCCCAGTATCCTAATCCAGTTATGACATAAGTGATAACAAATCATGATAAACAGATGTCTTGTACAACTGGAAATATTACTAAGAGAAAATAAAAACATGGGTCCCATATTTGCCATTTGGGAGTATTAGTAAAAATGCATTCCTCGCCCAAGCACCTTTTAAGGCATTTGGCAATGCCTCCAGCCTGAAGACCACGATGGCTGCAAAGAGGCTCTCTGCCTCTCCCTCCACTGGGTAGGCAAAGGGCGGGCCCCCTCCTAACCAGCTGAAGCTGCAGGCTGAGAGTGGCCACATTGTAATATTTTTATTGTTGAGAGCTGCCCTGAGCCTGCTTGTGGGGAGGGTGAGATACAAATGTGATAAATAAATTGTGCATAAGTACACCTGAGAAATGAATCCAAGACTGGAAAATTTGGCCATTGAGAAAGGGAGAGCTTTCGGTCTCACATATAGGCAAACACATTGCTGGAGTGGCTGTGATAAGTGCCCAGAACTGGGGAGTGAGGCGGTGGGTTTCCTGCACATGCAGTACTGAGAATATTTTTCTGGGAGTAAGGTCCATTGAGTAGACATGAGTAGAGATGGGCACGAACAGAAAAAACAAACAAACATTATGTTCATTGCCATCCATGAACAGGGACTCACGAACACTTACGAACATGACCTGTTCATGAACATGTTCATGGTTGGATGTTCGTGGGGGCCAGCAGGGTCTCCTCCAGCCATCATCCAAGTCAAGATCCCTACTGCATCACTCCCAGAAACTTGACCTGAGCAGGCATCAGGAAAGGTTCCAATAATAAATAATAGCTTGGCCCCAGAGCCTGGCAGCAGCCCTGGAACTTTAAGGGGCAGATCCCTACTACACCATGAAACCCTACCTGAACAGGCAGCAGGAAAGGTACCAATAATAAATAATAGCTTAGCCCAGAGCCTGGCAGCAGCCCTGGAACCTGAAAGGTAGATGCCTATCCCACCACACA
This sequence comes from Eublepharis macularius, assembly GCF_028583425.1. Classification (NCBI taxonomy): domain Eukaryota; kingdom Metazoa; phylum Chordata; class Lepidosauria; order Squamata; family Eublepharidae; genus Eublepharis; species Eublepharis macularius. The sequence goes on from NC_072792.1 coordinate 123,001,609, forward strand.
CAAAGAAAATTCAAGCTCCAATGCACTTTATCAAAATGCCAACAGCAACTGTGTCCCTCTCCACTGTCTGCAAAGCCAGAGCTGGGAGCCCCCCTCCCCCCTGCTCTTTGCTCCCTTGTAACAAATTTGGAGCTCCACACTTGAAAGGAAGACCTGCCTATCAAGCTAAATTGGGCTTAGGTTGTGGTTTCCAGGGCAACAGCAGGAGTTCAGAGTTCAGACAATCCCTGCCTAAGTTGTCAAGGGAATTGATTGCAGGTGCCAGACTGTCTGGCTTGACGTACAGCAACAAACGAGGCTTGCAACCACCACCTGTTTATTTAGAATGGGGCCTCGCGAACAGCTTGTTTGCGAACAGCAGATTGGGCTGCTCGTGGCTTTTTTTTGTTCGTATTGCTGTTCGTGTCCATCTCTAGACATGAGTAGGAATCTGAGTAGATTTGCTTAAGATTACTCTCTAACTGAACTTATTTCTTCCTTCCCCTGCTTCTGTAGTGTAGTTATTTAACAATTAAATCAGAATTAGACAGCAATTAACTAATGTGGCTGATTGCTTTATTTTTAATTTTTTATAAAATGGTTTTTTTTCAAGTTTATTGTGGCATTGGTTATATTTGTTATAAATGGAGCCGTATTTATTTGTATTTCCACTAATAAAGTTTTTGTTTGTATTTTTTGACCTTTGGGGGAGAACAGAATCATTAGCAACAAATATATCACAATATGCCCTGTACTTATCTGAAATAGTTAGTTAATAAAGACCTTTCTTCCCAATGTTAATTGCTTTCTTGTTTTTCATGCCAACTGTAAATTTAGTTATGGCATACATACTCTATCCTTTCACAGATTTTATTAAGAACATAAAACATAAACAGGGAGTAACAGGGAGTCAAGGAAAGCTGAATAAATGATCAAATGGGGCCCTGTAATTATTCCCTAGCCATGTGGTCATGAGTTGATTGTGCGGGTGTTTTCCATGGAATCTGCTCTTCCTTTTCTGTGAGATCTGATTCTATGGCTAGGACTTTCAAAATCAGCTCCCATCCTACCTCCAAGTAATTTAGTCCTAACCCTAACTCTGAGAACAGTCCCAAGCCCTGATAGATCATCAGACCACATCATTAGTCAATATTCTGTTTCTTTTGAAAACCAGTGTATTTTGCAACTGCAGGTGAAGCATACATAGATGGCAAGTCTCCTTCAAGTACTCATACTGATTCAGTGAGAAATGCACATGGTAGTCAATCACTGAAGAGGCTCTGGTTGGAATGTGGCTTCTTTCCTGGGAAGATACAGGTGAATACCTGCTCATTACCTATACACAACACTGGGGCTAGAAGTAAATTTCAGAGACTTGGCTTGGGGTTAATCCATAAAAGTCTCAAATCACAATGTCAAAGTTGTTCCACATAGTTTTTTTATGCAGTATAATAAATAAAAATAAATAAATTAAATAATGTTTGTAGAAGCTGTTGGCAGGGGGAAAAGGAAAGGAAAGAATTGTTTCATCAATGTACCATTTTACGGGCCCGCTAAGTGTCACCGCATTATGCCCACTTTGGATCACCTTAATAGAAGCATAGCTGGAAAAAGTGCAGAGTCTTCCTTGGCCAGAAGCCACAGAAACTGCTTTCCTTCTGGATAGTAATTAAGATTTTTAATCATGCATTTGGAAACAGAGCAATAATTACAAACAAAGTGAGGAGATTCTTTGATGAGAAGACAATCTTAAATGCTACTGAAGTTGCTGGCAATTCCAAAGTAAATTTAATAGCATTTGTTTGCTACAGTACATGGTGCCATTAGCTAAGGAGTGAGCAATGATTCTGTGAAACAGCAGGATGCTTTGTATGCAGTTCGATAAAAATGTGTAAGTGCCGTCTCATTGCAAGAAGTCATCCTCATAAAAAAGAGACACTATGAAACACTACACACACACACACACCATTTCATCGTCTCTAAAATAAACAACCAAGTATTGTTTCTGAGAAGCAGATAGAAAATAAATCTGACACTGCATCAGAGACATTTTAAAGAATTCTTCCACTCACCTTAAAAAATAGAGTGTAGCTTTATAAAGCAGAATTATTTTATTCACTTCATATTATTCTTATTTTGATACAAATGGCTGAGACAGGTATTGGAGTCAATACATTCTTCAGGTTCCATTGATGATCAGGTGGTAGACATTTGTACCATGTGATTCTGCAGGGATGCAGCTAACATTCCAGTGCTGTTTATTATTTGACTGAAAAGACCATAGGAGATACAGAGTGGGGATGACTGCAGTAGCTGATGACATTCACCTCTTTCTTTCTTTTTTTGCAGTATCAGTTCTTGATTTTGCTGTGCTCAATGATATTCTGATGGAATCCAGATTTGAGCAATATTCTATATATGGGTTCTGACTTTGAAGATAGTTCAGAAACTTCAGTCAGTATATATTGCAGCAGTGAGATTGTTGGCTGGTACAAATAGGAAATATCTCATTAGTTCTAATTTAATTAAATTATTTCATTTGATTTTTACCCGCCGTCCCCACAAGTGGGCTCAGGGCTGGTTACAACACTATAGAAACAATTAAACAGTTTAAGATACAGTACATAGAAGTAAAAACAGCCACATTATCTAGTTAAAACAGATTACCCAAGACGGCTATCAGTTTTCACAATACACTCCATCACATGATGATATATGATGTTAATAAATAAACGACTATGGCTGCTATCTTGTTTCTAGACTCAAATTAAAGGTGCTGATTGTGACCTTTAAAGCCATAAATGACTCAAGAGCCACCAACTAAGACTGCTGTGTTATGCCCTACCCACTTGCCCCAGCCTTTTAAAACAGGAGGAGATAATCCAGTGAAACTGATATCATAGCATTACAGAGTGGACACAGTCATTTTGACAGCCCTGGGAAGACTAACAGTGCAATTCTAAACAGAATTATTCCAGTCTAAACCAATTGATTTCAATTGGTTTAGACTGGAGTAACTCTGTTTAGGATTGCACTGTAAGTACAGAAGTTTGAGTATAGGAGAGCAGGAATGTTAAGTTATGTAAGGAAGGACACTGCAGTGGCAGCAGTACCAATCTGAACTTGTCATTGGCATGCATGGCAGTGAAGCAGGGAAATAAAAAGCTTCTGAACAGTCACTCTTTGCACTGTGTCTACAGGCTATTGTTCCACAGGGACCATCATAGCAGGAACAATACTAAGTATTCAAGCCCAGGAATACTTAGTATTCAAGCCCAGGAACCTTTGCTTAGGATGACTGGGGGTGTGGGGAGTCTCTAACTGTGCTTGGCTCTGGTAGCCAAAATTAGATCCAATGGTATACCAGAGGGTCCACATACTCCACTGAGTCCCTTTATGGACTCTTTCATCCCACTTACACCTCAAGATGTTGATATGATCCTGGGCACTGTGAGGCCTACCATCTGCTCATTAGAACCCTGCCCCTCTTAGTTGCTAAAATCTTGCTGGGATGTGGTGACAGGTCCCTTGTGAGAAATTATTAATCTATCTCTCTTGCAGGGTCAATTCATTCAAGGAGGAGACAGAAAGACCTTTTTTGAAGACAGCCTCTTTGGATAAGAATGAGCTAGCAAATTACTGCTCAGTCTTGAATTTCCCATTTCTGGCCAAGTAGCACCAGGATTTCTTTTTTTTTTGAAAGTTTTTTATTATTTTTTAATATCTAACATAAAAAAAAACTACAGAAGACTACAAAAGTATAAAGGGGAGGGGGGGAAAAGGGAAGGGAGAACTGGGAAAAGGGAAAATCAACATACAAACAACAAACACTGCACTACATGCCTTGTATTCCCTTCATGCTGCAATTTTCCTTAAAGTTAACTTTCTAATATGCTATCAGATTGGTAGGTCTTATACAATACAAATTATATTCAGGATCAGGACTTCTCCCCCCCCCCTTGCATCTCGGTCTCAATTCTCTCTGCGCAGCTGGAGCAGCTGCGCCCGCTCTTTCCTCCCCCCCACTTTCCCCTTCAGACTTCGAACTTTCTTCCTGCTGAAACTCCTGATGGTAGAACAAAAAGTCTGTCAGCTGCGCGTCCGATGTGATCTTGTAAGTTTGATCTTTATATCTGAACCAGACGCCTTCTGGAAACAGCCATTTATATTTTATATCACATTTCCTCAAGAAAGCCGCAAGTCCTTTATACTTGAATCTTCTTTTACGAGCCAAAAATGGAACATCCTTCAATATTTTAACCTTATTGCCCAAATAATCCAAGTCCACATTATACGAATTGTCTAAGATGGTGTCCCGAGTCTTCTTAGATGAAAAGTCAATAATAATCTCGCGAGGCAGCTGCCGCTTCATTGCATACTTTGAAGATGTCCGCCGGACTTCCAAAATATCGTTTTTTATCTCTTCTTTAGTTGCATTTGAGAATGGCGCCAAAAGTCCAGACACCAAATCTTTTAAATTTTCACTTTGCTCTTCTTTTACATTTTGAAGATGCAATACCGTTTGGGCACGGTCCACTTGTAATCCTATTATTTGATTCTCCAAAAGCTTCACTTCCTTACTTGTTGCTTTCATGAGTACTGCGTTCTCATACGCAGACTGCTCTGCTCCGGTCGCTGTTTCTTTAATGGCTTTCACCTCGCTCTCCACTGAATCAACCTTTTGCCCCATTTCATTCAGTTTTGCTACAAAAGGCTGCACAGCATCGAAAACTGCTCGTCTCACCAACTCTTCCAAAGTTTCCCCCTTCCCCTGTAACGTCGCCATCACCGATTTACTCATTGCTGGGCTCTGCTTTCTCATCGCCATCTTGGGGGGGGGGGGGCGCCAACTAAGTTCCGAAACTCGGTGCAGGGGAAGAAGTCTGCGCCTTTTTAGCTTCAATTCCCACCGATCCTTCGCATACGCTTAAAAATCAGAAGGGATTCGCTTACTTACAGGTCTTCACCTTAAATCTGCTTATTGCCGTTCCCCATGGCCCGGCAGCACACGCGGTGCTGTGCAAGTCTGCCGGCCTCCGTTGGAGCAAGCGGGCAATTTACCCCCTGCATTACTTCCAGGAGGTTCTTCCCGTGGCGCCCCGGATCCAGGCTCCCTCACTGGGAGTCCTGGGGGTTAACCCTCGCGGGTCAACCGCCCGGTCAGGCTGCTCAGACAGTTCCGCCCGGACCTGCGGAGAGGAACGTCCGACATGGCCGGGAAAACGAAACCGAATCCGTAGCACCAGGATTTCTTGATGGAAACATCTGCATTGGACCCATTCCAGTCCATCCTAAGGCCTGGCACTGAAACACCTCTGATGGAGCTAGTTGAGGATCTCTGACTCCACCTGGATAAAGGTGGACATGTACTTCTTGGATCTGTTGGCAGCATTTGACACTCTTGACCACTCCATTTTGGTCAACCAGTTGGCCTCACTGGGCATGAGGGGAAATACTTTGGCTTGGTTCTCCTCATTCCAAGGACACTTCTTTAAGGTTGTAGTTGGGGAGGATAAGTTGACTTGGTGAGAACTCTCTTGTGGAGTCCCCCAGGGATCGATTCTTTCTCCAAGACTATTCAATATTTATATGTGCCCTTTAGTAGAGATCATCAGGGGATTGGGAGTTGGATGCTACCAGTATGCTAATGACACTCAGCTCTAGATCTTGATGGATAAACAACCAGAAGTTGAGATCTCAGTCCTTGCCCAGTGCCTGTGTTACCCTAATGGGGAGGTGTCCTTGCAAGTTGGGGGAATTAGCATTCAAAGAGATGCAGTGAGATGGAGGTAACTGGGAAATCTCCACCTACGTATGCCAGGATTGTTCCCTTAGATAACTCTCAAATAAACAAACAGATGTTCTACAGAAAAGGTTTCTTTATTAACAGAGTAATAAAAAGGCAAACACACAGAAAACATGCACAGCATACACACAGAGCTAACTAAGAAAACAATGAGGAAATGGGAGAGCAGGGTGATAATTACCAGTCTTGGAAAGAAGAAGGCCTAAAGAGGAGCAGCAAAACAACCAGCGTTTCATGGAGGGAAGGAGCTCAATGGAATGGGAGTGTGTGAGCAGGTACCAAGACACACATGCACTGATCACATGGCTGAGTAGTCCAGTTATAGGGCAAAATGTGCCCTGGAGCAAACCTGACATCTTGCTTCCAAAAACAATACCTTAATGGCTTGTCTGGGTGTGGAACAATAAATTGGGAAATGTGTGATATGACTATCTGGGATGGTCTATAGGTAAAAATATTGCTTGATGCCCTATTAACTAACGAACAGGAAGGCTATCAAATTTGCTGAATAGCTTGCTTAGGTAAGTGTGAGAGAAAAGGTGGAGGAAGTCATTGATGAGATTAGGCAGGGAGGTGTCTCAGGAAGCTTCATTATCTCTGCTGCTCTCCGGGGTGTGGGGGCCGTCAGTCAGTCATTTCCCCTATGACTAATGGCTTGGTAACTTTCCAGTCTCCAGGCTGGCTGGCGTACTCCATACCGAGGGCCAGGCAGTGTCTAGGACTTATGGCAAAGGGCTTTATGATATTTCATATCCACAAACTGCAGTGTGGGGAAGGGGTCTGACTGCTAACACCTGGCTACCATGGTTGGTTGGTTGAGAGATAGTTGGCTGAAGTTAAAGCCATCAAAAACAGAAGTCATGTGGCTGGCTCAATCTGTGCCAATCATTGACCGTGCTCTTCCATTACTTGATGGAGTCCATCAGCAGTGGACTCTGTCAGGAGTTTGGGAGTATGGCTGGATTCTATACTGTTCATGGACAAGCAAGCATCCATGGTGACAAGGTCAGCATTCTACCATCTCTGTCGAGTTTGCCAGTTATCCTCATATTTATCTTGTTCTGACCTTGCCGTAGTGATTCATGCTACAGTCACCTCTTGTCTAGTCTACTGCAACTCACTCTACATAGGGCTATTCTTGAAGGCACTTCAGAGATCTCAGTTAGTACAGAATACAGTTGCCAGACTGCTGACCAGCACGCCATGGTCAGCTCATATCACTTTGATTTTGATACAGCTGCACTAATTTACAATTGGCTTCTAAATCAAATTCAGCGTGTTGATATCAATCTCTAAAGTCCTTAATGGTCTAGGACCCTCATATCTTCAGGACCATCTCTCCCAGAATAACCTCCTAACTCAGGAACTGTTGGTGGTTCCTGGACCTAGAGCCATTTGACTCTTTTCAACCAGAGGGAGGGCTTTTATGGCTGTGGCTCCCTCCCTCTGGAATACATTAATGGAGAAGACTCACTGTCTCTGGGTTTTTATGGAATTCCAGAGAGCCTGCAAAGCAGAGTTTTGTCTGGTATTTGGCGGCTGATTCTGATATTTTTAATGGCTTGATTTCATATGATTTATTTTTTATAGATAATGGAATGGCACTGTTCTTTGAGATATATGGGTTTTAATGTTTGTATCGTACTATGTTATTGGGTTTAAATGTTTGTATTTATATTATTTTAATAGTATATTTTATATGTATGCTATAAACTGCCTCAAGTTTTAAACATAGTGGAGAGGTGGTATATAAGTTAAATAAATAAAATAAAAATAAATAGGAGCTGGGTTTCTGGAGGAAGACATTGTAAAATGTGTGTAAAAATTAAAAACACCCCTTTTTCAGGTTCCTGAGATCCCAAGTGGCAGAATTTACCAATCGTATATGAAGATAGGGGTGAAAAGCCCATAAATTTGCTATGTGAGTATACTTTGTTTGAATGAAGATCCCTAATTAGCAGATTATCTTGTAATCTATTAAAATCTTTAAAAATTGCCTGGAATCCAGACTACACATATCCATGGGTGCAAGAATTTCTGCCCACAAAGCCCAAAATGTCCCTTAAAATCCTATTCCCGGGGAAGGGGGTGTCACCTCTTCCCCAAAAACAAGATTCAGGGGATATTTGGGGCTGCATTGGGAGGGGTGAAGGGGCAGGTAACACTCTGTAGGCTGAAATCCTTATGTCTGTGGAAACATTAGTCTGATCCTATTCTATTTTTAAAAATTATTATTTTGTGTGTGTTACTTCCAATTAAATTGTTTTTGCTAATGCTTGCCTCAAAAGAAACGATAGTAAAATAACAACAAATGCTGGAGAAAAACTGGATTTCACTGCTAACACTGCTAGAGATGTCAAGGAAGAGGCAATCAAGGCAAATTTTGAAAGGGAGATGACTGCAGATACCAAATGCTTGAGCTCTGTTGTCAAATGAACTGGGAGATCAAGCAACACAGAATGTTTCCTTTATTTCAGAAATTATATTCCCTCCATCTCTTGATCATCTCAGTTTCAAGATATCCATCTTCTGTTTTCAGAAGAATTTCCAATGTTCATTAGGACCCAGTACATTTTTTAATTTGAGATTTATTTATGTATTCTGGTCCATTTCTCACAATGTCTTCTCTACAATAGAATCTAATTTACTCATATTACCTACTTTTAGTTAATCTGAGCCACTATTAAGTGCAATGCTTTCAATGCATATTAAAGGCTCTAAAATAATTTTTTTAAGTTATTCAGAAAATCTCTACGCAATTGAAATCTTTGTAGAAGCACTTAGTCATCAAAACACATCTTTCTTGTATTAAGGCAGTACAGATTATAACTGCAGAATACTGACAGTATGTTTGACTTTGTTGTGTCAAAAACCATCATTATCACAAATGTTTATTTAAAAGATTTTAAACCTGCCTTTCTACCATTTTATATAAACCTCAAGATGGCTTATAAAATCACCAAAAATATAATCACAAGTAATACATACAACACAAAGCTAGTTTTAGTTTTAGCTAGTTTTAGTTTTAGCTAGTTTTAGCTTCCCCTTGCCTTTCCACAATATCTGATAACACTTATCAGTTCCCTCTTCAGGGTGTTGCAATTGCAGTTAAAAATACTTCTGCATCTTCAAAAATGTCTGTTAACCTTTCACTCAGAGTTCCAGGGCTATAAGTCTCCTTGGGACTGGGACTTCTTCCTTCCAAAGGTGTAATGGAGAGGAAGGTGACAGCTTCCCCCATTCCCTCTGGTGGAATCAGCAGTTAAATTTGTAATGTGGATAGGGTTACCAACCTTAAGGTAGAGCCTGGACTCCTAGAATTACAACTACTCTCAAGACAGCAGAAATCAGTTTCCCTGAAAAAAAAGCAGCTCTGAAGGTTGGATTCTATAGCACTACATCCCTGCTGAGCACCCTCCCCTTCAACCTTCCCTAAGTATAATCTCTCCATGAATTTCCAAAACTGGGTTTTGCAACTCTAAAGATGGAATGAGGCGTCATCAGTTGGAGCTGGATCTAAACATAATGAAGAATGCCTGGTTACTACTAGACATGGGCACGAACCAAAAAAAAAACCGAACAAGGAGGTTCATAGTTTGTGGATTTTCACGAACCAGGAACCACGAACTGGCACGGAACTGAGACCAGTTACGAACCAATTTGTGGTTTGTGGGGTTTCTGGCTGCTTAGCAGCAGCAGGCAAAGGGGCTTTTAACAGTTTAAAGGGCTCTTTCCTGTCCTGCAAGTGGCAGGTCCCTTTAAACTATCAACTGGCAGGTGGTGGAGGGGGATCCCCCCACCACCACCTGCCAGCTGATAGTTTAAAGGGCCAGTGGCAGGGCCCTTTAAACTGCCCAAACCCCAGTCCCCCACCCACCCCAGCCCCAGCCCCAGCCCCAGCCCCAGCCCCAGCCCCAGCCCCAGCCCCAGCCCCAGCCCCAGCCCCACACTTACCTTCCCCTGTGACATGTGGCATCCTCCCTCTCCTCCCACAAGGGGCAGGAAGGCTGTTTTTGGCCTCCTCCATCCCTCTGCGGGTCCGCAGGGCAGCAGAGGAGGCCGAAAACGGCCTTCTCACCCCTCAAATGGCCACTGTGGCAAGGCCATTTCCGGCCTCCTCCACCTCCCTGAGGACTCGCAGAGGGATGGATGAGGCTGAAAATGGCCTTGCTGCCCCTCAAATGGCCCCTGTCCCTGCGAGCTGATAGTTTAAAGGGACCTGCCGCTTGCAAGCTGCAGGGAAAAGTTTAAATGGCCATTTCCTCAGGGAAATGGCCATTTAAACTGTCCCTTTCCCAATACAACCCAAACAAACCCAAATCAGTAACCAGTTCGTGGAAGTTTGTAGAAAGGAGCTTCCATGAACCGTGGTCTGCAAACCATGAACCGGCCTGGTTCGTGCGTTTTTTTGTTTGTAATTGGATTCGTGCCCATCTCTAGTTACTACTACCTTGCTCCTTTCCCTGTGTTGTCCTTAGCAGTGACAGTTAGAAACTGCACAGATATACATAATAAAGATTGTATTCATTCAATGGATATTTGCTTATAAGAGTTCTCATCTCCTGTAATGAAAGAACAGTGTTGTTCATGTGATCCAACTGATACACCATTATCATTTAGAATTTAAGTACAAATCCCCATAAAACACAGCACATAATTTTGAAAATGAAAGCCATATATAGTTTTCAGTATTAATTTCAACACTTAATTTTACATGATTTTTTACAATGTTGGACTGAAACAAATTTGTACCTCAAAATGAGATATGTTGTAGATTTTATGGTTAGAAAAAGTAAAATATCCAACATCCAACATCAATATTTGATATTTGACAGCTGATACTTTATATTTGGCAATCTGTTATTTGACAATCATTAGTTTGTATTTGTCCATTTTTGACAGTTGACTGTCAGTGGTATTTGAAAATTGTCAGCTGTTGGTATCACAGTATTTGATATGACAAGCAACACTGTGATGTTTTACATCTCTCAGCATTTTATATTTGAAACTACATATTAAAAACATCTCTTTGATGACCTCAGAGACCAGGTATCATCAGCTCTCAGGATTCCTATGTCTTTCTTTTGGGTTACTTTTTAGATTTCTATCTAGATATTCTGTCATCAACACTTCTCTCACACTTACTTGACAAAGCAATGGATCACACACTCACTGACTGGGTGAATTACAGGCCAAATTATTCACTGTCACATTTTAGCTTAGTTTTGAACTAACACCATGAAGGCAACAAGAACTATATTCATGGAAAAAATATTGTTTGGGAATAAGCAATAGAGGTATTCTTTTGTTCTCTACTACTGTGTATTAGAAATATTGCAGGTATTTTTCAGTTATACGCAAGAGTTAAAATAAAGCCATGCACTCTGACTTGAGAGGTATGAGTATTACTCTCTATGATCCTGACAATATATTTTTTCAGAATTTAATAGACCGAGCGCTTCTTTTTTTTCCAAAACATAGTCATGAAATATTATGCAGTGGTCCAGGAAAGGGAGGGCTTCAGGAAAAAAAGATAGCAAAGAGTCCAGTAGCACTTTAAATTGCAAAGAGTCCAGTAGCACCTTTAAGACTAACCAACTTTATTGTAGCACAAGCATTCAAGACGAGCCACAGCTCTCTTCGTCAGCTCTCTTTGTCAGATGCAAGAAAGACTTTTTCTTATACATAACCATAATACATAGACTGCTGCAGGGGGTGGGTGACCTTCACAGTGACATAGAAACAGAAAAGAACAAGTTAGGAACTAGCAAGGAATTATGAGGACATCTCACGTTCCTTTCCAGCACCATGTCGTCTTTCCCTTCCCTGCACCCATAGCCTTTCCCCTTTTTCTGCGTCTTTTTCTTCTTCCCATCCACCTTTGCCTGTCCCCTGTTTTCACCTTACCGCCTTCCACCCCAGGCAGCCCCTCTCCTATGGATAAATTGCACGGTGCCAGCTGAGCCAGGCCCAGTTGCATAGTGTGGAACCTGCAAGAACTTATGTGGGATACTTCTTTTCTCTACATCCCCTTCCTCCAGCCCAGCACCAGGGTTTCTGGTGCCGGACTGCACGATGATGTCATCATGTGACAACGTCATCATGCAGTGCTGCCAGTGGGTGGCTGAGGTGGAGCGAGGAGGCCGCCCGTGTGCCGCATGCTGCCCTGGCTGCCTGTTGTCCCTGGCCTGTGGACGCAGCGGCGGTGCGGGGCTGGCCAGTGGTAGTGTGGGGTTGGCTGGCGGCGATGCAGGGCTGGCTGGCGGTGATGCGGGATGCACGACTCCGCCCCCAGCACCCCTTCTGGCGCCCCCTCCAGCCCCGCGGCACCCATGGCCCCTGCCTCACTGCCTCAATGGTGGCACCAGCCCTGCCTTCCCCAACACTGTTTCTTCTTTCCCTCCTCCTAGTAGCCCCCATATGCCTTTTATCTGTCCCCCATCTTCATCTATATTTACCAACTTACTTCATTTATATGTCTTTCTCCATAGTGAGGACCCAAAACGGCTTACACCATTCTCCTTACCTCCATATTATCTTCACAACAGCCTCGCAACAGTGGTAGGTTAGGCTGAGAGTGTGTGACTAGATCAAAGTCACCCAGTGAGCTTCCACAACTGAGTGGTGATTCGAACCTGGGTCTCCCACATCCTTCTCTGAAACTCTAACCACTACACTACACTGGTGGGGGGGGGGGAGGCTTTGAACAGTAGCAAGCAGCCCGGCCTGGGCCATGCAAGTCATGGGGCATCAAGTAGTTTTTCTGGTCCTGGTCCCAATTAGTCCTCCTTCAAAGGCCAAAATAGCCCTGGAAAGGGTCCTGCTCCCTCAACCATGCCTTTTCCTGACAGAAAGGAAGCCTGGAATACTAACCTGTTACTTAGTTGCCTTGCAACTGCCACTGAGGGTATCCAGTTAAAGCTATAGGAGCTCCTTTATTTTTATTAGGTTTCAGATTTTTCTGCAAACCTGAGTCATTTTTCAGGTGTGTAGGAAGATCTATCTTGTCCGTTCATGGTTCCAGTCCCCGGATTTAAGTATCCTCAGATCAGGGGACACTTGGCTATTAGTATATAAGATGTAAAAATATTCAGTGCTTTGGAAGAATGAGGGAGCTAGTAACTCAGAAAAAAGTGATAGAGTATGAAATACAAATTTTTATTTATTTATTTCAAATTTGTATTCCGCCCTCCCTGCAAGCAGGCTCAGGGCAGATAACAACATATCAAACATACAATTCAAAATTCATGTTCATTAAAAACAACACATTTAAAACAGAATGGTGGACAGCCTTCACAGGGAGGGTTAAAATGTATACAACCCTTTTTTCCAGGCTGGCGGAGGCCCAGCCTCAGCCATATGCCTGGGGGAACAACTCTGTCTTGCAGGCCCAGCGAAAAGATAGTAGGTCCTTCCAGGCCCTGATTTCAGCAGACAGAATGTTCCACCAGGTGGGAGCCAGGACCAAAAAGCCCTGGATTTAGTCGACGCCAGGTGGGCCTGCTTGGGGCCAGGGACCACCAACAGCTGTTTGTCCCCTGATCGGAGTGTCCTCTGGGGAATATGCTGGTCCCAGTCCTCACAGAGCCTTATAGGTCAATACCAGAACCTTGAATCTGATCCAGTACTCCACTGGCAACCAATGCAGCTCGCGTTAGAATGGTGTTATATGTGCCTTATTTCACACTCTCCTACTAACACACGCCACTGCATATTGTACCAGCTATAATCTCTGGGTCAGGCTCAAGGGCAGCCCCGTGTAGACCGAGTTATAGTAATCTAGCCTAGAAATGACTGTTGCTTGGATCACTGTAGTTAAGTTAAGTCACGGGTTGACAGATAAGGGACAAGTTGCCTGGTTTGCTGCAGATGGGAAAAAGAGGATCTGACAACTGCTGTGACCTGTGCCTCCATTTTCAGGGAGGCATCCAGGATCACCCCCAGGCTCTTAACCCTCAGAACTGGCACTAACAGTTCCCCGTCAAGGGCCAGGAGCCTGAGTCCTGAACCTAATCCCCTGTGGCTCGAGTACAGGACCTCCATCTTTGTTGGGTTCAGTTTCAGCTGACTCTGCTTCAACCAACCAGTCACGGCTGCAAAAGCATGTTCATAGACATTTGGGGCTGAGCTGGGCTAGCCGTCCATCATCAGATATAACTGGGTGTCATCTGCATATTGATGACACCCAAGTCCGAAACTTCACACCAAATGGGAAAGGGGGCACATATAGATGTTAAACAATAATGGGGAGAATATTGCTCCCTGTGGGACCCCGCACACCAAAGAGTGGCAGGATGACAATTTCTCCCCAAGCGCCACCCTCTGTCCCCGACCATGGAGAAAAGAGACAAGCCACTGTAAGGCAGTCCCTTGTATCCCCACATCGGCGTGGCAGTGAGTCAGTTCATAATTGTATCGAATGCTGCCGACAGATCCAATAATATCAGCAGCGCCATGCCACCTCGATCCAGATGTCTACGAAGATCGTCTATGAGGGCGACCAGCAATGTCTCCGTCCCATGTCCTGGATGGAACCCAGACTGGAAGGTGTTTAGGGCTGAAACATCCTTCAGGAAGCCCTACAGCTGTTCCACCACTGCACCTCAATCAAATAGGTGCAGAGTGGTAAGCTGCAGTACTTCAGTCCAAGCTCTGTCATGACTTGAGTTTGATCCTGGAGGATGCCGGGTTCAGGTAGCCAGCTCAAGGTTGACTCAGCCTTCCATCCTTCTGAGGTTGGTAAAATGAGTACCCAGTTTCCTGGGGGTAAAGCGTAGATGACAGGGGAAGGCAATGGCAAACCACCCCGTAAAAAGTCTGCCAAGAAAACTTGATGCGATGTCCCCCCATAGGTCAATAATAACTTGGTGCTTGCACAGGGAACTACCTTTACCTATAGATATATAGGTAAAGCCTTTTGAATACACACACACACACACACACACACACACACACTCATATATATATATACACACATATAAACACACACACAACTATATATATGTGCCCCAGTTGATTGGAAAACTCTCAGGGGAATAGCCTGGAATTTGGAATTGAACAGGCAGGGTTAAAACTACCATTTGTTCTCTAAACATATTCAATTCTGACTGCCCATTCTTATTAACCAGCTTGTCAGCACATAACTATTTTCATTAAATTGCCTAGGTATTCAATTAAACTGTTGGTCTGTTCCTGTTTGGGGCCGGGCAAAGAAACAACAGCTTGTATTTCTCAAGCTTTGAACTTAAAAAAAAAAAGGTGTCCTGCGTTACAATTGTTTTTTTTAATATATATAATTTCCAAATCTAATTTAGGGGTAGCAAAATAATCCTATGAGCAAATAGATAAAAATATTTACTGCTATGTACAATACTACTAACGTTAAAAAACATTTTACCCAAGGAAAGCAAATTCTTGAATTTAAATTTAACATGCATTGGATATAATATATGCAGGGGGGAGGGGTGTTGAGATTTTTCAATTGTATATGAGTTTAACAATTAACCTTCAATAATATAAAATACTATATTAATTACATATAGGGGAGGATTTGCTGCTGAAGTGAGATTTAAAAGAAAAACCCACTATGTGCGTTAACTCTCCCCCAGCAGCGATATGTGGAGAGAGAGAGGGGCAGAAGGAGAGATATGAATACAGTCATTTTCTCCTGGTTCTAAGGGTCCCAATCTTTTATCAGAATGCAAAGGAAGGTCACTCACCACATCAATCAAGAGCATTTCATCTATTTTCAATTGCTTCTCTGGTTTAGAAGTACCTGGGGAATCCTGGGAGTGTCTTCTTGGACGCTTCTTGTTCTTGTTACCTTTTTTCTTCATAATTAGTGAAAGAAAGCTCTTATTTCTTATTTCTTAACTCGCTTAACTCTCACTTCTTGCTTCAGTTCCCCTTTAACACCACCTCCTTTTCTGGGCTGATTATACTATCCACTATGTGTTGAATGAGTATGCTGTTTCTCTGGACTGCAAGGAAAAAACACCCAATAGATAATACAAACACAGTTTGATTAAAAAAACAGATTTTAAAACAAGATAAGAAGAAAGGTCTAAGATGTCTCTGTGACAAAATGTTACATCTGTGTATGATAGCCAAGTTCCTTTTGATAGTTTTAAAGAACTATGGCCATTTCATACTACTGATTCCCATTTTACATATGTTGGCATCATAATATCTCTTATCATTTAAAATATAGTATCTAGAAATGTAATCCCCTTCTTAAAGAATATACAAGCTAACTTGGCTAGGTGGAAAGGATTGACTTATATATTATGAGTTAAAATTATATATCAAAAATGAATGTGTATCCAATAACTATTTATGTTTTGATAAATGTACTGATATACATATCACAAAATTATTTTTAAAAGATCAGTATATTGCTACCTTAGCCGGAATGAAGAGACAGACACAGGCTTGGAGGTAAAGGGCTGTTTATTAATATAACAATAAATATAACTATAACTAAGGCAAGGGCCAACTAAGCGGTACAGGTCAAGCCACGGGGTCAACCCTGGACCTCCGCCTTGACCTGTGTGGGCGAGCCCCAAAGCCCCGGGTGTAGGCCATCCATAGAATGACTGCAACCCGGCCAGCCAGGCGAATGGATCCCCCCCGCAAGCTCCTAACGCCCCAGCTGTACAGCATGAGGGAAGGGCTTGCCCCTGGGGATCCCCGCAGGCATCTGCCTGTGCTGTAGTAGCCGTCACAAGCATACCGCACTGATGGCAGATCCTGTTCCCACATGGGGAAATGCCACTGGGTGCTCACCGGCCCGCTCCCTATTCCCGAGAATCTCCTGCCACCACAAGGGCCAAGCCTCTGCTTAGGCCCTGGCACCCCACAGGTGGCTCAAGGCCAACCTCAGCCCTTGCCGAAAATCATCACGGAAGATATCGTTGCCCTCTGGTGACAAGTGTACACCATTCTTCCTGTAAAGGTGGGCAAGTTCGGCCCTTATCCTAGGGTGCAGCAAGTAAATCCCCAAGCCTTCCCCCAAGGGTTTCTTCATAGCTCTGTTGGCCTTATGGCGGGCCCATTCAATGGCCCATGTGTCCAAGGCCTCCCGCCATACCTGGCGTTGCAGTATCTCGGACCAGAAAATAAGCACTCCCGGCCACCGGCGGCTTATTTCCCGAAGGTCATCAGTTGCCTGCAGTGACAGGGCCTTTCCTTGTACTAACCCAAGGTCATTTCCCCCGAGGTGAATGACCAGAATATGGGGGGGCGGACCAGTCTGCCCCCTAAACAAGAGTGGTAACAAACCAGGCCAACGCAGGCCCCGCCGACCCAGCCATTCAACCGTGGCCACAGCACTCAGCCCCAACTGGGATCCGATCGGTGTTCTCCTGGCTTGATGGGCAGCCCAGAACACCATGCTGTGTCCGCAAATCAGGATACTGCGCTTCCCCAGGACCGACGCCACACCTAGGAAAGAGCAGTTAGTGTAGGCAATTAATACTGTGGCAGAGGGCGGACATAGGAGCGAAACGTGCTCGACCACCACCTGCCTACCCTCTGTATGGCCCGCTGGGTGTACCCCATAGCAGTAGCCGTAGAGGCGGCCCCAATCTGAAAAGAATGGGTGCCAAACTTAACCCCTACCAGTCCCAGTTTACCAAGGGCCTTTTCCGTAACTGCCCAAAACTGAAAACGGGTCAAAGGTGCCCCATACTTATGGCGAAACAGAACCCCCTGGGCCTCCCCATGGACTCTCACATAGTCCCGCAAAGCCTGAACCGGGCACAGCTCACGGTCTGTGCAATGCCCCAAGAGCAGGGTGCCCCCCCCGCTGTTCCTGGTCCATTTTAGACCTGCGGATCCGAATGGATACCTTGTCACCTACGAAGGAAATATCCCGTGCTAGCAAAGCCCTGTCGGAGGCATCCCTGCGGGAATGAACCACCAATTCACTAACCCGCAAGGCCCCAAAAAAGGCAACCAAAGAAGCTGCGTGGAAGAGCCTCTGCTCAAAACGCGAAGAGCAAACCTCAGCCCAGGTTGCTCCCAGCCCTTTAAGCACCGATGGGGAAATGGGCTGCCTCTGGTCCCTAGAGGGTCCAGCTTCCCTGGACCAACCCTCTAACATCTTACGTATCCGAAAATCCCCAGTGTCTTCGCGCAGGCCACGTGCCTTGCTGAAGAAGGCCAGAGCAGCTAGCTGGCCCCTAATAGACTTGACAGAAAAGCCACGCCCCCGCTGCGCCACGCAGAATTAAATCAGGTGCTCGGCAGGGACAGGCCAAAGCTCCTGAAGTCCTACCGTCCTCCTAAACTCAGTGAACTGCCTGATCACCCGGTCATAAGCTTTCCGTGTGCTGGGGGCTAAGGCTAACTGGATTGCCCGGCTCGCTTCTGCCTCCCAAGCTGCCACAGCTCCATGGGCATCCGCGCTGGCCGCCGATCGGCTTCTGGGGCCAGGTGCCAAAACCTTTCCATCTGTTGGCGAGACAAAGCGTCTGCCACCCCATTACTCATTCCAGGAACATGTCTGGCCCTAAATAATATATTCAGCTGCAAGCATTTAAGGGTAAAGGCCCGCACCAGCCTCATCACCCTAGGTGATTTCGAAGACAAGGAGTTGACCACGTGCACCACTGCTAGGTTATCATACCAGAAGTGTACCGTGCTGTTAGCCAACTCCTGTCCCCAAAACCACACTGCCACCAGCAAAGGAAAAAATTCCAAAAACGTCAAGTCTTTAGACAGTCCCCACTGTGCCCAATCTTCGGGCCAGCGCTCAGCACACCAATGGCCCCTGAAATAAACCCCAAATCCCAAGGAACCAGAGGCATCAGAGGTAACCTGAAGCTCAGCTTCAAGCAACAAGTCCTCCAAAACGTCACCCCATTGAAAGACCGCAAAAATTCCTGCCAGACCCGAAGATCACTCTGAATACCCTTGCTCAGATGCAACCTGTGATGAGGAAACTGCAATTTCCCCATGGCATCACAAAGGCGCCTCAAAAATGCCCTACCCGGAGCAATTGCCTTGCAGGCAAAATTCAGGTGCCCCACCAACTGCTGCAATTCCAGGAGAGTAACCTTACTCCGACCCTTAAATTCTTCTACTCTACTCTTAAGGTCCTCAACCTTATCAGCAGGGAGCCGGAAAGACTGCTGGACTGTATCCAGATCAATGCCTAGAAAAGTTAAAACAGTGGAGGGGCCCTCAGTCTTCTCATGTGCCAAAGGAACCCCAAGTTCCTCGGCAAGCCCCACAAAGCCAGCCAATAGCCTGGCACATTGCCCAGTACCAGCTGGCCCACAAAACAAAAAATCATCAAGGTAATGACAGGTATCAGGGCAAGCCATGCGGCGCCGCTACTCCCATTCCAAAAAGGAACTGAAGCGCTCAAATGCCGCACACGATATGGAGCAACCCATGGGGAGGGCCCTATCCATATAAAATTTGCCCTCAAACGAAAACCCAAGCAGATCAAAATCCCCGGGGTGTACTGGTAGAAGGCGAAAGGCTGACTTGATGTCGCATTTCGCCAGTTCTGCACCTACACCACACCTCCGCACCACTTTGACCGCCTGGTCAAAGGATGTGTAACGGACTGAACAAAGATGCTCTGGGATGGCATCATTCACCGACCCGCCCTTGGGGAAAGACAAGTGGTGTATAAGGCGGAATTCACCAGCTGCTTTTTTAGGCACCACCCCCAACGGAGAAACCCTCAAACAAGGAACAGGATGGTTGTCGAAAGGGCCGAGGACCCGGCCCTCCACGCACTCCTTCGCAATCTTGGCCCATACCACACCTTCCATGCCAGCCACTGACCGAAGGTTGGCTGACATGAAAGGTTCCCTTTGGCCCTGAAAAGGAATACGAAAACCAAACTCAAACCCGGCAAGCAGGTACTCAGCATCTCCGCGCCGGGGGTACAAACGCAACAGGTGCCTAAGGACCTTCAGCCTTACCGGGCTGGGTCCCTTTACCAGGTCCTTGTTGATTGCTACCCCCCCCAAGCGCTTTCCCCCACCCCCTTGCCTGGACTTAGGGCATGCCGAGTATGGGTGGGGGCCACTGCAGGAAGGACACTCATGTCGGTACTTACAAGCCTTCCGATTGCACTGCCCCTTGGATGTGAAATCCCAACAGAGCAGCCGGGGTTGAACCTGCTGCCCCGCGGGGGCGCGGGAACCAGATGCCGGTTGGGAACGTTGAATAAGATGGCCACTGTGGGACCTATCCCCAGAATTAGGTTTGGCCGGGGACATGACCTGCAACCAAAGCTGCTGGTGCACCTGGTCCCACAGCAGGCCAGGATTCATAGCGGCACGCATCCTGAACTCCTCATCATACTGGAGCCTGGCCACCCCCACAAATCCGGTGTATCCCTTGTAAATAATGTCTATATATTGAAAAAGAGACACAGCCCTCCAAGGCTGCGCTCTGGCCAAAACCCCGGCATAAATCAAGAACCCCGTTAACCAATTTGACCAATTCCGGTCCACCTTTCTGCGCTTAATCTTTTCTTTATCTCTCTCATCCAAATCATCTTTATCCTTCTTCTCCAGTTCCCTGAAGAGAAGGGTAAAGACATCCACATACTCCCCTTTTAATATTTTCTCCCTGGTGGCTTGAGTTAAGTGGTCACCGAGGGGTAAAGCCGTATCCCTGAATGGTAATGCTCTGTATGGCACCATTCCATAAGGCATTTGCCAACAGGGGGGAGAACCCCACTGACATCCATAGCCGTATGGCAAGCCCCCAGTCTGGGGTGCAGAGGATGTAGAAGCACCAGGTGCCTGCTGTTGGCCATAAGAAGTCCCAGCCCCACTCTGCCAGGTTGCAGGAACCGCCGGGGGCCAAGCAGGGACAAAATGTTGTGTAACTTGTGAAGAGCAGCCAGGGGGCGCTGAGGCAGTAGACTGACCCCAGGGCCCCCAAGGCCAGGTGCATGCCTGGGAAGGCTGAACAGACTTATCCTCCTGCACCGCTGGCTCAACCGCTATGGCCACCTGTCCACAGTCCACAATGGACTCCTGCTCGGCTTCAGTCCCTTGTACCTCTTCAGGCGGCATGGCCACCCCCTGGCTGTTGCCAGTGTTGATATCTAAGTGTCAAAAGCCAGTGTGCAGAGGCTTTAGATCAGAACGATCAGTATGACAGGTAGACACATCAGGTGACATAGAGTCAGATGGTTAACTTAAGAGTCAGGAGACCATGAAGTGAATGACTCAGCTAAACTCATGCATGTATCTGATTGGGTGTCTACATGTATATATAGCTACTATGTACAGTATGGTAGGGGCTTCTTGCAAGTCCAGGTGTAGGCGAAGCACTTTGTCTCTCTGGACTGTAAACTTGTATATATTGCTCTTAATCCACCTATAAATAAATTGTATTATACACCTTTACTAAACAAACAAGGTGTGGACTCTTTGTGGATCCTTCTTAAGCTGGTGCAGTCACGCTCAATACACACTATTCAACAGGGCTATGGGCCCAGATAGACTGCGCCAAGCTGAGGAGGCTCTACTGAAGTAGAGACGCAACAGAGTCGGTGGTGGATGTTGGCACCTGACGGCTGCGATCCCTCGGAGGAGGAATTATTGCCGGTGGAAGGTGTCAGTGACCAGGAGGAGGAGGAGGCAAACGAGCTCCCTCAGACCGGTGCAGAAGCAAGTATGGCACAGAGTACGGTCGTGTTGGTGGAGAAGCTGACCTCCGTGAACTACTCCATTTGGTCGTTGCGTATGGAGCATTTTCTAAAGAGAGAGGGGCTGTGGAAAAGTGTCAGCAACCCCCCAGCAGCTCCCAATGATGCTGAAAAGATTGCAGATGAGCGTGCTTTAGCTCATATCGTGCTGGCTGTGGGAGATGACCAATTGCTTCACATCAGGGACTCAGCTACCAGTTCAAAGGCCTGGGAAGATTTGAAGCTGATCCATGCCAGAACATCTGCAGGGTCATTAATTATGCTGACACGTCGCCTCTACAGACTTGCTCTCAAGCCGGGGGAGAGCATGCAGAAGCATATAAACAGTTTGACGGAATGTTTCCAGCAACTGGCTGCTCGTTGAAAGCCCACGGAAGACTCTGATAAGGCATACATTCTATTATCAAGCGTGCCTGATGTATATTTTCCTCTTATTGCAAGCCTTGAGAGCCTGGAGCCAGACAAACTCACTTATTCCTATGTTACGTCTCGTCTTCTTGAGGAAGAGGCTCGTGTTTCAACATATGGAGGCTGGCGTTCAAGGACGGAGCAACGAGCAGACGGAGGGGCCCATCGAGGGGTTTCAGCCACTGACGGCGGAGGAGTTGCTAGCAAGCAGCGGGAGGTCACCCAGCTGTCAGCAGCAGCCGTGAGAAGATGTTACAGTTGCGGCTCCACTTCTCACCTTCGTCGTTTTTGCCCGGACAGGAGAAGAAAACAACAGAAGCAGAAGCAAGGACGTGTACAGGAACCTCGGTTTCCGGATGAACATGCGAGGCTGGTCACTGCATCTACTGCAAATAAGTGTTCCCTATGACTATTGGATAGTGGCGCTACTGAGTCCTTCTCCCGATCGGGGGAGGTGCTGTATAATTTACAACAAAGCAACCTGCAGTCTGTGTTGTTGGCAGATGGGAGAGAATCTTTAGTGAGTGCTATGGGAACTTTGCGGTTTACAGCTCTGGAGGAGGACTTTGCACCTGTATATTGTGTTCCCTCTTTGGACCATAATCTATTATCAGTAAGTAGGTTGACCCAAAAGGGGTTTGAGGTCCGGTTTGTGGGGGACAAATGCCAAATAAGCAAAGCCAACAAGGTTCTGGTGAACGGGGAACTGAGAAACAATGTTTATATTGTAGAAAATAGGCAGGCAAAGGCTGACACGGTTACAAACAAGTGTAGCCATGACAATTGTGTGCATTTATTGCACGGGCGTTTAGGGCACGCTAGCTTTGGGGTTATAAACAAAACTCTAACACTCCTGAAGGGAGAAAAGGTGTCAAGCTGCTCAGAGTTCCTAGACTGCACTGTTTGCAAAGCAGTCAAAACAAAGGCATTCCCTGTAGCTAAGAAAAGTGGCCGGGTGTCTACAAAGCCACTTGAATTAATTCACATGGATCTGATTGGTCCATTCCCCAAAAGCCATTCTCAAAATTGTTATGCCCTGGTCCTAACGGACGATTTTAGCCGGTACTCATGGCTGTATGTTATGAAACACAAGTCTCAAACTTTTGATTTGTTTAAGGTTTGGGCAAAAAGGGTACAAAAACAGTTGGGGCTGGACATAAAGGCCATCCAGTCTGACCAAGGGGGGGGGAATTCATGTCTGTAAAATTCTCTCACTGGTGTGATAAATATGGTGTATTGCACAGGGTAGCAAATACAAGTGTGCCACAAGAAAATGGTCTGGCAGAAAGGCATGGTGCCATTATACAAGAAAAAATGGCTGCTATGTTAGCTGATGCTGGTTTGCCAAAAACTTACTGGGCTGAGGCAATTATTTGTGCCTGTTATGTGGTAAATCGTCTGTGGTCCCGTGCTGTGAATGAAATACCTTTTAGGTTACTTTTCAACAGGGACCCTAATCTAAAGTTACTAAGGGTGTTTGGCATGACTTCTTGGGTGCATATCCCTTTAAAACAGCGGAGAAAAGGGGGCCCAAAAGCCTCTAAGATGATATTCATTGGATACCAGAGTGGCATGAAGGCCTACAGGTTTACAAATGAAAACAAAAAGGTATCTTACAGCCGCTCCGCCAGTGTATGTGAACATGCAAGTTGGAAAAGGCTTCACGGGTATGAGAGTGAAAGCCAGATTGCGTTGCCAGTTACCGATGAAATGCCTGAAACAAGTCCAGAGGGGGACGTGAGTGTGAAAGAGGAGATTAGTTCTCCAGCCAGGCAGGTAACACAGGACACACAGAGGTCTAGTCCTCCTATACGTGTGTCCAGTCGTCCTAATAAAGGTGTCGCACCTCAAAGGTATGGTTTTGAAGCTGCAGCAAACTGTGTGCTGGCTAAAGAGCCAGCTAATTATTCAGAGCTTCTCACTTATGAGGGGGAAGAGAAAAAGGCTTGGCTCGAGGCCATGAAGGCCGAATATCAGTCTCTAACTGACCATGAAGTGTTTACAGTTGTACCTAAGCCAAAAGACACAAATATTATTGGTTGTAGGTGGCTGTATAAGGTGAAATGACTTCCCTCCGGTAATGTGCAGAGGAAAGCTCGCTTGGTAGCCCGTGGTTTCTCTCAGGTACAATTCCAAGACTATGACCAGGTATTTTCTCCTACTGTTAGGCCTGAAACAGTAAAATTAGCCTTATGTAAGGCAGGGGCTCAACACAAAAACATAGATCATTTTGATGTCTGTACAGCTTACCTCCATGCTCCTATACAGGAATGTTTATACATGGAGCAAATACCAGGGTATGAGGTGTCAAATAAACATATGGTGCTCAAACTAAACCGAGCTTTGTATGAGTTGCGTCAATCAGCACGAGCTTGGTTTCAATACCCGTCACAATCTCTAAAAGCAGCAGGCTTTGAGCAGGGCAAAGGTGATGCCTGTATTTTTACAAAAATAGTAGGAGGTTCAGAAGTCCAACTCCTTATTTTTGTAGATGATATATTGTGTATATATGAAACAGAAGAACAATTATGTTGGTTTAAACAAATAGCCAAGGACATTTGCAAAGTGAAACATTTGGGTCCTATCTCAAACTATTTGGGAGTGCAAGTGTCAAAAACCCAGGACGGTTTTTTCCAACTGAATCAGAGAGATAAAATTACAAAGTTGCTCTCAGAGTATGGATTAACTGAAGCACATGGTGTGTCCACTCCTATGACTACAGGGTATATCAGGGAGCCAGATGGTTTTCCCTGGGAAGATGTACAGAGATATCAGTCATTGGTGGGCAGTCTATTGTATCTCTCATGTTGGGGCCGTCCAGATATAACACAAGCAGTAAACATGCTATGCCAAAGGTGTGCTAAGCCTTTCCATAGGGATTGGATAGCAGCAAAACGTGTCTTAAAATATCTAAAGGCTACTCTCAATTTCTCTTTGGTTCTAAAAGCCACTGAACCTATGCAGATCACTATGTTTTGTGATGCTAGTTGGGCAGATCGCCCTGACGGTAAATCCACTACAGGACTAGCCATATTTGTAGGAGGTGCTCTTATTGCACATAAGACATTAAAACAGTCTTTGTTGGCACATTCATCGTGTGAAGCTGAGTTCGCTGCCATGAGTCAAGGTATCTTAGAGCTAGAAGTGATACAACAGCTCATGTCTGACATGAGAATGCATTGTGCAGTACCTATTGCTGTTTATGGGGATAATACAGCAGCACAACAGTTAGCCCAAGATGGTGGACTCAAAACACGCAGTAAACACATCTTAATCAGGTATTTGAATGTAAGATGTGCTGTAGAGCAAGGATTCATAAGATTGTTTAGATGTACATCTGGTGACAATATTGCAGACATGTTCACTAAAAGTCTGTACGCTGTACCATTTGAACGTTTACGTGATGCCTTAAACTGCTCTCATACTGGCTTGGAGGAGTGTTGATATCTAAGTGTCAAAAGCCAGTGTGCAGAGGCTTTAGATCAGAACGATCAGTATGACAGGTAGACACATCAGGTGACATAGAGTCAGATGGTTAACTTAAGAGTCAGGAGACCATGAAGTGAATGACTCAGCTAAACTCATGCATGTATCTGATTGGGTGTCTACATGTATATATAGCTACTATGTACAGTATGGTAGGGGCTTCTTGCAAGTCCAGGTGTAGGCGAAGCACTTTGTCTCTCTGGACTGTAAACTTGTATATATTGCTCTTAATCCACCTATAAATAAATTGTATTATACACCTTTACTAAACAAACAAGGTGTGGACTCTTTGTGGATCCTTCTTAAGCTGGTGCAGTCATGCTCAATACACACTATTCAACAGCCAGGTTCACCACGATCGGATGCTGCTGCCTCCTCCAAAGCAGAAATACGCTTCAAGATGTCCCTCTGAAATACAGCATCAGAAACCTTTTTAGTGGGTCGACGCGCCCGAACCCCCAAGCCCCCAGACTGAGAGCTGGCATGGGCTTGTTCCAAGGCAGCTAGCCTGTCCAGCAGCTCCTGCCTGCTGGGTCCACCATCCTCCTCGTCCGAGGAGGACAATGGGGCAGGGGGAGGCCTCTCTGCAGGACGCTTGGCAGGCTGTTTGCCCTTGGAAGGGCCACCACCCTTTTTGGGAAGCATGCTGTGGCATAACAAAATGGCCACCAAGCACCTTCACACTCAAGATGGCCCCCAATAGATGAATTAAGGCTGGCCCAAGAGCACAGCACTAAACAGAGCCACCAAAAGCCCCTGAGCAAGCCCACAGGAAAAATTAACACCCCCTGCAGCCAACTCCCGACACAGGGAGGATATGAAGGGGGGGGGGTTGAAAATGTGGACAGGCCATCCAACTAGGCCAAGCCCCGATGCTCCCTTAACAGCAAAAGCCCCCACACAGGCTCCAAGAAGGGGGGGGCACTCCACCAAAACGGCCAAGAGGCCGCGCTGC
This sequence comes from Eublepharis macularius, assembly GCF_028583425.1. Lineage (NCBI taxonomy): Eukaryota > Metazoa > Chordata > Lepidosauria > Squamata > Eublepharidae > Eublepharis > Eublepharis macularius. The sequence continues at coordinate 123,027,928 of NC_072792.1, forward strand.
CGCAGAGTAAAGGCCGCGCTGCCGCGGCGTACAGGCTGTGCTGCCGCGGCTCAGAGGCCGCGCTGCCGCGGTGCAAAGGCCTCAAAGGCCGCGCCGCTGAGGCCACGCTGTAGAAGCTGCGCCTCGCCTCCGCTTGCCGCAACCACCCCCCTGCTGCCGCCAATGGCTCGGTGGCAATGTAAACGGGGAGGCAGGGAGCGCCCAGAATGGCTCACTCCCTCCCCACCAACTCGCTAACAGCCGCGGGCACGCTGCTGAGGCAGGGCCCAGCTACTGCCGCCGAGAAGCTGCCGATGCTCCGCAGCCGGAACGAGCAGCGCACAAATGCTGCCCTCGGAAACACTGCTGCCGCGAGTCCCTCGCCGCTCCTGGGTCCACCTTCCACTTTGGAGAGAGGGGAAAGGCTCCTTCTCTCTTCCGAAGCAGAAGGCGACTGCTGGCTGGGAAAGCGGAGCCACCTGTAGGCATTGCCTCCGCCCCCAGCCAAAAGACCCGTATGCCCGGGAAGGGAGTCTGCCCCTCCCTCCAGGCAAGGAAGCAATAAATGGCACCCAGCCTAAGCAGCTTTGCTGCAGCTGGGTGTGCCGAATTATTTTGAAATTTTATTTTGGGAGAAGGAAATAGACCTCATACTGTGTTTAGTAAACTACAGCTTCCCAGTGATAAAGGTGATTTGGGGCTTACTAATTTAAAATTGCATCACAAGCTTTTAAAGCTTGTCAAGACAGACAATGGAATTTAACAAGAAAGAGGTTGCCCACCATAGTATTACTTGAGCACTAAAAATTGGCACTGCTGTCCAGATGGAACATATTAGGGTCAAAATACTTGAACCATTCCACAGTTTAGTCTCTAACTATAAGGAACACCAGAAAAGCCTGAGTTAGTTTTGGAGACTCTTTGAAATTCAACCTATTTCTTATGAGAGTTTAATTCTGTGAGGAAACCCTAATAATCTCATTGAAAAATTACCAATCCTTTGGTAGAATGGACTAAGGCAGGAATATCATATTTTACACAGTTAAGTGGCAATAACAGCAACCTGTTATTCTTTGATGTGTTACAATCAGAGTTTTCTCAACTTAAATCTTCATACTGGCAAATACCTACAGCTAAAGCTTAGTGTCCAATCAAGATTTGATCCAGAAATGTTAATGGCTTTGGAAAATCCTGAGATTTTCATCTTTCTATGTTCAATAGAATCACTACTAGAAGCTCATAAATTGTTAGATGCATTCATAAGTTCAAAGCTAAGTTTTAAGCTTTTGGACATCAACAAAATTTGGGGAAAGGATATGGACATTCAAAGTAGCCTCTCACAGTGGAAACAAATTTTGGCTTGATTTTTTTTTTTAGCACAATAAAGCTAGAAATGTTTCTAAACTCCTTGACATCTCTGGTTCAGTTCAGAAGTTCACTTTCTTTGAAAGTTCTCTATGTTCCAGTCATCCTTTATATTAACCGTATTAGCAATATTCTATTTCTGTTAAAATGTATGCCTTAATTTTTTGCATCACTTTCACATAAATGACATAAAAGGCATAATACTACATGTTTTCTATAAATTGCATTACATTCACAAAAGGAGAGGGGCAGTACAAAAATGGACTTCCTGACCATGACTGTAAATGACCAGTTTTATAAAAAAGTATATCCCTATTTCCCAAAAAATAGTTTTTGGCGTTAAAGAGGTTGTGTAAAATGGGGGAAGCACATTTACTCACCTGCCTTGTCACTGCTTCAAATATACCCCCTGAGCAGCTATCTCTTTTGCAGGTTTCAGATGTATTTCCCATTTCCATTTCAGCCCACTTGTTTAATTCAGTCCATGTTCACAAGCATTCTTACCTTGCCATGGAGAGATTGATTCTGCTATCACTTCCTACCCTACCTACCAAAGTTAAAAGTTACAGTGACAGCAGTGGCTCCCACCTACTTCATTTGAGGCAAGGGCCACATCTCTTTTGGCCCAATTTTGTGAGTGGGGAGACTGACAGTAATTCTGGGGGCCCATCCTGGACTTTTGCTCACGGTCCCAGAATCATTAAGATTTTCCCTTGATCTGGACTGCTTAAAATGAGCGGGGAAAGAGGTCTATTATAATTCCGCTCACCCGGCCGCAGCATAGCTGCATAAGCCGGGAGCTGACCTTTGCCACCCTGCCCAGAGGGAGAGACAGGCTCCCTTCCTGGGCATACTGGGCTTTGGCCGGGATGGAGCCAGGATTCTTTTACAGAAAGCTCTGCTTTCCCCGGCCACAGTTGCTTTGCGCATTTGGCCCACCCACCTCACCCTGTCATAGTGCAGGCTGCTGTTTCCAGAGCCAGGTAGGAATTTTTTATCCTTTTCCCTGATTGGCTGTTGGGAAGGGGAGTTTTTTTTCCTACCTTGCACTGCTGGAAGACATTTGAGGTATTGGCCTGGGTGGTGCTGTTTTGGTAAGGTTTCTGGCAGGAGAATTTTGGGAATAGGGTGTGGGCCAGTGAGCACCCTGAGGTGCTTCCCCATGGGTGGGGAACAAGGTCTGCCAACAGTGCGGTATGCTTATTGACAGCTACCATACATGGGCAGATGCCTGTAGGGATCCCCAGGGACAAGTCCTTCCCTCAGGCTGTACGGCTGGGGTGTTAGGTGCTTGATGGGGGGATCCATTTGCCTGGCTGGCCAGGTTGCAGCAATTCAAAGATGACCTACACTCGGGGCTGTGGGGCTTGCCCAGACAGGTCAAGGCGGAGGTCCAGGGGTGACCCCGTGGTTTGACCTGTACCGCTTAGTTAGCCCTTGCCATGGTTTATGCTTATGATCATGTTAATAAATGGCCCTTTAGTTCCAAGCCTGTGTCTGTCTCTTCATTCCAGCTGGGGTTGTAAATGAACCAGCCTAGATTTTCTTTCATTGATGAACTGTGATTCATTATCAGTTATTGCATTATTTCATTAATATTTGCTATGAAAAGTACAAGTACAATAAAATCCAGAAATAAGGCATCAACACTTAGTTTACCAACGGGAAAAAGGGGGCATAACAGAAAAAAGGGAGGGGAGATCTAATGTATTTATTAGTGCAGATTACAAAGTATCTCATTCATTCAATATATTTCTATCCTGCCTGTCTTTTTCAAAATTAAAATTCAAGACAGTTAACAAATACAAATTAATGAAAGTAATGGACTGCCTTTGCTGTCTTCACAGAAAAATACAAGATCATTAGAGGAGTGCACTAAGAACATTTTTGTTACAGTTTTAAATCCAGGGTTTCTGTTCAAAATCCATTAGTGTTTTCTAATCCATTATTTTTTGTTATCTTGTATTTCAGCCCTGTTGTGTGCACAAGGCAAGTGTTAGCTGTGCAGGCGAAGATGCACACTGTTCTTTTCAGGGGAGGTTGAGGAAATAAGGCTCTAGGGCTGCTTTTTTGCTCTTTATGCCACCAAAATTGCACAGAACACAGTCCTCTCTCTAAACCATCAACCCTCCCAGATTTTCTTCATGTACACTACACACAACAACAACAGACCCCAAAGAAGGTGAATGTCAGTGGGCATGCACTATGGCATGAAACTGGTTGCCAAATTGATATTGGTGTTGTTGCAGTGACAGCATTAAATAAAATCCTGCTTTCATGTTTGTTTGTTTGTTTCCCTTTTCTAAGTGATGATAGTGCCAATAAAGTATTCTTACCATTGTGTCCTTCTGTTTCATATTGCTACCATGTTTCATTGTGCTTTGCAGTTTCATTCACACAATGAGGGGTAGTCAGCAGCAAATCCTCCCCTTTGTGTTCAGTCAGTGTTCCACTGAAAAGCAGATTGTTTTCACCTTCGTCATTGCCATTCTCTTCCATGAATCAAGTGCAGGCAGGCAGGCAGGCAGGCAGGCAGGCAGGCAACATAATTCACCACCACCCCGCCCAAACAAGGTGCACTTTCCCCTCAACAGAATTAAATTGAAAGAAGGTTTCTCAAACTGATAGGTGCAAAGGGGTCACAGAGCAGCAGTGTTCCCCTACATCCTGATTAGTAGAGAGACTATAATATTATCTGAATAGCAAAAAAAAAAAAAGCACTTTCTGTCTCCCCACCAATTGAGCGAAATTGAAGCAATATTTCCAAAGGCAATGGATGGCAGGAGGGCTCAACACTTACCCCTTTTCAATGACCCATTTGGCAGGGAGACAATGCCATTGCTCGGGAAGCACCAAACAAAAAAGGCACTCATGAACACTAAGCATATTCTCCATTCCTACAACAGAGTGAATTGGTAAAACTCTTAAGGGCTCAGTCTCTCCCCTTAGCATCTGATTGGTTGGTAGATTTGCTATGAAGGACACAAAAAAGATGATTTTAGTCTAGTGCCTGCATGCCTGCCTGTGCTGCTGCTGTGCAGTAAGAACTGAACCGAAACACAAACTTTTTGGTGGGGGATCTTACAGCTTCTTTTCCTGAATGGGGTTCACTACTCTGGAAATTTCTTTAACTAAATGGAACAGTGAATTCCTGGTGTATTTTTGGTTCATTTGTTTCATTTTGAACACCCCTAGTACTCACGCTGCATGGCTGCTAAGCACCATGACTTTTTTTAATGGATTTTTTTTCAGAGAGGGAGTTATGTAATTACTAAGCATCTTGGATTTGTGCTACCATTCCAGAAAATCAAAGCAATAATTCAAAACAGTGATTTCTGTGTATATCTTCAGCTTGGGAATTTTGTTATGCACAACCATTAAAAATCATCACATGGCTAACATAATCTTTGAATGGAAAAACAAAAGGGCCAAACCTTTTGTTATTAAGTCACTAAGAAAAAAAAAGAAATAGTCAATTGTGCAATATAAGAGAGCAGAAATGTATTAACTTAATCATCCCTGTGTCTTTTGCATTAGCTTCATTGGGGGATCTATTTTACTAGATCCCCTAATGAAGCTAATGCAAAATGCATAGGGATTATTAATTTAATATTTTTCTTTCTTCTATTGCACCATTGACTTTTTTGTCATTTTTTCTTATGATCTTTGCCATACAGGTTCTTCTCATCACTGATTCATCAGGAAAGAAATCCTTTGATATTGAGAATGAGAGAGAGAAAGTTTGTTAATAAAGTTTATGTATGATACTGAAACATGGGATTTTATTAAATATGGAAAAAATCAAGATGCTATGAAATATGGGTAAGATGACATTATGAACCAGGTAAAAAGAAATTGAATGATATTTTCTAAAACATGTCTAAAATAATCTATTTAAGGATTAAACTTTTTGATAGTGCTGGAGGACTCAACAGCTGTAAATGACAGGTAAGAAAAGAAATCATGGGTTATGGTCTTATGTTAACTGCAAGTTAAATATTTTCTAAATTGGCCTCTTAAGTTTGAAACAAAAGATACAGAGGTTTTCATTTTACAAACACAGAGGCTAAGGAAATAGCAATATCATGTTGTAAAAGGCTAAACAGTACAGATAGATCATGAATACATTTGCCCCTCCTCACCAGTCACAATAAAGAGGCAGACACAAGGCTTGGGAACTAATGGGCCACTTTTATTAAGCAACAATATAAACTGCAAACATGGCAAGGGCCTAACTAGCAGTACAGGTCAAGCCCTGGGGGTGACACCTGGACCCCTACCTTGAACTGTCTGGGTGAACCTCTCTGCCCTGGGTATGAACCATCCATTGCATGGCTGAGACCTGGCCAACCAAGCAAATGGTCCCCCACTTAAAGCTCCAACGTCCTAAGCCATGCCTGAGTGAAGGACTTGTACAAGGGTTTCCACCAAGCAGTCTACACTCACAACTGGTATCCATCAGACATACCAGCCAATCCTGACAGACCCCAATTCCCAAACAACGGGGGTGTGCCAAGGGGGCTCACCAGCCTGCTTACTTTCCCCCAACTCTATCCTGCCAGTGACCAACCTTTTTATGGCTCCACCTTATGTCAATTACCCTGACCCATGCACGTAGTCTAAGGTAGGTGAAAAACACCTCTCCCCAACAGCCAATTGGGGAAAGGAGAAAAAATTCCTACATGGCCCTGGAAACAGCAACCTGCTAAACCTGCACTGCTACAGGGTGGGCAGGTGGGCCGAACATGAGGCTGCAACTTCTGAGGTTGGACTGGAGCCGCCTTTTAAGGTGCCAGACTCCACCTCCTCCAAGTACCCAGATGGCCGGGAGGACACTGCTGCTTTCCCCTTCCGGACCGGCAAATGTGGCCTCTGGCCTAAGCAAGAGTGCTTGCTGGCCAAGAGGGCCATGTTAGTAGGGGTGCACATTACAAAATTCCCAAACTGAAAATATACACAAAATCACTGATGCTGTCATTGCCATAATTTTCTGAATTAGTAACACAAATCCAGGATGCTTGGGTTATAAAACACTCTACTTGAAAAATGCATGTATTTTGTGTTCAGGTGCTTATCTTCAGCAATGCAGCAGGTGTCTTGCTTTCCTTTGATTCTACTGATTTCCTGGGCAGTGGCCTGGGGAAAGAAGTTCCTAGATGCTGCAAGCAAAGAGCAGGGCCCAACAGAGTTGCAGTTCTGGCTCACTCCTTCTTCTCCTCCTTCTTATAGGTGAGGGCAGGGCCCTTTGTTCCTCTGCACATAGGAGTACTGACAGTTCAGAATCCAGTCAAATAGGACACATTAGTCCAATTTGCTGGAAACTTGGGTGGTCTTTAGTGGACAGGTATTCCTAGCTCTCCTGTAATTTTGGCATCATTTGGATGAAAACAGCCACTCCAGCCTCCCTAAAAAATGTTCCACATAGAGAATAATGGAAGAGATATGGATATGGAGAATAAAGGATGGGATATGGTGGTTTTCTGTGAAAGGAAACAAACTACAGAGAGACCACAACAAGGAAGGATGGCAAATGCAGTTTTCAATGGAAAGGTAATTTTTTAAATTGTCAGTCATTGTACGAGTAGGAAAATGAACTGAAAACAGACAGATCTCATTTTAAAGCCTGTGGCTAGCTGGTGGTATCCTGCTAGACCACCCTTTCTTTCTGCCCCCTCCCCCATAGTAGTCAGTAGAGTGAAGTGAGTCTGTGCCAAAAGTGACATAATTTGGGGGTCTGTAAAATCGAATCTTTATGTTGAGTCTGCTAAAAAACTCAAAGGGTCTTTAGATTAGAGGGAGGACTGTGTTCTGTGCAAATTGACTGCCATTATCTTTATAAACAGCTGCCCCAAACCCTCAAATACATTCTTCAATGAAAATAATGGTACAAAAAATCCTGAACATGAAAAACCACATGGATTTGAATCCCGAACCAGTAATGTCCTACCCCAAAATCAGCAGTCATGGTAACTCCCCATCCCAAATCACAATGAAAATTTTCTCAGCACACTCCTAACATTTAGAAGGGAAATTAGAAGGCTGACAGTCTTTTAAAAATATCAACCTTTATATCTGGTCTTGTCCTGTGGCATTATTAACAGCTTAATGGCATGTACAAATATGATAGCTGAGGCTTTTGCAGGCACAATAAGAACCAGGACAAACTTAATTTCTATATATGGGCTGTTAATGCAGCCCTCCTGGACAGCAGGCCAGGCTATTGGGGCCAGGGGCCGGGTTTGCTGGCCCGGAAGGGGAAAAGGCAGCCTGCCTCTTCCCAGGCATCTGGGCATCAACTGGGGGGCAGAGCTGAGGGCTTATAGGCCAGCTCTGCTCTTCTGGCCTTCAGTCATCGTTTTGTGCTCTGGCAGAGAGGAGGGCATTTCTTACTCCCCTCTGGAGAGTTCAAAGTGGTGGCTGCCAGCTATGCTGGAGCTGCACCTGGAGGAGTGACTGTGGAGACCACCAATGGCAGGGTGACAGCAGCAGTAGTGGTAGCACAGGGAAGAGGCAGTGTCAGGAAGTATCGAGCTCATCCATGCCACACCACCTGCATAGCAGATGGGCCATGTCCCGGCCTTTTGACCCTGAAGGGCCTAGGCCCAGCTTTGCACTTGCTCCCCTTGAGCCTGTGTTCTGGCCCTCTCCTTCATTTTAGCCCACATTATCTTTGGGCCCCAGGCCTAGAAGGGAAGTAAATGCCGATGCCATAATAGCGGCAGTGGGGAAAGGTGGTGGGGCTCCCAGGGAACGCAGTCGTGTCCCTCTTTATCCCACACCTCTGCGGTAGTGGCAGAGAATGGGTATTAAGGGGTGCACCCCCACCCAGGCTAGGCATTTCGGGCAGCCAACATTGGGGGTGACAGGCGGGACGTAGGCACTGCGCCACTCACAGGGCTGAGGACGAGGCCTAAAGAAGTGCGGTTGCACTTGCACCTCTTTCAGAGGCTGGGAATGAGGCCTACAGGCCTAGAGAGGTGCAGCTGTGCTTGCATTTCTCCATTTTCAAGCTGCTAACAGTGCGATGGGGCCTACTCATAAAGGCCTTAGGCCTGTAGTTCCTGGGCATCCCCTGCAAACTTGGGGGCTTGCCTATCATTGGGGGCTATGCCTATCATTATCTGGGGGCCATAAGAGGGGAATAGGTGAATCTCCCCTCCATTTTATTTCATTGTTGAGGCCCCTTCTGATTCTTCTCCCCTCCTGGTGGCCATTTTGAGGAATTACAGGCTATTTGGAGTTAAAGCAATTACCAGGCCCAAAGTCCTACTAGGGGCCAGCCATTTTGTTATTTCTGGGAGGCATTTTACATAAGTACTCTTATTGTACACCATGTCAGGTAAAGGTAAGAGGCCCTCTAAGGGCAAACAACTGGCAAAGTGGCCCCTGCCTAAAAGTCCAGCCCCTCTGTTATCCTTGTCAGAGGATGAGGTAGAAGCTCAGTGCAGGCAAGAGATCCTGGCCCATTTAGCAGCCTTGGAGCAGGTTAAGAGAGGCACTTCTGCCACCTCAAGCTGGGCAAAATGGGCAAAATCTGTTAGGTCTGCCTCTAGCGCAACCTTTCAAAGACAGGTTCTTAAAAGGCTTTCTGCTCTTGAAGGGATGTGCAGTACGGATGGTGGAGAACAGAGCAGCTTGATTCCAGTGGCAGAGAGTGCAGTGGCAGAGCCTGATGGCCCAGCAGACCAGGGCTGGTCAGTGGAGTCTGGTCAAGTGGCATTGGCAGTGCAGCAACTGAGGGAGATGGTAAGTCAACCACGCCTTTGTCATTGGGTTCTTGGCCTTGGGGGCAGTGAGGATGAGTGTCCTTATAAAGCATGGTCTTTTGGACTGCCCCCCAGGTAAAGAAGACTCAGATTGGGTCTCAAGGGACTCAGCACAATCGTAATCACAAAATACAAATATATTCCACAAAATTACAATTGCAAACTCCACAATCCTAATACCATAAACGTCCAGAATCACAATCGAAGTAAATCTTTCGCTACAGTAGGTAAATATAATGCAAAAAGTTCAAGCCGTAATACATATAGGGCACTTCAAAGCAGTTGGCTGTGTAGAGGTACCAGTCAAGAGTCCAATTAAAGACCAATCATGGTCGTATCAAGTAACAGTGTGAATGCGTATACAAAAGGCAGTGCTGCAAGCAGATAATTGGTGAAGTAAGTGGATGGCAACGAGTATGAGCCGGCAGTCTTTCTTCGCTCGTTTCAGACTGCAATGTCTTTCTTCAGGCCACCATATATCAAGGAAAAATTTCCAATCAATTCAATTCCACCAAGGTACCGCATCCATAATTCCATAAGTTATCCATGGATAACTTATGGAATTATGGATGCGGTACCTTGGTGGAATTGAATTGATTGGAAATTTTTCCTTGATATATGGTGGCCTGAAGAAAGACATTGCAGTCTGAAACGAGCGAAGAAAGACTGCCGGCTCATACTCGTTGCCATCCACTTACTTCACCAATTATCTGCTTGCAGCACTGCCTTTTGTATACGCATTCACACTGTTACTTGATACGACCATGATTGGTCTTTAATTGGACTCTTGACTGGTACCTCTACACAGCCAACTGCTTTGAAGTGCCCTATATGTATTACGGCTTGAACTTTTTGCATTATATTTACCTACTGTAGCGAAAGATTTACTTCGATTGTGATTCTGGACGTTTATGGTATTAGGATTGTGGAGTTTGCAATTGTAATTTTGTGGAATATATTTGTATTTTGTGATTACGATTGTGCTTCTTCCACTTCTTCTCTTCCTTGTTGTATCCTTGAATTGGAAGTGGAACTCCCCCTCCCCTTTTGTCTCAAGGGAATCAGCCAGTGGGCCACGGTTGCCTAAGGTGGCCTAAGGTGGCCAGGTTTCCTGCCATTGCTTTTCAATGGAAAGAGTGGTCTGCAGCTGGATGTCCTGGTCATCCAGCTCAGTGGCAATGATCTTGGCCTGGTAAAGGGTAAGGCCCTCTCTTTACAGACAGTGGCCGTCTTGTAGTTTATCAGCAAGCGATGGCCTGGCACCTTGATAATTTGGTCTGCAATGCTTCCGTGCCAAGTATGGTGGGAGGGCTTGGACCCATCAAGGATTGAAAGGGTGAGGCAGAAGGCCAACAAAGCCCTGGAGAAGGCATTAGGTGATGGATTGGGAATTTATTTGCCACATCCTAATATTAGGGCTGAGGTGGCTGACCTCTATTGTAGTGATGAGGGCCACCTGTCAATGACAGGTAATAACATATTCCTGAATGATTTGTGGCAAGGGGTCAGGTTGGTCATATGCCATCTGTGGGGTGCAAGGGCCTAAGCAGAGGCTTGGCCCTAGAGGTGGCAGGATAGGATGAAAATGAGCAGGCTGGTGTCCCCCTTGGCATATTCCCATTAGTCGGGAATTAAGGTCTGTTGGGAGTGGTTGGTAAGGCTCTCCATCTGCCAGCTGTGAGAGCAGACTGCCTAGTGGGACCACTGGACAAGGCCACCCCCTGGCTCCATGGCTGGTGCGGGGGTTGGAGCTTTAAAGGGGAACCACTTACCTGGCCGCCAGGTCCCAGCAATCATTTGGATGGAACACCCCCGAGGCAGTGGGGGCTCATCCAGACAGGTCAATTCAGATGTCAAGGGGGACCCCAGGACTTGACCTCTACTGCAGTTAGATCCCTTGCTGCAATGACAGGTTATATTATGTTATAATTAATAAAGTGGCCTTTGTTTATACCCCAACTTGGTCTCTGCCTTTTATTTTGACTGGCAGCGGCAATGCGGCCCTCCCAGATGGCAGGCCAGGTTGCTGAGGCCGGGGGCCGGGTTTGCTGCCCTGGAAGGGGAAAAGGCAGCCTGCCTCTTCCCAAGCAGCTGGGCATCAGCCAGGGGGATGGGGTGGAGCCGAGGGCTTATATCCCGGCTCCGATCCTCCAGCCTTCAATCGTCACTTCTTGCTCGGCCCACCCACCACTCCCTCTATGCAGTGCAGGATTAGCCAGTCACTGTTTATCAGGGCCAGGTAGGAATTTTTTCTTCTTCCCTAATTGGCACAATAGGGGAGTTGTTTTTTGCCTACCTTACACTGAGGGAGGTATTAATTAATGTGGTGTGGCAGTAATGTAGATAGTTTGGCCACTGGCAGAGTAGGATGAAAATGAGTGGGCCGGTGACCCCCTTGGCACATTCCCATCAGTCGAGAATTGGGGTCTGTCAAGAGAAGCTGGTAGGGCTGTACGGCTGCCAGCTGTGAGGGCAGACTGCGTGTGGAAACCCTGGACAAGGCTGCCCCCAGGCTCCATGGCTGTTGGAGGGTTGGAGCTTTAAAGGAGAACCACTTGCCTGGCTGCTTGGTTCCAGCCACCCTTTGGATATCTGCCCCGAGACAGGTCAAGGCTGAGGTCCAGGGGGACCCCAGGGCTTGTCCTGTACTGCAGTTAGATCCCTTGTAACAATAACAGGTTATGTTATGTTATAATTAATAAAGCAGCCCTTGTTTATACCCCAACCTGGTCTCTGCCTTTTATTTCAATGGGGGGGGGGGAATTGATTTTTCAGAAACAGTTGTAATACTATATAAAAAAGTATCATCAAAATTCCTTGCCATTTTTCATACACTTTGACATGTTCCCCTGAACACTCATGTACATTGATTTGATATGTTTGTTCATCTATGTTGGATAGATGAAGCATTGTAGGAACATTTCATTCATTTCTGCTTTGTTTTAAAGACCATTATTTCTTCTTCTAAAAAATACTCTATAATCCTTTCAGAATTGTGCAGAAAATCTATACTATACAATAGCCATCCATGTTATTAATGTTGAGCATTGAAGTGACTGTTGTGCATTTTAGATACTTAACCAATGAAGAAGGAATTATAATAATTTTTCACTAGTTAATTACTTGATTTGAGCTCCATTTTACTTTTACTGTAGATAAATATAAATTCCACACCTACTATATAAATATGTCAACCAAACAAGCTATGTTAGAGCTAATAAGCACTACTTTTTCTGTTTCAGCTGATGAGATTCTTGGTTAAGCAAAAAAGGTGCAAAATCTCTTTTATTTCAAATCCAGTGAGTAGAATGCCTGCTATATTTACTTCTCAGCAGAAATATCTTTCATAAATCCTTTCTCAGTAACTCCTTTGAACATGCTAGCAGGTCTGAAATGCCCTGTGATTTAAATCCAAGTACTACACAAAGAAATCTTCAAAAACTGCTCTCTATTTAACTGAGCATTAGAAGCATTTCCACCATCTGAAACATCTGAACTGAAAAGAGAAATCTGCAAGTGTTTGTAATATCTCGATTCTGTAACTACACTGGCTGTTAATCTGTAATCTTCTACCCAACTTTCCCCTTTGAAAACTTGTATGTTCATCCTAGCTTTAACTCCTGTGCATTTTGAATATGATAAAGCTTACAGATGTACACATTTGACCCAGACAGTCTATGTGAAGCAGTTGTCCCTTCATCCTCTTCCCACCTCTAGGAAATTATTGCAAGAGTGAAAAAGTATAATAGTATAATTATGGAAGCTTTTTAATTTGCCACCCCAGGCAGAATAAAGAGGCAGAAGCAATTGTTGGGTACTAAAGGTCATTTATTTTGACAACAGCATGAACAGAACCTAATAACGGCAAGGGCCTAACTAAGTGGTACAGGTCAGGCCCTGAGGTCACTCACGGACCACCGCCCTGACCTGTCTGGACGAGCCCCTCTGCCCTGAGGGCGAGCCATCCAAGGTATGGCTGGCACCCAGCCGGCCAGGCATATGGAGCCTCCACCAAGCCTAATGATCCCCCTGCCGTCAAACATGAGGGGCCGTACTTGTACAGGAGGCCCCACATGGCAGTCTGCCCTCTCTGCTGGCAGCCGACAAACAATACCAGAGATCCTGACAGACCCCGCTTCCCCTTCAAATGGGGATGTGCCAAGGGTGCTCACCATCCCGCTGATTTTTCCAAACCCTATCCTGCCACCGCTAGGGCCAAGCCTCTGCTTATGCCCTTGCTCCCTACAGGTGGTCAACCACCAGCCTAAGCCCTTGCCGCAGGTCATCAAGAAAAATGCTGTTGCCCTTCACCGAAAGGTGAACCCCATCCCCTCGGTAGAGGTCAACAAATTCAGCTCGAATTTGTGGATGGGGCAAATAAATCCCTAAACCACCCTCCATAGCTCTAAACAGGGCTCGATTGGCCTTCCGCCGTGCCCTCTCGATTGCTCTTGGGTCCCAAGCTTCCCGCCAAACCAGACGCGGGAGCATGGCTGACCACATGATCAACACTCCAGGCCAGCGCTGGCTAACCACATGTAAATCTGCCTAAGCTTGGACAGAGAGGACTCTGCCGTCCATTAAACCAAGGTCATTCTCACCCAGATGAACTACTAAAAGATTGGGAGGAGGATAAGACCTCCCCTCAAACAAAATGACAGCAGGCCCAGCCACCTAAGGCCATGGCGGCCCTGCCACTCCACCACAGCCCGATTGCTCAAACCTAGCTGGGTCCCCACCGATGTCCTTTTGGCCTGGTGGGCTGCCCAGAACAACATGCTGTGCCCAACAATGAGGATCCTCAGCCTCTCGCGGCACGGCACAGCTCCTGCAAGAAAAAACATTATAAAAGTTTACATTTTATTAAGGGGGCGAACATACGTTCGATAAGCGGAAGACCGCCATCTGCCCACCCTCTTGATGGCAGCCACAGCGTAACCCATGACAGCGGCTGTAGAGGCGGCTCCAATTCTAAAAGAGTGGGTTCCAAATTTAACCCCAGACAGTCCCAACTTGGCCAATGCACGCCCAGTCACTGCCCCAAACTGATATTTTGTGAGGGGCTTTCCATCATGATGACGAAACAGCACCCTGGCTTCATTTCCCCTGACTGACACGTACTGCTGTAAAGCAGCTACAGGGCAAATCTCCTTAGCGCCACAATTCCCAAGAACAATAGCCGTTCCTTTCCGTGACTGATCAGTCTTAGAACAACGTACAGTAATTGTGACACCTCCACCTGAAAACTTAATGTCTTGAACCAATAATGCCCTCCCGGACTCATCCTTAAGGGATGCAGCCACTAACTCACTTACCTGCAGGGCACCAAAAAAGGCAATCAAAGAAGCTGCATGAAACAGCTTTTCTTCAAAACTAGAACTACAAATGCAACCCCAAACCGAACTCAAACCCAGTAAGACCTCAGGGGAAATGGGCTGTCTGTCATCCCTAAGGTGCCCTGCTTCTCAGGACCAACCCTCGAGAATTTTACGAATTCTAAAATTGCCCGTGGCCTCGCAAAGGCCACGAGCTTTACTGGCAAAAGCCAGGGCTGACAACTGTGACTTGATAGACTTTACTGCTAAGCCCTTACCTCGCTGATTGACACAAAACTGCATCAGGTTTCCACAGGAACCGGCCATACCTGATGCAGCCCAGCTTCCCACCTAAACCCAGAAAACTGGCGTACCGACTGGTCATAAGCCCTCATCGTGCTAGGCGCCATAGCTAGTTGCATTGCCGTGCATGCCTCCATCATCCAAGTTCCCACAGCTCCTGGGGCATCCGGGCCAGCAGTAAGTTGGCCTCGGGGGCAAACAGCTGAAAACGCTCCATCTGCAAGCGAGACAGGGCATCTGCCACACCATTGTCCAAACCAGGGACATGCCTGGGCCTGAACAAAATGTTCAATTGCAAGCAGCAGAGAGTGAACGGCCTAACTAACTTCATCACTGCAGGGGACTTGGATGTAAGTGAATTCAAAACCTGTACCACGGCCTGGTTATCACACCAGAAATGAACCATGTGGTTTTCCAAGTCCTTACCCCATAGGTAAACCACTACCAGAATTGGGAATAACTCCAGAAAGGTTAAGGCCCGGTTAAGGCCCCTCTCAAACCGGTCGGCAGGTCATTGTTCAGCACACCAATGACCCCTAAAATAAGCCCCAAAACCCAAGGACCCAGAGGCTTCTGTGGTCACCTAAAGTTCTGCTTCTAACAACAAATCTCCTCTCCAAAACGTCACCCCATTATATGACTCAAGGAACTGCTCCCAAACCAGCAAATCTTCCTGCATGCCTCTATTAATCCTCAACTTATGATGGGGCAACTGGAGGGCTCCAAGAGCATCACATAGTCACCACAAAAATGCCCTGCCAGGTGCAACAGCCCGGCATGCAAAATTCAAATGGCCTACGAGCTTCTGGAGCTTTAAAAGAAAAAAAAAATTCCTGCCCCTTCACGTTGGCCCGGCGTGCTCTAAGGTCCCTGAGCTTTTCCAAAGACAGACGAGACGTCTGCTGCACAGTGTCTAGCTCAATGCTGAGGAAAGTCAACTTAGTAGTGGGACCCTCCATCTTCTCGTGAGCCAGTGCGACACCTAATTCCCCAGCTAGGTTAACAAACCCAGCCAGGAGCCTGGCACACTGTCCAGATCCTACCACACCCAAAAAAATGAAGTCATCCAGGTAATGGGCCACATCCTGGCTGCCCAGATGATGACACAGGGCCCACTCCAGGAAGGAACTAAAACGTTCGAAGGCAGCGCACGAGATGGAACAGCCCATAGATAGAGCTGTGTCCATATAATACTGCCCCTCAAAAGCGAACCCTAACAGTTCGAAATCCTGTGGATGAACTGGAAGAAGGCGAAAGGCAGACTTGATGTCACATTTTGCCATCTCAGCAGCCACGCCACATCGTCGGACCAGCATAACCACCTGGTCAAACGAAGTGTAACGGACGGAACACAAATGTTCAAGGATGGCATCGTTAACCAACCCACCCCTAGGGTAAGACAGGTGATGAATGATCCTAAACTCACCTGGTGTCTTCTTTGGAACCACACCCAAAGGCGAAACACGCAAACATTGAACGGGGGGGGGGGGTGAAAACGGGCCCAACACCCGTCCCTCAGAACACTCTTTAACAATTATTTCCGGAACGACACCTTCCATACCGGCCACTGAATACAAGTTGGCCGCCATGAAAGGGGTACACGGGCCTTGAAAAGGAATGCAAAACCCAACTGAGAACCCATCCAATAAGTAACATGCATCTTTCCTTTTAGGGTAAGGTACTAAAAGCTGCCTAAGCACTTTCAGATTTATGGGGCTGGGGCCCTTTACCAGCAGGCAACTGCTGTGAGCTACCACCTGCCCTGCCTCCACGTCTTCCTCCAGGCTTCTGACGCTTGCAGGCAGTAAAGGCATGCCTCCCCCCCCCCCCCCCGCAGATCGGACATTTGTGCCCAAATTAGCAAAACTTCCTATTACACACACCCTGAGGTAAACTCCCAGCAGAGCAGGTGGGGTTGAACCGGCTGCCCCGCCGTGGTGCGGGTAGTGGGATTAGTCGCTGCACGATGCACTAGGTGGCCACTGTCTGAGTGGTTCCCCATGTTTGGTTTTGATGGTGACATTACCTGGAGCCACAATTGCTGATGTATCCTGTCCCAGGGCATCCCTAGATTAATGGCAGCCATCATCCTAAACTCCTCATCATATTGGAGCCAGGCCCCCCCAGCGAAGTCATTATACCCCTTATAAATTATGTCCAGATACTGGAACAGGGAGGCAGCCCTCCACAACTGAGCCATAACAATGACCCCCGCATATATAAGGAAACCTGGGAGCCAATTAGCCCAAGTCCTATCTACTCTATGGCGTTTGAGCCTCTCCTTTTCCCTATCATCCAGATCGTCCTTATCCTTCTTCTCCAGCTCCCTGAAGAGAAGGGTAAAGACGTCCACGTAGTCCCCTCTGAGGATTTTGTCCCTAGTAGCCTGGGTGAGGTGATCACCCAAAGGATGTGCAACATCCCCGAAAGGCAAGGCATTGAAAGGGACAGATCCATACAAAGCTGGCCCAAACATTGGAGGCATCCATGGCAAACTTGACAGAGGCTGCCAAGGAATATTGGGACCACCCTGCCCTGGACCCGCATATCGACCCTGTGCAGCTTGCTGAGGCCAAGATGGCCAGGAACCTAACTGACCACCCCCATGAGAAGTGCTGGGCTGGCTACCAACTGCATATGAAGGGGAACCAGCATTAGGTGTAGAAACTTGACCCCAAGGCCCCCATGGCTATGGGTAAGTGTGTAGTGCTGAGGTGCTAGGCTTACCTTCCCCTTCGACTTTGTCCACAGCAACCACCACAGGGCTAGCTTCTGGTAACCCACTCAGCTAATCCAATCTGACGCCGATGTCCTCACCCTCCATTACCTGCTCCACACTGCTGCTGTTACCACTTGTGCTGGCTGCACCTTCCAAGGCAGAGAGATGGGTCAAAATCTCGTGCCTAAAGGTCGCTGCTGATGTGGCCCTAACTGCCTTTTGCCTTTTTGCTCTGCTGGCACCTTGCCCCTGGGACCCTCTAGCCTGCTCCAGGGCCGCAATACAGTCTCAGATTTCTTGCATTCCCACCATATCCTCCTCATCAGAGGAAGAAGGCGCAGGCTGCTGATGAGCAGGCCATTTGGCTGGCTGTTTGCCTTTGGACCTACCCCCCCCCCTTTTTGGTGGCATATTGGCAGTTGAAACACACTAGACTCAAAATGGCCGCTGCCTAAAATCAAGAATTAACCAAAATGGCCACCAGACACAGGGAGGGGCTGCACCCAAACTGGCTGCCTCACCAAGACCAAGGCCAAGATGTCCACCACCCACGGCCCCAGCACACCAAAAACATAAGTGTGCCTGGCAAGTTAGAACCCATATTAGGTGGGCCAACACCCTACTAAATGCCACTTTCGTGGGGGAGGAAGGGGAGAGGGGTGGCGCTGCTACTGGAGCAGAAGGCCAAAAATTTAGTGCACTTTGGCTGCCTAAGGAGCCTGTCAGGAGGCAGGCCGGCAAAGGCTGCATGCTCCGAAGCTGCCAACACCCACGCAGCCCAAACCCTCAGAAGGCACACTCCCAAGAACCCAAGCTCAGAGGCAAGCCTCTAGCACAAGAGGAGAGGCAAACTAACCGACCTGGCCCCGGCCTCCCTGCCAACCCGCCTTTTCCCCCAGTGCTGTAAGGACAGCACAACAGACCATGGGTGGGCAAGCAAAGCTAGCCACAACCACTGAGCAACACCGCCACCTGGTCACCCAACGCCCAAGCGTTGCCGTCCGCAGTGGGCTGCATTGCCACCTCGCTGCTTCAGAGCACCTCCGCTGCACTCGCTGCAGCTGCAACTGCTCGGCGCGCTGCAAGTGCTTGCCGCCACCCAACGCAGCGCCTCCGCTGCGCTCGCCGCCGCTGCAAGTGCTCACCGCTGCCGATCGCTGCCACCGCTGTTGCAAGCCGCCCGCTCCCTCTGCTGCTGAGAGGGAACGCTCAGTCGTCTCCGCTGAGCAAAAGGCAACTGCAGCAGGGAATGAGGATGAGCCGCCTTAAAATACCTTAGCTCCACCTCTCCCCACATACCCGGATGCCCGGGAAAGCCAGCATTGCTTTCCTCTTCATTGGCGTGGCAAAAAACGGGCCCCAGCTTCAAAGCAGGAAGCTGCGAGCTGGGTATGCCGGATTCTCCATCATAGAAATTATCTCTTGATGCACTTTTTTCTATGTTATTCTTTATGTTAAATTCTCTGTGTTGAGAAATGAATAAATGTGTGTGTGGGGGGGGTGTCATTTTCCATGAGGTATCCTGACATCATAGTATATCCTGGAAGGATACCCAATGAACTTGAATGCATATTCTAACAGAAATACTATGGTAGTATGGATTTATATAAATGCATATAAATCACATAAATGTGTATTTTAATTAACAGTTTGTGACCATTCACATAAATGAAGTTAAAAAAAATATCTGCAGAGGATTATTGCAAATCTGCAGAACAGCAGACCTACCAAACTGATATGAAACAGAATGAGTGACATCCACCCAGTTCTTGGTGTCATTTTTAAGAGAGAAATTTTTATCTATTGTCACTATGAATATGTTGGAATTAATGCAAGTTGGCTTGTGAATGTACATAACCATCAATGGTAGAGCACATTAATATGAAGAGTTGGAAAATGTGCACACAGTGACAGATTCAACTGGGGATTTCATATATTTCCTGGCCATCAACAAATGTTAGACAAAGTTAGTTGATCAAAGAATGCCCAAGATGTCCACATAAATTATGCAACCAATATGAAAAGTTCCCACATAAAAATACATATGCACACTTCTTGATCAACTCTGTACACTTCTGTGCATTCTCACTTGAAAACTATGCTTGTTCATCAGATCTTCTCTTCATCCTATCACTTTCTCCATGCATTCATATAAATGTGTATGATCACTAATGCTTACACACATTCTTCATCAAACTCACATTAACCACAACATATATGATTTACTTTTTAGGTTTCTTCACTGAAAATAACAACATACCAGAAAAACAGAGTTGGTTGGACAATTATGTAAAGTACCAGATCACAGACACTATCAGATGAAACCTCCTCAGGAGAGTCTATTGTTAGCAATCATACCCCTCCTCATGCTAAAAGGGCAGTTTATGGATGGAATATCATAAACACCCTTTCTTTATATGTCATAAATCCAAGGTGCTGCCTGGCCCAGAGCAGATGCCAGCCAGCAGCATGCTGGAAAATTACCACAGTGTGAGTCAGACCAGCTGATTGACTGAGAGAGATGCATAACTTAGGACAATGAGGCTCCTAGGAAGCTCCAGACTTATCTCATCAATGCCCACTCTCACTTCTCTGCACCTACTTACCCTAATCAAAGCTATGCAGCAAACCTGGTAGTTTTTCCCCATCTGGTACTCAAAGGGTCATGAAGCATCATTTTCACCTATAGTCTGTTGAGACTGTTTACTGTCAGTGACAGCTGGCTAGATCAGAATGATCTAGCCTGACAGGTAGTAAGTCACATGACTGCATGTCATGTGATACACAGGGATAATTAGACTCAGTCATGGTGAGTCAGCAACTATTCCTTGATTGTTTAATTGGTGTAATCTGTGTAATCTCCTGTAATTAAGCAATGTGTACTTAATGGGTGCAATACTGTTATGTGGCACCCTCTGTTGGTTACACAAGTCTGGCAGAGCCTTATGTCAGTCAGTCTGTCTTGTGAGTGCTTGTATTATAGTCACTGTAAATAAATTTCATACACTTTTCATAGAGTGTGTGTGTGTGCTTCTATAGCGGCAGTTTCCTGCAACCCGGCATTGCTGTCCACACCAAGGAAGACGTCTTTGACAGGGTTATGGGCCCAGAATGCGGCTGTGGTGCTGGGTTCAAGGGCAGTGAACTGTGAGCAGCATTCAAGAGGCAAGGCAACAGAGAGGCCAGGAGTGGCTACCTTCAGCAAGGAAGGAGGAGATGGAAAGAAACCTGTCTACTCATGAAAGTGTGCCTGAGGAGGAGGAGGAAGAGCTCCAGGTTCCTGTTTTGGTTCCAGCCCTGGTTCCTGTCCTAGACGACAGCATGGCACAGATCCAGATGGGGCTGCCGGTGGACAAGCTCACCTCCAGTAATTACAGCATCTGGGCACTGAAGATGCAGCACTACCTTGTCAGGGAGTCGCTGTGGGAAAGTGTGGATGCACCTCCTGATCAGCCAAGTCCTGCAGAGCAGGTGAGAGACAGGAAGGCTCTTGCCACCATTGTGTTGTGCCTGGGAGATGATCAGCTTGTACATGTGGCTAATAAAACCAGCGCAAAAGCAGCCTGGGACACTTTGAAAGAGATATATCTGCAGCAGACTGCTGGGTCTGTTATATCTCTTACTAGGAAGCTGTACCGGATGCAGTTGGCCCAGGGAGGTTGTGTAAAGACTCACATAAACTCCATGGCAGAGTGTTTTCAGGAGCTACTTTTGAGAAGGAAGACTGTTACTGAGCAGGACAAAGTTTTAATCTTATTCTCATCGCTTCCTGACACTTACCTTCCATTAATTGCCGCCCTTGAGTCTCAAGACCTGGCGACATTGTCCTTACAGCATATTACAGGACGTATATTTGAGTTTGCAGAGCGATTGGCAACCAGTGAATCGTCCTTGCTTAAGTCTGGGAATGGAGCCAAGTCTGGGAACGGTTCCAAGAGGCCTGATAAGGAAATTCAGCACAGCTGGAGCAGCTCAAGCAATGTTTCCAAGCCGAGTGCAAGTGAAGAGGAGAAGCAGTTTGCTTTAACTATCTGTTGGCGTTGCTTTGGTTGTGGCTCATTAAACCACCTTTGTAAGTTTTGCCTGGTGTTAAAGGCAAAGAGCAAGGAGAAGAGAGTTCCAGATGAATCAGACAACGTACCCAAGAGCAGGCTTGTGATCTCGAGCCAAGTGTCTCATAATGATTGGTTGCTTGATTCTGGTGCATCACGGCTATTTTGTTGTGATAGAACCTTGCTCCGTGACATTCATCCTTCTGAACTTACTCATGTGAACCTGGCTGAAGGCAGTGCAGTGCAAGTTGCAGAAGAAGGAAGCCTTGACTTCGCAGCATTGGGACATGTGTTCCATAATGTATTGTATGTACCCAAACTAGAGTCAAATCTGCTTAGTGTAGCTTGTTTAACACAAGCAGGGTTTACTGTGTCCTTCTCACTAACATCATGCACCATATCAAAGGGGGATAAAGTGTTAGTGACTGGGAAGTTAAACAATAATGTGTATATGGTTCATAATGTGCCAGCAGGTGCTCAAGTAGTTATGAATAAGAGTCCCCATGATGGGTGTATTCATTTGCTGCACCGTAGGCTAGGGCACATGGGGTACAAAGTAATTAACAAAACTTTAGCTTGTCTGGGAACAGAGAAGGTAAAAAGCTGCAACAATTTCCTTGATTGCCAGGTATGCAAATGTGTAAAGGCAAAAGCGTCCCCCGTGGCAAAAGCCAGTACCAGGGTGACCACAAGACCTTTAGAATTGGTTCATATGGATGTTTCTGGACCTTATCCTGAGAGTTTCACAAAACTAAAATATGCACTCTGTCTAGTGGATGATTATAGTAGATTTGGGTGGATTTATCCTTTGAAGCATAAATCAGAGGTATACCAAACTATTAAACATTGGTGCTGCAGGGTAGAAAAGCAGCTTGGTGAAGAGTTAACTGCTATTCAAACTGACAGAGGTGGTGAATTCATGTCAAAAGAATTCAAACATTGGCTGGAGAACCGAG
This sequence comes from Eublepharis macularius, assembly GCF_028583425.1. Classification (NCBI taxonomy): domain Eukaryota; kingdom Metazoa; phylum Chordata; class Lepidosauria; order Squamata; family Eublepharidae; genus Eublepharis; species Eublepharis macularius. The sequence goes on from NC_072792.1 coordinate 123,050,383, forward strand.
GTGTTTACCATAGAGTTGCAAATGTTGCCACACCATCTGAGAATGGTGTAGCTGAGAGGAGAAACGGTTTGATTCAACAGGTAATGAATGTTATGTTGGCAGATTCAAATCTGAACAAGAGGTTCTGGGCAGAAGCAATTTGTGCTGCCTGTTTCATATGCAACCGTGTGTGGTCCAGCTCAATTAACCAAATCCCTTACGTTATGTTGTTTGGAAAAAAGCCCAAAACAGATTTCCTAAGAGTGTTCGGTACAACAGCGTGGGTAAATATTCCTTTATCTCAGAGGAGAAAAGGTGGTCCCAAGTCCAAACGATTGGTATTTTTGGGCTATCAAACGGGCATGAAAGCCTACAGGTTTGCAGATTCGCAACAACAGCTAAGTTTCAGCAAATCAGCTAGCTTTAATGAACATGGAAATTGGGGCAAACTACATGGAAGGGAGGAGCAGAGTAAAATTGTGTTACCCATTACTGACGAGGCTGGAGATGTGCAGCAGCCTGAGGCTAGGCAGGAGATAAAGCAAGAGGCAGTTTCTCCAGGTCAAAAAGCCTCTGAACATGCACAGGGTAGTGTACAGCAGCGAGCGAACATACAGCCAACTTGTGTGTCAAGTAGGGGCACTAAAGGCTGTCCTCCTGTTAGGTATGGTTATGATGCCAAGGTTACAGCATCTATTAATTGTGTGTACATACCAGAGCCTAAATCATTCCAGGAGATATTGAGTTTTAAAAGTCCTGAGAAAGAGGCTTGGTTGGCCGCAATGCAGTCTGAATATGACTCCTTGGTAGGAAATAAAGTGTTTTCACTTACAAAATTGCCTGCCGGGAAAAAGACTGTGGGTTGTCACTGGCTGTACAAGGTTAAACAGCTGCCAGATGGTAGTTATCAAAGGAAAGCCAGATTAGTGGCCAAAGGTTTTTCTCAAATCCAAGGTGCAGATTTTGATGAAGTGTTTGCGCCCACGGTGAGGGCAGAGTCCTTACGTTTAGCATTGTTTAAAGCAAGTCTGCAAAATCTTGATGTGCATCATTTTGATTTCCAAACTGCTTACCTTAATGCAGATCTGGATCAGGTATTATTTATGGATCAGATTGAAGGGTTTGAACCACAAAACAAAACACTGGTGTTGCAGTTGCACAAATCAATTTATGGCTTGAAACAAAGTGCGTTATGTTGGTACAAGTGTATAAGCACTAAGCTGTCCAGCATAGGGTTTACTGCTGGGATTGCTGATCAGTGTGTGTTCAGCAAACAGGGAGAAAGTTCACAAGAATTTATAGTTTTGTTTGTGGATGATCTATTGTACCTTTGTGAGAATGACAAAGCATTGAACAAGTTCAAAGATGAACTGAGTAGTCAGTTTAAGGTTAAATACCTAGGTCCCATCAAGCATTATTTGGGTTTGGATGTGACAAAGAATCCTGAAGGGTGTTATGAGTTATGCCAACAACAGAAAATAATGAAGTTGTTGGAACAGTATGGCATGACAAATGCCAAACCTGTGAGTACACCCATGACTACTGGATACCTTAAAGCGCCTAAGGACCAAGAGTTAGACTGCAAAAGGCAATATTTATCTTTGGTCGGAGCATTACTTTACGTAGCATGCTGGAGTAGACCTGATGTGTTTTTGGCAGTGCACTGGTTATGTCAACAAAGTGCTAACCCTTGTAACAGGGATTGGGTGGCTGCCAAGCGATTACTTAGATACCTAAAAGCCACTGCTGATTATAAGTTGTATTGTGATAATTCAGCTGCTGTACAGATCGCAAGCGGGCAAGGAATAAAAGCTTGCAGCAGACATATTCTAATCAGGTATCAAACAGTTCAGCAAGCTGTGGGTGACAAGTTTGTAACCCTAGAACATTGTAACACAGATGAGAACATTGCTGATGCATTTACCAAGAGTTTATGTGGTGAAAGGTTTCAATATTACAGAAGTTGCCTGGGAGTCACTTCTGTAAACAGGGAGGAGTGTTGAGACTGTTTACTGTCAGTGACAGCTGGCTAGATCAGAATGATCTAGCCTGACAGGTAGTAAGTCACATGACTACATGTCATGTGATACACAGGGATAATTAGACTCAGTCATGGTGTGTCAGCAACTATTCCTTGTTTGTTTAATTGGTGTAATCTGTGTAATCTCTTGTAATTAAGCAATGTGTACTTAATGGGTGCAATACTGTTATGTGGCGCCCTCTGTTGGTTACACAAGTCTGGCAGAGCCTTATGTCAGTCAGTCTTGTGAGTGCTTGTATTATAGTCACTGTAAATAAATTTCATACACTTTTCATAGAGTGTGTGTGTGTGCTTCTATAGCGGCAGTTTCCTGCAACCCGGCATTGCTGTCCACACCAAGGAAGACGTCCTTGACATAGTCCACCTCAGATATGACCCAGCAAACGTTGCCCAACTTATTCTCTAACCTCCAGACAACCCATTCAGTTATTGTTTTGGGGCAAAGACATCAGTTTGCCTCAGGGAGCATTTTGTCCAATAACTCAGCTCCTTAGCCACCAGTGTGTGTGTGTGTGTGTGTGTGTGTGTGTGTGTGTTCTGGAACAATCCATGCACCCAAATCCATTGAAACTTCTTCTCTTCTACTCATGAAACACTGATCATTTTGCTGCCATCTCTGCGAACCTTCAAGACTGGTAACTATCATCCTCCCAAAACTGCTTTCTTCCCATTTCATCCCTGATTTTCTTAGTTAGCTTTCTATGTTTACATGTATGGTTTTCTGTACATTTGTCCTTTTATTTTTCTTTGAATTAAAAAGAAAAACCCTTTCTGGTTGATCATCTGCCTGACTTATTTGAGAGTTCTCTAAGGGAATAATTCCCATAAACGTATGTGGAGAATCCAAGTTCCCTCCTCTTGTCTCCATAAAGATAATTCCCCCAATTAATTAGGAGACTATCTGGGTAACACTATCAGAGATCCCGAAACAAGACCCTCCAAACTTTTTGAGCCTGTGGGCACCATTGCATTTCCAAGAAAGGGTGAAGGGTGCAATCAGAGCATAGCTGCAATGGAAGGAGGAGCCAACCCTAAAATGGCCACTATGGGAGGTGGAGTCTATCACACAAATGCACAAAGGAACCCCAAGTACAGGGAACAAAAGGAGTACATATTAAAATATATATACTGCAGAAAAAGGAGTGTGAGTGAGAATAAAATCCACACTGTGATCGCAGCTGCTGCCAAAACAGTATTATTTTAACCTGCACAGCCAAGCAGATCTTCAGTGGCCAATCAGAAGCCCTGCTGTGCAGGTATTCCACCTGACCCCAAACACTTTCTAAAAACTCTTGGTAGTTACTAGGAAAGGTGTCAGTGGGTGCCATGAAGTACCATGTTGGAGACCTCTATTCTACATATACTGGGATCAAAAGTTATCCCTTATTGGTGATCCTGATTCTATCACTATGGAGCATGGCACACACATGAAACATATTGAATCTGTGGAGACAGATGTGCATACCTTGCTTGACACCCTATCTACTCCAATATTCCTTACAATCCTCCCTGCAGCCAAGAAGGCAGTAAACTCAGAAAGAATCCCCTTTAAAAGGAAGAATATTTACTTGATATCATGAGGCTCCCTTTCTCAAGCTAGTGTTATTACAGGAAGCAGAATTTCTTTTTCCAACATATACAGTGCAATCCTATGGAGAGTTAGTCTTTGAGCTGTTGTTGCATGATGGTTAAGTGGCTGAGCTGCAAATCAGCACTCTGCTGGTTCGAATCCCACTACTGCATAAGCCAGCAGGTGGCCTTGGGTAAGCCACTCCTCTCAGGTCCAGCTCCCAGCTGTATTGGGGAGATAATAACACTGAATTTGTTCACCACTTTGAGTGGAGCACTTATCTGTCTACAGGACCAGTACATAAGTGCAGTTGTTGTTATTGTTATATATTGCCATCAGTTCCTCTTATTTTCTTCTTTCTCTTCTGAAAGAGGGATTTCTCTTTAATTTCTCTTTGTAGTTTTCTGTTGCACCTCTATGTCCCTTTTGTAACTTCAGCCCTTGCAGTATTTTTTTTAAACATTACACATCACAGGGTGGTATGGAAGGAGGGTTGGAAGGTTTAGGGTGACATCTTCCTCTGAGTCTCTGCAGAGTGGAGTTCTGAAATATTGCAGAGCCTCCCTTCCTGCCTCTCATTTCTTCTGATTTGAAAAAAGTGTCCAAATTCCACACACACACCCCCAAAAGGAAAAGAAATGGATTTCAGGGTGAATCTGGATAAAGAGGAATTAAGGGAATTTCTCATAACAATGTTACCTCAAACTTTGTTCATGAAGATAAGACCTTTTGTTACCAGAACTGCTATTTTAGGGGGAATTAGCATGCAGTCTGGGTTTTAAGTTAGCGCGGATCTTTAGCCAATGTATACCAGAGTCCACCTTCAGGATTACTCGTGCAATAAAGAAGAGATGACTAGTTAAAACAAACAGTGTTTACTGAGATGTTGCATAAGCCTACAATAACACATACATACAAGAAACATACAAAGGCTAAGCAATAAAGGTTGGAAAAATAGAGCCATTTGCATTAGCAGGTATCCACTTGAGATCGATGGAATAGAGGCAATACATTACCTGGTCATGGTGAGAAGCAGAGATTCCAGCAACGAGGTGGGGGAGGGCGATGTCCAGTGTCATCTGGGCTGGGCATGGGGTGTAGTGCCTGGGCATGGGGTGTAGTGCTGGGCATGGGGTGTAGTGCACCAAGCACCAAGCACAGCACCAAGCACCAAGCACCTAGTGTCAGGCAGAGCCTGCTTAAACAGCCAAAAATGTACCCTGGGGCAGGGGCCTTCCATGTGGTTCTCAGGAGGGGAGACAAAAGCTTAACTGCCACTAATGGGCCACTTTAGGGTCTGAATGTATGAGTGTGACACCTTGGGAAGAGGGGACAAAGGAGGGGAGGGGAGTGCCGGGTGGGTTGATTGGATCTTGTCAGGAAGCAGGAACTGTCTTGACTGGATCAGCCTGGAATGCGATGGCTTTGTTGATATGCGTCCATTAGGTGTTCTGGTCAGTTGGCATATAGCTTCCATCTCAGGGCGGCTTCCAGAGATATGCATATCAGGGTGAGGCTGAGCTCCGTGGATGTGACAGGAGCCTGGTCTGGAAACGGCTGCCACAGAGCACACAGTCCATAGTGGTTCTTCTTTGCCTGGAAAACATGGCTTCTCCCTTGGAACGTCTTGCGGGCTGGCTAGCAGACTGTCTAGTGGCAAGGGCAGACTTCAGTGGCCATCCTGCAAGGCACTCCCCATGGGAACTGGGTTCCTCCAGCTGGCACTGGACTGCTAATGGCATGACTCTGGGCCCAGGTGGGGTATGTGTCCAAGAAGGCAAGAGGCATTGTTGTACACAGTCCATACTAGTAGAGAGGCAGGAAGCAGGCATGGGCAATGCGGCCTTAAACAAAGTCCTTGGCAGAGTCTTAAAACAGCAAGGCAGGAAACTGACATAGTTCAGAGCAGGCTCCATAACAGGGAGGGAGCGTCCCTGGCAACACTTTCTTTGCTTTTCCTTGCTGGACAGTTCTCCTGTCTTCCTTATAAGCCATGCCTTCTGGCTTCTGGGTTGGTAGTATTAGAACCACTATGCAGTTATTAGCTGGTTCCAGGCCATTGTTCAAATAAAATCACCCATTCTCAATGCCTTGTCTGTATAGGAGCAGGTTAACTTTCAGATTTCAACAGAAGTTTTTATGTCCCCAGTTGATATACATCACATAATATATACCATATTAAATAATTGTAATGGAATCTGATACTGATGACCTCACTTTCAATATAATGTTCAAGAAAGATCATTACGTAGGGGGAAAGGTAAGTGCTCGTTATGGGTTGAAAAGGAGTGTTTTCCCTACGCAAATTTATTTTCAAATGTTACATTGCAAGCACAGTTACAGAGCCCATACCGCACTTGTCTTTTCTTTCCGACTACATCCTTAAAATCTCAACCCAACTGAATTGCAGACAATAGATAAAACTCTTTATATTTGTTTGCAATATATTTAAGTGACACTGTGTGAACACTTGTCTTCTGGGAAGCCACAAGAAAATGAGATGTGTGTCTTGGATAGTTATTTCCAGGGGGGGAGGGGAATGTTAAATAACATCAATAAGTAATGTCACCTGGAAGCAAAGCAAACTGTTCATTTCACCTTTGAGTTTGCATGCATGATCCTCTACTCAGTATATAAACTTTCTGTCACTTATTTAGCAACTTTCGGCACAAAGCTGAATAATTCACTTGGACACAGTATGACAACTGAGCCTAAAAGACAATATACTTTATTTGTAAGAGTCCTCAGGACTCTTGGGCTCCTAAGTACATGAACCATCAAGATAGCCAAAATGAAAGTAGATTGCATTCACCACTTTCTTCTGTGTAATTAAAAAACATCAAGATTACATTTCATTTATTTTGAACATTTAAAAAATCTGGACAAATTCCTTCCACTTATTAAATACAGACACATTTCTCAACATTTCTCAACATATTCTCAAAATATAATTGTTTTATATATTTTAACTATATGTGCCTGTAATCCACCATGAGCCTGTTGGAAATGTGGGGAGGGTGGAATATAAATAAATAATTAAATAAATAAATAAATAAATAAATAAATAAATAGACATTACAGACATATTCATGTTATTTTTCTTGGTGTTTGTGAAGCTTTAGGCAGCCTATCATTACTCACTGAGACTATGAATAATAATGGAAAAAAAGAATACATTCAATGAGTCCCAAACCACATGTTGCAAAGCATTTATAGCTGCTGATAGTTCATGGTTATTTTTGGCATAATGTACAGTTAAAGGGTCCCCTCCCCCACACACACATACTCAATTTCATTGGCTGCCATTTAGATGCTGGAGATACTCTGAGTGCAATGATAATGTTATGTACATCTTCAAGAAAGGCTGTTCGGAAAGGAAGTTTTCCCTTGTACAGTGTGGCTTGGGCCTGAAAATTTTAATGGTCTCATGCCCTATGTCAAAGAATGTCTTTCCATTGATCTGGAATCCTGAATATATAGTTGTTTTCTTAGAGCTGGAAAAAATATTAGCTTTAGGAACTGAGGTGCTGAAGCTGTGAGAAGTAGTGGCACATCATATACACTGGATGGGACAGAGGGAATGCTTGCACTGTCTGACAGGCTGGTTAGACTGCAGTGGGAATACAAGCAGAAATATTGGCTTAGCCAAGCCCAGAGCAACTCAACCTATACTTTCAGACAGAGTGGGAAGGGATAAGGTGGAGGCTAGGGCTCCTCCATTTCCCCAATAGCAAACATGAACACCACCAGACTAGACAAGATGTATATAATTAATAATTAACTATTATTTATTTGTTTGTTTGTTTATTTATTTACTTTACTTTATTAATTTAATTTAATTTAATTTAATTTAATTTAATTTAATTTAATTTAATTTAATTTAATTTAATTTATTTAAATAATTTATAGTCCACCTTTCTCACTGAGACTCAAGGCGGATTACGCCGTATGAGGTTAATACAATCAGTATCAAGTAAGTACATTTCAACACAATACCATAAGGTAAACATATACAAGTTTAAAGACATAGCATTAGCAAGGATCCAAGACATAGTAGAGATACTGAAGCAAAATACAATCAATTCTAGGACTAACATTAGACAGCATGGAGCGATGGTTGTACATAGGAGTACGTATTTAAAGCAGCAGATAATATATGAGGCAAGAATGGTAATGAAGTCTGTGATCCCCAACTTGTTAGTGAAGCACCTGAGACCCCCATCCCTACAATGCAGCCCTCCCATTTGAGTAAAAAGACTTTTTGAATAGTTTGGTTTTGCATCATTTATGGAAAGCCAGGAGAGTGGGGGCTCTTCTGACTTCCTCAGGCAGGTCATTCCACAGGATAGGGGCCACCACAGAGAAATTAATGTATATATTCCTCCCTGCACTGATAAACAAATTTGGACTTACTATTGAGACTCTATCTTAGAGTTCCTTGAGGATCTTGAACAGAAATTTCCAGCCCTGGATATGATAGTAGCTGGTGATTTCAATGCTAGAGTGGATAAGAATGGATTAGACTTGGCAAAGAGTCTAGGATTAGATCCAGATGAGGCTCTCCTTACCTGTATGTCTATCTCCAGATACTCTAAGGATACCCACATTAATGATGCTGGAATCCATTTAGCCCATTTGCATATTTGGTTCAATTTGGCAATATTGAATGGTTCTTCCTGTTATGACCTTGTAAGGGAATTTACCTTTGCCACTAGACAAGGGTGTAGTGTGGTAGACTATATGCTAACACCCCCTCCCCCGTCTCTTATGGGACTGGTGAGTTCATTTAAAATTGGGGAACGTTCAGAAAGTGATCATTTTCTCCTGATACTGGTTCTTGGCCAATTTTTCTCCCCCAGGAGTCAGGACACTGATGGGACCGATTATGGGAATGAGGAATTCACTAGGCAAGTAAAGTGGCTTGCAAGGCCAAAAGATTTCTTAATTCAAATATTCCAGCAGAATCTATGACACTGTGAAGGAAATCATCCCAAACCCCAAACTTCAGGGTTAATTCATTTATATGATAGAATCATGATTAGACATGGGCACGAACAGCATTATGAACAGAAAAAACCCACGAACAGCCTAATCTGCTATTCTCGAACAAGCTGTTCATGAGGCCCCATCCTAAATGAACAGGTGGTCATTGCAAGCCTCATTCATTACCTTCGGCAGCCATTCGTCAAGCCAGACAGTCTGGCACCTGCAATCAATCCCCTTGGCAACCAGGAGGGACTGAACTCTGTCTGAACTCCTTCTGGCTTTCCTTCTGGCTTTAACCCTTCAAAGTACTTCCAGCAGAGAGTCCCGTTTTTGCCACTGTGAAGAGAAAATGACAGCCAATGGGGAGACCTGTGGATCATGCCTTTCCCGGGGTGCAATCTCTCTGAAACTTGGGAATTCTTCAGAGGACAGTGAGGACTATGTCCCCTGCAAATTTGGTGGGTATTGGACATTGGGGAGGCCAGTTTGTGGGGTGTTTAAAGGGCCCTGCTCCTTGCATGTGCAGGAAAGGGCCCTTTAAACTATCAGCTGGCAGCTGCCAGCTGCCAGCTGATAGTTTAAAGGGATCTTTAAAGGGCCAGGTAAGTGAGTTTGAGGGGAAGGGGCCTAAATGGGGGTGGGTGGGTTGGTTTCTGGCCCCCACGAACAACGAACATGTCCGGGAACAGTTCATGTTTGTCCATGTTCATTGTTCATTTTTCGTGGATGGCAATGAATGATGAACAGGGTGTTCGGTTTTTTTTTTCCGTTCATGCCCATGTCTAATCATGATTCAGCTTGTGGATGCTCTTGGGGTGCAATCAACACAAGAGCAAGCCCGAAAGGAGTTAGGTACACCAGTGTGGTTTGATAATGAATGCTTAAAAATGAAAGCTCCGGTGCATGCCATATATAAGCAGTATAGAGAATCAATTTATCAATACCACCATCGATGTATTTTGAGCTAAAGTATCAATTAAATCAAACCCTTAGAAATAAACAAAGAGCTTCTTTTTTTTTTTTGAAAAAATTTTTATTGGGTTAGAATCCGTTATTTTTACATTACATTCAATTTTCCCCAAATTTTTCATTTCTAACCCCCTCCCTTTCCCCCCCTTTTGTTGACTTCCAACAGCTTTCCCACCCTTTGTCCCTTTTCCCTTGCTTCTATTAAATTCCTCTATCTAAAACAGATATACATTCTCCATTATATTAAGCAGTACATCTTTAACTACTTTTCTTGTTATATACCCAAACTGTAAGTCTTTGTTTCCATCTTGGATAAACAATTTATCCCATTTTCCAGTTTTAAATATTTCTATATATCATAAACCTATATATCATAAACCATAAAAATCTTACATTTAAATCAAACAATTTGACTTATTCTCTATATATTACTCATTCTATCTTTTTATGGTAATTCTATATAGCTCATCACATAGTCAATCAATTTGACTCTTCTGTACATTCAGTTTGGTGCATATAAATCTTATCAAAGAAAGAAAATATTGTTGGTTACTCAATCCTTGTATTTAAACCTTATCATTAATTATTTTCTATCAATATTCTATCTATTAACCTATATATATCTATATATATATCAATCTGTTAATCTAACTGCTTATAAATTCACATTTATCTCTTCCTCCCCCGGTAAAGTCACCCCCCTCTATTATACTTTTATTATACTTCAGTAGTTCTCAAACTGCCACAGTTTTCCTCCCACCTCCCGTTTCTTCTCCAAATATTGTTTCAGCTTCTCCCAGTCTGTGTTAAACTGCCCTGAGTCCAGATTTCTCAGTTTTCTTGTCATCTTGTCCATTTCTGCCATGTACAGCAATTTGTAGATCCAATCTTCAATAGTTGGCACTTCTTGTACTTTCCATTTTTGCGCATACAAAAGTCTGGCTGCTGCTGTCATATAAAATATCAACGTCCTATGATGGGCTGGAATTCCCTCCATTCCCAAGTTTAGTAGCAGGAGTTCTGGGTTCTTATTTATTTGAAATTGTAAAATTTCACTCATTTCTCTTATTATTTCCCCCCAGTACTGCCTAGCTACCTCACACGACCACCACATATGATAGAGGGAGCCCTCATGCTTCCTACATTTCCAGCATTTATTAGAAGTGTTCAAGTTCCCTAGCGCAATCTTCTTTGGTGTCATGTACCAACGATAGATCATTTTGTAAATGTTCTCTTTAATATTAGTACATGTCGTTGTCTTCATTGTAGTTTTCCACAAGTATTCCCATGCCTCCATTGTTATTTCTTTATTAAAATTTATAGCCCATTTCACCATCTGTGTTTTAACTGTCTCATCCTCAGTATACCATTTCAACAGTACTTGGTATACCTTGGATATTCTTTTCTTGTCTTCTTTAAGTAGGGTCTTCTCTAGTTCCGAATTCTCTGTTCGTATACCCCCCTTTACAGAGTCCGAGTTATATAAGTCTCTGATCTGTCTATACTGGAACCAGTCGTAGTTAGGTGATAGTTCCTCTTGCGTCTTTATTCTAAGTTTAGATGCTTCAGTTTTAGTTATTTCTTTGTACGTTAAACATTGTTGTTCATTATCAACAGCTCTCGGATCTATCACCTCATATGGAACCACCCACAAGGGAGTTCCTTCTTGTAAGTAATTTCTGTACTTCTTCCAGATTATATATAGACTTCTCCGTACAAAATGGTGCAGGAACATCGAGTTGACCTTTACTTTGTCATGCCATAGGTATGCGTGCCATCCAAATATTTTTTTGTATCCCTCTAGGGCTAATAGTTTCTTGTTCTTTAATGTCATCCACTCTTTCAACCAAACTAGGCAGATTGCATCATGGTAAAGTCTCAGATTGGGCAGTTGCATTCCGCCTCTTTCCTTTGCATCTTGTAAAACTTTTACTTTCACTCGAGGCTTCTTGCCTGCCCAAACAAAATCTGATATTTTCCTCTGCCATTTTTCAAATTGTTTAGAGTCTCTGATGATTGGTATTGTCTGTAGCAAAAACATTACTCTTGGTAACACATTCATCTTAACTGCTGCAATCCTGCCCAACCATGACAAATTCAGTCTATTCCATTTGATCAAGTCTCTCTCTATCTGAGTCCATAGTTTTTCATAGTTATTTTTGAATAAATCTATATTCTTTGCAGTCAGTTCAACTCCCAAATATTTCACTTTGCTCGTTACTTCACAATCCGTTGTTTCCATTAACAATTGTTGTTTCTGCTTAGTCATATTTTTACATAATATCTTTGACTTCTTTTTGTTGATATAAAAACCTGCCAAGTCTCCAAACTCCTTGATCTTATCTATCACTTTTGGCATGTTCTCCAATGGGTCCTCTACAATTAACATTATGTCATCCGCAAATGCTCTGACCTTATATGAATAGTCCTTTATTTTTATTCCACGAATTTCCTCATCTTGTCGTATTTGTATCATCAGAATCTCCAATACTAAAATAAACAACAGTGGAGACAACGGGCAACCTTGTCTTGTTCCTTTACTAATCGTCAGTTTCTTAGTCACTTCATCATTCACCACAATTGCTGCAGTCTGGTCTCTGTAAATTTCCTTGATTGCTCTGATGAATCTTTCTCCCAATTGTAGCTTTTCCATAGTGGCAAACATAAAGTCCCAGTTTAAATTTTCAAACGCCTTTTCAGCGTCAACAAAGAAGAAACCAACCTCTTTATCACAACGCTTGTCATAGTATTCAATAGCATTGATCACTGTCCTTAAGTTATCTCTTATTTGTCTATCTGGCAAAAAGCCTGCTTGTTCCTCTTTTATAACTTCCGAGAGCCATCCCTTCAGTCTCTCCGCCAATATCTTCGCAAAAATTTTATAGTCATTGTTAAGTAGCGATATAGGTCTATAATTTTTCACATTAGTCAAGTCTTGGCCCTCTTTTGGGATCAATGATATGTTCGCTTCACTCCAAGTATCTGGAATCCTTTGATCCCTAAAAACTCCATTCATCACCTCTTTTAGGAATGGTGCCAGTTCATTAGCCATTGTCTTATAAAATTTAGCCGTAAGTCCATCTGGCCCTGGCGCCTTTCCTAGATTTGCGGATTGTATTGCCTTGCTTATTTCCTCGTCAGTTACTTCACTGTTCAATTTGTTTCTCCAAGCTTCCGAGATTTCTGGAAGTTTGGTTTTCTCCAGATATGTCGCTATTGATTCTTTATTTACTTCTTTCTTATTGTACAGCTTAGCGTAGAATTTATAAAAGGCTCTACTAATGGTAGTCTGCTCCAGATACGTTTTGTTGTCTTCACAAATTTTGTTTATTATTTTCTTTTCCCTTCTCTTCTTCAATTGCCATGCCAGGTACTTCCCAGGTTTATTGGCACCCTCAAACGCTTTTTGATTCAGCCTTTTAAGATTCCACTCCAATTCTTTATTACTCATTGCTGTTAGCTGCTCTTGAAGTATTTTAATTTCCTGGTATAATTTCTTTTTCCCTGGTCTCTTTTTTAGCTGTATTTCTTTGGCTTTTATTTTCTCCTCAATCTCTTGTCTTTTCTCCTCTTTCTTCTTTCTTGCTCTACCATTTAAGTCCATTAGTATGCCCCTCATAACCGCCTTATAAGCATCCCAAACTTTATTGGTTGGTACTTCTTTATTCACATTATATTGTATAAAAAACTTTGTCTCTCTTCTCAATGTTTCCATATTCTCTCCTTCCTGTAACAAGTCCTCATTTATTCTCCATGTTTTCCTTTTTCTCCTTTTTCCTAGTTTCCACATAATTGGATTGTGATCTGAGCCTACCATCGGCATTATTTCTACCTCCTTAGTCCATAACGCTAAGTCTTTTGAGGCCCAGATCATGTCAATTCTTGATAATGTAGAGTGCCTTGCAGAATAAAAAGTAAACTGTCTACTTTTAGGATATTCTCTCCTCCATACATCTTCAAGAGTCTCTTGTTGAATCAACTCAAAAAAGAGCTTTGGCAATAGTCCTCTTTTCTTTTGTGCCGTTGTAGTCTTTTTATCTAGTTCCAAGTCTGTCACTCCATTGAAGTCTCCAGCAAGAATTATCTGGTCATATGAAAGGTCATCTAAATGCTTCCTCAAATCCTCAAAGAAGCTTTCTTTAGCACCGTTAGGTGCATAAAGTCCGACTACCAACACTTTCTTTAAATTCCAAATACATTCCACTGCTACAAATCTGGCTTCCCCATCTCTCATAACAAATTTTGGCTGTAGCTCCTCTTTTATGTACAACACCACTCCCCTTTTTTTCTTATTGGAGGCCGCTACAAATTCTTTGCCCAATTTTCCAGATTTTAAATATTTTACATCCTGCTTTCTAATATGGGTCTCTTGCAAACAAACAATGTCACATTTTTGTTTTAGTAGCCAGTGAAAAATATTTTTCCTCTTATTCGGTGAGTTTAGTCCATTTACATTCCAAGATATTACTTTGCATTCCATACTCATAGTCTTGTTGGTAAGTCTTTTTCATTGTCCTTAATAAATCGCTCCATCTCTCGCTCAGATCTGATACGTTTTTTGACCCCTCCAAACTCAAAAGACACTCCTTCTGGTAACTCCCATCTGTACCTGATTTTCATGTCCTTCAAGATCTGAATTAGCACTTTATATTTTTTCCGATCCAATAACACTGACCTAGGTAGTTCCTTCATTATAATGATCGTCTTGCCATCAATCTCCAATGGATCTTGAAACTGTTTTGTCACAATCTTCTCTTTCATATTTCGTGTCGTAAACTGCACAATCACATCTCTTGGTAGTTTCCTCTGGGTTGCAATTCTCGAGTTCACACGATATGCCACATCTAGGATAGCCACAACTTCCTCCTCCTCCTTCCCCAGGTATTCAGCTAACACCTCAGTCATCTGTTCTTGCGCTGACTTTCCTTCCACTTCTGGCAAGCCACGAAAACGTAGCTGCTTCTCCATATGTTTAGTTTCTGCAACTGACATTCTCCCCTTCACCAGTCTCATCTCTGTTTGTTGCGTGTCTGCTAAATTCTCCATCGCGTCTTCTACTGTTTTAACTCTCTGCTGCGTTCCTTGTAGTTCACTTTGTATTGTTTCCATACCTTTTTTCACTTCTGACAGCTCCGATTTTACTGTCTGTGTAACCTCTTTAACCTCTTTAATCAGTTCCAATTTCGTGTCCTTAAGTTCTTTAATCACATCTAAAAGTTTTTTGTCCAGGTTTTCTATTGCCGATTGCCACTCTTTTTTTGACATCGTGGGGCTTGCTTTAGCTCGCTCCCACGAGTCCGCTCTCTTCCTTAACTCCGTGGCGTAAAATTTAAAGTCTTTTTATTTTAACTGTCCCGGTCTTCTTGCAGAAATTAAATTTTAAAGAGTCCAAAATGTCGGGCGTCTTTTCTCTATGGTTTCTCTATAATTTTGTAATCCAAGATGGCCTACTTCCTTTTCCGCTGAAGCCGCGACCCTTCCCCTTTCAAAGATGGCGATTCCCTTCTTCCTGCCCTCCTGCAAGGGCCGCTTCTCTCCAGCCACTCTATTGTTGTTATGCACTTCCTGTCTCCCGTCTTCCCACAGCAGATCTCGCGATGGTGTCTTTTTCTCACAGCTCCAAAGCCACAGGTATTCAAAACAATAGTCCGTTTTCTTTAATAACTTCTTTAAACTTAGTCTCTTTTCCAATACAACTCCTGCCGAATCTTCCCCTCCTTTTCACTAGTCTGTTGCAGTTTAAAAATCTACTTTTTTTCCTCTCTGTTTTTGTCAATCTGTCCCGTATCGGAAGATAATGATCTTTACCTTCTCTTCACTTTTCTCGGGCTGTAATCGCTGTTTCGATTTTAAGTTCTCCTCTCAGCTTCTTCCCCCAATCGAAGCTTGGGTATGTAGGTCTTATGCCAGCCGAATTGGCCCCAAAACTGCCGCAGAGATTGTAGCCGACCCGTCGCAAGGTGGGACCTCAAGGATCGAGAGGGGACCCGTTGTGTAGAGCCCCCCCTCGTCCGAGATCTAACTCACCCTAGGGTCTTGAGCATTCTTTGCCTGCTCTCTGCCTGAGAGCAGTCGGCCGCGGGCTATTTTCACCCCGCCGGCCGGTTAAAACGGCAGTCCGGTCAGCTCCGCAAATGGAGCTGCGTTAGACCTCCATGAACCCCAAACCGGAACCTCAGAAATAAACAAAGAGCTTTTATACAAAACATTGGGATCTTCTTCAGGCCACAATAAATAACGACACAAAGAAATTCTGGGCTTTGGTCTCAGACTCATTGGATAAGAAGGTAGCCTTCAATAGTCTGCAAATAAGTGGCATGATTACTTCTTGTCAATCTTCCAGAAAAGTGGGGTTAGCCTGTTAGAGGAAATTCCTCTCAATCTGGCTGATTGTTCTGAACGGCCTCCTGTACAGGTCTACAAGGTGGAATCCTTCATTGAGCACTTTAAGCCCGGGAAGGCCCCGGGTCTGACGCAATTCCACCTGAATTGTTTAAGGCATTCTCAGAGTGGTGGGCTCCCTTTTTGGCCACTCTGTTTACTGAAACAGACAAGACAGGGTTAATGCCCGATGACTGGACGAACACGATATTGGTGCCAATATTCAAAAAAGGGAATTGTCAGCTCCCAAGTACTTACAGACCCCTTAGCTTCCTGTCTATGACAGGAAAACTCTATGCAGGCCACCTAGCAAATAAATTTAGTGCTTGAGCATCAGAGTGGCAAATTTTGGGACTAGAACAAGTTGGATTCTGCCATGGGAAACCTACTCTAGATCATTATGCAATGCAGTGCTAAGCCATCTTGTGAATGAATATAAGAAAGTGAAGGGCTCTAACTTTTTGTGTCTTTTCTAGATCTTAAGGGAGCTTTTGATTCCATTTCAAGAGAATTGCCTTGGAAGAAGCTTATAAGTGCTGGGATGGAAAAGAGATTATTTTTTATGAAAACGTTACATCAAAACACCACTTGTCAGGTTATATGCTCTTGTAAAGGAAATCTAATCCCAAAATTTCCTATAAATATTAGGGTGAAACAAGGCTGTATTTTAGTCCCACTATTATTCAATCTCTTTATAAATGATCTACCTCCCTTTTTGGAGGATATAGATGGCCACGGTCCCAGACTTGGGGCAATCCATGTTTCACTGCTTTTATACACTGATGATGCAGTTTTACTTTCTCTCTTGCAAGTTGGTAGGAAGCTACTATTATTACACTTTTATGCTTACTGTGAAATAAACTAACCATAAATTTCAAGAAATTGAAAATCATGGTTTTCACAAAAGCATGGAAACCTTTAAAATGGAACATAAGAGGTAATAGGATTGAACAGGTCAAAAGTTTCCATTATTTAGGAATACATCTCAATTATAGAGTTAGCTGGGTTCCTCGTAGAAAGAAATTGATAAAATCTGTGAACTGCAATGTACTTGCACTTACTCACTTCTATTTTACCAAGGGTAATCTATTTCTGCCAGCAGCTATTAAAGTATTCAACAACAAAATTAGTGCAGGACTGCTTTATGGTGTACCTATATGGATTATGGCTTTCAACAAGGAAGTGGAAAGAATGCAATTCAACTTCCTAGGGAAAATATTGGGCCTTCCTATGTTTGTGGCCATCTGCCTTGAAACCAATCAAAGACTTCTTGAGACTAAAGCATGGATTAATAATATCAAATTTTGGTTACATCTACATTTTAAGAATAATGAGGATAGCCTCATCTTTCATATGCTGATGGAGTCTCAGGCATCCATGTGGTTAAACTATGTAGAAGAAAAAATTAACTCAATAGGGATTAATATTGAAGATTTATTTTCCCAAACAGAAAAATCAGCGTATGCACTGATCAGACAAAGACTCCTTGACATCGAGTTTCAGAATCTTAAGAGTCTTGCAAAAGGCAGATGCGTACCCCTGGGTTTGGGGTTCTTACCCCATGGGCAGAGTATGTTACCTGTTTAATGGCCCCGCATTACCGCAGACCTTATTCATTAGCTCAGTTTAATCTGTTACCTTCCACGATACTTTATGGGAGATTTCACAAAATGCCATATGCTAACGAGTTATGCACTTGTGCTTGGTGAGACATCAAAAGCCTGGAACATGTTTCCCAATATTGTACTTATTATTGTGAATTACGCACCACACTTATTGATCCATTGCTGAGAGAGCAAATAGGGAAATCTGATAAATGTAAAAATATTTTCCTATTAGCTACTCGGAACCAAAATGTGATCAAAACTGTAGTTACATTTTTGTATTTGGCGTCTATGAGGCGAGTTATGTATTTGTTGATTGAGTTTTGATTGTGTAGAGTGTCTTTGTCATTAATATGGATGTAATGCCAATAAAGGTTGTTGTTGCTGCTGCTAGACAAAATGTCTACATGAGAATGAACTGCCAATTTGGAGAATTTCGTTACAAGTTCTAAGTGCTCCAACTTTTCTATGATTAGGGTTACCACTTTCTCGGTGGGAGCAGGGGATCCTCTGTTCCCAGACTCTGCCCTCACCTCTTTTCTGGCCAGTGGGGGAGGAAAGGCATAGTGAAGGGACCCAGGAGCCCTGCAGCATGCTCCCACATGCTCCTGAGCACTTCCTTGTCACGCTGGGAATAATGTCATTGCCTGTACAACAAGGAAGAGGTCCCTGTGGAGGACTGATTTGATAAAAATCAGCCCCTTAGGTAAGTACTTCCTATGCTTGCCCCCCCATCCCCAACCCCCAGTTTAGGTTCCGGGGACCTGGCAACCCTATTCTTGATACATATTCACCTCCAGGCTCTGTTAGCGACAACAGTGGTGTGTGTGTGTGTGTGTGTGTGTGAATACTTCTAGTTCACTTGTAAAGGAAGTGGAAAATGGAAGGGTGTACTTTGAAAGAGTATATGGGTGCTAAACCATTCCCATGTATCACTTGGATGTGAGAGGCATATTTTCTCTCCTCCATGCTTCAGGACTGGAAGTTGACTGTGCTTGCACTAGCATTCTGAAAAAACTGAGTCTATCAAGCTAAGTCATAAAAAGGGACAGTATATTTCTTAAAAATAGAAGCCCCATTATGTCCTGCTGAGTTTATATGGGAATGGATGTTGCTATGTGTATGTGTGTGTGTTTCATTTCCAGGACTAATAACATTTGTAAGAGATTTCACTTGGGTAAATGGCATATCTGCAGTCCAATGAAATTAAAAATGTTGAGAGATTTCAGACCCATGATCATTAGCCATCTTCATACCTTGTCTGATTTTTTGTCTGGTTTGTTTTTTCTGTCACTAACTGCACAACACACAAATTAAGATAGAACAGAAGATACTATCACCAGAGAGGAAAGTACACTGGAGACTGGTAAACATCCCTGTAACTTCTATATCTGCTGAGTCATTCCCTTTGACCTACTTGAACTTTAAGACAAGCAGCCAGGTCTGCAGTGAGCCCAGCAAACACAACATGATTTAGAAATGAATAAAAAGCAAACAGAAACCACTATGATTATACAGAAACAAATAAAAATCAACACTCTCAGGCTCATCAGTACTACCAGTGTGAAGCTCTGATAATTGGTAAAAATGCCTATAACTTTTATTTCTGCTAAGTCATTCGATTTGACCTATTTGAACTTTAAGCCAATCAACTAGGGGCTGGAATAATAGATGGATCCACATGTTTTCTAATGTTGCAATGTAGTGGAATAACTGCCAAGTACAATTCACCCTACCCTTGAAGGTTGTATTCTATTCCAAAGCGCGGAATACAAATATAACAGGTAAATTAGTAAAGCAATCAAATTTCACCCCCCAAAACATGTTTCTTCTGTGGGTTATAGTTTCTACACCACACCAGATTCTATTTATTTAAAACATTTATTAGGTGCCTTTTCACCTTACAGGAATTCAAGGCAGCTTACAATATTAAACAGAAACAAACATAAAAATACATCAGAAACAGAGTAAAAATCACCTACATTACAGTGGCTAAACAAAAGCAATCCTAAATAAAATAGTTTTAATCTGTATCTTTAAGATGAGGGAAAAACACATTTCCCGTGGGGAGTTTGTTCCATAGTCACGCTGCTGACACTGAAAAAGGCCTCTCTTGTATACCCACTAACAAAGCTTCTTTGGCTGATAGGAGAATCAGGAGAGCCTCTTCCTTTGATATTTACTCCCAGGCAGGAATACCCTGGTCCCAAACCATATAGGGCTTTAAAGGATAGAACCAACAGATTGAATTGAGCTTGGGAGTATACTAGTAACCGGAATAATTGCTTTAATATCAGGGTCACATGCTCTAGATAGCTGGCTCCAACCAGCAGTCTAGCCACAGCATTCTGCACTAGCTGCAGCTTCCGAACACTCTTCAAAGGTAGCCTCACATTGCAATAGTCTAGTGGAGATATAACTAAGGTATGGATCACTGAGGCTAGATCGGACTGAACCAGGAACAGAAGCAGCTGATGCACCAGCTGAAGCTGGGCAAACACACTCTGAGTCACCTCAGCCACCTACCTGGCTTTCTAAGAGTGGTACAATTCCTGCTCAAGGAAGTATTTATCACACTCCTTCCCCCTCTGGCAGATTAGAATATAGGCATTAACTTCCCAGTCACTCTGCTAAGTTTGATAACAGAATTACTAACAAAACTGATGCCTGTTGATCAGGTGAGTTTGTATTAAAAGTATCTCTTTATCTTCTAATAGTGTTGACTTTATGAGGGGAAGAGGCATGTGTGTGAAAAAAAGTTGGCTTCGTTTGGAAGAAAAAGTGAAAGAGGATACCGAGGCTGTAAAATGTGCCGGATTTGTATATTTGTAAATAAATAAAGTATTAACCCTGCCACCACCAAAAGAGATCCCAATGCTGTCCTCCAAAGAGAACCAGTCCCACATAGTATTGCATATTTGATCTGTAAGAAAGCTATATTATTTAAAAGTTAAGATTACTCAGAGGTTTAAATAGTAACAGTGAATGGCTAGCAACAATAGCATGCAAGGGGAAAACAACTCATTTGCCACTGAAAAAAGGATCAATTAAATTACACTGTTGCTATTTTGCACATGAGAAGCAGGCAACTTCTTCCTCACATGTAGAACTGGGATTCGTAATAACCCACAGTGGGACCTCATCAGATTAGAGCGCACTGATACCAGAAAAGACTCAAGGCGAAGCTACAAGTGACGAATGACACTTGAACGGCAAGTGTATTTCTCCCTGTTCACTTGCGCTCCACTCAATCCACTTGCCGTTCAAGTGTCATTCATCACTTGTAGCTTGGCCCTTAGTTTCTTCAACGCTCAACACATTTATTGAAAAAAATAATAATCATACAGATCTTATAGGTGATGTGATAGATCAAGATGGGTGTATGTGTCAGTCGGTCTGTAGCAGTAGAACAGAGCAAGAATCCAATAGTACCTATGAGACTAAGAAAATTTGTGTTAGGGTATGAGCTTTTGTCAGTGAGCTGTGACTCACAAAAGCTCATACACCAGTACAAATTTTGTTAGTCTTATAGTTGCAAGCAAATAGACAGTATCACGGTAATATACAGAGAAAATAAACAAACTAGCCGTGAAACCTAACTAATAAATTATTCTGTTATAATTCAATCAAATTTATAGCAATACTATAATCAACTTGAACAAGAAAAACCATGTATACAGGGAAGGTGATTACAAATACAAAAGGCAGGGCATCATATAAATTATTAATCAACAAAAATTCATATACAATATTAAAGTGCTCGTGCCTGAAATTGACCAAAGGTCTATATAGTAACAACCAAAGTCCCAATAGATTTATAGGGTGATGATGCGAGAAGAGTCTTCAATACAATTCTTTGGAGGAAAAAACCGTGTATACGGTCTCATAAATTGAGGCAAAGAGAGGCAGCAAAGGAGAAATGATACACAACTGCAACGGGAAGCCAGCAATCTACCCGTTTCATTTCTTCATCCTGGCAGTCGTTATATCACAGTCCAAGCCACAGTCCATCATATACCACAGTCGTTATACCACAGTCCATCATATAATCAGTTTTATACACATCATTCAATAATTAACAACTATGATTGCAGATATACTCACATATACACTTCCATTAGTCAATCAATTTCTCGCCTTTAGCATCCATCTTTCATTTTGACGCATGTGAAGCGCAAGACCTTGATTACTGTTTATAAGGAAACTGGGGAAATCCCCAAGGAACATTCAGAAAATAATTAAAGGGCCAGAACTGTTAGTGCTCGATACCTCACAAATAAGGTGTGAAGTCTAGGTCTATGTTCAGTCCTCTAGGATGGACTGTATTCAGTTTGAAAATCCACCAGGTCTCCTTTTGGTTCAATTCTCTCCGGATAAGCTCGATCTCCTTATGATGAGTTACAAAAATAACCATATAACTTAGATCGCTCGCACCATGTTTTTCTTGGATATAATGGTTAACCAAGGGGGCATCTGCTGTTTTACAACGTATCCATGAGAGAGGTTCCTGTAGTCGTATTTTTATCGATCTTGTATTTCCAATATGAAATTTATTACAAGGGCAACGAATCAAATATACTACATTCTGTGTGTTACAATTAGTAAAGGGCAATACAGGTAAATTCAAATTTAATACTTCGATCTTAGCCATCACCAGATTACATGTTGAACAATTGCCACAGCTATGATGACCTCTGGGTAGATTATTGACAGGAGCCACTTGTCGATGTAAGTCAGAGGGTATAAGTACATCCCTGATATTCTTGGTTCTCCATAGTGCTATTCTTGGTTGCAACTGGCAGCCCGGGATGTCTTGAATCAATGGCCAATATTTAAGTATAGTTTTCCTAATGGGATTCACCAAAGGTGAGTAGTCTAGTGCAAAGACTAGTCTATTTTCCTTTTGCTTCTGTTTATCCATTAGGATGTTTTTCCTATCTCTAGTGTCTGCTCGTATTTTGCACTCCCTCACAACTGCACTCGGGTATCCTTTACTTAGAAACTAATTTTCTAATCTATTACCATTAATCTTGTAGTCTCGTATCAGGGTGGAATTCTGTTTGAGTCTCAAAAACTGACTGTAAGGCAAATTATTTCTTAAATGGATCAGGTGAAAAGAACAAAAATGTAAATAGGCATTGCGGTCAATTTCTTTACAATATGGTTTAAATCCCACAGTGCCCTCTAGTGTCTGAAAAATAGTAACGTCTAGATAGTTCACAGCCTCCTGATTAATAGTCCAGGTAAACTGAATATTGGGATGTATAGTGTTCATCCACTGACATAGATCTACAGCAATATTCTTATTGGATACAATTATCAGTAGATCATCAATGAAACGCTGGAAAATATGAATTGCAGAGAAAAAGGGGTTAACTTCTTCATTCCAAAAAAACTTCTTTTCTAAAAGACCCATAAAGAGGTTGGCAATGCTCAGAGCTATGGAGCTGCCCATAGCAACCCCGCAGATTTGAAAGAAAATTTTTTGGTCAAATCTGAAATAATTTTTTTCGAATACTATTTCTGTAGAGAAATGAGGAACTCTGTAGGTGGCATTAACGAACCCCTAAGATTTAGAAAAAATTCCACTGTGGAGAGTGCCTCCTCGTGAGGAATATGGGTATACAAAGAGACCACATCTAAGATAATTAGTGCCGCATCTACAGACAGCTGTATACCTTCCAATGCTGTTATCAAAGTTCTAGTATCACGTGTGTAGGAGGGCAATTACCTAACAAATGGCTGGAGAAAAAAATCTAAGTATTTGGCCAAAGGTTCTAAAACTGAATTAGACCCAGATATAATTGGGCGGCCAGGGGGAGGAAAGCCGGGTTTGTGGATCTTTGGTAAAGTATAAAAATTGGAAATCCTCAGAAATGGATTCTGCAATGCTCTATAGGTCTTATCATTTATCAGTTCCCTAACTAGGGCCTCTTGCAGAACAATTCTGATGATAGTAGTGATATGTTTAGTGGGATCTTGTTCTATTTCCCTGTAATTATGATGGTCCGATAATTGGTTTTCAATTTCTTGTATGTAATCCATTCTATCCATAATCACAACTCCTCCCTTATCTGCCTTTTTGATCACTATGGAAGAATCTTGTTCCAAATTCTTAATTGCAAGACGTTCCTGTCTCTTTAAATTTTGCCATCTAGGATGAAAATCTTTTTCCAATTGTGTTATCTCTTTAATATCCATCAATTCAAAGGTTAGGATCTTATGGTTCGTTGAGGATGGAGTAAAGGTAGAACGTGTCCTTAGGTTAGGACCAAGTTCTGGGGGGAGAGACTCACCAAAGTGTTCTCTAAGTTTTAAGGCTCTCACTAATTCAAAAACGTCTAGATGGGTTTGAAAGGAGTTGTAACGAGGGGTAGGGACAAAGCCTAATCCGCAATTCAATAGCTGTTGTTCAAGTGGAGACAATGCCCGGGAGGATACATTAACTACTAGGTTTTCCTCCCTCTCTGCATAATGCCCCCTCGTAAAAAAATTCCCCCATCTATTTCTGGTGGAGCGGTTTGTCCTGGTATTTCTATAGGAGTTTTCCTCTGTTGAAGTATCAGTCTCATCACCTTCTGAGGTGTCTAATTCTGAGGGAATCTCAATCGGATCAGACCAGGATACTTTCTCCCGCGTCTTATTTTGTTCTCCCCACCAGGAATACACCCTCCCTGTGGTGTAGTCGCTAGCATCTCTATGGAACTTTTAAATTTTAATCTCTCTCATTTTCTGTTCAAATTCGGCTACTTGTACTTTTAATTCATCTAGTTTTTTGTCAAAGTTCATTTGTATAGAATGTCTTTGAATGGTATTCTCTAAGGTTTCTATTTCTTTCATGGTCTTCTCAACCTCAACTTTGGCTTGTTCAATCAAGAGGATCATAAGATCTGTGGAGCACTTGTTCAAGACCGCAACCCATTTGCTTTTAAACTCATCTGAGTCTTGGAACATGCCTGGTGGCTTAAAAATCCGGAGTCCCCTAGGGATCCTATTTACTCGGAGGTAATCAGTAAGGGATGAGGCATGAAGGTCATATCTTATTGCCTTCTTCTTAGCATATTGTAATTGAATCCATTCATCCCCAAGGTTACATTCATTATGGTTAATAATCAAGGGTGTACTAGCTAACAGTCTGGCCTTATCTGAGTCAGAAAAAGTCAATAAGCCAATAAGCCAGAATCCATCTTCTGTGGATTAGCTCTCTTTATGGAGGGTATTTTTACTATCCTTGACTATTCTTGCCTTCGGCCACTCAGATTATTCCTTTCCTATTAGACCCACAGCCCCTCAGATCATGGCTATCCTTGCCTCAGGCAGCAACACTCAGGCATTTTGTCTCCTTGACTCTATAGTAATCATAGAAAGACTGGAGGCCAAACTAGAACATCACCCTAAGCTTTAAATGTGACCAGACTTGCTCCACATTCAATAGTAGTAAGAGAAGAGGAGGAGGTAGGTTCAGATTTACCCATGCTCCCTTTCCCCTCAGACTCTGCATTATTGACCGTGTAATTATTTCAAGTAAATATGTGCATGTATCTTTAAATGCTTGGTGTGAGATAGGTGAAGAGTGGGGGTGAAAGAGAGGAATGCGTGAGTGATATGATTGGGTGAAGTGTGGGTGGAGTGAATGCAGTTTAGACAGAGTGGAGAGCAAAAGATTCAGTCAGAAGAAAGCTGTGTGCTGCCTGAGTATGCTGAAATATTTATGAGAGAAATATAACCTGTATGGAACCTGAACTGAGCATGTTTGTGAAAGAACACTTAGTCAGGGAAAGAGAGGCCAGCTGTGTGCTGCCTGAGCAGGTTTAATATTTCTGTGAATAAGAGTCTAGAGAAAGCAGGCAAGCTGTGTGCAGCCTGAGTAACTTTAAGCACGTCTGTGAAAGAAATATTGACTCAGAGAAAGAGGCTAACTGTGTGTGAAGCCTTAGAAGAGATCTGTGTGAATGAGTTTAAATGAATTAACTTTAAGAACCAAGAACTACTTTTATGAAATCGATACGCTTCTTGAAAAAATAAAAGTTTATTTTGTTTTTATTATATCCCAGAGTACCTGTCATTGTTATATCCCATTCTTATCCTCAGGGCCATACCACGAAGGAGCCTGATGCTTAGGCACATTACAAAAGGGAAAACTTAAATAAAATATCTTGGAATATAATATTCCTGGTGGCAGCAAACTACTCAGAGGGTGCTAAGGGAAAGATAAAAGGCAAAATCTACCTAAGAGGAAGTAAAGGGTCGTAACAGACTGCCTGCCTGCTTGGGATGGTGAGCTTCTTGCCTGGCCAAAGCAGTTATGCCTATATTGCTGGCATGGCTGCAGCTATAGCCACAACTATTAATTATTTATTTTATTTATTTATTGGATTTTTATGCTCTTCTCATAAAGAGGCTCAGAGCGACTTACAACATGAATAAATAAATTACAATTAAAACAACACGAAAGTAATAAAATACAGTAACAATACATTTGGGCAGCAACCCAAGCTGCTCAACCCCCATCCAAAACATTCCATGAGGTAGGAATGGGCAGGATATGTTAATATTTCAGTGGGAACCAGGGTGAGGAAGTTTTACCAATCCCCCTCCAACAGGAGATCAGCACAGAAGCCCATCTGTACCTTGACCTCAACCATATGCCTGGCAGAACATCTCCGTCTTACAGGCCCGGCAGAAAGATAGTAAATCCTGCCAGACACTTGTATCAATGGACAGAGACTTCCACCAGGTTGGGACCAGGACCGAAAAGGCCCTGGACCTGGTCCAGGAAAGCATCATTGGAGCCAAAAGCCACCAGCAGCTGTTTATCAGTTGAATAAAGCACTCTCTGGTGAACATATGGTGAGAAACAGTCCTGCAGATATGCTCGTCCCAGTCCACTAAGGGCTTTATAGGTTAAAACAAAAACCTTGAACCTAATCTGGATCTCAACTGTGAGCCTGTGTAGCTGACACAGAACTGGTGTTATATGTGCCCTATACGATGTAGCCATAAGGACGTGTGCAGTCACATTCTGGACCAGTTGTAATTTCTGGAGAAGGTCCAGGGAAAGTAGAACTACTTCTTTCCTGTAATTCTCCTCCAGGATGTCCAGGGGCTGCTGAGCCCACATGATGTGTAACTACCTACTCCCTCCTGGGGGAAGCTGGTGCCTGGCTGAGAAGCAGTGGTGCAGGTATGGTCCTGCAGGTGCTGCCTCCTGGGTGCCTTCACTCCAAACCTCCTGGGTGCTGTGGTGTGCACTGCTGGTGTGTTATCTGCTTGAATGTTGTTGTTGTTGTTGTTGTTGTTGTTGTTGTTGTTGTTGTTGTTGTTGTTGTTGTTGTAGGAGGGCTTTTTGACTGGTGATGTGTATGCATCTCAGCCACACACTACTACCCGGCAGCCTTGGTGTCACTTTGGGCCAG
Organism: Eublepharis macularius; assembly: GCF_028583425.1. Classification (NCBI taxonomy): domain Eukaryota; kingdom Metazoa; phylum Chordata; class Lepidosauria; order Squamata; family Eublepharidae; genus Eublepharis; species Eublepharis macularius. The sequence goes on from NC_072792.1 coordinate 123,077,329, forward strand.
TCAGAGCAACCTGCTTCTGCTCCAGCAGTCCTGCTTCAGGAGCACCTCTTAACATTTTTGGCTGGTGTGGCTGGCTGCCTTTCCCATGCCTACTATAGGGTGCCTCTTGGAGTTCAGCCAAGCCTGTAGTGCTGGACAAAGACAGAGGGGTTCCACAACAGCCCTTTCTCTTGGGAGCTCCTCTTTATGAGGCTAACTGGCTGAAGCAGTGATGGTGCCACTTGGGGCAGCACAGCCTTTGTTTCCACTTCAAGCCTCCTCCAGGCAAGCTCCTTGTGGGTGATTCTTCTGCAATACCCGAAGTGGCAAATCCAGTTCTCAGACCCATCCAATTTATATATATATATATATATAAATTAAAGCAAATTCCATGCAAAACAGAAATAAAAATATGACAATAATAGTGGCAGGTCTACATGTAAACATCTATAAAAAGTTTCCAAATATCTATAGATAAATCCATATGTAACTGCAGTCTGAATGCCATACATTCAAATATTGACAAAGTTTTACTGTCCTTAATTCATTGAATTATGGGAGGTAGACCTTTGTCTCACCAACACTGTAGTTACTCAAATGGGGAGTCTCCTTTTGAGTTAGAGGAATTAGAATTAAAGGAGATGCAGCAATAGGGGGTAACTGGGATATTCACCAATGTATACCTGGTTGTTCACTTAGAGAAACTCTTAAACAAACAGGCAGATGTTCTAAAGCAATTACCAAAGCAATAAAAGGCAAACACACCAAAAATCACACACAGCATACGCACAGGGCTAATTAGAAATTCAGGGAGGAAGAGGTAGAGAAGTTCAGGCTACAGCGATATTTACCAGTCTAGGAGAGGAAGGATGTCTGTAGAGGCAGCAGCATGAGCAATCAGCATTTCGTAGCAAGAAGAAGGAGTCTCAGACACACATCTGAGGATGTGCATATGGATCCAAGGAACACACACATGGCACATGGCTGAAGGCAGCTTAATTACAGTGTAAAACATACCCTGGGGCAGAATTACACCTTCTGCCCTGAAACAATAGCTTAATGGCTTGTCCAGGTGTGAAACAATAAACTGGAAAAGGCTTGATTGTACATATCTGTGATGGAACTATTGGTGAGAAGGGTGCTTGATATCCTGCAATTGGAGGATGGGAAGGGAGTGCAAGATCTGTGATTGGTAAGGTAGGTGAGAGAAGGAACAGAAGGGTGTTGATGAAATAAAGCAGGAACTCTTTGTTTCATTTTAGTTCTTCTTTGGGGTGTGGGCAGTTAGTCAATCTGATAATTTTTGGTAATTTTCCAACTTCAGCAGGGGTTGGCATCTGTTCTGCCTGGCCAGAAAGTGTGCTATGCTTACAGCACATGAGGAAAAGGGTTTTATGATATTCCATATTCATAAAATGCCCTTTCAGTAAAGAGAAGGGGTATGACTGCTGACACTGTAACATGTATCTTTTAGCTAAAGTAAGGGCATGGAGGGTCCATTTCCATTGACCATTGGCCCTTTGGGGCTCCAGGAGTCAGACAAACAGTTTTAAAAATACATAAACATCCTCAAAAATCAATGAGGATCTAATTCAAAATTGATATGTGTTATATCTTGAACACCATAACATGCCAGCTTTATATACAATAAAAAGGTTTTTATTTAGTTCTTGCACTGGCTTAGCTTTCATTTTAGTCAGCTTCTTATTCAAGTCTCAGCAGCCACCAGTTTTCTGCAGGAGCCCCAAAGGGCCAAGACTGAAAAACACGCAAAGCAGAAAGTTCTCCCCTAGATGCTGCTTGTACACATTACGATAATATGAGAAATAATATCTTCTCCAGAAGACCAAATAACTGGACATGCCCAAAGCATGTGCTTATGAGATGTGTTCTGTAAGTTACAATTCCAGCAATTAGACACCATAGTCCTTTACTAAAAAGATGCTGACATTACATCACATGCCCTCCATGTCCCCATGCCTCAATCCTCTTACTGGTTGCCATGCTTGACCTGGCAACCCTAGATAACATGGGAAAGAGTGGGATTTGGAGGAATGCCCTGGAAGTGACCTGATGGGAAAGTCAGGTTTGGGGAAGCAATATCACGACCTTTAACCTGGAAATGGCATTACTTCTTTGTTAAGCATCTTCCCCAGTCTCCTGGTATTTCCTGAGTCACAACTGGCAATCCTACAAGGGATATTACAGAAGACAGAACAATATCCTCTCATCTTGCATATGGCCCGTAGAGATCATTGAGCTCTAGCATTACTCTTTGCATTCATACATTATGATCTGCAGCGTCAAAATTCTGTTGGTTTTAGCCCTGTCTCATTTACTGCTTGCATCATTTTATGGACACGAGAGCATAAGCTTGACATTAATCATGCAATGCTTTCACTTTTGTTTCTAGCACAATTCTCCCAAAACTTGATACTGAAAGAATTCTACTCTCATAAATCCTCTAGTAGCATAGACTTATACAGTCAGATTTAACAAATTTATGTCAAATACAATACCATCTGAATATCAGATGCATATCATACGAAAAAACATTCCTAAAGTCATAATAATTTTAAAATAAAGCACAAAAGAGGAGGTGGATTAAAACAGATGTGAACAATAAAGACTTTTCAGATATAAATGAAACCTATAAGAATTTAAAATTTACAAATGTATTCATCCCTAAAATAAATGAAGATTTTGACTTACGTTTTCATTATCTCCATATCATTTCTAGAATAGTACTCTCGCTTTAAACTTTTTCCCTATATATTTTTCTAATTTTATTTTAAAACAAAGGTAGCTTTTCTCTTGCATATGTGAAGTAAAAGGCTCAATGGTCAGGAATCCAGCTCTTCAAGTCAGTGGCTGAACTCAGCAAAAGAAAAACAATGAGTAAAAAAGAGCTTAAGTGCAGAGATATCCTGCTATTTTTTACTGTGGCAGAGATCTCCTAGGACCCTCCATTGCTATACTCCAAACTTGTACAGCTGGTTGCTACCCATTTTCTAGAGAGTCATTACTGCCTAAACTCTATACTGTAGATTCAAGCAGTCAGTGCCAAGGGCAGGAGAAAAACTTGTTCTGCTCCAGTAGAGTATCTGTCACTACCAGTGCTAATCCCTGACCAGGAGATTTTTATGCAGACTGCATTTCTCAAGGTCTCAGCATTTCAGTCTTATTTTTACACAGTTCTTGGCTATATGAAACTCGAGGGAAGGAGTGTCACTTTCACAGATCAAGAATGCCAGAAATATAGATGTTAATATACTCATTATATTGTCATGGAAAGTCTGCACTTTATTTTTATACTACTGACTTTTTAAAAAAAGTGTGGCAAGAAATTATTTTTATTTTTTTTCCAGAGTGAAGTAGTAGTAGTACAAGTAGTAGAAGTCATAGTAGTAGTGGTGGTGGTAGTAAATAAGGGAAGCACTCTGTTCTTACAGATATTCTTGGCATACAGAATGAATTACAACATAATCATTTTTGCAAGTCATCCAAGGCCATCCTAGTAAAAGATCCAGGGGGGCAGCTTGGCGGAATGTTGGACAAGTTACAGTTGAAAAATCCATTGGACAGCAGTCGGAGAGCCAAGTTGCAAGACCAGGATGCCTACATTTCCCATCAAAACTTGAAGGAAGCTGACAAGTGTCCAACTAGTGTCAGGAATCACTTGTAGTTTAGCTCTATGAGAGGCAGCAGAAAGAATCTGTTCTGATACATTGTACTCTTCCCTATTTAACCACAATTTATTTATGATTTTTAAAATCATTCACTCCAGTGTTCTATCTTATAAATAAAAGTTATTTTTTATTTTTGCTTTAAGCCTGGTTGGCTTGAAGTTGAGTATTTAAAGTACCTAGAGAGAGTCCGTTTGAGACTAAGCAGAGAACCGGCATGAATAGAATGTGATGGGCTATGGACTATACTCTGTTATCAAAATCATTGAGTAGAATTGTTCGCCAGCATTGGTCTCTGATATCTGTGGGCCAAGCTACAAGTGACAAATGACACTTGAACGGCAAGTGGATTGAGTGGAGGGCAAGTGAACAGGGAGAAATACACTTGCCGTTCAAGTGTCATTCATCACTTGTAGCTTGGCCCTGAGATAGAAGGGTGTGAGCTTCCACCCACTATTGGGTACAGGAGAACAAGAAGTATAAAAGATGTTGGTCCATTCGGATCTGTTGGTACCAAAGGTAACAGAGGGTACCCCTAAGGGCAACCACAGATGTGGACATTGTAATATTTGCCCTTTGATTTTGGAAGGAAACTGCATAAACTTCGAATCTTCAATGAAGAAGTTGTCTTTTAAACACTTCTCCACCTGTCAGACTTTGGGCATGATATATTTAATTGTATGCCCAGGTCCAAAGTTATATGTTGGCAATACAATCAGGCCACTCCGTACCCGGATTTTGGAGCATATTTCGAAGGTGCAGAATGGAGTTCTGGAAGCCCCTCTCACACAACACTTTATTGAACAACAGTACTGTGAATCTGAATTCAAGGTTGCGGTTCTGTTTGTGGCACATAGAATCTGGTCAGTGTATGCAAAGAGAATTGCTTCACAGGGAAGCTCAATGGATTCACTTTTTAGACAGTATGAAGCCGCGGGGACTCAATAGTGAGCTCTTATTAAATTGATTTTTGGGGATGAATATCTTTGGGTGTGGGTTGTTGTGCCTTTAAATTGTATGAGTAGTATTTGAGGGTGTAATGTTTGTTGTGCCTTTAACTGGAATGAGTACTGAGAGAATCGGTAAATATAAAAGTGGAAATGATTTGAATGAGAGTACGCTAGATAGAATGCATCAGCATCATTCTCCAGTTCCCATGAATGAAATTAAATGAATTATTTTATTTTTAACCCGCCCTCCCCGCAAGCGGGCTCAGGGCGAGGTACAACATTGGTTAAAATACAACTTAAAATCAATTAAAAACAGATAAAATACTGTGTCCCTTTTGGGGCAACCAGCGGGAGTAGACTCTCCATACCGCTTGTAGAGGGAGATGGGTAGAAGGCTCGGCAATGATGGGCTAAAAATTAGCCTCCACCATATGCCTGGTGGAACATCTCTGTCTTACAGGCCCACCTAAATGATACAAGATTCTGGCGGGCCTGAATGTCCTCAGACAGATAGTTCTACCAGGTTGGGGCCAGGACGGAAAAGGCCCTGGCCCTGGTAGAGGCCAGCCGAGCCTCCCTAGGGCCAGGGACCACCAGTAGATGTTTTCCAGTTGAACGAAGTACTCTCTGGGGCACATACAGGGAAAGATGGTCCCGTAGGTATGCTGGTCCCAGTCCATTTAGGGCTTTGTAGGTCAAAACCAACACCTTGAACCGGATCTGGAATTGTACTTGGAGCCAGTGAAGCTGCTGCAAGATAGGCATAATGTGTGTCCTACATGAAGCTCCAGTTAGGACATGCACAGCAGCATTCTGGACCCGTTGAAGTTTCCGGATCAAGCCCAAGGGCAGCCCTGTGTAGAGTGGTCTAACCTGGAGGTGACAGTTGCATGGATCACTGTCGTTAGGTCCTGGGCTGAGAGGTAGGGTGCCAGTTGCCAGGCCTGCCGAAGGTAGAAAAAGGCCGCCCGAGCCACAGCCGCAATCTGACCCTCCATAGACAAGGAGGAATCCAGAATCACGCCCAAACTCCTAACCGATGGTACGGGCACAAGTGGTGCCCCCCTGAAGGTCAGGAGAAGGATCCCTGCCTCCAACAGTCTGTATGAATTGTATGAATTTGTTATGAGCACCTGCCATTTTAATACAGCATTATATTTGTAATTTACTGTGTTATTATGCCCGGGTGGGGTTTCCCACTTTTGTTAATCTTGACTGTACTGGTGTTGCCTTGTTAGTTAGATGGTATTGGGGGTATAGCAGTTGGCAATGCCCTTCTCTGCCTTAACCCAGCTGGTATTAGTGGGAGAGCAGGTGGCAATGCCCACCCCCTGCCATCACCCATTTGGGATCAGGAGTGGAGCAGATGGCAATGCCAACCTCGTGCCTTCATCTGGCTGGGATCAGGCACACAGCAGGAGGCAATGCCCTTCTTCCCTTCACCCAGCTGGGATAAGGAGCAGAGCAGGTGGCAATGCCTGCCCTCTTCAACCTATAGGAATTAGCCACAGAGCAGGCAGCAATGCTCACCCTGAATGCACCCTGCCAGAGTCAGAAGCCAAGCATGCAGCAATGCCTGCACCCCCTTCAACCTGGCGGAATCAGGAGCAGAGCAGATGGCAATGCCCTCACCCCCTTCACCCAGCTGGGATCAGGATCACCCTGCCAGTAAAGCCTGCCACCCACCTTCACCTGTCAAGATCAGGCACTGAGCAGGAGGTAATGCCTGCTCTTCCTTTCACCCAGCGGGGAATAGGTGGCAGTGCCTGCCCCCTTTCACCCAGCCATAGTCAGGCACAGAACAGGAGGCAATGCCCCCCTTCACCCAGCATGTTTCAGGCATGGAGCAGGTAGCGAAGCCCACCACCCCTTCACATGGCCAAGATGAGTCAGATCAGGCGAGGAGCAGATGACAATGCCCACCCCCCTACTTCACCAGCTGGAATTGGTGATGGAGAAGGAGCAAATGCCTGCCTGTCCACCCTCCCCTTTCTAGAGCCTGTTGTATTTTTTCCCAAAACAGGCTTTGTTGCTAGTAAAGCAATATTAGTTTCCAATTAGTCTTCTCAATTGACTTACAAAAGCCCAACCAGATCTCTTATCCATAGAAGTTAATAAATCAAATTTCTCTCTGGCAGTTTTGGCACTTCGGATGCCTGCCTTTTGTTGTTCATTAAGGGTGCCATTCATTAGGTAGATTGCCTTCTGATCTTTAAATTCCCATTGGGGATTTGTAGGAGTAGGGGGTTCATCAGTAATTACATCAAGTATACCATGAAGTTTCAGGAAGGGTTCCACAGCTTCCTTCCAATACTCGAAGTTGCCATTTCTTAGGCATTCCTGTGGATGCCAGGCTCCAAGGAGGAGCTCCTTGCAGCTCAAACTCAAATCTGAGGGAGCAGAATTGGAGTTTGACTGGGGGCTGCTGGAAGATGCAGCCCCAGCTCATTCATTTCCTGAACTCTTCTTTTCCTATTGTTTTCTGAGCTTCTGTAAATTGCAGTTTCTCTGCTTTATTAGTAAACCACTTAGCACAGCTTTAGTTTTGCTCTTTTCCTCCTTTAAGTTAGTCAATGGACAAATAAGGGCACCATGACTGGATTGCCCATAACCTGGGCACATAACCTGATAAATAAATCATTATGTAGATTGCTATTCTCAGGATTTCTTCCTCCTGACTTCCTCCCTCTCACTTCTTTTCTTCCTGGCATTGTTCCAGGCAACATCTCTCTCCTTCTCCTCCCTCCATCTTGGCAGCATGGATGCAGGCCTTGCCCTAGCATCCATGCCCACTCTTAGACTAGATAGGTAGTTAGGATCCATCTCTCCTCCTTTCCTAGCAGCGTATAGAGTTCTTACAATAAAGAACTCTAATTTCTTAAATGTAAGATTTTTATGGTTTATGATATATAGGTTTATGATATATAGAAATATTTAAAACTGGAAAATGGGATAAATTGTTTATCCAAGATGGAAACAAGGACTTATAGTTTGGGTATATAACAAGAAAAGTAGTTAAGGATGTACTGCTTAGTATAATGGAGAATGTACATTTGTTTTAGATAGAGGAATTCAATGGAAGTAAGGGAAAAGGGACAAAGGGTGGGAAAGCTGTTGGAAGTCAGCAAAAGGGGGGGGAAAGGGAGGGGGTTAGAAATGAAAAATTTGGGGAAAATTGAATGTAATGTAAAAATAACGGATTCTAACCCAATAAAAATTTTTTCAAAAAAAAAAAGAACTCTAATTTCTTTTCTAAATATAAAGCAAGTGTATGAGGTTATTATTTTCTGTCCTGCACACACACCAGCCAACAGAACTAGCTCACAACCACCTATAATCATGCTTATTATGCCAAACGATAGACTTTGCTAATGGCCCAAACATAGAATCCTTTAATTAGGTTTCTGGGGTCTACAGAACTATTTATTTATCACCATTCATCTCTCACATCTAACTCATTCCATTCAATATATCCCTATATGTTCTCATGCAATTTAATGTCTCTGACAAAAAAAGAACTGGTTCTGTTTACTGTTAACTTTCCTCCTCATCAGTGAAATGCTCATATTTTGTTCTTCCTTATACATCTTCATGGACATGTCACCTGTAGTACAAGCATGAATCCTTGGCTTTTTTTTAAAAAAAACTATTCTTTTTATTTCATTTCTCATATTCAAACTGTCACCAAGCATGTTGCTTCTTCCATAGGCCTGGCAGAACATCTCCGTTTTACAGGCCTGGCAGAACTGCAACAGATCCTACAGGGCCCGGATCTCAGCTGGGAGGCTGTTCCACAAGGCCACTGCCAGAGCTGAGAAGGCTCTGGCTGTGGTTGAGGCCAAGTGAACATCCTTTGGGCCAGGGACCACCAGCTAGAGTGAGGCCAGCAACACTTCTGGCTTCATACCTACCATCTCAGATAGAACCTTAGCAGTCTACTCTTAACCTTCTCTTTAAGGTCCCTGATACAGTACACTTAGTGATCACTTAGAGAAAGTCCCAAAAATTTCTGCTTGCCCAGAAACTGAACAGCTAAGCATACTGTAAACTATTAATTACATATATTTCTGAATATCTAAATAAACCCACAGATTCAGACAAAATGTCATGATATTTCACATTTGTTTCTTCTCTGTTTAAGGTAATTTGGTCCTCCTGGCCGGCAGGCAAAGGCTGCTGTGGTCATGGGCCGTTTGTGCAGCCCTGGAAGGAGAAAGCAGCTCGCCCTCTCCTTCCAAGCACTCAAGCTCAGGGGTGGGGGGTGGATGGGGTGAGGCCAGGCCTCTGTAAGGTGGCCCCACCTCCTAAACCCTGCAGTTGGCTTTTCACGCTTGGTCCACCCACCCCTCCCTATAGCAGTGCTGGATATCTGGTCGCTGGTTGCCAGGGCCAGGTAGGATTTTTTCTCCTTTCCTCTCATTGGTTCTTGGGAAGAGGTTTTTTTGCCTACCTTGCACTGTGTACTGGGTTGGGGTAATTGGTTTTGGTGGAGCTGTAAATAGATTGTCATTTGGCAGGATAGAGTTGGGAAAAGGGAGTGGGCTGGTGAGCACCCGTGGCATATCTGTCAGTCTATGGAAAGCAGGATACTCTGATTTAGTCTACCACCCCTTGCAGCAAGAAATCCAAGGTCTCTTGAGTCAAAGGTTCTTTATTGAGAGATTATATATTCAGAAAGTACAAGTGTCTATAGGTTATCCAAAGGCCAAAGTAAGCTTCTAGCTGTACATAGATCTCTTGTTGAGAATGACGTGTTAAGGGCTTGCTACAGTATATCAAACCCTCTAAACCATCCCTCACCCTCGGTGTCTACCCAGCTAGTACAGAAGGTGGGAAAGGGAAAGGAAGGAGCTGTCCCAAGGCCGTTGTGGTGAGCCATCTCAGATAAGACTATCTCGGGAACCAAGCTGCTCCTGCTAATACACACACAGAAACATTACTGGAAAAATACAGCATGAAAGCAATATGGAAGGACTGTGGGCAACAGACCTGACACTAGGAGGATTGGGGTCTGTCAGGATCAGCTGGTGGGCTTCATGGTGACCAGCTGAAAGGGCAGACTGCCACTGGGACTCCCTGTACAAGTCCTTCCCTTGGGCTTCATGGCAAGAAGGTTGGACAGGTCAAGGTGGTAGTCCTGGCGTGGACACCAGGGTTTGACCTGTACCACAGTTAGATCCCTTGCCATATTGAATTATGTTTTATGTTTAATAAAAGTGGTCCTTTAATACCAAAAGCCTTGTGTCTGCCTCTTTATTCCTGACTGGAGGGGCAACTCTTTCTTTGTCTGTAAGTTTCAACATTTCATTAGCCTATATTTCTATATGTGGCATAACTAATTGCTTTCCATCTTTGAAGAACTGTCTGTTTAACAACTACCAAATCTTTGTTCATTTGAAAGATTTTAGGAACGAGGAACACATCCCAACATTGTAGTATATGGATTAAGATCCCATAAATATTATATAGTATTTCTTGCTATATTGTTTTCTGAATTTAAATACTGAATTGCATATTTCAGCTCTACTGTGACTCTTCAGTTATACATTTCTGATAAGGTTTCAAACTGACATATAAAGATGTGAGTTTTTGGTGATGATTTTATCGATATTTTAAAGAATGAAATATATCAGGGAGGCCTGTGGCCCTGAAGCTGCAAGTGTATCTGGGACAAATTTGGTATGAAAGCAAAAGGGTAAGTGCAGATGCAAACGAAGAGTTGAAGGGGGTGGATTTCCAGTTGTAAATTGCTAAACATTTTAATAATCTTATAATTGTATAACAGCTAGGTTAACTGCATCTGACGAAGAGAACTGAGTCTCGAAAGCTTATGCTACAATAAAGTTGGTTAGTCTTATAGGTGCTACTGGACTCTTTTTGATTTTGCTACTACAGACTAACACGGCTAACTCCTCTGCAGCTAGGTTAATGAAATTAGTCCAGACTTGACTCATCAGCCATATGAATGATTCTCCTTCAATTTTGTGTTATATAGCTTACAATTTCATAGCTTACAATTTCAGCTACTCTTAGTTCACATTCCCAAAGCTTTCTTCAGAAGTCTAATGTTTAGGGAGTTCTGAAAATGAAAGCTGAGATTCTGAAGCATGACATGACAACCTTTTCTGGAACAGAGACAGTCTTTTACTTCTTACCCTTCTAATTTTAAGTCTGCTTATAATCACCTAAAGAATTCACAGTTTTTCCTGCTGTCATTTTGACAATCGGTACTGTTTGTTTGCTTACAATTAAGTTGAATAAACTGACACTATTTTAGTGTGAAGTTGAGAAAGCAATAGCTTAATAATTGGTTGAATGCAACCACTTAAAGTTAAGTTACAGTAGTAAACTGAAATTAGAGATACACTGCATACTCTAACTGAAATAAACATGTACATTACAGGGTTAACAATAACAACAACAAATGTGCTTATATACTGCTCTTCTAGACAGATTACTGGCCCACTCAAAGTGGTGAATAAATTCAGTGCTATTATTAACCCCACAATACTGCAGGGGAGGTAGGGTGAGAGGAATGGCTTACCCAATATCCATGGCCACCTGCTCAGTTCATGTCAATAGTGGGATTTGAACCAGCACAGCACTGATTTGCAACCTGACCATTTAATCACTATTCATTTAACTCATCTATAAGTGCAGAGTAGGATATGACAACTACTGCATTGTGAAAATGTTACTGAATAAAGCACTGCAATGGTATTTTGTAATGCTTCATGCAGATAGACTGGTACAAAAGTTTAGTATCAGAGTGCCAGGGAGATAAACTTCACAAAACATTGTTTAATGTTTTCCATGAAATAGCCCATGATGCTCTTCTCAGGACCAATTTCCTGAGGGCAAGGGTACTGTGATTTTCACCAAAACCACCACCACCCTTGACATTGTTTCTAATGTCCATTTTTGTGTCAGGCTAAGCATCTAATTAGATTGCCTCTATAAAGTGCTTGTAATTCAACTCAAAAACTTTGCATCTCCACAGTGGAAACATTCCACAAGTCAACTGGCTAAGTAGCCACTATTGACACTAGGGATGCCACAAATCCAGCAGCGAACAAGCACAACAGAAGAATTTGCCTGGTTCGATGGCTGCTGTCAGGCTGTGCTGATCCCCAGGTTTGTTTGGTTAGGCAGTAAAGAATTCAAATGACTTGTGAATAGGTTTGCAACTTCATACTCTCTGTGCTTGCTAGCTTTTAGTCACTTAAGTACATGAAGGCAGCCAGAAAGTGGAGTCATTGTTTAGAATACAGTTAGTTTTCTAGTAGAAAGTGCAAGGAAGGGCACTTTCTGGAACAGCCCGTCCACAAGCACAGGAATCATCTAGCAAGTTTTTTTGCATAGTGTCTGGGGGCGAGTACCCCAAGCACCCTGGACTTGCCACAGATCTGCAGACTGATGGCACCCCAGAAGCAGACACAGAGAGCCTAGAGGAGTTGACACAGCTCCAGCCAGTGGAGAGGGACGAGGAAAAGGAGCCAGCTGAAAAAGCCAGCCAGGCACATGCTGCCCAGCCAAGCCTTAAAGGGCAAGAGGAACATACACCTACCGGGAACACTGATGCCAGGACAAATGGGCTAGATGCCCTTGCCCAAGTCCTGGGGAACTGGCCAGAACCCAGGAGGCCAGGGTGGCTCCTAATGAGTGGAGCTGGCCAAGCCACATTGCCTGGAAAGGCCCTGCCAGCCCCACCCTGCAGGAAAGGATAAGGGAGCAAGGAGGGATGAGAGGAGGAACTCCTGAGGGTGCCTCCAGCTGGGTTACATCTAGCTCCACCCTTCAAGAAAGAATAGGAGAGCAGGGAAAGACTGGGATGAGAGAGTAAACATCTGAGGGCATACCCAGCTGGAGGGCATCAGGGGTAGGGCAGAGCCTGGGAGGAAGGGAGGGGGAAGTTGGGAGAAACCCTATAAAGGCAGGCTCAGTAGGGAGCTTGTGGTGGGTTGTGTAGGAGTGGTGATAGGTGGAGAAAGAGTGGAGAGTTTAGTAGAGGATGCAAGCAGAGAGGATGAGGATGACAAGGGTTGGAGGCAAGAAGCAGGGGCAGAAGGGTGCTCAACAGGTTGAGCAGGCCTGCGAGTGGTATAGAGGGAGCAAGGGTGATGTATACCTTCTCTCTTCCACAGAGCTGGAACCTGTGCTATCCCTGTCTGTGCCTGGGACCACAAAGCGTAGCATCCAGACAAGAATAAAAGAACATGAAAGACACTGCAGACTTGGACAACCTGAAAAATCAGCAGTGGCTGAACATAGCCTAACTCAAACAGGGCACAGTATCTTATTCCAGGACACCAAAATACTGGACAACACTTCCAACTACTTTGTCAGACTGCACAGGGAAGCCATTGAAATTCACAAGCATAAGCAAAACTTCAACAGGAAAGAAGAAACCTTAAGAATGAACAGAGCATGGGCTCCAGTTCTGAAAAACACCAGGCCAACAAAACACTCCACACCCGACAATAGCCTTGCAGAGAAGATTAGCACATCAAGCACCAATCCATATGCAAAAGAACCTCCTCAGGATACAGTGAAGCCTCCCTCCATTAGCATTCCACACCCTGGGAAACTCTTACAGAATGACTCAGCTCAACCCCACCCCTCCTGAGTAGATACAAATGACCTACATCTTTTCCACACTGTGACACTGAGAGATCTCTGTCTTTTGGTGCTACACCTCTGAAGATGCCAGCCACAGCTGCTGGCGAAACGTCAGGAACTACAATGCCAAGACCACGGCAATACAGCCCGGAAAACCCACAACAACCAAGATCAAGCAATCCTTTCGTAAGCTGAGAGTTCCCCCCCCCCTTTTTGGGGGGGTTCATCAAATGACTGGATGAAGAACATAATATTAATGGCACAGTAATTGTGATCTAGATCTATGAACATTAACTCAGTCAAAATGGGAAAGGCTATGAGACAAACCACACAGTCCTTCCACAGTTTTTAAAATGTTAATATTTTTAACACAAATATGACAGATAAAGGATAAGGGCAACACAGAAACTGTGAAATCAAAAAGAGTCCAGTAGCACCTTTAAGACTAAACAATTTTATTGTAGCATAAGCTTTCGAGAATCAAGTTCTCTTCGTCAGATGCATGGTACAGAAACTGGTCAAATATAGAAGAGGAGTGGGGAGGAGGGGAGGAGAGCGAAGATGCAATTGGGGGGGAGAGGGAGGATGCAACCAAAACATTCCTTTGCTAGTAAATGTAAACATCTCCTTTTGGTGTGAGGTTTCAAAGGAGTTTGCCATGTTAGTTTGTAGCAGTAAAACAGCTAGACCATTCAATTCCAATGCAGTATAAGAGATGCCATAAACAGCCTCCAAAACAATTCTGGCATCGTAATCAAGGAAGCCGACAAAGGCGGAGCAGTGGTCATCATGGACAAACAGAACTACCTACAAGAAGCAGAAAGACAACTCTCCAATACAACATTCTATAAAATACTACCTGCTGATCCTATGGACCAATACAAAAGAGAACTCAATAAAATATTAAAGACTCTCCCCGTGGACATACAAGAATGCATCCATAAGGACACACCCCAGGAACCATGACCAGGAAAATTCTACCTACTACCCAAAATCCATAAACCGGGTAACCCAGGACGCCCCATTGTCTCAGGAAGAGACACTATCACAGTAGGAGTCTCAGAATACATGGACTCTATCCTCAGGCCCTATGCCACCAGCACACCCAGCTATTTATGGGACACCACTGACTTCCTCAGGAAAATACAGTCCATTGACAACCTACCAGATGACACCATCCTAGCAACCATGGATGTGGAGGCTTTATACACCAATATCCCACATGCAGATGGACTGCAAGCCATAAGGAATATTATCCCGGACAAAACCACAGCACACCTCGCCACTGAACTTTGTCACTTCGTACTCACTCACAATTACTTCGAATTTGGTGACAACTTATATCTACAGATTAATGGCACAGCCATGGGCACACGCATGGCACCACAATATGCTAACATATTCATGGCGGACTTGGAGCAACGCTTCCTCAGCTCCCATCCACTGGAACCACTACTATACTTAAGATTCCTGGATGACATCTTCATCATTTGGACCCATGGGAAGGAAGCCTTTGAGAGATTTCATCAGGACTTCAATAACTTTCACCATACTATCAACCTAAGCCTGGACCACTCTACACAACAGGTTCACTTCCTGGACACCACTGTACAACTACATAATGGACGGATAAATACCACCTTATACCGGAAACCAACAGACCGATACTCATATCTACATGCCTCCAGCTACCACCCTAAACATACCACTCGGTCTATTGTCTACAGCCAAGCCTTACGTTACAACCGTATCTGCTCCAATGCTCTCGACTGAGACTCACACTTAAGAGATTTACAACAAGCATTTTTGGGACTACAGTACCCACCAAATGAAGTGAAGAAACAAATCAACAGGGCCAGACTAGTACCCAGAAACAGTCTGCTCCAGGACAAACCTAAAGGAACTAACAACAGAACACCACTGGCTGTCACCTATAGCTCCCAGCTCAAACCCATCCAATGTATCATCAGTGAGTTACAACCCATCCTGGAAAATGATACCTCTCTCTCAGAAGCCCTGGGTGGAAGACCTTTCCTTGCCTACAGACAGCCCCCCAACCTTAAACGACTTCTCACTCACAATCATGAATCGGCCAGCAGAGTCACCAGCACAGGTACCAGGCCCTGCAACAGACCCAGATGCCAGCTCTGCCCCTATATCTACCCAGGGAATACAATTACAGGACCCAATGGCATCTACTACACTGTCTCTGGCTCTTACAGCTGCTCATCCTCCAATCTGATATGTGCCCTCATGTGCCAACAATGTCCTTCTGCTCTGTACATTGGACAAACCAGCCAACCTCTACGCAAAAGAATAAATGGACACAAATCTGACATTAGAAATGGAAACGTCCAGAAACCAGTGGCAGAACACTTCAATCTACCAGGACATTCCATCAAAGACTTAAGGGTCGCTGTAGTTCAACAGAAATCTTTTAAAAACAAAATCCAACGGGAGGCTGCTGAACTGGAATTCCTATGCAAATTTGACTCTGTCAAGCTGGGACTGAATAGGGACTATGAATGGTTATCACATTATCACAGGTAACAGATCTCCTTTACAGAGGCGGGGTCTGGGGGAGCCCAGTGGCACCTGGCATGGGCTTTCGGGGACCACAGTTCTCTTTGTCAGATGCATCTGACGGGGAGAGCTGTGGTTATCGAAGGCTTATACTGCATTGGAATTGAATGATCTAGCTGTTTTACTACTACAAACTAACACGGCAAACTCCTTTGAAACCTCACACCAAAAGGAGATGTTTACATTTACTAGCAAAGGAATGTTTTGGTTGCATCCTCCCTCTCCCCCCCCTAATTGTATCTTTGCTCTCCTCCCCTCCCCCCCTCCTCTTCTATATTTGACCAGTTTCTGTACCATGCATCTGACAAAGAGAACTTGATTCTCGAAAGCTTATGCTACAATAAAATTGTTTAGTCTTAAAGGTGCTACTGGACTCTTTTTGATTTTGCTACCACAGACTAACACGGCTAACTCCTCTGCATCACAGAAACTGTGAGAACACTGGTGCACACATCATTTTTTATCCATTTTACAATACTGAAATAAATCAACCAATTTTTCAATGATGTTGTTCATGTTTGAGAACCCGTAGAGGTTAAGAGTGGTAGGACTCTAATCTGGAGAACTGGTTTTGATTTCCCACTCCTCTGCTTGAAGCCAGCTCAGTCACAGCTATCAGCCCCACCTACCTCACAGGGTGTCTGTTGTGGGGATAATGAGAACACTGACTTATTAACCTCTTTGAGTGTACACTAATTTGTCCCAAACAGTGGTATATAAGCACAAGGTTGTTGTATTGTTGTTGTTATATAGTTTCATATATAAGTACTTCAGTGTTGATTGTACTAGTCTCACCCTTAAATACACAAAGTAAATAAAGATATTTAGAAATGAAAAAATGTTTTTATTTAAATCACATAGTAACTCTTGATAAGAGTGCTTACAGCTTGCTTGTTATCATTTCCTAGCAAGGTCCTTTCTGAATATATCATGAATAAAATTACAGATCTATTCAGAATTTGTAAGAGTGAATAAAGGCAAATTATAAATCAACAAACACACACACACTAGTATTTAGTAATGTAGGTTCAGGCTAGGTACACAAAAGGGCCCACAGACATTTGAATTGTAGATGAGATGTCTGGATTGAGAAATTTCAAATGTGGCTAGTATTACTATTAGCTTTATTTGTGCTGAGATGAGACAAGTCACATGTCCCTCCCCTAACATGTCATCAGCACTAACTATTTTGTTAATGCTGCTCAGCAGAGTCCTGATCATCCCATTCAAGCAACCTACTCTCCTCTTGGCATTTCTAACTATTGCCAAACTTGTCAGGAGATCAGGCCTATTTAAAATGTGATACCATAGTAACAACATGAAGCAAGTGATAAAAGATCTAACACTCATTTGAGGAGGTTCCAAAATGTCCTGCTTGCGCCCAGACAACAAAGAGCATGGATCCCTTCCTGATCTATACTGGATCGACAGGGAAGAGTATGTGGAAATGCCTGCTTAAGGTAGGTGAAGCTATCTTATAAACTTTCCTTTTGTCCCCTTATTGGCTGTGCCTCAACACAGCTTGTCCAATAATGTCTTGTGACATATTTGAATGTTAAGGGCTGGCACTTGTGGCACCAGTTAGGTCATGATAACATTTCTTCTAATATCTGATAGTTCTGATTTCTTGTGGAAGGCAAAAGGGTCCTCTCCAGCTGTTTGTTGATGGTGACCAATTGTGATTCTGAAAATAATAATTTTGGGTCATAAGATCTGCAACTCTGGAATAGTTTACCAAAAATATTCATAATTTAGTCAGCTGTTTCTGCAATCTGTAGATAAGGGTTTTTTTTTTTAAATCATTATAGCAGCAGTGCTGGATGAAGGCTCCAGTACCATCAAATTCAACATATGGAAAATCAAAAGTTGCACAGGAACTAATAATGATAACAGAGTGCATATTTCTTTGTGATGAATGAATCTATTTAACACATTTTGGACTATTTGTCATACTAATCCGATTGTTTTTTTCAAATATTATAGGTTGTTAAAATTATTTTGCTCAGTCTCTTGATTAAGTATCTCTAGGAAGCATACATTGGGTTATTATCCCATTGTAATATCACAACATCCTTGCGAAAGATAGTGAATTGATCATGCTCTCCCAGACAGCTTTAGTTCTGAACTGGGAATTGAATATAGAGTTTCCTGATCTAATCTTACACATGCTTACTTAGGAGTAATAGTACTTCTGAATGAGATTGACACATTATAATACCACATTGGATCTGTTTTCTTGGCTGTACATTTGTTACATTTTAAGTATATATATTTTCATGAAGGTTTTTTGTGTCCATTCTTATTTGCACTTCTTATAATGCTTCTTTGTTCTTTGCTTTCTGTACTTCCTTGTCAATCATATTTCCATTTTCCTTTATGATCCTTCACTTTATGCTTGTATTATTTTTTCTGTCACCATTCTATGTTCTGTTTTATTCCATTGAGTGCTTTATTTTTCCCACCCCATTTTTTATTGTTTTATCCTCTCCTGCTGTTTGCACTTGAGAGTTTCATGAGTGAATTAGAGTATTTGTAGTAGCTGAACTGAAGCCTTACGGTTTAGATGTGGCACTCAGCTGGAGTGACAATATAGCATGAACTACAGTAGCAGCCAGCATAGCCTGAGGGATTTCACAATCCTACAGACATTCATATTGTTTTTATTGAATGTTCCTGCCTGTTAATGGTACTCAGTGTGAAACTCATACATTCTAAACAATCCAGATAATATTAAGCACTTTTAAGTTATAGTGATTTTATTAGGAAAGAGACAAGAATGTGCTTAATTCTACCACTGAAATAAATTATACTTGAGAATGCTTAATTTGTGTGGATCACGCCTTTGTTGGACTTTTAATGTGCTGATTTCTTTTGTAGCCTTTGAATCTAAGTTCCCCAGGCTGCCTCTATATTTGCATCATCAGTATCTTCAAAGTTATGAAATGCCTCAGATGGACCATGCACCTGTGTACATGAGAACAGTTTCTAACACAGAAGACAATAGAATAACCTCAGACTTCATGGAGATGTATGACAAACTGGCATGTATCCAACCATGTAATTCTTCTGATGGAGTACTATTTCAGTTTGCAAAGTTTTTAACCAATTCTCCCTTCCCAGAGAATACTGCCACTTTTCCTGAACAAAATTTTAGGGGATTCAGTGGGATGCAGCAAGAAAGGTAAGTAGGAAAGTCCTGACTAGAGATGGGCATGAACAACAGTACGACTGCAAAAAGCCATGAACAGCCCAATTGGCTGTTCGCAAACAACCTGTTTGTGAGACCCCATTCTAGATGAACAAGTGGTCGTAGCAAGCCTGGTTCGTTGCGTTCGTCCACTGTTCATCAAGCCAGACAGGTGCCTTCAATCAATTCCATTGGCAATGGAGGCAAGGACTGCTTGTACACCACCACATCCAAAAAATTTACACAATGATCATGTGCAGTCCAGGACAGTCTAATATCGATGTAAACTGTGTTCATCCAATCAGCCAGCTG
Organism: Eublepharis macularius; assembly: GCF_028583425.1. NCBI lineage: Eukaryota > Metazoa > Chordata > Lepidosauria > Squamata > Eublepharidae > Eublepharis > Eublepharis macularius. The sequence continues at coordinate 123,096,645 of NC_072792.1, forward strand.
TTTAGCATAGTCCCGCCCATCGATAATGGCAAAAATATCATCAATAAAATAACCATAATATAGAATTTTGTCATAAAAGGGGTTGGCAGAGGGATTAAGAAAGGCTGTGTTATCTAAATAAGTGATATAGAGATGGGCTATGCTGGCCGCCGCAGGGCAACCCATGGCCACCCCTTTAGTTTGATAATAGAACTGGTAATGGAATCTAAAGTAATTTCTTTCCAATATAATATCAAAAATGCTAAGTAGTAAATGAGAGGGAGGAGACTGATCATTTCTATTTAAGAGGTTCAGTTTGATTACGTCTTGCTGCTTTATGAGGGATGGAGGTGTATAACGCCTCAACATCCAAGGTCATAAGGCAAGCTGAATTTGGAATGGACAGAGCTTCTACAGTTTGAATGAATGATGTCATGTCCTTAATATATGAGGCAGAATTTTGCACCATGGGTTGTAGGATATAATCTACCATGGGGGTCCCACAACTCCCACCCTTTCCATAAAGGCAGGAAGGTAGGTGCTGTCTGCTGCTGCTGGTTTTGGGCACGAGGGGCAGCTCAGGAGCTGTTGCTGATACGGTTGTGGCACATGGAGCCCCCCTTTCCATGTCACCTGTTGTCCCCTCAGAGGAATGGGTCCCACGACTCCCATCCTTTCCGTGAAGGTGGGTGATGCTGGCAGCAGCCTTCCTGTACTGCCAGCACAGGTAAGCTGTCTCTGAATGGTGTGGATTCTGTGGAACTGCTGTCTTCTGTAGGGTGTGCTCAATAGACTGCCATGTCTGAGACAGTAGGCCAGTGGGTGATGCGGAGAGCAGCCCACAGTTCCCCACGTGGGCACCTACCTGTCTGCCCACAATCCCCTTTCCTAGGGGAACTGATGCCTCCCCTATGAGGGGGGGGGAGGGGGAGGCATCCTCCACCACCTCCAAGGCCAGCATGTGAGCCTCTGTTTCTATATGTTAGGGGCGGGCCTCACCTCCCACCCTTGGTTCTTTTCTTCCAAATTTCTAATGACAGGATAATGCAGATATTTATACAATCCACCTGTCTCCCCAAGATCCCTGTACATGGTATCTGTCTCTCCTGTCAATCCAAAACAGGTGTTCAATGTATCCATGCATCCCTCTATCCTATACACCTATCCCATACAGCTATGCACCTGTCTATCGAGAAATCTATCTATTCCATGTACCTAAACATCCAATGCTCCATGTCCAGCCGATGTGTTTGGGTGGCAACAGCCTCTGCACCAAGCAAGGTGTGGGCAACAGTATTGGACCCAATGCCATGATGTCCCCATCTGGTGGACATATGTTGGTGTCTCTGACCCACCAGTGTGTGTATTTGTGTGTGCTTTGCAGGACAATTCCAGACTTTCCCTCACAATACAATGTATAGAATCAGGTTCTTAATCAGCAGGTTAGCTTCATCTCCTGCACCATTCACATGCTTGTTGTGGTAATACAAGCACCCTGACGTTCAGTTTCTACCATTGACAGGAAAAAGCACCAGTGTTAAGGATAAAAGGGAATCCTTTGTCCCTGGCACCTTGGGTTAGTTTTCCCTTGGGCCTTTTCCCACAACTTATACAGGCCTATGCACACTCATCAGGACAGATAGTTTACCCCATGCCACTTCCCTTTCCATACCTTGCCTGCATATTCTCCATTTTCATGCTTACCTCTCATTCTGTAGCTCCTCTCTTTGTTTAGATGGAAGTCTCACTTGCCTTCCACTATCCTCCCTTTCATCCTGCTCAAAGTTTTCATTAACCTTCTTCCTATTCTACCCACCAGTCTTCCCTGCACCATTCAGGATGTGTGGGTACAATCTTCTTTCCCTTGGGCAGGTTGGACTGGGACCAGGTTTAGGTGCAATGCCTATGGACATTTTAATTGGATACTAGGGGGTTTTGTAATGAAACACTGCTGCTGAATTTTTGTTACTGCTGACTAAATTGCCTGTGTGTTTTACTGAGAATTGTTTAGAATTGCTTTTTGATTCACACATGCTGAATAATGTACTTTCAATCTACTTTCAATGCACTCAGTGATCATTTGCAAGCGAATTTTCCCATTTCACACAGTAAAATCCAGTTGCAAACTGCACTGAAGTGGATTAAAAGTACATTATTCAGTGTGTGTGAAAGTGGGCTTAGTCTCTCATTCTGACTGCTTAGACGGCCTTTGAAATTACTACTTTTCTTCTTAGTCTTACTTTATACTTTTTATTGGGTCTACAAACTTATAGTATTATTTGTGCCACTTCCCTTTTTTCTAGGATGAGGATCAAGCCTAGCCATGTATGTATATAAAAAGAGTAAAAGATCTCTGGGGTCAAGGGCCTGACATGTCAGAACACTTACACTTATAGACCTTTGACATGGGTATCAAAACATATCAATGACATCTAAAGGATAATCTCACTCAAGGGTTCACATAAAAACTAAACAGCATAGAACATAACACAGAGATATGAGGATCACCACAGGTAAAACTCAAGAGAAACATGAGCATATAAATAATTCAAATAAATAAATAGACAAATCTTGTGTATCGTATTGTGCTTTGCTTTTTCCACCCTAATACCTGTTAACAAGTCACTGAAGTGCACTTAGTCATTCACCATGAGCAGAATAAAAGGATGGGAATGCATGTTGCTTTTGCCTTTGTACTTGCTTCTTTTTGTAACCAAGCAGCCATTGTGAGTTAGTCCATTCATCGACTAAATTTAAATCAGAGCCATCTTTGTCTTGGGGAAAAAAAAACTTTGGGATTTAATTTATACTTTAATTGTTGCCACCTGCCAGTTGCCACTGGAATGGGTTTTGATTTGACCTTATTGCAAACCTTTAAAATAACTTATTATGCTATGGAACATGCTATTTATAAAACATCTGTCCCACTTTTGATTGAAAGAACTAGCAAATTACTTGAAGTTTTACTCATTCAAAACTAATCTTCCACCTCAAAGCCTGTCAGCACAGCACATCCCTTGATAGTTATGTTAGTATCCTATTTGGCAAAATGAGAATAATACATTTTAGCTCCAAACAAAAGAAACATTTTCAACACCATGTTTTGAAGTGTCTGGAAAAAAACGTAGAAACTCTTTCTTTTAGTCTCAGTGGGATATTACAAAATATTAATCTCTTTTATAGCTAAATGCCATCTGTGTAAAACTGGACATTTTTTTTGATAACTCAGAATCCGTCAAAAGAACTAATTCTATTTTTTTTGCATCATCATGACAATATCTCTCATTTTTTCTTGCTATTGTTTCAAAAATTCATTGTTACTCATCTCATTTCTTCAACATTTAAAAATGGAACTTCTTAAAATTGAGGTATGCAAATATCTCCACACTATAATGTATGTATGCACACAGAATACCATATGTGTTGCCTTGTGTGTGCGTGTGTGTTAGGTTCCATCTATGACAGACGTGTTCTTGCACAGGACAAACAATTATTTCCAAAAGACGAAGTATAACTTAATCTATGTATTGTCGAAGGCTTTCACGGCCGGAGAATGATGGTTGTTGTGGGTTTTCCGGGCTGTATTGCCGTGGTCTTGGCATTGTAGTTCCTGACGTTTCGCCAGCAGCTGTGGCTGGCATCTTCAGAGGTGTAGCACCAAAAGACTTTTGGTGCTACACCTCCGAAGATGCCAGCCACAGCTGCTGGCGAAACGTCAGGAACTACAATGCCAAGACCACGGCAATACAGCCTGGAAAACCCACAACAACCATATAACTTAATCTGTTTTGGGGGTGTGGGGGGGAGGGGGGAAATTACAAACCAAATAAATTCATACCAGCATCATGTTATTTGCAATTGTTGTTAGCTTCATTTCTGTTTAGCCGAAAATAGCCAGTCTTTGGCAAGATACACACAACCAAGAATGGAGTTCTGATCATGGAACAGTACTTTGTTCTTCCCCCTTCTTGCAGCAGCTCCCTGTACCCTCTCAAAAGTTACTCTTGATGATCGTGGAATGTCTGATATTGTCTAATATTGAAATCATAGATATCATTGATTACCAAAACCAGCTAATTTTGTTAAATAGCTGCAAGTGCAAATACAGCCCAGTGAAAAGGTAGTGGTGGGGTTTAAGGAAACAGAAGACTGGAAACAAATGTGAATATTTGTAATTTTAATTAATTTATCCAGACATATTAAATATGCTATTTCTGAAGCAAATAATGAAGTTAGAAAACTTATTTAGTGTAGACCAGATTTAAACAGAAAGGCCACATGCAACAAAAAGTTGTTAGGGCTAATTCCTTCTACTAGTGCTGTTGACTTCCTAAAAGCGAGATATAACTAACTGTAATGATTTTAAGCGTGTCTTTAAATGCTTGGTGTGGTACAAATGAAGAGTGGAGATGAAAGAGAGGGATGAGTAAGTGAGATGATTTGTTGATGACTGAGAGTGTGAGCAAAGTGAACTAAGTTTTTACTTATTGAATGGAGAGAAAAGATTCAATCTGCTTTCTGATTTAGACAGGCAAGCTGAGTGCAGCCTGAGGGTATCTGCATTTCTGAGAGAAATATTGATTCTAGTTTAGACAGGCAAATTGTGTGTGCACCTGAGAGAAAGTCTATGTACATTTGAGTGAGTGAGGGATCTAACTGAAGCAGGCAAACTGTGTACATCTTAGAGAGAAAATTATATATATATATATATATATATATATATATATATATATATATATATATATATATATATATATATATATATATCTGTGTAACTGAGCCTATGTAAGGAAACTTTAAGAACTAATAACTATCTTTGAAACCATCAAGCTTAAGTACTAGAATGAAAATGATATGCTTATTTTAAAAATAAAAGTTTATTTTGTTTTTTTCATCCCAGAGTATATGTTATTCCTATATCCCATTCCTTTCCTCAGGGCCACATAGTCCCACAAAGAAGCCTGATGCTTGGGCACGTTATTAAAGGGTAAATTTAAATTAACTAGTTTGGAATATAATTCCTGGTGGCACAAATCTACCCAGAGGGTGTAAGAAGAGGGTTAAAGACAATATCTAACTGAAAAATAAAAGGGGTCGTAACTCTAATAATACATGTTTCCCACATGGTCAAAAAGTAAATGTTACACAATGGTATAGAACATGAGTAAGTCAGAGTGAGAACCACATTTAGATAACATAAAAACCAACCCTACAATATCCTGGGATTGTCTTACTAGCATTGTTGGTTGTGGACTGAGGATTGTCAGAATCCTCAGGAGGATCATAAAAGTTACCAAGAAAAATACATATACATCCACAGAAATATGATGTTTTCATGTAGGGATACCTGTGTTGTAGGACTAACTCAACAATATCTAACATATCCATGGTCTATTCTAAAAGTGAAGAATGCAAGTGATTCCATTAGGAGCCCTGGAAATGGCAGAGAGAGAGGGAAGAGGGGTTCCTTGTTCAAGCAATGGATGCTTTTGTTTGGTTGCCGTAGAGACAAAATATGATTATAAAAGCAGCTGCTTAACAGCTGTGGCCAGTTAAGAGAGCAGGTGGTAAGCAGTGAGGGCTTTGCCAGAGGAAAGACTTAATTCCAGAAGGATAGAATTGTTGAAGACAGCAAAGTATTCTGAATTTAAGCCAAGGGACAGGATAGCAGAAAGAAAATCTAAATTGTGGAGAAAATCCTGTCAGCAAGAATGACTAATGCTGTTCATGTTTTTAAACAGTTCTTTTTTTAAAAAAAAACAGAGAATGTTAAATATTGGTTCAAAATACAAATGCAAATATTGTGGTGGTTCCCAGGAGACCTAGTCTAATAAACAGTCTCAGAACAGCCAGATGATTGTGCTGTAAGCAGAAAGAAAGTATGAACAAGGTGAAACATGCAAGAAATTACCACTATATGAGAATATGTTTGTGAAAGAGATTGAGATGGTACATACATACAGGAGATGGTATGTACTTTACAGACCAAAATCCTCCAGACAATTTGACTTGATTATGGTCAGCTGGACATGCTTTAATTCCTATTTGATGGATTTTCCCTAGAATTTTTTATCTACCTATCATCTTTGTCAATTTTTTGTTTATTATATGTTTTTTTAAAAAAATAGGTTCAAGATGGCTTACAATGAATTTAAAATAAGTACAATATCTCAAAATTCTTTTAAAAGGACTTATATCCCAGATTCAATCTGCCAAATCCATGGATGCAATTCAATCTTCCACAGATCTGATCACTTTCCTTTGATAAAGGAACCATTGCCCTGGAGCAAGAATTTCTTTAAGAACGTGTGACCACCTTACACTCTCACCCACTTTAAACCTTCCTTTTCAGATTATGGGCTGTTCAGGGCAGGCACAATATGCTACCTGTCTAGTCCCTAATGACCAGGCAGAGAGTCCTGACTCAAATCCACACAGGGCCCCCTATCTCCTCTTCCCAGGGCTTTGAGAGACAGGCAGCCAGTTCTCTCAATGCACTACCCTTCACCAATGGCTGTTGGAGTTAGGAAATTCAATATTGCTTTTCTTTATATGCTGCTACCATTTATATTAGATATATTGGCTATGGCCAAAAAGGTTTGTATATGTGTGTTTTATTTTCCCTGAGAGGCTACACATAGGGTCACCAGGGATTAAATAGAAAATTGGAGTTAAAATGTATTTACAACTTTCATAATATTTAAATAATTTAAACACAGATACATTGTTTCTAATATTTGAACTTTTGATCTCAGTTCATTCCAGCAGTCAACAAGCAGAACAGTTTTCAAGTCAGCTCTGTTCAGGCTGCTCCCTTCACAAACTCAGATAAGGTCTCTTGCCTCCTCCCTCCTCCTAAATGTCATAACAGATTTCAACTGCCACCAACCCTAGCATTCTACCAACTCTCATTGGCAGTTTTTCTCAAGGAGAGGTCGAACCTATCACAATTAGAAAAGCCCTTTTAGATCAGACCAGAGATCCATCTAATCCAGTGTAGCAATCAGCCAAGTTTCCTGTAGGGCTAATAAACATGGCATAGAGGACAAGGCTTTTCCCCTGTGCTACCTCTCAGCAGTGTTTACTATGTCAGTATATGGTATTTTCCTATCCTGCATGTATTTATCTAACCTCCTTTTATGCTCATGGTCATCACTATGTTTACTGGCAGTGAATTTCATATTATAATTACTCATTGAGTAAAGACGCATTTACTTCTTTGGCCTGAGCCTATTGCTCCTAGTTGTAGTATTATGGGACAAGGAGGAAAAGCTTCCTGTATCTACTTTCTTCATCTGATGCATAACTTTATAAACCTCTATAATGCCCTTTAGCCATCTTATTTTAGACTGATAAGTCCCAGACTCTTTCAACCCTTGATTGGGAAGGTGCTCCAACCCCCTTGGTCACCATGTTCTGTATGTTTCTATCTGTGCAATTTCTTCTTCTTCTTCTGAATACTGAGACGCCACTCCAATCTCTATGAGACCGTTGAGTGCATAGAGCTGCTAGCACCTGAGAACTGTTTGTTGGAAGAAGTGGACAATTATAAATTGATTGCATGGGTGGATCATATGGTGCCCCCTGAGGAGGAGAACATAGTGAAATGAGCTGATTAACTTTTGCTGGCAGCTTATAGGGTGAACAGAGGGAGGGGGAGCCCCCCGGGTTCTGCTCCATCTGTCTTCCTCCACCTTAAAACAAAAACACACGGAAGTCACATTGTCATGGGACTCCACTGCTCCTCATACTGGTTTCATTTAACAAAACGGAGATTGGAGCGGTGTCTCACAACAGCAATTGTCTACCTGAGTTGGGCTTTTTAACTCCATGTGCCACAGTGTTTTATTTCATGGAAGAGAACTCATATTGATTGACTTACAAGATTTTGCATGCACTGTTGGCTACTGGCAGAGTTATACGGTCTACTATAACAGGTTTTCCATAGTTTTTGTACCTCTGGAGAGTTTTTGAGCCTGTATTGTATGTTTGTATCCTAAGCCGATTATTCATGGACTTATAACAAATTTGCATTGATTATTTTGCATTGTCTTGTATTGAGTATTTCATTTGAAGATTTATATTGGATCTTGAAGTTTAGTGGACATACTCCTAGGAGATCACCCTTCTAGCTATTTAGATATATCTCTTAGGGCAGCCTCCCTTGTTGGCTCAGTGGTGGACCTTGAGCATGAAGAACCAGCTGAATCAGCACCGGTAGCGGTAGTGGTGGACCCGGCCGATTCTGGAGGTAAGGAGATTATGCCTCAAGCTGGGTACCCCTGACCATGGGGGCCTTGGGGCCAGTTTGCACTGTCTATAGAATGTGTATGTGATATATATGCCTGATATAGTTTTCTCTGATAGCCTATGAATTGGAATTGAATGTATTTGTATGAATTGTTATACTGAGAAAAATTGTAGCACTTGCACTTTCAATACACTTTTGTATTTTTGGATATATGTGTTGTGTTCCTCGTGGATTTGTTCCTGAGATATCCTCCGATTGCCCAGTGTTGGCTGGGGGTACTCATCATGTGGTCTGCCATGATACCACGGCTGGTTTGGAGGGAGGTGGAGGATTGACAAGCTATTGAGAGGGTTCAGATGAAGGCCAACAGGGCCATTCAGAAAGCCCTTGGGGAATGACTGGGTATTTATTTACCCCACCTGTGGATCAGGGCTGAATTTTCCAACCTCTACAGAGGGGACAGGGTGCACCTGTCGGTAACAGGCAATGAAATCTTTTTTAGATGACTTTCAGCAAGGACTCTGGTCGGCTTTAAGACACTTGTGGGGCGCTAGGGCCTAAGCAGAGGCTTGGCCTCAGCAATGGCTGGATAAAGTTGGGAAAGAGGGAGCAGGCCGGTGAGCACCCTTTGCACTATTCCATTGATGGAGAAGAGGGGTCTGCCAGGAACGGATGGTACTGCTTGTGACAGCTGTCATGCTGTGTGGGCTGACTGCCTTGGGGAACCCCATGTGCAAGTCTTTACCTCACTGCTGTACGGCTTAGGATTAGGAGCTTGAAAGGGGAGATCCAGTTTGCCTGGATGGCCGGCTTGCAGCCATCCTAACGGATGGCCTACATCCGGGGCTTCGGGGCTCACCCAGACAGGTCAAGGCAGAGGTCCAGGGAGTGACCCACATGGCTTGACCTGTACCGCTAATAGGCCCTTTCCACAGTGTTAATTGTTGTTGTTAGTTTAAAGTTAATGAATAATGTGGCCTTTAGATCCAAGAGTGGTGTCTGTCTCTTCATTCCAACTGGGGGGGGGGACACCTCTCTTTATGTGGAGAAAAAATGGAGTGATTGTGAACTGAGCCCCCCTGAGGTAAAAGTTTAAGGTTACAGAAAGGTAAAGGTCAAAAGGTAAGATCCAAAGGCAAGGTTATAAAAACTAAGAAAATCATTACATACATAGCCCTGCAGAGAAGATTAGCACATCAAGCACCAATCCATATGCAAAAGAACCTCCTCAGGATACAGTGAAGCCTCCCGCCATTAGCATTCCACATCCTGGGAAACTCTTACAGGATGACTCAGCTCAACCCCACCCCTCCTGAGTAGATACAAATGACCTGCCAACATCTTGTCCACACTGTGACACTGAGAGATCTCTGTCTTTTGGTGCTACACCTCTGAAGATGCCAGCCACAGCTGCTGGCGAAACGTCAGGAACTACAATGCCAAGACCATGGCAATACAACCCGGAAAACCCACAACAACCATCATTACATACTGTTTTAACATTATTCAGCAAAAGTACTTTTGAGGGAAAGGAAAGCATTTTCAAATTAGTAGGTCACTATCATGTCATAATATTATTGAAATAACACTGACATTCTTTTTACCAGGTAGGCAGCCATGTTGTTCTGCAGTAGAACAGCAGGATTTGAGTTCAGTGGCACCTCAGAGACCAACAATTATTTTCAGGGTATAAGCTTTTGAGAGTCAAAGCTCCCTTCCTCAGAAACCTTAAGTGTCAACACTTGAAAGCTGATACCCTGAAAGTCATTGGTGTATAAGGTGCCACTGGACTCAAATCCTGCTATATTTTTTATTGGTTTCATTAGTGATTATACATTTCTTTTCATTTGGAAATTAATGTCATTGATTTGAGTGGCCCCAATATGTCAGTATATCTCTATTCCCTCCTTTTATTTGTTTTTATTTTTTAAAATTTATGTAAGATACATCCCATTTGCACTTTCTGGAAATAAGGTCAACTGAACAGTGAATCTTACTTCTGAGCAAATGTGTATAGGAACTGGATGCATAATTCGGCCCCTTCCTGGCAAGCAGCTACGCTGCTGAGCCAGGGGCCGTTTATTGCAACTCCGGAGGGAGGGACGGCACCACCCCCTCCTTTCCTTATAAGGAGTTGCTGGGAGGGCTGAGCGAGCGTTTGCTGCGCAGCTCGGCCCTCCCAGCTCAGTGCGTTCAGTCGCTCGGTGGAGTTGGACGTCTTACTCCAGCAAGCGACTGAGTGGCTCTAGACCCAGGCGTGCCTTGGGCCTTCAGGTGAGGGCTGCCTGTCGGCCTGGGAGTCTTCGGAGGAGAGCTGCTGACCAGCCGGCTGCGGTGACGGGTGGCGTTTGAGGGCCGTCGGCAGTGGCCTCAGAGCGTGCGCCAGCCAGCGGCGGCGCGGTGCGATTCGGCGGCCTTCTGTTGCACCCGGTCGGGTGCAGGTCTCGGCGGGCTCCGAGGGGTGGGCCCGGGAGGCTTGGGCATCTCAGTGGGGTGCTGGGGGGTGAGCGGCGGTGCCTTCCAGGCCCATGCCATTCTTAGGTAGCTGGGCCGAGGTTTGTTAGCAAGCAGGTTGCTTGGGGCTTCCCTGCCGGTGGACGTTTCTCCCTGGCAGGGAGCATAATGGGCATTGGTCCCTTTGGGCCTGGTTGGTCGGCACCCGCCTCGTTCTGCCTGCCTAGTGGGGCGGCGGCCATTTTGTGTGCGGCCTGAGTGGCGGCCATCTTAGGTGGCTGCTGTTACTGGGGCTGTGTGGCCTAGTGGGAAGACTACTGCCGACTTTTGGTACAAGACTGGTCTACGGTGCCCAGTTACAAGTGGGGGGCTTTTGATTCCCTGTGCCCCCCCATTAACCAGTGACGCCCCACATTGTTTTATCGGGGGTTAAGTAGGGCCTGCCTTGCTTATTTGTTGGCAGGATAGGAACGCGGCTAAAGGCTTTACTTGGGTTACCTCCCCCCTCATTATTCAGTCTGCCTGACCTGGTCAGATTTTGGAAGCTAAGCAGGGTTAGCCTTGCTTAGTATCTTGGGGCTTGACCCTTCATTTCTGGTAGTTTAGGCATAGGTGTAGTGGCATTATACGTGGGAATTCTGTTGTGCTATTGGTATGACACCCAAGAGAGGTAAGGGAACTTCCAAGGGGAAGCAGCCTGCTAAGAGGGCTCCTGCTAAGCGACCCCCTCCCCCAGCTATGTCATCTTCCGATGATGAGGAAGTACTTGAGGGACAGCAGGATACTTTGAGGCGCCTGGTGGCGTTGGAACAGGCAAAAGGGGATGGAGTCTCAGCAACGCAAGGGGTGCGTGCAGTACGGCCTATGAGGTGTGCATCTAGGAATGCAACTAACCGTGATATTTTGTGTCGTTTGTCTGCTTTGGAGGGTACTGCTGGATCCCCGGCGGCTGGAGGTAGCAGTGGCAAGGCAGCGACTGTGTCAGAAGTCCAGGAACCAGCGGGTGAAGTGGTGGACTGGCCTGAAGAGTCACCCCCTGTTGATGTTGCTGTAGACCCTGTGGAGGCACCTGGTAAGGACCATGCACCACACTACACTTACCCTTGGCCTTCGGGGCCTTGGGCACAGGGCGCTGCTAGTGGGTCAATTAGGGAAGCCCAGGACGCGCCCCCCAATGCGGCTGCTCTTGTAGGTGGTGTGCAGCCCACTTATAACCCGGGTATTCAGCCTGTTGTTCAGCAACAACAGACGGCTCCCCTTCAGGCTTGGGGGGGGGCCGCCTTTTGGTTGGCCTGGCTTTCCGGCTGGCCCGTGGGGCTATTATAACTACCCTGCCCTGAACTATGGCCAGGTTCCTTTTCATGCGATGCCGTTTGGCGATACGGCCCTTCCGTTAGGCGACCATTTGGCGCAGGCCACAAGGGATAAAATCCTCCGTGGGGAGTATGTCGACGTCTTTTCCCTTCTCTACCGTGAGTTAGAGAAGAAGGATAAAGACGAGATGGATGATAGGGATAAGGAGCGTTTGAAAAGGAGACAAGTTGATAGGACTTGGAATAATTGGCTGCCCGGCTTTCTGATTTATGCCGGGGTAATTGCCAGGGCACAGCCCAATCGGGCTGCGTCTCTGTTTCAGTACCTCGACATTATTTTGAAAGGTTATACGGGCTTTTCAGGTGCTGCATGGATGCAGTATGATGAGGAGTTCCGTATGCGGGCGGCAATGAACCCCAGCATCCCGTGGGACCGCATTCACCAACAGTTGTGGTTGTCGGTGATGTCCCCTGCCAAACCTAATTTGGGGGATCGTTCGGACAGCGGCCATGTAGTTTCTTGCAACGCCCAATCGACTAATGCCCGTGGGGGAGCGGGGCAGCAGGTTCAGCCCCGGCTGCTCTGTTGGGAGTATGCGTACAAGGGAACTTGCCCTAGAAATCCCTGCCGATTCTGACATGAATGTTACCAGAACTGCTCTTTATTATAAGGGGAAATTAGCTGTAGCAGTCTGTAACTTAAAATTAGCGCGGATCTTAACCTATGTCTACGGAGGTCCCGATCCCAGACACTCTAGTGAAAAAGAGGCAGACTACAAATAGGTTCAAACACGTGTATTGTCTAACAATGTGGCGTAAGCCTGAACTTGCACAAGCATACAAGAAACACACAAGATCTAGGAAATACAGAGTATGAAATATAGAGACGTTTGCATTAGCTGGTTCCCAACGATGATAGGGGGAATACTCACTTATCCTGGAGCAAAGCAGAGACACGACAGCGAGGGGTGGCCCAATGCCAGCACTGGGACCACAGACGGACAGCGAGGGGTTCTGGATAGGATGGCACGCGCACCATGCGGTCTGGGAGACCAGCTTAAATACCCCAAAACGTACCCTGGGGCTGGTGCTGTACTTGGTGGTTCTCACAGATTAAAACAAAGGTTCTAATGGGCTACTGAATGGCTTGGATGGGCCACTTTAGTAATCAGATTGTGATAAGTGACACCTCAGGAAGAGGGGACAAAAGAGGGAGGGGGAAATCTAAGTGGGCTGAAAGGATGTTCCAGCGGACAGGGCTTGTCCTGATGTCATCAGCTCTGGAATGCGGAGGTTTCTTTGAGATGCATTCTCTAAGTGCTTGGGATGGTCAGCACTTAGTTCCTTCTCCGGGGCGGCTCCTAAGATATGCAGAGCGGGGCGAGGTACTCTCGCTGCGGACGTGGTGTGCCCGCTTCGCCGAAATAGCTTCTCAAAGCAGTCTTCTTCCCTGGGTCTTCTGGGTGCCTGAGAACATTGATGCCGGCTGGGCATAGCTGGGGCTGGATAGCAGGCTGCCCGGTAGCGAGGGCAAGCTCGGGGATCGGCCCGTGGGAGGCTCCAGGCGGGAACTGACCAGGGAGCGCCTAGCCAGGCTCGCTGGAGGTTTCCCCGGCTGGCGCCCGGCTGCTAGCAGCGGCTTGGGCCCATATGAGGCAGGCTTCCATGGAGGCAGGGGGAACAACACTTAAAACACAGTCCAAAGCAGGGACCAGGCACGGTCCGTGGCAGATGGCAATGCAGGCACGGGGCACACTCGTAACACAGTCCAAACACACACACTGGGAAGTCCAGATACAGGTCAGGGCAGGGCTGCCCAGAAAAAGAGTCCTTTGTGCAGTTAGCCAAACATGGAGTCAGGGCACTACACAGTCTATTGTAGCAGCAGGGTAATTAACAAGCAGGCAGGAAACTGACACGTGCATTAACACACACACGTGCAAAGCAATCGTTGTGTAGCAATAAAACAGCAATGCAGGAAACTTTAACACAGTTCATGGCAGGCCATGAAGCAGGGGAGGGGGCCTACTTGGCAACACAAATGCCCATCTTGTGCGGGCCAGCATCCATACAATGCGTGTGGTAAGGCCCGACAAGGTTGGGGAGGCAGGAAACAGGGAGGAGGTGGCGCCAGTGGCCGGCAGTCTCCTGGAAAAGGGCCCCAGCCCGGTAAAGCTGAGGGTCCTTGAGCGCCTGTTGCATTCTTATCCTTGCAGGGAGGATGCAGTTTATTTGTTTGAAGGTTTCAGGGATGGTTTTAGAATCCCCGTTCAGGGACCTAGGGCCCCATTTATGGCGGAGAATTTACGTTCAGTTGGAGGCAAAGAGGACATCGTTAGGCTCAAAATTTGGAAAGAGTGTGTTGAGGGTCGGGTTTTGGGGCCATTTGCGGCCCCTCCGGCCCCCAATTTCCGGGTTTCACCTTTGGGGGTTGTACCTAAAAAGGCGGCGGGCAAGTATCGCCTCATCCACCACCTTTCGTGCAGAGGAGTTGGGTGTTCCATTGGCTCATGAGAAGACGGAAGGTCCCTCTACGGTGCTTACCTTCTTAGGCATTGAACTGGACACGGTCAAGCAATCCTTGCGTTTGCCTCTGGATAAGGTTGAGGACCTTAGAGCTCGTCTGAGGGAATTCAAGGGCAAGCACAAGGCCTCCTTGGTTGAACTACAGCAGATTGTGGGGCACCTTGATTTGTATGCAAGGCCGTGGCACCCGGGAGGTCTTTTCTGCGTCGTTTATGTGACGCGATGGCTTGCCTGCGTGCACCCCATCACTGGTTGCGAGTGCCGAGCGGCATGCATGCGGACCTGGAGGTATGGACCGAGTTTTTGAATGATTTTAACGGCATTACTTTTTGGCGTGAGGATTTGTTGCTCGAGGCGGAGCTGCAAGTCACGTCTGATGCCTCCGGTTCACTGGCTTTGGAGTTTATTGCCGGAGACATTGGTGTGCTGAGCAGTGGCCTGCTGATTGGCTGGCATCAGATTTAGTTAAGAACTTGACTTTTTTAGAGTTTTTTCCCATTCTGGTAGCAGTTCGGCTATGGGGTGAGGAGCTGGCGAACCACACTGTCCACTTTTGGTGTGACAATTTGGCTGTGGTTCACGTGGTCAACTCCTTAACCTCCAGGTCCCCCAGGGTCATGCGACTGGTCAGGGCGTTTACCTTGTTGTGCCTGAGGCGCAATATTCTGTTTAGGGCTAGACACGTTCCTGGCCTATGCAACGGTGTGGCGGACGCTTTGTCTCGCCAGCAGATGGAACGTTTTTGGCAGCTTGCTCCGGAGGCGGATCCACGATCGGCAGCGATGCCCCCAGAGCCTTGGCGGCTTGGGAGGTCGAAGCGTGCCGTGCCATCCAGCTAGCCATTGCGCCCAGTACACGGAGGGCATATTCGAGAGCGGTAGGCCAGTTGGAGGGGTTCAGGCAGGAAGCCGGGATCGGTTGCTCCTGGCCTATTCCCGTTGAGCATATTCTTCAGTTTTGCGTGCATCAGAAGGTCCATGGGCTGGCAGTGCAGTCCATTAAGGGGCAGCTTGCCGCCCTGGCCTTTGTTAGCAAAGCTCGGGGATTTCCTGAGGCCACGGGTGATTTCCGGGTATGGAAGATGCTCGAGGGATGGTCCAGGGAGCGCGCGGTCCACAAGGATCCACGCCAGCCCATTTCCCCGTCTGTCCTCAAGGGCCTTGGTGCAGTCTGGAAAAGGGTTTGTAGATCGGGCTATGAGGCTAAGCTTTTTCATGCAGCTGCGTTGACTGCCTTTTTTGGGGCCCTACGGGTGGGTGAGTTAGTGGTCCCATCCTGTAGGGATTCTTCTGGTCATGCCCTTATGGCACGTGACCTAGCTTTCGATGGGGACACAGTTTCACTTACGATCCGCTGGTCCAAGACGGACCAGATGAGGAAGGGGGCTTCCATTTGGTTGGGATCTTGCTCTGAGGTGGAGCTGTGCCCTGTCCATGCGTTGTGGAGGTATTGGCAGGTGCGAGGTAACGATCATGGCTGCCTTTTTAGGCACCAAGACGGTTTTCCCTTAACTCGTTATCAGTTCTGGGCCATGACTAAGAGGGCTCTGTCTTTGCTGGGGCTGCAGGGCATGAGTTTTGGAACTCATTCCTTTCAGATTGGGGTGGTGTCGACAGCCGCTGCCATGGGATATTCAAGCCAAGCTATTCAAAAGTGGGTAGGTGGCGATCTGCGGCCTTCCGCTCCTATGTGCGCCACTGAAACATGTTTAAGTGTTGCTAATTGATGTTTTTTCTTAGGTCCAGCGTCGCGGGTGGGACGCCAACGCATCCTGATATGTGGGCACAGTTTTGTCTTCTGGGTGGCCCATCAAGCACACAGGACGCCAGTGGGGTCCCAGCTTGGGCTGAGTGACCGGGCTACTGTTGAATGGAGGGGCCGGCGGGGCCTTCGGTGGCCGGGCCTGCTGCCATTGTTGTTTGGAGTGGGGTGTGATATGCCACTTCACATCCTTGTTATTCATTTAGGGGGTAATGACTTGGGTTTGATGCAAGGTAAGGCATTATCTTCTCAGGTGCTGTCTGATATGCGCCTTATTGCAGCCCGTTGGCCGGGGGTGCTGATCATGTGGTCAGCTATGATCCCTCGTCGAGTTTGGAGGAAGGCAGAAGATCGCCAGGCCATTGAGCGGGCTAGGATGAAGGCCATTAGGGCCATCCAAAAGGGTTTGGGGACGGGTTAGGCATTTATCTGCCTCACCCTCGGATCAGGGCCGAATTCCCCGACCTCTACAGGGGTGATGGGGTGCACTTGTCTCAGACAGGCAAACAGATATTCCTTGATGATCTGCGGCAAGGACTTCAGTTGGCCTTAGGCCATCAGTGGGGCACCAGGGCCTAAGCAGAGGCTTGGTCCTGCCGTTGGCTGGTTTGGTAGGAGTAGGGTGCGGGATGGTGAGCACCCTTGGCGCTTCCCTATGGGGAAGAGGGGCCTGCCTAAAGGGCTGGTACTGCTGTGACGGCTGCCAGGCCCACAGGCAGGCTGCCTTCAGGAACCCCAGCCTGTGAGTCCTTTCCCTCACTGCTATACGGCTGAGGTGTTCAGGAGCTTAAAGGGGGGGTGACCAAATTGCCTGGCCGGCTGGGTCCACCCCATCCACTGGATGGGTCCCACCTGGGGCTTCAGGGCTCGCCCAGACAGGTCAAGGCGGTGGTCCAGGGTGGGACACCATGGCTTGACCTGTACCGCTTTAGGTCCTTGCCGCTGTTTTGCTTGTTTGTCTGTATAAAGTTAATAAAGTGGCCCTTAGATCCAACTTGGTGTCCGTCTCTTTTCTGACTGGGGTGGCAATAACTTTTCCAGCTAAGGCCATGTTACAGTAGCTCCAGGAAATGGTATATCTCAGGCATAGAATTATACATATTTTTTACAGTGGATTGAGGAAAGGCAATGCTGTCATAGACAGAATTACATCCTTCTATGACTGCTGAAGTCAGGAAAGAGGAAAACATTTTTTTGTACCACCCGTCCTATACATATGTCTGAACAGAGTGTGAGGATAAGTGTACATTTGTGTGTTTTGATTTCTGTGCTTATATATAGATACAGACTTTTCAAAAATCAATTATCAGGTGCCTAAGAATTTAACTTTTTGCCTGTCAGCTTTGTCACATTTTAATTTTGAGTAGGAATATGTGATTTAGTTGAATGGTTTTGATTTTCTTTCAGACAAATGTTATAAAGGTTACAGGAAAAGCAAGGTAAGATATATGTCAAGCATGAGATGGAAAATATAATCACAATCTAACATTTTCCTGATAACCAAACTAAAAAAGAAAAAGGGGCTGATGTTAAGGACTTTAAAAGATCTGGCAGTTTGGATTTTAGTTAGTAATTTAACATGTATACTAATCTTTTGATAAATTAACCAGTCATATGGTATATGATTCTGCAGTCTCACATTCCCAGGGATAGCCATTAAAACCCTTCTTCGTTGTTCCAAGAGTGCTCAGTGAAACCCTTGTTCAGCAGCATTCTGAAACATTCAAGTAATTCAGGAGAGTCTACTGTATGGTAATATATATACTTTAACATTCAATCTTCTGGCCATAATTATTTAATATTTTGTTTAATCAATCGTCTGATTTCTGCAGCACCAAAGATGGATTTCAGTTTTGAGGCACTGGGTGCTGACTAGAGATGGGCATGAACAGCATCACCCAGCTGGGATACAAAGCAAAGCAGATGGCAATGCCCGCCCACCCTTCGCCAAGCTGCGATCAGGAGCAAAGCAGGTGACAATGTCTGCCTCCCCTTCACCCGGCTGGAATCAGGCGTGGAACAGGAGGCAATGCCTGCTCCCCCCTTCACTCAGCCAGAATCAAGAGCAGAGCAGGTGACAATGCCCACCCCCTTCAACACATCAAAATCAGCTGTGGAGCAGGTTACAATGCCCGTCCCCCTTCACACAGCCAGGGTCAGCCATGGAGCAGACGGCAATGCCTGCCCCCCTTCACCCAGCCTGGATCAGGAGCAGAGCAGGTGGCAATGCCCGCTCCCCCTTCACCTGGACAGAATCAGGTACAGAGCAGGAGGCAATCCCAGCTTTAGGAAGGAAGGGGGAGCTCCTCCTCCCACCATGGAAGCATTCTGAGGCCTATTGGGCTCTCCTTTATTTTTTAAAAGCCATTCCCCAAAGCTGCTGTTTGGCTGCAAGGAACCCCAGCTGTATCTGGGGAATCCAGACCCAACTCTTTAAAAACCTGCATGTTTAGCTTAACCCTTGGAGTAAGAGAGGAATAAAAAATATGCTGTGCTATCCTAGGAGGAAATAAGAGACAGACACAAGGCTTGGAAACTAAAGAGCCACTTTATTAAAGCAACAACATAAACAGTAAACGTGGCAACAGGGGACCAAACTAGAACTACAGGTCAAACCAGCAGTTGCCTGGGACCTCCTCCTTGAACCTATCTGGGCGAGACCCACTGCCCTGGGTGCAAGCCATCCATGAGTCATGGCTAGGCCCCAGCCAGCCAGGTGAATTGTTCCACCCTTAATGCTCCAAACACCCCAAGACATGGAGCCTGAGGGAAGGACATGTCCAGGAGAGTCCATCAGGCAGTTTTCCCTCACAGACCCTGCTCCTAACAGACCCCAATTTCCCACCAATGGGATTATGCCAAGGGTACTCACCGGGTTGCTCTCATTTCCCCAACTCTAACATTCCTACCCTGGCCCCATAATGGCGACTGGGTGTGGAAGGGCCGAGCATGTGGCACAGCATGAACAATGAGGGGCAAAGCCATCTGTTAAGGCTTCAGGTGCCGCCCCTCCTCAGAGAGCCCAGATGCCTGAGGAGAGTTGCCCCTCCTCCTTCCAGAGCAGCAAATAATGACATCCAGCCATACTAGCCGATGGCTGAGGCTGGGGTTTGCTGCCTTCTGGCTAAATAAATAAATAAAACTGTAGGAAGTGGGTGTGTTGGCTTTTTTTGCAACATGGATACAAAAAACCCCTCTTAGCTATTAAATTGGTTTTAAACTACATAATCTTTTGCTATTGTTATTATGCTTTTTTACTCCTGCTATTGGTTTAAAAGTTTTGGAACAGCTTAGAGAACTTTTGTTTTATAATAGATCTGTAGATATGTATAAAATTTATTCCAGACTCCGTATATGACATGTGTAAGACTGGCAGTGCTATCCTGTGAAGATTTATACTAGTCTAAGCTAATTGATTTCATTGAGTTTAGACTGGAGTGACTCTGCATAGGATTGCACTATTCGTTTCTTTTCTGTTTACTACAGGAAGTTGCTTCTTGGTGGCCTCATTTACCCAATCTTTCTCACCAGTGCTTGCTATGGAAAACATTAAAATGAGAAAACAAATGAGAAAGTAGAAAGTTGGCTACTGGAGCCCAGAGAATTTCTTCTGACATGTGCTATATCACGTTCTCCCAACAGCTGTGCCAATGTGTCTCCATCCAAAATTGTTAGCTGGATCCCAGACCATTGCTGCACTACTTGCCAGCTATATAACTTCATGCCAAATTGTACTGACAACATAAACAAACATCCATTTAGAATCATTTTGAGACTACCAAAGTTGGTACAATTTTTTTTAACTCAAGTTCATATTTTAAAAGTAAAGGTACAGAACATACCTACCACTATGCCATCCAATTGCCTTCAAAGGAATAATCCTATTAAGTAAGGAATGATGCCAAGAGATTTAGCATAGTTTAATTTGAATCTCATAATTCCTCTAAGCAGTTGGATTCAAAATGAAAACATTTCCACTGTACTTCTTTTATAAATCAGAAACTATTGCTGCATTTCACTTACCAAGATTAATTCAGCATCATTAATTTACCTCACGTTTCATGCAAGAAGCTTCAACTTAGAACATGATTTTGACGAAATCCACTAAATAAATTCCCTTAAGCTATAGCCAAAAAGTCAATAAAATTGAGAGCTACATTTGTATTAATTGTGGATTTGGTGAAGAAACAGCTTACCTTATATGTATAAATGAGAAAGTCTTAATCGCTTATGCTTACCACTGCGTGTCCTTTAAACTTTAGGTTTCCACTTATAGCACCTACCAGGTGTGACAACTGTATAGAGATTTGTCATGAAAAGTGCTTTAACTGCCACCTGCTTTCAGCACCTAAAGGGGGAAAAAATCCCAAGCATACTTAAAAGAGAAGGCTTCAAAAGACCTTAAAGCCAATTCAGTTAACCAACCAAAGCAGGAGAGAGAAAATTACAACATTAGCATGAAAATATTACAACTGTAAGACATACAATTATGGTAATTTACAGAATAAAAAAATGGAGGATTCTAGTGAGAATATGACATAGAGACAAACTCTTCACAGACACTAGAGTCCTGTACTCCATAAGCAGTAGCTACTGGGGCTACAGATTAGGTGTTCTTTTGAACAATTGAAGCTGATTAAAGGTAGAAATGAGGAACTTTATGAACAGGAAAAACCTAAGCTGAAATAATGGCTTTGTTGACTTTAATGGATATGTCAATGGACTTCAACAGAATTAGGGAATTCAACAGAATTAAAGAGCCATTGTGGTGCAGTAGTTAGAGTGTTGAACCAGGATCTGGAAGATCCAGGTTCAAATCTCTGCAATTCCATGGAAGCTTTCAGGGTGATGTTGGGTCAGTCACATCCTTTCACAGGGTTGCTGTGAGGATAAAATGGAAGTGAGGATAATAATGAAAGCTGCATTGGGTCCCAATTGGGGATAAAGATGGAATATAAAGGAAATTAATCTTCATGAAGAAAAAAAAGGAGTACAACATGGAATTAGCTGTTCATTTAATATAATATTTTGTAATAGATTCCAACTAGAGTTCCCAGGTCCCCTGGTCAGTGAGGGGATTCCTCGCTCGCAGCCCCAACCCCTGCCACCTCTTACCTGGCTGGCGGAGAGGGGAAAGGTGCATGGAATGGGAATGGAAGCTCTGGAGCACACTCCTGTGTGCTCTGAAGCCTCTGTTGTCATGCCAGCAATGACCTCATTCCTGGAGTGACAAGGGAGGGAAGGGCCCAAGTGGTGGTATTTCTGTTTAAAATCAGCTGAAATGTTAAGCAGAAATACTGCTGCATGGGGGCTTTCCCTTCCTTGTTGCACCAGGAAAAACATAATTCCCAGAGGCTCTGGAGTGCATGCACTCTTTGCTTTGCAGGCACACATAGTTTTTCCCATGTGCAACACACACATACACCCTGTCCCCTGGTTTGGGCTCCTCCAGGGGGCCTGGCAACCTTAGTTCCAATACTTTAAAAGGACTTTCAAGCTGAATTTCAGTACAATGATAAGGAACGGTATTTTATAGAAGAACACTAAACTCATGACCTTAGAACCTGAATCATTGAGATATAGTGCAGACCTGCATAGTCTGTGGTCCACTAAACCCAGTCTCATATCCTGCCTGCATCTCTGGCACAGCTGTCCCAGTGTGACATCAGAAAGCCCCAGCCTCAGACTTATATGGTGCTCCCATCTGTAGGCTACGGGGGTAGGAATGAGGCGCAAGGCTATTGCCATTAATCCGCAGAGGTCCAACGGCTCCCAGCAGCCTCCACAGGGCTGCACAGGCAGCAAGAGATTCAAAATGCCTGGGCAGCCAATCAGTGATGGGCTGGCCAGGTGGAAGAGTCCAGCCAGCAGACCTGGAGAGTGCAAGCTAAGTTCCACTGGCAAAGTACATATGTGAGAGCGGGCTAGACCCTCCTGTGCTATTGACTGACTTCCCACCCATCCCTTCCCTGTACACTGTGGATTTGGGATATCTGGCAATTTGGTACATTGTGTGGAATTCTCTTCACTGGTTAATTATCCTTGGGCTCTCTAACATGGTTCTAGGGGTTTGGTTCTGCTGTTTGATTTCTTATCCTTGTCACAAGTTCACATAGGAGTGGTTTTGGAGTAAGTGGTCCACATTAGAGATGGGCATGAACCACAAAAAAACTGAACCATGAGGTTTGTGGTTCATGGGTTTTCACGAACCAGGAACCACAAAATGGCACGAACTGGGGCAAGTTTATGAACCAGTTCATGGTTCGTGGGGTTTAAATGCCCCTTTCTGGCCGCTTAGCAGCAGCAGGGAAAGGGGCATTTGACAGTTTAAAAGGCTCTTTCCTGCCTTGCAAGTGGCAGGTCCCTTTAAACTATCAGCTGGCAGGCAGCAAGGGGGGATCCCTCCCTGCCACTTGCCAGCTGATAGTTTAAAGGGACTTGTTGCTTGCAGGCAGCAGGAAAAGTTTATATGGCCATTTCCCTGGGGTAATGGCCATTTAAACTGTCCTTTTAATATGACCCAAACAAACCAGTAGACTAGTTTATGGAAGTTCGTGGAAATGAGCTTCCACAAACCACTGGTTTGTGAACAACGAACCAGCCTGGTTCGTTTGTGTTTTTTTGGGTCATAATTTGATTTGTGCCCATCTCTAGTCCACATATACCTTGATTCCAGGGGTGTGCTCATAAGACCCCCCTCCTCATGTGCAGCAACCAGAACTGAAGTAGCTCAGCTACATTCTCCTGGGCAGGAGATGGAATGTCCCTAATGGGTTAATGGAATACAAGGCTCTTAGTAGACTAGCCAATCCCATATGCCCCAGAGATATGCAGGAATCCTGACAATGAGGTGCTTGAGAACTTCCCGGATAACACCCTTCTGATCTCCCTTCATCTCTTCCCTAATCAAAAGTTAAATTACCTTTCCTATCCAATCTTCCTGGGTCATCCATCAGCTCTAATTTGTTTATTTTACAATAGGAATCAACATTCATCCGTTCTTTTGATCCACATCAGAGACTTAAAGCTGTGTCTCTATTCCTCTGTCACTTTCAATAGACAAATGTCCTGTTTCCTTATCACCTCTTGGAGAGAAATGTCTCTTGCCTTGTTTTCTCCCAGAGACAACTTTTGAATTATTATTATTGTGAGCAAGTAATGTCTTCTTGCCTTATGGTCCATTTTACAGTATAAAATGGACCAGCCTAAGCCCAGTCTAGTGTTCAGCTTTCTGGGACACACAAAGCTGTCAACCTCAGAGCCAATCTGAACATCTCTGCACAAATGCTGGATGTTCAAAAACTGCTCTCCTCCTCAGACAATGCTATTTTTCTAGATGGTAACTATTCCCCAATCCCCACCCCCTCAATTTTCCCACTGCCTTCCTAGAAATCTATTTGTGTGCATATGTAGATGTACGCTCTTGTGCTTTTCTGTATGCTTTATTTCTTGTCATCAATAAAGTTAATTACTGTTTTGGAAGAACATCTGCCTATTTATTTCCTCTGAGGGTTGGGACCTGGTATACAAAGGTGGAGGTCCTGCTGGTTGTCCCCACACCTCTTGCTTAGCCTCACCTTGCTGCTAATTCCTCCACAAAACTTGCAAGGAGACTCATTGGGGTAACATTGGCAGATCCTTTTAGGAGAAAACGTGGCCCACAAGCACAGTTTCTCCATTATTGAGAATCCCCTTAAAGGATTTTGGGGGTAATGCATGGCAAAGA
Organism: Eublepharis macularius; assembly: GCF_028583425.1. Classification (NCBI taxonomy): domain Eukaryota; kingdom Metazoa; phylum Chordata; class Lepidosauria; order Squamata; family Eublepharidae; genus Eublepharis; species Eublepharis macularius. The sequence continues at coordinate 123,120,655 of NC_072792.1, forward strand.
CATGCTTGGGGGCTGCTTGGGGGATGTCAGCACAAGCTTACTTCCAGGTGTCGGGGGATCAATGCAGAGGTTTGTGCTCATGTGGAATCCCACTTATTGTCATTCCACAGTCTCCCCCTCAGCAGGTGAGCTGAGAGGTTGAGGGGGTCACCAGCTGGAAGGCTAGTCAGCCCATGCTTGGATTTGCACCTCATGCAGTGCCAAGGCTCCATAAGCTGTAAACCAATAAAGTTGTGGCCATTCTTAATTCTATCAAGGTCTCTCTGTGTCTTTTGTCACCTTGCACTTACCCTCGTAGTGCTGGAAAGTTTACTGAGCTCCTGGTGTGCCTGTATAAATACTTGGCTGACTACATGAAGCTTGAGAAGTCCCAGGTTGTGCAGGTATCCATAAGAGAAAGAAAATGAGCCATATGTGAAAAACTAAATATACCTAGTCTCTTGATTCATTTGCACTTTGATTCAGGCTTTTCAGCTTAGTTAGAAACTAACAGAAGCAAAAACAAGCTTTCTCATGGAAAGTGCAGGCAGGATGATGCTGCAAGTTCCAAGCTAAATAAGAGAATAAAATGAACTGCAGGTGCAAGATCAGAGAAACTTTAAGGACAGGACAGAGAAGGGAGTTTTCACATCTGCATTGCATCCCATGAATGTATGGCACTCTGAGAGTGATTTGTTCCTGTGAAGATGTGCTAGCTGCAGAAGTATGTTGTCACAGGACAAGCCCTTTATTGATTGGTCAAGCTGGTCAGGCCACACTGTGGGCAGGTAGCCTTAGCTTGAACCCTCATTCTAGTTTGGACCTTCTTGGCGCAATATCTTCTCTAAGGATCCTGGCTAGGGAATCCAACTGTTGTGGGTGGAAGGCTGTAACTATACGCCATCTTATCTTTGTTCTCTGGATTTGAGACTCTGAAGCTTCATCTGGATTTCTGAGTTCTAATTGAAAGATAACATCAGGTTTAGAACTGAAAATCTTACTGTGTTTGCTAGTTTAGCTTTTTAGCTTGTTATTTTTTTCTCATGTCTTATACACTTCTATAATTCTTATTTATTTGTACTTCTTTTAATAAACTTTATTAACTATATCTTTGTGGAGTCATTTGGGTTTGCAAGTCCTCTATCTGAATCCAGCACCTTGACAAATTTGCTATAGCTACCCAAGTAATTGTTTTTTGAAACTCAAGTGTCCTACCTTTCAGGGCTGACTTCTATATGCTTAAACCCTGTAGAACTTGAGATTTGCCTCCTGGTCTCAAGTTGAGTATTAGTCAAAGAAGTTGGTGATAGCATCTCTGCTTCTGAAAGTGAAGATTCACATTCCAGCTTTTGAGTTTTGTTTCTGACCCCTGAATGAAAAACAACCCTGTGGAACAGGAGAGTTTTTCTAAAGTTTTCATATATAAATGCTAGCTCCTTACCTAGGAGCTAGCATTTATATATGTACAAGCTTATTCTGTCTTTCAGTAAAAGCATCACTCCTCAGTTTGTGGGGTGGTAGGTAAGAACAGAAGAAGTGAATTCAATATCATCTACCCAGTCTATTCCATTACAGATGATAGCTGCTATCACTAATAAGCTATGTGAGGATGGACATGCATAATATGGGGAGCTGGGTGGATCTATTTACTGATAGAAACCCTTGAACGGCAGCTACTGTGGTGCATACATAGATATGAATAAGAGATATTTTCTCTTTGTGCTATAATAAAAGGTACAGATGATCAACTGTACCATCCAGTTAAGGAAACACTCTGTTTTATCAGCCTAAATATTTCTTCTTAGAATCATAGAATCATAAAGTTATAGGGTTGGAAGGTACCTCCAGGGTCATCTAGTCCAACACCCTACACAATGCAGGAAATTCACAACTACCTTCCCTCCGCCCTCCCCAGTGATCCTTGCTCCATGCCCAGGAGATGGCAAAACACTGTCAGGATCCCTAGCTGAACTGGCCTGGGGAAAATTGCTACCTGACACCAAGGTGGTGATTGGCATTACCCTGGGCATGTAAGAAGGGGTCACAAGAACTAAGCGCTGATGTAACCCTTCCTGCCCTCCTCCTCATGATCTGCCTAGGTTCAAGAGAGAGCATTGCTGTCAGACGGCCATCTAGCCTCTGCTTAAAAACTTTCACAGAAGGAGAGCCCACCACCTCCTGAGGAAGCCTATTCCACTGAAGGACTGCTCTAACTTCCTAATGTTCTTCCTAATGTTTAGCCAAAACCTCTTTTGATTTAATTTCAACCTGTTAGTTCTGGGCCGACCTTCTGGGTAATGAAAATTGACTCTACACCACCCTCTATATGATAGTCCTTCAAGTACTTGAAAATGGTTATCATATCACCTCTCAGTCATCTCCTCTCCAGGCTAAACATACTGAGCTCTTTCAATCTTTCCTCATAGGACGTGGTCTCCAGACTTCTCACCATCTTTATTGCCCTCCAGTGGACTCGCTCCAGCTTGTCTATATCCTTCTTTAGTTGTGGTGCCCAAAACTGAACACAGTATTCTAGGTGAGGTCTAACCAGAGCAGAGTGATACCATCACCTCATGTGATCTGGATGCTATACTTCTGTTGATACAGCCTGTCAGACATACTATCCACTGTACGGCCATATTGCTTTTCTGATGTATCTAACAACTGTAGTTTCCCAGAGTTGTTTGTCTGCAGGTTCACAAGAGGCAGCTGTGTTCCCGGAATGGCTTTATCTATCCGAACTAACCACTGACCTTGGAGGAGCTTCCCTTGCCTTCCCAGGCCTCTGCTTTGACTGGGCAGATGGGGGGGGGAATGGAAAGGAGGTTTTGATATACTGCAACATGTAACTAACACGTCATTCTCAACAGAGCCTTTTGTTCAGCCAGAAGCTCTCTAGCATTTGTATTTATTATGGACACCTTTACTTTGAATATAATCTTTCAATAAAGTCCCTTTTGACTCAAGAGACCTTGGAGTTCTTGCAGCAAGGGGTGGGAGATGAAATCAGAGTAACATGAATTCCATAAACTGACACAGCCTAAAATCGCATTTGCCTTTTCAGTGTATGGCTCGTGTTCACTATATGGTCTACTAAGACCTCTAGATCCTTTTCGCACATACTACTGCCAAGACAAGTCTCCCCTGTCTTAAAATTATGCATTTGATTTTTCCTATCTAAATGCAGAAATTAACATTTATGCTTGTTGAAATTCATTTTATTTGTTTTAACCTAGTTTTACAGCCTGTCAAGATCATTCTGTATCCTGATTCTGTCTTCTACTGTATTTGCTACCCCTCTCAATTTAGTATCATCTCCAAATTTAATAAGCATTCCTTCTATTCCTTCATCCAAATCACTTATAAAAATATTGAACAGAAAAGGTCCCAGGACCAATTCCTGAGGCACTCCACTTGTCACTCTTCTCTAAGAGAATGAGGAACCATTAACAAGTACTATGGTTGTTGGGGGTTTTCCGGGCTGTATTGCCGTGGTCTTGGCATTGTAGTTCCTGACGTTTCGCCAGCAGCTGTGGCTGGCATCTTCAGAGGTGTAGCACCAAAAGACAGATTGCCTTCGACAATACATTAACAAGTACTCTTTGTGTGCAATCTGCCAATCAATTACACATCCACCTAACAGTAATAGGATTCAAACCACATTTTACCAACTTGTCAACAAGGATGTTATGTGGAACCTTATCAAAAGCCTTACTGAAATCTAGATAAACTATGTCTACAGGACTCCCCTGACCCAGCAAAGTAGTAACTTTCTCAAAAAAAGAGAGAGGGAGGTTTACGCAAGATAATCGAAAGAAATGCATATTTAAAGACAAAATTTTTACAGTGAGTCACTTCTGGAAAGAATAAATATAAAAAATTATTTCAAACTTTCCTGAACATACAAAATTCCATGTATAGGAGAAGGATTAATATCTTCATGAACTCTACATAGTTAGTACACGCTTAAGTATTTTTTGGGGGGGATTGTAAATGACCACCAGATATGTAAGGTTGCTTTTATTAACAAGCAACTCTTTTTATTGAGTAATTAGGGATGTTGAGGACATTATGCTTTTGGTTAGGAGAATGTGTCAGCAAATGAACATACATTATTTGTCACCTACTATCACACAGGAGCTGAGTCCTCAATAGAGATGGGCACGAACAGCAATATGAAAAAAAAAAGCCACGAACAGCCCAATCTGCTGTTCGAGAACAAGCTGTTTGTGAGGCCCCATTCTAAATGAACAGGTGGTCATTGTAAGCCTCTTTCATTGCTGTTCGTCAAGCCAGAAGTCTGGCACCTGCAATCAATTCCCTTGGCAACTTAGGCAGGGATTGTCTGAACTCTGTCTGAACTCCTGCTGTTGCCCTGGAAACCCCAATCTAAGCCCAATTTAGGTTGATAGGTAGGTCTTCCTTTCAAGTGTGGAGCTCCAAGATTGTTACAACAAGGGAGCAAAGAGCAGGGGGGAGGGGGGCTCCCAGCTCTGACTTTGCAGATAGTGGAGAGGGAGAGAGACAGTTGCTGTTGGCATTTTCATAGAGTGCATTGGAGCTTGAATTTTCTTTGTGTGTGGTGGGATAGGGATCTACCCCTTCAAGTTCCAGGGCTGCTGCCAGGCTCTGGGCCAAGCTATTATTTATTATTGGTACCTTTCCTGGTGCTTGCTCAGGTGAGGTTTCTGGGAGTGGTGCAGTAGGGATCTTGCCTTGGATGATGGCTGGAGGAGAGCCTGCTGGCCCCTATGAACAACCAACCATCAACATGTTCATGAACAGGGCCATGTTCGTGGTTGTTCATGAGTCCATGTTCATGGATGGCAACAAACAATGAACATCATGTTCGGGGGTTTTTCCGTTCATGCCCGTCTCTATTCCTGAATCTCCTCATCTTGCAACCATCCAGCTCAGACAGCATGCTGGATAGCTTTGCAACTGCAAAGTAGCTACAGTGTTAGAGTTTCATTTCTTCCAGTCTTGCAGTTGCTTTTTTACCAATGCATCAGGTGAAATCCATTTTCCCCCAAGATCATGGATGCTGGGTTAAATTAATTAAATGATGCCAGAAGGTGGAAAACTACAACTCCCATGGGGCTCTACACAACGATGCATGTGGGAACTCCTGCAACTCAAGACAAATAGCTGCCATTATATCTGAAGAATCCAGTGGGGAATCAAACCTGGTTCTCCAGATTAGAGTCCCACTGCTCTTAACCACTACACCAAACTGAACAAGAACATACGATATTTATATAGTTTCAGGTGGGTAGCCATGTTGGCCTGCAGTTGAAGAGCAAGATACAGATCCAATTGCACCTTAAAGATTAACTAGATTTCCAAGGTTTTGAGATGCTTACATAAGAAGAGGGGGGAGAAAGCCCACCAAAAATATTAGTGGCAGATGCCTTAAGACATTATCTAAACAAAATGTTTGAAATGTGGATTACTAAAACTCTGATTATCTTCCTTCCTGACTGAGTGGAATATTTCCCTGATAATGACCACAAGGGAGCAAGAAGAATTTCTCTAATGTGAAATGAAAACCAAAATGCATACCAACATCGAAGGTTTTGCTAAGTTGAAAGCTGACAGCAGGATCTGGGAGTGTGGGAACTTTGTAGTGTGGGAACATGAACTCTCATTTAAATATTAACTAAGAGGAAAATTTAGCAAGCCAAATGAAAAGTACTATATAAATAGCAAAAACAGACCAAGACAATAAAAAAGCTGGTTTGGTGTTAACTATACATTCGTGTGGACCCTAAGGCAAGGAGTTCTCCAGCTGAGATGTTATTTGAGCATGAAATATGGTTTTTAATTTTGAAAATATCAGAAGGGTACAGTGATTCAAGTCTATGAATGTAAGATATTTATAATCCAGAACAGCAGAAAATGATGAACATATGAAAGACTTATTAATTTTACTTTCCTGATGTGTGAAGTCAGAATTAGGACTGTTGCAGTCTTTGCAAAAATGTGTTCAAAAATCAAAATTAACCTACTCACTATGCTAATTTTATCTCAAGCTCTATACGCTTACCTTGATGATCTGGTCACAATTCAAAACGATTAGTTTTTTTTTTATGATGCATATATTCTACACTGTTGGTGGCAATCATGGCAGGTGGCTGGGTAGCTACTGTCTGCACATGCTCACAATGTGATCTCTGGAATTGTATATGACTCTGGGTCATTATAGGCAAGTTATGCATTATTTAAGATGCATTTGTGCTCCTTTTATTTCTGCACATTCAAGTCTCATTCATTTGTTGATAGCACTCATCAAGTTGGCATGTACTATATTGCACTAGTATTCTGAGATAATAATGTGAGAATGTGAAAAGTATTTGTGATCCAATTTAAAATATTTATAAAAAATAAACATTCAGCTTGGATAGCCCATCAGCCAAAAGGTGCAAGGCCAAAACACTCATTGAACAGCTTCTTGCCCTAGCCTGAGTATGCCTTGAAGCAACCAAGGAAAACGCTTTTTTTGGACAGAGGAAGGAGTTGCTGCTGAAAAGCAATCTAAGAATGAGGGATGTTCACTGAGAAAATTTTTGTTACCATTTCAAATCTGGGGTTTCCAAACAAACTCCATTCTATTATTGATTTGTTTCAGGTGGGCTGTTGCTGTTTCAGCTTGAATCTGATTTTTTTCTTTTTTCTTTTGCACTACCATGCATTTTGACCCTGTTGCATACACAAGGTGAGTGTGGCTGTGCATGTGCAGAGGCATACTGTTCTTTTGAAACAGGGTTCTGGGACTCTGTATTTTCACTTAACATCAAAACCGCACAGAAGGAGGCATGGCTTCGATGGCTGGCCGAGCAGAAGCCATTATCTGCTGCTACTACATCTCTTGCTCTTAAAATAGCTTCAACTTACTATTTTGAAATAAATTAGTCTTGGAAAATACCATCCAAGGCTTCTAAGGCTAAGCAGAAATAAAAGAATGTTGGGGGAGTTTCTTTATTAGAGGATTTTTTCACTTCAGCAGAAGCAGCCAACACCTACACAGGCCCATCGAGCCATGGAGACATAAATACTGCGGGGCCTCTCCTAACAACAACATTTCTACTAGAAGCCTTGGGGAAACAGTGTTGAGAATTAAAACAAGATATGGTGGATATGATAACCCCTTTAGCTCATTGTATGGATGAACTGGAGTCTCAGGATAAGCAAACTGCTCAAAATGTGGAAGAAGCTATAGAGAAAGTTGCTGGCTTGGAAAAAAAAGATTGGAATAACTTCTCAAGATGGTAGGTTTAGAGAAAAAAGAATGATACTGGATTCTTGTTTAAGAGATAAAAATTTGAAATTTCGTGGTTTGTCACCAAACGCTGAAGCAGCAACAGAACTTTCTATTTTCATGGCATCCTGGCTAGCTACTTCACTAAAACTGGAGGAGGGGGTGATACCTTTAATTGTGAGAGCTTACCGATTTGGCAAAAGAATAAATATTTATGAGGCAGCCTCTCCCAATAAAGATATAGTGGTAGAGTTTGCTGATTACAGAGCAGGGGGGAAATTTTGATGGAAGCACATCAGCAGAATGGCTTAGATTTCCAAGGAAGCAAAATATCTGTATTTCCTAACCTCCAGTCAGAAAAGCTTAAGATTCGCAGAGATTAAAAACCCACCATTTCTAAACTAGAGGCAGCTAGGGTTAAATATCGCTGACTACGCTCTGGCAAAATGTTTGTGGAGTATAACTAAGCTCAATATATCGCATATGATCATGCTTCTGGAGTAGTTCTACTATCTACACTGAGACTGTGTACTTTAGAGAAAGCAGGAACTAGAGCTGAAAAAAGACTCAATCTCCACTGATTTCAACTAAAAGCAACAAACTTTGTTACCGAAGAAGCAGAAGATGGAGAAATAGAATTAGAGGGGTTCTAAGTTCTAAATTTTGAAGATGTTTTGCTACAATTAGTAAGTTGAATATATAATAACCCTGAATTTTCTGTATGCAAGGGGCTGGAGGAATAGGCAGCAATTAGATGTGTGCTCCCACATCACAAGCCTATGGGTGGGGCAGATTTTCTTTCTTGGATTTCTTTCCCTAAATCTGCTCAATTTTTTCAAGTTTCTGTACATATACCTGTTTGATAATTAGTTGTATCATAAGGATTAACACAAGAAGATAGAAGACCTTGAAGAACCTGAGAAATTAGTATTGTTGATTGTATTATAGCTTTAACTAATGATCATGTTGTAAAGTATAGTAAAGGGGGAAAAGAAGGGCATAGTTTAAATACAGGACCAGCAATAACACTGCATTATCAATATCTAATGTTAATTATAAGTTAGGTTGAATGTGCGATGTAGACTTTCTACAAGGAGTTGAGATAATATACTTCAAACAGTATTTTTGTTTGGTTATGTATTGTAATTAATTGGTTGTATACGGTTCTTCAATAAAATATTATTTTAAAAAACACACACACAGAACACAGTTCTCCCTCTAAACTATCAACCCACCGAGTTTTTCCTCAAGTACCCCCCCCCCACACACACAACAACAGAGCCCAAAGAAGATGCATGTTGGTGGGTGCACATTTTGACAGGAAACTGGTTGGCAAAGTGGTAGCGGATGATAGAAGTGCCCAAGCAAGAGAGTGCTCCAATCAGCCCAGCCTCGACCCAGCCTCGCAGCGCAAGTGTGCCGGGCTCCTCCATTAAATGTGATTATGGAGGAAGGATAAACAATGTAGAAACATTATTGCATATTTGATCTATTTAAAAATAAATGTAATCATGCAAATGCATGCAGGGTTGAGCTGAGGATGGGAGTGACTTTGGGGTCTGCACTGACCAATCAAAAAGTGAGAAAGAGGAAAGGGGGGAGAAAAGTGAGAGGGGCATTCATTAATCACAACAAGTGCAAATGGACAGCTGATTCAAAATTAAAGTTGCACTATGTGCGTGGGGAGAAAAAGCAGACAAAAAATGTGGTCATGTCCTGTGACTACCTTGGTAGTCTGAAACCTCTGAAAACATGGGATGTGAACCAGGTACTGAGATGATGGAAAGACCAAGTGTGAAAGAGCCCTTGGTTGGTAGACTGGCTGTTAAGGGAAACAAGATTCTGCCACATCCTTTCTCCTTGCACTACTGCTGTATGGTAAAAAGTGAAAAGAAGTGCACAAATTTTTCAGTGAGGGGACTCATTTCCCAAATTTGAGACACCATTTTGGAAGCTGGTTTAATGAAATGAAACAGCAAATTCCAGGTGTATTTCTGGCTCCTTGATTTCATTTTGCACATTCCTACTAAGAATATGCATTTGAAATATAACTTGGAATAATTTTGTTCAATAAGTGTGAATATTTTTCACTCAATATAAAGAGATTTTTTTTTCAATTAAGGTTATAGCTTACAACTTGCATTCAAATTTCAGCTGCATCAGAATAGTGATTATACAACTGTGATTAGAATGAGAACCACAATACAAAGATGCCCACCATTCTGTGGGATAAAGCATGAATCCTAATATGTGTGTGAAATGTTGAATCAAAGAGTCTGAGAAAATTAACTATTTCCATTGACACAGAGACAGAAATCTAAGCAGAGCAGTATAATACAAAATAAAAAAAAAACTTAAAGAATTTATTTAGCTATCTACATGAACAGGAAACTAAAAGTGTGGGGACAGGAATGGCAAGATGTCATTCTGTATTTTTCTTCTCCTTATAAATATGTCATAAGAGATTATTTCAAACTGCACATTGGTATGCTAACAATGCTCTATGAAGAAGGTAATAATGGTTTACAAAAGGGAAACCAACAATTAAAATATCAGGAGCATGACTGTTGGCAAGAATATTCCACAGGCATGCTAGTTGGAATATGGATGCCACGACTGGATCTTAGGAAAGCTAAAGGAAATAACAATTCAACAGGCAAACAGAAAAAAAGCAGAATTCTTGAAATGTCAGGGCTTAGCAAAGCAATGAAAACAAAAGAATAAGCCAGAAGATTTAGACACAGCAAGTCCACACAAGAGTTCTTCATCAGTCTGCTTGTAACATCATCCTGATTCATCTTAACAACAGTTCTGGAGAGGCTTGACCCAAAGAACAACACTCAAGTGAACTCAGGTGGGCTTACATGCTAAGGGAAATCAGGACTGAAAAGTAATTCTTAGTAGATTTGGTAGTATGATATATTCAGTTTCAGTTATTATAAGTACAGAAGTTAATATGGACTGGTACGCTGAAAAAAGTCTAGAGGCCAGGTCAGAAGAATAAGCCATTGAGAACAATAAACAGACCTAGGGAACACAAAGCTGGGGAGAAAATGAGGATAGCCTGGAGAAGCCCTAGAGGTTGCTGAGTAACAGATCTGCCCTTGAAGTATTTCAATCTGGTTTCAGGCTTGGGTTCAGAACCATAGAAACATAGAAACACAGAGCTGGGGGGACCCCCAGGCTCATCTAGTCCAACCCCCATCCCACATCCTAGTCCTGCTTTATGCTCAGAAGACAGCAAAAATCCTCTAAAATCCCTGGTCAATGGAGGAAAATTCCTTCCTGACCCCAAAGTGGCATATAAGAAACTTATATGACCAAACTGGTCATATAAGAAAGGGCTATGAGAGTCTAGCACTGGCTAATCCCTTCCTGCCTTCCCTCTCACCATCTGCCTAATTTCATACTGAGTCATAGAAGCAGCATTGCTGTTGGATGGCCATCTAGCCTCCTCTTAAAAACCTCCAAAGAAGGACAGCCTTCCACCTCCCGAGGAAGCCTTTTCCACTGAAGAACTGCACTGAAATTTTTCTTAATGTTTAGCCGAAAACCCTTTGTTTTAATTTAACTCATGGGGAGTCATAAATCCTAAACAAAAATATCTACTTGGACCATGACTATCATGAAACAGGGATTTTTTTTTAACCAAGCATAATCATGTTATAAATAATATTATCATGTTATAACATCATTATGTTTGGTTTTAAAAAATCCTCGATACATCAGAGCCATGCTCTGAGTAGATATTTTTGTTTAGGATTTATAACCCTTCCCCTCTTGTTGTCTAAACCAAAGAGCCCTGCCTGGGCTGATCCAGAGCTGGGAGGCAGAGGCTAGCAACAGGGGGACAAATCGACAGAATGCAATAACAATGACATTACAACGTTATAACATCATTAAGTTTTCTTTGGGGAAAGGAGGGGAACAAGGGGAAGGATGAGGGGGAAGGGGGAACAGGGTGGAAGAACTGAGAGGAGGATGGAGAGACCAATAAGTGAGAAGTGGCCTGTGGAGGGGGAGGGTGGAAAAAAGCAAAACAAAAATTCTGTATGATTGAAAAAGCCAACTAAAAAACTCGTTGAGGAAAACATTGGGTTATAAGTACATGCAGAAAATTCAAAGACAAACCTTGAAAACACCACACTGAAATCTGCAGTAGTTAAGTGAACAGAATTCAGAAGAAAATCCAAAGTGATATGGGGGTGCCTCTTATGCAAGTTAAAATTTTGGGTGTATTCTTCTAGTTGACAGAAATTTGGAAGGAAAATCCCTTCAATGATGGCTTCCTGAATGTAACAAGCAGAAATGTGTCTCCAGCTGAAATAAATGCAAGCAAAATATTTAAAAAATGGAAAAAGCCTCTTAATAAGTGTAGCAAGTATAATAAAAAATTAACATAAAATAATAAAGAACACCGAATGGGGCAAAATTTAGATCAATTTCCCTATCAACCAATTCTAATTTTAAATGCAATATTTAATATGGGGGGGGGACACTATTACAGAGCATATACTGATCTGATATCAAAAGTAGTTTAGGAATGAAGTACTTAATATGAAATATAAATAATCATCATATGGTCAATATCAGGTAGTTCTATGTTGAAATGTAAAATACTGTATGTCAAATTCATGCTACAAATGAATTATTTGGAGAGGTGGCAGAAAAAAATGAGAGGGGATGTGTTTTATTTATTTGCTGATTTTTTTTGTTACATTGCAACAAGAAAATGAAAGAAAGCTCAAAAGGTGACTTCCAGTTTGGGATCCATGGAGGTCTAACACAGCTCTAATCGTGGAGCTGACCGGGCTGCCGTTTAAGCGGCCGGCGGGGCAAAATAAAGCCTGTGGCCAACTGTTCTCAGGCGGAGAACAGGCACAGAACGCTCAAGCACCTCAGGGCGCGTTGATCTCGGGCGAGGGGGGGTCCTACGCAACGGATCCTCTCCCGACCCTTGAGGTCCCACCCTAAGACAGGTCGGCTATAATCTCTGCGGCAGTCCTGGTGCCAATACGGTTGGCATAAGAACTACATGCCCAAGCTTCAACAGGGGAAAGAAGAGTGGATGGGAATTTAAGATTGAAACAGCGATTACAACCCACGGAAAGCGAATGAGAAGGTAAAGATCACTATCTCTTGAAACGGGACAGATTAAGTAAATTAAAGTAGACTTTTAAACTGCAACAGACTCAGTATAAGGAGGGGAGGACCCGGCAAGAATTATATTAGAAAAGGACTAAGTTAAACGAAGTTATTAAAGAAATTGGACTATTGTTTTGAATACCTGTGGCTAGAAGGAGATATCAGGCTGTGAGAAAGTTTTACCATCGCGAGAACTGCTGTGGGAAGTCGGGAAACAGGAAGTACGTAACAACGATAGAGTTGCTGGAGAGAAGCGGCCCTTGCCGGAGGGCAGGAAGAAAGGAATCGCCATCTTTGAAAGGGGAAGAGCCGCGGCTTCAGCGAAAGAGGAAGTAAGCCATATTGGATTACAAAAATCATAGAGGAACCATAGAGAAAAGACGCCCGACATTTTGGACTATTTAAAAGGGGGTTTTTTTGAAAGACCGGGACATTTAAACTAAAAGGACATTAAATTAAATGCCACGGAGCTAAGGAAGAGAGCGGACTCGTGGGAGCGAGGCAAAGCAAGCCCCACGATGTCGAAAAAAGAGTGGCAATTGGCGATAGAGAATTTGGATAAAAAACTTTTAGAAGTGATTAAGGAGCTCAAGGACATGTACCGGAGTTGGTGAAAGAGGTTAAAGAGGTTAAAGAGACAGTAAAAAATGAGCTGGCAGAAGTGAAAAAAGGTATGGAAACAATGCAAAATGACCTGCAGGGAACACAGCAAAGAGTCAAGGTAGTGGAAAGTGCGGTGGAGAATTTAGCAGATACGCAACGAACAGAGATGAGGGTGATGAGGGGGAGAATGGCGGTTGCGGAGAGTAAACATATGGAGAAGCAGCTGAGGTTTCGCGGCTTGCCGGAAGTGGAAGGAAAGACAGCTCAAGAACAGGTTGTTGAGGTGTTAGCTGAATACCTGGGGAAGGAGGAGGAGGAAGTTGTGGCTATCCTAGATGTGGTATACCATGTAAATTCAAGATTCGCGACCCAGAGGAAACTACCAAGAGATGTGATTGTGCAATTCACAACCAGAAACATAAAAGATTGTGACTAAACAGTTTCAAGATCCATTGGAGATTGATGGCAAGATGATTATTATCATGAAGGAACTACCTAGATCGGTGTTGTTAGATCGAAAAAAATATAAAGCTTTAATTCAGATTCTGAAGGACATGAAAATAAGGTAGAGATCGGAATTACCAGAAGGAGTGTCCTTTGAATTCGGAGGAGTGAAAAAGCGCATTAGATCTGAATCAGAGATGGAACAGTTTATAAGGGACAATGAAAAGGACTTACCAGCAACAAGATTATGAATATGGAGTGCAAAGTTTTATCTTGGAATGTAAATGGACTTAATTCACCGAATAAGAGAAAAAGTATTTTCCACTGGCTATTAAAACAAAAATGTGATATTGTGTGCCTGCAAGAGACTCATATTAGAAAGCAGGATGTAAAGTATTTAAAATTGAATAAATTGGGCGGTGATTTTGTAGCGGTCTCCAATAAGAAAAAAAGGGGAGTGGTATTGTATATAAAAGAGGAGCTACAGCCAAAGTTAGTGATGAGAGATGCGGAAGCCAGATTTATAGCAGTGGAATGTATATGGAATTTAAAGAGAGTATTGGTGATTGGAATTTATGCACCTAATGGAGCAAAAGAAAGCTTCTTTGAGGACTTGAGGAAGCAATTAGATGAACTTTCCTATGACCAGATAATTCTTGCAGGAGACTTCAATGGAGTGACAAACTTGGAATTGGATAAAAAGTCAGCAACTGCACAAAAGAAAAGAGGAGTATTACCAAAGACGTTTTTTGTATTGACACAACAGGAAACTTTAGAAGATGTATGGAGAAGACAAAATCCCAAAGGCAGACAATACACGTTTTTCTCCTCGAGACATTCTACGCTATCAAGAATTGATATGATCTGGGCCTCAAAAGACTTAGCACTTTGGACTAAGGATGTGGAAATAATGCCTATGGTAGGCTCAGATCATAATCCAATTATGTGGAAGTTGGGGAAAAGGAGTAAAAGGAGAGGATGGAGAATAAATGAGGATTTGCTGCAAGAGGGAGAAAATATGGAGATATTGAGAAGAGAAACAAAGTTTTTCATACAATATAACATGAACAGAGAAGTACCAACCAACAAGGTATGGGATACCTACAAGGCAGTAATTAGGGGCATATTAATGGACTTAAATGGAAGAGCCAGGGGAAAAAAAGAGGAGAAGAGACAGGAGATCACGGAGAAAATAAAAGCCAAAGAAATACAGTTAAAGAAAAGACCAGGGAAAAAGAAAATTTACCAGGATATTAAAATTCTTCAAGAACAGCTGACAGCAATGAATAACAAAGAATTGGAATGGAATCTTAAGAGAATGAATCAAAAGGCGGTTGAAGGCGCAAATAAACCTGGGAAATATTTGGCATGGCAATTGAAGAAGAGAAAGGAGAAGAAGATAATAAATAAAATCTGTGAGGACAATAAAGTGTACCTGGAGCAGACAGCTATTAGCAGAGCCTTTTATAAATTTTATGCCAAATTGTACAATAGAAAAGAGGTGAATAAAGACTCAATAGTGACATATTTGGGGAAAATGAAGCTCCCAGTAATTTCGGAAGCTTGGAGAGACAAACTGAACAATGAAGTAACGGAGGAAGAAATAAGAAAGGCAACACAGTCAACAAACTTGGGAAAGGCGCCAGGACCGGATGGACTTACAGCCAAATTTTACAAGGTAATGGCTAATGAACTGGCACCATTCCTAAAAGAAGTGATCAATGGTGTTTTAAAGGATCAGCGGATCCCAGATACTTGGAATGAAGCCAATATATCATTGATCCCCAAAGAAGGGCAAGATTTGACCAATGTGAAAAATTATAGACCTATATCGTTACTTAATAATGATTACAAAATTTTTGCGAAGATACTGGCGGAAAGAGTGAAGGGATGGCTTTCTGAAGTTATTGAGGAGGAGCAAGCTGGTTTTTTACTAAACAGACAAATCAAAGACAATTTAAGGACAGTTATAAATGCTATTGAATATTATGACAAACGTTGTGACAAGGAGGTTGGTTTCTTCTTTGTGGATGCTGAAAAAGCGTTTGACAATTTGAACTGGGTCTTTATGTTTGCCACCATGGAAAAGCTACACATGGGAGAAAGATTCATAAGAGCAGTAAAGGAAATTTACAGAGACCAGAGTGCAGCAATTGTGGTGAATGACGAGGTGACCAAGAAATTGACTATAGGTAAAGGTACAAGACAAGGTTGCCCGTTGTCTCCATTGTTGTTTATTTTGGTTTTGAAAATACTGATGATACAGATACGAGAAGATAATGCAATCCGTGGAATAAAAATAAAGGACTTTTCCTATAAGGTCAGAGCTTTTGCGGACAATATAATGTTAATTGTGGAAGATCCAATGGAGAATATGCCAAAGGCAATAGAGAAAATAAAGGAATTTGGAGATTTGGCAGGATTTTATGTAAACAAAAAGAAGTCAAAGATACTATGTAAAAACATGACTAAACAAAAACAACAACTATTAACGGAAATAACAGACTGCGAAGTAACAAGCAAGGTGAAATATCTGGGAATTGAACTGACTGCAAAGAATATAGATTTATTTAAAAACAACTATGAGAAATTGTGGACTCAGATAGAGCAAGACTTGATTAAATGGAATAGATTGAACTTGTCATGGTTGGGAAGAATTGCAGTAATTAAGATGAATGTGTTGCCAAGAGTGATGTTTCTGTTACAGACAATACCAATTATCCGAGATTCTAAGCAGTTTGAAAAATGGCAGAGGAAAATATCAGACTTTGTTTGGGCAGGCAAAAAGCCTCGAGTGAAAATGAAAGTGTTACAAGATGCAAAAGAAAGAGGCGGAATGCAACTGCCCAATTTAAGACTTTATTATGACGCAATTTGTTTAGTGTGGTTGAAAGAATGGATGACGTTGAAAAACCAGAAATTACTGGCCTTAGAAGGATATAAAAAAATATTCGGATGGCATGCATACTTATGGTATGATAAAGTAAAAGCGGACTTTATGTTCTTACATCATTATATTCGGAGAAGCCTATTCACAATTTGGAAGAAGTACAGAAATTACCTACAAGATGGAATCCCCTCATGGGAGGTTCCATATGAAGTAATAGATCCGAGAACTGTCGATAATGAACAACAGTGTTTAACATATAAGGAGATAACCTGAATGGAACTTTCTAAACTTAAAATAAAGACGCAAGGTGAGTTATCTCCAAGTTATGATTGGTTTCAGTACAGACAGATCAGAGATCTTTATAACTCAGACTGTGTGGAGGGAGGGATAAGAATGGAGAATTCGGAATTAGAACAGGCACTTTTACAAGAGGACAAAAAGGAAATCTCTAAGGTATACAAAGTGCTGCTGAAATGGTATACTGAAGATGAGACAGTTAAAGTGCAAATGGTGGTGGGCTATTAATTTTAATAAAGAAATAACAATGGAGGCGTGGGAATACTTGTGGAAAAATACGTTGAAGATTACGACATGTACCAATATTAAAGAGAATGTCCATAAAATGATTTATCGTTGGTACTTGACACCAAAGAAAATTGCACTAGGGAACTTGAATATGTCTAATAAATGCTGGAAATGCAAGAAACATGAAGGATCTTTGTATCACATGTGGTGGACTTGTGAGGTAGCTAGGAAGTACTGGGGGGAAATAATAAAAGAGATAAGTGAGATTTTACAATTTCAAATAAATAAGAACTCAGAACTCCTGCTGCTGAACTTGGGAATGGAGAGCATTCCAGCACAATATAGGACATTGTTATTTTATATGACAGCAGCGGCCAGACTTTTGTATGCTCAAAAATGGCAAGTGCAAGAAGTGCCAACTATCGAGGACTGGATTTACAAATTGCTGTACATGGCGGAAATGGACAAAATGACAAGAAAATTGAGAGACCTTGATCCAGGACAGTTTAACACGGACTGGGAGAAGCTGAAACAATATTTGGTGAAAAAATGGGAGGTGGGAGGAGAACTGTGGCAGTTTGAAAACTATTGAAATGTAATAAAACAAGAGGGGGTGACTTTACCGGGGAGTGGGGACTTAAATGAGAATTTCTAGGCAATTATCTTAGTGGATTATTATATTAAGTAGTAATTTCATTTTTGACAGACAATTGTATAACGGAGAAAATATACAGTCAAAATAGAACGAATATAAGTATATAGAAGTTAAGTTAAATTGATTAACTTATGCTGAAGGTATATGGTGTTTATAGTCATATCAAGAATTTGGGTTAAACTGATCAATTATTATTGATAGATAGCTATATAATGGAGAAATTACATAAACAATATAGAATATAAGTTAAATGGACACCAGTAAAGATGATATGCCAGAAATGTAATATTTAGTTGATATAGTGAAGCCTAGAAGAGAGTGAAAGTATATATACAAGGGACAAAATAAGTTTGATATGAGTAGGGGGGAAAAAGACAAGGGGTTGGAAAACTGTTGGAAGTCAACAAAAAGGGGGGGGAAGGGAGGGGTTAGAATAAAGATAGGTAAAGGAAATTGATTGTATGAAGTATGAAATATAATGATGTCTAGGAATGTGCGTTTCGGCATTCAGAATGCCGAAAGAATGCCGAAACAAAAGTGTTTCGGCTTCTTTCGGGGAATGCCGAAACGTTTCGGGGAATGCCGAAACGTTTCGGGTAGCTGAAAGAAAAAAGCCGAAACGTTTCGGGATTCTTTCGGCTTTCTTTCAGCTTTTCAATGGGAAAATGCCTCCGTCTTCCCGGACGTCTGGGGGAGGCATTTTCCCACCGAATAAGCCCAAAATTGGTGGGGACCTTCCTCTAACCCTTCTCTAACAACCACCCAAGATTTAGACAGATTGGACTTTGGGGGGCCATGTTATGCCCCCCCAAAGCAGGTCCCCCCATCCTCCCATAAGAAAGCGAAGGAGCAGCATATTGTTAGCATGCTGCTACTCATCTTCTTCATTATTTCCTATGGGGAAAAAATGAAGACGCAGGCTTCCTTTGCCAGGGGTTGCATTTTGCATGCAAAATGCCCCCTCACCCTCAGGGGCCCTTCTCCCACCCCTCCTCCCACCCCCCACCAAGGCTCAGCCTGCTCCCACTTGGGGGGGGGCATTTCATGGCCTCCCCAAGTAGGTGTTCTAATCACTACCACTGACAGCTGGGGGAGGCTTGTGTTGCCAGGGGTGGCATTTTGCATGCAAAATGCCCCCCAGCCCTCAGGGGCCCTTCTCCCACCCTTCCCCCCACCCCCCACCCAGGCTCAGACTGCTCCCACTTGGGGGGGGGGCATTTCATGGCCTCCCCAAGTAGGTGCTCTTTTCTCTACCACTGACAGCTGGGGAAGGCTTGTCTTACCAGGGGTGGCATTTTGCATGCAAAATGCCCCCCAGCCCTCTGGGGCCCTTCTCCCACCCTTCCTCCCACCCCCCACCAAGGCTCAGACTGCTCCCACTTGGGGGGGGGCATTTCATGGCCTCCCCAAGTAGGTCCTCTCAGCCCCTAAAGTCCACCCCTTACAGCCCCACACAAACCCAATTCCCCCCCAGCTGCCACACACAGACCCAAATCCCCACATTAGCCCCTCACAGACCCAAATCCACCCCCACCTGCCCCACACCCATAACCCCAGGAACAGGCTGGCAAAGGCCAGCCCTCTCCCTTTGTTCCCTATGCTGGGAACTTCTAAACTCTCTTTCCCTGGGCAATTCTGCACAGCCCAGGGGTGCCACAATGGTGGGCACACTTCTGAGTGCCAGCTGGTCCCTGTGAAAGAGCACCTGAACCACAGACACCCTCCCTCAAATTCCCCCACCACCTACAGAGATGGCTGGCCAGCCAGCCCCATTGTTCCCTATGATGGGAACCAACTGCTCAACAAAGAATAAAACAAGAACAACACAAAATAAAGTTTTAAAAAAATTATTTTCTCCCTTCCAAAGTACAAGTAGGCAAAGCATTATGACACATTACACCAGCAGTCCCCCACACAGAAAAATTAAAACAAAACTCACTTAACATCAGAGAATCACAAAACACGATTCCTGTCAAAAACACTTTATTTCTTGAACAGCTTTAGGTTACACAGCAGGGGGGAACACCAAAGGGCATGGCAGCACTATCTTACACAAAAATAACACAACTCACTTAACATCAGAGAATCACAAAAACACAATTCCTGGCAAAAACACTTTATTTCTTGAACAGCTTTAGGTTACACAGTAGGAGGGCACAACAGGGCATGATAGCAATGTACTACAAAAAATAATACAACCCACTTCACCGTTTTTGACAGCAATAGTGTTTGGGTGATTCTCTGATGTGAAGTGAGTTGTGTTATTTTTGTGTAGTACACTGCTTTCCTGCTCCGTGGTGCCTTCCTACTGTGTAACCTAAAGCAGTTACAGAAATAAAGTGCTTTTGACAGCAATTTTTTGGGGTGATTCTTTAATGTGAAGTGAGTGGGAGCAGTCTGAGCCTTGGTGGGGGGTGGGAGGAAGGGTGGGAGAGGGGCCCCAGAGGGTTGGGGGGCATTTTGCATGCAAAATGCCACCCCTGGCAACACAAGCCTCCCCCAGCTGTCAGTGGTAGAGATTAGAGCACCTACTTGGGGAGGCCATGAAATGGCTCCCCCGAGTGGGAGCAGTCTGAGCCTTGGTGGGGAGTGGGAGGAGGGGTGGGAGAAGGGCCCCTGAGGGTAAGGGGGCATTTTGCATGCAAAATGCCACCCCTGGCAAAGGAAGCCTGCCTCTTCATTTTTTCCCCATAGGAAATAATGAAGAAAGATGAGCAGCAGCATGCTAACAATATGCTGCTCCTTCGCTTTCTTATGGGAGGATGGGGGGACCTGCTTTGGGGGGCCATAACATAGCCCCCCAACGTTCAATCTGTCTAAATCTTGGGTGGTTGTTAGAGAAGGGTTAGAGGAAGGTCCCCACCAATTTTGGGCTTATTCGGTGGGAAAATGCCTCCTCCAGGCGTCCTGGAAGACGGAGGCATTTTCCCATAGAAAAAAGCCGAAAGAATGCCGAAAGAATGCCGAAAGAATCCCGAAAGCCGAAAGCCGAAAGAGATTCTTGTTTCGGCTTTCGGCTTTAACGATAGAGAATCTTCTTTCGGCTTTCTACTTTCGGCTATAGCCGAAAATTTTTGGCTTGCACACCCCTAATGATGTCTAATCCAATTAAAAAATTTTCAAAAAAAAAAAAGAAAGAAAGAAAGCTCAAAAGGTGCAATCTTTATGGAATGATCCTGAAAAGCTAAAAAGGATTTATTTTCTTATGGATACAACATAACTACAGCACTTCCCTTTAGTGAAGGGCACATTGTAAGGAAATTGTGCATGTTAATGGGACTTTGAATATTTACCTCACTGAGTGAGGCTGTATTCAGCAGAAATGAAAAGAGACAAGTTTGTCAGATATGAGTGGCTTCTAGCAAGTCCTTGCTACCTTCTCTTTCCTCTTTTCTGACTGAGTAGATAGAATGGTGCCGTTTCAGGTTTACAAGACTCAAGATAAATTCAGAGCTGTGTAAAAGATCTTATGTGACTAGAAGCTTAGGATCAGTGAAAGAATTGTGGAGCTGTGTCAATTAATGTGGATTTTGTTTATATTGTGAAGCACTCTCATTGCTCATATGTTCTATCTCTTATTTATATTACAATACTATAAAAAGCAGATACATCTTGCTTGAGAAAACACCTTCACCGAATGTGCTGCCATTTGCCTTGTTTCTGTCGAAGCAATAACAATTGTCTCAGCATTCATATTGCAAACTGCATGGCAATTTATTATATGCATGACAAATGACAATTCTCATATAATCCAGCTATTGAGCATCAGATCCTTCAGAGTATGCATTTGAAACACTGAGAATGGTTACGTGGGATTTTAATATATCATATTGTAATAGCAGTTGGGTTTTTTCCTCCCTCTCCTCAATTTTAGGCAGTCATGAACCAAAAGATACTCCATTCAAGAGTAGATTGTTTTGATTGTTTCAAAATAACAGTGCCAAGCTAGATTCATGCTGTTATTGTAAGTGTATTTTGAAAACAGTTTCAATATAACTTCTCATCCTAGTAAATGTTCTCATGGATATGATAAGCCTAAATATCTTTACAAGCAAGTAAATTATACAATAACATTAGGGATTACTTTGCAGTATTTTAAGAATTCTTATGCTGTCTATAGAGCTCGTGCCTATTTGCAAAGTATATGATGAGTGTCTGAATATCTTTTTAAATACAGTTTAGGACTCTGCAACAGGATCTAGGGGGAGCAATAGATTAAACCCAGTTTTCACAAATCCATCTCAAATTGTCAATGAATTTTTGACTACTAAATGAAAGAGAGTATCACGGTAAAAAGCCAAAAACAAAGAATAAGCCATAACAAGCTAACTTGAATCTTTATACTAATATCAGTCAACAATCATTTGTACAGAAGTATACCAAAAGACCTCGATTTAAGAGAAAATAAATAAAGTGGTACATCTACAAATGAAAATTACATATGGAAGGCAAAGCATCAAAAAAGTCAATATCACTTTAACACAACCATAGTTAAAATGCAAAGTGCCATGTAAACATGTATAATTTTCCTGTATTCATACAAAGTGCCAATGCCTATTCCTAACAATAGTAGAATACAGTACCACAAACATTTCTAACAGTAAATCCAAAAATATGTCTCTCATGTTGCAGACAATTGCCAGTATAAATATAACAAGTCTATATCAAAATTTGTAACATATAGTTTTACAGAAAATTCTTCTGTAGAGATCCAATGGTAAGAGTTGGAAAGTTGTTAGTAATAACTGCGATGGGAAGCCAACAAATAAACCCTTCAAAATAATTTCTTCATACAGGCATTAATAATATAAAAAGATCCTAAAAAACCCCATCAACAATACATTCAATAATAGTTATTACATAATATAAAATGCATTTAAATACCATTGGATATTATACTGTGTATAATATACTGTGTGTTATACTGTATATAAATTGCTTTTATTATACAGTGCATATTACTTAAATGAACTTGCCCATTTGTGTTAAACTGTATTGGGTCCCCATTTTTTCATATGCATCATATATTGTTGACTTATAGATTGTATATATTTATCTTTGTTGTCAATTTATTACATTTTTGATTGAGCAATATATCTTTTAGACTATGTTGCTACCTTCCCTGTTTCTTCTGTTTGTCCCCTCACTATGGCAGATTCTGTGAAGGATCCCAGCAGTCCAGTGAGTTCTGGGCTTGACTGCTGCTACCACTGGCTTGTGGAAATTCAGAAGAAGTTCAGAACAGAAAAGAAGAATACTTCTTTTCTCCATGGGTAATTAAACTGTAGAATTCAGTGCCAGGAGAGGTAGTTATGGTCATGAGTAGACATGGGCATGAACCAAAAAAAATTAATGAACCAGCGGTTCGTGGTTCGGTGCTGACGACGAACCTGAAGTCGTGAACCGCAACGAACATTTTCAATTGTCAAACCAGTTCATGGTTCGCTGTTCGTTGGGTGCAGAATGGCCCCCGTGGCACTTAGAGAGCCCATATTCCCAGGGAGTGTTTTGCAAACTCTCCTACAGCCATCACCCAAGTTTGGACAAGATTGCAGAAGGGATCTTGGAGTTATACTCTCTCCAATCCAAGGCTCCCAGAAAACTCCCACAAAAATCCAAGCTCAATTATACTCTCAGCCTCTCTCCCTAAAGGCTAGCAAGTGGCAAGCAAGAGCTCTGTCCAACTCCATTGCTCGCTGAAAGTGAAACCCAGCCTGGGAGCCCACAGCTATTTATAAGCACAGGTCCCATTCAGCAATGCAGGAGGTCTGTGTCTGGCAGTCAGAGCTGCCTATCAGGGTTTGCAGGGATGAGATTGGAGTGCCCATGGCTACAGAACATCCCCTTTCCCCTCCCTCCCCGGGTGTCTTCTCTCAACTTGTAACTGCTTTGCAGCTCCGTGGTTGGAAGGAAGACCTGCTTATCAAGGTAAGCTGGGCTTCCATTCGGGTTTCCAGGGTGACAGAAGGAGCGCAGACAGAGTTCAGGCATTCCCCTGGCTCTGTTGCCAAGGGAATTGATTGCTGGCACCTGACTGTCTGGCTTCCCGAACCGTGGCCGAACACAGCGAACCAGGCCTCTCCAGAACGCTGGTTCATTGGCTGTGGACAATCACGAACTGCTGGATCGTGATCGCGTGATTGCCAATTGCGTGGGTTTTTAAAGTTCGTAATGCGGTTCGTGCCCATCCCTAGTCATGAGAATAGATAGCTTCAAAAGGGGGGTTAGACAGAATCATGGAGAAGAAGAAAAATCCATCAATGGCTACTAGCCATGGTGACTAAAGGCTTCCATATCCAGAGGCAGCAAACCTCTGGGGAATATCAGCAGGGGATGATCTCAGTCTCTCTGTTTTCTATTCAGGACAACTGGTTAGCCACTATGTGAAACAGGATGCTGGATTTGATAGACTACTGGTCTGATCCAGCAGGATCTTCTTATTTTCTTATGTTCTCATGTCATAGGTCCATGCCTTTACAGGAAAATAGTTTTCATCTTCATAAAATCATTTCCATAGAAACTAAAAATAAAATAAGTAAAAATATATTCTAAGAAACATAAAAACCACACTACTAACCAGATTCTATTGGCATATAACTGTATTCACACCTCTTATTTGTTTATCTATCTAGCCTTCTCTTTCAAAGAGCTCAGCCAGCAGAGACAAAAGAGGCTATACCAAATGAGGAATCCATATGAAGTAGAACTTGGCAGGGAAAGATGTACATGAAAGTCAGGAATGCAAGTGATAGTAGATGACTGATCGAACAATCAACAAATGAATCATTGGTCTATACCTCTTACTTGAAATTCCTTATTTTGATCAGTGCTGTTGGTGATAGAACATGTAAGTAGATAGGGCTTGAATTCCAAACTCCCTGTTTCAAGATGAATGTTGCCTTTTTTAGACTTCCACACACCTTGGATGACGATTCATACCCCTGGTCCCAGATCTCGTTTGCAGAATTGTAGCTGTATTCTGTTAACTACAAAAGTCTAATTCCAAGATATGAAACTGTCCAAAATGCATCTTGGACAGCTCCACCTGAACTCTCCTGGAATTTATCCCAATGTTAGCAACCATCTAAGAAACTTAGGACTCTCACCATTTAATCAAACGAATGAACAAACAAAAATCTAACCAAATGTTTTCTTTACTTTCTACTTATCATGAAATTTACACTGGCTTGCAGCCCAGAACAAGCATATTTACTCCTGCACCTGTGACAAGTTGAAGCCTAAAATCTTGTGCCCTATGAAGCCAAGTAATGGCAATGTGAAATCATAAAAAAGAATAGATTCACAATAAAATTTTCAATTGAAAAGAATTTTCCTATGATGTGATAGATCCTGGAGAATTGGCACTTATTCTCCAAATTCAAAACACACATGTTGTAAATTAGTTTTATGGCAAGCTGCATTTTATTAGAAACATAGAATTGCTACCATTCCGAGTTTTCATGTTCTATTATTTTTGGTAACATGTAATGTAACCCAAATATGGCAGTATATCATAATTATATCATCATGCCATGCAGTTTCTCACTCCCACTGCCAGTTTTCTTTAATGTGAGAAGGGAAGGAAGCACAGAAAACTATAGCATAGCACATGTTGTGCTTTACTACTCATTATTTTGAACAACCAAAAGGAAACATGGTGTAGCGAGGAATTCTAAGTGGGCCCTCATGCGTTATGATCATGAATCTTGTTTCTCATAAAAAAGCTGAGGGTTCCCAACAGTTCAGTCATTGTTAGAAGTCTAGCTGGGACAGAGGCACACTGGTGTGTGAGTAATAGTATAGAGAACGGTCTGAAGAAAATACCCCATACTAGGTGGGGTAGAGAACTGAATAGACAAAGCGAAACGTTGTTTGTGGCAGGATACCAGCAAAAATGGGTTAGATGTGGGTTACATGAGAGCCAAGCTACAAGTGACGCCTGACACAGGTTGGACACTTGTCAGCTTCCCTCAAGTTTTGATGGGAAATGTAGGCATCCTGGTCTTGCAGCTGTAATGGAGAGCCAAGCTGTAAAACCAGGACGCCTACATTTCCCATCAAAACTTGGGGGAAGCTGACAAGTGTCCAACCTGTGTCAGGCGTCACTTGTAGCTTGGCTCTGAGACTTCCTGATGGAAAGTCTGCCAGGAAAATATGAAGGCTAAAATTTTAGGAAACAGTGCACATTTACTCATGAGTGTGACAACTGCCTTAGTCCCCATCTATGTTTCACATGCCTTCATAGCAAGGGCTCACCCATCCTGATAGATATCACTAGAATCTGCTCTCATTTCTGTTATGTTTATGACTGTGGACTTGAATGGTTGAGCAAATGTACAAAAGCCACACTTTAAAATCTTGGAAGGCCTTTTTTGGGAACAGAAACCTGGAATACCTGATCTGATATTTGTACTGGCTACATAGTACATTAAAGGTAACTGACATCTAATCTCCTGTCAATATGCTAGCTGGATTGCTTTCTACTTGAAAAAAGGGGGGAAATAGTAATATAAATGTAGTAGTAATGTAAAAGTAGTACTAAATAAAACATTTTGGGAGTATCAAGTGTTTGGTACATAAATTATCACAAGGAGAACTGGAAACTATAAGAAGGACACTGCCCATATTTTCATAATCTCTGGGGAAAAATCAGTACCATATTTACAAAGCATTTAATAAGCAATGTTTTGTTACAGACACTTATTTTCAAGGACTCCCACAGTGACTTCAATTATGATAGCTCCAAGACTATTAAGAAGCCTTTTATACGGCATAAGCAAACAGCTCTTTGGGGAGTACCTTTAGGTAAAACACAATAATAAATCTACTTTGGGCATAATTAATGTTGATGTGTAAAAGCATATTCTTTTAGAATAAGCACAGTACCCCAAATGGTAATATTTCTATTAGGTGAATTGTTTAAAAGATTGTTAGAAACAAAACAATGTTTTTCTTGTGGGAAAGTATTGTTAAATGCCTCAAAGTTATTTATTAACTAAAAGAATTGAGGCTCTGGTATTCTAAAATATTATAAGAGTCTTGTGACTCCTGAAAGACTAGTAATTTTATTATTGTATAACTTTGTATAAGGAGGATTCTACTGTATAAAATGTAATAGATACATCTACAATATCTGCATTTATCCTATTGTATCAGGAGGAGGAGGCATGTCTCATGAAAACTCCTGCTGGAATAAATGTTGTTAATCTTCAATGTGCCACTGGATTTTCTGTTTTTCTTTGCTACAAAAGACAAATATGGCTACTAGGTGTGTGTTTTACAAAATTCCCAAACTGAAAATATACATGGAATTCATTGTTTCAGGTCATTACTATGATTTTCTGGAATAGTAAGAGAAATCCAAAATCTTGGGAACAACAAAAACCTTCTCATAAACACTTTGGATTTTTCAAGTTTGGGTACTTATCAGTGATGCAGCATGCCCTTATATTTGTCTTTGATTTTACTGATTTCCTGGACAATGCCTTTTCTCCATTCCATCAGATCCTTGCAAATGAGGAGCACAGAGCTCTTCCAGGCAATCATCTGAAAAGCTGACCGAACAATTAAATACAACCATGAATCCTTACAAAGTATAAATCTAGTTAGTGTTCATATATTGCACAGGAAATAATAAACATTTATACCCCAAAACAATACCATATACATATGCCAATATTGGCCTTAAATAGAGCTTTCCAGCTAGCTCTCCTTCAGTAGAGTTCCAAGGAGGAGCCAGTATTTCTTAAAGAATTTGAAGTATTTTCCTCTCATATGAACTGAATAGTGAAAAACATCAAGATACTTTTGAAAGCTATTAAACACCAGCAAAAATTTTCAAGAAGATGAGTCAACGTTCTTTAACAAACCACTGACTGTGGATTTTTCCCCCCAGCAAACCTTGCAGAGGATGAGTTTATTGTTTTCTAGGAGATAATTGAAGATATTTATTATACTTCTATAATTGGTCTATTTATAGCGAGTTGTGTACTTTCTTTTAATAAGAGTTTGTAACTATTCAGGCCAATATTGATGTATGTATATGGTATTGTTTGTGGGTATAAATGTTTGTTATTTCTTATGCAATATATAAACACTAACTAACTAACTAACTACATGATTTGGATGAAGGTATGGACAGAATGCTTATTAAATTAACTGATGATGCTAAATTGGTAGCAAATACGATAGAAGACAAAGTCGGGCTACAGGATGATCTTGACAGGCTGGAAAACAAATAAAAATGGATTTCAACAGAAATAAATGCAAAGTTCTGCATTTAGGTAGGAAAACTCAAATGCATACTTATAGGATGGGGAGCCTTGTCCTGGCAGTAGTATATGTGAAAAAGATCTAGGGGTTTTAGTAGATCATATATTGAACATGAGTCAGCAATGTGATGCGGTAGTTAAAAAGGCAAATGTGATTTTGGGCTGTATCAATAGAAGTATAGTGTTCAGATCACATGAAAAGGAGGGTAATGAAGATGGAGGGTAATGTCCAGAGGAGGGTAATGAAGATGGTGAGGGGTCTGGAGACCAAGTCTAATGGGGAAAGGTTGAAGGAGCTCGGTATGTTTAGCCTGGAAAGGAGATGACTGAGAAGTGATATGGTAACCATTTTCAAGTACTTGAAGGGTTGTCATAAAGAGGATGGTGCGGAGTTGTTTTCCATTGCCCCAGAAGGTCAGACCAGAACCAACGTGTTGAAATTAAATCACAAGTTTTTGATTAAACATTAGGCCAGTTACAGCAATCCCTCAGTGGAACAGACTTCCTCGGGAGGTGGTGGGCTCTCCTTCTTTGGAGGTTTTTAAGCAGAGGCTAGATGTCCATCTGACAGCAGTGCTGATTCTGTGAATCTAGGCAGATCATGAAAGGGAGACCAGGAAGGGTTACATTAGTACTTAGTTCTTGTGGCCCCTTCTTACATGCCCAGGGTAATGCTGATCATCACCTTGGGGTCAGGAAGCAATTTCCCCCAAGCCAATTTGGGTAGGGATCCTAACAGTCTTTTGCCCTCTTCTAGGCATGGTGCAGGGGTCACTGGGGGTATGTCGGGGGGGGATAGTTGTGAATTTCCTGCATTGTACAAGTGGTTGGACTTGATGATCATAGAGGTCCCTTTCAATCCTATTATTCTATGATTTTAAGGGATAGGAGGATTGGAGTCCTTAAGTCCTCCTTTACCACCCCATTGTCTCTTGAAACATCTTTTCCCCATCTCCTTGTGCATTGCCAGGTTCTAAATCAATGTTTCCCAATAAACATGGATCTAGAACATTAGTGAAGATTTTAAAAAATACAGCTCTGTAAAGGGGTGTGCCAGATAGGAGATTTCTTTAATCCCCCCTTTAAGATATTTGGCAACAGTGAATTGACATAGTTGGGCTTTTTTTACCATGTTTACAGTGAAATCTTTTGAAGACACCAGTTTTACCAATGCAGTTGGGGAGAAGTAAGATTTCTTGGCCATTTTCTTCACCACTTCATAGGCCTTCAAATGGGCTCTATAGCACGTTTTCATAGCTTCACCCTGTGTCCAATGCCAATCTCATTCTAGCCATCTAAGTCTCTTTTTAAACTCTCTCGGTTTCTCATTAAACTAAGGAGCTAAAGAGAAATGAAGGTGAAGAGTGCATCAGGAAGCCATCTGATTCAGTGTGCTCATTGAGAGAATTGCAACTCGGCCCAGGGAAATCCTACAGTGCATTCTGGAACCTATTTGGATCCATAAGTCTCCATAGGCGAGCAAAAATGCAATCACAATCCTTGCAGGGGAGGGTAGACATCCTCAAACCTGCCCTCAGAAGGAAATGATCTAATCATGGCACCAGCTTATGACATATAGCGTTATTCAGATCCACCCCTGTGCAAAAGATCAAATCCAACATGTGGCCTGCTTCACGTCTGGGGCCAATACAACCTGGGAGAATCCTAATGTTGCCATAGCAGACATAAGGTCTGGAGCAACTCCTGACAGAGTAGTCTCTGCATGGATGTTGAAGTCTCCCAGAACAATTAGCCTGGGGAACCACAAATCTTGGTCAACCAGAACCTCTGTCAACCTCAGCAGGATGTTTACTGGAGAGCTCGGCAGACAGTACACTAGTAGAACACCCTCCTTCTCCCTGGCATCCAACACTAGGCCCAGACATCCCAGAGAAGAATTGCTACCCCTATTTGAGGCTACCCCTATTTGAGGCTAATGAAAGACTGAGTAACCTAGGGTGAGGGATCAACTGAGTAAGGGACACTACTTAATCTTCAGCCATCCAGGTCTCAATCAAGCATGCCAAGTCAAAACTATCCTCTTGAATATTATCCTGGAGGGTTTCAATCTTATCTTTCACTGAACTGACATTGCACAGAATCAAAGTCAGAGAGAAAATTTCTAGGCCCAAGCACCATCTTGCCTAGGGATGGGTGAGAGATTAGAAGGTGTACAAGTATTTCTATATCTCATCCTACTTTGTACAATAGCACTTCTCCCCCAGCCATACCTCCCGCCTCCTCATCATAATGAGATGGCCTGGTCACCAGGGCATATAACAATAGCAGAGTAGATAACAATCATAATACAGCTGGTATAAGGAAGACCGCAATATATCAGGCAAAAGTTCACGGTAGCTGGCTGAATCTCTCTTGCTGTGCTGCTGTTCAACCACCATTTTAGGAATCAATAGAGAGAAGAGCAGCTGTGCAGAGAAGCATTGACTTTGGGGAGTCTGTAAAATCTAAGTCCTTTGTTTAATCTGCTTGGAACAAAGGAGGTCTTTAGATTGGAGGGAGGACCAGGTTGTGTCAAATTAGTGCCATTATCTTTATAAACAGCTGTCCCAGACCCTCTAATAGATTCCCAATTGAAAGTAATGGCCCCGAAGCACCAACACCCCCCTCCAATCCATGTGGATTTTAATTCTGAAAGACCAATGTCCTACATAAATATAAACAATTATACAAAACCCCTCCCCAAGCCACAGCTCACATTTGCAAAGCAGAGTTCATTAAAGGTCTGGCTCACACAGGTTTCCTGTTGGCTTGCCTCCCTGGGCTTGCTTCCAGTGCTTCAAAAAAGGAGTTGAGTTTGTCCATTGAGCAAGGGAGGTCAAGGGGGAACAGGAGAGAACCCCTCTAGTCCAAGTTCCCTGAGAAAGACTATACAGGCTCCACATCAGCAGAGGGGTGGTGTGCAGCAGTATTCTCTCAGCTATGAAAATCTGTACAGATTTAGGTAAGCACCTCATTTCTATACTAAAACACTATTTAAACACCAAACAGTGATGA
Source organism: Eublepharis macularius (assembly GCF_028583425.1). Classification (NCBI taxonomy): domain Eukaryota; kingdom Metazoa; phylum Chordata; class Lepidosauria; order Squamata; family Eublepharidae; genus Eublepharis; species Eublepharis macularius. The sequence goes on from NC_072792.1 coordinate 123,151,440, forward strand.
AGTTAGAAAGCCAGCAAAGCTGTCTAGTGTTTTGCAGATAGTGCTACATGTATGATTATCTGCCCACTGGGCAGAAATTTTAAGAATATGCTTGATACAGGGAGTTCTTGCCTCTCAGGGAACAGGTTTGTTCCCTTGGGGCTAGGGCTGCTGACCTGAAGAAGCTGAGGGAGAGAGAAAGGTCTGTGGATGAGACCTTCAGGGACTTATTAGAACAGTCCCCCTTCCGTGCTGGTCTGGTCTGAAGAAGGTCGAGTCTGAAGAAGGGAGCTCTGACTCACGAAAGCTTGTACCCTGAAAATCATATTGATCTCTAAGATGTCACTGGACTCAAATCCTTTGCTGAGAGCTCTTGGAGGACATGGAGTTAGAGAATCTCAAGGTCACAGGGCGTCAGGGTAGAGAAATATGACTCTTTTCTTGGATGAGGGATCAATATCCTCTGGTGCCAAAACCATGTCTCTGGTGTGGGGTGAGGTGGGCTTTTGGTAGTGGATACAGCTGTCTCAATGAGGATTCAAGGTTCCAGCTGTGGTTCCAATCGAAGAAGAATTCTACTCCATCTTATATATGAAGGTCAATGTGGGGTATCTAAGTCCTAAAGACAGAAACAAAAATCCACCATTTGATGTTCCTTGTCTACATCTTTTCTTCCCCCTAACTTTTCAAATGTACTGCTTCTATTATTTTTATTCTGCCTTTTTCCTAGGGTGTTCTCTCATATCCCTTTCATGGTCTAGCTCTTTCTCTTTATGAAGAGGGAAGTTTTCATTTTTCATTGTCATCTTCTTATGGATTTTCACTTTTACAATCATGCATAAAGTTGAACATCTCATCATGCTGATGAAATCTATTGTTTTTCCCTTTCCACATGATAAAATTCATGATACAACATATTCACAATTGTTGCGTAAACTCCAAATGACTACTGGCACTATCCAGTCAAAAGTTTCATTATTGGATTATTAAAAATCTCTTAGGAGAGTTTGACATCTTCTAAGGTGATTATTCTTGAAGCAGTGGTTCTAGTGCTCTTTTTCATTGTTCAGAGCCTTCTCCAGAGGCTGGTGGCATTTGGTACCTCATAGATGTATAACAAGACTTATTATAGTTGCCTGGTCATAGATCCAGAGGAGTTAGCCATGTTAGTCTGCAGTAGAAAAATAGAAAAGAGTCCACTAGCACCTTTAAGACTAACCAACTTTATTGTAGCATAAGCCTGGCTGATGGTGAAAGCCTCCCTTTAGTTGTGGATGCTCCTTGATGATTAGGTTTGTATAATTTTCTAACCTAGATATAGGAATTACTGCATTTGGCATCAGGAATGGCTGACAGGTCATATCATGCCTGTGCCTGTAGAGTAAGTTGAATGATCATATTTATTTATTTTTTTTATTTAACAAGATTTATATAGACATTTCTACTCTCATAAAGGCCAGCATGGAGGGTTAATAAATTAAAAAATGCATATTAAATCACATTATAAAACCACTAAAATCAACCCAAAGGCACAATTAAAACAGTTAAAATCAGAGATCAAAAGCATATAAAAGCATAAAAACAATTAAAACATTTAAACCATTGGGATTGAAGAAATGATCACTGAGGATATGCTAAATGAAACAAAAGTCTTTTTTTGTAAGATTGCAACAGAAGCAGACAAACAAATTACCCTGGGGAGAAAATTCCAGAATTTTGATGCCACAGCTGAGAATGCAGTCTCCTGAATTGCCACCCATAGAATCTCAGAAAGTGGGGGCACCCTAAGCAGGGCCTCTGAAGATGACCATAGTGGTTGCATAGGTTTGTAAGGGAGTAGGAAGCCCTTCAGATATATTTGTCCCAAACCACATAGTGCTTTAAAATTCAACACAAGTACCTTGAATTGTGCCCAGAAAAAAATTAGGAGCCAGAGGAGATGGGCCAAGGCTGGAGTGATATGGTCCCTTCAACCCACTCCAGTCAACATCTTGGCAGTAGCATTCTGAACCAGCTCAAGGTTCAAAACATTTTTCAAGGGCAGCTCCTACATTTGACAAAGGGCTGCTGAGCTGACTGCTGCTGACTACTGTCTTAATTTGTCCTTTGTAGGTAACTGAACTGAATGGACAGCAGCAGGTCAATGACAAGTTTTCCTGAACTACTCAAGTGTTCTTGAAATTTTTAGCTTTGGCTTTAGGCCTGGTTATTATGTCACAGAGGAAGCATTAGTTGTTTTGGTGAACAATCTAAAATTGAATACGCATCCAGAATCATCATATTTGTGCTTGGTTAGTGTTTAGAGGTTTTGGTCAAGTGACTGAATAACATGCTGAAGCTTAAGCATGCCAAGATGAGGCAGTGCTTGTTGGGAAGGCTGAGGGCCTCATTGGGCTGGCTTTGCCTGCATTAAATAAGATTAATCTATATTTGATAGATTTGGTAAAGACCTTAGGGGCCCTGCTGGACCTGGTTCTTTTGTCAGAGAAGCAAATCTAGTGACAAGGAATGCCTTCTTCCCACTACATTTGGCACAACAGTTGTTTCTCCACCTGGACACAGCCTAGCCTTACTAATCCATGTTGTGATAACTTCATGACTAGATTATTGTAATGCACACTATGTGGGGCTGCCCTTGAAGACAATGCAGAAGCTATTACTAGTTCAAATTGTGGGACTATGATTGTTAATGGATGTGGAACACTCTGTGCATGTGAACTCAATTCTTTGATCTTTACATTGGGGGCCCATTTGCTTCCACATTTGATTCAAGATGGTGATTTTAGCCTCTAAGGCCCATCTTGGCCTGAGACATTCATATACTTTAGGGATGACTTTTTCCCATGCACATCCATCAACAGTTTCCTTCCTCTTCACAGGCTTTATCAAAGGTGTTTTCCTACAAAGTTGTGAGACCTGCTTCTGTAGGTTTCAAGCTTTGTCTGCTGCTGCTTTTTTGAAATAGTTTTCTGGAGCAGATGAGAAATATTTCTAACTTAGTGCAGTTCAGAAATTGTGTAAACCAGATCAGTTAAAGGGGCCTTTGCACTGAATGGTTGATGCCCAGGGTTTGCTGGAAGTCAAGATGGGGTTTTGATGCTGGTTCCCTCCTCTTTATTGTCTGTGTGGTTTGTTTTTATCCAGATTGTCTATTTTATATTTTGATACGCAAACCACTTTTGAGTGGTTGGAGGGCACATGGTATAAATATTTAAATAAATAAATAAATTCATTATGCTTATGTCAAGTTTGTATAATTGCCATATAAATGGTGAATAAATGGTATAAAGGAAATAAATGAATTGAGAACACCAGCAGTGAAAATTGATGGAACAAAAAGACCTGCAGCAACAATATTTAAAAAAAGAAATGAAAGGGGGCTTAAATAGGATCTGTAATGCAATTAGAATTCTAATCAAGGTCTCAAGATCTGTCTTTGCCATTTGCTGGATACCAGCCAACTACTCCTGAATGATTTAACTGCTATTTACATACCTGAGCACAATGCTAAGCAGTCCATCATTGCTGGTATTACCAGACTTGCCTTATCCATTAGTTTGAAACATCCACTTGCACTAATCACCTTTAAAGTAATATAAGAGCAATGCCTTGCTCATTATTTCTCAAACCATTTGGGTACCCATGTTTAATATTCTGAAAGGCTTTGAATGCAAGGTCATCTTGAGCTAACAATTTTTATAACTTTGTGAAGCAAAAAAAAAATCCAATGTACACTCTGTGGCATACAGAATATGTGTAGGTAACAAGAATGTCAGGTCATATACCTTGCAGTTTGGCATACATTTTATTAATTACCAATAAAATGGCCATCATTGTGACACGGAAACTGTATAAGAAAGGGATTCAAAAGTGCAAAGACTCTTGGAAGTGGAACATGACACAAGCAAAAATGCACTCCCCTACAGTATCAATATGTGAATGAGAATTGGCCCACCCAGTCCCAAGGCTAAAATGCTGCGGTTGTTTTCAGTGTCTCAGTGCCCTCATATGCAGCATGGAACTTTTTCACCTGGAAGAGTAGTGCAACCATTCATTTGATCAAAGTAAGCGGTGGGAGAAAATAAAGGACGGACACTTTATCAGATTGTTGGGGTTATAGCTAAACATGTGCCATTCTCTTGGTGACCCCATTCACTGAGAATCAAACCCTAACTCCGTAGCCTTTTCAAAGCATGTTTCTTGGTTGCAATAAAATACAACAAAATTTTGGGAACTAATATGCATATAAATATGCATATGTATATTAATAGTAATAGCAGCAGCAACATCATAGACTGATTAAGTAAACAAAGTACCCTTGCAGAGTCCCTAATGGTGGGTTAAACTAATATATCCAACTAATATGTCCAACATTGAGATGAAACAAGATGGGTTTTTAGATACCTGAGGGTCAGCTGAGCTAATGGGTCACCAGGATAGGTGACTCATGAGCTCAGCTGACCTTGGATAGGTGATAAAGCTATGAAGTAGATTGTGAGGAGTCAATGGGGATATAAATGGCTGCATTATTCCCCTGATATGCTGAATCATTTTAATCTTGCTGCCTAGAAAGCTGTCTTGCAGAAATGCCAGTGCAATTAAATTACTTGGAGCTTAATTGAGTCATTGTTGTCATAATGGCTCTTGCTTTGTCTTCTGTGATCCAAATGTTCATGAAGCATGAAGAAAATTGCCAGCCAAGTTGGTGCAGAATATCCAAACATCACACATTAGTGTATCAGAGTTCTAGGCTAGCCTTCTATGCGATGTTCTAGTTTCCTTTGTACTTGATCCTTTTTTAAAAGAGAAAGCTTTTAAACAACTCTCTACTGGCTTTCTGGAATGGAATGGAGAAAGTGGGTTCTACTGTGCACTGTGCACTATTTCTAAATATCTAAGTATCTAGATTTATATCTAGTTCTCTCCAATCAACTAGTTCTGCCTGATATTTTCTACCAGGAGTAGGGTTCAACAAGTGAAAGGAAAGAGAAATATTTTTGCTTGGGATAAGGCTTCCCTGCCTCCCACCTTCACCTGCTGGAAGAGAAATAGAGCAAGCTGTAGTAGCCAGATTGAAAAAACATAGCTACAAGGCTTATTTTCTACCCATGAAAAGATGGAAACTGAATTCTGGCAATTTTAAATTTATTTCCATATCCCTTATTTTACAACATTAGAGATGTTAGATTTACAGGAGAAAGAAAGCAGTTATTCCAGTCTATTTATTCCAAGAGCACCAGCCTTGCTGACCCAAAAAAATCTCCAAGAGATGTTATTTCTGAATCCATCAACATCATAGGGCAAACCATCTGAATTGTCCCTCCACTCTTGCAAAGGTTCCTAAAGCTTTTTAGTCCAAAACTCTCCAGATAGTGGTCTGTTCATGACAAAAACAGAGTGAAAAATTCCTCCATTACCAAACCGTGTACCTTGTGCCCAGAGAAAACCAAATCAAGTGCAAGACCCACTGTATGCATAGATATGAGAACATTCTGGGACAGCCCCAGGGTTGTCGTGACAGCCATGAAGTACTGAGTTACTATTGTTAGGGCAGCCTCTACATGGACACTAAAGGCCCCAATGACACTAAGCCTTGGGGTTCTCAAGGCTAAGTCTGAGATTACCTATATCAGCTCAGACAGAACTACTGATGAGCAGCAGGGTGGGCTGGATACCAGGAAATCCTTATTCTCTCCTGAGTCCCCAGATACAGCACTCAAAACTGAGACTCTGGAAAACAAAGGATCTGGTGAGTGCCACAGAGGTCACCTCCCCACCCAACAAACAGGCTAATGCTGCACTAGAGACCCTGAAGCCAAATGGGGGAGAGAGCCAATGCTCTATTTTAACTATCCCAGGTCTCTGTGATACCAGGTTGTACCAGGTTGTACTCCGGGCCCAGTATTAAGTCTTAGATCAGGGATGGCTTTTAACATTAGTGCTTTCAGGCTTGATGGGTGATCAGTAATATTGCTATGGTTCTTTTGGTTGAGAGAAGAACCAGAAATGTTTCCAGTGATTTCTAGAGAGAAAGGTCATCACTTCTGGGTTTTCCCCAGAAATGATGTCACACCATCAGTGACAGCCATCCCCCATATCCTCACCCCACTTAGTCTCCAAGACCTGGTAACTTTAAGGAGACCACTGCCATCAATGGACTTTGACCTGAGTAACTCTGGGGTAACACTGTACTCCTTGAGTGATATGGAGATATTTTAGGTTTCCAAACACAGGCCATCGCTAAAGTATGAGACCAAAAGCATTCTTCCATTCAATTTAAATATATCATAACCCCAAGAACTTGTGTGTGTATTACATGACATCATGACTTTTCAAACTTAAGACGATGCTATAAATTAATGACCCCCACAATGTCCTATCATCAGCAGCCTTGCTCAGATCTTGAAAACTGAAGGCTGTGGTTTCCTTTATTCAATCCATCTCTTAGGTCTCCCTCTTGCTCTGGTACCCCCCGCAACAACCCATGAAGACACAAGACACTTGTATGGGTACTACTAGTTTCTTTTATCATTTCCCCCCTATACGTTAATTATTTAAGGGTGGGCTGCACTATACATCCAATTGTGGTTGCTTTTTATGGGTGAGCCAACCCTGGCTCCTATCTTAGCCAGTGCTTCCACCAACCTTGTTTAACTTGCCTGAACATGCTGTAAGGGTTGAGTGATGCCCAGCCTTATCCCCATCTCCTGTCATGCCATAAGATCCCAACCAGGTTTGGAAAGCTGCTGATTAGCACAAAAGGCACTCCATCTCAGTGCACCCAGTTATAAGGTGTAGGGGAGAACATAATCGAAAAAAACAGGCTGAAAATACACTCAGAAATCACTGGTTCAGCTCAGTAAAGCAGCTTCCAGAATGGTAAACTAAATCTGATACTAAATTGTAATGAGTCCCTTAAACCTAAAAGTTTATATGTTTCATTTCAAACCTTCCAGCAACAGACAGGCACTGGGCTTATTTCACAGGGCAGCAGCTTGTTTTCATAGGATCACAGAGTTGGAAGGGGCCATAAGTCTTTTTTGTCCAACCCCCTGCCCAATGCAGAATAAGCCTGACAAATATTCACCCAGCCTCGTCTTGAAATCTCTCAGTGAAGGGGAACTCACCAACTCCCTAGGAAGCTGATTCCACCTTTGAACTACTCTGACCGTGAAAAAGTTTTTCCTAATATCCAGCCGGTACCTTTCTGCATGTAATTTAAGCCCCTTGCTTCGAATCCTATCCTCTGCTGCCAACTGGAACAGCTCCTTGCCCTCCTCCAAATGACAGACTTTCAAATATTTAAAGAGAGCAATCATGTCCCCCCTCAATCTCCTCTTCTACAAACTAAAAATTCCCAAGGCCCTCAGCCTTTCCTCATAGGGCTCAGTCTCCAGACCCCAGATCACCCTTGTTGCTCTCTTCTGCACTCTCTCGATTTTGTCCACATCCTTTTTGAAGTGATGCCTCCAGAACTGCACACAGTACTCCAGGTGCGGCCTGACCAGGCAGTATAGAGAGGGATTATGACCTCCTGCGATTTTGATGCAACGGCCCTTTTGATACAACCCAAGACTTGAGTTTGCCTTTTTTGATGTCACTTCACACTGACTGCTCATATTTAGTTTATGGTCCACTCTTACCCCAAGATCTCTTTTGCATACACTACGAACCAGAAGTGTATCCCCCATCCAGTATTTGTGCTTCCCATTTTTGTGGCCCAGATGTAATACTGTGCACTTATCTATATTGAGTTGCATCCTGTTCACAACTGCCCACTTCTCCAGAGTATTCAGGTCTTGTTGAATTTTAACTCTATCCTCTTGGGTGTTTGCCACTCCTCCCAATTTTGTATCATCAGCAAGTTTACCCCTTCATCCGCATCATTGATAAAAATATTAAAAAGTACCAGGCCCCAAACTGAGCCTTGTGGCACCCCACTGGACACCTCCTTCCAATCTGATGAAATGCCATTGACCACCACTGTTACGGTGTGGTCCTCTAACCAGTTTCCTATCCACCAAACTGTCCTATAGTCCACTCCGCAGTCTTCCAGTTGACTCATCAGAATGTCATGGGGAACCTTATCAAAAGCTTTACTGAAATCCAGATAAATCACATCAACAGAGTTCCCACGATCCAGTAAGCTGGTCACTCGATCAAAGAAGGAAACCAGGTTGATCTGGCAAGATCTGTTAGGAACAAAACCATGTTGACTTCCCCGGATCACTAAGCGGTCCTTCAGATGCTTACATACTGATCCCTTTAAAATCTACTCTAATATCTTCCCAGAAACAGAAGTCAGACTGACCGGCCTGTAGTTTCCCGGGTCATCCTTCTTCCCTTTCTTAAAGATTGGAATAACATTTGCTCTTCTCCAATCTTGTGTCACATCCCCAGTCCTCCAGGAGGCCTTGAAGATGATGGACAGATGCTCTGCAAGTTCTCTAGAAAGTTCTTTGAGCACTCTGAATACTGCTTTCCTTAACAATATTCACTAATTAGAGCTTATGTTACTTATTAACTTTGTTGATAGGAAGAGGGAATGAGACCATGCACATGAGTGCATCTCCTCACCCTCACCCCATCACTATCCAGGAGACAGAATTTTCATAGGCTGCCATACAGAATACACTTCCCTGTGAGTAGGCACTATTGCATAACATGGGAATTACATCTGAGTAGACCTGTCTAAGTTGTTTCTATTGTCTTTCAGGGTTCTCTCTTTTTCTGAATCATGGCAAATGTGTACCTAATCTGCCCTTTCAAAAACAATCCTACCTGCCCCCACAGCAAATAGAAAATTTATGGGAACAACATAAGTTTGTTTCGGTGGGCTAGAGAGGGGGGGAGGAATTCAGCCAATAATTCTGCTTGCTTGCCTGCACTTAGGCAACGGAGAGGAATGACAGTGAGAGTGCCCCATTTTGCAGCAGAATTCTAAACATCAAAAGGAAGTATTTGGATTCGCCCTTCATTGTGGGAGCAAAACTAGAAAGCAATGGAAACATAGCAGCAGCAGGCAACATAGAATGCAAAGGTAGTAAGCTATTGGCACTATAGAAAAAGAAAAAAGTGAACATGAAGCAGGCTTGTTTTTAGTGTCGGTGTACTGCACTGGTTGGAGCACTCTCCTACTTGGGAGTAGGGGTGTGCACCCCGAAAATATTTGGATTTCCTGCTTCGGGTTTACCCAAAGCAAGTAATATATTCGGAAATACCTCAAACCCGAAGTGGCAAGCCGCTTCGGCTTCAGCTTTGGGTATTTCAGGCACTTCAGAATGCTCTGTAAAGATTCAGAGTTCGAAGTGAACTCCACTAGTCTTGCTTCGCTCTGTAACTGCAACCTGCTAATTCTGTGCTATTTCAGGGGTGGTGGGTGGGTCAGTTTCAGCAAGTAGCTCTTCTTAAAGCTACATATTGTCCTTTAAACATCAGCTGTAGAGTCTCCAGTCCTGGTAAATCCTGCCTTATGCCCCCTTTGGAAAAAGGGTTGTAGAGCAAAATGATTCATGGAATTAATGCTGTGAATGTCCCTTTTCCTACTCCTTGTCTTCCTTCAACTTTTCCTAGCATTATTGTATTTTGAGTCTTGGCTTTCCATGATATGAACAAAGTATAATAGCCTCAGTTTTCTCATTTTCACTTCTAGAAAGAATTCAGGCTCAATTTGGTCGAGAACTGACTTATTTGTCTGTTTTGTCAGTCCATGGTATTCATAAAATTCCTCCAACATCACATTTGGAATGAATCAATTTTCTTCTTCTCAATTTTTGTCATTGTTGAACTATCATATCTATACATAATAATGGAGATCTCAATATGATCTTGGTTACTGGAAAAATTCATTACACTGAAGGATCTTATCTAATTTGTTTAAGGCGGCCCTTCTGAGTCTCAATCTCCTGATTTCTTATTTGCATTCTCCCCTTTAATTAATGATTGTGCAAAGGAACAAAAAATATTTAACAATTACAATTTCTTCATTGCCAACTTTAATCACAACTTTTGTCTTTTTGATGTTCAGCGGTAGTCATTTCAAGTTTTCACTATTTTCTGCCAGTAATGTGGTGTCATTTGCATATCTTACATTTTTAATGTTCCTTCCATCATTTTTTCACTCCACCTTCATATAAATCCAATTCACTTTTTCTTATGATCTATTTCCTAAAATTAGATTAAACAGACAGGGAGATAAAATGCATCATTGTCTGACACTATTCTGTTTCCCCATATTCTGTCATAATAATAACTTCTCCAGAGTATAGGTTGCACATCAAAACTTCTGGGTTTGATTCTTCAGGTTCATGTTTAAGAACTTAGGCTTTTTAGGCTTAGTTCTGTGATGCTCAGGAAAAGGACGGGCATATAAATATTTTCAATAAATGAATTCTAAACTACCTACAACAAAAGGTTCTTTTCTGTCAATTCTTGCCCTTCCAAATGATAGAAATAAGACTGATACAAAACATTATTACTATCTGGAATTTTTGCCTTCCAGTTTATCAGGCTCATCATGCATTTGTGAAATTGTAGGTACAATTGGTCTACAAACCGATGTTCACTTTTAAATTGCTGTAGTGTATTCAGTATCTGAATTTATTTTAATATCTTATGTCCTCCAGATATACTTTGTCTTCAAGTGCACAATGTCACTTTAATTTTATAAAAAATATTAAGGATGTAATGATGCATCATTTGTAGTCTGTTGCCAATTATTATTTGTGCAGAAACTACCTGAGCATGTGGTATCTGCAGAAATTAATGGGAATGTCCAACTGTTTTCCATTCCACATAGATTTCAATCTGGATTCCAAACCAGAATACTCCTGGCCTGAATTGCTAATAAATTGCTTATTAAGGATGTAACATTACACTCTTGCTGCTTCTTGACATTCTATAGGCCTTAGATGCTGTCAACCATGACATTTTATTAGAATTTTTGCTTTCCATTTTAGGATTGCTTTTGCACACTTTCACTGATACCTTTCTAATTGGTCTCAGCTACTTAAATATGATTGGCTTCACATCCTCCCCATCTGTTCTTCTTATTTGCATTTCTTAGCATTTGTTTCTTAACCATTTAATCTTCTGCACTTAAAAGATTCCTATTTGCAAATAGCTACTTCATTATTAGTGAAGGCATTTAATATAAACAAATTGTAATGTTCAGTGTACTATTGTGGTCTTTATTACAATGCTTTTTTCTGTAATGTGGGTATGTATCTTGTACATGTGGGCATATATGTCACCTGTTCTAAAAAGATTCCCCCCCCCCAAAGATTTTACCCTCCAAAAGGCCAACCAACAATTCTCAGAATTCATGGTATGTATATATTAACCTTTTACTTCCATGTTCATAAGACAGCTTTGGGGACAGGGGCTGCTGCTGGTGCTTTTAAGAAGTTTATTGCATTTATTTATTTATTTAGAACATTTCTATACCTCCATTGTATTCACTTCTGAATTCCCAAGTGACATATAGTAAAACATTTAAACATCTAAAATATGAAAACATTAAAGATCATTTAAAATATAAACAAACAAGGAGAGGGCACATAAGAGTTAGTGAGCAAATGCCAACCAAAACAAAAAAAGGTTCCACCTACTGTTGGAAGACAATGATAGAGGGAGATAGATTAATCTCCCTGTATTGAGAGAAAGTGCCAAAGTCTTGTTGCCATGACCAAGGCCCTTCTTGGGTCTAGTCTCAGATGGTGGGGACACTCAAAGCAGTGCCTTTGAAGATGATTGAAATGGCTGGGTAGGTTCATATGGGAATAGGAGGTCCTTCAGATATGCTATCTCCAAGTCATGTACTATTTTAAAGGTCAATTCCAGCATCTTGAATTAGGCCCAGAAACCATTTGGGAGTCACTGTAGATGAACTGGAGTGATGTGGTCCATATGACCCACTCCAGTCAGCATTCTAGATGCAGCATTCCGTACCAACTGTAGTTTCAAAAGACTTTTCAGGGCAGTCCTGAACAGAGGACATTGGAAAATTGCATTTCCATAAGTTATGTCACTGATACTCATAATTATCTGATCCAGCACACAAACAGAGCTAGTTTGGTGCAGTGATTAGTGTGTAGGATTAGGAACTAGGAGACCCATGTCTGAATCCTTTCTCTGCCATGAAAAGTTGTTTGGCCACTTTCTCTCAGCCTAACCTATCTAACAGGGCTATTCCCCCCCCCCCCAATTCGGAATGAAGAGACAGACACAAGGCTTGGGTATAAATTTGGGCCATGTATTGACCAACATTAAATTTAATAATGGCAGGGGCATCAGTAGCGATACAGGTCAAGACCAAGGGATCACCCTGGACCTCCTCCCCGACCTGTCTGAGAGAGTCACCCCTGCCCCTGGTGTGGGCCATCTATGACAAATGGTTCCCCCCTTAAAGCTCCAAGCACCCCAAGCCATGGAGCCTGAGAGAAGGACTTGTACAGGGGGTCCCACAGGCAGTCCGCCCTCTCAGCTGGCAGTCATATAGCCCACCAGCCGATCCCTGACAGACCCCTCTTCCCCACCAATGGAGATGTGCCACCGAGTGCTCACCAGCCTGCTCTGTCTACCCAAATATAACATGCCACAGCTAGAGCCAAGCCTCTGCTTAGGCCCTTGCACCTCACAGTTGGCCTAGTGCCAACCACCACCCTTGCCATCAGTTACCACAGAATATTGTGTTGCCCTTCACCAATAGGTGAACACCAACACCTCTGTAGAGGTTGGCAACTTCAGCCCAAATGCCAGGAAAGGGTAAATAAATACCCTTCCTGCTCCCAAAGCCTTTTAAAAGGCCATTTTGGCCTTATGCCACACCCTCTCATAACCTCTGTAGAGGTCAGCATATGTAGCCTTTATTCAGGGGCACAGCAAATAGATGCTCAGTCCCTCCCGACAGCTTTGTCAAGGGCTCTGTTGGCCGTGTGACTAGCCCCTCACATAGTGGGTCTCAATCTTCCCACCACCATGATATGGAAAAATTGCAGACCAAGGTCATCACCACCTAGATGAATGACCCTTCCCATCACCATGACAGGGAAACATTGTAGACAAAGGTCATCACCACCCAGGTGAATCACCCTTCCCTTCACCATGATGGGGAAGCATGGAAGACCAAGGTCATTGCCATCCAGGTGAATGACCAGAACATAAGGCGGAGGCCTGCACCTCCCCTCGAGCCATCAGGACACTACTTGCCTGGGCGCTGCAAGCCTGTGTGAGCCTGTAAGGAAAGGGCCATGCCGTGTGAGCCAAGGTCATCACCCCCCAGTGAATGACCGGGATGTGAGGCAGAGGTCTGCACTCCCCTCAAAGCATCAGGGCTCTACTTGCCTAGGCAGTGCAAGCCTGTGTGAGCTTGTAAGGAAAGGGCCATGCACATGACCAGCACATGAGGAGGAGGAGGACCTCAACCATCAGGCCACTACTTGCCTGGGTGCTACAAGCCTCTGTGAACCTGAAAGTGCCATGCCTGGAAAGCCAAGGTCAACATGGCAAATGACCAGAATGTGAGGCGGAGGACCGCACCTCCCCTCAACCATCAGGCACTTCTTGCCTGGGCACCCAGAGGCCCTGTCACTCTACAATGGCCCATCTACTAAGCCCAAGCTGGGATCTGATTGGCATCCTCTTGGCCTGATGGGCCACCCAGAAAATCATGCTGTGACTGCCTATGAGGATTCGACGCCTCCTGCAGTGGACCACAGCACCTAAGAAGAAAAAGAAACAATTAGACACAACTCTTTAAAGCGTCAGCAGGGGTACACGTATGTCTGATACATGCCTACTATCACCAACCTACTCTTTGGATTGTTGACACAGGATAGCCCATTGCAGTTGCTGTGAAGGCTGCCCCAAAATAAAATGAGTGGGTGCCGTACTTGACACCCACCAGGCCTAAGTTACCTAAGGCCCTTTCTATCACCGTCCAAAATTGGTATCGGGTGAGGGGTGCCCCGTCACTGTGCTGGAACAGATTTCCATCACCACTGCCCCTGGCTTTCAGATATAGGCATAGGGCCTAAACAGAGCACAGCTTGGACTCATAGCAAGGGCCCACCTGAACAACTGTGCCCCCACTGCCACTGATCCATCTTGGACCGCCTAATATGGAGGGTCACTGAATAAGTCTCAAACTTCAGGTCCTGTGCCCTCAGTGCACACCCAAAAAGATCTGTGAGGGATTGGGCCACCAGCTCACTCCTCTAAGAGCTCTGCAGAAGGCCGACAGTGACATTACATGAAATAGTGCAGACTCATATCCTGATAGGCACACCTTTTCCCAAACAAAGCCTAAACCCCGGCTGCAGGTCTGTGTGAGCCAGTAAGGAAAGGTCCACACCCTATGAGCCAAGGTCATACCACCCAGGTGAAAGAACTGAATGTGAAATGGTGGCCGCTCCACCCTCCAGCTCATGAGGCCACCCTGCCTATGCATGCAAGGGCCTATGCATGCAAGAGCCATGCCCCACAGCCCAGGTCATTACTGCGTATGTGAATGCCAGTATGTGAGGCAGAGGACAGCTCCTCCCCTCAAGCACACTGGGCCACCTTGCCTATACATGCACATCTGTGGGCCTGTAACAGAAGGGCTGTGCCCTTGGGAATTCCAGCTCATTACCCCCAGGTGAATGACCAGGAGTGAGGTAAAGATCCCCATGTCCCATCAAACAGAAGTAACAGCTGGCCATCACGTTCCTTGTGGCTTAATGCAGTGTCAACCAGACCCTTCCTTAAAGGCTTGGGTCATCACTGCGCAAATGCTCAGAATCTAACTCACACCAACCATTAACGTCATGCAGCCCCAGAAAATGCCCAGGCCAACATCAAACTGGGAGGTTTACTGGTGAACCTAAAAGCATATAAGCTGCCTGATGGCTGCCACTGGATACAAGGTGAGCTCCTTAATTTCACACACACCCATGTCTGTGGGTTATATCCACTAGCCATAACTCCTACAGACCAACCTATGCCCCAGCCTAGAGACTGCTATCTACTTAGACATAGGCGCACCATGTGCTGGGGGCTATATCATCTGGTTGCCAAACAACCACAGCCATTCCAAAGGCATAGCTCAGATAAAATCTGAGGGACAAGCTGCCCTGTTCCATCTGCAGGTGAGACCGGGTGTTGCCTTGAAACATAAATGCCAGGACCAGAACCCATCTCAAAATCCTATACAATTAGGGTGAGGGGTTATCTAGTTCCCTCCCCCACACCAACTGCCAGGAGGATTGGAAAATTCCAAGCATATATGGTCTATAGTAAGACCCCTGTTCTGACTGGTCAATGGGCCACTGCTCAACCCACCAGTGCCCCTGAACTAAACCCAGAGCTATTGGTCCTCAAGGCAGCAGAAACTCCAAGGAAACTCCACTTCTAGGTGTCAACACCCTGGAGACAAGGCTCGGAGCCCCTCCAGCTGCTGGAGCTCCCATAAAGGAGGACAGCTGGCAGCTGCCTGGTCCATGTGCAGTAAACCACCTTACATCTAATTCAGTGGCTCCCTCCTCAGGTCCACCTCATCCTTCTCCTCTGCTTCCTATAGAGGAGGGTTAACCTCCAAATTGCTGCTCCCTTTATGACTGTTTCTTTATAACTGAATTATGTATTAACTCAGAGGCCAGACTATAAAACCCAAAGGCAAGACCCAAGATGATACAACCCAGGAGTCTAAACATAGGAGCCCAGAGACTGTTGTCTGACCCCGGGAGCCCCCACAGCCATGCACTAGGGGCCAGTAGACTTACCTATCTACCAGTCAGGTTCACTGTCACCCCAACATGACTAGGTTACAGCAGCCTAGGCCAGCTCTGGTACCAGCCGTCAATTGTGCTAACAAAACGAACTATATAACCGCACCCTACTAACTATGCTGTATCAATAAAGAATTGTTCAACAGTTTTTTTAACAAGAGCTTTCATGAAGCAAATTGTGCTCAATTAATACAAGTATACACATAGTACAATATCATATCACCTGAGGATAATCATCCATCATAAGAAGACTTCATAATATGTATAAGTATATACAATTGCTATCGTGCTGCAAAAAACTTAAGTACAATGAAAGTAACTGCTGACGGGTCGCAGAGGAGGTTTTTTGAGGGGAGGAGCCAGAGGACGGGGCAGGAAAACCTAATAGTTAACCTGTCGGACAGACAGCTCTCCCCTACCAAAATTAAAGTGTTAAACTTGGGTCTGGGATATGTCCCTACTCCTCGTTATAATGCTTTTAAGACAAGGATTGATTTATTCAAACTCGTTAGACTCTTAAAACTCCGGGATTATTTTGGAGATGCGCCCTCCCCATCCGATGCTTTTTCCGGTCCTCGTCCCCATTCGACTTTTGTCCCCCCAAGTAGTAATCATTACATCCAGACATTTGAAGCTATGGTTAGTAAAGAAATTGAGGAAGTAGAGCGAGATTTTCGCCCAAAAAAATCTACTCTCAGTTACTCGGAAAACCTTGCTTTGCGCTCTTTGATGTCGGATGAATCGATAATTATTAAGGAGGCGGATAAGGGGGGGCGCTATTGTTGTTATGAACAGAGGGGACTATATTGGGGAGGTTGAGAGACAGCTTAGCGACAGAGAAAGCTACTTAAATATCCCTACTGATCCTATAAAACGAATAGCTAATATTATTAAAAATACCCTTGATGAGGCATTGGCTCTGGACTGGATCTCTGAACCAACTTATAGAGCTTTGATTAACTCTGAACCTAGAACACCCATTTTCTATGTCTTACCAAAGATTCACAAGCCAGGTTTTCCCCCTCCAGGACGCCCAATAATATCTGGGTCAAACTCGATTCTGGAACCATTGGCTAAGTATCTAGACAGTTTCTGTCAGCCAATGGTAAAACGACTACCATCATACATACAGGATACACGAGCCTTTATTAATGCAGTGGAAGGGATGTGTATCCCTCAGCGAGCCACTTTTGTTACCTTAGACGTGGCCTCATTATATACAAATATCCCCCACGAGGAGGCAATGGAGACTGTCCGTATAGCTTTAGAACAATAACCTCATCAAGTCCTCCTTCACATTTCTTGTTAGCCCTTTTGGATATAGTTTTGACACAGAATTATTTTCGTTTTCAAGACAGATATTTTTTACAGGTCCGCGGAGTGGCAATGGGCTGCTCCGCGGCACCGAGTGTGGCCAATTTATTTATGGGACGTTTGGAGACTATTTTCTTACAGAATCCAGCACGGAATCCTTTCTTTGAAAATATTATATTTTACTGTCGTTTTATTGATGACCTTTTTTTGATTTTGGATGAATATAATTTGGTGGAGGATTTATGTCTCTGGATGAATTCCCTGCATAACAACATTAAATTCACCTGGACAACCAATGAAAACGTAATTAATTATCTAGACGTGTCAGTTGTCCGCTCAATAGGCAATATAGTACAGGTATGCCCATATAAGAAACCTACTGATAAGAATGCACTTTTGCACTTTCATTCCTTTCATCCCCATCACCTTCGCAATAATTTACCGTATAGTCAGTTTTTAAGGTTACGTCAAAACTCTACAACAATAAAGGATTTTCAGGTATATGCTATACGTTTGGAGGAACAGTTGATTGAAAAAAGGTATCCGCCCCAAGTGATAGCCCAGTGTAAGGACAGAGCAATTAAAAGAGACAGGCAGGTATTCCTAAGGAACAGGGAAAAGAGACGGGAGAGCAGGTTTTGCTTCGCGTTAGATTACACCCCCTTAACGAAAAGCATTAGGAGTATTATTTACAAATACTGGCCTCTAGTGGAGAGCTTACCAGGCTGTCAGGGGAAGCCGTTAATTGCCCTTCGCCGTACCAAGAGCTTTAGAGATCAACTGATACACACAGATCTTGTAAAAAAGGCTCCAAGTAGAGGGTTACTGAAGGGACATTATAAATGCGGAAAGTGCAATACATGCGATCTGGTGATGTCACCTCAGCAATTTAGAGGTTTAGGTTTGTTTTGGAGGGAGTTCTCTAATTGCAACAGTCAGAATGTAGTGTATCTGATAGTGTGTGTATGTGGTAAAATGTATGTAGGATGCACGGGACGCCCTATCAAAACAAGAATCCAAGAACATCGGTCGAGAATACGGAGGAACGTTGAGGAAGCACCTTTAGTGGCACACTTTAGGAGTATGGGACATGGAGATACTGATTTTGTGTATACTGTACTGTATGTAAGTCATAGCAAGGAACCCATGATTTCCCAACGGGATCTTCTGCGTCAAGAGGCTTGGTGGACCTTTAAATTGCAATCAATGGAACCCAGAGGATTGAATAATGCATTTGACTTGGCCGCTTTTTTATGAGGACATAGGCCAGAAGCACTAGCACTTTAAATGTTATAACTGATTCAGAGTTACTTGATAATTGAATGTAGTATATAACATCTGAGTGGGAATTAGTAGATTGCTGATGCCACGGAGCAGATTGCCACTATGTACTTTAAAACTTGAGAAATGTATTGAGCTGCTACTTGTAAGTATTTGTAAGACTATTCTTAGCTATGTATATTGATAGGAATCTAAAATGTTTTTATAGTGTATTTATGTGGCTTTTTTCTTACAGTATTTATTGAAATAACATCCATCAAAATTGGTTGTGAGTATATAGCAATGTAGTTGTATGTAATTTATTGTGCATTGTGTATGAATTTTTATAAATTGTTTTTGTATATATTTTACAGAAGTAACTGCTTTGAGAAAGGGGATTCCGGAACGGGAACTTCCTGCTGGCGACCCGTCAGCAGTTACTTTCACTGTACTTAAGTTTTTTGTAGCACGATAGCAATTGTATATACTTATACATATTATGAAGTCTTCTTATGATGGATGATTATCCTCAGGTGATATGATATTGTACTATGTGCATACTTGTATTAATTGAGCACAATTTGCTTCATGAAAGCTCTTGATTAAAAAAACTGTTGAACAATTCTTTATTGATACAGCATAGTTAGTAGGGTGCGGTTATATAGTTCGTTTTGCTGGTTTGCTCCGCACCTCTCTCTTTTGTTAATTTCTAGGTCAATTGTGCTAAGGCTGCAAAACTGAGCAGGTTTAACAAGCTACCACCTTGAGCCTATAAATCCTTGCTAAGCCAGTAGCAATAATATGTGAAGCAATCTGCCCTTCAGATGACTGCAAGACGCCCCCCCCCCCCACGGCCTCAGCCAAGCTTTCGCTGCTGTTGCTGTAAGTATTTTCTCCAAATAGAGTGAAAACATTGGTGGGGGAGCCTAGATAGGCTGGAGGCCTGCAGGGGCTGAGCCTAACCATGTTTCAGCCCTCCTGACTGATAGACACTGATAGCCCAGTATTTCCTTACTCCCTTTGGCAACTTCATCATCCTCAAAGGTTAACTATGCAGGTAGGGCCACTTTTCAGGATACGTATTCACTGGCTTTTTGCCCTTAGCAGACCTGCTAGCCTTTTTTTTTTAAGGGTGGCATGATGGAAATGTACAGTAATGTAATATACTGTAGTAACACATACCCCCAAAATGGCAGCCCAAACACTGTGCAAGCTGCAGAGGCCTCTATAAAATGGATGGCAGTGCTAGGAGGCTAAGCAGGCCACAGGGTGACACACTCAAATTGGCCACCCCAGCACAGCAGAAGCTGTAAAAGCCTCACCAAAATGGCCTCCACTGCCAGTAAGCAGGAGGCAAATCAGACCATATAAAACCCACTCTCAAAATGGCCACTGCTTGAGCTGTGAATATTGTAGATGCCTTCTCAATAAGGCCACATTGCCAGAAGGCAAAGCAGGCCACTGGTGCCACACTCAAAATGGCTGCACCCAACTGAATAAACTGCCAAGCCCTTTCACAAAATGCACCCTCTGCTGCCTGAAGGCCTTAAGCCAAGATATTGCTGCAAGAAATACTCCTGCCTAAGTAAGTATAAATGTGATGGGGGGAGAGAAAGCCTAGATAGAGGGGAGGAGGCCTACCAGCATCCACCCTGCTAAACCCATAGCAGTAATGTAATCCACCCCTCAGATGGCTGCAATTCACCCTTGCGGCCTATAGCAAAGCCTATTGCTGTTTCTGCTGAAAGTACTCCCTCCCAACAAAATAAGGGGGAGAAGAGCTGAATTAGGCCAGAGGCCTGCAAGGACTGGATATAACCCTGCTTTAGCCCTCCTGACTGATAGACAACAGTCCCCAAATATAAATAACAATAACAACAACAACAACGACGACGATGGCGATGACGATGACGATGACGATGACGATGACGATGACGATGATGAAATCTCTGTCAAACCACTGAGCCTGGTGCTGGGCCCTGGCTCTCCTCCTGGCGTTTGAAGGTAGCAAGCAGGGGAATATCTCAGCTTTCTCCAAGGCAGCTATAGCCACCTAGCTCTGAAGGCCTCCAGTAAAACTGGCCTCAGAGGAGCTCAGCAGAGAGAGCTTGATAAAGCTCTGCTCAGGCTGAGCTTTCAAAGCTGACTGAGCCCTACAGAGACAGAGCCACCCTTTATAGGGCCAGGCCCCACCTACCAAAGCCTGGATGCCCAGGAATGTAAGGCTGTCTCTCCCTCCATGCAGTGAGGCAAAAAGTGGCCCCCAGCCTAAGCATGTTTCACAGGCAGCCGGGTGTGCTATCTTGTGTGGGCTTGTCCAACTAATAATACTTGACAGTATTATGAATGTGGTGCCTTTTTCTCCAAACATTACTTTCCAATTTGGAATATAAAATGAAAATTTGTACATGGGTCTTCAGCATTCAACAGATCAAGTACTCAAGTCAAAGCCAGCCATGACAAATGTTCTTTATTGTTAACCCTTTTCTCTCAGTGAAACTATTGCTATGAAACCAGGTGAACTACAAAGTCAACTGCTTTGTAGCAACATCTGCAGAAGCTGTTAACTGTTAACCATGTCCTCTCAATGAAACTGTGAGCCTCCCACCCATATCTTCTCTGTTTGACTGAACCTGTTGTCTTAATTCTTTCCTGCATATGTTTAATTTGTTTTCTCTTATCTATATCTTTTTTTTTTAAACCCTCTATTTTGTTCTCTGGTGTGTTTGGTGGTAGGTTTAGCATGTTGAATTTCCAAGCAAATTTTCAACAAAGTTGATGCAGTTGGGGGCATCATGCAGGTGTCAGCAGAAGAGTCAAGGATGCTAAAATGAAAAAAGCTATAACACTAAAACTGTAGGATTTGAGTCCAGTGGCACCTTAGAGACCAACAAGAATTTCAGACTGCAAGTTTTTTAGAGTCTGGTTCTCTAAATCATACACTCTGAAAATCTTGTTGGTCTCTAAGTTGCTACTGGATGCAAATCTTGCTGTTCTACTGAAGACCAACATGGCTACTCATCTAAATAACAGTAAGCTGTAAATAATATTAATCATTCAAATAACTTTGTAAATGCTTTGAAGAGAAAAAAAAGCTGCTGTACATCATTTGGGACCTGAGTATCTACATCAGCCTCATTTGTCCTTTATAATGTTAACTTCAATTGTTTAAAAAGCACTGGTTGATCTTTGAAATAATGGATCACTAAAATGACTAATAAGAATAGATTTAGCCATTCTGGATCTACTCTGACAACATGATTGCCTGCTTCCAGGAACTATTATTTACCTCTGATAAATAAAAATTCAAGTTAATATCCCTTGTTGTTCCTTCGGATATAGATATTGTTAAGAAAATTTATGCATAGCTTTAGTTTCTGTATATAAGCTTTTTAGTGCATCATAAACCGTATCACTTAATCAATTTTAATGGAGTATTAATGAAACCTATTCTTTAAACAGAACAAAAAGAGGATACCATTTCTTTCAAGGAGAAAACTTGGCCAGCTGCCAAAAAAAGGGGAGTCAATCTGACCTATCATGATGGCTTAAAAAGCAAGCAGAAAAATATAATGTTACCTGTTTGGTGACTGAACGCTCTGAGTGACAGAAAAGCAGGAAGAAGAGTTTTAACTTGTCATAGTTTCCCTTTAGAATATAGAATGGGCGAGGCGATACAATGTGGCTGCATGTGCTAATGTAATGATGCTAATGTAATGCTTGGTCCACTAGAGGGAGTTAAAGAGTCGGGGTATTCATTATAAGGTGGGAAAGGGACAATTTTCCTTTAGAGATTGGAGGGTTTGAAGCTGCAGGGAGAAACACTCTCACTTCAGAAGCACTCCTTTCTATGAATATCCTATATTAATATTTTAGGTATAACAATTGTGTTTATATTCATTGGCTGTTAGTTTGTATTTTGATTGTTGGTGGGACTATTTGAAATATTTATTTATTTATTTATATTTGATTTATATTCCACCCTCCCCACACCAGCAGGCTCAGGGTGGATTACAAGCATATACAAGTTAAAATACACACGACAGTTAATATAAGTTAAAAAGATCCAAAATTACACAATTAAAATACATACATATACATGAACATAGCAGCATTAAATCCAACCGACCAAACCCTAGCCATGTAATGTGTGCCATGCATCCATGCCATTGTTGTACTGTATGCCATCAATGTATGCTGACTTTTATACTGAGAATGATGTAGACAATTCTACCATTGTGGTCTCCTGCATTTTGCACTGCATTTTATATTATAATACTGTATCTTATGCATTTTATGAGCAGACTCCTGAAGGTGTCCAAACTGCTAATATTAATTGTCAAAGTTGCTGGCAAGCTCTCCCTTATCTCTAAGAAATATGCGCTTTCATTTTTGTGTGGCCTTGGCTAAGAGCTTGCAGCTGAGTACTAACATGTGTCTGTTTCACAGGAGGGAAGATTCCACTGTGTACCTTATCTCAGACTAAACTGCTTTTTGTTCCCATGTAACTTTTTAGGCTTTCGCGCCTAAATGCAAAGGGGCGGGAGAACGTCCCTCTATATCAGTAGTCCTATTGTTTGCCCAAATACTTCTGCCAACTTTCCCTATGAGTGAATACCTGAACTGAATGGATCTCTGAATAAAGTTCTTCAATCAATGCATTTGTTTGCTTGCTGTGAGGGGCTTGTGGATCTCACTGCCAGGGACTGACACCCTAGGACTGACAAGCCATCTCCAGAGCATCTTTGCAGTAAAGGAATAGATGTTATATGTACATTTTACCTGAGAGATTAGAGGGCCTGAAGCTACAAGGAGAAGCACTCTTAGCTTAGAAGCAGTCCTTTCTATGACTATTCTATATTAATATTTTATTATTAATATATTAATATCACTAAGGTCTGCTTGAATACAACAGGCCTGAATTGTTACATGATGGTTGTTGTTGTATAAGCTTAGTTATTGTCCCAGATAGGATGTCTTTTCAAGTTGGTTCATTGTTATTTTCATAAATGCAAGTGTCACAAGATAGGATTACTCTATCATAGATGTGAATTCTCTCAGTTTCTTTAAATAAAAAATATTTAATAGCATTAATAAATAGGCATGTGCTGATGCTAATACTCAAAATAAGCATTCAAATGCTTATAACACGGTTTTTGCGTAGACAGGACATATTGATCAAGAAATAAGAAAATCTCTTCTGTTCTCAATGACCGCATAACAGCTGTATATTCCATCACTATTTGTTCATCAATTCAATTATGCTTTTCTGGAAAACTTTCAATGTCACTCACTAGATAATTTCTTAGTGAGGAAAACAATCAAAAATATAAAGCCAGAGAACAAAGCAAACCAACCATTATATGTAGCCAAGCCTGTTATGTCCATCTGAATTAAATATTTAAGTGCTACTACACATTGGCTTGGATTCAGTGATCTGTAAAGAGAAAGATCAATGGACTTAATGCAGTTCTGCTTGTGCAAAATCTTGTGTATCACCTAATGCTTCCCCCAATACATTATAGAGCCCAGAAATTGGTTGCATAAGATCTTGCATAAGCAGAAATACAAATAGGGATTCAATCCATTTGACCTAGTGCAAGCAGCTATCTTAGGTGTTTTCTTGTGTTTCCACTTGTGCAACAGCTTTATCACAAGTGGAAATTTTGTGCTGGATCCAACCTACTGTCTTTCTTTTTACAAGTGAGCTGCCATCTGATGTGCCACTCAGATAAAACAGAGAGCTACCAACATATCCTCCAACATAACCTCCATGTTTTAGTCCCCAGGTTAATGAACATCTATACATTTAGCCCATTGTTGTCAAAGACTGTTTACTGGGTGCAAATATCCCAGTTATTGAAGGAGGAGATTGACCCTCCAGATTTCCACATGGAGATTGGCAACTCTGAGTCTGAGGGCCAAGCTACAAGTGATAAATGACACTTGAACAGCAAGTGTATTTCTCCCTGTTCACTTGCCCTCCACTCAATCCACTTGCTGTTTAAGTGTCATTCGTCACTTGTAGCTTGGCCCTGATTCACTTTAAAGTTCCCTACATGTGTTGATGTGCTGAGGCTGGTCAGCTAGCAACAGAATAGGCTGTTCTAGAGAAAAATCAGAGAGAGCTGTTTCATATGCCAATATTATTTCTTTCTTTAACTTTGCACATAGCCTCCTACATTTGCACACAGCTCTCTCCAACTCTTCATCTGAATGACCACTTTTCAAAGTCAATACAAAGTCACCAACTTGGTTTCATAATTACTTGAAAAGATACAGTGTGTGAGATTCTATAACTAGAGGTGAAGCTACCCATGCATTTTACTGCATGGTTTTTGTTGATTTTCATTCTTTTTTTAATGAGGGTGTCACGGCTTTGGTTTTTGAGAAATTTTGTAATTACCACATCTCTGGCATTTCAACAAAGTAGAACTATGGTTTCTACTAATTTAATATATACCCAGTTTCCAAACATTTCCAAACAAGTTATCCAGAGACTCTTTCTTTCTCTAAAACAAAACAAAACAAAAACATTTGACCAGAAGAAACATACAAACAAGGCCTGCTGTCACATTATTTTGTATCTATAAATAACTAGATTTTGAGAAACAGGCCTAGCAATATATTACATTACTCAGAAATACTTCTTTTTAAGTAAAGAAGAATTGTAATAGAATGCTAGATATGAGGATGAAACAGCCAAGACAGCTCACAGCTGCATGGCCTTAAAAACAACTCCAGATGCATCTCTGTTGCCAGCCAGAAAGGAACTAGTCAAGAAGCCAACTGAGGTGACACTGAAGAGTTAGCAAAAGCCCCAGATGCTGCTGCTGGAAAACACATTTCAGACTTTGGCATCTGGCACCTACTTTTGCCAAATATGCCCTGTTTGTTTCCACAGCTGTTAAATGTGTTTTCTGTAAAAGGATGGAGCTAGAGGAAGAAAAGGTCAGCAACTGATATGTCAGTGACTGTGGGAGGCAATATGCAGCCAACACGCAATTTAACAATGTTAACAATTTGCTTTAGAAATATATTCCTGCTTAGTAGTAGAAGTATGCTTGGATGAACCGCATGCATCAATTGAAACAGTATATTTATGTTTATGTCTTCAAAAGCAATTATAGAGGGCTTAATGAACAGATTTTGGGGGAGGCAATGACAAACCACCCCTTAACAAAAATCTGCCAAAGAAAACATCGTGATATGATGTCCCTCCATGGGCCAATAATAACTCATTGCTTGCACAGGGGACTACCTTTACCTTTAATGAACAGATTTCCTAAGTGGAAGCACAATTTTCTTCATCTCCTCTCTGTCTCTCTATATCAATATATTATATTATTTGCTAATAAAGGAACTCCACCCAGCAAAGAGGTCACAGACAGGATAACAAGTGGTGAATTCTAAAGTGTCACAGCTCCTTGTAGACACAAGAAGGCTGGAGGGGAGGGGTTGTCAAAAGCAAAAATTAGGGTTGCCTAGAGATCTACTAGAATTGCAGTGATCTCCAGCCAATTGAGATCAGTTACCCTTGAGCTTTTGAGTGTGAATTCTATAGCATTATACCCTGCTGAAGTCCCTCCCCTCTTCCCTCTCCCTAGGATCAACCACTAAATTCCAGGAATGTTCCAATTTAGAGTTGGGAACCCTAGCAAAAACACAATACTGCAGTGTGTGTGTGTGTGTGTGTGTGTGTGTGTGTGTGTGTGTGTGAGAGAGAGAGAGAGAGAGAGAGAGAGAGAGAGAGAGAGAACCTCACATCTCAGAGTAACAGAAGCTACCACCAGTTCTTCTTGACTAACCCTCATCTTAGAGGCCAGGGAACAAAGTCTCTAGCCCTACTGGGTATTAAACAAGAAATCATCCCTGCCAGATAGGATGCCTGCAGGCTGAGTTCCACAAAAACAATTACTGGGTAGCTTTATCAAATTAGGCCAAGATACTGGATTTAGATTGAAGCCCTCAAACCCAAATAATACCACAGAAATTGTGCAAAAGATTGTGTGTGTGTGTGGAGTGCCCTCAAGTCACACCCCACTTATGGCAATCCCAACCTCACCTGTGGACTTTTGCCTATGCGCTGCTATAATATGATACAATGGGTAAAATGCTGTCTCATGCAGCAAGGGATATGTTCAGACAAGTCCTGGCTTTTGTTTAATTGTGCTCCTAGTATATGGTCCAAATAAATATATTACTTCTTAAAAATCTAAATAAAATCTTCCTTTTCGTGGAAGGAAACTGATTCAAATTCCTAAAAAGAGAAATAGAAACTGATTGCTGGATTTCAGGGAGAAATTCCACAAAGAGTAATTAAGATAATTACATTTAACAACTCTAATTTCTACTTGCCCCAATGGATAGTTTAGGTGGGTAGCTGTGTTGGTCTCATGTTGGTCTCATGTCTGAATAAGCGAGCTCTGATTCTTTAAAGCTTACATTCTGAAAATCTTATCTTGTTATAGCCAATGGACTATAATCCTGCTGTTCTTCTTGCCCACAATATTGTGTAACCAATCTCACATTTTCAGGAAATAAATCTAATAGCTTCTTCATTCTCCAAATGGCTTCTAGAAGTACAACATAGGAGAGGAAGAAGATTGTTGCCCTATGCCTTTTCTGATGCAGTCAAAGAAAGACTTGGAGGGTTTTTGTTCATGAGTAGCTCTTCACTGAGCCCTACTGTACAGTTGGCCAGGGTAACGGTCATAATGATAGGTCAGGGGTATCACAGCACAATCCCCCCATAGTGTGTTCCAAGTGGAAATGGCTGAAGTCTAACCTAATGTATCAGCTGGAGATACTGCACAACATCTTGACAGTGTCTATTTGAGCAACCTAGGGTGGAAATGGGAGATGTTGCACAAGATATTGTGCAATCTCTTCCATGAGCAGAACTGAAATCAATGGGCTTAGTCTGACGTAACTCTACTTAGGTTTCTCTGTAAGTAGATTTCTTCTTCTGTCTGTGCAATGCTGTATACAACCCAGCATGTACAATAAATAATGTCATATACCATAGTCTTTGTACCTTCCTGAATGCCTTCCTGAACCATTTCATTTTATATATTCATGGTGTGACAGAAGCATGGGGCCTTCATGACCTTCTCAGACAGACCATTCCACAAAGTGGCAGCCATAACAGAGAATACTTAAGCATGGGCAGCTTCCAATGTTACTCACTGAAGGATGGTACCTGCAGCAGCTTTTGTTCAGATGAGTGCTGGTCTTAGTGAGGCATTTTGGGAGAGATAGTCCCATGCATTGAATGCCAACCCAGAAATGTTCTAAACAAAACAGTGTGGGTCACACTGTGAAATCCAACAAATGCATATATTAATTAGATGTGAAAATGAAGGACTTCAGTGGACCAACATTGCATTGACTCTAGTCAGACCTAAACATTTATTTTTCAGTGCAGCAATTCTAAAGATCCATCCTTAAGTGTCTTTTGAATTAGCAACCATGTCACCATCAGACATCAGACCTTGTAGACAATAAGCTTCATTATTATACGTCATCCTTCAAGCCACTTTTGTTTCTTTGGCCAGTTTAAAAGGTCAAGAAATCTATAAACAATACTGTATCATTCATTTACATACAAAGTTAAATATCATAGCTAATCCCGATGTCTCCTATACATTGCTTAGCTTCACAGTCACCTTCCCATATTTTCTGCTCTCTGTTATGAATGTATGGTATCATCAAGCTCACTAAAAGTAATACAAATAGAAAGTAGCTTTCCATCCTACAATACCTTCTCATAGTGTTAGAAATCATAGCTGTTACAGCAATGTGACATAGTTGAAATGGACATGAGAATGATATTTTAGTGAGAGTATTCCTTTACGTCGGATGGTACATGCTTTCTAGCCATAAGATAATACAAATCTATCTGCATTTACAGAGAAACATTCATTATTTTATTGCTGCAACCATCCTGGAACGAACTGAGGTTTCGAAAGCCAATAAATGCCACCCTATCCTTTCCCCAGGGAGGGTTAGGTAAAAGATGAGGATTTTTTTGGTGTCCTGCAGACAGGGCTGGGCAGCATCAGCATGTCCAGTATGCTGGTGCATGGCAGAAAAGGCAGTGCTAAATGCCGTCTATAAGTACCCTGCTTTGCCATCTTCCTCAATCTTTATCTCTGTAGTTTAAACAGACATGAGAAAAGAGCAGTGACAGTATTTCTTCACTTTGGATGTAACATATTGCCTTAACGTAGCATGAAACTCTACGCCAAATAAATGAAATAACAGGTAATTACTAGGATGTGTATTGGACTGCTCATTATTTTATTTTTCTGATCATTGTATCAATACATCTCAAATGAAGACACAAACAAAATGACTCGGTTAAAGTAGGCTTTATTAATTGTGATCTGGACTGTTCAAGTAATTAAACTCCCTCTCTCCTTTGTGCAGGTTCCTTAAGAGGCTTCTTCACTGGGTTTGCCAGTGTTTTCACAATCTACTCCAGCTCCAAAATCAACATGGCCAAAACATTTGCTTTTCCTCCCCTGCTCAGACTTGTGCAGAAAGATGTTTCCCATCAACTGCCCCGCACACATCACATGACGATGCACAGAACTTGCAGAATTAATCCTTTCCACCTTCTGAGCCCCTGCAACAATCAGTGGCTATTTGGGGTGCTTGACTCCATACTTGGATGCCTCAAAGTAAAACACAGAAAGTGGGGAGAAGGAATAAAATTTCCATGTCACTTGCATTACCTCCTCTCCTCTTCTCTTTGACCTCTGTGAATTTTAAGCCACATAAAAGGGGTCTAGAATAATATGGGTCCTGACCAGCAGCATACCTGTTTAGAGCTGGGGGCACACTTTACCTCCCCACCGGAGGAAGAGCGACAGTCGTGTCTGGATGGCTTGCACCCGGGGCAGCAGGGTTCACCCAGACAGGTCAGGGCAGAGGTCCGGGGTGACCCCAGGGTCTGACCTGTACCACTAGTTAGGCCCTTGCCATGTATATAAGTTTGGTTATATGCTGTTGCCAAAAAAAATATGGCCCATTTAGTTTCCAACACTGGTGTCTGTCTCTTCTTTCCATCTGGGGTGACAATAGAGAGTTCTAGATATTATTAAATATGACCATACATTATTGATGTTTTTGTTAAATTGTGAAAATAAGAAAATGGCCTTTTCATTAGTTAACTAAATGGCTGTTTTCACACATATTTAAAATAGTCTGATACTCACTGAAGGCTGCCGGCTTCCTTGCACAATTTTTTTTTTTTTGAAAAATTTTTATTGGGTTAGAATCCATTATTTCCACATTTACATTCAATTTTCCCCAATTTTTTCATCTCTAACCCCCTCCCTTTCCCCCCCCTTTTTGTTGACTTCCAACAGCTTTCCAACCCTTTGTCCCCTTTCCCTTACTTTTATTAGCTTCCTCTATCTAAAACAAATATATATTCTCCATTATTCTAAGCAGTACATCCTTAACTATTTTTAACATTATATGCCCAAACTGTAAGCCTTTGTTTCCATCTTAGATAAACAATTTATCCCAATTTTTCAATTTCAGGTATTTCTATATATCATAAACCATATAGATCATACATTCGTTTATATCAAACAATTTGACTTATTCTCTATATATATTACTCATTCTATCTTTTTATAATAGTTCTATATATCTCTCCTCACGTAGTCAATCAATTTGACCCATCTATATCTTCAGACATTCAGTTTGGTACAAAACTTGTCAGAAAAAAAAGAAAATATTGTTAGTTAATCGCTCCTTATATTTAGTCCTTATAATTAATTATTTTCTCTATGTTCTGTTTGTTAACCTATATATATCTATATATATGTCAATCTATTAATCTGACTGCTTATTAATTCACATTTATCTCTTCTCCCCCCGGTAAAGTCTCCCCCCTCTACTTCAATACTTCAGTAGTTCTCAAACTGCCACAGTTTTCCTCCCACCTCCCATTTCTTCTCCAGGTATTGTTTCAGCTTCTCCCAGTCTGTGTTGAACTGCCCTGAGTCCAGATCTCTCAGTTTTCTTGTCATCTTGTCCATTTCAGCCATATACAACAATTTGTAAGTCCAATCTTCAATAGTTGGCACTTCTTGTACTTTCCATTTTTGCGCATACAAAAGTCTAGCTGCTGCTGTCATATAAAATATCAACGTCCTGTGTTGGGCTGGAATTCCCTCCATTCCCAAGTTCAGTAGCAGGAGTTCTGGGTTCTTATTAATTTGAAATTGTAAAATTTCACTCATTTCTCTTATTATTTCCCCCCAGTACTGCCTGGCTACCTCACACGACCACCACATATGATAGAGGGAGCCCTCATGCTTCTTACATTTCCAGCATTTATTAGAAGTATTCAAATTCCCTAGCGCAATCTTCTTTGGTGTTCTTCCTTGCACAATTTTTGATGCCATCCATGATGCCTGCAAACGGATGGTGTCAAAAATCATGCAAGAAAGCCAGCAGCCTTCCATTAGTATCGTGCTATTTTAAAGACATGTGAAAATGGCCAATAGTATCAGAAGCACATGCCTACCATATATCTGACATACTATGAATTTTGTCCTGACCATGGCTAAGCATTGTGGTTTTGTAGGAAAACTTTTATTTCTCTTTGGTAGAACAGAAATTATGGGGAATCTGCAAGAATCTAACCTGGAAACCTTCCCTCAACAGTCAATAGGTCCCTAGCTATTATTCCTGACTTTAATGACTATCTCAAAAACTCAAATCTCTCTCTCTCTCTCTCTCTCTCTCTCATATCTTGCATGTTTGATGTTATAAAAAGAAAAGCACATAGATTCATACTGGTCAAGGGGGAATTTTCTACTGTGTCAGCAATTTTTAGGAACATACAGTAGCCATTGACAGCACAGCTACAATCATATGCATTCAGAGCATACTCAACAAAATGTTCAGCACAAAACCACTACATTGCTTTCCTATACTTTTATAAGATATGGTGTATATTGCACCAACAAAAAATACAAGGAAAAATGCAAAAGGGAATGAGAAGAGCATGGAGCTGTAAATGCTGTTCCTGGGGGAAATTATCATCATAAATGACAATCCATACAAAAAAGTAAATAGATATTAGAGGTATGCAAAAAAAAAAAACCCAAGTCAGAAATATGCCTGGAAATCATTGGTTTGGTTCATTAAAAAGGCTTCCAGAGTCATTAAACAAATTTGCAAAAGAAAGCTGTAATGATGACTCCCCGCCACCAAAAAGTTTGTGTTTCTGTTTGGTTCTTACCATGGAGCTGCAGTACAGGCAGGCAAGTATGCACTCAGCTGGCAGCAGCAGCATCCGTAACTTAATGGCAACCAACGAATCAGATCCCGAGGGGAGAGTCTGAGCCCTAACATAGTCTAACTCCATTGGCAGGAAGGGGAATGTGCACATTCCGCATGAGTACTTTTTTTCTTTGATGCTTTCTGAGCAATGGCATTGGCATTGGAAATGGCTTATAGGATTTATAATTGGCTTGCTTTTTGCTGGGGAGGAAAACAGCAGATAGCAAGACATCAATAGTGTTGCCAGTCCCTTTTTGTATGCTTTTATGCACAATGCAAGGAAAGGCCAGTAAGCAAGCAGCCAATGTCCATGCAAAGAGGGGTCTCCTTCAGCATCTGAGTCCTGAGCTGCTGTAAAGGCTCACATTATGCAGACTGGGGTGGAAACTGGCAATAATAAAAAATTATTAAAGGAGAGCCACATTGTACCGCCGTGGTGGTACAACTGCAGGAATTCCTGAATGATGCTCTAGTCCTGGACCCATTCCAGTCTGGCTTCCGTCCTGGCCATGGGACGGAGACAGCCTTAGTTGCCCTCACAGATGACCTTCGCAGGCATCTGGATCGAGGTGGGTCAGCGCTGCTTGTGTTACTTGATCTCACAGCAGCATTTGACACGGTTGACTATGATTTGTTGGCCAGCCGCCTTGCCGATGTGGGGATTAGGGGGACAGCCTTACAGTGGCTGGTCTCCTTTCTCCGGGGTCGGGGACAGAGGGTGGCGCTCGGGGGAGATCTATCACCCCGTCACCCTTTGGTGTGCGGGGTTCCCCAAGGGGCGATACTCTCCCCGATGTTATTTAACATCTATATGCGCCCCCTCGCCCAGTTGGTGCGGAGGTTTGGGCTGGGTTGTCATCAATACGCAGATGACACCCAACTTTTTCTGTTGATGGACGGCCGGCCAGACACGGCCCCAGACAATCTGGCCAGAGCTTTGGAGGCTGTGACGGCATGGTTGAAACAGAGCAGGCTGAAATTGAACCCAGTGAAGACGGAGGTCCTGCAGCTGGGACGGGGGCTGCCAGATGTTGGGATCCAGCTCCCTGCCCTAGATGGGACACCACTGGCAACTTTGCCAGTGATAAAGAGTCTGGGTGTGCTCCTGGATGCCTCCCTATCGATGGAGGCCCAGGTCACGGCAGTTGCCAAGTCTGCATTTTTCCATCTTCGTCAGATCAGGCAACTTGCCCCCTACCTGACGCCCCAGGACCTGGCTACAGTGATCCATGCAACGGTCACCTCCAGGCTAGATTACTGTAACTCACTCTACGCTGGGCTACCCCTGGGCCTGATCCGGAAACTACAACTGGTCCAGAATGCAGCAGCACGGGTCCTGACTGGTATACCTTACCAGTCACACATCACACCTGTCCTGCGCCAGCTGCACTGGCTTCCGGTTGAATTCCGAATCAGGTTCAAAGTGTTGGTTCTTACCTTTAAAGCCCTGAGTGGGTTGGGACCGGCATATCTTCGGGACCGCCTCTCCCTGTACATTCCGCAGAGATCGCTTCGATCAGCGAATAAATATTTATTTGTGGTCCCCAGCCCTAAGGAAGCCCACCTCGCTTCAACCAGGGCCAGGGCCTTTTCAGTCCTGGCCCCAGCCTGGTGGAACGCTCTGTCAATGGAAACCCGGGCCCAGCGGGACATATTATCGTTCCGCCGGGCCTGTAAGACAGAGCTGTTCTGCCAGGCGTTTGGTGATTGAAGGGGCGGTGCCATGTTGGCCTCCCACCTTTGGGGTGGGGAAGGTTCTCCCCACCACTGCACCTTGTTAATTTGTTTTATTATTTGTATATTGATTTTAGTTTTTGTTTTTATCGATTTTAACTGTTCACTGCCCAGAGCCCCTGGGGATGGGCGGTATATAAATTGAAAAAATAAAATAAAAAAACAAAAATAAATTGAGGAGGACCCAGGCCTGTGAGGTCCAGGTTGCCCATTCAGTGGTTTTCTGCTTCTGTTCTTTCCTTCAGTGCCATCGCTGTAACTTGACTACAGAAGTCCTCCGAAGAATTTAAGGCATGAGGAGGAACTTCACTCTGATTGGAAAGACTTAGAGTCTTTTCTGGGTTTTTCTGATGCAAACTGTTAACCCTGGGGGAAAGATCAGGAAAGAAGAGCCTTAGCGGGTCTGTGTATAGTTTCAGTACACCAAACTATTTCCAGATAAGTAGTGTACTTGAGAGGACCGATCTGGTTAGATTTTTTTCCCCATCATACTTCACTTTGCCTTTAATTCAGCTCCTTCTCCTTCTTCATTCAAATTTGGGTTTACAGTTTTAGTTGGAAGGGGGTACTGGGTGACCAATCCATTGTCCCACTTTTACGAGTAAAAATAAAGAAAAGAAAGGACCATCCCTCTATGTTCCTTCCCATGAAGGATCCCTTCCTTTCTGTGCCTCTTTATGCACAATGTAAGGAAATGTCAGTGGCCAGCAGCAACCACTATGCAGGGCAGGTATACCTTTGTCCAGATTTAAAGAGGGTGGGAGCTCCTAGTCCCTGTCTGCTGCAAAGTTTCATATTATGCAGATTAGGGTTAAAATGGGAAATAATGAAAAATTATTAAAGGAGCACCACATTGAGGAAGACCCAGGCATATGTAGACCAGGTTGCCCATTCACTGGCCTTCTGCTGCTGTGCTTCATTTGAGACCACCACTGTGACTGAAGAAATCCTCCAAAGAGAACGAGGGCAAGGAGCACCAGAAGGCATTTCACCCTGCCCAGAAAGACTTAGGTCTTTTCTGGACTCTTCTGGTTAAAACTGTTAACTTAAAACTGTTAACCCAGAGTTAAATGATGCAGAAGTAGCAGACACTGTGCACAGTCACACATGCATACCTAGCTCTTTTCAGATCAGTTTTCCACATGGTATGACTGAACTGGTTAGATTATAATTTTCAGGCACTGTTATAGAAATTTGCCATTCACTTTGTGTCCTCCCGTTTCATTCAACTCTGGGTTAGCAGTTTTAGTCCGAAAGGGATCTATCCAGTGTACCACTTTCAATAGTAAAAGATAGAGCAAAGAAAAGAGGCCATTCCTCTCCTTCCTGTGAATAAGATCCCCTACCCACCCCTCCCTTTGACTCCCATTGATGGCACCAGTCTGTCAATGGGTTCTTTCACATTTATGGGATGGCATGAAAAGGAACATTATAGCCCTGTCATAAAGTCAAGAGGAACAGACTGAGGAGCCATTGCTATTCATCATGGTATACACTATCATGGTCTACTCTTTGGTCAGCCTTACATACTATCTGTTGCTTTAATTTGTGCTCCTACAGGCTACCTG
Organism: Eublepharis macularius; assembly: GCF_028583425.1. Classification (NCBI taxonomy): domain Eukaryota; kingdom Metazoa; phylum Chordata; class Lepidosauria; order Squamata; family Eublepharidae; genus Eublepharis; species Eublepharis macularius. The sequence goes on from NC_072792.1 coordinate 123,186,370, forward strand.
TACTTCATGTTGTCTCATGTTAGTCCTAGAATTGCTTATGTTCTGTTTCAGGATTTCTTCAACTCTGTATTGGATTCTTGCTAATGTGATGGCTTGTAAACGTGTATTTATTTACCCAATGACATTGTTTGGTGTAGTGGTTAAGAGTAGCAGGACTCTAATCTGGAGAAATGGGTTTGATGCCCCACTCCTCAGCTTGAAGCCAGTTGGGTGACCTTGGGTCAGTCACAGCTCTTCCAGAACTCTCTCAGCCCCACATACCTCTTTCTCTTCAGTTCTGAACTTCAAAGAAAGATCAAATATCAGAAATGATGGAGCTGCATCTGATCCTACCAGCTCCCCCCCTTCTTCCTCTTATCGATTAACAAACTTAAAAGTGGAAACCAGGAAACCCTCCAGGATGATTGCAAACAATCTTTTATGCAAATGAAAGGGATTTGTAGCCTAAAAAAATTATAGGGTCTTCCATAGTCTGATGGAGGGAAGAGTTGGCCAAAGAAATACACCACTCCAGCAGCACCAGGGCAATCATCCCCCACTCCCGTCAGGACACTTAAAGATGACAGTTGGTCATTGTGAGGAAAAGTGACACTGGGAGGCGAGAAAGTGGTGCGTTCAATCAATGGAACTTAATAAAAGCCCTAGATGATTTCAGTCCTAGTTTTCTTGAGCTTGGGCTCTTTCCAAGCACACATCCTTAAAGGGATGGCTTACTCACCAAATGCTGGTAACTTTTCTCCTCAACTCCAAATGCCTCCATTTTCAAAATGGCCACAGGCTGTTTGGCTTCCATTTTTAGGCGCCTTTCTGGAACTGTGGGAAGTGTACTTCCAGAAAAGGTGCTGAAAAAACAGAAGTCAAACAGCCTGCAACTGTTTTGAAAACAGAGACGTTTGGAATCAAGGGGGGAAAGTCGCCAGCATTCAGTGAGTGGGCTGTCCCCTTAAGGACATGTGGAAAGGGCCTTGCTCTTTCTTTCTGTGTAAATGGCATATGTGTACCCCAGTGAAATCCCAGCTGGTTCACAGTTCCCAACTATGCATCAACCAATGTACTTTTCTCTTCAGGTTTCTGCAATGCCCGCTCTCCCCATCCAGCATGCAACCACCAAAACAAATATTACTTAAAAAAAATCAATTTCCCACATAATCTGAACCATTGTTCTACTTGTCCCTGCCTGCTCACATACAAAAAAGAAAAGTTATGGGAAAATAAATAGCTGTTTGGCCAGGTAGAGGGATTGATGCCACCTACCTGCCTGCATTTGGCCCACAGAGGAAATTAGTGGTGATTAAGGTGGGACACCCTGTTTTTCCCAAGCTAAAACAGCACTGTAGCTGACATCTGGAGCTATGTATCTAGGCCAAAATCCCAAGTACTACCAGGCCCCTGCAGCTTTTCATAAAACAGTTCCATATAGCTCCCGTACCATTTCAGGGAACATGAACTGGGTCTGACGAACCTGGTCTGACTTACTAAAAGTCATAGAGTGATTCTGCACACGTTGGATAATGCACTTCCAATCCTCTTTATAGACCATTTGGAATGGATTTTCTCGTGTGCGGAACGAAAAATCCAGCTCAAACGATTGATAAAGTGCATTGAAAGTGCATTATCCAATGTGTGCGGAATCACTCATTATGTCTAGTCTCAGCCTTAAATACGAAGTATAATAATAAAGCAGATAAAGGCATGCAAACCATTAATAAATCAATAGAGAAAACAACACATCAAGGGAGGGGTATCAGATAACCAAAGGAAAACATTTTGCGCTCCCAGCATCTTGTCTTCTTTGGTCCTTAGATCTATGACGTAGGAGGAAAGGGTTAAATATGCCCTTCTCCTGATATTCAGAATACCTGCAGGAGGCTGATAAAGAATGGGAGATCCTAATGATGGATTTTCCTTGTCATATACAGTTTGACCCTAAGGAAGACCCCTGTAACCATTTGGCATGCAGTCCTGCAACTGTAAATCTGAGAATATAATTTTAAGGACAGGGTCGAGCTGTCTTATCTGAAGCATATAAAGTCTTAACTGCCATAGATAATGTCAACTGAAATTATTATTTCCTTTCCACCATAGATTATGGGGCAAGAGAACATAAATGGGAATTAAAAAATAAATTCAGCACATATATCAGAAAGCACCTTTTCATGTGTAGAATAATAAGTGCTCCGAATAGCCTGAGGGTGAAGTTGTTGAGGCAAAAAGTATCAGTGTCATTCGAGAAACAATTAGTTATCATCTTTGGGGAAATAGACTACTAAAAAAGATGTGTCTTGATGGACCAAATGACCTTTATTCATTCTCCAAAATATATCCCATGTTCTTATAATTCTATTGAAGACTATTTCAGCATTTTGGCCTCAAGCAATGTCAGTTTTTGCTTGAATTATTCTGCTCACCAGTACACTGACAATATGATTTCTTTGCTGTACTCCTGCAAATAAAGCAAACAATGGCCAGATTCACTCATAATGTTTCAGCACCTTGACTATTTATCCGAGCACATACTATATTGTGTCATTATCTTAAACCCATCCTGGTTATAAATAGCCAGGTCTTTTGCATATTTACTTGGAAGTAACTACCAGTAATTAATTATTTAATTAAATTAACATTTCCATTAAAAAAGAAATATAATCAATTGAGGAAAGTCTGAGGGCCTTGGGAATGTTTAGTTTGGAGAAGAGGAGGTTGAGGGGGGACATGATTGCTCTCTTTAAATATTTGAAAGGCTGTCATTTGGAGGAGGGCAAGGAGCTGTTCCAGTTGGCAGCAGAGGGTAGGACCTGAAGCAATGGGCTTAAATTACATGCACAAAGGTACCGGATGGATATTAGGAAAAACTTTTTCACGGTCAGAGTAGTTCAAAAGTGGAATCAGCTTCCTAGGGAGGTGGTGAGCTCCCCCTCACTGGCAGTTTTCAAGAAGAGGCTGGATGAATACTTGTCAGAGATGCTTTAGGCTGATCCTGCACTGTGCAGGAGGTTGGACTAGATGGTCTGTATGGCCCCTTCCAGTTCTATGATTCTATGATTCTATGAGTTCAGTGGAACGTGTATCCAAAGAGAGTTTAAATGCATTCTAATAACACCAGTAATTATGGGTGATTATACTGCTTGGAAATCCATAATTCATAAAGATTCCATGCTTTTAAAATTTATGTTATTTATAGCCCGCCTTTCTCACTCAAGGAGAATCACACAGTGTTAGTCAAGATGATTTAATTTTATACATAGCTCATGATCTAAGATTTTTGTATATTTGCAGAAGGAAAACATACAAAAATATGGGGTGGCTGTCACAATTAGGGATGAGCCAGTGTTATCTGTCCCCCCCCCCCAATATGTGTCATTTTTGTCAACACTTTTGGCCTTCTACTTTTCCCTGTTGGTTTTGTATATTCATTTGTATGAGTATACAAAATATGCATAAAAATAAAGAATCATGGGTTTGAGTCACAAAATACATAAACTAATAGAAAATGGGATTTTAAGCTGAAACAGCAAAGAAAATAAATTTGAAATCATCCTTGTACAGATCTCTCTTTCCCCTCCTTTCTGGTACCTGGACCAACAACAGCAACATGAGTTGGTGTTCTGTAATACAACATTTGCTGCAACAACAAACAGATTTGGGAGCAGTGTTTGCAGGAAAGTGTATTTAATTATATTGAGGTGGCTTACAACTAAAACAACTAAAACAATAAAGGCATTTAAAAACAATCTTTTAAAAATAAGCCAATCCATTTAAAATGTATGAATGCGGTTAAGATGTTCCATGAAACACAAGCCAGGGCATAAAAAAAAGAAGCATACAGGGCATAGGCTAGAAACAGACTGTAAAAACAACTAAGGAAAGATGCAGCCCATCAGATAAACACCTCAGTAAGAAGTAGGGGTCATTTTGTAGAAAAAGAACTGCAGGAACTCATTAGCATAACTCATTAGCATATGCACACCCCTTGCCATCACCAGAAGTGTGTCATTGGCATAACTGATTTGCATATGCCACATCCTCTGACATCACTGGGGGGGAAGCTTTATCACCCTCCAGAGTACCCTTTTTCTCCGTCCAGAGGAATACAGATATGTATTCCTAGGGCCCTTCTGGAAGATGACAAATCGACAGATGACAATCAAAAGATGACAAAAAATAACCTCAGAGGAAAAAAGTCACTACATAGTGTAATACACACTAAGGAACAACCCTGTCCTTGCAGTGGCAATGATCAAACTGAGGGAGATGTCCCTTCAATGGGCTTAGACTGCAGTAACTCTGCTTAAAATTGCACTGTAAGTCACTTAACTCTACAATCCTCTCTAAGTGGCCACCTTGTGCACTTGCTAGACCAGCACAGAGCTTTCTAACACAGTTCAGACCTCAACTGCATCTCCTGAGCAACTCAAGAAGGAAAATGGCACGCTAGGCAGATAACTGAAGCAGTAGAGCTGAGCCTCAGATGAAATGAATTCGAGATCTGTGGATATTAGTATTCATGATCTGTGGATTGATTTTCTCTCTCTCTCTCCCTCCAGTCCACACTCTCTCTCTCTCTCTCTCTCTCTCTCTCTCTCTCTCCAGTCCACACACTCCCTCTCACACACTCGGGAGTCAAAAATGAAAATAAAGCAAATGAAATCAATGTACTCTCCTTTAGAAAGCCAGCCCCAGCAGCCCGACTTACAGGCAGTCACTCGCTCACTCACTCAGAGTCATGAATGAAGATAAAGCAAGTGAAATCAAAGCAGGTTACTCTCCTTTATACCAGCTGCCTGGCTTGCAGGCAGTCACTCACTCACTCACAAGTCAGGAATGAAACTAAAGCAAGTGAAATCAAAGCAGCTTGCCCTCCTTTACACCAGCAGCTCAGCTTGCAGGCAGGCAGGCAGGCAGTCACTCACACTCTCTCACTCACTTACTCACGAGTCAGGAATGAAACTAAAGCAAGTGAAATCAAAGCAGCTTGCCCTCCTTTACACCAGAAGCCCAGCTGGCAGGCAGGCAGGCAGGCAGGCTCTCTCTCTCTCACTCACTCACTCACTCACTCACTCACTCACTCACTCACTCACTCACTCACTCACTCACTCACTCAGGAGTCATGAATGAAAGTAAAGCAAGTGAAATCAAAGCAGCTTACCCTCCTTTACAAAGATAGCCCCAGCAGCCCGGCTGCTGCCTCCACTTCCTGCTGCTAAAGAGATGGGCAGCAGGGAGGCAGCATTGAGGAAAAGAAATCACGTGGGCAGGGCCAAAACCCACGTGATCTCTTTTCAGAGCTACCAGAATGCCGTTCCGGCGCATTCCCCCTCCAAATGAGCCCTGGTAAGAAGAAATGTTTTGGTCTGCCACGTAAAGGAAGCAATGTAATCACCAGATGAGTCTCAAAAGGGAAGGCATATCAAAGGTGAGGTGCTATCTCAGAATATGTCCTGTCTTTGGTCACCACCACATGCTACAACTTGCAGGTGGGAACACAGAGATGAGGGTTTGGAAAATTCTGAATTGCCAGGCTGGACAATATAGGTGGAGATGGTTTGTTAAGTCCCCTGGCCCCAAGTTGTGAAGGTAAGAATAAGTACTTTCAATTGTATCAAGAAATATATGTGCAGCCAGTGCAGATCTTTCAGTACAGGGGTGATATGCTCCTTGTATCTATTCACCAATGATAACCTAGCCTCTACAATTTGGACAAACTGAAGTTTATGAAGTTTTCAAAGGCATTCCCACCCCCCTAAAGCCCATTAAAATGTAGTCTAAGAGAACAGGCACTGAGAAAAGAAGGAGAATTTCCTGGATCTAGCAATGCTAACAATTTTGTTTAAGTTTTAGCTTCATAAATGCAATTTGACATATACCTCAGTTATCTAACACAACACACTATGGATCCGATGGATGGGCCAAGGAGACCATGAATAACTTGTTTGCACACACTTTCCTCAGTAGTTGCTACCGCTACCATTGTCTAGATTTTCCAGGACAAATCTGTAATTCCTATTCCATTGGAAATTCTGAGAAGATATTGCCCCTCCCCCCAGTTGAAATAAAAGGTAAACACAAAGCTTGGGTATAAAATTGGGCCACTTCATTAATTTCAACATAAACAGTCAATACGGCAAGGGATCTAACTAACTAGTGGTACAGGTCAAGCCCTAGGGTCACCCATGACCTCCACCATGACCTGTCTGGGTGAGCCCCCACTGCTGTGGGGGTGAGCCATACAACACATGGCTGGTACCCAACCGGCCAGGCAAATGGTTCCCCCTACAAGCTTGCAGCACCTTGTCGTAAAGCAGAAGGGCCTTACTTGTACAGGGGAGCCACATGGCAGTCTGCCCTCGCAACTGGCTGCCGTGGAGCCCACCAGTCACTCCTGACAGACCCCAATTCCCCATCAATGGGGATGAGCCAAGGGGGTCACCGTCCTGCTCATTTCCCCATCCTAACCTGCCACCGCTAGGGCCAAGCCTCTGCTTAGGCCCTTGCACCCTACAGGTGACTTACGGCCAACCTGAGCCCTTGCCGTAAATCATCCAGGAATATGTCACAGCCAGCAACCGAAAGGTAGACCCCATCACCTCTGTAGAGGTTGGTGAATTCAGTACACTGGGGGGCATCCAATAATGCCCCAGCCCTTCCCAAAAGCCAAGGGCATTACCATCCAGATGAAAGACCAAAACAGGAGGCAGAGGACTGCACCTCCCCTAGAACCATCAGGCCACTACTTGCCTGGGTGCTGCAAGCCTGTGTGAGCCTGTAAGGAAAGGGCCATGCCCTGTAATTCAAGGTCAACACCCTCCAGGTGAATGATGAGTATATGAGGTGGAAGTCTGTACCTCCCCTCAAAGCATCAGGCCATTACTTGCCTGGGCGGTGCAAGCCTGTGTGAGCCCGTAAGGAAAGGGCCATGCCCTCTGAGCCAAAGTCATCACCCCCCTGGTGAATGACCGGGATGTGAGGCAGAGGTCCACACCTCCCCTCAAAGCATCAGGCCACTATTTGCCTGGGCGGTGCAAGCTGGCATGACCTGAAAGGAAAGGGCCATGCCCTGTGAGCCAAGGTCATCACCCTCCTGCTGAATGACTGGGATGTGAGGCAGAGGTCCACACCTCCCCTCAGAACATCAGGCCACTACTTGCCTGAACGGTGCAAGCCTGTAAGGAAAGTGAGATAAGGTCATCACCCCTCTGGTGAATCACCAAGCTGTGAGGCGAAGGTCTGCACCTACCCTCGAGGCATCAGGCCACTAATTGCCACTAATCGCCTGGGCGGTGCAAGCCTGCATCAGCCTGTAGTAAAAGGGGGCATACCCTGTGAGACGAAGTGAAGCAGAGGACCAGAACTCCCCCTGATCTATTAAGCCCACTACCAGCTGGAGTGCAACAAGTCCTTGTAAGCCTATAGGAAATGGGCATGCCACGACCCTGAGGTCACCCAGGTGAACCCTCCCTCTTGCCTCCTAAACTGCAGCACAGGAGCATAAATGGTCTGACCAGTTTCATAACTCTTTTTGGGGGGTGACTTGAGAACATGGACTGCCCCTTGAATTGTCAGACCAAAAGCGAACAATGCAAACAAAACTTTACCGCTAGACATGGGCACGAACGGGAAAAAAACCCAGAACACCCTGTTTGATGTTCAGTGCCATCCACGAACAATGAACATGGACGAACATGAACTGTTCCAGGACATGTTCATTGTTCATTGTTCATGGGGGCCAGAACCACACCAACCCCCCGCCCACTTAGCCCCCTCCCCTCACACCCACTCACTTGGCCCTTTAAATATCCCTTTAAACTATCAGCTGGCAGGCTTCAGCGGGGAATTCCCCCTGCCGACTGCCAGCTGCTATTTTAAAGGGCCGGGAGAGCAGTCGCACAGCCAGGCTGCCTGCCCAGTGCGAGGGGGGGAGGAGATTCTCCCTGTCCCTCTTGCACCTGGGAGAATCTTCCCAATGTCCAATACCCACCAAATTTGCAGGGGATATAGACCGCACTGTCCTCTGAAGACTCTCCCCAAGTTTCAGAGAGATCACACCTCAAGAAAGGCATGTTCCATACCTCTCCCCCTTTAGTCCTCACTGTCCTCTGATGACCCCCCCCCCATTCCAGAGAGATTGCACCCTGGGAAAGGCATGATCCATGGCTCTCCCCCTTTGGTCCCCACTGTCCTCTGAAGACCCCTCCCCCCAGTTTCAGAGAGATTGCACCCCTGGAAAGGTATGATCCATGCTTCCTTCCCTTTGTTGTCATTTTCTGTTCACAGTGGCAAAAACTGGACTCTCTGGTGGAAGGTACTTTGAGGGGTTACAAACTGACCTTCCCAATGTCCAATACCCACAAAATTTGCAGGGGACATAGTCCTCACTGTCCTCCGAAAACCCTACAAGTGAGCTTCTAAACAATATGAAGCCATCTGCCCCTCAGATGGCTGCAATTCACCCCTGAGGCCTACAGGAAAGGCCTTGCTGATGCTTCTGGAAGTACTCCTCCCAACAAAGGGAAAAAGGGAAAAGAAGCCTAGGTAGGCCAGAGGCCTACGGGGACTGGACCTCACTCTGCTTTAGCCCTCCTGACTGATACACAAAAGGCCCCAAATTTAAATAAGAAAAAATATCTGCCAAACTGCTGGGCCCTGGCTCTCATCCTGGTATTTGAAGGTAGCAAGCTGTTGTTGAAGGTAGCAAGCAGGGAAATAGCACAGCTTCTCCAAGGCAGCTACTGCTGCCTAGACCTGAAGGCCTTCAATAAAACCAGCCTCAGAGGAGCTTAGCTTGAAGTGTGCTCTGCTCAGGCCAAGCAACAAAGACAACTGTGTGCTGGGGAAGAGTACTGCAGGCAAATATGCCTTTGGCTCTGCCCATTCAGCAAAGCCCTCAGATGCCTAGGAAATGCCCAACTACCTTTCCTTCTTCCGGGGCTGCAAACACAGTCCCCGTCCAAGCTGCAGTGCTGCCATCTGGATGGGCCAAATTGTCTATGTAGGATTTTTTATATATGTATACATAGGTTGTTGTGTGAATGTGTTTAATTGAAGAGTAAACACCTTAGGTGCATATATATATATATATATATATATATATATATATATATATATATATATATATATATATATATATAAACAAAAAGAGTAGGATTCCGTTGTTCTGAGACTATAGGCCTAATTCTTGGCTTTGGTGATTACAAAAGAGTAGGGTTACCAGGTCCCCTTACCCTCCCGACAGGACAGGTACCTGGCATTCACCTTCTCTGTGTCCCTTGTGTGTGCAGTTTGTGCATGTGCGCCTCTGCACCCCACCATGATATCAGTTCCAGTGATGTCATTTCCAGGTAATGTCATTGCGCCAGTGCATGAGCGCGTGCATGCATTGCAATGGCCTGCTTTGAGCCTCAAATGGGCCCAATTAGGCCTGTTTGCAACCCAAATCAGCCCACTGCGAAGCACAGTAGCTCTCTAGGGTGGTGTAATGGCATCACTTCTTGGAAACATGCCTGAGAGGCCTGTTCCCATGCATTTCCCGCTGCTGGCTAGATGAATGGTGGCAGGGGGTAGAGGGTGAAAGTGAGGAATCACCCACTCCCACTGGGGGACTAGTAACCCTAAAACTGAGAAAGATGTCTGTGAAAGGAAATACTTAATTCCAACTACCATCCACCCCTTCATAGATTGGTAAATAGTCAAAAATAAAAGAAACAGTACCTTTGCCCAGTCATCTTCTGTCCCTTTCCTCTGTTTTGAATTAGCAAGGTATATCTAATGTTTTGATTAAGAACTAGTCACAGATTTTTGTTCTGCATAGTGTAAAGAGTTTTTGTCCTAACTTGGCAACAGTACATCCCTCCCTCAGTGTTAACTGTATATAGATGATCTGATATCCTGGTTATAAAATCTGCTACAGAACTAAGATCTTGGCTCTAAGGTATTTTGATGCTGAGTGAATATAGCAGAATAGGGAATTTACAAAATGATTATGCAGCTACCAGAATGTAGATGAAATATTTCCTTTGCTGTTTAAATAAATAAAAATGTATTGAATGGCACATTTAAAATCATTGCCTATTCACACAACCCCTCTTTCCCCCAGAAATAGTAGATGGAGTAAAAGGCAGATGGGCCATTAAAAAGATGGACATTGGAACCTACATAAGAAGAAAATGTCTGCAGAGAACTGGATTATGAATAACCTGTGTTTCATGTATGTTCTTGCCATTTGCCTTTAGAGTCATGGACATGGTCTTTTAAATTTTTTTTAAGTCTCATTAACAATATTAAATACAGTGTTATTTATGTATTTGCATACTTGTATATAGATTTTTCTGATTCTGTCAAAAACTAAAATGAGTGAAATGTTGGAGAGAGGGTAACTCCAGAGTAATTAATTAATTGATATAGAGTACAAGTGAGGTCCCCTATGAGAAAAGGACGTTGCATCAGCTGGAACACAAGGTGAGTAGAATGCCTCCAAAACAATTGCAGTATCTGCTGTATGAGGTATATTTTAAAAGATGCTCCAGGCACAGGAATTGCAAGGATGTTGTCTGAAACTTTTCAAAAGAACAGCAAGCATGCTTCAACTTGTTAACAACTGCCATTATGCCATCAAAGTCATGGCATTGCTTGACTTCCTGTTTGCCTCTCAGGTCATTAAAAGCATCCTTACCCAGATAGCCCAGGTAAGCCCAGTCTCATCAGATCTTAGAAGCGAAACAGGATTAACCTTTGTTAGTAATTGGATGGGAAACCTCCAACAAAGACCAGGGTTGATAAATAGAGGCAGGCAATGGCAAACCACCCCTGTTAGTCCCTTGCCTTGAAACCCCCAGCAGCTATGACTTGACAGCACTTTCCACCACCTCCAGATGGAGTGCCTAGACAGTCTATCACCCAAGCAACTACTATTCTCCCATCAGAGTCATAGAAGAATCTGGATCCTCCCTGTTAGGTTCTCAAGACACTAAAGGTCTTGCTCTGGCTAGACAGGCAAAAACTTATGAAAGGGGGAAATAGATTTTGCTTATGATTATAGAAAAATAGTAAGTAATTTAGTAAGTAAGTCAGCACTTAAGACCAATCTGTAACTGGTAGATGTTTCCAACTAACTTTATGAATAGTGTTTAGGACTTCAGTATCCAAAGATGAAGCAATTTCTGCTTCATCATTTTGTTGTCTTATTTTGGTTCATAATTAAGTTGCCATTTTTATTTCCTGGCAAAACCCCTGTGTCTTTAACAGCTGCACAGGTAGATAATACGCAGCAAATTAAGCTTTGCTCATTTCTGTATCATAAAGGTTTCATCAGTTATATTTTTGCATCTCATACCATTGCTAAAGGCATTAGTGTTCTTCTGGAAAAAATAAGGTAATCCTAACCAAATTCACACTGTAAAATTACAGTATTGTCCTATATTACCAACAGAAACATGTGCTGAAATGAAGGCCAAAATCTGCAGAGGTTGGATTCCTGTCTGTTTGCATTCTCTTATAAACACACATTAAATTACAGTTCTTATACAGTGAAGTTGATTTAGTGTCTTTTGCTGTTGTCATTATCTCACCGTTGTGCCTTGTAAATTCCATGTCCTTCTTTTTTCCCATTAATCTTTGTTAGTGTTTTAGTCATCTGCCTTTTGTTCTGTTCTTATTTCAACAACAGACTGTGAATTCTTGAAATGCTGACTACTGTGGGCAGCCCTTTACTTTTTGTAAGTTGTCTCTTCTGTTGTTGGCAGGATAACTCAAACTGTGACCACAGGCACAAGACTCCATATTCTCCTTCCCTCAAGTCCCTCTTGTAATTAACTTCCTGCTGCTTCTCTTCGATAACTGGAGAACCAAAACACTTTGAGTTCTACTCAAGTATAAATCATGTGAATGTAGCATTGCTCCCCACTGGGTTGGGTCCTACATGGTTTGTAATAAGGAGTTTGCTAAACTTACACTATACTATGGTTTCTTTTCCCCTTCAGCCTGGTGGGGGAGGGGATTCTAAGCAATTGAGAAAAAAAATATACTCAAATGTATGCTCTTCTTTCTGCTACATCCCATATCCACTGGCTTTCATTTAAACCAAGATTCATAATTGGCTACCCCTATATATTCATATTAACAAAGAATTAAATTTGATTGATAATAATTGAACTGACTTCAGAGTTCTTAGTTTCACAGCCTTAACTAATAATGATCTCTTTTTGTGGGGTCTTTTTTAACATTCATTTAGAAAGATCAAGATGGGTAGCCATGTTAGTCTGCCTGCAGCAGTAGAAAAGAGCAAGAGTCCAGTAGCACCTATAAGACTAAAAAAAATCGTGGTAGGGTATGAGCTTTCATGAGTCACAGTTCACTTCTTCAGATACTGCTAGAATGTGAGTCCATATGTCCTTATATCTTGGAAAGTGGAGTGATAGCAGAAGCCTAATGATAATAGCTGGTGAATGACAATGGTAGGCATGATTGAATAGGGTGAGGTATGCAGAAGGTTAGTGGGTGATGAATGTTCAGTTCAGGTAGATGCATTGTCTTGAGCTTCATTATCAGTTGCAACTCAGACTGCTGAATTGCAATGGATAATGAAGCTCAAGACAATGCATCCACCTGGACTGAATTGAGACAAAGTCTTCCTGACTCATTACCAAGGCTGATTTCTCAAGATCCGCTACCTCTCTGCATACCTCACCCCAACACAAGCCTTAGAGGACAATGATCACTCTCAGTACTGTCTCCCACTTCAAAATGATTTATCAGATCCAATAGTGTGGGGAAAACAACTATATAGTCAATTGTGCTAGCATAGTAGGAAGACAGATATGTATAAGACTAGAGATGGGCACGAACTGGAAAAAAACTGAACCATACGGTTCATGGTTCATCAAATTTCAGGAACCACAAACGCTCATGAACCTGCCTCTGGTTTGTGAACCGGTTCATTTTGTTCATGAAAACATCACACCCAGGTCAGAAAATCATCACTTGCAGGTCAGCAGAAGGTCTGCAGGAAATCCATCCTCTGTTGCCTAGGAAACTGATTGATTGGCACCAGGCTGTCTGCAGTGATGAACCAAAAAATGAACCAAATGAACCAGCCTAAAAGTTTGTGGTGGTTCGTTTCGTCAGAAATGGGATCTGGCGAACCATGGTTCATGAACCACGAACCAGCCTAGTTCGTGCTTAATTTTGGTTCATATTTTGGTTCATGCCCATCTCTAATAAGAATCCCCTGACTTATCATACTTCATCCCATGTAGATTGTACAAGTTAAATGAGGAAACCGGCTTTACTAATTACGAAATCTAGCGAATAATGATCTAATAGTGAAGCTTGGTCAGCAACCTGAGCATTGATGTAAGTTTAAGTCTTAAAAGTATCCAAGCTAATCCTGACATTAAAATCCCCACCTAAGATCATTTTATAGCCAGGGTAGTGGAACATTAAATCCTCTAGGGTGGTAAACAACTGGTCCATTTATCCTGTGCCTTAGAACATTTTGGTGGTATATAAACATTAACACACAGGAGGGAGCCTGTATCTTGGCCCTTAATTGATACTATTTGTATATAATTTGGGCAAGTACTTTCAATAGCTTGACTTTCCACCTTCAAGTCAACTGTGACTAGCACTGCCAGGCCGCCACTACCCCGCCTTTTAAAGTAGTTCTTAAGTGCCAGTATGGCAAATATCTTAGAACCCTGAAAGGTTAAAAAGGCAGGGTCCTGTACCCATGTTTTCTGCACTAATAGGATATCAAATTTTTGTAGAAGGTTCGGGAACTCTAAGTCATGGAATTTATTATGCTAGCCCCCCAAATTCTATGACAATATCTTTAATTGCCAATCCCTTGCTGTTGTATCCCCATCTCCTCTGATGTCATGCAGAGTACAGCCACTTTTGGGAGAAACTCCATAGGTAGAAGGTTGGTGTTCATGAGGAAGTGCATTATGCATTTCAAGTTCATATTCCATCAACTGGCTAGTAGGAGACTGATCGTGGGTTTTGAATTTTTCTGGGGTGATGCTGGAAAGTGGGGCTGGTGTTGAGATACTTGGATTCATTATCAAAGGGCATACTCTGTGTGATATGATAAACACTTAGGTTGGTGAAACTTCTTTAGATTTCAGTATCTTTTTCCTTAGCCAATCTAGTCTTGATGTTATTGTGGACTGTTCCTCTTCTGGAAGAGTCTGATAGGCTTTAATCAGGTCTTCCTCAATTGAATTATCAAGATGGAGGCACTCGTTTCCACATTGAAGATCTTTGGATGCAGCTGACATGCTGGTTTCGTTCTGTTGAGGTGTAACTGTTGAGGTTTTCTCTTGTTGCGGTTTTGTATACAGAGGTGTTATGATTGAGTCAGTAAATACTCTCGTCAGAAAAATCCCTCTAGAACTCATGAAGGATTTTTGCTGGAGTTTCAATGCAGGCATTCTAAAACTACTAAAAGTTAGAAGATCCCTCTGTGTTTGTTGCTGATTGTTTAATGTTTCTGTTGTAGTTAGATCTATTGGCATGTTGATTTTTGGGAAGAGAGTTCTCAGATGCAGAATGACCTATTTCTTGTTCCTGTATTGTGATTATGGAATGGTAATGGGCCAACCCAGAAATCTGGGCAAACAAAAACATCCCCCCTTACACCCCCTCAGATCAAAAATTAAAACAATTTTTCCCAGTTCACACCCCTACCTTGCACTCAGTTTATGATTGACTCACTCCCAGACTCACCCCCAGCCTTTAAACCCTAATATACTCTGGCCTAGTGCAGTCAGAGGCTTGACAGAATTCATTTGATATCAAACCAGAATTTTTCACTTAAGGTACTTGCAAATATAAGCAGCCTGGCTGCCAAGAGAACTCAAAAGCATATTAATAAAGGTGGTCAGGTGGGAGGGGGGTGTCTTACAATACTCGTCATACAATGGCAGTAAGCAAAGATCTCTGTTTGCAGGACAATAATATACCCTATCAGGATCTCCCTTACAATACAGATTTTGCAAAAAACCTGATAAGATTCATGAAAAGGACCATCTACCCATCTCTTGTCCCACTATGGAAAGGTATTAATTATGTCTACTGCCTGGGTAATTCAATATCTCAACCACACACATCTCCCCTTACCATTATATCACAGAGAAAGAAATCCAAAACAGGAATACACAGAAATAAGACTCATTTCATTCAAACGGACTTACTCCCAGGAAAGTATTTTGAGGACTGCAGCAATAGATGTATTCCATAGATACATCTTGTGTACCTCACAAGACAATAGCAAGCTACATGCTGACATTTCCCCCAATGAAGGATCAGAGCCTAAAAATTCACCAAACAGAGTGCAGCTCCAAAATTCCTAAATGAAAGGCTAGAACCTGGAACTAAGCACAGTAATGGTGTGGATCCTCATATCACACCAGTTTCATCGACTTTACCTATCTGTTCCCAAATAAATCAAGGTGCATAAAAGGCTTTTCTTAAGCTTCTCAATTTTGTATTCAGTTCTGCTCTCAAAACCTCTCCTGCAGCAAATATGAGACCATGATATTCCATCTTGAGACAGAGGATATAATACCTTCTCTCTCAAAACCTACCTTCAATGTCCTTCTTCCCATTCCTCTTCCCACTTTATCCTCCCTGACTTCTAGATGGCCCGCATTTAGTCCATACGCCTCCAAAGCACCACTTCTATTTGGACCAGAGAATACTTTCTTCTGATCATAAAATGTGTTCCCTATTAATTCCTTTGCATTTTCTGGTTCCTTTTTATACACCCCTGCATTTATCTCTTCTTCCCAACTTGGCTTTTCTCTGGACTATCTACATAAGAATAGAATATTTGGTGGCAGTGTTTTAAAGTTATTACAGTTGGACACTGTAATAAAGTTATTACAGTTGGGTTTGCAAAGTGAGTGGTTTCTGGATTTATCAAGTACAAATTGTTAGTGTATTGATTATTTGAACAATTCATTTTTACTGTGTCATATTACTTCCATTTTACTTTTCTTTGCTAATCTGTACAATAACATTTTTTCCTGGTTAAACTTCTGTCTACTTTTTCTCTTATCTTCTTTGGGAGGCTTAGTTTTGTTAAAGCCTTGATCAATGTGTACCAAAATTAAAACAACCTCCAGGATCCATGTCTCATTCTACATGTATAGAAGTTAATCACACATTCATACCCTGACACGAGGACCAGTTTGAACAATATTATGCCTTGTCTTTGCCACTACAGTTGGAATGAAGAAGCAGACACATAATTTTGGGAACTAAAGAGCTGCTTTATTAATGTAACAGCAACATATTATGAAACACAGCAAGGGCCTAAACCAGAGGTACAGGTTGGGCTCTGGGGTCACTCCTGGACCTCCACCCTAATGTGTCTGGGCAAGTCACACGCTGCCCCAGATGCGAGCCATGCATCATATGGTTGGGACCCGGCCTGGCCAGGCTAAGTGGTTCACCCCTTTAAACCTCCCCCACTCAGCTGTAAAGCTGCAGGAGGATACTGACTTGTCCAGGGATTCCCCACCAGTGCATCTGTCCTCACAATTGGGCCATAAAGCAGTCAGCCGGTCCTGGCAGACCCCAGTTTTCCCACCAATGGGGATATGCTAAGGGTGCTCACTGGCCCGCTTCTTTTCCCCTAACGTCTCACCTGCTACCAC
Organism: Eublepharis macularius; assembly: GCF_028583425.1. NCBI lineage: Eukaryota > Metazoa > Chordata > Lepidosauria > Squamata > Eublepharidae > Eublepharis > Eublepharis macularius. Next base: position 123,203,022 of record NC_072792.1, read on the forward strand.
CAAGGCCAAGTCTTAGCTTAGGCCGAAGCACCCCACACATGGCTTAAGGCCAACCTGAGCCTTTGCTGTAGATCATCTAGAAATAATCTGTTACCCTTATGAGAAAGGTGCACACCATCCCCTCAGTAGAGGTCTGCAAATTCGACCCTAATTTGCGGATGAGGCAAATAAATTCCCAACCCTGCTAACATAGCCTTGAACAGGGCTCTACTGGCCTTCCGCCTAGCCCATTCTATCACCATAGGTTCTAATGTTTCCTGCCACAACCAGTGCAGAAGCATTGCAGACCAGAAAATCAGTATACTAGGCCACTACTTGCCTATCTCCTGCAAGTCTGCCTGCGCCTGTAAGGAAAGGGCCTTATCGTTCATCAATTCAAGGTCATTCTAGCCCAGGTGAACCACCACTCTTCCCCTCAATCAAGAGAGGCAGCAGCCCGAACCACCAAAGGCCTCTTCTACCTTGCTATACAAAGGTGGCCCATCAGCTCAGGCCAAGCTGTGACCCAATCACTGTCCTCTTGGCCTGGTGGGATGCCCAGAAAACCATGCTGTGGTCACAGATGTGGATCCTCAGCCTCTCCTGCCAACCAACAGCACCTAGAAAAGAAAAGAAAACAGCATCAGCAACAGCGTCAAAAAGTAACATGTTTAAAGCAGCCAAACGTAGGCCCAATAAGTGGAAGAATGCCAATGCCTGACTCTCTGAATGTTGGGACCTGTGAAGCTCATGGCAGCAGCAGTGGACGCAGCCCCAATGTGGAATGATTTGGTTCCAAATCTGACACCTGCCAGACCAATTTATTAAGCACCCACCCCCTGACTGTCCAAAATTGGTACTTGGTCAGCAGGAACCCATCAGAATGGTGAAATAAGATTCCCCGCTCATCCCTCCTGAGTTCAATATAATTCCAGAGAGCTAAAACAGGGCACAAATCCCTCTCCACACAGAGGCTGAGTCTGACTTTCACTCCTTTCTGCTTTGGGTCAGTCTTGGAGCAGTGGATTGTTATAACAACGCCGTTCCCCTCAAATTTTACATCCTTGGCAAGCAAGGCACGACCAGATTGATCATTAAAAGACTAGGGAACTAGCTCGCTGACTCTGAGCACACCAAAAAAGGGTGTCAAGAAGTCTGCATGAAAAAGCACCTCTTCACACCTAGAATTACATACTTTGACCGACGATGCCTTTAGCCCTCAAAGAATTCCTGGGGAGATGGGCTGCCATTGGTCTCTGGGTGCTGCAGCCTCTCAAGACTACTCCTCCAACATCTTCCAAATGTGGTAGTCACCAGTGGGATCGGCAAGGCCTCACACCTTTGAAGCAAAAGCCAGAGCCACCAGCAGGCTTCTACTATATCTGACCACCTGTCCCTTACCTTTCTGTAACATGCAAAAAAACAACAGGTGTTTCACCGGGATGGGCCACAGCTGGTGAAGACCAGCCTCCCGCCTGAACCCCATGAATTGCTGTACTGTGCAGTCATATGCTCTCTGGGTACTGGGGGCCAAGGCTAATTGGATGGCCCTGAAGGACTCATGCTCCCTCCACCAGAGATCTGGAGGCATCTGAGCTGGCAACAAGTCAGCCTTGAAGGCAAGCTGATGAAACCAGTCCTTCTGCAGGTGAGACAGGGTGTCTGCAACTCCATTGTTCATGCCAGGTACATGCCTGGCTGAGAACAAAATGTTAAGGTGCAAGCACCTGAGTGTAAAAACATGGACCAGCTTCATTCCCCTAGCTGATTTAGATGAGAGGGAATTAACCATGTGAACCACTGTCATATTATCACACCAAAAGTGCACAGAGTGGTTAGTGAGCTCATTCCCCCACAAGTAACCCACCATCAGGATTGGGAAAAATTCAAGGAATGTCAGGTCTCTACACAGACCAAATTCCACCCAGTTGTTCCACCCATCCCCCCTGTAATCCGCAGTCGATGATACGGAAGCCTAAGGGAACCGATAGCCTCGCAAAGGCACCTTAGAAAAGCCCTACTGGGGGCCATCACCCGGCATGCAAAATTGAGGTAGCCCACTACCTGCTGCAGCTCCAATAGTGAGACCTTCCAGCTCCCAAGAAGGCTACACAATTGAGCCTTAAGGTCCCGGAGGTTATTGGCCAGCAACCATGAGGTTTGCTGCACCGTGTCCAACTCTATGCCCAGAAATGTAAGAATCTGAGATGGGCCCTCAGTCTTTTTGTGAGCCAGAGATATGCCAAGTTCCTTTGAAAGCCTAACAAAGTCTTCCAGAAGCCAGGAACACTGGCCAGAACCTGCTGAGCCCACAAAAAAGAATGTATCACCTTATTCCTCAATGATGGCAAAACAACACCAAGGTCCCTAGTGTGGGCTTCAATATGGATGATAAAATATAAGAATTTCATATATATATTATAAGATGCATTTTGACTTCTGAATTTATCGTAGAGTAGCAGTAAATTATATTCATTGTGACAATATTTTACTTTACCCTGTAAACAGCCATCGTTCTTCAGAAAGTGTTTAAATTCCAGAGTTTGAATATCATTCATTTATAAGATTTCTCAAGAAGGCCTTAAATGCAAAACTAACGGAATTCTAAATCAAAGGCAGAAAGAGCTATTCTGAATGGATAAGCCTTACTACGTTATATGATGAATCGGAGTCCGTAAGGCTGTTTCGGCAGTTTGCACTGATGCCACTCCAAGGAAGAAGAAAATGGAAGAAAGGTTTGGAAAGAACACTGCATGTCTAAAAATATGGACAGTGTTGCACAGGAGAACTGAGAATAATGTTCCTGGTAATATCAAATGCAAAGGTTGAAAGCCAGCGTATGAATGCTCAAAATAAATAAATAAATAAATAAATAAATAAATAAATAAATAAATAAATAAATAAATAAATAAATAAATAAATAAATAAATAAAGAAAGAAAGAAAGAAAGAAAGAAAGAAAGAAAGAAAGAAAGAAAGAAACAGACAGACAGACAGACAGACAGACAGACAGACAGACAGACAGGAGTCATAAGCATGAAAAATAAGTCATTTTCTGGCAGCTCAGTCTTAACCCCCAAGACAGCATCGTTGCTCATGCGTTGACGTAAATGGGGTGCTGCTCCACGGCTTCCTATTTTGCAGGAGAGTCCTGCCAGCGCCCGTGCGCAGCAAGGCAAGGTGTGGCCACTGCCAGGAATGCCTTCCCGCTGTTCCTCTGACAACTCTGCTCACACCAGCCAATGGCCACACCCCTCCCCTGACAGGCAGGCGAGGGGCAAGCAGCGGTACAGCCAATGGGGAGGCCACGATCCCCGCTGCCGCCAACAGCCCTGCCTCAGAGAACAGGCATCCCTGCCAGGGAGTGGGGCAGAGGTGACAGTGAAGGTCCAGATCAAACACCCACCCTCTCACCCATCCACCCTCCATTTCTGGAGGGCAAGGCCAGTGGCTGCAGCTTGGTGCGCCTGCAAATCCTCGCTGCCACCACCACTGCTACCACGAGAAACAGGTTCCCTCTCCCTGAAAAGTGGGACCAGAAAGCCTGCAGCACTTGGGAGCAGCCCCCAGGATCCAGAGAGGCAGGTGAGGGCGGGTTCCACAATGAGTGACAGGAATGCCCATTGGAAACCATGCAATAGGCCAGAAGGGAGTGAAAAGTACCCACAGACTTGCACCAGCACCATTTGAACAAGCACTGCATCACAACAATGCAGGAATGCAGGTTAGACATTGAGAGCCACGCCCCCCCGTGGACTGACAGCCTGCAGGAGCAGAGAACTGCTCTGGGCGCTGCCATTCACCCCCTCCCTGGCCTAGATTTTCCAAGTCCATCCCTGCTTTCAAAAACAGCAAAATGGAGGGTGGTCCATCCTTTTGCAGGAGGAGGAGATCCGAAGATGTCACTCCACAACCCCCACCTCCCTGCAGTAACTTGTGCCTTCCCCTCTGCCTGGCTTATCAGACACCAGCAGGTCAGACCATCAGAGAATGAACGTCCTCTGTGGAGCATCCCCCCCTCCCTGCTAGATATTCATGGGCCATAGTTCAATTCCCACGCCACTGCCTGAACTTACTGTCCGGAACCGGCTCCGCCAGCCCCGGACTGGGCCAGGCTGGCCCCCCTCCTACCAACCCCACCAGAGGCTGGGCGCCCGCCCCCGCCCCACTCACCTACGGGCCCACAGCCCCACCAGGAGACGAGGAGCACCTCGGAGGCACGCTGCCGCCATGGCCGCAGCAAGAGGTCCGCCGGCCATCTGAACAATGCAGGGATGCCCCGGCCCATCCCGGGCCCGGCCAGGCGGCAGCCAGGCAACCCAGCAACTCGGTCGCCGGGGCCACCCTCGGATGGCTGGACAGTGCCACCGCCCCCGTGGCGAGCAAGCCCCAGGTGCCTGAGCCAGCACGGCGGGTGGAGCTGGGATGCCAGGGAGCCGCCGCCAAACAGGGTGGAGGCCTGGAAGCAGGGAGGGGAGGCAGGGCAGTCAGAGGGCCAGGGCCCTCTCCTGATTGGCTGGGAAACGGCTGGGGAGGGACAGGCAGGGCCAGGGCCAATCCCAAGAGGGAGGCTCAGGGGGGAGGCAGGCTCAAGGAAAGGCAGATGTGGAACGGGGAGGGGAAATGGGATGTGAAGGATGGGAGCAAACCAGGGAGGAGATCCTCAGATGTGGCAGGGGGGAGGAATGGGCAGGTAATGGGGGACGAGGGATGATTGGCAAGCCCTTGGGGGGAGGGGCAGATGGGTGCTATAAAGAGAGGAGTTCCCCATGAGGCTGGGGAGGAGAAGTTGGGTGTGAGTTGGCCAGAGAGATTGCAGAGGTTCACAACCCAGTGGGCAGGAAGGGGGCCTTGGTGATGTAACCACCACCTCCGCCTGGTCTGAGGCCAAGGGAACCCTCCCGCCAAGGCACCTGGGAAGACAGCGGAAGGGGGAGACCGCATGGCGGGTGCGGCGGCGGCTCACACTTACATTGAGGAGAGGGAAGGAGGCACAGGAGCCATTCAGGGCACCACTTGACACCTGCTCCTCCTGGCAGCAGAGCCCAACCCCATTGATCCAAGCCCCAAGCCAGGAAAAAATTGTGGAGATGTGCAAGATGTCCAAACGGGGAGTTGGGAGGAGTAGCATCTATTTTCAAAGACGGAGGAGCAAGTGAACAGACAGCAGTTTCTTGTTTTTCAACACATATTTTATTAAACTAGAAAAGATGCAGAGGTTCTCTGGACTGGGACCAGCATACCTAAGGGACGGCCTCTCTCCATATGTGCCCTAGAGAAAGCTCCGATCAGCTGGAAAACATCTGCTGGTGGTCCCTGGCCCCAGGGAGGCTTGGTTGGCCTCAACCAGGGCCAGGGCCTTTTCAGTCCTGGCCCCAACCTGGTGGAACTCTCTGTCTGAGGACACCCAGGCCCATCAGGATCTTCCATCATTCTGGCGGGCCTGTAAGATGGAGATGTTCCACCAGGCATATGGTTGAGGCCAGCATGAGATCCTCACTGAGCCTCCCACTAAGTGTGGTGTTATACAGTGTCCACTGGCCAGCTGCCCAACATATGGGTACAGCATGGGGCTATGTAGTGCCCATTTGTTTGCTGACCCATGTATGGGTTGCAGTACATTATCTGTCCGCTTCTCTCCCCCTGTATGTTGATGGGCAGGAATCTAAAATTGACCCCATCTTGGGACAGTTATTATTGGTTGTTGATTTTATGATGAACTGTTGTTTTATGAATTGTTTTAATCTTTGTATTATATTTTTATAACTGCTGTACTTCACCCTGAGCCCACTTACGGGAAGGGTGAGTTAGAAATGTAATAATAATAATAATAATAATAATAATAATAATAATAATAATAATAATAATAATAATAATAATAATAATAATAATTCCTGCCAATGTGGCCAAGCTGCAGGCTGCCTTGGTAAACTGCTCCCTGTGTAGGACCTGACTGGCACTTGCGGAGACTTATGGGGAGCTCAGACAGCCACGCCCCTTGGTCTCCCAGACAAGTGGTGATCTGTCTGCAAGGGAAACAGACATGTGTTGAAAGTGATCCAGGCCAGTGCGCAGCTGATGCCAAGCCCACTCTGCAATGTCTGGAAAGGTGTCCTTTGGTTAAGAGCTGTGGCGGCAGCTCCACAGGTGCAGCTCGCAACCACATAATGCAGGACTCTCTGGTGTGACAGCGCTCTGCCTTGGGATGATCTTATCCCCTGAGGGAGAAAGTCAAGTGGCTGAGTACCCTTCAGCAATAGGGTGTTATGAACACCCAATCAACCCAACCACTGGCCATACCTCCTCCTCTGCCAGGAGAGGCCCGAGATGAGTGAGTCTGAACAGAGCTCCCACATGGGTAACGCCCCCCCCCCAAAAATTGGCTGTGTCAAATGCAGTTTTCTGGGCTGCCACTGCTGCACCCTCCTCCGCCGAGCCTCACCTGAAGAGGCTAGCGGTCAGGCAAGTTCAGATGAGGGAGAAGCTGGCACCAATCAATGAGCCAGGTTAGCCACTGCCCATCTCCTTCTTACCTGTCAGCGCTCCCTCATTCCTTGCCAAGCTGGAACTTCAGAGTCAGATAACCTACAAGGAGACTTGAGTGGTTATTGTTAGTCAGGCATTCTGTACTTTGTTGTTCTTCCCTTGAATGAGTGCAATGTTCTCCTAGTTTTCCTGCTAAGTCCCCCCCACCCCAGTGCACTCTCCCGCCTCATGCACAAAATACCCACTGCAGAAGGCAGACGGGCAGAGCGTTTAACTATGTGCTCACCTACCTGAGGTCATGAGCAGCACAGCTGGACATTTTGTAGCATGCGTGAGCAGGTGATTGGGTGTGGGGAGGGGGGCTCACCCACCCCAGAAGTGCATGCGGATTGGCCCCCATGATAGGTCCCATCCTATGCTCCTCCAGGCCACAGCGGTGGGACTGGGCATTGGGAGAGGGGCCCGAGTTTTCCCGTTCAATAGGTGCCTATGGGCTACGCCTTCTTTTTTTGTGGTGTAACTTTCCACCACTGCAAGGGGCGTTCCCGGGCCTGGAGTGGCTTTGGAAGCAGACTAACTCACAGCCCGCCCCCCGCCCCACCCCCTCCCACACCAGCGTGGGAGCTTGCACTGCATTTACGCCTCTGCCTGGCTGTCATGTGTGTCCGCCAGTGGCAACCAGTCTGCGGTAGTGCACCTCGACCGGGCGCTGGTGGAGAGGGGGTTACGTTGATGTAAGAGCCATTTATGCCGCTGCAAGGCTTAATTCTCTCCCTGTGCACTTTCCTCCCCTTTTAGGATTGAGCTGTTAATGTTCTATCAATTTTCATTACAATAATAATTATTTTTCTTTTCAGAGTAAATGACCAAATGCAGTCTTTAGAAAATAAATATATACTTTTACAATTATGTATAGTTGACATGCCATGTTATGGCAATGTAAGTGTTATAAGTTTTTGTAAGCACTGAAAGCAACAGTTCATCACGGTTAATCTTATTTTGCTGGATAACTAAGAAAAAGTGGCCAGGATCCTATGAAATGTTAATGGAGCCATATTAGTACTTAGTGGTATTCTGCTAACACAAGCAATTGAGAGTGTTTAACATTAACTTTTTGTTCAAGTTTCTTCTGCTGCAAGATATGTCCTATGTTCTTAAAACCTTTTAAAATGTGAATTATTTCTGACATCATATAATTAGTTTGTGTATCACATTCTAATCTATGTATCCATGGGAAAATAAACATTTTGCATTTCAGAAATCATTTTTTTGTCATACACAGAGTGTAGTAAATCTAAGTAAGGGAAAAATATCTTGGGCATAGGGCTATAAATGAGGCCCTATATATTAAAGGGAATGAACTCTAGGGACTATGCAGAATACATGCCATTTAAATCAGTAGCTGTTGATCGGTATGTTTATATTCATGTAGAGTCAGCAACAACATATCTTTCCCATCAGGTTTGTATTTTGATTGTGAGCAGTGAAGCAGATTACACTTTTGATTATCAGGGTAGCTTAGGACTTGGAATTAAAATATAACATCCAGGTTCTTAGGGGAAAAATGTATCAAAATGCATATGTGGAATTAAACAATATCAATAAAATTCAGCCCAAAAGACCAACCTTTGCAGTCAAAAATAAAGATTTCCCAGGAGAAACTGATAACCATCCAATTAAGCTGTGACGGGATGCAAATGAGACCAATTCTAAACTTTCATAATACAGAAGACACTAAAAAAAGGCTAAGTAACATATTTCCTATTATATTTCAAACAAGTCAAGTGATAAGTTGTCAAAGAGGTAGGCAACTTTCAGGTGAGTAGGAGCAAAGGAGCAGAAGGGAATTGGTTTATGAAATATATTTTAATGATGGATGACTTTTGAGTAGTAGAAGAAATTCATATCATTGCTTCCCAATTAAAAATTCATTAGGACTTGCAAGGCCTGGATAACATTTGGTAAATAGAAGCAGCATGTGAAAAATTTGAATTAGAGTAAAGGCTTAATAGAATAATCAGGGCTTGAACCAGTGCACCGCAAAACAACAATACATAAATATGTATGCACACAAGGCTAAATCCAGCTTGTCCTACTTTAGCTACTCCCATTGCCTTTAATTTCATTACTATCAGTTGAACTATAATAAAGCAAACAAAGACTTCCCTAGTACCTTTGGAGCTAATTAATCTACACTTAGATAGACTAATGTTATATTGCACCTTCAGCTATTTCCACTTATCATGTTGGACTAATTTCAGAGAGCAGGAGACCTCATGTCTAAAAGTTAAAGCAACTCCCTGACTTCAACATATGAGAAAGGCCTGATTTAAATGTGGAGATGGCAAGGAAGACAAACTTTCCCATTGACTTTTGCACATATACACTGTTTTATTTCACCTCAGCCACCACCCATGCAAAACAGGTGCACATTCTTAGATAGCAAGCCAAATTAAGATCCACCTGGGCGGCCAGTTTCTGTGTTGTAAGGAAGCACATGTAGTTGTTTTGCACAAGCAGCAGCCCCATTTATATAAGGTATTATGTCAGTAAAAAGAGACTTGGATAAGTGTTTTTACCTTGACAGCATCACATTTAAATCAGGCTTTTTGTGTTTTTGTGTAGTAATGGTTGTTTCTCATGCTGCAATTTAAACACACGAAGCTACCTTACTATGAATCACACCATTTGTTTATCTATTGTCTCATGTCTACTTCAATCAGCAGCAGCTGCCCATTGTACTAGGAGAGGTCTTTCCCACAGATCTTAGTGCTGAGTCTGAACACCGACTATTAAACATAAATTCTAAGACAGTGTTGTTGGTTTATGGTTTTGTAAGTTGCTGGAAGCTAATTGCATATCTCACCCACCTGCCTTCCCCACTGTTCATAGCATTGATAACAGTGTGGCATTTCAGCCTGATTCCCTTTCCCAAATGAGCTACAAAACAAGTTCTGGGCTATCTGGCTGAAACCATTTGGACTCTATTTATGTTCTTGCTATGAACTGTTTGATAGGGGAAGAGGTTTTTGGGCTGCTGAATGCCTGAGAAGGGGATGTAGAGATGACTGCTGCATTCTGCACAGGCATTATGTTATCTTCAGTGTCTATCTAAATTTGCCCAAAGTGGCTTACAAGAAGTTCAGAATAAAAACAATATGAGGTCAGGTTCATATGGAGTGTACGGATGAGATATGTTGTGGCCTGCTGGCCTCTGTACTTCTTGGTGTATTCGCATGTGCTTTGGGCTTCAGCACCCTGCTTTTAACTCACCAGGTTATCGCCTAAATTTCTATATAAATTCTCTTTTTTAAGAAATCACCTCAAAGGGTACATTTCTTTCATGGTTATATAAGCATATCTTAAATTTGTATGCAGTTCAAACAAGAGAGTCTCTTTATACATGACCGTCTCATTTAAATTATGCAAATTTCCTATTCTGTTCCAAACTTGCCTGTCAAAGTTATAAAAATAACTCCAAAAAGGAATGAAAGATACCTTGGCAGAAGAAGTTATTCTTATCTTGTAATAACATGGCGTGCAGCTGAATTACGCTATGTTTCCACATAATCACTATTGTTTGCAGAGGAGTTACTGTTTCATTACATGAAACTATTGAGAAATAACATGCTATATCTCATAGTGGAAAAGCTGAATAGTGTCAGATGCTGAGAACATACAAGGAGGCCTCTAACATTCAATGTAATATTCTCAAGTATTGCTAGATATCAGGTGACAGTTTTACTGGAAATGATCTGATTTTTGTAAATAAAATGTTCAGAAATTGAACATACCTTGTTTACCATGCCCATTTCCTCTCAAGTTGAGTACCTTATATAACTGCATGGATGAATCCATGAATCCTGCCCCCCCCAATTAAAAAGGAACAGTATTTTGCATATTTTGCATTTGAACAGTTGATAAAATTAATTATGCCAGCTGACCAGATAGCCACAGTTGGTTTAGATTCCTTGGGCTTGTGGCAGGGTTGGGTTATCATGGGCTAGGCACACTTCATTTTAAAACAGCTATATTTCAAATGCCTGCCCTGTTAGCAGCATTAATTTGCTGGTAGAACTTATTGTGCTGGTGCATATTCAAAATTCACTAGGTCAAATTAGTAGTGCCCAGATGCAGAGGATAATAAAGTGAAAATCCTCTCCTATGTGAAAATGTGAAAATCCTCTTCTATGAGAGAAAAGCAGACAAAACAGTTAATCTGCTATAGGGAACCCAAGAAGCTGTCCACTACCACCTAAGCAAAATGAATTTGGGTTGTAGTTTGTTAATTAATTGCCCCACGTATGTAGTAATGCAATTTATATACACATATTCTACTTTACAAGTAAATTTGAATTCAGTCAGACCTTCAGTCATGTTTTCTTTAAAGTTCCCTCTTTTTAAATTAAATTTGCCAGGCTCTGGGCCAAGCTATTATTTATTATTGGTACCTTTCTGGTGCCTGCTCAGGTCAGGTTTCTGGGAGTGGTGTAGTAGGGATCTTGACTTGGATGATGGCTGGAGGAGAGCCTGCTGGCCCCCATGAACAGCCAACCACGAACCTGTTCGTGAAGAGGGTCATGTTCGTGGTTGTTTGTGAGTCCCTGTTCGTGAATGGTAATGAACAACGAACATCATGTTCGGGTTTTTTTTCTGTTCGTGCCCGTCTCTGATTGAGACACAGAGGATCTGCCACTCTGCATCTCTTTTGCTCCTATTTCCAATAACATCTAGGATGCTGTTGAAGGTTTAATATGTATTTTTGATTCTATTTAAATTTTATGCATGGGCACAAACACCATTTTTATTTCACATTTCTTTGGCAAATTTCTTGGTTTTTAATGTTTATTTTTATGGTATTTAAATTTTTATAAAGCAATTAGAATTGCAATATAATGGAAAAGTATTGGATATGCTTTTATAAGGAAATATGTATTTATTTTTGTTATTTACAGTCTACCTTCCTTGCTGAGACTCAAGGTAGATTACACAGGATTGTGTACCATCTTATTTTTACTGCACTATTTCTGTAATCGGTTTCCTTAATTGTTTATGATGTGTCAGATAGTTTTCTGTTTGCACTGTTTTGTGTAATCTTAGTCTTATTGCATTGTTGATCGGATGTCTTGTGCTGTCTGACTGAATTTTTAAAACATTACTTTGGAATCTACCTTCAGTCTTAGTGAGAAAGGTGGTTGAAGCAAACTAATAAAGAAATAAGTGAATAATTAAATAATTTCATTAATTCATAATTCATTAATAAATTAGTAAATATTTAATAAGTATATGACATATTATTTCCTTTATATACAATCTAGGCCAGAACAAGCATCAATATTAAAATTTACCATTTATATTGAAATTAGTTAAGATTGTTGGGAGAAGATATACCATAGTGTGAAGAAACCATAAAATAAGTATGAATATTGGAACAAGATCAGTATTTTAACAAACTTTGGTAAATTCCATACCTTAAAGTCTTAATAGACCAGCCTCATAATAGTAGAAATAAAAAAGAGCAATCTTTCACTCTGGGGTCTACTCAGAATTAAGCTCCATTTTGTTAAGGAGGCCTTACTCCAAGAAAAGTTTTTTTTAGAACTACTGACTAAAAACCGAGTTTTCTTGGTTTTTTATTATTCACATAAGCCACCTAAAGAAAAATTGACCAATTTTGATTTGAGGCACCAGGAGCTTGCTCATCAGTCAAATATTGTATAACAGAAAATATGATGTGAAATTATGAAGTTTGTGCTCCCACCTCCACCTCATATAATTAGCTGTCAGCAACAGGGGAGGGGAGGCAGGGGAGTTGTCATCATGTGTCTAACCAGGAAGAGGAGAAAATGAGAAATGGAGAGAGGGAACTTGACATTTTAAAATGTTCTTTACATTATTTATAGTCCACCTTTCTCGCTGAGACTCAAGGCAGATTACAGGATATATAGTGCAGACAGATGGTGTAAATCAACCAGTGAGCGATTCGGTTTCGTTTTCTCAGATATGTTGGACGCTCCTCTCCGCACGTCCGAGAGGAAGCGCCTGAGCAGCCTGACCGGGCGGCTGATCTGCAAAGATTAGCCCCCAGAACTCCCAGTGAGGGAGGCAGGGTCCGGAACGCGGCGGAAAGAGCCCCCTGAAATCTATGCAGGGGATAAATTGCCCATTTGTTCCTATGGAGGCCGGCAGACGTGCGCGGCACCTCGAGTGCTGCCGGGCCATGGAAAACGGCAAAGAGAAGAACTAGGCGGAAGCCTGTAAGTAAGTGAATCCCTTCTGTTATTACAAGCGCATGCGAAGGAGTGGTGGGATCTGAAGCTAAGAAGGCTCGTTCTTCCCCCTCACTGAGTTTCAGAATTTGGTCGGTGGTCCCCCCCCCTAAAATGGCAGCGAAAAAGCAGAGTCCCGCTTTGGGCAAGTCAATCTCGGCTGCCCTGCAGGGGAAAAGAGAGTCGCTCGAGGACTTGGTGAAGAGGTCGGTTATCGAAGCCATAAAACCCTTTGTTGACAAGCTGAATGAAACAGATCAAAGGGTGGGCTTAATTGAGAGCGAAGTGAAAACCATTAAGGAAGCAGCGGGGGGGGCAGAGAAGTCTGCTCGGGAAAATGCGACACTCGTGAGGGCAACGAATAAAGAGTTAAAGCTGGTGGAGAACCAGCTGATCGGGCTACAGGTGGAACGAACACAGACAATTTTGCGCATCCAGAATGTGAAAGAGGAGGAAAATGAGGATTTATGGGATCTGGCCTCGGAACTATTGGCGACACCCGCGAGGGCAACTAAAGAAGAGGTAAAAAGCACCATTTTGGAAGTCCGTTGGGCTTCTTCAAAATATGCAACGAAGCGTCAGCTGCCTCGCGAGATCATCATCGATTTTTCATCTAAGAGGATCCGAGACACTATCCTATACAACTCATACAATGTGGATCTGGACTTTCTGGGTAATAAAGTTAAGATACTGAAGGATGTTCCATTTTTAGTTCGGAAAAGAAGATTTAAGTATAAAAAGTTTGCAGCTCTTCTGAGGGAACATGGAATAAAGTATAAATGGCTATTTCCGGAAGGTATCTGGTTTAGTTACAAAGATCAAGCTTACAAGATAACATCAGAAGATCAACTAAGGGATTTTGAGGACAAAAATCAAGAATTCCAGCAAGACACCAAGCAAGAAGAAAAGGATTTGAAGTCTGAAGGGGGGGGCGAGCGCTGAGGTTGCAGTTGCTCAGAGAGAACTGCGTCCGAGGCCCAGGGGGGGGGGGACTTAATTTGGATTGTAATCTGTATTTTGCAAGGTCAACCACTCCATCAATATCTTACAAAGTTTTAATTTTTTAATAATGGCAGTATGAAGGGAAAGCATTATTTGTAGTGTAGTGTTGTTATATGTTGCTGTTTTTTTTTCTTTCCTTCCCCTGCCCCCCTTCTTTCCCTCTGTATTGTTAGTTAATGTAGGTAATAAAAAATAAAAAACTTTAAAAAAAATCAACCAGTGAGCAATGCAGTAGGAGTAGGAATACCAAATTAGAGAACCAAATGAACAACAGCCTATCGAAGACAAGGGATACTGAGAAAAATACAGAAGGTGGATTACAAGGTGTGTCAATGCAATAAAAGTAGATGATACCTGCAATAATCATTGCAGAGGATTACAGTCTTGTTCCATTATAAAGGTCCCCTCCTTGGCTGCACCTTTATACGGCAGTTCTAATCTCAAACTGAAATGTTTTGACTCAATGTCTCACCAGTTGGAGTATTTGATTTCCATTTTTGTTTTAAGTATAAAGCAAGTATACAGTAACATTAATTTAACAAACATGTTGGTATCTATATTACTCCTTTCTAGTAACTGAGGTATATTTAAACCCCAGAAGTCAGGGAAAAATGGTTTATCCAATTTTTGGATAAACTCCTGTTATGCTTTCTCCCCAACGAACTACAGTGCCCTGAAGTCCCTCTTGTCCCTCCCCACTGACTTTCTTTTTAACGTTTGAGGTTAAAGGGGTGTGTGTGTCATTCTTATCCCCAATGACTTGAATATGAAAGTACTAAGCATAATTTTATATGGAGTTTCTAATGAGCCCAACAAATAATGAAAAAAATTATTTTAGCATTGTTTCCATGTATAAATAGATGGACCAACACCTATTATCACCATTTTATATGTAGGTGGAACAAATAGTGAAAACTAAAATTTCTCTCCAAAATTTATAAATATAGACTAGAAACAACGCCTGTTGTGTGAACAAATACCAACGAGCTTTAGAAAATGGATTCGGCAGGCCCCCTCCCAGCGGCAAGTGGCCTCTCAGGCCAGGCCCTTCCATTTTCCTGTAGGGCCGCCTCACCCTCCCAATGCTCTGCAGCAGCTGCCAAGATGAGGATTTTCAAAGATGAACACACAGAGAGATGCAGACCCTCATGCGCTTTCCTCTGCTTGCCTCTGCTGGTCTCACCTTCTGCTGGCTCTCTCCCTCCTCTCCATTTGTCCTCCCTCCACCTTTGGGCATAGTGGTAAGAGCCCTTCTTCTTTATGTAGTCCCCAACATTTGGCAGGGCTGGCAGTGATGGGCAGGGCGCTGCCATGGCAACGCAACAATGACATCCAGCAAGCCAATAGAAAAGCAAAACAAAATGCTTCGTTGCTGTACTCACTGTGGATTTAGAGGAAAGCCTATTCCCAGGAGTAATCATTCTACTCTGTGACCTGTCATTCCAGTCCAAGAACACTTCAGCTACTCCCAGAGGCAGTCATTCCATTGTGGGGCCAGTCATTCCAGTCCAAGAATGCTTCTACTACTACCAGTCTCATAGTCTATCTGGGCACAGAGACCTTTATGGAAACTCCATTCAGCATTTTCTTGGAATTTTCTTGCTGTAATGCTTTTCAATGGAGCCCATGCAAGTAAATTGGCATTCTGGGCTCCCATTTTCTCCAATGGGCCTTCAAGCCTCTCCTGTTATTTTCAATGGGCAGTCCTGTCATTCCTTTTAGTACATGCCCAACCAATTCCTCCTGATGGCCTCTCCATGTGCCTCTTTCGGAAGCTGCACCAGGTCTCCCCCCACCCCGCCAGCCTCAGTGAGCCTCTCTTCCTGGGAACCACCAGGATGCCTGTGGGGACAGAGGAGGACCAGGAGGGACTAGGTTTCACCAGGCTCTCTGCAGTGAAGTGTAGCTGTCCGGAGAGAGGGAGGGGGAAGAAGCCCAGGCACTATGCTCCAGATGCTGACTGGGGTAGCCTTGGCCCCAGGCCCTTCCCTCCCACCCTCCTGCTCTCTGGCCTGCCCCTGCCAGCTCAAGGGCCTGAGATGTGGCTGCAGCTGCCCATCATGCTTCTGGCCCATTGTACCAGGCCTTCCTGAGCCTGTGGATATCCATGCTGGGCCTTCCCAAGACCACCCCCCATGGCCTGTGGATCAGCTGGGCAGGAAGTGGGTTTGCTCAGCTTTCTTGCTGCTCAGCTGAGCAGCTGGTGAGGAGGCAGGCTCCTTGGTGCTGAGGGGGCGGGCTCCTCAGTGGTGGCATGCCATGGCAAGCTCCTCAGTGCCAAGGGCAGGCTCCTCCGTGGCAGCAGGCAGCATCAGTGGGCTCCTGGGTGGTGTGCTGTGTTGGCAGGCTTGTTGGCAGCAGGAAAGCTCAGCGCTGTGGTGCTGGATCTACCCATTGCTGGGCTGGGTCTTCCTGGACCTCCAAAAGCCCTGAGGCAGTGAGAAGGCCCGGCGTCAAGGCGTCGGGCTTTCCTGCTTCTGTGCTGGGCCTTTCAGGGCCTGAGGAGGAGGTGGGGAGGCAAACTGTTTTGCCCCCACTTGCTTCTAAACCCCATATATTGCCCATGCACCACATACTGCACATGTGCGGGGATAAAAAGTGAGTCATTGGCAACATGGTTTGGCTTTTATGTCAGGATATTTGTTGTGAAAAAATGTCATATTTTCAGATGTGGTCTTTTACTCCACTTTTGAAATAGGGGGTTAAAATTACTCCCAGGGAAAACCAGCATTTGCAACTTGAATTGTTGTATATATAATAGGAGCACATAAAAGCTCTAGGTTTCTGTTCTATTAAAGCTTCCCTTATTTCCCATGAGCACATAGAAAAGCTCAAATTGAACTGTATCACAGTTTTGGAAAAATGAGGTAATTCTAGCCCCCTGCAAGACAAGCTGGACATGTTTGTAGGCATGTTCTGAACCTCTTCACATTTTCCAGACTTGAAGGAGCTATTCAGCGTGGAACTTTAGATAACCCCTAGCCATTTGTCCACTGAGCTGATTGTTTTCTTTTTTTGTTCAGGAAGAGCTCTTAATTGTAAGGGTCCAGCGGGTGCAGCCTGAGGGCAAGTTACAAGAAGGCTAGTAGAAAGAAGGCAGATATTTTCTCTTCTTTTTGTTAACCCTTCAACTGAGAAGAATGGAATCCTCCAATGTAAAATGTAGGTATATAACAGTCTCTTTCCATTGCAAGAGACTGTTATATACCTACATTTTACATTTTAATGTGGGGATATATGTACTGGGAATATATTGATGTGATAGGTTGTAGTCCATTTATGAAAACCAAGTTCAGTCTTCTCATTTTGGAAATGTATACAGCCAGGTGGAAGCATTAAATTCCCACAGAGTAAGTAGCTCTGGAATAGCCAGCTATTTCAGACTTGTCCTTGCAGATGAGATTACATTGCTAGATATAAATGTGTATATGCCCCTGTGGCAATGGGTAAACATGCAGATGTCCCAATAATGAATCAATCCCCCTCTCAAATTTCTGGCCACTCAGTAGCATAGCATGAGAATAGTCTTGATCTTACTTTCTGAAGTGTGGCATTGCTATTCCCTAAAATGGCTGCCAACATTAATCTAGCCAGGATGGAGTCAGAGCAGGCAGCACACATATGAGAAGGGAGTCCCTAGTAACAGAATGCCATAATTCATGTTTCAAATGGCAGTATTGTTGGTCATCTAATATATTTGCTGTTACAAATATATATAAACAGGGCTCTTTTCTGGGAAAAGAGGTGGTGGAACTCTCAAGAGGGAAATGAGGGAGAAACATACAGGATTCTTTGAAATAATATTATCTGAGATCCATAATAAATTCAACCACTGTGATCATTCAATGAAAATATTCATATGTGCTCTGCTATATACAGTTGGTCTATTGGTTCTCCCACAGCAGGTTAGGCAATCTGGTAGCAGAAGGAGTGCAGGCACTGCATTTTCCTTTGGAACCTCATTCAACACAGCAGCTGCTAGCTAAAACAGGCTGTTGCAGTGCTAGCATTTGTCCCAGATGCCATCCAGGCTAAATGAGATGCTGTGCAAGTTCAAAGGTGCACAAGCAAGTTCTTTGGGATCACCACATCACACCCAAATCAGACTTAACAACAGCATTGAACAAAAGTGTGCCTTTCTCTCCTGCTGATTTTATACCCTGCTCTTCTCTCTAATGCAGATGAGTTAGCCGTGTTAGTCTGTAGTAGCAAAATCAAAAAGAGTCCAGTAGCACCTTTAAGACTAACCAACTTTATTGTAGCATAAGCTTTCGAGAATCACAGTTCTCTTCGTCAGATGCAATCTGACAAAGAGAACTGTGATTCTCGAAAGCTTATGCTACAATAAAGTTGGTTAGTCTTAAAGGTGCTACTGGACTCTTTTTGATTTTTCTTCTCTCTAATGGGAACCGAATATGGCTTACAACATCCTCCTCCCCTTCTCCATTTTATACTCACATCAACCTTGTGAGGTAGGTCAGTTCAAGAGTGTATGACTGGCCCAAGGTCACCCAATGAGCTTCCATGACAGGAAAAGGATTTGAACTGGGGTCTCCCAGACCCTACTCACAATAGTATAGTAATGCACTTTGTCAATAGGGAAGCACTTCAGAACAATGGGAGGCAGAATTGCCTGCTTCCTGGATAAGGGGAAAACTAAAGAGGGAATCATGCCGCTTAGAACCTCAGTCACTCTTTATGGAATGCTGGTTTTGCTTCTAAGCTAATTAAGAATATTTGAGGGCTAAAGGATCCAGACACTTTTAAACTCCCCATTCCACCAGAAGCAAGGTTTGTTCAAGAAGCAACTTTGAAGTGATGCAGAGAAATTGCAGGAGGCATTTAGAACTCCTGCAGAACAAAGAGAAGGGAACTGGTTAAAGAAGATGAGTTTGGCCTGGGAATGGGAATAGGAGAGTGCCAAAGCACATCTGCCAGCACAGCAAAGACACCTCTAGACCACACACAAAGACCTTCTGATACCAACACACAGCAAAGCAAAGAACTGCCGAGAAAAGGCAGCGAGGATGAAGTTTCAGTTCAGTGCTACTTATGCCCGCCTGCTGAGCCACTTCTCCAGCAACAAAACAGAAGCAGAGCTGCAACTTGCAGCAGGGAAGGCACCAGCACTAGTGCATGCCCCAGCCAGCCATGAGGACTTCCATTCAACAAAGAGGGGAGGGAAAGACTCTGCCGCCAGCACCAGAAGTGGGGACACATGCACAAATCACTGCCTATAATTCCCCATTGGCATCTGGGATTTGTAGTTTACGACTAGCAAACAGAGCAAGGGGAGCTCTTGTCACACCTCCTCCCACGCTTGACACAGTAACACAGATTTTGCTGACGGAGGGAGAGGTAAGAGGTGCCAGAACTCCATTCCACCGCATTGCAGCTGAAAAAAAGCCCTGTATGTTTGATGAATTGATAATGCACTTCAGCTGCTATGCTATAATGTTAAAGAAATAGTAAAAATATTCATTTTATTTAGAAGAAATATGCTATTGATTTTTGTTTAAGCTTTCATACATTTTGAATTTTAACTTAATTACCTCCCACATTCTGCTGCTGTTGTCTAGCCCCCTGAAACTGAGCCTCAAAGAGTCAATGGATTCCCAGGATCATCATGTAAGTCAAAGTGGGGTGCTAAAGTAAGAGTTTGGAATTGGTGAAAATTACCCTTCCCATCTTAAATAAGCAGTAAGGGACCTTAGGATCCAAATCTATGTTATGAATATTTTGTGCTATGGGGTATGTCTACCCTAAACACAACAGATAATCTAGAAAACCAAAGGAAAGTAAATGGTTTTATTTACTTATTTATTTTTATTAATTAATTTTTATTAATTAATTAACTTATTTTTGTTATTGTAACAAAATGTATATCCCAACTTTCTTCAATCATAAAGGACAGCAAATCAGCTAAAAAAGAAAACATACATCATAAAATCACATTTTAAAATAATTAAAATGAACCAAAATAATATTTTTACCTCTGGTTTAACTAGTTTAATAATTTATTGCTGTTGTTGCTGCTTTGGTTGGTTTTAATCACTTAAGACTAGAGATGGGCACAAACAGAAATACGAACAAAAAAAAGCCACGAACAGCCCAATCTGCTGTTCGCGAACAAGCTGTTTGTGAGACCCCATTCTAAATGAACAAGTGGTCATTGCAAGCCTCGTTTGTTGCTGTTTTTCTTGCTGTTCGTCAAGCCAGACAGTCTGGCACCTGCAATCAATTCCCTTGGCAACATAGGCAGGGATCGTCTGAACTCCTGCTGTTGCCCTGGAAACCCCAATCTAAGCCCAATTTAGCTTGATAGGCAGGTCTTCCTTTCAAGTGTGGAACTCCAAATTTGTCACAACAAGGGAACAAAGAGCAGGGGGGAGGGGGGCTCCCAGCTCTGACTTTGCAGATAGTGGAGAGACAGTTGCTGTTGGCATTTTGATAGAGAGAGTGCATTGGAGCTTGAATTGTCTCTGTGTGTGGTGGGATAGGGATCTGCCCCTTCAGGTTCCAGGGCTGCTGCCAGGCTCTGGGCCAAGCTATTATTTATTATTGGTACTTTTCCTGCTGCCTGCTCAGGTAAGGTTTCTGGGAGTGGTGTGGTATGGATCTACCTCTTCAAGTTCCAAGGCTGCTGCCAGGCTCTGGGGCCAAGCTATTATTTATTATTGGTACCTTTCCTGGTGCCTGCTCAGGTCAGGTTTCTGGGAGTGGTGCAGTAAAGATCTGGACTTGGATGATGGCTGGAGGAGAGCCTGCTGGCCCCCACGAACAGCCAACCAGAACATGTTCGTGAACAGGGCCATATTCGTGGTTGTTTGTGAGTCCCTGTTCATGGGTGGCAATGAACAACAAACATGTTCTTTTTTTTTCTGTTCGTGCCCATCTCCACTTAAGACATAAAAACGATTAAAACTTATAAAACAATTAAAATATTGGGCACAAATGAATGATTGCTGAGGTAACACCAAACTAAACCTGCTAGTGGATGATGGCAACAGAAGGGGACAGATGAATTTCCTTGGGAAGAGAGTTCCAGAGTTCCTGGAATGCCTCCCTCTCCTGCATTGCCACCCATCTAATCTCATAAAGCGAGGGCATTCGAAGCAGGTTCTCTGAAGATGATCATTTCATTCATTTTATTGCATTTATTGGACTTTTAGCCCGCCCTCCCAGCAAGCAGGCCATGGTGGATCACAACAGGGTATAAACACATTTAAAATGTAATAAGACAAAACCATCATAGAAATCATAAAATACAGTAAAAATATAATAAAATATTATTCCCAAGATAGCGGTCCTTACCAACTGCCCCTGCCAATAGTGCATAAAGGGGGGAACTCTTGAGGGGAGGGAAGAAGGAAAATGCCATTCTGGTCACATTATGACTAGAGAGGGGTTGGCGAGATGACTATACAGTGAACCATATAGAGCTTTGAAGGTCAACACCATCACCTTGAATTGTGCCCAGAAACAAATTGAAGTCAGTGTATAAGGTCAAGATTGGAGTGATATGGTCCCTACAACCAACTGCAGTCAACATCTGGCTACAGTGTTCTGTGCCAACTGAAGTCTTCTCAAGGACAGGCTCACATAGAGAGCATTGCAGTAATCTAGAT
The DNA here is from genome assembly GCF_028583425.1 of Eublepharis macularius. NCBI lineage: Eukaryota > Metazoa > Chordata > Lepidosauria > Squamata > Eublepharidae > Eublepharis > Eublepharis macularius. Next base: position 123,224,385 of record NC_072792.1, read on the forward strand.
GTAAGCAGGGTATACCAGATCTTTTCTGCCCAAGAAAGGCTGTAGCTGGCTAATCAAAAAGCTGGTAAAAGGCACTCCTGGTCACAGCTGCCACCTGTATCCAGCAGTAGGCCTGATTTCAAGAGCACCCCCAGATTACAAACCTGTTTCTTTAAGAAAAAGCAACCCCATCCAGAATGGATGACATGACACTTTAAATTCTCGGTAATGCCTTGCACTTACCAGTAGCACTTTCTCTTGTAAGGATTAAGGTTCAGGTTATTATCTCACATCCACTACAAAACTACCTCCATGCACTGTTTCAGGGTTCCTAGTCTTCCTGAGGTCAGCTAGAAGAGTGAGATAAGGCTGAATATCATCCATATATTGGTGACAACTCACCTCATATCTCCTGATGACCTTACCCAGTGATTTCATGTAGATGTTAAAGAGTATAGGGGATAATATGGATCCTTGTGGGACCTCACATGCCAAAAAAGGCTGTGAAGCAATCTCCCAGCACCACTCTTTGAAACCTACCTACAAGTAGGATCAGAACCACTATAGAAGACTGACTCCCATTCCCAGCCCAGTAAGGCTGTGTGGAAGGATATTATGATTAATGGTATTGAAAGACATTGAGAGGTCCAGGAGAATCAGAATCACACTTGCTTTGATCATCTCCCAATGCAGGTCATCCACCAGAGTGACCAAGGCTGTTTTGGTTCCATAAGCAGGCCTAAAACTACATTGGAAATTATCTAAACAATTTGCCTCATCCAAGAAAGTCTGAATCTGTCCCGCCAACACCCATTCAATCATCTTGTTCAGTAATGGAACATTTCAGGCTGGTTGATAATTGTTGAGATCTCCCAAGACCAGGGAAGATTTCTTTAGAAGCAGATCCACCACAGCTTGTTTCAAGGCTAGGGTGACCACTCTCTCTCTCCTAGAGTCATTAACCACCTCTTGGACCAAGCCAGCCGATTGCCTGCCCTCAAGTATTGTGCACATATCAAATCTTTCTGGATAAGTTTCAAAATGTTTAGGATCAGAATGTCAGTATTTACATAGTGCAGCACGTAGTAAATGAAGAACTGAAATCTTCTTTCAAATAGTATGTAGTTCCCATCAAGTATACTAATGTAAACGAATGCATAATGAAAATATTAGGAGGATTAAAGCTCAGTAATTGCTAAATTTCCAGATATCTGATTTAGAAAATGTGAACTATTTTTAATTGCCTTTATAAATATTTATTTTGAAAGTTATGGACAGCCAGGAGATTGCGTATTGTTTCCTGTGGCTGCCTTTCAAGATCTGAATGTGAAGTTGAGCTGTTTAAAAAATCTGTCCTTGATTTTAATTGCTAGGCTTAACTTTCTAAATGCAGCTCTAAAAGTGAAACAAAGTAAAGAGGATTTGCAATACCACCAGGACTAAAAAAATACTGCATTGCCTCTTAACTTTCTGAGTGTGTGTGTGTGTCAAAATTTGTAACTACAACTATTTAGAATTTCAAATTATGTGAAATTCAATATTATCAATGTTAATAATGATTTAATCATTTCTTTTCTACAACTAACCAACCATAATTTTTGACAACTGGCATTTTGGCTGTACTTCATTTTCAGCAGATGTCCAGAGGCGAGTTTGAAATGAAGAACCATCCTCTCCAGGTGGTCCAGCACCTGCAGTGAAGTGTTTGGTGGGTTATGAGTCCATTCACTGGCACCAAGTGAAGAAGCTGATTGTTCCTGTTAAACCCCGTTATATCTCTTTCTTATCTACAGCTTATGATCTGGGAGATGATGTATTCTTTTTCTTCACAATAAGCCAGGTTTTAGATCTCTTTTCTCTTTTGCATTTGATATGAACTCTGTTGCCAGGTGACAGATCATGCATGGATTTGACTGAGTAAAGTCTGTTATAAAAGGGTTCATAAACTATCTTTGCCTTTTTAATCACACTTCACTACTTTTCTAGAGTCAGGCAGCTTGCAGAACTAGATACTTTCCCAAGATTGGAATAAGTTGTCAATGGCCATCTCCTTCTAAGAGCTGGTTTAGAGTTTGACCTCGCCATATTAAAAATGTTCACATCTAAAGAACGGAGTAGGGGGGATGTTAGGGAAAACATTCTTACAGTATGTCTTCCCACTTCAAAACTTTTAGCAATATTGTTCAGATTTTCTCACATTTAAAGTAATACAGGCGATACAATTCTCTATATTTTAAAAGATGCATTGCTTATTAAATTACTCATTACTTACTTTTGTGAACAATTGAGTTTGCACATGCTACCTATTTATTTATTTGCAGCTCATCTTTCTCACTGAGACTCCAGTTGGACTACAGAACATAAAATGATGCAATCAGACTCATTAAAACAAACAGTGAAAAATGCAATAGGACTAGGATTACAAAATTAGACAACATGTGAACAACAGCTGTCTAAGGCAAGGTATATTATAAACAAAGTGGATTATAAAAGAAGAAAATGCAGTAGTAGTAAGATAACCTGAAATAATAATTGTAGCAGATCACTGTCCTATCTTACTATATAATTGAGTAAGTGTATTTCAGACAACTCACTTTATACCCTGGTGTACCACCAGAGGGCACTGCCATGGAGGGAAGCCTAGGCAAGGCACCATGTCCCTCCAGAAAACATGCCATGGTGGGAAGTCCAGGCCGGGAGCAGGATGGGAGCAGGTGGTAATGCCCGCCTCTCACCCTCAGCCAGTTGATATTAGGAGTGCAGATATATCAACCAGGGCAATTACGGTTAAGTACCTTCACGGAAAAAAACACACACACTGTGTTCCCGTAATAAATCCAATAATCTCAAGTACAGATTTCCCAATATGTATTCACTGCTGATAAACCACATAAAGTGCAAGTGCTATGCAATCATAATGCACAATATTTATGACACATATAATCCCCTTGGGAGTTCAAATAAGAGAATGAGCTGACCCTCCTTAACAATTCTACTCTTCATAAAAATGGCCTGTTGAACATTTCTGTTTTGCACATTCTGCAAATGATATGAGTGATCCAAAAGCCTCTTGAAGATGATGTCTTAAATAATATAAATAATGAGCAGATGGAGCTGTTTTATACAGAGACCGCCCTTTTTGCTCAATGTTATCCAGGGCTTCTTTTCTGGGAAAACAGGTGGTGGAACTCAGTGGTGGAACTCAGGACTGCACAATGACATCACTTTGGGTCAGCTGGAACCGGGGGGGGGGGGGGTTAAAGTTTAAATTGCCCTTGGTGAAAATGGTCACATGGCTGGTGGCCCCGCCCCTTGATCTCAAGACAGAGGGGAGTTTAGATTGCCCTCTGTACCAGCTGCGCAGAGGGCAATCTAAACTCCCTTCTGTCTCGAGATCAGGGGGCAGGGCCACCGGCCATGTGACCATTTTGAAGAGATGTGAGAACTCTGTTCGACCATGTTCCAGTTGAAAAAAAGCCCTGATGTTATCCACTATGACTGACAATAGGTATCCGGGGTATCAAGTGGAGCAAGATATTTTCCAGGGATTGGACCAGAGACTATCTGGATACCAAAAATATGGAGACCAGAACCATAGCCCTCACAAATAATGGAAATACATTGATCCAAGAGGCAGCATTCTATGTCTTTACATTTGCTGCATTTCATTGAAGAATTTTGTTTTTTCTAGGTGTGGTTGTTGATGGACTGGTGAAGAATCATAAATGTGGAAGTTGTGGCCTGCCAAGTCATTTGATGTAGATTCATGAGCTTTTGCTGAGGGTTTATTCTGTTGCAGCTTGGATTGTTGTTTTGGGCCCAAGGCTTCCCCTCTAGGTGTGACAATGAAGCTTGGGATCTCTGTGTGTACCTGTTCCAAGGCCCCCCCACCGGGTGTGTGCAAGAAGCTTGGAATGTGGTTTTTGTTTTGGACCTATGGCCTGTGCTTGTGCTCGCTTGAGTCCAAGGTTTCACTGCCTGTGGTGCAGGAAGTTTGGAATTTTGGAATTTTGTTTGAGGCCCAAGGCTTTCCAACCTGGTATGCAGAAGCTTGGGCTCTGGGTTGAAGTTAATCCATGACTCCCCACCTGTGGTGTGTAAGGAGCTTGGAATTTAGATATGGCCATTGAGGGCCTTAGAGATATTTTATAGTGAATAGGCATTCAAGGGTGGGCTAGGGATTTATTCTCCCCACTCGAAAATATGAGCCATGATTGCTGTCCTCTACTGAAGGGTTGGGGTACATGCCTGTTCACAGTGGACAGGTCATATCAGCTGGTGGAAATGGCATGTCATGCCTCCAGACAGGCCTGGCAAGCAGCAGCAGGGGCTGTGAGCTTCCCTCCACTCCCATAGACTGGTACAGAGCAAGGGCCATGGAGATAGGTGACCCTTGGTGTAGTGGCCAGAGCCCCAGCCATGCTGTGGGGCCAGGCAATCCTACAGTCAGTGGTTGGGTCACCACTGCAGGGCAGCACAAGATATATGCCGTGGATGCAGACAGCTGCAGGGCTGCACCTAGGGAAGCTGACGGGATTGTAGTCTGCCTTGAACACAATGCTGGTCTTGGGGCAGGTTCCAGTGTGCACACGTGGACCAAGTTTGACATGTAACCAAATATGGCAGGGTCCACAATCTGTACAGCAGATCTTACGGCGGACTCCTAATTGTCAGCTCCCCAAGTGTGATGGCCCAGACTCAGGCCTGGGCAAGTAAAAAGGTGGTTCAACCCTGCTTGCTGTGATGGTAGTTTAGCTCTGTCAGCCACTCAATAAGCTTGATTTGCAGATTACTCTAAGGTGTTAGAGTGTGTGCATGACATCATCATGCAGGTTTGTGAATGCTGTACCGCAGTATTCCTAAATGCATATTAGTTCACATTCATTTCTCTCTGTGACTTCACACTTCATAAAAATGTTGGTAATGGTTGGCGATAGACATGGGCATGAATAAAAAAAAATTAACGAACCCATGGTTCGTGATTCATTGCCGACGATGAAACCGAACTAACGAACTGCGACAAACATTTCCCGCTGATGAACCTGTTTGGGGTTCATGGTTCATGGGGGTCAGAACCGCCCCCATTGGACTTAGAGAGCCCATATTCACAGGAAATGTTTAGTAGGCTCTCCTCCAGCCAGCACCCTAGTTTGGTCAAGATTGTAATAGAGATCTTGGAGTTATGCCCTCTCCGATATGAGGCTCCCAGGAAACTCGCACTTGATACAATTAGAGCCACCAGTTGACGTTGGCCCAGTGTACAAGGGGTGTACTTGAAGGTATGCCACCTCCCTTAAGGGGGAAGGGTGTCTGGCAGCTCGCCGGCAGCGCCCCCCATGTGCCCGCCCGCCAGGCCTCAGAGCAGCACGCATTTATTCCTGGCGAGAGCCGGAAGGTGGGTGATGTCAGCGGCTGCCGGGCCTGGCGGGCAAGGGGAGGCGGTGGCGGGCCGCCTCCCCTCAGGGCGCGGGGGATCTGGCCGCTCGCCAGCAGCACCCCCCATGTGCCTGCCAGGCCTCAGAGGAGCACGCATTTATTCCTGGGGAGGGCCGGAAGGCAGGTGATGTCCCCTCTGTTTCTATTACTATCTCTATTGTTTTCTACATACAATTCTCTAACTATATACCATTCTCTAACTGTTAACATACATTCTCTAATGTGTGCACATACATTCTAGTGTATGCACATTATACTTATATGCTCTATATTGTTTGTATCTTTCTCTGTTTTTGTTTTTCAATCCTTTTATCTATTTATGTATCATGTTCTGTTAGATTCTATAACTATTTGTTGCATTCACATTCTGTTTATAGATCTAGAACAGTGGATAGCTATGTACCCTTTTCTATCTGTTTCTTGGTATCTCTCTCTCACTGTCTATTTGTAAGTTTCTATCTCTATCTGTTTCTTTCTATGTGTTTCCACCACTGTCTATCTGAATCTATATCTTTTTATGTATATCTGCCCTTTCCTATTTCTTTCTCTCTCTAGGTGTCTTTTTCTCTCTTTCTATAACTATATTGTTTTCTACATACCTTTATCTTCATCCATATGTATATTTGTGTATCAATTTTTTTCTACAGTTTCTGTTTTTGTTTTTCAGTCCATCTTTCTTTCTATCTGTCCATCTTGTTCTGTCTGACTGTATCTATTTGTAGAATTCACATGTCATTTGGAGGGGATGTGGGAAGTTCCCCCAGCAACCACGGGGCCTCAGAGGAGCGCACATTCATTCCCAGCAGAAGGTGGGTGATGTCGGCGGCCGCCGGGCCTGGTGGGCAAGGGGAGGTGGTGGCGGGCCGCCTCCCCTCAGGGGGCAGGGGATCTGGCCACTCACCGGTAGCACCCCCATGTGCCCGCCAGGCCTCAGAGGAGCGCACATTTATTACCGGGGAGGGCCGGAAGGCGGGTGATGCCCCCTCTCTTTGTTTCTATCTCTATCGTTTTCTACATACAGTTCTCTAACTATATACCATTCTCTGTTAACATCTATCTATCTGACTATCTTGTTCTGTCTGACTGTATCTATTTGTAGCATTCACATGTCATTTGGAGGGGAAGTGGGAACATCCACCAGCAACCACAGGGCCTCACCCAAGGGTCCCACTAAGGATTTCTCCAGTGGCAGCCAACATCACCCACCTTCCTGCCTTGGTGGAAAGGATGGGAGGGAGAGGACATGTCATTTGGAGGGGAAGTGGCAAGATCCTCCAGCAACCGTGGAGCCTCACCCCCAGGGGAACCAGGGGCTCCAGCCACAGTGACAATCCACACCTGGAAGATCCTGCGAGGGGGGCGGGAAGACCCCAATCCATCAGCGGCTGCTGGCTTCACCCAGCACCCTGCCATCATGGAAATGAGGGGACAGGGTGGTGCAAATGGTGGGGAAGGGGCTTGTGGCAGTACCTGGGAGGGAGAGGTATGGATTGGAAACTGGAAAGCTCCCAAGCAAGAGGTAGTTTGGAGGGGTCAGAGTGGTCCCAGAGAGGGAGAGGAAGAAATAGGGCAGTGGTAGCACCTGCCATCACCCATCTTCCTGCCTTTGTGGAAAGGACAGGAGTCATGGGACACATTCCCACCCGACTCAAAGGGGTCCAGGTCAGTCCTGTTGACAGGGGAGTCACTATACTGGGCAACTGACAGTATCCCTATATGATACAATCAGCTGCGTGATCACAACCGAGCTGTGTAACCAAGGAGAGAGCAGTAACAGGATAGTCCCAGTAATAAAGCAGTGGCTAACATGACCCGCCATCCTGCCTTCATGGAAAGGACAGGATGGACAGGACAAGAGATATTGCTTGGATGGGTCAGAGTGGTTCCAGAGAGTGAGACACAGAAACAGGAAAGCAGCAGCAGCAGCTGACATTGGCCACCTTCCTGCCTTTGTGGGAAGGACATGAGTCGACGGACCCATCCCCCCCTGCTCAGAGGGCACAGTGTTTGCAATGGATAGGGGCACCGTGTGGCTCAACTATATGTGCAACAGCTCCTGAGCTGTTGCACAAGTGCCCGAAGGAGGCTGCCGCCAGCACCACCCACTTTCCTGCCTTCGCAGAAAGGAGGTGTCATGATGATCTGGCTGTGCCAGGAAGGCCTATCAAGGTCTCAGAAGCCTGTTAGCAGTGGGAGTGGGCCTGGCTAAACCTGACCCAAATATGCCAGCCCTCATTCAAGATACCCACAGGACTCGACGGGCAAGGGTGCATGGCGATGGCATGGAGAACCAAGAGGCAAAGTGTTTTAGTAGCCTGAGGAACCCCACACACCCCACAATGGATATGGGCAAGCCATGTAGGGCAATCGTCTCTGCCAAGATGTGAAGGCCCGCCTCCTGAGCCCTCAACCTTGCCATTCTAAGCGGTGCTGTCCCAGACCCCGAGGGGACAACCTCCGCAAGCACAGCCTGCCAGAGCGCTCCACTCCCACCAGCGTCACCCTCAGGGTAAGGTGACCCTTCCACTGATCCCTGCTAAGAAGAGCTGGTCGCCCCCTTTCTCCCCCCAATTGATGTTTTGCTGGGCAAGGACATAGACAGGCTCTGGTGGTGCATCTTCAGGTGCTGAATCAGGACCGTCAAAGACAGGTGCTTCAGGTTTTTGCCCCTGCACACCAGGACACCACAGGCATGGCAACGCACCACACAGGGGTCATTAGGAAGGGCTCAAAAGTGCCTCCATACGGAGGCATTGAAACGTGGACCACTAACTGTCCCAGGGGAAGGAGGATGAACGGTTACAGGCTGCACTGCAGAGCTGGCCAAGGACAACAGGATGAGGGGTGGACTGCAGGTGGGGACACCACCGAGACTTTGGGATGGGGACGGGAGGGATCTTTCATAAAACACAAACCATAGCTCCAGGAATCCGTCACCCACCTGTTCAAAATATTGATAGAGATACTCTCCCCCCAGTGGAAAGACCTCTTTGGCCTCCTCCACAGCCCCCACAGGTGAATTTGGGAGAGCGGGAGGACTTTCTGCTGCCCCTGAGCCACACCTAGTACTGCTTTCCACAAGTGAACTAGGAGGACTGCCTTCGTACTTGACCCCATGACCACCCTTGGTGGCCAACACAACAGGAAGACTCATTATGCCACCAAACTAGAATTAAGGAGGACAGAAATTAAGAGAACACTGTGAGACCTCAGCTGAGGTGCCCATTGAGCTGGGCCCCAGGGCCTGGCAGCAGCCCTTGAATCAGAGGCTGGGGCTAGAGCCCTAGCCCAGCAGCACTCCCAGAAGCCTAATTAGATCAGGCACTGATAATAATGTGAGTTCTCAGCTGAGGTGCCCAATGAGCTTGGCCCCAGGGCATGGCAGCAGCCCTGGAACCAGAGGGAGGGAGTAGAGCCCTAGCACAACACTACCAGATGCCTGATCAGATAAGGCACTGATAATAATGTGAGCCCTCAGCCGAGGTGCCCACTTAGCTTGGCCACAGGGCCTGGCAGCAGCCCTGGAACCAGAGGGAGGGAGGGGGTAGAACCCTAGCCCACCACTCCCACAGACCTGACCAGATCACGCACTAATAATACTGTGTGAGCCCTCAGCCAAGGTGCCCACTGAGCTTGGCCCCAGGGCCCGGCAGCAGCCCTGGAACCAGGGGAGATAGATCCCTGTCCCAAAAATCCAAGCTCAATTATACTCTCTGTCTCTCTCCCCAAAGGCTAGGAAGTAGCAAGCAACAGCTCTGTCACACTCCTCTGATCACTGAAAGTGAAAGGGATGGAGGGACTAGAACCCTAGCCCAGCACTCCCACAGACCTCACCCAATCAGTCACTAATAATACTTTGTGAGCCCTCAGCCGAGGTGCCCTCTGAGCTTGGCCCCAGGGCCGGGCAGCAGCCCTGGAACCAGAGGGAGGGAGGGACTAGAGTCCTAGCCCACCACTCCCACAGACCTGACCAGATCAGGCACTAATAAAACCATGAGCCCTCAGCCAAGGTGCCCATTGAGCTTGGCCCCAGGGCCTGGCAGCAGCCCTGGAACCCGAGGAGATAGATCCCTATCCCAAAAATCCAAGCTCAATTCTACTCTCTCTGTCTCTCCAAAGGCTAGCAAGTAACAAGCAACAACTCTATCACACTCCACTGCTCACTGAAAGTGAAAGCCAGCCTGGGAGCCCAGTGCTTTTTATAAGCACAGGTCCCATAGAGCAACACAGGAGGTCTGTGTTTGGCCACCAGAGCTGCCTATCAGGGTTTGCAGGGATGAGATTGGAGTGCCCATGGCTACAGAACACCCCCCTCCTTCCCCCAGGTGTCTTCTCCCAAATTGTAACCACTTTGCAGCTCCATAGTTGGAAGGAAGACCTGCCCATCATGATATGCTGGGCTTCGATTCAGGTTTCCAGGGTGACAGAAGGAGTGCAGACAGAGTTCAGGCATTCCCCTGGCTCCGTTTCCAAGAGAATTGATTGATGCCCCTGGCTTCACGAATCTCGGATGGATGCAATGAACTGGGCTTCTTACGAATGCTGGTTCATTGGCATTGGACACTCACGAACTGCTGGATTGCGACCAGACGATCCGGCGGTTCATGGGGTTTTGGTGTTCATAATTAGAGATGGGCACGATCCGCATTACGATCGAAAAAAAAAACACATGACAATGGCGATCGCGCGATTGTGATCCGGCGGATCGTGATCGTCCACGGCCAATGATCCAGTGATCGGGAGAGGCCTGGATCATTGCGTTCGGGCTTGGATCGGGGATCCAGACACTCGGGTGCCAGCAATTTATTCCCCTGGCAACGGAGCCAGGGGAAAGCCTGAGCTCTGTTTGCCCTCCTTCTGTCGCCCTGGAAACCCGAATGGAAGCCCAGCTTTCCTTGATCAGCAGGGCTTCCTTCCAACCATGGAGCAGCAAAGCAGTCACAAGTTGGGAGAAGACACCCAGGGGAGGGAGGGGGAAGGGGGTGTTCTGTAGCCATAGGCACTCCAATCTCATCCCTGCAAACCCTGATAGGCAGCTCTGATGGCCAAACAGACCTCCTGTGTTGCTGAATGGGACCTGAGGGGAGGCAGCTTGTCACCGCCTCCCCGTGCCCGCCAGGCCCGGCGGCCACCACCACCACCCACCTTCCCACATAGCTGGGAATACCAGCGTGCCCTGCTTTGGCCTCCACGATCCACTATCCATGGCTCGGGAATGGGAGATGATCGGTGTGGATCGTTAATGCGGGATCGTTGTCGGCGCCAATCCACGATCAGCTGGATCGTTATTTTTTTTTTAATCGTGCCCATCTCTATTCGTAATGCAGTTCGTGTCCATGTCTAGTTGGCAACTTGCAAGCAATCTTTCAGGAACATTTATCCATCAATATTTATCTTTTCCTTGTTGAAATTCTCATAAATTTAAATCCAGCATTTCCTTTACATGGTCTGAAAAAAACACTGACCTAAAAGTCCGTGTAAAGAATAGGATTGATTTTATTTATGTATATAGCCCTTCTCTTCAGATGTCTGCTTGAGGCACCTAACAAAAGACACTCATAAAACAGATATTCAATAAAACAACTCAATAAAATTCACCTCCAACAGTAACAACATCCCAATATATGTATTATATATTTTCAACTTTTGATACGAAAGAGCTGTTCTTTTTCTGAACCTTCTGTCTTCTTTTTTCCACCCAGTTGTTATATCCTTCATGCAGTGCAGTAACATCTTCCAGGAGAGATTTTTTTTTGTTCTGTGCAGAATATTTTTGAAGGCATTCTGTTCTTATGTGCTATAGCCTCTAATCTCACACAGTGGCTACCTAATCCATTATACTTCCCTCAGTTTTAGCAGGTTTTTGTACAAGGTACCGATTTCTCAGTTACTGTATCTTCTATTATCTGATTTGTTTTAGAAATATAAAAGAATGATCTGGAAAATAGCTGCAAAATGACTGTTCACAAAACTAAATCAAAAGTTAGCATTATCTTTTGAACTACATATTTCTGAAATTGGGTTAAATCACATGAGCTTAATCTAAACTACTGCTATGTCAGATGGTCTTTATGCAGGACTTTACTTTTGAGATGTGTAATTTATTTAAAAGAATGGTATCCATTCAGTTAGCGTTGAAAGTTTCCATATATCTTGCTCCATATATTGTTTTTCTCAAAGTATACATGCTAATTCAGCATCATTATACACACACATACAGTGCTATCTTAAGCAAAGTTACATTCTTTTAAGCACATTGACTTCAACTGACTTAGAAGATTATAAACTCTGGTTAAAATAGCAATGACACACCTTTGCAGCCAATTCTCTGCATATAGAATAGGGCTATAAATCAAAATTACTCATATCTATGGCTGTTGTGGGTTTTCCGGGCTGTATTGCCGTGGTCTTGGCATTGTAGTTCCTGACGTTTCGCCAGCAGCTGTGTCTGGCATCTTCAGAGGTGTAGCACCAAAAGACAGAGATCTCTCAGTGTCACAGTGTGGAAAAGATGTAGGTCATTTGTATCTACTCAGGAGGGGTGGGGTTGAGCTGAGTCATCCTGTAAGAGTTTCCCAGGGTGTGGAATGCTAATGGAGGGAGGCTTCACTGTATCCTGAGGAGGTTCTTTTGCATATGGATTGGTACTTGACGTGCTAATCTTCTCTGCAGGGCTATTGTCGGGGATAGAATGTTTTGTTAGCCTGGTGTTTTTCAGAACTGGAAACCATGCTCTGTTCATTCTTAAGGTTTCTTCTTTCCTGTTGAAGTTTTGCTTATGCTTGTGAATTTCAATGGCTTCCCTGTGCAGTCTGACAAAGTAGTTGGAAGTGTTGTCCAGTAATTTGTTTTCCTGGAATAAGATACTGTGCCCTGTTTGAGTTAGGCTATGTTCAGCCACTGCTGATTTTTCAGGTTGTCCAAGTCTGCAGTGTCTTTCATGTTCTTTTATTCTTGTCTGGATGCTACGGTTTGTGGTCCCGATGGAAACTTGTCCACAGCTGCAGGGTATACGGTATACTCCTGCAGAGGTGAGGGAGTCTCTACTGTCTTTTGCTGATCATAGCATCTGTTGTATTTTTTGGGTGGGTCTGAATACTGCTTGAAGGTTATGCTTTTTCATAAGCTTTCCCATCTGATCAGTAATTCCTTTGATATATGGCAAAAACACTTTTCCTGTAGGAGACTGTTTTTCCTTGGTTGTTTGATTCATCCTGGGTTTGATTGCTCTTCGGATTTCATTTCTGGAGTAGCCATTTGCCTGAAGTGCGTGGTTTAGATGATTAATTTCCTCATTGAGAAAGTGCGGCTCACATATCCGTCTTGCACGATCCACTAATGTTTTCATTATGCCTCTTTTCTGTCGGGGGTGGTGATTGGAGTTTTTGTGTAAGTACCGATCAGTGTGAGTTGGTTTCCTGTAGACCCTGTGACCTAACTGAAAGTTTGCTTTGCGGATGACCAAGGTATCCAATGATACATTTATCATTTGGAGCCCTGGGGAGGAAGAATTGATGGGGATTTTGAATCATCTCAACAACATCCACCTGTACATACAATTCACAATGGAGAAAGAAATCGAGGGAAAACTCCCATTCCTGGATACCTTGGTCAATCCATATGCAAAAGAACCTCCTCAGGATACAGTGAAGCCTCCCTCCATTAGCATTCCACACCCTGGGAAACTCTTACAGGATGACTCAGCTCAACCCCACCCCTCCTGAGTAGATACAAATGACCTACATCTTTTCCACACTGTGACACTGAGAGATCTCTGTCTTTTGGTGCTACACCTCTGAAGATGCCAGACACAGCTGCTGGCGAAACGTCAGGAACTACAATGCCAAGACCACGGCAATACAGCCCGGAAAACCCACAACAGCCATCGTTCTCCGGCTGTGAAAGCCTTCGACAATACTCATATCTATGTTACATGCATGAATTCCAATATTATGTTGCTGTCCATAATATTGTTCTCGAAGGGACCTAAAAGATCTCACCAAAATACTGAAATACATGAACAATTGCAATTAACTGGTCTTTGACTGGGCCTGCTCAAAGAAGCTGTCAACACAAGCTTCAGGCTGCTAGTTCCAGGCTACAGGCAAGAACTGTTTCATTTTTACCCAAGATTTAAGTACCTGCAAGGAGAGGGTGTGACATATATAGCAAGTGTTGCATGACAGGATATAGAATGTGCAAAATCTCAGTCCAGTTGAAAAACACATAATTAATTAGTTATTTAAATATGCTTATCAGTGGTTTTGCTTACTGGTCAATATGCAGGGGGAATTATTTCACTTGTCTAATCACATTCTGCCCAGAAGGGGAGTGCAGACAAACGACCAGGTTCCCTCTGTAAATACCTTTTAAAATGGTGTTGGTAATCCCACACTTGCCTTCCAGCAGACAGATATACCACACCCCCACTGAAGGAGTGGTGTTGTAGGAAGAATGTAACTGTAGAAGTGAGTTTCTTTATCTGTGCATTGGGCAACAAGAATAATGATAACCTACTTGATTGAGCAGATTGATCAAGCAGGCATATACATCACTATATGCTTTTAGGTCATTTTCTTGTAGTTTAGCATGTATTTTGTACTTCTGCCTCCACAGTTCCTGAAATGAAAAATAAGATTGTGTGAGATGTATTAAAAACCTTTAAAATATTTCGGGAATTTCAGAAAGCGATGTATTTCTCATGAAATTTTAAGCAGTTGCATTCACACATTTCCATTTCTCCCTTATGATGATTTAGCATCAAGAAGTCTGAGCTCGAGCAGAAGGAAGCAAGGAAGAAATACAGCGGCCATTACTAGTCAGAGCTGATTGTTACATAAGGTGATCTGCAGCTCCACAAAGCTGGTACATCTGTAACTTACTATGTCCTAATACCCTTTTTCTCCCTTATATTTTTCTAAGAGAAGGTGTTTGTTTGGGGCCCTATTACTTATTGCTTTTACACAACCTGAAATTTTCATCTCTTGCAAGGGTTATCTTCCAGTAATAGTTAAATAGCCCCCAGAAGGGCTGTTACTTGGACTGTCAGATTAAATAAGGAGCAACTGTGCTATATGTTTAATAGCTATAGAGGGAAGAAACTTTATAGGTGCAGTTTAGCTACCTATTAAGTACTGGTTCTATACAAACATGCTCTTTCTCATTTCTTTTTGTTTTCTATGTATTTATGAAACTTTTCAATCTGCCCATTTTTCTTGCATATTTTTTCCAATTAGTTTGGGTCTGTTACATCATTTGATACCATTTGCCCAATACTTATATATTATGTACTGTCAATATAACAGAATTTATGTAAAAATGACATTGAAAATGTGTTCATTTTAATGACAAAAAGACACCACAAAGAATTACAGAAAATGATACATAAACCAATATTAATGGGTCTGATTCACACAAGGGGATTTTTGAGTTGAAACAGGGAGAGTATAAAAATCAGTATGATTTTACTGAGATCCATAATCAAAAACAATTTGCCAGAAAGTTCCTCTTGAACTACTGTTGAATGCTTAAGACATTCAAGATGGCAGAAGACATATTGATTCTGCCATCCCTGTCATGAGCAGACATAACGGATTTTTAACAGATTCTACCCTATTTTGCTTCTTAATTCCAGAATAGAGCATATGGATTTTTTCTCAGATTTCAGCTTATTTGAATTTGTCCTCCTCCAACATTATCAACATGGCATTGAAAAAAAACGCTCTAGGTATGAACATAAATCAGGACTAGATCATGATTTTTGTACAATATTTGACTTAAACATGTATGCATGCCAGCATAGTGGCAAAATACCAACACAGATAGTTTTTTATTCAGTTTTAGGAGAGCTAGTTGTGTTAGTCAGCAGTAAAACCACAGGATTTGAGTCCAGTGGCACCTGAGAGAGCAACAAGATTTTCATGGTATAAGCTTTCATATCTGACGGGAACTCTGGCTCTTGAAAGCTTACACCCTGAAAATTTTGTTGGTTCCTAGCAGTGCGAGAGTTACTGCAGTTTAAGTCTATTGAAATTAATGGGCTTAGACTGGAGTAACTCTTCTTAGGATTGCATTGTAAGTTGTCACTGGACTCAAATCTTGCTGTTTTTATTCAATGATATATATGATTACATCAAGACTGTTGTTTTCTAGTGACTTATTAATGCATCCATGTATACACTGAAGGAACTGAAACTTATGGGAAACTGTATGATCTCTACAAAATTCATGTTAATGAAAAAATATATATAAAAGCTACAGTTGAATCTGTACAATTCTAATGATCACTAGAGGTGTGCACCAAGAAAGTTTCCATTTTAGTTTCAGGTATTATGGTTCCAGAAAAATTCTGTTCCATTACTGGTTTGTTCCAAGTTGGTCAATGTTGGCTCGGAACACATCTGTTTGTTTTTGTTTTTTTTCATTTTCATGAATTTTGGGCTGTTCCATGCATGTTGGCCACACATGCACAAACACATGCTGTACTTTTCAAGGAATGGGATGGGAAAATGAGGCTTCGGGGCAGCTGTTTTTGTATCCAACAGCATCGAAATCACATAGAACACAGTTCTAAACTATTGACTCACTGAATTTGAGAGTGGGTTCTGTGTTTATGGACCCAGAGGAATGCTTCAGTAAGGCATGCATCAAGATGAGCACTGAGCTGAGTACACATGCACACACTGTTCTTTTGGGGGATGGAAGGGGAAATGAGGCAGTATTTGCTCTTAACCAAAAACCGCATTGTCCAAAAAACTTTCAATCCAATGAGTTTCTCCTCAAGCACACTGAAAGCCATGTAACAATGGACTCCAAAAAGTGTTGGTGGGTACACACTATGGTAGGAAACTTATTGGCAAAGTGGTGTCAGCATGGCACACCAGCATAACATACAAGTAGAAAAGAGATAGTTGTTGTGGGTTTTCCGGGCTGTATTGCCGTGGTCTTGGCATTGTAGTTCCTGACGTTTTGCCAGCAGCTGTGGCTGGCATCTTCAGAGGTGTAGCACCAAAAGACTGAGATCTCTCAGTCTTTTGGTGCTACACCTCTGAAGATGCCAGCCACAGCTGCTGGCGAAACGTCAGGAACTACAATGCCAAGACCACGGCAATACAGCCCGGAAAACCCACAACAACCATCGTTCTCCGGCCGTGAAAGCCTTCGACAATACATAGAAAAGAGATACATTACCAACCATCACAGAGCAGTGAAATTTTTAAAAATTGCTTCTTTATGATAGCAAAGCCAATACATTATTAGCTTTGAGCCCTGCTGTTATACCATGTTTCCCTGTGCCTTGTAGTTTTGTTTCCATGATAAGAAGTGAATTCTCCTCACCATAATCTGCTTTACAGCAGCCCTGGATTCCCTGTTTAAACCCACTGTTAGCAGTGAGACCCCTTTGTTACACTGAAAGGGCAGTTTATGAATATGGGAAATCATAAACCCCTTCTCTTCCTGTGCTTCAAGCCAGAACATTGCTTAGCTAGACAGAACAAATGCCAACTCCAGCTGGAGCTGAAAAACTACTAGAAGTTGTGTCAGATTGACTAGCTACCCCTTCACGCCCCAGAGAAGCTCTTAAATAAAATAGAGGTTCTCTAAAAGTTCTTCAGTTAATCTCATCCACATCCTCACCCACCTTCCCAATCTGGGCTATTCAGGGATGTGATAAGTAGACATGGGCACGAACCACATTACGAACGCAAAAAACCCCATTAACTGCCTGATCGTCTGTTTGCGATCCGGCAGTTTGTGAGGGTCCATGGCCAATAAACGAGCATTCATAACAAGCCCAGTTTGTTGCGTCTGTCTACGGTTCGTGAAGCCAGACAGTCAGGCACCATCAATCAATTCCCTTGGAAACGGAGCCGGGGGAATGCCTGAACTCTGTCTGCAGCACTTCTTCTGTTGCCTTGGAAACCCAAATCAAAGCCCAGCTTACCTTGATGGGCAGGTCTTCCTTCCACCATGGAGCTACAAATAGGTTACAATTGGTTACATGGGAGAAGACACCTGGGGGGGAGGGTGGTGTTCTGTAGCCATGGGCACTCCAATCTCATCCCTGCAAACCCTGATAGGCAGCTCTGATGATCAACCACAGACCTCCTGTGTTGCTCTATGGGACCTGTGCTTATAAAAATCACTAGGCTCCCAGGCTGGCTTTCACTTTCAGCGAACACTGGAGTGTGACAGAGCTGTTGCTTGCTACTTGCTAGACTTTGGGGAGAGAGACAGAGAGAGTATAATTGAGCTTGGATTTTTGAGATAGGGATCTATCTCCTCTGGTTCCAGGGTTGCTGCCTGGCTCTGGGGCCAAGCTCAGTGGGCACCTCAGCTGAGGGCTCACTGTATTATTAGTGCCTGATCTGGTCAGGTTTCTGGGAGAGGTGGGCTAGGGCTCTAGTCTCTCCCTCTCTCCCTCCCTCTGGTTCCAGGGCTGCTGCCAGGCCCTGTGGCCAAGCTCAGTGAGCACCTCGGCTGAGGGCTCACACAGTATTATTAGTGCCTGATCTGGTCAGGTCTGTGGGAGTGGTGGGCTAGGGCTCTGCGCCCTCCCTCCCTCTGGTTCGAGGGCTGCTGCCAGGCCCTGGGGCCAAACTCAGTGGGCACCTCGGCTGAGGGCTCACAGTATTATTAGTGCCTGATCTGGTCAGGACTGTGGGAGTGGTGGGCTAGGGCTCTGCCCCCTCCCTCCGTCTGGTTCCAGGGCTGCTGCCAGGCCCTGGGGCCAAGCTCATTGGGCACCTTGGCTGCGGGCTCACAGTGTCATCTCCTTTTCTCTCCTCAATTTTTGATTGCTGGCACTATGAGGCTTCGGGTGGGGGCCAAGAGTGGTAATCGGGGGAAGTGCAGAAATTGTCCCAGTTGCACCGTAGGAAGCAGTACTGAGCAGGTCTCTGGCATAGCTGCTGGCTGTGGAGGAGACCGAACCACTCTTGCCGCCAGCGGAAGAGGAATTCTTGAAAATGTTTGAGGAGGAGGAGGCCGAGGGATCCTTGGAGGAATACTTGGGGTTCGAGGAAACATCCAGCCCGTCCCCATCCCAAACTACTGGTGGTGCTTTCCCTGCCTGCAGTCCACCCCTCACTCCGTCTTCCATTGCCAGCTCTGTGGCACAGCCAGTAATCCTTCATCCTCCCTCTCCTGAAACCATTAGTGGGCCATGGTTCGACCTCAATGTATGGAGGCACTTTCAGGCCCTTCCAACTGACCCCCATGTGGTGCAGAGCTGTGTATGTGATGGCCTGGTGTGCAGAGGCATTGACCCGAGGCACCTGTCATCATTGGCCCTGAGTAGGCATCTGAAGAGGCACCACCTATCTCTGTCCTCGGGCAGTGAAACATCCATTGGGGGAAGACAGAGGGCCACTACCAGCTCGTCTGATCCAGGATTGGTGGGAGAGTCTCCGGAATGCAACCTGAGCAAAAAGCCTTGTCCCGAGGGTGCTGGTGGTGGGAGTGAAAGGCTCAGGCAGGGCGCCTTCAGGGAAGTTGTTCCATTGGGGACGGGGGGGGGGGGTGCCGCTGAAAAGGGTGTGGTCTAGAGCTCAGGATGTGGGCGTTCGTGTGGTGGTGCAGACTATTGCCCTGCAAGGCTTCCCCTTATCAGTCGGGGAGGGCATGGGCTTCCAACTGCTACTCCAGCACTTTGCCCCATGGTTCTCCATGCCATCACAGTGCACCATTAGGCGTCGAGTTGTGCCTGCCCTCTACGAGTCAGTGCTAGACATGGTGCACAGAGAGCTGTCGGTCACCCAAGGCCATACAGTATACTTCACGGCCGACCTGTGGAGTGGCTGCCATCACGGGTACCTTGCCATCACTGCCTACTGGTGGCAACCAGAGGACCTCCGCCACCCCAGGCCCAGATCTGGCTCCCGTAAAAAGGTGCCCAACTTGACACCTGGATACAGAGCACTTCTTCTCCAGGCCCAGGGGATGGACGAGGTCCACACTGGGAAGAACATTACCACCGCTGTAAAGGCGTCTCTGAGGACATGGATGGCTGGGGTGGAAGGGTTTGTCCGTGGCTTCATGGTGACAGATGTGGAACCAACATGTTGTCAGCCCTGAAAGAGGCATCCCTCCTGGGCCTGGTATGCATGGTGCACAACCTGCACCTAATGATGAGGGATGTGCTCTTGCTGGGGAGCAAGCCGAAGGACAGCTGGGACGCGGGAACCTTGTGGATGCACAATCTGCTGGACAGCTGCTGTTGCAACGCTTCTCATTTCTCCCGCAGCATAAACTCTTCCCAAGAGCTGTTCCATAGGCAGGGGGAGGGAGGGGACCCCGAGCACCAACTCTTCCAGGACCTGCCCACCCACTGGAACTCCACCTACAACATGATATGTCATCTGGTGGAGCAGAGGGGCCAGTTGCGGGACATCCTGTCATCAGTGGAGGTTCTGAGGACGGGAGAGGAGCTGATCCTCAGCTCCATGGAATGGAAAGTCCTTACCCAGATGTCCCGTATACTGAAACCCTTCAAGGATGCCACTGAGCTCTTGTGCTCCTATGAGGCCAGCCTGGGTCAGGTCATCCCTCTGATCCACGGGCTCGACCAGTTTCTGGCCCAGGAGCTCCAGCATGAGCAAGAGCTGCTCCCCAGGGTCCATGACTTTGTGAGGAGGATCCAGGCCTGCGTGGCCAAGCACTTGCATTCTCTATGCCGCAAGGCACCATACTAACTGGCCTCCTTCTGTGACCCCCGCATCAAGGGCAGCATTGCCACACAGGTGGGTCAGATGCAGTGCTAAAAAAAAGGAGCTCCGCACAGCGGTGCTCCGTTTCCAGAAAGAGAAGGCAGGGCAGAAGGAACCGGGCAGGGGTGAGGGGCAGGCGGTGGCAGAGGAGGAGGAGGAGGGGTAGGGGGAGGAGGTGGGAAGAGAGCCACACCAAGGAAGACCCACCCAAATGGCCCCATTGTTGGTGTGCTGCATGGTGTCCCTCTCAGTGGAGGACTCGGCGGGGGCCAAGGTGCGTGAGTACCTTGCTGAGCTCTATGCCAACCTGTTGGAGTATTGGGTGAGGAAATCTGCCATATGGCCGGACCTGTCCATCATGGCAACCAACATCCTCTCCTGACCTCCCACCAGTGTGCAGAGTGAGTGGGTATTCTCCCCCCTGGGAGACCTCCTCCGTCCCCGCCACACACGTCTGCACCCAGACCTGATGGACATGTTGACCTTCATAAAGGTCAGCCTCAACCTACTGGGGCACCCTTCCATGGACCTGGACCAACCCGGGCTCTGAGCCACCCTGGGGTTGTAGGCCCAGCTCCTCCACAGCAGGTTCAAGCCTCCCTCAGTTCTTGGGGCTGCTTCCATGGCTGGTGACCCTTTCCCCTCCTCTCCCAGAAAAGATCCCATTCCCTCTTTCAACCTCTCTCTCTTTGGATGGTGCCCAAACAACTTCTCCCCACAACTTGTCTTGCCCATCCCATCCTTTCTGTGAAAGCAGGAAGGTGGGTGTTTTCTGATGCTCTGGTTTTGGGGCATATAGGGCAGCTCTGGAGCTGCAGCACATATGGTTGCACAGCATGGAGCCCACTATCTTAGGCTCCTGCTGTCTGCTCTGAGCGTTGTGGGAATGGGTCTCTCGACTCATCTCCTGTCCATGAAGGCAGGAAGGTGAGTGATGTCGGCGACAGACTCCACTGTGACACAGGAGGGGTGGACAAGCCTCTGCCTCAGCAGTGGGTGCGTTCCTTGAGGGTAGATGTTTGTGGCCTCTTGGTCCTCCTCTCCCTGTCAAGCTCCCAGTCCCTCTTCACACTTTGCCCTCTCTGGGACTGCTCCTTCCCCTCCCAATAACCTCTCCAGTCTTGCCCATCCCATCCTTTCCATGAAGGCAGGAAGGTGGGTGCTGCCCGCTGCTTTTGGCAACAAGAAACAGCTCTGCTGCTGTTGCTGGTGTTAGGGTAGCACCACACGGTACACCACCTTCCATGGCACCCTGCTGTCGCCACTGAGCAGGGGGGAATGGGTCCCTACCACCCTTTCCATGAGGGAAGGAAGGTGGGTGCTGTCTGCTGCCACCGCTTTGGACCACGAGGGGCAGCTCAGATGCATTTGCTGAGCTGGCAGGTTTGAGCTGCATGGTGCACCCCTATCCATGTGACCTCCTGTCCTCTCTGTGCATGGGGGGGAATAGGTCCCACAACTCATGTCCTTTCTGTGAAGACAGGAAGCTGAGCGATGCTGGTGACAGCCTCCACTGCAACATAGGAGGGGCAGACAAGCCTCTCCAGCAGCAGTCTGTGCACTCCTTCAGGGTGGATGTTGGGGTCCTCCATCCCGGTCCTGCTGTGCAATGTGGCCAGGAAGCCACTGTCCTCCTCTCCCACACAAGTACATGGTCCCTTTTTTGACCTCTCACCCTCTTTTGTACTCCCCGACCCCTCCAAATGACTTCTCCTCTCCCTCCCATCCTTTCTGTGAAGGCAAGAAGGTGGGTGATGCCAGCTGCCACTGCTCACAAGCACAGGGGACTACCATGCCATGGCCACCATCTTTGGGCCTTCCCGGTCCCGCTCTGCCATGCAGCTGCAACAAACAATAATTTTTGCTCCTCTCCCCATCAAGGTTGTGGACATTCCCTCTTTCAAACTCACCCTCTCTGGAACCGCTCTGACTCCTCCCCACGACCTCTCCTCTCCTGGCCACCCCATCCTTTCCGCAAAGGCAGGAAGGTGGTTGATATCTGCTAGTGGTGGTTTTGGCCATGAGGGGCAGCTGAGGAGCTGTTGCGTGTATGATTGTACAGCACAGAACCCCCCTTTCCATGGGCACCTGCTGTCCCCTCTGAGCAGGGGGGAATGGGTCCCTCACACCCTTTCCGTGAAGGCCAGAAGGTGGGTGGTGTCTGATGCTTCAGATTTTGGTCATGAGGGACAACTCTGCTGCTGTTGCACATGCAATTGTACATCGCAGCGGCCCCTGTCAACAGCAGCAGCTGTCCCCTCTGGGCAGGGGTGAAGGGGTAATGCCATGACCAGTCATGTCCTTTCCATGAAGGCAGGAAGGTGAGTGATGTTGGTGACAGCCTCCACTGTGACACAGGGGGAGCAGACAAGCCTCTGCCACAGCACTCTGCGCACTATTTCAGGGTGGATGTTGGGTTCATCCGTCCTGGTCCTACAGTGCATTGCGGCCAGGAAGCCTCTGTTCTCCTCTCCCACACAAGTACACAGTCCTTCTTCTCACCTCGGCTCCTCTGAAACACTCAGTCCCCTCCCAATGACCTCTCCGGTCCTGTCCTATTCCATCCTTTCCATGAAGGCAGGAAGGTGGGTGATGTTGGCTGCCACCAGAGAATTCCTCAGTGGGACCCTTGGGTGAGGCCCCACAGTTGCTGGGGGATCTTCCCACTTCCCCTCCAAATGACATGACCTCTCCCTCCCATCCTTTCTACTAAGGCAGGAAGGTGGGTGATGTTGGCTGCCACCAGAGAAATCCTCAGTGAAACCCTCTAATGATGTCCTGCAGTTGTTGGGGGATCTTCCCACTTCCCCTCCAAATGACATGTCCTCTCCCTCCCATCCTTTCCGCTAAGGCAGGAAGGCGGGTGATGTTGGCTGCCACCAGAGACATCTTCAGTGGGACTCTCGAATGAGGCCCCATGGTTGCTGGGGGATCTTCCCACTTCCCCTCCAAATGACATGCAAATGTTACAAATAGATACACAGTTGGACAGAACAAAATAGATAGATAGAAGGATTAAAAACAAAAACAAAAACATTGGAAAAAGATCAATACAAAAAACATACATATAGATGAAGATAGAGAAACGTATATAGAAAACGATATAGATATAGAAAGAGAGAAAAAAACAGCTACAGATAGAAAGAAATAGGAAAGGGCAGATATACATAGAAAGATATAGATTCAGATAGATAGTGGTGGAAACACATAGAAAGAAACAGATATAGATAGAAAGTTACAAATACACAGTAAGAGAGAGATACAGAGAAACAGATAGAAAAGGATACACAGATATCAACTGTTCTAGATCTAGAAACAGAATGTGAATGCAACAAATAGATATAGAATCGAACAGAACATGATACATAAATAGATAAAAGGATTGAAAAACAAAAACAGAAAAAGATACAAACATTAGAGAATGTATAAGTATAATGTACATACATTCGAATGTATGTACATACATTAGAGAATGTATGTTAACAGTTAGAGAAAGGTATATGGTTAGAGAATTGTATGTAGAAAACGATAGAGATAGAAATAGAAAGAGAGGGGACATCACCTGCCTTCCAGCCCTCGCTGGGAATAAATGCGCGCTCCTCTGAGGCCTGGCGGGTGGGCACATGGGGGGTGTCACCGGCAAGTGGCCAGACACACCGCCCCCTGAGGGGAGGCAGCATGCCTTCGAGTACACCCCTTGTACACTGAGCCAACATCAACTGGTGGCTCTAATTGTATCCTGGGAGCCTCGGATCGGAGAGGGTATAACTTCAAGATCCCTATTGCAATATTGACCAAACTGGGGTGCTGGTTGGAGGAGAGCCTGCTAAATACTCCCTGTGAATATGGGCTCTCTAAGTCCAATGGGGGCCGTTCTGACCCCAATGAACCCCAAACCCCGAACAGGTTCGTTAGCAGGAAATGTTCATCATGGTTCGCAAGTTCGGATTCGTCAGAAGCAACTAACCACGAAACGTGGGTTCGTTAATATTTTTTGGTTCGTGCCCATGTCAAGTGATAAGCCCTTCCTGTCTAGTGATTGCATGTCATCAAGCACTTTTCTCACCTATAGTTCCTCCTAGATAATCATATCTAGTTTCTCCCAATGTATTGTCCACCTCCGGAGACAGCCATTAAATTATTGTTCTTTTGGACAAGACATCAGCCTTGCCCCAGAACAGGTTTTGCTCTATAATTGGACTGCCCAGCCATGTGTTTGCTGTGTGTGTTCTAGACCCATCTACGCACCTTCAGATTATATGTAAGCCCTCTCTTCGCCTTCCATGAGATGCTGGCCATCCTCGATACCACTTACATGGACCTTCTATTCTTTCAGAACTGGTAAATATCACCCCATTCCAACTTTTTTTTTATTTTTATTTATTTTATCGTATTTGTATTCCACCCTCCCCGCAAGCAGGCTCTTTCCATTTCCTCCCTGTTTTCTAGTGGATGTATGTATGTTGTGTGTATTCTCTGTTTTCTCTTTTTGCTCTGTTAATAAAGAAAACTTTCCTGTTAAACACCCACCTGTTTACTTGAGAGTTCTCTAAGGGAATGATCTTGGAATATATTGGTGGAGATCCTGCAGTTAACCACTCTTGCTGTGTCTCCTTGAATGCTAATTTCCCCAACTCACAAGGGGATCCTCCATTTAAGGCAACACCACTGGCTTGTTCTTGCACTGTGCATAAATGCACACAGAAAGGGAGAGCTTAATGTTGGTTTTTCCTTCACATGAAGGGAGGTCGAGGGAGGATGACCCTCTTTCCCCCCTATTTTTCCTAGTAAAAGTGGGAAACTGGACAGGTTAGTGGCTTTCTGATTAAAACTCACAGTTAATTGAAGAAGACAAAACAGTGGGAAGAACTCAATGAATCTCCATGCTGTACCAAAAACTAAAAAATCTGACTAGATTGGTCTTTCTATATGCTATACTGCTCTGGAAAGACTTGGGGGATGTGTACATGTGTGAGTGTACAATGTGCTCCTGCTGCCTCCCCGTCATTTATTGCTGGGATGACAGTTTTAATTAGAGAAGCCCAAAAAGCCTGCCAGAAGTTTTTCTGGGCAAGATGAAATTCCTCCTAGTATTTCTTGACCCACTATCATTGGAGGACTTCTTAGAAGGCCACTGGATGAGCATGAACAAGCTCTATATGCCTAGGACCTCCTGGCTCTCCTTTAATTATTGCTTTTTCTA
This sequence comes from Eublepharis macularius, assembly GCF_028583425.1. NCBI lineage: Eukaryota > Metazoa > Chordata > Lepidosauria > Squamata > Eublepharidae > Eublepharis > Eublepharis macularius. The sequence continues at coordinate 123,249,711 of NC_072792.1, forward strand.
GGTTATGAATCCTAATCTGCATAACATGAGCCTTTCTGAAAGCCAGGGGCTCAGAGCATGAAAAAGACCCCTCCTTCCTCAACTCCATAAGCGCATGCTCACATGAATGTTTCTGGACCAGCCTTTCTTTGCATTGTGTACAAAAGTGCACAGAAAGGGATAGAGATGAACACACTGGTGCTGATGGCACTATGTCATCTGCTGTTCCCCTTCCCAGTGCAAAACAAACCATTGATTCCTACAAGCCACTCAATGCCAATGCCATTGCCCGGGAAGCACTGGGAAAAAAATGTATTCATGCCTAAATGTTAAAAGTTATAGGCCAATTTCTTTATTAAACAATGATTACAAAATTTTTGCAAGACTTATAGTGGAAAGGCTTAAGAAATTTTTGATAGAATTCGTAGGGGACGAGCAGGCTGGATTTTTACCGAATAGACAAATTAGGGATAATCTGAGAGTGGTGTTGGATGCCATTGAATACTATGGTAAGCATCCAAAAAAGGAAGTAGGCCTGTTTTTTGCTGATGCTGAGAAAGCTTTTGACAATTTGAATTTGGATTTTATGTTTTTGACGATGGAAAAGATGGATATGGGGCAAGATTTCATTAATGCAGTGAAAGCTATATATTTTGAACAAAATGCATCGTTAGTGGTAAACAGTGATTTGACAGAAAAATTTGAGGTAAGAAAAGGTACAAGACAAGGTTGTCCACTTTCACCGTTACTATTTGTTATGGTGTTGGTAATACTTTTGAGGCAAATAAGAGATGATGACAATATCAAAGGTATAAAACTCAAGGGGTTTTCTTATAAGTTCAGAGCATTTGCAGACGATGTAATGTTTATAGTAGAAGATCCAATCCAGACATTACCAATATTGTTAGATAAAATTAAAGAGTTCGGAGATCTGGCAGGATTTTTTATTAATAGATCAAAGTCAAAATTGCTTTGTAAAAATATGACAAAAAAGAAACAAGAACAATTAATGAATGATTCAAAGCGTGAAGTGGTTCAGAAAACAAAATACCTGGGGATAGAAGTATCAGCTAAGAATATAGATCTATTTAAAAATCATTATGAAAAACTGTGGTCGCAGATAGAGAGAGATCTGTTGAAATGGAACAAATTGAATCTGTCATTGTTAGGACGTATCTCGGTTGTTAAAATGAATGTATTACCGAGAATGATGTTTCTGTTGCAAACAATTCCAATTGTTAAAGAAATGAAGCATTTTGATAAATGGCAAAGAAGAATCTTAGATTTTATTTGGGCTGGAAGAAAACCGAGAATTAAGATGAAGGTACTGTGTGACGCAAAAGAAAGGGGAGGCTTGCAATTACCAAATTTGAGATTGTATTATGAAGCAATTTGCTTGGTCTGGCTGAAAGAATGGGTGAAATTATCTAATCTAAAATTACTAGCTTTGGAAGGGTTCAATAACTTGTTTGGTTGGCATGCATATTTATGGTATGAGAAATATAAAATGGATGGTATGTTTCAGCATCATTTTGTGAGAAGGAATATCTTCATCATTTGGCAAAAATATAAGAAGTTTCTGGGTGAAAAAAGACCTATGTGGATTGTACCAGCGGAAGTGGTGATCCCAAATATGTATTATAGAGGGGAAGATTGGTTAACCTATAAGGAATTATTGAGTGGAGAGAAAGACACCCTCAAGATAAAAGGTAAAGATGAGTTACCATTTGAGTATGGTTTGTTACAATATAGGCAAATTAAGGATATATTTGAAGCTGACAAAACAAATGTAGGTTTTAGAATAAAAAATACAGATCTAGAAGAGATTTTGTTTGGTGAAGAAGTGAAAATGATTTCTAAAATATATAAAATTTTGCTGACATGGTATACACAGGATGAGGTTGTTAAAACACAGATGGTGAAATGGGCAATAAATTTTAACAAAGAAGTGCCAATGGAAAGCTGGGAATTTCTATGGAAGAATACTTTGAAGATATCCACATGTAACAATTTGAAAGAGAATGGATATAAGATGATTTATCGGTGGTATCTAACACCAAAAAAATTAGCAAATGCAAATAGTGCAATGTCAAATAAATGTTGGAAATGTAAAAAACATGAGGGCTCCTTTTACCATATGTGGTGGACCTGTGAAAAGGCCAAAATGTTTTGGTCTAAGATTTATGGAGAAATGCTGTTAATTATGAAATATAATTTGTTAAAGAGCCCGGAAATGCTGTTGCTAGGACTGAATATGCAAGAAGTTAACATGAGGGACAGAACTCTGTTATATTATATGACTGTTGCAGCAAGAATTTTGTATGCACAATACTGGAAACAAGAAGACATACCAGAAGTCGAGGAATGGATCCAAAAGCTGTTGCATATGGCAGAAATGGACAAATTGACAAGGAAATTGAGAGAGCAGAATCCGAATGAATTTTTAACTGACTGGAAGAAGCTTAAGGACTATGTGGAAAATGTGAGACGACAACTGTGGACTTTAGATAGTTATTAAGTAATATGAGCTATGAGAATGAACATGAACCTTACATTAGATAATAGGGACTACATAGTAATTAGAGATAACGATAAGAAATTAAGGGGTTTTAGTGCTGTTGGAAGTCAAAAAGGGAAAAGGGGGAGGGGGAAGGGATGGGGGGCATATACTGTAACTATAAGGGTAAATGAGTATGTATTGTGTATTATGTAATATGTTAACCCATTCAATAAAATTTCTATTAAAAGCAAAAAATGTACTCATGCACACACCTCCTTCTCACCAATGGAGTTAATGCTACGGGGTCAGGCTCTCTCCTTTCGAGCTAATTGGTTGTATTGTGAGTAGAGATGGGCACGAACCGCATTATGAACTTCAAAAATCTACGAAATTGGTGATCGCGATCCGGCGATTCATGATTGTCCACGGCGAACGAACCAGCATTTGGGAGAAGCCTGGTTTGGTGCGTTCGGCCGCGGTTCGGGAAGCCAGACACTCAGGCACCAGCAATCAATTCCTCTGGCAATGGAGCCGGGAGAATGCCTGAACTCTCTGCGCTTCTTCTGTCACTCTGGAAACCCGAATGGAAGCCCAGCTTACCCTGATCAGCAGGGCTTCCTTCCAACCACGGAGCTGCAAAGCGGTTACAAGTTGGGAGAAGACACCCAGGGGAGGGAGGGGGAAGGGGGTGTCCTGTAGCTACAGGCACTCCAATCTCATCCCTGCAAACCCTGATAGGCAGCTCTGACGGCCAAACACAGACCTCCTGCGTTGCTGAATGGGACCTGTGCTTATAAATAGCTGTGGGCTCCCAGGCTGGGTTTCACTTTCAGTGAGCAGTGGAGTGGGACAGAGCTCTTTCTTGGCACTTGCTAGCCTTTGGGGAGAGAGACAGAGAGTATAATTGAGCTTGGATTTTTGTGGGAGTTTCCTGGGGGCCTTGGATTGGAGAGGGTATAACTCCAAGATCCCTTTTGCATTCTTGTCCAAACTTGGATGATGGCTGTAGGAGAGCTTGCAAAACATTCCCTGGGAATATGGGCTCTCTAAGTGCTATGGGGGCCATTCCGTGGCCCATGAACCGCGAACTGGTTCAGCAATGGAAAATGTTCATTGTGGTTCGTGATCTTGGGATCGTTGTCAGCACCGAACCGCGAACCACTGGTTCATTAGATTTTTTTGGTTCGTGCCCATGTCTAATTGTGAGTGCAGACAGCCTTGCTATTACGGAAAACAATATGATGTCCGACAGCCCACAACTGCCTGGCCTCTGTGTGGTGCAGGAGGGGGATTTAATACAGCCTCATTTCCTGGATTTAGTTAAGTGTTCAGGATGCTGCTTTAACAAGCTGAACCGAGTTTTGTGTGTGATTTTGGATTTTTTTTTTTTATTATGCATACCTCTAAGGATCACTCGGACAACTGATGCCCTAACAGAAACTTGATCTGTCAGTTTTGGATGTACCATGCAAGGAGTTCAGGAGTACCACTTGTCTCAGCCAGACTATTGAACAAACAAGCTGCTGCTATTGCTCGGGCTTCTATTTTTCACATTGGATACAAAGATTAATTATCATTCTGGTCTTGGTTGATCTAGCAACACTGATCCATGGTTCTGTATCTTCTGAGATCAATTACGGTGAGATGCTCTGTGTAGGGATGCTCTTGAAGACAACTTGAAAGCTTTAACTAGCCCTAGATGAGACTGCTCATTTACTTACTGGTGTGAGCCATAAAGATTATATAGTAATCCTAAAACTTTACTTTGTACTTATTTGCTTCCAGGGTCAATTCAAGATGCATACGTTTAAAGACCCTCAAAGCTTGTGTTATTCACATCTGAAGGATTCCCTCTTCCAGTATCAGTCCATGAATTGATTATGCTTCTCATAGTAGTCCCTGCTTATTGTCCCTTCCTATCAAGTGGTGCACACTTCTTAAATTCTGTTTTTTTCCTTAACCATACCAATCCTTAGATTGCTTGAAGAAGCACAATAAGGCACAATCTCTATCAGTGCTTTGGGAAATTCCAAGACTGTATTTTTCTGTAGGACTTTCTGCTGACTTGGTTGTTAAGTTTAGCTTTTATGTCTCTTGATTACTTATTTATTTTATTGGTTTTGTTGTTACTGAAACCTTGTTGCTGTGCCAAAAAGGCACTCCCGGAGTGCGCCTGCGCGCTTACCCGGGTGCCTCCATTTGCTCGCATGCACGGAGGGAGAGGCGACGGCTTTCCCGGGCATCCGGGTGCTTGGCTGGGGCGGGGCTTGCAGCCGTTATAGGCACACCCCGCCTTTTCCCTCCGTGCAGTGCTTGGCAAGCTCGTTGTGAGGAGGACGCACGGCCGCGACTTGCTCTTTGGGCTGCGTCGGGCCCACTCTCCTCGGCCAGCAGCAGCTCCGCTTGAATGCTCCGGCTTTCCTCGGCCGACGGGAGTCGGCGCGGCTTGGTCTGGGCTGGGTTCTTCCCTCGTGCGGCGGCCTCATTGCTGGAGGCTTCGTCCCGGGGTTTGGCGTTCCGGGCGGGGGCTTCCCGTCGGTCGAGCCTCGCGTGGAGCCTTTTTAGCGGCGGCGCGGCTTTCCGCCGGCCTGGCTGCTGGGTTCCCGCCTCCGCGACGCGTTTTTCCCTGTCCTGCTGGAGGCTTTGACTACGATAGTCGGGCCTTTTTTTGGGGAAGGGGTGGTAGCGGGTTTCCATCCCGCTCTTGAAGGGGCATTCCTTTTTCTGGGGTGTTTGTCCCCTCTTTCCCCCCAGGCTTGGTATCGGCTCAACTGCCGCGTGGTGATAACCCCCCCCCCCGCTTTGGGACAGCTAGTTGGGTAGGGGTTAAGAGCGCAGGACTCTAAGCTGGAGTGCTGGGGTTGATTTCCCTCTCATTCACTTAAAGCCAGCGGGGTGCCTTGGGTCAGTCACAGCTCTCTCAGAGCTCTCTCAGCCCACCCACCTCACAGTGTTTACGGGTTGGTGGTGGGTTCCAGGCAGGGTTTAGGCTTCAGGGCATTTCCTGGTTCCGGTGGCTTTGACTTGGGTTCATTGGGGGCTGCGTTTCATCAGCTGCCCATTTGGGGACCTAGGGGCAATTGATTTGGTTGGGGTCCTTGGCCACTCCAGGACCATGCCTCCTAAAAAGGGAGTGGGTAATAGCAAGGGCAAGCAGCCCGCCAGGCGCCCTATTGCCAAGCGACCATTGCCGGTGTCTTCCTCGGATGAGGAAGCTGTAGAGTCGGCTAGGCAGGAGATTTTGGCAAAATTGGCCGCTCTGGAATCCGCCAGAGGTGGCTCTTCCAGGCATGCGGTTGGGAGTAGGGCTGGCAGGGCTTCGAAGAGAGTTTTACAGGCCACTTTTCAGCGGGAGGTCCTCACCCGTCTCTCTGCTTTGGAAGGTCCAACAGGTGCCGGCGCTGGTGGCGGAATGGATCGGCAGGATGATCTAGAGGCTGCTGGGAGTGCTGCCCAAGTGGAGGAAGAGGTTGCTGAAGTGGCAGAGATTCCTCAGATCGCGGTTGCAGTGGATCAGCCCGAGCAGGAGGGTAGGTCTCCTGCACCACTTACACCACATTCTTGGCCCTGGGGGCCAGTTGTCCCAGCTGCCAACCCGGCTAATTGGGGATCACAGTTTGTGCACGCCCCTATTGCCGGGTCGGCTGTTTGGCCTGGGCACTCTTTCCAGCCGCAGTCGGTTGGCGGGGGGCAATGGCAGTCTTGGGGTCAGCAGGTTCCCCCAGTTCAGCAGGGATTTGTGCCCTCTGGCTCTACTCCGGGCACGTCTTCAGCCTCGGCTAGTGCTGGTTTTGGTGTGCAACCCTTTGCGCAATCCCAAGGCCTCTGGCCGCCTTATCAAGTCGCCCCTTACTATCAACCTACTCCATTGGGGGTTTTGCCCTACAGGGCTACCCCGTTTGGGGATGCAGCGCTCCCATTGGGAGATCATCTGACCCCAGCCACCAGGGACAAGATACTCTGGGGCGAGTTTGTCGATGTCTTTACCCTTCTTTTCCGGGAGCTGGAAAAGAAGGATAAGGAGGACATGGACGATCGCGACAAGGAGAGACTTAAAAGGCGCAAGGTGGATCGTACCTGGTCCAATTGGCTGCCCGGCATGCTGATTTATGCTGGGGTTATTGCACGGGCTCAACCCCAGCGGGCGGCTCCCTTGTTTCAATATATTGATATTGTTTACAGGGGATATACGGACTTCGTCGGTGCTGCTTGGATGCAGTACGACGAAGAGTTCCGGATGCGCGCGGCTGCCGACCCCACTTTACCTTGGGACCGGATCCATCAGCAGCTATGGTTGCAGTTGATGGCTCCAGCCAAGCCCAATCTGGGCGATAGGGCTGATAGCGGGCATTTGTTGCACAAGCTTAGCACCCCTTCTGGTACCCGCGCCTCAGCGGGGCAGTCGGTTCAGCCCTGACTGCTTTGTTGGGACTTTGCATATCAGGGTGTGTGTTCCAGGAAGGGGTGTGGGTTTAAGCACGAGTGCCCAAGGTGCAGGGGTTCCCACCCCTTTTCTGCCTGTCCTCGCCCCAAGCCTCGGGGCGGAGGTAAGCGCCCTGGGGGCGGGACAAGTCAGCCAGCTGTTGACAAGGGGTCCTACCCCCATAAATCTGAAGGCACTGGCTAGGGTCTTGCGGGGATACCCCGACCGTGCCTCCGCCCAGTACCTGTTAGATGGTTTTACGCACGGTTTTCGTATTCCCTTCCAGGGCCCTTGGGCCCCCTTCATGTCGTCAAATTTGCGTTCAATGAACGGCTTGGAGGAGGTTGTTCGACTTAAAATTTCCAAGGAATGTGCTGACGGGCGGGTTTTAGGCCCCTTTGCAGCTCCCCCGGTGCCTAACTTGAGGGTGTCCCCTCTTGGGGTTGTGCCTAAGAAGGCACCTGGTGAGTATCGATTGATACATCACCTGTCCTTTCCCAGGGGGGACTCCGTTAACGATGCCATTCCAGAGCATCTGTGTACTGTTCGGTATACGTCTTTTGACGAGGCTGTTAGGATGGTGAAGCGCAATGGGCTGGGTGCGGAGATGGCTAAATGCGACATTAAGTCTGCATTTTGCCTTCTTCCTGTTCACCCGGGGGACTTTGAGCTGTTAGGTTTTTCTTTCGATGGCCAATTTTATATGGATAGGGCGCTTCCTATGGGGTGTTCTGTTTCATGCGCGGCCTTCGAGAAATTTAGCTCATTCTTGGAATGGGCCTTGGGTCAGAGGCAGCAATGCCATGACTCCGCCCACTACCTTGATGATTTTATTTTTTGTGGCCCCCAGGGAACGGGCCAATGCGCCCGGTTGCTGGCGGGCTTCATGGCCTTGGCGGATGAGCTTGGAGTCCCCCTGGCCCATGAAAAGACGGAGGGTCCAGCCCAGGTCCTTACGTACCTGGGGATCGAGATTGATACTGTCTCGCAGACTTTGCGTCTGCCATTTGTTAAGGTGGCTGATTTGCGGATGCGCCTTGCAGCGCTTCTGGGCAAACGGAAGGCTTCCCTCCGCGAGCTGCAACAGCTTGTAGGTCACCTAAACTTCGCATGTAAGGCGGTGGCGCCGGGACGGGCCTTTCTGAGGCGCCTGTGTGACGCCATGTTGGGGCTACGTCTGCCCCACCATAGGGTTCGGCTGTCGCTGGGGGTCAAGGAAGACCTTAAGGTTTGGGAGGACTTTCTCTCATCCTTTAATGGAGTTCTGATGTGGCGGGAAGAGCTGTTGTTAGAGGCAGAATTACGGGTGGCATCGGATGCCGCTGGGGCTACAGGCTTCGGTGTCTTTTTCCGAGGTCACTGGTGCGCTGAATCCTGGCCGGCAGCTTGGCACAATCAGGGCATCACCAAGGATTTAACGTTTTTGGAATTTTTTCCAATCTTGGTGGCACTCTGGTTGTGGGGGGATGAACTGGCAAACCGTGTTGTCCACTTTTGGTGTGATAACATGGCTGTGGTTCATGTTATCAATTCCCTCTCGGCCAGGTCGCCTAGGGTCATGCGACTGGTCAGGCCATTCACGCTCCGTTGCCTTCAGCTCAACATCCTGTTTAGGGCGCGACATGTTCCCGGTATTGATAATGGCGTGGCGGACGCTCTGTCTCGCCAGCAGATGGAGCGGTTTCGTCAGCTTGCCCCCGAGGCCGATCCCATGCCATCCCTGATGCCTCTGGAGCTGTGGAGTCTTGGAGGGACGAAGTGCACAGAGCCATCCGTTTAGCCATCGCCCCTAGCACAAGAAGGTCGTATGATCGCGCTGTGCGGCAGTTTGGGGGTTTCCGACTGGAGGCTGGCTTGGAGCAGATTTGGCCCATTCCAGCTGAGCATCTTATGCAGTTTTGCATCAATAGGAAGTTAAGCGGCCTTTCTGTGAAGTCCATTAGAGGGCTTCTGGCTGCCCTGGCCTTTGATAGCAAGGCGCGGGGATTTCAGGAGGTGACAGGAGACTTTAGGTTGCGCAAGATGCTGGAGGGTTGGTCTCGGGAGGTAGGTTCCCGGCCTGACGCCAGGCAGCCTATTTCTCCATCCATCCTTAAGGGGTTAGGTGACACCTGGCAGTCGGTATGCTCTTCTGACTATGAAGCGGCGCTTTTCCATGCTGCTGCGCTCACGGCCTTCTTTGGGGCCCTCAGAATTGGGGAGTTGGTGGCCAAGTCCCGTACGGACTCATCACAGTGTGCGCTGTTGGTGGGAGATGTGTAGTTTGCAGGGGATGCAGTTTCACTTTGGCTCAGAAGGTCCAAAACCGACCAGCATTGCAAGGGGTCTGTGGTTCGGCTTGGATCCTGTGTTGACGCCGAGTTATGCCCGGTACGAGGGTTGCGCTTGTATCTGGAGAAGCACGGGTCTGACGATGGTCTCTTATTTCGCCATCTGGATGTGTCCCCATTGACTCGGTACCAATTCTGGGCGGTTACCGAGAAGGCCTTGGGTAAGCTTGGTCTTGTGGGTTTCAAGTTCTGTACCCATTCGTTTCGGATAGGGGCGGCCTCTACAGCTGCTGCGATGGGCTACCCAGAAGCAGCCATTCGCAGAGTTGGGCGGTGGCGGTCGGCAGCATACCGGGGGTATGTCCGTCCTCTGCCGGCCCCGTTATGATTTGTGGCTGATTGTGTTTTTTCTTCTTCAGGTGCTGTGGTTCGCCGTGGGAGGTGTCGGATCCTCATCTGCGGGCACAGCATGATCTTCTGGGCTGCCCATCAGGCTAAGAGGACGCATTTGGGGTCCCAGCTTGGACTCAGTCGATGGGCGCAAATTGAGTGGCAGGGCCGTCGGGGCCTGCGGTGGCCGGGCCTGTTGCCTCTCTTGTTTGGGGGACGGTGTGCACCTCCCCCGCATTTCTTAGTGATACATTTAGGTGGGAATGATTTAGGTTGGGTCAAAGGTAAGGCCCTTACGCTGCAGGCACAGGCCGATTTAAAGTTTATTGGGCAGCGTTGGCCCGGGGTCCTGATAATGTGGTCTGCCATCCTCCCACGTCGTGTGTGGAGGGAGGCTTTGGATCACGAAGGGGTTGAACGGGCTAGGCGGAAGGCCAATAAGACTATGTTTAAGGCTTTGGGTGCAGGGTTGGGGGTCTATTTACCCCATCCCCAGATTATGGACACTTATGCTGACCTTTACCGGGGAGATGGTGTCCATCTGTCCTTTAAGGGCAATGAGATCTTTTTGAATGACTTGCGGCAAGGGTTGTGGTTAGCCCTGCAGGAGATGTGGGGCGTTAGGGCCTAAGCAGAGGCTTGGCCCTAACGGTGGCAGGTTAGCCGGAGTAGGCAGAGCGGGCTGGTGAGCACCCGGTGGCACATCCCCATTGGTGGGGAATGGGGGTCTGTCTCGGATCGGCTGGCGGGCTTTACGGCTGCCAGCTGAGAGGGCAGACTGCCCTGGGACCCCCTGGAAAAGGCCTTCCCTCGGGCTTTACGGCTGGGGTGTATGGCGCTTTGAAGGGGGGAACCATTCGCCTGGCCGGCTGGGTTACAGCCATGCATTGCAGGGCTCGCGCCTAGGGCAGGGGGTTGCTCGCCCATGCAGTATCAGGAGCTGGTCAGTGTGACCTTCTCGCTCGAACTGTACCGCTAGTTACACCCTTGCCGTTACTAGTTCCTAGTTTAAATTAGATTTGTTTGGTCAATAAATGGCCCTGTTTCACCCAAGCCTTGTGTCCATCTCTTCTTTCCGAATATGGGGGCAAAATCTGATTTTGCTGCTGAGTTGAAAGTTTGCTGCTATTGCATTGATTGTATTGTATATGTGTTTAGATTCTTTCTGTTATGGCACATTATATCTGTTGACAATGTCTATGTTTTAATCTTTGTTTTTACCAATATATCTTGAGGTATATTGTGGGAAAATAATAAATAATGAATGCACAGACACACATGATGCTGCCTATTACTGGATCAGACCATTGGCCCATCAATGTAGGTATGCTGTACTCAGACTGGCAGCGGCTCTCCAGGATCTCAGGTAGAGGTCTGTTCTCATCACCTCTAACCTAGTCAAAAGGTTAGAGATGCCAGAGACTGAACCTGGAACCTTTTGCATGCCAAGCAGATGCTGTACTGCTGAGCCATGGCTCCTTGCCAAGGAAACAAATTCAAACAATGGGTAATTCTTCACTTTCTTAAATTCTATGAGAGATGTTATTTTGGAACATCAGAAGTTAAAATTTAAGAAAAAATCTCTTATATAACATAGATCCAGAGGAGTTAGCTGTGATAGTCTGTTGTAGCAAAATAGAAAAGAGTTCAGTAGCACCTTTAAGACTAACCAACTTTACTGTAGCATAAGCTTTCGAGAATCACAGTTCTCTTCATCAGTTGCATCTGTTCTATCTCTTATGTAAGCATCTCTTAGACAAATCCTCCTTAAACATCTAAATTATCTTCTACAATTGAGACTACATCCAGGTTTAGATTCGATGTTTGTAGAAAAGGGAGAAATTACTTTCTTTCAACTGATGGATAGCATGACTAATTGCTGAATAACAGGAAAGCAGCATTGATGTTTGATGCCTTTAATTTTCAGGCATTTTTTAAAAAGATATTTTATAGCATTCAAATTAAAAAGAGTCTGATTGCTCAAGGCTCTTATGTTTCTGCAGATAAATTAGATACAGACCTTGTGGCCTATCTGCCAGAAGCAGGTACTGTACAACTGAATTGAAGCGAGCCACACAAATATTTTATTTTTTCTTTAAATAGAGGTGAGAAGAGGTTTTCCATTCATCCTTAAAACCTTCCTGCTAATACATACTCAGATACACATATTGTACTGAAGCAATGATGAATTATAAGTATTTCAATTTTCTAAAGAAATAGCAAGGGGCTGATACTACCATGCCATTCAATGTTTTAGGTTTTGCACAATACCCTGATTTTTTCTGAACTAGTGTATAGTCACTGTAAATTGGTTCAAATCTCACTTCAGGCATTAACTCACTAGTTGGCCTTAGGCAAGCCATTATCTCTCAGTGTTATCCCCACTCTATAATATACAGGAAATGATAGTGACAGGTTTGCAATAGGATATATATGAAGTGCTTTAAATACTTTGTGTTATTAAATATTATTTTATATATTTTCTTCATTACAAAGAGACTTTGTTTTTAAAAAGCTTAATTATCCATCAGAAGAGTTGATCCTGCACATCATTTTCCTTATCCAAACATTCAGAGCCTGTAAAATATTTACTACTCTCCCCTATTAGGAATGTCATCAAGACATTATCCCTTCAGATACTGAAGGTAGGGTTGCTAGCTTTGTACTTGGCTACCACTTGAGATTTTGGCAGCAGGACCTAGACAGGGTGAAGTTTCATGGATATGAATGATCACCTAGAAGTGAATCACAGTCCCTGTGATCCTCTAGGAATAATAATAATAACTGCCCTTATATACCGCTCTTCTAGACAGATTAGTGTCCCACCCAGAGCAGTGAACAAGTTAGTGTTATAATTATCCCCACAATACAGCTGGGGAGCTGGAGGTGAGAGGAGTGGCTTACCCAAGGGCACCTACTGAGCGCATGCTAGTAGTGGGATCTGAACCAGTAGAGTACTGATTCACAGCCAAACCACTTAACCACTGTGGTACAGCAGTTCTCCCCCCATGATAAAGACCATAGAAATTCTTAGATTATTATGTATATTGCAAAGTAAATTCCAATCACCCAGAAATGACATCACAGCATCTATGACATTGTTCTCCCCATTTTTTCCTGTTGCTTAATAATGCGTGGGTGAGGTGAGGGGAACGGAGAGGGGGTTTGCATACAATGGCCAGCCAAATTATAAACTTAATTGATGGGAAGGATTTTTAGCCAGAAAGTGAAATATAGCCTAGTCTTCATGAGGATTAAAGTAGTACAAGTTATCCCCTTGCTTTCCTGCTGAGACCTGGTCCTTTCCCAATACCAGTGTAAGGGAGAAAGCTTCTTGGGTTTCTTTGTTTTGTGTTTCTTTTTCAAGAACTGTGCACATGATCATCGAAGAAACAAGACCTGATCCACATATGAATTAGGCTTTGATTCTTATGTGTTGTGGAAGCTATGTGGTGTGGATTTCCTTTTCCCTGGCAGGCTAAAGGAGGGAAATTTAACCTGCTGGTTGAAGTAGCCTTTTTGAATAGTGATGAGTAAGATTTGAGCATGTAATAATACCCAGATAGCAAAATCTTCCGGATCAAGCCAGTGCTTGGCTCTTGTGACCCTTTCTCATATGCCCAGGGTAATGCTGATTTCCACTTTGGAGTCATGAAGGAATTTTTCTCCAGGCCAGATGTGCCAGGAATCCTGGAGGGTTTTTTTGCCTTCCTTTAGGGTGGCATAGGGCAGCAGTCACTGGGAGAGTGGTGAGAGGTAAGTGAGAATTTTCTGAATTGCACAGGTGGTTGGACTAGATGGCTCTTGTGGTCCCAGTTCTATGATTCTAAGCTTGCTCTGTGCTCAAGTCAATGAGAAGTCTCGAGACTGCTGTTACTTCTTTTTTCAGACTCACTTTAACAATATGAATTGGGGACATTGGAGTAGGAAGGGGTGTTAACTGAATGCAAAATAACCCCTTGGTCCACTATAGCCTTCACAGGGAAAGAAAGAATGCAGGCACAATACAGGTTCCCAGGGGGTTTCTTTAACATAAGAATGTGGCCCCTTCCCAGCTGCCTCATAGAGGCTTAGCTGCGGGCCAAAGTTTGCCCCCATGGAAGGAGAAGGAGACAGACCTCCTAATACTCATCCATGGGACCGCTTTGGCTGGCAATTATGGAATGGGCCTTCCTGTACGAAGCTGGTGATAACACCCAGAACCTGCAGCAAGGCTTGTAGTGGCACTAGGCCACCTGTGGGGTGTGAGGGCCTAAGCAGAGGCTTGGCCATTCGCATTGGCAGGAAAAAGTGGGTGAATAGGGAGCGGGCCCGTATGCACCCTCGTGGCAATTCCCCATTGGGGGAAAATGGAGTCTGTCAGGATGGATGGTATGCTTCACGGCTACCACCACCTGTCAGACTGCCTTCAGGGAACCCCCGGTGCAATTCCTTCCCTCATGCTGTACGGCTGAGGCTTTAGGAGCTTGAGGTGGGGAACCCTTTGCCTGGCTGGTCGGGCTGACATCATTTCAAGATTGGCTCATGCCCAAGGCAGTGGGGCTCACCCAGACAGGTCAAGGTGGAGGTCCTGCAGTGAGCCCCTGGCTTGACTTGTACCTCCAGTTTGCCTTGCCGCAGTTTAGAGTTCATGTTGTATTTAATAAAGCGGCCCTTAATTCCAAAGACTTGTGTCTGTCTTGTTCTTCCAACTGGGAGGGGGGCGCAATGTGGCCCTTTCCCAGCTGCCTCATAGAGGCTTAGCTGGAGGCCAAAGTTTGTCCCTGAGGAAGGAGAAGACAGACCTTCCTCCTTCCCATTCATTCGAGATCTGCCTGGGAGGTGGAGACAGATGCTGTAGAAGGCGTTTCCACCCCCACCAGCATCAGTTGCTCTGTGCGATCAGCCCACCCTCCTCACCCTGTTTCAGTGTGTGAGCCACGTAGGAATTTTTTCCCATTCTTCTAATTGGCAAAGAGGTGATGGGTTTTTCACCTACCTCGTACGGCAGCAGGGGTTTGAGGCGTTTGATTGAGTGGTGCCATTTGTCAGGTCCAGTGTGTGTTTAAACTGTACTGACTCCATTTTCTAATGCTTCCAGTGTCTAAGTGCTTTCCCCGCAGGTGCACCAGTTCCCAGGCAGCTTTCCCACCGGAGGAGACTGTTTTGTCTAACACCGTTCCACCAAGCATTGGCCTTGAAGGAGAGCAGCTTCCCAAGACTGAAAGATGTTGTTTTGAGAACTGTGGGGGGAGGCTGATGCAGATGGGAACTGTTACTCTGTACCTCATGCTTTGCCCTTCATTGGTAACAATGACTGTGTACCATCCTGAGCCTTCTATTCAGGACAGTGGACTATAATGGACCTTTTCTGCAGTAAAGTTTCCTTATTCAATCAATGGACTCTTGTTTGCTTTTGAAAGGGAACCTGTAGGAAGAGCCTTATCTAGCCACAGGCTGACACCATTAGGCTCCCCTTGGCAGGAGAAAGTGGGGGAATAGGGAGCGGGCCAGTGAGCATCCTCATGGCAATTCCCCATTGGGGGGAAATGGGGTCTGTCAGGATGGATGGTATGCTTCATGGCTACCACCACCTGTCAGGCCACCTTCAGGGAACCCCAGGTGCAAGTCCTTCCCTCATGCTGTACGGCTGAGGCTTTAGGAGCTTGAGGCAGGGAACCCTTTGCCTGGCCAGCCGGGCCGATGTCATTTCAAGAATGGCTCACACCTGGGGCAGCAGGGCTCGCTCAGACAGGTCAAGGCAGAGGTCCTGGAGCGATCCCCTGGCTTGACTTGTACAGCCAATTTACCCTGTCCCAGTTTAGAGTTCATATTGTATTTAATAAAGCAGCCCTTAATTCCAAAGACTTGTGTCTGTCTCGTTCTTCCGACTTGGGGGGGGGGGCAAAGGTAGCTTTTTTTGACAGGGATATCACCACAAAAGGAAGAAGTAACTAATTCCAGTGTCATGGCACCTATGCATACTATTCTCCCATCCCACTACTTTTTAGGACTAAAAGATACATCAGAAATCTGGTCATGTATAGTTTTGGTCCTTAGAATAATCCTCAGTCTTTTGCACAGCTCTGCCAAAGTTGTGTTTCATGCCTAGGCTGTGGACAGAAAATAAGTTTCCATTTTCTTGCAATTTTTGTTTCTCAAATATGCTCAGAAAAATAACTGAAATTCCTGTAAAATTAGGTGGTTTTTTAAAAGCGCAAATATCCTTTACAAGTCCACAACATATAAAATTTAAGGCTGAAAGAAAATATGAAAATGAATGTTATTATATTAAGTGTGAGAGATGTCTTGACATTCTATGCTGCAATTTTTATATGCTAATTAGAAGTAAACACTGCATATTTCATTACTTGGTGTATTTTCTATATATATTTTCTGAAAAGTACCACAGAGCTAGCAGTCATTCTCAGGTATCTTTCATATACTCCAACAGTGGTGGTGAAACTTTCAAAGGAGTTGTAGATGGGCACTTTCTTGTAGGCAGTGGGTGCAATGATTGATTTTCAAACTATTCAAAACATTTACAATGGTGGCGCAGTTGCAAGGCCGAAGATGTGGTCAGCATTATCATTAAAGCCCTTTAAAACATTTGTTGTCTGTTCATTACACCAGTAAGAGTGCTCCTTATGGAATGTGACGTATGTTCAGAGGAGGATATACAGCTGGTCTGCAAAACAATGCTTTTCTTTTAACAATGATCTGTAAACAGTGGTCTTCTGTTATCAACTGTGAGTGTTCAAGAGTTGGAGTTTCTCTAGTTGTATACAGTTATCATTGTGCACGATCTTGTTAAGTGTATGTTTGTTAGTTTGAAAACTAAAGTACAGTGTATCAGTTATATGAAATTCTCTTAATCAAATTAGACCATTGGTCAAATATTGTTTAGTGTCTACTTTGACTGGTTAGCAGCTCTCCCACTATACCTTTGCTAAAACCTGCTGCCCATTAACTGGAGATCCCATGGCCCAAACCTTTTGCATGCACAGCACATACTTGTTTATCACTGAACCATGGTTCTCCCCATGGCTATTCCAGAGTTGGAGATTAACTTTTAATTGGGTATCAAAATTGTAAAGAGATTAATTCTCAGCTTGTGTCTAGGTAATTGTAGGAATATCCAACTGTGCTATCATTGGTTGGTCAGTCTATCTAATGCAAATTCATTTCCTATAAAATAAATGTGAATGTTTTTTAAACTTGGGACTTGTTCCATCCTTTCCTGTTCTTGGAATACTAGTTGGCCACTGTGTCCTTCCTACACAATAATGCTGAACCAATTAATTCACTATGGTGTATTGGTATTTGCTACAGGGAATGGTCCACTGATAGGTGAATTGAAAAAGTATTGGTCTTGTTCCTCTTAGTGGCTCCACTATGTAAGTTTTTCTATCAGATATGTATGTGTGCTTTTCATTCACAGCCAGCTGTTTTTTTTTTCTTTCAGCTTGAGGATTTGAGGGTTGATTGAAATAAAACTGCACATGTGCAAAACACTTCCTCCTCTCCTATGAGCTTAAAACATATATCCTGAAGTTGAACTAAGAGTTCTCATGGAAAAATAATGGCAAAAGTAAGGCTATCTGTTGAAAATAAATACACACATACTTTGCATTGCAAATAAACTTTGATAATAAAGTAGCTCACAATGCTTGGTAAAGGCCATTAATATGATCAGCAAAGAAAGTGTAGTAAGAACTCATCTGTACAGGAGCTTCCAAAACAGCCCAGAAGTAAAGATAACTATAGTAGACAGCTTGCCAACTTTGGGTTAGAGGTTCCTGAAGATTTGCGGGTGGAGCCTGAAGAAAATGGAACTTCAGGAAGGGAGGGACCTCAAAGGGGTATAATGCCATAGAGTCCACCCTCCAAAACAGGCATTTTCTCCAGGGGAATTGATTTTTGTAGTCTTGAGATTAGTTTTAATTCTGGGAGATCTCCAGTCCCCCACCTGGAAGTTAGCAAACCTAAGATAGAGGAAGTTACAGTGAAAGGACATAAGAATTGTGCTACTGAATCATACCAGTGTTTCATCTAGTTCAGCATTCTCTTTCACACAGTGGCCACCAATTACCCTAGAGGACTAACAAATGGGACACAGAGCTTCCCCCTTTTTTGTATCCTAGCACTAATATTCAGAGATGCATTGTTTCTGGACTTTTTTCATCATAACTTGTAGTCATTGATGAACATACATCTAAGGTTTCTCCCTGCACCTGTTCAGCTTCTCACATGTGGATGGCAACACTATAGGGCATAAAATTGGTGGGCTGGGTATGGATAGCATGTTTTGGATACACTTGTTACAATACCCCTGCAAACATATAAACAAGCGTGTTAAGACTGACATGAAGAATTAGCTTACTTATTTGTGCAGGGAGTAGAAACAGGGATCTTTTACCTAAAGAAGTGTCTGTGAGTAGCTGTGAGGAACGTGTTTCAGCAGGAAAGGACACCAGAAACAGACAGAAAAGTTTAACAAGAAATATGGGATCCAGTATTCCAGATCAAACAGTGAATACCAAACTAGACTAGGTATTCTGGATTTTTTTTTACCAAATTAATTTGGTTTAATTTAGTAAAATTTGGTGACCATGGCTGGGATGTTCCTTTGCCATTTCCCACCTTTTTTCACAGAAGTGGGGAGAAGGGAGGGGAAGTGAAGCAGAGGCAGGAGGGAGGGGGAATGAGGATGATAGCAGGGAGTGAGTGGCCAATTCTTCCAGGAGCTCTCCTTCTGTGGCCAATGGGATTCTCTAAAAAAAAGAGAGACTTTTTCAAACTTCCCTGCAAGAAGTTAAATAAGCAGGCTTACCTCAGAGCAGAAGCTTTCAATAGGATATCACATACTAGTCAATTTATTTGACAGTTTATATTATACATAGTCGAGGTTTGCTCTGCCTTAAGGGGGAATACAAATTTCATCCTCATTAATTTAGTGTTACTGAGATGATTAAAAGAAACAACCTGGGTGGGGAAACTTTAAGACATATAGCAGGGTAATGGGGAGAAAAATGAGGAGAGAACTTTGATGAACCACAACTTTTTGTACTGTCTGAAAAATCAGGGGGAAATGTCATTAAGTAGCAAGCACAAAGTTATGTAGATCATACAAAATGCCCACAAACTATGACAGGAAGACTTTAAAAATAGCAGAGCAACCATAAATGTTGATGCACAATTTTCAATAGTTAAATGTACCCAGAATGAGTTCATTGTATTAACAGCAGAAGCAAAAATGAGATAACAGAGAAAAAAAGATGGGGGTTGCTCAAATGGTGTACATCCCTAGAGTCTAATGGGAAATAAGCACATTTACTAATGCTATAATCCCCCTTTCTCTCAACCTCCCTCAAACACACACCACTGTTGTAAATCACAACATTTATGGTATAGCATATTTATTTTAATTCACTAAAATCATACTTAGAAATAATTGGACTACCAATTGCAGGGCTAAATGAAGTTGCTGGACCAAAAGAAAATTAGCATTGATTGCAGGCTAAATAAATTGAGCAGATTTGTAAGGTCCTGATTATTGAGGTCGGAATTGCTCCTAAGCCCATTAACACAAAGATTTAATTAAAGTGTCATAGTTTTTAGCAGCACGTGAAAGGAGAGGTAGCAGCCATAAAAATGTTATTTTGTTATTTTGATAACAAAAATCAGTAGTAAAATTGTAAGTAGCTGCAATATGGAATTAGATGACTGGAAACTCACAGAATGGAGACTGGGATGACAACCATCAAACATATGGAAGGCTGTTAAGAGTACTGTAGATGTTACTCTGTCATGGATGGGCAGCTGATGAAAATCACCAGCCCTTGGCAGTCATGTGATTAAGTCTTGCTCTCTTGGAGAACATAAGTTTCCAGAGGAATATCCATCACTTTAGTGTTGTAACCAGGAATGAATTATCTTGGTTTCACAGATGATCCCAAAGTATGAAGCTGTCAGTCAAGAGATACCTAAGCATTTCATGTATGCTGCCTCTTATAATTTCCCTTTAAATGCTCTGTAATTTTATAGTATGATTCAGGGTGATAAATCGTTGCTAATATTCTTTTAGTGTGAAGTACTTCAGACAGAATTGAAACTGAAACAACTCTCTGTGAGGGTCTTTCTATACATGGAGACATGAAAGTTTCAGAATAGTTCGAGGATAGGATTTTTGCAGTCATAACCTGATCCAGACTAGTGTTCTGAGTTTAGAGAGAGAGAGAGACAGAAAAGAACCACCCCATAAAGCCAAAAGAGAAAGCCACTTAATTTAGCAGTGCTGAGAAAAGGTGTACAAAACAAAACTCCTGAGCCAAAGAAATACATGGAAATCTCTGTTTTCAAATCATTATCTTGAATCTCCAGAACAGTAATATAAGTCAAGATGCTTGCAATAACAAAACCTGACCCTTGCAAGAGAAGCACAAAGAGCCAACCAATCCCAAGATGCCGAGAGCTGCCATTATCCCTCCCCCCTCTTTTGTGGGTTGGATAGGTTTGTTTCCCTCTCAGAATAGAAAACCTGGGCTTGTTCAGGGGCTCAGAGAATTCAAACCCTTTCTTCAATTTGCCTGGAACTTGGGGGTTGTTTGAAGCATAGGCAGAAGACACTCTGCTGCAACTTTGCATTTCATTGAAAAACAACAACCCCAGAAAAGGTCTCCTGAAGGGAATAATGGAAAACTGCCCATCTCATTCCTTACTTTGTTAAATAGACCACATCAAGGATGCACGGCAAATGGATAGTTTTCAGCAGAAAGGTAAAAGGCTACACCAGTTTGGTGTAGTGGTTAAGAGCGCAGGACTCTAATCTGGAGAGCCAGGTTTGATTCCCCACTCCTCCACTTGAAGCCAGCTGGGTGATCTT
The DNA here is from genome assembly GCF_028583425.1 of Eublepharis macularius. Classification (NCBI taxonomy): domain Eukaryota; kingdom Metazoa; phylum Chordata; class Lepidosauria; order Squamata; family Eublepharidae; genus Eublepharis; species Eublepharis macularius. The sequence goes on from NC_072792.1 coordinate 123,270,137, forward strand.
GGGCTAGTCACAGTTCTCTGGAGCTCTCTCAGCCCCACCCACCTCACAGGGTGTTTGTTGTGGGGATAATAATGGCATACTTTGTAAACCGCTCTGAGTGGGCATTAAGTTGTCCTGAAGGGCAGTATATAAATTGAATGTTATTAATGTTATTATTTAAAATTGTTAGTCAATCACTGTAAGAGTAGAAATATGAAATAATGCAGATGAGGGAGTTAAGCCTATGCTGAATGAAGCTCTCCTGCTATGATCGCACCATTTTAGAAATCAATAGAGATAAATGCAGCCTCACAGTGTGGGACCTACTTTGAGGGGGGGGGGTCAGTAAATTCAACCCCATTTGTTCAATCTGCTTGAAACATAGCAAGTCTCTGTATTAGAGAGATGGCTGTGTTCTGTGCAAATTTGAAGTCAACATCTTTATGAACAGCTGCCCCAAACCCTTGAATAAATTTCACCAAAGGAGGAAAAAAACAGATTTTACTCCCGAACATGTAATATCCTATCCAGAAATAATAACAGTAAAATTTTCTCCCCAAAGTCCAGATCAGAAATTATAATGAAAATTTCTTCAGCACACACATTTGGTTCTGAGGTAGTGAGGCAATCACTGGCTTGTATCTCAATTCACAATCAGCAAAAATGGAAATCGCAGAAGACAGTGATGTGACGTTCAGATAGTATTTTGTTGTGAAGAAGGCTTTGGATGTTATACTGTAGAGAATGTGATCCCAGAACTGTTATGAACAGAGAAGTCTGCTCCCCTCCTGTATGGGACATGGGGAGGCGGGTTAGAGGAATTTTGCCTCTGCCCCTATCAATAAGGGGACAATTGGCATGTAGGCAGGATGCATTGTGTCCTACGGCAAGCAGAATTCCCTGGCTAAGACAGAACTATAGAAAGGTTTTTTAATCTTTATCATATTGCTGTAGAAGAGGGGTAACTGGCCTACTGTATTCAGGACCAGCCCAAAGTATATTGCTCTTTGGCTTAAAATATATTATATTTAAATTGTATTTTTTCTACAGTATTTGCAAAAAGCTGCAAATTAACATCAAAGAAGGTAAGTTAGTTCAACTAGGTCTGCAATGACATCTTAAGAAGTGTCACACCCTTATAAACCCATTGACAGTGAAATCCTAAGCAGTTACTCCAGTCTAATGGGCTTATCAGGAGTAACTCTGCTTAGGATTTCATTGTTAGGTCAATGGACTTAGAAGGAAATAATTCTGCTGAGGACCACTCCTGGTCATGGAATTCTAAGCAGCATTAGTGACAGGAATAGTGTTGGATCTGCTATCTAGAAAGGTCCACAACTGCCCTAGCCCTGAGTTTTCCAGTCCCATCCTTATAAAGAAATCTGGAAGGTTATGACCAATCGTATTTTTTTAAAAAAAAACTGAAGGACCACCAACACCACCACAACAACAAAAAGATGACTTGGGGGTATCTTGGATGCCTCCTTGACAATGGAGGCCCAGATTACTGCGGTTGCCAGGTCCTCGTTTTTCTGTCTTCAACAGACCAGGCAGCTTTCCCCTTATCTTTCGCCCTGCAACTTGACTACAGTGGTCCAGGCAATGGTCACCTCTAGGTTAGACTACTGTAATGCGCTCTGCGCAAGGCTTCCCCTGAACCTGATCTAGTGGTTACAGCTGGTGCAGAATGTGGTGGCGCATGTCATCACAGGATTGCCGATGCATGAGCATATAATGCCAGCACTGCGTCAGCTGCACTGGTTACCAGTGGAGTACCGAATCAGGTTCAAGGTTTTGGTACTAACCTATACAACCTATGCGGACTGGGACTGGCATATCTGTGGGACCGCCTCTCCCCATATGAACCCAAGGACTCTTCGCTCTAGTGAAAAACATCTGCTAAAGGTCCCTGGCCCTAGGGAAGCCCACCTGGCATCAACCAGGGCCACGGCCTTTTTGGTCCTGGCCCCAGCCTGGTGGAATGCTCTGTCTAATGAGACAGGATTTGTTATCTTTCTGCTGGGCCTGCAAGACAGAGCTGTTCCGCCAGGCATATGGGTGGTGCTAGGTGGAGCTCTCCTGGCCGGTTGTTGGTGGAATAGGCCCTCCCTATACCCCATTTAGTTTTCCTTTACTGCCAAGATGCTCTGGAGATGGTTAAGGTTTGGTCAGTTGGATTTTGTGCTGCTATGTTCATGTTTATATGTATTTTAAATTGTGTAATTTTGGATGTTTTTATTGTTTTTAACTTATATTAATTGTCTTACGTATTTTAACTTGTATGTGTTTGTAATCTACAATGAGCCTGCTGGTGTGGGGAGGGCAGAATATAAATCAAAAATAAATAAACTAACAAATATATCCCCGTTTTCCACTTACAAGCATAGGCCATCCAGCAGAGAGTCCAGAGGACCTTCAGTAACATACTGTATCATATCACGGTCAAAAGAATCAAAACAGGCTTCTTGAGAAGAGCTCTAACATACTAAAAGGTAATGTGGTAAGATAACTTCTCATGAAGCCCATTTTGAATCCTAAACTTGTAGGAATACACTCTTATTCACGAAAACATTAATTATTTTATCATTCACTTTTCCAGGTCTTCCTGGCAGAGATAATATGAGGATTAAAAATGTTGGTGGTGGGCCTCATATTGCCAAGAAGCTAGTCTACATAATTGGGCTGTTCAGACTGAAATGTAGGGTCTCCCTACATGCACATTGTCCCATGTAGTTGTTCCAATCCAGTTCAGAGTCCTGGCAGCTGTTTTTAAATTTTAAAAGATTCATGAGTCCCAGTCACTGTTCTCCTATTTCACATCTAATTTAACCTTTAGATGTTTTCACAATAGAGGTCCCAGGCTTTTTCTGCAGGTAAAATCTACTAGCCTGACTTGGTACTAACCTACAGTAAATTATAGTCTCCTGTGATTTTCTTCACACTCTCCATATGAGGTAAATCGTGTGGCTTTTCTACTACTTCTTCAGCCTGGTTTGAAATTCTGAAATACGTCTTTGCCCCAGTAATTGAAAAGTTGCTGCTGCTTCATGTTCATCCATGTGTGCAGTGTGCACCTGTACCTGTTTTTTCCCCCATAGCTACACAGGCAATGGCATTGTCTCCCTGCCAATTGGGTCCTAGCAAATGGAGAACCTTCCCTGCCTATCAGTTTTGGAAACATTTGAAAAGGGAGAATGTGCAGGCTTCAGTCATAAGCTATAATTCTAAAGACACTTCCTTGGGGGTAAGCACTATTAAATAACATGGGACTTACCTTTGAGTAGGCCTGTTTAGGATTACTTTCCCCCCAATCTTGCAAGACATTTGCCTACTAAAAAAATTCTTGCCTGCCCATAGTGCGCCCCCACCAACTAATAAAAAAACAACAGCAGATTGATGGTTTAGAGGGAGGACTGTGTTCTGTGAGATTTTGGTGCAGTTAAATGCAGTTGCTCCAGAGAGCTTAGAGAGCCTTCATAGCAAAGAATAGGCCCAAACTCATGATAACAAAAAAAAAAGAAGGAAAAAAAAGCAGATTAGATCCAAGCTGGTAGTGCCTCATCTGGAAAAAACCATTAACAGTACATAGTTGCTTCAGAAATTCTGGATCTGAAACTGAAACGATGCACACCACTAGTACATACAATAAACACTGATATTGCTATAATAGTTACTATAATGGACTAGTTCCATTTATATATGTAATATGCAAGCCCCCTTGCCAGGCACTCTCTCTGCATTCCCTCATCTCCCAAACAGGGCTCTGTGAAAGGTAAGGAAGGAGGCTCACTTTAGTTTCTCCTTCTGACTCCTTATACCTACAAGTTAGAGGAACCCTTTATCTCTCAATAAACCCTGGCAAGACCACCAGTCACCCTCTCCTGAGTTCCAAGGGTAGGATACTTACAAGTAAAACTTTGTAAAAATAAATACTTTATTAACAATTTAGTTTAAGAATAAATTATCCAGTGCAAGTTTCAGCAGTTCTGAAGCACAAAACAATAAAGCTAGGCCTTAGAGATGTTACCTGGAGCTGAGTTGTTCTTTAGCTCCTCTACATAGATGGTTTGAGCAGCAGCCAGGTAATACACAGGTGAGGCACCAAACCTCATCCAATTGTTATTGTCACTGCCATCCTTTCAGTTCCATACAACAGCTGTTGTTATATCTTAGGGCAATTATAGGCTTTGGACTCATATTGACCAATCAGGAGGCCAGTTCCTGGTAACTTCCCAGAACACTGATCTAAGTGCTTTTTACTCCCCCCTCTCAACACCAAAATCAAGTTGTATCACTCTTCAGCTGAATAGCCTTGAGTTGTTAACTGGAACATCTTTTACCCAGGTGCACTGAAATAGCAGAACTGAGTCCTAAACTGCTGCATTAACTCATAATGCACAAGAAATCTGTTGCATCACATATGAGTATTATCTACATCTTAGCACATCCATATTTTATTAGACAAATGTGGGACCCACAAAGACATGCAGGGGGCATTTCACTTTCCGCTCCATCACCATTTACTCTTTCCCTTCTCTGAAAGCCCCCATAGCCTCCTCCCTTTCCTGCTTGCTTGTCTCCTTCCCACCCATCAGCCAACCTACCTTTATCTGTACTCAAATCTTCCTTCCTTCTGAATAGCAGCCTCTACCTGAGAAAACTATAGCTCAGTTGGGCAGTGTGGAACCCACAAGGACTTGCAGAGGGACATTTTTCTTTGTATTCCCTTCTCCACACTATTTCCTTTTCCCCACCTCCAGGCATCCCTCATATCTTCATTCTTCTCTGCTTTCTTCTCTTCTTCCCACCACCAACCAAACTACTTTTTATTTGCCCCATCTTCAACTATTTTTAAAATTTATTTACTTAATTTACATCTCATCTTTCTCCACAATGGGGAATCAAAGCAGCCTACATCATTCCCCTCTTCTCTATTGTATCCTAACACCTGTGAGCTAAATTAGGCTGAAAGTATGTAACTGGCCTAATGTCACCAAGTGGTAATTCTAACCTGGGTCTCCCAGATCCTAGTCTAATACTCCAATCACTGTAGCACACTGGCTTTCGTGAGGTGGCTGCTGTCTTAACAGTAGCAAACTGACAGGCCTATGTGACTCATGAAAGTCGCATGTATCAAGTCTCCTGGTGTTTACTGCTGGGGTTAACTCCAATGAGTCCTCCATCAAAGGCCAAAATAGCCCTGGAAGCTCTGTCCCCTCTTCCTGCTTTTTATTGACAGAAACCAAGGCTCAAATGCTAGCAATACTGTTACGGTTGTTGAACAGCAGCATTCATTTCTTAAATCTCCTGGTGGTGCTTTTATTCTTTTTAGAGATTTTAGATTTATTATTTTGCATGGTTGCATTTTTCTCTAGGTGCCTCTTGTTACTTTTACTGTTTCATGTCAACCAGTGTGATGGCTACTTGATACATAAAAATGTAAGTGACAAAAGAAATAGACATAAAAGGTTAAACAGGTTTTGTGTTTCATTGCAGTTAGTGTTCTGGCTTTAATGTTTAGGAATATTCATTTCTCAAATATTAGTTTCCAAACCATAGCCAATGATAGATATACTATTATTTTCCTCTATTCTTCCCATTCAAAGGCTTGAACTGCAATTCCCAGAACACTTTCTGTGTAACATAGTAAGCTCTATAGAATAAAATGAGACTTCTGAGTAGATGTGCTTAGGACTGTTCTCTAGGTGTGGTCTTGATGATCTATACTAATTCACATACAAAGAATCCAAATATTTAGAAACAACTGTAATGTGGTATACATGAGGGTCAGTGCAAAGTGTTTAGTACCCATGTGGTTTCTTTTACAGTTTTCAAAGATTATAGATATAATCAGAGATGCCCTCAGTATCATATTTCTTCCACAGACATTTATTTCTCTCTCCTTCATTTGTCTTCAATCCAATTCTCACATTTATTTTTAATCTCACAAGGTGACTTCTATCCATTATTTTCAGATGATGAACATTTTGCCCATAAGGGGAGATCAGAGAATGATGGCATCCTGAAAAATGATTGAAAGCAGAAGCTATACAGGATTTGTGAATCTGTGATGTCACCTATGAAAGGATGCATTAAGAAGAAATGCTAACCACTCAGAGACTGTGTTACAAAAGATAAATAGTTGGATTATTCTAATCTAAAGAGTTAGAGCTCACAGAAAAAAATTCTAAGAACATTTTCTTGTTCTCCACTGAATATAATAAGATTTATTTCCAAGTAGACCTGATCCCATATAGTTCCCCTACAGTCCCACACAGATGCAGTTACTCCAGTCTGAACCCATTGAAATAAATTCTAAATAAAAATAAATTCCATCTTCACATTGTCATTCTAGTAATATTAGAAGTTGTTGAAAGATTCATCCCAACAAACATGAATAGTGGTTAATTTGGGCCAATATTAACAAAAAAAGTATGTTATCAGCCTCAAAAAATGCTTACTCATTGGCTATAGCTGACTAAAGAGAAAGTTAATTAATATAATGTTTTGTAAATAATATTTTAGTTAAATATGATGAATAAGTGCCATAATAGTAGGAATTGATTAATGCAAAGCTTTAATATATTAACTTTTATTTTCAAATATACTATTGTGATTTGTTTGGTATGTCAACAACATTTATTTAAACTATTTTATTCTGGAGAAAAGAGACTATTATAAAACTGTGAATAAATAGAGGCTTGTTTGCTTTTTTTAGTTTATCAAGGTTTTGTAACCAGATCTGTGCTGGAACTGTAGTAAACAATCTGAATTCATGAGACCGATGGCTATGTTTCTTGGTGAATTCTGATTATCTGTCAAGGCATAATCAAAGGGCAAAAATTGTATGTGGCAGTCAAATACAAACTACTCACTGTTGAGCCCACTCGATAGTATGATCTTGTCTTACATAATGTTCACTCTACTGACGAATGCCTGTAAATAATTGCAGATTGTAATGGACTGCAATAAACCAGACATAATATTGATAACTAAAATGTTTTAAAACCAAACAGTAATAAGATATAGTATTCGCTGATATATGCTGTGATCAAAGTAAGGTAAAAAGAGAATTTTCCAACAGAAATAAGAATAACAAGAAAATTCAATAGTATGTGGTAATTCCTATTGTTCTCTCAACTACTGGAGATATACTTAAGAAATATCCTAAAAGAGAGATTTTCAGAGTGCAAGTAAAGGATATGAGAGGAAAAGGTACACTTTATTAATACCCAGAGCTCCAGGGGAGCCCTGTTTGCACTCCTAGCCCATTACCCTATATGGTCTATTTATGACCATTCAGAAATAAAATAGATTTTCCTTCATGATTCAAAAAACTGCATATATGGAATCAAATTTGGAAGAATATCTCACAGTGCCACTCAAAGCAGATTTATATTCTTTTAAACCTCATTTGTTTTAGAAAGGAGTATCTCTGCTTAAGATGGCACTCAATGCCACAGTTTGCACCTGCCCAGAAAAAGATCCTGATTCCTGAATAAACCTATATATCTTTTCTGACAACATGAAGTTCTAGGGAGTTACTTCAATGTTTTGATGACCAAAACAAAAGTGTGTGTGTGGCAGGGAGGTCTTCATTATGGTTTGGAATTTATTTCTATTGTATTTAATCAAATGAAGAAAATCTTAATTTTTTTAAGTCACTCTTTTTATTAGGATGTGTTGCAAGCATTCTGTTTCTAGTGTAGGAATTTCCAATAGACTAGAATTTTTAAACATCAGAATTGAGCAATAGATCAGGTTCCACAGGATCAGCACTTAAATCTTTTAACAAAACCTAGATTACCTAGAAAAAGAAACATTAATGCTCAGACTGTAAGCAAATAAGTAACAACATTTTTTTTTTACAATTATGAGTGGTACTTACTGTTCCTCATTTTGGAAATGTTTATAATACTAGCAACAAAGTCCATTGTGGGAAAAAATACAATGGGCTCTAGAAAGGGGAGGGCGGGCAGGTAGGCATTTGCTCCTCCTCCGTCACCAATTCCAGCTAGCGAAGGAGGGGGTGGGCATTGTCATCTGTGCTATGCCTGATCTGCCTGATTTTGGCCATGTGAAGGGGTGGTGGGCTTTGCCACCTGCTCCATGCCTGATACATGCCAGATTAGGGGGGGGGGGCATTGCCTCCTCTTCTTTCCTGACTACAGCTGGGTGAAGGGGGGCAGGCATTGCTGCCTGCTCCAAGTCTGATCCCAGCTGGTTGAAGCGGGGTGGGCATTGCCACCTGCTCCCCACTGGTTGAAGGGAGGAACAGGCATTACCTCCTGCTTGGTGCCTGTTCCTGACAGGTGAACATGGGCAGTGGGCTTTACTACCTACTCTGCTCCTGATTCCAGCTGGGTGAAGGAGGTGTGGGCATTGCCACTTCCTCTGCTCCTGATTCCAGCAGATTGAGGGGGCGGGGAAGGCTTTGCTACATGCTTGGCTCCTGACTCTGGCAGGGTGAAGACAGGGTGGGTATTGCTGCCTGATCAGTGGCTAATTCCAGTAGGTTGAAGAGAGCAGGCATTGCCACATGCTTTGCTCCTTATCCCAGCTGGGTGAAGGGAAGAAGGGCATTGCCTCCTGCCCTGCACCTGATCCCAGCCAGATGAAGGTGTGAGGTGGGCATTGCTCCATTCCTGATCTCAAATGGGTGATAGTGGGGGTGGGCATTGCCACCTGTTCTGCCACTAATACAGGCTGGGTTAAGGGGGCGGAGGGCATTGATACCTGCCCCACTCCTAATACCAGCTGGGTTAAGGTGGGGGGAGGCATTGTCACCTGCTCCACTCCTGATCCCAGTTGGGTGAAAGATGGCGGGCATTGCTATCTGATCTGCTCCTGATCCCAGCTGGGCGAAGGGGTGGGTATTGTCACCTGCTCTGCTCCTGATCCCAGCTGGGTTAAGGTGGGTGAGTGGGCATTGCCACTCGCTCCACTCCTAATACCTGCTGGGTTAAGGCAGTGGGTGGACAAAGCCACCTGCTCTGCTTCTGATCCCAGCTGGGTGAAGGGGGGGTGGGCACTGCCACCTGCTCAGCTCCTAATACCAGCTGGGTTAAGGCGGAGGTGGGCATTGCCATCTGTTTCACTCCTAATACCAGCTGGGTTAAGGTGGGGGGTGGGCATTGCCATCTGTTCCATTCCTTATACCAGCTGGGTTAAGGTGGAGTTGGGGATTGCCATCTGCTATACTCCTAATAACAGCTGGGTTAAGGCAGGGAGAGGGCATTGCCAGCTGTTCCGCTCCTAATACCAACTGTGTTATGGTGGGCATTGGGCATTGCCACCTGCTCCGCTTCTAATACCAGCTTGGTTAAGGTGGGCAGAGTGCATTGCCACCTGTTCCACTGCTTATACCAACTGGGTGAAGGCAGGGGTGGGCATTGCCACCTGCTGTACTCCTAATATCAGCTGGGTTAAGTGGGTGGTGGGCATTGCCACCTGTCTCACTCCTAATACCAGCTGGGTGAAGGCAGGTGGTGGGCATTGCCAACTGCTCTTATCCTGCTCCCAGCCTGGGCTTCCCACCATGGCATGTTTTCTGGAGAGACATGGTGCCTTGCCTAGGCTTCCCTCCATGGCAGCGCCCTCTGATGGTACAAGTGAGTTGTCTGAAATATGCTTACTCAGTTATATAGTAAGATTATTTTAAAGTTTTACCTGAACTTCTGCAAAATTACTAGGATTTTGTTTTTGTTTTTGCTTGTGGGTGAATCTAGGCCTGATGCAAGCATTCTAGTTTACAGATTCTGAGGGCCAAGCTACACATGACGAATGACACTTGAACAGCAAGTGGATTGAGTGGAGGGCAAGTGAACAGGGAGAAATACATTCATCACCTGTAGCTTGGCCCTAAGTCATCAAGAACAAGTTTAATATGCCTTTCAGAAAGATTTTTTTTTCTCAGGCCAACTTCATTTTAAAACCTGAATAATATAAATGTTACCAGTAGCCAGAAGCAACAATGGGAACAGTCTACTGAAAAATGTCATCTTCTGATAATCAGCAGAGTATGTTAAATGCCACATAGCAAAATCTCAAGAACTTCAAATTATAAAAAAAATTATAACAAAGCTATATCCCTGAAATGCTCAAAGTCTATGCCATTTTTAGCTTCCTTCTCTCTTCTAACCTTCCAGCCAACTTGCCTTTATCTGCCCTGTCCTTTAGCATTTCCTCCTTCTCTACCTCTGGCAGCCTCTTCCTGAGAAAACTAGGACCTAGCTGTATTGTGAAGAACATGCAGGGACTTGCAGATGGCACCATACCTTATTTTCTCTTGTATTACCATCTCCACACTATTTCCTCTTTCTCTCCCCCTGACAACCCCACAGCCTCATGTTTCCCCTTTTGCTTCGCTCCTTCCTCTTATCAACCAACTTACCTTTTATTGACCCCACCATCTTCAACTATATGTATTATTTATTTACTTCATTTATACCACAAAATGGAGAGCCATAGCAGCTCACATCACCCTATTCTCCTCCATTTTATTCTCACAATAACTCCATAATGAAGATTAGGCTGAGAATATGACTCGCACAAAGTCACCAAGTGAACGTCCACGGCAGAGTGGGGATTCAAACCTGAGTGTCCCAGGTCCTAGTCTGAAACACCACACTGGATTTTCTAGGGTGGCTGCTGTTGAACAGTTACAAGCAGCCAGTCCTGTGTGAGTCATGCAAATCATGTACTATCCAATCTCCCTGGTGGTTGCTGCTATGTCTTGCCCAATGAGTCCTCTCTCAAAAGCAAACAGAGCCATGGAAAAATCTCTGACCTCCCTGGCTTTTTACAGACAGAAATAAAGACTTGAAGGCTGGCAACACTGTGTGGTTGCCTAGCAACCTCCACAGTGGCCACTGTCAAGGCATTCATGTCTTAAAGCTATAAGCTTTGCTTTTATTATTTTGGGTGGTTTAATCTCCCCTCCCCCAATTTTTTGTTGTGGTGCTGTTTTTAGATTTCAGATTCTTTTGCAAACCTGGGGATTTTTTCAGGTTTTTTGTAAGATCTGACTTGTTGTTCATGGCTCCAGTCTTTGAGCTGGAGGATTTCTCCACATTGAAAATTAGATATATCGATTTAATGGAAAATGCATACATTTAGCACTACTCCACAACAGCAAATTGTTTGGCCCAATTGTTGCTGTACATGTTTACAAATGGAGAAAGGCTAATATAAATTAAAGTACATACTGTCAACTCTCATTATAATTAAAGCTTCTGGAAATAATGAGTAGTGCGTGTCACTGGTATGGTTACTGGTTCCCTCCAATATAGCCACTGCAGTAGTACACAAGAGTGTAAAGAAATTTGGCATCATGAAAAGTTAGTAAACCCTCAGGTTTCATAGTGATCTTTTCAGCCATACAATTTTATTTATCATTCACGTATAATTGAACTTTACAGAATCTCACTTTACCATTTGATGCTACAAAGGATGCTGCTTAAACAAAAATCCTGCCTTATGAACAGGAATAATTTTACATGAAAATACACCATATGCCCATTTGCCCCCCCATTCGGAATGAAGAGACAGACACAAGGCTTGGGTATAAATTTGGGCCATTTATTGACCAACATTAAACTTAATAATGGCAAGGGTATAACTAGCGGTACTACAGGTCAAGACAAGGGGTCAATTGGACCAACTCCTCGACCTGCTTGGGCGAGCACCCCCTGCCCCAGGTGCGAGCCATCCATGTGAATGGCTGTAACCCGGCCGGCCAGGCGAATGGTTCCCCCCTTAAAGCTCCATACACCCCAGCCGTGAAGCCCGAGGGAAGGACTTGTACAGGGGGTCCCACAGGCAGTCTGCCCTCTCAGCTGGCAGCCGTACAGCCCGCCAGCCAATCCCTGACAGACCCCTATTCCCCACCAATGGGGAGGTGCCACTGGGTGCTCACCGGCCCGCTCTGTCTACCCAAATCTAACCTGCCAGGGACCTAGGTTACAGTTCCACCACTCCAAATACCACACCAACAAAACAGTACAAGGTAGGCGAAAAACACCGCTTCCCTGTGCCAATTTGGGAAAAGGAGAAAAAATTCCTACCTGGCCCTGGTAACCAGCAACCAGCTAATCCTGTACTGCCATAGGGAGTGGTGGGTGGGCCGAGCTTTCAAAGCTGACTGAGCCCTACAGAGGCAGAGCCACCCTTTACAGGGCCAGGCCCCACCTCCCAAAGCCTGGATGCCCAGGAATGTAAGGCTGGTCTCTCCATCCGTGCAGTGAGGCAAAAGTGGCACCCAGCCTAAGCATGTTTCACATGCAGCTGGGTGTGCCATCTTTGTGCAGAAAACATTCACTTGTCCACAACTGGATCTTTATGCTCCAGCCTGAGATGGCTATGGTATGATCATCTAATTCCTGAAAGAAAGAAAAAACACCTTGTGAGAAAAGCAACTAAAGGTGTGCATAATGGAATAAATGAGCTGAAAATACATGCAGAAATCACTGGTTTAGCCCATTAAAGTGGCTTCCAGAACAGTGGAACAAATTCAGGAAACAAAACTGAATGACTCCCCACCCACCCACTGAAAAGTTTGTGTGTTTTGTTTCTGTTCTTACCTTGCAGTGTGAATAGGCAGGCAGCAGCATCTGTAACTGTTTGCCTTAATGGCAACCAACCAATCAGATAGCAAGGAGAGAGACTGAGGGCCAAGCTACACATGACGAATGACACTTGAATGGCAAGTGGATTGAGTGGAGGGCAAGTGAACAGGGAGAAATATACTTGCCATTCAAGTGTCATTCATCATGTGTAGCTTGGCCCTGAGCCCTAGCGTAGTGTAACTCCATTGGCAGGAACAGGAATTAGCAGGTTGAACATGAGAGCATTTTGTCTTTGGCACCACCTTGGCAATGGCATTGGCATTGAGTGGCTCATCCTCATAAGGACTGATTAGCAAAGGCTTGTTTTTGCCAGGGAGAGGAGCAGCAGAAGGTACAGTGCCATTGACATCACCTCACGGATCCCTTTCTATGTACTTTCACATACAATGAAAGGAAAGGCTGGCAAGCAACCAACGCCCATGCAGGCATGCACATACGGGTTTGAAGAGGGAGGGGTCTTCTCCAGCCTCAGAGTCCTCAGCTGCTGCAAAGGCTCATGTTATGTAGATTAGGGTGAAAAATAGAAATAATAAAGAATTATTAAGGGTTCTTCATCAAGGCATATATGGACCAGGCTGCCCAATAATGGCATTCAGCTACTTACTTTTGCTTATTTGCCACCACTGTGACTAAAGAAGTCCTTCAAATATAACAGGTCAAGGATCTTCAGAAGAAACTTCACTCCGCCCAGAAAGACTCTGGGTTAAAGAATGGAAGAGAATGGCCTTAGCAGGTCTGTGCATGTTCTCAGCAATCTTTCCTGATCAGTATTGAACAATGGAGGCCTGATTGGTTAGATTTTTTTATGTCAAACTTCACTTTGCCTTTAATTCAACTCCTTCTCCATCTTCATTCAACTCTTGGTTAATGGTTTTAGTTCAAAAGGGAGACTGGGAGACCTGTCTAGTTTCCCACTTTTACTAGTAAAAGATAGAGAAAAGAGAGGGTCATCTTCCCTCTATTTCACTTCCAGTGAAGAAAACCAAATATCCATCCCCCCCCTTCTGTGCATTTTTGAAACAATGCAAGGAAATGCTAGCAAGCAACCATCATCCATGTGGGCGTGCACACATGGAATTGAGGAGGTAGGGGTCTCCTCCAGCCTCTAAATCCTTGTATGTTGCAAATGTTAATATTATACAAATTAGGGTGAAATCTGGAAATAATAAAGAATTATTAAAGAAGAATCACACCGAGGAGGACCTAAGCATGTGTAGACCTGGTTACCCTTCTGCTGCTGTCCTTTGCTTAGGTGCCACCAGAAACTGGCCAACTGTGACTGCAGAAGTCAGCCTAAGATGATCGGTTAAGAAGCACGAAGAGAAGATGCATCTTGCCCAAAGAAGATTTCTTTGTATTTCCGGGTCCTGATTAAAACTGTTAACCCATAGTTAGATTAGCAGAAATAGCAGGGCTGTGCACTGTGCACAGTTCTATGTGGACACCAAAGTATTTCCAGATCAGTATTCGACATGGACCAGTCTAGTTAAAGACTTTTCATTTGCTTTATTAAGATTGTGGCTTTGGCTTCTGTTTAACTTCTCGTCCTTCAACTGTGGGTTAATAGCTTAGTCAGACCTGCTTTGTCTCTCAGATCTATTAAAAAATAGAGAAAAGAGAGGGGCATCCCGATTGTCTGCCAATTGTCTATTTAAGTGACCTATACCTAGAAGGTGCTTGAACTATTTTAATGATTATTTTAAATTACCTCTGATTTTATAGTTTTTTATGATTAACTTATTGTATTGTATGCATGCCATGAACCGCCCTGAGCCCATTTGTGGGGACGGCGGGATATAAATTAGATAAAATAAATAAATAAATATTCCCTCAATGTCCCGTTTACAACCCCCCTCCCTACACATCCGCGCACGCACACACACATTCCCAATCTCTTTGTAGTGTACTTTTTAGGAAGAAGAGGAATCGCTGCTGTAGAAGGCTATGAGTGAGTGAACCAGAACATTGATTCTCATGTTGACAGCACTGCCACATGCCCCAACCTTTCTGCCAGCGCTCTATCACATTTTGAGCCTGGTGTGAAACAACATTCTAGCTCCATGTCAATTCCAGATAGATCAAGGGCCAAATGCAAAGGATCATGGTAATGTGATCTGCATGATATAGTCTGGTCAAAAACAGTAACTTTCAAAGAACAACAAGTGCTCAGAAGCAGAAAGCAAGCACCAGTCACAGATCCAACAGATTCACTGTGAAACCAGGTCTACTGTGACAAGAAATTTGATGTGGTAATGAAGGCCTTCACTCTTAATTTTGAAGTTTTTGAAGAAGTCTAGAATGCTCTTCCTGGAATTTTCAGTTCTGAGTTCAAAGATTAGAGTGAGGGCAGAGCTTAGTCAGATCTACCCACTTCAAATCTGGCAGGTGGCTTCTCCTAAGCATTGAAAAGAAGGATTCGCCCCTCATCATGAGAATGCAACTACAAAGCACAGGGAAACATGGCATCAAGAGGCAACAGCAGAACTCAAAAGTAATTTATTGGCATTGTCATAAAACAGGATTTTTTAAAAAAAAAATTGCTGGGCTGTGCTAGTTGGCAATGCTCTCCTGCTTGGGTGCTGGCATGCCCCTGCTTTGCTAGCCAGTTTACTGCCATTGTGTGTGTCATCATGACTCCCTTTATATCATGTAGTTAGATTTTGTGCCTTAAACCCTTTTGTTCTTGTTATGTCTGGATAGATAATGCTGCCACCAGGAATTAATTCCAAACTAGTTAATTTATTTTTCCCTGAATAATGTGCCCAAGCATTAGGTTCATTCTTGGGTCTATGTAGCCCTGAGGATAAGACTGGGATATATATAGAAATCACGTATACTCTGGGGTGGAAAAAAAGCAAAATAAACATTTATTATTACCTGAAGCATATGGTTTCACACTATTTCTTATGCTTGATGGTTTCAAAGATAGTTATCTGTTCTTAAAGTTTCTTTACATAGGCTCAGTCACACAAAATAATTTTCCACACAGGTCTTCTTTAAGAGAATAAACTCCACACAGACATAGATCCATTCAGGCCTTTTCACACGGCTTGCTTGATTTAGATAGATTAATCTCTCATTCATATATACACAGATTTTCTCTCTCAGGTACACACACAATTTGCCTGCTTTGCCCAGAATGAGTATTTTCTCTCGGATACACACAGTACAGGTTTCACATAGATTGCCTGACTGAACTAGAATGAGAATCTTTTCAGGCTTCCACACAGGTTGCCTACTTTGCCCAGACTGTTTTCTCTCCACTCAGTAACTAAAAAAAACCCTGTAGTTCACTCCACCCCTAGAGTACTGCTACTGTCCCATCAGATTTCACTCCACTCATGCCTATCAACTCTGCCTATACTCGGTCATCAACCAATCATCTCACTCACTCATCCTTCTCTTTCACCCCCCCCCCCCATTTTTCATCTGTGACATACCAAGCAAGAAACACACCCACACTTAAAATCATTGTGTGCCTGCCAACACTTGCTTCTTCGGGGTTCGTTGTTGTGTATATTGTGTGTTTGAGGACAAACTAATTGGATTGGTGGCTTTTTGGACTAGGAGGAGGGACTAATGGTTGGTAACAAAATTGCAGTTTTTGGTTAAGTATGGATAAAGCTTTCTTTCCCAACACCTCCCTGAAAACAATAGTGTACATAGGTGCATCTGCCCAACACTCACCTTGCCTTTCCCCAAGCATTCTTTTGGGTCTGTAAATACCAAACCTCATTATTATCTGGATGCTCAAACTTGGTGGGTTGATGATTTGGAGGAAGGATTGTGTTCTGTGGATTTTTGGTGCTGTTAAGTGCAAAAACAGCTGCCCCAGAACCTAGTTTCCTTAAACCCCTTTGAAAAGAATAGCATGCACATGTGCATGTGCAGCCAACACCCAGCACATGTACAACGGACCAAAACTCATTATAACAAAAAATGAAATGGATTAGATCCAAACTGGCATCAGTCCACCCAGAACAAACTGATAATGGAACAAATTTCGTTCGGAAGCCCTGGGTTCAAAACTGAAATAGAAATTTTCTCAGTGTACATCTCTAAAAGCAATTTCAACACTTTTAGATTAGACAAACCATCTTATACACACTACACATGGTGTGCAAGGCATAGAAAAATCTCATACATTAATCCTTCTTTTTACTATCTGCAATTTTGAAGATTATATAAGGAAGAAATACAATGAGGAATTTCTCATCCTAACCTCAGTTTCAGAAAGTTTTTGTTTAACAAAAGTGAGCAGATAATACAGCGTTAAAAGCCACCAGATATGAATATAGTCAATACATGTCTAAAGACAAAAGAAAATAACACAAGTTACGTACGCTGGAACACTGGGAATACAAACCATTTTCTCAGTCAAAAAGATTAATTTCTTACCATTGTTATGATTTTGCTACTGTTTTTTCAAGGACCAGTGAGTTGTTCACATTGGTGCCCATACGTTAAAGTCACAAGGCTGTGGAATATGCTTTCTTGCAAGCATAGAAATGATCTGTGGCAAGATTTCATTTAGTTATCCTGGATTTCTCATTGGAATGATAACAGATATGTAAAAGTTCTCAAGGCTGTTTATATATCTGTGGGTGAAAGGGAACTACTCCCTCTTGTTTTAGAACATTATTGCTTTTCATTTTTTAATTAGCAATCTTCCAATTCATAAAATTGACTTTTCAGTGCTGTAAACTTTTATTCCATACTGGGACTAAACAAGTAGCAGACTGTTAACCCAATCCCCAGGATGAAAATCTATGTAATATATAGTTCTATGATAATTTTAAAAGACACTTTTCTTTCTCAAATACAACCACCAGGGCTACCTTTCTAAGGGGTAGAATGGCACGAGGACAAAATAACCCTTTCCTCTCCTGCCAAGTTCCTATTGAAGCAAGCCACTCATTTTACTTGCACTAGGAAAAAAAATTCAGGCCGAATTTGTATATCAGCAAAAAAAAAAAGAGAGAGAGTAAAGAGTGCAGGATGAGGCAGGATGGCTGAGCCTGGCATTGCCCCCTTCCCAGCACGGGGCTGGGAGCACTGTCAGGGGGTGGAAAGGGGCCTGGAGTGGTCCTGTGCCCTGCAGCCACCTCATTCAGCCCTGATTTGGGCAGCTGTGGGACCCAGGAGCATTTCCCCTCGCACCTCCCCCTGTGGCATAAATCAAAGGGTGATTGGGAAGAGATTGGGGGGCTTCCTCCTCCTCCTCCAGCCCTTTGGCCTCTGCTCCTAAAGCTCCATGGAGGTGGCAGGAAGCCCCCCCCCAGCTGCTGCGGGAACTTGGGAGGACCTCACCACCGCTCTGAGCCTTCCCGGGCCTCTAGAGGCCCCGAGGAGATGACAGAGAGGCAAACTGGTTTGTCTCTGATTCTCTTCTTATCCCCACATACTGCACCTGCTCAGGGGCATGAAGTGAGTCATCAGCAACATGGTTTGCCTTTTATGTTTTAGGATGATTAGTAATTTCCTGAATCATGTAAGAGCCAAGCTACAAGTGACGCCTAACACAGGTTGGACACTTGTCAGCTTACCTCAAGTTTTGATGGGAAATGTAAGCATCCTGGTCTTACAGCTTGGCTCTCCATTTAATTGAAGTTTATAGAACCCCTCCCCCCACAAACACACACACCCAGTGGAGGGGAAGGGGGACGAGAGCCTGATGCCTGCACCCCCTCCCAACTGCATGTTCTCCCTCCCATAGACTGCTAGTCTGTAAACTTCAATTAAATGGAGAGCCAAGCAGCAAGACCAGGATGCCTACATTTCCCATCAAGTGTCCAAGACCAGGATGCCTGCATTTCCCATCAAGTGTCCAACCTGTGTCAGGCATCATTTGTAGCTTGGCTCTAAGTGACAGCTAGAGTCATCCAGGTTGAGATATTTATGAAGAGGAGTGGGACCTCAGAGGAATGTGACATCATAGAATCCCTCCTCCAAAGTTGCTATTACCTACAAGAGAACCGATGCTTGTTGTCTGGAGGACAGTTGTAATTGTGGGAGAACTCCAGGTCCTCTCTGAACATTGGCCTTATTTAAGTTCCATTGAATTCAATGTGATTAGAAGGGTGTAACTCTAATTAGAATGGCACTAAGAACCTAAGGTTAATTTCCTGCAACAAATATACAAGACTGCTCAGGAATGGGGTTTAACCATGATTCTTTTTTTCCTCAGAGGTGAGGCGTTGTTCTGGAATGTCACAGTTAGAGTAACAGCCACAATTAGGGGGATACTTTTTAACAGCCAATTATAAATATTGCAGTTTCCTGTGGGTTTGCAGGACCCGAGGCTAGGAGCAAAGGTAATGTTGGGAAGATCAATTATTCAAAATACAAATTAAAAGTGTATCTATCTAATCCACTTTAGTGTCTTGAACACCAGGACACATGAGCTTACTATATAATAAACAGATTTTATTTAGCTCTCTAGCTCAGCCTGCATTTCAGTCAGCCTCTCAGTTCCCTGTCAGTAGCCACCAATTTGCTACCAGAGCCCTGCAGGGCAAAGATTGAAGGACATGCAAAGCAGAAAACTTTCCCCTAGATGCTGTTTGTATACATTACAGAATTCCCTCAGTAAGTTTTTACTGAACTTCCCAAACCAGAGTACTCTAACAACAATACTATGAAGAATATGAAGAATTTTATACAACATAATCTTTTAAATAAGTAGGGGTAACTCTCCAACATGTAGAATATCGCATTGGCCTCTGAACAGGTGATGGTGCCCCCAGTGGGTCTGCAATAGTGGGAGACACAGAATGATCAGAGTCCTCCTGCAGAAGAGGAAATAGTTTTGTCCAAATTCTTAGCATTAGTTACCAGGCTCCCACAGACATGTACAGTTCAACCTCTTAAGTCTGAAAGAAACACTAGATAGTTTGAGCCCACGGCTTGCTGCTTGGATGCAATGTTAGGCACAGTTGAGGGCAAGAAAATTCTTCTCCCCACCTGATCCACATGTCTTTGCACAATGTGTCCATCCTGTAAGGTGACAGCTTTTTGTACTGTCAAAAAAGGAAAAAATAGCTGTGAAAACTGACTAAGCCAAAAATATAGTTAAACTTCTTGAAAAATCAAGTCAAATCCATTGATTTATCCACCTTTCATCTATATTTAATGAACACCATCAGAAGTATGTTTTTTGTAATTAAGGCAAACTGGCAAACTAACAAACCAAACAAAATAATGATAAATCTAATGTACAGTCAGAGAATCTCTAACATTTAAAGTGCACACGCTCATGCATTCAAATATACCAGAGTAAATGCCATTATCTTATTGTCTTAGTCAAGACATCTCAAAAGTTCCAGTGCCTCCTAAAACCTCTACAGAGTATGCAATAAATAACAGTGTAATAAATATTTCTATGAAATTCAATATAAATTATTCAGGTTCAACATCATTATTACAGCAAGAATGATAACGTTCATAAATATTCATAAACATCTTGAAAAGTCCAAGAGTCCAAAGTTATCTTGTGATTTCTTAGAATCCTTCTTGTAACTATACTAGTAGTTCCGTTCAGCCACACTAGTAGTTACAAGAAGGATTCTAAGGAATCACAAGATAATTTGGACCCTTGGATTAATTTATGTTGAATATAAATTAAACCCTTGGACCCTTATATAAATTGAAGAAAGATGTTTTGACTAAGAAATAAGATGATGGTATTTACTCTGAGATCAGAGTTCCTGCAAATCCTGTACATTTTTATTCACAGATTCCATAGCCAGGGCCAATGTTAATGCTGAATCAAAAGTCAAAGTGGTTTCAGGCAGTAGTCGCCTCTGGATTTTTTCATCATTTACTTCACAGACTAACCAATCCCTTAACATCTGGGTCAATGTGGCACCATAATTGCAGCTTCTTCAGTTCAGCCACAAACTCCCCTATGGACTCCCCAGACTTTTAGATCATGAACTACATTTAAAACGCTCCACTATCTTACTAGGAGCAGGATTAGAATAGTTCTTCAACAAATTTATTAACTCTCCAAAAGTTTTACCACTGGGTTTTTCAGGTAGTGATAGACTCCTCATTAAACTATAAGTGGAAGGCCCCACACTACTGAGCAAAATCACTATGCCCCCCTCCAGTCAGAATAAAGACTGAATAAAGACACAAGGACACAAGGACTGAATAAAGACACCAGTCAGAATAAAGACACAAGGCTTGTGTAATAAACGGCCACTTTTTATTTTTGGCAACAACATGAAGTGCAACAACTAAAACCCGGGCAAAGGCCTGACCAGCAGAACAGGTCAAGCCCCGGGGTCACTACTCTTGGACCCTACCTTGACCTATCTGGTGAGACACGCTGCCCTGGATGTGAGCCATCCAAATGCATGGCTGGGATCTGGCCGGCCTGGCGGATGGTTTCCCCCTTAAAGCTCCAAGCACCCCCGCTGTGGAGCATGAGGGTAGGACTTGTCCAGGGGATCCCACCAAGCAGCCTGCCCTCTCAACTGGCCACCATAAAGTATGCCAGCCGATCCTGACTGGTCCTTAATATCCCCACCAATGGGGATGTGCCAAGAGTACTCACTATCCCGCTAACATCCTCCCAACTAAATCCTGCCAATGCTAAGGCCGAGCCTCTGTTCAGGCCTTCATGCCCCACAGATGACTTACTGTAAGTCGTAGCCCTTGCCTCAGATCATCTAAAAATATGTTGTTGCCTGCCACCAAAAGGTGGACCCCATCGACTCAGTAGAGGTCGGACAAACAGGCCTTAATCCTGGAATGGGGAAGATAAATGCCCAACCAGTTCCACAAAGCTAACTGAAGGACTCTGTTGGCCTAGCCTCTTTGGGGTCCAAAGCTTCATGCCACACCTGGTGCTGAAGTATCTCCAACCAAATAATTAAGATGCCAGGACACTGCTTGCGCCTGCAAAGTAAGGGCCTTATCCTTTACAAGCCCAATGTCATTGCCACGCAGGTGAATGACCAATATGTCAGACAGAGGACCACTCCTCCCCTCAAACAGTAAAGGCAGCAGCCCTGGCCACCTTAGGCCCCAGTGGCCCTGCCACTCAACTGTGGCCCACTCACCTAACCCAAGCTGGGACCCGATGGCCATTCTCTTGGCTTGGTGGGCTGCCCAAAAAACCATGCTGTGTCCACATATAAAAATCTGCAGCCTTCCATGGTGAAACACAGTTCCTAAAGAAAAAATAAGTCAGTTGAGGCTCCCAGCACCTAGTGGATGGATGTATGAACAATAAGCCTTGGACCTCCATCAGCCCACCCGCTAGATAACCTAACTAGGGTAACCCATGGCTGCAGCTGTCAAGGCTGCCCCAATCCGCAAGGAATGGGTGCCAAATTTAACATTTTGCAGACCCAATCTGGTCAGAGCCCATCTAGTAATTGTCCAGAACTGGTACTTAGTCAAGGGGGCTACGTCAATGTGATGAAACAATAAACCCCCTTTATCCCCATGAAGTGCAATATATTGCTTCAGAGCCGAGACTGGGCACAATTCTAGGTCCGCACAAGGAACCAGCTGGATAACAGACCCCCGCTGTAACTGATCTGTCTTAGAACGCCTAATCTTTCAAGTAACATTATCCCCCACAAACTTTACGCCTGAGGCCATTAAGGCCCTACCTGACTCATCCTTAATTGAATGGGCAACCAATTCTCATTCTAAGTGCCCCCAAAAAGGCTGTCAGCACATCTACATGAAATAGAGCCACCTTGTAAATAGAGCAATACACTGAACTCCATACCAAACTAAGGCCACTGAGGATGGCTGGAGTGATAGGCTTCCTATCATCCCTTGCTCTGGCTGCCTCCCAGGACCAACCCTCTAACATCTTTCTAAGGCGGAAATCCCCAGTGGCTTCCACAAACCCGTGGGCTTTGTTGGCAAATGCTAATGCTGCCAGCTGGCCCCTAATTGACTTTACTGCTAATCCCCTAGCCCTCATTTGAACACAAAACTGCATACGGTGATCAAATGGGATTGGTCATACCTATTGCAGACCCTGCTCATTTCTAAACCCCGAAAACTGCCTCACCACACGATCATAGGAAATCTGTGCTGGGGGCAATGGCTAGCTGGATGGCCCTGTAGGCATCAACCTTCAGCAAGCCAATGAAATTTCTAGGCAAGACAAAGCATCCACCACCCCATTATCCAACCCTGGGATGTGCTTGGCCATGAACACAATGTTCAATTTCAAGCAGCAAAGAGTGAAAGCTCTAACTAGCCTCATAATCCTTTGTGACTTGGAGGTAAGGGTGTTCATGACATGAACCACTGCCAGATTGTCACACCAGAAGTGCATGGTGTGATTGGCCAGGTCCCATCCTCACAGGAATACCACAACTAGAATGGGGGGGGGACAAGAAAAGTGAGGTCCCAACTGAGGCCCTGCACCTTCCAATCTGATAGCCACTGTTCGGCACACCAGAGCCCTAGAAAGAATACCCTAAATCCAAGGGAGCCAGAGGCGTCAGAGTGCACCTGCAACTCTGCTTCCAGCAAAAGATCATCCCTCCAAAAGGAGATGCCATTAAATGTCTGTAAAAATTCATCCCAAACCATAAAGTCCTCCCTGATCTCCGCATCAATCCTGAGCCTGTGATGAGGAAGCCTTAATTTGCCAATGGTGTCACAAAG
Organism: Eublepharis macularius; assembly: GCF_028583425.1. Classification (NCBI taxonomy): domain Eukaryota; kingdom Metazoa; phylum Chordata; class Lepidosauria; order Squamata; family Eublepharidae; genus Eublepharis; species Eublepharis macularius. The sequence continues at coordinate 123,293,386 of NC_072792.1, forward strand.
GCGCCTTAAGAAAGCCCATCCAGGAGCCACAACTCTACAAGTGAAGTTTAAGTGGCCTACAAGCTGCTGTAACTCAATCAGAGATACTCTATGCTGCTCTTTAAGTGAGGCAAGCTGTGCCCTGAGGTCAGCTAGCTTTTTCAGTGGCAGCCTGGAGGTTTGATGGACAGTGCCTAGCTCAATGCCAAGAAAAGTGAGTGCAGTGGCAGGGCCCTCAGTCGTCTCGTGGGCCAAGAGGACCCCCGATTGAGCCGCTAGAATAATGAAGCCCTCCAAGAGCCGAGCACATTGGCCAGTTCCAGAAGGCCCCACCCAAAGGAAATCATCCAGATAATGAACAGCGTCCCAACATTGAAGCTGGTGACACAATGCCCATTCAAGAAAGGAGCTGAAGCATTCAAAGACCACACAGGAAATTGAGCACCACATTGGTAATGCTCTGTTCATTTAGAAATGGCCTTCACAAGAGAAACCCAACAGCTCAAAGTCCTCTGGATGAACTGGGAGAAGATGAAATGCTGACTTAATGTCACATTTGGCCATCTTGGTGCCTTGTCCACAACACCTGACCACCTTGACTGCCTAATTGAAGGACGTGTACCTTACTAAGCAAAGGTGCTCAGGGATAGCATCATTAACTGATCCACCCCTGGGGTAAGAAAGGTGGTGTATCAGCTGGAATTCACCTGCTGTCTTTTTCTGCACCACACCCAAGGAGGAGACCTGCAAACGCAGGACTGGTGGGGCCTCAAAGGCGTCCGAAACCTCACCCTCAACACACACTTTAGTGATCTTTTCTCTCACTACCAGGACAGTGATTATGTCCCCTGAAGATTTGGTGGGTATTGGACATTGATAAGGTCAGTTTGTAACCCCTCAAAGTAGCTGCCTTCTGAGGACTTCCGGCTTGAGATCATGGAGATCTGAAGTGACTCAGGGAGCTGAGCCATCCGGGTTGCTGTTTTTGGGCTAGTGGGGTGCTTTGATCACCCACAGCCCCCCCAATTTCAGGTAGAAATTGGGCAAAGACGCTCGATAGCCCTAAGAGGGTGTGATCTCAGCAGAGTGGGGTTCTGAATCAAGGATTCTCCATCTGCTTTGAAGATCCCCTCCCAGAGGGGCGGCCAATATCTCTGCAGCAACCTTTGGAGTCATTTAATTGGCATAGGATCTTCGTACCCAAGCTTCAGAAACAGATTTTAACCAGAAGGAAGCCAAAGAGACAGTGAGTACAACCCTAGGAGAGTGAGAGAGAGTAAAGATCACTATCTCCCCTAACTGACTTAATTTCTGTTCAAAGACTGAAACATTTTAAAGTAAAGAGACAAATTCCTAAAGCAAAAGGCATTAAAAAGTGACGGGGAGTGAAGAAAGTGATTTTAATGACTTAAAGAGCTTTAAAAGAGCAAAAAGAACTTTTGTTTTGCATACCTGCAGTTTGGGAGATAACGACGCGAGAGGGAGTGTGGGAAGAGGCTGAAACATCGTGAGAAGTGAACTGCCTGTAACTGCCTATAATACAAGTAAGTGGTGGCTAGAAGGGCAGGAAGACGGCAGGAACAGAGGAAGAAAAATAAAGCAGAACAAGAGAACAGAAGAGGAAGTGGAAGTTAGCCATTTTGAGTGTTGGAAGGGCAGAAGGCTTCAGAAGGCTTCAGTATAGAGAAAGTGTACCTGACATTTTAAAGAAGAAGCGGAGTACGCGATTTTGGACAAGGGAAAAGTTGAGGGCAACCATAGAGCGTACCATTGAGAAAAAACGCCCGACATTTTGAAGGTTTGCAAAAGATTAAATTATTTTTCCTCTTTCCCATTTATATTATTCGACTTAATTAATTACGTAAAATAAAATAGAAAAGACGGAGCTAAGAAAGAGAGCCGATTCGTGGGGTCCCAAGGCAAGTCCAATGGCGGGGGGAAAGGACAAAGAGTGGCAGGCAGTGATTGAAAGTTTAGACAAAATAATAACAGAAGGCAATAAGAAAACAAATGAGACTATACAAAAACCACAAGAAATGGTCCAGGAATTACAGAAGCAAGTGAAAGGCTCGCAATTAAATTTAGTTAAAGAGATCAAAGAGGCAATAAAATCAGAGGCTGCAGAATTGGCAAAGAGTATTGATGAAATAAGAACAGAGCTCCAAACTACAAAACAAAAAGTGCAAGAGCTGGAGGAGAAAATGGAGAGTATAAGAGCAGAGGCAGCGGGAGTGAGTGAGAGAGTTGTTGTAATGGAATGCAGAGCTATTGAAAAACAGCTTCATTTTCGAGGTATTCCAGAGGTAATGGCTGGATCTGCATTGAAACAAGTCACTGAAATAATTGCAGAATTTTTAAGTAAAGAGCAGGAAGAGGTGGCTGCCAACCTAGACATTGCCTACAGAGTTAATTCCATGTATGCAGAGCAAAAAAACTTGCCAAGAGATGTTATTGTCCAGTTAACCACCAAGAGAATGAGGGAGGAGATTATCAGAAAGCATTATGAATCCCCATTGGTACTTGAAGGAAAGCGTGTTCAAATTATGAAGGAGTTACCGAGATCGGTCTTGCAAGACCAAAAAAAATACAGAGACCTGACTCAAAAATTAAAAACAATGAACATAAGATACAGATGGGAAATTCCAGAAGAGTTGAGCTTCAATTTTCAATCTGTGAGGCGAGTCATCAAATCAAGACATGCAATGGATGTGTTTTTGACAGAATTTGAAAAGGACTTACCAAAATCAACTAGATTGCAATCATGGAATACAAATTAATATCATGGAATGTAAAAGGACTTAATTCACCTTCAAAGAGAAAAGCAAAATTTCATTGGTTGGCCAAACAAAAATGTAATGTGATGTGTCTACAAGAAACCCATATAAGTGAACAGGATGTAAAATATTTACAAAATAAAAAATTAGGGAAGCAATTTGTGGCAACAACTAAGCAAAAGAAAAGAGGGATTGTGTTATATATTAAAGAAGAATTGCAACCGAAATTGATTTTTAATGATAAGGAGGGGAGATATTTGGCTGTGGAATTTGATTGTAATGCCAAAAAAGCCCTGATTGTGGGAATATATGCACCAAACGGGGCGAAAGAACAATTTTTTGATGAAATTAAGGATCGACTTGGACAGATGACATATGATCAAGTGATTGTGATGGGGGATTTTAATGGAGTGGTAGATCCACAAGTTGATAAAACAATGAATTTGATAAGAAACAAAGGAGGTAAGCTCCCAAAATCCTTTTTTGAATTTCAAAGACAGGAAGGTTTAGAGGATGTATGGAGGAAACAGAATCCAAGTGCTAAGCAATATACTTTTTTTTCAGCAAGACATCGATCTTTTTCAAGAATTGACATGATTTGGGTATCAAAAGAGCTTGCTGTATGCACAAAAGAAACGGATATCTTGCCAAAAATTAGCTCAGACCATAATCCTGTGTTCTGGAAATTTGGAACGAGAGGGGGGGAAAGGAGATGGAGAATAAATGAGGATTTGTTAAGTAGTCATGTTAATGTGGATGTTCTTAAGAAAGAGACTAAAAGCTTTATACAGTACAATGTGGATCAAGGAGTGGCAATTTATAAAGTATGGGTTGTGTATAAAGCTGTGATTCGGGGAGGTCTTATGGACTTAAATGCCAAAGATAAGAAAAACAAGGAGTCGAGGTTGAAAGAAATTCAAGAAAAAAATCAAATTTAAAGAGCAGCAATTAAAGAAAAGACCGGGTAAAAAGAAAATACAACAGGAAATTAAAATATTGCAGGAACAAATAAGAGCAATGGAAAATAAGGAGATGGAATGGGAGTTGAAAAGGCTGAAACAAAAATCTTTTGAAGGAGCTAACAAACCAGGGAAATATTTAGTGTGGCTGTTAAAGAAAAGAGAGAAACAAATAATTAGTAAGATCGTGGAAGATGGGAAAGAACGGTTTGATCAAAATTCAATAGAGAGGGCTTTTTAAAAATATTATGCAAAGTTGTATCAGAAGAAACTAATTGATAAGAATTCAATAGAGGATTATTTTCAAAAGTTGACTTTACCAACGGTGCCCAAGAAATTGAGAGATAAATTAACTGCGCAATCCTATGCCCGCCCCCAATGCCGGCGTGCCTGCATAAGCGGAGCAGTGGAGCCGCCAGGCCGTATCCTGTGCCAGCAAAGTGCAGCGGCACCAACCCTGGCAACAGCGCAGAGATGCAAATTGGGAGAACCAGAAAGCATTGTGGGCGGGTGTGATGCACGGCCGCCACCAGGAGCAGCCAAAGGGCGCTGTTCCTGACAAGCGGCAGGGGGAGGGGCCAGGAAAGGCACAGCCTATGGGCAGCACACGATCCCAGCCAGGCCCCAGAGCAGCAGGCAAACTGCACCCATGCCGGCAGACCGCCTCGGCTTGTGCGTTGGGCGGGGCTCGCAGTTGGAAAGGAGAGGGGTGGGCGTGGTCTGAGGAGCCTCTCCCTCGTTTGCCCAATGCAGCGCCAAGTCCGTGGCGGCCGCGTCCAGAGAGGTTGGCATGGGACTGCCAGGCGCCCTGCCATGAGGAATCCAGGGCAGCAGCCAGTCCCGGCAGTAGGGAACAACCACCAAGTCGCGCCGAAGGGGAGGGTTGGCCTGAGGCCGCCACCAAGAGGCAGACACAGGGTGCCCGCCCCCGTCCCCATCCCAAGGCAAAGTCCACAGACACCTGTTGCACAGAAATCAGCCTTTATTATTATACCATCCCACCTCCCCCAGCAGACGTGAGGAAGGGGAGGCGTGTAGGAGAGGGTGGATGTCGAGGGACCATGGGGAGGAAGGGTTGGGCAGAGCCCATTTGGAAGGACAGGCAGCCAGGGGCCCGTCGACAGCCCGGGTGCTGCCTCGCCAGCCCCCCCCCCCGCTCGCCCCCTGTGACGTCCGGCGCCTGTGCGAGTGCATGGTCAGAAGCAGCTGCCCCTCCACCCAGCCTTCCCGGCTGCAGCGACCAGGTCATGCGGCCAAGCCCCGCTTCGCTGCCCCCGCCCCCCCAGGACCCTTCCCCCTTGTCTCCAGCAGCTGTATTACACCCTGGGCTGCAGCCCCACCTGTCCAGCAGAACACCCCACCCCCCAGAAGGTGGCAGCGGGGCTCACCGGTGAGGCCGGCGGCCAGACCCCCTTGGCCGTCCACGGGCCCGGCCTCTTGCATGCAACTGGGCCCGAGGGAGGGGCGCCTCTGGGGCAGGTGGAGCTGCTGCAGCGGGCGGGGCCGGCGGGTCCAGGATGGTGACGAGCCGCCCGAGCAGGGCTTCGGCACGGGCTTGAGAGACGCGGAGCCCCTCTCCCACCTCCAGTACCGCGGCCATGAACTCCCGCCCGCGGTTGTTCGCCTCCTCCCATGCGGCGTGCACCTCTAGCCGCTCCCTCTTGATCGCCGCCCACATTGCGGCCAGTGTCGGGGGAAGCCGCTGGGCAGGGCGGAGCCACGCGCAGCCTCGGACACACCCCACCCCTCCCAACAACCACGCCATGTTGGCGCGGGAGCCTCGCAAATGCCCCGCAGGATGGATGCGAGGCGGGACGCTGCGGGGTGGAGGGTGTTGGAATGACCAATGGGGCTGCCGCAGACACCCGAGGGGCTGGACCCACTCTTGGAGGCGGCTGCTCATGGGACTTTGTTGCTGTGGCTGCGGCTGCAATGGGAGCAACCCTCACCAGGCGCGCAAGACCTCCTGCCTGGGATACGGCATCCGTCTGCTGCTACCCTAGTTTCTTCACTGATGGGGCTAGGGTTCCAGTGAGCGGACCGTTTCCCCTGCCATCTCCTGCCCCCTTGCAGCAGCACCCCCGGCCACCCACTCCCTGGCTTATCGGGTGCCAGCTGCTTGCCCTACCAGGGATCGAGCGCCCTCGCTGGCTCCCCCCTCCCCGCTGACATGCCCTGCCCCAACCCTCTACCTGACGTTACTGTGAGGGGAGGGGGAGGGGGGGCGGGGAGGCAGAACGGGGTCTATCAGATACATTTGTGGCGATGTGCAGGTGGAGATATGTGACGGGAGTGTTGGGGGAGGGGCAGAGGACGAAGTCAGGCTCGCAGACACAGAAGGTAGTTGTTTTACAACTCGTTTTATTGCACTGGAACAAGTGGGCTTATTTTTAGGCTAGCAAGGGAGCCGGGGAATTCTTCACAGCCCTCCTTCCTGCTCGGCGGGGCGGGGCTGAGATGCAAGCCGCGGCGGCCATGGTCGCCCCCCACCCCTGCAGGGTCTCACCCAAAGTGGCAAGTGAGCGGGTGGTGTCAGGTGAATGGGTGGTTTGCACTAATCTGCGGAACGGGTCCCCCCTCCCCTACCTCCTCCTCACCTGTCAGCGCTCCGTCAGTCATCACCAGGCGGGCATACCGGAGTCAGGGTACCTGAAAGGAAATGGGAGAGGCTGCTGTAAGTTGGCCAAGTGTCACTTCCTTCTCTCACAGAAGGGTTAATTTGTTTGTGCTTAGTTAGAAGCAACTAGCTTGCATGAATCCAGTTAGATGTTGAGTTGTTCTTCCTGTCAGGGTAAAAAGGGGGTTAGCCAGACATTTGCACTTCTTCCCTTTTACGGGAAGTCCCCCCACTTTTTCACAAAGTCCCCTGAGTGCATTCTGTGCCTGCCACCGTGAATGCCCTCACCCCCGTTCAATGTTCAAAGGGGCAACACCACGCAGCACACGGACAGAGGGACAGAGCCTCCAGCGACGTGCTCACTTACCTGAGGGTTTTGGCCGGCGCTGGCCGGATGTTTTGTAGGGCGCGGTCGCAGGTGATTGGGTGCGGAGAGGGGGGCTCGTCCACGCCGGGCGCGCACGCTGATTGGTCCCCGGGATAGTTCTCATCCTATGCTCCTTCGGGCCATGGAAGCAGGGCTGGGCGCTCGGAGAGGGGGCCGGTTTTTCGCCGTTCCATGGGTGCCTGTGGGCTATGCCTTCTTTTTCCATGGCGTAGCTTTTTTGCGCCGCTGTAGGCGTTCCCGCTTCTGGAGGGGCTTAGGGAGCAGACTAACTCTGGCCCCACCCTCCCCCCACACTGGCGCAGGGCTCTACGCCACTCCTCCTCCGCTGCCCGGGCGCCTGAGGCTTGCGCCGGTGCCGGCCCGCCGGCGGGCCTGCGCCGCATCCCAGCACGGGCGGAGGGTGACTTATGCAGGCGTAAAGCCCAGATACGCCGTCGCAAGCCTTAGTTCGGTTCCTATTCACTTTCCCCTCCCCTCTTAGGATTGAGCTGCCTATGCTGAAATAACAATGTTAGAAATTGTGGAAGCGATACAAGCTACAAAGATGGGAAAGGTGCCAGGACCAGATGGCCTTACAGCTAAATTTTATAAAGTAATGGCAGAAGATTTGAAAGAGTTGCTGCAAAAAGTGATGAATGCAATTTTAAAAGGAACGTGGAATGAAGCTAATATTACATTAATACCAAAAGAAACACAAGATTCAACCAATGTAAAAAATTATAGACCAATATCTTTAACAAACAATGACTACAAGATTTTTGCGAAAATATTGGCTGAAAGGCTGAAGGCCTGGCTGGTGGAGTTTGTAGGGAAGAAGCAGGCAGCCTTTCTACCAGATAGGCAGATAAAAGACAACCTGAGGATGGTATTGAATGCGATAGAATATTATGATAAAAATCCAGGAAAACAAGTTGGTTTCTTCTTTGTGGATGCTGAAAAAGCGTTTGACAATTTGAACTGGGATTTTATGTTTGCAATGATGGAAAAAGTACAGATGGGTAAGATGTTTACTCAAGCAGTTAAGGCGTTATATAAGAATCAATCTGCAGCCATAGTTGTCAACCGAGAAATAACAAAAAAGCTGGACATAAGAAAGGGAACAAGACAAGGATGTCCACTCTCTCCACTGCTATTCGTGATGGTGTTGGAAATTTTACTTAGACAAATACGAGAAGACGATGAAATTAAAGATTTGAAGATTAAAGGATATACATACAAGGTGAGGGCCTTTGCAGACGATGTGACGGCGATAGTGGAGGACCCTCTTCAAAATATGCTAAGGTTAATGGAGAAGATAAAAGAGTTTGGAGACTTGGCAGGATTTTATATAAATAGAAAGAAATCTAAACTGCTTTGTAAGAATATGTCTAAGCAAGAACAACAAGAGTTAATGAGGATAACGGATTGTGAAGTGGTTCATAATATAAGATATCTAGGTATTGAGTTGACTGCAAAAATATTGATTTATTTAAAAACAACTATGAAAAGATGTATTGTCGAAGGCTTATACAGCCGGAGAACGATGGTTGTTATGGGTTTTCCGGGCTGTATTGCCGTGGTCTTGGCATTGTAGTTCCTCTACAGGAACTACAATGCCAAGACCACGGCAATACAGCCCGGAAAACCCACAACAACCACCTAACTATGAAAAGCTTTGGCAGCAAATAGACAGAGACATGATGATGTGGAATAAGTTAAACCTATCATGGTTGGGTCGTATTGCTGCAATTAAGATGAATGTGTTACCAAGAATAATGTTTTTAATGCAGACAATTCCAATTGTGATAAATAATAAGCAATTTGAAAAATGGCAAAGAAAAATTTTAACCTTTATGTGGGCAGGAAAAAAGCCTAGAGTGAAGATGAAGGTGTTATATGATGCAAAGGAAAGAGGAGGACTCTAACTACCAAATATGAAACTATATCATGAAGCCATATGCCTAGTTTGGGTGAGGGATTCGATGTTGTTAGAAAATCATAAATTATTGACATTGGAAGGGTACAATAAAACCTTTGGATGGCAAGCATGTTTATGGTATGGAAAGAGTAAGGCTGATGTGATGTTTGTGCATCATTTTGTGAAGTGGAGTCTATTTGCAGTATGGACTAAATACAAGCGATATTTGAATGAAAAAACACCAATGTGGATTGTACCTGCAGAGGTTGTGAATCCAAGAACTGACTATGAAGGAGCGGAGTGGATGGCATATCAGAACATTCTTAGAGTGGATCAGAATTTATACAATATTAAAAATAAGATGAATTGCCATTTCGATATGGGTGGTTTCAATATATGCAGATAAAAAATGTGTATGACACTGATTGGAGGAAAGTAGGATTTAGAGTGGAAAATTCAGAATTGGAACAATGTCTACTGCAAGGGGGGGGGGGAAATTGATATCTAAAGTATATAAAATTTTGTTGAAATGGTTTACAGAAGATGAGACAGTAAAAGTTCAAATGGTAAAGTGGGCAATAAACTGTAATAAGGATATATTGATGGAAGCTTGGGAGAAATTGTGGAAAAATACTATAAAGATATCAACATGTACCACGATAAGAGAAAATGTGTATAAAATGATTTATAGATGGTATCTCACACCAAAAAAGCTAGCCAATGGAAACAGATGTCAGATAAATGTTGGAAATGTGGAAAGCATGAGGGTTCCTTTTATCATATGTGGTGGACGTGTGAAAAAGCTAAGTGTCGTGCACAGGGCTGGGCACAGCAGGCAGGAGGCTCACTGGTACTGCAGAGCTGAACACAACAGGCAGGAGGTCAGTAGTCCAGAAGGCAGCAAACCAGGGTCCAGAAGTCCAGCTAAGTGTCAGGTCCAATATGCCAGTCAGAGAGAGGAGCAGGCAGAAGGGTAGTCAGAAGGCAGGCCGGGGTCCAAGTCCAATCAAGCAGCAGAGCAGGGCACAAGGCAAGGCAAGGCAAGGCAAGGCAAGGCAAGGCAAGGCAAGGCAAGGCAAGGCAAGGCAAGGCAAGGCAAGGCAAGGCAAGGCAAGGCAAGGCAAGGCAAGGCAAGGCAAGGCAAGAGCATCCAGGCGTAGAGCTCTGGTAGCAGGGAGTGGCAAGCTGAGTTGCTTCCACGCTTAGTTTCCTTGGCGTCTTCCTTTTATTCTGTCCTAATGAGGAACAGCTGTTGCCTCTCTCTCTAACAGCTCCGCTCGGTGCTGTGCCTGTAAACGGGCACTTCTCCGCCTCTCCAACAGGGCTGTCTGATCTCTATGTTTCCTCCTTTCAGCTGGCCCCAGGTGCTCGGGTTTCGCTTTTGCCCTGGGGGAGTCTTTATCTCTTACAGCCTCTGTGGAGGTTTCTGGCTGTTCCTCATCCCTGACAGTCTCAGCAGAAGCTCCAGGCTGTTCTTGCCGAATTCCCTCTGGAGCAGCAGCAGTGGTTTCTGACTGCTCTTCCTGTCCAATTGCTTCTGCAGGGGCTTCTGGCTCTAGAGAAGATCCTGCTGGCCCTTCCTGCTCATCTTCTGAGGAGGACTCTGAGGCAATAGGTAAGGTGGCCAGTCGAGGCTGGGGCTGACTCATGACACTAAGCTTTTCTGGGGGGAAATAGTAGACGCTATGTCAGATATATTGAAGAAAAAAGTTGTTAGAAACCCAGAATTGTTATTGTTATGTATAAACCTAGAAGACTTGACAAAACGGACAGGATAATGGTATTTTATATGACTACGGCGGCTAGGATAATTTATGCACAGCTGTGGAAGACAAAAGAGATACCATCGGTGGAAGATTGGACTTTAAAAACATTGAGCTTGGTTGAAATGGATAAACTTACAAGGAAACTTCGAGAGGAAGATATGGAAGAGTATATAACAAGTTGGGAGAAATTTAGGAACTATATAGAAAAAAAAGTGGGACATTAAAGGGAAGGTGTGGTCTTTGGATACTTTCTGAGGGGAGGATAGTGTTCTGTTACTTTGAATTAATATAGAGGTAGTAATCATTATATTATATTATATTAGAGGTAAAAAATCTAGTTTGTGATAATATACCATTTTATTGATATATGTAGGTACAATATGTTATAATTTACTAGGTTATAACGTCATGAATTGGATAACAATATAAAGGATATTAATAATTTGGAACATTATAGATATGACAGATATGTGTAATAGTGCTATCTAAAGATATGCAATGGTATAAAATATATTACTATGACCCATTCTTAGAATGTAGTATATAGCTATTAATATACGGGGCATATTATATTGTAGGTTATTGGATACTATTGATAGATAGTACTAAAAGATATGGAATGTTAGATAATGGTATTTATCATTAGATAGGTATTATTATTTTATATATAGTTTGGTTAAGATTTTATCTAAGAGGTAATAAAGGGAATGGAAAACTGTCGGAAGTCAACGGAAAAGGGGGGGAAGGGGGGTATTATAATATGATGGAAAGTTAACTGTGTATGTTTTTATATTTGTATAATAACCCATCCAATAAATTTTTTTTTTAAAAAAGTAGCTGCCTTCCAACAGGTATTCCCGTTTTTGCCACTGTGAACAGAAAATGATAGCAAGGGGGGGCACATGGATCATGCCATTCCCGGGGTGCAATCTCTCTGAAACTTTGGAGGTCTTTGGAGGACAGTGAGTACTATGTCCCCTGCAAATTTGGTGGGTATTGGACATTGGGAAGGTCAGTTTGTGGGGTGTTTAAAGGGCCCTGCCCCTTGCATGTGGCAGGAAAGAGCCCTTTAAACTATCAGCTGGCAGGCAGCAGGGGGGAATTCCCCCTGCCACCTGCCAGCTGATAGTTTAAAGGGATCTTTAAGGGGCCAGGAACAATGAACATGTTTGTGAACAGGGTCATGTTCGTTACTGTTCATTGTTCGTTGTTCATGGATGGCAATGAACAACGAACAGCTTGTTTTTTCTGTTCGTGCCCATGTCTACTGTGGACCTGTGCAAAACATGAAATAGATTTCATGAATTTATATTGGGACATGTACAGAAAAGTACCACAAGAGGATTAATATTTACCCCTACCGTCTCTATTTGGAATACTGACTCTACTTTCCTCTGTATTGTTATGAAATGAATTTAGTATTCACATATCCTTTAGTATTATTCTATTTATGTATGACTATTTATGGGAAATGTTAAATGACTGTTTATAGATCTTGAATGTGTTTCTACTCATTGTGATATTTATGGTTTATTATCAATGAATTTGTACAGAAGTTGTAAGCATTTATTGTTATATGAACTGATAGTGTGGCCATTGTGCATTATTCCTTTAAATGAGCTCTGATGGGGATTGTATATGTGTCATAGATGAATTTGTAAAATTCCTATTATATAGCACTTGCACTTTACATGATTGGTAGTAATTATATTGGATGTACATACTTTGAATAGCGTAATTTGGTATATAGTAATCATTACGGGGACACCTAGTGTTTGTTTGATTTGGCTCTTGCCCGGAATTGCCCTTTTGGTTTTCACTGGTTTTCACCCGGCACTGTTTCGGCTGCTTCTCGTCCCTATCATCAAGATCCTCTTTGTCCTTCTTCTCCAGTTCCCTGTAGAGAAGGCTAAAGACATCGACAAATTCTCCCTTTAAAATTTTGTCCCTAGTAGCTTGAGTAGGATGATCTCCCAAGGGTAGGGCTGTGTCCCCGAATGGAAGGGTCCAATAAGGAACCAAGCCATAAGGGGTCATTGCAAAAGGGGAGCTCCAAGGGGAAGCATAACTAGGTCAAGTGGAGGATGGGCTGGGCAGAGTCTGACCATCAAAACCCTGCCAAGTAGCTGTGCACATCTGTGCCAGTGCACCTGGGTCAGCAGTAGCATACTGACCACCCCATACCTGATTACTCCAAGCTGGCACCACCCCATGCGTGTTTTGACTTTGCATGGTGTTTTGCTGCATGCCCGACAGGTGTGTCACTGATGAGGATGCTGGGGCAGTGGCCTGACCCCAGGGTCCCCACGGCTATCCACCACCATGCTGCATAAGAGAAGATTTACCATCTACCACCGGATCCACAGCCACAGGTTCAGTATCTGCCATCCAGCCTGGATCAACACCTGAAGGCTCAATGACACCCGCTGTGCCCTCCTTGTTTTGGTTCTCAGGTGCCTTGGCATCTGTTTTTTTAAAATTATTATTATTTTTTATATAATTTTTATTGGATGGGTTAACATGCAATTAAGATTATAACAGTTACATTTTCCTTCATTTCCCATGGTTATATGCTTCCCACCCCCTCCCCTCCCCCTTTTCTGCTTTGACTTCCAACAGCACTCCAACCCCCCATTTTCTAATCTTATTTCTAAATCCTAGTTGTCACTTTTTTATTACTGCTAAAGATCTAAACTATATCTTGTCTTATTTAATAACTTTCAAAAGACCATAATTGTCCTTTAACATCCCATTTTTTCTCTAAATATTTTCTCAATTTCCCCCAGTCCTCAAAGTATCCCTTTGGATCTTGATCCTTCAGTTTTCTTGTTAATTTGTCCATTTCCACCATGTACAACAATTTTTGTGTCCATTCTTCAATTTCTGGTATTTCTTCTCTCTTCCAATATTGTGCATATAACGTTCTTGCCGCTGTTATCATATAATACAATAGTACTCTATCTTTTCTATTAATGTCCTCTAAATGCAAGGAAAATAATAACATTTCTGGATTCTTAACAGCATTATATTGGAGAATTGAAGACATTTCAGCACATATTTTAGACCAAAAGTCTATAGCCTTGCCATAAGTCCACCACATATGAAATAGAGAACCTTCATGCTCCTTACATTTCCAACACTTGTTAGATAGCTGTTTGTTCACAATGGCTAACTTCTTCGGTGTTAAATACCATCTATAATCATTTTATAACCATTTTCTTTAATACTGGTACAAGTTGAAATTTTAAATGTATTTTTCCACAATTGCTCCCAAGCTTCCATCATAATTTCATTATTACAATTTATCACCCACTTTACTATTTGAACTTTCACTGTCTCATCTTCTGTATACCATTTTAATAACAGTTTATACATTTTAGAAATTGCTTTGTTATTATCCCCCAGCAAAAGTTCTTCTAGCTCTGAATTTTTAGTTCTAAAACCTGTCCTCTTCTGATCTGACTCAAATAAATCTTTAATCTGTCGGTATTGTAGCCAGCCATATTTGAATGGTAGTTCCAAATTTAACCCAAGTTTTAACTCATTATTTTCTATTTCTATAAGCTCTTTAAAGGTAAGCCATTCTTTTCCCTTATACTCTAAGTTCGGATTGATTACTTCAGCTGGAACAATCCATAGTGGTTTCTCTTGATCAATGAACTTTTTATATTTTAGCCAGGTTAGAAATAAATTCCTTCTCAAATAGTGGTGCTGGAACATTGCCTCGACGTCTGTTGAAGTAGAAGGCCCCTCAAGTGCAGAAAGCCTGTTAAGAACCTCAGCCTGAAAAGCAGCAGCTGACATCAACTTTGCCCCTTCAGTCACCCCCACACCACGAGCTTGCTCCAGGGCTGCTATGTGGCTCAAGATGGCCTGGCAACTGGAGCTTTCATTCTCATCAGAAGATGACAAAGTGGAGGGAGGCCTTTTAGACGGGGGTTTCTTGGCTGGTTGTTTCCCCTTGGAAGTGCCAGACCCCTTTTTGGGTGGCATGTCTGTGAATATAATCTCTTTATTAATAAGTAATAACTATTATTGTTGTTGTTGTTGTTGTTATTGTTGTTATTATTATTACTGCAACCTCACAACCACTATGGGTGCCCCCGAAGGCTTATAGGCCTATATGAAAAATGTCAAGGCAGCATTAAAATGGCCACCAAAAGGCCAATGAATATCAAATGGCTGACCCACCTGAGCCAGCAACCCAGAGTCCACTTAAAATGGCTGCCACCTATGCCTACAATGAGGCAGCAACCAAATATAAAATGGCTACCCCTTAAGCCTTCTGGAGGCCAAACCCACAGCCCCCTATAGGGCAAACCCTACAGCAATTCAAAATTAACAAGCATTAAAAGGGGCACCAGTAAAGGTAGCCAGATAATTGGCCCTCAAATCCAAAGCTACCTAGGGGGAGGAGGGAAAGGCTGCCCCCAAACAGGCAAGCCTGCAAGTAAGCCCCTCCAAAACCCCTCCCTTAATAACCACCCACTGAGGTACCCAGTTGCTAAGAGAAATGGGGGGGGGGTAAGCATAAGGACATGGTGCTGTCAGCCCTAGAAAAGTGAAGCACCGAAACGCCCTCAACCTCCACACTCCATGGAGCGTAATAAACTAGCAAAAACAATTACAGCCAACTGCAGAGCACCAACAAACCATAGGCAGGCGCCGTACCACTCAGAGACAGAGCCGCGTGGCAAAACAGCCCCGTTCTAGCAGCGCTGCTGAATGCTGCCTCCATGCTCAGCTTTGCTCCATGCTGCACCACTCCTACACTCGCCGCCTCTCAGCTGTTGCTACTGACAGCCCTGAAGGCCTGAAAGAGCTCAGGGAGTAGGAGAAACACTCCGCTCCATCTGAGCATGAGGCGGCTAGTGTCATTCCGAGGTGGCAGGGCTGACCTATTAAGGCACTTAGCCCCGCCCCCTACCCACATGATCCTGAGAGGCCAGGGGAATGCTGCCGCTTATCCTCCGTGGTGGCAAATGCGGGCCCCAGCCTAAAGCCTTTGGCTGACAGCCAGGTAGGGGCTAAATTATTTTTATCCTCATCTGTTATATCATTTGTGGTGAAAAAAATGCATAATAATTTCACAGTATTCCTCCCAAGTTTGTTGCTGCGAATCAAATTGTGAAACAGTCTACTCCCCACAGTGGCAGGTATTTTCTCCTATCTTGAGGAATTACAACATCAACCAAAAGCAGAGAAATACTCACTTCTGAGGCTGGTCGTTTGCCAAGATGGGGCTTCAGTTTATATTGTAACCATGTATAGTATCTTAAACACTAGGACATGCCAGCTTATTATAAAATTAACAGGTTTTCATTTAACTCTCACTCTGGCTCAGCCTGCATTTCAGTCAGCCTCTCAGTTTCCTGTCAGCAGCCACCAATTTTCTACCGGAACCCTGCAGGGCCAAGACTGAGGTCATGCAAAACAGAAAGCTATCCCCTAGAGGCTGCTAGTACACAACATCCACTACTGCAGATTTTCTGGAAAGCAGTTACACATCTTAGTGCTTTACTCTGAGAATTGCCCAGCAAAAGGGTATAAGAGCTCCATGTTTAGAGCAAGACGAGAAATTATAGAGAGAAGGGAAAGGAGATTTTAGCAGAAGTTGTAGATTGTGGCACATAGTGGGCTGATAAATGGCTTTGACCTATGGCAATAATCTTATTTATTTGTTTGTTTGTTTACTTATTTATTTATTGAATGGTCTGCCTTTCTTACTGAGACTCAGGATGGTTACAGAATATAAAACTGTGCAACAAGTCAGCATATGACAAGTAATAAACAATGAAAAACTAGGAGTACAGAATTATTATTATTATTAACAACAATATTCGAATTAAATACCGCCCTTCAGGGCAACATAACACCCACTCAGAGCGGTTTACAAAATATGTTATTATTATCCCCTCAATAATCACCCTGTGAGGTAGGTAAGGCTGAGAGAGCTCCTAGAAGCTGTGACTGACCCAAGGTCACCCAGCTGGCTTCAAGTGGAGGAATGAGGAATCAAACCCGGTTCTCCAGATTAGAGTCCCGCCGCTCTTAACCACTATACCAAACTAGAGAAGAATGTGGACAATATACTAAGTAAAATAATACCTATCATGCCTATAATAATAATTTCAGGAGAGTACAGTATACTATGTTCTTGGACTGTTCCATTCTAATACAATTCTAAATTATTTTTGAAAAAAATGCCCCTTTTGAACAATGCTGTTCTGCATGTTCTGCAGGATGCAGATTTGTGTACTTTCTGAATTTAGGGTTGCCGATGCTGGGTTGGGAAATTCCTGGAGATTTTGGGGGGGAACCTGAGGAGAGCAATGTTTTGGGAGGTGAAGAACCGCAGCAGGGCATAATGCTCCAAAGCAGTCAATTTCTCCAGGGAAATTGATCTCTATAGTCTGGAGATCAGTTGTAATTCAAGGAGAATTCCAGGCCCTACCTGGAGGCTGGCAACCCTATCTGAATTTCTTCTTCAAGACCAGCTTATTACAGATGATTAAAGTAAGTGCTTTGTACTACTGACCACCTGTAGATGCTTTACTTATGGTCTTATACGGTCCTTATGTTTCTAAAGGGCTTTGGTGAAGTAATTTTAGAGATAATGGCAAACACTAAGACCTAGTCTTCTAGTGGTAGCGTAATCTTAAACAGGGCTTCATCCAAATAAGAATACAATTCTTCTTAGGAAGAACAGTTTAAATTTAATTCATATGCCAGAGCATAGGAAAAGAATATAACTGGTTTTTCACAACATTTCAACATCTTGCAGACAATTGTTCCTTTGGAACTGCACTAAAAGCTATGATATGAGACATGCTATGTTATATAGGGAACCTAGCAGTTCAGCAATGTCTTTTACCCATGCTTTTTACTTTTATCTAGCACATTTAATAAATACATTAAAGCCTTGATCTTCAAGACTGTTTTAGGAAAAGCCTAGACAGTGGAATCTGCAGGCCAAGGGGCAAAAAGACATCTAAAGCATATCGGTGCTCAGAATGCAGGCATCAGCAGGCAGCCCAAATCCCAAAGGGAAGGGAATAAAACGTTGGACCTGAACTAGAAGCCTTGTCACAGCTGTAGGACCATCAATGCTACTACTTTAAAAAGAAAGGTCATTTGGATAAAGTTGCAGTTTCCTTCAAGAGTTCCAGTAGAAATTGACAAATAGCCACCATTCACCATGTGAAGGCCAACAACTGATTCTATCTTAGTGATTGATATTATGAACAAAAGTAATATCCAATCAGAAGTGCTCACAGGAGTATCTACCTCCATCATAGAGAAAGGAACATTCCAGAAACTAGTCCAGGATGACCCAAGCATCAAACTGGAACCTATGATGACAATCAAGATATAGGTAATATTAAAATATTTTGTGTTCTGTAAAAGTTGATGTCACTATGTTACTCACATGGCCAGAGATTCCTAGTAACTCATGGCTAGGGTAAAATGACCTCCAATTTTTAAGATCGTATTGGCAGAATGTTGCATTCCTTAAGGGCATAACTACCATACCCTGGTATATTTCACTATTTGTTAGGGTTCACCCTTAAATTTCATATGAGAAGAAGACAGTTCTGCATCTGGAAACAAACCTACTGAAGTAAATAAGAAACCACACTTGAACTCGTACTTCATATGTATGACCAAATGTCCATGGGACTCTGGATTAGATAGGACATTTGGATGGAATTTGCATCAACTGAAATCAGTGAGAGTTTTATTTAAAATAAAGGTCAACGTTGTTATTTTTTAAAAATGTAAACATCAAGGTTATTCAATTTCATGTCACATATCCATTTTTCTTTATTTTTTAATAAAAGGAAACACCACACAGAATTGCCTTAACACTATTAAATGTTAAGACACATAAAACATGACAATTGTCTTGGTTCATTAAATTAATTTGCTACTTCTCTTTGTCTCAAACTCACATTAAACCTGCAGCTTTGCAGATAAATATCATTTTTTAAATAACAGTAGCTTTTCATTCTATCTACTGAATGCTTAAAAGTTCAACACTTACTAGTCAATTTTTCATTTCTAGAGTTATCTTTTAAAGAAGCTGTTCAGTAACTATATCATCACAAAACATTTGTTGACTTCAGATGATATCATGTATTAATAAATATACACTTTGCTAAACATTCTAGCTCTTTTTCTAATTAATCCAAACAGATGCAAGTGTTTCATTTTTTATACTTCACCATTTTCTTTTTAAAGACATAATAATTTATTGAAGTTTTATTACATACATGTCCTGGGCTCTTTGACACCAAGTACTATGCTGTAACCAGCAGCCCAGGTGCTAAGGAGGGACAGAGAGGGTGACAGACACCCCTTTCTCTGTCTGTGATTGGTGGGTGGAGGCAGGATGAAGAAAGGAGTTCCCCAGTTCAGATTACAATCCAAATCGGAAAACATCTCTGCGGAGAAGACGATTAAGGACATAAAGGTTGCCACTTTGAGTGGCAGCCTAGAAAACAGGCAGTAGTTTTTTTTTAAATGTTGAGAATGCGGCACTTTCAGGCGGTGGCAACAGCCGCTGCAGCCAGGGGGCATGATTTGCCTCCCCAGAGGAGGGAGAGGCAGCGGCACTTTCCCAGCTATCCGGGCATGCTGTGAGGGGTGGAGCCAGAGGCCTTATAAGGCTACTCTGCCCCTGGAATTCTTTTCAACATTTCTTTTTGCCATCTGTAGAAATCAGCTAGATTTAATGGTCTGTCTAGTAGGTTAGCAGGATTGGAACTAAGTTCTGTGGAACATTGTCCATATGGCAATGTACCTTATGTTACCCTATGGTAACCCTGTACCATAAGGTACAATGTCCATATGGTACCATTGTCCACATGCCCATGGAACACTGTCCATATGGCAATGCATCTTATGGTACCTTATGGTAGGCCACTGATTCTTTTGGTTTGCCATAATTCATATGCAAATATGCACATATCAGCACATTGATAAATATGATTACATGGGGCTTACAAGGATTTGATATACTGAACTATCATTACTGGCTTGACAAAGGTATTGCAGTATGCCTTGTGATTTCTAATTTATTTTCTACTCTTTCTTTTTCTTTGTCTCTCCTTGAGCCAATTTAATACAAACAGTTTTAAAGGGTTGGCCTTTTGCACTATAAAAAAGGAAGAACTGCTATATTTTAGCTGATATAGGGAAAAAACCAAGATTCTTGTAACAGAGTTAATAAATTTACATTTATGTCCTGGCCTATGAAAGCCTATGCCACTTGTATATTTTAGTTTTTTACTTCAACCAGACCTTTTTCATTTTAATTGCAGAAAGAAATTTTAATTATTGTTTCCATTCTTTAGAAGTATTAGAAAAACTTTAAGAAATATAACTTGCAATGAAGAAAGACAGGAGAACAACATACTGTATGATACAAAAGTGTCAACAGAATTTTGGTAAGCAAAGAAATCACATACACCATTAACATTTCCCACAAACGAATTCAACTGCAGTCTATGTGACTTGTAAATGTGATGTACTGGCTGAATCTGAAGAAGCCTAATTTGGGTCTCTGCAGGTCATTATAAGTCTAGTCTGGTCTTGTGTAAGATAATGAAGCTGCCACCCCTGTTTGTATGGGTCAGTAAGCAACCAGTCATGGACTGTCCACGTTGGTAATAATTCAAAGTTGGTACTTTATAGAACAGAGCTATGCCAGGGTGCTACTGTTTACATCTATGAACAGTTTGTGGGCAGTCATATTTTAATTGCTTTTCTCAAACAGTTCCCCTGCCAGTCGAAATAAATTGCATGTTGAATAGCTGCTGTTTGAGATATTAGAGAATATTTGCCAAACTGATTACAGCAGGTTGCTTTATAAAATGTAAAGACTTGGGTGACATGGGTCAATGGTCCGTGAAGTCAATGGAAATATCTGTGCTGATCAGTGGATATGAGATGGGGCTTGGAAAATGGAAGACCTACAAAAGATTTTTAAAATTCCAGAATGAGTCTAAATAACATGATGAAGATGTAAAAGCCTAATTTACCTGTAATATTTTTGTAAATGGGATATAGTTATATCTCCTTTACAGGTTGCAGTGTCATTTTTCTGAACGGTCTGGAGATGTTTAAAATGTGTGGCTAATTAGAAATGCAGACAAATACGAGTGTAGTTTACGTAAAGTCATGCTGGTATGGAACTAATGATAATGAACAGGTATGAAAATCAAGATTAATATGGATATTGGGGTGAATGATGAACTACAGACAATGTAAGCTAAACTTACTACATAGAGTGGTACTGAAGAGGCTATTTTTATAACATCAGGGAAAACTCTTTGTATAGCTTTATAGCTTCAGATTTTTTTTCACACATTAAGGTTTTTTTTTTCTCCTTAGCATTTAAGGTAAATTTTCTTTGAGAAGAACAAGCTTGATGGCTCAATCTGATAACTGTTAAGGGAACTATAAAGAGATTTTTCTGCCAGTTCATACTAACTTGGATGCATAGGGGTTCTTTTGCTGATGCAGGAATCCTCTGTTCAGGGAAGGAGATTTCTATTGAAACGTCCATGAAATTTCCACAGATTCCTTCTGTGAGTGCAAGGTACCCTGCTTTTGAAGGATTCTGTTCTTTGGTTTCATTTTACTGAAAATGTTCTGTTATTGGGCACAGTACACATTGCTGCACATTGGTTATGATGCTGAGGAATAAGGGGACAGGCCAGCATACAGAAGATACTCCAATTCCATGCAGGTCTCCAGTTCCATGCAAATATGTCTCATTTTATTTAATGGGGCTTGTTTACAGGAAAGTCTTATGGGGTTTATTCCTAGGAAAGTCTTCTTACAGTTACAACCCTTTTTTTTCTTTCTAGGCTTCTGAAAGGCAGTTAGGTCTTAGGAGCTAGTTCTTAAAGCTGTTAAAACAGCCAATAAGGGATTATAGCAAACAGTACATTGTTAATTTACCAAAATATTACATATGAGTCAGGCTTTTATATTAACTACTACTGAGATGAATATAATTTTAACGAAGTCTACAGGAATCCTTAACAGTGACCTGTGATAAGAATTTATCTTTATAATACTATATTCCGTTTTAATCTATGAAGTGGGACATTTTGTTGTAGGTTTATGTGGTACTCATATAATTGTTAACAATAAATTTTTGACCACTATATAATCATATTGGTTTTCCTTTCTCAAGGAAAACAACTAATTCAACTTGGTTTCAGTGGATCAATACCCTCAATCTTTCCAATGTGTCCAATTGGCATGTGCTATCAGAAATAGTAATGTACACTGACAGAATCTGATTAAAGATTTAAAGATTTTAAAAATGTGCACTTTTGTGATAAGAAAATGGAATATTTTAGAAGATGCCTTGTGGAGTGCTGGAAACCCTTTAACTCTTCCATTTCCATTCTGAAACAACCACATACAGATCATCCATTCCTAACAGTACTGATCTTGTTGGGTGGGATTGGACTTTTTATATATAATAGGTTTTTAATTTTTTTTTACTAAGAAAAGGGGAATACAGAATAAAGAGGGATGGGGGAAAGAAGTTCATGTTATATCACTCTAATACATTGCACCATTCAATCTATTTCTTGTCACATCAATCTGTTCTGCAGATCAGCCACTTATTTGCAAATTTTTCCATTCATTTTAAATAATGACCATAAAAGTCTTCATCCTAACTAAGAGCTAGGTTTCTTCAGATTTCCTCTATATCCAGCTATAAAATGAATCCCAAATGTCATTATATATTGTACTGTCCATCTCTTTCAATAAACTTGACAATTTATCTATTTCAGCTGTTTCAAGTCAAGAATCCTTTCAATCAGATTTTCTTGCGTTGGAATGGCTGTCGTTTTCCAGAGTTTCACATATAGTATCCTGGCTATTGTGATTATATTCAAAATCAAATGTTTTGGTTTTTATTAACTGGAACCACCATGTGGTTTAATAAAAAAAGTTCTGGTTTCAAAGGCAATGAAATCTTAAGTATCTGTTGAGTCGTTTTGTGGACCATCTTCCAGAACTCTGCTGCTTTTTTACATGTCCACCACATAGGATAATATGAACCTGGGTTACTCTCACATTTCCAACATTTGTTTGACATATTTAAAGACATTTTGGCTATTCTAATAGGAGTTAGATGCCATCTATAAAACATTTTGTAAATATTTTCTTTCAAAGAGGCTGCTTTTGTCATCCTTAAATTGCCCTTCCACATTTGCGACCATTGTTCTAAGTCAATTGTATGTCCCACGTTCTCTGCCCATTTTATCATGGTATCTTTAACTGCCTCCCCCTGTAATTTTGCATTTAAAAGCATACGATATAATTTCTTTATTGTTTTAACATTGGCACCACACATTATTATATCAATATTCTCATCCTTTTCGTAGAAGCCCATTACCTTGTCTTTTTTATATCTAGATTCCAATTGTGCCTGGCCCCACCATCCCAACTCAATGTCTAAATCTGTCATTTCTTTTGGGTTTTTAATAGACCACCTGGTTTCAACAGTACCTTGTAGGTAGGGGCTTTCCCCTCTTTTTTCAAGTTAGGTTATATAAATGCTTCGATTGGGGAGACCCACAAAGGGATTTTCTCATAAAAAAACAAGTCTTATTCTTTCCCAAACCATCACTAATGCCTTCCTTATCCAATGATTTTTGAAGTATTTATGGTATTCCCATTTTTTATACCAGAGAAATCAATTACAAGCAGTGATTTTTGGGTTAGTTCTTCCATCTGCTGTTTCTGCATGTTTTTTGTAATGAGCTTTGTCTTTTGAGTGTTTATTTTTAGGCCTGCCAAGGTACTATATTCCTTAATTTCTTGATGTTAAAGGTTCTTCTAAAATGAAGATGGGCAGCACAATCCTAACAGGGGCGGGGAAAGTGAATAGGAACCGAACTAAGGCTTGTGACGGCAGATCTGGCTCTTACATGTGCTTAAATGGCCTTCCACCAGCGGTGGGACAAGGTGCTGCACCACTGATGGGCTGGCACCGGCGCAAGCAACAGGCAGCCGGGTGGAGGCGGAGGAGTGGCATAGAGCCCTGTGCCAGTGCAGGGGGGGCGGGGAGGAGGGCAGGACTGGAGTTAGTTTGCTCCCTAAGCCCTTCCAGAAGCAGGACCGCCCACAGCGGCGCAAAATAGCTATGCCACGGAAGAAGAAGGTGTAGTCCATAGGCACCCATGGAACGGCAAAAACTCAGACCCCTCTCCGAGCGCCCAGCCCTGCCCCCGTGGCCTGAAGGAGCATAGGATGAGAACTATCCTGGGGGCCAATCAGCATGCATGCCCAGTGTGGGCAAGCCCTCCTCCCTGCACCCAATCACCCACGAAGGCGCCCTATAAAACATCCGGCCAGTGCCACCCACACCCCTCAGGTAAGTGAGCACATAGCAGGAATCTCTGCCCGTTTGCTGTGTGCCGTGGCCACTTTGAGGCGGGGGAGAGGGTCGCACAGTGGCAGGCACTGGGCACACTTTGGGGACTTTGCAAGAAAAGAGGGAAAACTGCACTTGCTGAAGGGAAGAAGGGCAAAGTCCGGAATATCTGGCTAACTAACAGCAGCCACTCCTGTTTCCTTGCAGGTGTCCTGACTCTGGAGTTCCAGCTCGTTAAGCAACAAGGGAACACTGACAGGTATGGAGGAGATGGGGTGACGGCGAACCTGTCCCGCTGATTAGTGCTAACTGCCCTTCACCTGAACCCACCTGACCACTAGCCTCTTCAGATGCGGCTCAGCAGGGGAGGGGGCGATGGTGGCCGTCCCTGCCCGCCCCAGAGGCAGTTGCCCAGAAAGCTACTCTTGACCAGGTGTTTGTAACTACCAGCTTGTTTCCTCCCTTAAAGGTAAAAGCACCCCAAGGCAGAGTGCATCCTCGCCAGACGGTCTGGCATCAGCTGGTCGCTGCCGCTGCTGCTCTCTACTATGTGCATCTTCTCAGATTTTGGAGTGTGGGGTTTGCCTCGGCCGTGGACCAAGGCAAAGCCCACATGTGTGTCTTTCTCTTGCAGGCACGTCCCGAGCATGTCTGCTCCTCCCTGCCCCGCCCCCCCAATCCTCTGCGAGTAACATTTGGATCCAGCCCAGGAAGCAATATCTTACCGCAGCCCGCATCTCAACCTCACCCCTGGGAGCAAGAAGGAGGGCTGTGTGAAATGCCTTGGCTCCCTTTCCAGCCTAGAAACAATGGCGCTTTTTCCAGTTTAATAAAATGAGTAAAAAACAACCAACTTCTTTGTTTGCGTGTCTGACTTTGTCCTTAGCCCCTCCCCCAAAACCCCATCACACATTTCCACTCGCTCATCCCTACAAATGTATCAAGCAGACACCGTTCAGCCTCCCCCACCCCCCTCCACCCCCCAATGTAACATCAGGCAGAGGGGTGGGACTTGAACTGTGGCCCAGGAATGTCTGCGAGGAGGGGGGAGACACCGAGGACTTTCATTCTCTGGTAGGCTGAGTGGCTGGCATCTGATAAGCCAGGGAGACGGGGTGCAGATGAAAAGCTGCTGCCAGGGGGTGGGGGTTGTGTTTGTGGAGGCAGGGATGGGCTTGGCATGGGGAGGGTCTCTCAGTTCACTCGGGGGGGCATAGCTGTCAAGGCCCAGCCCCCGCTCTCGCTTTGTAGAGATGCAGTGATATGTTCCCGTTGCGCGGCAGCAAGTCTGAGCACGCTTTTCATTCCCCTCGTTTCCAAACGGCCTCTCGGCCTCCCACATGGTTCCCAATGGGCGTTCCTGTCACTCATTGCTGGCCCCACCTCCCCCCCACCTGCTTCTCCAGAACCTGGGGACTGATTAGGGTTGCCGGTCTCCAGGTGGTAGCTGGAGATCTCCCAGAAGTACAACTTCTCTCCAGGCAACAGAGATCAGCTCCCTACTGTCTGGCCCTATTTTTCGGGGGGGGGGGAGCCTTTTTCTTTTGGTGGTAGCAGTGGAAGTGGGTATGTGCAGGTGCACTGAGCTGCATCTACTAGCCTGGCCCTCATCAGAAATGGGGGCTGGACAGGCAAGGGGGGTGTTCGATCTGGACCCTCACTATCACCTCTGTCCCCTCCCTGGCAGGGATGCCTGCCCTCTGATGGGGGCCTATTGGCAGCAGCGGTGGCGGCAATCGCAGCCTCCCCATTGGCTGCACCACTGCTGTTCTCTCGCCGGGATGTGAGGGGAGGGGTGTGGCCATTGGCTGGTGTGAGCAGGGTTGTCAGGGGAACGGTGGGCGGGACCTTCCAGGGGCTGCTGCATTTTGCCTTGCCATGCTCGGGCACTGGCGGGACCGTCATTAGGATGCCTTCCAGCGCCACTCCATTTGCATTGGCGCATGAGTGACGGTGCAGCCTGGGGGGTTAGGATTGTACTGTGCATCATCTGCAAACGCTTGGACTCAATCTTGGTGTCTGTGACCTTCCCCCTTGTCACAGTAGCCAAAGCTGTCAGAGAATATTGTAATTGTTGCCTTTTCAGGAGGGCAGGAAGAGAAGTCCCTCCAGTTCATTTGTGATCTCTTAATCAATGTGCTTAAATTACAAGGTTTGATTATGAGTTTTGACTTTTTATTGTTCTAGAATAACCTACACCTCCTTGTAAGAATCAAAATAAAATTATCAATAGGAAAAATCACATTCTATACTTTAAATAAAAGCATAATAAAGCATTTATAGAATGAAGAATGCCGCTGCATCTTAATGCTGTGTAGTTATGGTTTTTATTTTATAAATAGCCCTCAATGAATACTTAGGCCTGATTAGTACATGCAAGCAGATTATAGAATGGGATAACATCCTAACATGGAAAAGTGACCTGTGCTATTCATACCAAGTGCTGCCATTTCCGAAGACTCTCCAACTTAAAAAAACAAAACAAAACAAAATTACATATTCACCATAAAGATAATGTGCTAGTGTTCTATTTGTAGGTAACATCTAATTCAAAAGCATCACAAAAGCTGTAGCATAAGCTTTCATGAAACACAGTTCTCTTCGTCAGATGCATCTGATGAAGATAACTGTGTTTCTTGAAAGCTTATGCTACAGTAAAGTAGGTTAGTCTTAAAGGTGCTACTGGACTCTTTACTATTTTACTACTACCGCCTAACACGGCTAACTCCTCTGGATCAATATACAATCTGTTCTTCTGTCTCACCATGGTCGTATTTAAATCAGATCTAAGTTAAACTAATCTCCAAGCAAAATGTGGTGCTTGTTTATATGTAATCTGCATAATTTTCTTTATACCAAATGCCACCTGGTCCCTAGCTACAAAGAACCTCTGAGAGCAACATTCCCTTCCAAAATATGCCATGCCCCAGCTTTGAATTCTCACCTTTCATTTTTTAATGAGTCTCTAGCTCTTTTCTTTGTGGAGATATAAGTGAAAAACCCCTACCAGATTTTGTCCAGACTGCCTGAGAAGGTATAGAGGAGCTTAAAACTTACTGAAGCTCTATTTTCCTAAGTAGGGTTAGGAGTGTGTAACATCAGCTGTGTCACGATGTCACTTCAGCTGTGACACGATGTCACTGGGGGCTCACCCAGACAGGTCAAGGCGGAGGTCTTGGGTGACCCCAGGGCTTGACCTGTACTGCTAGTTAGTTAGATCCCATGCTGTATTGACAGTTTATGTTGAAATTAATAAAGTGGCCCAATTTTATACCCAAGCTTTGTGTCTGCCTTTTATTTTGACTGGGGGGGGGGCAATAAGCCATATTGCCAATATATGGCTTCTTCAGTTGTTATTAGCATTAAAATGGCAACATTTTACATGCAGTATATAGTTAATTTCCATGTTGTTGTTATTTTTGCAGTGCAATCCTTTAAAAAAAGATACAGTTTTAGGCTCAATTACATCAACTAACTAAGAAGGATGTAACTTTACTTAGGGTGCTGTTAGTCTAATATACAGCCAATCTCTTCAAAACCACATTATTGTGAGTATAAAAAGATTCCATGCAGTACTTACCTAGTGGTATGTTCTGCCAGGCACATGGCTGAGGTCTGGGCCTCCACTGGCCTGAAACAACAAGGGCTATATAAAATCTAATCCTCCCTGCAAAGGCTGTACACCATCCTGTTTTAGTTTGTAAGGCTGACTGCATAATTAGAAATATATTTTATTTTAATGATGTTTTTAAATGTTTTATGGAAATGAATTTTATTGTATTTTAATAGGTTGTAACTCATCCTGAGCCCACTTGCGGGGAGGGTGGAATAGAAATGTGAATAAATAAATAAATATGTAGAAGTCCTACAACTAATAATATAATTGAGTGTGATGTCACCATCATGTACCTCATAACATCACTGGACTCCCATCCATTAAAGCATCAGGCCTCACGATATGAGCGTCAGGGTTTAGGATGATGTGGGCTTTGCCCCCCCTCCCCCAATAGTTTTGTACCTCCTAACCATAAAATTTCAGGCTATCAGCCTGATCCAAAACTATAAAATACAGCAAAATGGCATTGCCTTCTGATGTTCTGCTAAAAATGTCCTTAAGGGGTGGAGTGGCAGTAACCTCTATCTCTCCCCACCCCCAGCTTTAGGAAAGGAAATTGCTGGAGGGACATATGATAGTGGTTTTCTTGGTTTGCTTCTTATGCTTCTTTGTTGCTCCTCTTGGATCTATCTGCAGCTTTTGATACAGTATATCATATCAGATTAGATTACTGCAATGTACTGTACATGGGGGTTCCCTTGAAGACTATCCAAAAGCTGCAATTGGTATAGAATGCTGTGGCCAGACAGTTGTTTGGAATAGGTAGTAATGTTACCCAAATAGGTGGTCTCCTTGTAATTGGGAGAATTAGTGTACAAGAAGCAGCAGCAAGAGGGGTAAATAAGTGAGATTTCTCCACCAGTGTATACAAGGATCGTTCCTCCAGAGAACTCTTAATAAAAACTGGCAGAAGTTCAACAGGAATGTTTTTTTATTAAAGGAGTAGCAAAAACAAACATACAAGAAATCACACACAACATACACAGAGAGCTAACTAGAAAACAGGAAAATGGAGAATGCAGGGTCAGGTGATATTTACCAGTCTAGAAGATAGGGGATGTTTGTGGGATAGCATCTTGAGCAGTCTAGAAGATAGGGGATGTTTGTGGGATAGCATCTTGAGCAACCAGCATTTTGCAGCAAGAAGAGAGAGGCTCAGACATGTGTCCAAGGGTAGGTGTAGAATCCAAGAACACGCACATATGGTTCTGGCCAAGGGCAGTGTAATCATAATGTATAACATACCCTGAGGCAGGACTGGGTGTCATGGGCCAAAATCAGCCCATTGCAGAGCACCGGAGTGCTGCTGGAGTGGTGTGAGGGGCCCTGGAGTGCTTCTGCCCTCTGCAGCTGGTTGGATCCAATGAAATGTGAATGGAAGGTGCTCACAGAGGCAGACCTTCTCCCATCTTCCCTACCTCAGCAGACCACCCCCCCACCCCAGATTCACAACACCAGTGCTGAGAGTTGGAGGAGCCTCATGGTTAAGGTGAAGGATGTGGAGGAACTGGGTGAAATTTCCAGCCTCCATTCTTGCAGAAAACTTGTTCCATGACACTTTTTCCATCTATGGAAGGATTGAGGAGGCTGTTTCAGCAGTATGCATAGCACAGCATGATGCATAAATTGTGTGCATATAAAGAGCAACAAATGTTCAGGGGAGGGGCTGTAGCTTACTAATAGAAAATCTGCACTGCATGCAGAAGGTCCCAGGTTCAATCCCTGCAATTTCCATTTAAAAGATTCAGTATTATGCGATGTGAAAGACCTCTTCCTGAGACCCTGGAAAGCTGCTGCCAGCTCTTTTTTTTTAAAAAAAGTGCATTATAGGGAAAAGCAGGAGGAATGTAATGCATAAGCATTGTTGACAATTTTCCTTTAAACAGCTGGCACCGATACTCAAGCTGTGTTTATTTTTTTAATTTGGCATTTAAATGCAAGGGCAGGTTGTGGTGAAAGCTTTTTGAATGGCAAACAAGAGCCTATGTCACTTGGCCAGTGTGTTCAATCTCATTATATTATGACTGTTTAACTTTTGAGGTTCTGTCGATTTGAATCTCTCATGTTGAGTATGACAGGCTATTCTGTGCAACTGCTGAAAAACAGTTTTCCCAGTCTGGCTAGCATAATGGTTGGACAAGTTTAAAGAGACAGACACAGATATATGACATAGAAGTAAGTACTCATCCCATCATAGTGAAACAACTCTTTCTAGAAGGAGAACGTAGTGGGCAGAAAGATTTTTATGATAGTCTCAGCAGGTTTTGCTTTTAAACAGTTAAGCTTTGCACAACTTTAACTACGTAAACAACATTCATCTCATTTCATCAGCATTTTTCTTTCATTCTGCTTCTTCCTCATCTGTTTTCCATACATCATGTATGCTGCTTTCTGCTTTGCATGTTCTATTCTACATATTTTTACTATCATTCAAGTCTTGCTCATGATTTCCTTCCACTAGGCCTTAGAATCTATATTTTACTTCAAGACTGAATGCCATCTTTTTTCACTGAGCTTTGTAAGTTAATTAATTTTTGCTTCTTTCTTGAGGATCATGTTTTTTTTCTTAGCTAAATCTTACATTGTGATATCCTGTATTTTTCTTTTTGTATTATATGGTTTAAAAATAACAAAAATCTATGCTAAAATATAAAATACAACAGAACTGAGTATCTGCAATTACAGGTTTTTACTAATCTTTTGAAGCAATGAAGTAGATAAGACGAAAGAGAGCTCATTTTCAAGAAAATTTATTCAATTCTCTTTCTTCTGTTATTGACCAAGAATTATGGACATAGAAATCAAGGACTGATTTGCAGAGTAGAGATGGACACAGAATGAAAAAAACCCGAACCACTCATTTTCCCAAATGGGGACCTCCCCAGTCAGTAAGAAAAACAAGAAAGCAAGAGAAGCCAGCAGCCAGAAATGCAGGCCAAAGATCCAAGTTCCAACCCCAATCCCAACACCACAACCAGCCACCAAGCTCTCCTCCCTCTGTCACTCTAGAGAAACTGAAACCAGGAATCACACAGCTTCCCCTATTTATGGAAAAAGCCAAGAGATTGAACAACACGGGAGTACTCTGGTTGGCAGAAAAACCTGCCTAACATGGTTTTGGCAGAAAAACCTGCCTAACATGGTTTTGGAAGGAAGAGATTGGTGTTACCATGGCTGCTGAAGGCCCATCTCCTCAGTTTCCTTGGAGATTCTAACCCTCCCCCCTTTTCCTGGATGGGTAGGCTAGAGTGGGAACTCTCTAGTTGGCAGGGACAGCTGCCAATCAAGCCTGGAGGCTTCAGATTAGGGGCAAGCTAAAGACTGCCACCATTGCCTGGGTGAGGGAGTATTTGGCACCAAAAGTGTCTGAACCGGCAACAGTATGGTAAGAAAAGTTTGTTTGGTTCAAAAACCCGCGGTTCCATGGAACGCGTGGTTCTTTGACTATGAACCGGCCGTTCCGTATGGAATTTTGTTCTATAGTTCATTTTGTCTCCATCTCTATTGCAGAGATTTTCAGAAACTTGTTTTAAATCAATCTGATTGAGAGTACTTTGCCAATTTGGTTTAAATTAGGACTGGTAGACCTAACCACTAATGATCTTGAACATTTGCTAGTTTAATTAATGGGTTGGATCCTTCCAGCTTTTTGTTGTATCTCACCATTCACTCTCCTTATTATATTCCCTGTCCCACATCACTTTTGTTCATGCAAGTCCCATCCCCAGCAAACCCTGGTCAGTAGGGAACACTATTGTCAACAGAAATGCGGTTTGGATCCAATCAAGTGTTCTGTTTGCTAGTTGTGGACAGAGAGTTGAATTTTCAGTGATCACATGGCTGCTCATAAGCAGTTCATTCATGAGGTTACATTTTGCATATTCAGATAGTGCACTCCAGTCAGTAGTATTACATGCACATGTGTTTTCACATAGACTGACAAGAGTTCTAGTTTTCCATTTCTACACAGAGTTGTCATTACTGCATGCATCTCAACAGCCAATTGTATAAATAGTGGAGCAATCAATTAGTCAGCCATGATGATAAATAAAAATAAACTTTTTATGTTTTACCATCTGGAGTTCATGTTATCAAGGTCATTTCACACATCATAATATCACACAGGCTTAGGGATATGTTGCAATTTGGATATTCACAGTACACTTCAGTTGTCATCTTGAGGAATTTCTTATAATTCATCTGCAAACTTAACTACTATACTGCTCACCCCCACTTTCTGATTATTTCTGTATGTTGAGCCTTGTGGGACACCACTACCCTC
The DNA here is from genome assembly GCF_028583425.1 of Eublepharis macularius. Taxonomy (NCBI): domain Eukaryota; kingdom Metazoa; phylum Chordata; class Lepidosauria; order Squamata; family Eublepharidae; genus Eublepharis; species Eublepharis macularius. The sequence goes on from NC_072792.1 coordinate 123,325,072, forward strand.
ATTTGAAAGCTAGTGTCGTGTAGTGGTTAGAGTGTCAGATTAGGATCTGGGAGACCCAAGTTCAAATCCCTGCTTTGCCATGAAAACTCACTGGGTGACTTTGGGCCAGTCACACTGTCTCAGCATAACCTAACTCACAGGATGAGGATAAAGTGGAGAAGAATGATGTAAACCACTTTAGGTCCCTGTGGGGGATAATGGTGGGGTACAAATGAAGTAAATAAATACATACATTTGTGATAACTCTCCACTCTCTGCTTGCTGTTGTTTAATCGTAAGAGGACATGTTTTCTTCTCCCATGACAGCTTCATTAACTCACCAGACTTTTGTATGGGACTTTATCAAAACTTTGGAAATTCTAGGTCTATAATGCCTACTGGATCTTATTAACTTGCTCAATGAACTCCAAAACTCCAGTGAGGCAAGGCTTCCCTTTCTAGAAGTCCTGTTTGTGATTAATAAATCTATCTTTAGTAATAATTCCTAGTAATTCATCCCATGACAGCTAAATTAACTCACCAGACTTTTGTGTGGGACTTTATCAAAACTTTGGAAATTCTAGGTCTATAATGCCCACCGGATCTTGTTAACTTGCTCAATGAACTCCAAAACTCCAGTGAGGCAAGGCTTCCCTTTCTAGAAGTCCTGTTTGTGATTAATAAATCTATCTTTAGTAATAATTCCTAGTAATTCATCCCATGGCAGCTAAATTAACTCACCAGTCTTTTGTGTGGGACTTTATCAAAACTTTGGAAATTCTAGGTCTATAATGCCCACTGGATCTTGTTAACTTGCTCAATGAACTCCAGAACTCCAGTGAGGCAAGGCTTCCATTTCTAGAAGTCCTGTTTGTGCTTAATAAATCTATCTTTAGTAATAATTCCTAGTAATTCATCCAAGAACATATGTTAGGCTAACTGGTCTGTAATTTCCTGGATCTCCTCTGTATTTCTTTCTTTTTTAAAAAAAAAAACTGGTGTTATATTTGCTACTTTCAACCACCCCATTTTAATAACAGTTTCTCATTGGAGATCCTTAAGAACCTTCAAGTGTATGCTAGCTGGTGCCAGACTTACTAGTTCCTGATTTGTCCATTAGTTCTAGACATTTGTATCTCAGAACTTCTGTTTGATTTAGTTCTCCAGACATAGCCCCCCCCCCGCATTGATTTTAGATTCAGAAAAGAGAATACAGATTTTCAGCTTTCAGTAGTTGAGATATGAGCAGCTTCTGTTATATTCTGCCCATGAACAAAGGAATCTGTGATTAGCTACCTTGAATTCTATTTTATATTTAAAGGCTATCAATAGATATATTTGTTCTTCTTTCTGTTCTAATCAAGTGTGTTAACTTTTGTCCCCTCCTCTCCAACAAGTTATATTAGCACATTCCTAAATATTTGAAGTTCAGAGATGAATTGTGCATCCCCATTATCTAAGAGTTCACTGAACTTTTTTTGTAAGTTTCCTAGCAGCAAGTTCCCCACTAAACCTCCAAATCTGTACCAAGTTTTAAAAGTGTTTTTGTTTCTGTGTGAGAAAGTGTGTGCTGCAAAAAAGGAACCTCAGAGTAAAAATAGCACATGCTCAATGAAAGCTATTTCTCTTTCAGCAGCAGCTCACATCAAATTCCCAAACTACTTCTAAGCTCATGGGAGTTTTAAGTGAATAAAGGGAATTGGTCTATCTCTGAAGAGCACTTCAAACCTATTTTAAGAATCAGGTGATGTATATAGAAAAGCTTTAATTAAGTTCTCCCTAAGCTTGTGGACAGTCTGCATGTGTACACATCTTCCTTATGCTTACAACATTAATTTGAAAAACACCCCGAAGAGCCATACATTATTCTTGAAGTTTTACAAAGAGATATTAGATTATTTTAATGACATTAATTTAATATATGTATTATACTGTTGAGAGCCTACAAACTGTATAGTAGTCTCACAAGTGACCTGTGAGCATATATGCACCTCCCTCAATAAATATTCATTAAATCCATCACGGTGTTCATTACATCCTCTGTCCTTTAACAGTATGCCATTCGTCTTGTAATTCCTTCTTTATCTTTTATGTTCTTTATGCATACTCACATTTATCCTTCCATACTGTTAATTGTCTGACATTTTCACTTCTCTCATATACCTGAAAAATAGATATTTTCATGCACCTAGAAAACTTTATTCATTATATAAACAGTATATTAAGCCATTATAAGCAACCATGGTTGAAACTAATCATTTATACACAATCAGTGCCTGGAGCAATAAAGAATAACTAGATATATTATTTCAAAACACATCAACAAAAGACTACAAAAGCAGCCTAATGATACTCTAAAAATGAACCCCCATATTCTTTCCTTTTCCTGCATCCTTCTCCTCTCCCTGTTTATCAACCAACTTATTTTTTATCTGCCCCACCATGTTCAACTACATTTATTTATTTATTTACTTAATTTACACCCTACCTTTATCCACAACTGTTAGGAGTCAAATCCTCCCTCACACTAAATGGGCAGTTTATGAATATGGCTACATCATAAACCCCTTCTCCTCATGTGCCCTGAACCTAAGATATGCTGCCTGAACAGGCAGAACAGATCATGACTAGAGATGGGCACAAACTGGAAAAAAACCAAACCATGTGGTTCATGATTCGTCAAATTTCACAAACCACAAACTTTCATGAATCTGCCCCTGGTTCGTGAACCAGTTCATTTGGTTCGTGAAAATGTCACATCCAGGTCAGAAAATCATTACTTCCGGGTCAGGAGAAGGTCACTTCTGGGGCAGAAGTTCACTTCTGGGTCAACAGAAGGTCTGCAGGAAGTCCATCCCCTGTTGCCTAGGAAACTGATTGATTGGCACCAGGCTGTCTGCAGTGACGAACCAAAAAAGGAACCAAATGAACTAGCCTAAAGTTCGTGGTGGTTCCTCAGAAATGGGACCTGAGGAACTTCTGGTTCACGAACCACAAACTGGCCTGGTTCATGCTCAATTTTGGTTTGTATTTTGATTCGTGACCATCTCTAAGCCTGACCTGGCTGGAGTTGGGAAATTACTGGAATGTGAGTCATGAGGTGTGACTGACTAGCAACCCTGCACCCCAAAGGTGTGCAAAGATTTAAGACAAAATAAGTCTTCCAAGAGTTCTAAGTTTATCTCATCCACACACTTCCATCCTTTTTAATCTGGCCTATTCAGGGATCTAACAGCCCCTCCTATTCAGCGATTGCAGGTCATCAATCACTTTTTTCACCTGTAGTTCTGCCTAGATATGCACAAACAAGTCATTCCCAATTTATTGTCTCATCTCCAGAGACAGCCATTAAGCTATTGTTTTGGAACAGAAGATGTGATCCTACCCCAGGGCACATTCCACAGTATAATTGGACTGCCCTACCATGTGTTCAGTTTGTTTCTGGACCTTTCCATGCACCCTCGGACTATGTTTGAGCCCTCTTTTGCCCCTTCCATGCGATGCTGCCCAGCCTTGGTGTACTTCCATGGACCTTCTTCTCTCCCAGGATAGTTAACTATCTCCTTCCCCTGATTCTCTCTCAATCTGCTATGCCTGTTGCTGCTGGCCCGGCCTGGCCTTAGCTTTGCATGTGTGTTGTGTGTATTTTGTGTGCAATTGCTTTCTACTGCTCCTTTAATGAAAACCATTCCGATTGAACACTCACCTATTTATTAGAGAGTCCTCTAAGGGAATGATCCTGCTATAAATTGTTGGAGAGCCTGCTAGTTATCCCCTCTCACTGCATCTCCTTGTATGCTATTTCCCCCAACTCTCAAGGAAACCTGCCTATTGGGTAACACAATGGGGAATCAATGTGGTTTATATCATTCTACTCTCCATTTTATCTCCACTACAGCATTGTGAGGCTAAGATTATGAAACTGACCCAAGGTCACCCCTGAGCTTCTACAGCAGAGTGGAGATTTAAAACTGGGACTCCCAGATTCTAGTCTGAAATGCTAACCACTGTATGACACTGACTTTCATCTGATGGCTGCTGTTCAACAGTAGTATGCAGACAGTCCTGTATGAGCCATGTGAATTACATGTTATCAACTCACCCAGTGTTGCTGCTGCTAAGTTTGGCCTTAATGAAACGTCCCTTAAAGGCTAAAACAGCCCTGAAAAGGATCCTGCTCCCTCTCCTTACTTTTTACTGATAGAAACCAAAGCTTGAACACTGTGGTATCAATGTTGTGTGTATCAACAGCTACTGAGGACAAATGTTTCCTAATATACAGGCACTCCTTTTTGTCATTTGGGGTTTTTTTTTAAAGAAGTGGGGAATAAATATTTAATTAAATAAATGTGGACAGTCCTACTTGCCAGCAGGTGGCAATGCACTCTCCCCACATTAACCTAGCTGGTATTAGGAGCAGAGCAGGTGGCAATGCCCCCCCACACACCTTAACCCAGTTGGTATTACAAGCGGAGCAGGTGGCAATGCCCTCCCCCCGCCTTAACCCAGCTGGTATCAGAAGTGGAGCAGGTGGCAATGCCTGCAGCTGGTATAAGGAACAGAGCAGGTGGCAATGCCCACTCCCCCACCTTAACCCAGCTGGTAATAGGAGTGGAGCAGATGGCAATGCCCACACCCGTCTTAACCCATCTGGTGTTAGGAGCAGAGTAGGTGGCAATGCCCACCCCCCTTCACCCAGCTGGGATCAGGCTTGGAAAGGCAGCAATGCCTACCCCCCTTCACCCAGCTGTAGTCAGGCACAGAACAGGAGGCAATACCCCCCCTTTACCTGGCATGATGACAATGCCCACCCACCCCTCCTTCACAAGCAGGAATTGGTGATGGAGGAGGAGCAAATGCCTGCCTGCCCTCCTCCCCTTTCTACAGCCCATTGTATTTTTTTCCCACAGTGGGCTTTGTTGCTAGTTTATTATAAAGAGAACACTCTTTAGCCACCTCTCTGATGTTGGGGGTATATGTTTAGCCAGTGGATGGGACAGGATGCTGAACTAAAAAATGATCCAGGCTGCTCTTACTTCAGCTGCTGCTTACTTCTTACTGCTCTACTTCAGCTGCTGTTCATATAGATTGGCCTTTTTATTCACTTTTCATGAGAATTCCAAGGCCTTCAAAGCATATCTACTTTAAGATTATTTAAGCCATCCTATCTTTGTAATTTATTTTGTTTGTTTGTTGATAGCATATTGTGACATGTGGTATTATATTGCCTATGAATGCTGTAATGTATTTCCTCATTGCAAAAATGTCTCTTTTTTTTAAGGGTCATTGAAGACAAAGTATCCTCTTAAGGTTATTTTCTAAGTAAGACCAGCCTTAGAAAAAAGTATTTCTGTTTGTATATGTTTTAAAAGATCCTTTTCCTCCTGCTCCACAGTATTCACAAATATATGCAGAAAGAGGCCACTTTATAGCTTATCAAAGGGCTCTGTGAGATATCACATGATTTTTTTTGTTTTTATATCCTCTTCATATAATCCATACAAAGTGACAGACATATGGCCTAACAAAGTGCCATGCGGGGTTTAAAACGGCACAATCAGTTCTTTTATTTACAAAAGGGCTATTCATGTTAACTTTTTTTTTATAAAAAATGTGCAACTCTTAATAGCAGCAAATGATTGAAGTACAAAAGCTGGTTCTTCTGTGCATGTGTGTTTTTCCCCATGTCCTACCTGGAATCTTATGTAGTCTTGATATTTTTTTAATTATACAGAAACTTTTATCTCAGACTCTTCAAAACTGAATAATATCAGTAAAAGTCAGCCACATGGGGTGAATATTTGCCATTACCTAACAATGTTTTATAAAGGGTATGAATGTGAAAGTCTCATTAGACAGCTAGTCAAGCCCCAGCATTTCTGAAGAATGACAGGTTTCTTCTCTTTATAATACAGCCACAAATGGTGGTCATATCATCACACTTATATGTGTAGGGTGAGAGGTCTTTACTTACTATGTATACTGGTACTCTTTGAGATAACATTCACTGGATCTGGAATAACAAGTTGGAATGTGCTCCTGAAAAAAAAAACCTGTGTTTTTTCAGATGTGGATTTTTGGAAGGACATAAATACTAGTATTCAATGATATTCAGATCACCCAGTATCATTTGGGGATTTATGTTCAGGTTTTTCCAAGATTCTGGAATTATGTTCCATTATTCTCTGAGAGCCAAACTACAAGTGACACCTTACACAGGTTGGACACTTGTCAGCTTCCCTCAAGTTTTTATGGGAAATGTAGGCATCCTGGTCTTGCAGCTGTAATGGAGAGCCAAACTGTAAAACCAGGATGCCTACATTTCCCATAAAAACTTGAGGGAAGCTGACAAGTGTCCAACCTGTGTAAGGCGTCACTTATAGCTTGGCTCTAAGAGGGAATTTTTAAGGGAGGGAGCTGGAGAGGCTATTTTTCAACTAAATGACACCAAAATTGCAAAGAAGCTAGTGTTGCTTGTTCACTAAAGACTCACCAAATTTCAATTGGGTTAGACCACAGGGTCCAATTCTGTGGGCCTTAGGCTTACCAGTTGCTTTCCAGTGGTAGCAAAACCCTTCAGCAATTGCCTGCCATCAGCAGGCACACTCCCAGGCCCACTCTCAGTGGTGTGCAATACCATCATTTCCTGAAGTGACATCATTGTACCAGCCACAGGCATGTGCCTATGCTTCATTGAGGACAATTTAGTCCCCAAACTGGCCAGAACTAGACCTGCACAAAGGGTGGGAGAATACTTGTGAATAGCATGATACATTACTTCCCAGAAGAAGAGAAGGACATCATTGCACCAGCCACAGATCTGTAGATCTTCTGCGCCCTGAGCCTGGCTTACACCTTCCCAGTGCTGGGAAAACCTGTTAAAGATGGTAAAAAAACAGGCTCGGGATCCTTAAAATGCCAACCCCCGATATTTTCAAATATTTCCAGAAATATACAAGATCTGGATACTGATATTCCCAAGAATTCTGTTCTGGATATTCAGCAATACCAATAAAGTATATTTTTGGTATTTATTCAGACTGGATATATCTGAGTGCACATTCTTAGTAACATTTCCAGGAGCATACTATTGATCAAAGTGGCAACTAAGCATCAATAAAAACAAAAGCTGGACCTGATTTTATATTGTGGTTTTACTGTTGTACTTTCTATGTATTAACAGAACATTTATAGGATTTTATGATCACTGTCCAAAAATGGAACAGCAAAAAATGAAATTCACAATTTATCAGTTTGTCAAAGTAAATATGTATTGTGATTTTCTTTTTTATGTTGAAATGTACATTTTCAATATGAAAGAAGCCTGTGTATTTGAAATTGCATGCATTTTTAAAGATAAAAATTGTTTCTTGTATCAGGATTATACACAGATTACAGACTGGGCTATCAGGCCCATGTAGCAGACAAAACTGTAAGAGAGTAAGATGTAGCCAGTGAACATAGTTTGAAAAAGCAAATTAGATACACACTATTTTGAGTTAAGGTTGGAATGTGTATAACCAATATACAAATGTATATTTATTGTACAAAAAAATTAATTCGTTGAAAGGACCTTGGATTTGTGCCCAAACTCACCTTTTGAAATTTTTTATTTTATTATTCGATTTCTAGACGGCCCTCCCCACAAGCGGGCTCAGGGCAGGTTATATCAAGCGAGAATACAATTAAAAACCACAATACGATCATAAGAATTTAATAACCAACAATAAACATCATTTCAGTTCATCAATGCAGTTAAAAATATCCAGCTAAAATTCCCAAGATTGGTCCAAGACCAGCATCCACCTCAGCTGTACACCTGGCGGAACATCTCTGTCTTGCTGGAACACCAAAAGGATAAAAGATTTTTGCAGGCCTGAGTGTCCACAGAAGGAGAGTTCCAACAGGTTGGGGCTTGGACCGAAAAGGCTCTGGCTCTGGTCAAGGCCAATCGAGCCTCCCTGGGGCCAGGGACCACCAATAATTGCTTATCAGGTGATCTATGTGCTCTCTGGGGTACATACAGTGAGAGGCAGTCCCGCAGGTATGATGGAATCATAAGCAGTAATGATAGAGTCAAATATAGAACTTCATTCTGTCCTACAGACCATCTGTGATTTTGTGCCAAAGTGTAAGTTTAACTTTGGTACCATGAAGGTAAAGTAGTAGAAGTATTGGAAGCAAGGTTGGTTGATCTCCCTGAAAATATTTACAGGATCTTGGGGCCTTTGACTCCCCCCACCTGTATGCTTACATTTTATGAAGATAAAATAAGGCACTCTGGGCTAAGATCAGTAAAGATCCTCCAAGTCCCTTAAAGAGATCATAATTTGAAACAGTTTAACATCAACAGAAACATTTGTGACCAAATATAAGCATATATTTGATTTACAATCTTGATCAAAGTGATTGTGAGAGTGGATAACCCATCCAACTCTTGTTTTATTTCAGTCTTCAATTTTGTTCCATTTCAGGCTTCAAGACTGGCTTTGGGACAATGATCTGGTTCCTCTGGCGATTGATTCCTGTTTGCAGTTGGACAAGGGAACTGTGTCTCTTTTAAATTCTATCTGAGCTTGAAAGATTCCATAGTAAATTGATTTCAGTCTCTGAGGGTAGCAAATAGGAGTCTAGGATGTGGGATCTCCCCATCCACCCTCCCCCCCCCAGCTTCAAATCGTGCTTTCAATCATTTTGCTGATGTTGTTTAATTTGTAGGTTAAACCCTCACATAAGAGTTCTGGTGGAATTTAACAGTATGCAGATGACACCCTGCTCTATAATCCATCTTGAGTCTCAGTGAGAAATGTGTGTTACAAATGCAATTAACAACAAGTAAGTTACCAGAGGCAGCAGACTTTGAATTGGTCAAGGGGCTGCTAAAACTGAACCGAGCCAATATAATACTATTTGGGAAGAGAGAAATTTTACAAAGGATTACTTTGTCAACTTTAGATAGAGTGGTATTAAACTTGACTGACCAAGTAAAGGATGTAGGAGTTTTACTTGATCATGCTCTGTTGTCTGAAAATCAGATAAATACCATTACAAAGGACTGCATTCTATGGAAAACTTGTCCTGGAATCTATTGATTTTTGTTACTCATACGCTTTAGGGTTCAATTAAAGGTGCTATCAGTTTACTTTTAGATATTGCATGACTTGGGACTCACATATTTGAAGAATAAACACTTCCAGTACACCTATGGAGCAACTGAGTTCTTCTACTTAGAGGTCTCTTCTGAGGTGGCTTTTGGTGAGGGAAATGGAGAGCTGACACTTTCAGCAAGAGCAGAGAGTCATCACAGCTAATTAATGGTGAGGATGAGTGACTCCAGCCAATCAGTCTGGATTAAAGGTCAGATCATGAAATGACCCATACATATTTCTTAACCCTGCTAGGAGGGTGATTACTGCAGGGACAAAGTTCACTGAAGTTTTACTCCTGAACCAAGCAGCCTGGAATTCTAGAACCCAGCTCAAAGCTGTGTATGAACCCTTTATAAAGATTAAGCACATCCATCCCTCACTTCTTCAAGATTTATAGGAATAATTAAGGACAAAGAGAGATTTTCTCAAAGATAAAGGCACAATTCCTTTGGTGAGAGAAGGCTTTTGTCTGAGATTACAAAAAGTTATCTAAATAATTATTTTAAATATTTATGGACTTAAGAATTTTGGGTAAAAAGTCTAAAGTCTGAGTAGGAAGAGGGAAAAATAAATTTGCAAAGATTTTTTTATTTCTAATTTTATTGGTGACAAAAATGCATTTGTGATAAATTTAACAACTAAAAATATAGATTGCAGTGAGAATACTACTCTGTTTACTTTAAAGGACTGCACAACAAAAGACAAGAGGAACTGTGAGATGGTGCTTTTGGTTGTCATGGTGATGATATCTGAAGCTAGAGTAAGCGGACTTCCGGTTCGGGATCCATGGAGGTCTAAAGCAGCTCTAAGAGCTGAGCTGTCCGTGCCGCTGTTTGTGGAGGCTGGAGGGGCACAGATTGCCCGCGGCCCCCTGTTCTCAGGCGGAGAACAGGCAAGTATGCACTGCCTCTGAGGGCACATTGATCTCGGGTGGTGGGGGGCTCTAAGCAACAAGCTCCCTCCCGCCCTTGAGGTCCCACCCAAAGACAGGTTTGCTAAGATCTCTGCAGCAGCTCAGGAGTCAATTGTATTGGCATAAGACCTGCATGCCCGAACTTCGTTAAGCAGCAAGGGAAACTGATTTGTTTCATTAAAAGAAGCAGCGATTACATCCCAAGAAAAGATGTTTAAGAAGGTAAAGATTGCTATCTCTCAAACCGGGACAGATTTAAGCAAGTAATAAAGTTTAAAACTGGACTTAAAAACTGCGACAGACTGATTAAGTGAAGGGGAAGATTCTGGCAAGGGAAAATCTAAAAAGTGACATTTTAAACAGTAGTTAAAGTGGAAAATTGGATATTGTTTACATACCTGAGGTGGGAAGAGATACTGGACTGTGGGAAAGCTTGAATATCGCGAGAACTGCTGCAAACATTAAAGAAACAGGAAGTACGTCAGGACCATAAAGAGACTGGCAAGAGGCGCTCTGTGTTAATACAGGAAGTGGAAGTTTGCCATTTCAGAGAAGGGCAAAGTTTTGGCTTCAAGGAAACAGGAAGTAGGACATCTTGGAAGAAGGTAAGGGCATTTGCTTCAAGTTAAAACCATAGAGAAAAAACGCCCGACATTTTGGACTGAGCAAAACAACTTTTAACAAAAACTGAGTAAATTGGGACTTTTTAAAGCAATTGGAAGTAATAAATCAGCACCACGGATTTAAGGAAAAGGGCAGACTCGTGGGAGTGTGGTAAATCTAGCCCCATGATGTCGAAGAAGGAGTGGCAAGCTGCAATGGAGAATCTGCATAAAAAAGTTTCTGAAGTTACAGAAGGCAATAAAGAGCTCAAAGGTATGATACAGGAGATGGCAAAAGACTTTAGAGACTTTAAAGAGACACTTAAATCGGAAATGGCAGAACTGGTAAAAGACGTATCAGATACGCAGCAGAGAGTGAAGGTAGTAGAAAACACGATGGATCTGCAGAGGACAGAGATGAGAGAACTGAAAGCAAGAGTGACCATCGCGGAAAGTAAACAAATGGAAAAACAGCTAAGATTTCGTTCAATCCCGGAAACAGAGGAAAAGACCGCCCGAGAGCAGATTACAGAAATTTTGGCAGAGTACCTGGGGAAGGAGGAAGAGGAAATTGCAGCTCTCCTAGATGTGGTGTACAGAATTAATTCAAAATTTGCATCTCAGAGAAAGTTACCAAGGGATATGATTGTGCAATTTACGACAAGAAATACAAGAGAACTAATTGTGACCAAACAGTTTCAGGATCCACTAGAAGTTGATGGAAAGGTGGTAAGAATTATGAAGGAACTGCCCAGATTGGTGTTGTTGGAAAGAAAAAAATACAGAGAGCTAGTCCAGATGTTAAAAGAAATGAAAGTAAAATACCGATGGGAAATACCAGAGGGACTGACATTTGAGTTTGGTGGAGTAAGAAAGAGCATCAGATCTGGCCAGGAAATGGAGGATTTTATTAGTAAAAATGAAAAGGACTTACCAAAACCCACAAAACCTTGATCATGGAGTGTAAAATTATATCTTGGTATGTAAATGGACTAAACTCACCTTGTAAACGTAAGGTTATTTTCCACTGGCTTGTAAAACAGAAATGTAAAATTGTATGACTACAAGAGACACATATTAGAAAGCAAGATGTAAAATATTTGAAAATGGCAAAACTTGGAAAAGAATTTGTAGCTGCCTCCAAACAGAAAAAGAGGGGTGTTATGTTTTATATAAAGGAGGAATTACAGCCTAAAGTGGTGTTCAGTGATGTTGAAGCTCGATATTTGGCAGTGGAAATAATTTGGAATTCAAAAAAGACATTGGTGATTGGAATTTATGCGCCTAATGGTGCAAAAGAAAATTTTTTTACGGACTTACAAAAACAGTTAGATGAACTGACTTATGATCAAATAATATTGGCAGGCAATTTTAATGGAGTTACAAACTTGGAGGAAGACAAGAAATCTAAGACTACACAAAAAAAAAGAGGACTATTACCAAAGTCATTTTTTGCAATCACAAAACAGGAAAGTTTAGAGGATGTATGGAGGAGACAGTATCCCAAGAATAGACAATATACATGTTACTCTGCAAGACACTCTACACTATCAAGAATTGATATGATCTGGGCCTCCAAAGAACTGTCGCTCTGGACTAAAGAGGTGGAAATAATGCCAAAGGTAGGCTCAGATCATAATCCAATTGTGTGGAAATTTGGTAAGAATACTAAAAGAAGAGGATGGAGAATAAATGAAGACCTGTTACAAACGGAAGAGAATATTGCGTTGCTGCGAAGAGAGACCAAGTTCTTTTTGCAATACAATTTGAATAAGGAAGTATCAACAAATAAGGTTTGGGACACATATAAGGCCGTGATCAGAGGGATACTAATGGACTTGAATGTGAGAGACAGGAGGAAAAAGGAGGAGAAAAGACAAGAAATTATGGAAAAAATTAAAGCCAAAGAGATTCAGCTCAAAAAGAGACCAGGCAAAAAGAAAATATATCAGGATATAAAAATATTGCAAGAACAGTTATCGGCAATGAACAACAAAGAATTGGAGTGGAATTTAAAGAGGATGAATCAGAGGTCGTTTGAAGGTGCAAATAAACCTGGGAAATATTTGGCATGGCAACTAAAAAAGAGGAAGGAGAAGAAAATTATCAGTACGATACGAGAAGATGATAAGCTATTAAGTGATCAAGTCGCCATTAGTAGAGCCTTTTTTAAATTTTATGCAAAATTATACCAAAAAAAAAGAGGTGAACAAAGATTCAATAGCGGAATATTTAGATAAGATGAAACTTCCGACACTCTCTGAAGAATGGAAAGAGAAATTGAATAAGGAAGTGATAGAAGAATAAATAAAAGAAGCTATTCAAGCAACGAAATTGGGGAATGCGCCAGGCCCGGATGGACTAACGGCAAAATTTTATAAAATAATGGGCCAAGAATTGGCACCTCTCCTGAAAGAGGTGATGAATGGTGCTATGCAGGATCAAGGGATTCCTGATTCTTGGAAGGAGGCTAACATATCATTGATTCCAAAAGAAGAACAAGATTTGACTAATGTTAAAAATTATAGACCAATTTCATTGTTGAACAATGATTATAAAATATTTGCAAAGGTGTTGGCGGAAAGAATTAAAGGATGGATGTCGGAATTCATTGCAGATGAACAAGCGGGATTTTTACCTAATAGACAAATCAAAGACAATCTGAGAACAGTAATAAATGCTATTGAATACTATGATAAGCATTGTGATAAGGAGGTTCGTTTCTTTTTCGTAGACGCAGAAAAAGCATTTGACAATCTGAACTGGGACTTTATGTTCGCCACCATGGAAAAGCTGCAAATGGGAGAAAAGTTCATACAAGCAGTTAAAGGAATTTATAAAGACCAAAGTGCAGCGATTGTAGTGAATGATGATTTGACAAAAAAACTGAAAATAAGCAAAGGCACAAGGCAAGGCTGCCCATTGTCTCCATTGCTGTTCATATTGATTTTGGAGATATTGATGATTCAGATACGAGAGGACGACATAATCCGAGGTATAAAGATAAGAGAGTTTACCTACAAGGTCAGAGCATTTGCAGATGACATAATGTTGATTGTAGAGGATCCAATTGACAATATGCCAAAGGTAATAAAGAAGATAAAGGAATTTGGAGATCTGGCTGGTTTTTTTTGTAAATAAAAAGAAGTCGAAGATACTATGCAAAAATATGACCAAACAGAACAAGAACTGATGGAATTAACGGATTGCAAGGTAACAAACAAAGTAAAATATTTGGGAATTGAACTAACTGCAAAAAATATAGACTTATTTAAGAACAACTATGAGAAGTTGTGGATACAAATAGAGAGAGATTTGATAAAGTGGAACAAGTAGAATTTATCATGGCTGGGCAGAATCGCGACAATAAAAATGACTGTTCTACCTCGTGTGATGTTTCTGTTACAAACGATTCCGATTATTCGAGACTCTAAACAATTTGAAAAATGGCAATTTCGAATTTTGTGTGGGCAGGCAAGACACCATGTGTTAAAATGAAAGTGTTACAGGATGCGAAAGAAAGAGGTGACTTGCAACTGCCCAACTTAAGACTGTATTATGAAGCAATTTGTTTGACATGGATAAAGGATTGGATAACGTTGAAAAATCGCAAGCTTCTGGCATTGGAAGGTTATAAGAAAATATTTGGATGGCATGCATACCTATGGTACGATAAAATAAAAGCGGACTCTCTGTTTCTGCATCACTATATTAGAAGAAGCCTCTTCACAATCTGGAAGAAATATAAGATGTATCTGGAAGATCAAATCCCCTCTTGGGTGGTCCCGTATGAAGTAATAGACCCGAGAACTGAGAACGAACAGCAACGTTTAACTTACAAGGAGATAACACAAATACAATATTCAACATTAAGAATAAAGTCACAAGAAGAATTGTCTCCTTGCTATAGTTGGTTTCAATACAGACAGATAAGGGATCTTTACAAATCGGACTGTTCAAGGGGAGGAATAAGAATGGAAAATACAGAATTGGAAGAAGTAATGCTACAAGAAGGCAAGAAACAAATCTCAAAGATCTATAAGATACTTCTAAAATGGTACACTGAGGATGAAACAGTGAAAGTACAGATGGTGAAGTGGGCAATAAATTTTCATAAAGAAATAGCGATGGAGGCATGGGAGCACTTGTGGAAGAATACAATTAAGATTACAACGTGTACGAATATTAAAGAAAATGTATACAAGATGATATACAGATGGTACCTAACACCGAAGAAAATTGCGCTGGGGAACGCTAAAATGTCAGATAAGTGCTGGAAATGCAAAAAGCACGAAGGATCATTATACCATATGTGGTGGACTTGTGAAGTAGCGAAGCAGTACTGGGGAGATATAATAGAAGTAATTAATGAGGTGTTACAAACCCAAATAAATAAGAACCCAGAACTGCTGCTACTAAACTTGGGAATGGAGAATGTTCCAGTGCAAAATAGAACATTGTTATTTTATATGACAGCTGCAGCAAGATTACTGTATGTGCAGAAATGGAAAGTGCAAGAAGTACCTACTGTAGAGGACTGGATTTACAAATTGCTGTACATGGCAGAGATGGATAAAATGACAAGAAAACTTAAAGACCTGGATCCGGGACAGTATTTGGCGGACTGGGCGAAACTGAAACAATTTTTGTGAAAAAAATGGGATGTGAAAGGAGAACTATGGCAGTTTGAGAACTTTTGAAATAAGACATTTTAAACAGAAGAGAGAAGTGACTTTACCATTAAGAATTTATATCTATTTTAATCTAAGCTTGGATTATAACATAGCAGAAGAGGGGTGAAATTTAGAACTGATTTTTTAAAGAATAAGATAGGGAGGTTACGATAAGTAATACCTTTCTCAGAGTATATGAATAAGGGAATAGTTAAATAAATATACTGATGGGGCATAATATATATACTATTATGTTGGTAGATTAGATTGTATATTATATAATGAATGTGCAGTATGGTGCTGTGTGCGGTGCCACATTGGTGGCAGGATGCACAGTAGGGGTGTTAATACATATTATAATGACAATAGTATATTTGATAGAATATATGTTTAAAAGAAATAGAATATGTTTAAACTAAGACTTTTGTTATATATTATATTATATTATATTATATTATATTATATTATATTATATTATATTATATTATATTATATTATATTATACTGGTCTGCTATATTGAGGGGTATAAGATTTATACTATATTGATAGTATAATTGATAGATGTATATTATACTGATAGAATATTTGATAGTATAATTGATAGAAGTATGCTATATTGATAGGATATTTGAAATATATGATAGAATACCTGGAAAAAAAATTTAGAATGTGCTTAGATTAAGGGAACTTTCAAGTAATAAGAGGGGGTAAGGGTTGGAAAGCTGTTGGAAGTCGATAGAGAGGGGGGAGGAAAAGGGTGGGAGATAGGGGTTTTTTTTTGAAAATTTTTTTATTGGGTTAGGATCAAATGTTTACACATTACAGTCAATATTCCCATTTCCCAATTTCTAACCCCCTCCCTTCCCCCCCCATTTTGTTGACTTCCAACAGTTTTCCAACCCATTATCCCTTTTCCCTTACTCTTTATATATTCCTCTATCTAACAAATATATATTCTCCCTTTATTCTAAGCAATACTTCTTTAACTATTTTAATACTCTGTACCCTGACTATGAGTCCCTTTTTCCATAATGGATAAACAATTTATCCCATTTTTCATTATTCCACTTTCAAATATTTCTATATATCATAAACTATGTAAACCATACATTCATATAAATCAACCAATTTAACTTATACTCTATATGTTATTCATTCTATCTTCTTCTTTCTATTTTAGTTATATTTGTTTACATTAGTATTTCTATTCCCCTTCAATCATAAGTCTATATATGATATCAATCAATTTGACTCATATACAGCTTCAAATAAGCAAATTCAGTTTGGTACATTGTACGGAATCAAAAAGAAAATATTATTAGTTAGCCAATCCTTATAGTTAACCCTTATGATTAATTGTTTTCTATCAATATTCTATTTATTATTCTATATATATCAATCTAATATCATAACTGCTTAGAAATTCTCTTTTACCTCTTCTCCTCCCCGGTAAAGTCACCCCCCTCTACATTTTATTGTACTTCAGTAGTTCTCAAACTGCCACAGTTCTCCTCAGGGTGGGAGATAGGGTTAATTAGATATTGAGGGGATGTATGTATTGAATTTGAAAAGGATACTCACCAATAAAAATTTTCTAAAAAAAAAAAAATGAAGCTAGAGTAAGCTAAAAGTGAATCTTGTTGGATCTAAAGGTTGTAATTGTGCGGGCTTTTTTCTGGTTGCAATCTGATAATGGCCAGCACAAGAGAAAACACAGCAAGAAGGAGATCAATTGATGAATCTGCAGAGAAAACAGTTTCAATGGATTTGATTCAGATATGATTGCAGCAAATGGGGGATAAGATGGAAAAATTGGGGAAGGATTTGGGGGGGAATGGAAAATTTTGAAAAAATGGTCCAAAGGTCTGTTAAATTGAGAGATGAATTGATAGATCAAGTTTAAAAACTGGAAAATTTTATGAAGTAGGTGTTTGCAGAATTGTGCCAAATTGTGGCAAATGAAAAGGCTGTGATCCTAGAGAAAAACATGGACACTTTTGATACAGAGAAGGCAAGTCAGCTAGGTAATTTAGCTGTATTGGAAATGAGAGAGAAGGAATTCTGCTTGAGGTTTAGAGCAATTCCAGAGGAAACTGGTGAGTATATCAGGGAGAAGATTATTATAGCTTTGGTTCACTTTGTAAGAAGGAATGTGAAGGAGCACATTTGTAAGAAGGAATGTTCTGTAGAATTCCTTATTAGAATGCTGTATAAAATAAAAGACTATAGTTTTTTGGTTGAAAAATTAAGACAGAAAAAGATTGCTTTTTGGTGGAATTCTCCGGAATCTGTGATTTTTACATTCAGAAAAGATTCAGCCTGAATTCATTCCAAAAGACCAGAGATTTCTTAGAAGGATGCAGTGACTTGGACAAGATGCCATCAGAAATTTCAACAGAACTAACACTAGAGCAACAACAGGATTTGAGCAAGGCGGAGACTAAATTGGGTGCCACAGGTATTAATTAAAATTATTAATGTACCTTTGCTTTTTCGTCATTTTTTTGTTTTTAAATGTTGACACTCCCAATATGGATTACCAATGTTTAATATGGAACATTAGTAGGGTAAACTCCCCTCAAAAGAAGAAAAAGTATTTCATTATTTGAAAAACCTAAAACAGGACATTATTTGTCTACATGAAACTCACATTAGAAAAAAGATAATAATAATAACAACATAATAATATTCAATTTATATACTGCCCTTCAGGACAACTTAACGCCCACTCAGATAGGCTTACAAAGTATGTTATTATTATCCCCACAATAATTACCCTGTGAGGTGGGTGGAGCTGAGAGAGCTGTGGAAGAGCTGTGACTGACCTTGGCTTCAATCAGAGGAGTGGGGAATCAAACCTGGTTCTCCAGATTAGAGTCCTGCCACTCTTAACCACTACACCAAACTGGCTCAGCAATACAAATTATTTCGTTTATAAAGCATTGGGTGAAGATTTCAGCAGACATTAAAAAGAAGAACGGGCTGGTTTTGTATATCAAACCACACTTAAAACTAATTTGGTTCTGAGTGATCATGGAAGATATGTTGGTGTCGAGACTGATTTTCATGGTAGTAAAATGTTTGTGGTGGGAATCTAAGCCCCAAATGAAGATAAATCTGGATTTTATATATAAAAAATAGAATCCTTAATAAATCTATCTTATGAATGTTGGTGTCTGATGGGAGATTGGAATGGAGTGATTACCTCCAAAATAGATAGGAGTTCTGGGAAACATATTAAACTGCTCCAGGGTAAATTACCAAAGAGGGTTTTTTTCAAAAAAAATCTGATGGATAATTTGGGGCTGGTTGATCTGTGGAGACAGAAAAATGGCAGTACAAGAGATTATACATATTTTTCAGAAAGACATAGATCCTTCTCAGGAATATATATGATTCTGATAGAAGTGAACTTAATGAACTAGAACATTTTATGTGCGTTTATTTTTTCTAAGAAATTTCTAAGAAATTTTGCTTTACTCTCAGGTACTATTGAAGTATGCTAATGCATTATACAAAGGAATTAACACCGGAGACACATGAATACTAAGCACTGGAAATGCTGAGATCAATTATTGTGAAACACCTGTTGTTTTGCAGTGGCTACTAGACATGTGTATCAAGCAAGCTTACTGTCAGAAAGATGCACCTGTATTCATTATGCACTATGCTAGGCTTATAGGCTGAAAAGGGGAAATCTCCTTCTAAACTATTCATGCTAAATGTATCCATAGAATAGCCAGAGATATACACGAGAAGCCAGCTGCAAATGGGAGGATTTGAAAGGCTACTTTCAGAAGGAAAGTAGTTGGACGAGGAGTGGGCAATAAACCACTCAGCAAAAGAACCGAGTTGGTTTCAAGCTAATTAGATTAAACAAACTCTTCAAGGCTGTAAGAAGCCCCAAGTAATAGAGAAAGGGGCACCCAACACCCAATGTAGCCTCTACCAAATTCCTGAGGAGGGGAAAGAGCTCAGCTCCTATGGTACTCGAAGGGACAATCTCTGCCTGTAAAGATACAAGGTTGCTGAAGAGACACTAAGGCACCCTTGGCAAAATGTTACATTGCCAAAGGAGAAGGAAATACTAAGAAATCTATGAATGGGAAAGTATGAGAAAGGAAGAGAGATGTTCCTTGAAAAGATAAAATAATGTACCAACCTGATAAGCAATGCTAATTGGGAAATATTGTAATTATGCTGTTGACTAGAGTTATTCTTCCAAAAAGGGACCACTGGATCATTGGAGGTTGTCACTTACACAGACCAACAGGGTTTACAATTATGTTCGAGCCAATGGGACCCCCAATATTGTAATGAACCAAAGGTTATAAAATGCGTTTCACAGCTATTGTAGCTTTGATGAGAGTTGGATACGAGTGATTTCTTTACTCTCCGTGTAACTGAACTCCTCCACGTTTAATAAACGAAGCAGACTTGCTTCTTTCACATAACTCTGTCTCTGTCTCTTCTTTGAGTTGGCTGAGGGACATTCGAACCACAAGTTGCGTGGAACAATTCTGACATCGAGAGACTTCAACACCAAGACTTCTGAAGTCGAGATTTTACCTAAGATTTTTTCAGATCATAGAATCATAGAATCATAGAGTTGGAAGGGGCCATACAGACCATCTAGTCTAACCCCCTGCCCAGTGCAGGATCAGCCTAAAGCATCTCTGACAAGTATTCATCCAGCCTCTTCTTGAAAACTGCCAGTGAGGGGGAGCTCACCACCTCCCTAGGCAGCTGATTCCACTTTTGAACTACTCTGACCGTGAAAAAGTTTTTCCTAATATCCAGCCGGTACCTTTGTGCATGTAATTTAAGCCCATTGCTTCGAGTCCTACCCGCTGCTGCCAACTGGAACAGCTCCTTGCCCTCCTCCAAATTACAGCCTTTCAAATATTTAAAGAGAACAATCATGTCCCCCCTCAACCTCCTCTTCTCCAAACTAAACATTCCCAAGGCCCTTAGCCTTTCATCGTAGGGCTTAGTCTCCAGACCCCTGATCATCTTCGTCACTCTCCTCTGCACCCTCTCGATTTTGGCCACATCCTTTTTGAAGTGAGGCCTCCAGAACTGCTCACAATACTCCAGGTGTGGCCTGACCAAGGCAGTATAGAGAGGGGCTATGACCTCCTGCGATTTCGACACTATGGCCCCTTTGATACAACCCAAGATTGAATTAGCCTTTTTTGCCACCGCATCACACTGACTGCTCATATTTAGTTTACAGTCCACTCTTACCCCAAGATCCCTTTCACATATACTACTGCCCAGAAGTGTATCCCCCATCCAGTATTTGTGCTTCACATTTTTGTGGCCCAGATGTAATACTGTGCACTTGTCTTTGTTGAATTGCATCCTATTCATAGCTGCCCACTGCTCCAGAGTATTCAGGTTTTGTTTAATTTTAATTCTATCTTCTTGGGTGTTTGCTACTCCTCCCAATTTGGTATCATCAGCAAATTTAATGAGCGGCCCTTCCACTCCTTCATCCAGATCATTGATAAAAATATTGAAAAGTACCGGGCCCAAAACCGAGCCCTGCGGCACCCCACTGGACACCTCCCTCCAATCTGATGAAATGCCGTTGACCACCACTCTTTGAGTGCGGTCCTCTAACCAGTTCCCTATCCACAGAACTGTCCTATAGTCCACTCCACAGTCTTCCAGTTTGCCCATCAGAATGTCCTGGGAGACCTTATCAAAAGCTTTACTGAAATCCAGATAAATCACGTCAACAGAGTTCCCCCAATCCAGTAAGCTGGTCACTCGGTCAAAGAAGGAAACCAGGTTGGTCTGGCAAGATCTGTTAGGAACAAAACCATGCTGACTTCCCCGGATCACTGAGCGGTCCTTCAGCTGCTTACAGATTGATCCCTTTAAAATCTGTTCTAATATCTTCCCAGCAACAGAAGTCAGACTGACCGGTCTGTAGTTTCCCGGGTCATCCTTCTTCCCTTTCTTAAAGATTGGGATAACATTTGCTATTTTCCAATCTTGTGGCACATCCCCAGTCCTCCAAGAGGCCTTGAAGATGATGGACAGGGGTTCTGCAAATTCTCTCGAAAGTTTTTTCAGCACTCTTGGGTGCACCCCATCCGGCCCAGGGGATTTGTATTCATCCAGTGCAGCCAGATGCCTCTCCACAACCTCTCTGTCAATGTGAATTAGCCACTCAGGTGTCCTGCCACATTTTCTACTATCTCTAGATGTGCCTGAGTTCTTCAGGGAGAAAACAGGCAAAAAAGTCATTAAGCCTGTCTGCTTTTTCTCTGACCTGCATCAGAGTTTCTCCATCTACTCCCAACAGCGGTCCAATTGCCTCTTTTACCTTGCATTTGCTTCTCACATATCTGTAGAAGTTTTTATCATTGTAGCGAGCCCTCCTGGCCAGACCCAGCTCGTACTGAGCTTTGGCCTCTCTGATGGCTGATCTGTAGTACCTAGTAAGCCTCATATACTCCTCTTAAGAGGTCTGTGCTTCTCTCCATTTCCTGAACATTTCCTTTTTCTCCCTTAGCTTATTCTGGAGCTCTCTGTACATCCACATCGGTTTCTTGGAGCCCTTATCATGTTTCTGTCTTGCTGGGATAGTGAGGGCTTGAGCTTGCAAAAGCTCGTGTTTGAGAAGGGCCCACCCTTCACTCGCTCCTTTCCCTTCCAGCACACTCCCCCACGGAATGATTCTCATCAAGCCCCTGAGTTCATCGAAGCTGGCCCTATGAAAATCTAACCTACGAGTCTGGCTACAAACTTCCTTGGCTCCCCACAGCATCTGGAATTCAAGGAGGACATGGTCACTTCCCCCTAAGGTCCCCACCACCTTCATCTCATCTACCAATTCTTCCCTGTTGGTTAATATCAAGTCTAGTATGGCCGAGCCCCTTGTAGCTTCCTCCCCCTTTTGAAAAAGGAAGTTATTGGCCAGGCAGGTCAGGAAATTGCGTGATTCATGATGCTTTGCTGAGCCTGTCTCCCAGCACACATCAGGGAAGTTGAAGTCACCCATAATTACAAGGTTCTGATGTCTGGATACTCTACCAATCTGTTCAAAAAGGGCAGCATCCATTTCTTCTCTCTGGTCAGGTGGTCTGTAGCAGACTCCAACAATAATACCCTTTGTCCTTCCTCCCCTTATTTCTACCCATATGCTTTCCACCGGGCTGTCCACCCCATTCTCCATAACTTCTTGACAATCAAGCCCTCTCCTCACAAACAACGCCACCTCCTCTTCTACCCTTCCGTTTTTTCTTGAACAACTCATACCCATCCACTAGCACATTCCAGTCATGGGAATCATCCCACCAAGTCTCAGTAATTCCTACTATATTGTAGCCCTCTGTTTGCAATAGAAGCTCAAGCTCTTCTTTCTTATTGTCCATACTTTGGGCATTGGTATATAGACACTTGTAGCCTTGTACCTTTGTTTGACCTTTCCTACCCAGGTGGGTCCCCACTGTTTTCACTTTGTCATTGAAATCACCATGTCGATCATCCCCTTCCCCTTGCGGCATCAGTTTGCGGCATAATTGCAGCATCATAATTAGACATGGGCATGAACCACAAAAAAAGCTGAACCATGCGGTTTGTGGTTCGGGATTCCACAAACCAGGAACCATGAACTCCCACGAACTGGGGCAAGTTCCCAAACCAGTTTGTGGTTCATGGTTTGTGGGGCTTAAATGCCCCCTTCCAGCTGCTTAGCTGCAGGGAAAGGGGCATTTGATCATTTAAAGGGCCTTTTCCTGCCACTTTCAAGCAGCAGGGCCCTTTAAATTATCAGCTGGCAGGCGGGGGGGGGGAATCCCCCACCTGCCAGCTGATATTTTAAAGGGACCTGCCACTTGCAAGCGGCAGGGCCCTTTAAACGGCCCAAACACCACAACCCCCAGCCCCAGCCCCCCAGCTCCCCAGTCCCCCAGCCCCTTGATTTTGCAATGCTCCTAATGAGAATTTAAACATTAATGGTTAAGTTGAAAAAAATTGATACAGTAGTGGGTTTTAAGATTAATAAACAGAAGAGTAAAATGTTAACAAAAATATGAAAATACAGGATCAATTGAAACTTGAATATGAAACAGTTTAAAATTGAGAAAAAGGTAAAAATATTTGGATATTATGTTGACAAACATGAATTGTATATAATTTCAAAACAATTACATTAAGACTTGGAATGAAATTAAAAGTAAGATGAGATAAAATTAATTTATCACTTTATTTATTTATTTCACATTTCTATTCCGCCCTCCCCACGAGCAGGCTCAGGGCGGATAACAACATATTAAAATACAATACAAATTCATCTACATTAAAACAACAGTGTATTAATATTTAAAACAGGATGGTGGACAGCCTTCATAGGGAGGGTTAAGATTTTATACACCCCTTTTTCCAGGCCAGTGGAGGCCCAGCCTCAGCCATATGCCTGGCAGAACAACTCTGTCTTGCAGACCTGGTGAAAGGATAGTAGGTCCTACTGGGCCCTGATTTCAGCAGACAGAGCGTTCCACCAGGTGGGAGCCAGGACCGAAAAGACCCTGGTTCTAGTCTAGGCTAGGCCGGCCTCCTTGGGGCCAGGGACCACTAACATCTGTTTGTCCCCTGATCAGAGTGTCCTCCGGGGAATATATTGGGACAGACAATCCTGTAGATATGCTGGTCCTAGTCCGCACAGGGCCTTATAGGTCAATACCAGAACCTTGCATCTGATCCAGTACTCCACTGTCAACCAGTGCAGCTCGCGTAAGAATGGTGTTATATGCTCCTTATTTGGCACTCTCGTAGTAACACGTGCCGCTGCATTTTGTACCAGCTGTAATCTCTGGGTCAGGCTCAAGGGCAGCCCTGCATAGAGTGAGTTACAGTAAACTAGCCTAGAGATGACCGTTGCTTGGATCACTGCAGTTATGTCACAGGTTGACAGGTAAGGGACAAGTTGCCTGGTCTGCTGCAGATGGAAAAAATAGGACCTGACAACTGCTGTGACCTGTGCCTCCATTTTCTGAGAGGCATTCAAGATCACCCCCAGGCTCTTAACCCTTGGAACTGGCACTAATGGTGCCCCATCGAGGGCCAGGAGCCAGAAGAAGACCTATGATTAAAATGAAAGTTTTACCCAGAATGTTATTTCTATTCCAGTTTTGACAACAGAGACACCATTCAAACAATAGCAGAAAGATATAATTTAATTTTTAATTTAATTTATTAGATCTATATTCCGCCTTCCCCACACCAGCAGGCTCAGGGCGGATTACAATTTACATACATTTAAAATACATCTAACAATTACACAGTTTAAAATTA
Organism: Eublepharis macularius; assembly: GCF_028583425.1. Taxonomy (NCBI): domain Eukaryota; kingdom Metazoa; phylum Chordata; class Lepidosauria; order Squamata; family Eublepharidae; genus Eublepharis; species Eublepharis macularius. Next base: position 123,349,698 of record NC_072792.1, read on the forward strand.
TAAATATATAAACATCCTAACATTTAAAATACATATATATACATACAAGTATACTCAGCGGCATAATAAAATGCACTATATGCATACACGGCACCTCCCTTTCACCTTCACCAGAGCATTTACAGTAGAGCTCAACAGATGGAGGATGTTGCTAGTGGGGAGGGCACAGACCATGCTCGACTGGACGGGGGGATTCCATCTAGCATCAACCATATGCCTGGTGGAACAGCTCTGTATTACAGGCCTGGCGAAAAGACAATAAATCCTGCCGGGCCCTGGTCTCATTAGACAGAGTGTTCCACCAGGCTGGGGCCAGGACTGAAAAGGCCCTGGCCGACACCAGGCGGGCCTCCCTGGGGCCAGGGACCTTCAGCAGATGTTTGACATTAGAGTGAAGAGTCCTCTGAGGCTCATATGGGGAGAGGCAGTCCCGCAGATAGATAGATTTAAATGATAGATTTATATGGCAAGGGGGAAAACCAAGGGTTAAATTTAAGGTATTGCAGGACACAAAGGAAAGAGGAGAATTGGGTTTATCCAAGTAGAAATTATATTTTGCTGCCAGCAAATGGATCTTGCTAAATGGATCTTAGCAAATGGATCTTGCTAAAACCAGAAGATTATTGTGATTAGAAGGACATAAACTAAGATTTGGATGGCATGGGTACTTGTGGTATGATAAAGCTAAAGTTAACATAACAGTTATGTTAGGCATGCCACTTTGAGAGTATTTGCCCCCAAATACCCTTGTGACTAGCGCCACAAGAAGGCCACTTTAGAAGAGAATTGGCGAGTACATTTAAATAGTTAACATATCAAGATATGTTAGAATTTTCACAAGGTGAAGTTATAATAAAATCAAGAGAAGATTTATCAACTGAGGGAAACATTTGTCAATGGTTTTCTTATATGCAAATTTTGGAAAGTTTTTAAGTAGAAAAGAGACTTTATGATTTTGAGCAATCCAAGATTGAATTTGAGATAGATCTATGTACAAATGAACATGAAAGGGAGGGGCAGGGATTGGGTGTATGATGACATGATTTCACTTTAGGCGTGAGCACAGTTGTGATGTCACCTCATCAGCATGATACTCTAGGTCCCCCCAAAATTCTGAGTGATGTCACGTCCAAGTTTCTGCCAGAAGTGAAGCTCTGCCATTGATGCAATGACTCTTATGCCACATTTTGCTCCACTGCCCACTGAGAGGCAGCCATGATAGCAGGTGGAGGTTGGCAGGTCTCTTGCCACTGTGAGATACCTGTAAATCTACTGCGACACCAGCTGTTTAGAGTGTTCTGTCCAAGAAGGTCACAAGAACCCCTGTAGGCCCAGTTCCAAAGGCTTGATAAGGCTATTCTAATTAAATGGTTTTTGAAAGTCCTTAAATGGATCTCTGTGGTTACTGTAGTTAGAAATGGAGCTATACAGTGTTGTTTTTATTCTGGTGCTAATTATTTTTATGCTAGGTTTTAAATTAGTTATAGTGCTACTAAGAACTGGCTTTGTAAACTGCCTTGAATTGCTGTTGCCAATGAGAATGGTGTGAGGTAAATATTTTAAAATAATAAAATAATTTTTAAATAAATAATATTTTAAAATAATTTTAAAATAATAGATCCTGGAAAGAAGAGATGAAAAAGTCATTTGTGCATTCTTTTCCCATGCTATACATCATGTATGATTTTTTTTTAAAAAAAAAAACTAACATCGATGAGGCAGGCAACCATTGCCCTACAGTCCATAAATATTTACTTATGTTTTAAGGCATTCTCTGAAAAAAATGCACTATCTAAATTATACTTGTAAACAAAAAATTCTTTTTGAAGCTTCTATTAAGTTAGGGCTTGTTGTTTCTGATCTGGTTATCAAATAGTCGCTCTACTTGTTTACTTGTTTTCTGGTTCTACTTTGACTTTGTTATCATGTCCTCATTACCATATTCAATTAATTAGTATATAAAAGGTAACATTCCAGTGTGCACACCTTATGAACAGCCCTATTGACTTCAGCTAAATAGGGCAGGGTTGTTGTTACACAAGGGTTGTGGAGGGGGAGAGGGGAGGCAAACTCAGACAGAAGATTTGGATAATGCTGGAATAAAATACCGTGAAATAGTTTCTATTCTAAAAGGACAAGAAGCAAGGACACAAAAAGAGAGAATAATACTTCTGGAGTACAGCAATGTGTATGAAAACTGTAGAAAGGCTACATTAAGTTTAACCTTGACTTGATTATGTTTATTAATAGAAAACTGATTGTGACTTGCACATAGTCATATAATACGAGCCAATCCACTTCATCGTCTCAGAGCAGACATAAATGTTCTTTTGTGTAGTTTCTGTTTTTATGTCTGGAATCATTGTTATATATTATTAACTGCAGTAAAGCCATTTCAATCCATCACACTACTACTGAGAAGTAAAAACGTTTTTATGAATTCTTTATAAGGCTAATACTAGTATACAAATAATGAAGGCAAATCAAGAAATGCCTACAGAATAGAAACCTATCGAAATATGTTATGAGTGATTTTTGCATAATGTTAGGATGTTAGTTTGTTCTAAGAGGGCATTATCATGATCACTTTAAATATTAATTAACTACTTACTGTCGTTTGAGTATAACTATCACAATCAGGATGGTACAAGTATTGTGAAAGATTGGCTTTTCCTTCATTTTTGATGTATCCTTGGAGATGAAATGGGAAATCCCAGTTTGCTTAAGGGATTGTGTTCAATATTGTAAGCAGTAGTTATTCTGGATCAGTTAAACAGAGTACAATCTTGGGTATAATCCGTTGTTCAAACATTTCATCACCATGATTTAGATTCAAGTCAGGGATACCCAATACCTACCTCTTCAGCTTATGGTCTGTTCTGCACATGGTCATGAACAGAAAGCTGACTTTTCATATGTAGGGTTGGCAACTCTAGTCTAGAATTTTTTTTTCAGATTTGGAGACAGAGCCTGTGGAGAGGGGATTTTGGGAACACAGGGAGAAAAATTTTCACTTTATAGAAAAATTTTCTATAAAGCACACAATAACATTCCAAACAAAAATGATCAATCTTTTATAAGAAGTTCAAAAATAAACTTTAATTAAACCATTAACCTGCTATTATAGAAAACTGTTAAATTTGAGCACATGTGTCCTTACTAGTTAACTGTTTCTGAGGGCACACCCTATACTGAACAAAAAAAATGTTTTAAACAACATAATGGTTGTCATGCTGTGATGTTGATATTCTTGACTTGTTCTGCAGTCAAGGTTCAATATTGGGTCCCCCTTTTTTAAAAAATTTAAACTTTAGGGTGGAATAAGATATCCCCAGAAAAAGAGGTCTCAAAATAATGTCAGAGAATGTCTCCTTGATACATTTCTTCAAAATTAAAAAAAAAAATCTTTTATTAAAATGAATAACTGAAAACCTGCAGAACACGGCACCCACGAGTCTTAATCAGCGGCTTCACTAAGGTGCATTGATAGGGCCAACAAAAAATTTAACTCCCAGAGGCAGATGCAAGTTCAAGTAACAGCACCTGTCTTTTTGGGTGGGGCATAATTTTCTAAAGAAAGTTTCAATTATAATTTTTTTTGTGGTGGTTGGAATATGAACAAAAAGGGATAAATGCTTTCTTGAAAGTGCTCTCCCTCAACTGCCAAACTGTGGCCAGGGGGGAAAAACCCTCTTCTAGAACTGAGAATCACAGGTATATTCAAATGTTTTCTTTGAATTTCTCGTGCGAGCAGTTACAGCAAACACATTATCTTTTCCTGGTGTAACTCAATAAATTCTGCTTTTGTGAAACAACAATTGTTAATGGAAAAAACGGATTGTGAAGTAACAAGCAAAGTGAAATATTTGGGAGTTGAACTGACTGCAAAGAATATAGATTTATTCAAAAACAACTATGAAAAACTATGGACTCAGATAGAGAGAGACTTGATCAAATGGAATAGACTGAATTTGTCATGGTTGGGCAGGATTGCAGCAGTTAAGATGAATGTGTTACCAAGAGTAATGTTTTTGCTACAGACAATACCAATCATCAGAGACTCTAAACAATTTGAAAAATGGCAGAGGAAAATATCAGATTTTGTTTGGGCAGGCAAGAAGCCTCGAGTGAAAGTAAAAGTTTTACAAGATGCAAAGGAAAGAGGCGGAATGCAACTGCCCAATCTGAGACTTTACCATGATGCAATCTGCCTAGTTTGGTTGAAAGAGTGGATGACATTAAAGAACAAGAAACTATTAGCCCTAGAGGGATATAAAAAAATATTTGGTTGGCACGCATACCTATGGCATGACAAAGTAAAGGTCAACTCGATGTTCCTGCACCATTTTGTACGGAGAAGTCTATATATAATCTGGAAGAAGTACAGAAATTACTTACAAGAAGGAACTCCCTTGTGGGTGGTTCCATATGAGGTGATAGATCCGAGAGCTGTTGATAATGAACAACAATGTTTAACGTACAAAGAAATAACTAAAACTGAAGCATCTAAACTTAGAATAAAGACGCAAGAGGAACTATCACCTAACTACGACTGGTTCCAGTATAGACAGATCAGAGACTTATATAACTCGGACTCTGTAAAGGGGGGTATACGAACAGAGAATTCGGAACTAGAGCAGACCCTTCTTAAAGAAGACAAGAAAAGAATATCCAAGGTATACCAAGTACTGTTGAAATGATATACTGAGGATGAGACAGTTAAAACACAGATGGTGAAATGGGCTATACATTTTAATAAAGAAATAACAATGGAGGCATGGGAATACTTGTGGAAAACTACAATGAAGACAACGACATGTACTAATATTAAAGAGAACATTTACAAAATGATCTATCGTTGGTACATGACACCAAAGAAGATTGCGCTAGGGAATTTGAACACTTCTAATAAATGCTGGAAATGTAGGAAGCATGAGGGCTCCCTCTATCATATGTGGTGGTCGTGTGAGGTAGCTAGGCAGTACTGGGGGGAAATAATAAGAGAAATGAGTGAAATTTTACAATTTCAAATAAATAAGAACCCAGAACTCCTGCTACTAAACTTGGGAATGGAGGGAATTCCAGCCCATCATAGGACGTTGATATTTTATATGACAGCAGCAGCCAGACTTTTGTATGCGCAAAAATGGAAAATACAAGAAGTGCCAACTATTGAAGATTGGATCTACAAATTGCTGTACATGGCAGAAATGGACAAGATGACAAGAAAACTGAGAAATCTGGACTCAGGGCAGTTTAACACAGACTGGGAGAAGCTGAAACAATATCTGGAGAAGAAATGGGAGGTGGGAGGAAAACTGTGGCAGTTTGAGAACTACTGAAGTATAATAAAAGTATAATAGAGGGGGGTGACTTTACCGGGGGAGGAAGAGATAAATGTGAATTTATAAGCAGTTAGATTAACAGATTGATATATATATAGATATATATAGGTTAATAGATAGAATATTGACAGAAAATAATTAATGATAAGGTTTAAATACAAGGATTGAGTAACCGACAATATTTTCTTTCTTTGATAAGATTTATATGCACCAAACTGAATGTACAGAAGAGTCAAATTGATTGACTATGTGATGAGCTATATAGAATTACCATAAAAAGATAGAATGAGTAATATATAGAGAATAAGTCAAATTGTTTGATTTAAATGTAAGATTTTTATGGTTTATGATATATAGGTTTATGATATATAGAAATATTTAAAACTGGAAAATGGGATAAATTGTTTATCCAAGATGGAAACAAAGACTTACAGTTTGGGTATATAACAAGAAAAGTAGTTAAGGATGTACTGCTTAATATAATGGAGAATGTATATCTGTTTTAGATAGAGGAATTTAATAGAAGCAAGGGAAAAGGGACAAAGGGTGGGAAAGCTGTTGGAAGTCAACAAAAGGGGGGGAAAGGGAGGGGGTTAGAAATGAAAAATTTGGGGAAAATTGAATGTAATGTAAAAATAACGGATTCTAACCCAATAAAAATTTTTTCAAAAAAAAAAATAAATTCTGCTTTTGTTGATGTCATCTTTTTCCTTGTTATTTCTAAAATAACATTAGGGCATGCTCAGAGGTGTCTAATCCTCTTTTTCCGTGCAATGGCATTTTGGGGGGCAGTCATTAATGTGGCTTCTGTACTCCCTCACAAGTAATGTTAGTTTTTTTTCTCAGCACGGTCATTTTTCTCTCCAGGCTTCAATTTCTGCCCTCCATGATGCAAAGCTTTTCATGGTACTTTCAAACTGTCAAGAAGAGAAAATACTTTTAGAAATTTGCTTATTTTTGGACACACCTCATTCCTCAGGGAAAACAAAATGGTTAATGAGCTCATAAGTGTCTATGCAGACATTCTGTAATCCTGTAAGTCCCTTAGTGAGGCTGTCCACATCCATCAGTGTTCCTTGGGAGGTTTGAGTCCCACTGGTCGATTGTTCCCCCAGGGAAAAAGCAGCATCCACCTTCTCCCAATGGGTCCTGAGTGTGGGAAATTGTCAGTCAAGCTTTCTTTTTTTCTGACTCTCATCACATGCTCCCCCAAAAAGTGAGTATAAATCTAAGTTCAATATTAATGCATCTTACCAGAAAAAAAATCTTGCCCTTGGAGATTAGCAGCTTCCGCAGGGACATCTGTGCTCTCTCCATCACAAAATTCTCCTTCCTCTGCTCCTCTGCTATCTCTGATGAAACAACATATATGGGTCCTGATGACACCTGTCTCTTAGTGTCCTCTTCTCATTTCGGCAATACTGCTTAAATGGGAAAGACACAGGGCTAACTTCAATTCATTTTTAAAAACATTTACATGTGTCGCAATCTTTTCTCTATTACTCTCAACCTCCCCCGAGAAGCCTCCTGCAACTAGGTATGTGCCTTTGGGGTTTTTGTATTTCAGAAGCACAGTGCTTTCTCTTCATTCATGTGGCTTGTTCCAAATTCCATTTCTGTGGTTCTGTTGGAGGGGGGAGGGGACAATGTTGATTCTTCTCCCAAAATTATTGAAATCACAGTCACTTATATAAGCTGAAGGAATGTTACATCAAGTCAATGGTCTCTTAAAATTACCTGGCAGTATGACAGCCTCTCTGACATCTCCAGGTTCCCAGTGGTCATTGGTTGTCTCTCCAGCAGGAAGTTCTCCCTACTCCACAGTATCAGCTGAATCCACATAAATAGGGACTTCACTTTCCTCAGGCTCAGACTGCATTCCCCATTCTTTCATGGCTTTTCTTTCAAACAGTGCTGTAAACATGAGATCAGAAGAAGTTAAAAACCAGGCATATTTTCAAACTGTCGATTGAGGGTAGAACGGGAAAGCACACTCTTGACAAACCAGACTATTCTCAGATATAGGGTTGCCAGATCCAGCTTCGGAAATTCCTGGAGATCTAGGTGAAACCTGGAGAAACTGGGTTTGGGGGAGAGAAAGGACCTGGGCATGGCATGATTCCATTGAGTCCATCCCCCAAAGCAGCCATTTTCTCCAGGTGAACTGATCTCTGGCCTTGAGACAAGTTATAATTCCGGGAGATCTCCAGCCACTTCCTGGAGGCTGGCAACCCTACTCTGATAGCATGCAGAACAACAGTGATCAGTTTGGTATTATTGGTACACAAGCACCTCTGGTTTATTCCACATTTTAAAAAGACCAAGGTTGAAGTGGTTCTATAACTCCAATGCTACAGGAAAAAAACAATTATTGAAAGCTTAACTGCCTGGCTGTTAATGAGATTGCAAGTGCGGGTAGGGTGTTGCCAAATAGGCCCCCTCTCCTGCTTTAAGCCCTGCCATGGACTGTGTTAAAGTTTCCTGCATTGCTGTTTTACTGCTACACAAAGATTGCCCTGCACGTATGTGTTCTGGTACACATGTCAGTTTCCTGTCTGTTACCTTGCTGCTGCAAGACTGTGTTAGTTTCCTGACACCATGCCTGGATAACTGCATGAAGGACTCTCTTCCTGGGCAGCCCTGCCTAGACCTATATCTAGACCTCCCAGTGTGTGTTTGGACTTTGTTACAAGTGTGCCCCATGCCTGCATTGCCATCTGCCACAGACCGTGCCTGTTCCCTGCTATGGACTGTGTTTTACGTGCTGTTCCCCCTGCCTCCATGGAAGCCTGCCTCATCTGGGCCCAAGCCGCGGCTAGCAGCCGGGCGCCTGCCGGGGAAACCTCCAGTGAGCCTGGCCAGGTGCTCCCTGGTCAGTTCCCATCTGGAGCCTCCCGCGGGCCAGTCTCCGAGCTTGCCCTCGCTACCAGGCAACCTGCAAACCAGCCTCAGCCATGCCCTGCCGGAAACCATGTTCTTAGGCAGCCAGAAGACCGAGGGGAGAAGCCTGCTTTGAGAAGCCATTTCAGTGAAGCTGACACACTACGTCCGCAGCGAGAGAACCTCGCCCCGCTCTGCATATATTAGGAGCCGCCCTGGAGAAGGAGCTAAGTGCCAACCATCCCAAGCACTTAGAGAATGCATCTCAAAGAAACCTCCGCATTCCAGAGCTGATGACATCAGGGCAAGCCCTGTCCGCTGGAACGTCCATTCAGCCCACTCGGATTTCCCCCTCCCTCCTTTGTCCACTCTTCCTGAGGTGTCACTTAACACAATCAGATTACTAAAGTGGCCCATCCAAGCCATTCAGTAACCCATTAGAGCCTTTGTTTTAATCTGTGAGAACCACCAAGTACAGCACCAGCACCAGGGTACATTTTGGGGTATTTAAGCTGGTCTCTCAGACCGCAAGGTGCGTTCGCCATTCCTATCCAGACCCCCTTGCTGTCCCTCTGTGGATCCATTGCTGGCATTGGACCACCTCGCTGTCGTGTCTCTGCTCCGCTTCAGGATTGTGAGTATTTCCCTTATAATCGTTGGGTACCTGCAAATGCGACCGTCTCTATATTTCTTACTCTGCATTTCCTAGTCTTTGTATGTTTTCTTGTATGTACATGCAAGTTCAGGCTTACGCCACACTATTAGTAAATACACGTGTTGATTGAACCTATTTGTAGTCTGCCTCTTTGTCACTAGAGTGTCTGGAATCGGGACCTCCGTAAACACTGGTTAGATCCGCACTAATTTTAGTTCCAGACTGCTGAGCTAATTTCCCCATTCAAAAAGAGCAGTTCTGGTAACAAGGGGCACCACACCTGTCTGCACGATTAGCAGTCAGGAAGCATGGGGGATTACTGGGGTGGTGAGTTTATCCTTTAAACTAGACTTTGTCTTAAGAGACCAGTCATGTATTAAGCAATGGGAGCAAGGTTATAAAGGGCAGTCGAAAGGGCACAGCAGTCATGAGTTAGGGAAAGCATATGTTTACCCACGTGATGCCTGTCTTCTCAGTGTGGTTGGCCCTCTGCCTTCCAAAGATGAAATATTTCTTCATGGTGGCAAATGCGACCGCTGCGTCTTGGAATTCCTTGCCATGCCTTGAGCGAGGAAAGGAAGTCAGATTTCAGGTGTTTAAATTTTGTCCGGCACTGTTCTGGCATTTGCAGGAATCCCCTGCTGTGCAGCATGTGGGACAGACTTCTGTAGAGGTGCTGCTGTAAAGCAACAAGGACACCTCTGACACCTGCCAGAAAGTTCTCTGTTGTGGGGTGGCCATTTTAGGTTTAATCATTTCAGCATGTATACGCATGCATGTGCATACCGTATGTCTACATTGATTGGCAAAAAAAAGCACGGCTTGACCTATTGGTGATTACCCCCCCACCCATACCAATAGGGTTGACTACAATTGTACCTTTTGAAATCTTCCGTTATTCTGAAGTCTTGACAACATTGGACAGCGTTACTGTGGCAGTACTACAATGAGTGGAACCACAATCTACAATCTTGTGAAGCAGGTTAAATGTTAAAGCTGGAGATCACTCGGAATTACAGCTGATCTCTGGTAGATAGAGAACATGTCATCCTGAGAAACGGGGTTAGAGAAATGAGGGATTCCAAAGACATACTTCCTGTTGAAGACAAACTTCTCATCAACCTCCTCCCCCTGGTCACAGTATGTCCACGCACTGTTCCCCATGTTTCTGAGCCCGCACCCAGAACTCTAACACTTCGTAAGTGTACAGTAAATAAAAGTATGTCAGAAATGCTAACGCTTTTAGTGGTAATGAGAATACTTTGGAACACTAACACATGAGAAACAATTATGTTTCACAATGCAACAATGATGGGGTACTTCTGGAAATATCTAACAATCAACAGGCCAGTACATAACTTCGAAATGGAAATGCTTATAGTATGAAAACTGTAAAAACAATTGGAGTTATCAGTGGAAAAGGCACTTCATGGCCCTTCAGCGATAGGTGGCCCCTTTCTTTCTATGAGGAGTCACAGGTGCTATCTACGCCTATACATATATTGAGCTACCACATCACGAACCGCTTTCCCTTCCCTGCGATGGTGTGTGTCATTCCTGTCATAAATAACTTCCTCTTCTGGAACCTCCACAGACCTAGGGGATGGGTATTCAAGGTCAACATTGTGACCCTTCTTTTCACATATGTTGTGAAGGACAATGCAGGAAGAAATTATTGCCACCACATTCTCTTCAAAAATGTTTTTGATTGCAGACCCCATCTGGCCTTCAAGCGTCCAAAAGAGCATTTGTCTATATTCCTCACTCTACTTAACTTCCAGTCGAAGAACCGCTCGCACGAATCAGCGGTTCTCCCATACGGCTTCATTAACCACTTTCTAAGTGGGTATGCTGCATCAGCAATAATCAATGGTGGGACAGTGACACCGTTAAGATTAATACTTTGATTACCAGGAACAAAAACTCTGGAATCCATGGCTGTGCAAATCACAGAGTTAACAAAAACAAGGGCATTCTGGTTTCGACCACTTAAGCCCACTTTGATGTCAATGAAGTGACCGGAGTGTTCAACCGTGCCTTGGAGCAGCATTGAGCAAAATTTTTTCCTGTTTCTGTACTCTTCCGCCTGTCCTCTGGGTGGCCGGATTGGAATGTGGGTTCTGTCCACTGCATCAATGCCGTTTGGGAACCCATGGCACAAGAATCCATCCATGATCTGTGCAAAGAGAAGAACAGATGAAGATATAAATTCAGCAGAGACAGATAAAACAGAAAACACATCAAACACATAGAACTTCTTGAAGCCAAAACTACAAGAGATTGTATAATAATGGTCAAACATTGTGGCTTCATATGCTCCATGAAAAAATGGGAATGAGGGGTACTGGCTGCCTGTGTACATGATAACATTGAGCTGCTGGGTGGTTACCTACTGACCCCACTGAGTTTCCTAGGCAAACGGTCTTCTGTAGAAGCTCCTGTTCAATCACGAAGCACACTTCTAGCACGATCTCTCCCACGGTGGACAGTCCAAGGCCAAACTGCTGAGTTGCTTGTACGTGTTTGAGTTTGTGAGGTACCAAATTGTTGCCGCCACCCTTTGCTCCACAGACAGGGGTTCCCTCATGACTGTTGACTGCCTCATCAGTCTTCCACGTAACACGGTAACAATTTCCATGAAGGTACCTCATGTCATGCGGAATCGTGAAAGCCACTGCTCATTGTCCCAGAAGCTCTGGATGAAATTATCCCACCAGTCAATACTGCGTGGGTACACCCAGTAGTGGCAAGGGACCTGTATTCCCGCAAGTATGATCTAGTTGTGCCGTAATTGCCGACAGAACCATCTGCAGTACCTGACATCAAAGTGGTGGCTTGTGTTGATGTGAAGAAGGGAGTTTTCAATCAGATGTGCTCGCCATCTGTGGGAAAGCTTATGCATGAACAGAGCACTTGCATCAATGGTTGCTTTCATGGTCAGCAGGATGGCCCTGATCATAGCAAGCAGCAGAATGTATTTCGCCCACATTATTGACATTGGAGAGGGGGGATAACCGGTGGTGCAAGTTGACAAGCAGTCCAGCACAGTGTGAGAAAGAGCCTAGACAGATGGAAGACTAACCACATACAATTTTCCCTCCAGTGTTCCTCAGCCAACCATATTCCCTGTCTGTAAGCATGCAAGTCTCTGTCCAATCAGATGCAGCAAGCATTCAGAGCAGGAGGGGAGAACAGATCAGAACGCATCAGTGTAGAAGTGTTGAATTATGGGGGAATTTTTTTTTTCCAAGAGGCAGAAACGGAAGCCCAGAAAACTCGGCGCTGTGGCACGATTGGGGATATATGAACACCAAACTGAAGCAAGCACCATGGTGTGGAAATCCTGGGAAACAAAGACGATTTAATCAACAGTGGATCGAAGGCACAGAAACCATGAAGTAAGTCTGCCAAGCGGAAAGGTTGTGATTGTACTGAATCATACTATGCAATCTGCCTTGAGTCTTGGTGAGAAAGGCAGACTATAACTAAACAAACAACAAACTGGTGATCATGGGAGGGAAGACGTGATCCTGGAAAGATTTGGGGGGGGGCTGAAAGGAAGGAAGAGGGAGAGAAAAAGAAATGACCTGTAGGATTTCCCCAATACAGAGGGGAAGGCAAAGGACCGAGAAAATGGAGGGCAATGGGGTGATGAGACTTTCCTTCCCTGTGCGTCTCCTGCTTGTTTGATATATTTTAAATAATCATGGTATAGGTTTCTGAAGGCATACCCCAAATTCCTAGGTCATGTGCTGTCACCTCCTGAACTTTTCCTACAGACTGCAGGAGCTATCAGTCCAGGCATAGTAGGCTCTCACCCCCAGATGCCAATCCTTGTATTCTTGAAAGAAGTTTGGAGCCCTGGCATTTTTCTGAGATGTCATCTACCTCTGATTTCGTTTTAAAAATTCTTATTGTAAAAGCAAGATTTGTCACCACAAATTTAAAAGGCTGTTATGTACTTAGATGGGTGAACAAATGTTCTCAGTACAGCAATGTGCCTACTGGCCCCAACTACACAGTTGTCTGTGCTCATCTTGCACCAGGCCTGCCACCTTCATTGCCTTTTGATTATTCATTTGTATTCAAGTAATTTAAAAAAATACAGAGGAAGCTGAATAACAGGACAACACAGCCTATAACACCATGAGTCTCCAAGGAAAATAGAAGGCAATAACAGATATGTTACCGTATTGTCACTGATGCTCACAAACTGTAATTGTTGACAATTCTGCCCCCACCCAGCTGGCAGCCAAAGGCTTGAGGCCAGGGGCTGCATTTGCTGCCACGGAGGAGAAGCGGCAGAGGTCCCCTGGCCTCTCAGGGTCACGTGGGAAGGGGGCGGGACTAACTGCCTCAACAGGACAGCCTTGCCCCATTATTGGCACTTGCTGCCTCGTGCTCGGACAGAGCAGAGTCTTTCTCCTGCTCCCCAAGCACTTTCAGGCCTGCATGGCTGTTGGAGCAACAGCTGAGAGGCGGCGAGTACAGGAGCGGCACCTTGCAGTGCGGAGAAAAGACGAGCGAGCCATGGAAGTTCCGGCTCCAGTGGCAGCATTGAGTAGTGGGCTGGAGTGGGGCGGGGCAGAGTCGAGCATCAGTAGCCCAGCTCCGTTTTCCACGCCGCATGAATGGCATGGAGGCAGCATTCAGCTGTGCTGCTAGAATGGGGCTGTTTGGCCACACGGTTCTGTTCCTGAGCGGCGTGGCACATGCCCTCGGTTTGCTGCTGCGTTCTGCTGGCTACACTTGTGTTTTGCTAGTTTAATTACTCTCCATGGAGTGTGGAGGTTAAGGGGGTTTCGGTCTTTCATTTTTCTGGGCTGACTTCGCAGTGTCCTTATACTTATCACCCCCCCCCTCAATTCTCTCAGTGACTGGGTACCACAGTGGGTGGTTATTAAAGGAGGGGTTTGGGGGGGGGGGTTACTTGCAGGCTTGCCGGTTTGGGGGCAGCCCTTCCCTCCTCCCAGTAGGTAGCTTGAGATTTGGGGGTCAATTATCTGGCTACTTTTACTGGTGTCTTTAATACTTGTTAATTTTGAATTGCAGTACGATTCGTCCTATAGAGGGCTTACTATTTGTTAGTTTTGAACTGGCTATCAGGTTTGCCATATAGGGGGCTGCGGGTTTTGGCTTCCAAATGGCTCAAGGAAGGGGCAGCCATTTTATATCTGGTTGCTGCCTCATTGTAGGCATAGGTGGTGGCCATTTTATGGGCATTTGAGTCACAGGCATAGGTGGGCAGCCATTTTATAGTCATTTATAAAGCTTTTTGGCCACCATTTTAAGGCTCCCTTACCATTTTACATATAGGCCTATAAGCCTTTGGGGGTGCCCATAGTGGTTATTCGGTGACAGTACTACTACTACTACTACTACTACTACTACTACTACTACTACTACTACTACTACTTGCTGCTTATTAATAAAGAGATTATATACACAGACATGCCACCCAAAAAGGGGTCTGGCCCTTCCAGCCAGCCAAGAAACCCCCATCTAAAAGGCATCCCCCAACTTTGTCATCTTCTGATGAGAAGGAAATCTCCAGTCGCCAGGCTATCTTGAGCCACATAGCAGCCCTGAAGCAAGCTCGTGGTGTGGGGGTGACCGAAGGGGCAAAGCGTGGTAGACCTGTTAGGCTGACGTCAGCTGCTGCTTTTCAGGCTGAGGTTCTTAACAGACTTTCTGCCCTTGAGGGGCCTTCTACTTCAACAGACGCCAAGGCAGCTGAGAACCAGAGGAGGGTACAGTGGGCATCATTGAGCCTTCTAGTGTCGAGCCAGGCTGGATGGCAGATACTGAACCTTTGGCGGTGGCCGTAGATCCGGTGGTGGATGGTAAGTCTTCTCTTAAGCAGCAGGGTGGTGGATGGCCATGGGGACCCTGGGGTCAGGACACTGCCCCAGCATCCTCATCATGGGCACAGCTGTCCTGCATGCAGCAAAACACTGTGCAAAGTCAAAATGCTTATGGGACGGTGCCAGCTTGGAGTAATCAGGTATGGGGTGGTCAGTATACTACTGCTGACCCAGGTGCACTGGTACAGATATGCTTGGCTGCTTGGCAGGGTTTTGACAGTCAGACTCTGCCCAGCCCATCCTCCACTTGGCCTAGTTACACTCTCCCTTGGTGCTCCCCTTTTGCAATGACCCCTTATGGCTTGATTCCTTATCGGGCCCTTCCATTTGGGGACACAGCCCTACCCTTGGGAGATCATCTTACTCAAGCTACTAGGGACAACATTTTAAAGGGAGAATTTGTCGATATCTTTAGCCTTCTCTACAGCGAACTGGAGAAGAAGGACAAAGAGGATCTTGATGATAGGGACAAGGAGCGGCTGAAACTGCACCGGTTCAATTGCACCTGGGCCAATTGGCTCCCTGGATTCCTGATTTATGTAGGAGTAATTACTAGAGCACAGCCATGGAGGGCGGATCTCTTTTTCAGTACCTTGACATGATATATAAAGGGTACACGGGCTTTGTCAGTGCAGCATGGATGCAATATGATGAAGAATTCTGTATGAGGGCCGCAATGAACCCTGCGTTGCCTTGGGATAAGATTCTCCAGCAACTTTAGCTACAGGTGATGACACCTGCAAAGGCTAATCTTGCAGACCACTCTGACAGCAGCCATTTAGTCCAGTGCTCCTCCGCTACTCCCAGTACCGGCGGGTTCACGGGTCAGCCAGTTCAGGCATGGTTGTTGTGCTGGGACTTTGCGTATCAAGGAACATGCACAAGGAAACCATGCAGGTTCAAGCATGAATGCCCAATGTGTGGGGGCTCCCACTCCTTTAACTTCTGTTCTAGGCACTATAGAGTCAGAGGCAAGCGGGGGGGAGGTAACTCTCAGCAGCAACCTGGTAAAGGGTCCCAACCTAATAAAACTGAAGGAACTTAAGTGCCTTTTGGATGGTTACCCTAAACGTGCAGCCACTTTTTTCCTGTTTAATGGGTTTGGTTTTAGGATCCCTTTCCAGGGCCCCAGGGCCCCTTTCATGGCAGCCAATCTATGGTCAGTGGCTGGTACAGAAAGTATCATTAGAGATAAAATTGATAAGGAGTGTGCCAAGGGTCTGGTGTGGCCCCCTCCTCTTTGCAGCCCCACCGGCCCTCATTTGCGGGTCTCCCCCTTGTGTGGTGTCAAAAAAGGCAGCAGTCGAGTTCCGGCTGATTCACCACCTTTCTTACCCCAGGGGGGGTGTCTGTTAATGATGCTATCTCTGAGCACCTTTGATCAGGGAGGTAAATGTCCTTTGATCAGGCAGTCAATGTTGTCAGGCGTTGTGGACAGGGTGCCGAGTTGGCAAAATGCAACATTATGTCATCATTTTGCCATCTCCTGGTTCATCCAGAGGACTTTGAGCTGTTGGCTTTCTCTTTTGTAGGCCATTTGTACAGGGGCGGAGCGTTACCCAAGGGGTGCTCTATTTCCTGTGTGGTCTTTTAATGCTTCAGCTCCTTCCTTGAATGGGCATTGTGTCACCGGCTGCTCTGATAGGACACTGTTCATCATCTGGATGTTTTCATTTCCGTGGGGCCCTCTGGATCCGAACAATAGAGGGCTTCATTAATCTAGCAGCACAGCTGGGGGTCCCCTTGGCCCACGAAAAGACGGAGGGTTCTGCCGAGTTGGAAACAATCCATAAAAACTCCAGGCTGCCTCCGGAAAAGCTAGCTGACCTCAGGGTGTGGCTTGCCTCATTTAAAGAGTGGCATAGAGTATCTCTGATTGAGTTACAGTGGCTTGTAGGCCACTTAAACTTCGCTTGTAGAGTGGGGGCTCCTGGACGGGCTTTCTCAAGGCATCTCTGTGATGCCATGGGCAAACTAAGGCTTCCTCATCATAGTCTCAGGATAGATGCTGGGATCAGGGAGGATCTTATGATTTGGGATGAATTTTTACAAGCATTTAATGGCATCTCCTTTTGGAGGGATGATCTTTTGCAGGTGCACTCTGACACCTTTGGCTCTTGGATTTGGAGGGTTCTTTCAAGGGCACTGGTGTGCCGAGCAATAGCCATCAGATCAGGTGGAGAAGGGCCTCTGGGGACAGGACTGTGCCAAGCATACCATGCACTTCTTGTGTGCCACATTGTGTTCATGGCCAAGCACGTCCCAGGGTGGGATATCACCTTATGCAGTTGTGTTCAACTGGGGGCTAGGTGCTTTGCAGTAAAATCAATTAGGTGACAGCTGGTGGCATTAGCAATGCATTTACCAGGAAAGCCCACAAGGTTTGCAGATGATGCTGGCCTTGAAGTTGTTAGAGGGTTGGTCCCGAGAGGCAGCCCAGCCAAGGGATAATAGGGAGCCTATGACTCCAGCCGCCCTCAGTAGCCTTAGTTGGTATGGGGTTTCAGTGTGCTGCTCTGGTTATGAGGTGGCTCTAATTCATGCAGCTGTGCTGACAGCCTTTGGGGGGGCACTTAGAATAAGTGAATTGGTGGCCCATTCTTTGAAGGATGAGTGAGGTAGGGCCTTGCTGGCCTTGGGAATAAAAGTTTGTGGGTGATAATGTTACTTTAAAGAAACATTCTCGGATGGATCAGTTACAGCTGGGGTATGTTATCCAGTGGGGTCCTTGTGCAGAGATAGAGTTGTGCCTGGTCTCGGCACTGAAGCAGTGTATTGCACTTCGGGGGGATGATGGGGGGTTATTGTTTCATTACATTGACGGAGCCCCCTCCCTTGACTAAGTACCAGTGTGGACAGTCACTGGATGGGCTCTGACAAGATAGAGTCTACAGAATATTAAATTTGGCACCCATTCCTTCCGGATTGGGGCAGCCTCGATAGCTGCAGCCATGGGTTACCCTAGTCAGATTAT
The DNA here is from genome assembly GCF_028583425.1 of Eublepharis macularius. Lineage (NCBI taxonomy): Eukaryota > Metazoa > Chordata > Lepidosauria > Squamata > Eublepharidae > Eublepharis > Eublepharis macularius. The sequence continues at coordinate 123,367,416 of NC_072792.1, forward strand.
CCAGCCGGTGGGCCAGTGGAGGTCCAGGGCCTATTGGTCATACATTCACCCACGGGGCGTTAGGAACCTTAACTGACTTGTTTTTTCTTTGGGTGCTGTGCTTCACCATAGAAGGCTGCAGATCCTTATATGCGGACACAGCATGGTTTTTGGGTGGCCCACCATGCCAAGAAGATGGACATTAGGTCCCATCTTGGGTTAAGTGAGTGGGCCATGGTTGAGTGCCAGGGCCGCTGGGGCCTACGGTGTCCAGGGCTGCTGCCTTTGCTGTTTGAGGGGAGGAGTGGTCCTCTGCCTGACATATTGGTCATTCACTGGGGAGGTAATGACCTGGGCTTGTAAAGGGTATGGCCCTTGCTTTGTAGGCCCAGGCTGACTTGCAGTAGATTAGAAGGCAGTGGTATGGCGTATTAATTATTTGGTTGGAGATATTTCAGTTAGCTTGGGGGAACAGGTTGGGCATTTATCTTCCCCATCCCAGGATTAAGACCCGTTTGGCCAACCTCTACCGAGGTGATGGGGTCCACCTTTCGGTAGCAGGCAATGACATATTTTTAGATGATCTGAGGCAAGGGCTATGACTTACAGTAATTCACATGTGGGGTGCAAAGGCCTGAGCAGGGGCTCGGCCTTAGAGTTGGCAGGATGTTTTGAGGTGATCCTGCACTGGGCAGGGGGTTGGACTAGATGGTCTGTATGGGCCCTTCCAACTCTATGTTTCTATGATTTAGTTGGGGGGATGTTAGCGGGATGGTGAGTACCCTTGGCACATCCCCATTGGTGGGGATATTAGGGACCTGTCAGGATCGGCTGACATGCTTTACAGTGGCCAGTTGAGAGGGTAGACTGCCTGGTGGGATCTCCTGGACAAGTCCTTCCCTCATGGTCCATGGCGGGGATGCTTGGAGCTTTAAGGCGGAAACCATCCACCAGGCCAGCTGGATCCCAGCCTTGCATTTGGATGGCTCACATCCAGAGCAGTGGGTCTCACCCAGACAGGTCAAGGCAGGGTCCAGGGGAGTGACTCCAGGGCTTGACCTGTACCACTGGTTAGGCCCTTGCCAGGGTTTTAGTTGTTGCAGTTCATGTTTTTGCCAAAATAAAAAGTGGCCCTTTATTACCCAAGTCCTGTGTCTGCCTCTTTATTCTTACTGGGGGTGGGAATGTCAAATAAGCATCAGGGTAATCCTCTCATCTGTGAAAGAGAGACTGAATTCATGTTACAGTGTCTACTTTGATGAGTCTGTTTGTTTGCCTTGGCAGTGGTCAGTACTTCAATGAGTCCTATTGATTTGCTATAGATTTGGGGTGGAGTGTTAGCGAACCTCTGGCCTCTCCGGTAACAGTCATATCACTAGCTCAAAAAATTTCCTATGTCAAAAAATAAAGATAATGCACTCGTCCTTTTGTTTTTTTACTTTTTCATTAAATCGCTTTTGGTCTTGAATCTTGCTCCTGTGGCTGGCTGCTTCAAGAATTTCATCAAGAAGTCTGATATGCACATTGGTCCCTTACTCTTCCATAATGCTTCAGTTCATACAATTCTAGATACCTTAGGGAAAGCTGTGTGTTCATTTTCTTGTTGCAGTGTACGTTTCCCTAAGGGAACATTATCAACCCCCTGCTGTAATATGAATTAATATGTAATGCAAAACAAGGAGATGACAATCACCCACTGGAAATGATTCTAGTAACTTCCTTAATTAGGTGATACAACAAAGTTTGACAAAAGTGGTTTATTATGACTTCATCCTCCTTACCCTCAAAGTATTATCCCTTTTGCAATTAAAAACATTGAAGAGACAAGTTCATTTTCTCCAGGTCTACTGGCACCCCCCTGATCCTCCAAGAGTCATAACAGTACAGAGAGAATCACGAGAGGCAATAACGTATCAAAGTATTGTGATGTTCTAATGAAATAACAACAATTACAAATTAATTAACTTGTTCTTATTTCATCTGTGCACAATTTACCATCAACATAACATTACATGAAATCTTCCCACCTTCAGACCTATACATAAAGTGCTAGTGCATTCAATACAATTGATGAACCGTCATTTAACAATATTCAATATTGCTTTTCTAAACAATTCTTGATATAAAGTGCATAAAGTCCATCAACGCCAATTGTAGGTCAAGGTGTGCAGGATGGAAAGGAAACCATCTAATGGGCTGACTGGTTCGCTATAGGTTCTGTTTCAGTTCTTTGTCAGAGATGGTCAAAATGCCAATGTCAATTTCAATGTCAATTCCTGAAACCATCCTATTCAACCACTAGTAAGCCAGACGTCAGATGATGCTCCTAAGGAAGGCTGCAGTAATTAATTTGTAATTGTTGTATTAGTACTTTATTTCATTAGAACATCATGATACTTTGATACGTTATTGCCTCCCAGAGTCATGGCAGGCATTGTGCTGATGATCACACTGAAAATTTCTTGTTCTTTCCCAAGTAACTGAAAAACAGGAAGGGCTCTCTTCTTGATATTTAGATATCAGAAGCCAATAATGTGACAGAAAGATGTATCTGTCTGGGGGCGGGGGGAGGGTACCATATCTTCTGAACCTAACCACAAGCCTGTTTTCTGTAGCTCTCAACTATTGCTCTTCTGATAATGGTTTGAAAGGTAAACTTACTGTAATCATGGGATTCACATAATTGCGATTAAGAGAGAAGGAGGCTTGTGAAAGCTTGCTGTATGGCAGGACTTCCTGCTTTCTTTTATTATTGGAATAACTATAACATTTGTGCTCTGTAAGCAAAGAATAACTTATATTATAAACAAGATCTTCATATGTTTAAGTAAACAATTGGAATATAAATTAATTTTGCTTGTGAAAATTGGTTTATAAACTTATATTTAAACTAGATGTTTTAAAATAATCATGTATAGACTTAGAAGCATAAGACATTTTGGGTTTGGTTTGCTTAAAAAAAAAAACATTTACCCTTCTGGTCCTATCATTTAAAATGCAAATAACACCTTGACAAGGACACAACCTTTTCATATGAAACAGGACTTAGATCGTAAGTATAGGCCATTTTACAATTCTTTCTATATGCATTTTTGATGTGATAATTGTTTTAATGAGGTAAGCTGAAACATATTTTTTCTGTATTTTGTGTGTATGCTACTGCTTAGATGCAACTTACTGGGAAAGCTTAATTAGTTGAAAAGTAATATCTATCGTTAGTTTACTAGATATATGTGTCAAGCAGACAGCACTATGAATTCCAGAGAGTTGTTAAACAACTTCTCCTTGTGTCTTTGAAAATTTATTCTAGTGTAAAATGAACTTCCCATCTTTAAAGTAAACATAAATCACAAAATGTGCTACATAATGAAACAGGTCTTCATTGTAACTAATTTAATTGGAGGATCCTGTTCTATTTGATTGATGGAATTAACTCTAAAGATGGTTTCCTAAGGGAGCACTCAGAGATGGAAGTGAAGGAGTTAACTGCCTGGAATGAGAGCTTGATTGACAGGCTGCTCCTTCCTGTCTCTGACTGGCCAATCTCAACCAACCTTCAGAATGACAGAGTTTTTTTAGTTCAGTGGAATGTAGGAGAGTCTGACAAGGAGGGTCAGACAGGTTCCCTGAAGTGAGGGAAAGGAAAACATTTGCTATAACTGTAACAACATTGCCTTAAGGAAGACTTAGTTAAGGATTCCATGTATAAAAGCCAGCAGAAAGTTGAAACTCATTTACACAGCCAAGGTAGAACTGGGTTTATGATTTTGGCAGAGTGAGTGGGTAGTAAGTTGAGACTCCCATTCAAGCCAAGCGAATAGGGTTATGCCTTCATAGGTGAAGAAGAATAATTGCTGCCCAGTGTCTAGAAGGGGATTTGGCATTAAGGAGGACCCCAGGTCTGTTGTAAAGGGAAAACTGTTGAACTAACATCAGGACACCTGGGTTGAAAAGGGAAATCTGTGAAGAAACATTGTTGCTTTAACCAAAGCATTTAAAAAACCCCTCTAACCCTTAAGGATTGTAAACATTGAAACTAAGCTGCAAGAAAACATTTGAAGTATTCTATTCTACCAACAAATTTTACCTCAGCTGTTTCATCTCCTGGCTGCCCATATTCCATCCCTGCCTGTTCAATAAAGTTGCTGTTTCTTTTTAGTTATTCAACCTCTGGTGCTATTTCATAAAAAGAAAAAAGGCTCCTGTTTTTTCCCATATCAAGTTTTTAGGCTGGGCTAAAGAAAGCCAAAAATATAACTGCTTATAACTGCTTCACAACCATAAACAGAGACACAGTACTTGGGTCTGCTCAGCCGTAACAAGCAAATTTGGATTTGGGTGAGAATTTGGCTCTGCCGGCCCACAGAGACAGCTGCATAAGGCTGGGGGCCACCTTTGCTACCCTGGCAAGAGAAAGCAGCAGGGCATGTCCCTGCTCATTCAGGTACTCAGGATGGGGGGGGGGACAGGGCTTTATGCCTTAAAAGGCAGTTCCTCCCCCTCCAGCTCATCAGTTGTTGCCTTGTGTTTGGCCTATTTACCACCAACTCAGAGTGGTTTACAACAATCATCCTGTGAGGTCACCCAGCTGGCTTCAAGCAGAGGAGCAGGGAATCAAACCCAGTTTTCTAGAGTAGAGTCCTGCCGCTCTTAACCAATACACCAAACTGGCTCACCTGCACCAAACTGGGGAAAGTCAGTGGGCCAGTGAGCACCCTTGGCACATCCTTATTGGTGGGGAATGGGGTCTGTCAGGATCAGCTGGCATATTTGACAGCTGCCAACTCTGAGGACAAACTGCCTGGTAGCAGCCCCTGGACAGGCTGTTCCTCCCCTCAGGCTCCACAACTTGAGGCGGAGCTGTAAGGGGGAATCATTTGCCTGGCCAGCTGAGCCCCAGCCATATGCATGGATGGCTTGCACCTGGGGCAGTGGGGCTCACCCAGACAGGTCAAGGTGGTGACCCCAGGGCTCGACCTGTACTGCTTGTTAAGCCCTTGCTGTGTTAATGTTGTCAAATAAAAGTGGACCATTAGTACCCAAGCCTTGTATCTGTCTCTTTATTCCAACTGGGGGGAGGCAAAATCTGCCTCAGTGTGAAGTAAAGGCAGATAACTCCACACTCCATAATAACTTGCTACAGAAAACCTGACAAACAAGCTTTTATTCTTTCAAATATATAAAAAAAGGAAATTGTCTTCTTGCAAATGCAAAAGGCATCTAGAGATATGTCCTGTACATTTTTATCTCACCTTTAGTCCAAGGAATTCTGAGCAGCATACAGTGTTCTCTCATCCCCATTTTATTCTAATAACAACACCTCATGTAGGTTAGGCCAAGAGAGTATAACTTGCCCAAAGCTACTCGATGATCTTGTGACAAAGTGCGGATTAGCACTCAGGCCTGACTGATCCTAATACAATATTCTAAGCACTACCCTACACTAAATTACACTGCAAAACAACAGAAAGATGTACATTGTTCATGCGATATTTCCAGAATTAATTTTAGAACTTCTCCAAAATTCAGTAAGAATGAAACTCAAGGCAGAGTGAATTTTCATTTATTTATTTTTTTAAAAAAATCCATATCTAATGCATTCTCAGCAATACAGCAAAAAACAAACATCCAAACACAGGATACATTATGGAACTGTAAGTCCAGTTGTTCCACTCGTATTGACAGATACCATGTCAGGCAGAAGGATATATCTTCTTCTTGATGAGCTACCAATCAAATATGCAACCCCCAACTGGCATTCTGAAGTGATAGATTCTCCAGTGGCTAGTACCAAACAACTATTCCAGAGGTATAGAACTGAGGACTATTGATTTGATAGTGCTCAAACTTTCCTGTTTATTAAGTGAATCTGGAAGTTGTTCATAGGATAAAGATAACATAGATTTCCAATCAGTGAGTCAGAGTGATGTAGTGGTTAAAGTGTTGGACTAAAGTCTGGGAAACCCAGGTTCAAATCTCCACCCTGCTGTGGATCCTTACTGATGATCTTGGGCCAGTCTGTCATGTTTGACTGTACCCATTCATCCATGCCAATATTTCTTTTGTCAAGTGTATGCTTAGTTGCCATAACTATGTGCTTAATTGCCTGGTATAATTCCATTTCCTGTTGCCAGTGTTCTAGTGGGTTCTCACACGTTCCCAAGTGGCTGTCTATTTACAACTTCAAATCTTTCTTCCAGACTATGATGTGTCTTCTCCCTTCATTATGTGATAGCACAAATATGCACAATGTTCTCACACAGAAAGAATAACAATGAGTTGTTTGGAAATTGGGAGGGGGAAGGAAAGTTGGGTAGAAAAGGGATGTGTGTTTCCTATGTTGCCATTCTTGCCAAACTTCTACTAGCCCTATTTAGCTACTTACTCCTAAGTAGACCTTTGGCCATGAGTATGGAAAGAACTGATTCCTGAATAAAAGTCATTTAACCAAGAAACTGTGTCTTGCTATAATGAACCAGGGGTTTGTCTGCTGTATTCTGCCATCCAGAGACTGACACAGTCATACACTCTCAGCCTAATCTACTTCATAGGGTTGTTGGGAGGGAAAAAGGAAGAGAAAAGAATAATGTAAACCACTTTGGGTCCCCATTGGAGAGAAATGCAGAGTATAAATGATATAAAATAAAATGATGTAAATTTAGAACTTGGACAAAAACATTACTGATTTCAGTAATCCAGTACAGTGATTTTTGTCAACAAATGGATGAAAAGAATAAAGTCTATGCTCACCCTGATATAATGCTTTAGGTTGTGCATCTCTAGGAACTTAATGTCTTGGGCATCACTAAAGAGTCTTATTTTGTTGCTCCTCAGTGATTAATGGAAAGCATCCTCTTAATTGTCTTTGTGGCAGAACTACATCACAAAAGAAGATGAAGTGGATATCTGCCATGCAACTTCCCAGCCCTGAATCCTCACCAAAGAGTCTGAGCTTCTTTAAGAAGCTCAGGTCCAAATTGGATTCTCCACAACCACACAGCACCTGTAGGGAATGGCTGTTAAAAATAAAGGAGAGCTCAAAAAGCCTCAGAAAGCCACCGTTGGGGGGGGGGGTTCCTGCCTACCCCCTCAAGCCACTTTCCAAAAATAGCAAGTGGGAGGAAGAGTTGTCTCTATTTTTGCTGTTCCATATGGAGTATTCCATGCATGAGGAGCAATAAAAACAGGGAAATACCCTCCCCCCCATGCTATTTTGACACAGAGGAATGGCTTGGGGGGAGGCAGGAGCCCTTCCTCCCCCCATGGTGGCATTCTGAGGCCCAGACCTAATTCTTTCAAAACCTGCATGTCTAGTTTGAATCTTAAACTGATGGGAAAAAATGAAGAAGTCTGAATAAACACATTGTATAGTAAATAAAAGTAAACTGCTTCCAATGGTTTAAAAATCAAATTTTCCAGTAGGAACAGAAATATATGTGATGTGGAGGATAATCTAAACAAGTACAAGATTGAATGAACATGCTGAGTCAGGCATAGAAAGAAAACAAATACCGTTAGTGCTAAATCATTAACTAGTATACTTTTTTTGAATAATAAATGGTGATGTTAAAATGTGATGGATCTATACAAGGAAAACTAATGACCTTCAAATAGTGAGCTTTCAAGGACCCTTGAATCCAAATGAGAATTTCAGCTAGCATAAGTCACAAAACCAGAAAACGAGTTCCAAAAAGCCAAGGAAAATGGCAAATGGTTTCGATTAGAATAAAATGACCCAATTAATGCCTCCCACAGTGGACTTAGAACACAAATATCAAACAAAGCTGTAAAACAATATCTTTGAAGTGTCTGTTTGCAACGATTATTGACATGAAACCCAGCAGAAATATAAGACACCAGATGACCATGGTTGAATATTGCAAAAATAATAAATTGCTTTGCAATTATAAAGGTGGCCTACACTTCAAATTGCCACTTTCAGAAGGCGGGCACGAGGAGGCATTGGTTTTAAGTGGTGCCTTCAATTATTTTTTAAAGACTTTTTATTCTAACAGGCTGTGATGCTTGGGCTTTTGTCTTAGAAGGTGCATTTAAATTCTAATTGTTAAAGCTAATTCACATATGCCAGATTTCAAGTACTCTAGGCCTGAAGTGATACTTTTGAATAAATTCTGTTCTTACATGTTAAAAACAGTATAATGACCACTGAGTTAAAAGCCTCAGAAATCTGTACTGGGTAGTACAGTTCCCTCTCTTCTATTTTAAGATGCTCGATCCTATACAACAAGGGGACAATGTATCAAATCTGTACAACTAATCGTCAACAGAGCTTGCAAAATCCCTTTGTTGTAGATCATTCAAATATTGTCATTCTTGATTAACAGCTGTACTGTACATTCTTGGCCAGATCCCATCCCTATTCTTTCCCAGCCATGATACCTGAGAAGCTTTAACTGAAGATGTGAACTAGGGACCTCAATGACTTATTTGGAAACAAAGTACAAGTAGAGATTGCAAGCAGAATAATTACCCAGGCTTCCAAATTGCTACTATGATAATGTCTAAAGTAGAACCATAGATTTCACCTGTAATAAATTCCACATCTTTCAGAATACATTTAAGCATGTTCACATTTGACTGATGAGAGAGATATTGGTATGGTCTTAGTATGTTACTGTTTTAGCTACGTGGTTATTCTGTCATCTACAATTCCCATTTGCAGGTAGGATTTCATCTGAATTCTACCAGTATTTCCCTGTGCCTTTAAAATGTATCGGGGTCCATATTTCTAAGTGAGCACATGGTTCTCCATGTCTGATCATGCTTTCTAAGGTATGAGCCTTGTACGCTAGTGGCCAAAATTGTGGAAACCTTTCGGGAAAAGTGCATTTTTGAGGTTTGATGGCTCATAACACCACTTTCTTTTGGAGTAATACCATACAATTATATATCAATGGAAAGATAATTTAATCAAGAATGTAATGCAACAAAGTTTGTTCAATTATCTGTATTCTATCAAATATAGCCAAATAACCAGGAAAAGGAAGCACAACTTGCTTAGGTTGATATGAAGTAGCTTTCCTTCATTTGAATATAGCCATTCAACATAATACAATTAAAGAAATGGCACAAAGAGTTGACTGGTCACCCAGAAAGCGATGTAAAATAGTACTATTAAGTGAACAAGGCTACAGTTATGAAGAAATTAGAAGAAAAATTGGTGGAAACTTAACCAAGGGTGGCATTTCTAAATTTTTGAAGAGGTATAAGGCAACTCAGTCACTACAAAACCAGACTGGTAAAGCCAGGAAAAGGTGCACACAAGCAAGGGATGATAGAAGAACTGAGAGACTGAGCCTAGGTGACAGAAGAAAATCATCGGGGTGTATACAGAACGAAATGGCGCAATTCAATGTGAAGTTGAGTGCAAGGATTGTTCGGCGCAGACTGGAGGAATTTGGTCTTAATGCTAGAATTCCATGAAAAAAAAACATTGTTATCTCTCAAACAAAGGTTGAAAAGATTAAACTGGGCTAAAACCCATGTTAACTGGACAGTGGAACAATGGGACAGTGTTATTTGGAGTGATGAGACCAAAATCTCCCTGTTTGGTAGTGATGGCATAAAATAAGTGAGAAGAAGAATCGGAGAAGTTTTGCATCCTGATTGCATTACACCTACTGTGAAACACCCAGTTAGTTTTATTATATGGGGTTGTATGACAACAAAAGGTGTAGGCAGAATTTGTGTGATAAATGGCAATATAAATGCCCAAAAATACATAAATGAAATACTTGAGCCCAAACTGAAGCCTTCTACACGTGTTCTTTTCCAAGGTAATGAAGCATTTATATTTCAACAAGATTCAGCTCCATGTCATGTTGCTGCTGTGTGCAAAAAGTGGTTTAAAGATAATCATATTCCACTGTTGGAATGGCCTAGGAATAGCCCAGACTTTAACCCCATCAAAAATCTATGGAGCCGACTAATGAAACTGGTTAGTGAGAAGCAACCCAGCAATAAACCACAATTAATCAAAGCAATAACTCAGTCATGGTTTCACATTATAACAGCTGCAGAACTAAAAAACTTGGTTCACTCCATGGGAAGGCGTTGTAAGGCCGTAATTAAAGCAAAAGGTTACCCAACTAAGTATTAACTGACATGGTGAAAATTGTTGTATAACTCATTTTTTCTATGTGTTTCAATTTTCTTCTTTATAACTACTGTTCTAAAAAAATTTCCTTCATAAAAGTTATTGTATTACATTCTTGATTAAATTATCTTTCCATTGATATATAATTTTATGGTATTAGTCAAAAAAAAAGTGGTGTTATAAGCCATCAAACTTCAAAAATACACTTTTCCCAAAAGGTTTCCACAATTTTGGCCACTAGTGTATGTTTCCCCATTGCAATTAGCCATTGTTATTTAGAGAGAAGTACTCAAAAAAGAAAATTGAAAGTATGTTTATTGAGAGGGAATGCTCATTCTTGTGACACTGAAATTTACTTATTTACAATTTCCTCATCATCTCATATTTAGAAGAACATAGTCAATTGCAACTTTACCTGTTTATGTGTCACTATAGTCAGCTTATGCAGCCAAGGCATCTCTTGTCATTTTAATCAGGGTTTAAAATATGGGAAGCAGCCTGGCAAACATGATAAATACAGTCCTGATGGGAGATTTATGAGCTGTCTCTACATCAGAAGTGCACGCTTAGTGGCAGAACCTTTCATCTCCATATCAAATGCTTCACTTGCTGTTGTTTTATTTGTGTTCGCTATTCCCTGTCCCCAACTTTGAACTTATGCTGCACTCTGATATGCCCCATCCAGTTGCAACACCCACATTCATGTTTAAATCTTAGCAGATGCAAGTTTCATAGTTTGGTAATTAAATACACCTATGGAAAGTTGAGACACTTTGTTACAACATTTTATATAAGTGATATTTTGTTTTTCTTTGTATATTTTAAAATTTAGAAACTTTTCCTTTTTGTAAAATATTTTGGGTACATACAGGGCAAAGAGTAAACTTAAAAGGCTGTTATAACTAACAAATTGAGTGACTTATGTGTCTTAATTTCCCTTCCATTCATGGAGAAAGATATTTTCCTATTATTACATGGGAAAGTTGAAGTTCTGTATGTTGACTCTATTTACTACAATATTAATACAAGGAAACAACATTTCTGAGATAAACAAATAGGGTATCTTCTATGGTTCCATTCATTCTAAAGCATTTTATAGAGGATATCAATACATCCCTTCAAAACTGGGCATTCCATTAAAAACAGAACCTATGGCAATAGCATCTACAATAGATTTTTAGTTAAAATATCTGATAGTTGAACCATGATCTTGATAATGCTCTGTTCTTTGCATTTCTTTTAAAACAGTGAAAGGGTTTTGTTGTTTACTGTGTAGTCAGGGCTGCATAATCAATCCTGACTAAGTAGCCTGTCCACCATTTTGTGTGCAATATGTCATGATTAACATAGTGCAGATGTTCATGGCATCTGGACAATGTTTCCCCTGCTGAGTCAGAACACAAGAGGATATGTCCCAGTTTTGGAACTTCAGCAAGTTACTTTTCAGGAATACAATTCCACAAGCCACTTCATCTCTTTCTTGGCTTCAGGACATATTGCTCCCCATTGTTGCAAGGAAAGTGACTCTGTTCTTCACTTACCTTACCACTCCCCACCTTTAAATGAAGACTTTGTTTGAAGTTATTAAAATAAACCCATGTGGCATCACCATGGCTGTTTCCCCACGGTCTACAAATAGCACTATATGGAAGGCTGCCAGCTTCCTCATGCTATTTTTGACGCCTTTAATTTACAAAATGCCACGAAAGCACCATCATCACTGCCTGCCTTTGTTTTGTAAATGGATGGCGTCAAAAATCGTGCGAGGAAGCCAGCAGCCTTCCGTGAGTATCATGCTATTTTTAGACCATGGGGAAATGGCCCAAATTAGAGACATAGGTATGTGAGTTAGCATAATTTCTAAGCTTTTATCATGTATACATTAAAAATTACAATTTTACAAGAAAAGTGTTCTTTTGAAATAATTACCCCTAAATTAAAATACAAAGTTACAGATCCCAATACATTCTGAGAACATCAGTAATGGCTGAAGCTGGTCAGAAAGAGCTATGGCGGCATTCTCCAGTAAATACAAGCATGTGCATAGTTGTATACATGTTCTATATCAATTATGGAACATAATTCTATAACAGAAATAGAAATGGCAGCAGTGTGTGAGTGTGTGTATGTGTGCGAGAGAGAGATCCTCTATTGTTGTTCTCCAGGAGCAATTCACTTCCCTTTCACAGGCTGACCAACCAGCATGTTTAAAAGTAAGTTCCTATAATCTCTCTATATATTTCAGTAAATATTACTGAGCTACATTTGTTACATGCTGTAAACTTTCTTTGATTACTATAAAAACTGTGCATCCCTGTTTCCAGCATTTTTATTCTGAATAGCTCCCCATTGTGTTTCCCTGCTTTTGGTTTCTTCCAGCTCCCAGCTCCCTGTCTAACAGCTTGGCTTGGACTTGAACTATGAAATATCACAGTGAATCTTCACGACTCAGCCTGCCTTTGGACACGGGGGCGGGGGTGGGGGGGCTGCATGTCTCTTTAAATGTAATGTATAAGTCTAGCAATCTGCCACTCTCTTGTCTAAGGTGGGAATGTCTACTGACTCCTCCTCTCTTGCCTCTGTGCCTCTTGGGAAATTTTCCTCCACTCTCCCACATGGTCATCCAAAGAGGAAAGATGTAAATTCTCCATGCTCCTTATGGAGCCCTTCTTTTTGTCCACAAACCCACACCTACAACCTCACTGCCTAGTTTCAGGTGGTGGCATAGAATAGGGAATGTAACCCTTAGATTAGGATCTTTCCCTTCCTATTATCAGAAGAAATCTATGGAAGAAATCTGCTACAATAAACTATAAATTCTATCTCTCTATGAATTTGTCTGAAGATTAATTAATTAATGCACGTTTTTAAGGGTTTAAATGCTTCTGACTAAGTTACTAAACTAAACCAAACTAAATATATATTCCCAATATCTTCTAGACTGGATAGTTTGATTACAGTGATCAGCTTATCTGGGCCTAAGGCCAGAACTTGGCACTCTGCTTCCAGCTAATGAGGCCCTGAAAGATAACAAGAATGCTTATTGGTACCCAAGTACATGACCTTAGATTCTATAATATTATCTTTCACTACCTCAGAACATGTCCTCATCCACTACATTATTTTAGATGATACTGTCTCCCCAATGTAGTATCATTAGAATATTCCATCAATATATATTTATATATTGACTAGATACCAATAAAATATTAATGGATTTTTTTTTAGAAAACTAGAAAGCTGCCCCCCCCTTAATTTACTTTAGAGAGAAGGAGTTAGAAGGTACTTGGGATGCTACTGAGATATATACCTCATGCAGCCTGGCCAAAGCAGAGCAACAACAGTGAGGATCAAGCTGTGATGAGAGGTTGTAACCAGAACATCTGTTGTCACAGACATCTGAGGCTGTGGCTGCAACAGTGTGAACCAATGGCAATAGAAACAGCATCAGCTTTTCAAAGGGGGTACAGTGGCTCTTCTGCTGGTCTCTGTTAAATCTCTAGCACCTATCTTTGGGTGAGGGTAGTATTTTAAGGAAGAGAGGAAAGTATGGCTCCTTTAACCAACTCTTAATTGACCCTCCCCCATTGAAGATATTTTAATTTTTTTATCATTCTTTACCAAAGATCATAAAGAAAGTGGGAAGCATCTGACTGCTCCTCTTTAAGGCATTTTTTATTAAATATGTAAAAATAAATGACAGTGGGAAAAAATTAGATAAAACATATATATTAAATAAAGGTGTTCATTGGTCACCAGTATACAATATTTAATCTTCCAAGCTAATCTTCCAAGCTAAAGTGACACTCACTGAGAAAATGTGAGGCATCCTTGGACAGAAAGTTAATGCTGCTGATCAGCCGTTTAATAAGTTATGTGCAACAACTTGAACCTATTGTCTTCATTCCAGGATGTGTGAGAGATTATTTTGCTAGATAAAATGGTTCTAGTATATTGTTCTCCCAAAGCAGGTAGCAGCAAGGCATAAAAACTTTGGCCTTCCAGTCTTGTGCCATCCTCAGCCATTATTCAGAGACACATTTGTACGTGTAGAGTCTTTTAGTTATTGTCATGATGACAGCTGTTAGTCATTTGGGCAAGGAGCGTGTCATTTCTGTATTTAGTAAAGCACACCCACCTCACCCCACCTCTCAGCAAAGGAATAATTTGTATTGTATTACATTTTTGGCAGATAATGTGATCAAGAGTGCATGATTCAATAAACCTATGCTGAAGTTTTCTATTAAAACCAGCAAGATCACTTCTTTCTCTGTATATCAAGTAAACACATATGATATATGTAACCACATTTTCAGTCATTCACATTGCCTGTATTTTACTCTTTTGGGTAAGGCTGTCTGAAATTTTGGACAGAAGTGTCATCAATTTGCTGATGACATCCAGATCTATATTTCATTAACTCAGCATCCAGGAGCAATGGTTAAATGTCTCTGCTTTAAAGTAGTACCTGAATCTGAAGCTGAATCTAGATAAAATCGCAGTGCTAACAAATCTGATAAATCTCAGAGTGATATATTTAGTAGGGAGTTTGGTTACCATATTATGATGACTTCAAAACTGCAGGTGCTTCAGCATGCAGCTTTGTTACTGAATAAGCAGGTTGATAGCTAAGAGTGTGTTTTATTGGTTATATTTCATAAAATGGCCATGCCAATTCCTGTAAAAGAAAAAGGCTTGCTTGCTAGAGAGTTGTCTCATATACTTTGCCAATATCACCTATGCTTTTATAATCTTGAGAACTGGATTCTAGAAGCTGCCCTTCAAGGTGATTCAAAAGCTGAAAGTATTACGTTTCCTCTGAATTACAAAACGCAGGGCACCCTTGGCAAAGAACATGGTCTTTCCTACTGTTGCCCTGAGGCTGTGAAATATCCTCACTGCTAAGATATATGAGGTATCTTTATGCTACTTGGTGTGTGTGTGTGTGTTATGATAAGAGGCATGTTTAGTTCAAGCAGCCTTCTAGCTAAGTGTGTCATTACAGTGACAGCAGTAATGTTAGAGAGGAACTGCTAGATTCCATCACAACAATTGGTAGTAAGAAATTCACTAAGGGTGAAAAGTTCCATTTCTTACTTTTTTAACGAGTCTCCTCTCAACTTTCTGTGTCTGTCATTTTAAAATTGAAAGCCTGTTGGCAAGACCCAGTGATTTTAAATTAATGTTATCTAATGCTAAGTAATTTTATATGCCTCCTAAATAAAATATAATGATAATGAGAGGAGGAAATGGGTCGCTTCCACTGTTAAAAAAAGATTCTGCTTGCAATCTGTCCAGACTTTTGATGAAATGTCTTGGGTTCCTGATTCTGGAACTGATTGGACAATGCATGGTTTTTGCCATAGCTTTCCATTCCTTCAGTGCATTTGCCTCTTCCTCCCCTCACCCTCCTCAAACATTACCAATGTGTAATGTCTGCACCCACAAAATACTGCAAAAAGCAATCTGTATGTGATCATAGGTATTTTACTATAGCCCATATATACCCACCTTGGTAAAATACTGCACAAAAAAGATGGGAGTGCAATCATATGTACTATGGCATCGGGACCAGGATATTTTCTGCAGTATTTTATTAATGAGCAGGAGCACATTGGGAATGTAGGGCAGAAAAATGCAAAAAAAATGAAAGCTGTGGAAAACTATGTATGCTCAGTGCATAATATAAAAGCTGGATATTTTAAAAAATGTAAAATTAAAGAAGTCCAGAGGAGTCATTTTTTCCCTTGGAAACAAGCCTGGGAAATCTGAACATTCAGAAATTCATGGAGAAATTCGAACAGATGTTTAATACCCAAAGATTCTTATACTGAATCAGACTACTGCTCTATCAAATTCACTATTGTCTGCTCTAATGGGCAGCAGTTCTCCTGGATTTCATAAGGAAGTCATTCGCGTCACTTCTTACCTGATCCTTTAAGTGGACATGCCAGAAATCAAACCTGGGAACTTCAATATGCAAGTTATACCCATGAGCCATGGCCCCTTCCTGTAAGAATTCCTATTTGGAAGCACTATTCTCTGTCCGTATACAGCAACAATATTTAAATAATCATATGTCATTTTACAGCTCATTTTTCAATTATGTACAGAGGAGTTAGCCATGTTAGTCTGTAGTAGCAAAATCAAAAAGAGTCCAGTAGCACCTTTAAGACTAACCAATTTTATTGTAGCATAAGCTTTCGAGAATCAAGTTCTCTTCGTCAGATGCCTGATCCAAACTGGCCACATACAGAAGAGGAGGGGAGAGAGGGAAAGAAGGGGACATATATCACAAGGGGACAGGATGCAATTAGCGTGGAGGCAACCCAAACATTCCTTTGCTAGTAAATGTAAACATCTCCTTTTGGTGTGGAGTCAGTTTGCCGTGTTTGTTTGGAAAGTATCCAATTCCTATGTAGTATAAGCCTTCGATAACCACAGCTCTCCCCGCCAGATGCATCTGACAAAGAGAACTGTGGTCCCCGAAAGCCCACACCAGGCGACACTGGGCTCCCCCAGACCACGCCTCTGTAAAGGAAATCTGTTACCTGTGATAATGTGATAACTATTCATAGTCTCTATTCAGTCCCATCTCGACAGAGTCAAATTTGCATATGAATTCCAATTCAGCAGCCTCCCGTTGGATTTTGTTTTTGAAAGGTTTCTGTTGAACCACAGCGACCTTTAAGTCTTTGATGGAATGTCCTGGTAGATTGAAGTGTTCTCCCACTGGTTTCTGGATGTTTCCATTTCTAATGTCAGATTTGTGTCCATTTATTCCTTTGCGTAGAGGTTGGCTGGTTTGTCCAATGTACAGAGCAGAAGGACATAGTTGGCACATGAGGGCATATATCAGATTGGAGGATGAGCAGCTGTAAGAGCCAGAGACAGTGTAGTTGATGCCATTGGGTCCTGTAATTGTATTCCCTGGGTAGATATAGGGGCAGAGCTGGCATCTGGGTCTGTTGCAGGGCCTGGTACCTGTGCTGGTGACTCTGCTGGCCGATTCATGATTGTGAGTGAGAAGTCGTTTCAGGTTGGGGGGCTGTCTGTAGGCAAGGAAAGGTCTTCCACCCAGGGCTTCTAAGAGAGAGGTACCAGGCCCTGCAACAGACCCAGATGCCAGCTCTGCCAATGCATAAAATGCATTGTCTTATTTTAAGAAATAAACATAAGAAATGCCATCTAAAATTATTGCTTGCAGGCTTACATAATTAATACTGGGGCAAAAGTAGTCTTGATGGTATCTTCAGATCCGGCTCAGGGGTGCTGCCATCATTTTATAGCCTTATGTAGGCAATTTAAAACTACAATGAGGGCTTGGTCCTGATTGGGCCCTCAACATGGTGGGATGAGGCACTTATACATATTTCCCCATGCCTCTTCAAGTGCTGGGTGGGGACATGAGCACCTCATTCTTCTGTGCTGCGGAGACATCCAGGATTTGGCCCTAATGCCATTTTTAAATTGTCTCTTTTAGGCTTCTGCATCCCTGGGTCAGATCAAGGGATGCCATCAAATATACTTGAGAGCTGCTGTAGCATCATGGTTATGTGGCTGGGCTCTGAGCCAGCACTTTGATGATTTGACTTCCACTACTGCCATGAACTCTGCAGGTGGCCTTGGATAAGCCAGTCCTCTTAGCCCCAGCTCCTCGCCTGTATTGTGAGGATGATAACAACACTAACTTTGTTAACCACTCTCAGTATGACACTAACCTGTTCAGAAGAGTGGTATATAAGCACATGGTTATTGTTGTTGTTGTTGTTGTTGTTGTTAGACCCTTACACGTACGATGTACAAGAGGATTTATTCATCAAAAATTAATGGTCAGCTATGTTTTTATGATGGAATATTTTAACTTCTTTCCTTCAAAGGATATTCCTGCTGGCATTACTACTGTTATCTGGCTAATGCACTGCTGCACAAGACTTGAACAAACTTTTTTTTAAAAAAAGAGAGAGAAATAAATAAATAATTAAAAAACAAAGTTAGGAGGACGTACAATATATGTAGTACAAATCTGTGGCAAAAAAAGTGTGGCCCTGACCAAGTGATACAAAAGCACAACAGTTAACAGTTCAAAAACCCTGAGTAGCAGCTAACAGTGTGGAAAGCACAGTTCCCCATTCAGATAGGCATATGAATAGGGAGGTGACTTTCATGGACATTTTCTCTAGGTGGGTAATGATGCTTGACTACTGGAAAAGGAGATAATATATATTGTGTTTTTTTTTTCATTATTATTCCAAATTCAAATTTAAATCTACAAAAGCTTTGTCTGAATTGTATTTTGATTACAAATTGTGAAAAAATCTTCAAATGTTTAAAAAGTAGGTTTTTTAATGCACAAAATTGTTCCAAATTGTATTTAAAAGTGTGCATTTCTATGATTTGTCACTGTCTTCCTCCCCCTGTTCACACACACATACACACAAACCTTAAAAAAGGTTTTCCTGAATTCTGAGCTTCCTGAGGTGAGGTGCGGTGAAGAAAAACTAGATGTCTTTATAATATTCTAGCCCTACTCATTTTGCCTCCCCGACTCCCAGAGCCAGGTATGTTTGTGTTAATCAAGTGTTCTAAATTGGATTGCAAAAACTTTGCATGTTCTCACACTGCTGCCTAGGAGCTGTAGCTTAAATCTAGTAATTCTGGAGTATGTGCCAATGCTGCTGAATGACTTCTTTTAACTATGCAGGCACAAAATCTGCAAATTTGTTTCAATGCTACCTCTTTAAAAAAAATAAAGATCTGCTCATGATGATCCCCAAGGCACCTCCAGAAGAAAGTAAATGGTGTGCATGAGCCAAGAGCAGCTATCATTCTTCCTTTTAGAAGCTGTGAACAAACCTCCCATGTTAGATTAGAAGAGGCTCAACTTGAGAGTGGGAGGAATAGGTAACATGAGAAAACATGTTTAGTTTTCATGTGCTTTCCTGTAAACATTTTATTTGCTCTACTGCTTCTTCTTTTTTTTTCAAGAAAATGAGCAACTCTAAAGACACAACACAGCTTGATCCAGCATCACAGCAAGGTTATCTTGTGCGAGCTCTCTAGGTGCATGCCAGTTGCAATTCCTTTATGAAAAGGTTGCTTCCCAATTTTAGGGACATAATGTCCCAGTAATATAAAATGCCACATTTTTGAGTGGGTGAAGAGTGGAAACCATCAAATGCTGCTTCTTTCCACTGAATATGCTGTAATCTAACATCAGCATTGAAGTTGGCCATTGGGCCTACAGGCATCACAGGTTGTAACATTATGGCCAGAAAAATCTGCTTCCCACCATCTATCTTCAAAATTTTGTAACATTCAGCTTGATGACAAGTCTGGTGATCTTGAAAGCTTGCACAATGTTTTCTCTTAATGTGGTTGGTCCTAATAACAGGCATTACAGATTTGGTATTTGCTTATTATGCCTGGCTCCATACTACTTCATAGTTTTCATTTGTTTGTTTATACACATACTTAGTTTTTATGAGATGCATAACATTAAACTAATTTTTAAAATACCATAATAAATTCTGTACATTAAAGAGTGTGATTTATAGTTGCTGTTATTCTCGTTATTAGTTTGTCAGGGTCACATTTGTTTCCCCAGGAAATTCAGACTGGGAGCCCTTTTGGGGCAGCAATCCATGTATTATTTGGGGTGCAATTTTTTGTAACATCCTTACCCTGTCTGATAGCAAGAAAATGAATAAATAATATTTATTAATAGGCATCTTTTATTTACAAGTTTTATGCTTTTTTTTAGATCTTTAAGGACTATTGAATTGTAAAGTTCTAAATCACATGGATATTATTCTGTTAACTGATATGAATGCAAGTGGAAAATGTAATATTTTTTGGTGGCTGGTTTCATCATGTTCTGCTGTATAGAAACTGGGGGAGTGTGTCATTTCTAGACATGTTTACAGCATCTTCGAAACATGAAGATAATCTTAAAGAGAAGAAAGATATATTTGCTGAGTGTACTAGCCATATTTTAACTCCTCCATTGCAGAAACAGAGTGACAATAGCAGTAAAGGTCTTAAAGTGTTTGGTTTTAAAAATAAGCACATATATTTTCCTGTGTTCATATTTTACCAGGCCTGAAAAAAAATCATTGCAAGCATGCTTACATGGTGTAATGTAGTGGAGAATAGAGCAAAGGCTTATTTCAACAGTACTATTTTTTGCCCCCGCAGTCAGGAATAAAGAGGCAGACACAAGGCATTTGGGTATTTAAGGGCTACTTTTATTAAACAATTAACATACTGTCAGTACGGCAAGGGATCTAACTGTGGTACAGGTCAAGCCTGGTGTCTGTGCCAGGACTGCTGCCTTGACCTGTCTGGGTGAGCCCCGTTACCCCAGGTGCAAGCCATCCATGTGCATGGTTGCAACCCAGCCGGCCAGGCAAATGGTTCCCCCCCTTGAAGCTCCAACCACTCCACCATAAAGCCCGAGGGAAGGACTTGTACAGGGGGTCCCAGCGGCAGTCTGCTCTTTCACCTCGTCGCCATGAAGCCCACCAGCCAATCCTGACAGACCCCAATCCCCCTAGTGGAGATATGTCAAGGGTGCTCACCGGACCACTCCCTTTTCCCAATTCTATCCTGCCACGGTCAGGGCCAAGCCTCTGCTTAGGCCCCTGTGCCCCACAGGTGGCTTATGGCCAACCTGAGCCCTTGCCGTAAATCATCCAGAAATATGTCATTCCCTGCTACTGAGAGGTGAACACTGGTCATTGCCACTGAGGTGGATAACCAAAATATGAGGAGGAGGACCCCTCCTCTCTTTAAACAATAGTGGCATTAGCCCTGGCCACCTAAGGCCACGTCAATCCTGCCACTCCACAGTGGCCCACTCACTGAGACCAAGTTGGGACCCAATCTGTGTCCTCTTGGCTTGGTGGGTCACCCAGAACACCATGCTGTGCCCGGAGATGAGGATCCACAGCCTCCCGCGATCAGACACAGCACCTGAAAAGAGAACAGCATTAACAAAAAGTTCACAATGATGGTAAGGGGCGAATGTACAATCGATATGCAGAAGATTGCCAACGCCTGACCTTCTGGATGACGGGTCCCGGGTAACCCATGGCCACAGCTGTGGAGGCAGCACCAATCTGAAAGGAATATGTCGCAAATTTGACACCCGCCAAACCTAATTTGGCAAGCGCCCTTCCTGTCACAGTCCAGAACTGGTATTTCGTAAGGGGTGCACCATTACTATGACAGAAGAGAACCCCCGGTTTCTCTCCCTGGGCTTGCACATACTGACGTAGGGCCTGGACTGGACATAACTCCAGATCAGCACAAGGGTCGAGCGTTTGATCTGTTTTGGAGCGGCCTGAGTGTTGCCGCCTTCCCATTAAATTTAAGATCCTGAGCCATCAATGATCTCCCGGAAACATCCCTGATGGAAAGAAGGACCAACTCACTCACCCTCAGCGCTCCAAAAAGTGCCATTAAGGCTGCTGCATGAAAGAGAAGTGCCTCAAAGTGTGAGTGGCAGACCTCCCCCCAAACCGAACTCAAGCCACGGAGAATGGTGGGAGAAATGGGTTGTCTATCATCCCGCCGGGCCCCCATCTCCCGAGACCAACCCTCTAGCATTTTCTTCACTTGAAAGTCCCCAGTGTCTTCCGACAGGCCCTGAGCCTTACTGGCAAAAACTAATGCTGCCAGCTGGCTCTGAATTGACTTAACCGCTAGTCCCTTACCTTTACAGTTGACACAGAACTGCATAAGGTGCACTACCAGAATGGGCTATACCTGCTGCAGTTTGCCACCTGCCTAAAGGTGGCAAACTGATACACTACACGGTTATAAGCCCTCTGGGTGCTGGGGACAATTGCTAAGCAGATTGCCCTGCATGCCTCTGTTCTCCAATCTGCCATAGAAACTGCGGCATCTGAGCCAGCTGCAAGTTAGCCTTGGGGGCAAGTTGACAAAACCATTCCATCTGCAAGCGAGACAAAGCGTCTGCAATGCAGTTATTCTCCCCAAGAATATGCTTCGCCAAAAACAGTATATTTAATCATAAGCACTGAAGTGTAAAAGCCCTGACCAACCTCATAACCCTGCATGACCTGGATGAAAGGGAGTTAACAACTTGCACCACTGCCGGATTGTCACACCAGAAGTGTACGGGGTGATTAGCAAGGTCTCTCCCCCACAAACAAACCACTACAAGGATGGGAAAAAACTTTAAAAACATAAGGTCTCTGGTAAGCCCTCGTGCTTCCCAATCAGCTGGCCACTGCTCCACACACCAATGCCCATGAAAATGTACACCAAAACCAGTAGTCCATGAGGTGTCTGATATGACTTGAAGCTCCGCTTCAAGCAACAACTCTTCTTTCCAAAAAGTAACATTAAAAGAGCTCAGAAATTCTTCCCAAACATGAATATCAGCCTGCATGCCGCTAGTAATCCATATTCTATGATGCAGCATCCAGAGGTTACTCATAGCATCATACAGGCATCTAAGAAATGCCCTTCCTGGTGCTTAAGCTCCAAGAGGGAAACTTTACATTTCCCTCTAAATGAGGCGAGCCCAGTGCATAGGTCACTCAGTTTCTCTAATGGCAAACGTGAGGTTTGCTGCCTGGTGTCCAGCTCAATGCCCAGAAAGGACAGCATTGAAGCTGGACCCTCTGTCTTTTCGTGCAGCAAGGGGACACCCAGTTCCCCTGCTAGTCTGACAAAGCCAGCCAAAAGGCGGGCACACTGCCCCATCCCCACAGGCCCCACGAAAATAAAATCATCCAGATACTGGACAGTATTGTGGCATCATAGCCAATGCCTCAATGCCCACTCAAGGAAAGAGCTGAATCATTCAAAGGCAGCACAGGAAATAGAGCGGCCCATAGGGAGTGCCCCATCCATATAATACTGACCCTTGAATGCAAATCCTAACAGCTCAAAATCCTCAAGATGAACAGGAAGAAGGCAAAATGCAGACTTAATGTTGCATTTGGCAAACCATACTCCCAGCAGAGCAGCTGGGGTTGAACCACCTGCCCCACAATAGTGCCGGAGCCTGTGGGGGGTTGGGACTTGTGCAGCAAGTGACCAGTATCTGATCGATTCCCTAAGTTGGGTTTTGCAGCCACAACTACTGGTGAATGCGGTCCCAGGCCATAGCTGGATTGAGGGCTGCCCTCATACAGAATTCCTCATCATATTGCAGCCAAGCTGCACCTGAGAAATCCATGTAGCCCTTATAAATAATATCCATATATTGAAACAGGGGTGGGGGTGCACCTGCCAAGGGTGTGCCCAAGCAAAGACCCCCGCATACATAAATATCCCTGGTGACCAATTGGACCAGTTCATATCCACCTTTCTACACTTAAGTTTTTCCTTTTCCCTCTCATCCAAATCCTCTTTATCCTTCTTCTCCAGTTCCCTGAAGAAAAGGGTAAAGACATCAACATATTCCCCCCACAGGATTTTATCCCTGGTGGTCTGTGTCAAATGATCCCCAAGGGGGAGTGCCATGTCGCTAAATGGTAACACACTGAAGGGGACCATATCACACCCAACTGCACCCTGCTGGGGGTTCCAATAACCAGGCAGACAAGTCTGCCATACCGGAGACTGCCCCACAACCCCTTGATTAACACCCCCATACCAGCTAAAGGGGGCGCCAAATGCTTGTCCCTGCAGAGTTGGGGCATTAACCCCGTATTGCCCCCATGAATTAGACTGGCCCCATGGAGAAGCAGCAGCTAGCCATCCTATGAACTTGATGCCTGTGCCTGACTTGGTAGTGTGAGGGCAGCGACTTGAGGCCAAGGCCCCCAAGGCCAAGTGTAGTTCTGCTACGTGGAAGTTATCTTACCAGCATCCTCTACTGGCTCCGTTGCAGGCAGTTCTACAGCTAAGGTGACGGGTCCAACTTCATCGGCCCAAGCTTGTTCAGTGTCAACAGATTCTTGAACCTCCAGCACCCCTTCAGCCGACTAGATGCTGCCACTCTTTCTGCCAGCCACCAAACCTGCCGACACCTCAAGAGCAGAAAGACGTGTTAGAATGTCACGCCGAAAGGCTGTTTTATCTGTCAACCTGCCCGATTTGTGCCGCACTGACACCCCCGTTGTTGCTGGAGTGGCACCCTTGGCCTTTTCCAGTGTAGCAATCCATGCCAGAATGTCCCTACTGGAAACCCCCCCTTCTTCATCATCCGAGAAAGACAGCGCTGGGGCAACGTGTTTTGGAGCAGGCCTCTTAGCAGGCTTCTTGTCCTTAGAAGGGCCTCTCGCTTTCCCCTTAGGCATGTCACAATATTCAAAATCTCCACCGTATAATATTGCTACAAAATGGCCACCAAAAAGCAGGCCTAAACAAAATGGCTGCCAAGAAGGCCCAACTCAAATTGCCCCCCAACAGTAGGGAGCCAAAATGGCAGCTGAGCTGCAATAGGCCCAAAGCTTGCACCGCTGGAGCTCACCCGCCTAGCAGCCACCTTTCGATCTTCAGTGGAAAGGTGGCGGGGCACTGTTACACCCACTAAACCCCAGATAATACCACCAGGCAGCTCCCCACCTAGGTGGAGGGTTGGAGGAAAACTGCATTGCTGCCTAGGCAGGTTCAAGTACACCACTACCCAAAATGCTGCAACAGCCCAGGAAAAACCCCACTGCCTTCACAACAAAGGAGGGCCTAATGACACCATTTTACTGCCGCCTCAGCAACAGTGCAACTACCCACCATTTCCCAGCCACCGCTGCGACTCTGCCTCGCAAGACAAAGTGAGGGAAATTGTCCCTGCAGCCACCACTTCACAACCCTCCTGCCACCTCGGCAGAGGAGGGCCTACTGGCACTGCTGAACTGCTGCCTCTGCGGCAGCTCAACAAGATGCCCTCCCTTGCAACAGCGCCCACAAGGTGCAACGGACACTGCCACCCAAACTCTGTCTTTTCACAGCTCCTCTCAGTACGTGTGCCTCACCTTGCCTCACCTTGTCAGTGCTGCGGCCACTGCCGCAACCACCACCGCTGCACTCTTCACTGCTTGGTTGTATACAAGCTAGGAAGCTAGCTACCTCCCTCTCGAGCATGCGAAGCCAACTGTGGGGCTTGGGAGGCAGTGCCACCTTAAAGAGGCTCAGCCCCACCTCCTGCAAAGCCCGTGCGCTTGGAAGGAGAGGGAAAAGCAGCTTTCTCCTTCTGGGGCTGCAAAAGCAGACCCACGACCTTAGCTGCCTGCCGGCCGGGAAAACCATATTTCATTCAAAAGGCAATGCAATGTGCAAACTAGGAAGAAAAGAAGGGATTTATAATAGCTTATTGCTTTAGAAACTGTGACTAAATCAGTGTTATATGCTACAAGCATCTGGGGGAGCCATTTGGAACTCCCCACTAAAAACTTAAAACATACATAATAAAACAACATTTTAAAATGATTTAAAGCAACCAAAACAGTAACAAGAACACACTATTAAAACAGCTAAAACCAGATCATAAAACAAAACATTTAAAAGAATTAAAACATTGGGCATGAAGGAGAGATCAGTGAGGAAATGCCAAGGAAAATAAAAGTTTTCACCTACTACTGAAGATGCAGGGAGGCAGACAAATTTCCCTGGGGAAAGTTCCAGAGTTTTGGTGTCACAACCAAGAAAGCCTTCTCCCACATTGCCACCTGCCTAATCTCAGAAAGTGGGGCACCCAAATCAGGGCCTTGGAAGGAGAGGTGTCATAGAGGATGTGGAGTGGCACTGTATGTGAGGAAAGGGCTTAATTGTCATGAAATACTAGAGGACAGTGACAACCCAGTGGAAAGTGTCTGGGCAAAGATTAGGGAAGGAAGGACAAGCAGTATTGAGGTTGGGGTCTGTTATAGACTCTATGACCAAGGATATGAGGCAGATTCTGCCCTCTGTGAGCAGCTTAATAGGGTTTCCAAAAAACATGACCTTGTAGTTATGGGAGACTTCAACTTCCCTGAAGACCAAATCAGCTACAAGTCCAGGGTCATGCAACTTACTTCCTTTCTCAAACGGTGGAGGAAGCAATGAGGGGCCTGGTCATATTGGACTTGATATTAACCAACAAGAAAGTTAGTTGACAGGGTAAAGATGGTGGGAACCTTAGGGAGAACTTAACACATCCTCTTAGAATTCCTTTTGCTTCAGAGTACCAAGGGAATTTGTAGCCAAAAGCACAGGTTAGAGTTTAGTAGGGCAAACTTTAATGAACTTAGAGATATGGTGAGAGTTATTCCATGGACAAGCATACTGAAGGGGAAAGGAGCAAGTGAAGGGTTGGATCTCCAAAAAGAGTGTTTTAAGAGTGTTTTAGGCTCAAGTTATCACCATTCCAGCAAGATAGAAATGCAGTAGAAGATCTAAGATGCCAATGTGGATTAATGGAGTGTTCTGAGTTATGGAAGAAAAATGAGATGTTCAAGAAATGGAGGAAAGGAAATGCATCCAAAGAAATGTATCTAGGGGTAGCTAAGCACTGTAGGACAGTTGTCAGAGAGGCCAAAGCTCAGAATGAGCTGAGAATGGCCAGGGGGACACCACAACAAAAGGATGTTCTTCAGATATGTGAGGAGCAAACAGAAGGTGAAGGGGGGGGTGTACCTCAGTTGCTGAGTGAAAATCGAGAAACTCTGACAGAGGACAGGGAGAAGGCAGAAAGGCTCAATGCCTACTTTTCCTTTCTCCCTGAAAAACAGGCCCACCTAGAGATGGTAGTAGGCAAAGCATGACTTTGGGGGCTGCTGGTTGACACGGGCAGAGAAGTTATGGAGAAGCACCTTGCTGCACTGGATGTGTACAACCCCCCTGGGCCAGATGGGGTGCTCCTGAGAGTGCGTAAAGAGTTTCCAAAGAGCTTGCAGACCCTTTGTTGATCATCTTCCAGGACAAGTAATGTGCTGGAAGACTGGCGGAGGGCAAATGTCACCCCAATTTTCACAGAAGGGAAAAAGGACAATCTTGGGAACTACAGGCCAGTCAGCCTGACTTCTGTCCCTTGGGAAGATACTGGAACAGATATTAAAGGTGTCAGTCTACAAGCAGCAGATAGACAACATGGTGATACAGAGAAGGCAGCATGGATTTCTCCCCAACTGATCCTGCCAGACCAACCTCATCTCTATGATTGACAGGCTTACTGGCTCATGGAAATTCTTTCAATGTAGTTTATCTGGATTTCAGTAAAGCTTTTCACAAGGTTCCTCATGATGTTCTGATGGGTAAATGGGTAGACTGTGCACTGTACTCTTCAATGGTTTGATGGATAGGGAACTGGCTGGATAATTGTAGTTTTCAATGGCATCACTTCTGATTCAAGGGAGATGTCCAGTGGAGTGCCTTAGGGCTCAGTCCTGGGACCAGTACTTTTCAATATTTTTATAAGTAGTGTAGACAAGGGTGTGAAAGGATTACTCATTAAATTTGTATATGTCACTAAACTAGGAGGCGTAGCAAACATCCTTGAAGACAGGGATAGAATTCAATGGATCTGAACACACTCAAAAAGTGGAAAGATTTGAATAAAATGCGATTTAACATGGATAAGTGCCAGGTTCTCTACCTGGGTAACAAAAATGCAAAGCATGCATACTGGAGGAGAGATACACTTTTGGGTAGCAGTGTGTGTAAACATAATCTTGGGATACAGGTGGATAGGAAGCAAAATGGTGAATTGGTGGTGGTTGCTGTGAAGCGACTAGAACGCGAAACTGCTCCCTCAGAGGCTCTCAGAGAACTTCGGAGGCTGTTGGAGAGCATCGGAGGCTTCTGGAGGGTGGAGCAACATTGAGAGTTTCAGAGATAGCTTGGAGGCTGTAGGAGGCTGCTGGCTTTTCTTTTTTTGCATAACAAACGGAATTGCAGTTGTAAGAGATGACCTGGACCTGCTGAGCCTGGAACACCTGGTGAAGCCTTGGAGTTAGCAGCCCTGAAGACCATTAAATCACTGATATTAGAGTAGGGCTTGAGAAGTCTAGAGTTAGTTGATTAAATTATCGTACCCTAGGATTGGAGGACTGTAACTACTGCACCCCCCTGTTTAGCTGTGGTTTAAAGTAACAAAGGGGGGGGCAAAGATATCAACTTGAGTAAATCAAAATTTGCCAGCTGTAATTGGAGTTAATGTGGTGTTATATTAGATTGAGGGTGGGGGGAGGTATTGCTGAGGTTAATTAGACTAAAATTGAATGAATGGCTCTTGGAACAGATTAAATTGGGGGATGAAAGTATTGTTAGTTTGAGGGTTGAATTTGGTTTATACTACCCTGTTTAGTGTGGCCTAAAAAGGAAATCTTTTCCTGAAATTATTAAAAAGAGGAATGGAAAGTTTTCCTAGATTGCTGCAAACTGGAGTTTCAAAAAAGTTGACGAGAGGAGGGGAGTCAAACTAAATTGTTAGGGTTGTACTACTGAAGATTGTGTTCAAATACATTGACTCTAGAGTAAATTGTATTTGACAGGAATGTTTATAAAGTTGAGATATGTATATGGCTGGGTTTTGTTATACTGTATGGGGTTAATATCACTGTTATATTAATATCAGTGTTATATGTCACTGCTGCTTGGACTGACACTGAGCTTGCCCGCCATTGCTGGGGGAAACAAGAAGTGAACTGGATGATGGTGGACATAGGGAGGGGGGCCAGTATGGAGTCAGGGATCCCAGTCCTCTGGGGACGTCAGAGGTATGGTGGTGGGAGCTGGTCTCGGCTGAGAAGGGCATGGAGATATGGTTTGCTCGGTGCCCTTCTAACCTGTGTCCCATCCCGAAATACGCTGGGGATGGAGCTAGAAGAAGGAACCTCCCTTCAACATGGATGTTGTGCAATGCCAGGTCCATAAATAATAAGACTGCAACATTGCAAGTCTTCTTTGCAATGAATAATATGGACCTGGTATGTGTGATTGAGACCTTGATGAGAGAAGGCAAAATGGTTGCCCTGGGAGAATTGACCCCCTAGGGTATTTGGTCCTTCATCAGTCCCGAATAGGAGGGGGAGGGGTGGCAATCTTTGCTCAAGAGTCTTTCTCCTTCAAACTGCTACCCACCCCTGAGATCTCTGGCATTGAATGTGTAGGCCTGGTGTGGGGTGCCAAGGAGAGTTCGGCCATCTGCTTGGTGTACTGACCACCTAGCGCACCAGCAGATACCCTGTTGCGCCTGCTAGAGGTGGTGGCAGGGTGGGTCTTGGAGTACTCCAGAGTGGTGGTGTTGGGGGATTTCAACGTCCATGCTGAAGATTCCTCCTCTGTGCAGGCTGTGGACCTGGTAGCTTCCATAGCAGCACTGGGACTCTCCCAATTTGTATCGACCCCCACACACAAAGCAGGCCACACGCTAGACTTGATCTTCGGGATGGTGCTCGATGTGGATCTAGAGGCAATAGAACTGGTGCCATGGTCAGACCACTCGGTTTTGAGGGCTCGACTGGGGATACCACTGTCAGAACCGTGGCTAGATAGTATCCTTACTCCAGTCTGCCTTCTGCAATTAGACAATAGTCCATTGTTTCCAAAAAGCATTTAATGAAGAAAAAGATCATTATAGTCCACTGGCCTGAATGCAATATTCAGGTTGGTACATATGCATTGTTACCAATGACTAGCAAAGCATGAGGTACAAAGTAACAGATCACAGAAGGCCCAACCTCCCCCCATAGTTCTCAAAACAACCCCTTTAAAGTCAGGATAGCGAAAGTTCCCAAGGCCGATTCTTGGTGGAACGTCGGTAGCCAAAACAATCCTGTGAGATAGCTGCCTGGGAATCTTGGCACCTGGGGAGAGAGCACTTAAACACTGAAAGGATTAAATATGGAGTTGGTTAAGTAAAAGCATACAAGACAGCATTCTGAACCTGACATTCTGCCCCCTCTAAGATGCTCCTCCCCCAGGTTTATGTGGGTAACGAGAGTGAAAGGCTCTCACAAGTCTAGGAGCATGAACATGTACAGAATTCACCCATTCATCAAACCCAGAGTCAAAGTCTTTCCACCTGATGAGGTAAAATAACTGATTTCTTTTTATTTTAGAGTCCAATATTTGTTGCACCTCATAGTGGGTCTGGTCATCAATCAAAGTGGGGATTAGAGGGGCCCGAATGTGCCATTGTTCATCAATGGGGGCTTTTTTCAATAGACTAACATGGAAAGTATCATGTACGTGGCGTAGATTTTTTGGTAAATCTAAGGCAACCGTTACTTTGTTGATTACTTTGCGAACAGGAAAAGGTCCTAAGAATTTTAACGCTAGCTTGCGACTGGTTTGAGTTACTTTCAGATTCTTTGTAGAAAGGTAAACAAGATCGCCTGGTTGTAAATCCCATTCTGCCGCACGGTGGCGGTCGGCGTACTTTTTGTAATCCTGTTTGGCTTCGTTGAGGTGTTTTTTGATTTGAGTCCATTGTTGAGCTGCTTCCCCCCACCATTCGGTGACGTCTTTGGAAGTGGTACTAGGAGGGGGGAGCGCTTCAAACGGAAATGGTTTGAAGTGGAAGCCATAGACGACTTTGAAGGGAGTTTCTCCCGTGGAGGCATGGACGCTGTTATTATAGGAGAATTCCGCTAAGGGTAGCAAGTCAAACCAATTATCTTGCTGGAAATTAATGTAACAACGTAGAAATTGCTCTAGTATCTGATTAGTTTTTTCCGATTGTCCATCTGTTTCTGGGTGATGGCTTGAACTGAGACCTTGTTCAATGCCCAGTAGTTGTAAAAGCTCCCGCCAGAAGTTGGCAACGAACTGTCCGCCGCGATCTGAGATCACCTTGGATGGAAAAGAATGTATTTTTACAATGTTTTTGATGAAAATGTCAGCCAGTTTTCTAGCGGAAGGAATCGTGGTGCACGGTATGAAATGAGCTTGCTTGGAAAACAAATCAACCACAACTAGAATACAATTATGCCCCTTCGATGGGGGTAAATCAGTGATAAAGTCCATAGAGATTATTTCCCACGGTCGATTGGGCGTTTCTAAGGGTTGTAAGAGTCCCGGGGGTTTGCCCTTTCGGGATTTGGCGCTGAGGCAGATGGGGCAAGACACAACATATTGGGAAATGTCTTTGCGCATGCCCGGCCACCAAAATTGGCGTTGCACTAAGTAAAGCGTTTTTAAGTATCCGTAGTGCCCCGCCGTGGGGGCATCGTGACAACGGTGTAACACTTCTTTCCGCAAACTTTTGGGTACAGAGAAGCGATCTCCCCAAAGCCATTCCCCTTGGGCGGACTGTTGCAGTTTGTCTTTGGGCACATTCCCCCCCTCCTTTTCCACTTCAGCTTTCAGCTTCTCTCTCCATCCCTGGTCAGGTTGACGGGAGGGGTTTGTGCGGCTGCGAGTGGTCACCACGCCCCCTAATTGCGTAGGTGAAAAGACTGTGTCAATTGTCTCCTCCCTTTTGCTTTTGTGTTGGGGCATGCGTGATAGCGTGTCGGCCAAAAAGTTAGTTTTGCCCGGAAAAAAGTTTAATGTGAAGTTGAATTTGGAGAAAAATTCCACCCATCTCAGTTGTTTGGCGTTTAGCCTGCGAGGGCTGCGAAGGGCCTCTAGATTCTTATGGTCCGTCCAGACTTCGAACGGATAACGGGCTCCTTCTAACCAATGTCTCCAGTTAGTGAGAGCTGCTTTTACAGCAAAAGCCACTTTTTCCCATACATTCCAATTTCTTTCCGCCTCCGAAAACTTTCTGGAAAGGAAGGCGCAGGGTTTGAGCTTTCCGTCCGCCCCCCGCTGTAGCAGCACGCCCCCAATCGCCATGTCGCTGGCGTCGACCTGTACTATGAAGGGGCGGTTTTCATCGGGGTGTTGCAGGACGGGCTCTGAGACAAACTGCGTTTTAAGGTGATTGAACGCTGTTTGGCATTCTGGTGTCCACGACAGTTTTGCGCTCAGCTTTTTGGCCTGGTCCCCCTTGTCTTTGGTTTTTAATAGTTCAGTTAGGGGGAGTGTGATTTGAGCGAAATTTGCAATGAATTCTCTATAGAAGTTGGCAAAGCCTAAGAATGATTGCAGTTCTTTGTGGGTCGCGGGGGTTTGCCAATTTAATACGGCCTGTATTTTGCTTGGATCCATTTTTAAGCCCTCTTGAGAAATACAATAGCCTAAATAAGTGAGTTCTGTTTTGTGGAACTCACATTTAGAGAGCTTAATGGGCAGTTTGTTATTCATGAGAGTGGTTAAGACCCTCTTTACAAGGTCCACGTGTTCCTCTTCGGTCTCTGAATAGATTAACACATCATCTAGGTACACCACAACGCCTTTATATAAAAATTCATGCAGTACTTCATTGATCATAGACATGAAAACCGATGGGGCCCCGGCCAGGCCAAAAGGCATAACTAAATATTCATATTGGCCGAGAGGCGTATTGAACACGGTTTTCCATTCATCCCCTTTTCGGATACGAACATGGAAGTAAGCGTCTTTTAAATCTAATTTCGTAAAGACCTTACCTTGGGCCACGACGTTGAGTAGATCTCTGATGAGCGGGATGGGGTAGGCGTTGCTGGAGGAGATGGCGTTAAGTCCCCGAAAGTCTGTGCACAGTCTTAAGCCCCCGTCCTTCTTTTTGACGAAAAGCACTGGCGCAGCATGGGGACTGTTAGCAGGGCGAATAACTCCCCTTTGGAGATTGAGATCGATGAACTTGTGGAGCTCTTCCCTTTCGTTGGGACTCATGGGATAAAGATGGCCCTTGGGCAGTGAGGCTCCCGGTATTATTTCAACGGCACAGTCCGTCCTCCTGTGAGGAG
This sequence comes from Eublepharis macularius, assembly GCF_028583425.1. NCBI lineage: Eukaryota > Metazoa > Chordata > Lepidosauria > Squamata > Eublepharidae > Eublepharis > Eublepharis macularius. Next base: position 123,400,245 of record NC_072792.1, read on the forward strand.
GTAAAACATTGGCCTCTTCCTCGGTGAAGGCTCGGGTGTATGCTCTGTATTGCTTGGGTATTTGGTTGATTTCTTCCTGGGTGAGGAGGGCAGATTCATTTATGGTTGGGTCCTTGCCCCAGTTTTGATCCCAACGGTGATTTTTACATGATTCATGGGTAAACGTGATACTTCCCTCTGCCCAGTTGATATAAGGGTTATGATCGCATAACCACCGGCTTCCCAGGATTAAGGGGTATTTCGCTGTGGCACTAATGACGAATGATCTTACTTCCCAATGTTGTCCCATACCGGTTAGGATTGGAGTGGTTTCAGTAGTGACTGGATTCATGTTGGAACCATCCATTTGCTCGAATATTACCGGTATTTCCAAATCTTTTATCGGAAGCACTAGTCCATTAACTAAAGCTGGCGCGATAATATCTCTGGAACAGCCCGAATCGATTAGAGCTTGTACGCGGATATGCATTTTCTTGTTTGGATTCACCAACGTTACTGGTATGAATAGTATGGACCCATGGGGTCGGTTTGGAACCGGAACCCCCGAAGGTTTGATCTGCCGTTTGGGTCCCTTTACGACAGATCCATTTCGTTTCCCGATGCGGGGCTCTCAGGATTCTCTCCCCCCGTTAGGGCAGTCGGATCCTCCTCCATGACTTCCTCCAATTCCAGTCCTCTCTTGGGAAGGCTTCTCCTCGACGCCCCCCTACCTCTTGGAGCAGATCTTGGAGCTGGAGTTGGGCGCGATGGCGCCGGGTAGGCTGCGGGGGCTGGGCGTCGTAGTTGGAGCAGAGGTCTTTGCACAGGCCGATATGGGCATTGTGCCGCAAAATGACCGCTTTGGCCACACTGCAAACAGAGCCCCTGTTGCCATCTAGCATCTCTTGCTCCACGAGTGGCATATCCAGCCCCCCGGCTTCCCCGGAGGGGAGTGGAGGAACGTCTTTGGCCCGTAGGTTGTTGGTGTTCTTCCACTAAACGCACTTCTAGTAGACGATTTTCAACTTTGCAGGTTAATTGTATCCACCCTAACAACGTAGGAGGGTTATCTTGCATGAGAGCTCGGTCTAGCAATTTGGGATTCAACCCTTGCTTGAACAAAATAATCTTGGTAGACTCCTCATATCTCGGGCATTTGGCAGCAAGCTGTCGGAACTTTGTAGCATAGTCTCTAGCCGACATGCTGCCTTGTCTAATTGCTTGCAATTCCGTTCTGGCCCTGGTTTCTTCTAGGGGATCTTCATACTGGGCGCGGATCGCATCCACTAGCCCTTGGAGCGTATCTAATTCGGGGGCCCCCACGTTATACAGTCCCACATACCAATCGGCAGCTTTACCTTGCAGGCGTGATCCCAGGTGTTCTATTTGGCTGGCCTCACTCCCGAAAAGATGCCCCCACCGGTTGAAGAATTGCACCACTTGTACAAGGAAAAATCCCAATTTGGAAGGGTCTCCATCAAACGTAGCGTCCAGTTTGACCCATCCCATGGGAAGATCTTGTCTAGGAGCTGGTGCCGGCATTGGGTAGGCGTCAAGCGGAGCGAGTTGTAAGGGAGGCTGCCGCGGCGTCGGTGGTAACTGTGGAGGATATTGTGGGTAAGGTTGAGGTGGAGGTTGGTGCGGTAAGAGCGCTCCCGGAATCGACTGCGGAATCCCCGGTGCCCCCGGAATCGGCTGGGGGGTTGGCTGGGGTCCTCTTGGAGCCGGATGTACTGGCGTTGGCTGAAGAGGTGTCGGACGCTCTCTTGGTGGGGCCCCAGGTGCTGGTTGAAGGGGAGTGGGGGCTGGCCGCAGCGGAGGTGGGTGAGGAGAGATGGGTTGAAGAGGAACCGTATCCCCTCGCGGCCCCGGTGTCGGAAGAGGCCTATCCGCTCCTCTCAGAAGGCTTGGGGGCTGGTTCGCTTGTGTTGTGGGTGGCGGGACTACCGGAGAAGCTGGCTCCAGTGGTTGTCTTGGTTCGTCTCCACCTCCTCCATTCCCATTTCCCGTTGGAATTACAGGGCGATCGGGACGAGGGTATTCTGGGTATGGCTCTCCATCTCCTGGTACAATCGGTTGATCGGGGCCAGGATCATCTGGGCAGGGCCCTTCCCCGGTGACCGAGTCCTCGTCTCCCGTCTCTGGAGGCTGTTGCGGCCACAATTGATTTTGCAGGTTAGTCAAACTTTGGCTGATGCCAGGTAGGCCAGTTGGCGGAACATGATCCCTGTCTCCCGCCACTAGTACCGACAGCAGGTGGACGGCATTCGCCAAACTTTCTTCCATACTTAACAGTCTGTTCTCCAACAGCTGTACTCTATCCGTAGGTTCCTCCTCCCGTGATTCAGTAGACCCCACATCTCCCATCGTTTGTGAAGTCGGTATAGTTTCGAGCGGCGGCCCCATAGTTAACGTCTGCTGCCACGGCAAGGGTGTTTCTAACCCTTGTTCCTCTTGCGATTTTGCCGCTAACACTCCTTTCGTCAGACCAGTGATTGCCGAAATCCCTGAGTCAATGGCAATCGTCCGGCTCTGGAGCTGCACCCATTGGTGCTTGCTTACATCCTGTTGCCCCGACCACGGGGTGACTTCTGCATAATCTCAACTCAGGGCGCCACGGCGGGACGTTTCCCACTCCGTTTGCTCGGTCGTCCTGTTCCAAAACAGCCACGGTCGGCCACCTGTTTGCTCGGGTATGGATTCCAAGCTGCGCCGGCTATCCAACTGTAGCTGTGTAAACATTGCACTGGCCCTCCACTCTCTCGTTTCCCTTGGCCTTGCACCCCACTGCGTCAGGGTGGCCAAGCTGAAGAGTGGCACGGCTGTAGCTCTAGGCCGCGTACCTGCATTGCTAGGAGCGAGGGTATAAATCGTTGTAACCGAGGAGCTCTCTCCCCTCGTTACAGGTTCTTGGGATTCCAACCCTTGAGATCCGGGAGAGGCATACGGGTCAAACAAAGGATCCCTGACTGGGACAGCTTTGGAGTCCGTCTGATCCGGCTTAGGCATTGGAAAAGGTGATTGGTAACAAAATGTCAGAACCGTGGCTAGATAGTATCCTTACTCCAGTCTGCCTTCTGCAATTAGACAATAGTCCATTGTTTCCAAAAAGCATTTAATGAAGAAAAAGATCATTATAGTCTACTGGCCTGAATGCAATATTCAGGTTGGTACATATGCATTGTTACCAATGACTAGCAAAGCATGAGGTACAAAGTAACAGATCACAGAAGGCCCAACCTCCCCCCATAGTTCTCAAAACAACCCCTTTGAAGTCAGGATAGCGAAAGTTCCCAAGGCCGATTCTTGGTGGAACGTCGGTAGCCAAAACAATCCTCTTCTGTGAGATAGCTGCCTGGGAATCTTGGCACCTGGGGAGAGAGCACTTAAACACTGAAAGGATTAAATATGGAGTCGGTTAAGTAAAAGCATACAAGACAGCATTCTGAACCTGACAACCACCACCCCCTCACAAGGGCGGTGAGCTGATTTATGCTTGCCAGTGGAGAATCATGGATCCAATTGGATTCCAGAATGCTCTGCGGGATCCTGTGCTCCATGGCGGTTCATTAGATGAGCTGGTGGAGGACTGGCAATGCCAGCTGTCTGAAGCCATCGACAAAATTGCTCCTCATTGCCCTCTTTGCCCCCATGTAAGACGGGCTCCCTGGTATACAGAGGAGCTTTGAGAGAAGAAGGGGAAACTAAGACGGCTTGAGTGAGTGTGGCGGCAATCTCTTGACGAAGAGGCAAGATCATCTTATAGGACGTTTATGAAAGCCTATGAGATGGCGATGAAGGCTGCGAAGAAAGAGTTCTATACAGCCTCAGTCGCATCAGGTAGCTCACACCCAGCAAAATTGTTCAATGTGGTTCGGTCACTGGTCTCCCTCCCAGGGGGAGGCCATCAAATTCAGAATTTGGACATTAGCTGTGAGGCTTTTGGGAGCTTTTTTGCGGATAAAATTTTGTCTCTCCACCATGACTTGCCAGCCACACTTGATACAGTAAAAGAACTAGAGATCCCTTGGCCATCTTTAGGGTCAATATTTGATCAGTTCAGTCCACTTTCTGGGGAGGAGATTGATAGGACCCTGCAATCAGTTAGGCCCAGCACGTGCCCCCTGGACGCATGCCCATTGTGGCTGGTAAAGACCAGTGCTGATGGTCTATGGTCCTCATTGGAGGCCATTGTTAACACATCCTTGGGCACTGGGGTTTTTCCCGGGCCATTAAAAGAAGCTGTGGTGAGACCTCTCTTGAAGAAACCATCCCTGGACCCTACCGACCTGGTCAATTATCTCTCAGTTTTGAACCTCCCATTTCTGGAAAAGATGATTGAGCAGGTGGCGGCAGAACAGATACAGGGTTTCCTGAAGGATGTCTCAGCCCTAGATCCCTTTCAGACCAGGTTCCAGCAAGGACATGGGACGAAGATGCTTCTGGTCACCCTCATGGATGACCTTCACAGACATCTGGATTGAGGTGGTTTAGTGCTGCTGATACTATTGGATTTGTCAGCAGCGTTCGACACAGTCTATTACGATCTTCTGACCCACCGTCTCGCCGATGTGGGGATACGAGGGACTGCTTTATAGTGGCTTGTTTCTTTTCTCCACAGTTGGGGGCAGAGGGTGGCACTTGGGGAGAAATTGTCACCCCGTCACCCATTGGTGTGCGGGGTCCTGCAGGGGGCAATACTCTCCCCTTTATTGTTTAACATCTTCATTCGCCCCCTTGCCCAGTTGGTGCAAAGCTTCGGGCTTGGGTGTCATCAATACGCAGATGACACCCAGCAGTATCTAATGATGGACGGATGGCCCGACTCAGCTCCAGATGTCCTGGAACATGCGTTTGCAGCCGTGACTGATTGGTTGAAACAGAGTTGACTGAAGCTGAACCCAACAAATACAAAAATCCTGTACTTGAGCCACGGGGGACTGGGTTCGGGACTCCGGCTCCCAGCCCTCGATGGGGCACAGCTTGTGCCAGTTCAGAGGGTCAGGAGTCTGGGGGTGATCCTGGATGCCTCCCTGAAAATGGAGGTACAGGTCATAGTGGTTGTCAGTTTTTTTTCCCTCCTGCGACAGACCAGGAAACTTGTCCCCTACCTGTCTACCTGTGACTTAACTACAGTGATCCAGGCAACAGTTATCGTTAACTCGTTCTACGTGAGCGTAACCCGGAGATTGCAGCTGGTGCAAAATGCAGCAGTGCGCATCATTATGAAAGCACCAAATAGGGCACATATTACACCAATACTGCATGAGCTGCATTGATTGCTAGTGGTGTACCAGATCAGGTTCAAGGTTCTGGTATTGACCTATAAGGCCTTGTGTGGACTGTGGCCAGCGTATTTGAGGGACCGTCTCTCCCCGTATATTCCCCGGAGGACCCTCTGATCGGCAGAAAAACAGCTGTTATCATTCCCTTGCCCCAAGGAGGCCCTCCTTGCCTTGACTAGAGCCAGGACTTTCTCAGTCCTGGCTCCTACCTGGTGGAACACTCTGTCTACTGAGACCAGGGCCCAGCAAGATCTACTGTCTTTCTGCCTGGCCTGTAAGACAGCATTGTTCCACCAGGGTCATGGCTGAGGTTGGGCCTCCACTGGCCAGAGGATGCAACATCTACCCTCCTCCCTGAGAAAGTTGCCCACCCCTGTTTGTTATTCAGTTGCTGTTGCTGTGCTGCTGTATCCAGATGTATTGCTGTATTGTTGGTTATTAGTTGTATTTTTGCCACCAGGCAAAAGAGTGCTGCTATTTTTATATGATGTTTTAATGTTTTAATATGGAATGTTTTAAAATTATTTTAAGGTTGTTATCTGCCCTGAGCCCATTTGTGGGGAGGGCGGGAAACTAATATGAAATAAATAAATAAATAAATAAATAAATGAATAAATATGAGCAGTCAGTGTAATGCAGCAGGCACAAAAAGGCGAACATAATCTTGGGGTGTGATGCAGCATTGTGATGCAGCAGGCAAAAAAGAGGAACACAATCTTGGGGTGTATTAACAAAGACATAACAAACTACTATATACCACATTGGTCAGGCCCCACTTAGAATATTGTGTGCAGTTCTGGAGGCCTTATAAGAGCCCCATGGCGCAGAGTGGTAAGCTGCAATACTGCTGCCCAAGCTCTGCTCACTACCTGAGTTTAAGTAGCCAGCTCAAGGTTAACTTAGCCTTCCATCCTTCTGAGGTTGGTAAAATGAGTACCCAGTTTCCAGGGGGTAAAGTGTAGATGACTGGGGAAGGCAATGGCAAACCACCTCATACCAAATGTCTGCCAAGAAAACGTGGTGATTTAACATCCCCTTATGGGCCAGTAGTGACTTGGTGCTTTCACAGGTGACTACCTTTACCTTTTTTTTTTCTGGAGGCCTAACTTCAAAAAGTATGTGGACAAATTAGAACATGTGCAGAGGAGTGCAACCGGGATGATCAGGGGCCTGGAGACCAAGCCCTAAGAGGGAAGACTGAGGGACCTCAGAATGTTCAGTTTGAAGAAGAGGAGGTTGAGGGAGATATGATTACTCTTTTTAAGTATTTAAAAGGCTTTTGCTTAGAGTCTCTATCTGAGATGCCTGGGTGCAAGTTCATCAAGTGTCGGGATGTTAGCTGGGAAGCATAGCTTTGAAAGACAGAGCTGGCGGAGATTGCTCCAGACAGGATGATTTCTCTCACAGCCCTCTGCCGCCTATGGAGTGCCAGACTATTTCTCTTTTTGTGGCTTTTACCCTGCCACACTCACTGTTTAAAACTCTGAATTTGCCTCAGCAGAGTAAAAGCTCTGGACGGAGAGACACCAGAGCCGGCAGAGGGCTGTGAGTGAATCCTTCCCCTCCAAAGCAATCTCCATTGGCTCTGGTGTCTTCCTTTCTGGAATCTTTACCCTACCAAGTTCAATGGTGGCAGGGTAAAAGCTCCAGAAGGGGATACAGTCCTGCATACTAGAGGCAGTGGAGGGCTATGAGAGAAGCCATCCCCTCCAGAGTGCTCTCTGCCAGCTCTGACATGTATAACTGTGCTTCCCAGTTAACATTGCATGTCCCAACACATGAAGAACTCGTGTCAAAAGTATTGTGTAGAAAAACTCTTAGAGAAGGAAAGGGGCTGTTGCTGTTGGCAGCAGAGGATAGGACTTGAAACACTGGGCTTAAACGACAGGAAGGAAGGTATTGGCTTGACATTAGGAAAACTTCAAATTCAGAGTAGTTTGGCACTGGAATTGGCTGCCTAGGGGATTCGGTTTCGTTTTCTCGGCCATGTCGGACGCTCCTCTTCGCAGGTCCGAGAGGAAGCGCCCGAGCAGCCTGACCGGGCGGCTGATCTGCAAAGATTAGCCCCCAGGACTCCCAGGGAGGGAGTCAGGGTCTGGGACGCTGCGGGAAGAGCCCTCTGGCAAATTGATGCAGGGGGTGAATTGCCCTTTTGTCCCCATGGAGGCCAGCAGACGTGCGCGGCACCTTGCGTGCTGCCGGGCCATGGAAAACGGCAAAGAACAGGACTAGGTGGAAGCCTGTAAGAAAGCGAATCCCTTCTGTTATTACAAGCGTATGCGAAGGAGTGGTGGGATCTGAAGTTAAGAAGACTCGGATTTCTTCCCCCTTGCTGAGTTTCAGAAGGTTGGCGGTCCCCCCCCCCCAAAATGGCAGCGAAAAAGCAGAGTCCCGCTTTGGGCAAGTCAATCTCGGCTGCCCTGCAGGGAAAAGGGGAGTCGCTCGAGGATTTGGTGAAAAGGTCGGTTATCGAAGCCATAAAACCCTTTGTTGACAAGCTGAATGAAACAGATCAAAGGGTGGGATTAATTGAGAGCGATGTGAAAGCCATTAAGGAAGTAGGGGGGGCAGAGAAGTCTGCTCGGGAAAATGCGTCACTCATGAGAGCAACGAACAAGGAGCTAAAGCTGGTGGGAAACCAGCTGATCGGGCTGCAAGTGGAACGAACACAGACTATTTTGCATCTCCAGAATGTTAAAGAGGAGGAAAACGAGGATCTAAGGGAGCTTGCCTCGGAATTATTGGCGACACCCACGAGGGCAACTAAGGAAGAAGTAAAAAGCGCCATTTTGGAAGTCCGTCGGGCTTCTTCAAAATATGCAATGAAGCGGCAGCTGCCTCGCGAGATTTTTATTGAGTTTTCATCTAGGAGGGTCCGGGACACTATCCTATTTAACTCATATAATGTGGACTTGGACTTTCTGGGAAACAAAGTCAAGATACTGAAGGACGTTCCATTTCTAGTTCGGAAAAGAAGATTTAAGTATAAAAAGCTCGCAGCTCTCCTGAGGGAACGAGGGATAAAGTATAAATGGCTATTTCCGGAAGGAATTTGGTTCAATTATAAAGATCAAGCTTACAAGATAAATTCAGAAGATCAGGTAAGGGATTTTGTGGACAAAAATCAAGAATTTGGGCAAGACACCAAGCAAAAAGAAGAAGATCTGAAGCCTGAAGGGAGGGGGGAGGCAACGAGCGCAGTGGCTGCAGCTCCTCAGAGAGAACTGCGTCCGAGGCCTAGGGGGGGGGGGAAAGAAGATATAATTTGGGCTGTAATTTGTATTTTGTAAGGTCAACCACTCCATCATTACTTTATGAAGGTTTAAATTTTTAACTATGGCAGTATGAAGGGAAAGCATTGTAGTGTAGTGTTTATTGTTTGTATGTTACCTCCCCCCCTTTTCCCAGCCCTCCTTCCCTTTTTCTCTCTTTTTTCCCTTTTCCCCTTCCCTTGTACTTTTGTAGTTTTTTTTTCTGTAGGTTTCTGTCTTAGATAATAAAAAATAAAAATTTTCAAAAAAAAAAAAAAGGAATTGGCTGCCTAGAAATGTGGTAGGTTCCCCCTCACTGACAGTCTTCAAGGAGCAGTTGGACAAATACTTGTCAGGAATGGTTTAGGCTGTTCCTGCACTCGTCAGGGGGGTGGACTAGATGATCTGTAAGACCTCTTCCAACTCTATGATTCTATGATTCTAAGATTACTACAGCAGCTTAGTAGATTTATAAGGGAGCAGGCTGTCAAATAGGTATATTGGTCCCAAACCACACAGATCTGAAGATTGGCTCTGCTGCACCCACTTTGCTAAGGTAGAGAGCAGGCTGAGAAGCATGGATCTTTCCTTTCCTCCAGCTACCAGCTGGCTCACATGGGGCAGCATGGAATAGTCATGAGTAGAAGCCTGTAAAAGAGATGATAGTGGCTGCCTAAATTCATGTTGGCCAAGCAAGCAGCAGGAGCTCCAAGGGAAAGGCAATCTGAACATTCTGGGCACATGCAAACCCTCTGTTGGATTCTTTGCTTGAAGTGTCTGCACATACATGATGGGGAAACTTGAAGCCACACGAAAAGGATTGCTCTTCTTTTACCTCAATTCGAGCAGAGGCTTAAGAAATGATGTAAGACAAGCAGAACCAGCTTGGTTCTTTTTTTCTACATCCACAAAAATCTGTGTGAATCATTGCATGAGTCTATGCAGTGTGCATATTTACTCCCCAGTCTGCAAACCCATTGAGAAACCTTGTACCTGCCAGTTTCCAAGGATCCCTCTCCAGTTTCTAAATGCATTATTATAAGATGTAGTATTAATTTACCTACTTGTCTCAATGTGCTCAAACTGAAACTACAGCCCAATAATCAGAACACTTATTTGTGCTGCATAGCCAGTAAACGGTTATGTTTTGGAAGTAATTTCAAATGCTTATTCTGACATTCTAAGTTTCTAGGCTAGTGAGACTTACTAATGGGAGACTTACTACTTATCACCATGGGATATCTCTTTCATTATCGCCTAAATAACACTTTCGCTTATGAAAGAGCCATTTATATCCTTTTGACATATTCAGCCAACCTTCAAGAAATAATTGTTTGCCCACAGATTCATCATGGTGCCCACTGTTGTCCCATGTAGTGCAAGGGGGCTGTGTGCCATTCAGTTAAATGCAAGCTGAATTGCAGATTTAAATCAGAATCCGCTGTCATTTGAAAGTATAATACATGCCCTGACATTTAGTGTTATTTCAAGTTTATGTGTTCAATACCGTACGTTGTTTTTATAGTACTGTTACACAAAACAAGAAAATAACCTTCCATTGACATAGTATTGGGATGTAATTTACTTGCTTTCAGTGTTGGATTGAGACCTCTTATTAACATTTATTTTTGTATTGAATAATGCTGAGATCCCCAGGCAAAGCACTTCAGTCTGGAATTCACTTATGCATGCCAAGAGGATAGGTTTTAAATCCATGCAAGCTGAGAGAGTTATTTTAGATGAATCAAAGGAATAAATACGATATCCAGGATATGCCCTCATTGTTTGTACTGTCCAAGATTATGTAATTTAATTTTCTATAATATTAGCAAGTCAAATGCGGACACAAAGCTATGCTGTTATATGTTGTTACAATGAAGCAAGTAAACAATGGCTTGCGTAAACTTTGAGCTCCCCCTCCTCCCCTGTAGAAGTTTTTTTGAATATTTCTTCTTTCATATGTCTGCTGAGGATCCCTTATGTATCTGCCATAGGATCCACACGTTTTCCTGAGGATTCTGGAGCATGTTCTAGGACATACAGCCAATTTAACCAATCTTATTTGGACCACATCTAGCACTCCCTGCCCATTACAGGGAAAGACATAACAACCTACCTTTCAACTACCGTGACTAATCTTTTTACTGAGGAGTTCTAAGTTTCCAAGGACCCACTGCCTTATACATTCAAAGGTCTCCTGAAATTTTCAACTGGTTTAGGACATATTACAGAAACAGTAGTGGTGGTGTTATGAGCTGATAACACCATAGAAAAGGCCATTAATCCACAAAATCTGATGATGACCACTACATCTTAGACTATTTTTTTAAATAAAAAAGATTGGGCAAATTCAAGAAAGATTGGTCTCTCAAAAGAAATGATCACTAAATGAAATATTCCTAAGAAGATGTAATATATCTCTGAATATCAGAGGATGGAGAAAAACAATAGGAGGCTGTTTACCTGTAAACATCTTGCTGATAACCATTGGAAACAGAATGCTGAGACAAGATGGCACACCCAGTGGCATGTGAAATATGCTTAGGCTGGGGGCCACTTTTTGCCTCACTGCACGGAGGGAGGGACAGCCTTACATTCCTGGGCATCCAGGCTTTGGGAGGTGGGGCCTGGCCCTGTAAATGGTGGCTCCGCCTCTGTAGGGCTCAGTCAGCTTTGAAAGCTCGGCCCACCCACTGCACCCTATGGCAGTACAGGATTAGCTGGTTGCTGGTTATCAGGGCCAGGTAGGAATTTTTTCTCCTTTTCCCAAATTGGCACAGGTAAGAGGTGTTTTTCGCCTACCTTGTACTGTCTTGTAGGAGTGGTATTTGGAGTGCTGGAACTGTAACCTAGGTCCCTGGAAGGTTAGATTTGGGTAGACAGAGCGGGCCGGTGAGCACTCAGTGGCACCTCCCCATTGGTGGGGAATAGGGGTCTGTCAGCGATCGGTTGGCAGGCTGTATGGCTGCCAGCTGAGAGGGCAGACTGCCTGTGGGACCCCCTGTACAAGTCCTTCCCTTGGGCTTCACGGCTGGGGTGTATGGAGCTTTAAGGGGGAACCATTCACCTGGCCGGCCGAGTTACAACCATTCGCATGGATTGCTTGCACCTGGGGCAGGGGTGACTCACCCAGACAGGTCAGGGAGGAGGTGTGGGGTGATCCCTTGGTCCTGACCTGTACTGCTAGTGATGCCCTTGCCATTATTAAGTTTAATGTTGGTCAATAAATGGCCCAAATTTATACCCAAGCCTTGTGTCTGTCTCTTCATTCCGAATTGGGGGGGGGGGAGGCAAAAAGCTTTGGGCTTGCCTAGCAAAGGTAGTTCCTATTTTCTCAGTCTATGACTGTTGCTTCCCTGAAACAGTCTATTATGCCTGCATTGACAAACCCATCCACTGCTTCTGGACTGAAAAAATGTGTGTGTATATATGTGGTCTAGATCAACAGAAGAAGATCATTTTTCACTGTGCATATCTTTGCTTTAAAATTCTCCAGCTTCTACATGAAATAACAGTTTCAGGATCTGGACATTTCCAATCCTTAAAAGTTACCGAAACCAAATTTGCCTATCTTCTGTTGGCTGCTTCTCCTTCAACATCTTCAGCTATTGTCAGAGTATAATAATTTCTAACCTTAATAATGATTTATAGAGTAGTTTTTATCTATTGGCTGCAAATTATCTTTTGTACGTATCCAGGCTTCCTAACTTTGACATATGGAGAGATAAGGGCTAACTCATGCTACAGTTTTGTATTGAGAAGCCAACATTGCCCTCCCATTTGGAATAAAGAGACAGACACAAGGCTTGGGTGAAACAGGGCCATTAAATGACCGATTTATTTATAATTAATTAACCTGTAAACTTAATAACGGCAAGGGTGAAACTAGCGGTACTGTTGAGCGAGGGGTCACGCAGACCTGCTCCTCAACTAGCATGGGCGAGCACCCCCTGCCCCAGGTGCGAGCCATCCATTGCATGGCTGTAACCCGGCCGGCCAGGCGAATGGTTCCCCCCTTTAAAGCACCATACACCCCAGCCGTAAGGCCCGAGGGAAGGTCTTTTCCAGGGGGTCCCAGGGCAGCCTGCCCTCTCAGCTGGCAGCCGTAAAGCCCGCCAGCCGATCCGCGACAGGCCCCCAATCCCCACCAATGGGGCTGTGCCACCGGGTGCCCACCGGCCCGCTCTGCCTACCCCAACTAACCTGCCAACGGGCAAACCCAACCTACACCTAAACGCAGCAGTACAAGGTAGGCGAAAAACACCCCGCACCAACAGCCAAACAGGTACGAGGCGAAAAAATTCCTACCTGGCCCTGAAAACCAGCGACCGGCTAAACCTGCACTGCTAAACACAAGGGAGTGGAGGGGGGGGGACGAGCGCGCGAGAGCAACTGCGCCACTGGGAGAGCGGGGCCAGCCTAAGAATGGCCGGCCACGCCCCCTTCTAAACACCCGGATGCCCGGGAAAATGCTGCCCTTATCCATACGGAAGGGCAAAGCGCGGCACCCGGGTAAGCGCGCAAGCGCGCCCCGGGGGTGCCGATTTGCCCTCCCATTTGGAATAAAGAGACAGACACAAGGCTTGGGTGAAACAGGGCCATTAAATGACCGATTTATTTATAATTAATTAACCTGTAAACTTAATAACGGCAAGGGTGAAACTAGCGGTACTGTTGAGCGAGGGGTCACGCAGACCTGCTCCTCAACTAGCATGGGCGAGCACCCCCTGCCCCAGGTGCGAGCCATCCATTGCATGGCTGTAACCCGGCCGGCCAGGCGAATGGTTCCCCCCTTTAAAGCACCATACACCCCAGCCGTAAGGCCCGAGGGAAGGTCTTTTCCAGGGGGTCCCAGGGCAGCCTGCCCTCTCAGCTGGCAGCCGTAAAGCCCGCCAGCCGATCCGCGACAGGCCCCCAATCCCCACCAATGGGGCTGTGCCACCGGGTGCCCACCGGCCCGCTCTGCCTACCCCAACTAACCTGCCACCGACAGAGCCAAGCCTCTGCTTAGGCCCTGACGCCCCACATCTCCTGCAGGGACAGCAACAACCCTTGCCGCAAATCGGTCAGGAAGATTCCATTGCCCTTGACAGAAAGGTGAATCCCATCTCCTCTGTAGAGGTCTGCATAGGAATCACGAATACGTGGATGGGGCAAATAAATCCCCAGCCCTGCCACCAATGCCCTGAACATAGCCTTGTTGGCCTTGCGCCTGGCCCGCTCTACAGCGTCATGATCTATCGCCTCCCTCCAGACCCGACGTGGGAGGATGGCCGACCAAATAATGAGAACGCCAGGCCACTTCTCAGAAATGAACTTTAAATCGGCCTGAGCCTGTAAAGTGAGGGCCTTTCCCTTAATCCAACCCAAATCATTCCCACCTAAGTGGATCACTAAGAAATTAGGAGGAGGGGAACACCTTCCCTCAAACAAGAGTGGCAACAGGCCCGGCCAACGCAGGCCCCGACGGCCCTGCCACTCAATCCGAGCCCACTGGCTAAGGCCAAGCTGGGACCCCCACGGAGTCCTCTTGGCCTGATGTGCGGCCCAAAAGATCATGCTGTGTCCGCATATGAGGATCCGACACCTCCCACGGCGAACCACAGCACCTATAGAAGAAAGGAACAATTAACCAGAGCTTACAATGGGGGTGGTAGAGGACGAACATATCCCCTGTAAGCTGCCGAACGCCAACGCCCCACCCTGCGGACGGCCACTTCCGGGTACCCCATGGCCGCTGCTGTTGAGGCAGCTCCTATTCGAAACGAATGAGAACAGAATTTGAACCCCTGGAGGCCCAGCTTGTCCAAAGCTCTCTTTGTGACGGACCAGAACTGGTACCTTGTAAGAGGGGTCCCGTCACTGTGGCGAAAAAGAGCTCCACCCTCGGAGCCCCTTGCCTCAATATATGCCCGAAGCGCCCGCACCGGGCAGAGGCCCTGCTCAGCACACGGACCAAGCTGGACAACAACACCCTTCCGAACCTGATCAGTCTTAGATCGCCTAAGACAAATGGAAACACCATCCCCTACAAACTTCACGTCACGAGCCTGAAGGGGTCTGTCAGACCCATCCGCCCGCGACTGAGCCACAAGCTCGCCTATCCTGAACGCCCCAAAAAAGGCAACGAGAGAAGCCGCGTGAAACAGGAGGGCCTCGTACTCAGATGAGCACAATGTGCCCCATACAGCACTTAAGCCCGTCAAAATGGATGGAGAAATGGGTTGCCTAGAGTCAGGTCGAAAACCGGCCTCCCTAGACCACCCTTCTAACATTTTTCGGACCCTAAAGTCCCCTGTTACCTCCGCGAAACCGCGAGCCTTGCTGGCGAAGGCCAATGCGGCCAAAAGCCCCCGTATGGACTTTACAGACAAGCCGGCCCCCTTCCTATCTACGCAGAACTGCATGAGGTGCTCTGCGGGAATGGGCCAACATTGCTCCAAACCAGCGTCCAACCGGAAGCCAGCAAACTGACGCACCGCGCGATCATACGACCTTCTGGTGCTAGGAGCGATGGCTAAACGGATGGCCCTGGATGCTTCGGACCTCCAAGGTTCCACAGCTCCCCTGGCATCTGGACAGGCAAAGCGTCGGCGTCCGGGGCCAATTGACGAAAACGCTCCATCTGCTGGCGAGACAAAGCGTCCGCCACCCCATTGTCCAGACCTGGAACGTGCACTGCCCTGAACAAAAGGTTCAGCCGGAGACACCTAAGCGTAAACGGCCGGACCAACCGCATGACCCTCGGCGACCGGGATGACAAGGAGTTAATAACCTGGACAACCGCCATGTTATCGCACCAGAAGTGGACAGCATGGTTGGCCAGTTCGTCACCCCAAAGCCAAACCGCTACTAAGATTGGAAAAAATTCCAAAAATGTCAAATCTTTAATAATGTCCCCACGGTGCCATGCAGCCGGCCAGGGTTCAGCGCACCAGTGTCCCCGGAAGTAAACTCCAAACCCCACTGATCCAGAGGCATCGGAAGCTACTCGCAACTCCGCCTCAAGCAAGAGCTCCTCCCTCCAGAATGTAACCCCATTATAGGAGAAAAGAAAATCTTCCCAAACATGCAAGTCCTCCCTGACCCCCTGGGACAGTCTAATCCTGTGATGCGGAAGCCGCAGGCCCGCCATCACATCACAAAGGCGCCGCAAGAAAGGGCGCCCAGGCGCCACAGCCTTGCAAGCAAAATTTAGGTGGCCCACCAGCTGCTGAAGTTCAAGCAAGGACGCCTTACTCTTAACTCGGAGAGCTGCCAGGCGTGTCCGAAGGTCCCTCACCTTGACCTCAGGGATACGGAAAGTCTGCTGGACGGTATCAATTTCGATACCCAAATACACCAAGACTTGAGTGGGCCCCTCAGTCTTCTCATGTGCGAGGGGGACCCCCAGCTCCCCCGCTAGACCAATAAATCCCGCCAATAACCGGGCACATTGGCCCGACCCCATGGGCCCACAGAAAATAAAGTCATCGAGGTAGTGGGCGGAGTCACGGCATCCCATCCGTCGACGCAAAGCCCACTCCAGAAAGGTGCTGAACTTCTCAAAAGCGGCACATGACACGGAACATCCCATAGGGAGCGCCCTGTCCATATAAAACTGGCCGTCAAAGGAGAAACCCAGCAGCTCGAAGTCCGAAGGATGTACGGGTAAAAGGCGAAAGGCCGACTTGATGTCGCACTTTGCCAGTTCAGCCCCAAATCCATTGCGCTTTATCATAGCCACCGCCTCGTCAAAGGAGGTGTACCGCACGGTACACAAGTGCTCTGGGATGGCATCATTAACCGATCCACCCCTGGGGAAAGACAAGTGGTGAATCAAGCGGAACTCCCCTGCCGCTTTCTTTGGAACAACTCCCAGTGGGGAGACCCTCAAATTGGGAACCGGGGGGGCAGTGAAGGGGCCCAGAACGCGCCCCTCCTGACATTCTTTTTCAATCTTTTGCCTCACCACGTCCTCCATGCCAGCCACCGAACGAAGGTTGGATGACATAAAGGAGGTCCGAGGCCCCTGAAAGGGGATCCTAAAGCCAAAACTAAACCCTTCAAATAAAAATGTGGCGGAATCAACATCAGGGTAGGACAGGAGCAATTCATAGAGCACCCTCAGTTTTATGGGTGTTGGCCCCCTTGTCAGCAAAGGGCCTGCCCTGACCACTTCCCGGGCGGGGACCGCCCCCACGTGGCCGGGGGCGAGGACAAGCCGAGAATCCATGGGGTCCCTTGCACCGCGGGCACTCATGCCTGAACCCGCAACCCCTCCTGGCACACACCCCCTGATAAGCAAACTCCCAGCAAAGCAGCCGGGGCTGAACCGACTGCCCCGCGGGGGCGCGGGAACCAGGAGAGGTGGCAAGACGCTGCAACAAATGCCCGCTATCAGACCTATCACCTAGGTTTGGTTTGGCCGGTGCCATAAGCTGCAGCCACAACTGCTGGTGGATACGATCCCAGGGTAGCGTGGGGTCCACCGCCGCACGCATACGAAATTCTTCGTCATACTGCATCCAAGCAGCACCGACGAACTCCGTATGCGCCCTATAGACTATATCAATGTACTGGAACAAAGGCGCAGCCCTTTGAGGCTGCGCCCGGGCTATAACCCCCGCATAGATGAGCATGCCAGGCAACCAATTTGCCCAGGTGCGATCAATCTTACGCCGCTTAAGGCGCTCCTTGTCACGGTCATCCATATCTTCCTTATCCTTCTTTTCCAATTCTCGAAAAAGGAGGGTAAAGACATCCACAAACTCACCGCGCAGAATCTTATCCCTAGTCGCGGGAGTCAGGTGGTCACCTAAAGGTAAGGCAGTATCGCCGAATGGCATAACCCGATAGGGCATGACACCCAGCGCCTGATAATAAGGATTGCTTAGGAGCGACGGCCACCCCCACTGTGGCTGTCCTTGTAGGAGACCTCCGGTGGAAGAAACAGGCGCACTGGCCTGAACTCCCCCCTGAGCAGACAGCCCACCCGGCTGAAGTGGCGGGGGCTGGGTGCCCCAAAACTGCCAGGGGCTGGCACAGCCCTGAATCCCCTGGTACGGGTAACCCTGCCAGGGCAGCGATCCCCCCAGGGGGGCCACCTGAGATCCACTGCCCTGAGAAGGTGAGGCCCAGCTCGCCAAACCAGGTCCCCCGATCGGCCCCCAGGGCCAAGTGCCAGCAGTGTGTGGTGAAGGAAGCTTACCCTCGGCTTCAGGCTGATCAACTACCACGGCAACAGGTGGCTCCTCCGTTGCCTCCTGAGACTCCGAAGCATCCTGCTCAGCCAGCCTGCCGGATTCCATGCCGCTAGGTGGGTCCGCTCCTGCACCAGCTGCACTCGAGGAACCTTCTAAAGCAGAAAGACGCGTTAACACCTCCCGCTGGAAAGTGGCTGCTGAAACTTTTTTGGATGCCCTTTGCCCTCGGGCACCCGCCACCTGCCCCGAAGCAAGGCCCCTGCGCCGCTCCAGTGTTGCCAGCTTGGCAAGGATTTCTTGCCGGGAAATGGCATCCTCCTCCTCCTCAGAAGATGAGAGGGGCAAGGTCTGAATTGGTGGAGGTCGCTTGGCTGGCTGTTTCCCTTTGCTAACCCCTGCACCTTTTTTAGGAGGCATGATTGCCACAAACCGTTCCTGAGAAGACTGCACTAAAATCCCAGGAATCCCTGATATCGCCTCCCCGGACAAATGCGATGCTGGCCAGCTAACACAGGGTGGGGGTGATTTGAATTACCTCCCAGGTAACCTCCACTCACCACCAAGCAGGCAACACCCTCAACCCCAGCCAACACTGACCAACCGGAAAGTAGAGAAGGGGGGGGGGCACACGATCAGTGCAGTATTGTTCCCAACCGTGACCACTAGGCACCCTTGACCGGCCAAAATCGGCCCTGGCTAAGTCTCCTGCCTCGGTAGGACTCTCCAGGGGAAGGGCAGGAACCCTCTAGCCCCCCCCCAGGGCGGGCCGCGCCCAACACCCCCCCGAGAAAGAATGGACCAAGGCCCGAGGAAGGCAAAGGGGGTGCTGAACGTGAAGCGCAGCAGGCCACAGGCAGGCGCCCCCAAAACCGCGGGCCCAGCGCAAAGACAAGACCCGAGCGATCGCCGAAGTCGCCCGAAAACGCTGCGCCAATGCGAGTCGCTCCAGGCCGCGCCGCGCCGCGCCGCGCCGCCGATCCAGAGCCCTCCGGTGAGCAGCCTCCTCCAACGAACGCCGCCGGGCACGGAGCACACGCCCGGGACAAGGAGCCGGGGAGAGAGGCCGCCGCCGCCGCCGCCGCCGCCGC
This sequence comes from Eublepharis macularius, assembly GCF_028583425.1. Classification (NCBI taxonomy): domain Eukaryota; kingdom Metazoa; phylum Chordata; class Lepidosauria; order Squamata; family Eublepharidae; genus Eublepharis; species Eublepharis macularius. The sequence continues at coordinate 123,419,033 of NC_072792.1, forward strand.
CGGAAGGCCCAAGTGCGCTCTGCAAGGGGGGAAGAGAGATCCTCCCGGGACGAGCGCGCGAGAGCAACTGCGCCACTGGGAGAGCGGGGCCAGCCTAAGAATGGCCGGCCACGCCCCCTTCTAAACACCCGGATGCCCGGGAAAATGCTGCCCTTATCCATACGGAAGGGCAAAGCGCGGCACCCGGGTAAGCGCGCAAGCGCGCCCCGGGGGTGCCGATTTTTAGTAAAATAAAGATTGTTAGACCTGTAATAATTCCATACGCACACCATGCCAGAAGTATTGAGAGTTTTATTTGAACAAAAGCAGGGCCTTCCCTGGCCTCTGTTTTAGTAGAGACCAAGCAGCCAACTACCAGAAGTGGAAGTGAAACCAAACTACAGCACAGGCTTTTTGGCCCTAAGGGATCAGGGGAAAATAACTAAACAGTTCAATAAGGGAAAACAGTTGAATAAGGGAACATCGCCTAATTCATAACTTGCCACAATATAACAAATCAGACTTCTGAGACGGATGCTGACTTAATAGACACATTGAGAACAACTCTCTTTTACAGGCAGTTACACAGAAAGTCTTTCATTAAGACATGCTTTGTTGACATTCTATTTTAGAATTTAGCAATTTTAGAAGGCTGCTTCAGTGGGACTCCATATAATGCGATCTTTAGTCACAAGGTCCATTAGGAGTCAGGACTTTTTCCACATTATATTCTGGTACCTGAAATTTGACGTTTTGTGCAAAACATTTCTGAGGACCATTGTATCTTGTTTCCCAGGAAGGTCAGATCAGAATAAACTATTACTATTGGCAGATAGGGATAAATTCATTTTTCAAACTGCAAGATTTGTTGCCACTATCACAGGGATTAAAAATAAGACATGCAGATGTAAGTACGGTTGACCTGCAACGCACACTAATTGCTCCATCCTAGGTCATTAGCCATTAGATTGTGTTTTACTATGACTGCATTCTGAAATATTTTAAATGATTATTATGTATTTTAATTTCTTCTATGAAAAATTGTGGAAATTCTATGAGAATTTGTGGACATTTTCTTGTTACTATTTAGATGGAATCATTGGGTTGTTACTATGGCACATTCACTGATGCAATAATGATTGACTGAATAAGTATCTAAAGCCTCTATTTTAAAACTGCAGCCTCCCAATTTTCAAAAACAAAATATTAAATATTATAATATTATAGGAATCTTTCCAGATTGCTTAACATGTACAGGATTGTTATTTTGAGATATGCAGTTTGGCCTTTCCCAGAGGCAGAATTTTTAAAAAATCATTTAAAAGAACAAATACTTTTTGAATGTGCTTGTCAAAATAATAACCAAAATACATTGTTTTAAACAGTGCTGAGGTCAATACATAGCCATTTTAGGATAGTAGCTTGGGTATCATACTAGGACCTAAGTAGTATTGCTATGGGAAATGGAATTTCTGTTTCTAAAATTCACTTTTTTAAATATAGCCATTGATTCCTCTTATTCTCTTTTAAAAGCAGGATTTCTCTTTCGTTTCCCTTTGATTTCTCTTTTTGTATTTTCATACCTTGCAGCTGTTTTATGTTACATACCAAAGGGTGGTGCTCTAGGAGAAGGAAAGGAAGGTTTGGGAAGACATTGCCTATCCTTGAGCATCTACAGAGTGAAGTTCTCATTTTTTGCAGAACCTCCCTGCTTCTCTTTAAAGTTCCCTTTGCTCAAAATGGTATTGATTTGAAACTGACTCCAGATTTCTAAAAAGAGGACAAGAAAAGGATTGTTGGATTTCAGCAATAACTAGGGTAAAAAGAAATTAAGAAAATTTTTCTGAACAAACCTAGACCAAGGGGTTTGAATTCATTCATCCATCAAGCAAACTGGGTGACCCTGGTCCGGTTGAGCTTTGTCAGCCAAACTTGTCTCATGTGAAAGTAATCCAGCAGAATCCTTGCTACATAGATCTCTCTGGGGAAGCAGGATACAAGTCAATAAATGACAGCACCCCTGTGGCTTGGCAAGTAATCATCACTTTGCTTTACAAAGAAAACACTCAAGCTATGATAGTGTTCAAAGTAACAAACATTTATCATAAATCTAACAACTTTATAATTAGGTGTAACTGAATCAAACATTTGCAGAGACAGGATCTTCAGTGTCCTTCAGAAAGGGTCATAGATCCAGAGGAGTTAGCCGTGTTAGTCTGTAGTAGCAAAATCAAAAAGAGTCCAGTAGCACCTTTAAGACTAACCAATGCTACAATAAAATAAAATTGGTTAGTCTTAAAGGTGCTACTGGACTCTTTTTGATTTTGCTTCAGAAAGGGCACTCTGAACAAAGCCCTAGCAAATGGTGTCCAATAATGCAAAGGGAACAGCAAATCCAAAATGCTCACTTATAGAAGAAGTACAGGGGTGCTTCCTCCCGTGTGCTCATCAATGGCTCCTGCTCTTGAGGTTTCCTATCTTGGGCTTGGGCCTGCAAAGAAACCAGCCATTCCCTCAACCAAGCTCTAATTCTTTATTCAAGCCAGACTGACTGTAGGGGTGGGTCTCTTGCAGTTAGTAATCTAGGAGCAACATTACTAACTGCCCATGCTCTGAGACGTTTTACTCTTTAAGCACTAATTCTGACTTTTTAATAAAAATAAAACATTTAAGAAAAAATGGCATGGGTTATATTCTCTTTTACTGAAATGATGTCATCCCCAACATTCTTCTGTATGGTGGGACTGGAACATTTGTGCCACATACATAATCATGGAGTCCTGCAGGAATATACTCCTGTGTTTGCAAGGCAGATTTTCAATTTCATCTTCCAGAACTGATGTTTCCAAATCTGGTCTCTCAGCATGGTTGTCTTCCCTCTCAGTCCCTGGAAGTTCAACAGAGACATCAGCATGCTCATCCCCTTACACATATGATACTATATCATTGGAGTTCAACAACACTGTACCTTCAGCTTCTGGCTGCCAAGTATCTTGTGCATATGAAAGGCTACTCCTTTGACTGGAACTCTGTTGCTTCAGGATTCAGTTCAATACCTGACAGAGTGAACTACTTATTGACGTTCTTCCTCATCCATACTTGCAATGAATCCACATAGCCTCAACAGATCACAATGCAATGTCCTTCTTCTGAGAGTTTTCTTAAATTTCCAGCAATTTTCTTTACTTCACCTGGGAGTACTGTTACTGGCTGGCTTGCTGCAGTTATTATTCTTTTTGGAGTTTCCCTATGCATCTTTTCTTGTACTTTGCACATCACATATACTTTTGCTCATACGCGATTAGTCCTCAGCTTCTGCAGAAAATTCAGACCAGCCATTTGTTCACAGTCGTCTTTAATCTTCCACAGAACATTAGTGTCCACAATAACAAGTGGTTCTGTAGGATGGTTTTGATCAGAACATACTAACGCAAAAATCACCTGACTCTTTTCTGTTCCACAGTCTTGTTTGGGAAAACTAACAGAAACAATGACATATCCCAGATAAGGAACCTTTTGACCATCTGCTATTCTGCTCCTATTATCTGAAGTGCTTCTTCAATTGGATACAATTCAATGTGTGATAAATATGCTTTATAGAACCCTGAAGTTATGCAGGTCACCTACAACTGTGTCTATTAAACACTTACTTGGCATTCCATCTATAAACATCTAAGTATGGCATAGCTTTCCAACTAATTCATTTAGTGTTTTGTTCACCTTCATATCTTTATATGTGGCTCTTTGGAGTCTAGCACCAGTTAGTGTTGAACTCTTAAAGACTTCCTGTTTTGTCTGTTTCTGAATAACAGGCCTAGTCATCATTTTGGAAATAGCTCCCTTCAGATATTCTAATGGGTCTTCCATTTTTGGTTCTACTACTGAAGTATTTGTAGGGCTTCCTGATTCCACAATATGATACGAGCTGCCAGATTTATAAAGTGGTCTTCCTAACTGCTTACACCTTCTTTGCCCTTTCATTTCTTTCTATTCTTCATATAATCTGACCTGGTATAGCAGTTGTGAATAAGCTATTTTAGAAATATTAGCAGTATACAATATTAATATCCAAATATTAGCAGTAATCTCTCAGATGGAGTTGCATAATCAAAACCCTACCCCAACGTCTACAAATGAATTGCTTTATGAGCTGCATTACCTGATTTCCTAGCACATTGGCATTCTTCTCAAGAACCTTCCTCCAGCAACTATTTAATCTTTTCAAATATTCTGAAGATCTTTCTGCAGATTTCTGAAAAGTATACAGAAATTGTGCATAGAGCTCAGCATCACTACTTGTAACAGAGATATATATCATTTCAAGCTGCACCAGGCGTTCTTCAGCTGTGGTACTTCAGCCTGCATTTAAGGATTTATTCAAGGCTGGAGGAGACAAACTTTCTATTAATTTCTTCTTTTTTCCCTTTGGGGGATATCTCTGGACCATCAAGAAGCTATTGTACTTGCTGCCTCCATGTGTCTTTGATGAAAGGCCAGCAAAAAATTTAAGTTTAAAGAGTGTATGATCATAAAAAAAGCAGCACCGTCGTTAGACTTTATTACGTGCTCCACCACTAGTCAATGAACTCCTTCAGGGATAGTGAAGATGGGTGTAGACTATGCTTGAGGATCTGGCGGGGAAAAGTTATTCCTCCCTGAAAGTAGTGTGGGTAAAATACTAGCAGTTGGTTCAGTGACCAGGTATCCTTCTGGTGTTACAGTGTCACTAAATGACATTTTTGCTAGCCTCAAGGGAAATACGCTCCATTAACCATTTAATTTCAGCTGTTTATATTCAGACCTTATCGTTTTAGCTCCATTCCTTTTCCTATATTCACAGAACGCAATACCCAGTCTTGTACCCTGAAATTCTTTTAAACTTGCTTACAGCGCCAAGTTATTCAAAGCATCCATGAATTCTTTATCAGTAACTTCTCAGTCTAACAGAGCAGTCGGGGTCAAACTGATCTATTGGGATAATGTCCCTTACAGTCAAATGTTAAGTTTGAAATGTAATTCTACAGAACCTCAGGATTATGAATATAATAAACATATCCTGAGGCAGGCCATTCTAGACAGGGGCTATCCTGAGGAAACGATAAATAAAGCTATATCTAAAGCTGACTTAGTCCCTAGATCAGAGCTACTCACATATAAATCCAAAAAAGACCACACTGGGATTACCTGGGCCATTGAATATACATCTTTGGCTTTTAGGATCAAAAATATTGTATGTAAACATTGGCATTTAATTTCAGATATCCCAGGATGTGAGGATGTACCAAGTATTGGTTTCCGATGTACCCAGAGCATTAGGGACCATATAGTACATACTGACCTCTTGCAGCAGCCTAGTGCTTCCTTTATTAATGGTTATTACAAATGCAGGAATTGTACAGTATGCCCTATGTCTTTAAATGTTACAGAAATCTCATTAGCTAATGGTGAGTTCACTAAAGATTTGCAAGCTTTTTCTATATGTAGAACTTCAGGTGTTGTTTACCATATCATTTGTTATTGTAACATGCTGTATGTTGGGAACGACCCATACAAGTTCACATTTTGGAACGTATGTCGAGAATCCGTAATAAAGTTATGGAGTCTCCCTTAACTGAATACTTCTGCCAACATCACTCTAAAGAGACTGAGTTTAAGTTTTCAGTTCTGTATTTGGCTCAACAGAAAGATCCGAACAGGATATGTAAAGAACCTGCACGCAAAGAATCCTTCTGGATCCACTGTTTAAAGACTTTAAAATCTGCGGGTTTAAATACTGAACTGTCATTAGCCTGCTTTTTGTGATTTTTCCTAATATTACATCCTCTATGACCACCATGCTTATTTTAACTAACATTTTAGCAAAGGTGTTTTACTCTGTCAAGGGAAGTTTGTGTCTTTAAGACCAATGTTTAAGTTTGTTGCTTCTGAAGGTGTCTTTTGCCAGCGGCTGACATTTTGTACTGTGAGATGTACCACCAGAGAGTCTCATGGTGGTTTGTTTCTTGTAAGTGCTTGTGTTTGCGATTTGTACGTATTATTATGTAAGTGGTGAACAGAAACAATTGTCTATTTCCACATTTTTATTTTCAGAATAGGGGTGATTATGGGGTGACTCTTGAAGAAAGATTGACAAAACAAGTTTTTAGCTAGCTCCCTGTTGAGTCGCGCGGTTCATGCACCCCAACAACAGCACCAGTAAAAAGATAAAGAAAAAGAAAATATTCTGTACATTATTCTCAATTTTGGGGTACTTACCTTTGTTGCTGAAGTGCTGACATCTCTTCATTTTCTTCTGATGTTCACCCACATCTGCTATGGAAATATTTAGGAGACCGTGAATAATAATTAGTATAGCTGCTGTTGTGTTTATATTTGCTATCTTTTTCTATTGAAATTGGAAAGGCATGAAATATTTTGTATAATGTTGCTCTTATAAACAATTGTATAGCACTTTGCACCTTATTATCTATTTGGAATACACTTTTTGTATATATCTTTATTTTGTCAAGAATTTTTTTCCATTGCTGTCTCCCTCTGCTAATTTGCTGCTTTGGTTTTCTGCTCCTTATACCATCTGGGTTAAGGTAGGGGTTGGCATTGCCATCTGCTCCACTTCTAATACTAGCTGGGTTAAGGCGGGGGGGGGCATTGTCACCTGCTCCACTCCTAATACCAGCTGGGTTAAGGTGGGGAGAGTGCATTGCCACCTGCTCTGCTCCTAATACCAACTGGGTTAAAGTGGGGGTGGGCATAGTCACCTGCCTCACTCCTAATACCAGCTGGGTGAAGACAGGAGGTGCCACCTGCTCCCATCCTGCTCCCGGCCTGGACTTCCCACCATGGCATGTTTTCTGGAGCATTGTAGTGCCTTGCCTAGGCTTCCCTCCATGGTAGCACCCTCTGGTGATACACCAGGGTATAAAGTGAGTTGTCTGAAATATGCTTACTCAATTATATAGTAAGATAGAGACTGAGTCTATGGCAACTAATTTTACTGAAGTACAAATAGCCCTATAGATTATTTGCACAGTGCAAGTAACTCTGGAAGAAGCCAAAAGAAAATTCAGCAAGCTAGCACTGATCAAAAATTGTAAGTGCTCTTAGTGGGGCAGGAACAGTAAAGCTACCTAGCCATCTTGTTTACTGACTGCAAACTGGCAACAAAAGTTGACTTTGGGGAGCTAATTCCTGATTTTGCAATGAAAAGGTTCATAAAAATAAAACTTAAAGTTAATTGGCCTAATTTTTGCAGCCATTGACCTAATCTTTGGTCCATTAGAATCTTTTAAAAAGACATTTGTAGGATAATCTCTTTTTAGTGACAAACAGGAACAAAATGATTATCAAACATAGGACTCTCAGGCTGTGTGTTAACATTAAACAAAAGTTATAGAAGCAGGCATTTTTTAGAAATGTAGAATGTATAACAGTAATTTCATAAGTAAAACAAACTTTTTCATGGTTCAGGAGACTGTATGCATGGGTTAAGGGTAGGGTTCCCAAGTGCCCGCCGGTGGCAACCTCCTAAAGGTTGTTCACCATTGGTAGATACCTCAGGAACATGTGCCATGCTCGCTCCCAACCAGCACAGCGATGTCACTTCCAGAAGATGTCACTTCCAGAAATGACATCATCTTGCTAGCCACAGAAGCATCCTCATGCTTCATTTGGGGCCAATTTGGGCCCCAAATGTGCTGAATCAGTCCTCCACAGAGCACGAGAGTGCTCTCACGGCTGGCGTGATGACGTCACTTCTGGAAGTGACATCACCATGCCAGCTCCGGAGTGCAAGCATGCTTCGTGCGTGCGTGAAGATCAACACACTGCCAACATAAGGTAAGTGCCAGGTCTCCAACACGCCCAGTGAGAGGATAGAGGGACCTGGCAACCCTCGTTCAGGGACAGTGGTGTAGGTATGTGGATGGTGGGAAGTGAGTTTTACAGGATTGTACTGCGACTGAAAAAATAATGCTTGGGCCCTGAGAATAGAACCCAAGTAAAAGAATTTTACAAGAAAGCTGCTCTGTACGTTTGTATTAAAAAGTGAATTTCTATCAGGCTGTGGATTGTAAGGAGAAACTGGCATTTCAGACACATTTGGACCAACCCTCCCTGTTTTGGCTGAACAGGTTCTTAACTTTGACTACTATAGCTGTTGGACAGTCTGAAAATATTAGTTCTGGACTAAACAAGTATCTGCTATTCAATTGACTATGATTTTGGCAGGTCACTTTTGGAGACAGAGCTAATATGAGGTGGCTGAAATGCTCTTTCATCAAAATACAGCTATAGTCCCATATGAAGCTATTTACTAGGTTCATTGCTAAAAGCAAGGTAAAAGTAGGTTTTATGATGACAGCTGTATTATCAAATGCAGGCAGACACGACATGAAGAGTAGTTGCTGATCTGTAGTTATTTCATGCTTATAAACACATCCTTTGATAAGAATTATGGGTCTGAGAAAGATCATACTTTTCCTCCCTATCACTAATTAAACCAAACGTCACTTCTCCACACTGTTTGGTTTGAAGTTAGAAACATGCAGCAATCCTTTGTTTTTATCTTCTTGAATGTGATCACCAAGAGTGAAAAGCAACACTGGTTGCCTTGAGCCTCCTAGTGATTCTGAGTTCCCATAATGTTCTGACATTTCCTTCCTTCTTAAAAGGATAACTAAAATACTTCCAGTCTTATGTGGTCACTTTGAAAAATTATTCTTCATGGTTATCACTCTGAACTCATTTCCTATTTAAATCAGCCAGATCATATGATCAATACATACACCCTCTAAAGCACCCAATGAAGTGAAAGTCATGCACTCGCACATTCACAAGGTAGTTATGGATGACATCCACCACATTTTCTCATAAAATGTTATTCTGCATTACAAATGCTTTTAGATGATCTATGTTCATTACTTTCATATATGATAGTATCCTTAGAGTTCATGCAGTTTTAATAATAAGGCAAAGCTGCTAAATATTAATGCTGTTTTCATGTTCAATCTGGGTTTTTAATGGTCAATTTTTTAATTATTAATTTTAATGATTTTATGCTGTTTTGAAAGATGTTATATTATTTTACTTTGAAAGCTACCTTCAGCAAGTCACTGGAGTCTTTGGAAAGACAGCATATAAATGTTCTAAATAAATACATAAATGTGTTGGACAATGTATAATCTAGATTTGTCATGGACAAGTCAGACATCATTTAACATCAAATACATTTTCAACATACATGCTAATCTGTTGGTAACATTCATCATGTTCACACTTCCTTTGAACTTTTAGTATACAGAATGTACATAGTCAACATACAATCAAGCAGAAAAAATGAGCAAGGTTGATATATTGAAAAGGCAGGATGTACAGCTTTCTCCTACACTCATCCAAGCAAGTACAAGACAATTTTTAAAAACAACCTGTTTTTTCTTGATGAGTGGGAAGGCAATATGGATAGCCATAGGGATACAGTGGGGGAAAAGAAGCAATAATTTCAAAATGTTTTTGAGAGTTAGACAAAAACTGATCTTTTTATTGTTTAGAGGTACTGTTTACAATGTTTATTATTCAAGCAGAAGAGTGATCACACATCACTATGCAATGCTACTCAAAGTGCAGGTCTGCAGACCAGTGCTGGTCCGTAAGCCCTCACCTGTCCGTCTATGGGACACTTGTGGAATGGAGCTGTACCAAAAGAAGAAGGCAAAAGAGAGAAAGGAAGGAGGGTGATTACCCCCTTCCCAGAGCTAAATGCCATCCCTGCTGCCTGAAGAAGTGGCTGCAAGTGGCATCTTGGTCTTGGCGAGGGTGCAGCTGGTCACCTCTCCAAAGGATGCAGCAGTAATCTAGCATGTGGGCCACCCCTGCTAGCAGTGTTTGGTATGATCTGCAGCTTGGCTCTTTCCACGTGTTGCAACCCTGACTTCAGTTGGCTCCTAGAAAGATAGAGGGGAAGGAGTGCTAGTCACATAGGATGGAGGGAATCAGACAGAGAAGGCAGGCATGCTGCAGAGGTGGAGGCAGCAAGGGGCTCCCCCAGGATCCAGACTGCCTGAGCTTGTCTGAGCAGAGCAGTACTAAGGGGCCAACAGCAAATAATATAAGAGCCTAGCCCAAGACTTTGTGCTGGAATGCAGCCGCTGTTCCTCTGACAACAGAGGGGTCAATTCCACCTTTGGGCTGGTGGGCTGGAGGAGATCTTCTCAACTTTGTGGGCCAGAGTGAGTTGGGGACTCCCAAGGTCTGGTTGAGGTGATAGAAAGGCATGCAGAAGAGGGACTCCCTGACTTCGGAAGTAAAGTTTTCAGGATGTCACTTTGGAAGATAGAAGGGCCTGAGGCAATGTTGGGGAAATGGAGGTTGGAGGCTCTCTTTTCTGTGGGGTGAGGTGAAGGGCATATTTAGTGTTGTTTTTCCCCAGGCAGGGATCAGAAGCTTATGGGGTAAAGGACACCTTTCTTTGGCATCACGATGTAGGATTTTGGTTGGGGAGCTAGTCGAGGCTGTCTCTTGGCATACAGGCTTGTCTGGATAAGGTAAGACAGTTGCCTTCTGCCTGGCTTTGAGGGCAGGAGCACCAGTGGTTGAGCAGTCCAAAAGGGTCCTCCTGATGGAGGCTCATGGGCCAGACTGTGGTAGTTCTGGCTCATGGAGAAAAGTGGGGTTTCAACAGGAATGTGTTGATGTGAATGGCTGCCTCCAAGCTGCTCTTTTTGCTGCACTCCAGTCACCAAAGTCTGATTCCCACTTTCTCTTGGTGGGATTGGGGGTGAGGCTTTGTGATGTGCCTTGTAAGGGTGGTTCATATTTTTTGTATTTTCAAACTTATTATGTCTTCAATTTAATGTTACCTATTCCTTCCAATCTTTAATTTTTTTTTGTTAATGTCTTTATTCATTAGGGTTTGAAATAACTAAATATTTTTATTGTAAACAAAAAATAGTAATGTCATTCTATCTGTACAGATGCACAACCATTCAATTTATCTTCATTGTATTTAAATGGGAACATCTCTGTGAGTACACTACTCTGTGAGTACGCTTTTGTTGGCCAACAAGTCAGGTATTTTGAGAAGCACAAGTGTAGTGGATAGTTTCTTTGTTTTGCGTGCTGGAAGTATTAATTAAGATCACAAGCAGACAAGACGCTGCCATAACCCACTTCATGAATCAAATTGTCTTGGATAAAGGATAGCATGCACACTAATATTCCAAATATTCAGTATCCAGTTAGTTCTGATCTTAACGCAGGACTTACTGAGGTCAGGTAAGAACTATCAAGAGGTCAGGTAAAATGTAAAAGAAGTTGCAATCAAAATTGTCAGATACGACCACAGAGCTTGGAATTCAGCCCTTACTTAACATGGATTATAATAATGCAAACAATGTATTATGAATGCAATAAGGCATTCTTTAATAGGATCATCCTAAGCAGACTTTTACTTTCTAGTCCATTGTCTTTAATAGAAGGATGTAACTCGGCTTAGAATATCAACATCAATGTACCTTTTAGCAATTTTAAAATTATGTTTCACTGTATGACGAGCTCTTAGATGTCTGGAAAGCAGCAATAAGTCTGGAGACTAATGCATATTTCTTGAGACCCTGTTACCTGAACATTTCCTGTTCTTAATGTCCTTCTTGAAGACCTCTTACAGGCCAATAAATGAGGTTTTATCTTATCCGGTGCATGCAGCCACTACTGTAATTTGCATCCACAATGCCAGCAGAGGAATCAACACTTACATTCCTTTATTATGAAGGATTTCCAGAATATTAGTGACTATGAACTCTAGTTAATTTATTCCTCCTACAATGATAAATTCAAGCCTACTTTCTCTAACTCTCTCTCTGTGTATTTTAGGAAGTGAGGAGGATTTCACAGTCCATAATGAAGTTATAAGTCTGCATATTTTTACAAAGTGGGTGTCTAGAAATCCACTGAAATACTAACATGACACATGACACTAATATGACACATGAATCTCCCTTTTACTGAATCAGATCTTTGGTCCATAGATACCAGTATTATCCACATAGACTGTTATCAAATCTCTGGGGTTCAGGGCAAAAGTCTTTCATATTATGTATTATCTGATCCCTTTAGCTGGAGATGGCAGGGATTGGACCTGAGACTTTCAGCATACCAAGCAGATGCCACAGTTGAGTCATAGCTGCTCCCCAAAAGAAGACACTGGCTAGGAGTTGGATTAGACTGCAGATAAATTAGAGGTGGGCTTTTCCATATAGACTTTTTGTTCCACCTTGGCTTCTTAACTGCATTGGTTTTGCCCTCCCCTACATACAGCATCATTGCTCTCTAATTTCTTTCTTTCTTTGAGTTTTTCAGCTATTTTTAGACCAGCTTGTCCACTTCATTATGCATCACCAAATTAAAGTCATTGATACAACTAGGTCCATAATGTATTTCAGTGGCATCCTGAGACTGAACTGCATCAACTGTGGCAGCTAAGTCATGGCAGATGTGAGTCATTTTATCCATGAAGTGCGTTACAAAAGCATCACAGCAGGCTTGTTATTTTTTTCTGGGTCTACCTTTACAGAAGCCTGGCTTAAGAGTCCCTTTAAAACCCAGAAATCATTAAAATGTTCTTTCACTAAATCATAAATGGAAGAAATGTCAATGGTTGTCAAACCAGCTTGAACAGGTAAAAGGCCCCTCTACCACCTGCTATTCCAAGACCTGTGTGATCCAGGTCTTGAATGTGGGCTTTCAGGAAACAGTGAGAGTCAATGTGCCATAATGGTTAGAATGCTAAAATATAGGATCCAGGAGTCCCTACTTCAGATTGCCATTCTGTCATAAAGCTTCCTAGGTAATCTTAGGCCAACCATTCCCTCTCTCAGCCTAACCAGTCAGATCAGGCAACCTGCCCCTTACCTGAAGCCCCAGGACCTGGCTACAGTGACCCATGCAATGGTCACTTCCAGGCTAGATTACTGTAACTCACTCTACACTGGGCTACCCCTGGGCCTGATCCAGAAACTACAATTGGTCCAGAATGTGGCAGCGCGGGTCCTGACTGGCATATCTTAACAGTCACATATCACACCTGTCCTGTGCCAGCTGCACTGGCTTCTGGTTGAATTCTGAATCAGGTTCAAGGTGTTGGTTCTTACCTTTAAAGCCCTGAGTGGGTTGGGACCAGCATATCTTCGGGATCTCCTCTCCCTGTATGTTCCCCGGAAACTGCTTTGATCAGCGGATAAATGTTTATTGGTGGTCCCCGGCCCTAAGGAAGCCCGTCTTGCTTCAACCAGGGCCAGGGCCTTTTCAGTCCTGGCACCAGCCTGGTGGAACGCTCTGTCAATGGAGACCCGGGCCCAGTGGGACATATTATCATTCCTCCGGGCCTGTAAGACAGAGCAGTTCTGCCAGGCATTCAGTGGTTGAAGGGGGCAGTGCCATGTTGGCCTCCCACCTTTGGGGTTGGGGGTTCTCCCCACCATTGCACCTTAATGTATTTGGTTAATTTATTTTATTATTGTTTATTGTATGTTGATTTTAGAATTATTGTTTTTTTGTTTTTATTGATTTTAACTGATGTTCACCACCCAAAGACCCTGAGGATGGGTGGTTTATAAATCGAAATAATAAATAAATAATAATAAATAACCTTCATCACAGGGTTGTTGTGCAGTCAGTATGCTGTCCTGAGTTTCTTGGATGAAGGGAAGGATAAAAATGTACTAAATAAATACATGCAATGTTATGCAGAATAGGTTGAACTCCTGTGTCAGCTTTACTCTGAACCCACATCACTTATATCTTGCCTGGGTTGAGTTTCTTCTGAAGAAAAGGGAGATGCTCTGGATCTTCATGCTGGAAGTTTCAATTGTTCAGCCTCATCTAGTCATTCAACACCTTCAAACACTGTTTGGTGTTTCTACATCCTGCCTGCCTGGATTTAGAACCAGAGTGGTAATCAGCATATTGATGGCTCTTCTCTCCAAATCCCTGGATGATTCTTGTAGCAACTTCATGTAAATGTCAAACAAGATGAACACCAACCAATGGTCACAACAAGGCAGAACAGAAGTATCCCAGCATCACCTTCTAGTACTGACCATTCTTAAAACATTGGAGCTAGTTTACGACTGTGCCTGTAAGACCCTTTCTGGCCATATTATCCCATGTCATTGTCATACCATTGTCTCCTGTGAAGGCATATGCTATTGCATGACAAGCAAAGGACCCATGTGACCATTTCATTTGGAGGCTCTCTCTGCTAGTGCTGGTAGTGCTGTCTCCTAAGATCTAGTTGTATACATGAAGTTATCAGCACAGAATCCTCTGTGTGTGCAGGGTTGATTGCTAGATTGTGTCCATAAACTATGTTTTAAATAGAAACATTATTTTTAGACTTTCATTCATTATTTATTGAAAGGTTTTTAATCTATCTGTGGTCTGGAAACATCGTCTATGGTTTCTATCTAAGAATCTATCCCTCTAAATTGTTGTCACATTGCATTGATGAAGAGCCATTTGTCTTAGGGATTCTAACTATTTTTTTTATGAAATGAATTCTATTTAACTCACAAAATGTGCAAAACTCAATGGGGAGACTATATTCTCCTGGAGTTCTATTAGAAGGTGAAGACTTTATTTATCTCTGATATATTCTTCTGTGGAAATTTTATCAGGGAAATAGAATATAATTCATTTTTGTTATCAGAGGAAACAGCAGGAAACCACAGTTTAGTTAAAAATAATGGCTATCTGTAAATGAAAGCTTTGAATGCAACATTTTGTTTACTTAAATATCTGAAATATTTAGGATTTTGCATCCAAATATTGTCCTGACACACTAGGTGTTACAATTTTAAACAAATAATGGATAAAATCCCCCAGACTCACTTCATAATTATCTTCATTTCCTGAGCATTTTTAATAGAATTCTTATGAGGGGAAAAAAAAGAAAGGTTGGTTCCTTCTGAGCTGTTACAGAGAAGGGGAGCTAAGTGTTCATGTATCTGCTTGTTTGCTACTTTGGCTAACTGGCATGAGCACATGTTAATTAACTCACCCAGAAGCATACCCATATTTTTGCAATCTACTTCCAGGACCACTTTTTTGCCTTCCTTTTTAGTACCAACCCTGTTCTTTCATTGACAAGTTTGGGCACCCATGTACCCTTCATCTCCAAATTATATTCCCAAGACCAGAAAGAAAATAATTTTTCTATACTCCACTTATCTATCCTATAGTTGGGGACAGAATCCTTCAGATCATGAATTTTACCTGCTCCAATACTACCTTTTTTTTTGGAGAAATGCTTGGGCTGCTGTCTGATACACAACACTTCCTTGATTTACCTTGTTTTATTTTTATGCCATTGAGAAGGTGAAACTATAATTTTTAGACCTAAAGAAGCATTTCAACGCCATCCTTTATAGCAGCAGTGGTATTTTGTCTTCAGATGTTGCTATAGGGGTCAGGACTAGGTTCATGTTCAGCAATGGAAGCTTGCTGAGTGACCTTGGACCAGTCACAAAGTCTGAAGACTAACCATCTTCAAATAATTGTTGTGAAGATGAAATGGAGGAAGGGAGAATGTTATAAGCCATTTTGGGCCCTAGTGAAATAATAACGAAACAATAATGATAACAGATTCTAAGTGTAATGGTAAGTTTAATCATTTCTCAAAATTAAGCAGGAGCTAGGAGAGTGGGAGGAGTCAAAAGCATTATCAATTATTCTCATGCTGCTTTCAAAAACAGAATGTAGGGATTTTAAAAACCCTTATATTGTTCTTTACATAACATTTATTTTTCATATATAAAATCTACAACTTTGGGCTGTAAGCTGTATCCACATGCATTTATACAAGTCATTGCATAATTTCAAAAAGTTGAAAATACATCTTCCTTTGATTCCGCTTTGCAGTTTGGAGAGCATTTTCATACTTGTGACTGTCTTCTGCACAATGGAAATTTGATTTATAGTACTATTAAAATATAGATATTAGCCCATTACATGCATTCTGTTGTACCAAGGTCATTATGTCTGACAAGTAGTGAAGTCATTATCTTTGACAAGTACTGTTGAACTTTCATAGTGCACAAACATATTGGAGACTAAAATATATTTCTGGGGAAATACTGTAAAACTATAATATTTTAAGATACAGACAAGCAAACTACTGTAACCTTCCTTTGCTAGCCCTGTAACTCAAAGCTCATTCACATGATTCACTGATCATCATTTTCACTGCAAATCACTTCAGTACAAAATGGAAGACACCAAACATTAAAGGAACCTCTGCTGGCACTACTTTTGGATATAGATATAGAATGTGGTTAACTGCCCCCTTGAATAGTTTTTAATTCCCTCCTTGTATCATAATGATTACAAATGCCTATGCCCAAAATTGATGTCAGTGCATTTGTACAACTGTGAATAAACTTCAGAGTACCTTATATTGTGCCCTGCCATGGACAGCCCAGGTGAGCCTGATCTCATCAGATGTTGGAAGCTAAGCAGGGTTGGCCTTGGTTAGTAATTGGATGGGAGATCTCTAACAAAGACAAGGGTTGCAGAGGCAGGCAATGGCAAACCATATCTTGCCGTGAAAACCTCACTGGGGTTGCCATAACTCAGCTACAACTTGACGACACTCTTCACCACCACCACCTTTATACTGCACATTGGAAAACATTGTGTATAAGCATTTGGGACTGGCCACAAAGATGTAGATAAAACATGTCGGAGTAGATTCACATAAACATATTTTCAGATTTTAAAAAATTACAAAATAATTTTTAAAAAATATATGTTTAAAGCATGATAGAAAGATACAAAAGATCCCTCATGAAGAAAAATTGAAAACATAATTTGAAAAAAATTACAGTGAAATAAACGTTACTATAATAAGAGAAAGTATTTGTCTTTCCAATAATTTTAATAATATGACAAACCTTGTTTAAAATGTTATTCCTTATCACCCTTTTCTCTCTTGAATAAAAAGATAATTTTGCTTATAATCTCAAATTCTCAGCAAAATTCAGTATCTGGTATATATGATTCGGGCCACCAATATTATATTGAAAAGAAGCATCTCTCATTTCTTAAAATGGATCTTTTAAAGTAAATTACAGTGCAAATTCTATACTGCATTATGCCAGTCTTAGACCATTGAAATCAGTGGGTTTAGACTCCAGTAATTCGGAATAAGAGTACACTGTTAATGAATCAAAAAGAGTCCAGTAGCACCTTTAAGACTAACCAATTTTATTGTAGCATAAGCTTCGAGAATCACAGTTCTCTTCGTCAGATGCATGGAGGGCTAAAAGAAACTGGTCAGATATAGAGGAGGAGAGGGGAGGGCGGGTTAGATGCAAACAGCTCCTTCTGATATGTAGATGCAAACAGCTCCTTCTGATATGGAGATCAGTTTGCTTCTGTAAAGGTTCAGAGGAGTTAGAAGTGTTCGTCTGTAGTAGCAAAATCAAAAAGAGCCCAGTAGCACCTCCAAGACCAACCAATTCCACTGCAGCACAAGCCTTCGAGAATCACAGCTCTCCCCGCCAGATGCATCTGACAAAGAGAACTGCGATCCTCGAAAGCTCACGCCAGGTGCCACTGGCCTCCCCCTGACCCCGCTTCTGTAAAGGAAATCAGTTACCTGTGATAATGAGATAACCATTCATAGTCCCTATTCAATCTCAGCTTGACAGAGTCAAATTTACATATGAATTCCAATTCAGCAGCTTCCCGTTGGATTTTGTTTTTGAATGGTTTCTGTTGAACTACAGTGACCTTTAAGTCTTTGATGGAATGTCCTGGTAGATTGAAGTGTTCTCCCACTGGTTTCTGGATGTTGCCATTTCTAATGTCAGATTTGTGTCCATTTATTCTTTTGCGTAGAGGTTGGCTGGTTTGTCCAATGTACAGAGCAGAAGGACATTGTTGGCACATGAGGGCATATATCAGATTGGAGGATGAGCAGCTGTAAGAGCCAGAGACAGTGTAGTTGATGCCATTGGGTCCTGTAATTGTATTCCCTGGGTAGATATAGGGGCAGAGCTGGCATCTGGGTACCTGTGCTGGTGACTCTGCTGGCCGATTCATGATTGTAAGTGAGAAGTCGTTTAAGATTGGGGGTCTGTCTGTAGGCAAGGAAAGGTCTTCCACCCAGGACTTCTGAGAGAGAGGTATCATTTTCCAGGATGGGTTGTAGCTCACTGATGATACGTTGGATGGGTTTGAGCTGGGAACTATAGGTGACAACCAGTGGTGTTCTGTGGTGGTGACAACCAGTGGTGTTGCCTCAGGGTGCTTGCCAATTCACCTCACTTATATTGTGCAGCTCACCCTATTTGTGCCATCACTAGACATGCCCCATCCAGTTGAAAGACCAGGGACCCTGAAAGTAATAAAAGGCAAGCCCCACCCTCAAAGAAGATGACCCCCTAATAGGCTGTTCATTGGGGACCCAAATATTCCTGTTTGGCCCTGAGGTGGCATTCAATATCTGAAGGCTCTGCAAAACACCATCCCCATCCTTAATGCCCATAATATGTAAAGGGAATAAGAAGTTCACAGTTGAACTTACCATGCTCTCAACTCATATGATCACAGTAGTAGTTGTTTGCAGTTTTAAAAGAGCAGTTCAAGTAGTGTTGAGCGGTCCAGTTGGCAGCTTCCAGCTTGGTGGCTGTCTGGGTAGCTGCTGTTGGCAAATGCTCACAATTTACTGGGTTTCTTGGATAACTTACAGGCAGAAGCATCATGGCAAGTCATGCCCTATTTCAAATCACCCACATTTCAAATGCATGTGCTACTCTTGTGTCTTTACACTTGGTACTGTTCCTCAGTCAGTCATATTCATCATAGTGTTGCATGTTCATATTAAATGGATTGAAATATAGTTCCCAGGCAGCAGTATGAGCATGTACAACATATTCACAGTCCAAGCCAGAAGAGTAACACAGCTTTAGAAGTTAGGAAAACAACATATATTAAGCGGAATATTAGAGAGAAAAATCATGACTTTCCGTCACTTCACACAAGACATTACTACTACCACTCTCCCACAGGATAGGCTGGACCAATGAAACAATATTCTTTGGCATTATTTTCTGTCAAGTAAGCTGGGTAAATGATGAATTGGAGAGGAGGACATAAACAGCTGCAGGAAAGTAACAGGAAAACCAATTCGACAAACAACTTGCAAGGATACAAGTCATACCCAATCAGAATTAAAACAGATTAAAATGCACAAATTACAAATTTAAAAGCACTCAAGATTTAAAATACACAAGAATTAAATATACAAGATCAAACCAAATCTGTTGAAACAATTTACCCTCCGAATAAGAGTGTCTTATGTGCCTTCCTAAATGCAGCAAGTGAAGGTGCCCTCCTCACCCAGTCTGGCAGGCTATTCCAAAGGACAGAGCAAACTATAGAAAAGACCCATGATCTTCCTGCAGCTATATAGACAATTTTAAAGGAGTGTACCTTAAGGAGAAGGCAGTCTACAGAAAATAGCTGGTGCAGGGAAGTATACTGGAAGATGTCCCTAGGCCATGAAGACCTATAGTCATGAAGGGCTTTATACCAGCACTCTGAACTGGGTCCTAAAACAAATAGGCAGCCAGTGCAGTTAACACAGCACTGGAGTAAGGTGCTCCAGAGGCTACAATTTAGCACAATTTCTTTTGATTCAAAGAATTGTTCTTTGCGTATGAGACTGCTGCTTATGATTATTTCCTTTGGCTACTGAAAGAAAAATTATGCTATTTTATTCTAACCCTAGAATATAAATAATTACGTGAGTTTGTGAAGTATTTTAATTAGCACTTTAATCTGGCATTCCCACTGTTACATATTTAGATACAATGGACCATATATGCAGTTCTATCACAACTTTTTATGCCTACTATGTTAATCAAGAGCCATATCTGCAGTCATTACTGTATCATGCTGAAGTGTCTTATTCCTTTTAAAGTTTGATAGAATTCTTTGGAAACTGATATGGCTCTCTAACACACTTGAACTGTAATATATTACATAATCCTCAACAGTAGCTGCATGCAAGAAACCAATCCATCTCTTACACTAGAAAACAATTATTATAAACTTAAGAAAAATCTATCACTATATGTGAACATATCTTTCAGTACTTTCACGTTGCCTTTTTGAGCTGAAAGAGAATATATGAGTAAATGCTGTACTTAGATAATAAAAACGTGCCGGGTTCCACAAATAGAAACAAGAGATCCCTGAATCATTGGCCTTGTGTGAAAGAACCTTAACTGATTAAACCATTGCCAACTGCAAGTGGATGTGCTAACATCTTGTTAAAACACTTGGTACTGTAGTAAGAAACTTATTTGCACTGCATAATGAATGTGTGTTTATTTCTACATAAGAATCTGTATTAAAAGAGCAAAAAGACTTTCAGAGGGGGAAGGGCAGAAAATTTAGCTCTCCTCAGCTTCACATCCATGTTTCCCCTCTCCGATATCATCTTGTTCATTACTGAGTCCATTACCTAAGGCAAACAAAGCGGGATCTTTTCCAAATTTGTTCCTTTCCACTCTCACCAAATTGAACATGGTCTTCAGATGGTAAAGAGGTAAGGAATCTTTTACCCTTCCATGCCAGAAGCTCCCTCCAGCACCGTGTTGTGCCTTTCTTTATTTACACATTCATGCCTATAGAAAGCAGAGGTGGGAGGTCTGTCTCAGATTCTCATCACTTCTTGTTTGCATCTTGTCTGTTCTGGCCCTAATTTCAGTGTATACATAATGCTGAGAGAACATGGCACAACAGATGCTTCCTGTTGTTTGGGTGGAAAATATTGCACTTACCTCTATTGTACCCCACCCCCAATCTGCAGCCAGGGCCAGGGCCAGGATTTCTGGTGCCTGAGGCATGGGGGGGGGCAGCTTCAGGACTGCTCCTGCCCCCTCATGCACACACATACACCTGGACCGTGGGGTGGTGGGTAGCTACGCAGGAGGGCTGAGAGGCTGCCGGCCCAGCCAGGCATGGTGGGTGGCTGGGGAGGCACACATGTGTCCTCCCAGCCCTCCCGCTCCATTGCTTCATGCACCACACTAGATGCCTGCCCCGCCTGGCCCGTGACTGCTGCTCCCAGTCGGGGGCGCGTGTTGGAGGCAGCGGCACGGGAAAGCTGGAAGGCTGCAGTAGCTGTGGGCCAGGCATGGCAGTGGCCGGCGCGGTGCGTGGGCCACTTCCCAACCCTCCTGGCCAGCCGCCTGCACACTGCTGCTGCCAGCTCCACAGCACGTGCCCCTGGCCCTGGCCCCAGCACCCCCTCCGGTGCCTCAGCGCTGGAGGTGATCACTGAGGTTGCCTCAATGGAGGTGCCAGCTGTGTCTGCAGCATGTGAAATGAGACAATCCCTGGCTCTTCTTTGCCTTATCTCATGGCACTGTGGTGTTTTCAGTACCTATGTTAGCCCATTTTCCTAATCTATGTTGGTGCTTGAATGTATGCAAGCAAAATTCCATTATATGCAAGACCAGTGACTACAACAGCAAACAGGACAGACTAATAAGCAAACAGGAACAGTATTTATGAAGAAATAAATAAACCTCTTCCCAAAAGCTAGTACACAAACATTGTGACTGGCATAAACAATATTTCAAAACGACGACCAGTACACTTTTCTCCAGTTTTCTGTTGACTGTATATGTCCCTATCACTACATACCTGCTAAATTATTGTCTATGCTTATCCCTCTCTTCTTGAATTCTAAGCCAGATGGCTAGATGTAATAATGACCAGATCTGAAGAACATTATTATGACAGGTTGCTGTTAATTTTTCAATTTAAATTGGTTTAAAATGTGTAATATTTTTACTGGGAACTGTTTTTATCTGCAAGAAATAAATCAATCAAAAGCCAAAGAATACATCTCCCCCCTCCTTGCTTGCTTGAGTTTTCATTGGATCCAAATGGATTAATCAGTTTCTTTGAGTCCCTTTGGAGAAAGAAGCGCTAGAAAGAGAGCAAATAAACAAATCGTTAACAACATGAATTCACACCCCTGTTGCAGCTGAAGTTTTGTGAACATCAGCTCTGAGGTGAATAACCATGAGGTGGAGTGGAGGTAGGGAGGGAGAAGGAATACCCTTTTCTGAAATCTTGCTCCATTCTTCACAGTCACCTATTTGCCCTGGCTTTCTGTCCTGTATAAATGTTGGCTCCATGTCCTTCCTCTACACTGCTTCTCATACATTCATTTTTGTAAATACAAATTAACCCCACCCCCCTCCCCAATGTGCCAAGTTATACAATTTTACATACTGAACATTTTTTTAATGAAAGGTGTTTATTTTATGAAACTGCTTGAAATATCATGGCTTGCAGTGCCATGAAAGTCGGTACAAGACAAGTCAAAATTTAATTTGCACTGATGTTCTTTTTTATTACATCAACATGAGGATGATTATATTCACTTTTGCAAATATTGCCTATTGTGGAGAGCACATGCTCTGTATAGCTATTGCTGTCAAGCATAGAAATTATGTACTGAGCAACCTTGTAAAGGTCAGGTACAGTCAACTCCATTCCCCTCCCCAATAATACTATCTTCATATATATATTTTAACACAAGCAGTCTCTGAATACCACAATTCCTTCAAGTCATTTATTCCACTTCAATTACTGACAAGAGGTGACATGATGTAAAATCAAGATTTCAGAGTCAAATTCTGAAGTAGAGGCAATTCTTGAAGTGCAGATCTCTCATAGGGAAGAGGGATATTGGTTATACTTATTTGCAGCAAGGTACAGTTGGTGGTTTATTTAACGGAGACCCATAAATCTAGTTTAGATGGCTTTAAAATAGATATTAACCACCTCCTAACACAGAATACTAGCTGCTGTAGAACTAGCATAGTGATTACGTGGTTGAGTTGCAAATCAGCACTCTCCTGGTTTGACTCCCATGATTGCCATATGGGGACAATAATAACACTGACATTGTTCACTACTATAAATGGAGCACTAATCTATCAAAAAGAGAGTGGTATATAAGTACAGTTATTATGGTGTTTACGGAAACTAAGTGTAGATGAGATCATCAAGATCAGAGACGTTCAATACCAGGGACAGAGCGGGAGGTTCATCCCCTACATTCCATCTCATTAGCACTTAGAGTATAAGTGCATGCTAGTTCCTTAGATTGCAAACACATCTCAGCTAGAGAGGGATATGGTCCTATGCCTCAACAACAACCTGTTTGGACCATCAGGATCAAGCCATGTTGGGGGGTGACATGGCATAAGGGACAGAGAAGATCTTCAGTTTGTTTTTGTGTGTGTTCTTGGGCTAAAAACCAGTTTAGATGTTAGTTCTAAGTTATCCTGCTTGAACTGGCAGCCAGGCAGTTCTTGTACCTTTTCGGATCTTCCATTACAAGGACTGAGATTTGGAGTTCTGTTTGGACCTGACAAGGTAACATCTGAATTAGGTAGCAAAAGCCTGAAGTATTTTAGATTAGCTATTTAGAATTTATTTTTTTCTTTCCTTGCACAGTATCTATATTTGCAATCTTTGCACAGTACTTAATAAACTTTATTTATTATACTTCATGCTGTTATTGGGTTTTGGAACTTCTAGCTGAATCTAGTACTTTGGCCTAATTGACCCATCTATCAAAATAACAGTTTTGTGGAACTCAGTCTGCAACTGTCCCACCTTGCAGGGCTGACTTCTTGATTAACACTTGGCAAAGTTGGAGACTTTGAGCTGAACTACATGAGATGAATGTCATGAGTTTCTGCGAGTGTTTAGAAATATGTGTTCCAACATGCCTATGTCGACTTTTCCCCAAGTTGAGTATGTGTCCTGTACCTTTGGCCCATGACCATGTCCAGTCTAGATGTGTAGCTACACTTGCGAGTGTTCATGGTCATCATCAGCAAGTTGCGGTTGCAAAGCACCAATTCTGGGTGGCTTCCACTTTCTTCTCCCCTCTTTTTGCCCTTAAATCTGGCTTACTCCCAAACTGTTTTGCTTTTAATCTGGCTTGTTTTAAATTATCCTGTTTTCTAGTTGAAGACTCTGCCTCCCTACTCCTCCTAACTCTTTCTCCTTAATTTCCTTCTCTTCCTCTCCATGCAGTGTCTTCAGTCAGGATAAGGAGGTGGTGGAGAAGAAAGATTATGGCCACACAAGTAAAAATTGAGCAAACATTCAGAAACATGCCTGATACATGAACCTGAAAAGGATGGGGGTAGGTATTCATTCTTTATGAATATTGAATTCATTCTTCACTTCAGCTTGGAAATACAGAGCACATTCAGTAAAATTCTGCCATTGTTTCCAATGGGAAATGTGATTCAGGGCTTTCTGGGGGTCTGGGAGACATTTTAGAACCAAATTTGCTGGGGACCTACTCCTAACTGTCTTCTAACAACCCCCCCCCCAAGTTTCATGAAGATTGGACTTTGGGGCACCATTTCTTGGCCCCCCAAAGCAGGTACCCTAGCCACCTCTAAAGATGGGCATGAACAGAAAAACAAACAAACATGCTGTTCGTTGTTCATTGCCATCCACAAACAGGGACTCATGAACACTTACGAGCATGGCCTGTTCACAAACATATTCGTGGCTGGATGTTCGTGGAGGCCAGCAGGCTCTCCTCCAGCCATCATCCAAGTTTGGTCAAGATTAGAGACGGGCACAGACCGCATTATAAACTTCAAAAACCTATGAAATTGGTGATCGTGCGATCGTGATCCGGCGGTTCGTGATTGTCCACAGCTAACGAACCAGCATTCAGGAGAGGCCTGGTTCGGTGCATTCAGCCACGGTTCGGGAAGCCAGACAGTCAGGCGCCAGCAATCAATTCCCCTGGCAATGGAGCCGGGGGGAATGCCTGAACTCTGTCTGTGCTCCTTCTGTCGCCCTTGAAACCCGAATGGAAGCCCAGCTTACCTTGATCGGCAGGTCTTCCTTCCAACCATGGAGCTGCAAAGCAGTTACAAGTTGGGAGAAGACACCCAGGGGAGGGAGGGGGAAGGGGGTGTCCTGTATCCATGGGCACTACAATCTCATCCCTGCAAACCCTGATAGGCAGCTCTAACGGCCAAACACAGACCTCCTGCATTGCTCAATGGGACCTGAGCTTATAAATAGCCGTGGTCTCCCAGGCTGGGTTTCACTTTCAGCGAGTAGTGGAGTGGGACAGAGCTCTTGCTTGCCACTTGCTAGCCTTTGGGGAGTGAGACTGAGAGTATAATTGAGCTTGGATTTTTGTGGGAGTTTCCTGGGGGCCTTGGATTGGAGAGGGTATAACTCCAAGATCCCTTTTGCAATCTTGTCCAAACTTGAGTGAAGGCTGTAGGAGAGCCTGCAAATCACTCCCTGGGAATATGGGCTCTCTAAGTGCAACAGGGGCCGTTCTGAGCCCCACAAACCGCGAACCTGTTTGGCAACGGAAAATGTTAATTGCGGTTTGCAACTTCGGGATCATCGTCAGCACCGAACCACGAACCACTGGTTCATTAAATTTTTTTGGTTCATGCCCATGTCTAGTCAAGATCTCTACTGCACTACTCCCAGAAACCTGACCTGAGCAGGCACCAGGAAAGGTACCAATAATAAACAATAGCTTGGCCCAGAGCCTGGCAGCAGCCCTGGAACCTGAAAGCGTAGATCCCTATCCCACCACACACAAAGAAAATTCAAGCTCCAATGCACTCTCTATCAAAATGCCAACAGCAGCTGTTTCTCCCTCTCCACTTTCAGAGCTGGGAGCCCCCCTCCCCCCTGGTCTTTGCTCCTTTGTAACAAATTTGGAGCTCCACACTTGAAAGGAAGACCTGCCTATCAAGCTAAATTGGGCTTAGATTGGGGTTTCCAGGGCAACAGTAGGAGTTCAGACAGAGTTCAGACAATCCCTGCCTAAGTTGCCAAGGGAATTGATTGCAGGTGCCAGACTGTCTGGCTTGACGAACAGCAACGAACGAGGCTTGCAACGACCACCTGTTTGTTTAGAATGGGGCCTCACAAACAGCTTGTTCGTGAATAGCAGATTGGGCTGTTCGTGGCTTTTTTTTGTCCGTATTGCTGTTCATGCCCATCTCTAGCCACAATTCTCCGTTATTCCCTATGGGAAAACTATGGGAACTATTCAGGGGATTAGGGGTGTCCCCAACCACCTCTATCAGGGGGGAAAAACTCATATTTCCTGGTGGTGAGGAGGGCATTAAAAATGAGAATTTCACACATCTGCTGAGATCTTGCAACATGGCCCACCAGGAAGGGGGGCATCCACCAACCACTCCCTTGTTCCCAGGAAAGACTCCTAGTTTTTCCCCCTTCTATGCATAAGATCTATCCATCAACAGATCAGAGCGCTTTCCTCCTAGCTCTTTAAGGCTGTCAGCAGTGATGGAGATGAGGTAGTGGTGGCAGAGCCAAGTGCTGTGGAAAGAGATGGGTGCCAGGCATGGGGGGGGGGGGGCTGCACTACACTGTACAGCATGATAACATTTGGTAAACCTTGGGAGCCATGGTGGCAGAGTTTTTTGCTGTCAGCAAGAATCACTGCTTCTAGCCTGTTTGCCCCCAGCCACCTCCAATCTCTATTGTTCCCTGTGGGGGAAACTATAGGGGCTATCTACAGGGATGGGGGTGGCATTTTGCAAAAAAAAGCTACAAAATTTTCAAGGGACATACTCATGACTGTCCTCTAAAGATCCCCCAAGTTTCATTAATATTGGATCCCAGGGAGCCATTTTATGCCCCCTCAAAGAAGTTGCAGCCAGCCACCTCCAATCTCCATTATTCCCTATGGGGAAAAATAGGGGAGCTATATAGGGGAGTTATTTAGGGGGGGTGGGGTGGCATTTTGCAAGCAAAATCTACCAAATTTGCAGTGGATTTACTCCTAATTGTTCTCTAAAAACCCTCCAATTTTCAGGGAGATTGGTCCTTGGGGATCCATTTTATGGTCCCTCAAAGGTGTCCATGAATGCTGAATGTGACAGTTGCTCAGAAAGGTAATGTTGCACCTTCATAGAAAGACATACAGGGTAAGGAAGGAGGACAGATCAGAGCTTTCCTATTTGGCTCCACATTTCATTTGACTGTATTGTGATGGCACAAGCACCATCTTTTATTGAGGCAAGTGGTAAGGCAAGAAGAAGGGAAGATAGAAAACTGTCCCTGATATGCTGCTTCTCCAGTGATCCCTTTCTAGTTTTGTCCTCAATTGAATGGTATGACTGTGGCATGGAAGGGGTGAATCAGAGCCATTCATGGATTTTGTACCTTTGACAGAAGGCAAGCATCAAACAGTCCAGGTATAAAACATACAGTTGGCAGTATTGAGGGAGAGGGAGATTACTTTAATCTTTATTACGTGCCCCGAAAAGGCTATTTAACCGCTGCAGACCTGCTGAAGCTGAACTAGCATTACAAGCATAGTAGGACAGCGGATGTGAGGGCAATCTGGCTGCTACATCTGTCACCCCATTGATTGCCAGGGTTGATTCGGCCAATCTGGCTGGCTAGGCGGGTGTCCCCTTCTTCCCTCACTGCTCCATGTGCATCCCTCCCAAAGCTGCGCGCTCGGTGGAAGAGGACGACCATCCCAGATAGAAGGAGTGTACCGTTCAAGGGTATACGGGAAAAAAAAGAATAGTAGGACAGACCAAAGGACCTTTGCCTCTCTTTGTTTGTCAGATTCCCCTATATTACCTTTACTATACAAACAGCAAACTCATACTTGGTATTACTTCCTAGGCTTTGGCCTCTTCTTTGAACTTACCATGTTTATTTTCTGCATTTTGGTCTGAATTCCCATTATCATTTGCTCCTGTAACCACTCCAGCATTGTTCATTTGGCTGTGTCCCTAGCTCTTAGTCTATGAATTGTCTTACTCTTGGTTACTCACCTTCGTTTGGCTGATCTTTTTGAACCTCATCCTTTGGCTTGCTGTGATTCAGTTGTCTGTTACAATAAAATCTTGCTAAAGAAGTAGGATGTCAACATGTATGAGAAAGCAACACCACAAAACTATCCAACTCAGTGCATGATGTGTGTTAAGGAAAACCAACAATCATGCCCTTGGTTCATTTTGAGCTGTTTCATCTACCCAAGCTCTTGCCATGAAGGTCATGGGAGATGTTGCTGCAGGAGCATTAGCAGCAGGAACAATTCAGAAAGTTTATTACATCATTGGTTGGGCCACAGTGTTGATTCAAGGTAATTGGTTGTTTTCTTGCTGTGTCATATTGATGCTTTTGCAATGTTGTCTGTTCATAGACTGGAAGTAAGATCCTGATGGGCTATTTGCCCTTTATATATTCTCATTTATCATTATGAAGCTTGCAGTATCTTACTAATTTAAAAATAAGATGTTTCCCCAGGCTTTTAGTTTCTCTGGAAGAGATGTATTCTCATAAACTATGTTCCATTTGAGGATAAAATATTCATAAAAATTCACTATTACTGTTTCATAATGTTCACTTCTAAAAGAGGAGGTTTTGAGCTTTACAGCAATTCTGAAATGGATCAGGTGTTGTTTCCATAAATGACAGTCTCTGGGATAGGGCTGCCAGGTCCCCCAGTGGGAGCAGGGGATCCCCTGTTCCCAGCCTTTGCCCTCCACCACCACTTACCTGGACAGTGGAGAGAAAGGGCCTCGAGGAATGGGCCCAGGAGGCAAGAAGCTTCCCAGGCCAGCGCTCAATAGGCACGCTCCCCATGGGAACAATGACATCATTTCTGGAAATTATGTCATCATTAGAGGTGGGCACAATCAAAAAAAAATTACTGATCAAGCTGATCAAGGATCGGCGCTGGCGACGACCCCAAATCACCGATCCCCACCGGTCATCTCCCGTTTCCGATCTGTGGATCGGGGATTGTGGAGGCCAAAGCGGAGGGGTGCCCCGCTGTTTCCAGCTATGTGGGAAGGTGGGTGGTGGCGGCGACCGCCGGGCCCGGTGGTCACGGGGAGGCGGCAACGAGCCGCCTCCCCTCAGGGAGGGGACGTTCACACACACACACTTAGAGCAGAGGGGGGGAGTTTTTAACCTGGCGACGAGCCACCTCCCCTCAGGGAGGGGACGTTCACACACACTTAGAGCAGGGGGGGAGTTTTTAACCCAGCGGTAAGCCGCCTCCCCTCAGGGAGGGGACATTCACACACACACACACACACACACTTAGAGCAGAGGGGGGGAGTTTTTAACCCATCCCTGCCTCTCCAAATAGAGAGAGAGAGACACCCCATCAACATGTTTCAGCCAGATTTTTAAAAAAAGCCGGGACAGAATCCTCCATTCTTCCCCACCCAATTTTAAAAGCAAGCAGCCAGTCTTCCAAAAGCATATTTTAAACACACACACAGAGCCGTGAATGAGGTTTTCCCACAAAATACAGTGTTTTAAAAGCAGACAGACAGTAAAACAGCCATTCCTCCTACAAAGCCCCATTTTTTTAAAAAAGCAAAAAATGTTTGGAGTGCCCATGGCTACAGAACACCCTCTTCCCCCTCCCTCCCATGGGTGTCTTCTCCGAACTGGTGAGTGCGTTGCTGCTCCGTGGTTGGAAGGAAGCCCTGCCGATCAAGGTAAGCTGGGCTTCCATTTGGGTTTCCAGGGCGACAGAAGGAGGGCAGACAGAGCTCAGGCATTCCCGTGGCTTCGTTGCCAGGGGAATAGATTGCTGGCGCCTGTCTGGCTTCCCGATCAGATCCTGATGGCCCGATCAAGCCCCGATCAAGCCCCCCCCAAATGCTGGATCGGTTGCCATGGATGGCACCAATCCGCCGGGTCCCAATCGCGCAAACGCCATTATCGTGGGTATTTTTCTATCATAATGCCGATCGTGCCCATCTCTAGTCATCATGCCCAGCACTGACCATGTTCCTGCCCTTCACGGGGGCCAAAAGAATGCCCGCCAATGATAATGATGTCAATTCCAGAAGTGATGTCATCACTCCTGCCAGAAGGATCATCAAGATACGGGCCAGTTCCCCCTTCCTTCCAGTAGGTTAAGGGAACCTGACAACCTTATGATGAAGAAGCCTCTGAAAGATTGTATATCTTTTCTGCTTTCTAGTTATGGTTTTTGCTGTGCATCTTTCATTTTTTTTTTTAAAGGGGGAAACAAATAACTGGAAGTTTCATTGAGAGTGATAAATATGCAATCCCTGCTAAAGATCATTTCACATTTCATAGGGTGGGATAAAATTCAAACAATGTTGTGCTCTTTTAAGACCCATTGATTTAAATAGGATGAGTTAATGTTCCCATGTTCATCTCTTTATATATTAATTGTTACTTTTGTCAACAAATGCAGTTTACGGGTTTTTTTGTGGTTTTATAGATTTATTTCTACTGTACACACACATTGTACAGTTTTTATATTCAATATATATTGTATTTATGCACATAGTGTACATCATTTATATGTATAAAATAACACAAAAATGATTTTGTAAAATGCTGACACTTCACAGAAGAAATAATATAATGAAGCAGAAAACGCAAAGAAAATTTTGTGGAACAGAGACCTGAAACATCCTCCCCCTCCTTTTAATGTCCAGCCTGATAAAGAGTTATGGGGAACTTGAAAGCCCAATGTTCTGTGATATTTTGGTTGTACTAATAAAAGGTATTGCATTTTGTTTTTCCAGTTTTCTGTGGACAAATCTGTTCTGATTAGGAAAATATCAAATCCAGATATTCAAATTAGATACTTTTCTTGGAGGAATATTACCCAAGTTGGGGCTTGAGTTTCATTCCTTCTACTTACTAGGTAACGTTAACTATTTTGGCTTCCACTGATTCTTTGTGTGCATAACTTAAATTAAGATGAAGTTTTGTTAACATAAGGAATGCTACATTCTTTTCTTCTGCTGCCAGCCATTTTAGGGATATGTATGCTCAGTTTGATATTGGAGAAACACTTGATTAATTGCTAGCTTTTATATTCTGAATTGAAAAGTATAATTTTACTCTTTTTGGAACATTTAGATGAAACTGGAAATCAGCTCCAACAAGCACCACCTAATGTAATTTAATCTGCAACTCCTCCTGCAAAAGATATAGATGAGATGAATGACCTGACCCCCCACCCCCCGCTTTAAAATACAGCTTGATGAAAAATTCTATAAAACTCAAAACGTTTAGAGTGTTTTGTGATTGATTGGTTCTTCCAAAAATATTGGTCAGTTCTGCTAAAAATATTGCTTTACTTCAAGGTTTTATTCATTTTTATTTTAGATTCGTGTAGACCACCATGACTGTAGATCACCACAAGAAAATCAAATTACTAAAGATCCATCCCATTAACAATTTGATCTCCCGATTGCATATTTGTTTGTACAAATCTCAGAATAAATTATTGGACTTTGACCAGCATATCTACTATAGAGAAAGTAGAAGAGAGGATATAATTTCCTTCTCTTCTCCTTTTTTTGATCTTCACAGCCAAGAAACTTTACTTTCTTTTGTATTCATGTTGTACTCTTTTTTCCTCTTTATTTTTTTCTCCCAAAGATGCACACTTCTGAAATTTCTAATTCATTTTCCTAGTATGAGAATTGTTCTTCATGCAAAGTAATGCATTGAGGCAGTAACTTTAAGCAAGTCCTCTCAAAATCCTACTCAGGTCTATCCAATGGGAATAGGAAAGTGTTCTTAGGACTGCAGCCTGGGTGTTCTCCCAATGCATTGAAAATTAAATTAATGAAGGCTTTAAACACCTAGCAAATCTTTCATTAATTTCACCTTCAAAACATTTCATATTTTCAAATCCAATACCATAAGCAGTTTTTTTTTGCAAGGTGGTGATTGTATCTTGGTGCATCACACACACAAATCCACTTCCAAGGGTTAGGCTTGGGCTTTAGAAGCAAAACTAGGTTTTCATTCATCTACTTGCTTCCATTCATCTACTTGCTTCCATTCCAGGAATCTAGCCATACAGAAATATTATAACAGACAGGAACACAAAAACAACTTACAGCTCATGTTGTAAATAGTGCAATAGAGAGTCTGACTTATGGATATGATCAGCCAGAGGCTGAAAGCAATGACCTTCTTTGTGGCCAAACAGAGAATAGTTTTGTTTGTTTGAGTCAGGATCCATGGCATGCTTGTGTCAAGGGGAGTGATAAAGCACCAGCAAGTAAGTGATACAATGGCACACACAACATGAGGAATTATGGAATTGGGGGTACATGTGTTTTGTTTTCCTAGCACAGATCATCTATATCATAATTTCAGGTGAATGGGTGGAATGCTTTGGGACAAATATGTGGATGGAATAAGAAGCAATTACTTGATCAGTAGCTATAACAAATTGCATGTCTGCAAACAGTGCTACGTACCAGCTCCCAAATTATTTCTATATATCATGCAGATGAATATGGGAGTGCAAGGGACTAAGCTAAGGGAGCACCAACCAAATTTCATCTAAAATGAAATGTCAAGGCAAATGTAGGGGTTGCTTAGGAATTGTATAGGAAGGGAAAAAATCAATCAAAGCTAGCACATTTTCTTAGGGGAAGGTTTCTGCATACTCCAACAGAAAGCATTATTGTCCATAATTAGCAGGTATCAACTACTTCTCACTGTGTCATATTTATTTATGTATTTATATGAGATTATTCACTCCAATGGGTATTCAAAGTGTCTTATAACAGCATTTCCCTCAACTCCATTTTATTCTCACAACAATAAACGAGTGAGGCAGATTAGGCTGAGACTGGCCCAAGGTCATGCAGCAAGTTGAGGATTTCATGTATGTGTATATCTCTGTGTATCTTTGTGTATTTCTGTCTCTTTGTGAATTTTTGTTCATTCTGAGCTTACTCCTGATCTCACCTAAAAGGTCTTTCACAGATCACTGTTTTCAGGCACATGCATTAAAACTTCCATTACAATACTTTTTTGTTTGCTTGGCATGCCCCTAATAACTGTTACTGGCTCTCTTCCAGATTGTAGTCAAACACTCTACCCACTACACCACAATTTATGCTTTATTCACAATCCAGATCTGATGAGAAAACACCCCCCACACAAGTTTGATATGCTTTGGAAATAGATTAGCCACCAAGTATTAACTAAAATGAACATGCCATGCTATGTACCCAAAGTTCCAGGACCTTCCATTCCATCTGCCTAACAATATCAGCCAAGATATGAATGGGCCAAGCAAGAAATACTAAATGATGACAAAGTACAAGATTTCATAGGACAGTAATTCCTTTTTAAGATTCTCATGTTTCAGAATGGCACTTATAAAGCATTTTGGACAGACAGTAAAGATGGTAC
Source organism: Eublepharis macularius (assembly GCF_028583425.1). Classification (NCBI taxonomy): domain Eukaryota; kingdom Metazoa; phylum Chordata; class Lepidosauria; order Squamata; family Eublepharidae; genus Eublepharis; species Eublepharis macularius. The sequence goes on from NC_072792.1 coordinate 123,452,315, forward strand.
TGAGATGCAAGTCCCCAGTACGGCTTCCAAACTTGGTAGACAAAGTTATCCCCTATACAGGATCTGTCACTTGTACTGCAGACCCCAATCCAGTTTTTGCTTCCTGATTTTAATTTGGTTCTTGATTTTCCTCTCCCATAGAAAGTCTCCCTGTTCATTGTTTGGACTTACTGTTTGCCTCCTCATATAATCTGAACCCCACCCCATCTTGCTTGTTGCAACCATATAGAACTGCACAATAGAGCCAAAATATATTCAAATGTGGGCAAAATGCAAAAATTGAGACCAAATTAAGTTGTTCTGCTTTATTTTAACTTCTGCTGATGATTGCCTGCATTAAACAAAGCGGTTTCATTAAAGATGTCCCTAGATATTTTTTATCATTTTACATGCTATTACCGATATATTGATATATTTCTTTCCCTATTAGGCTTAAAGCTCATCTCTGCCAATATATGTGTATATTTCCTTTAAAACTCTGTTGCAATTATAAAGAAATGTTGAAGTCAGTTTTGACCTCCAGTCTCTTTGGTGACAAATGAAATTCTGCTACTGTGAATGGGGGAGGAGGGTTGAGGGAAAGACTTTTCTCACTCCATCTCTTGTCCTCTTCCCCTAAGTAAAGAAACTGGAATGATTCCTTCTTGGCACATGGACACACAGAAGTCATATGCAAAGTGTTTTTGTACTTCTCTACTAGCCAGCTGTTGCCAGATTTATTGTGAATTCCCCTACAGTTGTTTTACAGAGATAGTGTTGTCCACAGCCATTGACACTAATTATAATAATAATCCTGCATAATAGGCTTGGAGCAATAGCCAGATCCTTACTTCTCCAACTCAAAACTGGAATCGCTCAGTATCAGGATAATTCAGATGTAGCTTGTTTGAGCTGTTTCAAGATAAGCATAAGTGGTATGTATCACCTGCTACAAGTTTTTTCCATTCTCTGTCTCAGATCTCTAGTGGTCCTCTACTGTTTTCTTGGCAGAGTTATAGGCAGAGAAGAAAGAGGTGGCATACAAATAAAGCTGATACACAAATGGGTATACCAAAGGTTTTGTATTCAAGCTGGCAATCAACTTGTAACACAACTTGTACACAAAAGTAAATGTTCTGAGAATAAATAATCAAATTTATATATGTTAATATGGTTTTATGGTTTACCAGTTCATGATGACCCATTATAATAATTGCCATTATTTATGTCTTTGACTGGATGGCAGGAAGCCAGCCTGAGAACTTCCATCATTACTGTGGCACCCTTCCCCTGGACAGAGCTCAAGCAATATAGAACTAGGTTGGTGTAACAGAGTGTTTGACCTGGGCAGTGAGAATCAGGGTTCAAATTTCCATACATTTTAAACAGAGATATACCCTTTTAAATTTATTGAAGTGAAAGGGCTATGAAGGGTGCTATTATTGTTAGGATTGCACCTTGGCCAGTATCAGCCTCATGTTATTACAACTAGGGATAATTCCCTTGGAGAGTTTCCAGAGTTTTTTAGACGAAGAGTTGTTTACACATGATTTAAAAGTTACAGAAATCTAAACCGATGAAAGTGCAGTTATTGTGGCATCCATTGTATCTCGCCTCCCCCCTTAAAACTAATTTCAAAAGCATTATTCCACAAAATGAATTGAGGAAACAGAGGAAATTTCAAATCACACTATAAATTTCCTTTTTTAAAGCAAACTCCCTCTCTGAAGAATTGCTTGGGAACATTCATTTGAGTGGTGGTGGTGGGGATTCAGCTTGGCACTTTGAATAAAAGAGGAGGAAAATCCTTCTCACTGATTTTCAAATAAGAAGTTGATATTCCTTTTTCTAGTTTGTCAACCAATACAGCTTAATGTTAGTTCATTCACAACTCTGGAAAGTAGCAATGTTTTTAATATATTTCAAATAAAGGAACACATTTTAATTGACTTTTAAACAGAGCCAGGTATTTTTTTTAAAAAAAAATCTTAAATGTAATGTAATATTAAAACAGAAAAATCACATGGATATTGAATGGGAGGGAATTACAGAAAGATGAAGTAAAACTCCCCAAGCGTTAAAGCATCTCCCCAGAATTTAAAATGTACAGATGAATGAATCCCTAATGTTAAATAACACTAATGTTTAAACATATTTTTCTGTTTCTTAAGCTTTCAGTAATAAATCAGACTGTGAATGAGGAGTGACCACTGTAGGAAATGTCTTTCTTTATGTTTGTTTTCAAGCTTATTGTAGATAATGAAAGATTTAATGTTTCATTTGATTGCTTAAAAATATCTGTGGGACTGCAAAAAATGTGCTACATTAAGAGGATTGAACCAAAAGCTAGTGCTTTTGCCTACATATTTACAATATCATCAACAAGTATCATAATTTTTGGAAATTTGGAGGAACTGTTTTTAAAAAGTTCAAATGGGTTCAGAAATTCAGAGTGAAGACACTGCTATATTTGGACTTAGTGAAGTCTACATATGGTTATATGATACTAAATACAGACAGTTGTGACATTATCTCATTCATCATATGATTCTCAACTGGCAAATATACGAACCGTAAAAAAAAAAATCCATTCATTATTTTTTTTAAAAAACCACCGAAGCACCAGCAGGATGGACAAAAAACAGATAACAATTAACAGGCCTGAAAATGTTGAATATCCTCATAATTAGAGGTTATTTTACAGGAATTACTTTGTATGTACTTCAAACACTGTTTTCCCCTCCAAAATTTTAATGGTTGAAAATCCATTTGCCTACAGTAATCCTACAGTAATACAAATCTAGTTAATTGGTTCAGCTAAATTGAGTACCTCTACACTGCAAACTGCTCTAACAGACATGGACCTCACATACACTTTTCCAGTATCCAGAGAATGGGAAACAAATACCATAGGCTCTACTCTGATGTGTCCAATCCCCAATATGGCCAAGAGGGAGTGACTAGAGGAATAAAATTTGAGGGGCTCACAGAGCTGGGCAAGTCATATCATGTCCTTTTTAAGAGTTTTCAGTCATGTAAGAGGTGTTTTTTTTTAGAAGAGGTCTTTTTTGAGAATCCTTTATAGTTCTTGGCAGCCTTGCCAGTCCCATTCTGAAATCTTGGGAAGAAATCTGAAGGTCTACAAATCTATCAGGTTTTCCCCTACCACTACAATTCTTAATTCCCACAAATACTGCTACAGAAAGTTGTGGATCTATTCCTTACAGAGCAGTCTTCATTAAGGTGTCCTCCTTTCCCATTCATTTAATCAGTCACTCTTTCATGCAAATATACTTATTATATGTCCTTTACAAATTGCAAAAGAGTATGTGGGATCAAGTGGCAACAAGATGAAATCACAAATTTGGAATTTCAGACAAGACCCTATTTTGTATTTATATTATTTTTCTTTTTTCAAAGTACAACTTGAAGGGGTCAGGATAGAACAAAATAGCTTTGATGCTACAAACAAAATGATTGTGATTTGAAGGGAGGACATTAAGCAGGACCTGTAAAAAGTCTTCATAAATTCAACCCTCTATGCAATGAATTGTTTTAAGCATGGTGCATTATATTTTAGATTTTTTTAAAAGTTGTGTTTGATAATTTTATTTATTAGCTGGCCTAGTCCTATTGAAGTTGCATTAGTTAATTTTAGTTGCTATACTGAAACTAACTGTGTGTGTAAGGCAAATGGGGGCCAAGCTACAAGTGACACCTGACACAGGTTGGCCACTTGTCAGCTTCCCTCAAGTTTTGATGGGAAATGTAGGCATCCTGGTCTTGCAGCTGTAATGGAGAGCCAAGCTGTAAAACCAGGACACCCACATTTCCCATCAAAACTTGAGGGAAGCTGACAAGTGTCCAACCTGTGTAAGGCGTCACTTGTAGCGTGGCTCTTAGATACTTTTCTGAACACTGGTTAGAGATTTATACATACACATGTTTGAAATTTTGTCAACCCCATCAAGAACTGTGATGCACAGATACAGAACTTTGCACTAGTAATGTCTGTTCCATACATTCATTGTTCAATTTTCTATCACTCAAATCATGAACAAAAATTAAAAGGTGAAGTAGCAATATTCGATAGTTATTATTTCAGGATAAAAGATACAGATTCACTACATGACTTGGAAATAGAGTTGCCAGGTCCTCTTGCCCTCCCAGAGAGAGGTGGGGAACCCAGAACCCGGCACCTACCTGGTCTGCCCCCACTCCACAGTGGCCCGATCTGGCCCAATCTGGGCCAGATCGGGCCAGATTGGGCCCATGGGAGAGTGCTCATGCCTCCCCCGCTGGCCTGATAAGCGGGGGCAGGGGGTGGAGGGTAGAACGTGGGAGCAGGATATCCCGTGCCCCTAGCGGGGGACTGGCAACCCAACTTAGGAATCACCAAACATGGATATGGATTTTCTCTCCCACAACCAACACTTCCTATATATAGTGTAGAAAATTTCTTGTTTGAAAAAAATCACTTTTAAAGATATATCTATTGGTTCCTCTTGTTCTCTTTTTTTCCTTTTAAGATCTTTGAAGAAAAATTAAGGCACCCTTTGGTAATTTCAGCTCTTGCCGTTGTTTTATGTTATACACCCCAAGGTGTATAGGAAGTCTTGGGGAGACACTATCTACCTCTCAGCATCTACAGAGTAAAATTCTGAAATTTTGCAGAACCTCCCTTCCTGCCCTTCCTTTCTTCAAATTTCTCTTTGATCAAAAACGAATTGATTAAAAATTGACTCCAAATTCATAAGAACAGGGAAAGAAAGAAATTATTGGTTTTCAGGGAAAAACTGGGTAAAGAGGAGTTAAAAGAATTTATCTTAACAATCTTAACCGGTACCTGAAATAAACAAATCAAGCCCCACTGGCTGAAATGAGTTCCAATACGGCATATAAACGTTGGCTGTCATACATTTGTGGGGAGGGGCAGATCTCTATTGTGGGAGAATTCCTGACTAGGCCCCCTGTTCCCTGATGTCACTTAACAAGTTGGCAGGGCAAGAATTAAGAGCTCCATCATTGTCACACATCATTGCTCCATCATTGGCACACATCATGCCAATGTGTGACATCACTTTTTGCAAAAGAACACAAATAACATCCTCATACCAGCATGATACTACAATGCTTCATAGAGTTTCAAAGGAATGCTAGAGCATTGCCCCAATATTATGATGTCCCTCTGAATTTTTGCTAAAAGTGATATCATGTATTAATGTGACATCAAGAAGATTGTCCCTGCCCCCTTAATTCTCCAGTATCATCTGACAGTGAGCAGGTTAACTGAATTATTTCAATATATACTGTGAAAAGAACTTAGGAATATGACCGAGTATCACAGTCTCATTGTTTTGAAAAAATCCCTCTATTGTTTTTGCTTTCCAGATTGAGCTTATGAATTCAATTTCTGCGTTTTCTATTTTTCATGTTAAATTTTTCCCATTAAAGTTGTACATGATTTTAAATATTATTTTAAATCAGTTGCATATAAATGCCTATAAATGTACACCTGCCATATGTTAAGGTGTTAAAATGGCATTAAAAGAGCATAAAATAAATGAATCAGGAGCACCAGCAACGACAAAGGGAAAAACAAAGATACAGAATTACAGATTTATTTTTTAAAAGGCTGTTTTTAAGGATAAACATTATAAAGGGCATTGCCCCCTTAGTCGGAATGAAGAGACAGACACAGGTATTGGATCTAAAGGGCCACTTTATTTAAATAACCTCAACACGACATTAATATAACTGCGGCAAGGGAAAGCGGTACAGGCCAAGCCACGGGGTCAATCCTAGACCTCCGCCTTGACCTGTCTGGGCGAGCCCCGAAGCCCCGGGTGCGAGCCATCCACCTGGATGGCTAGGAGACCCGGCCGGCCTGGCAAATTGGTTCCCCCCTTTCAAGCTCCTAAGCCTCAGCCGTACAGCAGTGAGGGAAGGACTTGCACGTGGGGTTCCCCAGGCAGTCTGCCCACGCGCGCTGGCAGCCGTCACAAGCAGTACCAGCCGCTCCTAGCAGACTCCTCCTCCCTACCAATAGGGAAACGCCAAGGGTGCTCACCGGCCCGCTGCTTTTACCAAACTCTATTCTGCCACCGCCAGGCCAAGCCTCTGCTTAGGCCCTGGCGCCCCACTATTGGCCTAGCGCCAACCTAAGCCCCAGCCGCAAGTCGTTGAGGAAAATAACATTGCCGGTTTCTGACAGGTGAACCCCATCAGCTCTATAGAGACCGGCAACTTCGGCCCTGATCCTAGGGTGCGGTAAATATACACCTAAACCTTCACCCAAAGCTTTCTGAATGGCCCTATTGGCCTTCATCCGAGCCCGCTCTACTGCAGAACGATTAACTGCTTCCCGCCAAACTTGCCGTGGCAACATGGCAGACCAAATAATGAGCACTCCCGGCCAACGCAGGAGTATCTCGTGCATATCCCATTTGGCCTGCAGAGATAGGGCTCTACCATGCACAAACCCAAGGTCATTCCCGCCCAAATGAATGACCAATATGTGAGGCACTGGGCCCCGCCGCTCCTTAAACAGGAGTGGCAACAAACCCGGCCACCGAAGGCCACGCCGGCCCTGCCACTCCACCGTTGCCCATTCACTCAATCCCAGTTGGGACCCAATCTGCGTCCGTCTGGCTTGATGAGCGGCCCAAAAGACCATACTGTGGCCGCAGATCAAAATCCGACGCTTTTCCCGGCGAGACACAGGACCTAAGAAAACACCATTAGGAACATTTAAAAACTGGATAGAGGCCGAACATAGGAATGATAGGTATTGGATTTCCATCTGCCAACACCCTGAATAACCTGTACCGGGTACCCCATGGCTGCTGCTGTAGACGCAGCCCCAATTCGAAAGGAATGGGTGCCAAATTTAACTCCTGATAATCCCAATTTGGCCAGTGCCCTTTCCGTCACTGCCCAAAACTGGAACCGAGTCAGAGGTAACCCATCCTCATGCTGAAACAAAACCCCAGGTGCCTCACCACGCACCCTCAAGTACTTCCGCAGCGCCCGTACTGGACACAACCCCAGGTCATCACATAGCCCAAGGCTAATAACGACTCCCTTCTGTCTCTGATCAGTTTTAGACTTGCGGATCCGGATAGCAACCCCTCCCTCACTAAACGAAAGATCCTGCACCGACAAAGCCCTGCCGGATATATCCCCCTTTGACCTAGCGACTAATTCACTAACACGCAGCGCGCCAAAAAATGCTAACAAGGCTGCTGCATGAAACAGTTTGGTTTCAAAACTAGAGGTGCAAATTAGACCCCAAGTCTTACTAAGCCCCTTCAGAATTGATGGAGAGATGGGCTCTCTAGTGTCAACAGGAGCCACTGACTCCCGAGACCATCCCTCCAACATTTTACGTACACGGAAGTCCCCCGTGGCCTCAGAGAACCCCCGAGACTTACTCGCAAAGGCCAGTGCTGCCAACTGGCCCCTGATGGACTTGACCGCCAACCCACGACCTTTCTGATGCACACAAAAGTGCAATAAATGCTCAACAGGAATGGGCCATAACTGCAACAGGCCCACACCCTTCCTAAAGTCCCCAAATTGGCCTACCGCTCTGTCGTAGGCACGTTGGGTGCTGGGGGCCAACGCCAGCCTTATGGCCCTGGACGCTTCGACCTCCCAAGATGCCACAACTCCAGGGGCATTGGTGTCGGCTCCGGGTCCGCCTCCGGGGCAAGCTGCCAAAACCGCTCCATCTGTTGGCGAGACAAAGCGTCTGCCACACCATTACCAACCCCAGGAACGTGTTTGGCCTTAAATAAAATGTTCCACCGGAGACAAAGCAACGTAAATGCCCTAACAAGTCTCATAACCCGGCCAGATCTAGAAGACAAGGAGTTTACAACGTGAACAACCGCTTGGTTGTCGCACCAGAAGTGAACCACCTTGTTGGACAACTCCCTCCCCCACAGGTGAACTGCCACTAAAAGGGGAAAAAACTCCAAAAAGGTTAAGTCCTTGTCCAAGCCAACTGCATGCCACTCAGGCGGCCACCGATCAGCACACCAGTGCTTACGGAAGTAAACCCCAAAACCTACAGACCCTGAAGCATCAGAGGTAACCTGCAGCTCGGCCTCGAGCAGCAGGTCCTCACGCCAGAACGTAACCCCATTGAACTCCCCGAGGAAGGCGGACCAAATGTCCAAATCCTCCCTCATTCCCCCAGTAACCTTGAGGCGATGATGGGGTGCCCTAAGCAGCGACATAGCGTCGCACAGCCTCCGCAAAAAGGCCCTACCTGGGGCCACCGCTTTGCAAGCAAAGTTCAAGTGACCCACCAACTGCTGCAGCTCCAACAGGGACACCCTCCGCTTAGCTCTAAATTCCTGCAGCCTGACCTTGAGGTCAGCCACTTTGTCAGGGGGCAGTCTAAAACACTGCTGCACTGTATCCAGCTCTATACCTAAAAACATCAAGACCTGGGAAGGGCCCTCCGTTTTCTCGTGAGCCAAAGGAACGCCCAGCTCATCAGCCAACTGAACAAACGTCCTCAGAAGCCTGGCGCATCGGCCAGACCCCGCTACCCCAACGAACAAAAAATCATCTAAATAATGCACAGAGTCGCGACTACGCGCCCTGCGCTGAAGCTCCCACTCCAAAAATGAGCTAAAGCGTTCAAAGGCCGCACAAGAAATCGAACAACCCATGGGAAGGGCCCTGTCCGTATAGAACTTGCCATCAAATGAAAAGCCCAGGAGCTCGAAATCATCAGGGTGTACCGGGAGAAGCCGAAATGCCGACTTAATGTCGCATTTTGCCATCTCCGCACCCCAACCACAGCGGCGCACTACCCTAACCGCCTGGTCAAACGAGGTATACCGTACAGAGCACAAGTGCTCCGGTATAGCATCATTTACTGATCCCCCTCTAGGGTAGGAGAGATGGTGGATGAGGCGAAACTCGCCAGCAGCCTTCTTAGGTACCACACCCAAAGGAGACACCCTAAGGTTGGGCACCGGGGGCCTATCGAAAGGGCCCAAAACACGGCCCTCAGCGCACTCCTTTGCGATTTTAGCCCGAACCACTTTCTCCATACCCAGAACCGAACGTAAATTATTGGACATAAATGGGGAGCGTGGCCCCTGAACAGGAATCCTGAAACCTAAACTAAAACCCAAAAACAGGAAACGAGCATCATGCTCCCGAGGGTAAGCAGCCAGAAGCTGCTCAAGGACCCTCAGCTTTACCGGGCTGGGGCCCTTTACCAGCAGCCTGTTGGCCCCCAGCTCCTCCGCTGCCAAGCCGCTTCCCCCCTCCACCTTGTCTGGACTTGGGGCAGGCATTGTAGGAGTGGTATCCCGCACAAGTTGGACACTCGTGCCGGAACCGGCAGGGCTTACGGCCACACTGGCCCTTGAAGGCAAACTCCCAGCAGAGCAGCCGGGGTTGAACCTGCTGCCCCGCCGCAGGGCGGGTAGAAGACGCTGAGGAGGCCGAGGCTGAACGCTGCACAACGTGGCCGCTATCTGATCGATCTCCCATATTGGGCTTTGCAGGCGACATCACCTGCAGCCAAAGCTGTTGGTGAATGCGATCCCAAGGGAGACTGGGATTAAGGGCAGCACGCATCCTAAACTCCTCGTCGTACTGCATCCAAGCAGCACCCAGGAAGCCCGTGTATCCCTTGTAAATGATATCCAAATATTGCAGAAGGGACAAAGCCCTGTGAGGCTGAGCGCGCACGAGCACACCAGCATAGATCAGAAACCCGGGCAACCAATTAGCCCAGGTTCTGTCCACACGACGACGCTTTAGGCGCTCCTTGTCCCTATCATCAAGCTCATCTTTATCCTTCTTTTCCAATTCTCGAAAAAGAAGGGTAAAAACATCAACATATTCGCCTCTCAAAATTTTGTCCCTAGTGGTTTGCGTCAGATGGTCCCCTAGGGGCAAGGCCGTGTCCCCAAAAGGAAGAGCATTAAACGGCACCTGCCCATAAGAGAGGGGGAAGTGAGGGTAATAACCCCAGGGTCCCCCCATATAAGGGGGCCAAACTCCCATTTGCCCTTGCCCCCATGTACACTCACCACTACCCTGAATGGGCTGTGCCGGCACACTCGGTTGTAAACCAGCCAACCCAGGCCCTTGGTGCTGCCAAGCCGTCTGTCCCGCGGCTGTCCAGGCAGAAGGTAACTGCTGAGAGGTCCCAGCAGCCCCAGGGGACACCTGGGGAAGCAGATGACCCCATGGCCCAAAAGGCCAAGGGGATACAGTGTGAGGTGCAGCGTCCTTACCCCCAGGTTCTGCAGGGTCCACTGCCACAGCTACAGGCGCCCCATCCAATCCAGCATCAGGGTCCAGGTCGACCACGGGCTCACCCTCCGGGTGGCTGACTGCCTGCTGAGATCCACTGGCGCCACCAGCCGCCGCCCCTGTAGAGCCTTCCAAGGCAGAAAGACGACGAAGAATATCTCTATTAATAGCATCCCTAGAGGCCCCCCGAATGGGCCTAGCTCTACCACTATCAGGTGCCGATGCCACCCCTTTACTGCGCTCTAAGGCAGCCAGCCGCTGCAAGATATCCTGCTGCGAGGCTTGCTCACCCTCATCATCTGAAGAGCTAACAGCAGGGGCTGGCCGCTTAGCTGGCACTCTCTTGGCAGGCTGCTTGCCCTTGGCACTGCCGGCACCCTTTTTGGGAGGCATACCGCCAATCAACCCCACTATTCAGCCAATACAATAAAAGTTGGCAATGCCCTCTGCCAAACAGACAGTTTAGGCAGGAACAAATCGTCCCCAAAGTGGCCACCAGCCCACTACCCGAAAGACAGATCAACAGCTGGGCAACAGGCAACTAATAGGGGAAAAAGGAGGGGGGGGGGTTCAACCAACCCTAACCCCTGCAGGGCAATAAGCAACTCCACGCACAAACCCAAGCCCCAGAAAGTGGAGGATGGGTGGCAAGCAGGAGCCAACAGCCCCCTAAGAAAACCTATCCACTGAAGCTACCACCCAGGCCGTTATCCCCGGCCAGCCACCCACTATCCCGCCCCAAAAAAAGGGGGGGGGAAGCAGTAGAAACTGCAAGGACTCCCAGGCCAGCCAAAAGCAGCCCAGCACCGGGATCCAAGCTCCCTGGGTCTACCACACCCAGGGGGCCGCTGGATATACGAGCCAACGGGAGCCCGCTTAATAGCAGGGCTGCCGAGCGCAGCACACCGCCGCCGCGGCTGCCTCCGCGCTGCCCCGCTGCGCGTCTCCTCCGGCCTAAACGACCCGGCCGAAACGGGTCCGCTGCCGCCGCCGCCGCTCAAGCCGCCGCCGCCGAGACGCCCCACACCGTCCAGATCACTGCCGCCGCCGCTCGAGCCGCCGCCGCGCCCAACGCTCGGGAGGCAGAACGACACGTCTGCCTTCAACCGAGCAAGAAACGCGACTGGCGTTGGGTGAGCGGAGCAGTCAGCAATGGCTGCTGACTCCGCCCACCCGAGAAAGCCCCGGATGCCCGGGAACGCTGCTCTGCTCTCATCCTTCCCAGGGAGCAATGCACGGCCCCCTCCTTGAGCAGCAAAGCTGCCTGGAGGCGTGGCCGAATTAGAGCCGAAATCAATCTTGTTATCATTTTTATTATTAATTTAATTGCCTGCTGCTTTCATATGTTGTGGTCAGATATTTGAAAGGAAAAAGAAAAAAACAGCACTTTTTGAAGGCTGTAGTATTTTTGGCATGTGTAGACATGTGTAGACATGGTACCTACCTCATACAAATCAATAATTTGCAAATATGTTTAGAGAATGGTTGAGTTCTGATACCATGGGAACCAATCAAGTGGACATGTCTTTGCTTTTTAATTAGCTGAATCTATAATTCCTGCTATTGTATTAAACATTAACAAGAAAGAGTTGTCTCAAATTGGACAAGTGATGGATGAGAAGGAACAGATTTTAAATAATCTATTCCTTATTTCACACAAGAATAGCACCAATATTCTACTATGTCTTCATGCATACACTTTTATAAAGAATAAATTAACAGCTGAACTTTGAAAAGATCATACTTACACTTTTAATTTTTAAGTACTTCTTTTAGCTATGGTATTCCAGAGATGGTGTCATATAGACCTGGCATATAATTTGCTCAATTTAAAAAGTGGATTTTCCAATATGAAATGTATTAATTTTGCAAATTTCATATAATTGGTGGTCTGGTTATAATTGAGAAGAGCATCTCAAGGCTATGGGTCAAACTGAGCTACTTAACTGAAAGCAGATGTAGCAGTTTCAGGCAGGTAGCCTTTTGGTTTGCAGTAGAACACCAGGATTTGAGTCCAATGGCACTTAAGAGATCATCAAGATTTTCAGGGTATAAGCTTTCAAGAGTCAAAACTCCCTTCTTCAGATATCTGAAGAAGTATCTGAAGAAGGAAGCTTTGATTTTCAAAAACTTTATACCTTGTTTGTCCCTTGTTTGTCTCTAAGGTGCCACTGGACTCAAATCCATCAGATACAGCAGTGCCTTTTCATCAGGAAGGCAGTTACCATAACAGGGCCAGTTGTGAGCCTTCCATACCATGTTGAGAAAGTGTACAATAGGCCTGCTGTATCTCCATACATGGAACACCTGCCATCCTGCACTCAGTGTGTCAGTTCTAAACTGTTAGAGCCAGCAAATTAGGCCATATTCAGAGGAGAGGCATTTTTCTGTCTCTCCTTTTTGCAGAAAAATCTGAACACTTTAGAGAAATGGAGGGAGGTTAAAATTTGACAGAGAAGCCACACAAACCTACATGCTATGACTCAGCCAACACCCCCACCCCCATATCTTCTCTGTACAGTGCTCTGCAGGAACAGGACTCTCCACAAGATGGCAGTGAGAAATAGGAGCAGCTGCTGCTCACCCCTGCTTCAGGCAAGCAGGGGGGAGCAGGAGTCACTGGCGTCTTCTTTCCACCACTGAGGCTAAGCAGCAGGGAAGCAGACAGATGGATGGGCAGAGGAGGAGTGGACTAATCACTCCTCCACTGCCATCATGTAAGCTCTGGAGGAGCAACATTGTGAGTGAGCAAGGATGAAACTCCCAAGCCCTCTCCCAAAGCTGGTTTCTGGGAGGGTAGTTAACAAATAATAATAGTAATAACAACAACAACTCTTTTAGACAGATTAGTGCCCCTCTCAGATTGCTAAACAAAGTCAGTATCATTTTTATCCCTACAATACAGCTGAGAAGCTGGGGCTGAAAGGAATGGCTTATCCAAGGCCATCTATGGAGTTCATGGCAATATTGGGATTCTAACCAGCAGAGTACTGATTCGCAGCCCAGCAAGTGGCTGGTTTGGTGGACCAGTGGGGGGAGTATAGGATTTCCCCCTGCCCCCCATGAATCTTGCCCCATTTTGTATGCCTATAAAATGATGGGAAAGTGGAGTTCTGGATCAGGTTCAAGGTTTTGGTTCTGAACTATAAAGCCCTAAACGGTCTGGGACCAGCATACCTGAGGGACCACCTCTCCCTGTATGTACCTCAGAGAGCTCTTAGATCTGCAGGTAAACACCCACTGGTGGTCCCTGGCCCCAGGGAGGCTCGGCTGGCCTCAACCAGGGCCAGGGCATTTTCTGTCCTGACCCCAACCTGGTGGAACTCTGTCGGAAGACACTCGGGCCCACCAAGATCTTGTATCTTTTCAGCGGGCCTGTAAGACAGAGATGTTCCACCATGCATATGGTTGAGGCCAGCACTGGATCCATCTAATTAGCCTCCCTGCCGGTCTCCTGCCAGTTGGTGGGGGGAGCATATGGTCCATCTGCCCCCCATGCCTGAGGAGTTAGAGTTTCACCTACCCACACCTCCACCCTTTTCTTACCTTATGTATGGTGGGCAGGGAAAGGGGGAAGGGTACTCCATCTGGAATGCTAATATGTTATTTTATTGGTTTTATTTATTGTACCTTATTTATGATTGTAGCCCACCCTGAGCCTGCTTGCACGGGGGGTGGGCTAAAAATCTAATCAATCAATCAACCAATCTAGCATTCAATAACCAGAGTACTCTGGGCTCCAGTATTACCACACAAATTGATGCTAGGGAGCATGTACTTAACATCAGAGAACTATTATTAGAAATCAACATTGATTTTTTAAAAGAAAAGTGGACTATAAATACTATAAAGAATGCAGGGGTTGGAGTTAGTTAATGTCAGACTCCAACAAAAGCTGAAAAATGATTAAAAGAGCAGAATCAGCTGTGGTAGTAGTCCCATGTGTTCAGCTGTACAAGAGGTACACTGCACTCTCCTGGGGCCTAGTTGCTAGCATCCTTCAAAAATAATCACCCCCTTAGCATCTTAGAACTTGGCTGAGGGGTAGGGTTGCCAGCCTCCAGGTGGTAGGGGGAGATCTCCTGGAATTACAACTGATCTCCAGGCAACATAGACCAGTTCTCCTGGAGAAAATGGCTGTTCTAAAGGGTGAAGGGCATTATATCCCATTGAGGTCCCTCCCCAAACTCCACCCTCTCAAGGCTCCACCCCCCAAATCTCCAGGAATTTCCAAACCTGAACATGGCAACCCTACTGAGAGGAGAATACTTTGGGGAAAGGGGCTGCTCATAGATAGGCTATGTGAGTACGATGTATGATTCACAGCGGCCTCAAGCAGATTGCAGGACTGCTAGAAACACAATCAGTCAGGGACCAATTGATATGGCCCAAATAATGTAATTATGAGACTTCTGCAAGCAATGCCTCAGTCTCAGTTTCAAACATTTAAATAAACATCTACATACATTTAATGCTGAGGCTTCAAGAGGAATTTGTTGGGAGAAGAATGCTTACCTCAAACTTATCACAATAAACATAAAACCTAACATAAACAAGGTTAAGGGGAGAGAGGAAAAATATCACCAAAAACATTATTTGAGGGAAATTTTTAAGGTTCCATTTTGTCCTCAAGAACAAACAAATACATATCCCCTTAGGGCTTACATATACCAATGGTTATTCATAATTTCCAATCCATAATTAAACAGTGGAAAGAATAAGAAACAGATCATGGCCATTGCCCCCCCCCCTCAAAATGAAAGGCAGACACAAAGCTTGGGAGTAAAATTGGGCCACTTACTTGATTACAACATAACTTGTCTCTACAGCAAGGGATCTAACTAACTGGCAGTACAGGTCAAGTCCTGGGGTCACTCCAGACCTCTGCCTTGACCTGTCTGGGTGAGCCCCCACTGCCCCAGGGGTGAGCCATCCAAACAAATGGCTGTACCCGGCAGCCAGGCAAATGATTCCCCTCCAAGCCTGCAGCACCTTGCCATACAGCAGGAGGGCCTTACTTGTACAGAAGAGCCATGCGGCAGTCTCCCCTCGCAGCTGGCTACCGTACAGCCCACCAGCCGCTCCTGACAGACCCCAATTCCTCACCAATGAGGATGTGCCACGGGGGCTAAGGAAGTGAGGGGAGCATAAGACAGCAATATTGGGAATGGGGGAGGCAATGTCCAAATGCCCCCAAATGCCCCCCAAAGCCATGCTGCTGCTGCCCTAACCCCACCTGAGGAAGAAGCGGCCTCTCAAATGCACACGGGCACCCTTTCAAACTGCCTCTGAAAGCACCTGCCAGAGTGGGCAGGGCAAAAGCCCCTCGAATTGCCGCCACCTGAGCAGCAGGCAAAAAACTGTGCAGAAGAGCAACATTCAAATGGCGAGCACACTGCTGGTGCGAGCAGGGCAAAACCCCCGCTATCCCGCACTGACGCGCCACAGATGGGGCAAAAACAGTGGCAGACAAGCTGCAAGGCCAACACCTAGGCATGCGGAGAGAAAGCCCTTCTCTCCACTGCTGCTGCCACTACAGGAAAGCAAGCCTCAGCAGGCACATGGAGCAAAGCAAAGTGCTCCGAAGGATTCTGAGGGAGTCTGGCTAAAGCTCGGGCAGAGCGAGCAGGAGCGTCCGACTCCCCGCGCAAACCCAGCGCCTCAATGGCAGAGAGGCGGCGGAGCAGGCTTATATGCCATTTGCTCCACCCCCCAGTGATACTTGGATGCTCGGGAGAGGTTCAAACTGCCTTCCCTTCCTCCAGGTTGGCAAACGCAGCCCCCGGCCAAGCCGCTGCTCATTCGGCTGGGAAGGGGCCAACCAATACTGGGGAGAGAGATACAAAGACATACTTGAACATTGTTATGGAGTTCCAATATCACAAGTAGTTTGGCCCTCAACCAAACTGTATTTAATATGTTCTTTTACACCCCATCTCTGTCCCCAATGGGAATCCAAAATATCTTACATTGTTCTCATTGCCTTACTTTTATCCTCACAACAACCCTGTGAAGTAGGTTAAGCTGAGAGAGTGAGTGACTGGCCCAAAGTCACTCAGCAAGCTTCCATGGCAGCGTGGGGATTCAAATATAAGTCTTCCGGATCTTTTTCTGGCACTCTACTAACTATTATACCAGACATTAATTGTGTAATTGGCCTTCAGTTGAATGGCAGATTATAAATGAAATATAAATAAATCTATAAATGAATAGCATGGGTATGAAACTATGAAACCATGAGGATTTACAAACAAACAAACATTAGTTTTCATGCTAGAATGTTGATTCATATGAAGTGCCCCAAATATTGTTAAATTGGTTGCCAGGGAAACAACCAATTAATGTATGAATAAGGAAAACAAGATAGCAAAGAGCACTTAAGGGTTACCAATAGTATTAGATGTGGAATGGGAATGTGTTGGAACTGACAGCTATCTCAGAGGATATAGTTAACAGTAAGCTAACACACAAGCTGAAAGCATTATACAGCTGTTTATAAAAACAAGATAGTTGTGTGGAATCCAACTGAGGCAAGCTTGCTGAGCCAGAAAAGAAAGCTGACAGAAGTTCCAGATAGCTGTCTTTTATTCTGATAAACTCTTCTCTTTCCTCTTTAGCAAGTGATGTAGCTACATTATAGAAAGACATGATGGCAGTGCTGAACATAGAATGGGCATAAGGTTTGGGCCTATGCAGCAAGTAATTACTTTAGAGTATTGGTTTTATGGGGTTCAGACACAAAACTAGTATCCTTTTTTTGCAGTGCTTCTAGTTTAATCTAAGATTTTGACTCATTTGCAGGTTTATAGCTACTTAAAAAGACACAGAGTTATAAAAAGATAGATCAGAGTTCAAAGTATCTTCAACATCCCATCATTCTCACCTGCTTCTATTCTTCAAGTTATCTTGGGACTAAATAAAAGGCCATATGCTATCATTAACAGAAAACTGCAGTGAGAGATGGCAATCATTTTCACTTACATTTTTCTACTTGGCAGCTTCGTGTGTTTGTAGTGTAGTTTTGCCTACATGGGCAGAAATTGTGGTCATGAAGGTTTTGGGGTAGGACTGATGTGATTTTGTAGACTGAAAACTCGTTTCTGGTATTCTGTGAATGTAAAATCAAGAATATGATGATCCAGAATATGTATTATGGAAGTCTACATACAAATTGTGATAGATAGAAAGCTGTCCTGCTCCTGAAATGCAAAATAGCCACTCAGCTGTTTTATCCCTGAGCCAACAGGAGTTGCTGAGCCAGAAACTCAGCATACAATCATCTTTCAGAGGGAGGGTGGCATGTTGGAGGGAAACGCAGCAGCAGTTTAGGTCAGGTCTGCCTCAATGAGAGGGCAGACAGTTTCATGTATAGCTCTGCCTAATATTGTGGAAGAGCAGTTTACATCTGAGAGAGGAAAGAATTGTGAGGGCTGTCTCTGAGCAACCCTCAAACACTTCTTTGACTCTTGGGAAAAAGCAAGCTGGTGTGGGTGGAATCCTGTGTGTGTGTGAAAGGTTCCAACCTGGTAGCTAGTCAGTGAAAGCCAGTTTGTATGTGAATGTCTTAAAGGAGATTAAAATAATAGTAACTGTCTTATATTTATCTGCCTCAGCCTAGTTTCTCCTCTGAATTCAAGGAGACCTGGATTGCTGCTCTGTTCTTTAAAATCAACATGTACATAAATAAATAATATTTGTTATTTTTATAAATGTCCTGCTTTAGTGATCTCTGTGCTCTTGGTGCTCAGTACAAAATTTACCTTATGGCAGTGAACCCAAAGCATTTACACCCGCTACCATAAGAACATCTAGCAACTGAAGGGAAAGTTTACATTTCAAAACAAACCTAATCCCCCCAAATTATGTCTGTGTGGATTCCCTCAGTTGAAATAAAATGCCTGCCACACAGATAGTAAAACATAAAGAAACCCATCTCTTAAAAATTAAATTAAAAATGCATTTCCCTTATTAGTAGCAGAAATCATGCCTATATTGAATTTATGCCGTATTTCAGCTGTGAACCCAAGGTTTCCTAGAGATCCTGCAAGGTGGAGAAAATAAAATCATTAAATACAAACAATATATTTGTTGTATTGTCGAAGGCTTTCACGGCCGGAGAACGATGGTTGTTGTGGGTTTTCCGGGCTGTATTGCCGTGGTCTTGGCATTGTAGTTCCTGACGTTTCGCCAGCAGCTGTGGCTGGCATCTTCAGAGGTGTAGCACCAAAAGACAGGGATCTCTCAGTGTCACAGTGTGGAAAAGATGTTGGCAGGTCATTTATATCTACTCAGGAGGGGTGGGGTTGAGCTGAGTCATCCTGTAAGAGTTTCCCAGGGTGTGGAATGCTAATGGCGGGAGGCTTCACTGTATCCTGAGGAGGTTCTTTTGCATATGGATTTGTGCTTGATGTGCTAATCTTCTCTGCAGGTCTAGAGTGTTGGGTGTAAAGTGTTTTGTTAGCCTGGTGTTATTCAGAACTGGAAACCATGCTCTGTTCATTCTTAAGGTTTCTTCTTTCCTGTTGAAGTTTTGCTTATGCTTGTGAATTTCAATGGCTTCCCTGTGCAGTCTGACAAAGTAGTTGGAAGTGTTGTCCAGTATTTTGGTGTCCTGGAATAAGATACTGTGCCCTGTTTGAGGTAGGCTATGTTCAGCCACTGCTGATTTTTCAGGTTGTCCAAGTCTGCAGTGTCTTTCATGTTCTTTTATTCTTGTCTGGATGCTACGCTTTGTGGTCCCGATGTAAACTTGTCCACAGCTGCAGGGTATACGGTATACTCCTGCAGAGGTGAGGGGGTCTCTACTGTCTTTTGCTGATCGTAGCATCTGTTGTATTTTTCGGGTGGATCTGAATACTGCTTGAAGGTTATGCTTTTTCATAAGCTTTCCCATCTGATCAGTAATTCCTTTGATATATGGCAAAAACACTTTTCCTGTAGGAGACTGTTTTTCCTTGGTTGTTTGATTCATCCTGGGTTTGATTGCTCTTCGGATTTCATTTCTGGAGTAGCCATTTGCCTGAAGTGAGTGGTTTAGATGATTAATTTCCTCATTGAGAAAGTGCAGCTCACATATCTGTCTTGCACGATCCACTAATGTTTTCATTATGCCTCTTTTCTGTCGGGGGTGGTGATTGGAGTTTTTGTGTAAGTACCGATCAGTGTGAGTTGGTTTCCTGTAGACCTTGTGACCTAACTGAAAGTTTGCTTTGCGGATGACCAAGGTATCCAGGAATGGGAGTTTTCCCTCGATTTCTTTCTCCATTGTGAATTGTATGTTCAGGTGGATGTTGTTGAGATGATTCAAAAACCCCATCAATTCTTCCTCCCCATGGCTCCAAATGATAAATGTATCATCCACAAACCGAAACCATACACTAGGTTTGTGGGGTGCTGATTCTAGAGCTGTTTTTTCAAAATGTTCCATGTAGAAGTTTGCTATAACTGGGCTGAGAGGGCCAGTTTGTTAGAGTACATTGAAACAAATGTATTTGTTTCTAAAACTGTCCTTACATCTTCCCTATTTTCTTGATTTTATGTTGAGCAATGGGTGAGGGGTTCCTTTCCTTTTCTGTTATTTTGCACAAGAGGGAGTATAAACCATACTACTGAATTTCAGCATCACAAGAAAGCAAGTAGTGGTATCTTTTGAATTTATTGTCACCTATGTGCTATGCTCAGGCTGGGTTCCAGTAAATGATATACTGACACTTCTGTTTGGTTGGAATGGCCACAACTTTATTGATTACAGCTAGATTGGAACATTGGCCAGACATCTGCTCAGTGGATCCTTTGACATCAAAAGACCCCTTGCTGTTCGATGCATAACACCACAACCCAATGCTGGCTCGTAGGAGGCAAGTGGTGTCCCACCACCAGCCATGTTGGTCAGGGATCAGCAATCCCCCCCCAACCCTGGTTCATTTCTTACCTCCACTGGCAGAACCTCTCTGTCCCGCTCGGCTCCCTTCATCTCCTTTTGCCTTTCCCCCAGTTGCTCCGCCACCCTGAAAGGACTGCTGGGCTCTGGAGCCCTGGGGACATTCAGACTATAGGTGCCATCTGTAGGATCCCTCACAATCGCAATCATACCTGCACTGAGTTTTCTGGCATTGGCCCTCGTTGAACTCCCAACATTGCTTCCTGATTGTATATTGTCACGTGCTGCCTCTGTCTGTTGAGGCCCATTCTGCCCTGCCTCATCTGTTCATTCCCCCCTTCCCCCAAACAATGCTGTCCTTTTGTTTCCATCTGATATGCTTGCTGCTGGATGCCCTACGCCTGAACTTCTCATCATACTCAATGGCCACCCTGTCACCCACCCCCACTGTCTTTGCCTGCCATATCACCTGTTCTGTCCTGTGGCCATTTATATTGCACATCTGAATTTTGGGTCTCCTCCCGAATGCCATAATTTTGGTTTTTGATAGTTTATTATCAGATGATCTCTGCTGTAGTGTTGGGTGAATGCTTCTATCACAAACCCTTGTCTAACTCAGGGTTTGGCTGACCTTCCCCTACCCTAAGGTAAAAGTTCTCCTCACCAAGTCTACGAAGCTGAATACTGGACTGGGAAGCCTTTAGAGGCATGGTTGAAGTTTAGCTTCAACTTTTTTTCTTGTCCCACCCTTCAGGAACATATAAGTGGTGTGATTACCCAGTCAAGTCTAAGTAGGGGAAAGATCACTTCCCTTAAACAGAAACTGTCACACAAAGCTTGTGGAGATTCAAAATGAAACAGAAAGTTTATTTTCAAGTAGGTAAAATAAGGAGGCATGTAAGCAGGTGTTTACAACTGAAGTAACTTAGAGGTTTATGAAATGAACACACACACACAGAACACAACTTCCCCTTTTCTGCAAACCTTTGGGTACTCCACTGAGTCAAACCCTTTCAAGATACTGGGCAGGAGTTATAGTTATGCCCCTGCTATAACCCTGTTCCTGTGGCCAAATGGGAGACTCTTCTACCCACTTCCTTGGCCCACTATAGCTCCCAGACCTCTTGTGTCTATGCAGGAGTTAGTGCTGTCTTTTCCCTTTAGCCCAAGGGCTTCATGAACATAATGATTTTTCCTTAAAGGGTACACTTTCCCCTTCCTTCCTCACACGGAGAACTCTCTGGCTGACCCTTTCTGGTCAGAAGCCAAACTCCAACTCCCCTCATTCGTCATTTTACTCCAACTGTCAACCCCTCAACATTCCATCACCGACTGTCATTTCAGACTAGCCACAAAGGGGGGGGGCATCCTCCCCACTTTACTGTCTGGCAATCCCAGCATTTGAAGTTGAGTCCATCACAAAGCCCTTCAAGCTATCGATGCTGGCCACCTTTTTAACTCTATGATTCAACAAACCTCCCTCCTTGCTTCAGTAAAGAGCTTTTTCTAAGGGATTCTCTGGTTTGACGTTGGTTACCTTGGTTCACTTTGCTTCTGTTGGGCTTTGTTGGTGTATCGACCCAGAGACTCTCATCCTCTATCCCTGATGGCTTTCCAAGCCACTCAAGATCCGAAGGGGCTTCTAAGAGCTCTGTTCATTTGTTTTGAAGCACCCCAGCTTTCTGGGTTCTTTTGAGGGTCTGTACCTCCTTGACAAGCAATACTGGACACAAGCAGGAGTTTATTTTTTAAAAAAGAACACGGGAGCATTTGCAAGGCAGAAACTGCTCTTAAAAGCATTTAGGCAAGGCATGAAAACAAATAAAGTTTGCTGAAATATGTTCTAACTAATGGAAATATTATCGGCTAACTGTCTGAAAGTTCTCTGAGTTGGTTCCAAAGTTAGTTGATCTTGTCAAAGTCCATCAATGCCAGCTTACTCTAGGCATCTTGTAAATGGTATGGAGCTGAGAAGCTCTCTCTCACATTGCAAGTGGTTGGCAATAGCTGCAAGGTAACAAACTGATAAACTGCCTAGAGACAAAGAGGCGTCTTGAAATCTGGAGGGGCATCAACCCAGTCAAAGAACCAATCAGGGCTCATTTATTTAATTGGATATGACAACATGTGAAAGTTTAGGGAGTGCAGCTAGAGCTGAGCTCAATACCAGGCTCCAGCCTTCTCAAGGCCACTTCTCACATGAAGAAAGCAGTCTACAGATGCAGTTAATTATTGGAGCTAGGGACTTTCCAGTAAGGCCTAGTAGGAAATTAGCAGGACATGAGATATGAACCAAAATTTCAAACTTGGCATTCTGTATTAGATGGTACAAGGCCTGGTCCTTATAGTTGGTTCATCTTGCATTGGGGATGGGACTTGCATTTGGGAGGTACTAGCTTTTGGTCAGAGGTTTCCTAAGCTAAAGGTTTCTCTTTGAAAGGGAAACTTGAAAATGTTTGTTCAATAGGAAACAATGGAAAGTGAATGGAGGCACTTGTTCATGTGCCTGTAGAACTAGACCCCAGGGTCCAATCTTTCTGAAATTTGGCAGGTCTTTAATGAACAGTCAGGAGTAAGTTCCCTGCAAATTTTGTGGAGTTTGCTTGGAAAATGCTCCCCCCAGCCTCTTGGACATTTTCTTCCATAGGAAATAACAGCCAGGAATCTTTAATCCGGATCAGAGAATCTGACCCAGATGTCAGGGATACCAAAAAAAATTTGGTATCCCAGAAACCCGTATCCAGATTGCCCAGGTTTGTTTGTTTGTTTTTTTGGTGCACACTCTTAGTCCTTTGTCTCTCTCCTCTTTCCAGAGGAACCACTAGATAGGCGGCCAGCTCCCTATATTCACTACCCCTTACCCAGGGGGAAGGGAGCTCAGTGTTTACTCCCTCTATGTGTTGCCATCATTTAATTAATTTAGGTCCATTGGTTGTGACCAGAATGCTTGATGATCATATGTGTGTTTTCTTTCCTCTCAGCTAACACCACTCAGCCAGCTAGGATTAAAACAGAAACAAGAAAAACTTTTAATTGCAAGATGTTTAACACAGGAGTAAATTATTTGAAACACATAGAAATATTATTGATAAGAAGTGCACATATAATCCATACTCTTGCAATAGTGGATAACTATAGTATAAATTAACAAGTGTCAACAGCCAGCTTTTTTCTCTGCTATCTCTCCTCAGCAGCTTCCAATCCTTCTCTCTCACTCACTAACTGCCTTAATGGATTCCAACAGTCACTAGCCCTAGCACTCCACTATCTCTCACTGGCTGTTCCCTAGGAGAGGTGGAGCAAGAACTGTTCCTGTCTGTCAGACATCACTTGCTCCAACATCTTGTTTCAATGATATTTTTGGAGTTTTTTCTTTATGAGAGTGGTAAGAACAACATTTCTGGCACCATACATCTATTTTCTCCACAGAATTGTGCTGAGAGGTGCTGAGCCTCATCACATACCCTTGCTCCATAGCCACTAGAGTTCAACTGCAGTCTTAAAGGGAGGGGGGGGGGTGTTGTAACACAGTTGGAAATGTTGACTTTATCAAATTGTGTAACTTCTTTGCTGTCTCCCTGGGCTATGTCATCAAAGTAAGCCAGCTGCTACACTAGGCTACTCTGCAATCTGAGTCTCTGAGCACTAGCTAACCTGCTCTTGAACCTGACATAATACTCTGATGCCCTTGACTTCCACCCCCCACCCCCACTACAATTAAGCTAATCCTCAGTCTTGCTAAAAAACCTGACTTCATTTTTTAGAAGCCTACATCATATTTTAAAAAACAAGCACCTGGCTTCAATTGTTTTGAAGCCCAGGTCAACCTATTCTTTAAAAAAGTAAATTCTATGTTCCAATTAACTTTTTTTTTTTAAGACTAATTTTGGGAGGAAGCCTAACAAAAGCCTACTTACTTTTTTAAAAAACTGAACCCTAAGTGGAAATTTATTTTGTGCTTTTTGAAATACCTTTTACATAGACCCCCATGGCGTGGAATGATAAGCTGCAGTACTGCAGCCCAAGCTCTGCTCATGACCTGAGTTCAATCCTGGCGGAAGCCAGGTTAAGGTAGCCAACTCAAGGTTGACTCAGCCTTCCATCCTTCCAAGGTGGGTAAAATGAATAACTAGTTTCCAGGGGGTAAAGTGTAGATGACTAGGGAAGGCAATGGCAAACCACCCCATAACAAAAATCTACCAAGAAAATGTTGTGATGTGACATCTCCCATGGGTCAATAATGACTCAGTGTTTGCACAGGGGGTCTACCTTTACTGTTTTTTACACTCTCGTCTGCAGTTGACTGTTCATGAAACCTAACCAGAAATTTCCTTCAGAACTTTCTGAAACACTTGAATTGTTTAAAAAATGACGGGAATGCCCCACAATTATTTAAAACAACCATTGAAAAACAACTGTAAAACCAGAACCAATAGAATGCCAACAAGCTAAAATTTTAAAACAGTAACAACTTGGAAAAGTCCTCCCCGCCCCCATCAAAGTGCAAACTTTTAAAATGCAAAACAGTTAAAAATTCAAAAACAAGCTAAGGGAATGAAACTCAACAAAAGAGCACAAACCTTTCAAAAACAGTGCAAAATAAAACCAAGGAAAATTATTTTTTTTAAAAGAACCAGATCCTTGGAGCCCTCTGTTTCCAGAATGCATTTTGCATAGATATGGCAAAGAAGAGAACAAAACATTATGTGAAAGTATATGCATATATTTGAATACATCTGTATGTGTACAAATGAATCATTATTTCAAGCAATTTCAATTATATATATAAGTTCCGGTCTCTATATTTTCCATGGTTATTTCATAAACTAGCCATAGTTTGTTTCTTAAAATAGGAACTTGTTTCCTTGGGGAAATTGCCAGTTGTCACCTCTCCCCGCCTCCCAATGTACAGATTTCATAAGTGTTGTGTAGGAAGAAGGCAGCCTTACTTTTTTCTTGCCCCAACTTTTAGCAACTGCTACATTGTAACTTGAATAAATTGCCTTATTCATAGTGAAGGATCTGGTGTGCAAAAAAAATCTTGAAAAGACAACTGGGGGAAGGAGGAAAAGACCTTTGCCCCAATGCTTTCATCTTCTCAAATGCCACTGGATAAGCAAGACATAAGATGAACAGAAATAGCTAGGATAAAAGAAAAGGTGGAAAACTTGGACTATGTCCCTTCATCTGTAGATATTCTTCCAAATGGCTCATCTTCCAGATGCTCTGCAGCTAAAGCTACTGGCAGGCAGCAGATACTGCAGATGAGTCAGCACAGCCAAGATGTGTGTGCACACACGGAGAGAATTACATTAATCTGGCTCAGTTCTGCTTGTATTTATGTAGCAGAACTGCGAACATTGCCCTTTTGTAGAAGAGGAGAATGGAATTTCTCACAACATTTTAACAAGCACAAAAGCCAAGTGTTTACATAGTCTGAAGCTATGTTTAAAAGTGTTACCTTGTGAGTTTACACAGTGGGATATTTACTGATAGCAGGCAAGAAGAAAACAATTTTATCACAATCTTTTAGGAAGAAAGGCCTATTTATATAATCTGAAATGCCTTGTTTAAAGTCATTGGGGACATACCATTCAATGCTGTATCTTTGTCACATGAGTAAAAAGATGTAGTGCAAAATCTACGGGGACAGACTGGAAAGACAGGAAGCAGCAGAAACCAGAATGAGGATAACTGAGGAAAGCACAAAGGATTGTTGAAGTGCAGTGTGCATGACCTCAGGCCACTCTAAGGCAGACAATTTGCTTCAAAAACTCATAGAGTTGGACTTTATATACCAATACAGGTCCCATGTCTGTACCAATTCCACTGTTCCTCTGCAGTGAGCAACTGCATACAGAGATGTAAAATTTCCGAAAATTTGAATATGCTTCTGCCCCACCCACCCCCAGGGGAAAAAATGGGGAAAAAACAATTTTGGAAAATTGAAATACATGCAATACTTACTGTCCAATCAAACCTGGCTACTTTTAATAACATGAAATGCATCCTTTATGAGTTACTTAGCATATATGATTGCAACATTTGACATATTTATAGAATGTAAAAGTTATGAATGTCTTAGTTTTCTACAGGTAAAATCCCAAATATAACCAATACTTGAGAGAGAACTGCTAGCTGATGCACCTTTAGCAGATCTATCTTGATTTTTGCTATCTGTTTTTTTTTAAAGGACTTAAACAGAGAGCACAAGCTTTGTGGTAAATAACATAAAATATATTATTTGGTTAGAAAAAGAGACACATACTTACAATAAAACGAATAGTATGTTTTGATATGTAGTTAAACTCGATAACATTAAAGCATTGAACTATTCAGTAGTGTATTATCCGCATACACATTAAAACATTTAAATTATGTACAAAGTCACATTAAAAACAAAAGTATCAGCAGCACCTCAAGACTGTAATCAAAATCAGTTTCTGAAACTTCTGATGTTGAGTTTTCATTTTCATCCTCTTGCAGCTGTTTGGAAAACTTGACGTTTGCACAAACGGTAACAAGTTTATCTATTTTTTCACACCATATAGGTACAGAAATTCATCTTGGATTTAAGGGCTGTATACATCTACAGTCTAACTCCCTTGTCTTAACTTCAGATTATATTCTATTCTTAGATTATAAGTAGTTCGGGGAAGCCTTTCCGTTTCATCAAGGTTAACATACCAGGGCTGTATGTGCAGCAGCTGGCTCAGAGCCAAGCTACAAGTGACGCCTGACACAAGTTGGACACTTGTCAGCTTCCCTCAAGTTTTGATGGGAAATGTAGGCATCCTGGTCTTGCAGCTGTAATGGAGAGCCAAGCTGTAAAACCAGGACACCCACATTTCCCATCAAAACTTGAGGGAAGCTGATAAGTGTCCAACCTGTGTCAGGCGTCACTTGTAGCTTGGCTCTCAGAGAGCTCAAAATTGTTCTCTTGGTTGCCAAGCATCTTCTGTTTACATAATTTTCTGATATAACAGAGCAATTGGATTTCCTTACAAAGAGCATGAAGCATCAGGAGTTTCTACCCCCACTTTTTACCCTGACATCTCTCAGATGGTTGTTGATATTTTGTTAACTCAGAATTGAGTCTGTGGCTTGAGGTTTTTTTTATATATTGAATTTGATCCAACTTCCCATAGAGTTGGTAGAGTTTCTGCGGAAAAGGAAGGTTTTGGTTGCGGCTGGAAAATAGAGTCTCTTGTAATAAATCCATCTTACAGGATATGGAGTTTAGGTTCTGGAAGATGATTAAAACTGTTTGGCCAGTAAGGAGACCAGGCTTCTCTAGGAAAGCTTCCTTTTCTTTTCTTGCGTAGCCATGAAGCTAAAGTTCATTCCCAGTTCCTAGTTCCCTGTTCACATTTCCTAGTTCCTTATTCGCAAAGCCAAACACAAATATTAGGGGAAATTGAAAAGCACTGCACCCCAGAATAAATTTTGTAGGGGCACATATCATACACCTCCATATTCAGCAGACTCTGCCCTCTAAGTGGACCTGTACTGGGTCAAGCACAGTTCTTTACATCTTCAAAGTAGGGTGCCCCCAAAACAAATCAATAAGCAGAAAGAGGGGCAGGTGCAGTGGAAAAAAAAACCTTTGGATCATCCCAAATCACACAGCCTTGAATTCTAGAGATTGTCCCCTACAAGAGGACATGTGCTAGTGCTGATCCAGTCACTGGTTCTGGAGCTAAGTCCTCTTATTTGGCCTACCTCCCAGAACCTTGTATTGGGAATTGCTATGAATAAGGAACTGGAAAAGAAAGAAGTCCTCTGTACCCCAAAACAATATTTGGATCACCCCAAATCAAACAGCTCTGAACTTCAGAGATTGTCCTCTACAAGAAGACATGTACTGGTACTGATCCAGTGACTGGTTCTGGAGCTAAGTCCTCTTATTTGGGCTGCCTCCCAGAAGCTTCTCTTGGGAACAGCTGTGAATAAGGACCTGGGAGAGATACAAGCCCTCTGCACTCCCAAACCATCATGGAATTACCCCAGATCATATAGCCCTGCACTGTCCCCCACAACAGGACATGTACTGGTGGCGACTTCCTGTTTGGGATCCATGGAGGTCTAACACAGCTCTGGGAGCAGAGCTGACCGGGCTGCCGTTTTTAGTGACCGGCGGGGGCAAACAAGCCCGCGGTCCCCTGTTCTCAGGCAGAGAACAGGCTTTGAACGCTCAAGTACCTCAGGGCGCGTTGATCTCGGGCGAGGGGGGGTTCTGCGCAATGGACTCTCCCCCGTCCCTTGAGGTCCCACCCTAAGAGAGGTCGGCCTATATCTCTGCGGCAGTTCTGGGGCCAGTGACGGCTGGCATAAGATCTACATGCCCAAGCATCAACAGGAGGAAAGAAGGTGAAAGAGAACCTGAGTTTGAAGCAGTGATTACAACCCAGAAAGACGTTTGAAAAGGTAAAGATCACTATCTCTTGAGACGGGACGAATTACTTAAAGTAAAGAAGCATTAAAGGGGACTTTTAAACTGCAACAGTTTGATTAAAAGTAGAGGAAGACTCGGCAAGAAACAGATTAGTAAAAGGACTAAGCTAAAAGAAGTAATTAGAGAAATTGGAGGATTGTTGTTCATACCTGTGGTTGTGAGGAGATAATAGACTGTGAGAAAGCTTCTACCATCGCGAGAGCTGCTGTGAGGAGACGGGAAACAGGAAGTACGTAATTGTGATAGAGCTGCTGGAGAGAGACGGCCCTAAGGCAGACAGGAAGAGGGCAATCGCCATCTTTGAAGAGGGAAGGGCACGAGCTTCAGCAGAAGAGGAAGTATGCCATATTGGATTACAAAAATATAGAAAAACCATAGAGAAAAGACGCCCGGCATTTTGGATTTTGTAAGTGCTTTTTTTTTCCTTTTGAAACCAGGACATTTGAATTAAATTAAATTAAAGGGACACTTAGCCAAGCACCACGGAGTTAAGGAAACGAGCAGATTCGTGGGAGCGAGGCAAGTCAAGCCCCACGATGTCGAAAAAAGAGTGGCAGACGGCTATGGAAAATTTAGACAAAAGATTTTTGGAAATGTTAAAGGTTCAGCAGGAGCTGGTGAAAGAGATCAAAGAAGTTAAAGAGACAGTTAAAAGTGAATTGGCAGAAATGAAAAAGGGAATGGAAGCAACACAGCAAAAAGTTAACGTGGTGGAGAAGGCGATGGAGAATCTCTCAGACACGCAACAGACAGATATGAGGACGATGAGGGGCAGAATGGCTATTGCGGAGAGCAAGTATATGGAAAAGCAGCTAAGGTTTCGCGGTTTGCCGGAGATGGAGGGAAAGACAGCTCAAGAGCAAGTTGCTGAAGTGTTAGCTGGATACCTGGGGAAGGAAGAAGAAGAAATCGTGGCTATCCTAGATGTGGTGTATCGTATAAACTCAAGATTTGCGACCCAGAGGAAGTTACCAAGAGACGTGATTGTGCAATTTACAACCAGAAATATGAAAGAAATGATTGTGAGCAAGCAATTCCAAGACCCATTGGAGGTTGATGGCAAGACGGTGATTATTATGAAGGAGTTACCTAGATCGGTGTTGCTTGATCGGAAAAAATATAAAGCCTTAGTCCAAATTTTGAAGGACATGAAAATAATGTATAGATGGGAATTACCGGAAGGACTGGCATTTGAGTTTGGAGGAGTGAAAAAGCGCATCAGATCTGAATTTGAAATGGAAAAGTTTATGAGGGACAATGAAAAGGACTTACCAGCAACAAGGCTATGAACATGGAATGTAAGGTTATATCTTGGAATGTAAATGGACTTAATTCACCCAATAAGAGAAAAAGTACTTTTCACTGGCTATTAAAACAGAAATGTGATATTGTTTGTTTACAAGTGACTCATATTAGAAAACAGGATGTAAAATATCTAAAACTGAGCAAATTGGGCACTCATTTTGCAGCGGCCACAAAAAAAAAAGGGGGAGTGGTCTTGTATATTAGAGAGGAGCTGCAGCCAAAGTTAGTGTTTAAGGACCCAGAAGCCAGATTTTTAGCGGTGGAATGTACATGGAATTTAAAGAAAGTGCTGGTGATTGGAATCTATGCACCTAATGGAGCAAAAGAAAGCTTCTTTGAGGATTTGAGGAAGCAATTAGATGAACTTTCTTACGACCAGATAATTCTTGCAGGAGACTTCAATGGAGTTACAAATTTGGAGCAGGACAAGAAATCAGCAACTGCACAAAAGAAAAGAGGACTATTACCAAAAACTTTTTTTGCATTAATGCAGCAGGAAACTTTGGAAGATGTATGGAGAATACAGAATCCCAAGGGCAGACAATTCACATTTTTCTCCGCAAGACACTCTACTTTATCACAAATCGACATGATCTGGGCCTCAAAGGACTTAGTGTTATGGACTAAAGAGGTGGAAATAATGCCTATGGTAGGCTCAGATCATAACCCAATTATGTGGAAATTTGGAAAAAGAACTAAGAGAAAAGGATGGAGAATAAATGAGGATTTGTTGCAAGAGGGAGAAAATATGGAGATGTTGAGAAGGGAAACTAAGTTCTTCATACAATACAACATGAATCGAGAAGTACCAACCAACAAGGTATGGGATACCTATAAGGCAGTAATTAGAGGCATACTAATGGACTTAAACGGAAGAGCCAGGAAAAAACAAGAGGAGAAGAGACAGGAGATTATAGAGAAAATAAAAGCCAAAGAAATACTACTAAAGAAAAGACCAGTGAAGAAGAAAGTTTACCAAGACATTAAAATTTTACAAGAACAGTTGATAGCAATGAATAATAAAGAACTGGAATGGAATCTGAAGAGAATGAATCAAAAGTCGTTTGAAGGAGCAAATAAACCTGGGAAATATTTGGCATGGCAATTGAAGAAGAGAAAGGAGAAGAAGACAATAAATAAAATATGTGAGGATAATAAAGTATATCTGGAACAGACTGCTATTAGTAGAGCCTTCTACAAATTTTACGCTAAATTGTATAATAAAAAAGAGGTGAATAAAGATTCAATAGCGACATATCTGGGGAAAATGAGGCTCCCAGTGATCTCGGAAGATTGGAGAAATAAATTGAATAGTGAAGTGACAGAGGAAGAGATAAGGAAGGCAATACAGTCAACAAATCTGGGTAAGGCGCCAGGGCCTGATGGGCTCACAGCTAAATTTTATAAGGTAATGGTCAATGAACTGGTGTCATTCCTAAAAGAAGTGATCAATGGTGTTATGAGAGACCAAAGAATTCCAGATACTTGGAGTGAAGCTAATATATCATTGATCCCTAAAGAAGGACAGGACTTGACTAACGTCAAAAATTACAGACCTATTTCCTTACTTAACAATTACTATAAGATCTTTGTGAAGATCTTAGCGGAAAGAGTAAAGGGATGGCTATCCGAAGTTATTGGGGAAGAACAAGCTGGTTTTTTACCGAATAGACAAATCAGAGACAATTTAAGGACAGTTATAAATGCTATTGAATATTATGATAGGCGTTGTGATAAGGAGGTTGGGTTCTTCTTTGTGGACGCTGAAAAAGCATTTGACAATTTGAACTGGGATTTTATGTTCGCCACTATGGAACAGCTACAGTTGGGAGAAAGATTTATCAGAGCAGTAAAAGAAATCTACAGAGACCAGAGTGCAGCAATTGTGGTGAATGACGAGGTGACTAAGAAATTGACTATAGGCAAAGGTACAAGACAAGGTTGCCCGTTGTCTCCACTGTTGTTTATAATGGTTTTGGAAATTTTGATGATACAGATCTGAGAAGATAATGCAATCCGTGGAATAAAGATAAAAGACTTTTCCTATAAGGTCAGAGCATTTGCAGACGATATAATGTTAATTGTGGAAGATCCAATTGAAAACATGCCAAGGGTAATAGAAAAAATCACAGAATTTGGAGATTTGGCAGGTTTTTTTGTAAACAAAAAGAAGTCAAAGATACTGTGTAAAAATATGACTAAACAAAAACAACAGCAACTTATGGAAATAACAGACTGTGAAGTAACAAATAAGGTGAAATATTTGGGAATTGAACTGACTGCAAAGAATATAGATCTATTCAAGAACAATTATGAGAAATTGTGGACTCAAATAGAGCGAGACTTGATTAAATGGAATAGATTGAATTTGTCATGGTTGGGAAGAATTGCAGCAGTCAAGATGAATGTGCTGCCAAGAGTGATGTTTTTGTTACAGACAATACCAGTTATTCGGGATTCCAAGCAGTTTGAGAAATGGCAGAGAAAGATATCGGACTTTGTTTGGGCAGGCAAAAAGCCTCGAGTGAAAATGAAAGTGTTACAGGACGCGAAAGAGAGAGGCGGAATGCAACTGCCCAACCTAAGACTTTACTATGAGGCAATCTGCTTGGTTTGGCTGAAGGACTGGATGATGCTTAAAAATCGCAAATTGCTGGCCTTAGAGGGATACAAAAAAATATTTGGATGGCATGCATACTTATGGTATGATAAAGTAAAAGCGGACTCTATGTTTTTACACCATTACATTCGGAGAAGCCTCTTCACAATATGGAAAAAGTACAGAGATTACCTACAAGAAGGAATTCCCTCCTGGGTGGTTCCTTATGAAGCGATAGATCCGAGAACTGTTGATAATGAACAACAGTGTTTAACGTATAAGGAGATAACACGAATAGAATTTTCTAAATTAGGACATGTACTGGTGGCTATCCAGTTCCAGAGCTAAGGCTTCCAGGAAAATATAAAAGCACCCTGAAGAAGGCACCAGTCTGGCACACAGGCACACCATTGCTTCTCTCCCACCTCGGCCGGTGGCCCTCCTCTCTTGAGCGTAAGGCCTCTTGGGACTTGTAGTGCACTCTGCCTTTCCCCTGAGCGGGACTCGTAGAACTATGAGAAGAGAGAGATGTTTTGGTCCACTATTTTCCTGAGATGGGTGCTTTGATGTCCTGGTTGTCAGGCCCTAGTGCTGCCACCCCATTGGTTAGCAGACGGACATGACCTAGCCCAGTATTTAGACCCCTTTTTTGTGGCAATAAATCATTGTTACATTCGGACTTTCAGTCAAATGCAGATAGTTGTGCACTAGGAATACTCCTCTTTCCTAGGACAGTACTCATCCCTCTTTCTCTCCAAAGCTCATCCTGCCCTCCATACCACAAAAATTCTGAGCATATGTATATCATGTTATAGTGTGTTCAAGGAACATCATAACTTCTTGTGACTCTCACAACAAGCCTGTAAGGTAGGATGGTGATAATATTATTGCAGTATTATAGACACCAGACTGATACTAGGGCAAAGTCAAAGTTAATCACTGGCATAGAATTTGAATTCAGGACATTTTGATTCATAGCTTTGCCACTGCACAACACCAAAAGATTGCACTGCATCCTCTGCTTTATGGCTATTATGTGTATTAGTAACTAGTATGTGGGGAATATTAATAAACAAGTCTGATCATGGCCCTTATATGGGTAATATTGTCAGCACCATTGTCATCAATAGCAATAGGTGATAATATTTATATCTTAGCAATGAGCTCCCAGTAAATAAAAATGTACACTAAAAATGCAATACTAATATATAAACATTTCCATAAGACTTGCAACAAAGCTCCTAGGTATTGAGAAAGAAGTGACAGAATCTCACAGACTCTCCAGGAAAGGGATTGGCTCAGTGGTAGAACATCTGCTAGCCTGCTGAAGGTCCCAGGTTTGATCTGTGCCACCTCTGGTGAAAAGGACCAGGCACTTCTGCCTGAGGCTTAAGAGAATAGCTGAACTTTATGAATGAATGGTCTGGTTCAGTAGAGGGCAGCTTCAAGTGTTAAGAACCAGTGGAAAGGAAAAAGTTAAAGAAACAGCAGAAAGTGAATGGACCTGAAAAGCAGGAGAAAATAAAACCAGGATTGATATGGATCCTCATGGACGCTATAGTTTTTAAATAGAACACCCACAAAGGTAACATCAAACCACATATCACGGTCAGATCCACAGACTGAAACATTAAAAACATGGATAAAAAAATATGTGGTGTTACTGCAGTGCAAAAATATAAATCCAAGACACACATCCTCATGAATTCATATGATTTTTTTCTTTGAAACAAAATAAAAACATGGTCATGTTGTAGATCATGTCTTATTCTATAAACAGCACCAAAACAATCACACATCTCCCACTTCATGGCACCACCACACCACAAAAATGTGGTTTGAAAGCACAGATCCTCATAAACCCTCTGGATTTTTATATCAGATCAACCAAAGCTCACCGTACAGTCCCAAATCATGTCCATAGCCAAAGACTGAACCACAAAAATCGCCTACCCACACTGCAAAAACAGGGTTTGAATGTAGGGATCCTCATGGATCCTCTGAATTTTTACATGGGTCACCCAATCCCATAACTTATCCATTGCCACAGATTGCATGAAAAAATCACGCACCCACTGTTTGTGGCACTGGCATGGCACAAAAACCTACTTCAAAAGCACGGATCCTTATGAATACTCTGGATTTTTACATGGAGTCACCCAAAACTCAACATATAGCCCCATATCAGGTCAATTGCCACAGAGTGCACTAAAAAAATCATGCACACTCTGCTTCAAAAGCACAGATCCTCATGGATCCTCTGCCTTTTTACACAGGGCCACCCAAACTCACCATGCAATCCCATACAATCTTTATTGCCACAGAGTGCACCCAAAAGCATGCACCCACCACTTTGGGGCATTGCCACAGGACAAGAATGGGGTTAAAAAGCAAAATCCTTATGAATCCTCTGAATTTTTACAAGGAGTCAGCAAATTTTCCCCACCACCACTTGGGTGCAAAAATGTGGTACCAAGCCACGGATCCTCATAGATCCTCTGAATTTTACATTGGGCCACCTCAGACTCATCATAAAATCCCATATTGTGTACATTGCCATAGATAGAACCTCAAATATCATGTTTCCACCATTTAGTGACTCTGCCACGGCACAAAAATGTGGTTCAAAAGCACAGATCCTTATGGATCCTCCAGATTTTTATATTGGGTCACTTGAAATTTTCCATACAATCCACATCATGTCCATTGACACAAATTGCACTAAAAAAAATCATCACCTCACCATTTTGTGGCATTTCCATGGTGCAAAGATGTGGTTTGAATGCATGGATCCTCATGGATCCTCTGGATATTTATTTCAGGTCACACAAAACTCACCATACAATCCCATATCATATCCACTGTCATAAATGAACCACAAAAAAACCCCACCCACCACTTGGTGTTGCCGACATGCAACACAAACCTGGTTTGAAATTATGTATCTTCAGGGATCTTTGGATTTTTAAATCTGGTAACCCAAAATTCAACATACAATTGCATACCATATCCATAGCCACAAAAACCTCCCACACACAAAAAACTGTTTGAATGCATGATTTCTCATGGATCCTGTGGATTTTTATATGAGGTCACCCAGTACTCTCTATACAATCCCATATCATGTTCATAGACGGTCTGAACCACACAAATTACTCACCCATTGCTTTGTAACAGCACCACAGTGCAAAAATGAGGTTCGAAAGAATGGATCCTCATGGATCCTCTGGATTTTTATATTGGGTCATATCTTGTCTATTGCTGAAGAATGAACCACAAAAAACACCCACCTACCACTTGGTGGCTCAGCCACACCACACAAACCTGGTTTGAAAGCAAGAGTCCTCATGGATCCTGTGGATTTTCACATGGGGTCACCCAAAATCTCAACATACAAGCCCATACCATGCCCTTAGCCACAAACTGAACCCCCCCCCCCAAAATCTCATCTACTGCTTTTGGGTAGCATCATGATGCAAAAACGTGGTTGGATGAATCTTCATGAATCCTCTGGATTTTTACATTGCGTCTCCCAAAACTCACCATATAGTCCCATATCATGTCCATTGCCACAGATTGCACCAAAAAATCATATACCCACCACTTCACGTCTCCAAGATGCCCCCAAAATGTGCTTTAAAAGCATAGATCCTCATGGATCCTGTAGATTTTAACTTGAGGTCATCCCAAAATCATCTTACAATCCAATGTTATGCCCATAGCCACAGTTTGCAGCAAAAAAATCATGCATCCATTACTTTGTGACAGCACTACAGCACTAAAAATTGCTTCAAAAGCATGGATCCTCATAGATTCTCTGGATTCTTACATGGGGTCACCCAAAATTCACTGTTCAATCATATATCATGTCCACGCCCACAGAATGAATCACAAAAATTACTCACTCACTGCTTTTTGGCAGTTCCATGGTGCAAAAATGTGGTTGGAAAGCATGGTTCCTCATGGTTCCTTGGGATTTTTACATGGAGTCACCCAAAACGCACCATATAGTCCCATATCAACTTCAACGCCACAGTTTGCAGCAAAAAAAATCATGCATTCATAGCTTCATGGCAGCACTATAGCACTAAAAATTGCTTCAAAAGCATGGATCCTCATGAGTTCTCTGAATTTTTCATGGGTTCACCCAAAATTCTGAATCTTCCCATTCCAGTGGCTAGAGGCCAAGTGGGATCCATTTTATTTCATGTGTTTTAATGCCATTGCCTTGTGTTTGTGCTCCCCACTGGCTCTCGCTTTCACCTGGCTGCTATGGATGACACTGGTTCTGTTGAACTAAGTTGCCCCCCGAGAACCAGCTTGGAAACTTTGGTCATAGGGACCAATGGAGAGCAGCTAGGCAGCTTTCTCAGGGGAAACTTGGGATTCAGAGGGGCATCAGTTTGGGTCTGTTGGGCTTTCCCTGAGTTGAGCATGCAATGAGAGTGTGCTCTTGGCCACTGGCATCCTTGCTCCTTAGTGTTTGTGCCTCAAGAACCAGCTTGGAAACTTTCCTGCATTTGGGAGTGCGCCTTCGCCGTGATAGCTTTGCCTCAGTGAGTTTTTGTAGCGGGGGGTCAGCTTTGACTTTTACTTTGAATTTTGTATTTTACTGTGGATTTTTTTAAAAAACTATTAAATATTTTTTTAAAAAAATATTTTTTTTTTAGTAAAATAAAAAATTTAAATCTGACAAAAAGGAGTAGGTTCTTCACAAATTTGGTGAAGTTTTCTTGAAAAATGACCTTTCTGATAGACAAATGGATCCCCCCATCAAGCGCCTAACATCCCAGCCGTACAGCATGAGGGAAGGACTTGCGCCTGGGGATCTATGCAGGCATCTGCCTGTGCTATGAAAGCCATCACAAGCTTACCACACTGATGGCAGACCCTGTCCCCCCCCTTCAGAAATGCCTCTGGGTGCTCACCGGCCCACTCCCTATTCCCCATAATTCCTGCCACTGCAAGGGTCAAGCCTCTGCTTAGACCCTTGCACCCCACAGGTGGCTTAAAGCCAACTGAAGCTCTTGCTGTAAATCATCAAGGAAAATCTCATTGCCCTCAGGAGACAAGTGAACTCCTTCATCTCTGCAGAGATGGGCAAATTCGGCCTTGATCCTCGGGTGTGGCAAATAAATTCCCAAGCTGTTCCTCAAAGGTTTTTTCATGGCCCTATTGGCCTTACGACTGGCCCCCTCAATGGCGCATGGGTCGAACGCCTCCCTCCAAACCCAGCATTGAAGCATTTTGGACCAAAAAATCAGGACACCCCACCATCAGCTGCTTATCAACTGAAGGTCATCAGTTGCCTGCAGTGACAGGGCCTTCCCCTGCACCAACCCCAAGTCATTTCCACCAAGGTGGATGACCAAAATATCTGGGGAAGGATTCGTCCTCCCCCCAAAAAAGAGTGGTAGTAAGCCAGGCCAATGAAGGCCATGCCGACCTTGCCACTCGGCCATGGCCACAGCACTGACCTCCAGCTGAGATCCAATCTGTGTTCTCCTGGCTTGATGGGCCGCCCAGAAAATCATGCTGTGCCCACAGATCAGGATCCTGTGCTTTCCAGTGCCCGAGCCGCACGTAAGGAAAGAACAGTTAGTATGACTGATTAAAACTGCATTAGAGGGTGGATGTAGGTCTTAAAAGCGCCAGACCACCACCTGCCTACCCTTTGTATAGCACCCTGAGGGTACCCCATGGCTGCTGCCGTAGAGGCAGCCCCAATCCTAAATGAATGGGTGCTGAATTTGACCCCAGATAGACCCATCTTACTGAGAGCCCTCTCTGTAACAGCCCAAAATATATACCGTGTCTGATCTGTGTGTAGAAACAGCACACCTTTCCCCTTACCACAGACATCAACATAATCCATAAGCGCCTGTACAGGGCAAAGCTCCAAATTGGCACAGGGGCCCAGGAGCAACAAAGTTTCTTGCTGCCGCTGATCAGTCTTAGACTGGCGGATCCGAATGGACACTTTATCACCCACAAATAAGATATCAGAAGACAACAAGGCCCTGCCTGATGTATCTTTGCGAGACTGTACCACCAGCTCACTAACTCTCAGGGCACCAAAGAAGGCCACCAAAGCATCAGCGTGAAAGAGTTGCCACTCATAACCTGAAGAACAAACTGTCAGGTTCAGTGTGTATATGAGCTGTACTGACTCCATTTTCTAATGCTTCTAGTGTCTAAGTGCTTTCTCCACAGGTGCACAAGTTCCCAAGCAGACTTCTCACCAAAAGAGATTGTTTTGTCTAACAACGTTCCACCCAAGATTGGCCTTGAGAGAGTCCAGCTTCCCAAGTCTGAAAGATGTTGTTTTGAGAACTGTGGGGGGAGGCTGGTTCAGCTGGGAACTGTTACTTTGTACCTCATGCTTTGCCCTTCATTGGTAACAATGCTCTTGTACCATCCTGAATCTCCTATTCAGGACAGTGGACTATAATGGGTCATTTCTGCAGTAAAGTTTCCTTATTCAAACAATGGACTCTTGTTTGCTTGTAGAGGAGAACCTGTAGGAAGGACATTATTTAGCCACAGTCTGACACAAACTACCTCCCAAACTGCCCCCAATCCTTGTAGCACCAATGGACAGATGGGCTTCTGCTGATTCCGGGACACATCTACTTACCTGGACCAGCCTTCCAGCATCTTGCACACCCGGAAATCTCCAGTGGCTTCCAGCAGGCCACGAGCCTTGCTAACAAAAGCCAATGCAGCTAACTGTCCCCTAATGGACTTGACAGAGAGATTCCTTCCCCGCTGCACTACACAAAAGTGCATCAAATGCTCCGCTGGAATGGGCCAGAGCTCCTGAAGACCTGCTGACTGACGAAACCCAGTGAACTGACCTACCACACGTTCATATGCCCTCCGCGTGCTAGGAGCTAGCTGGATCGCCCAGTCCACTTCTGCCTTCCATGCTCCCAGAGCTCCCTGGGCATCAGAGCAGGAAGTCGGTTGGCCTCGGGAGTGAGGTGCCAGAAATGCTCCATCTGTTGGTGAGGCAAAGCATCTGCTACACCGTTACTAACTCCTGGAACATGTCTGGCTCTAAACAAAACATTCAACTGCAGGCATTTTAGGGTGAAGGGACACACTAGCCCCATAACCCTAGGTGTTTTGATGACAAGGATCACTGCCAGGTTGTCACACCAGAAGTGGACCATGTGGTTAGCCAACTCTTCCCCCCAAATCCAAACTGCCACCAGGAGAAGGAAAAACTCTAAAAATCTCAAGTCCTTGGACAATCCCTGCTCCAACCAATTCGCTGGCCATTGCTCCACACACCAGTGACCACGGAAATACACTCCGAAACCCAGAGTTCCGGCAGCATTGGAAGTGACCTGTAGCTCAGCCTCAAGTAACAGATCCTCCCTCCAGAATGTCACTCCATTAAATGAAGCCAGGAATTCCTGCCAGACCCTACGGTCCTTGCGCATGCCCTTACTGACCCTCAACTTGTGATGGGATAACTGCAAGGATCCCATGGCATCACAAAGTTGGTGCAAAAACGCCCTACCTGGGCAACCGCCTTGCAGACAAAATTCAAGTGCCCCAGCAACTGCTGCAATTCAAGAAGGGAAATCTTGCCCCTCCCTCGAAAATCAGCAAGCTTGCGTTTGAGGTCCTCAACCTTTTCCATGGAAAGCCTCAAAGATTGATGGACAGTGTCCAACTCAATGCCTAGAAAGCTTAGCACCTGGGAGGGGCCCTCAGTTTTCTCATGAGCTAGAGGTACACCCAGCTCCTCCGTGAGAGAAACAAAACCCGCCAACAGCTGGGTGCACTGCCCCGTGCCTGCTGGGTCCACGAACAAAAAATCGTCCAAATAATTAATGGTGTTCAGCAAGCAAATTGGCGCCGCAACTCCCATTCCAAAAAGGAACTGAAGTACTCAAACGCTGCACAGGATATGGAGCACCCCATCAGGAGGGACCTATCTATGTAATACTTGCCCTCAAATGAAAACCCCAAATGCTCAAAGTCTTCAGGGTGAACTGGAAGCAAGCTGAAGGCTGATTTAATATCGCACTTCACCAATTCTGCACCCACCCCACAACGGTGCACCACCTTGACTGCCTGGTCAAAGGAGGTATAATGCACCGAACAAAGGCCCTCAGGCATGGCGTCGTTCACTGATCCCCCTCTGGGGAAGGATAAATGGTGAATAAGGTGGAACTCGCCTGCCGTCTTCTTGGATACCACCCCCAAGGGGGAAACCCTCAAACAAGGAACAGGAGGAGAATCAAATTCCCCTTTGCACATTCTTTGGCAATCTTAGCCCATACCACATCTTCCATGCCAGCCACAGACTGTAAGTTAGCTGTCATGAAAGGTGTCCTTTGGCCCTGAAAGGGGATGCAAAAACCAAACTGGAAACCAGAAATCAAATATTCAGCGTCCTGACACCTAGGGTAGAGGCGCAACAAGCACTCAAGGACCCTCAGGTTTACTGGGGTGGGTCCCTTTTCCAGCAGCTTGCTGGCCACCACCGCCCCAGAAAAGCTTACCACCACCCCCTTGCCTGGCCTTAGGACAGGCCGCATAGGAGTGGGGGCCTGCACAGGAAGGGCACTTATGCCTATATTTACAGGCCTTCCTGTTGCACATGCCCTTAGAAGTGAAATCCCAGCAAAGCAGCCGGAATTGAACCTGCTGCTCTGTGGGGGCACGGGTGCTGGGTGTAGTCTGGGGGCAATGGATCAAGTGGCCACTATCAGAGTGATCTCCAGCATTTGGTTTAGCCGGGGACATCACCTGCAGCCAAAGCTGCTGGTGAATTTGATCCCATGGCAAACTGTGGTTAAGGGCCGCACACATTCTAAATTCCTTGTCATATTGGAGCCAAGCAGGCCCCACAAAATCCATGTAGCTCTTATAAATAATATCCAGGTATTGGAAAAGAGGAGCTGCCCCCCAAAGCTGCACCCTGGGCAATACACCCACATATATGAGGAACCCCGGGAACCAATTTGACCAATTCCTGTCAACATGCCTCCGCCTGATTTTTTCTTTATCCCTTTCATGTAAGTCTTCTTTAACCTTCTTCTCCAGTTCCCTGAAGAGAAGGGTAAAGACGTCAACGTACTCTGGCTTTAAAACCTTATTCCTAGTGGCCTGCATCAATTGATCCCCCAGGGACAAAGTGGTGTCACCAAATGGCAGGGCTCTGTATGGGACAAAGCTATAAGGGGGGAACCATAGGGAGAGAAGCTCCACTGTTGACCGTAGCAATAAGGCCAACCAGCTGCTTGAAACCCCCCTAGGGAGGCAGCCACTGGGGTCTGCTGCTGGCTACAGGATGGTCCAGTGTAACCTTGCCTACCAGGGGTGACAGAAGAAGACCAAGCCAGCAAAGTCTGGGGTGCTGAGGGTAGTGTAGGTCCTGGATGTCTGGAGGCAGCTGACTGACCCCAGGGCACCCAAGGCCAGTTGCACCCCTGCTGAGGCAGGGCAAACGTACCCTCTTGAACAACCGGGTCCACTGCAATGGTGACTTGCCCTGATTCACCCACTCCCTCTGCTTCAACCTCTGCCAAAGGAACATCCTCTGCAGTCCTGGATTCCACTTGAGTGCCACTGGATTCACCGCGCTCTGTCACTGCCTTGCCCTCTAGAGCAGAAAGACACATAAGGATTTCCCTCTGGATGGCAACAGTAGATGCCTTCTTAGTAGGCTGACATGCCTTGGCTCCTGACCCACTGTTGTGGACTCTGAGTCCTCAGAGGATGAAGACCTCAGGGAGGATGTCAGGAGTGGGGATATTCCAAGCCCCTCCAGAGTCAGCCGCTTGGCAGACCAGCAGGGAATGGAACAGCAGGAACCCTTGCCGGAGCAGGCTGAGGAATCCAGGGCAGACTCAGAGACAGAAGCTGTCCCCTTACCTGCACCAGCAGTTGAGACCAGGGCAACATCCCCACCAAGCTCCCCTGAACCTGAGAGGCAGCATAGGGTGTGGCAGCATCTTGTTGTTCAGGGAAGGAGATGGACTGCGAGGCTTCAGGCACTCAAACAGCAGCATAGTGACCTTGAGTCCTAGCAGGATGCAACACTGCCTTGGAGGTGATTGGTCTTAAGCCAGGACGCCCTTTCCCTCATTGCAGAAGCACCTGCACATAGACCTGTCTGGCTCTACTGCGACCCAGCTCTGCTCTGACTGCTTTCTTGGCTCTGACCTTTGAATTCAGCTCCCTGGACTATGCTCCCTGCTTGCTCCCCGGTCGGCTTGGTTGAACTCTGGACTTTTAGAGACGCTTGTGGCAGACTCCCTGCCTGCATTCCAGCACACCCACCGGAAAACACCCCCCCTGAGCTCGCTCCAAGGCCGCAAGCCGATCCATTATCTCTTGCCTGCTAGGCCCACCATCCTCCTCCTCAGAAGAAGACAGCATGGGAGGATGGGGCCACTTAGCCACCACCCTTTTAGCTGGCTGCTTGCTGTTAGATGGGACGCTACCCTTCTTGGGTGGCATTTCCTAGGAACAATGCCCTAGTGGGTTCCTAAAAGGAAGAGGAGGGAACTAGCCACCGAGGGGGGGGCAGTAATGAAAACGATTTGGCAACCCTGCAAACAAGGCCAGTAAAGGAAGAAACCTAAAATTGCCGCTGCCCCAAACTGACCCCCAAAATGGCCACCACCTGAACAGAAGGCCCTAAAATGGCCAGCAAGGCAATTGCCGCCAAAAAATGGCACCCAAGGGGAGGGGGCTATAGGAAAAAAATGTCAGCAGGTGTGGGCAAATGCCACTATGAGCCCCAATAGCCAAAGGGGGGGTAAGGAGGCAGAAAACCACAAAGCTGCCCCAGTGGTAAGCCCACACCCAAAGGGGCAAAAAATCCCGGGCCCGAGAAACAGAAGGCCACAAAGCCCAGGCAAGGTGCAAAACTAAGAAAAAGGAGGAGGGGCACAACCCCCAGGCTGAGGCCTAATGGGCAGAGTCCCACTGTTCCACCCAGGCAATTGCCCCACCACAAGGCAAAGGCAAAGGGCCAAAGGGAGGTGCCCCACAAACACGCTCCCTGCGGCTCAAAAGCCCCACCACTGAGCCGCTGCCGCCACAAAAACAGCTGTTGAGCATTCCCGGGAAGCAAAGACAAATGAGGCTCCCAGAAAAACCTCCATTCCATCTGCTTGGAGCCTTGCCTCCGTGCCGCAGTTGTCGCCGAAAAATGGCCGGCGAGCAAGCCCTCAAGCAAGAGCCAGCCTGAAGCAGTGCTGTGGTCCTCCCTTGTTGTCCTTGCTGCGCCTCGC
Organism: Eublepharis macularius; assembly: GCF_028583425.1. Taxonomy (NCBI): domain Eukaryota; kingdom Metazoa; phylum Chordata; class Lepidosauria; order Squamata; family Eublepharidae; genus Eublepharis; species Eublepharis macularius. Next base: position 123,496,084 of record NC_072792.1, read on the forward strand.
TGCTCTGATGCCTCTTCGCCAGCTGCAGAAGGGGACCCACAGGTAGGCCTCCTTCCCGTCACTCGGAGAGAGCAAAAACTGCTTCCTTCTCTGAGTGAATAACGCGACTGCTGGCCGGGAGGACAGAGCTGCCTACTAAGGCAGCACGCTCCGCCCACAACCCCGGATGCAAGGGAGGGAGTCTGTCTCCCTCTGCACAAGGCTGCAAAGCCTGGCCCCAGGCTTAAGCAGCAAAGCTGCTGCCTGGAGTGCTGAATTACTTTGAAAACTAAACTAGTCATGTTGTCAGAAAATCTATAAATGTATCTTCTTTTCAATGTTTAAAAATATTTGGGATTTGAATCATGGCTGCAGTGCTGAAGAAGTTCATTCTTTTTGGTTTTTTGGTTTCCCAGTGCAAAATCTCTACCTTGGAGTTGGTATGCCCCGCATGCTGTTACCAGAACTGCATGGGGAATTAGCTATAGCAGTCTGTAACTTAATATTAAGCGCGGATCATAACCTATGTATACGGAGGTCCCGATCCCAGACACTCTAGTGAAAAAGAGGCAGACAACAAATAGGTTCCAAACACGTGTATTCAGTGTGGCGTAAGCCTAAACTTGCACAAGCATACAAGAGAACATACAAGACCTAAGAAACACAGAGTAGGAAATATAGAGACTTTCGCATTAGCGGGTTCCCAACGATGATAAGGGAAATACTCACAATCCTGGAGCGAAGCAGAGACACAGCAGCGAGGGTGGCCCAATGCCAGCACTGGGACCACAGACGGACAGCAAGGAGGTCTGGATAGGGAATGGCCTGAGCACCGAGTGGTCTGGGAGACCAGCTTAAATACCCCAAAATGTACCCTGGGGCTGGTGCTGTACTTGGTGGTTCTCACAGATTAAAACAAAGGTTCTAATGGGTTACTGAATGGCTTGGATGGGCCACTTTGGTAATCAGATTGCGATAAGTGACACCTCAGGAAGAGGGGACAAAAGAGGGAGGGGGAAATCCAAGTGGGCTGAAAGGATGTTCCAGCGGACAGGGCTTGTCCTGATGTCATCAGCTCTGGAATGCGGAGGTTTCTTTGAGATGCATTCTCTAAGTGCTTGGGATGGTCGGCACTTAGTTCCTTCTCCGGGGCGGCTCCTAAGATATGCAGAGCGGGGCGAGGTACTCTCGCTGCGGACGTGGTGTGTCCGCTTCGCCGAAATGGCTTCCCAAAGCAGTCTTTTTCTCTGGGTCTTCTGGGTGCCTGAGAACATGGATGCCGGCTGGGCATAGCTGGGGCTGGTTAGCAGGCTGCCCGGTAGCGAGGGCAAGCTCGGGGACCGGCCCGCGGGAGGCTCCAGGCGAGAACTGACCAGGGAGCGCCTAGCCAGGCTCGCTGGAGGTTTCCCCGGCAGGCGCCCGGCTGCTAGCAGCGGCTTGGGCCCATATGAGGCAGGCTTCCATGGAGGCAGCGGGAACAACACTTTAAAACACAGTCCAAAGCAGGGAACAGGCACGGTCCGTGGCAGATGGCAATGCAGGCACAGGGCACACTTGTAACAGAGTCCAAAGCACACACTGGGAATTCCAGATACCGGTCAGGGCAGGGCTGCCCAGAAAGAGAGTCCTTTGTGCAGTTATCCAAACATGGAGTCAGTAAACTACACAGTCTATTACAGCAGCAGGGTAATTGACACGCAGGCAGGAAACTGACACGTGTATCAGAGCACACACGTGCAAAGCAATCTTTGTGCAGCAGTGAAACAGTAATGCAGGAAACTTTAACACAGTTCATGGCAGGCCTTAAAGCAGGGGAGGGGGCCTACTTGGCAACAATTCCCCCCCTCGGAGACCCCGTGACGTCAGGCGTGTGGGTCTCCGAACTTGATTTCAAAGGCGAGGTGGTCGGCAATGTCCGGTGGTCGAGCTTCGAGCGGAGAAGGAGTGGGAAGGGAAGGGGGAGGAGGCGTCACTCAAAAATTTAGTTTGGAGAACCACCTAACCGAATAAGTGCAATTTAGATCAGCCAATGGGCTGCAGGTCTCTGGGTTCACACCAGGGGGTGTGCTAAGTGCAATCGTCAGAATAAATAGCAATGATTCATAAGCAATAGCAATTCATAGTTACATAAGCAGTAATGAACAATTCATAGCAATGAGTAATTCATATGCAGCGGCAAATTCATGGGTATAAGGTTAAAAGCAAAGGCAATTCATGAGCCAATTCATGAATACAAGATTAAAAGGCGAAAGTAATTCATAAAAGTACAAGCAATTCATAGATAGGGGATAATTCATACAGGATAAAAGTGAAATGTGCAAGCAAGGCATAGACCAATTCATCAAGGGTGGAACAATTCATAGGTGTTTAAAACCATAAATACATATATAATTAGGATTAAAACAATAATTCAGGAAGTTAAAACCAATTTCATAGATAAAAGCAGCAATGATAAAAGCAAGTGCGAGGAAATAATTCATGAGGGTAAGCGGCGGAAGGGCTCATAGGGGCAGAAAAATAAACTTTGCCATTAAAAGGCTAACTCATACGGCCAGATTAAAATCAAATTCATAAAATCTAAAACCAATGTTTAAATACCCAATAAAAGAGACCGTTCAGAAGGGGTCCCGGTTAAAACCAAATTCATAGAAGGATAAATAGGCTAAAATCACTTCGGCAGAGGGAGTCAGGTTAAAAAGGCAATCCATAAGGTTAAAATCAAATTCATAGGGATAAAGTTAATAGGGGGTGATAAAAGGGTCCCAGTTCATGGGAAGATCATGGGCGCACTTGCAGTAAATAGAGGGAGGGACTAGTTCGGGGCTAAATTCATGGGGGTAAAATTCATAAAAGTAATGGCAAGAAATTCATAAAACAGTAGAGCAACAAAGATCACAGACGGCTCAGTCCGCAGTACAGCTGCTGGACTGGGTTGCATATTTACAAGAACAAGCAAGCTTAGTCCATGTGCTCCAAAATACACTTCCACCCCCCCTTGCTGTCTGCGTCAATCCGCAGGGCAGGGTCAGCAGGCGGCGAGAAGGGCTTCAGACACACAGTTCTAGTCCTCATGGAGGTGGCGCTGCTGGCGGTCGTTTGGAGACAGGCCGTGGGCTGGGAGGCAGAGTAATATATCCCCCCCTAGTCCACAAGAGGGCCTCGGAGCGGTGTCCGGCAGCAAAGCGTCCATGGGGCCGGTGCAGAGTTCTTACACATAAACGCACAAGCATAGTTCGTAACCACACAAGCAACAAAAATAAACAAGGGCTAAAAACGGGGCGCCAAGAACAACCCTTAAGGCAGAAGAAGGTCGGGGTTATAGTGATCCAAGCGGTAAGACAGCTGGAGTTGCTGGAGCTGTCGGCGGCTCCAACAGCCCAAATAAAGTAGTGAGGCACACAACAAAACTTGGAAAGCCAAAATAACAACGATCGGGTGCAAAGCCAAATTGTAAATTCCAGTGGCAGTGGGGCTCCAGCCAAAGAGGGTCTCCCACCACGAATGCTCACCGGTGGTCTTAATCCGCTGGGCAAGATCCAAAATCTCCTTTCCGTTGTGGGACACAACCAAAGCAGTGGTGTCCCCGTCCCTCTGGATGCTCTGGAGGGTGCGGTGGAGCTGAGGGTGGGTCAGGAGCTCGTGGATTAGCTCCATACCGATGCCAAGGGGAATGGGCTTCACATAACGATAGATGGAGGGTGCCACCAGGATCTCTTCTTGGGTCCAGACCGGTACCGTGTAGGTGAAGTCGCAGGCTGCCACCGAAGACAGGTTGCAAAAGCAGCGATTGACTCCCGGGATCACGGGCTTGAGCTGGAACGAGTTCAGGATCACAAAATCGCAGGCCGTTCGCACGCAGGCACATCCTTTCCCAAGGTAGACCACGGCGGAGCTGTTCTCCCGGACGACCTCGAAAGAGCACTCGTTGAGGGCGTCGACTTGTGGGGCTACACAGGGGTGATGCGGTGCAAAGGCTTGGTCTTGGCAGATGAAGCCGGTCTGGTCTCGATGCTGGCACCCTTGGAGGCTGACGAGCTGCCATCCGGTCGGGGTGAAGCGGGCCCAATGGTCGGGGTGGCGGGCGTAGAGGACTTCGGTGTCGCTGACTTGGAGTCCCAGAGGCACGACTGGATACACATGGAATGACTCGTGCGCACTGGCCGTTAATAAAAATAGTTTAAGCTTCTGGGTGGTCGGTGAGAATGAGGAATTTACGAGAGACCACCAGGATTCAAGCTCCAGTTCTATGGGTGACAATTTGGGCATAATCAATCTTTTAATTTCCAGGGGCAAGTGCCCATCCGTGGCTTGCCGAATTAGCCCCATGGCCACAGCCTGATTTAATTGTTGGGCTTGCATACATGCCATGGCTATTGACACGTTGCGTTCAAAAGACTGTGTTCCTTTGAGCAGCAGAGAAAAATCTCTTTCAATTTGACTCTCCCAGTTAACTAAAATGGAGCTGATCTCGTGTTGCCCATTTGAAATGGAATTTAGGGACTGCACCACCGGTTTACCTAAGTCGGAGATGCTAGTCGTGACATGGGCAAACTTATTAGCGAGAGTCTCAATGTTGACCGAATCCATGATTGCTAAGCCTCCGGCTGCAGGAGCAGTCCAGTCGGCAATGCTTCGTCTGGCACGCGAGAGAGAGGGGGAGGGATCGATCCACAGTTGTAGCCATGCATTCCAACCCTTGCTACCGGCCTCCAGATAGGGAGCGCACTGCGGCAGCCTCTGGGTTATATTTAGCTCAGCTAAGTCTATGCGGATCTCTTTTAAAGACATTTGCGGGCGGACTAGAACTCTCTCTCGAATGTCAGTTTTCAAAACATGGGAGCCCACTATATGCGTGCCGCCTTGGCTTAATTGTTCATTGCTAGCAATCAAAGGGTCAATTTGGATGGTGTGGGTCTCCTGGGTCCGGATCAGCAGGGAATAATTGCCTGGTTCATGAGTCAAGTTTACAAAGAGCAGCCCAAGCCGGTGAAATTTCTCTACTAGGGGCTTGGTTTGGCATTCGGGCGTCTGTTGAACCAGTATCCAATCGGGTGGGCCATGTTTGGCTAGGTCTTCCTCCTTTACAATCCAGGTCAGGTTCTCCCAGCGCTCTATAGCAAAGGAGAGAACTGCGCCTGAAGGGGGCATGATAGTGACTGATGCGGATTCAGTGGTAGTAGTGCCTAGTAAGATGGTCATTCTAAAGGGGTCTCCTGCCTTCCATACTGCGGCCGACACTAAAATAACTTCACAGTATGGTCCGAAAGCCTCAGTGACAAATGGCGAGGTCTCGAAGTTGGCAGGGGTGGTATGTTTGGCTACCACCGGGACTGCGGTTGGGGCTGGCCTGATACGGGGAAGGAACATACATGGAATCGGAGCGAGAGGTGAAACCGTATCAGTAGGCGAGTAGCATACTAGCTCTTGGGACATAGTTTTGACTCCCACACATAAAATAACAAGCTCTGGGGGTCGGATCCACTGCTCTTCGCAACTGCGGAAGTTTGTGCGATCCGCGGGGGTGGTCATATTGCTCTGCTGCACAACCTTGCAGACCATCATTTCATTTCCTGCTAGTGTATTGATACATCTCCAGTGGGGGTAGGGCATTAATTTGGACGGGCGTCCCTCTGTTAGGGTGCCTGCCAGTACGAGCAAACACAGAGTAGCCAGGTGCCTCATCTCCTGGCCTTCCTTTCCTTTCTGTAGCGAAAATATCCTGGGGAGACCTGCGGATATAAGTACAGGCTCCCTGAGTTTGTTGCAGCAAAATAAATGAAGTAAAGCGGGGAAAAAGGAGGGCGTATTTCTGCCAGCACTGTATGTTAAGCGGGGTTCGAACGAGAAGTCCCAGGGGCACTAAGCGAGCCTTCCAGCTTGTTGCTCTGGGGAACTCCTGTGCGAAGGTTTCTTTCTCAAGCATGTATATTTCAGGGGGAACGTCTTTGCGTCGAGCAAGGGTCGGCTGTACGTTAGGCGGGATTATGCAAACTCGCCCCAGGGGTCCCTGGGTGCCTAGACTATGTGGCCTTCAGGTGCCCCTTGCTTGGCGGCGGGCTACTTTTATTTTGCGGGCTGAGAGCTATCGGTCCGGCTTGGCCTGGCCTTGCCGTTTTAAAAAGAAAAAAAACTAGAGAGCGGTTTCCATTAACTATAAGGGTTGCTGCTAAAGGAGACCTTCGTTCTATTTTTCTAAAATAATTTTTAAGTAGATGAGGTTAGGGTTGAAGGTATGTTTTATGATGGTTTGCTTTTGCTTTGCCTTTTTCCCTCTGCTTTTTTTTTGCAGGACCTCATGTATGTATTTCAGCGGACCATTTTTTTTTCCTAGGATCAATTTTTGGAGGGACTCCCTCGGGAGGCCCCAATTTCATGTTAAAAGAAAGAAACACACAAAGCAAAAGCACACGGGCGTGGGTTACTTTCAGGTTGCCCTCACTTGGAAGGCCTGGCAGGGCTTCACTATAACTTCAATATGTCTCCCCCTCTTCTTTTCCCTTATACGGTACGGGCAAGGGAAAAGATTTCAGTACGTGGGGCGAGCGGCTGCTGGCGGAAAGGGCCGAAGTGGAGCCGAAGGTGCTCGGCGGCGTTTATCGAAAAGCGGCGGAGGCGGCCGAGATCTGCCGGCGCCACTGGGTCTGGGTTATTCGGGGGTCATCTTGGCGTGGGGGATCCTGGCTATGTAAATGAGGCACGCTGCCCCTTGTGCGTAGCGAACGCACCTCAATAACATATTCCAGGGGTAACATATTTACAAAATACTGGCGGGTCTTTTACCTTTGCACTAAAGCGTACTGGATGGTGGCGCCGTATAGCAACTCACCATGACGAATATGAACATTAGTAAAAGAGGGATGTTGGGCTATCTGGGGGTCCTTTTCCAGGGGAGGCACGGCCCTCAAAGCCAAAGCCGACCATCATGCGAAAGCGTGGGTCTGGCAGGTGAGACCCCGAATCTACGTAGATGCGGGATCTTCACCAGCACAGCGGGTGAAATGTTTTCAAATACAGAGATCACCTTTATTGGTGTGTCTCTAATATTGGAAATGCATTCACTTTTGGGCTAAAGCCTCTCCAAACACTTTCACACACAGCAAATCTCTTTTGCCTGTGCAATTTTTTTCCGAACATGCGGCTTAAAAATCCAATTAAGAATCACTCTCGGTGGTGGTCCTATTTGGCTTTGGTTGCCGTGTCTTCTCCAAGGGTCCCAACTGTGGGGCCCGCCTAATGAAGTTAAAGAATAGAACTGGAAAAACTTTTGACATTCACACCTACATCTACATATTCTACTGTTTCTTTTATACTAAGGCTACAAAGGTCTGGTCTAAGGGGACACAGGGTATCTCTGGCCCAGGGTGAAGGGATATCTGGCGAATCACTGGGCAGAGGGGGGCTGGGCTGGTGGCGGCTCCCCCAGGGTCATACACAGGAGGGGCGGTTTGGAGCGGCTTCCCTTTCCATTCCTTTAATTGAGAGGCATGAAAGTATTTTAGCCAAGTGCCTCCTGTCTTCCTCTGGATAGCTACCTGATAGACGGCTGGGGAGACTCTTTTCGTGATGGGGACTGGGCCTTGCCATTTGGCTGCTAGTGAATGCGCCTTTTGCGAAAACTTCCTGTACAGAACGAGCTGTCCTTCCTCCCACTGCCTTGGGTTCCTGACCCATCCTAATTTGCGGTCCATATTTTTCTGGGCTGCGCCCAACTTCTGGGCCACTTGCATGTGGACGGCGTGTATGGATGAGAGCAGGTCCTGGACCCAAGCGTCATTAATCACTACGGGCTGCATATCAGAAGGGAGCTGTGTATCTAGCCAGAAGGCTTCCGGGAGCTGCATCCTTCGCCCTGTCATTACCATATGGGGTGTGAGCCCGTGAACTGCGGTGGTGCCTCTGATGGCCATTAGGATTATGGGGAGTTTTTCATCCCAATCTCTCCCGGAGGAGCGAACCATTTTGCGGAGGGCCTCCTTGAGGGTCCGGTTGGTTCTTTCTATGGCGCCTGAAGCTTGAGGGTGGCCGGCTATGTGGAAGCGTTGCTGGATGCCTAGCGCCTTGCAAAGCTCCTGGGTGACTTCTCCGATGAAGTGTGAGCCTAAATCAGAGTCCATGACTCTCACAATGCCCCATCTTGAAAAAACATTATTAAACAGTAGTTTGGCGGTGGTGGCTGCATTGTTGCGCTTACAAGGAAACGCTTCGACCCATTTGCTAAAGGGATCTATGACAGTGAGACAGTAGCGATTGCCGCGAGGAGTGGGGGGAAGGGGGCCGATAAAATCAATCTGGATGCGAGCCCAGGGTCCATCAATTCTCTGATGCTGGAGGGGAGCTCTAGGTCCGGTGGGGTCTGCATTGACCATAGCGCAGGACAGACAGTTGTCTACCCATTGCGCTACTTCGGTGCGCATGCCAGGCCACCATCCAACCTCTTTGACCCTCTCCAGAGTCAGGTCCTTGCCTCGGTGTCCCTGCTCGTGGACAAACTGAATCAAGTCGGCCCTGACTTCCAATGGCACTACCCAGTGGCGTTCACCGGCTGTATCTACTGCCCAAACTATGCTTTCCTCTTCTCGGATCATTAGTCTTCCTGTCTGATCTCTTCCTGCGGCTAGGAGGTCAGCTACTTCTGGGTCAGATATCTGCAGTTGTGCTAGGTCTAGTGTTCCTACGATTCCCTGAGCCTGGCTGCAGGCTTGTGCGCGGGTGGTGACAGGGTGGAGAGGACAATCGGTGGCTGGTTCCGGTAAGGGAGCATTTTCAGTGGCGGCTGCCTTGGCGGCGAGGTCTGCCTGGTCATTCCAATAAGCGGTCTCTGAGTTTGTCTTTTGGTGTCCTTTGACATGGGTAACCTGCGTTGGGCCTGAGCGGGACTGAAGGAGCGCGGCTACTTGCTGCCATAGCTGTAGGTGGGCTACGGGTTTCCCATCACTAGCTCTCCACCCCTGATTCTGCCATACCGGGAGCCAGACCGTGGCGGCTTTGGCCGTCCAATCCGAGTCTGTGTAAATGGCAAGTGGGCTTTCTGGGGGCTCGAACTCAAGCACTGCCAGAAGCGCTTGCACCTCAGCCGCTTGGCTGGAATGGGGGCGGGCTGGACCCTTTAGAGTGCATGCGTCGCTCACTCGCACGGCGCCGTAGCCTGTCCGAGGGGAGCCTCCAACGTGAAAGGAGGAGCCGTCGCAGAACCAGCATGTGAAGCCATTCAGTCGGGCTTCCTCTAGCGGGACTCCCCAAGTGACTGGCCAAACAACCTGCGGTGGCGGGTCCAGGGGGCACTCGTGCTCGGTCCCAGTCACTAACAGGCCGTAGGGAGCTGGTGGCTCAGTGGTTTCCTTTTTAAACTCTACTCCGCGGTTGACCAGGGCCAGGGTCCACTGTGCTATGCGGGCGTTTGAGACTTGTCCATCTTGTATTTTGCCAGACAGAATATATTTGAGGGGCGTGTGAGTGGTTTGAACTATTGTGCGTGAGCCTCCTATGATAAATTCCCAATGGGTCAGACTCCAAACTAGAGCAAGGCACGTCTTTTCGCATGGGCTGAACTTGGTCTCTACTGAAGTTAGGTTGCGAGAGGCATAGGCTACTACTCTAGCGGTTCCTGCTTGCTGCTGGGTGAGCGTGGCTCCTATGCTCTTGTCTGACACGGCTAGCTGAATAAAGAACGGCTGGGTAACATCTGGATGGGCTAGGGCCGGGGCTGCGGCCAGGCTGCGCTTCAGTTCGGCTAAGGCTGTCTGTTGATCCGGTCCCCACTCCCAGGGAGTGTTCTTCTTGAGGAGAGCATAAAGGGGGCGAGCCTTGTCTGCAAAGGACTCGATGAAGTCTCGGGAAAAGTTAAAAGTTCCTAGAAGGGCTCTGAGGGAGGGGACATCGGTGGGTGCAGGCAGCTTGGAAATGACCTCCATTCGCTGGGCATCCGGGGTGCGTCCCTCGGGTCCCAGGGTCAGACCCAGGTACTTGACGCTGGTCTGAACCAATTGGGCCTTTTCCCTGCTTGCCTTGAACCCAGTCTCGCGGAGGAGTTCCAGGACTTCCCTGGTGATCTGGCGGGCTAATTCTTCCGTAGGGGCGTGGACTAAAATGTCATCCACGTAGCTCAGTACGTGGGGCCTCGAGGAGGGTTGGAGGCGTTCCCACATCTGAACTACATGGGCATGACAAATACTGGGGCTGGAGTGGAATCCCTGGGGTGTCCGCTTGAATGCGTATTGCTGGCCGCGGAAGGTGAACGCGAACTTGTACCAGCAAGACTCATGCAACCGGATGGAGTGGAAAGCGTTGGCCAGGTCTATGACCGAGTAGAACCGGGACCCAGCGGCAATGGCCGTCAGGATCTCGTTGTACTTGGCCACAACCGGGGCAACTGGAGGGGTGGTGGCATTCAGGGCACGGAAGTCGACCGTCATTCTCCAGGTCACTCCATCTGCTTTCAGAACTGGCCACAATGGGGCGTTGCAGATGGACTGCATCGGGAGTATGACATCCCACTCAAGGAGTCCTTCTATAGTCTTGGCTATCCCTGTCTCGGCTTCGGCTGGGTACTTGTACTGTCTTTGGGGAGGGGGTCCTTTCCTTCAATCAGGACGCAGGCGCCCTTTACTATCCCACACTCGGCCTTGTCTGTCACCCAAACTTCAGGAAAGTCCTGAACCCAGGGGTCTCCTGTGATGGGGGCGAGAGGAAGGGGGGCCTTAAGGGCTGCACATCGATGGACTGCATTGACAAAGTCTGGGCCTCCTGGGATGCGCCACAGGAGCCCATTTGCTAGGTCAATGGTCAGTCCCTCGGCACAGAAAAATGGCATGCCCAAAAGCCCATCATCTTCTCCCCGGTTTGCGCATGCCGAAATCCGGGTGGCCAGGTTCCCAACGGAGAGGGGGATATCCTGCCAGACCGGGGATTCCTGCATGCCGCCTCCAAAACCGGCGAGCTGCATGGTAGTAGAGGTCTGAGTTCCCTTCGTAACTAAGGTGGGCCGGAGTATATTAAGCGAAGCTCCGGTATCTATGAGGAGGGTGGCAGGCTTCTTCTTTTCCCCGGGAGTCCCGATCCCTGCCTTTACTGTCGGTCTCCCCCATGTGTCCGGCTTTAGTTTGGCAACTATGCCCACGGAAGGAGACTGGGACTCGGGGCGACCCTATTCTGATCCTGCACCCTGGTCGGTGGAAGTGGCGCTTCCTCTAAAGGGGTTGTTGGGGCTCGGGCGTTCCCGGACCGCAGCTATCGGGGGACTCGAGAAGGGAGGGTCTGGCGGTAAAGGGGGTGCCGACGGGGGTACTGGGGGCTGTTGCTGGTCTTCCCACTCCATGATCGCCTTCATCAGAACGGACGTGGGCTTTCCATCGAATAGCTCCATGTTCGCTCCAATGTTTCTGAGGCGCATCCACAGTTCCCAACGGAGGGGGTCCCTGGACTGGGGCATGCTGCCACGGTCCCGGTAGCCCTCGTGGTCGCCCTGCGAGGCTCCCCAAGCGTTAGACTGATCTGGAGGCGGGTAGACCTGATGGTTGTACGGGTGCGATGCTCGAGAATGGGAAGGGGCTAGGGGCGCATCTTGCGGTCGGGGCTCGTGGGGTCCCTGCTGGGAGGAGGAACCGTAGCTCGGGGTGGGTGCAAAGGAAACTCCCGGGTGGTAGTCCCTTGGCCCTCTTCCCCGGTTAAAACTGCTGCTCCTTCCCCTCAGGATTCCTCCCCTTGCCTCCGAGTACAAGCTGCGTCCCTGCGGTCGGTACTGAGAGTGGGGGCCATGATTGGCGTAAGTGACTGCACTTATCGGCTCGCTCTCCTTCCTTCGAGAGGCCGGGGACTTCACATGGCGGATGGCGCCGGTTTCTCGCAACAGGCCAGCAATGCTCCTGATACGAGCTTCCAGGTCTCCCCATGAGATGCTCCCAGGCTCTACTCCTGCTAGGGCTAGGCGAGTGGTGCTGTTGAGTCCATCTATAACTGCCCTCCTGAACTCTAACTCGTCAAAGTCGGGTACATCGCTGGCATCTAGGTCCACTTCGTCTGCCAGCTCAGCGAGAAGCTGCTTTCTAGCTAGATATGCCTCTGGGTCCTCTCTGGGTTTTTGAGACTCTGCAATGTACAGAGCCTTCAAACTCTTAGTGGGCCATAGGAATGCGCACAATTCTTTGATGGACCCATACTGACTGCGGGTGGCTAACTTTTGATTAGAAACGTAGGCATTAAGGGCTGTGACTATTTCGGGGCTGGCGCAGTGGCGGGCCAGTTGGGCTACATCGGAACCACTAGCGGAGGGCTGAGAGGTGGTCACATGGGTGAACCACTGGATAGCCGTGTCTCGGTTTAGGGGTCCCATACGATCTGCTATGGCTTGGAGCTCGTCGGGCCTCCAATTGCGGGTTTCCTTAACGACCCAGTCTGTCTTTCTGCCATCCTCGTCCATGGATACTATTTCTTTAGTGGCTATTGGGTGGAGGGGCTGTGGGGCTTCCTCGGGCTGAGACGGAGGGGATGACCAGTTGTCGGTACAACCTTCGGGGAGGGCCAAGAGGGCTGCGGGATGCACGGCGGAAATTACGGCCTGCTGCATTCCCAGGTGCTGCTTTAGGGCCTCTAGCTCCCTCTTACAAGCGGAGTGGTCCGCGGAGGTTACCTTGGAGTGGTTATGCTCTGCCATGAACTGGGCGGCATGGGTTAGCTTAGCGATTCTTTCCTGTCCCTCGATTACAGCATGCTCAGCCATGTCGGCACGAGCGGTGGCCGCTTCAGCCTTGTGCTGGGCGTCCTGGAGGGCGGTAGTTAATCCTTGCTTTTCTAATATGAAATTGACGCGTTCAGCGCGCCACTCAACTGCCTTTTCCTCATGGTCTCTCTCCTGTTCGACTAGTTTGGCCCTGAGACTCTGGATTTCTAGATGCAGGGCGTCCTGTTCTCGCTTTGCTTTTTCCTCTAGCTTCTTCCTCTCTTTGTCTTGGGCTGATCTGAGCCTCTCTATTTCCTGCTCACTATCTTCCTGCGCTATCTGTAATTTATTTATCAGGGACACGCTGTCCTGTAAGGCAGTGAAAAGCGCCCAAGCTCCGTATCTGTCTTTCTTGCTCGACTTGGGTTTCTCCTTCTCACAAAAATCTTGGAAGGCGCTTCTGACTATCTGGAGCGGGTCGGGTCCCTTGAAGGAACCGGCTTCCCAGGGGCAATCTCCCTTCTTCACTAGCCACTTCTCCAGGCGGGGCACGGTGGGGTTTGCCCGGTACATTTTACTTTCGTTTAAGGCTGATCTCGGGGGAGGTTAAAGAGTGGATCAGCGACACCAGGGGTGGGGCGATTGAAGCTCCCTATAAGTTTTCCCGTCTAGGGGCCGTTCAGAGGTTATTTCCCTTCGGGTCCTCGGGGATTCTTACACTGGATTCTTAGGGGTTTTTAACAACTTTCTCCTCTCTATGTTCCTTTTGGGAGGTTTATCCTTCCCTCAGGTCCTCAAGGGTTTTTACCAGGGGGTTTTAAGGTCCTACTTTTAGGTTCACAAGGGTATTTTTAAGGGTCCTACACTCAATCCTTCTCCTCTGGGGGAGAGGGGAAAATTCCTATTCCCGTTTCAAGCTTGCCTACAAGCCATGGGACCAGGAAAAGTTTACTGGCTCAGAAGGTGCTCTCAAGCTCTCTAAGCCCAAGAACAAAAACGCTCAGTGCTCCCAAGCCTCTGCTCAGAAGCCAAAGCTCAGGGGTCTCCCAAGCCTATACTCGGAAACCAAAAAGTGTCCCCAAGCCTCTGCTCAGGATCTGCTACTAAGGGGGTCTCCCAAGCCTATGCTCAGGCAACCAGAAATGCTCCCAAGCCTCTGCTCAGAAGCCAAAATGCTCTCAAGCTCTCTACCCAAGAGCTAAACTCAAAGTGTCCCCAGGCCTCGTGCTCAGAGACAAACGGTTAAACTGTCTCCAAGCCTCGACCAAAAGACTGAATGCGCTCAAGGACTGCCTCTGCAAGTCCCCAAGCAAAGTGCTCAGGAGTAAATTTACTGTACTCCCAAGTGAGGTGCGCTCAAGAGTTCTAACAACTCCCAAGCAAAAGTGTGCCCAAGAGTCCTACTGACTCCCAAGCGAGGTGCGCCCACGAGTCTGACTTAAAACTCGCAAGCGGAAAGGCGCCCAAGAGTCTAACTTAAAACTCTTAAGCACGGTGCGGCCGGCTGCCGCGGGGCTTCAGGAACCTGGCTTCAGATTCCCAAAGCTAAACTGAACGAACGGACTAACGATCCCTTCACGTTTCCTCCGGAGCGGGGATTGAAGTCTAAGTGCTGGCAGGAACGGGGTTTGGACGGACGTAGGAGAGACGGGGGAGGGCGGAAGAGAATTTTATATGTGCTGCTTCAGGATGTATATATGCGTATATATCTAGAGCCTACTTCTGGGATCCCACCCACATAGACGCGTTTAGGCGGCCCGGAAGGTGGCCAGGAACTTCACCAGTTCAGAGGTCCTCACCCACAGTACACCGGTTATAACGGCTGGAGGGCCTCGCGGTGCACCACAAAAGGCAAGTAGTCCAAAGCTGGCTGAAGGAGGAAATGGGGAAAAGCCAACCCACAAGATAGAAATGCTCGCTAGAGCCACACACACTCACACTTTTAATTCCCTGAGCTAAATTGCGCTCCTTACACTGAGGTCTGGAAAAATTTCCTCTAAGTCAGTTCGCTGAAGACACGCGTGTCGACTCACGTGCATTCACACGAACTGGGTTATGCCCGCATCCTCCACCAGTAAACTGTTACCAGAATTGCTCTTTATTATAATGGGGAATTAGCTATAGCAGTCTGTAACTTAATATTAAGCGCGGATCATAACCTATGTATACGGAGGTCCCGATCCCAGACACTCTAGTGAAAAAGAGGCAGACAACAAATAGGTTCCAAACACGTGTATTCAGTGTGGCGTAAGCCTAAACTTGCACAAGCATACAAGAGAACATACAAGACCTAAGAAACACAGAGTAGGAAATATAGAGACTTTCGCATTAGCGGGTTCCCAACGATGATAAGGGAAATACTCACAATCCTGGAGCGAAGCAGAGACACAGCAGCGAGGGTGGCCCAATGCCAGCACTGGGACCACAGACGGACAGCAAGGAGGTCTGGATAGGGAATGGCCTGAGCACCGAGTGGTCTGGGAGACCAGCTTAAATACCCCAAAATGTACCCTGGGGCTGGTGCTGTACTTGGTGGTTCTCACAGATTAAAACAAAGGTTCTAATGGGTTACTGAATGGCTTGGATGGGCCACTTTGGTAATCAGATTGCGATAAGTGACACCTCAGGAAGAGGGGACAAAAGAGGGAGGGGGAAATCCAAGTGGGCTGAAAGGATGTTCCAGCGGACAGGGCTTGTCCTGATGTCATCAGCTCTGGAATGCGGAGGTTTCTTTGAGATGCATTCTCTAAGTGCTTGGGATGGTCGGCACTTAGTTCCTTCTCCGGGGCGGCTCCTAAGATATGCAGAGCGGGGCGAGGTACTCTCGCTGCGGACGTGGTGTGCCCGCTTCGCCGAAATGGCTTCCCAAAGCAGTCTTTTTCTCTGGGTCTTCTGGGTGCCTGAGAACATGGATGCCGGCTGGGCATAGCTGGGGCTGGTTAGCAGGCTGCCCGGTAGCGAGGGCAAGCTCGGGGACCGGCCCGTGGGAGGCTCCAGGCGAGAACTGACCAGGGAGCGCCTAGCCAGGCTTGCTGGAGGTTTCCCCGGCAGGCGCCCGGCTGCTAGCAGCGGCTTGGGCCCATATGAGGCAGGCTTCCATGGAGGCAGCGGGAACAACACTTTAAAACACAGTCCAAAGCAGGGAACAGGCACGGTCCGTGGCAGATGGCAATGCAGGCACAGGGCACACTTGTAACAGAGTCCAAAGCACACACTGGGAATTCCAGATACCGGTCAGGGCAGGGCTGCCCAGAAAGAGAGTCCTTTGTGCAGTTATCCAAACATGGAGTCAGTAAACTACACAGTCTATTACAGCAGCAGGGTAATTGACACGCAGGCAGGAAACTGACACGTGTATCAGAGCACACACGTGCAAAGCAATCTTTGTGCAGCAGTGAAACAGTAATTCAGGAAACTTTAACACAGTTCATGGCAGGCCTTAAAGCAGGGGAGGGGGCCTACTTGGCAACAATGCAAACAACACTGATACACATATCTTTATGTCCCCCCCATATAGCAAATCCCACCCCACCCCCCAGTTTTAAAAGGAAAGCCTATCTTATAGCTTCTTGGCTCCTTTAACCTAAAAACACTTGTAGAAGATTCATTCCTATCATGGCTAAGTTGGCCTGAAACTCACTGGATAGTAACACACTTATAAATTAACTTGTTAGATTTTCCACACACAAATGACTTATAATATGTATTATTGATTTGTATTTAAAACATAATTTTCTTACAATTCAAGATAAAGTATCATCAGGACTTTGCATGTGTTCTCTCATTTTCTCTATAAGACTCCACTGTCTTAAATAAGTTGCAAAATAAAAAATGTGTCCAGGAAAAGCAAGTGGCTGGACATTTACACTATTTTAAGAAACATCTTTGGATTGAAAGTTGACAGATACTGATACATTATCCTATTCTCAGACAGCATTTTGGATGGACATAAATTACAAGAATGGAGTATCTGTATCAGATTGCATGTGAAAAAGTCTATAAACTGTTAAATTGGCTAAGTTAGTAAATCAGTTCTTGAATAAGCTTTCCAAGTAGATTTAACACTGATTTATGCACCTTGGGGAGTACATAAAAGACTAGTCTCTTGGGACTATTATGATATAAAAGAATAATTTACTATTCTCATCAATCCATCCATTATTTCCCCATCTTGGACTGTAGAATTGGATCAGTGGCAAGATCCTCTGCAAGCATACCAGAAATACTCCATTGCTGCATTAGGATCAGATTTAGACAACTAATTTGAACATTTTCAGAAGAGAAAGGTCTGTAAGTACTCATAGGCTTTATCTCAAGCTTTAAAGTTCTGTTCAGCTCTTTCTACAGATGTACTAAATGTAACCAAGATGTTTCTGTTGTACTTTGCAATAAACAAAAGAACTGTCTGAAATGTCAAGCATAATATTAAACCCTTCACCAAGACTACAGAAGAGTCCTAAGATCTTATCACATAGGTTCCAGTATCAAATTCCTACTATTTGTGAAAAAAGACAGCTGATCTCCTTCCGTTGTAAAAGGACATAAAGAAAGAAGTTGCCCTGAGCACCCATATAACACCTACAGCACACAGCCACTGTGGTATACTGAGTATAGAATCTGGGAGCTCTGGGTTTACATTTCCACTTTGCCATGGAACTTGCTTGGTGACCTTGAGCCAGTTACTTCATTTCTGCTTAACCTACTTCACTGCGTGATTATGAGGATAAATTGGGGAGAGTATGCAGCCCTGGCGCCAGGGTTACTGGCACCTGAGGCCATCCTTGTGTGTGCGCGCAAAAAGTGTGTGCCCCCAGACGGTGTGATGACATCATCACGTGATGACATCATGCAGTGCCGCCAGGGCCATTGGTTGGCGGGTGGCTGGGATGGCGCGAGGAGGCTGCCTGCGCTCTGCACGCCGCCCTGGCCACCTGCTGTCCCTGGCCTGCGGCTGCTGCACCTGCCCAGGGGCATGTGGCGGTGGCGGTGTGGGGCTGGGCGGTGGTGGTGCGGCGTGCGCCTCCTCCCCTGGCACCCCCTTCGGTGCCCCCTCTGGCCCCGCGGCCCCTGCCTCACCACCTCAACGGTGACACCGGCCCTGAGAGTATGATAATGAATGTTGTTCTGAGCTCATTGGAAGAAAGGAATAAAATGTGTGTTAGATACATAGCTGACTTCTGTGATACTGTACAGGAGATTTCCTTCAAACTCCTGAGTGGTACATTTAAGATCATTGTTCTTCTAGTGTCACGTCTGCAATGGTATGACTATAATGCCATTTGAAGAGTGTAAACACTAGCAATCAAATTGGTGAAACTGCAGTCCTGAAGGGTGATGCTACCAACCTTGTAAACCACAAAAGGCTGATTTGGAAAACCTTCTCATCAAAGAATGCCACCAGAGCTCACCAAAATATTCATAACTTAAGCAAAAGCCTACGCTATTCCAGCCAGTGGCTATTTAGTCTAAGAACAGGCTAGATTAAAAATAAACCCACCCAAGAAAGTGGTGAAGTGAAGCAGGTGAAAAGATTCCTTTTCCAGCTAATGTGAAAGAGTCAAACAAAATTCCTTTTTGCCCCTAAGGCAACCAGTTAATCCCATCTTGCTAAATACAAGAATGGGCAGCTCTGGATGGCAAGTGCCATTACAGGGCAGAAGCAAGCCTCTCTAACCTGCTTGTTTTTCTACCCTGAACAGCCTGGAAGCCCAGTCTCCCAGTGTACCTTCCAAAGCCCTTGGCAACTTCCTTTTTAGGAAGAAGATGGCCGTAAAAGGAAGCGGCTGACTTACTGGCAAGCTGAGTTGCCACCGGGGGCCGGACGGAGTGGAGGCGGGACAAGGAGCAAAGGTGGAGCAGCCATCCCGCGAAGGTCCAGCCACGTGGTCAGCGCCATATCATCCGACATAGCCCCTAGGTGACAAAGGCACTCCTAAGCCAAGCCACAAAAGGCTTTAACAAGCGGGACTTGTTAAAGTGAGTGATAATGTGTTTTTATAATAGAACTGCAAATGGAACCCTGTTCAGTTATAGAGGTCTGAAATGCATATATGTATAAGGCTGCTATAAAGACCTCTGAAATGTTTTAGGAAGTAGTGCAACCTTTCAAAATATCCTTGGTCCAAACATATCATTTACAAGCCACATCTAAATGCACAAAAATATTTCACTAGGAACTCGTTTGAATGACAATTGGCTGTGATTGTTTCTTCTGATAAAATGTACTGCATTGTGCTCTTCCAGTAATGATATATGCATGCAATCTAAGCAAATGAAAAAGGAAATATGCCAGAAGTTATCTTGTTGCTACAGAGTGCCTGTTCAAACACAACGTTTTCTCCTCAAACTGAATATAGTCTACCACTTCATTAAGTTGTTCAACAATTTAATGAACAGCAATGAACACATGTGTGAATTGCTTGCCATTTTTAAAAACTTTCTCTTCTTTAAGTTCCACACAGTCTTTACATTCAGTTTTTCCACTTTCAGTGTTTACTCTTCATTCCAAATTGTTTTACCCACTACCTCTCCAGGATAAACTTCTGTCATAAATCAAGCATCCCATTTGGGTCACAAAATGCATTTTATGTGTATGCTTAAAATGGTAAAGAGTAACCTCTAGATGTTTGAAAAGACATGTCACATAAGGTACAACCATCAGAGACCTGGGACTGGCAGTGGCTCTCTGTTACGCAAATGGTACGGCAAATAATATGGCAAATCTGTGTAACATGTGGAATGTTCTAGTCTACTCTTCTAATGAATACTTTGGGATAAAAAGTCATAGCTTCCCTTGATTTTTTTCACAAACAAAAGTTTCAGGCACCTATGTGTATTACAAACTTGCCACACGCTTTATTTCCTTAGGCACAGCCAACATATATTGGTGAAGATCCACAGGAAGGACAAGCTGAGTGAATGGAACTGTACTATATAAACAGCAACTCCTGCTGGTGATCCCACCCTTTACGGTGGCCCCTCTAGCATCAAACAGAGCTCATGCCTTTCCCATTGTTGCCCCTGCTCTGTGGAATGGGCTCTCTGAAGAGGTGACTGGAGCTTCCACCTTTAGAAGGTACTGCAAGGCTTGATTGCAAGGGCTTTTGAAGGGATTTGAATGACAGATGCCTTTTAAGGAGAGGAAGGAGGTTTGGAGGTTGATATTTTATTTTGACTTTATCTGTAAATGTTCTAAATCTATTATTATAAGTTGCCTTGAACCATGAGAAAACGAGAGGGAAAAATGTTTTAAGAAGTAAAAATTAATAAACAAACCTTACCTTCTCCTCCACTGTAGTTGTCAATGCACCTGAATCTGTGAATCCCAGGAACATCCTGGGCTTGAAATAGAGGTCTGTAGTGATAGCAGTAGAATTGGCAAAAAAAATGTTTCCCCTCTTCTGTGAGCTGAAAATGTAGTTAGAATCTAAGTCGAGGGAAGGCCATCAGCTTCAGATAGTCTACAGAGTCACAATTAGGCTTACCAGGAAGCCTGCTGTAATAGGCAGCCTCCTGCAATCCATCTACTGTGCTGGAACAATGGAGCACTGGAAGGAAGGGGGGCAATAGTTAAACCACCATCATATTACAATTGAGTGAGCATCCAAAAGTGACATCACAACATCTCTAATATGCTAGGAATTTCCCCAGTCTCTATGGTAAAGGCCATATAGATTCTGAAAATTCCTAGAGCACTGGAAATACCTTAATGTCATTTCCAGGTGCTCAGCTGGATGTGACATCATGGCATCCATGATACTGCCCCTCTGCCCCCAAGATGCTCCCAGGGATTGCCAGTGGAGTGCTTGCAACCCAAGCCACAACAGGCATGTTGAACTACACTGAAAAATGAACCCAACTCCATTTTGGCTTATGTGTACTCTTTACTGCCAAGTATCTCCTTACTATATAATTGAGTAAGCGTATTTCAGACAACTCTGGTGTACCACCAGGGGGCGCTGCCATGGAGGAAAGCCTAGGCAAGGCACCCTGTCACTCTAGAAAACATGTCATGGTGGGAAGCCCAGGCTGGGAGCAGGATGAGAGCAGTTGGCAATGCCCACCTCCTGCCTTCACCCAAATGGTATTAGGAGTGAGACAGGTGGCAATACCCACCACACAACTTAACCCAGTTGATATTAGGAGCAGAGCAGGTGGCAATGGCCTCATCGTGCCTTAACCCAGTTGGTATTAGGAGTGGAGCAGATGGCAATGCACTCTCCCCGCCTTAACCAAGCTGGTATTAGGAGTGGAGCAGGTGGCAATGCCTCCCCCTTCAGCCAGCTGGGATCAGGAGCAGAGCAGGTGGCAATGCCTGTCTCCTGCCTTCACCCAGCTGGTATTAGGAGCAGGTGGCAATGGCCTCGACCTGCCTTAACCCAGTTAGTATTAGGAGTGGAGCAGATGGCAATGAACTCTCCCTGCCTCAACCCAGCTGGTATTAGGAGCAGAGCAGGTGGTAATGCCCACCCCCGCCTTAACCCAGTTGGTATTAGGAACAGAGCAGCTGGCAATGCCCTCTCCCTGCCTTAACCCAGCTGGTATTAGGAGTGGAGCAGGTGGCAATGGCCTCGACCTGCCTTAACCCAGTTAGTATTAGGAGTGGAACAGATGGCAATGCACTCTGCCCGCCTCAACCCAGCTGGTATTAGGAGCGGAGAAGGTGGCAATGCCTTCTCCCTGCCTTTGTCAGGTTCTGATGGTGTTTAAGCCAAAGAGACTCCATTTTAACTTTGTCAGTATATCAAGTGTGCTTTTTGCAGGTGGGAAGACTGCTGCTGGAAGCCTTGCAGAGGGAGAGGGATTGTTATCGTCTACATACCTCAAGGGCGCCTTCATGCCGCCCTTGAGAAACTTTCCTTTTCTCACCTTCGGGCCGTTTGTTTTGGGAACTGTGGGGGAGGATGGGGCCTGAGGGAAACTGCTTATTCTGTACCTAATCCTTTGCTTGGCATTTGTAACAATTCTACAGTTCAGCTAAGATCAATGTATCTTAGAATGTGTACTCTATTGGTTGAGCAAGTACGATGGGAGAGCAAGTACGATGTTCTCCCAGTTGCTCATCGACTTGAGATGGACAGTCGGTTCGTCTATGGAAGAAGGACCTAGCATCATTTGGGAGCTGCCCAAACAGTCCAGAATGCCGATCGAGGTGCGGGCAAGCAATCAACCCTGGTTTGTGTGGAATAAAGAATCAGATCAACTGGAGGAGTGGGACCCCCGAGGGGCTGACAATACCCAGGACTGGGAGACCACTCGACGTGATCTAATGAGTTGGGACTATACCGAATTGGCTATGTGGAACATGCCACAGATGGGGCAGCGAGAGTCGGCTGGTCAAAATTGGCAGCAATTACAGGGCCGTACTCAAGCTATAGATGTGGGAATTTCAGCGGTAATGGGACTACCTAAAGGAATCCTTGCGGGAATATCGGAGGAAGAGGAAGCAGCAGGTACTACAGGAATGGGTGTGATACGGCCCTGGTCCCGAGCTACCACATCCTCCGAGGAATATGTGGATACAGTACAGTTTCCAGGTGATATACCGGGTGATATACCCCAGGAATTACCATACAAAGATACATCGGTGCCAATTCATGTCCAGAGATTGGAGGATAGAATCGGAACAATGGAGGAAAGTCTGGCTCATGCAGTTCATCTGCTGTCAGTGCTAGTCATGGAAGGAAGAAGTGAGGGACAGCAGCAATTGACTGGTGAGCATCCTGGAGCTTCGGTGAGCCAAGGGGTAGCAGCCCTACAGCAACTTGTGCAACAACGTTCGGTGCCTGTTCAGAGGGGCTCCCCCATTTTGACGCCAGCCCAGGGTCAGGTCCCTCCTCGACTCATAGAACTACCGATAGCACCGGAGGATGATCGACAACAGCCAGGGACGATGATGCCCGACCCTCCGCTAGGACCACCTGATGTGTTGCCAGATGACCTCCCGCAAGGACCCCCTCCACCTCCTCAAGACGACAATCGTCAACCAGCGGAACCCCCGGAAGAAAGGGGCCAAGAGAGACCTCGGGAACTGCCACGACTGTTACTCCAACCACGAGAGCAGCCACCTCCCTTGCAACCTCAACCGCAAGAACAACCTCCGAGGCTCCCGCCGCCGCAGGAGCAACCGCCTCTTCATCCCCTACCAAGAGGTCCAGCACCGCAGCCATTTTGACCCTACCAAGTGCCTCCAGCCCGCTACATCCTCCTCAGCCGAGGCCCCGTTGAGTACCGCCTGCACAACCTATCCTGAGGTGCCCGGATCCACAGCCAAGACCGAGGCCAGTACCCTTACATTATTACCCTTTACCAGCTCCAACCTCAGTCGCTCGACAACAGAAGTTACCGATGGGGTGAGTGAAGTTGGAAGCTACGTTTGACGGAGATCCTACGAAACTAGGATTTTTCTTAGTAAAAGCTCTACAATTTTTCAACCGTTGGGGACATTTGTTCGAGGACAAAGTGAGTCAAATCGAACATCTGGGATCCCGATTGCAAGGAAAAGCGGCAGAATGGT
The DNA here is from genome assembly GCF_028583425.1 of Eublepharis macularius. Taxonomy (NCBI): domain Eukaryota; kingdom Metazoa; phylum Chordata; class Lepidosauria; order Squamata; family Eublepharidae; genus Eublepharis; species Eublepharis macularius. The sequence goes on from NC_072792.1 coordinate 123,519,234, forward strand.
ATGTAACTTTATATGAGTTGGGAACCCCGGAACTAGACACCGTGCAAGGCTTGGTGGCAGCTCTTAGAACACAATATGAGGACCCGTTAGAAGAAGATAGAGCCCGTATGGAATTACAAACCATAAGGCAAGGCAATCTGTCTGCCAGAGACTATGTTACCAAATTCCGGCAATTAGCGGCTAAATGCCCCAGATGTGAAGAATCAACTAAAATAATTCTGTTTAAACAAAGCATGAATCCTAAATTGCTGGACTGGGCACTCATGCAAGACAATCCCCCAACCTTATTGGGTTGGATACAATTGGCCTGTGAGGTGGAAAACTGTATGCAGGAAGTACGTTTTGTAGAGCAACAGCAGGCGACTGGGCACCGAAGAACATCGGTTATCGTTCGAGGGGGAAGAGGAGTAGGATCTGCAGCCAGAGGAGCGAGAGAAGCTAGAGAGCGACAAGGATTGTGCTTACATTGTGGTCAAAGCGGCCATTACGCAGCGCAATGACCACTCAGGCCTGTGCAACGAACTCTGCTCCCGCCTGTGCGTACAACCTCTGCCGCCCTTCCCCCACCATACTGCCCAACGCCCGCTCCCAGAACTTCTAGAGGACGAGGCGCAGCATGCAGAAACCCTCTAGAAAAAGGATTGGAGTTAGAAGAAGTCATGGATTTAGACTCATCAGCCTTAACAGCCTTAATAGGAGAGGAAGAACCAGCGAGCCCGAATTCGGGAAACGAGATGGATCTGGATGGACCCAAACGGCAGATCAAAAACCCTTCCACTCCAGTGGTGGAAAGACCAAGAGGGTCCATTTTATTCATGCCTGTTACATTAGTCAATCCAGATAGAAAAACACATATTCGTGTACAAGCGCTCATTGATTCTGGATGCTCCAGAGATATCATTGCACTCACTCTAGTTAATGGACTAGCGCTCCGAGTAAAAGACCTAGAAATACCTGTCATCTTTGAACAAATGGATGGCTCTAACATCAACCCAGTAACCACTGAAACTGAACCCGTAATCACTGGACTGGGGCAACATTGGGAGATGAGATCATTTGTAATTAGCCCCACCGCCAAATACCCTTTAATCCTGGGCAGCCGATGGTTGTGGGATCACAACCCAGGCATTGACTGGCCGGTCAGGAGCATCGCATTTCGGCAAGACGGCTGCAGAAACCACCGATGGAACCAAAATTGGGGGGGAAATCCTCCTCAGATGGAGGAAGCCCTGTTAACTAAAGAAGAAATTAACCAAATACCAAAGGAATATCGAGCATTTTTGCAAGCATTCACTGAAGAAGAGGCGAACGCCCTACCTCCCCATAGGAGGACAGTAGAAATTCTTCCAGGAGCCACATTACCCAAAGGGAGATTTATTTATTTTATTTATTTATTCAATTTATATACTGCCCATCCCCAGGGGCTCTGGGCGGTGAACAGTTAAAATCGATAAAAACAAAAACTAAAATCAATATACAAATAATAAAACAAATTAACAAGGTGCAGTGGTGGGGAGAACCTTCCCCACCCCAAATTATATCCAATGAGTCCCTTAGAAAGAGAGGAGCTACGCAAATTTATTGACACCAACTTGGAAAGAGGATTTATCAGGCCAGCTAACAGTCCTCACGCAGCGCTCGTACTTTTTGTGGAAAAAAAAGATGGAGGACTAAGACTGTGTACTGATTTTAGAGGCCTCAATGCAGTATCTTCCACAAATGCATATCCAATTCCACTCATCAGAGATCTTCTCAACGTCGTGGCCCAAGGTAAGATCTTTACAAAATTGGACTTAAAAGATGCTTACTTCCATGTTCGTATAAAAGAAGGGGATGACTGGAAAACCACGTTCAATACGCCTCTAGGACAGTATGAATACTTAGTTATGCCATTTGGCCTGTCTGGAGCACCTTCGGTTTTCATGTCCATGATCAATGAAGTTTTACATGATTTCTTATATAAAGGGGTGGTCGTTTATCTAGATGATGTGTTAATTTATTCAGAAACAGAAGAGGAACATGTGAAATTAGTACAACAAGTATTAACCACCCTCATGTACAATAAACTACCCATTAAACTGTCCAAATGTGAATTCCACAAAACAGAACTGAATTATTTAGGATACTGCATCTCCAAGGACGGGTTAAAAATGGATCCTGCCAAAATTCGAGCAGTACAAAACTGGCAACCCCCCACTACACGTAAAGAACTGCAATCTTTTCTGGGGTTCACCAATTTCTATCGAGAATTCATAGAAAACTTTGCCCAAATAACACTTCCGCTCACAGAATTACTGAAAACAAAAAATAAAGGGAAACAAGCTAAAAAAACCACATCTAAATTGATGTGGACTCCAGAATGCCAAATTGCTTTTAACCTTTTAAAGCTGCAATTTGTTTCAGAACCAGTATTGCAACATCCTGATGAAACTCGCCCATTCATTGTACAAGTAGACGCCAGCGATACGGCGATAGGCGGAGTCCTTCTACAAAAAGGAGAGGACAATAGCCTTAAACCTTGTGCCTATCTTTCACGAAAGTTTTCAGAATCAGAACGAAATTGGAATGTCTGGGAAAAGGAAGCATTTGCAGTCAAAGCAGCGCTTTCCTCTTGGAAGCACTGGCTAGAAGGGGTGCATCACCCTTTTGAAGTATGGACAGACCACAAAAATTTAGAAGCGTTGCGTAGCCCCAGAAGACTAAATGCTAAGCAACTAGGATGGGCAGAATTCTTCTCCAAATTCAATTTCACCTTAAAGTTTTTGCTTGGTAAAACGAACTTTTTAGCTGATGCTCTTTCATGCATGCCCCAACTAAAAAGCAAGCGGGAGGAGATGGTAGACACAGTATTTTCGCCAACGCAACTCTGGGGCATGGTTACGACGTGCAGCCGCGCGGCACAGCATACTCAGGCAGAGAAGGGGTGGAGGCAAAAACTGAAAAGCGAGGTGGAAAAGGAGGGGGAGGATATACCCAAAGAAAAACTATCTCAGTCCGAGCAAGGGGAATGGCTATGGAATGATCGTTTCTATGTCCCAGTTAGCCTGAGAAAAGAGGTACTACAAAGTTGCCATGATGCTCCGACTGCTGGCCACTATGGTTATTTAAAAACATTTCACTTGATACAAAGACAGTTTTGGTGGCCAGGTCTACGCAAAGATGTTTCTCAATATGTGGCTTCCTGTCCAACTTGCCTAAGTGCCAAAACTAGAAAAGGGAAGCCTCCAGGACTATTACAGCCTCTTGAAACCCCAAGCAGACCTTGGGAAATTATTTCAATGGACTTTATTACTGATCTTCCTCCCTTCAAAAACCATACATGCATACTAGTTGTGGTGGATTTATTTTCAAAACAAGCTCATTTCATCCCTTGCACCACAGTGCCTTCTGCAAAGAACTTAGCAGACATTTTCATGAAACATATTGTAAAATTACACTCTTTTCCATCAAAGGTAATTTCTGACCGCGGCGGGCAATTCGTTGCCAACTTCTGGCGGGAGCTTCTACGGCTTATGGGAGTGGAACAAGGTCTTGGCTCCGCCCACCATCCGCAAACCGATGGACAATCGGAAAAAACAAATCAAATATTAGAACAGTTCCTACGTTGCTATATTAATTTTCAGCAAGATAACTGGATCGATCCTTTGCCCTTAGCAGAATTTTCCTACAACAATAGTGTACATGGATCCAGTGGAGAAACACCCTTTAAAATAGTATATGGCTATGACTTTAAACCATTCCCGTTTGACACTCTCCCCACTCAAACAGTGTCCAAAGATGTAGCAGAGTGGTGGGGGGACGCCGCGCAGCAATGGACTCTAATTCAATCAAATCTGGAAAAGGCCAAACGGGATTATAAGAAATATGCAGATCGCCATCGTGTGGCCGAATGGGAATTACATCCAGGAGATCTTGTTTACCTTTCCACCAAAAATTTAAAGATTGCTCAAACCAGTCATAAACTAGCTCTCAAATTTGTGGGACCTTTTCCTGTTCGTAAAGTAATTAATAAAGTGACCGTAGAACTTGATTTACCAAAGAACTTACGTTATGTTCACCCAACATTCCATGTCAGCCTATTAAAAAGGGCTCCCCCTCCAAATCAATGGCATTCCACTACCCCACCACTGCCTACCCTGATTGATGATCAAATTCTTTATGAAGTAGAAGAAATTCTGGATTCCAAGATCCGACACAACAAGTTGTTTTACCTTATCAGATGGAAGGACTTTGAACCTGGTCATAATGAATGGGTAGAATCCATCCATATTCGTGCCCCCAGATTGCTGAACATTTCCCACACTCAATATCCTCATAAACCTGGGGGAGGGACATCTTAGACGGGGCAGAATGTCAGGTTCTGATGGTGTTTAAGCCAAAGAGACTCCATTTTAACTTTGTCAGTATATCAAGTGTGCTTTTTACAGGTGGGAAGACTGCTGCTGGAAGCCTTGCAGAGGGAGAGGGATTGTTATCATCTACATACCTCTGCCTTCCTGCCGCCCTTGAGAAACTTTCCTTTTCTCACCCTCGGGCCGTTTGTTTTGAGAACTGTGGGGGAGGATGGGGCCTGAGGGAAATTGCTTATTCTGTACCTAATCCTTTGCTTGGCATTCGTAACAATTCTACACTTCAGCTAAGATCAATTGCTTGACTATCTTCAGTAAAGCCTTTTGAAATCAATGGACTTTTCTCTTATTGCAAGAGGTGGGCTGAGTTGCAACTTTTAGCAAGCCACAGTCTGACAGCCTTAACCAAGCTGGTATTAGCAGTGGAGCAGGTGGCAATGCCTCCCCCTTCTGCCAGCTGGGATCAGGAGCAGAGCAGGTGGCAATGCCTGCCCCCTGCCTTCACCCAGCTGGTATTAGGAATGGAGCAAGTGGCAATGGCCTTGCCCCACCTTAACCCAGCTGGTATTAGGAGTGGAACAGATGGCAATGCCCACCCCCCCTTCACCCAGCTGGGATCAAAAGCAGAACAGGAGGCTTTGCCCACCCACTGCCTTAACCCAGCAGGTATTAGGAGTGGAGCAAGTGGCAATCCCCACCCCCCACCTTAACACAGCTGGGATCAGGAGCAGAGCAGGTGACAATACCCACCCCCTTCACCCAGTTGGGATCAGGAGCAGATCAGATAGCCATGCCCGCCCTCCTTCACCCGACTGGGATCAGGAGCAGAGCAGGTGGCAATGCCCATCTTCCACCTTAACCCAGCTGGTATTAGAAGTGTAGCAGGTGGCGGATTCGTTTTCGTTTTCACGGCCATGTCGGACGCTCCTCTTCGCAGGTCCGAGAGGAAGCATCCGAGCAGCCTGACCGGGCGGCTGATTTGCAAAGATTAGCCCCCAGGACTCCCAGGGAGGGAGTCAGGGTCCGGGACGCTGCGGGAAGAGCCCTCTGGCAAATCGAGGCAGAGGGTAAATTGCCCGTTTGTCCCCATGGAGGCCGGCAGACATGCGCGGCACCTTGCGTGCTGCCGGGCCATGGAAAACGGCAAAGAACAGGACTAGGCGGAAGCCTGTAAGTAAGCGAATCCCTTCTGTTATTACAAGCATATGCGAAGGAGTGGTGGGATCTGAAGTTAAGAAGACTCGGATTTCTTCCCCCTCGCTGAGTTTCAGAAGGTTGGCGGTCCCCCCCCCTAAAATGGCAGCGAAAAAACAGAGTCCCACTTTGGGCAAGTCAATTTTGGCTGCCCTGCAGGGGAAAGCAGAGTCGCTGGAGGAATTGGTGAAAAGATCGGTCATCGAAGCCATAAAACCCTTTGTTGACAAGCTGAATGAAACAGATCAAAGGGTGGGCTTAATTGAGAGCGATGTGAAAGCCATTAAGGAAGCAGTGGGGGGGGGCAGAGAAGTCTGCTCGGGAAAATGCGTCACTCATGAGAGCAACGAACAAGGAGCTAAAGCTGGTGGGAAACCAGCTGATCGGGCTGCAAGTGGAACGAACACAGACTGTTTTGCGTCTCCAGAATGTTAAAGAGGAGGAAAACGAGGATCTAAGGGAGCTTCCCTCGGAATTATTGGCGTCACCCGTGAGGGCAACTAAGGAAGAGATGAAAAGCGCCATTTTGGAAGTCCGCCGGGCTTCTTCAAAATATGCAATGAAGCGGCAGCTGCCTCGCGAGATTTTTATTGAGTTTGCATCCAGGAAGGTTCGAGACACTATCCTATTTAACTCATATAATGCGGACTTGGACTTTCTGGGAAACAAAGTTAAGATACTGAAGGACGTTCCATTTCTAGTCCGGAAAAGAAGATTTAAGTACAAAAAACTCGCAGCTCTCCTGAGGGAACGAGGGATAAAGTATAAATGGCTATTTCCGGAAGGAATTTGGTTTAATGATAAAGATTAAGCCTACAAGATAAACTCAGAGGCTCAGCTAAGGGATTTTGAGGACAAAAATCAAGAATTCGGGCAAGATATCATGCAAAATGAAGAAGATTCGAAGCCTGAAGGGAGGGGGGAGGCAGTGAGCGCAGTGGCTGTAGCTGCTCAGAGAGAACTGCATCCGAGGCCCAGGGGGGGGGGGGAAGAAAATTTAATATGGGTTGTATTTTGTATTTTGCAAGGTCAACCACTCCATCATTGCTCTATGAAGGCTTAAATTTTTAACCATGGCAGTATGAAGGGAAAACATTGTAGTGTAGTGTTTATTGTCTGTATGTAACCCCTCCCCTTTTTTCCAGCCTTCCTTCCCCTCTTTTTTCTTCTTTCCCTTTTCCCCTATCCTAGTACTTTTGTAGGTTTTTTTGTAGATTTCTGTTTTAGATATTAAAAATAAAAAAAAATTCAAAAAAAAAGTGGAGCAGGTGGCAATGCCCTCTGCTGCCTTAACCCAGCCTGTATTAGTGGCAGAACAGGTGGCAATCCCCACCCCCACTATCACCCATTTGGGATCAGGAGTGGAGAAGGTGGCAATGCCCACCTCGTGCCTTCACCTATCTGGGATCAGGCACAGAGCAGGAGGCAATGCCCTTCTCCCTTTAACCTAGCCGGGATAAGGAGCAGAGCAGGTGACAATGCCTGCCCTCTTCAACCTACCGGAATTAGCCACTGAGCAGACAGCAATGCCCACCCTGTCTTCACTCTGCCAGAGTCAGGATCCAAGCATTTAGCAATGCCTGCCCCTCCTTCAACCTGCTGGAATCAGGAGCAGAGGAAGTGGCAATGCCCACACCTCCTTCACCCAGCTGGAATCAGGAGCAGAGTATGTAGTAAAGCCCACTGCCCACCTTCACCTTTCAGGATCAGGCACCAAGCAGGAGGTAATGCCTGTTCCTCCCTTCAACCAGTGGGGAGCAGGTGGCAATGCCCACCCCCCTTCACCCAGCTGGGATCAGGCTCAGAGCAGGCAGCAATGCCTGTCTCCCTTCACCCAGCTGTAGTCAGGCACAAAAGAGGAGGCAATGCCCCCCCCCCTTTATCTGGCATGGAGCAGGCATGGAGCAGGTAGCAAAGCCCACCACCCCTTCACATGGCCAAGATCAGGCAGTTCAGGTTTAGAGCAGATGACAATGCCCACCCCGTTCCTTCACCAGCTGGAATCGGTGACAGAGGAGGAGCATATGCCTGCCTGCCCGCCCTCCCCTTTCTGGAGCCCGTTGTATTTTTTCCCACAATGAGCTTTCTTGCTAGTTAGAAATATTTCTTGAAATTTGTTATGGCCACTGCTCATAAAGCAAATTTATGTTATGTTTATGTTTATGTTATGGCCTCTGCTCATAAAGCAAATAAATAAAGCAAATAAAGCAAATAAATAAAACCAATTCTTGAGCAAGACTTCTGAATATATATATTGTATCTTTTTAGTTCTTTTCAGTCATGCATTTCCTTAGATAATATGTTAACTACAGGAGTGCATATTACAATTAACCAGACAGTAGCAATAACAAAAAATGTGTTGTAGCATGTTTGAGAGTAATGTGGTTGCTCTTAGAGAATTCACATAGAGGAACTTGACACAGTACAGTACAGCAGCACATTGCTACTGTGACTTGGGCTCTGCCCTATAGTAAATTTAGTTTAGTAGTTAATCCTGTCCTGCTGCCCAGTATTTATTTTTCTACAAGTTGCCCTCTTGTTTACTGAAAACGCATGGCACAAAATTAGATCTGGCATAGCCTCATATTCACCTAATCCAGAACTAATTTTGGCCTTGTTAAATACAGCAGATGTGATACAGAACCACCCCCACCCCCCACCTTCATTCAGAAACAATAGTTTGAATCTAGCCCAAGTGAGTGGTGACATTCTGGCCTTTGAGGCAAGCACTGGCTGCCACTTGGAATGCAGGTGCTAACTCTGCAATTGTTTCTTATTGAATTCCTCCCAGATAAAAGAATGAAAGGATATGAAGTAAATCTATCCTATTACATTTAAGACATTTTTCCTGGAGAGAAAATTGAAGGATATTCAAGAGTTTCTGAAGCATTTTCCCCCTTCCTAGTTACACACACACACACACACACACACACACACAACTACAACCCTGTTTCTTTGAATGTGCTTGCAGGACCTTCTACAGATCTCAGAGCATAATCCTCATTCTGTTAAATTCAGCAGTTCAATGCCCAGTAGCATGGTATCATGTCCCTCATCCAAATGTTGACTTTATTGCTGCTTTCAAAGTCAGCCCTCCCTTACAATTTAGAAAAAGGGGGAATATAATGGATGCATACGTCATTGAATAAGAAACATACATGTAAACCTTTACAATGTGTGCATCTTTCTACTTATGATAAGAGTTGTGAATTACATCTCATGTAATTTGTAAAGAGAAAAGACCAGATGGTAAAGCAAGATTTGGAAAGAATCACCCACTGCAACTACCTTTGCTCTCAAGAGATTGCTCATCAGATCACAGGAGTTGTTCATTAGGTTTTCCATTCTAATAAAAGTATTTACATTCTGAGGAAGGTGAATGTCTGGAAATGTTTGTTATGTCACAGAAATCTCCACAATTGTCATTTTTCCCCCTTATGTTAAAGCTAGTTTATGAAGTTACTGTTTTTCATATACTTACTTGGAAAGATAGCAGGAGATTTAAAGAGGTGAAGCAGTGGTTAAAGCAATAGATCATTGCAAAAGTTATTTGATCCTCCTGTTTGGTTTATTTTCTTGCACCTGCTGTTTGGAAAAATGTCTATCTATTTTTGCTATAATAGGATTAGAGTGCCTAGCAAGCTTGCAAAAAATATCTTTTTGGCCTGATGCTGCTAACATTTTTGCCAGTACAGCATAAAGAAAACCAGTACAGGTATTGGGTATAGAATAGGTCAACCACTCTGGATTGTTCCTGAAGTTGCTGTTCATTTTAGTGACGCTTGCTAACGGTGGATCACATCCCTTGACTGAAATGTGTTTTAAAATATCAAAAGAGAAGGTGCTAACCCCTATTACAAAGCAAGACTAATCAACTTACTGTTTGTTGGTCTGGGGGGAAAGAATGTTTCACTGCAGCAAACCTGGGGAATTGCTTCATAACTGAGACCTTAATTAACTTTAACAATGGGACTAAATTAGATGGTAAAATCTTGGGAAAGTCACCTAGGAAAGTTATATATTTCACCCAGAAGAGTCTTAGTATATTCCATTTTTTTGGTATGTTAAGAATTGGATCACTTCTGCCGGCATGCACTGCCTTGGTTCTGAGGTCATCTGTGGAAGGCTTGCTGTAGAAACCAAATTACCTGGCAGGGCACCAAGGAGGTCTTCTTTTATGACATCAAAATAAACTTCTATGTTGTAGTGACACTACCCAATGACCATAACATGTATTTTTCATGTAAACTGGCTGCCATGAAATGATCATAGCCCCTTCACATGTTACAGGGAATACATGTACAACCTGCATGAAACCAAGGATCACTACTTGCATAAATTAGGGGTTTGATCACACCTTCAGTTGTACATTCATTGAATGTAACATGTAAAAAGTCAAGTGTACACTGTACACAGATTGTACTCTTGTTCACCACAACTGGTGAACAGAGCTCATGACATCAGATACTTCACATTCATAATGTACATGGCTTGCTTGACCCTTCCAAAAAATCACTGCCCTTAAACACATGTTTAGAAACATAGAAACATAGAGCTGTAAGGAACTCCAAGTCCAACCACCTGCTCAATGCAAGAAATTCACAGCTACTCCCCCACACACCCAGCAATCCCTGCTTAATGCCCAGAGTAAGGCAAAAAAAAAAATCCCTCCAAATCCCTGGCCTCAAGGAAAATTCTTTCCTAAAGTGGCAATCAGCATTACCCTGGGCACATAAGAAACAACAATAAGAGCTAACACTATCACATCCCTTCTTGCCATCCGTCTTACAATCTGCCTAAGTCACGGAATTAGTATTGCAGACAGATGGCCTTCTAGTCTCTCCTTAAAAACCTCCAAAGAAGGAAAGCCCACCACCTCCTATGGAAACTTGTTCCACTGGGAACTGCTCTTATCAACAGGAATTTCTTCTTAATGCTAGGCCAAAAACTTTTGGTTTAATTTTAACTGATTGGTTCTGGTCCAACCCTCTGGGGCAACTAAAAACAACTCTGCTCCATCCCCTATGTAACAGTCCTTCAAATACTTGAAGATGGCTATCATATCACCTCTCACTTGTTTCCTCTTCGGGATAAATATGAACCCAGCTCATTTAACCTTTCCTCATAGGACTTGATCTCCAGACTCCTCACCATTTTTGTAGCCCACCTTTGGACTCATTGCAGCTTGATGGTTGTTGTGGGTTTTCCAGGCTGTATTGCCGTGGTCTTGGCATTGTAGTTCCTGACGTTTCGCCAACAGCTGTGGCTGGCATCTTCAGAGGTGTAGCACCAAAAGACAAAGATCTCTCAGTGTCACAGTGTGGAAAAGATGTTGGCAGGTCATTTATATCTACTCAGGAGGGGTGGGGTTGAGCTGAGTCATCCTGTAAGAGTTTCCCAGGGTGTGGAATGCTAATGGCGGGAGGCTTCACTGTATCCTGAGGAGGTTCTTTTGCATATGGATTGGTACTTGATGTGCTAATCTTCTCTGCAGGGCTATTGTCGTGTATAGAGTGTTTTGTTAGCCTGGTGTTTTTCAGAACTGGAAGCCATGCTCTTTTCATTCTTAAGGTTTCTTCTTTCCTGTTGAAGTTTTGCTTATGCTTGTGAATTTCAATGGCTTCCCTGTGCAGTCTGACAAAGTAGTTGGAAGTGTTGTCCAGTATTTTGGCGTCCTGGAATAAGATACTGTGCCCTGTTTGACCTGCCAACATCTTTTCCACACTGACACTGAGAGATCTTTGTCTTTTGGTGCTACATCTCTGAAGATGCCAGCCACAGCTGCTGGCGAAACATCAGGAACTACAATGCCAAGACCACAGCAATACAGCCCGGAAAACCCACAACAACCATCTTTCTCCGGCTGTGAAAGCCTTCGACAATACATCATTGCAGCTTGTCAACATCCTTTTTTAAACTGCAGTACCCAAAACTGAACACAGTATTCCAAATGAGGTCTAACCAGAGCAAAGTGATACCATCACTTCACATAATCTGAACACTATATTTCTGTTGATGCAGCCCAAAATCACATTTGCCCTTTGCTACTGCATTATACTGCTGACTCATTTTCAGTGTATAGTGTACTAAAACTGCTGGATCCTTTTCACACATACTACTGCCAAGAAAAGTCTCACCCTATATTATGCATTTGATTTTTTCTATCTAACTGCAGAACTCTGTCAAACTTTGTTTTGTTAGCATTTTGTTAGCACTATCCCAGTTTTCCAGCCAGTCAAGATCATCCTGAATCTTGATTCTATATTCTACTGTATTTATTATCCCTCCCAATTTAGTATCATCTACTAATGTAATAAGCACCCCCTCTATTCCGTCATACATGTTATTTATAAAGATGTTAGTTAACACAGGGCCCAGGACAGATCCCTGAGGTCACTTGTCATCCGTCTCCAAGAAAATGAAGAACCATTTACAAGTACATTTCAGTACGATCTGCCAACCAATTTCAAATCCACTAATAGAAGTAGCATCCAAACCACATTTTACAGCTTGATTTGTTCTAATACCTTTTCGGGTATGAACATCAAGCTGATAGATTGGTAGTTACCCAGATCCTCCTGTTTTCTGTTTCATGGAGATGGGAACAAACATGTTTGACTCTCTACAAATGAGTGATGTAATATTTGAATAGGCTGTATATGAAAATGTGAAAATAGCTGCTCCATATGTATGGTAGAATCAGAGTAGACTATACTGAGCCATCTCTCTCAGTATAAGACAGCTTCTTCATATGTTGCTCTAAAAGTATCTTTTTCCATTTTTCAAATGAAAAATGATGTCTTTTTAATCTGAACGCTTTAAGACGTTCGTGTATGACATCAAAATCCACATGTGATTATGGAATTACAGGATACACACACAACCCTAGATAAATTAGCTATGCAAATGCTGAGTTAAATCGACTCCTTTGCCTCCACTATGGACACCAAAATTGTGCTCTGCTCTTTTCTGCCAATTTTCTGTCTGAAATAATTGATAACTTTTTCAGGTAGGAATAGTAAATCCAAGAGATCAAATATGGCATCTGCAGGCAGAACTTTAGCCCTTAAGGTAGATCTTGCTAAAATCCTGTTTTCAGAAAGCTGAAAGCAAATATATCGTTCAGAGAAATATATTTTGGATTTGCTATTTCCCTTGTCTAGTACAAAGCATTATCTTACACCTTAGGGTAACAGTACAAGATCAGAGTCAATCCTTTCCTTGCCTACCCATGCAAATTTTAAACATGGACTTGGTGTGCTTGCACTAAATTAACAGGAGGGAAATGACGCAGAGTAGAAAACTCTATACTGTGAAAATCTAATATAAACCTGATAGGGAAAAAATAATCCTATTACTGGACTTTGCATATCCTGTTTGAGTGGAACCTTTGAAATAAACATATGGTAAAAACAACAACACTGAAAATACTAGATTCGGTAAACAAAAATGGTGATATATTATAAATGCAATAGCATTAATAAATACATATTCTCTGTATCCATAAATCCAAGAAAAACTGACAGAAAGCTGAAAACACATGGTTCGAGAGTTAACATAATTGTCTGTAGAGCTGGGCAAAAAAACCCCAACTACCTTCAACAACTGATATTCAGAGTCATACTGTCTCAAAACATGGAGTTCTCATGTAGCTAGTACTGGTCAACAGCTATGAATTTGTCTGATTTCTTTTTAAAACTATCTCAGTTAGTGGCAGCGTATTCTGTAAGTTAATTATGTGTGACATCAACAATTAATCTTCAAACTATAGCCAATCTATTTTAATAGGTAACCCCAATTTAGTCATACAAGAAAGGGATAAAAATATATTTCTACTGATTTCTCCACAGAATGCACAAATTTTATAATTCTGTATCATCATGGATGGTTCTCATCAGTCCCAAAGCCCACTCTGAAGCCAGACTGGAATGGATAAAGAACTGAAATATTATTCAAAAACCTCTGAAGCAGGTCAGTATTGGGTTTTAGTTGAGTCATGTTAACTAAACAAGCTGCACACAGAAAGCTCTCATCCAAGATAGAGAACCAATACAAGTTTATTTATCTAAAGAAATATATTTACATAAGTTTAGTGGAAAGAAAGAACTAGTAACTGATCTAACTAGCTAAGATGGCTTTAGATTGAAAGTAGGTCATCTCTCTCAGGAGGAGACGCCATGTTGCCTCTCCTGGTGCATGCAGGAAAGAGGAAAGGGAGGAGGGGGAGAGAAGGGAAAGAAGGAAGTTCCCTTGGCGGGAAGGAGACTGATAGCAGCCTATTTATCTAAGTGACTCTATGGTTGTTGTCTTCCTTCTTCTCTGCTGGCAGTCCTAAAGGCCTGAGCAAGAGACATTGCCAGTCCCTTCTTCTATCAGTCAGCCACCGCCTTCTCAATGACCTTACTGAGGAAAGGCAAATTTGATACTGGGCAGTAATTTGCTAGCTCCTCCTTGTCCCAGGAAGGCTTCTTCAACAGAAGTCTCAATACTGCCTCCTTGAGGGAGCTAGGAAATTGACCCGATGAAAGAGAACAGTTAATAATTTTCAGTAAGGGGCTTCTCACTATATCACAGCAAGATTTAACTAGCCAAGAGGGGCAGGGGTCCAACAAGCAGATGGTAGTCCTTACAGTCATCAGGTTTCTGTAAACATCTGCAGGGGTAAGTGGGCTGAAGGAGTCTAAGAATGGCCCAAACAATGCAAATAGAGCTGCTGATACACTACTAGCAACAACCTTGGCAGCCAGGTCAGCACAAAGCAAAGACTGTATCCATAAAATAAGTAAAAAATAAGTTACAGCTAAAAATCGATTAATCTACCACTTTAGTCTCCATAGAAGGAGTACTTAACTGCTGAATCAATCTAAACAATTGAGCTGAATGCTAACTGGTGGATGTGATGGAGGTGGAAAAGTAATTCCTCTTTGCTGCCTTCACCGCCACTTCAACTGAGCCCTATAACATGTTTTCATAGTCTTGTTACGTGTTTAATGCCATTTATGCTCCATACTTCTTAATGACCTCTTTGCTTTTCTTAGCACCTCATTATACCATGGAGCCCTCAAGGGCCGAGTGTGAAGAGGGCATTGAGGAGCAATTCTATCAATGGCCACTTTGAAAAACCTTATTCAAGGACTTGTAAACCCATTGAGCAAGCTGCCAGCAGGCCTAGAGAAATCCTGCAAAGCATTCCAGAATCCATGAGGATCCATAAATCTCTGCAGGAGAACATAAATCAGTTCATTGCCCTAGTGGGAGGGAGCAAGTAATTTCAATCCTGCCCTAACGAGAAAATGATCTGACCATGGCACCAATTCACAGACAACCGTGGACTCCAGATCAACCCCTGCACAAAAGATCAGATCTAGTGTGTGGCCAGCTTAATGTGTTGGAGCTGACACAATCAGAGACCCGATGTTGCCATGGCAGCCATAAAGTCCGAGGCTGCTCCTGACAAGATAGGCTCTGTGTGGATGTTGAAGTCCCTCGAGACCACTGACCTGGGGAACCACAGTGCTTAGTCACTGAAAGCCTCTACCAACATCAGTAGGGTACAATAACAAAAAACAAAGGCACTCTTGGTAAAAGCTAGCAAACTATCAGAGAGGAAAACCTCACCAGGGAGAATGTGAGGCCCCACCCCGCCGACCACGCCCTCCCCTCTTCCTGCCATGCTCTGGGCCGCCACCGGGGGGGAGTGGGGAGCTCCCTCCGCCTCAGACTGGGTAGGGGCAGTGGTTAAGGCACCAGGGCCTGCCTCCTACCCGCTGTCCTGGAAGTCCCTTGCTCGCTCTCTATCTCGGCTACGTGTTCCAGCCAGCCATTCCTCCTCGGCATCGCTGGGAGCTTTCCCTTTATAGCCCCTCCTTGCCCCACCCCTGGGCCCGCCACCAATCCCTGTCTGTGTCTCCGTCACCCCCTGCTCGTGCACCTGGCTTCCCTGCCCCCATTGGGCCTGGCGCCCGCCCCTCTCATCCCCTGCACCTCCTATTCCCCCTGAGCTCTCCTCTTCCCTCCCCCGTCCCGAGCCAATCTCCAGCCAGGGTGGGCCTGCTTCCACCGGCGCCTCAGACAAGGGAGCCCTCCCAGGAGCCATCCAGCCAATCCAGGGCTGGGATGGCTTGTCGGCTGCCCCACCTCCCGGCCTCTCCCTCCGGGCCCTCCCCCGTCCGGCGGCTGGCCGCGGCCGGCCTTGGGTCACTGCCCTGGGTGGCGGTGGCGGCGTCCCCCTCGCTGTGCTGCTCCCAGCCCGCAGCCCCGCCACTGCCGGCGCGCCGGGTGTTTGCTCCGGCCCTGGCCGTTCTGTCGGTGGCCGCGGCAGCAGGTCCTCCTGTGCGCGCTCCGGCAGCTGCGTCTGCATCAGGCCCTCCCGACTCCTCGGCCGTGCGGCAGCCGGCCTCCTGCCCACGGCTCATTCCCCGGCCAGGCCCGGTGCCGTCCTGGGCCCAACCATGAGTGGGGGCCGCTGGGGGGGGTGTTGCGGGAGGCGGCGGGGCCCCGGGGGCTCGGTGGGGGGGCCGGATGGGCCCAGTCTGGGGCGGGAGAGGCCCGCCCCGGACAGAGAAGACACATCAATAGTAATACTGTCTACTTCACTATAAGTAAATGTTTATCCAAAGTAAGGTTTCAAAGTATTCAAGTGCTATTTTCAATTGCAATAAATACATATGATGTGCAAACTTTCAAGTAATACTACTGTCTTATTATAAATAACAATTCATACAAATTCATATAGTTGTCGCATCTCCAATACAGAGGTATCATAGCTATAAATCCGGGCAAATAATCCAACAAGTCTCTTATAACACACACATTCTCATTAGTTGCATCAGTCTCTTGTCCTTTATTTGCAGATATTCCGGTGGACAGCTGACGGTATACAAAGCATTCCAAGCCCGAACTGGGGCCCGCTATTAGATGACTCAGATTTTGTCCCAAAGGACTTCCTCAGGGGCATGGATCTTGTCCGCTGCAAAATTTACTATAAATACAAGACATACTCCTTAACCGTATTTAGTACAGAGTATTCAAAACATCCAGGTGTCAGCTGGTGAGAGTGTCAGCCATTAAAAGCCTCTGTCAACCCCAGCAGGGTATCAGCAGAACCCTCATTCACCCCCTGCCAGCTTCCCATGCCAGGCCCACACATTCAATGCCATAAATCTTTGGTGTAGGGACCCCTTGGAAGGGAAAAAAATATCTTGGAGAAATATCACTCCCCCCCCCCCCCCTGCCTACTGTTCAAGGTTGATGAAGGACCGAGTAACCTGATGGTGTTAATTGCATGAGAGAGAACATGTCCTCCTCACCCAGTCAGGTCTCGGTCACACAAACCAGGTCACAATTGCCCCTCCTAATAAGTTTCCAAATGGTATCACTTTTGTTCTTCACTGACCTAGTATTACACAACATCAAACTGGAAGAGAAGGAAACACACGGGGCCTAACCACCATCATTCTGAAGGATGAGACAGAGGTTAGAAGGGGTCGAGCATTTTTATATCTCGATCTACTTCTTTGAATTCCATACCTTCTCCTTCGGTCATATCCCCCCCCCAAATTGCTGTGATATTCTGATTCTGGGGGCACATTCCAATCCACAGGTTGAGATGTATACAGCTAGAACTAAAATCCATCTGAGCAGCTAAATACAGCAAGTTAATGCCATGCACAGCAGCTGATCTGTCTCTGCAGAGGCAGGAGTTCTTCCTATCTCTCTGAGCCAAGCTACAAGTGACTTTTTTCACGTGGAGAACACTTGATCGTTTGTTCAAGTTTTCCTGGGAAATGAAGTTCTAGTGTCCTTCCCCTCTCTTTTAGAATCGCTGCCTGAAGAGCCAGAGAAAGCCGGCGGCAGCAGCAGCTTTTGCAAATCATTCCTCCAGTCACAAGCCTGCTCTCAACGACCTTTGGGGCGGGCAGCTTCACCAACATGTTGGCTTTCTCCAGAGCAGCTCCCCGGGAGCAAGACACCCAGGGAGAAAGTTGCAGCTGCCTGCCCCCAAAGATAGTTGAGAGCAGGCTTGTGACTGGAGGAACGATTTGCAAAAGCTGCTGCTGCCGCCAGCTTTCTCTGGCTCTTCAGGCAGCGATTTTAACAGTGAGGGGAAGGACACTTGGACTTCAGTTCCCAAGAAAACTTGTGAAAATGATCAAGTGTTCTCCACGTGAACAAAGTCACTTGTAGCTTGGCTCTCTGTCAGCATAGGCTCCTGAAGGCAAGTACTCTTATAGTACCTCAGGCATGGGGGGGGGGGGCGTTAAACAGCTGCCTTCTCTCTGCACAGGCAGGAGTTCATTCGTTCTCCTCTCTCCCTCTCTCTCTCTTGCAAAGTGGCCAGCTCACTGCCTACCTTTGACTCCATTTGTAAACAAACACGTAAAAAAAACCCATCATTAATGTATTCTAAATTATTTGTATAGGTAAATGTAGGGGTGATGTCATTTTCACCAGTTCCTTCCCTCCAATAAAATATAAACATTTTGCAAGTCTCTTATTTTATAAGTCTCTTTAACTGTACTGAGTGTAATATTTACTTCAGATAACTTAATATGATTGTGGACCCACCATTTTTCTTTCTAATCCCCAGTTATAGACATTTTTGATGTATCTAAAAGATTAAAAATCAACAGATTGTTCATTGCCAAAGCCCGGGTCTGTGGGGTGCTTCTTTGCATGTGGATACCTCCCCAGGAACAGCTGTGGACTAGCATCTGCTGTGTTGTCCTTGATTTTCCAGGTGTCTGCCTTTCTACAGGAAACTTTCAATGCTCATAGTTGTGTATTTTAGCATCCAGCAAAAAGTATGCAGTTATTTTAGAACAGAAATAGAGACTAGACCAGGAATGCTATTGTTGTGTTCCTTTCAACATACATTATGCCTCTCCCCACTAACTCAGGTGTTGATTGTCGAGAGTGTTTCACAAATACAGGTTTTCTTTTAGGCCTGAGCATTGCTATGGCCCAGAGTTGCCAAGACCCCCTTAAATCACTAGCATAACCACAGAGTTTTGCTCAAATACCAGAGTATCTCGAGTGTCTGACAATACTGTGTCTGACAGTATCTCTGACAATACTTAAGGTGCACAGAGAATGATGTCAGCGCATCAGGACACTGCTCTCTCTCTCTCTCTCTCTCACACACACACACACATACACACACACACACACACAGAGAGGTTCCTGCTATGTTTTCCTTGCCAGCTTACTGAGTGGCAGCAGGAAGCACACACTGGTGGTAGGGGATCCCCAGCCTCCAGTGGAGGAAAGGTAAGCTTACTTTGCCCACAAGGTTATTTATTTGTTCTTCCAGGACAAGCTTGACAGTTAATCAAGTCAGAATTTTCACCTGGTAATAACCAAACTTTGGTATTTTTACAGCTTTCTAGTTACTTTCCAAGTACCCATCCTTTTGCAGTTTTCATGCCTATTTCATGCCCCAGTCTCTGCTGGAGCTTTTCAGTCTTTTCTAGATTTCCACATAATTTCCCTCAGAACTTTAGCACCACTTTAGCACAGTGTGCTCCTGGTTGCCAAAGCTACAGAGCTAACTAAGTGGTAGGAGGCCCTGATATATGCTGGAAATGGAGAGATCCATAGGCCTTTTCGGTCCTGGCTCCCACCTGGTGGAACATACTGTCTGCTGAGATCAGGGCCTGGCAGGACCTACTATCCTTCCGCCAGGCCTGCAAGACAGAGTTGTTTCGCCAGGTATATGGCTGAGGCTGGGCCTCCGCTGGCCTGAAAAAAGGGGTGTATCAAATCTTAACCCTCCCTGTGAAGGCTGTCCACCATCTTGTTTTAAATGTGTATTAATACACTGCTGTTTTAATGATGTTTTAATGCAGATTATTTTTTATTGTATTTTAATATGTTGTTATCCACCCTGAGCCCACTCGCGGGGAGGGTGTAATAGAAACTTGAAATAAAGAAATAAAATAAATAAATAAATAAATGTTACTTATTTTTTTATTTAGAACATTCTCCAGAGAACCTGTTTATGGTAGGATGCATCCAAAGTTTTCACAGTAGGTGCACAAGGAGGCTAAGAAGTGTCTGAGAAGACCTGTGCCACTTTTGTCATTTTGAGACTCATTTTAGACAGCCAGGCATTCAATCCAAATTAGAAGAGATACTACCCAGATATGGTTTCTGGAACTCACTTTGTACTCTCCTTCCAGTTGTCAGCCATAGCTTGATCCTCAAAGGTAGTCCAACTAAATTTTTTCATATAAATTTTTATTTCAATTAATAAACTCAAAAATATAACCATACAATCATCTAAATCATACATCTACTAACTACTACTACATTTATCTACATAAAACATAAAAAGGCACTCCCGGAGCGCGCCTGCACGCTTACCCAGGTGCCGCCATTTGCCCTCATGCACGGAGGGAGAGAGAGGCAAGTTCCCGGGCATCCAGGTGCTTGTAGTGGGCAGGGCTTGGCTTCCCCTTTATAAGTCTGCCCCGCCTTCCCCTCCGTGCAGTCGGCGCAAGTTCGTCCTGCCCGCCTCGCCCCTGGTTACGGCAGTACAGGTTTAGCCGGTCGCTGGCTTTCAGGGCCAGGTAGGAATTTTTCCGCCTCTCACCTGATTGGCTGGTGGGGGGGGGTGTTTTTCGCCTACCTTGTACTGCCTAGTTTGGGGAGGTTGTTGTTTTGGTTTCTTGGTTATGGCAGGTTAGTTTGGGTAGGCAGAGCGGGCTGGTGAGCACCCGGTGGCACCTCCCCATTGGTGGGGAATGGGGGGGTCTGTCTCGGATCAGCTGGCGGGCTTTATGGCTGCAAGCTGAGAGGGCAGACTGCCCTTGGGACCCCCTGGAAAAGGCCTTCCCTCGGGCTTTACGGCTGGGGTGTATGGCGCTTTAAAGGGAGGAACCATTCGCCTGGCTGCCTGGGTTACAGCCATGCAATGGATGGCTCGCGCCTAGGGCAGGGGGTGCTCACCCATGCAGATCGAGGAGCTGGTCCAGGTGACCCCCTCGCTCAAACTGTACCGCTAGTTACACCCTTGCCGTTATTAAGTTCTTCTTCATCTAGGCATTTATTGGTCAATAAACGACCCTGATTTCACCCAAGCCTTGTGTAAGTCTCTTCTTTCCGAATATGGGGGCAAAATAAACATACACATTTTAACATAAACAAAGCCATTCAAATCATATAGTTCACATATCTGTATAGAACTTGCCTTATATATACTTGATTTTTCATTTATTTAAATATCTTTATTCTATCTTTTCCATCTCTCTTTATATCCAGTAATTATTTTGTTACACACATATATTACAAACATATATTGCTGGTCTCTTTACTTTCTATTCTAATTTGAACTTAAATTTATTACTTATTCTTGATTTTAACTAAATAATCAAAAATAGTTTCCATTTTTCTTGAAATTCTGAAATCATTCTGTTACGTATATAAAATGTTAATTTTCCCATTATCACATATTCATGTAATTTGTTCTTCCTTTCCTTCAAATCTGGGCATTTTTCTGCTCTCCATTTTGCTGCAAATTTTACTCTTGCCGCCATCACCAGGTAATTAAATAATTCACTATGCATTTTTATAATATTGCTTGATATAATATTTAACAACATATTTTGGGGATTCATCACAAATTTAAATTTTAATATCTTCATTGTATTTCTAGCCAATATTTTCTTGCTTCTTTGCATGTCCACCAGATGTGATAAAATGTTGCATCCATATTCTGAAATTTTCCAACATTTTCCATTATATTCTTTATTAGTTTTTACAATATCTTTGGGAGTAATATACCACCTAAAAATCATTTTATTCCCATTCTCCCTTAATACTTGACATTTTAATTTCTTTAGTCCATAGGTTTTCCCATAGGTTGCATTTTATCATGCAACTTTTTACTTGCTTTGTTTCTGTCATATTGCAATAATATATATTTTTCCTAATAAATATTTTGACCCTTCAGTAATTAATTGTTCAAAAGCTATTTTTTCTCTTAGACGACCTCCTTCTTTAGCTATTTGTTCTTTAAGTTTAGTCACCATTTGAAAACAAGTCAACCATGGAATATTTTTTCCATCATCTTGAGTTTCCTGCCAGGGTTTTATTTTTCCTTGTTTGTCCATCATATATCAATGGAGAGATCAATCACAAGGCTGTCGGAATTATTCTAGTTCTGCACAGAAACTGTATTCTTAATAGTACATCCCTCAAAATATGAGTGTCATCTTGTTTCTATAGAGTTTTTAATGATTTCTTACTCCCTAAATAATTATATATTACCTCTTTGGTGTTTAGAAGTGGGCACAAACCGTGAAAAAAACTGAACTGCTTAGTTTGTGGTTCGTGGCTTTTCACAAACCAGGAACCGTGAACTTTAACGAACTGGGGCAAGTTCATGAACCAGTTTGTGGTTCGTGGTTTGCGGAGTTTAAATGCTCCTTTCCCTGCAACTGCAAAGGGAAAGGGGCATTTTCAGGGAAACCCCTGACAATTGGCTGAGTTGGGGTGAAATGCCCCTCTCCTTGCCAGAGTGCAGCGTCAAGGAGAAGGGCATTTCACCCCTGCAGGCTGCACTCAGATGCTTGCCAGGGAAATCCCTGACAAGTGGCTGAGTCGAGGGTAAAATGCCCCTCTCCCTGCTGCTGTGCAGGGAGAGGGGCATTTCCCTGCTGCTTAGAGCAGCTGGGAAATGCCCATTCAAAGAGTGGGTGGGGCTTGCCTGGCTGGCCAGGATTAACTCCTGGCCGGCTAGCCAAGCCTCACCCGTTCTTTAAATGGGCATTTTCCTGCTGCTTCGAGCTGTGGGGATATGGTCATTTAAACTGTGTGTGGGGCTTGGCTGGCCGGCTGGCTGGGAATTGCCGGCCAACCAAGCCTCACCCATCCTTTAAATGACCATTTCCCTTCCACTCTAAACTGTGGGGAAATGGTAATTTAAACAGGGGGTGGGGCTTGGCTGGCCAGCGAACTCCTGGGCTGGCTGTTTAAATTATCAGCTGCTTGTCAGGGAAATTGCCAACAAGCAGCTGATCTAGGGGTTTAAATGCCCCTTTCCTTGCCGCTTTGCAGTGGTAGGGAAAGGGGCTTTGGGGTTCAATACGAACAATGAATCAGTGCAAGTTTGTGGATGTTCATGGAAATGAGCTTCCGTGAACCACTGGTTCATGAACCACGAACCGCCCTGGTTCGTGGTTCTTTTTAGTTCATATTCTGGTTCGTGCCCATCTCTATTGGTGTTAGTTATCTCCAATTAATTTTCCTTCTATTTGGGTTTGTAATCCCAATCTGATCTCTAAACTAATGTGGCTAAACTAATGTGGCTAAACTAATTTGCCAATCCTGAACTGACAAATTCTGGAAGGTTTTGGAGACAGTGCCTGGGGAAGGTGGAATTTCAAGGGTGGAAGTGACATCACTTTCTGTGAGATCATCTAGGAATTTCCCCAATCAGTATAGATTTTACCACAGAGACTGGGGAAATTCAGAGAGTGGCATGAAGGATGTCACTTCCTTGTAAAGTGTTGACGGATGTGATGTCATTTCCAGATGACAGTATAGGAATCCCACAATCTCTCATCATTACCATAGAGACTGGGAGAAATTCCCAGAGTATAACCATCAATGTCAAACCTGCCCCTCAATTTTTCTGGATGGGAAACTGAGAACAGGAGTAAGATATTGCCTACTGCTACTGGGCGAATGGTAAGCCTAGGAATACTACTGCCTTAATTCTTAATCTTGGTTGAGTCTAACCTGGACCTACAAAGTAAGAGGCTGTATTTAAGAGGTGAGAGGATTCTAGGCAAACTGACTAATCCTTCCCCTCTAAGCTAGAACTAATGCTGTATCTTCACTTCTGGTTTGCAGGAAGTTCTATTTTCCAGCTTCATTAGTTCAGGCAACAATCAATCAATCAATGTATAGTATTATAAAGGTTAGAAGAAGATACCAAGTCAGCCAAGCTCACAAAAGCACCAGTGCACATTCAACCTTTCATTGTATAATAACTCCATATCACCAGAGAATCTAAATTTGTAGTTTCTACTATAAAGCCCATATCAATATCAAATAGCGCAAAGTCACTTGGATAGTTATCTGAATGCCTAACCATTTGCCATAAGCAGCTTTGCCTACAAGAACAAACTATCTGCGCTTTTAGCTCATACTTCACTTGAGCTATATTTTCCCACCAGAAAATTGATCTAAACCACATGGGTTAAATGTTTTTTTCACAACACAGTAATTCCTGCCTTTGGGGGAATATCTGAAAAAATAAAAATTGTGATAAAAGCTTGCGAATTGGCAATGCCAGCAATTCTTAGCCATTTTCAGCTAGATATTATAAAAGTGGAAAATAGCCCACCCCACACACACTTTTGTTGCTCCAGTCATGCCCTTCTTCTTCTGTTCCTGTTTTGCCTCAAATACAGGCTTCTAAGAACTGACTGGGAGTAATGTAGCTGAAACTCTTGTGGGGGTGAACAAGTGTCTCCTATTTAGTTTCTTTTTTATATTTATGTAAATATTTTCAAGTATCTTTTTCTTTGTTTTTGGATTTGTACATTATTTTTTATTCTGGACGTACATTGTAAGGTTCTAGTACAAAATTTATACAGTATTTACACGTATCATGTAAATAATTTATATCTCTAATATGTGAGTAACAATTACTGACACACAAATACATATGAAAAATGTGTACGTTTTTGGATGGGAGAATCAGTGTAAGAAAATGGAAAGTGACATGAAAAGTAATGAATTATGAGCTTGATTCACACAAGAGACATGTAAAATTGATCGTCTGTCAAAACAGCATGGAAAAGAAATGCAAGATCATCCCTAAACTTGACTTTTCAGAAGAGCCATGTGTAGCAACACTTATTCATTCTTGAGGACAGGAAGTTTGGAGATCATATTACAAAGGGGATTGACTAAAATGTAGTCTTTTATCCTTTAAAAATAACCTCTTTAACTTTAAACAGTGGCTTACATTTTTTAGAAAGAAGTAGCCTAGTTGTCAGGGTGGAAGTTCAAAGCCTAAGCTCAAGCTCACCAGTCTCCTGCTCCAAATGAAGATCAGCACATGACCACAGCAACTACCCACATGGTTTGCTGTCAATATGTAAAATAACATAAAAATAAGTTAAAAGCAAGTTTTTTGGTCTTCCTCACCCTAAGAAAATTGAGTAGAGAGGTTATCTTGCTATTGCCCCCCTCACTCAGAATGAAGAGGCAGGCACAAGTGTTGGGAACTAAAGGGCCATTTTATTAAAATAACACAACTTATCTGTCAACATTGCAAGGGCCTAACTAGTGGTACAGGTCAGGCCTTGGGGATTCCTCCTGGTCCTCCACCCTGACCTGTCTGGGTGTGCACCCACAGCCCCTGGTGCGAGCCATCCATTGTATGGCTGAGACCCAGCCTGGCCAGGCAAAGTGGTTCACCCCCTTAAAGCGCCACCACCCAGCCATAAAGTTGGGGGAGGACTGGCTTGTCCAGGGGTTCCTCACCAGGACATCTGTCCTTGCAACTGGGACATGAAGCAGCCAGCCACTCCTGACAGACCCTAATTCCCCACCAATGTAGATATGGCAAGGGTGCTCACTGGCCCGCTCATTTTTCCCAACCTGTAACTGTCCACCTCCTCTGCCTAGGACTTCATGCCCCACAGGTGGCTGAAAGCCAACCTAAGCCTTTGCTACATATCACTCACAAGATGTTGGTCCTTCTGCCCTCTTTGTAGAGGTCAGCAAATTCGGCGCTACTTTGTGGATGGTGTGGACTACTAGCCCCTCTCATAATTCTATAAGGAGAACTCTACTGGCCTTTGCCTGGTCCTCATATACTTTGGGTTCCAAGCTCCTTAGGCACACCAAACAGAGTGCCTTGGAAAAAAACAGCACACAGGGATCCGAAGCTTGTTGTACACACCCGGCTGGGAAGCCTTGCACCCAAAACAAAACCCCATTCCAAGCTTCTTGCACATACCCAACGGGGAAGCCTTGGAGTTCTTGCACACCCGTGGTGCACCTTTGCTTTCTTGGGCTGGGAGAAAGCTGAGCATGGAGTGTGTTCAGTCTCCCCGAGCACATGGTGCAATTGAGACACTGAGGGCAGACTAGCCTTATAAGGCCTCCAGCTCTGTCTCTCGCAGCATTCCCAGATGGCCAGATAGTGCAGCCTGCCCCCCCTCCTCTGGGGTGACAAATCACGACCCCCACCTGCAGCAGCTGTTGCCACCAGCCAGGAATGCCACATTCTTTTCATTGTGTTGCCAATGGAAACCCCCGTCCAACTCCTGCTTCCTAACAACCTCCTTCAGTTTCTTCCCTATTGCATCTAGGGGTGTGCATCTAGAAAGTTTCCATTTTAGTTTTGGTTTGGGGGGAACAATCCCAGCTCATTACCAGTTTGTTCCAGCTGGGGAAGTGCCAGCTTAGAACTGATCTGTTTGGTTTTTTTCATTTCATGAGTTTTGGCCCTTTTTGCACATGCACAAATGCACGCTCTTCTTTTCAGGGGAATGATGCTGGTTTTGCACCTAATAGCAACAAAATTGCACAGAGAATACAGTCCTCCCTCTAAACTATCGATCCACCATGTTTGAAAGCATACAAAAACAGAGTTCTGTGTTTATAGACCCCAAGGAATGGGGAAGTCATATGTCAAGGTCAGTGATGAGCAGCTGTGCATACATGCACACATTGTTCTTTTGAATTTTTCAAAAACCCATCAATCCAATGCATTTGTCCTCAACCACATGAAAACTCACAATAATGAACCTCAAAGAAGGCAAGAGTTGAAGGTGGTTGGTCGCACACAATGGCAGGAGACAAGTGGCACCAGCATGGCATGCAAATAGGAGAGCAGACCATTGCCAATCAGTCTGGCACAGCACAGCAATTTTTTTTTTAAAAAATCCTGCTTTAGTGATAAAGACAATAAATTTTACTTTCAAGTCCTGCTCTTATGCCATGTTTCTCTGCACCTTGTAGTTTATTTCCATGATGAGAGGTAAATCCTTCTTACCCTAATCTGCTTTGTAGCAGCCTAGGACTAGTCAGTCAGTCAGATTTATTTACAGTTAAAAACCAGTACAGACTTGTAAAAAACATAAGTGAGTATCATACACAAAATACACCACTTTATAAAAATAATTATATAAATATATAATTATATAAAAACTTGGCAATATACATAGAAAAGTGTGGGCTTTCAGGGTTAGAAATAAAAGCAGATGTTACTTTGCACATTCCCTGTGGATTCTACAAGCCACAGCTAAAAATCTGGCACTAGCCAACGTGATCTGGGGGTCAGCAACTAACAGGAGCTTATTCGTTTGCTCAGTGTCAGGGAAGCTCGAAAGCTTCTTCAATGCAGGTTGGATATGTTTTATACGTATTTCAAGGTAGAATTTACAAGCAAGCATGATGTGCTCAATTGTTTCTACTTTCTCTGCCTTGCAGGGACAAACTCGCTCAGCCATTGGGACCTTCTTATAATGGCCTTCAAGTACTGCAGATGGGAATGTATTACATCGGGCTAATGAGAAAGCCCTACGGTGGGACGGGATCTCCAGGCTTGATAGATAAGAGGCTGGAGAAACCACATATCTTGTTTGTGGGGGGGGGGGGCTAGGAAATTGGAGACCCTCGCAAGATCCCTCTGTCTTTCGACATCCAGTATACGCTGTTTGACCACAGCCCTTGCCTGGTCCAGGGCCATCATCTGTAGGGATTCAAATGAGAAGCCCAGCATTGTTAATTTCTGATGGGTGGTCCCGTCCTAGGACTAGTCATTTAAGGAGCAGCCTGTCCTTGCACTGTGTGTAAAAATGCAAAGAATGGGAAGATTATGTTGATTTTTCCTTCACAGAAAAGGTAGCTTAGGGAGGATGGCCTGCTTTACCCCCTAAAAGTGGGAGACTGGAAAGGTTGCTGGCTGCCAGTCTCCCTTTCCAATTAAAACCTTTAACCCAGAGTTAATTGAAGAAGAAGACAAAATGGCAGGGAGAACACAATGAGTCACTTTGCTGTGCCAATTTTTTAAAAAAATCTGACCAGTTTGGTCCCTTAGCATGGAATACGGATCTGTAAATACTTGGGTGTGCATGCGTATGCACACAACTGCTACCTCTCTGTCATTTAACACTGGGTTAACAGTTTTAACCAGAAAAGCTCCAAAAGCCTACCCAAAGGCTTTCTTAGCAAGATGAAATTCCTCATGATGTTCCTTGACCTTTTATCTTCAGAAGACTTCATAAGTCACAGTGAGTGGTCCTGGGGTACCATGGCACCTAAGCGAAGGACAGCAGCAGCCAAAGGCCACTGAATGAGCATGAACCAGCTCCATATGCCTGTGCAAAACTTCCTCTAAGATTTGATTTCTCAGTAAGGTTTCGTTAGTATCTATTAGACGGTATTAACAGTGACTGTTCCATCTCTTACATCTTCATAGACATGCCCTTATACTTCTTGTTTGCTATAAATGAATGGGTTTCCAAGAGAAGGATACATAAATCTATTAAATCCAGAGTCAAAAATGACCAAACTGCATTTCCTTTTAAAAAAATTTCAACACTCCAAACAAGGCATTCATTAATACATTTAATGAAAACCCATTTCATCCCTAGAACTGTTAGCCTTAAAGCTACTGCATTCAAGAAGCTTTTCCCCAGAATTACATTTCTGCTGTCTGGTACTAATAAACCACTGTCTCTTTACCTTTCCATGTGGAGACCCAGACTACCTCCTTTATAGACACACTTCTCAACAACCGTCTCTTACATTTGGCCTAGAGTTCAGGGAAGGAGGGTTTTTTTTTCTTCTACTGTAGCACCTCAGTCTTCTCCAGGTGTCATTCATTGCTTAATATCTGTAATAAAAACTGCAATCCTAACCTCTCACCAGAATCTTAGTACATACTAGAAACATATTATGCAGTGGGACCTACTTCTGAGTAAGCGTACAAATAATAGTATTGTAAAGGGGCACAAAAATAAAATTTACACTTCATGCACATGTACAGGATATTTTAAGGACCCCATTCTACGTGGGACACAATAAGAATTGGGTAGTAGTATGTTAAGTATGGGGGGGTTCCATAGATAAGAAAAAGGAGATAAATTATTTTTCCCTTTAACATGGACTCAACACAGCTGAGCACAAGTTAAATTAGGCACAGGTGAGTAGAAGAATGAGCTAATTCACGGAGGTATAAATCAGAGTTGTGTGCAAATAAGAATCTGCAAGGCTAGTGTAGATAAGAAATAAGCTCTAACAGATTAAATGAATTTGATAGAACTAGAACTGTGTTTGACTTTGAACTGCAAAGAATGCCAATTAGTTAATAGGTTCAAATAGTGTATATTTATATTTTGGTCTGAGTTTTATTTTTATTTTTTAAGGATCTTGCCTGCAGTGATACATCAAAAAACAAGTGTAGAAGTGGCATTAAATTCTAACAACGTGGTTGATGAATACTATTCTGCAGCTTAGCTGAAATAAACAACAGAAGGTTTATTATCACAGTACACTTCTTCCTAAGGAATACAAATGTAATCAACACCTGTAAACAAAACACAGTTGGGCAATAGGCCTTCCTTTTTGAAGCAACACTGCCATTTCCTCTACATTGCAAAAGTCTTTGCTCAAGTTTTTAATAAGTAAGAAGATTGTTTAAATCTAGCAAAGAGAATGGCATATGGTGTGGAGGGAGGCAGTACCTGGATCTCTACGGGGGACAGAAATAGGTGATAGGTGTTTTGCAATATATACAAGGCTTGGAGGGAAAGTATAAGCTACCCTTTCATTGTCCTCTCTCCTTTTGCTGAGTTCCCTGCTGCTATTGTTGAAAAAAACACTACTTGGACTTCATTACTTCCAAGTTGAGCATAACTTCCAGTTTGCCCCTCTTGCTCCTTGCCAAGAGATACAGTGTGTTTGCACAAGACCTCTTCAGAGTTAAGGTAGCAAATAGAAAATATGCAGGACTTGATAATGTAATAATTATATTAAGGTAAGATATTCTTTGTTGTAAATTCTGTTCAGGCCTTGGAGAACCACAACAAGAAAAATAGTAAGTGACATATAGCAGAATTACTCATTGCAACCCCAGCCAGAATGAAGAGACAGAAGAGGCTTGGAACTAAAGGGCCAGTTATTAACATGACCATAAACATAAACCATGGCAAGGGCTAACTAAGTGGTACAGGTCAAGCCACGGGGTCACCCCTTGACCTCCACCTTGACCTGTCTGGGCGAGCCCCACAACCCCGGGTGTAGGCCATCCCTGAAATGGCTGTAACCAGGCCAGCCAGGCAAATGGATCCCCCCATCAAGCACCTAACGCTCCATGAGGGAAGGCCTTGTCCTTGGGGATCCCCACAGGCGTCTGCCTGTGTTACGGTAGTCATCAACAAGCATGCCACACTGTTGGCAGACCCTATTCCCCACCCAGGGGGAAGTGCCTCTGGGTGCTCACTGGCCCATGCCCTATTCCCGAAACTCTCCTGTCACCACAAGGGTAAAGCCTCTGCTTAGACACTCGTGCCCCACAGGTGGCTTAATCCCAACCAAAGCCCTTGCTGCAGGTCATCAAGAAAAATCTTGTTGCCCTCCATCGACAGGTGTACACCATCACCTCGGTAGAAGTGGGCAAATTCGGCCCTAATACTCAGGTGTGGTAAATAAATTCCCAAGCCATCCTCTAAGGGTTTTTTAATGGCACGATTAGCCTTACGCTGGACCCCCTCGATTGCCCTAGGATCTAAAACTCCCCGCCAAACCCATCTTAGCAGCATCTCAGACCAAAATATAAGCATACCTGGCCATCGGCTGCTTATAACCCACAGGTCTTCAGCTACCTGTAGTGACAGGGCCTTTCCCTGCACTAAGCCCAAGTCATTACTAGGGGTGTGCAAGGCCTGCCTGTTTCGTTAAAACTGATTCGGTTTTAACTGAATCAAGAAACCGTTTCGGTATTCAGGGAATACAGAAACAGCAAGCCGATTCGGTATTCGCATTTCGGCTTGATTTGTCCATTGTTTCAATTTTATGCCCCCCCCAGGTGGTTCTCCTGCCACACCACTTTGTCTTTCTACTGTGGGGAAGACTTCCACACAGCAGAAACACATTGGATTGGGGCAGCCACAGTCCACCCTGAACCCAAACTACCAAATATCACACACACCCTCCCCAAAACCTAACCTCCCCTGTCCTGTGGCCAGCCACTTTCGATTGATTCCTGTTATGGGAAAATCTCCCACAGCAGGAATCAACGGAATGTGGCATCTATGGCCACAGGCACAGTCCCCCTTTTAAATCTTTCCCCCCCACACAGCCCCACACTGACCCAAAGAAACCCTCCCCAACATTCCCACACCGGCCACTACCCCAGGAGCAGGCTGGCCAGCCGTCCCCCATTGTTCCCTGTGATGGGAACTTTTAAACTCTCTTTCCCAGGGAAATTATGCACAGCCCAGGGGTGCCACAATGGTGGGCACACTCCTGAGCGCGAGCTTGTCCCTGTGAAAGAGCACCTGAACCACAGACACCCTCCCCCAAATTCCCCCACCACCTACAGAGATGGCTGGCCAGCCAGCCCCATTGTTCCCTATGATGGGAACCAACTGCACAACAAAGAATAAAACAAACACACTGAATAAATTTTTTTAAAAAAATATTTTCTCACTTTCAAAGTAGAAGTAGGCAACGCATTGTGACACATTACACCAGCAGTCCCGCACACAGAAAAATAACACAACTCACTTAACATCAGAGAATCACAAAAAGACAATTCCTGTCAAAAACACTTTATTTCCTGAACAGCTATAGGTTATACACCAGGGGGGGCACATCAAAGGGCATTCCAGCATTCCCCTACACAAAAATAACACATCTCACTTCACATTAAAGAATCACAAAAACACAATTCCTGTCAAAAACACTTTATTTCCTGAACAGCTTTAGGTTACACAGCAGGGGGGCACACCAAAGGGCATGCCAGCAGTATCTTACAAAAAAAAATAACACAGCTCACTTCACATTAAAGAATCACCCAAAACACAATGGCTGTCAAAAACACTTTATTTCTTTAACTGCTTTAGGTTACACAGTAGGAGGGCACAACAGGGCATGAAAGCAGTCTACTACACAAAATAACACAACTCACGTCACCGTTTTTGACAGAAATTGTGTTTGGGTGAATCTCTGATGTGAAGTGAGTTGTGTTATTTTTGTGTAGTAGACTGCTTTTATGCCCTGTTGTGCAATCGCTTGTGCCTATTGATAAGAATCACGTATATACAAAATGTAATAACAGCCATATGAATAAATAATGAAACAATCATGAATAAATTATTTCTCTCTTACGGTTCCGCAATGCTTCACTCACTCCTCTAACTCCAACTGGATCCCAGATATCAGGTGTTAACAATCATGGCAGGTAGGAGATGGGCCCCTGAAGGTTGGGGGCATTTTGCATGCAAAATGCCACCCCTAGCCAGACAAGCCTGTCTTATTTCCCCCATAGGAAATAATGGAGAAAGGGGGGGCTAAGAGCAGCATATTTGGGAGGCCATAAAACGGCCCCCCAAAGTGAGATCTGCTTGAGGCTTGGTGGAGGGAGGGAGGACAGGTAGGAGGAGGTCCTCTGAAGTTTGGGGGCATTTTGCATGCAAAATGCCACCCCTAGCCAGACAAGCCTCTCTTATTTCCCCCATAGGGAATAGTGGAGTGGAGGTGGATGGGGCACCTTCTTTGGGAGGCCATAAAATGCCCCCCCAAAGTGGAATCTGCCTGAAACTTGGTGGAGGGTGGGAGGACAGGTGGGAGCAAGTCCCCTGAAAGTTGGTTGCATTTTGCTTGCAAAATGCCACCCCAAGCCACCTAGAAAGATGACTTGTTTTTGCCCATATAGAACCATGGAGAGTGTAGGAGGATGGGGGCACCTTGTTTGGGGGGGCATAACATGGCCCCCCAAAGTTCCAATTTTCTGAAACTTGGGGGGGGGGTGTAGTTAGAGGAGAGTTATGAGAAGGTCTCCACCAAGTTTGGTGTGATTTGGACAGAAAATGCCCCCCCCTGACTCCCGGAAACCCGGGAGAACGCTTTCTCATTGAAAACAATGGCCGAATCGTTTCGTCAATCTCTGTTTCATTATTACCGAAATTTTTCGGTATTCTGAAAAAGTTTCGGTAATACCGAAAAAACCTGAAACGGCCCTGATTCGGTATTTTTAACCTAACCAGAATACCGAATTGCACACCCCTAGTCATTACCACCTTGGTGGATGACCAAAATATGTTGGGGAGGACCCATCCTTCCCCTAAACAAAACTGGCAGTAGGGCCACCAAAGGCCATGCCATCACTGCCACTCAACAGTGGCCACAGCCCTCAAGCCCAGCTGGGATCCAACCGGCGTTCTCCTGGCTTGGTAGGCTGCCCAGAACACCATGCTGTGTCCACAAATCAGGATTCTCTTCTTTCCTTGGCCCAATACCACACCTAAGAAAAAAGCGATTAGTATGACCACCTAAAACTGAGGCAGGGGGCGAATGTAAGTCCTAAATGCACCCAACCCCCACCTGCCCACATGCTGAATCCCCTGGTGAGGATACCCCATGACTGCTGCCATAGAGGCAGCCCCAATCCTAAAGGAATGTGTGCCGAATTTGACCCCAGACAAAGCAATCATCTTAAGGACCCTCTTTGTAACAGCCTCAAACAGATACTTAATGGGGTGTGATCTTCATGGCGGAACAACACACCGTGGACTTCCCCACAGAGCCCCACATATTCCTTAAGGGCCCTAATGGGGCAAGGCTCCCGATCCTCACAGGGAACTATGAAAAATTAGTTTCCTGCTGCCACTAGTCAGTCTTGGACTGCCAAATCCTAATGGAAACCTTATCCCCCACAAATTTAATTATTGGGCTGCCAAGGCTCAGCCAGATGCATCCCTGTGTGATTGGGACACCAACTCACTTAACCAAAGGGGCCCAAAGAATGCCATCAAAGAAGCAGCAGAAAAAGCTTCCTCTCATACTTAGAGGAACAAACTTTCCCTCAGGTAGCCCCCAAGCCCCTTAAAAATGATGGGGAGATGGGGATGCCTAAGATCACCATGCGCCCCAGCCTCCAGGGCCCATCCTTCTAACATTTTACAAACTCTAAAATCACCCGTGTCTTCTGGTAGACCACGCGCTTTGTTCACAAAGGCCAAGGTGGCCATCTGTCCCCTAACGGACCTAACCAAAAGACCCTACCACACAAAAGTGCATAAGGTGTTCAGGTGGAATAGGCCATAACTGTTGAAGCTCAGCCACCTTTCCGAACCCATTAAGCTGCCCCACCACATGGTCGTAGGCTCAGCACATGCTGGGGGCTATGGACAGTTGGATCACCCTGTTTACTTCTGCTGTCAAACTGCCAAGGCTCTTGTGGCATCCGTGTTGGCTGCCGATTGGCCCAAAGGGCAAGCTGCCAGAATCGTTCCATCTATTGGCGAGACAAAACATCTGCCACACCATTGTTAACTCCCGGAATGTGTCTGGCCCTAAATAAAATGATTAATTGGAGGCATTTTAGAGTGAAGGCAGGCATCAGCCTCATCACCCTAGGGGATTTATATGGGAAAGAGTTGACCACCTGCACCACTGCGAAGCAACTGCGGCCAGGGAAAGCGGAGCTGCCTATAAAAGGCTCCTGACTCTGCCCCCAGCCAAAGCCCTGTATGCCTGTGAAGGGAGCTTGTCTCTCCCTCCGGGCGGGGCTGCAAAGGCTGGCTCCCCGCTTATGCAGCTATGCTGCAGCCAGGTGAGCCGAATTCTACTTTTAACTTGGGAGTTTAATTTGGCATGTCAATTACGTAGAAGTTCAGTTAATGTTTGTTGCTTGTGAGGGTTAGTGATGGGCTCAAAAGAAAATGAGGTTTGTGTAGGATTTGACTTGAGAGCCCATCACAACTTGGTATTTTGAAAGGGATAAAACATGGGGCAAACTATGCATGACCACAAGTGAAAGAACAAAGAACAAAATGATAAAGAAACAGAAGGCACTGGAGGAGGAGAAGTTACAGAAAGCCTAGTGAATAGGATTTTAATACCTTCTTAATTAAAGAGATGTCACCAAAATGAGCAATGGGCAACATTTACTCCTGTCCTTGAGAAGAGAAGATGATAACCCCTTCTGGACTGGATCAAACCAAAAGGCATGGAATTGGCTTGTATGTGGCCATTTGCACCTCTCATTGGAGCAGCAATGAATTGCTGGCAAAGCTCTGTTCCTGCCTCCTTCTCTGTTGCCCCCCAAAATCTGTTTCTCCACCATGGGATAAAAAGAATCTAAAACTTGATTATTTCTGATACCCAAATATTTAGCCCCCTATACAACATTCCCACCAGTGCCAAAGGAAAAAAGAATAAAAAGGGAACTTCCCCTGCCTGCTTTCAAACCAGTGATTCATCGATCCTGCGCTGGACTTTAAGAAATTTAAAAAGAGGAAAGATAGGAGTGGGGAAGAATGGAGAGGAGAGGGGGAGTGGCTGGCTAGATGAGAGTAACTAATCACAATGCAGTGGACTGGCTGGGGCAGAAGGGGTTGAGAGGGTGGGACACCAAAAATGGAATAAAGATTATACACAGGAAAACATCCTTCCCTAAAGCAGATTTTTTTAAAAAAGTCATGGTATAAGTGCTCCCAGGAAAGCTGAGGAAAAGCCACATAGTGGCCAGAGTGACTACTCATGGTGGCAAATCTGTTGCAAATGGTCAGGGAAAAATGCTACAGTGTGGGAACTGAACCGGCAAAATAGACTTAGTTTACCATAACTATTCTATGATATAAGGAGCTGAGGTACACAGCTGAGGTACACATGCACACCAAATAACTGGATAGTCACTAAATATTTTTTCATCTTGAGCTCTCCCCTCCCTCCTTTTTGTCACTAGCTCTTATTTTTTTTCTTTGACTCATCCAGCGCTTCCTTACCCAATTCCTTTCTTGCAAGAAGTTTTGCTCTTCGGTGATACCAGGGCTCAAATCTCCATTCTTCCATAGAGATCACAGGGTGACTTTGGTTCTCTCAGAGCTTAATTTAATCCACAGAATTGTTATAAAGATAAAATAGGAAGAATATGTATGCTACCCTAGGCTCCTTTAGAGAAATAGTAATAAAAGTAAAATAAATAACTAAATAATAGCCTAGTAGGACAGTTTTGTCACCTGATGACTGAGTCAAATCTTGGGTTGAGCAAAGTATTCCCCACTCTTTCTATCCTGTATTTTATTGTCCATGGTGCTGCCTAACAGTCAAAGAGTTTAGTTTAAGGTGGCACAGACCAAAGACCCATTCAGCTTTCTTTCACCTCCTGCTGTAAATGCCCTCATGTGTATATGTGATGCTGCGTTATAATGAGTCGTGCCACTGATCTATCAACACCTACTTTGAGAGACAACCTTCTACTGGTCCTGTTCACTGTAGATGCTTGACACTCAACCTGGGACCTTCTAGATGCAAAGCAGATCCTCTGCCTCTAATCAGCAGACCGTCTCAAAAGGGGCTCAAAGTATATCCATATATTAAAGAGACCTATAAGATTTCAGATGGTTATTTCTATAGTTGCATTCAAAGGAGCTGAATGCAAATGTAGTTTGCCTTTAGGGGCAATGGTAACTCTTTTCTTGATGAATTAAGTGCAAGAACAAACTAGAATCAGGAATATAGACTGTACAAAGAACATGGTTATGATATAATTTCTAAATGGGTGTGCATGTGCCCATGCATGTGTACAGAGACCCTTAGATATGGCTTAAAATATATAAACCTAGCTATCATTGTTTCATAGTAGAAGTCTGATCCTTGACTTGAAGTATTAAAAAAGAGATCTTTAGAAGTATTATGACTAGAGATGGGCACAAACTGGGAAAATTCTGAATCGTGTGATTTGTGGTTCATAGTGTTTCACAAACCATGAACCACAAACTTTCATGAACTTGCCCCGGTTCACAAACCGGTTTGTTTGGTTTATGAAAACGTCACTTCCAGGTTAGCCCAAGGTCTGCAGAGAGCTCATTTCCCCCCTGTTGCCTAGGAAAATGATTGATCGGTGCCAGGCTGTCTGCAGTGATGAACTGAAATATGAACCAAATTAACTAGGCTAAAATTCATCATGGTTGCTGAGAAATGAGCTCCCATGAACCATTAGTTTGTGAACTATCAACTGGTCTGGTTCATGACAAACTTTGGTTCGTATTTCAGTTCATGCCCACCTCTAATTATGACTTCTTTACAACAGAACATGTGGATTGGGGATATATATTTTTGATAATCTCAGTTCTCAACACCAGTGTTCCATTCCTTAAACTTATTC
Organism: Eublepharis macularius; assembly: GCF_028583425.1. Lineage (NCBI taxonomy): Eukaryota > Metazoa > Chordata > Lepidosauria > Squamata > Eublepharidae > Eublepharis > Eublepharis macularius. Next base: position 123,556,140 of record NC_072792.1, read on the forward strand.
ATGCAGCATGGTCAGGGATAGGAAAAATACCATTGTTCTGCATTGTACCACTGATTTTCAGAGTTAAATTAGCAGCTTTCTGAGTATCAGTCACCAGGGCAATCATAATATAGTGCTCAACTGATGAAGTTCATGCTTGGTAAGCAAAAAGCTGCTCATCTCATCAGAGTTTAGCAGTGTCAAGCAACTGAATTATGAGATGGGGAAATGGAAATGATCATGAAAAATGTTCGTGGAAATTCCTCATACACCTCCAAGTTGTTACTGCTAGGAGACCAATGCCCAATTTTCATTCCTGGCTAATAATTTGTGATGTATAGATGAGTGTTAAATTTCTATATGCTTCACTATTTTGTTACAATATTAGAAAATATTGAGTGAAGAAGAAAGATATCTAGTGAATCACAAAATGCATGTGTGGAGACATTCACAATCATGACTGTTATTACGGACAATCATTACGAGTGTAAACTTTATGGACTTTATAGTAAACAGAAAATATCATTCTTCATCCTGTTGTATCTCTTAGGCAGAGACAGGAGTTGTACGTGATTAGATCATCTGTGTCCCACTTATGTTTCTTTTCCCTTGACTTTCTCTTACTTGACCTTGTTTTGGCTTCAGTGACCAAGAAAGAAAAAACAGTAGCCCTCTCTTTAAAAATGCACCTTAATCCTGCCACTGAACCCATTTGTGAAGCATTAAAGTTGCTTTTGGTATTCTTTACAGTCCATCTGATCTGAGGTCTTTCTCAGGCAATTTTTACATTAATTCAAAAATAAACCATTAAAATTGTGAAGAAATTGGCTTGGAATTACTCTCCCCCTCTCCTTGAGATTGGTAGTCGTATTCTCACCAACTTGTAGCCACACTGATGGGTTTAGTTGTGAGACGTTTTTTTTATTTTTTCTGGTATACACTAATTTAGTCACCTAGAAAATTCTTCATTCTATCATTTGCTTCCCTCTTCAAACATGCACACACATAATCATCCATTCAGGTGTGGTAGAGTGCCATCAAGTCATAGCTGACTTATGGTAAAACCTGGTGGGCTTTTCATGGCAAGAGACTAATAGATGTGATTTACCATAGCCTGCCTCTGCAACCCTGGTCTTGTTGGAGTCTCCTATCCAATTACAGACCAAGGCTGACCCTGCTTAGCTTCTAAGATTTTAAGAGATCGGGCTTGCCTGGGCTATCTAATTCAGGGTATCCATTCAAATATACACCTGCAAACCAGGAATGATGTTTGTATACTAGGAGTTAAAAAATCAAATGTACCTTGCTTGCAGTCTTGCTATGACTCAGAGATACCTTGTTCACAATGACTGATGAGAGTCAAAGATGTCATATCCAGAGGAGTTAGCCGTGTTAGTCTGTAGTAGCAAAATCAAAAAGAGTCCAGTAGCACCTTTAAGACTAACCAATTTTATTGCAGCATAAGCTTTCGAGAATCAAGTTCTCTTCATTCTCGAAAGCTTATGCTGCAATAAAATTGGTTAGTCTTAAAGGTGCTACTGGACTCTTTTTAAAGATGTCATATGATCACCTCAAGGATTTGCTCACAATTAAAATTGAGCTGCATTTTTAAATAGCTTTGTTTCTGGCTGAATAGTTTTTTGTTGATGCACTCATAATTTACTGGCTTATCTGCTTTGAGGTCATCAAGGGACAGGTCATTCATCTCATAGAAATCAACTATATTAAAGTGTACTGTGCTGTCTTTATACATCCACAATCTGTGACATTAATCAGTTGGTAGTACTAATCATGCTGGTGCAGGCCAAGAATTAATGACAGTCAGCAGTGTTGCTTTGGGAGGCAAGGGAGGGGCAAAATGGGCAATGATGGAATACCAGGAAAACTTGCCATGGAGTTTGCCATGGAGTTTCCACCCAATCCATCCACCTCAGAGGGAATAAGGCATTCAAGGGAAGCACCTATTTTGAACATTAATGTATTTGCTGTTGGATGCATTGGATTGGACAGGGTGACATCTACGGGGGAAGCAGCATAAGAACATGTACAAGCAGAGCATTTGTGATAGGGCCTGGATGTTCCCATGAACATTGAATCAGCAAGGCAAAATGAGCTAGGCTATGGAGCTTCTTTTACAAGCAGGATCAAAATATCTTGTTTGTAAGTCATTAATATCAATGTATATTTGGTGATTTATATATATGTATGTATATTTATATGTATGTATATATATGTATATATATGTATGTATATATGTATGTATATTTGGTCAAACAAGAGGGTAAAGCAAAGGAAATGCAGTGTGAGAGAGACCATCTATTTGGGATTGGACCGAATGCTCCAATGAATAATCACTGAATCAGCCAAGCAAAAAGGGCAAGGCTAGAATAGAAAGGCAAACCACACATCCACCCCCTTCTTCAACCCCAGCAGGACCTAAAACTCCTCTTGTATTTTCTCTCTTCTCTGTAGTTTGCTTTCTGTCATTATAGTTATCATTGTTTACAGTTCTATTTGTTCTGAGTACCAAGGCTAGGTACTGAATGTTAACTTTAGAATAGTATTATACCTATTTATTGCTGGCAGCTTCTTGGTTTGGTCATATTCTATCAAACAAAAGACATCATAAATATAAATGTCAAATTTTTTAATAAATGATGGGGGAGGGGGCTGATACTCACTCTGGTTATACAAAACCTCCATACTATACATGACTTACAAATCCAGTTGTGTAGTTCCTAATGTGTATGCATGTGAAATTAAATAAAATAAGAATTTGTGAAAAAATAACTAATAAGAGGGTGTTCTGTAGAATATTTTGACTTTACTTGAATTATTTATTTAAACCCAGAAGAACAACAATTTCTGACATTATTTGTGCTACTCCAGGAAATAATTTCAGTAATTTATAGTTTCCAGAAGAATTTTTATAATATTCATATTTAGTGATTGTATTATTGAAGTTTCTACTGTAAATGAGGAAATCACTGATCCAACAGTTATTTTTTCAAGCCTACAGCTATCTCTGTGTAGGATGGAACACTTGCTACTAGGCGTGTGCAGAACAAAAATATCGAGCCATAAAAATCATGGGGGAAAAAAACTATTTTCAAGGCTCTGTGACTCTCGAGAACAGAAACTCTAGTTGGGGTTATTTGGTAGTCAAGGAAACTCCTCCTCTGAACATTCCATGATATATATATTTTTTATTTTGAGTGCTCTTGAGTTTGTTAGTGCAGCTTCATCACAGCAGCATGCAGGTGCTTCTCCATTATTTTTGGGGAGAGGGATTAAAATTTATTTTTCCAAGGCAACCAATGAGCAGACTCATCATCACCTGTTATAACTGACAGACCCTTTCTGTGGGCCTTTACACACAGAAACACTTTTGTGCACCAAAAAGCAAGCAAGCAAGCAAGCAAGCAAAAGAAAGAAAAAGAAAAAGAAAGAAAAAGAAAAAGAAAAAGAAAAAGAAAGAAAGAAAGAAAGAAAGAAAGAAAGAAAGAAAGAAAGAAAAAGAAAGAAAGATGTCAGCAGTGTCTCTTTTGTCCCATGAGGCATTGACAGAGAGAAGGGAAGAAGGGATCTCTCCTTTGTGAAAAACAGCAAAGGATCATGTTATGCAAATGAGGGTGAAATTTGGAAATAAATGACTTTTTTTAAATGGCGAGAGCCACAGTGGCTGAGACATTGAACTAAGTTGACATTTCAGATGCCTTCTGCTGGTGTGCTTGCTTAGGATTTTTCCAATTGCCAGTTATGATTGTAGAAGTCCTACAAAAGTAAGGTGGACGGGCATTGTATACCTGTCCAAAAGACTGTAATCTTTTTCAGCTCTCTCTGATCAACAATTTGAACCCTGAATTGAATACTTGAAAATGTCTCTATACTGCTCAGATAGCTGCCTTTCCAGATCAAAACTAGACTACCAATCTGGTTGCAGTGAATGAGCACTGAGACTGTCTCCAAGCTTAGTTCATCTCTTTCTCTTTTTCTTTCAGCTTTTTGTTAACCTTTTAAAAACATATTTAATTTAAACTTTATTGGTCAACAATTGGAGAAAAAATAGAGAACAATCATTTGCCCCCCCCCCCAGTCGGAAGAATGACACAGACACAAGGCTTTGGAATTAAGGGCCACTTTATTAAATACAACATCAACTCTAAACTGTGGCAAAGGGAAACTGGAAGTACAGGTCAAGCCACGAGGTCACTCCTGGACCTCTACCTTGACCTATCTGGGTGAGCCCTACTGCCCCGAGTGTGAGCCTTTCATAGAATGGCCACGACCCAGATGGCCAGGCAACGGGTTCCCCCATCAAGCTCCTAAAGCCTCAGCCATACAGCATGAGGGAAGGAGTTGCACCTGGGGTTCCCTGGAGGTGGTCTGCACCGATGGTAGTAGCCACAAAGCATAACATCCATCCTGACAGACCTCATCTCCCTACCAATGGGGCATTGCCAAAGGGGTGCTCACCAGCCAGCTCCCTATTCCCCAACTGTCTCCTGCCAACATGAAAGGCCAAGCCTCAGCTTAGGCCTTTGCACCCCACATGCAGCCAAGGACCAATCTGAACCCTTGCCGCAGGTCATCTAAGAAGATGTTGTTGCCATCAACCGACAGGTGAACCCTGTCACCCCTGTAGAGGGTGGCAAAGCTGGCCCTAATACTAAGGTGAGGCAGGCATATCCCTTGGCCCTCACCTAACACCTTCCTTATGGCCCTATTGGCCCTACTTCCTTAGGAGTATTTCAGACCAGAAAATATTTCAGATGAACAAATGTGTCTGCCAAGTCACTGGAGACAAACAATTTAAGGTCAGCAATCACCTGTAAAGACAGGACCCTGACTAGCATTAATCCCAGGTCAGTACCACCCGAGTGGATGACCACAATGTGATGGGGAGGACCAGTCTTTCCCCAAAACAGAAAAGGCTATTCAAACCCCATCTCCTTGCAAGAGGCTGGAAAAGTTGGGATTCCCAGCACCCAACCAATGGATACTGCATGGCCCTATGGGGAGATGCAAGGGATGACCTGCCTCTCTACAAACCATTTGCAGAGAAGGACCGTTCCTTCTTATAACCATGTGCAGGGGGAAACCATTCCTCCTCCAAGTAACGTAGATGGGAGAGGACTGTTCCTTCCCCCAAACCAAGCCACTGGGGAGGACCCTTCCCCATTAACGTATGCGGGGGAGGACCCTTCCTTCCCCCAAACCAGATGGGGAAGGAACAAACAGAGTTGGCAGCGATCATGGCCCATCACCTAGCCCAAGGTGTGACACGCTGTCATGCTGGCAAGGTGAACTGATCAGAACACCCTGCTGTGTCTCCATGGGAGCTGTAAATGCCTCGGAGACCCACCTTGGCGAACTGTCAAACCTAGGAAAACTTAACTAAAATAATGTTTGAAGAGAAGCTGGGGAATGTACCTTTCTTACTTTCTTTTTTATATATTGGTAAATTTTAAAACAAAACCTAACACTCAACGTGAACAACCTGCACAGGAACTGGCAGCCTGCTACTCCAGTTATTTTTTTAATTGGGTGCTCAACTATCCATCCCCTCACTGGGCTGGGTCCCTTTCCCAGTCATCTGCTGGCCTCCTGCACTTCCTGACCACCTGCCACCCCCACCCTGCTTGGATCTAGGGCAGTCTGCATAAGGGTGAGGGCCAGAACAAAACAGGAACTCATGCCTGTACTTAAAGTGTTTCTGTTACAGGCCCCCTTTGCTGTAAAGTCCGAGCAGAGGAGGTAGGGTTGCAACTGCTGTCCATCAGACGCATGGGTGGCTGAACTTGTTACCTGGCGGTGAATCAGGTGGCCAATATCTGACCTATCTCCTGAGTTTGGTTTTGCGGGGGACATCACCTGCAGCCACAGCTGCTGGTGAATTTGGTCCCAAGGAAGCTACGAGTTGAGAGCAGCCTGCATCCTGAATTCTGCGTCGTACTACAGCCATGCAGCACCAACGAAGTCAGTGTACCCCCTGTAGATGATGTTCAAATATTGGAATAGAGACACTGCCCGTAAAGACTGGGCTCTACCCAACACCCCCGCATATATCAGAAATCCTGGGAGCCATTTATGCCAGTTGCAGTCCACCTTCCTTCTCCTGATCCTTTCTTTATCCCACTCATCCAAATTGTCTTTATCCTTCTTCACTAGTTCCCTAAAGAGAAGGGTAAAGACATCTATATACTCCCCCTTGACTATCTTATCCCTGGTAGCTTGTGAAAGATGATCCTCAAGGGGCAGAGCTGTATCTCCAAAGGGAAGTGCCTTGTAACGCACCTGTCCATATGCAGGCAACCTATAAGGTGTAAGGGCCCAAGGCTGACATGCGTCATATTGCCACCCCATTGAAGGGAGGCCAAGCGCCTGGGTATCAACTGAACTCCATGCAGGCTGATAGCTCTCAGTCACTGGCAGGGTGCCCGGAGTACCAGCTACCTGGCCAGGCTGCCCAGCCAACTCTGGCATTAGCCATGGAGAGGTACAGAAAGGAGAGGAAGACCCAGAGGCAGTGGCCTGGCCCCAGGGTCCCCATGGCTAGGTACACGCCTGTTTTGGCAAGGCCGACTTATCCTCGGCCACACTGGGTTCCACAACCATGGCTACCCCTTCTGCCTGACCTTCAGGTTCCTCTTCACACAAAGCTTCCTCCTCTGGCTCACATGCCCCATAACTGGTATCAGCCACCATTGCCACTGCACCTGATGTAGACTCAAGGGCAGAAAGATGTTTCAGAAATTCTAATCAAACAGCCGCTTTAGATGCAGCCCTAACAGGCCTAGCATGTTTGCCCACACTCCCTGCCAGGGCTGGAGCCCCCTTGGCCTACTCCAAAGTTTCAAGCCGCTTTCATATATCTAAACTGACTCTGGTGTCCCCTTCCTCCTCAGAAGAGGAGAGTGCTGGCGGGGCCCTCATGGAAGACCGCTTCTTGGTGGGCTGCTTGCCCTTAGATAGGCCCTTGCCCTTTCTGGAGACCATATGTAATTTAGGATTATTTATTTGTTTGTTTGTTTGTCTGTTTATTTATTTATAATTGCATAAAATTGAAGAAGCTCCTGGAATAGCGCCAGAAAATGCTGGACCAAATGTGTGTTCCCTTCCCCCACTGCCTAACTGCAAAGGTAACTACTGCTCACTAGGCCTCACTACTGGCTTTGCTTCCCAACCTTGCCTAGCAGTCCAGACACAAAGGAGCTGCCTAAGATAAAATGGTCTCCCCTCACAAAATGGCTTGTAATATTAAAGATGTTCAGGCCTCTGGAGTTAAAATGGCTGCTGTATTGCCACTAGAGAGCCTCCAACAGTTGCTAAGTCCTGCCCGGGAGAACATGGCATGCATGGAATGCTGCAAAGGAATGCAGAGTGACTGAGAAGTGATTGGATTTACTATCCCTCCGGTCCTCAAGGGATCCAGTGCAACAAAGGTCTTGCAGAGTCATCCCCACTTAGCACATTCCTTTTCCTCCTCCCATGATGAGATCTCCTGTCCATGATTGAGAAGTGAATCAAATGACATTCATAAGTATATACAGTCGTTCCTGGGAAAGTACAGTCTTCACCTAAATTCATTAACTTACCTCTGCTGGACTTCATCAGCAAACTATCCTCTTTGCAAAGCACTAGAACTACATTACATTTGTATTCACAGACCCCAGCAGCTACCCATCAAGACAATCAAATCCTTTGTTAAACCCAGGAACTGACCACTGGAGTCTTTTTTCTGACTGCTAGGTGGGTTCTCTCTCCTCAGGGCACATTTTACCTATAAAGGTAAGGTCCTGGCCCCATTCAAAATGTGTACGTTTCCTGAGTCCAAGTGCTGCTCCCTTAGGGTCACTTCCCTAAGCCTCTCTCTCTTAGTACATGCTTACTGGATCCACAAGTGCTGTTCCCTTGAGGTATGCTCTGAGCCTCTTGCTCTCTTGGCCGAGGACGCTGGACGTTTGAAGCTTCTCTCTCTCTCTCTTCACCGCGGACTGGACTACTCTTCAGGATAGGTAGATATACTTGCTCCCTCTCTCTATTCCCAATTTCTAGCTAAGGGCCAAGCTACACATGACGAATGACACTTGAACGGCAAGTGGACTGAGTGGAGGGCAAGTGAACAGGGAGAAATACACTTGCTGTTCAAGTGTCATTTGTCACTTGTAGCTTGGCCCTAAACTACAAGAGATGAATTACAGGAGGAGGAGCACGTGAAGGGAGTCGCAATGTTAGCCGGGAAGCTGAGTTTTAAAAGAGATCAGAAGATCAAGTGTCATTCGTCATGTGTAGCTTGGCCCTAAGTTTCCTAGGACTCTGTGTGTGTGTACATAATTATTTTCCCACAGTAATTTTGTGTGTATGTGCATGAAGCATTGTTCTTTAATAAAATTTATTGTTTGATGTTAAGAACCAGCCTCGTTTGCTACTTTGTGGAGGGGACTCCGTTAAAATTGGTGATTGATCCACATGGTTACCAGCCTCTCGCATAGCCATCCTCCTTGCTTGCTAATCCCCCCACAAATGATTTATTGCAAAGAGACCCCTTCTGGTAACACTATAGCCCATGGCCATAGCAGCAGCGCCACCACCAGTGCCCAGATCAGGGACACTCAGGCTGCAAAATTGAGCCCCGCAAAGCCCTGCCAACACCACTGTTGCTGAATCAGGCATGGAGCTTGCCAGAGGACAAGCCTCCACTCCTCATGAGTAGGGCACATCCACTGCTGCCCTGCTCATGCCCAATCATTCCTCCACACATCGGACAGCAAGCAGGAAAAAGCGTCCTGCTCCATCTGATCGCACAGAGCAACTGCGACCTCAGGGGCAGAGACGCTTTAAACGGCCCTTGTCTCCACCCCCAGGCTGAAAGCCCAGATGCCCAGGACAACTGGAGGCAACTTCAGCCCCTGGCAAAAGCCGCTATGCGGCAGCTGGGACAGGCCGCCTACCCTCTTCCAAAGCCATCTCAGACTCTCATGCAAACATTTGTCTGCCGTAAAGAATGGGGGGGGGGATTTTTGCATATCTGTTGTTGACACAGATGCAAAACATTTTGACCCTGGTTGGTGCACACATATTTGATGATAGTCAGATGCTAAGCATCATGGTATGCAAACTGGGGGGGAAATTTGGCTGAAATAAATAATTCAAAAAATTTTAGAGGGCACAGACAAAAATTTTGAGGACCCACATTCTACAGGAGATCATAGGCAAGGGGGCAGTGGACATACATGCTAGTCTGTTCCTGGCAGACACGCACATACTGGTGAGTCTGTGACTGTGTGGTGGATGGTGACAATGAGAGAGTGGATGTCCTCCTTTTGGCACAGAATATTGAGAGTCAAATGTAATTGGGCATTGCACCTCATCAAATGCAAGAACTGCACATAGGAACATTTCTGCCCTCCTAAAGGAAACTCAACTACAAAGAAGTAAAAAGCAGGATTTGCTTTTCAAATATCCCAGGCTAGCAGAAGCTGGCAGTGCTGCTCTCCTGCTTGAGCACCAGCCTGCCGCTAATGGTTTGCTTGTAGTTTTCCACCATCGGAATCAGTGAAATTATGAGTGTGTGCTCCTGACACTTGCCTACTTTGGGATTCCTTAACATCAGCCTCCTTGCTTGTGTGCATTGGAAACTCAGTGAAGTGATGGTTCAGAGGAAAAACTATATTCCACGTGATTTTAGTGTTGTTAAGTGCAAAAAGAACTGCCCAAGAGCCAATTGGTCCCGCCTTCCCATTGAAAAAAAAGGCCACAAAAATAATGAGAAAAGAAAAACTAGTATTTTTTAGTCCAACCCAACTACATCCCACCAGAAAATTAACCAATTACAATAAACATTTCATTCAGCAGCCCCAGATTTGATAGCATCACAACAGTTTTCAAAATGCACTTCCATATTTGCTGCCATTTGCTGCTACAAATGCAATGTACTATATGTACCTACATCAGATGATCCTAAGTGCACCTACTAGGCAGTAACTGTCTTTTAAGCAGGAGGAAGAACTGAGGGAAGACAGCTAGCTGCCTGAAACATCTAGATTCTCTCTAATCTTCTGCAGTTTGTTTAAAGCCTGAGTATGGCTACTTGCTCAAGCTCTTGGGTGTGAGCCAAAGGGCAAGAGTCTATAAGCTTTGAACCTTTGCTGTTACCCTGTGGCTTACCCTGGGTTTGGCCTAATGGATTAATCTGGTGGTCTCCAACACAGAATGTCTTGTGTACTTTTAAGGTTTTGTTTTTTATATTGTGTTAGGTAAATTTGTTTAAAAGTGTCTTTTTTGTAAACCATTTTGGAGAGAAAAGCAGGATATAATACAATAAATTAATGAATAAATAGATTTCTATACGCCATTTCTTACAGAATTATGAATGTGCTGCCCACCATTCATTTATAAATAACAGAAAGCATAAACTGTAAATGTCTTCTTTGTTTATGAATGGCTAGAGACGAGAATGATATGCACATTTTTAAAGTAAAGCATACGGTGTCATTTAACTTTATAACATAAACTACTATTTCATTATTTTTTTTTTGCCTAAAATGAGTGCTGGGATCCCGTTCTATGTGACACTATGTAAGTATCTTCTTGGGTTGTGAAAGGAAGCAAGCTTTCTTAAGGGCCAATGCTTCGCTTAAGACTGGCAAAATTTTAATTAGCCAAACTGCGCAGAAGGGTTTTTAAGGACTGAAGCAAATGCAGCGAAATATCATTGGTCTGGCCCACATAGGAAGATGCTTTAGCTTAAAAGACACAAAACACAGCATATTCTGCTTCAGTCAAATTGAGATGGACACAATTGGTTTAAATCCTGTTACTTTATTTCAAAGATGGTGTGTAGATCTGGCTGTGCTGACTTTTATTCTGCTGTTCATTTGGATGTCCTAAGTGGGAAAAAACCCTCTTGTCTGTTTTTCTTTAGTTTTTTGAGGGAGGGAGCGGGATGTATTAATTGAAGTCAGTAAAAGGGTAATGCTGTAAGAATCCACCTTGAATCGCAGCAGGGGAAGAAGAATACTATAGATGAAGTAAATAATAATAACATAATAATATTTGATTTATATATCACCCTTAAGCACAACGTAATGCCCACTCAGAGCAGTTTACGAAGTATGTTATTATTATCCTCACAACAACCATCCTGTGAGGTGGATAGAGCGGAGAGAGCTCTGAAAGAACTGTGACTTATCCAAGGTCTCCCAGCTGGCTTCAACTGGAGGAGTGTGGAATCAAACCCAGTTCTCCAGATTAGAGTCCTACCACTCTTAACCACTACACTAAACTGGTTCTCAGTTAAATTAAATAACATGTAAAAAAGAAGGAATAAAACAAGAATCTGGTCTCTGCTTCCCATTGCTTTCAGATGTATAACTTTCATGGACAGTAGCACATTAAATGGGAAATACACCAAAAATGCTCTTGAAACTGAACTTTCAGATGTGAATCCAGTGTCAGGTTGTTATTGCCTCTTCCCTTTAAATGTACACCATAATCTCTTTTAGGGTCTACCTCAAGAGGTATAACAGCTGGTGTTTAGGCCCTTTATTTCTTTCAAAAGTTATGACACAAAGCTGTTGAATACTGTTTGTCTGCTCAAGATTTCAAGAAATGAAACCTTGGGCCTTCAGTGGCCATTTCCACACAGCCGCTCTTTCCTGCCCTGGTCCCGGTTGTGCATATTTTGCTGAGTTGCTCTGAAAACTCACCATCCCCCACTCTTTTGGGGGGAGTGCTTTCCTTGTGCTTTGTGGTCACAGGCAGCCTCAGCAGCTCCTAGAAAGAGTGGGTTTGGAGGGGAGGTTGAGCACTTTCGTCAACATTGCCTGCTCCCTTTCAAATGTTTTTAGCTCTGCACATGTGTGATCGCATGCTGAGAGCTTGCGGGGAGGAGCCAGGTTTTCCTCAGAGCACTTTTAGCATTCACATGCCCAGGAATGAAGAAAAAGCGCTCTATCAAGCTGTGCCAAAAGGAAAGACTGGAGAAAGTGTGTTTGCAGAAGAAACACCTAAAAAATGGTAGGTAAATGCTCTGCACTCATTTTGCTAATGGAGACCTGAGGAAGGAAAGGGAAAAGCTGCCAGCATTCTGTGAGTATGCTGTCCCTTTAAGGATGTGTGTAAGCAGTCAGTAACCTAACAAAATTCCCCACCCCAAAAGCCATTTTACAGCATAAAATAATTAGATTTTGTGTGAGTGTAAACACAGTTCCAGAGATGGTTGGTGATGGTCTTACCATAAAATATACTTTTAAATAACTGTTTTATCATCAGTTTACAAAGAAATCTACTAACCTAGGCTGCATGATCATTTTTATTCTTTAAATACTTTTGATGCACTTATTCGAATGAAAAACTACATTAAAATAACCTTCAGTGTTTGCAGCCTAAAAGGTTTCAGTAACTAGGTGAGCCCTCTTCAATGCTGACTGTTAAACTGACTGAATTTTTAAAGTGTTGTGTACTCCTTTAATCTTCCCTTTACACATATTTGCAATAAATACAATTGGGCATAGAATAAAGACAGATAATAGGACATATAGTAGGACACGTAAATGTGTTAGAAGCACCAATAGCTGGTGCAAGGGATAAGGGACATATCTTTTTCCATGTCCTATATTAATTTAAGTATGGGGAATAAACATAATCAGCATGATTATAATTATCAGACTGGAAAATATAAGACAATTAGGCCAGGAATGGTGTTTTCAGCATCAATATTTCTCTAACCTTTTGACATTGAAAGCTTAGAATGAACAGCAAGGACTGGAATAATTATTACTAGCATATGCACTTTCTCTGCACCATTGAGTATTGCTCATTCTTTGAGACAATATATTGAACTAGTGACTGTATCCTCAGAAATAAACTCCTCTTCCTGAACACAGTGAGTGAATCACTATAGTAAGCTATAGTCACTCTGCAGCCACTATAGTAAGCCATTCAAATCAAAAGTACTGACCCTACCACAGAAAAATCTTGTAACTTAATTGTTGCCATCCGAAGAGAGGGTTCCATGAGGAGAGGACTATCTAATGAATAAAGATGGTGTGTGGGAGTACACTGGGGGAATATATTGCCCCTCTCTGTGGATGGCATAGATGTCCAAAGCTTTTTCTGTGTCATAACACAGTTGAAAGCCAGAACAAAAAGGGCCATTTCCACACGACTTACCTTCCCTCAGAACGACCCAGAACATCACACAAAAAATGCAGAAGATCGTGTTTTCTTGCACGAGATTTGCGCGACGAAAATGTGATCTGTGTTTTTTGCGCGATGTTCTGGGTTGTTCCGAGGGAAGGTAAACCATGTGGAAACGGCCAAGGTTAGAGACAATTAGAACTACCTGGAGCTGAAAGAGCACCAACTTTTCCAAGATCTTACACAGAATTAGCAAATTCAACAATGACCTTCAGCTGTTTAGATATGACAGAACCAGTATATTGTGAATGTGTGTGCTTTCCAGGAAAGACTTTAATAACTGCCCTTTTCAATTTAAGGAAATTGTCGTCTCTGACAATGACATAAGATGGTATTTGTTATCAATGGAGACAATTCCCTCCCTTCCCAGGTCATATTAATCAGGAGGGACAGAGGTCCAATTAGCATGTGGGGGGCTTAGTGTAGGATAAAGACTGTAAACTATACTACTGTGAGCTGTCTGTTACTGTAAGTCTGCTTCTACAGCATAGTTCTATACTGTTTAATATGACATATTAATCTGCTTATGTTTTGTTTCAGTATTGTTTTTTCAGCTCTGTTTTGGATTTCTGCTTGTTTTCAAATTTCTGCTATTCTTTCCCTATTGTATTGCTTATTGAATGTCTCAGCTGTTGATCTTACTGACTTACACGATGTAATCTGCCTTGAGTCTCAATGAGAAAGGCAAACTATAAATAATGTAAAGAAAATTATAATAAATGTTATTTACTTGTTTTCAGAGAGCATCAAATGAAATGACCACCAGAAACCTCAGGAACATTTAGAACTTCTGGATAATGTGGTAGTCAAGGCAAATTAGGTATGAGTGATTGTACATGTAAAGTGCATAGCAAATTGAACACAGAGAGTTTTTGAAATGTCAACTTTTTCTTTACAAGGATCTTGATGAAACATGCCTTTTACAGTTCAAACTGATGTTGCTGGTTGGCACTGTGCTAAAATAAAGGTGGCAAAAGAAATAAACCTTCTTTGCTGCCATCACTACTAGTACAAACTAGACTCTAAAATGAGATTTAGCTTGTGTTTGCTTGGATTTGGCATTCTACCACCAGTACTTTAAGTGCTTCACAGCAAGATGGAATATGGTTGTAAGGACTGAATAGGAAGGAAAGAATTTGCAACATACTTTTGTTTTTTGTCCATGATCCTGCAGAAATCAGAAGCCACTATTATTTGTCTCTCTTTAGGAGACAGAAACATAGAAACATAATCAGACGATTAGTCCATCTAGTCCAATATTATCTACTAGCAATAAAGCCCGTTGTGGGAAAAATACAACAGGCTCTAGAAAGGAGAGGGCAGGCAAGCAGGCATTTTCTCCTCCTCTGTCACTGATGCCAGCTGGTGAAGGAAGGGGGTGGGCATTGTCATCTGCTCTACGCCTGATCTGCCTGATCTTGGCCATGTGAAGGGGTGGTGGGGTTTACTACCTGCTCCATGCCTGATACATGTCAGAAAAAGGGGGGGCATTGCCTCCTCTTCTGTGCCTGACTACAGCTGGGTGAAGGGGGGCAAGCATTGCTGCCTGCTCCGAGCCTGATCCCAGCTGGGTGAAGGGGGGTGGGCATTGCCACCTTCTCCCTGATGGTTGAAGGGAGGAACAGGCATTACCTCCTACTTGGTGCCTGATCCTGAAAGGTGAAGGTGGGCGGTGGGCTTTACTACCTACTCTGCTCCTGATTCCAGCTGGGTGAAGGAGGTGTGGGCATTGCCACTTCCTCTGCTCCTGATTCCAGCAGGTTGAAGGAGGGGCAGACATTGCTACATGCTTGGATCCTGACTCTGGCAGGGTGAAGACAGGGTGGGCATTGCTGCCTGCTCAGTGGCTAATTCTGGTAGGTTCAAGAGAGCAGGCATTGCCACCTGCTGTGCTCCTTATCCTGGCTGCGTGAAGGGAAGAAGGGCATTGCCTCCTGCTCTGCTCCTGATCCCAGCCAGGTGAAGGAGTGAGGTGGGCATTGCCACCTGCTCCACTCCTGATCCCAAATGGGTGATAGTGGGAGTGGGCATTGCCACCTGTTTTGCCACTAATACAGACTCGGTTAAGGCAGCGGAGGACATTGCCACCTGCTCCACTCCTAATACCAGCTGGGTTAAGGTGGAAGATGGGCATTGCCACCTTCTCCGCTCCTAATACCAGCTGGGCTAACGTGGGGGGGAAGCATTGTCACCTGCTCCACTCCTGATCCCAGTTGGGTGAAGGAGGGCGAGCATTGCTATCTGATCTGCTCCTGATCCCAGCTGGGTGAAGGGGGTGGGAATTGTCACCTGATCTGTTCCTGATCCCAGCTGGGTTAAGGTGGGGGTGGGCATTGCCACTTGCTCCACTCCTAATACCTGCTGGGTTAAGGCAGTGGGTGGGCAAAGCCAACTGTTCTGCTTCTGATCCAAGCTGGGTGAAGGGGGGGGGTGTGCATTGTCATCTGTTCCGCTCCTAATACCAGTTGGGTTAAGGTGGGGGTTGGCATTGCCATCTGCTCCGGTCCTAATAATAGCTGGGTTAAGACAGGGGGCAGGCATTGCCACTGGCTCTGATCTTGATCCCAGCTGGCTGAAGGGGGAGGCATTGCCACCTGCTCCACTCCTAATACCAGCTGGGTTGAGGCGGGGAGAGTGCATTGCCATCTGGTCCACTCCTAATACTGAGTTAAGGCAGGTCGAGGCCATTGCTACCTACTCCACTCCTAATACCAGCTGGGTGAAGGCAGGAGGCAAGCATTGCCATCTGCTCTGCTCCTGATCCCAGCTGGCTGAAGGGGGAGGCATTGCCACCTGCTCCACTCCTAATACCAGCTGGGTTAAGGCGGGGAGAGTGCATTGCCATCTGCTCCACTCCTAATACCAACTGGGTTAAGGCGGGGTGAGGCCGTTGCCACCTGCTCTGCTCCTAATATCAACTGGGTTAAGTTTTGTGGTGGGTATTGCCACCTGTCTCACTCCTAATACCAGCTGGGTGAAGGCAGGAGGTGGACATTGCCAACTGCTCTCATCCTGCTCCCGGCTTGGGCTTCCCACCATGGCATGTTTTCTGGAGTGACATGGTGCCTTGCCTAGGCTTCCCTCCATGGCAGCGCCCTATGGTGGTACACCAGGGTATAAAGTGAGTTGTCTGAAATACACTTACTAAATTATATAGTAAGAAGATATGTCTGTCAGTAGCTCCAGACCCTCATCTTACAGACAGACTTTTAACTGGAGATTTGAGATCTGTACACACAGAACACATACTCTAGCACCAAGGTATAGACCATCCTACTATATAAAAGGCTAACCATGTTCCGGACAACTCACTTACTACCCTGGTGCACCACCAGAGGGTGCTGCCATGGAGGAAAGCCCAGATAAGGCAGCCCGTCCCTTGAGAAAGCGTGCAGCAGAGGGAAGCCCAGGCTGGGATCAAGTGTGGAACAGGCGCTAATGCCCACTACCTGCGTTCAACAGGGTGGGATGAGGAGCAGAGCAGGTTCAATGCCTGCCTCTGCCTTCACCCAGCTGGGATCAGAAGTGGAGCAGGTGGCAATGCCCACCTCCCGACACCACCCAGCTGGTATCAGGAGCAGAGCAGGTAAAAGGTTCAATGCCTGTCTCTGCCTTAACACAGCTGGGATCAGAAATGGAGCAGATGGCAATGCCTGCCCCCCTTTCATCCTGCCAGAATCAGGTCACAACAGGCAGAAATTCCTGTCCCACTTCACCAAGCCAGGATCCAGCATGCAGCAGGCAGCAATGCCGCCCCCCCTTCACCTGGCCAGAACCAGGTGCAGAGCAGGAGATAATGCCCACCACCCTTTACCAGTGGGAAATACCAGCTGGGATCAGGAGGGAAGCAGGTGGCAATGCCTGCCCCCCGCCTTCACCCAGCTGGGATCAGTAGCGGAGCAAATGGCAATGCTTGCCCCCTGCCATCACCTAGCCAGGACCAGGCACAGAGCAGGAGGCAATGCCCACTCCCCCCTTCACCCAGCCAGGATCCAGAGTAGAGCAGGTAACAATGCCCACTCTCCCTTCAAAGCTGGAATCAGATGTGGAACAGGCAGCAATGCCTGCCCCCCTTCACCCAGCTGGGCTCATGCACCAAGTAGGTGGCAACGCCTGCCTCCCCTGCCTTCACCCGGCTGGGATCAGGAACAGAGCTGGAGGTAATGTCCAACCACTCTTCACCCAGCTGGGATCAGGAGAAGAGCGGCCAGTAATACCTGCCCCCTCTTCACCCAGCTGAGATCAGGAGGGGAACAGGTGCCAGTGCCTAGTGCCCTTCACCCAGCTGGTATCAGGAGTGGAGCAGGTGGCAATGCCACCTCTCCCCACCTTCAGCCAGCTGGGATCAGGCACAAAGCAGGATACGATGTCCAACCCCCCTTCACCCGGCAGTCACGGAGGAGGAGGCAATGCCCACTTGCCTGCTTTCCCCTTTCTAGAGCCTGTTGTATTTTTTCCCACAATGGGCTTTGTTACTAGTAATTATATAAATCATATGCCTTTGAAAATGGGGAACACATTTCATTAGGGGTAATTTTAAATGTCTTATCCCTGCTGCTTCAGCCTCCATATTACCATTTTGATTCACACTTCTACAAATTAGCATTCTGGCTGCTTCCACACACGTTGGATAATGCACTTTCAATGCTCTTTAGTGATCATTTGGAACTGAGTTTTCGTGTGTGGAACACAAAATCCACTTCTAAAGGATAACTAAAGTGCATTGAAAGTGCATTATTCAACGTGTGTGGAAACGGCCTCTGATTTTGATTCACACTTACACAATTTGAACCGATGACTATGTAAATAAAAAACTATTTTATAATGACTTGTACCAAAATTATACACCAATTAGTGGGGAATCGACATTATACATTGTATGTCATTATACATGTCATATCTATCTATCTATCTATCTATCTATCTATCTATCTATCTATCTATCTATCTATCTATCTATCTATCTATCTATCTATCTATCTATCTATTTATTTATTTGTGTATTTTATTTTATCATATTTATGTGCCACCCTCCCCACAAACGGGCTCAGAGCAGTGCACAATAAAATACAGAGTTACAAAATTAACAACATAAAATACAGAAAATCAAGCACAACAGTCTAAAACATCAGGTGTTTTTTTTTAAAGAATTTTTATTGGGTGGGTTTACAAACATAAACAAAAAAATCAATATCATTATCCACCCCATTCCATTTTCCCCATCCTTCCCCCCCCCCCTTTTCTGGTGACTCCCAGCAGCTTTCCATACCCAACTTAATCTAAAAAGTATATCGTATAAATTCTTAAAATCTATAATAATAATATAATATATATCTATATTATACATACTAATCAAATCTCTTTAGTTATCTTAACTATCTACACTAACTATATTACTTATCTTAGTTAAAAATATAAAAATTACATAAGTAATAATAAGTACATATGCTAACTAAAACAAAATTGCATATATATATATATATATATATATATATATATATATATATATATATATATATATATATATATATATATATATATATATATATATATATATATATATAACATACTATTCCTTTATACCATTTAACTATAATATCTATATTTCACACATATTCCCTGTAACCTTATTACTCATATTTATACTCCCCTGTAATAGACTATACTAATCCAATAAAATATAGTAAGATATACCCCTTTTTAAGCTTAAGTAAGTTTCTATCTCCCCTAATTCTCCAAAGACCACAATTTCCCCTTCATGTCCCACTTTTTTCCCACATATTTCTTAAATTTTCCCCAGCTTGATGTATAGTCCGGTTCTTCTTGTTCTTTCAGTTTCCTTGTTAATTTATCCATTTCTGCCATATTCAAAACTTTCAGAATCCAGTCTTCCATAGATGGTATCTCCTGAGTCTTCCACATCTGTGCATAACACATTCTAACCGCCGTGATCATATAAAACACCATAACTCTGTCCATTTTGTCAAAATCTTCTAGGTTCATACATAATAACAGCAATTCCCCGGTTTTATTTATATTCCTTTGTAAAATATCTGACATAACTTTAACTATATCCCCCCAGAACTGCTTAGCCTTATCACAAGTCCACCACATATGATAGAATGAACCTTCATGCTGTTTACATTTCCAACACTTATCAGACATCTGGCTATTACCATTGGCCAACTTCTTAGGTGTTAAATACCATCTATACAACATTTTATATACATTTTCACGCACAGTGGTACATGCTGAAATCTTAACTACATTTTTCCAAACCTTTTCCCAAGCTTCCATTGAAGTTTCCTTATTACAGTTTATTGCCCATTTGACCATCTGAACTTTAACAACTTCCTCCTCTGTAAACCATTTCAATAATATCTTACATATTTTAGAAATTATTTTCTTCCCCCCCTGAAGCAAACACTCCTCAATCTCAGAATTTTGTAGTCTAAAACCATTTTTTCTTTTATCTTTCTCATATAAGTCTTTTATCTGCATATATTGAAACCATCCATATTGGAAGGGCAATTCTTCATTACCTTTAAGCATATAGTTATTCTGTTGTATCTCAAGAATTTCTTTATATGTCAACCAGTCTTCCCCTGCATAGTCTGTTCTTGGATTTACTACTTCCGCAGGAATAATCCACATTGGTATAGTCTCTTCTATATATTTCTTGTATTTAGTCCATACAACAAACAAACTTCTTCTTACATAATGGTGTAAAAACATAGAATCTGCTTTTACTTTGTCATACCATAAATATGCATGCCATCCAAATAGTTTATTATATCCTTCCAGTGCTAACAACTTCAGCTTCTTCAATGTCATCCATTCCTTTAGCCAGTCCAGACATATCGCTTCATGATATAATTTAAAATTTGGTAATTGTAATCCTCCTCTTTCTTTCGCATCATAGAGTACTTTCATTTTAACTCTGGGTTTCTTTCCAGCCCAAACAAAGTTTAGCATCGCTCTCTGCCACTTCTCAAATTGTTTACTGTCTTTAACAATAGGTATTGTCTGTAGTAGAAACATCATTCTTGGAAGAACATTCATCTTGATTACTGCAATACGACCTAACCAAGACAAGTTCATTTTATTCCATCTAATCATATCTTTATCTATTTGTTACCATAACTTGTCATAGTTACTCTTATATAAGTCAATATTCTTCCCTGTCACTTCCACTCCCAAGTATTTAACCTTGTTCACTACTTCACATTCCACCTTGTCCATCAACTCCTTTTGTTGTTGTTTAGTCATATTTTTACACAGTATTTTGGATTTCACCTTATTAATTACAAAACCCGCTACATTTCCGAAATCCTTCATTTTCTTCATCAATTTTGGCATGCACTCCATTGGATCTTCCACTATCACCATTATGTCATCAGCAAAAGCTCTTACTTTGTATTCAAATCCTTTAGTCCTCAATCTTCTTATTGAGTTATCTTCTTTTATTTGCCTAAGTAAGATCTCCAATACCATTACAAACAGAAGTGGGGAGAGCGGACACCCTTGTCTTGTTCCTTTTATTTCCAACTTTTTTGTTACATCCGAGTTAACAATTATATTTGCAGATTGGTTTTTATACATTGCCTTTATTGCTTGTATAAATTTCTCTCCCAACTGCATCTTCTCCATTGTTGCAAACATAAAATCCCAGTTCAAATCGTCGAACACTTTCTCCGCATCCACAAAGAAAAAGCCAACCTGCTTCCCTGGATTTTTATCATAATACTCAATGGCATTCAACAACACTCGTAAGTTATCTTTTATTTGCCTTTCCGGTAAAAAGCCGGCTTGGTCCTCATCAATAAATTCCACTAGCCAGGCCTTAAGTCTTTCCGCTAATATCTTTGCAAATATTTTATAGTCATTATTAGTTAGAGATATTGGTCTGTAGTTCTTAACATTACTTAAGTCTAATGCCTCCTTCGGTATCAGTGTAATATTAGCCTCATTCCATGTATCTGGCATCTCAACCCCTTCCAATATTTCATTCATCATTTTTTGCATCAGTTGTTTCAAGTCCTCTGCCATCACTTTATAAAATTTTGCTGTAATTCCATCTGGTCCCGGGGCTTTACCAACTGTAGTAGCTTGTATTGCTAGTAACACTTCCATTATTGATATCTCAGCACTCAGCTTCTCTTTCAACTTCTCCGGCACCTTTGGTAAGTCAATCCTGTCAAAATAGTCTCTTATCTTTTCATGATCCACTATTTTTTTCTGATATAACTTGGCATAGTATTTGTAGAATGCTCTCTCAATCAACCCTTGATCATATAATTCCTTCCCCTCTTCTATAATCCTACTTATTGTTCTTTTCTCTCTCTTTTTCTTTAATTGCCACGCCAAATATCTCCCTGGTTTATTAGCTCCTTCGAATGTTCTTTGCTTCATTTTCTTCAACTCCCACTCCACTTCTTTATTTTCCATAGCCCTAATTTGTTCTTGCAGTAACTTTATTTCATACAACAATTTCTTTTTGCCTGGTCTCTTTTTCAATTGTTGTTCAACTTGAATAATTTTTTCCTGTATCTCTTTTAGTTTCGCTTCTTTTTTCCTCTTCTCTCTGCCATTTACGTCCATCAACACACCTCTAATTACAGCTTTATATGTGTCCCAGACCATGTGCATTGACACCTCTTTATCCACATTAGACTGAATAAAAAACTTCGTTTCTTTTCTCAACACCTCAACACATTCTGGGTCACTCAAAAGATCCTCATTAATTCTCCATCTCCATTTCTTGTGTTTCATTCCAAATCTCCACATCACAGGATTATGATCCGAACTAACTTTTGGTAATATGTCAGTCTCTTTTGTAAACACTACCAGTTCTTTAGACGCCCAGATCATATCTATTCTCGAAAAAGATTGGTGACTAGATGAAAAAAAAGTATACTGCTTCAGTTTAGGATTGTATTTTCTCCAGACATCTTCTAAATTTTCTTGTTCCTGAATTTCAAAAAGAGACTTTGGTAATTTTCCCATCCTTACTTTACTTGTTGATGAACTTTTATCCAATTGCAAATCTACCACTCCATTAAAGTCTCCGGCTATGATTACCTGGTCATAAGTCCACTGCTCCATTTGTTCTCATAAATCTTTGAAAAATATATCTTTGGAGCCATTTGGCGCATATAGTCCAAGTACCATAGTTTTCTTTGCATTACATAAACATTCCACAGCCAGGTATCTTCCATTTTTGTCAGACACAATTAATTTAGGTTGTAACTCTTCCTTTATATATATAACAATTCCCCTCTTTTTTTGCTTTGTTGCCAAAACAAATTGTTTCCCTAACTTTTTGTTAATTAAATATTTAACATCTTGATCTCTAATGTGAGTCTCTTGTAGACAAATCAAATTACTTCTTTGTTTAGCTAGCCAATGTAACACAGCTTTACATTTAGAGGGTGAATTAAGTCCATTAACATTCCATGAAATTAATTTGTACTCCATAATTATAATCTAGATGAGCTAGGAAAGTCTTTGCCATTCTCCATCAAAAAGACATCCATTTCATATTTCGATTTTATCACTTGTCTCCCTGATTGAAATTCAAAGGTCACTCCTTCCGGTAGCTCCCATCTATATCTGATTTCCGCTGCCCTTAACTTTTGTGTTAAATCTCTATACTTTTTCCGATCCTGGAGTACTTTACGTGGTACTTCTTTCATAATTCGAATCCATGTCCCGGCTACCTCCAGTGGAGTTTCAAAGTGTCTTCTGATTATTTCCTCCTTCATTCTCTTTGTGGTCAATTGGACAATAATATCTCTTGGTAAGTTCTTTTGTTCTGCATATTTTGAGTTGACTGCATACGCGATATCCAAATGAGTCATCATTTCCTCCTCTGTTTGCCCCCAAAATTTTGCCAATATTTCAGCTACTTGTTTAAGGGCAGATCCATCCATTTTTTCCGGAACTGCCCTCATGCGAATCTGTCTGTCCATTGCTTTGCATTCCATCATCACAATTCTTTCGCCCATACTCACAGTCTCATTCTGTATAGCCTCTGCTTTATTCTCCCCATCCTGCACCATCTGTTGCATTTCTTGCACCTTTTGTTGGGTATTCTGTAAATCTGTTTTTATTGCCTCCATCTCTTTTTTAACTTCCATAATTTCTGATTTAATCGCTTCTTTCATTTCCGTCATTAAATTTTGCTGTAATTGTTGTATCATCTCCCGAATTTCTTTATTTCCCTCTGTTATTTTCTTATCCAAGTTCTCAATGGCAACCTGCCAGTCCTTTTCTTTTTTGGAGGCCATTGGACTTGCCTTGGGTCCCCACGAATCAGCTCTCTTTCTTAACTCTGTCTTCTTTTTAATTCAAGTCTCTATTTTTATATATCAAAATTTAAACGTTTGCCCTCAATTAAAATGGTGATTGAGGCTTCCCTTACCCTTAAAATGTCGGGCAATGTTTCTCTATGATTTAAAATGTCAGGCGATCTTTCTCTATGGAAATGCTGTCACACCGATGATCTTCCCTTACTTTCAATGGTGAATCCTTTACTTCCGTTTCCTTTCCCTTACTTTCAATGGTGGGTACTTCACTTCCTCTTCCAGCTTTGTTTTTCTTCTGGGTCCTCCTGATCTTCCTGACCTCCCTCGCTGCTCTTTCTCTCTATCTCCTCTCTATCTATTGTCCTCCACTTCCTGTCATGCGGCACACCTTCCAATTCCCACAATCTGCCCACCGCGTCGCTATCTCCCCAACCGCAGGTATGCAAAACAATATTCTTCTTAGCTCTTTTTAACTTTTTCTCACTCTCCAAACTCCAATTAAATTACTCAGTCTTTTAATATACTTTTTCAGCTTGGTAACTCAGTCTTTAGTTCTTTTAAAATTACGGTCTTTATTCTGTAAAACAGTCCGTTGGGGGAGATAGTAATCTTAACACAAACTTCTTGGGATGTACTCACTGCTTCAAATGTCCAAATCTGTTCAATTCCGTTCCCGAGGCTTGGGGAACGACGAGCCTATGTCAATTTAATGACTCCCAAAGCTGCTGCAGAGATTTTGGCCGCCCTTCTCTGAGGAGGATCTCAAGGCTTGGGAGGAAAGCCCTTAATTCAGAGCCTCCCACCCACCGAGACCCTTCACTCTCAGGGCTAAAAGTGTTCCTGCCGGATTTCTGGCTAAAATCCGGGAGCTGTGGGCGATCTGAGAGCCCCACCAGCCCAAAAAACAGCACCTCGGATGATCCAGAGCTCCGAATCATGTCGGTCTCGCCATTACCCCAACCGGAAGTCTAAAAAAACATCAGGTGCTGTTAACAGATACAAAAGACTACTATTACAAAAGCTACAGGCTCAGCTGTGATGCAATGCCCAAGGCAGTAGGGGATGGAGTGTGGTAGCCGGAGGGGGGACAGATCGCTGGCACTCAACCAAAGGCCCGGTGGAACATCTCTATTGTGCAGGCCCTGCAGAACTGTAACAAATCGTGGAGGACCCTGATCTCCATCTGAAGACAGATCTCTGTCTTTGGGTGCTACATCTCTGAAGATGCCAGCCACAGCTGCTGGCGAAACGTCAGGAACTACAATGCCAAGACCACGGCAATATAGCCCGGAAAACCCACAACAACCATCGTTCTCCAGCCATGAAAGTCTTCAACAGTACTGTACATGTTCAAGCAGTATATTACAAGTTCCTACGTGCCTGTTTCCCAGTGGGAATCCTAGTCCACCCTTACAGCAGGTAGTTTAAACAAAAAATTACTAAACCAGTCAGTTATGTACAAATACACTTTTCAAAGTCTTACTCTTTGGTGTTCATCTAAGTCTGTGTCCCCTCCCCCCAATTACTTGACCCAACACCCAAAGCCCTGGGGCAGAATCAAATTCATCTACTGTGAAAATACAAAAGTGATTGCAAGGACAAAGAAAAAGAAACTTGAACTCCCACAGCTACTGCACAGCCACAAAATCATTCAGCAGCTGCTTGAGGTTGAGTGTAGCAAGGTAGTGAGTGATTATAAGTGATCTCACAGCTGTAAAAACAGTATGTTCCTCTGCTGGATATGTTTGTCACAAAATTTTGCAACATTCCTAATTATCTCCAATTGGCACCCAAAGTGAAAAAGCAAGTTTATGAGTTCATTCCACCAGTCCAGAGCCAAAGCCGAAAAGGCCCTGGCCCTGGCCAAGCCCAAACGAATGTCCCTTAGGCTCGAGATCACCAGTAGAGTTGTGTGTGGCCACAAAATGTGTCCTTCACCTTTAATGCAGCCCAGTGTAATAATTTTTGGCTAATCTCAATAGTTAATCACAACAACAATAATAATTATGGTTGTTGGGGGTTTTCCGGGCTGTCTTGCCGTGGTCTTGGCATTGTAGTTCCTGACGTTTCGCCAGCAGCTGTGGCTGGCATCTTCAGAGGTGTAGCACCAAAAGACAGAGATCTCTCAGTGTCACAGTGTGGAAAAGATGTAGGTCATTTGTATCTACTCAGGAGGGGTGGGGTTGAGCTGAGTCATTCTGTAAGAGTTTCCCAGGGTGTGGAATGCTAATGGCGGGAGGCTTCACTGTATCCTGAGGCGGTTCTTTTGCATATGGATTGGTGCTTGATGTGCTAATCTTCTCTGCAGGGCTATTGTCGGGTGTGGAGTGTTTTGTTGTCCACACCCGACAATAGCCCTGCAGAGAAGATTAGCACATCAAGCACCAATCCATATGCAAAAGAACCGCCTCAGGATACAGTGAAGCCTCCCGCCATTAGCATTCCACACCCTGGGAAACTCTTACAGAATGACTCAGCTCAACCCCACCCCTCCTGAGTAGATACAAATGACCTACATCTTTTCCACACTGTGACACTGAGAGATCTCTGTCTTTTGGTGCTACACCTCTGAAGATGCCAGCCACAGCTGCTGGCGAAACGTCAGGAACTACAATGCCAAGACCACGGCAAGACAGCCCGGAAAACCCCCAACAACCATCGTTCTCCGGCCGTGAAAGCCTTCGACAATACAACAATAATAATTAATTAGAAATTTTATTTGCATAGAGTTCCCTGCCTAGTTGGTGCTTTGAATATTTTATGTAATACAATAAAATGCAATTTGTGCTCAAGGTGTTTTACATAGTATAACAAAATGCAATTATACAATATCCACTTGAAACAGATTTTTAAAAAGGGGAGAGAGGAGAGGGAAGCTACATTCTAGAGTCAGCATTTTTAAATTAGCAATGGTCACCAGGATCCCTACATAAATTAGATTTTCCATTAAAAATGGCAAGCCTTCCACCCTTTATAGCGTATTTTCCTCACCAATGCCCTTAGCATAAACACACACATACACACACAACCATAATATTTGTGATTTTTTTAAAAAAAAAAATGTAGGTGAGCAAAAATTCCTGCTCTTTGAAGTGGCCAGAAGAACTATATGTCTAGTTTGGATTAGTTATGCATTCTTTCCAAACTAAAAGCAAGTTGAGCCTTGTTGTTCATCATGCTGTGGCTTCTCAGGGAATTCCATATTCATTAAGACAAGTTGGCAGATAGGAATTTAGGAGAGTGTGGGATTTATTCAGGAAACTGACGCAATATGGGCATGAGGGAACATTTCTTTTCTGATAAGTACTGTGCACACCTTCTCATGTGGATTTGTGAGACATTTTATTTGCATAAACAGCTGTCTTCTTACCTCATTGCAGCAGCAACAAATAGCTCCATCTAAGAAAACTGCCATAATAGATCGTATTCTTATTCTTCAAACCACTCCTCCTCTTCTTCTTGCAGCTGCTTTCTGCAACCACAGAGGGGTAAGAAAAAAGCAACAGGAAGATTACATTGTTTGCTGATGCCATCATGAATCTTGCCACGATAAGAAAAAGTGTCGGACTTTGTAATCCTAAAACTGAGCCGATAATTGAGGAAATCTATATTTCTGTTATCTTGCACTGAAGTCAATGTAGCTCATCTTGATTTGCCAGGTACTGCCTTCTCACCTGGATATCAGAGAGGTTGTTAAGAGGCAGATGAGTGAAAAAAACAGCCATCCAATTAAACTACAAAATTCTGAAAAGGTCAGCATAGTACAGGTTACTAGAGTAGTTCACAGAACAAATGAAACATTTAAATGCCAGTATTTCATCCAGGTAACAAAAATGGTAGGTGGATAAAATTTAGGAAATTTTGATCAGGTGAAAAACAGTGACAATTAAGGTTGGACTGATATCCTCCCCCACCTTCTTTTTTATTTTATTTTTTTGCACTGTTCACACACCTGATGCTGTATAGGTCTTTTCTGATGAGATGGATGATACCTTACAAAAGCCAAATATGCAACATTACAGAATTATACATACCACAGAATTCCAGATGCACAGTGGAAATGCATGTATGCAGTATAGACTCATTCTGTTCTTATTGCTTCCTACTATCTTGTTTCTATACTTTAAAATACTTTATACTGGCTTTTGAAAAACATTGGAAAGTATAACATTAACTCAGTTTTTAATAATATAGAAGATATCAGTAGAATTAAAAGTAGTCTGAATGGTCAATTTTACATGTTTCACTCTATCACAGATTTATAACAAAAAACATAATTGATTTTCTATCTATGTAACCTGTTGCAGCCGTCATTTTAATCAGGATCATCTGTCTCCTAAAGAGTCTCTTTTCTTGGTCTCTTCAAGTTTCTTATTCCTCTCCTAATTGATCAAATACTCTATGGCACAAAATACATCCCAACCAGTTGTATGTAGGATTATTATCTCAATTGCATTCAAAATGGAAGTGAATGAATTAGAATACTTGTTTGGAAAAGATGGATGGATTGACCTCTGAGAGTATTTTCATTGTTGCATAGATCTATCCAATGTACTGCAAATTGGTATTGAAATTTCTACTGAACATTTACAGGAGCCCCCTTATGAGTATGACAGCATTCTATTCTAGTTGCACCCTCTTTCAGCAAGAGAAATTGTAGTAAGCTTGCATTGACTTAGAACAGATCCAATCGATTTTGTACAATGAAAATTGAGCAGGACCATACTCCAAATGAAAACTTCTCTGCTACATTGTCTGACTGAAAATATTCTTTATGATAGGAATTGCAGCAGCAGTGATGATCTAACGAAAAATCCAAAGTCCAATATGCTTTATTAAGACCCACCAAAATGATGCAAACACTGCAAGCTTTCAAGTGCTTCAGAATTCTTCATCGGGTTGGATGTTAAAAAATAAAGAAAAAGAAAAGAAAAAAGAAAAGAAAAGAAAAGGAGATTTAAAAAATCAGGCTATGACCTTCTTCTGTGAAAAAAGTCATGCAGACTTTGGAAGCATTGGAATCAGGGCAGAACTGACATTAGCTACAGTTGGTCTTGTGGGAAGAAGTTTGTTTCATTTTAAAGAGTTGCAGTAAAATGTCATGAGAACAAATGTATACATTTTATTTCTTTAGAAAATATATATCCCTCTATTCCAGAAAATCTACTTGAGATAACTCACAAAGTAAAACATAACAACATCATAAAACAACACTCAAGTGAATAAGATAAACAAACTGGTATAGACTCAGCTTGCCATGGCAGGGCCAGATCTAGGGTTGCCGGCACCGAGGGCAACCCAAGTCTGGCCCTGCGTGCGCACCAGTGCTGCATGATGATGTCACTTCTGTGACATCATCAGGCAGGGTGGAGAGTGCCACCTGCTCAGCAAGCTGGGTGTCCAGGCACACCATGGAGTTGGCGCAGGACAGGGGGCGGCCTCCCACACTGCCTTTTGCCTGCCCTGCAGAACAGGAGGCATGCGGCAAGCCACCCGCCCTCTGTCCTGCGTGGCAGGCAAATGGCGCGGGTGGCCTCCCAGCCCCCCCCCCCCCGCACTGCCTTTTGCCTGCCCAGCAGGACAGGGGGTGTGAGGCAAGCCAGCCGCCCCCTGTCCTGCAGGACAGGTGAAAGGCAGAGCGGGGGGCTAGGAGGCTGCCCGCGCTGCCACCCGTGCTGCTGCCCACGTGTTCCCAATGACTGGCAGCTGTGTTTGGCGCCCCCTCCTTGGTGGCACCGGGGGCAGACTACCCCCCTGCCCCCCCTTGATCTGGCCCTGTGCCATGGCATATAAGACATGTCTCAGCCTAGAATGTTCCTGGAAAATGAAAATCAAATATGGGTCAAATATGTGCACCCTTCCTGCAAAAGAAACAAGATAACAAAGTCTGAGGTTGATGGTCTAAGCAGTTTATTCAAATGGCTAACTTACATTAAAACTGATTAAAATATTCTAGTATGTTTTAAAGGAGGGATGCACCAAATTATCTTACTTGGACAATCACCATTTGGGCAATTCCACACTGGGTTCAAATTTGGCAAGCAATTATTGTGGCCTTGTTTTTGCTTAGCTGCACATGGAAATGTCATCCCTATTCTCCAACATGCCAAAAAGATAACTTAGAGTTTCATGCTTTTCAGAACCGAGGACTTTCCCTCAAACCCACTCTACCATAAAACAAATGATGACTGTTACAGAAATGGTTCTCCTTTACACTAGACCAGTGCATGGGAGTTTGTTTCATTTTGTTTGTTTTTGTTACTCATTCCAAAAGGTACTGTTTTGTTATTAGTTTTTTTCATAAGGTTTTATTTCATCATTGTTTCTTTTGTTATTGTTTATTTTTATAATGCTATTTCATTATTATTTCTCATTGGTTTCAATGGAAGATGCCCAACCCCAAGTGGGTTTTTACCTTTATAGGTTTCTGTTCAAATTAAACGAAATTAAGGAGATTTGTACCACTCCCATAGGAGCACACTTCCAGATTTTGGAAAGATAGAATAAAGAGGCTGCCCTTTTTGAAGTGCTCACATTTAACACTGAATTGAGATAAAAGATGCCCAACACACAGCAACACAGACAGCAGTGAAAATATGGCATTGCAGCCACTTAGCATGAAGGAAGAGGAGAAAGGGGCAGACTGACAAGGCAAGGGCATCTGGTGGCATCTGGACAGTGAAGCAGCAGGAGGAGAACACTGAGATAGATTTGTTTGCTCAAGAGATAAGGTTTGGAGAGCAGTAGGCAAGCAAGGGAGCACAGACTGCAAGGCAAAATTTGGCACAGCAGGGAAGGTACTGGGAAGACAGTAGAAGTCTTCTTTGCACCATATCCTTCAGGACTGGAATGCCTCACACATGTATGTAATCTTAGTGGCTACAACTTGCAGTCAATCAAGAAAGACCAAAGCCTCTCCCCCCCCCGCTCCCCCCCACTCCTTCCCTTGAGGAATGCAGCTTATGCACTTACTAGGAAAACACAGGCTGCCTTATAAAAGTGAAAACAGTAGAGCCAAAGAAAGACAAAATTTCAATAATGGAAGAAAGAGCACAAAATGAAAGAAAATCATAGGGCTGTGTGTGTTGTTGTTGTTACAGGCTGTTTAGATTGTCAATTAGTTTCATTTTCATATTAATTACAATAATTATGAAATACTTCAATTTTGTAATTATTGTAATTAATAAAAAAGAAATGTACACAAGTCTGTTTCACACATGATGTCTCTCATCATGATTGCCCAAAAGCCTAACCTTTCCTGAGCAACCTGCCCAATTCCTGTCAAACAAAATATGGCCAACTTGTTAAAGGCCAGGCCTATTTAATCCACCTTCAGAAACATCATGAAGAATACTAAAATGATCCTGCTAATATGTCAATCATAGGGAACTTTCCTAAAACTCCTGCTTGATAATGAACTGACTGGCTAATCCCATGATGCTACACTGGAGGGCAGGTTAGTCAGCAAGACATGGCAAATATCTGAATAGGAAAGGCAGGGCTTGCTTATAAAGCATGTTCCTAACATCTACAATAGCAGACATACAAGTTTAATATGCTAAAACTTCTGTGCTTCTTTCCTTTAGAAGTTTTTCACCTTTCATCACTTTCCTTCTCCCTTATATACATATCTTCTCCTCCCCTTTCATCCTCTTAGGCCCTTCCCTTCCTCTTCCTATCTTGACCTACAATTCTCCTTGAAGTCTTTGAAGTGAAAGGTTTAAATGTCATGTTAGCAAGTACAGAAGAAAAGCTGAGTTTGATGGTCTAATTCATTACACCAATACAAGTGCTACAAATCACAGCAAAATTTGGTACACTTAGCGATTTCTTCTCCATAAAACCCTAGAACTGAGATCAAGAGTGGTACTGATCATCAAAACAAACACATATTTATAGAGTTGTGTCAGATTATTCCGCACCTGACTTTTACATCTGGCTCTAAGAGGACTGATTTAATCCCTCATTTAATGAGCACTCAGTGCATTTTTTTAAAAAAAAACCTTTTGAAATTAATGATTTTTTTAAAGTACCACCCTTCCAGTGGTTAAATAAACATGGGGGGGGGGACACAACACATTCTTTTAAGAAGTAAGGAAAGAATTAATGCTTATGTTCTGGAATAGACTAGCAATGTAAAAAGTCATTAGTTATTACTTCAAACACCATCAGGTAGGTCAGTCAGTCAATCTTTATTATGGTCCATAAGCCATTCATAAACAGAAAAAAACCCCACAATCATTCTAATCACTAATAGTGGTATTTCCACATACAACATCAACCTAGTAAAGTTGACAATCTAGGGGGCAGTATCCAAATAAATTGTGCACATGATACTATCTCTGCCTGTAGTTTCATTGTAGAGCACATAAACTTGGCTACGTATACAGTAATTCTTAGATCAGCACAAATTGCACTGTTCACTATGGGTGACACAGTCAATGTACATATTATCCGACTTCTTCTGAAGTGCATTGGTCCATTTAGCACTGAGATCCTGTTACTGGAGATGCCAGAGACTGAACCTAGGATATTCTCCATACAAAGTATAGGCTCTACAACTAAGCCATAGCTCTTCTCCTGAATCTCCTAGGGGTGGGCAGAAGGTCACTCAAGAGAGACCAGTGACCAGTCACTTACCAAGCAATTAGATGGCCCCTTCCTGGCTGGACACAGAGTGGCTTGGTTGGGGGCTGCATTTGCAGCCCCGTTAGAAGGAAAGGCTGACTGCGCCTTTCCTGGGCATCTGGGGCTTTGCTGGGGTGGGCGGAGCTTAGGACATATAAGATTACTTTGTCCCCTCCCCCTTCAACAGGCAGTTGCCACATTCACTTGAGGAGGTCAGAGCCGTGTCTGCTCATCCCTTCCTGAGCATCAGGCCTGGGCCTTCAGCGGTGGCGCTGTTTCAGCGCGGCTCCCCTGCCCTTGCCAACTTACAGGGTAGTGGTTGCAAGGCGTGCTGACGTGGCTTGGAGGAGCATTGGCTGTCACTCGAGAGAAGATACTTAAAGGTGAATACATCAATGTCTTTAGACTCCTTTTTAGAGAACTAGAGAAAAAGGAGAAGGAAGATCTAGATGACAGGGAAAAGGAGCGCTTGAAGTGCAGGAAGGTTGATCGCACCTGGGCAAACTGGCTACCAGGCATGCTGATCTAGGTGGGGGTTATCACTAGGGCACAGACTTGGTGGGCTGCACAATTATTTCAGTAAATATTTATTTATTTATTTATTCAATTTATATACCACCCATCCCAGGGGCTCTGGGCGGTGAACAGTTAAAATTGATAAAAACAAAACTAAAATCAATATACAAATAATAAAACAAATTAACAAGGTGCAGTGGTGGGGAGAACCTTCCCCACCCCAAAGGTGGGAGGCCGACATGGCACCGCCCCCTTCAATCACCAAACGCCTGGCGGAACAGCTCTGTCTTACAGGCCCGGCGGAACGATAATATGTCCCGCTGGGCCCGGGTTTCCATTGACAGAGCGTTCCACCAGGCTGGGGCCAGGACTGAAAAAGCCCTGGCCCTGGTTGAAGCGAGGCGGGCTTCCTTAGGGCCGGGGACCACAAGTAAATATTTATTCGCTGATCGGAGCGATCTCCGGGGAACGTACAGGGAGAGGCGGTCCCGAAGATATACCGGTCCCAACCCACTCAGGGCTTTAAAGGTAAGAACCAACACTTTGAACCTGATTCGGAATTCAACTGGAAGCCAGTGCAGCTGGCGCAGGACAGGTGTGATGTGTGACTGGTAAGGTATACCAGTCAGGACCCGTGCCGCCGCATTCTGGACCAGTTGTAGTTTCCGGATCAGGCCCAGGGGTAGCCCAGCGTAGAGTGAGTTACAGTAATCTAGCCTGGAGGTGACCGTTGCATGGATCACTGTAGCCAGGTCCTGGGGCGTCAGGTAGGGGGCAAGTTGCCTGATCTGACGAAGATGGAAAAATGCAGACTTGGCAACCGCCGTGACCTGGGCCTCCATCGATAGGGAGGCATCCAGGAGCACACCCAGACTCTTTACCACTGGCAAAGTTGCCAGTGGTGTCCCATCCAGGGCAGGGAGCTGGATCCCAACATCTGGAAGCCCCCGTCCCAGCTGCAGGACCTCCGTCTTCACTGGGTTCAATTTCAGCCTGCTCTGTTTCAACCATGCCGTCACAGCCTCCAAAGCTCTGGCCAGATTGTCTGGGGCCGTGTCTGGCCGGCCGTCCATCAACAGAAAAAGTTGGGTGTCATCCGCGTATTGATGACAACCCAGCCCAAACCTCCGCACCAACTGGGCGAGGGGGCGCATATAGATGTTAAATAACATTGGGGAGAGTATCGCCCCTTGGGGAACCCCGCACACCAAAGGGTGACGGGCCGATAGATCTCCCCCGAGCGCCACCCTCTGTCCCCGACCCTGGAGAAAGGAGACCAGCCACTGTAAGACTGTCCCCCTAATCCCCACGTCGGCAAGGCGGCTGGCCAACAAATCATAGTCAACCGTGTCAAACGCTGCTGTGAGATCAAGTAACACAAGCAGCGCTGACCCGCCTCGATCCAGATGCCTGCGAAGGTCGTCTGTGAGGGCAACCAAGGCTGTCTCCGTCCCATGGCCAGGACGGAAGCCAGACTGGAATGGGTCCAGGACTAGAGCATCATTCAGGAATTCCTGCAGTTGTACCGCCACCGCCCGCTCAATCACCTTGCCCAGGAACGGGAGGTTCGACACTGGGCGGTAACTGGACGGGTCAGTGGGGTCCAAAGATGGTTTTTTCAGGAGGGGCCGCACTACCGCCTCCTTTAACACTCCTGGAAAAACCCCAGAGCTCAGGGAGATGTTAACAATGGCCTCCAGATGGTCCCGTAGCCCCTCCGAGCTGGCCTTCACCAGCCAGGATGGGCAGGGGTCCAGAGGACAGGTGGTTGGCCTCATCCCCTGCAGGATCCTGTCCACATCGTCCTGAGAGAGCAGGCTGAAATGGTCTAATACGGACCCAGAAGACGGCCAAGGGGTCTCCAGTTCCCTTACTGTATCAACAGTGGGTGGCAGGCCACGGCGAAGGGACAAGATTTTACTCGCAAAATAGCTCGCAAAAGCCTCGCAGCCAATAGTTGAATTAAAGAATTAAATTCGCAGCCAATAGTTGAATTAAGAATTAAATAGATATTATCTATAAGGGATACATGGACTTCTCAGGCACTGCATGGTTGCAGTATGATGAGGAGTTCCGGATGAGTGTGCCCCTTAACCCAAACCTTCGATGGGGTCAGATTCACCAGCAGCTTGGGCTGCAGCAGGTAATGTCTCCTGCCAAGCCAAATATGGGTGACCGCTCTGACAGTGGCCACCTGGTGCAACGGCAACATGCAGCTCAGAGCTCTCACCCCCAGGCGGGGCAGGTGGTTCAACCCCATCTGCTCTGTTGGGAGTATAGCTCCTACGGATTCTGGTCCAGAAAGGCCTGCAGTTTTAAACATCAGTGCCTCATCTGCAGTGGCCCCCACCCTTTCGCATCCTGCCCAAGGCAATTGAGGAAATCAGGTAAGAGAGGGGGAGGGGGAGGTGGTTCCCAGTCTGGCTCTGGAAAAGAGTCCCAGCCCCATAAACCTGAAGATACTTAGGCACCTTTTAGCTGGCTACCCTAAGCATTATGACACTCGTTATTTGTTAGAGAGTTTCAACATAGGTTTTAGAATACCATTTCAGGGCCCTCGGGCCCTCTTTATGTTGGCCAATTTGTGTTCTGTTGTTGGCATGGAGGATGCTGTGTAGTGTAAAATTACCAAGGAGTGTTCTGAGGGCCATGTTTTAGGCCCTTTCAGTTCCCCTTCTATTCCCAATCAGAGGGTTTCCCCTTTGGGTGTTGTGCCAAAGAAGGAGGCTGGTGAGTTCCAACTCATTCACCACCTTTCTTATCCCAGGGGTGGGTCGGTGAATGATGCCATACCTGACCATTCATGCATGGTACATTATACATCCTTTGACAAAGCAGTCAAAGTTGTTAGGCGGTGTGGAGTTGGGGCAGAAATGACCAAATGAGACATTAAATCTGCATTTCGCCTCTTGCCCTTTCATCTTAATGATTCCCTGTGCAGCAGACTTCACGGCTGCAGCCCCAGAAGTTAGGTGACCTGCGGGCTCGATTGGCCTCATTTATGGGAAAGTGTAAGGTTTCCCTGTTGGAACTCCAGCAACTAATAGGACACCTGAACTTTGTGTGCAGAGTTGTGGCACCAGGTCGGGCATTCTTACAACGCCTTTGTGATGCCATGGGTGGACTTAGGCTGCCCCATCATAGGATATGGATTAGTCATGCTACAAGGGTTGATCTAGTAGTCTGGGAAGAATTTTTGTCTTCTTATAATGGGGTTACTTTCTGGAGGGAGGATGTCCTGCAGGAGGCAGAGCTGCAGGTGTTCTCAGATGCTTCTGGGTCCACCGTTTTTGGGGTGTATTTCTGGGGGCACTGGTGTGCTGAGTGGTGGCCTGAGCACTGGGTACATCTAGGGCTCACTTCAGACCTGACTTTCCTGGAGCTATTTTCTATTCTAGTGGCGGTCTGTTTGTGGGGGGCTGAACTGGCAGACCATACTATCCATTTCTGGTGTGATAACCAGGCAGTGGTGTGCATCCTTCATTCCGTCTCATCTAGATCACCACGGGTTATGAGGCTGGTCAAGGTGTTCACACTTAAGTGTTTACGGCTGAACATTTTGTTCTTGGCAAAGCACGTTCCGGGTGTAAGTAACAGCATGGCAGATGCTCTGTCTCACTTACAGATGGAATGGTTTTGGCAGCTTGTCCCGGAGGCCAACTTACAGCCAGCTCAGATGCCCCAGGATCTGTGGAGCCTTGGATGGTAGAGGCGCAAAGGGCCATCCAGTTGGTGATTGCCCCCAGTACCCAGAGATCTTACAATCGGGCAGTACATCAATTATCAGGCTTTAGGCGAGATGCCAGACTGCTGCAGGTATGGCCCATACCCAGGGGTCATTTCATAGAAAAAGAGCTGCAGGAACTCATTAGCATAACTCACTAGCACAACTCATTAGCATATGCCACACCCCTTGACATCACCAGAAGTGTGTCATTGGCAAAACTTATTTCCATAAGCCACACACCCCTGGCATCACCGGAAGTGTGTCAGAGGGCAACACCTTTGGGTGTTGCCTTCAGGTTCCACCCCAAAAATCTCCAGGTATTTTCCAACTCAAAACTGACAAGCCAACCTGGAGAAAAATTGCTTCAAAAGCACAAAGAAAATAGTCAAGATGTTAAATGCTTTTTATTATAAAATCAACAACTCTATAATTAATGATTAACTAATACAAATAACCATAACTGATATATTTAACTAACACAGAACCAATCTACTTTCAAAAGCTGTAAGAACCATAACAATGTCAACTTCAGTCAACAAAAGAATGAAAGCAACACCACACACACACAGCCTCACCCATCCCATGAAAAGAAAGCAGAATGAACTCACTCCAAGTAGCTAAAGCCTCCTCTGCAAAGGCGACCACAGCAGCTCTGCTTACACTCTCTCTCTCTCTCTCTCTCTCACTAACTCACAAATGAAAAAAGCAGAATGAACTCACTCAAGCAGCTAAAGCCTTCTCTGCAAAGGCGACCACAGCAGCTCTGCTTACACTCACTGCCTCTCTCTCTCTTTCTCTCATGAAAAAAGCGGAATGAACTCAAAGCAGCTAGGTGTCCTCTGCACAGCCTGCAGGGCCAAAGGAGGAAGGAATCATGTGGACAGATTCAAGAGCTTCTGGAATGGCGTTCCAGCACATTCCCCCTCAAAATGAGTACTGCCCATACCAGTGAAACTTCTTATGCAGTTCTGTGTGGAGCAGAAAGGTAAGAAGCTGACGGTTAAGTCCATGAGAAGCCAGCTGGTGGCTCCTCTCTTACTAAGTACCAGTTTTGGGTCGTCACAGGCAAGGCTCTCACCAGACAAGGTCCAATTATTTCAGAATTGGGGCTACCTCAATAGCAGCAGCCATGTGTTTTACTGGGCCTGCAATCCAACTGGGGCGTTGGTGGTCTTCGGCTTATAGGGCATACGTGCGACCCTTGATGTCCTTGTAAACTTGTTGGTTCTGTTTTCTTTCTTCAGGCACTCTGTCTCACTGCAAAAGGTTCTGGATCCTCATATGCAGGCCCAGCATGATCTTTTAGGCAGCCCACCAAGCCAGGAGGACACCGATTGGGTCCCAGCTCTGCCTTAGTGAATGGGCCATGGTCGAGTGGCAGAGCTGTAGAGGCCTTTGTTGGCCGGGTTGCTGCCACTCCTCTTTGAGGGAAGGAGCGGTCTACTCCCTCACATCTTAGTCATCAACCTAAGTGGCAATGACCTTGGCTTGGTGAAGGGTAAGGCCCTGTCTTTGCAGACCCAGGAGGATTTGCTATTTATAGGCAAGTCCTGGCCTGGTGTACTAATCATGGGGTCAGTGATGCTTCTATGTCTGGTGTGGCAGGAAGCCTTGCATCATGCAAGGATGAAGCAGGCTAGAAATAAGGCCAACAGAGCCCTAGAAAAATCTCTTGGTGGGGGTCTGGGGATCTACTTGCCATACATCAGAATTTAGGCCAAGTGTGCCAAACTCTATCGAGGTGATGGAGTCCACCTTTTGGTGGCTGGCAACAACATATTTTTGGATGATCTATGCAAAGGGCTGAGGTTGGCCATAAGCCACCTGTGGGGTGTGAGGGCCTAAACAGAGGCTTGACCCTAGTGGTGGCAGGTTAGAATGGAAAATGAGTGGGCCGGTGACCCCCTTGGCACATCCACATTGATGAGGAATTGGGGTCTGTGAGGTGTCATGTCTGAGCCCCATCCATGCCAATTTTAATGATCCTTTTGCTCTGAACCAGTGTATCCTGCTGTAACTCGATGTCATTTACCAATGCCATAACTATTTCTTCCACAGGTTTTCACAGGTGTTTATCAGCTTCCAGTGTTTCTGACCTTGTATGCTACTCCCTCTCCAACTTTGCTATGTCTTGTTTTCTAGTGACTCAACTTGATATTACAAATATGTGAACCGTTCTCACACAAGAAGAGCGCCAAAATCTTGTTTATGATTGGGAAGGGGGAAAGGAGCGGACTTCAATGTTAACAGAGAAGTCTCTCTCACATGATGTCATTCTTGTCAACTTTTACTCTTGCTGCTTAGATGCTTACCTTACTTCTGAGTAGTTCTATGGACATATATATGGAAATGATCTGATTTCTGAATAAAAGCCATTAACCAAGAACCTGTGCTTTGCTGCAATGGTCCAGGGATCTGGCTACCATATCCTGTCATCCATAGCCTGACATCAAGAGCGGCTGGTGGGCTGTGTGGTAGCCAGCTGAGAGGGCAGACTGCCACGTGGCTCCCCTGTACAAGTAAGGCCCTCCTGCTGTACAGTGAGGTGCTACAGGCTTGGAGGGGGAACCATTTGCCTGGCCACTGGGTACAGCCGTGCATTTGTAAGGCTCACCCCTGGGGCAGTGGGGGCTCACCCAAACAGGTCAATGTGGAGGTCTGGAGCGACCCCAGGGCTTGACCTGTACTGACAGTTAGTTAGACCCCTTGCTGTTGTGAGAAGTTATGTTGTATTCAATAAAGTGGCTCAATTTTATTTTCGAGCTTTGTGTCTGCCTTTCATTTCGACTGGGGGGCGGGCAAGATGGCCCCTTCCAGGCTGGATGCTGAGTGGCTTGTTCAGGGGCCACAATTGCAGCCCCATTAGAAGGGAAGCCTGACTGTGCCTTTCCTGGGCATGTGGGGCTTTGGTGGGGTGGATGGAGCTTAAAGCATATAGGCCTGCTCCACCTCCCCTTCAACAGGCTGTTGCTGGGTTCACTCAGCCCACCCATGCTCCCTATTGCAGTGCAGAATTAGTCAGCCACTGTTTATCACCTAGGATATTCTCCATACAAAGCATAAGCTCTACCACTGAGCCATAGCTCTTCTCCTGAATCTGCTAGGGGTGGGCAGATTGTCACTCAGGAGAGACCACTGACCAATCACTTCCCAAGCAATTAAAAGTAGCTCTCCACCACTCTTCCAGTGCTGCTGTAATCACTTTTGTATCCTCCTTTTAAAGTTACTGCAGCATTTCTCTCCTCTTTCTCTTTCATACATGCATACACCCTTGCTCTGCATGGCAAAATCCCAGCACAGCACACTTTCTCATCTGCCTCTCTTACTTCTCAATACATGCACATACACACCCTTATTCTGGATGAAAACAAGACCCCACCACACGCACACACACATCAAAGCTCCTATTTGCCTCTTCCAGGAAAAACTGTATACCTGTTTTCCCCTGCAAGATACATTACATTTTGGGTGATGGTGGTGATTTGCTTTGAGAAAACAGCAAGTTTTCTCCCCCCCCCCCCAAGTACTGCAGACTTCTAAAAAGCTGATTTTTTATACACACTGCCCTTTTGTGATTGGCTACAGCCACCAAGCTGCCATTTATAACTGATAGTTCCAAAGGCTCTTGAAACAAATTAAGTATCATCCAGAAATATAAAGTTTCCTCTTGCATGCTATGAGATATTCTTGCTGATAAAATATTTCAAATCTAATCTGCCTTGGTTACCAGTTATGTCATAGATCAGACATTAAAAACGTCTAGCCTATTCATGGTTTACATTGACTAATATGATGGAAGTTGACAGGGTTCTAGTTACTGAAACTTTATATGGAGAAGGTTAGTGAGCCTTTGATACTCATTGTTAGCAAGTCTTTGGCTCAGAGGGTTTCCCCTTAATCTTTATAGGAGACAACTGTTCATCCATTAAAGGAAAAAATTTTGAAGAAGAATGATATAGTTAATTATCATCAAATCTCAGATCTGACTTTTTGAGGGAAGTTGCAGAAAAAAGTGACAGAGAGACAACAGATCTGTTGTGAACTAAAATGCTAACAATGTATTGCCACAATTACTGAAGTTTAAGCTTTCTTTAAAAAAAAAGTATGTCTCAAATACCTTCCGTTGCAGAGATATAAGGGAAAAGATGCAGGCAGTACATTTTCTCTAGTTCTGCAATGGAGTTACTTGTTTTTTCTACTGATTGGGCAATAGATTAGAATGTTAGATCACAATAATTCAATAGTAATTCATATTACTGTTGTGGTTTTAAAGCCTAAATAAGCTTTCTGATAGTAAGGCAGGTAAAAAATGCATGGAACATAATGTCCCATTGAAAGGATTCATCCATAAATGGTTAAATCAATCCCATATTATATGAATCCAACAGAAATAAATGTCATGTTTAAAAAAAGAAATCCCACCCTTTGATGTTCATCTAAGAAATCTTTATTTAAGTGATGTTAAACTGTATCGGCAGCACTTTATGCCCAGGAATTTTTTGTGGGGAGCAATGCAAACCACTTTGGCAAACATTTGAGTTGTTCAATGACCATTGACCACACCAGGTAATCAGATCACATCTGATCGTTTCACTCAAACACAGTAAGTTTGACTGTTGAAAAATGTTCAACATAAAATTTGCAGCATCCCTAGCTGTGAGACAGAGACAGTACTAGTGGCCTTGGTGAATGACCTGCTTATTGTCATGGTGGCAGAATGTGTGTGTGAGAGTGGGGAGGGGGGAGAATTGCTGCTAAACCTGGAAGTGACATCACTTCCAAGTGATGCTTTAGGATTCTTAGATCGTCACCTTAACTGTCAGGTTTGGATGAAATCCACCCTCCACTTTCTCCTTCTGCTGCAATGTTCAGCATCAGTTTGCAAAGTGAGGGAATTAGCAGGCAAATGCCTGCTGGGGGCAGGCAGGTAGCAACTCTAGACCTGCACCTTATATAAAGATTATTCCTTCTTATTGTTTTTAATTGGATCTGTCAGCAATGATACAGTAGACTACAAGACATTTGAAGATTGGGGTTGATATTAAAAGACTAGAAACAAAGCCCGTTGTGGGAAAAAATACAACTGTTTCTAGAAAGGGAAGAGTGGGAAGGCTGGCATTCTCTCCTCCACCATCACTGATCCCAGCCAGTGAAGGAGGGTGCTAGGCATTGCTACCTACTCCACACATGATCTCAGCAACATGAAGGGGTGGTGGGCTTTGCTACATGCTGCATGTCTGATACAGGCCGGGTAAAGGGGAGCAGGCATTGCCAGCTGCTACACTCCTGATCCCAGCCAGGTAAAGGGAAAACAGACATTGCCTTCTGCTCTGTGCCTGATTACAGCTGGGTGAAGGGGGGTGAGCATTGCCACCTGTGCCCTGCTGGGTGAAGGGAGGAGCGAGCACTACCTCCTGCTCCTTGGCTGATCCTGACAGGCAAAGGCAAGTGGTGGGCTTTGCTATGTGCTCCGCTCCTGATCCCAACTGGGTGAAGGTGGGGGTGGGCATTGCCACCTCCTTCACTCCTAATACCAGCTTGGTTAAGGCATGGGGTGGGCATTGCCACCTGCTCTGCTCCTAATGCCAGTTGTGATAAGTCGGGGGTCGGCATTGCCACCTGCGTCACTCCTAATACCAGCTGGATTAAGGTAGGGGCAGGCATTACCACCTGCTCCGTTCCTGATCCCAGCTGGCTGAAGAGGGGGCAGGCATTGCCACCTGCTCCGCTAATAATATGACCTGGTTTAAGGTGGGGGTGGGCATTGCTAACTCCTCCACCCCTAATACCAGCTGGGTAAAGGCGGGGTTGGCTTTGCCACCTGTTACGCTCCTAATATCCACTGTGTTAAGGTGGGGGATGGGCAATGCCACTTGCTCCACTCCTAATGGTTTGTTATTTCCAGCAGCCCTGGCTCCATCCCCTTCATACCCAGAGAGCCCAACCTCACAGAAAATCTTCAGCAGCCTCTCCTTCAGCCACCCTCCAAGTTTGGTCAAGATTGCATTTCAGATGTCTGAATTACAGATCCCCAAACCAGCCACCCCAGGAAACTTCCAGTAGATACTGGAGTCGCAAATGCCAATTGACTTGCATTGGCTAGCAGCACCAAAAAGTTGCAATGAGGCAAAATCAAACAGAAGAGGATGGGGGAAGAGCTCCCTCACTCATCACACAGACATCTTCCCAGCCGTTGCCTAGGAAATTCATTCTTGCTCCTTGCTCGTATAGAGAAGAATGGGAGTTCTCTGGTTGGCAGGCGGAGCTGCCTATCAAGGTTTTGAGGGCTAAGATTAGTGTTGCCATGACTGCCGAATATCCACCCCTTCATTGTCTAGGGAATTATTTCTTTCTTCTTGCTTGCATAGAGCAGAATGAGAGCTCTCTGCCTGGCAGGC
The DNA here is from genome assembly GCF_028583425.1 of Eublepharis macularius. Taxonomy (NCBI): domain Eukaryota; kingdom Metazoa; phylum Chordata; class Lepidosauria; order Squamata; family Eublepharidae; genus Eublepharis; species Eublepharis macularius. The sequence continues at coordinate 123,598,898 of NC_072792.1, forward strand.
AGAGCTGCCTATTAAGTTATTAAGGGATGCAAAAGTCTGTGGACATCCTCTCCATTGCCTAGGGAATTGATTGATTGGCACCAAGATGTCTGGACTCATGGGCCACGGACCAATGGCCCAGCCCAAATGGACCAAAATTAATTAAAAAGGTGAGTCCCATGAACTGTGTGTTTGTGAACCATGAACCAGGCCAGACTGTGCAAAATTTTTGGTCTGTTTTCTGGACCATGCCCACTTCTACTCATGATAGCAAGTGCTAACTGAACCAGATATTTGGGTTGTCTGGCCCAGGTACTTGGGGAGGGAACTTTTTCAGTACTTTTGGTCAATATCTGAACTCTCATGCTGTCTAATGTATGGCTTTATGGCAGCACCTCTCAGAAAAATGTAAGTGTGCAGGCAAGGATAAGCAAAGTGTAGTTAGATTATCATTGGGGGGGGGGTACTCATATGATGGTGAACCTCTTGCAAAGCCTCTTAGGGTGCCCCATTCACTGTGGGTGGTCAACAGTGCAATTCTAAGCAGGTATACTCAGAAACCTACTCACTTCTATTCAGTGGGGTTACTCTCAGGAAAGTGTTCTCAGGATTGCACTGTAAGTTGCCCGTTCAGTTCAGCTTTAAAAAATAAACCTTGGTTTAACCCAAAGCTGGTGTCTTTGTCTTTCAATTTTGCTGGGTGAGGGACCAATCCAATATTGAAAAGTAGACAGTGAATCTTGTTAATTCTTCTCTGGAGTTACTTCCTGAAAATTAACTCAGTTTGTTTCTGTATTGTGTTGTGAGTAAAAATATTATTGGAAGGAAATACACTATGAAATAACTAGACAAAAACAGAACTATCGGTTTAGAAACCCAATTGGATAGCTATCCCAGGCTGAAAAACAATCTTGTACCGGCAGTGAAAATTTCATCTGTCACAGAAAAACCATTTGTAAGGCAGAGATAGATTGTCAGGAAAGACAGAAAGGTAAAATCAGTAAGAGAGTCAATAAAATGATGTCTACAGAATACCAGGTAGATTAGTATTATAGTGGTTTTTGAATGGCAAGATAAAAAGGAGGAAAAACGTAGTATTTTGCAAGAAATTTATACTAACAAAAATAGAAAATTTGAAAACAAGCAGAAACTACTATTATCATGCTGTATAATAGTCATGTAATAGGTGAAAAATTGAAACCACTTACTTTGGTGTGGGCTTACTACTCTAAGGTTTTGCTAGTGATGTGGCATGATGAAAGCTACTCAGAGGGCTTACAAACTATGTTAGCCAGAGGGGAGGTAGAGGAAAGAGTCTCATAATGGGATAGTGAGGAAGAGACAGGAAATCATAAAATCTAAGGCATATCAAAAATGGCAATGAAATGAAGTTTGAGTGTACAGGAAAGCCAAGTGAGTGGTGGCAGGGCATAGCAACTGGGGGTACCCTTACCCTCAGAAGACACAGATAATTTGATGAACAAGACTTAATTAACTTTTCAAGCATAGGCTGCAACTGTAGTTGTAAAATTAGTTAGTTATAAACCAACAAAGAGAATAAGAGGAAATAAAACAGATGATGCAATCTGGATACCTAGAAAGGTGCACAATTATGAAAGTTGACCTGAGCCAAATTTTCAAAAGGTTTGATATTTTTTTTTTGCCTATTGTCAAATAGTTATGCAAAGAACATGGAAATCAAAAGTGTTTCATCCAGGTTGTGGACACTATTTTCACCCTGCCCTGACCTGGATAGCCCAGGTGATCCTGATCTTGTCAGAAGCTAAGCAGGGTCAGCCTCAGTTAGTAATTAGATGGGAGACCTCCAATGAAGACCAGGATTGCAGAGGCAGGCAATAGCAAACGGCATCTGTTAGTCTCTTGTCATGAAAACCCTACCAAGGTCACCATAAATCAACTCTGACTTGAGAGCACTCTCCACCATCATGCTGAAAAAGTAAGATAAATGTCAAAGTGACTACATAGTACTGAATACCCCCCTTTTTATGCCAAAGTGACTACATCGTAATGAATACCCCCCATTTTTATGCTATACTAGAAACAAAGCCCGTTGTGGGAAAAATATAACTGGCTCTAGAAAGGGAAGAGTGGGCAGGCAGGTATTCCCTCCTCCTCCATCACTGATCCTGGCCAGTGAAGGAGGGTGCTAGGCATTGCTACCTACTCCACACATGATCTCAGCAACATGAAGGGGTGGTGGGCTTTGCTACATGCTGCATGTCTGATAAAGGCCGAGTAAAGGGGAGCAGGCATTGCCACCTGCTACACTCCTGATCCCAGCCAGGTAAAGGAAAAACGGGCATTGCCTTCTGCTCTGTGCCTGATTACAGCTGGGTGAAGGGGGGTGGGCATTGCTACCTGTGCCCTGCTGGGTGAAGGAAGGAGCGAGCACTACCTCCTGCTCCTCGGCTGATCCCGACAGGCAAAGGCAAGTGGTGGGCTTTGCTATGTGCTCCGCTCCTGATCCCAACTGGGTGAAGGGGGTGAGGGCATTAACGCCTTCACTGCTCCTGATTCTGACAGGTTGAAGGGGGGCAGAGATTGCTGCCTGCTTGGCTTCTGATTCTGACAGGGTAAAGATGGGTTGGGCATTGCCGCCTGTTCAGTGCCTTATTCCAGTAGGTTGAAGAGGGCAGGCATTGCCACCTGCTCCACTTCTTGTCCCGGCTGGGTGAATGGAAGAAGGGAATTGCCTCCTGCTCTGTGCCTGATCCCACCCAGGTGAAGGTGCTGGGTGGGCATTGGCACCTACTCCACTCCTGATCCCTGCTGGGTGAAGGGGGTGAGCATTGCCACCTGTTCTATTCCTGATCCCACCTGGATGAAGGGGGGTGGCCATTGCCACTTGCTCTGTGCCTAATACCAGCTGGTTAAAGGAAGACATTTGGCATAGCCACCTGCTCTCCTCTTGATGCCAGCTTGGTGACAGGGGGGTGGGCATTGCCACCTGCTTCTCTCCTAATATCAGCTGGGTTAAGGCAAGGGTGTGTGCATTGCCACTTGTTCTACTCCTAATACCAGCTAGGTTAAGCCAAGGGTGGGCATTGCCACCTGCTCCGCTCCTGATCCCAGCTGGCTTAAGGTGGGGGTGGGCATTGCCACCTCCTACACTCCTAATACCAGTCGTGATAAGGTGGGGGTTGGCATTGCCACTTGCTTCATTCCTAATACCTGCTGGATTAAGGCAAGGGCAGGCATTACCACCTTCTCCATTCCTGATCCCAGCTGGCTGAAGGGGGGGCAGGCATTGCCACCTGCTCCGCTACTAATACTGCCTTAGTTAAGGTGGGGATGGGCATTGCCATCTCCTCCACTCCTAATACCTGCTTGGTTAAGGCACGGGGTGGGCATTGCCACCTGCTCTGCTCCTAATACCAGCTGGATTAAGGCAGGGGCAGGCATTACCACCTTCTCCATTCCTGATCCCAGCTGGCTGAAGGGGGGCAGGCATTGCCACCTGCTCCACTACTAATACTGCCTTAGTTAAGGTGGGGGTGGGCATTGCTTACTCTTCCGCCCCTAATACCAGCTAGGTTAAGGCGGGGGTGGGCATTGCCACCTGTTATGCTCCTAATATCTGCTGTGTTAAAGTGGGGGATGGGCAATGCCACCTTCTCTACTCCTAATACCAGCTGCGCTAAGGAGGGGGCCAGGCATTGCCACCTGCTCCACTCCTAATACCAACTGGGTTAAGATGGGGGTGGGCATTGCCACCTGCTCCGCTCTGATTACCGACTATTTTAAGGTGGGTGGTGGGCATTGCCACCTGCTCCGTTCCTGATACCAGCAGATTAAGGTGGGGGGCCAGCATTTCCCCTGCTCCGCTCCTAATACCAGCTGGTTTAAGGCAGGGGCAGGCTTCCCTGCCTGGGCTTCCCACCATGGCATGTTTTCTTGAGCAATATGGTGAGTTACCTGGGCTTTCCTCTGTGGCAGCACCCACTGGTGGTGCACCAGGGTATGAAGTGAGTAGTCTGAAATACATTTACTCAATTATATAGTAAGATGGGTTTAGTCTGCATCTTCAGTTAATGGATACTGCACTCTATCGTTGTAGTATAGCAACTAGAAAGGTGTACTGGTGAGAGTGTTAGACTAGGACCTTGGTGACTGATGTTTGAATCCCCACTCTGCCACTGAAGTTTGTTGGGTGACCTCAAGCCAGTCACATACAATCAGCCTAGCCTACCTCAAAGGATTGTTATACGAATAAAATGGAAGCTATGAGAACAATGTAATAATAATAATAACAACAACAACAACAACAACAACATTCGATTTATATACCGCCCTTCAGGACAACTTAATGCCTACTCAGAGCGGTTTACAAAGTATGCCATTATTATCCTCACAACAAAACACCCTGTGAGGTGGGTGGGGCTGAGAGAGCTCCAGAGAACTGTGGCTAGCCCAAGGTCACTCAGCTGGCTTCAAGTGGAGGAGTGAGGAATCAAACCCAGCTCTCCAGATTAGAGTCCCGCACTCTTAACCATTACACCAAACTGGCTCTCCTTTGGGGAGTGAGATGGGGTATAAATGAAATAAATATACAAACAAACAAATATATAACCATTTTCTTGTATAGACAAGACAATCCAGTTGCAAATTATTGCTTTAGCAAAATAATATGCAATATTGAACAATGTACAGTTGCAGCCTTTCTTCCTCTCTCTATAAAAAAAATCTACATCTATGCAATATGTATCCTATCATCTTTCTGCTAGCAAAGATTAACTGAAAGTTAATTATTCTTGTAAGCATAATCTAGATAACCAGTTGGGAGCCATAATTGGTTCTCAACAAAAACAGGCCTGTAGCCATCATGAAGATTAGTGCCAAATTCACCTGTAACCAGACATTCAAGAAGCTTCTGCACATGCTTTACTCTGCAGTGTAGGACTTGGACACAGAAGATGAAAATTTGGAGTGTGCTTTTTAGACAATAAAGACAACAACATGAAACTATCAATATTATTTTGGTTCAACTCTTGCTGAAAGGGAAAAGAAGAGGCAATGTTTCTACTTGCACAGGTTAGTATAGACCTTCGGGATGTTATTTAATGCTTTGATTATTCAGGTTCATTAGAACTTGTTTTATTGCTTCTCAGAGCTAAGGATAAAATTGTGGGGTTTTCCTCCCACCCGAAATAAATAAAATTTGTTAGTAAAACTGATAGCAGATTAGGCACCTATTTGGGGGCTTTTCTGCACACTGCATTTATTCCTCATTTTCCACAAAGTCAGTGTTATCCTTACAAATATTGGTGGGGAGCTGGAGCTAAGAGGAGTGGCTTACATGCCACATGCCAAGGCCACATGCAAAGCTCATAGCAGTAGTGAGGGTCAAACTAGCAGAATACTGATTTGCAGCCCAACCACTTAACCACTATGCTATAGCAGCTCTCAAATGTAGAGAATAAGTTAATGATACACCAGTTCATTAACATTGTGATTTTTGCAAATATAGAAAACATGTACTTGTAATGTGTACAGTGATACAACTCTACGGAAATTTTAAAAATTCTAACAGTTAATATAATGCACTTAAGCTTGTATTGCATAACCAGGAAAGGACAACAAACATAGAGGAACAAGCATATCATTATTTCTGTTGTCAACAACAATGCTCTCTACTGGCTTTTTAAAAAATAAAAGTAAACCCAAATGTTTCGTTGGTTTTATCACTCAAAACACAGTTGATTGAGTGGTGCTTCAATGCAACACTGAATTTTTTAAAAAAGGTGAATGACCCAGAAAGGAGGGTGGATCAAAAGGGAGGAGAGGGAAAGTATAAAAGGGAGTGGCAGATCAGTGAAACTGTCCAATCATTAAAAAGTGGACAGACAATCAGCAGAAAAGGATGGGTAGAGAGAATGGATCAATAAAAGCCAAAGTAAAGATTTTGTACGGGGAAAATGTTGGCTGGAAACAACTAAAAAAAAAAATGAACAGATTTAAGCTCTTCCAAAAACTGTGGCAAAATCCTCAGAAAGAGAAGCTCGCTGACTTACCGGCAGGCTGGGTTGTCACCGTTGTGAAGGATGCAGTGGAGGTGGGTCAGCCAGGATGGGGCGGAATGCCCAGCCCACCTCCAGTCCAGCCTCGTGGTTGACGCCATTCCTCTCAGAGCATCAGCAGGAGCAGCACGTTTCCCTCCCACCCAGTGCTTCCATGGACTGGAAGGACGACTGTCACAACTTTATGGGTTTGGCGGTTTTGTGGCATTGGGCTGGATCCCAGTAGGTTGAGTGGGCCACAGGTCTGCTCACCCCGATGGATTGGGAAATGAAGAATGCCTGGCATGTTCTGGCGATGGATGACACTTGCTATGGTGGGCCAGCATGGGGATGGCCCTCCGATGCCAACAGGGATCCAAGCCCAGATGCCTGGCCAATGCTCCATCAAGCTGTAATCAGTACTGTCACAACTATTTTTATAGCATTCCATCAGGTATATATTTGAATGCTGACTGTATATTTATAAAAAGAACAGAGAGTTCAACAAAATCAGGCAAACAATGTTGCTTTTAAAGCCTACTGATTCAGCCATCACTGTGCAATACACACTGTCAGTGATTTACTGTTTTTTCAGTTACTAGCATGGTTGGTGTGATGAGCATATAAAGATAAAAACTGAATATGTATGTAACTGAAGGAAAAAGTTATACATTAAACACAACTCTTTCCAAGGAAAATTGAAATACTTCTGCTTTAGCAGGAAAAGAGAAAGAAAATTCCGTTTACCTCTTCATTTCCTATCTAGCTGAAGTACACTCACTTCAAGAGTTCTTTGTTCTGTCTGTCACAGATTTAATAATAACGTCCATTACAGAACACATTCATACTCAAGTGTTTCAAATGATAAAGGCATAGAAGTCTGAAAAAAATACAATAGTTACTTCAAGAAATGCATTAAGGCCCTGATCCTGCTAACATTACATATAATTAATTTTAAGACTATGGAAACTCCTGTTAAAGTCAGATACAAATCCAAGATGCTTGCAGTAATGAAACCCTCTCCCTTTTAAAAAAATCTGGAATTTTTTTCCCGCTCAACTTCTGATGCAGCCACGTAACATGAGCCGGACATATTTTTGCTTTCTTGGACAATGGTGTTTCGCCCTTCCAATCAGATCCTTGCAAGGGAGAAGCACAAAGCACTCCCAGCCTATCTACTGATTTCCTAGACAATGACAGCTTTCTCTTCCAATCAGATCCTTGCAAGGGAGGAGCACAGCGCATTGCCAGCCAATTCCAAGCTGCAGAGAGCTGCCACTCTCCTTCCCCCCTCTTGTGGATTAGAGAGAGGGTTTTTTTCTCTCTGAAAGAAGAAAGCCTAAGCTTATTCAGGGTCCTGTAGAATTCAAACCCTTTGTCCAATTTGCTTGAAACTTGGGAGTTTTATGGTGAACAGGCAGAAGCAGCTCCCCTGCAATTTTGGTGGTCTTTTCTTGAAAAATGACAACTCCGCCATAGGGAATAAAGCAAGTGCAATTACTAAGGTGGGGGGACCTTGTTTAGGGGCCTGTAGAATTTAAATACTTTGTCCAATTTGCTTGAAATTTGGGAGAGCTTTGAAGGATCGGTGGAAGACACTCTGCTCTTAAGAATTCCCGCATAGTTAATGATGGAAAACTGCCAATCTCATTTCTTACTTTGTTAAACAAACCACAACAAGGAAGCATGGTAAGTGGATAGTTTTCAGTGGAAAGGTAAACTTTTTTATTGTCAATCAGTCTAAGTAATAGCAGGGAAAATGAAATTAATAAAAATGGTAGTGATGTACCAGTCTGAGCTGTCCTACTAGGCTGCCACCATTTTAAAAATCAGTAGAGATGTGTGGTTGCACCAAGAGGGATCTACTTTGAGGGTCTATAAGATCGACCCCCTTTGTTGAATCTGCTTGAAATTTAGATCTTTTTTGTTCTGTATCAATTCGATGCCATTTTCTTTATTAACAGGTGCCCTAAAAACTTGAATACATCTCCTATTGAAAATAATGGTCCCAAAAAACAACAACAACATGGATTTGAATCCTAAACCAGTAATATGCTACCCAGAAATAAGCAATCCTGGAAAAAATCCCCCCACTCACCCCTACTGATGAAAAATACAACCATCTAGATTTTTTCACTGGAAAAATAGTCAGTGCTAAAACCACAATTAATTTGTATGATATAATATGAAATATTTTAATTGGTTGATCTGTTATATATCCCTATAAAATATTCTATTGAGGTCTAATCTGTTTTGCAATCTACATTTGAACTAAACAATGTGTTAGAACCACCTATGAATTATTTACATTTATTTAAAATATTTATTCACTGAGCAAAATTTCATTATAATTTTGAATTCAAGCTTTGTGGAAGTGGGAATTTTTGAGATTGATCGTTTATTTCCAGGGGGGACATTACTGGTTCAAAATTCAATTCCTTCTGGTTTTTGAGGTCCCGGAGGTTCAGAACCATTACTTTCAATGGGGCATCTATTGGAGGACCTGGAGCAGCTGTTTATAAAGATAACAACACCAACTTTACACAGAACATAGTCACCCCTCTAATCTAAACACCCACCATCCCAAGTTTCAAGCAAATTGGACCAAGTGGTTTGATTTTACAGACCCCTAAATTAGGTGCCTCTCGATATAGGCACACTTCACTGATGATAGTTTTAGGTGGGTAACTGAGTTGGTCTGAGTAGAAAAGTAGGATTTGAATCCAGCAGCACCTTAGAGACCAACAAGATTTTCAGGGTGTAAGCTTTCGAGAGTCAGAGCTCCCTTCTTCAGACTTTTCTCCACTGATTCCTACTTGTGTGTGTGTGTGGGTGGGGGGGACCAACGTTAAAAAAGATCTTGTCCATGTTTATTTCATTTTCCTACTCTTGAATGAGGACTGACAATGTGACTAACAATTAAAAATCTTTACCTTTTCACTGGAAGTTATCTGACATAAATAAGTGCCACATATATAAAGATGACCTTTGTGGCTTTCTACATGTCACATTCCAGATAGACTCTGTTTAACTGCTGAAAATTCATTGAGGCAAAAAACAAAACATTGAAAGCACTGTGAAGTTACTCCTGTAATACCTATCCCACATTCCAACTGATGGATAAGAATGGACTATTGCTGTTCGACAAAGCCAAAGAGGTATTACACGCAGTGCTTTGTTCTGAGGCTGCAGGGAAGTTGTACACTGCCAGCATTGCACTTGGTCTCCTTTGTGCTTCTTCTGCCTGGGCCTTTTGCTGCTGCCGTTCCCATAGTATAAAAGAGATTCTTGAGGTCGTATGAACCTGGGTGTGTGTCCTGCCTGATGGGGGTCTAGTGGTGATTTCTGAGGCAGGTAGCAAAGAAGAGCTTGCAGACTGTGGCATGGTGGTCTCTGACACCATGGTGCCTCTGCAGCATCAGGCCCTCCCTGCTCCCACTGGTCATTTTGTCTCCCTGGCCCTTGTTCCTCAGGCTTCTCCTGTCAGCCCTTCAGGTTGGAGTCACTGGGCTAGTCTGAGGTGGTCATGACAACATGAAGCTGTTTCATTGGAATTTTTATAGGCAATACAGGAAGTTGCAAGATCCATACAGTAATTACTTCTCTTCAGAACTTTATGTACCCTATTCATCACAATTTAGGAATGAGAATGGTCTGTACCCACTCTTACTGGATCTTTTACTCTTTTGACTGAATTTGTTTTCACCTGCATTTTTCATAGTAATGTAACACACCTGTGCTTAGATTATTGGGCCTTCTGGCCTCACTTTGTAACACCATCTGTTTGTATCTCTGTGTGTGATCTATATAATCTGCCAGCTCAGAGTAACCCTTGATGAATCTGATGACATGGGCTCGGGCTCTGAATAAATATGTTGGTCTTCAAGATGCTAGAAGAATCTAAATGGTTTTACAGTGGACAAAGCCTTTGAAATTTATTACAAAAGTTACTATCAAATATTAGGGTGGCTGTTTACTTTACATTTCATACTTAGCCATAGCTATCAGAATACAAACTGCATAAGCTATGTGTAAAATGGATATGTATTTTGCTAATAAACTGCAGTGGTTTAAATGTGTAGTACAGTGTCCCCCCATGGTGCCCACAGTACCCATGAGTATGCCATGGTGCCTGCCAACATCTTTTGGGGCATCTGTCAAATGTTTTATAAAGTGGGCTGGGGCTTCTGCCCAGCAAGGCTCCTGCTTGGCCCCCTTGGAGATCTTGAATAGGTGTCTGGATTTTTTAAAAAGTTACTTCAGAAGCAGCTGCCATTACAGCACAAAGATCTTCACTGCATAACTGAAGGTAAACTGTGTATGCAAGAAAGCTAATTTTAACAAGCTCAAACTTATACTGGCTAGAATCCCAAGGTCATAAACACTCAAGGAGAAGGGAGTTCACGATGGGTGGGAGTTTCTTAAAAGTGGGGTATTGACAGCACAATCACAAATGATTCTAATGAGAAGGAAGCAGTGGAATTGGCTTCTTAGGGATGTGGTGGGTGCCCCCTTATTGGTAGTCTTCAAAGAGCAGCTGGACAAATACTTCTGAGGTATGTTTTAGGCTGTTCCTGCATTGGCAGGGGGTTGGACTAGATGGTCTTTAAGATACATTCCAACTCTATTATTCTATTATTCAGTTTAAAAATGGAGGAACACAAAGAAGCCAGTGTGGCTTCATAAACAGCGTTCTAAAGATCTGTTCTAAAGATCTGTGAATCAGCCGCCCTGAGCCCATCTGTGGGGAGGGCGGGGTATAAATCAAATGGATTACTTAAATTAATTAATTTAAAAAGACTTATTTAGAAAATGGAAGGAGGGCCACATACTCAAGGATGAATACAAATAAATAGCCAGTGCTTCTAAGGAGAGTATTAGAAAGGCTGAAACTCAGTATAAGCTTAGTCTAGCAAGAGATGCTAAACAACACAAAAGGGTTCTTAGGTTATGTTTGGAGCAAGAAAAGAACAAAGAGGTGGTAGTCCCACTGCAGGAGAGGAAATAATCAATCAGTCCTTCAGCATTTAAAAAGATTGCTGTGATTACTAAGAGCTAGCACTGGTTCCTGAAGAACAAGTCATGTCAGACTAACCTTTTCTTCTTTTCTTACTACTTGGTTGGATCTAGGGAATGCTATGGACATAGTTTACTTTGATTTCAGTAAGGTTTTTGTTAGGCTTCCAAACAATATTCTTGTTGGCAAAGTCGGTAAAATGTCCTTGTATCCTATTACTGTTAGGTGGATTTGCTGATGATACTAAATTGGGAGGGGTAACAAATACAGTAGAAGACAGAATCAAGATTCAGGATGATCTTGACAGGCTAGAAAATTGGGCTAAAACTAACAAAATTAATTTCAACAGAGATAGATGTAAAGTTCTGCATTTAGGTAGGAAAAATCAAACGCATAATTATAGGATGAGTGAAACTTGTCTTGGCAGTAGTACATGTGAAAAGGGGTCTTAATAGATCATATACTGAATATGAGTCTCCAGTGTGATGCGATAAGCTGAAAAGGCAAATGTGATTTTGGGCTGCATCAACAGAAGTATAGTGTTCAGATCACACAAAGTGATGGTATCACTTTACTCTGCTTTGATTAGACCCCACTTGGAGTACTGTGTTCACTTTTGGTCACTTCAGTTTACCTGGAGTGTGTCTAAAGGACAGAGACAGCAAGGAGTCTGGAGACCAAGTTCTATGAAAAAAGGTTGAAAGAGCTGGATATATTTAGCTTGTAGAAGAGGAGATATGATAGCTATCTTCAAGTAGTAAAGGGCTGTCATGTAGCAGATGGAGCAGAGTTGTTTTCTGTTGCCCCAGAAGGATGGACAAGAACAAACAGGTTAAAAATAAGTCAAAAGAGTTTCCAGATAAATATTACAAGTTCCTGACAGAAGGGTTCCTTAGTGGAACAGGCTTCCTCAGGAGGGGGTGGCCTCTCAATCTTTGGATTTTTTTAAAGAGGAGACTAGATGGCCATATGACAGCAATGCTGATTCTATGACTCAGTTTGCATTTAGGCGGACCATGAGAGGTTGGGCAGGAAGGGATGAAGCGGTGCTAGACTCTTGTGACCCTTTTTTGTATGCCCATGGAAATGACAATCACAACTTTGGGGTTAGGAAGGCATTTTCCTCCAGGCCAGATTGGCCAGGGATTCTGGAGGGGTTTTTTGCCTCTAGACATAGAGCAGGGTCACTGGGTGAGTGGGGTGAAGCTGTGAATTTCCTGTATTGTGCAGGAGGTTGGACTAAATGAGCCTTGTGGTCCCTTACAGCTCTATATTTCTATGTTTTTATCCCCAGTAATACCAGTTAACATAGTTAACATGGCATGGCTTTATCTATGTACCATTCCTCCCAAAACTTAAACCCAGCAGGCAGTGATCCAAGAGGTGAACGAGAAATAGTCTGAAGGCAGACTGTACATCACATTTGGCCATAAGGGCCCCAGACCACACAAGTGAACTAGGCGAATTGCATGGTGGACAGAGGCATACCTTATGGAGCATAATTCAGGAAATGGATTAATTGATGGATGAACCAAGGGGATAAGATGGTGAATTAGCCTGTACTCCCCCAGGGCCTTTTTAGGAACCACTCCCAGTGGGGAGACCCTTAAATTGGGCAAGGGCAGGGAGGGAAACAGCCCTGTGACCCAACCTGCCGCCACCTCTTTAGCTATTTTTGCTGCAACAACTTTTGGCAATTCTCTTGCAGATTTTAGGTTGCTGGAGGTGGTGGCTATGCAGGGGCCTGTAAAAGGGAGCCCAAACCCAACTGTGAAACCCTCCCTGAGGAAGCATGTGGCTTGCTTGTTGGGGTAATGTGAGAGGAGGGGAAGGAGTGCCTGAACTCAGACAGGGGTGTGGGCAAGGCCCAAAACTCCAAGGCCAGGGCTACTTACTGCTGCCGCCGGCTTAGGCAGTGGTGACACTGGACCCCCCCCCATCCTTAAAGTAACCATTGTTGTAGGACTGGCCACTCCAAAAGGGCAAAGAGGGGAGGGAACTGTGCGGGCACGAAGAGCTGGAGTGAGAGCCCCCACAGATATTGCAGTTGTACTCAAAGCAGTATTTAGGCTGTTGGTACCTGCCCTAGCTAAACTCCCAGCATCTCCCACGGGGCTTGTCCCACTGCACAAACCAACACCCCCCCATGGGAGCCATCACCGCCCCCCCTCATGTGAGGCCCCACCAACAAGAGCCACAATTTCTGGCTGATTAGGTCCCACCTAGCCCTGGGGTTATGGGAGGCCCTGTTGCAAAAGGTCTCATCATAATCTATGGTGGTGTTGCCCCTTGCCAAGGCTCAAGCCTGAAGAACATTCCCTAGATGGTTGGAGAGGTGCCAGCCCCTTTCGAGGTAGGCCGCCTGTACCACCCCCATGTATACTGTGAACCCCTCTCACCAGATGTTGAAGGTGCGCTCGACTACCTTCTTCTTGACCCCTTTTTATCTCACTTTGAGGAGGGAGCACTCCTCCTGTCCTTGGCCTCTGGTCTGAGAAGGGAAAAGATGTCTATGTAGTATCCATCTAAAGTCCGTTCCCGAACCTTGAATGACAAGTGAATACCAGGGGGATCTTTGTCATCCATGAAAAATGAAATTGGGGATAACTTTTGCCTGATCAGCATTCCAAACCTCCCGAGAGTCACCCTTCCCCATGTGGCCTCACCTCCGCTGTAGGGCCCAAGCCGGGAGGCAAGAGACCTGTTAGACCTATGGACAAGGCCTAATGATCAAATCTGTAGTCTTTGATATAATCATGCTGCTCTGTCATCATGCTGCTCTGTAGAGCTGATTTTTGTTGCACAGTAAGCAACCTTTGTTCTGAAAACAGCCATGGCAAACAGTTGACGGATATTGTTGACAGAAGACTCAGCCAGAAAAGTTGCTGTGACCTGGCAGAGAGTCATGGCCACAGTTGAAATGTGAAGTGGCTTGAATTTATTTCGGTGGGTGGCCTGGAAGAACTTTGACAGTTCAAACTCCGAATAGAGTTAATGATTTTCAAAAGACAGACCTTTACTTTAACAGGGTTCTGGTTTATTGAGGGACTCCAAATAATGGCTGAGGGGATTGGATTAAGAGAAAAAGAGAGAAATCTTAATAGTTTGTTTTTTCCTCTCTGCAATCTTTAAGATTCATACTTATTAAAGTTGCACACTCAATACAATCTATTTCATCGACAATCCCCAGTTTGTTTGCTGACACACATACACAGGAATGAAGCAGAATGGCTAAATGACCACCTGTTATTGTTAGGAAAGTCCCAGTTCCTTTTGCAGGTTGCTAAACTTCATTTAGAGTTAAAGGAATCAGTTAGCTATGGAGTCATGTTCACTAATACAAGTTGAAAGCGCAGCTTCTGTAAAATCAATACAGAATCATACAGTAACCATATATCCATGTCTTACTATATAATTGAGTGTGTTTCAGACGACTCACTTTATACCCTGGTGCACCACCAGAGGGTGGTGTCACAGAGGAAAGCCCAGGTAATTCACCATATTGCTCCAGAAAACATGCTATGGTGGGAAGCCCAGGCAGGGAAGGGGAGCGGAGCAGGTGGCAATGCTTGCCACCTGCATTAACCCAGCTAATATTAGGAGCAGAGCAGGTGGCAATACCTACCCTCCTTCAGCCAGCTGGGATCAAGAGCAGAGCAGGTAGCAATGCCCACACTCTGCCTTAATCCAGCTGTTATTTGGAGCTGAGCAGGTGGCAATGCCCACCTCCCACCTTAAAACAGCTGGTAATAGGAGCAGAACAGGTAGCAATGCCCACCCCCATCTTAACCCAGCTGGTATTAAGAGTGGGTAATCAAAGTGGAAACCCACAACTAAGGGATACAGTCAGTCAGGTTCTGAAATTCTAGTGTATTAAAGTGGTGCAGTGCAATGAATAAATAACAATACTGTTATAGGCATATCAAATCATATAAACAAACAGTGTGCAATAAACAGCTCAACATCGGCCAATTCAGAAATATCCAATGGTGCAATCAAGTTCATATCAAAGGTGGTATTAGTAGCAGAGAAAGTGGCAATGCCTGGCCCCCTTCAGCCAGCTGGGATCAGGAACGGAGCAGGTGGTAATACCTGCCCCTGCCTTAATCCAGCAGGTATTAGGAATGAAGCAAGTGGCAATGCCAACCCCCACCTTATCACGACTGGTATTAGGAGTGTAGGAGGTGGCAATGCCCACCCCCACCTTAAGCCAGCTGGGATCAGGAGTGGAGCAGGTGGCAATGCCCACCCTTGCCTTAACCTAGCTGGTATTAGGAGTGGAGTAAGTGGCAATGCACACACTCTTGCCTTAACTCAGCTGGTATTAGGAGTAGAGCAGGTGACAATGCCCACCACCACCTTAACCCAGCTGATATTAGGAGCAAAGTACGTGGCAATGCCCACCCCCCCACACACACTTTAACCCAGGCGGTATTAGGAGCGGAGCAGGTGGCAATGCCCACCCCCTTTATCCTGCTAGGATCAAGAGGAGAGCAGGTGGCTATGCTCAGAGGATGCTGGGCAAGCCACAAACATGGCAGTCACTATGCCCCATCCCTCTTCCCCACTCTGCGGCAGCAAACCGGTCCCCAGGTAAGTCTGGTGGCCGTCGTGGCTGAAAGTATGTGACCATCACCAAGAGAGCTTCCACAGGCTGACCTCAGCCTGCGTGGAGGAGATTGAGATTCAAATTGTAGCCTTACCGAACTGGTGGGCAGGTGTTAGCAGGCCTGTGTTGGTTGACCCGGATGGTGCTTAGCTTGGTCAGGTGCTCAGACTCACTCCTGAGCACTCCCTGCTGAGCCCATTCTTACATGTCTGCTCTTTGTGAGTGGATGGTGCCAGGAGGGGCAAATATAATGATGTGTCGGAGAGCTGATTCTGTATGGCTATGAGTGTACTCTCAATGGCCACCACCTGGGTAGGTGGGTCAATTTTATTTATGTCATTTATTTGTGTCATTTATAGTCCACCTTTCTCACTGAGACTCGAGGCGGACTACACAGTGTGAGATTAGTAAAGTCAATATCAAGGATATTTCCATAAACCATGCCACAGAGTAAATAAACACAAGTTTACAAAGGCATAGCATTAGCAGGAATCCAATACAGAGTTGAAGAAATGCTGAAATAGAACATAAGCAGTTCTAGGGCTGACATTAGACAACATGAAGCACAGGTAGCTCAACAGATCATATATTTAAAGCAATAAATATAAGGCAACATAAGGCAACATAGTGGTGAAGTCTACGGCAGAGTGTGAATTTGATCCTGGGTCTCCCAGATACTAGTAACTACTACATCACACTGACTCTCATATGAACAAAGATTTGAATGTGCTTGGTAAGATTTTTTATTTTGAACACCAGATTATCTCCCATCACCACACCAAGATGTTGTTTGAAGACTCCTCAGTTTCAAAGTGATTGGCAATGTGGCATGGGAAGCTTCTGTTCAAATCCTCAAATTCTTAAATCTAATTTTGGCCCCGTTTGCACACACAGACATGTATACAGAGTTACTATAGTCTATATCCATTGAAATAATTAGTTTTAAACTGAAATAACTCTCTGGAGGACTGGATTGTTAATTTTTAAAATTCTTTGGATTCTAGACAATATTATGAAAGTACAGCAATCTATAAATGCATGTGAACAATTATTTTTCAGTGCAGTGGTAACTCATAATCTAGGTCTTTTGGACAAAAAAGAGTACTTACTCAAGACATTTATGGATATTTCATATTATTTCTGTTCACATGGACTCCAGCAAGAAGCACCAATAATCCTGGTTTCCTCACATGTGTACTCTATGATATATCTAACTGGAAAAGACCCATTTACTCAATGCATATTAGTTTCACTGGTATACATAAAACGTTCTTATGTAAGTATTAAGAATGCTCTGCCCTCAGATTTGTTTCGCACCTTTGCCTTTAGAGTTGGAAAGAAATGTAAGATTTTTTTAATTGTGTAAATAGGCTTTACCAGGAAAACACTAAAAATATTTAAGTTAAAAATAAATTGCAGTCTATTGCAGAAGCAAGGGGGAGAGAGAGAGAGAGAGAGAGAGAGAGAGAGAGAGAGAGAGAGAGAGAGAGAAGAGCAGAATTCATTGGTTGATGTTTCAATACTTCTGATAAGATACTATTGTGTTCTTATTTGGAATTTATATGTGGGTAGCCATGTTGGTCTACAGTGGAACAGCAGTATTTGAATCCAGTGGCACCTTAGAGACCAACAAGATTTTCAGGGTGTGAACATTCAAGAGTCAGAGCTCCCATCTTCAGATGGAGGAGCCATTCAAATTTGGAAGTGGCATTAATGCAAACTATAGAATGGACTACAATAGCTATGATAGCAGTATTATATTTTGGGAGATATCATGGCACAGAACAAGACCAATGAAAGAGGAATCCGGTTTTAGAAAAATCTACCAATCACAAAAAATGGCATATGACAAATTGCCTGATAAAGAAATCCAGGTACTTAAGTGTACAGCTATTTAAGTGTACAGCTAGAAATTTTTTTTGTGTGAATCCTTGAAAGAAACATTGTTTCAAAGATTTCTCAAACCCATAAGAGCAGAACCAGCATTTATATTCTGCCACTGTGATTGAAACAAATGTCAGAACTGCAGCAGATTACAATACAGGGTGAGGTGGGTGGGCCGATGCAGAGAAGCAACTGACGCTGGGAAGTGGAGCCACCTGAATCAGGCTCTTGGCTCCGCCCCCAGCTAAGCCCCGGATGCCCGGGAAGGGAGCCTGTCTCCTTTCATTGGGCGGGGCTGCAAAGGGTGGCTCCCAGCCAGAGCGGCGTTATGCCGCGGCTGGGAGAGCCGGATTTCAACCCCAGCCGGAAGTAAGAGACAAACACAGGCTTGGAATAAAGGGCCGTTTATTAAAATGACCATAAAGATAAAGCACAGCAAGAGCTAACTAAGCGGTATAGGTCAAGCCACAGGATCAGCCCACTGACCACCACCTTGCCTGTCTGGGCGAGCCCCAATGCCCCAGGTGTAGACCATCTCACAAATGGCTGCAACCCGGCCAGCCAGGCCATGGATCCCCACTCAAGCACCTGTTACGCCCCAGCCGACTAGCATGAGGTTAGGCCTTGTTCCAGGGGATCCACTCAGGCATCTGCCTGTGCAACGGTAGCCACCACAAGCATACCGCCCTAATGGCAGACACTTTCCCCCACCCTTGGGGAAATGCCACAGGGGCTCACCGGCCCGCACCCTATTCCCCAAATCTCCTGCCACCGCAAAGGTCAAGCCTCTGCTTAGACCGTCGTGCCCCACAGGTGGCCTAGAGCCACTCGAAGCCCTTGCCGCAGGTCATCTAAATATCAGTTTTGGGCTGTGACGGAGAGGGCTCTTAAGGAATTGGGCTTGACGGGGGTCAAATTCGGCACCCACTCCTTCCGGATTGGGGCAGCCTCGACAGCAGCTGCTATGGGGTACCCTCAGCAGGCGATCCAGAGAGTGGGCAGGTGGCGGTCAAGGGCGTTTCGGTCCTATATCCGGCCCCTGCCTCAGTTTTAAATGGCAAACTAATTGCTCTTTCCTCAGGTGCCGTGTCGGGCTGTGTGAGGAAGAGGATCCTGATTTGTGGCCACAGCATGGTGTTCTGGGTGGCCAATCAAGCCAAGAGAACGCCGGTTGGACCCCAGTGTCAGGATCTCATTGGCAGAGTTCTTCACCTGAACAAAGTGGTGTCTTTCTTATACATCATGTCTAGAATTTGCTATGTTAAACTGTATAGCCGTCTAGTTTATTCCTTTCCATGTTTTGAGTACTGAACAACAGTTACGCCATGTTAATGTATTAGTTGTTAGCCTCTCCTTCCTTCCAGGCATTGCCGGACAGCTCCTTCTGTGGGAGAGAATGCAAGTTTATCTTATGTCTGCAGCTCCGACCTTGAGGTTCCCGCTTCCTCGTCTCCACACTCTCAGCGCTGGGAACTGAGGGGGGAGGATGGGAACCCAAGGGTTGAAATGTAATTGCTTGCATCAGGTACCTCATTCCTAGCAAAGTCTATGGTCGGCCAGAACGGTCTAAGTTCTGGAATGTGGACCCAGGGCCTGTATGCTGTTTTCTAATAAACCTTTTGAAATCAAGAGACTCTGTCGTCTTACAGAAGGGAAGAAGGCAGGAACTAGCCTACTGGAATGCCACAGTCTGACATTTTGCTAGGAATCCCACATTTTCTCACCCCTCACCCAGGGAGGATGGATACAGGAGAGACTTTGAGAGAGCCATCCATACCTGGAATGGAGGAAGTAAGATCTTCTAATCAGCCCGCCAAGGATAGAGCGATCCGAGAAGGTGCTCGGCAGAAAACTCGCACGAGGCGAGGCACTTTCCGGCGGACTTCACTACCAAAATCCTGGAGACCAGCTAGTGAAGGTTGCATCACCCCCACGTTCCCTTACTGGGGGGCTAGCCAGAACCTACCGGCTGAGCTGCCGACTCCGGAGCCCACAGCTTTCGGAGGGGAGGTAGCCCATGTGGACTGTCCTGATACTCTGCGATGGTATCGCTGGGATAGAGAGATTGGGGACTGGGTGGCGCGTCTCCCGAGTGAACCCATGCCAGGGGAAGAGGTTCTGGTATGCGTAGCCGAAGTTAACTTGGGCTGGCTGCTCCGTGATGTACCCTTCCCAGTTTTACAGGAAAGGGCAACAGAGGCGGAAGAGAGCGAAGGTCGCTGCCAAAGTGCCTGGGAGCCGAAGCCGGACAAGAATGTGTTGCCGGTTTTACCACCCGGAGAGGACGAAGGCGCCACACTGGCAATGCTACCAACCCCCTGCCAAGAGGATTTAGAGGGACAAACCAACACTGTATTTCCCCGTCCCATAATGGACTTAGCCATGAATCCCTTGCCAAAAGACGTCGGGGAGACAAGCATAGGGATGCTGAAGGCAGACAGTGGGACTATGGTGAGAGAAGTTGCCTTAGGAGAGAGTCTCCTGGTCCTGGAGGCTTCACGAGTGGAACTTGAGGCCCCAGATTACGTGCAAGCTTATCCGGAAGCAGCCGAGGATTTTCCAAGTAAAGCGCTAGAAGTGCCATTAAGAATCTTGGAAGAAAATACAGAGAGTGCTGCCCACAGAGTGGCCGCTCATCGTAAGACCCGCCAGCCCATTGAGTTATGGAAACCAGGCGAGATGACGGGCAGCAAGCTGCTTGTCGATGGAGGAGGGGAAGGGGAGCTGAACCCCGACAACCACGCAGTAGTGGCCCCAACGAATCCCGGGTGCAGAGGGCTGGTCACCGAGCGCGGGGAAGCCCAGCAGCCGCGACCTATCTCTATGCCTACACGGAGTCAGAATTTTGATTCAGTTGCCGTTACGGAGGAAGCGGTGCCAAATCGAGTGGTTGGAGAGCCGGCCGCTGAGCGTGGGGAAAGCCTGCAGCCACGGCCAGTCTCCAGTAAAGAGGGCCCGCTCCTACTCACGCAGCGCCTACCTTGGAAATTACCCGCCTCGCAGCCGCTATCGATGACCACGCGGACAGCTGCAGAAGTGGGGCAAATAACTGGGAAAACCACATTCTCATCCAATCCAGTCCTGCGGGATACCCGGGCGCAGCCTGGGATGCAACAAACCTCAGGCCAGAACGTTGAGCACCGAGCATTTTCACCACCTTCCCCACAGCCGCCTCTAAGCTCAGAAGAAGAGGAGCATCCTCTTCCTCCGGAGGAGACGGATACCAAGCAAGACTTGTTTGATCTGTCTAATAGCGGTGTGAAGGGGAGGGAGCTTACGAACTCGGTCCAACCTGGCCCTGACTCCAACAACAACGCTGGAATGGATGGAGGAGTGAATCCCGTGCAAGGTGAGAAATCTGGACAAGGGAGTGAAGCAGAACCTCATTCAGAGGCGCCTGCGCTCGATAAAAAAGAGCAAGCCCACCAGCCAAATGGAGGTGCTCCACTCATGCAGCAAAGGACGTCTGAGCGAGAGGGACTCTTCAGTTCATCAGGATCACAGTGGCTGCCGGGGACAGCACCAGTCCAGCAGCCATGGTCACAGCCAATCCATGGGCTGCAACCACCTGCGCCCAGCGAGTCGCTAGAACTGAGAGCGAGAGCTGGGGGGGGGGAAGCCCCAACGCAGGACCAGCCCTGCGAGGAGCGGCACGAGCTCCAACTTCTAAACCAAGCTTCAGAGGTGCCTACCATGCAACCGCCGCCAACCTCTCTGGGAGGAGAGGGGCAAATCCTTCAGCCACTGCTTCAAAAATCACCAGGCGAAGAGGTGATAAAGGTGCAAGCCCGGACAGGAGTGCCCATGCAGCGACCACGGAGGAAAGTACCAGTCCAACAGGTGCAGCTACCACCGCCCAGAGAGCAGCCAAAGCCGAGAGAACGAGCTGGGACTGAGGCCCCAATTGAGTACCAGTATGGGGAGGTGCCTACCCCTCAGTTATCACCACATACTGGGGAAAAAGAGAGGCCTCCTTCGTTTCTACAGATACCTCCCGCTACCTCTCGCAACAGCCTCTCTCAACAGCCATTGCTGAGTTCAAGAGAAGAGGAGCAAGTTGCTCAACCGGCACCCATGATACAGCCAGTAAGAGGAAAGGGGAGATGTCTTGACTCACTCAGGACGCAAACCAGAGCAAGAGACCCCGCGCAGCAGTGGTTTGGCGAGGTGCCTGCCCTTCTGGAGCAACACCAGCTCACGCAGCCCGTACCGGGAACACAACATGTTGAAGCTCAAACACAGAGCCAGCTCGGAGAGGCGCCTGTCTTGCAACTCCATGCACCTTGTTACTGGCGTGATCGTCACCCGTGCCTCAAACAGCATTTGGAGAAGACAGACCTCTCAGCCCTACAAGACCGCAAACTTGGACAAAAGACTCCACGCAGCGCTCATCTGGCAAGGCACAATTAAAGCAACAACAACAACTGACACCAGAGCTGGTGAAAGGAAAACCTCTAACGCCGCCAAAGACTCCAGCCACTACCCAAGTAGAAAAGGGGGAGACACTGAGAAACTCGTTCAAGTTGGAAAAGACTTTGAACAAAAGGACCTGCATAATAGAAATCTTTCTAATGGGATTCATGATTATGCAAGTGTTCCAATCTCTCCTCCAGTGGGAGGAACACTTCCCTAAAGGAGAAAGCTGTGCGAAGTTCCTGGAGCCTAAAGACGTCATGCAAAATGACGGAGTTAAAAACCCTCAATGGAAGCTAAATTTTTCCATGGAATGGAATCAATGTAAAGCATTAACACTGCAACACACGGCAAACAATACATGCCACGGTCTTTCCCCAGCGCTTCGAGACCAATCACCTCTGTCTCTGTGCTGGAAGCGAGAAAAAGGGGTGCGAAGCAAGAAGCATCCGGAGAAGGAACCGGACACCGCTATATTAAAGGCAATGCTGAATTTTCAACTAGTAAAACAAGACTTCATCGCCGGAAAACATGCGGAACCCAACCGGATGAAGCCTCAACAGCAATTTCTAAGGAAACTCACAAGGGGAAAGGTGAGAGGCCTGATGACTGTTGTAATTATACCAAGAATATTCCTCATATACAAACCGAACTCTCAAATTGTTGCAGTACGTATGTCTGGCCCAAAGGCATGCCCATCCATACAAAACATAAGGAAAATCCTACTAAAAAATTCAAGTTCTCCACTTGATTTTCCCTAAGCAATAACAAGTTTGGATAAGAAGGGAAATACAGGAAGAATGGACCTTAGTCTGGAGAGGAACATCAAAGACTTTGCCAACAATTTTCCCGTCTCCCAAATTCCAGTGCTGGCAAAAGGTACAGTTTGGAAAAAAGAATGTCCCACAGCTAACTGGAATTGGCAGGGCCACCTGGCCAAAATACAGGAACTTATCATAGAGACTACTGCTTTCCATACAATTAAAACTGTGCAAACTTCCCCTACTTGAGGGCGAGTACAACTTTTTGTGGTCCCGACTGATTCCAGTAAGCCTTTTACTTCTTCCTCCTTTATGTGGAATGGGGGCCCCCAACCCATTCTCCCGCTTACAAACTCACTCAAGCAAGAAGGGAGGGGAAAGTTAGTAAATGGAATTTGCGAATTTGCAGGGGTGTCAGACGGCATTGCCTTTACACTAATCCTGCAGACTTTCAGTGGAAACAATAAATATACCCAGGTTGCTTGGAAGCCCAGAATTATTGTGATTAAAAGAGCCCTCACTATAAAGCTGGAGGAAGTGTCCTGCAATTGTGAATTAAAACGAAATCTCAAAAACCAGGGGATTCTGTATACGATCCATTATAAACAAACTCCATGGACCGAAGTTCTCTCAAGAGTTAATTTCCCCCTCACATCTCCTCCCGGCCAACCCAACTCTTTGTGCATGCCCCAAAGAGGGGAAGCGAAGACAATCACTGATAACTTCTCTGTTCAGGCAAGAGAAGGGGGGGGCACCAGGAGTAACCAAGCAACCCTCCAGCCAATCAGACAGAGGAGGTGGAGAGATCGGGAAAAAAGCAAAGTAGGGAACGAGGGGGAGCGAATACCCACAAGGAAAACATCCCAACCGGCAAAAAGAGACTGGTTTAAGGGGGGTGCTCCGTCCTATAGCAATAACCACCCCACGAATCACTTTCATTCTCAAGAGAGTCTACATTTACTTCAAATGCAGACCTGGAAGTCAACAATGAAAGCACCTGACTCACTCTATATATGTTTTATGTCATATATCTATGAAGGGGGAAGAGTGTGGCCATTAAAAACTCCTATTCAATCCTGGGGAGGTTCTAGAGTCTTTGACCAAAGGCGACCCCTTTCAAACAACTATACCCCCAATGCTATTCTGATAGCCTTTACAATAGACCATATACAACCAGGCAGCAAACAAAATGACAATCTGCATAAACAGTTCAAACAGTGGATTATAATTCAGAATACTATGATCAAGGCAACGACAGACTGTGAATTTTCTTCTAGATACCACCATCTGAAACCAAAAACATTGTCAGCTAAAACCAAAGTGTACTTCCACAGAAACTTTGTCTCAATGTGCGCCTCCACCAGGATAACCATGGAATGCTGGGGATCAGTTCCATACAAAGTAACAAACCACAAAAGATCTGCACTTCTACACCTTACACAACTGCAAAAGGACAAGGAGGATCTTATGAACTCTAACCACATATGCCCAAAATCTTCTGCTCTACCTAACTGGCAGGACCTTTTGTTGACAGCTGTCCAACACACCCCACAAAAAAAGAATGAGTTGGAGGGAGCTCTTGGAGGTGGCAGAATGTCAGGATCTCATTGGCAGAGTTCTTCACCTGAACAATGTGGTGTCTTTCTTATACATCATGTCTAGAATTTGCTGTGTTAAACTGTATAGCTGTCTAGTTTATTCCTTTCCATGTTTTGAGTACTGAACAACAGTTACGCCATGTTAATGTATTAGTTGTTAGCCTCTCCTTCCTTCCAGGCATTGCCGGACAGCTCCTTCCGTGGGAGAGAATGCAAGTTTATCTTATGTCTGCAGCTCCGACCTTGAGGTTCCCGCTTCCTCGTCTCCACACTCTCAGCGCTGGGAACTGAGGGGGGAGGATGGGAACCCAAGGGTTGAAATGTAATTGCTTTCATCAGGTACCTCATTCCTAGCAAAGTCTATGGTCGGCCAGAACGGTCTAAGTTCTGGAATGTGGACCCAGGGCCTGTATGCTGTTTTCTAATAAACATTTTGAAATCAAGAGACTCTGTCGTCTTACAGAAGGGAAGAAGGCAGGAACTAGCCGACTGGAATGCCACAGTCTGACACCCAGCTGGGTTTGAGCGCTGTGGCCACTGTGGAGTGGCAGGGCCGGCGTGGCCTCAGATGGCCCGGACTGCTGCATCTCCTGTTTAGGGGACGGAAGGGTCCTCCCCCACACGTTTTGGTCATTCACCTGGGTGGTAATGACCTTGGGCTGGTACGGGGCAAGACCCTGGTGATGCAAGTACCTGAGGACCTGAGTTATTTAAGTGGGCTGATCCTGTGGCTTGACCTGTACCGCTTAGTTAGCTCTTGCCACGTTTATCTTTATAGTCATTTTAATAAACGGCCCATTTATTCCAAGCCTGTGTCTGTCTCTTACTTCCAGCTGGGGCTGCAATGCGGCTCTCCCAGCCGCGGCAGAATGCCGCTTAGGCTGGGAGCCGTTCTTTGCCATCCCACCCGGAGAGGGAGACAGGCTCCCTTCCCGGGCATCCGGGGATTCGCTGGTGGGGGCGAAGCCAAGCGCCGTTGAGCGCAGGCTCCGCTCTCCCCGGCAGCAGTTGTTCAGATTGCTCGGCCCGCCCACCTCACCCTGTTTTAGTGCAGGAATAGCCGACTGCTGAGTCCAGAGCCAGGTAGGAATTTTTTCCTTTTTCCCTGATTGGCATTGGGAGAAGGGTTTTTCGCCTACCTTGCACTAATGGCAGTGTTCTGAGTTATGTTGGGTGGTGCTGTTTAGTTAACTTTTTGGGAATAGGGTGCGGGCCGGTGAGCCCCTGTGGCATTCCCCAAGGGTGGGGAACAGGGTCTGCCATTAGGGCGGTATGCTTGTGGTGGCTACTGTCGGGCGGGCAGACGCCTGAGGGGATCCCCTGGCACAAGGCCTAACCTCATGCTAATTGGCTGGGGCGCAACAAGTGCTTGAGTGGGGATCCTATGGCCTAGCTGGCCGGGTTGCAGCCATTTGTGAGATGGCCTACACCCGGGGCACTGGGGCTCGCCCAGACAGGCAAGGCGGTGGTCAGTGGGCTGATCCCGTGGCTTGACCTGTACCACTTAGTTAGCTCTTGCCGCGTTTATCTTTATGGTCATTTTATTAAACGGCCCATTTATTCCAAGCCTGTGTCTGTCTCTTACTTCCAGCTGGGGCTGCAATATCTGGCTTCACAGAAATACCAGTTTCTTTCCAGGGATATGATTTACTTGTAGGCCTAATTTTTTGTTTTGTGCTTTTATGACTAACTATTTGGGACTAAAGCGTTTCCAAAACTGTAAACTCTTAAAAGCTCTGTTTCACTGCAGGTTGCCTCAAGTTCATGAAAACAACTTGGTGACCCTGCTGTACAATGAGTATTTAAGATATAGATATGCTGAGATGGAAAACCAGTAAGGTTTCCTATCACTTTGAATTCTGCTACTATCTCTTCTCCTGAGAGCTACAAAAAATAGTACCTTTCCATCCACTAAACCCCATCAAACAACAATGAAAGACTTCTGAAGTAAGCTTGGGGGGGAATGTGTCAAGTGGAGTGTTATCTTCTCCTTTGACAAGAGGTATTTATTGCTGCATTATAGAAAGAAATTGTAAAGAGGTATGTGTAGAAAGGGAGGAACTGGGTAATTGTAACTTGTCACAAATTACATCTGTTTGAATTCAAAAGAACTAACACCACAGTGAAGAAAAAGACAGATCAGGCTTTCTTTTTCTCTTCACACTTTTCTTGATTGTAAAGCTTCAAGTAACTTAGCATTACTTTGGACAGTTAAATAAAGCTCTTCATCACTCAGATAAAAAAAGAGTTTCACTTGTTGCCCAGATTGCATTAAATAAGTTCTGGTTTATTCACTCTAACTGAACTTGATTTACTATAATAGAAAATGGCACATCAGGTGGTCAACAGTATAACCCAAGCAATATATTTTTTTCATGTTGCAAAAGAAATTTTTGCACCACAGTAGTTCTGTAGGGAAATGAATTTTATTTAGAATAAATTCCTTCCGTAAAATACAATACACCTGAGCATCTGTCTCTCTCTAAACTGTAACATTTGATGTTTCATTTATAGTCTAAATTCCATTTATTTTCTGATACTCCTAACCCTGCTGATACATTTGCTTACCCAACACAAGAGGGATAATGTCACTATGTTCTCCAAAGCCACTTCAGTATGTTTCTCTGCTTTTGTCATCCTGTTCCAGCTGAGTCATTAAGATCTCCAGTGATGAGCACTTTACATTCCAGGAATTCTTAGCCACCAAAACAAGAAGCAGGGCATCATACAATATTAACTTTATGCCATTGCAGGAAGTTTCCATAGGTTTTTATATTTATATGGTCTTAGAATGAGTTCATATTTTTATTATTTATTTATGTTAGTCCACCTTTCTCTCTTTTAATAATTAAAATTTTTATTTAAAGAAAAGAAAATAGAATACAGTAAGAAAAGAAAATAGAGTAAAGTAAGTGCATAATATAAAAGTTATGCAGATTCTATATTAGACAATGAATTGAAAGTTATACAGTCTTATACAACCAATAAGTATATAAACAGTACAGATATAAAAGTCTTGGAAATAAAACAAGCAGTACATTTAAGTTTCTTTAAGCTAATAAACTAATTATTACCCCATGGTGCAGAGTGGTAAGCTGCAGTACTGCAGCCCAAGCTCTGCTCACGACCTGAGTTCGATCCCGGCAGAAGCTGGGTTCAAGTAACCGGCTCAAGGTTGACTCAGCCTTCCATCCTTCCGAGGTCGGTAAAATGAGTACCCAGTTTCCTGGGGGTAAAGTATAGATGACAGGGGAAGGCAATGGCAAACCACCCCGTAAAAAGTCTGCCAAGAAGACGTCGTGGTGCGACGTCCCCCCATGGGTCAGTAATGACTCGGTGCTTGCACAGGCGACTACCTACCTAAACCTAGATACATAACATTTCTCCTCTCTTCTTCCGTTCCTCCCTCTAAGCTACAGTATCCATTAGTTTAGCCTAAATAATCAAAGAAATCCTTCCATTTTTTCCAGAAGTCAGTTTGTTTATCTATCTATCTATCTATCTATCTATCTATCTATCTATCTATCTATCTATCTATCTATCTATCTATCTATCTATCTGTCTGTCTGTCTGTCTGTCTGTCTGTCTGTCTGTCTGTCTGTCTGTCTGTCTGTCTGTCTGTCTGTCTGTCTGTCTGTCTGTCTGTCTGTCTGTCTGTCTGTCTGTCTATTTTGTAAGTAAGTGGTCGATTTGGCCATTAAAGCATATTCATGAACCTTATCTCTCCACTCTGGGAGACCAGGACAAGCATTGATTTTCCATTTTCCTTCAAATAATGCTCTTGCTGCTGTCACCATATAACGGAAGAGATCTCCTTGTTCTTTTCTCAGATTAGTTAGTAAAATATTTAAGAGCATACTTTTCAGATTTAATTCAAACCTAAGTTTGAGGATCGTTTGCATCTCTTCATGTATTTTTATCCAGTATTTTCATGATTCCTTACAAGTCCACCACATAAGGTAAAATGTTGCATCCGTATTCTGACACTTCCAGTAATATCCATTGTAACCCTTACTAATCCTTGCAATATCTTTGGGAGTAATGTACCATCTAAAAACATTTTATACCATTTTTCTCTCAGTAACTGGCAGCCTGTAAATTTTATGTCTTTAGTCCATATGTTTTCCCATCAGTCCATCGGAATAGTTTCCCCAAAATTTTGCATCCCTTTTATCATACCAGTTTTAATTTGTTCCATTTCTGTATGGTGTTGCAATAATATTTTGTAAATCTTCCCCAATAGATGCAACAAGTCTCCAGATATTAATAACTCATATTATGATTTTTCTCTCAGCCTGCCGCCTTCTTTGCTATTTTGATCCTTTAATCTTGATACTATTTGGTGATAAGTCAGCCAAGGAATGTTTTTGCTATGGGCCTGGATTTCTTGCCAGGTTTTTATGTTTCCTTCTTTATCTATCAGTGATTCGTAGCTAAGTTGATGCATTCTGTTCGTAACTGCTATGTCACAGTAGGCGTTACCTGGCGACATCAATGGGGAAATTGGTGGGCTCAGTCTATTTCTGCATTGAAACCATATTTTAAGCAGACCATCCCTTACAATGTGTCCCATCTTGTTTAAGAATAGGTTTCCATGATTTCTTTATCCATAAATAATTATGGATACCTTCCTTAGCATCCGCTGTTTCCAATTTAATATGTCTGTTGCTTGGATTCATAATCCAATCTGTTATCCAAACCAACGCCACTGCTTGATAATACAACTTGATATTCAGTACAGCCTGTCCTCCCCTATTTTTATCATCTTGTAATATTTTAAATCTTATCCTTGGTTTCTTCCCTTTCCATATAAAGTCATTTATACCTTTCTGCCTTCTATTGAGAATCTTTGTAAAATGGAAAAATGTAAATTGGAATCATTAGAAAAAGGAAATTTAATTTAGGTAAAATATTCATTTTGATAGCCGCAGTTCTTCCTAACCATGAAATATTTAGATTTTGTCATCTCTGCAAATCTTCAGTAATTCCTGTCCAAACTTTTTGATAATTATCCTTGTAGAGGTTCTCATTTTGTGATGATACATTTATCCTTAAATATCTTATTGGCTTTGTAGTAATGGTACAGTTGGTTATACTTCCGATCTTTTTAGATTCCTCTTTCGTTGAGAGAGTAACATTATCTTTGTTTTCTTCTTATTCAGCTTACATCTAGAATGCTGCCTGAATCTAGATATTTGTTCCATTACATAAATCAGGGAGGTATATGGATTTGTCATTGATATAACCACATCATCTGCATAGCTTTTTATCTTATACTTCTCTTTTCCCTCCTTTATTCCAGCAATTCTGCTGTCTTGTCTGATTCTCACCACCAAAACTTCAAGAGCAATGATAAACAATTGTGGTGAAATTGGACATCTTTGCCATGTTCCTTTTGTTATTTCAAGCTTCTTCATAAATGAACCGTTAACTAAAATTGCAGCTTGCTGTTTGGTGTAAATACTTTGAATCCAATTCAAAAACTCAGTTCCGCAATTCAGTCTATGCAACATTTTCATAAGAAACTTCCAGGCTTTCTCAGCATCAACAAATATAAATGCAGTTTTTTCACCTTTTTGTCTTGAATGTTCAATTACATTGAGGAGGTATCTGATATTATCTTTCATATACCTCTTGGGGCCAAAGCCTGTTTGGTCTTCATGTTTCATCTCTGAGATGCATCTTTTCAATCTTTGAGCCATTATTATTGTAAATAATCCACATTCAACAAAGATATAGGCCTGTATGATTGCGGTGTCAAGGGATCATTCCCCTCTTTATGTATCAAAGTTATATTTGCTTCTTGCCACGTTGGAGGTGTAGTGGAAACTGTGGAAGAAGAGTGTATTCTGAGGAGATAGTGGTCCAATAGTCCATCCATCTTGCCTAAAGAGAACCATCTTTGGCCTGTACGTGCCTCCTAGGATGTGTCTGATGCTGATTTCTGCTGATGCAGGCTCTTGCCAGCTGGTGATGATTCTTGCTGAGGTAAGCTCTGACCTCAAAAAGTGTATATCTTGATTAGGGGAGGACCAAGCAATGAGGCCTTGGATAAGTGCCAGGCGCTTGGCCTTATCAGTTAAACTTAAATCACCAAGGCCAGCTTGACACTGACCGCATTCCTTGGCCTTGGTCCTCTGATCAATCATCCCTCCCTTTAATCAGGCTTTGTTAGGGAGGGTGGCAGGACCAGGTGAGCCTATGGACACTTTCATGTATATAAATCTGAGGCAAAGCCAGCAAGAATCAGAGCCTTGGCATGGACCTCACTGCAGAGAGTGCTGTGCAGTATTGAGCCATCAGGAGCTCGCTCTTTGCTGATAGGGGGCTCCCAGAAAACGTACAAGAGCATGGAAGCATGGGTGATATCTTTCTCTTCTCTTTTGTTATTCTTCCTAGTCTATGGGTGGTTTGTCTTATACTTTGTATATTATCTCACTGAGCACGGACTTTCTTTGTACTGTTTTATATTGTGTGTAATAAACTTTCTTTCTTCCCTCAACATCTGAGAGCTTATTGTGTCCAAATCCCCAAAAGAACCACTGCCCCTTGGCAGAAGAGGAGATAACATCTTCTTAGTTTTTATTTCGTTCATCACCATTTGCAAAGGTATAGCCAATATATCCTCAAAAGATTTGTAATAAGCAGCCTGGTTCCAGCTGGGGATCCATGAAGGTCTAACGCAGCTCTAAGAGCTGAGCTGTCCGTGCCGCTGTTTTGGAGGCTGGAGGGGTGCAAACTGCCCGCAGCCACCTGTTCTCAGGCGGAGAACAGGCGAGAATACTCGAGAACCTGATGGTGCGTTGATCTCAGGTGAGGGGGGGGCTCTACACAATGAGCCCCCACCCACCCTTGAGGTCCCACCCGAAGAAAGGTTGCTAAGATCTCTGCAGTGGCTCTGGAGTCAAATTTTGTCATAAGACCTACATGCCCAAGCTTCAGTCAAACAGCAAAGGGGCTGGATTCGATCAGATAACAGAAGCAGTGATTACAACCCAAGGAAAACGCTGAAGGAGGTAAAGATCACTATCTCTCAATACGGGACAGATTTTAAAAAAAGAAATAAGAGGCAAAAGTGGATTTAAGAACTGCAACAGATTAGTTATATAAGGGGAAGATTTCAGCAAGAAAAATTTGAAAAAGTAAATTTGTAAGGAGAAGCTAGTGTGGAAATTGGATTATTGTTTACATACCTGTGGCTGGGAAGAGATAATAGACTGTGAGAAAGCTTAAAAAATCGCGAGAACTGCTGTGCAACGTAGAGGAACAGGAAGTGCGTCAGAACCATAAAGAGACAGAAGAGAAGGGCTCTTCTCTTGAACGCCGGAAGTAGGGCGATGCCATTTTGAAAGAAGGCAACTGGCAACTTCAATGAAAAAGGAAGTAGGCCATCTTTAAAGAAGGTAAGGGTGAACGCTTCAGTATAAAACCATAGAGAAAAAATGCCCGACATTTTGGACAGTTTAAAACAGCATTTAAGAAAAATAAACTGGATTTGGACTTTTAAAAGTAAAAGAAAGTAAAAAAGCAATGTCACGGATTTAAGGAAAAGGGCAGACTCATGGGAGCAAAGCAGAGCTAGCCCCACGATGTCGCAGAAAGAGTGGCAAGCTACGATGGAAAATCTTGATAAAAAAGTTTCAGAGGGAAATAAAGAGCTTAAGGACATGATGCTAGAGATGGCGAAAGAATTAAAAGACTTTAAAGTGACCCTTAAATTGGAGATGGCAGAACTGACAAAAGGTATGGTAAAATACATAATGATCTACAAGTTACACAGCAGAGAGTCAACGCAGTAGAGGAATTGGTGGAAACTTTAGCAGATGTGCAAAAGACTGAAATGAGGGGGATGAGAGACAGAATGGCCGTGGCAGAAAGTAAACAGATGGAAAAACAACTCAGATTTCGCTCGGTCCCAGAGGTAGAGGGAAAATCAGCCCAAGAACAGATTATAGAAATTTTGGCAGAATACCTGGGGAAAGAGGAGGAAGAAATTGCAGCTTTCCTGGACGTGGTGTATAGAATCAATTCCAGATTCGCAGCTCAGAGGAAGTTACCAAGGGATATGATTGTTCAATTTACGACTAGAAGCACAAGAGAATTAATTATGAGCAAACAATTTCAAGATCCATTAGAAGTCGATGGAAAAGTGGTGAGAATCATGAAAGAGTTGCCCAGATTGGTGTTGTTTGAGCGGAAGAAGTATAGAGAACTGGTTCAGATGCTAAAGGAGTTGAAAATCAGATACAGATGGGAAATACCAGAAGGACTGACATTTGAGTTTGGTGGAGTCAGAAAGAGTGTCAGATCTGGACATGAGATGGAGACTTTTATTAGGGAAAATGAAAAGGACTTACCAAAAACTACAAGAAAGTGATCATGGAATGTAAAGTTTTATCTTGGAATGTTAATGGACTAAATTCACCTTGTAAACGCAAAGCTACTTTCCACTGGCTATCAAAGCAAAAATGTAATATAGTTTGCCTGCAAGAGACACATATTAGAAAGCAGGACGAAAAATATTTGAAATTTGTTAAATTGGGAAAAGAATTTGTTGCTGCTTCTAAAAAGAAAAAGAGGGGAGTTGTATTGTACATAAAAGAAGAATTGCAGCCCAGACTAGTTTTAAAAGATGCAGAAGCTAGATATTTAGCAGTGGAAATGATTTGGAACTCTAAGAAAATATTGATGATTGGGATCTATGCACTTAATGGTGCAAAAGAAATTTTTTTTAAGGACTTAGAGAAACAATTAGATGAATTGACTTATGATCACATAATATTGGCCGGTGACTTCAATGGTGTCACAAATTTGGAAGAGGACAAGCAGTCTAAAGCTGCTCACAAAAAAAGAGGACTATTACCAAAAGCGTTCTTTATGCTTAAGGAACAAGAGAGTTTAGAAGATGTGTGGAGGAGACAATATCCTAAGAACAGACAATATACATTTTACTCTGCAAGACATTTTACATTATCAAGAATAGATATGATCTGGGCCTCTAAAGAACTGACGTTATGGACCAGAGAGGTGGAGATAATGCCAAAGGTAGGCTCAGATCATAATCCAATCATGTGGAGATTTGGGGAAAATAATAAAAGAAAAGGATGGAGAATAAATGAGGACTTGTTACAAATAGAGGAAAATATTGTGTTGCTGCGAAGGGAGACCAAATTTTTCATACAATATAACCTGAATAAAGAAGTGCCGACCAACAAAGTTTGGGATACATACAAAGCGGTGGTAAGAGGCATACTAATAGACCTGAATGCAAGAAATAGGAGGAAAAAGGAGGAAAAGAGATCTGAAATTTTGGATAAAATAAAAGCCAAAGAGATACACCTCAAGAAAAGACCGGGGGGAAAAAAGATATATCAGGATATTAAAATTCTGCAGGAACAATTGACAGCAATGGACAATAAAGAATTAGAGTGGAATTTAAAGAGGATGAATCAGAGGTCCTTTGAAGGTGCAAACAAACCTGGGAAATATTTGGCGTGGCAACTAAAAAAAAGGAAGGAGAAGAAAGTCATAAGTAAAATCCTAGAAGACGATAAGGTGCTTATGGACCAAGCGGCTATTAGTAGAGCCTTTTTCAAGTTTTATGCAAAACTGTACCAAAAAAAAGAAGTGAGTAAAGATTTAATAGCGGAATACCTGGATAAGATGAAAATCCCGACAATTCCTGAAAAATGGAAAGAGAAACTAAATAGGGAAGTGACGGAAGAAGAAATAAAGGAAGCTATACAATCAACGAAGATAGGAAAGGCGCCAGGACCAGATGAACTAACGGCAAAGTTCTATAAAATGATGGCTAACGAACTGGCGCCATTCCTGAAAGAGGCAATGAATGGAGCGATGCAAGACCAAACGATTCCTGACTCATGGAATGAAGCTAATATATCGCTGATACCGAAGGAAGGACAAGACTTGACTAATGTTAAAAACTACAGACCAATTTTGTTGCTGAATAATGACTATAAAATATTTGCAAAGGTCTTGGCAGAGAGACTGAAAGGATGGATGTCGGAATTCATTGCTGAAGAATAGGCAGGATTTTTACCTAACAGACAAATCAAAGACAATTTGAGGACAGTAATAAACGCTATTGAATACTATGACAAGCACTGTGACAAAGAGGTTGGTTTTTTCTTCGTAGACGCGGAAAAAGCATTTGACAATCTGAACTGGGATTTTATGTTTGCCACTATGGAAAAGCTGCAGATGGGAGAAAAGTTCATCCAAGCGGTTAAGGACATTTATAGAGACCAGAGTGTAGCAATCATTGTGAATGAGGACTTGACAAAAAAATTGAAAATTCGTAAAGGAACTAGACAGGGATGCCCGGTGTCTCCATTGTTGTTTATTTTGATTTTGGAAATATTGATGACTCAAATACGTGAAGACGATACAATCCGAGGTATGAAAATAAAAGAGTTTTCCTACAAGGTCAGAGTTTTTGCGGATGACATAATGCTAATAGTAGAGGATCCAATTGAAAATATGCCAAAGGTAATAGAGAAAATAAAAGAGTTTGGAGATTTGGCTGGATTTTACGTGAATAAAAAGAAGTCAAAGATCCTATGTAAGAACATGACCAAACAGAAGCAGCAAGAGCTAATGGAGATAACAGACTGTGAGGTGACTAATAAAGTAAAATATCTTGGCATTGAACTGACTGTGAAAAACATAGATTTGTTCAAAAATAACTATGAGAAATTGTGGATACAAATAGAGAGAGATTTAATAAAATGGAACAAATTGGCTGGGAAGAATTGCAGCAGTAAAAATGAACGTTCTACCACGTGTGATGTTCTTGTTGCAAACCATACCAATTATTCGAGACTCCAAACAATTTGATAAATGGCAAAGGAAAATCTCAGACTTTGTGTCGGCAGGCAAGAAACCACGAGTGAAAATGAAGGTTTTACAAGATGTGAAGGAAAGAGGTGGCTTGCAACTGCCCAACGTAAGACTGTACCATGAGGCAGTATGTCTTGTATGGCTGAAAGACTGGATAACTTTAAAAAACCGTAAGTTACTGGCCCTGGAGGGACACAAAAAATATTTGGATGGCATGCATACATGTGGTATGATAAAGTAAAAGCGGACTCTTTGTTTTTGTACCATTATATTCGGAGAAGCCTCTTCACGGTCTGGAAAAAATACAAGCTGTATATGGAAGAGGGAATTCCTTCATGGGTGGTTCCGTATGAAGTAATAGATCCGAGAACTGTCGACAATGAACAGCAATGTCTAACTTACAAGGAGATTATGCAAATACAACATTCAAAATTGAGAATAAAGACAGAAGAAGAATTGTCTCCTTGTTATGGATGGTTCCAGTATAGACAGATCAGAGACCTTTATAATGCGGACTGCCAGAGAGGAGGAATAAGATTGGAAAATTTGGAGTTAGAGGAAGTGTTACTACAGGAAGGCAAGAAAGAAATATCTAAGATTTACAAATTACTTTTAAAATGGTTTATGGTGGATGAAACAGTAAAAGTTCAGATGGTGAAGTGGGCAATAAATTTTCATAAAGAAATAACAATGGAAGCATGGGAATACCTATGGAAAAATACAGTGAAGATCTCAACCTGTACGAACATTAAAGAGAATGTGTACAAAATGATATACAGATGGTTTTTAACGCCAAAGAAAATTGTGCTAGGAAATACCAATATGTCAGACAAGTGCTGGAAATGTAAAAAACATGAAGGATCATTATATCATATGTGGTGGACATGTGAAGTAGCTAAACAGTACTGGGGAGAAATAATTGAAGTAATAAATGAGATTTTACAAATACAAATAAATAAGAACCCAGAACTGTTGCTACTGAACTTGGGAATGGAGACAGTTCCAATGCAGCACAGAACATTGTTATTTTACATGACAGCAGCGGC
The DNA here is from genome assembly GCF_028583425.1 of Eublepharis macularius. Taxonomy (NCBI): domain Eukaryota; kingdom Metazoa; phylum Chordata; class Lepidosauria; order Squamata; family Eublepharidae; genus Eublepharis; species Eublepharis macularius. The sequence goes on from NC_072792.1 coordinate 123,635,082, forward strand.
AAGACTTTTATATGTGCAGAAATGGAAGACACAGGAAATACCAACTGCAGAAGACTGGATTTACAAATTGCTGTACATGGCAGAAATGGACAAAATGACAAGGAAACTTAAAGATCTTGACCTAGGGCAATATATTGTTGATTGGGGGAAACTGAAACAATTTCTGGAAAAAAAATGGGATGTAAAAGGAGAACTGTGGCAGTTTGAAAAATTTTAAAGAATAGTGTTGTAATGACAAGAGAGAAGGGATCTTACCATTTAGGGGGAATGTAATTATAATCTAAGCTTATATAATGTTTAAGGGGATTTTACATTGAATATATGGGATAACAAGAAGGGGTAAACAGATATCTCGATGAGGTATACTATACATGATATATGACATAAAACAACGGGTTAGTAGATCAGACTCTATATATAATATGATATGTGGCTGTGTTGTGTGGTGATGTGTGCTGTGCTACATTGGTGGCATAGCATACAACATATATATAATATATTACTGTGATATATACTATATTGATAGTGTATTTGATGGAGTATATGTTGAAAAGAAAAGAAATAGAATAAGTTTAAAGTAAGAGATAGGGTGATCTTTGTTATATATTATATCATATTAGTATGTTATATTGAGTTGAGATATACTATATTGATAGTAGGTTTGATAGAGGTTATGTATAAATAAGAATGTGCTTCGAATAAGAGATATTGAATTAGTGTTGGTAGGGAAATATAAATGAAATAGATTTAAGTAATAAGAAGGGTTAGGGGTTGGAAAGCTGTTGGAAGTCAATAGGGAGGGGGGAGGAAAAGGGTGGGGGTTAGAGCAGGGGGCAAAATGGGATTATTTGTGTCAAATTTGCAAAATTTTCTTTGTTTTACCACTCACTAATAAAAAAATTTTATTAAAAAAAAAAAGAATCCATCTGGACCTGGAGCTTTTGCAGTCTTCAAAGTTTTAATTGGAGAATTTATCTCTTGTATCGTTATTACTTGATTTAAGATAATTCTATGTTCATTAGTAAATTCTTTGGTGTCTCCAATAAATATTTCTCCATTTCTTCCTCATTTACTGATTCTTCTTTGTAGAGATTTGAGAAAAAAGCTCTAATTTGCTCTTTCATTTTCTGATCTCTATAAATTACCTGGTTGCCTTTCCTAATTCCTGGTATCATTCTCTTCTCTGACTCCTTCTTCAGACAATATGCTAGGTACCTTCCAGGCTTGTTTGCAGCTTCAAAATGTCTATGCTTTAAATACAACTTTTTCTGAATTTTTTCTGTCTCCAGTAGATCCAATTTGTTCTTTTTTTAAAAAAAATAATTTTTTTAATTAAGCTTTATAACATACAACAAATAGAAATCAACGATGAACATCAACTGTAACACAACAACTAATCAATAATAGTTTACAAGTTTTGAAGAATATGAACATTACAATAACTTTTAAACAAAGCATACATAATATTACCAAATATCAGAAAACTGAGTCAACGTCTGAGCAATTCTTATTTTGGGATGTAAATCATGCATGTCTATAAATTCAAGAAAAGGGAACCATTTGTCATAGAAATTAGACCTGGCAGGAAAGCGTTCAGCATTGAGGATATTGTCATCAATTTTATCCAGGATGAAATGGTCCCATATCTTAGAGAGCCACATCTCTTTAGTTGGCACTTTCTTTAGTTTCCAGACTGAAGCTATCGCTGATTTTGCTGCAACTAAAAAAATTGCTATAAGATTCCTGATAGCTTTTGGGATCTGCGGAATATTCCATTGGTCTAGACGCCTAAAAGATTGTCTACAATATCATCCTCTTGCTCTCCCCTGTGTTGGAAGGGTTGCAATGAGGTAGGATCCTTCTCTCATTGTTGGTGGGGTTGTCCACGGATAGCCACAGTTTGGAAAGAAATATTGGAAGTAATAAAACAGATTACGAGTTACGATATTCCATTATCGCCTTCAATTATATTTCTAGACCAATTTGTTCTTCAGCTGCTTAATTTCTTCCCATATTCCTCTATCCCTTGTTCTTTTATGGTCATGTTCCAGTTTTTTTTTCAATTTGGGGGTTAAATTATTTCTTTCTTCAAACTTAATTTTCTTCCTCTTGGATGCAATTGCCATCAATATCCCTCTTAAATAGGCTTTACTTGCTTCCAAAATTGTTATCGGGTTGGCATCATTTGTCGCGTTTATTCTAAAATAGTCAATTCTTGCCTGAATTTTTGCAATACAGCCTCATTTGAAAATAAAGTATCATCCAAATCTCCATCTTCTTTCTCTCATATTGCCTGTTTGACATACTATCTGTTTTGGATTATGGTCCGCTATGATTCTTGAGTGGATTTCTGCATTTTCTACCTGTGTCAAAAGACTCTTAGATATCCAACACATACCTATTCTGAAGTATGTTTGATGTCTGTCTGAGAAGATTGTATAATCTCTATCATTTTTATGTAGCGATCTCCAGGTGTCCTCTACTTCCAAAATTGGCATGTAATTGAATACACATTTAGGCAGATTTCATCCTGTCCTTGTCAATCTATCAATTTTACAGTTCAAGACACCATTCACATCTTCACAAATTAGAATCTCTCCTTCTTGAAAATCTAAACATTTCTTGAAGAATCTCTCATAAAATTTCTTCTGGCCATCATTTTGTGCATATAAAGAGACCAGAGTCTATATTTGTACATGAGAAAATGTTATTTTTAAGGCAACATATCTCCCATCATCATATTTTAATTCTTGTATGAGTTCAAAGTTTGAATTATTGATATATATGACCACACCATTTTGTGTGCTGAGGTTTTGTTCTCTATCTCACAGCAATTTCAAGCTCTAACATTGGAGTTGACCCAAAATACTAAAGATATAGTGGCATAGATCCATGAAGAGGTACAAGATCTGTCAAATCAAATTTAAAAGACTGAGGAATCATTTTCTGGAATTAGACAGGATATACAAAATTTAAAGACTGAAGTTTCAAGTGGATTGCAAGAAATAACAAAAAATTTGAAGAAAATAAACAAAACATTCAAGAGATAAAAGAACAACATAAGGAATTGAAGGAATCACATGTTCATATGGAAACATTGCAAAAACAGCAGGCAGTGGCAATAAAAGAAGCTGAACAAAGAACAGAGTCATTAGAAACTCAATTTAGGAGTGAGAATCTTAGATTTTGTGGTATTCCAGAATCAATTGAGCTTGAGGATCTTGAGAATGAATTTCAGAAGTTGATTCAAAATTATGTAAAAGTCCAAGGAGATTTTACAGAAATTGAACAAATTTTCAGGATCAATTCAAAGTATGCGACTCGACATAAGCTTCCAAGGAATATATTAGTTACCTTTTCACATAAGAAAACAAAGGATACTATTCTTCAGCAGCACAGGAAAGAACCTCTGGAAGTAAAGGGAAAGAGATACAGATATTTCAAGATCTACCATCAACAACAATTAAAAAATATAAAGAATTTGGGAACCTGATGAAATTTCTGCAGCGGAACAAAACAAAGTACCACTGGAAAATTCCTACTGGATTGGAAGTATACTTAAGTCAAGGCAAGAGAACAGTAACATCAGTTATGGAAGCAGAGGACCTATTACAAGGATTGCAATCAGAAAAAAAAAGACCAATCATTGGGCACAGATGACACAAACTCCTCAGATAGTGAGAAAGAAGGAGCAATAAGTAAATGAAAGCAGAAGAAAAAGGAGGAAGAAAAATGAATGAGATTAAGATAATTTCAGTTAATGTGAATGGATTGAATTCTCCCACTAAAAGATCAAGAACATTCAATCAATTGAAGAAATTAAGGGCAGATATTATATGCATTCAAGAAACCCACATTAAAAAAGACCAAGAATATTTACTAAATTGTAAAAAATTAGGTAAGGTTTACGCATCTTCATTGCAATTGAAGAAAAATGGTCCACCTTTCTCAATGAGACTCAAGACGGATTACACAGTGTGAATCAATACAGTCGATTTCAAAAACATTTTAGTAAATACCGAATATACATGCAAATTTGCAAAGATTTAAAGACAGCAGAAATCCAATACAGAGCTGAAGAAATAATGAAATAGAACATAAGCAATTCTGACTTATTGAAACAACATTGGAAGTACCCAGTAGGATCATACTTATAGAACCAGTAATGTTCTATCATACTTACAGCAACAGCAGTAAAGTCTGTGGTCCCTCCCTATCCCTTTAATGACGGATCTCTTTGAGCTCTCCTATCTGAGTTTTTTTCTGCACAGAGCTTTTTCTCTCTAGAATTCTGCACACATGGTCAAAAACCATGATTGTCTCTGAACTGCTTCCCAGATTTTTTTATATTCGACATTGAGAAAGGCTTCAACTGCCACAGAACTGATCTTCTGGCTTTTCTGCAGCTTTTCTCCCTGCACCCATACCCCATTTTTTTTTTAAAGTGCAGAATTCTTTTTTTGTTGTAAGGCCTGGCCCTGCCTTACACCCACTTTGTTATTTTCCTGCTGATTAGTTGAACAGCAACCAATCAAGTTTTTTTGTGATTAAAAAAAAAATTAAATAGCAATGTTGCAACATTGGTGATATTAAAAAAGACAACCCCCCCCCCAAACCTTTAAGTTTCCTCAGCAGTCAACTGGAGAAACTAAGGGGTCCTCAGCCTACAGACTGAGGAACCTGGTGAGTTCTCAAAGCCTGAAACAGAATCAGGGCATTTTTCTAGTGCAGAAATAAAAAAACAGACACCGCTTTGATTCAGTTCCCTCAAAATGTAAATAAATAAAGCACTATGGAGCCATAACTGATGAATAAGGCAGATCCAGTCCTCATGGACTGAATACACAGAAAGCCTGAAGTAAAGCTCACCATACAGAAGATATCTGAGTAAAAAAGCTCTCTTGAATAAATCAGTGTTGCATAATTTGCAGAAAGCCAGGAAAGTGGGAGCATTCCTAATCTCTTCAGGTAGACCACTACATAAAGTAGGGACCACCACAGAGAATGCCCATGTATGGGCAACTGTTGATTTTGCCTATGTGCAAGGTGGCATCGACTGAAGGCCCTGTTCAGATGAGCAAAGCTGCCATGGTGGAACATTGGGAGCGAGGCAGTCCCACAGATATGATGGAACAAGGCATATAATGTATGTTTACAGGTACATGTAACCATGATAAAGGTATTTTTAAAACTGGGAGACTTTTATGTCTTTGTATCTTTATTTATAAATATGGTAAATACATGCATTAAGATGAACAACAACAACAACAATAATTCCCTTTACAAAATCATCACACATTTCCTTTTCAAGGACCATACTTTATAAATCATTCTTAACATGGACGATGTAGAAAAACATTCCTGTTCCACAGGGTTGTGTTTTGTATGGGGGTCAGAAGCAAAACTCGTAAAGCTGCAAATCCCAAATACTACAGGGTTTAAGCACAACAGAAGTCAGTCCTGCAAAGGAGGACACTTTGAAAACTGTTTTCCAGAAAACAATTACTTGGGGAGCTATAGCAAATTGGCCAAGGTGCTGGATTCAGATTGAAACAAGCAAACCCAAATAACTCCTCAAAGATGTAATTAATAAAGTGTATTAAAAGAAGCTCAGGTAAATACAAATTATAGAAGTGTGCAAGACAGGACAAGAAAATAATAACAAGCTAGAGAGCTAAACTAGCAAACACAGTAAGGGTTATCAGTCCTAAACTGGATGTTATCTTTCAATTAGATCTCAAAAATCCAGATGAAGCTTCAGAGTCTTAAATCCAGAGAACAAAGATAAGATGGCATATAGTTACAGCCTCCCACCCACAACCATAGCATTCAGGCACAGAGGTCGGATTCCCTAGCCAGGATCTTGATCCTTAAAGAGAATATTGCCCCAAGAAGGACAAAACTAGAATGAAATTCACGCAAAGGCTACCTGCCTGCAGTGCGGTTTGACCAATCAATAAAGAGCTTGTCCTATGATGACATACTTCTGCAGCTAGGATGTCTTCACAGGTGGGGAACAAATCACTCCACTCCCAGAGTGCCATGCATTAATGAGATGGAATGCAAGTGCAAAAATTGCCTTTGATGTCCTGACCTTGAAGCCTCTCTGACCTTGCACCTATGGTACTGTCTCATCCTCTTATCTGGGAACTTGCATTGTCATCCTGACTGCACTTTCCAAGAGAAAGCTTCCTTTTTCTTCTAATTAGCTTCTACCTAGGGCAAAAAACCTGAACCAAAGTGTGAATAGACCAAGAAACAGACTAAGCAGAAACAGTTTGCACTCCTATTTGGAATAAAGAGACGGACACAAGGCTTGGGTGAAACAGGGCCAATTAATGACCGATTTATTTAATTTTAAATAACCTGAAACGCAATAACGGCAAGGGTAAAACTAGCAGAACAGTTCGAGCGAGGGGTCAATCAGACCTGCTCCTCGACCTGCATGGGCGAGCACCCCCTGCCCCAGGTGCGAGCCATCCATTGCATGGCTGTAACCCGGCCAGCCAGGCAGATGGTTCCCCCCTTTAAAGCACCATGCACCCCAGCCGTAAAGCCCGAGGGAAGGCCTTTTCCAGGGGGTCTCAGGGCAGCCTGCCCTCTCAGCTGGCAGACGTAAAGCCCGCCAGCCGATCCGAGACAGGCCCCCATTCCCCACCAATAGGGCTGTGCCACCGGGTGCTCACCGGCCCGCTCTGCCTACCCAAACTAACCTGCCACCGCCACGGCCAAGCCTCTGCTTAGACACTGACGCCCCACATTTCCTGTAGGGAAAGCCACAACCCTTGCCGCAAATCGGTCAAGAATATTTCATTGCCCTTGCGTGACAGGTGAACACCATCAGCTCTGTAGAGGTCAGTGTACGAGTCACAAATCCGCGGGTGGGGAAAATAAATTCCCAGCCCTGCACCCAAAGCTTTAAACATAGCCTTGTTGGCCTTGCGCCTAGCACGCTCTACTGCATCGTGGTCCAAAGCTTCCCGCCATACGCGGCGTGGGAGGATGGCAGACCAAATGATGAGGACACCAGGCCATTTCTTGGCGATGAATGCCAAGTCAGCCTGAGCCTGCAAAGTAAGGGCCTTACCCTTAATCCAACCCAAGTCATTTCCACCTAAGTGGATAACTAAGAAATTAGGCGGAGGGGCAGATCTTCCCTCAAACAGGAGTGGCAACAGGCCTGGCCAACGCAGGCCCTGATGGCCCTGCCACTCGACCTGGGCCCACCAGCTAAGGCCAAGCTGGGACCCCAGCGAAGTCCTCTTGGCCTGATGCGCAGCCCAAAAGATCATACTGTGTCCACAAATGAGGATCCGACACCTCCCACGGCGAACAACAGCACCTGAGGAAGAAAGGGACAATTAACAAGAGCCTACAAATGTGGCGGCAGAGGACGGACATACCCACGGTATGCCGCCGAGCGCCACCGGCCAACACCGTGAATGGCTGCTTCGGGGTAACCCATTGCAGCAGCCGTGGAAGCCACTCCTATCCTAAAAGAATGTGAACAAAACTTGAACCCCTTCAGGCCAAGCTTAACCAAAATCCAAGCTCTCTCCGTGACGGACCAGAACTGGTACCGTGTGAGAGGGGTCCCATCATAGTGGCAAAAAAGGAAGCCCCCCACAGAGCCTCTCCTGTCAAGGTATGCACGCAGCGCACGGACAGGACAAAGTTCCTGTTCCGCACAGGAGCCCAACCGAACCACCACCCCTTTCTGATGCTGGTCATTCTTAGAGCGTCTCAGGCGGATGGACACCCCACCCCCCACAAACTGCACATCCTGCACCTGGAGAGCCTGGCCAGACTAATCCACGCGCGACTGCGCCACCAGCTCCCCTATCCTAAACGCCCCCCAAAAGGCCGTAAGTGAAGCTGCATGAAACAGCGTGGCTTCATATGCCGAGGAGCATATCGGGCCCCACACAGCACCCAAACCCTGCACAATGGCCAGGGAAATGGGTTGTCTGGTATCGGTTCGTGGACCGGCCTCCCTAGACCACCCTCCAACATCTTTTTTTTTTTTTAATAAAATTTTATTGGTGAGTGGAGAAACAAAAGAAAATTTTCCAAATTTAACACAAATAATTCCATTTCCCCCCTTACTCTGTCCCCCACCCTTTTCCTCCCCCCCCTATTGACTTCCAACAGCTTTCCAACCCTTAACACTTCTTATTACTTAAATCTATTTCATTTATATTTTCCTACCAAATTTAAATCATAATATCTCTTATTCTAAGCACATTCTTATTTTTTACATAACCTCTATCAAACCTACTACAATATAGTATATCTCATATCAATATAACATACCAATATAATATATAGCAAGGATCGCCCTGTCTCTTACTTTAAACTTATTCTATTTCTTTTCTTTTAAGCACATACTCCATCAAATACACTATCAATATAGTATATATTATAGTAATATATTACATATATATTGTATGCTATGCCACCAATGTAGCACAGCACACAACACCATATAGCACAGCCACATATTATGTTATAATGTAGACTCTGATCCACTAACCCGTTGTTTTATGTTACATATCATATATAGTGTACCTCATTGAGATATCTGTTTACCCCTTCTTGTTATCCCATATATTCAATGTAAAATTCCCATAAATATTATATTAGCTTAGATTATAATTACATTCCCCCTTAAATGGTAAGATTCCTTCTCTCTTCTCATTGCAACATTGTTCTTTAAAAATTTTCAAACTGCCACAGTTCTCCTTTTACATCCCACTTTTTTTCCAAAAATTGTTTCAATTTCCCCCAATCAACAATATATTGTCCTAGGTCAAGATCTTTAAGTTTCCTTGTCATTTTGTCCATTTCTGCCATGTACAGCAATTTATAAATCCAGTCTTCTACAGTTGGTATTTCTTGTGTCTTCCATTTCTGTGCATACAAAAGTCTTGCCGCTGCTGTCATATAAAATAACAATGTTCTATGCTGCATTGGAACTGCCTCCATTCCCAAGTTCAGTAGCAACAATTCTGGGTTCTTATTTATTTGTATTTGTAAAATCTCATTTATTGCTTCAATTATTTCTCCCCAGTACTGTTTAGCTACTTCACATGTCCACCACATATGATATAATGATCCTTCATGCTTTTTACATTTCCAGCATTTGTCTGACTTGTTAGTATTTCCTATTGCAATTTTCGTTGGTGTTAAATACCATCTGTAAATCATTTTGTACACATACCACCCCTCCAACATCTTACGTACCCTAAAGTCACCTGTTACCTCAGAAAAACCCCAGGCCTTACTGGAAAAGGCCAGGGCAACCAAAAGTCCCCGCAGTGACTTTATGGACAGGCTGTCTTTCCTCTTAACAACACAAAACTGCATCAAATGCTCTACTGGAACGGGCCAACTTTGCTCCAAGCCAGCTTCCAACCGGAAGCTGACAAACTGTCACACCGCGCGATCATATGATCTTCTGGTGCTAGGAGCGATGGCTAGACGGATAGCCCTGAGCGCTTCGGACCTCCAAGGCTCCAGAATTCTGAGGGCTTCGGAACAGGCAGCACATCGGCATCGGGGGCCAATTGATGAAACCGTTCCATCTGCCGGCGAGACAAAGCGTCCACCACACTGTTGTCAAGACCAGGAACGTGCATTGCCCTGAACAAAATGTTCAGCCGAAGACACCGGAGAGCGAAAGGCCTGACCAGCCGCATTACCCTGGGTGACTGGGATGACAAAGAGTTAATAACCTGCATCACAGCCATGTTGTCACACCAAAAGTGGACCGCATGGTTGGCCAGCTCTTCGCCCCAGAGCCAAACAGCCACCAAAATTGGAAAAAAATCCAAAAATGTAAGGTCTTTATTGATGTCGCCATCGTGCCAAGCTGCAGGCCAGGGTTCCGCACACCAGTGCCCACGGAAGTACACCCCAAACCCCACAGATCCAGAAGCATCAGAAGCCACTCGCAACTCCACCTCCAGCAGGAGCTCGTCCCGCCAAAAAGTCACCCCATTAAAGTGTAAAAGAAAATCCTCCCACACCTTCAGATCATCCCTAATACCTTGTGACAGCTGAATCCTGTGATGAGACAACCGCAGGCCCGTCATCACATCGCAGAACTGCCGCAAGAAAGGGTGCCCAGGAGCCTCAGCCTTGCAGGCGAAATTAAGGTGGCCCACCAGCTGCTGAAGCTCGAGTAACGAAGCCTTCCATTTACCCTGTAGCGCCGCCAAGCGCGCCCTGAGATCCGCCACCTTGTCTCCAGGCAGCCGAAATGTCTGCCGAACGGTATCAATTTCGATGCCTAGATATGTCAATACTTGGGCGGGCCCTTCTGTCTTCTCATGGGCTAGGGGAACCCCTAGCTCCCCTGCCATCGAAATGAATCCAGCCAACAACCTCCCACACTGACCGGACCCACTGGGTCCACAAAAAATAAAATCGTCCAGGTAGTGGGCGGAGTTACAGCATCCCTGCCGCTGACGAAAGGCCCACTCCAGGAAAGTGCTAAATTTCTCAAAAGCAGCGCACGAAACAGAGCACCCCATAGGGAGCGCTTTGTCCATGTAAAACTGGCCATCAAAGGAGAAACCCAGCCACTCAAAGTCAGACAGGTGGACAGGTAAAAGATGAAAGGCTGACTTAATGTCGCATTTCACCATTTCCGCCCCGATGCCATTGCGCTTAACCATCGCAACCGCCTCGTCGAAGAACGTGTACCTAACTGTACATAAGTGCTCCAGAATGGCATCGTTAACTGACTGGCCCCTAAGAAAGGACAGGTAATGTATCAAGCAATACTCCCCTGCAGCTTTCTTGGGCACCACTCCCAATGGGGAGACCCTCAAGTTGGGCACCGGCAGAGCAGGGAAGGGGCCTAAGACACGCCCCTCCTCACACTCCTTCTTAATCTTCCACTGCACTATTTCCTCCATGCCAACCACGGAACGAAGGTTGAATGACATGAAGGGTACCCGCGGGCCCTGAAAAGGAATCTGGAAACCAAAACTAAACCCATCCAACAGAAACTGGGCAGAGGCCCGGTTAGGGTATCCCTGCAGCATCTCAGAAAGCACCCTCAGCTTTATGGGCGTTGGACCCCTTGTCAGCTGAGGGCTTCCCTTGCCCGCCTCACTGTTGGGGACCAGGTCCCCTCGGCCGAGGGCGAGGATAGGCTGAAAAGGCATGAGGGTCCTTGCACCGGGGGCATTCATGTTTAAACCCGCACCCCCTCCTGGCGCACACCCCCTGGTAAGCAAATTCCCAGCAAAGCAGCCGGGGCTGAACTGGCTGCCCCGCGGAGGCACGGGAACCAGGAGGGGTGGTTAGGCGTTGCAAAAGATGCCCACTGTCCAACCTATCACCCAAGTTGGGTTTGGCCGGCGCCATGAGCTGCAGCCAAAGTTGTTGGTGGATACGATCCCAGGGCAATGTGGGATCCACCGCTGCACGCATGCGGAATTCCTCGTCATACTGCATCCATGCAGCGCCGACAAACTCCATATGCGCCCTGCACACTATATCAATGTACTGGAACAAAGGGGCAGCCCTTTGTGGCTGAGCCCGAGCAATAACCCCCACGTAAATCAGCATGCCAGGCAACCAGTTTGCCCAGGTGCGATCCACCTTCCGCCGCTTGAGGCATTCCTTGTCACCATCATCCATGTCCTCCTTATCCTTCTTTTCCAACTTGCGGAAAAGGAGGGTAAAGATGTCTACAAATTCGCCCCGCAGGATCTTGTCCCTGGTAGCGGGTGTTAAATGGTCCCCCAACGGCAAAGCCGTATCACCAAAGGGCATAGCCCTGTATGGCATAACCCCCAAATAGTGGCTCATAGGGAAAGGGGGCCAGAGGAACTGTGGCTGCCCTAACGAGTGGCTGCCTGCGGCAGTAACAGACCAGCTCGCCTGTACAGCCCCAGGCACAGCAGACCCGGCCCCATGCTGAAGCGGGAGGGGCTGGGAGCCCAAGTACGGCCAGGAGCCCAGACCACCTTGCCCACCCTGCTGTGGGAACCCCAACCAAGGCTGTGAAGCCCCGTAGGGAGGAGGCAGGGCCCCCAAGCCCTGCGAGGGTGGCACCCAGTTTGAGGGGCCAGGTACCGCAATGGGCCCCCAGGGCCATGAGTGTGTACTGTGTGATGTGGCTGACTTACCATCATGCTCAGGTTGATCAACCACCACAGCGATAGGAGGGCCGTCAGCCGATCCCTGAACTTCCTGCTCCTCTAGATCAGCCATCCCCCCAGACTCAAGATTTCCAGGCTGAGCAGCTGCCGCACCTGTGGAACTTTCAAGAAGAGACAAACGGGTCAATACCTCACGTTGGAATGTGGCTGTAGATACCCTCTTCGAGGCTCAGTGAGCCCTGGCTCCTGAAGGCTGCCCAGAAGGGGGCCCCTGCCTCTCTCGAGCGCAGCCAACTTTGTAAGAATTTCCTGCCATGCAGCCTCCCCCTCTTCCTCGTCTGACAAAGGAGGCAAGGCTTGGCTAGCAGGGGGTCGCTTGGCAGGCTGCTTGCCTTTGCTCTTGCCCATGCCTTTTTTAGGAGGCATACCAGCAAAGAGGACACTGCTGGACTTAGACGAAAGAATGAAGAAAAAATGCCAAAGCCACGAACCACAACTCCCTCAGAACCCTATCCAGTTTAAGGGGAATCGCTACGCAAGGTCCCTTGTCAACCAAGGTGGGAATCAGCCAATGCCCACTCCAACCACCACTTCCTAGCAATCCAGGTTATTGATATCAAAATATCTATAGCCTTGTAAATATATCCAATGTATATATAATTAGGCGCTGTGAAATAACCGATGGGAACCAAAAGCCCCAGGGTTTAGCTAGAAGGAGGGGAGGGGGCAATGCCCACCAGCGGAGGGGGGAACCCCCTGCTCAGACCAGCCACCTACCTACCCCTCCCACTGGGAAACGAAAAAAGGGGGGAGATGCCGACAGGCCCCCACAACAAAAGAGGGCTCTGAAAGACAATGCCGCAGCGGACCCGACACCCAGCGCCATCACAGGAGCAAGGGAACGGGTGCAACCACTGGGCCTGAGATAAAGCCCCCGGGTACTAAAACCGGGCGGCCTACGCAAGCGCGGCGCCGCTGCAAGAGCCGCACTGCCAAAGGACTGGTCCGCTCCCAAGCTCCGACTCCGGAGGCGCGAACGCAGCGGCCAGACGGAGAAGGTTCCCCCCAGGCACAACAAAACCAAGAGGCCCAGCAAGCATGGCGCCGCTATAAAAGCCGCGCCGCCAGAGGCCCAGCCCATGCAGAGAAGGCCACAAGGGTGGGGGCGGGTGGGCACTTTCGCACACGGCGATGCGCGCAAGCCGCGCTGCCCCAAGCCCGGCAAATGCCGCAAACTCCGGCCTGAGGAGCCAACCAGGCGCGGAGACATGAGCCCGCCTAACAAACCGTGCCAGAACACTGATCCCCCGTCGATTCCATCAGGCAAAGCTCCACCGCAGGAAGGCTAGCCACCGCTGCCTACCAGCCCCACCTCTCCCCTTGCAAGCCGGAGATAGAGAACTCTGCTCCTTCTCCTCCGAGCTTGCAAGAAGAACTGCGCCACAAGGAGGGCAGAGCTGGCCCTAAATTGGCCGGCCACGCCCCCTTAAACACCTGGATGCCCAGGAACAGCTGCCTTCTTAATCCAAGCAGGCGTGCAAAGTTGCGGCACCCGGGTAAGCGTGTACGCATGCCCCGGGGGTGCCGATTTCTTTAAGAAGGACTTTCTCAATGACTTTGAAAATGTCTTCAACCTGCAGAATTCCATCCCAAGCATTCTGGAAACAATACTGATTGTTTGTATAGAACAAAAATACTACAGGAAACCAAATGTTTCCTTTATGACCCTCATAAATAAAAGACTAAATATATCTTGAGTCAAAAAAGTAAAAGGCAAAGCCAGTTTGAAATACATTTTTGTGGTGAAGTAGCCAGCTTGGACAGCCTTGTGGGGCCTGCGTGGCATTTCTGTGCACAGCATAGAGCAACCAGGTGGCTGGCTTGGGCAGACTCACAAGGTGCAAATGGAATCTCAGTGTGTAGAACCACCCCACAGGACACGTGGGTAGCTTAGCCAGAACCAAGGATAGCTGGGTGGGTTGACAGGAACTGCCATGGCTGAAGGATGGAGGGATGCTGAAGAATGGTGGGACAGAGTCCTTCTGGGAGGGAGGAAAGACACTGAGAGTGGCCTCCTTGGCCAAAGAGGCTGAGTGAGCCTAGAAGGAAGGTAGAAGAGGCTGGGGGACAGCAGAGCCAGGGGCTGAAACAGGCACGTTGTAAGCAGTGGGAGTCCAAGGAGGACTCCCATCAGCCCTCCTGCTCTGTAGAGTTGTGGCCCTGAGGCCGCAAGTCATGGCGACAATTTTATTGTGTATTTCCAGATGAAGCCAGTAAGGCCTTGTTAATTGTGTAGAAATTCTAGTCATCAGTATATTTACTAAGTATAGTAATTCTGATTTGAAGATGTTTCTCTGAACTGTCTTCTCTCTGCACCCAAGAGTTACAATCAACATTAATTCAGTTCATTATATGCACTGTATTCCTGTTTCTTAGATTCATTAGGAAAGCTCATTTATTGTTAACTTAATTACTTTTAATTAATCAAAGCAATAAATCAAAGCAGCCATTTATTTCAAAGTTATTTTCATGTCTGACTAACATAAGAGGTTCTTTACAATCTCATCATTGTGGCATAGAATGGGGAAAATACTAATTTAATTCTCTATAACAATAGTCCCATTAAAGTGTATATAAATAATCCCTTGACGTTAAAACTGTCAGGACTCAGCAACTAAGATGGAGCAAGACACATTGAAGAAAAAAGGCACAAAATCTTCCAATACAAGCTATAAAGCATCTAAAATCATCATTCATCAAAAATTTTTGCAATTCTGTCCCTGGGAAATGGATAGTGCAATGGGCTTGATAGATTTCAATGGGCTTTGACTGGAGTAACTCTTCTTAGGACTGCACTGAGACTGTGCTACATATTGATCATATAGGGAAGGCCAGTTGCCTTGTTACTTTCAACTCATAAGAAAGGGATAACATTCTGCAGAGGAATGGTTCGTATTTTGGGCTTTGGTCTTTACCCCTGTTTAATTATTTCAACAATCAAAGTTATACCCACCAACTAGAACATTTAATAGTTTGCATTTTCAGTGGATTCTCCAATGCAAGTGATATAGAAAAAATTCCAAAGTCATTGAAAAACAATAATCTGAAGTTCTGCCATGCCACTTTATGAGCGTTCCACATGATCTATTAAAATTCTGATCACTGAAACCACTCTCCATTTTTTGTTGTTTTATTCTGATATTTTTTATTTTCCATCCTCTTTCCCAGGCCATATCCTTAGCTTATATAATAATTATGCCAGGCACATGAACTTACAGCATGCTTAATAATGAAAAAACCTTTATAGCATTCAGTAATTGACTTGTGTTGTGTGCAATTGCTGTAAGGGTATCTAAAAGCTTCTTTAAATTGTATCCATATTCAATAGGTGAAGCAGCCCAGACTACAGAATTATAATAGTCTGCAGCATAGATCCAAATCAATACCAGGCTTGTCACTAAGGCAGGAAAGGGTAGCTATTCAAACAAACAATTTAGTGCACTTTCCTGTTTGTGAATTATCCACAACTAAGCTTTGATTTTTATTTTACAGATTTGTTCCATCATTTATAATTTGACAAATGGCTTATACAAACCATTTGCCATAAGCACTATTTATCTCTAGGCAGAGGTCTAGCAGAGCCCGTACCTCCATGCAGGTCCCCAAAAAAGTTATTCTGGAATGTAAGTTCATAACATCCCATGGGAAGATTGGCTTATAATGCTTTCTGTGGAGAGTCTGAGGAAGTCATGCCAGAACATTTGAACTTGAGCCAATTTGATCCTATTGTCTTTATTTTTCTATTAGCCGAAGAAATAGATTTTTACAGAGTTGTCTTTAAGTATAGGGGAATCAAATGCCTTAAAAAAGATCCCTCTACCTTACAATTATCACCTGACCAAATCATTTACACTGTTCTTATGTGCTAGAATGAGAGACCAGCAAGCAAAATGCTGTTCCTTCTCACTGCAGTTGTCTCTTGTGTGTTCTCTCTCTGTGCACATGTGCATACAATTAAGACAAAAAGGATCATATTCTGCCACTCATTTGCCTTGATCTCAATCTCTGGATAGCAATAGGGATTGCAACAGGCAAAAAGCAAAGGATTCTCCTTTTTCTCCTATTTGTTGCTCTTTTAATCACAGATCCATAAGACAGCAAAGTAGCAGAAGCTACTATCATCACCACCACTGATTTTTCTCCAACCACTTGCTTTCTTTCCTTCTGCATATCGGAAAGTGATGGTCCCCTCAATGACTAGTGGAAGAGGGTGGATAAGTGAGCAGGTAGCCATGGCTGATGCTTCTTCTCACTGCCACTCTTGTTCCAGTTTCCAGTAGAGGGCTGGCAAGCAAGGAGATAATGAAAACCAGGAGCAGATGCATAAAAAGCAGCTGGTTCCAGTCAGTAGTAGTTAGCTTCCTTGTTGGGGTGTCAACTGCAGTCAGTTAAGGGTATAGCAAGCATAAGGAGGCAAATTGGACCCCAAGAAAGACTGGCAAAGTGAGCATGGAACAATGGGCACAGAAGCTTCCATTTGGAAATTCAAGAAAGCGGGACAAGTAGGCACACCAGGGCTTCTAAACCAATATTCTCTCTCAAATGGGTTTCAGTAACAAAAAATAATGGTACAGACATCAGATAGCCTCTTAGGAAAGCCACACTAATAAGAGTGAAATAGTCAATAAGTTGCAGTGCAGCTGTTTCATTATTTCAGTAAACTAATTTAATGCATTTTGAGGGTGCTCATCTTTATTTTGGGAGATAGGAAATCAATGGGATGATCCATGTATATGAGAGCCAGTGTGGTGAAGTGACTGGATTAGCATCTGAAAGACCTAGGTTTGAGACCCCATTATGCCATAGAAGCTTGCTGGGTGACCTTGGGCCAGTCACTTTGAGCCTTGCCTACTTCACAGGGTTTTTGTATGATGATAAAATGGAGGAGAGGAGAATGACATAAGCTACTTTGGGTCCCCAAGCGAGGGGATGTTAAGGTATAAATGAATTAAATAAATAAATAAAGTCAGCATATCATAGACTGAGACACTTGGGTGACAGAGAAAGGGTGGTGTGTTAAAACATCCTGGGTGAACCATGTCCATGAATGGACAAAACCTTATACATACAAAATATTTCAATTATCTAGATAAATGATTAACCAGTTAATTGTTTTACTATAGACGCTGCAGCATGCTAAGAAAAGATTACTGATTAACACAAAGGCAATGGTTACTTAGAGAAAGAAAAAGAATACTTGAAAGTTAATTAAAGTTAGCTATATTAGAATATCTTCCCATTTGTTGTTTGAGAGCCAGAACTATTCTGCATGGCTTCTGCATTTTCTCCCAGGGCTTAACACTTGTATCATTAGAGGTGCCTCTTATGGTATGTATTTATTTGTTTTGGCAGCAAGTTCTGGAAAAAAGCCACTTGTCAGCTTTCTAAGCACAAAGTGCACAGCTACAGATGCTGTAGCAGCAGGTATGAAGAAGTCAGAAGCTGGTATAATGATCTGAATCTTTGAACTTTTAAAAATTTCTACAATCACTAACCTATTTTATAAGACTTATCAAACTCTATTGATAACATTAAACAAAAATTAAACTACAAGTCCTTTGCCCAGCTCCTGTGCAGTGACAACTTTCTCCCTTTTTGCCCCAAAATATTTCTTATTATAAATTCACTCATACATGCCTTCTCTCCCCACACAGATCTTCCTCCATAAGCCTCATACCATTCAGCTATCTTTATCCATACCATGAAGGTAAATCTGCCAAGCATTTCCTTATGCAGTAAACTGATCTTGTCAAATGCCATTAGAGGGGTACAAAAAGTCCCCCCTTATTTTGCCCAATGAGTTTGCTAGCTTATTTAAACTCATTTCAAGCGTCTTCTTCAAGGGTAGCCATGGATTGGATACCAGTCATGGATAGACACCCCTAACTGTAAGTGAGGGAGAGAAGGAGCCTAGGAAAGAGATCTTGCCTATAACTAGAAAGAGAGAAGAGGATGTTTTGTTTTGTTTTTAAATAAATGCCTTTATAACAATTAAAGCCAGGGTCTTGTTTTCCTGCTCCCTTTTTGGTTCAATTGAGGGTGAAATATTATTGGCAGGGCTGGTGATTACCCAGCCACGCTAATGGGGATTGCATGCAGAGGATTTATAAGCAGTTCTGCCTCTCCTCTACTGACCTTTGCTGTGTGCTATTGATCCATTCTCTCCCCTGTGAGACTTCATGAGATTAGCCAGTTGCTTTGGGGCCAAGTAAGAGTTTTTGGGTTCCCCTATAACTGGTCCTTTATGGGGACCATTTTTGCCTGCTTTATGGTAGTTCAGGAACAATTAGGTCTGGTCTTTGTCAAGTTAGGCCATAAGAAATTTGGCAGAAATGGGGTGAGGTTAATTGGCAAGCACTTTGAGGCATAGAGTGTGATGGAGGACTGTTCTTGTAACAGCCCATTTTTTGTTCTGTGGCAGGATGGGCTGGGAATTACCCTTGGTGATAAGTAGTATTAAACAAACAGTTGTCAATATGGAATTGGGGTAGTCTTAACCAATGGACAAAACAGGGAGGTTGCCCTGAGCCTTCACTGGAGGGGGGGGGGCACAGCTCATGGCCCTGTCTCTCAATGAAACGAGGGCCACTCATGCCCACCCTGTCCTGGGCAAGTTTGGAGCCAGGAAGGAGTTGTCCAAATAATGGCAGCTATAATAAGAATATTTTAATAAGTTATGATGTATGTGCAATTTAGAGGGTGCCAAACTTTAGGTGGTGGTTGGAAATCTGGAATTACAACTGATCACCAGACCACAGATTAAAGGTGTGCATAACATAAAAAAATGAGTCAAAATTACACACAAAACTCACTGGTTCAACTCATTAAAGCAAATTCCAGAATGCTGAACCAAATCCTGCCAAATATTTGTGTGTTTCGTTTCATAGCTTCCAGAAGCAGGGAGACACTGGGTTCACTTGGCAGGGCAGCAGCTTGTTTTCCTGAAAAACGCCAAGACTTCAATCATAGGCTTCAATTCAAAAGACACTTCCCTGGGAGTAAGCACTAATTAATAGCATGGAACTTATATCTGAGTAGACCTGTTTAGGCTTGTTTTTGTAGTCTTTCAGAGCTCTCTCTTTTTCTGAGACAAATGCCAAATGTGTACCTACTCCCCTTCTTTCAAAAACAATCCTGCCTACCTCCACAGCAAAAGGAAAACTTATGAAAAAAATAGGTTTCTTTGGGTGGGGAGAAGTGGAAGAATTCAGCCAGTCATTCTGCCTGTTTGCCTGCACTTGGATGATGGAGAAGATTAGCAGCGAGAATGCTCCATTTTGCAGCAGAATGCTGAGCATCAAAAGGAAGAATTTGGATATGCCCCTCATTGTGGGAACCAACCACAAGAAAATATGAAACCAACAGACAACAGCAGAATGCAAAGTCAGCATGTTATTGACACTATAGAAATGGAAAGAAGTGAAATGAAGCAGGCTTGTTTTTAATGTTGCTGGACTGCATTTGTTGGGGCACTATTCAACTTGGGAACACCCTGCTGCCACTACTCCACCCACCAACATTTGCCTTCTACAGGCCCATTGTTGTTATGTGTGTGTGTTATTGTGCTTGAGGAAAAACTCAGTGGATCAATGGTTTATTGATTAACAGCAAAAACAGCTGCCCCAGAGCCTTGTTTCCCTATCTCACCCCTTCAAAAAAAAACGGTATGTATTTGCTCATGTGCAGACAACATGCGTGCAATGGACCAAAACATAAAAGACTAAAAAGATCAGTTGCAAGTTGGCACTGGCTGACCTGGAACAAATTAGTAATGGAACAGAATGATTCTAGACACCCCAAGAACTGAAACTGAAACAGAAACCTTCATGGTGCATATACCTTCCACAGAGATCAGCTTCCCTGGAGAAAATGGCAGCTTTGGAGGTTGAACTTTATGTCATTGTACCATGCTGAGTCCATATCCCCCCCCCATACTCACTGTCTCCATGCTCCACCCCCCAAATCTCCAGGATTTTCCCAACCTGGAGCAGGCAATCAGGACCATTTAAATAAATGTGTTAAAATCATAATAAAGGAGTCTATTGTTAGAGGATAACACTAAGCCACCTTTTCCCTAGTTCTAGTTTAACTAGTGCTTAATTTCTGAATAGAGAGAGCCTGAAACTGTTATCACTGTACAAACATTGAATGACTTCAGTACAGCGGGGGAAAGATCCAGAAAACCCTGAAATCTGAAGCAGCATGCCGCTTCAGATTCATGTTTCTGAGTAGCTTTGGAATGCTCTGGAAAGATTTGGAGCATTCTGATGGGGAGGGGGAGGGGAGGGTGTATGTTCAGAATAGGGCCTCACATGCTGTGTAGCAGTGGGGAAGGCCTTACACCCACGTGGCTACTGGCTGCACTGGCAGGCCACGGCAGCAGGGAAGGCCTTCTCCACCGGCCAGCTGGCCAGCGTGGAAGCAGCTCCAGCATTCCGCCCATCAAGTAAGTGGGGTGGGGGATGGGGTTTAAGGGTGGGGGTGGGAGTGAGGGCGAGGGTGGGCCTCACGGTGTTTGCCAATTAACCCTACCTGTCCTGAGCAACCCACCCTATTCCTGCCAACTAGTTGTAGCCTAACCAATATTTCAACCAGGCTTATTTGAAATCCCAACCCAGAGGCAGCATGGAGCAGGTGAAAAAGGGGCTACACCATTGCCAATCCAATCCCTCTCCAAAATTCATAATCGGTCCCATAATAACAACCAGCTTGTCCCATGCTATACCTTGTGAGGGAGGGTGGGGAGAAGACAATGGTAAGCAAATAGCTTTCTGTTGACCTCCCTTAATTGGCTGAGACCCTTAAGCCCCCACCAGTAATGTATCATGTCCCATTTGCTTTGATGTGGAGCATTAGTACCATGAATGCTCCTTCTACCAGTCCAGATTCTGAAGTAGTTACAGGCACTTCTTATGCTCCACTACTGATATGTCTAAGATTTCCCTTTTGTGTACGTTTCTAAAATAGACCCCATGAATTTTGTTTGATTTATCTTTTGTCATGCACTGAAGGAGCATCTGTCAAAGATGCCATCCATTCTGAACTCTCTGTTGTTTGCACAAGTCGTTTGATTCAGTGCAAGTGATCAGATGCTGAGAATACAGGGCTTCATTAACAAAATGTGGCTCTGATCCTGGCTTTTCATCAAGGTGGTGACAAAGTCTGGTCAAGTTCTCACTTGGAGACCAGTTTCCTTATGATGATATAATGTCTATAGGTTTTGCTTTGTTTCCAGTTGGACTTTTGAGATGTTCCACACATTTCTAAAGTAGATAGTGAAGAGCCATTCAGGTTCATCTTCAATTTGTCATGATTTGAATGATTTCTCTATTAGGAAATGAAGTCATGTCTGGGAAATGTAGGTATACTATGTCTGCTTTTTAAAATCTATCAGCTGACTTTGTCTTTAGAGAAGAAATGAAGGGCCTGATGTTTTATTGACCTTTTTGAGAACAGAGTTGAATACAGTGTCCAATGCACTGAAACATGGGAAGATGAAGGAAAGACTCAATAAAATAGTCTCTAGTAAAGCAGACATATACAGCTTTCAGAGTCGCCTTGTCATTTAATTTTTGGGCTGTTATAATTTCAGTGAAAGCTTGATTGAAAGCTTCAATGTCTGTGCAACAGCACAGCTTTCCCATAGTTTTGTTATGCTGCCTGAAGAAGTCAGAGTTAAGCTTCACATTTGGTATCACTTTCAGTGGAATCCTGTTTTGGGGGAGGCTACATTACTTGCAGCTCATTTTCAGATTTCTCCTGATATTCTAAGGCTTCATTTGAAGAATGCCTCCTCCAAAGCAGGTGCAAGATAGGAGAGTCCTTAATGCAGTTGCTCCTTACCCAGAGTGGCAACTGAGTCACGGAGCAACAGCCACTGCTCACCCACTC
Organism: Eublepharis macularius; assembly: GCF_028583425.1. Taxonomy (NCBI): domain Eukaryota; kingdom Metazoa; phylum Chordata; class Lepidosauria; order Squamata; family Eublepharidae; genus Eublepharis; species Eublepharis macularius. The sequence goes on from NC_072792.1 coordinate 123,657,149, forward strand.
ATCTTCTCAGGACAGGAAGTGGGCAGCACCAGCTTTTGATTAACTTCAAGGGCAACAAGCAGTTACTACTATTTCCCCCCTTCTGCTACTCAGAGCAGAAGTAAGAAATTTCGTAATTACTGGCAGTGGTGTGCATATACAGTGGGCACACACTTAGAGAGGGCTGGGGCTGAACATGGGTGCATGCCACTACCAGCAGTTATAGCCTGTAGTTCCTTTTCTTACTGATTCAGGAAATACCTACTGCTACTTGCTACCTGGATTTATATTTATTTTATTTACGTCATTTATAGTCCACCTTTCTCATTGAGACTCAAGGCAAATTACACAGCATGAGGTTAATACAATCAGTATCAAGTAAGTACATTTCAATACAATATCATAAGGTAAACATATACAAGTTTAAAGACATAACATTAGCAAGGATCCAAGACATAGTAGAGATACTAAAGCAAAACATAATCAATTCTAGGATTAACATCAGACAGCATGGAGCAATGGTTGTACATAGGAGTACATATTTAAAGCAGCAGATAATATATGAGGCAAAAATGGTGATAAATTCTATGATCCCCAACTGGTTAGTGAAGCACCCGAGACCCCATCTCTACAATGCTCAGCTCTTCTACCTTACAACAGTGAATGGGCATACGGGAACAACAGTGGCAGATCCTCATTCCTTAGCCACTTGTTTGATCACCCAACTCAGGAGCAATGGAGTGGCCATTGGGAGTAGCCACCACTTTTCCTCTGTGGGCAGGGGCACAGACTTTCCAATTTCTGGGGGGGGGGAGTCCTGGGGCTGGGCCAGAGGCATTGCTATATCCAGTCCTTAAAAGAACCGGGCCCAGTGACAGCATAAGATGGAGCCACAGACATCAGAGGGTGGGGCTTCCATTGCCACCATCTATGGAGGTTGGACCATGGGGGATTTAGAGAGGGGATCCCCACAACTTTAGGGGACCCAGGCACCCATGCCCCCCCCCAACAATGTACCTGGGCTGGGCCAAACCTAGGAAAAGGTGGGAGCTGGCCAGTGGTTATAGTGCTATCTGAGTGATCTCCTGCTGTGTCCTGTTTTTGAAATTCACTTTTAGGACAGTCACTTTAAGATCTACAAATATACATACCATGTGTATAGGACAAACTAATGGTCACAAATTTGACAGTAAGAAATTCAACACAGAAAGGCCTATAGGGGAACATTTTAAAAGTTTTCCTGGACATGCATTTACAGGAGTCTTGTTTCTGCCTTATTCATAATGGTGACTTAGTACTGAAATTTACTAAATTGTGGCATCGGAGATGCCTTCATTTTGTAAATGTGTGGTTGAAATCTGAACCGGGGAAGAATACAAAATAGTTGCTGTGCACACTACTTAAAAATTCCACCTTAAAAACACAGACATTCGGAACACATTATTAACAAAATCACATAATTAAGTGCACATTCCTTGCCAATATTGTCTCCGGGCTGCACACAGGGCAAAAGAAAATTTTAAAAAGGCCTCTGATCTGCATTCCCCCCCCCCCCCAAAAAAATCTTGTTCATGCAGATAGGCTTTCTCATTGCTTCAGAGAGACAGCACTCAGGCTGTCATTTTAGGAATTGTCCTTTTCTGCAATAGATACCTCCTCTCCATTTAAAAATGGAATGGAAATTGAGGAGCTTAGGAGTGGCTGAAGCAGCCCCTCCCCTAGCATGAAAAAACTAACTGTTCTCCCACACCCAGCCCCTCCCCCCAAAAAACAGCAAGCAAGCAAAAAGCCAAAGCTATTTCAACAAGGAAACAAAGGGTCTACCCTTTCCCAATGTTCCATTTCCAAAATACAATGTAATGATAAAGTAACTGAAAAGTAAAATAAAATAGGGACTCACTTTTTCCCTATTAAAAGGAACAGAAACTGTTCTTTAACAGAGTAGCATTGATTGCAGAGAAAATGTGATGATGGGTGGTTGGAGTATACTGGCTGGTGTGAGTGTGAAAGAGAGAGAGAAAATAACAAACTTATACATGCCTTAATTGTAGAAAATAAGTAAGAGTTCTTTATTATAGGAAGTCTATACTTGGATAGGAAAGTGGAGCGATAGATTCCTATCTACCGATCTATTCCTGGGGCGGAAGTTCTGAGATTAGCAATCTACACGTCAAAGGATAGTTCAGGGGAGTAAAGGAGTAAACAGTAAACAGATGCTGACCTGTCTATCTTTCTAACTCTCTGGTATCTCCTCCTCTGAAACCTGAAGAAAGGGACAGTATTAGAAGTAGAGTCTTGTTGTTGTTGTTATGTGCCATCAAGTTGCCTCTGACCTATGGCGACACTTTGAAACATCCTATCATTAACAGATTTGCTCAGATCCTGCAAACTGGAGGACGTGGCTTCTTTTATTGAGTCAAGGCATTTTGTTTTAGGTCTTCCTCTTTTCCTACTGCCTTCTACTTTTCCTAGAATTGTTGACTTTTTCATGGAATCTTGTCTTCTCATGATGTGACCAAAGTGCAACAGTCTCAGTCTTGTCATTTTAGCTTCTAGGGAGAATTCAGGCTTGATTTGATCTAGTACCCACTAATTTGTCTTTGTGGCTGTTCATGGTATCCGCAAAACTCTCTTCCAGCACCACATTTCAAATGAATCAATGTTCTTCCTGTCAGCTTTCTTCACTCTTCAATTTTCACATCCATACACGGCAATGGGGAATACTACAGTTTGGATTATCTTGATCTTGGTTCCCAGAGAGACCTCTTTATCTTTAGGGATCTTCTCTATCTCCCTCACAGCTGCTCTTGCAAGTCTCAATCTTCTTCTGATTTTTTCATTGCAGACTCCCTTTTGGTTGATGATTGAGCCAAGGAATAGAAAATCATGGACAATTTCAATTTCCTCATTCTCAATTTATAATTCCTCAGAAGTCATTACTTTTGTCTTCTTGATGTTCAGCTGTAATCCTGCTTTGGCACTTTCTCCTTTAACCTTCATCAGTAGTCGTTTCAAGTCTTCACTATTTTCTACTAGTAACATGGTGTCATCTGCATATCTCAATTTGTTAATGTTCCTTCCATCAATTTTCACTCAACTTTCTTCTAGATCTAATCCAGCTGTCTTTATGATATACTCTGCATAGAGGTTGAACACATAGGGAGATAATATGCATCGTTGTCTGACACCTTTGCCAATTGGAAACCATTCTGTTTCCCCATGTTCTGACCTGACAGTAGCCTCTTGTCCAGAGTACAGATTGTGCATCAAAACAATGAGATATTGTGGCACCCCCATTTCTTTTAACAGTCTCCATAGCTTTTCATGATCCCCACAGACAAAAGCTTTGCCGTAATTTATAAAACATGGGCTGATTTTTTCCTGAAATGCTCTGGTATGTTCCATTAGCCATCATAAATTTGCAATGAGATCTTTGGTGCCTCTTCTTTTTCTGAATCCAGCTTGAAATCTGGAATTTCTTGTTCCATATATAGAATTTTGAGCATCACTTTACTTGCATGGAAAATTAACATGATAGTTCAATAGTTGCTGCACTCTTTGGTATCTCTTTTCAGGAACTGTAATGTAGATTGAGGGTTTACAGTGTGTGGGTTATTGTTTTGTTTTCCAAATATAAATTGGAGCCAAGCAATTATGTTTCAATTATGTCCAACAGAGGCCTTGCAATCTGACTGTTGCTATGTTGAAAGTGGTGCAGCCAGCCACGGTTAAGGAGTAAGCTATTTAGTGTGAGCCATAGCCATAGGTATTTTAAGGCAGTGTATAAATCCTTTTTTAATATATTTTTTTAATATAAATGTAAGCAGAACAGAGAAAATAAAATAAAATGATAGTACAATTATAATTATATCAAAAGAAAAAGAAAAGAAAGTGTAAACATATAATAAACAATATAAATATTTTTTATATCAAGCATATATCAATCCTTGAATGTGTTTGGTATCTGTCAGAAAAGAAAGTATAGTCTCCAGTATTCAGATTTTTGATCCTCCAAGCATCTTCAAATTGTAACATTTCCATATAATTAAACACATTTTGGGGGATTTTCCTTTCTTTGATTTTTTTCACCTATCTTTTTTTTAGATTCATGTCTCTGAAGATCATTATCTTCTTGAAAGTCCAAAATGGATTGGAAAACATTTTCATAAAAAAATTTCTCTTGCATTGTTTGGTACATATATTTTTGCTAGTGTGTAAATCTTGCCTTCCAGGAGCCTGATTTTCAAAATCATTTCTCTTCCATCAGAGTCTCTTAATTTTTAGGTAACATTTATTTGTAAATTGTTTATATAAACTGCAACTCCTTTTTAAAATTATAAATTCTTAATAAACAGAAATACATAAGAGCAAAAAACAGGAACAAAGCCCCAAAGAATCATGGAAATTGTAATATGATAGAACAGGAAGGGTGGACAGTCCAGTGCTTCATCTGCCACTATAACTGAGTCCCTCATGTGAATTTGTCACTGCTTGCCACCCTGGTCAAATCCGAGGGAGTTTGAGCCCCTCAGCCCCCATGTAATTCACTGGTTGCCCAGGGGCTCAGCCCCCCCAGCCAAATCGGGGGGGGGGGGCTGAGCCCCTCAGCCCCCCGTAGTTTACACCTATGTCTGTGGGAGCCCCAAGGCAAAGGGCCATCAGATAGCATCTTGCGAAAAGATCCCCAAACTATGGAACTGGTATTTCTAAACTACATGCTCCAGCTCGGTATAATTCTGAGAGAGATGGAATAGGCAACTCAGCATGCCTCGGGGCGGGGGGGGGGGCACTACATGTCTCTCTTTGCATATGCGTAACTCTCTTGAAAGTAAGCAGCTTCTCTTTGTCTAACATGGGAAAGCTCCTGACTGTATTTTTCAGAGATCCTGCTATGAAGGCCTCATTTGCACACCTGCATGCAGCCTCAGTGCCGGATTAGCTGGCCATTGATGAATAGAGAAAGTGACCCTTTAGACTAGGACTCTTTCTTTCTACTCCATGCCATGAATATAATTTATCTCAATATACCATAAGTTCTATATTTTCTACAATTTGAATGCCTGAGGAATAATTATTGCATGTTGGGGAATACATTTTTGACTAAGTAACTCTGCTTCCAAATGAAATATAACTATTTCTAATACAAGGAAGTCTTAGATTTTTATAATTTTATCCACAATTTTTAATTGTAATTGATATCTTCAGTGAATCATTTTCTAATAAACCCACTCAATTTTTGTGTGATAATCAAGCTATGGTTCAAAATTATAATTCCCAGTATGCTAACTCAGGCATTTGTTTTGCAAATGCTAAGTAGGCATTGGAGTTTCTAAGGAGATTCACCTAGCAATGCAGTTCTAAATTCCAACTATGTTTGTAACACTTGATTTTAATATCCTTTTTCAGTTCACTTGTTAAATGATTTATAGGCTTAATCCCACAATAACAAGCCAATGAGCATTCTGTGATGGTGTTCAATAGGAAGCAGAATCTGTGTGATCTCTATGGGGTTTGGAAAATTCAAATCATATTGATTACCACTGCATGTTTTTATAGAAGGAAGTGTTATAAGCAGGAGAAATCAGGAAAGTCAGATTATCTATTATGGAACAGAAGAGTCATAAAGTGTGGATATACTGATTCTTGCAGCAAAAACAGATAAAAGTTGCAGATGAAACAGATAAAAAACAATTAATCTTCCCCATTGATTCTCAGGAAACACACTTAAAATGCCAAACAAACAAACAAAGCATGTAAACGTAATCTCTCTCCAGGTACATTCATGCACACTGAAAAAGGGCATCAAACTTTTCACAATATTAACTGTAGACTTGTTTTACTTGAATTATGTCTAGCCTTAAAATGTTATAATAGTCACTTTCATTGTCAAAATCAATTTTATTTTGTGTCTCTGGCAATATATTTTCCCCTGCACATTGCAGTGAGTGTCACAGTAAAATATAATTTAAAAGTTAGCTTGAAAGAACTTCAGTTGCATAGCACAAAGAACAAGGGAGGCAGCCACTCACATTGCCTGGACTCACACATTGGACACAACACATTAACTCGAACACCTGGATGCGAGCAAGAAATCTGGGCTGTCTCCAGAGCTCTGATGTAATATTATTACCCTAGATATCTATGCTAAACAGTATTAGACTGCAGCCATTGCTTCTTCAAGGGTAGCTGATGTGAGGTGCATTTAAATGAAGGCATTCTAAAGATTACCACATATGCACAAGTGCAAAACTGAGAAAGGCCACACAAATGGGGATTTGAATGATTTTAATACATCTGCATATGCACTAATCAGCCATTTTGCCCCCAAATGGAGACATATCAGCAAAAATCTTATCCCGAGCCGATCCAAGCCACACAGTCGCATCCGACCCTTGGCTACTATGTAGATTGTCCCCCTCCAGGCCTTTCTGTCCTATAGCGTGTCGAGAGAGATCCGCAGAGTCTCGCAGTGAAGTTTTTACAGGGTAGTTCACCAATACTTTCCCCAACCCGACACACTTAGTCGTACGACAGCCACGAATGGTAAGTCATACGTTGCCACCCCCTTGGCACTTTGAGCCGGTGTGGGATAAGGGGGGGAAATCTTATACCTGGTGTTTATAGTGAAATACATTGTCTTATTTTATGCTGTTGTGTTACAATATTGATAACAAACATTCATAAGAGTTCTCAAGAGGGGTGTGCATCAACAACAAAAATATAGGAAATCCAGATCTGGGTTTCAGGGATCCCAAGAGAATCCTGAATTTCTGAAATCTGGGAAAGATGCACCAATCTGGTTTAGAAAGATTTGAGAATCCTGGATTTATCTGGCTATCATTCCCTATGGGGAAAACTATCTAGGGGCTATCCAGGGGGCTGGGGGTGCATTTCCATGCAAGCTCCACCACATTTGCAAGGAACCTACTCCTGACTGTCCTCTAAATGCCCCACCCCAAGTTTCAGGGAGATTGGACTGCAAGTCCAATTCTTTGGACCCCTGAAGAAGGTGCCCCCAGCCACTCTCCGTTGTTTCCTACTGGGGAAACTTTTCCAAACAGGCTCTCAGGCAGAAACACACAGGGGCAAGGCTGCCAGTTGCCAAAGACACACTCCCAAATGAAAGAGGAAGCCCAACTGAACCAAAATGAAGCAAGGAAGTGAATGGAATTCCTCTAGAACTGAAGTGAAGCAAGGGACCAATGACCAACAACAAACCAGAGAATCATGTCAAAACAGCAAATTCCAGCAAAACCATACTGAAGCAAGGGACACTGTTGCAACTTAGTCCAATTAAACCAGTGTCATTCACAGAAGCCTGGCAGACAAGGAGAGCTCCTGCACAGATTGGGCAATCGCTCCCCCTTCCATGCCTCTCTCCTCGCCCTTTACTAGGGAGAAGCCCAGAAAGAGCTAGCCAGATGCTGAAACCAACAGCATTCTGTGAGTGGGATGCATTTTTAAGATGTGGGGAAACGGCTTTTATTAACAATTAGGGGGAAAACAGTTATTGATACAAACAGTTTATGTAGGGAGTAAAATAGCCATAAACTGGAAACCACCTGGAGGGGCAGGGATGTGGGGACTGATGCCACACCAATGGTTTGATATCTATTCCAGTGAACAACTGGTAATGATTTCACATCAGATGTGAAGCTCTACAACATTGCATCCATGTCATGTTGGCAATGTTATGTTACTTTTGGCTGTTTTCTGGAAGTGATGACATGCTGTTGGAGCTGTACCATTCCCCCAGTCCCCTCCCCAGCCCCCTCCCTACACACATGCTGCTTGTATCATTGGATTTACCATAGAGTTTTGCCCACATTCTAGAGTTTCACACTGATGGTGCCACAAACCCATGTCTAACTCAGGCTTAGGCTGACCGTCCCCTACCCTGAGGTAAAACTACTCCTCTTTAAGCCTATGAAGCTGTATACTGGGCTGGGAAGCCTCTGGTAGCATGGTTGATGTTAAGCTTCAACTTTCCTTCTTGTCCCACCCTTAAGAAATATTAAAAATGGTTACCCAGCCAAGTCTTAGTAGGGGACAGATCAGGGGTTTGCGCTTCCCTTTAGCAGAAACTGGCACACAAGGCTTGGGGAGGTTCAAAACGTAACTGAAGGTTTATTTACAGAAGGTTAAAATCAAAAGGCAGGTAGGCAGATGCTTGAACTTAAAAAACAGAAAGGTTTTTATACAGCAACTTCACTGGCGTGAGGCACAAAACACTTGGTTTAATACTAGGTTGCTGGCTTCTTTCAGAGGTTGACTCTGCTTCACAAATGTTTCCCTTTTAAAGCGCAGACACAGCACGACTTTCCCTCCTCTCCAGACTTAAGGGTGCTCCATTGAGACAAACCCTTACTAGATACTGGGCAGGCATTATAGTTATGAGCTATAACCCTGTTCCTAGCACTGAAGGGGAGACTCCTTTCTACCCACTTCCTTGGCCCACTATAATTCCCAGATCTCTCAAGTCTCAACAGGAGTTAGTGCTGGTTTTTCCCACTTTAGTCTGAGGACTAACAGTGCTTCACAAACATTATTTCTTCTCACAGAGGCTTCTCTGGCTGACCCTCTCTGGTTAAGAGTTAGGCTCCAACTCTCCTCCACTCTCTTGTTTACTTTCCAACTTCAACTGACAGCTTCCCCAACATTCCATCCCCAACTGCCATTTCAGGCTATCCACATGGGGTGGGGGTGGGGGGGGGGTCGGGGTAAGGAAACATGTCAATCATAGCTCACTGACTGGAAATCTCAGCATCTGAAGCTGAGTCTATCACAGATGGCATGCAGGTGATACGATGTCACTTATAGATATTTGCCAGAAGTAGCATCTCAATGTTAGCACACATTTTTAAAAGTTTATTTCTCCCACCTGTCCTTGGCGAGCTGGTGAACAACAACAATGAAGACCAAATACTGAGTCTCCCTTGTAGGGAGTGAGAGCTTGTATAGTGTGCAGTTAAAAGAGTCACATTAGAGCCATAGACACTTCCATATGTATTCTCCGCTTTCACATAATAATGGTGAACTTCCTCCAGGCTCGATTTGCAATTAAGTCTGACAAATTTATGAGCAACAGTGGATAATTTTTTTCCTTTATTGAAATTCTAAAATTAGTTGCAATTGGTGGAATCATCTCATGTGATTCAGCAGCTCCAGTTAGTTCAGAATTCAGGCAGTTTGGTGTAGGGGATAGGAGAGGTAGGACTCTAAACTAGAGAACCGGGTTTGATTCCCCACTCCTCCTCTTGAAGCCCGTTGGGTGACTGTGGGTCAATCGCAGCTCTTTCAGAGCTCTCTCAGCCCCATCCTCACAGGATGATTTTCATGAGGATAGTAATAAAATACTATGTAAACCACTCTGAGTGGGCATTAAGTTGTCCTGAAAGCGGTATATAAATCAAATGCTATTCTTTATTATTATTATTAACATGGCTTCTAGTAAGTGAAGCTATAGATATCACATCTTGCATTTTTACATTAATTAATTTCTTGGTGCTATTCAAAGTGGTGATATTAACCTATAAATCTTCACATGGCCTGTGTCAGGGTATCTGAAGAATCATCATCTCCTACTTCCATATATAACCATACAATGATTGAGCCTGTCATTGGTTGCCCTGCTCTGTGTGCTCCATGTTTCAAAGCTGGGAAGATATGCATCAGAGACAAGACCATCTCAGTAGTGGTCCCTATGTGCTGGAATTGCAACCCATAGAATCTTATGTGGCATCAGGTTTAAATGATCTTAAGTGTCAGGCAAAAATATTTGCATTCTTTCAACCCTTTTAGACTTCTTGCAGTTGGTTTGATTAAGTGGAAGGTTTGAAAGGTTTATTTCTTTTTAAATATAGACTCACATTTCTACCAAAAATGTATCTGTGTGGGGGAACCAAGGAAGATAGCAACAAAATATAAAAATCTAAATCCAACAGTAAATCAGTACAATTAAAGTATTTCCAACCTTAAACAAAGCCTGACTAGCTTTAAAACTACCAAATGCCAGCTTTATAAGTTCACATATACAGTACAGTTTTTCTCACCCTCTTGGGTAAGAAAGTGTGTGTGTAAGAGAAGTAGTGCTGGTGTTACAGTAAAAGTCCAAAAATAGGCACCAGTTGTATTCAATTTCAATGAAAAAAGGCTGCATCATGGGTTCATACAGGAAAAAGAGATTTTATAGTGCTGTTTTTTTACAAATTTAGGATGTATTTTATTGCGGGTTTGAAACATTTGTTCATGTTCTGATCCTGATGATTTTATTAATTTTATTGTACTGTTATTCATGCTGTAAACAATCTTAGGTATGGTTTTACAGAGAGTAGGGACACAAATGTTTAAAGAATAAAATAAATCAGAACAATCTCTAGGCTACTCTCTTCTGGTCTACACTCATTCAGTCTCTCCCTTTGTAAATAGAACCAGCTAGGGATGTGCACTGAGAAAATTTCAGTTTCAAATTAGAATTCAGGGTTTTCAAATGAACTACATACTGTTATTGGGTTTTTTTCTGGATGGTGCACTGCCAGTCTAGATGTAATCATTTGTTGTTATCGTGAGTTGCAGCCCTATTTTTTTGCAATGAGCTCTTTGGGGCAGCTGCTTTTGCAGTTAATAGCACCAAAATCTCACAAAAGCAGTCCTCTCTCTAAGCCTCCTAAGAAATCTTGGGGAAGGTATTGTGTTGGCTGTGAGTTCACACACTGTTCTTTTCAAGGAGAGTTTGGAAAATGTGTTGATCATTAGTCCCCCTCTCTCGAAACCATTGATCTACCGAGGTTCTCCTCAATTATAGTAAGCACATACAACAACAGATCTCAACAAAGGCAAGTGTTGGTTGGCGCACACTATGGCAGGAAACTAGCTGGTAGTACCTCATGTCCATTAAAAGTGAGAATACAAGAACATTTATCAAGAATTAAAAATAAGATTATGGATGCCCCACTTGTCTCTCATTTTCTTGTAAGTCATATTAATGACAGGGATTTAAAGGTATCAGGACTTACTATCATCAAACTTCCTTAAATTATGATATACAACAATAATTATTACAGAAAGAATGTGAATGGATATATAGATTAAATACACTAGCCCCGCATGGACTCCATAATGAGATAGAATATTCATGTAACTGATAGAACAGAAATTCTGCTCCTTTAAGATTTTGAGCTTGGTCATGTCTGGCTGCTTAAATTGTGTGTGTTATTTGCTCTTTCACAGCAATAGTCCATCTGAATTTGTACCAACCTGGTGATGCTTGGAATTTTGACATGGTAATTGTAAGTAAACGGATTTTGATGTATTTGTAAGTAAATAGAGAACAAAGTTGATGAAAGTTTTATCATATTAGTTTACTGTAATTTGATTTATAGTATATTTTATTTGTTTGTTTGTTTGTTTATATCATATTTGTATTCCACCCTCCCCACAAGCGGGCTCAGGGTGGATAACAACCTTAAATTCATTTTAAAATATTCCATATTAAAACATTAAAACATCATAGAAAAATAGCAGCACTCTTTTGCCTGGCGGCAACAATACAACTAATAACCAACGATACAGCAGTACAGCAGGATATAGCAGCACAGCAACAGCAGCTGAAAAACAAACAGTGGTGGACAACTTTCACAGGGAGGAGGGTAGATGTTGCATCCTCTGGCCAGTGGAGGCCCAACCTCAGCCATGAGCCTGGCAGAACAACTCTGTCTTACAGGCCCGGCAGAAAGATAGTAAATCCTGCCAGGCCCTGGTCTCAGTAGACAGAGCATTCCACCAGGTAGGAGCCAGGACTGAGAAATACCTGGCTCTAGTCAAGGCAAGGCGGGCCTCCTTGGGGCCAGGGACTGATAACAGTTGTTTTTCTCCCAATCAGAGAGTCCTCCGGGGAATATACGGGGAGAAATGGTCCCTCAAGTACGCTGGCCCCAGTCCTCACAAGGCCTTATAGGTCAATACCAGAACCTTGAACATGATCCGGTACTCCACTGGCAACCAATGCAGCTTGCGCAGTATTGGTGTAATATGCACCCTATTTAGTGCTTTCATAATAGAGCGCACCACTGCATTTTGCACCAGCTACTATCTCCAAGTCAGGCTCAAGGGTAGGCCCACATAGAGCGAGTTACAGTACTCTAACCTAGAGATGACCATTGCCTGGATCACTGTAGTTAAGTCACAAGTAGAAAGATAGGGGACAAGTAGCCTGGTCTGCCACAGGTGGAAAAAAGACCTGACAACCACTACGACCTGTGCCTCCATTTTTAAGGAGGCATCCAGGATCACCAGCAGACTTCTGACCCTCAGAACTGGCACAAGCTGTGGCCCGTTGAGGGCCGGGAGCTGGAGTCCCGAACCCAGTCCCCCATGGCTCAAGTACAGGACCTCCTTATTTGTTGGGTTCAGTTTCAGTTGACTCTGTTTCAACCAATCAGTCACAGCTGCAAACGCATGTTCCAGGACATCTGGGGCTGAGTCAGACTGGCTGCCCATAATCAGATACAGCTGGGTGTCATCTGCATTTTGATGACATCCAAGCCCTAAACTTCGCACCAAATGAGCAAGGGGGCACATGTAGATGTTAAACAATAAATGGGAGAGTATTGCCCCCTGTGGGACCCCGCACACCAATGGGTGACGGGGTGACAATTTCTCCCCAAGCGCCACCCCCTGTCCCTGACCGTGAAGAAAAGAGACAAGCCACTGTAAGGCAGTCCCTCATATCCCCACATCGGTGAGGCAGTGGGTCAGAAGATCATAGTCGACTGTGTTGAACGCTGCTGACAAATCCAATAGTATCAAGAGCACTAAACTGCCTTGATCCAGATGTCTGTGAAGGTCATCCATGAGGGTGACCATCAGCATCTCTGTCCCATGTCCTGGCCAGAACCTGGACTGAAAGGGATCTAGGGCCAAGACATCCTTCAGGAAACCCTGTATCTGTCCCACCACCGCCTGCTCAATCATCTTTTCCAGAAATAGGAGGTTCAAAACTGGGCAATAATTGACTAGGTCAGTAGGGTCCAGTGATGGTTTCTTCAAGAGAGTCTCACCATGGCTTCCTTTAATGGCCCAGGGAAAACCCCGGTGCCCAAGGACGTGTTAATTGGCATACTTTAGAATCCCTTAGAGTCAAGCAAACTAAAATGAAACTACATGTTTCCTCTTTAAGTCATTATCATGTCACCAAGAAGATTCCCTGTGGTTTACACATTTACAAACTGCCAAGCATGTTCCAAGAAAGTGAGGACTTTAAGTTGAAGTGGATGGCCATCCTTAACAAATGTTCGATGGATTTAATTCTTTTGTTAGTAGATACAGCCCAGAAAGAGGTGGATCCAGTTGAGGTTGAAATCGAAACTTTTTCTTCGTCTCTTAAGGAGACTCTCACAGAGGATGAATTTAAAGTGAAATTACGTGAACTAGATCTAGATATTAAGGCATTTAAGAATAAGATTAAGGAAGTTAAACTTAAAAAGTACCATAGGGACCGTCATGATTATGAAGAAGGCACAGTGTATGAATGGAAGGATAAAACCAGAAGGAGGGATACCAGGAAGAAAAAGGTTACCTGGTCTAAAAATTACGTTTCAGAATATGAAACCTCGGATCCTTCAGAACAGGAGCAATCCGGGGACAAGGGACCCCCTGGAAGACAATTAAGGAGCCATACAGTAACATATGATAGAAGCCATTTTTTAGGCAAAGGACCAAAATCTCGGAGGAACAACAGGTAGACTTGGTCTTTAATTTATCGTCTCGAAATCTGTCAAATGATGAAAAACATCTGTTGAATAAAGGGCTGGGTTTTGTTCCGTTGCCTCGGTATAGTGCCTTTCAGACAAGGGTGGATTTATTCAAGTTGTCCAGGCTCTTGAAGTTAAGGATGTACTTTGGGGAAAATGTGAGTCCTCAACCCCATTTGGGTAGCTTTAAGGGGAAATCATCATTTACCCCGGTGATTAGTGATGATAGCATTACCACTTTTGAACGGGTTATCAATAGAGTTATCTGGCAATTAGAGCAGTTGACCCACCCCAAATGGAATAATTTGAGTAACGCTGAGAGACAAGCCCTTAAGAACTTAGCATTGGACAAGAATATTGTGATCAAGCCCGCCAATAAAGGGGGCGGGATTGTTATTTTAGATACTAAAGACTACCTTAAAGAAGTGAACCGTCAGTTGAATGACACCACCAGTTACTGTCGGATCAGTCAAGATCCTACTCCCCATATCATGAATATCATCAATGTGACAGTAGAAGAAGCACTTATCTTGGGGGTTATCTCCCTAGAGTTAGTAAGTTTTTGATTAATCCAAATCCCCGTGTACCCTGTTTTTACATATTACCAAAAGTTCATAAGGAGGGTCATCCCCCTCCTGGCAGACCAATTGTGTCTGTGAGCAATTCGATTCTCGAACCTCTCACTCAAATCATGGATCACTATTTGCAATCTTCTGTGACCACTATGCCAACTTACATTAAGGACACACGGGAGTTTATTAAATTGTTTGAGGGGAAGGCGTTACCTCCCGGGACAACCATGCTAACTATGGATGTGACTGCCCTGTACACATTGACACCACATGGGGATATTAGGAATGTGGTGGAACTGACATTACGCCAGGCAGACCTTGAAAACGACCTTGTTCAATTCCTCCTATCTATGGCTGATATTTTCATTGAGAAGAACTATTTTCAATTCCAGAGCGACTTCTTTTACCAGATCAAGGGGGTCGTAAAGGGGTGTGCAGCGGCACCTTCAATTGCTAATTTATTCATGGCCAGATTAGAGGCTGACAACATACTGAATGTCAATGTGAATCCCTTCCACTCTAAGATTAGACTGTTCAAGAGGTATATTGACGACATATATTGCATTTATCTTGATCACGCATCTATTGATGAATTTGTGGTATGGATGAATAGTATTGATCCTAATATAAAATTTACATCTACCAGTAGCACTCAGTGCATAAATTTGTTAGACATTGTTACCTTTAGAACAGAATTCAATACCATAGGCATCCGTCCCTTTAAGAAGAAAACAGATAGAAATTCCTACTTGCATTTTTCGTCTCACCATCCCCACCACCTCAGGCATAAATATGGTCAGTACTTAAGACTAAAACGAAATGCTACACACCCTGAAGATTACCGCACTGCAAAGAACTCCTTAAGCTGAGATTTTTTCTCGAGAGGCTATCCAGAAAATATTATTAGTAAGGCAGAACAGACGGCAACATTGAGGCCAAGATCAGATTTATTTAAAGACCAGAAGCAGAGGATTGGCACGTCCCTCAGATGGGCAGTAGATTACACCCACCTGGCCAAGGGCATTAGTAACATTATTAAGAAACATTGGCATATTGTGAGCCATATACCGGGGTGTGTAGAGCCGCCAACCATAGGCTTCCGCTGCACGGCAAATTTGAAAGACAGGCTGGTCCATTCCCGTTTTACCAGCAATGAGATTCCCGATCCGAGACCAGTAGGACATCACCAATGTGGAAGATGCAACGTGTGTAATCTGGCAGCAACAAGGTTTATTTTTAAGGTGACCTCTTCAGGCAGGGCGATTTCTCTCAGACAATTTTCCACTTGCAGTACCAGTGGTGTGGTTTATATCATTGAGTGTACTTGCCCATGTGTCTATGTTGGGAGTACCAGTAGACCTGTCAAAGTATGTATTCAAGAACATATTTCCCATATTAGAAATGAGCAGAGGGAAGCACCCCTCACACCTCACTTTTTGGTGCACCATAGAAATGAGAGGGAGTTTAGGTTCTCGGTCCTGGAAGTACTTAAGATGGATAGATCTAAGGATCTTAATAAGGAATTGAGGAGAAGAGAGGCTTTTTGGACCTTTGAGTTGGACTGCTTAGGGCCATTTGGGCTCAATTCTTGTATTGACTATTCCTGTTTTGTGTAAATAAGGAAGCATGAAGTTGTAATAAATGTGTCAAGATAATAGGGACCATTTGGTTTATTGTGACTCAGGAGATGCGGAGCTTTAAGAATTTATAGCACGGGCTCCTTATATACCTGCTAATAGGATACTCACCCAACAGTGGTTGACCAAGCAGCAATGCGGTCGTGAACTTTTGTCCAGCTGTAAAGGAGTATTATCAAGAGCAATAATGTATTAGTTAGTTTATAACATGTAGATTGCTATAGCATGTATGTGATTTTTTGTAGTCATTTCCCGTGATCAAGAGACTGCGAAACAGGAAGGTATCCGGAATCCTGTTGGAATATCACTGGCACGCTTGCTCATCCTGCATTTGTGGGGACCCTTCTATTCTCCTGTTGGATGACTAAAGAATATGGATTTTTCCATTTGAAATTCTCCAACAACCACGGCGACATATCGTCATCACATGGACCCTTTAAATGTTAGGGGGCATCATATGGACTCTTTAAATATTTATGCTTAGGAGTTACGGTGTATTGTGAAGCTCCCGTTTATTGTCAGGAGCAAATTATTTTGTATTACTTTGGGTTATTGAATATCAATCATTGATTGCCTAATGGTTAAGGCTGATAAATGGTGTTAAAAGTACTTGTGTAAATTTGTATAATTGGTTCCATATATGGGGACGTTTGTCCTTTATCTGCTATTATACCTGTATTAGCCCTTTATTTGGTTACAACAAAAATATAAGCAAGATATATAATGACAGAGCTAACTTTCATAATATCACTCCTCTCCTTCTCCTTAATTGTGTGGACAGTACCTTCAAGTCATAGCTGACTTATGGTGACCCCTGGTGGGGTTTTCATGGCAAGAGATTAACAGAGGTAGTTTGTTGGAGGTCTCCCACCCAATTACTAACCAAGGCCAACCTGCTTAGCTTCTGAGATCTGACAAGATCAGGGCTATCCAGGTCTGGGCTCCTCTCCTTAATTACTTATACCCAAAACTTTATACTCAGCATTCTATATTCTATCATACACCACAAGTATATTCAACATTTTTAAGATCTTAGTTTTATAATTTATCTATATCCATGTAAACTATTCGTGATTTTTCTTAATTTCCACCTACATATTCAAACAAATCTCTCCATTTTTCCTGGAATTCCTGTGTTGGTCTGTTGTGCATATAAGAAGTTAATTTAGCCATAGACACATATTTGTACAATTTATTTGTCCATTCAATCACATCTGGACAAAAGTCTGCCCTCCATTTTGCTGCATATGCAACTCTCGCAGCTGTTACTATATAATTAAAAAGTTCATAATGTGCTTTTGTGATATTATTCGGTAAGATATTTAATAACATGTTTTTCAGATTCAACTCAACACAAAACTTTAATATCTTTTGCATCTTTTAATGTATTTCTATCCAATATCTCCTTGCCCTCTAATATTTCCACCACATATGATAAAACGTTGCGTCTCTGCATTGACATTTACAACACTGCTCACTGTCGTCTTTATTGGTTCTTGCAATGTCTTTAGGGATAGTATACCATCTGAAGAACATTTTATACCAATTCTCTCTCAGTAATTGACAGTCTGTACATTTGATTTCTTTGGTCCATAAATTTTCCCATTGGCTCACAGAGACACTTTCCCCAAAAATTTGCATCCATTTTATCATACAAATTTTAACTTGCTCCATTTCTGTGGCATATTGCAATAGAATTTTATTCATTTTTCCTAGTAAATGTTTTGAATCTCCACTGATTAGTTGTTCAAACTCTGCCCTCTATCTTAATCTGCTACCTTCTTTTGATGTTTGTTCTTTATGTTTGGACACCAGATGATAATACATCAAACATGGAATATTTTTCACTTGTGCTTGAATTTCCTGCCATGTTTTTATATTTCCTTGCTTGACCATCATAAATTCATAATTTACATGATCAGTTCTGTTTCTCGTGATAGCATCATAATAGGTCTCTATTGGTGATGTCAGTGGCAAAATCGGTGGGCTTAATCTATTTCAACATTGAAACCATATTTCAAGTATCCCATCTCTCAGAACATGGGTACCATCTTGTGCTTTAATAGTTTTTAGTGATTTCTTAATCTATAAGTAATTATGAATTCCTTCCTTGGTGTCTATTTTTTCCAGCTTTATATGTCTTCTTTTCAGATTTGTGATCCAATCTGATATGCAGAAGCTTAGTGGTAAAATTTAATATTCAGTCTTCCAGGGTTTTTATCAAGTTTGATTGATTGAATATACCACTTGCACCCTACCAAGTGGCACTTTTCTTCACAGAGATAACTGTCCAAGTAGCCTGATTGGAGAGAGGGACCAGACCAGTGTCCATGTAACACCATACACACACACAAAAGTGTATTTATGTGCACGTTCTCTCTTCTCTCCAACTAAGTTAATTAGGTGGTATCACATAAGGACGGTCACCACTTGGGATCCAATGTTTAGAATGCCAGTAAGGAAAATAAGATGTAACCAGCCTAGTGTCTGCCTGCTGCTGCCACTGCAGAATAACAAAAACACATGAACTTTTCAATGGGAGGATGCCATTATGACATGGTTTCCCAGATTTCATTAACAGATCTGGAAGCCATTTTAATGAAATGAAACAGTGATTTCCACATGTATTTATGGTTTGTTTGTTTTGTTTTGCACACCTCTGGCACAAACTCTTTTTTCTTGGTAACTCCAGAATGTGACAATATTGGAGAGGGGGTGTTATATTGTGAAGCATTTTTTTAAAAAAAGACAATAGAAGAGAAAGAATAGACTCTAAAAATGGTTTACAGAGGGGCATGATTCAATTCTAACACACAAAATTGACTGCAGAGCAGTGGCATACAGCATGCTGCTGTAGCATAATAGTTAAGTGGTTGGACTGCAAATCAGTACTTTGCTGGTTCGGCTCACACTACCGCCATGAGCTCTGCAGGTGGCCTTGTGTAAGCTACTCCCCTCAACCCCAGCTCCCCAGCTGTATTGTGGGATAAGTAATACTAACTCTGAGTGGGCATTAATCTGTCCAGAAAGGCAGTATGTAAGTACACCGCTGTTATCTGCCCTCTCATCCCCTGATCAAGGGCACTGCTTCTTAATGTTGCTGATTATGGGGAAGGCATATATGCATGGACACAGCCTCTACATGGAGGCACCATACTTCCAAGCCAGAGATTGTGTGGAGGTGTGGGGGGGGGGGGAGACCAGCAAGCTCATTCCCCTTCTTCATCTTTTCAGTCAACTCATGGATGGACTGTGTATATAGGCTACATATTCTATGCAACTGCGATGCACAGAGTAGCTTCCCCCCCCCATCCATTTTAAACTATATTAGAATATCTTTAGAACAAAAAAAAAATTAATTTGAGATGTATACTACTATGGTCTACTACTATAAGGCTCTTTTCTTATGAAAGACATTGCCAGAATGGCCTTTATCCTCAAAATCCATCCTAGTCCCTGACCTGCATTAAAGTCATGAAGATTTAATTTACACAAATCTTTTTCTAAAGCTCACTTTTATTCAATTGAGATATCCCAAATTTGGAAGATAATTAATCCATTTCAAATACTCACCCCTCTCCCAAATCCAATTGAAATAATTTCCCAGGAGAAATTAAATTAACCCTCATTATTATGAAGAACTTCATATCTGTAAATTAACCCTTTAATTTGCTAATTACATCTTGACTATTTAGGGATTTTTTTGTTCTAAAGACATTCTAATATAGTTAGATATGCTATTGTTTTAGCATTTGGGGGGTTTGCTTTACAGTGATTGCCCAGCAAGACAAGCATAACTTCCATTTGTCAGGAAAACAAAATAAGCGATGTAAAATTTATTAGTTCTAAGAAATGTGATGTTATTACTAAAGAAATGTGATGTTATTAAGTAGTAAAATGATGCATAATAAAAATAACATGAACAAAATGTACTTTATTTCCTAATGCAGACAAAATCAATAATTCTTGAAGTGTACTAGAGTAATATTAGCATTTTAAACTGAGTTACCTGTCACATTTGTATTATTACAAGCATTAACCCTGCCTCCCCTCCCTACACAATAAGTATTACTGAAGTTAGAGATTTAAGCTATTGTTAGCTTCATTATTTGTCTCAGAATGAGAAGCTTTAATGTTAGAAATAATAGCTATCAATCCCACAGAGGTATTGCTTCTTTTAAAAGAACTGCCACATCAATTCAAGATATAGTTAGATGTTCAAGCTAATAATTTAACATTTTAGAAGCTGAATTTCAAAATGAATTACACTCTTAAAATTCTCTAAGGGTACAAACAATATACTTATTGATTGTTTAATACATTTTAAGATCATGATAGAAGATTCACGTGGCTTAATTTGTAAAGAAGAACAATGAAGCTTTAATTTTTTAAGAAGATAAATACAGTGCTCAGATTCCATCTGGCTTAAGCTATATGCATGCAAATTATTCTATAGAGAGGTATTTATTATATCAGGAACAACACACAAGTACAATAAAAAGAACAGAATAAATTGTTAAATCTTTATGGCATGGATGACTCTCCTTTATCATGACTACAGTATCACAGTCTGCACAATGGTTCCAGCACACCTGG
This sequence comes from Eublepharis macularius, assembly GCF_028583425.1. NCBI lineage: Eukaryota > Metazoa > Chordata > Lepidosauria > Squamata > Eublepharidae > Eublepharis > Eublepharis macularius. The sequence goes on from NC_072792.1 coordinate 123,677,684, forward strand.
CTAGCAATAGAAGAGTCCAAAGCTTAGCTCTGGCATAAAGTCAGGTCTATATACCTGTCTACTTCCAATCACTTGGTTCAATAGACTAGAGGAATAACTGTGCCAAGAAACAGGGGGAATGTATACACTCTGTAGTGTGTATTAGAGTAGTGCTACTTTAAAATGCGGAGTTGGTTTGTGACACATAAGCCAAAACAACCAGCCAACCTTTACTTACGTGTAATATGATCTCCATATCTGTTTAACATATATGCAGAAGGTAGGCTGGATTAGAAGAAGCTGGAATGAAAATTGGTGGAAGGCGCATTAATAATTTAGATGTGAAAATGACCCTACATTACTGACAGAAGGTTAAAGAATAACATGCCAAAGAAGGATTACAGCTGAACATCAAGAAGACAAAAGTAATGACTACTGAAGAATTACACAGTTTTAAAGTTGAGAACGAGGAAATTGAAATTGTTTAAGACTTTCTATTCCTTGGTTCAATCATCAACCAAAATGGAGACTGAACTCAAGAAATCAGAAGGAGATTGAGACTTGGAAGGGCAGCCATGAAGGAACTAGTAAAGATCCTTCAGAATAAGGAAGGACTTGTAACTGGGGACCAAGATCAAGATAATCCACAATACAGTATTCCCCATTATTATGTATGGATGTGAGTGTTGAAACTCAAGAAACCTGACAGGAAGAAAGTTGATTTGTTTGAAATGTGGTGCTGGAGAAAAGTTTTATGGATACCAAGGATGGCCAAATAAATGGGTTTTAGATCAAATCAAACCTGAATTCTCCCTAGAAGCTAAAATGGCAAGACTGAGGCTATTAGACTTTGGATGCATCATGAGGAGACAAGACTCACTGGAAAATGCTAGGAAAAGTGGAAAGCAGTAGGAAAAGAGGAAGACTCAAGATGAGAAAGCTTAACTCGATGAAGGGGACTACATTCTCCAGTTTGCAAGATCTGAGCAGGACTGTTAATGATAGGACATTTTGGAGGTCTTTCATATATAGGGTTGCCATAAGTCAGAAGTGACTTGATGGCATGTAATAAACATACAGTGAGATCATAGCTAGATCGGTTGTGGAACTAGTAGTGTCCTTTTCAAGTGTAGTAAGAGAAAAAAGGTAAGAAAAAAACCTGGCTTTTCTGACCCGATTCCTGAAATAACTACAGGGCAGAGTGTGAAGCAAGGAGGTTGAATAGAGATGCAAAGTTTGTGGAGTAGTTCAAACAAGGCTGCAAGCAAAAAAGTTGAGCCAGCAATAGCTAACACTAGAGTGGAAACATTTAACATTTTGGATCTCTGAACTGTCAGTCACTGCCTCGATTCTAGGATGTGCATAACAGAATTCCTGAGCCAAAAATGTTCATGGCAATAGCTGTTTTGAATTGATTTTCTAGAAAGGTAACACAAATTCAAGATGCTTGGAAATAATGAAACACACCCTCCCACAAAATATTTGTTTTTTTCCAAGTTCTGATACTTATCTGCTATGCATTATGAACATTTTAATCTCTCTCTCTCTCTCTATATATATATATATATTTCTTGGACGATGATATTTCTCCCTTCCAATCAGGGAGGAGCACAGAGAGAGGACTCTCAGCCAATCTCAGGCTTCAGAGAGCTGCTATTCTTCTCCCCCCCCCCCCACACACACCTTTGTGGAGTGGAGAGAGGGTTTTTTTCCCCTCTAGGCTTTTTCAGAGGCATGTAGAATTCAAATCTTTTGTTCAATTTCCGTGAAACTTGGGAGTTCTTTGCTGAACAGGCAGAAGCTTCCCATCAACTTTGATGACATTTGGTTGATGACATAAAATTTATGCAGAAACTGTATTGATGAGTTATCAAGTTCAATTCAAGGGTCCAGTTATCACCTACAAGCGCTTAATAGCATGGACACACATACTTTCAGGATTGTCTCTCCTTCTGCATACCATTGCAACAGGTTCACTAATCCAAGCAAGGCCTTCTAGAGGTGCCACCCTGCAAATGAGTAAGGTCAGCAGCTGCCTGTTTATATGCATTCTCAGTGGTGGTTCCTACCGTTTGAAATCAACTGCATGAAGAAATCAGGAAGTCCCACACTTCTGTCTTTCCTGAAAATGTGCAAATCTAATGCTCAGTACTGCATTTTTAAAAAGATGTTAGAATGGAACAGTCCTAGAAGGCATGTTGATAGTGGGATAGGATTGTAGACCACTGCAATGATTGTTGCAGATATCACCTGCTTTCACTGCATTGTTTTCAAATGTTGTCATCGACTTTCTGTATTGTCATAGTATATCTTGCCTCAGATAGTTTTGGGTGGATAGCCATATTGAATTGTAGTAGAAGAGCAATATTTGGGTCCAGTAGCAAATTAAAGACCAACAAGATTTCTAGGGTATGAGCTTTTGAGAGTCAGAGCTCCTTTCATCAGATATGAAGAGTGTAAAAAGGTAATGGCTGTTATAGGAAGAGGGTGGGAGAGCTATTGTAAATTAGAATGTCAGAAAGCCAGCTGTAATGTATATTGTAGTTAGCTTGATGCAAAGTTAGCCTAGGTGCAAAGTTCAAAAAATTAGTATTTGTAATGCAAGAAAAATATTATGTCCCGATTCATCCCTGGGGATCCATTGTTCCAAATTAGCAAATAAACTCAATTTCCACAATCTCACGTTACAATTTTCCTTTGAATTTTCCTTTCCTCTGCTTGAGAACTGCTACTCTTAGTCAGTGATGGAATGCCCTGGCAGACTGAAATGTTCTCCCACTGGATTTTCAATGATGTCATTTTTATATATCAGATTTATGTCTGCTCATTGTTTTGCAAAGGGACTAACCCATTTGTCCAATACAGAGAGCTGAAGGGCATTGTTGATTGGAGGAAATTCACCAGACCTTCAGCAGCTTCCACCCTACCATGAACCTTACCATTACTCAATCCATAGAGGGAGTATATTTTCTAGACACCACTGTACAACTACATGATCGAAACTTAAGAACCATCGTATAACAAAAAACAGTGATTGCCAAATATATCTACATGCCTCCAGTAATCATCCATTGTCTACAGCCAAGCTCTACTCTACAGCTCTAAGTGATCCAATTCCTCTGACAGAGATTCTCACCTGAGTGTCTACAATAAAGATTTCTGTAATTACAATACCCACCAGATGTAGTAACAAAGCCAGAATGATGCTGAAGGATGACCTGCACAAGAAAAGCCCAGACAGAACAAAAACCGAACTCTATTGGTGGTCACATACAGCTCCCAGTTCAAACTAGATAAACTCATCATTAATGACCTACAACCTATGCTGGAAAATGATACTGCTCTCTCACAGGAATTAGGAGACAAACCTTATCTTGCCCACAGACAGCACCTCAACCTTAAAAACTCCTCTTTCAAAACATTGCACTTCCCAAATGGGACACAAACCCTGGGACCAGGACCTGCAATAAACCAAAATGCCAACCCTGTCCCCATATTCACTCCATCCACACCATCACGGCACCTAATAGCACCAAATACACCATCTCAGGCTCATTCACGTGTTCATCTTCCAACTTTATATTTGCCATCAAGTGTCAGCAATACCCTCCAGCTTTGTATATTAGAAAATTATTCAGTCCCTTTTCAAAAGAATGAATGGGAAAAAAATCTGATATATATATATATATATATATATATATATATATATATATATATATATATATATATATATATATATATATTTAAAAATCGCAACATAAATTTCCATTCAGGCTTGAATCTGTACAAAGGATTTTTCTCACATTACAGATGCTAATTTTCTGCACTTTGCATCTAGGCTCTATAAAGCTAACTATAACTTGTATTACAGCTGGCTTCCTGACACTCTGATTTACTACATCCCTCTTGACTTTAAGGAGGAGGACAGAGGCTGGTAAGCCTGGAGCAGGCCAGGAATAGAAACAGTAAATATCCGAAATGGTATCAGGAGTGGTAAGGTGAGAAGGCATTTAACCAATCCAAGCTGTTCTTTCAAGTAAATATACAGAGGCTTTTGGGATGTTTCAACTGGGTCTAGTTTTTGAGTAAACACACCAAGAATAAACTCATAATTCTATGTGTACTTGTGTGGGAAGAAGCTCCACTAAACTACATGGTTCTGCTTCTGAATAAATATACAAAGAATCATCCTACTTTATAAAAGACTAGCCGTATTGGCAACAACACATCTCTTATTCCTGTGCAGGCAGAGATGAAAGGTGAGTCCACACTCCCAGAGTGGGGTGGATCAAGTGGCTGTGGAGCACATTTACACTCCACCACCCTTTATGCTCCCCAGTGTTTCCGGCCTGCAGCCACCTGATCTGGCCAAAATCGAGGTTGGGTTGGGCAGATGTGGCAAGCAGGAGTACTCCACCACCCTTTCTGCCCTCCCGGGCTCCTGGCCCACAGCTGCCTGGATCAGAGCCAGATCAAGCAGCTGTGGAGCACAGGAACCCTCCACTGCCCTTCCCCGCCCATGCTCCTGGTTCATAGCCACCCAATCCAGCCCGAATCAGGCTCAAATCAGGTCCAGATTGGGTGGCTGCAGAGCGCAGGAGCACTTCACCGCCATTTTCTGTGTTCCCAGCCCATAGCCACCAGGATAAGGTGGCTGCATAACACAGGAGCACCCCAAAGCCTATTGCACCCGCCTCAGCAGAACTCCCAGGCTCTGCAGCACTATGATTTGGCCCAAATCAGACCCATTTTGGATCAATTCAACCCACTGTGTAGTGCCGCCAAATCAGTTTTCTAGTACCTGTTGTTTTTTCCCCACAACAGCCTTTGTTGCTAGTCTAAAATATTTATGTAGAGGACAGTAGCAATCTATTTATTAGCTATGTGGCATGATATATATGAAACTGATTGAAGATATGCAAGGGTTAGACATTTACTTCCCTAATGGGGACCTTAAGCAGCTTACATAATTCCTCCATTTTATCCTCACAGCAGTTGTGAGGTAGGTTATGCTGAAAGAGAGTGATTGGCCCAAGGTCATCCAGCAAAAGCTTGCATGGAGGAGATGAGATCGTACCCAGGTCTCCAAGATTCTAGTCCAACATGCATTCTGTTCATTTCTTAGTGTGCCTGTAATGATAGCGAAGTGTGGACTCTGTAGCACTGCTGGAATACACGCTTGATGGTCCTTCACTCAGTGGTAAATCATCTAGCTTTTCCAAACAGTACTAAAAAGGCATCTCACATACAGCAGTATTCAGACCTTAACCTTAGGGAATAAATGAAAGGCTAAGAAAATAGAAAAGCTATAGTATTCACACCAGATAGAATTGGTAAAAGTACTTTAATCCTTAAGCATATGCCAGTCAACTAAGCAATATGTTGCCTTGAATTATTTTTCTTGAAAGGTGTGCAGATTATTTATTTGTTTGTTTGTTTGTTTATAGTCTGCCTTTTTTACTGAGATGCAAGGTAGATTACACAGTGCATTGAAAATATAATATAATCAACAGCAAAGTACAATAGTGAACAACAGTAAGGATACTCTGTGAAAGAGATAATATAGTATGGCAGAAAATTTGAAAAACAAAAATAAAGCCAAGCACAGAGATGAAATCTTTCTGAAACAATGCATAACTAATTTACATGGCATGCTTAGCGACATGGAAAGCTCCCTAGTAGGCATATGTCTATATCAGCAGATGGTATTCAACAAAGTAGTGTAAAGTCTCTGTCCCTACCAATGCACCTGTCTGAGCTACTTCTTATGATGCATTCCTATACCCTGGGTAGCAAGCCCCCTCAAATAATTCAGTTTTTGCATAGTTTGCAGAAACCCAGAAGCATGGGAAATTTCATGACTTCCTCAGGCAGGCCATTCCATTAGGTAGGGGCTACCACAGACAGCATGTGTGAAGGCAGCTGTGGATGTTGCCCAGTTGCAGGGTGGTATCTGCAGAAGCCCCTGTGCAGCTGAGCAAAGCTGCCATGGTGTGGAGCATAGGAGGCACAGATAAGAGGAGCTGAAGCCATGAAAGACTTTGAATGTGATAGTCATGGTCTAGAATTGAGCCCAGTAACTGATGAAAAGCCAATGGAGTAAGTGCCAAATGGGAGTGACATGCATGCTCCATCTAGCTCCTAAGAGTAAACGAATTGCAGGGTTCTGCACCAGCAGGAATCTCTGAGTCAACTTTGAGAGGAGACCAATGTAGAGTGAATTAGACTTGTCTAGTCTTGATGTTACTCTGCGATGAATCCAGGTGGCCAGATTGACTGTGTCAAACTAGCGGGGCATCTTCCAGGCTAGTCTGAGCAGGAATTAGGCCTTTTTTTGCAGCTTCATTCTCTTGCTTCTTTAGCAGCAGTACTGTCTAGAATAACCCCTAAGCTCTTAACTGAGTCAGCCAGGATCAACTGAACTCCATCAAAGATGTGAAGCACAATGTCCTTCATGATCTCTGCTTTTCCAATCAGTTTCCAATCAGAGCAGAGTCACCTGGGCTCAGGAGCACATGGTCTGCAGCTGCTAGAGGAGGTAAGGGCTTTTTGCCTTTCTTGGCTGTGGTCGGTTAAGCTGAGAAGCTAAGGGTGGTCCTCTCTAGCTTTGGGGCTTTTTGTGTGTAGTTTTGTGTTGATTTGAGTGTAGTTTTGAGGCTGAGTGCGTTTGGGCTTGATTGTGTTTGAGGGTGAGTGTGTTTGTAAGGCTGCTGGGGGTTGCTGGAGTACAAGCCACACACCCCCTTTGTGCTCACCTCCTGTGCTTAGCAGGAAGTGACCTTTTGCATTGAAAAGGCAACTGCTGGGCAGGGGCGCGAGCCCTTGGCGCGAGCCGAAGGGCGAGAGCTAAAGGGCTCTTGGCCTGTGGCTCTTAGCCGGGGGATCATAGCTGTTTTCTTTCCTCTTAGTGTGTTATTCCTAAAATAGAATAATGAAGTCAGAATGCCAGCAGGGGGTTGGGGGCTTTCCAGTGTATTGCACTGAATGTCACATGTATGACTATCTGCCTTCTGGTCAGAAGTCCTGGATGTGTGCTTGCTGCAAGGAGCTCCTGGTTCTCAGGGAACGAGTACGTACCCTTGAGGCCAAGGTGGCTGACCTGGAGAAGCGGAGACAGTTAGATAGGCACGAGGACAAGATTCTCAGGGACAGGATAGATGTGTCCCACTCTAAAAATGACAGCGTTCTTGTTGTCAAGGAGAATGAGGATCTTGTGGAATCAGGGCACCGTATTGAGGATAAGGGGAACATGCCCTCAGAAGGGACCTCTTCTTCAGTTGGTGAGCAGGTTTCCTTTCGCATCAAGGAACCATCCCTGGGTGGGGCGGGAGGGAGGCTCTTGGTAGTTGGTGATTCGATCCTTAGACAAGTAGATAGCTGGGTGGCACAACCGCGTTCTGACCGTATGGTGACTTGCCTGCCTGGTGCGAAGGTAGTGGACATTACGAGTGTTATAGATAGGCTGGTAGATAGTGCTGGGGAGGAGTCAGCGGTCGTGGTCCATGTTGGAACCAACGATGTTGGGAAATGCAGTCGTGAGGTCTTGGAACAAAAATTTAGCCTGTTAGGCAGGAGACTCAAGGCCAGGACCTCCAAGGTAGCCTTCTCAGAAGTGCTACCTGTTCCACGCGCAGGGCCAGAGAGACAAACGCAGATCAGGAGTCTCAATGCGTGGATGAGACGATGGTGTAGGGAGGAAGGGTTCAAGTTTGTTAGGCACTGGGATTCTTTTTGGGACAAGCGGGAGCTGTACAAGAGAGACGGTCTCCACTTGTCCCGAGAAGGAACCCGGCTGCTGGCACTTAAAATCAAAAAGGTGGCAGAGCAGTTTTTAAACTAAATGCTAGGGGAAAGCCGACAAGAGATAAAGTGTCTCTGGTTCAGGATGGTTCATCTCAGAGAGATGAAGGGCTAGGTATAACACTTCTACAGGGAGATAGATTAGAGTTGTCAACTGAGATGGAGACAAACAGTGCAGATGACCTAACTACGTCTCGAGGCAAAGTGTGCCGGGGAAGTTACAGGTGTTTATATACAAATGCTAGAAGTGTCCGAGGTAAAATTGGGGAGTTGGAATGTTTAGTGTTGGGCGAATCCATAGACATTGTGGGCATATCAGAAACTTGGTGGGATGAGGAAAATCAGTGGGACACGGTGATTCCTGGATATAAATTATATCGGAAGGATAGGGAGGGAAGGGTTGGTGGTGGGGTGGCTCTATATGTCAGAGAAGGTATACATTCCAGTAAGATTGAGAAGGTAACTGAATTAGATTCGCTTCTGGAAATGCTATGGGTTGAAATTACGGGCCCAAATGGAAACTTAACTGTGGGAGTTTGTTATCGCCCTCCAGATCAGAAAATAGAGGAGGATTATAAAATGATGACAGGATTAAAGATGGCTGCTAAACAAAAAAACTGTGTTGTAATGGGTGATTTTAACTACCCACACATTGACTGGGCCAATGGGTGTTCGAATCGGGGGAGAGAAAGTGAGTTTCTAGACTGTCTCAATGACTGTGCTATGGAACAGATGGTTACAGAACCTACTAGGGGAGAGGTGATCCTGGATTTGGTCCTCAGTAATGCTGAAGACCTGGTGAGAGATGTAAATGTGATTGCACCACTTGGGAACAGTGACCATAATGTTATTGAGTACAACATATGTATAAATAGGAAATTGCCTAATAAGACCAACACAGCCATGTTTAACTTCAAAAGGGGTAACTTTTCTGAGATGAGGGGGTACGTGAAGAAGAAACTGAAAGGGAAAGTAAAAAAGGTCAAAACACTTGGGGAATCTTGGAGACTATTTAAAACTACAATCCTGGAAGCTCAAATTAAATATATACCGCTGGTTAGGAAAGGCACAAATAGGTTTAGGAAAAGGCCAGCATGGTTAACAAGCAATGTAATAGAAGCTGTAAAAGGTAAAAAGGATTCTTTTAGGCAGTGGAAAACTAGTCGGAGTGAGGTTGATAAAAAGGAGCATAAGCTGTGGCAAAAAAAGTGCAAGTCTGTGATCAGACAGGCAAAAAGGGAATATGAGGAGCATATTGCAAAGAACATAAAGAAAAACAATAAACAATTCTTTAAATATATTAGAAGTAGGAAACCAGCTAGGGAGGCAGTGGGGCCCTTGGATGACCAAGGCGTAAAAGGATTACTAAAGGGTGATAGGGAAATGGCCGAGAAGCTGAATGCGTTCTTTGCTTCTGTCTTCACTGTGGAAGATAAGAAGTGCATGCCCACTCCGGAAGCACTGACTTTGGGAGGGGTTTTGAAAGACCTGAGTCACATTGAGGTGACGAGAGAGGAGGTTATGCGACTGCTAGATAATTTAAAAACTGATAAATCACCGGGCCCAGATGGCATACATCCAAGAGTTCTGAAAGAACTCAAGTGTGAACTTGTAGATCTCCTCACAAAAATATGTAATCTGTCATTAAACTCTGCATCTGTTCCTGAGGACTGGAAGGTAGCTAATGTTGTCCCCATCGTTAAAAAAGGTTCCAGGGGAGATCCGGGAAATTACAGGCCAGTCAGCCTGACGTCAATACCGGGTAAGTTGGTGGAAACTATTATCAAAAATAAAATTAGTGGGCACATTGATGACCAAAAGCTGATGAGGAAAACTCAGCATGGGTTCTGTAAGGGAAGATCTTGTCTCACCAATCTGTTAGAGTTCTTTGAGGGAGTGAACAAACAAGTGGACAAGGGAGACCCGATAGATATTTTTTATCTTGACTTCCAGAAAGCTTTTGACAAAGTTCCTCATCAAAGGCTCCTAAGTAAGCTCAGTAGCTATGGGATAAAGGGCCAAGTCCTCTTGTGGATCGAAAACTGGCTAATTAATAGGAAACAGAGAGTGAGTATAAACGGGCACTTCTCACAGTGGAGGGTGGTGAGCAGTGGGGTGCCACAGGGGTCGGTATTGGGTCCAATGCTTTTTAACTTGTTTATTAATGATTTGGAATTGGGATTAAGCAGTGAAGTGGCTAAATTTGCAGATGACACGAAATTGTTCAGGGTGGTGAAAGCCAGAGAGGATTGTGAGGCACTCCAAAGGGATCTGTCGAGGCTAGAAGAGTGGGCATCCATGTGGCAAATGAGGTTCAATGTAGCCAAGTGCAAAGTAATGCACATTGGAACCAAAAATCCAAAATATAAATACAAGTTGATGGGGTCTGAACTGGCGGAGACTGACCAAGAGAGAGATCTTGGAGTCATGATAGATAACTCACTAAAAACGTCAGCACAGTGTGCGACTGCCATAAAAAAAGCTAATGCTATGCTAGGGGTTATTAGGAAAGGGATTGAAAACAAATCAGCCGGTATCATAATGCCTCTGTATAAATCGATGGTGAGGCCTCATTTGGAGTACTGTGTACAGTTCTGGTCGCCACACCTTAAAAAAGATATCATAGCACTGGAAAAAGTACAGAGAAGGGCAACTAAAATGATTAAAGGGTTGGAACACTTTCCCTATGAGGAAAGATTGAGGCGCTTGGGGCTCTTTAGCCTGGAGAAAAGACGACTGAGGGGAGACATGATAGAGGTTTACAAGATAATGCACGGGTTAGAGAAGGTAGAGAAAGATGTGTTTTTCTCCCTTTCTCACAATACAAGAACTCGTGGGCACTCTATGAAATTATTGAGCAGTCGGGTTAGAACAGATAGAAGAAAATACTACTTTACACAAAGGGTGATAAACACATGGAATTCGTTGCCACAGGAGGTGGCGGCAGCTACAAGCATTGCCAGCTTCAAGAGGGGACTGGACAAATATATGGAGCAGAGGTCCATCAGTGGCTATTAGCCACAGGAGATAGATGGTATTCTCTTTGTGGGGAGGTGGTGCTCTGTTGTCTTGGTGCTGGAAGGAAGGCAGTGGGAGGGCTTCTGGTGTCCTGGCCTCACTGACAGTCCTTTAGATGGCACTGGATTTCTAGCCACTGTGTGTGACAGAATGTTGGACTGGATGGGCCACTGGCCTGATCCAACATGGCTTTGCTTATGTTCTTATGCTTATCATTTCCATCTTGTCTGGGTTCAGTTCCAATTTGCTTGTTTTCAATTGATTGACAAAAGCTGTCATGCAGAGACTCTGTACATCTACTTCATCATCAGGGGATTTGGATAGTGAGATACGGAGCTGGTTGTCAACTGCATAATGATGGCTTCCAATTCCATAGCTATGAATGAGTTTTCCTAAAGGCTTTACATAGAGGTTGAATGATATGGTGGATAATATTGCTCCTTGCTGAACTTCCAAGATAATTCCCACTTTGAGTATAGCTGCTCTCCAACACCAACCCTTTGAGTCTGCCTCATGAGGAACGATTTGAACCAGTCCAAGTCTACTTCTGCCTCTGAATACCTCAGCTGGATGCTGTGGTCTACTGTCATGAAAGCTGCAGAAAGATCTAGGAGGAGCAAGGATTAAATGTGGTCTTTGTCTACATTCAAGCAGAGGTAATCAACTAGAACCACTAGAGATGACTCTGTCCCATAACTTCACCTAAAATCAGACTGAACAGGGTCCAAAGCACCAGAGTTGTCCAGTGTTGTCAGAATTTGTTAGTGGGTCGGAACCAGGCCTTTTTGGCCCATGTTAGAAATAGAGAACCAGCTATAGTTTGGGAAAAAGAAATCTTCCAAAAGCTCTCCCTCCCTCTCTGCAGAATAAAGTTGCATTTCCTGACAAGATTTCACCCTCTGTGACAGGGAGCAGATAAGGCCATAAAAGTTGTTAATTGTTTGGGACCTTTGAAGGGTCCTCTGGCCTTTTACATATAAATCACCAAAAGAGCAAGTTAAGAAGGACCAAGACAAACAGCAAACAGCTTATCTCCAGGAAGAAAAGGATATCCCAAACCTAGTGAGGTGTGAACATTGCCCCCTTAGTCGGAATAAAGAGACAGACACAGTATTGGAACTAAAGGGCCACTTTATTTAATTAACCTCAACACAACATTAATATAACTGCGGCAGGGGAAAGCGGTACAGGCCAAGCCACGGGGTCAAACCTAGACCTCCGCCTTGACCTGTCTGGGCGAGCCCCGAAGCCCCGGGTGCGAGCCATTGACCTGGATGGCTAGGAGACCCGGCCGGCCTGGCCAATTGGTTCCCCCCTTTCAAGCTCCTAAGCCTCAGCCGTACAGCAGTGAGGGAAGGACTTGCACGTGGGGTTCCCCAGGCAGTCTGCCCACGCGCGCTGGCAGCCGTCACAAGCAGTATCAGCCGCTCCTAGCAGACTCCTCCTCCCTACCAATAGGGAAACGCCAAGGGTGCTCACCGGCCCGCTGCTTTTACCAAACTCTATTCTGCCACCGCCAGGCCAAGCCTCTGCTTAGGCCCTGGCGCCCCACTATTGGCCTAGCGCCAACCTAAGCCCCAGCCGCAAGTCGTTGAGGAAAATATCATTGCCAGCTTCTGACAGGTGAACCCCATCAGCTCTATAGAGACCGGCAATTTTGGCCCTGATCCTAGGGTGCAGTAAATATATACCCAAACCCTCACCCAAAGCTTTCTGAATGGCCCTATTGGCCTTCATCCGAGCCCGCTCTACTGCAGAACGATTAACCGCTTCCCGCCAAACCTGCCGTGGCAACATGGCAGACCAAATAATGAGCACTCCCGGCCAGCGCCGGAGTATCTCTCGCATATCCCATTTGGCCTGGAGAGATAGGGCCCTACCATGGACAAACCCAAGGTCATTCCCGCCCAAATGAATGACCAATATGTGGGGCACTGGGCCCCGCCGCTCCTTAAACAGGAGCGGCAACAAACCAGGCCACCTAAGGCCACGCCGGCCCTGCCACTCCACCGTTGCCCATTCACTCAATCCCAGTTGGGACCCAATCTGCGTCCGTCTGGCTTGATGAGCGGCCCAAAAGACCATGCTGTGGCCGCAGATCAAAATCCGACGCTTTTCCGGGCGAGACACAGGACCTAAGAAAACACCATTAGTAACATTTACAAACTGGAAAGGGGACGAACATAGGAACGATAGGCATTGGATTTCCATCTGCCAACACCCTGAATAACCTGCACCGGGTACCCCATGGCCGCTGCTGTAGACGCAGCCCCAATCCGAAAGGAATGGGTGCCAAATTTAACTCCTGACAATCCCAATCTGGCCAGAGCCCTTTCCGTCACTGCCCAAAACTGGAACTGAGTCAAAGGCAACCCATCCTCATGCCGGAACAAAACCCCAGGTGCCTCACCTCACACCCTCAAATACTTTCGCAGCGCCCTTACTGGACACAACCCCAGGTCATCACATGGCCCGAGGCTAATGACAACCCCTCTCTGCTTCTGATCAGTCTTAGACTTGCGGATCCGGATGGCAACCCCTCCCTCATCAAACGAAAGATCCTGCACCGACAGAGCCCTGCCGGATACATCCGCCTTAGACCTAGCGACTAATTCACTAACACGCAGCGCGCCAAAAAATGCCAACAAGGCCGCGGCATGAAACAGTTTGGCTTCAAAACCAGAGGTGCAAATTAGCTCCCAAGTCCTACTAAGCCCTTTCAGAATTGATGGGGAGATAGGCTCTCTAGGATCAGCAGGAGCCACTGACTCCCGTGACCATCCCTCCAACATTTTGCAAACACGGAAGTCCCCCGTGGCCTCAGAGAACCCCCGAGACTTACTCGCAAAGGCCAAAGCTGCCAACTGGCCCCTGATGGACTTGACCGCCAACCCACGACCTTTCTGATGCACACAAAAGTGCAACAAATGCTCAACAGGAATGGGCCATAACTGCAACAGGCCCACACCCTCCCTAAAGTCCCCAAATTGGCCTACCGCTCTGTCGTAGGCACGTTGGGTGCTGGGGGCCAATGCCAGCCTTATGGCCCTGGACGCTTCGACCTCCCAAGCTGCCACAACTCCAGGGGCATTGGTGTCAGTTCCGAGTCTGCCTCCGGGGCAAGTTGCCAAAACCGCTCCATCTGTTGGCGAGACAAAGCGTCTGCCACACCATTGCTGACCCCAGGAACGTGTTTGGCCTTAAATAAAATGTTCCACCGGAGACAAAGCAACGTAAAGGCCCTAACAAGCCTCATAACCCGAACCGATCTAGAAGACAAGGAGTTTACAACGTGAACAACCGCTTGGTTGTCACACCAGAAATGGACCACTTTGTTGGACAACTCCCTCCCCCACAGGTATACTGCCACCAAAAGGGGAAAAAATTCCAAAAAGGTTAAGTCCTTGTCCAAGCCAATCGCATGCCACTCAGGCGGCCAACGATCCGCACACCAGTGCTTACGGAAGTAAACCCCAAAACCTAACGACCCTGAAGCGTCAGAGGTAACCTGCAGCTCAGCCTCGAGCAGCAGGTCCTCACGCCAGAACGTAACCCCATTGAATTCCCTGAGGAAGGCGGACCAAACGTCCAAATCCTCCCTCATTCCCCGTGTAACCTTGAGGCGATGATGGGGTGCCCTAAGCAGCGACATAGCGTCGCATAGCCGCCGCAAAAAGGCCCTACCTGGAGCCACCGCTTTGCAAGCAAAGTTCAAGTGACCCACAAACTGCTGCAGCTCCAGCAGGGACACCTTCCGCTTAGCTCTAAATTCCAGCAGCCTGACTTTGAGGTCGGCCACTTTTTCAGGGGGCAATCTAAAACACTGCTGCACTGTATCTAGCTCTATACCTAAAAACATCAAAACCTGGGAAGGGCCCTCCGTTTTCTCGTGCGCCAAAGGAACGCCCAGCTCATCCGCCAACTGAACGAAGGTGCTCAGAAGCCTGGCGCATCGGCCAGACCCCGCTACCCCAATGAACAAAAAATCATCTAAATAATGCACAGAATCGCGACTATGCGCCCTGCGCTGCAGTTCCCACTCCAAAAAGGAGCTAAAGCGTTCAAAGGCCGCGCAAGAAATTGAACATCCCATGGGAAGGGCCCTATCCATATAGAACTTGCCCTCGAATGAAAAGCCCAGGAGCTCGAAGTCATCAGGGTGTACTGGGAGAAGCCGAAATGCCGACTTAATGTCGCATTTCGCCATTTCTGCACCCAAACCACAGCGGCACACTACCCTAACCGCCTGGTCAAATGAGGTATACCGTACAGAGCACAAGTGCTCCGGTATAGCATCATTTACTGAACCCCCTCTAGGGTAGGAGAGATGGTGGATGAGGCGAAACTTGCCCGCAGCCTTCTTAGGCACCACACCCAAAGGAGACACCCTAAGGTTGGGCACCGGGGGCCTATCAAAAGGGCCCAAAACACGGCCCTCAACGCACTCCTTTGCAATTTTAGCCCGAACCACATCCTCCATACCCAGAACTGAACGTAAATTATTGGACATAAATGGGGAGCGTGACCCCTGAACAGGAATCCTAAAACCAAAACTAAAACCCAAAAACAGGAAACGAGCATCATGCTCCCGAGGGTAAGCTGCCAGTAGCCGCTCAAGGACCCTCAGATTTACCGGGCTGGGGCCCTTTACCAGCAGCCTGTTGGCCACCAGTTCCCCCGCCGCCAAGCCGCTTCCCCCCTCCGCCTTGTCTGGACTTGGGGCAGGCATTATAGGAGTGGTATCCAGCACAAGTTGGACACTCATGCCGGAACCGGCAGGGCTTACGGCCACACTGCCCCTTGAAGGCAAACTCCCAGCAGAGCAGCCGGGGTTGAACCTGCTGCCCCGCCGCAGGGCGGGTAGAAGACACTGAGGAGGCCGAGGCTGAACGGTGCACAATATGGCCGCTATCGGATTGATCTCCCAAATTGGGCTTTGCAGGTGACATCACCTGCAGCCAAAGCTGCTGGTGAATGCGATCCCAGGGAAGACTGGGATTAAGGGCAGCACGCATCCTAAACTCCTCGTCGTACTGCATCCAAGCAGCACCCAGGAAGCCCGTGTATCCCTTGTAAATGATATCCAAATATTGCAGCAGGGACAAAGCCCTGTGGGGCTGAGCACGCACGAGCACACCAGCATAGATCAGAAACCCGGGCAACGAATTAGCCCAGGTTCTGTCCACACGACGACGCTTTAGGCGCTCCTTGTCTCTATCATCAAGCTCATCTTTATCCTTCTTTTCCAATTCTCGAAAAAGAAGGGTAAAAACATCAACATATTCGCCTTTCACAATTTTGTCCCTAGTGATTTGCGTCAGATGGTCCCCTAGGGGCAAGGCCGTATCCCCAAAAGGAAGAGCATTAAATGGTACCTGCCCATAAGCCAGGGGAAGGTGAGGGTAATAACCCCAGGGCCCCCCCATATAAGGGGGCCAAACTCCCATTTGCCCTTGCCCCCATGTGCACTCACCCCTACCCCAAACGGGCTGTGCGGGCACACTCTGTTGTACACCAGCCAACCCATGCCCTTGTTGCTGCCAAGCCGGCTGTCCCGCGGCTGTCCAGGCAGCAGGTAACTGCTGAGAGGTCCCAGGAGCCCCTGGGGATGCCTGAGGAAGCAGATGACCCCATGGCCCCCAAGGCCAAGGGGATACAGTGTTAGGTGCAGCTTCCTTACCCCCAGGTTCCGCAGGGTCAACTGCCACTGCTACAGGCGCCGCATCCAATCCAGCCCCAGGGTCCAGGTCGACCACCGGCTCACTCTCCAGCTGGTTAACTGCCTGTTGAGATCCACTGGCGCCACCATCCGCCGCCCCTGTAGTGCCTTCTAAGGCAGAAAGACGACGAAGAATGTCTCTATTAATAGCATCCCTAGAGGCCCCCCGAATGGGCCTAGCTCTACCATTACCAGGTGCTGATACCACCCCTCTACCTCGCTCCAAGGCTGCCAGCCACTGCAAGATATCATGCTGCGTGGCTTGCTCACCTTCATCGTCTGAAGAGCTAACAGCAGGGGCAGGCCGCTTAGCTGGCACCCTCTTAGCAGGCTGCTTGCCCTTGGCACTGCCGGCACCCTTTTTGGGGGGCATGGTCAATGAACCCACTATAAAGCCAACACAAATAACGTTGGCAATGCTCTCTGCAAAGCAGACAGCTTAATAAGGAACCAACTGTCCCCAAAGTAGCCACCAACACCCTGCCTCAAGACAGATAAATAGTTGGCAACAGGCCACTAATAGATAAAGGGGGGGGGCGCTCAACTGACCCAACCCCCGCAGGGCAAAAGAACAACTCCCCCTACAGACCCAAGCCACAGAATGGGGGGATGGGAGGAAAAAAGGAGCCAACAGCCCCCTAAAGAAACTTCCCACTGTAGCCACCACCCAGGCTGTTATCCCCAGCCAGCCACCCACTTCCCCCCCCCAAAAGGGGATTTTAAAGGCAGCGAAGCTGCAAGGAACTCCCTGGCCAGCCGCCCACTTCCCCCCCCCAAAAAAGGAGGGGGCTGAAAAGCAGCCCAAGCAACGGGATTCAAGCCCACTGGGTCTACCACGCCCAGGGGGCCGCGAATGTACAGGCCAATGGGAGGCCGCAAAACAGCAGGGCTGCGCAGCGTAGCACACCGCCGCCGCGGCTACCGCCGCGTTGTGAAGCTCCGCCGCTCGTCTCCGTCGGCCCGAAGGACCCGGCCAAAACGAGCCTGCTGCCAACGCCGCCGCTCAAGCCGCCGCCACCGAGACGCCCTGCACCGTCCCGGATCGCCGCCGCCGCCGCTGCTCGAGCCGCCGCCACGCCCAATGCTCGGGAAGGCAGAAGGACGCGTCTGCCTCCTACCGAGCAAGAAACGCGACTGGCAGTGAGTGGGCGGAGCAGACAGCAACGGCCGCTGACTCCGCCCACCCAAAAAAGCCCCGGATGCCCGGGAACGCTGCTCTGCTCTCCTCCTTCCAAGAGAGCAATGCACGGCCCCCTCCTTGAGCAGCAAAGCTGCCTGGAGGCGTGGCCGAATTCCTTTGTAATTAACAATGTAGCCAAATGCATATCAAAGATGCAGTCTATCTTAGAGGTAAAGGATGTGGAGACTTGTGTTTACATGAACGACCCTCAATAGAACTGTCTTTCAAGAACAAGACAATGTAATTGATTAGGATGTTAATGAAGCAAGCCTTTGATATCTCCCTATAAGAGAGGGACAAACCAGGCACTCGGTACCCTTCACTTGCCAAAACGCAGAGGCTAGCTAAAGTCTTGCAGCTGTGCAGCGGAGGGGTCCCAGAGCTCTGGAATGGGGGGAAAGTTTTTTTGTAGTTATCTTATAATATTGTTGTGTCTTGCATGCTAACTTGTATTCTGTATCTGTCTCCATAGCGTTCTAGTGGTCAGTGGGTCGGGCCCAGGTCTGGTGCCTTGCCCAACTGCTTGTATTCTCTCTTATTCTTTTAAAATAAAATTACCAGCATTGGTTAAGAACTTTTCTGTGCTGTATACAACACTTTCAGCCATATACTTAGACCAGCAATGGGGAAAGAGCAGGCAGGCTTTATTCCATCCCAAGCCTTTGGTGAGGGGCTACCCTAGCAAGAACCGAACTCTGCTGGTGGGACCCGATCCCAGCAGAGATTTCCCGTCACATCCAGGAAGGCCAGAGTTGTTCAGAGAGCAACTATTGCTCTCTGAACTACTTTGCCCAAGAAGAGTAGATTAGAGACTGGATGATAATTGGCTACATCACTTTTATCTATTGATGGTATTTTAAGTAGTGGGTGGATGACTGCCTCTTTGAGAGGTTGAGGGAAAGTAAAGATACATTCCTTCAACCTCCGTTAATGACGGATTCATGATAGCCATCTTTTATGTGGTCTTTACAAGATTGTAGTAGCCAGGCTAGGCAAGAATCCAGAGTACAAATAATAGCCGTCACAGATGCTAGAATTTTATCAATATCTGACACTGTGAAACAAACCAGATAGAGTGTTAAGCATTACTTCTGGTTCAACCATATTAGAGGTAACATCAAATCAAAATTTATTCTATTTTATCAGCAAAAAACTTTGCAACAGTGTCACAGGTAACCTGGAGGAGGAGGAGGAAGCAGCAGCAGCATTTTCCTGGCTATCCAGGTACACTGTGGGGGAGGAGCTGGATGACTTTATAAGGCTGCTTCGCCCCTCAGCTTTTCAGTCGTGCCTCATGCTCGGTGAAGAGTGATTGACTTGTTCAACTCTTCCCAAGCTCCGAGGGTGAGGCATGGAGATAGCTGGCTCAGTTGTCGAGTGCAGCTTGTGCGCTTGCAGGCTGCACTTATCTGACCTGCAGAGTGGCTTGAGTGCTCCGTGGGTGACTCCTCCTCGGGTGCGGCTGCTACTGCACATGCTGCCATATCTGTCTTAATCAGGCCAGAGCCTTCAGTGCGGCCACTACTGCAGCGTCTGCTGCCATGCCGTCTTAATCGGGCAGGAGCCTTTTCGGTGCAGCAGTACGCAAGCCAGCCCTACCTGCTTGTCACAGGCAGCAGCTTGTTTGGCTTGTGTTCTCTGATGACTTGTGTGCCCTGCTGGTGATTTCCCCTCAGTGTGGCTGCCCTTTTACTGCCTCCGCCATGCCTGCATTGATGGCCCAAAGTTTCTTCAATGTGGCTGCGAGCAGGGTGGCCTGTAGCAGTTGGTGTGGCTTTTGTGCCGTGCCTGGATGTGGGCCCTTCCCCTCCCTGTAGGTTTGCAGGCAGTAGGTTTGTAACCCCTCTCCTCTCAGTTTTATTTGGGGTGGCCAGTTCTCAGTTGTGAGACTGAGGCCTAACCCACCCCCCCACACCTGTTGAGGGGTGACAGTGTGGCTGCCTCCACACACACACACTTCTACAGCCACAGGGCAATTTAACCCAGGTTTCTTTTCTCCCTTCTTTATTCCATCAGTAAGGGACCTGCTTTGCCTAGTGTGCCCAGTTGAGCCTGGCCTTAAAGCTTTGTAACAACAGTTTGAAAGTGGGGATACAGATTGGCAGCCATTTGCCAGGAACTGGCAGCCATTTCAGGGAGTTTTGGTCCATGCTGTATTAAGACAGGCAGCCATTTTGGGTAGCATCAGCGGCCATTTTAGGCAGTAGGGCAGTTAGCTAGTTAGGTAGCGGAGGCATTCATTATTATTGTTGTTGTTGTTTGTTGTTTGTTGTTGTTTTTGGCCTGCTTGTATGTGGGGTGGGTACCCTTTGGGTATCCGCCTGTTATCTTTTGCCTATATAGGGCTTGAGGTCTTTAAATTTGTATCATTATTTTGGCTGTCACTAACCTGTCAAGAAGGGTGGTGTAGGAGCCCAGTTATTATAGCTGACTGGTTGTTGTTGAATTGTTAATACTGCCCCCCAAGAAGGGAGCTGGACCCTCTAAGGACAAACAGCCAGTGAGGAGGCCTGCATCCAGGCAGCCTCTGGTAGCCCTGTCATCATCTGACGATGACAACTTTGGTGCAAGCCCGCATGAAATATTAGTGCAGTTGGCAGCCTTAGAGCAGGGGGAGGACATGGAAATTTCTGCCTTGGGGGCAGGAGGAAGAGGATTGCTAGGCAGGCTTCTAAGACTGTTTTTAAACTTGATGTTGTGTCTCGCCTTCCTGCCCTCGAAGGTCCATCTGGCTCTGGTGGAGCATCTGGGGCAATTGGAGGTGAGGTGGCATCCGAGGTTCCAGAACGTGCAGTCCAAGAGGGTGATGTGTATGACGGAGATATATTTAAACATCCCAGACAATCCTCATCATAGGGCAATATCCCTTCACTCACCAGCTGCAGGATATTCCACCTTCTTCATATATATATAGCAGAGTCAACAGTTGAATCCAGTGAGAAGTAAAATTATTTGAGTAGATAATACAGACATCTTAACTAACACAGAAGGAATGTTCACTCACAGCAGGGAGGGGCCAGTTCAACAGCAACAGATAAACAGACACTATACAATGTATCAAGCCACTTCTCCACCTGCAAGCACTCTTTACTCTTTCTATTAATAAAGATTTTTTATTGGGTAGGTTGACACATATAATCCATAATCCATAATATAACTGTATATACCCCTTTATATATATATATGTCCCCACCCCTTCCCCTCCCCCTTTTCTTTAGGACCCCCAACAGCACTATAACCTCTTTATTTCTTATCATTAACTCTATTCTATTATTTGTCTCTATTATCATAGGTAAAGCTCATATATATCCTCTATAAATCTTAGTAGCTATCCAGAGACCACAGTTGTCCTTTCACATCCCAGTTATTTTCCAAATAGCCTTTATATTTTCCCCAGTCACTTAAAATTCACTTGGACTTTGTTCTTTCAGCTTTCTTGTCATTTTATCCATCTCCGCCATGTACAACAGTTTTTGAATCCAATCTTCAATATCTGGTATCTCTTCTTGCTTCCAATATTGTGCATATAGTAATCTTGCTGCCACCGTCATGTAAAATACCAATGTCCTGTCTCTTACATTGACTTTATCTATATTTAGTCCTAGTAATAGCAGTTCAGGGCTCTTCAACATCTTACTTTTCATAATTAATAACATTTCTGCATAGATCTTAGACCAAAAATGCTTGGCTTTTTCACACGTCCACCACATATGGTAAAAAGAACCTTCATGTTTTTTTACATTTCCAGCATTTGTTAGACATGGCATTACTTACATTTGCTATTTTTTTCGGTGTTAAATACCACCTATACAACATCTTATATCCATTCTCTTTTAAATTTACACATGTAGATATTTTCATTGTATTTTTCCATAGATATTCCCATGCCTCCATTGTACTTTATTGACATTTACTGCCCACTTCACCTTTTGAGTTTTGATCATCTCATCCTCTGTATACCATTTCAATAAAAGTTTATATGTCTTAGAAATCATTTTTGTTCCCCCTCAAAATAAGAGCTCTTCTAGTTCTGAATTTTTACTTTTAAAACCCACTTTTCTTTTATCAGATTCAAACAAATCTTTAATTTGTCGATATTGCAGCCAACCATACCTAAATGGTAAGTCCTCGTGGGCCTTCATTTTAAAAGAATATCTGTCCATCCACAATAGATCTTTGTAGGTTATCCAGTCTTCTCCCTTGTACTCAGTATATGGATTTACCACTTCTGCCAGAACAATCCACATGGGCCTTTTCTCCCCAATAAACTTCTTATACTTTTGCCAAACCATAAAAATATTTATTCTCAAAAAATGATGTTGAAACATACCATCCATTTTATGCTTATCATACCATAAATATGCATGCCAACCAAACACTGAGCACTCTTTACTCTTTCAATTCAAATTAGGCCACAGTGTCTTATTCCAACAAATCTCTTTTCACTGTACCTCATTTGAATTGACCAAACTTAATTTATTACGCAGCATTCCAAAATTGTCTTTACATAAAGGCTTTGTTAAGATGTCAGCTATCATTTGTAGTGTAGGACAATACTCCATTTCAATAAACCCTTTCCGACATAAGTCTTTTATTGCATGACATCTTATATCTATAAGTTTAGTTTGTGTATTTATTTTTTCTGATTGCACTAACTTCAAACAACTCTGAATATCTTCTATAATTTTAATAGGCTCTGAATTTGGCATTCCCAGATCTTCCAGAATCTGGCTAAATCAATGTGTTTCTTTGCACGCCTCTGCTGCAGCAACATATTCTGCCTCTGTTGTATAATAAGCTACTGAGTTTTATTTCCAGGCAGACCAATTTACAGCTCCATTTCCGAATAAGAATACAAAACCACTTGTAGACTTATGATCCGTTCTGTCTCCAGCCCAGTCTGCATCTATATATCCTACTAATTTAGGATCTTTTGTTACTGTTAACTTTAGCTTAAGATTTTCTTTTCTTCTAAGAATAATTTTACTTCATCTTCAGTTGGCCAATTAATATTAGTCTGTTCCTCTCTAAAACTTTTCTGGTTAAGAACATATGTACAAGGTTGCTCTTGTTCTTTAAAATATACTACGCTTCTTACTTTCACTTCTCTTGTTCCTTTGTCAAGAATTCTATAACCTTTACATTCTTTCTCATATCCAACCAGTATTCCCATATCAGCTCTATTGTTAAGTTTGGAGTGTTTTTGCCCTGACACATATGCAAAAACTTTTGATCCAAACACTCTAATCTGACTTACATTTGGCATTCTTCCAAATGAAAGTTCAAATGCTATTTTATTAGTAGTTTTTTTTGGCACTCTATTTTGCAAATATGTTGCTGTCATTACTGCTTCACCCCAATATTGATGTGGTAAGTTAGATTCTGTCAACATACATCTAAACATTTCCATCAGATAGCGATTCTTTCTTTCTGTTACTCCATTTTGTTCTGGGGTATATGGTACAGTGTGCAAGTGCTCTATCCCATTGTTATTCATATAAGACTTGATGTGGTGTGACATAAACTCACCAGCATTGTCAGAAAGTATTGCTTGTGGTTTTCTTCCAAAGAGATTCTCAACACTTGCAACATATTTATTCATTTTTTCTGCAGCTTCTGTCTTTTCCCTCAAAAGATAAGTTAACACAGTATCTGGAAAAATCATCAATAAATGTTAATATATATCTATTTTGTCCACATGATATTGGTTGAATTGGCCGACAAATATCTATTGCAAAGGTTTTGTTGAACTTCTCTGACTTTGTTTAGGGATAGAAGGACTTGTTCCCTTCCCCAATAGACAATTTTCATATTTTTCTTTATTCAAGTCAATTTTACAAGGTTTAATTTCCATTCCTCTTACCAAACCTTTCTTTTGCATTTCTTCCATTATGTTGAAGTCTCTATGACCAAGTCTTTTAGGCCACAAATGAATACATCTTGCGCTTGAACTCTGTTTAATCAAATTCACTCTCTCTTGACTTGTATCTAGAACAAAACCCTGTGGTGGTGCTGCTGTTGGGGAGGCTGTTCCACCTGGGGCTGAGCTTTTTCAGCTGCTCAGCCCTGCCCCCAGACTGCCTTGGCTGAAGAGAGCTGCTGCCTGTGAGTGCATTCTTAATATTACTATAGTATTAATTAACAATGATTGGACTGTGGGTAGTTGCTGCAGATTGTTGTTCCTGCTGTGTGTTAATTTGTGAGAGGAGGTTTGCAGAGGGTGGTGGACATGAGGGGGGAGACTGGGATGGAGTTGAGGATCCCAGTACTCTGGGGTCAAGGGAGGTATGGTGGTGGGACGTAGGGTGGGAATGGAAGGTCACAGAGACGTGGTAGAGCTTGGTGTCCTTCCAACTTGCATCCTATCCCAAGGCATGCTGCTGGTTGTGCTGCTAGGAAATATAGCTTCCCTCTGACACTGGTGTTGTGCAATGCCAGGTCCATCAATAATAAGACCAAAACACTGCAGGATTTCCTTGCAGCAGAAAGTATGGACCTGACATGTGTGAACGAGACCTGGATGAAGTACGGTGAAACAGTCACCTTAGGAGAACTGGCCCCACCAGCTTTCACAGTCCTTCACCAGTCCTGGACAGATGGCCGGGGTGGGTGGGTAGCAATACTCATTTGAGATTCCTTTTACTTCAGGACACTCCCCACACCAAAGATTGCTGGCATTGACTGTGTTGGCCTGGTGTAGGATGCAGAGGAGAGTTTGGCTATCTACTTGGTTTACCGACCACCTAGAGCAACAGTAGCTCCCATGTTGAGCCTGTTAGAAGTGGTGTCAGAGTGGGCGTTGGAGCACCCCAGACTGTTGGGCTGGCGTAACTTCAATGTCCATGTCAATGTTGCTGCCTCTTCTCAGGCTGCAGACCTGGTGTCATCCATGGCTGCACTGGGACTATTCCAGTTTGTTTCTCTCTTACATATCAAGCGGGCCACATGCTGGATCTGATCTTTGGGGTGGAGGTTCAGGTGGAGCTAGATGCTATTACAGTGGTGCCGTGGTCGGACCATCATGTACTGAAGGCTCATCTGGGAGTGCAAACCCCCTCCTGCATGGGTGATGGGATTATTTATGTTCGCCCGCAGAGACTCATGGATCCAATTGATTTCCAGAATGCTCTGCAGGATCCAATGCCCCCTGGCAGTTCATTGAATGAGCTGGTGGGAGATTGGCAGGACCGTCTCTCGAAAGCCATCAACGAGATCACTCCTCGTCACCCTCTCTGTCACCATGTCAGACTGGCTCCTTGGTATACGGAGGAGCTACATCAGATGAAACGGGAACTGAGATGGCTAGAGCGAGTGGGGCGACGGAATTGTAGTAAAGAGGCAAGATCATCTTATAGAGCATTTATGAAGGCCTATGAGGTGGCTGTGAAGGCGACGAAGAGGGAGTACTTCACTGCCTCCATAGCATCTGCAAGCTCACGCCCGGCAAAGTTGTTTCAAGTTGTATTGTCGAAGGCTTTCACAGCTGGAGAATGATGGTTGTTGTGGGTTTTCCGGGCTGTATTGCCGTGGCATTGTAGTTCCTGACGTTTTGCCAGCAGCTGTGGCTGGCATCTTCAGAGGTGTAGCACCAAAAGACAGAGATCCTGGCGAAACGTCAGGAACTACAATGCCAAGACCACGGCAATACAACCCGGAAAAGCTACAACAACCATTGTTTCAAGTTGTTCAGTCTTTAGTCTCCCTCTCGCAGGAAGACTGCCAAATTAGGAATTCGGCCATTAGCTGTGAGGCTTTGGGGAGCTTTTTCTGCAGATAAAATTTTGTTTCTCTGTTGCAACCTGCCAGCCATCATTGATACAGTGAGGGAACTGGAAGCCCCTTGGCCAACTTCCAGCCTGATTTTAGATAACTTCAGTCTAGTCTCCCAGGAGGACATCGACAGGATCCTGTGGCTAGTTAGACCCACTATGTGTTCCTGGACCCCTGCCCGTCGTGGCTGGTGAAAGCCAGCACTGATAGGTTGGGGGTCTAATTGGAGGATATTATTAATTCATTGTTAAACTCTGGGATTTTTCCCGGGGCATTGAAGGAAGCTGTGGTGAGGCCTCTCTTTAAAAAGCCATCTTTGGACCCCACAGATCCATCCAGTTACTGCCCAGTATTGAACCTCCTGTGCCTGGGAAAGGTGATTGAGCAGGTGGTGGTGGAACAGCTTCAGGCTTTCCTAGAAGAGACTTTTTTCCTGGATCCATACCAGTCTAGTTTCCATCCAGGCCATGGGACAGAGACAGTGTTGGTCGCCCGCATGGACAATCTCCGCAGACACCTGGATTGAGGCGGGTCGGCACTGCTGCTATTGCTAGATCTCTCAGCGGCATTCGACACAGTCAACCATGAGTTGTTGACCCGCCATTTTGCCAATGTAGGAATCCAAGGGACGGCCTTGCAGTGGCTTGTCTCTTTTCTCCACGATTGGGGTCAGAGTGTAGCGCAGGGGGAGAAGGTGTCCATGTGCCAGTCACTGGTATGTGATGTCCTGCAGGGAGTGATACTCTCCCCGTTGTTCAATCTTTGTATGCGCCTCCTCGCCCAGCTAGTGCACAGTCTCGGACTTGGTTGTCACGAGTATGCGGATGACACCCAGTTGTATCTCTTGATGGACAGCAGACCTGGATCCGCCCCAGATGCCTTCCTGAGAGCTTTGGAGGCCATGTCTGCTTGTATAAAGCAGAGCAGACTGAAATTGAACCCTGTGAAGATGGAGGTCCTGTATTTGCGCCATGGGCTGTCAGAGGTGCGGTTCCATCTCCCAGCCTTTGGGGGGGGGGCGTTGGTGCCCATCTCATCTGTTAGGAGTCTTAGCATGATGTTGGATTCCTCTCTATCTATGGAGGCCCAAGTCGTGTCTGTTGCCCGGACTACTTTTTTCCATCTGTGGCAAGCCAGGCAACTTTTCCCCTATCTCTCAACCCAGGACCTAATGACAGTAATCCATGCAATGGTCACCTCCATGCTGGACTACTGTAACTCACTCTATGCAGGGCTTCCCTTTGGTCTGACCCGGAAAATACAGCAGGTCCAGAATGCTGCTGCTCATGTCCTGATGGGTGTTTCATACAGGACACATATTACACCAATTTTACAGCAGCTTCACTGGCTCCCCATGGAATTCTGGATCTGTTTCAAGGTGGTGGTTTTAAACTTTAAAGCCCTAAACGGACTGGGACCAGCATACCTGAGGGACCATCTCTCCCAGTATGTACCCCAGAAAGTGCTTCGTACAGCGGGTAAGAACTTACTGGTGATCCCTAGCCCTAGGGAGGCTTGTTTGGCCTCGACCAGGCCCAGGACCTTTTCTGTTCTGGCCCCAACCTGGTGGAACTCTCTGTCTGAGGACACCTGGGCCCGCCAGGATCTTGTATTATTTCAGCGGGCCTGCAAGACGGAGATGTTCCATCAGGCTTACAGTTGAGGCCAGCGTCAGGACCATCATTGAGCCTCCCACCGGTCTCTGATATTGAAGTACAGCTTGTCTGTCTGTCTACCTCCTCTTTGTATGCTGGGGGCAGGAATGTGTAGCCAACCATCTGAGGTTTTTGTATATTTATGATTTTAATTGCTGGATGTTATTGTAAAATTCACTATGCAATTGTATTTTATGATTGTTGTACCCCATCCTGAGCCCGCTTGTGGGGACGGCAGGTTAAACACCGAATAAACTAAACTAAACGTTATTTTCAAAACCTTGAGCATATAGAACATCATCTCTAGTTACTGTACATCTGTTTTGATTAAAATTTACATTAAAACCATGCTTGGTCAAAGCAGATACACTTAACAAACTGTTAATTCTGGCAAGTAAACCACATTTTTCACCTCATTGTAGACAGTTCTTCCTCCTGCTACACATTTAAGCAAGCCTTCACCTTTTCCTTGAACAGCTATTTTATTGCCATTTGCAATTATGACATCCTTGGATGAGGTTTCATTCAATTATTTGAAGAACTCAGAATTACAGGTCATGTGCATGGATACTCCTGAATCAATTATCCAACCAAAAGATTTAGTGTTAATATTTTTGTTCTTTCCACATTCTGAAATTACTAAATTGTTCTGGTGAGCAACAAAAACATTTTTCAGGTGCCCTTTGCTTCCGCTTTGTTGCTTTTCTTTGCTAACACCACTTTGCTTTATACAGTCTCAAGTAAAATTACCTATTTTTCCACAAGAAAAACATTTTCTAGTTTTATCTTTCTTGTTTGCACCTTGTAAAGTTGTTCTATGTTTAAAATTATACTCATTCTTTTGTACAAAAAATGCTTGTCTCATCCTCCATTGCCTGCTCTGCTCTCCTAGATGCCTCTTCCTTTTTTTTTTGAATTTTTTTTTATTTTTAATATCTAAGACAAAAACCTACAAAAAAACTACAAAAGTACTAGGAAAGGGGGGAAAGGAAAGAAGAAAGAAAAGGGGAAGGAGGGCTGGAAAAGGGGGGGAGGTAACATACAAACAATAAACACTACACTACAATGTTTTCCCTTCATACTGCCATAGTTAAAAATTTAAACCTTCATAAAGTAATGATGGAGTGGTTGACCTTGCAAAATACAAAATTCAACCCATATTAAATCTTCTTCTTCCCCCCCGCCCCCTAGGCCTCAGACGCAGTTCTCTCTGAGCAGCTACAGCCACTGCACTCGCTGCCTCCCCCCTCCCTTCAGGCTTCGAGTCTTCTTCATTTTGCATGGTATCTTGCCCGAATTCTTGATTTTTGTCCACAAAATCCCTTAGCTGATCCTCTGAGTTTATCTTGTAAGCTTGATCTTTATAATTAAACCAGATTCCTTCCGGAAATAGCCATTTATACTTTATCCCTCGTTCCCTCAGGAGAGCAGCGAGCTTTTTGTACTTAAATCTTCTTTTCCGAGCTAGAAATGGAACGTCCTTCAGTATCTTGACTTTATTTCCCAGAAAGTCCAAGTCCGCATTATATGAGTTAAATAGGATAGTGTCTCGGACCTTCCTAGATGAAAACTCAATAAAAATCTCGCGAGGCAGCTGCCGCTTCATTGCATATTTTGAAGAAGCCCGACGGACTTCCAAAATGGCGCTTTTTACCTCTTCCTTAGTTGCCCTCGCGGGTGACGCCAATAATTCCGAGGCAAGCTCCCTTAGATCCTCGTTTTCCTCCTCTTTAACATTCTGGAGACGCAAAACAGTCTGTGTTCGTTCCACTTGCAGCCCGATCAGCTGGTTTTCCACCAGCTTTAGCTCCTTGTTCGTTGCTCTCATGAGTGACGCATTTTCCTGAGCAGACTTCTCTGCCCCCCCACTACTTCCTTAATGGCTTTCACATCGCTCTCAATTAAGCCTACCTTTTGATCTGTTTCATTCAGCTTGTCAACAAAGGGTTTTATGGCTTCAATGACCGACCTTTTGACCAAGTCCTCAAGCGACTCCGCTTTTCACTGCAGGGCAGCCGAGATTGACTTGCCCAAAGCGGGACTCTGCTTTCTCACTGCCATTTTAGGGGGGGGGGACCGCCAACCTTCTGAAACTCAGTGAGGGGGAAGAAATCCGAGTCTTCTTAACTTCAGATCCCACCACTCCTTCACATACGCTTGTAATAACAGAAGGGATTCGCTTACTTACAGGCTTCCGCCTAGTCCTGTTCTTTGCCGTTTTCCTTGGCCCGGCAGCACGCAAGGTGCCGCGCACGTCTGCCGGCCTCCATGGGGACAAACGGGCAATTTACCCCCTGCATGGATTTGCCAGAGGGTTCTTCCCGCAGCGTCCCGGACCCTGACTCCCTCCCTGGGAGTCCTGGGGGCTAATCTTTGCAGATCAGCCGCCCGGTCAGGCTGCTTGGACGCTTCCTCTCGGACCTGCGAAGAAGAGCGTCCGACATGGCCGAGAAAACGAAAACAAATCCTAGATGCCTCTTCCTTAAGTCATGACACAACCTATTTTATAGAGAGTTCATCTTTAGTCTCTAGAGCATGTATCAAAGAACTATAACTTTCTGGCAGGCTTGATAAAATTAAAATGATTTTGTCCTCTTCATCAAATTTCTTGCCTATGGTATTCAAGTGTCCCATTCATTCTGTTTCTTGTTTTTCTAGATCTCCACCTTCATTTAATTTTAAATTAAACATTTTTCTTGACAAATACAGTCTCTTTCAGTGCTTTTCTCTCATATAACTCTTTCAGTCCCAGCCATAGTTCTTTGGCAGTCTTAAAGTCTCTTATGTGGTGTAAATCACTATCACTCACATAAGTTGTAATTTCTGCTCTCGCCTTTGTATCTTGTTTTTCCTAATTCACCTTTTGGGCTTCTCCTTCTGGTGGGATTTGTTCTACTGTTCCCCACAAATCCTTCTTCACCAGCTCATTCTCCATCCTGAATTTCCATAAAGGATAGTTAGTGGAGGTAAGAACAGGCACAGCAGGCTCTAGCAATTTCACATACATGGCCGTTATTTCTCTGCTTTTACTTCTTTCAAAGATATTTACTTCTTTTCTCTGGCTGGGCCCATAACCCCTATGTGATGGAGATATATTAAAATATCCCAGACAGTCCTCATTATGGGGCAATATCCCTTCACTCACCAGGTGCAGGATATTCCACCTTCTTCATATATACATAGCAGAGTCAATAGTTGAATCCAGTGAGAAGTAAAATCATTGGAGCTTGCTGAGGGAGCTTGGCAAGTGGAGGAGGAGCCGGTCACAGTGGCAGTTCAACCAAGAGAGAGTGACAGTAAGTCTACTTTGCCCTAGAAGTGGCAGGAGTGGCCTTGGGGTCCCTGGGGCCAGGCCGCTGCTCCGGAACCCCCAGACACAGCACAAGCTCCCTACTCTCAAGCTGGCACTTCTGCATCAGGTATGTGGCCATAATGGAGCCAGCAGGCTTCCATGGGCCAATTAACTGGGGCGGTGGGTTGGCCACCCATGCAAATACATAACCAGGCAGGAATTGGGCTGGTAGCACCTTGGAGTGCCTTCTTTTGTTCCCCCTGGGATTGCTATGGTTCCCTTCAGGGCACTGGCTTTCGGTGATACAGCCATGCCCCTGGGGAATCACCTGATGGGGGTCACCAGGGAGAAAATTCTGAAGAGAGAGTATGTGGATGTCTTTACACTTTTCCTCAGGGAACTGTAGAAGAAGTATAAAGAGAATCTGAACAAGCAGGATAAGAAGCGGCTTAAGTGCTGCAAGATTGACCGCGTGTGAACCAACTAGCTACTGAGTTTCTTAATTTATGCAGAAGTCATTATCCATGCACAGCCTTGGTGGGCTGCACCACTGTTCCTGTACATGGACATCATGTATAGGGGGTATTCAGATTTTGCTGGTGCAGCTTGGTGCAATATGATGAAGAATTCAGAATGCAGGCTGCCCTTAACCCTTCCTTGCCCTGGGATCTGGTACACCAGCAGCTTTAGCTACAGGTGATGTCCTCAGCATGGCCCAACACAGGTGACCACTCTAACAGCAGCCACTTGGTGCACCAGACCTCTACATCAACTGGTGTTTGCCCTTTGGTTGAGCAGTCTGCCCAGACATGTATGCTTTGATGGGAGTTTGCCTCACAGGGGATATGCTCCAGGGAGACCTGCAAGTTCTGCCACGCATGCCCAATTTGTGTGGGCTCTCACAGCTTTACAGCACATAAGCGTCAAGGATTGGGGAAAAAATGCGGAGGAGCCTGGGCGGGGGCTTACCAGCAGCATGCAGGCAAAGGGACTTTGCCGCAAGACTGATTAGGTGGGTTTTGTGTATGTTTTGTCACCTTGTCGCTGAAAGTGGTTACTGGTTGTTTTCAGTTACTGGTTGTGCTGTGTGTTTTCAGTTACTGGTTACTAGATGTGTTGTGTTTTTCAATTACTGGTTGTGTTTTTCTTCTTAGGTGTGGCTGTCAGTGGGCTGGCAAGGACCTGTGGACATGGACAGGGAGGTCTGACCTGTCAAGCCAGTTGCAGGAAACTTAATGAATTTTGTGATGCATACCTATTGTTGCAGATCAGGGCTGTCAGCTGCTCCACATTGTATGCCAGAAGCTGCGGATTCCTGTGGTTTCAATCCAATGCTTCCCTGCTGGATGTGTGCAAGAAGCTTGGAATTTGTTTTGATTTGGTCCCAAGGCTTCTGGCCATGGGTGTGCATGAAATTCAAGGCTTCCCCACTGGGTGTGTGCAAGAAGCTTGGAAGATTGTTTTGTTTTGAGCCCAGGGCTTTTATGCCTTTGTGCACAAGACTTCTCTGCCTGCAGTTGCTGGAAGTAAAATTTGTTGTTTGGGGCCCAAGGCTTCCCTGCCAGGTGTGTGCAAGAAGCTTGGGCTCTGGTTTCATTTTGGTCCAAGGCTCCCTGCCTGTGGTGCATAAGGATCTTGGACTCAAGTCTGAGGGCTGAGTGAAGGCCAGTGAGCTCCCTGTCATAGTCTGGTTAGAGGGGCTTGGAGCCCCATCCCCAAATTAGGGCCATATTATCTGACCTCTACTGAGGGGATGGAAGGAACAGTATTTTGGAGGAGACCGGGCAAGGGTTTGGTTGGCTTTATGCCATCTGTGGGGCATGAAGGCCTAAGTAGAGGCTTGGCCTTAGTGGTGGCAGGATAGAAGTGGGGAAAATAAGCAGGCTGATGACCACCCTTCATAAATCTTCATTGGTGGGAAATTGGGGTCTGTCAGGAGCAGCTGGCTGCTGTATGGCCCAGTTGTGAGGACAGACACCCTGGTGGGGAACCCCTGGGGGGCAATGCAGCATTCCCAGCCAGTGGCAACAACCACTGTGGCCAGAGGCCATGATTTGCCTCCTTGGAGGAGGGAAAGGCAGCGGTGCTTTCCCAGCTATTTGGCTACACTGCGAGGGGCAGAGCTGAGGGGCCTTATAAGGCCACTTCCCTTCTCACTGTTTCAGTTGCACCTCATGCTCAGCCCACACACTTCACCCTATTTCAGTGCAGGTTTAGCCGTTCACTGTTTATCGGGGCCAGGTAGGAATTGTCTCTTCTTTTCCACAACTGGCTACTGGGAAAGGTGTTTTTTGCCTAATTTGCACTGTCAGGAGATGGGGTAATTGATGGAGGTGGGTCAAATTTACTCTCCATTGGCAGGTTAGAAGTGGGAAAAATGAGTGGGCTGGTGACTACCCTTGGCATATCTCCATTGGTGGGGAATTGGGATCTGTCAGGAGTGGCTGGCTGATTTATGGCCCAGTTGCGAGGACAGATGACCTGGTGGGAAACCTTGGACAAGGCTGTCCTCCCAGAGTTTTATGGCCAGGTGGGGGAGCTTTAAGGGGGAGAACCACTTCGCCTGGCTGGGCAGGTCCCAGGCATACAATGGATGTCTCGCACTTGAGGCAGCAGGTAGATCACCCAGACAGGTAACAGCAGATGTCCTTGAGTGACCCCAGGGCCTGACCTGTACCACTTGTTAGGCCCTTACCGTGTTGACAAATATCTTGTTGTAATTTTAATAAAGTTGTCCCCTTAGTTCCCAACACTTGTGTCTGCCTCTTCATTCTGAGTGGGGGGCAATTGTCTATTCTTGATCCAGGGCAGGTTCAGATTTAGGAGTCAAAAGATGCCGAGATACCATAAACAGTTGAAATGAACATGATTTTGCTGATGAAATGGTTGCAGAAAAGTAGCATCCTATTTCAGATAATTTGGGAGAAATATTCATTTTTGTCCTACTCATCCACAACATCTTGTGGAGGAAATCTGAACATTTAGAGAAGTGGGATCTGACAATCTTTCTAGTGGTTGGAATCAGTACCAGCACATAGAATAGATCTGTGCCCTTTGTCCTGCTAGGCTCCACCCTTCAACCTAATTAGAACAGCATAGACCATCGCTTTCCCCCCTCATGTTGTTTTAATGTCTCAGAATATCCCAGTTTTCTTTCTGTGTCCCACACAAACACACACACACATATATACTTTAGGAGCAGGGTAAACTTTCCATAACTGTACTTAAAGCCATACTTAGCAATCTGGTTGGATATTAAGGAACAATATTTTTTTAAATGTCATATCATTGGTAAGGTTTTTGCCATCCTGGAAACCAAATCTGAAAGTGCCTTGTTTTCTACATGGGAAGAAGCTGGGAGCTACTTTGGGGGAGACCTTGTCCTTTGGAAAGCCTGAAAGAGGCACAGAGAGACCTTGTCATTAATATATTTAAGTAGCATTTATGAAGATAAAGTTTGAGGAAATTAGTGTCCGCTTTTAAACACTTTCTGGTACCTTATTATCTGAACAATATTATGGGTCATGGTTCTTGAACTTTTTGGAGGAAACCCCTCTGTATTTTTGGAGACAAATCTTTTCATGTGCTCACTTAGATCCTACCACCTGAGCCAGGTTGAAACACGAAAGATTTTGTGTTTGGTCTTCTAAAGAACTGTAAGTCTGAACTAGTTCAATAATAGCTGGTGCACTGAAAGCTATCAGGGGAGCACATTTAGAGCTAGCAAAGCAGAGCAGAACACAGCAGTTACATTTGTATGCAAGATTCAGTGCAAACTCTGCAAAATGTACAGCACAACCAGGAAAAGTACAAAGTGCTAGTTCAGGACTAGCCAGTTAGTCTGTTACAAGGTCATTCTTTTCCTTCACACTTAAAAAAAAACCCTTTGTTTGAGAAGATGGTTATTTTTTTAATAACTCAATGCTAGAAATGCAAACAAGCTATCTGAAGCACCATCAGACAGCTCTGGTGGTGCAAGTAGTAGATTGCATTATTATTACTATTATATTTCTAAAGCAAGATAAATCAGATATGTTGACTTGGCTTAACTTACTTTCATACTCCCAAGCATGAAGGCAAGGCACCTGTGTCAATGTTAATCATTATTAGACCATGTGGTCTAGCAGGTCCATACAATAAGGTAAAGGTTGTCCCCTGTGCAAGCACCAAGTCATTACTGTCCCATGGGGGGGCATCGCATCACAATGTTTTCTTGGCAGACTTTTTATGGGGTGGTTTGCCATTGCCTTCCCCAGTCATCTACACTTTACCCACAGGAAACTGACCTCAGAAGGATGGAGGGCTGTCAGCCTTGAGCCAGTTACCTGAACCTGGCTTCCACCAGGATTGAACTCAGGTCATGAGCAGAACTTGGGCTGCAGTACTGCAGCTTACCACTCTGTGCCACGGGGGTCCATACAATAAGGAATGCAAAAGAAGCAATGATGGATGGTGGTCCTGATGGTCCACAGAATCACTGAAAATGCACCTAGCTATTCCAAGCAATACTCAAAGGCAATCCCATATATATCATATAGCATGGTATGGCTAGTGACCACAGTCCATAAAATATGTCCAAAATTAATAGAGGTTGTGGATAACAAAAGGTAAGATTTTTCTACTTTCAGAGATCAATGAAAGATGATACAATGATAAAATACAGGCTGGAAAGTATTAAATCCTGTTTTAGTTAAATGTTAAAGCAAGTACCTTTTTTACATTGCTAGGCGTGCAATGATAAACAATAAAATACTACTGAGAAGTCATAGACAAAGAGTTAGTATTTGCTTTCCTTTTTAAATAGGGAGACTAGGATTTTCCTTCATTAAGGTGACAGGCTGTGAACAACATGGAACATGACCCCAAGTACAGCGCTAAATCTCTGATTCCTGCACAACTATATTCCGTTACTTTCCCTTTTAAAACATTTGAATAGCCCACATATGTTTCCTTTGAGCAGATGTATCAGTGGGGAATGGAATTGTGAAGAAAGGAGTTTAAAAATGTACTCTGCCCATTTAATTATAATTAGCTCTGCACATGTAGAGAATGAAACACAATGCATATGGCTCTGCATCTCTACTCCCACGTGGATGCCCATGATAGTAGTCAACCTTCACAGAATATTCATGTGATCAAGTAGAGCAGCTGTCAGATGCTCCATAATTTAGTTAACTGCAGCATCATAAGATCAGGGCTATGGAGACAGGAGCTGTGCAAAACCTCCTAATATTGTTTGACTATTCCACTTGAATTCTGACATGCTAATTCTTTAGTTGTGGCTGGCTGTTATTTCAGTCGACAGAAAGTTATGTCAAACTGAGAAGGAGTGGCTCAAGTTACAAACTAATCAGATGCTTTATTTGGAGTGCCTTGTGTGGTTTAGCAACATACAAGCTGGCATTAACATTGACTAAGAAAAAGAGAACAATTAAACACAGTTTTTAAGATGCCATTATCTTCAAAATCCATCATTCACTGGCATATTCCTCTTCCATATACTATTTGAAAGTACATTGTACAAAAAAAGGTAACCAACAAAAAAAATCATTATTGAGGAGCAACTAGTACAATATTAGAAATTAATTAAATGAATTTTCTTTCATTTTGTAGCAAATGTACAGATATTTACAGGGATTATTAAAAGAGAGAAATCAAAGTATATCTTAATTTTTCAGCAATGTATTTATTGAAGTCAAATGGTCTATAACATGAAAAGATTGTAGTGTCCTCTTTATTACTACTGAACAATTATAACTTGACTTCTAATAATCAGAAGATGTTAATAAGGAGCATACCAATGCCAATGCAAACAATAACATTTACTATTTCCCCAATTTATTTTCACAACCACCCAGTAAGGTAGGTTGGCTAAAAAATTTTAACTGGTCCAAGGTCATAAACAAAGTTTCATGGCAGAGTGGGGATTTGATAGGAACTCCTAAAGTGCCTGACTAGGGATCCCCAATGTGGTGCTTGTGGGTGCCATGATGACCACTGACATCTTTTCTGATGCCCACATAATATTTTCAAAAAGTGGGCACATCCAGGTCTGATTGATGATTGGAGATCTGATTGGCTGCACAGATTTTTAAGAAGATACTTCAGCAACAGCTGCCATTATAGCACAAGAATCCTCACTGTGTTACTGTTTGTGTATGCAAGAACATATTTTAAACAATAGTTTCATTTTGATAGGCATCATATTAAACAGAGCTTCCAACTGAAATGCTGAATATTACTATTAGAGCTATACATGACATCACTGACATTTTGTAACTGTCTCCACTCCTGCAGTAGCCATTTTGTAGTTGTGCTCATTATCTTGTGTCAGATTTCTAAAGGTGCCCACAGGCTCAAAAATGTTGGGGGACCCCTGTATTATACAGTATTTATTGCAATCCACCTTGAATCTTGAGAAAGGTGAATATTTAATAAAGCAAATAAATACATTCTTCTTTGTGTCATTTCCTGTTCAATTAATCATTATTACTATTGGCTTTAAATATTAATAAGTGTCATAAAAATCTTCTGATTGCAGTGTTTGCAGATCAGCTGATAAATGTTAAGTTTACCTACAGTCAGCAAAGCTATTTGTCCCAACACTGTGTAATATCCTACACCACTATTGCAATATATTCTAATGACATTTTCAATGGGATTCTCAGGATCAGAGGTATATAAGTGGGCTGGGCATATTTAAATTTTGTAGATTTTAGCTTATCTTAAACACATAGTAAATGAAACATTCAGATGATTATGACAATAAGTACTAAGAAAAATGAGTCAAAGCTCTGTTAGTTGATCCTGCTTGATGCCAATGGTTTGTGCTCCCCTGTCTTGCAACCCCAGCCGGAAGTAAGAGACAGACACAGGCTTGGAATTAAAGGGCCGTTTATTAAAATGACCATAAAGATAAAGCACGGCAAGAGCTAACTAAGCGGTACAGGTCAAGCCACGGGATCAGCCCACTGACCACCTCCTTGCCTGTCTGGGTGAGCCCCAATGCCCCAGGTGTAGGCCATCTCATGAATGGCTGCAACCCGGCCAGCCATTACACCCCAGCCATCTAGCATGAGGGTAGGCCTTGTTCCTGGGGATCCCCGCAGGCATCTGCCCTTGATAGGTAGCTGCCACAAGCATACCACCCTGATGGCAGACCCTGTTCCCCACCCTTGGGGAAATGCCACAGGGGCTCACCGGCCCGCACCCTATTCCCAAAATCTCCTGCCACTGCCAGGGTCAAGCCTCTGCTTAGACCCTTGCGCCCCACAGGTGGCCTAGAGCCACCCGAAGCCCTTGCTGTAGGTCATCTAGGAATATATCATTGCCCTCAGGTGACAGGTGGACACCGTCGCCTCTGTAGAGGTGGGCAAATTTGGCCCTAATCTTGGGGTGTGGCAAATAAATGCCCAAGCCTTGCCCCAAAGACCTCTTAATGGCGTGGTTAGCCTTACGTCGGGCCCTCTCTATCGCCCTGGGATCTAAGGCTTCCCGCCAAACCCGTCGTTGTAGCATCTCTGATCATAATACAAGCACACCCAGCCATCGGCTGCCTATATAACTCAGGTCCTCAGCTACTTGCATCGACAGGGCCTTACCCTGTACCAGCCCCAGGTCATTACTGCCAAGGTGAATGACCACAATGTGTGGGGGAGGACCCTTCTGTCCCCTAAACAAGAGGGGCAGCAGGCCGGGCCATCTGAGGCCACGCCGGCCCTGCCACGCCACAGTGGCCACAGCCCAGATCCCACCCAGCTGGGATCCGGTCGGCATTCTCTTAGCTTGATTGGCCATCCAGAACACCATGCTGTGGCCACAAATCAGGATCCTCTTCCTCGCTTGGCCCGACATGGCACCTGAGGAAAGAGCAATTAGTTTGCCATTTAAAATTGAGGCAGGGGCCGGATATAGGACCAAAATGCCCTTGACCGCCACCTACCCACTCTCTGGATCACGTGCTAAGGGTACCCCATAGCAGCTGCTGTCGAGGCCACCCCAATCCGGAAGGAGTGGGTCCCAAATCTGACCCCCGACAAGCCAATTTTCTTAAGCGCCCTCTCTGTCACAGCCCAAAACTGATATTTAGTCAAAGGAGCTTGATCTTCATGGCAGAATAAGACCCCCTGGTCATCCCCACGAAGCGTGACATACTCCCGGAGGGCTTTAACAGGGCACAGCTCCTGCTCAGCACAGGGGCCCAAAAGCAAAGTGCTTCCCCGTGATGGATATAGATTTGAAAAAAGGGATTTTATATACTTTTTATATACTACTTCTGTGCCTTTTCAGTATTACATGCTTTGCACTCTTTCTATGCTCAGGAGCCAATGTAGTATTTGTAATGAAACCTGTAAGAATATGACACTTGAAACAAGAAGACAAAAAGAAGAATGTAAGCTGAAACTCTGTAAGAACTGAGGACTAAATATATTGCTTGTAGAGCTGCACTTATAAGAATATTACACATATGTTACATTATTCTATAAGATTCGAATAGGAATCAGTACCAGAGAGCCTTTTGTAGAAAACTGATTTGATGCAGCAAGCTGGTTTGGCCACCTGTGGCATTATCTCCCTGCAGGAAAAAAAAAAAACTAGGGGAAAGGGCAGAAATGGGGGAAACATCCCTTTCTGTTCATGGACTTCAGTTATCTGAAGGCACCAAGGCTGCCAGATTGAGACTTCCTGCAACCTGAGCAAATGGCTACTCCCGTACGTAAATAGGCACACAAAATGGGAAAACCCACGGGAAGTAAACGTCACCTTAAGCTGCTGTAAACAATTTTTATAACAACTTTTTTATAAAGTGCAAGTGCAATGAATTAATTAAGTGACTAAATATCAATTGCAGATAATAAATGCATCAACATCTATAAATTCATCAATATCTCATACAAATGAACATACAATGAAAGCATATTCCCAACAGTGACAACAGGGTGGGAGGCCGCCAGCATTTATTGAGTCATGCTCCATTAGGCTGTGCGCGCGTTAGAATTTACAGCCGCCAGCATTGGAAGGTTTCACCCTTGAATTGGTTAGATATTTGCCATAGAAGTTGCTCTTGAAAAAGTCAACACGAAATCTGTGGAGTTGAGCTGGCCCCAGATCGGGCGTTGGGCATTGAGAGGAGTTTCCACCAACCTCACCCTCACGGCTTGCCACTCAGTGGAAGAATTTAAACACGGAAGAAGATATAACGATGGGATCGTTCTTGGACTACAGGTCCTTTAGACTTGGGTGTTTCTTTAAAATTTAAAATTCATTGTGTGTAAGAATTGTCTGCTGCTGTTGTCGCTGTTGGGAATATGCTTTCATTGTTAAGGAAGCAGCGTGAAAAAGCTTCCGTTCAAACACTGAAGAGCGCACTTCCATTCACGCAGTCCCCAACCCCTTCAGCACTGATGGGGAGATGGGCTGCCTAGGGTTTTTATCTCCCTGGCCCAGCCTTCCAGTATCTTTCAAATCCTGAAAACACCTGTGAATTCAGGTAAGCCATGTGCTTTGCTGGCAAAGGCCAAAGCGTCCAGCTGTCCCCTGATAGACTACACAGCAAGACCCCTCCCACGCTGCACTACACAAAAGTGCATCAGGTGCTCAAGCGGGATGGGCCACGACTGCTGGAGCCCGACCGATGCCCTGAACGGATAAAACTGCCCTACCGCACGGTCGTAGGCCCAGTGTGTACTGGGGGCTATGGACAGCTGGATCCCTCTATTTACTTCCGCCGTCCAAGCTCCCATAGCTCCTGGGGCATCCTCGCTGGTTGCCTGTCGGCCCAGGGGGCAAGCTGCCAGAATCGTTCCATCTGTTGGTGAGACAAAGCGTCTGCCACACCATTATTAACACCTGGAACGTGTCTAGCCCTAAACAAAATGTTCATCTGCAAACATTTCAATGTAAAGGCCTTTACCAGCCTCATCACCCTGGGGGATCTGGAAGCCAGGGAGTTGACCACATGCACTACAGCCAAGTTGTCGCACCAAAAGTGGACAGCCTGGTTTGCCAATTGTGGTCCCCAAAGCCACACAGCCACTAACAAAGGAAAAAAACTCCAAAAACGTAAGGTCTTTGGACAATCCCTGGGCTACCCAATCTGCGGGCCATTGGTCAGCACACCAATGCCCCCTGAAAAAGACTCCAAAGCCTATAGACCCAGAAACATCAGAGGTGACCTGGAGCTCTGCTTCTAACAACAGATCCTCCCTCCAGAAAGTCACCCCATTAAAGGTGTCAAGGAATTCTTTCCACACCAATAAATCATCCCGCATACCTTTGTTAATTCGTAAGCGATGATGGGGCAACTGCAAGTTCCTCATAGCATCGCACAGACGCCTGAGGAAAGCCCTCCCAGGCGCAACTGCCTTACAGGCAAAGTTTAAATGGCCAACTAATTGCTGCAACTCAAGGAGAGATACCTTGTCTCTACTCAAGCAGTCCTCCAACATGGCTCTAAGGTCTACCACCTTCTCCAATGGCAACCTCAAGGTCTGGTGAACCGTGTCAAGTTCAGTGCCTAAAAACGTCAGGACAACAGCTGGTCCCTCCATTTTCTCATGAGCCAGAGGAACACCTAGTTCTGCAGCAAGCTCCACGAACCCTGCCAGTAACCTGGCACACTGCCCCGTGCCAGCAGGCCCAGACACCATAAAGTCATCTAAATAATGGACGGTGTCTGGGCAGGCACAGCGGCGCCGCAACTCCCATTCCAAAAAGGAACTGAAGCTTTCAAAAGCAGAGCAAGATATGGAACACCCCATAGGAAGGGCCCTGTCCATATAAAAGTTGCCCTCAAATGCAAAACCCAAAAGATCAGTCTTCTGGGTGAACCGGGAGCAGGCAAAAGGTAGACTTGATATCGCACTTTGCCATTTCAGCTCCCACCCCACGCCGGC
Source organism: Eublepharis macularius (assembly GCF_028583425.1). NCBI lineage: Eukaryota > Metazoa > Chordata > Lepidosauria > Squamata > Eublepharidae > Eublepharis > Eublepharis macularius. The sequence goes on from NC_072792.1 coordinate 123,718,992, forward strand.
GCACAACCTTGACCACCTGGGCAAAGGAAGTGTAGTGCACCGAGCAGAGTTCATCCGGAATGCCGTCATTCACCGATCCCCCTCTGGGGAAAGACAGGTAGTGAATGAGGCGAAACTCTCCGGGTGCCTTCTTTGGCACCACCCCCAAAGGAGAGACCCTCAGGGATGGGACAGGAACAGCGTCAAAAGGCCCTAAGACCCTGCCCTCAGCACACTCCTTTAAAATCTTGAGGCGGAACATATCTTCCATGCGAGCCACTGATCTAAGGTTGGCTGCCATGAAAGGTGTCCTGGGACCCTGGAAAGGGATCCTAAACCCGAACTTAAAACCTAAACGCAAATAATCAGCGTCCCTGCGCCTTGGGTACACTTGAAGCAACCGTTCAAGTACCCTCAGCCTTACTGGACTGGGCCCCTTTACCAGGCCCTTGCTGGCCGCCACCGCCCCCAAAGTGTTTTCCTCCCTGACCCCCCTGTCGACCCCTGGGACAGGCGGAATGTGCGTGGGGTCCCACGCAGGTACGGCACTTGTGCCTATATTTGCACGCACTTCTATGGCACACCCTCTTGGATGTAAAGTCCCAGCAGGGCAGCCATGATTGAACCTGCTGCCTCGCGGGGGTGCGGGAACCTGCACCCTGAGCGGGTCGAGTAATCATATGACCGCTATCAGTCCTATCTCCCAAATTAGACTTAGCTGGTGCCATCACCTGCAGCCAGAGCTGAATGTGTATTTGATCCCAGGGGAGGCCAGGGGTCAAAGCTGCACCCATGCGGAACTTTTCATCATAATGAAGCCACACTACCCCCTCAAAGTCAGTATATCCCCTATATATTATATTTATATACTGAAAGGGGGGGCCCTATGGGGCTGCACCCTGGCCAAAACCCCCGCATAAACCATGAACCCAGGCAACCAAAGAGCCCAGGTCCTGTCAATCCACCGGCGGCGGATCTTCTCCTTGTCCCTGTCATCCAGGTCGTCTTTATCCTTCTTCTCCAGTTCCCTGAAGAGAAGGGTAAAGATGTCCATACATTCTCCCCTCACAATTTTCTCATGGGTGGCCTACGTCATGTGATCTCCCAACGGTAATGCCATATCCCCCGGGGGCAACACCCTATAAGGGACCATGCCATATCTCTGGGCTCCATAAGGAGCAGGGCCTGGTTGGCTACTATATCCGTAAGGCCACCCAATGGCTGGAGACGGATAGGCATGCCCTTCCCAACCCACAGCACTACCAACTGTTGACACCGCAGGTGCCTGCTGCTGGTGCAAGGAGCCACTGGCATAATTGGGCCACATTCATGGGCGCGCCAGAGGCCAACCCTGCATGGGATAAGCACTAGAAATGGAAGGGGCAGAAACACGAGAGGCAGCTGTTTGCCCCCAGGGCCCCCAGGGCCAAGCAGTGCTCTGTTGTGGCAGAGAATCCTTACCCTCAGGCACAGGCGGTTCCACCGTTATGGCGACTTGTCCACTGTCATCTGGCCCTTCTTGGTCACCATCCGCCGCTCCTTCCAGTGAGGTCGGAAGATCCTGGCCTCCACCAACACCACTCACCGCCATACCTGATAGTTTCTCGAGGGCAGAAAGGCAAGAGGCAAAATCTTTATTAAACCCCACCTTAGCAACTCTTTTGGCACCCCTGCGTGGCTGAGTTGTGGCACCGGCCAATGCCATGCCCCCCTTTTCCCTCTCGAGAGCAACAATGCATTCCATCAGTTCCTGTCTACTCAGGCCATCGTCCTCATCTGAGGAAGACAAAGCCGGAGGGGGGTTCCGTGGCGCTGGCCTTTTAGCAGGCTGCTTTCCCTTAGACGGACCCCCACCCTTCTTAGGCAGCATAATTAATATCAAAGTCCAGCCCAGCAACTGGGAACGCAATGATATAACAGACTGTTCACAGCCGAACCACTTAACCACTAATAACACCCACCCTTCAAGGTAGGTCAAGCCTGTTTAAAATGTGAAGGAGCCTTAACAGGGACAGTAATCCTTTTCCACCCCTAGGTGGTGCCCAGATCGCCTAATGTCCAAGGCACAGCAAGACGACGATGCGATGTCTCAACTAGATGGCAGCAGACGCACCCAAGTAGCTGCACTAAAATGGCCACCAGGCAGCACACAATGCCCAAACCAAAGCAACAAAATGGCCCCCAAAGCCTGCAAGGCAGGCTACCATCCCAACCCCCCGCGTTAGCAAGGGTGAAACAATTGCCCCCTCCCAGCCCTGACGGGTTTATAGCAATGCAATCAGTGGCCTAGCAATGTAATCAGTGGCCCAATATGAGGGGGGGTATAAACTTAGGGGGGCGGGTACTGGAGCCCTATGAATATAATGTGGGTGGGGGGAGCAGGCAAACTGACCCCCCCACTCCCTGGGCCACCCCTGGCCACCAAACCAGCCACCACCACCCTTCAGGGATAGGAGGGGGATGCAGGAGAGGCTGATGACTGCCCCATCGCTGCAGCCGCTGCTGCTACAGGGGCTGAAAATGCCAGAGCACACCTCCAAAATGCAGGCCCCGCTGCAGCGATGGCCACGGATGCGCACCTCAGCAAAGTGGCCCTTACGGCCGACTGAGGCAGCCGCCAGCGGAAAATCGTCCCGCCGCTGTCCCCAGGCCTTAACTGCCTCCCAATGCCACCGCAGCGGCAGAGGCCCTGGCCGATGAGACGGAGGCCAGGGGCCGACAAGGCTCCGACTTCGCCGCTTGGAGGAGGAGCAGGAGAAAAATCCTTTCTGCCTCTCTGAGCGATTTTTCCCCACTAAAGCCGGGGAGAGCAGAGCTGCCGGCAAACGGATCTTGGCTCCGCCCCCAGCTAAGCCCTGGATGCCCGGGAAGGGAGCCTGTCTCCTTCACCAGGCGGAGCTGCAAAGGATGGCTCCCAGCCAGAGCGGTGTTATGCCGCGGCTGGGAGAGTCGAACTCTGTTAATTTTTTTCTGCAGACCTGAATAGCTGCAATTTATGATTGGGAACAAGTTGTTACTCTATGGCCCTTTTCGCACTTACGGTTTAAACCGCCATTTATGAGCATTCGCCCCGATCGCACTGGCTTTGGCATTGCACCTGTTCATTTTACACTGTCCACTGCAATTTCGATTTGGTGTCTGTGCTTCATTTCAAAACCTTGGTGCAATTTTGAGCTTTTGGGGCCTTGCAATTCACGTCACACTTTTGTTTCAAAAAATGAGCATGCATAGTAACGTTGCAATGTTGGAAACCTTCCCCCCTTTTTGCTGATTGGGCTGTCCCCTGCCCACTGGAGAGGCAATTGGTGGCAGAGTTCTGGGGAAAAACATGTACCACTCATTTTTTTTAATCAAGCCAGGAAAGGGTTAAAATGCTGCCGATTCGTCTCCTCCCAGGAAGCAGAGGCTTGTTTCCAAAGGGCTGTGCAAAATGCTTGGGTTTTTTCCCCCTCTTTGGCAAAGTCTGAAACATGCCTGGGAGGGAGGGAAAAGCAGCCATTTAATCCTTTCCTGGCTTTTAAAGCCAGAAAGAAAGTACAGTAACATTACAATGTTGCAACCCTAAGGGTGGAAAGAGAAAGCAGCTATTTAACACTTTCCTTGCTTTTAAAGCTAGCAGAGAATTAGCAGCAAGCTTAGGAATCATTCCTGGATTTTGAAAAAAAAAATAAAAGAGCATGCATACTAGGAGGAAGGAAACCAACGAAGAAGCAGCCTTATGACCCTCACCTCGCTTTACTAAAAAAAATGGTGGACAAGGAGTTCAGAGAGTTGAGGAGGGTGGTAGTGGTTAATTCTGCACAAACCAATCAGCTCCCAGGGAGAAGGAGAGGGGGGGGAGAGAAGCAAAAAGGGGGCAAAAGTGTTCACATTAGCAAAATGCGGGCCAGCTGCCAGTCGGCAGCGAACTTAAAAAAACATCGGGGTATGTCCACAGGGGGAAAAATCAAGGATACAGCGGACAAAAAGCGGGACTACATCCCATGACTGCTTTTAAGTGTGAAAACCTTGCAAACATGGGGTGTGGAACAGGTACAAAAGCGCTCTAAAAACCGAGTGCGAAAAGTACCTTTGTTGCATTGCAATCCCTTCTCCAGTACAAAGCATCTGTAGTCACTGCACAGTAAAGGAGGAGGAGAAATGCAAGTAACTCTTTCTGTGATAAATAAGTACTGAGACTTGGGAGTAAAGCTGATACAGGGGAAGGTAAACAATTCTTTCCACATGAGATTGCCTTCCCCCTGAACAAGCCAGTACACAGTCTAGGGATACTCTGAGATGCTTCCTTTGTCTTTTAACAAGCATGTGGCGGAAGTTGTAAGAGGTGCCTATACCATCTGAATGCAGTTGAAACCACTATCACACATGCCTTGTTAACATCTAGATTGAACTATTTCTGAAACATATTCTGTATGAGGGATGACTTTGAAGATGGTCTGGAAGCGTCAAAAAGGGCCAGCTTTACCAACTGTACTGATTTCCAGTTCTCTTCAGAGCTTGACTGACCTTATCTTGTGCTTCCTTTTTCATCCATAACATAGGAATGCCAAAAAGATTGTATCTGTAGAAGATTGAATAAGTTAAGATTTCTTACATTCTTTTTCTGTAAAATGACAAATCTCTGTTGCCTACAGTAGAATTGATGATAAAATGAGAGATTGAACTGCCAAAATAAGACCAATTTTTTATCTCTGAACTCTGTGTAGATTCTAAAAATCAACAGTTTAACAACTAAAAGGTTTCCTGAAGCTATAGAATATTGTTTATTTTTCCTACTCCACTTGGATACAGATCTCATTTATTCAGTGTTTCAGAATTCTTTTTATCTTATGACTCATTTTCCCATATTGGGATGCTAGCTGTGTTTTGAATTCAGAAATGCATTTGTTCATAGATTCATTTTCTTTTTGTACTTTTATATTGCTTAAAGAGATGAGGTTACGTTTATCTTTATTTTGTTGTATATCAGTTTTCACTTCCACAATCTATGGGTTTTATTTAGTACTGCCCTCACACATAGTAGTAATGCAAATATTTCTCATACATAAATCTAAAACAAATAATGAAATTAAACCATTGTAATTACAAAGAGGATGTCTGGATTATCAGAATAACCCTTTTCTTAAGCATATTGACCAAGAGTATGTACTATATAAAATAATCAAAAGCTGGTCCTTGTGCAGATGGACAAATCTGTACAATGGGGGCAGCCATAGCTACAATATAGAGTTTGCAAACTTGGGAGAACCACCATGGCAGTGAGTAAATCTTTATTCTGTAAAAAAGCTAGGCGTATAACTTCCACCCCACCTGGTCAACAGTAAGATCTGTTCCACCCTTCAAGAATTCAATTAGCATTTGACTTCCTGTTTGGGATCCATGGAGGTCTAATGCAGCTCCACTGGCGGAGCTGACCGGACTGCCGTTTTAACCGGCCGGCGGGGTGAAAATAGCCCGCGGCCGACTGCTCTCAGGTGGGGAGCAGGCAAAGAACGCTCAAGACCCTAGGGTGAGCTAGATCTCGGACGAGGGGGGGCTCTACACAACGAGTCTCCCCCCGATCCTTGAGGTCCCACCTTGCGACGGGTCGGCTATAATCTCTGCGGCAGTTTTGGGGCCAATTCGGCTGGCATAAGACCTACATACCCAAGCATCGATTGGGGGAAGAAGCTGAGAGGAGAACTTAAAATCGAAACAGCGATTACAACCCGAGAAAAGTGAAGAGAAGGTAAAGATCATTATCTTCTGAGACGGGACAGATTGATAAAAACAGAGAGGAAAAAAAGTAGATTTTTAAACTGCAACAGACTAGTGAAAAGGAGGGGAAGACTCGGCAGGAATCGAATTTAAAAAGAGACTAAGTTTAAAGAAGTTATTAAAGAAATGGGACTATTGTTTTGAATACCTGTGGCTTTGGAGCTGTGAGAAAAAGACACCATCGCGAGATCTGCTGTGGGAAGACAGGAGACAGGAAGTGCGTAATAACAATAGAGTGGCTGGAGAGAAGCGGCCCTTGCTGGAGGGCAGGAAGTAGGGAATCGCCATTTTTGAAAGGGGAAGGGTCGCGGCTTCAGCGGAAGAGGAAGTAGGCCATCTTGGATTACAAAATCATAGAGAAACCATAGAGAAAAGACGCCCAACATTTTGGACTCTTTAAAACTTAATTTCTATAAGAAGACCGGGACATTTAAAATAGAAAAACGTTAAATTTTACGCCACGGAGTTAAGGAAGAGAGCGGATTCGTGGGAGCGAGCTAAAGCAAGCCCCACGATGTCAAAAAAAGAGTGGCAATCGGCAATAGAAAACCTGGATAAAAACCTGGACAAAAAACTTTTAGATATGATTAAAGAACTTAAGGACACGAAATTGGAGCTGATAAAAGAGGTTAAAGAGGTTACACAGACAGTAAAATCGGAGCTGTCAGAAGTGAAAAAAGGTATGGAAACAATACGAAGTGAATTACAAGGAACGCAGCAGAGAGTTAAAACAGTAGAAGACGCGATGGAGAATTTAGCAGACACGCAACAAACAGAGATGAGATTGGTGAAGGGGAGAATGTCAGTTGCAGAAACTAAACATATGGAGAAGCAGCTACGTTTTCGTGGCTTGCCAGAAGTGGAAGGAAAGTCAGCGCAAGAACAGATGACTGAGGTGTTGGCTGAGTACCTGGGGAAGGAGGAGGAGGAAGTTGTGGCTATCCTAGATGTGGCATACCGTGTGAATTCGAGAATAGCAACCCAGAGGAAACTACCAAGAGATATGATTGTGCAGTTTACAACACGAAATATGAAAGAGAGGATTGTGACAAAACAGTTTCAAGATCCATTGGAGATTGATGGCAAGACGATTATTATAATGAAGGAACTGCCCAGATCAGTGTTACTGGACCGGAAAAAATATAAAGTGCTAATTCAGATTTTGAAGGACATGAAAATCAGGTACAGATGGGAGTTACCGGAAGGAGTGTCCTTTGAGTTTGGAGGGGCCAAAAAACGCATCAGATCTGAGCGAGAGATGGAGCGATTTATTAAGGACAATGAAAAAGACTTACCAACAAGATCATGAGTATGGAGTGTAAAGTATTATCTTGGAATGTAAATGGACTAAACTCACCGAATAAGAGGAAAAATACTTTTCACTGGCTACTAAAACAAAAATGTGACATTGTTTGTTTGCAAGAGACCCATATCAGAAAGCAGGATGTAAAATATTTAAAATCTGGAAAATTGGGCAAAGAATATGTAGCGGCCTCCAACAAGAAAAAAAGAGGAGTGGTGTTGTACATAAAAGAGGAGCTACAGCCAAAATTTGTTATGAGAGATGTGGAAGCTAGATTTGTAGCAGTGGAATGTATTTGGAATTTAAAGAGAGTGTTGGTAGTCGGACTTTATGCACCTAACGGTGCAAAAGAAAGCTTCTTTGAGGATTTAAGGAAGCATTTAGACGATCTTGCATACGACCAGATAATTCTTGCTGGAGACTTCAATGGAGTGACAGACTTGGAACTAGACAAAAAGACTACAACGGCACAAAAGAAAAGAGGACTATTACCAAAGCTTTTTTTTGAGTTGATTCAACAAGAGACTCTTGAAGATGTATGGAGGAGAGAATATCCTAAAAGCAGACAGTTTACTTTTTATTCTGCAAGGCATTCTACATTATCAAGAATTGATATGATCTGGGCCTCAAAAGACTTAGCATTATGGACTAAGGAGGTAGAAATAATGCCTATGGTAGGCTCAGATCACAACCCAATTATGTGGAAATTTGGAAAAAAGAGAAAAAGGAAAGCATGGAGAATAAATGAGGACTTGTTACAGGAAAGAGAGAATATGGAAATACTGAGAAGAGAGACAAAGTTTTTTATACAATACAACGTGAATAAAGAAGTACCAACCAATAAAGTTTGGGATGCTTACAAGGCGGTTGTAAGGGGCATACTAATGGACTTAAATGGTAGAGCAAGAAAGAAGAAAGAGGAGAAAAGACAAGAGATTGAGGAGAAAATAAAAGCCAAAGAAATACAGCTAAAAAAGAGACCAGGGAAAAAGAAGGTATACCAGGAAATTAAAATACTTCAAGAACAGCTAACAGCAATGAGCAATAAAGAATTGGAGTGGAATCTCAAAAGACTGAATCAAAAAGCGTTTGAGGGTGCTAATAAACCTGGGAAGTACCTGGCATGGCAATTGAAGAAGAAAAGGGAAAAGAAGATAATAAATAAAATTTGCGAAGATAACAAAACGTATTTGGAGCAGGCTACCATTAGTAGAGCCTTTTATAAATTTTACGCTAAGCTGTATAATAAAAAAGAAGTAAACAAAGAATCAATAGCGTCATATTTGGAGAAAACCAAACTTCCAGAAATCTCGGAAGCTTGGAGAAATAAGTTGAATAGTGAAGTAACTGACGAGGAAATAAGTAAGGCAATACAATCTGCAAATCTAGGAAAGGCGCCAGGGCCAGATGGACTTACGGCTAAATTCTATAAGATAATGGCTAATGAACTGGCACCATTCCTAAAAGAGGTGATGAATGGGGTTTTAAGGGATCAAAGGATTCCAGAAACTTGGAGTGAAGCGAATATATCATTGATCCCAAAAGAGGGCCAAGACCTGACTAATGTGAAAAATTATAGACCTATATCGCTACTCAACAATGACTACAAAATTTTTGCGAAGATATTGGCGGAGAGATTGAAGGGGTGGCTCTCGGAAGTCATAGAGGAGGAACAAGCAGGCTTTTTGCCAGACAGACAAATAAGAGACAACTTAAGGACAGTGATCAATGCTATTGAATATTATGACAAGCGTTGTGACAAAGAGGTTGGTTTCTTCTTTGTTGACGCTGAAAAAGCGTTTGACAATTTAAACTGGGACTTTATGTTTGCCACTATGGAAAAGCTACAATTGGGAGAAAGATTCATCAGAGCAATTAAGGAAATTTATAGAGACCAGACTGCAGCAATTGTGGTGAATGATGAATTGACCAAGAAATTGACGATAAGTAAAGGAACAAGACAAGGTTGCCCGTTATCTCCATTGTTGTTCATTTTAGTATTGGAGATTCTGATGATACAAATACGTCAAGATGATGAAATTCGTGGAATAAAAATAAAGGACTATTCATACAAGGTCAGAGCATTTGCGGATGACATAATGTTAATTGTAGAGGACCCATTGGAGAACATGCCAAGAGTGATAGATAAGATCAAGGAGTTTGGAGACTTGGCAGGTTTCTTCATTAACAAAAAGAAGTCAAAGATATTATGCAAAAATATGACTAAGCAGAAACAACAATTGTTAATGGAAATAATGGATTGTGAAGTAACAAGTAAAGTGAAATATTTGGGAGTCGAATTAACTGCAAAGAACATAGATCTATTCAAAAACAATTATGAAAAACTATGGACTCAGATAGAGAGAGACTTGATTAAATGGAATAGATTGAATTTGTCATGGTTGGGCAGGATTGCAGCAGTTAAGATGAATGTGTTACCAAGAGTAATGTTTTTGCTACAGACAATACCAATCATCAGAGACTCCAAACAATTTGAAAAATGGCAGAGGAAAATATCAGATTTTGTTTGGGCAGGCAAGAAGCCTCGAGTGAAAGTGAAAGTTTTACAAGATGCAAAGGAAAGAGGCGGAATGCAACTGCCCAATCTGAGACTTTATCATGATGCAATCTGCCTAGTTTGGTTGAAAGAATGGATGACATTAAAGAACAAGAAACTATTAGCCCTAGAGGGATATAAAAAAATATTTGGATGGCACGCATATTTATGGCATGACAAAGTAAAGGTCAACTCGATGTTCCTGCATCACTTTGTTCGGAGAAGTCTATACATAATCTGGAAGAAGTACAGAATTTATCTACAAGAAGGAACCCCTTTGTGGGTGGTTCCATATGAGGTGATAGACCCGAGAGCTGTTGATAATGAACAACAATGTTTAACGTATAAAGAAATAACTAAAACTGAAGCATCCAAACTTAGAATAAAGACACAAGAGGAACTATCACCTAACTACGATTGGTTCCAGTATAGACAGATCAGAGACTTATATAATTCGGACTCTGTAAAGGGAGGTATACGAATAGAGAATTCGGAACTAGAGCAGACCCTTCTTAAAGAAGATAAGAAAAGAATATCCAAGGTATACCAAGTACTGTTGAAGTGGTATACCGAGGATGAGATAGTTAAAACACAAATGGTGAAATGGGCTATAAACTTTAATAAAGAAATAACAATGGAGGCATGGGAATACTTGTGGAAAACTACAATGAAGACAACGACATGTATTAATATCAAAGAGAACATTTATAAAATGATCTATCGTTGGTACATGACACCAAAGAAGATTGCGCTAGGGAATTTGAATACTTCTAATAAATGCTGGAAATGTAAGAAGCATGAGGGCTCCCTCTATCATATGTGGTGGTCGTGTGAGGTAGCCAGGCAGTACTGGGGGGAAATAATAAGAGAAATGAGTGAAATTTTACAATTTCAAATTAATAAGAACCCAGAACTCCTGCTACTGAACTTGGGAATGGAGGGAATTCCAGCCCAACACAGGACGTTGATATTTTATATGACAGCAGCAGCTAGACTTTTGTATGCACAAAAATGGAAAGTACAAGAAGTGCCAACTATTGAAGATTGGACTTACAAATTGCTGTATATGGCTGAAATGGACAAGATGACAAGAAAATTGAGAGATCTGGACTCAAGGCAGTTCAACACAGACTGGGAGAAGCTGAAACAATACCTGGAGAAGAAATGGGAGGTGGGAGGAAAACTGTGGCAGTTTGAGAACTACTGAAGTATTGAAGTAGAGGGGGGAGACTTTACCGGGGGGAGAAGAGATAAATGTGAATTAATAAGTAGTCAGATTAATAGATTGACATATATATAGATATACATAGGTTAACAAACAGAACATAGAGAAAATAATTAATTATAAGGACTAAATATAAGGAGCGATTAACTAACAATATTTTCTTTTTTTTTCTGACAAGTTTTGTACCAAACTGAATGTCTGAAGATATAGATGGGTCAAATTGATTGACTACGTGAGGAGAGATATATAGAACTATTATAAAAAGATAGAATGAGTAATATATATAGAGAATAAGTCAAATTGTTTGATATAAACGAATGTATGATCTATATGGTTTATGATATATAGAAATACCTGAAATTGAAAAATTGGGATAAATTGTTTATCTAAGATGGAAACAAAGGCTTACAGTTTGGGCATATAATGTTAAAAATAGTTAAGGATGTACTGCTTAGAATAATGGAGAATATATATCTGTTTTAGATAGAGGAAGCTAATAAAAGTAAGAGAAAGGGGACAAAGGGTTGGAAAGCTGTTGGAAGTCAACAAAAAGGGGGGGGAAAGGGAGGGGGTTAGAGATGAAAAAATTGGGGAAAATCGAATGTAAATGTGGAAATAATGGATTCTAACCCAATAAAAAATTTTCAAAAAAAAAAAAAAGAATTCAATTAGCATTTTGAGTTTTCATAGCAATCCAAAATAAGGTTCAAATACACAGCAATGATTAGCTACCAAAAGCAGGAGAAGAAGGGAAGCTGGCCACCCACCCATTTCTCCCTCCCCCACCCCGCTGCCATACTGGGAGGAAAATGAGATTGAGGGGTTGGGATGGGGTAGCGGAAACAAAGCAAATGAGAGAGCTGCAAGTGTGTTTGTGTATGCAGAGGCAGAAAGCCATGCTGAGTGGGGTGAAGGGTTATGCAGGGAAGACAAGCTGGAAGATCAGGGAAAACCTGTTGTGGCCATGAAAATGGGCTATCCCATCTCCCATAAGTTCTGCTCTTGTTATTTAACAAAAAAACATAAACATACACCCATAGTAGAAGTGGGTTTGCTTCCATCTTCCTCAGCTAACAATTTATGAGGGCTCTTGTCTCTAAGTATGGATGCTTTTTAGCTATCATCAGATAGCTGTTCAAGGAGATAGGCCTATATCAAGGAGATAGACCTATCTCCTTGAATTTGTCTTATCTTCTTTAAAAGCACCTACACCGTGTCTTAAGGCAGCAAATTCTGTTAATCAGTGTAATCAGATTTCCTCATTTTCTGGAATTCAGGAGGAAAACACTACTTTTCCTACAGCCTCTGGATCTCTTGTCAAGCTGTCTCTTCTGCACTCATCATGCTTTCTGAACAAAAAAGCCTCATATGTTTTAGCCATTATTCATAGGGAAAATGCTTCAATTGTTTGATTGTTGTGATTGCTCTTTTGCTGACTTAGCTGGAATAAGAGACAGACACAGGCTTGGAGATAAATGGCCGTTTATTAATATAACAACAATATAAACTGCATAACTACCGCAAGGGCCAACTATGCGGTGCAGGTCAAGCCACGGGGTCACACCTGACCACCGCCTTGGCCTGTCTGGGCGAGCCCCAAAGCCCTGGGTGTAGGCCATCCATTGAATAGCTGCAACCCGGCCAGCCAGGCTAACGGATCCCCCCACCAAGCTCCTAACACCCCAGCCGTACAGCATGAGGGAAGAACTTGTACCTGGGGATCCCCGCAAGCATCTGTCTGTGCTGTGGTAGCCATCACAAGCATACCGCACTGATGGCAGATCCTGTTCCCCCATGTCTGGGGGAAATGCCAGTGGGTGCTCACCGGCCCGCTCCCTATTCCCCAAAAATCTCCTGCCAAGGGAACCTAAACGGCACCACCCAGGCCAAAACCATCAACCTCTGCCAACAGTGCAAGGTAGGCGGAAAAAAACCCGAACCAACAGCCAATCAGGTAACAGGGGCAAAAAAATTCCTACCAGGCTCTGGAAACAGCAGCCAGCTAATCCTGCACTATGACAGGGCGAGGTGGGTGGGCTGAGCAGAAAGGCAGCACTGAAGGCTGGGAGAGCGGAGCAGCCTTCTAAGGCGCAAGCTCCGCCCCCAGCCAAATGCCCGTATGCCCAGGAAGGGGTCTGTCTCCTCCCCGGGCAAGCCAGCAAAATGTGGCCCCCAGCTTATGCAGCATTGCTGTGGCTGGGTGTGCCAAATTCTGCGCATTTTAGCTGGCCAATATCTCTTTTAATACTCCTTTTATTTTAGTCCCTTTCTTAATAATCACCAATATGGAATTTGTCTTTTTTGCCACCATTGTAACGGCAATCTATGCTTTAATTGCTAAAACAGAAAAATCATGAGTTACACCTGCAAAATCACTCTTTCCAATTTAGAAATTCAGAATCATCACCAAAATGAAATGTGTGTGGTTACTGAGAGACAACCATTCTGTAAATGTCTTGCACATTTACCCGTATTTATATGCAATAAAAAGGTCTAGAAAAAAATGAAAATTGGGAATTGAGGGCTATGAGGTGGCTATTGCCCACAAAATTCAGTATGTAGTTACGTTTTGGAGGTTAAAATCAGGTTGTTGAATCATGGTTTTATTCATGTGATCTAGCCACTTTTGCCTCTTTTATTCACGTCAAAATAATTAAAGGCTCATAGTTAATTACCCATTATGATTTTTACAGTTGTTTCAGTACTATAGGTAGTCAGCTCCTGTCTTAGCTTTATAAAAAAAAAATCAGCAAAAGACAAACCAGTTTCAACATAGTGTATCCAAAGGCATATGCATGTATGTTTATGATAGTTTTCAAAATACTCACACGTATTTCAGAGTAGTTATTCTAAAGGAGGAAAATGGAAGAGGCCATAAACATGCCTGTAGCTTTGCGACTGGGAATCATGGTCTTCAAAAATAAATGGGCTAAGGATCATTGCCTTTAAGCAAATGGATTTCTTGCTGTTTAAAATAGGGAATACTAGTTTCCCTCTGAATGGAGGAATTCTAAGCAAACTGCATAAATCAGGCAACTTAACTGAAAACAGAATCTCTTTCATCTGAATTAATGCTTTGCTGTTTTCCTGCCCTAAGCACAGTCTTAGCTTTAAATCATGCTGCAGCTGTTTACTCTCCAAATAAATTATTTATTGAAAATTGTTAGGGAGAGGATTTTTGTAAAATCTCTCCAATTAGCATTTTACAGAAGGTACAAATTTTATCTTGGAACATCTGGGTGAAGGCCAATATAAAGAAACATTTAATGATGAGCAGAAATTATTATCATCTCACATGAATGGGTGAGCACAAAAATGCAGGTTTCTGCTTTTTACTTTTTTAAAAAAAGAACTCTCTTCTTAGCTGTGTTGTGTCAGGAAAATACTGTACTCATACAAGGGAGATCTGGTGATATTCTCAGCTGCAGCATTGATTTATGTACATGTATCCTTTTAAAAATGGAGCTAGGATTTTATGTATTAATTTATTTTGCTTTATTAATGGTAGATTTTTGTAAATTTCAGTATGTTTACAGTATATCCAGTGGTCTTATCTGAGCACATGTAATGTAAAACTATGCTGAATGCAAATGTATATGAATATGATGTTATTTCTTTTTGTTTTCATATATGCATATGTGGTCTTTTTATCCTTCTCATATTGCTTCTTTTCATGAACGTTGGATCATTTGTTTATTTTACACCATTTATTACATTGTTTTAATGCTATTTATGTTACATGCCATTTATATACAAAAATGACATTAAAATTATGTAAAATGAATGGGGAAATTTAACGTAGGGGAAAAGAAAAAGGCATCAAAACAAGTATTCATGGATAGTGTTTCTAACTCTGGTTTGGGAAATTCCTGCCAATTTGAATGCAGTGCCTTGGGAGAGTGAAGATTGAAGGAGGTGGGGGCTCATTGAATATGTAGTCAGACCTCTGAAGCTGCTATTTCTTCCAGTTTTCCTGTAGACAAACTCCATCCTTTGTAATCAATTGCATTTCTGGGAGAACCCGAGGCCCCATGTTGCTGTTGGTAAACCTATTTGTGGATTCAATTATCACAAGAAAGAAGCAAGATTAAAGTGGGATCTTTTGAGTCAAAATGGGAGGAGAGGTCCAAAGTTTGGCAGCATTCCCATTAAAATTGTGATTTACATAATTTATGGAATGATATCACACAGTATTTGAATGTGGGCCTACAAATTAAAAATCAGTCTTAGAATGAACCGACTTCTTCTTTAGCCTAATTCCATTATTTGTCATAACATGTTAGGTCTTTTTTTAGAACTATAATGTTGTGGATTCATTTTATATTTACAGACTATTAGGTGCTCTGGGAACAGAGGCATTTCAAATATCAATTATTGATTAGAGACAAAATGGGAAGAGAAATCTAAAGTTACCTGTTGTCCATGTTATTTCTTATAGTTCAAGAATTCCACTTCTCTCTTGCTAGAAGTACTTAGGAAAGAAATAAGTACCCAGATATCAAACTGATGATGAAGTGCACCTCAGGATGAATGCATAATGCATTATTTCTTTGCCAATGTAGCTGGCTGCAGTGCAGCAAACTACCATAAAGTGAGTGTTGTTTCTTTTCCCCCTCAGGTGAGTTTTTAAAGAGTTTTCTCTAATGGTTTTGGGTTCATATGCTCTTGTAAATATTTCATTACAATATAGCATATAAAATCCATTTTTGCCATACACTTTAAAATATGATAATGATATATACATTGTGAGGTAGGATGGAGATTTTCATATATTTCTTCTTGCTTTCTATAATGCATTGTGTATCATAGTCACTGGTCTGTTTTGTTTGATTTGAATGGTTCTCAAAAACTATATCTTAATCTTCTTTCTGATAATTGACAGCTTTGTTCTACACTCAGATAGTCAGATGTCCCCCAGTACATGCTGACTTAAACAATTTCTACGCAGAACTAGTTATTTGAGAATTACAACAGATATAAGAGTTTTCCTTCTCACAGCTTGATAGGCTAGCTAGTGACAGTGTGGCAATAAATACTTGGTATAACACCATCAGGTGTAGAATTCATACCTGAGGAATCCCTTCCCTGCATGTTGAAAATATAAGAACCAGTGTACTTGGGGAGGGAGGAGGAAATGTCTCTAAGTAAGAAACTACCTTATGACACCATAATAAGAACCAATACCATGATTGAGTTTTGGGAATGTTTTTATATGCATCTTCTTTTCTGGAGAAACTCTATTTTGATTATAAAATGCCAAACAAAAAACCAGAGATGCATCCAACCATGCATATTTTACAGGTCCATTATGTTATTTCATAATGACTTGGTGTTGTAGTCCTAATTCAAAAAGGTAATCCAAAATCTACAGTGATTTTTTTTCTGGGGAAATTAAACCAACACCCTTTGCCAATTGTAGATTTCCCCACTTTACCACTAGTCTGAGAAACCAACTCAAGGCATAAACTTGGGGATCATGGAAGAGAAAGGCTTATTTAGTGATAAGCCTTTGATGTGATGGATGGCTCGCACCCAGGGCACTAGGTGACTCGCCCAGAAAGGTCAGGGCCGAGGTCCAAGAGTGACCCCATGGCCTGACCTGTACCGCTAGTTTAGGCCCTTCCAATATTTGTTGATACGTTGTTGTTAATTTAATAAACCAGCCCTTTAGTTCCCAACTTGCCTGTCTGTCTCCTCATTCCAACTGGGTGGGCAGTGATGAATTGACAAATAATAGTTTACATTTAGGAATGAGAGAAGTCAAACTGGAAACCACAAACTCATGATAAAACTGGAGAGGCAGGCATTCAAGGCTAGAGCTGGAGGATGTATATGTAACCCTTCTGTTCTTTCAGAATAAGATAGAATAATAAGTCAGAGATAACCTTTGAGGAAGTACAAACTGTAACAATGGCTCATGACATTCTTTGGAACTCACCCTCACAAGCCTGAGAGTAGAAGAAACTCATGTAGCTTAGCGTGTGTGTAGAAGAACTAACTGACTGCAATTATTAATGACCTTTAGGCTGCAGAAGCTTAATGTGGCAGCATAAATAGTGATCAGAAAGTGTGTGAGAAATTTATGGGTAGAAATGAAACAATCCGGTTCAATGAAATAGTGTGCCAATAGAATATTTCTAAAATTTTCTTAACATTATGTCTATAAATTCTGTTAGTATCAATTTTGCCTGAACTGTATGTCGCCATTTTTAAAATGAGAAGAAACATGAACAAATTTTATTCTCTATAAACATTGTAGGTAATAAATTAACTTAAGAAATTCCATAGGTCACCATCCACAGTGGAATTTTCCTGTGGGAACTCTGTTAAAATGAATAATAATAACCCTTCTATTCTATGATGAGGGCAACTTGGAATACAATGGTATCTTCCAGAGAGAAATTCTATCTGAGAGACTGAATAAAGATTCACTCAGCGCATAGGCACATATGCTTTTGTCTCAAGTATGGTTTCATGCACACACACACATATGTGGAGTTCTCAATGAACCCCATATATGTCATAAAAGAAAAACAGTCCCTAGCCTTTATATTTCCACTTTCAGCTTCATGGTAATAATATCATCTCAGCTTTATGTGATTGGTTTCAACTTAGTTTTCAGATATTGAATATTGCATCATTCTAATTGTTTGAATATTATTCAGTGAGAACTATTTTGTCTAGTCACAGCCAATTCAAGTCAAGACAAAAATCATACTGAGTTTCACTTTCAAGTACATTAAAACAATACAGTTTTGACATCACAATCCAGTTTAAAATATTGCAAGTTTTTACTTTTCCCTCTTTGGTCAGTGCCTAGGCCTCAAATGTCTTGAATATATGCATATAGTTGTGTATTTATGTGCACTCCAGTCTAAATTGGAACTTTTTAGTAGATCATCCTATGAACAGAGCTGCAATATACAGTGTACATCCCATCTGGAACCATACCATCAAACTGGCCAAATACGAAATATTCTTTTAGAAATAAATGCCACATATATATATTTATTTTATTAATTTAAAACATTTTAGCCGCCTTTCCACCTTGCAGAAACTCAAGGTGGCTTACAATATCAATAAAATAATAATCATAAAATGAATGAAACAACATTTAAAAACAGTTTAAGACTGCCAGTAAACATAAAAACAAAATCAACTAAACACAGTTCTAAATAAAAATGTTTTCAGCTACCTCCAGAAGATCGTGATGGAGAAAACTGGCTGCACCTGTAATCAGCAATCTGAAAAGCGAAGGTAAACACCCACAGGATGCAAAAAATCAATTCATGTGTATTTGTAAGATACTTCAATCAATTAGTTCCAAAGTGCAATGTGCTTATAACAATTCATACAAAAGGTATCTTATACAAATTTTCTACATAACAGTTTCACACAAGAAACTACTGGTACATAATTACAGTTAAATACGGTATCATTCCCAACTCTGCAGTCTATACATCAGTTCCGGGAAAATAACAGCAGCTCCCATATATGGGGCCGTTGCTTTCTTAATTTAGTTTCTTTCCAATCCGGTGGAGGTATGGTAATCACGAGGGAAACACTGGCGAGGTCCCACTCTCCCCTGGAGCAATGAGGAAAATCGTGCTCCAATCTGAGGCCGGCTGCGAGCAGATTTTGCGCCTGCTTCTTCAGGAGCTTCTTTTTAATACCACCAAACGTAAGTTCAAAATAAGGTAAATCACTCATACATCCCGGTACGGGCAGCGATGTTCTTTACATGCGTCTCCATGTAAGAAGATCAGCAGTGTGTGTGTGGGGGGGTGCAGGTTATGTTTTCCGTGAAGTGTCTTAGAAGGAGAAGGTTTCAAGAGGGTAGTCATGTTGGTCTGCAGTAGAAAAGCAAGATTTGAATCCAGTAGCACTATGAAGATAAAAAAATCTTCTTGGTCTTTAAGATGCTGCTGGTCTTGAATCTTGCTCTATATCAGAAGAAGGATCATATTTTATATGCTTCAGAAATGGAGAGGAGGGGGTTTAGCAACACCTTCAGCCTTTCTTTCTCCAGTGCAGCCTTGCTCTGATTCAGAATGGAAGCAAGGCAGGATCTCACAGCACCTCATGTGGGAAGTCTCTTATAAAGGCTGTACTGGGGAGTAGTTCCACACACACACCAGGCCTCACCATCATCCTGAGGAACATCCCTCCTTGCAGTGACTAATACTGCTAGGGCCTATCCCCAGGGTCTGGCACCTCCCCCTGTCTCTGTCTTTCTTCCACTCCTCAAGAACTCTCTGCAGGGTGGGGCTGGCTGGCCTTTCCATGACCTGTGGCTCTGCTTGAGCAGCTGCTGCACCTCCTTGCCTGCAGACTGTCCTTCACCCATGGCCCAGGGTGGTGCTGTGCCTTGCAGCCTCTTGCCAGCCTGTCTCATTTCCTCCCTTCCAAGCCACAGTGTAAGGTAGAGCCTAGCACCTGTCTCCACTTGACCTTGCTGTTGCCTGCTCTCCTCCCTGGGTAGCTCCCCTGATGGCATCTTGGCCGCTTGCCTTGGGGCTGAGGGTGGCTCCTGGGCATTGTTCCGGTTCTGGCACACTCTCTCCATGAGTCTGCCACACCAACCTTTAGCAGGTTAGGTGAGGATGAACACTATTAATCTTGGAATAATTTAAAATGTGTTAACTAACCACACATCAGACATGGGTATGCAAAATTTTGGGAACAGCTTGGGTGTAGAGAGCCAGTTGGGTGTGGCTTGACTCTAATCTGGAGAACAAATGTTATTATTAAATCTGTGACTTCAGGTAATGGTACAAGAAGATACATAGATCTATTCCTTGTTACAGGTTTGTGCCTAAGTAGTCTTTTAGTCTTTCACAATGAGTTAAAATGCTCTCAGTGAAAGCTAGAAATGTTCCTGCAGTAGCTCATGTAAGGAACTGCTTTAACTTGAAGAGATCATGACAAAAAGTTTTATAAAAAGGGTGTTTTTTTTAAAGGCCTGCATTTTTGCTAAGCACTGATATAAATTTTCACTCTGGGTTTGCCCATGACACTGAGGTTACAATCCTGTCACTTGGGCAGAGCTGGAAATTGCCTTGTTATCTTGAATTACTACCCATGGCTACTTCAGTTCTACAAGTGTGGATAATGCAGACATGTTCCATACTTGAGCGATGACACTGTTTATCAAACAAAAGGCTGTATTTTATGAGAATCTCTGAACTGCAGCACTTGTAAATATCCCTACAGATTGCCAGTTAAAGCACACAGAATGCCATTTCCATTATTTTCACCGGTCTGTGATACCATCTTGGGTGACTTAGAAAAATCTAAAATAGTCCAGATAACACAGACAGATAACATAAGTAGTTAAAATAAAACCAGTACTGTGGTCTTTTGAGGAGAAGTGAAATTGAAAGGGAATTTTAAATTGATAGGATCTGAACTATTCAAGGTTTAGAAATCCAACAATTCAGGGAAAGTGTTCCACTGTTTAAGGGACTTAGCACTGGTGCAAAGCCAAGATTCATGTTTCCCAAGAACAAGTAAAGAATAGAGGTAATAATATACACTATATGAAGCCTGACAAATACAATTTCTGATCCTCTCTTATTAAGAACTACGGTACTATTTAACACACTAGGATTTAAATTAAAATAGAATCTGAAAAAAAGGATTACTGTCCCACTGTTCTTGCTACAGATTCTTCATGGCAGTTCCAGCTAGCCTTCCAATTTTAGTTCCGCATAAAGGACCTGAAGAAGAGCAACTTGATGAATATTACAATCCGTTCAGCAGCAGTCTCATCTTTTTTCATTTCAAGCTATTTCAATATAAGAACAGATGAAATATTATGGGGCACAATATTAATGCAGCTTTGAATTCAAGCTTCCAAAATTGCCTTTTTGTAGGCATGCTATGTGAAAAGAATGCTACTACTTTACAGTATATATTTACACACATTCCAATGGAAACTGTAAGTGACATATTTAAATAAATCTGTTGGAGACATACAAATGTTTATGTCTTGAAGCAGTGAAAATCATAGAATAGTTTGTATGCTGTGAACACCAGCAGTTAAGGTCACCAAGTTATGATATTATCATCACATGAAAATAGTGATTTTTATTTTTAAAATTTTTTTCACCATGGATATTTTTGAATATTAGGATGAAAACATCGATTGCAGGGATCTAGCATTAAATAGTGTGTGGGTAGAGGGGGAGGGCGGTGAGGGCAAGGTGATAAAACATGACCCAAGACAGAATTGTTGGGAAATGGAAAGGTCACAACTTTATTGGTTTACAGTTTATATAACCTTGGTGCAGCACGGGGCATAGATCCAAACATTAGTGACCTGTCTGCTAACTGATGACTACCCTTTCTCCCCCAGCCCATCTGCTGGGGAAGGATAGTAGTGGTAAGACAGGATGTGTGGTTCCAAATGGGCAAAAAACTCTTTGTGGATTTCCCTGGCACCTGAGAGTGAACATTCCACAACAACCCCCAAGCTGGGCTTGTCCCTGCAATATATCATCCCAAGATTCCGTAAGAGAATCCCGAAATATGGCAAAACTAGGCTCATAGGAGCTGATTCTTGCCAAAAGAATCCAGGCCCAGTGCCAAAACCTCCACAAGAGGCAAGTGATGTCCTTGCCTGGCTCCTGCTATAGCTCCTAAAGCTGTATCCAACCCCAAAGCCCGTTCTGGATGTTTTGTAACCAAAGGTCCTATACTTCACTTGACAAGTGTACCCCATCAGGATGGAATAATGTCTCCAGCCTGATAAAATGTCTCAGTGTCAGATCAGGCAGTCCTAGATGCCTCCACAGAACAACCCACAACTCTGGAGCTTTTACTCTTGAAAGCTCAAACCCTGGAAATCTCTAAGTTGGTACTGGATCCAAATCCAGTTGGTTTCTGAGGTGCTACTGGACCCAAATCTTCCTCTTCTACAACAGTCCAACTCAGCTACCCACCTGAAATCCTGGCCACTAGACCTGGCCACTTTCTTCCTGGCCAAGTCAATCCAGTTTGGGCAGACTGCCTCATTCCAAGAGCGCCTTTCTAACAAGTCCAATCAGAAGAACTACATGCCAGGAAAGCATTCATGAACAGATCCCTAGCCAGCCATAATTAATTTTTCAAGTACAAGGCATATGAGGTGCCCAGGTCATTCTTCCCAAGCTGGATAACCAGGATGTCTGGGGGAGGGGGTCCCAACACTCTGGCATGGCAAAATACTATTGACACCAAAGAGTCTCAAAGCATTCTTCTGACCCTGACCCACTTGCTGTCGATGGCCTAACCCAGTCCCAGGTGTCTTCCCATCCTGACATCACCACATAACATCCAGCCCAAGTGCACAATGCTGTGCCCATAGATCAAGACCAATTTGTATGAACCTGCAGAGACTACAAAATAGAAGAATATTGGAGAGTCATAGCTCAGGATGAATGCAAGAACTATATGTGTCTGCTTTCTACCTGCTCATAGCCCAGATACAAGAAGGTGGTTAGCCGAGATCTGTGGTAACTGT
Organism: Eublepharis macularius; assembly: GCF_028583425.1. Classification (NCBI taxonomy): domain Eukaryota; kingdom Metazoa; phylum Chordata; class Lepidosauria; order Squamata; family Eublepharidae; genus Eublepharis; species Eublepharis macularius. Next base: position 123,741,316 of record NC_072792.1, read on the forward strand.
GGCTGCCTCAATCCTGAAAGAGCCAGGAAACCAGCAGTGGCCAGGCAAGACCTGAATACACAAGTGAATTGAAATCTAGAGTGTGAGGAGACATCCACATGTATGAGGAGAGGATGCGCTGGGCTCCCTCTGGCTGTGGAGTGCAAGGGAAGTTGCAGTGGTGAGACAGAGCCAAGCAGACTAGACAAGATGCCTAGAGAAAGAACCTCTGCCAGGGAGAAGAGAGATTCTCTTCCTCTTCTCCCTTGCAGACATTCTTTCTAATTACACTTCTCATGGAACCTTGTGGGAAAATGATGTGTGTCCTCTACTCATCAGGCATCTCATCTGTTTTGTTCTCAGAAGAGGTACAACTGGAGCCAGTCCTGTCCATTGCACAGGTGCTAGTCTCAAGTTTCATTCATAAAGAAAATGTATGTTAGCTGTTTCTTTCAAAGAGATGAATGTATGTACAGGCAGGATGAACACGTGTTCATATGAGCCAGTATGCTGGAGTGGCTGGAGTAGTAGACTAGAATCTGGGTGGCCCAGGTTCGAATAATAATAATAACGTTTGATTTATATACCACCCTTCAGGACAACTTAAGGCCCACTTAGAGCAGTTTACAAAGTATGTCATTATTATCCCCACAACAAAACACCTTGTGAGGTGGGTGGGGCTGAGAGAGCTCCAGAGAACTGTAACTAGCCCAAGGTCACCCAGCTGGCTTCAAGTGGAGGAATGGGGAAAGTGGAGGAGTGGGGAATCCCCTCTTTGCCTTGGAAACTCTTTGGATGAGCTTCAGCCAGGCACATACTGTTAGCCTAGCCTACCTCACATGGTTGTTGTGAGGAAAAATAGGGGGAGGGGAATGATATAAGCAACTTTTAGTCTCCATTGGGGAGAAAGGTGGGGTGTAAATGAAGTAATTTTTTAAAAAAGGAACAGGGCTGTAGTTATGGTCTAATTAATTCCAAGACTAGGCTGAATTATCATTACCCATCAACTCCCCAACAATGTGGAAAAGAGGGAAACGGTGCCCCTCTTTGCCAATCATAAGAAACCCCAAACAATTTCTTCTAATCTTCTAAAAAGTAAATGGCTAATGAAGAGTGGACACGCTGATGTGCAGCAAACATTTGAAAGATGGGAGGGGCAAGTTAAACTTCAGTACCTGCTGTCATCACCCTCCTAAATGTAGCTGTACCAAAGAAGGAATAGAAACCCTATGCTGCACTGAAAATAGGGGGAGTCACAACGCTACACTACAGCTTGCAAAGCTGTGAAACAGTTCATGAAAAATTTAAATGTACTGAAGAGTGTACAGAGACTATTCACAATATCAATAATGAGCTATTTCCTTAGATTTTCTAAGCCAGTTAACAGGTTCTATTATGATAGTCAACACCTATAATGACTTAGGACTTCCAAATTTTTATTCATCCCTCAGAGAATTCAGCATATTCTTCCCTACCACAAGATACTTCCTGCATTTTCGAGTCCTTTAATGAGATATTCATTCTTGTTCAACATCAGTAATTTCTTAATGTTCAGCAGAAAGAACGCTAACAGAACAGTTCTCACAGAGAGCTTGTTTTGTTCTGCTTTAATGCCACCACCAATTTTAATCCCAGTTCACATATGTTAAGGTGTCACAAATGGTGTCACAATGTAAATGAAGCTTTGAACAAGTTCAGAAACAGTTACACCCACACCCACACCCAAACACACAAATTTTGGGTGGAATGAATTGCAAAGATGCCTTCTTAGTGAGCATATGAACAGAAGTTTTGTGGAAGCATCTCTAAAATTTAGCAGAACTTTGGAGGAGGGGGTGGTCAATAGTAGGAACAATGGAGAATTTGATCACTAAGGTCATTTCTGCATGGCTTTATTGTAGCAGTTCTGGTCCCAAACTGCTTTGGTTTATCCCTTGGCTTCCACACATTATTTTGAGCTCTTAGTTTTTGCCTCACATTTCCTCGGTTTTTCCTGGTTCTTTTGGGACCCCCTTTGCCCTGATCTTTCTGTAACAACTGGTTTTTGAGTTGTGTTTGTTCCTGTGTAATGTTACCTGTGATTTTGTTTGTTTCACCCACTCCCAGCCCACTTTTCACTGACTGAGGGACAACCCCTCCTTTGCTTCCATCCTTCCCTCTGCTTTGAACATTTTTTTAAAAAAAAATTCTTACAGTGTTTCTTACAATGATGTTCGCAACGGCTGGGGTGACGGCGCCGCATCACTACATTTGGATTACTGAGAAACTGAAAGCAGATCTGCGAAACTGGGACACCTTCCTGCAGGATTACAATGGCGTGTCCTGATGGTGGAAGCCCCTCGACCTAGGGGCATCCCTCCAGGTGCACTCTGATGCTGCCGGGGGCATAGGATTTGGAGTGTACTGGGAGGCCCATTGGTGCACTCAGAGGTGGCCTGTGGCCTGGTTGGGGGAGGGCATTCTCAGAGACCTTAAGTTTTTGGAGCTCTTTCCTATCCTGGTCATGATAGTGCTCTGGACGGACCAGTTACACAACAAGAAGGTTCTCTTTTGGTGCAACAACCATGTGCTGGTGCGAGTGGTGAACAGGCAGACTTTGCATTCAGAGCGCGTTATGCAGCTGGTACGCAAACTGGTACTCCTGGCCTGCAGCGCAACATTGTGTTTGGAGCTCACCACATACTCGGGGTTGACAACAACATAGTGGACACCCTTTCTTGCTTTCAGGAAGACAGGTTTTGGGAGATGGCACCAGACACAAAACAACACCCAGATCCCTTCCCAGAGGAGCTGTGGGAACTTGGTAGCATCAGATCCTGCAGGGAGTTTGGAATTCACTGGCACCAATGACCAGGCAGGCTTACGGGGCAGCTGTCACTGCATTCATGGCATTCTTCTCCAAGCGGCTTGGCTGGATGGAAGGGGATGTGCCGGAGGAGGCTTTACTGGAATATCTGGCACGGATAGATGAAGCGGGATACGCACCCAAGACCATTAGGTTGCATGTGGCGGCCATCTTGTTCTTCTGCAAGGCAATGGGATGGGCAGTCTCGATGTGCAGCTTCCTGGCCCACCGGGCCATAGTGGGCTGGGCCCGCCGGGAGCATCCTCGCCGGGACTCCCAGCGGCCCATCACGGCTGACATTTTGCAGGTCATCTTGGGACAACTGGGTACGATATGCCACTCATCCTTTGAGATCACACTGTTCAGGGCAGCCTTCAGCCTTGCATTCTATGGAGCATTCCGTGTGAGTGAGCTGGCGGCAGCATCGGCTGAGGACCAGGCCAGCAGGGCATTGGCATGGGCAGACATCTCGCTCAGGGGTGGCGGGTGTCAGGTCCAGTGTGTATTTAAACTGTACTGACTCCATTTTCTAATGTTTCTAGTGTCTAAGTGCTTTCCCCGCAGGTGCACCAGTTTCCAGGCAGCTTTCCCACCGGAGGAGACTGTTTTGTCTAACACCGTTCCACCAAGCATTGGCCTTGAAGGAGAGCAGCTTCCCAAGACTGAAAGATGTTGTTTTGAGAACTGTGGGGGGAGGCTGATGCAGATGGGAACTGTTACTCTGTACCTCATGCTTTGCCCTTCATTGGTAACAATGACTGTGTACCATCCTGAGTCTTCTATTCAGGACAGTGGACTATAATGGACCTTTTCTGCAGTAAAGTTTCCTTATTCAATCAATGGACTCTTGTTTGCTTTTGAAAGGGAACCTGTAGGAAGAGCCTTATCTAGCCACAAGCTGACAGCGGGTAGCTTATTAAGGTCCAGCAGTCCAAGACTAACCAACGGGGGCGCGGAGCAGTGGTTCGGCTCCGTGCTGCAGGGTGGGGGGCCCCTGGCCCGGTATGGGTGGTCAAGGAGTACCTGGACAGGCGCCTGGCCACACCTGGCAAACTCCTTGTGCACGCCAACAGCGGACTGCTCACCAGGTACCAGTTTACCGCTGTCCTTAGATCCAGCCTGAGGGCAGCAGGCCTCTCACCAGCTGAATATGGGTCCCACTCATTCCGCATTGGGGCAGCAACCACAGCGGCTGAGGTGGGGTTGTCCACTGACTGGATAAAAACCATCGTCAGGTGGGATACCAGAGCCTATGTGGGTTATGTCAGGAGAGAATATACTAACGTTGTGTGATCTAGTTATAGGCACGGCATCCCCCGAGGAGAGATGGCGTGGCCAGCAACACCATGATGAGATTGACAACTGGAACAGCTCAGGCAGGGGTATGCGAATAGGCCCCCTGGGGGTCCTGGCAGAGATCTCCAGTGCCGTTTGTGCTGGTTGCCTTTGGGGGCCAGGGAGGATTTTTTCCCACAATGGGCCAGTTTGGCCAAGGCCTCTTGGGGTTTTTTCGCCTTCATCTGGGCATCAAAGTAGGGGACCCTGGGGGTGGGGGTGGGTCCATCTTTCTTGGTTGCAGCAGCTGGAGCATTGGTGGGAGTCTGGCCTTAGGACTTCCTCCTGTGGCAGTTTTTTTTTTTGAAAAATTTTTATTAGGTGAGAATATTAATACATACAACTTTCAAATAACATCTCAGTATCATTTTCCTCCACCCTTTCCCTCCCCCCTTTTTCAGGACTTCCAACAGCTTTCCAACCCTATATCTTAATCTGTTCCTAATCTATCCCCTTTTTCTGTAACTCATTATATCATGTTTACATTCTGCTTTGTTAAGCTAAACTCTATCTGTTAGCTTCAGATCTGTTAGCTTCAGATTAACTTAAAATCTGTTATCTATTACTATCTATTAACTTCAGATATATTTAAATTTAAGCTAACAATTAGATAAAATATCTACTTTATTAATTTTACCAATATCTATTAACTCCAAATCCACTTAAATTTAAGCTAACAATTAGCTAATACTTCACTCCATATGGTAAAGATTCCATCTCTTCCAATAAAAAGAAACCCATTCTAATAATTTTCGAATTGCCATAGTTCCCCTTTCACGTCCCACTTCTTTTCTAAATATGTTTTCAGTCTTCCCCAATCAGTAAAGAATTCTGCCAGATTCTGATCTCTCAGCTTTCTTGTCATTTTATCCATTTCTGCCATGTACAGCAATTTATACATCCAGTCTTCAATAGTTAGTATTTCTTGCACCTTCCATTTCTGCGCATATAAAAGTCTTGCTGCCGTCGTCATGTAGAATAGTAATGTTCTGTATTGCATAGGAACATCTTCCATACTTAAATTCAGTAGCAATAGCTCTGGGTTCTTCTTTATTTGGGTCTGCAAAATCTCATTTATTACTTCTAAAATATCTCCCCAGTACTGTCTAGCTACATCACATGTCCACCACATATGATACAATGATCCTTCATGCTTTTTACATTTCCAGCATTTATCTGACATATTTGCATTTCCAAGCGCAATTTTCTTAGGCGTTAAATACCATCTATAAATCATCTTATAGACATTCTCTTTAATACTGGTACAAGTTGAAATCTTCAATGTAGTTTTCCATAAATATTCCCATGACTCCATTGTTATTTCTTTATGACAGTTAATTGTCCACTTCACCATCTGTACTTTGACTGTCTCATCCTCTGTATACCACTTCAAAAGTATTTTATAAATTTTAGATACCTTCTTTTTACTTTCTTGTAGTATAGTCTCTTCCAACTCTGAGTTTTTCCATTTGATTCCTCCTTTTGAACAATCCGAGTTGTAAAGGTCTCTAATCTGTCTATATTGGAACCATCCATAACAGGAGGATAACTCTTTCTCCGTTTTGATTCTTACCGTTTTTTGTTCCATAATCAATATCTCTTTATATAGTAAACATTGTTCTTCATTATAGATAGCTCTCAGATCGATCACTTCAAATGGTACCACCCAAGAGGGGATACCTTCATCCAGATATTTTTTATATTTTTTCCAGACCGTGAAGAGGCTCCTTCTAATATAATGCTGCAAAAACATAGAGTCAGCTTTTATTTTATCCTACCACAAATAAGCATGCCATCCAAACAACTTCTTATAACCTTCCAATGTTAAGAGTTTGCGGTCTTTCAGTGACATCCACTCTTTTAGCCAAACCAAACATATTGCTTCATGATATAATCTAAGATTCGGCAACTGCAGTCCACCTCTTTCTTTAGCGTCACACAGAACTTTCATTTTTACTCGAGGTTTCTTGCCTGCCCACACAAAGTCAGAGATCTTCCTCTGCCATTTTTCAAATTGTTTGGTATCTCTAATAATTGGAATTGTTTGTAATAGGAACATAATCCGTGGTAACACATTCATCTTAACTGCCGCTATTCTTCCCAGCCATGACAGATTTAATTTATTCCATTTAATCAAGTCTCTATCAATCTGTTGCCATAGCTTTTCATAGTTGTTCTTAAATAAATCAATATTTTTCGCAGTTATCTCAATTCCAAGATATTTAACTTTATGTGTTACTTCACGATCAATAAGTTCCATTAAGTCTTGTTGCTTTTGTTTAGTCATATTCTTGCATAGTATCTTTGATTTCTTCTTATTAACATAAAATCCAGCCAGATCTCCGAACTCTTTTATCTTATCAAGCAGCTTCGGCATGTTTTGTATTGGATCTTCCACTATAACCATCACATCATCCGCAAAAGCTCTAACCTTGTAGGTAAATTCTTTAATCTTTATGCCTCTTATAGTATCATCTTCTCGTATTTGAATCAATAGCAGTTCCAAAATCAAAATGAACAACAATGGAGATAATGGGCACCCCTGTCTTGTGCCCTTTCTTATTTCCAATTTTTTTGTTAAATCGTCAGTTACTACAATTGCCGTACATTGGTCTCTGTATATTGCTTTTACTGCTTGAATAAAATCTTTTCCCATTTGCAGCCTCTCCATTGTGGCAAACATAAAATTCCAGTTCAAATTGTCAAAAGCTTTTTCTGCATCCACAAAGAAGAAACCAACTTCCTTTTCACAATGTTTATCGTAGTATTCTATAGCATTTACTACAGTTCTCAAATTGTCTCTAATTTGCCTGTTTGGAAGGAACCCTGCCTGCTCTTCTGCAACCAGTCCTTTAATCTCTCCGCCAAAATTTTTGCAAAACTTTTGTAATCATTATTTAACAATGAAATAGGACGATAGTTCTTGACATTGCTTAAATCTTGATTTTCTTTTGGTATCAATTATATGTTGGCCTCATTCCAAAACTCTGGTATCTTTGGTCCTTTTAAAATTTCATTCATTACCACTTTCAAAAAAGGTGCCAGTTCATTTTCCAATGATTTGTAGAACCTAGCCATGATTCCATCTGGGCCTGGTGCCTTCCCTAACTTAGTTGTCTGAATAGCATCTTTTATTTCCATCTCTGTTATTTCTGCATTCAGCTTTTTCTTCCATTTTCCTGATAATATTGGTAAATTGATCTTGTTCAAATATTGATCAATAGCGTCCAGATTCACTTCTTTTCTTTGATACAGTTTTGCATAATACTTAAAAAAACTCTACTAATAGCCAATTGATCTGTTAACGTCTTACCATCTTCTTGAATCTTAGTTATTACTTTTTTCTCCCTTTTCTTTTTCAGCTGCCACGCTAAATATTTCCCAGGTTTATTCGCACCCTCAAATGACTTCTGATTCAGTTTTTTCAGTTCCCACTCTAATTCTTTATTATTCATTACTCTCAGCTGTTCTTGTAAAATTTTTATTTCTTGATACAGCTTCTTCTTCCCTGGTCTTTTCTTTAATTGTAACTCCTTGGCCTTTATCTTTTCCATAATTTCTTGCCTTTTTTCTTCTTTTCTCCTCTTGTCTCTTGCATTTAAATCCATTAAAGTTCCTCTAATCACTGCTTTGTAGGTGTCCCCAACTTTGTCAATTGAAACATCTTTATTTAGATTATATTTTATAAAGAATTTGGTCTCTCTTTGTAGTAGGACTATATTATCTTCTAATTGCAGCAAATCTTCGTTTATCCTCCATCCTCGTCTTTTGGTGCCTTTCCCAAATTTCCACATTACTGGATTATGATCTGAGCCTACTTTAGGCATTATTTCCACATCTTTAGTCCATACCGCCAAATCTTTGGAGGCCCAGATCATATCAATTCTTGATAATGTCGAGTGTCTCGCAGAATAGAACGTGTATTGTTTTGTTTTAGAATTACTTCTTCTCCATACATCTTCCAAATTTTCCTGATCTTTAATTTCAAAAAAGGATTTTGGCAAAAGTCGTCTTTTTTTGTGAGCACCCTTCGTTTTCTTATCATCGTCCAAATTTGTTACTCCATTAAAGTCCACGGGAGGCTGAGGCCAGCAGATCACTTGAGGTCGGGAGTTCGGGACTGCAGTAACCATATAACTCCATTAAAGTCACCTGCCAGAATTATTTGAGCATATGTTAGTCCATCCAGTTGGTTCTGTAAATCTTTTAAAAAATTCTCTTTAGCACCATTAGGTGCATAAATCCCAATCAAAAGTATTTTCTTTGTATTCCAAATTATTTCCACTGCTATATATCTAGCTTCCGCATCATTTAAAATCATTTTCAGTTGCAGCTCATCTTTAATATATAAAACAACTCCTCTTTTTTTCTGATTTGATGCAGCTGCAAATTCTTTAGCAAATTTTAAATATTTCACATCTTGTTTCCTATTATGTGTCTCCTGCAGACAAATTATATTACAATGTTGTTTATATAGCCAGTGGAAAGTGGTTTTACGTTTAGAAGGTGAGTTTAGTCCATTTACAGTCCAAGATATGATTTTACACTCCATAGTCAAATTTTAGATCTTTTGGGTAAGTCTTTTTCATGATCCTTTATAAACGTTTCCATCTCATGTCCAGATCTGAGTGTTCTTTTAATCTCACGAAATTCAAAGCTCAATCCTTCTGGTATTTCCCATCTATATCTAATGTTTAATTCTTTCAACATTTGTACTAGTTCTCTGTATTTCTTCCTCTCCAACAAAACCCCCCTAGGCAGTTCCTTCATTATTCTCACTCTTTTTCCATCAATTTCCAGAGGGTTTTGAAATTGCTTACTCACAATCTCTTCTCTTATTCTCTTTGTTGTAAATTGGACTATTATATCTCTTGGTAAATTTTTTTGTGCTGCATAATTTGAGTTGATTCTGTATGTCACATCTAGAAAGGCTGCCACCTCGTCCACTTCTTTGTTCAAAAGTTCTGCTAGTATTTCTGAAATCTGCTCTTGGGTTGATTTCCCTTCCACTTCTGGGACTCTGCGAAATCTAAGTTGTTTTTCCATATGTTTACATTCTACCACGGCCATTCTTCCTTTCAAACCCTTGGTTTCTATCTTGTGTGATACAGCCAATTTGACAGTTTCATCTTCCACTGTTTTAACTTTCTGCTGTGTCGATTGTAATTCTTTCTTGACCTCATCAATATTTTTGACCAGCTCTACCATCTCTGATTTAAAAGTCTCTTTGAGCTCCTTAATGTTCTTCACAATCTCTTGCATCAAATCTTTGATCTTTTGAGGTCAAGCCCTTTCCCTTCTCCAAAATGGCGTTCTTCCTCTTCCGGTTCTTCAAAGGCTGCTTCCAGCCAGTCTCTCTTTTGCACTGACACACTTCCGGTTCCTCTTCTCGGCTCAGAGTTTCTCGTGATTTTTCAGTTTTCTCACACTTCGCCATCTCTTTCAAGCCGCAGGTATGTAAACAATAATCTATTTTCCGCGTTAGCTTTTCTCTACAAAGTTCTTTTCTCTCAATTACTTTGCCGGAACATTCACAGTAAAGTTTTAAATCTTTTGCAATTTTTATCTTCTACTTTAATTCAGTTCTTTTACCAATTTTCTTCTCAGAAAGAGAGATAGCAATCTTTACTTTATTAGTTCTTCTTTACGGGTTGTAATCGCTGTTTCAGTAATTAAAATAATCCAATCTTCCAGTTTAGTGCTGAAGCTTGGGTACGGAGGTCTTAAGCCAAAAACTTGACTCTAGAGCTGCTGCAGAGATCTTTGCCACCCATCTACGAGCGGGACCTCAAGGCTGGGTGGGTTATCGTTGCATAGATCCCCCCCCCCCACAGCCGAGATCAACTCACCCTTGGGGTCTTAAGCATACTTGCCTGTTCTCCGCCTGAGAACAGGAGGCTGCGGGCGATCAGCACCCCACTAGCCCTCACAAACAGCAACATGGACAGCTCAGCTCCCTGAGCTGCGTCAGCCCTCCATATTCCCCGAGCTGGAAGTCCCTCCTGTGGCAGTTTTTGAGGCATTGGGCAGGATCCCAACAGGGTTAGTGGGCCTTTTGGACTGCTCACCCCAACAGATCTGGAAGCAAGGGTCACCAGGCAGGGCCGACAATAGAATGTGTGCCAAGGTGCCAGCAGGAGGCTGGCGGGTGATGCATCGGTCGGGCATTGCCAGGCCAATGCTCCATCCAGCTGTAATCAATAAAGTTGTGGCAATTTCTAACCCATTCAAGTGTCTGGTGTGATTATTAGCCTCAACACAGTCTGACATAGCACATAGGTGACAACCCCTCCTTTGCTTCCATCCTTTTCTCTGCTTTGAAAATTTGGTTTTTTAAAATTTTCTTACAGTGTTTCTTATGATGATGTTCAATGTTTTATTATTATTACTGTATTATTATTAAAACTCATCTTATAGAGATATACTACCATATCAGAATATCTCTTTAAGGTGGCACAGGAGTGATCATTGCTCTTCCAGGCCTGTTTCCACTATAGAAAGAGGAAATTTTTTCTTGCACTGATAAAGGCAAGGGAGTTTCTTTAAAAAAACCCACATCTGATAGCAGTATGAGATGTGCCTCTTCATAAGCCAACCTTAAAAAGTTATTATTGTGGGGGCATGTGATTGGTTATCACTATCTTTTGGTGGGGTCAAATTGCAATTCTCACGCATGCATATTTTGGGGGGTCAGAGAATCACCATCATGGGAATCCTTCAGCCAATCACTTGCAACGGAGTACAGTCACAGCCAAACAAATCACTTGGCATTATGGGAGGTAACTTTGTACATACAAAAAGCACCTTCAACATGACACCAAGAACCACCACTTAGTCCTTTTGTTTGTGTAATTGCAAAATTTTGGCTCAAAACAAGTCTAATGGGGAGTCCTGTTTTTTGGGGGGTGTTAGAACATTCAGCTGTGATAGGGACAAATGGCAATTCTCATGCATTCATTTTTTTTTGGTGCCACAACATATCAGAGAATCACCATCATGGCAATCTTGCTCTTCTCTCACTTTCACTTTTCCTCCCACAAAAACTAATTCTGCCCTCCACAATTAACTGGCAGAATGGATATTCTGTGTAATATGTTTTCAGTGTAAATTTTTGTGCTTCCAGAAAAAAAAATGCCTCTTCATAATCCAAAAATCTGGTTGTGGCTTTTGCACATTTAAAAAATATTAATCTCTCTATCGCTGGTGTAACATTTTCAGTTCAGGGGACAGAGCTGCAACTGGGGCACAGACAGCCTTGCCTGATAGGTAAGAACTCCAGCCATCTACTTCCTCATGTGAAAAGCAAGGTAATATGTGTTGTGTTATCTAAGGATAAGATACCCATTGCATAGGTATTCATTATCCTTCCTCAATATGAATATATGAAATGCATGTGGTGTGAGTTTAATGCTGCCTATGAAGAATTTATAACCCCAGTTCTTCTACACAGTCCTGGATTTCAAATGTGTTATTGTCATTGTTTAGTAACATTTAAAATTTTCTCACATAACTTTGATATAAATAGCATGGCACATGTTCACACAGTCTCCAAGTAGTTGCTTGGTTTCTGCAGTCCTGCCTCCACTTCTGAAGGTTCCCTTAACTCACTGTGTGTAGCAGAAATTAATTGATCTATCAAATCAGATCCACCCTCACCACTTCTTAAATCCATCTTTGGTTTATGCTTCAGTACAATTACAGAATACTTATTATATGTCACCACATGCACTGAATTACGGTTACACTAGCAAAGGCATAATTTTTGGATTGTGTGTGTGTGTTCTGCTGCATGTTCAGAAACAGATGAGGGACAGAATGTGGCAGAGTTGTTTGCCACACAGTTCATAAATGCTGGAAACATGAAGAAATGTGTTGCAGTGCTGCACTGAGTAGGAAGGATCTGTTCTAGTTGGTGGTTGGTGTCTTGCAAGCACCAGTAAAATAATTTCTTTTTGTTCTAAGAACAATTCTAATAGCTGCAGCAGGAACTCAGCTATGAATTCCACTAAGGAAAATTATTTTTCCTTTTTTTTCCAAATTACCGAAGATTGGATATATGCATAGAAGAGAGTTTGGTTGTAGAATTTCCCAAATGGGCTTTAGGACCTCATCTGCTAGCTTACAAAGAACATTCCAATAATAGAATTAACAGTTAGCATTACAGTAAAAGCACATTTTTGGTATGAAATTGTTCTGCTGGGATAAAAACATATACCTAAATAAATGATCCATCTTTTCACAAATTTGAAATAGTTGAGTAAACATGGCAGGTTAATATTATACATAAATTTCTTATTTATTTATAGAGCAGAGATTTAACTCTATTTTCAAATATTTAGGTGGGTAGTGGTACAATACTTTTTTTTTAGTCCCAAAAGGATCACTAGTCCAAAATGGATGGGAAGCATATAATTAAATGAAACACTGCTTTTAACCCTCAGTAAAACTCTGAAATGAAGCATTCTGTACATTACTGACCCTCCACCTTCTAGCTTGGCCAAGCATGACCTTCAAAAGTATCTTCTGCTACTTTAAACACTGAGTATCCCCAGAATACTCATCCATAGAGTCCGCCACATCTACCTTAGAACAAAATTCGAGTTCAGCAGCCCCTTAAAGACCACACAATTTCCCAGGGTATAAGCATTTGTGAGTCAAAGCTCACTTAGTCAAAGTGAGCTTTTACTCATGAAAGATTATACCCTGGAAATTTTTGTTGGTCCTTAAGGTGCTACTGGACTCAAATTTTGTTCTTGTACTACAGACGAACAGAGCTACCTACATGAAACATATCTACAATGCCATCCTAGAAACAATTTTCCATAATCCCCATTAAATAGACTTGTGTGGGATTCCAAGACCTACTTAAGATAGCTCTCCTAGATAATGATGGTCTCTGAAAAAAAATTGCCACTTAGATGATGTATGAATTCCTGTGATATCTTCTAGGTGCATATTTTGGAAGGTAGCATATCCATTGAAGATACAGTAAACATGGTGAAATTTTCTGTGGATGTTTTCTGCTTATCTTGAGACCATTTCCCGCAGCAACTTAACACTTGATTTGATCATCTAAAACTGCTGGACCTGAGGTGATCAAAGGATCCTGATTCTCACAGTATTTCATAGATTCTCATAGTTTTTCAATCATCCCAAAGTGATTGAAACAAGATGGTGCTTGTGGTGATGGAGAAGTTTTATATTTCTGTTCTAAACTGCTGCTTGTATTTCTCTTCACTAGTTGTATCTATTAGTGGGCAGTTCATCTTTCTTTGATTTTCTTCAAAGCTGTAAGTGATACCAAACATGCTTCCGTTTAAATAAGAAGGTAAGAAATGAGAAACAGGGAGGATGGCCATGTGACCTCTCCCTACAGAGTTAAGAATCTCTGGATGATACTGCTTTAACAACACTGTCATTTATCTTTCATGGTACATTAATATTTTGATCAAAACCTGCCACATCTCAGAGATTTAGTATTCATAATTCTGTAGGATAATAAAGTTAATGAAAGTGGGACCATCCATACTGAAAACTGAATAGATAACATGAATTTAACTTAATGATGGGATTAGATGTGACTTTTATTTAGGGATCAAGTTTCATTATAGTTTCATGAACAGACTGATAAATATATCTTACATGAATAAGGTCATAATCATTTCCCATTTTTCTACATCTTCAATTGTTCTCTGCTAAATGTAAGTTGATATGAAAAAGACATTTCAGATGGGTATCCGTGTTGGTCTGTAGTAGAAGAGCAAGATCCATGTCCAACAGCACCTTAAACCAACTAGATTAGTCTTTAAGGTGCTATTGGACTTGGATGAAAAAGACGTGTATTTGAAAATAGAAAAAAGGCATCTTCATTTTCTTTTTCTTTCATGCCTTCTTAAAAGTTTCTGCTGAACTATGAATTGCAATGTAAAAACTTTTGCTGGAATATTTACTATTTTAATGTACCTAATTTAGGAAGTGCTAAATCAGGTAGGAAGAAAAACTTTTATTCTTATAATGAAATGAAAACTGTGATAATAGTAGTCAAAGTGAAAGTGAAGACTTTGAATAAGGGCATACTTTTCTTAAAGTTCTTAGATTTAGCAGATCTTAAAAGGCAGCAGGACAGCATATACTCAGAGGGTTATTAGAACATCTAAGGAATCCTGCAGACGAAACCTTGTAGAACTATTAATAAAGATTCCTCTGTAGGTAAAATATATAGAAGATTAAAAGGATCAATGGATAAAGGGAAATGTTTCTTTTTTTACTGTATGTAATTTTCATATCCAGCAGGCTTAGATACAAGGCAGACATTGTGCTAATATTATCATTGACTGTATAAGAACTTAACTTTTAAAATGCTATTTTATGCATAATTTTATTCTTAAAGCTTAAGCAGTAGATGCTTACTATTAAGATATTGAAGGCATATTTACATAAAGAAGTTCTGTCATTTAAAAAAACTTCTTAAATTGTACCTAATTTCATATATCTTAGATGAAGAATCAATGAGGTTTCTTTCACTGGGATGTCATATTGGTTGCTTTGCCAAAGGAAATAGAGTGCCTACAGGTGTATCTGAATCTTAGCTTTGCTACTGAAAAAGCAAATAGTCTATCAATTCAGGTTGCTGGCATTTATATATACAGTTCCTATCATTTTGGCATCTCTTACTTCAGAAAGTGACTCTTCCCAAATGGACAATGCTGCATGTTGAAATTCCCTGGCAAAACTGTATTTAAACAATGTTATTATTTTTAATATCTTACTCCAGTTGTTTAAATCTGAAAAATCCTTGTTTCACTAATGCCCACACACCCCAGAATGGAGACATGAGACACAAAAGGATGAATTAAACTAGGTTTATAAAAACTGATCTGCAGCAGCTAACTTAACAGTCCACCTTGTGCAGGTCGGCCAAAAACAGCCCACCAAAGCCTGCTTGAATAAGGGCCCCATGGTCACCCTACCCAGCCATACATGACTGGCTTAGGAGAACTTCCTTCATCACCAGATGCCTCAGAGTGCTAGTTTTCCTGCTTATCTCATATTAACCCTCACAATCTTGTCAATCAAGCTAGAAACTCAGAACTATTTAAGATAATTAAGACAGAGTATGAAGCAGGCAAAAAGGGGTCATTGGGCCAATTTGATAGATGGCCCCTTCCCCGCCCCCACAAAAGGAAATCCTGTTCACCCCTGTTTGATGCAAAGCTTTTTATTTTTGTGGCTTTTTCCATTTCCTTGCATTTTCCAAGCCAACAAATCAGTATTGTATATTGTATATACATACTGAATATTGTACATATAAATATTAATACATTGGAGATAAAAATCTTACAACCTAGATCCTCCATGCAATAATATCTATGACATCACAAGAGAGCCAAAAATAACTTGTAAAAATATAAATTAACAGGAAATTGATGAAATAGGCAATACTTATTTCAAGACTCTCTTCTGTGCCAGAATGAAAACTGGATGAGACAGGAACTTCCATTGTTGTAACATTAACAGAACATACCCTAGGGAATTACACACTTGGACACCTCTTTTTCTTTTCAGTAAACTATTCAAGGGACATTTGTTTCAGTCAGCCAATGGGGGTTTCTGAGGCTGTTTCCACACGCTCTTAAGGGAATGGCCCACTCACTGTACACTGGTGGCTTTCCCCACAGGAATCCACATGGCTCTGTTTGCAAAACAGTTGCAGGTCATTTGACTTCCATTGGCTTCCGTTTGACTTCCATGTTTTTAGGGCCTTTTTTGAGAGTACAGAAAGTGTTTTCCCAGAAAAGGTACCAAAAATATGGAAGCCAAATGGCCCGCAGCTGTTTTGCAAATGTGGATTCCTGGGAAAAAGCTGCCAGCATTCGGTGAATGGACCGGCCCTTTAACGGCATGTGGAAATGGCCTGGATGATATATTGCTGTAATGTTATTGTCTTGAACAACAGTTAATTTTAGCTTTTGTAGATTTTTGGTGAAGATGTTTCCAGAGAATATGTTTATTTTTTTATCTTATTTCTTTATGCTTTAAGCTCCCTTGAAGCTTAGATTTACTCCATATTAACAAAAAAGCTACTTTGCATATTGAAGAATTTTTTCCCCCCTAGAAATGATGTTAGTCTTTTCTAAGAAATGCTAAAAGCCTATGGATTTACCATAGAGTTTTGGCCAATTCTTAGAATGGTATGATGTCACTTTCAGGTTTTCTTGGAAGTGATGTCATGCTGTTGGCCAATGGCCATCCCTATCCCCATGTTCCTCCCCTTGCCCCCTCCCCGTTGCTTACTGGTTACCAGGCCAGGCCTGGCAATCCTAGTGCTCAGACTATTGTCAGGGGCTGCTTATATGGATCACATCATCCTTAATATAATAGAATCAAACAAAATTAACAGTCAGTGCATACAGAGGAAGGAAAGTGTTACTGCATTGAAGATATCCTGTAATTCCATTATATTCAACTGTCTAAGGACCCAAAGGACAAACTCTGTGTTTCTGGAATCTTCTTTTTCAGGCAGTTACTAGAACATTATGTTTTTCAGAACTTATGGATACATTAACATTTAAAGCAGCTTTACTAGTGAATATATAGACAATCATTTGAAATAGGTGCCTCAACATCCATTAATCATATGTATCCATTTGTTCCTTTCTTTACAATCGATTGATTAATTGATACCTTTTCTCATTTTACAATTTTCTCACTTTCCAGGTTTAATCCCAAACTGAACAATTCTTTCATTAATGTTACTAATATAAGGGGATTAATTTTCAAAAATCTGTTTCTCTCTGGTTCAACATGTTATATGGTTACCCTCCCATTTGTGATAGTCTGATAAGACATAACTCTGAACTTATTATATTTCAAAGACAGAAGAATAGATGTATGGGTGGGTGAGGTGGGAGAGAAGAATTTAAGGTCTTTGTTATTGTGCATAATCTTGGGTCTGTGTTATTGTGCAGAATCTTGACTGTTTCTTCCTCTCAATTATTGTTCCCAAGACTTTAAGAAAAATGAAGGAAAGAAAACAAATTCAAGTCCAGTAGCATATGAAAAACCTACTACATTGTCCTGGGTATATACAAAGGAAAGGAAAGAAAGTGTTGCCTATAGGTGAGGACACTGCTTTCTTACCTCAAATCTAAGCTTCCAATCCAAACAGCAAATGCTCCTAAAGTAGCAGATTTCAACATAAATTTATAATCATTAGTATAAATGCCTACTTGGAATATTATAGCCATGGGCAGGCCAAAAATAATCCTTTCTTTATTTTATTACTAATATTTGCTGTTTCTGAGCCTCTAGCAGGAAAAGGAAATTAATAGAAAATAGTGAAATGGGTAACAAAGGAAAGGGGGAAAGAAAGAAAAGACATGTGCTATCATTTAGAAGTTACTGGGGAGAAATTGGGGAATTGCCACTTCAGTCAGAATGAAGAGACAGACACCAAGTTTGGATCTAAGGGCCACTTTATTAACTTCATACAACTAGAACAAGCCAGAACAGCCATACAGCAGTGAGGGAAGGACTTGCACATGGGGGTTCCCGAAGGTAGCCTGCCCCTGAAGCTGGCAGCCGTCAAAGCAGTACCAGTCGCTCCTGGCAGGCCCCTCTTCCAACCAATAGGGAAGCGCCAAGGGTGCTCACCGGCCCACACCCTATCTCAAACTCAAATCTGCCAATGACACTGCTAACCTGCACCACACTTAGGCAATGACCTCACTCCCAGAAATTGGTACAAGGGAGGCAAAAAACAGTACTAGCTGCTCCTGGCAGGCCCCTCTTCCCACCAATAGGGAAGTGACAAGGGTGCTCACCGGCCTACACCCTATCTCAAACTCAAACCTGCCAACGCAAGGGCCAAGCCTCTGCTTAGGCCCTAGCGACCCCACTGGTAGCCTAAGTCTAACCGGAGCCATTGCAAATCCTCCAGAAAAATGTTATTGCCCGCTGAGGAAGATGTCTTAGCTTTTAGTGGTCAGGTGCACCCCATTACCTTGGTAGAGGTTGGCAAATTCAGCCTAGTATGTAGGAGTGTGGCAAATAAATGCCCAGACCCTCCCCCAAAGCTTTCTCTATGGCTCTGTTAGTCTTTCACCAAGCTCTCTCAGGGGCTAATGAGTCACAAGCTTCCCGCCGACACAGAAGCATTATGGACCAATCATCCACACACCAGGCTACTACTTGCCTACGCACTGCAAGTCTGTTTGAGCCTGTAACGAAAGGGCCATGCTCTGCAGCCAAGGTCATGCCCAGCAAGCCAAGGTCATTACCACGTGGTGAATGACCAGAGCGTGAGGCGGAGGACTGCACCTCCCCTCAAAACATCAGGCTACTACTTGCTTGGGCGCTGCAAGCCTGTGTGAGCCTGTAAGGAAAGGGCCATACCCTGTGAGACAAAGTCAACACCCACACAGCGAATGACCAGGATGTGAGGTGGAGGACTGCACCTCCCCTCAACCATCAGGCCACTACTTGCTTGGGCATTGCAAGCCTGTGTGAGCCTGTAAGAAAAAGGGGGCCATGCCCTGTGAGACAAGGTCAACACCATGCGGCGAATGACCAGGACATGAGGTAGAGGTCCACACCTCCCCTTAAAACATCAGGCCACTACTTGCCTTGGTGCTACAAGCCTGTATGAACCTGTAAGAAAAGGGCCATGCCCTGCAAGACAAGGTCAACACCACACGGCGAATGACCAGGACATGAGGCGGAGGACCGAACCTCCCCTCAGCCATCAGGCCACTACTTGCCTGGGCACTGCAAGCTTGTAAGGAAAGGACCATGCCCTGTGAGACAAGGTCAACACCACACGGCAAATTACCAGGACACAAGGTGGAGGTCAGCACCTCCCCTCACATTATCAGGCCACTACTTGCCTGGGTGCTGCAAGCCTGTACGAACATGTAAGGAAAGGGCCATGCCCTAAGACAAGGTCAACACCACACGGCGAATGACAAGGATATGAGGTAGAGGATCGCACCTCCCCTCAAACCATCAGGCCACTACTCACCTGGGTGCTGCAAGCCTGTGTGAGCCTGTAAGGAAAGGGCCATGCCCTGCAAGCTAAGGTCATACTACCCAAGTGAATGAACCGAATATGAAATGGAGGCCACTCCTCCCCTCCAGATCATGAGGCCACCATGCTTATGTGTGCAAATCTGCATGAGCTTTTACCGGAACGGCCATGCCCCACAACCAAGGTCATTACTGACCAAGTGAATAATGAGTATGTGAGGCGGAGGACTGCTCCTCCCCTTGAGCACACAGGGCCTCCTTGCCTATGCATGTACATCTGTGGGGCCTGTAATGAAAGGGCTGTGCCCTTGGAAAGCCCAGCTCATTACCCCCAGGTGAATGACCAGGAGTGAGGCAAAGGACCCCACATCCCAGCAAACAGAAAATTATTTCTTGGACATCAAATTGGTCTGGAACCAGTATGATGGTAACAATCTCCGATTTTCAACACAGTGAAGCCCCTGAGAAATCTTTACCACGCAAAACAAAATTAGCTAGTGTTTTGTCGGGTGAACAGGGAGAAGTGTCCTCCTTGCTGCTCTGGGAGAAGAGATTCCAGCTTAGAACGCATTGACCCACTTGGTGGAGAAGAGACCCCCTTGAGACATCGAGAGAGGTGACATTGAGGCAACACATTTAGTAACAGTACAACAGCATATCCATCATTCATCCCCACTTGGAGGAGCGCTTACCTCCCACAACTAAGAACGTTTAATTATAGGGAATGGAACATCTTTTGGATTAAAGGATAGTTGATGGACTACATGTGGAAATATGAATAGTGGAATAGCAATGTATTGATTGGAGTGTGCTTTCTACAAGTAGTTTACTTTTGACTCATTTATGGTTGACTGTTCGGATTTTGTAACGTGTTCAATACTGTTGATAAATATTCTATTTTGTAAGTGGCATTGATTGATGTATGATATCGGAAATTTGATATAGCATCTATTGGTTACTACTAGATATATCATAGTTTGACTTTATTTGGGGAGAACTTTTTTTTGGCTGCTCTATGAAATGGCCGTCAGTGCAAGAAGGCTAACCAGGCCACCATGAGACAGACTCAAAATGGTCACTCCCAGCACAGGATAAGCTGCAAAACCCCCCAAAATGGCCACTACTGTCAGCAATCAAGAGGCAAATCATGCCACTCAAAGCCCACACTCAAAATGGCCACCCCAGTGCTGTGCATATTGTAGACACCTTCACAACATGGCCACCATTGCCAGAAAGCTAAGCAGTCCACTGGGTGCCACTCTCAAAATGGCCACCCTAGCACAGGATAAGCTGCAAAAGCCCCCACTAAAATGGCTGCTACTGCAAGTAAGCAGGAAGTAAATCAGGGCCAAGCTACACAGGATGAATGACACTTGAACGGCAAGTGTATTTCTCCCTGTTCACTTGCCCTCCACTCAATCCACTTGCCGTTCAAGTGTCATTCGTCATGTGTAGCTTGGCCCTCAGGCCACACAAATGCCACACTCCAAATAGCCATCTCCAGAGCTTTGCATATCATAGATGCCTTCACAACATGGCTGCCACTGATAGGAGACTAAGCAGGCCACCAGATGCCACTCTGAAAATGGCTGCACCCAACTGAATAAACTGCCAAGCCTTCCCACAAAATTTCCCCTGTTGCCTGAAGGCCTTAGGCCAAGCTATTGCTGCAGGTAATACTCCCTCTCAAGTAAGTGTAACAGCAGCAGAGGGAAAAACCTAGATGGGGGAGGGGGGCTACCAGCATCCACCCTGCTAGGCCAGTAGCAATAAAGTATGAATTAATCCACCCCTCAGATGGCTGCATCTCACCCCTGTGGCCTACAGCCAAGCCTATTGCTGCTGCTGCTGCTGCTGGAAGTACTCTCTCCCAACAAAGTAAAATGAGGGGGAGGGGAGAGGAGCCTAGGTAGGACAGAGGCCTGCATGCGCTGGGTATAACCCTGCTTTAACCCTCCTGACTGATAGACAACAGGTCCCAAATGTAAATAAGAAAAAGTCTCTGCCAAACTTATGAGCCTGTCATTGGGCCCTGTCTCTCCTCCTGGAGTTTGAAGGTAGCAAGCAGGGGAATATCACAGCTTTTCCAAGGCAGCTATCACTGCATAACCATGAGGGCCTTCAGTAAAACAGCCTCAGAAGAGCTTGGCTGAGAGAGCTTGAGATGTGCTCTGCTCAGGCTGAGCGACTCTTCGCAACTGTGGCTGGGCAGGGCAGAGCAGGCTCCTAAGGCCCTTGTCTCCACCCTCCCAGCTAAACCCTGGATTGAAAGGAAGGGGTGCTGCTGCCTCCCTCCTTCCAAGGTGGCAATTAACAGCCCCTGGCTTTAGTAGCATAGCTGCATGCAGAGAAAGGACAGTATTATCTTCTCAGAAAGCCTGTAACTGTCACAATTTAACTGTTTTGTGAAATTTCAACTTAATCTAAATTATACAAAACTGGCGGAAGTATTTAGCTTCAAATTCCTACTTGTAACATCACAACAGAAAGTAGCTCACTTCCCTTCAGCTGCAAAACAACGAACAGGAACAGTCCTATTCTGCCTAGCAAAATGTAAATTAAATCTCACTTGTCAGAAAAGGCTCCTAATCCTCTCTTTGCTGGCTAACATGAAAATTTACATTTTAATTCTTTCTTTCATTGGCTGCAAGTGTCCAAATAAGAATTTCCAATTTAGATGCAATGCAGAATGAGGCAAAACTGCGACATAGGACTAGCTACTAACTATTACAAAGCAAAGCATCTATCTTTCCCAAAAAGAACTTGGAGGTGGTGTGACTGAGTAAGTTAGAAAGAGGAAGGACAAAAACTCTGGAAACCTTTCTATTTGTAGCACTGATTGATTCTGTGAACCTCAAGAAATCACTTAAGTGCTCTCCTTCAGGGCTGTTTCT
Organism: Eublepharis macularius; assembly: GCF_028583425.1. Lineage (NCBI taxonomy): Eukaryota > Metazoa > Chordata > Lepidosauria > Squamata > Eublepharidae > Eublepharis > Eublepharis macularius. The sequence continues at coordinate 123,763,393 of NC_072792.1, forward strand.
CAATTGATATGTTGTGCTTGATGATGGATAATTTCAGTGCAATACATGCATTAACTGAGAGGGGCAAATCAGCACATAAGCAAGAATTCAATCCTTTTCATATCACGCTTTTAAGTATTTCACACCCTCCCCCCCCCCCCCCCCCGACCAGATTCTGTTTCTGTAGCAGATATCAGACACGTATTTTGTCAGACAGGAAGAATCATCTGTGGGCAACTAGAATTTCATTGTTTTCCCCCCTCCTCTGCTGTTGAAGTGTGCGTGACAATAAAAGCTTGTCCCATTTCATTTTATTTATTATTTTTGGAACTTACATTGCTAGGTATGAATGAGCTGGGATGTCCCTGCCCAGGTTGCACCTTATTTTGCATGATTATGAAGTCATAACTGGTGACAGATATTTTCTGCTGTCCTCCATTTCCTCTCTTCTTGTCCTTTCCACAATTCCCAACTTCTTGTCACTGCTTTCTCCTTCTCTCCAACATTCCTATTTTGACTCACTGTTACTTTCCTTCTCCCTCTCCTGCTGCCCCTGCTTTGTCCCTGCTGTTCATAGCTTTTACCTATAAAGACCTAAACAGCTTGTGTGAAAGTGTCAACAAAATTATGCATGGTGTAGGGAAAGTAGAGAGAAACTGTACATTGAGTAAATTTCTTAGTCAGCTATTCACACCATCACATTTCCAAGGTCTAGCTTTTATTGCTGACTCAGTTCTCACTTGAGTATATGTGAATTTTGCCCAATGTACATCACTTGGCACTTAGGTTGATTTTAATCTGCCATTTAATTGCCCATTCACCTAATCTGAAGGGTCCTTTTGGAGCTACTCTCAATCTCCTTCTGTTTTCACCATCCTGAATAATTGGATGTCATATGCAAATTTAATTGTCTTACTACTGAATCCCATTTCCAGGTCATTTATGAATAAATTAAATAGAACACACTGACGCAGATCCCTGGGAAAACCAACTTCTCACATGAAAAAACTGCCCATGCAGGCATACATATATGTGTGTACATATTTTTTATTTTGCTTCATTTATACCCTGCCTTTCTCATCAATGTGGGTCCAAAACAACTTTTTTTAAAAAAGTTTTTATTGGTGAGTTTTAATTTCCAAATTTGATACATATGTTCCCTTCATTTCTAATTAGCTCTGCTCCCCACCCTTTTCCTCCCCCTCCCTATTGACTTCCAACAGCTTTCCAATCCTTACCCCCCTTTTATTGCTTAATTCTATTTCACTTATATTTCCCTGCAACACATAGATTATAATATCTCTTGTTCTAAGCATATTCTAATTCTTTTATGCATATACTCTATCAAATATACTATCAATATAGTATTTGTTATATACTATACCATCCAATATAGCATAGCATGCATTGTAATATAACATAACATATATTTATCTGCAACACATAGATCATAATATCTCCTACTCTAAACATGTTCCAGTTCTTTTATGCATATTCTCTATCCAATATACTATCAGTATAGTATTTGTTATATACTCTTCCATACAATATGGCATAGCATGCATTATAATATAACATATCATAACATCCCAATATAGTATGCAGTGTGATATACATATTTTATATAGTATATAGTATAAATTTTCTAATGTATCAATTTTACTCTTCCTTTGTTAAACTACATATTCTAAATCAAATTTTCTTAATCATAAAGTTAGCTTAGATTGTTATAGTCAAATTTCCCCCTTAATGGTAAAGTCACTTCTCTCCTCCTTTTACAACACCGCCCTTTAGAAATTCTCAAACTGCCACAGTTCTCCCTTCACATCCCATTTCTTCTCTAAATATTGTTTCAATTTCCCACAATCAGCAATATATTGTCCCAGGTCAAGATCTTTAAGCTTCCTTGTCATTTTGTCCATTTCTGCCATGTACAGCAATTTATAAATCCAGTCTTCTATAGTTTGTATTTCTTGTACTTTCCACTTCTGCGCGTACAAAAGTCTTGCCGCTGTAGTCATGTAAAATAACAAAGTTCTATACTGCATTGGAACAACTTCCATCCCCAAGTTCAGTAGCAACAATTCTGGGTTCTTATTTATTTGAATTTGTAAAATCTCATTAATTACTTCAGTTATATCTCCCCAATATTGCTTAGCTACTTCACAAGTCCACCACATATGGTACAATGATCCTTCATGCTTTTTGCATTTCCAGCATTTGTCTGACATGTTCGTATTCCCTAGCGCAATTATTTTTGGTGTTAAGTACCATCTATAGATCATTTTGTATACATTCTCTTTAATATTCGTACAAGTTGAAATCTTCAATGTATTTTTCCACAGGTGTTCCCACGCCTCCATTGTTATCTCTTTATGAAAGTTTATTGCCCACTTCACCATCTGGATTTTAACTGTTTCATCCTCCATATGCCATTTCAGAAGTAATTTGTAAATCTTAGATATTTCTTCCTTGCCTTCTTGTAGCATCACTTCTTCTAGTTCAGAATTTTCCATTCTTATACCCCCTTTTAAGCAGTCCGAGTTATAAAGATCTCTGATCTGTCTCTATTGAAACCATCCATAACAAGGAGACAACTCTTCTTCTGTTTTTATTCTTAGCATTGAATGTTGTACTTGCGTTATCTCCTTGTAGGTTAGACGTTGCTGCTCATTGTCGACAGTTCTCGGATCTATTACTTCATACGGAACCACCCATGAAGGAATTCCATCTTCCATGTAAACCTTATATTTTTTCCAGACTGTGAAGAGGCTTCTCCGAATATAATGGTGCAAAAACATCAAGTCTGCTTTTACTTTATCATACCACATGTATGCATGCCATCCAAATATTTTTTATGTCCCTCCAAGTCCAGCAATGTACGATTTTTTAACGTTATCCGATTTTTCAACCATACCAGACATATTGCTTCATAATATAGTCTTATATTGGGCAGTTGCAAGCCACCTCTTTCCTTCGCATCCTGTAATACTTTCATTTTCACACGTGGTTTCTTGCCTGCCCACACAAAGTCTGAAATTTTCCTTTGCCATTTATCAAACTGTTTTGAGTCTCGAATAATTGGGATTGTTTGCAGCAAGAACATCACTCACGGTAAAACATTCATCTTTACTGCTGCTATTCTTCCCAACCATGATAAATTCAATTTATTCCATTTTATCAAGTCTCTCTCTATTTGTATCCACAGTGTCTCATAGTTGTTTTTGAATAGATCTATATTTTTCGCAGTCAGTTCAATACCTAAATATTTTAGTTTGTTAGTTACCTCACAGTCCGTTATCACCGTTAGTTCTTGTTGCTTCTGTTTAGTCATATTCTTGCATAGTATTTTCGACTTCTTTTTATTCACATAAAATCCAGCTAGGTCCCCAAACTGCTTTATTTTCTCTATTAACTTTGGCATGTTTTCAATTGGATCTTCTACTATTAACATTATGTCATCCGCAAATGCTCTGACCTTGTAGGAGAATTCCTTTATTTTTATACCTCGGATTGTATCATCCTCTCGTATTTGAACCATCAATATTTCCAAAACCAGAATAAACAACAATGGAGACAGAGGGCAACCCTGTCTTGTTCCTTTGCTTATTTTCAATTTTTTAGTTAAGTCCTCATTCACTACAATTGCTGCACTTTGGTCTCTGTAAATTTCTCTGACCGCTTGTATGAACCTTTCTCCCATTTGCAGCTTTTCCATAGTGGCAAACATAAAGTCCCAATTCAGATTGTCAAATGCTTTTTCTGCGTCCACGAAAAAGAAACCAACCTCCCTATCACAAAGCTTGTCATAATATTCAATAGCGTTTATTACTGTCCTTAGATTGTCTTTGATTTGTCTGTTAGGTAAAAATCCTGCCTGTTCTTCTGCAATGAATTCCACCAGCCATCCTTTTATTCTCTCTGCCAAAACTTTTGCAAATATTTTATAGTCATTGTTCAATAACGAAATTGGCCTATAGTTTTTAACATCAGTCAAGTCCAGTCCATCTTTCGGAATCAGTGATACGTTAGCTTCGTTCCATGAATCAGGAATTTTTTGGCCTTGCATAGCTTCATTCATTACCTCTCTCAGAAAAGGTGCCAATTCGTTAGCCATCACTTTGTAGAACTTTGCTGTTAGTCCATCTGGTCCCGGTGCTTTCCCCAGTTTCGTTGATTGGATGGCCTCTTTTATTTCTTCATCTGTCACTTCTCTGTTTAATTTTTCTTTCCATTCCTCCGACATCGTTGGTAGTTTCATTTTCTCCAGATACTCCTCTATTGAACCCCTATTCACGTCTTTTTTCTGGTACAGTTTTGCATAAAATTTATAGAAGGCTTTACTGATGGCTGTTTGGTCCAATAATATTCTATCTTCCTCTCAGATTTTAATTATAGTTTTCTTCTCTTTTTTCTTTTTCAATTGCCAAGCTAGGTATTTGCCAGGTTTATTTGCACCTTCAAATATTTCTTGGTTCATTTTTTTCAAGTTCTACTCCAATTCTTTGTTGTTCATTGCCGTCAATTGCTCCTGTAATATTTTTATATCCTGATATATCCGCTTCTTCCCTGGTCTTTTCTTAAGTTGCATCTCTTTGGCTTTAATTTTTTCCATTATTTCCTTTCTTTTTTCTTCTTTTCTCCTTCTATGTCTTCCGTTTAAGTCCATCAGTATTCCTCTAATTACCGCTTTGTAGGTGTCCCATACCTTATAAGTTGACACATCCTTATTTATGTTGCATTGTATAAAGAACTTGGTCTCCTTTCGCAGCAACGCCATATTGTCGTCTATCTGCAGCAAGTCTTCATTTATCCTCCATCCTCTTTTTTTGTTTTTTTTCCCGAATCTCCACATAATTGGATTGTGATCTGAGCTTACTTTAGGCATAATCTCCACATCTCTAGTCCACAACGTCAATTCTTTGGAAGCCCAGATCATATCAATTCTTGATAGTGTAAAATGTCTTGCAGAGTAAAAAGTATATTGTCTATTTTTAGGATTTTGTCTCCTCCATACATCCTCCAGACTTTCTTGCTCTTTGATCGCAAAGAATGACTTTGGCAAAAGTCCTCTTTTTTTCTGTGCAATTTTAGATTTCTTGTCTTCTTCCAAGCTTGTAACTCCATTAAAGTCGCCCGCCATAATTATTTGGTCATAAGTCAATTCTTCTAGTTGTCCTTGCAAGTCTTTAAAAAAGTTTTCTTTTGCGCCGTTCGGTGCATAAATTCCAATCACCAAAATCTTTTTTGAGTTCCAAATTATTTCCACCGCTAAATATCTGGCTTCTACATCACTTAAAACTAGTTTTGGCTGTAGCTCCTCCTTTATGTACAGTGCAACTCCTCTCTTTTTCTTTTTGGAGGCAGCTGCAAATTCATTTCCCAGTTTTGCCAATTTTAAATACTTTAAGTCCTGTTTTCTAATATGTGTCTCTTGCAGGCATACTATATTACATTTTTGTTTTAGAAGCCAATGGAAAATAGCCTTACGTTTACAGGGTGAATTTAATCCATTTACATTCCAAGATATAATTTTACACTCCATGGTTACATTCTTGTACTTTTTGCTAAGTCCTTTTCATTGTCCCTAATAAAAACTTCCATCTCATGGCCAGATCTAATGTTCTTCCTTGTTCCACCAAATTCAAATGCCAGTCCTTCCGGTATTTCCCATCTATATTTAATTTTCAAGTCCTTTAACATTTGGACCAGCTCTCTGTATTTTTTCCGCTCCACCAACACTGATCTGGGCAATTCTTTCATGATTCTCACCACCTTCCCATCGACTTCTAATGGTTCTTGGAATTGTTTGCTTCCAATTGTCTCTCTTATACTTCAGGTCATAAATTGCACAATCATATCTCTTGATAACTTCCTCTGCGCTGCAAATTTTGAATTAATTCTGTATGCCACGACCAGGAGAGCTGCAATCTCTTCTTCCTCTCTTCCCAAGTAACCTGCCAAAATTTCTGAAATCTGTTCTTGGGCTGATTTTTCTGTAATCTCCGTAATTCCGCACATTCTAAGTTGTTTTTCCATTTGTTTACATTCAGCTATGGCCATTCTTCCCTTCATACCTCTCATCTATGTTCTCTGCACGTCTGCTAAGGTATCAACTGTATTCTCTACAACATTTACTCTCTGCTGTGTAGCTTGCAGTTCGTTCTGTACTTGATCAATTTTCTTTGTAAGTTCTGCCATCTCCGATTTGAGTGCCTCTTTAAAATCTTTAAAGTTCTCTTGCATCATCTCTTTAAGCTCTCTATTTCCTTCTGAAACTTTTTCGTCCAAGTTTTCCAGCACAGTTTGCCACTCCTTCTTTGACATCGTGGGGCTAGGTCTACCACGGTCCCACGAGTCCACTCTTTTCCTCAACTCCGTGGCACTACTTTACTCCTTTCTGTTAATTTTAAATGTCCCAATTCAGCTTATTTTTTAAAAGTTAAAGCTTGCACGGTCCAAAATGTCGGGTGTCTTTTCTCTATGGTTTTATGTTGAAGTAATCGCCCTTACCCTCATCCAAGATGGCCTACTTCCATTTTCTTTGAAGCCACAGCTTTGCCCTTCTTCAAGATGGCGGCTTTCTACTTCCGCTTTTAGCAAACCGCTTCTCACCGGTCTCTCTATGATTTTGATGCACTTCCTGTTCCTCCTTTCTTCACAGCAGTTCTCGCGATGTTAAAACTTTCTCACAGTTTGTTATCTCCTCTTAGCCGCAGGTATGTAAACAATAATCAGTTTTCAGCGTTTATTTCCCTTTATAATGTCACTTTTTAAAAAATTTAACTTGCCGGAGTTTTCTCATATATATAACAAGTCCCTTGCAGTTTTTAAATCGTCTTTATCTCTTTACTCCTTTTTATAATCTGTCACGTACTGAGAGATAGCAATCTTTACCTTCTTAGATGTTTCTCTTGGGATGTAATTGCTGCTTCAATTATCCGATCAATTCCAATTCCCTTCCTGGTTTACTGAAGCTTGGGCATGTAGGTCTTATGCCAGAAACTGACTCCAGAGCCGTTGCAGAGATTTTGGCAAACCTTTCTTCGGGTGGGACCTCAAGGGTGGAAGGGGGCTCGTTGTGTAGAACCCCCCTCACACCCGAGATCAATGCACCCTCAGGTTCTCGAGCATACTTGCCTGTTCCCCACCTGGGAACAGGGGGCTGCGGGCAGTTTGCGCCCCTCCTGCCTCCACAAACAACGGCACGGACAGCCCAGCTGTTTGAGCTGCATTAGACCTCCATGAATCCCAAACTGGAAGTCCGGTCCAAAACAACTTATATCACCTCCTCTCTTCCCTTTCCCCCCATTTTTTCCTTACAACAAGCCATATGAGGTAGGTTACAGTGAGTGTGTATGACTGGCCCAAGGTCACTCAGTGTGCTTCTATAGCAAAGCAGGAAATCAAAGCTGGGTAGCCTAGATCCTAGTCTGTCACTCTAGACACTACACTACACTGCCTCACATTTATTCCCTGTCTCTGCTTCCTCTTTTCTTCCCCATTCTCTCTTAATATTAAGGTTAACTTTACTCACAAGCATCTTGTGAGGCATCTTGTCATTTGCTTTTTGAGACTCCCCTGTCCATGTATTTGTTGACACTCACATGGAATGTTAAGAGATTGGGGAGGTTGGATTTCCCTTTACAGAAGCTATGCTGATTACTCTTCAACAAGTCTTGTTCTTCTGTGTATTTAACAATAGCACTTCAATAGCATTCTTGAACAATTTTTCCTGGGCCAGATATTCAGTTAACCAATCTATAGCTTCCCAGCTCCTCCCTCTTTGAAAATTAATGTTGGCTTGTTTTCAATGTTTGTGGTATTCGGATTGATGTTAATGAAAACAAAATCTATGTGAAAATTAGCATTTTTATTTTTAAGCTGTTTGACTTCGATCATGCAGGTATCCAAGGCCCCTTTGGGGGAAGACTGGGACTCACTGTTGTTTCTTAAATCTAAGCATGTTATGTTCAATTTAAACGCAAGTACTTGTTTGACTATCATAAATTACAACATATTCCTAGAGGCTTACGGATACAAAAATCACCCAGCATGTTTGCTGAGGATGATGACTTTAAGTCTAAGTGGGCAGCAATACTAAATAAGTGATGATCTTATGTTGCTACTGATTAAGAGATGCAAAAAATAGGTAGAAGTTCTAACTGAAAAAACTGAGTGGGCTACTGAAAACATTAAGGAGACAGTCACTACCATAGATTTTGATGTGTGAGTTAAGGAATAAGAGGAGGTGCTTGCCTTTGAAAAGAGAACAAAAGATATTAAGATTAAAAAATTTAAAAGAGATAACCTGGATCATGCAAACAGAAAGGTGTATCTCTGGTGGGACCAATCCTCTGAAGGCAGGAGTAAAAAGAGTAAGATTAGTTGGGCTAGGAGAGTTGAAACCTTTTCGGACCTGGAAACATTGGGTCTGTCGGGTGCTGAGAGTTCAGGTGATGAGGGCACTAGCTCTAGGAGCCTTGGAAGTCACACGATTTATAATCAATGGCCTTTTTTAGGGCAAGGTCCCAAATGTCAATACCAGAAAGGCAAGAACAAATGTTAATATTCAATCTCTCCTCTTGCCCTGTGAGTGAATTAGAGAAACGTGTCCTGAACAGAGGTCTGAATTTTGTACCCACACCAAAATATAATTCTTTTCAAACTAGAATTGATGTATTTAAGCATGTTCGGCAAATTAAACTCAAAATTGGGGGGGATGGGCATTGATATTGACACACAGAAAGAAATTTTACCCAGCAAATTGAGGAATAAATCCTCCTTTATACCACCGGTCGTTGACCACAGGATTGGCAGTTTCGAGTATTTGGTCCTTAAGGATATTGAACGATTAGAATCATCATTTGTGAGTAGCTGGAATAATTTGTCTAGAAGGGAACAGAACACATTGGCTGAGTTGGAGAAGGATGAATCCATTGTTATTAAGCCCGCTGACAAGGGAGTGGGGATAGTGATATTGGATAAGGATGTTTATGTTAATGAGGTCCTGGAGCAGCTGCAAGATGAACAGAGCTATAGAAAGATTACAGGGATCCCACATTGCACATACAACAACTTATAAGGGTAGTGCTGAATGAAGCTTTGGCCATAGGAGAAATAGAGGACTTGTTATATAAAGCTCTGATTAAGAAGTCACCTAAGGTACCCGTTTTCTATGTACTCCCAAAAATTCATAAAGGGGTTTTTCCCCCACTGGGGAGACCAATTGTGTCTGGTTGTGGGTCCTGCCTAGAGCCTTTAGTTATTTACCTTAATACTTTCCTGCAGTCAGAGGTTAAGAAGATTCCATCTTATGTGAAGGATATGGGGGAGTTCATAAAACTAATGGAGGGAACGAAGATGGAACAGGAGTATGTATTAGTTACCATGGATGTCAGTTCCTTGTACACATCCATACCACAGGAGTCAGTATGAACAATGATAGAGAAAACTTTACGTAGTAGACAGAACCCTACCCCCACTACAGAGTTCTTACTCCAACTACTAGACATTGTAATAGAAAAGAACTATTTCAAATTTATAGATACGTTCTACTAAAAAACAAAAGGGGTGGCAATGGGCTGCACCACGGTGGCAAGTATTGCCAATTTATCTATGGCACAATGTGACATATTGTTAATATGTCGAACCCCTATTATGCAAATATCTGCATCTTTAAAAGATTCATAGATGATTTATTCTTTTTACTAAAAGGACCAATCGAAGTGACTGATTTCTGTGAATGGCTTAATTCAAGAGATGAGAACATTCAATTCACCTGGCAGTACAGTGTTAAAGAAATACAGTACTTAGATGTAACAGTGTATAAAGATGATAGTGGCATGTTATCTATATGCCACTGTAGAAAGGCAACTGATAGGAACTCATATCTTACCTTTGACTCGTTCCATCCGGCACACTTGAGGGAAAATATTCCCTTTGGTCAACTGTTGAGATTGAAGCGTAATTCCTCTAACACGGAAGAATACAACCAAGGGAGGGAGGAGATGTGTACGCTGTTCTCTCAAAGAGGATATTCTGAGAGGATTATAAAAAGGGCTATGAAGAGAGTTGAGGAGACCTCGATGGATAGGTTATTTGTGCAAAGACCAAAAACACAAACTGAGAAAGTATGTTGGGCAATGGACTACACACCTCTGTCAAAATCATTAAACAGAATTGTATGTAAATACTGGCCATTAGTAACTGAAATTAAAGGATGTGCATCCCCACCTTCAGTAGGATATAGATGTACAAAAAATATAAAAGATGTCTTAGTACACTCTGATTTATGGAGACCAGAGACTGTGAGAGAAAGGGCTAGAGGAAACCACAGATGTGGACACTGCTCCATTTGCAATTTGATTTGGGAGTGAGACCGCATAACTATACCTGAGGGGTGTGTGATACAATTTGATCATTTCTCAACACGTCAGATGGGAGGAGTGGTATATTTAATTATGTGCCCTTGTCCCAAAATATATGTGGGAAACACTACTAGATCCTTCTGGATAAACGTGTTAGAACATATATCCAGGACAAGGAATAGGACCATGGAAGCTCCGCTCACACAGCATTTCTTAGAGTTGAATCATGGTGAAGGAGAATTTAAAGTAGCAGTTTTGTTCGTGGCACAGAGAAACAGTAGTCAGCAAATACAGAGGGTGTTACTCCGGAAAGAGGCATGGTGGATATACAAACTTAGGAGTATGAAACCCTATGGACTTAATAGTGAATTGTTGTTAAATTGCTTCTTGGGGTAATGAGAATATTGCTATTCCTTTAATTAGAAGCAGTGGGTTCCAGAGCATTAGTATAAGAGATCATGTGGTGTAGTAGGAAGCACGCCTGAGAAGGAGCACTGGCGTCGCTCTCCGGATACTAATAAGAAAACATAGAAAGCACAGGAATAAAAATTGAAAAGAGACAGGTAAGCCTTGGATATAAAGTTGATGTTTATTATTCATTTAATACATTTATTTGTTGTATTTTGTGCATTATACAATGTACATATTACTGAATGGCATGTAAATATTATAATGATTAGCAGACACGCCCCCGAGGAAGTCCGTGGGACGAAAATCAGCGTTTGAAATAGCCGGCCATGGTTTGGGTGTCTGCCTTGGATTGCCAACTCTTCTGTCGGCAACCACTGACAAGCACCAGCTGCAAAAAAGAAAAGACAAGAGCGTTACTACAACTGGACTTTATTTACTTACCTTAATTTTCCAGAGTCGTGTCCTTGGGTTATTGTTATGTAATGTGAAAGTAGTCTAAGATACTAATGATGTATGAAGTGTGAGCAGTTGCCACTTAAAAGAATTGGAGTAAATATTTTGTTATAAGTTTTTTGACCTAGTTGGGGGTTAACTCCTAATACCAGCTGAATTAAGGCAGGGGCAGGCATTACCACCTGTTCTGCTCCTGATACCAGCTGGCTGAAAAGGAACAGGCATTGCCACCTGCTCCACTACTAATACCACCTGGGTTAAGGGGGATGTGGGCATTGCTACCTCTTCCACCCCTAATACCAGCTGGGTTAAGGTGGGGGTGTGCATTGCCACCTGTTACACTCCTAATATCTGATGTGTTAAGGTGGGGGGTTGGCATTGCCACCTGCTCCAGTCCTAATACCAGCTGGGTTAAGATGGGGGTGGACATTGCCAACTACTCCGCTCCTATTACTGGCTTTGTTAAGGTGGGGAAGCTGGCATTGCCACCTGCTTTGTTCCTAATAATAGCTGAGTTAAGGCAGAGTATGGGCATTGCCACCTGCTCTGCTCCTGATTCCAGCTGGCTAAAGGGGGGGCAGGTATTGCCACCTGTTCCACTCCTAATATCAGCTGGGTTAATGCAGGGCACAGGCATTGCCACCTGCTCCACTCCTAATACCAGCTGGTAGGGGTGTGCCGTTTGGGTTAATGAAACACGAAAAATCCCGAACCAGCATGCCCCGAATCAATTTGGGGTGATTCAGGGCGATTCGGGGCAGCATTTTGCTAGGCGCTTGCTTTTGCAAGTGTCTAGCAAAAGCCTGCAGGAAGCTTAGCTTCTTAGAAGAGGGGAAGGGGGGAAGGAGTGAGTCACTCACTCCTTCTGTCACCCCCCACCCCTCTTGCATAGGAGGGAATCCTTTGCTTTGCAAATGCAAGGTGCATAGCATTGCACTTTGCATTTGCAAAGCAATGACAGCAGAGATTCCCGCCAAAATGATCAGGTAGAGGAGGGGGAGCAGGAGGGAGGGTGACTGTAGGAGTGTGTGGGAGGTCATGCAAGGGAGGGGGGACTTTAGGAGTCACCAATCCCACTGCTGCATCCTTCTGCCAGCCAATAGATTCAAATCTTTGGCTGAGGCTGCAGCAGGGGATTTAAATTTGTGGCAAGACTGGGACAGTTCTGTTGCTCACTGACAGTTGACTGAGAGAGGACTGAGAGATGAGAGAGACCGCACCTGGAGGACATCTGCCTGGAGGATCAACTGTGCTGGACATCCTGAGAGGAGACCTGGTAGGCCTTTTTTAATTTTTGTAAATTTATTGATGCTGGGCAATGTGCTGCTGTGGCCTGCCTCTGCAAAAAGATGCTTCAGTTTAGTCTGTCTTGGCATGGCCTGGGGGGACATTTTCAGGTTGAGCAAGAGGACCATGTTTGGGGGTGGGGGGGGGGGGTTCAGCATTGGTTGTTGTGCTTGCTTTCTTTAATGTTTCCTTTGTTATTCTTGAGTGTGGGGTGGGCTTGATCTACTGTTTCCCAGGCCTAAAAAATGAGTGTGCCGGCTTTGGGCCTACACAGGCCAGAAGCTCTGCTGAGTGGCTTTGGTGCCTTTCTGCTGGCTGGCTCTCACAATTATGCTTCACAAACTGGATTGGTGTGGCTTGCTTTGCTGTTTCTGGTCCCCTTCATCCACTGCTTCCCACTAGGCTCTTAAAGAAGTGTGCCAGCTTCTGGCCTACACACAGGCCTGCTGCTCTGCTGGGTGGCTTTGGTGCCTTTCTGCTGGCTGGCCTGGCACTCACAAGCATGCTTCACAAACAGGTTGTTGACCATTCGTGGACCTCTTCTGGACTGGACTGCACTTGGAGGACATCGGCCTGGAGACCTCTGTGTGTGGAGGATCAACTTTGCTGCTGGACATCTGGATAGGAGGACTGGTAGGGTTTTTGTTTTAATTGTTTTTTGAATGTATTGCTGCTGCTGTGGCAATCTGCTAGCATATGCTTTAGTTCGGTCTTTATGTCTTGGACTAGGGGGACATTTTCTAGTTGGGTAAGAGGGGGTTGTTTGGGGGTTGGGGGGGTTCAGTATTGATTGTTGTGCTTTCTTTCTTTAATGTTTCCTTTGTTATGCTTGAGTGTGGGGTGGGCTTGATCTACTGTTTCCCAGGCCTAAAAAATGAGTGTGCCAGTTTCGGGCCTACACATATGCCTGCTCTGCAGGGTAGATGTGTTGTGTTTTACCACTGGTTGGCCCTAGCCTTTCGGGGGGGGGGGGGTTCCTGCATGCCACCTAACTTTTAACTCTGGCACCGCTTCCTCACAATGGCTTCATGACTGTCTAGGCCCAAAGCATATCGGGGCCTTGACTTTTGGGGGTTGTGTGTGCAGCGTGTGTTATTGACTCTGTTAACATTCCACCTTTCTTGACAGCATCGTGGAGGAGAGGAGTACCGGCTGCACGACCGCCTGAACATTGCTGGACTGCAGGACTGGTGAGTGAGTCTGGGTTTACATTTGGCTGGGCTTAGGGGTGGGTTCTTGCTAGCTTGGGAGGGGGGAGGCACATTTTCATACCACCACATCCACACCCCACACCGACACACCACAGAAACATTGTTCCTGCTAAATAGTGTCTTAGGTAGGTAGGCCAGTTGGTAGGTATTCAGTGGCTAATTGCCCTCAACGTAATCAATAGGGAAACCAAGCGTAGTTTTTTTAAAAAAACTAAATAGGGACTCAGCAGGAAAAGCATTAGTGAGTGAGAGTTAGGTTTGAATTCTATATATATATACAAATTTGGAATAGCTGTCAATATGCTTCCCATTAGTGCCCCCATAACTAGGGTTCCACTGCCCATCTCTGGCACTCATGGTGGTGCCAGGCTGGCCCGGGCATACTAGTGTGTGAATGTCTAAGGCTGTCACCTGTTATTGGGGTTTAGGGCCAGCTCAATTCCGGAGGAATTCAGATATTTGGCAGGCTGAGGTTTCCCAACATAAATAGGGTCGCTTAAAAAGGCACTTGATTGTTCATCTCCAAGTCACAGAGCCACTAGAAGCACAAATTTAGATCAGGTAACTTAGGTCTTGAAAACAAAGTTGACCTTTGTTTTCCCTTGGTTTCTGAGTAGTTAGTGTAGCTTCTGTGAGGGGAAAGGATGGCAGAGAGGAAAGCAGAGACGGGCCCCGGGGGAAAGGTTAGGGAGAAATCTAGACGGGAGGAGGGGGGAGAGGGGGACTGCTGTGGCAGCCCCCCCATATGAGCAGAGGAGGCCCTCCCCTGCGCTGCTGCTATTCACCAACCTGGCTTCTGGTGACAGGAAGAGGGTTCGCAAGGCTCTCTTTCCTGAGGCAGCTGCTGGAGGGCCACCCCCAACCCGGGTGCGTGAGGCAGGGGCTGGCACTGGGCGGGGGCCTGCTACTGAGCCTCCTCCTCCTCCAGTGGTTGCGAGCCAGCTGCTGGAGGAGGGGCAGCATGTGGTGTCTCCTGGGATGGACGTGGGGCATGTGACTTTTCCATCCCTCACGATCACCCCAGGAACCCAGAGGATGTTGGAGGAACTGCCCGTGAGACCCCCCCTGGGGCGGTCCACCCCAGTTTCCTCTGAGGCCAGCAGCAGGCCTCGCGTGGCTATGCAGGAGGAGAGGATGCAGGAGGAAGAGGCAGAGATTGTGGAGGAGGAGCCCACATCTCTGCCCCTTCAGCCTCGTCCATCCCCACCTGCCCGGCCGAGAGTGGGACACGGTGTGTCTGGCCAGAGCACCTCACAGGAGGTGCCTCAGGGTGGGCCCGAATGCGCTTCTCCTGTGAAGCATGGGCTGCCCTTTTCCTCCGAACTCTGGAAGCACTTCCAGACAACGGAGGATCCCCGAGCAGCCCAGTGCCTGCATTGTAGGCAGCGCGTCAGCCGTGGCAGAGATGTGCAGCATCTCACCACGTCTGGGATGAGGTACCAAATGAGGAGGCACCACCAGGCGGTAATTCTTCGGGAGGAGAGTTCAAGTGGCGCCACACGTCCGCCAGCTAGCCAGAAGAAGGCAGGCTCCTCTGGTGCTCTCCCCCCAAGGGTTCCTGTAGGGAAGGGACACGAAGCCTCTCTCCCGGAGATGCTTGGTACGCAGGGCCCTAGTGTGCCCAGAGAGGGGATCCGGAGGGCGAGCCGGTGCCTCATGCGCCACATCGTCAACATGGTAGCGGTGGATGGGAGAAAATTTTCCATAGTAGAAGACTTCAGCTTCTCAGGGCTGCTCCATGATTCCTTTCCCTGGTACGCCGTCCCTGCTCACACCACATTGAGCAGATTGGTGGTGCCCCCCGTTTTACAGGGCTGCCAGGGACCATGTGAAGGCACAGCTGTCCCGGGTTGCCAGAAGAACTGTGCACTTCACATCCGACATCTGGACCTGCCCAAGTGTGCAGCGAGCATACCTCTCGCTTACTGCTCACTGGTGGGAACCTGAGGTGGTTCTGGGTGGGGACCGGGGGGGGAGGTGCCTAGCACAGCTAGCCAGGGAAGGATGGGAGACCACCGGGCTGGCTACTGCAAGGCCTTGCTTCACGCCGAGGTGCTTGATGTGTCCCACACGGCGGAGAACATCGCTGCCACCTTGAGGAGACAGTTGGAAGAGTGGGTAGGCCAGGGACCCGCCACCGTGGGATGCATGGTGACGGACGGTGGCAAGAATATGAGGGCAGTGGCGTATCTAGTGAGCCGAGAGTGCATCTACTGTGCGGCTCACAAACTTCACCTAGTGGTGAGAGATGCGCTGGGGTTGGGCTCCTCGAAGGAACCCCTTGATCCCCGGACTTGTGAACTCCAGTTACTGATCCAGAAATGTCGGAGGATCACTACTCACTTCTCGTGCAGCATGAAAGCCACGCACGAACTGCGCCAGACACAGGTCAGGACAGGTGTGCCAGAGCACGCTCTGATCACTGACATAAGCACTCGCTGGAACTCCACCTGCGCCATGCTTGAGCACTTGGTGGAGCAGCAGGCCGCACTCCACACGTGGCTCTCCGAGAGCCGCGGTGCGAGTCAGGTGGATGAGTTCAGCCGGAAGGATTGGCTCACTGTCACCCAGACAGTGGAGGTCCTGAAGCCCTTCAAGGACTTCACTGTGGCAGTCTCGTCAGACACGGCGACCCTTGGTCTGGTCATTCCCCTGGTGCACACGCTCCAGAGGAATCTGGCCACCCTTGCAGACCAGGTTGCGCCCCGTGCTGACCTTGTTCCAGCGGTGCGTGCACTGGTGAGAAGGCTGCAGCATGGCAT
The DNA here is from genome assembly GCF_028583425.1 of Eublepharis macularius. Classification (NCBI taxonomy): domain Eukaryota; kingdom Metazoa; phylum Chordata; class Lepidosauria; order Squamata; family Eublepharidae; genus Eublepharis; species Eublepharis macularius. The sequence continues at coordinate 123,779,866 of NC_072792.1, forward strand.
AGTTGCCAGGCTAACTCCTCTCACGCAGATCGAGTCATACATGTTGGCGACCATGTGTGACCTGCGCCTAAAGGGCAATTTTGTTGAGTGGGACGGGAACCTCACCCAAGCCAGAGACACCCTCTCCTCTTGGGTGAGGCGCAGGCAGGCTGAGAGGGGACACCTGTCGATAGGGGGGATGCAAGGAAGGCCCTGCCGTGCGGGTCCCTCTGATGCCCCCTCTGTGCAGGCCCCCTCCCCACGGCCACCACCGGAGTGCCGATGGAGATGGAACTGCTCCGGTGGGCCCTCGTCCCCTCTGGGGTCGTGAGGACCGTGAGAGAGGATCCGACGGAGGCAATGGTCAGGGACTACCTCGCGGAGCCCTGCGAGTCGCTCTCCACTGATCCGCTCAGCTACTGGGCCAGGAAGGAGTCGGTCTGGCCGGACCTCTCCCTTGAGGCGCAGCGGCTGCTCTCATGCCCTCCGACAAGCATGGAGAGCGAGCGCGTGTTTTCTCCTGCGGGCAACATTGTCGGCCCACATCGCACTCGCCTTCTCCCATGGAGAGTCGAGCAGTTGACCTTCCTGAAGGTCAACTCTCGCCTCTTCGATTTCTCAGGACTGGACTTGCAGAGTGACTGAGGTGAGCCCAACTTGTGGCCTGCATCCTCTGTGAGTCCAATCCTTTGGAATCGCGCTCTCCCCTGCATAAAACCCTGTAGACGCAGTTAAAACCGGCCAGTAGAGGGAGGGTGGTTAGGAACCAGTGGCAAAGGGAATCCACCCAGCAATTTGAAAGCCCCCCCCCAAGGGAATTCAAAACATCTCCCAGCACTGAGACAGACCCTGTGGGACCAAATTTATTCTGAAAAATAATGCCCCAGAAACATGGATTGCCACTGGAGGGAGAAATAGGTTAGATAAGGATTGCTTAGGTGGGGATTAGGGAATGGGAAAATGTCAGATCCTTCTGTTTGGAATGTTTAAAATGTTTTTCAGTGTTTAAGTTAAAAAAAAAACCAAAAAAAGTTGAAATGTTTGTTAAGAGTTCAAATTTTCTTTTTTTTTTTAAAAAAAAAGTTGAAATGTTGGTGTTTGGTTTGCTTGGGGGGGGAGCGGGAAGAGTTGGGGATGGGCACCAGCCAATGATGATGTCTCGCAGATGTTTCCAGTTACATGCTGATGCTGGTGTGGGGGCGGGGGGAACCTCTGCAACACCGCTCCACAAATACCAGTGGTCTGTGCCTAGGCAGTGCCAGCTCCAGCTTTGTGTGGCTGAACTGAAAGCATAGCCAAAGAAAATGACATTGGTTCTGCTGGACCTTGTTGCAGTGGTTTCCCCCCATTAAGTTTGGTGATGGAGGGGTGGTTGACAGATGGGCTCACGCGCCTAGAAATAAATTGTGAAAGAGAAGAAGTCTTTGTGTGGTATTTTGTTGTTATGGAGGAGGTGTCAAGGGGATAAGCAAATGAGTATTTTATTTCATGATAGTTGTGTTATTTTCTGACTAAGACAATGCTGTTCTGCCTGTGGGTGTGCCCTGCTGCCGTGTTGCCTACATCTGTCCAAGACAGAAAGTGTTTTCGACCCATTTTGCCCTCCCGCTGTGCAACCCACATCTTGTACTGCTGTTTTCAAGTTTTGCTGATTGTCTGATATTAATTGAGTTGTGTTATGTTTGTGTAGTGTGACTCACTGCAAGCATGCGGTTATCATGCCCTTTTGTGCCCTACTGCTGTGTAAATTTAAGCTCTTCATGAAATAAAGTGTTTTTGAAAGGTCTTGTTATGGTTTTGTTGAATCTCTGATTTGAAGTTAGTTGTGTTGATTTTGTCTAAGGGACTTCTTTTTTCATGCCCTGTTGTGCCCTCCTACTGTGTAACCCAATTCTGTTCAAAATTTTAGGGTTTGTTAAAACAAATATGTTTTAAAGATTCTCTGATGTGTAGTGAATTGTGTAGTCCTTTTGTGTGGGAGACAATTAGTGTGATTTGATGTGATTTGTTGACCTATTGTACTTTGAAAGTGAGAAAATAAAGTTTTTTTAAACTTGAATCATTGTGTGTGTGTTCCCTTCTTTGATATGAGGTTGGTTCCCAGCATTGGGAACAATGGGGCAGGCTGGCCAGCCTTCTCTGTAGGTGGAGGAGTTGTCAGGGGGTGGTTGTCTGTGTGTCAGGTCAGGTGCTCTTTTCCAGGGACAAATTGGCACTCAGAAGTTTGCCCACCATTGTGGCACCCCTGGGCTGTGCGGAATTGCCCTGGGAAAGAGAGTTTAGAAGTTCCCAAAGGGGGAGGGCTGGCCAGCCTGTTCCTGGGGTTATGGTGGGTGTGGGGCTGCTGGGGGAAGATTTGGGTCTGTGAGGGGCTAATGTGGGGATTTGGGTCTGTGTGTGGCAGCTGGGGGGGAATTGGGTTTGTGTGGGGCAGTAGGCGGTGGACTTTGGGGGCTGAGCCTTGGTGGAGGGTGGGAGTAGAGGTGGGAGAAGGGCCCCTGAGGGTTGGGGGCATTTTGCATGCAAAATGCCACCCTTGGCAAAGGAAGCCTGCCTCTTCATTTTTTCCCCATAGGAAAAAAAATGAATGAAGATCAGCAGCAGGAACCTAAAGCTATGCCCTTTTTTAGGCGAGGATAGGGGGACCTGGTTTTGGCGGCCATAACATGGCCCCCCAAAGTCCAATCAGTCTGAAACATGGGGGGTTGTTAGAAGGGAGTTAGAGGAAGGCTCCCACCAATTTTTGCTTGATTTGGTGGGAAAATGCCTCCCCCAGGCTTCAGAGAAGCCTGGCGAGGCTTTTTCCCGTTGAAAAGCTTTCCCGAACCCCCGAATCAACCCAAATCGACCCCGAATCGCTATTCCCGAATCGGCTTCTTGATTCGGGTATCCCTGAATCAGGAAAGCCGAACCACTGTGCCTTTGCACACCCCTACCAGCTGGGTTTAAGGCTGGGGTGGGCATTGCCATCTGCTCTGCAACTAATACCAGCCGAGTTAAGTCATAGGGAGGGCATTGCCACCTGGTCCGCTCCCCTTCCCTGCCTGGGCTTCCCACCATGGCATGTTTTCTGGAGCAATATGGTTACCTGGGCTTTCCTCTGCTGCAGCACCCTCTGGTGGTGCACCCGGGTATAAAGTGAGTCATCTGAAACACGCTTACTCAATTATATATTAAGATTGACTCCATTTGTTAAGCACACCAGCTTCTTCTTGGCATTGTTTTTACTCTTCCTAATCAATGCTACATATTTTAGAAGAATTTCTATTTATTTGGTTTTAATTAATCTCTGACTTCTTTGCATCTGAATTTTTGGGATTTATTAACCCACCAAATTTTAATTAGCGGCCACTTTTTAATAGAAATTCAGAGCTCAAAAATTTGAATATGATCGACAAAATAGTATCTGAAGAAGGGAGCTTTGACTCTCAAAAGCTTATATTCTGAAAATCTTGTTGGTCTCTAAGGACTCTAATCCTGCTCTTCTACTGCAGACCAACATGGCTACCTACCTGAAACAATTCACAAAATGGAATTCTTCTGGAAGCTAATGAATATCTTTCCTTGTGTTCCTTTAATGGTGAATCATTTTGAACCAACTCACTATGCAACAATTTGTGTTGTTATGGAAAAGAGTCTTTATACACAATCTATGCACATTTATAGGTGCATAAGCTCAGAAAATCAAAATGTTAGCCAGTTTCACATGGAGCTATTTTATTTCAAAGCTTTTCTGTTTCTACCAAAGTCTTGCAAAACTATCAAAAATACTTGCTTGATTTTTTTTTCTTTGCCGAAAAGGCTTCAGTAATATCTCTGATGCACAGTCCAGCACTTACATTGTCAGATATAAACTGTCATGCATAAGCTTACTCACTTGAGGTAAGCTGTGTTTTTTCCCCACTCACATGAATAAAATATGTTTATGTTTCCCATTGCAACGGTAAAAGAAAGGTGATCAGATTTTTATAGTGTGTCTCCTAGGCACACTTCTGGAATGTTCATAACAATTTTGCAAGGCTGAATAATTCCACACAAATAGTGAGACTGACTGTACAATCACTGCTGAATATACAATATCTCTACTTGTGTTGATGCTCTTAAGGCTCCTATACATACACAAATCTTTTAGTACATGGATATATAACAATGATGGCATGGCCTTCTTTTGTGAGTCCATTACCATGCTTTCTTTATTTGCTGCTTGTCACTGATTTTGCATGACATGACAGGATGCTTCCTTTGCTTTGTTTAGTTAGAGTAATATTGTTATGATCACAGAATAGTATGGTCTGTGGTGCTGTTAGCACTGGTGAGAATAAACCTTTACATTTATACAGTAGTAATTACTGGTGAAAGTAATAGCATGATTGATTAAACTCCCAAAATATACCAGGAATCCCCTTTGTGACATGGAATTTAATTATTAAAATGGGGAGTCTGAGACCAGGTATGCTTAAATGTGTCACATAATCAGGAAGTTTAGTCCATTAGGACTAAAAGTTTGTAAGCCTTTATTCTGATAATTATTTTGAGCTGCATATGGAAGAGCAATTTTATTGAGGCCAGCCTGAATATTTTATCCCATAAAGGTAAAGGTGCCCCCCTGTCCAAGCACTGAGTCATTACTGACCCATGGGGGGACATTGCACCATGACATTTTCTTGGCAGACTTATTTTACAGGGTGATTTGCCATTGCCTTCCCCAATTTTAGCCCATTGACAAGAGTATTCAGACCAAATGCTTGGATACTTCTCTCAAACTAAGAAAGATTGGTTGCAAGGTGGCGCGAACCTTTCTCCTCTGCAATTCAGATAACCATTAATGTGCACCAAGCCATAAGAACATCCAATTATGTAGATCCACTATTACTCTTTTTAAAGAGGAGAAATCATGCAAGCAGTGAATCAGTGGAATTGGGGGGCAGCTAACCAGCCAGAATTTGAAAGGAAGTAGGGGAGATCAAAGCAGAGAGGGAAGAAAAGATAGAAATAAGATTTAGGAAGGGCAAGAGCCCTGTAGCGCAGAGTGGTAAGCTTCAGTACTGCAGCCCAAGCTCTGCTCATGACCTGAGTTCAATGCTGGCAGAAGCCAGGTTCAGGTAGTCAGCTCAAGGTTTACTCCCATCCTTCCAAGGTCGGTAAAATGAATACCTAGTTTCCTGAGGGTAAAGTGTAGATGACTGGGGAAGGCAATGGCAAACCACCCCATAAAAAGTCTGCTAAGAAAACGTCATGATGTGACATCCCCCCATTATTATATTTATATCCCGCCCTCCCTGCAAGCGGGCTCAGGGCGAGTCACAACAGAAGATAAAATATACAAGATAAAATCACAATAAATTAACACAGCTTTCTAATAAAACACCTGCTCACCGTATAAAAACCATATAACATCTGACGGAGGTGGAGGTGCGGCTTAACCATGCGTGGTCACTCATATATGGGGGGGTAGATGGTCAATACCCCCTGTAGACATAGAGGAGATCAGGAGAGAGGCTCATTTGGTGGAAACCCTGATAGCCTCAACCATACGCCTGGTGGAACATCTCCATCTTACAGGCCCGCCTGAAGGAGACAAGATCTTGGCGGGCCTGAGTATCCTCAGACAGAGAGTTCTACCAGGTCGGGGCCAGGACTGAAAAGGTCCTGGCCCTGGTTGAGGCCAATCGAGCCTCCCTGGGGTCAGGGACCACCAGTACGTGCATACTGGCTGATTTCAGCACCCTCCAGGGAGTATATGTGAAGAGATGGTCCCTCAGGGATGCTGGTCCCAGTCCATTTAGGGTTTTATAGGTTAATACCAAAACTTTGAACCTGATTTGGAACTCCATGGGAAGCCAGTGTATCTGCTGCAGAACTGGAGTTACATGTGTCCTGAAAGGCTCACCCATCAAGACATGGGCAGCAGTGTTCTAGACCCGCTGTAATTTCCGGGTCAGACTCAAGGGAAGCCCTGTGTAGAGCGAGTTATAGTAATCCAATCTGGAGATGACCGTTGCATGGATCACTGTTTCCAGGTCACAGGTCAAGAGATAGGGAGCAAGCTGCCTGGCCTGCTGAAGATGGAAAAAAGCAGACCAAGCTACTGCCATGACCTTGTCCTCCATTGATAAAGAGGACTCCAGCATCATGCCAAGACTTCTGACCGACAAAACGGGCACAAGTGGTGCACCATCAAAGGCCAGAAGCTGGATCCCCCCTCCAACGTCCCATGACCTAAGTACAGGACCTCCATCTTCATGGGATTTAATTTCAGTCTGCTCTGCTTCACCCAACCAGACATGGCATCCAAAGCTTTAATCAGGGCTTCTGGAGCCGAACCAGGCCCGCCATGCAACAACACATACAACTGGGTGTCATCAGTGTACCGGTGACAACCCAGTCTGAAACTCCGTGCCAGCTGGGCAAGGGAGTGCATATACAGATTTAACAACAATGGGGAGAGAATCACCCCCTTGGGGATGCTACATACAAATTATTGGTGTGCAGACCCCCTCTCCCCTAGTGTCACCCTCTGTCCCTGACCATGGAGAAAAGAGACAATCCACTTTAAGGCAGTCCATTGTATCCCCACATCAGCAAGTTGGTGGGTCAACAATTCATAGTCAACCATGTCGAACACTGCCAAAAGATCCAAGAACACCAGCAGCGCCGACCCACCTCAATCCAGATGTCTACAGAGATCGTCTGCGAGGGCGACTGTGTCAGTCCCATGACCCAGGCAGAAGCCAGACTGGAATGGGTCCAGGACCAATGCATCTTCCAAGAAAGTCTGCAGCTGCTTCACCACTGCCCATTCAATCACCATGGGTCAGTAATGACTTGGTGCTTGCCCAGGGGACTATGTTTACCTACTTTTTATAAGGTTTAGGAAAATTAAGATGAGCAGGAGAAATGAAGTTATACTCTGACTCTCCCAAAGGAAGGATGACATCTTGTTTCCATGGCAGAAGAAGATTTTAGGGTGGAAAGCAATTCAAAATGGCATGGCCTAACAAGCCATTTTATACCTTTCTACCTGACTAGTGCCAGACAATTGCAAATGGAAGTTGTCAGATCTCTTATGGGGCAGAACGAGAAAGCACCTTGAATATCTTAATGCCTTTGCAAGATTTCCTCCACCCCCAAATAGGGGGCCATGTTTCACAGGCATGGAAAAAATCACAAAATTCTCCCTAGTTTTTCCAAGTAGTTGGCATAATCATACTGCCCCCTCTCTGACTTGAACCTCTCTGGAGAGATGATATAAAGATTTTTTTCCAACTAAATACATTAATAATACTAATCGATAAAGCGTGACCTGACCCGGCTAGCCCAGGCTAGCCCAATCTAATTAGATCTTGAAAGCTAAACAGGGTCAGCCGTGGTTGATGGGAAACCACCAAGGAAGTCCAGGATTGCTACACAGAGGCATGCAATGGTAAGCCACTTCTAAATGTCTCTTGTCTTGACAGCCCCATAGAGTTGCCATAAGTCAGCTTTGACTTGATGGTTTTTTGTGTTTATGAGTAATGTCCTTATTTTCTTCTTTCAGAAATTGGGGGAAAAACCTTTGGAATAGTATTTGGAAGTTTTGAAGGTAAGGCCATTACCAGTAATTGTGGGTGTGTTTCTTCAAAAAACTGCTCTTGCATCATCTCCAGTCTTTCCTTATGATGTGCTCAGTGTATTCTAGTGAATATTCAGAGTTTATGGACAACTGTCTCAAGAATTGAGGCCATGTCATAAATGCTTTCTCCTGTGCTCAGTGAAGAGTCATCAGTCGAAGAGCTGCCTGCAGTTCACCCCCAAACTGCCACAGCTGCAGATGACCTTGAGTCACATGAAGAGCAATCAGATATCCAAGTACAGGCTAATCAACTAGCACAACCTTCAGCTGTAAGAGACCCAGCATCAGGGAACTCTGATGCAGACAAGGCGACAGAAGCCTGCTCCTCCCCTCCCTCTTTGCTGACACCCTTGCAGCGGCAGCGCTGTCAGAGATGGGTAGAGCTTCAAGTATGATTCATGAGTAGACATGGGCATGAATGGAAAAAAAACCCAAACACCCTGTTCATCGTTCGTTCCCATCCACGAACAATGAACAACGAACATGGACAAACATGAACTGTTCCCAGACATGTTCATTGTTCGTTGTTCATGGAGGCCAGAACCACCCCCACCCCCAAACCCCCCACTTAGCCCCCCTCCCGTCAAACCCACTTACCTGGCCCTTTAAAGATCCCTTTAAACTATGTGGAGAAACAGCATAAGGAAACTGACCTGAGAGTAGTGGTTTTGGAGGTGTTAGGAAAACAACATTCTGTTACTTTGCAGGTACCCCTCCAACGCCGGGAGGTGCATTGGATTCATAAGTTGAACACAATGCACCCCTTTGGGTTGAACCATGAGCTTTCTCTTAACTGTTTTTTGTAGTAAACGTTTTCTATTTGTATTTAATGGAATAAATGTGTATATATGCGTGTTCCCTTTAAGACACCTGTTAATGATTAGTCTGAGATTGCTGATATAGGTGTTTTTGGTTCCCTCAGCCACACACGCATAAGAGATTTTCAAGGCTATGCTTTGGGCATGTAGGATTTAAACACATTGGAAATTTCCCTTTCTGCTGTAAAGGTATGTGTTTGTGGTTTGGGTCATGAAATATTTCTATGTAGACCAAAGAGGCTGAATAATAAAAAAATTTATTGTAGCATTCCACACGCTCCTGATGAAGGATTCCGATATCTGCCACAGATAGCCGGCCCCAGATTGAGCGTGGGTTGGAGCTTTGCTTCACGGCTGGGCTTCACCATTCACCTGCCGAGGGGAGCCCTGGAAAGAATTGTTATAACTATTCCAAAAAGACTGTGGGAATTGTGTGTGTCTACTGCAACTTGCCCTGTATGATTATGTAAAAGATTATTGTATTGTTGATGTGTGTGCCTGAAAATTGCATCAAGAGATTGTTATTTATTTATTTGAATACAATGATGAAATTTTGTAGCCTTTGCACTCTGAATACAGTGTTGTAATTTTGTAAATTAGTATTGTATTCCCTGTGGATTTTTTCCTCTTCTATTTGCCCTTTAAACTATCAGCTGGCAGATGGCAGGGGGGGATCCCCCCCTGCTGCCTGCCAGCTAATAGTTTAAAGGGCCCTATCTGCTGGCAGCTAGTTTGAGGGGTTACAAAAGTGTCCTTGCTAATGTCCAATACCCACCAAATTTGCAGGGGACGTACTCCTCACTGTTCTCTGAAGACCCCCCCCCCAAGTTTCAGAGAGATTGCACCCCAGGAAAGGCATGATCCATGGGTCTCCCCATTGGCTGTCATTTTCTCTTCACAGTGGCAAAAACGGGACTCTCTGCTGGAAGTACTTTGAAGGGTTAAAGCCAGAAGGAAAGCCAGAAGGAGTTCAGACAGAGTTCAGGCCCTCCCTGCCTCCGGTTGCCAAGGGGATTGATTGCAGCAGGTGCCAGACTGTCTGGCTTGATGAACGGCTGACAAAGGCAACGAACGAGGCTTGCAATGACCACCTCTTCGAGCTTGTTAGAGAACAGCAGATTAGGCTGTTTGTGGGTTTTTTCTGTTCATAATGCTGTTCGTGCCCATGTCTACTTATGAGCCAGTGGCAACTGTCAAATGACCTAGATGAATGAGTAGCTTCAGGATGTCTGCCCAATAAGTGGCTGATGTTTAGCTCATTAGGACTTAGCCATAAAAACGGCTGGAAGAAGCATCAGTTTGTGGAAGCAACTAGTACACTTTATGGCTGCTCTACTGACCTTGCTATTGCCCAAACTCTGGAATTATGATCCTTGCACTGGACCTGACTATCGGCTTCTCTGGAACTCTGATGCTTGGACTAAACCTGACTTGTGGCTTCTATAGAGCTCTGACCCTTGGACTGGACTTGACTATTGGCTTCTCTGGAAATCTGACCCTTGGACTGGACCTGACTTGTGGCTTCTCTGGAACTCTGATGCTTGGACTAAACCTGACTTGTGGCTTCTATAGAACTCTGACCCTTGGACTAGACTGGACTCTTGGCTTCTCTGGAAATCTGACCCTTGGACTAAACCAGATTTGTGGCTTCTCTGGAATGCTGACCCTTGAAATGGACTCTGTTTATTCTCTGCTTCCTGGCACTGACTGGCCTCTGCACTCTGGCCTCTGGCCCCTAGGGGACTATGCCAGTACAGGCAATGAATCCCATATGCACCAAAGTGTGTCTTCCAGTGTGCCCTGGAATACTCCAAAAAAAACAGGAATTCCATGACATGAGATTCAACTAGAAAAGAGAATACTTGAACAGCACGGCCTAAGAAATTGTTTAGTGCTAATATCTAGCCAAAGAGAAATACTAAAGAAATCATAGTGTCAAAATGTAATCTAAAAAACATTCCTAAAGAATTTAAAGACTATGTAAAGAACAGATTTGCATTACTAATTTTTTGTTGATTTGGAACCAGAAAAGCTGTAGGCTGAATCCAGAGACATTATTAACAAAGACTGATCTTGTAGCCAAAAGCAAGGAAAATCCTAGATGAATGACTGGTTAAACTCATAAAATTGCTAAATATAAACGAGAAGCAAAAGGAAAAGCTGACAGAAATAGCGTCAGAATTCTAAATGAAGCTTTTCAGCAACTTGCACACAGAAATTAAGAGAACTGTTATGATAACCAGTGCAGAACTACAGACGAGAACAACAAAAAAGGAAGAACAAGAACCTGTTCCATAAGATTCAGGAAATCGAAGGAAAAGTCCAGCCACAGATAGGGTTGCTGAAAATCAACAGTATCCAATAAGGACAAAATAAAGAAAAGATGGAAACAATATAGAGAAAAACTGTACAAAAGAGGTGAAAGGATGACAGATTCCTCTTTGATGAAGAGCGTACAATTTTAGAAAATGAAACAGAAAGTAATTGGAGAAACAAATCATGTGGAGTAGATGGGATACCAGTAGAGCCATTTCAAGCTACAGAAACTGAGTCCATTAAAATCTTAACAAGAATATGTCAACAAATATGGAAAACAAAACAGAGGCCCACAAACTGAAAAAATCAAACTACATTCCATTTCCAAAGAAAGGAGAGGCAAAGGTTGCAGCAACTATTAGATCGTTTCCCATGCAAGCAAAATGATGTTCGAGATTAAATAACAAAGACTCTCACAATATATGGATGAGAAATGCCAGGTGCTCAAGGTGGTTAAAAAAAAAAGAAAGAGGCACTAGAGATCATAATGCAAATTTATGGTGGTTAATGGAGCATACCAGAGAATTTCAGAAGGAAAACAGCCTGTTTTATAGATTACAGTAAAGCTTTTGACTGTGTGGATCATAAACAGCTACGGAAGGTGTTAAAATAAATGGATGTATCTCAACATCTGATTTTGTTGATGCTTGTACTCCAGACGAGAGGCTACTGTTAGGACAGAATATGGGGAAACAGAATGGTTTCCAATTGGCAAAGGGGTCAAGCAAGGATGTATATTATCTTCCTATCTGTTCAACCTATATGCTGAACATATAAGGAAAGCTACCAGCCCCGATCTCAATGGGGCTGGCATTTGCGGGGCCACGGAGCGAAGGAAGGGCAGCTTAGCCTTTTCCTCCCAGCTGGCTCCGATGCAGCTCCCAGCAACATGCAGGGAGCTGTGGGATTTGAATTCAGCCAGCCAATCAGAGGGCAGGCTGGGTGAAAGGGGGCAGAGACCTAGTCCCCAATCTGAGTGAGCTAGTTTTCTCTCAGGTCTGGCTCCGTTCTATTTAAAAGGGAGTTGGCTGGGAGCATGAGGCAGTTGGGCAGCGATTGGAGCTTTTGCTGCCGAGAGCTGTTCAGACTCTGCAGAGCAATGGAGTGCCTCGCTCTGCTGGCTCACTCCTTCGCCGGCGGCCTCAGCTGCCCCTTATGTGAGGGGAGACCTGTCTGGGAGACAGCACAGTGGGGTTGGAAGGCAGCAGGTGTTTTTAGTGCTCCAGTCATTGCAGGAGCATGGTGGCTGCTTTCTCTGGGACCGGCTTCACTGCTGGGGGATGGAGCTCACCCTCAGGTGTGACCTTATTGCCATTGTGGCTTTGCTGGGGAGTGCAGTGGCTGCTTCCTTTGCAGCGTGCAGCTGCCGAGCCCCTTCAGGTACGCTACTGCCTGGAAGGGGAGAAATCCTTGGGAATGAAGGTTGACCCCCCCTCTTTCACCCAAGCCCCTACTTTATAGAAGGAAGGGGTGGGGGAATGTTTATCAGGGACAATGAAAAAGACTTACCAAAAGGAGCTAAAATTTGATTATGGAGTGTAAGATCATATCTTGGAAGGTAAATGGACTAAATTCACCTTTTAAACGTAAGACTATTTTCCACTGGCTTTTAAAACAAAAATGTAATATAGTGTGTTTGCAAGAGACACATATCAAAAAACAGGATGTGAAATATTTGAAACTTGCAAAACTTGGAAATGAATTTGAAGCAGCCTCCAAAAAGAAAAAGAGAGGAGTTGTATTATATATAAAGGAGGAGCTACAGCCAAAATTGGTTCTAAGTGATTCAGAAGCTAGATATATTGCAGTGGAAATAATTTGGAATTCTAAGAAGAATTCTAAGAAGAAGTTACAGTCTCTTATTGTTCACCTTAATTTCGCTTGTAGTGTAGTGGTCCTGGGACGCCCCTTTTGTTCGTGGCTTTCCAGGGCCACAGCTGGGTTTTTTTCCCCCAGGCATCACATCAGAATTAAAAAGGGTATGAAAGAGGACCTGTGGATTTGGCTAGAGTTCCTTACCCAGTATAATGGTGTTTCCTTTTGGCAAAACACTTAGGCTGCTGGCTCAGAGCTTTGGATTCATTCCGATGCAGCCGGGAGTGAGGGTTTGGGGGTCTACCTTCAGGACTGTTGGTGTGCCCAGCCATGGCCACCCGAGTGGCAGGGGTCAGATTTGCTTAGGGACCTTACATTCCTGGAGCTCTTTCCCATTTTGGTAACAGTCACCATATTGGGAGAAACAAAAGGATCTGGTTCTGGTGCAAAAACATGGCTGTTGTCAAGGTTCTCAACAGGCAGTCTTCATGCTCTGAGCGGGTCATGTGTTTAGTGTGCAGGTTTGTTCTGATATGTCTGGAGTTTAATATCTGTTTTTCTGTGAAACATGTAGCAGGCTACAAGTAACAACATCGCTGATGTGTTGTTTCGTTTCCAGACAGAGTGGTTTTTCACCTTGGTGCCAGAAGCAAGACAGGACCCAGACCAATTCCCAGAAGAAATTTGCAACCTTGGGAGCTCTCCATAGTCCAGGGAGTATTATCATCAGTTTCACCTCTACATTTAAGAATTATTGTAGGGCTCTCTCTGGCTTCCTGGCACTTTCTCCCAGGTTGGGGGTGGGGTTGGTTACTTGCCCACTTCTACAACTCTAGTCCTCCATTATCTGGCCCACTTGCAAGACTGGGGTTTTGCACCCCGGACTATGAAATGCTACCTGGCAACCATTGCCTTTTTTAGTAAGGCGCAGGATTTCCTGTACCCATTTGATTCCTTTACAGCCAGGCGGGCCATCGAGGGCTGGAGGTTTCTGGCCCTGCCCCCTCCAGATCCCCGAAGGCCCATTACATGACTAACCTGTTGCGGATTTTGGGGAACCTCCCTTTGATCTGCCATTCTGGATACGAGGTCAAACTATTTAAGGCTGAGTTTATTTTGGCCTTCTTTGGGGCTTTCCAGGTGGGCGAATTAGCAGCTAGCTCTCGACAGGATGCTTCAGGCCAGGTCCTAGCATTGGGGGATGTGTCTTTTAAGGGCACTGGGGTCACTATTATGCTTTGAAAATCTAAGACGGACGAACTGGGGCGGGGAGCTGAGGTCTCCTTAGGTAGCACAATATCTGGTCCGTGTCCCCAGAACACGCTTTCTGCCTACATGGCTGTTTACTCATGGGGTTTGGGTGTCCTTTTTCTTCACAAGGATAGGACACCGCTCATGTTTTTGCAGTTCTCTAGTGTACTGTGTATGGACCTATCGGTAGGTGGGTTCCCCTCTGAAGATTTTGGAGCCCACTCATTTAGAATAGGGGCCGCTACTGCAGCCTCTGAGATGGGCCTGCCCCAGGCCCAAGTTAAGGCCATTGGGTGATGGCAGTCTAGTGCTTTCAGGTCCTACATTTGGCCTGGTGATGGATTTACACTATTGTTAGTTCCCACAGGTGGATGCCAGCTGATTTGGATCTTGGGGCACAGCATCCTATATTGGGCAGGTTATTATGCAAGACAGTCGGGCTGGACTCAGAATCTGGGTCTTCTGGAAGACATTTCCATCCAGTGGTTCAGCATACAGGGAGTGACTTGAGATGTTCTGCTTTCTCACTTTCTCAACCTGACCAAGTGGTTTGGGACGCCAGATGCTGTAGTTATCCAACTCGGTGAAAATGACTTGCCCAAGACTTCCAGGCTGAATTTGCTACATGCTATGCTGAAAGACCTAGAGATGATTCAGATTTGCTATCCTAAAATGGTGCATCCTCTGGGATTTTATGTTTGCAACAATGGAGAAGATGCAGTTGGGAGAGAAATTTATACAAGCAATAAAGGCAATATATAAAAACCAATCTGCAAATATAATTGTTAACTTGGATGTAACCAAAAAGTTGAAAATAAGAAAAGGAACAAGACAAGGGTGTCCGCTTTCCCCACTTCTGTTTGTAATGGTACTGGAGATTTTACTTAGGCAAATAAGAGAAGACAATTCAATAAGAGGATTGAGGACTAAAGGATTTGAATACAAAGTAAGAGCTTTTGCTGATGACATAATGATGATAGTGGAAGATCCAATAGAGTGCATGCCAAAATTGATGAAGAAAATGAAGGATTTTGGAGACATAATGGGTTTTGTAATTAATAAGGTGAAGTTCAAAATATTGTGCAAAAATATGACTAAACAACAACAAAAGGAGTTGATGGACAAGGTGGAATGTGAAGTAGTGAACAAGGTTAAGTATTTGGGAGTGGAAGTGACAGTGAAGAATATTGACTTATATAAGAATAACTATGACAAGTTATGGCAACAAATAGATAAATATATGATTAGATGGAATAAAATGAACTTGTCATGGTTAGGTCGTATTGCAGTAATTAAGATGAATGTTCTTCCAAGAATGATGTTTCTACTACAGACAATACCTATTGTTAAAGACAGTAAACAATTTGAGAAGTGGCAGAGAACGATGTTAAACTTTGTTTGGGCTGGAAAGAAACCCAGAGTTAAAATGAAAGTACTTTACGATGCGAAAGATAGAGGAGGACTACAATTACCAAATTTTAAATTATACCATGAAGCGATATGTCTGGACTGGATAAAGGAATGGATGACATTGAAAAATTTGAAGTTGTTAGTACTGGAAGGATATAATAAACTATTTGGATGGCATGCATATCTATGGTATGACAAAGTAAAAGCAAACTCTATGTTTTTACATCATTATGTAAGAAGAAGCTTGTTTGCTGTATGGATTAAATATAAGAAATATATAGAAGAGACTATACCAATGTGGATTATCCCTGCGGAAGTAGTAAATCCAAGAACAGAATATGCAGGGGAAGACTGGTTGACATATAAAGAAATTCTTGAGATACAACAGAATAACTATATACTTAAAGGTAATGAAGAATTGCCATTCGAATATGGATGGTTTCAATATATGCAGATAAAAGACCTATATGAGAAAGACAAAAGGAAAAATGGTTTTAGACTAAAAAACTCTGAGATAGAGAATTCTTTGCTTCGGGGGGGGGGGGAGAAAATAATTTCTAAAATATATAAGATATTACTGAAATGGTTTACATAGGAGGAAGTTGTTAAAGTTCAGATGGTCAAATGGGCAATAAACTGTAATAAGGAAATTTCAATGGAAGCTTGGGAAAAGGTATGGAAAAATGTAGTTAAGATTTCAGCATGTACCACTGTGCGTGAAAATGTATACAAAATGTTGTATAGATGGTATTTAACACCGAAGAAGTTGGCCAATGGTAATAGCCAGATGTCTGATAAATGTTGGAAATGTAAACAGCATGAAGGTTCATTCTATCATATGTGGTGGACTTGTGATAAGGCTAAGCAGTTCTGGGGGGATATAGTTAAAGTTATGTCAGATATTTTACAAAGGAATATAAATAAAACCGGGGAATTGCTGTTATTATGTCTGAACCTAGAAGATTTTGATAAAATGGACAGAGTTATGGTGTTTTATATGATTACGGCGGCCAGAATGTGTTATGCACAGATGTGGAAGACTCAGGAGATACCATCTATGGAAGACTGGATTCTGAAAGTCTTGAATATGGCAGAAATGGACAAATTAACAAGGAAATTGAAAGAACAAGAAGAATTGAACTATTCATTATGCTGGGAAAAATTTAAGAAATATGTGGAGAAAAAGTGGGACATGAAGGGGAAACTGTGGTCTTTGGAGAAGTAGGGGAGAGAGAAACTTACTTAAGGTTAAAAAGGGGTATATTTTACTGTATTTTATTGGATTAGTATAGTATATTTACAAGGGAGTATAATTATGAGTAATAAGGTTATAGGGAGTATATGTGAAATATAGATAATATAGTTAATTGGTATGTAAGAAATAGTATGTTACATATATATATGTAGGGTTATTTTAGTTAGTATATGTACCTATTATTACTTATATAATTTTTATATTTTTAACTAAGATAAGCAATATAGTTAGTGTAGATTGTTAAGATAATTAAAGAGATTTGATAGGTATAATATAGATATATATTACATTATTACATTATTATTATAGACTTTAAGAATGTATATGATATACTTTTTAGATTAAGTTGGGTATGGAAAACTGCTGGGAGTCACCAGAAAAGAGGGGGGGAGGATGGGGAAAATGCAATGGGGTGAATAATGATAATGATTTCTATGTGTATGTTTGTAAACCCATCCAATAAAAAATTCTTTTTAAAAAAAGGGAATATGTTACTGCTTGCCACCCACAAATGAACTGCATCGCTACGATACAGCATCAACACCTTGGCCTGTATATTCGAGTGGGGCAGATAAATCCCCAAGCCCATACCTAAGGCCTTCTCAAGGGCTCTATTGGCCCAATGTCTTGCCCTCTCAATCCCTGCAGGGTCCAAGGCTTCCCGCCACACCCGGCATGGAAGGATTGCCAACCACATACGCAGGGTGCCAGGCCATTGCTCCGTAATGAAACATAAGTCCGCCTCAGCCTATAAAGAGAGGGACTTACCCTTCATGAGACCAAGATCATTGCTCCCAAGGTGAGTTACCAAAATATCCAGCTGCAGACTGCTCCTGCCTTTGAAGAACAACGACAGCAGACGCCACTGGCCCTGCCATTCAATTTTGGGCCATTAGCCGAGGCTGAGCTGGGACCCAGTCTAAGTCTTCTTCACCTAATGGGCCGCCCAAAAGATCATACTGTGGCCACAGATAAGGACATTCATCCTCATCCTCCCCTGGCGAACCACAGTCCCTAAAATGAAATAAAAGTCAATGGATGCACTCAAAACTATCTAAAGGCCGTATATATGACTGGAAAGCACCAGACCCCCAAAGACCCACTTTCTGAATGGCTGGCCTGGGATATCCCATTGCTGCCGCCATTGAGGCTGCCCCAATTCTAAATGAACGGGTACCAAACCTTACACCAGCCAACCCCAACTCAGCAAGGGCCTTACCCATGATGGCCCAAAATTGGTATTTCATCAGTGGGGAGCCCCTGCTCAGCAACGTAACGCCAAAGACTGGGCTCAGCACATGGGCCCAAGCAAATCACAGTCCCTTTGCCCCACTGGTCAGTCTTAGACTGATGCATGTTGAGGGCCACTGAGTCACCCACAAATGTAAGGCCGGACCTGTCTGAGAGGGACTGAGTGACTAGCTCGCTCACCCTTAATGCCCCAAACAAAGCAGTGAGGGCTGCTGCGTGAAATAGGTATGACTTATAATCCAAGTGGCACACCCTAGACCACAATGGTTCCAGGCCACAGAGAACAGCAGGGGAAATGGGTTGTCTATCATCCCGGCAGGTGCCCCCTTCTTGCCACCAACGCTCAAGCATTTTCTTAATCGTGAAATTGTCTGTGACCTTCCCCGATCCCCTAGCCTTACTGGTGAATGCCACTGCCGTCAGCTGCCCCTGAATGGACTTAACCACCAGGCCCTTACCTCTCTGCACAACACAGAAGTGCATAAGGTGCTTAACCAGGATAGACCATACCTGCTGAAGTCCGTTATCCCTTCTAAAGCAATATGTGCTGGAATGCAGGCGGGGAATCTGACACAAGCTTCACTGAAGTCCGGAGTTCAACTAAGCTGACAGGGGAACAAGCAGGGAGCATAGTCCAGGGAGCCAAATCCAAAAGGTCAGAGCCAAAAGAGCAGGTAGAGCAGAGCTGGGTTGCAGTAGAACCGGGCGGGTCTTTGCGCAGGTGCTTCTGCAATGAGGGAAAGGGCGTCCTGGCTTAAGACCAATCACCTCCAAGGCAGTGTTGCATCCTGCTAGGACTCAAGGTCACTACGCTGCTGTTTGAGTGCCTGAAGCCTCGCAGTCCATCTCCTTCCCTGAACAACAAGACACTGCCGCACCCTACGCTGCCTTTCAGGCTCAGGGGAGCTTGGTGGGGATGTTGCCCTGGTCTCAACTGCTGGTGCAGGTAAGGGAACAGCTTCTGTCTCTGATTCTGCCCTGGATTCCTCAGCCTGCTCTGGCAAGGGTTCCTGCTGTTCCACTCCCTGCTGGTCCTCCATGTGGCAGACTCTGGAGGAGCTTTGAACACTCTCTCCCCCATCATCCTCCATGAGGTCTTCATCCTCTGAGGATCAGAGCCCACAACACAATCAAACTTGGGCACTGCCCAATCATATGACCGCTGTGTGCTGGAGGCAATTGCTAATTTTATGGCCCTTTCTGCTTCTAGCATCCAAGGCTCCACAGCTCCTGGGGAATCACAGCTGGCAAAGCGTTGGCCTCATGAGCGAGCAGGTGAAACTGGCCCATCTGAAAGAGACAAAGCATCTGCCACGCTATTATCTAATCCACTGGAGCATTAAAGCTCGGAACAGCCTCATAACCCTTGTGGATCTGGATGAAAGGGAGCAAAGGACATGCACCACCGCCTGGTTGTCGTACCAAAAGTGGACAGTGTGGTTTGCCAGTTCAGTCCCCCACAAACAAACCACGACCAGAATAGAGAATAACTCCAAAAATGTGAGGTCCTTGGTCAGTCCCCTTCTGGACCAATGGGCTGGCCAGTGCTCAGTGCACCAGTGCCCCCTGAAATATACCCCGAAACCGATGGACTCAGAGGAATCAAAGGATACCTGCAAGTCAGCTCTCAACAAAAGGAGACTCCACTATAGTCCCTAAGGAATTTTTCTCAGACCTCTGCTCTCATGCCAGCACTGACTTTAAGCTGATGGTGGGGCAACCTGAGACCCACCATTGCATTGCAAAGATGCCTGAGGAAAGCCCTGCCTGGTGCTACCACCCTGCAGGCAAAATTCAAAAGCTTGACAAGCTGCTGAAGCTCCACCAAAGTTACCTTCCGCTTTGCCCAAAAAGAAGCCAGCTGAGCCCATAGCTCGTCCAACTTCACAGCCGGCAACCGTGAAGTCTGCCGGACTGTATCCAGCTCAGTACCCCAAAAGGTAAGGATTGGGGCAGGACCTTGCATCTTCTCATGGGCCAGTGAGACTCCTCCGCTAACCTGATAAAGCCCTGTAACAAGTGGGCGCATCAGCCGCCACCAGGTGGCACCACAAAAAGGAAATTGTCAAGATAATGGGCCGTATCCCAGCATTGTAGCCTGGATCACCAAGTCCATTTGAGGAAGGAGGTGAAACGTTCAAAGCTCACATATGAAATAGAGCACCCCATGGGCAAAGCCCTATCCATGCAATACTGGCCCCCGAATGAGAAACCAAGCAGCTCAAAATCCTTTGGGTGAACCGGTAGAAGGCAAAATGCAGACTTAATGTCACATTTCGCCATTTCAGCACCAACACTGCAGTGCCTCACAACTTTGACCACTTGGTCAAAGGACATGTACCTTACCGAATGTAAGTGATCAGGAATGGCATTGTTCACCGATCCGCCCTTGGGGTATGACAGATGATGGATGAGCTGGAATTCACCTGCAGCCTTTTTAGGAACTACACCTAGTGGGGAAACTCGCAAACAGGGGACTGGGGGAGATGGGAAAGGGCCCAGAACTCACCCTTCCGCATACTCCTTAGAAATCTTATTATGAACTACTTCCTCCATGCCCACAACAGAACATAAATTTGTGGACATAAAGGGGGCCCTAGGGCCCTGGAACGGAATCCAAAAACCAAACATGAAACGTTCTAAGAGGAAATATGTGTCATGGCGCCTGGGGTAACCTGACAACATCTGCTTAAGAACCTTCAGATTTATTGAGCTCAGCCCCTTTTCCAGCCAAAAGCCGGGAGCCCGCACCCCATCTGCCCTGCCTGCTTCCCCACCTAGACTGCCGAGGGCAGGTTGTAAATGGGTGCGGGCCCCCACAGATGAGGTATTTGTGCTTGAAACAGCAGGACTTTCTGGAACAAACACCTTGCGAGCTAGTCCCAACAGAGGAGCCGGGATTGAACCAGCTGCTTTGCTGTCCCATGGGTGCCCTGTGCATTCTGGTTCTTAAGGACTAAGTGGCTGCTATCAGAGTGGTACCCTGAGTTAGGCTTAGCTGGGGGCACGACCTGCAGTCACAGCTGCTGGTGAATCTTGTCCCACTGCATTGCCGGGTTAAGGGTCGCCCGCATCCAAAATTCCTTTTTTTTTTTTTAGAAAATTTTTATTGGTGAGTATACTTTTCAAATTCAATACATACATTCCCTCAATATCTAATTAACCCTACCCCCACCCTTTTCCTCCCCCCTCTCTATCGACTTCCAACAGCTTTCCAACCCTTACCCCCTCTTATTACTTGATAGTTCCCTTAATCTAAGCACATTCTAATTTTTTTTCAGGTATTCTATCATATATATCAAATATCCTATCAATATAGCATACTTCTATCAATTATACTATCAAATATTCTATCAGTATAATATACATCTATCAATTATACTATCAATATAGTATAAATCTTATACCCCTCAATATAGCAGACCAGTATAATATAATATAATATAATATAATATAATATAATATAATATAATATAATATAATATAATATAATATAATATAATATAATATAATATAATATAATATAATATAATATAATATAATATAATATAATATATAAGAAAAGTCTTAGTTTAAACATATTCTATTTCTTTTAAACATATATTCTATCAAATATACTATTGTCATTATAATATATATTAACACCCCTACTGTGCGCCCTGCCACCAATGTGGCACCACACACAGCACCATACTGCACATTCATTATATAATATACAATCTGATCTACCAACTTAATAGTATATATAGTATGCCCCATCAGTATAATTATTTAACTATTCCCTTATTCATATACTCTGAGAAAGGTATTACTTATCGTAACCTCCCCATCTTAGTCTTTAAAAAATCAGTTCTAAATTTCACCCCTCTTCTGCTATGTTATAATCCAAGCTTAGATTAAAATAGATATAAATTCTTAATGGTAAAGTCACTTCTCTCTTCTGTTTAAAATGTCTTATTTCAAAAGTTCTTAAACTGCCACAGTTCTCCTTTCACATCCCATTTTTTTTCCAAAAATTGTTTCAGTTTCGCCCAGTCCGCCAAATACTGTCCTGGATCCAGGTCTTTGAGTTTTCTTGTCATTTTATCCATCTCTGCCATGTACAGCAATTTGTAAATCCAGTCCTCTACAGTAGGTACTTCTTGCACTTTCCATTTCTGCGCATACAATAATCTTGCTGCAGCTGTCATATAAAATAACAATGTTCTATTTTGCACTGGAACATTCTCCATTCCCAAGTTTAGTAGCAGCAGTTCTGGGTTCTTATTTATTTGGGTTTGTAACACCTCATTAATTACTTCTATTATATCTCCCCAGTACTGCTTCGCTACTTCACAAGTCCACCACATATGGTATAATGATCCTTCGTGCTTTTTGCATTTCCAGCACTTATCTGACATTTTAGCGTTCCCCAGCGCAATTTTCTTCGGTGTTAGGTACCATCTGTATATCATCTTGTATACATTTTCTTTAATATTCGTACACGTTGTAATCTTAATTGTGTTCTTCCACAAGTGCTCCCATGCCTCCAGCGCTATTTCTTTATGAAAATGTATTGCCCACTTCACCATCTGTACTTTCACTGTTTCATCCTCAGTGTACCATTTTAGAAGTATCTTATAGATCTTTGAGATATGTTTCTTGCCTTCTTGTAGCATTACTTCTTCCAATTCTGTATTTTCCATTCTTATTCCTCCCCTTGAACAGTCCGATTTGTAAAGATCCCTTATCTGTCTGTATTGAAACCAACTATAGCAAGGAGACAATTCTTCTTGTGACTTTATTCTTAATGTTGAATATTGTATTTGTGTTATCTCCTTGTAAGTTAAACGTTGCTGTTCATTCTCGACAGTTCTCGGGTCTATTACTTCATATGGGACCACCCAAGAGGGGATTTGATCTTCCAGATACATCTTATATTTCTTCCAGATTGTGAAGAGGCTTCTTCTAATATAGTGATGCAGAAACAGAGAGTCCGCTTTTATTTTATCGTACCATAGGTATGCATGCCATCCAAATATTTTCTTATAACCTTCCAATGCCAGAAGCTTGTGATTTTTCAACGTTATCCAATCCTTTATCCATGTCAAACAAATTGCTTCATAATACCCTCTTAAGTTGGGCAGTTGCAAGCCACCTCTTTCTTTCGCATCCTGTAACACTTTCATTTTAACATGTGGTTTCTTGCCTGCCCACACAAAATTCGAAATTTTTCTTTGCCATTTTTCGAATTGTTTAGAGTCTCGAATAATCGGAATCGTTTGTAACAGAAACATCACACGAGGTAGAACATTCATTTTTATTGTCGCGATTCTGTGCAGCCATGATAAATTCAACTTGTTCCACTTTATCAAATCTCTCTCTATTTGTATCCACAAGTTCGCATCCAAAATTCCTCATCGTACTGGAGCCATGCTCCACCGGTGAAGTCTGAACAGTCCCTGTATATTATATCAATGCATTGAAATAATGGAGCAGCCTGCCAAGGACGAACCCTGGCAATAACCCCTGTGTAGATTAACATGCCAAGGAGCAAGTTATGCCAATTACAGTCAATCTTCCTCCTCTTCAACCTCTCCTTGTCCCTATCATTGAGGTCCTTCTTCTCCTTTTTCTCCAGCTCCCTGAAGAGGAGAGTGAAAATGTCGATGTATGATTTTGTTCGTAGTAGCTGGGGTTAAATGATCCCCCAGGGATATAACGGTGTTGCCAAAAGGCAGAGCGCCGTAGGGGTCAGTTCCATAGCTAGGAAAACCTGGAGAGGTCCAGCTTCATGGGCAGTAACCCCAAGGAGAAAACAGGCTTGTAGAAGATAATACATCCCTGCATGCCAGGCCGCTGGGCCAGAAAAGCCCCGCTCAGCTGAAGGGGTGTACTCTCCCTTTTTGCCCTGCCACTGTGGCCAGGCCGCTGAAGCTTGTTGAAAATTTGCAGAGCTCACTGAGTTGTGTGAAGATAGTGATGTAGTTGGAGGAATGGGGGCAGCCACCTGTCCCCACAGCCACCAAGGCCACTCACTGGTCTGAGATGCCCCAGCTGACTTACCCTCAACTTCAGCGGGCTGCACCACCACTGCCACCTGGCCAGATTTAACTGCCCATGATTGCTCTGTCTGACCATCAGGCTCAATCCCCAGGCCTTCCGCTGCTGGAGCCAGAGTGCTCTTCTTGCCACCACTGAGTCCACCCAACCCTTTAAGAGCAGAAAGCCACTTTAATATTTCTTGTTGAAAAGTAGCATTAGAAGTAGACCTTGCCGCCTTGGTTCTTTTTGCCCTATCAGGTGCTTCCACAGCACAGCCCCAGGCCTGCTCCAGGGCTGCAAGGCCATCCAAAATCTCCTGCCACCCTGAGGAAACCTCTTCATCTTCAGATGACGACAATACTGGTGCAGGCTGTTTGGAAGGGGGCTTCTTCACAGGCTGCTTGCCCTTTACCTTTCCCAGGCATGACGCTCATTGAAAAGGCCAGAAACCAAAATGGCCACAGAGAACAAAATGGCTGCCCAGTACAAGATGGCCACAAACACAATAGCTGCTGCCACAGAATGGCTGACCGGCACCAGATGGCTCCCACACAAAATGGCTGCCGCCGCAAGATGCCTGGTAAAAAGCAATCACAAACTGCTAAATTGGCCACTGCCCCATCTGGCAAACCAAGCCAGGAAGCCTTTCACAGGGAGGCCCTATGTCGGGGAGGGGGTGGTGGTGCCATGGGGGTGGTGATGATGAGGCCTTAACTTTGAAGGAGAAGCCCTCTACACAAGCCAGTTAAACCGGCCTAAACAGTCAGTAAGAGGCCAGGAGGGGGGGAAGGGGCTTTTGTAGCCAATCGCACCCCCAATCCAAACCGTGGACTAAATGCTGCCTCTAAGTTTGCCTGCAGGCCCAGCAGAAGGCCCCTCAACCCCCAAAGTAGGGCTCCACTGGCCCAAAGCCGCTCCACTGAGAGGGGGAGAAATGGAGGCCAGGGGGATCCCAAAAAAGGTGTGATGCGCCAGTATGCAAGCTGGGTTGCAACCCGCAGCCACGAGAGTGGTGCGGAACCACCACAGAAACTACTCCCTTCTTGCAGTGAGTTACTCCGCACCACTGATTGCTCCATGCTGTTGCCACCACACAGCTAGCTCCCACTTGGCCAAGCAGCGTGGAGCAGCCAAACGCCACCGCACTCCATGCCACTGTGACCATCAACTTCGTGCTACCGTCTTCATCATCACCCTCTACTGCCACCGCTTGAACGCTCCCCTGAGAGGAGAACAAGCGTGCTCCTCTCAGCCCGAGCTCCGAGCAATGACTGAAAGGGGGCCAGGTTAGCGGAGCCAGTAGCCTCCGCCTGGCTCTGCCCCCCAGCAAATCCCTATATGCAGGAAAAAATCAGGCCGCCTTTTCCCCTTTGTGACAGCAAACGCGGCTTCCGTCCCAAGCAGCCTTGTATACAGGCTGGGAGGGCCGTATTACCCTGAAATTGAAATTTAACCCATCTTTGAAACTGCAATTTACTAACCCTTACTTGTGTCTGCTAAAAGAATGTGGTAACATAGAAAATTGCTCAACCCCCACCCCCCAACACAGAATAATGGATAACTCATGCATTTTAATAGAAGCCATGAAAATGTATATAGTAGCAGCATTTGCGCTGCTATTATTAAAATGTGTCTATATAAATGCCATAGCTTGTCTCAAGAAAAATTAATGGATAATTGTTTGTGGTCATGTATTACATTTATTCAGATGCCCTTCAGCCCAGCCAAAGCAATTTATTAATCCACTTCATGAACAAAGCTACTGTCACTATTACTATTGTATCTTTGTTCATTTATTTTTTGCTCAGGGTAGAGAAATGAATGTATGATTTTTTTAAAAAGGACAACTTATTCTTATGCCAAAGTTATAGAACAAGCCAAGTTTAACTGTCCAGCTTTAGAGAAAGTAAAAAAAAAAAAGTGCTGAGGAGGAGATGTGCTTTCATAACTTTTCCACATTTTTTTCTCACCCCAAACTTTGTAAAAGAAAAATATGGCCCTGGGATAAGATTATAACATGAAAAAGTAAAGGGTGGATAGCTTCCTCTACAGGAAGGGAAAATGAGAATCAATCTAAAATGAGAAAATCAGCTTAGTACTGCACCCACAGACATTTTGCAACGCATTTAGATAGTTCCATAAAAATACAAAATGCAACATGATGCCAAACAGTTGTGAAAAGACTCTGCTATAGGGTGCAGTCAGACACTGGCCACAATCCAGCCAAAATTTGGTATTTTGAAAAGTCCCATTGTTTTCAATGTGAGTGTTAAGCCCTCGCTTAAATCTCTCCAATGGGATAAACATGGAACTGACAAGCGCTTAATTTTGTACTTATTATACCATTCTTCTATCTTACTCTGGGAGACTGCATACACTAAGGTAACCAACATATCACAGTATGCATTGACGAAGCTTTTGAGATCTATTCACTACATTTGATTACATCTTGTTGCAAGGGTACTCTGGTGCATGAAAACAGAACTTCACTGCAGCCAGCAGAAATATGTCCCAGGAAAACAGGAAGAAGAGATACTCAATTGTTGGTTGTGCTTACAAGGTTCAGCAAAGATTGCCAAAGAACTTCCATGCTGAAGGATTCCTGCAGAGACATGATATTCCAAGTAGTCAGGAAGCTAGCCAAATACCTCTCCAGCAGGTGTTCTCAATTTTAGGGGGAAGACTCTATCCTAGTTTCCATTTCTTCCTGATTCTACTAATTCAACACTACAGATTTTTTTATTGCCTGCGCTTCTGCCTCATCCCCATATGAGGCACTAGTTTAACTGAGCTGCTTTGGCCCAACTGTTAGCATTTTCATCTTTGTAGGGTGGCATTATTTTGTGTTGCATTCACCATGAATGCAACATTCTGTGGTTGCACAGAAGAAAAGAGTCTACTAAATTCTACAGTTGTGTAATTTTTAATTCAATGAATATATGGGTCTCATTACATGAGGTATCTGATGCAAGTTGGGTTTGGAAAAACACTAACCCAACTCATGTGAGACATGTACCTGAGGAATCACCTTTAAAGGGTACTTTCTTCCCCCCCATTCTGGTCAGCAGCCCAGCATGGCACAAGGAGAAGTTTCAACCTTGCCTCCCTTCCATCCCACAGCCTTTTGGTGCCTGAAAAATGCTGAGGAGGAGTGCCTGAGTGTCCCACTGCCAGGGACCACAAGTGAGACCTTGGTCATATGTCTGATGTGAGTCATGTTGGTTTTTTCCCAACCTAATTCATGTCAGGTGTCCCTCGTAATGAGACCCTATTTCACTTCTTAATATGAGTGCTTCACATTTGCAGTACTCACATTAAACAAAACTATAACTGATTTTCTGTAGAATCAGTTCAATTTTGGAAAATACAGAGGAGTTTCATTTAAGACCAGAGACAATTTAGAGCATTCAGTCATACTCAAATGGAATTCTCTATTCCTTTTTGATATGATAAAATTGCCATCTTTTGGCAATTACTGTCAATTTCTGCAGATCTTTAGAATGTATTCCCACATTCTAAAATCTGGTATTTGCCACCACCTGGAGAATGTTTGAAATTTATTGTAATCAAGAAAGTGAAAAAAAGAAGATCGCATCATATATAGAAACATATTTAGAAGAAACAGTTCCTACAAAAAAATAACAGGAAACTAATCAAAGTATCCTGAAATGCTATTAATCCAACATTTCAGATCTTGGAATTATTAATTACCTGTTTTATTTCCAAAGTAAAATTGCTGCATTGTAAATTCTCCATTGACCCATTCTTTATTCTGTAGAGAGCATTGTGCTTGTGCAGTTTCCTGATATTTTATATTATTTCAATTTATATGCAGATTCTCCCTGTATGTTACCAATGTGCATATTGATAAAACTCTCCAAAAACTATTGGTATAATTATATCATGATTCTGTCTGTATAGTATTTTGCCAATGCAGATAACTGCACCTGCACATCAGTAAAAGAACACCCAAAAGAAACTTGCAGCAAGCATAGTATGATCAATGTGCTTCAACCATAAAGACATGCGCACAGGACAGGTTGCCTAGAAAGGAGGGAGGGAGGTGAAAATGAACTGAAGGGACTGAAATCTGGACCCAGCTACGTGTGAGCCATTTTTTTAAAAAATATATATATACTCATTGAAATGGAATTTAAGAGGAATAAATGGAGTGGGAGGAAACACCAGTAACAGAAAATCTGTTGATCCATGAAGTCACTTTTCGTGTGTGGGAGCATCCTGTTTCAGTTTTCATTTAATGCAGGGCGGGAGTTGGAGGAGGAAGCTGTAAAAAGTTAATTTCCCAACGCATATTTCTTCCTTTGCTTTCTGGTGATCTTACCTCCCTTTGCCTTAACTTTGACGGAATTCATTCAAACTTCATTGCCTGAGAACAGCAGACATCACAAATCCCTCCTGTTGAAAGCATATAATTCTTTTTCCAGTGATCTTTAAACAGAGGTGCTTCCTAATAAGCAGTATTCATATTAAAACTCTTGAATTATTTCTAGAAGCTTTTTTGACTAGCAAAACTGAGCATCCCAAATCCAAGTCTCTTTCTGCATTATGCTTACTAGCTTTATAGCTTTCTTTTGCAACTATCAGGAGTACATTTTTAAAATGTACTCCCCAGTGATCCAGGGATGCGGGAGGTATGGTGGTGGGAGCAGATTATGGAAGGGAAGGGCATTGAGACATGGTAGGGCTCAGTGCCCTTCCAATCTGCATCCCATCCCAAGATATACCTGTTGTGGGGCTAGGATATTAAACCACTCTCCAACACTGGTGCTGTGCAATGCCAGGTCCATAAATAATAAGATCAAAACGCTGCAAGATTATCTTGCAGCATTGAATGTGGACCTGGCTTGCATGACCAAGACATGGGTGAGGGAGGGCGAGACGGTCGCCTTGAAAGAACTAGCCCCCCCAGGTTATACGGTCCTCCACCAGTCCCGGACAAGTGGTTGGGGGGGAGGTGTGGCTTTGCTCATTTGGGAGTCTTTCTCCTTCAGACCACTCCCCACCCCAAAAATTACTGGCATTGATTGTGTGGGCCTAGCGTTGGACGCCGAGGAGAGGTTGGCAATATGCGTGGTGTACCGACTGCCTACTGCACCTGCATCTTCCCTGTCTGGTCTCTTGGAGGCGGTGGCCAGCTGGGCCTTGGAATTCCTGAAACTTTTGGTTTCTCAGGGATTTCAACGTCCATGCTGACGATGATGCCTCCATGCAGGCCATTGACCTAATGTCCTCCATGGTGGCCCTAGGACTCTCCCAGTTTGTTTTGGCTCCCACGCATCAAGCAGGTCACACGGTGGATTTGATTTTGGGGGCAGGGATGATGGTGGTCCTGGATGCCTATGATGCAGTGCCATGGTCAGATCACTTTGTTCTGAAGGCTCGTCTAAGCATGCCGCTCCTTTCCCGGGTGGGCAGTGAGCGGATTTATGCTCGCCCGCGGAGGCTTATGGATCCAATTGGTTTCCAGGCGGCTCTGCGGGATCCGATGCCCCCTGGCAGTATGTTAGATGAGCTGGTGGATGATTGGCATGGCCGTCTTTCCGAAGCCATTGATGCTATTGCCCTCTGCTGTCCTCTCCGAGCCCACAAATGGGTAGCTCCTTGGTTTACCAAGGAGCTTCGCCTGATGAAGAGGTCTCTGAGACGACTAGAGCGAGTGTGGAGGTGGGGGCACGACGAAGAGGCAAGAACATCTTATAGGATGTTTATGAAAGCCTATGAGGTGGCAGTGAAAGCAGCAAAGAGGGATTTCTTTGCTGCTTCCATTGCGTCCGCTAGCTCATGCCCGGCTCAATTATTTCGAACAGTTCGGTCCTTGGTCTCCCTCTCTCAGGGAGACCACCAAATTCTTAATTCAACTATTGGCTGCGAGGCTTTTGCGAGCTATTTTGCCGGTAAAATCTTGTCCCTTCGCCGTGGCCTGCCACCCACTGTTGATACAGTAAGGGAACTGGAGACCCCTTGGCCGTCTTCTGGGTCCGTATTAGACCATTTCAGGCTGCTCTCTCAGGACAATGTTGACAGGATCCTGCAGGGGATGAGGCCAACCACCTGTCCTCTGGACCCCTGCCCATCCTGGCTGGTGAAGGCCAGCTCGGAGGGGCTACAGGACCATTTGGAGACCATTATTAACATCTCCCTGAGCTCTGGGGTTTTTCCAGGAGTGTTAAAGGAGGCAGTAGTGCGGCCCCTCCTGAAAAAAAACATCTTTGGACCCCACCAACCTGTCCAGTTACCGCCCAGTGTCGAACCTCCCGTTCCTGGGCAAGGTGATTGAGCGGGCGGTGGCGGTACAACTGCAGGAATTCCTGAATGATGCTCTAGTCCTGGACCCATTCCAGTCTGGCTTCCATCCTGGCCATGGGACAGAGACAGCCTTGGTTGCCCTCACAGACGACCTTCATAGGCATCTGGATCGAGGCGGGTCAGCGCTGCTTGTGTTACTTGATCTCACAGCAGCATTTGACACAGTTGACTATGATTTGTTGGCCAGCCGCCTTTCTGATGTGGGGATTAGGGGGACAGCCTTACAGTGGCTGGTCTCCTTTCTCCAGGGTCGGGGACAGAGGGTGGCGCTCGGGGGAGATCTGTTGCCCCGTCACCCTTTGGTGTGAGGGGTTCCCCAAGGGGCGATACTCTCCCCGATGTTATATGTGCCCCCTCACCCAGTTGGTGCGGAGGTTTGGGCTGGGTTGTCATCAATACGCGGATGACACCCAACTTTTTCTGTTGATGGACGGCCGTCCAGACACGGCCCCAGACAACCTGGCCAGAGCTTTGGAGGCTGTGATGACATGGTTGAAACAGAGCAGGCTGAAATTGAACCCAGTGAAGACGGAGGTCCTGCAGCTGGGACGGGGGCTGCCAGGCGGTTGCCAAGTCTGCATTTTTCCATTTTTCCATCTTCATCAGATCAGGCAACTTGCCCCCTACCTGATGCCCCAGGACCTGGCTACAGTGATCCATGCAACGGTCACCTCCAGGCTAGATTACTGTAACTCACTCTATGCTGGGCTACCCCTGGGCTTGATCCGGAAACTACAACTGGTCCAGAATGCGGTGGCACAGGTCCTGATTGGTATACCTTACCAGTCACACATCACACCTGTCCTGCGCCAGCTGCACTGGCTTCCGGTTGAATTCCGAATCAGGTTCAAAGTGTTGGTTCTTACCTTTAAAGCCCTCAGTGGGTTGGGACCGGCATATCTTTGGGACCGCCTCTCCCTGTACATTCCCTGGAGATTGCTTCGATCAGCGAATAAATATTTACTTGTGGTCCCCGGCCCTAAGGAAGCCCGCCTCGCTTCAACCAGGGCCAGGGCCTTTTCAGTCCTGGCCCCAGCCTGGTGGAACACTCTGTCAATGGAAACCCAGGCCCAGCGGGACATATTATCGTTCCGCCGGGCCTGTAAGACAGAGCTGTTCCGCCAGGCATTTGGTGATTGAAGGGGGCGGTGCCATGTCGGCCTCCCACCTTTGGGGTGGGGGAGGGTTCTCCCCACCACTTCACTTTGTTAATTTGTTTTATTGTTTGTATATTGATTTTAGTTCTTGTTTTTATCGATTGTAACTGTTCACTGCCCAGAGCCCCTGAGGATGGGCGGTATATAAATTGAAAAAATAAATAAATAAATAAATAAATAAGTAAATAAATAAATAAATAAAAGACATGAATATCAATAAAGACCCCAAATATAAAGTGTCATGGACTGATTATGTGAACTATGGTCAGATTAGATATTAATAACTGTGTAGCCCTGTAATCATTAAGAATACAAAATAAAATCTGTTATCAAGACTAGCATATATGGCCAAGATTCTTGTGATACTTGGGTGCATAAAATGTTATGAGCTAGAGCCAGGGAATTGGGTGATTATTTTTATTTTCTTTCTCTTACATTTGTCAACAATTTCAGTTCAGCTCTTTTCTCTGTTGGCTTTGTAGATACATTTGTATTGTATCTACATATTGTAGGGGTGTTATATGGAATTTTTATGGTCTGTATACACACTGCACAATGGGTTGTATCCTATCTCTCCACTCAGCTAAGGGAGGGCAAGGTAATAATAATTCATTTGTATATCACTTTTCTGGGCAGATTAGTGCCTGCTCAGAATGGTGAACAAAGTTATTATCCACACAATACAGCTGGGGAACTGGGGCTGGGATGTATGGCTTATCCAAGGCCGCCTGGTGAGTTCATGGAAGTAGTGAGATTCAAACCAGCAAAGTGCAGCATCATAGCTCAGTCACTTAACTACTGTGCCACACCAGGGCCATTTCCAGACAGCTTACCTTCTGCCGCTCCATGCCACAACGTCGCGGCTCGTGCTGGAGAAAACGTGAAATAGCGTGTTTTCTCGCACGAGTTTTGCACAATGTCGCACAAAACTCGTGCGATATTTTCCGTTTGCCCCAGGATGAGGCGCGATGTTGCGGCATGGAGCGGCAGAAGGTAAGCTGTCTGGAAATGGCCCAGCTCTCCAAGAGGTGTGCTATGTTGAACAAGGTAGAATAGAGGTGAATCAGAATGCCTAGACATTGGGGAGCACTACATTTCTCCTTGTGTATGTGGGTTATCTTTCTAATGAATAGGATGCCTCTCTTTGTGTAAGCTGGGAGCATCTCTCTGACTCCTCCTTCTCTTCCCATGTCCTTTGTTCTTTCATGACCTTCCTAGGAGAAGGTCTCCTAGCTCTCTTCAAGGAGTCATGAAGTGCACACTTCCACACACATGCTGCCAGACAGTTTTCCACCTCTAACTAGGGGAAAGTATTCTTTAGCTTACACTTTGTCTCTTTCTTCTACAAAAATGATGAATCGGAAACTGTGGGTTTACTTTACTGCATATGAAGTACGTGCTTGATGACTATGTAACACTGATATCCTAAGCTAACTAATTCATATTACTAATAGGGTTATGGCCCAGCATGCTTCCTCTGTACAACTCTGCTATCCTAAGCAAATTCATTCATAGTCCCAATACAAGGTCCATCCTACCAATAGAATATTTGGGTTTTCACTGTATGTCATTTGCATATATGATGCGCATATACTGATTTTTCAACTTGTGAATAATACTGGAAAGCTTTATGGAAGAAATGTAATGCAAGAATGAGAAATTCAAATTTAACACAGCTGCTTTTAATGAAGCATATGCAACAATATACTTCTACATTATTGTATATATGATTACTTGGGGGGTAAGTAGTACCATACTGTAGAACTATACAACAACCTCTCATGCAATTGATCTACCAACTTGAATATCTTTATATTTAACTATTTGCTGTGCTGGTCAGGGACCATTTAGATAATAGAGCCAGATTGGTGTAGTGGTTAAGAGCACCGGACTCTAATCAGGAGAGCTGGGTTTGATTCCTCACTCCTCTACTTGAAGCCAGCTGAGTGACCTCGGGTCAGTCACAGTTCTCTGGAGCTCTCTCAGCCCCACCCACTTCACAGGGTGTTTTGTTGTGGGGATAATAAGGGCATACTTAGTAAACCACTCTGAGTGGGTGTTAAGTCATCCTGAAGGGCGGCATATAAATTGAATGTTATTATAATTTATTATTATAGATAATGATGTAGAGAAAGAGTTGCATTTTCATTTGGATTTAATGGGGTTGATTATATTAAGTGCCAATGTGGCAGTTTGAAAGTTGATTTCCCTGTTTTTCCTTCCCCCCAGTAGCATGCTGTGAACCTTAAAACAAAACAAAAAAGGTGTAAAGTGTTAGGGAACTCACACAAATGAAAAGCTACAGAATATTGGATGGTTGCATTGTAGAGAAAGCACATGAAATACCAGGTTGGCCACTGCTGGGAGAATAAACAGGAAGAGTAATTTCATCTCTCCCCTCTCAATACAGCCATCTGAGTTGTGTGTTTTTTCTCTTACGTGAGTTCCCCTGTTCTCAGCATTACCTTTTCATAGCTTAGGGGAACTTTTGGAGAAATGGTGAAAATCTGCTCCTACTAGTGTCTTCTGCTGGTCTACTATAGAAAACAGCTGGTGCTGGTTGTAATTTCTGTTTTCCATTGAGAATGATGAAAAGAAATGTTTATGATTTGTAACTTTGTTTTGTTACTCTGCTTTTCCGAGAGTTTTGGACTGCTTCTTTATTGAAGATAAGAGGTATAAAAATCAAATAAATAAACACACATGGAGGACTTGTTGCCATGCAGACTTGGACCTTACTACCCAATAATATTCTAACTTATAAGTAGAGATGGGCACGATCGGCATTACGATAGAAAAATACCCACGATAATGGTGTTTGCGCAATCGGGACCCAGCGGATCGGTGCTGTCCACGGCAACCGATCCAGTGTTTGGGGGGGGGCTTCATCGGGGTTTGATTCGGGCCATCGGGATCTGATCGGGGATCCAGACAATCAGGTGCCAGTAATCTATTCCCGGGGCAACGGAGCCAGGGGAATGCCTGAGCTGTGTTTGCCCTCCTTCTGTCACCCTGGAAACCCGAATGGAAGCCCAGCTTTCCTTGATTAGCAGGGCTTCCTTCCAACCATGGAGCAGCAATGCACTCACCAGTTGGGAGAAGAGACCCAGGGGAGGGAGGGGGAAGGGGGTGTTCTGTAGCCATGGGCGCTCCAAACGTTTTTTGCTTTTTAAAAATACGGGGCTTTGTAGGAGGAATGGCTGTTTTTCTGTCTGTGTCACTCTGTTTTCAACCTGCTTTTAAAACACTGTATTTTGTGGGAAAACCTCATTCACAGCTCTGTGTGTGTGTTTAAAATATGCTTTTGGAAGACTGGCTGCTTGCTTTTAAAATTGGGTGGGGAGGAATGGAGGATTCTGTCCCTGCTTTTTTTAAAAAGGTGGCTGAAATATGTTGACGGGGTGTCTCTCTCTCTCTCTCTCTATTTGGAGAGGCAGGGACGGGTTAAAAACTTTTTCCCCTCTGCTCTAAGTGTGTGTGTGTGTGTGTGTGTGTGTGTGTGAACGTCCCCTCCCTGAGGGGAGTTGGCTCATCACCGGGTTAAAAACTCCCCCCTCTGCTCTAAGTGTGTGTGAAGTCCCCTCCCTGAGGGGAGGCGGCTCGTCGCCGGGTTAAAAACTCCCCCCCCTCTGTTCTAAGTTTGTGTATGTGAACGTACCCTCCCTGAGGGGAGGCGGCTCGTCGCCACCTCCCCATGCCTGCCAGGCCCGGCGGTCACTGCCACCACCCACCTTCCCACGTAGCTGGGAACAGCGGGGCACCACTGTACTTTGGCCTCCCTGATCCGATCCACGGATCGGAAACAGGAGATGATCAGTGTGGATCGGTGATTTGGGGTCGTTGCCAGCGCCTATCCCCAATCAGCTTGATCGGTAATTTTTTTGGGATTGTGCCCACCTCTACTTATAAGGGTTACTACAAAATGTTATCTGGAATTTCTAAATTGTTAAAATACAGGCATATGAATAGGAAATCCAAATGAAAGTGACATATGACTCACTGCAAATAAGTCACCTTGATTTCAAATTACATGCAAAACAAATTACTTTCATTAATTGTATCAACAGTTCTAGTAATTTATTTTGCCATAATTAAAAGTTTAATTGCATAATAGTGTAACAGACTGTCCTACCAATCAGATTTCAAACAAAAAAAGATAATTCTCATTAGGTTGCACATGACTGAGACAGTATTAGAAGTTGGTGGGATGGGTTTTAGTGATTGACAACACTTTCCTGGGCATAAGACCCATTTAGGCTTCAGTAGGATTCTGAGTAGACCTGCTTAGGATTGCACTGTATGAGGGAGAAAGAAGCTGGGTCTAATAAAGTCACTGAGAAGTTTTTCATAGAATTTCCAGAGAAAGGATTTGACTCACTATTAAATAATGTATAAGCCAGTGCATACCATAGTCATCATGTGTATGGAGGAGAGGACTGGTTATACCTGTTAACATAGCTAGTAATTTTAATTAAAATGAATTCTATATTTAGCTATATTTCCAAAATATAAAATTGACTTCATGAATATGTAACTGTATCATTTCATATTTATTATATCCAAGTTCACTAGAGGGAGACCTCTCTGGCACCACACTGCACACCAGTGCCCATGCAGCACCAGCAAAGCAAGAGAAAATAAGAAAATGGGAGATATAAGCATGAAGTCAGTGATGGACAGATGAAAAGCAGTAGTTAAGAAAGATACTTAAAAAAAATTACAGCTAGAAATCAATGCAGCAAGAAGATATGCCAGCAATTTCTTTTATTTAGATATTTAACTCATTCTACATACACAACATTTTTAAAATTGTTAAATCTTTATCTTAAAAGACTTGCAAAATCTGAGGATCATTAAAATTCAGTTTATACTCTACTCATCCTGTAAAAAAATATTTTTGGATAGCAAGATAGTTTGTACTGAGAATGCTTTACAATATTGAGAGCTGCTGGAACTATATAAAATATCTAATAACGTAGGTAATTATCTTGGTGACTCTTATGGAAATCCCCACCCCAAATCTCACATAATTTATTCACTAGAACTAGACACAGGGTGCCTGAATGTATCTAACAGTTTCACTGTGTATAAGGCTATATCAAACAGGCAAAGGTCAAGTTTTAAGAATAACCTACTGTACAGCTATGAAAAGAATAGTCACATCCTGTGGACATCTAAGATTTGAATAAAACTGTCATATACTGACTCTCTTTCATTTTATTGCATTTTAAAACTTACTTTTTGTAATTTTTCGGTCTTAATTTGCTAAGAATACATTCCAGGCAACTGCAAAGAGGAAAAGGGGGTGGGGTGTGAAAGCCCCCACAAACTCTACCCAAACAAGCAGGGGGGGAAATAGAGAGGTCAAGTTGCAACCTAAAATGTCAAATATATTCCAAGAAGTTATTTATTATGGATGTGCACAAAATATAGGTTAAAAACAAGTTAAAAACATAAGGCCTGAATGGCCTCTAGAAATAGAGTTTAGTATGGAATAATAAGTTCATTTTTAACATTTTTTTCTGTAGAATACAATACCAAATGAAGAGCATTGCCACCTCAGTCAGAATGAAAGGCAGACACAGTATTTGGGTTCTAAAATGGGCCGCTTTATTAAAATTACAACAACCAAACAAACTACGGCCAGGGCCTAACTAGCGGTACAGGTCAGGCCCTGCAGTCACTCCTGGACCTCCACCATGACCTGTCTGGGTGAGACACCCGCTGCCCTGGTTGTGAGCCATCCCTCATATGACTGGGACCTGGCCTGGCCAGGTGAAGTGGTTCACCACTTTAAAGCTCCCGTAGCCAGCTGTACACCAGCAGGGGAGACTGGCTTGTCCAGGGGTTCCCCACCAGGGTGTCTGTCCTTGCAACTGGGCTGTACAGCAGCCAGCCCCTCCTGACGGACCCCTATTCCCCACCAATGGGGAGGTGCCAAAGGTGCTCACTGGCCTGCTAAAATTTTCCCCTAATTTCAATCCTGCCACCAGGGAATTACCTCAGCCCCATCATGCCAATTACAACCCTCTTCTCACAGTGCAAGGTAGACAAAAAAACTCCCTTCCCAAGTGCCAATCAGGGACAAGGAGAGAAAAATTCCTACCTGGTCTCAAAAAGTGACCAGCTAATCCTGCACTGTAAT
Organism: Eublepharis macularius; assembly: GCF_028583425.1. Lineage (NCBI taxonomy): Eukaryota > Metazoa > Chordata > Lepidosauria > Squamata > Eublepharidae > Eublepharis > Eublepharis macularius. The sequence goes on from NC_072792.1 coordinate 123,817,226, forward strand.
AGGGTGAGGTGGGTGAGCTGAGCACGAGGCACAACTGAGGGTAACGGGAGGTGGAAAAGCCTGATAATGCTGCATACTCCACTCTCCATGCTAAAGCCCTGGATGCCAGGGTGTGCCCTCTGCCTTCCTCCTTCCGAGGAGGCAAAGAGCGGCCACCGGCCTGAGTGGCAGTTGCCACTGGCCAGGATGGTCGAATTGTGTGAGTGCAGTCCTAGTCTGCAGTAACATTTGTATTATACCACACATCACAAGAGGTAAATTTTGTTTTAGTGTTTTTCCAAAAAAACATTTCTAAAGCATAGTGGTTGCCAACACTATTTTTCCCCTTTTCTCTTTTAGATAAAGCACTGGGAGCATTACTATATTGGTTTCTGAAAGTGTGGATATGTTTGATTATAAATATTATACAATTGATCACTGAGGAAGGCCTTAGGACCAAAATGCATATGATCTGTCTTTGTGTTGGTCATTGAACTGTATAATCATCTGTGTATGGGGAACATTTTAGGAATTTTTAATATGTGCATGTAGCCTGCCATTCAGGCCTTATGTTTTTAATTGTATTTAACCTATATTTTCTGCACATCTATAATAGATGTCCAAGTTTGGTGAAGATTGCCTTTTGGATGTCTGAGTTATAGACCCCCCCCCCAAAAGCAGGTGCCCCAAGGAAAGTCCCATTAGATATAATGGGAGCCACGAATGCCAAGTGACTTATATAGGCTCCATTGAAATACATTGCAGGCAGCACCAAAAAGTTATGGGATGGAGTTAGAGAATTTTCCTCTGAGAATGGAATGACAGCTCCCACATATCAGTTATGATAGTGGCTTCCCCCTCCTCACGGCCTGGGAGGTGATCAACAGACCAGACTGTCTCCCTTCTGTCCACCAGGGGCCACGGTCTCTGGAATGAGGGATGGCCCACAGCACCCACTCTTGTGCCTGGGGGGCGGCCACCACATCAGAAAAGGAGGGTTTTGTCAGTGGCCACCCTCTCGAGATGGGCCTGAGAGGCTGTCAACAGACTGCCTCCCTTCCTCCCATGGGGTCCACGGGCTCAGGGAGTGGAGGTGGCCTGTGGCTCCCCCTTGTGGGTTGATGTTTTGCACCTAAGGAAATGGGACAGCCCAGACCCTCCTAGACAATTATTCTCTGAGTCTCGCACTGGCACAGAGACTGGGGCAGAGTTGGAGCCCAGCTCTGGACAACCAATTCCCACTATTAGGATGCTGCCGGGGATGGCTTCCATTGGTGGACCATGGGGAAAGGAGATTAAAGTTGGCCTTGTGGGTAGTTCCCTGCCTCAGGTCAACTAAAACCCACCTCACTGACAGGGTGGCTGCAAGGGAGCCTGAGGGAGGGTGACTGAGTCTGGCAGCAGGACAGAGACTAGGGTGGCTCAGAGCTCCGATACCTCCCCAAGGTCCAGGGAGGGGTCACCAAGCAGGGGGAGGTTAACCTTTATGAAGGACAATTGATCCACCAGGGCTGGGTCCAGGCATAAGCAGCAGGCACAGAGCTGGCACAAATTCCAATTGACTAGTGTCATGCTTCTGGCTGGGTTCGATGGAACCTGGGGGTGGCACACCCTTCATGTAGGCCTGGACAGTTAAGTTTCCTTAGTTACTGCTAAGGAAAGCCTCAGATAGGAGGGGGTTGGAAACACCCTGGATCCCTTTCTCCCTCTGTTCGGATGGCCATTGTCACTCCCTCTCTCTCTGACCTTGTCACGCCTGCGTCATGATGGCTCATCTGGCGAGCAGAAGAAGTAATCAGTTATGTGAGTAAGAACAGAGAGAACTCTAAGATGTAGATATTCTTTAATGTAGTAAATAGCTTCTATCAAGTTTATTTTGATCTGGTTCATAGATATGAGCCCTTGAAAAAGCTCAGAGAGAGAAACATGTGGGGCTAGCGACCTATTGGGCGGAGCTACCACCAGTGGCATCCCTCGTGCAAGATTGTGATGTACAATAAGAAAAAGAGACTTACTTTTGATTGATTATGTACCTGTAGAAATATGTACTCTATTGATATTTATTGAATATTTTTGTATACATGATGAACTATTTATAAGTATTTATTACACTTATGCACTTTGCACTTTGCACACTATTGATAAAATTGATCAAGTTTATACTTGGTGGGAGAATTTTTGTAGCAGCTATGACATCTGCCTGCCAAGTTATTAACAATGTAGGCAGATAGATTATAGTAAATTCTCATATACTGCCAAACTGAGCATTTTTTGCTGATTTATAAACCTGGTTTTAGAAACAAAATTTAGCCAGTAAAGTGGTGGCTGTAGGTTGTAGGGTCCTCTGTATTTTCACTGTGGTTTCAATTTTATTTTGTATAGGATTTGTTTATATAGCATTAAAACATTCTCCTAGCTCTCTCTGGAGCAGGAATACAAATTTAAGTAAACAAATGGCTGCAGTGAGGATTCTGAATCAATTTTATAGGTGTATTATTAGACATGTGGGTTCTCCTGGTGCTGAGAAAATAATGTCCTGCTTCCTTAACAAGAGGCTCAGTACACAGACAACCAAAGCACAAAAGAACAGAAAGTACCAGTACAAGCTCTCTTAAAAGAAAGAAGCTTTTGCCAGCATTGTGATATGACTGCACTTTGTTCTAGGAAGATGTGAATTTACCCCAAGGCATTATTTAAAGGAACAAACTTTCTCAAAGTTGCACATTTTCTGCCTAAATGTAGAATTTATCGAGATCTACATATTTTATAAGGTACAATGCTACCTATTAATTTTCTTTTTGAATGCCTCTCACCAATACACTGGTTTTACCTCTGACAAAACAAGGCGCTGGGGAAGTATTTGTCTATTTTACGGGGAGATGCGGAACTGCAGCTTTATAATAAGTAGTATTAAGAGTTAGGGAGTGGTAGAAGAAACTGGAAAGCAGGCAATCTTGCTAAACTTTAGTAGGGAGATTCAAGTCATTGCAATATGGTAGAACTAATGGGTCTCAACTTCTGATAGCTGAACGTGCCTACTGCCTGATAGCCATTAATGTGTCTAGTGCGATAGCTGCTTCTTTGAGAAAGCCATCTGGTAAGTATCATAGAAGCAAAACTGAATGCCTTGAGGCATTTGTTGGAGCACATAGACAGTAGCAAGTAAGAGGCAAAATGATAGCTTGGGAAATAGATAGCATTTCAAAATAAATGAGCTGGACTGAATGATTTTCTCTGCATAACACTATATTCTAGCAACATGAACATTGTCTTTCTTACAGATTTCTTTTAGAAGAAATCCAAAAACATTCAAGTCCTTCATCAAGCAGGTTTACAGCACCATTCTTCTCTCACTGTAAGATTATTCCTTTTTAGCCTCCTTTTACCCAGTTCCACATACATTCTTGTGAACTGACTAAAAAGGCACAATCTACATGCACACTGGGGCTTATTGGGGGGAGGAGGAGGAAAGGCATTCTCATCTTTTTTAGGACCAAATTATACTTCTGGAGTTCAAGTTATAGAAACTCCAACTTCACATACAGTTTGACCCTAAAGGAAATCTGGTTTTTAGGTTGGACAGTGCTCCTAAAGTGCATTCCAATGCTTTCAGATCACTCATGATATCTACTAATCCAATGTCAATTGACTCTAAGATGCCAATAGCAACTAAAATGTGCACACTTGGATTCAAATCCATAGAGTCATGTTCTTTTTATGGACAGTTTAAGATGAGAAGTAGGTAAAAGGTAGGTAGATTGATGAGTGGGTAGGAAAGAAGGAAGAAGAAAAAGGTGAGAATGTAGGAGCTGACAGGAGGTAAAGGTGAAACAGCGTGTGGAGAGGAAACAGTAAAATTGAGGTACCCCACTAGTCACTGCAGATTTCCCACCACATAACTGGACCCAGATAAGCTGGTACAGAGCAATTTTGCCAGAGTTTTCCTAAGGAGAAGAGGGACTGGTGGATCAACAGCTTGAGCGCTCCTCCCGGTGGCAAGTGGGTGCTTCACAGCAGCATGTAGGCCAGAGGGGAAGGGTGCTGACAGGAGGTATGGGGAGGAGTCTTTAGGCTGTCTATTCGGCGGGACCCCTCCCAGAGACAAGAGGGCACTTTGCAGTGGCCTGGAGGCCAGAGTGGGAGGGTGCTGGGGGGAGGCATGGGGAGCTTAGGTCGTCCATTCAATGGGCCCCTTCTCAGAAGCAAGCTGGTGCTTCACAGCGACCTGGAGGCAAAAGTGGGAGGGCATTGAGGGGAGGCACAGGGAGGAGTGCTTAGGCCATCAATTCTGCAGGCTCCCTCCTGGCAGCAAGTGGGTGCTTTGTAGGGGCCTGGAGGCCAGAGCGAAACAGGACTGAGGGGAGACACAGGAGGAGTGCTTAGACTGTCAATTCAGTGGGCCCCCTCCCAGCAGCAAGTGGGTGTTTTGTAATGGCCTGGAAGCCAGAGCAGGAGGGCATTGAAAGGAGGCACGGTGGGGGGAGTGCTTAGGCTGCAATCCTGAAGGGAGTTTCCTCGGAGTAAACTCTATTGTCCATGGACCAGAGCATGGCAAGTTACTTCCCAATTACAAAAAAATCTTAACAAAAACATTGTATACAAAGAAATCTTTCACCATTAATGACTGCTTATTATCTCTCATTTAAAAAAAAATGACCCACAACAGTTTTCTAGAGCCCATTGTATTTTTTCACACAACAGGCTTTGTTGCTAGTTTAAAATAAAATTAAAATCCATGTATATACATTCATGTATACACATATAAAAGACAACCAATTCACTCTGTTTCCTAGATATTAGATATATTTAAGAAATTTATGGTGATGCTTGCATCAAGATTTATTCTGATAGTTATTAAATATTTTACCTAACAATATTATAAAAGCACACAATGATTTTTTAAAACTATATGGTGATGGCAGTGAGAATAGTATATGCAGCAAAATGGAAGACAGAATCTTGTCCGTTTGTGACTGAGTGGATGAACAAATTGTATGAATATGCGTCTATGGCCAAATTAACCTCTTATATACGTAATAGACCAATTTTAGAATTTCAGGGGGGGGAAGACTTTTTGACTATGTAATTGAAAATTAAGAAAAATTAAGAATAGCTATTACTAAAGTAGATCAACCATAACATTAACATTTTAAATTTTGAATATAAAATGTTGAATGTATGTAAGGGGATGGAGAGGAGAAATAGTTTGTAGTATAATATGCTGTTATGTATTCTGTTTCTATTGTCTTTATGTACTGTTACATATATTTTGCTTATGTTGTTTCATGGATTGTTTACTGCCTTGACTCTTTACTATTTTTTTTCCTTTGAATAAAATTCAAAACTTTAAAAAAAAACCCGTTCTGGTAGCTAAACTGAGCTGCAGTCGGTTTCACGTCTTGCCTGCTTTAATGATGCTCATGGCTCCCATTCCCCTTATTTCGCTATATCTCATAACATTTAACTCACTGATCTGCTCAGAATCTCTACCACACAGACCAACTGTAGTCTTAAATTGTCATCTGTCTCCAAATTTATCTTTAACTTTTGGAAAACTGTGAACAGCATCTTTAGCTTTAAACCCTTTTGCCTATGACTTCTAGGATCTCCCCACAGATACAAACCTCACACAAAAAACTCACCAGTGAATATAAAAGTCTGTTAAATATCAAATGTTTCACAGAGATCTTTTTAAAAATTGTGTTGTGCTTGCACTGAAGCACAATACAGTGAAGAATCTGTAATAATAAAAGGATCCAGCTGGCTTCCTGTGGCAGGCATAACTCCTTAGAACATGAAGCCAGGAGTCTCAAAATTTACCACGAGTGTCAAGATGATGATGGGAGCTGCAGTGCCAAACATGAAGGGAATTGGATCATCCTAGCCCACACAATCTCCAGAAATCCCAACCATCCTGAGAAGCCCTCCACCCCATGCAATTTTCAATGGAAACTAAAATTGTGCAAACATAGCTCATCAGAAAATGAAGTGAGGAGTCCCAAAATCAGCCACCATCTTCAGGATGCTGATTAGACTTACACTGCCAAAAATCAAGGGAGTTGGAACATTCTGGCATAGATTAGCTCCCAAATATCCCTGTGGCATGTGCAATAGAAGTGAAGGTTTACTCAGAAGAAGCCAGTAAAGGCAGGCAGCATAGATAAGGAAGATGGAAAATATCCCCCCGTGACAAAACAAAAGGTGTTTAGCAACCTCCCTTAAGATGTCAGAATCTTTTTGGTGTAGTGGCTAGGATTAAGGAAATCCAGGTTTGAATCCCCACTATGCCACTGAAGGTTGCTGGCAGACTTTGGGCCAGTCACAATCCCACAGCTAGACCTACTTCACAGGGCTATCATGAGGATAGAATAGAAGAGGAGAGGATAACTATGTGAGCTGCTTTGTGTCCATATTGGGGAGGAAAGCATCACAGACAGGGAGTATGGGACATCTTGCCTCTTTTGAAAAACCAAGTGAATTTAAGAACCTCCTTGAGCTACTGAAGCCAGTGTTGTGTAGTAGTTAGAGTGTCTGACCCGGATCTAGGAGATTTAGGCCCACCAGTGTCACAGAAGCTTGTTGAGTGACCTTGGGCCACTCACACATTCTCAGCCTAACCTACCTCACAGGGTTGTGACGATAAAATTGAGGAGAGGAGACAATGTAAGCTACTTTTAATATCCATTGGGGAGAAAGGTGGGGCATGACATTTGTTAAAAATCTAATTTTGGCTACAGTACATAAAAAAGATGATTTCTCTTGCTGTTGCTTCATTCAGTATTGCTGCTGGTCTTTCAGCAGGAGGTAGAAATGCTCATTCAGTATTTAAACTACTTTTAAATATTGTAAGTGCGAAGAGCTGGGCTCTTTTTCTGGAAAAAGAGGTGGTGAAACTCAGTGGTGGAACTCAGGACCGCACAATGATGTCACTTCGGGTCAGCTGGAACAAGGGGAGAGTTTTTTAAAGTTTAAATTGCCCTCAGCAAAAATGGTCACATGGCCGGTGGCCCTGCCTCCTGATCTCCAGACAGAGGGGAGTTTAGATTGCCCTCAGCACCACTCAGCGGCGCGGAGGGCAATATAAACTCCCCTCTGTCTGGAGATCAGGGGGCGGGGCCACCGGCCATGTGACCATTTTCAAGAGGTGCCGGAACTCCATTCCACTGCGTTCCCGCTGAAAAAAAGTCCTGTTGAAGAGATATAGGATTGGTGAGTGGAGCTAGCTGGTGCCCTTCTAGTTAAAAATATGTGCTATTGACACATATATTCCATGTACCTTCCATATGGATAGATTGAAGCCATTAATCATTAAAGGGTAAAAAAAAGGTAAAGGTGTGCAAGCACCGAGCCATTACTGACCCATGGGAGGACGTTGCATCACGACGTTTTCTTCACAGACTTTTTACGAAGTGGTTTGCCACTGCCTTCCCCAGTCATCTTACATTGTTTTGTTGTGCTGATTGAATTACAACTGTTCAATGTAGGAACAATTATAGGTTTTGCTGGGATTGCAAATGAGGAGAAAAGGACTAGGAATGTGAAGAGCCAGAAGTATTCTCGCTTACATTTCAGCAACAAGGTTAGCCTGACAATGAATGACATGTGGTACAGTTTTACATATTTTGGTCAAAAATCCCAAAGTCTGTATTAAAATACATGAAAAGGACATGTAGCTATTTATTAAGAGTACACCCTAGGAGAAAAGGAAGATCAGAATGCAAAAGCTTAGCTATAAAACCCAATATAAGTGGATTAACCACCTCAGCAGTTTGGAGTAAATCCTTTTTATTTGAAAATATCTAAATCAAGAGTTCAAATACCTCCTGATTTAGATTTACTCTTTTGAAAAGGAAGCTGTGGAAACACAGTTATTAAGATAAAGCTATGGCAAGTCAGCTCATGGAGAAAGTAATAATGCCCAATTTTTAAAAACTTCCCATCACAAATTCAACATGAATAGTTGCAGTGGAAAAAGGTTGAAATTAGGCTGAAATCTGTGTACTGTAAAATATATGCCATTTGCCTTGATTTCAGCAAAATTTATACATACATGAATGTGCAGAGGACAGAAGTCTAAATTGGAATGGCAGAGTTAAATAGAGATGAGTGTTTATTTTATTTATTTAAAAAGTATATAACTACCTTATCACATTAGAAATCTTCAAGAAGGCTTACAGTATTAATTTGTATTTGTTTATTTACTTTTCAGTCCACTTATCTTGCTGATGCTGAAGGCAGATTACCAAATAAAAATGATGCAAGAAAAACAGTAGAAGACATATGGTAAATAATGAAGTAAGACTGGGTTGTAGGAGTGTGCAGGGCCAGGGTGATTCGGGTTTCCCAATCGGTTTACCCAAATCAGGGAAAAGATTTGGAATAAAGGGAATTCTGAAGCAGCAAGCTGCTTTGGAATACCTGCTTCAGAAAGATTTGGGTTTGCTTTGTAAAGATTTGGCCATTAATTTCAATGGGGAACATGCCCCAGGCTTTCTGGGAGCCTGGGGGCGGCATTTTTTTATGAAGCAAACCAAACTTGATGGGGACCTTCTCCTAACCTCTAATGACCCCCCAAGTTTCGGAATGATTAGACTTCGGGGGACCACGTTATGGGGGGGGCATCCTCCTCCACTCTCTCCATTAATACCTATGGGGGGGAAAGCAATCTTTCTAGGTGGCTTGGGGTGGCATTTTGCAAGCAAAATGTGCCCAATTTTCAGGGGACCTGCTCTTACCTCTCCTTCCACCCTCCCCCAAGTTTCAGGGAGATCACACTTTGGGGGGGCATTTTATGGCCTCCCAAAGAAGGTGCCCCATCATCCTCCACTCTCACTATTCCCTATGGGGAAAAACAAGGAGGCTTTCTAGGTGGCTTGGGGTGGCATTTTGCAAGCAAAATGCACCCAATTTTCAGGGGAGACCTGTCCTACCATGCTGTCCCCAAGTTTCAGGGAGATAGCACTTTGGGAGCCATGTTATGCCCCCCCAAAGGTTGTTCTCCCACCACACCATTTTATTTCTACTGTGGGGAACACTCCCACGCAGCAGAAACACATGATTGTGGCTGCAATGGCCACAGCCACAGTATGGCTACACTACACACAACCCAAGCAGCAACTCAGAACCAAACTCCCCCCCCCCCAAAAACCCTAACCATCCCTGCAGTAACTGCCCAGCCACTCTCCACTGGTTCCTGTTGTGGGAATATACAGAATCCCACAGCATGGACTGTGACATCCATGGCCACATGCATAATCCCCCTTTCAATCTATCCCCCCAGCAACTCCACAGACCCAAAGACACCCCCCCCCAAGTTCTCTACCACCCCCAGAGCAGGCTGGCCAGCCACTCCCCATTGTTCCCTATGATGGGAACTTTTAAACTGTCTTTCCCAGGGCAATTATGCACAGGCCAGGGGTGCCACAGTGGAGGACACACTCCTGAGTGCAAGTTCATGCCTAGGAAAGCACACTTGAACCACAAACATGCACCTCCAAGTTTCCCACCACCCCCAGAGCAGGCTGGCCAGCCACTCCCCATTGTTCCCTGTGATGGGAACTAACCATCACACCAGATAATAATACACAAACACACATTGAATCAAGTTAAAAAAAATATTTTTACCTTTCAGTTACAGCATTAAAGGCACATGACACTAGTGTCACATCACAACAGTCTCCTAGACAGTAGTACCATAACTATCCTCACAAAAGCCACACACAATCACTTGCAAAGGCATTTTATTTCTTGGCTTTAAGTTACACAGCATGGAAGGCACATCACAACATATCACAACAGTCTCCTAGGCAGTAGTACCACAACTATCCTCACATCAGAGAATCACAAAACACACACAATTACTTGCAAAAACACTTTATTTCTTGGAGTTCCTGGGCTGAGGGTGGGAGACAGCACACAGCAATAGCAGCACAACATTTATAACCCCCCCCCCCAACATAACCATAGTGACTCCAAGGGAGCCAAACCACAGTGTCACACATCTATTCCACCCAAACCTAACTGAACTGGGGGAAACTCTTGCAACTTAGTACAGCAGAACCATTGTCATTTCCTGCAGCTGGGCTCTCAGTTCAGCCAGTGGGCAAACACCACAGTGCAGAAAAGTACCTAACCACAAGCACAACACAATGGCATTTGCAGAACATGGTTGCAGAGGTTCCCCCCCCCCCCACCAACTTCAGGCGAAACTGGAAAACACCTGTGAGGTAGTGTTGGAATGTAGCCTTCATCATGAGCTGGCCCTCATCCTCAATATCCCTACCTGCCCCATTCCTCCCCCACCCCTTCGACAGGAACATTTTAACTTTAACTAAAACAACATTTTACAACATTAAGCAACATTAAGCAACATTAAAAACAACACTCTCGTAGCATAGCTAAATTTGGCTGCTACTCTGAGTTTCTTGCTGTGAGTCGCTAACCTAACCAGTCCCTATCAAACCTGTCTCTCCCTCCAGTGGCAATCAACATTTCTGGGGCCTGTTATCAGTTATCAGAATACATTTGTGCCCACAGGGTCTGTGATAGTTTTAGATAATTTTTTCCAGTTGGGGGGGAGGCCAAATTTCAGGGTGCATTCCCTTTGCCACTGAGTTCCAACCTCCTCCTGCTGGATTTCTTTCTACTTCTAAAAGTTTAATGTACAGAAGAGCACAATTGCCCAGGTCCTAGACTTGCAGACGATGCAGGCCACAAAGAGGGCTCACCTCATTGACTCTGGAAGTACACTTCTGAGAAATCGAAGAGCCGAGAGTTGACCTTCAGGAAGACCAACTGCTCAATTCTCCATGGGAGAAGGTGAGAGCAATGTGGGCTGACGTCGCCAGCATTAGAAAAAAAGCGCTCACTCTCAATGCTCCTCAGAGGGCATGAGAGGAGCGGCTGTGCCTCAAGGGAGAAGTCCAGCCAGACCACATCCTTGGCCCAGTAGCTCAGTAGATCGGTGGACAGCAACTTGCAGGGCTCTGCAAGGTAGTCTCTGACCACTGCTTTTGCCGAATCCTGTCTCACATGACTTATGATCCCAGAGGGGCCAAGGGGCTACTGCAGGATCTCCATCTCCATGGACATCCCGGCAGTGGCCACAGGGGGAGCCTGCTCAGAAGGGGTGCGAGAGGGACCTGCAACACTGGGTCTCCCACCCATCCCCTCTGATGACAGGTGGCCTCTCTTGGCCTGCCTAAGCTTCACCCGCAGATCAGGAATGCTCTGGCAAGCCTGTCCTGGCCTGCTTCTGGTGCAGTTCATGAGCAGATTTCACACTGCATGAGAATTGACTTGTGAGCCTCTGACATTTCTGCAGGAGATACTGGAAGGCATGAGTTGCGGGGTCCTGGGGTTCTGGGGAGGAGCCAACCCCAAGCGCAGCTTTCACCACTAGGTGAAGTTTGTGAGCTACACAGTAAATGCACTCATAGCTCGCCTGCCACGCCTCTGCCCTCATGTTCTGGCCACCATCCATCACCATGCATCCCATGGTGATGGTGCCCTCACCTATCTAGCCGTCCAACTCCCTCCTCAAGGTGGCCGCGATATTCTCCACCATGTGCAACACGTCAAGAACCTCGGCATGAAGCAAGGCCTTGTGGTAGCCAGCCCGGTGGTCTCCCATCTGTACCTGCCTAACACTGGAAACCTCACCCACACCCTGAAGGTCTTTGGGTTGCCACCAGTGAGCAGTAAGCAAGAGGTACAGATGCTGCACACTAGAGCAGGTCCAGATGTCAGATGTGAAGTGCACATTTCTCCCGGCAGCACAGGACAACTGTGCCTTCACAGGGTCCCTGATGCAAAAAGGAGGGAGGAGAATCCCACAGGGAACAAAAGAATCAATTTCATACCATTTATAATACAATGAATCAATTTATAAGTGCAATTGAAAGTGCAAAGTGCTGACAATTCATAAATATTACCACAGTATAACAAATTCATAAATATCCATTCACAAATGCATAAGAAAGAAGATCTGGAAAGAAAGTAAAAAACTGTTTCATCAAGGATTTACCCGAAAGCTATGGACTATTTGGAGAATGCTCATATATGAAATGTTGCCTTGCATGGACTTGTATGGACATCTCCATCAGAGAGATGGACTTGTATGGACATCTCCATCAGAGAGGCTTGGCATCCCTGCCCTACAGGAACCCATGGAGGGAGAGCACCAGAGGAGCCTGCCTCCTTCTGGCTAGCTGGCAGCTGTGTGGTGCCACAGGGCAAGGCAGAGGTCATGGGTGACCCCAGGGCTTGACTTGTACCACTAGTTAGTTAGATCCCTTGCAGTATTGACAGTTTATGTTGTAATTAATAAAGTGGCCAAATTTTATTCCCAAGTTTTGTGTCTGTCAAAGGGGGGGGGGGAGGACAAAATTTCTATTGTTTTTCCCCCTACACATCTCAAAGTTAGTAGAGTACTAAAACAAGTTTTTATATCCCCATTAAAATCCCAGTGCTGAGGGGAATAAAGGCCTTGTGCCCACTGTAACATGTATCCCATCTGCTCTGAATTCAAGAGAAAAAAATATATTTTTTTCCTGTTGTAGGTGCCCTCATACGTCTCCCTGAGGCCCATGTCTTTATCACTCCAAGAGTATTTGTGCTTCTGAAATCAGAGACACAGATGAATATGACCATTTTGATATCAGGGCAGGGTCTCTCAGTTAAAGAATGTATTTCTCCAGGTGCTTTTAATATAAATTAGCTTGTCTGCCTGACTACTACAGGGGATCTTACATGTGACCTGCAAAGCTCTTCATTCCCATGACCACGAGTAACATAAATAACATAAATAAAATAAGTAATAAAATATAAAGGAGGAGGATGGATTAGGTTAAATGGCTCTCCTCCTCCCTTTTGCACCAGGGGAAGATAAGAAACAATTTTGCCCTTTTCCTCAATGCAGATCTCAATGATACGTGACTTTTGTCTATAGGGGTCCACAAATGCTAGATTTTTGGGAGGTCACATGGTGCTGCTGTAGGAAGAAGAACCACTTCCAAAAACTTGACAGCCACAGCAGATAGGATCCAACACAAAATGTATAAGAGGATATGAAAACAAATGAAAGACTGCCATTTGGATTTTTGTAGGAACTCTCTCCTTCAGTAGTTGTGTGTCTGCAGTATCTTCTACTGCATTCTCCTATATAAGGGGAGAGGTGCTATCTCAGCATTTAGAATGCATACAGACATCCCAACGGAAATCTTGCCTGTTGCCTTTCACTCATTCTGCAGCAGTGGTCATGAGATAAACTGTGAAAATATAGGAAGGGATTTTTCAGACACTCTTCAATAAGGAAGTGAAGCAAATAATGTTGTCCCAATTAGTTTAATCTTGAGGGAACTACAACAATAAGCCTCAGGGAAAGTTTTGTTCTTTTGTTTTCATTCTCCTGTGAAGAAATCCTTACTGAAGACTCACTTTGGGAGCAATGAAGCTAGATTCCCACTGCACCTTCTAAACTGCTGTGTAATTGCAATTTTAAATCAAATAATCCATTCAGAGAATAAACTGAAATGTAAAATGGTTTGTTTTCATTCCTTCACACCATTTATGATATCCCTGATGCCAGGTCAGTTAAAAAATTATTAACAAGAAAATGTCAAAGCCATCAACTAACCAAGCATCATTCACATTTTAATAAAAAACCTTCTGAAAGTGTAAATGGCACCAAGTTATAGTATATTTACATTATTCAATCAAGATTTGCTGCTATATCTTGTATAAAAATAAATTTTGAAATAAAGGTACTCACATTTAGCCATGTCATTGGAAGGTGGTGGCAGATACCACTTTTTCCCATGTTGTTCTTCCCTCACCAAACAGCCCCTTTTCATCATTAGAAAGATGATTCCTGGAGACTGAGGACCAGCATGGACAAAAAGCCACACAGATCGGCTGTTCTCATCTTCTGGCAGGAGCTCATGTTTGCATTCAGCTGTGTTGATGGGACTGAGCTGACAAAGAGGCCAAGTGGCATGGCTTCAGGTGCTCCTGCTATCAGAGGCTAGATAGGTGTCTACCCAAGAAAGATCCTTCTCAGTCATGGTGTCTAAACTTTGGAACTCCATCTCTAGGGAGATTCACTTGTCTCCCTCTGTCATTGTCTTCCACCAGTGGGTGAAGATTTTTTTATTGTTATTGCCATTACTCCCTGGTGTGTATTTGTTTTTACTGTACTTTCCTTTCTTTCAAGCTCCTTTGCTCCAATGATCTTGAGCAGCAGATAATGTACTGTACTGTTACACACACACACACACACACTATAATTAATGTTACAAGTAATCTCTAATATATAAAAGGCAATCCGTGTTGCCAATGACATTTTTTTTATCCTGATGTAGGCACACTTACAGACCCCCTCAGAGGCTGCAGCGATGACAGAGAGACCCAGCATGGTGGCTCAACCCTCTGGAGGACCTGAGGAGGCCGCAGTGATGATGAAGAGACTCAGAGTGGCGGTGCAGCCCTCCAGAGGCCCCGAGGAGGCCACCAAGGTGACAGAGAAGCCTGCCATGCTTCCAGAGGCCCCAGTGAGGCCACTGCAGCACCAGAGAAGCCCAGTGCTGCACTGTGCCCCTCGCCAGGCGGTGCAGCAGCTGCAGAGGCAGCAGGGAGGCATGACATGCTGACACAGCCCTCACACGGCCCACAGTGGCTGTGGAGATGGCATGAAGACTTGGCCTATCAGCATGGCCCAGAGCAGGCCCCATGATGGCTGCAATGGCAGGGCCTGGCCAAGAGGCACAGCCAGGGAGAAAGTCAGGGGAGGCCTTGTACAGCCCTCATACATTCCCACAGTGGCCACAGAGGCAGCATAGAAGTTTATCACACTAGCACAACCCTCAAAAGGCCCCACAATGGCAGCAGAGAGGCACAGTCTAGTGGTACAGCCCTCAGCAGGCCTCATGATGACAGGACTTGGCCAAGAGGCACAGCCAGGGAAAGAGTCACAACATGCGGTGGGCCCAAATTGACAGCTTAAGCACTCCTCCCCATGGCACCCCTCAGCACCCTCCCACTCTGGCCTCCTGGCCACTGTGCAGTGCCCACTTGCTGTTAGGAGGGGGTCTACCAAATCTATTTTCTAGAGCCTGTTGTGTTTATTCACACAATGGGTTTGGTTACTAGTGTTAAATAATGTTACACATGTTTTTAACACCTTGACATTTTCTGCCTTGAGGATCAATCAATGCATCAGTCATTTATTACACTCAAATAAAGCAACATTCAAGGAGTATATATAAAATAAAAAGTACAATAAAAATATATAAATAGGAAATATAATTCACTGTATCAGCCTTGAGGATCCTGTAAATGTTTTATATTTATATAAATTTATATTTATCTTACTATATAATTGAGTAAGTGTGTTTCAGATGACTCACTTTACAGCCTGGTACACCACCAGAGGGTGCTGCCGCAGAGGAAAGCCCAGGTAACTCACCATATTGCTCCAGAAAACATGCCATGGTGGGAAGGCCAGGCAGGGAAGGGGAATGCCCACCCCCATCTTAACCCAGCTGGTATTAGGAGTGGAGCAGGTGGCCCACCCCCACCTTAACACAGCGGATATTAGGAGCATAACAGGTGGCAATGCCCACCCTTGCCTTAACTCAACTGGTATTCGGGGTGGAAGAGGTAGCAATGCCCACCCCCACCTTAACCCAGGTGGTATTAGTAGCGGAGCAGGTGGCAATGCCTACCCCCTTCAGCCAACTGGGATCAGGAGCAGAGCAGGTGGTAATGCCTACCCCTGCCTTAATCCAGCTGGTATTAGGAGTGAAGCAGGTGGCAATGCTGAACTCCACCTTATCACAACTGGCATTAGGAGCAGAGCAGGTGGCAATGCCCACCCCATGCCTTAACCACGCTGGTATTAGGAGTGGATGAGGTGGCAATGCCTACCCCCACCTGAAGCCAGCTGGGATCAGGAGTGGAGTACGTGACAGTGCCCGCCCTTGCCTTAACCTAGCTGGTATTAGGAGTGGAGCAAGTGGCAATGCACATACCCCTGCCTTAACTCAGCTGGGATCAGGAGCAGAACACATGGCAATGCCCACCCCCTTCACCCAGCTGGGATCAGGAGTGGATTAGCTGCTAATGCCCGCCCAGCGCCTTCACCTGGGTGGCATCAGGCACAGAGCAGGAGGCAATTCCCTTCTTCCATTCACCCAGCTGGGACAAAAAGTGGAGCAGGTGGCAATGCCTGATCCCTTCAACCTACTGGAACAAGGCAATGCCCACCCCATCTTCACCCTGTCAGAATCAGAAGCCAAGCAGACACCAAACTCCACCCCCCTTCAACCTGCCAGAATCAGAAGTAGTGAAGGTGGTAATGCCTGCACCCCCTTCACCCAGTTGGGATCAGTAGCGGAGCATGTAGCAAAGCCCACCACTTGCCTTTGCCTGTCGGGATCAGCCGAGGAGCAGGAGGTAGTGCTCGCTCCTCCCTTCACCCAGCAGGGCAAAGGTGGCAATGTCCGCCCCCCCCCTTCACCCAGCTGGGATCAGGCTTGGAGCAGGCAGCAATGCCTGCCCCCCTTCACCCAGCTGTAATCAGGCACAGAGCAGAAGGCAATGCCCGTTTTCCCTTTACCCGGCTGGGATCAGGAGTGTAGCAGGTGGCGCCTGCTCCCCTTTACCTGGCCTGTATCAGATGTGCAGCATGTAGCAAAGCCCACTACCCCTTCATGTTGCTGAGATCCAGTGTGGCACAGGTGTCAATGCCCATCCTCCTCCTTCACCGGCCAGGATCAGTGATGGAGGAGGATGGAATGCCTGCCTGCCCACCCTTCCCTTTCTAGAGCCCGTGGTATTTTTTTCCCACAACGGGCTTTGTTTCTAGTATATAAATATTTATATTTATATTACAGTATAGTGGAGTGATTAGAGTGTTGAACTAGGATCTGGGAGATCCGGGTTGGAGTCCCCACTTTGCCATGGTCAGTCACAGTCCCTCAGCCTAACCTATATCAGAAGGCTGTTGTTACCCAATTTGGATGATCTCATTGTGAGTTTGGAGAATTAGCATGCAAGGAGAGTCAGCAAGAGGGAGGGGTAACTTAAGATCTTTTATGCCAGTGTATGCGAGAATCCCTTCCTCTAGAGAACTCTTTCATTATAGGACCAAATGTTCAATCAAAAGGAAGGGTTTTTTTAAAAAAAATAATAAATATCAACAATATGCAAAAACACACACAACACACACACAAAGCTAACTAGAAAAATAGGGGAGGGAACTGGAAAGAGTTGAAGAGTTGGGCTATAATTACCAGTTCCTGAAGATAGAGGGCATCCAAGGAAGAGCAGCTTCAGTGACCAGCACTTCGCAGCAATAAGAGGGAGGGGGGCTCAGATATGCAGTCCAAGGGTCCATGAGTGGGTTCAAAGCACACACACAGAATGAGGCAGCAGGCAGTCCCATTATACTGTGGAACATACCCTGGAGCAGTACTGCTCCTTCTGCTCCAAAACAATGACTTAACGGTCGTCTGTGGGACAAGCAAAGAATTAAGAGGCTGTCTCTGGGGACAAAAAGCTGGGATACTGTCTCCAAGGTGAGACAGTAAACTGGGAAGGTTTGATAAGCACTTCCCGGGCAAAACTAAAGTTATTGGCAATGACTGATGACCTGTGATGTATGGGTGGGTAAGATCTATCAGAGCTTCAAGTTGCCTGAAAATAGGAGACTGGATAAGGGAAGATCAATAGGGTGTGTGAATGGATTCATTCAAATACTTCTGGAGACCTCCATTGTGCTGTGGTTTTGCACATCTCTGGGGTGGAGCTGAGAGTTAATTTTACCTCACCGCTCATATTTTAGTATTTTTCCATTTCCTGCCTAGCCAGGCAGCTTGTCTGTGTTTTAAACACACACATGTTCATAAGCCTTCTTAATATCATGAGGGCAAGTCTGTCCATTAACACAGTTGTGAGGATAAAATGGAAAAGAGAAATATGTGAGCTGCTTTGGGTGCCCATTGAGGAGAAAAGCAGGGTATAAATAAGTAAGTAAGAAAAGTAAGTTTTAAATAAATAAATGTTGCTAGGTTCCATCCAAGAACTGTATGTACAGTTGTGCATTTTGTCTTCACACTAGTTAAAATTTGTTTGTCCATTATGGATACAACCTATCCATTTTCAATGTGACAGGGTTCATTCTGAGGTCCCGTACTTTCCTTTCCTTGATGACCATTAACTAGGAACATGTAGTGCTGAACTCAGTGTAAGGCAATGTACTTCCCAGGAATGGGAACCCTCTCATAGTAATATATAATATCCCTCTGCAACGTGTGCAAACTGCTCCTGCTCGAAGTAATGATCAATTCCAGGCAATGTGCAAGGACATAAAGCACACCTGGCTGAAAGACTGCAGAAAGTCTTATATGAATTCGAGGTATCTGGGTTGCTCAGATCACCTGGACATGAGAGGGGATTTGGTGGGCCTTAGAAGCAGCAGGATGCCCGAGGAACCCAGGAAATCCCTCCTTCTGAGCTTAAAAAGGAGGAAAAGAGACTGCTGCAGCAACTGGCAGACACAAACATTGTGGGAAAGGACCCTTCCCCCCTTAACACTCATCTGCAGCAGAGGCCACTGCCCCATTCCACTCAGTGCAGTGGGGTCAAGCCAAGGTGCTGGCCCTCCACCTGCTGAGCTAAGGTGGGCATGTGGAGCCTGAAGATGGCATGGGGGAAAGCTTCCCTGGGCATGCAGATGACACAGCACCCAGTGGCACAGGGAGGGAGGGCACACCCAGACCAGAGGATGGCCTGGGGAATGCCTGACCTTGGCCAGGCCCATACGAGCCAGGGCAAGACAGAAAAGCCAAGCCAAAGGACTGACAGTTGGGGCTGGGATGAGGAAGACAGGAGCAGCATGCCTGTCAGCAATACCTCTGTGTCCTGCAATGGAGTAGGTGACAGCAGGTCAAGGGGTGGAGCCAGGAAAGGGAGCAGGAAAAGGTGCCAGACAGGCAAGTCTTCCCCACCTGGCCAGGGAAGAGAAGCTGGCAGTGAACCAGAGAGAGCAAGCAGTCACTTCCCAGGGGCTGAGAGGAGGCTATAAGTGCTGCAACCACCTCCCTCACTCGTTCTAAGGCCAGGGGAAGCCCTTCCCATGATGGCCAAAGGACAATGGGAAGATGCCGAGGCAGCAGCAGCCTACACTAAGATTCCCAATCCCTGCCCTTGAGGGTTCTCCTCTCCTCAGCTGATAAAATGAGAGGGGATAATATTCATTCAATTTTTACCTTCCATATATTAAAAGTTCCAGTGTGTGACAATAACATAAAGCATGGATACATTAAGAACGTCTAGCACAAAATGAATACAACAATTAGGACTCACTGACACTGAATGCACATCTCTAAATAATTGTTAAGAATACAGAGCAGAAACAAGTTAAATAGTAACCTAATAACAATAAAGATATTTTTTCTTATCAGAGTTATTTATTCTTATCAGAGCTATACACATTTTAGTACTACAGGTAAAAGAGTAGAAATTTGCTCTAGTTTCTAATTATCCTTGTCTACATAAAAATAAGTGATGTGTTTTCTGACCCCACCCCACAATACATGCATACAGAGAGATTTACAAATACATACACTCAGGAAAATTTGCTTCTATTTTCAAATTCATTATACTCAGGGATGAAATGATTCCAGTTAGAAATATGAAATGATTAAGTTAAGGCTTATGAATAGAGATGGGCATGATCAGCATTACGATTTGAAAAAAAAAACTGATAATGGCGTTCGCACCATCAGGACCCGGCTAATCGGTGCTGTCCACGGCAACCAATCCAGCAGTCGGGGGTTTGCTTGTTCGGGGCTTGATCGGATCGATCGGTTTCTGTTCGGGATTGCAGACATTCAGGTGCCAGGAATCAATTCCCCT
Organism: Eublepharis macularius; assembly: GCF_028583425.1. Lineage (NCBI taxonomy): Eukaryota > Metazoa > Chordata > Lepidosauria > Squamata > Eublepharidae > Eublepharis > Eublepharis macularius. The sequence goes on from NC_072792.1 coordinate 123,837,122, forward strand.
GGCAATGGAGCCAGGGGGGAATGCCTGAGCTGTGTTTGCCCTCCTTCTGTCGCCCTGGAAACGCGAATGGAAGCCCAGCTTTCCTTGATCAGCAGGGCTTCCTTCCAACCACAGAGCAGCCAGCAACACATCACCATTTGGGAGAAGAGAGGGGAGTGAGGGGGAGGGGTGTTCTGTAGCCACAGGCACTCCAAATGTTTTTTGCTTTTTAAAAAAACGGGGCTTTGTAGGAGGAATGGCTGTTTTTCTGTCTGTCACTCTCTGTTTTTAACCTGCTTTTAAAACACTGTATTTAGTGGGGAAACCTCATTCACGGCTCTGTGTGTGTGTTTAAAAGGGAGTGGGTAAAAGCTGGATCCAGATGCTTTTAAATGGATAATCATGAATTCATATGATTTTTATATTGAAACAAAACAAAACAAAAAGGCTGTCATATTATAGATCATGTCCTAGTCTACAGACAGCAACAAAACAATCATGCATCCACTAATCTGTGGCGCTGCCACGGCACAAAAACATGCTAAAAAAGCACGGATCCGCATGGATCCTCTTGATTTTTAAGTCGGGCCACCCAAAATCCACCACACAATCACAGACCATGTCTGTTGCCACAAATGGGACCAAAAAATTCAGCCATCCACTACTTCGTGGAATCGCCACGGCGCAAAAATACGGTTCAAAAGCACGGATCCGCATGGATCCTCTAGGTTTTTACATGGGACCACCCAAAATCCACCATACAATCCCAGATCATGTCCATTGCCACAAAAGGGGCCAAAAAAATCAGTTATCCATCACTTTGCGGCACTCCCACGGTGCAAAAACGTGGTCTAAAAGCATAGATCCTCATGGATCCTCGTAATTTTTACATGGGGCCACCCAAAATCCACCATATAAAAGCAGATCATGTCCATATCCACAAATGGGACCAAAAAAATCATTCATCCACAGCTTTGTGGCAGCGCCACTGTGCAAAAACATGGTTCAAAAGCACGGATCCTCATGGATCCTCTTGATTTTTATATGGGGCCACCCAAAATCCACCATACAATCCCAGATCATGCCCATTGCCACAAATGGGACCAAAAAAATCATTCATCCATAGCTTTGTGGCAGCGCCACGGTGCAAAAACATGGTTCAAAAGTACGGATCCTCATGGATCCTCTTGATTTTTACATGGGGCCACCCAAAATCCGGTATACTGTCCCAGATCATGTCCAATGCCACAAACAGGACCAAAAGATCTAAAATATGACAGCCTTTTTGTTTTGTTTCAATGTAAAAATCATATGAATTCATGAGGATCCGTGTCTCAGATTCATGTTTTTTCACCGTGGCAGCACCAAATATTTTTGGATCTGTTTTTTTTATATTTCCGTCTGTGGACCTGGCTGTGATATGTGATTTGATGTTTCATTTGTGTTTTTCCTATTTAAAAAACCATAGGATCTGCGAGGATCTGTGTGGATCCTGGTTTTACTTTCTTCCTGTTTAAAATATGCTTTTGGAAGACTGGCTGCTTGCTTTTAAAATAGGGTGGGGAGGAATGAAGGATTCTATCCCTGCTTTTTTTTAAAAGCTGGCTGAAACATGTTGATGGGGTGTCTCTCTCTCTCTCTATTTGGAGAGGCGGGGACGGGTTAAAAACTCCCCCCCTGCTCTAAGTACGTGTGTGTGTGTGTGAAAACATCCCCGGAGGCGGCTCGTTGCCAGATTAAAAACTTCCCCCCCTCTGTTCTGTGTGTGTGTGTGTGTGTGTGTGAGAGAGAGAGAGAGAGAGAGAGAGAGAGAGAGAAAAGGTTCCCTCCCTGAGGGGAGGCGGCTCGTCGCCGGGTTAAAAACTCCCCCCCTGCTCTAAGCGTGTGGGGGGGGGCGCCCCTCCGCTTTGGCCTCCCCGATCCCCGATCCCGATCGGAAATGGGACTTGTTCGGTGTGGATCGGTGATCTGGGGTCGTCGCCGGCGCAGATTCACAAACAGCTTGATTGGTATTTTGCGGGGGGAGGATCATGCCCACCTCTACTTATGAATCCTTCATGAGGTGAGAATTTAATACAGTTAGTTTTTAAATTTCTGGTTAGTAGTTTTTTAATTATTTCTGTTTCTTTGACAATGAAATGACATCCAAAAGAAAAATAGCAAGGGCTTAGGTCAGTGCATGTTATCCATGAGAGCTGCTGTAGCATAGTAGTTAAGTAGTTGGGTTGCAAGTCAACACTCTGCTGGTTTGAATTTCATGACTGCCATGAGCTCAGGCCCAGGTCTCTAGCTGTATCATGGGGATACTTTGTTCATGACTCTGAGTGGGTCACTATTCTGTCTAGAAGAGCAGCATATAAGCACACTGTTGCAGTTATGACAATATGTACACTAGAGTCTCATGGAGTAATTATCCTTCCATGTCTTTCCCTACATTAATTACACTACTTCTCCCCATCCACTATTCACTTGTTCTGAATTTTCTGACAACTGTAGTTTTTAGGAACGCATGTTTTATCCTGACTAAGTGCTCTTGTATGGCGGTCTTGTGTCTTCTTTCTAAATATTTCTCTGTTACTGGGAAGGAGAATCTACATTACTAGCTTTATAAAGCGAGGTTTAAATCCTGGCTTTGTCCATTCAAGCAATATTAATTTGGGCCATGGACCCTGTTCAGGGATCTGGTGTAACATGTGAGTATATCTCCTTTTTCTGGGATAATATTGTAGGATCATAGTGGAATCTGTACATGCACACAACCAATGAATCCCATGTCAAGTATTTGTTTTCTTTTTGAGCAATTTCCCCCTTCCAGTGCCACAGATGCATCCTCTATGAGAAAAAGGTGGCAATTATACTATGAATTATAAAATAATATATTAACTAATCAGGTGATTTAATTGTATGAACTTCCAAAATATGCTGTTAATTATGTACTGTAATTGTCATTTTTAGAAGGTATATCTTGTCACTTTTGATAATCAAAATTTGAACAATGATGATTCCATTGTATTAAAAGTATGTTTCAAAAGAGTATTTGTTCCCATTAGTTCTGAGTTTCTTATTTTTTTTTGCTTTTAGTACAGAATAATTAACATACTGATGTGTATAAATCTAAATCTGTACGTGCTAGAACATTTTTGCTAAAACATTTTTTCATTGTAGTTTTTAAAATGTAAATTGTACAGATGACCTTTAAAGGTAAATTGTAAAGATGACACCATTTATATGTTACACATTGTTCTCCAGTCATTCTAAGGTACTGTAGCAGAAGCACAAATACTGCTAATTCTAACTTAATTCAAATGATTACAGAAGCAGTACTCCTGAAGTTCTTTCATAAATCCAATTAATTATTATTGTAGAGGAGGTTTTTTTGCAGAAGACAATTCTGTAACACTTAGCTGAAATGATAAAATCTCTCTGTGATTTGTTCAGAATGGCCAGAAAACTAACTATAAAACACACACACACATTATGGTTTCCAGAGGGGATTTTTCTGCCTAGTATTTGTTGGTTTGGGTTTTGCAGATTACATAAGTTTTGGACTGTTAGACTGGCAGCTCAATCCTATGCCCTGAGGCAGCGTCGTATGATAAGCCAGGCAGAGGGGAAGGCAGAAGTTACTGCAGGGCGGTGGAGGCTGTTAGTCTTTCTGGTGGAGAAATAGATTGCTGTAGTTACATCTTTTGTTTTCATTGTGTGAATGAACTTCCATTCTACACTCAGTCATATGGGCTTTGCTGATCCAGTCTTCTATATTTGCAAGCCTAAATCACTGTAACTGAGTTCCCTTTGAAGATAGCTCAGAAACTTCAAATATTGCAAACTAGCAACAAAGCCCATTTTAGGAAAAAATACAATGGGCTCTAGAAAGGGGAGGATGGGCAGGCAGGCATTCACTCCTCCTCCATCACCGATTCCAGCTGGTAAAGGAGGGGGTGGGCATTGTCATCTGCTCCACGCTTGACCTGCCTGATCTTGGCCTTGTGAAGGGGTGGGGGGCCTTGCTACCTGCTCCATGCCTGATACATGCTGGGTAATGAGGGGCAGGCATTGCCACCGGCTCTGAGCCTGATCCCAGCCGGGTGAAGGGGGGTGGGCATTGCCACCTGCTCCCCACTGGGTGAGCAGAGGAACAGGCATTACCTCCTGCTCTGTGCCTGATCCTGACAGGTGAAGGTGGTGGGCAGGCTTTACTACCTGCTCCCAGCTGGGTGAAGGGGGTGCGGGCATTGCCACCTGCTCTGTTCCTGATTCTGGCAGGTTGAAGGGGGGGGGCAGGAATTGCTACATGCTTGGCTCCAGACTCTGGCAGGGTGAAGACAGGGTGAGCATTGCTGCCTGCTCAGTGGCTAATTCTGGTAGGTTGAAGAGGGTAGGCATTGCCCCCTGCTCTGCTCCTTATCCCAGCAAGGTGAAGGGAAGAAGGGCATTGCCTCCTGCTCTATGCCTGATTCTGTCAAAGTGAAGGCATGAAGTGGGCATTGCCACCAGCTCCACTCCTGATCCCAAATGGGTGATAGCTTGGGGTGGGCATTGCCACCTGCTCTACCACTAATACCAGCTGGATTAAGGCAGGGGAGGGCATTGACACCTGCTCCACTCCTAATACCAGCTGCGTTAAGGTGGAGGATGGGCATTGCCACCTTCTCCTCTCCTAATCCCAGCTGGGTTAAGGCGGGGAGGGATTGTCATCTGCTTCACTCCTGATCTCAGTTGGGTGACAGAGAGCGGGCATTGCTATCTGATCTGCTCCTGATCCTAGCTGGGTGAAGGGGGTGGGTATTGTCACCTGCTCGGCTCCTGATCCCAGCTGGGTTAAGGTGGGGTGTGGGCATTGCCAAATGCTCTGCTCCTAATACCTGCTGGGTTAAGGCAGTGGGTGGGCAAAGCCACCTGCTCTGCTTCTGATCCAAGCTGAGTGAAGGGGTGTGTGGGCATTGCCACCTTCTCTGCTCCTAATACCAGCTGTGTTAAGGTGGGAGGGGAAATTCCACCTGTTCAGCTCCCAATACCCGCTGGGTTAAGGTGGGGGTGGACATTGACATCTGTTCCCCTCCTAATACCAGTTGGGTTAAGGTCTGGGTGGGCATTTCCATCTGCTCCATTCCTAATAAGAGCTGGGTTAAGGCAGGGGGCACACATAGCGACCTGCTCCGCTCCTGATCCCAGCTGGCTGAAGGGGAGGTGGGCATTGCCACCTGCTCTGCTCCTAATACCAACTAGGTTAAGGCGAGGTGGGCATTGCCACCTGCTCCGCTTCTAATACCAACTTGGTTAAGGTGCAGGGTGGGCATTGCCAACTGCTCCACTCCTGATCCCAAGTGATTCAAAGGGGACCGGGCATTGCCTCCTGCTCTGCTTCTGATACCAGCTGGGTTAGGCATTGCCACCTGCTCCGCTTATAATACCAGTTGGTTTAAGGTGAGGAGAGGGCAATGCCACCTGCTCTGCTCCTAATACCAACTGTGTTAAAGTGGGGGGTGGGCATTGTCACCTGCTCCACTCCTAATACCAGCTGGATGGTGGGAGGCAGGCATTGCCACCCGCTCCCATCCTGCTCCCGGCCTGGGCTTCCTACCATGGCATGTTTTCTGCAGGGACATGGTGCCTTGCCTAGGCTTCCCTCCATGGCAGCGCCCTCTGGTGGTACACAAGCTTATAAAGTGAGTTGTCTGAAATATGCTTACTCAATTATATAGTAAGATTATAATTGATTCTCTTAACAAGAACACACAGAGATGAACATACTGTAGCTGGCTTAGCAGGTTTAAAATGGCTTCATTGGATGCCTATCTTTTTCTTATCTTTAAGACATTCGTCTCTTGGAATGCACACATCTCGTGTGATCCACAGATCTGAAGGACCAGTTCTCGTATGAACCATGTAGCAGCTTGATGCCTCTTCACTCTTCTTACCTGTTATGTCATCATTCTCTGCTTGGTTGTGGGTTTTTTCACTCCAGCACCTGTTCTGTTGATGTTTAATCCTGTTTGCTGAGTAGTCTGGTTAATTTTGTGTCATTTTGTAAACAATTGTTGAATTGTATATTTTATATGCTAGTGCGTATATTATGTAAGCTGTTTTAGGACCCTTTGGAGATGGAGGGTGGTGGATATAAGAATTATGAATAAATAAACCATTCAGAAACAATTCCATAAGTAATATAATAGTTCGATCAGTTTATCATTGTCATTATCACTCTTCTTTCCATTAAAAAGGTAAAGGTAGTCCCCTGTGCAAGCACTGAGTCATTAATGACCCATGGAGGACGTTGCATCACAACGTTTTCTTGGCAGACTTTTTACAAGGTGGTTTGTCATTGCCTTCCCCAGTCATCTACACTTTATCCTCAGGAAACTGGGCACTAATTTTACCGACCTCAGATGGATGGAAGGCTGAGTCAACCTTGAGCCAGCTACCTAAACCTAAAAGAAATGAAAACAAAAGTTGTTTAGCAACCTCCCTTAAGCTGTCAGAACCTTTTTTGTGTAGTGGCTAGGGGTTTGGACTAGGATTAAGGAAATCCAGTTTGAATCCCCTCTATGCCATTGAAGATTGCTGGCAGACTTTGGGCCAGTCACAAATAGAGATGGGCATGAACAGCAATCCGAACAAAAAAAAGCTGTTCGCGAACAAGCTGTTTGTGTGGCACCATTCTAAATGAACAGGTGGACATTGCAAGCCTCGTTCATTGCTGTTCGTCTTGCTGTTTGTCAAGCCAGACAGTCTGGCACCTGCAATCAATGCCCTTGGCAACATAGGCAGGGATTTTCTGAACTCTGTCTGAACTCTTGCTGTTGCCCTGGAAACCCCAATCTAAGCCCAATTTAGCTTGATAGGCAGGTCTTCCTTTCAAGTGTGGAGCTCCAAAATTGTTACAATAAGGGAGCAAAGAGCAGGGGAGAGGGAGAGAGACAGTTGCTGTTGGCATTTTGATAGAGAGAGTGCATTGGAGCTTCAATTTTCTTTGTGTGTGGTGGGATAGGTATCTACCCCTTCAAGTTCCAGGGCTGCTGCCAGGCTCTGGGCAAAGCTATTATTTATTATTGGTACCTTTCCTGTTGCCTGCTCAGGTCAGGTTTCTGGGAGTGGTGTGGTAGGGATCTACCCCTTCAAGTTCCAGGGCTGCTGCCAGGCTCTGGGGCCAAGCTATTATTTATTATTGGTACCTTTCCTGGTACCTGCTCAGGTCAGGTTTCCAGGAGTGGTGCAGTAGGGATCTTGACTTGGATGATGGCTGGAGGAGAGCCTGCTAGTCCCCACAAACAGCCAACCATGAACATGTTCATGAACAGGGCCATGTTCATGGTTGTTCATAAGTCCCTGTTCATGGATGACAATGAACAATGAACATCAGGATTGGTGAGTGGAGCTAGCGGGCACCCTTCTAGTTAAAAATATATGCTATTGACACATATATTCCATGTACCTTCCATATGGATAGATTGAAACCATTAATCGTGGAGACTTCCAGTCTGGAAAGATGGTGACCTGACATTGTTCAGCAAGCTGAGCAATCAAGGTTCCTGTTTTGGCAGGTCAGGTATGCAGGATACCTGCTGCCACTCTTCTACAGGGAGAAGAAGAACTAGGATGATACAAGTCCTGGAGAGTGTGTGATCTCAGCACAGGGGGAAGCCCTGAATCAAGGATTTCTCCCCGTGCCTTGAGGTCCCCTTGGAGATGGGCGAGCCTCGACCCCTGCAGGACCCTTTTTGAGCCATAACTTGTCATAAGATCACCAGAATCCAGGCTTCTTCATCAGAATTTGATCAACATTGACAATAAGAAGCAGCACAAAAAACCCATAAAGAACAAAGCAAGGTAAAGATGTTTATCTATTTTCAGGACTAAAAAATAAGAGAAAAAGAACTTCAAAAAGTGAAAATAATCCACTGATGTGGTTGTAAACAAGTAGAGGAAGGAATTTGGTGGGAAAGTCGGGGAATTTAGTGAAAATTGAAGTGCCTGAAGAGAAAAAACAAGATTGTTTATACATATCTGCAGTTCTGGGTGCCGATAAAGACACTGTGAATTGGGAGGGACTACAAAGGGAGAAGCTGAGAAACATCGCAAGACTGGGAAAATCATAAAAGAGCGAGATTCTGTGCCCAGAGAGGAGTTGAAAGTTCCCGAGTGCTGACAAGATGCTGTGAACTGGGAGGGACTATGAAGGGAGAAGCCAGGAAGCTGAGAAACATTGCGAGGCTGAGGAAACTATAGAGGACTGTGACTGTGTGCCTAGAGGGAAGTTGAAGGTCGAAAAGGAACAGGAAATGAGTAGTTGCCATTTTTGGAAGGGAAATAAAGAAGCATAGAGGTTACCATAGAGAAATTGTGCCCGACATTTTGGTAAGGACAATTTTGGAATTTTGCTAAAATAAGAAATAGGAAGCAAAATTAAGAATTTAAAATCAGTGACTTGATTGATAAGCAAAAGATAAATTGAATACAAGTTAAAAGAAGGAGTTGCTGTTAGAGTTAAGGATTGAAAGTAAACCTTAGCAGCGGAGCTTAGAAACAGAGCTGCGACTTGGAGTGGTGCTAAAGTTAGCCCAAGGATGGCAAAAAAAATGGAGAAGGAAAAACTAGAATGACAGGCAGCCATGGAAGCACTGGAGAAAAAAATGTTGGAAGGCATGCAAGAAATATGTCAAAAGATGGGAGAAAACCTAAGTGAAAAATTAACTAAAAACATGAAAGAACTGATAAGGGCAGAGGTGACAATTAACTAAAAATATAGAAGAAATGAAAAAGGAATTACAGGTAACGACCCAAACAGTACAAGAAGTGGAGCAAAAGACTAGCAACTTAAAAGAAGAGAATCAAAAACTACAAGAATGTGTGATGGTGATGGAATGTAAAGCTATGGAGACCCATCTGAGATTGAGGGGGGCGCCAGAGACTTTGAAGCAAAATGTGCAAGAACAGATAGTGGGTGTACTGGCAGAACTCTTAGGGAAACAGCCAGAGGATATAGAAGCAAATTTGGATTTGATATACAGAGTGAATTCGACCTATGCACAAAAGAAAAATTTACCGAGATATATAATTATACAACTGACAACTAAGAAATTTAGAGACGAGATTTTGAGGAAACATTATGCTGAACCACTGGAAATAGAGGGGTGCAGAATCAGAATTATGAAAGAACTACCCAGAAAGATTTTACAAGAACGAAGAAAATACAGAGAACTGAGTGAAAAGCTGAGAGAGAAGAACATTGCATATAGATGGGAAATACCTAAAGGTTTGAGCTTCTTTTTTCAATCTACAAGAATCAACATTAAGATGGTAGAGCAAATAACATTTCTGACAGATAACCAAAGAGACTTTGCTAGACCCGCTAAAGAATAAACTATTATGGAGTACAAACTGATTTCTTGGAATGGTTTTTGTGGGTTTTCCGGGCTGTATTGCCGTGGTCTTGGCATTGTAGTTCCTGACGTTTCGCCAGCAGCTGTGGCTGGCATCTTCAGAGGTGTAGCATCAAAAGACAGAGATCTCTCAGAGAGAGATCTCTCAGACACTGAGATCTCTGTCTTTTGGTGCTACACCTCTGAAGATGCCAGCCACAGCTGCTGGCGAAACGTCAGGAACTACAATGCCAAGACCACGGCAATACAGCCCGGAAAACCCACAACAACCATTGTTCTCTGGCCGTGAAAGCCTTCGACAATACATCGATTTCTTGGAATGTTAATGGACTTAACTCACCCCAGAAGCGCAAATCGATTTTTCATTGACTAAAGAAACAAAAATGTAATATAATTTGTCTGCAAGAAACACATATTAAAAAACAACACAGTAAATTTTTAAAAAATGGATTGTTGAGAAAAGAATTTTGGGCATCTGCAAAAGAAAAGAAAAGAGGTATTGTGATCTATGCAAAGCAAGAATTAGATCCTAAAATGGTCTTTAAGGATAAAGAAGGAAGATATTTGGCAGTTGAAATAATGTTGAACTCCAGGAAAACTTTGGTCTTAGGAATTTATGCACCTAACAGTGCTAAAGATGGTTTTTATAAAGAGATAAATCAGAACTTAGACCAAATGACCTATGATCAGATAATGTTGATGGGAGACTTTAATGGAGTTGTTAATTTACAATTAGATAAACAATCAAAAAGGATCCAAAGTAAAGAAGGGAAACTACCTAAATCCTTTTTTGAATTAGTAAAGCAGGAAAATTTGGAAGATATTTGGAGGAAACGGAACCCAAACGGAAAGGAGTTTACTTATTATTCTGCAAGACATCAGTCTTTTTCAAGAATAGATACGATTTGGACCACAAAGGACATTAGTTTATTGACTAAGAAAATTGAAGTGATGCCAAAAGTGAGTTCTGACCACAATCCGATGATGTGGAAAGCTTTGATAGGTTCTAGAAAATTCAGATGGAGATTAAATGAAGACTTATTTCAGAGACAAGAGAATGTGGACTATATCCAGAAGGAAACCAAGTATTTTCTCCAACAAAATATTGGTAAACATGTGTCAATACAAACGGTTTGGGATGCATATAAAGCAGTGATCAGGGGTGACCTGATCACATTGAATACCAAAGAAAGAAAAACAAAGAAAAGAAATTCCAAGAGATCCAGGAGAAAATAACCAAGAAAGAGCAACTGGGTAAAGGTGGGGGGTGGGCCTTGCCTTATGCTCCAGGCCAGATCCCAGCTGGGTGAAGGATGGTGGGCATTACCTCATACTCCTCTCCTAATCCCTGTTGGTGAAGGGGGAGGGCATTGCCTCCTACTCTGTGCGTGATTCCAGCAGGGTGAAGGTGGGGGATGGGCATTGCCACCTGCTCCCCTCCTGATCTCGGCTGTGTGAAGGGATTGGACATTGCAACCTGCTCCATACCTGATTCTTGCTGGCTGAAGGTGAGGAACAGGTATTGCCACTTTTCTGCTCCTGATCCCGGCCAAGTGAAGGCAGGGGGAGGGCATTGCCACCTATTCTGCTCCTGATCCTGGCTGAGTGAATGAGGAATGGGGGTTGCCTCTTGTTCTGCACCTCATTCCATCCAGGTGAAGGGGGGAGGCCATTGCTGCCTACACTGCATCTGATCCCAGCTGAGTGAAAGAAGGGGAAGGCATTGCTGCCTGCACTGTGCCTGATTCCAGTGGGTTGAAGGGGGAGTGGGCATTGCCACCTGCTCCACTCCTGCTCCAGGCTGGGTGAAGTGGGGAACAGCATTACCTCCTGCTTTGCACTGATACTGACCAGATGAAGGTGAGGGATGGGCATTGCCAGCTGCTCCGCTCCTGATCCCATCTGTGTGAAGGTGGTGGGCATTGCCACCTGCTCCATTCCTGATCCCAGCTGGGTGAAGGCAGGGGGGCTGGCAATGCCACCTGCTCTGCTCCTGATCCCAGCTGAATGGAGGCAGTGGGAGAGCATCGCCACCTGCTCCACTCCTGATCCCAGCTAGGTGAAGGTGGGGGTTGGGCATTGCCACTTGCTCTTGATCCCATCTGGGTGAAGGGAATTAGGCATTGACACCTGCTCTGCACCTGATCCCAGCTGGGTGAAGGGAAGTGGGCATTAACACCTGCTCTGCTCCTGATCCCAGCTGGGTGAAGGCTGAAGTTGGGCATTGCTGCCTGCTCCATGCCTGATCCCAGCCTGGGCTTCCTGCCACAGCATGCCCTCTGGAAGGATGGGCTGTGTTGCCTAGTCTTCCCTCCACAGCAGTGCTCTCTTGTGGTGCACCAGGGTAGGAAGTGAGTTGTCTGGAACACCGTTAGCCTTTTATATAGCAGGATGCTATGTATGACTGCTTTGGATATGCTATGGAGAAAATTCTATCATCTCACTTTGCCTTGTTGAATAAAAACAGTACAAAGTGATAAGATACAGCAGTCCCTTATGACCTTACTGCGTCTATATTGCGCAGGCATAGAAATATTCAGACACTAAAGGGGAGATTTAACACCAGCTCCTTCATAATTGTTTCCTGTGCTAAACTTCCCAACTAATTAACCTTTCTAATGAAGAAAAAGTTATACGTTAATGGATAATGCATATCACCATCAGATGACTCACTGTTACTAAATGCTCTTTCCACTACAATCTTCTCAGTCCTTCAAGAAATCTTCACACATCATATTAAAAGCCCACAGTGTTCCTTCACTTCTCATAAACCAGTTAAGTAATCTCTTTTACACACATGCACACAGATATCATTACAATGACAGAATATACCTGACACCAGGAATATTCTGCCAGGCTCAGAGTTATGATTATTATATATGCAGAATTGTTCAAGTCAGTTATTTCTAAGGATTTAGGATGCTGATTCTGGCCAGTGGTCAGAATTAGAATAAGTTTACATGAACAGAAGAAACAACCTTCTGAATGCTCAATGATACATGATGTTAGGCTTCCATAACTAGAACTCCAGGTACGTGTGTGGAGGCTTTGGGGGGGAGGGAGTGCTAACAGTCCATCACTGATTTCAGGCATTACTTCAAGATGTTGTCCCCACCCCCACACCTAGCAGATCCAGGTCCAAAATCACTAGATGATGATGAGTCTACCTCTCCTGCCCTTTTCTACCAACCATCAGCACAAATGAGATTATTACTGCTGCCATTACCAGAGGCTTTTAGAAATGAATCAGTTTATCCCACTGAAAAATATAAATAAATGAATAATGACTCTCCTCAAATTAAAAGCTTTTTCCTGGCCACCTAGTTCAAAGTACCCTGAATGTAGACAGAACCTCACATATTCACATGTTCACAATGACATCCTAAATGAAGTCAGAGGGCTTAAAATGGTATAACTCTGTTAAGGAATGGCAACATACATGATAATTGCCCACATTAGTTGCATAGTTCTCTCCAGGCCTTTCATGAAACAAATTCATTTCAGTTAGTTCATAATTACTTTTGCCTCTACCAGCCATTCCTCTACAAACAACAGAATTTCCTCCTTCAAACATCACTAGATCTTTCATTTTCTAGAAGCAACCAACAAACTACTACCATCTGAATTTATAAAAAATATTATTTTTAAAAAAACCAGATGAATAGTGGAATATATAGTAAACTCTGTACAAACAGAAATATATATATATATATATAAAACTACCTTCTGGAGACAATTTAAAACAGGTTACATCCAATAGCATTGTAGTTAAATTGTGAAATATAAATGACTGAATCTAATATTCAATAGTAAAGTTAAGAAACTTTGGCCACTTTAAAAAACTTCAGTGCTTTTGAAAATGTTACTCCTACATAATGTTTAATTTTCAGAATCTGTAGGAGAAAGTAACAGACAGCTTAACCTAGCTGACGATTTTCCTCTTACTGTGGGCTGGCAGAGCCTCCACACTTTTTTCTTGGTTGTTTCAATGGGATTTTGGGAGTGTACCACCATTTCCATTGCTTGATTCTACCTGTTGTCCAGTCTACATCCTTCTAAATTACACTGGAAACTGGCATAATTTTTTAGGAACTGCACACACAAAGGCTGCTTTTTCACAGCTTTATATTCCTTTTGTTCTCATTAATTGTATTGAATGGTTACTGTTTTGATAAGCATATGCAAGCAATAAACATGACTTTTATTTATTTACTTAAAACATTTATTAGCTGCCTTTCCTCCAAAGGTGCTCAGAGAGGCTTATAGTGTAAAATATAAACAGCATATTTAAATAACAACATTTTAAAACAGAGTTAAAACACAGTTAAAATACATTTAAAATATGTCTTAAATAGGGTGTGCAAAAAACTTGATGAATTCAGTTTGGAAATCTCTAATTACTGAATTGATTCTCTAGTTTGGTTTGGTAATAGAGCAAATTCAAAGGACTCATGGGGGATAAGAGCAACCCCTCCTCCCCAACCATCTGTGCCGGGTTGGTGGAGGACCACATGTTAGTTGGGACAGACATACCCTGTGTTTTTCTTCCAACCATGTCTCTGTTATACATGCCAGGTCTTTCTCTTTCATTTTGCAGTCACTTCATTGGCTTCCTATCAATTGTGTGTGTGGGTGTGTTATGTGCCATCAAGTCACCTCCAATGTATGGCTGCCTTATGAATAAAAGAACTCTAACAGACTTGCTCAGATCTTGCATACTGGAGGACATGGCTTCTTTTATTGAGTCAAGCCATCTCATTTTGGGTCTTCCTCTTTTCCTATTGCCTTCAAGTATTCCTAGCATTATTGACTTTTTCAGAGAGTCTTGTCTTCTCATGATGTGACCAAAGTATTATAGCCTCAATTTTGTCATTTTAGGTTCTAGGGATAATTCAGACCTGATTCGATATCCACAAAACTCTCCTCCAGAACCACATCTTAAATGAATCAATTTTCCTCCTGTAAGCTTTCTTCAATGTCCAACTTTCACATGCATATATAGTAATGGGGAATACCATAGTTTGGATTATCTTGATCTTGGTCCCCAGAGAGATATCCTTATCTTCAAGGATGTTTTCTAGTTTCCTCACAGCTGCTCTTCCAAGTCTCAATCTTCTTCTGATTTCTTGGTTGCAGTCTCCCTTTTGGTTGATGATTCAGCCAAGGAATAGAAAATTGAATAATTTCAATTTCCTCATTGTTAGTTTTAAAATTGTGTAATTCCTCAGTAGTCATTATTTTTGTCTTCCTGATGTTCAGCTGTAATCCTGCTTTGGTTCTTTATCCTTTAACCTTCATCAGTAGTCGTTTCAAATGCTCACTATTTTCTACCAGTTATATAGTGTCATCTGCATATTTCAAAGAGTTAATGTTCCTTCCAACATTTTTCACTCCATCTTCTTCTAAACCTAATCCAGTTTTCCTTATGATTTGCATAGAGGTTGAACAGGTAGGGAGGTAATATGCATCCTTGCGGACACCTTTGCCAACAGGTAACCATCCTGTCTCCCCATATTTTGCCCTAGCAGTAGCCTCTTATTCAGAGTACAGGTTGTGCATCAAAACAATCAGATGTTGTGGCACTTCACAACGTCTCTTTCCCTGAATGTTAATAACTGTTGTTTATTATTATTCTTTGTTCAATGTATGCCCTAGCTGTCATTTATATTATATTTTCACTTGCACTTTTGTAATTGACCTTGGGTCTCAGTGAAAAAGGTGGACTATGAATAGATAGATGAGAGAGAGAGAGAGAGTTACATAGGCCTCTGGCAGTTAAATCAATCAGTCTTTTTGGGTACGCAAATGTGGAGGTTCCTGAAGAGGAAGTCCTTACTCTCAACAATCTTTCTGCCCATGGAAATATCCAAGGGATAAGGAAAAATAATAAATGAGAAAGAGAAGATCTTCCTGGTTGTTTTGATAGAAAATGAAACTGAATAATTATTAGACATTGTTGACAAATTGTTAATAATTTTATAATGTATAACTGATGTACAAATATTTCAATGTTATATGCAACTTTCATGTGTTTTGCTTATTACCTTCAATTTTTTAAAATGCCACCAAATACATGATGAACATAGCACATAATAGTTAGACCCTATAGAACTATAAGAATGAATCTTTTTTTCAGTTACTATTTTATACATAGAATTTTTAGGTCTTGTTTTCTAGTTTTCCTACATAGCTCCGTGAGAACAAGAAAACTGTTAAATTTCTCAGGGGTGCTGAAAGCCAATCTTAACTCAGATATAAATATGTACATGTAAACTATGAAAAATAGCATGTGCAACCAGTATACGGTAATATTTATGGATATTTTCATTGAAAGAGAAAAGTGGACATTGATTGCTTGATGTTTGCATAATTATACTACTCAGAAGGGAATTACAATCTTCTAAAATATATCTGTAATTTAAGACCCAAGATTCAATGAAAATGAACATTACATGATTTGCAGGAAAAAAAATATTTCAGCAAAGATGATTCTAATAACAAGATTGATTCACATAATCAAAAGTTGGGCTGTTTTTCGGTTGTAGTTTTTGTTTTCAGCCTAATTGAGTGCATGCAATGAACTTTTTGGTTGTGCAAATTTCCTTGAGTACAGGTTACCATGAAAAACATGATTATTCTGATGGGCAGTGATTGTCCAGGGTTTCAAGTAAAGGTCTTTCACATCACCTACTACAATTATGGAACAACCTCATCAGGAAGATACGCCTGGTCTTCTCACTCCCCAGAAGATAGTTTTATTCAATATGACATTGATTACTTTTTCTACTTATAGTTTTAAATTATGGTTTTAATTAAGATCTTTAATGTATTTTTATGTTTTTGTAAGCCGTCTTGAGTGTCGCAATGTAGAAAAGCAGCTAATTAATGTTTTAAGTAAAATAAAATAATACCTGATCATTTTAGGGGGATATGCCAAAGACTGGACTTGGGACTGTCTGTATTCAAAGTAGATGTTCTGTCACTGAGCCTGGCCTCTCCCCACAACTTTACTTTTTCTGGATTGGTGGTATCCAGTAGATCTTTCAGTGTTACTGTATTCTGCTTTGCTGCTTTGCTGAGTAATGGTCCTGCTCTTGGTATGCTTTTTCAAAGCAGTTCACTTATTTTAACTATCAGATGTAAAACACTGATATAAACTACAAAAAAAAATAACATCATATTTCAATATGCCAAAAATATTTGGAACACATTTGGCATAAGAATTCAGAGGAAGCACATTTGTATCAGAACTAAGAGATACTAACTTGTTCTGGTCATCATATGAAGCAAGTGAAAGAGGAGGAGGAGGAGGAGTTTTCCCCCAAATTGTACTAGGTGTAAGATGAGACTATTTTTAGATACATTTCAGTATAAATATAATTTGTACTACTAGGCATGCGGGCATTTTAAGAAGCAAAAATGAAAGTAAAATCATCGCTTTTCTGTATTTGATTAGGTAGTTGGTTGCTCAGGAATTTAACAGTGCATATACAGTTTTGCCTACATTTGACCCAGATACTCTCTGACAATCTTTCAGTCTTGGCATATGATGATAGTGATAATATGTTATCAAACTATGAAATTAGCCAAGTCAGAAGTTATATTTTCTTTCTGAATTTTCCCAGGTATATTTCCCTCTTATTGTTGTTGCCATGTCTATGGTTATACAAGAAATAAAATATGTTTTCCGGCATAGGGTATTGGCCAAAGTATATGTAGGTCATATTTGAGGTCAGTCTGTAATCTCAAGTAAATCTAATCCTCAACATGGCTCCGTTTGTGGATACTTAAATCAGGAGACTGAAGCCATGAACAAACAAGACAGATCTTTCTGCAAACCCAAGAAAAGCTCCAGTTTTGCAGAAAAATCTGAACTCTACAACTAAGTACATGGGGAAGAGGGTTAAAGTCCTCCAAAACAGTATAACCAACACATGTATCTTTAAGAAACAAATGCCTTCTGTAGTGGCAGGAGGGTTGCTAAGCAACCACAACAATATTGTCAGTCTTCAAGCCTTGGTTTCTGCCAGTAAAAGACAGGGAGAAGGACCAGGGCCCTTTTTAGGGCTGTTTTGGCCCTATTACAAAAAAAGACTCTGCTATGAAAGAGTGTTAGGTAATCTGGGTTAGATGCATACTCTCAGCCTAATCTATCTCACAGGGTTGTTCTGATGATAAAATAAAGGAAAGGAGAATTATGTAAGTTCCTTTTGGTCACTGAGTCTCCCTACTTATTTCTATATTTGGAATCATATTTGTGGCCAGTGCACTTCCAAACAGCATTTTACCTTTGTAGATCGCATACATATGTTAGGAAGATGTGGGAGCCGCCTCTCCATGATGCGCTCCCATTCTACTGCCATTGTGTATGAATATATTATATATAGTGAGCAGTTTGTGGTTTTTCTCAACAGACCATCATATTCCCTCTTGTTTTGGGGTCATTTTGAAGAGAAAGAATGATTGGTTCCACTCATATGATTAAATATCCACACATACTACGTTAAACACTGTGTAACACCATAGGGAAGTGACTCCCTATTTACCGTATGTGTGAAGGGGAAACTTGTTTGTTAGCAGGCATGCTTATTATTCATTCATTTCTGTATTTATGTGTAATATATGAGCCTCTGGCATTGACAACGATATGAAATCAAACATTTCTTTTTAAAGATATCCCATGCATTCTGTAAAAACAGTTTCTCACTTCTAAGAAGAGATTATTTAATACTTAAAAAGTGAAAGTTGACATGTATGTAGCCAAAGGAAGCCTCTTCAGACTCTACTTTGTTGAAAGAAGTGCAATTTAAAAATTCTTATTTATTGAATTCAATATTCTTCTGGTGATGATAAGAATATATTTTCCCATTATTACTAGGCTTTGGGCTTTACGTATTTTTAAAACAAAAAAGTTCAATATTATGAAGACATTGATGCTCAAATTCATGACTTTCTTTTCATCTATGCTTTACTGCCAAACTTAGACGGGATTGACTGAGAGAATCAATTAAAACAAGTTGCAGCATAATAATTTAGAAGCAAGCCCATAATTATAATATATATTTTTAATAAAACCTTTTGATGTTTTAAAAACTGGATCTTGGAGACCTCTTGTTGCAGGAGATGCTTGTTCCCCCTATTAACATTCATTAAGCATAGCTTGCTGTTAATATCTTTCAATTGTATGCACTAGTCTTAAATTCTATTGTATTTGAGAGGGGGAAAAAACTTTTCCCCTAGTGTTTTCCTATTATTCAGGTAAGGTTTGTTTTTTTAAAGAAAAAACAATAATTTT
The DNA here is from genome assembly GCF_028583425.1 of Eublepharis macularius. Taxonomy (NCBI): domain Eukaryota; kingdom Metazoa; phylum Chordata; class Lepidosauria; order Squamata; family Eublepharidae; genus Eublepharis; species Eublepharis macularius. The sequence goes on from NC_072792.1 coordinate 123,855,779, forward strand.
CTGTAAAAACTATAGTTTTATGGGTTGATTGGATAAGAGGCTGATCACTGACATCAGTGACCTCTGTTCATATGCTAACTGATCAATTTCTGCATAATTGCTAAGTGATTGGGTATTTATTTAGTTAATTTAAAAAAAAAAAATAAGCTGTGCCTTTCTGCTCTCATCAGGGCCACCAAGCAGTCTAACAGATTAAAAACGTGTAATAAAAACACATCTTAAAAATTATTAAAACGAAACAAAAACACATCATTCAAACAATTAAAAGCAAATTAAAATACACATACATAAGACCTACAATTAAATACAGGGCAGGGAGAGATTATTGAGGGCATGCCAGATGAAACAAAGTGTTCACCCACTGGAAAAGAGGGTACAAACAAGGGTGCAAACAAGTCTCCTTGGGGAGAGAATTCTACAGTTTCAGTGCCATGACTGAGAAGGCCCTCTCCTCAGCTGGCACCCACCTAATCTCAGAGGGTGAGGACATGTAAACATGTGCCTTGGATAATGTGGTGTTTATAGTACTGGTGCTGTAGTGCTATTCATCACAATAGATTAATAGCTTTCCAAAATCCTGTACAAAGAAAAAATATCATTCCTTTTCTTTATTGTGCCAAATCCAACAAATATTTGTTCTTGCATTCTCTTTGAAATTTCATTCATTCATTCGTTCATTCGTTTATTCATTCATTCGTTTGTTCATTCATTCATTCACAGTACCAAATAGCATAGCCTTTAGTCCCCATCCCTATGGAGGCATCTCTCTCTGAACTATTTCTTATAACACAGTCCTGTAATCTGGGAAGAGAGCCCTCCTGAATAATTCAGGTTTGTATAGTTTGTAGAAAGCCAGGAGAATGGCTTTGTAGAAAGCCAGGAGAACAACAACAACAACAACATTCGATTTATATACTGCCCTTCAGGACAACTTAATGCCCACTCAGAGTGGTTTACAAAGTATGCCATTATTATCCCCACAACAAAACACCCTGTGAGGTGGGTGGGCCTGAGAGAGATCTAGAGCACTGTGACTAGCCCAAGGTCACCCAGCTGGCTTCAAGTGGAGGAGTGAGGAATCAAACCTGGCTCTCCAGATTAGAGTCCCACGCTCTTAACCGCTACACCAAAATAAAGTGTATTACAGTAGTACAGTGATGTTACTGTGCCATGAATCCAGGTGGCCAGATCAGCCATATCAAGGTAGGGGGCCATCTTCCAGGCTAGTCTGAGTTGTAAGAAGGCCTTTTTTGCAGCTGCATTTACTTGCTTCTTTAGCAGCAGTGCTGGGTCTATATAACCCCATAACTAGTAACTGAGTCAGCCAGGATCAACTGAACCTCATCAAAGGATGGAAGCACAATGCCCTTCAAGATCTCTGTTTTTCCAACCAGCATCCCCTCTGTCTTGTCTGGGTTCAGTTTCAATTTGCTTGCTTTCAGCCATTTGACAACAGCTTCAAGCAGTGACTCAGTAGCTCTAATGCACAGATTTAGATAGTGAGATACAGAGCTCTCTTAAAGACTTTACATAGAGGATGAATAACACTGAATATGATTGTTTCTTATGGAATCCCACAAGATAGTTCCCACTTTGAGGATAGCTGGTCTCCAATAGCAATCCTTTGAGTCTGTCCCATTAGAAATGATTTAAACCTGTCCAAGGCACATCCTCTGATACCTGCTTCTGCCTTCAAATGCATCAACAGGATGGCACTGTCTATTGTAAACAAAAGGTGCAGATAGATCTAGGAGAAGCAACAAGCTACATTTAGCCAGAGGTAATCAACTAGGGCCTTCTCTGTCCTGGCCTAAAACCCAACTGTCTGGCCTAAAACCCAATTGAATTGGTCCTTCAGGTATGCTGGTCACAAGCCATATAGGACTTTAAAGGTCAACAGCACCTTAATTTTTTCCTGGAAAAAGATTAGAAGCCAGTGTTGATGGTCCAGAAGTGGAGTAATATGGTCTCTACAATCCACTCTAGTTAAAATTCTGGCTGCAGCATCCTGCATCTAGTGAAGTTTCCAGTTGAAACTGGTAAAAGGCATTCTTGACCACAGCTGCCACCAGCTTATCCAGCAGTAGGCTAAGGTCCAAGAGCAACCCCAAACTTAAAACTTGTTCCTTTAAGTGTAGTGCAACCCATCCAGGACGGGTGACATTTTAAGTCCCAGGTAAGACCTTCTGCTCACCAGGAGCATTTGCATCTTGTATGAATTAAGTTTCAATTTATTAGCCCACATACACTACCAATCTGCCTCCAGGCCCCAGTTCAGGGTTTCTACAGCCTCCCTGGGATTGGCAGGAAGCACAAGATAGAACTGAGTGTCATCTCAATATTTCTCAACCCAATTTCCCAACACAATTATCTGGATGACTTCACCCAGTGGTTTCATGTGGATGTTGGAAATGCATAGAGTACAAGATAAATCTTTGCTGACCTTGTAGGCAAAAGACCAAGGAACTAAGCAGCAATCTCTGAGTACAACTTTCTGAAACTACCCTTCAGGCAGGACCAGGACCACTATAAAGCAGTGCCTCCCAGTCCCAGCTGGAAAGGATACCATAATTGATTGAAGAGGCATCAGTACTCCCACAGCCTTAGATACTCCTTACATTCTTGCCCAGCAGAGGAAGAACTGCATCACTATGTAATATTAAGTCCAATACTGTAGTGTCATTTGTGTGAAATACTTAATCAGATGGTCTGACCAACTGGTATAATGCCAATTACATAGGAAGACCCATATGATTTGATTCACTATGTGATTTTGCTATTCATATGACTTAATATGAAATTACTCCACCCTGGATATAGAATCACCTCTCACTGAAGTGGTTCCTATTCTATTGGGTTTTGATGTGAATGAAATCTAAAGTTCTTCTCCATGTGTGACTTTGTTTGCTCTTGATTAGAATGATTCTATTACGAAGTAAAATTTGAATCTCAAATTTTGTCCACTTAATATAAAAATGACCTATTTTAAGACTTGTTTAGCAATCATTGTGCTCTGAACAATATGTTCCTTTCTTTATTTTCTGTTCATATGACTACAGTCTTGAGCATCAACAATAGAACAATATATGTGTGAATGTCATCTTCCTAATGACATTAATATAACCAATTGGATATATCCTGGTTTGAGAAATAAATATAAAATATCCTATTTCCAGGTTTTCCTAATATATGCCAACAATACATGTACCCAGTTGTAGGGCTCTAGCTTATCAGGAATTCATTCATGTCTTCTTCTAATGGCAGCGATGCAACTTTGACAAATGGCTGCTACCTCAAGAGGGATTTAGTTTTCAAGAAAAAAAACACTTGTTTTTCTTGTAAACAGTTATCAAAAATTTAAATCTCTTATTCTTGTGCGGAAGAAGTGGCGCACATTATCATTTCTAGACCTTCACCTTAAAGATGTGAATTCTTAAGAGGTAATTGCACGGTTGAAAATTTGAGGCCTGCTATACATCATCCCTCTTCTCTTGAGTTCAACCAATATATACACTTCATGCACATTTCTAAACAATTCTAAGAAAATAGTTTGTTTCAGGAATAATTTACAAAGCATTATGCAAGTATTTGTAAAGTACTGACTAAATCTTTATTATCAGTTTAAGGGGAAAAATGTGGGATTTCATTCAATGGTCAGATAATCTCATGCCTTGGATCTGACTTTGCTGCCCTCATTTCTGTGTAAACCACTGTTGGAATCAATAGTGTGATCAATGTTGTCTACACTGTCTACGGTAGTCCAAAGTGACAAAATGATCAGAACTAAAGTAGCACAACATTTTAATGTATTGGTGTTTTCAAATTATACTACAATCAGATTCTGGAATTTTATTACATTAAATTCAGCAATGTTCTAGGAAGGGAGAAGGGCAATTGTATGAAGCTACGCGCACACGCACACACACACAGGTTAGGAATCTAACAACCATAAAGCTATCTGTCTGCAGGAAGAGCTTTGTGGTTGGAAAAGTTCTGGGCCCTCAAGCCAGGCATCTGCTGTGTCACTGCCATGACAAAGACAGCCAGAGTTTGCACTAATATCAGCAGGATAACTTTTGTGATTTATTCTTGTTTCTATTTCTTTGCAGTGTTGCCAGGCATCCCAGCCTTAAAAGGGGGGGCACTACTTTTCTTCTTTCATACATACTTGCTCTGTGTGTCCCTATTAATTCCTATTATTTAGAAATTGGCCCATTGATAGCATATTCACACATGGAGATCATTGGAGAGTGGGGGAATTAATTCACCAGCAGAAAGTAGTGGCAGTGAAAGCAACTCAATGTCTGGCAAACATTGCCTTTAAGTTTCAAGGGGGAAGAGAGAGAGAGAGAGAGAGAGAGAGAGAGAGAGAGAGAGAGAGGAGTTGAGGGAACTTGCTGGCTTTGAAAACTGCGCTCTTTGCCTGATAAATGGTAAAAAGAAGTAGGAATGGTGGGGGTGGATTTGCTCCTCTATTAGTACTGACTTGTGTTTCTGGCTCACAATTTTACTACATACTGTCATTTGCTCTCTTTTTTTTTCAAAAGTGAGACCCCCCTTCCCAAGTCCACAAGTGTTTCAGCAGTTTAGCACATTAGCTATAGCTGTTAGTAGACATTTTTGAGTCAGTGAACATGAGTTTGGGGACATTTTAGACAGGAAATAACGAAGATGTCCCTGCTGGGTTGGTGATATAACATTGACCTTTACAAGAATGTGATTTCCTAGCTTACGGATAGCATTGGGAGGGTGAGGGTAGTAGTTTAACAGTGCATTCCAAAGGAGATTTCAATGGACCTAGAAGGGTGTAATTGCACTGCCAATTGGCCAGTCATTAACTAAGCCGTTGGGTACTAGTTCAGCTCTTGGGATTAAAAAAGCCAGTGGTTTGCCTTTTAAAATTTGAAGCAGTATGATCCAAAACTATTTGCAAAGAGTTACAATACAGTTTATATTGTATTTTGATTACTTTTCAATAAAAAAATGTTGATCCCCTTTTGGGGGGAAGGGTAGTTCAGAGTCATCTGCTTTTATGTATAATCTCTTTTTAATGGGGGGTTGTCTTACATTGAGGGTTGTACTTCTTTTGAGTAAATGCAGAGTGTTTTCTAAACATAGTGTTGGAATAGGCGACTCAGCCTGCCTTTGGACACTGGGGGGTGCTGCATGTCTCTTAGAATGTAATGTATAAGTCTAGCAATCTGCCACTCTCTTGTCTAAGGTGGGAATGCCTACTGACTCCTCCTCTCTTGCCTCTGTGCCTCTTGGGAGATTTCATATCTTCCCTCATGGTCTTGCAAAGAGAAAAGATGTAAAGCCACCATGCTCCTTATGGAGCCCTTCTTTTTGTCCACAGACCCACTTCCAGCCTCGCTGCCTAGTTTCAGGCCGTGGCATTAGACTAGGGAATGTAACTCTTTAGATTAGGATCTTTCCCTTCTTATTACCAGAAGATATTGCTATGGAAGAAATCTGCTACAATAAACTGTAAGTTCTATCTTTCTATGAATTTTGTCTGAGGATTAATTAACGCACATTTGTAAGGGTTTAAACGCTTCTGACTAAATTGCTCTGCTATGTCACTCTGCTAAGTTACTAAACTAAACAAATATATAAATATATAAACCCTACAGGGTTATGGTAGCTCAGTCTTGAATTTAATAAGTTTCTCAGGGCCAAAGAAAAGCCCATAGTTGAATCTAAGAAGCAAAAAAAGTTTTTTTAAAACTGCAAAGCTGAATCTAGAAGTAAAGAGTTTTAAACTGTGAAGTTTTTTCCCTTGAAACTGCAAAGGTTTTACAGCCATGCAGAACAAAAGGACTTAATTAGCACGTGAATGCCCTCACAGGCAACCTCCCGAGGAACAAAGAAAGAAATTAGGTGAAATGTCTAATAGCCTTTTCCCCTGCCCTCAAACGTGCACAGAAAAGCAGAGAAACCTCCTTTTAAAACTTTTTGGCTAATGTGAGCCTAGCATACAGAAAACTAAAAGTTAAAGAGGAAAAAATAAAGTTTTCTAGAGAAATACTTAGAAATTTCTTGAAAATGTCAGACCAACTACTACAAATTGCTTTGTTCAGAGACCTATTTTCAACTAAAATGGAACAAAATGGAGATGTGAATGCTCATATTGAATCTTTGTTGAATCAAATAGATAAACTAGCTACTGTTGGTCAGATTCCAGCTGAAGATTTGAAAATTGCTTTAGTTTTAAGCTCACTACCAAAAAGTTATTCCAGTTTAGCAAAGTCTCTTACTGAAAAAGGGGCTACATTGGAGGAAGTGCTAGATCAGATAAGATCATAGTATGATGAACAGAGATCTTATACTCAGGAAAAGAAATGCAAGACTGACTCATGTTTCATGGTCAGAGAGGCCAGACCCAGAGAGGCGGGACCTAGGCAAATTGATTACAGGCAAAGAGCCAATCCTAGAGCAAGGCAGACTCCTCCCTTCTGCTGCAAATGCAATAAGCCCGGTCACCTTCAGAGGGAGTGCTTTAGCAACAGAAGCTACAGCCAGAAGGGCAGAAACAATTATGCTGCTGCAGGCAGGAAGCCACAGGCAGAGAGAAACAGAGAAGATTTTTCTAAAGCAAGAGCTAGTAATTTCAGAGATTTTCCTCAAACAAGGGCTGATAGTAATTATCATGTGTCTCAAATGGCTCGAATAAATGATAGCCCACAGTGCTAGTTATTAGACAGTGGTGCAACTGCGCACATGGCATCAGATATTAATCTGTTTTATGAATTAGATGTCAGTGCATCCAAAAAGGTTATAATGGCTGATGGCACATGTGTGAATATTGATGGCCAAGGCTCAATTCTGCTTCATTGTAATAATGATGTCTCTAAAAAGATAATTAAAGTAGAAGAAGTTTTATACATTCCTGATTTAAAGGCAAACCTACTAAGCGTACCTGTACTATCACAAAAAGGATTTTCTATACACTTTGAGAATAACAAATGTACAGTTTCTCGCAAAGGAGAGATATATTCCACAGGTAGTCTCAGAAATGGAGTCTTTGAACTGGACTGCCAAGGAGAAAAGGCCTACAGAGCAACAACAGCTACTACAAAAGGAGAGCCAATTAAACTCTGGCATAGAAGATTTCCACATCACGATATGCAAGCCATAAAGGAGCTGCAGTCTAAGGACTTGGTAACAGGTATTAATATAAGTGCATGTGGCAATGATGATGAATTATGTGTTTGTTGTATAAAGGGAAAGGCAACTCAACCTTCAGTTCCCAAACAAAGCCAAAGGTGCTCAAGGCAACCACTTGAACTAATCCATGCTGATTTATGTGGTCCTATTAAACCAGCAGCAACAGGAAATAACCTTTGCATATTGTCTTTCATTGATGACTTCTCAAGATATACAGTGTGCTATTTGCTGAAAGAAAAATCGCAGACTGAGCAGAAACTGCGTGATGATGTTTCCATGGTGTCTAACAAGTTCAACAGGAAACCTCAAGCCTTTCCAAGTGACAATGGCGGTGAGTACGTTTCTCATGCCACTCAGAGATTTCTCAGGGAAAATGGAATTCAACATAGATTCACTGTTTCCTATAACCCTGAACAGAATGGGGTAGTTTCCTACAGACACTGGGGAGAAGTGGCCATGACTGCAATCTACTTACAAAACAGATTGCCCACTAAAGCTACAAACAAAACTCCTTATGAGTTATGGCATAATAGGAAGCCAAACATAGAACATCTTAGAGTATTTGGATGCAAAGCATATGCTCACATACCAGAAGAAAAGAGATCCAAATTAGAACCCAGAGTTTTAGAAGGCATCTTTGTAGGATATGCTCCAGAATGTAAGGGATACAGGATTTTTAACCCTGAAACTAACAGTGTTACTATAAGCAGAGTTGTGCAATTTGATGAGCGACAGAGGAGCAACCAGAATGCTGCTACATGTGACCCTTCAGAGGGAGATGACGATGACAGCCAGCTGTTGCTGTATTGGCCAGATGACATTGTTACACAGATGCGACCAGATATCCAACCCAGTGATGAGGCAATGGATGCAGCCACTGAGCAGAAGCAACTAGAAGCCCAACCAGGTGAGAGAATAAAGGTGAAAATTCCCAGGCCAGTAGATGTGCCTGAGGAGCCAGAGCCCGCTGTGGAGGCACAGGTGACTCAGGACCTTAGGCGCTCTCAGCGCATCAACAGAGGAGTTCCAGCTGAGAGACTGACCTACCTTGCAAGGTCGTCGCCACCACAAGAACTAACTTCATGGGCTGAAGTTCAACAAATGCCTGAACCAGAAGCAAAGAAATGTAAGGAAGCAGCACAAGAGGAAATAGATGCTCTACACAAGAACAAAACATGGACTCTCACAAAACTACCTAAGGGTAAGAACGTTATTGGATGTAAATGGGTTTTTAAAGCTAAGAAAAATGAGAATGGTACAGTTGAGAGATACAAAGCTAGATTAGTAGCCAAAGGATATTCTCAGATTTATGGAACTGATTATAATCAAGCTTTTGCACCAGTTGTAAAATATTCCACAATCAGGATGCTTTTAAGCATAGCAGCTTCTAGAAACAAGCAAACAGAACACCTGGATATAAAGACTGCATTTTTACATGGTGAAATTGAGGAAGAATTGTATATGAGTCAACCTCCAGGGCAAAGCTTGTTGGCGCAGTGTGGTTTGAACTGTAGCTGAGCTATAAATAAGGCTTCCACACACTTATAGTAGTAAAAGTGTATGTACATTTATTTTACAGTGACTTATATAAACAGGACTTTGTTCTCACTGTCAAAGTGCTTCGCCAAGCACTTAATGGAACAAGCTCCACACTTACACCAGACACAGCTGGCTTATATACACCCATAGCACCCCCCAGTGTCCAATCCCAGCACATCAGGTGAGGTGACTAAGCTGTTTCTTCGCTCTTGCATCATCCAAGGACCTGTCAAATAGATCTTTTACATCAGTTATGACAGACAGACCTAAACAGCAAGATGCACACATGCTTCTTGGCTCATTATGTCAACAAAGCTGACCTCTGTCTTTACAGTAGATACAAGAATAGGAGATAGACTTTTATTTTGGCTTATGTTGATGATCTTATCCTTTGTTATGAAAATTCAAGTGATTGTACTGAAATTATATCTCATCTAAACAAGGAAGTCGAGGTGAAATGCTTGGGCAATGCTAACTTTTACTTGGGGATCCAGATCGAGAGAGAACCAGATGGCAGTTACCTTCTCAGCCAAAGACAAAAGATACTAGAACTACTGGAAAGTTTTGGACTAGAAAATGCCAATCCAATGCCGACATCAATGGAAGTAAGTTTTCTGAAAGAAAAGGAACCAAATGAACCTCTACCAGAGAACAACAGGTACAGAACTGCCATAGGCAAGCTTCTTTACCTAGCAATGACAACAAGACCTGACATTGCAATAGCTGTAGGTATTCTATCCAGGAGGGTAAGTAAACCCACTGTGAATGATTGGACCAGAGTAAAAAGAGTAATGAGATATTTAAAGGGTACTGCAGATTCCAAAATAAGGCTGCCAGCTACTAAAAATCCCACACTATTGGGATATGCTGATGCAGATTGGGCTAAAGATAATTCAGATTGGAAATCCACTACTGGTTATGTGTTTTTCTATCGGGATGGACCTGTAACTTGGGCCAGTCGTAAGCAAGAAATTGTAGCCCTTTCATCCACTGAAGAAGAACTTGTATCAGCTTCAGAAGCATGCAAAGATTTACAAATGCTGGAGACTTCCGGCTGGGGGATCATGGAGGTCTGAAGCAGCTCAGGGAGCTGGGCTGTCCAAGTTGCTGTTTGTCTGGGCTGGTGGGGTGCAAGATCACCCACAGTCCCCTGCTTTCAGGCGGAGAGCAGGCAAGAACACTTGAGACCCAGAGAGTGAGTAGATCTTGGCTGAGGGGGGGTTCTGAATAAAGGACTCCCTTTCAGCCTTGAGGTCCCGCTCTAAGATGGGTGGCTGTAATCTCTGCAGCAGCTTTGGATTCATTGAATTGGCATAGGACCGCCGTACCCAAGCTTCAGTAACACCAATGAACTAATTTGAACATCAGAAACAGTGATTACAACCCAGAAAAGAGCCGAAAAGGTAAAGATTGATATCTCTTCTATGATGCTAGATTTGGACTGGAAAAATAAAAGTAAAAGTGGAAATCAGGCTTTGAAATTGAGTAAAGAGCTAATTAAGTTCACTCTGGAAAGGAAATAATGTGAAAATAAGACTTTTTAAAGCTATTAGAGGAGAAAAGAGACTATTGTTTATATACTTGCGGTTTTGAGAGATAACGAACTGTGGGAACAGAGGAAGTATCGTGAGAAGGTAGCTGTGAGACAGGAGAAGGAACAGGAAGTGCATCAGTAACCATCTAGCTAAGGCGACAGAGGGACCGCTGAGAGGAGAAGGAAGTAGAAAATCACCATTTTGGAAGAGGGAAAGGGCATGACTTCAATGTAAAAGGAAGTGCTCCATTTTGAAGAAGGGAAAGGGCAAGACTTCAACCTTAAAACCATAGAGAAAAGACGCCCGACATTTTGGATGATATAAAGTGCATCACAGAAAAAAAAATCAAATTTTAACTGATTAAAATAGCAGAAATAAAATATTTAAATCACGGATTTGAGGAAGAGAGCAGACTCGTGGGAGCAGAGTAAATCAAGCCCCACGATGTTGAAAAAAGACTGGCAATCAGCATTTGATAACTTGGATAAAAAGATGGTGGAAGGTAATAAAGAGTTAAAAGAAACTATGCAAGAGATGTTGAAAGATCTTAAGGAAACAATTAAATCGGAGGTGGCTGAACTGGCAAAGAATATGGAAGATGTTAAGAAGGAATTACAAACGACGCAGCAAAATGTTAAAGAAGTGGAAGAAAAAACAGAAAAATTGGCTACCTCTCTCAAAGTGGAAATTTCAATGCTAAGCGACAGAATGGCTGTGATGGAGTGTAAATACATGGACAGACAACTTCGTTTTAGAGGCGTCCTGGAGGAGGAAGGAAAAACCACCCAAGAACAGATTTTGGAGATTTTGACAGGATTCTTGAATAAAATACTGAAGGAGATTGCAAGCAACGTGGATGTGGCGTACAGAATTAACTCAACATATGCAGCTCAAAAAAATCTACCCAGAGATATGATTGTGCAGTTTATTATAAAGAGAATGAAAGAAGAAATTCTTAGCAGGCATTTCCAAAATCCACTGGTAATGGATGGGAAGAAGGTGAGAATAATGAAAGAGCTACCCAAGAGAGTTTTGATGGAAAGGAAAAAATACAGAGAACTTACCCAGGTTCTGAAGGAGTTAAATATAAGATACAGATGGGAGATACCAGAAGGTGTGAGCTTTGAATTTAAATCAACTAGAAGAACCATCAGATCACGACATGAGATGGAGATGTTCTTTTTTGACAATGAAAAAGACTTACCTAAGAGACCCAGAACATAATCATGGAGTGCAAAGTAATTTCATGGAATGTAAACGGACTAAATTTACCTTCCAAACACAAGGCTATTTTTCATTGGCTATCTAAACAACAATGCAGTGTAACTTGTTTACAAGAGACCCATGTTAAAAAACAAGATCTAAAGTATTTAAAATATAGTAAATTGGGTAGAGAATTTGTGACTGCAACTAAACAAAAGAAAAGAGGAGGTTTTTTGTATGTTAAAGAAGAGTTACAACCTAAATTGATATTTAATGATTTGGAAGGCAGATATGTGGCCGTGGAATTTATTTGGAACTTTCAAAAAATATTGATAGTGGGAATTTATACACCAAATGGGGCCAAGGACAATTTTTTTTAAAGAACTGATGAATCAAATAGATCAAGTGACATATGCTCAAATAATTTTGGCGGGCGATTTTAATGGAGTAGCAAATTTGCAAGCAGACAAAAAAATGAAGGGAATACAAAAGAAAAGGAGACTATTGCCAAAATCGTTTTTTGAAATACAAAATCAGGAGAATTTAGAAGACGTCTAGAGAAGAAGCAACCCTAAGACCAAGCAATATACTTTCTATTCTGCACGACACTCATCGCTATCGAGAATAGATATGATTTGGGCCTCAAAAGACTTAACAATATGGACTAAGGAGGTTGAAATAATGCCTAAAGTGAGCTCAGATCACAACCCAATTATGTGGAGATTTGGAAAATGTGGGGAAAAGTACAGGTGGAGAATGAATGAAGACTTATTAATGCATCAGAGCAACTTAGACGTGTTACAGAAAGAAACCAGATTTTTTATATAATATAACTTAGACAAATCGGTACCAACACCTAAGGTATGGGATACTTATAAAGCTGTCATGAGAGGCATTCTAATGGACTTAAATGCAAGAGACAAGAAAAGAAAGGAGGAAAAACGGAAAGAAATTCAAGAAAAAATAAAAGTCAAAGAGATGCAATTAAAGAAAAGACCAGGAAAAAACAAATTACATCAGGAGATATGGATGTTACAAGAGCAAATAAGAGCTATGGAGAACAAAGAATTGGAGTGGGAATTGAAAAAATTAAAACAAAAGACATATGATGGGGCCAATAAACCGGGGAAATATTTAGCTTGGCAATTGAAAAAAAGGAGAGAAAAGAGAATGATAACCAAGATTGTGGAGAATGACAACATGTTAACAGACCAACCAGCTATAAGTAGAGCGTTTTATAAATTTTATGCTAAATTATATCAGAGTAAAAGGGTGGATGTGAATGCTATTGATCGATATTTGGACAAAATTAATTTACCAATGATATCTGAGAAGTGGAAGGAAAAGTTAAATGCTGAAATAACAGAAACAGAAATTATGGATGCAATACAATTGACTAAATTGGGGAAGGCACCAGGACCTGATGGAATAACGGCTAAATTTTATAAAGTAATGGCAAAAGAAGTGGTGCCTTTCCTGGAAAAAGTGATGAATGGGATTTTAAAGGGACAAAAGATTCCTGAAACCTGGAATGAGGCTAACATATCATTGATTCCAAAAGAAGAGCAGGATTTATGCAATGTTAAAAACTATCGACCTATATCATTGTTAAATAATGACTATAAGATATTTGCAAAAATATTGGCGGAGAGGCTCAAAGAATGGCTGGTTGAATTTACTGCAGAAGAACAAGCAGGATTTTTACCAAACAGACAGATTAAAGACAATTTAAGGACGGTAATAAATGCAATAGAGTACTACGATAGACATTGTGAAAAAGAAGTCAGTTTCTTTTTTGTGGATGCAGAGAAGGCTTTTGACAATTTAAATTGGAATTTTATGTTCACCACAATGGAGAAGTTACAGATGGGAAAAGAGTCCATACAAGCGGTAAGAACTATATATAAAGACCAATGTGCAGCAACTGTAGTAAATGATGAATTAACTAAGAAATTGGAAATACGGAAGGGCACAAGGCAGGGTTCCCCATTGTCTCCACTGTTGTTTGTCATGATATTGGAAATTTTATTGATGCAGATACGAGAGGATGATGCCATAAGAGGTATGAATATTACGGGATTTACATTTAAAGTCAGAGCCTTTGCAGATGATGTAATGGTTATTGTAGAAGATCCAATTCAAAACATGCCAAAATTGTTGGATAAGATAAAAGAATTTGGAGATTTGGCTGGATTTTATGTTAATAAAAGAAAATCTAAGCTATTGTGCAAGAATATGGTGAAACAAAGACAAGAAAAGTTAATGGAAATCACCAATTGCGAGGTAACACACAAAGTAAAATATTTAGGAATAGAACTTACTGCTAAAAATATTGACTTATTCAAGAACAATTATGAAAAGCTATGGCAACAAATAGACAGAGACTTAATCAAATGGAATAAGTTGAATTTGTCATGGCTGGGAAGAATAGCAGCAATTAAAATGAATGTACTACCACAGATTATGGTTTTATTGCAAACAATACCAATAATAAGAGACAATAAACAATTTGATAAGTGGCAAAGGAAAATATCAGACTTTGTATGAGCAGGGAAGAAGCCTCGAGTGAAGATGAAAGTGTTATGTGATGCCAAAGAAAGAGGGGGACTACAATTACCAAATATAAGACTATACCATGAAGCAATATGTTTGGTGTGGCTCAGGGAATGGATGTCGTTAGAGAATCTTAAACTTTTAACACTTGAAGGATACAAGAAACTCTTTGGTTGGCATGCGTACTTATGGTATGATAAAATTAAAGTGGACTCTATGTTCCTGCATCATTATATTAGACGAAGCCTCTACATGGTCTGGCAAAAATATAAAAAATATTTGGATGAGGGTATCCCGACGTGGGTGGTGCCACTGGAAGTTATTGACCCGAGAACAATTTACAACAGAGAGGAATGTTTGTCATATAAGGAGGTGTTGAAAATGGAGCAAAATATGATTAAACTTAAAACAGGAGAAGAATTATCCTCTCACTATGGATGGTTCCAATACAGACAGATTAAAGACTTATATGACAAGGATCGTTTAAAATTGGGATTTAAATGGAAAACTCTGAATTGGAAGAAAGTATACTACAAGAAGGCAAGAAAAAGATTTCTAAAGTCTATAAGATTTTGTTAAAATGGTATACAGAAGACGAAACTGTTAAAGTCCAGATGGTGAAGTGGGCCATAAATTGTAATAGAGACATAACAATGGAGGCATGGGAATACTTGTGGAAAAATACATTGAAGATATCGACTTGTACCAATATTAAAGAAAATGTTTATAAGATGATATATAGATGGTACCTAACACCGAAGAAAATAGCATATGGGAACAACAAAATGTCAGACAAGTGTTGGAAATGTAAAAACCATGAAGGTTCATTATGTCATATGTGGTGACAGTTCTGGGGAGATATTACAGAAGTTATGACTGAAATTTTACAAATGCCAATAAATAAGAACCCAGAACTGTTGTTGCTAAATCTGAAATTAGAAGAGATTCCCAGGCAACAAAGAACTTTATTATTCTATATGACAACAGCAGCAAGAATTTTATATGCTCAGAAGTGGAAGACGCAAGAAGTACCATCTATTGAAAATTGGATACAAAAATTGCTGTACATGGCAGAAATGGATAAAATGACGAGAAAGTTGAGAGAACAGAATCCAGAAGAATTTCTTAATGACTGGGGGTTGGACAGCGGGTTGGAAAACTGTTGGAAGTCTTAGATTAAGGGGGGAGGGGAAAGGGTGGGAGAATATGGAAGTGAGGGTCTTAATTGAAAATCTGTAATATTAATTTTTACTCACCCAATAATTTAAAAAAAAAAAAAAGATTTACAAATGCTTTTAATGTTACTTAAAGATCTTGGCATTACAGAACCTTTACCAGTTAACATGCTAGAAGATAACCAGAGTTGTATAGCTCTTTCGCTTTTAGAAGGAAATACTCCACACACAAGACATATTGGGACGCGACAGCAGTTTGTGAAGGAACTTCAAGCACAGGGAATTGTGAAGCTGCACTACTGTCCCACTGAGGAAATGACAGTGGATATCTTTACCAAGCTGCTGCCCAGAGACAAGTACCAAGGTCTATGAAGTGACCTGAACATTGTGAATGCTGACGGCATTCTGAGTCGAGAGGGAGTGTTGGAATAGGCGACTCAGCCTGCCTTTGGACACTGGGGGGTGCTGCATGTCTCTTTGAATGTAATGTATAAGTCTAGCAATCTGCCACTCTCTTGTCTAAGGTGGGAACACCTACTAACTCCTCCTCTCTTGCCTCTGTGCCTCTTGGGAGATTTCACACTTTCCCTCATGGTCTTGCAAAGAGAAAAGATGTAAAGCCACCATGCTCCTTATGGAGCCGTTCTTTTTGTCCACAGACCCACTTCCAGCCTCGCCGCCTACTTTTTCAGGCTGTGGCATTAGAATAGGGACTGTAACTCTTTAGATTGGGATCTTTTCCTTCTTATTACCAGAAGATATTGCTATGGAAGAAATCAACTACAATAAACTGTAAGTTCTATCTTTCTATGAATTTTGTGTGAGGATTAATTAATGCACGTTTGTAAGGGTTTAAACGCTTTGTAACGGTTTAAATTGCTTTGCTATGTTATTCTGCTAAGCTACTAAACTAAACCAATATATAAATATATAATCCCTACACATAGCAATGTGCAGTATTTTATATTTGCAGTATTAATACATTCATATCTAAACACCCTATAAACTCCAATACATTCCCAGCACAATTCTTTAAACTCAGGGCCAAGCTACACATGACGAATGACACTTGAACAGCAAGTGTATTTCTCCCTGTTCACTTGCCCTCCACTCAATCCACTTGCCATTCAAGTGTCATTCGTCATGTGTAGCTTGGCCCCAAGTCTTTTAAAATATTCCGCCATTGGTGGAAATTCTGAGAATCAGTCAATGCTGCTAGAACAGGACCAGAATCTGGAAATGTTCCCTTCTCTAAGAGCCAAGCTAGAAGTGATGAATTATACCTGAATGTCAAGTGAACAGACTCATATGTATTCCTCCCTGTTCACTTGTGCTCCACTTGCGCTTCACGCAATTGTGTGGAGCGCAAGTGAACAGGGAGGAATACATGTGTGGGCCAAGCTACAAGTGACGAATTACACTTGAACAGCAAGTGGATTGAGTGGAGGGCAAGTGAACAGGGAGAAATACACTTGCTGTTCAAGTGTCATTCGTCACTTGTAGCTTGGCCCTGAGTCTGTTCACTTGCCATTCAAGTGTAATTCGTTGCTTCTAGCTTGGCCTTCTGCTTCTGAGCTCTCTCTTCTGTCACCAACACCTTCCCCCCCCCACACACACAGGGGAAATATATACACCATCATTTGGATTTCCCCCCTATGTATTCCCGTTTCTCTTTGTCTTCAGTCTTCATGTTAAAAACAGAGACACTGGAGCAATAGCTATGAAATATAGAGCGGGACCACAAGTGACGCCTGACACAGGTTGGACACTTGCCAGTTTCCCTCAAGTTTTGATGGGAAATGTAGGCAGCTTGGCGGAATGTTGGACAAGTGACAGTTGAAAAGTCCATTGGACAGCAGTCGGAGAGTCAAGCTGCAAGACCAGGACGCCTACATTTCCCATCAAAACTTGAGGGAAGCTGACTAGTGTCCAACCTGTGTCAGGCATCACTTGTGGTCCCGCTCATAGTGACATTGGTGTTAGAAGATTAATGAAACATTGGTTGCAGCTCTAACTTATAAACATGTAGACTGTTTCATTTTTGTGTGTCTGTGTGTGTGTGCAGATTTGTTAGATACTATCCATTGTGCATAGTATAATATTTTTACTGTATTGTTCAGTATTGCAATTCTACTTGATTGTCTGTATTGCACTGTTTTTAGCTGTTGTTCTCTAATTTAGTTGTTGGTTTGTAATATGCTGTCTTTATTGCATTCTTTTAAGCTGTAATCTGCTTTGAGTCTCAATGAGAATGACAGACTGCAAATGAAATAAAATAATGTATATAGTCCTAACGATTGGCTGCCATTATAACTGTTGTTAGCACAATTTTTTATAACTGAAGGGAAAAAGGTGTGTATATGAATACAATCTGAATCTGATTTTCTGAAATCTTCTTAAAGATGTGGTGATAAGTATATGAGCAAGAATGCAGAACAAATGTCCCCTAGTCACTGAATTTTCAGCCCAAGTAATCATTCCAGATGATTGACATGCTTGCCTTGGTTGACCATTATACCGATACCCTTTAGATTTCAATTAAAATCATTCCCTTTCCAAAGTCCAATCTCTGCTGAATGTGAAAGCTTAAGTTCCTAAAGAATACCACTGACTCAAAAGCAATTAATCTGGAATCAATTGTCCTGTGGCTTTCAAATCATGGTCAATCTGGTAGTTTCAATGTGACCAACTTGGCAGAAGTATATCTAACCAAAATATTGTAAATTGGGAAATGAGAATCCTATCACAATGGTATAACTATTTTCTGTTACCAGCATCTGACCCAAGGCCCCATTCAGCTATCATGGGTTATATTCAGTGAATGACATATATGCCATAAATCCGTTCAATCTCCTTTTAAATCTGTCTAAGTCTGTGTCCATCAGTGCATGTTACGGCAATGAGTTCCATGATGGCTAACTACTAGAGATGAGCACAAACCAGGAAAATTCTAAACTGTGTGGTTTGTGGTTCGTCGCATTTCACAAACTATGAACCACAAACTTTTATGAACTCGCCCCGGTTCGCGAACTGGTTCATTTGATTAGTGGTTTGTCAATTCCTGAGGCCCTGGAACAGCCCCCTTCAAAGTCAGAAGTGCCAAACTCACAAGGACCCTTCAACAGACTCTCCTCCAGCCACTCTCCAAGTTTGGTGAAGATTGCATTACAGATGTCCAAGTTATAGACCCCCAAAGTGAGTGCCCCAAGAAAGTTCCTTCTGATATAATGGGAGCAAGCCACGATTGCCAATTGACTTGTGCCAGGCTCCTAGCTAGGTTCGTCGGAGCCTGGGGGTGGCACACCCTCCATGTAGGCCTGGGCTGTGGCTAGGGCTCAAGGAAAGCCTCAGATATGGAGGGACGAGTGGGGTTGGAGACACCCTGGATCCCTCTCTCCCTCCATTGGGCTGGCCAGTGTCATTCCCTCTCTTTCTGACCTTGTCAAACTCTTTCATCTCTCCAACTCACTCATTCACTCCCAACTACTCATTACTGACTCCTTTTCCCTGCCCTCCCTTTATAGGCCCCTCCCTTGGCATGCTCCCCCAGTCAAGGAGATGTTCTTGGGAACACAGGAATATTCTTTTCAAGGAGAGGAGGACGGAGACAAACTATGAGAGAAAGTTAATCTTGGGGAGAAGGAGATGTTCTTTGGGGAGATAGGATATTCTTGGAGAGGAAAGGACAGAGGCGATCCATGAGGCGAGGTTAATCCTGGGGGGAAGGAGACCTCAGGGAACAGCATTGCATTCCATAATGAGGAGCCAATGAGCCTGGCAGTGGCCCAGAGACTGGGGTGAGGGAAGAGGCCCCTAACCCACCACAGAGACACCTTCCTAGGCAGGACAGGTGCATAAAATAAGAATAATGAACAATAAAAAATACTGAATGAATTATTCATTATTATTCAATAATGAATAATAAAAAAGAAAAGCGTGAGCCCTCAGCCAAGGAACCCAATAGTCTTGGCCCCAGAGCCTAGTAGTGGCCCTGAGACTAGGGTGCAGAAAGCCCCTAACCAATGACCCAGGCACCTTCCCAGCCTGGAGAGGTGCTCAAAATAAAAACAAGAACAAAAATAAGGATTACTGTGTGAGCCTTCAGCCAAAGAACCCACTAAGCTTGGTCCCAGTGCCTGGCACTGACTCTGGGAATGGGGTGGGGAAAGAGCCCTAACCCAGCACCCAGACAGCTTCCCAGCCAGGACAGATGTACAAAATAAGAAAGAGACTGTTTATCAATCTTTTTTTAAGCAGCAACTCCACTAAAAACCTCCCAAAACCTCCCTCTCTCACTCCAACTTCCAACAGCCATTCCTCACTCCCTCTGTGCTTGCTAGAAAGTGAAACCACATGGCTGAGCGCTGGGAGTTATACATTCCTTGCTCTCATACAGAAGAATGGGAGATCTCTAACTGGCAGCCAGAGCTTCCTATCATGGTTTTGAGGGCTAAGATTCGTGTTCCTTGAGCTACAGATGCCCAGCCTCTCTGTTTCCTGGGGAATTAATCTTTCTTGCATCTTGCTGTCATAGAGCAGAATGGGAGCTCTTTGGTTGGCAAGCAGAGCTGCATATCAAAGTTTTGAGGTGTTCCCAGGGCTGCAGAAGGTCTGCAGATGACAGCCCCTCTATTGTCTAAGGAATTGATAGATCAGCGCCAGGATGTCTGGCTTCATGAACAGAATATGAACCTCCAAACTGGCCTAAAAAGTTGTGGCGGTTTGTGAAAACGGGATCCCACGAACTACCAGTTGGCAAACTTTGAACCAACTCGGTTCGTGCCGAACTTTGGTTTGTAATTTGATTCGTGCCCACCTCTACTAACTACTCATTGTGTGAAGTATTATTTACTTCTCCATGTCTTAAATTTACTGCTTATCAGTTTCATAAAGTGGCTGAGGTTTAGTATTATAGGAAACGGAGGAAAGTTTTTTCACTACTCATTTTTGTTACATAATCTGTATTTATGTAGACCTCAATTATGTTAATTCCCCTCAGTTGCCTTTTCTAACATAAAAAGCCTCTTGTCCCTTAAGGTAGGTATCCCAAACCTATAATAGTTTTGGTTGTCCTTTTCTATACTTTCCCTAGCTCTTCATTATGTTTTTTGAAATATGAGTACCAGAACTCTTCATTGAGAGGTTCACATCAACCTTGACAAACAGCTCTATGTTTCAGTGTTTGAAATTATCAGATCCTTTTCCTTTACCATGGCAGTAGCACTAATCACTGCAAACATAACTTAAAACGAGAGTGATTTCAGTACTTTATTTTCATCTTCTGCTCCATTTACCAGCTCATTTATTTCAGTGGGTGGATCTGCATCTGTGGTTCTGTTGTTTGATTTACACATTTATTTATTTAAAAGCTTTTGTATGTCTCCTTTCTTCTTAAATAAGGTCCTGTTGGCACTGAACATTAAAACATTAAAAAAATTAAAACAACATTTAAAAAATATAAAAACAATTCAATCAAAACATACACAAACACACACAAAGAACAGAGAGGAGGGCCAGTAACAGTTATTATGTTGTGCCAAACAAAACAAAAAAATCTTCACTTGCTGGGGCAGATAACGTTAAAGAGAAACAGACAAATCTCTCTGGAAAAGAGTTCCAAAGTTCTGATGCCAAACTGAAAAGACCCTTTCTCGGGTTGCCACCCTTCTAGCCTGAGATGACAGAGGAAACCCAAAGCAGGACTCCCAAAGATAACCCGCTTGCGGGGATGGCGGAATACAAATTTGAAATAAATAAATAAACAATAAATAACCAGAGTAAACAGGTAGGTTTATGTAGGAGAAGATATGCCAACACAAAGCCCTTATACGGCTTCAGAAGTCAATACCAATACCTTGAATTGGGCCTGAAAGAAAATTTGGAGCCAGTGCAGATGGAACAAGACTGACGTGATATGACACATATTCAGTGTTCTGGCTGCAGCATTCTGTATCAACTGACAATATTCAAGGGCAGCCCCCACAGAGTGCTTAGCAGTAATCTAACCTAGATATTACCAAGGCATGTACTACAGTGGTACTGCTGAAGCTGGTGAAAGGCACTCCTGGCCACTGCTGCCACTTGTTTATCCAATAAGAAGCCCTGGTCCAGCAGTACCCCAAAGCTATGAACCTGCACCCTGAGGGAGAGTGCAAGCCTATCTAGAACAGGAAACAACCCATTTCCTGTGTAAGACTCCCCGCCCACACACACACACCACACCACCAGTAGCACCTCTGTCTTTTAGGGATTAAGTTTCAATTTGTTAGCCCTCTTCCATTCCAAAACTGTCTCCAAAATGGTGGAAACTCTTCACAGTGTCCACAGCTTGCTTGGGATCTGCTGGTAGTGTAGAACTGAGTGTTTCCTACATTTTGGTGCCAATTCAGCCCAAATTTCTGAATGACCTCTCCCAGTCCTAGATGTTGAAAAACATGGGGACAAGGGGCAGAGAAACATATCTATCTATCTATCTATCTATCTATCTATCTATCTATCTATCTATCTATCTATCTATCTATCTATCTATCTATCTATCTATCTATCTATCTATCTATCTATCTATCTACCTATCTACCTATCTACCTATCTACCTATCTACCTATCTACCTATCTACCTATCCATCCATCCCCTATATGAGGCATCATCATCTCACAGGCTGAGCCTGATGGAAGCAAATAAAGAACTTCACAATTTATATGACTGTCTGATTTTTAAAAATTGTTTTTATTTCATAGTATATTGCCCTCCTATTTTGTTGTCCTGCCTGTTATAGAATATAGGATGTGAACTGTGCCCAGGCTCATTATTTGTGCCTATGCCTTTGCTGCCTCAATTTCAGTAG
Source organism: Eublepharis macularius (assembly GCF_028583425.1). Classification (NCBI taxonomy): domain Eukaryota; kingdom Metazoa; phylum Chordata; class Lepidosauria; order Squamata; family Eublepharidae; genus Eublepharis; species Eublepharis macularius. The sequence goes on from NC_072792.1 coordinate 123,877,796, forward strand.
CAATGGTTATGGATTTCTCTAATGTCAGATCTGATTCAAACAGTCGGCATTCTCTAATGTGAGGCATAACTGTTTACAATGAGCTTATCGCAAGTCATTTCATCTGCCGTGTTTCCCAACTCACATGTAACAATCAGTTCCCATAAAGCAGTGAAACACTATATTGTTGATTTTCCTGGTGGAATTTATAGTATCCATTTTCTATGTTTACTTTGGGGCTCAAAAAGTTTTTTTAAAAGCGTTGTGAGCAAAACATCTCATTTCTCATCCACAAAGGGAAGAATCATAAAATATATGCAGTCACATTTCAAGCATTGGGTAGAGTGCATATTTTCTTGCTTTTAGAAAACTGAGAAAATATTGGTGACTCGCCACATGGATATTTCTCACCACTCTGATCTAACAAAACACTAATATGTTTGGAAGCCCAAATTCTTCCTTATCTTTGAAGAACACAATCTTTCTCAGCATAGCCAACACCAAAGAGTTGTTGCAAAGCCCCGAAGATCTCTGGCATTGATTGTGTGGGCCTGGTGTGGAATGCCGAGGAGAGTTTGGCTGTCTGCTTGGTGTACCGACCGCCCAGCGCACCAGCAGATGCCTTACCGCGCCTGCTAGAGGTGGTTGCTGGGTGGGCCTTGGAGTACCCCAGGTTGATGGTGCTGGGGGATTTCAATGCCCATGTAGATGACGCCACCTCGATACAGGCCACGGACCTGGTGTCAGCCATGGCAACACTGGGACTCTCCCAATTTGTATCGGCACCCACACATGAAGCAGGCCACACGCTAGATCTGATCTTCGGGATGGGATTGGATGTGGTTCTGGATAAAGTAGAGTTGGTGCCATGGTCAGACCACGCGGTTGTGAAGGCCCGGCTGGGCGTGCCACCCCCCTCCTGCAAGGGCGGTGAGCAAATATATGCTCGCCCACGGAGACTGATGGACCCAATTGGGTTCCAGAATGCTCTGCGGGAACCAATGCTCCATGGTGGTTCATTAGATGAGCTAGTGGAGGGCTGGCAAGTCCGGCTCTCTGAGGCCATCGATGAAATCGCCCCCCGTCGTCCTCTTCGCTGCCGGAATCGCCGGGCTCCTTGGTATACGGAGGAGCTGCGGCAACAGAAACGGGAGCTAAGACGACTTGAACGCGTGTGGCGGCGATCTCGGGACGAGGAAGCAAGAACATCTTATAGGCTGTTTATGAAGTCCTATGAGATGGCGGTGAAAGCTGTGAAGAAAGAGTATTATGCAGCTTCCATCGCATCAGCTAGCTCTCGCCCAGCTAAATTATTTAATGTGGTCCGTTCATTGGTCTCCCAATCAGGTGGAGACCATCAAAAGTTGAATTTGGAGATAAGCTGTGAGGCTTTTGCGAGCTTTTTTACTGATAAGATCTTGCTTCTCCGCCGCGACTTACCAGCCACAGTTGATACAGTAAATGAACTAGAGGCCCCTTGGCCGTCTTCGGGACCCATATTAGATCATTTCAGCCCTCTTTTCGGGGAAGAGGTGGACAGGATTCTGCAGGTGGTATGGCCTACCACGTGCCCCTTGGACCCGTGCCCGTCATGGCTGGTGAAAGCCAGTGTTGACAGGCTTTGGAATTCCTTGGAGGCGATTATAAACCTGTCCTTGAGCTCTGGGGTTTTTCCCAAGGCGCTGAAGGAAGCTGTGGTACGGCCTCTTCTGAAGAAATCATCATTAGATCCTGCTGACCTGCTCAATTACCGACCAGTTTCCAACCTTCCGTTTTTGGGGAAGGTGATTGAGCGGGCGGCAGAGAAGCAACTGCAGAATTTCCTGAAGGAGACCTCAGCCCTAGACCCCTTCCAGTCTGGTTTCCGCCCGGGACATGGGGTCGAGACATTGTTGGTCGCCCTCACAGACGATCGCCGCAGACATCTGGATCAGGGCGGATCAGCACTGCTGATTTTGCTGGATCTGTCAGCAGCGTTTGATATGGTCGATCATGAGCTTTTGACCCACCGCCTTGCCGATGTGGGGATTCAGGGGACAGCACTGCAGTGGCTGGTCTCCTTTCTCCACGATCGGGGACAGAGGGTGGCGCTCGGGGAGAGGGTGTCATCTCGTAGGCCACTGGTTTGTGGTGTGCCACAGGGAGCGATACTCTCTCCATTATTATTTAATATCTATATGCGCCCCCTCGCCCAGCTGGTGCGGAGTTTCGGGCTTGGGTGTCACCAATACGCGGATGACACCCAGCTTTATCTGTTGTTGGACGGGCAGCCTGGATCGGCCCCTGATGCCCTGGAGTGTGCTTTTGAGGCTGTGGCTGGTTGGTTGAGACAAAGTCGGCTGAAATTGAATCCCATGAAGACGGAGGTCCTGTATGTGGGTCGTGGGGAGATGGCTTTGGGACCCCAGCTTCCTACACTTGATGGGGCAGCACTTACACTGGCCCCGAGGGTTAGGAGCCTGGGGGTGATTCTGGATTCCTCCTTGAAGATGGAGGACCAGATCACTGCAGTTGCCAGGTCTTCCTTTTATTATCTTCGGCAGGCCAGGCAGCTTGCCCCTTATTTGTCTCCCCGTGACATGACTACAGTGGTCCAAGCAATGGTCACCTCTAGGTTGGATTACTGTAACGCGCTCTACGCTGGGCTTCCTATGGGCCTGATCCGGCGGTTACAGCTGGTACAGAATGCAGCAGCGCGGGTCATTGCTGGAGCACCGGTGTGGGAGCATATTACACCGGTGCTACGCCAGCTGAATTGGCTGCCAGTGGAGTACCGAATCAGGTTCAAGGTTTTGGTGTTAACCTACAAAGCCCTACGCGGACTGGGACCGACGTATCTGAGGGACCGTCTCTCACCATATGAGCCCCGGAGGACTCTCCGCTCTGGCGGAAAACATCTTTTAAGTGTCCCTGGCCCTAGGGAGGCCCGCCTGGCGTCGACCAGGGCCAGGGCCTTTTCAGTCCTGGCCCCGACCTGGTGGAATGCTCTGTCTTGCGAGACAAGGGCCCGGCAAGATTTGCTTGCATTTCGCCGGGCCTGTAAGACAGAGCTATTCCGCCAGGCATATGGCTAACGCCGGGCAGTGCCCGCCCCCCCCCCCCCGTGAAGGGGGGGTTAAACCATCACCCCTATGCAAACACAGAGGCATGTATGAACCACTGGGCAGCATGAATTGTTATATTTAATGTTTTTAAATGTTTTTAAATGTATTATTTAATGTTTTTAAATGTTTTTAAACATGTTTGTATTTGTTATCCGCCCTGAGCCTGCGAAAGCAGGGAGAGCGGAATATAAATATAATAAATTAAATTAAATTAAATTAAATTAAATTAAATTAAATTAAATTAAATTAAATTAAATTAAAGAAGAGCAGGATAAATTTTGACTTGAAAAGCAAATGGAAATGGACATAATAATACTTAAGGCATTTGCATATGCAAGATATCCCCATATGCAAGATGGGAGGTGGGGAGGGGGGTGACATAGAGTTGCCTATGGCCATCTACTAGAAATGAGATTCAAACTGGGGACTTTCTGATTCGTAGCTCAGCCACTGGACTACATTAGTTTTACGTTCTATGACATGCAATTTTTTTTTTAAAAAAACAACTTTTATTTTCTTTTTATCAAATTTGCAATCAGAGGGTCCAAAAGGATTCTTAAGATATTAATATTTATACCATATATTTTTTTAAAAAATGAATGTAGGATTTTTAAAAAATAGAAAGCAAATAATACAATGCAATAAAATGAATCATAATAAATGGATGAGAAAACACCAGAACAGGTGTCTAGCTTTAAATATTTAGGGTTGATGTTCCACCAGTCAGGCTCTTGGATAGCCCATATTGACTATATTAAACATAACCTTGTGAAAGCTGCCCTTGGTATTCTGAGATTTTATAGGAAGAGAGGAGGGTTGCCTTTCTCTGACCTTGGAAATTTTTGTAGGGAAATTACTGCCCGAGCTCCTGTACAGAGAAGCATTTGGGGGCTCTAGAAATCTCCAATCTTCAGAAAGCTCTAATTTTCATAAAACCACTTTGCTCACCTGCTATTGGTTGCTCCTCCTTCAACATCTTCAGCCATGGTTATCTCTACTCTCAATAACAATCTTGCTCTATAAGGCAGCCATCAATTATTGACTGGAAGTCATCTTTTGCACATTTCCAGGCCTTTTAATCTTGGCATAAGAAGAAATGAAGGAGAACTCATGGCGCAGTTTTGTATTGAGATTAGTGGCTAGCCTTGGCTTCTCAGAAGAATACTTGAGGACTCTTGGCCTCTATGCAGCCAGTCTAAAAGTAAACTAAAAATTGTTAGAGCAGAGTGCACAAACTGATGCTAAACTAATAGCACTTTGAGAAACACAGGCCTCCAGACTCATCTGGGGCCTAGGTTGTGAGTCGTGTGGGAGAGGAGGGTGGGGAGATCATGGTGGCAGCCATGTGGCAGTGAGGGGTGGGGAAGTGTGAAGGGCCTGGGGGCACTTCTGTGCACATCCGCTGCAGATCTTAGCTAGCCCCCACCCCTCGGCACTTGGCTTTTGGCTTTTGGCCGGCATTGGAGCCAGACGTCCAAGAGCATTCGGATCCCACCCTCACCACTGAAACTCTCAAGCAAGTGGGGCATGCAAGGCAGTGGCGGTGGTGGCACTGAGTGTCAGGCTATGGATGACAGGCTATGGCAGATAGACCCCTGTACCATTACAGCAAGAATCCAGGTTCTGGGTTGAAAGGTTTTATTCACGAATCAGATCATTTCCACAGATATGTCCATAGGATTACTCAGAAGCAAGCAACTAAGCAGTAATGGCAGTTTGACATGAATATTCAAGACGTGTGAAAATCATTCTGTTATAGAGCACAATTACTCCTTTCCCCCTCCCAATAGTAAAACATAACTTTTGGCGAGAACCAGTCCCAAGAACTTCTCACATATTTTACCTATCAAGTCTAGACACTAAGAAGGCGTGAGATTAAAGTTGAAACACAGTAATTCATGGGAGCGAGCAGTGTACAAGGTCAGAAGCACTGAGAGCTTCAAAGTGTAAGATAAGACACCTGCAGCTTCAGAGAGCCTGTGAAAGCAAGTTATGGTATTAGCAATATGACATCGGGGTACAGCAACAGCAATGGTTTAAAATATCAGGTCAACATTAGACAATGTCATGGATGTCAGTCATGACACTGAGTGGGCAATGCGGGCCAGCAGCGAGAGGAACGCTGAGGCGGTGAATGGTTAAATGGGCGTGCGAGGCCTCGGTGGTGAGTGGGCTGCAGTGGCAGCAGCAGCAACAACAGAAGCGGTGAGTGGGCCATGCAAGACGACCACGGCAATAGCAGCGGGCTGGGCTGGGCTGGTGGACCAGCACTTCCAACGAGCACAGGCTTTGGGAAGGAGAGTAGAGTCAGAGGCCAGGCTGGACTGCACAAGAGCACAGTGGCAGCTTCACCCGGGACTGCCTCATTGTGGAAGCGAGTGGCCAGACAGTAAGAGTGGGAGAGGAGGCCAGGCCAGGCCAGGCTGTGCAGGAGCACGGCGGTGACTCCAGCCTCTTTTGGGCACAGGCCCCTGATGGCTGCAGGGCTTCAGCCACAGATCTACAAGCCTCTCTGTTCTGCCCAGTCCAGTGGTGGTGGGGTGCTGATGGACAGGCCACACCAGGCTGTGCAGGCATGCAGCAGAACCTTCAGCCTTCTCGGGCTAGGCGCTGGGTGGTGGTGGGATAGGATCCAGGCTAGGCAGTGCAGGCATGTGGCGAGGCCTTCGCCTTTTTCAGGCCTTGAGCCTGGGCTGCGGTTCAAACTTATTTACCTGGGGAAAAGATCCAGGCTGGGCTGTGCACATGCCTTCTGCCTCTCCGTGTCTGGAGCTGGCAGCCATGGGTCAAGCCATTTGTTTCTTTGTTTTGTTTTGGCCTGGAAAGATCGGGTAAACAGGAAGAAGGGGAAACTCTGTGGGATAAAGGGATTGGCTCACCCTCACCAGGTTGCCAGCCTCCAGATGGTGGCTTGAGATCTCCCTGGAATTACAACTGATCACATAAGAACATAAGAGAAGCCATGTTGGATCAGGCCAATGGCCCATCCAGTCCAACACTCTGTGTCACATAGTGGCCCAAAACCAGGTATCCTCAGGAGGTCTGCCAATGGGGAAAGGACACTAGAAGCCCTCCCACTGATTGCCCCCCCCCGAAACAGCAAGAATACAGAGCATCACTGCCCTAGACAGAGAGTTCCATCTATACCTTGTGGCCAATAGCCAATGATGGACCTCTGCTCCAGAGATCAGTTCCCTTCGGGGGAGGCTGCTTTGGAGGGTGGATTCTGTGGCATTGTACCCAGCTGAGGCTCCTTCCTTCCCTGGGCCCAGCCCTCTCTAGGCCTCACCCTCAGATCTCCAGAAATTCCCCAGCCAGGAGCTGGCAACCCTACCTCACCCTCTTGCCTCCTGCCTCACCCAGGAGCAAAACCCAGGCATCCAACTCCCCCTTCCTTTTCTTTGAGAGGTGAGCAGAATTCCCTGGGATTTTGGAGTGTCCAGGCCCATTTACCTAGCACAGTCATGGGAGGTGGCCCTGCTAGTCCAGCAGGGACAGCTGAGGCAAGGGGCTGCACCCCACCCATGCTCATAGGTATTGGTGCAACTGGATTTTGCTGTTTCAACAGGAAGAGAGGCAACATATCATCAAAACAAAACAAAACACACTGTTCCCAGCCTGATCCTTGAAAGCTTATACTCTGAAAGTCGAGCTGGTCTTTAAGGGGCTACTGAATATGGGGGGCTTTGGGTCAATCATTCTTCTCAGCCACTTTGGTGGGTTGTTGAAGGAAGCACCATGTTCACTGCCTCTCCGCTGGTGGGCCAAAACGTTTAGCTGACGGTTCATAAGTTACTGGGTTTGGCAGGCTGGCCGAGGGCTTTAAGAAAGGCAACACTAGGGCTTTCCTTGGTCCTATAATAGATTAATTGTAGATGTATGGTGAGGGTCTATGGGAAACAGATGGTACCCATCTGCAGGCCTGTTTTTTACATGCAAGCTAGGCTGAGTTATCTTAGAATGCCTGCTATGTAATTGCTGGGGAACACTTCATCTAATTAGAGTTGGGAGTGAAGGTGGCAGGGCACAGCATGATCTTGCCAGCTCATGTGAGTGAGGCAGGGTGGGTGCTCAGAGTCCAGACCCTTGTGGGGGGGTCTCCTGGGCAGAGGGCAGGGGCAAACTGCATTGGTTCCTCACTTGCCCCTTGGGTAAGCCTCTTGCTGTAGTCGGCCAGGTCACTTTGTTAGCTTTTATCTTTCAGCTAAACCAATGTTAATATGCGAGAGAGGGATCTTTGCATATTTTGGACTGAAAAGAGTTTCCCCAAATGAAGAGAGCAAGGATATAACACAAGCCAAGACATAAATTTAGTAATTTTATTCAGATCAACTTGTATAGGTTACAGGAAAAACTTTCAGAAATCATGATGCAAGAACCTGGCAAGCCAAATTGTGATATCATATGAAAGCAAAGGCAGCATAGCTAAAAAGATACTAGCAATACAATAAATCATACATGAGTTGTCTTACCAATCCTGAAGATGTCCCAAGAGGTCTGTACTGATGAGGAGAGGGAGAGAAATTCAGCAGATCTGAAAAGGAAGAGAGACAGGAAGGAAAGTAATTCCTTCCCTCTCTCTTCTTATTGATTCCATCATCTTCAATGCTCATTTTATATGTTTCCTTGAATAGTTTCTCCCCTCTTCTCCACCAATGAGATCCCTCAGAGTCATCTCTGGCAAGGAACCCACCTAAAAATCATAAGGTCTGCAAAACAGCCAGGTCACTTTGATTCCCCAATATTTACCATCATTGCTCAAATTATGACAACACGCGTCAACAAAAAGCCCCTGGGTTAATCCATTCCAACCATGCTCATTATGCCACGTAATTGTCCAAAGGTTCATTTAGACTCCATTTTGTTTGGTTCAGTATATCCTAAGTTCCTTATAACTATGTGGTTGGAGCTATATATGATGATATATGTATAGTGATTGCTAAGTTATTCTGTATAAATTGTAGTAGCCTATGTGAATATATAAGTATATATGCATGTACTATGTATTATTCAGCAAAAGCAATCATGTGGTCTCTGTTAGTAAGATGATAATGTCAAGACAGCATTCTAGATGACAGGGAGAGACTTTGGTTAGCTTTACAGAGAGACAGGTGGGTTTTTCTCCAGAGAGATCAAAAAAAGGAACGTTAACTTTCTGGTTTCTTATGTTCAATTCCCTCCCCCCATCTATCTCCTCTTAGCTATAAACATGTGTGCAGGTTTTTTTTTTCCTTTAAGAAACAGGTGGTCTTGTGCAGCAATTACTGATTTTAGTGTCTTGAATCTCAAGAGCCAGAAAAGGAAAATTTCTTTAAAACCGCGGTCTGAGTTGTCAGCCCCGCCCCCCCTTTCACTAGCTGTTTGTAACATATTTGGATAGTTATCAAATTTTGGACAGTTATCAAAAACACTGACCCTCTCCCATTATTGATTATGTCTCTGTCCACATGCTATAAGCAAACAGGCTATAAGCAAACAGGCCGTAAGCAAACAGTGTGCTGTTTTTCGACTAAAAGGGCACAGCATTCTGGATCAATTGGAAGGAAACAGTCGGTGTCTAAAATATAATTTTCTGTTAAAATGGCATTTTCCATTATCAAAATGGTTTCAGGATTGATTGGTTGACTTCATTATACAGGAATACAACAACTTGGGGCTTGACTGCACCCCGCACATACACACACAAAAATTGGCAATAGTTGGCAGCATTTAGATTGAAATGCAGGATTGAGTCTGCCCTTTGCATAAATGGCACTCCCGTGGCACACATTCTTCCCCGCATCCCCCTGACCCTGATGTTATGGTGGTGGCACAATCTTTGTTCTTTATTTGGAGCTCACCGCCAGGCACTGCCCATGCCATGTGTCAGCTTCCCTTGAATTCGGTATTAGATGTCTGCTGGTTGGAAGTCCGTGCACACAGCATGTACATGCCCCATTACATGTGTATTGAACAGTCTCAGGGACTGACTGTTTTGGCTCGTGCTGGGTGGTTCACTTTAATTCTCAGTGATTAGGCACACTATAAAGGGTGTAACCATAAATAGTGTCCTTTTTTCTACCTACACAACATGGGTCCCAGGTGTTGGGCAGATGATTAATATGAATGAATAAAAATTTTCCTTTCTGCTCACACTTCTTATTGGAATTGGCAACCCAAGTGCTCCAATTCAAGCTAGGAGCAGATCCAAATTGCTGCTGGCTTCTAGGTTCTCAGCAGGAGGGTGGCCAGGCTGTCCTATTCTCAAAGAACACCAAGTATCCTAAGCAGGTTTGGTTGGCTCAGTCCTCCTTTAGTGTGGCAGGTTGGGACTTAATCATCGCCTTAGCCTTGGCATGAGCTAATGCAGGGGCTCTGGCCATTCCTCTGTTCATGGTTTCCCCTTGATGTGCCTAAGGATGTTAGGCCAACATGGCCTCACTGTCTCTGCAGGGCCCCGATGCCTGCTGCCTCTGCTGGCAATGCTGCATTGCCTCAATTTCTGCACCTGTTTATCATGGGCCATGAGGGATGGCAAGGGACTGTCCATAGTTGCACGCTACTCAGGGGACTTGGTTAACTGTGCCTCTGACAGAAGGCAGAACATTTCCTGGGCAGCTTCCTGGCATGGCTTAGGTCCTCAGTTGCCATCTACAGACCTTAAGTGGGGCCATACACCTCACACACAAGTTCATTTTAATATGTCTGCTAACTAATAGTTTTCCCAGCCCAAGACATGGCAAGATCTGGAAGCTGTACCATGGACCCTGGGGGCTGGTAATGCTCAACTTCATGTTAATATGTTTGCTAACTGGTTGTTTTTCTTAGCCCTGTATGTTGCAGGACCTGGAATCTGCACCATGAACCCAGAGGGACTGTTCTCAGAGTGCCTCCCTGGATAAAGTCACAGCCTGGGCCAGCTTCCAGGTACCTGTGGGAGGCGTAACTACATGGGGGTCAAGGGAGTTCTTGGTTGGTCAATTCCTCCCCCCACAAGTCCTCTCAGCCTTGGTCCCGGTTTCAGGCCTTTTGTTACTCACAGTGGAGTGGCCTACTGGCTGATGTCTATGTCCATGTCCGGGCACGTGCTGGCCTTTCTGGAGCTCTGAGGTTTTGCCTCAATGCCATCAAGAGGGGTTGGTGGCCTGGGTCCACCTGGCATGAGATCCCCTTGGGCAGACCCACTACTCACCCCTGGGCTTGGTCCTGGGAGGGACTGATGAGGCGGTGCAGGACTTCCAGGCCTGTAGGGTCTTGGAGAGGCTGGGGACTGAACATTGGGACAAGGGGGTTGCATTGTCGCTGGCCAGCTGTGGGAGGCATGCAGGTGCCCGGGTCAGGCTGCCTTACCCTTTGCAAATCACCTTATTCTGGGATCCTCCTTTTGGCCCTGGAGGACAGGGGTTTCTTGGCTGGTTGAACTTTCATCCTGCTAGCCCCCTTGTTGTCCAGTTGTGCTGCAGTCAACCATACCACAGGCAGGTGGGTTCTTGCTCACCTGGGAAGTGGGGCTTCACCCCAACACCAGGAAGGATCACTTAGTACTGGTTCCCCCTCAGGCAGCAAACTGCTGCTCAGCCACAGACATGGTCCCATAGGATGGCACTACCCCCACCCCCAGATAGACCCCTGTGACTCTATCCAGGGAGGTGCTCTGAGACCCTGGGGATACCAATTTGTGGTCATTCTTCCGTCCATCACCTGGCCTGATACGAGTCATTTCCACTACTGGTTGGCTGGCCACTAGGGACTTCCTGCCAGCTGACTGGTGGGAGGGTGTGTCAGTTTGAGCTGGTGGCCTCTTCTCATGTGCCCAAGGTAATGCCGATCACTGATTTGGGGTCAGGAAGGGATTTTTCTACAGGCTTATTGGCACTTGGTCCTGGAGGCTTTTCACCTTCCTCTGGGCATAGAGCAGCAGAGTCTCATGAGCTCCACTTCTGAGGATTGATGTGTTTGTGCATCTGGAGGCTCTGGGTTACGTTATCAGAGCCCAGGCTCCACACTGATTCTCTCTTTCTAGTTTCAGGTGCTGAGGTGGTTCCTGTGTAGCATTATCGGAGGGGGACGGAGACTCCCAGGTCCAGTGGCAGCTTCCGCGGACTGTAATTTCAATAAAATTGTGGCCTCTTTCAACTCCAGTACTATTGTCTGTTGCGTTTTTGTCACCGTGCCACTCCCTGCTCTCCTCCCCCACTCAGCACTGGCCTGCAACAATCATACTTATAGGATTGTTATAAGATTCTCCTCTGAATCTTCCAGCTTACTTCACTGACATAAGGAATTATGAGCACAGAAAAGCCTTCGCTAAAGTACACATAGGTATTCTACTGATCACAGTCTTGGATGGCTACTTCAATGGGATTCCATATAGCAAATAAATCTGCTCCTGTGACTAAGTCCATTGAGGATTTGTCACATGTCACATTCCTGTGTCTGAGCTTTGAGGCTAAGCACAATAGATTTTTGAGGACCATTATATCTCATTTCCCAGGACAGTCAAACCAGGAGAAATTAGATGATAAGGGCCGTCGTCACACGGGCTTTTATTTAGCGCTAAAATGGTGCTATTTCCCAGCAAACACCCACCTTATTCCAACACTGTAGCGATTTTCTCTCTTCTGCTTTGTGCTTGATAGTCGCGCTATTTTGTGCCTCAGTGTGAATGCCTCACATCAATGTATTTCCCCTCGCAACATCCTATGCCCTCCCTTCAATCCCAGAATCCATTTCTTCCTGCGACTCCCCTTTTTAAAATTTTATTATGTCCTTATAATGCCATAACGACATAACACAATGCAAACTTTCTGCTGAAGTAAAAATGACTCAATCGCCATGGCAGAGTCTTCAGCGATGGGGATCACGTCAGACAGGGAGTTTTCTGCGGGCAAAGGGCTATTTATATAATTTCAAAGCTGGAAAAACAAAAGGGTCGTAATGTTTTGCTCTAACGGAATGTTTATATGCTGTTATTCCGTTATAGCGGAATTAAACGCCAGAATAATAAAAAAAAGGGGGGAGGAGCTGCTTCTGTGCAGTTAGAGAGAACAGAACAGAGTGCTTCTGTGTGGACAGCTGGTGGCGCAAAGAGCCGTTAGGTGACCCAAAGAAATGTTACTGTGCCGATAACAGGTAGGACGCTATATGCTGTAAATGTAACGGAAGAGATGCCCGTGTGACGACGGCCAAGGTGTGCTGATGCAAGTGTAACCCTCATGCGTTAATTGGTTTAGCCCAATCAGGAAGAGTCAGTATCTGGAGCCAGGCAACTGAGGAAGAGGCTGGTTGCTAGGGAGCTTCATTAACATTTTATGTGCTCTTATTATCTTGAATAAGGGCTATAATTTCTAAGCTGAAGACAGAAGCTTGGGTTCCAGTTGCTTCATAATCAAGATAGAAAAGAGTCCAGTAGCACCTTTAAGACTAACCAACTTTACTGTAGCATAAGCTTTTGAGAACCACAGTTTTCTTCATCAGATGCATCTGATGCATTTGACAAAGAGAACTGTGGTTCTCGAAAGCTTATGCTACAGTAAAGTTGGTTAGTCTTAAAGGTGCTACTGAACTCTTTACTATTTTGCTACTACAGGCTAACATGGCCAACTCCGCCAGATTCATAATCAAGAGGACTGTAGCAAAGGGCTCTAGCACTGGGATCCAAAAAGTTGGACCTTGTTTATCCTGGGTGGTTTCAAAGGCAACCAGTTACTTGACTGAACTTCAAGACATTATTGGCTGCAAATTTCTATTCTTGTTGTACCTATGAGTTTGGTTTTTTAAAAAGGTGTATTATTCTGATTGTTGAAAGGTTTGATGTAAATGAATTTTCTTAACTTACATTTGTGTTGTAAGTTTGGTTCCTAAATCAGCTCCATAGAACCCAAACAGCAACAAAAAAGAGCTTATACAAGTATGGTTGATCCATATAGCAACTACACTTATGGGTCATTAGCCTTTAGATTGCATGGTTTTGTATTATTATTAGATATTTTAAATGCTATATATTTTAAATGTTATATTTTAATCTTTTTCCTGAAAATGTCCAGAATTTAAAAAAAAAAATTATCTTGATAGAAATGTGATTTTATCTTGTTCTGTTGCTATGGCTCTCTGCTAATGTAATAAAGATAGATTGATAATGATATTAAGGTAACTCAAATAACAGTGATAACAACAAATGAATTAATGCCATTAGTCCATTAATTGTTATTGAGGAAGCAATTATTCAGCTAATCATTGCTGATTCAATGAAAAGCTCTGCGTAGCTATTAGGACTGGAGGCATTGAAGTTAATATTGCATCCATCCTGCTGCCTCTCCTCATCAGAGCTGGCTCATTTAATATTGGTGTTAGTGTTAAGAGTTCTCCAGGCTGGTTGTTCTGGTGGGTTTCAGCATGTATGCCATGGTCTCTGAATGGCTCACCTCAGGAATTCATGACACTTTTTCTCTACAAACATTAGCCCTTATGCCTTAAAGGGCATAATCTCAGTCTGGTGTTTGATTTGGAGAAGAATGAGACTGCCTTCTCTAAAGCTGCATTTGTTTTGGCAACTCTCCTTTCACCAGTTATCTTCCACCGTATTTCTAGATTCAATTTAAAATGTCAGTGTTGATCTTTAATCGCTAAATTACCATGGACCAAAATATCTGAAGAACCACCATCCCCCAATTATTTTTTTTCAGAATGTAGAATCATCTGGTAACTTGAGAGTGGTGAAAATAGTGCATAGATGTTTTTTTTCCAGCCATGGCCCTCAGGCTCTGGAATTCCCTGTGACATTATGGCCAGTCAGTCCTCTGACTGTGGATGTCCTTAAGGACCTGTTTTCATTCTTTGAGTGGCAGGTCTTTTTTTGCTGTTTTACTGCAATGCTGGGTTTTATTGATGTTGTTTCAAAGTTTTATTGCTGGCAACATTTATCTGCTTAGTTTTGACCCTGCTTGGTTGAATTTACCCTATACTGCTGTTAATGTTTGGCAATTTGTTTGTTTCATTTTGTATTTATGTTTATGTTTTATCAGCCACCCTACAGTAAATAAAAGTGCTTTGCTTGAATGACCCTGGATACTTTGTAAGCTCTTTTGAATAAAAAGAAGACTTACTTCTGAATAGACCTGTTAAGAATTGCTCCATCAGCCAGTTAGCAATTATATCCAGCATTAGCCTGGGGTCTCTGTTGAACTGGAGAAGGCATCAGAGCAAATTATCATAAGAGATTTTTGTTGCTGTTTGGCTAATTATATCTGGCATGGACTAGTCCCCATCAGGCACTGCTTGCTGTCATTGTTCCTATTTCACTACTTGTTGTAATACCTCTTCTACCTGTTTTTGACAGGGAGTGGAGGCGACCAGGGTTGCTAACACAGTGACATTCAGGCCTTCCTTTTGAAACCAATAGAAATGGAGATTATTGTGTGCAATAGAAATAATGAAATCAAATTATGATTCTGAAATGACAACTAAGATGAAAAACTAAAAGAAAATATTGCACCTACTGGATTTTTAGAGATGTTCACCCTGGATATAAAAATCTTGGCATCCAAAATACTTTTACATGGAAGTAAGTTAGAAGTAAGCTCATGTGTTTTTTTTTAAGATTAGTGTCTTATCTAGAAATAATTGTGTGTCATCTTTTACTTCCAAAACAGAGCCATGGAACAAATATATTAAATTTCATAGCTAAGGATTTCACACATTCAAAGTGAGATAAAGGACCATTGATAATGATTTCAGTTATTAAAAACCTGTAATCTATGGAAATTACAGACAGGTGATTGCTCAGGTTGGGTCTGAAATGAATGCTTTTGAGCATGCTCCGAGCCTCCATTCATTCTAGAAACTGCAGTGTGTGTGTTTATGTTGCGTGTGCTATTCCACTAAACCTTGCTCTTTTGGGTAGGGTTAGCTTTAATAACACTTTCTACCAACTTAATTCTAACACGATGGGCTAATGGGCCTATAATTTCTTGGCTGTCCTTGGATTCCTCTTAGAAGTTTGGTACTGCATTGGATTCTTCCTAATTTTCAGATAAAGTGTCCAGTTGTAGTGCCCACCAAGCATTTTATGAGTCCTGTCTGCTCTTTAAGTATAGAAAGAAGGGAAAACTTGAGGTTATCTAAACCACAAATATTGCCTTTAATGATCTCCAGATGATTAAATGATTAAAGAAAAAAAGGAATAATCTATGGATCAATAATATGTGTCAGCCATACACAACAGTTCGGGTGATCAAGATGGCATACTGATGATTCTGGCAAAACGTGTCATACAGTGACATTCCAGATAACTAACTTTGTATCACTCATCTCTCAATAAATACCTGATTCTATGTCTTCTCCCATTTTGTCCTCACATCAACTGTATGAGGTGTGTTAGGCTGAGAGAGGGAGAGAGACTGACCAAGGTCACCAGTGAGTTTCATGGCAGAGCAATGATTTTAAGGTAGTCTCCCATGTCCTAGTCTGACACTCTAATCATGTGAGGGTGATCTGGCTGCGACATCTGTCACCCCATTGATTGCCAGGGTTGACACTCTAACCATTCCATCACACTGTCATACAGTTGATCCATCATATTCCTCTTTCACAATTCAGCCGATATTTACCACACCACTGCAAAGCTTCCCTGTGTGTCATAGTAAAGGTACATTCTGAGCAGTGTATGTGGTAATTCACAAGTTGGCTCACATTTACCACACACTCCAAAGCTTCCCAGTGTGGAATAGTAAATATATATTTTGAGCAGTGTATGTGGTAAACATAATTTTAGTCAATGCTGAACTATAAATGTGCAAGGAAACACTGAAACAACACTTTCAACATATTAGTTGGCCATATGACTTGTTCTTCAAGTAACACTTAGGGTTTTTCTACCCTTGCATGAAATATGTTAGGGATTTTTTTTAAAAAAACTTGAAGTAAATTTGTCCTTTTTGTCCTTTTATAAAGGTTGAAAATTCCTATTAATGAAATATTGTTGTAAAAGGCAGCAAAATTGATATTAATTCCAATTAATGGAATATTCCTGTGCTGAAGAACTCATTACCATAGTAACTGTAGTGCCAGTGCAAACCACTGTCTTCAATGGAAATGAAATCTCATACATCATTATGAGACCATGAAAGATTTTGCTAGACAAAACCACTCTTGTCATCACTGTATTTTAAATAAGCTTCCCATATCAACATAGCATCTTAATTAATATTATGCTGCCCCCCCACATTCTTCTTAAAATGGCATCTAATTACATAAACAATAATAAATCACCTTAAATTAGCATTTTGAAACATAGAATTTTACATCTAATTTAAAAAATAGCTGTAATTGCAACAAGTGGATATTCTTGACTTTCTGAACTGAAAATATAAATATTCAGAGTTATATTTTATAATATTTATTAAAAGCACAGTAGAGGAAGAAATGTATATTCCAGTCAGTTTTATATTCCCCTGCAATTTATCTTGCCATTGTCCAAGAACATTAAGGTCTAAAATCAGCAACTTGCAAAGTTTATCCATATTCTCATATAATAATATGATGACAAAAAAACTCTTTCTTTCTCATGTCTTAAATTATGTCCTGCTCTTTCTTGGCAAGCTTAAGTTTTCTTTACATCTTATTATACTGTAACCACTGCAAAATCAAGAGAAGAAGCCAGGAAATCTCCTTTAGTTGTAGAAGAAAGAAGTAGAGAGACAATGGTCTGCTTAAGTTATTTTACACTCTCATTTCCACCTCTCAATTGGACTTTTCCTTCCCATTCTCCTTTGACTAACCAGAACCAGCATGGTGTAGTGGCTAAAGTGTTGGACAAGGATTTGGAAGGCCCAGGCTGAAATCCTCATTCTGCCATGGAAGTTCACTCTCTCTTAGTCCAACCTACCTTACAAGGTTGATGTGATGATAAAAAAGGATAATGTTGTAAATTACTTTAAGTCCCCATTGGGGAGAAAAGTGGGATATAAATAAAATGAAACAAACATCAGTCATACAATTACAAGTTCATTCACCCTTCATGTAATATGATATATGCTATTATGTGCCAACAGTGCCCTTTTGCCATCAACATTGGACTTTACAGAAAAATAAATGGACATCAATCAGAACTGACAATGGAAACTCTCAGAAACCAGTGGGTGTCATTTTAACAATAAATACATAATCTATGAAGCCATCACAGAGAGGATAGAAGGCAACATCCCTATTCTTCCTGATTCCAGCTCTAGCTGAGAGTCCCCTCATTTCAGTTTCCAACTACCATCCATGAGAAAATAGGGGTGGGGGAGCAGCTGGGCATCCCTGCATTGTACTAGTACAGCTGGGAATCCCACCTCCCAAGGAACATGTATATTGTTTTAATTTTAAGCAAATACCATGATCTGAAAGGAACAGAGTCTGTTCCGCTAGCGTTATTATATTATAATCTTTTTTGGGACTTTGGCTCTAATATGCTGGCATCTTTAGTTTAGAAACTTTCTGGTAGATGATCCAAATTTGTGGTTTCTTACTTTTTGGTACAAATAAAAAAATAATATTATCAGTTGTAAATTCCCTATCCTTTGCATTTAGGAGTGTGAATAAAAGGGATTTATTGAGTCATTCCAGATGATTCTGGTCGAGCCTCATTCAGATATAAATGTGCACTTAAGACATCATAAACATCATGTTAGTTTTCCTATATCCAATCATTAATCTTCTGACAAGAGTAAATATTTTTGGTTCATTTGGTATACATTTGTAAAAAAATATTACTAGAGAATCTTGCCTTCTTTTAATTTTTTTTAAAGTTACACTTTCAACATATACTAACTTAAAAGAATACAGCCCTCCCGGCCAGCAGCTTCCATTGATAAGGCCGGGGGGCGCCCTTTGCCTCCCTGGAAGGAGGAGACAGGGCATTTCCATGGTATCTGGGTCTCAGGCTGGGGGGCAGAATCAGGAGCCTTATGAGGCAACTCCACCCAGCTAGCTGGCAGTTGCTCTGCGTGCTTGGCCTGAGGAGAACTCAAATCAAGCTCTCTCAGCCAAGCTCCTCTGAAGCTGTTTTACCAAAGGCCCTCATGGTTATGCAGTGATAGCTGCCTTGGAGAAGCTGTGATATTCCCCTCCTTGCTACCTTCAAACTCCAGGAGGAGAGCCAGGGCCCAGCACCAGGCCCATTGGTTTGGCAGAGACTTTTTCTTATTTACATTTGAGACCTGTTGTCTGTCAGTCAGGAGGGCTAAAGCAGGATTATCCCCAGCCCTTCAGGCCTCTGGCCTACCAAGGCTCCCCCCCCCATTTTACTTTATTGGGAGAGAGTACTTCCAGCAGCAGCAGCAGCAGCAACAACAACATCAACATCATCAATAGGTTTTGCTGTAGGCCACAGGGGTGAGATGCAGCCATCGGAGGAGTGGATTAATTCATACTTTATTGCTACTGGTTTAGCAGGGTGGATGCCGGTAGCACCCTCCCCCATCTAGGCTTTTCCCCTCCCCTCCCATTACACTTACTTGGGAGGTAGTATTACCAGCAACAATAGCTCAGTCTAAGGCCTTCAGACAGCAGGGGCCATTTTGTGGGAGGGCTTGGCAGTTTATTCAGTTGGGTATGGCCATTTTGAGAGTGCCACCTGGTGGCCTTTTTAGCCTCCTGGCAGTAGTGACCATGTTGTGAAGGCATCTACAATATGCAGAGCTCTGGGGGTGGCCATTTTGAGTGTGGCATTTGTGTGGCCTGATTTACCTCCTGCTTACTGGCAGTAGCAGCCATTTTAGTGGGGGCTTTTGCAGCTTATCCTGTGCTAGGGTGGCCATTTTGAGAGTGGCACCCAGTGGTCTGCTTAGCCTCCTGCCAATAGTGGCCATATTGTGAAAGCATCTGCAATATGCACAGCACCAGGGGTGGCCATTTTGAGTGTGGGCTTTGTGTGGCCTGGTTTGCCTCCTGCTTACTGGCAGTAGTGGCCATTTTTGTGGCCTTTTTGCAGCTTATCCTGTGCTGGGAGTGACCATTTTGAGTGTGTTTCATAGTGGCCTGCTTAGCCTCCTTGCACTGGTGGCCATTTTATAGAGGCCTCTGCAGCTTACTCAGTGTTTGTGATGCCATTTTGGGAGTGCTGTGTTCCTATTGGGCTTTGAAGCTCTAAAAGCAGTCATTTTACACTACATTACATTACATTACAGTGTGTTTCCATCATGCCAATGAGAAAGGGTAGTCGCCCTCCTAAGGGCAAGCAGCCAGAAAATACGCCTCCTGCAAAGTGGCCCTGCAGACTCTTCCTTTGAGGATGATGAAGTGGCCAAGGAGAGGAGGAAAATACTGCTACCAATGTCTCTTAGTCAGGAGGGAAGCAGGGTTAGGCCCAGCCCCTGCAGGCCTCCAGTCTATCTAGGCTCCCTCACTGTTTTCCCTTTATTTGGAGAGAGTACTTACAGCAGCAGCAGCAGTGAAGGCAAAGCTGAGGCTCGGGTGGGGGAGCTTGCAGTCATCTGAAGGGTGGTTTGCTGCACACATTATTTCTACTGACTTAGAAAGGATCTACAGTCCCAAGGTGGGGGCTGATAAAACCCTTTTCCCTGCTCAAATTACAGCCTTTGTGGACCTAAAGAGCTGTTTTTTAGGTTTTGTCACTCAGGCCACCTAATGTCATGCTGTGTTATTGCACCTGCTGAAATCAGCAAAGCTGTCATGCAGGGCACCAGAGTCTAAGATGTGATCTGATCTTTCTACCAGATTAGCACAATTGACAGCCAGTAGCAGATCTGGCCTAGGCTGTTTTAATCCAGTCATGTTGAGGTGACAGTGGACCTGATTGACAAGGTAGGTAAGTCCACTGGCCTCTATTGCCTGGCTGTGGGGGCTCCAAGGGGTCAGGCAACAGTCTCTTGACTCCCATGTTTAGGCTCCTGGGTTGTATCATCTTAGGTCTTGCCTTTGGGTTTCGCAGTTTTGGCCACTGGGTTGTTACTTGACTCAGTCATAAAGGGACAGTCATAAAGGGAGCAGCATGTTGGGGGTTAACTTTCCTCTTCAGGAAGCAGAGGAGAAGGATGAGGTGGACCTGAGGAGGGGACAAGTAAATGAGACTTAAGAAAGTTTACTACACCTGGGCCTGTCAGCTGCTAACCGGCCTTCTTTATGGGAGCTCCAGCAGCTGGCAAGTCACTGAGCCTTATCTCCAGGGTGTTGGCACCTAGAAGTGGTGTTTCCTTGGCATTTCTGCTGCCTTGGGGCACAATGGCTTCTGGGTTAGCACCTAGAAGTGGAGTTTCCTTGGAGTTTCCACTGCCTTGGGGCCCAATGGCTTCTGCATTTAGTGCAGGGGCACTGGTGAGCTGAGCAGTGGCCCATTGACCCACTAGTACAGGAGTCTTACTATAAACTGTATATGATTGGAATTTTCCAATCCTCATGGCAGTTGGATTGTAGGGGAGGGAACTAGATAACCCCTCAGCCCACTTGTCAGGCCTACTAACCACAGTACTGCCATATTGTTTGTAGCTGCTGTATTTTCCAGTTTTGTTTGTCTGCAGGTTCACAGAGACAGCTGTGTTCCCAGGATGGCCTTATCTAACACGGCTAGCCACAGACCTTGGAGGAGTCTTACTTTCCTCTTCAGGAAGCAGAGGAGAAGGATGAGGTGGACCTGAGGAGGGGACAAGTAAATGAGACTAGCCGGCCTTCTTTATGGGAGCTCCAGCAGCTATGGGAGCACTGAGCCTTGTCTGCAGGGTCTTGGCAACTAGAAGTGATGTTTCCATGGAGTTTCTGCTGCCTTGGGGCCCAATGGCTTCTGTGTTGGCACCTAGAAGTGGAGTTTCCTTGGAGTTTCCACTGCCTTGGGGCCCAATGGCTTCTGGGTTTATTTCAGAGGCACTGATGGGCTGAGCAGTGGAGTTTTCTTCAAGTTTCCACTGCCTTGGGGCCCAATGGCTTCTGGGTTTAGTTCAGGGGCATTGGTGGGCTGAGCAGTGGAGTTTCCTTGGAATTTCTGCTGTCTTGGGGACCAATGGCTTCTGGGTTTACTTCAGGGGCACTGGTGGGCTGAGCAGTGGCCCATTGACCCACTAGTACGGGAGTCTTACTATAAACTATATACAATTGAAATTTTCAAATCCTCATGGCAGTTGGATTGTGGGGGAGGGAACTAGATAACCCCTCAGCCCACTTCATGTGGACAATTAGGCAGTGGTGCCCATACCTAACCCTCTTTCATCCAAGTGGCATAGGATTTTGAGGAGGGTTCTGCAGAGTGGTCCTCATGTTTACGTTTTAAGGCAGCACCCGGTCTTGCCTGCAGATGGAATGGGGCAGCTTGTCCCTCGAATCTCCTCTAAGCTATGCCTCCAGGGAGGGCTATTGTTTCTTGGTAACTGGGGGTCATCACCCCCAGCAAGTGGTGAACCTATGACCAAGTGGCCAGCAGTCTCTAGTCTGGAGTACCAGTTGGTCTGTAGGAGTTATGGCTGAGCTGGTGGATCTCTCCCAGATATGGGTGAGTGGACTGTTAAGGGGGTTTCCTCATATCCAGTGCCAGCCATCAGGCAGCTTAGGGTCATTTAGGTTCACCAGTAAATCTCCCAGTTTGATATAAGCCCGGGCAGTTTCTGGGGTCACACAACATTAATAATGGGCATGAGAGTTAGATCCTGAGCGTTAGCACAGTGATGACCCAAGCCCTTAAGAGAGGGTCTGGTTGACTCCGAATTAGCCATGGGGAAAGTGATAGCTGAGCTGCTTCTTCTGTTTGATGGGATGTGGGGTCCTTTGCCTCACTTTTGGTTATTCACCTGGGGGTAATGAGCTGGGGTTCCCAAGGGCATGGCTCTTCTGTTACAGTCCCCACAGATGTGCACGCACAGGCAAGGTGGCCCACTACACTCAAGGGGAGGAGCAGTCCTCTGTCTCACATACTGATCATTCACTTGGGCAGTAATGACCTTGGCTGAGGGACATGGCCATTCCAGTATAGGCTCATGCAGATTTGCACACATAAGCATAGTCTCGTGAGCTGGAGGGGAGGAACGGCCTCCATTTCATATTCAGGTCATTCACTTGGGTGGTATGACCTTGGCTCACAGGGCATGGCCCTTTTCTTACAGGCTCACACAGGCTTGCAGCACCCAGGCAAATAGTGGCCTGATGGTTTGAAGGGGGGGGGGGGTCCTCCGCCTCACAGCTTGGTCATTCGATGCATGGTGTTGGCCTTGTTTCATAGGGCATGGCCCTTTCCTTACAGGCTTGCACAGGCTTGCAGCACCCTGGTGTTTGAGGGGAGGGGTGGTCCTCCACCTCACACCCTGGTCATTCGCTGTGTGGTGTTGAGCTTAGCTCGTGGGGCATGGCCTTTTTCCTTACAGGCTCACAGAGGCTTGCAGCACCCAGGCAAGTAGAGGCCTGATGGTTTGAGGGGAGGTGGGGTCCTCCACCTCATGTCTTGATCATTTACCATGTGGTGTTGACCTTGTCTCACAGGGCATGGCCCTTTCCTTGCAGGCTCACACAGGCTTCCAGCACCCAGGCAAGTAGTGGCCTGATGGTTTGAGGGAATGTGCAGTCCTCTGCCTCATGTTCTAGTCATTTGCTGCGTGGTAATGACCTTGGCTCACTGGGCATGACCGTGGCTGCCTTTCGTTACAGGCTCACACAGACTTGCAGTACATAGGCAAATAGTGGCCTGGTGTGTTGTTGATTGGTCCACAATGCTTCCATGTCAGTGCGGTGGGAAGCTTGGGACTCATTAGCTCCTGAGAGGGCTAAGTGAAAGGCTAACAGAGACATAGAGAAAGCTTTGGGGGAAGGTCTGGGTATTTATTTGCCACATCCCTACATACTAGGCTGAATTTGCCAACTTCTACTGAGGTAATGGGGGTTCACCTGGCCAGTAAAAACAAAGACATCTTCCTCAATGACCTATGGCAAGGGCTGAGGTTGGCACTAGGCCACCTGTGGGGCGCTAGGGCCTAAGCAGAGGCTTGGCCCTGACTGTGGCAGGATATTGAGATAGGGAGCTGGCCGGTGAGCACCCTTGGCATTTCACCATTGGTGGGGAAATGGGTGTCTGCCAATAGCGGCTGCTATTGCTTGTGATGGCTGCTAGTTGCATAGGTGGACTGCCCTGGGGAACCCCGCATGCAAATCCTTCCCTCACTACTGCACAGCTGTGGCATTAGGAGCTTGAAAGGGGGACTCAGATTTGCCTTGCCCACTGGGTCCCAGCCATACACATGGACGGCTCACACCCGGGGCTTTGGGGCTCACCCAGACAGGTCAAGGCAGAGGTCCAGGGGTGACCCCCTGGCTTGACCTGTACTGCTAGTTGGCCCTTGCCATATTAATGATTGATGTTATGTTTAATAAAGTGGCCTTTTAGTTCCAAGTCTTGTTTCTGTCTCATTATTCCAACTAAGGTGGCAATATGGCCCTCCCGGCGAGCAGCTTCCACTGATAAGGCCGGGGGCTGCTCTTTGCCTCCCTGGAAGGAAGAGGAGACAGAGCATTTCCATGGTATCTGGGTCTCAGGCTGGGGGGAGGAGACAGGAGCCATATGAGGCAGCTCTGCCCAGCCGGCTGGCAGTTGTTCTGCATGCTCGGCCCACCCACCACACCCTGTAGTAGTGCAGGATTCACCGGCTGCTGTTGACAGAGCCAAGTAGGAATTTTCCCCTCTTTTCCCTAACTGGCATGGAGAATAGGTGTTTTTTTGCCTACCTTGTACTACTTGTGGAGGTTTGATGTAATTGACAAGGTGGAGCCACCTTAAGATGGTCACTGGCAGGATAGAGTTTGGGGATAGGGAGTGGGCCGTTGAGCACCCTTGACATTTTGCCATTGGTGGGGAAATGGGGGTCTGCCAGGAGTGGCTGATACTGCTTGTGATGGCTGCCAGCTTCATAGGCGGACTGCCCTGGGGAACCCCATGTGCAAGTCCTTCCCTCACTGCTATACGGCTGAGGCATTAGGAGCTTGAAAGGGTGGACCCAGATTTGCCTGGCTGGCCGGGCCCCAGCTGTACACATGGATGGCTCGCACCTGGGGCTTCCAGGCTCGCCCAGATAGGTCAAGGTGGAGGTCCAGGGGTGACTCTGTGTCTTGACCTATACCGCTAGTTGGCCCTTGATGTATTAATGGTTGATGTTATGTTTAATAAAGTGGCCCTTTCATTTCAAGCCTTGTGTGTTTCATTATTTCGACTAGGGTGGCAATATGATAATACCATTCATTGATTTTACATGGATCATTACAGGATAAGCAGTTAAATGGTTTATCACAAATAGGTAGGTAACAGGTAAGGTTTATCTTCAAAGAAGATGCTCTGGATCAATTCAGTTTCCCATATTGGTAAATTTTAAAAATCAGGTTCCAATAATAACTATCTGTCCCACCAGATAGGGACTACATACTTGGCTTATTCTTTCAAATACCATACAAAGTTATTTGTATTCAAATAGTAGTAATCATTTATTGTATCGACCACAGGTCATAACAATATAAAATGCAACATATATCATCTCAAAAAATAAAATTCCAGAAATAAAGAACACAACCACAGAGGGTCAGAACCAAATCACAACATATTCAAAACAAAATAGTACTGTTATTCCATACATTTCAATCTAATCCTTCCTGCCATAATGCATACAAAGAAACTATATTAGAAACATAAAGATCCTCATCAGCTAACAAAAATATTATTTTTTCCATATCTGAAACCCCTTCCAACAAGGACAAAATAATAGAAATAATTTTGTTTCTGGGATCCAAAAGGAGATGACATCTCAGGATATAATGAATCAAATTGTCTACTTCTCCCATACCACACAAACAAACTCATAGAGGGGCAGGAACAATTAAAAAGCAGCCTGTACGTACCACGGAAGGCATAGCTTGAAAGCTGGTAAAAGCCACCCTTAATTTCATAGTTATTAAGGTATTCAGGTACGGTGACCTAGTATGATCTTTTTTGAAAAAATTGAAAAACGGGGCCACTTTAGATTGAACAATTGTGTGGATATTCCTGTCCATTTTAAACTCTAAAATTTGCCCTAGCTTTCAGAGATGGAATACCAAGCCCAGCCTTCATTAATTCAACAGGAGAACCTTTCAGCAACACAAGGATCCATCTCATAAAGTAATTTTGAATTATTTCCAGGATCCAGGATCTTCTCTTCCCAGCCCCTTATTTCAATCCCATAAAACAAACTGAGGATCACCTTACTCCCAAACAACTTGATAACAGGATCAACCATACCACTTCCCTTGGAAAAGAAAAAAATCACTATCACCCCCACATAGAAGAAGCCTTTAATTGTATTTCAATCTAATCCACCATGAAAGAGTTGCTGAAAATCTTATCCCTACGTATTTATATGTACTACACTGTTTGATCTGTACACCTAAAATTCTCCAAACTGACTTCCTCGGATATTTCCTGAAAACCATTACCTTGGACGTAGCAAAATTTATATGGAGACCTTCTTCTTTACAATACTGACCCACCCTATCCAATAGCCTTCTCAGGCCAATTTTGGTCAGTGACAATAAAACCATGTCATCTACATATAACCTTATTATATAACCTTAGTTATATTATATATTATATAACCTTAGTTTGACCCATTGCTGGGGGCATAAATTCCATGCCCTCACAACTATAGACTATGTCACTAATATACAAATTAAACAGGGTAGGAGCCAAGATACAACCTTGCTCTATCCCCTTCTGTACTGGTTTATCATCGGTTAAGACACCTTCCTTTCCAACTTTAACCTTAACAATAGTGTTACTATGCAGTTGACTTATCAAATAGACCAACCTGGGATCAATATTAAGTTTTATCAGTTTCCTCCACAATCTATCCCTGTCAAGAGAATCAAAAGCTGAGGCCAGGTCTATAAAGGCCACATATAGCACTTTCGTTGGGCCCCTAATTGCATCCACAATATAATGTTTGACAATGTTCAGTTGCAGAGTGTCCTTTTAAAATCCTATCTGCAGGGGATGAATTAAGTTCTTCTCAATTGCACAGTCCTCTAATTTATTTTTCAAATATTTACTATAAAGTTTAGAAGTGGCCTAAAATTATGGGGGTCCTTCTTATCGCCTTTCTTATAAATCAGAACCACGATTCTTGTCGTTCAACCTTTAGGGAGTCTACCTGTATCATTAATCTAGCAAAAAGGCTTTGTCAACAGAGGGACCCACCAATCAATATGCATTTTAAAACATTCCACTAAAATCAGATCCTCTCTTGGGGATTTACCTCTTGCCAAAGATTCCACCAAAGATCTCACTTCAGATTCTGACACGGGGTCATTTTAGCACGCTTGGTAATAGATCGCATAGAATCATGTTCCTGTACTCATAACTGTACATCTTCAAAAAATGATTATACCAAGAGTTTACCTGAATAAGGGAATCTAAGCTCGCAGATCCACTCTCAAAACCAACCATAACCAGCGCTTCTTGAAGCTCAGCCCAATAACGTGTAGCAAATATGTTCTTCGAATATATTTTTAAAAACTACATTAGTTTATGCTTGCTACATTTTATCATAAGGCTACCACCTCTAGGTTGGGAACTGTCCTCTGCCACATGGAAATTAATTATAATTTCAGAAGATCATCAGGACACACCTGGAGGTTGACAACCCATTATGATCATACCAAAGGGTTTACAATTTTTTAAAATATATGGGTATTGTTGGATTCCAACCAATACACTCCATCTTGAATTGTATCTTCACGTATTGGTAGTTGGACATTCTTGTCATTCTTAGATGCTTCTTGTACACATATTATATCTATTGATATTAATCAAGCTATTTCTTATTTACTACAGGCTATGTTAGTTTGCTACTACTTTCTTCCCTGTTCATTTCCAAGGCTGTTCTTCTGGGTCTCTGGACCCCTATTTGACAAGTCTTAGTGTTTAGAACAGAAACTAAGCCAGCCCTATTTCTGGTCTGCAGAAGCATCCTCCATGACTTTTTTTAAGTCTAGAACAACAACTGCTACCACTCTATTGCTGGCTGTCTCCATGACACTATGTAAGAGAGTGTTCTAAGTTCTGTTATGTTTGATTTGTGTCATTGGACTGGAACTAAAATAAACCAAACTGAACAAAAATATTGTTTTTATGATATTTATTTTTTATTGCTGTTACTGTGTACCACTTAAATGTATCCATTCTCTAGTCATAAAACAAACAAGACAGACTTCTAGTACAACCTGAAGAACATTGAGTAGACCTGAGTAGGATTCTGAGTACAGTTGATTGCCACCACAGTTGGAATGAAGAGGCAGACACGTAATTTGGGAACTAAAGGGCTGCTTTATTAACACAACAACATATTATCAAACATGGCAAGGGCCTAAACTAGTGGTACAGGTCGGGCCCTGGGGTCACTCCTGGACCTCTGCCCTGACCTGTCTGGGCGAGTAACCCGCTGCCCCGGATGCAAGCCATCCATCATATGGCTGGGGCCTGGCCTGGCCAGGCTAAGTGGTTCACCTATTTAAAGCTCCCCTACCCAGCTGTAAAGCTGTGAGGGAGGGGACTGGCTTGTCTAGGGATTCCCCCCTAGGGTGTCTGTCCTCACAACTGGGCCATAAAGCAGTCAGCTGCTCCTGACAGACTCCAGTTTCCCCACCAATGGGGATATGCCAAGGGCGCTCACCAGCCCACTCCTTTCCCCCTTTCTCACCTGCCCACATGGGAAGTTGACCCACCAAGCCAAATACCTCCCTCAACTAACAGTGCAAGGTAGGCAAAACCCTCCCAGATGCCAATTTAGGAAGAAGGAGAAAAAAGTTTACCCAAGACCTGGGTATATGGATTACAGTGAGAGAAGATTCGCCTTAGATGGTGGTATTCATAGCTATATTTTCACATCTATTAATAAAGTGGAAGAGCCAAAATACACTTTCTAATATCATACTAGCAATGTTTTCCTGGTAATAAGCCCCATTGTATAGTAGAAGTTTGAGTATACCTGTTCAAGATGGTTCTCTCAGGCATGCAGGCAATATATGAATCAGAATCAACTTGGCCGTTACTACGTACACTAGGTTGCATGCTGTAAAGAATATCATTAAATATGTATCTAATCTTGTTTGGACTTTATATCATTGAAAAGTATTTGTTAACATATCAAAACAAAACAAATATCCCAGAGGTACACATACACAGAAATACTAACTTGGAACATTGATTACTAGGAAATTATTTTCTTAAATGATTTTTTTGTAATATTTCTTTCCCAACACCTGCACCTGAAATGCCTTGGCTGAAAACTCCAGGGATTGAACCTTGGAAGCATGGAAGCATCATTCCTGAGCATTGAGGGGAATCAGATAAGCACTCTTTGTTTCCCAAAGTCAAGTATCTAGATTAGTTGCTTCTCTAACAATCGTGGTAATGAACAATATTAGTACAAAATGGAAAAAATGGGAAAGAGACCCTTTTGAGGTGACATAAACATAATATAATCAATAGAACAAAGTCTTGGCAGAAGTAAACCTTTAATTTTAGAATACAAAGATGGTCTGATTTTCTAGTATGTCATCTTGCAGCAAAAATAGGATAAAATCCTTGCTCTGTCTTTCTGGACATAATTTGTCATTTATCCAGTTGCAAAGTATCTAAAATTTCATATGTTTAAATGCTGTACTCCAATAATGTTTTGTTGAACAAACCTGTACTGGGGGGAAGCAGGGGGAAGGCATATTATAGGAGGCGTGTTCAGAGAACCCATTAACAAATAAAGTTTGTGCTCATCCATCCTACACTCTGTTTTGAAAATTGATCCCTAAGGGGCTAATTAACTATTATGCACTTTTCTTTTGGGCAAAAAGAAAAAAAAATGTTTGTTCTGAAAATAACTGAGAAACCACAATCTTCCAAAAGGTGCTCTCTTATTTAGAAAACCTCCAGAGAATTATAGAAATCTCCCAGTACTCAGTCCTATGCTGAACAATGAGGAATGGAATGAAATAGAATGAATGGAGAAAGAATCAACATTTGGCAGTAGCTCTCTACTTGATCAAACATAACTGCAATATCTGGAATCTTGATGCTGCAAGGAGTGGTGTACCTTCACATAAAGGGTGCCCTTTGAATTCTCATTGATACAGGGTGAGTATACTTTATCTCAGGAACATTCATTCAAGGACTGGATAGACTCCAGCATGCTTTCTCTCACTGTAATCCATATATACACAGTTTCTAGGTTATACTAGTCCTCAGCCAATGTGCATTTTTATTCATCATCATCATCATCCTTAAAATACTGTATGCTATGAAGAAGTGAGTTCTACCAAAAGCTCAAACTGGAATAAATGTTAGCATTTAAGGTCCCACTGGACTTTTGTTTTGTTAGAATAGACTAGTACAACTACTGCTCTGGAACATAAAGTTTAATAAACCATACACAATCCAGCCTGCACCATTCCACATAAATTAAATCAAATAAAGTGCAATAGAAATATGAGGAGCACTGAAGAACAGGAAGTAAAAAACAAAGCCATATAGAACATGAAGTATTAAATCCAAAACATGAAATCTGTTGGAGGGGGGAGCTTAACTTCCAGGTTCCCTTTAAAGAAATTTAAAAAGAAATGACTTCCGGTTCGGGGTCCATGGAGGTCTAAAGCAGCTCTAAGAGCTGAGCTGTCCGTGCCGCTGTTTGTGGAGGCTGGAGGGGCATAGATTGCCCGCGGCCCCCTGTTCTCAGGCGGAGAACAGGCAAGTATGCACTGTACCTGAGGGCACGTTGATCTCGGGTGGTGGGGGGCTCTAAGCAATAAGCTCTCTCCCACCCTTGAGGTCCCACCTGAAGACAGGTTTGCTAAGATCTCTGCAGCAGCTCAGGAGTCAACTGTATTGGCATAAGACCTGCATGCCCGAGCTTCGATAAGCAGTAAGGGGAACGGATTCGTTTGATTAAAAGAAGCAGCTATTACAACCCAAGAAAAGACGTTTAAGAAGGTAAAGATTGCTATCTCTCAAACCGGGACAGATTTAAGCAAGCAATAAAGTTTAAAACTGGATTTAAAAACTGCGACAGACTGATTAAGTGAAGGGGAAGATTCCGGCAAGGGAAAATTTAAAAAGTGACATTTTAAACTATAGTTAAGGCGGAAAATCGGATATTGTTTACATACCTGCGGTGGGAAGAGATACTGGACTGTGGGAAAGCCTGAATATCGCGAGAACTGCTGCAAACATTAAAGTAACAGGAAGTATGTCAGGACCATAAAGAGACTGGCAAGAGGCGGTCTGTGTTAATACAGGAAGTGGAAGTTCACCATTTCGGAGAAGGGCAAAGCTTTGGCTTCAATGAAACAGGAAGTAGGACATCTTGGAAGAAGGTAAGGGTGTTTGCTTCAAGTTAAAACCATAGAGAAAAAACACCCGACATTTTGGACTGAGCAAAACAACTTTTAACAAAAACTGAGCAAATTGGGACTTTTTAAAGCAATTGGAAGCAATAAATCAGTGCCACGGATTTAAGGAAAAGGGCAGACTCGTGGGAGCATGGTAAATCTAGCCCCACGATGTCGAAGAAGGAGTGGAAAGCTGCAATGGAGAATCTTGATAAAAAAGTTTCTGAAGTTACAGAAGGCAATAAAGAGCTCAAAGGTATGATACAGGAGATGGCAAAAGACTTCAGAGACTTTAAAGAGACACTTAAATCGGAAATGGCAGAACTGGTAAAAGACATATCAGATACGCAGCAGAGAGTTAAGGTGGTAGAAAATACGATGGATCTGCAGAAGACAGAGATGAGAGGATTGAAAGCGAGAGTGACCATCGCGGAAAGTAAACAAATGGAAAAACAACTAAGATTTCTTTCGATCCTGGAAACAGAGGAAAAGACCGCCCGAGAGCAGATTACAGAAATTTTGGCAGAGTACCTGGGGAAGGAGGAAGAGGAAATTGCAGCTCTCCTAGATGTGGTGTACAGAATTAACTCAAAATTTGCATCTCAGAGGAAGTTACCAAGGGATATGATTGTGCAATTTACGACAAGAAATACAAGAGAACTAATTGTGACCAAACAGTTTCAGGATCCTCTAGAAGTTGATGGAAAGGCGGTAAGAATCATGAAGGAACTGCCCAGATCGGTGTTGTTGGAAAGAAAGAAATACAGAGAGCTAGTCCAGATGTTAAAAGAAATGAAAGTAAAATACCGATGGGAAATACCAGAGGGACTGACATTTGAGTTTGGTGGAGCAAGAAAGAGCATCAGATCTGGCCAGTAAATGGAGGATTTTATTAGTAAAAATGAAAAGGACTTACCAAAACCCACAAAAGCTTGATCATGGAGTGTAAAATCATATCTTGGAATGTAAATGGACTAAACTCACCTTGTAAACGTAAGGTTATTTTCCACTGGCTTGTAAAACAGAAATGTAAAATTGTATGCCTACAAGAGACACATATTAGAAAGCAAGATGTAAAATATTTGAAAATGGCAAAACTTGGAAAAGAATTTGTAGCTGCCTCCAAACAGAAAAATAGGGGTGTTGTGCTGTATATAAAGGAGGAACTACAGCCTAAAGTGGTGTTAAGTGATGTTGAAGCTCGATATTTGGCGGTGGAAATAATTTGGAATTCAAAAAAGACATTGGTGATTGGAATTTATGCGCCTAATGGTGCAAAAGAAAAATTTTTACGGACAGTATTAGCAAGAATACAATATAGAGTAGAAAAAATACTAAAGCAGAACATAATCAATTCTAGAACTAATATTAGATAACATGGAGCACTGGTGGTACATAGGAGTAGATATTTAAAGCAGCAGATAATATGTAATATCACAAGAGTATCAATTCAACCCATTTTCACATGCTATATTAGGGCCTCCAACCAGATATTCAAGTCTTTGCTCAGCCTGCAGCACAAACAGGAGGTCTAACCATTCAAGGTCTAACCATTCCTCCATAGGTGGGGGAAAAGGACCTATGCAGCCATGCCCAACTATTCACTGAAATGCATCACACTGTTTCCCACCAACCCAGAACCTTCTGAGCAAGACCCAGAGACCTGCACTGCCATGCAAGACAGCAGTTTGCTGCTTTGTCAGGCTATCAGTCATTCTAAGTGCCCACAGGTCTACATTTCCGAGCACAGCATAGACACAGCCCATTTCTCTCTGCTACCTAATGACACAAACACAGCATAGCAGCCATGCTTGTAATGTCTCCCGTTCCAGGGTCTGTCACCTATCCCACTTGACTTTCAAGGAACTCCATTACAGCTACTTTTATTAAGCACAGACAAGTTCGGAAAGGCAAAGATGAGAACTACCAAAATTAAGAAACATGTGGTTTAACTAGGTCAAAACATGTAGCGTGAAGGATGGTTAAACAGCAGCAAAGGAGGAGAGAGGCACAAAGGTTCTAGAGAATGATGATACAGTTAAGAAAAGAAACATTCAATAGATAAAAAAGAAAAACAGGAGCCAGCAAAGAAACTGGAAGTAAGGAATAGGGGGAATGAACCCTAGGTGGGGCAACAGATGATGTTACAGTACTGATGATCACATAACACTGACATATATGAAGAAAGTGGCTTGTCATTTCCTGTACTTCTGGTTGTGAACCAGAACCTCTAACCAAGAAACTAAGAAGCAACTATAGATATGACATCAGCTGTTGATATTCAACATTCTATGTCAAACAGATGCCTTTACTTTTTATGGCATATTTCCATTTAAATCATTGGAGGCTTGCCATTGAAAGTAATGGAATGTACACTTATGAAAAATGTTTTGCATTCCTTATTTTCATTATCATTATACAAGAGTTGTGTGGTAATTCATATACTTACTCAATACTTCATTCATTCTTTGGTCCAAATTTTAAAAAAATCTCTATACGTGTAAAAAAACTTCTGGTTGGATATTAAAGCTGCCAGCATTGACATTTGCTATAGCCAGCTGGAAAATTTTCTGTCTCACCAGTGCTGATGCCACGACCTTACTCATACTTCTCAGTAGCAGGAGAAAACAGGAAATAACTGAAGCTTTTTCGCAACTTCCTCATTCCTCCTGTCTTTCACCAAAAGCAGTCAGTCACTGCCAGTGGATTGTGAGTAAACAAGTGTAGAAGAAGAACCAATACAGCTGTGACCGAAATTCAGACTTTTTGACAGGCTGTTCCAAAAGTGTCAGATTGGTTGTTTGCCACAGTGAGCTTGAGCCTTTGGCACTCAAGAGGTTGCTTCATGGGCTTCTGTATGAATTGACCCAGAAAAACATAGATTTCATCTTTTGCCTTTCTTCATAACAAGCATTTCATAGCATGTGCAGCTTTCTGACCATTTTTAGAAGTCATTTTATTGTCCTAAAGTAATGCAGCTAGAACTGCTTTTCATCCATTTGGGGATGCTGTGTGACGGGGAGAGGATTATGAATTTTCATTCCTTCTGCTCAGAAGGACTGGGATCTGGCTCACATGGCTACAAAGATATTGTCAGAGATTATGTGGGTCTGTGTTACCAGGAGAAAATTTTTGCTCTTTATGAGTGAAATAGGTATAATTATCACACCCCATTGTAATGTTATTTTGAAAATGAAGAACACGTCAAGAATATTTAATGTCAAGAATATTTAATATTAGTGTGTGACAAACAAATCAGACACCCTGGATTTTTTTTTGCATTAAGTAATCATTTTATACAACACATACAAATTATAAGCATATACAAATTATATAAATAAATGGATAATTACCTAATATCACAATATAAGTTCTCTAGCATTCCCATATTAGCCTCAGAAACAGAAAAAATGCAGTTCAAATTTGCAGTTATACTGAAGTATTAAAAATTTGCTTTTCAAAACCTCTCTTTACTTTCACTGAAACATATTGTTAAATCCTGACAACAAGGAAAAGGGGGAGGAGAACAGTTTTGAAATGCTGTCTTAAAATATTGTAATAAAAATATACTACAGTTTAGAACATATTACTTCAAAATGAATTTGGCCATAGAAATTCATTAATTTTTATGAAATCTTAAGACTAAACAACCCAAAAGACAAGAAAACTTTTGTAATAGAAATTCATTAAATTTTATGAACATTAAAAAAAATATCACCAAGAGAGCATGAGAAATTTAAAAGAGGTTCAGCAAAATGGTGCAATGGTTAGTTTGTTGTACTAAGACTGGAGAGATGGTGGTTCCAATCAGCCTTGAAGTTCACCTTTGACTAGTCAAACTCTCTCAGCTGAGCATAATTCACAATGGTTTTTTTCAGGATAAAATGAAGGCTTTCTTCAATACCATCATTACATTAGCAGAATCTTGTCAAGTTCAGTTGTTTAAAATGATTTGTGACTTGATGACACCTTAGTTCGATCCTGTCAGTGATATTAATTTTGCCTCTAGCTGTGATGTTCTTTGCTTAGAAAATATCTCTCATCCATTCCAACCTTGATGTCAACTTGAGAGCAAATCCCATACTTAAGATGTTTGACTTAAAAGCTTGTCCTGTAGTTAAGGACTGATCTTGCTTATGGATACTGACAGGGTCCTTGGGAGTGTGACAGTCATCATTTTGGCTTTTGATTAGTATGCATAATGGGAAAAAAGCCCAACCCCCCCCCCACAGAAATCACTCTTTTGTCTCGTTAAACAGCTTCTGGAATGGTGAAGCAAATTCAGGAAACTAAATTGTAATGAGCCCCTCACACCCATTTCATACTTTATAACAGTAGGCTGGCATTGGGCTCACCTCGCAGGGCAGCATCTTCTTTTCCTGAACAGCATTCACCAATCAGATCCCAAGGGGAGAGAGACTTTACATTATTAACTAACTTTGTTGGCATGAAAGGGGGATGAGACTAATGCACATGACTGCATCTCCCCCACCCCACCTCATCACTACCCAGGAAATAGTATTGTCTCTCTCCCTTCCAAATTGGGTCTTTCCAAGGGGAGATTCTTCTCTTCCTATCAGCTTTGGAAACATTTGGAAGGGAGACTTCAGTCACAAGCTACAATTCAAAAGACGCTTCCCTGGGAGTACGCATTACTGAATAATATGGGACTTACATCTGAGTAGAACCATTTATGATTTCTTCCATAGTCTTTCAGGGCTCTTTCTTTTTCGGAGTCAAGTGGCAAACATATACCTATTCCTCCCTTTCGAAAACAATCCTGCCTGCTCCCAAAGCAAAACATAGGTCAGGTTTTTTTGGGGGGGGGGAAGAAATTCAGACAGTCATTCACCATTACACTTGGGTAATGGAGAAGATTGGCAGCGAGAATGCTCCATTTTTGCAATGGAATGCTGAGCATCAAAAGGAAGGATTTGGATTTGCCCTTCATTGTGAGAACAAAACTAAAAAAGACAAGGAAACATAATAGAAACAGGCAACAGAATAATGTAAAGGTAAGTAAATTATTGGCATTACAGAAAAAGAAAAAAAGTTAACATGAAGCAGGCTTGTTTTTAATGTTGCTGCACTACACTGGTTGGAGTACTCTCCTACTAAGGAGCCTGCTGCTGCAGCCCCACCCAGAAACAGTCACCTTCTATGGGTTCATTGTTTTTTGTGTGTGTGTGTTATTGCACATGATGAAAAACTCAGTGGGTTTAGATTAGAAGAGAGTCTGTTTGATACAGTTTTTGGTTACGTGTGAAAACAGCTTCCCCAGTGCCTTGTTTCCCCACCCCTTGAAAAGAACAGTGTGAGTTTGCGCATGTGTGGCCAATGTGCACATAATGGGCCAAAATTCATGAAAATTAAAAAAACAAAAACAAAAAACAAATTGTTCCCATCAGGCATTGGCCCACCCACAACATACTAGTAAAGGAATTGAATTATTCCAGATATCCTGGAATCAAAACTGAAATGGAAATTTTCTTGGTACAGACCCCCACTCTTCTCCAGGTTCCATTCTTCTCCTGGCTTTTAAAACCATTCATACTTTGTTGATTGCGGGGGCGGGGTTCCTATCCTTTTGAACAAGATGATTATTGGAACTTTGCTTTAAAATTTTGGGAAGTGTTGGGTCAGTCTCCAATTTGCCTTTTCTGGGGAAGATGATAGAGTATGTGGTGCCAGAGTAGCTCCAGGAGTTTATGGATGACACATTTCAGGCCTGGGTTTGGAAATGAAATGAGTTTAGCTGTACTGGTGTGTCATCTTCATTTAAAGCTAGACAGGGGACATTCAGCTCTGTTGATACTTTAGATCCTTCAGATGTCTCTGACACAGTAAACCCCTTCATCATTATCTGCATCTTTGGCACTGAGTGTCATCAATATGCAGATAACACCCAGCTCTGCATTTAATTATCCAAGCCTCCAACTGCTTCTTGTTTCTTAACCGGTGCTTTGAGGCCATGATCAGTGGCCTAAGGCAGAACAAGCTGAAGTTGAATCCAGACATGACAGAGGTGATGCTGGTTGTAAAGGCTTGGATATTCTAGAGGGTTCGATATTCTAGAGGGACTGGATCCACTTGCACTGGATAGAGTGATCGGCTTTTGCAGATTGGGAGAAGAGCTTGGTGGTGCTCATGATGAACCCAGTCTTGCTGTTTGGTACAGTGGCTAAGAGCGCCTTCTGACAGCTTCATTTGGTTCACTAACATTTTCCTTTCTTAGAGTTTGCCAATGGGCCAGCTGATCCAGTTTTTTTGTAATCTCACAGATGGATTATTGTCAGGAACTAGTGAATGTTAACATATGTTGCCCATTTTGAAAAAGCTACACTGGCTGCCAGTTTGTTCCCAAAATCGTTTCAAGATACTGGTGATGACCTTTAAAGCCACAGACTGAGGCCCAGATATGTGAACAAAGATCTCCTCTCATACATTTCTGTTACCCAAATAGGAGGTCTCCCTAATTAGTTGGAGGAATTATCTTCAAGGAGGCAAGCAAAAGGAGGTTACTGGGATTCCCCACCTATGTTTAAGGAGATTATTCCCTTAGAGGACTCTCAAAATAAAGTAGGCAGATGTTCAACAAGAAAGGGTTTTTTTATTACAAGAGAAATAAAAGGGCAAACATACAGAAATCACACATAGCACACATACAAAGTTAACTAAGAAAATCAGAGAAAAAAGGGGAAGAAAGCAGTTTCAGTAGGGCGATAGTTACCAGTCTTGAATAAAGAGGTTCACAGACCAGCGAAATGACCAGCATTTCATGAGGAGAAGAAAAGAAGCCAGGACTGATTTGAGGGTCCGTGGCGAGTTCCAACACACACGCACTGGGGGCTAGGGAGTCCCATCATGGGGTGAAATGCTCTCTGGGGCAAGCTGATATCTTTGCCCCCCAAACAATGGCTTAATGGATATCTCCGGAGGTGAACAATGGAGTTGGGAGTGGTTTCCTAAGGTGGACTATACATGTGAAAGGTACTTGATGATCTTTTTAGCACTGGGTGAGGAAAACTATCAGTTTTGCTGAATAGCTTTGATTAGGGTACATGGGTGTGAGGAAGGGAAATTGGGAGTTGACAAGATAAGTCAGATGTTTCCTGGGAGCCTCATTGTTTGAAGTTGTGTGTCTCCCTCCACAGTGTGGAGGGGCATCAGTCAGTTAGCTGCTCTGACTCACAGTTTAGTAATTTTCCAGGTTCCCACTGCCAGGCATCTGCTCTGGACAAGGCAGTCCCGTGGACTTATGATATATGAGGAAGAGGTGTTTATGATATTCCATCCATAAACTACCCTGTTAACATGAGGAAGTGGTCTGACTGCTAACAATTCCATGGGCCAACTTGGATCTTGTGGTTGCCACCTGTTGGCCTTTTCCTCACTTAGAGTATCCTCCACCATCTGCCTTAGCATAAGCCCTTTCTTTTTAAAAAAAGAATTTTTATTAAATAGTTTTTCCAAATAAATAAAAAACATCAATAAAAAAGGGGGGGGGGAGAAAAAGGATAGAAAAAAATAGAAAGAAAAAATAAAATGAAAAAGCAATTGATATTAGGTATAAGTACCAATTTTCTCTGTGAGAAGATATACACATTCAATAGTATAGTATAACTTCTCTTAATTAACCTTAAGTAACTATTTTTCCCCCTTCAAAACGTATTTCTCCAATTCCTAGTCTTCACAAATCTTTTCTATTTCAGCTACTGCTCTTTGGATTGTTTTCCATTTTAAGTTAGAGTTTAAGATCTGTGAGTTTTGCTCCACTCGTGAAACATATATTTACTCTCCGGTGCAGGAATGCTCAATCTTCCCATTCTTTGGATTGCAATTTGAGGGAAAATTAAAAGCAATCTCTTGAACATTAAAAACAACTTCACTTTTTTGAATATAAGATATAGATCATATGTAATTTACAAAAGGGTATTCTCTTGCTGCTTAACCCTTTCCTGTCCTTTATTTGTTTTCTTTGTTATTAAATAAAAATCAAGACAATTATTGTGTTTTGATACAGCTGAACTGGGGGATGGGAAGCTGTGTGGCTTATTTCGCTACTCTATCCTTGCCCATTTTGTTTGCCTGGTTTAATGGGCCTTATGGGAGTGTTTATGTCTGGATCCTAAATACACTTTTCAGGCTCATTCTTGCACTGATCTGCTATGACTACTCCTCCCCTGACAGAAGAGCTGCTTTTCGTGGTTGACAAAGCAAGCTAAACTCATGTGTGATTGGGGGCAACACCAACTCAATTGACGTTTAACGTGTGCACTCGCCTTCAAAATGGTTTGTGGAAAGGGAAAAGGGCTCCTGAGTGTGTGTACGGAGGCAGGAGAGGCTTCTTTGTCCCCACTTTCTACCCAATGCTCTTTTGCAGCTAGAAAGCACTGTGCCGAGTGGGTCTTACTACCCATTCCATGTTTCTCCTGGGCAAACATGAGGAAAAAAGAGAAAGAGAAGAGCCTGCCCCCCACGGCTCTTTTCTATCTGTGAAAGAGTGTTGCATGGAAAGTAGGGACAGAGGAAGCCACTGCTGCCTCTGTGTACACACATGAGCACCCTTTCCCCTTTCCCCAAACCATTTCAAAGCTGAATGTGGTTACATGTTAAACACCACATGAGTTGGGGTTTTCCCCAGTCACACATGTTTTAGTGCACATGTAAGCCAGACCCCAAGATGCATGGCTTGTTTCTGTTGTATCCAGTCTTTCCCATTTGGTCTGCATGCCTGCCTGACTCACAAAGGGAAAAAAGGCACAAATATATTGAAAATTATTTACACTTCTTTCACTGCACAGTTCAGGAAATCCTGATTTATTTAGTTTTAAAATATTTTTATCCCTCCTTTCCTCATGGCTCAAGGCAGCTCCTGGTTTAAGCATGCAATTGATGAATGCCACCTACTGTGCAGCTTTAGAAGCATC
Organism: Eublepharis macularius; assembly: GCF_028583425.1. Taxonomy (NCBI): domain Eukaryota; kingdom Metazoa; phylum Chordata; class Lepidosauria; order Squamata; family Eublepharidae; genus Eublepharis; species Eublepharis macularius. Next base: position 123,917,160 of record NC_072792.1, read on the forward strand.
TTGTCAGAAAATTGACATTGCAAACAGATTAAAATCAATCTTTGTGCTCTTGTTTTGTGAAAATTAACATGGACTGACATCAGTACTTGTTGGTGTTACCATTTTTTTATCCCAAGGCAGCATGACTAAAAGTCAACCTGGATTAACTGAAAATGATGTTTGTCACAGACATAAATAACCATGGGAATCATAACAAAATTTATAATTTAAAGACACTCCCTTATATTTAAGAGGAGTTAGCCATGTTAGTCTGCAGTTGCAAAATAGAAAATAGTCCAGTAGCACCTTTAACCAACTTTACTGTAGCATAAGCTTTCGAGAACCACAGTTCTCTTTGTCGAACTGTGGTTCTCGAAAGCTTATGCTACAGTAAAGTTGGTTAGTCTTAAAGGTGCTACTGGACTATTTTCTATTTTCCTTATATTTAATACTCGAAGATGAAAGTTTGTGAATTCCCTAACCTCAGTGGCCGTCGTTAGCTAGAGAACAAGACTTAGAGACTACTGTACAAGATATTTTAGTTGCTTTTCATATTAAACTTGTTTTATGCCTTTCCTCATTCTGTCCTCATCTGTGGACCAAATTTTTTTCAATGATGTCCTCTTAATTAGGCCAGGTACAAGCCTGGCTGCCATACAGCTTAATATTTAAGTATGTGTTTGAGTTGTATTTTCGGGGGGGGGGGAATACTCCTTTCTCTGTTTTAATCAGTGAATCCATATTTATAATTTGCAAAAATAAACACCCATCAGTTCTATAATATATGGCACCAAGCCTAAATATCACAGGAATAAATAGGCAACTGGACAATGTGATTATATATTAACAATTTTTTTACATATATATTACATAGACTTCCTCCACTAAGCTTCTTACAACAACAAGAGAAAAGAAATTGTCTGGCCTGGATATGAAATGCTTCTCTTTTGCATTCATGCCAGATAGGCATGAGGCATCAGAAGATCACAGTTTTCATATTATCCTGTTCCTGAGGAAGAGAATGTGCTAAACTCTGCATCTCAGCATTGCTTTCCAAAGTGAGACAAGATCTTTAAGACATGACATCTGGCACTGGGCCACCTCATTCACTTTAGAAGACTAGATAGGTCTCAATGCCAGAGGCATGTATCAGTCTTTGGACAGAGACACATACCCTGTGGAATTATGTACTGCTTACCTTCAAAGCCAAGAAAACTGTGAAGATGGAAAAGGTAGCTTATTTATCATACTAGTGCAATACATTATATCAAGACAAGGTCAAACCAACAAGAAAGTGTAGTACTTTTATATGTAACAGAACCATCCAAGTTGTGAACTAACTAGATGAACTTGCTGATCTTTCTTTTGCCCTCTTTTATTATTTGTCATATATTTATCTAGTTCTCTGATGTATTAGAGGGAAAGATCTTCAAGGCTATATTTATATCATCCAAAGTACTGTTTTGCATGTACAGCAACTGACACAATGGGATAGAACTAATGGGGACTTCATGATGTTAATGAAGCACAATAAAGTCCTAAAGTATAGTTCAAGAACACATGATACAGCAACTTTGCTGAAACTAATCATATATAGGTCCAGCCAATGCCTGAATTGCAGATGATCTTCTGTGTTTGGCCAGTGTGGTTTAGTGGTTAGAGCATTATATTACCATAGGGACATGTGGGCTTAAATCCCTACTCTCCTATGTCACTCTACTGGCAAAGTTGGGCCAGTCATTATGTCTTATGCATCTATAATAGATATACAGGAACGTATCTGGGCTATTATCCACTGCAAAAACGTTATTTTAACTTTGGGGAACATAGTATTTGTTGTATAGCTATCATCAGGAAGATGATATATTTTATTCTGTATATCTTTGTTGATATAATCCATATCAACAATAGAAATATGCTTATTCTGTTTAACAGCAAAAGATTTAAGTTATATAAAATAATCACTTTGCCTATTTTGCATTTTTTTCCTTACTAATATCTTTTTCTCACACACCAGAAAAACTTTCAGATATTGTACATTTACAAGAATGTTTTGACATAATGTGAGCAGTCCTCCAACAACTGACAGATCTAAAATTAGAGACAAGGATTGTTCACTGATTAATACTGAAGAACTCATGGTCTCGTCATACAAAGCCGTTTCAGCCCCAAATGAATCATTCAATATATAATTAGTAGACTTATGTTCAATCTGATCATTGGTCCATCTTGCTCACTACTGTCTAGGCTGACAAGCAGAAACTTTAACAAGTTTTCAGGCAGATCAGACTTCATGCCTATTAACTGTAGATTTCAGTATTGAACTTGTATCCTTATAAACAATAGCATGGTCCCTACTATGGATTATTTTACCTGAAGGCTTTACATAGAAGTTGAATAAAAAGAGGGATAAGACTGCACCCTGTGGAACCCTGCAAGATAATTGTCCTGCTGAAGATGACCAGTCTCTTACAGCTACCCTTTGAGTCTGTTCCATGAGGAAAAATTTAACCAATCTAAGGCACATCCCTTGATTCCTACATTTGCCTCTAGATGCCTCAACAGAATGGCATGGTATACTGTATCAAAGGCTGCATATAGATCTAGTAGGAGCAACAAAGGAGAATGGCCTTTGTCTATATTCAAACGGTGGTCATCAATTAATGCCCCTAGAGCCATCATCTCATAGCCCAATCTGAAACCAGATTGAAAAGGGTTCATAATCATAACACAAGAGTTATCCAAGAAGACTTGGCATTGCTCTGCTACTGCTGTCTCAATCACTTTGCCCAGGAAGGGCAGATTGGAGACTCAGTGATAAATGTTCACATATTTTTTTTCTAAGGATGGTTTTCTTAAGTAGTGGGTGGATGACCACCTCTTTGAGTGGCTGAAGGAAGGTGCCTTGAGTTAGTGACTGATTTATGATCAACACCAAGGGCTCAGTTATGTGATCTTTACATGATTTTAGCAGCCAAGATGGGCAAGGATCTCGTGCACAGGTAGTGGCCTTCACAGATGCTAGGATCCTGCCTACATCTATTACTGTAACTCGGTCAAAATGGTTTCTAAGTGGAACAGGTCACACAGCTCCTTGGTAAACCACAGGAATGGTTTCCACCCAAAGCGTGAGTGAGGTCAATGAGGAGCAATGTTGTCAGTGGCTCCAAGGAGTTCCCATGCTACCACTGCAGCATATGTTTGATATTCTAAAATTCTCCAGAGCATTTTTGAATCTTGAAAAATCCATGAGCCTTCCTGGGTGGACCATTTTAAGGTGGGGGGGGGGGGTTGTGGGGTCTTGGGGCCATATTTACCCTTGTTTTCAGTAGGTAATGGTCAGACCATAGTTCAGGCTGATATCCATTCCTGAGTGATGACCTCTCTTCAAAGGCTCAATGCAAAAGATTAAATCTAAGGTGCGGCCTCTTTCATGTGTTGGGCCTATCTCTCTTTGAGAAAAGTCCAGGGCTGCCAAGGAAACTATAAAATTCTCAGCCAGCTCTGACAAGGAGCATGTTGAAGTTGCCCAGAACAACCAGTCTAGGTGTCTCCAGCAACATGTGTGACAGCATCTGGCAATTCAGAAAGGATGCTTACTGAGGAACTGTGTGGCTGGTAAACAAGCAGAATATCTAATCTATCTTTAGTTCCTAATGTAATGGAAATACTATCAATGCCCACTATAGCTTATACTGGGACTCTGTGGAAATTGAAGTACTCTTTATGAAAATTTTTATTAGGTGAGTACAGATTACAAATAAAATTTTTATTTAAAAACCTAAATATCAATTTCCCCCCACCCTTTCCGTCCCCCCTTTTCCTCAGACTTCCAACAGCTTTCCAACCCATATCTTATTTTATTACTTACTTAACAATTCCCTCTATATAATATCATTCTGTATTTCCTTAATAAACTAATAGTATCCATTAAATTCAAATCTATTCAAAGCTTAAACTTGACAATAATTAAAACTTCATTTTAAATGGTAAAGATCCCTATCTCTAATAGTTCTCCCAGTTAATAACTTTCAAATTGCCATAATTTCCCCTTCACGTCCCACTTTTTCTCCAAATATTCCTTCAATCTCCCCAGTCCTTGAAAAATTCTTCAGAATTCTGATCTCTCAGCCTTCTTGTCATTTTTGTCCATTTCTGCCATGTACAGCAACTTTTGTATCCACTCTCCAATAGATGGTATTTCTTGCACTTTCCATTTCTGCACATATAGTATTCTTGCTGCTGTTGTCATATAAAATAACAATGTTCTGTGCTGCATAGGAACATCTTCCATGTTTAGGTTCAGTAGCAGGAGTTCTGGGTTCTTTATTATTGAAATCTGCAAAATCTCATTTATCATTTCTAAGGTATCTCCCCAGTACTGCCTAGTTACCTCACAAATCCACCACATGTGATACAATGATCCTTCATGACTTTTACATTTCCAACACTTGTCAGACATCTTAGCATTTCCATAAGCTATTTTTTTTTGGCGTCAAATACCACCTATATATCATCTTGAAAACATTTTCCTTAATACTGGTACAGGTTGAAGTCTTCAGTGTATTTTTCCACAAGTACTCCCATGCCTCCATTGTTATGTCTCTTTGGCAATTTATAGCCCACTTCACCATCTGGACTTTAACAGTTTCATCCTCTGTATACCACTTCAAAAGTATTTTATAAATTTTTGAAATTTTCTTCTTACTTTCTTGTAGTATAGCTTCTTCCAATTCTGAGTCTTTCCATTTAATTCCATCTTTTGAACGATCCAAGTTATATAAGTCCGTTATCTGCCTATATTGAAACCATCCATAACAAGAAGCCAACTCTTCTTCTGTTTTAATTCTTATCATATTTTGTTCCTGGATAAGAATCTTTTTATAGGACAGACATTGGTCTCTGTTATAAATAGCTCTCGGGTCGATAGTTTCAAATGGTACTACCCACGAGGGGATACCTTCACCCAGATGTCTTTTATATTTTTTCCAGATTGTGAAGAGACTTCTTCTAACATAATGATGCAGAAACATAGAATCAGCTTTCAATTTATTGTGCCACAAGTAGGCATGCCATCCAAACAATTTTTATAGCCTTCCAAAGTTAGTAGCTTACAGTTCTCCAATGACATCCAATCTTTAAGCCAGACCAAACAAACTGCCTCATAATATAATCTGATATTTGGCAACTGCAGTCCACCTCTCTCTTTGGCATCACACAAAACTTTCATTTTTACTCGGGGTTTCTTGCCTGCCCATACAAAATCAGAAATCTTCCTCTGCCACTTTTCAAATTGCTTGCTGTCTCTAATAATTGGAATTGTCTGTAATAAAAACATGATCCGTGGTAACACATTCATCTTGACTGCCGCTATTCTTCCCAGCCATGACAGATTTAATTTATTCCATTTAATCAAGTCTCTATCAATCTGCTGCCATAGCTTTTCATAATTGTTCTTGAACAAGTCAATGTTCTTCGCTGTAAGCTCAATTCCTAAATATTTTACTTTATGCGTTACTTCACAATTTGTAATTTCCATCAATTCTTGTTGCTTTTGTTTGGTCATATTCTTACATAATATCTTCGACTTTCTCTTGTTCACATAAAATCCAGCCAAATCTCCGAATTACTTTATTTTATCTAACAACTTTGGCATATTTTGTATTGGATCCTCAACAATTCGGCACACCCAGCTGCAGCAAAGCTGCTTTGGCTGGGTGCCGTCCATTGCTGCCTTGCCTGGAGGGAGGGGCAGACTCCCTTCCCGGGCATACGGGGATTCTGGCTGGGGGCGGAGCCAATGCTTTCAAGCGGCTCCGCTTTCCCAGCCAGCAGTCGCTTTCTGCTTCGGAAGGAGAAGGAGTCCTTTTCCCTCTCTCCGAAGCAGTGGGCGGCAGCGGAGCAGCGAGGGACGAGCGGCGAGGGACGCGAGCGGCAGCAAAGGCTCCGGGTTGCTGTGGGGCCTTTCGTGGCCCCTCGGTGGAGCTGCGGGGCTGTTGGCTCCAACATGGTTGTCGGGGAGCGTACCTTTTCAGGCCGCCCCCAGCCCCCGTCCTCGACTTGCCGGGCCTCTCTGGGGGAGGCGGGTGAAGCTGCTGAGAGCGGCTGCGGGTTGGCGCCGGTGTGCGTGTGCCGGCTTCCCCGCGGCGGCAACGGGTCCTGCTCCTGGGGTCTTGGGGGGAGCGGGCGCTCTCGGCGGCTTCTCAGTTGGCGTGGCGCGCCTTCTCCGGCAGGGCTCGCCTCAGCGGGGCCCCTTAGGCAGCGCGGCCTACGGGCCTTGCTTGGGCTTCTTGGGGGGAGCGGGGCATTGGGCTGCTCCCTGAGTGCTCCTTTGTGCAGTGTGGGGCCGGGTTTTGCACCCACGTGTGCGCTGGTGGCCGGGCCTAGTCTGTGGGCTTTGCCCCGGGGTTAACAGTGCTGCCCTTCCCCCCCCACACACTCCAGAGGGACGCGCTTAGTGTCTGGTCAGTGGCGGGCCCTGAGTTTTTTTTTTCCCCCCTTGGCTTTCCCTGCCCAGTTCCCCTCATTTTGTGCATTGTGCACTAGGCCCATTTCTTCCGGCGGCCATTTTAGAGCAGTTACTGCCTGGTGGCCATTTTGGTTGCTACTGTTGCAGTATGCCTCCCAAGAAGGGCGGTGGCCCATCCAAGGGCAAACAGCCTGCCAAGCGTCCTGCAAAGAGGCCTCCCTCAGCCCCATTGTCATCTTTGGATGAGGAGGAGGGTGTACCCAGCAGGCAGGAGCTGCTGGACAGGCTAGCTGCTTTGGAACAAGCCTGTGCCAACTCTCAGCCTGGGAGCTCGGGGGTTCGGGCGCGCCGTCCCAGTAAGAAAGTTTCTGATGCTGTATTTCAGAGGGATATCTTGAAGCGCATTTCTGCCTTGGAGGAAGCGGCAGCATCCGATCGTGGTGAACCCAGCAGCAGCATGGGGGTGGCTACGCCGCCTGAAGAAGCACAAGGGGCTGAAGCTGAGCAGGAGTCCGTGGTGGACTGTGGGCAGGTGGCCATAGTGGTTGAGCTGGCAGTGCAGGAGGGTAAGTCTGTTCAGCCTTCCCAGGCATACACCTGGCCTTGGGGGCCCTGGGGTCAGTCTACTGCCTCCACGCCCCCCGGCTGCACTTCACCAGCTACACAACATTTTGCCCCTGCTTGGCCTTCAGCGATGCCTGCATCCTGGCAGGGTGGGGCTGGGACTACTTTTGGCCAACAGCAGGCACCTGGTGCTTCTACATCCTCTGCACCCCAGACTGGGGGCTTGCCCTATGGCTTTGAATGTCAGTGGGGTTTCCCCCCTTGCGGGCAATTGCCTTATGGAATGGTGCCGTACAGAGCTTTGCCATTCGGGGATACGGCTTTACCCCTCGGTGACCACTTAACTCAAGCCACCAGGGAGAAGATATTAAAAGGGGAATATGTAGATGTCTTTACCCTTCTCTTCAGGGAACTGGAGAAGAAGGATAAAGATGATCTGGATGAGAGAGACAAAGAAAAGATTAAGCGCAGGAAGGTAGACCGGAATTGGTCAAATTGGTTACCGGGGTTCCTGATCTATGCCGGGGTATTGGCCAGAGCACAGCCTTGGAGGGCCGTGTCTCTTTTTCAATATATAGACATTATTTATAAGGGATACACCGGCTTTGTTGGGGTGGCCTGGCTCCAATACGATGAGGAGTTCAGGATGCGCGCCGCCATGTATCCGGGCCTGCCGTGGGACCAGGTGCACCAGCAGCTTTGGTTGCAGGTCATGCCCCCGGCCAAACCTAATTCTGGGGACAGGTCCGACAGCAGTCATCTTATTCAGCGTTCCCAACCAGCATCAGGTTCCCGCGCCCCCGCGGGGCAGCAGGTTCAACCCCGGCTGCTCTGTTGGGATTTCACATCCAAGGGGCAGTGCAACCGGAAGGCTTGTAAGTACAGACATGAATGTCCTTCCTGCAGTGGCCCCCACCCATACTCGGCATGCCCTAAGTCCAGGCAGGGGAGTGGGGGAAAGCGCTTGGGGGGGGTAGCAATCAGCAAGGACCTGGTAAAGGGACCCAGCCCGGTAAGGCTGAAGGTCCTTAGGCACCTGTTGCATTTGTATCCCCGGCGCGGAGATGCTGAGTACCTGCTTTCAGGGTTTGAGTTTGGTTTTCGTATTCCTTTTCAGGGCCAAAGGGGTCCTTTCATGTCAGCCAACCTTCGGTCAGTGGCTGGCATGGAAGGTGTGGTGCGGGCCAAGATTGCGAAGGAGTGCGCGGAGGGCCGGGTGCCCGGCCCTTATGACTCCCCTCCTGTCCCTTGTTTTAGGGTGTCTCCGCTGTGGGTGGTGCCTAAAAAGGCGGCCGGTGAATTCCGCCTTATCACCATCTGTCCTTCCCCAAGGGTGGTTCGGTAAACGATACTATACCGGAGCATCTTTGTTCAGTCCGTTATACATCTTTTGACCAGGCGGTCAAGGTGGTGCGTAGGTGTGGTGTAGGTGCGGAACTGGCGAAATGCGACATCAAGTCAGCCTTTCGCCTCCTACCTGTACACCCCGGGGATTTTGAGTTGCTTGGGTTTGCATTTGAAGGAAAATTTTATATGGATAGGGCCCTACCCATGGGTTGCTCCATATCGTGTGCGGCTTTTGAGCGCTTCAGTTCCTTTTTGGAATGGGAGTTGCGGCGCCGCATGGCCTGCCCTGATACCTGTCATTATCTTGATGATTTTTTGTTTTGTGGGCCAGCTGGTACCGGGCAATGTGCCAGGATGTTGGCTGGTTTTGTGGGCCTTGCCGAGGAACTTGGTATTCCTTTGGCACATGACAAGACTGAGGGCCCCTCCACTGTCTTAACTTTTCTGGGCATTGAGCTGGATACAGTTCAGCAGTATTTCCGGCTCCCTGCCAATAAGGTTGAGGACCTTAAGAGTAGAGTAGGGGATTTTCTGGGTCGGAGTAAGGTTACTCTCCTGGAATTGCAGCAGTTGGTGGGGCACTTGAATTTTGCCTGCAAGGCAATTGCTCCTGGTAGGGCATTTTTGAGGCGCCTTTGTGATGCCATGGGGAAATTGCAGTTTCCTCATCACAGGTTGCGCTTGAGTAAAGGTATTCAGAGTGATCTTTGGGTCTGGCAAAAGTTTTTGCGGTCATATAATGGGGTGACATTTTGGAGAGAGGACTTGTTGCTTGAAGCTGAGCTTCAGGTGACCTCCGATGCCTCTGGATCTTTGGGATTCGGGGTTTATTTCAGGGGCCATTGGTGTGCTGAACGCTGGCCGGTGGATTGGGCACAGCGGGGACTGTCTAAGGATTTGACATTTTTGGAATTTTTTCCTTTGCTGGTAGCAGTGTGGCTTTGGGGGCGGGAGTTGGCCAACAGCACGGTACATTTTTGGTGTGATAACCTGGTGGTGGTGCACGTGGTTAACTCCTTGTCGTCAAAATTGCCCAGGGTGATGAGGCTGGTGCGGGCCTTTACCCTTAAATGCTTGCTGCTGAATATATTATTTAAGGCCAGACACGTTCCTGGGATGAGTAACGGGGTGGCAGACGCTTTGTCTCGCCAACAGATGGAGCGGTTCTGGCACCTGGCTCCAGAAGCCGATCGCCAGCCAGTGCGGATGCCCAAGGAGCTGTGGCAGCTTGGGAGGCAGAAGCGAGGCGGGCAATCCAGTTAGCCTTAGCCCCCAGCACACGGAAAGCCTATGACCGGGCGATCAGGCAGTTCACTGATTTTAGGAAGATGGTAGGACTTCGGGAGCTTTGGCCTGTCCCGGCCGAGCACCTGATTCACTTTTGCGTGTCGCAACGGGAGCACTGCCTTTCTGTCCGGTCTATCAGGGGCCAGCTAGCTGCTCTTGCCTTTTTTAGCAAGGCACGTGGCCTGCGCGAAGACACTGGGGATTTCCGGATACGTAAGATGTTAGAGGGTTGGTCCCGGGAAGCTGGCCCCTCTAGGGACCAGAGGCAGCCCATTTCCCCATCGGTGCTTAAAGGGCTGGGAGCGACCTGGGCTGAGGTTTGCGCTTCACGTTTTGAGCAGAGGCTCTTCCATGCAGCCTCTTTGGTTGCCTTTTTTGGGGCCTTGCGGGTTAGTGAATTGGTGGTTCATTCCCGTAGGGATGCCTCTGGCAGTGCTTTGCTAGCACAGGACATTTCCTTCGTGGGTGACAAGGTATCTATCCGGATCCGTAGGTCTAAAACAGACCAGGGACAGCGTGGGGCCACCCTGTTGTTGGGGCTGTGCACAGACCGTGAGCTGTGCCCGGTTCAGGCTTTGAGGGACTATGTGAGAGTCCGTGGGGAGGCCCAGGGGGTCCTGTTTCGCCATAAGGATGGGACACCTCTGACCCGGTTTCAGTTTTGGGCCGTTACGGAGAAGGCCCTTGGAAAATTAGGACTGGTTGGGGTTAAGTTTGGTACCCATTCCTTTCGGATTGGGGCCGCCTCTACGGCTGCTGCTATGGGGTACACCCAGCGGGCCATACAGAGGGTAGGCAGGTGGCGGTCGAGCACGTTTCGCTCCTATGTCCGCCCTCTGCCTCAGTATTAATTGCCTACACTAACTGCTCTTTCCTAGGTGCGGCGTCGGTCCTGGGGAAGCGTAGTATCCTGATTTGCGGACACAGCATGGTGTTCTGGGCTGCCCATCAAGCCAGGAGAACACCGATCGGATCCCAGTTGGGGCTGAGTGCTGTGGCCACAGTCGAATGGCTGGGTCGGCGGGGCCTGCGTTGGCCTGGTTTGTTACCACTCTTGTTTAGGGGGCGGACGGGTCCGCCCCCGCATATTTTGGTCGTTCACCTCAGGGGAAATGACCTAGGTTTAGTGCAGGGAAAGGCCCTGTCACTGCAGGCAACTGATGACCTTCGTGAAATAAGCCGCCGGTGGCCGGGAGTGCTCATTTTCTGGTCCGAGATACTGCAACGCCGGGTGTGGCGGGAGGCCTTGAATCCGCGGGCCGTTGAGCGTGCTCGCCGTAAGGCCAACAGAGCTATGAAGAAACCCTTGGGGGAAGGCTTGGGGATTTACTTGCCGCACCCTAGGATAAGGGCCGAACTTGCCCACCTTTACAGGAAGGATGGTGTACATTTGTCACCAGAGGGCAACGACATTTTCCTTGATGATTTTAGGCAAGGGCTGGGGTTGGCCTTGAGCCACCTGTGGGGTGCCAGGGCCTAAGCAGAGGCTTGGCCCTTGCGTTGGCAGGAGATTCTCGGGAATAGGAAGCGGGACGGTGAGCACCCAGTGGCATTTCCCCATGTGGGAACAGGGTCTGCCATCAGTGCGGTATGCTTGTGACGGCTACCAATGCACAGGCAGATGCCTGCGGGGATCCCCAGGAGCAAGCCCTTCCCTCATGCTGTACGGCTGGGGCGTTAGGAGCTTGCGGGGGGGATCCATTCACCTGGCTGGCCGGGTTGCAGTCATTCTCAGGATGGCCTACACCCGGGGCTTTGGGGCTTGCCCAAACAGGTCAAGGCGGAGGTCCAGCGTTGACCCCGTGGCTTGACCTGTACCGCATAGTTGGCCCTTGCCTTAGTTATAGTTATATTTACTGTTATATTAATAAACGGCCCTTTACCTCCAAGCCTGTGTCTGTCTCTTCTTTCCGGCTAAGGCAGCAATTCGGCACACCCAGCTGCAGCAAAGCTGCTTTGGCTGGGTGCCGTCCATTGCTGCCTTGCCTGGAGGGAGGGGCAGACTCCCTTCCCGGGCATACGGAGATTCTGGCTGGGGGCGGAGCCAATGCTTTCAAGTGGCTCCGCTTTCCCAGCCAGCAGTCGCTTTCTGCTTCGGCCCACCCACCTCGCCCTGTCTCAGTGCAGGATTAGCCGGCTGCTGTTTCAGAGCCAGGTAGGAATTTTTTGCCTCTTCACTATATTGGCCTTTGGTGTGGGGTTTTTTTCGCCTACCTTGCACTGATGGCTGTGGCGGAGGTTTTGGCCTGGGTGGTGCTGTGTCGGTCCCTTGGCAGGAGATTCTCGGGAATAGGGAGCGGGACGGTGAGCACCCAGTGGTATTTCCCCATGTGGGAACAGGGTCTGCCATCAGTGCGGTATGCTTGTGACGGCTACCAATGCACAGGCAGACGCCTGCGGGGATCCCCAGGAGCAAGCCCTTCCCTCATGCTGTACGGCTGGGGCGTTAGGAGCTTGCAGGGGGGGGATCCATTCGCCTGGCTGGCCGGGTTGCAGTCATTCTCAGGATGGCCTACACCCGGGGCTTTGGGGCTCGCCCAAACAGGTCAAGGCGGAGGTCCGGCGTTGACCCCGTGGCTTGACCTGTACCGCATAGTTGGCCCTTGCCTTAGTTATAGTTATATTTACTGTTATATTAATAAATGGCCCTTTACCTCCAAGCCTGTGTCTGTCTCTTCTTTCCGGCTAAGGCAGCAATAACCATCACGTCATCTGCAAAAGCTCTAACTTTGTAGGTGAAATCTTTAATTTTTCTGCCTCTTATAGCGTCATCCTCTCGAATCTGAATCAATAGCATTTCCAAAATCAAGATAAACAACAATGGAGATAATGGGCAACCTTGCCTTGTACCCTTTCTGATTTCCATTTTTTTTTGTTAAATCCTTATTAACTACAATTGCTGCACATTGGTCTTTGTAAATCGCTCTTACCGCTTGAATAAACTTTTTTCCCATTTGCAGCTTTTCCATTGTGGCGAACATAAAACTCCAATTTAGATTATCAAAAGCTTTCTCTGCGTCAACAAAGAAGAAACCAACTTCTTTCTCACAGTGTTTGTCATAATATTCTATCACATTTAAAACAGTTCTCAAATTGTCTTTAATTTGTCTATTTGGAAGGAAACCTGCTTGTTCTTCTGCAATAAATTCCATGAGCCCCTCCTTTAATCTCAAAATTGAAGTACTCTTGAAGGATAATAGCAACTCTTTCTCCCCAGGAAACTCTGCGGAGTTGGTGGTAGACCACAAAACCAGGTAGAGTTAGTAGAGCTAGACACACCATGTCATTTTCTTCCAGCCATGTCTCTGTTATGCAAGCTGGGTTAATTTGCTCTTCCTATACCATCTCAGTGAGATGTGTAGTTTTGTGCCTTTTTGAGGTCTGGTTAATTGTAAAAGTTAGACTCCTTATTTAAGCCCACTCTGTCATAGACATCTGCTGTGGCAGTTGTACATACACACCCATTTGGAGCCAATATAGGATTTGCTGATTGCTTCACAGCTAGGCAGGAATTTTCAGGCCCCTTTCAGATTTGTCAGCAGGAGGCATTTTTCCTGCTTTACATTGTTTTGAAACATGGGCATTAAATAGGCCTTGTCCCAAGGGATTATTTAAGCTCTAGTTAGGGTTTAGCAGGAGTAATTCAGTTTTAAAAGCATAAATGTAAGGACAATTGGCAAGCACCTTGAGAGGCTTAACAGTTACCTATGCCAGAAATTACCTATGCCAGTTATTCACAGCTGACTATATCCAGGATGAGAGGACTCCTTTGGTGTTGGGAAGCATCAGCTGAGCCATAACGCTGAACAGCATGATGTTGATGAGGATCAGAATCTCACAGCAGATGTTTAGAGTGCAGGCAAGGAGAAGGGAGGTGTGGTAGCAATACTTTCTGACCTTTGCCCAAATCTTGGTAGACTACTTACATAGGTCAACCCATATGAAAAGAGAAGATAATAGTTGATAATTCAGTGCAGACCTGCCATAGTTTAGCCCATAATTGAAACATGTATTTTCATTCCCCTCTGTCATTCACAGATAGTATGAATGCTACAACCAAACTGTGCTCCATGCCACCGTGGTTCATCTGGGAAAGCTAAGTAGCAAAGCAACATGCCTTTTGTCAGCCATTTCAGACAGTGCTAGCATAAACTTTGCACACTCTGCAGTAAAAAATGGCAAGATGTGGGCCAGCAGCATGAGGACTGACATTTTCTGACAATATATGATCTCCCACATAATGTTGTCAGATTTCATAGATCTATACTACAATTATCTACTTACAAGCCAAAGGTTGCTAAGATGTGTCCTCAAAATCATCAAGTGAACAAGCAGATCCACAATATGTTTATCAGTATCAGTGACAGGAAGCCATTGTTTTACAATAACAGATTAATCTTTGTCTTGGCAGATGGAAGTGATAATAGGTTCATCAGGTAGAGTATCATTTTAGTTATTTCATCAGTTTTGAAAGATGTAATTTCATGACTTTAGCCTTCTGGGTGGGATGAAAAAGAAACACAAAACAAATACATAAATGGCAACACAACATATTTACCATTTTATATTAACAGCTGTCATCTAATAATAGTTGTCTAATAGTAGCAACTGTGATCTAGAAGTATCACATTTACTTGTATGGTAAAAACAGTACTTCAACATTTTTCCTTGATAAAAGAGGTTGTGGTATGTTAAACAGTTATCATTTTCACTGGTATGGTAAACATTCATAATGTAGTTCAAAAGTAATAGCGATGTAACTGAATCCCATTGAAAGTAGAGATGATGTCCTTCAAGATCTCCACCATCCCAATGAGCATCATTTCCATCTTGTCTAGGTTTACTTTCAGTTTATTTAGTTTCAGCCATTTGACCACAGCTATCAGACAGAGGCTCAAAACTAGAGATGGGCACGAACTGAAAAAACCCCTGAACATTATGTTAATTGTTCATTGCCATCCACAAACAGGGACTCATGAACAACCATGAACATGGCCCTGTTCACAAACATGTGCGTGGTTGGATGTTTGTAGGAGCCAGCAGGCTCTCCTCCAGCCATCATCCAAGTTTGGTCAGGATACTGCACCACTCCCAGAAACCTTACCTGAGCAGGCAGCAGGAAAGGTACCAATAATAAATAATAGCTTGGCCCGGAGCCTGGCAGCAGCCCTGGAACCTGAAGGGATAGATCCATATCCCACCACACACAAAGAAAATTCAAGCTCCAATGCACTCTCTCTATCAAAATGCCATCAGCATCTGTCTCTTTCTCTCCACTGTCTGCAAAGCCAGAGCTGGGAGCCCCCCTCCCCCCTGGTCTTTGCTCCCTTGTAACAAATTTGGAAATCCACACTTGAAAGGAAGACCTACCTATCAAGCTAAATTGGGCTTAGATTGGGGTTTCCAGGGCAACAGCAGGAGTTCAGACAGAGTTCAGACAATCCCTGCCTAAGTTGCCAAGGGAATTGATTGCAGGTGCCAGGCTGTCTGGCTTGACAAACAGCAACGAATGAGGCTCGCAATGACCACCTGTTTGTTTAGAATGGGGCCTCACAAACACCTTGTTCTTGAACAGCAGATTGGGCTGTTTGTGGCTTTTTTTTGTTCGTATTGATGCTTGTACCCATCTCTACTCAAGACCTTTACTGCATAACCAAGAAATTTGGAGAGGGGGAAATAGAGCTGGGCATGATCCACATATTGATTGCAGCCAATTCCATAGCTCCTAATGATTTCTTCTAAAGGTTTTACATACAAGTTGAATATGGGTAATAAAATTGCACCCTGTAGAACCCTGCAAGATCATCCCCACACTAAGGTCAGCTGATCTCCAGCCACAAACCTTTGGGTCCATTCCATGAGCAATGGTTTAAGCCAATCCAAGGTATGTCCTCTGAGATCCACTTCTACCTCCAGCCACCATAACAGGATGACATAGTATACTGTATCAAAGGTTGCAGAAAGATTCAAGAGGAGTAACAAAGAATCATGGCCTTTATCTAGATTTAGATGGAAGTTGCAATGGTTTGCTTTTTAAATAAATACCTTATCACCTTTGCCTTTGTACCTTTATTTTAGCTCCTACTTATATTACCTTAAACCTTTACTTCAGGAAGGCCCTGTCCTCAATCAATACTTTTTTACCTCCATGCAGAGCTTCAGGTGCAGAGCCGGATTTAGATGAAGAGAGGCCCTAGGCTACTCCACTTGTGAGGCCCCTCCCAATCCCCCACTCCCATGACTAGAAGAAAATGGAAGAGTGTTATAAACAAAATTGAGTGAAGCCAAGGATGATGACGGGTATTTAAAAATCTGCAATTCACAATTTCTCCTCTAAAGGACATAAGATGTTATTATTAAATACCATAGTGATTGTAAAAAAAATGCATAAATGTTAAAATTAACACTGAAAATTTTTGCAATAACTGAACTTTGTAAACCTTTTGTGGAATAAGCATTAATTTTTAGGAAAATGAAGTTGTAATGTTATTCTTAAAAAAAACCGCTTTAGTTTACAAATTATATTGCCTGGGAAGTGTAAATAATATGATCATGATTACGTGACAGTGTGGCAGTTTTAGAATCAACTTTATGTTGTCACTAAACAGTCAGTTTTAAAATACATATTAAGATGTAAACTACAGCCATCAAATACAGTAAGACTAAAAATGTTCTTTTCTAGCCTTCCTCATAGCAAAAATCATCCAAAATTTCATCAAAATTTGTTTGTCTAAGTTTGTCACTTTCAGTGCACAGAATGCTCAGTGCGGACAACCTTTCTTGAGACATTGTGGCCCTTAATTCATTTTTAGTTCTTTTGAGTCTTGAAAAACTCCTCTCTCCCAAGCAGTTAGTGACCATGAAGCTAAGAAACAGCCGCAAGATTGCTTCCACATTAGGAAAGGCCATCTGAATTTTTTCCTTGTATATAATTTGATAAAGGTCTGTATGAGACAGAGAGTGCTCTTCTGTAAGCCTATGGCTTTGTCTCACGTACAGGTGAAAGTGCAAAAGTTCATCAGTAAGTTTCAGGTCAGTATCTTCTGGGTATGCTTCCATCAACAGTTCAACACCTTGCTGAATTTCTTGCTTAGATGCTGTCAGATTAGCAAGAATGGAAAACAATTGTGCAACATCACTGTACACAGTACTTCTTCTCTTTAAATTGGCTTCAAGTGCATCTAATATAGGAATAAAGGATTTTATCCTAAACTTATCTCTTGAGGAAAGTGCATCTAAGGCATCAGGTGCACATCTGTCATTTCTTTGCCATTCCCTTACTCTTTGTCTCCTTGTTTTGTAGTTAACATTTGGCAAGGTGGCTTTTGCTTGTTTCTCAAGCTCATCAAAATCTTCTCAAATTTTCCTTAAAAAATCCAGAAGTGAACTGTACAAACCTGCACAAGAACTCGATAACAGGTCTGATTTCTGAAGGGCTTTGCTGACCTTGTGAAAATGACCTAGCGCATGGGTCCAAAAATGCAGCATAAACACAAATTCCAGTTCTTCCATTTTCTGCAAATGATTGGTAGCTTGAAGCCTGGTCTCCCCCTTCCCATTAACGCCAGAGTACAAATGACTGAGGGCATCAGTGATAGCACTGTAACTTTCCAAAACAGCTTCTGTGGCTTTTACGTGTGTGTCCCACCTAGTGTCTGACAAATATTTAGGCACTTTAGACTGAGGTGGCAAAACTGATTTTAGAACTGCCCATCTCTTTGTGGAGGATGAAAAGAAGGTATACATTTCATAGATAATGCCAAAACAGTTTACTGCATCAAGGCAGCAATCCACAGCTGAACGGCCCACCAGATTTAAAGAGTGACCTGCGCATGGAATAAATCTTGCAAATTGGTTTTTTTGGATGATTTTTTTGCTGCATGCCATTGTACTTACCAGCCATGTTGGCAACATTGTCATAAGACTGCCCTCGGCATTTTCTAAAGTCAATTTCAAGCTCAGTAGTGAAATAGTTGAACAATAAATCAGCTGTGCTTTCTCCTGAGTGGTCTTTTAGCTCAAGGAAAGTTAAAAATCTCTCAGTTTGCAAACCATCTTCAGGTGATACATATCTGATAATTAAAGTCAACTGATCAGTATGTGAAATGTCAGGAGTGGAATCTACTGAAAAGCTGGAATATCCAGCCTCTCTCACATCAGCCAGAATTGCATCCTTAACTTTTTTTGCCATGAGTTGAATAATTTCCTCACATATAGTTTTTGACAAATAAGAGGGATTGCCTGATCCAGAATGTCCATACCAATTGATATGAGCAAGTAAAAATGGATCAAATTTTGCCACTAGTTCTTTTTTAAAAAAAATTTATTGGTGAGTACATACAATGTTATTCAATACACAAATTCCCCGTCTTATCTAAATTATATCAGCCCCCACCCTTTCCCCACCCTCCTTACTGACTTCCAACAGCTTTCCAACCCCAAACCCCTCTTATTACTCAAATTACTCTTAACCATAATTTTTCTAAATCCTATATATGTTATATCACTTATTCTAAGCATGTTCAAATTCTTCTATATCTCTAATTTTCTAATATGTCAATCTACATTTCACTGTTTAAACTCTCTATTTTTTAATACAATCTCCTTATTACTAATATTAGCTTAGATTAATTAATAGCTAAGTTTCCCCATTAATGGTAAAGTTACTTCTCTCTCCCCTTTATAATGTCACATATTAATAATTCTCAAACTGCCACAATCCTCCTTTCACATCCCATTTTTTTCTAGATATTGTTTCAATTTCTCCCAGTCTGCAATATATTCTCCTGGATCAAGATCTTTGAGTTTTCTTGTCATTTTGTCCATCTCAGCCATGTACAGCAATTTGTAAATCCAATCTTCTATCGTTGGTATTTCTTGCACTTTCCATTTCTGTGCATACAAAAGTCTTGCTGCTGTAGTCATATAAAATAGCAATGTTCTGTACTGCCTTGGAACTTCTTCCATTCCCAAGTTCAGTAGCAACAACTCTGGGTTCTTATTTATTTGGGTTTGCAAAACCTCATTAATTATTTCTATTATATCTCCCCAGTATTGCTTAGCTATCTCACAAGTCCACCACATATGATAAAATGATCCTTCATGCTTTTTACATTTCCAGCATTTATCTGACATATTTGCATTTCCATGCGCAATCTTCTTAGGTGTTAAATACCACCTATACATCATTTTGTATACATTCTCTTTAATGTTGGTACAAGTTGAAATCTTCAAAGTATTTTTCCACAAGTATTCCCATGATTCCATTGATATTTCTTTATGAAGGTTTATTGCCCATTTCACCATCTGGAATTTGACTGTCTCGTCTTCCATATACCATTTTAAAAGTATTTTGTATATTTTCGAAATATCTTTTTTGCCTTCTTGTAGAATCACTTCTTCTAACTCCGAGTTTTTTAGTCTTATTCCTCCCTTTAGACAGTCCAAGTTGTAAAGATCCCTAATTTGCCTATATTGAAAGCATCCATAGTGAGGAGATAACTCTTCTTGTGTCTTTATTTTTGGTATTCTATGTTCTATCGACATTATCTCTTTATAAGTTAAACATTGTTGTTCATTATAAACAGTTCTCGGATCTATTACTTCATATGGTACCACCCATGAAGGGATACCACTTTCCATGTAATTCTTATATTTCTTCCAGATTGTGAAAAGGCTTCTTCTGATATAGTGATGCAAAAACATAGAGTCCGCTTTAACTTTATCATACCACAAATAGGCATGCCATCCAAACAACTTTTTGTGTCCCTCCAAAGTCAGCAGTTTACGGTCTTTTAACGTTATCCAATCTTTTAACCATGTCAGACAAATTACTTCGTAATATAATCTTATGTTTGGCAGTTGCAGCCCCCCTCTTTCTTTTGAGTCTTGTAATACCTTCATTTTCACTCGGGGTTTCCTGCCTGCCCACACAAAGTCTGAAATTTTTCTTTCCCATTTGTCAAATTGTTTGAAGTCTCGGATAATTGGAATAGTTTGCAGCAAAAACATCACACGTGGTAGCACATACATCTTCACTGCTGCTATTCTTCCCAACCATGACAAATTTAATTAATTCCATTTTATCAAATCTCTTTCTATTTGTTGCCACAGTTTCTCATAATTATTTTTAAATAAATCTATATTTTTGCAGTCAGCTCAATTCCTAAATATTTCACTTTATTAGCTACCTCACAGTCCATTATATCCATTAGTTCTTGCTGTTTTTGCTTCGTCATGTTCTTACACAATATCTTCGACTTCTTTTTGTTCACATAAAATCCTGCCAAATCACCAAATTCCTTTATTTTATCCATTATTTTTGGCATATTGTCTATTGGATCTTCCACTATCAACATTACATCATCCACAAATGCCCTGACTTTGTAGGAAAATTCGTTTATTTTTATGCCACGGATTGTATCGTTCTCTCGAATTTGAATCAACAAAATTTCCAAAATCAAAATGAACAACAATGGAGATAATGGGCAACCTTGTCTTGTACCTTTACCTATTTTCAATTTTTTAGTTAAATCATCAACTACAATCGCTGCACACTGGTCTTTGTAAATTCCTTTAACTGTTTGTGTGAACTTTTCTCCCATTTGCAGCTTTTCTATAGTGGCAAACATAAAATCCCAGTTCAAATTGTCAAATGCTTTTTCCGCGTCTACAAAA
The DNA here is from genome assembly GCF_028583425.1 of Eublepharis macularius. Lineage (NCBI taxonomy): Eukaryota > Metazoa > Chordata > Lepidosauria > Squamata > Eublepharidae > Eublepharis > Eublepharis macularius. The sequence continues at coordinate 123,937,483 of NC_072792.1, forward strand.
AAGAAACCAACTTCCCTATCACAGTGCTTATCGTAATATTCAATAGCGTTTATTACTGTCCTTAAATTGTCCTTAATTTGTCTATTGGGTAGGAATCCAGCTTGTTCTTCCGCAATAAATTCCGACATCCATCCCTTTAATCTTTCCGCCATAATTTTCACAAATATATTATAGTCATTATTCAGCAATGAAATTGGCCGATAATTCTTAACGTTGGTCAAATCCTGTCCATCTTCCGGGATCAATGATATATTAGCTTCATTCCATGAATCAGGAATCTTTTGGCCTTGTAATATTCCATTAATTACCTCACTTAGAAACGGTGTCAGCTCATTGGCCATCATTCTATAGAACTTTGCTGTTATTCCATCTGGTCCCGGTGCTTTCCCTAATTTTGTTGATTGTATAGCTTCTTTTATTTCTTCCTCTGTCACTTCCCTATTTAACTTCTCTTTCCATTCCTCTGAAATTACTGGAAGCTTCACTTTCTCCAAATATTCCGCTATTGAATCTTTGTTCACCTCTTTCTTTTGGTACAGCTTTGCATAAAATTTAAAAAAGGCTCTACTAATGGCTGATTGATCTGTCAATGTTTTATCTTCCTCTCGAATCTTAGTTATGATTTTCTTCTCCTTTTTTTTTTAATTGCCACGCTAAATATTTCCCAGGCTTATTTGCACCTTCAAACGACTTCTGTTTCATTTTTTTAAAATTCCACTCCAATTCTCTATTGTTCATTGCCATCAATTGTTCCTGCAGGATTTTCATATCCTGAAATATTTTTTTTTCCTGGTCTTTTTTAAGTTGTATCTCTTTGGCTTTAATTTTTTCCATAATTTCAAGTCTCTTTTCTTCCCTACTCCTCCTAGCTCTTGCATTCAGATCCATTAGCGTTCCTCTAATAACAGCTTTATGTGTGTCCCATACCTTGGCTGATTCCAGATGACTAACCTTAAGGCACTTCATGCCGCCCTCTTCCGGATTGCGACAGGGAAAATGCAAAATATCACGTTTCCTCGCACGAGTTTTGCGCGACGACACGCAAAACTCACGCGAGGAAACGCGATATTTCGCATTTTCCCTGTCGCAATCCGGAAGAGGGCGGCATGAAGCGCCTTAAGGTTAGTCATCTGGAATCGGCCCTTGTTAGTTGGTACATCCTTATTCAAATTGCACTGTATAAAAAATGTGGTCTCTCTTCGTAACAACGCCATATTTTCTTCCATTTGCAGCAAGTCTTCATTTATCCTCCACCCTCTTTTTCTTTTTCCCAAATCTCCACATAACTGGATTGTGATCTGAGCCTACCTTGGGCATTATCTCCACATCTCTAGTCCATACCACCAGTTCTTTGGAGGCCCAGATCATGTCAATTCTTCGTAGTGTAAAATGTCTTGCAGAGTAAAATGTATATTGTCTATTTTTCGGATTTTGTCTCCTCCACACATCTTCCAGACTTTCTTGTTCCTTAATCGCAAAACACGATTTTGGCAAAAGTCCTCTCTTTTTCTGTGTACTTTTCGATTTCTTGTCTTCTTCCAAATTTGTAACTCCATTGAAGTCACCTGCCAAAATTATTTGATCATAAGTCAATTCATCTAATTGTTCCTGTAAGTCCTTGAAAAAAATTTCTTTTGCCCCATTGGGTGCATAAATTCCAATCACCAAAATCTTCTTAGAGTTCCAAATTATTTCCACTGCAATATATCTAGCATCTGTATCACTTAGAACCAATTTTGGCTGTAGCTCCTCCTTTATATATAATACAACTCCTCTCTTTTTCTTTTTGGAAGCTGCTACAAATTCATTTCCAAGTTTTGCAAGTTTCAAATATTTCACATCCTGTTTTTTAATATGTGTCTCTTGCAAACACACTATATTACATTTTTGTTTTAAAAGCCAGTGGAAAATAGTCTTACGTTTAAAAGGTGAATTTAGTCCATTTACATTCCAAGATATGATTTTACACTCCATGATCAAATTTTAGCTCCTTTTGGTAAGTCTTTTTCATTGTCCCTGATAAACCTTTCCATCTCCTGGCCAGATCTGATGATTTTCCTTACACCACCAAATTCGAAAGCCAGTCCTTCAGGTATTTCCCATCTGTATCTGATTTTCATGTCTTTTAACATCTGGACCAGCTCTCTATACTTCTTCCTCTCCAACAACACCGATCTGGGCAGTTCTTTCATGATTCTCACCACTTTCCCATCAACCTCTAATGGGTCCTGAAATTGTTTACTCGCAATTGACTCTCTTGTCTTTCTAGTTGTAAATTGCACGATCATATCTCTTGGTAACTTCCTTTGAGCTGCAATTTTTGAGTTAATTCTGTATGCCACGTCCAGAAGCGCTGCAATCTCCTCTTCTTCTTTTCCCAGGTATGCCGCCAAAATTTCTGTAATCTGCTCTTGGGCTGTTTTTTCCAAAACGCCCGGGATTCCACGAAATCTCACTTGTCTTTCCATTTGTTTACATTCAGCTACGGCCATTCTTCCCTTCACGCCTCTCAGCTCCATTCTCTGCACATCTGACAAGGTATCAGCCGCCTTTTCTACTGCGTTAACTCTCTGCTGTGTATCTTGCATTTCTTTTTGAACCTGATCCATATTCTTTGCTAGTTCTGCCATCTCCGATTTAAGTGTCTCTTTAAAATCTTTCAAATTTTTCGCCATCTCTTGCATCATATCTTTAAGCTCTTTATTCCCTTCTGAAACTTTTTTGTCTAGGTTTTCCAGCGCCATTTGCCATTCCTTCTTCGACATTGTGGGGCTAGCTCTACTTCGCTCCCACGAGTCTGCTCTTTTCCTTAGCTCTGTGGCACGATTTTATTATTTTCCTTTATTTTTAAAAGTCAAAGTTTAGGTTATTTTTATAAAAACTGATATTTACGCGGTCCAAAATGTCAGGTGTCTTTTCTCTATGGTTTTATTCTGAGGCAACCGCCCTTACCCTTGTCTAAGATGGCCTACTTCCATTTTTCTTGAAGCCGCAGCTTTGCTCTCTTCAAAAATGGCAATATTCCACTTCCACTGCTTACAAGCCACTTCTCGCCAAGCTCTTTATGGTTCTGATGCACTTCCTGTTCCTCTCCATTTCACAGCAGTACTCGTGATGTTGAAAGTTTCTCACAGTATCCTATCTCTCTCTAGCCACAGGTATGTAAACAATAATTGTTTTTCCGCTCTAACTTTTCTTTACAATGTCACTTTTTAATAATTTATTTGCCGGAGTTTTCTCAGTTATATATCAAGTCTTTTGCAGTTTTCTAGATCTCTTTGACACTTTATTTCTTATTGTAATCAGTCCCGTAATGAGAGATAGCAATCTTTACCTCCTTAGATGTTTCTCTTGGGTTGTAATCGCTGCTTCGATTATCCAATTGATTCAGGTTCCCTTCTTAGTTTGCTGAAGCTTGGGCATGTAGGTCTTATGCCAAAATTTGACTCCAAAGTCGCTGCAGAGATCTCAGCAACCTCTCTTCGGGTGGGACCTCAAGGGTGGATGGGGGCTCGTTACATAGAACCCCCTAACACCCGAGATCAACACGCCCTCAAGGTCTTGAGAATACTTGCCTGTTCTCTGCCTGAGAACAGGGGGCTACGGGCAGTTTGCACCCCTCCAGCCCTACAAACAGCGACTCAGACAGCCCAGCTCCCTGAGCTGCGTTAGACCTGCATGGATCCCAAGCTGGAAGTCAAATTTTGCCACTAGTTCTAAAAGACCAAGATAATTCATTCTGCTCTGCTCCTTTACTTTCATTTGTGACGGGGGGGAGAGAAAATGAGTGAATGAGTGCAAGGCAAGTGAGGCTGGGCTTCAAAGGAACAGTAAGCTGCTTGGATTCATTCTGCTCTGCTCCTTTCATTTGTGACAGGGGGAGAGAGAGAGAGAATGAGTGAATGAGTGCAAGGTGAGAGGGGCTGAGCTCCAAAGGAACACAAGCTGCTTGGAATTCATGCTGCTTTATTTTCATTTATGACTTGTAAGAATCATAGAATCATAGAGTTGGAAGGGGCCATACAGACCATCTAGTCCAACCCCCTGCCCAGTGCAGGATCAGCCTAAAGCATCTCTGACAAGTATTCATCCAGCCTCTTCTTGAAAACTGCCAGTGAAGGGGAGCTCACCACCTCCCTAGGCAGCTGATTCCACTTTTGAACTACTCTGACGGTGAAAAGTTTTTCCTAATATCCAGCCGGTACCTTTGTGCATGTAGTTTTAGCCCATTGTTTCGCATCCTACCCTCTGCTGCCAACTGGAACAGCTCTTTGCCCTCCTCCAAATGACAGCCTTTCAAATATTTAAAGAGAGCAATCATGTCCCCCCTCAACCTCCTTTTCTCCAAACTAAACATTCCCAAGGCCCTCAGCCTTTCCTCATAGGGCTCAGTCTCCAGACCCCTGATCATTCTTTTCGCTCTCCTCTGCACCCTCTCGATTTTGTCCACATCCTTTTTGAAGTGAGGCCTCCAGAACTGCACATAGTACTCCAGGTGTGGCCTGACCAAGGCAGTATAGAGAGGGACTATGACCTCCTGCGATTTCGATGCTATGGCCCCTTTGATACAACCCAGGATTGAATTAGCCTTTTTTGCCACCGCATCACACTGACTGCTCATATTCAGTTTACAGTCCACTCTTACCCCAAGATCCCTTTCACATATACTACTGCCCAGAAGTGTATCCCCCATCCAGTATTTGTGCTTCTCATTTTTGTGGCCCAGATGTAATACTGTGCACTTGTCTTTGTTGAATTGCATCCTATTCACAGCTGCCCACTTCTCCAGAGTATTCAGGTCTTGTTGAATTTTAATTCTATCTTCTTGGGTGTTTGCTACCGCTCCCAATTTGGTATCATCAGCAAATTTAATGAGCAGCCCTTCCACTCCTTCATCCACATCATTGATAAAAATATTGAAAAGTACCGGGCCCAAAACCGAGCCCTGCAGCACCCCACTGGACACCTCTCTTTCCATCTGATGAAACGCCGTTGACCACCACTCTTTGAGTGCGGTCCTCCAACCAGTTCCCTATCCACCAAACTGTCCTATAGTCCACTCCACAGTCTTCCAGTTTGCCCATCAGAATGTCATGGGGGACCTTATCAAAAGCTTTACTGAAATCCAGATAAATCACATCAACAGAGTTCCCCCGATCCAGTGAGCTGGTCACTCGATCAAAGAAGGAAACCAGGTTGGTCTGGCAAGATCTGTTAGGAACAAAACCGTGCTGACTTCCCCGGATCACTGAGTGGTCATTCAGATGCTTACAGACTGATCCCTTTAAAATCTGCTCTAATATCTTCTCAGCAACAGAAGTCAGACTGACCAGCCTGTAGTTTCCCGGGTCATCCTTCCTCCCTTTCTTAAAGATTGGGATAACATTTGCACTTCTCTAATCTCGTGGCACATCCCCAGTCCTCCAGGAGGCCTTGAAGATGATGGACAGGGGTTCTGCAAGTTCTCTGGAAAGTTCTTTCAGCACTCTTGGGTGCACCCCATCCGGCCCAGGGGATTTGTATTCATCCAGTGCAGCCAGATGCCTCTCCACTACCTCTCTGTCGATGTCAATTAGCCACTCAGGTGTCCTGCCACATTTTCTACCATCTCTAGATGTGCCTGAGTTCTTCAGGGAGAAAACAGAGGCAAAAAAGTCATTAAGCTTGTCTGCTTTTTCTCTGTCCTGCATCAGAGTTTCTCCATCTACTCCCAACAGTGGTCCATTTGCCTCTTTTATCTTGCGTTAGCTTCTCACATATCTGTAGAAGTTTTTCTTATTGTAGCGAGCCCTCCTGGCCAGACCCAGCTCGTACTGAGCTTTGGCCTCTCTGATGGCTGATCTGCAGTACCTAGTAACCCTCATATACTCCTCTTTAGAGGTCTGTCCTTCTCTCCATTTCCTGAACATTTCCTTTTTCTCCCTTAGGTTATTCTGGAGCTCCCTGTGCATCCACATTGGTTTCTTGGAGCCCTTACCATGTTTCCGTCTTGCTGGGATAATGAGGGCTTGAGCTTGCAAAAGCTCGTGTTTGAGAATGGCCCACCCTTCACTCGCTCCTTTCCCTTCCAGCACACTCCCCCACGGAATGACTCTCATCAAGCCTCTGAGTTCATCGAAGTTGATCCTACACTGGGCAGGGGGTTGGACTAGATGGTCTGTATGGCCCCTTCCAACTCTATGATTCTATGATTCTTACAAGTCATAAATAAAAATAAAGCAGCATGAATTCCAAGCAGCTTGCATTCCTTTGGAGCTCAGCCCCTCTCGCCTTGCACTCATTCACTCATTTTCTCTCTCTCTCCCCCCCCATCACAAATGAAAGGAGCAGAGCAGAATGAATCCAAGAAGCTTACTGTTCCTTTGAAGTCCAGTTGCCTTGCACTCATTCACTCATTTTCTCTCTCCCACCCCCCGTCACAAATGAAAGTAAAGGAGCAGAGCAGAATGAATTATCTTGGTCTTTTAGAACTAGTGGCAAAATTTGATCCATTTTTACTTGCTCATATCAATCGGTATGGACATTCTGGATCAGGCAATCCCTCTTATTTGTCAAAAACTATATGTGAGGAAATTATTCAACTCATGGCAAAAAAAGTTAAGGATGCAATTCTGGCTGATGTGAGAGAGGCTGGATATTCCAGCTTTTCAGTAGATTCCACTCCTGACATTTCACATACTGATCAGTTGACTTTAATTATCAGATATGTATCACCTGAAGATGGTTTGCCAACTGAGAGATTTTTAACTTTCCTTGAGCTAAAAGACCACTCGGGAGAAAGCACGGCTGATTTATTGTTCAACTATTTCACTACTGAGCTTGAAATTGACTTTAGAAAATGCCGAGGGCAGTCTTATGACAATGCTGCCAACATGGCTGGTAAGTACAATGGCATGCAGCAAAAAAATCATCCAAAAAAACCAATTTGCAAGATTTATTCCATGCGCAGGTCACTCTTTAAATCTGGTGGGCCGTTCAGCTGTGGATTGCTGCCTTGATGCAGTAAACTGTTTTGGCATGGGTGCAAGCAGGGCTGGCTCTCCAGAGGAGGGTAAGCTGCTTTGAGTTAATTCTGCTTTAAGGAAATACCTGGAGATTTTTGCAGAAAGGGGCCTGAGGGGAGGATGAAACACTTCCAGTGATGTCAGGGTGTGTGGCATATGCTAATGAGTTATGCTAATGAGTTCCTGCAGTTTTTTTTCTAGGAAATGACCCCTGGCACAAGGTATAGATGGTTGCTGCTGAAGGTTTACAGAATTCAGTTTGGCACCTGCACATTTTGGGGCTTTTCCTCTCCCAGGACCCTTCTTAAGGCACTGGTGGCGGGCAGAGCGAGGGAGACTCTGTGGTCAGAGCACCAGATTGGGGTTTTAAACAAAGAACAAAGATTTTATTGACTATTTACAAGTAACAGGATTTTAAACACAAAAAGGCACTTTAAATCAAACACAGAAAGGAAAACACCACTGGGCAGAAATAAAATAAGACAAAACGCAGTTCCTCTGTCCCTGAACTGATCCCTATACTTATTTCCCTTCAGGATGAGGTTCAGTTACCAACCTGCAGCCTGGCCTCCTGCCTTCTACAAGTAGTTCTGGATCCCTCCGAGGATCCCTTCCCACTGCTGCCTTCCCTGATCCCCAAGGCCTCTCTCTGCCTGTGGGCAATCTGCAGCAAGAGCTTCCTAGCCTCTCTGAGGGTTGCAGGATGACTCCCCCCTCCCACGCTGGCTAGATCATTTATATCTTCTGGCTCTGCCCCCTGGCTTTCCCATGCTTTTTGGCCATAGAGGCACCTGGGATTTGTAGGCCTACCCTAGAGTTTTGCCCAACTTCCCAGGGTGGGTGGCCATTTTAACTTAACTAAACAACTTAAATTAAAGCAAACACAAGATGGAGTCTATTCTGTCACATCCAACAAGCCAACCCTATAGCACAACATCATTTTCCATTCTAAACATTTTCAAAAGTTTATAAACTCCCAAAATTGCCAAAAGGATTCAAAATAATTTTCTGCAAGACACATGCATTTAGGAGGCTTGAAAATGATGCAAAAATAGTTAACTATAATTTCTCATCTAATAATTCCAGCAACATCAGGCTTCCATCCAATAATCAATACAAGCCATTTAAAAGAGCCAATTGCCAAAAAATGTTATATAAAATAAATATGATAAACTTTAATTAGATTCTGCAATGGCTTTAGAACAATTTATCTACTATTAATGTATGAAGCAGTATTGTTTGGATTTATTGGCATGACAATTGGTTTTTTTTTAAAAGTTTTTATTGGATGGGTTAACATATATCACTCATAACATTCAATTAACATCTCCATCCCATTTCGGTTCCCCCACCCATTCCCCCCCTTTTTATAATAGACTTCCAACAGTTTTCCAACCCCCCCCTATTTAAATTGCAGTCTATCTGCTATCTCTTCTAATAAACTATATTTAAAAATAAAAATCCCTTATCTATCATTATCTATTGTTTAAATATTTCAACTACCGGCAAAGAACTACCTTCCCCCTTTACAAGTTATCCAAAGACCAGATTTTCCCCTTCATGTCCTCCTTTCTTTCCATATAGTTCTTAAGTTTCACCCAGTTCATAATAAATTCTTCTATATCTTGTTCTTTAAGTTTCCTTGTTAATTTGTCCATTTCTGCCATGTTCAATAACTTCTGGATCCAATCTTCCACCGATGGTATCTCTTGTGTCTTCCAAAGTTGTGCATATAACATCCTAGCTGCTGTCACCATATAAAACACCATTGTTCTGTCCATACTATCAAATTCTTCTAAGTTCTTACATAACAGTAACAGTTCTGGGTTTTTAACAACATTTTTCTGCAAAATATCTGACATAACATCCACAATATTCCCCCAAAACTGCTTCATGTTTCTTACATTTCCAACATTTATCTGACATTTGGCTATTACCATTAGCTAGCTTTTTTGGTGTAAGATACCATCTGTAAATTATTTTATAAACATTTTCTTTTATAGTGGTACATGTTGAAATTTTTACTGTATTTTTCTACAATCGTTCCCAAGCTTCCATCGTAATATCTTTATTACAATTTATTGCCCATTTAACCATTTGAACTTTAACCACCTCATCTTCTGTATACCATCTCAACAAAATCTTACATATTTTAGATATCTACTTTCCCCCTTCTTGAGGTAAGCCCCTGGCCCCACTCTTACCGGGGCCAGCATTTGCGGGGCTTGCAGGCAGGAAGGAGACATGCAGGAGCAGCTCCTTCCTCACCGGCCCCGGCTCTGGTCTGCGCGGCTCTAATTTGAGCCGTGCGAAAGTATTTCCCAGCCAGCCAATCAGATGCTGGCTGGGAATTTAAAAGTGGGTCCGTTGCTGGACCTGAGGGAAGAAGTTTTCCCTCAGGTCTTCGCACAGCCCATTTAAGCCGGGGCCGGAGCGCGTGCCCATCAGTCAGCTCCAGAGCTGCGAACCCCTCCCACCCTCCGCTATTTTCCATCTGTGTTCAGTGACTCTCAGGTTCCATTACAGTTAGGTTTGGATTTGTATTAGCATAGGGTTAGAGTTCTGTGTTAAGGTGTAGTATATTGTTGAAACTTTGTTAAATAAAGAGACTCGTTGGAACAGTCTCGCTGTTACAATAAAATTGTCACAACTTTGGGTGGCGGTTGGGCGTTGGGCACTGATCCCTTTGGGGAAAATCAGGGCCTGCAGGCACTGTTTTCCCATAGATGCGGATCCCCATAAGGGATCTTGGACCAGGCATGGCAGCAGCAGGCCCAGCTCGGGGGGCTGCCAAGGCATGCCTGCTTCCAGGTGATGGGGGAACCACACAGAGGCTTCCGCCCGGTGTGGACCCCTAAAGCGTCATCCCGGGGTGTCCCCCTTCAGCAGGCAGGCTGAGGGGGTGAGAGGATCATCGGCTGACAGGCGGGTCACCCGATGCTGGGATCCGTGCCCTACGCTGCCAACGCTCCTTTTCCTTTCTGTAACCAATAAAGTTGTGGCTTGTTTTTCATCCAGCAAAGCTGTTGCATAATTTTTTCCTGCACTGGATCCCTGCCTTAAGCTTCCCCACAAACACTCCTCTAACTCTTAATTTTTAACCCTAAATCCTACTTTCCTTCGATCTGCATCATATAAGTCTTTAATTTGTCTATACTGAAACCAACCATACTGTAATGATAAATCTTCTTTAGTATTCATAATATATGTATTTTGTTCCACTCTTAAAATTTCTTTATACGTCATCCACTCCTCTCCACCATGTTCCACATTTGGGTTTACGACTTCATCTGGTATAATCCACAATGGAGTCTCTTCCTTGAAATATCTTTTATATTTTTGCCACACTCTAAATAAACTCTGTCTCACAAAATGATGCAAAAACATAGCATCCATTTTAATCTTATCATACCACAAATATGCATGCCATCCAAAAAAATTTTATATCCTTCCAAAGCCAATAATTTGTGGTTTTTCAGTAAAATCCATTCCTTCAGCCAAACTAGGCAAAGGGCTTCATGATAAAGTTGTAAATTTGGTAATTGTAATCCACTTCTTTCCTTGGCGTCATATAACACTTTCATTTTCACTCTAGGCTTCTTCCCTGCCCAAACAAAGCTCAAAATCTTCCTTTGCCATTTATCAAACTGCTTATTATCTTTTACAATTGGTATTGTTTGCATCAAAAACATTATCCTTGGAAGTACATTCATCCTAATCGCAGCAATACAACCCAGCCATGATAAATTCAGTTTGTTCCATTTCAACATATCTTTATCTATCCGTTGCCATAGCTTGTCGTAATTGTTTTTAAATAAATCAATGTTCTTCACAGTTAATTCAATGCCTAGATATTTTGTTTTATGCACCACCTCACAGTTCGTTATCTCCATCAATTCTTGTTGTTTTTGTTTAGTCATATTTTTACATAGTAGCTTTGATTTATTCTTATTAATATAAAATCCTGCAAGGTCACCAAGTTCTTTTATTTTTCCCATTAATCTTGGCATATTTTGAATTGAATCTTCAACTATTACCATCACATCATATTGGCATGACAATTGACACCATCAATATTTCTTTTCATATCCAGGAAGTTCTGAGAAAGGGGTCACAAGTGCCTGCTGCAGGCAGGGCTCTGTGAAGAGTGAAAGATAGACTTCCCTGGCTGCGAGGGGTGAGGCCAATGCCAGTCACATGTGCTTGCCTTGCTCTGTTCAAGCCAAGGAGGAAGAAAGGAATGGAAGGGACTTGGGAGAGCTTGCTTGCCTGATCTATCTGCCCCAGCCGGCCCCCCACTCGCACTCTCCCACTGATTAAAGTGCAACATGTACCACTACTGACCTGACCCTTGAGCTGGGGCTGTACAGCTGGTTGTTGACTCTGGGCTGCTGGCTCTGGAGTCCTGGAGTCTGTACTCTGAATAGTGGGATCAGGGACCTAGAAGGGGAAGGGCTTGTCAGTCCAACCCCTGTACAGTCTCATCAGGGCTGGCCTTAAGGCAATTGGAGCAATTTGGCCAAATTGGGCCCTGCGGGATGCTCTTAAAGGCGCCCCTGCACCAGGGCAATCTAGATGGATTTTATTTATATTTCTAAGATTCTGCAGACTTTGGCTGTGAACTGCCCCCAAAAAACATTTTCAAGTTGGGCCCCAGAGTTTCAAATTGGGCCCCACTTGCTGGCCCTGAGTCTCATAGTTGCTGGGCCCGAGTTGCTGGCCCCTGCCCTCGCATGAAGTCTTAGGTTTGCAATTTTGGGAGAGAGGAGACTGCCTGCTTGGGGGGGGGGGGCAGGGCTGTAGAGGCCCCCTAGATTTAGAGGCCCTAGGCTTCAGCCCACTTAGCCTATACATAAATCCGGCACTGTTCAGGTGTTCTCTACTTTACCAAGGCTTTTACCACCAGAACACTTCCTCATTGTGCATGTGTGTTTCTGATCTATGAACAAACCAGCCATGGGACTGGCTTCTGCTCCAAGGGTGGGAGAGGTCAATGCTCTTCAAGTGGTGTTGGGCAATGAGAGCTGAGGGCAGGGTATTGCCCACCCCTGCTGCAGGAATGTGAACCTATGTTTGCCCTACACTTATTTAGAGGCCAAATATTCCATGTATTCAGACTCCTCATTAAATGCACATCTACAGCTAATCTATATGGGCCAATACTCACCCCAATGCAGCAACCAATACAGGAAGGAAGGGAAAGGGGGAAGGACACATGTCTACACTCAGAATAATGTACATATCTTCTGCTTTCTCCAAAACTATATTGCTATTTTTGCTCAACCACTGTTGACATATTATCTTTGCTTTTTACATGTTTTAAAAACAGCATAAATTGTAATTGTTTTGTTGTAGTACAATAGCTATTATAAGCAAAAGGACAAGAAATGTTCCATTAAAAGGAATGCATTATACTACAAATGCCAGTTTTACAGGGTCTGCATAAAATACAAAATTGCTGACAAAAGGGTTAAGCAACTAAAATGTATCAGTGCTAACTCTTAGCATAATTGTTTAAATGTCATATGAACCTTAGAGGACTACCTTTCTAAATCTTAAAAGTGAATATGATTAATATTAAAAAACTTAAATATCAATCCCTAACAGTAACAACATGTTTCAAAATGTCTGTTTTGGAAATAATTAACTAAAGATCTATCTTAGAAAGGTTAGGAGACTCAAGTGGTACAGTCAACATTTTGAATTTTATTAACTCTAATATGGGAAGCTATTTAAATGTTTTGATCTCATAGAGTGATTTCAGTTACAACATTTGCAATAGTAACAGGGTGATTCAAAATCCATTGATAACCTTGTTTGAGCAAAGACAACTCTGAGTGTGTTACAGTGTATTATTATTACTGTTTCCCATAAATATGTTATTAGAAAAGTTGACATCAAGCTTTGGACTAAAACTTCTCTGTCAGTTATGTTTCTTACCATCTCACTGGTTAGTGGATGGTAGTCAAGCAGTTCATCACCTGAGCAATAACCATACTCAAGTACCAATCCTGAGTCAGGCTTTTTCTAAGGCCCCTTGGGATGCCATTAACTGCCCATGCAACCTATTCCCTGCTATGCTAATAGCTGCAGTATTTAAAGACTTATACTCTGTCTCCTTTTTGATGCATCTTACAAACAATAGATTAAGCACAACAGAAAACTAGTCTAAACTATTTAGCAAGTCTTGAATCTGCGGTCAGTGGCAGAAGCCAGAGTGCCTTTCTCTATATCTCTGAAGTCTACAGGCAATTGGGAATATGGTGGTAAGATATATGATATAACAGTTTGGCTAAAGTTAAGCAGGTCTGTGTCCCCCTAGCATCATATAATGATCTCCATGTCCACTCAGAGAGAACAAATCACCCCCCATTCCTGTCCTCTGTAGCATTGCAATACAAGGGTATCATTTTGATGAGATACACACAAGAGAAGTTCCCAATAGCTCTTGGCCTTAAAATGGTGTCCTTGCACTTGAGGACTCGTGCTGCATTTATTAGAGCTGCTGAATCTAAACAATCTTTATAGTATTATTTAGTTGCATTTTGTTTTTCTTTAATAATAGTAGAAGCAATAATGGGAAACAAATGTGTGGGTATGTCTTCCCAATGTCCCCCATTGGGGTTGAAGGTCTCAAACATACCACCCCATACCTAGGGAACTGTACTTTCCATATTACAGACAAATAAGAGATTCTCTTCTATGCAGACAATCAAGATTTTCCATAGAACATAGTTAGTTAGTTAGTTAGTTAGTTAGTTAGTTAGTTAGTTAGTTAGTTAGTTAGTTAGTTAGTTAGTTAGTTAGTTAAACTTCATTTATAGCTTGCCTTTCTCACTGAGACTCAAGGCAGATTTAAAAAATAATGAAAACATGTCAGTCAGACAGCATAAAATATCTTTTTTCACATAAGTTTTATTTTATTTTATCAAAGCAAAGAAGGGTACAGAAAGAAAAAAGGGGAGGGAATGATAAGGTCAAAAAACCCCTGTGAAACTATGCGCTACAAGAGTTATTGAAATACAGAGTACAAAAAACATAACTTTTCTCGAAATTTGTCCTTATTCAAATGCAGATTACAGCCATTATTAGATCTGATTAATATATATTTTCCATCTGTGCTGCACAAATTGAATGCATACCCCTTCCTGCTTACTGTTTAATAACAGAAATTAAAGATCAAAAGGAAAGGGCTCCTTATTTCATTATTACTACGATATCTCAGCTTGTTTCTTAATATAGCTATAAAAATCATTTCTACTTATCCTTAACTTTATACCAATATTTCCATATCATACAGTCTATATCACCAATTATATATTCAAACATTTTCAACGATGTATTGTCGAAGGCTTTCACGGCCGGAGAACGATGGTTGTTGGGGGTTTTCCGGGCTGTATTGCCGTGGTCTTGGCATTGTAGTTTCTGACGTTTCGCCAGCAGCTGTGGCTGGCATCTTCAGAGGTGTAGCACCAAAAGACAGAGATCTCTCAGTGTCACAGTGTGGAAAAGATGTAGGTCATTTGTATCTACTCAGGAGGGGTGGGGTTGAGCTGAGTCATTCTGTAAGAGTTTCCCAGGGTGTGGAATGCTAATGGCGGGAGGCTTCACTGTATCCTGAGGAGGTCCTTTTGCATATGGATTGGTGCTTGATGTGCTAATCTTCTCTGCAGGGCTATTGTCGGGTGTGGAGTGTTTTGTTGGCCTTGTGTTTTTCAGAACTGGAGCCCATGCTCTGTTCATTCTTAAGGTTTCTTCTTTCCTGTTGAAGTTTTGCTTATGCTTGTGAATTTCAATGGCTTCCCTGTGCAGTCTGACAAAGTAGTTGGAAGTGTTGTCCAGTATTTTGGTGTCCTGGAATAAGATACTGTGCCCTGTTTGAGTTAGGCTATGTTCAGCCACTGCTGATTTTTCAGGCTGTCCAAGTCTGCAGTGTCTTTCATGTTCTTTTATTCTTGTCTGGATGCTACGCTTTGTGGTCCCGATGTAAACTTGTCCACAGCTGCAGGGTATACGGTATACTCCTGCAGAGGTGAGGGGGTCTCTGCTGTCTTTTGCTGATCATAGCATCTGTTGTATTTTTCGGGTGGGTCTGAATACTGCTTGAAGGTTATGCTTTTCCATAAGCTTTCCCATCTGATCAGTAATTCCTTTGATATATGGCAAAAACACTTTTCCTGTAGGTGACTGTTTTTCCTTGGTTGTTTGATTCATCCTGGGTTTGATTGCTCTTCGGATTTCATTTCTGGAGTAGCCATTTGCCTGAAGTGCGTGGTTTAGATGATTAATTTCCTCATTGAGAAAGCGCGGCTCACATATCCGTCTTGCACGATCCACTAATGTTTTCATTATGCCTCTTTTCTGTCGGGGGTGGTGATTGGAGTTTTTGTGTAAGTACCGATCAGTGTGAGTTGGTTTCCTGTAGACCTTGTGACCTAACTGAAAGTTTGCTTTGCGGATGACCAAGGTATCCAGGAATGAGAGTTTTCCCTCACTTTCTTTCTCCATTGTGAATTGTATGTTCAGGTGGATGTTGTTGAGATGATTCAAAAACTCCCTCAATTCTTCCTCCCCATGGCTCCAAATGATGAATGTATCATCCACAAACCGGAACCATACACTGGGTTTGTGGGGTGCTGATTCTAGAGCTGTTTTTTCAAAATGTTCCATGTAGAAGTTTGCTATAAGTGGGCTGAGTGGGCTCCCCATGGCCACCCCATCCATCTGTTCATAGAATTCGTTGTCCCATTGGAAGTAACTGGTTGTCAGACAATGATGGAATAAGGCTGTTACATCCTCTGGGAAAATCTGATTAATCAGTGCAATAGTGTCTTTTACTGGAACCTTGGTAAACAGGGATACAACATCAAAACTGACAAGTATGTCTTGTGGATTGAGTTTCAGAGAACTGATTTTGTTGATGAAATCTGCTGAATCTTTGATGTAAGACGAGGTTTTCCCGATGTGGTCCTGCAGGAGATCTGCCAGATGTCTAGCTAATTCATATGTCGGTGAACCAATGGCACTCACAATGGGTCGGAGTGGGACTGAATCTTTATGTATTTTGGGGAGTCCATATAGTCTAGGTGGCTGTGCTTCAGTCTTGCATAGTTTTCTGTGCGTGTCGGGATGTAGTGAGGAATTCTTGATCAGCGCATTTGTTAGCCTGGTGATTTTGCAAGTGGGATCTCGTTTTAGTTTTTTGTAGGTGGAGGGGTCCAGGAGTTCCTTAATCTTCTTTTTGTATTCCTCCGTTTTCATGATCACTGTAGCATTGCCTTTATCAGCTGGTAGAATGATGATGTCTGGATCTGCATTGAGGGTCTTGATGGCATTTCTCTCCTTGCGTGTTATATTGCTGGTGGGAAGCTTTGCCTTTCGTAGAATCCTGGCTGTCTCTCCTCTTATTTCCTCAGCTTCCTCTTCAGGTAGATGACGGATGGCAGCTTCTACATTTGCAATGATGTCTTCCACAGGAATTCTGGTGGGGGTGACTGCAAAGTTTCCTCCCTTTGCCAAGATGGAGGTTTCTTCTGGTGAGAGTTGACGGTCTGTCAGATTGATGACAATGCGTGCATTGTCGAGCATTGGGCTTGTCTGTCTTTTTTCCTGTAGTTTGTTAAACTTCTGCTTCTGTCTGGATGTGTGGTTGGTAAACACTTGTTCCATCTTCCTGTAGGTGAGATTATCGACCTTGTCCCAATCCTGACTTCTCATTTTATGGCTGGTGTTGATATGCAAGCAAAATAGCTCCTTGTCTGTGGCAGCAAGTTCTCTGCGGGTAGTGTGGATTCTCTCACGTAAGAGGGCCTGTTCTAGACGGTCATAAATGCGGTTCGCCTGTGTGGTTTTGAAGATTCTTTTAGTTGTGAGAAAAGATGGAATGGTTCTTGTGTCCCTGCAGCGTAGAAGAAAGGTCAAAGAACAGAGTAGATGTGCTTTCTTGTTCCGAAGTGTTTCCAATCTTCGGGTCTGTTGGAATGTTTCCTCCCCGTAGAGGTGTTCGATGTATTGTCGAAGGCTTTCACGGCCGGAGAACGATGGTTGTTGGGGGTTTTCCGGGCTGTATTGCCGTGGTCTTGGCATTGTAGTTTCTGACGTTTTGCCAGCAGCTGTGGCTGGCATCTTCAGAGGTGTAGCACCAAAAGACAGAGATCTCTCAGTGTCACAGTGTGGAAAAGATGTAGGTCATTTGTATCTACTCAGGAGGGGTGGGGTTGAGCTGAGTCATTCTGTAAGAGTTTCCCAGGGTGTGGAATGCTAATGGCGGGAGGCTTCACTGTATCCTGAGGAGGTCCTTTTGCATATGGATTGGTGCTTGATGTGCTAATCTTCTCTGCAGGGCTATTGTCGGATGTGGAGTGTTTTGTTGGCCTTGTGTTTTTCAGAACTGGAGCCCATGCTCTGTTCATTCTTAAGGTTTCTTCTTTCCTGTTGAAGTTTTGCTTATGCTTGTGAATTTCAATGGCTTCCCTGTGCAGTCTGACAAAGTAGTTGGAAGTGTTGTCCAGTATTTTGGTGTCCTGGAATAAGATACTGTGCCCTGTTTGAGTTAGGCTATGTTCAGCCACTGCTGATTTTTCAGGCTGTCCAAGTCTGCAGTGTCTTTCACTGTCACCTACAGGACACCTACAGGAAAAGTGTTTTTGCCATATATCAAAGGAATTACTGATCAGATGGGAAAGCTTATGGAAAAGCATAACCTTCAAGCAGTATTCAGACCCACCCGAAAAATACAACAGATGCTACGATCAGCAAAAGACAGCAGAGACCCCCTCACCTCTGCAGGAGTATACCGTATACCCTGCAGCTGTGGACAAGTTTACATCGGGACCACAAAGCGTAGCATCCAGACAAGAATAAAAGAACATGAAAGACACTGCAGACTTGGACAGCCTGAAAAATCAGCAGTGGCTGAACATAGCCTAACTCAAACAGGGCACAGTATCTTATTCCAGGACACCAAAATACTGGACAACACTTCCAACTACTTTGTCAGACTGCACAGGGAAGCCATTGAAATTCACAAGCATAAGCAAAACTTCAACAGGAAAGAAGAAACCTTAAGAATGAACAGAGCATGGGCTCCAGTTCTGAAAAACACAAGGCCAACAAAACACTCCACACCCGACAATAGCCCTGCAGAGAAGATTAGCACATCAAGCACCAATCCATATGCAAAAGGACCTCCTCAGGATACAGTGAAGCCTCCCGCCATTAGCATTCCACACCCTGGGAAACTCTTACAGAATGACTCAGCTCAACCCCACCCCTCCTGAGTAGATACAAATGACCTACATCTTTTCCACACTGTGACACTGAGAGATCTCTGTCTTTTGGTGCTACACCTCTGAAGATGCCAGCCACAGCTGCTGGCGAAACGTCAGAAACTACAATGCCAAGACCACGGCAATACAGCCCGGAAAACCCCCAACAACCATTTTCAACGATGCATGGTTATGTATTGTCGAAGGCTTTCATGGCTGGAGAACGATGGTTGTTGTGGGTTTTCCGGGCTGTATTGCCGTGGTCTTGGCATTGTAGTTCCTGATGTTTTGCCAGCAGCTGTGGCTGGCATCTTCAGAGGTGTAGCACCAAAAGACAGAGATCTCTCAGTGCCACTCATCAGTGATGGCAAAACTCATCAGTTTTGCCATCACTGCATATTCTATCATCTTATCTTTCCAGATTTCCCTGGTTGGGCATTCTCCTTCTTTCCATTTGCCTGCAAATACCACTCTTGCCACCGTCAACAGGTATCTAAATAGTTCATATGATGTTCTGTCAGCATTTTCTGGTATTATTCCCAGCAGCATAGTCTGGGGTTTCATAGCACAATTGAATTTTAGAATCTTTTGCATCTCATCATGTATGTCTTTCCAATTTTTTAAAACTTTTTTGGCATGTCCACCAATGTGATAAAAGGAGCCATCTGCTTCTTTACATTTCCAGCATGACCCTACATATTTCTTATCCATTTTCTCAATATCTTTTGGATAAACTATCCAATGCCATAAGACTAGGATTACCAAAATGGAAAGCAAACAAACAATCTAAGGCAAGACATACCATAATGCATGAAGTATGTTACAACAGTAGATAACAATGCAGTAAAAGCAAGGAGATACATCATAAACATTGCAATGGACTACCATCCTATTAACTTTTATTAGTGACCTCTTGAGCTATTCCATTGTATCACAGTTCCAATCCCTTTATAAAAATGCCCACCTGAACTTTTCTGTTTTGCACATTCTGCAAAATGAAAGTAGTGTTTGGATTTTCCCTCCCTCCTCCATCAAACTGTTCCACAAGACTAGGGCCAACACAGAGAACATGTATAAATGCATAGTGCCAATCTTACCCTTTTGCAGGGTGATAGCAGCAGAGGTCGTGTTGCAGGTATGTGAAAAAGGCCATTAAGGTCTTTGTAGGTGATAACCTGAACATTGAATTGAACCCAGTAACTGATGATAACCAACTTATAGAATCATAGAGTTAGAAGGGACCTCCAGGGTCATCTTGTCCAACCCTCTGCACAATGCAGGAAATTTCCAACTACGTCCCCCCACACCCCCAGTGACCCCTGCTCCATGCCCATAAGATGGCAAAACACCTCCAGGATCCCTAGCCAAACTGGCCTAGGGAAAACTGCTTCCTGACCCCAAAGTGGCGATCAGCATTACCCTGGGAGTGTAAGAAAGGGCCACGAGAACTAAGCACTGATGTAACCCTTCCTATCCTCCCTCTCATGATCTGCCTAGGTTCACAGAATCAGCATTGCTGTCAGATGGCCATCTAGCCTCTGCTTAAAAACCTCCAAAGAAGGAGAGCCCACCATCTCCCAAGGAATCCTGTTCCACTGAGGGACTGCTCTGTCAGGAAGTTCTTCTTAATGTTTAGCCAAAACTGAATGACTGCCGAATAGTTACGGCATGCATGTGCCTAATACCCAATAGTAACTAGCCTGAGGCATTCTATATCAACTGGAATATTTGAGTTGGCTTTAAGGAAGGTATGAATTTCCCAAGATTTTCCAAAGGAATACCCAGGAGAGGGATGCTATCCCCTTTCCTTGGCAATGCTTTACCTGTGTTCTGTTTCGCTGACAGCCAGTTTCAAAACCTGGATGGGAGGAAATATGCTTCAAATAATCAAGCATAGTGAGGAAAGAGGGAGTGGCAACTGGTGTAGCTCTCTAGCATGCCCACTCTTACATACTGCCCCCCCCAACTGCAATGCTTTAAAATAGAAGGAAAATATTGCAAATTGTCTCTTGCCTAAGAGATGATTTCTTCATTATCAGTGTTCTCTCGTACATTTGCTAATATGTGTGCTTACACAATTCAAAGGGCTGTTTCTTACCTTTAAACACCTAAATGGCTTGGTGCCAGGGTACCCCATATTATCCAACCCAGTTAATATCTGCCTCACAAGCCCTGTTTTCTGTGCCTTCATTTTCAGAGGTGAGGAAGGTGGCAAGTTGAAGTCAGGGTTAGTGGCACCTCACTCGTGAAATGCCTTTCCCCTTGAGACTCACTTGGTGATTGCATTGCTTTCTTTTAGACACCGGGCCAAAATATTTCTTTCACTCATGCTTTGAATTTAAGTGTTGATTTTTTTAAAAACACTATTTTAGTCTAGAAATAAATTTTAAACTGTCTGTGTTGCTTATTTATGTTGAAAGTGTATGCTGGTCTCCCCTTACCCCCACCCCATGTTGGATTTTAATTATATCTTTCAATGTTTTGTTTTTATTATTTTTATCTTGTAAGCCACCTCAGGCAGGCTTACAAGGCTTACAAGGATCCTGAAAAGGTGGAATAAAGGTTTCTAAATAAATAAAATAAATACTATTGTGGGAGGAGCTTTAAGCCTTTTATGCTTTTTCTCCCTCTATAGTCTTCAAGGTAAGGGCCAAGCTAGGTATGCAGGTTTTTAAAGAGTTGTGTCTAGGTTCCCCAGATCCAACTTGAGTTCTCTGCAGCTATACTGCAGCTCTGGAATATATAAAGGGCGACTAAATGGCCTCAGAATGCCTCCACAAGGGGGAAGAGGGGCTCCTCCCTCCCCCATCAAGCCATTCCCTCACATTAAAATAACAGGGCAAGTAGATATTCCCCCCCTCCTGTTTTTTCTGCTCCGTGTGGAGTATTTTGTGCATGGGAACACTAAAAATAGGGGGCAACTCCCCTTGTGCTATTGTGACACAGGAAATGGCTGGAGGCAGCAGTCCCTCCTTCCCCCACAGAGGCTTTCTGATGGCATTTGGACTCTTCTTTATTTTTTAACAGCTATTTACTTTTTAACTGTTGTATGGCTGCTGAAATGTGTGGTGGGTCTGGAAAACCCAGATGCAGCTCGTTAAAACCCCGCTCATCTAGGGAGACCTTAAGTGGGTTGCCAAAGAGCAACATCGGAGATTCTGCTACTATTTTGGCCTACCTGCTAGGATGTGCTAGCCTACTAAAAATAGGATTCCCTTGGTGTGAAAATGCAGTCAAAGGTAAAGGATGCTGTCGACTCACCGGCAAGCGATGATTGGCATTGAGGGCAAGACTGCCTGCTCTGCCACATAGCTTTTATAACAAAGCCTTTACCCCAGAAACAGGCACAGAGAGCAAAAAGTAAGACCCAGGTTCATACACAATCAGAAACTTACCAGAAGCCAGTGAAATAGTATTATGCTGAAAATGGAAAAATTGAAGCACTGTAGACAGAAATATCAGTCAGATTTAAATGGAGGATCAGTTGGTATTCGTTCATTTGAAATTCATTCAATATTTGCAAGCAAAATCCAGTCTAGAAACATTTCCTTGAACCTTCATGTGAGAACTTTGCATAAAATTGTCCAGACATATCACACCAGTTAGTAGCACTGCATTCAGGGAAAACATCACACTGACAGAAAAATCTTTCCATAGGAAAATTAACTTTTTGGCTGCAGGGAACAGAAAGGAATGGATTGAACAGTTCACATCTGCCAAGAAAAGTAAGCAATTTGAAAGGCAAACCCTGTGATCAGTTCATGACCATAGCAAAAACTAACTGAATTAAGACAAGATGAGAAATACATATTTTGCTGTTGAAGAATATCAAGCTGGATATGTAAAGTCATCACCCAATTATGTTAACATTACTTTTTGAGTAAGTGAAGCAAATTGCCTTGATCATCAAAAACTTGAAGGTGACAAGAGTAAAAATGACTCTAAAGAAGACACAGGGTCTATTTTAAAGAAGTTACTTGTGAACACCTGAAGTCTTTAAAGTCTTGCAATCAAACTAAGATGTGGAGAAAACATCCACTTCTCTTTTTACATTTTATTTGTACAAGGCTATAAATTACACGTGAAACAAAATCTTTTTACAAGAAAAATAGGCAGCCTTGCCAGATGATACAAAGAAGAATTCTTTTAGTAATGGAATAGATAAACTCTAGCTAACAAACGTTTAGTTTTACCCCACTTACAGCAATGGTGGCAGATAGTGCCCTCAAACCATAGCTGAATAATGGGAACCCCAGGCAGGGTTGTCAGTCTTGGTAAGAGACTAACAGAAGTGGTTTGCCAATGCCTGCTTCTTCAATGTCTCCCAACCAGTTACTAACCAAGGCCGCCCTGCTTAGCTTCTGAGATCTGGCTCACCTGGGCTATTCAGGTCAGAAACTTACAGCAATACACCTCTTAAAAATTCTAATCCAAATTAATTCAGTTTTTATTAATACACATGACATGAAAAAGTGGATTCTGTAAGATCAAAACTTGATCAGAGGCTTTAAAGAAAATTCATTGAAATAATTTCCAAAAGCATGACTAGCATATTGTTAATATTAAATAATAATGATAATATTACATTGTATCCAGTGAGAATCCAGCCCCACCCGGCCAGCAGCCAAGGGCTTGAGGCCGGGGGCCACATTTGCGGAGAAAAGCAGCAGTGTTCCCCCGGCCTCGTAGGGCCACGTGGGTAAGGGGACGGGGCTTGGCACCTTAATGGTGGAGCCCTGCCCCTGTTCCCACACTTGCCGCTTTGTGTTTGGTAGAGGAGGTTGTTTTATCCTCTCTCCGAGCACTTAGAGGCTTTTCCTGGGGCCTGCCGAGCTGTTTGCACTGCTTTTCTCTGCAAAACAGCTGATCGGCAGCAAGCAGCAGAGTGGGCAGTGATCGGGGCTTTGGATGTTCCAGCTCCACGTCACCTGCTTTTGGAGTGGCTTGTTCACGGTTTGAGGGGGAAAGTTTGGAGGTGACTCGGGCTGAGCTTCCCTTAAGGTCCCCCTGTCTAGGGTGAGTGCTTTAGCAGCACCCTGCTGGCATTTTGGTGGCTCTCCCTTGTTTTTTTAGGGGGGGGGGGTTAGTGTGGTAATGGGGGTGGTGCTCACCATCCTGTGAAAAGGGGTGTGGGTGCCTTCTACCTCAAGGGGCCAGTTAGGGAAGTTTCTCTTACGCCTTCACTCCTGTCATGCTTCCCCTTGGGGCTGCGCTGGAGGGCTTGGGGAGCATATATTGCTGAGCTTTGGGGGGGGGGTTATTCCTCCCCTTTCATTGCTGCATCTCACTACTTTACCTTGTTGCCGGGGCAGTTTGGCCATATAAGGTGCCGACCCAGGCTTGATGGCTGATGCTGAACCTGTGGCGGTGGCTGTGGACCCGGTGTGGGAAGGTAAGTCTTCACTTACGCTGCAGGGTGAGGGATGGCCATGCCATGGGGACTCCGAAGTCAGGACCCTGCCTATACGTCCGCTACTATGATGACCTCACCGGGCATGTGGCAAGGCACCGTGCTTAGCCTAGGGGAATTTGGGCCGGGGCTAGCATGGGGTAGTCAGGCATGGGGAGGTCAGTATGCACATGCGGTCCCAGGGGCAATGGGGCAGATGGGCAGGGCAAGTTGGCAGGGTTTGGAGGGACAGTCACTGCCTGGCCCATCCTCAGCCTGGTCCAATTGTGCTCCCCCTGTGGGCTCTACTGTGGGCTCTACAGGGAACTGGAGAAAAAAGATAAAGAGGACCTCGATGATAGGGACCAGGAACGGCTGAAATGGCACCGGGTCAATTGTACCTGGGGCAATTGGCTCCCTGGGTTCCTTATTTATGCTGGAGTGATTGTCAGGGTACAGCCATGGAGGGCTGCACCTCTTTTACAGTACCTTGATATTATATACAAAGGGTACACGGGATTTGTGGGTGCTGTTTGGATGCAGTACGATGAAGAGTTTAGTATGCGAGCGGCGATGAACCCCGAATTGCCATGGGACAAGATACTGCAGCAGCTTATGCTGCAGGTGATGGCCCCTGCTAAGGCTAATCTCACTGACCGCTTGGACAGCGATCATTTAGTTCAGCGGTCCTTTAACGCTCCCAGTACCCGCGGGCCCGTGGGTCAGCTGGTTCAAGCACGGCTGTTGTGCTGGGAGTTTGCCAATCAGGGAATGTGCTCAAGGAAACCGTGCAAATACTGGCATGAATGCCCAACATGTGGTGGCTCCCACTCCTTTAATTACTGCCCTAGGTGCTATAAAGGAGGTTGGGGCAAGCGGGGGGGGGCCGGCGGTAACGCCCAGCAGCAAGCTGGAAAAGGGTCCCACCCCAATAAAACTGAGGGAAATTAAGTACCTCTTGGACATTTATCCTAAGCGCAATGACGCTTTGTTCCTGTTTAAAGGGGTTAAGTTTGGGTTCAGGATTCTGTTCCAAGGTCCCAGGACTCCTTTCATGGCAGCCAATCTTCGGTCAGTGGCTGGTATGGAAGGGATCATTAGGGAAATGATTGCCAATGAGTGTGCTGAGGGTTGGGTGTTGGGCCCCTTTGTGGCCCCACCAGTCCCACTTTTGCGGGTCTCCCCCTTGGGTGTGGTGCCCAAAAAGGCAACGCGCGAGTTCTGGCTGATTCACCACCTTTGTTACCCCAGGGGAGGATTAGTTAACGATGCTATCCTTGACCACCTTTGCTCAGTGCACTACACGTCCTTTGATCAGGCGGTCAGGGTAGTGCGGCGTTGTGGGCAGGGCGCCGAGATGGCAAAATGCGACATTAAGTCAGCATTTCGCCTTCTCCCAGTTCATCCAGATGATTTTGAGCTGTTGGGTTTCTGTTTTGAGGGCCGTTTCTACATGGACAGAGCATTACCCATGGGGTGCTCTATTTCCTGTGTGGTCTTTGAATGCTTCAGCTCCTTCCTTGAATGGGCGTTGTGTTAGCGGCTTCGCTGTCGGAACACTGTTCATTATTTAGATGATTACCTCTTCGTGGGGCCTCCGGGAACCGGCCAATGTGCCCGGCTCTTGTAGGGCTTCATTAATCTGTCTGCACATTTGGGGGTCCCCTTGGCTCATGGGAAAACTGACGGCCCTGCCAAGGCCCTCACTTTTTTGGGCATTGAACTAGATACTATCCATCAAACCTCCCGGCTGCCACTGGATAAGCTAGCCGACCTCAGGGAGAGGCTAGCCTCATTTAAAGAGTGGCACAGAGTATCCCTACATGAGTTACAGCAGTTGGTAGGCCACTTAAACTTTGCTTATAGAGTGGTGGCTCCGGGCTGGGCTTTCTTAAGGCGTCTCTGTGATGCCATGGGCAAACTAAGGCTTCCCCATCATAGGCTCAGGATAAATGCTGGGATCAGGGAGGACCTTATGGTCTGGGAAGAGTTTTTGCAGGCATTTAATGGTGTCTCCTTTTAGAGGGATGACCTTCTGCTGGAAGCGGAGCTACAGGTACACTCTGATGCTTCTGGCTCGCTGGGATTTGGGGTGTTTTTTCAGGGGCACTGGTGTGCCGAGCAGTGGCCTGCTGATTGGGTAGACCAGGGTCTCAGTCGGGACCATCCTAGTGGCGGTATTCCTATGGGGCCAGGAACTGGCCAATCACACCGTGCATTTCTGGTGTGACAATCTGGCAGTAGTTCACGTTGTGAACTCGCTTACCTCCAAGCCCCAAAGGGTCATGAAGCTGGTTAGAGCGTTCACCCTCCGCTGCTTGAAACTGAACATTGTGTTCTTGGCCAAGCATGTCCCGGAGTTAGATAATGGGGTGGCAGACACTTTGTCTCACCTGCAGATGGAGCAATTTCATCAGCTTGTCCTGGAGGCCGACATGATGCCCGCCCCGATGTCACAGGATCTATGGCAGCTTGGAAGGTTGAAGCCTACAGGGCCATCCAACTAGCCATTGCCCCCAGCATGCAGAGGTCCTATGATCGGGCGGTGAGGCAGTTTGCTGGGTTTAGGAATGAGCAGGGGGTTCATCAGGTATGGCCAATCCCGGTGGGTCACCTTACGCAGTTTAGTGTGCAGCTGCAGGTGAGGGGTTTAGCAGTGAAGTCAATTAGGGGGCAGCTGGCGGCATTAGCATTTGCCAGCAAAGCCCACAGGTTTGCAGATGCCACTGGGGACTTCCACTTCAAGAAAATGTTAGAGGGTTGGTCTAGGGAGGCAGCCAGACCACGGGATGTGAGAGAGCCCATGTCTCCAGACGTCTTGAGTGGCCTTAGCGTGCTAAGGGGTACAGTGTGCTGCTCTGGTTACGAGGCGGCTCTTTTTCATGCAGCTGCGCTCACAGCCTTTTTTGGAGCCCTTCGGTTAAGTGAACTTGTAGCCCACTCCATTAAGGATGGCTTGGGGAGGGCCTTAATGGCCTTGGATGTAAAGTTTGTGGGTGATACTGTCAATTTACAAATTAGGCGCTGCAAGACTGACCAGTTACAGCGGGGGTCGGTGATTCAGCTTGATCCTTGTGTGGACACTGAATTGTGCCCAGTCTTGGCTCTGAAGCAATACACTGCACTTCGGGGTGACGGTGAGGGGTTATTATTCCATCACAGTGACGGAGCCCCCTTGACTAAGTACCAGTTCTGGACAGTTACTGGACAGGCACTGACAAAGTTGGGAGTGCAGGACATTAAATTTGGCACCCATTCTTTTCAAATTGGGGCAGCCTCGACAGCAGCGGCCATGGGCTACCCTACCCAGGTTATCCAGCGGGTCGGCCGTTGGAGGTCTAAGGCTTATCGGTCTTACATTCGTCCTCTGGGGGCTGGGAACATCAATTGACTTGTTTTCTCTTTAGGTGCTGTGTTTTGCCAAGAAAGGCTGCAGATCCTTGTGTGCAGACACAGCATGATTTTTTGGGCAGCCCACCAAGCCAAGAGGGCAGCCATCGGGTCCCTGCTTGGGTTAAGTGAGTGTGCCACTGTGGAGTGGCAGGGCCGACGAGGCCTAAGGTGGCCGGGGCTGCTGCCTTTGCTGTTCAAGGGGAGGAGTGGTCCTCCGCCTGATATATTGGTCATTCACCTGGGGGGTAATGAACTTGGGCTTGTCAAGGGGCAGGCTGCCTGGTGGAAGCCCCTGGAAAAGTCCTGCCTCATGCTCCGCGGCAGGGGTGCTTGAAGCTTTAAGGGGGAAACCATCCACCAGGCCGGCCAGATCCCAGCCATGCAATGGATGGCTCGCATCCGGGGCAGCGGGTCTTGCCCAGACAGGTCAAGGCGGGGTCCAGGGGAGTGACCCCAGGGCTTGACCTGTACCACTGGTTAGGCCCTTGCCAGGTTTCAGTTGTTACAGTTCATGTTGTTGCCATAAATAAAAAGTGGCCCTTTATTTCCCAAGCCTTGTGCCTGCCTCTTTATTTCGACTGGGGGGGGCAATTGTTATTTATACCTCAACTCAAGATGCTTTTAAATATGAGCTACTCAAAGACCTGGGCTTCTATGCTTACCATGTATATTTATTTCCCTTGATACTGTCTTAAGGGTCCTAATGCAGTCACTGTCTCTTTCTCACTTGTTATTTCTCATTGGAATGAAGGAAAAAATAAGTTATGGAATGTTCTCTTCGTCACTTTCCTTTCAATTAACATTTTACAGTATTTTTGGCATTTATGGCATGAGTCTATCAGTGACCATACGTTCCAGCGTACTGAGCAATATTCTTGCCTTATGTTTAGTAGTATTATACTTTCCATTTTATAGCTAGCATGCTATCAGTCTCTCAGAACATATCTACCCATATGTAGTCTGATGATAGTTCTTCACCAATTACTGCTCACAGCTGCAGGTCCTCCCCAATATCATTTTCCTGATGTGTTATAGCACTTTATGCTCTATTTCCAGGCAAGCCCCACACAGCTTGTGTAAAAAAATAGCTAGCAAATAACTTACTGCCGTGACATCCAAATAGTGCTGAATATTTTCTCAGTTTTGTCAGTTGTCCAGCTGCATATTGAAAATATAAAAAAATATTCTGATTCAATAGGGAACAAATGAACCATGAACAACTTGTTTATGGCTGAGAGGTTTAGTACATATAGCAAGAACCAGATTCATGCCATCCCAGAATGCAACAAACAAAGATATCTTCTGCTCCCTCCATTCCCTTCATTACATTGATCAGTTTTACTGTGGATTGGTGAATTGTATATGAATTGTCAAATTATAACTCTGGTCTCTCTTTGTCACTGTTATCTACTAGATATTATTGCCCATATAAGCAACTTTCAGAGTAATAACAAGGATTGGACCTAATTCTAAAATACAAAGGGAGAAATCACATTTCTTGATTCAACCAGCAAAATGTCCATTAGTTTGGCAGTCCAAATTAAAGTCTCAGAAGTTTATTTTTATGGTACAGCTCAATTTTATTCATATTAGCCTCACCACCTATAGGGTCTCAGTAGAAGAAAGAAACTGTTGAATCCAAAGGATTGTGCTTCACAAACACTATAATGCAAACACTAAAACACATTCAGTGTTATAGCTAATGGCTGCTATAGACTTTTTTTTAAAAAAAATATTGTTTTATATTATACACACAACAAATACCACACACAACCCTCTCACAACATCCTATCCAATCAATTGTTAACACCATCATATTATATAATGGTTACCAAACAGAAAAAAAAGGAAAAAGGAAAGACAGAGAAGGTGGAGGGGGGCTTCCAACCAATGGCTACAAATTAACATAAAATTATTAAATCCATTTCTGAATGATAATATAATTATTCAACACCTTAGTTAAATTTTCAGATATGTGTTTCCATCCAATTAAAGTATGTTTTAAAAAGAGCTATATTCTAGAAATTCCATTAAACATACCTTTCTTCCCTGAGCAGAGCTAATTCAACAGTAGGTTAACTTAATCATATTAATCAAGATATCTCACCAAAATGCTGGAAGCAATGTGGAGAAATGGAAATTTTTCTACATTGTTGGTGGAGTTGTAAACACATTAAATTTTTTGGGGAAAAAATATTTAAAATATAGAACTGATAACCAGTTGTGCAGCGGGGCCCGTGGCACAGAGTGATAAGCTGCAGTACTGAAGCCCAAGGTCTGCTTACAACCTGAGGCTGATCCTGGCGGAAGCTGGGTTCAAGTAGCCGGCTCAAGGTTGACTCAGCCTTTCATCCTTCCGAGGTCGGTAAAATGAGTACCCAGTTTTCTGCGGGTAAAGTGTAGATGACTGGGAAAGGCAACGGCAAACCACCCTGTAAAAAGTCTGCCAAGAAAACGTTGTGATGCTACGTCCCCCATGGGTCAGTAATGACTTGCTGCTTGCACAGGTGCTTGCAACCTTAACCAGTTGTGCAATACCCAAAACCCCGGAAGTAATACTATTGAATCACTGGAATGATTCAAAAATTCCAAAAATTAGAAGAAATCTTGCTCTATCTCTATCTCAAATGGAACCAAAAAAGCATACCCACATTATCTAACTGGCATGCTTTTATTTGGGACCATTTTATAATGGAAAAGATTTCGGATTTGACATGGGAACAAATCGAAATATGTATCAAATTTTGTGACGAATCGAGTTGATTCATGTTTCACAAAACATGTTTTGTGGGGCCGTGGTTTTCACGAAATTCACGACTTTTTGGCCCGATTCATTCGATTCATGAACCATTCATGATGCCATAGAGAAAACACCGATCCATTGATTCTCTAGGCAACATAGGCCTGGAATGTCTGCAGACCTTTTGTTGCCATTGGAAACCCCAATCTTAGCCCACATAACCTTGATAGGCAGCTCTCCTTGCCAACTGGAGAGCTTCCATTCTGCTGTAAACAACAAAGAGCAGGGGGGTTAATCCCCTAGGCAACTGAGGAGATGGGCCTTCTGTATCCATGGGAACACCAATCTCATCCCTCCAAACCCTGTTGGGCAGGTCTGTCAGCCAACCACAGACCTCCTATTCTGCTCTATGTGAGGGTTTGTTATATAAGACACCTCTCTCTGCCTCATGCTTTTAGTTCCAGTAGACAGAGAGGGAGGATCTCTTGCTGGGATTTGGAGTGAGAGTGGATTTGGGAGCTTTTAGCTGGACTTGCTGCTGCTTCAAAATGACTGAAAAGCCTCTTTTTTATGTTCCTCACTTGTCCTTGCTGGGAAGGTCTTTTGGTGAGGGTACTTTTTTCCCACCATCCCACCCCAACCTACTGTCAAGCCTTTGCCTGGCTCTGGGGCCTAGCTTGACTGAGGCCTCTCTTATTTTTTTTTGCTTGTTTTTGTTTCATCTTAATTCTTTCTCTGCTCTTTTGAGGGCTCACACTCTTGTTGTTTCTTTTGGTTTTATTTTGTGCACCTCTCCTGCCTGGGCAAGTGTCTGTGTGGTGGTTTTGGGGCCCTCTCCCCAAGCCCAGTCTCAGGGCCACTGCCTGGCTCTGGGGCCCAGCTTTGTGGGTTCCAGTCAACATTTTGCAATCTTGGCCAAACTGGGAGGGTGGGTGGAAGAGAGCCTGCTGAAGTCTCCCTGTGAGTTTGGCATCTTTGGGTAAGAAGGAGGCTGTTGAAGTGCCCCTGGTTCTGATGAATCATGAAACTAACAAATCGTATCACGAAATGGGATAATTTTGTGTAAGTTCATGTTTCGTGATTCATGGAATGTGATGAAACATGAAACGCTTGTTTCGTTTTTTCCTGTTTTATGCCAATCTCTATTTCAGATCCATTAGCCCAAAGTGACAACTATCAGCACAACTCACACTTACTAGAACAATGGTTCTCAGTTCTTGATTACTTAACAAATAAG
This sequence comes from Eublepharis macularius, assembly GCF_028583425.1. NCBI lineage: Eukaryota > Metazoa > Chordata > Lepidosauria > Squamata > Eublepharidae > Eublepharis > Eublepharis macularius. The sequence continues at coordinate 123,968,513 of NC_072792.1, forward strand.
GATACTAAGATAAAAGACAAAGCGAAAATAGATCTTTACTTTTCATTGGCATAACTGTGACTAACTTATGGTTCTCCTCCATGTTAATGTATTGTTCAGTCCACCGGATAAAAACGTTGAGTTCTTTGGTATAAGAGATAGGTAGTGCACCTATGTATGAAGCTGTATTCTTCATTTTCTTGTTAAATGTTATTCATTATTGTTGGTGTTTGTTAAAGTTTTGAAAAGTTTGAAAACATGAATAAAATACAATTTAAAAAAACAGTAGGTTTTATTTGTTCCCAGGTTATTTAAACAATTTCTGTAAATATTAATTTCCAAAAAATTGCTATAACTAGATAGGAACACCATATATGTAAAAACATGCCTAATTTACCACAACCTCTCCAGAATTTTTTATTCTATGTTTTCATTACATGGGCCATCCTAACTGGGATCAAATACCACAATTGAGACACTTTTAATGCATGTTCTTATAATCCTCCTGAAATTGGGAAATATGGAAATCATTGAAATATTTGTTTTCAATCCTTGTCATTAAATTTAATATTCAATTCTGCTTCCCAATTCTTTTTAATCACCTGCACCATAATTCTTCTCTGATTTAATAATATCCTTTACATTTTAGTAATTAATTTCCCCTCCCCATCTATATTTCAAATTAATTCTTCAAATTCAGTTAATGGTCTGTTTAATCGATCTTAACAGCCTTCTTTTGGAGAAAACTTAAAATTTGCTGATTCAGCAGCCATCCTTACTTCAATCCCAAATTGATTACTGTTATTTAATAGCATTATATTTGCATTTGTTAAGGTTATTTGATTGAGAAAAGACTCTCTGCACCATGAACCATAACTTTTAATTGAAACAAATTTTGGAATGATACAAAATGGAGGTCAATGGGGAAATCACTGGGTATAATACCCTTTTCCATTTCTTCCATAGAGTCATGGAGAGTTGACAGTGAATTCAACTTTTAATTTTTCACACAAAGCATTTTATATAAGTGATATCCTCCCATCTCTTTAAGTTTAAAATTCTCTAACTCTAGCAACTTACTTCCTTAGAAAAGGATAAACAAGGGATTAAATGTTTCGATTGATATACATCATAATATAAAGAAATGTTCAGAATGCCCCACTCTTCTTCTCGAATAGGGTGATACCTTAAAAGTTTTGCTGTTCTTGGGTTTTTAGAGTTGAAAATAAATTGATCTAATTTTAATTGCCAGTTCTTCCAAAATCTTGTCCAATATACGGAAAGGTGACACATAGAATAGATTTTGGGAAAACAGATACTTTAATCATTGCAACTCAAGTAGTGACAGATATTTTCTGTTTTGCCCATCAAATCAGTTCCATTTTTATTTGCCTCCACAATATTTTATAAATATATTGATACATTTTATTTAAGTTTTTTGGAATAAATATTCCAAGATATATAAAGCTTGTATGTGCTAGGGGTATATTTAAAGTGTGAGAGGCTTTCAATTGAATTGTAGGGGGAATATTACAGCATAACATATTAGATTTTGTAAAGTTAACTCTAAGGTCCAAAATGTGATTGAATTTTAGAAGTTCTTCCTTTAAAAGTGTATAGCTTCTGTCAAATTTGGAATAGATAACAACATATTGCCCATATACATTGTTAGCAGATATTCTTTTTCTCCACATTTAACTCCTCTGATATTTTGATTAGACCTTTATTAGCTAGTGGCTCCAAAACTAAAATAAAAACAATGGGTAAAGTGGGCATCCTTCTTTAGTACCACAGTTAATATTTTTTTTTGAGCCAGAAACACAATTATTCATTGTTATACCAGTGGTATATGATGAATAGATAGCCAAAATGGCATTATTACATTTATTTCCAAATTCATAAAAAATTAATACCTTTTAACAGTCATCTGAATCAACTGAATCAAAAAGTAACTGAATTAAAGGCTTTATAGAAATCTAGAGCTAATAATGTTAATTCTAAATTTTTTAGAATGAAGCAAGAGACGACAACTTTCCTGATGGCATCCACAATAAAAAGTTTCTAAATAAAGCCATATTGATCTAGATTTACTGAAGTTGGTATACAGGCTCTCAATTTAGATGTTAACATTTTAATAAAAATTTTATAATCTGTATTCCTCAATGAAACCAGGTGATAAGATTCCCTGGATGTTGGATCTTTATTTAATTTGGTATTAAAACTCCATTCGCTTCCTACCAAGAGGGAGGCAATGGAGAACCTTTCACGATTGCATTAGAGGAATATATGTTGTTTATATATATGATTGCACGTTTGTGTATTTTATTTATTCATTAGTTATTTCATTTGATCATGAGCTCTTTTTTGTCATTATTTGCTTTACATTAAGGAAATATATTTCTGTTTTAACCACAGGATTGCTTTATGAGTGAATACAATACAGTGCTGCTTATATAGAGCTTTCTAGTTCTAAACTATTTCTATTTGAAACATATATTTTTAATTGTTCATCATCATGCTTTATGAGTCCTATTTTTATCTTAAATCCTTACATAATCCTACTGCAAGCAAATTTCAGTTCCCAATAGATACTGTTTCACAGAGGCTCCATAATGCCCGAGTTCTTTAAACTCTTACAAATATGTACACAACAGTAGTCAATCTTGCTGAAAAATTAATCTAAGTAATTCACAGAAAGCATATAGTAAAGAAAGAATTGCACACTCTAGAGAATGAGCCATGTGAATGGGACCTATTTCCCTCTTTCATCATACCTTCATATGGGAGTAGACTGAGTTTAAGAAAGAAAACAGCACTCCTGGTCCGCATACAGCACGCTTACCCGGGTGCCACCATTTGCCCTCCTGCATGGAGGAACAGAGAGCCTTGCTTCCCGAGCATCCAGGCATCCTTTGATGGGGTGGGGCCTGGGCCTATTTAGGCCAGCTCTGCCTCCACTCCTTCAGCAGTTGTGCCGAAAGCTTGACCCACACTCCTCTCCCCTTTTTATTAGCAGTACAGGACTAGCCGGTCGCTGTTTCACAGGGCCAGGTAGGAATCTTTTTGCATCTTGCATGATTGGCTCCTTGGCATGGTGTGTTTTTTGCCTTCCTTGTAATGCTGATTAGTAAGTTTTTGTTTTATAGTTAGCAGTTTTTAAGGTTCCTGGCAGGTTAGTTTGGGTAGGCAGAGCAGACCAGTGAGCACCCGGTGGCACCTCCCCATTGGTGGGGAATGGGGGTCTGTCTTGGATCGGCTGGTGGGCTGTATGCCTGCCAGCTGAGAGGGCAGACTGCCCGTGGGACCCCCTGTACAAGTCCTTCCCTCGGGCTTCACAGCTGGGGTGTATGGAGCTTGAAAGGGGGGAACCATTCGCCTGGCCGGCCGGGTTAAAGCCATGTACTTAGATGGCTCGCGCCTGGGGCAGGGGGTGCTTGCCCATGCAGGCAAGGAGGAGGTCCATTTGATCCCTTGGCTTGACCTGTACTGCTAGTTATATACCCTTGCCGTTCTTAAGTTATTATTGGTCAATAAAAGGCTCTGTTTTTACCCAAGCCTTGTGTCCGTCTCTTCATTCCAAATACGGGGGCAAAATATATCTTCACAATTCCTCACTTGTAGAAGTTGCTAACATAGATTGTATATCCTGATTATGGAATGATCTGAATATTGGATCGGGGTGGGAGGGGGGGAATGCAAGCAGTAACATATTAATTTTCTTTGAGAACTTTGTATATCACCTTTCTCTGGACTACATGAGCCTCAGAAAGCTGGAACAGCAGAGGAAGAAGAAAGCAGCATGATAGCAATGTGTTTGTGGGGAGGAGTCAAGTCCAGCATAGCAAACAGCAAGAAGTATAGCTGTGGACAGAGATTCAAGTAGGTTGTTAAGTGGACTTCTCTTACTTCCTCTCTGCCAAATTTCTCCCTGAAATCCAGCAATCCATTTCTATTCTTCTTTTTAGGAGTTTGGGTCAGTTTCAAATCAATTCCTCTTTCATGACCATGATTCTATTTAGATCTCTAAGAAGTAATATATTTATTTATTCATATGCTACAAGCATAGTTGAAAATTAAGAACAAGATAAGCTTCTTAAAAAAAAACAATTTAATGCAAGCCAAGACTTGTCTGAACATATCCTCGCTGTATCAGACTACTTTTTACCCTTTGTATCATACTATCATGTTACAACAACAGGCAGAAATCCACAGATGAGAAAATCTACACTATCACGTATTTTAAAAATATTCAAAGATAAGTTAATGAGGACTCAAAAGGAATTCCTCTTCTGAAAGAGGAAAAGAGAATAAAAGGAACCAATTGTGATATCTAAAAATGAAAATTTTGGAAAAAAGAAAATCCCATTGCCCATAACAACTGTAGATTCAAGCTGATCCAGGAGACACTAGGACCAGAAGTAGGAGGTGTAATTATGATCAAGTAAGGGATTAAGCTCACCACAGTTACTGTTCCAGAGAAGGAGGCTCAGCAAAGCTAGACTGTTCCTCCAGCTTGGGCAGAAAAACACACTGTGTTTGTCTATTCCCTCTTTATGAAGACAGGAACGGTTAGTGTTAATCATAATTAACAGATGATCTGATGTTTTATCACGATTTATTAGCTGTTGGCCAAATCTGGCTGTTAGCTAATTTTTCTTTTTATCTTCCATCACACATTTAACAGAAGGAGAGTGTGAACATGGAAAATAACACTATAGGGACAGATAGAAGAGTGCCCAGGTGTGCCCTCTTGACTGAGATAGTGGGTTAACTAGACAATCACAGGTCTACAACAGTTCAAGAGTAGGATTATTGTCAGTGGTTGTAAAGATATGGTAGAACCAACACAGAGGAAGTTAGTTAAAATGGGAAACCTGTCCCTTCACACAAACAGAAAAGTTTCATTCATTCCTTCATTTTTTGTTTCTTGTCTGCCTTTGTCACTGAAACTCAAGAAAGATCGCACATTTGAAATTTGAAAACAAGCATAAATCTGAATACAGAGATGAAAGATTGCTGAAACAAAGCATAAGTAATTTCACATGACATCTTTACTGATATAGAAACTATCCACATATGACCATATCTACATCAGCAAACAATGCCGAGCAGTACAGTCTACAGCCACTGTCTCTTTACCGAAGAATCCCTCTGAGCTATTTCTTATAGAACAGCCCTTTTAATAATTTTTAAAAATCTTCCTGAACAATTAAGTTTTGCATACTTTGCTGAAACCCAGGAGAAAGGGAGCTTTCCTGACCTCTTCAGGCAGTCCATTACATGATTTTGCCCAACTTCAGGGTGGTATCTTCAGAAGACTCTGTTCATATGAGCAAAACTGCTGTGGTGGAGCATCAGGGAAAAGGTAATCCAGCAGATATGCAGAACCAAGGCTATGAAGTGCTTTGTATATGATAGTAAAAACTTTGAATTGGGTAGTCAATGGAGTGACTGCAGACTGGGTGTAGAAATGTTTCCTAATGTCCAGCTGGTACCTTCCCTCCTGTAGTTTGAACCCATTGTTTCAATTCCTAACTTCTCTTGCCAACAGGAACAGCTTTCTTTCCTCCTCAAAGGGACAGCATTTTAAATACTTAAAGAGAGCAGTTATGTCTCCCTCAGCCTCCTCTTCTCCAAACTGAGCATCCCCAGGTCCCTCAGTTTTTCCTCATAGGGCTTGCTCTCCTCTGCACCCATTCCAATTTGTCTACATCCTGTTTGAAGTGAGGCCTCTTAACTTATGTCATGTTCCTCCAATAATGTTGTCATCTTGTTTATTTATTCACAGGTGTCAACCTCTTTATGCCTCTCCCCATGCAATATTTTTTGTGTTCTTTGTCAAAGTACCCAAATCTCCATATTTTAGCTCTGAAAACCAACCAGTGTTTAATGATCTGTCAAAGCTCAGGTTCAGAGACGGAGATCATTTACAGAGAAGTGTATCTATATTCAACATAGCCAAACAAGGATTTCTATTTTTAATGTGGTTGTTCTCCTTATTAACATGCTATGAACTAGATGAATCACAGCCCTATAATTAAGCTATTGAAAGGAAATATAAATGGATACATCAGAGATGCCTCAAAGCTGTCAGTAATACAATTTATCTCTTAAAAACTCTTTGAGAAAGTTAAAGAAGATAATATAATACGCACATGATGGGGCCATCCAGGCTGAATGTCATGATCAAATAAACTGGAAGAGAAATATGTGACTGAAAATAATAAATTCTGTATAGCTACTCATCCTTAAAATAGACTAATCTTTAAAAATATATTATATGAACTGAAAGTATACTACCTTTATGCTAGAAATGTAAAAGCAAAAATTATTCAGTGGGTTCTGTTATTATGTCCAAAGCGCTTCAAAAATAAGTAGTAAAATAAAAATTCTGGGTTGGATCCAACCAACTTTCCTGCTGATAGAAATAGGAGGAGGCATTTTGTCTGACTGTCTCCAAAAGATTAAGCTGTGGGTTGGATCTGAATGGAAAAGGCTATAACAGATGTGGTCTGTAGTAAAGAGGAAATGCAGTAGAGGGGGAAAAATGGCTGCGGCCAACCCTCTATATTCACAAATGGCCAAATTGTAGCAGCAAGACCAAGGGAATGGTGTTCCAATATTTAGTTGTGTGTCCTTCACATACCACTTTCACTGTTTTCTCCTGTTTTCTTCCTTGTTGACTTTCTCAGAGTACCCATAAGCAACTAGGCCTCATCTGATGGCAATCTTCTATCTCATGGTTGCCAAGGAGTGATCGTTACCTTCAGTCCTTACACATACATTTCTTTTAATCTCTTTATATAGCCTTCAAGGATACTACAGATTTTTTTTAAAGTTTTTATTGAATGGGTTAACATACATTCTACCAATCATTTTACAACATGTTTTCCCATTATGTTGATATATGTAGCCCACCCCCTCTCCCTCCCCCCTTTTCTATGTTGACTCCCAACAGCACTATGACTCCTTTATTTCTTATCATTAACTCTACGTTACTTTCATTTGCTCCCCTAGTGGGAATGAAGAGACAGACAACGTGGTTGGAACTAAGGGGCACTTTATTATAACAACCTCAACATTAACATTAACCAAACTGCGGCAAGGGTAAAGCGGTACATGTCAAGCCACGTGATCACTCACAGACCCCCGCCTTGACCTGTCTGGGCGAGCCCCGAAGCCCCGGGTGCGAGCCATCCCTAGAGATGGCTAGGAGACCCGGTCAGCCAGGCAACATGGTTTCCCCTTCCAAGCTCCTAATCCTCAGCCGTACAGCAGTGAGGCAGGACTTGCGCATGGGGTTAACCTAGGCAGCCTGCCCACGCGTGCTGGCAGGCGTCACAAGCAGTACCAGCCGCTCCGAGCAGGCTCCTCTTCCCCACAAATAGGGAAGCGCCAAGGGTGCTCACCGGCCCGCTGCCTAAAGCCCAACTCTATCCCGCCAGAACACCTAAACAAGCACCACCCTAATCCAATTCCTATACTCCTGCAATGGTGAAAGGTAGGCGAAAAACCCCCCATCCAAAGCCAATTAGGATGAAAGAAAAAAATTCCTACCTGGCTCCAAATAACGGCAGCCGGCTATCCTACACCAAAAACAGGGTGAGGAGGGTGGGCCGAGCTCTCTCGCAGCGACTGAAGCTGTGTGGGCAGAGCAGCTGAAACGGCTCTAAGCTCCGCCTACGCAGCAAAGCCCCGTATGCCCGGGAAAGCTCTGCTCTCCATCCCAGCAGGAGAGCAAAGGATGACCCCCTCCTTAAGCAGCTTAAGCTGCATGGAGGTAGGTCGAATAGTGGGAATGAAGACACAGACAACGTGGTTGGATCTAAGGGCCACTTTATTATAACAACCTCAACATTAACATTAACCAAACTGCGGCAAGGGTAAAGCGGTACAGGTCAAGCCATGTGGTCACTCACAGACCCCCGCCTTGACCTGTCTGGGCGAGCCCCGAAGCCCTGGGTGCGAGCCATCCCTAGAGATGGCTAGAAGACCCGGCCAGCCAGGCAACATGGTTTCCCCTTCTAAGCTCCTAATCCTCAGCCATACAGGAGTGAGGCAGGACTTGCGCATGGGGTTAACCTAGGCAGCCTGCCCACGCACGCTGGCAGCCGTCACAAGCAGTACCAGCCGCTCCTAGCAGGCTCCTCTTCCCTACAAATAGGGAAGCGCCAAGGGTGCTCACCGGCCCGCTGCCTAAAGCCCAACTCTATCCTGCCAACGCGAGGGCCAAGCCTCCGCTTAGGCCCTTGCACCCCACTATTGGCCTAAGGCCAACCGAAACCCTTGCCGCAAATCATTGAGGAAAATATCGTTGCCGGCCTCTGACAGGTGTACCCCATCACTACGATAGAGGCCGGCAACCATGGCCCTAATCCTGGGGTGAGGTAAATAAATGCCTAAACCCTCCCCAAGGGCCTTCTGAATGGCCCTATTGGCTTTCATCCTGGCCCTTTCAATAGCTTGCCGTTCCATTGCCTCGTGCCACACTTTGCGAGGCAACATGGCCGACCACATTATGAGGACCCCAGGCCACCGCAACAAAATTTCCTGCATGTCCCATTCGGCCTGCAGTGACAGAGCGCTACCATGAATAAACCCCAGGTCATTCCCCCCTAAATGTATTACCAATATGTGCGGTATGGGTCCCTGCCGCTGCTCAAATAACAGTGGCAAAAAACCTGGCCAGCGCATGCCTCGCCGGCCCTGCCACTCTACCGAAGCCCATTCACTGAGACCCAGCTGGGACCCAACAGGAGCCCACTTGGCCCGATGGGCCGCCCAAAACACCACGCTGTGCCCGCAGATCAAAATTCGTCACTTCTCTCGGCGAGACACAGCACCTAGGAAACATCAATTAGTAAACTCTTAAAATCGATTTAACGGACGAACATAGGACCGATCAGCAGAGGATCTCCACCTGCCTACTCCCTGAATAGCCTGCACCGAATACCCCATTGCCGCCACAGTGGACACCGCCCCAATTCTAAAAGAATGGGTTCCAAACATAACCCCCACCAGCCCTAACATGGCCAGTGCCCATTCAGTTACCGCCCAAAATTGATAACATGTCAGGGGGGAACCGTCCTCATGGCAAAATAAAGCCCCAGGGTTACAGTTCCTAACCCGCATATATCTGCATAGTGCCCTAACCGGGCACAAATCCCGGTCAACGCACATCCCCAAGTGAATGGTCACCCCCCCCCTCCGCTTCTGATCTGTCTTGGATTTCCTGATTAAAATGGCAACCCCACCATCAACAAATTCAATATCTCCCAACCTGAGAGCTCGGTCGGACCTGTCAGTCTTAGACCTAGCCACCAATTTGCTGATGCGCAAAGCCCCCAAAAAGGCTGACAATGCAGCTGCGTGAAACAGCCGAACCTCAAAGTCCGAGCTGCACACTGTACCCCAAACAGAGATAAGTCCTTTAAGGACTGTGGGTGATATCAGTACCCTGGGGTCAACACGGGGGCCAGCCTCACGCGACCAACCCTCTAACATTTTCCGAACTCGAAAGTCCCCCGTGGCCTCTGAGAACCCCCGAGCCTTACTTATAAATGCTAACGCCGACAACTGGCCCCTGATGGACTTAACCGCCAATCCACGCCCTTTCTGATACACACAAAAACATATCAGATGCTCAATAGGAATGGGCCAAGACTGCTGCAGGCCCTCCTCAGTCCTAAACCCCACGAATTGCCCTACCACTCTGTCGTAACTGCGACGTGTGCTGGGTGCCACTGCAAGCCTTATGGCCCTGAACGCTTCGGCCTCCCAAGGAGCCATAAGTCGAGGGGCATCTGTGCTGGAACCTGGTTCGCCTCTGGAGCAAACTGCCAAAACCGCCCCATCTGTTGGCGAGACAAAGCGTCTGCCACACCGTTGCTCACACCTGGAACATGCTTGGCTTTAAACAAAATGTTCAGGTGGAGACACAGCAACGTAAATGCCCGAACCAGCCTCATGACCCGCTCGGATTTGGAGGATAAAGAGTTGACTACCTGCACCACAGCCATGTTGTCACACCAAAAGTGAACAATGTGGTTTGCCAACTCCTTGCCCCAGAGGTGAACTGCCACGAGGATGGGGAAAAACTCCAAAAAGGTCAGGTCATTAAGTACTCCCGTAGCACCCCACACTGGTGGCCATCGTTCAGCACACCAATGCCTGTGGAAATACACCCCAAAACCCATGGAGCCAGAGGCATCAGACGTGACCTGCAGGTCCGCCTCTAACAGCATGTCCTCCCTCCAAAAAGTAACCCCATTGTATTCCCCAAGAAAATCGGACCATACGTCCAAATCTTCCTGCATCCCCCTAGAAATCCTAAGGCGATGATGTGGGGCCCGAAAGGCCGACATGGCATCGCACAGGCACCGCAGAAAGGCCCTTCCGGGTGCCACCGCCTTGCATGCAAAGTTGAGGTGGCCCACGAGCTGCTGGAGCTCTACTAAGGAAACCTTACGCTTTGCCCTGAATTCTTGGAGCCTAATCTTAAGGTCCGCAACCTTGTCCGGGGGAAGACGAAAACACTGATGCAATGTGTCTATCTCAATACCCCAAAATGTTAATACTGGGGAGGGACCTTCAGTCTTTTCCCCCGCCAGAGGAACACCCAGCTCCTCTGCCATTCGAGTGAAGGTGCTCAGAAACCGGGCACACTGCCCAGTCCCAGCCTCCCCAGCGAACATAAAATCATCTAAATAATGACAGGAACTGCAGCTACCCGCCCTGCGCTGCAGTTCCCACTCCAAGAAGGAGCTGAAACACTCAAACGTTGCACAGGAAATGGAGCAACCCATCGGCAGGGCTCAATCCATATAATACTTTCCTTCAAAACAGAATCCAAGCAACTCAAAATCATCAGGGTGCACCGGGAGAAGATGAAAGGCCGACTTAATGTCGCATTTTGCCAACTCCGCACCCAGGCCACAGCGGCGCACCACCCTGACCGCCTGATCAAAAGATGTGTAACGAACTGAGCACAAGTGCTCAGGAATGGCATCGTTCACAGACTCACCTCTCGGAAAGGACAGGTGATGAATAAGGCGGAACTCACCAGCCGCCTTCTTAGGCACCACGCCTAGTGGGGAAACCCTCAAGTTGGGAACTGGGGGGGTATCAAAGGGGCCCAGCACTCGGCCCTCAGCACACTCCTTGCCTATCTTATTCCTCACCAGGTCCTCAAGCCCTACAACCGAACGCAAGTTTGAACACATAAAAGAAGAACGTATTCCTTGAAATGGAATTCTAAAACCAACGGAAAAACCCCTTAACAAAAACATCACATCCTGTTTGCGCGGATAAGCTTGCAAAAGCCGCTCAAGGACCCTCAGCCTTATTGGGCTGGGTCCCTTTACCCTGAGCTGATTGCTTAGCACTGCCCCCGCCCCCCCTCCTCGACCCCCTCCTCCCTGCCTAGTTTTAGGGCAGGAATTGTAGGGGTGGAAACCAGCACAGGAGGGGCATTCGTGCTTGAATCTGCATGGTTTCCGGGAACAGGCTCCCTTAAATGCAAATTCCCAACACAACAGCCAGGGTTGAACCGGCTGCCCCGCTGCAGAGCAGGTGCTGGGCACAGAAGCAGAAGAAGATCGCTGCACCACGCGCCCGCTGTCCGAGCGATCCCCCAGGTTAGGCTTTGATGGCGACATCACCGACAGCCAAAGCTGCTGGTGAATCCTATCCCAAGGCATGCTGGGGTTAAGTGCAGCCCTCATCCTGAACTCCTCATCATGCTGCATTCACTCAGCACCTGAGAAGCCAGTGTAGCCTTTGTATATGATATCTAAGTACTGAAAGAGAGCTGTAGCCCTCTGGGGCTGAGCCCTCACGATCACCCCTGCATATATGAGGAAACCAGGGAGCCAATTGTGCCAATTCCTATCGACATGCCTCCTTTTAAGCCTCTCTTTATCTCTGTCATCTAAGTCATCTTTGTCCTTCTTTTCCAATTCGCGGAAAAGAAGGGAAAAGATGTCTACATACTCCCCCTCGTGTTGCCTGGGTTAGATGATCACCCAGTGGCAGCCCAGTGTCGCCAAAGGGGAGAGCGTTGAAGGGGACATTGCCGTATGACAATGGGGCATACGGATAGAACCCCCAAGGAGCTCCCTGGTACCCAGGCCACAGCCCAGCCTGGGGCTGCCCCCACGCAACGTCCATACTGCCCCAGGCAGCTGACGATGGGCCCCCCTGTTGCGTGCCCGCAACACCAGACCCAGGCCCAGACCACGGGCAATGAACCCCGGACACCCAAGGCAAGGGCAACTGCGGGTAGCCGCCAGAAGCTGCTGGTTGAGGCCCCCGCATCTCATTATGCCCCCAAGGCCCCCAAGGCCAAGGGAAAGTGTTGTGTGATGTGACATCCTTACCAAAGGCTTCAGCAGGCTCAACTGCCAATGCAACTGGCGCCGGATCTGGAACATCCCCGCGGTCCACATCAACCGGCTGTTGCTCCACTCCTTCGCTCTGCCCCGCTGCCACCATGCTTCTGCTGGACTCACCGGCAACTGCATCTGTGGCCCCTTCCAAGGCAGAAAGACGCCTTAATATTTCTTTATTGACTGCATCCCTAGATGCCCCACGTATGGCCTAGGTCGCTCCCTCACAGCCACCACCCCAATGGAGACACCTTTTTCCTTCTCCAGAGCAGCCAACCTCCTTAAAATATCCTGCTGAGCCACCCCATCACCCTCTTCCCCAGAGGAAGACCCTGCAGGCACAGGCCTCTTAGCCGGGACCTTTGCAGCTGGCTTCTTGCCCTTAGAAGGGCCACCCCCTTTTTTAGGAGGCATCCTCACCCCCACCAGGCCACAGCCAAAAACCTCTCCTAATTAAAATGGCCGCCGGGAGGAGGCTACCGATAACCCAAAATGGCCACCAGCAATCACTCCCCAGGAAAAGGGGTGGGGTGGGGGAATGTAGCCCAATACACCCCAACACAACCTGGCCAACCAACCAACAATGGGTGTAAAGGCAGAGGGGAGAGCCAGAAACTCACCCAAGGGGGGGGGCTCACCTAATTGCCGCTCCAGCAATAAAAAGCCCACCTTGGTGTAACCTAGACCACCCGTGGGGGGGTATTTAATAGCAAATGCCACCCTCAAGCGAGGGCCGTCCCCTAAAGCGACCCTGGGCCAGTACCACCCCCCGTTAAGGCTACCCCCTGTTAAGGCTCCCAAAGCCACCACCCAATCCACTGGGCCGTTAAGGCCTGACTCAGAAGGCCAACAAGCGCCGGGACGCGTGGCCCGCAGCAACACGGGCCGCTAGGAAGCCACCGCCGCACTCCTTGCCGAGCGCTATACCATGCCACTGGGCCCACGAAGGCCCCAAACTAAGACCCTGAACGCGCCGGTGCACACGGCACAATGCCGACACCAGCCGGAGTAAAGAAGCCGCAGCCGCTCTCCCTCCTTGTATCCCGGTCGCTCCTCGCTTGCTGCTGCAATGCAGCAAACAAAAATGCCACTGCCGCTTGCTGCCACTGCTCCAAAAGCCCGGAGAAGGGACGCACGTCCTTCTCCCCCGAGCTCTCTCGCAGCGACTGAAGCTGCGTTGGCAGAGCAGCCGAAACGGCTCTAAGCTCCGCCCACGCAGCAAAGCCCCGTATGCCCGGGAAAGCTCTGCTCTCCATCCCAGCAGGAGAGCAAAGGATGACCCCCTCCTTAAGCAGCTTAAGCTGCACGGAGGTAGGTCGAATTGTCCCTATAATAAAAGGCAAAATTCTAGCTTATTCTTTATCATTACATTTCTATAATTATCAATAGACTACTCTTATCCTATCAGATCCCCTTTAATTCCAAATAAATTTTGATTTTAATTTTCCCCCAGTCTATAAAAAAGTTCACCTACATTTCTTCTCATAACTTCCTTATCAATCTATTCATATCCACCATATACAACAGTTTAAATCCAATCTTCAACCTATTACAATTTGTTACACTTTTGCTTTAGGTTCAATCCCTTAAAAAGTACTTATACCTTGTAACTAAAAACTTATTGCTTCAGGTAATTCCATCTATAGTTTCATTCTTATATTTCTATCTCTCTACATCTTTAGCAAATAAATTTTGCTTTTACATTTTTCCCAATCTATAGAAAGAAATAAAAATTTTACTTGAATATTGTTCTCCTTATTTTCTTATCAATTTGTTCATTTAACTTTACATTTTACGTTTTTCAAATTGTTCATTTATCTTTCATTATCAATTTGTTCCTTTAGCTTTACATTTTTACCATAAATTCAGTCCCATGAGAAGCTCTTATAGCTTAAAGCTGAAAACTTAGTCCTTTAAGTAAATCCCATTTGTAACTTGAATCTTATGCTTCTGCCTCTTTTCCGGGTTTCATCTTCCACTTGAACAATATTGTCTCTTGGTAAATTCTTCTGTTGTACATAACTGGAGTTGACTCTGTATTTCATGTTTGTTGTTGACTCTTCTGATTGCTTCTTTAAAAATTCTGCCAAAACTTCAATCATTTGTTCCTGCACACTCTGCATTGTTTCCCCTAGCATATCGCGAGTTCCCAGCTTAATGCCTGTAGTTTTGTACTCAATTACTGCCACACGATCTTGAAATGCTTGTTTTTCAACTTTTAAGCTAGATGTCAAATCGGTGTTTTTTTGCTCCATCTCTTGAGCTGTCTGCTTTGTTACTTGTAGCTCATTCTTCACCTCTTCTTTTGCTTTTAGTACATTCTTTATGTTTTTAATCAAACTTTCTTCCATTTTCTGCATAGATTGGCTTAATTCTTCATAGCCCTCTGTGACTTTTCCCCCCAGCGATTCTATAGCCGTTCCTATGGCAACCTGCCACTCCTTCTCTACTTTCTTCATAGTTCTACGCTGGTTTCTTCCCCACCCCAGATAACCTTTTTATCTTTTATTTTAAAAATCCAAACTACTTTAATCTCACCAAATGTCAGGCGGAGAGTCTCTATGGTAGCTTGCTTCGTTCTTTTCCCTTCCGGAATGGTGTGTATCCACTTCCTTTTGTCCTCTCGTTGCTATATCTCGCATTGTTTCCTTTGTTTTCCTTCCGAGGTCTTCTTTGCTGTTTCCACTTCCTTCTTACTCTCCAGATTAAGCCTCTCTAGGCAGTGTCACTCGTTCTCCTTGCATTCTAGTCTCTCACGATGTTTGCTCCACAGCTTCTCAGCCTCCTCCTCTTTTCTCACTGCCAGTTATCTCTTCCAAAACCGCAGGTATGCATAAACAAAAATTAATTTAACTTCTTTTACGCTTTATAGTATATCAAATTCCACTTTTTCTTTCCAAATGCCTTGCTCCTTTCTTGTTCTATCAACTCAGTCCACAATTTTAACTTTTAGTTAAATCTCTCTTCTCATTTTAAGTCCGAAAGCAAGATAAAGATCTTTTACCTCAATTTGTTCCGTTTGGGTCTTTCGTGCTGTTTCTTTCATTTCAAATTGGCCAAATCTGGTTCTGAAGCTTGGTTTCTGGCGACCTTATGCCGAACAAATGACTCAAAGAGTACTGCAGAGATTTTAGCTCACCCTTCTCCGAGGGGACCTCAAGGCGATGAGGAAAATTCTTTATCCAGGACCTCCCCCGTTGCCGAGATCACTCACTCTCAGGGTCTCGTAGCATTCTAGCTCCTCTTCTACCTGTAGAGGAGTGGCAGCAGGTGATCTAAGCACCTGGCCTGCCCAAACATTCACTCTTGATGGTCCAGATCCCTGGACCGCATCAGGTCGCCATTATCCAAACCGGAAGTCCCCAGGATACTACAGATTTCAAAACAGCATTCAAATTGATCATAATAAAATCGTTCATTTACATGTGTGTTAACATCTTCAACAGACTTTTTGGGATGTTTTTGTTGGAAGTTCACATTGAATGTCATGCCATGGAGCTTGCTTCGCCACAGTAATTGTTTCTGCAGGCTTCTAAGTATTTAAGCCAGCTTTCTATGTATTGGGTTCCCCAGTGTAGTGCCATGAGAGTCATGGTGTAGATGGGGCCATTGTAAATTAGGGCTTGTTATTGGCAGGTCTCATTCAAAGGATTTTGTCTATGACTATTTTACAAAGGAAGGTGGGAAGTATTACATTTGACTCATTCTCTTGTGGCAGCCATTTGGGGTTTGCCTCTGGTTTCTGTGTCTGTCAGGCTGTGGCATCCCAGTTAGCCAGAGTCTGCCTTCTTCCCTTCTGCAAGAAGCCAAAGTCTCTTGATTTCAAAAGGTTTATTAGAAAGACAGCATTCAGGCTCAGAGGTCCACACTCCAGAACCAAGATAGTCCTAGCTGAACACAAGCTTTGTTAGGAATGAATTACAAAATGAAAGTTGTTACACATCCAACCCTCTGATTCCAGCCTCCCCCCAGAGTTCACATTGCAGGGCACTCCTCTGTGGGAACACTGGTTCGTCAAGGTCAATGCTTAAGAAAAACAGATAAGACGCAGCATCCTCTCCCATAGAAAGTGCAGTCCTGGCATGGCTAGACCTGGAGGGAGAGAAAGACTAAACAACTACAGGAATTAACATGGTGTGACTTAGGTTACATTCTCATAGCATGACAGATCCTGACAGTTTAACATGGCGGAACTTAGGTCAGGTCCATGACTCAGTAACTTTAGAACAAAGGCATCATTCTTTAGGACATAACTTTGGTCAGGTTAAGAACTCTGAATATGACAGATCCTGACAGTGGCAACTATTTGGAGTGGCACACAACACCCTCTCTCAAAAATTCCAAAGGTTCATAAAGGTTGGGTATGTTTTCCTGAGGGTCATCATGAGTCTGCACAACCAGAATTGTAGTTATAAAGGTAAAAATCTCAAGTAGCCTGTCAATTGGCAAGTCTCCCCACATCCACCCAAACCCATACAGACAGCACCATATTGTATATGTGTGAATTAAAGACACTTGAGCAGTGTCTTTTCTACTAACTGAGTCTTGTGGCATGATACATCAAAAAAAGAGTAGGAAGGGGAAAGCCAGGCAACCTCAAGATGCCTGTTTTGTCTATTAAGTTTTAATTACAAGAATCTGGTGGTGGGTGCCAGGGTGAGAGTGTTGCAGGGAAATGTGAATGTACAAATTGTTCCTAATCCTGACTCTTGAACTGCCATTTGCCACCTATGATCACCAAGACAGGCATCAATAAGGGACACAGAACATACGTGACAACTTCAAATAACTGATTATGATCTATCAATGTTTTGTGTGCTTAAAAATGTGGTAAACTGCAAACAGTGAAGTGGTGGGGGAAGATGGGAGCAGGCAGGGGAAGCTGCTGGTGACATTCATCATGTTGGTGCATGGTCACAAGTTACAACCTAGTGAACTGAAGCATAGTTTATGAAGGCAGAATAAAAATGCTCAAAATACTTGCAATCAAATTTGGAATGCTTGATAAACACTGTTAGTTTTGCAAGTTAGGCAGGCAAAATAGATAAGTCCAAAAATACCTGTGAAACAATACCTGCAATACTCTGCCCACCACCAAGTCAATTTAACTCATTTGTAAGTTGTTGTTTTTTTCATCTCTCAGGTAGGTTTGACAGATGGTAAAGATGAAAGAGAGATGGACTCCAGAATGCAATGTGAAAATATACTTGTGCAGTGCATTTGTGGTGCAATTTATAACAATAGGAAGCAATCGAAAAAGCAAACATTTGTTTAAGTGTTCAAGGCTGCTGCTCATTTTGGGGACCTCAGACATAGGGGTTTACACTCCTTTACTGTGTATAATTGCACATCTCACAGGAATTTGTGACAACAGAGACTTATGAAAATAATAGGATACAGTGGATAATCATAGTAAAATGTAAATTAAATTTCAGAGCCCAAGGCTTTAAAAAATGAAAATGTCAATATTTGTAGCTGATATTATCAACTCCATGCATAGTTATTAATTCAAAAAAGTGATCATGTAATTAATAACATTTTGGTTTCTTACCCAAAACTGAAGACACAGACAGCAAGACTGGAATAAACTGAGGCTTTATCAATTGTTTAAAAGACTGAACTGAAAGTACTGCTTGCTTGTACTAGTTTACCCAATAACACCTCTTAAACTGGCAATTTTGTGCACACCGTCCAAGTATTTGCCAGCAGCTGTCCAGGTTATGTGCAAAGGGCTTATACAATGAAGCACACTTCCTACCATCTCACTGAAAATGATATAGTATTACACTACACCTGTTATAAGTCTTGAGGCAAATTAATTACTTTTTGATTTATAGATTTTATTTCATGATACAATTATAACCATGAAGCATTAAGTCATGCTCTAAGGATGCTATCTTTGTAACAGTGACCAGAGTTTTTGAGAATTAGTGATCATATTTAATTGTATTGTGATGATAATATGTATGTATGTATGTATGAATTTATTTATTTATTTATTTATTTAGTATGTGGTATCAATGGCGGCATACATTTTACTTTCTTCTTCCCCTTCTATCTCCATCCCTTCCTGTAATTGCAATGGTGATTAAATGATGAGAATCCCACCTTTCTTTCACCTTGAACTTTTGTTCCACTCCATCTTGTTGGAAAGATTGCACCAAAAAACTTTGCTTTTCTCTCACTGATACTGGTGACCTGTTCGTAGTAATGATAAATTCATTCATGGGAAATGCATGGTCATAATGAATGTATAACACAGAAACTACAGGCCTTCCCTTTGATGTTGTTCCAAATATTTGGTGGTTGTGGTTCTTTCAACATTTATTCTCTCTCTACAACAGAGTTGCAGAATTATCTTTCGGAAACTACAGAATCCTTTGAAAAACTCCAATTCATAATGTATTGTGAAGCTCAATTGCTATGTCACCTCATCCCTATTCTTAGATGTACTAGACATTTCTTCTGATATGTCAGTGATGTTTTCCTCTCCATCTGTTTCCATTTCAGATAGTGCCACTTTGTTGGTTTGTTCACACTGTTTATAATCTGCCTTTCACAATGAGACTCAAGGCGAATTATATACTGTCAGTCAATGTGATCAACAGCTGGGACATTCAATAACAATGCAATAGGGTATGGATTTCAGAAATTTGAAAATAAGCAAAAATATGATTCAGAGCTAGCACAATGTTGAAATAAAGCATAAGCAATTTAATGTGGCTTATTAAACATTGCAGAACCTGCCCAGTAAGAACATACTTACAGCAACGTACAGTACACAGTAGTGTAGTCCATTATCTTAGTACCTTTAGAAAAGTATGCCTCTGAAGCATTTACTTACAGCACAGCACTATTACCTGTGTAAAAAATCCCTCTTGAATAATTCTATTTTGCATAGAAGCCCTCTCAGCCTCATCAGGCATAAGAAAAGTGCTACCACACACACACAAAAAATAGGTGTACAGGCAGTTGTTAATTTTGCCCATTTTCTGGGTCACACCTCTCAGAAAGCCCTCTTCAAATGAGCAAAGCTGCCATGGTGGAGCATAGGGTGGTCCTGCAGATGTGAGGGACCAATGCCATGGAAGTCTTTGTATATGATAGCCAATACCTTGAATTGAGTCTGGTAAATGATGGAGTGACTGCAGAATGAGAGTAATATGCATGTTCTACCTAGCTCCTGATACTATCTGAGCTGTGGCATTCTGCACCAACTGGAGTCTCCATGGTGACTGTGAGGGGAGATTTGTGCAGAGAACATTACAGTAGTCTAGTCTCAGTACTACTGTAGCATAGATCCAGGTGGATAGATTCACCATGTCAAGGGGAGGGGAGTAATTGCAGCCCAGTGCTGAAGGGTGACAGAGGGGACATGATGACAAAACCACACCACACAAGCAACTGGAGAAAAGAAGGTCAAAACTTTATTGAAATTACAGCTGAAAGGAGCATTGGCAAAGCATAGGGGTTAGATCCCAAGCATAAACTGACCTGCCAGCCAGTTGATGACCCCCCCCCCGCACCTCAGGCCCCAGCTGAGGGGGGGGAACTAAGGAGTGGAAGTCTGTGGGATATCACATAGGTGTACACCCTTTTGTGATTCCCCCACCACCTGAGAGTGAGTCTGCCCTGGCAGCCCCTAAGCTGGGCATACACCTCTACAATTCACCCCATGATTCCTTATGAGAATCCCCTTAGTGGGGAGATAGAGCATGCAGGCCCCATCTCTCCCCAAAGGAATCCGATCCCAATGCAAAAATGCCCACAAAGTTGTGACAAAAGGAAAAGCAATAAAAACAATATCTCAGAGCATGTACCCCCCCCCCCAAACCCTTGCAATATAGGGAGGAATGGGTGGGCTTTTGCCAGCTGACTCTGAATGGAGGAGGTGGGGGCAGGCAACCACATTTAAACCAAGCCTCCGGACCTGAGTGAAAACCTCACTCCTCAGGCCCTGTGCCTGCTCCACTGCCCTCCCAACTGGCCCCGATTGTCCAGCTGGGAAATCTGAATGTAATGGGGCCATGGGCTTGCCCAGGGAACCCTGGGAGGCCCGAACATGGTGGCTGCCATGCCTTGTGCCCCTTCAACACCCCGTGGGCAGCAAATCAAGCTGCCCAGGTGAGCTAGTCTGAGTTGGATGAAAGCATATTTGGCAACTGTGTTTACTTGCTTCTCTAGCAGCAGTGCTGGATCTAGTATAACCTCTAGGCTTGAGTCTGCAAGGGTCAACTGAACCCCATCAAAATTGGGGATAACAATGTCCTTCAAGATCTCTTCCTTCCCAACATTACTTCTGTACTGTCTGGGTTCAATTTCAATTTCTTCGCTTATTTGGCCACAGCTGTCAGGCAGTGACTTAGGACTTCTACTGCATCACTTGGGAACTGGATAGAAAGATATAGAGCTGCATGTCATTGTCAGCATATTGATGACATCCAGTTTCATAGCTACAAATGATTTCACCTAAAGGCTTTACATCGAGATTGAATAACATAGTTAGTTATCCTGTTTGAGATTTATTTCTTAGAAACTGTGTAATCTCTTTGCAAGCTGATATCATGTTCATTCATTTGTGTTGATTTTTAGTTAGATATATGATAGTTAAATAAAAGCCTGTTCCTTAAAAAGTGTTTTGGACTACACTGAATACTTACACATCCTCCTGATTGCTCAGACATGTTATGAACATCTATCTTGGTGGTTCAAGAAACTAAGAGGATTTTTAGGGAGCAAATCCTTGAGTAGTAGCAAAATTACCAAGGGACCCCCACCCATCCTAGTAGGTATGGAGGAAAAGAGGAATCCCAAGGGGAGGGCTCACTGGAATTCCTGGCAAGTACTTACTCTGAATAATACAGGTCTTGCAGCCAGTTGCTGTCTTAGAGCAAGTGATGAAGACAGAGAGACAGGGAGACAGAGAGACTGCGTTGAGAGTTCAGTGCAGTCTGGAAGTTCATAACCAATATTTTTATGTTGGAATATCAACCACAGAAGTATTTTATTTGGAAAGGTAATTTTGGCTTGTCAGACATGGGAAGGAAAAATAAGAAGTAAAGATCAAAGAGGAGCACTCTCACAGACAGTCAAGGGCATCTTTGCCATCTCCAGAGGTGTGGAGTAAGAGCTGCATGGGCAAGCAAAAACAGTGTGAGGGAGGAAAGGCAGTGCTGGGAGACTGAGCCCTCTCTTCACCCGTGAGTCTTTGCTATAAACTGTGCTCTTATTCCAGGACACCAAAATACTGGACAACACTTCCAACTACTTTGTCAGACTGCACAGGGAAGCCATTGAAATTCACAAGCATAAGCAAAACTTCAACAGGAAAGAAGAAACCTTAAGAATGAACAGAGCATGGTTTCCAGTTCTGAAAAACACCAGGCTAACAAAACATTCTATCCCCGACAATAACCCTGCAGAGAAGATTAACACATCAAGTACCAATCCATATGCAAAAGAACCTCCTCAGGATACAGTGAAGCCTCCCGCCATTAGCATTCCACACCCTGGGAAACTCTTACAGGATGACTCAGCTCAACCCCACCCCTCCTGAGTAGATACAAATGACCTACATCTTTTCCACACTGTGACACTGAGAGATCTCTGTCTTTTGGTGCTACACCTCTGAAGATGCCAGCTACAGCTGCTGGCGAAACGTCAGGAACTACAATGCCAAGACCACGGCAATACAGCCCGGAAAACCCACAACAACCATCAAACTGTGTTCTGTTGCTGTCCATTCTACATCTCCATCATTGTTATTACTAATACACATTTTGATTAAAGTCTTGTCTTTTTAACAAGTCTATGCTTGAATAATTTTTTTTTTAAGGGAGGTGCAAAATCTATCTATAAATACGGATTCACAAGTGAAGGTTTTAAAAAAAAAATTATTAATTTCCAGCCTACACATCAAGCATGAACGGTTCTTTCTGTATATTTTCCTTATCGGGTATTTGGATTGTAACTTTTTAATATTCGTCTTTTACCATTTGTAGTTGAAATTAATATTTTAATAATTTTTTACATTTAAAATTTTAAAATTTTAAAAATAAAAAGTATGAAAATGAAATGAATGCAAATAGATATTTTCCTTTTAAATGCCAGTGGCTGGTACTATTTCCTCCAATAGGAATCAGTGGAGAGAAGTGCACCTGTGTTGAGAGGCTCCTACTTTGGCTGTATGTAAAATCAAACCTCATTTTTCAATCTGTTCAAAATGTAGGGATTCTGTAGATTAGAGGGAGAAATGGGGGAGGAATATGTTCCGTGCAAATTTAGTTCCATTATTCAACATATTCCCTACTGAAAATATTGGTCCCCAAGCTCCAGAACCTGAAAAACCACATGGATTTGAATCCTGAACTGGTGATAGCCTACCTGAAAATCAGCAATCATGGTAAAAATCCCCCCTCCCATCCTAGAGAGGGGATTTATAACCAAATTTTTCTCAGATCATACCCATATTCTGCATCTCCATTATTAATAATACAATAAATTCAGATTATTAATGGCGAAGATCTCTATTATTGATAATGAAAAGAGTATACACCAATGTGGGAGCCACCAGCAACATTATATTTTGCTGTCAAAACTAGAATGATTTTGTGACAGTTCAGATTATATAAGTATCTGTGGCAAGCAGAAGGGAGGTCAAGGTGGAGAGGAGGAACTTCAGGAGATGGTGAGCTTGCTTTTTCTCAGAATCCATGCTGGGCAAAGTGGGCAGTATAGTGATGGAGGACCAGGGTGGGGAGTGCCGAACCAGTGGGAATATACTGTAAATGGACACTTGTGTGATGCAAAGGATCATATATGTTCTCAAGCCCAGATACCTAGCCATTTGCAATTGCTTTAACAGGCTGTAGAGAGAATCCTTCCTTAGAGGACAAGTGATGAAGTAAGCTCCCACAGGAGTTTTAGGATGCCCACTGGGTGGGCATTTGTTCTCTGAGACTATATTTGAGGAAGGATACCACAAGTAATTGATTATTGTTTTGAGCTGCTGTGGTCCATTGAATAAGAGAATGAGCTTTTATTTGAAGTTCAAATTCATGTTGACTGTAAACTCACTAGGCAAGCCGGTCTCTGAGCCTGAATCCATTATCTGCAATATGTGGATTATTTGCAGTATGTTTTATTGTGAAGTTCTGAAAATGACCCCTGGATTAAAATGAAAATGTAAAAGAATAACACAGTTTTTAAATAGCACTGCTGCTACTAATTCTGCTAATCCTTCAGTTTTCAGAAAACAGAGTAGAGAGGGAAGAAAGGGAGCACAAAGTCTTAAAGTTCAACTTATTGCCTTGTTGCTTTCATCTTGTGGCTTGTGAATTTCTTAGTTCTTTGGCATGGTAAAATCACCAGAACTTATCTCAGTTCCTAAAATTCCACAATACATTGCAGAACAAAGAATAGATATTGCAGTGCTTGTTTATCCTAATAATAGAAAATCTTTCAAGAAACACAGCTCTCCAGACTCATCTGTGGGAACAGGTTGCAGACAGTGGAGGGGGGAGAGCTAAGGCACATGCAGCTGCCATATTTGAAGAGTGGCAGGTCTCCCATCAGCCTACAGGCAGCTCACACTGCCTTGGATCTAAGCCAAGGCCAGCCAATTAGAGATGGCCGGCCGGGGGGGGGGGGATAGCAGGGAGAAAAGGGCTGCAGACGTGGGAGTAGGGGTGTAAAAAGGCACACCGTTTCGGTATTCTTGTTTCGGTTATTACCGAAAAAGAAACCGTTTCGGTAATCACTAATACCGAAATGGCTTGTATTCATGATTCGGTAATCATTTCGGTATGTTTCGGTAATCGTTTCGGTAATGCATTTCAATGGGAAAAAGCCTCCTCAGGCTTCCCTGAAGCCTGGGGGAGGCATTTCCCACAGAATCAAGCCAAACTTGGTGGGGACCTTTCTATAACTCCTCTCTAACAACTCCCCAAGTTTCAGACAGATTGGACTTTGGGGGGCCATGTTATGGTCCCCCAAACCAGGTCCCCCTATCCTCGCCTAAAAAGGGAAAGGTTTTCGCTTGCTGCTGCTAATCTCTTACTTTGTGCTTGCTGCTGCTGATCTTCATTATTTCCTATGGGGGAAAAATGAAGAGGCAGGCTTGTCTTGCCAGGGGCCCTTCTTCCACCTTCCACCCCCCACCAAGGCTCAGCCTGCTCCCACTTGAGGGGGGCTCCCAAAGTAGGTGATCTTCCCCTCCCTTTCTCCACTATTTCCAGCTGGGAAATAACAGAGGCTTGTCTTGCCAGGGGTGGCATTTTGCATGCAAAATGCCCCCAACCCTCAGGGGCCCTTCTTCCACCTTTCCTCCCACCCCCTACTGAGGCCCAGCCAGCTCCCACTTGGGGGGCATTTCATGGCCTCCCCAAGTAGGTGCTCTCAGCCCCCAAAGTCCACCCCCTACAGCCCCACACATATCCAATTCCCCCCCAGCTGCCACACACAGACCCAAATCCCCACATTAGCCCCTCATAGACCCAAATCCACCCCCAGTAGCCCCACACCCATAACCCCAGGAACAGGCTGGCCAGCCCTCCCGCTTTGTTCCCTATGCTGGGAACTTCTAAACTCTCTTTCCCAGGGCAATTCTGCACAGCCCAGGGGTGCCACAATGGTGGGCACACTTCTGAGTGCCAGCTTGTCACTGGGAAAGAGCACCTGAACCACAGACACCCTCCCTCAAATTCCCCCACCACCTACAGAGATGGCTGGCCAGCCAGCCCCATTGTTCCCTATGATGGGAACCAACTGCACAACAAAGAATAAAACACAAACAACACAGAATAACGTTTTTTTAAAAAAATATTTCCTCACTTTCAAAGTACAAGTAGTCAAAGCATTATGACACATTACACCAGCAGTCCCCCCCACAGAAATATAACACAACTCACTTCACATTAAAGAATCACCCCAAAACACAATTGATTTCAAAAACACTTTATTTCTTTAACTGCTTTAGGTTACACAGTAGGAGGGCACAACAGGGCATGAAAGCAGTGTACTACACAAAATAGTACAACCCACTTCACCGTTTTTGACAGCAATTGTGTTTGGGTGACTCTCTGATGTGAAGTGAGTTGTGTTATTTTTGTGTAGTAGACTGCTTTTACGCCCTGTTGTGCCTTCCTACTGTGTAACCTAAAGCAGTTAAAGAAATAAAGTGCTTTTGACAGCAATTTTTTTGGGTTATTCTTTAATGTGAAGTGAGTTGTGTTATTTTTGTGTAAGATACTGCTGCCATGCCCATTGGTGTGCCCCCCTGCTGTGTAACCTAAAGCTGTTCAAGAAATAAAGTGTTTTTGACAGGAATTGTGTTTTTGTGATTCTCTGATGTTGTGAGTTGTGTTATTTTTCTGTGTGGGGGACTGCTGGTGTAATGTGTCATAATGCTTTGTCTACTTGTACTTTGAATGGGAGAAAATAATGGGAGCAGGCTGAGCCTTGGTGGGGGGTGGAAGGTGGAAGAAGGGCCCCTGAGGGTTGGGGGCATTTTACATGCAAAATGCCACCCCTGGCAAGACAAGCCTGCCTCTTCATTTTTTCCCCATAGGAAATAATGAAGATCAGCAGCAGCAAGCACAAAATAAGAGATTAGCAGCAGCAAGCGAAAACCTTTCCCTTTTTAGGCGAGGATAGGGGGACCTGGTTTGGGGGACCATAACATGGCCCCCCAAAGTCCAATCTGTCTGAAACTTGGGGAGTTGTTAGAGAGGAGTTATAGAAAGGTCCCCACTAAGTTTGGCTTGATTTGGTGGGAAAATGCCTCCCCCAGGCTTCAGGGAAGCCTGGGGAGGCTTTTTCCCATTGAAATGCATTACCGAAATGATTACTGAAACATACCGAAACGTTTCCGTAATCGCTGTTTCGGTATTACCAAAACGTTTCAGTAATCATGAAACGTTTCGGTAATACTGAAACAAAACGAAACAGGTATGTTTCTGATTACCGAATTGCACACCCCTACCTGGGAGGCATAGTCTCTTCTCAAGTCCACTGCCAACCCTGCATCCCTCCCAGCCCTCCCTTTTGTCACAACTTTGGAGTGGAGTTGGTGGTGTGGGCATCGGGCACCGATCCTTGGAGGGAAACAGGGGCCTCAAGCTCAGTTTCCCTATTATGAGGATCCCCATAAGAGATCTGGAAAGTGAAACATGGCAGGTGCATGCCCAGCTTGGGGGCTGTCAGGTATGTCTCATTCTCAGGTGGCAGGGGATCCACACAGTGGTGTACACATGGTATCCCACTAACTGTCATCCCATGGCTCCCCCCTCAGCTGGGGTCTGAGGGGGTGTGGGAGTCATCAACTGGCAGATGAGTCAGCTGATGCTCAGATGCATTGTAGTGCTCTGCAAGCTGTAGATCAATAAAGTTGTGGCCTCTTTCAACTTCATCATGGTTGTTTAGTATGTTCTGTTGTTCCCCTGGCTCGCCCCCCACCCCTTCAGTGCTAGCCTGATACTTAAATGCTTAAATATTTTTGTTTATTAATAGAAGAGTGGATTTTGCAACAAGAAACAGTATGCTTGCAAAAGTACAAGCATTATGCTATGTACATCTTTGTTTCTTTAACTTGATTTCAGGGCAGTTTGGTCTATGAGTAATTGCTATGAGTACCCATTCTGCAATATTTTCTATGTACCAAATGATAAAGAGATTAGATGACACAATCTAAAATATAAAGGGCAACATGAAATGACTGTAGCAAGCACTTTTCAGGCCTGTCTGACTGGAAGGTCAATATGTCTACAGCAATAAAAATAACATATTGTGGAGTATTATAGAAGGTGTGTTGTCATGTCATCCTCTTTTCTTGCAGTTGAAGGGTCGCTGATCCCACTATGGAAGGAGAGCTAAGTCATTGCTGACAATTTTTATATAAGACTGACTGACAGGACACATGCTGCTGGGCATCCCATCTGGTGTCAAAAGTCCAGTAGAAATCCAAACCACTTTTCAACTATCATTTTACAGCTAGTGGGAAAGATAAAGCTGCGGGCAATTTTCATGAAAACTGACATCTGATACACAATGAAAGATAACTAAAGAGAAGAATGTTAGCTGCTAATAGCCCATCTCAGGTGATAGGTCTGAATTACCTTTCTGGTGCTGATCTTAAGCACATTTATACAGAGGAATACTGTACGAATATCATAAGCATTATTCCCCCAAGGAATGCACTTAGGATCAGTGTGTTAGTCATATCTCTAATGCCTCCTGAATACAATTGGCCTTGGTGGCTTTAATGGATGGCAGACAGTGATGCAGAGGTGAGTACATCCTGCATCCTACATACATGCTGCATATGAAGTTTTGACAGGTCACAAGAATGGAAAATCCTGTAATCCAGCTCATCAGATCACTTAATGTAGATTTCTTCGGATGCAGTAGCCTATAAATTGTTAGATACCGAAAAATAATGCTGAAAACAAATGAGAGACAGCTATAGAGTCTGAACGAAGACATTGGTTTTGGTACTCCTCCTCCCTTCCCCAGGGCACCCTGCCATTTGCCCCCCTAGCAGGAATAAGAGACAGACACCTGTTTTGGATTAAATAATGGGCCGCTTTATTAAAACAACAACTATGAAACATAACTACGGCAAGGGCCTAACTAGCGGTACAGGTCAGGCCCTGGGGTCGCTTCCTACCCCGCCCTGACCTGTCTGGGCGAGACACCCGCTGCCCCGGGTGCGAGCCATCACCAAATGGCTGGGACCCGGCCTGGCCAGGCGAAGTGGTTGACCCCTGTAAAGCTCCCCCACCCGGCCGTACGGCAGCGGGGGGAAGACCGGCTTATCCAGGGGTTTCCCACGCGGGCGTCTAACCACGCAGCTGGGCCGTACGGCAGCCAGCCACATCTGGCAGACCCCAATTCCCCACCAATGGGGAGGTGCCAAGGGTGCTCACCGACCCGCAACAGATTCTTACTTAACTAACATCCTGCCAAACTGGCATTAACTCAGGCCCACCAAGCTAAATTAACCCCCCTTCAAACAGTACGAGGTAGGCGAAAAAACTCCAGCCCCCACGCCAATCAGGGACTGTGAGAGAAAAAAATTCCTACCTGGCTCCAAAAGGCAACCGGCTAGTTCCGTACTGAAATAGGGTGAGGTGGGTGGGCCGAGCACGAGGCAAGACTGGAGCCTCGGGGGCGGAGGAACAGCAAACGCTGTGAAGCTCCGCCCCCCAAAGGCTAAAGCCCCGGATGAGAGGCTTGGTTGTCTGCCTCTATCCTACAGCGGGGCAAATGGCTGCCACCTGCTTAAGGGGCAAGCCCCCCGCAGGGTTGGCAGAATTGCCCCCCTAGCAGGAATAAGAGACAGACACCTGTTTTGGATTAAATAATGGGCCGCTTTATTAAAACAACAACTATGAAACATAACTACGGCAAGGGCCTAACTAGCGGTACAGGTCAGGCCCTGGGGTCGCTTCCTACCCCGCCCTGACCTGTCTGGGCGAGACACCCGCTGCCCCGGGTGCGAGCCATCACCAAATGGCTGGGACCCGGCCTGGCCAGGCGAAGTGGTTGACCCCTGTAAAGCTCCCCCACCCGGCCGTACGGCAGCGGGGGGGAGACCGGCTTATCCAGGGGTTTCCCACGCGGGCGTCTAACCACGCAGCTGGGCCGTACGGCAGCCAGCCACATCTGGCAGACCCCAATTCCCCACCAATGGGGAGGTGCCAAGGGTGCTCACCGACCCGCAACAGATTCTTACTTAACTAACATCCTGCCACCGCAGAGGCCAAGCCTCTGCTTAGGCCTCAGCGCCCCACAAATGGCTTAAGGCCAGGCGCAGCCCTTGCCGCAGGTCGTTCAGAAATATATCGTTACCCCTGCTAGAGAGGTGCACCCCATCCCCTCTGTAGAGGTCTGCAGATTCGGCCCGGATCTGCGGGTGTGGCAAATAGATACCGAGACCACCCGCCATTGCTTTGAAAAGGGCTCTGTTGGCCATCCGCCGTGCCCTCTCGATAGCGCTGTGATCCAATGCTTCCCGCCACACCTGACGCGGAAGCATCGCCGACCAAAATATCAGGACGCCAGGCCAACGTCTCCGAATCTCAAGAAGGTCATCCTGAGCCTGCCAAGACAAGGCGATGCCCTTCATCAAACCTAAATCATTGCCGCCCAAATGAATCACCAGGATGTGTGGAGGAGGGGAACTCCGGCCCTCAAACAATAACGGCATAAGACCGGCCCAACGTAGGCCCCTTCTGCCTCGCCACTCCACCGTGGCCCAGCGGCTAAGTCCAAGCTGGGACCCCATCCGCGTCCTCTTCGCTTGGTGCGCTGCCCAAAAGATCATGCTATGGCCACATACGAGGATGCGTATCCTCTCGCGCCACGGCACCACACCTGAAAGAAAAATAATATCAGCATGACTGCCCATCAGTCAGGGGCCTCACGTAAGACTTATAAGCTGAGGAACGCCACCGCCCGACCTTCTGAATCTCAGCTGCTGAGTACCCCATCGCTGCCGCCGTAGAAGCGGCGCCTATGCGAAACGAATGGGTCCCAAATTTGACCCCCTCGAGCCCCAACCTCGAAAGAGCCCTGCCCGTGACAGTCCAGAACTGGTACTTAGTCAGCGGGGAGCCGTCCTCATGGCAGAAGAATGCCCCTGGTGCTGAGCCCCGGGCGCCCATGTATTTCCCCAAAGCCTTGACCGGGCACAGCTCGTTAATAGCGCATCTCCCTATCGTCAAATCCACCCCTCTTTGCATCTGATCAGTCTTAGAACGCCTAATGCGAATGACCACATGATCTCCCTGAAGTTTAACATCAGAAGCAGATATGGCTCTACCCGAATCATCCTTGAGGGACTGAGGGACGAGCTCACTGACCCGGAGGGCTCCAAAAAAGGCAATCAAGGCAGCGGCATGAAATAACAATTCCTCGAAAGGGGACCTGCAGACCCGGGGCCACATGGCCCTCAAACCCTGTAGGATGTTGGGGGAAATGGGCTGCCGGGCATCCCTATTGACAACTGTCTCTCTAGACCAACCCTCCAGCATCTTCCGTATGCGGAAGTCCCCGGTGGGGTCTGTCATACCCCGTGCCTTAGAGGCAAAACCCAAGGCTGCCAGCTGACTCCGAATATATTTAACCCTATGCCCCTTACCTTTCTGTGCAACACAAAACTGGGCCGCATGCTCCACTGGAATTGGCCACAACTGTGGAAGGCCAGACGTCTGCCTGAACTCCGCAAAGAATCTTACCGCCCTGTCGTACGCCCTCCTTGTACTAGGGGCCAGAGCTAACTGGATAGCTCTAGATGCCTCGAATTCCCAATCCTCCAAAGCTCCGGAGGAACCTGGGCGGGCAGCAAATCCGCCTCTGGGGCAAGCTGTCGAAACCGGTCCATCTGCAGACGAGATAAGGCGTCTGCCACTTCATCATTGAGACCGGGGACATGCTTGGCCAAGAACAAAATATTAAGTCCAAGACACCTTAAGGTGAAAGCGCGGACCAGCTTCATCACCCGGGGTGATTTAGAAGACAGGGAATTAACGACCTGGACCACTGCCATATTATCGCACCAAAAGTGCACCGAGTGGTTGGCCATTTCCTCGCCCCACAAATACACCGCCACTAGGATCGGGAAGAATTCGAGAAAGGTGAGGTCTCTACCCAGGCCTGCCTCCAACCAATCGTTGGGCCATGGTGCCGCACACCAATGTCCCCTGAAATAAATCCCTAAACCAATGGAGCCAGAAGCGTCCGAGGAAACCTGAAGGTCACCCTCCAATAACAGCTCCTGCCTCCAAAAGGAAACACCATTAAAACTCCCCAAAAATTGGCACCAAACTGCCAAGTCCTGCCGCATACCATGCGTAATCCTCATACTGTGATGTGGAAATCGCAGTAAGGCCATCGCATCACAAAGACGCCTCAGGAAGGCTCTTCCCGGCGCCACCACTTTACATGCGAAGTTAAGGTGGCCTACCACCTGTTGGAGTTCCAACAATGACACTTTCCGCTGACCCAGGAGGGTCTGCAAACGACTCCGTAAATCCTGGAGCTTTGTAAGGGGGAGACGAGACGTCTGGCGCACAGTATCTAGTTCTATCCCTAGAAAGGTCAGAACTGTCGTGGGCCCTTCCGTCTTCTCATGTGCTAGGGGAACGCCCAACTCGTCAGCTAGGCGCATAAAATCGTCTAACATGCGTGCGCACTGACCCGTATGCGGGGGCCCAACCAGAATAAAATCATCCAAATAGTGGGCGGAGTCACGGCAGCGCTGCCTGCGACGTAGAGCCCATTCCAAGAACGTACTAAAACGCTCAAACACTGCACAGGAAACAGAGCAACCCATAGGAAGTGCTCTGTCCATGTAAAATTTGCCCTCAAAGGCAAACCCCAGGAGATCAAAGTCGTCCGGGTGAACAGGGAGAAGTCGAAATGCAGACTTAATGTCGCATTTCGCCATCTCGGCACCCCGGCCGCAACGCCTCACAACTTTGACCGCCTGGTCAAAGGATGTGTAACGCACCGAGCATAAATGCTCGGGAATCGCTTCATTGACGGAACCACCCTTGGGGTAAGACAGGTGGTGAATAAGCCGAAATTCACCTACTGTCTTCTTAGGGACTACACCCAGGGGAGAAACACGCAGAGAAGGAATTGGAGGGAAGGGGAAAGGGCCTAAAACCCTGCCCTCAGCACATTCCTTTTGAATCTTTGCCCTCACCACGTCCTCCATGCCAATAACAGAACGCAAATTAGGTGACATGAAGGCGGTTCTGGGGCCTTGGAAAGGAATACGGAACCCAAACAAAAAACCGTGTAACAAAAACTGGGCATCATCCTTGTTAGGGTAGTCGGCCAACATGGCCTCAAGTACCCTCACTTTTATTGGGCTGGGGCCCTTTACCAGGCCCCGGTTGCCCAGGGGTGCCACCCCCTTTCTTTCCGAATGGCCTCTGTCTTTTGCAAGCATTGAGTGCGTGCGGACCCCTGCAGGTTGGGTACTCGTGGCTAAAGCGGCAGTTCTTCCGGCTGCAAACCCCCTTTGAGGTGAACTCAAAACAAAGCAGTCGGGGCTGAACCGACTGCCCCGCGGAGCCGCGGGAGCCGTAAGAACCCTGGGCAAACCCACCAGGAGCCTGCAAAGACCGCTGTACAATATGGCCACTGTCGGATCTGTCCCCCCCAGCCGACTTAGCCGGAGTCATCAGTTGTAACCATAGATACTGATGAATTTGATCCCAGGGCAAAGATGGGTTCAGAGCAGCTCGCATCCGAAACTCCTCATCATATTGCAGCCATGCTGCACCCATAAACTCCGTGTGTGCCCTATAAATAATGTCCATGTACTGGAACAATGGGGCAGCCCGCCAGGGCTGCGCCCTGGCTATAACACCCGCGTATATGAGAAAACCAGGAAGCCAATTATGCCAAGTTCTATCAATCTTGCGCCTCTTGAGGCGCTCTTTGTCGCGGTCTTCCAGATCCTCTTTATCCTTCTTCTCCAGATCTCTGAAGAGAAGGGTAAAGACATCCACATAATCTCCGCGTAATATCTTCTCTCTGGTGGCCGGTGTGAGGTGATCACCAAGCGGCATAGCCGTATCCCCAACTGGGAGAGCCCTATAGGGGACCGTTCCGTAATTGGACCAAGGGACTCCAAAATATGACCCCCATGGCGATACTTGGCCCATCCCCTGCACCTGGGCCGGGGGGGCAGCCCAACCAGCCACCCCCGGCCCTTGCCCAGGGACAGACGATTGACCCCAATGCCCCCAGTCTGAAGCCAACCCAGTCCCCATAGCACCCAAGGGAGCTGCAGGGGGCGTGTATGGGGTGTGCTGTGTGGGTTGAGTAGGCTGACCCCAAGGCCAGGGGCCTGACTGTTGGGGCCAAGTGCACTTACCATCGGATTCCGGGGGTTGCACCACCAGTGCCACTTGCCCTGCCTCCTGGTTCCAGCTGCCATCCACGTCCGCTGCCGCAGGCTCAGCCGACTCTTCCTCCATAACATGACTGGCCGCGGAAGTAGACGGAGCGGGGGTACCTTCAGAAGACATCGCCTCTAAAGAAGCCAAGCGAGAAAGAATATCGTTAAGAGATGCAGTCTTAGATGCAACCCTCGAGGGTCTCTTCCGCGCAGGTTCAGCTACCGCAGCGGCCTGTGACTTTGCTTGCTCCAGTGCTGAAATCCTGGCTAAAATATCACGTCGCAAGGAAACATCTTCCTCCTCGTCTGATGACAATGCTACAGCCGTGCGCTTGGGAGGGCGCTTAGCAGGCTGCTTCCCCTTAGAGGAGCCGCCTTTTTTAGGCCCCATCCTGGCCAGGAAAAGAAGCAAGGGACAATACTACCGTGGGCAACCAGGGAAAACACAGAAACTCAGCAGCCGTCTACCCGAGGCCGGCTGAGGAGTAATAATAGCTAGTGGGTTACCCCCAGGTACTGCTGTGGACTCACGACCCAGCCCAACGCACCCAGACCAATACTCCCACACACAGCCCCTCAAAGAAGGAAGGGGGGGGCAGTCCAAGGGAAACCGCCTATGTTGGAAGTGCCTTGAAGCTGTGACTGACCTAAGATCACCCAGCTGGCTTCAAGGGGAAGAGTGGGTAATCAAACCTGGCTCTCAAGATTATGGTCTTATGCTCTTAACCACTACTCCAAACTGGATCTCTGGACAAAATGGCCGCCTCCCAGTCAGCCAAAATGGCCGTGAAGCACGGGAAAGGAGCAATAAAGGGGCCCAAGCTACTGTGGGCGCCTCCCCTGTAACAGCCCCGTCCTAAGGCCTGGCAAGTAGCCGTACGTCCCGATGGCGCGCCAAAAACTGGCCACACGCAGCAAAGGCTGGACGGCGCGGGGGAAAGGCGCGGCCGCCGGGGCCGTCGGAGGCCTCCTGCGAGGGAGGCAGGCGCAACTGGCCCGAGGGCGCGTTGCCTGCCCGTCCGAAGCCCACACACCACGAAACTCGGCCGGGGGGGGGGAACGGGCACGCCAGCAGGCTAACCCACAAGACGGGCGCAGAAACGGGCTGCGGCGGCGCGGGGAGCAACCACGGCCGCCGGGGTCGATGCTAGCCGCGCCCAAAGGCAACCGCCGCGAGCGAGGGGGCGAGTGCAGGACGCAATGCCCGTACACGCAGCCCTCACGCCTGCCGAACTCGCCCTTAAGAAGGGGCACGGGACGGAGGGGGAAAACGCCGCCCAAGCCGCAAACCCAAGCCCTCCCAGTAACCAGAAGCAGCGGGGAAAACTCTGCTGCACTATCCGCCGTCAGAACAGCACCCCGCCGCAGATTCGCCGCCTCTACGGCCTTGGAAAAGGGGCCTCGTGCCGGGAAGCAGCACACAGGTGTTGCCTCCACCGAGCACGAGGCAAGACTGGAGCCTCGGGGGCGGAGGAACAGCAAACGCTGTGAAGCTCCGCCCCCCAAAGGCTAAAGCCCCGGATGAGAGGCTTGGTTGTCTGCCTCTATCCTACAGCGGGGCAAATGGCTGCCACCTGCTTAAGGGGCAAGCCCCCCGCAGGGTTGGCAGAATCTTCTTCGCCACATACATGCTTAGCCCAGCAGGGAAGATAATTTCTATGGTTGGTTATTATATCTTGGGTACAGTAGCCTGCTTATCAGTTATCTTTCCTCCATCTCCCTAAGAAAATAATGTTCAATGTTAGCTTTTATAGTCATGTGAAGTTTCTGAGTGGTGAAAATATAAAACATATTTTCAAAAGAAGTGATTCTGCAGTGATCCAGCAAAGGTTGAAGTGAAAAGGTGTTGTAAGGAACAGTTAATTCATAGGAGTGCAAGCTTCTTGGGGGCAGGGGGGGAAGGAAATGAGAGAATCTGCATTCAATCAATTGACAGTTACATTGACCCCATAATCATCTGCATTTTGCACCTGCAGCATTTGTTCAAGGAAAATACTCAAGGAGCTAGTTTATTTCTGTAATGAATGCATTGTCATTGTAGTCTTGGTCATGCAGCCAGTGGCAGTTTAGAGTGAAAAAAGAATTAAGTTTATTCAAGAAATAAGAACATAAAACAAGGATTTGCCATGTTTGCATTTTTTTAAGGAAGAACTGATTGATTTTATCATAGTTTTTCTTCTGAAAGTGATTGGCTGAACTCAAAGCAATTTATTTAAAATAAAGATAAACTTATATCAATGTAACATTAAATCACAAACTGAAACACTCTTGAGGTTGAAATTGCTGCAGGCACATCTTCATTTAGAAAGCTGAGTTAGGTCAGCTGAAATTTCAGTCTGCTCCAGTCTTCCAATATGAGAAAAATAGGAAAATCCTTGTCCAAGCAGCAAATTGTACTAAATCGATATGTAATATAACATAAACTGTGAAATATAACCCATGCACATTTTACAACTGACCACAAAAATATCATATACTTAAGGTGAAATTGTTCCCTAAAAATGTGCTGAAGGAGGCTTCCCTGTATGTTACCCCTTAATGCCTCATGAGAGTATAAGAAGACTCATATTGGATTTGTTCAACCAGCAGCCCATCCATTCCCACATTCTGTCTCCCACAGTAGCCAATTGGTTAATCTGGAAGGCAACAAGAGCCTCCTTAGCAATAATGATGGTTAAGTATTTGTAGATTTGTTTTAAATGGCTTGGCTATTGTTAAAAATTCAGCATCCCTGATTTTTTTAAAAAAATAATACTAAATTTTAAGACATATTTTTATTCATTGTAAATTATTTATACAGATAGATTATCCAGATGTTGTGATGATGCAATTTCTTTCAAACCAGTTTCTTGAGACAATTTACCTATGGCTTCCCAGGTTGGAGTTTGTTTTATTTTAGCTGGGTTTTGCAACAAGTTCCTGGTTATAGTAAAACCAATATTTTCTAGTCTAATCCAGAAACTAATCCTTAGTTCTTTAATGAATAAACACACTCACAGCTAGTATATTACAGCTAGTAAACTGTTGTATCTCTGTGTTGGTATTAATGACTTAAAATGAGATTTTAATTTGTATATTTTTAGTTTGTTAGCTGCTTTGTGGCCCCATGAAGGCAGAAAGGTAGGGTAAAAAATCTTGTAAATAAATAAATATCAGGGCCAGTGTGGGGCCATGACCAGTCCTACCAAACCTAGATCTGGACTTTATGTTTGCCCCCACCCCCAGTTGGAATGAAGAGGCAGACACCGGTGCTGGGAATTAAAGGGCTGCTTTATTAAATTAAAAGAACATATTTGTCAGCACGGCAAGGGCATAACTAGTGGTACAGGTTGGGCCCTGGGGTCACTCCTAGTCCCCGCCCTGACCTGTCTGGGCAATCCACCAAAAGCCCCGGGGGTGAACCATCTATGGTATGGCTGTGACCCGGCCGAGCTGGCAAAGTGCTTCACCCCCTTAAAGCTCCCCGCTTGGCTGTACAGCTACAAAGGGGGACCGGCTTGTCCAGGGGTTCCCCACCAGGGCGTCTGACCTCACAGCTGGGCCATACAGCAGCCAGCCACTCCTGACAGACCCCAATTCCCCACCAATGGGGATATGCCAGGGGTGGTCACCAGCCCGCTCATTGTCCCAACTCCTAACCCACCAAGGGAGGGCAAACTCGACCCACCAAAGCCAATTACCTCCCTAAGAACAGCACAAGGTAGGTGAAAAATGCCCCACCCATAATCCAATGCAGGGTGAAAAGCGAAAAAATTCCTACCTGGTCCCCAGATGGTGACTGGCTAATCCTGTACTGAAATAGGGTGAGGTGGGTGAACTGAGCACAAGTTGCACTGAGGTGCTGAGGGACGGTGCAGCCAAAACGGCCACTGAAGCACCACCCCTCCAGCGCGTCCCACCGCAAATGGGAGGGTACCGGTGTTGCCTCATCCTCCTCCAAAGAGGCAAAGCATGGCCCCCAGCCATTGTGGCTGACGCCACCGGCTGGGAATGCCATATTTCTGATCCAACATCTTTGAAATAAGGAGGTTAAACCAGAAGGACCCCCCCAAAAAGAGTTATTGCTCCATTAAGCAGAGAAGGGAAGAAAGCCATATCATGTTTATAACAGAAATGAAGTCTTTATGCTGCCTTCTGTTTACAGGGGCTGGTGTAGTTTCTATTTCTGTACTGTACCTGAAGGGGCATCTAAGCTTGGATATACATTAGTCCAATCAGTTTACTAAGCTAGCTCCCAGCCTTAGGCAAGGAGATTCCTGGTCCAATCTTGATAGTGCATTTTTAAAAAATCGTTTGTTGTCAAAGAAAGAACTTGAGCAAGAACAAAGAGTCCGCAAATGATGAAAAGATAATAGAGATGGCTAGAGTGACAGTGGAGAAAAACTTGGGACAAATCTGACCAGGCATGGGCTACAGCTCATTTTAAAGCCTACTCTGCAGCAGTGACGGTGGCAAAGAAACAATATTTCTCTGATACCATTTCCTCCTCTGATACTAATATTTTAGCTGAGTTTTGCTTTACATGTAAAGCCACTGGGAGAGGTCATCTGGAAATTTGGACGGAGTTGCCATCAATATGCAGGTGATACTCAGCTCAATTTCATGCTTCCAGAAGATCCCAGGAAGACTGTAGAAAATGTGAACAGGTGCCTGGAGGCAGTTTTGGGATGGATGAGGGCTAATAAGCTGAAACTTCATTCTGACAAGATGGAGGTACTACTGGTAAGGGAAAATTCTGACCCAGGAAGTGGTTTATCTCCTATTCTAGATGGGCCTGTACTCCCTCTAAAGGAACAGGTTCTTAGCCTGGGGATGCTGCTGGACCCAGACTCCTTGCTGGATAAACAGATGACAGTGGATTGCAAGGGGTGTCTTTCACCAGCTTCAACTGCTGACCTTGCTGCAACCCTTCCTGGGCAGGAAAGATCTCACCACTGTAGTACACACCCTGGTAATATTGAGGTTATACTAAATCAATGCACTTTATGGGCTGCTCTTGAAGACTGTCAGAAGCTTCATTTGGTATAGAATGTTGTAGCCAGAATGCTGACTGGAGAGAGTCATAGGAACCATGTTACTCCAGTCTTGTTACATCTACAGTAGTTTCCCGTTTGTTTCTGGACCCAATTCAAAGTTCTGGCATTAACTTTTAAAGCCCAATATGGCTGGGGACCAGCATATCTTGGCCACTTTCTGCCATATGTACCTACCCATTCACTTCAGTCACCTTTGGTAGCTCTGCTAGATGAGGCTAGATGTGTGACAACCTGAGGTAGGATGTCAGAAAGTTGGATTGCTACTATGCGATGTGAAATGTACAACCTTTGAAGAAAGCTAAAATATTGGCCGAGATGAAGAGACATCGAAACGAGCAGGATTATAAGCTGGTGGGTTCGTTGCCAACTGACTGGAGCCCTTAGGCTGCCAGACCACTGAACTGGTTCCATGGACATATCATCATTGGAACTTTGTTGGCATCCACCTAAAAGATAACAAAGGAAAAAGGAATTATAAAGGAACTGATGTTATAGAATGATTGGGAATCTGAATTGGACTTACTTGACCTTTTGTAATACTATAGTATGAATTTCTCACAATTGAGCACTTGCACTTTAATATAATCAGTTTTGGCTAACACCTGGTAGTGTGTGTGGTCTCCCTGGGGAGTTCCTGGTTAGTGCTGTAGTGTTTTAATATTTGCCATGCTGGGGACCCTGTTTTGGGTGGGAAAGTGGCATACAACTATATTAAATAAATAAATATTAAAGTAGGGAGTTAGTATGTTAAAGCTGATGGATGACCAGATGTTGACCAGATGGTCCCATTATAGATGCCACTCTGCTTATCTTCTCTTTGAACAGTGGAAGTGAAGAGCTATTCTATGTTTGATATCAGAGACATTGATAGAATTTCAAATGTGTTCTGTTCTTCCCTAGACCATTCCCCTGCTGTTCCATTCCCATATCTGACAGAAATGGTGGCAGAGAATCTGTAAAATCTGACTTGTTTCATGAGGTCGTAAATATTTCCACAATAATATTCTAGATTGCAGGATCCCTGCCTTTCCAGTAGTTTGGGGCACTTGGCAATAACTTGAAATATATAAAAATCCAAACAGCACAATCTCCCAAAGGGAACGATATACAACAAAAAACAGTCTGGCATCTAAAAATGACAATGCCCATTTAATTCACCATCAGCCAAATGTTTTCTCAGAAGGATTGCCATACAAGTTTTTCTGTCAGCTGGCACAGTTTAAGCCTTTGTTGTTCTTTCAAGAAGCCTGTTCAATAAGGTAGGGAAGGAATATTAAAGTCACCACTTCCCCAGATCTCTAGAGCCAGTGGGTTGGAGGGATGGTTAAGAGCAAAACACACTTCTTAGGGGGCAAGAACACTCGCACCGCAGGGTAGAAACATTGCCACGAGTTCCCTATAGATAAGCCTAAGCTTAGATACTAATGAAACCAAGTTGGGTATTAATTAAGAAGTCAGCCCTGCAATGTAAGTCACCTGCTGATTGAGTTCACAGTCATCACCAAACAGCTATGCAGGAAGCCAGTAAGCAGGCAGACACAGACAAGTCATTCTCTTACTTGGACTATAATTCAGGCAACAGAAAAAAATGTTTAAGTCATAATGCTGTCCTCAGAATGAAAACAATCACAACCTACTAAACTTCATAATCACATCTACTTTCATGCCATGTTGCAAGTAGCATTGCTATCGGGAATGGAATTTCTTTGTCCAAAATTCACTTTTTTTATTCCTGTTAGTCGGATTTCTCTTTCACAAGAGGAATTTCTCTTTGATTTCTCTTTGTTGTTTTATGTTACGTATAATGGGGGTGCTCTGGCAGGAGGGTGGGAAAGTATGGAAATACATTGCCTTACCTCTCATCCTCTACAGAGTAATAAAGTTCTTTTGAAGGAGCCAAGAAGTCAGCAGCTCTTTGCATCTTGCTAGAAGTGCTCTTTGCAAGGTATTTGGCTGGGAGCTCTCCCTTGCTAGGATCTAATTGGGAGAAATGCCATTTCCCAAGAACTCAGTAGAATCAAATCATGCTGCACTGCTGGATCTTGGGGGGAAAGCATAGATTCTTCAGGCGAGAGAGTTTCATAATTCCCAAGCATCTTGGATTTGTGTTACTGGTCTGGAAAATCAAGATAATGACCCCAAACAGCAATTTCTGTGCATACCTTTGGCTCAAGAATTTCATTATATGCATCCCTACAAACCACCATTTGCATCAGAATAAACAGTGAAGCAGCACATGGGTACTGGGCCAGCAGCTCAGAAGGTTAGCATAAAAGTAGTATGGTAGTGCCACTATTTAGTGTAATACTTTTTTTTTTTTTAGTTGTCCAACATCTGCTCTGCTTCATAATTTGGGTCTGTTCTGCTACTCTATTGATAGGACACAGCTATGTTTCATAATGGTTTTCTTATGTTAGGGCTACAGCTGCTTGCTGTGAAGCAAATGGAAATTTTTACATTGTTTTTAATGGAAACAGGATTGCACTAATTATAATTTTATAATTTCCACATTAGGCCATAAAAGTGAATCCATTAAAATATATTGCTTAACATTAAGTTTTACTTATAGCAAAGACTACACTAAACTTTGCATTATAAAGGGAGCATCAGATATATATTATGCATTGAGATTAACCAATTTAACAACACTTTTGCATAGCAGTTAAAGTCCTGTTATTCTCATGAAGAGAAAATTCACTTCTTCACAACAAATTGCCACAAGGTCAAATGTGCAATTAGAATTCTCAGTAACAATCTAAACTGGGTACTTTTTACAAATGTCCTGTGAAATACTAAAATATTTTAAAAGTTCAGATAATCACTAATATAGAGGAATAATGTTGCAGACGGACACTATGTGTCAAATACAAGGAATCAAAAATGTTTTAGGTTATATTTGTAAGGTATGTATTTCTATTATAAATAAGTTATTCTGGATTTCAGTTATTAATGAGACTGGATCAATCTATGTATGTGACTATGTGTGATTATCTGTAATGTATTTGTAATCTCATTAAACATGAACAGGCACCACTACAATTCAGGCACTGAGTAATTTAGAAGCAAAAAGAAACAAATATAATAATTCTCTCTGTGTGTTTTTAAGTATGATCACTATTCACAATCTCATGGCATGTATCAGTGACCAAAATCCAGAAAGTCATCCAGAGATGGACACAAACATATTCCTGGCCAAAAATGATGCAGACAGACTTTGTATATGTGTGGTCAGAGGACTTTGAAGTTGCTAGGGAATCTGCAGTCCCATTTGTGAATAAGCAGGTGCTTGAGATTCCAACAAGGACTCAGGAATTTAGTCCTAAGTATTGTTAGTCCTAGGGTGGCAGTCCCTGGCAGTTAGATCCCCAAGTCCCTCACAGCAAGCAGGCAGGTGCATTGGTTGAAGAAACTTTATTTAGAGATCTATTCAGTTCAGGTATGCACTCATAGGTAGAAGTTGGCAGAAGTGATTATTCAAACAATAGGACTACTAATTATAGCAGACGTTCTCCCACCCACTGTCCTGTTTGCATTCAGGCACAAAAACCCAAAAAGTTACATGGGAACAAAGTAGTTTAGTCTAGACAAAGTACAGAGTGGAATCATTCCCTCCTGTGAAAAGATACATTTCAGTACACATCTGCAGCTCCGGGCCAAGGCCACTTAGAAGTGAAAGCGCATATTTCTTAGAGATAACAAAGAGGCCACTCACTCCTCTGGAAATAAGTATTAGTAGTCTAGACACCCCCAGATGGCTTATATCCACTGAAGCAAGGAGGGTGAAATATAAATGTAATAAATTAAATTAAATTAAATTATATAAAATGCATAAGATAGAGTATTTACCTTTGGCATTATATCAGCATGAGTCCAAGATGCAGTGTACACATAATATGGATGCAGAAGATAACAATGACATGGATGCATATATCACTCTCAGCACAAAATGCAGAACACAACAATGGCATGGATGCTTGCAGAACATAACAATGCATACAACATAAGAATGGCATGGATGCTGGCATACATGACAAGTATCTACTTCACTAATTGCTGAGGACCATACATATACATTCCTTTCGAGTGTCCAACAATCCAGCCAAAAACATGTTGAATGCCAAAGTAATGCTTCATTCCAGACCAGAACATAGTTTGAGATCCTCTCATCAAAATGGTGAGTCTTGAAGCAATCTTCACCCCTGTACTGGTTTCAGTTCTTCACTGGAAATCACCAAAGTGACCTTCTTGGGATCTATTCATGAACATTTAAATATTTATATTTTAGCCCGATTTCTGAATGACTTTCCAACTGTTTTTTTTTTCTTTTCATACTTACAGTTCCAGCATGGAATTCTCTCATCTCTGCCTGCTTTCTCCTGTTTGTGATCCATGCGGATCTACATTGTGTTCTATAGGTTTTGATCTAAAAAAAAAGATAATACTTTCCTCCTTCCATACTTCAGAGGCATCCCAACTGTGTTCTATTGCAACTCTAGTCACTAAAGTAACCTCCAATCCATTGAGTCATGTGCACCCAGCTAAGCTAGTTCCGTATGCAATGATAGGTATAATGATCAACATTTTTGTTTCCAAGAGAGGCTGTGGCCTATATTTGAATTCTTTTTTTACATCGTATGGTGAATTCCATTTGTGAAGATCAGCCAAACAGAATAAGAGTAATTGAAAAATGTGTCAAAATGAATATTCCTCCTCTGTGAACAACATTATCACAGTGCTGTTAAAATTAAAGTTATATAAAGATATATTCTTGATTGTTGCTTCCCAACTCTTGTATCCAAGAAAATACTTTGAAATTCCACTGTGTTTTGAGTATACGTGGATTTAGTTTGTACCTGTGCTGAAACGGTTTTCTAATTTCTTCTCCTTTTTCAAATCCTGATGCAGGGAATTCATGCACAGTCTAATTTCAAAATAGTAGTCTAGTGGCACCTTTAAGACTAACCAACTTTACTGTAGCATAAGCTTTCGAGAACCACAGTTCTCTTTTGTCAGATGCAGACTAAGTTGGTTAGTCTTAAAGGTGCTACTGGACTCTTTACTATTTTGCTACTACAGACTAACACGGCTAACTCCTCTGAGTCTAATTTCAGAATTTTTTAAAAAGTGCTTGAAGTGTTTTAAAGTATCATTACAAGTCTTATAAAAGTGACTATAGAATGTAGCTATGTAAAAAAAGAAATAGAATCATATAGCTGCAGTTCTTTGTAAGGACTTTGCAGTATAATCCTTTTATCTAGCAATTGACAGGAATCATCTCTTGGAATCTGTTCATCTGTGTTTAGCAGCTATACTGGGATAAAGGCAGAAAAGTCCCAGGAAGAGATAAGGTGTGAGGCCATGGAACAGTTTCAAGCTAGCAGATAGGATGCACCAAGATGGCACCTGAAATCAGTGTTGCAAAATATTTGCAGATGTAGTATTGAGCAACTTGAGTCAGAGAGGCAAGCTGAGCAGAACCTGAATCACAGTACCTTTACAAAAGAAAAAGCAATGTTACATTTAATAATGTAGTCCAAGATGTCTTGCATGGCTGTCTTAAAAGTAGACCTGGGCATGAACAGGGGAAAAAAATGGACACGCTGTTTGTTGTTTGTCGCCATCCACAAACAAGGACAAATGGACAGTAATGAACATGACCTGTCAATGAACAAGTTCCTTGTTCATAGTTCATGGGGGCCAGAATGGACCCCTTGGGACTTAGATCCCATATTCACAGGGAGTGTTCAGCAGGCTCTTCTCCAGCCATTGCCCAAGTTTGGTCAAGATTGCAATACGGATCATGGACTTATACATTCCCAAATCCGAAACCCCCAGGAAACTCCTATTTGATACAATTGGAGCCATCAGTTGACTTCGGACCCATTTACAAGTGATGGACTTGAAACCCTATGGTGGGCCGCCTCCCCTCTGGGGGTGGGGGGTTTGGCCACTTGCTAGTGGCACCCCCTATGTGCCCGCCCACCAGGCCTCAGAGAGGCCACCTTCCAGGAGCCAGGGAGATGGGTGATGTCGGTGGCTGCTGAGCCTGGTGGGCTTGGGGAGGCAGTGGTGGGCCACCTCCCCTCTAGGGGGTGGGGGTTTGGCTGCTCACTGGTGGGACCTCCCCCCCATGGGCTCACCCACCAGGCATCAGAGAGGCCACCTTCTGGGAGCCTGGGAGATGGACGATGTCGGCAGCCGCTGCATTACTAAATGACCCAACAACAATCTGCTAAGAAAACCCTCCAGCAAGATATGGTGGCATATGTGGAGGCCTTACACACACAAACATACACCCTGGTGGGTCAGAGACACCAACATACTCCCACCAGATGGGAACTTTATGGCATCGGGGCTGATGCTGTTGTCCGCACCTCGTGTGGTGCAGAGGCTGTTGCTGTCAAAACACACCGGCTGGACATGGAGCATTGGGTGGTTAGGTACATGGGACAGATAGGTTTCTCAATAGACAAGTGCATAGCTGTATGGGTTAAGTGTATAGGATAGAGGGATGCATGGA
Organism: Eublepharis macularius; assembly: GCF_028583425.1. Lineage (NCBI taxonomy): Eukaryota > Metazoa > Chordata > Lepidosauria > Squamata > Eublepharidae > Eublepharis > Eublepharis macularius. Next base: position 124,013,348 of record NC_072792.1, read on the forward strand.
TACATTTAATACCTTTATTAGATTGACAGGAGACACAGATGCCGTGTACAGGGATATTGGGGAGACAGGTGTATTGCATAAATATCTTGATTGTCCAGGCATTATACAATTGGAAGGAAAGAACCAAGGGTGGCGATGCTTCCCTTGATACAGGGGTCACAGAGGGAGGCCATTTGGTACGGCACCTTGTGGCACAGAGGATGCAAGCGCTCAGCCATACATGCCTGCATCCTCCTCATAAAGTCCCTGACCCTGGGGAGCAGCACTTCCTTGTGCTCGAGCTCCTTGGTGAGAAACTGGTTGAACCCGTGGATCAGGGGGGGTGACCTGACCCAGGCTAGCATTGTCTGAGCACAAAATCTCGGTGGCTTCTTTAAAGAGTTTCATCAACCGGGACATCTGGGCAAGGACTCTCCATTCCATGGAGCTGAGGCTGAGCTCGTCTCCCTTCCTCAGAATGTCCATCGATGACAGGATGTCCTGCAACGGGCCCTTCTGCTCCAACAGACAACATATCATGTCATAGGTGGAATTCCAGCAGGTGGGCAGGTCCTGGTAGAGGTGGTGCTTGGGATCTCCCCCTCCCTCTGCCTCTGGAACAGCTCACGGGAAGAGTTGATGCTGCAGGAGAAGTGGGAAGTGACGCGCCGGCAGCTCTCCAGCAGATTGCGCGTCCGCAAGGTTCCCTCATCCCAGCTGTCCCTCGGCTTGCTCCCTAGCCCGAGAACATCCCTCATGACCAGGTGCAACTTGTACACCATGCACACCAGGCCTGGGAGGGATACCTCTTTCAGGGCTGCCAACATGTTGCTTCCTGCATCCATCACCATGAAGCCACAGACTTCTTGCGGTTTTGTATGAACATATTCATGTATCACCTTGTTGTATGAATTGATTCATTCATTTGTTCACTGTTATTACTTTCATTGTTTATGAAAATGGACTAAATTGTATATTCTATTATTCTTAAAATTATATTTATTGAGTTATTTTATTGTTACAGTTCCTTGCTGCTGTCAGCTCTTCTTGCTTTTGCCTTTATGGTAGTGGCTGTCCGGGGTCTGAGCCCCAGCCCCCAGACTTGACAAGAGGGAACAGCAGGGGACAAAAGGGTGGCAGCAACCCCACCCCCCAAGCCGGCAACCAGGGCCAGAACCTACCTACTCCAGGGGGAAGGGGTAAAAGGCCAGAACCTCAGAGGGGTGGAGGGGGCAAGGAGAGACCAGCCAGTCCCACCTTCCAGGGGGAAGAAAGGGGGCTAAGCAGGCCAGAGGGAAAGGGCCACAGCAGGGGGAATGTGGGACCAGCAGCAGCAGCAGCAACCCAAGCAGAGCCCTTACCTGGCAGGGAGAGGAAGCAGCCTCTACAGCCCAGAGCCACACCATGGCTAGAAGACAGCAGCCTGGCTCAGGAGTTGCTAGAAGCCAAGCCTCTCCAGGGGGGGCTGCCACAGGCATTCTGGGGGAGGAGATGGGTAGCCCCGCCCAGCATTGCTGAGCTGGCAGCGCAGAAGCTGGCTAAGGCAGCACCTCATGAGCAAGGCCAGGCAAGCCCAATAGCACGGAAGCTGGCTGGGGCAGCTCCTCGTGAGCAAGGCCAGGCAAGCTCAATAGCACAGAGGCTGGCTGGGGCAGCTCCTCGTGAGCAAGGCCAAGGAGCCCTCAGCTGGGGATGGCTTGCACTCAACCCCACCCTACCAGCAAAGCAAAGGAGCCCAGGAGGGATTAGTGGTTGGAGGGAAACACCTGGAGGGACGCACAGCTGGGCCCGGTCAGGAGAAGGAACAAGCCTAGAAGGAGGGCGGAGCAGAGAGAGGAAACCCTATAAAGGGTGGCTGGGAAGAGCTCTGGGGTGGTGGGTGTGAGTGAGGAGTGATGATGTGGAGTGAGAGCAGTAGAATGCAAGGGTGGAGGCTTGGAGGAGAGTTCTGGAAGGAGGAGATGAAGGAGGACGCAGAGGGTAAGCAGGCCAGGTTGAGCAGGCCAGCGAGTGGACTGAGAGGGAGTCTGGGTGAGGTATACCGCCCCTCCTTCCACAGAGCAGGGTCCTGCAGAGTCCCTGGCCCCCCTGTGATGTCAGGAGCAGACCGCCCAGTGCCACACCCAGCGGCAGCCGCGGCAAGCCCTGACAGTGGCAATGTTTTTCCCAGTATGAACATCGTCCATTCCCTAGGCCTGGAGAAGAACTACCCTGTAGCCTGGCATCAAGCATGACACCTTTTTTCAGCTGGGCGTGGTGGCGCGCACCTGTAATCCCAGTCTAAGCACGGGAGGCTGAGGCCGGCGGATCGCTTGAGGTCGGGAGTTCGACAATGCAGTCAGCATATAACCTTTTTTCAGGTGCCAGTTCTTGGCCTAGGGTGGCAGAGATCCTCTAGTTGCCACCAATGGGCAGTGATGCCAAGGTAGCCGTGATGGCAGCCGCTCCACAGGTCTGCTGTGAAGTGTACAGTACAGCCTTTGGCAGCTGACAGCTCCCTGAGCACCATGTCTTGCACAGACTGGTAGAGGGCAGGCAGGACTCGTCTGCCAATGGTGTGCCATGACAGCATGGACAACCATGGGGCAAAATGCTGAAGCAGCCTGCAGAAGCTCACACCCTCCACAATGGATAGGGGGAATCCTTGTAGGGCAATCGTCTCTGCCACAATGCAAACACCCACCTCCTGAGCCCTCGACCTCACCCTTTTCATCGGCACTGTCCCCGACCCTGAGGGAACAACATCCACAAGGGCGTCCTGTCTAAGCATTCTGCTCTGACCAGCCTCACCCTCGGGGTGAGGATTCTTGCTTGGGGTGGATTCCATTGACCCTCCCACTGATCCCTGGTCAGAACAGTTGGTAGCCCTCTTTCTCCACCCACCAGATCTTTCACCGGGCAAGGACAGTGACCACAGACTTGGGTGGTGCGACTTCAGGTGCCTACTCATGACTAGGGGTGTGCAAGGAAAAAACTTTCGGCTTTCTTGTTTCGGGATTACCCGAAACAAGATTCTCTACCGGCATTAGCCGAAAGCCGAAACAAGAATCTCTTTCGGGATTCGGGATTCGGCATTATTTCGGCATTCTTTCGGGATTCTTTCGGGTTTTTTTGCTGGGAAAATGCCTCCGTCTTTCAGGACGCCTGGAGGAGGCATTTTCCCACCAAATAAGCCCGAAATTGGTGGGGACCTTCCTCTAACCCTTCTCTAACAACTACCCAAGTTTCAGACAGATTGGACTTTGGGGGGCCATGTTATGGCCCCCCAAAGCAGGTCCCCCCATCCTCCCCATAAGAAAGCAAAGGAGCAGCATATTGTTAGCATGCTGCTGCTGATCTTTCTTCATTATTTCCTTCCTTTGCCAGGGGTGGCATTTTGCATGCAAAATGCCCCCCAGCCCTCAGGGGCCCTTCTCCCACCCCTCCTCCCACCTCCCACCAAGGCTCAGCCTGCTCCCACTTGGGGGGGCCATTTCATGGCCTCCCCAAGTAGGTGCTCTAATCTCTACCACTGACAGCTGGGGGAGGCTTGTGTTGCCAGGGGTGGCATTTTGCATGCAAAATGCCCCCCAACCCTCTGGGGCCCTTCTCCCACCCCTCCTCCCACCCCCCACCAAGGCTCAGCCTGCTCCCACTTGGGGGGGCCATTTCATGGCCTCCCCAAGTAGGTGCTCTAATCTCTACCACTGACAGCTGGGGGAGGCTTGTGTTGCCAGGGTTGGCATTTTGCATGCAAAATGCCCCCCAACCCTCTGGGGCCCTTCTCCCACCCCTCCTCCCACCCCCCACCAAGGTTCAGCCTGCTCCCACTTGGGGGGGCCATTTCATGGCCTCCCCAAGTAGGTGCTCTCAGCCCCTAAAGTCCACCCCTCACAGCCCCACACAAACCCAGTTCCCCCACCCCAGCTGCCACACACAGACCCAAATCCCCCCAGTAGCCCCTCACAGACCCAAATCCACCCCCACCTGCCCCACACCCACCATAACCCCAGGAACAGGCTGGCCTGCCCTCCCCTTTTGGGAACCCCTAAACTCTCTTTCCCAGGGCAGTTCTGCACAGACAAGGGGTGCCACAATGGTGGCAGTGCCAAATCGTCCCTGGGAAAGAGCACCTGCCCTGGCACACAGACAACCACCCCCCTGACCCCCCCACCACCCGCAGAGAAGGCTGGCCAGCCTGCTCCATTGTTCCCTATGCTGGGAACCAACCTCCCATCAAAGAAGGGAACACAGACACACAATCATTAAGTTTAAAAAACCTTTATTTTCTCATTTTCAAATTACAAGTGGTCAACAAATCACAACATATTACACTTATTGTCCCTCACAGCACAACACAACACAATTAACTACACATCAGAGAATCTTAAACACAATTTTTTTTTTGAAATGGACAAACAGTAAAGTTTTGAACATTTCCACAGGTCACATAGTAAGCGGGTACAACAGGGCATGGAAACAGAAGATGATCATAATAACTACCAGCCTAATACAACTCTCCCTCCATAACATGACTTAATGGGGGGGAACCACAGCAACAAAATCCCCCCCCCAACCCTCTGGGGCCCTTCTCCCACCCTTCCTCCCATCCCCCCACCAAGGCTCAGCCTGCTCCCACTTGGGGGGGCCATTTCATGGCCTCCCCAAGTGGGTGCTCTGCTCTCATCTCTACCACCGACAGCTGGGAGAGGCTTGTCTTGCCAGGGGTGGCATTTTGCATGCCAAATGCCACCCTCACCCTCAGGTGCCCTTCTCCCACCCTTCCCCCCACCCCCCACCACATGCATTCCTTGACAATCAAGAAATCTGGAGTTAAATATAATGTGCATGTAAGTCCCTCAAAGACAGAAGAAATATGGAGGTAATGACCCATTTGATTTCCACAACCTCAGACACAATTAGGGATCCGTTTCCCCTTGGTGGGGGATCCCCCACTCTCACCTATCACCCCGAGGGGGGAAAGTCAGTGAATGAGCCTTCAAGGTACGCTCCAGGGGCTGCTGCCGTGATGTCACTGATGTCATCTGGCTGCCCTGAGAGTATGCCTGTGCTTTGCAGTGGGCTGATTTGGGCCCTACAGGCCAAAGCAGGATCCCTTGTGGCCCAAATCAGCCTGCTGTGAATTGTGCGTGCTCCCCAGCCTTGTGTGATGATCACATCACCTCCTAGAACAGACATCATCATGCCAGAGCATTGCCATGAAATGATCATGCGTGTGTGAACAGACCCTAAGTATCCTGTAGGCTTCAGTGATGGTATAGTAATGTTTTCACTCACATTATAGAGAGAGAGAGAGACAGAGAAGGGGGGGAGGCACTGAAGCTAGATTATTTCTTCTATTTTACTGTCCCCTTCCAAAGCCAGGGTGGCATTGGCACAATGCCCCCCTCCCCCCGGCCAGAGCCTTAGTACCAGTATGCATTGACAGGCCCATGCATCATAGTCCTTTTTGAGACCCAGCCAAGTTGTGCCTTTTGTAGAAAAATGTTCAAGTTGCTGGTGGGGGTATGAACAGTTTTTAGATATCCACTGTAGTGCAATGGCTAGAGAGTTGGTCTAGAATCTGGCAGACTCTGATTCTGTGCCTTGTAGGCTTGATGGATGTTCTTGGCTCAGTCTAAGTAAACAATTGTGTTGTGTTTTCCAGAGGCAGTCTACGTGATTTTGGGGCCCTGGACAAATGTTCTGGACGGGGCCCCAGAACCAGTGCCGCCCCACCACTGGCTCCTTGCCAAGGCCAAGCAATTTGGTCACCTAGGCCCCAGATAGAGTGGGCAGGAGTGCGTTGTTTCCTTCCTCCCCCCCCTCCACCCCCTCCAACAACTAGGAAGGCCATCGGTGGAGTCACTCCAATGTGAGGCATGGAGCAGCTGTCTATTGTTAGCCTGGTTGTGATGAGGGTGAAAAAAATCAAGGGAGAACAGCAATGTGTAAACCACTCTAGGTTCCCATGGGGGAGAAAACCGGGGCATAAGATAAACCTTTAATTTGGTGGGGAGGGGGTATATACATTTTATGTGTATGTGTCTGTATGTTTTATGCATTCAAATCACTTGTGGTGTACTTTAGAATTATATTGAGCTCCACAGTATCCCAAAAACCTTGTCCATGTATTGCAAACCGAAGTCAATCTACCACATCTAGGGTATTCTTCTTTTCCCTACTGCCTTCAATTTTTCTTAGCATTATTGTCTTTTCTAGTGAACCTTGTCTTCTCATGATGTGACATAAGCACTATCATCAATTGATATCTTCAAGGGAGAAAGCAGGCCTGATTTGGTCTGGATCCCACTTACATGTCTTTTTCGGAGTCCATGGTACATGTAAATTGAAACTTTCTTCCCACTTCACAGTGTGAATGCTTTTTCCTCCTATGAGCTTTGTCTAAAATTTAATGTACTGATACTGCTCATTTGGCCAAAAGGCCTGCCCTTGATCAATGCCACATTAAATACTTCATAATAAAAAAATGTTTTTAGAACCATTTAAAAGTGTCCTTAAGTGCCATACGCTGATTTAAAAAAACATAAGCTAAATGTTTGGGAACACAACCAGATATGTGAATGACTGAAATGCAGCCCAATCCCACTGCTACTTAAAATCCATTTTTGATGGAGGTCTGGATTGTCTTACATTGGTGTCATTGGGCTTGGAATCAGGAACCTGGAAGCGTTCCATGGGGGCTACAACTTTCATGCCAAGGCTAAGAGGGTGGGAACGGGATCTCTCTGGGGTGGCGAACTCTGGCCTTGGAAGTTACTGGCAATTTGGGGGTGGGACTTGTGGAAAGGAAAATCTGAGTAGGGATCTCCCCCAGAATCCATGGTCCGCATTTGCCCTCTAAAGAGATTGCCCTTGGAAGCAGCCAGTTTCTCTGTAGGGAACTACTCTCTCTAACCTGAACTCAAGCCCAACCAGGAGTTTGGCAGCCCTAGGAAAATTTCAGAAAAAGATGGCAAAGGAGGGCCAGCAACTGATGGAGGCATGGAAGCCCACACCAGGACAGTAGCAGGGGCCTACTTGGGCACAAGGGACAACCAGTGCTCTCATCCCCCATAGTCCACTCCTTACAGCCCCACACAAACCCAGTTCCCCCACCCCAGCTGCCACACACAGACCCAAATCCTCCACTCAGCCCGTCTCAGAACCAAAACCACCCTCAGCTGCCCCACACCCAGTACCCCAGGAACAGGCTGGCCAGCCTGCCCCATTGTTCCCTATGCTGGGAACCAACCTCCCATCAAAGAAGGGAACACAGACACACAATCATTAAGTTTTAAAAACCTTTATTTTCTCATTTTCAAATTACAAGTGGTCAACAAATCACAACATATTACACTTATTGTCCCTCATAGCACAACACAACACAATTAACTACACATCAGAGAATCTTAAACACAATTTTTCTTTTGAAATGGACAAACAGTAAAGTTTTGAACATTACAGCAGGTTACATAGTGAGCGGGCACAACAGGGCATGGAAACAGAAGATGATCATAACTACCAGCCTAATACAACTCTCCCTCCATAACATGACTAAATGGGGGGGGAACCACTGCAACAGGGTCCAGCAGAACCTATGTCATTTCCTGTGGCTGTGCTTTCAGTTCAGACACACAAAGCTGAACTGGGCACTTCCAAGGCACTGGACAATGGTATTTCTGGAGCAGTTCTGCAGAGGTCTCCCCCCACCCCCACACCAGCCTCAGAATTTACCTGGGAACATCTGTGAGAGATCATCATTGGCCGGTGCCCATCCACCACTCTACCCGCATCCCCCAACCATGCAAACCCAACATTAACATCAAATTTTTTTTTTTTTAAACATGAACATTCAATCAACTTTTAAAAAACATAATCACAACATTTTTTTTTGGTTTTTTTTCCTTTTTTTTACATGAACGGAACATCAACTTTTAAAAAACATAATAACAACATTTTTTGGGGTTTTTTTTTTTTACATGAACATTCAATCAACTTTTAAAAAACATAATCACAACATTTTTTTTTGGTTTTTTTTCCTTTTTTTTACATGAACGGAACATCAACTTGCAAAAAACAGTACAACAATTCTTCTACAATTTTTTTTTACAAGGAGTTCATCTGATAAAAACACCTAAGCAATCCCTATCTAACCTGTTTCTCCCTCCAGTAGCAATCCATGTTTCTGGGGCATTATTTCTCAGAATAAATTTGGTCCCACAGGGTATGTCTCAGTGATGGGAGATGTTTTGAATACCCTGGGGGGGGGGCTTTCAAATTGCTGGGTGTTTTCCCTTTGCCACTGGTTCCTAACCACCCTCCCTCTACTGGCCGGTTTTAACTGTATATACAGGGTTTTATACAGGGGAGAGCGCGATTCCAAAGGATTGGACTCATAGAGGATGCAGGCCACAAGTTGGGCTCACCTCAGTCACTCTGGAAGTCCAGTCCTGAGAAATCGAAGAGGCGAGAGTTGACCTTCAGGAAGGTCAACTGCTCGACTCTCCATGGGAGAAGGCGAGTGCGATGTGGGCCGACAATGTCGCCCGCATGTGAAAAGACGCGCTCGCTCTCCACGCTCGTCGGAGGGCATGAGAGCAGCCGCTGCGCCTCGAGGGAGAGGTCCGGCCAGACCGACTCCTTCCTGGCCCAGTAGCTGAGCGGATCGGTGGAGAGCGACTCGCAGGGCTCCGCGAGGTAGTCCCTGACCATCGCCTCCGCCGGATCCTCTCTCACGGTCCTCACGACCCCAGAGGGGACGAGGGCCCACCGGAGCATCTCCATCTCCATCGGCACTCCGGTGGTGGCCTCGGGGGGGGCCTGCGCAGAGGGGGCGTCAGAGGGACCCGCACGGCAGGGCCCCTCTTGCGTCCCCCCTGTCGACAGGCGTCCCCTCTTGGCCTGCCTGCGCCTCACCCAAGAGCAGAGCCCGTCTCTGGCTTGGGTGAGGTTCCCGTCCCGCTCGGCGAAAGTGCCCTTTATGCGCGGGTCACACATGGTCGCCAACATGTATGACTCTTCCTTAGTGAGAGGAGTTAGCCTGGCAGCTATGCCCTGCTGCAGCCTTCTCACTAATGCGCGCACCGCTGGAACAAGGTCAGCACGGGGCGCGACCCGGTCTGCAAGGGTGGCCAGATTCCTCTGGAGCGTGTGCACCAGGGGAATGACCAGACCGAGGGTCGCCGTGTCTGACGAGACCGCCACAGTGAAGTCCTTGAAGGGCTTCAGGACCTCCACTGTCTGGGTGATGGTGAGCCAATCCTCCCGGTTGAACTCACCCACCTGACTCGCACCGCGGTGCTCGGAGAGCCACGCGTGGAGTGCGGCCTGCTGCTCCACCAAGCGCTCAAGCATGGCGCAGGTGGAGTTCCAGCGAGTGCTGACGTCAGTGATCAGAGCGTGCTCTGGCACACCTGTCCTGACCTGTGTCTGGCGCAGTTCGTGCGTGGCCTTCACGCTGCGCGAGAAGTGACCCGTGAGCCTCCGACATTTCTGGACAAGTAACTGGAGTTCACGGGTCCGGGTATCCACGGGTTCCTTCGAGGAGCCCAACCCCAGCGCATCTCTCACCACTAGGTGAAGCTTGTGAGCGGCACAGTAGACGCTCTCTCGGCTCACTAGATGCGCCGCTGCCCTCATGTTCTTGCCACCGTCCGTCACCATGCATCCCACGGTGGCGGGTCCCTGGCCTATCCACTCGTCCAACTGTCTCCTTAAGGTGGCAGCGATGTTCTCCGCCGTGTGGGACACGTCGAGCACCTCGGCGTGAAGCAAGGCCTTGCAGTAGCCGGCCTGGCGGTCTCGCATCCTTCCCTGTCTAGCTGTGCTAGGCACCTCCCCCCGGCCCCCACCCAGAACCGACTCGGGTTCCCACCAGTGAGCAGTAAGCGAGAGGTACGCTTGCTGCACACTTGGGCAGGTCCAGATGTCCGATGTGAAGTGCACAGTTCTCCCGGCAACCCGGGACAGCTGTGCCTTCACATGATCCCTGGCAGCCCTGTAAAACGAGGGCACCACCGATCTGCTCAACGACGTGCGAGCAGGGACGGCGTACCAGGGAAAGCAATCTTGGAGCAGCCCTGAGAAGCCGAAGTCTTCAACTACGGAATACGGTTGCCCATCCACTGCTATCATGTTGACGATGTGGCGCGTGATGCGCCTGCTCGCCCTCCGGATCCCCTCTCTGGGCACACTAGCGCCCTGCATACCAAGCATCTCCGGGAGAGAGGCTTGGCGTCCCTTTCCTGCAGGTACCCTTGGGGGGAGAGCACCAGAGGAGCCTGCCTCCTTCTGGCTAGCTGGCGGCCGTGCGGCGCCACTCGAACCCTCCTCCCGAAGAAGCACCGCCTGGTGGTGCCTCTTCATATGGTACCTCATCCCAGACGTGGAGAGATGCCACACATCTTTGCCACGGCTGACGCGCTGCCTACAATGCAGGCACAGGGCTGCTCGGGGATCCTCCGTTGTCTGGAAGTGCTTCCAGATTTCGGAGGAAAAGGGCATCCCACGCTTCCCAGGAGAAGCGCGTTCGGGACCACCCTGCGGCACCTCCTGTGAGGTGCTCTGGCCGGACACACCGTGTCTCACTCTCGGCCGGGCAGGTGGGGATGGACGAGGCTGAAGGGGCAGAGATGTGGGCTCTTCCACCACAGTCTCTGCCTCTTCCTCCCGCGTCCTCTCCTCCTGCACAGCCGCGAGAGGCCTGCTGCTGGCCTCAGAGGAAACTGGGGTGGACCGCCCCAGGGGGGGTCTCACGGGCAGTTCCTCCAACATCCTCCGGGTTCCTGGGGTGAGCGGGAGCGCAGGGAAAGTCATGTGCTCCGCGCCCATCCCAGGAGACACCACATGCTGCCCCTCCTCCAGCAGCTGGCTCGCAACCACTGGAGGAGGAGGAGCCTCAGCAGCAGGCCCCTGCCCAGTGCCAGCCCCTGCCTCACGCACCCGGGTTGGGGGTGGCCCTCCAGCAGCTGCCTCAGGAAAGAGAGTCTTGCGAACCCTCTTCCTGTCACCAGAAGCCAGGCTGGTGAACGGCAGCAGCGCAGGGGAGGGCCTCCTCCGCTCAGATGGAGGGGCTGCCACAGCAGTCCCCCTCCCCCTCCCCTCCTCCCCTCTAGATTTCTCCCTAGCCTTTCCCCCGGGTCCCCTCTCTGCTTTCCTCTCTGACATACTTTCCCCTCCCAAATTCAACCCTAACTAATCAGAAAAGATTTAGAAAACAAAGGTCAACTTTGTTTTCAAGACCTAACTAACCTGCTATAAATCTGTGTTTCTAGTGGCTCTGTGACTTGGAGATGAACAATCAAGTGCCTTTTTAAGCAACCCTATTTATGTCAGGGAACCTGAGCCTGCCAATCAGCTGAATTCCTCTGGAATTGAGCTGGCCCTAAACCCCAATAACAGGTGACAAAGCCTTAAACACTCACACACTAGTATGCCCGGGCCGGCCTGGCACCACCACGGGTGCCAGAGATGGGCAGTGGAACCCTAGTTATGGGGGCACTAATGGGAAGCCTATTGACAGCTATTACAAATTTTTATATATATATATATATATATATAGAATTCAAACCTAACACTCACTCACTAATGCTTTCCCTGCTGAGTCCCTATTTAGTTTTTTAAAAAAAACTAGGCTCGGTTTCCCTAATAATTATGTTGAGGGCAATTATCCACTGATCACCTACCAACTGGCCTACCTACCTAAGAGACACTATTTAGCGGGACCGATGTATCTGTGGTATGTCGGTGTGGGGTGTGGATGTGGTGTTTTGAAGATGAGCCTCCCCCCTCCCAAGCTAGCAAGAACCCACCCCCAAGGCCACCCAAATGTGAACCCGGACTCGCTCACAGTAACACCAGTCCTGCAGTCCAGCGATGTTCAGGCGGTCTTGCAGCTGGTCCTCCTCTCCTCCACGATGCTGTCAAGAAAATTGGGAATGTTAGCAGAGTCAACACCACACGCCGCACACGCAACCCCAAAATTCAAGGCCCCGTTGCACAAGCCAAGTCAGCCCCCCCCCCTTAAAGGCTAGGGCCAACCAGCAGCAAAACAAAACACATCCACCCAGCAGAGCTTCTGGCCTGTGCAGGCCAGAAGCTGGCACACTCATTTTTTAGTCCTGTGAAACAGCAGTTCATGCCCACCCCACACTCAAACTTGAAAAATGAAACATGAAAGAAAGCAGGCACTGCGATCAATGCTGGCCCCCCTAACCCCCAAACAATATCCTCTTGCCCAACCAGAAAATGCCCCCCCCCCGGCCCAAGCCATAAAGACAGAGCCAAAGCATATGCTCGCAGGTAGGCACAGCAGCAGACATAAGCTCAAAAACCAAATTTAACAACAACCCTACCAGTCCACCAGTGCAGATGTCCAGCAATGTTGATCCTCCACGCAGAGATCTGCAGGCCGATGTCCACCAAGTGCAGTCCAGTCCAGAAGAGGTCCACCAACGATAAACAACCTGAATGTGAAGCAAAACAGTGAGTGCCAGGCCAGCAAACGGGAAGGGTTACCAAAGCCGGAGCAGCAGGCCTGTGTGTGGGCCGAAGGCTGGCACAGTTGATCAGGAAGGAGCCTGTTGGGAATCCTTGCAAGCAGGGGACCAGACACAGAAACGCAAGCCACACCATTCCAGATTGTGGAGCACAACTGTGAGTGCCAGGCCAGCAACCAAAAAGGGTTACCTTGGCCAAAGCAGCATACCTGTGTGTGGCCCACAGGCTGGCACAGTTGATCAGGACGGAGCCTGTTGGGAATCCTTGCTAGCAGGGGACCAGACACAGAAAAGCAAGCCACACCATTCCAGATTGTGAAGCACAACTGTGAGAGCCAGCCAGAAGAAAGGCTTCTGGCCTGTGTAGGCCCGAAGCTGGCACACTCTGGTTTTAATCTTAAAACAGTGGATCAAGCTTAAAGAAGGCAAGCACAACAACCAATGCTGAAACCCCCCCCCCCACCATCAAAGATTGTCTGCCCAACCTGTCCCCCAGGCCATACCTGTGTGTGGCCCACAGGCTGGCACAGTTGATCAGGACGGAGCCTGTTGGGAATCCTTGCTAGCAGGGGACCAGACACAGAAAGGCAAGCCACACCATTCCAGATTGTGAAGCACAACTGTGAGAGCCAGCCAGAAGAAAGGCTTCTGGCCTGTGTAGGCCCGAAGCTGGCACACTCTGGTTTTAATCTTAAAACAGTGGATCAAGCTTAAAGAAGGCATGCACAACAACCAATGCTGAACCCCCCCCCCCCACCATCAAAGATTGTCTGCCCAACCTGTCCCCCAGGCCATACCTGTGTGTGGCCCACAGGCTGGCACAGTTGATCAGGACGGAGCCTGTTGGGAATCCTTGCTAGCAGGGGACCAGACACAGAAAAGCAAGCCACACCATTCCAGATTGTGAAGCACAACTGTGAGAGCCAGCCAGAAGAAAGGCTTCTGGCCTGTGTAGGCCCGAAGCTGGCACACTCTTGTTTTAATCTTAAAACAGTGGATCAAGCTTAAAGAAGGCAAGCACAACAACCAATGCTGAAACCCCCCCCCCACCATCAAACATTGTCTGCCCAACCTGTCCCCCAGGCCATACCTGTGTGTGGCCCACAGGCTGGCACAGTTGATCAGGACGGAGCCTGTTGGGAATCCTTGCTAGCAGGGGACCAGACACAGAAAGGCAAGCCACACCATTCCAGATTGTGAAGCACAACTGTGAGAGCCAGCCAGAAGAAAGGCTTCTGGCCTGTGTAGGCCCAAAGCTGGCACACTCTGGTTTTAATATTAAAACAGTGGATCAAGCTTAAAGAAGGCAAGCACAACAACCAATGCTGAACCCCCCCCCCCCACCATCAAAGATTGTCTGCCCAACCTGTCCCCCAGGCCATACCTGTGTGTGGCCCACAGGCTGGCACAGTTGATCAGGACGGAGCCTGTTGGGAATCCTTGCAAGCAGGGGACCAGACACAGAAAGGCAAGCCACACCATTCCAGATTGTGAAGCACAACTGTGAGAGCCAGCCAGAAGAAAGGCTTCTGGCCTGTGTAGGCCCAAAGCTGGCACACTCTTGTTTTAATCTTAAAACAGTGGATCAAGCTTAAAGAAGGCAAGCACAACAACCAATGCTGAACCCCCCCCCCCCACCATCAAAGATTGTCTGCCCAACCTGTCCCCCAGGCCATACCTGTGTGTGGCCCACAGGCTGGCACAGTTGATCAGGACGGAGCCTGTTGGGAATCCTTGCAAGCAGGGGACCAGACACAGAAAAGCAAGCCACACCATTCCAGATTGTGAAGCACAACTGTGAGAGCCAGCCAGAAGAAAGGCTTCTGGCCTGTGTAGGCCCAAAGCTGGCACACTCTGGTTTTAATCTTAAAACAGTGGATCAAGCTTAAAGAAGGCAAGCACAACAACCAATGCTGAACCCCCCCCCCCCCACCATCAAACATTGTCTGCCCAACCTGTCCCCCAGGCCATACCTGTGTGTGGCCCACAGGCTGGCACAGTTGATCAGGACGGAGCCTGTTGGGAATCCTTGCAAGCAGGGGACCAGACACAGAAAAGCAAGCCACACCATTCCAGATTGTGAAGCACAACTGTGAGAGCCAGCCAGAAGAAAGGCTTCTGGCCTGTGTAGGCCCAAAGCTGGCACACTCTGGTTTTAATCTTAAAACAGTGGATCAAGCTTAAAGAAGGCAAGCACAACAACCAATGCTGAACCCCCCCCCCCACCATCAAAGATTGTCTGCCCAACCTGTCCCCCAGGCCATGCCAAGAATAAACTGCAACACCTTTTTGCAGAGGCAGGCCACAGCAGCACATTGCCCGGCATCAAAAAAATTTACAAAAATTTTAAAAAGGCCTACCAGGTGTCCTCTCAGGATGTCCAGCACAGTTGATCCTCCAGGCAGATGTCCTCCAGGCTCCAGGTGCAGTCTCTCTTCTTCTCCTCTCTCGGTCACAGCTCAGCAGCAGCAGCAACAGAAGTGTTCCAGACAGTCTTGCTCCAAATTTAAATCCCCTGCTGCAGCCTCAGCCAAAGATTTAAATCTATTGGCTGGCATGAGAATGCAGCAGTGGGATTGGTGACTCCTAAAGTCCCCAGTCCCCTGCCTTTCCCCACCCACACTCCAAGAGCCACCCTCCTCCTGCTCCCCCTCCCCTACCTGTTAGTTTTGGCGGGAATCTCTGCTGCTTTGCAAATGCAAAGTGCAATGCAATGCTTGCACCTTGCATTTGCAAGGCAAAGCAGGATTCCCTATCCTCCTTTGCAAGAGGGGTGGGGGGTGACAGAAGGAGTGAGTGATTCACTCCTTCTCCCCCCCTCCCCTCTTCTAAGAGCCTGCAGGAAGCCTTTGCTTCCAGCAGGATTTTGCTAGCCGCTTGCTAAGGCAAACGGCTAGCAAAATCAAAATGGCGATTCTCGAATGCCGAAAGAATGCCGAAAGAATCCCGAAACGTTTCGGGTTTTTCTTTCGGCAATCCCGAAACGTTTCGGCATTCCCCGAAACGTTTCGGGATTCTTGAAGAATGCCGAAACACTTTTGTTTCGGCATTCTTTCGGCATTCTGAATGCTGAAACGCACATCCCTACTCATGACCGTTGATGACAGGTGCTTCAGATCATTGCCCCTGCTCACCAGGCCATCACAGGCACAGCATCGCAATAGGGGTGTGCAAAGGCACAGTGGTTCGGCTTTCCTGATTCGGGTATACCCGAATTGAGAAGTCGATTCAGGAACAGCTGTACCTGAATCGGCAAGCCGATTCGGGTATAGCGATTCGAGTATCGATTCGGCTTGATTCGGGGGTTCAGGAAAGCTTTTCAATGGGAAAAAGCCTCCCCAGGATTCTCTGAAGCCTGGGGGAGGCATTTTACCACCGAATCAAGCCAAAATTGGTGGGAGCCTTCCTCTAACTCCCCGCTAACAACCCCCCAAGTTTCAGACCGATTGGACTTTGGGACAAGTTATGGCCCTTCAAACCAAGGTCCCCCTATCCTCGTCTATAAAAGGACATAGCTTTAGGTTGCTGCTGCTAATCTCCTATTTTGTGCTTGCTGCTGCTAATCTCCATTATTTCCTATGGGGGGAAATGAAGAGGCAGGCTTCCTTTGCCAGGGGTGGCATTTTGCATGCAAAATGCCCCCCAACCCTCAGGGGCCCTTCTCCCACCTCTCCTCCCACCCACCCCCCACCAAGGCTCAGCCTGCTTCCATTTGGGGGGGCATTTCATTGCCTCCCCAAGTAGGTGACCTTTTCTCTACAACCTACAGCTTGGGGAGGCTTGTCTTGCCAGGGGTGGCATTTCATGGCATCCCAAGTAGGTGCTCTCAGCCCCCAAAGTCCACCCCCTACAGCCCCACACATACCCAATACCCCCCCAGCTGCCACACAGACCCAAATTCCCACATTAGCCCCTCACAGACCCAAATCCACCCCCAGTAGCCCCACACCCATAACCCCAGGAACAGGCTGGCCAGCCCTCTCCCTTTGTTCCTTATGCTGGGAAATTCTAAACTCTCTTTCCCAGGGCAATTCTGCACAGCCCAGGGGTGCCACAATGGTGGGTACACTTCTGAGTGCCAGCTTGTCCCTGGGAAAGAGCACCTGAACCACAGACACCCTCCTTCAAATTCCCCCACCACCTACAGAGATGGCTGGCCAGCCAGCACCATTGTTCCCTATGATGGGAACCAACTGCACAACAAAGAATAAAACACAAACAACACAAAATAAAGGTGTAGCACCAAAAGACAAAGATCTCTCAGTGACACTGAGAGATCTCTGTCTTTTGGTGCTACACCTCTGAAGATGCCAGCCACAGCTGCTGGCGAAAAGTCAGGAACTACAATGCCAAGACCACGGCAATACAGTCCGGAAAACCCACAACAACCATCGTTCTCCGGCCGTGAAAGCCTTCAACAATACATCAACACAAAATAAAGTTTTTAAAAAATTATTTTCTCCCTTTCAAAGTACAAGTAGGCAAAGCATTATGACACATTACACCAGCAGTCCCCCACACAGAAAAATTAAGACAACTCACTTAACATCAGAGAATCACAAAAACACAATTCCTGTCAAAAACACTTTATTTCTTGAACAGCTTTAGGTTACACAGCAGGGGGACACACCAAAGGGCATGGCAGCAGTATCTTACACAAAAATAACACAACTCACTTCACATTAAAGAATAACCCAAAAAAATTGCTGTCAAAAGCAGTTTATTTCTTTAACTGCTTTAGGTTACACAGTAGGAAGGCAAAACAGGGCATGAAAGCAGTGTACTACACAAAAATAACACAACTCACTTCACATCAGAGAATCACCCAAACACAATTGCTGTCAAAAACGGTGAAGTGGGTTGTATTATTTTGTGTAGTACACTGCTATCATGCCCTGTTGTGCCCTCCTACTCTGTAACCTAAAGCAGTTAAAGAAATAAAGTGTTTTTGACAGGAATTGTGTTTTTGTGATTCTCTGATTTTAAGTGAGAGTTGTGTTATTTTTCTGTGTGGGGGACTGCTGGTGTAATGTGTCATAATGCTTTGCCTACTTGTACCTTCCTTAAAAACTGTATTTTGTGTTGTTCATGTTTTATTCTTTGTTGTGCAGACGTGTTGTTCGTGTTTTATTCTTTGTTGTGTACTGGCAAAGGAAGCCTGCCTCTTCATTTCCCCCCCATAGGAAATAATGGAGATTAGCAGCAGCAAGCACAAAATAGGAGATTAGCAGCAGCAACCTAAAGCTATGTCCTTCTATATACGAGGATAGGGGGACCTGGTTTGGGGGGCCATAACATGGCCCCCCCAAAGTCCAATCGGTCTGAAACTTGGGGGGTTGTTAGAGGGGAGTTAGAGGAAGGCTCCCACCAATTTTGTCTTGATTTGGTGGGAAAATGCCTCCCCCAGGCCTGGGGAGGCTTTTTCCCTTTGAAAAGCAAGCAAAATGCTGCCCTGAATCGCCCCGAATCAATTCGGGGCATGCCGATTCAGGAAACCCGAATCGATTCGGGTTTCCCCGAATCACCCCGAATCAGGTGATTTGGGATTTTTTCGGGTTTCATTAACCCGAACTGCACACCCCTACATTGCACCACTCAGGGGTCACCGGGAATGGTCCGAAAGTGCCTTGATATGGAGAGTTTGAAACATGGCCCACTAACTGTTCCAGGGGAAGGAGGACAAAGGGTTACAGGCCACACTACAGAGCTTGCACTGGAAGACGGAGTGAGGGGTGGACTGCAGGCAGCGACAGCAATGAGAGTTTGGGATGGGGACAGGATGGATGTTTCATCGAACCCCAACCATTCCTCCATGGATCCCTCCCCCCCTCCTCCTCCACAATAAGTTTAAAGAGATCCTCTTCCCCCAGTGGTAAGACCTCTTTGGCCTCCTCCACAGCCCCCAAAGGAGAATCTTGGGGAACAGGAGTTTCTGCTGCCCCCGAGCCCCCCCCCAGTAGTGCTTTCCATGGGGCAACTGGGACAAGCTTTGCACTTCCCCCCATGACCACTCTTGGCCCGTGCCCAAAGCCTTGTTGTGCCATTAAACAAGAATTAAGGAGGAAAGAAAAGGAGAGAACACTGTGAGCCCTCAACCAAGATGCCCACTGAGCTTGGCCCCAGGGCCTGGCAGCAGCCCTGGAACCAGAGGGAGGGGTCTAGAGCCCCAGTCCTGCTCTCCCAGAAACATGACCAGATCAGGCACTGATAATAATCAGTGTGAGCTCTCAGCCAAGGTGCCCACTGAGCTTGCCCCCAGGGCCTGGCAGCAGCCCTAGAACCAGAGGAGGGGTCTAGAGCCCTAGCCCAGCACTCCCAGAAACCTGACCAGATCAGACATTGAAAATAATCAGTGTGAGCCCTCAGCTGAGGTGCCCACTGATCTTGGCCCCAGGGCCTGGCAGCAGCCCTGGAACCAGAGGGAGGGGTCTAGAGCCCTAGCCCAGCACTCCCAAATGTCTGACCAGATCTGGCACTAAGTATAATCAGTGTGAGCCCTCAGCCAAGGTGCCCACTAAGCTAGGCTCCAGGGCAGCAGCCCTGGAACCAGAGGGGATAGATCCCTATCCCACCCACCACACACAGAAAAAAATCCAAGCTCCAATGCACTCTCCCTGTCTCTCTCCCAAAAGACTAGCAACAGCTCTCTCCCACTCCACTGCCTGCTGAAAGCTAGAGTTTGGAGCACACTTCCTTTTATAACCAGAGGTCCCATAGAGCAACACAGGAGGTCTGTGGCTGGCAGTCAGAACTGCCTAACAGGGTTTGCAGGGATGAGATTGGAGTTCTCATGGCTACAGAACACCCCCCTCCCCCTGGGACTTTGCTCCTATATTACCAATTTGTAGCTCCACACCTGGAAGGAAGACCTGCCCATCAAGCTAAGTTGGTCTTAGATTGGGGTTTCCAGGGCAACAGAAGGAGTGCAGACAGAGTTCAGGCAGTCCCTGCCTCTGTTGCCAAGGGAATTGATTGAAAGTGCCTGACTGTCTGGCTTCACGAACAGCAGATGAACACATGAACGAGACTTGCGATGAACACTTGTTCATTTAAAATTACGCCTCATGAACAGCTTGCTCGCGAACAGCCTATTGGGCTGTTCGTAGCTTTTTTCATTCGTATTGCTGTTCATTCCCACCTCTACTTTAAAGTCAAGCATGCACTGACCTCCTTAAGACTTTGTAGTCTGCAGGGCTAATACTTTTGTACATAATAACTTGAGTGGGATGCTTACCCTGGGACAGCACAAGGAAGAAACAAGTAGATATTTTCTTCTCGCAATAGAAGGAGACTAGATTTGAGAAGGAGGTGGAAAGGAACTTTATGTGGCATGGTTTAGCTACTAGCCATTCTATTGGCTAGTTCTTGACCTATGTTGCACTTGGGACCTATGTTGCATACATCCATGTGAGCTATTATGAACTAGAATGAAAAAAATTAGGTGCTTAATGTTAGTTGGCTAGGTAGCCTGATGCAGTTCTCTTGGACTGCCCTGGATACTGACTCTATTTTACTGGTTACAGTTCAGCATTCTTCTTTGTGGTTGCCTTAGCCCACTGAAATCAATGGGATATTTTCTGCTTGCTTCAGTGAGGAAAGGACTGTGGAGGCTTTCCATTCTTGTGCATATTTATCATTTCTTTATAGGGGTGAATAGCTTCTATGCCCCTGATTTCACAAGTGATGGCTTATTTAATGGAGATAGATGAAAACTGAGAACACATTATGTCCCACTTGCTGTTTATTTTAATTACTATAAAAACAGATACTTCAATGTGTGCCAGGCAGTTAATAAATAAGCAGATAAATAATTATTATTCAACTATACTTGAAGGACACTAGTATCACTCTAATATCCCCACTTTTTGTTTCAGATCTTCCTACAGAGTTCTTCTCTTTATATTGTTTTCATTATGAAATGCATGTGACTTAATAAACTCAGAATCACTAATACCCTATCTATAATTATCCTTCATTGAACTCAATCAAGTTCTGCCAGCATAGAGTTTTGTCTCAGGATTCAAAGTGTCCAACTGTCCAAATAACAAAATAATTATGAATTAGTCCCTGCTTAGGTGAAAATTGACACAGTTTCAAAGCTTATTGGGTTTTTCAAAATATCTAACTTTCTGCTATCTATCTTGTTTCTTATTATGAACAGAAGGCAGGAAAGGGGGATGATAGATTTTACTTTATCATAAAGAGCAGCCTATGATTCATAGGATTTTCTTCCCACAGTTGCAATTTTGGTAGGAATCATTACTAATTTAAGAAGTAATGCTGTGTACAATTAGGTATGTGTAGCTCCCATTGAAATCAATGAGACTGGCACTCCAATTTTAAACATAATTAATGAGTGTAACTACTATATAAATCAGGTTAATTCACTTCCAAATAAGTGTGCTTAGGAATGAGGTGTACAGGATGGAAGACCTTGCTGATAGCCATTTTAAATTTATCATACTTTAACAGTAGATTAATTCAGAAACATCAGAACATAATGGATAAAGTTCTGTGGTAAAAGGAGGCAACATGCTGACTATTGTAATTGTTAAAATTCTCCCATACCTTTTCACTAGTGAGCAGACTTTAAAACAAGTAAATGCCATTTTTATCTTCTAGACCACCGCTCTGTTATTATTTTCAAATGAGGCAGGTAATGTAAAAATACAAAATCTTAGGAGTTATGTAGATTGAAACTGTGCCTGTGCTTCTGCTCGACTTCCTCACACTTGTAAACTTAATAGCCACATGAAACATCTTAGGTCTGAATTTCAGATCACAGTTGGATCTCTGCTGTTCTTGTTTACTGCTTACTAAGGACCTCTTCATACGTGAGTTGGTTTAACTCATATGAAGATACTGTAATATATGTTCATTAAACTGCAAACCCATATCTACAAATTCTGTGCCACTTGGTGCTGCAACACATCTCACTTGTCTAGGCTGTTTATATCATCTTCAGTGTATATATTATCATAGTGTTCAGGACTATAATAAGAGCTCTGTGGGATTAAACTAAAGATCCATCTAATCCAGAAGCACATCCCTCATTAGAAAACCAGATGGCACATGGAGATTCCCTTTTTGCTATCATATTTTACAGCCCCTGATAGACCATGAATTTGTATGTATTGATGACTGTCGGAAAAACTATCTAACTGGCTGTGAATTCCATAAATTAATTGCACATTGTAAAAAAATAAGTACTTCTGTTCTGGATGACTCTGGTCAGGCATGATTCCCTAAGCATCTAGTTAATTTTCCTATATCAGATCTTCTGGCAAGAGGTTCACCTCAATAACTTTTTATGTTTTTTAACAGGTATTGCCACCCTAGTCGGAATAAAGAGGCAGACACCAAATTGGATCTAAGGGCCACTTTATTAACTATATACATTAACAGTAATAAACACAGCAGCAAGGGCCTAAAGCGGTACAGGTCAGGCCACGGGATCCCCGTGGACCACCACCTGACCTGTCTGGGTGAGCCCCGAAGCCCCGGGTGCGACCCATCCATCGGATGGCGCGAACCCGGCTGGCCAGGCAACGTCGTCCAAAAATATTTAGTTGCCCTCTTCCAAGAGGTGCACACCATCACCTCTGTAGAGGCCTGGCACCCCAGCCCTGATCTGAGGATGAGGCAAATACACTCCCAGCCCTCCTTCCAGGGCCTTCTGAACGGCCCGATTTGCCTTCATCCGTGCCCACTCAATGGCCTGACGGCACCCAGCCTCCCTCCAAACTAAATGAGGGATCATAGCTGACCATATTATCAACACCCCTGGCCAGCGATCACCAATAAGGCGCAGATCAGACTGCGCCTGTGCAGACAAAGCCGTGCCCTGGAGCATCCCCAAATCGTTGCTGCCCAAATGTATAACTAGGATATGGGGGGGGGGGGGTTCACGCCACCCCATTCCAAACAACAAAGGCAACAGGCCTGACCACCTGAGGCCACAGTGACCCTGCCATTCAACAACGGCCTTCTCACTCAATCCCAACTGGGACCCCACTGATGTCCGTCTCGCTTGGTGGGCCGCCCAAAAAATATAACTGTGCCCAGAGATCAGGATCCGTTGCTTTGCACCACACTGTCCATTACCTAAGAAAACAATGAATTAACAACATTCAACATGGGAAAGAGGCCGTACATAAGAACGGTAAGCGGTAAGCAGCCGATTTCCACCTACCCACCTGCTGAATCACCTGCCCGTTATACCCCATAGCTGCAGCGGTGGACGCTGCCCCGATCCTGAACAAATGGGTACCAAAATTTACCCCCTTCAGCCCTAACCTAGCTAAAGCCCGTTTCGTCACCGCCCAAAACTGGTAACGTGTAAGAGGAGCACCGCTCTGATGCAAGAATAGCCAACCATCGCTATCTCCTCTCACCCTCCAATACCTGCGCAGAGCCCTAACCGGGCATAACTCAGTCTCGGCGCAAGGGCCCAACCTCACTACTGCTCCCTTGCGCTGCTGGTCCACTTTGGACCATCGGATTGTAAGGGCAACATTATTTCCTTCAAATTTCACGTCCCTGGCCTGCAGAGCACGGCCAGAGGTATCCCCTCCTGATTGGGCCACGAGTTCGCTGACCCTGAGTGCCGCAAAAAAGGCAGTCAAGGTGGCTGCGTGAAAAAGCATCGCCTCATAGCGTGATGTACAAATCTCCTTCCACGCACTTTCCAGACCCCTAAGGATAGCCAGGGAGATGGGCTCCCAAGAATCCACGCCCCGGGGACTCTCCCTAGCCCATCCCTCCAGCATCTTCCTCACCCGGAAATCGCCCGTGGCCTCAGGCAATCCCCGGGCTTTGCTTATGAAGGCTAATGCTGCCAGCTGCACCCTGATGGACCTAACTGCCAGCCCTTTAGACCATTGCAAGATACAAAATTGGAGCACATGCTCCACTGGTACCGGCCAGGTATCCGCCAAGCCCACTGCCTTCCTAAACTCTTCCAACTGGCCTACCGCTCACCGATATGCTCTCCGTGTGCTGGGTGCGATGGCTACTTGAATAGTCCGGTACACTTCGGCCTCCCAAGCTGCCACAGCTCTGGTGGTATCCGAGCCGATTGCCGATTGGCCTCCGGAACGAGTCTCCAAAAACGTTCCATCTGCAGGTGAGACAAAGCGTCTGCAAGACCATTGTCCACATCAGGAACGTGCTTGGCTTTAAACAAAATATTCCTACGAAGGCACAACAGAGTAAACTCCCTCACTAACCTCATCACCCTAGAGGACTTGGAAGTCAGCGAGTTAACAACCTGGACTACTGCCTGGTTATCGCTCCAAAAGTGTACCGTGTGATTAGCTAGCTCTTGCCCCCACAAGTGTGTTGAAGCTGTTTACTGGCAGTGACAGCAGGCTAGATGAGAATGATCTAGCCTGACAGGTACTAAGTCACATGATTGCATGTCAGGTGATACACAAGGCTAATCAGACTCAGTCATGGTGAGTCAGCAACTATTCCATAATTGGTTAATTGTTTCAATTTGTGTAATCTCCTGTAATTAAGCATATGTGTACTTAAGAGTTGAAGTGCCATTATAGTGCGCCCTCTGTTGGTAACACAAGTCTGGCAGAGCCTTATGCCAGTCAGTCTTGTGACAATTGTAATATATTCTTTGTAAATAAACTTCATACACTTTTCATAGTGTGTGTGTGTGTGCCTCTATAGCAATGGTTCCCTGCAACCCAGCATTGCTGACCATAGCAAGGAAGACCTCCTTGACAGGGTTATGGGCCCAGACTGTGGCTGTGGTGCTGGGTTCAAGGGCAGTGAACTGTGAGCTGCATTCAAGAGGCGAGACATCAGAGAGGCCAGGAGTGACTATCTTCTACAGGCAAGGAGGAGACAGAAAGAAACCTGTCTACTCATGAGAGTGGGACTGAGGAGGAGGAGGAAGAGCTCCAGGTTCCTATCTTGGGTCCAGCCCTGGTTCCTGTCCTAGACGACAGCATGGCACAGGTCCAGATGGGGTTGCCGGTGGACAAGCTCACCTCCAGTAATTACAGTGTCTGGGCACTGAAGATGCAGCACTACCTTATCAGGGAGTCACTGTGGGAAAGTATGGATGCACCTCCTGATCAGCCAAGTCCTGCAGAGCAGGTGAGAGACAGGAAGGCTCTTGCCACCATTGTGTTGTGCCTGGGAGATGATCAGCTTGTACATGTGGCTAATAAAACCAGCGCAAAAGCAGCCTGGGACACTTTGAAAGAGATATATCTGCAGCAGACTGCTGGGTCTGTTATATCTCTTACTAGGAAGCTGTACCGGATGCAGTTGGCCCAGGGAGGTTGTGTAAAGACTCACATAAACTCCATGGCAGAGTGTTTTCAGGAGCTACTTTTGAGAGGGAAGACTGTTACTGAGCAGGACAAAGTTTTAATCTTATTCTCATCGCTTCCTGACACTTACCTTCCATTAATTGCCGCCCTTGAGTCTCAAGACCTGGCGACATTGTCCTTACAGCATATTACAGGACGTATATTTGAGTTTGCAGAGCGATTGGCAACCAGTGAATTGTCCTTGCTTAAGTCTGGGAATGGAGCCAAGTCTGGGAACGGTTCCAAGAGGCCTGATAAGGAAACTCAGCACAGCTGGAGCAGCTCAAGCAATGTTTCCAAGCCGAGTGCAAGTGAAGAGGAGAAGCAGTTTGCTTTAACTATCTGTTGGCGTTGCTTTGGTTGTGGCTCATTAAACCACCTTTGTAAGTTTTGCCTGGTGTTAAAGGCAAAGTGCAAGGAGAAGAGAGTTCCAGATGAATCAGACAACGTACCCAAGAGCAGGCTTGTGATCTCGAGCCAAGTGTCTCATAATGATTGGTTGCTTGATTCTGGTGCATCACGGCTATTTTGTTGTGATAGAACCTTGCTCCGTGACAAGCATCCTTCTGAGCTTACTCATGTGAACCTGGCTGATGGCAGTGAAGTACAAGTTTCAGAAGGAGGCCTCGACTTCGCAGCATTGGGACATGTGTTTCATAATGTATTGTATGTACCCAAACTAGAGTCAAATTTGCTTAGTGTAGCTTGTTTAACACAAGCTGGGTTTACTGTGTCTTTCTCACTAACATCATGCACCATATCAAAGGGGGATAAAGTGTTAGTGACTGGGAAGTTAAACAATAATGTGTATGTGCTTCATAATGTGCCAGCAGGTGCTCAAGTAGTTATGAATAAAAGTCCCCATGATGGGTGCATTCATTTGCTGCACTGTAGGCTAGGGCACATGGGGTACAAAGTAATTAATAAAACTTTAGCTTGTTTGGGTACAGAGAAGGTAAAAAGCTGTAACAATTTCCTTGATTGCCAGGTATACAAATGTGTAAAAGCAAAAGCGTCCCCTGTGGCAAAAGCCAGTACCAGGGTGACCACAACACCTTTAGAACTGGTTCATATGGATGTTTCTGGGCCTTATCCTGAGAGTTTCACAAAAATGAAGTTTGCGCTCTGTCTAGTGGACGATTATAGTAGATTTGGGTGGATTTATCCTTTAAAGCATAAATCAGAGGTATACCAAACTATTAAATGTTGGTGTTGCAGGGTAGAAAAGCAGCTTGGTGAAGAGTTAATTGCTATTCAAACTGACAAAGGGGG
Organism: Eublepharis macularius; assembly: GCF_028583425.1. Taxonomy (NCBI): domain Eukaryota; kingdom Metazoa; phylum Chordata; class Lepidosauria; order Squamata; family Eublepharidae; genus Eublepharis; species Eublepharis macularius. The sequence goes on from NC_072792.1 coordinate 124,039,410, forward strand.
TGAATTCATGTCGAAAGAATTCAAACATTGGCTTGAGAGCCGCAGTGTTTACCATAGAATTGCAAATGTTGCAACACCATCTGAGAATGGTGTGGCTGAGAGGAGAAACGGTTTGATTCAACAAGTAATGAATGCTATGTTGGCAGATTCAAATCTGAGCAAGAGGTTCTGGGCAGAAGCAATTTGTGCTGCCTGTTTCATATGCAACCATGTATGGTCCAGCTCAATTGACCAAATCCCTTACTTTATGTTATTTGGCAAAAAGCCTAAAACAGATTTCCTAAGAGTGTTCGGTACAACAGCGTGGGTGAATGTTCCTTTATCTCAGAGGAGAAAAGGTGGTCCCAAGTCCAAATGATTGATATTTTTGGGCTATCAAACGGGCATGAAAGCCTACAGGTTTGCAGATTCACAACAACAACTAAGTTTCAGTAGATCAGCTAACTTTAATGAACATGGAAATTGGGGTAAACTACATGGAAGGGAGGAGCAGAGTCAAATTGTGTTACCCATTACTAACGAGGCTGAAGATGTGCAGCAGCCAGAGGCTAGGCAGGAGATAAAGCAAGAGGCAGCTTCTCCAGGTCAAAAAGCCTCTGAACATGCGCAAAGTAGTGTACAGCAGCAAGCTGATATACAGCTAACTCGTGTGTCAAGTAGGAGCACTAAAGGCTGTCCTCCTGTTAGGTATGGTTTTGATGCCAAGGTTGCAGCATCTATTAATTATGTATACATACCAGAGCCTAAATCATTCCAGGAGATACTGAGTTTTAAAAGTCCTGAGAAAGAGGCTTGGTTGACCGCAATGCAGTCTGAATATAACTCCTTGTTAGAAAATAAAGTGTTTTCATTAACAAAATTGCCTGCCGGAAAAAAGACTGTGGGTTGTCGCTGGCTGTATAAGGTTAAACAGCTGCCAGATGGTAGTAATCAAAGAAAGGCCAGATTAGTGGCCAAAGGTTTTTCTCAAACCCAAGGTACAGATTTTGAAGAAGTGTTTGCACCCACGGTAAGGGCAGAGTCCTTACGTTTAGCTTTGTGTAAAGCAAGTCTGCAAAACCTCAATGTACATCATTTTGATTTTCAAACTGCTTACCTTAATGCAGATCTGGATCAAGTATTATTTATGGACCAGATTGAGGGGTCTGAACCACAAAACAAAACACTGGTGTTGCAATTGCACAAGTCAATTTATGGTTTGAAACAAAGTGCATTATGTTGGTACAAGTGTATAAGCACTAAGCTGTCCAGCATAGGGTTTACTGCTGGGATCGCTGACCAGTGTGTGTTCAGCAAACAAGGAGAAAATTCACAAGAATTTATAGTTTTGTTTGTGGATGATCTATTGTACCTCTGTGAGAATGACAAATCATTGAACAAGTTCAAATACGAACTAAGTAGTCAATTTAAGATTAAATACCTAGGTCCCATTAAACATTATTTGGGTTTGGATGTGACAAAGAATTCTGAAGGGTGTTATGAATTATGCCAACAGCAGAAAATATTGAAGTTGTTGGAACAATATGGCATGACAGATGCCAAACCTGTAAGTACACCCATGACTACTGGATACCTTAAAGAACCTAAAGACCAAGAGCTAGAATGCAAAAGGCAGTATTTATCTTTGGTGGGAGCATTACTTTACTTAGCATGCTGGAGTAGACCTGATGTGTTTTTGGCAGTACACTGGTTATGTCAACAAAGTGCTAACCCTTGTAACAGGGATTGGGTGGCTGCCAAGCGAGTACTTAGATATCTAAAAGCCACTGCTGATTATAAGTTGACCCTCAACGTCAAATGAAATTCTGAAGTATGTGTATATACTGATTCCAGTTGGTGTGATGATAACATTTCTGGCAAATCAACCACTGGGTATGTAATATTTGTACATGGTGCATTAGTATGGAAATCCGTTAAGCAAACGCTAGTGGCAACAAGCAGTTGTGAGGCAGAATATGCTGCCATGTGTTCTTGCATTCTTACTTTGGAATGGTTGTACCAATTACTAAAGGATCTTAAACTGAAAAGTAATTTGCCAATTAAAATGTATTGTGATAATTCAGCTGCTGTACAAATTGCAAGCGAGCAAGGAATAAAAGCCTGCAGTAGACATATTCTAATTAGGTATCAGACGGTTCGGCAAGCTGTGGGTGACAAGTTTGTAACCCTGGATCATTGTAACACAGACGAGAACATTGCTGATGTATTTACCAAAAGTTTAAGTGTTGAAAAGTTTCAATATTACAGGAGTCACCTGGGTGTCACTTCTGTAAACAAGGAGGAGTGTTGAAGCTGTTTACTGGCAGTGACAGCAGGCTAGATGAGAATGATCTAGCCTGACAGGTACTAAGTCACATGATTGCATGTCAGGTGATACACAAGGCTAATCAGACTCAGTCATGGTGAGTCAGCAACTATTCCATAATTGGTTAATTGTTTCAATTTGTATAATCTCCTGTAATTAAGCATATGTGTATTTAAGAGTTGAAGTGCCATTATAGTGCGCCCTCTGTTGGTAACACAAGTCCGGCAGAGCCTTATGCCAGTCAGTCTTGTGACAATTGTAATATAGTCTTTGCAAATAAACTTCATGTGTGCCTCTATAGCAATGGTTCCCTGGAACCCGGCATTGCTGACCATAGCAAGGAAGACCTCCTTGACAAAGTGAACCGCCACCAAAATTGGAAAGAATTCCAAAAAGGTGAGGTCCCACACCACTGCAGTTGCCCGCCAATCTGGCAGCCACTGTTCTGCACACCAATGTCTCCGGAAATAAACACCGAAGCCAGTGGATCCTGATGTGTCCGACATCACCTGAAGCTCAGCCTCAAGCAACAGCACCTCCCGCCAAAGGGACACACCATTAAAGTCAGCGAGGAAGGTTTCCCATACAGCGAGATCCGCCTGCATATCCCTGGACAACCTCAGCCGATGATGAGGGGCGCGCAAACCCGCCATAGCATCTCATAACCTACGCAGGAAGGCCCTCCCTGGGGCCACAGCCTTGGAGGCGAAATTGAGGTAACCTACAAGCTGCTGCAGCTCTATAAGGGTTACCTTACGCTGAGACCGCATCCTAACCACCCGAGCTTGAAGCTCGTTGACCTTTCCTGAGGCAACCTAGAGGATTGCTGGACAGTGTCCAACTCTATCCCCAAAAAGGTCAGCACCTGGGAAGGACCCTCGGTCTTCTCATGCGCCAATGGCACACCCAGCTCATCCGCCAAGGCCATAAAGATGGCCATGAGACGAGCGCACTGCCCTGACCTCGCCGGCCCAACTAACAAAAAGTTATCCAAATCATCGGCCGTATTGCGACTGGAGGCCCTCTGCTGCACCTCCCATTCAAGGAACGAACTAAAATGCTCAAAGGCTGCACACGAAATGGAGTAGCCCATCGGCAATGCCCTGTCCATATAAAAATCCCCATCAAAGGCAAAGCCCAGCAACTCAAAATCATCGGGGTGCACTGGCAGAAGACGAAAGGCTGACTTAATGTCGCATTTCGCCATCTCGGCCCCCACCCCGCACTTCCGAACCACTCTGACTGCCTGATCAAACGATGTGTACCGCACCGAACATAAATGCTCGGGTATGGCATCGTTCACCGATTCCCCTTTAGGGAATGACAGGTAATGTATCAGGTGGAACTCCCTTTGTGCCTTCTTAGGCACTACACCCAGAGGAAAGACTCTAAAGTTAGGGGTCAGTGGGGCAGAAAACGCCCCCAAAACACGACCCTCAGCACACTCCTTACTAGTCTTTTTCCTAACTATGTCCTCTTTCCCTATGACCGAACGCAGGTTATCTGCCATGTACGGTGCCCTAACACCCTGAAACGGAATTCTAAACCCTTGTTTAAACCCTTGGAACAAATAAACTGCATCAACCTGTTTGGGATAATCCTGCAAGAGCCTCCTAAGGACCCTCAACTTTACCTGGCTGGGGCCCTTTGCCAGGGGGGTGCTGACCCCCTGCACCACTATCTCCTGACTTCTTACCACCCCATGGCTGCTTCCCCTGGGGGCATGAATTATATGGGTGGGAGCCACCACAGGAGGGGCACTCGTGCCTGAATTGGCAAGGCTTCCACATACAGGAACCCTTGTAGGCAAACTCCCAGCACAGGAGCCGGGGTTGAACCGGCTGCCCCACAACACTGCGGGAGCTCAGAGCCTGCGAAGAGCGGTGCACCACGTGCCCACTGTCTGACCTGTCAGCTAAGTTCGGCTTAGCGGGAGACATAACATGAAACCATAGCTCCTGGTGAACCCGATCCCATGGGATATTCGGGTTCATGGCCACCCGCATACGGAACTCCTCGTCATACTGCATCCATACAGCACCCAAGAAGCCCGTGTATCCTTTGAATATGATATCTAAGTACTGAAATAATTGCACCGCCCTACTGGGCTGCACCCTGGCAATAACCCTGGCATAAATTAAAAAGCCGGGCAACCAATTATTCCAGGTCCTGTCCACTTTCCTACGTTTAAGCCACTCCTTGTCCCTCTCATCCATTTCATCCTTACTCTTCTTCTCCAGCTCCCTAAAGAGCAGAGAAAAAAGATCCACATACTCCCCTTTCAAGATTTTGTCCCTAGTTGCCTGTGTCAAATGATCACATAATGGCAACGCCGTATCCCCAAATGGCATGGCATTAAAGGGGACTTGGCCATATGCCAAAGCCGGATGGGGGTAAAAGCCCCATTGGCTCCCCGCATACCCAGGCCATCCCATAGGCAGACCAGGGAAGGGAAGCACGTCTCCACTTCCCCACGCCGCAGAACCAGAAGGCATCTGCTGTGGCGGTAACCACACGCCAGCTGCCGACCACAATGGTTGACTACCCCCAGCCACCTGCCCCCCCCCAAAGGTTCATAAGTCCCTTGTGATAGAGCAGGTGCTGGGCCAGGCACGGCTTGGCCCCACGGCCCCCAAGGCCAAGGACTAGCTGACTGTGGTGTGGCGTCCTTACCTCCAAGATCCACAGGCTCCACAGCAACCGCCACAGGAGACAAGTCTTCTTGCCACTCCTGCTCCACTCCCCTCGTCGGCTCTTGGGGTTCCGTGGACACGGCACCGCTCCCACTGCTTCATTCACCTGATGCTCCTCCAGTCGCTTCCTCTAGAAGAGACAAACGCCGCATGATATCCCTGTTAATTGCATTTGTGGACACACGCCGCACAGGCCTCACCGTGTCAGCCCCCTGCGGTGCCGCCCCTGATGACCCTTTGGCCTTCTCCAAAGTGACCAGGCGCTTCAAGATATCCTGCTGGTCCACTGATGCCTCCTCATCTGACGAAGAGAGGACCTAAAATGGCCGCTTAGCAGCCTTCTTTCCAGAAGGCTGCTTCCCCTTGTGGGGTGCCTTACCTTTTTTAGGTGGCATAATTAAAAGCTGCAATTATTACCCAGCCACAAAATGGCCACTTGGCAAGAAGGCTTGCACAAAATGGCCACCAGGAGGAAATCCCCACCAACCAACAGGCCACGCCCCCAGAAACAAGGCTAATAACAGGGCCCCAATGGAATCAAATGCCCCAATCTAGAAGAGGCCCACGCCCCAATCCACTTTCAAAAGATGAAAAGGGGGGGGGGGTTAACAGGCCAGAACAGCCCCAACTCAGTCCCAATCCAAAATATTAGAATAGGGGAGGGATGGTAGCAAGCACTCCCACAAACACGCGAGGCCCCTCGCCTCACCACAATAGGAGCCAACAAAGCCGGCCAAAGGCAGGACAAAAGCACGCCTGGGCATCAGTAGGCCACCCGGACTTTTGTGCCCAGGGAGCAAGAAAAGCCCCGCGGGGGGTGGGGGGTGGGATCCACACCTTCCCAGGGGCCCTCCCCTGAAACTGCTGCCCCTCCGTGCGTCCAAGCAAAATCCTGCACAAGCGCCGGCAACCGCTCTGCGCCTAAACGGTGCAAAAAATGGCCGATGTGGCCACAGCTGCAGGTGCCCCACCCACACACTGCCTCCAAAGGCCCCCGGGCAGGCAGCACCACGCCCAGGCAGTGGGCCGCGTCGCCACCCCAAAGGCCTTGCTTCACCCGTCCTTCATGCCCCCTGGGATCAGAAAGGCCCAACGAAAATAAGAGGGGGGAAGTGGGGAACCAACCCCTCAAAAGGAGCCCTCCCCCTGGAACAGGCCGCCACTCAGTCACTTTCGGGGCCCCGCCTGTGTGAGCACTGCCACCGCTCCACGCCTAAAAGGCGCTAGAAAGTCTTTATTAAAACATGATTACTCTGTATTCTTAATATTAGCTAAATCAACAGAAAGTCATATCATCAGTTAAGAACTCCTAATCCAGATTCACAGGTCAGGGGGAGTGTATCCAGAGTACACCTGCCCCAAAATTCAGTAGCTGCCACCAGGTTATCTGCTAAGTCCTAGTGCTGGTGCAGGGAACCTGTCCCTGGCCTAACCAGAATGTACTTGAGAGACAGCAAGCTGAATTCCAACCAAAAAAGTTACAAATACAGCGCTGGACCAAAGTGGCCAAGATAATGTTTTAGATTGAAGCAAATAGCAATTAAAGCAAGAAAATACCACACAGATGTAAATTATAATTTGTTTATTAATAAGTAATTAAGATACTACACAAGAATGTTTGCATAAAGGATAGATAAAACAACAACGCTAATGAGTTAGGGACCATAGACTTCATCACTATATTGCCTTACATATTATTTGCTGTTTTAAATATGTACTCCTATGTACTGCCAGTGCTCCATGTTGTCTAATGTTAGTCCTAGAATTGATTATGCTCTGCTTCAGTATTTTTTTTCTACTCTGTATTGGATTCTTGCTAATACTATGTCTTTTAAACTTGTATCTATTTACCCTATGGTATTGTTTATGAAATATCCTTGATACTGTATTGAAATGTACTTGATACTGCTTGTACTAATCCCATAATGTGTAATCTGCCTATGAATGACATAGATTAAAAAAATAATCTAGCATTTAAACATACCTGTCAGAATCTTTGGTCAGTATAACACAGAGGTCAGCATCAGAGTTTCCAGGAATCAAAGTATGACTGTAAATCTAAGTGGCCAAGAGCTGACGGCATATCCAGACCACTATTTCAGAACAAAGATATGGCTGGCCAAACCAACCAAAGCCAAGCAACAGGGGCAAGATTAATTAACCAGTCAGGACATGGCAGTGACATAAGGATATGAGACTATATTGGAATCAGGCCCCTTCACCACTGGCCATCCTTCCCGGGGAACCAAGTTCAGATAAGCTAATGAGATGGAATGTTTTCCTGCTATTTGTCCTTGAGTGGCTCAGCTCCTCTTCTTAGCAATTTCAAGGGAGCTTGGACCTGGGAGAGATAACAAGCCTTGAGATGTCCATGGAAATGAAATAATTATTTTCTGCTAATGCTTACACAGAAAGTTTTATCCAAAAGGCTTTGCCAGATTCTGATCAGGCAGACATAAACTTTAGCATAACTTAGTCTCAGACGTACCTGGTCTTTCATATCATTCATCATTGCTACATTGAACCTTAAAGGAGAGCCTACGAGAAAGTATCTTAACCTCAAAGATAATGAGGTCACAAGCAAGGAGTGCCTTCTAGAAAGAAACTCCCAATCAATTCCGCTTCTCATTTTATAGGATTTTAGCATCATCTTCTAACAAAAGCTAACTGTCCTGTTTGCTAAAGGTGCCTTGTTATGGCAGCCAGGGCGGAGGAGTTGCTATCATTCTTCGCAAGTCCTTCAACTTCCGCAGATCTCCAGTACAAGCTATAGCTGGTATATTGACTGCATGTTCCTGTCTCTGGGAATTAAAGATAGATTGGGTATCCTGCTTGTTTACAGACCACCCAGCTCCCTCATAAGCACCCTTTCTGAGTTGGCAGAGCTGCTAGCATACATGGTATTGGAGACAACTAGACTTATTGTTCTGGGAGATTTCAACATCCATGCTGAGTGTTCAAAGTCAGGCCCAGCTCAGGAATTTATAGCTTCCCTGGCAACTCTGTGCCTTTCTCAAATAGTGTCAGGCCCTACACATGAAAGAGGCCACATGCTAGACTTAATATTTTGCACTGAACCTTTAAGAGAAAACCTTGTTTCAGCATTGGAGGTTTGGCCTGAACCATGGTCAGATCATCATCTGCTGAAGACAAAAGTGAATATGTCCCCAACACCCCACAAAATAGGGGGTCTGGTTAAAATTATTCACCCACAAAGGCTCATAGACTCTTCCAGATTCCAAAATGCCTTGGGTGATTTTAGAATTTCAAACACATGCTCCACAGAAGCTGCTGTAGGAGCGTGGAACGCAAAGCTCCTTGAAGCCATCGACACCATTGCTCCTTGTTGACCCCTCCGGCCCTTGGGATGGAATCCGGCACCATGGTTTACCATGGAGCTGGCTAACCTGAAGAGTGCTGGAAGATGTCTAGAAAGACACTGGCAAAAAACACACACAGAAACTGATAGAACTTGCTATAGAACACACTGGAGGATCTATGAAGGGGAAATGAAAGCAGCAAAGAAATGTTACTTCTCAGCAACCATTGTGTTGGCTAGTTCATGACCATCCCAATTGGTCAGGGTATCCCAACACCTTCTAACTCCTAAATCGGAACCTTTAGAGACCCAAGAACAGACAATTAGCTGCGAGGAATTTACTATGTTTTTTGCTGATGAAATAACATGAATATGCTCTGACCTAGATGCTAGCTGCAATACAAACGGGGTAGAAGAAATGCTTAATACACCATCTGGCCTATATTTGGACTGCTTTGAACCAATTAAAAATGACAGACCTTAACAGGATCCTGGCATCTATGAAAGCTACTAATTGTGCGCTTGATCCTTGCCCATCATGGCTGTTAAAATCAAGTAAGATCACATAAGTGAACCACTGAGATCTATTGTAAATCAATCACTAACTCAGGGCACCTTCCCCTGGCCTCTCAAACAGGCAGTTATCCATCTACTAATTAAAAAAAAATCTTTAGACAAAACTGATGTGGGCAATTATCATCCAGTCTCTAATCTGCCCTTTCTGGGCAAAGTGATTGAGAGAGCAGTAGCTGACCAACTCCAGATCTTCTTGGAAAACTCTAGCGCTCTAGACCCTTTCCAGTCTGGATTCAGACCAGGGCATGGGACAGAGACATCCACTAGTTAGTGGATGATCTCCATCTGAATATAGACAAAGGCCATGCCTCCTTATTGCTCCTACTGAATCTGTCTGCAGCCTCCGACACAGTAGACTATGCCATCCTGTGAGGCATTTAAAAACAGAAGTGGGTATCAAAGGATGTGCCCTGGACTGGTTTAAATCATTTCTCATGGAATGGACTCAAAGGGTTGCCGTTGGAGATCAGCTATCTCCAGAATGGGAACTATCTTGTGGGGTCCTGCAGGGTGCAATCTTATCTCCCATGTTATTCAACCTCTACGTAAAACCTTTAGGAGAACTCATTTGCAGCTACGGAGTTGGATGTCATCAATATGCAGATGACACCCAACTCTATATCTCACTATCCAGGTCCCCACAGGATGCAGTAGAAATCTTAGATTGTTGAAATAGCTGAAACATAACAAATTAAAATTGAACCCAGACAAGACTGAAGTGATGCTTGTTGGGAAGTCAGATCTTGAAAAACATTGTACTCCCCACTTTTGATGGAGTTCATTTGATTCTTGCAGACTCGGTTAAGAGCCTAGGAGTTATACTGGATCCAGCACTACTACTAGAAAAACAAGTCAAGGCAGCTGCAAAAAATGCTTACTACAATCTCACTCTAGCCTGGAAAATGGCTTCTTATCTCAACACGGCTGACCTGGCCACCTGGATCCATGCTATGGTAACATCAAAACTTGACTGTTGTAATACACTATATATTGGTCTCCCATCTAAGTTAACCAAGAGGCTCCAATTGGTGCAAAATGCTGCAGTTTGACTATTATCAGGAGTGAGCAGGAGCTTGAACATCACTCCCATCCTACAGTCACTCCATTGGCTACCTATCAGTTACTATGCTCAGTTCAAGGTATTGGTTATTACATACAATGCACTTCACAGCCTTGGTCCAGCATACCTACGGGACCGCCTCCCTCCCTATGTCCCTCCTCAGCAGCTTCACTCATCTGAACAGGGTCCCTTGCAGGTGCCAACCTGTACATGGGTGAAATCAACAGTAGCCCGTACATGGGCTCTCTCTGTGGTGGCCCCTACCCTGTAGAACGGCCTGCCTGAGGAGGTCAGGAGAGCCACCACACTCCTGGCTTTCCACAAACAATGCAAAACTGAATTATTCTAAAAGGCCTTTTTCTCAGCTAAGAGGGTGGTAATGTAGGAAAGGGATCCCAAATGTTTCATTAATGAGTTAGAAACCATAGATTTCACCATTATGTTGCCTTACATATTATCTGTTGCTTTAAATATGTACTCCTTTATACTACCTGTGCTTTATGCTGTTTAATGTAAGTCCTAGAATTGATTATGTTATGTTTCAGCAATTCCTCAACCCCATACTGTATCCTTGCTAATACTATGTCTTTCTAAACTTATATTCATTTACCCCATGACATTGTTTATGGAAATGTTCTTGACACTGAATGGAAATGCCTGCCCTTCTTCTTACCACTGATTGTACTAATCTCACACTATGTAATCCGCCTTGAGTTTCAGTGAGAAAGGCAGAATATAAATGACATAAATAAAATAAATAAATATATGAAAATTGTTCATTCTTGCTTCTTTTTATCTTAACAATGTCTACATAAAATTATTGATTACAAATTTCTCATATAATTCACCCATCCAACCAATTCACCCATCCAACCAATTTACTCATCCTTGAATCAAATTTTTACCTGTGTGAAGATAGATATTTATGTCATTCTCACACACTCTCTGTGCCTGAGCCTCAACAAATAAAACACCCCTCCAGGCTGGTAGCATTTGTTGAGGCTCAGGCACAGAGAGTGCCAGCTGCTGTTACCAGAGTCAGGTAGGAATTTTTCCCCTCTGTTCCCCAAATTGGTTCCAGGAATGGGTTTTGTTTTTTGCCTACCTTGCACTTTACAGTGGTTGGGGTAATTGGCACGGGGTGGTGCCTGTTATTATTGTCACAGGCAGGATAGAATTTGGGGAAAGGGAGCAGGCTGGTGAGCACCCTTGGCGCTTTCTCATTGGTGGGGAAGAGGGCTCTGCCAAGAGCAGCTGATACTGCTTGTGACAGCTGCCAGCACAAGGGCAGACTGCTTAGAGGGGAACTCTGTGTGCAAGTCCTTCCTTCACTGCTGTACGGTTGAGGCAGAGGAGCCTGAAGGGGGGGGGGACCCAATTGCCTGGCCAGCCAGGTCTTAGCCATCCAGTTGGATGGCTCACACATGGGGCTTTGGGCCTTGCCCAGACAAGTTAAGGTGGCAGTCCAGGTGAGACCCTGTGGCTTGACCTGTACCACTAGTCAGCCCTTGCCACAGTTATTAGCGTTGTTCTAGGTTAATGTTAATTTAATAAAGTGGCCGTTAGATCCAAGCTTGGTGTCGGTCTCTTCATTCCAACTAGAGTGGCAATATGTATTGATATGGGTGAGATGGCTCTTCTAAATTGCATAAGGCCATGCATACTCTCCAAAACTTATTGACCTCTTCCTTATTTTTGTGTTCTGTTTGTGTGTGTGTTTATTGAATTGGGTTTTTACACTATTTTAAATATTGTTTTAAATTTACATTGCTTTATACTGCTGTTTACGTTGCTTTATACTGTTGTAAATTGTTTTTTAGTATTTTGATGTTCACCTCCTTGGATACCCTATTTTGCATAGGAAGTTGATATACAAATGGCCATTTTCACACAGCCAAATATAGCGCAAATTTTGCAGAATGAATTGCTCACCTGCGATCCGCCTCATTGCACTTCATCACACCTCATCGTGCCTCATCGCACTCCCAGCAGTTCACACTTGCTTCGGAAATTGCACGACAGTGGTTGGTACGTGTTAATGTCACAGTTGACATCAGGGCCATACTTCCCGCTTTCTCCACCTTTTTTTTAAAAAAGGAACCAAGATTTGCGCTATTTCACAAATTCATTAGGCAGGATCTGAGCACTCTCATCCTTCCTCACTGCGGCACATCCTAGAGACCTCCACCTGCTCTCTCCCTGCCCCTGATGGCTGCAGCAGGCAGGCTGGCTGGAGGCTCTCCCTTGCCTGGCCACCTTCCCCTTCCCCCGCCAGCACAGCCTGCTCTGCTCTGGCTCCATGCTGTCCTGTTTGGAGCTCTCCCAACAGCCCCATGGACAGCATGGAGCTGGAGCAGAGCAGGCTGTGCTGGCAAGGGAAGGGGAAGGTTGCCAGGTGGAGGAGAGCCTCCAGCCAGCCTGCCTGCTGCAGCCATCAGGGGCAGGAAGGGAGCAGGTGGAGGTCTCCAGGAAATGCTGTGTTGTGGAAGGACGAGAGTGCTCAGAACCTGCCTAATGAATTTGCGAAATAGCGCAAATCTTGGTTACTTTTATTCATTCAGAGAAAGTGCAATAGAAAAATTGGTTTTTCTTTAAAAAGGGGGGGGCCTCTACGGCCACCCAGAGAAACTCTTAAGAACAGAGAGGTTCTCTTTCTCTTAGTGCTTAAATCACATCATTTATTGATCACATGCCAAACGTGACCAGTAGCCCCAGTAGAAACATTACAATTGCACAAATCTCTTCCTTAAAAAAAAAAATTGGTCTGGACTGCCTGCTGGTACAGACTGGAAGGACCCCGCCATTTTGTGGCCATCCAGGGAAACTCTCAAGAACAGAGAGGGTCTCTTTCTCCTAGTGCCCAAATCACATCATTTATTGATCACATGCTGAACATGACTGGCAGCCCCAGTAGAAACATCACAATTGCGCAAATCTCTTCCTTTAAAAAAACAGTCTGGACTGCCTGCCGGCACAGACTGGAAAAGGAAAAGGGAGGGGAAAGGGGCATGGGCTCAGTGGGGAGGCTTTTCCCAATGGGTGAAGCGTTCCCAATTGTCTCCAGTCGTTCCTATGAACCGCTTAAAATGCAACATTAAGCGGAATAAATGGAACTCCATGATTGCAGGATTATACAGGTATGCACGGAATTTAGCGGAAGAAAAGCGAGCGTATGCACGAGTTTTGCGCTACACTAAGGCCGTGTGAAAACAGCCAATGTTTTAAATAAAATAAATAAATAAATACAATGGTGTTATTACTTTGTCTCTCACTCCTCTCCAAGGTTTTTGGAGAGATCCTCTAGCTTTGGTTCTGTGTGCAGAGACATCTACTATGATTTTCTTGGTCATATCCAGCAATACACCTTATATTTCTGGCTCCATCCATGCCCCTTTATGTTGTCTATCTATGGTGAATTAGTTGCATTTATTGTCCTTGAATTCCTAAGTTATGAGAGAGGGAAGGAAAAGTTTTCTCTACCCACTTTGTCCATGACATCTCTATCATGTGCCCTCTTAGCTATTTTTTAACTTAAAAGCCCCATTCTTTTTTAGCCTTTTGTCATACAGATGATGCTCCAACCATTTGGATAATTTGTGTTTTCCTTTTCTGCACCTATTCTGGCTGTACAACACTCTTTTTTAAGATGAAGTAATTAGAACTGTACATGTGATTCCAAAGAGAATGCATTAAAAATTTATATAAAGTCATTGTGACACCAGGAATTTTATTTTAACTTCTAATTAGTTACTACCAATTTAGATCTGTGTGAAGTTACAATTTTTGTACCAAGTTCATCACTTCATCCTCGCTTACAATCAACAATTTGCAGTTCTATTGTCCATTCATGCAGTTTGAAGCAAACCTTATGGAGCTCTTTGCAATCTCTTTGGGTTTCACCATACTGGTCTTGCATGAGTGGAAGGCACTTAGCATCGGAAGAATGTGCTCTGAAATGAAGAATCACCTTTGCAATGCAGAACAAAGCTACGTAAATGAAAGGCAAGTAGAAACACTAGTCTGTGCATAAAAAAATCAGGTTTGTACCTCTGTCAGAAGCATCCAATAGGCATTTCCCTCCCTCCACAGAGAGACTGCAAGCCAATATCATAGTACAGTAAAGATGCTAAGAGCTTGGTCTATAAACCTGTGAGGTAAGCATTCAAATTTCAAAGTATTAAAAGTATATTTTAAAAATGAATTCTACATGAATTTTTGTGCAATTTTGTGCAATCATAAGTATTAAGCATAACATTAAAAAATTCATAACATGGTATTACTTAAATAAAAACAGAATGCATTTTCATTGAGCAATCTATTATGATATAGCCCTATTTCCTTTATAACAATGTCCTTCTGAACAATTCTATATTATAGAGTTTAAGAAATGTCAGGAACGACAGAGCCTTCCTGACTTGGTGAAGCAGGCCTTTCCACAGGGCGGCCACTACAGAGACAGTTCATGTATGGGCAGTTGTTGATCTTCCTATTTTCAGGGAGGCACCTGAAGGCCCTGATCATATAAGCAAAGTTATCTTGTAGATTTGAGGGTCCAAAGCCACGAAGGGCTTTGTATGTGATAGCCAATATCTTGAATTGAGCTTGGCAACTGATGGGCAGCCATTGAAATGACTTCAGAAAGGTTGTAATATGCTTGCTCTGCCTAGCCCTCAATAATAACTGAGCTGCAACATTCTGCATCAACTGGAGTCACTGAGTTCAACAAGAAACCTATGTAGCATGTGTTACAATAGCCTAATTTCAATGTTATGAAGGCATGGATCCAGGTGTGTAGATCAGCTGAGTCCAAGTAGGGGGCAACCTTGTAGTCTGAGCAAACTTGATATAAAGCATTCTTTTGTGACTACGTTTACTTGCTTCTTCAGCATTAATGTTGGGTCTAATATAACTCCTAGGCTCTTAGTCAAGTCTGCAAGGTTAAGCTAAACCCCATCAAAAGTGGAAAGCATGATGCAATTCAGGACCACAGGCTTCCCAGTCCTCCATCTTGTCTGGGTTCAGTTTCATTCTGTTTGCTTTCAGCCATTGAACCACAGCAGTAAGACAGTGGCTGAAGACCTCTACCTCATCACCGGTGGGGGGTTGGGAGTTGGATCGAGAGGTACAGAGCTGGATGTTATCAGCATATTGATGACATCCAATTCCAAAGCTATGAATGATGCTTCCTAAAGTCTTTATATAGAGGCTGAATAACATGGGGGATAGTATTACTCCCTGTTGATCCTCAAAGGACACCTCCCACACTGAAGATAATAGGTCTCCAATGGCAATCCTCTGAGTCCAATCCATGAGGAACAATTCAAACCAGTCCAAGGCACATCCACTGATACCTACTTCTGCCTCCAAACTGATGGAATAGATGACTCAGCATGCCTCGGATACTGAGGCTCTATATGTGTCTCTCTGTGTAACTCTGTTGCTAGTAAGCTGCTTCTCTTTGTCTAAGGCAGGAATTCTTTGTCTCATGGCCTTCTATTCTGCATAAATAAATCCATGGAACCTTTTTTTAAAAAAGAAAAAAGTACAAATTATTATGCTCTGCTTAATATTTTTATATTCATACATGAGAAACTTTGGCCATTTGGTGTAATAATCGCCTAGTGAAGTCTTGCATTATTAAAAGTTCATAATAATCCTTATATTCCTCAGCTGTCTCTTCAGAGCTTACATTCAGAATATAATTGTTTTATTCCCTATCACTTGCATCTGCAGCAAGATTGAATTATGCCTTCATATCTCAACTTCACTTCTTTTCTGTCAATATTTCATTAACAAGCTATCTTGTTTTATTAATCATAAATTATTGGCATATTGTTAATAATGGGATTTATGATCATTGGCTTGACAGCGTATAAAAAGATGTATGCTGTTCTAATTGATGTATTTGGCATGACAGATATAGTAAGACTGAAATATAGCTCATATGAAATTGTGATTATAACCAAATGAAAGTATTCAGAATATGAGATTTAAACCCTTCCATACTTAAAAGAGTTTGCAGACTCCGATGAATGACAAAATGCTATTTTTAACAGGTCTCCTGAGGTGGTTTCAGCATAAATCGAGTGCTTTGCTAAAGTAGGGCTGAAACACCAGTAGTCAGAATATGTAGATTTTGGCCCAGTTGTGAAATATTTACCCACAAATTTACCTTTACATTTTCATTATTTTAACTTCATTTGTATAATACAGCTCCACAAATGCTTATTTTTGTACTGTTCTTTAACCAAAAGAAAAAAGCAGAATTTTTCAAATGAGTTTAAAAGACTTTTGTCTTCAGCTGCTCTGTCTGAAATGTTTGTGATTTATTACAAAATGCTGAATTGTAGCAGCTTTCAGCAAGTGGATACTTAAACAAGTACATATATAATTGTTTGATTGAGCTGAATAAAGCTTATGGTCATCCTGAGCTTATGAGTCTCTCTGCATGAGATGCCTGGGTGTGAGTTTGTCAAGTGCAGGGAGACGCAATGATAGTTGAGAAGCATACTTTTAAAAGACAGAGCCAATGGAGATTACTCCGGAGGGAATGGATTCTCTCACAGCCCTCTGCCACCTCTGGTTGGCCAGACTGTCTCCTCTTCCAGAGTCTTTGCCCTACCACCCTCACTGCTTAAAATTTTAAATTAACTGAGCTGAGCAGGGCAAAGGCTCTGGAAGGAAAGACAGTTCAGCATGCCAAAGGAGACAGAAGGCTGTGAGACAAACTATCCTCTCTGGCCCAATCTCCACTGGATCTGTCATTTAAAACTATGCTTCCCAGCTAACATTGCATCTCCCAACACGTGAGGAACGTGTGTCAGAAGTCTTGTGTAGTCCTTCTGTGTAGGACTAAGTCTCTTAGTCCTATTTCAGAAGTAGATAGGAGTCCAAAATAGTGCATAACTAGCACAATGTTTCACAGCCTGTGATGTTGCTCTACTATAATCATATTCAGGGTGCTGTAATAGGGAAGCACTGTGTAAGCCAGCATCCTGTGACAGGAACTTTGTAATGGCAGGAGGTCATAGCCCCTCTCTATACTGCCTTGGTCAGGCCACACCTAGAATAATGTGTGCAGTTCTGGAGGCCTCACTATAAAAAGGATGTGGACAAAATCAAGAGGGTGCAGAAGAAAGTGACAAGAATGATCAGGGGTCTGGAGACTGAGCCCTATGAGGAAAGGCTGAGGGCCTTGGGAATGTTTAGTTTGGAGAAGAGGAGATTGAGGGGGGACATGATTGCTCTCTTTAAATATTTGAAAGGCTGTCATTTGGAGGAGGGTAAGGAGCTGTTCTAGTTGGCAGCAGAGGATAGGACCCGACGTAACGGGCTTAAATTACATGCACATAGGTACCGGCTGGATATTAGGAAAAACCTTTTCATGGTCAGAGTAGTTCAAAGGTGGAATCAGTTGCCTGGGGAGGTGGTGAGCTCCCCTTCACTGGCAGTTTTCAAGAAGAGGCGGGATGTATATTTGTCAGAGATGCTTTAGGCTCATCCTGCATTGGGCAGGGGGTTGGACTAGAAGGTCTGTATGGCCCCTTCCAAATCTATGATTCTGTGATTCTGTAATGACATTATTTAAAACATTAGGCAACAATGAGGAGAAACAGAAAATACTTAATACATAACTAATGTAGATATTAAATTAAATGATATTCTACCACATGAAAGTTTAGAGTTGTCAGGCCAAGCCAGGCGACTGGCAAAAGGGTGTGGCAGTGACATGAGGGGGCATGATTAGGGGTGTGCACCCCCAAAAGATTTGGGTTTCCTGCTTCTGGTTTACCCAGAGCAGGAAAAAAATTGGGGTAAACCCGAAACCTGAAGTGGCAAGCCGCTTCAGGTTCAGGTATTTAAGCTGATTTGGGATTATTAGGAAAGATTCGGCCATTGTTTCCAATGGGAAACACTGCACCCAGCTATCCGGGGGCCTCAGGGGCATTTTCTTCCCTAATAACATCAAATTTGAAGGGGAACCTCTAGCAACCCTCACCTCATGGCCACCCTGTCGCGATTGCTTATGTTGCACTGACCTCAGTGGCAAGTTCAAGAGAAGACACAACACACCAAGCTTTAGTACAAATGGTGTATTAAACAATATTTACAGGTGGATACATTTACAGACTTATTATGCTGGCTGACAAAGTGCTTCGCCAGACAACCCGCAGAGCTGGAGCCCCCAAAAGTAAAGGACTCTGTTCTCTTATATATTAATTACTAGCCTATCACAGCACAGTGCTGACTCACTGTGCCAGCCCAAATGTCCTTGACATTTAGAGAGAAATACATCACCTGGCTGATGTCATGTGATAGCTACCTGTCATCATTCTGCAACTCTTGATGACTCTGGTACATTTCGCACTCGGTTTTTAGAGCGCGTTTGTACCTGTTCCACATCCCATGTTTGCAAGGTTTTCACACTTAAAAGCAGTCATGGGATGCAGTCCCGCTTTTTGTCCACTGTATCCCCGATTTTTCCCCCTGCGGACATACCCCGATGTTTTTTTAAGTTCGCTGCCGACTGGCAGCTGGCCCGCATTTTGCTAATGTGAACACTTTTGCCTCCCTTTTGCTTCTCTCCCCCCCCTCCTTTCCCCTGGGAGCTGATTGGTTTGTGCAGAATTAACCACTCCCACCCTCCTCAGCTCTCTGAACTCCTTTGTCCACCATTTTTTTTTAGTAAAGCAAGCTGAGGGTCATAAGGCTGCTTCTTCGTTGGTTTCCTTCCTCCCGGTATGCA
Source organism: Eublepharis macularius (assembly GCF_028583425.1). Lineage (NCBI taxonomy): Eukaryota > Metazoa > Chordata > Lepidosauria > Squamata > Eublepharidae > Eublepharis > Eublepharis macularius. Next base: position 124,058,109 of record NC_072792.1, read on the forward strand.
TGCTGTTTTATTTTTTTTCAAAAGCCAGGAATGATTCCTAAGCTTGCTGCTAATTCCCTGCTAGCTTTAAAATCAAGGAAAGTGTTAAATAGCTGCTTTCTCCTTCCTCCCTTAGGGTATGCACACACCTTCTTTTTTTTTTTTTAAGACAAGAATGGGTTGCAACGGTTGTAATGTTCCTGCACTTTCTTCCTGGCTTTAAAAGCCAGGAAAGGATTAAATGGCTGCTTTTCCCTCCCTCCCAGGCATGTTTCAGACTTTGCCAAAGAGGGGGAAAAACCCCAAGCATTTTACACAGCCCTTTGGAAACAAGCCTCTGCTTCCTGGGAGGAGATTAATCGGCAGCATTTTAACCCTTTCCTGGCTTGATTTAAAAAAATGAGAGTGGTACATGTTTTCCCCCAGAACTCTGCCACCAATTGCCTCTCCCCTGGGCAGGGGACAGCCCAATCAGCAAAAACGGGGGAAGGGTTCCAACATTGCAACGTTACTACGCATGCTCAATTTTTTTAAAAAAAGTGTGACGTGAATTGCAAGGCCCCAAAAGCCCAAAATTGCACCGAGGTTTTGAAATGAAGCACAGACACCAAATCGAAATTGCAGTGGATAGTGTGAAATGAACAGGTGCAATGCCGAAGCCACTGCGATCAGGGCGAATGCTCATAAATGGCAGTTTAAACCGTAAGTGCGAAAAGGGTCTTTGATCAGTCACTGCTAGCTGCCTCATTCTGTGCATGTTAGCCTCAACACTCTTCCTAGGCAGCTTTGAGTGACTCCAAGCTTATTTCTTAACTGTACAAATTGCTCAGTGTACAAACATTTAGTGAACATATCAGCAATGTTACATTCAGTAGAACATCTTTGCAGCCTTACAAATCCTCTGCTCACACTGTCCTTCACATTCCGATAACGGATCAGGATGTGTTTACTCCGTGACTTCGCTCCAAAGTCCTCGGCTAAGTGTTGAGCAGCCGTGTTGTCGCACAAAATGGAAATGGGAACTTGACATCCAATCTTCATGTCCTGTAAAAGTTGAAAAACCCACTCCAAATGTATGACACATTCGCTTATCGCATCATATTCGGACTCACAGGTACTTGTAGCAACAAGAGATTGCTTGACTGACTTGTGCATTATCAGTGCATTGTTTAAGAAAATTACCAGACCTGTAGTTGATTTGCCATCTGGGTGGTCCACCCAGCTTGCATCACAATATGCCTGCACTTGTAACTCCCCAGACACTCTGAGAACGAGTTTGAAGCTTATCGTTCCCTTGGGATAACAAAGGATACGCTTGGCCGCTGTCCAATCTCTTTTGTAAGGACAGGCTCCTCTCTGACATAACAAATGAACCACATAGCTTGTGTCAGGCTTTGACCAACAGGACAAATATAACAAAGAACCTATTAGGGATTGATACTTCTGCACATTTTCCCATATTTCATCGTTTGGCTCTTTTATGTACCCTGTAACCATGGGTGTAGCCACACTTTTGGCTTCTGACAACCCATACTCATGCAGCAGTTTAGCAATTTTATTTTGTTGGCTTAATTCATAATATCCCTCAGGGGTTTGTGTAATCTCTACCCCTAGGTAATTACTTACAGGCCCTAGGTGTTTGATCCTGAACAACCTCTCAGCCATTTGTAGAAACCATTATAATTGTGAGCCATCACTATACAAATATATGTACCTTGTGGACCAGACTCTTGTTTAAGTGTTCAATACCTGGAACTTGGTGCATAAAAAGCTCCTCCTCAAGAGGTGCATGTAAATATGCAGTTGTGAAGTCAAAATGGTCAATTTTTTTTACCTTGAATCCCTGCCTTGCACAAAGCAACCTTTAGAGATTCAGACTTTACCGTGGGTGAAAATACATGATATGTATCAATGAATCATACTCGTTTTGCATGGCTTGCAGCCATAATTGCTTCTCTTCACCCTCTAGAGCAAGCATTTCCTGATAAGTACTTGGTTCTTTAGCACACACATGGTTAACAGTTTGCTCAAAACCATATCTTACTGGTGGAATTCCTTTTGTACTCCTGCTGGATACACGTATCTTCTGACCAGAACCTTGTGCATCCCCTGAGGCTTGCCTACTTGGTGTAGAAGCCTCCTGTCTGAGCACCTCAGACCCTCGGTCTGCACTTTCACCACCATCTGATAAAGATAACAGTACTTGTTGCTTATTTTCATACCCATGCAATCTTTGCCAGTTAGCATTCTCACAGATACTGGCTGACTGACTGAAACTTAGCTTCTTGTTTTCATTTGTTTTGGTAAACCAAGAATGTTAGTTTAGTAGTTTTGGCACCTCCCTTCCTCCTGTGCTTTAGAGGAATGTGGACCGAAGCTTGCATGCCAAACACTCTTAAGAAGCTTAAACTAGGATCCCATTTGTATAGCATTCTGTACGGGATATTATCTATGGCACTAGACCACAACCGGTTAGTAACAAAACATGCTGCTGACAGGGCTTCAGCCCAATAGGACATTGGCAAACCTGCATCTGCCAGCATAGCATACAACCTTGTTTGCAGAACTCCCCCTTTTCTTTCTGCAAGACCATGCTCCTGGGGAACACAGGTATTTGCCAACCTCTGGGTAAAACCATTGCTTTTCAGCCACTGGCTGAACCTGGTTGACATAAATTCCCCACCTTGGTCAGTTTGGATAGCCTTCGGGTCTACCCCCAGTTGCTTTTGTACATGTTTTACCCAATATCTGAATGTGTCAAACACCTCAGACTTTTGTTTAAGTGGATAGACCCAAGAGAAACGTGAAAAATCATCAGTTATTATCAAGGCAAAATGATTATTAGAATGACTCTTAGGATAAGGACCTATAACATCTAAATGTACCAGTGCCAAGGGCTTCAGAGATACCCGGTTACTCTCTTTGGCAACTAGAAAGGCATTTGTTTTTACTTGCTTACATACAGTACAATCTAAGTATTCATTACAGTGGGAAACCTGAAGCACACTTCCCTAGGCACGATGTTGGTGGCATCACTATTACTTACAGAAAAACTTATGTGTGACATGGGCTAGCTCTAAGAATAAATGTAAACCCTATGGTAAAACAATAGCATTTCTAGCAAACCAGCACTTTCTGGTTTATCCCAGTAATGACACTGCAGATGTCATTGTTTTTTCCTTCCCACTACTGCTCAGAACGATGATGGGCAAAGTGGACTGCCATTAGATCTCCCAGGGCAGTAGGAGACCTGGCAGACCTATGAGAACTATTCCAGCCTAAGCCTTCTGATATCACTCTTATTTAGGGTTGCTGTACCTCCGATGGGGGCAGGGGAACTCTGGTTCGCATTCTGTGTCCCCTCCCACCACTCACCTGGCCAGTGGGGGGGGGAGTGGGAAACAGGCCTCTGGGGCAAGCTCCTGGGGTGATGTGATGATGTCACTCTCAAAAGTGAGGTCAGACCACCACCCAAGGAGAGATCCTATGCTTTACTCATGGCCAATTTGAGCCACAAATGGGCTGAAACAGGCTCAAAGAGTGCAAGGTCTCCCTCTCCCTCCTGCCAGGAGAGTAAGGGGGACCTGGCAACCCTATTTGTAATGTACTTTGTCTTCTATGAAGCCAGTTACAAACCAATTATTGTAGAGAAGTGAGGTGGAGAATAGCAAGAGTTCTCAGTCACTACAAAGTGGTGACTGGTGGGAGGAAGGCATAACTTCTCTCACTGGCAACAACTGATTTGATCTGGCATAACTTAGTATCACCCTACCTCCATCAACAGTTGCAACAATACCACAAACCAATATATAAGAAATTACACAACATAAACCAAAATAGAGTACAACAAAAGTGTTCTTATCTTATATTCTTAGCACACAGATATCATGATTAGAGATGGGCACGAACTGGGAAAAATTCCGAACCATGCAGTTCGTGGTTCATAGCATTTCATGAACCACGAACTTGCCCCAGTTTACAAACTAGTTTGGTTTGTGAAAATGTCACTTCCAGGTCAGCAGAAGGTCTACAGAGATCCAATCCCATCCCATTGCCTAGAAAACTGATTGATCAGTACCAAGCTGTCTGCAGTGATGAACCAAAATATGAACCAAACAAACTGAGCTAAAATTTGTCACGGTTCATTAGAAATGAGCTCCCACAAACCACCAGTTCGCGAACCATGAACTGGCCTAGTTCATGACAAACTTTGGTTCATATCTTGGTTCATGCCCTCCTATAATCATGATTAAGTGAAACTCCTATGTGAGGGTGGAGGGTTCCACAACCTGTTTTTCACAAAGAAAACACACAGAATTGCAAGTGCAACCCAGCAGAACCCTGGCAACACAGATCCCTCTACTAAATTATCTTTTCCAATTGGAGAGTTGGGGATGGGGTTTCAAGTCAATAAATGATAGCACCCCTGTGTCTTGGCATGTAACTATGAAGTTGCTTTTCAAAGAAAACCCTTAAAATATGATAATGTTCAAAGTAACAAACATGTATCCAAACTCCAACAACTTTACAACTACAGGTATAATTTAATCATAATTGCTATGGACATAACAATATTTGCAGATACAGGATCTTCAGTGTCCTTCAGAAAGGGCACTCTGAAGAAAAGCAAGCCCTAACAGATAATGTCCAGAAATACAAAGGGAACAATGTCCAAAATGTCCACTTACAGATGAAATGCAGGGCTGCTGCTTCCTCTGTGTGCTCTTCAATGGCTCCTGCTCTTGAGGCTTCCTATCTCAAGCCTGGACCAACAAAGAAATAAGCAGTTCCCTCAATAAAGCTCTAGGCCTACTCTTGCATGCTGCAGGCCAGACTGACTGAAGGATGGGGTGTTTGCAGTTAGTCATATAGGAGCAATATTACTAACTAGGGATGTGAGATTCAGGTTCAGTATTCAGTAAAAATTACAAAATTGTATCTGATTCAGTAAAATTCAGTGTTAACGAGCTTAAGTATGTATTACCAAATACGTTGGAGCCAGAACAGACACATTAGAAGCAGGTTTTTTGTTAAAGGCTTTCCTGAAGATTGGAGATCAGGCGTAGCTTCATTCCCAAAGAAGGATTAAGCTGCTTACTAGTGTAGTGCCCTGCCACCACAAACCTAAATAGTGCCTTAGTGTACATTTCCAGATTTGGACCCACAAAAAGCAAGCTTTTAGAGTAAGTAGGTATGTTTTAAAACAAACTCATTTTTGGTTAGGTGCTTTGGGGGAGGGGGGAGGCTGTTTAAAAAAGTTAGTTATTATTTAGTGTAGGTTCCAGGGTGTAGAAAAATGAGTGACAGGTGACCAGAGAGGTTCCCTGGGGGGAAGGTGAGGGCTAAGACGAAAGGGATGGAGGGGAAGGGAAGGGCTGAGGCTCCCCACACTTGAGTGGAAGAGGGTTGGCTCAGCACAGCTGCCATTCATGAGCCTGGCTTCTGGTGACAGGAAGAGGATGCAGCTTTCCTGAGGCAGCTGCGGGAGCACCATCCCCACCACAGGTACCTGAGGCAGTAGCTGGCACTGGGCAAAGGCCTGCTGCTAAGACTCCCCCTTCTGCAGCTGTTGATCCCAAGCAGTGGGAGGAGGAGCAGTATGAATAGTATTTTGGAGTGGGCTTTGGGGACTCGTGCTCACCACAGGGCCCCAGAGAGCATTGGAGGAACTGACAGAAGGGCCCACTATTGGTGAGACTTTCCCAGTTTCCTCTGAGGCCAGCAGCAGGCCTTTCATGGGGATGCAAGAGGAGAGGATGGTGGAGGAAGAGGAAGAAAGTGTGGAAGTGGTGACCTCCACATCTCTACCTCTACACCCTCAGCCATCTTCTTCTGCCCAGCCTAGATATGGCATGTCTGGCCTGAGCATATCACAGCAGTTATCTCCTGAGGTGCCTGCAGCTATAAGGTAGCACTTCCAGAGGATGGAGGACCCCCAGTATGCATACTGCCTGCACTATAGGTACCAGGTCAGTCAAGGGAAGCATGTGAATCATCTCTCGATGACCAGCCTGAGGAAACACATGAAGAAGCACCACGAATCATTCTGCAACCTCCTTTGGCACTCTCTCCTACAGGTTTTCTGTAGGGATGTTACCTGAAATGGGGGTCTCCTTGCAAGTTTGGAGAATTAGCATGCACTGAGAAGCAGCAAGAGGCAGGTACTGGTGACATCTCACATCTGTGCAGAAGAGGATTGTCCCTCTAGAGAACTCTTCCAATAAACAGCCCTCTAGATAATTCTTTCAACAATCAAAGGAGTTTTTATTTATAAAATAATAAAAATCGATTGCACACAAAACACACAACACATACAGAGAGCTAACTCAAAAACAGGGAGGAAAACTGGAGAGAGAATTATACTGTCAGGTGATAGTTACCAACCAGATGAGAAGAGAGCATCCATAAGAGAGGAGCATTGAGCTACCAGCGCTTCACAGGAGGAAAAACGGGAGGCTCAGACGGGAGTCTGAGGGTGGATGCTGGATCCAAGGGCATGCACACAACTATGGCAGAGGTACCTCTCTGCCATAGTCCAATTATACTGAGGGATGTACCATGGGGCAGGATTGCATCATCTGCCTAAAAATAATAACTTAAAGGCTGTCTCTGGGATGGGACAAAGAATTGAGAAGCCATTTCTGGAGCAAGAAAATGAAACTGGGAAGGTTTGATAAAACCTTCCTGGACAAAATTGAAGTTATCAGGGATGACTGATGACCCGCAATGGCTGGATGGGCGAGGGTATCAGAACCCTGAATAGCCCAGAACAGGAGAGTGGATAAGGAGAAGATTAATTCAGGAACTCCTGGAAAACCCTATTGTCTTAGGATCTTTGCACATCTCCAGAGCATGGGGCTGAAAGCTGGTCTCTCCTGGCAACTCACAGGCTAGTAATTTTCCAACTCCCACCTAGGATCTGATAGCCATTACCTGCCCTGCTAGGCAATGTTTCTATGCTTAAAATCCATGTGGAGAGAGGCTTCTGATACTGCCATAATCATAAGCTTTCTTTTTTTTTTTTGAAAAATTTTTTATTGGGTTAGAACATTTTTATTTTTACATTACAATCAATTTTCCCCTAATTTTTCGTTTCTAACCCCCTCCCTTTCCCCCCCTTTTGTTGACTTCCAACAGCTTTCCCACCCTCTGTCCCTTTTCCCTTACTTCTATTAAATTCCTCTGTCTAAAACAGATATACATTCTCCATTATATTAAGCAGTACATCATTAACTCCTTTACTTATTATACACCCAAACTATACGTCTTTAGATAAACAATTTATCCCATTTTCCAGTTTTGAATAATTCTATATAAACCTATATATCATAAACCATAAAAATTTCCCACATTTAAATCAAACAATTTGATTTGTTCTCTATATATTACTCATTTCAACTTTTTATGGTAATTCTATATAACTCCTCAGATACTCAATCAATTTAACTCTTCTATACATTCAGTTTGGTGCATATAAATCTTGTCAAAGAAAGAAAATATTGTTAGTTAGTCAATCCTCATGTTTAAACCTTATCATTAATTATTCTCTATCAGTTGACCTATACATATCTATATATATCTCAATCAATTGATCTAACTGCTTATAAATTCACATTTCTCTTCCTCCCCCGGTAAAGTCACCCCTCTCTTTTATACTTTTATTATATTTCAGTAGTTCTCAAACTGCCACAGTTTTCCTCCCACCTCCCATTTCTTCTCCAGGTATTGTTTCAGCTTCTCCCAGTCTGTGTTGAACTGCCCTGAGTCCAGATCTCTCAGTTTTCTTGTCATCTTGTCCATTTCAGCCATATACAGCAATTTGTAGATCCAATCTTCAATAGTTGGTACTTCTTGTACTTTCCATTTCTGCGCATACAAAAGTCTAGCTGCTGCAGTCATATAAAAAATCAACGTCCTATGATGGGCTGAAATTCCCTCCATTCCCAAGTTTAGCAGCAGGAGTTCTGGGTTCTTATTTATTTGAAACTGTAAAATTTCACTCATTTCTCTTATTATTTCCCCCCAGAACTGCCTAGCTACCTCACACGACCACCACATATGATAGAGGGAGCCCTCATGTTTCTTACATTTCCAGCATTTATTAGAAGTATTCAAATTCCCTAGCGCAATCTTCTTTGGTGTCATGTACCAACGATAGATCATTTTAAAAATGTTCTCTTTAATATTGATACATGTCGTTGTCTTCATTGTAGTTTTCCACAAGTATTCCCATGCCTCCATTGTTATTTCTTTATTGAAATTTATAGCCCATTTCACCATCTGTGTTTTAACTATCTCATCCTCAGTATACCATTTCAGCAATACTTGGTATACCTTGGATATTCTTTTCTTGTCTTCTTTAAGAAGGGTCTGCTCTAGTTCCGAGTTCTCTGTTCGTATGCCCCCTTTTGCAAAGTCTGAGTTATATAAGTCTCTAATCTGTCTATACTGAAACCAATCATAGTTAGGTGATAGTTCCTCTTGCGTCTTTATTCTAAGTTTAGATACTTCAATCTTAGTTATTTCTTTGTACGTTAAACATTGTTGTTCATTATCCACAGCTCTCGGATCTATCACCTCATATGGAACCACCCACAAGGGGGTTCCTTCTTGTAGGTAAGTTCTATACTTCTTCCAGATTGTAAATAGACTTCTCCTTACAAAATGATGCAGGAACATCGAGTTGACCTTTACTTTGTCATGCCATAGATATGCGTGCCATCCGAAAATTTTTTTATATCCCTCTAGGGCTAATAGTTTCTTATTCTTTAATGTCATCCACTCTTTTAGCCAAACTAGGCAGATTGCATCATGGTAAAGTCTCAGATTGGGCAGTTGCATTCCGCCTCTCTCCTTTGCATCTTGTAAAACTTTTACTTTCACTCGAGGCTTCTTGCCTGCCCAAACAAAATCTGATATTTTCCTCTGCCATTTTTCAAATTGTTTAGAGTCTCTGATGATTGGTATTGTCTGTAACAAAAACATTACTCTTGGTAACACATTCATCTTAACTGCTGCAATCCTGCCCAACCATGACAGGTTCAATCTATTCCATTTGATCAAGTCTCTCTCTATCTGAGTCCATAATTTTTCATAATTATTCTTGAACAAATCTATGTTTTTTGCAGTCAGCTCAAGTCAGCTTTCTTAATAACAAGAGGGCAGGGATGCCAAGTATCTCTGCAAGAGGTGCTTGGTGCACATGGCACTAGTGTGCCAAGATGGGGGATCCAGAGGGTACCTAGGTACACCACTCAGTGGATCTTGGACACGATCCCAAAGATGGGCAGCCTTTCTCCACAGTAGAGCACTTCAGCTTCCAAGGCCTGTTACAGAAGGCCTTTCATTGGTACACAATGCTTGCACCACACTGAGCAGGACTGTGATGCCCTGCTTTTATGGGGATGCCAAGGAGTACAATATCTCTTACCACTGGGAGAACTGTGCAATTCACATCAGACATCTGTACCTGCCCTCAGGCACAGCATGTATACCTCTTGCTTACTGTGCACTAGTGGCAACCCTATGACCTTCAAGGTGAGAGTGGGATGCTCAATGTCAGGAAGAACCAGGTGGGAGACTGCGAGGCCGGCTACCACAAGGCTCTGCTCTATGCCTAGGTTCTTGACACGGCATACATGGCAGAGAACATCACTGCTATCTTGTAAATGGAATTAGTGGACTTGGGTAGGTATGGTTGAGGGCATCATTGCCATGGTATTAATGGTGACTGATGGTGCAAACATCATGAAAGTGGTGTCAAAAGTGGGCCCTGAGCACATTTACTGTGTGGCCCACAAACTTCACCTGGTGTAGGACACACTTGGTCTGGGTTCCTCCCAGGAACCCCTTGACCCTGAAACTCGTGAGTTCCAGTATCTGCTCCAGAAATGTCAGCAACTCATAAGTTACTTCTTGTGCAGTGTGAAAGCAACTCATGAACTTCTCCAGAAGAAAGACATGGCAGATGTGCTGGAGCATCACCTAATCATTGATGGTGTCACTCACCGGAACTCCACCTTCACCGTGCTTAAGCATTTGGTGGAGTAGCAGACCACTCTGACAGCATGGCTCTCAAAGAGTGACACTTGGAGGGGGGGGGAAGGTGAGTTCAGCTGAGAGGATTGGCTTGCCATCTCACAGACAGTGGAGATCCTGAGGCCCTCAAAGAATTCACTCTTATGGTCTCATCTGACATGGTGATCCTGGGTCTGGTCATTCCTCTGGTGCATATGCTTCAGAGTGCTATGGCCTCCTTCCTGGAACCAGACACAGACCATGTAGATCTGGTTCCAGGAGTATGCATGCTTGAGTGAGAAGGTTGCAGCAGGGCATCACGTCCCAGCTTCAGCCTCTCACTGAGAAAGAGTTGTACATGTTGGTGACCATGTGTGACCCGCGTATCAAGAGCATCTTCACTGAGTGTACCAGGAACCTCACTAGTGTTACATATGCCCTCTGTGTGTAGGTGTGGCAGAGTCAGGCCAAGAGGGGCTCCCCCCCACCAAGGCTAATGACAGGATATCCATGTAGATGTCCAGCATGCCCTCAGCCCCTCTGGGAGCATCAGGCACATGAGCCAGGATTGGGCAGAGGTAATAGTCAGGGACTACCTTGCAGAGCACTGTGAATTGCTTTCCACTGATTGCTGAGCTATTGGGCCAAGAAGGAGGTGGTCTATGAGTCTATGAGGTGAGGAAAAATGCTCTTCCCAAGACTTAAGTTTGGTAGAAAACCAGAAGGAGAAGGACAGTTGATTCAGTTATTACAACACATGTACACTGCAATCTCCCTCCCTCACACACACCCTGCAAATCTACCAGTCTGTTTTAGCACAAATTTCTGCAGAAAATTGAGAAAAGAGGACCCAGAAATGTTGTTGCCACTGGGATAGGAAGAGTTAGAGAGAGATGTTAGGAAAATTAGAGAACAACACACACCATGTGTCACAGAGGGATCCTACAGAAATATCCAAATGAACCTAATGTTAACTTAATTTCCTCATTGCAGGGCTGATGTAAGCCATGTAATATTTTGTTACGTTGTTCTAATGGTAACAACTTTCCTCATTGCAGGGGTTGGAGGGATGGCTGATGATGAAGGCTACTTCAGAGAGAGAATTACTTGAGTTTCCTAAGAGTGTAGTACTCCTCACAGTCAATTTCAGCCACAGGCCAGTGGGGGGGCGGGGGGGAGATGGGATCTATCTTATGCAACTGTACTCGGTGCATGCCCTTGTCTTGTGCTTATGGCTGGGTACTGCTTGGTTCATTTCTGTGGTATACTCCCACTGGCTGAACCCACTGCCTGGCTGCTTCGAATTACACTGGTTCTGTTGGGCTATGTTGCAAGAGTGTCCCTTTCTTCAATTTTGGGGTTTTTTTTGTGGATTCTCTTGGTTCAGTTTGCTTCTAGTTGCAGGACTGTCCCTTGCTTCATTTTGGTATGGATGATTCTCTGAGCAGAACCACAAGTGACAAAAGGCACAGATTGGACATTTGTCAGCTTCCCTCAAGTTTTGATGGGAAATGTAGGCATCCTAGTCTTGCAGCTTGGCGCTCTGACTGCTGTCCAATGGACTTTTCAACTGTCACTTGTCCAACATTCCGTCAAGCTGCCTACATTTCCCATCAAAACTTGAGGGAAGCTGACAAGTGTCCAATCTGTGCCTTTTGTCACTTGTGGTTCTGCTCTCTGTTGTGCTGTTGGTCCTTATAGGGTACAATGGAGAGTGGCTGGTCAGCCTGCTCAGAGGGCACTGGCATTTGAAGGGGCATCTTTTTGGTTCTGTTGGGATTCCCTAGGGATGAGCTTGCAATTAGGAGTGTGCCTTAGCTGTGGCATCTCTGCCCTGTGCATATGTGCGTCTGGGAAAGAACTTTTAAAAGTTCTCATTGTTGGGTACAATGGAGAGTGGCTGGTCAGCCTGCTCAGGCAGTGCTTGGTTTTTAGGGGAGTCTTCATTTTGGTTCTGTTGGGCTGTCTAGTGTGGAGCTTGTGTTTGGGCATTTACCTCTAGTCATGGTAGCCTTGTTCCATGTACCTCTGCAGTGGAAGTCAGCTTGGAGTTTTTTTCCCACGATAGAAACAAATGGAGTGGCTGGGGCATGTTTTCGAAGGGCCATAAAATGGCCCCCTGGGGTCCAATTTCCCTGAAACATGATGAGGGGATCTTTGGAGGACATTAAGGAGTAGGTCCCCTGCAAATGTGGAGGATTTTGCTTTCAAAATGATGCCCCCAATCCCCGAGATAGGCCCCATAGTTTCCCCCTTAGAGAATAATGGAGATTGGAGGTGGCCAGGGCACCTTCTTTAGGGGGCCATAAAATGGCCTCTTGAGGTTCAATCTTCATGAAACTTGGGGAATAGTTAGAGGACAGGCAGCAGTAGGTCCTTTGAAAATTTCATGAAATTCGGTCCAAAAATTACCCCCCAGGCCACCAGATAGCCCCAAATTGAGTTTCGCAAAAGAACCAATGGCCAATTTTTACTCAATTTCCTCCGTATTACTGAACTGAACTAGAGAATGAATTTGGTATTCAGGGAATACTATTTTTTTTTTCCAGTTCAATATTACCAATCCGAATAAACCATTTTTTTCCAGTGCACACTGCTATTATTAACTGCCCATGCTATGTGAACTTTTAATTCCCAGGCTCTAAATTCTAAGCTTTTAATAAAAATAAAACGTTTAAGAGAAAATGGCATGGGTTACATAAGGACTGTCAATTCCATATCTACCATGGAAACATTCCAATTGGCTCTTCTGATAGGCTTGCCAACCTCTGGATGGGGCTTGGAGATCGCCTGGATCAAACTCCCTGGAGAAAATAGCTGCTTTTGTGGGTGGATTCTATGGTAATATACCCCATTGAAGGCCCTCCCTTCCCCAAACCCAGCCCTCTCCAGGCCCCACTCCCAAATCTCTAGGAATTTCCCAGTCTGCATCTGGCAACCCTATCTTCTGATGCCTTTGACAAATTGAATATTGCATAACCCAGTTTCCCCTTTATTCTATGTTTATATTATCTAGTAACAATAGGACTATTATGTTTTGTAAATTGGTAGGAGACCTCCCACTGGCAGCTGTCTTCCCCCACCACAACTCAGTGGGCTGGCAGGGGAAAATGAGAGAAGAATCATAGTCACCAGCAACGTAGTGACATCACTTCCAGCCTAACTCATAACTGAAGTCACTGCATAAGGCTTAAGCATTCACCCAAAACTCTACGGTTAAACTGTTGCTGGAGAGCCCCCTTCCCATGCTAGTGAATCTCCAGTTGGTTGCCAGCCTTGTTCCTAAGTAACACTCAGCCCTGTTCTTCCTAGGCTGCTTCATCATGACCTGTTAAGGCCCCAGGATGTGCCTGAAGCTTCAGCCAGAGTATAGACAGTTCCCCTGGCCTGGGCCACATCCTGCTACCTGTGTGCTTCCACTAGAGTCAGCTTCCTTTCCCCACTGACCAGTGGGTTGCCAAACTGGGCAGCAGCTGATGATGATCCCTGGACAGACTTGCATCTTCTGGGCACCAGTAGCCGTGTAAGGTTGGTCATTTGGTGCTGCCTCTGCAGGGTTGCTACAGGATCAACCAACACTGAATGTAGTAAATTGAGAAGACCCTCAACATAATCAACTTCCCACTACACCCAATTATATTCACATGGTTCCACAGCAGCACAAAAGCACAGAAGCAAAAAAAAAAATGGCCACAACATCTTGCAACCTTTTCTGTGACAAGAAAAGGGGCATTGAACCACTGAATCAGACTTTGTTCACATGGGTGCTCATAAACATGTGATAGTTTGCACAACACTCAAGAAAAATAAAACTATCCCATGACCAGAGAATTAAAAGGCACATCCAGTATCAACCTACCTAGCACACAAACAGCAATTTGTAACATTGAATACATCACAGAGCCTATTCTCAGATTCACTCCCTAACATGTGGATGACATTGGCAGAAATGCTTTTGGTACTGGAGTTGCATACATGATTAAATAGCTGTGTGAGTATAAAGTTCTGCAACATAACTCATATGTAAATGAGTTAAGTCTAAAACATGAAATTTATGTGCATTCACAACAGTAAGCAGTACATAATCAGATGAATATAATTTTCCCAACAAACCAAACCATGTCTACTTCACTACTTATTCCTGATATTTATAAGTGGCTCTCCTGATAAATGGAATTTAATATAGTCATTATTTTTCTACCATTTTACCCACTTGCTACAATCATATTACCCCAATGTTTTCCTTTCTTTCTTGTTTTAGTGTAAAATATAGTTCTTCTGGGCATATTAAATATATTCTGTTTACATACTATTTTCCCCTGTAAAGTAAATAATGCAAATTCATATTTATGTATACAGGAATTATGTCATTCTGATTTCTGTCTGTCATAAACTGTTTTTATTAATAACCAAAATGTATATTCTTTCTGTCTGAAAATGATTTATGAGTTTTAAAAATCTAGGACACATGTTTGTGTTATGCTATAAACTTTAACACCACCATTTATTTAAATGCAGTCTTCAGCATGTCCATAAAAAGTTATCATTCCCCATAACTGCATGGGCTAAAAAGCTAGCCAACCGATATTAAAAGATTTTTTAAAGAATCATTACCTTCCAAAATAAATCACAACTCAAAAACAGAGCGCCAAAACTATATGTCTTTAACTTAGCATTTTGTATATTTACTGTCTCAACTGAACTAGATACATTGATTCATTAAATTAATTTCTTATACTGTGAACCGTGTTATATACTGATACCCCTACAATTATCTTCAGAAGACTCACCAGCCTCTAACCCTATACTACTTGTCAAAGGCATAGTAAGACTTTGGAAGGGCTGGGGGAGAAGAATAGAATTTAAAATTAAGATGATGAATAGAATGGCATTTACTGGTGGGAAGAGGGCCACTCAAAGCCAAGTATGTTCATGTATTTGCAAGATTTCCCCTCCCCGCCCAAGAGAGCCTCTAGACAATAGTTTTCTGCATGGGCATGTGCTTGTTCTAACATGCTCCCTGCAGCTATATAGTAGCTGAGGAGAGGCTGAGAATGGCACGGGGTGGGGGGGGCTCCTGCCCTTCCTCAATGCATATTTCGTGTGCGAAAATTGTGTGGGTTGGAGTTATATGCACAGAATTTCCACATGGAGCTGCAAAATAGGCAAAATACCTTCCATGCAGTTTTCACATGAGAAAACTGTGTTGGAGGACATGAACCTTTCCTTTCTTCACAAAGCCATTTCCAGCCCATTTGGCTTCTCCTTTTTTTAAAAAAAAATAAAGTTTCCCACAGCTGCTGTGTGACTGCAGAGAGTGTATTAAAATGAATGCATGATCTTGCAGAAAAGTATTGTCTAGAGGTGCCCTAAGTCTCACTAAGCTGTAGATGTCAGGTGTATCTTGTGTTCCCACTAATTTTCCATGTCCACCCTGCACCCATTCTCAGGCTGGAGAATTTGAAGGAAAGGATTTATCTGCTTATGTACCTGGCAATTCTTTCCCCTTCCTTATATTGTACATATATTAAATTCCTCCAGATGTGGTCAATGATTTTCAATTAAAAGAGGTATGCATGAACAATGGCACATAGAGAGTTGCCTCTTATTCTAAAATCAAAATGAATATCTTATAGCACAGATAACTGTATTAGTGCTTCCACACATTCAAAAGAATTCTAGGTTAGGCTGTGTATTTCCACATTCAGCAACTACTTAAGGCTACAACCTATGCATACTGACTTTGAACTAATTATTAGGGGTGTGCGTAACAAAAAAAAAAAAGAGCCAAAAATACAAACGGAATTCATTGGTTCAGTTCATTAAAGCAGCTTCCAGAATGCTGAATCAAATTTGGGAAACAAATGACCCCTCTCCCTGAAAAAAATGTGCGTTTCATTTTGGTACTTACTGCACAGTGGCCATGCAGGCAGGTTAAGCAGTAGGATGGGCTGTCCGGCAGCAACTTGTTTTCCTTATTGGCAAGTCTGTCTGCTCTCATCATGTAACCAATTGGCTCCAAAGAGGAGCCTTTGGCATTAATTCTGTTGGTGGGAAGGAGGTGTGGTGGCACCCATGAGTGCATATGTTTCAGTGCCTCCTGGGCAAGGGCACTGGCATTGAGTGGCTTATAGGGATCAAAGATTTGCTTTGTACTGGGAAAAGGAATAGCAGATGGCATGGTATCTTTGCACCAGAATTGCCATCACCATCCCTCTCTGCATATTTTTACACACAATGCAAGGAAAGATCACCCCGGCAGCATCCATGTGGGCATGTACACATGGATTTGAGGAGGGAGGGGTCTTCTGAACTCTTTGGCTGCCACAAAGTTTCAGGTAATGGAGAGTAGGGTAAAAATTAGAAAGAATAAGCAATTATTAAAAGAGAGCCAGGAGGTCCCAGACATGTGTGCTTGGTTCATGCCTGTCCCATGGCCTTCTGCTGCTGCTGTCCTTTGCTTCAGTGCCATGGTGCCAGGGCCACTCACTGTGATTTAAGAAGTCCTCCAAAGAGCACCAGGAGGAATTTCATCTTGCTCAGAATGCCTTCTGGCTTTGGGAGCTTTTCTGATTAAAATTGTTAGCCCAGCATTAAATGATGGGGAGGCAGCAGGCATGTATAGATAGCAGGTGTGTACACTTGTACACACACCTAAGTCTTTCTATATCATTATTCCTCATGGAAGGCACAACCTGGGCAGATTTTTTATTTTCAGGCATAAAAATGGGACTCCCTCATTCAGTTTCTTATGTGATACCATTTTCTTATTTTTCTTTTTCTTTCAACTCTGGTTTAACAGTTTTTCTTGGAAAAGGAGACTAGCAGCTAGCAACCCATCCAGTCTCCCACTTTTACTAGTAAAAAATAGGGGAGAAAGAGGGCCATCCTCTCTCTACTTCCTTTCTGGTGAAGGAAAAATCCTAGCCCTCTCATTATCTGTGCTTTTACACACAGTGCAAGGACAGGCTCATGGCCTGGAGTCCTGGGTAGAGATGTTTGTGCCCATCTCTAGTCCTGGGCTCCTGCAGCAGATTAGGGAGATTGAATCACTCAAATCACCCCTCATCATGGAAATAAAACTACAAGGTACAGGGAGACATGGCATAACAGCAGGATTCGAAGGTAAAATGTATTGGCTTTGCCCCTAAAGCAAGATTTAAAAAAAAAAATTCACTGTGCTGTGCCAGACCATTTGGCAATGGAGAGCTCGTCTGCTTGTGCTGCTTGTTTCTCACCATTGTGCGTACCCAGCCCCCACCAACACTCGCCTTCTTTGGAATCATTCATTTTCTTTGGGGTCATTCACTGGATCAAAGGGTTTGGGGACAATGCAAAAAGAACAGTGTGTGCATGTGTGCACAGATGCCCAAAACTAGCCTTGACGTGCACCTTCCCCATTGCTCGGGGTCCATAAACACAGAATCTTGTTGTTGTGCGCTCAGGCTTGGTGGGTCAATGGTTTAGAGGGAAGACTGTGCTCCCTGTGCAATTTTTAAATTTTATTTTATTTTATTATAACAAAAAAGAATACAGAAAAAAGAGGGATAAAAGAAGGGGACAAGAAAAACAAATACAACGCTGTGTGCTATAAAAAGTTAGGGCTCATTTGGAGGTGGAATGTGCTGGAACGGTGTTCCGGTAGCTCTGAAAAGAGATCACGTGGGTTTTGGCCCTGCCCATGTGATTCCTTTTCCTCACACTGCCTTCCTGCTGCCAGTCTCTCTCTTTTTTTTAAAGAATTTTTATTGGATTAGAAACATATAATAACAATTATAATCACATTCTTTAATTTTTTCTAATTCTAACCCCCTCCCTTTCCCCCCCCTTTTTATTGACTTCCAACAGTTTTCCAACCCCCTATCCACTTTCACTCTACTCCTTCATATTTATTTTATTTGTTTATTATAATATACTTTCAGACTCTTCTAAGCACTATTTCCACTTCCTTTCACATATAAATTGTCATATAAATTGTCATAAAAATAAAATCCTCTTAATCTATCTTCTTCATTAAAACTACTAATAATATTCATTTTGATAACCTGTATTTTATCTTACTCCTTCTATTCTCTTCAATATGGGACAAACAATTTGCCCCCCTTTATACATCAATTCCAATACTTCTATACACATACTTATTATACACACTTATTGTCATTTGCTTAGGCTTCTGTTCTTCTATATGTTGTTCTTTATCTATACATATACCATAAGTCTAACAATTAGACCTATCTTTGAATTTACGTATGTATGTATATATTCACTCTATGTTATACGGTTATCTTTCCAAAAAATATAGATTAGTTAATTTCTATCCCATTAATTCTCATAGTATCAACGCTATTGCTACTTAATATAATACTTAAAAATCATATAAAGTTGCTTAGAATTTTTCCATTAACTCTCCACCCCCTCGGTATAGTCACTTCTCTCCTCCTGTGTACCTCAATAATTTTCAAACTGCCACAGTTCTCCTCCCACCTCCCATTTTTTCACCAAATATTGTTTCAGCTTTCCCCAGTCCGTGTTAAACTGCCCTGGATCAAGGTCTCTCAGTTTTCTTGTCATTTTGTCCATCTCCGCCATGTACAGCAATTTGTAAATCCAGTCCTCAGTAGTTGGCACTTCTTGTACTTTCCACTTCTGCGCATACAAAAGTCTGGCTGCTGCCGTCATATAAAATATCAATGTCCTATGTTGTGCTGGGATGTCTTCCATTCCCAAGTTCAGTAGCAGGAGTTCTGGGTTCTTGTTAACTTGAAATTGTAAAATCTCACTCATTACTCTTATTATTTCCCCCCAGTACTGCCTAGCTACCTCGCAAGTCCACCACATATGATACATTGATCCCTCATGTTTTTTACATTTCCAGCATTTATTAGACATATTCGAGTTCCCTAGCGCAATCTTCTTTGGTGTCAGATACCAACGGTAAATCATTTTGTAAATATTCTCTTTAATATTGGTACATGTCGTGATTTTCAATGTATGTTTCCACAAGTATTCCCACGCCTCCATTGTTATTTCTTTGTTAAAGTTTATAGCCCACTTCACCATTTGCACTTTGACTGTCTCATCTCCAGTATACCATTTTAACAACACTTTGTAGACCTTAGAAATTTCCTTTTGATCTTCTTGTAAAATTACTTTCTCTAATTCTGAGTCTTCCATCCTTATCCCTCCCTTCGCACAGTCTGAGTAATAAAGATCTCTAACTTGTCTATATTGAAACCAGTCGTAGTTTGGAGACATCTCTTGTTGCGTTCTTATTCTTATTTTAAAGGATTCTATTTGAGTTATCTCCTTATACGTTAAACACTGTTGTTCATTATCGACTAGGGATGTGCGTTTCGGCATTCAGAATGCCGAAAGAATGCCGAAACAAAAGTGTTTCGGCATTCTTCAAGAATCCCGAAACGTTTCGGGGAATGCCGAAACGTTTCGGGATTGCCGAAAGAAAAACCCGAAACGTTTCGGGATTCTTTCGGCATTCTTTCGGCATTCGAGAATCGCCATTTTGATTTTGCTAGCCGTTTGCCTTAGCAAGCGGCTAGCAAAATCCTGCTGGAAGCAAAGGCTTCCTGCAGGCTCTTAGAAGAGGGGAGGGGGGGAGAAGGAGTGAATCACTCACTCCTTCTGTCACCCCCCACCCCTCTTGCAAAGGAGGATAGGGAATCCTGCTTTGCCTTGCAAATGCAAGGTGCAAGCATTGCATTGCACTTTGCATTTGCAAAGCAGCAGAGATTCCCGCCAAAACTAACAGGTAGGGGAGGGGGAGCAGGAGGAGGGTGGCTCTTGGAGTGTGGGTGGGGAAAGGCAGGGGACTGGGGACTTTAGGAGTCACCAATCCCACTGCTGCATTCTCATGCCAGCCAATAGATTTAAATCTTTGGCTGAGGCTGCAGCAGGGGATTTAAATTTGGAGCAAGACTGTCTGGAACACTTCTGTTGCTGCTGCTGCTGAGCTGTGACCGAGAGAGGAGAAGAAGAGAGACTGCACCTGGAGCCTGGAGGACATCTGCCTGGAGGATCAACTGTGCTGGACATCCTGAGAGGACACCTGGTAGGCCTTTTTAAAATTTTTGTAAATTTTTTTGATGCCGGGCAATGTGCTGCTGTGGCCTGCCTCTGCAAAAAGGTGTTGCAGTTTATTCTTGGCATGGCCTGGGGGACAGGTTGGGCAGACAATCTTTGATGGTGGGGGGGGGGGGGTTCAGCATTGGTTGTTGTGCTTGCCTTCTTTAAGCTTGATCCACTGTTTTAAGATTAAAACCAGAGTGTGCCAGCTTTGGGCCTACACAGGCCAGAAGCCTTTCTTCTGGCTGGCTCTCACAGTTGTGCTTCACAATCTGGAATGGTGTGGCTTGCTTTTCTGTGTCTGGTCCCCTGCTTGCAAGGATTCCCAACAGGCTCCGTCCTGATCAACTGTGCCAGCCTGTGGGCCACACACAGGTATGGCCTGGGGGACAGGTTGGGCAGACAATGTTTGATGGTGGGGGGGGGGGGTTCAGCATTGGTTGTTGTGCTTGCCTTCTTTAAGCTTGATCCACTGTTTTAAGATTAAAACCAGAGTGTGCCAGCTTTGGGCCTACACAGGCCAGAAGCCTTTCTTCTGGCTGGCTCTCACAGTTGTGCTTCACAATCTGGAATGGTGTGGCTTGCTTTTCTGTGTCTGGTCCCCTGCTTGCAAGGATTCCCAACAGGCTCCGTCCTGATCAACTGTGCCAGCCTGTGGGCCACACACAGGTATGGCCTGGGGGACAGGTTGGGCAGACAATCTTTGATGGTGGGGGGGGGGGTTCAGCATTGGTTGTTGTGCTTGCCTTCTTTAAGCTTGATCCACTGTTTTAAGATTAAAACAAGAGTGTGCCAGCTTTGGGCCTACACAGGCCAGAAGCCTTTCTTCTGGCTGGCTCTCACAGTTGTGCTTCACAATCTGGAATGGTGTGGCTTGCCTTTCTGTGTCTGGTCCCCTGCTTGCAAGGATTCCCAACAGGCTCCGTCCTGATCAACTGTGCCAGCCTGTGGGCCACACACAGGTATGGCCTGGGGGACAGGTTGGGCAGACAATCTTTGATGGTGGGGGGGGGGTTCAGCATTGGTTGTTGTGCTTGCCTTCTTTAAGCTTGATCCACTGTTTTAATATTAAAACCAGAGTGTGCCAGCTTTGGGCCTACACAGGCCAGAAGCCTTTCTTCTGGCTGGCTCTCACAGTTGTGCTTCACAATCTGGAATGGTGTGGCTTGCCTTTCTGTGTCTGGTCCCCTGCTAGCAAGGATTCCCAACAGGCTCCGTCCTGATCAACTGTGCCAGCCTGTGGGCCACACACAGGTATGGCCTGGGGGACAGGTTGGGCAGACAATGTTTGATGGTGGGGGGGGGGGTTCAGCATTGGTTGTTGTGCTTGCCTTCTTTAAGCTTGATCCACTGTTTTAAGATTAAAACAAGAGTGTGCCAGCTTCGGGCCTACACAGGCCAGAAGCCTTTCTTCTGGCTGGCTCTCACAGTTGTGCTTCACAATATGGAATGGTGTGGCTTGCTTTTCTGTGTCTGGTCCCCTGCTAGCAAGGATTCCCAACAGGCTCCATCCTGATCAACTGTGCCAGCCTGTGGGCCACACACAGGTATGGCCTGGGGGACAGGTTGGGCAGACAATCTTTGATGGTGGGGGGGGGGGTTCAGCATTGGTTGTTGTGCATGCCTTCTTTAAGCTTGATCCACTGTTTTAAGATTAAAACCAGAGTGTGCCAGCTTCGGGCCTACACAGGCCAGAAGCCTTTCTTCTGGCTGGCTCTCACAGTTGTGCTTCACAATCTGGAATGGTGTGGCTTGCTTTTCTGTGTCTGGTCCCCTGCTAGCAAGGATTCCCAACAGGCTCCGTCCTGATCAACTGTGCCAGCCTGTGGGCCACACACAGGTATGGCCTGGGGGACAGGTTGGGCAGACAATCTTTGATGGTGGGGGGGGGGGTTCAGCATTGGTTGTTGTGCTTGCCTTCTTTAAGCTTGATCCACTGTTTTAAGATTAAAACAAGAGTGTGCCAGCTTCGGGCCTACACAGGCCAGAAGCCTTTCTTCTGGCTGGCTCTCACAGTTGTGCTTCACAATCTGGAATGGTGTGGCTTGCCTTTCTGTGTCTGGTCCCCTGCTAGCAAGGATTCCCAACAGGCTCCGTCCTGATCAACTGTGCCAGCCTGTGGGCCACACACAGGTATGGCCTGGGGGACAGGTTGGGCAGACAATGTTTGATGGTGGGGGGGGGGGGGGTTCAGCATTGGTTGTTGTGCTTGCCTTCTTTAAGCTTGATCCACTGTTTTAAGATTAAAACCAGAGTGTGCCAGCTTCGGGCCTACACAGGCCAGAAGCCTTTCTTCTGGCTGGCTCTCACAGTTGTGCTTCACAATCTGGAATGGTGTGGCTTGCTTTTCTGTGTCTGGTCCCCTGCTAGCAAGGATTCCCAACAGGCTCCGTCCTGATCAACTGTGCCAGCCTGTGGGCCACACACAGGTATGCTGCTTTGGCCAAGGTAACCCTTTTTGGTTGCTGGCCTGGCACTCACAGTTGTGCTCCACAATCTGGAATGGTGTGGCTTGCGTTTCTGTGTCTGGTCCCCTGCTTGCAAGGATTCCCAACAGGCTCCTTCCTGATCAACTGTGCCAGCCTTCGGCCCACACACAGGCCTGCTGCTCCGGCTTTGGTAACCCTTCCCGTTTGCTGGCCTGGCACTCACTGTTTTGCTTCACATTCAGGTTGTTTATCGTTGGTGGACCTCTTCTGGACTGGACTGCACTTGGTGGACATCGGCCTGCAGATCTCTGCGTGGAGGATCAACATTGCTGGACATCTGCACTGGTGGACTGGTAGGGTTGTTGTTAAATTTGGTTTTTGAGCTTATGTCTGCTGCTGTGCCTACCTGCGAGCATATGCTTTGGCTCTGTCTTTATGGCTTGGGCCGGGGGGGGGGCATTTTCTGGTTGGGCAAGAGGATATTGTTTGGGGGTTAGGGGGGCCAGCATTGATCGCAGTGCCTGCTTTCTTTCATGTTTCATTTTTCAAGTTTGAGTGTGGGGTGGGCATGAACTGCTGTTTCACAGGACTAAAAAATGAGTGTGCCAGCTTCTGGCCTGCACAGGCCAGAAGCTCTGCTGGGTGGATGTGTTTTGTTTTGCTGCTGGTTGGCCCTAGCCTTTAAGGGGGGGGGGGCTGACTTGGCTTGTGCAACGGGGCCTTGAATTTTGGGGTTGCGTGTGCGGCGTGTGGTGTTGACTCTGCTAACATTCCCAATTTTCTTGACAGCATCGTGGAGGAGAGGAGGACCAGCTGCAAGACCGCCTGAACATCGCTGGACTGCAGGACTGGTGTTACTGTGAGCGAGTCCGGGTTCACATTTGGGTGGCCTTGGGGGTGGGTTCTTGCTAGCTTGGGAGGGGGGAGGCTCATCTTCAAAACACCACATCCACACCCCACACCGACATACCACAGATACATCGGTCCCGCTAAATAGTGTCTCTTAGGTAGGTAGGCCAGTTGGTAGGTGATCAGTGGATAATTGCCCTCAACATAATTATTAGGGAAACCGAGCCTAGTTTTTTTAAAAAAACTAAATAGGGACTCAGCAGGGAAAGCATTAGTGAGTGAGTGTTAGGTTTGAATTCTATATATATATATATATATATATAAAAATTTGTAATAGCTGTCAATAGGCTTCCCATTAGTGCCCCCATAACTAGGGTTCCACTGCCCATCTCTGGCACCCGTGGTGGTGCCAGGCCGGCCCGGGCATACTAGTGTGTGAGTGTTTAAGGCTTTGTCACCTGTTATTGGGGTTTAGGGCCAGCTCAATTCCAGAGGAATTCAGCTGATTGGCAGGCTCAGGTTCCCTGACATAAATAGGGTTGCTTAAAAAGGCACTTGATTGTTCATCTCCAAGTCACAGAGCCACTAGAAACACAGATTTATAGCAGGTTAGTTAGGTCTTGAAAACAAAGTTGACCTTTGTTTTCTAAATCTTTTCTGATTAGTTAGGGTTGAATTTGGGAGGGGAAAGTATGTCAGAGAGGAAAGCAGAGAGGGGACCCGGGGGAAAGGCTAGGGAGAAATCTAGAGGGGAGGAGGGGAGGGGGAGGGGGACTGCTGCGGCAGCCCCTCCATCTGAGCGGAGGAGGCCCTCCCCTGCGCTGCTGCCGTTCACCAGCCTGGCTTCTGGTGACAGGAAGAGGGTTCGCAAGACTCTCTTTCCTGAGGCAGCTGCTGGAGGGCCACCCCCAACCCGGGTGCGTGAGGCAGGGGCTGGCACTGGGCAGGGGCCTGCTGCTGAGGCTCCTCCTCCTCCAGTGGTTGCGAGCCAGCTGCTGGAGGAGGGGCAGCATGTGGTGTCTCCTGGGATGGGCGCGGAGCACATGACTTTCCCTGCGCTCCCGCTCACCCCAGGAACCCGGAGGATGTTGGAGGAACTGCCCGTGAGACCCCCCCTGGGGCGGTCCACCCCAGTTTCCTCTGAGGCCAGCAGCAGGCCTCTCGCGGCTGTGCAGGAGGAGAGGACGCGGGAGGAAGAGGCAGAGACTGTGGTGGAAGAGCCCACATCTCTGCCCCTTCAGCCTCGTCCATCCCCACCTGCCCGGCCGAGAGTGGGACACGGTGTGTCCGGCCAGAGCACCTCACAGGAGGTGCCGCAGGGTGGTCCCGAACGCGCTTCTCCTGGGAAGCGTGGGATGCCCTTTTCCTCCGAAATCTGGAAGCACTTCCAGACAACGGAGGATCCCCGAGCAGCCCTGTGCCTGCATTGTAGGCAGCGCGTCAGCCGTGGCAAAGATGTGTGGCATCTCTCCACGTCTGGGATGAGGTACCATATGAAGAGGCACCACCAGGCGGTGCTTCTTCGGGAGGAGGGTTCGAGTGGCGCCGCACGGCCGCCAGCTAGCCAGAAGGAGGCAGGCTCCTCTGGTGCTCTCCCCCCAAGGGTACCTGCAGGAAAGGGACGCCAAGCCTCTCTCCCGGAGATGCTTGGTATGCAGGGCGCTAGTGTGCCCAGAGAGGGGATCCGGAGGGCGAGCAGGCGCATCACGCGCCACATCGTCAACATGATAGCAGTGGATGGGCAACCGTATTCCGTAGTTGAAGACTTCGGCTTCTCAGGGCTGCTCCAAGATTGCTTTCCCTGGTACGCCGTCCCTGCTCGCACGTCGTTGAGCAGATCGGTGGTGCCCTCGTTTTACAGGGCTGCCAGGGATCATGTGAAGGCACAGCTGTCCCGGGTTGCCGGGAGAACTGTGCACTTCACATCGGACATCTGGACCTGCCCAAGTGTGCAGCAAGCGTACCTCTCGCTTACTGCTCACTGGTGGGAACCCGAGTCGGTTCTGGGTGGGGGCCGGGGGGAGGTGCCTAGCACAGCTAGACAGGGAAGGATGCGAGACCGCCAGGCCGGCTACTGCAAGGCCTTGCTTCACGCCGAGGTGCTCGATGTGTCCCACACGGCGGAGAACATCGCTGCCACCTTAAGGAGACAGTTGGACGAGTGGATAGGCCAGGGACCCGCCACCGTGGGATGCATGGTGACGGACGGTGGCAAGAACATGAGGGCAGCGGCGCATCGAGTGAGCCGAGAGAGCGTCTACTGTGCCGCTCACAAGCTTCACCTAGTGGTGAGAGATGCGCTGGGGTTGGGCTCCTCGAAGGAACCCGTGGATACCCGGACCCGTGAACTCCAGTTACTTGTCCAGAAATGTCGGAGGCTCACGGGTCACTTCTCGCGCAGCGTGAAGGCCACGCACGAACTGCGCCAGACACAGGTCAGGACAGGTGTGCCAGAGCACGCTCTGATCACTGACGTCAGCACTCGCTGGAACTCCACCTGCGCCATGCTTGAGCGCTTGGTGGAGCAGCAGGCCGCACTCCACGCGTGGCTCTCCGAGCACCGCGGTGCGAGTCAGGTGGGTGAGTTCAACCGGGAGGATTGGCTCACCATCACCCAGACAGTGGAGGTCCTGAAGCCCTTCAAGGACTTCACTGTGGCGGTCTCGTCAGACACGGCGACCCTCGGTCTGGTCATTCCCCTGGTGCACACGCTCCAGAGGAATCTGGCCACCCTTGCAGACCGGGTCGCGCCCCGTGCTGACCTTGTTCCAGCGGTGCGCGCATTAGTGAGAAGGCTGCAGCAGGGCATAGCTGCCAGGCTAACTCCTCTCACTAAGGAAGAGTCATACATGTTGGCGACCATGTGTGACCCGCGCATAAAGGGCACTTTCGCCGAGCGGGACGGGAACCTCACCCAAGCCAGAGACGGGCTCTGCTCTTGGGTGAGGCGCAGGCAGGCCAAGAGGGGACGCCTGTCGACAGGGGGGACGCAAGAGGGGCCCTGCCGTGCGGGTCCCTCTGACGCCCCCTCTGCGCAGGCCCCCCCCGAGGCCACCACCGGAGTGCCGATGGAGATGGAGATGCTCCGGTGGGCCCTCGTCCCCTCTGGGGTCGTGAGGACCGTGAGAGAGGATCCGGCGGAGGCGATGGTCAGGGACTACCTCGCGGAGCCCTGCGAGTCGCTCTCCACCGATCCGCTCAGCTACTGGGCCAGGAAGGAGTCGGTCTGGCCGGACCTCTCCCTCGAGGCGCAGCGGCTGCTCTCATGCCCTCCGACGAGCGTGGAGAGCGAGCGCGTCTTTTCACATGCGGGCGACATTGTCGGCCCACATCGCACTCGCCTTCTCCCATGGAGAGTCGAGCAGTTGACCTTCCTGAAGGTCAACTCTCGCCTCTTCGATTTCTCAGGACTGGACTTCCAGAGTGACTGAGGTGAGCCCAACTTGTGGCCTGCATCCTCTATGAGTCCAATCCTTTGGAATCGCGCTCTCCCCTGTATAAAACCCTGTATATACAGTTAAAACCGGCCAGTAGAGGGAGGGTGGTTAGGAACCAGTGGCAAAGGGAAAACACCCAGCAATTTGAAAGCCCCCCCCCCAGGGTATTCAAAACATCTCCCATCACTGAGACATACCCTGTGGGACCAAATTTATTCTGAGAAATAATGCCCCAGAAACATGGATTGCTACTGGAGGGAGAAACAGGTTAGATAGGGATTGCTTAGGTGTTTTTATCAGATGAACTCCTTGTAAAAAAAAATTGTAGAAGAATTGTTGTACTGTTTTTTGCAAGTTGATGTTCCGTTCATGTAAAAAAAAGGAAAAAAAACCAAAAAAAATGTTGTGATTATGTTTTTTAAAAGTTGATTGAATGTTCATGTAAAAAAAAAAAACCCAAAAAAATGTTGTTATTATGTTTTTTAAAAGTTGATGTTCCGTTCATGTAAAAAAAAGGAAAAAAAAACCAAAAAAAAATGTTGTGATTATGTTTTTTAAAAGTTGATTGAATGTTCATGTTTAAAAAAAAAAAAAATTTGATGTTAATGTTGGGTTTGCATGGTTGGGGGATGCGGGTAGAGTGGTGGATGGGCACCGGCCAATGATGATCTCTCACAGATGTTCCCAGGTAAATTCTGAGGCTGGTGTGGGGGTGGGGGGAGACCTCTGCAGAACTGCTCCAGAAATACCATTGTCCAGTGCCTTGGAAGTGCCCAGTTCAGCTTTGTGTGTCTGAACTGAAAGCACAGCCACAGGAAATGACATAGGTTCTGCTGGACCCTGTTGCAGTGGTTCCCCCCCCCCCATTTAGTCATGTTATGGAGGGAGAGTTGTATTAGGCTGGTAGTTATGATCATCTTCTGTTTCCATGCCCTGTTGTGCCCGCTCACTATGTAACCTGCTGTAATGTTCAAAACTTTACTGTTTGTCCATTTCAAAAGAAAAATTGTGTTTAAGATTCTCTGATGTGTAGTTAATTGTGTTGTGTTGTGCTATGAGGGACAATAAGTGTAATATGTTGTGATTTGTTGACCACTTGTAATTTGAAAATGAGAAAATAAAGGTTTTTAAAACTTAATGATTGTGTGTCTGTGTTCCCTTCTTTGATGGGAGGTTGGTTCCCAGCATAGGGAACAATGGGGCAGGCTGGCCAGCCTGTTCCTGGGGTACTGGGTGTGGGGCAGCTGAGGGTGGTTTTGGTTCTGAGACGGGCTGAGTGGAGGATTTGGGTCTGTGTGTGGCAGCTGGGGTGGGGGAACTGGGTTTGTGTGGGGCTGTAAGGAGTGGACTATGGGGGATGAGAGCACTGGTTGTCCCTTGTGCCCAAGTAGGCCCCTGCTACTGTCCTGGTGTGGGCTTCCATGCCTCCATCAGTTGCTGGCCCTCCTTTGCCATCTTTTTCTGAAATTTTCCTAGGGCTGCCAAACTCCTGGTTGGGCTTGAGTTCAGGTTAGAGAGAGTAGTTCCCTACAGAGAAACTGGCTGCTTCCAAGGGCAATCTCTTTAGAGGGCAAATGCGGACCATGGATTCTGGGGGAGATCCCTACTCAGATTTTCCTTTCCACAAGTCCCACCCCCAAATTGCCAGTAACTTCCAAGGCCAGAGTTCGCCACCCCAGAGAGATCCCGTTCCCACCCTCTTAGCCTTGGCATGAAAGTTGTAGCCCCCATGGAACGCTTCCAGGTTCCTGATTCCAAGCCCAATGACACCAATGTAAGACAATCCAGACCTCCATCAAAAATGGATTTTAAGTAGCAGTGGGATTGGGCTGCATTTCAGTCATTCACATATCTGGTTGTGTTCCCAAACATTTAGCTTATGTTTTTTTAAATCAGCGTATGGCACTTAAGGACACTTTTAAATGGTTCTAAAAACATTTTTTTATTATGAAGTATTTAATGTGGCATTGATCAAGGGCAGGCCTTTTGGCCAAATGAGCAGTATCAGTACATTAAATTTTAGACAAAGCTCATAGGAGGAAAAAGCATTCACACTGTGAAGTGGGAAGAAAGTTTCAATTTACATGTACCATGGACTCCGAAAAAGACATGTAAGTGGGATCCAGACCAAATCAGGCCTGCTTTCTCCCTTGAAGATATCAATTGATGATAGTGCTTATGTCACATCATGAGAAGACAAGGTTCACTAGAAAAGACAATAATGCTAAGAAAAATTGAAGGCAGTAGGGAAAAGAAGAATACCCTAGATGTGGTAGATTGACTTCGGTTTGCAATACATGGACAAGGTTTTTGGGATACTGTGGAGCTCAATATAATTCTAAAGTACACCACAAGTGATTTGAATGCATAAAACATACAGACACATACACATAAAATGTATATACCCCCTCCCCACCAAATTAAAGGTTTATCTTATGCCCCGGTTTTCTCCCCCATGGGAACCTAGAGTGGTTTACACATTGCTGTTCTCCCTTGATTTTTTTCACCCTCATCACAACCAGGCTAACAATAGACAGCTGCTCCATGCCTCACATTGGAGTGACTCCACCGATGGCCTTTCTAGTTGTTGGAGGGGGTGGAGGGGGGGGAGGAAGGAAACAACGCACTCCTGCCCACTCTATCTGGGGCCTAGGTGACCAAATTGCTTGGCCTTGGCAAGGAGCCAGTGGTGGGGCGGCACTGGTTCTGGGGCCCCGTCCAGAACATTTGTCCAGGGCCCCAAAATCACGTAGACTGCCTCTGGAAAACACAACACAATTGTTTACTTAGACTGAGCCAAGAACATCCATCAAGCCTACAAGGCACAGAATCAGAGTCTGCCAGATTCTAGACCAACTCTCTAGCCATTGCACTACAGTGGATATCTAAAAACTGTTCATACCCCCACCAGCAACTTGAACATTTTTCTACAAAAGGCACAACTTGGCTGGGTCTCAAAAAGGACTATGATGCATGGGCCTGTCAATGCATACTGGTACTAAGGCTCTGGCCGGGGGGAGGGGGGCATTGTGCCAATGCCACCCTGGCTTTGGAAGGGGACAGTAAAATAGAAGAAATAATCTAGCTTCAGTGCCTCCCCCCTTCTCTGTCTCTCTCTCTCTCTATAATGTGAGTGAAAACATTACTATACCATCACTGAAGCCTACAGGATACTTAGGGTCTGTTCACACACGCATGATCATTTCATGGCAATGCTCTGGCATGATGATGTCTGTTCTAGGAGGTGATGTGATCATCACACAAGGCTGGGGAGCACGCACAATTCACAGCAGGCTGATTTGGGCCACAAGGGATCCTGCTTTGGCCTGTAGGGCCCAAATCAGCCCACTGCAAAGCACAGGCATACTCTCAGGGCAGCCAGATGACATCAGTGACATCACGGCAGCAGCCCCTGGAGCGTACCTTGAAGGCTCATTCACTGACTTTCCCCCCTCGGGGTGATAGGTGAGAGTGGGGGATCCCCCACCAAGGGGAAACGGATCCCTAATTGTGTCTGAGGTTGTGGAAATCAAATGGGTCATTACCTCCATATTTCTTCTGTCTTTGAGGGACTTACATGCACATTATATTTAACTCCAGATTTCTTGATTGTCAAGGAATGCATGTGGTGGGGGGGTGGGGGGAAGGGTGGGAGAAGGGCACCTGAGGGTGAGGGTGGCATTTGGCATGCAAAATGCCACCCCTGGCAAGACAAGCCTCTCCCAGCTGTCGGTGGTAGAGATGAGAGCAGAGCACCCACTTGGGGAGGCCATGAAATGGCCCCCCCAAGTGGGAGCAGGCTGAGCCTTGGTGGGGGGATGGGAGGAAGGGTGGGAGAAGGGCCCCAGAGGGTTGGGGGGGGATTTTGTTGCTGTGGTTCCCCCCCCATTAAGTCATGTTATGGAGGGAGAGTTGTATTAGGCTGGTAGTTATTATGATCATCTTCTGTTTCCATGCCCTGTTGTACCCGCTTACTATGTGACCTGTGGAAATGTTCAAAACTTTACTGTTTGTCCATTTCAAAAAAAAAATTGTGTTTAAGATTCTCTGATGTGTAGTTAATTGTGTTGTGTTGTGCTGTGAGGGACAATAAGTGTAATATGTTGTGATTTGTTGACCACTTGTAATTTGAAAATGAGAAAATAAAGGTTTTTTAAACTTAATGATTGTGTGTCTGTGTTCCCTTCTTTGATGGGAGGTTGGTTCCCAGCATAGGGAACAATGGAGCAGGCTGGCCAGCCTTCTCTGCGGGTGGTGGGGGGGTCAGGGGGGTGGTTGTCTGTGTGCCAGGGCAGGTGCTCTTTCCCAGGGACGATTTGGCACTGCCACCATTGTGGCACCCCTTGTCTGTGCAGAACTGCCCTGGGAAAGAGAGTTTAGGGGTTCCCAAAAGGGGAGGGCAGGCCAGCCTGTTCCTGGGGTTATGGTGGGTGTGGGGCAGGTGGGGGTGGATTTGGGTCTGTGAGGGGCTACTGGGGGGATTTGGGTCTGTGTGTGGCAGCTGGGGTGGGGGAACTGGGTTTGTGTGGGGCTGTGAGGGGTGGACTTTAGGGGCTGAGAGCACCTACTTGGGGAGGCCATGAAATGGCCCCCCCAAGTGGGAGCAGGCTGAGCCTTGGTGGGGGGTGGGAGGAGGGGTGGGAGAAGGGCCCCAGAGGGTTGGGGGGCATTTTGCATGCAAAATGCCAACCCTGGCAACACAAGCCTCCCCCAGCTGTCAGTGGTAGAGATTAGAGCACCTACTTGGGGAGGCCATGAAATGGCCCCCCCCAAGTGGGAGCAGGCTGAGCCTTGGTGGGGGGTGGGAGGAGGGGTGGGAGAAGGGCCCCAGAGGGTTGGGGGGCATTTTGCATGCAAAATGCCACCCCTGGCAACACAAGCCTCCCCCAGCTGTCAGTGGTAGAGATTAGAGCACCTACTTGGGGAGGCCATGAAATGGCCCCCCCAAGTGGGAGCAGGCTGAGCCTTGGTGGGGGGTGGGAGGAGGGGTGGGAGAAGGGCCCCTGAGGGCTGGGGGGCATTTTGCATGCAAAATGCCACCCCTGGCAAAGGAAGGAAATAATGAAGAAAGATCAGCAGCAGCATGCTAACAATATGCTGCTCCTTTGCTTTCTTATGGGGAGGATGGGGGGACCTGCTTTGGGGGGCCATAACATGGCCCCCCAAAGTCCAATCTGTCTGAAACTTGGGTAGTTGTTAGAGAAGGGTTAGAGGAAGGTCCCCACCAATTTTGGGCTTATTTGGTGGGAAAATGCCTCCTCCAGGCGTCCTGAAAGACGGAGGCATTTTCCCAGCAAAAAAACCCGAAAGAATCCCGAAAGAATGCCGAAATAATGCCGAATCCCGAATCCCGAAAGAGATTCTTGTTTCGGCTTTCGGCTAATGCCGGTAGAGAATCTTGTTTCGGGTAATCCCGAAACAAGAAAGCCGAAAGTTTTTTCCTTGCACACCCCTATTATCGACCGTTCTTGGATCTATTACTTCATATGGAACCACCCAGGAGGGAATTCCTTCTTGTAGGTATTCTTTGTACTTCTTCCAAATTGTGAAGAGGCTTCTCCGAATATAGTGATGCAGGAACATAGAATCTGCTTTTACTTTATCATACCATAGGTATGCATGCCATCCAAATAATTTTTTGTATCCCTCTAAGGCCAGCAGTTTGCGATTTTTCAATGTGATCCAATCCTTCAACCATACCAGACAGATTGCATCATAATGAAGTCTCAAGTTGGGCAGTTGCATTCCCCCTCTTTCTTTTGCATCCTGTAACACTTTCATTTTCACTCGAGGCTTCCTGCCTGCCCACACAAACTCTGATATTTTCCTCTGCCATTTATCAAATTGCTTGGAGTCCCTAATGATTGGTATCGTCTGTAACAGAAACATAACTCTTGGTAACACGTTCATCTTGATTACTGCAATTCTTCCCAACCATGACAAGTTCAGCCTATTCCATTTGATCAAATCATGCTCTATTTGAGTCCATAATTTCTCATAGTTATTCTTAAATAGATCTATATTTTTTGCAGTCAATTCAATTCCCAAGTACTTCACCTTACTTGTTACCTCACAGTCTGTTATTTCCGTTAATAACTGTTGCTTTTGTTTAATCATATTCTTACATAAAATCTTTGATTTCTTTTTGTTTACATAGAAACCTGCCAAGTCTCCAAACTCTTTTATTTTTTCTATTACCTTAGGCATGTTTTCAATTGGATCTTCCACAATTAACATTATATCATCTGCAAACGCTCTGACCTTATAGGAAAAGTCTTTTATCTTTATACCACGGATTGCATTATCTTCCCTAATCTGCATCATCAAAATTTCAAGAACCAAAATAAACAACAATGGGGATAGCGGGCAACCTTGTCTTGTACCCTTTCCGATAATCAGTTTTTTAGTCAGCTCGTCATTCACCACAATTGCTGCACTCTGGTCTCTATAAATTTCTCTCACTGCTCTTATGAACCTTTCCCCCATTTGTAGCTGTTCCATGGTGGCAAACATAAAGTCCCAGTTCAAATTGTCAAATGCTTTTTCAGCGTCTACAAAAAAGAAACCAACCTCCTTATCACATCGCCTGTCATAGTATTCTATAGCGTTTATGACTGTCCTTAGGTTGTCTCTGATTTGTCTATTTGGTAAAAAGCCTGCTTGTTCTTCTCCAATAACTTCGGCTAGCCACCCCTTTATTCTCTCCGCCAAGATCTTTGCGAAAATCTTATAGTCATTATTAAGTAAAGAGATAGGTCTGTAGTTTTTAACATTGGTCAAGTCCTGTCCTTCTTTGGGGATCAATGATATATTTGCTTCACTCCAGGTATCTGGGATCCTTTGGTCCCTCATAACACCATTGATCACCTCTTTTAAAAACGGTACCAGTTCATTGGCCATTGCCTTGTAAAACTTAGCTGTGAGTCCATCAGGCCCTGGCGCTTTTCCCAAGTTTGTTGACTGTATTGCCTTCCTTATCTCTTCTTCTGTTACTTCACTGTTTAGTTTAACTCTCCACTCCTCAGACATTACTGGCAGCTTCATTTTCTCCAGATATGCGGCTATCGCATCTTTATTCACTTCTTTCTTATCATACAATTTAGCGTAAAATTTATAAAAGGCTCTGCTAATAGCGACCTGTTCCAGGTGTACTTTATTGTCATCACATATTTTGTTTATTATCTTTTTCTCCTTTCTTTTCTTCAATTGCCATGCCAAAAATTTCCCAGGTTTATTCGCCCCTTCAAACGACTTTTGATTCAGTCTTTTCAGATTCCATTCCAATTCTTTATTATTCATGGCCGTCAACTGCTCCTGAAGGATTTTAATGTCCTGATATATTTTCTTTTTCCCTGGTCATTTCTTCAACTGGATTTCTTTGGCTTTTATTTTTTCCATAATCTCCTGTCTCTTCTCCTCTTTTTTCCTTCGGAGTCTTCCATTTAAGTCCATTAATACACCTCTGATTACTGCCTTGTACGTGTCCCATACCTTGTTGGTTGGTACTTCTTGATTCATGTTGTACTGTATGAAGAATTTAGTCTCCCTTCTCAACATTTCCATATTTTCTCCCTCTTGCAACAAATCCTCATTTATTCTCCATCCTTTTCTCTTAGTTCTTTTTCCAAATTTCCACATAATTGGGTTATGATCTGAGCCTACCATAGGCATTATTTCTACTTCCTTAGTCCAAAGTACTAAGTCCTTTGAGGCCCAGATCATATCAATACGCGATAAGGTAGAGTGTCTTGCAGAGAAAAAGGTATACTGTCTGATTGTGGGATTCTGCGTTCTCCACACATCTTCCAACGCTTCCTGTTGCATTAATCCAAAAAAAGTCTTTGGTAATAATCCTCTTTTCTTTTGTGTAGTGGCTGATTTCTTGTCTTGTTCCAAATTCGTAACTCCATTGAAGTCTCCTGTAAGTATTATCTGATCATATGAAAGTTCATCTAGTTGCTTCTTTAAATCCTCAAAAAAGCACTCTTTAGCTCCATTAGGCGCATATATTCCAATCACCAACACTTTCTTTAAGTTCCAAATGCATTCCACTGCTATAAATCTGGCTTCCCCATCTCTAATTATCGCCTTTGGTTGCAGCTCTTCTTTTATATATAGTACCACTCCCCTTTTTTTCTTTTTTGAGGCCGCTACAAATTCAATGCCCAATTTACTTACTTTAAGGTATTTTACATCCTGATTTCTAATATGAGTCTCTTGTAAGCAAACTATATCACTTTTCTGTTTTAATAGCCAGTGGAAAATACTTTTTCGCTTATTAGGTGAGTTAAGTCCATTTACATTCCACGATAAAACTTTGCACTCCATATTCAAAGCCTTGTTGTTGGTAAGTCTTTTTCATTGTCCATCATGAACCTTTCCATTTCCAATTCAGATCTGATGCTCTTTCTTACCCCTCCAAATTCAAAAGATATCCCTTCCGGTAATTCCCATCTGTATCTTACTTTCATGTCTTTCAAAGTCTGGACTAACACTTTATATTTTTTCCGGTCCAAGAGCACCGATCTGGGTAACTCCTTCATGATGATAATTGTCTTGCCATCAACTGTCAATGGATCTTGAAATTGCTTAGTCACTATCATTTCCCTTACATTCCTTGTTGTAAATTGCACTATCACATCCCTTGGTACCTTTCTCTGGGTCGCAAATCTGGAATTTATTCGGTACACCACATCTAGGAAAGCCACAACCTCCTCCTCCTCCTTTTCCAGGTATTCAGCTAACACTTCAGTCACCTGTTCTTGTGCTGTCTTTCCTTCTACTTCCAACAAACCTCGAAACCTCAGCTGCTTTTCCATATATTTACTCTCCGCAACTGCCATTCTTCCCCTCATTACTCTCATGTCCGTTCGCTGCGTCTCTGTAAGGTTGTCCATCGCCTTCTCCACATCGTTAACTTTTTGCTGCACTGCCTGCAGGTCGGTTTGTATCGTCTCCATTCCCTTTTTTACTTCTGCCAGCTCATTTTTAACTGTCTCTTTGACATCTTTGACTTCTTTCACCAACTCCAATTTTGTTTCTTTAAGCTCCTTTAGCATTTCACAAAATTTTTTGTCCAAGTTCTCTATGGCTGCTTGCCACTCTTTCTTTGACATCGTGGGGCTTGATTTACCTCGCTCCCACGAGTCTGCACGTTTTCTTAGCTCCGTGGCGTCCAAATTGATAGTCCTTTTAATTAATTTAAAAGTCCCGGTCCTTTAAATGAACAAAAATCGCTTCAAAAATCCAAGATGTCGGGCGTCTTTTCTCTATGGTTTCTCTGTACCCTTTTGTAATCCAAGATGTCCTACTTCCGCCCTTGCTGAAGCCAAAGCCCTTCCCTGTTCAAAAATGGCGATGCCCTTCTTCCTGTCTTCCAGTAGGGGCCGTCTCCTTCTGACGACTCTATCACTATTACGTACTTCCTGTTTCCCGACTCTCCGCTGCAGCTCTCGCGATGGTAGAAGTTTTCCCACAGCCTGCTATCGATTCTCAACCACAGGTATGATAAACAAATGTCTCTTTTCTGAAATTACTTCTTTTTACTTAGTCCTTTTTGGAATCTATTTCTTGCCGGGTTTCCCCCTCCTTATAGTAAGTCTGTTGCAGTTTAAAAAGTCCTTTTAAAACTTCGTTACTTTTAACAATCCATCCCAATTCAGGAGATAGTGATCTTTACCTTTTCAAACATCTTTCTGGGTTGTAATCACTGCTTCAATCTTAAGTTCTCTTTCCATTTGTTTTCCCCCTGTTGAAGCTTGGGCACGAAGGTCTTATGCCAGCCGCACTGGCCCCGGGTCTGTCGCAGAGATCTATGCCGACCTGTCAAAGGGTGGGACCTCAAGGGTCGAGAGAGAATCCTTAGCGCAGAACCCCCCCTCGCCCGAGATCAACGCGCCCTGAGGTCTTTGAGCGTTCTTTGCCTGTTCTCCGCCTGAGAGCAGGTGGCCGGGGGCTATTTGTGCCCCTCCGGCCGCTGAAACGGCAGCCCGGTCAGCTCTGCACTTAGAGCTGCGTTAGACCTCCATGGATCCCAAACCGGAAGTCCCCTGCTGCCAGTCTCTTTAGAAGCAGGAAGCAGAGGCAGCAGCCGGGCTGCTGGGGCTATCTTTGTAAAGGAGGGCAAGCTGCTTTGATTTCACTTGCTTTACTCTCATTTGTGACTCCTGAGCAAGTGAGAGGGAGGGAGAGAGAGAGAGAGTGACTGCCTGCCTGCCTGCAAGATGGGCTGCTGGTGTAAAGGAGGCCAATCTGCTTTGCTTTCACTTGCTTTAGTTTCATTTGTGACTCTTGAGTGAGTGAGTGACTGCCTGCAAGCTGAGCTGCTAGTGTGAAGGAGGGTAAGCTGCTTTGATTTCACTTGCTTTACTTTCATTCGTGACTCCTGTGTGAGTGATTGCCTGCCTGCAGAGTGTGTGTGAGAGAGTGTGGGGAATGGAGGGGGAGATGGGGGGTAGAGGGAGAGAGAGAAAGAGAGAAAGTGTGTGCGTGTGTGTGGACTGGAGGGAGAGAGAGAGTGGGAGGTGGTATATAGAGAGAGAGAAAAATCAATCCACACATCATGAATACAAATATCCACAGATCTCGAATTCATTTCATCTGAGGCTCAGCTCTACCGCTTCGGTTATCTGCCAAGCATGCCATTTTCATTCTTGAGTTGTCCAGGAGATGCAGTTGAGGTCAGAACTGTGTTAGAAAGCTCTGTGCTGGCCTAGCAAGTGCACAAGGTGGCCCCTTAGATTATATATTTTCAAATAAACACGTGCATAATACAAACCTATTTCTACTCCTTATCTTAATTTTTTTTAAAAAACTCATTATTCCATTATTACACCTATCTTATCATTACTTTTTCTTAACAATAACAATGCTGATTCCTTAATACAACTAATTATCATAACCTTTAAAAATGTTAAAATAATATTGGGGATTCAAACCTATTTCTACTTCTTAATTTAATTTAATTTAATTTAATTTAATTTAATTTAATTTAATTTAATTTAATTTAATTTAATTTAATTTAATTTAATTTAATTTAATTTAATTTAATTTAATTTAATTTAATTTAATTTAATTTAATTTAATTTAATTTAATTTTATGTATTTATATTCCGTCCTCCCCACTTTCGCAGGCTCAGGGCAGATAACAGAATACAAATATACACATCATTAAAAACACCTTAAAAAAACAATCATCTCATCTACATCTATTACATATAAATAATTTAATTTTTTTAAAAAAGCAGCACATAGCAAAAGTTTAGTGTATCACATAGCAGTGTTACCAGAGCAAATCCATACCATAATAATAAGTGTGGCAGCAGCATCTGTGTTCACATGGGGGAATAGTTTAACCTCCTCCTCCATGGGGGGGGGCACCGCCCAGCATCAGCCATATGCCTGGTGGAATAGCTCCGTCTTACAGGCCCGGCGAAATGCAAGCAAATCTTGCTGGGCCCTAGTCTCGCAAGGCAGAGCATTCAACCAGGCTGGGGCAAGGACCGAAAAGGACCTGGCCCTGGTCGATGCCAGGCGGGCCTCCCTAGGGCCAGGGACATTTAGAAGATATTTTCCACTAGATCGAAGAGTCCCCTGGGGCTCATACGGAGAGAGACGGTCCCGCAGATACGTCGGTCCCAGTCCGCATAGGGCTTTGTAGGTTAACACCAAAACCTTGAACCTGATTCGGTACTCCACTGGCAGCCAATTCAGCTGGCATAGCACCGGCGTAATGTGCTCCCACACCAGTGCTCTAGTAATGACCCACGCCACTGCATTCTGTACCAGCTGTAACCGCTGAATCAGGCCCATGGGAAGCCCAGCGTAGAGCGCGTTACAGTAATCCAGCCTGGAGGTGACCATTGCTTGGACCACTGTAGTCAAGTCGTGGGGAAATAAATAAGGAGCAAGCTGCCTGGCCTGCTGAAGATGATAAAAGGAGGACCTGGCAACTGCCTTGATCTGGTCCTCCATCTTCAGGGAGGAGTCCAGAATCACCCCCAGGCTCCTAACTCTTGGGGCCAATGTAAGTGGTGCCCCATCAAGTGTAGGAAGCCGGGGTCCCGAAGCCATCTCCCCACGACTCACATACAGGATCTCCGTCTTCGTGGGATTCAATTTCAGCCAACTTTGTCTCAACCAACCAGCCATAGCCTCAAAAACACGCTCTAGGACATCAGGGGTCGATCCAGGCCACCCGTCCAACAACAGATAAAGCTGGGTGTCATCCGCATATTGATGACACCCAAGCCCGAAACTCTGCACCAACCGGGCGAGGGGGCACATATAGATATTAAATAATAATGGAGAGAGTATCACTCCCTGTGGCACACCACATACCAGCGGCCTACGAGATGACACTTTCTCCCCAAGTGCCACCCTCTGTCCCTGATCATGGAGAAAGGAGACCAGCCATTGTAGAGCTGTCCCCTGGATCCCCACATCAGCAAGACAGTGGCTCAAAAGCTCGTGATCGACTGTATCAAACGCTGCTGACAGATCCAATAAAATCAGCAGTGCTGATCCACCCTGATCCAGATGACTGCAGAGATCGTCTGTAAGGGTGACCAGCAGTGTTTCGACCCCATGTCCCAGGCAGAAGCCAGACTGGAAGGGATCTAAGGCCGAGGTCTCCTTCAGGAAATTCTGCAGTTGCTTCTCTGCCGCCTGCTCAATCACCATCCCCAGAAATGGAAGATTGGAAACCGGTTGGTAACTAAGCGGGTCGGCAGGATCTAATGTTGATTTCTTCAGAAGAGGCCATACCACAGCTTCCTTCAGCGCCTTGGGAAAAACCCCAGAGCTCAAGGACAGGTTTACAATCACCTCCAAGGAATCCTGAAGCCCGTCAACACTGGCTTTCACCAGCCATGACGGGCATGGGTCCAAGGGGCACATGGTAGGCCGTACCACCTGCAGAATCCTGTCCACCTCTTCCCCGAAAAGAGGGCTGAAATGATCAAATATAGGTCCCGAAGACGGCCAAGGGGCCTCTAGTTCATTTACTGTATCAACTGTGGCTGGTAAGTCGCGGCAGAGACGCAAGATCTTATCAGTAAAAAAGCTCGCAAAAGCCTCTCAGCTTATCTCCAAATTCAACTTTTTATGGTCTCCACCTAGTTGGGAGACAAGTGAACGGACCACATTAAATAATTTAGCTGGGCGTGAGCTAGCTGATGCGATGGAAGCTGCATAATACTCTTTCTTCACAGCTTTCACCGCCATCTCATAGGACCTCATAAACAGCCTATAGGATGTTCTTGCTTCCTCGTCACGAGATAGCCGCCACACGCACTCAAGTCGTCTTAGCTCCCGTTTCTGTCACCGCAGCTCCTCTGTATACCAAGGAGCCCGGCGACTCCGGCAGCGAAGAGGACGACGGGGAGTGATTTCATCGATGGTTTCAGAGAGCCAGACTTGCCAGCCCTCCACTAGCTCTTCTAATGAACCACCATGGAGCACTGGTTTCCGCAGAGTATTCTGGAACCCAATTGGGTCCATGAGTCTCCATGGGTGAGCATAAATTTGCTCACCGCCCTTGCAGGGGGGGTGGCACCCCCAGCCGGGCCTTCACAACTGCGTGGTCTGACCATGGCACCAATTCTACTCTATCCAGAACCACATCCAATCCCATCCCGAAGATCAGGTCTAGCGTGTGGCCTGCTTCATGTGTGGGTGCCAATACAAAGTGGGAGAGTCCCAGTGTTGCCATGGCTGACACCAGGTCCGTAGCCTGTATCAAGGTGGCATCATCTACATGGGCATTGAAATCCCCCAGCACCATCAGCCTGGGGTACTCCAAGGCCCACACACCAACCACCTCTAGCAGGTGCGGTAAGGCATCTGCCGGTGCGCTGGGCGGTCGGTACACCAAGCAGACAGCCAAACTCTCCTCAGCATTCCACACCAGACCCACACAATCAATGCCAGCTATCTTCGGGGTGGGAAGTGGCTTGAAGGAGAAACCCTCCCGGACAAGGATTGCCACCCCTCCCCCCCGACCCTCAGTTTGCGACTGATGAAGGACCGTATAACCCGGGGGGGTCCACTCACCAAGAGCAACTGTTTCTCCTTCCCTCACCCAAGTCTCAGTCACGCATACCAGGTCCATATTAGCTGCCATGAAAGTATCACTCAGCATACTGGTCTTATTATTTATGGACCTGGCATTGCACAACATCAGTGTCGAAGGAGGATTTTTCCTAGCTCCAACACCGGCGTACCTCGGGATGGGGCATAGGTTAGAAGGGCAGCGAGCCTCTCCACATCTCTGTGACCTTCTCCTTTTAAACCAGGCCCCACCGCCATACCTCCCCCATCCCCAGAGGACTGGTATCCCTGGCCCTATCTCAGATGCCTTCCTCATATCCATCCCCCTATCACAGCATACAAACATCCTAAACAACAAAAACCATAAAACAGTGCCAGTTCTAATACATAGGGAGCAGTACTAATCTCATAATTTAATTTCCAATTCACATAGGGAAAAGTTCTAATACATAGGGAGCAGTACTAATCTCACAAGCTAATTTCCAATTCCCGTAGGGAACAGTGCCTGTCCCACAATTTAGTTTATGTCACACCACTTCCAGCACTCTAATTTAGTTCAAGATCATCCCTTAAAGTTGTTAATATCTTATATCTAATCCAATGTCTAGTATCTAACATCGCTTTTAATCTAATTTCTAATACCCATCCCCCATGTCTACCTAATTCCAATCTACTACTACTCTCTACAATTTCAATCTTTCATCACTTCGTCTTTGTTGGTTAGTTTTCTCTCCGTTCTTTGATGGTATAGTAACTAAATGTTCTCTGGTATTTTGCTGATCAGATGCCCTTTCCCACCCCTCCTCTGGTATGCTGCTGTTCAGATGCCGCAACTCCACTCACACTTCCTTTCAGCTCTTTCCTTTAATTCTTTGCTCTGCTCACTGTTACCGTCACTTCTAAACATCCATATATAGTTGTTAGTTAATTTATCTTAGGTGTTATTCAACATTCTTATCTTAGTCCTTATTTCCCCTATTATGTCATTACCTTTTACTTATATATTTCTTAACAGTAACTATGTTGAGTTTACCAGTATTTTAATGTTATCTGTCATACAGTCTATTCTACCAGTTATCTTTATTTAACTAATTATCTTACAATCAATTTATGAAACATATCAGTATGTAATCATATTCAAATTTACAGAGCTAGAAGGTCTTCTAAATTTTATCCATTGTAAATAAAATAGTTTCCCCATTTCTCTTTAAATCCTTTAACTGGCCTTCTGTTTATATAGCTCATCAGTTTTGCCATCACTGCATATTCTGACCTTTTATCTTTCCAATTTTCCCTGCTTAGACATTCTTCTTCTTTCCATTTGCTTGCCACAATCAACAAATATCTAAATAATTCATATAGTGTTCTGTCAACATTATCTGATACTATTCCCAACAACATAATCTGGGA
This sequence comes from Eublepharis macularius, assembly GCF_028583425.1. Taxonomy (NCBI): domain Eukaryota; kingdom Metazoa; phylum Chordata; class Lepidosauria; order Squamata; family Eublepharidae; genus Eublepharis; species Eublepharis macularius. The sequence goes on from NC_072792.1 coordinate 124,100,359, forward strand.
TTCTGAGCAATTTTTGTGCTGTTTTCTGCAAAAACAGCTGCCCCAGAGCCTAGCCCCCTTGAAAAGAAGAGTGTGCCTTTGAGCATGCGCAGCCGATAAACGTGCAGGGGGGCAAAACTCATGAAATGAAAAACAAACAAACAAATCAGTTCCAAGCTGGCATTGCCCCAGCCAGACCAAACCAGTAATGACTAGACATGTTTGTTCCATAACCCACGGAACCAAAACTGAAACGGAAACTTTCTGGAGGAACACCCCTAATAATTACCATTAAAATTAGTGAGACTTGCTTCCAAGAAAACATGCACAAGACTGTGCTAGAAACCTCATACCTGAAATAGAAAAGGACAATTATAATAAAGTGCAATGGAATATGCAATGTATAAGCAAATCGTAACACTTTAACATGACTTGTTTTGATATATCTGCATCTATTCAAATTTGTGTTTGTATTCTTTCACTGAATATGTGAATGCCCTGTTCAGTCATTCAAAACACCAACATTCAACACATATAGAGGGCAGCAGAAGCATATTTCCCAGCCTGACCTCAGATATCCATATAGATAATATCAGCCAGAAATCCTATAAGGCTAAAATGTATGCACATATACTTTGTGCCCAGTGTGCTTGCAATATTTCCAATAATAGATTAAAAGCGTATGTATGCACTAGCATGCAGATAGGGTTCCTTGCAGATTTCTGCTCACATGGGACTTGGGGTAGGACTAGCAGGTGCCCTTCTGCTCTCTTCTATTTGTATAGAGTATATGACCTTTGTTTTACTGGATTTAGGAATTACCTGAGTATCTAATATTAAGTAAGAAAAAACATTAAACATAGTTTTACATAATGAGCTAGGTATTATGCAATAAGTGCACTTCAAAATGTTCCAGTGTGCTTACCTTCTGCTATTATTATTATGACTACATCTAACTGTCCTTGGATATTATCCTGTGGGACTGATTCTAAAGTTCTTGCCCATGCAGGAAAATCCAGTAGAGAACGATGTTCCATATAATCAATAGCTTGACAGTCAAGCATTCACCTAAACAGTACTACAGTAGCAAAGTTACCCTTTTATTCATTAAAATGATAATTGGAGGGAAACAAGTAATAAAAACCAAGGTCTATTTTTAAGATTATTTTTATATAAATTAACAAATGCACAGATTCCATATAGTTCATTTAATGATGTTTGTATGTTTGAAAATGAACAAAGATAACTTATAAAAATACTCACAAAATAAAAGGTGAACAAGGAAAGAGAAATGTATCTGAACGTAACATATTTAAGCTTTCTTGATTTTGCAGCATTAAAAATAAACAAGGATTCTCTTGAAAGTTTATAGAATATGACTAGCAGGGAACCTGAAATGACTTGCTGGGAGTGTCTCATTTTCCCTCCCCCCATTATTTCTTCTTTTCCTTCCCTGAAAGCCACCAGAGCCTCTCCCCTCCTACTACATCTTGTTCCCATTATAGCCGACCCACCTTTATCTATCCTCTGTCATCAGCTTTCCCTCCTTCCTTCCCAGCCTCTACCTGGGAAAAAATGGCCCTCTTATGTGGTGATGGCCATGGAGCCAGGCCCAGTTATTTGATAGGAAACCTGTAACGACTTGTAGAGTCATCTCATTTCCCCTGTATTCCTGTTTGCCCTCCTGGCAACTCCAATTTCCTCACCTTACTTCTTATACTACTTCCCACCCACCCATTCACCAACGTACCTTTTATTTTCCCCAGACCCTGTCTTCTCTTTTATATATTATATAATTTATACCTCACATTTCTCTGCAATGGGGACCCAGCTTACATCATTCTCATTTCCTCCATTTTATCCTCAGAACAACTTTGTGAGGAAGGATAGATTGAGAAAGTATGACTGGCCCAAGTTCACCCAGCAAGATTCTCTGGCAGAGTAAGGATTCAAATCTGAGTCTCCCAGATGCTAGTCCAACACTGTAACCACTACCCAAAAAACAGACTTTCAGGGGGTGGCTGCTGTTGAACAGTGGCAAGCCAGCCAGGCCTGAGTAAGTTATGCAAGGAGGGTGGTAAGAAGTAGCTGATGGTTGCTTCCACACCCAGCCCTGATGAGTCCTATCTCCAGGGCAGGGGAGTCGGAAACAGGAGTGACTTTTGAGGCCAAAACAACCCTGGTCAGGGCCCTGCCCCCTTCCCCTGCCCTTTAATGACAGAAAGCGAAGCTTGAAGGTTGGCAACACTGTTGTGGTTGCCTAGCAACAACCACTGAGGACATTTGGTTCTTAAAGCTACCAGTCACTGCTTCTATTATTGGGGAGGGGTGCAGTTAATATCCAAAGAAATTTTTTTATTTCAGATTTTTCTGTAAACATAGAGCATTTTTTACGTTTGTAGAAAGATCTGCCTTGTGTGTAAATGGCTCCAGTCCATGGATTTGCATATCAACCTATTTAGACATGATGATAATTAGTGGGGGACAAGCAAGAACTTGTGAGGAGCATCTCATTTTCTTCTCCCCCACTATTTCCATTTCCCTTCTCTGAAAGTCCCCATAGATCCCTCACTTTCCAATGTTTTTCTGTCCTTACCACTCATCAGTAAGGATTTTCTGTCCTTACCACTCATCAGCCACCTTACCACTCATCAGCCACCATCAGTAACCTTTACTTGCCCATGTATTCAGTTTTCCCTCCTTCCCAACCCCTGGCATCTTCTTCCTGGGAAAAGGCTGGCCAAGATGCACGGTGAAAAAGCCACAAGACCTTATAAGAACTTTTCCTGTATCACTTTGCCCACACTATTTCCTCTTTTCTTCTTCCTTTGGATTGCCAGTTCCAGGTTGGGAAATCCATGGAGATTATGGGGGTGGAGCCAGGAGAGGGTGTGATTTGGGAAGGAAAGGGACCTCAGCAGGGTATAATTGCATATAATCCATATTTCAAAGCAGCCATTTTCTCCAGGCAAACTGATCTCTGTGGCCTGGATATCAGCTGTAATTCTGGGAGATCTTCAGCCACCATGTGCAGGTTGCCAACCCTACTTCCATATCCTCACCAGTCCCTATTTCCTTCTCTTCTTCACACTCATCAACTAATCTACCTTTTATCTGGGCCGTCGTCACATGGGCTTTTATTTAGCTCTAAAAAGGCGCAAAAATGGCGCAATTTCCCGGCAAAAACACACCTTGAAGCGATTTCCGCATTTCAGGTTTTTCCCCAAAGTTTGCGTTATTTTGCGGCTCAGTGTGAATGCCTGACATCAATGTCTTTCGCCTCGCCATGCCAGAGACCCACCCCTTCTTTATTTCCTCAATCCCAGAATCCATTTCTCCCATGACGCCCCTTTTTTTTTTATGTCCTTATGTCGCCATAACGACATAAAACCCTAAAAATTCTCTGCAGAAAACAAGAAAAAGCGACTGAATTGCAATCACAGTACTGTTCCTCATTTTCCAAAACCACACCTCGCGGAAGTTGGCCCTTTCCTGCAATTTTGGGAGTGTTTTTCACCTAACGATATGATAAAACGCTCCTTTTTTTTTTTTGCGCGGGAAAGTTTGAAACTCTGCAAACGTTAGAGCAGACTTCCACTTTCACTCTTGCATTGCCGATAGGAGCTTTGGAGTGGAAGACCACAGCAGCATCCAACAGAAAAAAACTTTTCGTGTGCACACGGTTATCATATTGTTCATTTAAAACCAGTAGATTTGGAAGCAGAGACAAGAGTGAAAGGTGAGTATTCTAGGGATTAAATTCCCTTCTTTTGGGAATTTGCAAGGGGATGGCAGATCTCCTCTCTAGTAGCCATTATTTTTGGCCTCGACCTCCACCCTGCCTTAATATCCTTTAACCAATTATACAAAATTGAAACAAGTAAACAGACCTTTTTTTTCCAATGAAACTAATTTCCCACAGGCTAGAAGACTTGTGTTGTGTTTCTTTTTGGAAAAAAAAAGGCTTCACGTAACATTTCTCACTGCACAGAGATAAGCAGATTCTTTCATTGTGGAGGAAGAACTGGGGTTTGTGATTCATGATGGTTGTGTTCCCAACAGACATGGAGAGGAACTCACTATCCCTTTACCCTTTTTTTAAAAAGGAAATACAAATATTTTTTCATGAGAGGAGTCATGAATCCCATATAGTTTTCAAGTGAAGAGATGTTCAGAGTTGGTATTCCACTGCCTCTCCGGGCAACCTTTACCTTAGATAGAATAACCCCAAACACATAACGACCCAAACCTACCTGTTTTTTTTCCCAACAATTGTTTGAATAGTGCAATCAAGGGACATCCATATCAGGACCTAACATAGTATAACCCGGTTGATAAAGCACTATGATGAAATCTTTACAGAAAATGCTCTTTTTTTTCGGTCCTCTTTAAAAAGCCCCAACTGAGGAACAATGCGAACCAATGTCGCACAGCAAGAATGAACCAAATAACAGGTGCCCTTGTGGAAAGTATTACAGTGTGGTCTCAAGAAGAGGTGGGAAGAGTGACCCCCTCCCCCTTTAAAGCAAGGTAGCGCTGCTCATGGAAATTTAAATAACATCTATAATTAGGCATATACGACATGTGCACGACATGTTTCTGAATAGTTGTGTACAGCCGTGACAGAGACATCCGGCTCAGAAAACCAAACCATGGATCGCCGCAGACGACTGCGTCCCACACACCAAGAACTCTGGAGACAATCAACTTCCCACTCTTCTCGAAATGAAACCATGTTAATAGAATTGTATTATGGTATTTCTGTTGCTTTACAGGATGGCGTACATGGGTGAGATCGGCCTTAAGAGGGGGCTTGCATGGAGACATAGAGAAATCATGGACCTTCTTCACTTCTGGGGAGAGGAGAAGATCCAAGAGGCACTTAGAAACACTCACAGAAACCTTGATTATTTTGTCAAAATTGCAGAGCAGATGGCTTCCAGGGGCCACAGAAGATCGGCTCTTGAATGCAGATCTAAGACCAAGACTATGCGGTTGGAGTATAAAAAGGTGGTAGCACACAATGGCAGGTCGGGCAATGCGCCTATCACCTGCCCCTACTACAGGGAGCTCGAGAGTATACTTAGAGGCGACGCAAGCGTGCACCCAAAGCGCCTGGCACGAAGTATGGTGCTTCAGGTGGTGGGTCAAGTGCGCAATGAACCAGTGGAGCTTCAGGTGGGATCGGAGTTGTTGTTTTCGCATGACCTGGTTGCTGTGAATGCAGTCGACCTAAGGATTTCCTCGCCTTGCCACTCCGGTAAGATCAAAATACAGCCTGTCCATGGTTGGGCCATAGTGGTTTGTGCACGTGTGCTATGGTTTACTTGACTGGGGGAAGGGAACACCTATCCTTAGGATTGCCATGTCGGTGTGGTGAGTTATCATTTCCGCAACTAAACTGTGGATTTTTCTCACAAATGGCCACTCAACGGTGTCACCCTGAAGTCACACAGTTGAACATGAGTATTGTCTTGTTTCACGTTTGAAAAGAGGCACTTCTACGGCCAAAACAACAGGATGACATAGTGATTTTTTCACAACTGAATATAAAGCTTCATTGCTGAGGTGGCGTTCTTTGCTCACAACTGTCTCTTACTTCTGCAGATATTGTTGACGCCATTGGTGACATCAGTTACTGTGAGGTTGATATGGATTCCACACCGGACGGTCTTCTGGAAGAAGGTTTGTGAATTGGAATAGAACTTATTCTTCAAACTGGTCCTTTGTACTGCACAATTTAAGTGATTCTGTTAACCATTTGTGATGCTTAGACAAACACTGCCGCATGAGCAGAGTGTCTCGAAGATCACTGGCATCAACATGATTCTCTTCAGACATTTCATAATCTTTCATGGGAAAAATGAATCCCCGGAAATGGAGAACGGCCACCATGGTATATTGGGGCAGCAATCTTTACAAGTTATGGTCCTGTAATCAGCCATCAGGATGGCTTACGCAATATACTGCGGATGAATCATGGACTAATGGATCCATGTTCAAGCCTAATTTCACCTCATCATGTGGGACATGCTCCCTTATAGGGACAAAATTTTTACTTGGTTGGTTCCAAGAAACACACAATTAACATGTCATTTAATTTCTGTCTGCAGATGTTGAGGAGCACAACAGCTTAATTAGTGATCCGTGCTGTGGAAAGGAGAACAACCCACCCTGTCAGCAACCAGAATCAACTGGTAAGTTTTATTAGATCTATCTGTTGATTGCACTATCTGTCTGTGATTTTTAATTCATTATGTACTGTTAAAAATGTGGTGACGGATCCTCGAACAGTGTCACTCAAAGTTTTGTATCGCTTAAAAAAAATTTCCTAAAGGGGCTTTACCTCAACATGAAATATCATGGACATGGAGGTGCACTAACATGGATGTAACCATCAACCTCTGATTTAAGAAGTGTGTTCTATCTTGAGCATGGCACGTGCTCACTTAATGTCCCTTTATAAGTTATTCAATTGGAGCTTACAGGGAGCAAAAGTGTCAAATGGATGTGTCATTCTTAGCATGTTTTGTGTTATTTTTCTAACTGTCACCTGACATTGCCACTTCTTCACAGCCTGAGACAAGTCTTCTCCTCCTGTTCCTGCAGAGGCACTCTGTAAAGAGTGGGCAAACCCTCTGGGCCTGGTTCTGGTGCTGATAACAGCCACACAGTACCCCAGAAGCTCTCCCAGAGTAGTATGCCCCGCCTGTTTGTACCAGGCTCACCGGTTTCGGGGTTCTTAGCTGGAAGCCCTTGTGCACAGCAGGAAGACACTCAAGACACAGGAAGGATAATTATTTATTAGCTCAAGAGAACAGTCAAATTAACAATACTCACTCTTGAGGCAAAGCAATGGCAATAAAAAAAAGAGCTTGACCTAATCTTAGCTAAAACAAAGCCCACTAGATAAATAGGTACCCAACCTCCATGCTCCTGTGATTCAGCCTCTTCCTCCTTTCTTTTTGATCCACCCCGCCTTTTCTTAATCCTGGGGGAGGAGCCGCCTAATCAAGGACAACCACCAGGTGCACTTAATTAGCCACTTATCCACTGTTCTAGACACACTCTCTCCAGGAACACAACTGGCAAACATCTGTGGTCGTAGAAGGCGCACCCATGCGATCAATGATGCTGCCGACAAGTTCCTGTCTCAGGCGTCCGAGGAACACCGAGAGGAGATGGCACTGCGTCAGAAGGAGCAGCTGGAGATGAGAAAGTGGCGTGAGGAGGAAAGCAGCAGACAACTTCTATTCTTGGAGGAGACACATCAGGAACGCCGGATGTTCCAGGAGTCCTGGTCACAGAACATTGATGTCATGCGTGCTGCTGTGGGAACACTACAGACATTGGGAGAGGCCATCATGCGGCAGCAGTCTCAAGTGGCTCAAGGGGTGGCTGTCATGCCCGATGGCCAACCCGTGAGCAATGGAGAGGAAAATAGAAGAGTTTCAACTAAGAGATCATGTGTTGGGAGGTCTAGGGACAGATTAACACTATAAATGATCAGTGATCTATCTTGACACCTCAGTTAAGTGAGGGGGTGGAGTGTTTATAATTATTGTTCCTTAACAAACCGGTTTTTCACTTTTTTCAATTCCCCCCCCCCAAACCTAATAAGACAGACAGTAATCTCTGTGTGAAATAACAATCCTATATTTGGTGAAGAAAATTTTTTTATAGGAGAAGAAGCAGATAACATTCAGCAAACATTGAAAATAAAATAACTATTTACAATTTGAAAATGGCTTTTTTTTTTGTCTGGTGCCAGGGTGGCATTGCCCACCAAACATAACTAGAAGGACAGAAACCAAAGTGTGATATAATTCTATGTTTGAGGTGGGCCAATTTTTCCAAAAGGTGCAGAAACGAACAAGAGTCAAAAAACATTGTGTCTTGAAAAAACTATTTACAATTTGTAAAAGGCTTATTTTAGCTGTGTACGCTCATGGGGTGGCATTGGCCGCACGCTGCTCCTGTCGCTGACGCTCCATGAGCTGCAGCCGGCGGCCACGTCTCCTGAATCTAGCCTCCAACGCATTGACCTGGTCCTGAATTCTGTTTACTGAGAAACAAACGAAGCAAACATGGATGAGAAAAAAAACAATCCAGAGGAGATAATGGGAGGGGTTTGATCAAGGAAGTGGGGTGATACCTACTGGAGGAAAATAAACACCCTTCCATAGAGCGGAGTGCTGTATATATGTTCTCCAAACTGGAGTCTGATGGGGAAGGGCGGCGGGTGGATTGTCCACTGTTTGAGGCCCCATGTCCACCTTCCTCTGCACCATGATCTTCCTCTCCAACCATTCCTGACAAAGGAATGGAAATATTTATGATTTGGTATGTAATGGGTGCCTTCTCAAGCCAAAGAACAGATTGTTGTGGAACTTTCAAAGGTGCAAATGCAAAAGATCTTTACATCTTAAAGAGAACGAGGTACCTCCATCGGGACACATTGCTTTTATGAATTCTAACGGTGAAAAAATGACAACGTTTCACATGTTTACTGATAGTTGAAATGTCTCTTCGCCACGTGGGATGACGGCATAATTTTCGTAGCAGAGACTGTAGTTGTAGAAAAACAAGAAATCATATTCTTCCTACTCATGGCCAGACACTTAGGTTAAACCCTGAAACCCTTTCATGCTAGTAAAAAAAAATAGCTGCTCTACACAGTGCAGATTTGAAAACGTGCGAACTGCCATGAGAAGTGGTTGTCACATGGGGACCACATAGCTGTTCATGCTGTTTAATTAATTTTTTTTTTCAGTTTTAATAAAATTTTACCTTGGGGACCTTCCCCGGACTCACCATGGTCAACCTCCTCTGCTTGCTCCACACCTTCACCAACTTGTATCCCTTCATCTGCGCTCTGTGGCAATTCTTCCGCTGCCTCCAGGGCCTCTCTTCTCCTTTGCATGGCTGAAATAAGAGTTGAGCACTGATAAGTTGATGCTGTGAGGCGTCGTTAATCGAAATCTCTCTTTACTGACTTAATGAAATTCTTGATGTGAGGAGGGGGGGGCGCTCACCTAAAGCTCAGGGTTTCACACTATGAGGAGGGGCTAGCAAAGGCGGCACAAATCTAAGTAGTGACATCATTGTCTGCCCAGAAGGAATGGTTAACTCACAGTGCAATCCTATGCAGAGTTACACCAGTCTAAGCCCGTTGAAGTTAATGGCCTTAGACTGGAGCCACTCTCCATAGGATTGCACAGTCAGTCTTTTACATGGGGGATACAATTGTTGACCTGCATTTGGCACGTTCGACATTGTTGCCTTTCTTGCAGAAAGGGAAAGGTTTTCACACCACTGGAGCAGCGAAAAGGGCTATCCAAGCTGGCCTCTGTCTGGAGATCGGGGGGGGGGGCATGGTTATGTGACAATTTTTGCAAAGGGTGAATATAACTACAAACAGCTCCCCTCTTGTGCGTGGTGACCCAAGGTTTTTTACTGAAGGGGAAGATGATGTCTCCATATTTAAACCACCAGCACCGCTTGGATGAATGGGCAGGAACCTAGGAAAAACTCCCCCCCCTTATGAATTTTAGGATGAAGTCTGCAAAAACGTTGGGAGACTTTGATTTCAGAATAACCCTGCACACCATCCAAGTGCTTCATTTTGGACTTACCGGCATGCCACCTCTCCAACCACGAAGGCCTGCCCGCCGCATCCCAGAGACGCAACATTGTTCTAAAGTGAGGGGGTCTGCCACTTCGCCTGGGGACCCCCTTCCAGGCCTCCATCGCATCATAAAATGTCCCCTTCACCCTTTTAAACTTGGAACTGCACTGTGTCGAGGTCCTCCGGTACCCCCTTTCTGCAAGTTTTCTTGCAACGCTTAAAAATATGGCCCTCGTGGGAAGGTGGGTGCTGTTCATTAATTGATCCACCTTTCCGCTTCCAGAGACAACACTCAGCAGGCACTCGACCTCCCGATCGCTCCAGAAAGCTCCGCATCGTCTAGGCGGCATAGTGCTGTTGGGCTCGCAATGACGACTCCAAAAACACGTTTGCACAGAGCATGCTCAGTAGGCGCTTGAGCGGGAAGGAGAGGTCACGGGATCTAAATCTTGCAAACTAAGTTGAGACATATTTTTATGAAAACACTTACTGATACTTTCTAAATCGGAAGGCACACAATCGTATCGGACACTTGCAGGGAACAATTTTCCTTTTTTTTTTTCCTTACATTGTCATCTCGTGATTTCAACTTGATGTTTTAAAAATCATGAATGGGGAGACAGGTGGCGGGCCACTTTCGGTGCCCACCGGGGGGGTTGGGTGTTGGGTACAGTTGTTAATAGACGCACAGAGGATTGGACGCTCCCCTCGAAAAAGATCTATTCCTAACCGAGGATTTTCCCTTGACACTGTCTGTGCATGAAAATAGTCATTGCCTTCTATGCCAACGCACGGAATGGGCTCCTATTCTCAGAACTCGGTGCCACCATGTGCCATAACCAGAGTTCGTGGAGACCGCTCATATGCCAAACCATAGCAGTGTTTTTTTAATATGACGACATAGCATTGTGGCTTGCTTCTGCCATTCTACTATTAAAACTTTGCAGGCAAGTGTGGCCACTTTTTACAGTCTGGGGGAACATTCTTTAGTTTGGCGGGTTGGGGACTTCCTCCAGCATCCTTCCCTCATATAAATCCCAGCCTGGTCAGCAGTGCTAGACCCATATTTACACTGCCAGACACACCACACCCACCAAGTTAAGCTGCACAAGAATGCCTCTTTTGTATTTAACAGCAGAGGTGTCACTGGACAAAGGATAGCGAGAAATGACTCTTATGTACTTGAAATTTCTTTCCTTGTGCCAAAGGAGAAAAGTTTCTGCTTCTAGCGTTCTCCGTCCTTGGCCATCACATCCTCGACCAAAGGTGCTTCTATTCTCCTTCCCACCCTTCCATCAGAGAATACACACCAACGCAACAAGCATGTGCAACAACACATCACAACATTTATTAACATGAGTCGTGAAGAAATTTTCCGACAAGATGGAAACCAGTGAAAAAACACACACTTCAAGGCTAAAAGATTTACCGGTGTGCTGAAGCAAGAGCATACACATTTTTACTGTCTAGGAAAAAACAGAGATAGCACCGCTACTGGGGCCTCGTCTGCAATTCCATGAATGCTGCCAGTGCATCTCTAACCTTCTTTCCCCCTTCAAGCAAAGTCTTGCTGTTGCCCTGAACCTCTACCCCCTCGTCATGCAAAAGGACGGGCAATGGATCTCGCAGTTCCCCAAGGCAATGCTGCCCACGCTCCTCACAAATATTGTGAAGTATCACACAAGCAGTTATGATGGATACCAGGTTCTCCTCCCTGGCCTTCAATCTTTGAAGAAGACACTGCCAGCGACCCTTCAATCGACCGAAACTTTTCTCGACCTGATTTCTGCATCTAGAGAGGCAGCGATCAAAATTCTGCTCTCGGCTGGACACAGCCAGCTTCCCATAAGGCTTCATCAGCCAGGGGCGCATGGGGTAGGCTCCGTCTGAGAGAATAAGCGGTGGCACAGAAACCCCATTAATGTTCAAGGTTGGGTTCCCTGGGACGAAACTGCCATTGTCCATGGCCGCACAAATGCATGAATTTTTGAAAACAAAAGCATCGTGGTTCTTGCCGCTCCAACCGATTTCAACATCCAAGAATCTCCCAGTATGGTCCACTGTTCCCTGCAGCAGCATTGATGAAAAATTTTTCCTGTTGCCGTACTGCTCGGGGCTTCCACCAGGAGCACTAATCGGAATGTGTGTTCCGTCAATTGCCCCTATGCAGTGCGGGAATTCCATGGCTGCAAATCCATCCATTATCTGAAATGAAAAAGACAGTTTGGTATAGGGGCATCTAGACCCTAGAATGACAATCCCCGACCTGACAACCCCTTTTTTTCAATTTGCAAAAGTACAAGAGAAATGTGGAAATGACAATTTAACCTCGGGAAAAAAGTAGTTTACGGCACAAGAATCTTTTGCCAACTTTTTAAATTATCGCCATAGTACTAGAAATGTGGAAAATAACAGGGGGGGGGGGAACCTACCTTGCCGAACTCCGATCCAAGGCACACGGTCTTTGACAGAAGTTCTGCTTCCATTGCTGCGCAGACGGCCAAAACTGAGGTTGCAACCGTGGATGCCCCCAAACCAAACTGGTCGCTTACCACCCGGTAACAGGATCCCGTTGCTAAAAACCAAATGGTCACCGCCACGCGCTTCTCCGGTGACACGGCTTCCCTCATGTTTGTGTCCTGACACTGAAGTCGATGGCGGAGGACACCAACCAGGTCTCTAAAGGTTGCCCTGTCCATGTGAAAGCCCTCCAGCCATTGCCCGTCATCCCAGGTGGTCAGAACAATTCTCTCCCACCAATCAGTACTGCGCTCTCGTGCCCAAAATCTTCTGGGCACATGCATGCTGGCCAGGGATTGCCAACGTGCGCGGATCCGTCTTCTTCTTCCCTTTCCACTGGTGATGGTAGATAGTGGAGGTTTTGCAGAGGAGAACAGTCTGGAGGCCACCCTTCTCCTCCGCTGCAGGGATCTCAGATGTGCATGGCACAGTGTGAGCATGCACTGCACCATGAAATCAACCATCTGTGCCATCAGAAGAAGTTCTCGATTCGGAGCCATGGCAGAGTCTTCAGTGATGGGGATCACGTCAGACAGGGAGGTTTCAGAGGGCAAAGGACTATTTATGTTATTTCAAATTTTGAAAAATAAAAGGGTCAACCAATGTTCTGGACATGCCATAGGCGGGAAAAAAGGGCGACCTATCGGTGCCTTTCTGGGTTGGGCTACCGGTATGCTTGCATTATATCAATCCGTTATAGCGGTATAAAACGCAATATAAAAAAAATAAAAAAGGGGGAGGAGCCGCGTCTGCGCCCATAGGAGAGAACGGAACAGTGCGCTTGCGTGTGAACAGCTAGGAGCGCGAACAGCCGTTAGGTGACCCAAAAAAACGTTACTGTTCCGATTACAGGTAGGACGCTATATGCTGTAAATTTAACGGAACAAATGCCCGTGTGACGACGGCCCAGGGCCCTCATCTTCAGCTGCATTTATTATTTATTTACTACATTTATACCCCACCTTTCTCTGCAATGGGGACCCAAAGCAACTTTTATCATTCACCTCTATTTTATCTTCACAACTCCCTTAAGAAGGTAGGCTGAGAGTATGTGACTGCCCCAAGGTCACCCTGTGAGCTTCCATGACAGAGTGGAGGTTCAAACCAGGTTCTTTCAGATCCTAATTTGAAACTCTAACTTCTACACTGCGTTGGATTTCATAGGGTGAATGCTGTTGGACAGTAGCAAGCAGTGAGTAATGCAAGTTGAATGGTAGCAATCACTTGTAGTTGCTTGCAGGCCTGGCCCAAAGAGTATTCCCTCAAAGGCCACAATAGTCCTGGAAAATGCCCTGTCCTTTTAAAGCCCAAGGCTTTAAGGCTGGCAGTGCTGTAGCAGTTGTCTGACAATGGCTATTAAGGACATTTGTTTCTGCCAGATACAGGGATGGCTTCTATTATTTTGGAGATTTGTAACCTGCCTTTTTTTCTTTCTTTTTTTAGATTTCAGATTTTTCTGCAAACTTGAGGCTTTAAAAAAGTTTTTAGAAAGATCTGTCTTGTCTATTCATGGCTCCTATCTCCAGATTTAAGTATCCACAGATTTGGCTGTGTTTAAAATTGGGTACATGTATTTCTTAGCTTAAAAATAAACCCACTATACAAAATCGATTAAATAAGACAGTTTGGATATAAAGATATGTAAAAACCTTTTCCAAGCATCATACTTTCTTTAAATGTTCTGATCCCAGATTGTTTTGCATTTGTTACCTTAAAGACAATATAGCAAAAATATATAAATATATGCATGCAAACATTAAAATAATTGTACTATTGCTATTACTAAAAACCTTCATGTGTTAGAAATATATTTTGTTTCTTCCATAGTCTTCAGGCACATTTTTTTCATGTTCCTACTGCAAGTACAAATGTGAATGGCTTGATTTTGAATATAGATTTACCATATAGTAGGGGATAAATAGATGCCATGCTAGATCCTTTTAGCCTTTTCCAGTAAAGTCTCAAAATAAGAATCATTGTCAGTTTGAGACATCAATATTACAGTATTTTGTACACTCAAACCTGTGTTTCTGTTCAGAAAAATCTCTCAATGTATGCATTAGACTTTAAAGTATCATTATTTTACATACACATTGTTTTAACCACTTTTTTATTGCCATCCAAATCAAAGTTACATCCATCTAAGTCCATTAAAGTCAATGGGCTTAGAAGGGCATAATTCAGTTTAGGATGGCAATGTGAGTCTTTTTAATTAGGAAGGTTACACATCAAGAACAAGATTAATGAATTTTCAATCTATAATTACTAATCCATAAAAAGAATTGGCTGGAAACCCTAATAACTTCCCATGACTGGAATAGGTTTAATATCTCCCCCTCCCCCCCCCCCCCCCCGTATTTGATATTCCTGGTTCAGGGATGGAACCAAACGAGTTCTCATTCCACAAGATTTGACTTCAGACACCTTTTTTGTGACTATACCCTGGAACAATTGATGAAGCCAGGACTGAATTTTAAAAGACAATAATTTTATCTGATAGTCTGTCAGACAAATAAAACTATAAGAGTAAAACTCTACTGGTTTCCTCATGACTCTGGAAGGCTGGAATAAACGTATAGCCTTAATAGTGATTCATATCGAGGAAGCTTTATTTAAATGTACATTGTGATTGTAATTAATGTCCATAAAGCTGCTGAACATTAGCCTTGACAAAGGTGGTGAAGACCCATCCTGGTAAAATAGTAAATAAGGCCACTTATGCTGTATACTTGTTACAAGTCACCAATGACTTGTTTTGTTTTTAATCATGTAGCTCTTGTTTTAAAGTATTCAATAAATTTCCAGACTGGAATGTGAGCACCATGGATAAAAAAAATACTTATTACATGTGCAGGGCACAAAGCAAGAGTTATTACAGAGTTATTACAGATCATTAAATATTAAGACCCATTCTACAACTTTGCAGTGGCAACCATGTAGGATTGGAGGGAATTATGAAAGTTGTATGATAGCAGGAGATAAGACAGGCAGCATGTCCCATCCTGTACAGATAGCGAGTATGAGAGAAGATTGTCATCTTTAAATCCTGTAATCTAACCCACCAAGATAAATAAAATAGCAGACAATATGAAATAACATTTTCCAGGATACTCTTTGGACTTTACCCAATCAGTGGTCAAATTGCCCATGCACCAGATGATATTTAAACCACATTATGTATTTTGATTCTTTTTGGTTTCTGAAAAGACTAGTCAAGTGAGTGAAAAACTTTTGGATGTATTTGAATTTATCAGTTGACCATTAGATTCATGCCAATTAGAGCAAATTAATGGTGAACTGAAGAATCTAGACTTGAAATATGCAGCAGTATGATGAGCAATGCATAGAAACCTAATTTTTTTAAAAAAATTACCTTTGCTTCCTTGAGCTAGTATCAATTCTTTTGTAGGGGAGGATCAAGATAAGGAAATGGCTCATAGAAAAATGGTTAAATACTGCCTCCACTAGTACCACTGCTCCAGTTAAATTTATTGCCAGTGTGGTGCTGTGGTGTTAGGTTAAATCACTCTGCCATAGAAGCTGGCTGGGTGACCTTGGACCAGTCACATCCTCTCAGCCTAACCTACCTCACAGAGTTGTGAGGATCAAATGGAAGAGAAGAGAACACTACGAACAGCTTTGGGTCCCCATTGTGGAGAAAGGTGGGGTATAAATTAAGCAAACCTACATAAATAAATAAACAGCCCACTGTAACATTAAGTTAGCCCATATAAAAAAAATCAGTCAAATTCCATTGCACTTTTAGCTAAAAAGACTGATATTATTAAAACAACAACCTTATGCAGATGTTATAATAGCATTCATGCAAAGTGAGAGCTGGCCAGCTGTGCATATTGAAAGTGTGCAGGTTCTAATGATGCATGATGCGCCCAATTCACCAAATCAGTGTATGGTGTGAGAATTGGGAAAAATGGATTTTCCATGTGGGTACAATTTCTATTCATGATGACCAGAACTCTGAAAAATTGCATGAATGAAAACTGTACCTGTATGGAAAACTCCTGTATTCACATATTGTATGTTCAAAGTTATGTTGATCTAAGACTACTGTTTAACTATACATCATCTTATTACTATAACTATTGTTAACAGATTTGTGACAAGAATACTTAGTGGATCATACAGATAGGAATGAAGGTTCAAATGAAAACATTTATAAAAAAAAGAAATTGCTGTTAAAAGAAATAGGATATACAAGAACATATACTAAAAGGCAGAAAGAGGCAACAACTAACAATCATTGTGGTTGCCAAATTCCATGACATACACATATGCTAGGTGAAAAAACAAAAGAAATCTCCTTTTCTCCTAAGAGTTCCAGAGAAAGCAAGAATGTTAGGAGAAACAGTGCTCATAAAAAATTACGTAGATTACAAGCATATAAACTAGTTGGAAATCATTTTGAGTTTGTTTGTGCTTTGGTACATGAGCATATGCAAACAATATTAAGATTATAGGGGCAGAAGAAAGAATATTTCCTGCAAAATTAATGACTTCATATGAGTTTCACAGAAGGTTTGGTTTCACAATCAAAAGAAGTGTGCTTTAGAGAAATACAATGCCTTCTGCAATTTATGGTAATTAACTACTATGAGATAATGCCCAGCACTCAAATAACACTCTCCATCTTCAAAGCACTGTGAAATCAGAAATTAATTGCTAACAAATTATTAATCTGCAAGATTGTGCAAGAGTTTGTGGAATGAAAGAATGATCCATATTATTATGCGCATCACAAGATAGTCATCTTTTTGAATTTTATATTATAAATAAATAACATCTAGTTGAGAAAAGCAAAGATTTGCTTTTTTAAAATTTGCATCTCAGGAAGGTGAGGAATAAGTAATATAATCTGCTCTAGACTGTGAACTACATCAAGAACAAAACTCTCTTTAGCTTGTATAGCTTGATGCTGCTTCTGTCTTCCTTATTGATAGAGTCTCATTTATTGTGGAAAGGAAGCAGATGATAACCATGTGTTCACAACTTTAAATTCCCCCCCTCCCATGGAAGCTCTAACTCAATAAGGAGACACTCATTTAAGTGATCCATGTATGCATGACATTTAGCAGATGTAAGAAAGCAATTTTCATCTTTGTTGTTATGATTAAGAACACCTGATTTAGAACTCATTTTGATAATGGCAAAAGTTGCTGGAGGCTCCCAATACAATGTGACAGCCTATATCAACACATCCTAGTGTCAGAAGGTTTGTGATTTGTTTAATTAGTCTGCAAAGTATAAGTAATTAGTAAATTTCAGACATTTCCAGTCACATAGGCTACTCTTCTGGGCAAGGAATTTGTTTGAGATGAAGAATGGATAAACAGTAGAAACATGAGAATTCTTACAAAAAATTATACAAGATTGCTCAGGGATTCACTGAATGATCACAGAACTAAAACTGGATTTACAGTACTCCAGGGAAATTTATCATTTTAAGTGAAGTGAAGCAGAGATAAGGGTCTCATGCTATAAACCTATCTATTCATATTATGTTAGGAATAATTCCCAGTGTACATAACAGGACTTCCTTCTAGATAACATTTGTATTGTTTGTTTGTTTGTTTGTTTCACTTTATAGTCCAACTTTCTTTTTGCAATGCCAGGCAGATTATAGGATATAAACAATGAATTTAGACAGATAAAAAAATCAATGAACAATGCAATAGGACTAGGATTAAGGAATTGGGGGGAAATGTGAGGAACAATTTTTAATGCAGGAATACTGTAAACAGTATAGAAAGTTGGATTACAAGGTAAAGGCAATGCAGTAAAAGCAATTCATTGCAGAATTCATTGCAGGGGAGTTTTTTTTAGTATTAAGGTGCTGTCTGTGCTATTCATTATACTACTGTTCTAATCTTTTTAAAAATGCTGTCTTGAACATTATAGTTTTGCACATTCTGTAGAATGAAAGAAATGTGGTAGCCTTTTTGACCTCCTTGGGCAGGCCATTTGACAAGGAGGGAACAGCCACTGAGAACGCACTTGAATGTGCAGCGGCTGATCTTACTTATTTTCAATGAGGCACCTTTAGTAGGCTTTGCTCAGAAGAGCAAAGCTGTGATAGTAAAGCATAGTAGGAGAGTTAGTTCTGCAGATATTTGGACCCAAGGCCATTAAGAGTTTTATAGGTGATAAACAAAACCTTGAATTGAACTCAGTTACCGACTGTTAATCAATGAATTGGCTGCAGAATGGGTGTGACATACATGTCCTACCTGGTGCCTGATACTAATGAACTGAAGCCTTCTACTCCAACTGGAGTTTCTGAGTTGTCTTTAATGGCAGACCCATGTAGAATGCTTTTCCACAGTCTAGCCTCAAGGTAACAATAGGAAGGATCCATGTGGCCAGATTGGCCAAGTCATGGAGCCATCATCTGGTCTAAAAGAAGTTGGAAGAATGCCTTTTCTTTGCAGCTGCATTAATTTGCTTCTTGAACAATAGTACTGGATCCAGTACAATCTGTAGGCTCTTAACTGATTTAGTAAGCATCAGCTGGACACCATCAATGGTGGGGGGAGGGCACGGTTTCCCTCATGACTTCAGCCTCCCCAATCGTTATAACTTCCATCTTGTCAGAATTCAGTTTCAACTTGTTTACACATTCATTTAACTACAGCAGTAATGTACTAGTTCAGGATCTATAAAGCATCATAATTCAGTTTGGATAAAGAAATATAGAGCTGAGTGTCATCAGCATATTAATTACAGCCTACTCCAGATCCATAAATGATTTCTCCTAAGGGCTTTACATAGCCCTGACCTGAATATCCCAGGCCAGCCCAATCTCGGAAGCGAAGCAGGGTCAGCCTTGGATGGGAGAGCTCCAAGGAAGACCAGTGTCACTATGTAGAAGAAGGCAGTGGCAAACCACTTCTTGACTTGAAAACCCCAACAGGAGACGCCATAAATTGGCTGTGACTTGACACGCACTTTCTCGCCACCCATTTTGGATGCTATTTTAACTGCAGTGAATGATGTAGTAAGCATAAGATATAGTTGAGATGTTGGAACAGATGACTGAATCCCACCCAAATTTTATTGCAGAAGCGGTCACAGGCAAGCATACATATAATTCTTAAAAGAAGCCATCAGTTCTGTGTGCTGAACTGACTGAAAAACTTCAGATTTCAACCTGAGTCTCAAAGCCTGAGAATTAGCAATTCTAGCTGAAGAACATCAAGACTTCTAAGATAAAGTCAATGAGACCCCTCTTAACTCCTCTTCCACCAACAGTTTCCCCACTTGTACTTTGCAATGATAAGTATGATTGGGATGGATAATCAAGTCTATGGGGTCTAAGGGGAGAAGCCCCTTATTTTACCTTTTGAACCCTATACTTGTCCATCATGGAGGGTGGTAGAGGAGAATCAATTCTTCTTGGCATACCAATGGAGGTACGGGCAAGGAAAATGTAGATGCGTCAAGAATGCTGCTCACTTTGAACCAAAGTTGGATTGCCCAAAGTTTGGCACACTTCTGGCAGCCCAGTGTGTAGGGTAACCCAAATAAATGGGTGATAGGTTTTAATACGCATGTAGGCCAGCTGTCACTACACACAGTTAATAGTCCATTTCAGTTTCATCCCTTTCTTGTGAGTGGCATCTTCATTTTAGAGGAATTGTTGGCAACTTTTGTTACCTCTTTTAGACTTAAAGCAACTTCTTAATTTTGGACTTTTAATTATGATTGCCTAGTGTTAATAACATTATCCAGGAAACAATGTGATCTGAACTAAGTATAGAAACAACTTCAAACAAACCAAAATCAAGAGCTGATTGGCATAAGAAATAATAAATTATTCCATTTCTTACACTTGATGAACTGGATTGTCCAATGTAAGAACTGTTCTTGTAATATTTAAATCAGCTTTATATATAATGTTGATTGTCATTTTAATTTTTTTACTATGAATATTCCTGTCAGATGACCTACACACCAGAACAGGTAAAACAAAGAAATATAAAGTGCTTCCAAGGTACTGCATTTTTTAAAATGTAATTTTGTTTTTGCTTCAGTAGATAGCAGCCATCTTGTAAAATTCCCAAACTGAAAAAACAAGTGATTAATTCCTATGCTCCTTGTAAAAGACATCAGTAGTCAGTAAAATACTAACTTTTCAGAATCCCTTCCATGTATTATTTGATCATTTCCATGCAAGAAACTCCTGGAGTGGGCTCTACATGAAGTCTTCTGCTCCTGGAATGCACAGTCTGTTTAGCATGGTAAAAGTGTCTCCCCTTCTCTTATTAATAAAAGGGTTAGTATGTGTCATTCAAATAACACTTCATCACTTACCAGATTTACAGACTTCATCATCATTAAATGCCTCAGTTTTTATATAATATAAGGAACATTAACATTGATTTACTGTTCCAATAGAACTTTTACAAAATGCTAACTTGAGAGACTTTCTGGAGTGGTCATTCTAACACACTTGTTAATGAAGGAGGTGGAGATTGATGCCAATGTGTCTGTTATCTTGCATGAAAATGTCACTCTCAAGTGAGGAATGCTTTGACCTGTGAAAGGAAGATGTCCATGTTGCCTTTGCAATCTTCTTTATATGCATTCATCTCTGTTAATGTTCTGCTTATTCTGAAGTCCCTACTCCACATAGCTTGAAGGCCATTGAGCAAGGAATTTCCCTAATGTATCATCATTACAAAAACACCTGTGCTAACTAGTATGTTCCAAACTCCTGTGAAATTTACAATAGTGCCAAGTAGTCCTCAAAATTCCTCAACTGTACTAAAGAATTAAATAGTTACATACCAGATTGAAATAGAGATTGTTTTTCACTGCTTGAATAAAAGTTTTAGCACTGTTCCCCCACCTATGTTTTCAAAAAAAGAAAAACAAGTCATATTCTTCTTCAAATAGCTTCAGATTCAATCTGTTACAAGTGATGCCTCTTCCTCTTGCTTAGCTTTTGCAGAGTACAATGGATTTTACTTCCCTTCATGTCTCCTTCAAGCATGAGGTTGGGAGGGGCTCAGGTTATAGGTCCGTCTTTATTCAGTCTAGCTAAAGATTCACAGTACCTGTTGGAGAAATGTGGCAACCCCAGCCACAGCCATTGGCTGCTATGGCCAAGTGCCGTCCTTTGCCGCCCTGGAAGGAGAAGGGGCAGCCCCTCCTTCCTGGGCATCCAGGCATTGTGTGAGAGGGCGGAGCCAGATGTCTTATAAGGTGGCTCTGCCCCCTCAGTGCTCTCAGTCTGTGCCTCGTGCTCAGCCCACCCACCACACCCTATAGCAGGGCAGGTTTAGCTGGTCACCATTTACAGGGCCAGGTAGAAATTTTTTCCACCTTCACCAAATTGGCTTACAGGGAGGGGTGGGGGTTTTTTTGCCTACCTTGCACTGCAGATAGAGGTTGTGGTAATTGGACTTGGTGGAGCTGTAAATAATTTGGCCACTGACAGGTTAGAGCTGGAGAAATGAGAGCAGGCTGATGAGCACCCTTTGCATCTCCCCATTGCTGGGGAATTGGGGTCTGTCAGGAGCAGCTGTGGCTTCACAGCCCAGCTGTGAGGGGAGACTGCCAGATGAGGCCTCCTGGACAAGTCCTTCCCTCAGGCTCCATGGCTTGGGGTGTTTGGAGCTTTAAGGGGGGAACTATTTTGCCTGGCTGTCTGGGCCCAAGCCATGCCTCATGAATGGCTCACACCTGGGGCAGTGGGTTTTGCCCAGACAGGTTCAAGGAGGAGGTCCCAGTGAGACTGCTGGCTTGACCTGTACCACTAGTTAGGCCCCCTTTGCCACATTAACTGTTTATGTTGTTGCTTTAATAAAGTGGCCCTTTAGTACCCGAGCCTTGGGTCTGCTTCTTCATTCCAACTAGGGTGGCAATTAACTAATTCACTCTGGACCATATTTTGAAAAATTCAGTAGCAACTAGACTTGTGTGTTTCTTCTGTTATTAATTACAATAGTCACACAGACACTGGGATTTTGTAATTTATTGTAATTAATAGGAAAACAGAACAAATTCCCAAAGTAAACAGCCTGTAATAAAAAAACATGATTTTCTTTCATTTTTCTCTATTTCTTTAGTTATTGCAGTCTTGCCTTTCTGTGGCCGAACTGATTTCACTTTTACAAGACAGCCTGTGTTTTCCTAATAAAGGCATAAGCTGTGTTCCTTAAGGGGAGGGGGGAGAAAAAGAGAGAGGCTCTGGGATTTCTTGATTGACTGCAAGCTGTAGCGACTACAGTTACAAACATGTGTGAGGCATTCCAATCTTGAATGGTAAGGAGTGGGACTTTGCCTTCTTTTATCCTCCCAGTGCCTGCCCTGCTACACCAAGTTATCCCTGGCAGTCTGCACTCCCTGGTTGCCTGTTGCTCTCCAAACCTTATCCCTTATCCAAGCAAATCTACTTCAGGATCCACTTGCTGCTGCTTGCCTGCCCAGAGACCTTGCCGTCCCATGGCCTCCAAATACCCTTGCTTTGTCAGTCACTCTCTTTCTCCTACTCCTTCAAGCTAAGTGGTTGCAGTGGCAATTTTCCTCACTGTATGCTGCTGTCTGTATTACTGTGCACTTGCAATCTTTCCTCTTAGTTCTCCCACAAACTTTATTGTTAAATGTGGGTTCCTCAAAAGGGGAGGTGGATTTATTCTATTTGTCTGAAATTTGGAAGTGTGGATGTCCTAGGGGAATGGTACAATTCCCATGAATTTTGTTCAGTTTGAATGGAAAACCATAAAGGCCCAGGTCCAGCTGGAACTAATAAAAAATAATAATAAAATAAAATTTGAGAACAAAACAATAATAATGAAAG
This sequence comes from Eublepharis macularius, assembly GCF_028583425.1. NCBI lineage: Eukaryota > Metazoa > Chordata > Lepidosauria > Squamata > Eublepharidae > Eublepharis > Eublepharis macularius. The sequence continues at coordinate 124,123,305 of NC_072792.1, forward strand.
AAACAATAAGAAAACAAAATCATACAAGACAACTCAACAACAAAAAAGTTCCTTTGAAATTAATAACAAAAACAAAAGAAACAAAACTAATTTCCATGCTTAAGTCTGGTAGCAACCATAAAAATAGCATTTAAGGTAAACTATTCATTTTTTTATTATCTTATTTCCACTGCCTTGTCTCATTAGCGCATAATATTTTATTTTACAGTACAATAGTTTTACTGATTCTGGCTCATTCTAATCACAGTGGTGAAGTATATTTTCCTTACAATTTTTTTCAGGAAACTATTTAATCAGGTTTATATATTTCCAGAGATTGATGTGACATTGTCATTTCCTTTGAGTATAGTGTTTGTTTTTAGCGTTCTCAGTGGTCATTAATGATCACAGCACTTCCCAATGTAATATCTGCAAATTAAAAGATGTGCTTTTATGGTCTATTCCAGATCATTACCTGAAATGTTATCTAAACAAGTCCAACAAAACCCCTCAGCACGACAATGGAAACCATCTCCTCCTCCTACCACTCCATTCACTGTCATGATTGCCTCTGGTTTACACTCCATTTGATATCCATACATATTTGCTTCATCATTTCAAATAAGGCTTTATGAAGCAATACTGTTCTGACTGTTAGGCATATTTTACATTGTGTCCATCCACTAATTAAGCCATGAAATCAAGAAAACCACAACACGAAAAATAATTCTATTTGAACTTGTATGGCATAATTTGTTTCCTTTTTCTTTACATTGCATGGGATGCCACTATATTATAGTTATTCATGGGATTTTTTTTCAAAATTATTACTGTGTCATCTTCAGTGGAGAAAGAATAAGATTTACAGGCTGAAACTATGTAGCATTGCTCTGTTCCATTTTTCTTCAGGAAGTCTTTGAAATGTCAGATTGATTTTTTTTGTTTCTGGCCAGTATACAAGTTAAATTCACTAGTTTTTCCCCCTTTAACATTTTGGAACACATTATCTGCAGTTATGAGCGCTGTAAGTATATTTGCTCTTTTTTGATGGCCAGAATGACAAGTTCTTTATTCCCTAATTGCCTACATTCCATTTATTTTTAATCCTAAAGATTTGCTGTTAAAAGACAGTTGGTACCTTGTACAATCATCATCTCGTTCATTTCCTTTCTCACTTATTAGTGAAGCTTCTGTTTCTTTTTCTGGCATATCAAATGCTTCCTTCTTAATCCTTTTGATTCATTTTACCCATATGTTCACTTTGCATGTTTCCAACTTAAAATCTTAGGGCATCCTGCAGATGGCTATATTATTGAGAAAAACCTACCCATAGTTCAACAGTAGAGCATCTGGTTTGCATGTAGAAGGTCTTGGTTCAATACCTCACATCTCCGGTTAGTAACAGGTGATTTAAAAGACCAGTACTAAGACCTTGGAGAGCAACTGCCAGGCAATATAGACAGTACTGACCATGATAGACCAATGGTTTGACAGTAGAGATGGGCACAAACCAAAATATGAACCAAAATTAAGCACAAACCAGGCCTGTTCGTGGTCCACGATCCACGGTTCATCAGATCCCATTTCTGATGAACTGCCATGAACTTTTAGGCTGCTTTGTTTGGTTCGTTTTTTGGTTCATCACAGCAGGCAGCCTGGTGCCAATCAATCAGTTTCCTAGGCAACAGGGGATGGACTTCCTGCAGACTTTCTGCTGACCCAGAAGTGAACTTCTGCTGGCCCAGAAGTGACCTTTTGCTGATCCGGATGTGGCATTTTCATGAACCAAACGAACCGGTTTGCGAACCAGGGGCAGATTCATGAAAGTTCATGGTCCGTGAAATTTGACAGACCACGAACCACATGGTTCGGGTTTTTTCCGGTTCGTGCCCATCTCTATTTGACACAGTATAAGGCAGCTTTGTGTGTATATGTGTGCACATTTTGGACTGCAAGTGCTTACTTCCTCAAATGAGAAGAGACAAGGCCTAAAGCCATCAGAGATCTGCACACCTTCTCCAAGAATCTCACCTCATCCTAACTCCATAACTGAGTTTGTAGTTTCTAACTGCTAGGAGAAAGACACTGAACAGACTTTTTCAGGCATTCACAAAGCCTCTCCGTACAATGTGCTCTAACTTTCCCAAGAAAGAGAGATAATAGAGTGGAATTTCCTTGGATAATGTAATGTATGTCCCAAGCTTATCTACATAGAAAACTGTGGAATGGCTTGGGTTAAACCTTACATTCTCAGTGTGAGCATATCATATGAAGAAAAATTATACTGTAAATGTGAACCAATCCAAAGTCTGCTCTTGGTCCCTGTACTGATCAACACTGGCCCAAATGAGGTATCAACACTTTACATATGAAACCATTTTCTCTTTTATATCCCATTTCATTATCTCAGATCATTTAAAAGATAGCAATAGCATTACCCACCATGAAGGGTCTAGACTGCCAGGGAGTATACTGCTTCCCACATTACAACATATAGAGAAGTGGGAGGAAACCATACTATTCTCAGAGATTTTGGAACAGCTGGATTTCCATAGGTAGTTCTTTCACTGCCTACTTCTTCTCTGCAGTAACAACTATGAATCATCATAAAAGTTTTTCCTCTCTATCCATTGTCCACAGAAACATTTCTCCTAATTTCATGTTAACAAAACCAACAATTCCCTTATTCTTTTAAAGCTGCATCTTCCTATCAGGCATACGCTAATAATCCATACCAAGAATATAGAGACTGTTTAACACTGTTCCACCTTCCTCAGAAAATGGGAAGCAAAATGGGAATTTACATTTAATTTACTTTCAATGAGAAAAACAGCCCTCCCGGTTGGCAGCGAGCACTGCTAATGCCGGGGACTGCCATTTGCCTCCCTGGAAGGAAGAAAGGACTGAGCTTTTCTCAGCCATCCGGGTTCTTGCTGGGGTGGGCAGATCCAATAGCCTGTGAAGGCAGATCCACCTGCCCCAGCACAGTGAGCTCCAGGTTCTTGGCCTACCTTCCTCACCCTGTGTTTGTGCAGGATTAGCCGGCTGCTGTTACCAGAGCCACATAGGAATTTTTCCCTCTGTTTTCCCAAATTGGTCCTGGGAAGAAGTTTTTTCCCCCATCTACCTTGTACATTACAGTGGTTGGGGTAATTGGCACAGAGTGGTTCTTGTTAGTATTGCCATGGGCAGGATAGAGTTTGGGAAAGGGAGTGGGCAGTGAGCACCCTTGGTGCTTCCTCATTGGTGGGGAAGAGGGGTCTGCCAGCAGTGGCTGGTACTGCTTGTGATGGCTGCCAGCATATAGGCAGACTACCTGGGGGGAACCCCGCATGCAAATCCTTCCCTCACTGTTGTACGGCTGAGGCAGAGAAGCTTGAAAATGGGGGCACCCAGTTGCCTAGCCGGCTGGGTCTTAACCATCCAGATGGATGGCTCGCACCCAGGGCTTCAGAGCTCACCCAGACAGGTTAAGGCGGAGGTCCAAGTGTGACCCCGTGGCTTGACCTGTACCACTAGCTGGCACTTGCCAGTTATTAGAGTTGTTCAAAGTTGACGTTAATTTAATAAAGTGGCCCTTAGATCCAAGCTTGGTGTCCGTCTCTTCATTCCAACTAGGGTGGCAAGTACAGTACTCTTCTGGTAACACTTGCTTTGCAACAGTTTACATATCAAAGAATAAATGAGGACAATGAAAGAACAGCAAGTGTTTCTGTTCACAATCAATGCATCCTGACAATCCTTCTATCTTCAGCATTAATTCTACAATGCTGTGTGGTATATCCAAAAACTGAACTGTTTCTAATTGTTTAGACATTGTATTTTACAACCTTCACATATGACATCCTTAAACCAAAAAATATTTAGATGTTGTCATGCTCATCACATAAAATAAGCAAATCAGTTTTTAATACTGCTGGCATTTGATTTTTTAAAAAAGTTAAGGTGCTAGTTTGGTTATGCAATATTCAGCTCTCTTTGACTTATTCAGTTAACTAAGTATTACATATGGAACCTGCAGCACAACCCTAAGAATGCTTACTGTGGAATGAAACCTATTGAATAGATCAGATTAGGATTCTGAACAGACCTGCTCAGATTGCTCTCTAAGATTACAGCTTTAAGCATATTACTGAATATCATTGATTTTACTGTTACTTACTTTTAAATATTGTCAGAATCAGGCTATTATGTACAGATCTTAAGTATGAGCAAATCCAGTAGATAAACAAAGTCACATAGTTCAGCTATGTATCTTGATTTTCATAGTTTTTAAAAACTATTTGAGTCTCTTCTTTCAATCACAACAGATAGATAGTTAAGCTGGATTACCTTGCTGCGACAAGTAATGTGAAATGTCTGAATGAATTTGTTTTGAATTTAAATTTAAACCAAACACGAATCAGGATATTCAGCATTTTCAATATGTAACTGATATACATACATATTATACCTCATGTAAATAATATAATGTACGTTTGTGTGTGTGTGTGTGTGTGTGTGTTTGTGGTTAGAGTGTTGGACTAGTATCTGGGCAAACCAGGTTCAAACCTCCTCTTTGCCATGGAAGCTTGGTGGATGACCTTCAGCCAGTCTCACATTCTCAACATAACTTACCTCACAGGGTTGTTGTGAGGATAAAATGGAGGAGACCAGAATAATGAAAGCCACTATGGCTCCCCATTGGTGAGAATGATGGGATATAAATGAAGTAAATAATAAATATGTAAATAATATAAATTATTTTTTAAATTCAAGTCTTTATTATATATTCATAAAAAATAAGTTCTGACCAAAGTCTTAGACTAACTCTTCATAGGGATGAACTGTAAATGAACACATACCACTTAATTCCTTATTCTGTTATTGTTCACTTTAGGAATTTGTTTTATACTGAAGATATGCTTTCCTGTGGTAAATATGTAGTTCAGATATTTTATTGCCTCTTCCCACTCCTCTAGTTTTAATTCAAATATTAACTTCTGGAACCTCTTTTTTCACACAATGTATGTGTTGATACATTTGTCTTGCCACATAGGTTAGAAGTCTCTTTTCTGGTAGGGAGGGATAGATTTGTTTTCACTTATATATAATTATGTATCTCCATATGTTATAAATGATGTTTTCTAAAATCTACATAGGGCATCTGAGTCTTTTAGAAACATTGTCAGTCAAAAGAAGTATTTAGTCTTCAAAAAATGAACATCTTCAAAGAAGCACTCTTAGAGATACAATATTCTTAATAAAACCAAATCATGTGCTTTTTTATTTGACCAATAGAATTTGGTTAGCTTAAACTTATCTGCTTTATACACTGTAAGCACATATTTATGTGGATTTCTGCAAAAAGAAAATTGCTTTGCAGTATTATTGCATTTTTTTTACAAAATGACAATGAATGTAATGATTTTAAGTGCCATCAGGGATGTTTAATTTTACAATTATTGTTCATTATCATGTGCTTAACAAAAAGATAATTATCAAGATATACTTTTTTCTGTCATTGAGATAGATGGTTCACTAACAAATTTACATATAAATGACTAAATGAAAGGCAGGCTTGTCTCGTGTTTATAGCAGGGGATTTGGAGTCAGGACCTTGAGTCATTTTCATAGCTTGCTGTGAATTCATTGAGGTTCCAAAGCAGTAACCTTTGGGTGGCTTATTATCCCTAGGAAGAATTTCAATTACATAATAAGGTAGTTTTAAAGCATAATCTGGGTTTTGGAAAAGATTTGACAGGCCTAAATAATTGCAGAAAGCATTAATTGATAATGGCTGTAATGAAGAATTCAAAACTTGAGATAGGTATACTAAAGATCTAAGTAGTCCAAATATAAGCAGAAATGTCATTTCTATTGTTCTGAAAATGAGCTTGCTGATTATTATCTCCTCATGTATTATATGTATTTAGATCAATTCTATTGAACTTCCAATCATTTACATTTGTTCTGAACAGTTTCATCTGAAGTGATACAACATGATTGTTTCTTCAGTCAAGTCTCACTAAGCAGTTTGCTCTTTATATCAGAAAAATACATTGTGTGTTTCTATTTATTATATTTTATCTGTATGTTGTAATCCACCCTGAGCCCACTCGTGGGGAGGGCGGAATATAAATTTAATTAACAACAACAACAACAACAACAACAACAACTCTTCTGCATGTTACTGCAAAAGCAAAATATTCTTTTCTAAAACATAAGCTAGTAAAGAAAAATTCTAACAAGATGCTAGCTTCTCTACAAGTAATAAACATTTTATATTGCCTGTCAGCATATTACTTTATTGTCTAGGGCCCTATTCCTTTAAGAAGGAAGCTTGGCATTACTTGCTTTCTTGCCTTATGATGCAAAGGCTTTACAGTTTCCCTGGTTGGCCTCAGGCATCTCTCTGTGATTGACAGGCTCTCAATTCATTGTTTCCCTCTCTGGTAGTTAGGTTGTCTTTGTACTGATAGACATGCTAAAAACAGCCACAGAGTTTTGAGTTGTGGGACCAACAACGGAAAGCTGATGACTAAACCTTATTCATACTTAAAGTCAGGAAACAGGACTACAAATACTAGTCCTGGCTCTTCACACATTTAGCCAATGGTGCTAAACAAGCCCTACATGTATGAACTGTGTGCACACATGCTCTGTAGGTATATCTGAGATCCTGTCCTTTGCAGAACAACAGGGTTTGAATCAAGTAGTACCTTAGAAACCAAGAAGATTTTCAGAGAGTAAGCTTTCGAGAATCAGAGCTCCCTTTTTCAGACATCTAAAGCTCTGACTCATGAAAGCTCACATTCTGAAAACCTTGCTGGTTTCTAAGGAGCCATTGGGCTTAAATCCTGCTGCTCTAATGCAGACCAACATGGCCACCCACCTAAAACTGTCTTTTGCAAAGAATACCCTTGTGCCGATATTGCACAGTGGTTTGTTGATATCTTTTGCTGAATACACAATCAAATGATGGGGGTGGGTATGATCCTGCTTTGGTCCTCTGTGCATTCAACCTGCATAAATTGGAAAGGTGTAAAGAAAGGCTAGTGTTTAGGAACCTGAAGATTTAGTTAAAAAATACTGACCTCTTGTTGGAGCAATAATGAAATCTGGTGTCTTGTTAATCAATAACAATGACAAAGCAGCAGCAGTGATCAAAATCAAAAGCACGAATGCTGAAACAGATCCCTGAAAAAATGTATATACAGTGATTTTGCCTAAGTGTTGTAATTCTGTGAGTATATGTGTAGGAATCTGATAATCTTCCTGTTTCAAGGAGAAGACTTCTTCAAGAATGTAGGTAGATGTAGAAGGAGAAAATATGTATTGAACAGTGATGGACAGAGTTTGAGAAATGGGGGAGATGGCAAAATAATCTTTGGCAAGCCAGCTTTGAAGGCCAATATATGTAAATTCTCTAATGCACGCAAAATTTGATCTATTAGCATGTGTGGGCAAAAGGACACAAGTACCAATGTACAAGACAGTGGCAACATGGCATAATTTCCAATATGGTCCAAATTCACATGAACCTAAAGAAGAAAAGCCTTCTCTGCCAGTCACTCTTATACTAATGGAGTTAGTGGTATACATCCTAAACATAGATAAGAAAGCAGCTCCAGCCTGTGCAGTGACACAGAAAAATGGCAAAAGGAATCTGCTGACAAAATAGTGCAGCTCCTCCACAAACTCCAGAGAAGAGAATCCAGGTAGAGTCAAATCAGAAATGAAGGGTATTATCTTACTATATAAATGAGTAAGCGTATTTCAGACAACTCACTTTATACCCTGGTGTACCACCAGACGGCACAATCCAGGCTCTTGCCCCATCATTTGAATCCACCCACTTATAAGAAAGCTTGCAAGAAGTGTTCATTTCTACCCGTCTCCAATGGCACTTCATGTTTCATCTTGTTGTAAGGAGATTGCCGCTTCCTTCTGATTTTTCTCTTGAGTTTTTCATCACCTCCACCATAATCACAGACTGGACGTTGTTTATAATTTCTATTCACAACTTCCACTTGGGAGTCTGCAGTCTTCAAAGAAAGGAATTTACATATTGGAGAAGACTCGTTGCAGTACTTCCTTAAAGGGACATTGGTCGTTCTATGACTTTATCTCACCTTTGTAATTCTTTGTAATTTAGATGTAAGAATTTTGTATTCATTACAGGTATAAATTATTGGTAAGAATTGTGTTTTCACATTGAGCCATTGGGCACTTCAAATACATAGGATCTTTGCACAAATTTATTTGCTAGTGTTTTTTCTGCAGGTGCTTGTGTATGGTTCAGTGTTAGGATTGCATTTGCATTTTGCCTCTTGGTGGTTATAAAAGATATTAGGAGTACAGCAGGTGGCAATGCCCACCCCCTTCCTTCACCCATCTGGTATTAGGAGTGGAGCAAGTGGCAATGCCCACTCCCACCTTGGCCCAGATGGTATTAGGAGTGGAGCAGGTGGAAATGCCCACCGCTCCAGCCTTAATCCAGCTGGTATAAGCAGCGGAGCAGGTGGCAATGCCCACCCCCGCCTTAACCCAGCTGATATTAGGAGCTGAGCAGGTGGAATTTCCCCTCCCACATTAACATAGCTGTTATAGGAGCAGAGCAGGAGGCAATGCCACTCCCAACCTTAACCCAGCTGGTATTAGGAGCAGAGCACTTGGCAATGCCCCCCTTCACCCAGCTGGGATCAGAAGCAGAGCACGTGACTTTGCCCACCCACTGCCTTAACCCAGCAGGAATTAGGAGTGGAGCAAGTGGCAATGCCCACCCCCCATCTTAACTCAGCTGGGATCAGAAGCAGAGCAGGTGACAATACCCACCCCCCTTCACCCAGCTGGGATCAGGAGCAGATCAGATAGCAATGCCCGCTCTCTGTCACCCAACTGAGATCAGGAGTGAAGCAGGTATCAATCCCCCCTGCCTTAACCCAGCTGGTATTAGGAGTGGAGCAGGTGGCAATGCCCTCCCCTGCCTTAAACCAGCTGGGATCAGGCTCAGAGCAGGCGACAATGCCTGCCCCCTTCACCCAGCTGTAGTCACAGGACAGGAGGCAATGCCTCCCCTTTACATGGCATGTATCGGGCATGGAGCAGGTAGAAAAGCTTACCACCTCTTTGTGTGGCCAAGATCAGGCAGATCAGGAGTGGAGCAGATGACAATGCCCACCCCCTTCTTCACCAGCTGGAACTGGTGACAGAGGAGGATCAAATGCCTGCTTGCCCGCCCTCCCCTTTCTAGAGCCCGTTGTTATTTTCCCCCCACATCAAGGTTTGTTGCTAGTATGCAATAATAAAAGAAGTTGGCCTATATAATTACTGGATTCAAGTAGTTACAATTAGACATAGGCATGAACCAAAAACAAACCGTGAGGTTCATTCAGTTTCACGAACCACGAACCACGAACCATGAACTTTGATAAACTTCAGCTGGTTCATGAACCAGTTTGTGGTTCGTGGTTCATTGGTGCCCAGGATGGCCCCCTTCATGCTTAGAGAGCCCAAACTCAGAGGTAGTTTTCAACAGGCTCTCCTCCATCTACCCTCCAAGTTTGGAAAAGATTCCAATACGGATCTCTGAGTTATAGCCCTCCAAACTGGCGCCCCCAGGAAAGTCCCATTCAATGCAATTGGAGCCATAAATGTCAATTAACTTATGGCTCCATTTCAAGTGGGGGACCCCCAGACATGAGTAATGTTGGTGGCCACCACCTCCTCATGGGCTCAGGGAGGTGGTCATCCACCTCTCTTCTCGGGGCAGAGGGTTTGGCTGCCAACTGGCAGCACCCCCCATACCCCCACCTGCACACTGCTACAGGTGGCCACCACATCAGGACAATGGGTTTTGTCTGTGGCCATCCCATCTGTGTGGGTTTGGAGAGGTGGTCAGCTGTCCACCTCCCTTCTTTGGGGCAGGGAGTTTGGTCGCCAGCTGGCAGCACCCCCCCATGTGCCAGCCCGCAAGCCCCAAAAGATGGCCACTGTCAGTCACAGCAGACAGCAAATTGGTGATGTCAGTGGCTGCCCCTCTGTGCGAGCTCGGGGAGGTGGTCAGCTACCCACCTCCCTTCTCAAATGCATGAGGTTTCACCATCAGCTGTGGCACCCCCTTTGTGCCAACCCGCACACCCCTACAGATGGCCACCATGTCAGGACATGGTTTTGTCGGTGGCCGCCCCCTCTGTATGGGCTCAGGGAGTTGGTCAGCTAGCCACCTCGCTTCTGGGGGGGCAGGGCATTTGGCCGCCAGCTTGCGGTACCCCATATGCCCACTTGCACACTGCTATAGATGATCACTACGTACAGAATGTGGGAGATGTTGGTGGCTGCTCCCTCTGTGCAGGCTTGGGGAGGCAGTCAGCTGGCTGCCTCCCTTCTTGGGGGTGGGGGTTTGGCCACCAGCTGGTGGCACTTCCCATGTGGCCACCTGCACTCCCCCACAGGTGGCCACCGCATACAGACAGTGGGTTTTGACTGTGGCTGCCCCCACTCTGTGCGCCCATGGAGGGCAATCCTCCATGGGTTTCCCATGAGGATATGGAGAGACTGATGTAAGATGCTTTTAGACACCCCTGCAATTCTATACCCATCCCTGTGCCAGAGAAGAACTGAACACATCTCCCATACATAGGGGCATTGACAGATGCCTTTCCTTGTTTGGACAGAGGGAAGTTTTAGTCCTGCTCATGAGGCAGGGGCACCTCCCCTGCCCTGGGACAGCAGAGTAACACTACAGAATCATGTCCGCCAGTTGCGGAACTGATGGAAGCCCTTCACACTATGGGAAGTATATTTAATGAAGGAGATTTTATTTATCTCTATGTGCCTTTTACTATTGTTATGCACTTTTATTATTCTCAGGAGCTAATGTAGAATTTGTAACACAACTTGCAAGTAACTGAGACTTGAAACAAAAAACCAAAGCAGAATGTATGTTATACATGTGAATCACTGTGAGAAGTGAGATCAGACACTGTGAAGCATGCTACTAGGTAGATTGCAGTTGCCAGACACCTGTTTATGACTTGATACAGAAACTTCTTTGTAAAACTGCTTATGCAAAATGTAGCAACAGAAAGGATGGGAAAAGAAAATGTGTTACTGAGAGAAGAAAGCTAGCTGCAAGTTAATTGGATTAAAAGAACCTTTCAAGGCTGGGAGGAAATCACAAAGCAGAGGAATGGGTGCAGAATGTAACTTTGAGCAAATTCCTCGGGAAGGGAGAGCGCTTCATTCCTATGGAACCCAGAGAAATATTCTCTGCTTGAAACCCACAAGGTTGCCAAAAGCGACATCGGGGCGCCTTTGCTAAACGTTGCATGGACCAGAGGAATGGGCATGGATGATAAGCCTATGAAAGAGATGTGTGGGAAAGGAAGGGAGATGTTCCTTCTAGAGATAGAACAAGGACAGATAAGATAAGCAATGGCAATCAGGCAATATTGTAATTGTGCTGTTGACCTAAGTTGTTTCTTCCAATAAGAATACATCTGGACACTTGTATCATGAGAGGTGGTTGCCCACTTGAGCCAATGGGGGCCACTGTATTTTCTGAGCCAACAGAATAACAAATATTATAATTAACCGAAAGGTATTAATTGCTTTGTACTGGATACATTGAGCGTTGGATACGAGGAGACCTTTTATTCTCAATGTAACCATCGTTCCTCCATTGTTTAATAAATGGTTATAGATTGATTCATCCACAGGACTCTGTGTCTGTCTCTTATTATGACTGGCTGAGGGGACATTTGGACCACAAATTGTGTGGAACAAACCTGGGGGCTCATCCATAGCTGCTACCCCCCCCCCAATGGGCATCGGTGTCAGAAGGACATCAGCGTCTCTCCGGGCAGGTGCACCCTGGCCCAGTTTGGCCAGCCGGTGAACCTCAGTGCTGCCTGCATGATGGCATCCCATGGAACTGCAGCAGACTTGTTGAAAGTCATCGGAGTCCTGGGACGGAAGCCGGAGAAAGTGTGTGATAGAAGCCACGGGAGAGAATAAGGTAAAAAGGGTCCTCCCTCGGGCAGGGGTGGGTAAGTCCTTGGTTAAACTCAGGATAGAGCAGAGGTACTGTTCATGCGAGGGAGGATGTGGGTCACACTAAAAGGAATATAAGAGAAATGAGATGAGAATAGAGAACCTAGGTGTGTGAAAATATTGGCGCCAATAAAAGTGTTGACAGACAGTGTTGCTAGATCCAGTCAATAGGGGCTGTGGAGAATGTGGCCGAGGCTCAGAGGAGCTGAGCGGAAGTGTGTGCATGTGTCTCAATGGGGGCATGACAGGTGCTCGGCAGGGAGAGCCAAGTGTGTGTGTGCAGGGCTCAGTGAAGTGAGACCACAGGAAAAGACTCAAGAGAGTGAGTCTAATGACGGGGCATGAGTCTCGATAAGGTGAGAGCATGGACAGGCTCAAGGATGTGAGCCTGGAGGAGTTTATATAGGCACCTTGACCAGGCGAAGAAGGGGCCGCCGTTCTGGAGCGGAAGAAGCCTGAGGGAGAGGCGACTCGCAGGGCGAGTGCATTGCCAGGCTTGGCGTTGCAGGAATGAGGAAGGGAGCACCTTGGTGGAAAGAGGGGGCTGTGAGACCAGAATGAGGGGTCAAGAAATTAAGCACATCAACTGCACGAGGATGCACCAGACCTGGCAAGGTGGGTCTGAGGAGTGAGCACCTCGGCAGGGTGACAGTGCGCCAAACTTGGCAGAGCAACTTTGGAGGAGCGAGGAGAGATGCTCCGTATGTGTTTTGTAGAATAATTAATAGTTGCTTATGGTTGCCATGAATCTATATGTGTTTGTCTGTCCAGTCCATCAATCTTGCAGGAGAGGAGAGCGAGTGTATTTGTGTATGTAAGAGTGCATGCATTGGACGATAGAAAAAGGGGGAGGTGGCACTCCAGGAGTGGAGGAGCCTTTCGCCAGTGCCTGTACTAACTGTGCATCTGGAGAAGAACTTCTGTGTCTTATTGTTGTGTGCCAATGTCTTAGATCCATAAACGGGGGTCCAAAGCTGGGTGCATCCTTCAGGGAAGTGAAAATATAATTCCCCCCCCCAACTTGAAGGGCTGTCTCATGCTTCTCCCGGTAGGACCCTATAATCATACCCACTACCCTGTCCCTTGCCAAAGCAACTGGTATGGAGCTTCCCTGAAAGGGAAAAGTGACATGCTATAGCCTGCCAGTGGTTTGGGGGACCCGACTACCATGAGAACTATGTCTCTCGGAGACACCGCAGTAGCCCATTTTCACAGGGAGAAGGAGACTCCAAGAAAACAGATTCGGGGCAGAGCACTTGGTGGAAAACAATCTGGTCCAGCCTAGTGCATTGCGGAGGCACCATCCACCCTTCCTCTCATCTTTGGCATAATTTTTATTAATGTACATGTGAGGGGAGTATTGTTTTCAGCTAGGAAACACAAATAAGGAGGGAGAGAAGGAGAAAGTGAATTGGAAGGAAAGAAAGTTGTTTTGTGATTCAGAAAGAGAGAAAGAATGGGTAACCAGAAAAGTAAATGTTCAGAAGTGGTTGTCCCATGTTCCCCTTTGGAACAGATGATTCAAAACTGGAATAAGGTGGTCGGAGTAGGGAAAGATGCAGAGCAATATCCAGTTGAAAAATTAATGACATATTGTATGGGGAAATGGCTGAAATATGTACTAGCAGGTGGTACAAGGTGGCCAATGGCAGGATCCTTCAAATGAGATAAAATTAGAAAATTATTGGATTACTGTAAAGAGATTGGAAATCATGAGGAATATGAATTTTTTAAAATGTGGTCTAATGCAGCAAAAGAATGGGGAGTAGTAAAGGACACAGAGGAACAGTCCCACTGTCTGCAAATGTCCTTAAGAAGGGGAGACAGGAGATCCTATATAAAGTTCACAGAAGGGAAAAGGCTGATAAAATGATCAGCATCAGTAGATTCTGATTTGCCTCTGGCAGTGGACCCCATGTACCAAATTTTAGTAGCACCACCAGCTCCCCCAGGACCAATGTGGGGATGATCAAATCATGACCAGAAAGGGGGGCAGTTAATTCAGGTGCCAGTAGTAGATGGAAATTTGGTGCAAACTTCAGGGCCAGCAAATTCAGGTGGGAGCCCGGTGCCACCATCATTTGTTCCAATAACATCCATACCTCCATCAAATGCATGAAATGTGACAGTCCAACCACAAGAGCCCCAACCACAAAGCACACCAAGTAATTATCTTGTCCTGTATAGAGGGGCAGCTAAAGAATGGGATATGCAGGCACTAAAACATAGGGGCAGATTTGGAACGCTAGTTAATGCACGCATACTGGAAGCCGAAAGGCTGCTGAAAACAACAGGATATAATACCCCGAGGTCCCGCCGGGGTATAGCCGCAGCAGCAGATAGTCCCTGGGAACTATATAGAGGGGGAGAACCACCCGATTGGATATGAAAAATGCTGCTAGAATCAGGCTCCCTAAGGGAAGGTCTTCTAAGTGTGTTCACAAACATAGACTGTAGCACGGATCTGTTTGGGGGAACAATAGATGAGGAAAGTTTCCAAAAGAGAATGGATGATGAGACACTAGAATCATGGAAACAGCCACAGTGTCCATTCTAAATTTTCTAGACCTTAGAAAACCCTTTCAGCTGTTTGTCCATGAGAGGGGAGGGCATATGAGTGGGGTGCTGAAACAGAGAATTGCAACCCAATTAAGACCAGTAGCATATTTGTCAAAGCAATTAGACCTGGCAGCAAGGGGGTGGCCAGCTTGCATTAGAGCAATTGCAGCAACCGCTATGGCAGTGGAGGAGGCAAGGAAATTGACATTAGAGCATGGAATGCATGTTTTTTGCCTGCATTCCGTTGCATCGCTGCTACGTTGCATCGCTGTAGCAATGCATCGTAGCATCGCTGCTCCTCGCTGCTACAGCAGCAGGGAGCGAAGTGGTTAAGTAACTTCTGTCTAGCTAGATATGAGGCACTGCTCTTAGGTCTGGATGACCTAATGTTTGAAGCTTGCATGAGATTGAATCCAGCTACCCAATTGCCAATTCCAGAATGAGATCTTGAGAATAATTGTCTAGAAGTTACAGACATTGCTACTATGAGCAGAATTGATCTGTGTGATGAGCCGCTCCAGAAAGCTGAACTTGAACTTTTTATTGATGAGAGTAGCTTTATTAGAGATGGAAAGTGCTATACAGGATACGCAGTCACTACAGAAACATGCAGTCATTGAGGCTGCACCCTACCGACATCATACTCCGCCCAAGCAGCAGAATTGTTCATGCTAGCAAGGGCATTGCAGCAAGCAAAAGGCAAAACAACAAATGTTTACACAGACTCTAAATATGCTTTTGGAGTAGTACATGCCTTTGGCCAAATGTGAAAGGAAAGAGGGTTCCTGACTAGACATGGGCACGATTCAAAAAATAATCCCGATTTAGCTGATCGTGATTCCGCGGTGGCGCCGAACCCAGGTACCCGAACCTCGCCGATCAAGTCCCGTTTCCGATACAGAATCAGGAATCGGGAATTGGGAATCGGGAAGGCCAACGCGGGAGGGCGCCCCACCACCAACACTCCCCCAGACCAGAGTGACCAGGCACTAGAGTGTGTAATACTGTGTGAGCCCTCAACCAAGGAGGTGCCCACTGAGCTTGGCCCCAGAGCTAGATGGCATCCCTGGAAGCAGAGAGAGAGAATAGGAATAGAGCCCAACCCCAGCTGCAACACTCCCCCCCAGACCTGAGCCCTCAGCCGAGGTGCCCACCAAGCTTGGCCCCAGAGCTAGGCAGCAGCCTTGGAACCCGAGGAGATAGCTCCCTATTCCCTAATTCCCTATCCGCTGAAGCCCAAAGCTAAAGCTCCCCCACTCTCTCTTGAGTTTTCTCTCTCCAAAAGCGGCAAGCGAGAGCTCGCCTCTGTCCCACTCCACCTGCGAGCGGAAAGTGAAACTTAGTTGCGCAGCACATGGCTATTCATAAAGCCTGGGTCTGCTACGCAGGAGGGCTGTGTTTGGCCATAAGAGCCGTCTCTCAGGCTTTGCAGGGATGAGATTCGAGTGCCCATGGCTACAGAAGAACACCCCCTTCCCCCGCCCTCCCCTCTCTTCTCCCAAATGGATGAGACGGGCGCGCTTTTTTCTGGCTGCTCCGTGGTTGGAAGGAAGCCCTGCTGATCAAGGAAAGCTGGGCTTCCATTCGCGTTTCCAGGGCGACGGAAGGAGGGCAAACAGCTCCAGCATTCCCCAGGCTCCGTTTCCACAGGGCTCCATTCCCTCGGGAACAGATGGCTGGCGCCAGACTGTCTGCAGACTGCAATCCCGAACGTAAACCAATTGATCTGATTGATACCCGATAGAGCGCCCCACCCGACCGCTGAACCGGGAGCCATGGACGGAACCAATCAGCCTGGTCCCAATGGCGCAAATGCCAAAATTGGGGCAATTTTCAGACCATAATTCTGATCGTGCCCATGTCTATTCCTGACAACAACTGGGAAGCCCATTGCCCATGAATTCTTTTACTAACTGTTGGAGAATTTAATGTTGCCCACAGAGATTGGGGTCATCCATGTTCGATGACATCAGAAGCTAGACTCACCGGAGGCACGAGGAAATCACAGGGCAGACCAAGCGGCCAAGAAAGGGGCAATGCAGCCCCCAACCCAGCTGGCACTCATCCCAACCCTCACGCTGCCTGACAAACCAGTCTACACAGAGGAAGAGCAACAGCAAGAAGAGAAAGAGGGAGCCGCCAGAGACAAAGAGGGCTGGTTTGTCAGACAGGACAGCAGGATTTGGATACCATGCACCCTCCTGAGGAAAATCATGAGAGATTACTGCCAGTCCACTCATCTTGGCATGGGGAAAACCCTCAACTGACTGATTGTGGCGACAGGACTCTTCCAGGAAGTTGGGCGAGAGGCTCACGCATGCTCTATCTGCCAGCAAGTGAATGCCAAGAGAGGCAACCCAAGAGGCTTGGCGCAAGGCCATGGGTCAGAAGACCCTTTGAGGTGCTTCAAGTAGACTTTACTGAACTACCAAGGGCAGACCATTATAAGTATTTGTTAGTATTTACAGACCAACTGATGGATTGGCCAGAAGCCTTCCCATGCAGAGCTGCAACAGCAAGGAATGTAGCCAAGGCTCTTTTAAATGACATTGTGCCGCATTTCGGTTTACTGATGACCTTGGATTCTGACTGCAGGAAACACTTCATTAGGGAGGTAGTTCAACAGGTAGTGAGGGCCCTTGGCATAGAATGGCAGCTTCATGTAGCATGGCAGCCTCAGGCAGCAGGAAAGATCAAGTGTCTAAAAAGGACCCTAAAGACTATGCTTACTAAACTTGCAGTGGAGACTTCCATGAAATGGACTGAGTTGCTGCCCATTGGAGTAACAAGATTTTGAGCATCAGCAAGGGGGAAGCTAGGGCTGTCACCTTTTGAGTTACTATATGGCAGACCTTATCCCCTCACAAGAAATTTTAGTGATAAGGTAGATAGTGAAGTAGGAGACAAGATGCTTGCAGACTATGTGAGTGCCTTACAGTCTTGTTTATCTTCTCTTCATAGGGCTGCAGCTGCTGTTCAACCCTTACTGTATGACAGCCTGGTGCATCTGTTCCAACTGGGAGATTGGGTGCTTCTGAAGTCATGGAAAAAGGAATCGCTGATGCCCCAGTGGAAAGGATCAGTCCAGGTGCTGCTCATCTCTGACAGTGCAGTTAAAATGACCACAGCAGACAGCTGGGTTCATCACACCAGAGTGAAACGTGTGAGTCCCCTGGCGATCCAGACGACTCAATGGGAGGCGACCCTTGAGACACCACACCAGCAGCAGACAGCGGCGGCCCTCAAGAGGACATCCAGTCATCACAAGAACTTCTAGCAGCGTCAACACCACCACCAGAGAGGGATTGGAGAGCGATTCTGCAACCCCGATATTCCACAGCATGGACCTGACCCCACCCCAGAGAGGAGGATGCATGAATGGGGACCTGGAGACTGCCCCAACTCTGGCGGCAGCAGCTGTCAGCTCAAGCACAGACCAGGAGTTTGGACAGCCGCCAGCATTACAGATTGCCCCACCTCTCTCACCAGAGGCCACCTACCATTACTTTCAGTCTTGATTCTGGCCAGAAGCAGGGCTTCTTGGAAACAGCCCAGTGGTTGAAGGAACATGATGGGTCAGTTGAACAAGTTTTCCTGAGAACCGACAGCCCTTGCCCGCACAGAAGGTGGACCTGGTCCCAGATATCTAACTTCTATGACACAGTCGAGCTCTGCAAGTGGGAATACCGCACAGATACCGCCTCCAAGTGGCACCAGAGAGTGACTTACATTCTTCTGCTCAATGGCATCGGAGATTGGATGCACTACAGAGGTCCCTGGAAGGTCCAGCTCCGCTATGGAACCACCCAGCTGCCCACCTGTGTGCCAGGACTTGTCTCAGTATTTGATTGGGACCCAGGATATTGGGTTGGCGCGCTTCCATATGCAGATGTCACATCACCAGATGGAAAGTCCTGGTGGGGATGCAAAGAATATGAATGGTGGCATTGCTGGAGGGACCAATATCCTCATTATGGGGCACAAGACAGGAGAAAGCAGAACTCAAGCAACAGATATTGCCTCCTCACAGAGCCCAACTGGTATCCAAGAGTCCGAGGATATACCTGGAATCACAGATCATGACAGCAGAGGGCACGGGCAGTGCAAGCACCAATCATATTTATTTATTTACTAGCAACAAAGCCCGTTGTGGGGGAAAAATAACAATGGGCTCTAGAAAGGGGAGGGCGGGCAGGCAGGCATTTGATCCTCCTCTGTCATCGATTCCAGCTGGTGGAGTGGAGTGGGCATTGTCATCTGCTCCATGCCTGATCTTGGCCACGTGAAGGGGTGGTGAGCTTTTCTACCTGCTCCAAGCCCGATCCATGCTGGGTAAAGGGGAGGCATTGCCTCCTCTTCTGTGACTACGGCTGGGTTAAGGGGGGCAGCCATTGCTGCCTGCTCCGAGCCTGATCCCAGCTGGGTGAAGGGGGGTGGGCATTGCCACCTGCTCCCCGCTGGGTGAAGGGAGGAACAGGCATTACCTTCTGCTCCACGCCTGATCCTGACAGGTGAAGGTGGGTAGCAGGCATTGCTATCTGATCTGCTTTTGATTCCAGCTGGGTGAAGGGGGTGTGGGTATTGCCACCTGCTCTGCTCCTGATTCCGGCAGGTTGAAGGGGGGGCAGGCATTGGCTCCTGACTCTGGCAGGGTGAAGACAGGGTGGGCACTGCTGCCTGCTCAGTGGCTAATTCCGGTAGGTTCAAGAGGGCAGGCATTACCACCTGCTCTGCTCCATATCCTGGCTGGGTGAAAGGAAGAAGGGCATTGCCTCCTGCTCTGCGCCTGATCCCAGTCAGGAGAAGATGCAAGGTGGGCATCGCCACCTGTTCCACTCCTGATCCCAAATGGGTGATAGTGGGGGTGGGCATTGCCACATGCTCCACCTCTAATACTAGCTGGGTTAAGGCAGGGGAGGGCATTGCCACCTGCTCCACTCCTAATCCCAGCTGGGTTAAGGCGGGGAGGGATTGTCATCTGCTTCACTCCTGATCTCAGTTGGGTGACAGAGAGCGGGCATTGCTATCTGATCTGCTCCTGATCCCAGCTGGGTGAAGGGGGATGGGTATTGTCACCTGCTCTGCTCCTGATCCCAGCTGAGTTAAGGTGAGGGGTGGGCATTGCCACTTGCTCCACTCCCAATTCCTGCTGGGTTAAGGCAGTGGGTGGGCAAAGCCACGTGCTCTGCTTCTGATCCCAGATGGGTGAAGGGGGGCATTGCCAAGTGCTCTGCTCCTAATACCAGCTGGGTTAAGTTGAGGGTGGCATTGCCTCCTGCTCTGCTCCTATAACAGCTGTGTTAAGGTGGGAGGGGAAATTCCACCCGCGCAGCTCCTAATATCAGCTGGGTGAAGGCAGGGTTGGCATTGCCATCTGCTCCACTCCTAATACCAGCTGGTTTAAGGCAGGGGGCAGGCATTACCAACTGCTCCGCTCTTGATCTCAACTGGTTCAAAGGGGAGCAGGCATTGCCACCTGCTCCGCTCCTAATACCATCTGGGTCAAGGTAGGTAGAGTGCATTGCCACCTGCTCTGCTCCTAATTACAACTGGATTAAGGCAGGGTGTGGGCATTACCACCTGCTCCACTCCTAATACCAACTGTGTTAAGGCTGGAGTGGGTATTGGCACCTGCTCTGCTCATAATAGCAGATGGGTGAAGGAAGAGGGTGGGCATTGCCAGCAGCTGTTCTCCTAATATCAGCTGGGTTAAATTGGGTGGTGGGCATTGCCACCTGCCTCATCCTAATACCAGCTGGGTGAAGGCAGGAGGCAGGCATTGCCAACTGCTCCCATCTTGCTCCCAGTCTAGGCTTCCCACCATGGCATATTTTCTCAAGGGACATGGGCCGTTTCCACACTGTCTATAAGTAGCGCGAGACTCACGGAAGGCTGCTGGCTTCCTCGCGCAGTTTTTGACACCATCTGTTTACAAAATGCAACAAATGGTGATTTATGGCGTTTTGTAGTCGGATGGTGTTAAAAATCGCACGAGGAAGCCGACAGCCTTCCGCGAGTCTCGTGCTATTTACAGACCGTGTGGAAATGGCCATCGTGCCTTGCCTATGCTTCCTTCCATAGCAGTGCGCTCTGGTGGTACACCAGGGTATAAAGTGAGTTGCCTGAAATACGTTTACTCAATTATATAGTAAGATTTTATTTTATTCAATTTATATTTCACCCTCCTCGCATTAGCAGGCTCAGGGCAGATTACAATCAGTATAGTAATTTAAAATACATATAACTTTAAAACCAATAAAAAACACATAAATATTTAAAACACACAGCAGCAGACTTATCCAATAACCACCACCCAACCATCTCCAAAGTATTTAACAGGTTGGGTGGACAGGGGGGGCATGTTTTCCTCTAGTTGGCCTGTGGGGAGGCCCAACCAGCATCAACAATATGCCTGGCAGAACAGCTCCATCTTGCAGGCCCCACGGAAGGATAACAAATCTGGCCGGGCCCTAGTCTCTTTAGACAGAGCATTCCACCAGGTTGGAGCCAGGACCGAAAAGGCCCTGGCCCTGGTCGACACTAGATGGGCCTCCCTGGGACCAGGGACCATTAACAGCTGTTTGTTGCTTGATCAAAGCATCCTCTGGGGCTCATATAGGGAGAGGCAGCCCCGCAGATACGCCGGTCCCAGTCCGCATAGGGCGTTATAGGTCAATACCAAAACCTTGAATCTGATCCGATACTCCACCAGTAACCAATGCAGTTGGCACAATACTGGTGTAATGTGTGCATTAGAAGCCACTCTGGTGATGACTCGCACCACCCCATTTTGGACCAGTTTTAACTGCCAGATCAAGTTCAAGGGAAGCTCTGCGTAGAGCGTGTTACAGTAGTCTAACCTAGAGGTGACCATTGCCTCGACCACTGTAGTTAAATCGTGGGTCGAAAGATAGGGGGCGAGTTGTCTGGTCTGTCGGAGATGGAAGAACGATGACCTGGCAACCGCCATGACATGGGCCTCCATTTTCAAAGAGGCATCAAGGATAACCCCCAGGCTTCTAACTCTCGGAGCCAGTGTAAGCACTGCCCCATCGAGTATAGGAAGCCTGGTCCCCAAATCCGCACTCCCCCAACTCAAGTACAGGATCTCCGTCTTCGAGGGGTTTAACTTCAGCTGACTGCCTCAACCATCCAGCCACGGTTTCAAAAGCAAGCTCCAGGACATCCGGGGCTGATCCAGGCCGGCCGTCCATCAACAGGTGTAGCTGGGTGTCATCAGCGTACTGATGACACCCAATCCTGAAATTTCGCACCAGCTAGGCAAGGGGACATCTATAGATGTTGAACAATAATGGGGAGAGTATTGCCCCCTGCGGCACACCACACACTAGTGGATAGCGGGATGACAACTTCTCCCCTAGCGCCACACTCTGTCCCTGACCATGGAGAAAGGAGACAAGACACTGTAATGCCATCCCTAGAATACCCATGTCAATGAGGCAGTGGGTCAGAAGATCATAATCAACCATATCAAACGCTGCCGAAAGATCTAATAAAATAAGCAGTGCCATTCCACCTCAGTCCAGGTGTCTGCGAAGATTGTCTGTGAGGGTGACCAGCAGTGTTTCGGTCCCATGGCCCGGGCGGAAGCAGGACTGGAAGGGATCTAGGGATACTTTAAACAAGTCTGGTACCTCATGGCAATCCTGTTCCTGATCCAGATTCCAACGATGCAGTGTAACAGCACTATACTTCCATTGAGTTGGAGTTCTGAGACCAACCTATGGGTGAGCCTTGCAAACCGTATGAACATTTCTTTTTTTTTTTTGAAAATTTTTTTTATTGGGTTAGAGCATTATTATTTTTACATTACATTCGATTTTCCCCTAATTTTTCGTTTCTAACCCCCTCCCTTTCCCCCCCTTTTGTTGACTTCCAACAGCTTTCCCACCCTCTGTCCCTTTTCCCTTACTTCTATAAAATTCATCTGTCTAAAACAAATATACATTCTCCATTATATTAAGCAGTACATCTTTAACTCCTTTACTTATTATACACCCAAACCGTGCGTCTTTAGATAACCAATTTATCCCATTTTCCAGTTTTGAATATTTCTATATATCATAAACCTATACATCGTAAACCATAAAAATTTCCCACATTTAAATCAAACAATTTGATTTATTCTCTATATATTACTCATTTCATCTTTTTATGGTAATTCTATCTAACTTATCACATAATCAATCAATTTAACTCTTCTATGCATTCAGTTTGGTGTATATAAATCTTATCAGAGAAAGAAAATATTGTTAGTTACTCAATCCTCATGTTTAAACCTTATCATTAATTATTCTCTATCAGTATTCTATCACTTAATCTTTACATAACTATATATATCTCGATCAATTAATCTAACTGCTTATAAATTCACATTTCTCTTCCTCCCCCGGTAAAGTCACCCCTCTCTTTTATACTTTTATTATACTTCAGTAGTTCTCAAACTGCCACAGTTTTCCTCCCACCTCCCATTTCTTCTCCAGATATTGTTTCAGCTTCTCCCAGTCTGTGTTAAACTGCCCTGAGTCCAGATCTCTCAGTTTTCTTGTCATCTTGTCCATTTCAGCCATGTACAGCAATTTGTAGATCCAATCTTCAATAGTTGGCACTTCTTGTACTTTCCATTTCTGCGCATACAAAAGTCTAGCTGCTGCAGTCATATAAAATATCATCGTCCTATGATGGGCTGGAATTCCCTCCATTCCCAAGTTTAGCAGCAGGAGTTCTGGGTTCTTATTTATTTGAAACTGTAAAATTTCACTCATTTCTCTTATTATTTCCCCCCAGAACTGCCTAGCTACCTCACACGACCACCACATATGATAGAGGGAGCCCTCATGTTTCTTACATTTCCAGCATTTGTTAGATGTATTCAAATTCCCTAGCGCAATCTTCTTTGGTGTCATGTACCAACGATAGATCATTTTGAAAATGTTCTCTTTAATATTAATACATGTCGTTGTCTTCATTGTAGTTTTCCACAAGTATTCCCATGCCTCCATTGTTATTTCTTTATTAAAATTTATAGCCCATTTCACCATCTGTGTTTTAACTATCTCATCCTCAGTATACCATTTCAACAGTACTTGATATACCTTGGATATTCTTTTCTTGTCTTCTTTAAGAAGGGTCTGCTCTAGTTCCGAGTTCTCTGTTCGTATGCCCCCTTTTGCAAAGTCCGAGTTGTATAAGTCTCTAATCTGTCTATACTGAAACCAATCATAGTTAGGTGATAGTTCCTCTTGCGTCTTTATTCTAAGTTTAGATACTTCAATCTTAGTTATTTCTTTGTACGTTAAACATTGTTGTTCATTATCCACAGCTCTCGGATCTATCACCTCATATGGAACCACCCACAAGGGGGTTCCTTCTTGTAGGTAAGTTCTGTACTTCTTCCAGATTGTATATAGACTTCTCCTTACAAAATGATGCAGGAACATCGAGTTGACCTTTACTTTGTCATGCCATAGGTATGCGTGCCATCCAAAAATTTTTTTATATCCCTCTAGGGCTAATAGTTTCTTATTCTTTAATGTCATCCAGTCTTTTAGCCAAACTAGGCAGATTGCATCATGGTAAAGTCTCAGATTGGGCAGTTGCATTCCGCCTCTCTCCTTTGCATCTTGTAGAACTTTTACTTTCACTCGAGGCTTCTTGCCTGCCCAAACAAAATCTGATATTTTCCTCTGCCATTTTTCAAATTGTTTAGAGTCTCTGATGATTGGTATTGTCTGTAACAAAAACATTACTCTTGGTAACACGTTCATCTTAACTGCTGCAATCCTGCCCAACCATGACAAATTCAGTCTATTCCACTTGATCAAGTCTCTCTCTATCTGAGTCCATAATTTTTCATAATTATTCTTGAACAAATCTATATTTTTTGCAGTCAGCTCAACTCCCAAATATTTCACTTTACTAGTTACTTCACAGTCCGTTGTTTCCATTAACAATTGTTGTTTCTGCTTAGTCATGTTTTTGCATAATATCTTTGACTTCTTTTTGTTAATGAAGAAACCTGCCAAATCACCAAACTCCTTGATCTTATCTATCACTTTTGGCATGTTCTCCAATGGATCTTCTACAATTAACATTATGTCATCTGCAAATGCTCTAACCTTGTATGAATAGTCCTTTATTTTTATTCCTCGTATTTCCTCATCTTGTCGTATTTGTATCATCAGAATCTCCAATACTAAAATGAACAACAATGGAGATAACGGGCAACCTTGTCTTGTTCCTTTACTAATCGTCAATTTCTTGGTCAATTCATCATTCACTACAATTGCTGCAGTCTGGTCTCTATAAATTTCTTTAATTGCTCTGATGAATCTTTCTCCCAATTGTAGCTTTTCCATAGTGGCAAACAAAAAGTCCCAGTTTAAATTGTCAAACGCTTTTTCAGCGTCTACAAAGAAGAAACCAACCTCTTTATCACAACGCTTGTCATAGTATTCAATAGCATTGATCACTATCCTTAAATTGTCTCTTATTTGTCTGTCCGGCAAAAAGCCTGCTTGTTCTTCCTCTATGACTTCCGAGAGCCACCCCTTCAGTCTCTCCGCCAATATCTTCGCAAAAATTTTGTAATCATTGTTAAGTAATGATATAGGCCTGTAATTTTTCACGTTAGTCAGATCTTGGCCCTCTTTTGGGATCAATGATATATTCGCTTCGCTCCAAGTGTCTGGAATTCTTTGATCCCTGAAAACTCCGTTCATCACCTCTTTTAGGAATGGTGCCAGTTCGTTGGCCATTGTCTTATAAAATTTAGCCGTAAGTCCATCTGGCCCTGGCGCCTTTCCTAGATTTGCGGATTGTATTGCCTTACTTATTTCTTCATCAGTTACTTCACTGTTCAACTTGTTTCTCCAAGCTTCCGAAATCTCTGGAAGTTTAGTTTTCTCCAAATATGATGCTATTGATTCTTTGGTTACTTCTTTTTTATTATATAGCTTCGCATAGAATTTATAGAAGGCTCTACTAATGGTAGTCTGCTCCAGGTACGTTTTATTTTCTTCACAGATTTTATTTATTATTTTCTTTTCCCTTTTCTTCTTCAATTGCCATGCCAAATATTTCCCAGGTTTATTAGCACCCTCAAAAGCTTTTTGATTCAGTCTTTTAAGGTTCCACTCCAGTTCTTTATTACTCATTGCTGTTAACTGTTCTTGAAGAATTTTGATTTCCTGATGTATTTTCTTTTTCCCTGGTCTCTTTTTTAACTGTGCTTCTTTGGCCTTTATTTTCTCCTCAATCTCTTGTCTCTTCTCCTCTTTCTTTTTCCTTGCTCTGCCATTTAAGTCCATTAGTATGCCCCTTACAACCGCCTTGTACGCGTCCCAAACTTTACTGGTTGGTACTTCTTTATTCACGTTGTATTGTATAAAAAACTTAGTCTCTCTTCTCAATGTTTCCATATTCTCACTTTCCTGTAACAAGTCCTCATTTATTCTCCAGGCTTTCCTTTTTCTCCTTTTTCCAAATTTCCACATAATTGGGTTGTGATCTGAGCCTACCATCGGCATTATTTCTACCTCCTTAGTCCATAACGCTAAGTCCTTTGAGGCCCAGATCATATCAATTCTTGATAATGTAAGATGCCTTGCAGAATAAAAAGTAAACTGTCTGGTTTTAGGATATTCTCTCCTCCATACGTCTTCGAGAGTCTCTTGTTGAATCAACTCAAAAAAAAGCTTTGGCTTTTTTTTTTTTTTTTTTTTTTTTTTTTTTTTTGAGAAATGGGAGGTGGGAGGAAAACTGTGGCAGTTTGAGAACTACTGAAGTATAATAAAAGTATAAAAGAGAGGGGTGACTTTACCGGGGGAGGAAGAGAAATGTGAATTTATAAGCAGTTAGATTAATTGATTGAGATATATATAGATATGTATAGGTTAACTGATAGAGAATAATTAATGATAAGGTTTAAACATGAGGATTGACTAACTAACAATATTTTCTTTCTTTGACAAGATTTATATGCACCAAACTGAATGTATAGAAGAGTTAAATTGATTGACTATCTGAGGAGTTATATAGAATTACCATAAAAAGATGAAATGAGTAATACATAGAGAACAAATCAAATTGTTTGATTTAAATGTGGGAAATTTTTATGGTTTATGATATATAGGTTTATATAGAAATATTCAAAACTGGAAAATGGGATAAATTGTTTATCTAAAGACGTATAGTTTGGGTGTATAATAAGTAAGGGAGTTAAAGATGTACTGCTTAATATAATGGAGAATGTATATCTGTTTTAGACAGAGGAATTTAATAGAAGTAAGGGAAAAGGGACAGAGGGTGGGAAAGCTGTTGGAAGTCAACAAAAGGGGGGGAAAGGGAGGGGGTTAGAAATGAAAAATTAGGGGAAAATTGATTGTAATGTAAAAATAAAAATGTTCTAACCCAATAAAATTTTTCAAAAAAAAAAAAAAAAAAAAAGCTTTGGCAATAGTCCTCTTTTCTTTTGTGCTTTTGTAGTCTTTTTGTCTAGTTCCAAATCTGTCACTCCATTGAAATCTCCAGCAAGAATTATCTGGTCATATACAAGATCGTCTAGGTGCTTCCTTAAATCCTCAAAGAAGCTTTCCTTTGCACCATTAGGTGCATAAAGTCCGACTACCAACACTCTCTTTAAGTTCCAATTACATTCCACTGCTACAAATCTAGCTTCCACATCTCTCATAACAAGTTTTGGCTGCAGCTCCTCTTTTATATACAACACCACTCCTCTTTTTTTCTTGTTGGAAGCCGCTACAAATTCTTTGCCCAATTTTCCAGATTTTAAATATTTTACATCCTGTTTTCTAATATGGGTCTCCTGCAAACAAACAATATCACATTTTTGTTTTAATAGCCAATGAAAAATATTTTTTCTCTTATTCGGTGAGTTTAGTCCATTTACATTCCAAGATAATACTTTACACTCCATATTCATGGTTTTGTTGGTAAGTCTTTTTCATTGTCCTTGATAAATCTCTCCATCTCCCGCTCAGATCTGATGCGTTTTTTTGCCCCTCCAAACTCAAAGGACACTCCTTCCGGTAACTCCCATCTGTATCTGATATTCATGTCCTTCAACGTCTGAATTAGCACTCTATATTTTTTCCTGTCCAATAACACTGATCTGGGCAGTTCCTTCATTATAATAATCGTCTTGCCATCAATCTCCAATGGATCTTGAAATTGTTTTGTCACAATCCTCTCTTTCATATTTCTAGTTGTAAACTGCACAATCACATCCCTTGGTAGTTTCCTCTGGGTTGCAATTCTCGAGTTCACACGATACGCCACATCTAGGATAGCCACAATTTCCTCCTCCTCCTTCCCCAGGTAATCAGCCAACACCTCAGTCATCTGTTCTTGCGCTGACTTCCCTTCCACTTCTGGCAGACCACGAAAACGAAGCTGCTTCTCCATGTGTTTAGTTTCTGCAACTGACATCCTCCCCTTCACCAGCCTCATCTCTGTTTGTTGCGTGTCTATTAAATTCTCCATCGCGTCTTCTACTGTTTTAACTCTCTGCTGCGTTCCTTGTAATTCACTGCTAATCGTTTCCACGCCTTTTTTCACTTCTGACAGCTCCGACTTTACTGTCTGTGTAACTTCCTTGACCTCTTTAATAAGCTCCAATTTCGTGTCCTTAAGTTCTTTCATCATGTCTATAAGTTTTTTGTCCAAATTTTCTATTGCCGATTGCCACTCTTTTTTCGACATCGTGGGGCTTGCTTTAGCTCGCTCCCACGAATCTGCTCTCTTCCTCAGCTCCGTGGCGTATAATTAAACGTTTTCCTTTTTTTTTAAATGTCCCAATCTTTGCCAAAATTAATTTTTTATATCCAAAATGTCGGGCGTCTTTTCTCTATGGTTTCTCTATGTTATTGTAATCCAAGATGGCCTACTTCCTCTTCCGCTGAAGCCACGACCCTTCCACTTTCAAAGATGGCGATTCCCCACTTCCTGTCCTTTGGCAAGGGCCGCTTCCCTCCAGCCACTCTATTGTTGTTACGCACTTCCTGTCTCCCGTCTTCCCACAGCAGGTCTCGCGATGGTGTCTTTTTCCCACAGCTCCAAAACCACAGGTATTCAAAACAATAGTCCGATTTTTGTAATAACTTCTTTAAACTTAGTCTCTTTTAAAATACAACTCCTGCCGAGTCTTCACCTCCTTTTCACTAGTCTGTTGCAGTTTAAAAATCTACTTTCTTTCCTCTCTGTTTTTATCAATCTGTCCCGTTTCAAGAGATAGTGATCTTTACCTTCTCTTCAACTTTCTCGGGTTGTAATCGCTGTTTCGATCTTAAATTCTCCTCTCGACTTCCCTCCCCGATCGAAGCTTGGGTATGTAGGTCTTATGCCAGCCGAATTGGCCCCAAAATTGCCGCAGAGATTATAGCCGACCCGTCGCAAGGTGGGACCTCAAGGATCGGGGGGGAGACTCCTTGTGTAGAGCCCCCCCTCGTCCGAGATCTAGCTCACCCTAGGGTCTTGAGCGTTCTTTGCCTGCTCCCCGCCTGAGAGCAGTCGGCCGCGGGTTATTTTCACCCCTCCGGCCGGTTAAAACGGCAATCCGGTCAGCTCCACAAATGAAGCTGCGTTAGACCTCCATGAATCCCAAACCGGAAGTCCCGTATGAACATTTCTTCATTGATGGTTGTTGTGGGTTTTCCAGGCTGTATTGCCGTGGTCTTGGCATTGTAGTTCCTGACGTTTCGCCAGCAGCTGTGGCTGGCATCTTCAGAGGTGTAGCACCAAAAGACAGAGATCTCTCAGTGTCACAGTGTGGAAAAGATGTTGGCAGGTCATTAATATCTACTCAGGAGGGGTGAGGTTGAGCTGAGTCATCCTGTAAGAGTTTCCCAGGGTGTGGAACGCTAATGGCGGGAGGCTTCACTGTATCCTGAGGAGGTTCTTTTGCATATGGATTGGTGCACATCAAGCACAAATAGTGCTGTGCAAAGCAAGATTCAATCCTTGTTTGTGGTGTCTGTCTCACCCGATGTCCCTGCCCGATGGACAATCAGCCGCTTCCATTTCACACGTTGTGTGGTCACATGGTGCTTCCTCAGGGGCAAGTGGTTTCACTAAATATAACAAGAACACAGATATGCTGCTACATACATTGCTACATACACTTAATTTTCTCATTAGGAATGTGAATCATGACTCGTTACTTACTGCACAGGTTACATTCATGCAATCGATCAGCCATTACAGCTCCGTAAATGATTCCTCCAATGTCAGCATGGCTACACAAACCACTCTCCTCCCTTAAATAGAATGCCCAGGCGCATACCAATTCAAATCCAAGGGACCTTAAAGGGAACACCAATCTTACAGAAAATCACCTTAAAGGAGAACACCAATATTACAGAAAATCACTCTTACAGAAAACAGGAAAGATCCCATTCGTTATTCAAACCTGAAGGATTCATAGTTTTCAAGTTAAAGATCCATTTTGCCTCCTTCTGTAGCAATATCCTTTGCAGGGATCTATTGCTCTGATTGCCTATGGTTTCCAAAACCGAAAATCTAAGATCCTCAACAATATGCTTCTTGGATTGCCAATGCATCACCAGCGAAGCCTCTATTATCCCTCTCCTAATCTTCGACAGATGTTCTTGGATTCTGATCCTAACACATCATGTGGTGCTGCCAATATAAAAATTGGAGCACGGACATTTGATAATATACACCACCCCAGCAGAACTGCAAGTGGAGAAGTGTCTTAATTTTACAGTGACGTCCTTGGATATAATCAACTCCTGTCCCTCTATAGCCAATCTGCAGACACTACAGTGACCACAACGAAAATGTCCCAGGGGGGATGGGTGCACCAGCATGTCTCTAACATTTTTAGTTCGTCTGTAACCAATAAACGGAATGGTTTCACAGCCAGGTAAGTATTCTATCAAGTACCAATGTTTCCTAATGATCTCACTAATGGCCAGAGCTCTGTTGTTATACTCAATGGCCCAGAATAGTCTACTACTCCTCTTCCTATCCTTCTGCCTATCCCGCAATAAAGTACTCCTACCCACTCCCGCTGCTCTCCTGCGTGCCTGCTCAATGATTTTCCTGGGGTAACCTCTCTCCTGAAATTGTCTACTCAACCCCACACTTTCTCTAAAGTAGTCCTGCGTCTCTGAGGAATTATGTTTTATCCGCAGAAACTGTCCATAAGGGACATTGTTCCGTAGTCTCGCCGGGTGGTGTGACTGGTATTGTTAGCCTGGTGTTTTTCAGAACTGGAAACCATGCTCTGTTCATTCTTAAGGTTTCTTCTTTCCTGTTGAAGTTTTGCTTATGCTTGTGAATTTCAATGGCTCAAAACACTCTACACCCAACAATAGCCCTGCGGAGAAGATTAGCACATCAAGCACCAATCCATATGCAAAAGAACCTCCTCAAGATACAGTGAAGCCTCCCGCCATTAGCATTCCACACCCTGGGAAACTCTTACAGGATGACTCAGCTCAACCCCACCCCTCCTAAGTAGATATAAATGACCTGCCAACACCTTTTCCACACTGTGACACTGAGAGATCTCTGTCTTTTGGTGCTACACCTCTGAAGATGCCAGCCACAGCTGCTGGCGAAACGTCAGGAACTACAATGCCAAGACCACGGCAATACAGCCCAGAAAACCCACAATAACCATCGTTCTCCGGCCGTGAAAGCCTTCGACAATACATCGGTGTATTATACAATTTACAGGTGGATACATTACAGATATATTATGTTGGCTGACAAAGTGCTTCGCCAGCAACCCGCAGAGCTGGAGCTCTTTACAGTAAAAGACTCTGCATGCTTATATATTACTCAGTAGCCTATCACCACACAGTGCTGACTGACTGTGCCAGTCCAGGTGTCCTTGACATTTACAGAGAAGTACATCACCTGGCTGGTATCACATGATAGCTACCTGTCATCACTCTGTTACTACTGATGACACAGATCAGTCACTGCTAGCTGCCTCATCTGTTTGTTTACTTTATTATCTTGACAGCCCTCCCCAACCAACCGGGAGGGACAGGATTCAGCATCAGGATGGGGGGAATCCTAAATGTGTGCAGTAGCAGAACCTATGGGCTGGCCATTCCTCCTGAGATCCCTAGAGCACCACCCCACCATACACAGAGAACTGGCCTGAGTAGGCAGGACAGGTGCACATAATAAAGAAACTGTAAGCAAATGAAAAAGAAAAGAAAAAGGTGAGCCCTCAGCCGAGGTGCCCACTTAGCTTGGCCCCAGGGCCTGGCAGTGGCCCTGAGACCAGGAGGGTAGAGCCCTACCTCCACACATACAGATACCTGACCTGAGCAAGCAGGACAGGTGCACAAAATAAAAAAGAGCAGAATAATAAACTCAAAAAGAAAGAACAAGGTGAGCCCTCAGCAGAGGTGCCCACTTAGCTTGGCCTCAGAGCCTGGCAGTGGCCCTGAGACCAGGGGTGTAGAGTCCTACCTCCCCACGCACAGAGAGACCTGACCTAAGCAAGCAGGACAGGTGCACAAAATTAAAAAATAGAATAATAAACTCAAAAAGAAAGAGCAACATGAGCTGTCAGCCGAGGTGCCCACTTAGCTTGGCTGCAGAGCTTGGCAGTGGCCCTGAGACCAGGGTGGTAGAGCCCCACACCCCACACAGACACCTGACCTGAGCAGGCAGGACTGGTGCACAAAATATAAAACCCAGAATGAATAAAGAGAAAGAAAGAAAATCCCAGGGGAAAAAAGTGTACGCCTCAGTCAAGCTAGTCCGCAGGCCAGAGCCAAGTGGCCCAGGCCCTGGGTGGGGCTGAGGTGGGGTGGAGGAAAAAGGCACCCTTCTCAGCAAAGCCAGGAGTGAAGCTGGAGAGGCTTTTCAGTCTCTCTTTCCCACCAGCACCAGCCAAGCAGCCAAGCTCACACTAATCCAGTCTCCCTCTCTCTCCCTCCAATTCCAGCAATAGTCACTCTCCCACTGCTGAAACTGAAAGCAGGAGGCAAAAAGCTGTGCCGTATATAGCAAAACGGTCCCATAGAGCAGAACAGGAGCTCTCTGGTTGGCAGTCAGAGCTGCTTAACAGGGTTTGGAGGGATGAGATTGGAGTTCCCATGGCTACAAAAGACCCATCTCCCCTCTGCTCTTGGCTCCCATGTAACAGACTGGGAGCTCCACGGTTAGAAGGGAGACTTGCCTATCAAGGTTAGGTGGGCTAAGATTGGGGTTTCCACAGCAACGAAAGGTCTGCAGCCATTCCAGGCCTCTGTTGCCTAGGAAATCAATTGATTGGCACCAGCCTGTCTGGGCTCATGAACCGCTCATGAAACGCACGAATCAGGCCTAGAAAGTCATGGGGTTTGTTAACATGCGGTCGCACGAACCATATTTTTCCGAACCACAAAATGGTCAGGTTTGTGCATTTTTTGGGTTCGTATTGCGATTCGTGCCCACCTCTAGTCACAATAATATCAAGCATACAGCAGAGTACCCAACACTAGAATGTCCATGCGAAGCACCAATTATTTAGAGCACCCTGTGAAGGACAGAGCTAAGTCCATCCCTTTGTTATAAATCTGCCAATCTCCTTCTAACACAGGGCCAAGCTACACATGACGAATGACACTTGAACGGCAATTGGATTGAGTGGAGGGCAAGTGAACAGGGAGAAATACACTTGCTGTTCAAGTGTCATTCGTCATGTGTAGCTTGGCCCTCAGTCTGTGTATTGAAGAAGCCAGGAACAGCCAATCAGGACCCTTGGGACTCTCAGAGGGAGATGGGAGGGGAAGTCGGAAGAGTAAGAAGGAATGCTTTAACTGCCACTTTGTTAGATAAGGATTAGAAGTCAACAGGCAGGTCAAGAAAAGCTCTGTCATAGTCTGTCTCAGGCAGATGCAGGGCAGGCGGGTTTAGTGTGACTGACTGCAACAGGAAATGCCTGATGAGAGAAGGGGCAGGGAGGTAAATCTGTTGCCACCTCACCTTGATTGGCTGAGCTTCCTTAGTCCTACCAGTCAGGCCTCATGACACATTTAAATTCATGTGGTCTGAGGCAAACTGGTCTGTGGCCCATGGCTTGAAACCATGACCTCACCTGTTATAGTCTGCCCACAGGCAGATGCAGGACAGGTGGTTTTAGTGTGATTGCCAGCAGGGACACGCAGTGGTTGTTAAGCTTAGTCTTCCTAGTCAGTGGGAAGCTAAGGAGCCGACTGTGTGTTTAGCTCCAGTCTATCTAATGTTTTAGAAACCTAAAGGAAACTTGTTAACCCTACTCTCAAATAATGGATTGTCAAGCTCGCTGAAACTGTTTCTCCACATACCGTCACAAATATGAGTTCAAGAAATGATGCTACTGATGGGAGGGGAGGGGTGTGGTGGGAGTTAATCTGCAAAATTCAATAGCATGCTACTTCAAAGAACATTTTTGGGTTTTATTACCTGCTGTACATTCTCACAAAATAAAAACCCTCATTGTTGCTCTTGCTAAAATCCCCTCCTGCCACTTACATACCTACACTTACAATGTGCAATATATTTGATTTAAGGAAGGGGAGATAAGAGGTCAAAAGTAGAAGAAGAGGAGAAAAGCAGGTGTTGTTGGTCAATGGAGAACCTGTGGGGTCAGCCTGCTCTGGAAGGGGTTGCACTCCCCCTGAAGTAGTAGGTTGGTAGTTTGGGGGTGCTGCTAGATCCTGGCCTATAGCTGGAGGTTCTGTGGCATATAGCACCTTTTATCAGCTTCCTCTGACACACTTCATGCAGCCATTCCTCAGACAGCCTGACCTGGCCATGGTGATCTGTGTTTTGATCACATTCAGGTTAGGTTAACTCTTCATGGAACTGTTTCTGAAAAACAGACTGCATATCTGGAAACTTCAAATGGTCCTGGCTATTTTCAGAGGTTGGTTTCAATGATTATATAATCATCCCTACCAATGTTGCATATCTAAGAGTTTGGGTTAGTTCTGCATTGGTTCTAGTTGTTCTGTGGAAGTTAACAGTAAATGTTTTTAAGATCTGTGCTGGAGACTGTGCTGGAAACCACTTTATTCCTGGCCTAATAAAAGGAAACCTTTTATTAAAAGTTTGTTCTTTAGCAAGTGTGTTACAACTGGTGACAGCAGTGACAAGATGGCCAACGCCTTACTGACCGAGAAGAAATTTACTGGTTGTGCAGATGGGCCTTGATTCAGCAATAACCATGTCTATCTTTAGCTTGGTGAATGAGAGGAGTGGCCAGAAGGCAGCATCATAGCTGGCAGTGTTTTTAGATGGGAATCCCAAGGCATTTTACCTGTAGCTCCCATGTGCAGAATGTGGTTCCTACAGGCAGTCCTGCAAACACTTAAACAGCCAGCATGAGGGTGACCGTGCCCTTCTGAAGGAATGTCAAGTAAGGAGGAAGGAAGGGGATCTCTTTGTGTCCCATGCCAATTTCTTTTAAACATTTTATTTCTATTAAAAGTCTAGAATTTAGAGCCTAGGGAGCAAAAGGTCACAGAGTTCCAAGGGGACCAGCGACTTACTCATTATACCTTCCTCATGCATGCAGTCCCAGAGATGCATGACATTACTTCCCAGAAGTGATGTCATCATGCCAGCCATGAGCATGCTCCTGCGCTTTGAGTGGGGCTAATTCTGGCCTTTTGGGAGCCAAAATTGGCAACAATGAAGCACAGTAACATGCTTGCAGCTGGTGCGATGACATCACTTCAGGAAGTAGCATTGTCGCATCCTGCCAGGAGCGTGCCTAGTGTGCAATTCCTTGGGTTGCCTTTTAGTGGCAGGCAATCACCGGGGGCGGGGTTTGCTACCTCCCACCCATTGACAGCAATCAGCGGGCAACCAGGGAAACCCCCAGGAGATTACCCACCACTAGCAGGCATCTGGTAAGCTTAGCCACAGAGCATGGACAGTTGGTAAAATTGCTCCTATATTACCAACTGCCAGAGCCCCATCCCCTCAGTCAGTCTGGCCTGCAGCAGGTGAGAGGCAGCCTAGGGCCTGACTATTGATTTCTTTGCAGGTATGTGATGGGTAGGGTTGCCAGGTCCAGGATGGGAAATTCCTGGAGATTTGGGGGGTGGAGCCTGGAGAGGGTGGGATTTGGGGAGGGGGGCACAGCAGGGTATAATGCATTAGAGTCCATCCTCCAAAGCAGCCATTTTCTCCAGGGGAACTGATCTCTGTCACCTGGAGATTAGTTGTAATTCCAGGAGATCTGTAACTACCTCCTGGAGGCTGGCAACCCTATGGGCCCAACAAGGGGGAAATTAAATGTTTGAATTTCCCTTTTAGAAGACATTATAAAGAAGGGGTTTGTCAAAATGTTAGATATTGAGTCAGTCTGACATTCAGGAGGCGAGAGAAGGCCTAGACTCTGAGAGAATGGCTTATTTCTTTGTAGGCCCAAGCTGGAAACAGAGCACCTCAAGAGCAGGAGCCTTGAAGAGCACAAAAGGGAAGAGGCAGCCCTGCGCTTCTTCTGTAGATTAACATTTTGGACTTTGTAGTACAGGAAACTACTTGTTAGAGCTTGCCTTTGTTCAGGATACCTTTCTGAAGGGCATGGAAGAACCTGTCTTAACAAATATTGCTATATTCATAGTAATTGTGATTAAGTTATACCTGTAGTTGGAAAGTTGCAGGGTTTATGATAAATGTTTGTTACTTTGAATGTTCTCATATTTTGATTGTTTTCTTTGTAAAGCAATTTCATGATTATTTGCTAAGCCACGGGGATGCTGAAATTTATTGACTTGAATCCCATCCCAACTCTCCAATTGGAGAAGATAATTTAGGAGAGGGGTCTATGTTGCTAGGGTTCTGCTGGGTTACATAGAGGGGAAAAATGGCTCCTGAACAGGGACAGCACCATCCTGTGGCATACTGATATTGCAAATATCAGCATTAGTAAATTCGCTCAAAAATATTGTTAAAAACATTTTTGTGATAACAATGAATCAGTTTGACCCAGATTGCTCAGTTAGGCTGGGTAGGATTCATTTTGAGGTTACTGAAAGAGAATTAATGGATGCTTTGAATGAATATAGTGCTGTAAGTTTAAAAGAATTCAGAGTGCAAGACTGGGTATTGCATTTTGTGAATATAGTAAAAGGTGTGCAGGTAAAATTATAAGATCTGAATGTAAACAGCTTAAATTAAATGGCAAATGAAGTGTGTTCTCCATGGAGTTAGGCAGGGCTTTTTTTCTGGGAAAAGAGGTGGTGGAACTCAGTGGGTTTCCAGCACAGGGGGCAACTCCTGGCAGGAGGTGGTTCCCCTGGTACTACATGCATGCATGTAAAGAGCGCGCACACTCCCAGGACTGCACAATGATGTCACTTTGGGTCAGCTGGAATAAGGGGAGAGTTTTTAAAAGTTTATATCACCCTCGGTGAAAATGGTCACATGGTCAGTGGCCCCACCCCCTGTCTGGAGATCAGGAGGTAGGACCACCGGCCATGTGACCATTTTCAAGAGGTGCCGGAACTCCATTCCACCATGTTCCTGCTGAAAAAATGCCCTGGAGTTAGGGAAAAAATCTCCTTTAGTGGAAATGTAACACCTGGAGGGAACCTGGTCACTGAACCTACAGCTAGTATTTTCCACATACACTACTTTCAGAGAGGAACACAGTTTCCCCTCCAGACCCTCAAGCACAGTCTACACACTCCTTGTCACTGTCTCTGAAGAGGTTCATTGAGTAATCATGCAGCATATGATAAAGTCTAATGAGGCTGCTACTGTTTATGCTCATATACCCTTCAAATGTTTTTTCTGGTCTTTCATCAAAACCCATTGGTGAGGGTGCCTTCATTTATTGACTTGAACTCCCCCCCCCCACCAGAATTCTGCTGGGTTACATCTGCATATTTGTTTATGTGCTCTGAGAAGGCCAATTGATCTTCCAAGTGTCAATTTAAACGAAGCTGATCTTGTACAACCAAATGTGGAGCTGGCAATGCAGAGAGGGCAGGCCATGAAGGAATCTTGTGTGAAAAACCAGTTTATAACAGAATTAAGAGGGGAGCTCCAAACCTTCTTTGTTAAAGAAGATGCCATTTTAGACAAATAGAGTATAGAGTGTGGAGTGTAGAATGAAACAAAAAGAATGTTTCATTAATGGCATCTGCTGTTAATTCCAGTGGCTCTTTCATGATGTTAGCAGCCATCCAGGAACAACTTACCACACTGGTGGCCGAACAGTTAGAAAATAGTTAGAAAAGGCCAACTTGCAAGCAATTAGCAAGCAGTTTTGGAGGAAAAGAGCAGCAGTAGATCCCAAGGGAGTCCCAGGACAAATGACATCTACGAACAATATGGAGGAAAAGCTCCCTGGAGGTGGAATTATCCAAGCAAAGGAAAGATGCACCAGGGAAACTAAAAATTGCTAATGCAAAAGGGCTATCACCAGCAACTGTAAGAATGGCCCTGGTGAAGAGCAAGCCAGGCATCTGTTTCTATGTGAATGGTAACAGTGATAGCTGGGAAACATCAATGCTATTGGATTCAGGGTCTGAAATAAGCCTCATCTGTAGTGTGCATCCAGCTCTTAATGTAAAGGAAATGGATGCAGCTGGGGTTAAATTGGTGACTATTGTTGACAAGCCACTGTGAACAGAAGGAGCAACTGGGCTCTCAGCGATATTGAGGTATCTGAAGACTACACAGACTTTCACAGTCACCACAGGTATTTCTAATATACTTGTTCTTTGGGGTAGATTTAATGTGGGAACACCGTAAGGATGCCTGGGCTGTCAGCAGAATACATTCGATCTTGGAAAATGTTCAGATACCTCTTCTGACTGTGAATGTTAAAAAAATCTGGACCTCAACAGGCAGAACTACAGGATTAGGAAGGCTTATACCATGCCAGCATAGTGAGAAAGAGCAACTGTTTACTATAGTGGCCTATAGTGAAGTGCTGGTGGAGCCTAGACTTCATGCCCTGGTACCTCTGAGTATATACAGTTGTCGCAAGGAAAGTATTAAATTGTTTGGCCCTAACACCATCCATTCAACAAAACCTTATTGCAAGCTGGTCCGGAATGGGAGTTCTGGATTAGAGCACTTAATGTGAGGAGCCAGGAAGTATAACTCACAAAGGCTCAGACCTTGGGAATAATATCTAAGGTAACTGTTGTATCAGACCTCTTCAAGATGTGGAAGTTAAGTGCTGTGCAGAAGCAATACCAGCAAGTGAACTGAGTATTGATTTGACAGAAGAAGTAGTAGAAAGCATGCCTAAGAAGCAACTGGAACAGAAACTCCTGGAATATGCAAGTATGTTTTCACACAATAATGAACTTGGGAGATATAATAAAGTCCACCATCAGATAGTGCTAAAGCCAGGAAGTTTCCAGTGAAGCATCATCTGCATCAAATCCCTTTATAATATCAGCACACTGTGAAAGAAAAGTTAACTAACATGCTGAATGAAGGCTTAATAGAACATTCTGCATCACCCTGGGCTTGCCCAATAGTCACAAAAAAACCAATGAAGATCTGGAGATCTACATTGACTATAGAAGACTAAACAAGCAAAATTCAAAATAGCTATCTACTTCCAAACATAGAAGATATATTTGATAAAGTGACTAGTGCAAAGTTTTTTAATAGTCTTGATTTGGTAACCAAATATAACTAAATTCAAGTGGCTCTGGAAAATGAGGGGGGAAACTGCCTTGTTACACCCTATGGATTATTTCAGTACCACAGCTTAATGAATGTCACAAGTACTTTTCAAAGTGTTGTTAATGACTTTTTGATAGTGTTGAAATTTGAAAACATCCTCATCTACGTAGATGACTTCGTCTGTTTCCATGAAACATGGGAGGAACATTTGTTGGGCCAGGAAAAAGATTCTGAAGTTATTCAAAGAGCATGAAACAGCATTTGAGTCACTGAAGAATAGACTGCTCAGTTATGTAATCCTTAGATTTCCAGATTAATGGTAATATCTGATATTTCAGATCGGTTTATGATGAACTTATTAATTAATAACCTCCGTAAGGTCCCATCATTAACTTTGATCTTTTTTTTTTGAAAAAAATTTTATTGGGTTAGAATATTATTATTTTTACATTACATTCAATTTTCCCCAAATTTTTCGTTTCTAACCCCCTCCCTTTCCCCCCCTTTTATTGACTTCCAACAGCTTTCCCACCCTTTGTCCCTTTTTCTCTAACTTCTATTAAATTCCTCTGTCTAAAACAGATATACATTCTCCTTTATATTAAGCAGTACATCTTTAACTACTTTTCTTGTTATACACCCAAACTGTACGTCTTTGGATAAACAATTTATCCCATTTCCCAGTTTTGAATATTTCTATATATCATAAACCTATATATCATAAACCATAAAAATTTTCCACATTTAAATCAAACAATTTGATTTGTTCTCTATATATTACTCATTTCATCTTTTTATGGTAATTCTATATAGCTCATCACATAATCAATCAATTTGACTCTTCTGTACATTCAGTTTGGTGCATATAAATCTTATCAAAGAAAGAAAATAATATTAGTTACTCAATCCTCATGTTTAAACCTTATCATTAATTATTCTCTATCAATATTCTATCAGTTAACCTATACATATCTATATATATATCAATCTATTAATCTAACTGCTTATAAATTCACATTTCTCTTCCTCCCCCGGTAAAGTCACCCCTCTCTTTTATACTTTTATTATACTTCAGTAGTTCTCAAACTGCCACAGTTTTCCTCCCACCTCCCACTTCTTCTCCAAATATTGTTTCAGCTTCTCCCAGCCTGTGTTAAACTGCCCTGAGTCCAGATCTCTCAATTTTCTTGTCATCTTGTCCATTTCAGCCATATACAGCAATTTGTAGATCCAATCTTCAATAGTTGGCACTTCTTGTACTTTCCATTTCTGCGCGTACAAAAGTCTAGCTGCTGCAGTCATATAAAATATCAACGTCCTATGATGGGCTGGAATTCCCTCCATTCCCAGGTTTAGCAGCAGGAGTTCTGGGTTCTTATTTATTTGAAACTGTAAAATTTCACTCATTTCTCTTATTATTTCCCCCCAGTACTGCCTAGCTACCTCACACGACCACCACATATGATAGAGGGAGCCCTCATGCTTCCTACATTTCCAGCATTTATTAGAAGCGTTCAAGTTCCCTAGCGCAATCTTCTTTGGTGTCATGTACCAACGATAGATCATTTTGTAAATATTCTCTTTGATATTTGTACATGTCGTTATCTTCATTGTAGTTTTCCACAAGTATTCCCATGCCTCCATTGTTATTTCTTTATTGAAATTTATAGCCCATTTCACCATCTGTGTTTTAACTATCTCATCCTCAGTATACCATTTCAACAGTACTTGGTATACCTTGGATATTCTTTTCTTGTCTTCTTTAAGAAGGGTCTGCTCTAGTTCCGAGTTCTCTGTTCGTATACCCCCCTTTGCAGAGTCCGTATTGTATAAGTCTCTAATCTGTCTATACTGGAACCAATCATAGTTAGGTGATAGTTCCTCTTGCGTCTTTATTCTAAGTTTAGATACTTCAGTTTTAGTTATTTCTTTGTACGTTAAACATTGTTGTTCATTATCGACAGCTCTCGGATCTATCACCTCGTATGGAACCACCCACAAGGGGGTTCCTTCTTGTAGGTAAATTCTATACTTCTTCCAGATTGTATATAAACTTCTCCTTACAAAATGATGCAGGAACATCGAGTTGACCTTTACTTTGTCATGCCATAGGTATGCGTGCCATCCAAAAAAATTTTTATATCCCTCTAGGGCTAATAGTTTCTTATTCTTTAATGTCATCCACTCTTTTAACCAAACTAGGCAGATTGCATCATGATAAAGTCTCAGGTTGGGCAGTTGCATTCCACCTCTTTCCTTTGCATCTTGTAAAACTTTTACTTTCACTCGAGGCTTCTTGCCTGCCCAAACAAAATCTGATATTTTCCTCTGCCATTTTTCAAATTGTTTAGAGTCTCTGATGATTGGTATTGTCTGTAGCAAAAACATTACTCTTGGTAACACATTCATCTTAACTGCTGCAATCCTGCCCAACCATGACAGGTTCAATCTATTCCATTTGATCAAGTCTCTCTCTATCTGAGTCCATAATTTTTCATAATTATTCTTGAACAAATCTATATTTTTTGCAGTCAGCTCAACTCCCAAGTATTTCACCTTACTAGTTACTTCACAATCCGTTGTTTCCATTAACAATTGTTGTTTCTGCTTAGTCATGTTTTTGCATAATATCTTTGACTTCTTTTTGTTAATGAAGAAACCTGCCAAATCTCCAAACTCCTTGATCTTGTCTATCACTTTTGGCATGTTCTCCAGTGGGTCTTCTACAATTAACATTATGTCATCTGCAAATGCTCTGACCTTATATGAATAGTCCTTTATTTTTATTCCTCGTATTTCCTCATCTTGTTGTATTTGTATCATCAGAATCTCCAATACTAAAATGAACAACAATGGAGATAACGGGCAACCTTGTCTTGTTCCTTTACTAATCGTCAATTTCTTGGTCAGTTCATCATTCACTACAATTGCTGCAGTCTGGTCTCTATAAATTTCCTTAATTGCTCTGACGAATCTTTCTCCCAGTTGTAGCTTTTCCATAGTGGCAAACATAAAGTCCCAGTTTAAATTGTCAAACGCTTTTTCAGCGTCTACAAAGAAGAAACCAACCTCTTTGTCACAACGCTTGTCATAATATTCAATAGCATTGATCACTATCCTTAAATTGTCTCTTATTTGTCTATCTGGCAAAAAGCCTGCTTGTTCCTCCTCTATGACTTCCGAGAGCCACCCCTTCAATCTCTCCGCCAATATCTTCGCAAAAATTTTATAGTCATTGTTAAGTAGTGATATAGGTCTGTAATTTTTCACGTTAGTCAGGTCTTGGCCCTCTTTTGGGATCAATGATATATTCGCTTCACTCCAAGTATCTGGAATCCTTTGATCCCTAAAAACTCCATTCATCACCTCTTTTAGGAATGGTGCCAGTTCATTGGCCATTGTCTTATAAAATTTAGCCGTAAGTCCATCTGGCCCTGGCGCCTTTCCTAAATTTGCGGATTGTATTGCCTTGCTTATTTCCTCATCAGTTACTTCACTGTTCAACTTATTTCTCCAAGCTTCCGAGATTTCTGGAAGTTTGGTTTTCTCCAGATATGATGCTATTGATTCTTTGTTTACTTCTTTTTTATTATACAGCTTAGCATAGAATTTATAAAAAGCTCTACTAATGGTAGTCTGCTCCAAGTACGTTTTATTTTCTTCACAGATTTTATTTATTATTTTCTTTTCCCTTTTC
This sequence comes from Eublepharis macularius, assembly GCF_028583425.1. Taxonomy (NCBI): domain Eukaryota; kingdom Metazoa; phylum Chordata; class Lepidosauria; order Squamata; family Eublepharidae; genus Eublepharis; species Eublepharis macularius. Next base: position 124,166,230 of record NC_072792.1, read on the forward strand.
TTCTTCAATTGCCATGCCAAATATTTCCCAGGTTTATTAGCACCCTCGAACGCTTTTTGATTCAGTCTTTTAAGGTTCCACTCCAATTCTTTATTACTCATTGCTGTTAGCTGTTCTTGAAGAATTTTAATTTCCTGGTATATTTTCTTTTTCCCTGGTCTCTTTTTTAACTGTGTTTCTTTGGCTTTTATTTTCTCCTCGATCTCTTGTCTTTTCTCCTCTTTCTTTTTTCTTGCTCTGCCATTTAAGTCCATTAGTATGCCCCTTACAACCGCCTTGTACGCATCCCAAACTTTGTTGGTTGGTACTTCTTTATTCACGTTGTATTGTATAAAAAACTTTGTCTCTCTTCTCAGTATTTCCATATTCTCTCTTTCCTGTAACAAGTCCTCATTTATTCTCCAGGCTTTCCTTTTTCTCCTTTTTCCAAATTTCCACATAATTGGGTTGTGATCTGAGCCTACCATCGGCATTATTTCTACCTCCTTAGTCCATAACACTAAGTCTTTTGAGGCCCAGATCATATCGATTCTTGATAGTGTAAAATGCCTTGCAGAATAAAAAGTAAACTGTCTAGTTTTAGGATATTCTCTCCTCCATACATCTTCGAGAGTCTCTTGTTGAATCAACTCAAAAAAGAGCTTTGGCAATAGTCCTCTTTTCTTTTGTGCTGTTGTAATCTTTTTGTCTAGTTTCAAGTCTGTCACTCCATTGAAGTCTCCAGCAAGAATTATCTGGTCATATGCAAGATCGTCTAAATGCTTCCTTAAATCCTCAAAGAAGCTTTCCTTTGCACCATTAGGTGCATAAAGTCCGACTACCAACACTCTCTTTAAATTCCAATTGCATTCCACTGCTACAAATCTAGCTTCCACATCTCTCATAACAAATTTTGGCTGCAGCTCCTCTTTTATGTACAACACCACTCCTCTTTTTTTCTTGTTGGAGGCCGCTACAAATTCTTTGCCCAATTTTCCAGATTTTAAATATTTTACATCCTGTTTTCTAATATGGGTCTCTTGCAAACAAACAATATCACATTTTTGTTTTAGTAGCCAATGAAAAATATTTTTCCTCTTATTCGGTGAGTTTAGTCCATTTACATTCCAAGATAATACTTTACACTCCATATTCATAGTTTTGTTGGTAAGTCTTTTTCATTGTCCTTAATAAATCGCTCCATCTCTCGCTCAGATCTGATGCGTTTTTTTGCCCCTCCAAACTCAAAGGACACTCCTTCCGGTAGCTCCCATCTGTACCTGATATTCATGTCCTTCAAAATCTGAATTAGCACTTTATATTTTTTCCGGTCCAATAACACTGATCTGGGCAGTTCCTTCATTATAATGATCGTCTTGCCATCAATCTCCAATGGATCTTGAAACTGTTTTGTCACAATCCTCTCTTTCATGTTTCTAGTTGTAAACTGCACAATCACATCCCTTGGTAATTTCCTCTGGGTTGCAATTCTCGAATTCACACGGTACGCCACATCTAGGATAGCCACAACTTCCTCCTCCTCCTTCCCCAGGTATTCAGCCAACACCTCAGTCATCTGTTCTTGCGCTGATTTCCCTTCCACTTCTGGCAGACCACGAAAACGAAGCTGCTTCTCCATGTGTTTAGTTTCTGCAACTGACATCCTCCCCTTCACCAATCTCATCTCTGTTTGTTGCGTGTCTATTAAATTCTCCATCGCGTCTTCTACTGTTTTAACTCTCTGCTGCGTTCCTTGTAATTCACTACTAATCGTTTCCATACCTTTTTTCACTTCTGACAGCTCCGACTTTACTGTCTGTGTAACCTCTTTAACCTCTTTAATAAGCTCCAATTTCGTGTCCTTAAGTTCTTTAATCATATCTACAAGTTTTTTGTCCAGATTTTTATCCAGATTTTCTATTGCCGATTGCCACTCTTTTTTCGACATCGTGGGGCTTGCTTTAGCTCGCTCCCACGAATCTGCTCTCTTCCTTAACTCCGTGGCGTATAATTAAACGTTTTTCCTTTTTTCAAATGTCCCAATCTTTGCCAAAATTAAATTTTAAAGTGTCCAAAATGTCGGGCGTCTTTTCTCTATGGTTTCTCTATGTTGTTGTAATCCAAAATGGCCTACTTCCTCTTCCGCTGAAGCCGCGACCCTTCCCCTTTCAAAAATGGCGATTCCCTACTTCCTGTCCTTCGGCAAGGGCCGCTTCTCTCCAGCCACTCCATCATTAACTTTGATCTGATCTTACAAAGTGAAGAGTATGGCTTGTTCTTATTGAGTCAATCCATGTTCTGTCGTCTTCCTCTTTTCCTAGTGCCTTCAACTTTTCCTAGCAGTACTGCCTTCTCCAGTGAGCTTTGAGAGCACTAAAAATAGATTAATCCTGGTCCTGGGAGAACATTGTCTAGGAGTCATATACAGCCCCTGTTGTACATCAACAGATATATTGAAGGAAACCTCGGATGAGGAGTTTTAGTATAAGTCAGGAAAAATTATCCATTGATCCTGTTTCAAACTTACTGGTTTATGAGGATCACAAGGTTATTATGCCACCAACCTTACAGAGAAAAGTACAAGAATGTTAATGAAACCGCAAGTCACTTAAGCAAAGCCATGTTGGATCAGGCCAGTGGCCCATCCAGTCCAACATTCTGTCACACACAGTGGCTAGAAATCCAGTGCCATCTAAAGGACTGTCAGTGAGGCCAGGACACCAGAAGCCCTCCCACTGCCTTCCTTCCAGCACCAAGACAACAGAGCACCACCTCCCCACAAAGAGAATACCATCTATCTCCTGTGGCTAATAGCCACTGATGGACCTCTGCTCCATATATTTGTCCAGTCCCCTCTTGAAGCTGGCAATGCTTGTAGCTGCCACCACCTCCTGTGGCAACGAATTCCATGTGTTTATCACCCTTTGTGTAAAGTAGTATTTTCTTCTATCTGTTCTAACCCGACTGCTCAATAATTTCATAGAGTGCCCACGAGTTCTTGTATTGTGAGAAAGGGAGAAAAACACATCTTTCTCTACCTTCTCTAACCCGTGCATTATCTTGTAAACCTCTATCATGTCTCCCCTCAGTCGTCTTTTCTCCAGGCTAAAGAGCCCCAAGCGCCTCAATCTTTCCTCATAGGGAAAGTGTTCCAACCCTTTAATCATTTTAGTTGCCCTTCTCTGTACTTTTTCCAGTGCTATGATATCTTTTTTAAGATGTGGCGACCAGAACTGTACACAGTACTCCAAATGAGGCCTCACCATCGATTTATACAGAGGCATTATGATACCGGCTGATTTGTTTTCAATCTCTTTCCTAATAATCCCTAGCATAGCATTAGCTTTTTTTATGGCAGTCGCACACTGTGCTGACGTTTTTAGTGAGTTATCTATCATGACTCCAAGATCTCTCTCTTGGTCAGTCTCCGCCAGTTCAGACCCCATCAACTTGTATTTATATTTTGGATTTTTGGTTCCAATGTGCATTACTTTGCACTTGGCTACATTGAACCTCATTTGCCACATGGATGCCCACTCTTCTAGCCTCGACAGATCCCTTTGGAGTGCCTCACAATCCTCTCTGGCTTTCACCACCCTGAACAATTTCGTGTCATCTGCAAATTTAGCCACTTCACTGCTTAATCCCAATTCCAAATCATTAATAAACAAGTTAAAAAGCATTGGACCCAATACCGACCCCTGTGGCACCCCACTGCTCACCACCCTCCACTGTGAGAAGTGCCCGTTTATACTCACTCTCTGTTTCCTATTAATTAGCCAGTTTTCGATCCACAAGAGGACTTGGCCCTTTATCCCATAGCTACTGAGCTTACTTAGGAGCCTTTGATGAGGAACTTTGTCAAAAGCTTTCTGGAAGTCAAGATAAACAATATCTATCGGGTCTCCCTTGTCCACTTGTTTGTTCACTCCCTCAAAGAACTCTAACAGATTGGTGAGACAAGATCTTCCCTTACAGAACCCATGCTGAGTTTTCCTCATCAGCTTTTGGTCATCAATGTGCCCACTAATTTTATTTTTGATAATAGTTTCCACCAACTTACCCGGTATTGACGTCAGGCTGACTGGCCTGTAATTTCCCGGATCTCCCCTGGAACCTTTTTTAACGATGGGGACAACATTAGCTACCTTCCAGTCCTCAGGAACAGATGCAGAGTTTAATGACAGATTACATATTTTTGTGAGGAGATCTACAAGTTCACACTTGAGTTCTTTCAGAACTCTTGGATATATGCCATCTGGGCCCGGTGATTTATCAGTTTTTAAATTATCTAGCAGTCGCATAACCTCCTCTCTCGTCACCTCAATGTGACTCAGGTCTTTCAAAACCCCTCCCAAAGTCAGTGCTTCCGGAGTGGGCATGCACTTCTTATCTTCCACAGTGAAGACAGAAGCAAAGAACGCATTCAGCTTCTCGGCCATTTCCCTATCACCCTTTAGTAATCCTTTTACGCCTTGGTCATCCAAGGGCCCCACTGCCTCCCTAGCTGGTTTCCTACTTCTAATATATTTAAAGAATTGTTTATTGTTTTTCTTTATGTTCTTTGCAATATGCTCCTCATATTCCCTTTTTGCCTGTCTGATCACAGACTTGCACTTTTTTTGCCACAGCTTATGCTCCTTTTTATCAACCTCACTCCGACTAGTTTTCCACTGCCTAAAAGAATCCTTTTTACCTTTTACAGCTTCTATTACATTGCTTGTTAACCATGCTGGCCTTTTCCTAAACCTATTTGTGCCTTTCCTAACCAGCGGTATATATTTAATTTGAGCTTCCAGGATTGTAGTTTTAAATAGTCTCCAAGATTCCCCAAGTGTTTTGACCTTTTTTACTTTCCCTTTCAGTTTCTTCTTCACGTACCCCCTCATCTCAGAAAAGTTACCCCTTTTGAAGTTAAACATGGCTGTGTTGGTCTTATTAGGCAATTTCCTATTTATACATATGTTGTACTCAATAACATTATGGTCACTGTTCCCAAGTGGTGCAATCACATTTACATCTCTCACCAGGTCTTCAGCATTACTGAGGACCAAATCCAGGATCACCTCTCCCCTAGTAGGTTCTGTAACCATCTGTTCCATAGCACAGTCATTGAGACAGTCTAGAAACTCACTTTCTCTCCCCCGATTCGAATACCCATTGGCCCAGTCAATGTGTGGGTAGTTAAAATCACCCATTACAACACAGTTTTTTTGTTTAGCAGCCATCTTTAATCCTGTCATCATTTTATAATCCTCCTCTATTTTCTGATCTGGAGGGCGATAACAAACTCCCACAGTTAAGTTTCCATTTGGGCCCGTAATTTCAACCCATAGCATTTCCAGAAGCGAATCTAATTCAGTTACCTTCTCAATCTTACTGGAATGTATACCTTCTCTGACATATAGAGCCACCCCACCACCAACCCCTCCCTATCCTTCCGATATAATTTATATCCAGGAATCACCGTGTCCCACTGATTTTCCTCATTCCACCAAGTTTCTGATATGCCCACAATGTCTATGGATTCGCCCAACACTAAACATTCCAGCTCCCCAATTTTACCTCGGACACTTCTAGCATTTGTACATAAACACCTGTAACTTCCCCAGCACACTTTGCCTCGAGACGTAGTTAGGTCATCTGCACTGTTTGTCTCCATCTCAGTTGACAACTCTAATCTATCTCCCTGTAGAAGTGTTATACCTAGCCCTTCATCTCTCTGAGATGAACCATCCTGAACCAGAGACACTTTATCTCTTGTCGGCTTTCCCCTAGCATTTAGTTTAAAAACTGCTCTGCCACTTCTGATATAAAAAGACACTTCATCAGATATTAGAAATATATTTATATCTTATTAGTATGGAAAGGATACTGCAGAATGGGTGCAGTCTTGCCTTGTATGCCATGAAAAGAAAGCACCTGCAAGACAAGAGAACCCAATTAGAGGACATGACACAATCTGCAAAACCATAGGAATATATTCATGTTGTCTTGAAAGGCCCACTGACCAAAAAGTCAACTGGGAATCAGTGTATGGTATTTTCTCAAAGTATGTGGTGACACAGCTACTTAAAAATAAAAAGAACTGAGACTGGTACAGATATACTCATGTAGCATGTTGTGTTGCAGTTTGGCATACCAAACGGTATTTGCAATGATAAAAGGCTTGAGTCATGGTTGCTCCATAAATTGTGCTAACACCTGTAGATAACCAAGGTAAACACAAATGTTGCCAACCCTGCTAGTTATAGGGGTGGAGGGGTGAACCACAGACCTGATTCCAGGAGAGTGACTTGGCATTGGCCAGTGTTAATGATCTTGTCACAACTTTTGAAAAAGTAGAAGTCCAGGTGAGATAAAATAAGAATATCAAAAACAAGAAGCCAGGGCCAAGATGAAATATATTTCAATCCAGGAAGGAGAGAAAGTGTGGCTTTGAAGCTGGAAAAAAATAGCCTGGAAAGATCCAAAACACATGCCTGTTTAGAAGGGGTATTACACAGTTGTTAAAAAACATAAAGAAAGGCTACTCTTGCACCTTTGTGGTACATTGATTCATGGAAGGTGGGGGAGAGAGAATGAGAAGCAACACACTCAAGAGGTTAAAGCACAGGAAAAATAAGAGGTGAGTTGGTAGAAAAATAGGTGGGAGAAGGGCTGCCCTGCATAATTGCACCACAGCTAGGAAAACACAAAGTCCAGTCTTCAAGGCACATGGTAAGCTCTGATAGATTTCCCTGGCATAATGGAAGCCCATAGAGACACTGAATTAAAGGCTATTATTTGCTCAAAGACTATTAATCAAGCTATTTTGTTCCAATCAATGTGCTCTTAGGCACAACACTCTGTTGTATTGTCACATTCCTTTCTGACAAAAGAGAACAAAGTGACATCAGTCTTTCACTTGATGAAGTTTTCTCCCCTCACATGATACCCCACATTCCTTTGCCGTTACGAAGTCCACCTCTAACATAGCTCTTCTTGCCTAGCCCAAGACTTCCTTCCTTTCCATATTTGAACTCTCTCTGACACACCTCCTCTCTGCCCTAAGCTTCTCATTCCTTTACTTATTTGGAAATCTTTTTATGCTAGAGAAACTCTCTAAACACAGCCCTAGCTTATCAGGCAGCTGTTCTCTGACTTCACCTGCATGTCCCACACTCTCCTGGCCTGGGAAACCCAAACGTGTTTTCCTGTTATTTCTGTTCTCCTATCACAGCAGCTTGAATACCCACAAATGCACCTAGTAATCAGCTATTCAGATGTTTATTTATTTATCAAAGCATCTATACCCCACATTTCTAAAAAGCTTACAAAATGGTTTTAAAAATTCCAAATTAAAACAAAGATAAAATCTCTCCTTCCCCCCACATAAAAGAAGCCAGCCATTCACAGCCCTTCAAAAGTGCTGGTAAATAAGCAGATCTCGCAGCACCTTCTGAACATCTCCAAGGAAGGAGCTCCCCATACCTCCTCAGAGAGCCTATTCCACAGAGCAGGGGCCATGACGGAAAAGACCATGCTTCTAATCAATGATATATGGGCACCCTAAGTGGCAAAACAGCCAACAAATGTCTGCCTGTGGATCATAGTTGGTGCGCTGAGAAATAAGGATGGAAATGGTCCATCAAATGTTTCTTCTCTGCTGTTTACCTTGAGCTTTAGCTCTAATACTGAGCTCTCTCTACTTGGTTACTTCTGTGTCTTTCTCCTTGGACTCCTCCCTGGATATATTCCTTTTTGATTTGATCAAAACAATTATTTGGGTTCCCCCTGTGGTCCTTGCAAGCTGTTTTCAGGGTCCTTCAAACTTCCCAGTTTGCCTAGGTCTGAAAATTGTTGGCTGTTTAGATCCCTGGCATTTCCCCATTCAGGATATGTAATATAGCCATCTGTTTTTCCTGCTGCTGTATCTTGTCAGCTCCAGATCCTTCCTCTGGAGTTTATACATTGCACATGTAAATGTTTAGGCATTGGGATATATTGTCTATCTTCTTGTGGACAATTTAGCATTGGGTGCCATAGTTATACTTTTATATTATTCTGTTTGAATGTATCTTATTGCATACATATAAACGGTTTCTGTTTTTCCACTGTATTCTGAACTAAGGTGTGTACACCCCCACTCCAACTCTGAAACATTGTCACTTTGTCATAGATTTCTAAATTGCTGTGTGGGGATCTTAGTACAGATTTGGACACATTTCACTCAGCCACATGTAAAAACCTAAGTCAGGAGTTCCTACTAGATCAGAAGCAAACAACAGAGGCTGTCTCTTCCCTATATTTGGCTATTTTTGTTTGTCATAGTATCCAATTTGGCAGGCTGGTCTCATTCACACAGGACCAATATATACAGGTATAGACACCAAACATGGTAACACATTGTCTCAAAATAATACAATTTGCAGTTTTCATTTTAGTTTGAAATATGTAGTTAAATTATTTATACATTTATTTCAAAGATTTATATCCCTTCTTATATGCCCTCAGACTCAAGGCAGCTAACAATGCAATACCAAGTTGCAAGTGCACAAACCATAACAGTCCAAATTACAACAATGTGTTATGATATTCAAAGATAGTAGCTTTTCCTTTCCTTTTCTTTCAAGTTCCTTTGATCCAGTTATCTTGAACAGTGGACAAAGAGTCTTTATTTCTTTAAGGAAAATATGGTGGAGAGATACTTGGCCAAAGCCAGTATAGTCCGTGGCTCTATCCAGCAGGAGATAGAGGACTATATTATCTTTCAATTCAGTTGGAGGTAGTTTAGTTAAAATCGGGGCAATCCACAAGTCGTGATAAAAGTTATGATAAGGGCATTCCAATATCATATGGGACAGGGAATCAACCTTTTTAAAGTTACAATGGCAATGTCTATCTGATTAAGACAAGTTACAGTATATCCCATATAGAACTGCTGAGGGGGCAGTGTTCAGGCGTGTGAGCATGAATGCTCTGCAATAGTGAGGAATTGTTAGGTATTTGATGAAAGCTGGGATGATTGGCAATAGAAGAATGGAAAGTATAAAAATATATTTTGCTTGAGAGATACTGTATAGTTTCATTTGTAGCTCTATATTTAAGAATAACTTGGATACTGTCTTAGAACTTGGGTATTAATATAATGTAGGTAAAAACTTTATTGGTTTCTTTGGGTTTTTACCCCCAGTATTTTCACCAATTAAGTTCATTATAACAGACAAAAAATAAGACACTGAAAGGTTAAAAAAGTTTGACTAAGGGTAATTAAACTCCAGATCTCAGTCTGTTCAACTTATTAAGACACCATAGATTGACATATTATATTGAAAGAAATAATTATATAGTACCAAAGAAAAACTTTAAAGATATAGATGCAGTATTCAATGATAAGGCAGTTTGCAACGAACAAAAAAACAACTTTTTATTAACTCTTATAAGTATATTTTTTTTCTTGCAAGAGTAATTACATGTGCGAAGGACTCCACAATGTCAAATCTGCAGAGAATTCCCCACAGCCAACTGTTGGCTGAGACAAAAGCATCCTCAGAATGAAACTGTCAAGAACCTCTCCGGGAATCCCTGTGTTTTGTTTTGTTTTTAAAAAGAATATCTGTCCAGTTTCTGATGGCCAGAACTCTTTGCAATAAGCAAGCTAGCCATACAATTCTAGTTAGTATATACATCATCAATATATCTAATTCTCAACACAGCTAAAGCCGTGGATAACTAAATCCAGTGACTGAAGCCATAAACAGACAAGATAAATCTTTCTACAAATCAGAAATAAGCCTCAGGTTAGCAGGAAAATAGTAAAATAATAGAAGCATAACCTGGGTAAGAAACAAATGCCCTCAGTGGCCATTGCTAGGCAACCGTAATAGTATTGTAAGCTTTGAATGCTGTTGGTAAAAGGCAGGTGGAGGGGCCTTTTCCAGGGCTGTTTTAGCACTGAAGGAAAATTACAAGGGGCAGGCCTGCTCACAGCCACTAGGTAACTTGCTGCTACCTGACTTACATATCTCACAAGGACTGGCTACTTGCTCCTGTTGGACAGCAGCCACCCCATAAAAGCCACTGTGATGTAGTGGTTAGAGTTTCAGACTAGGATCTGGTTGATCCAGGTTTGTATGCCCACTCTGCCATAGAAACTCACTGTGTGACTTCAGGTCTGTTACACACTCTCAGCCTAACTCACAGGGTTGTTGTGATGATAGAATAGAGAAGAGGAGAATGATGTAAGCCATTTTGGATTCCCATTGTGGAGAATGATTGGGCATTAAAAGTAAATAAATAAATATTGTTGATGATGGAGACGCAGATAGAATTTGGTTGGCTGGTTGGTAGATGGGGGTTGGTGGGTGGGAAAGAGATAACAAAGCAGGGAAAGGGGCTGCCAGAAGGATGAAAAAAGGGAAATAGTACGGGGAGGAAGATACAAGGAGAAATGTAGTGTTCCCAGCAAGTCCTTGTGGGTCCCCTGCTTGTCAGTTTCTCTAATTCTCAACATGACCTTGTCTGTGGATTCTTAAACCTGCAGATGAGGCCATGTTGAGAGAATAGAATTTTTTTTGCCTCCAAACTTGGGAGATTTCCCAGGTTCACATAAATATCCTAAAACATAGAAAAAATAGAGGGTAACCCACTACAACCCCAAACAGAGAAATGTTGTCTGCTCTTGGTCAGATAATACACCTCCATTCACCCTAAGGGGAGGGGGAGAGAGTTCTTTCTCTCAAGATTGACCTTAAAAATCACTGGGTTGTTTGTCATGCCTCTGAGTGCTAGAAGTGGCAAGGAGGAGATTGTGTTCTGCCTTCCTTGGTACAGCCATTTGCTATAGGAAAAATGGCATGCAAGGGAAGGCAGAAGCACCTTCTCACACCTTGCAGTACTTTGAGCCATGCTGAGTTACTGAGTGATTTTTTAATGTGAGTCCCCCAGACAAAGGGAGAGAGAAAGACTGGGACAGAAGGGGAGAGGGAGAGAGAACCAGGACAGGAACCATGACTCGAAGTGAAGTAGAATGTGATCCTTCATGAATCATGACTCTGAAATGTGGTGTAAATTGATTTTTCTGCAACATAGTGCAGGCCCTTGAGTGTGCAATATACCCTCCTCAAAAGGCCTTCGAATGTGATGGCCAGGTTGGTAGGGCATATTTGGTGGGATCCCTAGCAGAACCTCCTATGACAAAGATATCTAATTGTATATCTGTCCATACGGCTATGGTAATCATTTTATTATTGAGTTCCCCCCCGCCCACATATGCCACAGAATATGACTTATCCGTAACTGAAGAAGCATAGGTAGAGAATAGGTCCCAGAACAGGCATAAACATGTACTTTGAATTCCTTAAAATTATTTTTGTAATTATTTCATGTGATGCTGGGGTACCAGTAGCATCCAAGGCAAAAAAAAAAAAAGAGAGAAGAATGTGGGTAAGTAATATAAGGATAACACATGAGATACTCTTCCCCTTACAATAGTTGATGACAGAGATGTGATAACCAGTTAAGACTCAAAGGTTTGTAACCCCCACCAGATCATAGTTCACGTTTCCTTGAAATCAAATAGAATAAGAAAAATAAATTGAATAGGAAAATACATCCAAAAAGGAAAACAATATTTCAAAAGTAGCTGCAAATCAAATGTATGCACAATTCAGTGTGCATAATATTCTGTCAAGTTGCAGCCAACTTATGGCAATGCTTTCTGGGGTTTTGAAGGCAAGAGACGACCACTGCCAGCCTCTGTATAGTGGCCCTGGTCTTCCTTCATGGTCTCCCATTCAGAAGACCAGCAGATCTAACTAAGAACGACCTACTTAACATCCTAGATCTAGGTTGACTCAAGACTAGAGGTGGACACGAATCGTGAAAAAAAATGAACCGTGCGGTTCGTGGTTCATGCGTTTTCATGACCACAAACTTCCACAAATTGGTGCAAGTTTGAACCGGTTCATGTCTCATGGGGTTTAAATGCCCCTTTCCATGCTGCTTTGCAGCAGCATGGAAAGGGACATTTAAACCCACGGATCAGCTACTTATTGGGGAGATCCCTGACAAGCAGCTGATCATTTAAACAGAAGGGCTTGACTGCCCGGCCAGTAGTTCCTGGCTGGCCAGCCAAGCCCCACCTGCAGTTTAAATGGCCATTTCCCCACCACTCGGAGTGGTGGGGAAATGCCCATTTAAACAGCAGGGCTTGACGGGCCAGCCAGGAACTCCCAGCTGGCCAGGCAAGCCCCACCTGCAGTTTAAATGGCCATTTCCCTGCCACTTGGAGCTTTTTGGTGCGTCTTCCATTTTGTGCCCATCTCTACTCAAGACTCTTGCAGTCATCCCTCTGTTCCTACTGAGGCATTGGTCCTATGTCTTCAGAAAGGCTCAGCCACAGACTTCCACACTCTTCCTAGGCTATCCTACCTTGTCCTTGATTGGGAAATCCTCCTTGCCTTCAGCCTCACACTCATCCTGCTCTTGGAGGACTTTGGATTGTAGCTCTCTCCACTTTTTCTTCTTGAAGATCTTCTGCCTTCCAAACCACATTCTCAGCCCCTTCTCCACTGCCTTCTCAACCATTTCTCTGCTGCATCTCTTAAATGCCTCTTACCCAATTAAGAAAGTTCTGCCTATTCAGCTGCTAGCACTTGGCAAGCCTTGTCCTGAATGATTCTGGAATTCTGAACCAATTCCCTAAAGTGGCGGGGAATTGGAGGTGTGGATGACCAGAGAGGAGGTTGATGAAATGGGTGTGGGGAAAGGCTTTAAAAGGGACCCAGCCCACTCAAGCTTCAAGCCCTTAGGGCTTGGCTGGATCAGTAGCCTGCCCACACAAACAAGAAGTGGAATAGTTTTGAAATGGCTACAGTGAAGCTTTGGCATTCCTTATTTTGGACCGCAGTGAGCTTACAAGTCAAAAAACTTGAAGTCCATTGACAGGCTGGAACAGGTAGTTAGGAATAAATTGGCAAAGGAAAAGCAGGAAGGTAGGAGAGCGGGCCCTTTTGCAAGTCCTTCATTCCAAATCTCAGGATCTCTCCCCTAGGAGTAGTGGTGAAGAAGGTGGGTGGGGAGTTTAGACTAATACACCACTTATCGTTTCCAAAAGGGGACTCAGTCAGTGATGGGATTCTGGAGGAGCTTTGCTCCATCTGGTATGCATTATTCGTCTTGGCAGTCAGCATGGTACAGTCCCAAGGACAGGGTGCATGGTTGGGTAAGTATGGTATCAAGTTAGCTATAATGCTGTTGTCTGTGCACCCTGTTGATTTTGAGCTGTTAGGTTTTAGTTTTGAGGATGAGTACTATTTTGACAAGGCCTTGTCTATGGGTTGTTCCATTGCCTGCTCACTTTTTGAGACATTTAGAACCATGTTATAATGGGTTTTTAGGAATAGGGCAGCCTCCTGTGCTATGACTCATGGTTTAGATGATTTTTTGTTTGTTGAAGAGGTTGCAGCAGAGTTGGTTGTCCCTTTAGCACTGGAGAAGACTGAAGGCCCAGCAAGGCATCTGGTATATTTGGGAATAGAGATAGACACTGTAGTTGAGGCCTTCAGGCTCCCCAGCAACAAACTGGAGAAGTGTACATCACTCTTACAGGGGTTGTACACCAGTAAGACCACTTTGAGGTACACGGCCTTTCTATAGCACTTGGTGGATATCACTAAGGGTGCCAGGGAGCCACACCACAGGATTAGGGTTACAGGCCACATGAAGGCTGATGCCTCCATATAGCTGCAGTTCTTGCAAGATTTGAATAGGGTTTCCTCTTGGAGGCAGAAGCGTTTGTTGAGACATGACTTCCAGGTCTTTTCAGGCGCAGCTGGGGGGGGGGCATGGTTGTGGGGTGTACTTTCAAGGATACTGGTGCACCCAGTGTTGGCCACAAGACTGGACAGGATATGACTTTTCTGGAATTTCCCCCCCCCCCCTATTGGTTGCAGTATGCATGTAGACCAGCTTAGGAACATAGAGGTCTTTTTTTGGTATGATAATGCTGCAGTGGTACTTGTGATGAATAACCAATTTTCCTATAACCTGAGGGTGGTGCAGCTGGTCAGGGAGCTGGTGCTGCACTCCAGCTTAATATTATATTTAAGGCATGACATGTACCAGGAGTTGAAAACAGCACTGTGGAGGCCCTATATCATTCCCAGGAGCAGCATTTTTGGGAGTTGGCACTGGGTATGGACTCTGTACCAACCCTGACGCCTGAGGGCCTCTAGCAGTACCAGTTTTGGGCTGTGATAAAGCAAGTTCTGGGGGGAAGCAGGGCTTCTGGTCAGAGGTTTCAGAACTTATTCCTTATGGATTGGAGCAGCTTCAACAGCAGTGAGCCTCAGCCTGCCCAGCCAGGTTATTCAGTAGATTGGTCATTGAAGGTCTGGAGTCTTTAGAAGTTACATTTGATAACCAGGGCCCTTGGAGCCTAGCAGGGCATCCTCAGCTTGGGTAACTCTTTGATTTGCTGTCTTGCAGGTGCATGCATATCTCAGAGCCTTTTCAGGGTCCTCATTTTGGGCCATTTAATTGTCTTTTGGGTGAAAAGAAGGGCAGAAGCCAGGAATGGAGGGACTTAGCTGGGCCTTACTCCTCTTGCATGCATCAGTTGGTGTGGCAAGCATGGGATGTAGTGAGGCCTGCTCCTGCTTTCTCCACCAGGTTCTGAGAGAGGACAGTTGTTCTGAAGTTCTGGTCATTCATTTAAGGAGAAATGACTTTGTGCACACAAAAGGTGTCATACTTGTAATTAGAGTCTTAAAGAATTTGAAGAGGATCAGGGATTTAAACCCTGGGCTTTTGCTGGTTTGGATGGAATTTCTGCAGAGAAGGCCCTTGATGCTGAGCATCATCTCTCAAACCAGATAGGTTCCTTGAGGCCTGTCAGGGGAGGCAGATGGTACTGAACATCTCAGCACAGATCAGCTATGCAGACTGGAATAAACAAGGCTGGTGAAAACGCCACCCAAGTTTGGAGCGAGGGTGGGTGGACTTGCCTGGTGGACACTAAAGGAAGTTGCCTAGCACAGCCTGCCCTTAAAATAGCTGGCTTATGTTCAAATAAGCAAAGACATAGATCAGCCATTTAAATAATTAACTATATGAATATAAATAAACAGCTAGTTGACTCCACATAATCGTGTCTGTGTATTCATTTTGGCATGTCACATTTAGGGTGCTGGGGCTACTATATAATACTCGTTAATTCATTGCAAGGGATCTTAACTCCATGGAAAAATGCATTTGAATGAATGTTACAACTACTCTCCTTTCTTCTAAACAAAAAGAAGTTTTGTAGTGTACCAAACACTAACATTTATGGTAGAATAAATAATGCTTTTATTAGAATTTAATAGTTGATGTAATTGTATTAACAAGAGATCAAATTAACAGTTACAGCTGTCATGAATGGTGACAGTGCTTATTTTATACTTTTGAGTATGGTATAGAATGTCACAAAATGTTCTTGGATTTCATAGCCTTTTAGCCCCACTGTTTACATTTTTCCCCCTCTATATTCTTTTGTGTAGTTTATATCTGCTGTATGAAGGTTCATTTTATGCATCTGATGGAAAGACTATAAATGAAGAAAGAACAGAAGGAAATAAATCAATTTGCATTTAACACTGACATTTCTGAGAGGAATGTAAAAGTATTTACATTAGTTATTAATTTTCCTGAATAGCTATATAGTAGATATCACCAACAATTAGAAGGGAAGGGGAAATAAAGGTAATTGCCAGACCAAGAAACCAAGAGCCTCACATCATCAATATATATAATTCTCAACCTGGTCAAATCTGAGGATGTTTAAATATAGAAATTGGAGCCATGAATGAAAAAGAGAGATCTTCCTATATACTTGCAAATGCCCAAAGTTTGCAGAAAAATCTGAAATCTTAAAAAAAACCCATTGGAGATGAGTTAGAAAAAACCCAAAACAATAAAAGGAGCACCTGTAGTTATTATTATTATTATTAATTTATTTTATTCAGTTTTTATCCTGCCCTCCCTGCAAGTGAGCTCATGGTGGGTTACATCAAAAATAAGATATCAAAAATAAGTTATAACCAGATACTGTCAGTGGTCATTGCTAAGCAACCACAACAGTTTCCTCAGCTTTCCAGTTTCTGGCAGGAAAAGGTGGGAGAGAGGCTTTCCAGGGATGTTTTGGCTTTTGAGGTTGGACTTACTGGTTGCTTGACAGTGACTTACTTGTCAGTGACTTGCTAGTAGGGGTGTGCACCAAGACAGTTTCAGTTCCTGGGATTCCAGAATAATTCTGTTCCATTACTGGTTTTTCTGGGTTGGCTGCTGCTAGCTTAGAACTGATCCATTTCATTTTTTCATGTTCATCTGTTTCAGCTCATTGGCACACTCTGGCTGTGCATGGACAAATGGATACTCTCCTTTTCAAGGGAGATGAGGTTCTGTGGCAACTGTTTTTGTATGCAACAGCACTAAAATTGCACAGAATACAACACTCCCTCTAAACCACTGACCCACCAAGTTTGAGAGCTGGGTTCCATGTTTATGGACCCCATGGAATGCTGGAGGAAGGAATGCATCGAGGCTAGCATTGTGGTTCACAGTGCACATGTATGGAAACACTGTTCTTTTCAGGGGGAATTAGGGAAACAAGGCTCTATTTGTGCTATACCAAATACTGCATTGTTTCAAACCCTTCGATCCAATGAATTTTTCCTCAAGCACATGAAAACTCACACAACAATGGACCACAAAGAAGGTGAGTGTTCACAGGCACAAGCAATATTGGGAAACTTAGCAAAGCAGTGCTGGTATGTCATGCCAGCATGCAAGCTGGAAACAGTTCCATTGACAACTAACACAGTGCAGCAAAAAAAAATGCTTCTTTATGATAGCAATTCCAATAAATTACCACCTTTGAGTCCTGCTATTATATCATGTTTCCCTCACTGAAATCTGCTTTGCAGCAGCCCAAGACTCCCTCTTTAAAATCGCTTACTCCTAGCCTGTCCTTGCACTGTGCATAAAAGCGCACAGAAAGGGAGGGGTAGTTGTTGTTTTTCCTTCACAGGAAAGGAAGTAGAGGGAGGATGGCCCTCTTTTTTTCCTATATTATACTAGTAAAAGTGGGAAACTGGATAGGTTGCTAGCTGCCAGCCTCCCTCCCTCCATCCCTTTCTTTCTTTCTTTCTTTCTTTCTTTCTTTCTTTCTTTCTTTCTTTCTTTCTTTCTTTCTTTCTTTCTTTCGAAAATTTTATTTAAATAAAATATTAGATATAACAATAGAAAGTGTATAATAAAGTTTTTACAGGCAGTAGCTGAAGTTAATTTGAGACTTATGCTAACTTAAACAATTAGTACTGATCTGGATCCATTCTTCCACATGGAATACTGGGCCTTCTGAGCCCAGCTTCTCTGACTCCCATGCTACGCAAGGAGGCCTGGCCTATGGAACATTGTGTCAGGTGAGGCAGGTAGTACCTGGTTCAGCCCATATCAGATGAGGTGAGGTAAATCTGATGGAGGCTTGAAATATTCCATTGAATTTTTCTGTACAGTACAGGAGACCCAGAGGAGAAACAGGACAACATCTGACACCATGTAATATTGTTCCCTTTTACTTATAGTTCAGGATTAAGGTACTCACTCAGGTTCATACTGTTAGGAGTGGACTGGGAAGTGAAAGTGTCCCTGGAGCAAAGCCCAGCTGAGGGACCCTATAAGGCATTACAAGCCAGTTCTTCAGGACTACTCAGCTCAGTGGGGCTCACCCATTGCATTCTCCCCCAAACTGGCGACAGTGCAGGAAGATCCAATTGGTGAGGTGTCACCAATTGTCATTGCTGATGATGGGTATGAGCCCAGTGGTCTGTGGGGCATTGACGAACTTGCTGGGGCTTAGCTCTGCTTGCTCCTGGCCTCCAGCTTCCCTGTAAATTAAATGACCAGGTTGCTCCTGCATACAAGTGAGTGGATATGATCAAAATAATATTGATTTATTAAGAAGGAGATACATACATGGACATGATATGAGCATTGAAACTGGTTTAAGAACAATGGAGCTCATGCAGTCTATACTTCCAGCTAGCAAACAGAACTAACATGTCATAAAACTAAACAATTCACCCAAATATCAGAAGAGAAGCAGACCATTTCATGGTAATGTATACAATAAATATACTACAGTAAGAAGTGGAGGGGACCATAGAAAATGATTACTGAAACCAGATGCAGCCTGCAGGCTTCTATCTAGTTAAGGAAGCAATTGACAAAGTGAAATAAAGAGGGGTTATACTTTAGCCAGACTTCATAGTGGATTGTGTGATCAGTCCTTGAATGATTTATTACATCTATAAAAGAATGAGCATGAAATTGAAATGTTTCCCTGTTTAATTTTGCTATTCTTCATAGAATAAGGACCTCCTGGAATCTCTTATTTCCTGTCCTTGCTCACAGTATTTCTAAATGATCTTAAGGTTATGATCCTGTAATCTCATTCTATTTCCCTCCTATGAGCTTGTTTGACCAGGAAAGTGATACATTTGAATGAAGGACAAAGCTCATATGAACAATAACAGAAAGGATTGTGTGGTAATGTGAGGATTCTGTTTCCCTGATTTTGCAGCAAGTATCGTTTGCTTGAGCTTCAGTCTCTGTTCCAAGACAAGAACTGTGAGGCCTTTTCCAGTTTATTTTTAAAGAAAGACACTTAATTTGCAAGCCAGATAATGTGATTAAATGATAATGCTGTCCCTGATATACACATTGAAGAAAATTACATAAGGAATTTATGTCATTGGATATCTAACACTTGCCCCTTACATGGTTATTTCAATACATGGGTCTACAAGAAAAATCACATGCGATTGAATCCCATTGTTAAATATCTGTTGTGTCTTACTACATTTCAGCTGTTCCTTTATATAACCTTTCTGCAGTTTGAAGCTCTGCAGTTCCAAGTACATTTTCCTGGGACCAAGCCCTACTGAATAAAATGGGAATAAATTTGCTCCCTAAGAAGAGATTGATGCTTTCAGTTTCAGTAGGCTTATTATTAACCTTCTCATGGTGGGAACACACCTGGGGATTTTATCTGTCGCAGAACTGCAGCAGGTGAAAAATAAAGCAATAAAAGGCTCTATCCTAGTCACCAGTACATCACTTCTGGGTACAACCTGGAAGTGACAGTGGTAGCTCTAGGAATCACCATAGAGCATTACTATAGATTCATAATGATTCCTAGAACTACTTTTCTGGGTACAACCCAGAAATGACATAGTGACATTGATGATGTCACCAACACCACACACAACCCATGTCCCTACTCCCACCCTGCTAGCTACCCTAAGTTTCAGCCATTTAACCAAACTCTCTTCAGGGCTCAGGGATGTGCTCAGTAGCAAAATAACCTGGATGTAACAGCTGTCTGTCTGTCTGTCTATGATTAACACCAGTTCCTTGAAGAGATTTTCAAAATTATGGCCAATATATTGTTCATACAACAGTCTTTTTCTGTGTAAGCACTGACCTGAGCCAATTTCTCTTCACTTACATTACCATTTTGTTGCCCCCAACTAATTTTGAAGGACCCTAACTTTTACTGTCACTCCTGAAAAAAGAGCCAGGTCTCTCTGGAGGTTACAAAAAATATTTTCTAGTGTCATATTAGGGCTGTTATGTTTTCTTCATTTCTTCCACTATCTAGGTTGCAAACCACAGCAATTTATTTAGCATTTTACAGTTTCTGCCCTTGACAATGGCCTCCAGTGCTAGCTAATTACAAAATCAGCTGGTGGTGAGGCAGAATTTGATTTCAGAGGAACAGTAAACAAGAAGCCTTTGCCCCTTCCTCTCCCCTCCCCCTCAATTCACAAAGATATTTTAATTTCAGAAAGGAGTTATTTAGTGTAAAATTATCAAACTTTGTGTGAATATGCACATTTTGGAGGAGATTTTAATTCTCCCCTTAAAAGCATTCATGCTTTTGAAAAGTAATGAGATTGAATTTCTAAAGACATTCAGATACTATTTGAAAATTGCTCTTCATTAAAAAAAAACTTTAAAAATACAAACATTTTTGTTTATTTTTTAAAGAAGTGTTAGAAGCAACTTCTTGGAAATCAAGTAAAAGAAATTGAAGCCAGTGGTGATATGGTGACTGCAACAAGCATATTGCTGTTGTAAAGAAACTCTCACCAGCCTCAAAATGACCATGCAAGAATAGTTACTCCGGTATTTTTGTAATGTGAAAGGGTCATCCTGAGTATTTTTTTTTCAAAATGATTAAATGTTAACGTAATTTCTATGAACATTTTCCCAAGAAGGTACACATATTTATCTTTTTCCTTTCTTTTTGTCTTCTATGTCGTTGTGAGAATTTTTGTTTGTTTTGCCCATTTTTTGTAATCAGTGTTCCCAGTTTGTTGTTTTATATAATTTAATGTAATTAAACAATTGGCACAAAAATCAGATTAAAATTACGCAAATGTAACAGAAAAGTGTGGAGAAATGAAATTGAAACATTGGAGTCGAACCAGTGAGGCTTCCCTAGTAAACTATTGTAAAGTTGACAGGAATGCTTTATGTGCCCCTGCTGTAATTTCGGCACTCTCATTGCCTGGCAAAAGTCTGGTGGTTCCAAGTCCCACCCATCCCACGGCCTGAATCTTCATGCAGGAAAAGTCCTGGGCTTTTTTATTAGGAATTGCGTCTGATGAGTGGCATACAGATACATGTGAGTACTGTGGCTGGAGTGACAATATTTTTTGGCAAAAGGGAACCTGGTTCCAGGAAGGGACTCAAATCCACATCTGCAGAGCTCCCTGGAGTATCTTTACTCCAGGGTTCCTGCCAATCACACTATGGTGCTTCTTCCAGTGGATTGTGCTTTGTTTCTTTGTTCCTTCCCAGAACGTCCTATTGTTTCTGGCATTATCTGGATACATGGACTCCATTTTCAGACACTATGCCATCAATGCCTCCAGTTATATGCATGACATTGGACTTCCTGAGAAAAATACAATCTGTTGACTATCTTCCAGGTTAAGCTATTTTGGCCACCATGTATATTGAATCCCTATTCACCATCCCCCCCAAAAGATGCACTCCAAGACATTAGGAACACTATCTCTGACACCACCACAGCTGACCTCACAACCAAGCTCTGCAGTTTGTCCTCACCTGCAACTAGACATGGGCACAAATGGGAAAAAAAACCCAAATAGGCTGTTCGTTGTTTGTTCCCGATTACGAACATGAACAAATGAATGGAACCGAACATGTCCCGTTAATGAACGTGTTTGGCATTTGGTGTTCATTGGCACCAGAGTGGCCCCATTAGCACTCAGAGAGCCCATATTCACAATGGATATGCAGCAGGCTCTTCTCCAGCCATCACCCAAGTTTGGTGAAGATTGCAGTACGGATCTCGGAGTTATACATTCCCAAATTAGACGCCCTCAGGAAACTCCCATTCAATACAAATGGAGCCATGCTCTCCAGTCCAGTTCACTTTGGCCCGATGCGGTGGACCTGAAGGTGGGCAGCATCCCCTCTTGGGGGTGGGGGGTCTGGCCACTGGGCAGCGGCACCCCCATGTGCCCACCAGCCAGGCCTTCGTGTCGGAGGCAAACCGATTATCCGCTTATGCAGCAAGGTGGTTGATGACTACAACCGCCAGGCCTAGCAGGCTCAGGGAGGCAGTGGCATGCCACCCCTCTGGGGGTGGGGGGTTGGCCATTTTCCGGTGGCACCCCCCATGTGCCCACCCACCAGGCCTCCGGGTCGGAGGCGGACCGATTAACCACTTACGCAGCAAGGTGGTTGATGACTGCGGCCGCTGAGCCTCATGGGCTCAGGGTCGTGGTGGCGAGCTCCCTCCTCTCAGGGGGCGGGGGGTCTGGCTGCTTGCCAGCAGCACCCTCTATGTGCCCACCCACCAGGCCTCTGGATCAGAGGCAGATGAATTATCTGATTATGCAGCAAGGTGGTTCATGACTGCGGCTGCTGGGCCTGGCGGGCTCAGGGAGGTGGTGGCAGGCTGCCTCCCCTCAGGGGGCAGGGGGTTCTGGCCACTCGCCGGTGGCACCCCCATGTGCCCACCTGCTAGGCCTTCAGGTTGGAGGTGGACAGATTATCCGCTTATGCAACAAGGTGGTTGATGACTGCAGCCGCTGGGTGGTTAGTTAGAGGGAGACCAAGGGGTTTTGGCCGTGGCAATGAGGAACACCTGGAAGATCCTGCAAGGGGGATGGGAAGACCCCGAATCAGTGGCTGCTGGCATCAACCACCTCCCCTGAAATCATGGAAAGGAGGGGACGGGGAGAGGAGGAAAGAGGGAACACGAAGTGGTCACGATTGGAGAAGGGGACCAAGGGCTTCCAGCCACGGCAACGAGCCGCACCTGGAAGATCCTGCGAGGGGGACAGAAAAACCTCGAATCAGCAGCTGCTGGCATCAACCACCTCCCTGCTGTCACAGAAAGGAGGAGACAAGGCAGTGCAAGTGGTGGGGAAGGGACTCGTGGCAGTACCCGAGAGAGGGAGAGAAGGAAAGAGGGAACACAAAGTGTTCAGGGTCGGAGAGGGGGACCAAAGGCTTCCGGCCACAGCAATGAGCCACACCTGGAAGATCCTGCGAGGGGGATGGGAAGACCCCAAATTAGTGTCTGCTGGCATCAACCACCTCCCTGTCATTATGGAAAGGGGGGGCTGGGCTGGTGTAAGTGGTGGGGAAGGGACTCATGGCAGTACTTGAGAGGGAGAGGAGGAAAGAGGGAACACGAAGTGGTCAGGGTGGGAGAGGGGGACCAAGGGATTACAGCTACTTCGACGAGCAATACCTGGAAGATCCTGTGACAGGGCCTGGAAGACCCCAATCCATCAGTGGTTGCTGGCATCAACCACCTCCCTGCCATCACAGAAAGGAGGGAACGGGGCAGTGCAATTGGTGGGGAAGGGACTTGTGGCAGTACCTGAGAGGGAGAGGTATGGAGCGGGAACTGGAAAGCTCCCAAGAGAGAGGTAGTTGGGAGGGGTCCAAGGAGTCCCAGAGGGGAAGAGGAAGAAATAGGGCAGTGGCAGCAGCTGCCATCACCAACCTCCCTGCCTTTGTGGAAAGGACAGGAGTCAAGGGACACATTCCAACCTGGCTCAAAGGGGTCCAGTCAGTCCCGTTGACAGGGGAGTTGCCATGCTGTGCAACTGTGCTGTATCCCTATGCAGTACATTCGGCTATACAATCGCAGCTGAGCTGTCCCTCATGACCAAGGAGGGAGCAGTAACAGGATATTCCTTTGTGAAGTGGCGGCTGAGATGATCCACCATCCTGCCTTCGCAAAAAGAAGGGGATGGGCAGGACAGGACAGGTCTTCGTAAGGGTCAGAGTGGTTCCACAGAGGGAGAGGTAGAAAGAGGGACCAGCAGCCCCGAGAAATGAGGGGGGGGTAGGGAAGTTCCACATCGCTCCAAGATACCTCACCTGCACAGGCAGTACGGGTGGGCACTACTCAGAACAGTTGGGGCGGCACCACCAGACACCAACTGCCTTCCTACCTTGGCGGAAAGGAAGGGATGGGCAGGACAGGAGACATTGCTTGGGCAGGTCAGAGTGGTTCCAGAGAGGGAGAGAAAAAAATGTGGCAGCAGCAGCAGCTGACATTGGCCACTTTCCTGCCTTTGCGGAAAGGACATGAGCCGAGGGACCCATTCCCTCCTGCTCAGAGGGCACAGCATTTGCAATGGATAGGGGCAACGTGCACCTCAACTATATGTGCAACAGCTCCTGAGCTGTTGCACAAGTGCCCAAAGAAGGCTGCCGCCAGCATTACCCACTTTCCTGCCTTCGCAGAAAGGAGGTATCACGATGATCTGGCTGTGCAGGAAGGCCTCGCAAGGCCTCAGAAGCCTGTTAGCAGTGGGAGTGGGCCTGGCTAAACCTGACCCAAATGTGTCAGCCCTCATTCAAGATACCCAAAGGACACAATGGGCAAGGGTGCGCGGCGACAGCATGGAGAACCAAGGGGCAAGATGCTTTAGTAGCCTGCGGAAGCCCATGCACTCCACAATGGATATGGGCAAGCCATGTAGGGCAATCACATCTGCCAAAATGTGAAAGCCTGCCTCCTGAGCCCTCAACCTCGCTGTTCTAAGCGGCACTGTCCCTAACCTCAAGGGGACAACCTCAGCGAGTGCAGCCTTCCTGAGCGCTCCGCTCCCACCAGCGTCACCCTCAGGGCAAGTATTCTTGCTTGGGGTGGATTCCGGTGACCCTCCCACTGATCCACACTCAAAAGAGCTGGTCGCCCCCTTTCTCCTCCCAATGGATGTTTTGCTGGGTGAGGATGGAGACCACAGGCTCAGGTGGTGCATCTTCAGGTGCCGAGTCAGGGCCGTCGAAGACAGGTGCTTCGGGGTTTTGCCCCTGTGCACCAGGATATCATAGGCATGGCACTGCACCACACAGGGGTCATTAGGAAGGGGCCGTAAGTGCCTCCATATGGAGGCATTGAAACGTGGACCACTAACTGTCCCAGGGGAATGAGGAAGAATGATTACAGGCTGCGGTGCAGAACTGGCCACAGATGACAGAGTACTCTCTGCTGCCCCCGAGCCACACCCAGTACTGCTTTCCACTAGTAAACCAGGAGGATAACAGTGTGAGCTCTTGGCCAAGGTGCCCTGGAACCAGAGGGAGGGGCTAGAGCCCTAGCCCAGTACTCCCAGATACCTGACAAAATCAGGCACTAATAATAATGTGAGCCCGCAGCCAAGGTGCCCACAGAGCTTGGCCTCAGAGCCTGGCAGCAGCCCTGGAACCAGACGCTGGGGCTAGAGCCCTAGCTCAGCATACCCTCAAGCCTGACCACCAGATCAGGCACTGATACTAATATTAGTAATAGTCAGGGTGATCCCTCAGCCAAAATGCCCACTGAGTTTGGCTCCAGGGCCCGGTGACAGCCCTGGAACCAGAGGCTGGGGCTAGAGCCCTAGCCCAGCACACCCACCAGCCTGACCAGATCAGGCAATGAAATAATAATAATATTCAGGGTGAGCCCTCAGCCGAGGTGACCACTGAATTTGTCCCAGTGCCTGGCAGCAGCCCTGGAACCAGATGGGATAGCTCCCTCTCTCTCTCCCAAAAGGCTATCAACAGCTCTGTCCCACTCCAGTGCTTGCTGAAAGTGAAAGCCAGAACTGGGAGCACAGTGCCCTTTTATAAGCAGAGGTCTGATTGAGAAACGCAGGAGGTCTGTGGTTGGCAGTCAGAACTGCCTAACAGGGTTTGCAGGGATGAGATTGGAGTTCCCATGGCCACAGAACACCCCCCCTCCTCCCTCCCTCCCCCCTGGTGTCTGTTCCCACGTTACCGATTGTAACCAATTTTTAGCTCCACACCTGGAAGGAAGACCTGCCCATCAAACTAAGTTGGGCTTTGGTTGGGATGTCCGGGGCGACAGAGGGAGTGCAGACAGTTCAGGCATTCCCTCCCTCCATTGCTGAGGCAATTGATTGAAGACGTCTGAGTGTCTGGCTTCCCGAATGGCAGCTGAGCGCAATGAACGAGGCTGGTGACAACCACCTGTTCTGCTGGAATGGCGCTTCATGAACTGCCCATTTGCCAGCAGCTGAGTGGCCTGTTCGTTGTTTTTTTCTGTTCATAATGCTGTTCGTGCCCATGTCTACCTGCAACTACTACATATTTGAAGAAGATTTATTTCTTCATATCAATGGCACAGCCCTGGGCACTCACATGATACTACCATGTGCAAACATTTTCATAGCTGACTTGAAGTAGCACTCCCTTGGGTCCCATCCCCTAACAACCTTCCTGTGCTTAAGATTTATCTATTACAGTTTTATCATCTGAACACATGGAAAGGAAGCCCTGGAGGAATTTCAGTGGACTTCAGCAGCTTCCACCCCAACATCAACCTGACCAAGCATCAATCCACAAAGGAAGTACATTTCTAGAAACCACTATACAAATACATGACAGAAGGTTAAGAATCACTTTATACTGGAAACCTACTGATAGGCAAACACATCTACATGCCTTCAGTCACCATCTTAAACATCCAAGCTCTGTGTTACAGCCATATCTGTTCCAATCCTTCTGACAGAAATTCTCACCTATGGGATCTACAACAGACATTTTTGGATTTACAGTACACACCTAATGTAATAAGGAAATATATTGATAAAACCAGAATGATACTAAGATATAACCTGCCCAAACAAAATAACAATAGAATGCCACTGGAGGTCGCATGCAGCTCATATGGTGTTTTTTGGTAACAAAAATCGCCCAACTTTTCAGTCCGATGCTAGGACACAATTCTCTCCAGCAAATTTTTCCTTTAAGTTACACTTTGCTGGTTCCCTTCCATGGTCGGGAGAACCCCCCCCCTCCCTTTGTTGATTTAAAACTGTGTGTAAATGGGCTATGGTCATCCAAGACAGCTTCAATGCACTTTCACTATGGGAGAGGGGGGAAATTATTGGTTGCATTCATTCCACAACCCCTGTTGTCTCCCATCTATGTAAAAAGGGATGTGTACTTACAGGTGGACATGCAATTTTCATGTGAGGACTGCAAAATCTCCTGCAGTGTTTCCAGAGTCACACAGTTGGTCACTGAGATAGATGTTATGCTAGAGGGTCTTGTTGCCAGTAATGGGTATGTGTAGCTGAGCACTTGGACTGTTATCTCTCAAAACATGTGGCACCTTACCTGCCACGGAAGAAAGATCACCTTCTGGACAACCTGAATATGTTTTCCCCATCCTGCCCATCTCCTGAGTGGCCTCCTCCTCCTCTTCTAATCATTCTTCTGGTGGAATGGCTCTGATATCATCTTTTAGGTGGATGCTCTTCAGAGAAGAGAGAATGCCATCATTAATGGGGGGGTTAAACCATCACCCCTATGCAAACACAGAGGCATGTATGAACCACTGGGCAGCATGAATTGTTATATTTAATGTTTTTAAATGTTTTTAAATGTATTATTTAATGTTTTTAAATGTTTTTAAACATGTTTGTATTTGTTATCCGCCCTGAGCCTGCGAAAGCAGGGAGGGCGGAATATAAATATAATAAATTAAATTAAATTAAATTAATTAATGCTCTTGGTTAGAATTTTGATTTGGGCTTGTGGGAAATGAGCAAACAACTTGGAGTTAAAATCAGAGGGTTGTGTTGACAAGGCCCAGGGTTGATATACAGAGTGATCACCCTGCCTGTGACCATCACCTAATGCTTGGGTAGCATGGAAATGTTGGAGGTGCTATCTTGCATTCCCCCACAGCTTACTCTACCTTGGGGGTAGAAAAGTTCCAGTGGATGATCAGTCTGAAGTGTTTGGAACACATAGGAATGGAGGCAGCCTGACTGGTGCCTACTTTGCAAGGCTCTGTGGGATGGTAATCACTCTGTTGATGATTAGGCCTAGTTGCATAATGGTGGTCCTATCTTGGTTTTCCAGCTTCCTCCCACAGATGAAGCACCTGGTGGAAGTATGGAGGCCAGCCACTCTCTCAAAGCATGCCCTGCCAGGTTTCCAGAGCATCAAAGAAAGCATTTTTTAGCAGCTGGAACTTTGAGCAGCATTGCTCCACACATCTGTGGAAACCAGCCTCTTGCAACTTTTTAGCTACATTTCTGAAGGCAGAGATGCTCTCTAGGCAAGTGCTCTTCATTAATCTCTCCAGGTACCCACTATCCAAAATTATTTTGAGCATCCTTGCCATCTCCTCTCTCTGCCAAAATGTGCACCTTTGAATTGGAGGCATATTGAGCACCTTCTCCAAGAGATTAAAATAATGCATGTAGAAGCCTGTATAGATATGAGCCTATCCTGCACTCTGCCCCCACCCCCACCCCCACTGGCACCCCTTATTAATTTTTTCCATATTTCCCTTTGGGGACTCATTTCAAAACTTGAGATTAACAAAACACATGAACTATCATGTGGCCAGAGATATACTTCACTTAGGACCCACTCCACCCACCACTCTCGCCTTTGCAGTCGCAGTTTTTATGATTATGTGGGGTGTGGGCTGTTTATAGGGGGGTTTTGAAACCCAATTGAAACCCATTCTACTTCCTTGACTTCATGCCTCAGACGAGGGTAATAAGTAAGGAATCTGCAACATGCCCAGTTACGCTGTAACTGTTAATCTTTTTCCTTTGCAGTCTGACAGATATTCCAAGGGTAATATAAAGGGCAAAAACTGCATATGAAGGACAACAAAACCCTACTGCCAGTGCCCAATATATAAACATTGGTGCAGCGCTACATCTCTGGAAGGTTAGATTAAAGGTGCTCTCTCTGCCCAATCCCCCATGAAATCTGCTCCATGAGCCTCCTCTGACCAACCCCTCCATGAACCCTGGTTCATGAACATCGTCTTTCTGGTTGCTGTGGCACTGTGTGCTGTGGTGGTGGAGAAACCGTACATCTCGATCAATATACCAATAGCTTTTTGAAAAAGAAATTACCATTCCGACACTGGAGCCATGGCATACAATCTTGTACAGGAGCTCCAGTTCTATACCAAAGCAGACCTCCAGGATGATTTTACTGACAGTGGAGAGTCCAATGCCAAAATGATGTTTCACCTCCTAATAGCAGTTACCATTGGCAAGGTACCATATTGCAACTGTGACACTCTTCTCTACAGGAATCAGTTCACACATGACTGTGCACTTTAAGAGCTGAAAAAATCTCCATAAATGTTGCTTGGGTCATCTGGAAATTCTCGTCCCACTTTTGATCAACCCATATTCGGAGGATATATTATTCCACTAGTCCTTGCTCTCTGGATAAACCCAATAGTAGCAGGGCAAGGGCAGCCCTGCTAGGGCAGCCCAGCATAGCCTTCCCTGATGAGAATAATCAAAGGAAATTAAATGCTGGGCTTTTCATCTTGTCCTCACCTACAACCAAAACAGAGCCCAGTTTCTTGACTGCCTTTGATGAAGGAAAAGGAGACTACATTCAAGCTGCTCTGACGCAACATAACATACAACAACTATTCCAGCACCTGTTCAGCTGCTGCAAATCACTTTGATCCGTGGCACTCTAGCAAAACTTTAACAAAATTCCATATCCAGGAATCTCTAGTCTTTAAATAGATATCAGATGAAATAATTACGCTACCACTGAATTTTTTTTTGAATACATCCTCCAAGCCAGTCACCTGCACTTTACATTTAACAAAGCAGGAAGAGTGCAGGTCAATCAGCTAGTTGAAATGGAGGAAGGGTGGAGGAAATAATGAAAAGAATATCCCCCTCTAACTTTCTACCAATCTATAAATATAAAGCATGTTAAAAAATAAATAAAGGATTGAGTGGTGCTGCAATACCACCGGTGATGCCCATCTGTTACCACGGCAGCCCACTCTAAAAATCCTGTTACCTGGGTGCAGTTTGGAAGAAATAAACCACACTACAACAGAATGTGAAGTTCATAAGGACTGGTAGCAGAGCTGATTCCAAACACTTCAGTTCAACTTACAGGAAAATCAGGAATATGTCTAGCATGCAGAAAAGCCCCTTTTCTTGCCCACAGAGAGATGCCAAGTTTGTCCTCATTTTCATTCCTACAACACAGTCACTGGACCTAACAACACCAGTTATACCATCTCAGGTTCACTCACTTGTTCATTTCCCAGTGTTATATATGCTATCAAGGGGAGCCAGTTTGGTGTGATGGTTAAGAGCAGCAGGACTCTAATCTTGAGAACCAGGTTTGATTCCTCCACTTGAAGCCAGCTGGGTGACCTTGGGTCAGTCACAGCTTCTCAGAGCTCTCTCAGTCCTACCCACTTCACAAGGTGATTGTTGTGGGAATAATAATAACATACTTTGTAAACTGCTTTGAGTAGGTGTTAACTTGTCCTGAAGGGTGGTATATAAATCGAATGTTGTTATAAGTGTCAGCAATACCCTTCCACTCTCTACATTAGACAAATAGGTCAATTTCTGCAAATGGATAAAAGGATATAGATCAGACATTAACAATCACAACACTTAGAAACCAGTGGGAGAACATTTTAATTTTCCAGGATGTTAAATTGCTAACCTAAAAGTGTCAGACCTCAAAGAAGATTCAAGGAGAGATTGCAATGTGAGATTGCTGAATTTGAGCTTATTCACAAATTCAGAACAATGAATTCCCCAGAGCTGAGCAGAGAAATGGGATTTTTATTTCACTACAGATGCTAATTTCTGCAATAATCAAGATGTATTGTACCATTGTACCTTTGTATCCTGGCTCCCATCTTTGCAACACCCCACCCACCTCCTGAGACATAAAGGCTCAGGGATCTCCATTCCTACTTGTATCTGACAAAGGGAGCTTTGATTCTCAAAAGATTATACCCGGAAAAGCTTGTTGGTTTTTAAGGTGCTATTGGACACAAATCTTGCTGTTCTACTACAGACCAACATGGCTACCCACCTGAAACTTTGTTTTTGTGTGTGAATATGCTGTATTTCAGGAATGGTATGTGCCAGTTGGCTGTCCATATCTGCCTGTCATGGTAGCATCAGTGGCACTCCTTTTCATTAGGGGCTTTCAGTAGACTTACTATGGACTCTGGTATAGTTGCTATGCTTTCCGCATTTTGTTGGGTAGGTCTGTTTATGTCATATTTTCCCCCTTTGCAATCAGCTAGCACTGAGGCATTAGGATTCTGCAGTAAAATACCAGTTTACAAAGCAGAAATTCTTTTTGATTTCAGACAACAAGATAACTTGGTCATTCTTATTTAGATACAAAGTACTAAAATATACATTAATTAAACTGAATTTTAACTCTGAATTCTATGGAAACTACATAAACCAAAGTGTACAGAAGAGTATGAAAAAGCTTTGCCCATATAGCAATGGAAACTATTACTGCTATTAGCTATTTCTGGGCGATGCCATCTCACTCTAAACCCGTCTCTAAACCTTTTCTTCAAACTGAGTAAATAACAGAATCCACTGAACCATTTATAATTACCCAGTTGTTTCCTGGCTGTGTCCTTCAAAGTATCCTGTAAAGACCACTATCAAACACAGCTTACTCAGCCACACAAATTATTGGTCTGGCCCCAAAAGACAACCTTTAAAAGTCAGAAATCTGTCACATTCTCTGAAAGCAAATGTCCATAATATGTCATTTTGATCTGGATGCACATGAATAAAATTAGTAGTTATAGCTTGCTGAAATGCTTATTTATTTGGACCTTGTATATGACTTTATGATGTATATTAAAGAAAAGTACTGTTGCTTTTATTGCATTCTGGGTATATTACATGATGGTTATCACTAGAATGCCATTTATTATATAACTGGAAGAATAATAAATGGATGACAGTGATGACAACGACAACAATGACTTCAAGTCGGTACTATTCCAGCTGTTTGACCACCATTGGCACTAGATGATATAATTGCATATGTTCTACGTATAAAACCATTATGAGTAACTCCTCCCTTTCTGCAAGAAAAGATGCCCTGTACACAATGAATATCTTGAATTGATCCCCATTCCCAGGGATGATAGAGAGGAATGTGTATATGTGCAATATTAATCTTGTGGTACAGAGATTTTGGAAGAAAAGATGAAGATACTGGAAGGTAAAATAAATGACTGGGGCTGCTACAAGCTGTTGCTTTATAGGTTCATGTTTCTCTTGGATGATCTGCTTGAATGGATCTCACCATTCAAACTAATGACATTCAGCTCATCCTTACAAATATCCTTTCAAATGTTCCTTAATGAAACAAGTGGTATTTGTGACAACCAGGCTCTCTGAGCATTTCAGCTTTCATAAATCAGCCTTTTTAAAAGTGACATTCCCATTCTTCTTCACTTATTTTATTTCTTTATATGCTTTATTTTCTTTAGAGATACGCATATTATATGTTTCCATGCTGAGTCTTAAACAGCTTACATGCTGCTTATTTTAATTTCATTTCTTTATAAGCACATATAGCAAGAGTACACAAATGAAGAGAAATCAAAACTTAATAAATTTAAAGCGGAACATGTTACTTGTACTATAAATTTTCAAGTAATTTATCATGATAGCATTATGTTGGTTGTTGTGGGTTTTCCGGGCTGTATTGCCGTGGTCTTGGCATTGTAGTTCCTGACGTTTCACCAGCAGCTTCCACACCCTGGGAAACTCTTACAGGATGACTCAGCTCAACCCCACCCCTCCTGAGTAGATATAAATGACCTGCCAACATCTTTTCCACACTGTGACACTGAGAGATCTCTGTCTTTTGGTGCTACACCTCTGAAGATGCCAGCCACAGCTGCTGGTGAAACATCAGGAACTACAATGCCAAGACCACGGCAATACAGCCCGGAAAACCCACAACAACGATCGTTCTCCGGCCGTGAAAGCCTTCGACAATACATAGCATTATGTTGTTTCAAAATCACTTTTCCTGATCCAAGTATTTTTTAAAAAACTAAAAACCATAGTTGCTTGATAACATATATTAGAGCACTTAGCCAAGAATCATAAAAATTTACATGGACCAGATTCAAAACTATGTAGTGTGATAAATAATAACACATAAATAATACCTTATCAAAGGAAAATGGGTTTAGTAAGTACTAAACTTGACCCAGTTCTATGACATATTTAGCCTTATATAGTACCACATAGTATAGAGAATAATGGCCAAGAAAAGTTTCCTACATTAGGATCAACAGTCTGAAAAATAAATGTTCATAACAGGAATCAACAAAAGAGGCATAATTTTTTTGTGGGGGGAGCAGTGGGGCTTAAGTCCCCACTGAGATATCTTGTCAGGGGCAATGCCGCCCCACAGGAGCTGCTTCAAGGGGATAGTGGGGATCAAGCTCCCTCTGGAATTTCCTGACAGGGTCAATGCTCACCCATGGCTGCCAGGTAGCATAATGAAGCTGCTAAGCTGTCAAACTCAGCCAGCCCTGTTTGCCTTTGTAGAAACTTAGCAAGTTCTTAGGAGGCACCATGGGGCTGGTGTTGTTTGGTTTTGTAAACTTACTGTAAACATACTTCAGTGGATAATACTGTCTGTGTGAATACTGTCTGTGTTAAGAAACAATAGGGAGAAGGAACTAAGGGGAGATTAACACAACCAGTGGTCCATCAAGTAATCAGAAGGCCTCAGTGGATGAACTGAAGCAGATATTTCCTATAGCCTGCAGCACAAGCTCTGATGGATGAAAAGAATTATAGTTTGCCTTTGCAGATGGGGTAGTAATATTTGCAATATTACTGTGTCCTGGTGGCCTTGCCTTAGTCAAAGAAATGGTCCCATCTCCATTTTATACTTAACTGTGGCTGAGGAGAGGAAAACTGGTTCCTCAAATGTGGAAAGGTTATACTACCACCCAGGCCCTTCTTTAAATAAATAAATAAATATTTCCAGCTCCATTATATATATAGTCTGGTATGTTGGGGTGTTTATGTGCAAAAGCCTGTTGCCCAAATATTGATGGGTTGTTTAGTTTAGGGTGGTGGTAAGTAGAGATGGGCACGAACAGCACTACAAATGAAAAAAAGCCACAAACAGCCCAATCTGCTGTTCTCAAACAAGCTGTTTGTGAGGCCCTATTTTAAACAAACAAGTGGTCTTCGCAAGCCTGGTTCATGCGTTCGTCCGCTTTTCATGAAGCCAGACAATCAGGCACCTTCAATCAATTCCCTTGGCAATGGAAGTAGAGACTGCCTGAACTCTGTCTGCACTCCTTCTCTTGCCCTGGAAACGCCAATCTAAGCCCAACTTAGCTTGATGGGCACGTTTACCTTCCAAGTGTGGAGCTCCAAATTGGTTACAATTGGTTACATGGGAGCAGAGACCAGGGGGAGGAAGGGGGGTGTTCTGTAGCCATGGACTCTCTGATCTCATCCCTGCAAACCCTGTTAGGCACTTCTGACTGCCAACCACAGACCTCCTTTTTTGCTCAATGGGACCTCTGGTTATAAAAGGCACTGTGATCCCAGTTCTGGCTTTCACTTTCAGCTGGCAGTGGAGTGGGAGAGAGCTGCTGTGTTGCTAGCATTATGAGAGCGAGATAAGGAGAGTGCATTGGAGCTGGGATTTTTTGTGTGTGTAGTGGGATAGGGATCTATCCCCTCTGGTTCCAGGCCAGCTGCCAGGTCTTGGGGCCAAGCTCAGTGGGCACCTCGGCTGAGGGCTCACACTGTGATTAGTAGTATTACCGCATGATCTGATTCTGATCAGGTATCTGGGAGTGCTGGGCTAGGGCTCTACCCCCTCCCTCTAGTTCCAGAGCTGCTGCCAGGCCCTGGGGCCAAGCTCAGTGGGCACTTTGGCTGAGGGCTCACAGTGTTCTATCCTTCTCATTCCTCCTTAATTCCTGTTGGCTGGCACAATGAGGCTTCGGGCGGGGGCCAAGGGTGGTTGTGGGGGGAAGTGCAAAGATTGTCCTGGTCACCACGCGGGAAGCAGTACTGGGTGGGGCTCAGGGACAGCAGAACCTCTTGCTCCCCAAGATGCAGCTGTGGGGGCTGTGGAGGAGGCCAAAGAGCTCTTGCCACCGGGGGAAGAGGATCTCCTTAAACTTTTTGAGGAGGAGGAAGGCCAGAGGTCCGTGGAGGAATGGTTGAGGTTCGATGAAACATCCATCCCATCCCGATCCTAAACTCTCATTGCTGTCCCTGCCTGCAGTCCACCCTCACTCCATCTTCCAGTGCCAGTTTCGCAGCATGGCCAGTAACCCTTCATTCTCCTTCCCCTGGAACAGTTCGTGGGCGACGCTTCAACCTGTTGGTATGGAGGCACTTTTGGGCCCTTCCTAATGACCTCCGTGTGGTGCAGTACTGTGTCTGTGATGGCCTGGTGCGCAGAGGCAATGACCCGAAGCACCTGTCTTCGACAGTCCTGAGTAGGCACCTGAAGACGCACCACCCTAGCCTAGGGTCTCCGTCCTCGGGCAGCGAAACATCCGATGGGGGGAGACAGAGGGATACCAGCTCTCCTGACCTGGGATCAGTGGGAGAGTCACCGGCATCCCCCCCAGCAAGAAGCCTTGCCCTGAGGGTGCTGCTGGTGGGAGCGGAACAGTCAGGCAGGCTGCCCTTGCGGAGGTTGTTCCCTCGGGGTCAGGGACAGTGCTGCTAAAAAGGGTGAGGTTGAGGGCTCAAGAGGCGGGCATTTGCATCATTGAAGAGGCGATTTCCCTACAAGGATTCCCCCTATCCGTCATGGAGGGTATGGGCTTCCAAAGGCTGCTTCAGCACTTCGCTCCGTGGTTCTCCATGCCGTCACAGCACACTGCTGGACATTGAGTCCTCCCTGTCCTCTACCAGTCTGTGTGAGACTTGGTTCTCAGGGAGCTGTCAGCCACCGAAGGCTGTACAGTACATTTCACAGCAGACCTCTGGAGTGGCTGCCATCATGGCTACTTTGGCATCACCGTCCACTGGTGGCAACCAGAGGACTTCCTCCACCCCAGGCCAAGAGCAAGCACCAGAAAACAGGTGCCAAGCTTGACACCGAGATACAGGGTAGTTATTCTCCAGGCCCGGGGGATGGACAAGGTCCATACTGGGAAGAACATCGCCACCATGATAAAGGAGGCTCTGAGGGAATGGATGGCAAGGGAGGAAGGGTTTGTCCATGGCTTCATGGTGACAGATGCGGGAAGCAACATGTTGGCAGCCCTGAAAGAGGCATCCTTCCTAGGCCTGGTATGCATGGCGCAAAAGCTGCACCTGGTGATGAGGAACGTGCTCGGGCTGGGGAGCAAGCCAATGGACAGCTGTAATGAGGGAACATTGTGGACGCACAATCTGCTGGACAGCTGCTGCCACATCGCTTCCCACTTCTCCCACAGCACCAACTCTTCCCACGAACTGCTCCAGAAACAGGGGGAGGGGGGACCATGAGCACCAACTCTTCCAGGACTTGCCCACCTGCTGGAACTCCACCTATGACATGGTAAGTCATCTGGTGAACCAGAATGGCCCATTGCAGGACATCCTGACATCAACAGACATTCTGAGGAAGGAAGAGGAGCTCAACCTCAGCTATATGGAATGGAGAGTCCTTGCCCAAATGTTCCAGTTGCTGAAACCCTTTAAGGACGCCATCGAGCTCTTCTGCGCGTACAAGGCCAGCCTGGGTCAGGTCATCCCGCTGATCCATGGGCCTAGGAGCTTGTGAACGAGGAAGACCTGCTCCCCAGGGTCAGGAACTTTGTGAGGAGGATGCAGGCATGTGTGGCTGAGCGCTTGCATCCTGTGCGCAATGAGGTGCCATACCAAATGGCCTCCCTCTGTGACTCCCGTATCAAGGGCAGCATCACCATGTGGGCGGGCAAGATGCAGTGCTGGAAAGAAGAGCTCCGCAGAGTGGTGCTCCATTTCCAGGCAAAGAAGGCAGGATGGAGGAAATCAGACAGGGCCAAAAGGCAGGCGGTGGGGAAGGAGGACAAGGAGGAGGAGGTGGGAACAGAGCCACGCCAGCAGAGACCCACCAAAATGGGCCCACTCGATCTCTGGGCCTCGTTGGTGGGCTGTGTGGTTGGCTGCAGCACAGTGGGCATGTCTCTCGCAGTGGAGGACTCGGCAAAGGCTGTGGTGCGAGAGTACCTTGCAGAGCTCACCGAGCCCCCCCCCCCATTCCAACCCGTTGGAGTATTAGGTGAGTAAATCTGCCGTATGGCCAGACCTGTCCATCGTGGCAACCAACATCTTGTCCTGCTCTCCCACCAGTGTGCAGAGCGAGCGGGTGTTCTCCCACCTGGGAGACCTCATCAATCCCCGTTGCACTTGTCTGCACCCAGACCTGGTGGACATGTTGACCTTCATCAAGGTCAACCTCCACCTGCTGGGATATCCCTCCATCAACCTGGCCCTAGTTGGGCTCTGAGCCACCCCAGTCTACTGTGGTTCTAGGCCAAGCTCCTCTGCAGTGGGCTCAAGATCTCCGGCCCACTGCCTGGCTCCAGGGCCAAAGCTACTCACTGCTATTACCTGTCCCATGGCTGCTCAGGTCAGGTTTCTGTGAGTGGTAGTGTCATGTTCTATTCCCCCTCAATGCCAAAAGGGTGCCAAAATGACCCTTCCCCACGACTTGTCCCACCTATCATGTCCTCTCCCTGACAAGTTCCCAGTCCCTCTTTCAACTTTGCCCTCTCTAGATGGAACCACTACAACCCTTCCTGACAACTTCTCCTGCTCATTCTACCCTTTCCGCGAAGGCGGGAAGGTGGGTCATGTCTGCAGCCTCCACTTTGGGGCACGAGGGGCAGCTCAAAAGTTGTGCTTATATGGTAGTACAACATGGTGCCCCCCATTCCACGGCACCTGCTCTCCCCTCTGAGCAGGTGGGAATGGGTCCCACGACTCCCACCCTTTCCGTGAAGGCAGGATGGTGGGCACTGTCTGCTGCTGCTGATTTTGGGCCCAGCACAGTGCCCCCTATCCAAGGCACCTGCTGTCCCCTCTGAGCAGGGAGAAATGGGCCCCACAACTCCCACCCTGTCCATGAAGGCAGGAAGGTGGGTGCTGTCTGCTGCTGCTGATTTTGGGCTCGAGGGGCAGCTCAGGAGCTGTTGCTGATACGGTTGTGCCGCACAGTGCCCCCTATCCATGGGCACCTGTTGTCCCCTCTGAGCAGGGAGGAATGGGTCCCGCAACTCCTGTCCTTTCCGTGAAGGTAGGAAAGGGGGTGATGCTGGTGGTGGCCTACACATTAGTAGTGCCTGTACTGCCTGCTCAGGTGCGGTGTCTCTGAGTGGTGTGGATTCTGTGGAAATGCTCTAGCTCACCTCAGTTCTTGGGGCTGCTGGTCCCTCTATCAACCTCTCCCTGTCCAGAACCACTCCGACCCTTCCCAACAACCTCTCCTGTCCTGTCCATCCTGTCCTTTCCATGAAGGCAGGCAGGTGGGTCATGTATGCAGCCGCTGCTGTTGGGCATGAGGGACTACTACAGCACTGCCGCCACCTTTGGGTCTTCCCAGTCATGCTCCACAATGTGGCTGGTTACCCTTTGTCCTCGTCTCCCTGACAAGTTCCCTGACAGTCCCTCTTTCAACCTCTCCCTCTCTGGAACCACTCAGACCCCTCCCAATGACCTCTCCTGTTCTGTCCATCCCGTCCTTTCCATGAAGGCAGGAAGGTGGGTGATGTTTGCTGCTGCCAATGCAAAGCTCAGTGGGTTTCTCGGCTCATGGCTCGCAAATGTTGCAGGCTTCCTGGTCCTGCTGTGCAATGCAACCAGGAAGCCTTTGTCCTCTTCTCCCTGACAAGTTCCCAGTCCCTCTTTCAACCTCTTCCTCTCTGGAACTGCTCAGACCCCTCCCAATGACCTCTCCTGTCATTTCTGTCCCATCCTTTCCATGAAGGCAGGAAGGTGGGCGATGTTTGCTGCCACCAATGCAAACCTCAGTGGGTTTATCGGCTCATGGCTCGCAAATGTTGTGGGCTTCCTGGTCCTGCTGTGCAATGCAACCAGGAAGCCTTTGTCCTCCTCTCCCTGACAAGTTCCTAGTCCTTCTTTCAAACGCTCCCTCTCTAGAACCACATTGACCCTACTCAACGACCTCTCCTGTCCATCCCGTCCTTTCTGTAAAAGCCGGAATGTGGGTGATGTCAGCTTCATCACCCACCTTCCAGCCTGCACCAGAAAGTAGTCCGAGGCCTGGCGGGTTGGCACATGTGGGGTGCTTCCCTCAGCCTGGCAGGCCCAGCAGCTGCCGACATCACCCACCTTCCGGCCTGCACTGGAAAGTACTCTGAGGCCTGGTGGGTGGGCACATGGGGGTGTCACTGGCAGGCAGCCAGACCCCCTGACCCTTGAACGGAGGTGGCTTGCCACTACCTCCCAAGCCCACCAGGGCCAGCGGCCACTGACATCACCCACCTTCCGGCCTGTGCCAGCAAGTACTCTGAGGCCTGGTGGGTGGACACATGGGGGGGAGGTAGAGGGGAGGTGGCCTGCCACTGCCTCCTTGAGCCCACCAGGCCCTGTGGCCGCTGACTTCACCCACCTTTCTGGCTTGCGCTGGAAAGTACTCTGAGGCCTGGCATGTGGGCACATGGGGGGTACTGCTGGTGAGTGGCCAGACCCCCCCCACCCCCTAGGGGGGAGGCAGCCCACCAGCACCTTCCCAAGCTCACCAGGCCTGGAAGCTGCCAACATCACCCACCTTCCGGCCTGTGCTGGAAAGTACTCTGAGGCCTGGCGGGCGGGCAAATGGGGGTGCCACCAGCGAACGGCTGGACCCCCTGCCCCCGAGAATGGGAGGTGGCATGCCATGGGAGTCCTCCACTTGTAAATGGGGCCAAAGTCAATTGGCTCCAATTGTATCAAATTGGAGTTTCCTGGGGGCATCGGATTTGGGAATGTATAACTCCAAGATCCCTATGCAATCTTGACCAAACTTGGGTGATGGCTATGGGAGAGGCTGCTGAACAGCCCTTTGAATATGGGCTCTCAAAGTGACAAGGGGGCTGTTCTGGCCCCCATGAACAACAAACAATGAACACGTTCATTACACGGGTCATGTTAGTCAATGTTTATTGTTCGTTGTTCATGGATAGCAATGAACAACAAACATCGTGTTTGTTTGTGTTTTGCTGTTCATGCCCATGTCTAGTGGTAAGCAGGGATTTTTGGCTCAAATAGTGGAAAAGCTGATTTTTAAAATCCTGGAACCTACTTTAGAGACAAAGAAAAGGAAAAGTATTTCTATCTTTAGTCTTGAGTGTCTCTGTTCACCTGTACTTGGGGGATTGATATAAAGCTGGTTACGCAAATATGGAAATTAAGGCTATTCTGTTGTCCTGGACCCTTCTTCAACCAAACAAATGCTCCCATATTTTGAAGCCAGGGTATCTGAGAAGCTCATATTTATTTGGATTCTGAGTGTCATGTGGATATTCATACTGAATATCCAATATGTGAGTGGTGTAGTTGTTAGAGTGTTGGTCTAAGATTGAGGATACCAGAGTTCAATTCCTACTTACCCAATCTCTGATTGAGATTCAGACTATTACAACCACCATGAAAAGATTTGTAATAAAAAAACAAAAATAAACTGATTAAGTTTGTGCTGCTAATACCACCAGTGAAAGTTTCACTGTTGGGTCCACTGTGTTTACTGCAGAGAAACAGAGAAGAGAAGAGAAGAGAAGAGAAGAGAAGAGAAGAGAGAGAGAAGAGAAGAGAAGAGAAGAGAAGAGAAGAGAAGAGAAGAGAAGAGAAGAGAAGAGAAGAGAAGAGAAGAGAAGAGAAGAGAAATTACTAAGTATAGACTTAGGCCAGGTTCAGGTCTCTGCCCCCCCACCCCACCCTGGGCCAGGAAATTGAGGAGTCTACACAATGTCAAACAGCAGTTGTGATCTAACAATATTTAGATGAAAAATAGTGGAAGTCTGTTGTCAGAATTAGAGTCAGTTACAGACTTCCATGATGTATCAGCCCCTTAGATAGCGCTAAATAATGACATCATTCTCAGATGTGACATCCCCATGCAGGCCCTGAGAGAGTTCTCAGGACTTTGGGGCCCAAATCATCCTGGCATGAAGCCTGGGCGCATTCCTGGGGCTGGCGTGATAATGTCACTCCTGTAAGTGACATCATCACACCACGCTGGGAGTGCACATGCACTTTCTGTGCAAGAGAAAATGTCCTAGAGTTAAGTGCCGGATGTCTCCCACCCCTGATAGGAGGGTGAGGGGGCCTGGCAACCCGACACACCATCCTCAAGAGGTGGAAGTGAAGAACACTCTATGGAGCTATATCAAAGTGGAAGATGGTTGAGGATTTTGCTTTTGGTTCAGCTCCAGAAATTACTCTGTTCCTTTCTTCCACTGATGATGTGTGCCATATGCATAAATGCCTCCAGTCCAGTCCTATTTCTCCAAAGAAATAATGTAGCCTAGTGTAATGGCAAAGGAATGTTGCTACTTTAATTTTATGAGCTGCAGCATGCCCCAACATTGACTGTCCAGAGATGACAAGAATATATTGGGCCAGAATGGCTATTAAGCAAGAATGTATTTATTCATTTGTTCATTTATTCAGTTTATTATACCCTGACTTTCTCCACAATGGGGATCCAAAGCAGCTTACATAGTTTTCCTGTCTGCTATTCTTTCCTCAGAACAGCAACCTGAGATATGTTAGGCTGAACATATGTGACTGACCCAAGGTCACCTGACAAGCTTTCATGGTTGAATGGGAGATTTGAACTTGGATATTCTGGTTTTATGATGCCCCTGCTACATTTTAGCAGTTCAAGTCCTTCCTCTTCACTGTAAATATGTTCCCATGTGAGTAAGGGTCTTACATGAACAGCCAATCATGAGGAAGCCAATCATGGCATTTCCCCCATCTCTTTTTTTGAAACACAAAATGTGTACAGGAGATATGTGCAATCCAAATGTTTACAAGAAGACCAGCTCTCATAGCAGGTTCTTTGAATGGTAGGTGGAATTGGATTGTGCCATTCCTCCACTTAACACAACCTTGCCCTTAATATAATGGTGATCAGCAGCATAGATTTGATTCATGTATATCTAGATTATCAATATAAAATTATAGAAAGAGTGAATAAAAGCTGAAACTCAGAAGCAACATTACTATCATGATATAGGACAGGGATATCTATCTATCTATCTATCTATCTATCTATCTATCTATCTATCTATCTATCTATCTATCTATCTATCTATCTATCTATCTATCTATCCATCCATCCATCCATCCATCCATCCATCCATCCATCCATCCATCCATCCATCCATCCATCCATCCATCCATCCATCCATCCATCCATCCATCTAGATCTATCTAAGATCTCGGTGAGATCTTCTTTCATACCTAGAATTTCAGTAGCATTTCCTTATTCTTCCAGCCACTTCCATTGTCCCATTTACAATTTCTTGTTCATTAATTCAGTTTGGTTCTATTAGGAATGTTCTTCAAAGTTATTGCTTTGCTCTAATTGCTTTTGAAAGCATGGAGTCGGGCCAGAATGTATAAAGGTTCTATCACAAAGTCACTGAAAAACTGCCAGCAAACTGCTGTAGGGCAGAGCTCAGAAATGTATAAACATCTAAATCCAGATTGAAATGTTTGAAATCAAACACAGTAAGTGACACCAAAAGGAACTATAACACAAACACTGTTTGAATTAGATGCAGAGTAAGGTCAAGAATACTAAAGGGGCATGATTGCCTGAACTAGATTAACTATTACAATTCACAGCAGCTAGAGAGACTACTTACCAGCATTTGAAGTGTTAATAATTCCTGTGTTAGAAAGTGGCAAGACAAAGGCTGGTTAACCATGCAGCTATTTGATCTAATAGAGGGGTGATCAGGTACAGCAAAAGAACAATCCCATTCATCCAACTAATAGAAACAGACTAAATTTCATCCATGTCTCTGGTAAGGGCATGAAATAGATGAAAAGTCTTAGAAAAGGTCATGAGCATGAGCAGAGAATGAAGCATGAGAAGTTTTCTATGGGAGTGAGAATTTAGCAGAACAAAAAAGGAAAAGGCCAGGTGGCAGGTTAGGAAGGACAATAAATTGTGTATGGAATATGAATGAAAATGGAACATCTGATTGGAACGATGCAATATACAAGCAATGTTCCACTGCCATTTTAGTATTTTTATCTTGAACCAAAAATCAACCAAATACTGAGGAAGTCATAGAAAGCATTCATTTTGTCACCCCAATCCAATGTATTGTTTGGAGCTTGCAAAGCTGTGTTTGCTAAATTGGAACATGTTCCAGGGCAGCTTCACAGGGTCAAGTTTCTTTTTAAGTAGAGTGAGAAAGAGAGAGACTGAACTGGATGCTTAAATTATTTTTTGCAATATCAATTTATTTACAATATAGCAAGCTGTGCTAGCTCCCAATATGCCAATAAACTGTTCCTGTCCTTTACAAATATGTTAGCAACCTTTCCCAGCCAGCTCTAAATTCACAAACTTTCTTTCATCCCCCAGCCTGTAGGTAGGAGTGGTTTCATATACTTTACACAATGAATCTATACAGAATGAAGATGAGAGCCCTTAAAATCATGACCAATTGCACACATACATCTTTACCAGCTATTTAAGGGAAAGTTCTGGAGAACTTAAAAGCTTGCATAGTGTTTTGTGTGATTTTTGTTGGTATTAACAAAAGAATTTTGTTTCTGATAGGTTGTTGAGTGTCTATTAAATCAACCATCAACTACTAGACTATTCAAGACCAAGAGAGAGAAGGACATTATCGGAACAACAGAATACTCCAGTGTAAATCCATATTCAGAAGCCTAACCAAGAAATCCTTCTCTTACTATTATGGATATGCACCAACACACAGAATTTGTTGCTTCTTCAGACCTAAAACTCCATAGAATGCTATGCAAGAGAGAAGAAAGAGAAATAGCCTCCTCTTAATTTAAACTTGACTTTGTCATTGCACAATTTAGCAACAACAGGAATATCTGAAAAGAACATCTGGCACAGCAGCATTGACACTGGTTGTGTTCTAATAAGGCTTTTATACCATGCTAGGACCCTTATGCTAAAATCTGTGAGATATTATTGTAGCTCATAGAATTGGTCTGTAGCACACAGAGCTAGATGTAACCAAATAATTTCCTGATAATATAATAGAATTTGTGCTCCATCAAGTTAAAAATAGAAACTTCTACAGTAGTGTTCTGATAATTTCTGATAAAATAAAATCCTATAATTTTCCTAAAAGTTAGCAGGGTAGGCTCTCCAGCTGATTCATGGAGAGTCACTGAATAAGAGGAAATTGTTACATAGTACCATATATTGCCTGTCCTGCCACTTGCGTGGAGCCCCCTCCACCTGCAGCCTGCCATGTGTGGAGGGTGCGCCTGTGACAGTGGCTTCCTTCTCAACAACAGCAAGTGCATGCCAAGCTGGCTCTGTGGATGCTGGCATGAGGGCAAACACTATCCAGTGGGCTTGGAATTCTGGACTGATGACACCTGTTCCTGCAAATGCAAGTGCCCCAGTCAAGGTAGCAACCTGGAGTGCTTCAGCGTTTCCTGCCCCAAAAATACCTTCTGCGGGATTCAGAGTGGCGTTCCAGCTTGCTACCCTGAGACAGTCGGGATCTGTCAAGTGTTTTTCCAACATACTACATGGGCGTGAGCATGCGCGTGTTTACTATGTTGGAAAAACATAATATGACTTACAGTGAAATCCTAAACAGAGTTATTCTAATCTAAGCCCACTGGAATCAACGGGCTTAAAATGGAGTAACTCTGCTTAGGTTTTTGCTGTTAAGAACAGAAGAAGGGCATTGCTGGGACATTCCATTGCTTTTTCTAACTCAGCACTCTGTGTCTTAAAGTGGCCACCTAGATGCCCACAAAAGATCTATAAGCACAGGATTGAAACCTGCTTCTGTTGATCCCCTCCCCACCACAGAAACCAATATTCAGAGGTATACTTTAACTGGATGCATTGTGATGCCTTTAGCCATGATGGATAAAAGCCTATGAGAGACTTATCCTCCATTATATTGTCTAATCCTAGTCTAAAA
The DNA here is from genome assembly GCF_028583425.1 of Eublepharis macularius. NCBI lineage: Eukaryota > Metazoa > Chordata > Lepidosauria > Squamata > Eublepharidae > Eublepharis > Eublepharis macularius. The sequence continues at coordinate 124,210,742 of NC_072792.1, forward strand.
CCATTTTAACTAGCTTAGCGGTCACTACACATTAAAATTATAAGTCATCAACACAAAATGTGGTAGTGAGTCACACAATTTAATTCTTGTTTTTGCAAAAAGGTTGAAGGTAGGCAATACATACAGATACACATATATATCAGAGCTGGATGTAATATATTTATAATCTGCCCTAGTTCCAGAGGAGTTAGGCATATTAGTCTGTAGTACACATGGGCACGAATGGGAAAAAAAACCCAAACAGGCTGTTCAGTGTTTGTTCCCGACGACGAACATGAACAGCCGACAGGATCCGAACATGTCCCGTTCCTGAACGTGTTTGGTATTCAGTGTCCATCCGCACCAGGCAGGCCCCCTTAGCACTTAGAGAGCCCATATTCACAGGGAATGTGCAGCAGGCTCTTCTCCAGCCACCACCCAAGTTTGGTCAGGATTGCAGTATGGATCTCGGAGTTATATATTCCCAAATTAGACACCCCCAGGAAACTCCCAATCAACACAAATGGAGCCACCCTCCCCGGTTCACTTGTGCCCCATGTGGTGGTCCTGAAGGCATGCCGCCTACCCTCTTCGGGACAGGGGGTCTGGCCACTCGCTGGCGGCACTCACCATGTGCCTGCCCGCCAGGCCTGCGGGTGAAAGGAAAATTGTCCATTTATGCAGCAAGGTGGGGGAAGACTGTGGCCACCAGGCCTGATGGGCATGGAGAGGCATTGGCGTGCCACCTCTCTTCAGGCAGTGGGGGTCTAGCCACTCACCGAAAGCACTCCCCACATGCCTGCCCACCAGGCCAACAGGTTGGAGGCGGACAATGCATCCGCTTGTGCAGCAAGGTGAGTAAAGACTGCGGCCGCCAGGCCTGGCAGGCATGGGGAGGCGGTGGTGTGCCGCCTCCCCTCAGGGGGCGGGGGCCTGCCCACTCACTGGTGGCACCCCCCATGTGCACGCCCACCAGGCCTCTGGGTTGGAGGTGGACAACACATCCACTTTGTGCTGCAAGGTGGGCAAAGACTGCAGCCGCCGTGTGGTCATGGAGAGGAGGACCCAGGGGTTCCAGCTGCAGTGATGAGCTACACCTGGAAGATCCTGAGAGGGGGACAAGAAGACCCTGATCTGTCAGCGGCTGCTGGCTTCACCCACCTCCTTGCCATCATGGAAATGAGGGGACGGGGCGGTGCAAGTGTTGGGGAAGGGATGACCAGCGGCACTCATGTGCCCACCCATCAGGCCTCTGGGTTGGAGGTGGACAACGCATCCACTTGTGCAGCAAGGTGGGCAAAGACTGCAGCCGCTGAGTGGTCAGGGAGAGGAGGACCCATGGGTTCCCGCCACAGTGATGAGCCACACCTGGAAGATCCTGCAAGGGGGACAGGAAGTCCCTGATCTGTCAGCAGCTGCTGGCCTCACCCACCTCCCTGCCATCACAGTAATGAGGGGACGGGGCAGTGCAAGTGGTGGGGAAGGGACTCGTGGCAGTACCTGGGAGGGAGAAGTATGGATTGGGAACTGGAAAGTTCCCAAGTGAGAGGTAGTTGGGAGGGGTCAGCGGGGTCCCAGAGAGGGAGAAGAAGAAATAGGGCAGTGACAGCAGCTGCCATCGCCCACCTTTCTGCCTTTGTGGAAAGGACAGGAGTTGCAGCCCGGAACACATTCACCGCCAGTTCAAAGGGGTCCAGTCAGTCCCATTGACAGGGGAGCCACCATGCTGTGCAACTGACTGTATCCCTATATGGTACAATCAGCTGTGCAATTGCAACCAAGCCATCCCTCGTGACCAAGGAGGGAGCAGTAACAGGATAGTCCCTCGTAAAGCGGTGGCTGACATGACCCGCCATACTGCCTTTGCAGAAAGAAGGGGATGGGCACGACAGGAGAGGTCATTTGTAAGGGTCAGAGTGGTTCCACAGAGGGAGAGGTAGAAAGGGGGACCCGCAGACCCGAGCAATGGGGGGGCAGAGCAGTTCCACTCCACTCCAAGACACCTCACCTGTGCAGGCAGTACGGGCACTATAACAGTTTAGGCGGCACCACAAAACCGCCTTCCTGCCTTCATGGAAAGGAGGGGATGGACGGGACAGGAGACTTTGCTTGGACAGGTCAGAATGGTTCCAGAGAGGGAGAGACAGAAACGGGACAGCAGCAGCAGCTGACATCGGCCACCTTCCTGCCTTTGCGGGAAGGACATGAGTCGAGGGACCCATTCCCCCCTGCTCAGAGGACACAGCATTTGCAATGGATAGGGACACTGTGTAGCTCGACTACATGTGCAACAGCTCCTGAGCTGTTGCATAAGTGGCCAAAGGAGGCTGCCGCCAGCATCACCCACTTTCCTGCCTTTGCAGAGAGGAGGTGTCATGATGATCTGGCTGTGCCAGGAAGGCCTATCAAGGTCTCAGAAGCCTGTTAGCAGTGGGAGTTGTTCTAGCTAAACTTGACCAAAACATGCCAGCCCTCATTCGAGATACCCGCAGGACTCGACGGACAAGGGTGCGCGGTGACGGCATGGAGAACCAAGGGGCGAAATGTTTTAGTAGCCTGAGGAACCCCACACACTCCACAATGGATATGGGCAAGCCATGTAGGGCAATAATCTCTGCCAAGACACGAAGGCCAAACTCCTCCTGAGCCCTCAACCTTGACGCTGTGGCGCTGCTGTCCCAGACTCCGAGGGGACAGCCTCCAAGAGCACGGCCTACCTGAGCGCTCCACTCCCACCAGCATCACCCTCAGGGCAAAGTGACACTCCCACTGATCCCCACTCAGAAGAGCTGGTTGCTCATATTAAATCTATCTATCACCAACAAAGATGACTTTAACTTCAAGTTAGTGTGCTAAAAATCAGACTTGGGAGTAAAACTTGACAAAAGGTAAATCAACTGGAATTTTGTAGGAGTCAAAAAATAATCTTGAATGGACTTGAACCAATCTTGAAAAAAGCTATAAGCACATATTTTGCAGGCATCCCAGAGGTATTCTAGTCCCCCCCCCCCTTATATTTTTACATCATTGGAAACTTAGCCATCTCCAGTTCAAATTCTAGGAGTGTCAGTATCCTCCATATTAAATCTTTTTAATCTTTGAAAGCAGAAACATATTTCAAACGTGAAAGCTTTGATGAGGTATAATAATCTGGCTTCTTTCCAGAATGGAGTACTAGACTGAACATGCTGACTCAGTTCATTTTATAATAATATTTATATGGGGGCTTATAAAGCACGAGTCCAGTAATTTCAGACCACAGGTGTTTAATGATTGTAGGTTCTTGCAATGTCAATATCTCTAGGTGAAACATTTTAGCTGACCAAAATTATTTATATACATTATTACAGACTTACAAATATGAAAAATGGGATACAAAATGTTATTAGCAATTCTCTTGTTATATGAATAACATTCAGTAGCCAAGCTACTCTGATATTCTATGGTCCATTCTGCTCAAAATACAGAAGCAGTGCTGAAACAGTGAAAAATTGAGCAAGGCTGTACGTTTCAGTTTGGTTCATCATACAGACATTCAGAATTCAAATACTTCATTCTATAATCAAGGATCACATTTATCAAAGTATTGATTTTTATTTTTTTCTATATATGGAGTACAAAACTAAAACAAAAAAAATGGCTGGGATTTTTAAGTTATTAAAAAGAAATGCCAGAGTGTGGACATGAACACTGTATTCACATCTTTTCTTATATACTAAAGATGGCAGAGGAACTCATATGATATAGGGATAACATGGATTTTTCCCTCCTTTCCAACCAATGAATAAAAAAAGATTCAGAGAAAGTACAGTCTTACCTATTCTATCTATAAATCTTTGTCTCTATCTGTAATTGTGAAAATGGAATCAGAATCCAAATTTTTAAAAATCCATACTGCAGTGTTGTATACTAATATGAGTGGTTTTTTCCCCTAAAAACCTAGGGGAAACCCCAAGATTTCAGAAAAGTCCAAAGAGTTCAAACAAATTGGTATAGTTAAAAAGGTCAAACCGGAGAAGTAATATCTGTTCATATAAACCTCACTACTCAAACAAACAAAAAATGCCAACCAAGATCTCATGAGATTATGGTTGATATTATAACTAGCCCTCAAAAAAAATGAGAGTAGGGGGAGAAAGTGATGACAAGAGCAAGTCATAGTGAAAGTGTGAAAGTTGTGGGATTGAAGAAGCTAGTGATGGTAGAGGCATAGTGGAGGAAAGATGGTGCAGCAAGAACAGTGAAGAAGTCAGCAATGGAGGGACAGTAGCATCAATGAGATGATGGAAGGAGGAGAAGGCAGTAGCATGTGGACAGGAAGTGCACAGGACGGGCTTTATGTGCCATGCTCCCTCTCTCAGTTACCAACATCCAGCTTATGGGAGGTGGGGCTTGACTTAGAGCACAAAATATCATTACCCAAATAGAAGGTCTCCTTAATTAGTTGGAGGGAATTGGCATTAAAGGAGACAAGTGAGTGAGGGTAACTGGGATTCTTCACCTATGTATATGGGAATTGTTCCCTTAGAAAACAATTTGAGAACTCTCAAATAAACAGGCAGATGTTCAACTGGAAAGGTTTCTTTATTAACAGAGGGACAAAAGGCAAGCATACAGAAAATACACACAGCATATGCACAGAGATAACTAAGAAAGCAGTGAGGAAATGGGAAAGCAGTTTGGTTAGGAGGGATGATAACTACCAGATTTGGAGAGGGGGAGGTCCATGGTGGAAGCAGTGAGAATGATCAGAAGAGAGGAAACTCAAACAAGTTTGGGTGTGTGTGAATGGGTTCCAGAACCACACACACACACACCATATGGCTGGGGAGCCCAGTTATAGGGCAAAATATTACCTGGAACAATGCTGATGTTTGCTCCCCAAACAATAACTTAATGGTTTGTCCAGAGTATGACAATAAGTTGGTAAAGATTTGATATGACTATCTGGGATTGTCTATAGGTGAAAATATTGCTTGATAACCTGGTGAGGACTGGACTGGAAGGCTATCAGATGTGCTGAATAGCTTTGATTAGGTAAGTGGGAGAGGGGAGGTGGAAGAAGGCAGTGATGAGATTAGGCAGGGAGTTTTCTCAGGAAGCCTCATTATCTCTGCTTCTCTCTGGGGCATGTGAGCTGTCAGTCAGTCATCCCTCCTTTGATTTATGTCTTGGTAACTTTCCAGTCTCCAGGCCAGCTGGCATCTACTCTGCATGGGCCAGGCTGCACCTAGGACTTATGGCAATAGGTATATATTATTCCATATCTGTAAACTGTCCTTGCAGTGTGGGGAAGGAGCCTGACTGCTAAAACTATGTTCAATATCCTTTTCTTTCCAAGTCAGCTCTCTGGAGGAAGCTTAGAGCCTCCATATCTATGATGGAAAATTCAAAACTTGTCCTTGATCATCTCATTTCCATACACTTGCAAGGCATGTACACTCACACAATGTGTTGGCATCACATATTATGCTTCATAATAAAAATGTTACAGGAACAAAAATAAGGATGCATGGCTTTGGATAACAGGCTCATGTACTCCATAACATCAAGTTCAGGATGTATTTTGGGGGTTGATCCATGCTGTTTCTCAAAGTTTTCAGCAGTTCCAGCTACCACTCCATATTCTAAAAATATTTTAAATCGAGTCCTTGGGCATTCTTTAAAACAAGGATGAATATGGGTTCCTTTGATATGTGACTGAGTTATAAAGAATTTGTTAAGTCAACGGCTCAGCAATGACCCAACCAAGACCATCCTTGATTATTAGGTGTTCGCAAGACCTATTTGCATTTATACAAAGACCTCTTTTCCCGCAGCTGTTACAGACACAGAATATCAAACAGGTATCAGAAAAGGACATCAGAACACCCAAACAAAATGTTCAATTACCAGTGAATTTCTGCAGCTCACAGCCTTCCTGCTATCCTAATAGTTAGAGGACATAAAATCTTGCAAAATTTTATCACAGTAACCACCATATCATGAATAAGAATAGTAATGTTGCACATAGTAAATAAGAAAGTGCTGCAAAAGTTTCAGAGGAACAGTAAAAACATTCTTCCTTGCCCTTGCTGAACACTTAAATATGATTTTCCCTATTTATTCATAAATCAATACTTTCATTGCCCACAGTCAAGGTAATACAATTTTCTACGATTATGTCTGTGAACACTGGGTTGTAGTTATTCACTAGTTGCTTTCATAACTACTGCAGCTGAAATTTGACTTGGTTACCTCCCCGCCCCCCCAAAAGCTGTTTTCCACATTAAGATTCACCATTCTTTTTCTTGGCTTGGAAAAAGAGGTCTTCTGAAAAACCATGACATTATAAAAAATATGCCTTTGGAAGTGCTTTTGTGGGGTCAGAATAGTCATTGTATTATTTTATCCTCAGCCTCAGAGTCTGGTGGCACTCAGTTCTTTTCACAACTGATAATGTTTTTTTTTTTATTCCATGAAGAAAACTTGCAGTGCCATCCTAAACAGAGCCTCCCCCAAAGGTCCAACCGTCAGGAAGAATATGAGGATGAGAAGGGTGAGAAATGTATTCCATAAACTTAATCTGTTCATTAGAATACAACTGATAATTTGGTTAGTAACTCAGATAATAAGGGAGAACACATCTGTAGACAATTTCACAAATGTGTTTCCAATGCCGGATTTAAGATTGTATGTGAGCATATACAAGCATGACCTTAAATGTTAATAGGAAAAGACTGAAGGAAATGCTAAAGTTGTAAGATCAATTAAGAGCAAAGTGGTGACAGAGAGAAATATGAGGAGGAGTTGGGTGTACAGTGGGAGCTGAAGTTTAAAACGTGTTTGGGGCTTCCCTGGCTTCAGCTGGGAGGAGGAAAATCCTTCTCCTCTCAGTTGAAGTTTAAAGCCCGTTTGGGGCTTCCCCTAACCAGCTGAAGAGCAGGGATAAAAGAGCTCTTTCCCCACAGCTTACCAAGCAGAAAGGAATACTTTTAACCTCCACTCTTCAGCTGGTTGGGGGGAATTCCCCCGACCACTGAAGAGCGGGAGTTAAAGAGCTCCTTTCTCTCACTAGCTAGTCAGGGCCACGTGAACATGTGGCTACTTTGCAGAGCTACCAGAATGCCATTCTGGTGAGTTCCAACAGAAAAAAAGGCCTGGTCATGCAAATGTAGCCAAAAGTCTTTCTGCTAAAAACGTACCCTTCCAGGTGTGTGTGCGGGGGGGAGGAAACAGACTTGAAAGGCTAAAATGCCAGAAAGGATTCTTCCTGGACTCTTAGGAAAAGCATCTCTGACCTGTCCCTTTGATCTGCCCAGAGAGTGGCAAAAGAAGAGAATAAAATCTCCTGTCACAGGAAGGAGAGGGGGGTTTTTTGGCTGATTTGAGCTGGAGGCTGAAGGAATAAGAGCTGCCTCCTCACCACCAACAGCCATTGCCCATGTGGAAGCTCAAGGCCTAAACAATGAAAGGTATTAGGACATCTCAATAAGCTGAAACTTTCTAAGACAGAGAGCCTGGACTTTTGTTCAGCACCTCAGAATCACTTAATCTGCTCTTGGTCACAAAATGCTAGCAAAAGGGTAGGAATTACCTCACAGAGAACTGTTCTGAGGGAAATGCTCTTTTTTGTGTCACGAAATGATTCAATCTTTGCCAATGAACTCAGGAAGTACAACTGTCCTAGCTGATGGTTTGATAATTATTTTTTGAAAGATTTTCTAAGTATGAGGGAATTTCTCTTAATTACTCACAAGCACCCATCATTCTGTTTGTCTGGAGTTGGGATGATTTCATGTAGTCATAAGTAGACATGGGCGTGAACCAAAAAAATTTAACGAACCAGCGTTTCGTGGTTCAGTGCCGACAACGAACCTGAGATCATGAACTGCAACGAACATTTTCCGTTGCCGAACCAGTTCACGGTTCGCGGTTTGTTGGGCGCGGAACGGCCCCCAGGGCACTTACAGAGCCCATGTTCCCGGGGAGTCTTTTGCAGCCTCTCCAACAGCCATCACCCAAGTTTGGACAAGATTACAAAAGGGATCTTGGAGTTATACCCTCTCCAATCCAAGGCCCCCAGGAAACTCCCACTCGATACAATTAGAGACACCAGTTGGCGTTGGCCCAGTGTACAGAAAGTGGGTCCTGATGGCAGCCGCCGGGCCTGGTGGGCAAGGGGAGGAGGCGATGAGCCGCCTCCCCTCAGCGGGTAGGAGGTCTGGCCACTCGCCAGCAGCACCCCCCATGTGCCCGCCCACCAGGCAGAAAAGGAGCACGCTGGTATTCCCAGCTATGTAGGAAGGTGGGTACAGGGGGAGGCCACCAGGCCTGGCAGTCACAGGGAGGTGGTGACGAGCCACCTCCCCTCAAGGGGCAGGGGGTCTGGCTGCTCACTGGTGGCACGTCCCATGTGCCCACCCACCAGGCTGAAGAGGAGCTCGCTGGTATTCCCAGCTATGTAGGAAGGTAGGTCTTGGTGGTGGCTGCCAGGCCTGGTGGGCATGGGGAGGTGGCGATGAGCCGCCTCCCCCTCAGGGGGCGGGGGGTCTGGCCGCTCACCAGCGGCACCCCCATGTACCCGCCGGTCAGGCCAAAGAGGAGCACGCTGGTATTCCCGGAGTGGGTGGGAGAGGACCTGTCATCATGAGGAGGGGGGGGGAGATCTCTCAGCATCTGCGGGTCCTCAACGGAGGGTCCCACTGAGGAACAGTGTGGCAGCGGCAACTAATAGTACCCACCTTCCTGCCTTGCTGGAAAGGATGGGAGGGAAAGGACATGACATGTGGGGGGTAAGTGGGAAGCCCCCCCCAACCTCCAGGCCAAAGAGGAGCACACTGGTATTCCCGGAGTGGGTGGGAGAGGACCTGTCAGCATGAGGAGGGGGAGGGGGAAGATCCCTCAGGATCCGTGGGTCCTCACCTGAGGGTCCCACTGAGGAACAGTGCGGCGGCGGCAGCCAACAGTACCCAGCTTCCTGCCTTGCCGGAAAGGACAGGAGTTGTGGGACACATTCCCACCCAGCTAAAAGAGGTCCCGTCAGTCCCTTTGACAGGGGTGCCACCACATTGTCAACCGACTGTATCCATACACAATACAATTGGTTGCACAAGTGCAACCAAGCTGTGTAACCAAGAAGGGAGCAGTAACAGGATAGTCCCTCATGAAACAGGGGCTGACCTGATCCGCTGTCCTGCCTTTGTGGAAAGTAGGGGATGGGTAGGACAGGAGGCATTGTTTGGATGGGTCAGAGTGATTCCTGAGAGGGGGAGATGGAAACATTACAGCAGCAGCAGCAGCAGCAGCTGACATTGGCCACCTTCCTGCCTTTGCGGGAAGGACATCATTCGAGCGACCCATTCCCCACTGCTCAGAGGGCTCTGTGCTTGTGATGGATGGGGGCACTGTGCGGCTGAACTATATGTGCAACAGTTCTTGAGCAGCTGTGCAAGTGCCCAAAGGAGGCTGCCATCAGCAGCATCACCCACCTTTCTGCCTTGCGGGAAAGGATGGGAGGGAGAGGACCTGTCATGTGGGGGGGGGGAGTGGGAAAATCCCCCCACAACTGCCAGGCCAAAGAGGAGCGTGCTGGTATTCCCGGAATGGGAGGGAGAGGACGTGTCATTCAGACTGGGGGCCTGATCCCCCAGCCACCGTGGGTCCTCACCCGAGGGTCCCACTGAGGAATAGTGCGGCAGCAGCTGCCTCCTGAGCCATCAGCCTTGAGGTTGTAAGCGGCACTGTCCCAGACCCTGAGGGCACAACCTCCACCAGCGCAGCCTGCCAGAGCACTCTGGTCTCACCAGCATCACCCTCAGGGCAAAGTGATCCTCCCACTGACCCCCGCTGAGAAGAGCTGGTGGCCCCCTTTCTCCCCCAATGGATGTTTCACTGGGTGAGGAGGGAGACCACAGGCTTGGGTGGTGCCTCTTCAGGTGGTGAGTCAGGGCCGTCAAAGACAGGTGCTTCGGGTTTTTGCCCCTGCGCACCAGGACATCACAGGCACTGCACCGCACCACATGGGGGTCATCAGGAAGGGCCTGAAAGTGCCTCCATACAGAGGCGTTGCAACATCGACCGCTAACTGTCCCAGGGGAAGGAGGGCGAATGGTGATAGGCTGCGCTGAGGGGCAGGACATGGATGACGGGGTGAGGGGTGGACTGCAGGCGGGGCCACCACCGAGAGTTTAAGATGGTGGGAGGGAGCTTTCATAACACACATACCATTCCTCCAGGGATCCATCGCCCACCGACCCCTCCTCAAAATGTTGAGAGAGATTCTCTCCCCCCTGCGCAAAGACCTCTTGGGCCTCCACAGCCCACATAGGTGAATTGGGGGAGTTGGAGGACTCCCTGTGGCCTGAGCCACACCCAATACTGCTTTCCACAACTGAACCAGGAGGACTGCCATCGCACTTCACCACACAACCACCCTTGGCAGCCAACACAAGAATTAAGGACAGGAAAGGAGATGACCCTGTGTGCCCTCCACCACAGTGCCCACTGAGCTTGGCCCCAGGGCCTGGTAGCAGCCCTGGCACCAGAGGGAGGGAGGGACTAGAGCCCTAGACCACCATGCCCACAGACCTGAACAGATCTGGCACTGATTAATAATAATCAATGTGAGCCCTCAGCCGGGGTGCCCACTGAGCTAGGCCCCAGGGCCTGGCAGCAGCCCTGGCACCAGAGGGAGGGAGGGACTTGAGCCCTTGCCCACCACTCCCACACACCTGAACAGATCAGGCACTAATAACACTGTGTAAGCCCTCAGCTGAGGTACCCAATTAGCTTGGCCCCAGGGCCTGGCACCAACACTGGAACCAGAGGCTGGGGCTACAGCCATAGCCCAGCACACCAAGATGCCTGGGCAGAACAGGGACAGAGACTAATAATAATAGTAATAATAAGAATCATAATTAAAATGATTAGGATTGTGATAATAATACGAATCATTTGGTGAGCCCTCACCCCAGGTGCCCAATGAGATTTGCCCCAGGACCTGGCAGTAGGCTGGCACCAGAGGGAGGGAGGGACTAGAACCCTAGCCCAAGACTCCCACAGACCTGAACAGATCAGGCACTGATGAATAATAATCAATGTGAGCCCGCAGCTGAGGTGCCCACTCACCTTGGCCCCAGGGCCTGGCAGCAGCCCTGGCACCAGAGGGAGGGAGGGACTTGAGCCCTAGCCCACCACTCCCACGGACCTGAACAGATCAGGCACTGGTTAATAATAATCAATGTGAGCCCTCAGCCGAGGTGCCCAATGAGCTTGGCCCCAGGGTCTGGCAGCAGCCCTGGCACCAGAGGGAGGGAGGGACTTGAGCCCTAGCCCACCACTCCCACGGACCTGAACAGATCAGGCATTAATATCACTGGGTGAGCCCTCAGCAGAGGTGCCCACTCACATTGGCCCCAGGGCCTGGCAGCAGCCCTGGCACCAGAGCGAGGGAGGGACTAGAGCCCTAGCCCACCACGCCCACAGACTTGAACAGATCAGGCACTGATTAATAATAATCAATGTTAGCCCTCAGCCGAGGTGCCCACTGAGCTTGGCCCCAGGGCCTGGCAGCAGCCCTGGCACCAGAGGGAGGGAGGGACTAGAGCCCTAGCCCACCACTCTCACAGACCTGAACAGATCAGGCACTTATGTGAGCCCTCAGACGAGGTGCCCACCGAGCTTGGCCCCAGGGCCTGGCAGCAGCCCTGGAACCAGAGGGAAGAAGGGACTAGAGCCCTAGCCCAACATTCCCACAGACCTGACCCAGTTAGGCACTGATCAATAATCAATGTGAGCCCTCAGCCGAGGTGCCCACCAAGCTTGGCCCCAGAGCCAGGCAGCAGCCCTGGAACCAGAGGAGATAGATCCCTATCCCCCAAATCCAACTGAATTACACTCTCAGTCTCTCTCCCCAAAGGCTAGCAAGTGGCAAGCAAGAGCTCTGTCCCACTCCACTGCTCGCTGAAAGTGAAACCCAGCCTGGGAGACCAAGGCTACTTATAAGTACAGGTCCCATTGAGCAATGCAGGAGGTCTGTGTTTGGCCATCAGAGCTGCCTATCAGGGTTTGCAGGGATGAGATTGGAGTGCCCGTGGCTACAGGACACCCCCTTCCTCCTCCCTCCCCTGGGTATCTTCTCCCAACTTGTAGCCACTTTGCAGCTCCGTGGTTGGAAGGAAGACCTGCCGATCAAGGTAAGCTGGGCTTCCATTCGGGTTTCCAGGGCAACAGAAGGAGCGCAGACAGAGTTCAGGCATTCCCCCGGCTCCGTTGCCAGGGGAATTGATTGCTGGTGCCTGAGTGTCTGGCTTTCCGAACCATGGCCGACCGCACCAAACCAGCCTTCTTCCGAACGCTTGTTCGTTGGCCGCTGCCGATCACGAGCTGCCGGATCGCGATTGTGCGATCGCCATTTTCTTGGGTTTTTGAAGTTCATAATGTGGTTTGTGCCCATCTCTAGTCATAAGTCAAGGCTTTGGTCAGAATGGTTTTACAGTTTCCTTTTTACCTAATTATCAGACAGCATTGGATTGGATTTTCTTTATACCAGTGTCTTCTTTGGATTTTGGATTATAAAGTTTCATGATAACAGATTGTCAACCACATTCAAAATCCAGTTTACTTTCTTCAAATACTGAGAATATTTAACATATATTAAGCAACTTATTAAGATTTTTGCCTAACCTGTCTTTGTACATGTGAAGACTAAATGGATTCAGAAGTAGTGCCAGCTGAGAAATGATCACACATGGGAACAGGCAGTGCATCAGGATCTTTTCCCATGCTCCACATTCAAAGCTATCTATCTCTGATTTCCAGGTGCTCAAAGAATTTTTAAAAAATCAGTGATAGTTCATATCGCCCATCAACTGAAGCATTTGGACACTATTGGAAACAGAGCACTAGCCTACATGAGAACATAAGGATATGGAGAGACAGAACACAATATATAAACGTATCATTTTTCATGTTCCTGTGTCCTTACATTTGCCTTTTCTATAATTCTACTAAAAATAAGATTTACAACAGATTTACAACATTGGTATTCAGGTACTCTAGTTATCTTGCAGGTAAGTATAGCCACAATGCTATACTTTCTCATATCCTTATTTCCATCCCACTTCCATCTTTTCATCTTAGATAGCAAGCTTTATAAAGAAATAATGTTCATTGGAATTCCCAAAATATATTTCTTAGATTGCAGATCTGAAGAATCACTGCTTTCTACATTGATATATATTGTGACTTATGAATACTTCAAAGACTACATTTTAATAAAAATAGAGCAGTGCTTATGGTTGAGAGACCAGCTTATTATTTCACCTGATATTGCTTTCCAAACTCTTATCTCCATTACTATGCACTGATATTTCTGCTCATCTTTATATTTCAAGATGGTCAAGCAACAACCTTTCACTTCTTTTGTCCATCAAAATTGTTTCATCCTCATTTTTTCTGTTACAATACATATATCTTAATTATGGAGCCACAGTTGATTTCTGATAATTGATAAAAGTGTACAGTTCTAATATGAAAGTTCCTAGTGTACCCAAACATGGGACAAATACATCCAAGCTCCAAACCTGGTGAACATTACTGCTGGCTTCATTTTTCTTAGCCAGCACAGTGGTGAGAGTTGCTAAGCTGCATCCTTTCCCTCAGTGTACCACTCCAACAAATAAGGTTTTGACTGAGGCGATTTGCCACAAGGGGTGTGCAAGGCCTGCCTGTTTTGTTAAACCTGATTCGGTTTTAACTGAATCAGGAAACCATTTTGGTATTCAGGGAATACCAAAACACCAAGCCAATTCAGTATTCGTGTTTCGGCTTGATTCGGCCATTGTTTTCAATGAGAAAACCTTCTCCCGGCTTTCCAGGAGTCTGGGGGGGGCATTTTCCGTAAAAATCACACCAAACTTGGTGGATACCTTCTCCTAACTCTCCTCTAACTACCCCCCAAGATTCAGAAATATTGGACTTTGGGGGGCCAAGTTATGCCCCCCCCCAAATAAGGTGCCCCCATCCTCCTAAACTCTCCATGGTTCTCTAAGGGGAAAAACAAGTCATCTTTCTAGGTGGCTTGGGGTGGCATTTTGCAAGCAAAATGCAACCAACTTTCAGGGGACTTGCTCCCACCTGTCCTCCCACCCTCCACCAAGTTTCAGGTGGGGGGGCATTTTACGGAAATATTTTTCCGTAAAATGAAAGATATTTTACGGAGAAAATATTTTTTAAAAAACTTTATTCAGTGTGTGCTTGTGTGTTATTCTAAATTGAGCAGTTGGTTCCCATCATAGGGAACAATGGGGCTGGCTGGCCAGCCACCTCTGTAGGTGGTGGGGGAATTTGGGGGAGGGTGTCTGTGGTTCAGGTGCTCTTTCACAGGGACAAGCTCACACTCAGGAGTGTGCCCACCATTGTGGCACCCCTGGGCTGTGCATAATTGCCCTGGGAAAGAGAGTTTAAAAGTTCCCATCACAGGGAACAATGGGGGACGGCTGGCCAGCCTGCTCCTGGGGTAGTGGCCGGTGTGGGAATGTTGGGGAGGGTGTCTTTGGGTCAGTGTGTGGCTGGGGGGGTGGATTTAAAAGGGGGGCTGTTCCTGTGGCCATAGATGCCACATTCCGTGGGTTCCTGCTGTGGGAGATTTTCCCATAACAGGAATCAATAGAAAGTGGCTGGCCACAGGACAGGGGAGGTTAGGTTTTGGGGAGGGTGTGTGTGGTATTTGGCAGTTTGGGTGCAGGTGGACTGTGGCTGTGGCCATTGGCAGCCCCAATCCCATGTGTTTCTACGGTGTGGAAGTCTTCCCCACAGTAGAAAGACAAAGTGGTGTGGCAGAAGAACCACCTTTGGGGGGGCATAAAATGCCCCCCCCAAAGTGGGATCAGCTTGGGCCTTGGTGGAGGGTGGGAGGACAGGTAGGAGATGAGCCCCTGAAGGTTGGGGGCATTTTGCATGCAAAATGCCACCCCTAGCCAGACAAGCCTGTCTTATTTCCCCCATAGGAAATAATGGAGAAAGAGGGGGCTAAGAGCAGCATATTTTGGAGGCCATAAAATGCCCCCCCAAAGTGAGATCTGCTTGAGCCTTGGTGGAGGGAGGGAGGTCAGGTAGAAGGAGGCCCTCTGAAGTTTGGGGACATTTTGCATGCAAAATGCCACCCCTAGCCAGACAAGCCTTTCTTATTTCTCCCATAGGGAATAGTGGAGTGGAGGTGGATAGGGGCACCTTCTTTGGGAGGCTGTAAAATGGCCCCCCAAAGTGGAATCTGCCTGAAACTTGGTGGAGGGTGGGAGGACAGGTGGGAGCAAGTCCCCTGAAAGTTGGTTGCATTTTGCTTGCAAAATGACGCCCCAAGCCACCTAGAAAAATGACTTGTTTTTCCCCATAGAGAACCATGGAGAGTGTAGGAGGATGGGGCACCTTATTTGGGGGGCATAACTTGCCCCTCCAAAGCCCAATCGTTCTGAACCTTGGGGGGTAGTTAGAGGAGAGTCAGGAGAAGGTCTCCACCACGTTTGATGTGATTTGTACAGAAAATGCCCCCCCCCCAGACTCCCGGAAAGCCAGGAGAAGGTTTTCTCATTGAAAACAATGGCCAAATCGTTTCGGTAATCTCTATTATAGTATTACCGAAATTTTTCGGTATTCAGAAAAACTTTTGGTAATACTGAAAAAAACCAAAATGGCCCTGATTCGGTATTTTTAACCTAATCAGAATACCGAATTGCACACCCCTATTTGCCACCCCCCCCAGTCGGAATTAAAGGCAGACACAAAATTTGGGTTCTGAAATGGGCTGCTTTAATAAATTACAATAACCAACAGAAATTACAGCAAGGGCCTAACTAGTGGTACAGGTCAGGCCCTGGGGTCACTCCTGGACCTCCACTCTGACCTGTCCAGGCGAGACACCTGCTGCTCCGGGTGCGAGAAATCCATCGTATGGATGGGACACGGCCTGGCCAGGTGAAGTGGTTCACCCCTTTAAAGCTCCCCCACCTGGCCATATAGCAGCAGGGGGAGACTGGCCTGTCCAGGGGTTCCCCACCAGGGCATCTGTCCTTGCAACTGGGCCATACAGCAGCCAGCTGCTCCTGACAGACCCCTATTCCCCACCAATGGGGACGCGCCAAGGGTGCTCACTGGCCCACTCATTTCCCCCTAACTTCCATCCTGCCACCACAGAGGCCAAGCCTCTGTTTAGGTATCAGCACCCCACAAATGACTTAAGGCCAGCCTGAGCCCTTGCTGCAGGTCATTCAAAAATATACTGTTTCCTCTTGTAGAGAGCTGCACACCATACCCTCAATAGAGGTCAGCAAACTCAGCCCAAATTTATGGATGGGGCAAGTAAATCCCCAACCCCACTGTCATTGCCTTGAATAGGGCTCTGTTGGCCTTTCACCTAGCCCATTCTACTGCTTTGTGGTCCAATGCCTCCCGCCACACCCTGCGCGGAAGCATTGCAGACCAAAAAATCAGTATGCCGGGCCACCACTTGCTAAACTTAAGCAAGTCGTCCCACACCTGCCATGAAAGGGCCATGCCCTTCAAACCCAAGTCATTCCCTCCCAGATCAACAATCAGGATATGAGGCGGAGTGGCACTCCTCCCCTCAAACAACATGGGCAGCAGCTCAGACCAGTGCAGGCCTCTTCTGCCCTGCCATTCGACAGTGGCCCACTGGCTGAGTCCAAGCTGGGATCCGATTGGCGTCCTCTTTTCTTGGTGTGCTGCCCAAAAGACCATACTGTGGCCTCAGATGAGGATCCCCAGCCTCTCCTGTCTAGTCACAGCACCTAAAAGATACACAATGTCAAGAGGTTTACCACAGCCCAACAGCCACACGTATGATCTATTGGCAGCAGAACGCCACCGCCCCACTCTTTGAATGTCCAGCCCTGAGAAGTTCATAGCGGCAGCTGTGGATGCAGCACCTATCCTGAATGAGTGGGTGCCGAATTTAACACCCACAAGGCACAACTTCTTGAGCGTCCTGCCCATGAAAGACCAAAACTGGTATTTAGTCAATGGAGCACAATCAGAGTGGTGAAACAAAATCCCCTGAGCCTCCCCACGGACACCAATATAACTCCTGAGGGCAGAAACAGGACACAAATCAGGCACAGAATGCAGGCACAGAATAATATCCACCCCTCTCTGCCACTGGTCAGTTTTGGAGCACCAAATAGTAACAACCACTCTCTCCCCTTGAAATTTAACATTCACCACCATAAGGGCCTGGCCTGAGTTGTCCTTATGGGACTGAGGAGCCAGCTCAATAACCCGAAGTGCCCCAAAGAATGCAATTAGGGAAGCTGCGTGAAACAGCAGCTGCTCAAACTTTGAATTACAAACCATGGACCACATAGCTTTAAGGCACCTAAGGATGTCCGGAGAAATGGGCTGCCTATTATCCCTGGGTACTACTGACTCCCGGGACCAACCCTCCAACATCTTCCGGATGCGGAAGTCCCCAGTGGAGTCCGCCAATCCATGGGCTTTGGAAGCAAAAGCTAAAGCCGCCAATTGGCTCCTAATATATTTAACCACATACCTCTTACCATGCAAAATCTCATCAAGTGCTCCATGGGAATAGGCCATGCTTGGTGGAGACCTACCTCCTGTCTGAAGCCCGCAAATTGCCTCACAGCCCGATTGTACGCCGTCCTTGTACTAGGGGCCAGTGCTAACTGGATGGCCCTAAAGGCCTCGGATTCC
Organism: Eublepharis macularius; assembly: GCF_028583425.1. Classification (NCBI taxonomy): domain Eukaryota; kingdom Metazoa; phylum Chordata; class Lepidosauria; order Squamata; family Eublepharidae; genus Eublepharis; species Eublepharis macularius. Next base: position 124,228,430 of record NC_072792.1, read on the forward strand.
CAATTCTCCACAGCTCCTGGGGCATCGGGGCAGGAACCAGATCGGCCTCTGGGGCAAGCTGTCGACACCGGTCCATCTGCAGGTGAGACAGTGCGTCTGCCACCTCATTGTTCACCCCAGGAACATGCCTGGCTGAAAATAATATGTTAAGGTGCAAGCACCTCAACGTAAAGGCACAGACCAGCTTCATGACCTGGGATGATTTAGAAGAGAGGGAGTTCACTACCTGAACCACCACCATATTATCACACCAAAAATGTACTGAGTAGTTAGCTAGCTCACCCCCCCCCCCCCACACACACACAACTAAACCACCATCAATATTGGGGAAAACTCTAGGAAAGTCAGGACTCTCCCAAGACCTGCCTCCACCCAATCGTCAGGCCCCCGTGCAGTGCACCAATGCCCCCTAAAATAGACCCCAAATCTGGTGGAACCAGATGCATCACAGGGCACTTTAAGTTCCCCTTCCAACAACAGGTCCTGCCTCCAGAAAGAGACCCTGTTGAAAACACCCAAGAACTGGTGCCAGACCTCGAGGTCCTCCCTGATACCTGCCATAATCCCCAACCTATGCTGCGGGAGCCTAAGGGTCCCCATTGCATCACATAAGCATCTCAAAAATACCCTGCCAGGCACAACCACTCTGCATTCAAAATTAAGGTGACCCACTATCTGCTGCAATTCCAATAAGGACACTTTCTGCCTTCCTTTAAGCATATCAAGGCAGGCCCGCAAATCGTGGAGCTTTTTGGCCGGCAACCTGGAGGTTTGCCGCACCATGTCCAATTCAATACCCAAAAAGTTGAGGACTGTCACCGTGCCCTCTGTTTTCTCATGTGCAAGGGGGACCCCCAGCTCACCCATGAGGTGGACAAAGTTGTCCAAGAGATGGGTGCATTGCTCAGTCTGTGCTGGCCTCACCAGGGGGAAATCATCCAGATAATGAGCCATGTCACGGCAACACTGCCACCGATGCAGGGCCCACTCCAGGAATGTGCTAAACGTTCGGAGACTGCACATGAGATGGAGCATCCCATAGGGAGAGCCCTATCCATATAAAATTTGCCTTCAAACACGAACTCGAGGAGTTCAAAATCCTCTGGGTGTACTGGGAGGAGGCAAAATGCCAACTTAATGTTGCATTTTGTCATCTCTGCTCCCAGGCCACACCGCCTAACAACTTTGACCGCCTGGTCAAAGGAAGCATAATGTACTGAGCACAAGTGCTCAGGTATCACGTCATTTACAGAGCCACCCCTGGTGAATCAGCCAGTATTCACCATCCGCCTTCTTGGGCACCACCCCAAGGGGGGAAACCCTCGGGTGAGGGACAGGGGGGAGAGGAAGGGGCCCCAAACCCTACCCTCAGCACATTCCTTTGCTATTTTTGTCCGAACACTGTCCTCCATGCCATAGGTGCTGGTGCACTTGGTCCCACAGCAGGGAAGGATTGAGGGCAGCATGCATCCTAAGCTCTTTGTCATATTGCAGCCACGTTGCACCAGCAAAGTCAGAATACCCCCTGTATATAATATCCATATACTGGAATGGGGAGCAGCCTGCCAAGGTTGGGCATGTACAATAACCCCTGCATAAATCAGAAATCCTGGAAGGCAACTGGCCCAGGACTTGTTAATCCTACGGCACTTCAGCTGCTCCTTGTCCCTATCAACCAAGTTCTCCTTATCCTTCTTCTCCAGATCCCTGAAGAGACGGGTAAAGACATCAACATATACACCTCACAAAATCTTCTCTCTAGTGGCAGGGGTGAGATGGTCGCCCAGGGGCACAACCATATCACCAAATGGCACTGCCTGAAAAGGCACCACCCCATAATTAGCCCAGGGGACCCCATAATAAGAACCCCAAGGTGCTACTACTCCCATACCTGAATGGGCTTGTGAAGCAGGCAGGGACCAATTAGCCCGAGCAGTTAAATTCCCGGAAAAGGCAGGCTGACCCCACTGAGACCAACCAGAGGTTACAGTACTGGCCTGACCAGTTCCAGATGTTCCTGCATGTGTGTAGGTGGATTGCGATGGGCACAGAGGCAGTGGCCTGAGCCCATTGCCCTCAAGGCCATGCACACCCTTGCTGTGGCCAAGGAGACATAACCAGCGCCACCTGCCCAGTCTCCGCCGACTGGCTCTTATCACCCGCCAGTGTTCCAACACCCTCAGGAATACCCTCCATGGCTTGTCCCCCTGCTGCAGCCTGCTCAGACGCCCCTGCTGCAGCTCCCAGGCCAAACATACCTTCCAAAACCATTAAACGAGATAAAATATCTGTTAGAGAAGCCTTGGAAACAGCCCTAAATGGGTCTTTTAGCCTTCATGCCCACCACGGGAGCTGGCATGTCACACACTTGCTCAAGCGCAGCCAACCTAAGTACAATGTCTTGCATGGTAGGAGCCTCATCTTCCTCATCAGAGGAGGACAATGCCACTGTGGGCCTCTTTGGAGGGCACCTGGTGGGCTGCTTGCCCTTGGATGTACCCATGCCCTTTTGGGGTGGCATAATTATGACTAAATTAGGTTCAGAAAACCCAAAGAAGGTCCTTATTCCTCCCAAAGAAGGCCTCCCAGCTGGGTTGGGGTAACAGGGGCAAGGCAATCTACTTTTCACAGTGCCACAAAATGGCCACCGCTACCTAATGCCCCTAAGATGGCCGCCAACCACCCATCACCCAACAGCCAACAAAATGGCCGAGAGGCCCAGTACCACTGATGCCCACAGGGGAGAAGGCCTATCAGTGCCCACCTGTGAACTGGGCCCACATGCACACCCCTTAAATGGTGAAGCCCCACAGCCTAGCCCAACAACTGCCCCCACAAAGGTCACCCCTTCCTACAGCCCCAAAGGGTAGCAAGGGGGAGGAGTGGAAAAAGCGCTAGCCTAGCAAAGGTGGGGGAGAGGATAAAAGCCCTGACTGGCCTCCCCTAAAAAGAGGCCCCCCCCGCAAAGGAAGGCCACCCAGGGGCCTAACAGCATGGCTGTGTATTATGCAAGGCTGGCTGCCCTGAAAGAGGATCCCTTAAAAAGGGGGGAACATGGCGAAAATGCCTGGCACAACCGTACGGGCGGAACCAGGGCCCAAGTCGCAGCACAGAGTGAAACAAGGTGAAGGGAAGCACTCCACGGCACTCACGCCCCAGCCGCTGCCGCATCACCGCAGCGCCGCCAGAAGCATCCGAGCCGCAGCGCACGGCAAAACACGGCAAAGGAGAGCACTCTGCGTCACTCACACCCCAGCACTTCCTCGCCGCACTGCTGCTCTAACACAGCCTTACCTGCCACTGCCACTCTGCCAGCACCAGCAAGCCCCACTGCTCCCTCCTCCACTCTTCATGCACGGTTCCTGGACCAACAGCGTCCTGCTGCGCTGAGCATGAGGTGCAATTGAGATGCCGAGGGGTGGAGCAGCCTTATAAGGCTGCCGACTCTGCTCCCCGGCAAAGACCCAGATAACCAGGCATGCACCGTCTGCCTTCCGAGAAGGAGGAGGCAAACTGCAGCCCCCGGCCGAAGTGGCTGTTGCCACTGACCAGGAAGGCCAGATCAACACCAAGGGTGTTCCTTTCCTGACCTAATGGTGAACATAGTCCGACCTCTAATGTAAAGACCCTCTAAATTTCAAGCAGATTGAACAATGGGTTTCAATCTTACAAACTCCTAAAGTAGTTGCCTCTCTGCACAGCTGCACTTCTCTCTACTGATTCCTAAAATGGTGGTCAAGTAGCATCCTAGCAGGGAGCTGCATGGGGGTCACCAGCATTAAAAAAACCCAAACCTGACTGCATTCATTTCGTTTTCCTATTCTTACAGTGGCTGATTGACAATTAAATTTTTACCTTTCTACTGAAAACTCTGCATTTGCCATCCTTCCTTTTTGTGGTCTATTGTTTCTTTTCAAAAAGTGAGGAACATTTCCTTTGCAGAAAACCTCCCCATCCTGTCTGACTGTACCTCTACCATTATTCCCTATGGGGAACATTTTCGGAGGGCTGGAGTGACTGTTTTTCATCCAGATGACACTAAATTTTGAGTTAGTTAGTGCTTTCTATCCGCTAAAATCCACCCAAGTTTCAAGTGAATTGGACTAAGGGATCCAATTCTATGGGCCCCTAAGCAAGGTTCTCCCAGCCATATTACATACGGAAGAAAAAACAGCCCTGCCCCTCAAAAAGGAGGAAGGGAAGGAGAAGGAGCCAGCCAGACTCACAGTTCTGCCTGGCCCTTCACCTGGCTTGCACTGGCCAGGAGCCTCCCTTCCTGAGCCCTGGAGAATCAAAACAAAAAACAAAAAACCAAGAGGCCCGGTGATGATCTAGATCAATCAATTTGGGGCAGGAGCAGGAGTTCATACTGCTCATAGAAACTGAAACAAATATCTTGTAGGTGGCTAGTGTAAATGTTAGATCTTTGAATGGGGTTCCTATAATCGGAATGGCTTATCCATCCATTCCAAAGTATGATTCAGTTGATATCACTGGGGACTCCTATGTTCATACATCCAGTTGTGCATTGGAATACACCTTCTTAATAAGGATTTTACTTGTTTGTTCCACTCTTTCAAGATGATTGCAAAGAGATTGCAAAGCCTTCTTGCTGGGGTTCTGGCAAACCAGTTTGGAGAAGTTAAATATGCTATACATATTCCCAGGGCTCATTTTGAGGAGGAACGCACAGGAACGCAGTTCCAGCAGTTCCCCAAAGAGGTCACATGACAGGTGGCGCCGCCCACCTGACTCTCAGCCATTTTGGGCCTGTTTTGGCCTGGATTAGGGCCGAAACAGCCCGGATTGGGCCTCTGACGGGTGGTGGATCACTCTCCTGCTCAACAGTGGCCCAATTCTGACTATTTTGGGCCCCTTTTTGCCATTTTGGGCCCAATTTCAGCCCTGAATGGCCAGGATTGGGTCCAAAACAGCCAGGATAGGTGATGTCACGGGGTGTGGCATATGCAAATCAGTTATGCTAATGACACACTTCTGGTGATGTCGAGGGGTGTGGCATATGCTAATGAGTTATGCTAATGAGTTCCTCCAGCTCTGACTGCATATTCTTGACTATTTAAGCCAACTTTTGGCTGATAGAACTGACCAGTTCTCACACCCTTGATACAATGTGGGATTTGTTGGTTACATTGTGGTTGATTAGGATTTGGAGGGATCCAATTGGCAAATTGCTGTACCCCTCCCTTTCTTCACTTGCTTTAGATGGCTTTGGGGGGGGGAGTCAAATACGCATGTGATTGTGAACAAAAAAACATCTTTATCAGATTAGCAAGTACCTCAAGGCTTCTAAGGTGGTGCAGAAGCTAACTAAACCAGTCCCTGAGGGTTGACTGCTCAAAGTATGGTGAAAGGGACTCTTGTGATCCTAGGCATCTTCCCTTGAACACAAACAGTGACCACTGAAGAGGATAGTGTTGATGAACAGTTTGGTGTGTAGGAAAGCAAATGTAAGGAGCAGCTTTATCAGTCCTCCTAGCCTTGTGCCAAGGAGGTTCTTCCAATATGCTGGTAAACCCATCGGATACGCTCTTAGAGAACCCATGCTAATAAGTTGAAGTCCAGCAGTTTAACAATGTAATAAAGCTTAGTTTAGCCCACTTATTTATCTGGCATCTTCATTTTGCAGGTATGTACAAATGAATATCTAGATCAGGACATGTCTGTTTTGTAAAGGGAAAAAAAGATAAGTAAATCAGTTTGTTTTCTATATGTAAGTGGACTAGTATAATAAATTTCCATCGACTAAAGAATGTAAAATATCTCCTAACTCCAGATATTCTCATCAGGATATAAATGTGGCTTTGGGCAGTTTTTAAATGTTGGTAATGGAGTGGAAAACTTATATGAATCATACACAGAATGTGGCATCAGCTCACGGTGGTACTTTCAGAATTACATTAAACAATCAGCCTAACTTTCCAAAGTTCATTGTCAAACAATGCTTGTAATATATATAATTTTCAGCTCTCATGAGCAGTAATTAAATAAATAAAATTCAATTGAATAAATTATATACCTTTTTGTCTTCCCAGTCTTTAGAGCAGTAACTTCTTTTCCTGTAGGCAATTTTAAGTGCAGCAGGAATCTACAGGAGGGTGTATCTTAGGCTGCTGCCAGAACTCAGCAAGAGAAATTAGCATTTTTCTTGTTTAAATCAAATAACAGCATTTCCTTTTTGCAAGTCTGAATAATATTTGACCCTCAACATTATTTCACTTTTGAAAGTGATAGACCTTCCAAAATATTTTTTTTATCTGTCTGGGGTTTCTAAGTATTTTAAAAAACTTTTTAAAAATTGTCAGAACATAGTTAGTACAGAAATAATTTATCTCAAGTATCTGTAGTATTTATGGAAGTCTGTCTCAGTGACAAAGAAGGCTTTCTGGAAGCACTAGTAGAATATTCACCCTGATCTAGCAAAGGAGATACTTCTGAAAGTATATTTCTAGATAGGGATATAAACATGATATAGATTTAAATCTCGGTTTGAATCCACACATGATAATTGTGATCCTCATTCACAATGCTCTGTGATGATAATGATGTGCATTCTCATGCCTCTTGCAATTTGAGTAGAAATGTGGGTATATCTCAACAGCTATTTGTAATGGAAAAGCTGAACATGTAGAAAAATTGCCATATGCAGAGCAGTCACAAGGTCATGACCAGTTTCAATTATTGGGTTGGATCCAGAGGAAAAGCCTGCAGAAATAGCTGGTAGATTGGGGGGGGGGGGTGTCTTCCTTTTCCCCGTCACATAGCAGCCTGGGGTTTCTGCCAAAACTCTTCTTTGAGGGTACACACAGCAGTGATAATCAGGTAAAATTTCCTCTCTCATCCATTAGTACAAGAAGGGTGCTGCTTCCTTTTGTATTGTGGCACTTTTTGTTTGCAAGGCTTCCCTAAACCATATGCAGTATTTTCAGGACAAACATCAATCTCCTTTGGGAAAGGGAAAGTGGGGAAAGATCTGCTCTGCCAGTTCCTTCTGCAGGCTTTTGCATTGGATCCAGTCCACTGTATTCATGACAACAAAAAACCAACCTAGACTTCAGATCGTTATATTGACATGTGTTAGCTTGGCACTTGAGCTTGAAAAATGTCATGCCATGCTGTTTACAAAACAATTTTGCACAAGGAAACAGTGATGGCCAGAGAGATATCAGTTTATGCTTTTAAAATCTTTTTTAAGATTTAAGGCTTCCTTTTTATCTTGCATTATTTTGCAGTTCTTTTAACACTTTATGGGATCTTAAACCAGTCATGTTAGCTCTTGAGCATTTCCTTAGTTTGGCTCTCTCTCTCTCTCTCTCTCTCTCTCTCTCTCTCTCTCTCTCTCTCTCTCTCTCTCACTGAAATATTTCACACACACGGGAGACACTACACTGGAGACAATCCAAGAATTTTATGCACAGTGCAATATCAAGTTGTCTATAGAAGTAACTAATAATTAAGACAACGAGTTTAAAATATGCTTGCCCTGTCTCCCTTGTTTTTTCATTGTCTGAAGTACCTCAGTAAACTAAAGCACTTTCTGTGCTCCTAGAACTGAGAGAAGGCACCTAGGAGAGATTGTGTCAATTGCCCAAGTCATTCCTCATTGAAATTGGCATATATTGTTTGGTAGCAGAGTTACCCAGCCAGAAGCATTTTTCCCAGCATGCAATAATTAATCCTCAAGCAATTGTAGAAAATATAGAATTTACAGTTGATCGAAGCAGATTCCATTCACAGTATTTTCTCATAGAAGAAAGAATCCTAATATAAAGCATTACTTTCCCTATACCACAGCCAACTAGTTCAACATTGAGGTTGCTTGGGTGTAAGAAGGAAATTCCCCACTGCAGAGGAGAGAGCTGTAGATGCAACCTCTTCCTTTGGAGACCATGAGGCAAGACATAGAAACTTCCTTAGTGGGGACAGGAGTCAGGAGGCATTCCCACCTTAGACAAAGAGAAGTATCTTGCTTATCTTGCCCCCCCCCCCAATATCTGAAGTTTTCTGAGTCACCTATTCCAATAATTTCCTCATTTCACATGTCATCCAGGGCATTGACAGGAGAACCAACCTTACCTGGAGGAAAATCCCCTAATGCCATCTAAAAACCCAGATTGTTTTATTGTTTTATTTATTGACACAGGGTTGGATCCTAACTTCCTAAGTAGCATGAACATGGTGAAGCTTGCAGGATACAATTTTCCCATTTCCACCCCCCCCCAACCCCCATTCAAACTGAGTCACAGACAGTGTAGGGGTCAAAATGGCTGCTGTGGAAGGATGGAGGACTCAGAAAAAATTGCACTTCTTCTTACACCAATGAAATGTTGTTCCATTGCTTTATGTACCACTAAGCTGGCACAAGAGTTCCTTGGGATGCAACCCAGAGAAGCTAATATCTGCTCAACTATAGAACACTTTTTCTAGTATTATGAAAACACAAGACATTTTTAATGAACTAAATAAAATACAAATACATACATTGTGAATGCTTTCTTTATTTTGATTTTCTAGGCATCCCAATTAATTCACATGTGTACCAGCTGAAATGTGTTTATATGCCTGTCTTATACATCTCTCTTCCATAGCGAGGAAACTGTTTGGGTCTGAGTCATAACCTCAATGATCCTAACTCATGAAAATCCTTCCTTTTCTCTTGAAATCATTAATATAGGCTGCAATCCTAAAAACACTTTCCTGGAAGTAAGTCCTATTGACTAAAGTGAGGTTTACTTCAGAGTAGACATGCTTACAAATGTTCCGTTAATATAATATGATGTCTTATAACTTCTTTATCAGCTATATTTGACTCACGATGTAATGCTTAAAGTCTTTTTATTCCATAGTGCCTTAGACTGTGCAGACATTTCAGAATAGTCACTGATATTTAATGGGGAATGTCAGACTTTTCCACATTATTTTCAGCTATAGTAGTTCTCTCAGAAACTTTATTTAAACATGATGTGGGAAGGCAAAAAGAACTTTCCTGTTCTGGCAAGTGCCCCAGTATCTCATTCAAACAAGGATTGTAGTGTCTTCTCATACTATAAGAGATGAGAGTGACATTGTTTTTGCACCCTTTTTATTTGCATGTATCACCTCAAGCAGTGAATGTCCCTTTCTAAATTCTTGCATAAATATTCTTCCATTCCAAATGGTTTCTCTGCTTGCACCTTATAATTTTACTAATAGTTAACAAAGGATGCAATAACCCGCAAAGCCTCATACTCTCTATATAATAGAAAAATACCCTTAGTCCAACTATAATCCTGTATAGAGTTACTCAAGTCTAGCCCATTGATTTCCGTGGGTTGAAGTGGCATAACTCTGGATAGGAATTACTATAAAAGGTGTAACTGAAATGCTTTTAAAATATTTTCCATAAATGCTAACATAACCACATTTATTTAAACTTCCCCTCAGCTGTTATACATTAAAATCTGGTGTGTCGATAAGTATTATTATTAAGGTAAATTCCAGGTTGCTTAATTGTTTTTTGCAAGTTATGCACATAGCAGCTTCCTGATCCTGATATAACTCCTAGAGAAAGGCAGGGAAGAGAGAATATTTTAAGCAGTACATGAATGTTAGTTTTGATCTGATTGAATCAAACTGAGAACAATGAAATAAAAATTAAGGGGGATATCAAAGCTATGAGTTTTTAGACTGACCAATGCACAAAAAATTATATTCATTACCATCATGCAAGATAACTATCCATAAATTGTGTGTAGTTTACAAAATACAATTTGAAACTTAATACTGCATAAATATCATGCAAAGATGTATCACGCAAGCATCACACAAGCATTTCATACAATTCACATGCATTTCAAAGCAAGTAACAAGATTTTTGTAAAGAGTACCTTCAGGTACCTTCAGGTTTACCTGAAGAATCATCCATAGAAACTGTTTGTACACACTGTATTAAGATTGTAACTGTGTGTTACAAACTTTCCTATTGTAAAAAAATAATTGGTTGGCAAAAGAGATACAAAGCAAGCCTTCTTGTGTGAACCAAGGCAAAGGAGTTAGTGGGGTATTAGGCGGTCTGCAAAGAAATGTGAAAAGTGCACCAAGAGGATAAGGACAGATATAATTTGGCAAAATATAAATGGGTTAGGAGGGAGCTCAGATTATTTATGAGATGGGGGGAGGGTACTAGCATGGAGGAGAGATGCACATCTTTGATTTAATCTCTTTTATTTCAGTACTAGAAAACCACTCTGTTATGCTCAATCTGCTGCAACAATGTGCTAATATTTTAAGATTTGATAAATCCTTGTTGAATGTTTAAAATGCAAGCAATGAACTTCTGAACATTTTTTCTTTTAATCTTTAGTTGAAGCTTTTATTTACTTAAAGATAACCAAGCTAATTTACTTTTTTGTCTTCAAGTTCTCTCTTGCTTTTAAATTAAGCTCTTCTTACAAATAAAAAGTAATTCAGCTGGAGAAATATATCCCTGCCAGTTATCGATCAGATTTTTTAAAGAAATTACTAGGCTAGTTGACAGTAGGTTTAGCAAATTTCTTAATTATGAATATAAAAACTTCTTCTGAAGACCCAAAAGTAGAGACAGTCCAAAAATAAACTATTAGTTCTAGAGGAGATATAGAAAGGCCCCAAAATGTCTACATAAAAAGACAATTGCAGTGCAATCTTAAGCAGTTACTCCAGTCTAAGACCATCTTCCATTTGTTAACTAGTGACAGAATTGTACATGTATAGAAGGCTTCTGAAGTAGGCATGGCAATTATGTTCTTCCTTGATTTAAGCTAGGTAGTGCCAATTAAAGAGTCCCCCTTGGCCTCAAACCAATCAAACTAACCCATACATGCTCCCATGTAATGAGGTCATGATGAAGGTACACGATTATTTAGCCATAGTGTGCGTATGCCGAGTACATCTTCTACGGTTTCTCTGGTAGGACCTATTTACTAGTATTATTAGGCTCCTATGCTTGCAAAACAAACAATAACCCCCTCCCTCCATGTCAGTTTCTCAGTCTTATTAGAGCTAAGAATCTAAAATATCGCTACATTAGCTGGCTCTTCAAGAAGCTCCCCCCCCTATATCTTGCAAAGGAATAAGCTATCAATCCTATTGATATTTTAGGAATTTGTTTCTAGCAATACAATTACATATGCAAGTGCCTAATAGAAAACAAGAGTAGCTAAGAGGCTTAAGGAATAACATATTCTTTTAAGCCTCTGATCATACACCATGAAAACCAACTCGTATTTCTTCCTCCTACCTCTGGGCAACAGCCAACACAGGGAATAAAATGATGCATCATTTACTACAGCTGCTGCTGGTATTGCATTTTTGCTGCTGTGGACTCTGTTGTTCTCCTTCTGGATTTCATCTGTGCTTTCCATTCTCAAAATAGCAGCAGCATCTGTTTTCCCCTTTCCCCCTCTAGAATGGAATCCTATTGTTCTGTGCGTCCTCCCTATCATTTAATCTACTGACATGATAGCTCACCCTACTCCAATAATCTCCCTTTGACCTCCATTTAGTTAGCATTGATATTAGCTTTATAAACATATATAAGCTTATCAACTGAATGATTTTGCAAGCACAATGATATAAGTGGTGTTTTAAAAGTTTTCATCCCCCCCTCTGAATTAAGACTCAAATGAGATGTTTGCCTTCTGAAAGAGAAGGATCACATCACCTCTTTGTCTCTCCCCCAAAATATAAAGTAAAGGACAGGACATAGCTCAGTAGCAGAACAAGTGCTTGCCAGGCAGAAGGTGCCAAGTCCAATCCTCAGCATCACAGTTAAAAGGATCAGGTAGTAGGTGATTTGAATGACCTCTACCTGAGACCCTGGAGAGCCACTGCCAGTCTGAGTAGACAATATTGATGGACCAATGGTCTGATTCTGTATAAGGCAGTTCCACATGTTTATGTGTTTGCATTGTGAGTTTCCCTGCACACAAAAGTGGAGGCCAGTAAGTGCAATATGAACCACATCCAAAACATTTTGAATATTTAAGGAGAGGAATGTCATGACCCTGCCATAAATACAACCTGCATGTTGGAGCCTTATATGAATAAATGCATGTCATGATTAGAGATGGACACGAACAGCAATATGAACAAAAAAAAGCCATGAACAGCCCAATCTGCTGTTCAAGAACAAGCCATTCTAAACGAACAAGTAGTCATTGCAAGCCTCGTTCGTTGCTGTTTGTCAAGCCAGACAGTCTGGCACCTGCAATCAATTCCCTTGGCAACTTAGGCAGGGATTGTCTGAACTCCTGCTGTTGCTCTGGAAACCCCAATCTAAGCCCAATTTAGCTTGATAGGCAGGTCTTCCTTTCAAGTGTGGAGCTCCAACTTTGTTACAAGGGAGCAATGAGCAGAGGGGAGGGGGGCTCCCAGCTCTGGCTTAGTTTGCAGCCAGTTGAGAGGGAGAGAGTTGCTGTTGGCATTTTGATAGAAAGAGTGCATTGGAGCATGAGTTTTCTTTGTGTGTGGTGGGATAGGGATCTACCCCTTCAAATTCCAGGGCAGCTGCCCTGGAGTATCTGTTGTGTGTGTGTGTAGATGTGTGTACCATCAAGTTGCAGATGACTTCTGTTGATCCCAGCAAGGGGCTGTCAAGGCAATTGAGAAGCAGAGCTGGTTTGCCAGTGCCTTCCTCTGCAGAATCTTCCTTGGTGGTCACCCATCCAAGTACTGGCCCTGCTTAGCTTCTGAGATATGATGAGATTGGGCTATACCATGTTGCCTTCCTTCTCAATATCTATTTTACTATTATTTATTTATTTATTTTATTTCATTAATACTCTGATTTATCCCCCAGTGAGGATCCAGAGTGGCTTACATCATTCTCATTTCCTCCATTTTATCTTCACAACAACTTTGTGAAGTAGAGTTAGTCTGAGAGAATGTGATGATCCTAAGGTCACCCAGCAAGCTTCCATAGCAGAGTGGGAACTTGAGGCTTCCAGATCCTAGTACAACACTCTAACCACTATACAAAACTGGCTACCCATCCCATCAAACTAAAGTGCTAGATAATAAGGCTTTCTTAGTTTCAAAATCAAAACAAAGGCCAATGAATCATGGCCCCAATTATGGTCCTGATTTAAGAGGCCCTTTCAGCACTTTCACAGAGTTGCCACCAGGGACTAGCAGCTGCAAGTCCTCAGTGGCAACTCTATGTAAATGTGCAGAAGTGACCTGATTCAGATTGGGACCATGTGGTGAGGAGGACTTCCTGCTGTGCTGTTTGCTCAGGGGATAATTTGTTCCATCCAAAAACTGCACTTGCACTGAATGCTTTCATGTGCAGTCATTCAACAGGGCAAATAATGCCCCTGGGCATCATTTCAGGTCAGGAAAACAACACAGAGGGAAGGTAAGAGCCCCTTCTCCTCCTGCAGTACTGTTAAACAAAATTCCCATGAGGAATTCTAGCTAACATAGGACAGCAAGTCTCAAGGGTGACCATGTGACAATGGCCATTTCCACTTTCAATGCACTTTCGCAATCCTTTAGAAGTGGATTTTTTTGTTCCACACATGGAAAATCAGTTTCAAATGTTCACTAAAGAGTATTGAAAGTGGATTATCCAACGTGTGTGGAAGCAGCCCTAGTAATGTCTAATTTGGCTCTCAAAGACAGCTGCACATGGAACAATGATCAAGGCAACCATACTCTTACTAGAAACTACCAAAGAGGCTTGCTTCCTTCTCATGGATTCTCCCTGCTAAATAGCCCTGAATAGCAAAATGTGCTTGCAGAGAACTAACTTGACCCCTGTGATGAGGCAGCATCATCATAATACATAACTAAGCAGCATTTGAAAACGATGGGTAACATGCTTCAGAAATTCATCTTACCTGGATTGCTAAACCCTTTTCCTGATGGGTACAAAGCCCATCAACTAGATGTTTTCATATGCTGATTTACTGTGTTCCTTGTAAGAAATCCTGCTACCTGCATTTAGGCACACCACTCCCAGCTCCACTTGCCAAAGGTATCAGTGCACAAGGGCATAGGCTGCTCACTCCGGGTGAAAGGGAGCATCTGGCTACATCATGACAGCTGCACATCACTTGCCATCCCACGATGTCCAACAGGCGTGCTGGGCAAATTTAATATCGAACCACAGTGGGCCATTTGATGCAGTGGATCCATTGCTCTATACCTTGCCAATGCTCCAATGAGTGTATTCAATAAAGTTGTGGTGGCCCATTACATCCAATCATGCTGCATATTGTGTATTCTTTACCAGGCCCCAGCCTCATCATTGCCCTTATGGCTGCCATTTAATTGAACATGCTTTAAATTTCAGTTATGTTGTTTATCAGTGTTGTATTGGTGCCATTCATTCTAAACTGAAATGATACATAGCAATCTACAAATAAACCAATCTTAAAATCTTTCATTCAGGGAAGAAAAAAAAGTATATAAATATCTCAAGATGATCCAAATTTCACCAAAGGTATCATAAAGACTTCCCAGTAGAGTAATAGCAATGGAACAATATGTGCAGGTGTTTAGAACATTTTTGTTGTTGTTGTTGTTAATAAGATGGAAAAGAATGAAAGTATTCATGCAGTGTCTGAAAACATAAAGTATATTGTATTCACTCGTTGTGCAGCATCTCTTCTTCACAGTGCCAGGGGCTAACAGTTCAAAAACATTCAGCCATTTCAGAACTCATGTACGCTCATATAATTTGAATTACTGTGTTGTATACTTATGGTGCTATCATTCAAACTGAAGTTAGAATGTTCTAACTGAACAAGCTCTTGTTATGTAAGTGTACACAAACTATGTTCATCGACAGCAAAAAATGCTACTTGCTCTGGCTTTGTTCCAGAATGTATCACTGTTACACACAAACTGTCATTGCTTGTCATTGCATACTCCTACACATCATCATGCTCTAATGCAAGAGCCCTTCAGTCCTTCAGCTGATGTACTACAAGAACTTTCAGTTGTTCTTATACCTAGGCACTCTTTACAATGCTGACTCGTTTTAAAAAATGTCTATGCAAGCTTTTTTGGAACATGCTATTGTGGTCCTCATCTTTTGTTTCTCATTTTTCCATAGACCTTTTCAGATGTTACAGTAACACATACCAAGAGCTCATGCACAAGGGTGGGATGTGCTACTGTCATGGGCTGGTCCAGTAGCGTGGTCAGAGCCCATTCCAGAGTCCAAGTAGCAAAGTCAGTCAATGCAAAGATCAGTTATCAGCAAGGTTCGAGGGCTAAGCAAAGGCAGAGTCAAGGCATGATCCAAAGGTCAACGGAACAAGGCACAGTTCAACGGTGTGGTCACAGCAATAGCAGAATTCTGACACATTGCTTCCACACCTCCTGGTCTTCTGTGGCTGGCTTTTATAGTGAGGCCAGGTTTGCAGCCAGCTGCTTGGGAGCTATCCTGTGGTTACTTCTCATCACTCTCCACAAGCAGTTGGA
This sequence comes from Eublepharis macularius, assembly GCF_028583425.1. NCBI lineage: Eukaryota > Metazoa > Chordata > Lepidosauria > Squamata > Eublepharidae > Eublepharis > Eublepharis macularius. The sequence goes on from NC_072792.1 coordinate 124,243,898, forward strand.
GTCTGGCCAGGAGGCATGCACTTTGCCACCTCTCCTGCAGATCCACACATTGCCTTTGTCTGTGGTGCTCTCTGGGTGAAGCTGGAGATTCAGGCATCCTTGACTGCGCTTCACCAGTGGTGTTGGAGGGTATTGGTACCTCTGGCTCAGCTGCTGGCTGAGAACTTTGGTCAAGTGGTGGCTGAGCTTCACCAGTGATATTGGGGCTAGAGGGTGTCGATGCTTCTGGCTCAGCTGCTGGCTGTGGATGCTGATCAGCCAGCAGCTGTTCTTTTTGATCCTTGGGCTCTGCTGAGTCAGGGATGGCTACATGAGGCTCCTCTCCTCCTGAGGAGTCTTCACTATCACTGAACCCCGTGACAGCTACTTCTGATCCTGCCCATATGCACAGCTGCCATGTGTGCAAACGTGAGCAATGCATGTATTTAGCATATCTGTACAGACTCAGAACATATGAAAGCAAAAACTAAAAAATTCAGTGGTTAGTTTGTACACACTGAGAGTGTGCATGTATCATAAATATGTATGTTGACCCCAAATATGGCAACCACACATATCAGGAGGACTGCAAATAGCATGCAGTCCCATTGCATGCAGTTGGTAGGTGTCATGGGCAGGGCTGGGGTGCCCACTCTGGTGCTGGGCTTCAAGAGAGAGAGAGAATCCAAGACATGCCAGGGTCGAGAGACAGGAAATCTGTACATCAGTTGAGAGATCAAACAGGAGTCCAAAAGCCAAGCCGAGGTCAAAAGCCGGGCCGTCAGTCAAACATGGAGGCAAGCAAGGAGTGGTTGAAGACAAAGCTGAGGTCAGGAAACAGGAGATCAGTCCGAGCAAGGGCAGGGTACTAAGCAGAGGTAAAACTTCCAGGAGTCGGGCTGCTGGATGCCAGGAGCAGTGAGCGACGTTACTCCCACACTGAGCTCTGCTCAGCATTCTCCTTGTAAGCCCCGGTCAGCGTAAGAGGGTGAGAGCCAGGTACTTCCCCTTCACTTGATTGCAGTGCCTCATCCTCAAGACCCAACTCCATCTGCCGCTGAGCCTGCAGGCATGCACTCGTCCTCCATTCCCAAACCACCTCCCTCGCTCGTGCCCTACATCTCACTGCTGGCTCAAGAGGCTTGGATCTCCAGGGCGCTGGCTCCTAATCCTCCCTGCATGACTCTGCACTGTCACCTGCTTCTACGGAGGGTCCTGGCGACCCCTTGCTTGCCGGCCCCTCTGACGCTGCAGGCGGATCTCCAGGCTGGTCTTCAGTCAGCTCCACTGGCTCCTCTACCCCCTCATCCTCTGAGGAGGAATTGCCAGCAGGCAGGGAGCCCCGCCAAGGCTGGCCCATGACAGTAGGCTTCTGGTATATGCTATTGTCTGAAAAGTCTCCAAGTTAATGGGTGCGGCTGTTAACAAAAGACTGAGATCGGTCTGAAGACTTTTCTCAAGAAGTAAAAACTTTAGCTTTTAAATAGAGAGAACAGATAAATACATAGGTCCACATTTAGAGCTTTGCCACTGCAGCTGGAGGAGCTCTATTACTGCAGACAAGCCCACCGCTGCAGAGCCCAATGAGCCCACAGCCACTGCAGGAAGGCTCAGTGTGGCTGCGTGGCCTTCCCAAGATCCCACAGCAGCTTGGGGCAGGGCTCCCCGCTGCTTCCACGGATCTTTGGAAGCGGTAGCTGAGGGGCCAGAGGAGAAGGGAGCCCCCAATCTTTTCCCTGATCTCTCCCTTCAACTGCTGCCAGGGGGAGAGGCATGGGGGTGGAGCACTGCTAGGGCCTGTTTCATTTTTCCAAGCAATTATCCTATTGCTAGTGGTCATATAAGATCTCATGGCAGTGAGTGTTACATGTCAACTAACAGTTGTATGAGGTTGTACTTTTTTTTGTCTGTCTTGAATCTTTGTCAACCAATTCTAGTATTACAGGAGTGGGATAAAAGTTTTTCTCTATCCACTTTCTGTTCACTATGTGTAATTTTGTAGACCTCTAGCTTGTTACCTCCCCCCCACCCCACCTGCCCAGTAAAAATTCTCAGATACTTAACTTTGTCCTGTAGGGAAGTTGCTCCAACTCATTAATCATTTTGGTTTCCTTTTTTGGAAAGAAGAGAGTCCAATCACTTTAGTACTGCATATGAATGGGAAAGTTGGGGGAGTGTGTTTTGCATCGATACAATTTCCTTTGGTCAGTCGTTTGCGGCAGTGAGAAACCCCCACTGAACTACTGGAGGGTTTTAGAGGGATTTTTATTTTTTAAAAAATTTAGTTTTGTAATGATTGGTTTTTGAATGGGAGACCACCAAGGAAGACCAGGGGTGCTCTGTGGAAGAAGGCAATGGCAAACCGCCTCTGTTTATTTCCTGCTTTGAAAGCCCCATAAGTGGTTGCTAATATATTAATTGCTGTTTTAATGGACAACAACCAATACATTAATTGCTATAGCAGTATAATGCTATAATAGCAATTACTGTTGTTCTTTTTAAGAACTCAAAAAGTAATTCTGGTGACACAGCAGGGAAAAATGAGGGCAAAGTGGCTGACAGAAAGTTCCTGTGGCAATGAATGAAAGGCAGAGATCCTTGCTCTGTGGTTACAGTCTTAGTGATAACTTTTACCTCCAAGCCAAATCTAGAATAGGTAGGCCCTAGGGACCTCTTTAGCAGGAAAATATCCTTAAACTGCAGCAACAGCTTTGCGGCCTACACATGGTCCTTCTTATTCATTTTCACACCCAGTGGGGAAGATGTCATTCTGGAAGACAAGAATGTAGAAAGAATGATTACTAACAGTTTTTTTAAAGAAAGAAAGAAAGAAAGAAAGAAAGAAAGAAAGAAAGAAAGAAAGAAAGAAAGAAAGAAAGAAAGAAAGAAAGAAAGAAAGAAAGAAAGAAAGAAAGAAAGAAAAAGAAAAGTAGCATTCACTGTCAAGTTTTTCAGTGACTGACAGGATTCATGTAAGTGTTGTGTCAAATAGTTGTTAAAAGTTGTCTTTCAGCCTATGTGAATCTAGTTCATCTGCATTAAATATGTTCTCTTCCCTCAGTACCCTGCTGCATTTCGAGGTAGGGAATATTTTTAAACGTATCTCAGGGAAGTACTCAATGAATCAAAGATTTTGTGACTAGTCAAGAGGAAAGAGCTTAGTGCCTTGTTAAAAGGAAATGTTCTCAGCAGTGTCTATGTCAAAAAGTAGCCAACAGTTAAAAGTTTATCAAGTCAAAGATTTAATGGACTTCTTTAAGGAAGCTGATTTGATTTGTTATATTTCTATTCCACCTCTTTTTCCAGGGATTGGCACAGCATATAGACTATAATTTTAAAACACATTCTAGAATGCATTTTATACATCAGTTATTTTTAGTGTTTAACTATTGGCTTAGTCATACAGATAACCAAGTTATCTATGAATTACCATGCTGTAAAACATATGAGCTATATGAATATGCATCCGTGGCTAAATTAACGTCCTATGTGCACAATAGGCTAATATCGGAATTCTGGAAAAAATGGAAAGATTTATTTGATTACTTAAGTCAAAACTAAGATAAATTAAAGTTATCATAATATGGAGATAAAATATAGAAGAGAACTGATTAAAATTATTGAAATTAATATTTGGGTATAAGTAATCAAAAAGAGGGGAAGAGAACTATTATATAAGCTGTTACATGTTTTGAATGTACTTTTTTGTTGTAACTCAAATGTAGTGCTTTGTATTTTATGTAAGTTTCTATGCACTTTCTACTGCCATTTCTATCTTTTCTTTTTAAATAAAACTTTTAAAAAAGATTTCATTTCTTATATGAAGTAGTTCAGGACATTTGCCTCACAAACAAATGAATCTTGTTATCAGCCCAACGGAATCAAGACAATTGAATATGATAAATTCTTCTGGCCAACTTTTTTGTGATGAATATCGTAACAGCCCTATATTTATACCACCAGTATTACTGGAGTAATGTTATGCTACTCCTGGGGATGGGATATGCCCTGAAAGGGTTAGGGGTTAATCTTACTTTTTCCTGGCTGACTCTTGGAACCACCTACGTCTGGCCTCTCTGGTATTGCAAGTTTACACTAGTGTGGCATTGGTACAGTGTTATGTTGGCATATGCAACATCATATCCCCATATTCTGATAATTATAATTATCCTGACCTATGGATTTAGTTGCCATCCTCAGCTGTTCCTGAATAGCTTTGGGATTGAAATGTAAAACACAAAAAGGACATCTTATAAAGCCTAGAGGTCTTTTAGCTGGCACAGGAGAATGTGGGAAATTCCGTTCTTAGAAAAGACGCTGAAAAAACGGAAGCCTAACTGCCTGCTTCCACTTTGAAATCTGAGATATATGGAGTGAGTGAAAAAAATGCCAGAGTTCAGTGAGTGGGCCGTCTCTTTAACAGCATGTGGAAACTGTCCTTCAGTCCTTGCTTTGTAGTGAAATGCTCAGGTTTTATTAGCAGAGCATAGCCATAACTAGTTTGCTAGCATATCTCAGACAAAACATTATTTTCTTTGTCTCCTTGCAATATGTAAAAAACTGCTTCTGTAATCTTGCTGCAAAGTCTAATGTAAAAACACATGATCTAATGAAAAGGAGGGAAATTGCTTTTCTAGTATCACATCAAGGAAGAGTGAGCGCCTCTGAAAGACAGATATTTCAAACACTTGCAGTTTAATTATAACTGTGGGTGTTTCAATGTCTGTACATCTGGGTTTGCCATTTGTAGGCAATGCATTAAATGTGTGACATATAACGTCTTGCTTCTATACATACTATCAACAAATTGTAACTCACGTGAATGAATGTCTGATACTAAACCCTTCCACATTTGTATAGTAGCTGCTTTTCTTCAAAACAAATGTATACCAAATAATTTTTGAGGGAAAAATGAATCATGCATATCAAATAACCAGGATTACCAATTTTTTTTTGTATTGTTACAGGCACTAAAGCAAGTATTTCTGAATTTTAGTAGTTTCAGATTTTTTTTATTGTTAACAGACTCTCCTGAATCACAGAATATGCCCAAATAAAATCAATACAAGCCACAATAAAGACATGCCTCACCATCTGTATGTTCAGATCAACTTGTGAGGTTTATGACCTAAATTATGCTTTATTCCTGATTTTCTGGCCATTACATTTTTGCTCTGATGAGGAAACCACTGTCATTCTTTTTAATCTCATGAATATCCTAATTGAAGCCTGTAGAATTTAACTGCATTGATGGTTTAGATTTTTTTTGTGTATATGCTCAGTGATCAGAACATATCTACTGTGGATGAGGTATTCCCTAAAATGACCAATGGTCAAAACATTTTTAAAATGTTTGAGCACTATATATAACTTCTTCAATAAATATGTATACAAAATATAAAATAACATAAATGGAAAACTACTTAGTTTGGATCTGTTCAGGTTCACTTTACAAGAAGGGAACAAAGAATAGTGTACTGTAACAACTTCCATATTATGGCTTACTAAGAATGGATTTTAAATGTTTGCTATGTTTCTACAGAGATGGAAAGAGCCAGAACAGTGGATATTCTTGAAACTCAAAACATATCCAGTCATTCTTACATAAAGATGTTTTCACCTTTTCCAATCTTACTAATTCCTCTGTTTCTTAGAATGTTGAACAATGTTATATTTTATGAGCACTTGCCAAGAAAGTTATCTTTGGTTGTTGGGGGTTTTCCGGGCTGTCTTGCCGTGGTCTTGGCATTGTAGTTCCTGACGTTTCGCCAGCAGCTGTGGCTGGCATCTTATCTTTTTTTATCTTTTTTTATAAACACTGAAAATGAATGCTTGGTTGTAGGACATCATTTTCTCAAAAATGTGACTTGTGTTTTGTGCCTTGGGTTCATTCGTGGTTGAATGAGATTTCACAGGCCATCACTGTGCAGGCAGACAAGTCTTGTAAACTGGTGTTGTCTTGTAAATGCCAAATATAGAGAAGGATTGTTCCATGACCCGAGTCAGTATGCACAATTGCCCTGACTTATAGAAGCTGCAGATCAATACAGTTTGACTTTGAAGATGGGGAAGAAGGAGGTAGCATCAGTGTCACTAATTCTACACCATAATCTAAAACATTCCAATCTTCATTTTAAATATTCACAGTCAAAGTCTCTTTTCACAGTCTATTGATATCTAACAAATGTGTAATGCACTTAAGACTTTGGATTTCCCCATAGTTCTCTGATTATTACAGTGAATAGAACAAAGTATTGTGTGCTATGCTTCTGTAAATGTTTAAGATCTCATGTGCTGCCTCATTTCAGCAGAAAGCTTGTACAGTCTTACCAAGATTATTTAATATATGACTGATTCTGTGAAATTAAAATAATCAAATATGAATTAGTGACGAATCAGTTTTCCAGTTCAAAACTCAGACTTCCCATGCTCACAAAGATGGTTTTGTCTCCAGTCAAACACCCTATATAAATACCTTGGTGATTGGTTTGCCATTAACGATCAACAATATCTCAAGTATATTATATCTCTGTAATTCAGCATGGTGACTGGCTGGGTAGCCCATGTGGGTAACAGGCATGGTCGGGTTACACATCCCCAGGGTCATCATGTACATAGCATATTTCATTTAAAGGCAACTACACTTAAAATATATATTTATACTGCTTTTGTGTTAGTGCCATGCTCAGTCACATTTATCAATCAGCATCATTCATAATGATGGCACATTCTCAGAGATTCCCGAGACAAATTAAAGACCATCTGCTTGAAGTTTCCAAGTCCAAATTAAACTAAGCACACTAACCAGGTCTACTGAGAGCAGAACTACAAGTGACAAAAGGCACAGGTTGGACACTTGTCAGTTTCCCTTAAGTTTTGATGGGAAATGTAGGCAGCTTGTCGGAATGTTGGACAAGTGACAGTTGAAAAGTCCATTGGACAGCAGTCGGAGAGCCAAGCTGCAAGACCAGGATCCCTACATTTCCCATCAAAACTTGAGGGAAGCTGACAAGTGTCCAACCCATGCCTTTTGTCACTTGTAGTTCCGCTCTTAGAAACAATTCCCTGTAATTCAAGAGGGCTAACGTCCAGGATTTTTTTTTAAAAAAAATTATGGCCCAGGACTGCAATCTTATGCACACTAACCAGGGAGTAAGTTCTATTGAACACAATACAATTTACTTCTCAGTAGACCTGCTTAGGATTGCTCCTTCTCTTCAGCACACTCATATTCATCGCAGCCTAAATCCACAGATTTCAATTACTATATGTACACTTGGCTTGGGATATCAGGTAAAACTGACAAGGCTGGAATAATGTGTCTTCCCCCACCTCCAAACCACCCAAGCAGGATTCAGACACCCAAGGAAAGATTTTTTTTATCCTGTCAAGTGAATTAGGTAGATAGGATAGGGAAGCAGGAATAGCTACAGGAAAGCTATGTGAGAAGACCCAGAACAATTCAAAACAATTTTGAGTGCTCAGCAACTATTTTTCAAGTGTGCAATGACACTGCTCATAAATTTGCAGTTCAAGCAGGGAAATGTTTGCAGATCATTGGAAAAAATAACAATGGTTACAAGCATATGAACATACAAAGCTGTTTTGTATCAAGTCAGACAACTGATACATTTAGCTTAGTGTTGTCTACTGTGGCTTGCATTTGTATTACAGGATCTCAGCCTGGGGGCAGGGGGTGCATGACTTTCCCAGTGCCAACTACAGGTTCCATGAACTGAATCTGGGACTCTGGGAAGGCACAGCATGAGATTAGGGATACTTGTCAATTAATATGTTCACTTTTATTAGCTGCAACCAACTGTGAACCCAGCCTCAGATCTCACCTCACTGCCTTCTGACTTGGGCAAGCTGCCAAACAGCTTTGTGCCAGTGCAACAGCTGAAGTGATGATGTTTCATTTCCTTCTGCCTGCATTGCAGCCACTTTTGTGTTTGTAGTAGGAGAAATCAATTATCCCAGGGTCATGAATAGTTCAGGTAATTAAATGATGGGAGATTTAATTTAATTTAATTTATTGTATTTATATTCCGCCCTCCCTGCTTTCGCAGGCTCAGGGCGGATAACAGAATACATTTCCCATCAGGCTGTACAAAAGCATACATACATGAAACATTATTGATAATATGGAATTAGATGAACCCCAAATGGTAAGACATTTTATTTGAAATTGTGTTTATTTATAAATTACTCACTAGTTTGCTCATTATATTTAAGCAATTTTGCTAAGGAGTGATGTGCAGTGATAACAGGTTTGTAGGAGCTAAGACTCCCATTGACTCCTGTGAGATCACATGTGATGAAATGGTGTCAGTTGCACTGTACTATAGTGTTTGAATAAGTGGAAACTGATACACCAGCCAAATGGGCTCAGGCAGCTCACAGATTATCAAACTTTCAACAAATAATCAGGACTCTGCTAGTGACTGGAGAAAAGAATGTAAGTTGAACCTGTGTCCAAAGAAGGGAGCTCTGACTCTTGGAGCTAAGCTACAAGTGATGCCTGACACAGGTTGGACACTTGACAGCTTCCCTCAAGTTTTGATGGGAAATGTAGGCATCCTGGTCTTGCAGCTGTAATGGAGAGCCAAGCTGTAAAACCAGGACGCCTACATTTCCCACCAAAATTGAGGGAAGCTGACGAGTGTCCAACCTGTGTAAGGTGTCACTTGTAGCTTGGCTCTTGGAAACTTACATCCTGGAAATCTTGTTGGCCTCTAAGGTGCCACTGGGCTCAAATCCTGCTGTTCTACTGCAGACTAACACGGCTACCCACCCTACAGCATTTCTATCATTCTTCCTCTAATAATATTTCTGAATCTCGCACAAGTTGCTCAGCAATATACATACATCTTGTATTGTCGAAGGCTTTCACGGCCAGAGAACGATGGTTGTTGTGGGTTTTCCGGGCTTTATTGCCGTGGTCTTGGCATTGTAGTTCCTGACGTTTCGCCAGCAGCTGTGGCTGGCATCTTCAGAGGTGTGGCACCAAAAGACAGAGATCTCTCAGTGTCACAGTGTGGAAAAGCTGTTGGCAGGTCATTTGTATCTACTCAGGAGGGGTGGGGTTGAGCTGAGTCATCCTGTAAGAGTTTCCCAGGGTGTGGAATGCTAATGGCGGGAGGCTTAACTGTATCTTGAGGAGGTTCTTTTGCATATGGATTGGGGCTTGATGTGCTAATCTTCTCTGCAGGGCTATTGTCGAGTATAGAGTGTTTTGTTAGCCTGGTGTTTTTCAGAACTGGAAACCATGCTCTGTTCATTCTTAAGGTTTCTTCTTTCCTGTTGAAGTTTTGCTTATGCTTGTGAATTTCAATGGCTTCCCTGTGCAGTCTGACAAAGTAGTTGGAAGTGTTGTCCAGTATTTTGGTGTCCTGGAATAAGATACTGTGCCCTGTTTGGGTTAGGCTATGTTCAGCCACTGCTGATTTTTCAGGTTGTCCAAGTCTGCAGTGTCTTTCATGTTCTTTTATTCTTGTCTGGTCCCAATGTAAACTTGTCCACAGCTGCAGGGTATACAGTATACTGCTGCAGCGGTGAGGGGGTCTCTACTGTCTTTTGCTGATCGTAGCATCTGTTGTATTTTCCGGGTGGGTCTGAATACTGCTTGAAGGTTATGCTTTTTCATAAGCTTTCCCATCTGATCAGTAATTCCTTTGATATATGGCAAAAACACTTTTCCTGTAGGAGACTGTTTTTCCTTGGTTGTTTGATTCATCCTGGGTTTGATTGCTCTTCGGATTTCATTTCTGGAGTAGCCATTTGCCTGAAGTGCGTGGTTTAGATGATTAATTTCCTCATTGAGAAAGTGCGGCTCACATATCCGTCTTGCACGATCCACTAATGTTTTCATTATGCCTCTTTTCTGTCGGGGGTGGTGATTGGAGTTTTTGTGTAAGTACCGATCAGTGTGAGTTGGTTTCCTGTAGACCTTGTGACCTAACTGAAAGTTTGCTTTGCGGATACATACATCTTGTTTATCTGTACTGCATGGTATGATCAAGAGAATTTGTGTCATGTTTATAGAGAAAGTTAATTGAAAACTCATATGAATTTTCACATAGTTGTAGTTCAATCTTATTTAGACCATGGGAGAATGACAAATGGCAGTTATGGTCATGAAATAACACTTCCCCCCCCCATCCCACCCCAATTGTAGTAACAAGAAATGCAGCTTTAAGGTCTGTGAAAGAAGAATAGAAACAACTTCCATATAATATACAATGGTGACAGTATTCCAGGGCATTTATAACAGGCTATGGAATGGAAATACTTTTAAAGGATTCTAAAAGAGGAGTCACCTTAATTATCTTGTGTCTACTGCTCAAATTTACTTTCTTTGTTCACTTTCAGTTTTCTGAATCTTAGGTACTCTTCTCATTAGCCTCTATTTATTTAAACTGCTTTGAACCTGGATGCAGATCTGCAGAAGAATATATTTCTCACTAATTAAAATGGTGATATTTATCATCCTCACCACAGTTTAGAGGGTAGTAAAATACCTTATGGAAAATCCAGTCCCACCACAGGTGGAATTTATAAGAAATCCCACCCACCCCCACAAGTAACTAATATTTCACAGAAAGGACAAGTGTAAGGCCCATAAAGACCTCCCATTCCCCTTAATGGCCTGGAACACTCCTTGTATATGCACCCAGGTATACACATTGAGATCAGAGCAGAAGGACTGGGCTCTACTCAGCCATTAGAAATCCTCCTCTATATGTGGCCTGTGGTGAGTTTTTGAAGCTTTAAAAAAAGAGAGAGAGAAAAATAAGTTAAACTTAGTATAAAGAGCATGGATATATTGGTTTGGACTCAATTGACAGGTAATTTTTACAACTTTTAAATCCTAAATTTTTAATCTTGCATCTGCTGTTCTTCTTTACTAGAAAGGGCCCTTTCCCCTCCCCCTATGGAAACCAAACCTGGAACACTAGCCAAACTGTTGTGTTTGCTTAGCAATGGCCACTGAGGGCATCCATTTCTTAAAGCTACAGGTACTTATTTTATTGTTTTGAGGAGTTTTAACTGCCTAATGTGTGTGTGTGTGTGTGTTTGTATATGTATATAAGATCTGAAATCGTGTGTCTATACAGGTTTGTATAAATATAGCTCTTGTTTGCTCATGGCTCCATTCTCCAGATGTAAGTATCTTCAGATCTGGCTGAGTTGAGAATTAGATATTATGTGCTGAATCACACAAAGCTCACAGAATTTTCAGTGGAATCATCAGAAGAATTGTGACACCCACTTTTAAAATAGGAATTGTTATTTGGTCAAATCCTAATTTAAAGGAAAGGCTATTTTGCACAGAGTAAAGGGTATGTCTTGCCAAGGGGCAAATGGCTCTTTTAGTATTTGACTGCAATGAACATGCAGGTGTGAAAAGAAAACAAATTTATTTTTTAAAAGACAGAAGAGATATAAGTGCATAACTTCAATGAACAAAGTACCAACTATACATACAAGAATAACATAAAGAGCATTCATGCAAGAATAAAATAACAGAGAGGAGAGACAGCTTATGGTCTCAACAACACTCCTTCAGCTATTGGAGACTCCAGATGACAGCAGGTAGACTCCTTTGGCCAAGGTTGTAGAGGACTGCACTGGTTCAGTATAAGCTGAGGTTTTACTAGCCACGAGGTTTCTAAGACTTATATGGTTCCACCTGGCACCTTAATTCCTTTCAAAAGGAGAAATTATTAAAGAAAGGGAGGTGCAAGGCCAAGAATGTCCTTAGTGTCTAAGGCCTTCTAAATTGCTCAAGGCCAACTGATAAATTAGACATCTGGCCAGCATCCAAGAGATGATTGCTTCTAACCTTTCTGCGTCAGGTGTTAATGTAGACCCCCCCCACACACACACACATCATGCTTGGGACGTGAATATTAAATTGCAACTAAAAATCCTTAAAGAGAAAATGCTTTACATGAGCAGAGGAAAAGGTATATATAGGCTCTGGCTGAGATTGGGCAAGATGGATGGGGCTGTAGCGCACCACAAACTCCTCTAAATACAATGTTCTTCTGCGATGCCAGTACAGAAGGCTGCCTCATGAAGCCCAGAAATTGTGGGATGCAACTGGGTAATCTGTTAAAAGTTTCTGTGTGTTTGTCACCAGTCATTTTGTAGCAAAGGTGCCCTGTCCTTCATAACACAATGTGGGATAACCTGGTCTCCTCTTGGAGAAATTGGGGTGGGAGGTGTCTCAGATTGTCTGAGGGAACAGGCTTTAATTTGCCTGCTTTGTTCTGTGTTGTTTGCAGGGAGGGAGTTTCTCAGGCTTAGTCTCAGAGAGATAGGTTTGGCCCTAAGTAAGTTCTGACTGCAATTTACTTTAGATCAGTAAGCATCCTGAAGTATCTAAAGATGAGGAAGACATAACCAAAGCAGATACTGAGGACCGACAGACACAACTGCCTGGGGATGGAACTCTATTGGTGCTGGACATTGTTACCTGAACTCATATACTGGCTGGTGTAGGGGAAGGTTATTGCTGTATAGCATCTCTTAGCACAGTATGGCAAACAGGCAAGGAGAAGAGAGGAGTGGCTACCTTGATACAATTATTTAACTAAAGTTGGTCTCCTCATGCTGTCAAACCCTTTAGTTAGCTTCTTAAAGAAGTTGCAGGACATGTGGGTAAGAGTTACACTGCAATCCTAAGCAGAGTTACTCCAGTCTAAGCCCATTGATTGCACTGTTAATGTTGCTTTTTGGCTATGTAATAAAACTTAAACTCCAAAAACTGGAGTCTGAATTTTTCTATTGCACTGTATGACTGCATTGGAGCCAGCGTAGTGTTGAGGCTAGAGCAACAGACTAAGAGTTGAACCACACAATACAAATTACATGAGACCGAGCGAGTGTCAGGAGTCCTGTCTTACCCCAAATGCCCATGTCCAGCATTCTATCGATGAGCATGTGTCCTGGTCCAGGCACACATTCAAAATTTTCTACTCCAGTGTAGCGATGGTGCATGTACGTGGTCACAATCAGTAAGTCAGCAATGCAGAGCGTCCTTATTTCCTATATCTTCTGCTTCCTGTCTGTGCAAAGTGGAGATGCATGACGGGATATCTTGGAGGTATGAGGAGAAAACCCATGCCACCGCGAACATGGGTTCGATGGAGGTCCTGCAGTCCTGGCACATGTAGTTGAAAACAACATTGGAACACATGTAAGTAAGTTTTCGTGTCATTTGTATGTAATTCATATCGTGTAGTTCGGCTCTAAGATCTGGGTGATCCAGGTTCTGTTCTTCACTCTTCCATAAAAGCTCATGGGGTGATGTTGGGCCAATCACACACTCTCAACCTAACCTACCTCTCAGAGTTCCTTGTGAGGAACTGGGAAGAAAGACAGGGTATCAATGAAATAAAAAATGGGAGTGGCAGAGGTTTCTTGAGATAACACAGGCCAGGATGTTCCAATTCCCTTTATGTTTGGCACTTCAGGTCCTACAATCATTCAGAAATTGTTGACCAATTTTGAGATGCCAGTTATCCATGCCATGTACAAATTGCTTATAGCTTTATATCCTGTCTTTATCCCTAATGGGAACCCAAAGCAGCTTACATTATTATCCTCTCTTCCATGTTACTTTCACAACAACACTTTGAGATAGGTCAGGTTGAGAGAGAGTAACTGGCCCAAGGTCACTCACCAAACTTCCATGGCAGACTGGAGATCTGAACCTGGGTCTCCCAGATCTTACTTCAATGCCCCACTGGCTCTAACTACTGTACTGCACTGATGCTCCCTGGTTCTGTCATGTCCTGCACTGGTTGGATGGCACTGTGTATTGATAGCCATAATAACTTTGGCGATACCCGCGAGGACGACTAAAGAAGAGGTTAAAAGCGCCATTTTGGAGGTCCGTCGGGTTTCTTCAAAATATGCAACAAAGCGACAGTTGCCTCGTGAGATCATTATTGACTTTTCATCTAAAAAGATTCGGGACACCATCCTGTATAACTCATACAATGCGGATTTGGACTTTATGGGTTTGAAAGTCAAGATTTTGAAGGACGTTCCATTTCTAGTCCGGAAACGGCGTTTTAAATATAAAACGTTTGCAGCTCTTCTGAGGGACCATGGAATAAAGTACAAATGGTTATTCCCGGAAGGAATATGGTTCAGATATAAAGATCAGGCCTATAAGATATTATCAGAAGATCAACTAAAGGATTTTGAGAATAAAAACCCAGAACTCTGCTGCACCGAGAACGAAGAAAAGGAGGAGCCGGAGGGGGGGGGAGGAGGAGGAGAGCACCGCAACAGCGGTTGCACAGAGAGAACTGCGTCCGGGACCTAGAAGGGGGAGGAAAGTTTAATCAGAATTTGAAATGTTTATTCTCTGTATGATTAACCACTCCATCATTATCCTATGGAGCTATTTTTGTATTATGACAGTATGAAGGGAAACATTGAAGTGTAGTGTTTAGTGTTTGTAGTTCATTCCCCCCCTTTTTCTTTTTTCTCTTTTTCCACCCCCCTTTGTCCCTTCCCTCTCCCCTTTCCTTGTGATAGTCTTGTGTAGTGCTGTGTAGTGTTTTGTAGTTATGAAAAATAAAAAAAAAAATTTAAAAAAAAAGATAGCCATAATAACTGATACACCGTCTGTAGTTTTTGTTAACTAATAATAGTTAATGGTAAATCAACAAAGAATTGCAGGTAAATCAAAACATAATATTACATTAATTTTATATACCATATGTTATGGGTAGTATATAAATATCTTCCTGGGTTGTTGGCCACCAAAGATATATTTATGTACAGGTTTAATTTGCTACATTTAAAGAGGCACCAAGAACAGAATTACATAGCTGTATGTGCTCAGTCTTAAATAAATAAATAAATAAATGCCATAGCAGTTCCAGAATTAAATTCCCATTTCTTAATTGGCTCTTGTTTTTACTGCCACTAACATTGTATAATTGCCATCTTTCCAGGGCAACAATAAACAAAAGAAAACATTAAAGTAGAGACCACTTTCAAATCAAAAATTATCCTAGGGTGATTGTTCCCATAATTATGTATTGCATCTGGTATAGACGGCAGTTTCATAGCAACAATGTATCAAAATAACTTAGCAATACTTTATGCCATCTGTACCTTGAGATACTATAGCCCAAATAATATGTACAAATCACATGTGTCATAACAGGCCAATAGAGAAACATCAACATGACAAAAATGAAGCATGTAGTCAGATGCTGAGGCCTGACTCCAGACTAGCTCACTTTAGTATAAACAGAAGTTCGGTGCATGTTTAAAATGAAATCTATTCCTCTCTATGTTTGATTCTTTCAGCAATGAACTTTATTATGTTGTAAACTTGTTACTTTGCCTCAAAGGCACATCTAACAACAACTGTCTTTTTTATTAAAAAAGAAATCTGTGCAAAATTACAAGAAGCAAGAAACATCAAACGCATTTCCAAAAATATTGCATTGAATATATGTTATTTAGCAGACAGCTAAAAACTGATAAAATACTAGTGATACTGCACTCCTCACAGGCACCACTCTCAAAATCACATTTGCCCTACTCGTTTTCTCTTGAGTCAGTTCCCAATAGTTTCTAATTTCTGATATGTTCACAATATAAAATGATAGGTTTATGTGCTCCTTTTGAATCTACACCACAGCTGCAATAATCACTGTACTAGGTAGCCTGGCTGGTAGCTGCTGGTGAAGCATGCTCAGAATTTTCTGAATAGGTGGCAAACAGTGCAATCCTATGCAAACTTTTTCCAGTCTAAGCCCAGTGACTTCCATAAAAGTCCATTGATTTTTCTCCAGAAGCTCTATTGCTTGGAATCTAAAATGAGATTTTGTAAGCAATCAGTGGACACGGAGTCCAAAGCCATCTATAGTTTCAGGTAAATGTACAGAATATTTTTCATGTTAAATCCTTACTCTTGTTAAAATTCTAATTATGTCAGATCCCATGTAGTTCTATGTCATAGCTTATGCTAGAAACTGGAATATCCAGGTGAAATATAGTAATATATGACACACTAGTTACAAATGCCAGCATAACAAGCTATGAGAGAAATTTTGGGAAGGGATGAACTTTTTCTGATCTCTCCTCAAGAAAGTTCATAATTACAAAGACAATTCTAAATTTAGTGAAAGGGAGTTCATTCACCAATAACTACCTCCCTTTCTTCTTAGGTATGAATCAATACCTCTGGTGGTTGTTGGGGGTTTTCCGGGCTGTATTGCCGTGGTTCTCCGATGTATTGCCATCGTTCTCCGGCCGTGAAAGCCTTCGACAATACAATACCTCTGGTGCCTAGGGTGGCAAAGAGGATCAAAAGAGGAAGGTGGACGGGCAGATTTGCAGAGGTGCTGGAGATGATTACATAAGATTCCCAATCAACAGAGTCCTCTGTTGATTTCCTCTAAAGACTGGTTCAACTCATAGTCTTCTTGGATACCTGAACCTTCTTGACCATTCTTGGAACTGTATTCATAAGAAATGTAGAGAACTGGTAGATCACAGAGTCAGGCAGCAGTGACTCAGGGAATGAATATGACTGGGAAATATGACTCTCTAATTATGACAAATACTCTCCTTATATCCATGATTTATCATTTCCCACATCTTATTTTAGCATATGACTACAAGTAATGAAATCAGTGATGGAGTAGGAGTCTTAAAGGGAAAACAATAGTTTCATGCCATATTTATTTTTTTCAGTTATTTTATTTAGAATGTTGCTATGTTGCTTCTTCAGAATTCTGCTCAACACAACATACAATTAATTAAATGCTCTAGTTTTAAAGTGTTTTAGTTTACTACCTAAATGAGAGTAAAGTAGGTGCCAATTGAGCCTCAAGGGGGAGGGCTTTCCAAAGGCCAGATGCCAGCACAAAAAAAGCCTGGCTCTTGTCACCACGTGCCTCACCTCTGAAGGTAAGGGCACAGACAGCAGGGCCTAAGAGACAGATCTAAACTAGTGGGCCGGATAGTATGGAAGAAAACAGTTTTTCAGGTATTGTGGTCTCAAGCCATTTAGGGCCTTAAAGGTAAGAACTATTACTCTGAATGTTGCCCATAAACAGATGGGTAACCAGTGCAGATATTTCCACATATGAATGATGCATTCCATGTAACCAAACCCCAGCAGTATCCTGGCATCTTCATTTTGGACCAGTTGCAGTAATCTAACATGGATATGATCAGAGCATGGATCACTGTGGTCAGATCATGCTTTTCAAGGAACAGCCATAACTGATGAACCAGCTAGAGATAATGAAATATTTTACATGCCATGGATGAGACCTGAGCCTCCAACTGTAAGCCAAGACCCAGTAGCACTCCCAAGCTACATACCTGCTCCTTCAGGGGGAGTGCAACCCTCTTCAGACCAGGCTGGCTCCGCAATCCCCAAACAGCTTCTCCATTGACCAATAGTAACTTAGTCTTGGGTTGGTCAAGTAAGAATGGAACCATTGAAGCATAGTTTTCCTTACTCCCAGCCCTGCCAACCTCTCTAGAAGGATACCATGGTTGTTGCTATTGAAACTCATTCAAAAGTCCAAGAGAATCAACAGGGACATGCTCCCACTGTCACTCTTCCAGTGAAGGTCATGAGTCAGGGTGACCATGGCCATTTTTGTCCTCAAGCCAGGCCAGAATACATATTGAAACGGGTCTAGATAATGTGTCTCCTCCAAGACAGTTTGAAGCTGTGTACCTATCACCTGCTTGAATGTGTGAGAAGTAGATTTAATGAAGAATATTTTATATACTTTTATGTGCCTTTAATACTGCTATGCATTATTATTCTCAGGAGCTAATGTAGCATTTGTAACACAACTTGCAAGAAAATGAAACTTGAAACAAAATGATCAAAGCAGAATGTATGTTATGTATGTTAATCACTGTGAAGACTAAAGACCAGTCACTATGAAGCTTGCTATAAGGTAGCTGCACCTGCAGGACACCTGCTCATGACTTGATACAGAAACTCTTTAGTAAAACTGCTTTATGCTAAATGTAGCAATAGAAAGAAGGAAAAGAAAATGTGTTACTGAAAGAAGGAAGCTAGCTGCGAGTTAATCTGATTAGCTGTACCTTTCAAGGCTGAGAAGAAGTGCTAGAGAAGGGGAATGGGTGCTAAATGCAACTTCAAGCACATTCCTCAGAAAGGGAGAGTGGTCCCCTCCCATGAAGCCCAGCATACAAGGTTGCCAAAAGTGACATTGGGGCATCTTTAGTAAAATGCTACATGGAACAGAAAAGGGGGCAGAGGGAAAAGCCTATGAAAGAGATGTGTGGGAAAGAAAGTGAAATGTTCCTCCTAGAGATAAACCAAGGACAGATAAGATAAGCAACGGCAATCAGGAAATATTGTAATTATGCGGTTCACCAAAGTTGTTTCTTCCAATAAGCATATCCCTGGACTATTGTATCATTAGAGGTGGTAGCCCCCTTGAGCCAATGGGGATCACAGCAATATCTAGAATAACAAATATTGCAATTAATCAGAAGGTATAAAATGCTTTGCACAGCTATTGTAGCTTTGATGAGCATTGGACACAAGGGAATCCTTTACTCTCTGTGTGACCTTTGTTCCTCCACGTTTAATAAACGTTATAGACTTGCTTCATTCACAGGACTCTGCGTCTGTCTCTTCTTATGATTGGCTGAGGGACATTCGGATCACAGATTGTGTGGAACAAATGCCTAGCACAAGAATGGAATATTAGCCATTCAGTGGTAGTTGTTTGGATCATTCTTGCCCTGGGTATTGTCATTCACAGAACATTTTTGTGTTGTACAAATAGATGATAAGAAATTAAATCGATGAAATCTAATAAGCTAAGTCTACAGATTTGAAAAAAATGAGAGGGAGGGTGCTAGTCTCCAAATCAAGAAGCTTGCTGATGAGATTATTTAATTTACTCGACGAGATTATTCAAATTAACAACAGTGATAATTAAAGTAAGATATAGTGACCAATCAGAAAGGAATTGGAAGTTGTTAGAGAAATGAACAAATGATATTGTCAAAATTTATTTAAATTTATGAGGAAGAAAACGTGTAATAATCTCTCTTTATGTATACACAATAAATATTCAGAACTAAAAGAAGTTCTTTTTAAATAATGTCGTTTTTAAAAGGTGAAAGTCGCCAAACTGTATATTCTAAATGAGTAAGGCAGGAGGGGTGGGGAGCATGCATTGCCACCTGCTCTGCTCCTGATCCCACCTGGGTGAAGTCTAGGGGTGGGCATTGTCACCTGCTCTGCTCCTCATCACTGTTTGGTGTAGGAAGTGGGTGGCCATTGACACCTGCTCTGCTCCTGATTCCAGCTGGGTGAAGGCAAAGGCAGGTACTGCCACCTAATCCTGATCCCAGGTGGATGAAAGTGAGAGGCAGGCATTGCCACCTGCTCCACTCCTGATCCCAGCTGAGTAAAGGAGTAGGGAGGGGCATTGTCACCTGCTCAGACAACTCACTTCCTACCTTGGTGAACTACCAGAGGGCACGCTCATGGACAGAAGACCAAGCGAGGTAGCCAATCCTTCCAGAGAGCATGCCACGGTAGGAAGCCCAGGCTGGGATCAAGCGCTGAACAGGTGGCAATGCCTGCTCCCCACCTTCACACTTCACTGCTGCCATACATGTATAGTCGGTTTATGGAATAAGTAGTGTGATTAGCAAAGGCATTCTAAGAAGAGGTTGGCACAGACCAGGAAAACACCATGGATTGCTGGCTCATGGTCCTTTGATTTTCACAGACCATGGACTTTTCACAAACCAGCCTGTTCACAGATTAGTTTGTTGGTCCATGGTCCTTCACTTCCTGGAGGCCTAGAACTGCCCCTTTCACACTCAGAGATGCCAACCTCACAGCAAGGCTTCAGCAGGCTCTCCTCCAGCCACCCTCCAAGTTTGGCGAAGATTGCATTTTGGAGGTCTGAGTTACAAACCCCCAAATCAGCCACCCCCAGAAAACTTCCAGTAGATACCAGGAGTCACAAATGGCAATTGATTTGCATTGGCTTGCAGCAATGAAAAGTTGCACAATCAAAAAGAAAAGCGTGGGGGAAGAGCCCCCTCACTCACCATACAGACACCTTCCCAGCCATTGCCTAGTAAATTAATTCTTGCTCCTTGCTCGCATAGAGCAAAATGGGAGCTCTCTGATTGGCAAGCAGAACTGTCTATTAAGGTTTTGAAGGTCAAGATTGGTGTTCCCATGGCCACAGAACATCCATCCCTCCATTTCCTAGTCAATTAATTCTTGCTTCTTGCTCACATAGAGAAGAATGGGAGCTCCCTGGTTGGCAGGCAGTGCTGCTTATCAAGGTTTTGAGGGCTAAGATTGGTGTTCCTATGGCTGCAGAACATCCACCTCTGCATTGACTAGGGAATTAATTCTTCCCCTTTGCTCTCATAGAGCAGAATAGGAGCTCTCTGACAGAGCTTCCTATCAAGATTTTAAGGGTTGCAGAAGGTCTGCGGATGTCCCCTCCGTTGCCTAGGGAATTGATAGATCAGAGACAGGATATCTGGGCTCACAGACCATGGACTGATAGACTGGCCCAAATGGACCAAAGTTTGTGGGAAAAGGCGAGTCCCACGAACCATGTGTTCACGAACCACGAACCAGGCCATGCCATGTCAAATTTAGGTCCATTTTCTGGACCGTGCCCACCTCTAATCCTAAGTAAAGTTACATTTTTCTAAGGGTACTGAAGTTAATAGGCTTAGATGGTGTATTTCTCCTTTGGATGGCACTGTAGGTCACTTAATTGTGAAAGAGCCTCATGTCTTCTTTATACTCCTTCCCATAGTTCATAGGACTTTGTGATTAGTGATATAGAATTCAATTAGTGCTGAGGCTGTGGAATGTAGACACTTTCTATACTCAGTGAATAAGGAAGTACGTTTGCCCAGATTAATATTGCTGCCATGGCATTTTTATAAAGTCTTCTGCCTCTGTTATGAAAGAGTAGCTTACTCTCCACACTTTAAGACTGTTAAGTGAAGGGATTTGGTTAGTACTACTACTAATGATGGGAGTATAATTGCTCATTAAAGAGGTATATTTCATGCTCCAGTTAAAAGTATTACTATTTCTTTTGACATTACTGTCATAACCCTGTTAAGACCTTGCATGATTTACCCTAGCATTAATTTTTTTTTGTTGGCTTCCTTTCAAATGCAAGGTTCTTTACAATTTCTACAATTTAATCTAGGCAGCTCATTTTTAATCAAGCTTAGATTTGAGTGACTGCTATGCTGTTTGTGTTAAATTCGCAGTAGCTTGAAGCATGTTATTAACATCCTGATCTAGTATGAGAGACCTACAAAAGGTGGGGCAGTTGGTTTCTAGCTACATGTGATTATTTCTCAGTAGTACTTATACTTTCATTCGGCTTACTGTTTCTGTACAGTGAAGGAATATGAGTTCTAACAACTTTATCTAAAGCAAAATTCAAGGTGAATGTTGATATTTTGGTCATGAAACTGCTCTAGATATAGAATTTCTGTACAAATTACTGAACTTGGCTTTGCATTTCGTAAGATGGTAACAAGTTGACTTTGTCTTTCAAAATATATGAAAACTCTCAACAAAAGGGAGCTCTGCAGCAAAATCAAAAGATGCCAGGGGCAAGAGACACTCTGATGAAAATCCAAAGACCTCACCAAAAGGCAAGGACAAGAGAAACCAAACATCACTGATGGTAACAAACAAAGCATGATAGTTTAGCAAGAGTGCATTGTATTATCTCTTTCATTAGCGAGATTCTACTGCTTGATAAACATATTATATACAGCTTAATGGAATGTACCAATGAAGCTAGAAGTGCCTCTATGTAATTTCAAAACTTTTATAAACACTTGATAGATGCTTTTTTCTAGCAGTATTGTAGTATAATCCTAAACAGAGTCATGCCCTTCTAAATCCATTGAAGTCTACTGAATTTTTTTTAATGGTGATGTCATGGTTTCTGTCCAATCAAGTTCCTGAAACACATGTGTAATAGTTAGAAGATAAATTGGCTTGAATAAACAACATCCAACCCTTGAAAGAAATCATCTGAACAACCAGCAATAAGTGGATTGTGAGAATGCCCCCATTTCACTAAACAAATTTTATCTGTATGAACCATAGTAAACAGCAAGCATTTTGTTCCATCTGTCACCTCAAATGGGTTAATTATCTTTTAATATATTGATTATTTTGTTTTATAGTAATGGTGTAGTAATACTTTTATTATGAGGGAAGCAAGCAGCCAAAAAACCTGCAGAGATAGTATGGTGCTCTTTTTATATCATACTATTCTGAATTGCTTGGAAATTGATTATGATGTAGTTTGAGCACTTACAATAAATGCTTCTGAATACTACCAAGATGTATGTTCATTAATACTTCTCTTCTCCTTTAATCCTGGAAAAAAATTGGAGAGATTTATAACTTACGACATTTAAGATTTGTTATCAGCAAGGTGCGGGGATCACACTTTCTGTTCTTATTCATTGTGAATGCCTAATGGTGAGTATGTCAAATACATTACAGCCAATTTTCCTAATACTAGACACAGCCTCTTACTTCTCTTTCCCTAATTAATTGAACTTCCCTTGCATCCCTAGGTTTGCTATTAAGCAATAATTCTTCTCCTTCTGAAGAAACAAATTGACTTTCTACAGTAGATGTCCACTGTCTGTAGAAACAGAATTAAAAAATAAAAATGCTGCTCTTCTGAATCCTTTAGCTTGTGTTAATTAGGCACAGTAGGTAGTTGTCAAGAGCCTGTCATCAATGTACAAAATACTGCTTATACATGAACATGCTTCAGAGTTTTTCCAGTGGTATTTGCACTATTGAAATAGATGGCACTTCTGCCACTATACATATTTATAAAAACAGCTTCAGGTAGAAATCTGGAAGTTTACTCGTCCTCGGTAGCACCTATAAGACTAACAAAATTTGTGGTAAGGTATGAGCTTTCGTGAATAACAGCTCACTTCTTCAGACACCTGTATCTGAAGAAGTGAGCTGTGACTAGAGATGGGCACGAACAGCAATACGAACTAAAAAAAAACACACAAACAGCCCAATCTGCTGTTTGTGAACAAGCTGTTTGTGATGCCCCATTCTAAATGAACAGGTGGTCGTTGCAAGCCTTGTTCGTTGCTGTTCATTGCTGTTCATCAAGCCGGACAGTCTGGCACCTGCAAGCAATTCCCTTAGCAACTGGAGGCAGGGACTGCCTGAACTCTGTCTGAACTCCTGCTGTTGCCCTGGAAACCCCAATCTAAGCCCAATTTAGCTTGATAGGCAGGTCTTCTTTTCAAGTGTGGAGCTCCAAATTTGTTACAAGGAAGCAAAGAGCAGCAGGGAGGGGGCTCCCAGCTCTAGTTTTGCAGACAGTGGAGAGGGAAAGACAGTTGTTGTTGGCATTTTGAGAGAGAGAGAGGGAGAGTGCATTGGATCTTGAATAGGGGTGTGCAAAGAAAAAACTTTCGGCTTTCTTGTTTCGGGATTACCCGAAACAAGATTCTCTACCGTTAAAGCCGAAAGCCGAAACAAGAATCTCTTTCGGGATTCGGGATTCGGGATTCTTTCGGCATTCTTTCGGCATTCTTTCGGGGGGTTTTTTTGGGAAAATGCCTCCGTCTTTCAGGACGCCTGGAGGAGGCATTTTCCCACCTAATAAGCCCAAAATTGGTGGGGACCTTCCTCTAACCCTTCTCTAACAACCACCCAAGTTTCAGACCGATTGGACTTTGGGGGGCCATGTTATGGCACCCCAAATCAGGTCCCCCCATCCTCCCCATAAGAAAGCAAAGGAGCAGCATATTGTTAGCATGCTGCTGCTAATCTTTCTTCATTATTTCCTATGGGGAAAAAATGAAGAGGCAGGCTTCTTTTGCCAGGGGTGGCATTTTCCATGCAAAATGCCCCCCTACCCTCAGGGGCCCTTCTCCCACCCCTCCTCCCACCCCCCACCAAGGCTCAGCCTGCTCCCACTTGGGGGGGGGCATTTCATGGCCTCCCCAAGTAGGTGCTCTAATCTCTACCACTGACAGCTGGGGGAGGCTTGTGTTGCCAGGGGTGGCATTTTGCATGCAAAATGCCCCCCAGCCCTCAGGGGCCCTTCTCCCACCCCTCCTCCCACCCCCCACCAAGGCTCAGCCTGCTCCCACTTGGGTGGCCATTTCATGTCCTCCCCAAGTAGGTCCCCTCAGCCCCCAAAGTCCACCCCTCACAGCCCCACACAAACCCAATTCCCCCCCAGCTGCCACACACAGACCCAAATCCCCCCAGTAGCCCCTCACAGACCCAAATCAACCCCCACCTGCCCCACACCCACCATAACCCCAGGAACAGGCTGGCCTGCCCTCCCCTTTTGGGAACCCCTAAACTCTCTTTCCCAGGGCAGTTCTGCACAGACAAGGGGTGCCACAATGGTGGCAGTGCCAAATCGTCCCTGGGAAAGAGCACCTGCCCTGGCACACAGACAACCACCCCCCTGACCCCCCCACCACCTGCAGAGAAGGCTGGCCAGCCTGCCCCATTGTTCCCTATGCTGGGAACCAACCTCCCATCAAAGAAGGGAACACAGACACACAATCATTAAGTTTAAAAAACCTTTATTTTCTCATTTTCAAATTACAAGTGGTCAACAAATCACAACATATTACACTTATTGTCCCTCACAGCACAACACAACGCAATTAACTACACATCAGAGAATCTTAAAAACAATTTTTCTTTTGAAATGGACAAACAGTAAAGTTTTGAACATTACAACAGGTTACATAGTAAGCGGGCACAACAGGGCATGGAAACAGAAGCCCACACTAGATGATCATAATAACTACCAGCCTAATACAACTCTCCCTCCATAACATGACTTAATGGGGGGGAACCACTGCAACAAAATCCCCCCCAACCCTCTGGGGCCCTTCTCCCACCCTTCCTCCCACCCCCCCACCAAGGCTCAGCCTGCTCCCACTTGGGGGGGGCCATTTCATGGCCTCCCCAAGTAGGTGCTCTGCTCTCATCTCTACCACTGACAGCTGGGGGAGGCTTGTCTTGCCAGGGGTGGCATTTTGCATGCCAAATGCCACCCTTACCCTCAGGGGCCCTTCTCCCACCCTTCCCACCACCCCCCACCACATGCATTCCTTGACAATCAAGAAATCTGGAGTTAAATATAATGTTCATGTAAGTCCCTCAAAGACAGAAGCAATATGGAGGTAATGACCCATTTGATTTCCACAACCTCAGACACAATTAGGGATCCGTTTCCCCTTGGTGGGGGATCCCCCACTCTCACCTATCACCCCGAAGGGGGAAAGTCAGGGAATGAGCCTTCAAGGTACGCTCCAGGGGCTGCTGCCGTGATGTCACTGATGTCATCTGGCTGCCCTGAGAGTATTCCTGTGCTTTGCAGTGGGCTGATTTGGGCCCTACAGGCCAAAGCAGGATCCCTTGTGGCCCAAATCTGCCTGCTGTGAATTGTGCTTGCTCCCCAGCCTTGTGTGATGATCACATCACTTCCTAGAACAGACATCATCATGCCAGAGCATTGCCATGAAATGATCATGCGTGTGTGAACAGACCCTAAGTATCCTGTAGGCTTCAGTGATGGTATAGTAATGTTTTCACTCACATTATAGAGAGAGAGAGAGACAGAGAAGGGGGGGAGGCACTGAACCTAGATTATTTCTTCTATTTTACTGTCCCCTTCCAAAGCCAGGGTGGCATTGGCACAATGCCCCCCTCCCCCCGGCCAGAGCCTTAGTAACAGTATGCATTGACAGGCCCATGCATCATAGTCCTTTTTGAGACCCAGCCAAGTTGTGTGCCTTTTGGAGAAAAATGTTCAAGTTGCTGGTGGGGGTATGAACAATTTTTAGATATCCACTGTAGTGCAATGGCTAGAGAGTTGGTCTAGAATCTGGCAGACTCTGATTCTGTGCCTTGTAGGCTTGATGGATGTTCTTGGCTCAGCCTAAGTAAACAATTGTGTTGTGTTTTC
Source organism: Eublepharis macularius (assembly GCF_028583425.1). Lineage (NCBI taxonomy): Eukaryota > Metazoa > Chordata > Lepidosauria > Squamata > Eublepharidae > Eublepharis > Eublepharis macularius. Next base: position 124,269,922 of record NC_072792.1, read on the forward strand.
CAGAGGCAGTCTAGGTGATTTTGGGGCCCTGGACAAATGTTCTGGACGGGGCCCCAGAACCAGTGCCGCCCCACCACTGGCTCCTTGCCAAGGCCAAGCAATTTGGTCACCTAGGCCCCAGATAGAGTGGGCAGGAGTGCGTTGTTTCCTTCCTCCCCCCCCTCCACCCCCTCATACAACTAAGAAGGCCATCGGTGGATGTAGTCACTCCAATGTGAGGCATGGAGCAGCTGTCTTTGTTAGCCTGGTTGTGATGAGGGTGAAACAAATCAAGGGAGAACAGCAATGTGTAAACCACTCTAGGTTCCCATGGGGGAGAAAACCGGGGCATAAGATAAACCTTTAATTTGGTGGGGAGGGGGTATATACATTTTATGTGTATGTGTCTGTATGTTTTATGCATTCAAATCACTTGTGGTGTACTTTAGAATTATATTGAGCTCCACAATATCCCAAAAACCTTGTCCATGTATTGCAAACCGAAGTCAATCTACCACATCTAGGGTATTCTTCTTTTCCCTACTGCCTTCAATTTTTCTTAGCATTATTGTCTTTTCTAGTGAACCTTGTCTTCTCATGATGTGACATAAGCACTATCATCAATTGATATCTTCAAGGGAGAAAGCAGGCCTGATTTGGTCTGGATGCCACTTACATGTCTTTTTCGGAGTCCATGGTACATGTAAATTAAAACTTTCTTCCCACTTCACAGTATGAATGCGTTTTCTTCCTATGAGCTTTGTCTAAATTTCACTGTACTGATACTGCTCATTTGGCCAAAAGGCCTGCCCTTGAGCAATGCCACATTAAATACTTCATAATAAAAATATGTTTTTAGAACCATTTAAAAGTGTCTTTAAGTGCCATACGCTGATTTAAAAAAACATAAGCTAAATGTTTGGGAACACAACCAGATATGTGAATGACTGAAATGCAGCCCAATCCCACTGCTACTTAAAATCCATTTTTGATGGAGGTCTGGATTGTCTTACAGTGGTGTGATTGGGCTTGGAATCAGGAACCTGGAAGTGTTCCATGGGGGCTACAACTTTCATGCCAAGGCTAAGAGGGTGGGAACGGGATCTCTCTGGGGTGGCAAACTCTGGCCTTGGAAGTTACTGGCAATTTGGGGGTGGGACTTGTGGAAAGGGAAATCTGAGTAGGGATCTCCCCCAGAATCCATGGTCCGCATTTGCCCTCTAAAGAGATTGCCCTTGGAAGCAGCCAGTTTCTCTGTAGGGAACTACTCTCTCTAACCTGAACTCAAGCCCAACCAGGAGTTTGGCAGCCCTAGGAAAATTTCTGAAAAAGATGGCAAAGGAGGGCCAGCAACTGATAGAGGCATGGAAGCCCACACCAGGACAGTAGCAGGGGCCTACTTGGGCACAAAGGACGACCAGTGCTCTCATCCCCCATAGTCCACTCCTTACAGCCCCACACAAACCCAGTTCCCCCACCCCAGCTGCCACACACAGACCCAAATCCTCCACTCAGCCCCTCTCAGAACCAAAACCACCCTCAGCTGCCCCACACCGAGTACCCCAGGAACAGGCTGGCCAGCCTGCCCCATTGTTCCCTATGCTGGGAACCAACCTCCCATCAAAGAAGGGAACACAGACACACAATCATTAAGTTTAAAAAACCTTTATTTTCTCATTTTCAAATTACAAGTGGTCAACAAATCACAACATATTACACTTATTGTCCCTCACAGCACAACACAACACAATTAACTACACATCAGAGAATCTTAAAAACAATTTTTCTTTTGAAATGGACAAACAGTAAAGTTTTGAACATTACAACAGGTTACATAGTGAGCGGGCACAACAGGGCATGGAAACAGAAGATGATCATAACTACCAGCCTAATACAACTCTCCCTCCATAAAACGACTTAATGGGGGGGAACCACTGCAACAGGGTCCAGCAGAACCTATGTCATTTCCTGTGGCTGTGCTTTCAGTTCAGACACACAAAGCTGAACTGGGCACTTCCAAGGCACTGGACAATGGTATTTCTGGAGCAGTTCTGCAGAGGTCTCCCCCCACCCCCACACCAGCCTCAGAATTTACCTGGGAACATCTGCGAGAGATCATCATTGGCCGGTGCCCATCCACCACTCTTCCCGCATCCCCCAACCATGCAAACCCAACATTAACATTAACAATTTTTTTTTTGGTTTTTTTTTTTTAAACATTAACATTCAATCAACTTTTAAAAAACATAATCACAACATTTTTGGGGTTTTTTTTTCTTTTTTTTACATGAACATTCAATCAACTTTTAAAAAACATAATCACAACATTTTTTTGGGGTTTTTTTCTTTTTTTTACATGAACATTCAATCAACTTTTAAAAAACATAATCACAACATTTTTTGGGGTTTTTTTTCTTTTTTTTACATGAACAGAACATCAACTTTCAAAAAACAGTACAACAATTCTTCTTCAATTTTTTTTTACAAGGATTTCATCTGATAAAAACACCTAAGCAATCCCTATCTAACCTGTTTCTCCCTCCAGTAGCAATCCATGTTTCTGGGGCATTATTTTTCATAATAAATTTGGTCCCACAGGGTCTGTCTCAGTGATGGGAGATGTTTTGAATACCCTGGGGGGGGGGCTTTCAAATTGCTGGGTGTTTTCCCTTTGCCACTGGTTCCTAACCACCCTCCCTCTACTGGCCGGTTTTAACTGTATATACAGGGTTTTATACAGGGGAGAGCGCGATTCCAAAGGATTGGACTCACAGAGGATGCAGGCCACAAGTTGGGCTCACCTCAGTCACTCTGGAAGTCCAGTCCTGAGAAATCGAAGAGGCGAGAGTTGACCTTCAGGAAGGTCAACTGCTCGACTCTCCATGGGAGAAGGCGAGTGCGATGTGGGCCGACAATGTCGCCCGCATGTGAAAAGACGCGCTCGCTCTCCACGCTCGTCGGAGGGCATGAGAGCAGCCGCTGCGCCTCGAGGGAGAGGTCCGGCCAGACCGACTCCTTCCTGGCCCAGTAGCTGAGCGGATCGGTGGAGAGCGACTCGCAGGGCTCCGCGAGGTAGTCCCTGACCATCGCCTCTGCCGGATCCTCTCTCACGGTCCTCACGACCCCAGAGGGGACGAGGGCCCACCGGAGCATCTCCATCTCCATCGGCACTCCGGTGGTGGCCTTGGGGGGGGGGACCTGCGCAGAGGGGGCGTCAGAGGGACCCGCACGGCAGGGCCCCTCTTGCGTCCCCCCTGTCGACAGGCGTCCCCTCTTGGCCTGCCTGCGCCTCACCCAAGAGCAGAGCCCGTCTCTGGCTTGGGTGAGGTTCCCGTCCCGCTCGGCGAAAGTGCCCTTTATGCGCGGGTCACACATGGTCGCCAACATGTATGACTCTTCCTTAGTGAGAGGAGTTAGCCTGGCAGCTATGCCCTGCTGCAGCCTTCTCACTAATGCGCGCACCGCTGGAACAAGGTCAGCACGGGGCGCGACCCGGTCTGCAAGGGTGGCCAGATTCCTCTGGAGCGTGTGCACCAGGGGAATGACCAGACCGAGGGTCGCCGTGTCTGACGAGACCACCACAGTGAAGTCCTTGAAGGGCTTCAGGACCTCCACTGTCTGGGTGATGGTGAGCCAATCCTCCCGGCTGAACTCACCCACCTGACTCGCACCGCGGTTCTCGGAGAGCCACGCGTGGAGTGCGGCCTTCTGCTCCACCAAGCGCTCAAGCATGGCGCAGGTGGAGTTCCAGCGAGTGCTGACGTCAGTGATCAGAGCGTGCTCTGGCACACCTGTCCTGACCTGTGTCTGGCGCAGTTCGTGCGTGGCCTTCACGCTGCGCGAGAAGTGACCCGTGAGCCTCCGACATTTCTGGACAAGTAACTGGAGTTCACGGGTCCAGGTATCCACGGGTTCCTTCGAGGAGCCCAACCCCAGCGCATCTCTCACCACTAGGTGAAGCTTGTGAGCGGCACAGTAGACGCTCTCTCGGCTCACTAGATGCGCTGCTGCCCTCATGTTCTTGCCACCGTCCGTCACCATGCATCCCACGGTGGCGGGTCCCTGGCCTATCCACTCGTCCAACTGTCTCCTTAAGGTGGCAGCGATGTTCTCCGCCATGTGGGACACGTCGAGCACCTCGGCGTGAAGCAAGGCCTTGCAGTAGCCGGCCTGGCGGTCTCGCATCCTTCCCTGTCTAGCTGTGCTAGGCACCTCCCCCCGGCCCCCACCCAGAACCGACTCGGGTTCCCACCAGTGAGCAGTAAGCGAGAGGTACGCTTGCTGCACACTTGGGCAGGTCCAGATGTCCGATGTGAAGTGCACAGTTCTCCCGGCAACCCGGGACAGCTGTGCCTTCACATGATCCCTGGCAGCCCTGTAAAACGAGGGCACCACCGATCTGCTCAACGACGTGCGAGCAGGGACGGCGTACCAGGGAAAGCAATCTTGGAGCAGCCCTGAGAAGCCGAAGTCTTCAACTATGGAATACGGTTGCCCATCCACTGCTATCATGTTGACGATGTGGCGCGTGATGCGCCTGCTCGCCCTCCGGATCCCCTCTCTGGGCACACTAGCGCCCTGCATACCAAGCATCTCCGGGAGAGAGGCTTGGCGTCCCTTTCCTGCAGGTACCCTTAGGGGGAGAGCACCAGAGGAGCCTGCCTCCTTCTGGCTAGCTGGCGGCCGTGCGGCGCCACTCGAACCCTCCTCCCGAAGAAGCACCGCCTGGTGGTGCCTCTTCATATGGTACCTCATCCCAGACGTGGAGAGATGCCACACATCTTTGCCACGGCTGACGCGCTGCCTACAATGCAGGCACAGGGCTGCTCGGGGATCCTCCGCTGTCTGGAAGTGCTTCCAGATTTCGGAGGAAAAGGGCAACCCATGCTTCCCAGGAGAAGCGCTTTCCGGATCACCCTGAGGCACCTCCTGTGAGGTGCTCTGGCCGGACACACCGTGTCCCACTCTCGGCCGGGCAGGTGGGGATGGACGAGGCTGAAGGGGCAGAGATGTGGGCTCTTCCACCACAGTCTCTGCCTCTTCCTCCCGCATCCTCTCCTCCTGCACAGCCACGAGAGGCCTGCTGCTGGCCTCAGAGGAAACTGGGGTGGACCGCCCCAGGGGGGGTCTCACGGGCAGTTCCTCCAACATCCTCCGGGTTCCTGGGGTGAGCGGGAGCGCAGGGAAAGTCATGTGCTCCGCGCCCATCCCAGGAGACACCACATGCTGCCCCTCCTCCAGCAGCTGGCTCGCAGCCACTGGAGGAGGAGGAGCCTCAGCAGCAGGCCCCCGCCCAGTGCCAGCCCCTGCCTCACGCACCCGGGTTGGGGGTGGCCCTCCAGCAGCTGCCTCAGGAAAGAGAGTCTTGCGAACCCTCTTCCTGTCACCAGAAGCCAGGCTGGTGAACGGCAGCAGCGCAGGGGAGGGCCTCCTCCGCTCAGATGGGGGGGCTGCCGCAGCAGTCCCCCTCCCCTCCTCCCCTCTAGATTTCTCCCTAGCCTTTCCCCCGGGGCCCCTCTCTGCTTTCCTCTCTGACATACTTTCCCCTCCCAAATTCAACCCTAACTAATCAGAAAAGATTTGGAAAACAAAGGTCAACTTTGTTTTCAAGACCTAACTAACCTGCTCTAAATCTGTGCTTCTAGTGGCTCTGTGACTTGGAGATGAACAATCAAGTGCCTTTTTAAGCAACCCTATTTATGTCAGGGAACCTGAGCCTGCCAATCAGCTGAATTCCTCTGGAATTGAGCTGGCCCTAAACCCCAATAACAGGTGACAAAGCCTTAAACACTCACACACTAGTATGCCCGGGCCGGCCTGGCACCACCACGGGCGCCAGAGATGGGCAGTGGAACCCTAGTTATGGGGGCACTAATGGGAAGCCTATTGACAGCTATTACAAATTTTTATATATATATATATATATATATATATATATATATATATATATATATAGAATTCAAACCTAACACTCACTCACTAATGCTTTCCCTGCTGAGTCCCTATTTAGTTTCTTTAAAAAAACTAGGCTCGGTTTCCCTAATAATTATGTTGAGGGCAATTATCCACTGATCACCTACCAACTGGCCTACCTACCTAAGAGACACTATTTAGCGGGACCAATGTATCTGTGGTATGTCGGTGTGGGGTGTGGATGTGGTGTTTTGAAGATGAGCCTCCCCCCTCCCAAGCTAGCAAGAACCCACCCCCAAGCCCACCCAAATGTGAACCCGGACTCGCTCACACTAACACCAGTCCTGCAGTCCAGCGATGTTCAGGCGGTCTTGCAGCTGGTCCTCCTCTCCTCCACGATGCTGTCAAGAAAATTGGAAATGTTAACAGAGTCAACACCACACGCCGCACACGCAACCCCCAAAATTCAAGGCCCCGTTGCACAAGCCAAGTCAGCCCCCCCCCTGAAAGGCTAGGGCCAACCAGCAGCAAAACAAAACACATCCACCCAGCAGAGCTTCTGGCCTTTGCAGGCCAAAAGCTGGCACACTCATTTTTTAGTCCTGTGAAACAGTAGTTCAAGCCCACCCCACACTCAAACTTGAAAAATGAAACATGAAAGAAAGCAGGAACTGCAATCAATGCTGGCCCCTCCTAACCCCCAAACAATATCCTCTTGCCCAACCAGAAAATGCCCCCCCAGCCCAAGCCATAAAGACAGAGCCAAAGCATATGCTCGCAGGTAGGCACAGCAGCAGACATAAGCTCAAAAACCAAATTTTACAACAACCCTACCAGTCCACCACTGCAGATGTCCAGCAATGTTGATCCTCCACGCAGAGATCTGGAGGCCGATGTCCACCAAGTGCAGTCCAGTCCAGAAGAGGTCCACCAACGATAAACAACCTGAATGTGAAGCAAAACAGTGAGTGCCAGGCCAGCAAACGGGAAGGGTTACCAAAGCCGGAGCAGCAGGCCTGTGTGTGGGCCGAAGGCTGGCACAGTTGATCAGGACGGAGCCTGTTGGGAATCCTTGCAAGCAGGGGACCAGACACGGAAAAACAAGCCACACCATTCCAGATTGTGGAGCACAACTGTGAGTGCCAGGCCAGCAACCAAAAAGGGTTCCCTTGGCCAAAGCAGCATACCTGTGTGTGGCCCGCAGGCTGGCACAGTTGATGAGGACGGAGCCTGTTGGGAATCCTTGCAAGCAGGGGACCAGACACAGAAAAACAAGCCACACCATTCCAGATTGTGAAGCACAACTGTGAGAGCCAGCCAGAAGAAAGGCTTCTAGCCTGTGTAGGCCCAAAGCTGGCACACTCTTGTTTTAAGCTTAAAACAGTAGATCAAGCTTAAAGAAGGCAAGCACAACAACCAATGCTGAACCCCCCACCCACCATCAAACATTGTCTGCCCAACCTGTCCCCCAGGCCATACCTGTGTGTGGGCCGCAGGCTGGCACAGTTGATCAGGACGGAGCCTGTTGGGAATCCTTGCAAGCAGGGGACCAGACACAGAAAAACAAGCCACACCATTCCAAATTGTGGAGCACAACTGTGAGTGCCAGGCCAGCAACCAAAAAGGGTTACCTTGGCCAAAGCAGCATACCTGTGTGTGGCCCGCAGGCTGGCACAGTTGATCAGGACGGAGCCTGTTGGGAATCCTTGCAAGCAGGGGACCAGACACAGAAAAACAAGCCACACCATTCCAGATTGTGAAGCACAACTGTGAGAGCCAGCCAGAAGAAAGGCTTCTAGCCTGTGTAGGCCCAAAGCTGGCACACTCTTGTTTTAAGCTTAAAACAGTAGATCAAGCTTAAAGAAGGCAAGCACAACAACCAATGCTGAACCCCCCACCCACCATCAAACATTGTCTGCCCAACCTGTCCCCCAGGCCATACCTGTGTGTGGGCCGCAGGCTGGCACAGTTGATCAGGACGGAGCCTGTTGGGAATCCTTGCAAGCAGGGGACCAGACACAGAAAAACAAGCCACACCATTCCAAATTGTGGAGCACAACTGTGAGTGCCAGGCCAGCAACCAAAAAGGGTTCCCTTGGCCAAAGCAGCATACCTGTGTGTGGCCCGCAGGCTGGCACAGTTGATCAGGACGGAGCCTGTTGGGAATCCTTGCAAGCAGGGGACCAGACACAGAAAAACAAGCCACACCATTCCAGATTGTGAAGCACAACTGTGAGAGCCAGACAGAAGAAAGGCTTCTGGCCTGTGTAGGCCCAAAGCTGGCACACTCTTGTTTTAAGCTTAAAACAGTAGATCAAGCTTAAAGAAGGCAAGCACAACAACCAATGCTGAACCCCCCACCCACCATCAAACATTGTCTGCCCAATCTGTCCCCCAGGCCATACCTGTGTGTGGGCCGCAGGCTGGCACAGTTGATCAGGACGGAGCCTGTTGGGAATCCTTGCAAGCAGGGGACCAGACACAGAAAAACAAGCCACACCATTCCAGATTGTGGAGCACAACTTTGAGTGCCAGGCCAGCAACCAAAAAGGGTTACCTTGGCCAAAGCAGCATACCTGTGTGTGGCCCACAGGCTGGCACAGTTGATCAGGACGGAGCCTGTTGGGAATCCTTGCAAGCAGGGGACCAGACACAGAAAAACAAGCCACACCATTCCAGATTGTGAAGCACAACTGTGAGAGCCAGCCAGAAGAAAGGCTTCTGGCCTGTGTAGGCCCAAAGTTGGCACACTCTTGTTTTAAGCTTAAAACAGTAGATCAAGCTTAAAGAAGGCAAGCACAACAACCAATGCTGAACCCCCCACCCACCATCAAACATTGTCTGCCCAACCTGTCCCCCAGGCCATACCTGTGTGTGGGCCGCAGGCTGGCACAGTTGATCAGGACGGAGCCTGTTGGGAATCCTTGCAAGCAGGGGACCAGACACAGAAAAACAAGCCACACCATTCCAGATTGTGGAGCACAACTGTGAGTGCCAGGCCAGCAACCAAAAAGGGTTACCTTGGCCAAAGCAGCATACCTGTGTGTGGCCCACAGGCTGGCACAGTTGATCAGGACGGAGCCTGTTGGGAATCCTTGCAAGCAGGGGACCAGACACAGAAAAACAAGCCACACCATTCCAGATTGTGAAGCACAACTGTGAGAGCCAGCCAGAAGAAAGGCTTCTGGCCTGTGTAGGCCCAAAGCTGGCACACTCTTGTTTTAAGCTTAAAACAGTAGATCAAGCTTAAAGAAGGCAAGCACAACAACCAATGCTGAACCCCCCACCCACCATCAAACATTGTCTGCCCAACCTGTCCCCCAGGCCATACCTGTGTGTGGGCCGCAGGCTGGCACAGTTGATCAGGACGGAGCCTGTTGGGAATCCTTGCAAGCAGGGGACCAGACACAGAAAAACAAGCCACACCATTCCAGATTGTGGAGCACAACTTTGAGTGCCAGGCCAGCAACCAAAAAGGGTTCCCTTGGCCAAAGCAGCATACCTGTGTGTGGCCCGCAGGCTGGCACAGTTGATCAGGACGGAGCCTGTTGGGAATCCTTGCAAGCAGGGGACCAGACACAGAAAAACAAGCCACACCATTCCAGATTGTGAAGCACAACTGTGAGAGCCAGACAGAAGAAAGGCTTCTGGCCTGTGTAGGCCCAAAGCTGGCACACTCTTGTTTTAAGCTTAAAACAGTAGATCAAGCTTAAAGAAGGCAAGCACAACAACCAATGCTGAACCCCCCACCCACCATCAAACATTGTCTGCCCAATCTGTCCCCCAGGCCATACCTGTGTGTGGGCCGCAGGCTGGCACAGTTGATCAGGACGGAGCCTGTTGGGAATCCTTGCAAGCAGGGGACCAGACACAGAAAAACAAGCCACACCATTCCAGATTGTGGAGCACAACTTTGAGTGCCAGGCCAGCAACCAAAAAGGGTTACCTTGGCCAAAGCAGCATACCTGTGTGTGGCCCACAGGCTGGCACAGTTGATCAGGACGGAGCCTGTTGGGAATCCTTGCAAGCAGGGGACCAGACACAGAAAAACAAGCCACACCATTCCAGATTGTGAAGCACAACTGTGAGAGCCAGCCAGAAGAAAGGCTTCTGGCCTGTGTAGGCCCAAAGTTGGCACACTCTTGTTTTAAGCTTAAAACAGTAGATCAAGCTTAAAGAAGGCAAGCACAACAACCAATGCTGAACCCCCCACCCACCATCAAACATTGTCTGCCCAACCTGTCCCCCAGGCCATACCTGTGTGTGGGCCGCAGGCTGGCACAGTTGATCAGGACGGAGCCTGTTGGGAATCCTTGCAAGCAGGGGACCAGACACAGAAAAACAAGCCACACCATTCCAGATTGTGGAGCACAACTGTGAGTGCCAGGCCAGCAACCAAAAAGGGTTACCTTGGCCAAAGCAGCATACCTGTGTGTGGCCCACAGGCTGGCACAGTTGATCAGGACGGAGCCTGTTGGGAATCCTTGCAAGCAGGGGACCAGACACAGAAAAACAAGCCACACCATTCCAGATTGTGAAGCACAACTCTGAGAGCCAGCCAGAAGAAAGGCTTCTGGCCTGTTTAGGCCCAAAGCTGGCACACTCTTGTTTTAAGCTTAAAACAGTAGATCAAGCTTAAAGAAGGCAAGCACAACAACCAATGCTGAACCCCCCCCCCCCCGCCACCATCAAACATTGTCTGCCCAACCTGTCCCCCAGGCCATACCAGTGTGTGGGCGGCAGGCTGGCACAGTTGATCAGGACGGAGCCTGTTGGGAATCCTTGCAAGCAGGGGACCAGACACAGAAAAACAAGCCACACCATTCCAGATTGTGGAGCACAACTTTGAGTGCCAGGCCAGCAACCAAAAAGGGTTACCTTGGCCAAAGCAGCATACCTGTGTGTGGCCCGCAGGCTGGCACAGTTGATCAGGACGGAACCTGTTGGGAATCCTTGCAAGCAGGGGACCAGACACAGAAAAACAAGCCACACCATTCCAGATTGTGAAGCACAACTGTGAGAGCCAGCCAGAAGAAAGGCTTCTGGCCTGTGTAGGCCCAAAGCTGGCACACTCTTGTTTTAAGCTTAAAACAGTAGATCAAGCTTAAAGAAGGCAAGCACAACAACCAATGCTGAACCCCCCACCCACCATCAAACATTGTCTGCCCAACCTGTCCCCCAGGCCATACCTGTGTGTGGGCCGCAGGCTGGCACAGTTGATCAGGACGGAGCCTGTTGGGAATCCTTGCAAGCAGGGGACCAGACACAGAAAAACAAGCCACACCATTCCAGATTGTGGAGCACAACTGTGAGTGCCAGGCCAGCAACCAAAAAGGGTTACCTTGGCCAAAGCAGCATACCTGTGTGTGGCCCGCAGGCTGGCACAGTTGATCAGGACGGAGCCTGTTGGGAATCCTTGCAAGCAGGGGACCAGACACAGAAAAACAAGCCACACCATTCCAGATTGTGGAGCACAACTTTGAGTGCCAGGCCAGCAACCAAAAAGGGTTCCCTTGGCCAAAGCAGCATACCTGTGTGTGGCCCGCAGGCTGGCACAGTTGATCAGGACGGAGCCTGTTGGGAATCCTTGCAAGCAGGGGACCAGACACAGAAAAACAAGCCACACCATTCCAGATTGTGAAGCACAACTGTGAGAGCCAGACAGAAGAAAGGCTTCTGGCCTGTGTAGGCCCAAAGCTGGCACACTCTTGTTTTAAGCTTAAAACAGTAGATCAAGCTTAAAGAAGGCAAGCACAACAACCAATGCTGAACCCCCCACCCACCATCAAACATTGTCTGCCCAATCTGTCCCCCAGGCCATACCTGTGTGTGGGCCGCAGGCTGGCACAGTTGATCAGGACGGAGCCTGTTGGGAATCCTTGCAAGCAGGGGACCAGACACAGAAAAACAAGCCACACCATTCCAGATTGTGGAGCACAACTTTGAGTGCCAGGCCAGCAACCAAAAAGGGTTACCTTGGCCAAAGCAGCATACCTGTGTGTGGCCCACAGGCTGGCACAGTTGATCAGGACGGAGCCTGTTGGGAATCCTTGCAAGCAGGGGACCAGACACAGAAAAACAAGCCACACCATTCCAGATTGTGAAGCACAACTGTGAGAGCCAGCCAGAAGAAAGGCTTCTGGCCTGTTTAGGCCCAAAGCTGGCACACTCTTGTTTTAAGCTTAAAACAGTAGATCAAGCTTAAAGAAGGCAAGCACAACAACCAATGCTGAAACCCCCCCCCCCCCGCCACCATCAAACATTGTCTGCCCAACCTGTCCCCCAGGCCATACCAGTGTGTGGGCGGCAGGCTGGCACAGTTGATCAGGACGGAGCCTGTTGGGAATCCTTGCAAGCAGGGGACCAGACACAGAAAAACAAGCCACACCATTCCAGATTGTGGAGCACAACTTTGAGTGCCAGGCCAGCAACCAAAAAGGGTTACCTTGGCCAAAGCAGCATACCTGTGTGTGGCCCGCAGGCTGGCACAGTTGATCAGGACGGAACCTGTTGGGAATCCTTGCAAGCAGGGGACCAGACACAGAAAAACAAGCCACACCATTCCAGATTGTGAAGCACAACTGTGAGAGCCAGCCAGAAGAAAGGCTTCTGGCCTGTGTAGGCCCAAAGCTGGCACACTCTTGTTTTAAGCTTAAAACAGTAGATCAAGCTTAAAGAAGGCAAGCACAACAACCAATGCTGAACCCCCCACCCACCATCAAACATTGTCTGCCCAACCTGTCCCCCAGGCCATACCTGTGTGTGGGCCGCAGGCTGGCACAGTTGATCAGGACGGAGCCTGTTGGGAATCCTTGCAAGCAGGGGACCAGACACAGAAAAACAAGCCACACCATTCCAGATTGTGGAGCACAACTGTGAGTGCCAGGCCAGCAACCAAAAAGGGTTCCCTTGGCCAAAGCAGCATACCTGTGTGTGGCCCGCAGGCTGGCACAGTTGATCAGGACGGAGCCTGTTGGGAATCCTTGCAAGCAGGGGACCAGACACAGAAAAACAAGCCACACCATTCCAGATTGTGGAGCACAACTTTGAGTGCCAGGCCAGCAACCAAAAAGGGTTCCCTTGGCCAAAGCAGCATACCTGTGTGTGGCCCGCAGGCTGGCACAGTTGATCAGGACGGAGCCTGTTGGGAATCCTTGCAAGCAGGGGACCAGACACAGAAAAACAAGCCACACCATTCCAGATTGTGAAGCACAACTGTGAGAGCCAGACAGAAGAAAGGCTTCTGGCCTGTGTAGGCCCAAAGCTGGCACACTCTTGTTTTAAGCTTAAAACAGTAGATCAAGCTTAAAGAAGGCAAGCACAACAACCAATGCTGAACCCCCCACCCACCATCAAACATTGTCTGCCCAATCTGTCCCCCAGGCCATACCTGTGTGTGGGCCGCAGGCTGGCACAGTTGATCAGGACGGAGCCTGTTGGGAATCCTTGCAAGCAGGGGACCAGACACAGAAAAACAAGCCACACCATTCCAGATTGTGGAGCACAACTTTGAGTGCCAGGCCAGCAACCAAAAAGGGTTACCTTGGCCAAAGCAGCATACCTGTGTGTGGCCCACAGGCTGGCACAGTTGATCAGGACGGAGCCTGTTGGGAATCCTTGCAAGCAGGGGACCAGACACAGAAAAACAAGCCACACCATTCCAGATTGTGAAGCACAACTGTGAGAGCCAGCCAGAAGAAAGGCTTCTGGCCTGGGTAGGCCCAAAGTTGGCACACTCTTGTTTTAAGCTTAAAACAGTAGATCAAGCTTAAAGAAGGCAAGCACAACAACCAATGCTGAACCCCCCACCCACCATCAAACATTGTCTGCCCAACCTGTCCCCCAGGCCATACCTGTGTGTGGGCCGCAGGCTGGCACAGTTGATCAGGACGGAGCCTGTTGGGAATCCTTGCAAGCAGGGGACCAGACACAGAAAAACAAGCCACACCATTCCAGATTGTGGAGCACAACTGTGAGTGCCAGGCCAGCAACCAAAAAGGGTTACCTTGGCCAAAGCAGCATACCTGTGTGTGGCCCGCAGGCTGGCACAGTTGATCAGGACGGAACCTGTTGGGAATCCTTGCAAGCAGGGGACCAGACACAGAAAAACAAGCCACACCATTCCAGATTGTGAAGCACAACTGTGAGAGCCAGCCAGAAGAAAGGCTTCTGGCCTGTGTAGGCCCAAAGCTGGCACACTCTTGTTTTAAGCTTAAAACAGTAGATCAAGCTTAAAGAAGGCAAGCACAACAACCAATGCTGAACCCCCCACCCACCATCAAACATTGTCTGCCCAACCTGTCCCCCAGGCCATACCTGTGTGTGGGCCGCAGGCTGGCACAGTTGATCAGGACGGAGCCTGTTGGGAATCCTTGCAAGCAGGGGACCAGACACAGAAAAACAAGCCACACCATTCCAGATTGTGGAGCACAACTGTGAGTGCCAGGCCAGCAACCAAAAAGGGTTACCTTGGCCAAAGCAGCATACCTGTGTGTGGCCCACAGGCTGGCACAGTTGATCAGGACGGAGCCTGTTGGGAATCCTTGCAAGCAGGGGACCAGACACAGAAAAACAAGCCACACCATTCCAGATTGTGAAGCACAACTGTGAGAGCCAGCCAGAAGAAAGGCTTCTGGCCTGTGTAGGCCCAAAGCTGGCACACTCTTGTTTTAAGCTTAAAACAGTAGATCAAGCTTAAAGAAGGCAAGCACAACAACCAATGCTGAACCCCCCCCCCCGCCACCATCAAACATTGTCTGCCCAACCTGTCCCCCAGGCCATACCTGTGTGTGGGCCGCAGGCTGGCACAGTTGATCAGGACGGAGCCTGTTGGGAATCCTTGCAAGCAGGGGACCAGACACAGAAAAACAAGCCACACCATTCCAGATTGTGGAGCACAACTGTGAGTGCCAGGCCAGCAACCAAAAAGGGTTACCTTGGCCAAAGCAGCATACCTGTGTGTGGCCCGCAGGCTGGCACAGTTGATCAGGACGGAACCTGTTGGGAATCCTTGCAAGCAGGGGACCAGACACAGAAAAACAAGCCACACCATTCCAGATTGTGAAGCACAACTGTGAGAGCCAGCCAGAAGAAAGTCTTCTGGCCTGTGTAGGCCCAAAGTTGGCACACTCTTGTTTTAAGCTTAAAACAGTAGATCAAGCTTAAAGAAGGCAAGCACAACAACCAATGCTGAACCCCCCCCGCCACCATCAAACATTGTCTGCCCTACCTGTCCCCCAGGCCATACCTGTGTGTGGGCCGCAGGCTGGCACAGTTGATCAGGACGGAGCCTGTTGGGAATCCTTGCAAGCAGGGGACCAGACACAGAAAAACAAGCCACACCATTCCAGATTGTGGAGCACAACTGTGAGTGCCAGGCCAGCAACCAAAAAGGGTTACCTTGGCCAAAGCAGCATACCTGTGTGTGGCCCACAGGCTGGCACAGTTGATCAGGACGGAGCCTGTTGGGAATCCTTGCAAGCAGGGGACCAGACACAGAAAAACAAGCCACACCATTCCAGATTGTGAAGCACAACTGTGAGAGCCAGCCAGAAGAAAGGCTTCTGGCCTGTGTAGGCCCAAAGTTGGCACACTCTTGTTTTAAGCTTAAAACAGTAGATCAAGCTTAAAGAAGGCAAGCACAACAACCAATGCTGAACCCCCCACCCACCATCAAACATTGTCTGCCCAACCTGTCCCCCAGGCCATACCTGTGTGTGGGCCGCAGGCTGGCACAGTTGATCAGGACGGAGCCTGTTGGGAATCCTTGCAAGCAGGGGACCAGACACAGAAAAACAAGCCACACCATTCCAGATTGTGGAGCACAACTGTGAGTGCCAGGCCAGCAACCAAAAAGGGTTACCTTGGCCAAAGCAGCATACCTGTGTGTGGCCCACAGGCTGGCACAGTTGATCAGGACGGAGCCTGTTGGGAATCCTTGCAAGCAGGGGACCAGACACAGAAAAACAAGCCACACCATTCCAGATTGTGAAGCACAACTGTGAGAGCCAGACAGAAGAAAGGCTTCTGGCCTGTTTAGGCCCAAAGCTGGCACACTCTTGTTTTAAGCTTAAAACAGTAGATCAAGCTTAAAGAAGGCAAGCACAACAACCAATGCTGAACCCCCCCCCCTCGCCACCATCAAACATTGTCTGCCCAACCTGTCCCCCAGGCCATACCAGTGTGTGGGCGGCAGGCTGGCACAGTTGATCAGGACGGAGCCTGTTGGGAATCCTTGCAAGCAGGGGACCAGACACAGAAAAACAAGCCACACCATTCCAGATTGTGGAGCACAACTGTGAGTGCCAGGCCAGCAACCAAAAAGGGTTACCTTGGCCAAAGCAGCATACCTGTGTGTGGCCCGCAGGCTGGCACAGTTGATCAGGACGGAACCTGTTGGGAATCCTTGCAAGCAGGGGACCAGACACAGAAAAACAAGCCACACCATTCCAGATTGTGAAGCACAACTGTGAGAGCCAGCCAGAAGAAAGGCTTCTGGCCTGTGTAGGCCCAAAGCTGGCACACTCTTGTTTTAAGCTTAAAACAGTAGATCAAGCTTAAAGAAGGCAAGCACAACAACCAATGCTGAACCCCCCACCCACCATCAAACATTGTCTGCCCAACCTGTCCCCCAGGCCATACCTGTGTGTGGGCCGCAGGCTGGCACAGTTGATCAGGACGGAGCCTGTTGGGAATCCTTGCAAGCAGGGGACCAGACACAGAAAAACAAGCCACACCATTCCAGATTGTGGAGCACAACTGTGAGAGCCAGCCAGAAGAAAGGCTTCTGGCCTGTGTAGGCCCAAAGCTGGCACACTCTTGTTTTAAGCTTAAAACAGTAGATCAAGCTTAAAGAAGGCAAGCACAACAACCAATGCTGAACCCCCCCCCCCCCCGCCACCATCAAACATTGTCTGCCCAACCTGTCCCCCAGGCCATACCTGTGTGTGGGCCGCAGGCTGGCACAGTTGATCAGGACGGAGCCTGTTGGGAATCCTTGCAAGCAGGGGACCAGACACAGAAAAACAAGCCACACCATTCCAGATTGTGGAGCACAACTGTGAGTGCCAGGCCAGCAACCAAAAAGGGTTACCTTGGCCAAAGCAGCATACCTGTGTGTGGCCCGCAGGCTGGCACAGTTGATCAGGACGGAGCCTGTTGGGAATCCTTGCAAGCAGGGGACCAGACACAGAAAAACAAGCCACACCATTCCAGATTGTGAAGCACAACTGTGAGAGCCAGCCAGAAGAAAGGCTTCTGGCCTGTGTAGGCCCAAAGCTGGCACACTCTTGTTTTAAGCTTAAAACAGTAGATCAAGCTTAAAGAAGGCAAGCACAACAACCAATGCTGAACCCCCCACCCACCATCAAACATTGTCTGCCCAACCTGTCCCCCAGGCCATACCTGTGTGTGGGCCGCAGGCTGGCACAGTTGATCAGGACGGAGCCTGTTGGGAATCCTTGCAAGCAGGGGACCAGACACAGAAAAACAAGCCACACCATTCCAGATTGTGGAGCACAACTGTGAGTGCCAGGCCAGCAACCAAAAAGGGTAACCTTGGCCAAAGCAGCATACCTGTGTGTGGCCCGCAGGCTGGCACAGTTGATCAGGACGGAGCCTGTTGGGAATCCTTGCAAGCAGGGGACCAGACACAGAAAAACAAGCCACACCATTCCAGATTGTGAAGCACAACTGTGAGAGCCAGCCAGAAGAAAGGCTTCTGGCCTGTGTAGGCCCAAAGCTGGCACACTCTTGTTTTAAGCTTAAAACAGTAGATCAAGCTTAAAGAAGGCAAGCACAACAACCAATGCTGAACCCCCCACCCACCATCAAACATTGTCTGCCCAACCTGTCCCCCAGGCCATACCTGTGTGTGGGCCGCAGGCTGGCACAGTTGATCAGGACGGAGCCTGTTGGGAATCCTTGCAAGCAGGGGACCAGACACAGAAAAACAAGCCACACCATTCCAGATTGTGGAGCACAACTGTGAGTGCCAGGCCAGCAACCAAAAAGGGTTACCTTGGCCAAAGCAGCATACCTGTGTGTGGCCCGCAGGCTGGCACAGTTGATCAGGATGGAGCCTGTTGGGAATCCTTGCAAGCAGGGGACCAGACACAGAAAAACAAGCCACACCATTCCAGATTGTGAAGCACAACTGTGAGAGCCAGCCAGAAGAAAGGCTTCTGGCCTGTGTAGGCCCAAAGCTGGCACACTCTTGTTTTAAGCTTAAAACAGTAGATCAAGCTTAAAGAAGGCAAGCACAACAACCAATGCTGAACCCCCCACCCACCATCAAACATTGTCTGCCCAACCTGTCCCCCAGGCCATACCTGTGTGTGGGCCGCAGGCTGGCACAGTTGATCAGGACGGAGCCTGTTGGGAATCCTTGCAAGCAGGGGACCAGACACAGAAAAACAAGCCACACCATTCCAGATTGTGGAGCACAACTGTGAGTGCCAGGCCAGCAACCAAAAAGGGTTACCTTGGCCAAAGCAGCATACCTGTGTGTGGCCCGCAGGCTGGCACAGTTGATCAGGACGGAGCCTGTTGGGAATCCTTGCAAGCAGGGGACCAGACACAGAAAAACAAGCCACACCATTCCAGATTGTGAAGCACAACTGTGAGAGCCAGCCAGAAGATAGGCTTCTGGCCTGTGTAGGCACAAAGCTGGCACACTCTTGTTTTAAGCTTAAAACAGTAGATCAAGCTTAAAGAAGGCAAGCACAACAACCAATGCTGAAACCCCCCCCCCCCCACCATCAAACATTGTCTGCCCAACCTGTCCCCCAGGCCATGCCAAGAATAAACTGCAACACCTTTTTGCAGAGGCAGGCCACAGCAGCACATTGCCCAGCATCAAAAAAATTTACAAAAATTTAAAAAAGGCCTACCAGGTGTCCTCTCAGGATGTCCAGCACAGTTGATCCTCCAGGCAGATGTCCTCCAGGCTCCAGGTGCAGTCTCTCTTCTTCTCCTCTCTCGGTCACAGCTCAGCAGCAGCAGCAACAGAAGTGTTCCAGACAGTCTTGCTCCAAATTTAAATCCCCTGCTGCAGCCTCAGCCAAAGATTTAAATCTATTGGCTGGCATGAGAATGCAGCAGTGGGATTGGTGACTCCTAAAGTCCCCCCTCCCCTGCCTTTCCCCACCCACACTCCAAGAGCCACCCTCCTCCTGCTCCCCCTCCCCTACCTGTTAGTTTTGGCGGGAATCTCTGCTGCTTTGCAAATGCAAAGTGCAATGCAATGTTGCACCTTGCATTTGCAAGGCAAAGCAGGATTCCCTATCCTCCTTTGCAAGAGGGGTGGGGGGTGACAGAAGGAGTGAGTGATTCACTCCTTCTCCCCCCTCCCCTCTTCTAAGAGCCTGCAGGAAGCCTTTGCTTCCAGCAGGATTTTGCTAGCCGCTTGCTAAGGCAAACGGCTAGCAAAAACAAAATGGCGATTCTCTAATGCCGAAAGAATGCCGAAAGAATCCTGAAACGTTTCGGCTTTTTCTTTCGGCTATCCCGAAACGTTTCGGCATTCCCCGAAACGTTTCGGGATTCCTGAAGAATGCCGAAACACTTTTGTTTCGGCATTCTTTCGGCATTCTGAATGCCGAAACGCACATCCCTAATCTTGAATTTTCTTTGTGTGTGTTGGGATAGGGATCTACCTCTTCAAGTTCCAGGGCTGCTGCCAGGCTCTGGGCCAAGCTATTATTTATTACTGGTACCTTTCCTGCTGCCTGCTCAGGTAAAGTTTCTGGGAGTGGTGCAGTAGGGACCAACCCCTTCAGGTTCCAGGGCTGCTGCCAGGCTCTGGGGCCAAGCTATTATTTATTATTGGTACATTTCCTGCTGCCTGCTCAGGTAGGGTTTCTGGGAGTGGTGTGGTAGGGCTCTTGATGGCTGGAGGAGAGCCTTCTGGCCCCCACAAACAATGAACAATGAACATGTTCGTCAACGTTCATTGTTTGTTGTTTGTGGATAGCAACAAATAAGAAACACCATGTTCAGGTTTTTTTCTGTTCGTGCCCATGTCTAGATGTGACTCACAAAAGCTCATATCCTACCACAATTGTTGTTAGTCTTATAGCTGTTACAGGACTCTTGCTCTTTTCTACTGCTACAGACAGACAAACACGGCTACCCCTCTTGATCTATCATCTGATAAATGTTGTCACCTCTCTAGAAAATTCCTTCTGTTAGATATGTTTTCTAAATAATTCTGAGATTGCTAAGCTGCTGTGAACACCTGCTAAACCATTAACTGTATAAGCAGTCTTCAAGCAAAATTTGAAGGAGACATGCTGCAGAACCTTTGACATGAATAAGATTGCCCATCAAACTTACCTGGCTTGGCTTTTGCACTTAGGTATGAGGTGAACGCCTGACCAGATCACTTCAGTGGTTGCTCTCAAAGATTGCATCAAGTAGCTTTGTGCCTGTGCAGTAGCTGCTGATTTTACAGAGCCTATTGAAACTTCGGTTGTTGTCGTTGATGCCTGAACTGCTTTTTGAGGTTGCATTTTTTTAAAAATTGTACTTGATGTTACTATGCCTTTACACTACTTATACCATTAGTTGATATTCCTTGTGTCACAGTATTATAAGCTCAAACTAGGGGGAAAAAACTGGAGGCATTCTTTCATTGACTTCAGTAAACAGAGGGAAAAGCAGAGTCATGATTGTAATTAGCAGAAACCAAATGCATACAGAAAGACCTAAATAGTAAGTCTCAGTGCAAATGGCATGTTTTACACTATGTGCATAGAAAGTACATAGAATAGCACTTCCCCCCCTTTCTTTAGTGTGATTAGGAACGTATACCAATTTTGTTTTTCATTTATGTCTACTAGCACTATAACATGAAGAATCATTATATATAATTTTCAACATCATCAAATCTGTAGATATTTAAATGTAATCTTGAGAACCAGCTAGTTTTAACTATGAGTCTTTTAAAAGGAGAGATAGCAGCAGATATATGGGGGAGTGGCTGCTATGAAGAAAGCATTGTCATCATCATACTCATGCAATAGCTTAGCTTTTACTGCTCAGTTGCAAAATTTGGTCACAATCTGATAGTTCACCAAATGATCAACGTCCTGCTCACAACATGCTAGCAGGATGGGAGCTGAACTGGCTGGAGTAGGAACTGGTGGAATTAGGAAAATATGAGCAAGGAATAATTATGGTTTTACACATCCTGCTCATTTGCTGTTTCTCTTGGTTCATTTGCTATTTCTGTTAGTTTGCAGGTACAGAGAACATTAGGTGGCATTCCCTGTTGATAGCACATTAAGGATGTGCTTCTCTAATCATTTTGGACTCACCTTCATGAAAACCACAGATTAATGATGTGTTTCTCTTTTGATGAATTTGTGTGTGTGCATGCACACATATGCATGCAGTCACATGTGTATGTTATAATTCTTCTGCTTTTCAGCTGTGGGAAGTGCTTTCTATAACACAGCATGAAAATGATACAATATGTTTATTTGCTTTCTCAGCAGCATTTGTGATCTTCCCAGACTCAATCTTTTTCATCTCAGAAATGCTCTTTTTAAACTGGAGAGTGTTTTTCCCCTTTTAGGATTTTTCAGTTGGAAAACATTGAGGTCACTAAGCATTTTCTCCTCATGCTTTGTACCCTTTTAGATTCTGCTACATCTTTTTGTAAAGTGGTAAACATAACCGTACACTTAATTCATGCTGGGATTGCTACACATTTGGAAAATTGCACTGCATTTGGTTGGGGCGATACGTTATAGGATAGAAAGGGTTTTTCCCTCTTCTGTATGTACAAATCTGTTAAAAGATCAGTCCAAATTAAATCCCCAAGGAAAAAGGAAAGCATACATAGCATACTGATAGTTAAAACTTAAAATGTACTGAAATGCTGTCAGTATGGTTGCCAATTCCAGCTTGAGAAATCCCTGGATATTTGGGGACAGAGCATGTGAAGGGCAGAGTTTTGGGAGAGAGGGGAGCTGCACAGGTATGTGATGACATATAGAGTTCTCCCTACAAAGCTTCAATTTTCTTCTGGGGAACTAATCCCCAGAATTCTGGGAGAACTCAAGGCTTCACCTGGACACTGGCAACTCTAGTTGTCAGGCATAAAACAGCATGCCCACTTGCGGGGGGGGGGGGGGTCCACAAAGTCAGTCTTATATCATATCAATAACTTATTAGGCAACTTACTTGGAATCAAACTTCTGTGCCTTTTAAAATACGTTTTAATACTGTATATATGAAGGTGAAACTGACATTGCCACCCTAGTCAGAATTAAGAGGTAGACACAAGGCTTAGGTTCTAAAGGGCCATTTTATTAAAGCAACAACATAAACACTTAATGCAGCTAAGAGAACCTAACTAGAGGTACAGATCAAGCCAGCAGTCACTCTGGGACCTTCTTCTTGACCCTGTCTGGGCGAGTCCCACTGCCCCAGACATGAGCCATCCATGAGGCATGGTTTGGGCCCAGCCGGCCAGGTAAATGGTTCCCCCCCCTTATGCCTAGCCCTCTCAAGGATATTGGCTGTACACCTAGCCCTCTCAAGGACTGGTGAGACCCAACCTTCCTGCCACACATGACATGGAAGCATTGCGGACCAAAGTCATTACCACCCAGTGAATGACCATAACTGAGGCGGAGGACCACATCTCCCCTCAGGCCACTACTTGCTTGTGCCTGCAAGTCTGTGTAAGCCTGTAATGAAAGGGCAATGCCCTGCAGCCAAGGTCACTATCTCCCAGGTGAATGACCATATGTGAGGCAGAGGACCTCACTTCTCCACAAAACAGTGGCAGCAGGCCAGCCATCACAGGCCCCGTCGTACCTGCCACTCATCATTGGGCCATGCTACACCCAGCTGGGACCTGATCAGCATCCTCTTGGCTTGATGGGTCATCATGACAGCATGCGGTGTCTGCAAACTAGGACTCTGGCAGGACACAGTCCCTAAAGGAAAACATAATCAGAAAGCTTTCCCCACAACTGCAACATGGCACACATAGGGTTTGTCCACAGCTGACTGAACCCAAATACTGGACAATCAGTCCCCGAGTAATCCATGGCCCTGCCATAGAGGCTGCCTTAATCTTAAAATAAGCGGTGTGGAATTGCCACCCACCAGGCCAACCATAGAGTACCTGCAGTACCCCCTCAACTGGTACTGGTGAGAGTAGCTGCCACTGTAGCAGACCAGAACCTCTATCTACTCCGTCTGGACCTCCCCATACCTCCAGAGGGCAATCACTGGGCTTGCCTCCCGGTCAGCTCAGGGGCCTTATCGAATTACTGTCCCCTACTGCCTATGGTTGGTTTTAGAGCACTTGCACTAAATACAAGCATAGTCCTCATAACTTACAGTCTGGAGCACCAGGATCAACTGGACCCTTCCTTAAAGGATTGTGTCATCAATGGGCTAACTTCAGGGCTCCACAAAAGGCAGTTAGAGCAACTAAATGAAACAGCACCAGCTCAAGGCCAGAGCAGCTCCCTACAACCACAGCGAACCTGATTCATGGACGCCGATGAAGAGATGGGCATTCAGTCATCTCTACAACGAATCTGGCCCATTGGCACAGGTGGGGAGATGGGCTTTCTGTTATCCCACTGAGCCCCCTAGCTCCCCTGCTAACATTTAACATCTTTTGACCCCAGAAGTCACCTAGGTCTCTTTCAAACTGGGAGCTTTACAGGCAAAGCAAAAGCCACCTGTTGGCAGCCAACATACCTGAAGCTAAGCCCTTATCATTCCAATTGCCAAGAATTGTGGAGATGGTCAGCCATACCAGCATATCTACTGCAGACTCACATACCACCTTTGCCCAGTGAACTGCCGACCACTCAGTATCAGGTTCCCAGCATGCTGGGGGTGAAGGTTGCCCAGATTGCCAAGCAAGCTGCTGCCTTCCAAGCAGCCATAGCTCCGAGGGCATCCAAGAGTGGCTGTGATCATGCTGATGGCAAGTTGGGGGCAAGCTGCCAAAACCGTTCTTTCTGTGGGTGAGACAGGGCATCACTCAGAGTGTAAACATCTGGACTAGTCTCTTAATCCTATGCTACTTAGATGAAAGGGGGAGTTGAGTATATGCATGCCTGCCTAATCATCACACCTGAAGTAGACTGCATGGTTATCTATTTCCCTCCCCCAATTATGAGGCATATAAGGTCTGTGTTGAGACTCCCTTCCAACCAATCAGCAAGCCACTGCTCAGATCACCAGCACCCTGGAAATAAACCCAGGAGCCCATGGGCCCAGAGGTGGCAGAGGTGCCTGAAACTCCTCTTCTAGTCACCCTGGCAGCAAGGTTCAAGTGCCCCACCTGTTGCCAGAGCTCCCATAAAGGAGGCCAGCCACACAGCAGACTTTCAACCTACCGACCAGTAACATGAGAAAGGTGGTGAAGAAGCCAGAACTCACCAGCTGTCATTGCAAGCATGGACTGAACTTGAAACCTAACAGATACAAAACAAAAACAAAAGCGTCTGTACATTTAGAGTATGACCCCAACATCCAGCTAATTACCTCCAGCCACATGAGGTGAGGGGGCAATTTACCAGCCCACTGCTGGGTACCTAGTCCCCACTACGCCTAACGGCCTCTCCACTCAGACTAGGGCAGTGTATAGGGGTATGGAGGCAGCCATACACTGTGTATTCATGCCTGTATTTGTACATTTATTGGAACAGGCCCACTGAATTAAGTGTGTATATGTAATTTATAATGAAAAGAGGAGCACCCCCTCTGGTTGCCACAGGCTGGAACCCAGCATAAATTAGAAACCCTGGTAGCCAATGCTACAGGTGTGATAGATCTTCAAATATCTTACCACGCTTGTCAATCTCCTAAGGCCTCCTCATCCTTCTCCTCTGGATCACTAAAGAGGAGGGGTAACCATTGAATACTGACCCCATTATAACTTGTCCCTGGAGGCCTAAGTCAATTAATTTTTTAGGGGCGTAACTACATAACCCATAGGCAAGGCCCAAGCGATACTTCCTCATATATGGCTGTTCTCTAAATGGGGCAGGGGTTGCCATGGTAACTCATGTTATGCAAAGGACAGCCCCTCCCCTCTGAGCCACTGAACTCCAGGGCCCCCCAGGGCCAATGGGGCCCCATTGTGATGATCATCAGGCCCACTACTGACAAAAACCAGACAGATTACAGCAGACAAACCTTGATTGGCTACCACCTGTCAAGCTCTCTGCTTGCACCTATCATTGCTGGCTTGGTTGTGTGAACCACTTCTAATGCCACCAGCAACCCCAAACCATCCCATCTTCTGTGGCAGGCCACAATAGAGGATGGCCTGGAGACCTAGGCCATTTAGCCCACCAAAGTTATATTGGCTCCCCTAGCCAGTTCTGAAGCCCCAGGTGTTTTGCCATCTCATGCCAGACTGGCCCTTGGGGGGGCAGTTTGATGGCTGCTTGCCCTTAGTAGGCCCACTTCCTCTCCTCAAAAGCAAAATGATTGTATGCTAGCCTAGTGAAAGACCTAAAATGGCCACTGAAAAGTAATGTAAATGGGAGCCAAGAAAGGACTTAAAACAGCCACCAGTCCAAGTAGATTGTGCCAACATACAGAGGCCTAATTAGGCTGAAGATTTCGCCCCTGTGTTGCCAATTAATGGCCTGGTGGGGCTGAACTCCAGCTGAGGCCTGAAGTCAAAGGGATGTAGCAGGTGAGCATTAATGGTAGGGTTGCCAGTCCCCCACTGGGGGTAGGGGATCCCTTGCTCCCACCTTCCAGCCCCCTTCCCCACTTATCTGGATGGCTGGGGAAGCACAGGCCTCACTGGTGAACTCATGGGTGGCACTACATGCTCCCATGTGGAACCGTGCACTCCCATGGGCTGAAATGTGCCTGAAACAGCCAGGATTGGGCCACTGATGGGTGGGGGAGGACTCCCCCATATGGCAATGGCTCATTCCAGGATGATTCAGTCATTTTGGGCCCATTTTGGCCCAATTAGGGCTTGAAATGGCCAGGATCGGGCCACTGCCGGGCAGGGGAGTGCTCCTTCAAATGGCAGTGGCCCATTCTAGGTCAATTCAGCCCTGATCCTGGCCATTTCAGGCCCAATCCTGTCTGTTTTGGGCCCATTTTGGCTAACTTTGTGCCTGAAAAGGCCAGGATTGGGCTGCTGCCATAGTAGGGACTGCTAAGAAGTTCCAGGCCATTTTGGGCCTGATCCAGGCCCTTGTGGGCTCAATTTGACCTGATTGGGACCCCTTTCTAGGTGGCCATGGCCTGCGCAATGGTCATTTCCCAGAAGTGATATCATCGCACGGTCCTGGAAACAAGTGCACACACAGGGAAAGAAGGCAAGATAGGCGCCAGGCCTCCAATCTCCCACTGGAGAGGTCAGGGGACCTGGCAACCCTAATTAACAGGGCTGGGGAATAGTCCCGCTGTAGTGGGCACTGCTATGTGAAAGACCTGGTAGGCAGTAGGCCTGGTACCTCACATGAAAGAAGGGGAGCGAGAAGGCCACACAAAGTGCCAATGAGGGGAAAGCACAACCAGTGGTCTACTGTTGTTGCAGCTGTTGCTACAGCCATCACCGAGATTCAAGGACTGCGAGGCCAAAAGCCTGCTAGGCCAAAGGCCAGTTAGGCTGAGGGCCTTTTGATTGCAGGCCAGCTAGGCCGAAAGCCTGTCGGTCTGAGGGACAGCTAGGCTGCAGGCCTACTAGGCCACATTGAAAAATAGGTGCCCTACCACTAATATAGGAGATCTGGTGGAGGGTGTCAGCTTGTGGCTAGATAAGGCTCTTCCTACAGGTTCCCTTTCAAAAGCAAACAAGAGTCCATTGATTGAATAAGGAAACTTTACTGCAGAAAAGGTCCATTATAGTCCACTGTCCTGAATAGGAGACTCAGGATGGTACACAGTCATTGTTACCAATGAAGGGCAAAGCATGAGGTACAGAGTAACAGTTCCCATCTGCATCAACCTCCCCCCACAGTTCTCAAAACAACATCTTTCAGTCTTGGGAAGCTGCTCTCCGTCAAGGCCAATGCCTGGTGGAACGGTGTTAGACAAAACAGTCTCCTCCGGTGGGAAAGCTGCCTGGGAACTGGTGCACCTGTGGGGAAAGCACTTAGACACTAGAAACATTAGAAAATGGAGTCAGTACAGTTTAAATATGCACTGGACCTGACATCCTGCCCCCCTTAAAATAGATCCCCCCCTGGCTTATATGGGTAACGAGTATGAAAAGCTTTGGTTAATCTAGGAGCATGAACATGTACAGAGTTCACCCACTCATCGTATCCAGAATCAAAGTCCTTCCACCTAATGAGGTAAAAAAGCTGATTCCGTTTGATCTTAGAGTCCAAAATTTGTTGCACTTCGTAGTGTATTTGGTCGTCTATCAAAGTAGGAATGGGTGGAGCTTTGATGTGCCACTTGTCGTCGGTGGGAGCTCTTTTAAGGAGACTGACATGAAATGTATCATGAACATGGCGCAAGTTCTTGGGTAGATTTACAGCAACAGTCACTTTATTAATTACTTTGCGGACAGGGAAGGGCCCAAGGAACTTTAATGCTAGTTTGCGGCTCGTCTGAGCTAATTTCAGGTTCTTGGTGGAAATATAAACATGATCTCCAGGTTGTAAATCCCATTCGGCCACACGATGGCGATCTGCGTACTTTTTGTAATCCAGTTTGGCTTTCTCGAGGTGTTTTTTAATGAGAGTCCATTGCTGCTTGGCCTCCCCCCACCAGGAAGATACATCGGGCGAATTAGAGGAATGGTGGGGGGGAGTGTCCAACGGGAAGGGATTGAAGTGAGTTCCATATACAATTTTGAAAGGGGCTTCCCCAGTGGAAGCATGCACACTGTTGTTGTATGAGAACTCGGCTAAAGGAAGAAGGTCCACCCAATTATCTTGTTGGAAATTAATGTAGCAACGAAGGAACTGTTCTAAAATTTGATTAGTTTTTTCGGATTGTCCGTCGGTTTGTGGGTGGTGGCTTGAACTGATTCCCTGCTCAATATTCAACATTCGCAAAAGCTCCCGCCAGAAGTTGGCAACGAACTGTCCGCCGCGATCCGAAATCACCTTGGACGGAAAAGAATGTAATTTTACGATGTGTTTTAAGAATAAATCTGCCAGTTTTCGAGCAGTGGGTATAGCAGTACATGGAATAAAATGAGCTTGTTTGGAGAACAGATCTACCACGACTAAAATGCAATTATGTCCTTTCGAAAGGGGTAAATCAGTGATAAAGTCCATAGATATTATTTCCCACGGTCTGTCAGGCGTCTCCAATGGTTGTAGGAGGCCTGGAGGTTTCCCTTTCCGGGTTTTGGCGCTGAGGCAAATGGGGCAGGAGCTAACGTATTGGGAAATGTCTTTGCGCATGCCCGGCCACCAGAATTGCCGTTGTATTAGATGCAACGTTTTCAGATACCCATAATGACCAGCAGTGGGGGCATCGTGACATCGTTGTAATACCTCCCGTCGGAGGCTGTCTGGGACATAAAATTTGCTTCCAGCTAGCCAGTCCCCCTGTGGGGATTGAGCCAGTTTGCTTTTAGGCGCTTTGCCCCCCTCCTTTTCCACCTCAGCTTTAAGTTTCGATTTCCACTCCTGGTTATGCGGGAGGGGCTGTCTTGCGCGGCTGCGTGTAGTTACCACGCCTCCCAATTGCGTAGGGGAGAAGACCGTGTCTACAGTTTCCTCCCGTTTGCTCTTGTGTTGGGGCATGCGCGATAGGGCGTCTGCAAGAAAGTTA
The DNA here is from genome assembly GCF_028583425.1 of Eublepharis macularius. NCBI lineage: Eukaryota > Metazoa > Chordata > Lepidosauria > Squamata > Eublepharidae > Eublepharis > Eublepharis macularius. The sequence continues at coordinate 124,298,560 of NC_072792.1, forward strand.
GTTTTGCCCGGGAGGTAATTTAAAGTGAAGTTGAATTTGGAAAAGAATTCTGCCCATCGCAATTGTTTGGCGTTCAGTCTGCGAGGGCTGCGAAGGGCCTCCAAATTTTTATGATCTGTCCAGACCTCAAAGGTATATCGCGCCCCCTCCAGCCAATGTCTCCAGTTAGTGAGGGCCGCTTTCACTGCAAAAGCTTCCTTCTCCCACACATTCCAATTCCTTTCTGCTTCTGAAAATTTCCTTGACAGGAATGCACAAGGCCGTAGTTTCCCATCCTCCCCCTTCTGCAATAATACCCCTCCTATCGCCGTATCGCTGGCGTCGACTTGCACTATGAAAGGGTAATTTTCGTTGGGGTGGCAGAGGATGGGTTCCGTTACAAATTGTTCTTTTAGGCATTCGAAAGCAGTTTGGCAATCGGATGTCCACTGTATTTTGGAGGAGGGTTTTTTAGCCTGGTCCCCTTTATTTTTTGTCCTTAACAATTCGGTTAAGGGAAGCGTGATTTGAGCAAAGTTTGCTATAAAGTCTCTATAGAAGTTGGCAAAGCCCAAGAAGGACTGCACTTCTTTGCGGGTGGTGGGAGTTTGCCATTCTTGGATCGCTTGTACTTTGGCTGGATCCATTTTTAACCCCTCTTGGGAGATACAGTACCCAAGGTAAGTGAGCTCAGTTTTGTGGAATTCACATTTGGACAGCTTAATGGGAAGTTTATTGTTCATCAAAGTGGACAGGACTTTTTGCACCATTTGAACGTGTTCCTCCTCCGAGTCTGAATAAATTAATACATCATCAAGGTACACCACTACACCTTTATAGAGGAATTCGTGTAGAACTTCATTTATCATGGACATGAATACAGACGGGGCTCCCGCCAATCCAAAGGGCATAACTAAATATTCATATTGTCCGAGGGGTGTATTAAATGCGGTTTTCCACTCATCCCCTGCCTTGATACGGACGTGGAAGTAAGCATCTTTTAAGTCTAATTTTGTAAAGATCTTACCTTGGGCCACGACGTTGAGAAGATCTCGGATGAGGGGGATGGGATAGGCGTTGTTGGTAGACACAGCATTAAGTCCTCTAAAGTCCGTGCACAGTCGAAGTCCCCCATCTTTTTTCTTCACGAAGAGTACCGGAGCGGCATGGGGGCTATTGGCTGGACGGATGAACCCTCTTTGAAGATTGGTGTCGATGAATTTTCGGAGCTCCTCTCGTTCATGGAGACTCATGGGATAGAGTCGTCCTTTGGGCAATGAGGCTCCAGGTACAATTTCCACCGCGCAGTCAGTTCGTCGGTGCGGGGGTAGAGTATCAGCTTCTTCTTCGGAGAAGGCATTCAGAAAGGGCCAGTACGGTTCGGGAATTTGGTTTATTTCTTCTTGGGTGAGAAGAGCCTTCTCGGTGTGCGTTGGATCACTACCCCAGTTTTGGTTCCAGCGATGGTTTTTACAGTTGGAGTGAGTGAAGGTGATGCACCCTTCTGCCCAATTTATGTAGGGATTGTGATCACATAGCCACTTGCTGCCTAAAATTAACGGGTATTTGGCAGTGGCGCTGATGACAAAAGACCTTTTCTCCCAGTGTTGGCCCATGCCGGTGATTATTAGGATGGTTTCAGTGGTAACAGGGTTCATATTGGTGCCATCCATTTGTTCAAAAATCACTGGGTTTTGCAATTCACGAGTTGGTAGAACTAGTCCGTTGACTAGGGCTGGGGCGATAATGTCTCTCGAGCAACCCGAGTCGATGAGGGCTTGCACTCGGATGTGCATCTTCCACTCCGGGTTAAGTAAAGTCACTGGCATGAATAAGATGGACCCAGGTGGCCGGTTCCGTGCAGGGACGGGCTTGGGGCGGATCTGTCGTTTGGGCCCTTTTACGACAGATCCATCTCGTTTCCCGACTGGGGGCTTTCTGGATTGACTTCTGCGTTTGGGGAAGCGGGGTCGTATTCCATAACTTCTTCCGCTTCCAGTCCTCTCTCTGAGGCGGGCCTTTGGGAAGCGCCGCGGCCTCTGTTCGCGTGTGGCGCGGGAATCGGGCGTTGGAGAGTAGGAAATGGAGCAAGGGTTGGACGCCGTAGTTGAAGCGGAGGTCTTTTCACAAGCCGGTAGGGGCATTGTGCTGCAAAGTGACCGGCTTGTCCGCATTGCAAACACAGCCCTTGTTGCCATCTAGCATCTCTCGCTCCACGGGTGGCATACCCAGCTCCCCGTCCTCCCTTCTGTAAAGTCAAGGGTCTTCTTTGTCCCATTTGTTGTTGTTGTTCAACCAAACGGACTTCCAAAATGCGATTCTCAACTTCGCATGCAAGTTGGATCCAACCTAACAACGTAGGGGGATTGTCCTGCATAAGGGCTCTGTCCAGAAGTCTCGGGTTTAGCCCTTGCTTGAACAGAATGATTTTGGTGGACTCCTCACACCTAGGGCATTTGGCAGCCAATTGTCGGAATTTCGTGATATAGTCTCTCGCCGACATGCTGCCCTGTTTAATGGCTTGCAACTCTGTTCGGGCCCTGGTTTCCTCTAAGGGGTCTTCATATTGCGCTCGAATAGCATCCACCAACCCCTGGAGAGTATTGAGTTCCGGGGCCCCGATATTGTATAGTCCTACATACCAGTCCGCTGCTTTGCCTTGTAAGCGGGAGCCGAGATGTTCAATTTGACTGGCCTCGCTGCCGAAGAGGTGTCCCCACCAGTTGAAGAATTGCACGACTTGCACTAGGAAAAATCCCAGTTTGGAGGGATCCCCATCAAAAGTAGCTTCCAGTTTCACCCAGCCCATCGGGAGGTCTTGCCTCGGAGCCGGTGCTGGGTAGAAGTCCGTCGGAAGCATCAATGGCACTTGAGGTACGGGGGGACCCGGTTGTGGTAGCGGCGCTGGTTGCGCTGGCGGCGGCATCACCGGCTGGGCCGGGGGTGGTGGTCTCGGCTGGGCTGGCGGTGGCGCCCTCGGCTGGGCCGGTGGCTGCAGCCGTGGTCGGGCAGGCGGCTGAAATCTTGATCGGGCTGGTGGTGGCAATACCGGAGGTGCTGGCAGTAGCGGTTGAGGTGGAGGTGGCCGGTGCGGCTGAGTAATGACCGGCCGCTGAGGGGCGGGTTGGTGGGGTCGTAGTGGTGTAGGCCCCACCGGTTGGTTCGGAGGTGGAATTACGGGCTGCTCAAGTGGCAAACGTATCGGTTGCTGCAAAGGGGTTAGTTGCGGTCGAAGCGGAAGGGGCCGCAGCGGCGAAGGCCTGATGGGTGGTGGGCCGCGCGGGCTTGCCCCTCCCGGCGTCGTGTCTCTGGGACGCAAAGGCTGGTCTTGTGGCGCCGGTAGACCGTCCCTCGGGGTTTGCTGAATGGGAACCACTTCTAGCGGTCGTTGCGGTAATTCCTCCCCAGAAGGGGCCGGAGGCTCTTCCGTCTGATCCGGCCGAACTGTTGTTGGAGAAGCGGGAGGGGGTATCACCGTCGTCTCGGTTGGACGGGTTGGCTCTTCTTCCCCTTCTCTAGGCTCCTCTGCTGGAGTCTCCTCGGGAGATGGATCCCCGTCCGATTTAGGGGGTTCCGTCGGAGTCTCTCCAGGTACCTCAGCTGGAGTATCCCCGCTCGGCGGAGTTTCGTCTATTCTAGGGAGTTCCGCGGGCGATTCTCCCGGTTCTCCAGGGTAGGATTCCTCCTCTCCCGAAGGCAGCGGCTGCTGCGGGGCGTCCTCCACTGGATAGGACATAACACTTTGGAGGGTGGCGATTTGTACCGCCATTTCTTCAGGTGAGATTCTCTCTCCTGCCCCCATCGCTGAGATTAGGTGAATGGCATGAGCCAAACTTTCCTCCATATCGATCAGCCTAGCTTCCAACTGTTGCATTCGGCTAGGACCCGGTTGCCCCATCACGGAACCTCCCTCGGTTGTACTCACCGGGGAAAACGGCCCCCTGGGCGGAGGATCTCCTTGATCGACTCGCGATCTCGCTGCTAGAATTCCTTTGGCTAGGCCCGTCACTGCCGAGATGCCGGAATCTACAGCACGGGTGCGACTTTGCATTTGCACCCAACTTTGTTCAGGAACTTCCGTTGGCTCTTTCCATGGGGCAAGTTCCGAATAATCCCAACTCAGGGCACCGCGGCGAGATGTGTTCCCGTCCGTCTGTTCGGCCGTCCTGTTCCAAAACAGCCACGGTTGACTGCTATCCAGCTCAGGGACAGTCTCTAGGCTTCGGCGTCCGTCCATCGAAACTCTTGGATGTAGCCCTCCGGCCCGGCGCTCTCGCGTTTCTCGGGGTCTGGCTCCCCACTCCGACGGGGTGGGTAGCGAGATCAAGGGGAGAGCGGCAGCCGTCGGCCTTGTCCCCTCACTGCCGAGGTCGATGAGAGGTGGTGTAGACGTCGAAGCTCCGGCCCCGGCTGGCACCTGAGATTCTTGGGGTTGCGCTGTTTGACTGTCGGGGGACGCATACGGATCAAACAAAGGATCCCTGTCCGGGACTACCTTGGATTCCGCTGGGCCCGACTCAGGCATGATTGGTAACAAAATGTCAGCTTGTGGCTAGATAAGGCTCTTCCTACAGGTTCCCTTTCAAAAGCAAACAAGAGTCCATTGATTGAATAAGGAAACTTTACTGCAGAAAAGGTCCATTATAGTCCACTGTCCTGAATAGGAGACTCAGGATGGTACACAGTCATTGTTACCAATGAAGGGCAAAGCATGAGGTACAGAGTAACAGTTCCCATCTGCATCAACCTCCCCCCACAGTTCTCAAAACAACATCTTTCAGTCTTGGGAAGCTGCTCTCCGTCAAGGCCAATGCCTGGTGGAACGGTGTTAGACAAAACAGTCTCCTCCGGTGGGAAAGCTGCCTGGGAACTGGTGCACCTGTGGGGAAAGCACTTAGACACTAGAAACATTAGAAAATGGAGTCAGTACAGTTTAAATATGCACTGGACCTGACAGAGGGCAGAGCACAGTGCTGTGATCCTTCAGCAGTTGCCTCTGCTGCTGCTGCTGAACATGCTCTACATCAACCAAGCACGAGACGCAGACTGAGACTGTCAAGCAGTGGAGCCACCTTATACGTCATCTGGCTTCAACTCCCTCACAATACCTGGATGCCTATAAACGAGGGACTGCCCCTTCTGCTTCCAAGGCAGCAAAGGCCAACACCTAGCCATAACAGCCAATGACTGCAGCCAGGGCTGCCACATTGATTCCAATTGCACACAAGAACAAAAAATGCAATTCTTCCTTTTTGCGTTTAAACTCAATGACTGCATAGGTGTAAATTTGTATAGCAGTGTATTAGAAAACAATGCACAGTAATCCTGTTATTACTTATAATACCCACATGTCTTGTAAACTAATAACAGGAATTGCATTGAATCTTGCATACACAGTTCAAAAAATCTCCTTTTATGTTCTATTTTACCCTTTAAACCCAATTAGATACCCACTAATAGCAAACATTTTATTGCCTGGCTTCTGTTTTGCTGCAAGTAGTCATTGGTGATTTAACCTGACCAAAGTCAATGGAGGTATCCTAGATCAGTAGGGTTCAGAATAACATACCCCTGATTTAAAATGTTTAAAAATGTCTACTGTAAATAGATGCGTGTATAGACTTCTATTTATGTCAATACATAAATACAGGAAATTATTTATTATAGGCATATATCTGTGACTCTGTTTAGGATTGCACTGTAAAAATCTCTTGGGATTATGGAACTAGTTTCCTGGTTCTTTGTATTATGAGCACTGACATTGCTACTTTTATCTGAAACAAATACGTTTAAAATATTTCATTTGGTCTTTCCTATGCTTCCCTAAGGTCCATCATAATGTGAGATTTTTTTCATCCAGGGACAGAATTCCCATTCAGTATAATGACAACAACATTTAATTTATATACCGCCCTTCAGGACAACTTAATGCCCATTCAGAGTGGTTTACAAAGTGTGTGTTATTATTATCCTCACAACTATCACCCTGTCAGGTGAGGGAGGCTAAAAAAACTCTGAGAGAGCTATAACTGACTCAAGGTCACCCAGCTGGCTTCAACAGAGGAGTGGGGAATCAAACCCAGCTCTCCAGATTAGAGTCCTGCTGCTCTTAAGCACTATACCAAACTGGTGTAGGATCTGTGTCCAAATTTGGATTGTCCAAGCCTTTAGAGAGGGGTCATAATAACTCAGTAGTGGAGCACATGTTTCTATGCTAAAGGTCCCAAGATCAATAGCTGTCTTCTCCAGTTAAAGTTCCTTTGGATAGCATCACCAGGAATGACCTGAGCTTAAGGCCATGAACAGATGCTGCCAGCCACATTAGTGAATTAGTTGGACCAATGGTGTAACTTGGTATAAATGCAGACTCATATATGTTCTATTTTCTATTAACTTCTATTCACCATTTGTTTAAATGCATTCATCACAAATAATATATGGGCCAGGTTTCCAAGGTGGAAGTTCAGATATTTACCATTTGGGTCTTAATTTAGACACAAATACATATAATTGTATTATTTTGCTCTGAAATCTGTGCTTCTTGTTTCTTTTCCCTTGTACTTAATGCATTTTGCTTATAAAAAACTTGATTGCTAATTTCTCAAAACAGACATCACGTTACCCAAGTTGCACTAGGAAAAATCCCAGTTTGGAGGGATCCCCATCAAAAGTAGCTTCCAGTTTCACCCAGCCCATCGGGAGGTCTTGCCTCGGAGCCGGTGCTGGGTAGAAGTCCGTCGGAAGCATCAATGGCACTTGAGGTACGGGGGGACCCGGTTGTGGTAGCGGCGCTGGTTGCGCTGGCGGCGGCATCACCGGCTGGGCCGGGGGTGGTGGTCTCGGCTGGGCTGGCGGTGGCGCCCTCGGCTGGGCCGGTGGCTGCAGCCGTGGTCGGGCAGGCGGCTGAAATCTTGATCGGGCTGGTGGTGGCAATACCGGAGGTGCTGGCAGTAGCGGTTGAGGTGGAGGTGGCCGGTGCGGCTGAGTAATGACCGGCCGCTGAGGGGCGGGTTGGTGGGGTCGTAGTGGTGTAGGCCCCACCGGTTGGTTCGGAGGTGGAATTACGGGCTGCTCAAGTGGCAAACGTATCGGTTGCTGCAAAGGGGTTAGTTGCGGTCGAAGCGGAAGGGGCCGCAGCGGCGAAGGCCTGATGGGTGGTGGGCCGCGCGGGCTTGCCCCTCCCGGCGTCGTGTCTCTGGGACGCAAAGGCTGGTCTTGTGGCGCCGGTAGACCGTCCCTCGGGGTTTGCTGAATGGGAACCACTTCTAGCGGTCGTTGCGGTAATTCCTCCCCAGAAGGGGCCGGAGGCTCTTCCGTCTGATCCGGCCGAACTGTTGTTGGAGAAGCGGGAGGGGGTATCACCGTCGTCTCGGTTGGACGGGTTGGCTCTTCTTCCCCTTCTCTAGGCTCCTCTGCTGGAGTCTCCTCGGGAGATGGATCCCCGTCCGATTTAGGGGGTTCCGTCGGAGTCTCTCCAGGTACCTCAGCTGGAGTATCCCCGCTCGGCGGAGTTTCGTCTATTCTAGGGAGTTCCGCGGGCGATTCTCCCGGTTCTCCAGGGTAGGATTCCTCCTCTCCCGAAGGCAGCGGCTGCTGCGGGGCGTCCTCCACTGGATAGGACATAACACTTTGGAGGGTGGCGATTTGTACCGCCATTTCTTCAGGTGAGATTCTCTCTCCTGCCCCCATCGCTGAGATTAGGTGAATGGCATGAGCCAAACTTTCCTCCATATCGATCAGCCTAGCTTCCAACTGTTGCATTCGGCTAGGACCCGGTTGCCCCATCACGGAACCTCCCTCGGTTGTACTCACCGGGGAAAACGGCCCCCTGGGCGGAGGATCTCCTTGATCGACTCGCGATCTCGCTGCTAGAATTCCTTTGGCTAGGCCCGTCACTGCCGAGATGCCGGAATCTACAGCACGGGTGCGACTTTGCATTTGCACCCAACTTTGTTCAGGAACTTCCGTTGGCTCTTTCCATGGGGCAAGTTCCGAATAATCCCAACTCAGGGCACCGCGGCGAGATGTGTTCCCGTCCGTCTGTTCGGCCGTCCTGTTCCAAAACAGCCACGGTTGACTGCTATCCAGCTCAGGGACAGTCTCTAGGCTTCGGCGTCCGTCCATCGAAACTCTTGGATGTAGCCCTCCGGCCCGGCGCTCTCGCGTTTCTCGGGGTCTGGCTCCCCACTCCGACGGGGTGGGTAGCGAGATCAAGGGGAGAGCGGCAGCCGTCGGCCTTGTCCCCTCACTGCCGAGGTCGATGAGAGGTGGTGTAGACGTCGAAGCTCCGGCCCCGGCTGGCACCTGAGATTCTTGGGGTTGCGCTGTTTGACTGTCGGGGGACGCATACGGATCAAACAAAGGATCCCTGTCCGGGACTACCTTGGATTCCGCTGGGCCCGACTCAGGCATGATTGGTAACAAAATGTCAGCTTGTGGCTAGATAAGGCTCTTCCTACAGGTTCCCTTTCAAAAGCAAACAAGAGTCCATTGATTGAATAAGGAAACTTTACTGCAGAAAAGGTCCATTATAGTCCACTGTCCTGAATAGGAGACTCAGGATGGTACACAGTCATTGTTACCAATGAAGGGCAAAGCATGAGGTACAGAGTAACAGTTCCCATCTGCATCAACCTCCCCCCACAGTTCTCAAAACAACATCTTTCAGTCTTGGGAAGCTGCTCTCCGTCAAGGCCAATGCCTGGTGGAACGGTGTTAGACAAAACAGTCTCCTCCGGTGGGAAAGCTGCCTGGGAACTGGTGCACCTGTGGGGAAAGCACTTAGACACTAGAAACATTAGAAAATGGAGTCAGTACAGTTTAAATATGCACTGGACCTGACAGAGGGCAGAGCACAGTGCTGTGATCCTTCAGCAGTTGCCTCTGCTGCTGCTGCTGAACATGCTCTACATCAACCAAGCACGAGACGCAGACTGAGACTGTCAAGCAGTGGAGCCACCTTATACGTCATCTGGCTTCAACTCCCTCACAATACCTGGATGCCTATAAACGAGGGACTGCCCCTTCTGCTTCCAAGGCAGCAAAGGCCAACACCTAGCCATAACAGCCAATGACTGCAGCCAGGGCTGCCACATTGATTCCAATTGCACACAAGAACAAAAAATGCAATTCTTCCTTTTTGCGTTTAAACTCAATGACTGCATAGGTGTAAATTTGTATAGCAGTGTATTAGAAAACAATGCACAGTAATCCTGTTATTACTTATAATACCCACATGTCTTGTAAACTAATAACAGGAATTGCATTGAATCTTGCATACACAGTTCAAAAAATCTCCTTTTATGTTCTATTTTACCCTTTAAACCCAATTAGATACCCACTAATAGCAAACATTTTATTGCCTGGCTTCTGTTTTGCTGCAAGTAGTCATTGGTGATTTAACCTGACCAAAGTCAATGGAGGTATCCTAGATCAGTAGGGTTCAGAATAACATACCCCTGATTTAAAATGTTTAAAAATGTCTACTGTAAATAGATGCGTGTATAGACTTCTATTTATGTCAATACATAAATACAGGAAATTATTTATTATAGGCATATATCTGTGACTCTGTTTAGGATTGCACTGTAAAAATCTCTTGGGATTATGGAACTAGTTTCCTGGTTCTTTGTATTATGAGCACTGACATTGCTACTTTTATCTGAAACAAATACGTTTAAAATATTTCATTTGGTCTTTCCTATGCTTCCCTAAGGTCCATCATAATGTGAGATTTTTTTCATCCAGGGACAGAATTCCCATTCAGTATAATGACAACAACATTTAATTTATATACCGCCCTTCAGGACAACTTAATGCCCATTCAGAGTGGTTTACAAAGTGTGTGTTATTATTATCCTCACAACTATCACCCTGTCAGGTGAGGGAGGCTAAAAAAACTCTGAGAGAGCTATAACTGACTCAAGGTCACCCAGCTGGCTTCAACAGAGGAGTGGGGAATCAAACCCAGCTCTCCAGATTAGAGTCCTGCTGCTCTTAAGCACTATACCAAACTGGTGTAGGATCTGTGTCCAAATTTGGATTGTCCAAGCCTTTAGAGAGGGGTCATAATAACTCAGTAGTGGAGCACATGTTTCTATGCTAAAGGTCCCAAGATCAATAGCTGTCTTCTCCAGTTAAAGTTCCTTTGGATAGCATCACCAGGAATGACCTGAGCTTAAGGCCATGAACAGATGCTGCCAGCCACATTAGTGAATTAGTTGGACCAATGGTGTAACTTGGTATAAATGCAGACTCATATATGTTCTATTTTCTATTAACTTCTATTCACCATTTGTTTAAATGCATTCATCACAAATAATATATGGGCCAGGTTTCCAAGGTGGAAGTTCAGATATTTACCATTTGGGTCTTAATTTAGACACAAATACATATAATTGTATTATTTTGCTCTGAAATCTGTGCTTCTTGTTTCTTTTCCCTTGTACTTAATGCATTTTGCTTATAAAAAACTTGATTGCTAATTTCTCAAAACAGACATCACGTTACCCAAGTTGCCATTCACGTGGAGGCCCTGTAACAAGCAAAGAAGTCCTCTTGGTGGACCATAACAAACATATATATTGCAGTGGGTATTTAAAACAATATTTTGGGATCTTTAACCTGTGTATACCAAGGTCTAGATCCAGCCCAGAACGCATAATAAAAAGGGGAAATAAACACTATTAAAATGAAAAGAGTTTTTATTGAGATAACATAAGCCAAATTAAACAACTGTTCCAATAAAAAAGAGAGAGATTTCAAAGCAGCAAACCAAAACACTCTTTCCCTAATAGCTACCTGTCTATAAGGGAAAACAAAAGGGAGAGAAATAAAACATATGCGTCTGATCCTCCGCATAGGAAATGGATGACAGGGTCATGGCCCCTGCCATAAGCTACATTTTATAAGCTTAATGGTTTAGCAGCCCCTGCCATACTTTATGGACTTAATGTTGACTATTATGCTGAGGTTTGATATTTGTTGTCATGCTGTGTAAAATCTTGTGTGTAAACGATCCTGTTAGCTGACATGGCAGAGAAGCTTATCTGACAATGTTGAAATTTTAGCAAGAAAAGAGCCATTGCCATAGATACATAACCTTGACATTCTGGAGTTTATAAAAACATTCTCTTAGCTCGCATTCCTGTAGATATCTACTGTAGCTAGATTCCTTCCCATTCACTGTAGATAGATTCACCGTAGATAGAAGTGGGGAATGGGGCTGTGCTTAAATGTCTATATATACTGGGTATTGAGAACAAGACTTTATTCTTCACAAAGAACATTTTGGGATGCTGAACTGGAGATCATCAATAAATCTTTAACTCATAAAGTTAAACACATCCTAATATGAAAAAAGAGGGGAAACCCCCTACTTACAAGGTACTGCTGAAGCCTAGCGGTATATTAAAAGACTTAAAAGAAATGACAGATTTAGACATTGAATTGGGATGGTGGGGCCAGGCACAACTAGAATCTAGATATAAAAAAGATAAGATAATGCGCTTCTATGAAAAGGATGAGAATATTAATATGATAATGTGTGGTCCCAGTGTTAAAATGATAAAGAAAACATATAGTATGCTTCTAAATGAAAACTACAGGGGGAAGAAGTTAAGACACAAGGATAAAATGGGCAGAGAACGTGGGACATACAATTGATCTAGAGCAGCGGTCACAAATGTGGAAGGGCAATTTAAGGATGACAAAATCAGCTTCTTTGAAAGAAAATATTTATAAAATGTTTTATAGGTGGCATTTAACTCCTATTAAGATAGCTAAAATGTCCTTAAATACGTCAAATAAGTGTTGGAAATGTGAGAATACCCCGGGTTCATATTACCATACGTAGTGGACATGTAAAAAAGCAGTAGAGTTCTGGAAGATGGTTCATAAGATGACTCAACAGATACTTAAGATTTCATTGCCTCTGAAACCAGAACTATTTTTATTAAACCACATATTGGTTCCAGTTAATAAAAAACAAAAACATCTGATGTTGAATATAATCAGAACAGCCAGGATACTATACGGGAAACTTTGGAAAACGACAGCCATCCCAACACAAGAAAACCTGGTCGAAAGAACTCTTGAGACAGCTGAAATGGATAAATTGTCGAGTTTATTGAAAGATGTGGACAATATAATACATAATGACATTTGGGACCCATTTTATAGCTGGATACAAAAGAAGACTGAAGAAACGTAGCTTTTAGTTAAGATAAAGACTTTTATGGACGTTATTTAAAATGAATGGAAAAATTTGTAAACAAATAGCTGATCTGCAGAACATATTGAGGTGACAAGAAATATATTAGATTGAACAGTGCAATGTATTAGTGATATAATATGAAATCTTTTTTCCCCATCCCTCTTTAGTCTGTATCCCCATTTTCTTAATAAAAATAAAATTCAAATAAATAAATAAATAAATAAATAAATAAATAAATAAATAAATAAATAAATAAATAAATAAGTCTTTAACTCATGCAGTCTTGGACTCTTGCAGTGAACTTATTGAGATTTAACTGGCAGATCCTTACAGCAGGGCGGTCCTGGGTGAAGTGGCAAAGCAGCACAGCAAAGCAGATCTGTGGAGAAAGAGAACAACATAAAGTTAGGGGTAACGAGATGAGCTCCAAACTTGCTACAAAAATTGAGGGCTAAAGCCTGACATTTTATATCCTTTTGCCAGAAATTAGGAGTTAAAGAACTATTGGTATCTAAATGGGAAACTAAAATTAAAAACTAATTTAGCTTCTAGAGACGAGTGGGGATGGAATGATGAGATTATATTAAAATTGTAGAGAAGAGTTTTCTTGATATACTTAGAGCATAGAGCATGATATACAAAAATGGCAAGAATGACCAAAAATGGAAGTACTTTCCTGAGATAGAATAGTGGCAAAAGGAAGGGAGAATTTTTTTTTTGAAAATTTTTTTATTGGATTAGATTATAATATTATTCAAGACATACATTGCCCCCTTATAAATCTATTTCTAACCCCCTCCCTTTCCTCCCCCCTTTTTTGTTGACTTCCAACAGTTTTCCAACCCTAAGTCTATCTTATTATTTAATTACTTAATATCTCATATATCCTATTATACACACATTTAATACTCTTTTCTCTAAGCTTGTTTGATCTCTACTAAAAATACTCTATAATATAGATCTCCCTTTGGATGCCTCCATTAAACCACATATTCTACATAAAATAATACTAACATAATAATATATATTAGCAATCAAGATATTAAAAAAAATATAGCATTGTATTCATTTTACTTTCCAATCACCTATGTTCTTTACTTTCCACAATCATCCTAGCTCTAATATTAGCTTAGACTCTAATATTCTATTACTCATCCATCTTTTACTATTTCTTATACTAAGCTTCTTTTAAATCTGTAAGGTAATTGTTATATTCAAATATCCCATATATACTTTTTACTTAAGCTATATATTGTAAATAATATCTAACTACCTTATTCTTATATATCCATAATGAAACATCCAATATTTAGCACTCTATAATTTTTGATTTTATCATAACTCCATTAATAGCTTAGATTTTTATAATTAAATTCCCCCCTTCCCGGTAAAGTCACTTCTCTCTTCCTCTGTTACATTTCAGTAATTCTCGAACTGCCACAGTTCTCCTTTCACGTCCCATTTTTTTTCTAAATATTGTTTCAATTTCTCCCAGTCTGCGTTATACTGTCCTGGATCAAGGTCTTTAAGTTTTCTAGTCATTTTATCCATCTCAGCCATGTACAACAATTTGTACATCCAATCTTCTATAGTTGGTATTTCTTGTACTTTCCACTTCTGCGCATACAAGAGTCTCGCTGCTGTAGTCATGTAAAATAACAATGTTCTATACCTTGTTGGAACATCTTCCATGATATCATGATATAGTCTTAGATTGGGCAGTTGCAATCCACCTCTCTCTTTAGCATCCTGTAATACTTTCATTTTTACACAAGGTTTCTTGCCTGCCCACACAAAGTTCGATATTTTCCTTTGCCGTTTTTCAAATTGTTTGGAGTCTCGGATAATTGGAATTGTTTGTAGCAAGAACATCACTCTTGGCAATACATTCATTTTCACTGCTGCAATTCTTCCCAACCATGACAAATTTAACCTATTCCATTTTATCAAATCTCTCTCTATTTGTATCCACAGTTTCTCATAATTATTCTTGAATAGGTCTATATTTTTCGCAGTCAGTTCAATACCCAGATATTTTACCTTATTTGTTACTTCACAGTCCGTTATTTCCATTAGTTCTTGTTGTTTCTGTTTGGACATATTCTTACATAATATCTTTGATTTCCTCTTATTTACAAAAAATCCAGCCAAGTCTCCAAATTCCTTTATTTTCTCCATCACCTTCGGCATATTCTCAATTGGATCATCCACAATTAACATTATGTCATCGGCAAACGCTCTGAACCTTGTAGGAAAACTCTTTTATTTTTATTCCTCGGATTGCATCGTTTTCCCGTATTTGAATCATCAATATTTCCAAAACCAAGATGAATAACAATGGTGACAAAGGGCAACCCTGTCTTGTACCTTTACTTATTATCAGTTTTTTAGTCACCTCATCATTCACCACAATTGCTGCACTCTGGTCCCTATATATTTCTTTCACTGCTCGTATGAACTTTTCACCCATTTGCAGCTTTTCCATAGTGGCAAACATAAAGTCCCAGTTCAAGCTGTAAAAAGGAAGGGAGAATTGATGAGATTAGGAAAAGCTAGGATTGAGCTGGTTGACACTGGTCCTTTTGCCTATTGTGCTGGAAACTCTTGGGTCATTCATTAGGGCCTAATTGTGTAGAGAAGAAGCTTATATTGAAAAGGGGAGTTTTCCTGGCTTTCATAAAAGTTAAAAATGCCTCCAGGAGGAGATTTGGAGACACACAGGCCTACGGCTGGGTGAATTACTCGATTAAAGAAAAAACAGAAATCTTCCTGTATTGTCGCTAAAATAAGGGTAGGAACTAGCTGGGTCAATCCAATGCTCATTGTCTGGGATAGAGATGGGCATGAAATGAAATATGAACCAAAATTTGTGATGAACCAGGCTGGTTTGTGATTCATAAACAAGTGGTTCATTAGATCCCATTTCTGACGAACCACCATGAACTTTAGGCTGGTTCGTTTGTTTTGTTTTTCAGTTCATTGCTGCAGACAGCCTGGCGCCCATCTATCAGTTTCCTAGGCAACAGGGGATGGACTTCCTGCAGAACTTCTGCTGACCTGAAAGTGACCTTCTGCTGACCCGGAAGTGGTGATTTGCTGGCCCAGAAGTGACATTTTCACCAACCAAAACAAACCAATTTGTGAACCAGGGCAGATTCGTGAAAGTTCGTGATGAAACATGAATCACGTGGTTCATTTTTTTCTGGTTCACGCCCATCTCTAGTCTAGGAAACTTGGGTCATTCATTAGGGTCAAATTATTCAGGGAATAGGCTCCAAAGTCCTTGGGAAGAATGGCCCCCCAGTTTAATCAACCTGAGGTGGGCTTTAAGGAGGAGCAGGTTTGTATTCCATTGCTGCTTAACAACTTACCACCTTGTCCTTGGCATGGCTGCCACTTAACAAGTCACTCCTGTTTACTTCAGAAGGGCACAGATGCCATGCAAGCCCATCTTAGAACCAAAATGGGGGTTAAAAATAGGAGTCCCTATAAGATGAGGATTCTGGGGGCTACAATCAGGCCAATAGTAGTAACGAGTTAAGACTCATAAGGACTTGCAGGGGGCATCTCATTTTGCACTCCACCAGTCTGTCCTCTTTTCCTTCCTTGTCCCTGTAGCCTCTCTCTCTCCCTTTTTCTGTTTCCTTGTCTCCTTCCCACCCACTTTTGTCTGTTCCCATCTTTACTTTTCCTCCTCCCAGCAGCCTCTCCCCTATAGCCTAGTTGTGTGTGGGGGGGTGTTGAACAGTAGGAAGTAGCCAGGTTTGGTTCAGTCATACAAGTCATATGGTCTCAAGTCACCTGGTGGTTGCTGCCAGATCTGACCCTAATGAGTCCTCCCTCGAAGGCCAAAACAGTCCTGGAAAGTGCCCTGCCACTTCCCCCTGCCTTTTACTGACAAAAAGCAAGCCTAGCAAGTAAATTGTTATGGTTGCGTAGCAACAGCCACTGATGGCATCTGGTTAAAGCTATAGGACATCCTTGTATTATCTTGGAGGGTTTGGTAATTATCCTTTTTTTTTAAGTTTTCAGATTTTTATGTAAAACTTGGGTCATTTTTCAGGTGTGTAGGAAGGTTGGTTTTGTCTGTTTACAGCTCCAGTCTCCAAATTTAAGCATCTTTACTATTAGTATACTAGCAACAAAGGATGTTGTGTCAAAAAATACAATGGGTTCTAGCAGGGCCATGCCATCCCGCTGCAGGGCCGGTTGCTCAGCCTTCCCAAGGCCCTGAAGCCCTCCAGAGAAGCCTGCTATGGTGCCACACCCCTCCCAAGGCCCTGCAGATGCCCTGTGCAACATCAGGGATGGTTGGCACAGCCCCGCAGCCCTCTGGAGGCCCAAAACTACAGCAGAGAGGCCTGGTGTGTCCCCACAGCCTTCCAGAGGGCCCACAACAGCAAGGAGGCTGCTGCAGTGATGGAGTATCCCAGCCGTCCAGAAGCTGTGCTGTCAATGAGTCACTTTTTATCCTGGTGCACCTGCACAGGTGCACCAGGATAAAAAGTAAGTCGTTGCCAATACAGCTTGCCTTTTATATTGTAGGATAAGATGGTGAGTAATATAATTCTACTGGTTTATGTCCAATAGAATTAACAGAAAATCCAAGATTTTGGTATTATGGCTGAAAGAAAAACTTCAACCAATAATGTGCTATGAATATTTTGTAATGGAACATGAAGTTCTTATGCAAGGACTTCTTTTCAGGTAGCAAAAAAGACCTGGTTTCAATAGGTCTATGGTGAAAGTGGTTATCATGGTGAATCCTTTTGTTCCTCTTGATTCAAGGACATATTCTCACGTGGTTATCATGCTCTTATGAACCTCAAGCCAGAGAGAGAGAGGGATTTCTTTTCATTGTTACAGGGGAGGGTTATTCCAGAGTGTTTTCTAACTATCTTTTTTTTTAATTACAAGAATATGTATTTTACCTTACCAAATTCGCCCTGTTACGATGTTATAATAGTTATAATAATATAGATATTAATATAGATCCATTCATTAAAATTAGTGTTCTTAGAAAATATATATAATACATGAATTTAAAGTCATTAAATTGTTGCCTGTCCCCTTCTATTTGTAAAGCTGACCATTTCTCAGCTGTTTTTACAAGATCAAGCCAATAAATAAAGAAATAAATTCCCCCTCTGTAGGGTTTTCATCCTCATAAATGAATATTAGATTTACAGTATCTATGCCAAGAAATAGATACAAATAATCTGTGTAATCAATTTATTATGTATAACTATGAAAAACAACATTTCAAAAAACTTATATTCAATTTGTAGCCTGATTCAATATCAAATCTAAAGGCAGAAAGGAACCAGGAGCCACAAAAATAATTGGTGGCTAGTGTCAACCTAACTGGCAGTTCTCTGAGTCAATGTACTATCTATCATTACTCTCCCCCACACACACCAAAAAATCCACCCCATTTCTTCAAATACCATCATCCCACACTGTACAAGATTGGTTGGCTTGGGTGCCTTCCCATATCCACAGTTGTCTTTGGGTGCCTGTCACTTTAAAACAGCATAAGCATCATCTCACATTAATCCTGCTAACATTTGCCAACTGTGGGTTGGGAAATTCTGGGAGATTTGGGGGTGGAGTGTGGGGATAGTGGTGTTTGGAGAGGGGAGAGACTTCAACAAGGTGTAATGCCCTAGAGTCCACCCTCCAAAGCAGTGATTTTTTTCCAGGGGAACTGATTTCTCTGGCCTGGAGTTCAGTTGTAACTCTAGGAGAATTATATAGTAACCCTATGGTTAGACATGAGTAAGGCCTCATCAGTCCCTCAGGCCACGTATATTTAACACTAGCTTCCTCTGACACATCATGGCAGAGCAGGTAAAAGAAAATATTCTAGGCCAAACCACCCTCCCTAATACTGCTTAGCTCAGTAGCAACCAGCAAATCCCACATGAAATGAAATGGTGAACACGAAATGGTGAACTAAGGTGAGCTAGACAGCAAGAAGGCTATATTTATAGCCCCAGACTTCCACCCCCTCCAATTGGTTCCATAGATAAACAGCTCTTATTCCCAGCCCCCAAGGTGTTCACTGATTTTAATGTGTCCAAAGCAAGTAAATTGCATGTCTCAAGTAAGGATATGCAACAAGAAGTATGGTTTTAACTAATTTATTTAAATGGATGATCTATATCATACTTTATTAAAATATACTGTGTTTTGCTGCTTTGCTCTGGCTGCCATTATTTCAGCAAGTCCACTAGGGCTCCAGAATTGACCAGTGATTATATCAGCCTTGTTTGTCCTTGCCTACATATCAAATGTGCTGAGAGGAGCCAAGTTTCACCCCCTCCACTAATGTGCCATCATTAAAAGATTTAGAATGATGCTGCTCAATAACAAGGGAGCTCCTTCCAAACCCAGCCCATCATAAAATACATGATGATACAGAACAACCGTCCATCCCACCCAGTTTTTCATGGTGCTCATCAATATATCCCTGCCTATCCTGAGAAACCCACCCCATTCCCGCTAAATTAGTTATTGCCTAACCGATCAATCAACAAGGCCTACTTAAACAAACAAACCCCCCAAGACACCATGAAGCTTGTGAAAATCGTCTTCCTAAACTCAGCAATTCCTGGTTAGTGTTGTGGAGCAACCAGTCTGTGGAGACAACTCTGACCCTCTGATGAAGAGCAGCTGGATTCTATGCCTATCAGCCACCAGCCAGCTACAGCTGAGCAATCAGACAAGGAATCTCAGTTATGAGATGCATGTTCCATCCCCCTGCCTGGAGCTGACAGTTCAGGAGCAGCCAGCTGCCCCACCTTCTCCAGGATCCCCAGGTCTGCAAGAACAACATCTGTACGGGTGTAGTGAAGAGTTACAGTTCCAGCACAGGTCAGCACGCCTCAGTGCTCAAAACTGGCAGAGGAAGGAGAAACATCACCAGAGGAGATGTGAGGCAGGTGTCACCAGTGTGATGTAGGGCTCAAAACATATAAAAATATGGGGGAGGAGCCCATCAGCATGGCTTCAACATATTCCCTTAGACACTGACCTGCTGCTGTATCAGACTTGCTTCTTGGCCTACTTATACAACCCTGTACAGGTGGTAACAACTGGTAACATGGGATCAGACACCAGGAGGGGAGGGAGGGAGGAGGGGGGTGTTCTGTGGCTATGGGAACTCCAATCTCAACCCTGCAAACCCTGTTAGGCAGTTCTGATGGCCAACCACAGACCTCCTGCATTTCTCAATCAGACCTCTGCATATAAAAGGCACTGCACTCTCAGTTCTGGTTTCACTTTCAGCAAGCAGTGGAGTGGGAGAGAGCTGTTATAGTCTTTGGGGAGAGAGAGAGGGAGAATGCATTGGAACTGGGCTTTTTTCTATGTGTGGTGAGTGGGATAGGGAGCTATCCCCTCTGGTTCCAGGGCTGCTGCCAGGCCCTGGGGCCAAGCTCAATGGGCACCTTGGACAACAGCTCACATTATTATCAGTGCCTGATCTGGCAGTCAGGCTTGTGGGTGTGCTGGGCTAGGGCTCTAGCCTCAGACTCCGGTTCCAGGGCTGCTTCTAGGCCCTGGGGCCAAGCTCAGTGGACACCTTGGTTGAGGGCTCACATTATTATCAGTGCCTGATCTGGTGGTCAGGTTTGTGGGTGTGCTGGGCTAGGGCTCTAGCCTCAGCCTCCGGTTCCAGGGCTGCTGCCAGGCCCTGGGGCCAAGCTCAGTGGGCACCTTGGTTGAGGGCTCACATTATTATCAGTTCCTGATCTGGTGGTCAGGCTTGTGGGTGTGCTGGGCTAGGGTTCTAGCCTCAGCCTCTGTTTCCAGGGCTGCTTCCAGGCTCTGGGGCCAAGCTCAGTAGGCACCTTGGCTGAGGGCTCACAGTGTTCTCTCCTTTTCTGTCCTCCTTAATTTTAGTTTTGTGGCACAATGCGTCTTCCTGTTGTGGTGGCCGCCATGGGTGGTTGTGGGGTGAAGTGCAATTGCAGTCCCTCCTGCTTTCCTTGTGGAAAGCAGTACCTGGTGTGGCTCGAAGGCAGCAGAGAATACTCTTGCTCCCCCCAATTCACCTATGGGGGCCGTAGAGGAGGCCAAAGAGATCTTTCTGCTGGGGCGAAAGGATCTCTCTCAACATTTTGAGGAGAGGGTGGGTGATGGATCCCTGGAGGAATGGTTTGTGTTTTATGAAACATCCCTCCTGCACCCATCCCAAACTCTTGGTGGTGTCCCTGCTTGCAGACCACCTCCCACTCCATCGTTCATGGCCAGCTCCACAGCGCAGCCTGTAATCATTCATCATCCTTCCCCTGGGACAGTTAGTGGTCCACGTTTCAATGTTTCTGTATGGAGGCAATTTCAGGCCCTTCCTAATGACCCCTATGTGGTATGGTGCCATGACTGTGATATCCTGGTGCACAGGGCCAAAACCCCAAAGCACCTATTGTTGATGGCCCTGACTTGGCACCTGAAGACACACCACTCGAGCCTGTGGTCTCCATCCTCGCCCAGCAAAACATCCTTTGGGGGGAGAAAGGGGGCAGCCAGCTCTTCTGAGCGGCGATCAGTGGGAGGGTCACCGGAATCCACCCCAAGCAAGAATTCTTGCCCTGAGGGTGATGCTAGTGGGAGGGGAGCACTCAGGCAGGCCGCGCTCATGGAGGTTGTCCCCTCGGGGTCTGGGACAGCGCCACTTACAACAGTGAGGTTGATGGCTCAGGAGGCAGGCCTTAGCATCTTGGCAGAGATGATGGCCCTACATGGATTTCCCATACCCATCATGGAGTGCATGGGGTTTCGCAGGCTACTAAAGTATCTTGCCCCTTGGTTCTCCATGCTGTCGAGTCCTGTGGGTATCTCAAATGAGGGCTGGCACATTTGGGTCAGGTTTAGCCAGGCCCACTCCCACTGCTAACAGGCTTCTTCTTTTTTTTTAAGAAATTTTTATTGGGTGAGTAAAAATTAATATTACAGATTTTCAATTAAAACCCTCACTTCCATATTCTCCCACCCTTTCCCCTCCCCCCTTAATCTAAGACTTCCAACAGTTTTCCAACCCGCTGTCTGAATCTACTACTTATATCCCCTTTTCTATTCTTAACTATCTTAACACACTAGTAAAATAGATAATATATATTAGATTGAACAAAACCTAACATCAAACTATCAGTTACATTATGTTTCTAACTTA
Source organism: Eublepharis macularius (assembly GCF_028583425.1). Classification (NCBI taxonomy): domain Eukaryota; kingdom Metazoa; phylum Chordata; class Lepidosauria; order Squamata; family Eublepharidae; genus Eublepharis; species Eublepharis macularius. The sequence goes on from NC_072792.1 coordinate 124,319,928, forward strand.
GCTCCTCTCTTCTCTTGTAAAGATCAGTATCTCCTACTTTCTGCAAAATTAATAGTTATCTAACAACCATAACTATCCCTTTACGTCCCACTTCTTTTCCAAATACTGTTTTAGTTTACCCCAGTCATTAAGAAATTCTTCTGGATTCTGTTCTCTCAACTTTCTCGTCATGTTATCCATTTCTGCCATGTACAGCAATTTTTGTATCCAATTTTCAATAGATGGTACTTCTTGCGTCTTCCACTTCTGAGCATATAAAATTCTTGCTGCTGTTGTCATATAGAATAATAAAGTTCTTTGTTGCCTGGGAATCTCTTCTAATTTCAGATTTAGCAACAACAGTTCTGGGTTCTTATTTATTGGCATTTGTAAAATTTCAGTCATATCTCCCCAGAACTGCTTTGCTACCTCACAGGTCCACCACATATGATATAATGAACCTTCATGATTTTTACATTTCCAACACTTGTCTGACATTTTGTTGTTCCCATATGCTATTTTCTTCGGCGTTAGGTACCATCTATATATCATCTTATAAACATTTTCTTTAATATTGGTACAAGTCGATATCTTCAATGTATTTTTCCACAAGTAATCCCATGCCTCCATTGTTATGTCTCTATTACAATTTATGGCCCACTTCACCATCTGGACTTTAACAGTTTCGTCTTCTGTATACCATTTTAACAAAATCTTATAAACTTTAGAAATCTTTTTCTTGCCTTCTTGTAGTATACCACTGCTAACAAGCTTCTGATGCCTTGCGAGGCCTTCCTGGCACAGTCAGATCATCATGACACCTCTTTTCTGCGAAGGCAGGAAAGTGGGTGATGCTGGTGGCAGCCTCCTTTGGGCACTTGCAGAACAGCTCAGGAGTTTTTGCATATGTAGTTGAGCCACACGGTGCCCCTATCCAATGCAAACACTGTGCCATCTGAGCAGGGGGGAATGGGTCCCTCGACTCATGTCCTTTCCGCAAAGGCAGGAAGATGGCCCAGGTCAGCTGCTGCTGCTGTCCCATTTCTGTCTTTCCCTCTCTGGAGCCACTCTGACCCATCCAAGCAATGCCTCCTGTCCCGTCCATCCCCTCCTTTCTGTGAAGGCAGGAAGGCGGTTGGTGTCTGGCGGTGCCTCCCTAATTGTTACGAGTAGTGCCTGTACTGCCTGCACAGGTGAGGTGCCTCAGAGTGGTGTGGAACTTCTCTGCTCCCCCCCCTCATTTCTTGGGAATGCTGTTCCCTCTTTCTACCTCTCCCTCTGTGGAAGCACTCCGACCCTTACGAATGACATCTCCTGTCCTGCCCATCCCCTTCTTTCAGCGAAGGCAGGATGGCGGGTCATGTCAGCCGCCACTTCATGAGGGACTATCCTGTTACTGCTCCCTCCTTGGTCATGAAGGGCAGCTCGGTTGCAATTGCACAGCCGATTGTACCATATAGGGATACAGGTAGTTGCATGGCATGGTGGCTCCCCTGTCATCGGGACTGACTGGACCCCTTTGAGCCGGGGGGAATGAGTTCCACAACTCCCGTCCTTTCCACAAAGGCAGGAAGGTGGGCAATGGCAGCTGCTTCCACTGCCCTATTTCTCCCTCTTCCTCTCTGCGACTACTCCGACCCCTCCCAACTACCTCTTGCTTGGTAACTTTCCATTTACCAGTCCATACCTCTCCCTCTCAGGTACTGCCATGAGTCCCTTCCCCACCACTTGCAGCTCCCCATCCCCTCCTTTCTGTGATGGCAGGGAGGTGGTTGATGCCAGCAGCCGCTGATTCAAGGTCTTCCAGGCACTGTCACAGGATCTTCCAGGTGCAGCTTGTCACCGCGGCTGGAACCCCTTGGTCCCCCTCTCCCACTCTGACCACTTTGTGTTCCCTCTTTCCTCTTCTCCATCTTGGGTACTGCCACAAGTCCCTTCCCCACCATTTGCAGCTCCCCATCCCCTCCTTTCCGTGATGGCAGGGAGGTGGTTGATGCCAGCAGCCCCTGACGGATCAGGGTCTTCCAAGCCCACTTGCTGGATCTTCCAGGTGGGGCTCATCGCTGTGGCTGGAACCCCTTGGTCTCCCTCTACTTAAACCACCCAGCAGCCACAGTCATCAACCACCTTGCTGCATAAAAGGATAGTCTCTCTGCCTCCAACCTGGAGGCCTGGTGGGCAGGCACATTGGGGGTGCTGCCAGAAAGTGGCCAGACCCCCCTGCCCCCTGAGGGGCGGCAGCACACCACCACCTCCCCACGCCCACCAGGCCCGGTGGCCACAGTCATCAACCACCTTGCTGCATAAGCGGTTAGTCTGTCCGCCTCCGACCCAGAGGCCTTGTGAGTGGGAACAAGGTGGGTGCCTCTGGCAAGCAGTCAGACCCCCTGCCTCCTGAGGGGAGGCAGCACACCACTGCCTCTCCACACCCGCCAGGCCCGGTGGCCGCAGGTGTCACCCACCTTGCTGCATAAGTGGATAGTCTGTCCGACTCCGATCCGATGGCCTGGTGGGCAGGCACATGGGGGGGTGCTGCCAGTGAGTGGCCAGCCCCCCTGCCCCCTGAGAGGAGGCAGCACACCACCGCCTCCCTGCTCCCGGCAGGCCCTGTGGCCACAGGCATCACCCACCTTGCTGCATAAGCAGATAGTCTGTCTGCCACCGACCCGGAGGCCTGTTGGGTGGGCACATTGGGAGAGCCACCGGCCAGTAACCAGACCCCCTGCCCCCAAGAGGGGAGGCGGCCTGCCTTCAGGTCCACTGCACGGGGCCAGTGTGAACTGGACTGGAGAGGGTGGCTCCGTTGGTATTGAATGGGAGTTTCTTGGTGGTGTTGAATTTGGGAACGTATAACTCTAAGATCCATACTGCAATCTTCACCAAACTTGGATAATGGCTGGAGAAGAGCTTGCTGCACATTCCCTGTGAATATGGGCTCTTTAAGTGCTAAAGGGGCCTCTGTCAGACTATGGAATCCCAGTTATCTAGAGTCCGTCTCCCCCCCTCTTGCAAGAAGCACAAGGTTTCTTGGTTCCAAAAGGTTTATTGAAAGACTATGCTCAGGATACAGGTGTCCATAATCCAAAGGCTTTTGAGGCCCTTGGCTGAACGAAAGCTTTGTTGAGAATGGCATGCAAAGCGAAAGTTACAATATTTCAAACACCCATTCCCAGCCTCCCCCCAGTCCCGTCTGCGAAGGCATGAGAAGACGAGGACATCAAGGTCGTTGGCTGGACTGGATAGATAAGGACTCTTCACTCCCATGGGTACAAGCGGCCTGGACGACACCTGAGCCTGGAGGGAGGAAAATTACACAACTACTGATTATAACACAAGTCAACATGGCGTAACTCTGGCTAGAGAACTGACATCCTGACAGCCTCTCTGGCACTGATGAACACCAAACACTGAACATGTTCAGTAATAGGACATGTTCGGATCCGGTCGGCTGTTCGTGTTCATCGTCGGGAACATACACCAAACAGCCTGTTCGCGTTCCCCCCCCCCATTTGTTCCCATGTCTAGATCCAGTCTCTGAATACAAAACTGTTTTTTAGGTTTTCCATTTACTCAACCCAGTGGTTTCAGTTGATCTCATTATGCTAACATCTTCATAACAAGGAATAGTGCACCAAATAGAATAAATATAGTTCAGATACTTCTCTGTCTCCAAATGGGGCTACTATTATGAAAAATTAAATAAAAGGATTTTTTAAAAAAAATTACAGAAGAGTCTAGTGGGTGCTTCATATGTGTTGACAATATTTAAACATTTTGTTTAGGTGAGTTTGTTCCTTCCTTTACAAGCTTTTAAAATTTTCTCTGCATTGTATAGCACCTGTGTTTTATAGTAAAATTTTTAATATAAGGGTTACTTGTCTACGTCTAGTACTGAAGCATATAGTCATTCATAATCTCAGTGTATAAGACATGCTTTGAATATTTTAATGCTAATCCCTAACTACTAACTGATTATACTTTTTATTTCTTGTTAAGTTTTTCTTTTTAAAAAAACTGCCACAGGTTTAAATTGTTTAATATGACTGAGTCATGTATTGGGCTTTCTTTTAGTCTTCTGGGAAAGTTCAAATTTTGTTCTGAAGGAATTTCTTCAAAAATGCACTCTTTTAGTATGAAATTGAATTGCTAGAGCTTCAGATGAATTAGTCCAGCTGCCCACTCTAATCTAAAAGAGGCCATCTGTAATCCAGCATGACAATAAAACTAATCCAGCTAGAGAACACTGAACGCTAAATCAATAGAAATGAAAAAGAACCAACACTGTCTGCACCAGTGTGGGTGACAAAATGGTTTCTTCCTCTTCCTTTAAAAAAATAAAAATAATTAAATATAATTGTCTATAAGAGAAATAGTCATCTCTATCATACGGTTATTGCTTTTTCATGTAGTTCTGATATCCTTCCTAAGAGTGTTCATAGAAAAATTGTGTTTCCCTAAACCCTTTTAAAAGCCTTTTATTTATTTATTTCATTTGCATGCTCCAAATGTTGTTACTGATGAGGAGATTTTATAAAACCTTCTTCCAAGAAATAATGAAGCTGTTTTCCACATACCCATATCTTTTCCCCTGAAACTGTTTAATTTTCAAACTCATATATATGTATATCCTACAGAAAGAAACAATCTTTTTTATTTTTACAGAACTCAAAGTATTATTTCTTTTTGTTGCTGTTGTTGATTCTAAACCCACTTCTTTTTCTTACTGTAAAGATTTATAAGTTCCTGAAGCTTTGAGAGATGTAGGATGAAAAAGAATCCCCAATGATATTACCAAAATCCAATATATTGTGCTATTACCATGGCTCCTTTTACTCTCTGTATTTTCCTTAAACTGATTTTGAATTTGTGACTTCAGATGTAACACAAAAAAGCCCCATGAAATGTGTAAGGGTGGATCATATATTCTCTTGATGTACCATGTGCACAATAACTTCTGAACTGCACCCCCTCGGCTATCAAGAAACAAACATGATACATACTTCGTTTCGGTATACATGAGGGCCAATATAATTCCTTCACATGCATGAGAGTTTGACAGAAATCCAGCAATACTGATAGAAATACTTAATACTTTTGTAATCTGTGTAAATTTGCTTTGGTAGCTAATTTGGTAATGAGACATTGCTTTGGGGAACAGGAAAATATTAAGAAATATAAGGTGAATCAAATCATCATGTGGTACAGCACAAGCCAATCAGTTGTTTTGCATTTCTTAACCAACAGTTTCCCACAATCATGTATCCCCACATTCTCTAAATAATTGCTCAAGCAAATGATGGGATTCTATGAGCAGTTGCTGTGAAAATAGCAAAATTATGAGAGTTCCCACTTAAATGAGCTGCTCTTTTTGAAAGTGAGCAACGGATTACGTGTGAGAAAAGGTTCTGAGGCTGGCTTCAGGTGTTTTCTCCACATGCACACTTATAACAGGTGTTCTGGTTATTCGATTCACAAAGATAAGATTCACTTGGAGCCTCTTTAATTCCACACTTGAATAAATCAAACCAAAGTGATGTCTGTCTATTTTTTTTCCATTGGAAAAATGCCCCATTTCTGCTGAGAGCTTTTTGTTTCATCAGTTGATCAGTTAAGGACATGTCAGTTTCCTCAGTTGATCAAGGACAGGTCAGTTTCCTCTGCAGACTGGCTGAGTACAGGTCAATTTCATCAGCTGATCAGCTGATGAAACTTGCAAGAGTTTTGTTTTAGTGCACCAACATTGCAATATTGTTTTTTTTAAAAAAATTAAAAAGAAAAAACTGGATTGGTTGTTGTTTAAGCAATCAGGATTCAGAGGGATAAAGAGGAGGGTGAAAGGTAGAGCCAAGGCCAGGCCTCATACTGATGGAAGCATTCTGCACTTCAAAAAAGCCCTGGTTTGATTTCACTGTGTACAGGGAGAAAAACTGCAGAAAATCTGGGGGGAAATCAACTCTGCAACTAATACAGCCTTTCACTGTACAGAACACAAAAAAGTCTGGGAAACAGTTTGAAAACTGAATTAGGATATTGTGGCCACACATGCAGAACTCTGGAAAGCAATGGAAGCAGTATGGGGCCAGAACTGACAAAAAGCCCAGTGTGGAAGAGAACTTAGTTGCCATTTTAAAGCCATTAGTCCACAGACAAGAGCACATTTGTATCACAGATAACCAGGAGTACTGTAATAACAAAAGAAAGAAAGAAGGTAAAATTAAGTGAGCATCTGCTACCCGAAGTAAAAGAGTATCTTACACAAAAGTCAATTGTCTTAGAATGGAGTAACTCTACTCAGGATTTCACTGTAAGACTTAGGAAGCAATCCTAACCAGGTCAATTTAGAAGTAAGCCCCTTTTTTCTTCTATGAGTTACTCCTGCAAAAAATGTTCTTAGAATTGCAGCTTAAAAGTCCCACTGAAGAGGATATATAACTTCACTGAGGAAGGAAGAGCTGTGTGCAATATATGCTTCTATAAATGCCTACTGCATAATAATAAAATAGTAAAAGCTCTAAATATATCTGAGACCATCAAGAAATTTGAGAGAGCAGAGTGTGATGTCTGTCCAGGGTTCAGCACCTCAAGCACCCCGGACTTGCCCCAGCCCCCTTACCTGAAAGCTGATGGGATGCCAGTGGCAGGCACAGGAAACCCCTGGGAGGGGGTGCAGCTCCAACCATCAGAAAGGGAAAGGAAAAGGGAGCCAGAGGGAGAGACCAGCCAGGGGCACACCGCCCAACTCACACCTGTCCAGAGTGCCAAGAAGGAGGTAGAGGTACTGGAAGCCCCTGCCCAAGCCTTAGGGGAGAAAGAGGCAACCCAGCCACAGGAAGGTGGAGCAGCTGCCAAGCCCGAGGATCAGAAGGAGCAGGTGAAAGCCAGCCAGCCCCACCCTCCAATGGGAGACTAAGGGCCCTGACAGGGGAAGTAAGGGCAGTCAGGAGGGAGCCAGGGCAGAGGAAGAAAGTACAAGAAGCAGGGGCAGCCAGCCAGGCAGCTATCTTACCGGCAGGACAGCAGAAGCAGCACAGGGCAACACTCCAAGCTGCAAACAGGGAGGAAGTGAGTAATAGAGACCAGCTGTGGCTGCTAGAAGCTCAGAACAGAGGAAGTTTGGCAGCCAGCCAAAGAAAGCACAGCTGTAGCTGTCCAACACAGCCAAATTAGCTACCCCAGCTGCAACTGCTTGAGGCAGCCCAGGCCAATGCTGGAAGGTAAAAGAGGGGTGTTTCCTGGCAGGTGGAGCCTGGGGTGAGGGGCAGGATATAAGGGAAGTAGACACACAGGGTATAGTGGTGTCATAGCCCAGTCCGAGAGTGAGGTCTCCTCTGGAGGAGAGGAGCCTCGTGTAGCCAGCCAGGACTCCTCAGGAGAAGAAGAGTTCTGTGTAGCCAGCCCTAGCCCTGACTCAGCAGAAGCCAGCAATCATGAGCAGCAGCTGCTGGCTGATCAAGGCTCACAGCTAGCAGCTGAGACACCAGCACCCTCTAGCCCCAATACCACAGGGGAAGCTCAGCCAGGAACTTCCACAGGGGAGGCTCAGTCAGGGACTGCCAGCACCACAGGGGAATCCCAGCCAGGGGCTTCCACCCCCCCAGGCTCACCCACACCTAGAGAGCGCCGCAGGCAGCGCCAGAGACTGGAACTGCAGGAGAGACGGCGCAGTGCTCACCTCTTAAGCCAACGCCAGCTGCTGGAGAGTGATGATGAGTAGCATCAGGATGGAGCCCCAGCAGCTGGCCGAAAATCACGCCTGGCTATAAAAGCCAGTCAGGAGCAACTGCCAGGCGTGGAAGCAACGTGTCAACTACCTGCAACCACTCCCTGGTACCTTGTGTCTTGCTCTTGCCTGCACCTTGACTTGATACCCTCGTGCTCTGACTTACGGACTGTACTTGGCTTGGCTTTTTGGATCCTGGAGGCAACCCTGGCATTAACCTTGTGCTCTGACTACGGACTGGACCTGGCTTGTGACTTTTGAACACCCCTTGGCTTCGTGCTAGTACCTGGACTCCCAGCTTGGGCGGGCCCAGCCCATGACAAGTGGGTTGGGTAGGAGTGATGGAAGAGTGAAGCAAGAGAATGTGGGGAAGGTGAGGTGGAAAGTTGATGAAGGAGGAGATGGAGGAGAGTAAGAGTGGTGACAGGGTCAGGTTGAGCAGGACAGTGAGTGGACTGAGAGGGAGCCAGGGTGAGGTATACTGCCCCTCCTTCCACAGAGCAGGATCCTGCAGTATCCCTGACACCCCCCTGAAGCTGGAGCCAGGCACGCCGGCGCTCCACCCAGCGGCATCTGCGGCGAGCCCTGACAAAGTCATCTCGCACTGAAGAATGAGCAATGCAAATGTAAACTCTAATGTATCAAAAGGGTTGAGAATGTCCTCAGACCTAGCCAGTCATGACAGCCATTGGAGGTACACACACCAATAAAAAATACTTTAGTGTGCTAGACTTGTGAGAAAACATCACTGGAGGTGCAGGAAAGAAGATATGAGAGATATTTGTACATCTTATTGTTTTATTGTTGTTTTTTCAACCATTCTTTCTTGTATAATTTTTGCCTTTTACCCCATTTTATGACACACCAGAAGTAGGAATTGTCTAAGAGAAGAGCATAAGAAGATCAGTGATCCATCTAGTCTGGCATATGATAGATCCAATCCATTTAGTCCAGCATTAAGTTTCCCACAGTGGCCATCTAGAAGCACAAAAAATTGGCTCTCTAACTCCCCATGCTTAACTATCTTTGAATATGGCCATTGTGTCTAATAGCTAATGATGGGCCTATCCTCCATGAATGTGTTCATTCCTTTTGAAAGCCTTCTAGAATACTCTGTGGCAACGAGTTCCACAAATCAATTATACACTTTATTTGTGTGAAGAAGTACTTTATTTTATCTCTCATGAATCTACTGCACATCAATTTCATTTGATCCCCTGCACTATAGCATTTGAGGAGAAAAAGTCATCTCTATCGCTTTTCTGTATGTCATACATAATTTTATAAACCTGTAACATGTACCCGCTTAATCATCTTTTTAAAATTTGTAAATAGCCTCAAACATTTTAGCTTTCTTATAGATAAAGTGTTCCAACCATTCTACCTCCACAAGGTTGCATAGCTGAGTCAACGAGCATGCATGGGGAACTCATACATACTCTGTTTAAGTATAATACTTGAAGGGAAAGCATGCACGTGCATACAATCCAAATGGAGGGAGGAGCAGCCAGGAGGCAAACGAATCAAATGGTTTTCAGTTGGAGATCCTGCACATGCATCAACAAGAATAGATGCCTCAGTAACTCCTCTGAGAACAGATTAAAAGGAAACAAAAATAACAACCAAAACAACGGCAAGATAAAGGTGAAAGAAGTATGCCCAGAGAGGGAATTTGCTGAAGCAATAAAATATAACCTTGGACTGGGTGAGCCTTGCAGTATTGTGGTTATAAAGTAACTATTAAGTGACTCCCAGACAACGGGAGAAGAGGAAAGAAAATGGCGACAAAAAAGGAAGTAAAAGAACTCTCTGAGCTTATAACAAATATGGAAAAAAATATCAGGGAGGACATTAAAAAGTTACAGAGTAACTTTGAACAATTATCGGAAGATATTAAATCGGCCCAAGCAGTTGCAGATAAAGCGGCAAAAAAAGCTATAAGCCCTGAGAAAACAATATAAGAACTGGAAATAATAACAATAACATTTGATTTATATACTGCCCTTCAGGACAACTTCATGCCCACTCAGAGCGGTTTACAAAGTGTTATTATTACCCCACAACAATCACCCTGTGAGGTGGGTGGGGTTGAGAGAGCTCCAGAGAACTGTAACTCATCCAAGGTCACCCAGCTGGCTTCGTGGAGGAGCGGGGAATCAAACCCAGCTCTCCAGATTAAAGTCCCGTGCTCTTAACCACTACACCAAACTGGCTCTCATTATCAGACCGCCAGTGCCGTAGAAACTTGAGACTATAAGGAGTAACGGAAGATATATCTCTTAAAGACCTTGAAAAAGCACTAATTAAATGGTTCAGAGAGCTTGGAATCAATATCGCAGAAGAAGACTTGGAAAGATCTCATAGAAGCCTGAAACCAAAGCCAAAATCCGGAGCCAGCCCCAGAGATATCATAATTGCTTTTTCAAGGGAAAAGATACAAGACAAAGTCTGGAAGACTTTAAGGAAAATTAAGAACTTGCAATTTCAGGGTCAGAGAGTCACAGCTCGACCTGATTTATCACCAGAGACTTTGTAAGAGAGGAAAGGTATGAAACCATATGCACAGAAGTTACGTGAGAGTGGAGTATTATTCTCTTGGGGATATCCTGCAACGAACTTGATTTTCAAGGATGGTAAACTTAATAGAGCTAAAAATCCTTTAGAAGTCAAAAAGTTACTTAAGAACTTCAATATAACAAACATCCCACAACAGGCCGAAAGGAAGAATGGAGATGGAGGAGATCTAGAGGGGGAAGAAGAAGACTAAATTAAGTTTGTGTGATTGAATGAAGACAGGACGTTTTATTTTCTTCCTTACCCCCCACCCTTCTCTCTTATTTCAACTTATATTACATGAAGATAGTAACAATAGGAAACTGGAAAACAATTAATTAGTATTGGCTGTTGGGTTAAAAAATAAGGGATGGGGGAGTGGCAAATTGGGTAGGTGGGATTCCAATTTCAAGAACGAAAAGAGGAGGTTATGCGAAATACCTGCCCAGTCTCTTATTAAAGGGACTTGATTCAGGCTATGGGGGAATGAACGACCAGGGAATAATGGGTATAAGTAATTACAAACCAGTAGGCACACCAGAAAGTTTCACTCAAATTAAGGAATGGGGAGAGTAATTAGACTACTCTCCTTAAATGTAAATGGGTTGGCCTAAGATGTTAAGCGTTATAGAATAAATAAAATGTTAAAAGATTTAGGAATTGATCTGTTATGTAATTAAGAAACCCATAAAAGCAGAAAGGATCTAAGACCATTGTTAAACTCCCCCAGTTGGAGTTTACAAATAGAATCAAGGGGAACAAAAAAAGTGAGAGGAGTAGCCATTCTCTTGCACTCCAGATTGAATGTAAATATTTTGGAACAATGTAAAGATAGAGAGGGAAGATTTATTTTCCTGAAATTTAGTTTGAATGGTAAAAGATATACTTTGGCAAATATTTATGCGCCAAACAAAGGTCAGACCACATATTTGAATAAAATCATGCAAAGATTGGAGTCATTCTATGAAGGGGAATTAATAATAGCAGGGGACTTTAATAATGATATTTTGTCAAATAAGAAGTTAAAGTTACAAAAATGGAGGCTTAAAGAAATATATGACTTAATGCAAGAAGAGAAACAACCTACCTTCTTTTCCAAAAGACATCAAAAATTCTCCTGTATTGATCATATACTAGTAAAAGAAACTAATAATATGGAAGTAACTAAAGTTGAAACAGGGCCAATATGGATATCTGATCATGCGCCACTTATTATAGAAATTAAATTGGATGAGGAGCACCAAATTAGAAGGTGGATATTCACCCCCAAAATATTTTTACAACAGAAAGATAGGGAAGATTTTCTTAAAGGTGTGGAACTTTGTTTCAAGGAAAATAGACAATCCACAGAGGAAGATATAATTTGGGAAGCAGTGAAAGCAGTGATTAGAGGGATCTGTATTACTAAAGAAATTCATTTTAGAAAAAATATGGGTATGAAAAGAGAACAAAAGTTAAAGGAAATATTAGAATTGCAGAGACAATTACAAACAAAGTATGATAAGCAGATTCAGGACCAGATAAATAAAATAAAAGTTGAATTGCAGGAATTAGATACCCCCTCAATGTGGAAAAAGGAGATCGTAGTGAAAAATGAGTACCAAAGCATCAATATAAACACCATGAAAAGAATGGAAAATTATTTGAAGAAGGGAAAAGCAAAGGATAGGGTTTATGAAAGATGCAAGGGGAAATAGGATATTTAAAGACAATCAGATAAAAGAAATTTTTGCCAAATTTTACCAGAAGTTATTTAAAGTTGAGGAAAGCAATCATTTTGAGGAGGAGATAGACAATAAAATCAAGGAAGAGGACATGACAGTACTAAATCAAGATATTAAACAACAAGAAATTAGGAACGTTATTAAGAATCTAAGAAATGGGAAATCACCTGGCTTAGATGGATTCACAGGAGAATTTTATAAAATGGTAATATAATAGTCCCGGAGTTGCAGAGATTCAACAAAATTTTAAAGGGTGGGAAAGCCCCTGACTCTTGGAGAAATATTGAAATTATTACAATTTTGAAACAACAAAGGGACCCGGCAGATCCGGCCTCTTATAGACCCATAAGCTTGATAAACCAAGATTATAAAATTTTTGCAAAGGTATTAGCTAATAGATTCGAAAAATACCTCCCGAGATTAGTGGGAGAGGACCAATATGGATTTGTAAAAGGAAGATATATTGGACACCCCACAAGAAATGTAATCAATGCCTTATACCATGCAAATAATAAGAGAAAGATTGCACTACTGAAATTAGATATTTATAAGGCATTTGATTCATTAAAACATGGATATTTTTTTCAGGTATTAAACAAAATTGGGTTTGAAGGACCTTTTATGATCGCATTAAAAGAAATTTACAAAGAAGGGAAATCCCTGATTAAAATTAACGACGGACATAACAGGGAAATATTAATTCAAAGAGGAGTAAAACAGGGATGCCCACTATCTCCAATGTTGTTTGTATTAGCTATGGAACCTTTTAATGGTATTTGATACTTGTAATTTTGTTATCCGCCCTGAGCCTGTGAAAGCGGGGAGGACGGAATAAAAATGAATTAAATTAAATTAAATTAAATTGGCAGACAGAAATAGGAAGAGTGTTAGAATCAAAGGCTATAAAGTTGGAAAGGGATAAATTAAACTAAATTTATTTGCTGATGATATACTATTAGTATTAGAAAACCCTTTGGAAGCATTGAGAGAGTTTGTGATAATTTTAGAAGACTTTAAATCATATTCAGGATTAGGAGTAAATATTTAAAAGTCTGAATTAATGCTTAGCAGGATCGACCAAAAGGAACAAAAGGAAATAGGTAAATTAACAGGTATGAAATTAGGAGCAAAAAAATTGAAATATTTGGGAGTGATAATTACAAAAAATATTTAAAAGATGGTAGGGGTAAATTTCAAATTAACATGAAAAAAATAGTAAAAAGATTAAAACAATGGGAGAAAAAACATTTAAGTATATTGGGGAAGATAAGGGCAGCTAAAATGTTTATAATACCTCAGATGTTATATTTATTTCAGGTACTCCCAGAAGAGAGATCTAGGAAGCAATTAATTATGTGGGACTAACAATTAAAAAGTGGGTATTTGGTTGTAAGGAAGCAAGACTACCAAGAAAAGCGATTTACTCACCAAAGGAAGATCTAGGGTGGGGCATTCCACAATTGGAAAGATATTAAGCTTTCCAATTAAGAATGATATTGGAAAATGATGGTAAAAGTTTGGATAAATGGGTGAGATGGGAAGATAATGTAAACAAAGGAGTAGGTAAGTTTGGAATATTTACAACAAAGGTGAAAAAAGAAATAGAGAATTCATTAGGCCCGCGACAGACAGCATTAAAAATTTGGAATAAGAAAAAAGCTACCTGGTTGCCAGTACCTTCAAAATGGAACCCTATTGAATCCTTAAACGAAGCATTTAAAAATTTTGAAACAGATTTTTTGGAGGAATTAAAGCAGAAGGGTTTATACAGAATGAAAGATTTTTATGATTCACAAGAAAATTTGATTCCAGTGCAAGAAGTATTGGAGAGAGTGGGAAACCAACCTTGGTTAAAGATTATAAGTCTATATAATTTTATGAAACATAGGAGATATAGTGAAATAGTAAATATGGAAGACAACTCATTTGAAAAATTATATAGTATAAAGGATGTCAATAAGAAGGGTATCACAAGGAAATTATATAATTTAATGAATAAGGATAGAGAATATATGATCAGGTTGATAAAATCCAAATGGGAGAAAGAGTTAAAATTAACAGATCAGAAGATAGATAAATTAATGAAAGATATAAGGGTAATAAAAATGGAAAAAATTAAAGAACTGGAGATGAAAGTAATATTGAAATGGTATAGGACTCCCTCCCAATTATCCTATATGATCAAGGGAATGAAATCGGAATGTTGGCATTGTAATAGAATAAAAGGCTTCTATGCTCATTTATGGTGGGAATGCTCTAAAGTAACAGTCTTCTGGCAAATGATATTGGGAAAGGTGAAGGAGCTTTGCAACGTTGAGATAAATTTAAATGGGGAGATCCTATTTATGGGCATCTGGGGGAATAATAAAGTACAGGAAAACAGACAGCACTTGTTAAAAGCCATGATTATAGCTGCCCATGCTGTAACAGCATATGGATGGAAAGATGCCTCTAAATGGACTTTAGAAAGATGGAATTGGTATTTATATGAATACCAGTTAATATCTGGATTAGATTACTGCAAAGAGCTCTACATGGGGCTGCCCTTGAAAAGTGTTTGGAAACTACAGTTGGCATGGAATGCTGCAGCCAGAATGCTGACTGGAGTATGTCATATCATTCCAGCCTTACTCCATTAATGCTGGCTCCCAATTGCTTCCAAATTGAAGATGCTGGTATTGAGCTTTAAAGCCCAATACAACTTGGAATCAGCATACCTTAACAACCACCTTCTCTCATTTAACCCTACCTGGCCACTATGGTCTTCTTTGGAGGTCCTGTTCAAGGTACATCTGCCATCTAAGCTTAAATGGGAGACAATCCAAGAGTGGGTCTCTCAGCTGCACCAATGAAATTATGGAATTCCTTCCCCGGGGAGATTTGTTTGTCCCCCGTCCATCAACATCTTCCACCAGTGGGTGAAGACTTTTCTGTTTACCACACTGGGGATCCTGAACTAGATGAAAGTTGGCATTTTTAAAAAATATTCATCTTAAGCTAGTATCCAAGTTTGTTCTTCCTATATTACTTGTGAAATATGCATAGATAGTGTGTGTCACAAACTTTCTCTGCCACCATTTCTAAATAGTGTACAAAGTTAATTTTATTTTACAATTTATTTATCATGTCTTTATGTTATTAAAGTAACAAACATGACAGCTGTCATGAGAAATGGCTTACAGGTTTGAGAAGGGTGGAACTGCCAGGGAGTCTTGGGCAGCAAAGAGCAGTAATTCAAATGTGGCTGACAATGTAAGTAAAGAGAAGCTTGGAAAATGGTTGGAGTAAGGGTTGGAGATTTATGCAACCCAACATTCAAACGATGTAGCTGGCCTTTTGGCTGGAAAAGAAAAGGCAATGCAAGCATGCAGAGGATTTGATTAAACCAGCTGTGAGCTCTCCTGGCCGTTGGGAGCAGATGGTGCTCAAGCATTTGACCCTGGCTGAACTGGTGCTTTATTTTCAGGCTTCCATGTAATCTGTTCCATGAGTCATTCAACTTGCTACAGTGAAATCTTCAGTTCATGGAAAACGTTTTTGGACCAATGGCCTTTTTTATTTGGTGGCCAGCATTGGATGCTATGCTGGAAGTTACAGTGATAGATGCTGTTTCTTGGAGGCTTGAGTTTACATACCATCTCTGCTATGCATGCATGGTTCTAAATCTGTTTAATAACAAAAAATGGCATACAGCACAGATTGTCAAAAAAAATAGCTGAGAAAAAATGTTGCAATCAGCTATTGTGTACTCTAAGGCATAAGTCCTACCCTCTGGCAGGAAAATGTGACCACTGTACAGGATTGTGCCGACTGGGTTTAAAATAGTGCAATCATGCCAATAATTATCAGAAGGCCCTAATTGTACCATCTTGGTAGCACAGCTGACCCTGTGCAGAACAAGTTTAATTCAGAAAAGTATAACAAAAGGATAATATAACTACAAAATAAGAGCTGTAGTTCCCATTTTATTTGAGTTGCCAAGATCCATATCCAAATTTTTCAGTGTTGTAAAGCTGTCATCCAAAAACATTATTCCAATTAAAATAATGTATTTAATTTATATAGCATCATGAAATAGTTTACGTTTTCCATATTTCCAGTCAATTGTGTGCTAAACAACAACCATGCTGACATCCCACACATCCAAAAGACACACATGTGCCTTATTTTGCCATATGCTGGGGAAACAACCAATAGCCCCAAACAACAGAGATCAAGTTGATTGTATGTGCATTAAGAAATCATAGAAGACATTCGGTTTCGTTTTCTCAGCCATGCCGGACGCTCCTCTCGGCTGGTCCGGGAGGAAACGACCGGGCACCCTGACCGGGCGGCTGATCCGCAAGGATTAGCCCCCAGGACTCCCAGGGAGGGAGCCAGGGTCCGGGACGCGGCGGGAAGAACTCCCCGAAATCAATGCGGGGGGGGAATTGCCCGTTTGTCCCTATGGAGGCCGGCAGATGTGCGCGGCGCCTCGAGTGCCGCCGGGCAACGAGAAACGGCAAGTAAAAGAAACAGGCGGAAGCCTGTAAACAAGCGAATCCCTTCTGTTCTACAAGCGTTTGTGAAGGAGAGGTTGATCTGAAGAAGACTCGCTCTTCCCCTTCGTTGAGTTCCAGAATTTTGTTGGCGCCCCCCCCCCCCCAAATGGCAGCAAAGAAGCAAAGTCCCGCTCTCGGTAAGTCAATCTCGGCTACCTTGCAGAAGGGGGAGTCGCTCGAAGAGTTGGTGCGCAGGGCGGTGGTGGAAGCTATAAAACCCTTTGTTGACAAGCTGAACAAAACTGATCAAAGGGTGGGCTTAATTGAAAGCGAGGTGAAAACCATTAAGGCAGCAGCGGGGGGGGGGAGAAAAGTCTGCTCTGGAAAGTCTGCTCTACAAAAAAGGAGCTGAAGTTGGTGGAGAACCAGCTGATCGGGCTACAGGTGGAACGAACGCAGACAATTTTGCGTCTCCAAAACGTGAAAGAGGAGGAAAATGAGGATCTGTGGGATGTGGTCTCGGAACTACTGGCGACACCCGCGAGGACGACTAAAGAAGAGGTTAAAAGCGCCATTTTGGAGGTCCGTCGGGCTTCTTCAAAATATGCAACAAAGCGACAGTTGCCTCGTGAGATCATTATTGACTTTTCATCTAAAAAGATTCGGGACACCATCCTATATAACTCATACAATGCGGATTTGGACTTTATGGGTTTGAAAGTCAAGATTTTGAAGGACGTTCCATTTCTAGTCCGGAAACGGCGTTTTAAATATAAAAAGTTTGCAGCTCTTCTGAGGGACCATGGAATAAAGTAAAAATGGTTATTCCCGGAAGAAATATGGTTCAGATATAAAGATCAGGCCTATAAGATATTATCAGAAGATCAACTAAAGGATTTTGAGAATAAAAACCCAGAACTCTGCTGCACCAAGAACGAAGAAAAGGAGGAGCCGGAGGGGGGGGGAGGAGGAGGAGAGCATCGCAACAGCAGTTGCACAGAGAGAACTGCGTCCGGGACCTAGAAGGGGGAGGAAAGTTTAATCAGAATTTGAAATGTTTATTCTCTGTATGATTAACCACTCCATCATTATTCTATGGAGCTATTTTTGTATTATGACAGTATGAAGGGAAACATTGAAGTGTAGTGTTTAGTGTTTGTAGTTCATTCCCCCCCTTTTCCTTTTCCACCCCCCTTTGTCCCTTCCCTCTCCCCTTTCCTTGTGATAGTCTGGTGTAGTGTTTTGTAGTTATGAAAAATAAAAAAATTTATTAAAAAAGAAATCATAGAAGACAACCAGGCAACAACTGAAAGCAATACAATAAAAGTTATGTCAGCAAATGCATAGTCCAACCCTTCATTAATTTAATAAATCAATTTAAAATCATAGTAGGAACTGTGGAGGTAGTGGACACTTGCAGGAGAGGATCAGCAGACAAAAGAAAGGGAAATTAACTTCTCCCATCTGCACTCATACTTCCCATAATCCCACACCCACCCTGCTTCCAGTTTCAGAGGCTATTAGAGAAATAAACATTAAACAAACATAAAATGACCAAAGAGAGTTACATTTGTGAAGGAGAATCAACACAGGAAAAACTAAATATTTGAGAACCTAGGCAGTGTCTATCATGTAGAGTAGGAATAAACTATGTTAAATTGTGTGAGACACATATAACCCTCTGTAAATCTGTGCCTGAGCTGACTAGAATTATGTCTAGACATGGGCACGAACAGCATTATGAATGGAAAAAACCCACGAACAGGCAGCTCGGCTGCTCATGAATGGGCCGTTCGTGAGGCGCCACTCCAGCTGAACAGGTGGTTGTTGCAAGGCTCATTCGTTGCGCTCGGCCGCCGTTCGGGAAGCCAGACACTCAGGGGTCTTCAATCAATTGCCTCGGCAACGGAGGGAGGGAGTGCCGGAATTGTCTACACTCCTTCTGTTACCCCGGACATCCCAACCAAAGCCCAACTTAGCTTGATGGGCAGGTCTTCCTTCCAGGTGTGGAGCTAAAAATTGGTTACAATCGGTAACGTGGGAACAGACACCGGGGGGGGGGGAGGGAGGAGGGGGGTGTTCTGTGGCTATGAGAACTCCAATCTCATCCCTGCAAACCCTGTTAGGCAGTTTTGACTGCCAACCACAGACCTCCTGCGTTTCTCAATCAGACCTCTGCTTATAAAAGGGCACTGCGCTCCCAGTTTTGGCTTTCACTTTCAGCAAGCAGTGGAGTGGGACAGAGCTGTTGATAGCCTTTTGGGAGAGAGAGAGGGAGAGTGCATTGTGGGTGGGATAGGGATCTATCCCCTCTGGTTCCGGGGCTGCTGCCAGGCCCTGGGGCCTAGCTCAGTGGGCACCTCGGTTGAGGGCTCACCCTGATTATTGCTGCCTGATCTGATCAGGTATCTGGGAGTGCTAGGCTAGGGCTCTATCCTCAGCCTCTGGTTCCAGGGCTGCTGCCAGGCTCTGAGGCCAAGCTCTGTGGGCACCTCAGCTGAAGGTTCACACTGATTATTATTAGTATCAATATCAGTGCCTGATCTGGTGGTCAGGCTTGTGGGTGTGCTGGGCTAGGGCTCTAGCCTCAGCCTCCAGTTCCAGGGCTGCTGGCAGGCTCTGGGGGCAAGCTCTGTGGGCATCTTGGCTGAGGGCTCACACTGAGTATTATTATCATTATTGTTGTTGTTGTTGCTGCTGCTGCTGCTGTTGTTATCAGTGCTTGATCTGGTGGTCAACCTTCTGGGTGTGCTGGGCTAGGGCTCTAGCCTCAGCTTCTGGTTCCAGGGCTGCTGCCAGGCCCTGGCGCCAAGCTCAGTGCTCACCTCGACTGAGGGCTCACATTGTTATTAGTGTATGATCTTGTCATGTATCTGGGAGTGCTGGGCTAGGGCTCTGTCCCCAGCCTCTGGTTCCAGGGCTGATGCCAGGTTCTGAGGCCAAGCTCAGTGGGCACCTCAGCTGAGGGCTCACAGTGTTCTCTCCTTTTCTCTCCTCTTTAATTCTACTATGGTGGCACAATGAGTCTTCCTGTTGTGGTAGCCACCA
This sequence comes from Eublepharis macularius, assembly GCF_028583425.1. NCBI lineage: Eukaryota > Metazoa > Chordata > Lepidosauria > Squamata > Eublepharidae > Eublepharis > Eublepharis macularius. The sequence goes on from NC_072792.1 coordinate 124,339,433, forward strand.
TGGGTGGTCGTGGGGTGAAGTTCAAAGGCAGTCCTCCTGCTTTACTTGAGGAAAGCAGTACTGGGTGTGGCTCGGGGTCATCAGAGAGTACTCCTGCTTCCCCAGATTCACCGGTGCGGGCTGTGGAGGAAGCCAAAGAGGTCTTTCCGCTGGAGGAAGAGGATCTCTCTCAACATTTTGAGGAGGAGGTGCATGAGAGATCCCTGGAGGAAAGGTTGTATTTTATGAAACATCCCTCCTATCCCCATCCCAAACTCTCGGTGGTGTCTCTGTCTGCAGTCCACCCCTCACTCCGTTGTCCATGGCCAGCTCCAAAGTGCAGCCTGTAACTGTTTGTCCTGCTTCGTCTAGGACAGTTGGTGGTCAACGTTTCAATGAGCTCGCAAGCCTCGATGGCCACAGGGGTCACCCACCTCGCTGCATGAGCGGATAAGTGTCTGCTCACCCGTAGGCCTGGTGGGTGGGCACATGGGGGTGCCACCGGCCACCGGCCAGACCCCTCACCCCTGAGAGGGGAGGCGGCCCACGACCACCTCCCTGAGCCTGCTAGGCCCAGCGGCCACAGGCCTCACCCACCTTCCTGCATGAGTGGATATGTGTCCACCCACCCGGAGTCCTGGCTGGTGGGCACATGGGGGGTGCTGCCAGCCAGGGACCAGACTCCCTGCTCCTGAGAGGGGAGGTGGCCCACCACCACCTCCCTGAGCTTGGCAGGCCAAGCGGCCACAGGCGTCAACCACCTTGCTGCATGAGCAGTTAAGTGTCTGCCTACCCATAGACCTGGTGGGTGGGCACATGGGGGGTGCTGCCAGCCAGCAGCCAGACCCCCACCCCTGAGAGGGGAGGCAGCATGCCACTGCCTCCCCATAACCATCAGGCCTGACTGCCGCAGGTGTCATCCACCTTTCCGCATGAGCGGATAAATGACCACCCACCTGGAGGCCTGGTGGGTGGGCACATGGCAAGTGCCTCTGACCAGCAGCCAGACCCCCCACCCCCAAGAGGGGAGGCAGCACAGCACTGCCTCCCCAAGCTTACTATGCCCGGTGGCCGCAGGCCTCACCCACCTTGCTGCATGAATGGATAAGTGTCTGCCCACCTGGCAACCTGGCAGGCGAGCACATGAGGTGTGCTGCTGGCCAGTGGCCAGATCTCCCACCCCCGAGAAGGAGGAGGCCTGCCACTGCCTCCCCGATCCCATTAGGCTCAGCAGCCACAGGCGTCACCCACCTTTCTGCATGAGCGGATAAGTGTCCACCCCCCCGAGGCCTGGTGGGCAGGCACATTGGGGCTGCTGCTCACTAGTGGCCAGACCCCCTACCACTAAGAGGGGAGGCAGCATGGCACCACCACCCTGAGCCCACCACACCTGGTGGCCGCAGGTCTCACCCACTTTGTTGCATGAGCGGATAAGTGTCCGCCCATCCAGAGGCCTGGTGGGCGGGTACATGGGGTGTGCTGCTGACCAGAAGCCAGATCCCCCACTCCCAAGAGGGGAGGTGGCCCACCACCGCCTCCCCAAACTCATGAGTCTTGGCAGGCGCAGGCATCACCCACCTTGCTGCATGAGCGGATAAAGGTCTGCCCACCCAGAAGCCTGGTGGGCGGGCACATGGTGGGTGCCATCGGCCAGTGGCAAGACCCCCCACCTGCGAGAGGGAGATGGCCCGCCACCATCTCCCCGAGCTCAGCAGGCCCAGCAGCCACAGGCATCACCCACCTTGCTGCATGAGTGGATAGGTGTCTGCCCACCCAGAGGTCTGGTAGGCAGGCACATGGGGGGTACCGCTGGCCAGTGGACAGACCCCCCACCCCTGAGAGGGGAGGCAGCCTGCCACTGCCTCCCTGATCCCATTAAGCCCAGCGGCTGCAGGCCTCACCCACCTTGCTGCATGAGTGAATAAGGGTCTGCCCACCCGGAGGCCTGGCGGGTGGGCACATGGGAGGTGCTGCTAGTGAGCAGCCAGACCCCCTGCCCCCGAGAAGGGAGTCGGCTCACCACCGCCTCCCCAAGCCCGCCAGGTCCGGCAGCCGCAGTCATAATCCCTCTTGCTGCATGAGTGGATAAGTTTCTGCCCACCTGGAGGCCTGGTGGGTGGGCAAATGGGGGGTGCCTCCAGCAAGTAGCCAGACCCCCTGCCCCCAAGAGGGGAGGCAGCCTGCCACTGCCTCCCCAAGCCTGCCAGGCCTGGAGGCCACAGGCATCAACCACCTTGCTGCGTGAGCAGTTAAGTGTTCTCTGGCCCATAGGCCTGGTGGGTGGGCACATGGGGGATGCTGCCGGCCAGCAGCCAAACCCCCCACCCATGAGAGGGGAGGCAGCCCGCCTTCAGGTCCACCGCACGGGGCCAAAGTGAACTGGAGAGGGTGTCTCCATTTGTATTGAATGGGATTTTCTGGGGGCATCGAATTTGGGAATGTATAACTCCAAGATCCATACTGCAATCTTGACCAAACTTGGGTGATGGCTGGAGAAGAGCCTGCTGCACATTCCCTGTCAATATGGGCCCTCTAAGTCCTAAGGGGTCTGCTCTGGCACCGACGAACACTGAACACGTTCGTTAACAGGACATGTTTGGTTCCAGTCAGCTGTTTATGTTCGTCATCAGGAACGAACACTGAACAGCCTGTTTGGGGTTTTTTTCCTGTTCATGCCCATGTCTAATTATGTCCACTTATATGGAATTGACTGCAGGAAGCTACTGCTTGTCCTTGGGCATTGTTTCCAGTATCCTCAGGCATATGATGACTTCCAGATGTGTTTTAATATGGACAACCTGAACTTGCTCAGCCTTATATCCTATATAAGGGAATTGTTTCAGTCCTATAAGTATATTGTTCTCCTTTGTGCCTTACAATGACTTTCACAGCTATTTGGATATAATACAGAGGTCTTCTTCAGCTTCACCTAAACGTTGCAAACAGCTGAATTCCACACTGCCCAAGAGTCAGGGATATCTATAGATTGTCCTTTATTATAGATAATTGGATACTTCCATAACCAGGTATGCTATAAATCCCTGTGTGTCGTGTCACCTAAGAGCAATTATATTAAGTTAGAGTTACTGTTTTTTTTTTAAAAAATAGCACTTACTGTAATAAACTATCTCAATCCATTAGTGTGTTTGTCTTTTGACCAAGTTACCACACACAGAAACCAACAGTAACCTTCAGAAGGAAAAGCAGAGTGGATAAAAACTGGGAGCTACCAGAGTTACAACTTGGTATCTCCTTATATCTCTCAATAGAATGACAGAGAACTCTACTTTTCACTCAATTCGCCCAGTAGGATCACAAGTCCCCAACACAAAGGTCCAAGAATCCAAATCCAGATATTCAGAGGCCATATTTAAATTCATGGTTCTGAGCTGTTTAATCGTGCTTTATTAGTTCCAAAAGTTATTTGTGAGAATTAGAAAAGATTAGAAAAGTCCTTTTGCTATAAACCAAATACTGAGTGAATGGGTGAATATCTAGAGAAATAATGAGGAAAAATTGGGTGAAAGGTCATGATCAGGTTGGAGAATGCAGGAGAGATGAAGCCAGAGGAGACAGCAAATCCCAAAGCAGTTGAGGAAGAAAGCCTGAGTGTAACAAATTCATAGGAAATACAAAGGTCACTGCATGGTCTTCGAGGGAATAAAAGAAAAGTTCTTTAAGAGGTAGAACATGTGCTGTTCACCTTAATACGTATCTTAAAATTGGTGCAATAAATAATGCAACACTTCTTCAAATACTAGTGGTTTACTTAGCTGCACATTATTTACCTATCACAATATTCCATAGGGATGACTGGATCCTTCCAACACTGTTCTGTTGGGATTATTTCTATTGATTTGAATTTTCAAAATCTCTTTTATTTCCATGGAATGAATAAATTATATGAGACTAACAGAGCAATCCTAAACAGAGTTACTTCAGTCTAAGCCTATTGAAATAAATAGGCTTAAACTGGAGTAACTCTGCCTAGGATTGCACTGTAAATCTACTCCTACATCTATACTTCCATTTCCTCATTGTAGTGACAAAGATAGCTCAAGAAAGTGACTCGAGTTTGTGAAGATAAATGTGAAGATTACATGAAGTTAACTTGCATAGCCCTTTTCTTTAATCTCCTTGGTGAAATGCCTCATGATCAGATAAAATATTTGGGAAGATGTTTTACAAGCATTATAGAAGAATGTGATGTATCATGAAAGCAATCCTAAATAGGTCCACTCAGAATCATACTTGGGTCTATTCAGCGGGGTTTACTCCCAGGGAAGTGGCACTGTTCATCTTGGGCAAATCCACACGCCCTTGGCGCATCCCAGTGTTGCGCGAAATGTTCACTAAACACCCAGAAGTATAGCATCTTTCTAGCATGATTTCAGAAATCGTGCTAGAAAGATGCTATACTTCCGGGTGTTTAGCGAACATTTAGCGCAATGCCGGGACGCTCTGAGGGCGTGTGGACTTGCCCCTGGTTGCTATGACATCAAGCAGAATTAGGTAGGAAATTTAATACTAATGGTAGGAGGTGAACTGTAAAAATAATTTTAAGAGATTTCACATTCCTGGTTTTCCAATCTATAATACGAATATGAGGTCTCACCCCAGCCAAGTGCCCTACTTAGTTTGCAATGGGCTCACCTAAATGCCTGGTGGATCAAGAAAGCAATCAGTGAATCCAGTAAAGATGGAGAGGGGCATGACCCTGTGATGGGGGTGGGGGTACAGGTCAGGTTGAATGCAGAGGGATGTGGAGGGTCAGGGATCAGGTCAGCTGAACTTCTTCAGGCCAGGGTAGATGTGATCTGGAAAATACTCTTGCAGTAGGATGGCCAGGCCAGTCCTTATCAAGGAAGACTGCAACTCAAATATCCAGTTAGACCATGGGAACAAAGGAATGGCTGCCCACAGTAATTCCACCAGCTGCCTGGGACCCAGCAAGGGTGGAGTGGACAGGCCCCTTGATGAGGCAGGGCCCATCTTTAACATGAGGGGCACGGCTTGGATACTGGGAAAGGGGCAGATAAAAGCAGCCTGGGAAGAGCGGGAGGCATGGTGGAAATCGGGCTAGCTATAAAAAAAGCAAGGAAGAGGCAGGAATGGGGCCTGGATACCATTCACCCTCCAAGAGGCAAGACTCCCAAGAAGCAAATGTCTTTAAAAAAGCTGAGAATGAGTAGCCATGGCACCAGGTTAGAGAGATGACCAGGGTGAGCAGTAAGGCCACCTTACCTGGGAAATTTGTGATCCAGTGGCATATTAAGCAAAGATTGCAAGCAAGACTTTACCTCTTGTGACCTTTTTTCCAGGTGGAAGGATAGTATGATATGCCCCTGCCCCCCTGGGTCCTGACAGGCCCATGAAGAATTGCAGGAATGGGTGAATAAAAAATTAGGACCCCCCCCCTGCCCCAGTATAATCCAATAAAGCAAGATTGCTGAGCTCTGAGGCTAAAGGAATAGCTCATGTAGTTCTAAACTTTAGCAGTCTTAAACTGCCTGCTCTGACTCTTGACATTTGGGGCTAGGCAAACAAGAGGATGCTATTAAACTAGACCTGAACCTGAGAGCTTCAGTGTTTCAGATAGATATTTTTACCTCTCCTTCCTAGTGCTATATGGAACTTTTTGAATGGTAGAGGAATTAGGGTTGGAGAATTCAAAGCCTCTCACACACATTCGGTGACCCTTTCATCAATGAAATTGTTAAGGGCTTTGCCCCTTCACAGCTGCAAGAGTTCTTACAGATACCAATTAATTAAGATTAGAGGAAGTGCTCTTCCTCCATTCCAAGTATTCTTCCTATTAGGTTTCTTTTCAATTTAAAGTGGCCAATGCCTTTGAAAGTTTAGTGCATCTTTGACTGGAGGAAAGTTGGTGGAATTAGGATTGGAGAATTATGAATGTGAAGTTTGCAAAGAATTGCAGGAAACCAAAATATAAGACTTTATTTCCAGATAGTGTAGTGATATGACTGCTAAATTTCAGTGCTAACTGAATCTTATTATAGACATACCTTGACTTAATTTTCCACTTTAGACTTGAGCAGGCCAGTTCTGTCTCCCCCTTTTGTTTTATGTCCACCACCACCCCTTCTCATCTGCCTTCAATGTTTCATTCCTTCTGGGAACAAACATGAGCAATCCTCATCAGGCCATTTTTAGAAAATAGTTTACCTCCAAATAGTTTACCTCCAAGCATGCAGAACTACCTTACAAAGCATGGGTCTATTAAGATGGTTGTTGTGGATTTTCCGGGCTGTATCGCTGTGGTCTTGGCATTGTAGTTCCTGATGTTTCGCCAGCAGCTGTGACTGGCATCTTCAGAGGTGTAGCACTGAAAGACAGAGATCTCTCAGTGTCAAACTGTAGAGAAGATGTTAGCAGGTAATTTATATCTACTCAGGAAGGTGGATTTGGGTTGCATCATCCTGTAAGAGTTTCCCAGGGTGTGGAATGCTAATGTTTCACTGTATCCTGAGGAGGTTCTTTTGCATATGGATTGGTGCTTGATATGCTAATCTTATCTGCAGGACTATTGTAAGATGGAGAGTATTTTTGTTAGCCTGTTGTTTTTCAGGACTGGAAACCAAGCTCTATTCATTCTTAAAGTCTCTTCTTTCCTGATGAAGTTGTGCGTATGCTTATGAATTTCAATGGCTTCCCTGTGCAATCTGACAAAGTAGTTGGAAGTGCTGTCCAGTATTTTAGTGTCCTGGAATAGGATACTATGTCCTGTTTGAGTTAGGCTATGTTCAGCCACTGCTGATTTTTCAGGTTGGCCAAGTCTGCAGTGTCTTTCATGTTCTTTTATTCTTGTCTGGATGCTACGCTATGTGGTCCCGATGTAAACTTGTCCACAGCTGCAGGGTATGCGGTATACCCCTGCAGAGATGAGGGGGTCTCTACTGTCTTTTGCTGATCATAGCATCTGTTGTATTTTTCTGGTGGGTTTGAATACTGTTTATAGGTTGTGCTTTTTCATAAGCTTTCCCATCTGATTAGTGATTCTTTTGATATATAGGGTATCAGCCTTCTGGAAATCAAAAGGAGTAAGAGAATACTCAAAGAAAGTGTACAATAGTGTTTGGAAAAACACTGGAACAAAAGCCTCCTAAAAGTTTTAAGTAACTGTGAAGAGCTTAAGACACTCATTAGCCTGAAACATTAGACCTTAAGTCTGTGCATGTACTGATTTTACCTCAGAGTTATCTATATTTAGTTACCTCAGAAATTTTCAACCCTGATTTTGCCTGACCTTTCCCCTCTATGTTAAATAAAATATTTTGTTATTTTTTAAATGTAAAATGTCTGTAGTGTCATTTAAGTTGCTTAAGTAAAAAAGGGGGGGGTCATATGATACCTTAAAGAAATCATGTGATTTATGTTTTCATTGATATAACCTCACTATCAGATGCATAAAGTATGTCATTTGTTGGCACACATAGAACAGTGTTGCATGCTCCTCCATCATTGCAGAGTGGTTGGCACCATGTGCAAATTGCTCATGGAGTTCCAAACAGACCTGTAATAGAGTGACACATGACCACCTGGTCATGGGAGGAACACCATGTCTACAAAATGTACCTGCTGGCTTACACTTCCGCTAGTCAATTGGGATGCAAACACTATTTCAGGATGTTGATAGAAAACAAAGACAAAAGTAGAGTGGGTGTACCTCCAGCAAAACTCCAGAAAACAATCACATTTGGAAGAGTTTTCTCTCTAATAAACCCCAGGAATATCTTAGAAGAATATAATAATGTCTATTTTTCACGTTCAGTCCAAAATTAAATCCAGTTCTCATGGTCATTACATTTTCCACCTATTTCTCTCTCCCTTCTCCCCAGTATCAAACCAATATTTCATTCTTTGAATCTTCATAAAATATATCTTATTTTCCCAAACGTTCAAAATTAAATTTTAACGAATTAATATCGACAAAATGAAAATTCTGTTTTTTAAAGATAATAGATAGCTTTTTTCCCCCAGAGTCATAATTTTATTTCTTTATAAAATAAATACTGAGGAATGTTCAAATGCCTGTTTTGACTTTACTCATCTATATTAAAGCTGACAGGATTAATAGTTATGATCTTAGTGATGGGGGAGTGGACTTAGCAAAAGTCAATTAATCAAAATTAATCAATAAAATAAGAGCTGGAAAAGATTAGAATGATGAAGCTTGTGATTTAATAAAATACAAGCAACGCTACAACATTATCCAGTTCAGTATTAACTTTTGCAAGCCAACCATTGTTGGTCAATCTGCTTTCCACATTTTCCCAATTTGTTGGAAGCAGAAATTCATCTCCACGTGATATAAACGGAGACTTGCAACAAAGAAAGTAGAAACAAGGAAATAACTCCCTAAAACAATACTAAGTAGACTCCAGAAGGGATGGGAAACTGGAATGTTGATAGCAAATATTTGATAAAGGAAAGGAGTGAAAGAGAAATCAGCCTTTTCAACCACCTGAGAGTTTAGAGAACCTTGGGGTGGGATATTCTAAAGAAATGGGATGGGATTTCAAAATGGTTCTCCCCTCCTGCAATTCCTTGAGGGCTCTGAGTGTGTCTTAATCTAAATCCAAACCTAATTTCCATGAGAAAGCACATGCATGCTTTAATTCAAGAATAAAGTTAATATTAAATTTCATCAGAAAGCAAAAGCACTCACCCACCTAAAAATACAATGACACCATACCACTGAAATCTGTTTGAATAAAAGCCAAGAAATCTACATCTATCCAAATAAAATCAACTCCTTGCAAAGCACACAGCCGAATGCTAATTTTAATGCTAATTTTTAAAAAAACTATAGCAAGTACAATAGAATAGACCAATCACCCCATATTTCTAATGCAGTCCAAACGCTAGCACTACATACATACTTACATACATACATACATATATGCATACATACATAAAGGTCTATGATCTATCTAAACTCCACTAAAAATGCATAACCTATAACAACAGACAACTTCAACCCATCTATACCATAGCATGGAGATTAATGAGATACTCCTCCCAAAAGAGTGTCCTCACATGCAAAAGACAAAGTCAAAAACTCAACTCCAATCAAGTTTTTAATATATTCTAACAATTTTTATTGAATATCTTTAACTTACAATAGTGTATAACCATAACAGTATATAACAAGGTATTTGCATAACCATAGCAATAACAAAATTAAACTTTTATATAACATGTCCACATTGCTCAAATGCATCAGGACAAGTATGAATTTTCCTTCAAAAATACACAAAGGTTTCTTGCATTTGTTTAGTATTAGAGTTAGCCTATTCAGGCAAGATTTCACAAATTTTATCTAGTACAGGTTGCCATTTATCTAACAAATTGTTTTGCATAGTGCAATTTTCTGCTCAAGTTAGATCATCTGAAATCTTATAAAAAATTAGATGGTCCCATATCTTATTATACCATTGTGACAAGGGGGGGGGGGAATGTGGGATTCCTACAGCTCGATGTAAATAGACTTTTGGCTGCTGTTAGTAGGATGGCAATTAACTCTTTTCTGCCTTAGGGATATCAATCTTTTGCCAATGATTTAGTAGGATTAATTCCGGCTGTAGCAGTATATTGTAGCCTGTAAAGATTTTAATTTGACATAATATTTTGATCCAAAAGTCTTTTATCACCTGACATGAACACCAGCAATAAAGGAAGGCTCCCACTTCCCCTCATAGTCTCCAACACAAAGATGAGGAGGTGGGGTAGATTTTATGAAGGTGATTGGGAGTCAAATCCAATCAAGTTTTACTTGTAATTGAACCAAAAGCAAATGATTTGAGGGGGGGGAAACATTGCTTTGCAACTACAAAAACTTTTATGCCATCCAACACACAAAAACTGCACTCAGTGCTAAAAAAATTAATCTTATTTATCAACCTGTCAGTCCCATTACATACTTCAGCCTGATGCAGTTTTGGCCCCTTTCTTGGATTTTGTCTCATTACACAAATTTTGATTAGACCATCTGTTCAGCTTCTGGTGAGGGAAAATGGCGAGCTGACTTCTGTGACAAGAGTGGAGAATCATCGCAGCTCAAAAGTAACAGGGGAGCAGCTCCATCCAACTAATCTTCCTGGCTCAAAGGACAGATTGAGAGATTACCCACATATATTCCTCAGGGCTGCTCCTAGGGAGTTTTATTGCAGGGATGGAGGCTTTTGTGATTTAACTCCTGAGTTAGCAGTCTGTAGTCCTGGGAATCCACCTGTGTTCAGAACTGTGAATGAAGCCATTAAAAGAACACTAAGCTTGACCATCCTTCATTTTTAAAAATATATTTGAAAAAACATAATGAAAAACAAGCCATATTGATCTTTTTAGATGCAGAGAAGGCTTTTGACAATTAAAATTGGAAATTCTTATTTAAAGTTTGGAGGATATGGATTTTGGAGAAAATGTTATAAAATGAGTAAAATCAATTTACACATGTCAGACAGCACAAATAATTGTTAATGGAGAACTGACTAAACCATGTGGAATACAAAGAGGTACAAGACAAGAATGCCCACTGTCATCTGTTTATTCTTGTTCTTGAAGTATTGAATAGAGATATAAGATAAGATGAAAGAATTGAAGGGGTAAAAGTTAAAAAGGAGTCTTATAAGTTAAGAGCCTGTGCTGATGATTTGGTATTGGTTTTGGAACACCCCCTAATGAGCATTGAAATATTAATGGTTAAATTAAAAGAATTTGGCACAGTAGCGGGTTTTAAGATTAATAAACCGAAGACTAAGATGTTAACAAAAATATGAAAATAGAAGACCAAATGAAACTGGTAAACAAAACAGGCTTTAAAATAGAGAAAAAGTAAAATATTTGGGTATTACTTTGACAAATAGGAATTGTATGTTATTTCAAAATAATTATATAAAGACTTGGAATGAAATTTAAAAAAATCTGTTCAGATGGGACAAAATTCATTTATCACTTATGGGAAGAATAGTTGTGATTAAGATTAATGTTTTACCCAGAATATTTATTCTTATTTTAGACAATCCTGGTTTTGACAATGGAGACACAATTTAAACAATTGCAGAAAGATATAGTTAATTTTATATAGAAGGGGGGAAGTGTTAAATAGAAGGTATTATAAGTACAATTATTAATTCAGAAGATTTTAAAGATTAAAATACAATTGAAACCAGAGTATTTTTAGTTGGAAATGATGGATTCTCAGTTGGAAAGAAGCCATGGAATTTTGATTTTATATATGATTACGGCAGCGAGACTATTATATGCGCAAAACTGGAAGAATACAACATTGCCTGCAATAAAGGCATGATTGATAAAGGAACTGGAAGCTGAAATGATGGCAAAACTTACTTCATTGATTAAAGAGAAGACAAGAAGTTTGTGTATTGTCGAATGAAAATTCCTTATAGACTTTTTGCATGAAATGTACAATAATGATATGATTTATAGATTTATGGAATAAGGAACTTGGACATTAGAAAAAGAGGGCTTTTATCTTTAAAAGAAAGTAAGAGAAAATTTGATTAGAGAGAAGACAAGAAGTTTTGTGTATTGTTGAATGAAAACTCCTTATAGACAAAGAATATGGAAACTTGAAATGCCTCAATAACACTGAACAGATTCATTCAACTAGAATGGCATTAGCAGAGTACTGCTGTGAAGAAAAATAGAGGATAAAAATAAAGAGGTTTATCATCAATCTAAATCATGCTAAAATGTATTTTTAAAACAAGCAGACCTCTTTGGATGAAAATTAAGATTGTCTATGACCAACTCAAAAAGACCTTATGTTTGCTCTATTCACTTTACATTTTGGTTCACCAATCCCAATATTTGGTTTTTAAACTGTGGGTTATAGAAGCCTGGACAGAGTCAGTAGAGGAGGTGGTCAGAACCAGTTTTTTTTGGCAAGAGACTGTTGTTGAAATTGTCTGTCATGCTCCCTTTTGAAAACAGCATGACAGACCATTCAGCAAGCTAACCAGTATTGTGCTGCCCAGACAACCAGATGGACTCCAGTGGAGGATTATTAAAAGCCTCTGTGCTCATTGGTGCCAGACCTTTCGCTGGCAGAGCAGCCTCACCCACCTCCCCATTATATTACAATATACAATTTGATGGATGGTTTGAGGCTGAGCAGAAATCATGGAACCTGTCTCAAACTGGCCAAGAAACAAGGGCCATCTTTCACCTGCTTTTCACTGTAGTGGGGAACTGGCTGTGTTCATGAAATAGGCCTGATCAGGCTGATAAGACCCTAACTGTAATATTACTATAGTTCCAGGGTACCAGAATCTGGAGTAGTTGCACACCAAGTTTTACTTAGGGCTCAGGGCAAACTGTCTAGGCAAGATGCTATGATGAAATCTGTGAGGCATGTGTTCCTTTCTTTGTTTATTTTGAATATTAGACTATATTTATTGAAGAAGGCTGTCAGCGTATTCCTGAGTGAATGCAGTATTCTACAGTAACTAATATGGCAGGGTTAATGTAAGTAGGCTGTTTAATAGATCGAAACAAATCCAAAGGTAATCAAACCTAGGCTTGCCAACCTCCTGGCGGGGGGGGGGGAGGCTGCAATGGGGCTCCTAGGTTCCCAGTGAGGGCAGAGGATCTCTCACCCCCAGCTCCTATTTCACCCTGCCATCCTGACAACTGGCTAGAGAAAATTTCTTGGCAATTTGGTTTTCTGCCTACTGATCACCAGCTGATCAGCAGGAGGAGGCAGGCTGTAGAAAATGGGCACACATGGTTACAGCCCCTGGTCAATGACATTACCTCTAGAGCAATCTGTAAGCAATGGAATCATGTCAGGGTCAATTCCTTAACATTCAGCCCTGAACATAGCATTTTTTCTATGTTTAGGGGTAAGAGTTACAGAATCAGTTCTGGTGTGACGCTATTGATCATGCCAGAAACGATTTGTTTATTTATTCATTTATTTATTTATTATTTATTTATAGTCTACCTTTCTCATTGAGACTCAAGGCAGATGATGTCATCAACCAGGGCAGTGGACATGCTTACATTAATCCTTACCCCCTCCCTCCAGTTGCTAGGGGGACCTGGCAACCCTAGCCTGGCAGGGGGTAAGAAAGGAGGATGCCACATTCTAGTGATGAGGGGGACAGCTTGGGCTCCTTAGCCGTTAGTGCCCAAACTGCTTTGACCAGCCCTAATGCCTGGGGAACAACCCAAGAATAAAACAGGATTAAATCAGGCTGTCTGTGTTCATACAATCACACAAAATCTTAGTCTGGTTAATAAACCAGAACTTGGTTTGAGAAACGTAAATAGTGGAATGGCTTGCATTCAAAAAATCATACCAAGTATAGTAAGTTTAACTAACCATGGTTTAATGGGATGTATGAACTAAGCCTCTGTGTCAGTTTGTTCTAAGGGCCAAGCTACAAGTGATGAATGACACAGTTTGGACACTTGTCAGCTTCCCTCAAGTTTTGATGGGAAATGTAGGCATCCTGGTCTTGCAGCTTGGCTCTCTGACTGCTGTCCAGTGGACTTTTCAACTGTCACTTGTCCAACATTCTGCCAAGCAGCCTACATTTCCCATCAAAACTTGAGGGAAGCTGACAAGTGTCCAACCTGTGTAAGGCGTCCCTTGTAGTCTGGCCCTAAGTTTGATCCTAAATTCTCTTCTTACAAAGTCTCCCCATCCTTTGATCTCTAACCAAAACTTCTGGAGTTTCTGATATTTCCAGAATCAGCACTGCAATATTCATCTATGAGACTTTTCTTATGATTGCCCATCCACACATATCTAATCATTTGTAACACTTCTGCACCTTCTCGCAAACCAACATCATATGGATCATTCAGGCTTAATCATACATTTTTAATAATTTGTATTTTTATCACATCCATCCAGAGTAATGTTTGTAGGGCTATCTCACATTATCCTTACAATAACCCTTTGAGTTGAATGAGGTTAAGAAAGAACAGTTAATTTTTACCCCAGGTTTGTCCAATGTGAATCCAAAAATCTTAGCTGCTACACTGCTACTACACTGAACTAGCCAAATATCTGATATTATGTTTATATATATAATGTAAACATAATGTAATATAATGTAAACATCAGAAATAATGTTTCCATATCCTAAGCAGATAACTGAACTGAGACCTCCTCTGATCGTGATCCATCATCCTATGCATTACATCAAGCCATTTGCACAATTTGCTATCATTCTATATCTGCCTCAGTTTCCTTGGAGAAGGGAAGGAAGGAGGTGTGAGCAGACCTGGATAGATCAGTCTGTCCTGCCAGGAATAGGATGGCTCAAATAACTAGCACCATGGCAAATAAACAGCTAATATTGAAGAGTACTGCTGGCTTTCCCACAACTGCATTTGAAGCATCAGTCATTTATTCTTCCTATAGGAATGTTCAGTAGGTTAGAGAATGGAAACCTTCCCAGAAGTAGTAAAGACATTTAATTCCAAGTTGAGCTATATGTGTTAACAAGTGCTTTCCAAGCTTCACTATCATTGAAATATCTTACTCGTAGGAGGCAAAACAGCTAATTCTCGTTAAATTAAATGCTTCAATTGAATTCAAAGTGTATCATTGTCATTCAAGTTCAGATTTCAGTGTAAGGAGTTATATGCAAGCTAGTTTTTCCTTTACTGCCAGCCCCCCAAATAAAAAAGCTGAAATCAATAAGGTACAATATAATTAAATGTTTTGACATGTGCTTAACCATTTTAAGTGTACAAGAAAACAATACCCTTGAAATCTTGAGATAAAGGTTGTAGTCATTTTTCTGCCACGCAACTGGCAGTTACAGAAAGACTTTTAGGCTTTCTGAGTTAATTGTGCAGTAGTAATGTTGTGGTTGAATAATTTTCAAAAAACCAAAAGCAGTAACATTCATAGGCTTAACATAGGGGTGGGAAAATATGTGGCAATAGGGTATGCATATTCAGGCAGACTGATGCAAATGAAGTACCATATGTAATGTACAAAAGCAAAGGACGTAGTGTTTCCCAATGCCTCACATCACATGCAGCCTTGTTTCAAAACAGCACCAATGGTGACTTACACCAGCTGTCCTAATCAGAGAAAATGAATATGTTGCAAATACATATTCTTCATATTATTTCCCAGATTACTGCCACATCGTTGAATACGCACACAACTGTTTTCCCTAAACCACTTTGTATGAAGGGGACTATTGTAAAGCCAGATAAAGCTGGCTTTATGCTGCCTCATTTCCCATGGCACATCAGGGGCAGGTGTGGATGTGCTTGTTTAAGGTAACCCTGCCTCCCACAAAAAAGGACCCTTGCCTCATTTCCTGTCAGTGTATCTTCTCACATACACTAATCACAGAATGAGGCCAGCTGACTCATGCCTCATCAGTAGACATGAGATGAAATGTTTGGTTCCCAATTCTAAATTGACCATAGAAGGGCAGCTTTGTTTTTTATTTTGCTTTACCTGCTCTGTGGTATGTGTTAACTGGCTAAAGTAATTAATTCCATAAATAGGAGAGAAGTGGCAAGGTTGTTGCATTTGAGAGAGAAGGAGAAAATGAAGGATCAACCTTGAATTGGTAAAAAAAAGACAATAAGAAAATCTTAATGGAAGAGAGAATTTCTCAATCCAGCCACTAATGGCTTGTGGACTCAAGGGGCAGTGGGAGTTCTGTGAACATGGATGATATCTTTGACTGCAGAGATGATGACACCAGGGGTTTTTTTCAGGGGGAACTTGGAGGAATGGAGTTCTGGTACCTCTTGAAAATACTTGACAATAGAGCTTGAAAATAATATGATTTCAAAGAATTCTGTGTGTTTCTTCCTCATTTCCCTTTTGAGAGTTCCGCCACCTCTTTTCCCAGAAAAAAAAACCCTGGATGACTCTGATGGGGCCTTTAATGTGTGTACCGTAAAGAAGAAATAACAGCTATACTACTAAGCCAATGTGTGGAACTGAGGTTTGGGTCACCAAACTACCCAAGCAGGTGCTTGAGGCAGCCAGATAAGATGGGTGCAGCTATACCTCCAGGACTCATGCCAGGGCTGGCTCAATCCAAGCAAGGTCTTTAATGCATTAGCAGAGTGCTGAGGCATGGCTTGCTCCCAGTCTGTGGTGATGCAGGAAGAGGTGATTGTCATAGCTCCTGTAGAGGAAAGCAATGAAAAACAGCATTGGGTAAGAAAATATTTTGAACCAGCCCTGGGATACAGTTAGTGGGGCAGACTGGCTATTAAGGCAACTGGGAAAAGTTCAGGTGGGCCAATGGCCTGGGAGGTCACCCCTCTGCTGGGGCCATCCTAACCTAGGGGGTCACCTCTACCAGATCAACACACACAAGAAAACCTCTTTGAGGGCCACCCTGGCACAAAAAAAACCAAAACAAAACACCAGGCATGAAGTGCTGCTACCATGAGCTGGAGCTGCAAGGAAAGAGGTACTCCACTCAGTCTCACCCCACCCTATGTAGCAAAGGATGCACCTAGCCCATCCTTCCATGTGCCCAGGCTCACTATGGTAAGAGGTGCACCTAGCCCGACCTGGATGTGGTGAAGAATGCACCTAGTCTGGCCAAGCCTCACTGTACCCAGTCTTGGCCCACTCAGTGAAGGATGGTCCTGCCCAACCTCACTCTGCCTAAACATACAGTTGGTTGGGCATTTCCTGCTTGGGCAGGCTGTCTCCCCCTCCTTTAATTAATTAATTTATTACATTTCTAACCTGCCCTCCCTGCATCAGGCTTAGCAGGGATGAGACCAGGGCAGGCTGGAGATGGGACCATTTTCCAGGGCTGTTTACCTCCTCCATCTGCTCCTGGGGGTGTCACCCAAATAAGAAGAGCATCTGAAGATGAGATTTCCAAGCTGTCAATTTGGTAGCAAATATGAAGTAAATGGAAGTCAAGTTTAAGAGCTTTAATGCTATAGACAAGACTGATAAAGTGAAAAAGTTGTGACCCACAGTTCAACCCATTTACTTTGCCTTGTATCTTCTTTCTAGAGGTATGGGAGCAAATGAATGAGCTATTTAAGAAAGGCATTCTCAAAAAGCAAGACATTGCATCAATGGCTGATGACTAGGTAGTCAATAATGAGTCCTAATGGGATATTATTATATTGTGAAAGAACTAATTAGAGAAAAATCTCTAATGACTGTTTGGCAGCAAAACCATTTCAGAGGCACAGCATTGTGTCTTAACATTACTGGCTAATCCTTTCATTGAAACTCTATGCACTGTAAGACATTGTAACACATACCTGCAGAAACTTTTGAAAGTGGTACAAGCAGTCAAATTGCACACAAAACAGACTTCATGGAGATCAGTATTTGAGGAAATGTGTTGATAAGGGCACTGCATTTAACTCTGGCTTTAGTGATAGCAGGCAGAGACTGCTCTGGAACTACATAGGAATAAAACTTTCATGCCATATAATGTCAAATTTAATGAGCCTGATTTAGAAGTGGATTATGCTGCCCTGAAATGTGAAATTTATTTTGAAGAGCTTCTAAGGAACCTTGATCCTCTAAAACAATTCCCTGTACAACACCACAAGCAGACTGAAAATATAACCAAGAATTCAGTATGGGAGAAAAGATTTAACAGATAGCTAAAGTATGAACTAAATGTAGACATGTTTGTCAAGATGCTACTTTTTAAAATGGAGAACTAAAGGATTTTGTCCAGGTGTTTATATCCATTTTAAAACATCATAGTTGAAATATCAATTGAAAATTCAACAAACCTCTAAATATTACATTCTACTGATATCCTCAGTAAATGTATTTACCTCAGATTTTACCTGGGTTTGTTTGTTTTTATTCAGCAGTGCTATAAATGTTGTATGCAGAAATCATTGCATTATCAGTGCATAGCATTTATTTATGAGGGACCATCAGCTAAACCAGCAAATCTGATATTGTGAAATGTCTATATTCAGATGGATAGCTTTTAGCAAGTTACTCAGGGCCGAATTCTATAATCCAGTATCTTGTCATTGGAATACATAGGCTTGAGCAAAAGGTAAGAACCCACTTTGAACTGGTTCTAATCTCAGCCTCAGCAGGAGCAGTCAGTGGTACTTGCTTATATTCCTAGCATAACATCTAATGCTATGCAGGTGTTATGTATGACACTGGCAAAGGCAGGAAATAATGAACGGGGGAGACTTGAACAGTCTATACAGCTGACAACACAAACAGCTCCAAAGTACATCCTGAAGGGTTTTGGAATGGTCTTGCTATTGATATACACCTGTGTCTTATTCTTCTCTCTACTATCAGACATTAATGGCAAGTGGAGCAGGTTGGAATGCTCTATTTTCTATGCACAAAATGTTGCTTTGGCGGCTGCTGCATATGAGACTGTGATACCTGAATTAATCTCTTCAATAAGTTTACAATTGAAAAGTGCTATTATGGCTGCTGATTCAGTGCCACTAGGACTATATATAGCTACACACATATTTGAGGTCATCAAAGTGTGAGTAATACAGAGTTATTAAATAATGTTTCCTTGGCGTAGCACAACCATTGATTTTCTATAAGAATGCTTCCTCCGCCTCTCAACGTTCTATCAAATTGACATAATTCCTGCTTTCTGCATATAATTTTGTGTTTGTGTTTGTGTTTGTGTTTGTGTTGTCTTAAAGGTCTATTTCTCATTAAATGCTTCTCTTTTTTGACAAAGCCAAATAGCCAAATTGAGAGAGAGAGAGAGAGAGATGGCACACTACAGAATGAGAAAAAATGATGACAAAGATGTGGCATCTTATTTCAAACCAGTGGTTTGGATTGTATGACTTCTTTCTGCTTGCATCTCTCATTGTTCATTTAAGAGGCAATCTTTTGCAGTATACTGCATTCCTATTTTAGTAGATATTTTTTTAGCTTGTTGAAAGACATTTTGTCTTGCATTAATGAAAGGGCCTAACATAGAGGAATGCTCTTTGCAGGGTAGGACTGCCTCCACATCAGAAAATGACATTGTGAATGTGTAAACAAGGCTTAGGTTTCAACCAATATCTGAACTTGTGTCCCTTATGTTTGTAGGTTTGGACCATGTGTACCACTTTGCTATCCCATTCTCTTCCAGTTTTTCTTCCCTTCTGTGGCTCCACCTTCAAACCTTCTCCTCTTGCTGCCCTTCTTTATGGACCTCTTCCTATTTTAACCCTGCCCTCCTACCATATTTCTCTAACTGACTGTTACATTCCTAAGGCTTTAGAACTCTTATTCACTAGATGTGTCTTCCTGATCTAGACAGTTCAAACAGTGAAAGTTAAAGCCTTTTTGCCAGCTCCACACCTTTGTGAAATCAGTGCAGCTCACCCAATCATGGCCAGAGTATTCACTATTATGAGTGCAAATTTCCTTACAACCAGGAGTCATTTTGTAGAAAAAGAGCTGCAGGAACTCATTAGCATCTCATTAGCACAACTCATTTGCATATGCCATGCCCCTTGACATCACCAGAAGTGTGTCATTAGCATAACTGACATCACCTATCCTGCCTGTTTTGGACCCAATCCTGGCCATTTAGGGCCGAAATTGGGCCCGAAATGGCAAAAAGGGACTGAAAATGGCTGAAAAGGGGCCCAAAATGGCCAGGATTGGGCCACTGCTGAGCGGGAGAGTGATCCACCACCCATCAGAGGCCCTATCCTGGCCATTTAGGGACCAATCCTGGCTTTGGGGTCTGATCCTGGTCATTTTGGTTCCAAATTGGGCCATTTTGGCCCCAATCCAGGCTGAAATGGGCCCAAAATGGCCCAAAATCAGGTGGGTGGGGCCACCTGACATGTGACCTTTTTGGACACTTACGAGAACTGCTTTCCTGTGCATTCCCCCTCAAAATGAGCCCTGCTTACAACATTCCAATTCATAGAAAAATTGAAATTCATACAAAAATTGAATAGATTATTTCATCTAGCAAAACCATCTACTATAATCCAATCAATATACACAACATACACAAAAAAAGAGCACATTCAGTATTTTTTTTAAAAAAATCACTGAATAGCAAATGGCTTAATAAGTGAACCAATTAATTAAGTGAGCAAAATAAGTGAAAAATTAACAAGAAAAGTCAAAAGGAAGGTAGGAAGGTAGCTTTCAAATGATGGTACAGGGAGACTGCTACTTGGTCCTTGGCATCTGGCCTACAAGATCTCACAAGGCTTTGTCTTGTCCTGTCCCGCATGCTTTTTAATGTTTACATGAAGCTGCTGGCAGACATCATCCAGACATTTGGGCTGTGTTGTCATCAATATATAGGTGATACCCAGCTCTATCTCACACTTCCAGCAGATCCAAGGGAGGCTGAGGAAACTGTGAACCACTGCTTGGAAGCCATTTTGGGATGGATGAGGACAAATCCACTGAAATCATAATCCTGGAAAAACAGAGATACTCCAGGTGGAACAATTAACCCAGGAATGAAGGTATCTCGGCTTTGGATGGAGCTGCACTTCCCCTGAAGGAGCAGGTTTAGGGTTTGGGGATATTGCTGGACATGGGCCTCCTGCTGGAAAAGCAGGTTGCTATGGTGGCCAGAAGCACCTTTCATCCCCTTCAATGGTTGAGCCTTCTGCAGCCTATTTTGGGTGAAAAGGGCCATACCGCTATGATGCATGTACTGATTATGTCTAGATTAGACTACTGCAATGTTCTGTATGTGGGCTGCTCTTGAAGAGTGTTTGGAAGCTACAATTGGTGCAGAATTCTGTGACCAGAATTCTAAACAGAATTGGTCATATGAACCATATCCAATCTTGTTCCACCTACACTCCCAATTTGCTTCCAGTTTACTTCCAAGCCCAATTCAAGGTGCTGATATTGACCTTTAAAGCCTTATAAAGCTTGGGGCAAGCATATATTAAGACTGTCTACTGCTTCTAAAGGACTTGCAGGTTTGGGTTCTAATAGTCAGCATAAAAGAAATAGGAATCTAAGGCATCTTTAACAAAGGGATAAAGCTCCAAGGTAGGCATTAAATGAAAATGAGGGCAAAAAAATAAATAAATAGCAGAATAATCAGTGGAATTTTATTGAGGGAGAATAGGGTTACATGTCAAAGTAAAATACAAGTATGCTACAGTACCAAATACTGGAATGCCTGTAATACTTGTACACATTCCCAACATCCTGACTAAACTGGTTCAACATGGTCTTCAGCAAATGTGGGCCATAAGTGGGACAAGGGACAGAAAGAAGAGTGCAGAGGGATATTGCCTGTCCTTTTCTCCTGGGCTTATGAAAGTTCAGGAATCCAGTGAACCAAGTGGACCTTGGACCTACACAAACCCAGGACTTTGCAGTTCCAAGAGGTTTCACTTACTGAAGGAGACAAGAGGGATCCTGGACACCAGGTAATAATCCAAAGAAGATTCAACAGAAGATCCTGTTATAGGGGTCAGAGAATAAAAGGAACAAAAGCTTGTTATGGATGGAGAGAGAAGCAAGGAAAGTGAGTTTTCTTATGATGCAGGGGGAAGGTGGGGAGGAGGCATGTTGAGGAGGGGGTTTTGAACATGAATAGTAGAAAGGGACAGAAAGTAGAGATAGGTAATGCCTCTACTTTGGGAGTAAAACTCATTAAGCTGGAGGTTGAGAGACTACCTGGGGTTCTTTTGTTCAGCAAGGGAATAGACTTTGTTCTTAAACAGCAACTTGCTTGGATTAAATCACAGTACTGGAAATGTGTGGTCATTTCTCTCTGCCCTTCTGCACTGTGCTAAATAGGGTTGCCATCATCCAGGGGAGACCAGCAGTAATCCCAGAATCACAATGGATCTCCAGGCTACAGCAAGCAGCTCACCTGGAGGAAATAGCAGCTTCAGAGGTTGGTCTCTATTGCATGCTCACTGAATTTCCCCCTCTCTGCAAACTCTGCCCTCACCAGGCTCCACCCACAAATCCCCAGTAATTTCTCAAGCCAGACCACACTTTTCAACAATTGAGCAAGTTAACCATTATACTAAAAGGATAAAATTCAGTCATGTAAAGTGGCATGCTCCTGTCTGTTCCTCTTTCCAGCTCACCTCCTTTGACTTGCCAGTCCTCTCCAGATGAACTCTCAGAAAAAAATGTGCCAGACCTTTTTATGTTTAGCAGGACAGGTGGGCTGAAAGCCACATGCTCAGCCCAGGCAGCCTGCTGGTCACTGGGCTGTGGCCTAGGAGTGTTGGCTGTTCTGCACCAGTCTTCCTTGATTGCTATCTTTCTCCCTAGGGCAAAGTCTTAGGGCCAAGATACAAGTGACGAATGACACTTGAACAGCAAGTGGATTGAGTGGAGCACAAGTAAACAGGGGGAAATACACTTGCCTTTCAAGTGTCATTCGTCACTTGTAGCTTCGCCCTTAGTGGTCATAGCTACAGTTGTGTTACCAGGATGTGATGTCAGTTCCATAGCAGTGTTATTGCTGTGACAGTTTTATTTGGGGTGCTAAAATACCAGCAAACTGAATTGATTGATTGATTGCCGGTGTCATGGCCCAGTCTGAGAGTGAGGTCTCCTCTGGAGGAGAGGAGCCTTGTGTAGCCAGCCAGGACTCCTCAGGAGAAGAGGAGCCCTGTGTAGCCAGCCCTAGCCCTGATTCAGCAGAAGCCAGCAATCAGGAGCAACAGCTGCTGGCTGATCAGAGCTTACAGCCAGCAGCTGAGGCACCAGCACCCTCTAGCTCCAATACTACAGAGGAAGCTCAGCCAGGGACTTCTACAGGTGCAGCGCAGCCAAGAGCCTCCACCCCCCCAGGTTCACCCACGCCCAAGGAACGCCGCAGGCAGCGCCAGAGACTGGAACTGCAGGAGAGACGGCGCAGTGCTCACCTCTTAAGCCAACGCCAGCTGCTGGAGAGTGATGATGAGTAGTGGCAGGATAGAGCCCCAGCAGCTGGCTGAAAACCACGCCTGGCTATAAGAGCCAGTCTGGAGGAACTGCTGGGCGTGGAAGCAATGTCTCTACTGCTTGCAACCACTCCGTGTTTCGTGAACCTTGCCCGTGCCTGCTTTTGGACCTGACACTATCGGTGACTGACCTTGGACTGTGCCTGACCTTGCTCTTGGACTCTGGACTCACTTCTGGCTTTATCTCGTGCTCTGACCACCAGTTTGACTTGGCTTTTGCTCTTGGAACTCCCCTTTGACTTTGGCTTTAAGGTTTTGACCTGAACCACCCTGCTTGGGCTGGCCCAGCCCGTGACAGCCTTTCTCACTGAGACTCAAGGCAGATTACATAGTGTGAGATTAGTACAATTATTATCAAGGACATTTCCATAGAGTGTCAAGGACATTTCCATAAACAATGCCGTAGGGTAAATAAATACAAGTTTACAAAGACATAGCATTAACGAGGATCCAATACAGAGTTGAAGAAATGCTGAAACAGAACATAATCAATTCTAGGACTGATGTTAGATAACATGAAGCACAGGTAGTATAAAGGAGTACATATTTAAAGCAACAGATAATATGTAAGGCAACATAGTGGTGACATCTATGGTCCCTAACTCAGAGAAACATCTGAGACCCTCTCCCTACAATACAGCCCTATCTGTGTAAAAGCAGAAAAGCCAGGAGAGTGGGGGCTCTCCTAACCTCCTCAAGCAGGCCGTTCCACAGAATAGGGGCCACCACAGAGAAAGCACGTATGGGCTGCTGTTGATTTTATCCATGTGCAGGCTGGCACATGTTCAGATGAGTGAAGCTGCCATTGAGGGACATAGGGAGGAAGGCAGTCCCATAGGTATGCCGGGCCAAGGCTGTGAAGAGCTTTGTATGTAATAACCAATACCTTGAACTGAGCACGGTAACCGGTTGGTAGCCAATGGAGTTACTGTAGGATGGGAGTGTTGTTCTTCTGCTTGCTCCTGATAACAATCAAGCCACAGCCAGCTAACTTAGATGGGAGTCCTAGGTATAGTGCATTACAATAGTCAAGTTTTGATGTTACCATAGCATGGATCCAGGTGGCCAGGTTGGCTGTGTCGAGGTAAGAAGCCATCTTCCAGGCTAGAATGAGGTTGTAGAAAGTGGCTCCTTTAACTTGTTTTTCTAGTAGTAGAGCTGGATCCATTATAACCCCTAGGCTCTTTACCGAGTCTACAAGGGTCAGATGAACTCCATCGAAAGTGGGGAGTACAAAGTAGATGAAGGACTATGGCTTAGTGGTAAAGTATCTGCTCGGCATGCAGAAGATCCCAGGTTCTATCCCCACCATCTCCGTTTAAAGGATCAGTTAAGAAGGACCTTTGTTTACCACTGCCACTACCTGTCTGAGTAGACTATACTGATTTTGACGGACCAATGGTCTGATTCCATATAAGATAGTTTCATGTGATATCACAACCTTGTAATGCAGGTTAACATAATGTTTGGTAACTGCTTTTCAAGTAGGAAGCACATGGAGATCATGCACAAGGAGTAATACCTGGTGACAAAATAATTTTGAACAGTTTGAATAAGCATCTGCAGCAATATTAAAAATGGTAAACAAATCTGTATCCTTAAATGTTTGCTGCTTTAAATTGCTAGCTGTTATGAAGCTAGCTATTTGTAAGAGCATCTCACCTTGTATGAGAAATGACTCATTCCACATGTATGAATCTTTTTAAGTGAGAATGTCCACCATATGTCAGCTCATAAACAGTCGTGAACCATAAATCACAAAAGCAATGTTCTTGCTGCATGCATTCCCTGACAGTTTGTTTTTGTATGCTAATTGTTAGGTTCCCATGGGCCATATTTTTTCCCACTGAATACTGAAAAGGTTTAGTGCTACACAGATAAAATGCAAATCATATTAAATTACAGACAACACACAATACAATGTCACACATCATAGAATAATGATCACAATTGCTAAAGGAATTCTAGCACAAAATAAGAAATTTAAAGAAAGTTGCACCAAATTGAAATTTAATTTCTAACTGCTTGAAACTTCTATAACAAGCATCCATTAATATGCAAAATCTTTGGTGGCAATTTCATTATCAGTGGTTAAAAAAATGAAAAGCTTCTCAATATAAGTATTCTACAGGGCTCTATCTTACGCATGTAATATACATATAAGACTGCTGGGCATAAGCTTGAGATTTAAAATAAGTCACGAATGGTTTGTTGATATCACTGTCATCACTCATCTGGCAATGAGATGCAATAATTTTTATTGACAGTTAATCCAACCCAAGTTTATATCATGCATCTTGGAAAGTCCTGTGACCTGTAGGGGAAAACAATTTTTATTGATGGGACTCCGTTTCTCTGGCCATAGAGGTACACAATAGACCTATCACTTTCCCCCTAAAGTTGGGAAAATTAAAGAAAACAGAGAGAAAAATGGCATTTTCAGTTCAGTTAAGCAACTATTTTTCAGTAGGAATGTACACTAAGAAGTCAATAATAGAGATGGGCATGAACCAAAATATGAACCAAAATTAAGCACAAACCAGGCTGGTTCGTGGTTCGTGAACCAGTGGTTCATCAGATCCTATTTCTGACAAACTGCCATGAACTTTAGGCTGGTTCGTTTGGTTCATTTTTTGGTTCGTCACTGCAGACAGCCTGGTGCCAACCAATCAGTTTCCTAGGGGATGGACTTCCTGCAGACCTTCTGCTGACCTGGAAGTAAACTTCTGCTGGCCCAGAAGTGACCTTCTGGGCCAGCAGAATTTCAGCAGAAGTGACCTTCTGCTGAAATTTGATGAATCATGAACCTCATGGTTTGGTTTTTTTCTGGTTCGTGCCCATCTCTAGTCAATAATCAGTGGGAGGACCTTGTTATCAAAAAAGATCGCCATGGTTGGCATTTCTATGGATAATGCTTGTACTGCGTGCCAATTGTTGCTCATTTGGTCTATTCAGTTTTGAAATGCTTAGGCCAACCAACCCTAAGAAATTGCCTCCTGACAAATGTCCAGTTGAAACCCAGAGCATTCCCACCATGTCATCTGTCTACTAACTTCATATGACAATGGTACATAAAACAATGTTTTGTTTCCTATAGACAAAAGCAAATCGTTTTCTACTTTCCCCTTCCCCCAGAAGCCTATGACCCCAAAAGACATGGACTATCATAGATAAACAATCTCCCTGGTTGGAAGGGGGTCTAGAGAGGTGATAAATCAGGTAAGATTATCACTTCTTTCTTTGATCTCATAATCTTCAATGGCAAATTTATGGATGGCTGTTTCCCAAAATCAAGAAAGTCTCAAAATCATATTTTAAAAAGTTCTGTAAGCTTCATGGGGTAGGTGGGTCACCTGATTCTTGGCCTTGTTGAATCTCATGGAGCCTTTGACTACATCTGCTCCCACAGTGTAGCACTATATTTGCCTACTACGTATATCAGCAGAGACCTCCACCAACAGCACAATCCTAAACAGAGATTTCCTTTCCAGGTTCATGGACTTTAGTGATCTTAGAAGGGTGCAGGTAGTGAGGCTAGTGTGGCATAGTGACTACAGTGTCAGACTAGGATCTGGAAGACCCAGGGTTGGAAGCTCCACTCAGCCAAGGAAGCATGCTGGGTGACCTTGGGGAGAAAGGTGGGGTGTAAATGAAGGAAAGAAATGATTAACCTGTACTTAGGATTATACTGTGTCAGACTTCAAGAGTCCACAAGATATTTATTGTGTATAAACTAAAAGTAACATGCTCTTATGGAATACATATATATTCAATGGCAAATTTATGGATGGCTGTTTCCCAAAATCAAGAAAGACTCAAAATCATATTTTAAAAAGTTCTGTAAGCTTCAGGGGGCAGGTGGGTTACCTGATTCTTGGTCTTGTTGAATCTCATG
This sequence comes from Eublepharis macularius, assembly GCF_028583425.1. NCBI lineage: Eukaryota > Metazoa > Chordata > Lepidosauria > Squamata > Eublepharidae > Eublepharis > Eublepharis macularius. The sequence goes on from NC_072792.1 coordinate 124,366,230, forward strand.
GAGACTTTGACTACATCTGCTCCCACAGTGTAGCACTATATTTGCCTACTACGTATATCAGCAGAGACCTCCACCAACAGCAAAATCCTACAGCACAAACACACAGTATACACATACACATACACATACATATTCATATTCATATACATACACACACACGCACACACACACACACACACAACCACTCCTCCCTATAGAGATAGAGATAGAGAGATTCATTTAGGGGAATTAGTGGTTCAAAACCATGCTACATAAGGGTAGCAGTTAGGATGACCAGAAAACAGCTTGTTCACAGCCTCTTGTTTGTGGTATTCTCTGTGGGTATGGCCCTGGCCACTTGGATTACCTGCAGGTTCAAGTATGCTAAGGAAGAGCTGTGTCAAGATAATGGTGAGCTGCCCCCTGTGCTTATGTTTCAAGAAAATTCTCAGACTCTGAAAAGTATTAGTCAGTGTGGGATAAAGAGGCAATTGCTGCAAAATTAGCACTCTCTACTTGAAGACATTGGCTGGAGGGTGCAAAGTCCCATTTGAGGTATGGATAGACGATAAGAACTTGGAAGCTCTCCATACACCAAGAAAGCTAGGGGCAAAGCAGGTCAAGTGGGTGGAGTTTCTCTCTAAGGGCCAAGCTACACATGACGAATGACACTTGAACGGCAAGTGGATTGAGTGGAGGGCAAGTGAACAGGGAGAAATACACTTGCCATTCAAGTGTCATTCGTCATGTGTAGCTTGGCCCTAAGTTTCAATTCACCCTTAAGCATCTTCCTGGGAAATCAAACTTTCTTGCAGATGCACTGTCCTGCCTCCCTCAGTATTAGAGTATGTGGGAGGAAGCCATTGACACAGTGTTCACACCCAGCCAACTGGGAGGAGTGGTTGTAACATGATGTCAGACTCACAAGCCTCCCCCAACCCTTTCCGACTCGTGGTTGGACAGAGTGAACGCAGAAACTTAAAAGGAGAGGGAGCAAGCTTTACAGGAACTGCTAGTGAAGGAGGAGAATGGCTGCTGGTATCGTCAAGGGTGTTTGTATATTACTGAAACACTGTGAGGAGAAATATTTTAAAAGTTCCACAATGACAAATTAGCAGGCCATTTCAGGTTCGTCAAAACTCTACACCTAGCACAACGACTATTTTGATGTTTCTCAGGGCCAAGCTACACATGACGAATGACACTTGAACAGCAAGTGTATTTCTCCCTGTTCACTTGCCCTCCACTCAATCCACTTGCTGTTCAAGTGTCATTCGTCATGTGTAGCTTGGCCCTCAGTATGTGTCCACTTGCCAAGTGTGTGTGATGGGGGAAAAATGGGGAGGAGGGACCTCCAGGATCACTACAACCTTTGGAAACTCCCCCCAGACCATGGGCTACCATTCCCATGGATTTCATCACAGATCTTCCTCCTAGTAGAGGGAAGACAGTGCTTTTGCTGATAGTGGATTTGTTCTCTAAGCAGGCTCACTTCGTTCCCTGCTCTAAAATCCCCATCACAAAGAAACTAGCCAGCTTGTTTATGCAAATGTTGTATGCTTGTATTTTTTCCCAACCAAGGTGATATCTGACAGGGGCATCCAAGTTTGTTGCCAACTTCTGGCAGAAGCTTCTAAAAGTAACTGGGATTGAACAAAGATTAAGCTCCTCCCATCATCCTGAGTCTGATGGACAAAGTGAATGCACAAATCAGATATTAGAACAGTTTCTGAGATGCAGTATCAACTATAAACAGGATAATTGGGTGGACTTTCTTCCGTGTGCAGAATACTGTTATAACAATAGTGTAGACAGTTCTATGGGAGCCACTCCCTTTAAGGTAACCCAGGGATTCGAAGGGAAACCCATGCCACTGATAGAACCTGACCCAGCTGAAAGGGGGGCGGTGAATTACAGCAATGGTGGACTGGCATTATAAAACAATGGGACATTATAAAGCAAACTCTGGAGCAAGCTAAAAGGGACTATAAATGACAAGCAGCTGAAAGTGGAAGTGGAAAGTGGAAAATAGTGTGTATGTATCTACAAAGAACCTCAAAGGAGCCCAACCAAGCAAAAAATTGGAGTGGAAATATCTGGAGCCCTTCAAGGTGGTCCATCTAAGTAACAACGTAACAGTGGAGCTAGAACTGCCTAAAAACCTGAGACAGGTACACCCAGTATTCCATTTCAGCCTTCCAAAAAAGGACCTAGGACCTGATAAATGGCACTTTGAAACAGCAGCCCTACCTCCTATCATGGTGGGAGCACAGCCCCACCACAAAATCAAACTGATTTTAGACTCTAAATTGAAGTGAGGAGTATTGTATTATCTGGTCCAATTGAAGTATTTTTCCAAAAGCCAAGCTGAGTGGGTTAAATCAACAGACATTCAAGCCCCTAAACTGCTAAAGAACTTTCACAAAAATACCCCAGGAGGAGACTGAATTTTGAGGGGGCAGAATGTCATGATGATGGCAGCATCTTGCCATACACATATCTGGCGGGGAGGAGCTGGGGGTTGTGATGTTATGTTTATCTGTTGCAGCTGTGGTTCTCAACTCTCCCAGAATGTGAATTCTGTCTAACGTTATCTTTCTTAGACTATGCTGGTTCCTAGCTGCTGGGAAAGAACCTTGAACTTGGTGTCCTCCCTTCTGCAGGAAGGCCAGCCTCTAGGAAGGGGGGGGGGGTGAGAAATGTTAGCCTGTGAATGATATATGCTTATGAAATGTGATTGTGCTTCATTCCTGTCAATTGCCCTTCATACGATCATGGTACTAGAACTTTCCAATAAAGCTTTTCTAAACCATGGGAGTCTTCTGGGAAGATTCTTGGTACATCCTTACAGGCTGTGAGTCCCTGCCTCCCTTCTTCTCTCCATGCTTCTCTCCCTGCAGCCTACACCTTCAGTCTGCCTCTTAATTCTCCAGATAGCGCTGGACTCACATCCAGCTGCTCCAACAGTATCTTCAGCACAAGCCAGTTGTCTGCCAGCCCCTCCCTGTATACATCCTGTCAGGGGAAGGAAGCATGTGAGCCTCCCCTGCCACAATCTATAATTACATATCTTATAAAATGGGAGTCAATGGTGCCTAATTTTGACTGTTTAAAAGCTGCTTAGTCCAAATATTTTACTCAAGTTACAGATATACTTTGCTACCTTGTATGGTGTGACTGAACGTAGCAGTTACTGTGAAGCAGTTATAATGAATAAGCTGATCTCAAGTTGTTCGTACCAGAATAAATGTTCATTTGAGGTTTCTTTATTGTTTTCCTCAAGGGAGACTTATAATTATGTAAACAATTGGCTTCTCAGCTTTGTGATACAGGAGGGGGAACTTTGAACTGCAGGGGCATAGCTATGACATGCTCTATTCCCCTTCTCCTCCTGACAATAGCAGAAGCTTGGTTGGAGGGCTCAAAAAAGTGTGGGCGTGTGGGAGGACCCACCTACACATCACCACATTGCATTTTATCTGAGCCACAGTTGTAGTTTCTTGGTGGGATCGTGAAGTGGTGAGGAAATGGGGAGAATGTCTTCCTCCCACTTTCTATAATCCAGCTTCTCAGCCAAGCAGCTGCAGAGACAGCCCCATGGAGTTCCTGAGGAAGGAAGCTTTAAGCCAGAGAACTGCCATTTTAATCCTTTGATAATCATATTTAATTTAGGACTGTTAGAATAGACGTTATTGTTTTTATTCACTGTGGTGTTTAAAGAAATGAGAACCATTAAGAGAACTGTAGTAATATAGAGCAGTATGTCGAGGTGCTAAATAAATAAATAAATAAAACTGGAGAGTAAATTCTACAGGATGGCAGACATTTAAGCTCATACCTGATTGCCAGCACCTAAACAATGGTATGCAGTGGAATGAAACAAGACTTGCACTTACATTTAAACACCTACTTAAACACTTAGCTACATCAGGAACAATGTGCCTCTCTTGGCAACAATGAATCTCTAATAAATAAGGGTAACATGGCAAGCCATAACATTCATATAAAACTAAGGCAAACTGCAACACGTATCTCCACTACTTATTCTCTCTCCTTTTTCTTTCTCCTGGTTTTCTTTTATCATGCAGATTTTTAAATGCTTTTTCTAATAGTACACAATTGGAAATTAGAGTTCCTGCATAGTAGCTTGCAACACATTACGATTTCCTTGGGATTATTGATATGAGAACATGACAAATACCATTGTAAAACTAAAGTCTAATCAATGTGAATGGGTTTGGCCTAAAGGGACTTGAGCCAGGGCCTATGACAAAAGAATGTTAATTTCCTTAATGAATGTGGATTTTTCCTCAATGGGGCTAATTGTTAGAAAATGGCTCTCTTCAAGTACTCATCTGAGCTTGGGGAAGGAAGGTGACACTTTCCAGCTAAGAGGGGGAGCCGGTGTATGTGAGAGATCAGTCTGAGTTTGGGAAAAGACAGAGAACAAGACCAATAAAGAGACAAACCACTGTGGACTGACTGGAGCACTCTGGCAGCGCAGAATCTCTCCCTCCCCCCCTTCTAGATCTGATGTGATGTAACACAACTGCAGCCCTATAAAGGGCCATTTTACCTCTGCCTACGTTCTGCTTGCATATTTGTAAATTAATCAAATATTGCTACCTCTATTTTATGATGTATATTGATTGATTCTTGATTTTATGGATTTATTCCCTATACCTTTGTATATGTTTATTGTTGTTTCAATCCACCCTCAATCTGCTTGCAGGGAGGGAGGGCTAAAAATTAAATAAACATATTATTTTAAAAAACAAACAAAAGGGGAGATTCTGTGGACTTTAACACTCAAGCTTATTCTAATTAAAGGTTGTTTAAATATGAGTCAAGCTTCTACTGAATCCTTTCAATATTGAAGCTGCCTTATACTGAATCTCACCATCAGTCCATCAAGGTCATTATTGGCTGATTCCGCACACATTGGATTATGCACTTTCAATGCACTTTATCAATTGTTTGCGGTGGATATTTTGTTCCGCACACAAAAAAATCCGTTCCAAATGATCTATAAAGAGGATTGGAAGTGCATTATCCAACATGTGCGGAATCACTCACTGTTTACTCAGACTGGCAGCGGCTCTCCAGGATCTCAGGCAGAGGTCTTTCACATCACCTACTGCTTGGTCCTTTTAACTGGAGATGCTGGGGATTGAATCGGGGACCTTCTACATATAGGGTTGTTCCAGAGAGGGGAATTTCTTTTTCAGAAATTTTCTCTTTTGGATGTAGTAATTGGTTCCTCTAATTCTCTTTTCCTCTTTCAAAAGAGGAATTCTCTTTGATTTCTCATTAATAGATCTTTGCGGTTATTTTTTTAACCATGTGATAGTAGATTTCATCACCTATGGATTTCTGCCTGTTGTTGTGCCACAGTAACATGATACAAAGGGTAAAAAGGATGTCTGATGCAGCAAGGATATGCAAAGCAGATGCTCCGCCACTCAGACACAGCCTTCTCCTGTGTGTTTCTTTAAGTTCCAATTAAACACCATGTAAACAATGATGAGCCTACGCAGTCACATCTAAGGCTTTCTTGAATAAATGGCATTGTACACTGTGGGGTCATGACCAGTCTCACCTTCATAAATAAGCTGTATATGTGTTGGAGTTTATGGCACTTTCGCACCTCTATAGTTGGTGGGCAAAGCATTCTCCTCCAAAGGAATCTAACCCTACAACTTCTCCATGCTTGGATAAATGAGCAGAATTTAACAATACCGCAAGAAACGGTTCTGAATCTGCAATGCTTAGAAAAACAAACCGGGACACTATGAGTCATTTCATAGTTACTTTCCAAACTAGTAGTACAGATCATCATGCAAGGATCCATGGTCTTGTATGCAATATTATGCCTTCACCCAATATTATGCCTCTCACTTTATCAGTTGTTTACACATTTTATCATAAAATGAAATGTTGATGCCTCTGTTTAACAGACATATGTGGTAGAACAACACCACTGACCCCCGAGCACTGCCTCGTCTTGCCCTCTGAGGAGTCTGGGGGTTAACCAGTGGCAGTCAAAGTCTTCCTGGCACATGCTACCTACTTGGTCCCTCATAATTCTCAGAGGAGCTTTTTCTCCTTTTCTCAGGTAACCACTTGGCCTTGGTATGAACTGAGGAGAACCCAAACTCATTATCTCATGCATGCTTGCCACTCCGAGGCCCCACCTCATGCCCAGTTTCCTGCTATCCAGCACTTGGTTACTGCAGAGACTGCTTGCTGCTCTCATGTACCACTGGAGAATATGCAAATTGTCAACAGAACACTCCCCTTTCCCATGGTGCCCATTTTAAATAGCTTGTTCAAGCAGTGAAAGTGAATGTGGTACAGAAAACAGCCACCAGCATTTAAGAATAAAGGTGCAAGCACCGAGTCATTACTGACCCATGGGGGAACGTCGCATCACGACATTTTCTTGGCAGACTGTTTACGGGGTGGTTTTCCATTGCCTTCCCCTGTCATCTACACTTTGCCCTCAGGAAACTGAGTACTCATTTTACCAACCTCGGAAGGATGGAAGGCTGAGTCAACCTTGAGCCGGCTATCCGAACCCAGCTTCTGCCAGGATCAAACTCAGGTCGTGAACAGAGCTTGGGCTGAAGTACTGCAGCTTACCCCTCTGCGCCACAGGGCAGCTATTAAAGAATTAAAAAGCATTTATTGAAACAAGAAAAAAATGTTCACAGACTTCAAGCACAGGCCACAGACTTGAGTAAAGGATCCCAAAAGAAAAGTAAAAATGTGATGTCTCTGTTCCTCACCATATACATGCCTTAGCTGACATAATCCTAAAGCAGGATCTTTAACTTCAAAGGTTATAGCTTACCCATATCTAGCAGTCCTAGTTCAGGCCTGCTGCCTCCACATGGCAAATGGCTGCCTGCAAGAGCCAGGTGTCTCAGCACCTTCAGCCTCTAGATGAAATCAGCCAAAGAAAACCTCCTCTCTGTGCCAGGGTGCACTCGGCTGGTTAAAGGAGCAGGTCAGAGAGGCTTTTTTCTGAAGACTACAAGAAGAACCTCTCTGGCCTTTCATACCACTAGATCTCTGTTGTTACCCTCAACCCACCCCACACACACCTGGAAAGGTCAACTTTTAGCAGAAAGTCTTAACTTGCACTCCTTTGTCTGCAACCAGAAAGGGCACTTACATCTCTAAAGACCCAACCTGGGTGCTACAAATTGTGTAGCACAGTGATTAAGTGGTTTGGATGCAAATCAGCACTCTGCTGGTTCAAATCCCACTACTGCCATGAACTCAGTAGGTGGCCTTGGGTAAGCCACTCCTCTCAGCCCCAGCTCCCCAGATATATTGTGTGAATAACACTAACTTGTTCGCCGCTCTGGATGGGGCACTAATCTGTCTAGAAGAGCAGTATATAAACACAGTTATTATTATTATTATTGTTTACACTTACTCAGCTGATAATGCAAGCAGAGAACATGTACATACATGGAATTTCCATGTTAAACTATAACACTATTGCTGGCTTTATGACCTTGTAGCTACATGTCATACCAATATACCAGCATCATTTTCTTCACATATAGGTACCACTTATGGATACAATGAGGAAAGAATTGCAACCATTTCTTGGACATATTGAAGATTGCATTTACATGTAGTCTGGATCCATTCTTCGGAATGTTGGCATTCCTGATTACAGGGAAAGGTTGTGAAAAATGGAATACAGATTTATTGTCGAAGGCTTTCACGGCTGGAGAACGATGGTTGTTGTGGGTTTTCCGGGCTGTATTGCCGTGGTGTAGCAGTGCTACACCTCTGAAGATGCCAGCCACAGCTGCTGGCGAAACGTCAGGAACTACAATGCCAAGACCACGGCAATACAGCCCGGAAAACCCAAAACAACCATCGGAATACAGATTGTTGGTCTAACACTGGTTGCTAATAGATAATGCTTTATTAATAGATAATGCTTTATTAAATGCTTCACTGGCAGTGCAATTTTAAACAAAGTCATTCCAGTGTAAGCCAATTGATTTAAATGGATTTTAACTGGTGTAACTTTTTAAAGAATTGTAGTGTAAATGCTTATACATCTGCTTCTAAGACTGCAAGACCAAGAAAACAACTGACTTGCAAACTGCAACTGCCCCTGAACTGTGCTATGTATTCAACAACTTTAGCCTGAAACTTCTAAGACATGTTTAGAAATAGAGATTTCTTGCAAGAGTGTGTGAAAAGCTAAACTGGGCCAAATACCAAGGATCCACATACTGGCCCTAGAAGAAGCTTGTTGCCCTCTAGAAGGATACACATAATGTGTTTGAACCTCTCTGTGCAGCCAGCCTCTTCCTCACCCTACCCCCTACCTATAGGAGAAAACAGCAGAGACTGACAGATCCAACAAGTGGGGCAAAGGAGCAGCAAAGAAGTCAACAAGAAGCATCTGGTACCGAGCAAGTACTGGGCACATTAGAGGCTGAGAGGGCAGGATAAAGCAGGAGAAGAAAAAGCAGAGAAGGACCAGAGATACTATGATGTCATCAGCTTTAAAAAGCAGCAGACCAAAATGGGCCAGGGCAGAATTCCTCTTTCCATCATCAATAGAGCTCCCTGCTCAAGTAGTCCTTGCATGCAACAAGAATACTCAGCCAAGGTGAGTGCAGTATGAGTGAGGTTATTCCAGGAAGCATAAAAGTTTCTCCATAAAGTTTTTATTTCATTTAAAGGATACTTGCTGGGTTTGTCCATTCAATGCTGAATACAGGCTCATCATGAGCCCCAACCCTACTCTAGGGTGTGATCAGCCTTGGCGTATAAGACAAGGGGCCACAAGTGCAATGTACCTGTCAAGGCTTCTTATCAAAATTCCCAGCCAGTCACTACAAAGTGTAGCCAGTCACTGTAGGACATAACTGACAAATTCTTTTGCCTCACTTTTCATACCCCCAAGCAAAGTTGTGTCTCAAGCTGGACTACAAATAATAGTACAAGTGATGATACTGTCTTATGGTTGGAACATTTGAGCTGGAAGTCTGTAAAATCTCTACTCTAAAAAGGCAGAAAAAAGTTTCCCCACCCTCCCCACACACACACCTTAGTAGTCATGGGCCAAGCATGCACGAGTCTATTTCACTGGTTCAGTTCCCATATTGCAGAGCGTTTTTTTGTGACCATCTGCACCAGATTTACCACTATGGGTAGTCACTCCAGCAACTATGCAGTGTTTCCTCAACTTTCCTGGGAGCACTTATACGACGACTTTTTTTAAAAAAGTACATTTTGCTGTAAGCTGTTTCCCCAAGCATACTTTTTATTCTCTGTTTGGTGTTCCACCCTCTTCCCCCCTCCTGCCCCCTACCAGCCCACTACATTGTGATTAGCTACTGTTGTCTAGCCACCCACTCCCTCTCCCCTCCTTTCCATTCTTTCCCCCTCTCCTCTTTTTATTTTCTTTTTAAGTCCAGCGCAGGATCAATGAATTGCTGGTTTGAAAGCAGGCAGGGGAAAGTTCCCTTTTAATTCTTTTTGCTTTGGCACTGGTGGGAATAGAGTATTGGGGGCTAAATATCTGGGTAGTAGAAATAATTGAGTTTTAGGTTCTGTTTTTATCCCATGGTGGAGAAACAGATGCTTGGGGCAACAGAGAAGGAACCAGGAATGAAACTTTGCCAGCGATTCATCTCTGTTCCAATGAGAGATGCAAATGGCCACATACAAGCAGATTCCATGCCTTTCAGCTTGACTTCTGGGAAAGTGAGAGTTATGTCCCTGGTTCAGAAGGCTCTATAAAGTCATAAAGAGCCAGCACAGAAAATTAGGCTGAAGAAAGGGAAGGAGGAAGATCAGGTGGGACAGAAAATCAGATTCTTAATGCTTCAGGATCCTTGTTTTCTGTTGTGTTTTTATGAATAGTTATTACAAATAGTCTCAGTGATATTCTGGACAAATCACAAGGAATATCTGTATTATTATATTGGCAATGAATTGCACATACCTTGCAGGAAAACTCCAAGAATGTGGTGCTATACCAACATACCACATTCTAAAATTAATGGCTACAGTCTCTTTAGAATGCCTTAGATGAATTATAGCCATTCTTCATGTCCTATTCCAATTCTCTATCCAGTTTTGTGTTGCCTAATAATTTTTGTGCATCATATTGAACAGCAAGGCAACACTGAATGGAAGCATGTACTATTTCATGCTATCTCAACAGGGGCACAGAGTCAGAAGATGGGACATTGGTTTCAGCAGTGGTTTTTGTCCCTAGCCCTGAACATTCATAAAAAAACTAATAGAATCTCACTTTGAGACTGATCATATAAAGCTATTTTATATTAAGTCCAAATGAGTCTACTCTGGCTGGCAGTGGCTTTCCAAAGTCTTTGACAAAGGCTTTTTAAAGCCTTGCTACCTATTAAATTAGAGATTCCAGGCACTAAGCCTGGAACATGCTCAAGGATCTTAAGCATGCAAAGCACATGTTCAACGTCGGGCTGCAACTCCCTCACTACTGTACTGAGACTCATTTTGCTAGAATAAACTTTGGCTTGACTCTAAAGTTAATGGAAAGCTCAGGACATATCTTTATCAGCAATGATAAAGCATACCAACAGAATATTCCTTGTCTAAAATGTAACCTAGTGATATAATGGACGTAACTGACCTCATTTTCATTTCACTGAATGAAATTAAACTAGCCATTAGAGTTTTCCTCCCTTCTCATAAGGAAAAAAATGCCCTAAGCTATATTGCTTTGCTAAATAATTTTGCCATCTTATACAGTTGGGAATTGAAAAAGTCTGCTCTAAACATAAAATAGTCTGCATAATAGACTAACCATAATGGAGCTAGACGTTTTCTTTCATTTTGTTGGTCATTGGTAAAAAAATGAGTAGAGAAAAGAACTAATAGCACAGGTTAACTATTTCAACATGGAATATTTAGTTTTTAAAATATTGTAGTTGATCATTTGGTTTACTATTAAACTATTGCATTCATTTTATAATGCATGTTTAACCATTCAAATAACATATTTACCACCTTGGGGACCCTGAGTTAGGTGGGAAAGTAGCATAGAAATATTTTCAAATAAATAAATAAATGTTTGAGATAATTTGAATAGCCATCTCTGAGGTTAGGTGATGGGTGATGGTAGCTAGGATGTTCTCCATAGGAGTGTCATCTCGGTGCACACACACACTCTTTAAAAAGCATATGGACCCTTCTGTTTTTGTGCTTATGCATCAAGTAAAAGTTTTGTTCCTTTCAAAAGAATTTTTCCATAGTTTCTTAGAAGAAAAGAAAATTCGATAAAAATAAATAATAATTAAATTAAAATTTATAAATCACATTAAACAAACAAAGAGAAACAGCAGGTCACAAAACAGCAGAGATACTTAAAAAAACAATAAGATGTTTATTCAAAAGCTTAGGAAAATAAAATTATTATGAGCTGGTGTCTAAAATTTAAACAAAGCTTGTCCACCCATGCAACTTCTGATGATAAGTGCACCTAGAGAGGGTCTCAAAAATAATCTTTAAAATGGGTTCCCATAAAATCTGGACTGTGGTATTTCCAGTACCTGGATAATCCCCAGCTCTACCTAGGAAATTGTGGAGATTCTGAACCAGTGTTTGGAGTTCATGGCAGACTTAACGAGAGCAAAAACCCTCCCAGACAGGAAAAAAATACAGATGCTTGGGAATTGTTACTTGGAGCAGGTGTACAACCTGCATAGGGTGGGGCTGTATCCCCTTTAAGACCCACAATAGAATTTTGGGCATACTCTTGGTTCTGTCAACTCAAGTGGATGTTTAGATGTCAGTGGTGGTTAGGAAAATATATTATCAATGTATTACTTTTTCCTAGAAGGAAACAAATAATCCATGCCTTAGATACAGCCAGACTAGACTAGGGCAATGCACTATGTGTGGGGTTACCTTTGAAGGAACTATAACTGGCACAGAATGTGCCACCTCAGCTGTTATCATGGATAACTGGATGGACCAGATTATACATACATTATCCATGCTTCACTGGCTGATGATGTCTGGGACCAGAATACTTATAAGTTTATTTAAACTACTTATATGTACTTACTACTATGAATGTACTTACTTACATTCATAATAATATTCCCCTCTGAGCCTTTCTCTGCCTACTCTTTCCAGTAGCACACAAGTGACTACAGGTATCCGTGTTCTGATCATATCCAGGTTAGATTACCGTAATACACTCTACACAGGACTGAAATAATTACTAAATGGCTTGAGACCAGGGCACTTGAAAGACTGCAGCTATCATACAACCTGCTCTTTATTAAAAACCCTCTTCTGAAGCCCTGCTCTCTGTGACCCTCCTTCAGAGTGGAGGGGAGTGGTGACTAGAGACAGGGCTTTTTTCAATCATGGCACCTTGCCTGCAGAATGTGCTTCCCTTTGAGTCATGCCTGGCACCAACTCTAACATCTTTTAAGTGCCAAGCCAAAATATTTGTATGCAGGTTTTTAATTACAGGTAGTATCTGTTAGAAGAAGGGACTAGTGATGTCTCTTGCTCAGGCCTTCAAGATTGCCAGCAGAGAAGAAGGAAGGCAACAACCATAGAGTCAGTTAGATAGATAGGCTGCTATCAGGCTCCTTCCTGCCAGGGAAACTTCCTTCCTCCCCTTTTCTCCCCTTCCTCTTTCTTGTCTTCCCTGCATGCAATAGAAGAGGCAGCATGGTGTCTCCTCCTGAGAGAGATGGCCTACTTTCAATCTAAAGCCATCCTAGCTAGTTATATCAGTTACTAGTTCTTTCACTCCACTAATCTTATGTAAAAATATTTCTTTAGATAAATAAACAGTTATTGGTTCTCTAACTTAGATGAGAGCTTTCTGCGTGCAGTTTGTTTAGTTAACGTGCCTTAACTAACCCAATAGTATCTTTTAAAATTGTTTTTGATGATTGCTTATAGCCTGAGAACTGTTTTCCAAAACTAATTTTCAGATGTTCATTTATTTCTGTTAATTTAATTCTGTTCTCTGACTGGGTTTTAATGGCTGAATTTTTAATGCTGTGGTTTTAATAATTTGTTATTCAAAAACATTTTATGCTGGCTTTTCTTGTTTTACTTTGTAACTTGCCCTGAGCCTGGTTCTCTGGAGAGGCAGTATACCAAATTTTCTATAGCGGTCAATGGGTAGACCCAACAGAGGTACTAAGAAGATGTCAAGAGGTGATTCGTTTTCGTTTTCCCGGCCATGTCAGATGCTCCTCTCCACAGGTTCGGGAGGAAGCGCCTGAGCAGCCTGACCGGGTGGTTGACCTGCGAGGGTTAACCCCCAGAACTCCCAGTGAGGGGGTCAGGGTCCAGAGCGCTGCGGGAAGAGCCCCCTGAAGTCGATGCAGGGGGTAAATTGCCCGTTTGCTCCTACGGAGGCTGGCAGACTTGCGCAGCACATCGTGTGCTGCTGGGCCATGGAGAACGGCAACAAGCAGATTTAAGGTGAAAACCTGTAGGTAAGCAAATCCCTTCTGCTATTCCAAGTGTATGCGAAGTATTTGTGGGAGTTGAAGCTAAGAAGGTCCGGATATCTCCCCCTTCACTGAGTTTTGGAACTTAGTTGGCGGTCTCCCCCCCCTAAGATGGTGACGAAAAAGCAGAGCCCTGCTGTGAGCAAATTGGTTTCGGCAACGCTACAGGGGAAAGGAGAAACTCTTGAAGAGGTGGTTAAATGGTCGGTCGTTGAAGCTATGAAGCCCTTTGTTGATAAGCTAAATGAAATCGGACAAAGGGTTGGCTCAGTTGAGAATGAAGTGAAAACCATTAAAGATGCAGCGTCTGGGGCAGAGCAATCTGCTCGGGAAAATGCAGTACTCATGAAAGCAATAAACAAAGAAGTAAAGCTTTTGGAGAATCAATTGATAGGATTACAAGTGGATCATGCTCAGACGGTATTGCGTCTTCAGAATGTGAAGGAGGAAGAAAGTGAAAACTTAAAGGATTTGATGTCGGAACTTTTGGCGTCATTCGCAAAGGCAACTAAAGAAGAGTTAAAAAGTGATATTCTGGAAGTCCGTCGGACATCTTCAAAATATGCAACGAAGCGTCAGCTGCCTCGCGAGATTATTATTGATTTTTCATCTAAGAAGACTCGGGACACCATCTTATATAATTTGTACAATGTGGACTTGGACTTTCTGGGCAACAAGGTTAAGATATTGAAGGACGTTCCATTTTTAGCTCGGAAAAGAAGATTCAAATATAAAAGGTTTGCAGCTCTTCTGAGGAAGCGTGAAATAAAATACAAATGGTGATTTCCGGAAGGCATCTGGATCAGATATAAAGACCAAGCCTACAAGATAATATCGGAAGTACAGCTGAGGGACTTTGTGTTTAATCATCAAGAGTTCCAGCAAGAAGAAGATTTAGAATCTGAAGGGGGGAGTGGGGAGGAGGGAGTGAGCATAGCTACTGTAGCTGTTCAGAGAGAACTGAGACCGAGACCCGGGGGGGGGGGGGGGAGAAGAATACCTGATCCTGACTGTAGTTTGTATTTTATAAGATCTACCAATCTAATAGCATATTAGAAAGTTTAACTTTAAATAATTGTATTATGAAGGGGATACAATACTTGTAGATGTAGTGTGTGTTTTTTATATGTTGTTTTTTCCCTCTCCCCCTGTTCCCTTTTTCCCTTTTTTTTTTGGTAGTCTTTGATGTTAGCAATTAAAAATAAAAAAAATTATAAAATAAAAGAAGATGTCAAGAGGTGACAAGAGCCAGTAGGGTGTAGCATTAGAGTGTCACACTAGGATCTTAGAGACCCAAGTTCAAATCCCCGTTTTGTCATCTAAGTTTGCTGGGCAGCCTTGGGACAGACACACACTCTCAATCTAATCTACTGTCAGGGTTGTTGTGAGAATAAATGGAGGGGAAGAAAACAATATAAGGCACTTTGGATCCCCATTGGGGGAAAAGGCAGGAAATAAATGAAGTAAACAATTAAATTATTATATTCCCTCCCCATCGAAACCTGCCTTGCACTATCCCTAATGATATTTCATCATTAGGTGAAATTTTTCTCCTTAGGAGAGCATTTGAACTCCTTAGATATGCTTTATTTTTTGTTATTCTGTGCCTCTCCTGCCCCTTTTGGATTAATGTATCTGTTAAATTGCTTTCTTTGCATTTCAACGTCATTTCTTTAGGACATTGTTTTTGATAACTGTAGATTTGTTGAATTAACCATTGTTTTCTCATAGCTACTTCAAGGACATATATTAGCTAAAAGATAGACTATACATATTTTTAAATTTATAAATAATATTGGAGTAGAGTCTTAAGTTAATTAGTTGGTGAATGATAGATTTCTTTAATGAAAAGTTCTTATTCACCTACTTTTCTCCTATATACTAATAACTTTTTTCCTTCCATAATATTTTACAAGAAGTTAGTGGTATGTTCAAAGGATCTACTGTGGTTGGTAGATTTATCATTTTAATTTATCTCTGTATACCACTTCATCCTTCATCAAGAAGCTATGCTGTGTTTTTGGAAATTGCAAACAATCCCTTCTGTACCAACACAAAAACAGTGGGGACATAAAAAGAAAGAGATATCAAGGGACTGGGACACATCTTTATACCAAGACCAACAGTGTCATTTAAGCAGTTACAACCTTCTAGTCTATTGAAGTTGACAGGCTTAGAAAGATGTAACTCTGGTTAGAATGATGCTTCTTGAGAAGATTAAGAGATTTTTTTCTTTGAAGAGCAACTCCTTCCCATTCCACATCATAACCTGCTTCATAAAAAAGAATACTAGGTGGCATGGAGGGCTAATATTTAAGGAACAAACCAAAAGCTCTCCAAGACACATGGAGATAGTCCTACATTTTTTCCTAACCAAAGGCTCCTGACCATCATGTACCCCAATATGTATAGAGAGTTTCAAAGGAAGTTTCACAGTGACAGTTCTTTATGTACAGGCTCACTGTTCCTTAAGGGAGGGCTTTACCAGTTAAGGTGACAGGAAAGCCCAGTCACATCGAACTATTGTATGTGCATAGGACATAAAAATGTCAGTGAGAATATTTATTTTATTTACATTACTTATAGTCTGCCTTTCTCAGTGATACTCAAGGAAGATTACGCAGTTCAAGTCTATGTGAATTATGATTGTAACATCCCATAAACAATGCAATATGTTACAGCAACAGTCTCTACACATTAGTATAGTCTGCAGTCCCTTTTCCTTTTCTAAAGTATCTCTCTGAACCATTTTGATACAGTATAACCCTCCAACCTGTGTTAAAATGCCATCCTGAATAATATGGTTTTGTGGAAATCCAGGAGAGTAGGAACTTTCCTGACCTCATCAGGCAGGCGATTCCACAAGGTGGGGTCACAACAGAGAATGTGCATGTGCAGACAGTTGTTGATTTTGCCAGTTTGCAGGGTGGTACTTGCAGATGGCCCTGTTCAAATGAGTGAAGCTGCTGTGGTACAAGATAAGGAGAGAGACAGTCCCATAAATATGAAGAGCCAAGGGCCTTAAAGGTCTTTGTATTGAGTTAATACTTTGAATTGAGCTCAGTAACTGATTAGTAGCCAATGGAATGGCTGAAAAATTGGAGTAATATGAATGTTTTGTCTAGCTTCTGGTATAACTGTGCTGCAGAGTTTTGCTGTAACTGGAGTCTCCAAATTGACTTTGAGGGGAGATCTATGTAGTCTAGTTCATGCCAATGTTACTGTGGCATGGATCGAGACAGCCAGATCATTCATATCAAGGGGGCCATGTTCCAGGCTAGGCTGAGTTGGAAGAAGGCCTGTTTTGGCAGCTGCATTAACTTGCTTCTCTAGCAGCAGTGCTGGCTCTTGTATAACCCTAACCTCTTTACTGACGGCTGAACTAGACAAAATGAATTACACGAGTCTATGCGAGTGGCCTGATTTGTTTTTTCCCCTCACCTTCCCATGTCTCTTTTACCTTCAATGAACTTGTGGCCACACCTCTGCTCTGTGCACGTGTCAGCAAAAAAATGGTTTACATTGGCGAGTGTCGGCAGACCATATCATCGAATCGCCATTGCAGAGTGGTGGTTCTGTTTTGCTTCCACTTCCCTCTTCCAGCACAGAAAGGCAATAGGGGACAGGGGACGGTTACAGGGGATGGTTTAAGCATGCACAAACTGGCAGTGCATGATGGGATACTATTCCTGTGTCTTGGAGGAGCACAGAAGAAACCCATGCCAGCACGGACACAGGATCAAGCACAGTCTGGCTGCACTGGCAAGTGGCAAAGAGGAGACACGTGTAAGTCTGTTCGCATGTAGTTCACATGTCATTCATATCGTGTAGTTCGGCTCTGAGTCAGCAAGGGTCAATTGAAGCCTACTGAAAGTGGGAAGAATAATGACCATCACAATCTCTACTTTTCCAACTAGCAGAACTTCTGTCTTGTCCGGGTTCAGTTTCAGTTTGTTCACTTTCAGTCATTTGACCACAACAGTCAGGCAGCAACTCAAAACCTGTACTATAGAATCCTGAGATCTGGATAGTGAGATATAGATCTGGATGTCATCCACATATTGATGACATTCAAGTCCAAATGTATGAATGTGAGTCTTAACCAACATGGCCTTTTATATAGTAGGATAAAGTTGTGATCCTCTAGAACTTATCCTCCCTCTTTACTGCTGTGTCTACTCTTAATTGAACATGTAAACAACACAAATATACACAGAACATTAGAGACAAGATATGAATGATTTCTTCTAAAGGTTTTAGAGATGGGATAACATGGTTGATGGAGGCCCAAGGGGCCTCCTCGGGGCCTCTGGAAAGCTGCACTGCTGTGCCAGGCCTTCCCACAGCTACACTGGGCCTTTCTTGGCCTCCAGAGGCCCCGAGAAGGCAGCTGTAGTGGTGGGAAGGCAAGCCATGTTATCGATGACTCACTTTTTATCCCCGTGAGTGCTCCTGCACAATGATAAAAATTAAGTTGTCACCAATATGACTTGCCTTCCCACCGCCATGGCTGCCTCCCTGGGGCCTCCAGAGACCCAGGAAGGCCCAGAGGCAGCAGAGCCCTCTGGAGGCCCCATGGAGGCAATTGAGGCCATCTGGAGGCCTCGGAAAGACCAGCACATTGATGGGAAGACCCAGTGCAGTGGTGCAGTCATCCAGAGGTCTGGGAAAGCCCAGTATGGTGGTAGGAAGGCCTGGTGCAGTGGCATGGCCCTCTTGAGGCTGTTTTCTAGAGCCCGTTGTTTATACAATGGGCTTGGTTGCTAGTTAATATATAATAGCAATAACAGAAAAATTAAATACTTAAAAAAATTCTAACTCTTCGTTATTAATACTCTTGGGATGACTTGGTGGCAATTGGGTTCCTCTTGTGTCAGGTTCATTGCCTGTGGGCACCATTCCTTCTATGCTAGGTGTGTTGCCTGTGGGCACCATTGCACCTGCTGACACCTTTTCTGGAGCCCACTAAGTGTTTTTAGAGAGTGGATTGGGCTTTTGCCACTCATTGCTTCTGATTGGTCCTTGGAGATTTGACTGGATGTGTAGATTTTTCAAAACATTGCTTTGTCAGAAGCTGCTTCCACAGCATAAGGATCTTCATTGTGTAAGGTAAGCTGTAGCAGCCATTTTGTGGCTTGTTCTGCCTCTTGCAGCAGCCATTTTGTGGCAGCCATTTTGTGGCTGTGCCCACCACTGAACTACAT
Source organism: Eublepharis macularius (assembly GCF_028583425.1). Classification (NCBI taxonomy): domain Eukaryota; kingdom Metazoa; phylum Chordata; class Lepidosauria; order Squamata; family Eublepharidae; genus Eublepharis; species Eublepharis macularius. Next base: position 124,384,927 of record NC_072792.1, read on the forward strand.
GATACGAACGACATGCGAACAACACGCGAATGGCCTTACACATGTATCCCTGTTGCTTTCCTGTACACTTGCCAGTGCAGCCAGATTGTGCTTGATCCCATGTCCGTACTGGCACGGGTTTCTTCTGTGCTCCTCCAAGACACAGGAATGGTATCCCATCATGCACTACCAGTTTGCACATGCTTAAACCATCCCCTGTAACCATCCCCTGTCCCCTATTGCCTTTCTGTGCGGGAAGATGGAAGCAGAAGCAAAACCAAACCAGCACTCTGCAATGGCGACTCAATGATATGGTCTGTCAATACTTGCCAATGTAAGCTGTTTTTTTGCTGACACGTGCACAGAGCAGAGGCACGGACATGAGTTCATCGAGGGTAAAAGAGACACAGGAAGGTGAGGGGGAAAAAACAAATCTGGCCACTCACATAGACTCACGTAATTCGTCTCGTCTAGTTCGGCTCTATGTCAGGATTCTAAATATACCCTCAGGCTCAAAAAGGTTTGAGATCCCTATTTGGACACCTTAATTCTGCCTCTGAGCTACAGAGCAGTTTGAAATACATCTTCTGGCTCTTGGCAGAACTTGTTCAGAAGATGTGCTGAGGGAGGCCTGACCAAGTGACTATTTCACAACCCAGTAAATCTTGTACAGAAGAGGTGAGCAGACCTCCACAAGTTTCTAGTCTCTATTCTTCTTAAACCAAGTAACCCTGTGATTTTTGTATAAGGAAGGCTAATTTACTCAAGTGATGCCTCTCACCAAAGAGATCTTTGATCTTTCTAGTTCACGATCTTCACTGACTCTGCCATTTAGTTTCAAAGTACATGCACAGACACAAGCAGAAAGAATACTTCCCTCCAACATTTAGGGTGAAAAAAACCCTTCTATGGTTAATTCAGGTCAAAGGGGGAAAAAATCTTACTCTGAACCCTGAAAGACAATTGATTAGTTCTGCACTGCAGCAACTGACAGGGCAGGTGGATGCTGTGTTAACTGAGGGTTTCATGAGCTTCACGGTGTACAGGTTCAGCAGGTGAACATGCAATGTTTTAACAGCTGTGATCACTCATGAACCAAGCCTTGGTTATCATTACTTCCTGCTATGTAACTTGAACAGATGCTGAGCCTCTTTATAGATGCACAGTAACTGCCATATTTCAGTTTCATCTCCTTCTGACTTGCAAGTTGCTGTTGCATCAGCACAGTAGAAGGAGCTGATTTTCCTCCAGGTCATGGGTAGTTGATCAGGTAATTAAATATGGGGAGAATTCTATGATTGTGAAAATATATAAACACAAAATAACCTCAATAACAAAAAGGACTTAAATGAACATCCACAAGCAAGACTTTAAAAAAAACCTATAGTTTTAATTTATAATCTGTAGTGGACCAATTAATTTGCTAACTGTTTGGTTATACAATTGGCTGCTGAAAAGTAAGCAGTCATGACAAGTCTGTAGGAGATGTGGAGGACTATTATCAGGCTGTGTGGTAACATGTATGCAGGAAATATAGCCAGTTGCACTGTTCTATACTGTAGTGTTTGAATATGCAAAAAAAACCCCAACAATCCTTAACATAAAAGCTCAAGCTGCTTGCCCATCTGATTAGTCCACCAAAAAATTAACTCCCTACGTATGACTGATGAGAGGAATATGAGCTGAACCAGCTGATGTTCAACCACTTCTTGTGCCAACTATAATGGTAGGTGCATCTTACCATTTTAAACTGCTTACCTTCTAATAGCTAGCTCACAAAAAGTAGAGACTTAAATTCTGTCTAAGACCCACTTTCTTGTCTTTCTTTTACCCTAAAGGCTGTCTACAAAACTGCCTAATGTGTTTTTGTTACCTGATATACTATGGAAGAATCAAATATTAAATTACCCCTCTATGGTGTGAAGCCACTTAGAGCATCATGTGCTTGAGAGGTGTGTGTGTATGTGCCACCAAGTCACAATCGACTCATGGAAACCCCAGCAAGGGGGCGTCAAGGCAAGTGAGAAGCAGAGATGGTTTGCCTTCCTTTGCGGAGTCTTCCTTGGTGGTTGCCCATCCAAGTAACTGCCCCACTTAGCTTCCGAGATCTGACTAGATCAAGCTATACCATGCTGCCTTCCTTCCACTTGAGAGGTAGAGGATACATTTTCTAAATAAATAAATAATTGTGCCTGAGCTTTCTTCTAGGATACCTTATACTTTGAAATAAATTGTATAAAAAAAGGGCTTCACTTGCCCTGTATGGACCCCATATTTTGTGTAATTCCTCTGGATCAAGATTCCTCAGTGAACTGGCTGTGAGATCCAATAGTATGTATTTTTCTCCACTGACTAATTAGTGTCTGGTTTTGCAACAGACATGAGAATAGAGGAGGATATATTTCTTTTCTGGTTTTGGTAATGTTCTATCAAACTCTATTTTCATTAAAAAAAGAACATTGCTCATAACGACTATTTTTCAACTGATCCATTAAGGGAATACTCATAAGCCAATTCTGAAATAGCAGGGGTCGGTATACATTAATGGGGATCAACCCCATGCAATTATTATTAGTTTTTATGCTGCCACCTAACAAGAAGTGCATAGAGCTTAGATGCTATTTTATAAGTTAATAACACAAGAAATAACAAGCCTGTGTTATTGCTTCTCTAAGGGAGCACATTAAATGTGACCAAACTACTAATTCTGCTATAACCTTCCAAAGTGCCTTAAGGGCCATTTATTAAAAATAAAAAAAGCTGCTGCTGCTGCTGCTGCTGCTGCTGAACAAATCCCTAAATATCTGAGGTCTTGAGGGCAGCAGTTTGAAGGGGAAATATTTAGAAGTGTCAGAAGCAAAATTTGCTTAGTCTGTAGCTTTGGGGGTCTCTGCTGGAGGAATAATGCTGCATGTACTCATCAAAAATGATATCATTGGGGAAAATCTGCATACACACTGCTTAAAGCCCACTTACCTCAATAAGATTTTTAAAGGATTTAAAAGCAGGACTGCAACCATTGTCACCTATATTAAGAAACACAGTCTGCAAGCCATGGTTAGGAAACATACTGTGGCCTTTTGTATTTTCCTTCCTTTACATGCAGATTTGTCCTCCTTTCCAGATTTTGCAATAACCATAGTTTGCTGTGATGTCTAAACTTAAGAAATCATGATTAGTGCTAACCAGAAAATACCCCCTATGGTGCATGGAACAGTTTCTCTGTACTAGCCCAGCAGTTCTAGCTTGATGACCACAGTTAGCTGCATGTTAACTGTAGGTTGTCTGTAAGTAGTTGTTTTTCTTTAACTATATTTATTATTTTGTTTCATTTATTCTCTTCCTATCCTTCCACTGGGGACCCAAAATGGCTTACACAGCATTCTCTTCTACTTCATTTTGCCACCCAAGACAGAAACAAGAGACAGACACCAATTCTTTGGGAACTAAATGGGCCATATTTATTTGGCAACAGCATAAAGCAACATATATACACAGCAAGGGCCTAACTAGCAGTACAGGACAGGCCCTGGGATCACCCCTGGACCTCCGCCCTAACCTGTCTGGGTGAGTCCTGCTGCCCCAAGTGTGAGCCATCCAAACGCATGGCTGGGACCCAGACGGCCAGGCAAATGGATCCCCACTCCAAGCCTATAGCACCTCATCGTATAGCAGGAGGGCCTTACTTGTCTAGGGGAGCCACGTGGCAGTCTGCCCTCTCAGCTGGCAGCCATCAAGCAGTACAGGTGATTCTGACAGACCCCAATTCCCCCCAAATGGGGTCATGCCAAGGGTACTCACCATCCTGCTCATTTTCACCCCTCCTAATCCTGCCACCTCTGGGGCCAAGCCTCTGCTTAGGCCCCTGCACCCCACAGCTGGCCTACCGCCAGCCGAAGCCCTTGCCGTAAGTCCTCTAAAAAAATGCTGTTGCCCTTCACCGAAAGGTGGATCCTATCCCCCCTGTAGAGGTCTGCAAGATTGGCCCATATCTGTGGATGAGGTAAATACACTCCCAAACCACCCTCCAAAGACCTATAAAGGGCACTATTGGCCTTCTGCCATGCCCTTTCGATAGCTCTAGGGTTCCAAGCTTCCCGCCACACCCAGCGTGGAAGCAATGCAGAGCACATAATCAAAATGCCAGGCCACTGCCTGCAAATCAATTGTAAATCCGCATGAGCCTGCATTGATAGAGCCCTGCCCTGGATCAAACCCAGGTCATTTCCCCCTAGATGTATCACGAGAATGTGAGGAGGAGGAGCAGACTGTCCTTCAAAGAGTAATGGCAACAGACCAGGCCATCTCAAATCTCTTCAGCCCAGCCACTCCACAGTAGCCCACTCACTAAGCCCAAGCTGGGACCCAATCCGTGTCCTCTTGGCTTGGTGGGCAGCCCAGAAAACCAAACTGTGTCCACAGATGAGGATTCGAAGCCTCTTGCAGTGAGATACAGCACCTAAGAAAAAGCAGATTTATTAACATGTTCAAAACTGCAACGACCAAACATAGGACCAATAGGCAGCCAACCACCACCTACCAACTCTCTGAATCTCACTCCCAGAATAACTCATGGCTGCTGCCGTTGAAGCAGCCCCAATCCTAAAGGAATGGGTGCCAAATTTAACACTGGTGAAACCTAACTTAACAACAACAACAACAACAACAACAACAACAACAACAACAACAACAACAACATTAGATTTATATACCGCCCTTCAGGATGACTTAACACCCACTCAGAGCGGTTTACAAAGTATGTTACTATTATCCCCACAAAAAAAAAACACCCTGTGAGGTAGGTGAGGCTGAGAGAGCTCCAGAGAACTGTGACTAGCCCAAGGTCACCCAGCTGGCTTCAAGTGGAGGAGTGGGGAATAAAACCCGGTTCGCCAGATTAGAGTCCCGCACTCTTAACCACTACACCAAACTGGCTCCCAAACTTAGAAAGGGCATGAACAGTAACTGTCCCAAACTGATATTTGGTGAGGGGTGCACCGTCAATGTGACAAAATAAAACTCCAGCCCCCTCACCCCTAACAGCAACATATCTACACAATGCCAGAACTGGACATAAGCCTACCTCCCCACAGGGGCCTAATTTCAATAGAATGCCTTGCCTCCTCGGATCAGTCTTGGCACTTCAAACTCAAAGCATTACTCCATCCCCAACAAACTGCAGGTCCTTTATGGACAAAGCCTTCCCTGACCCATCCTTAAGGGACCAGGCCACCAGCTCACTCACTCTGAGGGAGCCGAAAAAGGCAGTCAGCGATGCTGCATGAAATAACAGCTCCTCAAATCTAGAATTACAAACCTGTGGCCAAATTAACCCCAAACCCCGAAGGATCGCTGGAGAGATAGGTTGTCTCTGATCTTTGCTAGGTCCAGCTTCTCTAGCCCACCCCTCTAGCATTTTCCTAACCCTGAAATCTGCAGTAAATTCCCTCATGCCCCATGCTTTGCTTGCAAAAGCTAGAACAGCCAGTTGGGTCCTTATTGACTTTACAGACAAACCCCACAGTCTACCCTCCACGCAGAACTGCATCATGTGTTCCACAGGAATCAGCCATGTTTGTTGCAGTCCTACCGTACCCCTGAAACCTATAAACTGCCGGACCATGTGAACATACGACCTGTAGGTACTTGCAGCAATAGCTAGTTGCATTGCTCTGAACGCTTCTGCCTTCCAAGCCTCCACAGTTCCTAGGGCATCCGAGCTGGCTCCAAGTCAGCCTTGGGGGCAAGCTGATGGGAACGCTCCATCTGTAGGTGAGACAATGCATTTGCCATTCCATTGCAGTCACAAGGCAATTTCTCAAATCCTCAAGCCTGGCTTCAGGCAAACGAGATGTTTGCTGTACAGAGTCCAATTCAATGCCTAAAAATGTTAAGACAGCTGTTTTCTCATGTGCTAAAGGTACCCCTAGTTCCTTAGCCAACTAGAGGAAGCCATCCAGCAACCTTGCACACTGACCAGGACCTGAGGTCCCCACCAAAAGAAAATCATCAAGGTAATGACAGGTGTCATAGCATCAAAGCCGGTGACGCAATACCCATTCTAGGAAGGTGCTGAAGTGCTCAAATACTGCACATGAAATGGAGCACCCCATAGGTAGTGCCCGATCCATATAAAATTGCCCATCAAATGAAAACCCAAGCAACTCAAAATCCTCAGGGTGCACTGGCAGAAGACGAAATGCTGACTTGTCACACTTTGCCAATTCTGCACCAACCCCGTAGAGCTGAACCACTTGGACAGCCTGGTCAAAGGATGTATAATGAACAGAACACAAATGCTCAGGAATGGCATCATTGACTGATGCTCCCCGCGGATAAGACAGATGCTGAATAAGTCTGAATTTAACAGGTGCCTTCTTTGGCACTATACCCAATGGGGAATCTCACAGGCAGGGAACCAGAGGGGCAGGAAAGAGGCCCAACACCCTACCCTCTGCACTTTCCTTTGCTATCTTTTGACATACAACCCCTTCCATGCCAACCACCGAACGCAGATTGGATGACATGAAAGGGGTTCTGGGACCCTGAAAAGGGAACCTAAATCCCTCAGAAAATCCTTCCCACAAATATTTAGCATCATCTCTCTTTGGATAATTGTCCAACAACTGCTTAAGTCCCCTCAGCTTTATGGGGCTGGGACCCTTTTCCAGGTTGCTGGGGACCTCCACCTTCCCTGATTGGTGATACTTCTTACATGCTGAGAAGGAATGTGGACCTCTACAGATGGGACACTCGTGTCCAAATCTACACAATTTTCTAGCGCACACACCCTGGTATGCAAACTCCCAACACAATAGCCAAGGCTGAACCGGCTGGCCCGCTGACATGCAGGCTGTTGACTGATGAGAAGCTGAAAATTGTGGACTCCTGTGAATTAGATAACCGCTATCAGAGTGGTCACCCATGTTAGGTTTCAAGGGGGGCATCACCTGCAGCCATAGCTGCTGATGAATCTGATCCCAAGGCAAGTTAGGATTAAGAGCCACCCTCATCCTAAACTCCTCATCATATTGTAGCCAGGTGGTACCACCAAAATCCCTATATACTCTATAAATAATGTCTAAGTATTGAAATAGAGCAGCTGCCCTCAGAGGCTGAGCCTTGGCTATGAAACTCGAGTATATAAAAAAGCCTGGCAACCAATTGGCCCAAGTACAATCCACTTTCCTACTTTTAAGGAGCTCCTTTTCCCTATCATCCAAGTCTTCCTTATCCTTCTTCTCCAGTTCCCTGAAGAGAAGGGTGAAGACATCAATATATTCACCCTGCAGGATCTTATCACTGGTAGCCTGTGTGAGATGATCACCCAGAGGCAGGGCAGTATCACCAAAAGGGAGAGCTTTGAAAAGAGCTGACCCATAAAAGGCCGGACCATACTGAGAAGCTGGCCAGCCTACCTAGGAGAATGGACACCAAGGTTCTGTAACCCTCCCCCCCCCCGTGAACCCTGTGTACACACAAACACACACAACCTTTATTGGCATGTCAGAGCGAAAAAGGTACATTAAAATTAGTTGATAGCTTCCCTGATACAGATTGCAGATTGAAGAAAACTAGCCACGTTTGAGATTATAGAAAAGTTGTGACCAGATAGTAATCGCTGGACCTTGACATTATCAGAAAGGCCACACCATGAATAAAGAAGGGAGTTCAAATGTTTGTCTCGGATCTTAGAATAAAATAAACAGTATAATAGAACATGGGAAACAGATTCAATGACACCCAGGCCACAAGGGCATTTTCTGAGTTCGTAAGGGGTCCCTTGGCATCTGCTAACGAAAATGACCGAAGGCAGTATGTTGAATCTGGCCAGCATTAGTGCCCTTCTTTGATGGGGATCAGTTAGAGAGCAGAAATAGGCGGCTAACTGGCCAGATGACAGAGGCAGTCCCAAGTGAATCGGGGAAGAGGTTTTCCTAGCTGCCTCAGTCGGGTGCTGGAACTGAATGTCTAAGAGCCTCTGTTTAATTGTCTGAAATGCTGTTGGAGCAGATGCAAGGTAAAGTGATTCTAAAGATATACCCATACACCTAACTTTTTTGTGGATTAGCTCCAACCACTTGAATTTGTGGAAATCTGAGAGCATTAGAAAAGTAAAGGAATTTGAGTCGGAATTAAATAGAAGGCGAAGCCAGAATTTGATTGTTAGAAGCCAGGCCCGAGTTTCCAACAACATCTGACCGGTTTCAAGACAGATTGTGGTGTATGGGACACAGTTAGGAAGACCCAGAGTTTTCCATAGGAAATAAGATTGTACCCCCTCTATTGAGTGATTGATTGCACTAATCCATATGGGCACTCCATAAAGGAGTTGAGAGCTCAATTTGGCATTAAAGTCTTTTAAAGCCATGGGAACATACCTATTGCCTCTCAGATAGAAAAATCGGGTGATAGCAGCTGCACTATTTCTTGCTACATTGATAATGCCTTTGTGGTGTGTAGCCCATCCCCCATTGTAGAAAAAGTTAATCCCCAGATATTTAAAGTTTTTTACCTGCTCAATAGGATTTCCCAGAATTGACCATGCAAACTGTTTCCAGGCTTTAGCAAAGACTATGATCTTTGTTTTCTTATAATTCAAAGTTAGCCTATTATTACAATAGGTCAAACACTGATGTAGAAGGCACTTCAGTCCAGTTTGAGAGCATGATAATAAAACGGCGTCATCTGCATATAGGAGAATTGGAATATGGCAGTGGCCAATTTTGGAAAAACGACTGTCAATTTTGGACAGGGTAGGGGCCAGATTGTTTAGAAACAGATTAAACAATGAGGGGGCAAGAATGCAGCCCTGTTTGACCCCTTTGCAAATTGGGATTTCAGGGGTTAGATTTCCTGAAAGGTTGAATTTAACCTGACAGCTAGTGTCTGTGTAAAGTTTTTTAACTAAAAAGAGTAGTCTGGGCTCCATGTTCATTCTGGCCAACTTATCCCACAGAAGATCTTTTGAGATTGAGTCAAACACTGCTTTGAGATCTAGAAAGGCAGCGAAGAGCTTGTTACTGGGTTTCCCACTGTATTTAGCAATTAGATGGGACAATACTATACAGTGATCCAAGGTAGATTTTCCTCGACGAAACCCTATTTGTTCTGGGCCTAGAATGTTATGGTCCCACATCCAGTCTTCTAGTCTGGTTAAAAGATATTTAGCATAAAGTTTACCAACTACTGACAGTAGGCTGATTGGCCTATAGTTATCAGGTGAAGACGGATCACCCTTTTTAACAATGGGTACGATGATTGCATTTGTCCATGACTTTGGTATTATTCCAGTGTTATTAATCATGGAAAACAGAGCTGCCAAGGGGTGAGCCCACCATTCAGGGTTAGATTTCAATAGTTCTGGGGTGACTGTGTCGGGGCCTGGGGCCTTTTTTGGTTTGAGGTGTGAAATCAAAGTAATGACATCCTCCAGAGACACAGGAGGCCATTCAGGCATCATAGAGATGTTAGGCTCGATAACATTAGGGAAGCTAACACCATCATCACTAAAAAGCTTTAGAAAATATGAGAACCAGGTTTGGGAAGGAATTGATGGTGAGGGAATTATTTTTGCCTGTGAGATGCCAGAAATTAAGGCCCAGAATTTTCCGCTATCATTTGACCTGACTGCCTCTATCATCCATTCCCACTGATCCCTAGCATATTGAGACCTCTTAGCCTTGACTAAATCTGATAACTGTTGCTTAACATTAAAATATTCCTTCAATATGGAGGGCTTTTTTGGGGACCGAAAGTGATGATAAATGGAGCGAAGAGTGGATTTCAAATGTAAACATTCTCCATTATACCATGCATTATACTTGAGTTTATGTTTAGGAATCAGAATGGGAGTAGAATCAAGTAGAGAAATGAAATTCGAGACTGAGGGCCAAGCTACACATGACGAATGACACTTGAATGGCAAGTGTATTTCTCCCTGTTCACTTGCCCTCCACTCAATCCACTTGCCGTTCAAGTGTCATTCGTCATGTGTAGCTTGTCCCTAAGTTATCCTATAAAGCTATAACCTCTACTGGGTTTGAAGAAGACATGAGCGAGGAACACAATTCTTTAATCGCTTGCTCGGTAGTTAACTTCTGAGCTCTCTCTGTGAGGTTATGCGACCAAATGAGTCTGGGGAGAGACTCAGAAAGCAATTCTTTAACTAGAGGAGCAGAGACAGGATCAAGGTGTATCTGGAGGTTGATTAAACCAACAAGGGGAAAATGATCGCTCTCCATACGAACATCAATGTAAAAGAGCTCTACATAAGCTTTAAAAGGTAGAGGGATTAACATGTAATCTAAAACACTACAACCTCTTCTGGATGCAAAGGTGAATTCCTCAGAGGTATCACCATCATGAGAACCATTCAGGGCCAATTTATCAAATCACACACAGAATTTAGAGAGGAAAATGCCCGCCTGGTTAATATGAGAGTCTTTGGAAGACCTGGCGAGGCTAAAAAAATTTGGAATGGAATCATTTGGATCAAAATTCAGAGCAGCCAGGAGATCGTAGTCATTTTTGCCAATTCTGGCATTAAAATCACCAAGTAAGATGATATCTATCATAGGAAGACAGAGTTCCAGTTGCTCAAGATATAAAAAAACACAGGAGGGGAACGGTCACAGACAAAAAAAAACGAGGCAGGAGCCAAAAAAGACCGTTGTAGAACAACCAATTCCTTTACTCAATATTGTTTTGCTGCTTTGTCTCAGGCAACACCACAATCGAACGTTGTTAGCAATTTCCGTTCAGGGAGTGACCACCTGGGGGGGTCGCTCCCGACGGGAGAGTGGCAACGGGTATGCCCAGCTAAATATCCCGTTTTGCTATACACACGCTTCTTCAAAAGCCTCCGTACAATTGCCTCAGAGCCATCTCTCCCTCAACCCTTCAGCCACCAACTGATATAAAGCCAAGCGGTCCCAAAGAGAACATAGGGACGACTAATCAGGCAAAGGAGGTAAATAAACATTAACAGCAATAAAAACAAAGTCCTCATAACTAAACTGGAAAGCATGGGCAAAAGGAGTACAAGCAGGTAATTCCAACAACTTAAATCTGGAATGTTGCTCCTGAATCCAGGCACAGAGTATGATAGGAAACCCTCGAGAGAGAGATAATGGAATCTGTCCAAGTTTCTTGGAGAAAAATAATCTCAAATTGCTTTAGATAGGTGCAAAAGTCATAATCCTGTGTAAATGAAGGCAAATTTTGAACTCCCAGGGCACCTGCTGCACCACCATATGCATTCCCCCAAGTCATATGACCACCAAAAGGCCCCATAGATGAATGTGAAATGCCTTGTGATGTGCTCGCCTGAGGCTCAGCCACCTGCACTGAGCTAGACTGCCCAAATTCAAATGGCTGCCCCCAAGGCCACGGGGGTCCTTGATGAGACCAACCTGCCTTACTTTCTATCTCTCCATGATCAACCACAATGGCTACAGGCTCAGGATCTGGCACATCCTCCTGAATTTCCACTGAAGCTCCCTGAAAGCTCTGATGCGCAGCAGCAGCCACACCAGATGTGCCTTCTGAAAGATGAGACAAAATATTACTCTGGAACGCTGAGGCAGATGAGGACTGAACATCCCTGCACTTCTGCTTACTGCCAGAACCTGATGTTGTCATTCCTGTAGCATGCTCCAAAGCAGCAATCCTATCTAAAATCTCCTGTCTAGTTGGTATGTCCTCATCATCCAATGAAGACACACTGGCTACCGGCCTTTTAGGAGCAGGCTGTTTAACAGGCTGCTTTCCCTTAGACAGCTCACCCCCTTTCTTAGGCGGTATGGCCTTCAGTACTCAGTATTTCTGCACCAAGAAAATTGGCTTCAAAATAGCTGTGCTTATATTCCACTCTTCTAGACAGCTGTCAGATCTAAACCTATGGAATGCTGATTTGCAGCCAAACCACTTAAACGCTGTACTACAGCAGCTCTGTGACAAGATAATGCTCCTAACATGGTAGCTGACTATTACCCAAGTGAATGCCTGTGTATGAGCACAACCTAAAATGGCCACTCTTGTGTAAAAACACCCCAAAATGTCTGCTCCTACCCCACTCCAATGGTGTTGCAAAATGATTCAAAATGGCTGCCAATGCTGATACTGCAAGGCAGCTAAGCTATTGTATCTAAAATGGCCACCAACAATGAGGAGCAGTAATGCTGATTAACCTACTGTAACGGGCCCCAGTAACTCTTACACCCAACAGCCAAAGAATTATGGCCTTGAGTATATTAAGGGTTGTGTTTTGGATGCAAATACTACAAGAGCTTTCCTGAACAAATTAAAGAAGGGGGATGCCGCTGAATAACCAAGGCCCAAGCCCACACAGCCGCACTGAAAAATGGCCACCAATGGGCAGTAACAAGGCAGTATTGCCAGAAAACTGCTCCAGGGCAAACCCCCGTCGCGCCCCCCCCACCACCAAGTGCACTGCAGCCAGCAGAACCTTACGCCACCTGACAGAGCACAAAGCACTCAAAGAGCACAATGCCCGCAACCAGCCCCCAGAAAAACAGCTTCGACAGGCAGTGCAGCACTCAAAAGCGCTCGCCAGTAGACATGGGCACGATCTGAATTACGATTTTTAAAAAAACCCGATTTTGGCGTTTGCGCCATCGTGACTCCGCTAATCTGTTCCGTCCACAGCAACCCATCCAGCAGTTGGGGGTTTGCTTGTTCGGGACTTGATCGGATGTATCAGTTTCTGTTCGGAATTGCAGACACTCTGGAGCCAGTAATTTATTCCCGGGGCAACGGAGCCAGGGGAATGAGCTGTGTTTGCACTCCTTCTGTCGCCCTCGAAACACGAATGGAAACCCAGCTTTCCTTGATTAGCAGGCTTCCTTCCAACCATGGAGCAGCAACTCAGGGGAGGGAGGGGGAAGGGGGTGTTCTGAAGCCATGGGCACAAAGCAAAGGCAAAAGGCAGCGCGGGGGGCTGGGAGGCCGCCCGCGCCGTTTGTCTTTCCCCAGGACAAGGGGTGTATGGGCAAGCCAACCGCTCCTTGTCCTGGGGAAAGGCAAAAGGCAGCATGGGTGGCTGGGAGGCTGCCTGTGCTGTTTGTCTTTCCCCAGGACAAGGGGCGCGCGGGCAAGCCTGCCGCCCCTTGTCTTGTGGGGCAGGTGAATGGCGCGGGCAGCCGCCGAGCCACTCGCGCTGTCGCCAGCTCCGCAGCACACTGGGACAGCCAGCTTGCTGCATGGGCGGGGGGGGGGGTGACCCAGGAGCGCCCCCCCCCGCCTGACTACGGTAGCCTGACTACGGTTACCCTGGGCGCTGGCAACCGTAGATCTGGCCCTGGGAATGTTCCCTCCCTGAGGGGAGGTGGCTTGTTGCCGGGTTAAAAACTGTCCCCCCTACTCTAATTGTGTGTGTGTGTGTGTGTGTGTGTGTGTGTGTGTGTGTGTGTGTGTGTGTGTGTGTGTGTGAATGTCCCCTCCCTCCCCCTGCCTGCCGGGCCTGGCGGCCGCTGGCATCAACCGTCATTACTATATCGCTGGAAACAGTGGGGCGCCCTCCCGCTTTGGCCTTCCCAATTCTGGACTGGAAATGGGACTTGATTGGTTAGAATCGGTGGCCTGGGTTCAGCAGTGGCCCGGATCCACGAACGGCTTAATTGGTATTTTTTTTTTGGATCGTGCTCATCTCTACTTGCCGGTTAATGCAACCCTGCACAGCCTGCCCAAGCCCGCAGCAAAGCATTTTAGTGCAAAGTGCCACTCGAAATGCCGGTCCCAGAAAGCTTTCACCAGGTGGAGCGGCAGTGCAGTGCTGGATCTGGCCAGCAGGCAAGATCAGAACCGCTCCCTTGCCCAATGTCCTCTGCGAGCCGCCACTGCCCCCAGCTTCCCCTTCAGCCACAAATCAGCCACCATGACCAAGGGAGCTCCCCGGCAGAGACAGCCCTCCTCCTTCACTCAGGGAGAAAGCACTCCTTTCTCCCCTGAGTGAAAACCTCAACTGCAAGAGGACAGGGGGCACAGCCGCCTTATATGCCCTCTGGATCCACCCCCGCCTCACTCTCCGTATGCTGGGAGAGCGTCTGTCACTCTTCTACCGGTGGGGAGGCAAAATATGGCCCCCAGCCTCATGCAGGTAAACTGCAAGCCGGGAGACCAGTATTATCCTTACAACATCCCCATGCGGTAGGTTAGACTGAGGGCCAAGCTACACATGACGAATGACACTTGAACAGCAAGTGGATTGAGTGGAGGGCAAGTGAACAGGGAGAAATACACTTGCTGTTCAAGTGTCATTCGTCACTTGTAGCTTGGCCCTGAGACAATGTGATGGCCCATGGTCACACAGAGAGCTTCAATGGCAGAGTTGGCATTTAGAATTTGGGTCTCCCAGATGGTAGTTTGGCATTTTAACCACTACATCATGCTGGTTCTATATCTTGTATCCTCTTATAATGGTCTCCAATAAAATTAGTTGAAACCTTGTGTTATTTGTGTGTGAAGCCAATATTTAACTCCTCCAAATCATTACATTAAACAGTGGTTTGTAATGACTTTACAACTTTCGGTATAACCATAGGTTGACCAATTCTGATATCATGGCTAATCATGGTTATCATAAAGCAAGCAAGCCCATGGCATTTTCTTCATCTCCATACCATGTTTTGGAGATTAGGTTTCATAATGTCATAGGTGAACCAATATTAATATCATAAAATTTAAGCTAATAGTGCATCAAAATTTAGGCAAATCATGAGAGAGAAAGCAGGAAGAGATGAGCCAGTGCTTGACCCTTATATGCTCAGGGTAATGCTGATTGCCACTTTGGTGTCACAAAGGAATTTTCCTCCAGGCCAGATTGGCCAGGGATCCTGGAGGTTTTTTGCCTTCCTCTGGGCATAAAGAAGCAGCCAGTGGGAGAGTGGGGGGCAGAGAACTCTGAATGTCCTGCAGTGTGCAGAGGGTTGAACTAGATGACTGTTGAGATACCTTCCAGCTTCATGTTTCTCTATTTCATTTTCTATTACTTTACATTGACAGTAAAAAGCAATCCTGCGAAGGTATTTTGCATTGAATACATTGACTGGAACAGTATATCAAGTTCAAAGAAAAATGACAGGGAGATGGAAGAGTGAGAGCAGTATAATTAATACACTGGATTGATCCCAATTTTCAGCAAAGAAATGTTTTAGCATCCCCTCCAGCACAATAGCAGGGCCAGTCCTACAGAGAGGAAAATGCTGGCTAGTGGGAAGCCACTAGGATATGTATACACTTTCCCCAATAACTCTAATCTCTAGACTGAGACCTGGGGATGGGAAGGTGAAACTGTCAGCCTGAAAGAGCTAGCCCCCCATGGGTTTCTCGGTCCTTCACCAGTCATGGGACAATTGCTGGGGAGGGGTATTTTGGTGCTCATTTGAGAGTCTTTCTCCATCAGGCCGCTTGCACGCCTAAAATTGCCCACATTGACTGTGTGGGCTTGGTGTGGGATGCCAAGGAGCATATAGCCATCTGTCTGGTGTACCGATCACCCAGTGCACCAGCAGATGCCTTGCCTGGGCTGTTGGAGGCATTGGCTGGCTGGACCTTGGAGTCCCCCAGGCTTTTCGTCTTGGGAGATGACGCTGCCTCCTCACGGGCCATGGATTAGGATTCTCCCAGTTTGTCTTGGCACCCACACATCAAGAAGGACACACACTGAACTTGATCTTTGGGATGGGGATACAGGTGGATCAGGATGAACCCATAGTAGTGCCATGGTGAGACCACCTTGTCCTGAGAGCTCATCTGGGCATCATGACCCCCTCCATGCTTGGGCAATGAACTGATTTATGCTCGCCCGTGGAGTCAAATGGATCCAATTGGATTCCAGAATGAAGGATCCAATGCCCCCTGGTGGCTTGTTGGATGAGATGATAGAGGACTGGAATGCCCACCTCTCTGAAGCTATTGACAAGATCACTCCCCAACACCCTCTCTGCCCCCGAACTAGAGTAACTCCTTGGTATACTGCGAACTTACAACAGATGAAACAAGCTGATATGGCTAGAGCGAGTGTGGCGGCGACCCCATGACAAGAACATCTTATAGGACATTTATGAAGGCCTATGAGATGGCAGTGAAAGCTGCGAAGAGAGACTACTATGCAGCTTCCATTGCATATGCTAGTTCTCACCCAGCACAACTTTCCAGAGTGATTGAGTTTTTAACATCCCTCACACATGGGAAAAATAAAAATGTAAATTCGGTAATAAGCAGTGAGGCTTTTGGAGACTATTTTGCAAAAAAGATCTTGTCACTCCATCAGAACCTGTCCACCACAGTTGATGCAGTATGTGAACTGGTGTCCCCTTGGTCGTTCTCAGGGTTGATATTAGATCAATTCAGGCCACTATTCCAGAAGGAGGTAGACAGAATCCTGTGTGCTGTGAAACCTACCTGATGATCCAGCCAATTACCGCCTAGTTTTGAATCTTCCATTCCTGGGTAAAGTAATTGAGAGGATGGTAGTGGAACAGCTGCAGATATACATGGATGAATTCTCTATCCTGGATCCAGTCCAGTCCAGCTTCAGGCTCGGCCATAGTATGGAGACAGCTCTGATCGCCCTCAAAGATGATCTGCAACAACACCTGGATCGAGGTGGGTCAGCACTGCTGATACTTTTGGATCTTACAGCTGCATTCGACACAGTGAATTATAATCTTCTGAACCACTGCTTCACCGACGTGGGATTTGTGGGACAGCCCTGCAATGGCTGAACTCTTTCCTTTGCAATTGAGGACAGAGGGTGGCACTGAGGGAACAGATGTCCACTTGCCATTCTTTTGTATATCGCGTCCCTCAGGCGGCAATTCTTTCCCCGATGCTATTTAATATCTATATGCACCCCCTTTCCCAGATAGTGCACAGATTTAGGCTGGGTTGTCGCTAGTATGCGGATGACACCCATCTGTATCTGCTGATGGATGGCCAGTCTCATCTCGCTCCAGATTCCTTGGCCAAGGGTCTTGAGGCTGTGATGGCATGGTTATGACAGAGTTGCCAGAAAGTGAATCCCCTGGAGATGAAGGTTCTGTGTCTGGGTCGTGGGGTAATGGAGCTGGGGACCCAGCTCCCAACCCTTGATGGGGCACAACTGAAACCTTTGTTTATGGTGAGGAGCCTGGGCTTGACCTTAGATGCCACACTTTCAATGGAGGCTCAGGTCATTCACGAGTCATGACAGTTGCCAGGTCTGCCTTTTTTCATCTTTGACAGGCCAGGCAACTGGCACCCTACATTTCACCCCAGGACCTGGCTAGAGTAATCTATGCAATGGTCACATCCAGGCTGGACTACTGCAACTTACTCTACACTGGTATGCCCTTGGGCCTGACCCGGAAGTTACAGCTGGTCTAGAATGCAGTACCAAAACAAGCAATATATATGAGGGCACCACAGTGAAAAAATAGTATAAAGTGTTATTGAAAAAGTAACAACAAATGTATAGTCAATTAAAGTGCAACATGCTACAGTACCATAGTAATATAATCAAAACAGGCAGCGGCGACCAATACAGCCAACCAAGGTAATGGAGTACAAGGTGAGTGCTACATATAAACTCATGAAATTGTTTTCATACTTATGTTCTTTTTTACAGGTGTCAGGAAGAAAGCCTGGGGGCAAAAGACCCCAGCAATTCTACAAGGAGCCAGGCAAAGAACTTGTTTCAAAACGTCTTCCTCAGGAGTCACAACACAGATAACACAATAATAAATCACCAACCTGAAGCTCTTTGGTGGAAAAGCCAGTGGCCACACCTTTGGAGGTGCTTGCTTTTCCACCAAAGAGCTTCATGGTGGTGCTTCATGCTTTTCCTCATTCCCATTTTTTTCATACATATAGGGTGGGAAATTTTCCTATAGTTAGTAGTACCTTTGTTTGAATGGTCACTTCTGCTACCTTTGTGGACTGCATAGATCTCTAATAAAGTTGCTTCAACTGGAACACCTGTGTATTAACTATGGAGAACTCGAAGGTACGTAACTGCCAGGGACTGACAGGAATGTTGCGTCCATACTTTCCACTGTACTCCTTATTAGTTTTTGCAATTTTCTTAGGAGTAATATACCATTTAAAACATTTTATACCAGTTCTCCTTTAACATTTGACAATATGTATATTTAATTTCTTTAGTTCATAAATTTTCCCAGTAGCTCATAGAGATATTTTCTTCAAAGTTTTATGTCCATTTTATCATACATTATTAAATTTGTTCTGATTCTCTTTCATATTGCAATAAAATTTTGTATACTTTTCCTTTTTGATGGTGTTGATGTTTATGTTCTGTGAAACATCAGGTGGCTCTGAGGGAATCTTTTGGTGGGTTCGTGGTTCTTGGCTGCATGTTTTATAAGAAAAACTATGAGGTGTTGAATGTTTTGTTAAAATCTTAAGCTTTCTTTGGTATACTAATGAATATCTGATATTAGTTTGCAGGTTCCATGATTAAGAAATTATTCCCTCACTGCAACTGTTGTAAAAGTCATTTTTACACTGCCCCGAACGGAAGAACATCTTAAAGGTTTTTTACAAGATAACATACCTTAAGTATAAGGAAATCAAACTTTTTAACTGAATTGAATTCTATAACAATTGGATACAGTGGGCATTCAGGTTTAAAGAAATCCCTTTGGTCATTGTTTTTCTTGTGCTGAGAAAATGGAATTTGAATGGAAGAGTAAATCACTAAAACCTACAGTTTTAAAGCAGAGTATTATTTTTTCTATTTCTTCAATTAACCTTATTCCAGGCAATATGGTCACAGGTTGTAAAATGTTAAGTGAAGTTTGTGATTCTCACAAGGCAAGATAAGAATGGGACACCACATAGGTCCCTTTTATATAATAACCAACCAGGATGAATTTTTTGACAAGGCAGCTGAATAACATATTTCAAGGTTACCAGAAATAATATGATATGATACGGATTACGATACAGGGCAATTGTGCTTTGTGTTTCTTTATAAAATGAATTGTTGTCCTACATTGGATCTTTGAGTGAAGTAAAGTGAAGAATGCTGACACAATCAATAATCTTTTTCCTTAAAGGGAGTAAAAATAAGTTCACAGATTCTTTGAATAACATTATCCTATTTTTTTGCTCTTCTTCCCAGTGCCCAGGAATGTAACTACAGAAAGTGATTTCAGGTAATTTGTAACATACAAACCCTATACATGCTGTAATTCTCAAATTAATTTGAGAAATTCTCCTCATTAAACCAGAATTCAAGAGAATGGTGCATGCACAGAGTCAAATTCTAGTAGCACCGATCTATTTGTCCCTCCTGGCAATCAAAATCTATGGCAGAGGACTAGAATTTCTGACTCCAGAGCCAAATGGGCTCAGTATGGAACCAAATGTGTGTGTGTGTTATATGCCATCAAGTCACCTCCAACCTAAACATGACATACCTCTAGAATATCCTATCATTAACAGACCTGCTCAGATCTTGCAGACTAGAGGACATGGTTTCTTTTATTAAGTCAAGCTATCTTGTTTTGAGTCTTCCTCGTCTCTTACTGCTTTCAACTTTTCCTAGCACTATTGACTTTTCCAGAGAGCCTTCTCTTCTCATGATGTGACCAAAGTACAATAGCCTTAGTTTTGTCATTTTAGCCTCTAGGGAGAATTTAAGCTTTATTTGCTCTAGAACCCACTTATTTGTCTTATTTTCATCCACAAAATTCTCCTCCAGCAACACATGTCAAATGAATCAATTTTCAACCTGACAGCTTTCTTCATTGTTTAACTTTCACATCCATACATAGTAATGCTTTCCCATACCACGGTTTGGATTATGTTGATCTTAGTCCCCAAAGAGATGTCCTTATCTTTGAGGATCCATTCTACTTCCCTCACGCCACTCTTCCAAGTCTTAATCTTCTGATTTCTTCATTGCAGTTTCCTACATGGTTGATGATTGAGCCAAGGAATAGAATATCATGAACAATTCCAATTTCTTCACTGTCAATTTTAAAATTGTGTAATTCCTCAGTAGTCATTATTTTTTATCTTTTTGATGTTCAGCTGTAATCTGGCTTCAGTGCTTTCTCCTTTAACCTTTGTCAGTAGTCATTTCAAGTATTCACGACTGACTGCCAGTAATGTGGTATTATCTGCATATCTCAAATTGTTAATCCACCAATTTTCACTCCACCTTCCTCTAAATCTCATCCACCTTTCTTTCTGATATGCTCTGCATACAGGTTGAACAAGTAAGGGAGATAATATGCATTCTGTTTCCCCATAGTCTGCCCTAACAATAGCCTTTTGTCCAGAGTACAGGTTGCACATCAAAACAATCAGATGTTGTAGCACTCCAATTTCTTTTAACACTATCCATAGCTTTTCAGGATCCACACAGTCAAAGGCTTTGCTGTATTCTATAAAACAGGCTGATTTCCTTCTGAAATTCCTCGGTATGTTCCATCAGCCATCATAAATTTGCAATGTAATCTCTAGTGTTTTTTCCTTTCCTGAATCCATCTTGAACATCTGGCATTTTCTCATTCCATATATGGTAAGAGTCTGCTGTAAAATTTTAGCATGACTTTGCTTGCATGGGAAATTAACACAGTGGTCCAATAGTTACTACACTCTTCGGCACTCCCTATTTTGCACTGGAATGTAGACTGAGCATTTACAGTCTGTGGGCCGTTGTTTTGTTTTCCATATTTATTGACAGATTCTTGTTAAGATTTTGATGGACTCAGTTTCTATAGCTTGAAATAGCTGTTCTGGCATCCCAATAACTCCAGGTGCTTTGTTTCTCCCAATTGCTTTGGGTGCAGCTTTCACTTCACTTTCTAAGATTTCTGGTTCTTCGTCAAAAGATTTTTCTTTGAAGTTATCTGTCATTCTTCCATCTCTTCTGTATAGTTCTTCAGTGTATTATTCTCATCTTTCCTTTATTTTGTCCTGATCGAATACTGTATGTTGATCTTTCAGCATCCCTGTCCATTGTTTGAATTGTTTTAGCAGAGATGATAGAGCTTCTGCATCTTCTTCTTCCAATTATATAATCTATTTGGTTCCTGCATTGTCACCCTGGTGATTTCCACATATACAATCATCTTTTTGGTTGCCTGCAGCAATGAACATGTTGGCTTCACAGAATTCTGTGAGTTCACTCTCCTGCTTCATTTTGTGATTGTTGTCCAAATTTTCCAACTATGTTTGATTCTGCTTTGTCTTCTACTTTTGCATTCCAGTCACCTATGATTGTCAGCATATCTTGTTTAGCTGTATGATCAATTTCTTCTTGGATACTTGAGTAAATGTTTTCAATTTCTTCCTCCTCAGTTCTGTAATTGAGGGCATAAACCTGAATGATGGTTATGTTAATAGGACTTCTATGCAGTCTAATTGATATTAATTGGTCAGACTTTATATTATAGCTCTTGACTAGAGATGGGCATGAACCCGGAAAAAAAAACCTGTGTGGTTCATGGTTCGTTGCATTTCACAAACCACGAACTTTCACAAACCTACTCTGGTTTGTGAACTGGTTCATTTAGTTCATAAAAATGTCATATCCAGGTCAGCAAATCATTACTTCTGGGTCAGCAGAAGGTCACTTCCAGGCCAGCAGAAGGCCACTTCCAGGTCAACAGAAGGTCCGCAGGAAGTCCATCCCCTGTTGCCTAGGAAACTGATTGATCAGTGCCAGGCTGTCTGCAGTGATGAACCAACAAATAAACCAAATGAACCAGCCTAAAGTTCATGGCAGTTCATCAGAAATGGGCTCTGATGAACCGCTGATTTGCAAACCATGAACCGGCCTGGTTCATCATGAACTTTGGTTCGTATTTTGGTTTGTGCCCATCTCTACTCTTGATTGCACTTGGAATCAAACATAGCTCTAAAAAAGAAAACCAAATCTTTAAGACATATTGCAGGGGTAGGTGGGATGCAAGCATAATCAGTATGTGAAGTGAATGTAAGGTGAAAATTTTATGGGCTAAAGGACTTCATTGAAATGCAGGACTGAAAGAGAAATGCTAGAGGTGAATACTTGCAAGTAATCCAAGTGCAAACGATCTTCAGATTTATACCAATGCACTAAAACAATTGTACAGGGTGCTCCTGTGTATATTCATTACTTATTCTGAGACCTCAGGTATGTCATTTCCTTGTCATAACCAGTGTTTGTGCTATAGAAATGTTATGGATGATTAATCAACTTGCCAATTAAGAGTAATGTTGGTATATATTTTCAGTTATGTGAATAGGATTTATTATACTGATTCTTTGTTGCTCTCTTCCTCAGAATTTTGATTTTGTTTGACTCCTGGTCTGTGGTGATGAGGGAGGCAACAGTTTGCTCACTTTGAATTGACTGGGCTGTGTTTATTGGAGAGTTGTCTTGCTACTGTAGTTATACTCCTAAGTTATCCATCTCACCATCCCATTCTTCCAAAGTTCTCCTGTACCTGTATTTCTTCTGAGCAACAACTTTGTATTACACCTTATCCACTCAGCAATGGCAGCTGTTGCTTGTGTAAATGTGCTGGCACAAAGCTACTGCACTGAAGCAAAGTCTAACCTAGGCTTGTAATGCACATCATCATTGGTTTTGCCTCATCCTGCAAATTTGCTAATATAGCTCCTCACAGGATTATTTTGAGATTTCAAGATACTGGAAATACATTTGTCCATTGATCCTATTTATTCCCAAAGGGTCAGAAACAATAACAATAAAACTTTTTTAAAAGAAATCAACTACTTAAAAACTCTCAAACCATCTGCAGTCTTGGCATGCTTCCTTGAACAAGAAAGCCTTGCAATGCTGTTCAGAAGGTACTTTTTAAAAATTACAAACCTATAGGAGACTGTGCCCAAATAATGTTAAACACTAATCCTGTATAACTGATGAAACAGGCTCTGTTCACTTTTCTTTCTACCTCACATGATAATAGCTCAAATGTCTTCTAAAGGCTTTCAAAACAGGATATAAAACAATTTTCAGTCAATTTTGATTGACTGATTGATTGTTCTCTCACAGCCTATTCCAAACAAATGTAATGATCTACAGGAAACTGAAGAGCAAATGAGTTTTTTTTTCTTTTAACACTGCATCTCAACAATATAAGATGCAAGTCCAGTAGGAAATGCTGTGGTTTTGCACTACTGAGTAATGCATCATAGCATACCAGGGTCTGGAAATAGTTCTTAAAGTAATGTAATAAAAAAGGAACAAATATCCTTGTCTGTCTTTGCCTAGACTAGAACAAAACACTATTAGAGATTGTGACTGACTCAAGGTCACCCAGCAACCTTCCATGGCTGAGTGGGGATTAAAACCTGGTTTTCCTAGATCCTAGTCCAACACACTAATCGTTCTGTGATTTTGCCAACAGTCCACATAGCCTACCAAAAGAATCTTGAAATTGATGCACATGGCAGAGTTCACAATTGGTGAATGCCTCATGTAGCATGTGATCTTCTTTTTCAGGTACCCACACTGTTGTTTAATACTAAATCACTACACTGACAACAATGGGAGGCAACAGGACTTGGGAGACATTAATTCAGTCCCATACCAAAACAGTCCATGAATAACTTTATAAAATCCTTTTGAACTGTTGCTTTCCCATTGCAGAGCAGTAGAAGACCGCAATTCAGCCATACATAAATTGGGATCCTCTCCAACCCTTCCTAACACCCCATGCCACTGCCACTGGCATTTCCGTCTCTGCTCCTGCCTGAAGGTTCTTGTATGTTGCTTCCAAACTGAGCTCTTGCTCCATCTACCCCCACCCCAACCCGAACACGTTTTATTTTAGCTTCTGTTCAACATCGTCATGCTTTCGCCAACCTTCTAGGTTTTCCCTGGTTTGACAGCTGACTTCCCAAACCCTGCTTTGGTACAATCTTTCCTGAACTATTGAAGTGGACTTGGGGAAAGTGTGGATGGGAAGATGCAGAGTGTGTCTTTTTTTGGCTGCTTGGGTTTTTTTGTCAACAAGAATTTAGAAACTAGAGGCAGAGGAGTTAGCCGTGTTAGTCTGTAGTAGCAAAATCAAAAAGAGTCCAGTAGCACCTTTAAGACTAACCAATTTTATTGTAGCATAAGCTTTCGAGAACCACAGTTCTCTTCGTCAGATGCATGGAGGGCAAGAAGAAACTAGTCAGATATATAGGTGGAGAGGGGAGGGTAGAGTAGATGCAAACAGTAGCTTCTGATACGGAGATCAGTTTGCTTCTGTTAAGGAAGTCAGTTACTCCTTAACAGAAGCAAACTGATCTCCATATCAGAAGCTACTGTGATTTTTGAAAGCTTATGCTACAATAAAGTTGGTTCGTCTTAAAGGTGCTACTGGACTCTTTTTGATTTAGAAACTAGAGGGGTTTTTTGTCAACATATCAGTTGTTTATACCTTTAGATAACATACTTGATACTTGCCATCTACCTGCTGTGGTGCTGCTCCATTAGCACCCATCTTCCCTGATACGGTCACACCAGCTTGTATGCACAGCACATTGGAAGTATGGAATCCATTGATGCTTGCTAAGACACTAAAACCAGCATAGGGGACCAGGGCCACACCACATGTACTGGTGGGCCACATGCAGCCTGCCAGCCTACCACAGTATTCTTGAATAACATAATTCACATTTTTCACAATTCCCCATATGTGACTTCTTCAATGAAATGCTGAACTGTTTTGCAAATTCTAGTACCTGGTGTAAAAAGTAATGGAAGCATCAAAAAGCATCATGTAGCATTTTACAGCTATTAGATAGTCAGATGTACTTATGCTTAATGATTTTATCCTATCCAGAATGCCACATTTGCTTGCCAAAAACAGCTGTTGCCTGCTGTGTGAAACACAACATGGTAGTTGTTTTTCTTCATGAATTGATCTGGTGAGGAATGAATCATCGTAGGGATGTGCATTACTGTTCTGTTTTTGAATCCATGACTGTTCACTGAAATGTCTACCATAACTGGGTGGTTTTCTGGTGAGGCACTACCACATTGGACACAAAATTAATTAGTTTTCTTTCATTCTCCTGGTTTTTGTGGCCATTCTTTTCAATGGGGAAGGGAGGACCAATTGGAGGCTTTGGGGCAGCTGTGTTTGCACTCAACAGAATGCAACTGTCCCTCTGAACCATCGACTCATCAAGTTTCCAGCATAGATAAACAAGGGAGTTGGTATTAATGCACCCCAAAGTAGGTGAATGGCAGTAGCAAAATCATTGCTTCACTGGCTCCTGTGGCAGGAAACTATAAGCAGGCAGGCTGGAACCCAAGCAGGAGAGCAGTACCACCAACTTGTGCATAATTTATTTGCATAGCATGATTCTTAGGGCCAAGCTACACATTACGAATGACACTTGAACGGCAAGTGGATTGAGTGGAGGGCAAGTGAACAGGGAGAAATACACTTGCCGTTCAAGTGTCATTCGTCATGTGTAGCTTGGCCCTCAGTGTCTAACTATCATGAACCATGCGTGCACCAACCAGGTTTTGTGTCTGGGTCAGCCAGAGATATGCAAAATTGGCCTCCTGTTTGTGGTAGACAGAGAAATGTTTGCATGAGAGTCTGAGGGAGCTTTGGCGGGAGGTTGATGGATTGTTCACCTTTTTTCTATTCTTGACCAATAAAGTCAGGAGACCAGCAGGCTCAATTCCCCCTTCCAATAAAAAAAAATTAAAATGAAAGAAAAAGATAAAATGATTTATATTTGATCACTTCAGCCCCCTTTTTGGGGAAGAGGTAGACAGGATCCTGCAGGTGGTATGGCCTACCACATGCCCCCTGGACCCATGTTCGTCATGGCTGGTAAAAGCCAGTGTTGACGGACTATGGGATTCCTTGGAGGTGATTGTGAACTTGTCCTTAAGCTCTGGAGTTTTTCCTAGGGCATTAAAGGAGGCTGTGGTATGGCCTCTTTTGAAGAAACCATCATTAGACCCCGCCAATCCGCTCAGTTGCCGCCCGGTCTCAAACCTCCCGTTTCTGGGTAAGGTGATTGAGCGGGCAGCAAAGAAGCAACTGCAGAGTTTCCGGAAGGAGACCTCAGCCCTAGATCCCTTCCAGTTTGGTTTCTGCCCAGGATATGGGGTCAAGACACTGCTGGTCGCCCTCACAGACGATCTCCGCAGGCATCTGGATCGGGGTGGCTCGGCTCTGCTGATTTTATTGGATCTGTCAGCAGCATTCGATACGGTCAATTATGATCTTTTGACCCACCGCCTTGCCGATATAGGGATACATGGGACAGCATTGCAGTGGCTAATCTCCTTTCTCCATGATCGGGGACCTCTGTCACGGGTGGCACTTGGGGAGAGGTTATCATCCCGTAGGCCACTAGTATGTAGTGTGCCGCAGGAAGCGATACTCTCCGCATTATTATTTAATATCTATATGCGTGCCCTCACCCAGCTGGTGCAGAGTTTTGGGCTTGGCTGTCACCAATATGCGGATGACAGCCAGCTTTATCTGTTGTTGGACGGTCAGCCTGGATTGACCCCGGGGGTCCTGGAGTGTGCTTTTGAGGCTGTGGCTGGTTGGTTGAGACAAAATCGGCTGAAACTAAACCCTACGAAGATGGAGATCATGGACTTGAGTCATGGAGGGATGGTTTCGGGACCCCAGCTTCCTACACTCAATGGGACAGTGCTTAAACTGGCCCTGAGAGTTAGGAACCTGGGGGTGATTCTTGATCCCTCCCTGAAGATGGAGGATCAGATCACTGCGGTTGCCAGGTCTTCTTTTTACTATCTTCGACAAGCCAGGCAACTTGCCCTCTATCTATCATCCCGCGACTTGACTACAGTGGTCCAAGCAATGGTCACCTCTAGGCTGGACTACTGTAACACACTCTGTGCAGGGCTTCCCCTGAACCTGATCTGGCGGTTACAACTGGTACAGAATGCAGTGGTGTGGGTCATCATTGGAGCACCAGTATGGGGGCATATTACACCGGTGTTGCGCCAGCTGCATTGGTTGCTGGTGAAGTACCGAATCAGGTTCAAGGTTTTGGTATTAATTTATAAAGCCCTATGCGGACAGGGACCAATGTATCTGCAGGACCTTCTCTCCCCATATGAGCCCCAGAGGACCCTTCATTCGTGTAATAAACATCTATTAAAGGTCCCTGGCCCTAGGGAGGTCTGTCTGGCGTCGACCAGGACCAGGGCCTTTTCGGTCCTGGCCCCAGCCTGGTGGAATGCTCTGTCTCATGAGACCAGGGCCTGGCAGGACTTGTTAACATTTTGCCGCCACCCCTCCCTCCCCCTCCCCCTCCCCTCCCCCCTCCCTCTCCCCCTCCCCCTCTCTCTCCATCTCCCTCTCCCTCTCTCTGTAATTTTAATGACAAGATGTAGTATTTTTATAATTTTAATTATAATTAAATGTGTTTTAAGCTGTGTTGTGATCCGCCCTGAGCCCGCTGATGTGGGGAGGGCAGAGTATAAATCCAATAAATTAAATTAATTAACTTGGAGACAGTCTCACTGGTCATTCACTGCAATCAGGTTGGTCATCCATATGGAAAACTGATCTGAGAAGACAGCTATGGGACCAGCATGCAAGGAAACATTATATCCAGCATTCAACTCAGGGGTAATATTGTCAATCAGAGAAACCCCCAAAAGACTGCAGTCTTTGGGGCAGATATACAGCTCCTCTTAATGATTCTCCACTTTACTTCTGCAGGACTTCTGCAGTAATAGTTGGCAACTGGGAAAATCCCAAGTGAGCACACCAGCAGAAAGCCACTAAATGGCACACTTAGTCCAATGCCTCAGGCCATCATTGTGGCTCTCTCCATCTTAAAAATCAACCATTTGTTTCCAAATTTACCATCATTTCTTTACTATGATCCTTTGCTGTTTTGCAGGGAAGAGAGACCCCTCCCATGGCACACAGATGCCACTGCACCTCTCTTTCCTGAGCTAAAGGCACACAGAAAGGGTCCACTGGTCACAATAGTTGATGAGCGAGTCTAGTGTTTTGGTACAAAGGGAGCTTTTGCCATCTCAAACAACTTAGCTTCTACAGGTGGTGGTGGGGCTTCTACCAGCATATTGGAGCAATTGTTGCAAAGGGGTAAGAGTAGAGAATGGGTATTAGTTCATTTTTCTTCAGTGGCACCACTACTTTTCAGCTAATGCTGAATGTGGGAGGCAAAGTGTCTCTTCTCTTTCCCTTTCTACCTTTACTGTACTGTAGGCAGAAGGTGGTGCTGGTTAACACCTTCTTCCAAGATGTTAATCGTGAGTGAAAGCTGGAGACTTGACCTTGCCTATGCCCAGTGATCTGATCTCATAGGTGAAGTGCACAAGTTGCATGCCTTGAGACCAACCCTTTCAGAGTAACATTTCTACTGTTATGGTTGGCAGAGACTGCCTGCCCACCTGTTGTCTTGCAAAGACAGGATGGATGGAATTCCACCACCAAGTCAAGACAGAGTGTAGGCACATATAAAGATCGACCGCATTATCCCCTACTGTCCTTCCCTGTGTCTCATGGAAGAAGGATGGGGGGCACAAAAACTGAGAATTGCCTGCTTCTCAAGAATCACTTAAAAACAAAAAAAAATCATGGAATGTTTGGGGAGGCGTTCCTGTGACTACCAAGCAACCCAGTCTCCATTCCAGAGAGATGGAAGTAAGGATTGGAAACAGGTTTTTCCATGATTTTTACAGCTCTGGATTTTCGTTACGCACACCCCTACTCATCAGTAGATCTACTTCTGTGTAAGCGCCTCAGTAAGTACTTCTTTGTAATGATGCTTTATATATGCACTGGACTAAGGAAAGTAAGACCTTGTGCCTCCTTTTCCTATTAAAAGAAATGGGCTGGTGTGGTCACAGCTTAAACAGCTAACTATAGAGCCCAATTTTCTGCTGTTGTTCTTTTCTAGATCTGGACTAAATTAGGAGAACTGAAAACACACGATCCCCTCACACCTCACAGTTTGCATATGCTGTAGACTGCTGTGTTAAGGGAGCAATTCATACATAGGTTGCTGAGGAATGCAAGCAGTGACTGGTGTAGAGCAATATACCATCAGCCCATACCTGCGTGAGTTGTCACTGGTCATTCACCAGCAACATGCCTGCATGGCTCTGCATGTGCTGAGCCCTGCTTTAGCAGCCTCCTATCGATCCCTGCTGGGAAGTGACAGAGATGTCCTTTGAAGCCTCTTAACAGCCATGGATAGTTATAACTAGCCAGCATGGTATAGTGGTTGGAGGGTCAGATTAGAATCTGGGAGAAACAGGTTTGACTCCCCGCTCTTCCATGGAAGCTCTTTGGATGTGCTACTCACAAACTCTCAGCCTAACCTACCTTATAGGGTTGTTGTGAGAATAAAATGGAGAAGGGAATAATGTAAGCCACCTAAGTCTCCTAACAAGAACTAGGTCCATATTTACTTTGCTTTAGCAATGCTTCTGCACCAAAGCCCTTCCAACTATATCCTGTGAGCCACCCACCGCCCCACTTTCCAACTACTGCTGCTTTTCACTTTTGTCCCCCTTCAGAACAGGACTTATTCATACTGGACTTATAATACTGGATGAACAGGACTTATAATACTGGATGTATTATAAGATACAAAGAAAAGTCCTAAGGACTAGGAATTCATTTTCTTTGGTTGAAATGTCTCTTTTGCAGATTCTCTTCTTTGTGTAGCAAGCACAGCTGATCTTGTACAGACAAACAGCTGCCTGATTGATACGCTTTGACTTCTTAATTGTGCAAAGGGACCAATTACAGAGTATTATTAGGATGTACCTTTGTCCCTGTAGAGGGTGAGACTGAGATCACAGCAAGCCATATATTATGACAAGTATTCTTCAGGGTTTGGATGAGGTGCTTGAAAATTGTTGAAATAATAAAATATAAATAGGGAAGCACTCATACCATTTAATTAATGTACGACACTCATACAGGAATGCATAAAACCTGTGCAAGCATCTCTGTGGTTAAGAAAAAAAAATCTTGGCTGCCAAAATCAGTAGAGGTAACACAGACTAACTATTGTACAAAGCAGGAACCTAATCTTTTTTCCTCCTCTTTCAGTCGTACATGACATTCTACACTGGGTATCATCCCATACCGCAAATATGTTGCACACTTAACCATGTGGTCCTAGTAGCATTTGTTTATGAATAACGTGCAAAATGAAGAGGGCAATAGGAGTATCTAGACTCTTTATGCATACTACCTTGTCTGTTAAATGATTTTATCAGTCATCTTACTCAATCTTAGGAAGAGAAGAGATGACCTTTTCTCTAGGAATTTATATAGCTTTCTAGTTGAAGGTTATTGTTTGATAGCTTTTGCTGTCTGGTGCTCCTCAAAGTGGCTGGAATTTGTGTCACCTGCTTCAGTAAGTGCTGAAGCTGACAGATTTTCAGTTTGAATGTCATGAGACAAAGAAATGTGAGTCTCACTATTCGTTTTATATAATTGCAACAATCTACGGTTGTCTTTGGGGTCCTGGTTAACGTTGCATGTCAGGGCACCTACCTGCTCAACTTGTATGTTTGTCAATAAGTACTCTCTCAGAAGGAAAGGCTGCCTTGACACTTCCTACAAACTGAGGAAGTGGAAAGAACAACTCAAAGGATTGGATCCAAACCCTTTCACAAAGGGAAGAGCCATAAGAACAAGCCTTATTCTGTTGGAGGAAGACTTACTTCAAAAAGGGAAGGCTTCTTCCAACAAAAGAAAAACTTCTTACTTAACAGAAAGAAGTTGTTAGATTCAACATGTTTTTTGTTGTTGTTTGTTCTTTACATAGGTATTAACTGGTTAGCCATTGTTTCCCAATGACTGTCAAAGTTTGGAAGAGATTACCACTTTCAGCAGAAAGGAGAGAGACATGTCTATGGATGTGTGCAAAAAGATCATGTTTCAGTGTGTAGTTGGCTAACAGAGCAATCCTATGCAGAGTTGTGCCCTTCAAAGTAATCAATGGTCTTAGAAGGGTATAGCTCTATCTAGGATTGTATTATATAGCACCCTGAGAACAAGATCTCTCTCTCTCTCTCTCTCTCTCTCTCTCTCTCTCTCTGGCTCAAGGATCAACTGTGGAGAAGAATCTTGCTTTTTTGCCTTCACCTATGTGTATTTGTACATATGCAACTATTAAAAAAATTCTCAAGACTCCAGTGCTCTATCCTCCAAAGAGCACCAACCCAGCAAATACTGCATCTGGAATTTCTTGCGTCTCAGAAAAGTGGAAAGACTGTAATAATATGTAAACTTCGACAAACACATAGAGAATCTTCACGTTCACAATGCCCTTGTTTCTTTGCTGCTTCTAATTTCATCATAATTGAGGGTTTTTTTTAAAAAAAAACATTTACAGATATAAAATTATCTTCTTGTGGAAGTAGGATGTGTGTGTGATTATCTTGTTTTTTAAACATTCCTGTTATCTTTTCTATTATAAATGCAAGAACTATCTTTTTTATTAGAGGTGTTATAGGAAATGATAAGAAGAAGTCATCTTTGATAATGTAAGCTGAGAGCTGGTCCAAACTGTCTTGCCCTCCTCCCCTTGGAGAGTGCTCATCTTTCCTTTCTGAGAACCCACCACTAGCATCTTGTAAACAAAATCAGCTAACTCATGTGACAAGCTCTGCCTAAGAACACACAGTCCTCCCTTTGTTTATTTAGCATTCTGGAAAGGGAAAAAAAACCTTATGAATATTACTGAACAACAACAACAAAAACTTCTTACAGGTTTCACTTCACTGTGAAAATCTGTGTCTAGCAAAATGGGAATGTTTGTATATAATGCAAAGCTGACATGTTGGCATCTGCTAAAGGAAGGTGGATGTGTCATTTAAGAAAGGTCATTCTCCAAAGGAAATTATTTTTCGTCTGTTATCTTGAATACTATTGTTTAGTTTTCAAACTTTCTGAAGACATTCAGATTTCAGTTTAATCACAACAGTGCATTCCATTAACTATTTAAAAAAAGATAAAGAATGACCTTTCATCAGGCATAAATTCTAAAGCTGCTGGTGGCTTTATGTACTTATTTTTAGTTATATCTAAACTGCAGCTCCTGTTTTTCTATTGATGGTAAGAGGAAAAAAGGCAGATCATTTGAGAATTTCTGTCTACTTATAAAGTTGAATTATTGAATGATAACCATTCAAAACAAATATTATTTAAAATACCAAGAGGTTTTTCTCAAATAAATTAAGGATTAAACTTGAGAGCAAAGAATATTTACATGCCTACTGGTTTAACTGTTTAGGGCCTGTTGACACAGTCTTCATATTTATATAGTGAATACACACTCACATACTGTCCGGAGAAGGCTCCTCCTGCCCCGGACTGGGCGCGCACGCCGGCCTCCCTGCCGCCTGCGGAGCTCCCCCCCCCACCTGCGAAGCTCCCCTCCCCACCCACGGAACTCCCCTCCCCAATCCCGTGCACCCCCCACACACCCCCAACACCCCTCGGGGACCCCCTACCTGCGGGGAGCATGGACGGGGCGCACGGCGAACCGGGCCGAAACAAGGAAGCGCTCACCCGCGCCGCCGCCCCTGTCAGCAGAGCCACACGGGCCGGCATGGACGGCCGCCGCGCCGAGGGAAGCCGCTCCGACGAGGGGAAGGGCGGCGGCCCAGGAAACGCCGAGGCCATTCCCTGACTGGCTGGACGGCTCCTGGGAGGGCTCGCCGGTGTGAGCCACGGGCAGGGATTGGCGCAGGGCCAGCACCGGCGAGCCATCAACGGGGAAGAGGAGACAGCTGGCGGGACAAGGAAGAAGTGAGGAGGGAGGATGATGGACGGGCACGGTGACCAAAGGGAAGGGGGGGGGGGGAACCGAGGGAGAGCAGAGGGTGGAGGTGGCACGCACAGGGATTGGTGACGGGTCCAGAGGCGGGGAGGAGAGCCGCTATAAAGGGGGAGGTCCCGATGACGCCGGGGAGGAGTAGCTGACTGAGAGGTGGCACAGAGAGAGGGAAGGAGAAGTTCTCGGAGACAGCTAGCTGGAGACAGAGGCTGCTGGAGCAGCCACGGTCCCAGCCCAGTCTGAGGCAGAGGGAACTCACCCCTCCCCCTGGAGGCAAAGGAAGGGACGGCGGAGCACGAGGAGGGCGCGGTTGGGGGCGGGGCGGGGCCTCACAAACTGGTGGAGAAAGCAGGCACCGGCGGACCCGTGAGGCACCCGCTTCCGCACCTACCCACCCCCGCAGGCTGGAGCAGCTCCCGTACCCTTATACGCCCGGCAGTGCTGCAGAAGCCGAGCGGAGAGACACCCCCGGCCAGCCCTGCCATGGATCTCACCCAGTTCGGGCAGTGGCTCACGGAGCATCAGGGCCAGCTGCTGAAGGAGGTGGCCCAGCAGCAGCTGGATGCCCAGGCCGCTCTCGCCCGCCAGCAGCAAGACGCTCAGGCGGCCCTGATCCGGGGACTCCAACAGACCCTGGCCCAGGCAGGGGCCGGTGCCGGCGGGGGCGGGGGAGGCGCCAACCCCCGCCCGCCCTTTCACCTGGCCAAGTTAGGGCCAGAAGACGACGTAGATGCCTTTTTGGAGGCCTTTGAACGCACGGCGGAGGCGGCAGGCTGGCCGCAGGCCCAGTGGGCCTTCATCATTGGCCCTTACTTGACCGGAGAGGCCCAAGCCGCCCTGAAGGCCCTCCCCAAGGCCGAGAGTGCCGACTACGTCAAACTCAAAGAGGTGGTCCTCGACCGCTATGAGATAATGCCGGAAACCTACCGCCAGAGGTTTCGGGCCATCACCTTCCAAAAGTCAGACCGCCCCCGCACGCTGGTAACCGCCCTCCAAGATACGGCGTACCGATGGCTAAGGCCCACCACAGACGAGGGGCGGAGGATTGTGGACCAGGTGGTCCTTGAGCAGCTGCTGCAGGTGATTCCCGCCCGAGCCAGAAACTGGGTGGCCTACAATAAGCCCGGCACCCTGAAGGAGGCCACCACCCTCTGGGAAAACGTGATGGCCGTGGAGGCTCGAGACCCCCCGAAGGCAGAAGCTCGTCTGGGTGGCGAAGGGGGCCAAGGTCCCGGCGGGAGGGGTGGCCGGGCCCGGTCCGGGCCTCGCCCACCCACCCCGCTCAACGCCGGTCGGCCAGCCGCCGGGCCTCCCCAGGGACCTCGGTGGACCTTCCCTCCGCCCACCACCCCACCTACCAAGCCGGCCGGAGCGAGCCGGGACCCCAGCGACAAGGGGCCCTGCTTCACCTGTGGGCAGCGCGGACACTGGAAGAGGGAGTGCCCCCTTATGGAGTGCGACTTGGGTTGGGACACCGCCCTGCCAACCACCGCCCGGTCCTCCAGGCCGCCACCCATGCTGATCTTGGTGTCACTGGCCGGGAGGCGATTGACCGCCTTGCTTGATAGCGGGAGTTCAGTGTCTATGGTCAGGACCCATCTCCTGCCGCCCGACCTGCCCGTAGTCCGCCAAGCCACCATTGCCTGCGTGCATCACCATGTCGAGGAGTGCCCAGTGGTCCAGGTGCCCGTGACCTACCGTGGCCAAACCCTTGAGACGCACTTGGCTCGAGTGAACGCCCTGCCCTACCCCGTCCTCTTGGGGAGGGACGCCCCCCACTTCCGGCTAGCCATGCGGACCGCCCTTCCCCCGGAGCCGGTGGACGGCGATGAGACACTGGCCGGAGCGTCGGTGAGCGACCCATCGGAACCAGACGAGGGAGAGGGGGCAGAAGGGGCCTCGATGCAGCTACTCCAGGGATGGAATAGGGAGCCACGGTTTGCCACTGCCCAGACGGAAGACCCCTCGTTGGAGAGCTTGCGACGGGCGACCGCAGTAAGTAACGGGCGAGTCTTAGATCCCCGCCGAGCCAACCGGTGGCCGCGGGTCATCCAGGAGGGGGGCCGTTGGTATCGCCTGGTGAAGGAGAGAGGCAGAGAGATCCGTCAACTCCTAGTCCCCACCGCCTTCCGACCGGAGGTCTTGAAGGCCGCCCACGACCACCTGTGGGCCGGGCACCAGGGAGCCCGGGGCACGACCGCCCGGATCGAGGCCCACTTCTTCTGGCCAGGCTTAGTTAAGGAGGCCAAGCGCTATTGCCAAGCCTGCCCCCTGTGCCAGCGGCTGGTCGGCCGCCGTCCCGCCAGGGCCCCCTTGGCTTCCCTGCCGGTCATCGAGGAACCCTTCTCCCGGGTGGCCATGGACTTCGTAGGACCTTTACCCCGCACCCCCCGCGGGGCACGCTACCTCCTGGTCCTGATGGACTATGCCACACGGTACCCGGAGGCCGTCCCTCTCCGCGACATGAAGGCCCCAGGGGTAGCCCGGGCGCTGGTAAGGTTCTTTGCACAGGTGGGGCTACCCAGGGAACTGCTGTCGGATTGTGGGAAACCCTTCATGGCCCAGATCACCTGACACCTATGCCGAACGCTGCACGTCCGACAGATCTTCACTAGCATCTACCACCCCCAGACCGACGGCCTGGTGGAGAGGTTCAACCAGACCCTGAAGACCATGCTCCATAAGATGGCCCACGACCGGCACAAGCAGTGGGACCTGTATGTTGACCCCCTACTGTTCGCAGTACGCGAGACACCCCAGGCCTCCACGGGATTCGCCCCCTTTGAGCTCCTGTATGGCCGGCGCCCCCGCGGGATACTGGGGCTGGTGGAGGAACAATGCCCCCCCCTGACCGCCTCGGAGGCCCGCCCGGTCCCCACATACGTGCAGGAGCCCGAGCGCGCCTCGAGGCCTGTCGGGCCGAGGCCCGGCAGAGGCTCCAGGCAGCCCAACAATCCCAGAAGGCCTATTACGACCGGGGAACAGCGGCCCGAAGGTTCCAGGTCGGAGAAAAGGTCTTGGTCCACCACCGAGTCATGGGGCCGGGCCCGGGGGACCCCTGGCGAGGTCCCTATCGCATTACCAAGGTTCGGGGGCCTTGGTCCTACGAGGTCCAGTGTGGCGCGACGCCCCGGCAGCGGAAACGCCTCCATGTTAATGACTTGAAGGCCTGGCACGAGGCAGAGCCCCTTCAGTGCAACCTGTCCCCCGAACCTCTCGAGCTCCCAGCCGGGGAGCTGCCTCGGACCCCAGCCGGACCCCCGGATGAGGAACCGGTCCTTGACCCCGCGCTCACGGGGGACCAGCGGGCCCAAGTGCGGCAGGTGCTCCAGGAGAACCCGGGCCTTTTCTCTCAGCAGCCGGGGCAGACCACGGTGATCACCCATTCCATCTCCACCCCGCCAGGGCAGGTGGCCCGTGCGCCCTGGAGGCTACTACCTCTGAAGCGCTGGGAAATCGTGGCCCGGGAGGTAGACGACATGCTCCGCCTCGGGGTGATAGAGCCGTCCCACAGCGCCTGGCGGAGTCCTATTGTGCTAGTGGGCAAGCCAGATGGCTCTGTCCGCTTCTGCGTGGACTACCGCCAGGTCAATGCGATCGCAAGTTTTGATGCCTACCCTATGCCGCGGGCCGACGTGCTGGTAGATCAGCTGGGAACCGCCCAGTACCTATCTGCCCTGGACCTCACAAAGGGATACTGGCAGATCCCCATGGTTCCAGAAGACCGGGAGAAGACAGCCTTCGCCACCCCACAGGGGTTATTCCAGTTCCGAGTCATGCCATTCGGTCTCCATGGGGCCGCGGCGACCTTCCAGCGGCTCGTCGACCACGTGTTGGCCCATTGCCAGGGATTCGCCCGTGCCTATATTGACGACATCATCATATTCAGCCCCGATTGGTCGTCCCACCTCCGGCACCTGGACACGGTGTTGAAGGCGTTGGCGGCAGCAGGCTTGCGAGCCAACCCGAGCAAGAGCCAGATCGGGTTCCGGGAGCTCACCTACCTCGGGTACCAAGTGGGGCATGGGGTGCTCCGCCCAGTGCCCGACAAGGTGACCACGCTAGAACAAAGCCCGCGACCCCAGACCAAGCGCCAGATGAGGCGCTTCCTGGGGCTGGTTGGCTACTACAGCAAATTCATCCCCCATTTTGCCAGCCAAGCCAGCCCCCTTTCCGACTGCCTGCGGAAGGACCAGCCCTCCACAATCCAATGGCGACCCGAACGAGTACAAGCCTTCGAGGCTCTGCGCAAAGCCTTGTCCGCGGCCCCCGTCCTCAGGAACCCCGACTTCAACCGACCCTTCCTTGTCCAAACGGACGCATCGGACGTGGGGCTTGGAGCGGTCCTGTCCCAAGAAGTAGAGGGCCAAGAACATCCAGTGTTGTTCATCAGTAGGAAGCTGCAACCAGCCGAGGTCAAATACGCCACGGTGGAGAAGGAGGCCCTGGCGGTGAAGTGGGCCGTGGGGGCCCTCCAATTCTACCTCTCCAACAACCCCTTCACCCTGGTCACGGACCACGCCCCCCTGCTCTGGATGGCCCGCATGAAGGACCATAACCCACGGATCCTCAGATGGTATCTCTCTCTGCTCCCTTTCAGCTTCCAACTACGGCACCGGCCAGGGCGTCTCCATCTGAATGCGCACCCCCCACACACCCCCAACACCCCTCGGGGACCCCCTACGTGCGGGGAGCATGGACGGGGCGCACGGCAAACCGGGCCGAAACAAGGAAGCGCTCACCCGCGCCGCCGCCCCTGTCAGCAGAGCCGCACGGGCCGGCATGGACGGCCGCCGCGCCAAGGGAAGCCGCTCCGACGAGGGGAAGGGCGGCGGCCCAGGAAACGCCGAGGCGGCCGCCCGCACCGTCCGGGTCGGAGGCGCAGGAGTGGGCCTGGCCGGCAGCGGGGCGAGGGGGCGGGACGGAGAGCCAGCCACGCCATCCCCTGACTGGCTGGACGGCTCCTGGGAGGGCTCGCCGGTGTGAGCCACGGGCAGGGATTGGCGCAGGGCCAGCACCGGCGAGCCATCAACAGGGAAGAGGAGACAGCTGGCGGGACAAGGAAGAAGTGAGGAGGGAGGATGATGGACGGGCACGGTGACCAAAGGGAAGGGGGGGGAAACCGAGGGAGAGCAGAGGGTGGAGGTGGCACGCACAGGGATTGGTGACGGGTCCAGAGGCGGGGAGGAGAGCCGCTATAAAGGGGGAGGTCCCGATGACGCCGGGGAGGAGTAGCTGACTGAGAGGTGGCACAGAGAGAGGGAAGGAGAAGTTCTCGGAGACAGCTAGCTGGAGACAGAGGCTGCTGGAGCAGCCACGGTCCCAGCCCAGTCTGAGGCAGAGGGAACTCACCCCTCCCCCTGGAGGCAAAGGAAGGGACGGCGGAGCACGAGGAGGGCGCGGTTGGGGGCGGGGCGGGGCCTCACACATACTATACATGAAAATAAATATATTCTACAGATGCTCTATGAGTAAAGTTGTATTAACATGATCTGTTCCTTCTCCCTTAAGCAGAAAACATAACTTTATTAAGAATAAATAAATGAAGGAGGAACATAAGGCCTTCCAGGGTCCTTCCTAGCAGCTTACTTTGTCAACTTACCCTGAGGTAGGGTCACCAGCTCCTGGTTGGGAAATTCCTGGAGATTTTGGGAGTGGAGTCTGGGGAATCATAGAATCAAAGAATCAAAGAGTTGGAAGGGACCATACAGACCTTCTAGTCCAACCCCCCGCCCAATTCAAGATGAGCCTAAAGCATCCCTGACAAATATTCATCAAGCCTCTTCTTGAAAACTGTGAATGAAGGGGAGCTCACCACCTCCCTAGGCAGCAGATTCCACCTTTGAACTACTCTGACCGTGAAAAGGTTTTTCCTAATAGCCAGCCAGTACCTTTCAGCATGTAATTTAAGCCTGTTACTTCGAGTCCTATCCTCTGCTGCCAACTGGAACAGCTCCATGCCCTCCTCCAAATGACAGCCTTTCAAATATTTAAAGAGAGCAATCATGTCCCCCTTCAATCTCCTCTTCTCCAAACTAAACATTACCAAGGCCCTCAGCCTTTCCTCATAGGGCTCAGTCTCCAGACCCCTGATCATTTTTGTCACTCTATTCTGCACCCTCTCAATTTTGTCCACATCCTTTTTCTAGTGAGGCCTCCAGAATTGCACATAGTACTCCAGGTGTGGCCTGACCAAGGCAGTATAGAGAGGGACTATGACCTCCTGCGATTTTGATGCAATGGCCCTTTTGATACAACCCAAGACTGAGTTTGCCTTTTTTGCCACCACATCACACTGACTATTCATATTTAGTTTGCAGTCCACTCTTACTCCAAGATCTCTTTTGCTTTCACTACTACCCAAAACTGTATCCCCCATCCTGTATTTGTGCTTCATATTTTTGTGGCCCAGATGTAATACTGTGCACTTATCTATGTTGAATTACATCCTGTTCACAACTGCCCACTTCTCAAGAGTATTCAGGTCTTGTTGACTTTTAACTCTATCTTCTTGGGTGTTTGCCACTCCTCTCAATTTGATATCATCAGCAAATTTAATGAGTAGCCCATTCACCCCTTCATCCAGATCATTAATAAAAATATTGAAAAGCACTGGGCCCAAAACCAAGCCTCGTGGCACCCCACTGGACACCTCCCTCCAATCTGATGAAACACCATTGACCACCACTCTTTGGGTGTGGTCCTCTAACCAGTTCCCTATCCACCAAACTATCCTATAGTCCAGTCCACAGTCTTCCAGTTTACCCATTAGAATGTCATGGGGGAACCTTATCAAAAGCGTTACTGAAATCTAGGTAAATCATATCAACAGAGTTCCCACGATCCAGTAAGCTCGTCACTCGATCAAAGAAAAAAAAACAGGTTGGTCTGACAAGATCTGTTGGGGACAAAACCATGTTGACTTCCCTGGATCACTAAGTGGTCCTTCAGATGCTTACAGACTAATTCCTTTAAAATCTGCTCTAATATCTTCCCACCAACAGAAGTCAGACTGACCGGCCCGTAGTTTCCTGGGTCATCCTTCTTCAAGATTGGGATACACATTTGTTCTTCTCCAATCTTGTGGCACATCCCCAGTCCTCCAGGAGGCCTTGAAGATGATGGACAGAGGCTCTGCAAGTTCTCTAGAAAGTTCTTTGAGCACTCTTGGATGCACACCATCCAGCCCAGGGAATTTGTATTCATCCAGTGCAGCCAAGTGCCTCTCCACAACCTCTCTGTCAATGTCAACTAGCCACCCAGGTGTCCTGTCATGTCTACTATCATCACTAGATGGGCTTAAGTTCTTCAGGGAAAAAACAGAGGCAAAAGGTCATTAAGCCTGTCTGCTTTTTCTCTGTCCTCCATCAGAGTTTCTCCGTCCACTCCCAATAGTGGTCCAAATGCCTCTTTTACCTTATGTTTGCTTATCACATATCTGTAGAAGTTTTTCTTATTGTAGCGAGCCCCTCTGGCCAGACTCAGCTTTGGCTTCTCTGATGGCTGATCTGCAGTACCTAGTAACTCCCATATATTCCTCTTTAGAGGTCTGTCCTTCTCTCCATTTCTTGAACATTTCTTTTTTCTCCCTTAGTTTAGTCTGGAGCCCTCCATTCATCCACATCGGTTTCTTGGAGCCCTTGCCATGTTTCCATCTTCTGGAATAGTGAGAGTTTGAGCTTGCAAATGCTCATGTTTGAAAAGAGCCCACCCTTCACTCGCTCCTTTCCCTTCCAGCACACTCCCCCATGGAATGACTCTCATCAAGCCTCTCAGTTCATTGAAGTCAGCCCTACAGAAATCTAACCTACGAGTCTGGCTATGAACTTCCTTGCCCCCCCACAGCAACTGGGATTCAAGGAGGACATGGTCACTTCCCCCTAAGGTCCCTTCCACATTCATCCCATCTACCAATTCTTCCCTGTTGGTTAATATTAAGTCTAGTATGGCCGAGCCCCTTGTAGCTTCCTCCACCATTTGAAAAAGGAAGTTTTTGGCCAGGCAGGTCAGGAAGTTGCATGAGTCTTGTCGCTTTGTTGAGCTTGTCTCCCAGGACACATAGGGGATGTTGAAGTAACCCATAATTATAAGGTTCTGATGTCTGGATACTCTAGCAATCTGTTCAAGGCGGACAGCATCCATTTCCTCTCCCTGGTCAGGCAGTCTGTAACAGACTCCAACAACAATACCCTTTGTCCTTCCTTCCCTTATTTCCACCCATATACTTTCCACTGGACTGTCAACCACATTCTCCAGATCTTCCTGACAATCAAGCCCTCTCCTCACATACAATGTCACTCTGCCTCCTCTTCTACCCTTCCGGTTTTTCTTGAACAACTCATACGCATCTACTACCACATAACTGTCATGGTAATCATCCCACTGAGTCTCAGTAATTCCTACTATATCATAGCCCTCTGTTTGCAAGAGAAGCTTAAGCAATTCCTTCTTATTACCCATACTTCGAGCATTGGTATATAGGCACTTTTAGCCTTGTACCTTTGTTTGATCTGTACTACCTAGGTGGGCCCCTGCTGTTATCACTTCTTCATTGAAATTCCCATGTTGATCATCCCCTTCCACTTGCGGCATCAGTTTAAAGCTCTCCTTTTATTTGTTTGTTTGTTTGTTTGTTTAAGATTTATATTCCACCCTCCCCACATTTCCAGCAGGCTCAGGGTGGATGAAGCTCTCCAGGTTCTTTCCAAACATTTTCTTCCCTGACCTTGAGAGGTGAAGCCCATCATATTCTAGAAGGCCTTCTCTAAGAAAACTTACTCCGTGGTCCCAGAACCAAAACTGCTCCCGCCGGCACCACCACCTCAACCAACAATTCACCTCGAGTATAGTCTGCTCCCTTTGCATTCCTCTTCCTTTGACAGGAAGGATAGAAGGGAATATCACCTGTGCCCCCAGTGTCTTCAACTGCCTTCCAAGAGCTTCATAGTCCTCTTTAATTCTTGCAATGGTATTCACGGCCATGACATTTGTTTCTATGTGAATGAGTACTGATCAGTCCGTCTGATCAGTTTTGGCAGTCAGTCTGTAATATCCTGAATTTTGGCTCCCGGCAAGCAACACATCTCTTGGAGTAGGGGATCTGGCCTGGACACATGGCGTTCCATACCCATGAGCAGAGAGTCCACGATGACCACCACTTTCCATTTTCTTCCACTTCTGTG
This sequence comes from Eublepharis macularius, assembly GCF_028583425.1. Taxonomy (NCBI): domain Eukaryota; kingdom Metazoa; phylum Chordata; class Lepidosauria; order Squamata; family Eublepharidae; genus Eublepharis; species Eublepharis macularius. Next base: position 124,426,902 of record NC_072792.1, read on the forward strand.
TGGCCCCATGCCCTCCAGGTTTTTGTGGTTCTCCTTCCACTCTCGTCTCTGTCACAATCTCAAGCACCTCAAAACGATTCTTGAGCTCCAGTGGACCAGAACGTCACTTTAGTCCACATCTTCTGGTTTGTACTGCAGAACTGAGAGAAGGCTCAGAAGGGAAATCTACTCTTCCTTCTTCTCTTGGATTTATTTTTTCATGCTTGGGCAGAGCCACCAGGCTCTTCTCAATAAATTACTCCCCTTCCTTGATTTCCTTAAGGGTGGTGATCTTCTCCTCCAGGCTCTGAATTTTCTCCTCCAAAAGCTTGACCAGTGTACACTTCTGACAAGTGAAGTCCATCGTCTCTTCTGGGAGGAAAACAAACAAGGCACACTCCATGCAGGTGACTGGAAAGGGACCTTCTGTCGACATCATCGCCTTCCAAGTATATTCCAAGAGTACTCTTCTAGCTGCAGATCCCTTTCCTTCTCCTTCTCCGACCCCTGATGGCTGGGAAGGTGGGTTTTGGGAAAGGAGGGGACCTCAGCTGGATATAATGCCATATAGTCCACCCCCATGGCAGCCATTTTCTCCAAGTGAACTGATATCTGCTGGCTGAGGATCAGTTGTAATTCCAGGAGATCTCCAGCCACCACCTGAAGGTTGGGAACCCTATCCTGAATCTTCAGTAAAACCAGATTCTGATACCCTGGACCAATAATAACACATGAAATAGACTTCTGAATTTTATATTTTGTAATGTTTGTCTGTAGCAGTTGCTGCAGACATCTAGGGGACTGGTCTCAATGAAATAGTGGAGCTTGGCCATCTCCTTTATCCTACATTGCTGTTGTATATATGGTAATTATATGTATAAAATCTTTCCTTGACATCCTAAAAAAGTGGTATGATATAACTACCACAGTGGTTGCATCACAAATGTACCCCTGATCTCTTTAGTTGCCTTAAGTCTGGCAAATAGTTCATGAAGCCCTTTCCATCTCAGAAGAAAACTCATGCCTTCCTAGGGGGACACTTACTCAACTCCCCACACTGCACTTTGCTTTCTCAAAACTGATATTAAGCAACTCCCTCAAGAACTCAGTCTTAGATTTAGGGCCAAATTGCACGTTACGTTTTACACAAGTTTTTCATATGGATTTGCAGCCATAAAGCAGCTGTGAGTATCTGCTGGCAACTCTATGTGAAAACACTATAGGGGCCAGTTCAGCTTGGAATGATAGTGTGGGGGGAGGAAAGGCTCCTGCCACCTCCACACCAATTTCTGTATATAAAAGGCCTGAAGAAGTATTGTTTGACCCACTGGGAGATTGCACGTGCACTGAATGCTTGCACCAGCATCCTCCAAGCCTTTTCATCTCTGGAAAAATATTGCAGTGGGATGTAGGAGCTCCTCCTACCCTTTCACTTTGGTCCTGATCCAAATCAGGCCCCTGTACCTAACAGGGACTTGCAGCTGCTTTATGCAATCTGTACTGTATTTACTGGAATGCAAGAATAGGCTTTTTTCCAGATATTTAACAAAAGGAGAGGTCATTACATTTGCATAAAAGCTACAGTTATATCCAAGAATAAAAATCTTTGAGGTATAATATTAATGGGGAGGAGGTTGTCTTCCATTCAAGGCTGTCTTCCTTTTGAGTAAATACTGTAGTTTGGCCCTAACTGAAGTTATTGGGCAGTCTCTTTTTCTATCCTCCCAAGCAAATTCCATTGAAGCTACTTTAGCTGAGATCTACTACATGCAAAGCCTATGCCAAGTCAGAAGGGACTGCTGATTTAGGGCAATAAGCCTACCACCACAGTACAAACTTGATTGGGGAAATACTTGGATAGTCTTTAATGGCTTTGCCCTGCCTAAATAAGAAACGAGGGATTAAGTATCTCATTGAGGATCCTGCTTTTGAATGCTATGGATTGTCAAAAAGCAGAGTTCTCAGTATCCATCCCTTTCCCTTTGCTAATGGACGTAGACCTGAAAGTCTGAAGGTGGTAAAGAATAAGATCACAGGCTTTCCCCTTGTTGCACATCTAATGGCACATCATCCCTGCCACACGCCCTTGCTATTTCCCAAGTGTTTCTCATGGGAAAGGCTGTGCCTAGCTCTCAGATCGGAAGGCCTGAAGCTGGCTTACAGTACTTCAGGATCACAGTTCTAATCTGGGAAATATACTGATGCCACCCACTCAACCCACCCAACACACTTGCTTATTGGAAACTGATCCATTACATTATTGCTCACACTGTATTCCTGTTGAGGCCATAATTCAGCTATACTGAAGGTAGGGCTACTCCAAGGCTGAAGTCAAAGCTTAGGCTGAATCCCAAATTGGAGTCTTAGAACAGGAACAGCACTAAATGAAGCATATCCCTTCAAGCTCCACAAGGCAAGTGCCCCATTTTAAAAGGCAGTGTATTCTTAAATGCCCACATGCTTGCTACTGCCGATTTGACTGACCAGACAAGTTGTCTGATGGGCTCCTATCCTCTGAGCATCTTCCGTATTCAGAAACAGGAGGTGAGCAAGTTGCCCACACAGCCCTCTTTCTTCTAGAAAATGATACCAAGGATAAAATATATACTCATGTATGCCTTAGGTCACACCCGGGCATTGCATGCTTGCAGATGGGATTTGCAGAAAACCCATAATATGAGCAGACAGTGTCTGTCATATGATATCATCATTGAGGGACTTTCTTCTCAGTTGCTCACATCTTCAGAAATTGGGTGGAAATCTACCAAAATCTTTAAATTGCATGACTTGTACAATTCTGACATATTAAAAAATAATGTCAAAAGCACTGAGAAATATGACAGTCTTTGCCTGGCACCTAAAGAACAGCCAAGATTATTCTTGCTGTTATGATTTGTAACTATTGTTTTAAAACAAACCAATTATTGTTTATTATTGTTTTAAAATAAATCACTTATGTAAAAAAACAGCCAAACGTAGAAGTTAAACTCTATGTAAATGTCATCAGTTGGTTACTTTGGGCCACTAACATAAACTTAAACAAAATCTAGAGTTAAACATTAAAATGTGTAACGTCACACAAATGTCTTTGATTATTTTTTTCAACATAGTTTTAACTGACTGCATAAATGGCAGCTTCAGTTTAAAGAGGAAGACTGGAGGATGTAGAAGGGGTTATTTAACTCTCCCCTGCTGCACAGTATCTCCAGATTTGGATGAGTATTTCTAGATCATAAAATGACAACATGGGGAAGAATGAATTTTTATCTCCTCAATGTACCCGTCTTCCCCTTTAAACCGGATCCCAGAGCTGAATTTTATTTTTTTAAGTTGATAATAATCACATGTAGTTCTGCCCTAAATGTAGCCCTGGCATTTCCCTTTACTGAAGAATAGAAATAAAATTCATATATTTATGAGCTTTATTTTTATGAAGCCACCTCAAGCAGGTCTCTGGAGAGGTGGCATATACATTTTCTAAACAAGCAAATAAATATATATTTTCTGTCATATTTACTGTCAGATGCACAAACAAATATAGCTGAAATATTTGGATTTGAGCTAAGTCAAATAGAAGTTAATAAAGGAAAAACCAGCTTAACTCAAAGTATTTTGTCTTTGTTTGTGAAGCAGATGGACACTCTTTGTGGCCTTCAGATTCAGCAAAGGATTCAAGTTTTGTAGATGTTTGCAGATTGTGATTTACAGATCAGACTGTCCTTTATTTGTATTGTAGAAGAGATCTTTGTTATCCTCTCCAGACTAGGAAAAAATATCCCTCTTGCCATTCATTTTTCTTTTTGTTTCCCAAACGTCCTTTCCTCTATCGCAATTATATTGGAAAAATGGACATATGGCTCTGTCTTTTAACTGCTGCAACAAGCTGCCATACCACCTGGCAAGAGAGCGATGTAGAGAGGTAAGAGCCTTGCTCCTCAGCCCTAGAGGCTCAGCAAGTACTTTAACAAAGCACCTTCTCAGTACCTAAATCTTTCAGAGCTGAAGAAAGGGAAGTGCGATCAGACTTTAAGTACTGCTGTTAAATACAGACAAATAAAGAGAAAGACCTACGGGTCTGACATTTTGCTGAATTACTTTTACATGTGTCTGCCTGCTCACACTGTTGTAAGAGAGAGAAGGAATGGTACCTATTCTTCTCAGCATGGTATGTACGTTTCACAACCCGGAATATCCAAAACAATTAGATAATCATGAAACCTCATTCTATAATGTGACCATGCTACAATGGATTAAAAAAATGCACAAATTTTCAATACCTTTGCTTCAGATTACAATATACAGATAATCCCCCATATATACATGAGTGTGTTTTTACAAAATTCTTAATAATATGAGACTATATAATTGTCCTACAATACTAAGCTTTGAAGAGAAATGCATCTGTTATTTCAATATCTCAGATTCATGAGTTCATTGACACCCTGCCATAACATTTTTTTAAAAACCTTGATTTTTAAAAATAATTCTGATTCCCTTCTGCCTAATAATTAGCCACATTCAGCTACAATAAAATGGAACATTTTGTCTGCATTATGCCACAAATAGATTATAAAAGGTTTCTGCACTTCTATTTCCATTATCATCTGGTTCACACATTTTAGAAGTGAGAAATTGTATACTGAACTTTTTTATTAGTATTCACACTGATTTTACCATTGTTATCTAAAAGCTGCATTTAAGAAAATATGAAATGAGCATGCATTAAAAGAACTATAGCTAAAGTGACTCTTCCTTATAGAACTGGAAAAAAGCATTTTCGGGGAAAGCACAATATTCATTGGCATATTGGCAGTAGAAGGTGTGAAGATTTCATGAAAAATAGTAGAAGATTTCATAAAAGAGGAGAAACCTGCAAATTTATTAGCAAATACTCCATACTTTCATCTTTGTATTCAACACTCCACACTGTTTTGCAGGGACTTCAAGCCAATCTACATGTTCAGCCAAATCAAATGATGAAGTCCTTTGCTCAAGTGGTGGAAATCACATCTACTGATGATCCTTTATGCACTTAGGAAGAAAAACCTGAACACAGAAGAAGATAGTTCCTCTCTCATTTATTACTTTATTGTATACAGAATAATGATGGCAGAACAACCCCAGACCCAAACAGCTCACATTTCTGTCAAATTTTCCAAAATAATTGATGGATAAACGTGTTCAGCAGGCAAGCATACCATTTTTTACAGCTAAGATCACACCTAATCTGATCCTCAGATTTCCTCATCTCTCTAATATCCAACTTGGGCAGTTGTCAAACAGGTTTGCAGTTGTGAAGTAGCTGTGGTGGTGGACTTAGTGAAACTGATTGTCCACCAGGATCATGGATGTTTGAATCAGGTAATTAAATGACATAGGGGGAACTACTACTGTGAGGCTGTGCTAAAATTCAGGTGAACAAAATATCAATGATAAAACAAACTCAGATGAACACCAAATAGTAAGACTTTAAAAATGCAGTTTTTATGACTGAGTGACTGACTAGTTTGGAGAACCAGTTTGGTATAGTGGGAGAGCCTGTTTGGTGTGGTGTTTAAGAGTGGCAAGAATCTAATCTGGAGAACTGGGTTTGATTCCCCACTCCTCCGCTTGAAGCCAGAGGGGTGACCTTGGGTCAGTCACCGCTTCTTGGAGCTCTATCAGCCCCACCCATTTCACAGGGTGATTGTCATGAGCATAATAGTGACACCCTTTGTAAACCACTCTGAGTGGGCATTAAGTTGTCCTGAAGGGCGGTATATAAATCAAATGTTGTTGTTGGTTTACTTGCTCTTTATTTAAACTGTTGGCTGTAGAGTACTGCACAAGAAACTCAGACTTCAATTGGGCCATGTAAAAATGCACATGTGTGAAATGCTGCTGATTGCCCTGTACCAAAATGTTTTGAATATATCACGTAATCTGCTATGTAGGCTTGAGCTGCTCATATATGTGTGTGTTCAAATCACAACTGATTTATGGCAATTTCAGCAAGGCAGTTTCAAGCAAGTGAAAAGCAGAGGGGTTTGCCAGGGCCTTTCTCTGCAGAGTCTTTCTTGGTGGCTGCCCATCCAAGTACTGAGCCTGCTTAGATCTGATGAGATCAGGTTATACCATGGTATCTTCCCTCCCTGACCTGCTCATAAACCGCTAGAAAATCACTTTGCAACTGTATGAGCATCCTGAAAACTGATGGATGACATTATTGAAAGTGCAAATTAGAATTAATGCTTTTAGATGGAAAATATGGAAAGCATCATTATCAAGATGACTGGGGTTCAGGTAATTGAAGAAAATTCCAAGCAGGGTGTTTTCTTCATTTTCTTGATCCTAAAACATTAAAGTATGGACACTTAACTGTAAATGTTAAGTTATCCATGAAATCATATTCTTGATATTAGAGTAATCCTAGGTCACGCTGCTCCCCCCCCCCCGCCACTAATAAACCACTACCATTAAACACTTTTACTTGAAAATATAGCGCACAAGCTTCAAGGTACTACAGTCACTGAACAGGCTGCTAGGAAGCCAACTATTATTTTGTGAAAATATGCCACTCTTCTCTGACCCCAGTATGCTGAACATCCATAGGTGACTTCTGAACCCTGTTACCATGTGTATGTAACAATATAGTGCTTGGATAGTCCCCAAGGGAATTTTTGTGCAATGGCAGAAATAAATAAAGAAAACATGTTTACAGTAAGTAACATTAACATTTTGAGTCAACAGGGCAAAAGCCAGGCATTAAAAATTCAGGCAGGTATCACATTTTTATGCTGTAATCATAAAGAAAGGATTGACAAAGCACCACCGAATGGCTAGGGACATGAGGTCAGCATTTGCAGTCACAATAGAAATGGCACCGTGATATTATTTATTTAAGGGTATTGGTGAATGTGCAGTCTTGTACACTTGGGTTTTAAGTGTGAAGTTCTGATGAACTATCTGTTCCACAGTTTTTTCTTGCCATAGAATAAAATAATTAGACATATTGGAAGTTGCCTTAAGTGGAGGGGAACATTTTCTAGCCATGCCTACACTTAAGCATGGCAATCACCTGTTCAATAGTAGAAAAAAGCAAGAATCCAGTAGCACCTATAAAACGAACAATATTTTTGATACAGTATGAGCTTTCGTGAGTACCAGCTCACTTCTTCAGATACAGCTGATACCCTAACACAAATTTTGTTAGTCTTATAACCATTCCTGGACTCTTGCTGTTTTCTATTGCTACAGACAGTCTAACACAGCAACGCATCTTGATATATCTACATGTTCAACAGAACAGAACCAGATTGATACATTCATACTGGTTCTAGTATGGAGACCCTACTGCAATTAGATTAGATAGGCTGAACACACAATACCTTTGTGAACCAAATGTGCAAAGAACAATAAAAATGCAATCCTAAATACTATAAAACCACTGTCTGGAGGCGCAGAGCCCTTGCCCCATGGACTTACCTGAGTCCCAAGGCCCATCTACCATGGAGATGCTGAAGGTGGAGGAAGTCATTGATGGGGCAGAAAGGAAAAGACCTGCCATCACTGAGACAAGACCAATGGAAGAATCAGCCAGCAAGTGAGGCCCCAGGGACTGCGGCCACACCACACTGGGACTGCAGAGGGGGCCAGTGGTGGGAGAGCCAGCTGACAGGCAAGTGTCTGACCACTGTGGCCTGGTCAGGAGCACCCAGGAGACTTTACCACCACCATGGCCAATGGGAGGCCCGCGGCAGAGGAGCCAGCTGGCAAGCAAGGCTCCAAACCTGTGCTCCCATGGTTTCATATTAAGTCAGAGAATCAACATAGCTGTTAGATGACACTCTAGCCTCTTCTTAAATACCTCCAAAGGAGAGCCCACCACCTCCCAAGGAAGTTTGTTCTACTGAGGAATGCTCTGTCAGCAAATTTTTCCTAATGTTTAGCTGAAAACTCTTCTGCTTTAATTTTAACCCATAGTTTCTGGTCTAATGTGCTGGGGCAATAGAAAACAACTCTGCTCCATCCTCTATGTGATAGCTGTTCAAATACACCACCTTTCAGTCACCTTTTCTCCAGGCTAAAAATATCCAGCTCCTTCAACCTTTCCTCATAAGACTTCATCTCCAGACCCCTCACCATCTTCATTGCCCTCCTTTGGACATCTTTCCGCTTGTCAAAATCATTCTGAAATTGTGGTGCCCAAAACAGAACACAGTACTCCACGTGAACTCTAACCAGAGCAGAGTAAAGAGATACCATCACCTCACATGATCTGGACACAATACTTCTGTTCATGGCTTTTTTTGAGCCAGAACGCACCGGAACAATGTTCCAGCACCTCTAAAAATACACACATCATGTGGGTATTTTTAAAATGTCCCAGCCATTTGGGGCTCGAATTGTGCCTGAAATGGCCAGGATCGGGCCACTGCCAGGTGGGGGAGGGTTCCTCTGCCCAACAGCAGCCCATTCCAGGCTGATTTGGTCCCAATCTGGGCAATTTGGGACTGGTTTGGGCCATTTTGGACCAATTTAGGACCTGAAATGGCCAGGATTGGGCCTGAAATGGCCAGGATTGAGCCACTGCCGGGCAGAGGAAGGTTCACCTGCCCAGCAGTGGCCTGTTCCAGGCCAATTTGGTCCCAATCCAGGCTGTTTCTGGCCCATTTTGGCAAAACATGCAGGATCAGGCTGCTGCCAGGTGATAGAGTGTTCCTCCGCCCAGCAGTGGCCCATTACAGGCCAATTCGGTCCCAATAGGTGACATTTTGGGCCCATTTAGGACCCATTTAGGGCCCCAAACTGCCAGGATCAGGCCCCAAATAGCCAGGATCAGGCCGCTGCCAAGCAGGGAGGGTTCCCTCACCCGGCAGCAGCCCATTCCAGGCAGATTTAGGCCCAATCTGGGCCATTTGGGGCCCATTTTGGCCATTTGGGGCTCATTTAGGGCCCATAAGAGTGAGGATTGGTCCCAAAATGGCCCAGATCAGGCCTTTACCAGGAAGGGGAACAGTCGTCCATCTGGAAGCAGCCCAATCCTGGCTGTTTGAGGCCTGATCCTGGCCATTTTGGGCCCCTTTCCAAAATGGCCAGGATCCAGCCTGAAACAGCCAGGATTGGGCTTCTGACAGGCAGGGGAACACCCCCCCCCCCAGCTGGCAGCAGCCCGATCCTGGCCAATTTGGGCTCCTTTCGGCCATTTTGGGTCCAAAATGGCCAGGATTGAGCCCAAAATGGCCAGAAGCAGGCCAGTGCCCAGAGGAGGAGTGCTCTCCCATTTGGCAGCAGCCCATTCCAGGCTGATTTGGGCCCAATCCATGCCATTTCAGGCCTATTTTGGCCCAATTTGGGCCGTGAATGGCCAGGATTGGGCTGCTGCCAGGTGGGGGAGTGCTCTCCAAGGAATATATGGGGAGAGACAATCCTGCAGATCAGTATTCTATTTCAACTCCAGTACTTAAAGACCAATCTCATAACATAAGTTACTGATCAGATATTTGGGGAAGAAGTTGTTCATAAGCAAGATAAAGTTCTGGAGGCTCTATATTCCAGATCTTTGATAGCTAGATTCAAACTAGACCTGATGCCTCCACCATTTTACAGATGAAGTTTCCTTTTTTAAAAAACCTGTGGGGCCTGATCCTGATTGGGACCTCCATGCTGGGGAGGAGGAATTCCAGTTCCATACATACACACACACTTTTCAAAAACTCAAGCCCCTGGTGGGTGTTTGGAATCTTAAAAATGGCACGTGTCTGTTGAGGGGAAAACAGGAGCCCCCCCTCCTCCCGCTTTGCAGTCCCAATCAGGAGCTCCCCTCCCCAGAGGCTTTTGTAAAAATGGGCAATTTAATCCCTAAGATTTCATCCCTGTACTGAACTTGGTGTAGGAATCCTGGCCCTCATTCCCCAGTGCATAATATGGATTAAGTGCTTTTCCTCAGCCCCAGGCAGAGAGGGCTGAGGATCCACCTCCTCTCCTCTAGCTCTACTCCCTTCTGATCTAGGAGCCAGAGCTGATCTGTCCTCCTTGACTTCCTTCCTCAAGCTTTTTGAAGGTTCTAGCCAAGCCTGGAGCATGCCCTGTGGTCTCCTTGTATCCAGAAGCCTCAGGTGGGTGTGGGTCACCCTGGAAGGAACCAATAAAGCCTCCTGAGCAATTTCTGCCTCATTATTCCCCTTCCCCACCCCCCAGTTGAAAAAACAGAAAAAGCCTGTCAAAGGGTCAGCCTTCAGTGGGTGCCTGACTCTTAAAGGTCAGCTGCTATTGATTGGCTGGCTCATGTGCTGCTCTTATAAGGTGCCTCAGAAAACTTGCAGGGCTGGGTAGCTGTTATGCTGGATCTTGTGGGGAAACTGAGCAGGAGAGGAGCATGATGTTGTTTTCACTACCACTCTGTCACTTGAGGATGTGGCACATCTTGTTTGGCTCCCACAAATAGAGTATCATGAGTAAAAGCAACTTAGGCTGAAAACGTAAGAGCATTTTCTTAGGAGTAAGATCCATGGACAAAACAGCATATTTTAATTAAAGTGATTTCTTAAAATGTAAGTAATCTCCCTTGATAGATAGTTAAATTAAAGAAAGAAATAGCAAAGGTAATGCTTTCCAAAATAATGGCCTTTTCCTGCTTGGTGGGGGCATGAGTGGGTCAGGGGAGAGAAAGTATTTCATATTTGCTGCTTTGTTGACATTCCCTCTCCCAGCCATAAAATAAATGTTTTTGTGTGTTTTAACATACATATGTTTCAGCAAATAGATTGCAGGCAACGTGCTGCATGTAAGAAAAGAAACTAAGAAGAAACACATATATCTTTTCTGGTAAATATAATTTGTAAAGCATGGCTAAAGTGTTCCTAAATATGCTATCAATTAAGCTGCAGAGATCCATTTGAGGAAACTGATAGTATTGTAACAAGGGATCAGGAGTTCCATCATTCTTCCTTTTCTTCTGAAGAGGAAACCTTGAAAGAACCTACATCTGCGGAAGGTAACTAAGGGCCTTGTAGTAGGTGGTACCACCTGTACTTTTTTGTATTCCAATCTTAACAATTGGCCACTTGAGCATAGAGAGGGGTGGGGCATTCAGCATGACTCAGAATGAGGATGTGTGAGAGTGGGTAACATAGCTGAGACAGGCCCATTTTGGAGATGCATAATTATCTTTCTCTAAGGAAGGGACCTATTAAAAAAAGGAAAACATAGAACAAATCCCCTAGCAAGTATAGCCTAACCCTAATCATGCCTGCTATAGTCTGAACTCCATTCACATAGAAAACCAACTTCCCTAGTTTGTTTCTCTGTATATCTGATATATGGACATGCTTGTTGCAATTCTATCAGTAAATAAAGGTGAATTTATTCACATAATAGAAAAAAGTCTCCCTACCCCATTTAGAGAGTGAATTGAGGGATAATTAATGCACGCAAAACTGAGAAGAAACCATTCTCACATAGGAACTTCATTCATATGATTTCTTTGAAGGTGGCCCCACACCCAATAAGGGGATTGCTATGCCCCATACCCCAGAAAATTGCTAGGTTTTATGCTTCCTACTCAATGTGTTTCACATAGGAAGTATTTTTCACATGGAATTCTTTCTAATTACTCATCCCAAATGGTGTAATCTCCACATGATTAACCATATCATTACCACATCCTTCAATTGTTTTGAAGTTAATTCTGAGAATAGAAACTCAGGGCTAAATCTTTGTTTATCTGTTAAGCTTTCTGGCCTGTCCTTCAGCAGTCTGATGAGCTAGAGACATTATGAAAATCATGTGGATACTGTTGGAAGAGGTCTCCACATGACAACATATGTGTTTGATCCAGCCATAATTCAGCTCACCAGGCTGCAGCGTAGCTGCATAAGCTGGGAGCCGGCCTTTGCAGCCCTGCCCGGAGGGAGAGACAGGATCCCTTCCAGGGTATACAGGGCTTTGGCCGGGGGTGGAGCCAGGAGCCTTTTACAGGCAGCTCCACTTTCCCCGGCCGCAGTCGCTTCGCACACTTAGCCTGAGCAGAGCACATCTTAAGCTCTCTCAGCCAAGCTCCTCTGAGGCTGGTTTTATTGAAGACCCTCAGGGCTAGGTAGTAGCTGCCTTGGAGAAGCTGTGATATTCCACTGCTTGCTATCTTCAAGAGGAGAGCCAGGGCCCAGTGCCAGGCTCACTGGTTTGACAGAGACTTTTTCATATTTACATTTGGGGCCTGTTGTCTATCAGTCAGGAGGGCTAAAGCAGGTTTATACCCAGCCCTTGCAGGCCTGGCCTACTTAGACTCCTCTCCCCCCAACACTGTTTTGCTCTGTTGGGAGAGGGTACTGCAGCAGCAATAAGCTTTGCTGTAGGCCACAGGGGTGAGTTGCAGCCATCTGAGGGGTGGATTAATTCATACTTTACTGCTACTGGCCTAGTAGGGTGGATGCTGGTAGCCCCCCTTCCTCCCATCTAGGCTTTTCCCTCCCTTAAGTTTACAGTTACTTGGAAGGGAGTATTTCTAGCAGCAATAGCTCTGCCTCAGTCTTCAGGCAGCAGGGGCCATTTTGCAGGAGGGCTTGGTTGCTTATTCAATTGGGTGCAGCTATTTTGAGAGGATGAAGGAAATACTGGGCTATCTGTTTTTATCAAGTCTGGAGGGCTGAAGCAAGGTTAGGCCCAGCCTCTGCAGGCCTCCAGCCTATCTAGGCCTCCTTCACCCCATTCTTTCACTTTATTTGGAGACAGTAGTTACGGCAACAGCAACAAAGGCCTGTCTGAGGTAGGGGGCTTGCAGTCATCTGGAGGGTGGCTTGCTTCACAGATTATTGCTACTGGCTTAGCAAGGATCTACAGTCCCAGGGTCATGGCTGGTTAAACCACCTGCCCCCCCGCCCCCCATTCAATTTTGTAGCATTTGTAGTCCAAAAGGGCTTTTCCTCAAGGAAGCTCAGTGAATGACAGCATTCCAGAGGGTCTCTGTTGGCCGAGGAACTGGGAGTTCCTTTGCGGCATGAGAAAATGGAAGATTTCTCCGTGGTATTAACATTTTTGGGCACTGAAGTGAACATGGAGCAGCAAACCTTACAGTTGCCCCTTGAAAAGGTGGAGGACTTAGGAGCCCGGTTAGAGGACTGTAAGAGTAAGGGTAAAGTCTCCCTTCTGGAACTGCAGCAGTTAGTTGACCATTTAAATTTTGCCTGTAAGGTGGTCGCCCCAGGTAGGGCCTTCCTCAGACAGCTGTGTGACACCAGGGGGACCTTGTGGTTGCCCCATCATTGTTTGAGGATTGGTAGGGGCATGCGTGAAGACCTAGAGGTCTGGCATGCTTGGTCACTTCTGATGCCACAGGGGCTATGGGATTTGGAGTTTACTTTCGGGGGCACTGGTGTGCTGACCATTGGTCTGTGGATTGGATGGCACGAGGATTGTCCAAAGACCTTCCGTTCTTGGATTTTTTTCCCTTATTGGTGGCTGTGTGGCTTTGGGGAACGGAGTTGGCCAACCACTTGGTCCACTTCTGACGTGACAACTTAGCAGTGATGCAGGTAGTCAACTCTTTACCATCTAAATCCCCTAGGGTGATGAGGCCAGTGCATACCTTCACTCTAAAATGCCTCCAATTAAACATTTTATTTACGGCCAGACACATTCTGGGAGTTAACAATGGTGTGGCAGATGTTTTGTCTCGCCAATATATGGAACAATTCTGGCAGCTTGCCCCTTGGGCCAATCAGTAGCCAACACGGATGCCACAAGAGCTTTGGCAGTTTAATGGCAGAAGTAAACAGGGCAATACAACTGTCCATAGCCCCCAGCATGTGCTGGGCCTACGACCGTGTGGTGGGGCAGCTTAATCGGTTCGGAAAGGCGGCTGGGCTTCAACAGTTATGACCTATTCCACCTGAACACCTTATGCACTTTTGTGTGGTAGGGTCTTTTGGTTAGGTCCATTAGGGGACAGGTGGCTGCCGTGGCCTTTGTGAGCAAAGTGTGTGGCCTACCAGAAGACATGGGTGATTTTAGAGTAAAATGTTAGAAAGATGGGCCCGGGAGGCTGGGGCCCATGGTGATCTTAGGCATCCCCATCTCCCCATCATTTTTAAGGGGCTTGGGGGCTGCCTGGGGGGAAGTTTGTTCCTCTAAGTATGAGAGGAAGCTTTTCCTGCTGCTTCTTTGATGGCATTCTTTGGGCCCCTTTGGTTCAGTGAGTTGGTGTCCCAATCATGTAGGGATGTGTCTGGCTGGGCCTTGGCAGCTCAAGAATCAAATCCGTGGGGGATAAGTTTCCATTAGGATTTGGCGGTCCAAGACTGACCAGCGGCAGCGGGAAACTAATTTTTCATAGTCCCCTGTGAGGATTGGGAGCCTTGCCCCCTTAGGGCACTTAAGGAATATGTGGGGCTCCGTGGGAAAGTCCACGGTGTGTTGTTCCACCATGAAGATCACACCCCATTAACTAAGTATCAGTTTGGGGCTGTTACAAAGAGGGTCCTTAAGATGATTGGTTTATCTGGGGTCAAATTCGGCACTCATTCCTTTAGGATTGGGGCTGCCTCTACAGCAGCAGCCATGGGGTATCCTCATTCAGCATGTGGGCAGGTGGAGGGAGCTTGTTACCAGGCAGAGCCTGGCAGCCACTTTAAGGAGCTCTGTCACTGGGCAGAGCCTGGCAGCCACTTTAATTTTATGGGGAAGCTGTCTGCCATTTGAAAGCTGTACTTTGGTCCATAAGCTTTTGGGGTGCCTGCTCGGGATTTTTGAGTGGCGTGGTGGTAATATCAACACCAACACCAACAACAATATTTGTTGTTACTTAATATTACAACAATAACAACAATATTTGCTCTTAAGTAATATTAAGATATTACATACATAACCATGCCACCAAAAAAGGGATCTGGTCCTTCCAAGGGGAAGCAACCAGCCAAAAAGCCCCCACCCAAGAGGCCTCCCCCTACTATGTCATCTTCTGATGAGGAGGACAGCGCTAGTCGCCAGGCCATTTTGAGCCGCTTTGGAGCCCTAGAACAATCACGGGGTGTGGGGGCTAGAGGCAGGATACAGCGCTGTAGGCCAGTTAGGCAGTCATCTGTGGCTGCCTTTCAGTCTGAAGTCCTCAAACGACTTTCTGCCCTTGAGGGGCCTTCTGTTTCAGCAGACACTTCAGAGAACCAAAACAAGGAGGGCACGTTGGACTGTATTGAACCTTCCAGTATTGACCCAGGCTGGATGGCTGATTCTGAACCCGTAGCGGTGGCTGTTGACCCGGTGTGGGATGATAAGTCTTTGCTTACGCAGCAGGGTGATGGATGGCCATGGGGACCCCGGAGTCAGGACCCTGCCCTAACGTCCTCAAGTCATGATGGCCTCTCAGGGCATGCGGCAAGGCCCCACATTTAGTCACAGTGAATTCGGGGCTGGGCCAGCATGGGGTAATCAGGCATGGGGGTGTCAGTATGCCCATTCTGTCCCAGGGGCAATGTGTGTCCCAGGTGCGGTTGGGCAGACGGGCAGGGCTAATTGGCAGAGTTTTGAGGGGCAGTCCCTGCTCAGTTGGCAGGGTTTTGATGGTCAGTCACTGCCTGGCACATCCACTGCCTGGTCCAGCTATGCTCTCCCTGTGGGCTCTTCTTTTACAATGACCCCCTATGGCCTGGTTCCTTACCGGGCTCTTCCATTTGGGGACACTGCCCTTCCCTTGGGTGACCATCTTACCCATGCTACTAGGGACAGGATTTTATGGGTCGAGTTTGTGAACGTCTTCTCCCTTCTCTATAGGGAATTGGAGAAGAAAGACAAAGAGGACTTAGATGACAGGGACAAGGAGCAGATGAAACGGTGCTGGGTTGATTGGACCTGGGCCAATTGGCTCCCTGGGTTCCTGATTTATGCAGGAGTCATTGTTCGGGCTCAGCCATGGAGGGCTGCAGCTCTTTTCCAGTACCTTGATATTATATACAAAGAGTACACTGGCTTCGTGGGTGCTGCTTGGATGCAGTACGGTGAAGAGTTTCGTATGCGAGCGGCAATGAACCCTGATTTGCCATTGGACAAGATCCTGCAGCAGCTTTGGCTGCAGGTGATGGCCGCGGCTAAGGCTAATCTCACTGACCGCTTGGATAGCGGCCATTTAGTTCAGCGGTTCTCCAATTCTCCCAGTACCCACGGGTTCGCAGGTCAGCCGGTTCAAGCACGGCTGTTGTGCTGGGATTTTGCAAATCAGGGAATGTGCACAAGGAAACCGTGTAAATACAAGCATGAATGTCCAACATGTGGCAGCTCCCACTCCTTCTATTACTGCCCTAGGTGCTATAAAGGAGGTTGGAACAAGCGGGGGGGTGGGGCTGGCGGTAAGACCCAGCATCAAGCTGGAAAAGTGTCACAGCCCAATAAAACGGAGGGAAATTAAGTTTCTCTTGGATATTTATCCTAAGCGCGAAGACACTTTGTTCCTGTTTAATGGGTTTAAGTTTGGGTTCAGGATTCCGTTCCAGGGTCCCAGGACTCCTTTCTTGGCAGCCAATCTTTGGTCTGTGGCTGTATGGAAGGGATCGTTAGAGGAAAAATTGCTAAAGAGTGTGCTGAGGGTCGGGTGTTGGGCCCCTTTGTGGCCCCACCAGTCCCACGTTTGCGGGTCTCCCCCTTGGGTGTGGTGCCGAAAAAGGCAGCGGGTGAGTTTCGCCTGATACACCACCTTTCTTACCCCGGGGGGATCTGTTAACAATGCTATCCCTGACCACCTTTGCTCAGTGAGGTACACGTCCTTTGATCAAGTAGTCAAGTTGGTCAGGCATTGTGGGCTGGGAGCAGAGATGGCCAAATGTGACATTAAGTCTTCATTTCGCCTTCTCCCAGTTCATCCTGATGACTTTGAGCTGTTGGGTTTTTCTTTTGAAGGCCATTTCTACATGGTCAGAACATTACCCATGGGGTGCTCGATTTCCTGTGCAGTCTTTGAACGCTTCAGCTCCTTCCTGGAGTGGGCGCTGTGTCAACGGCTTTGCTGTTGGGACACCATTCTTTATTTAGATGATTTCCTTTTCGTGGGGCCTTCAGGAACCGGCCAATGTGCCAGGCTATTGGAGGGCTTCATCAATCTAGCAGCACATTTGGGGGTCCCCTCGGCCCATGAAAAAACTGAGGGCCCAGCTACTGCCCTCACTTTTCTGGGCATCGAACTGGACACTGTCCATCAAACCTCCAGGCTGCCACTGGATAAGCTAGATGACCTCAGGGAATGGCTTGCTTCCTTTAAAGAGCGGCATAGAGTATCACTGCATGAGTTACAGCAGCTTGTAGGCCACTTAAATTTTGCTTGTAGAGTAGTGGCTCCTGGCCAGGCTTTCCTAAGGTGGCTCTGTGACGCCATGGGCAAGTTGAGGCTTCTCCATCATAGGCTCAGGATAAATGCTGGGATTAGGGAGGACCTTTCGATCTGGGAGGAGTTTTTAAAGGAATTTAATGGCATCTCCTTTTGGAGGGATGACCTTATGCTGGAAGCAGAGTTGCAGGTACACTCCGATGCCTCGGGATCCCTGGGATTTGGGATGTTTTTTCGAGGGCACTGGTGTGCCGAGCAGTGGCCTGCTGTTTGCGTAGAGTGGGGTCTCAGTCGGGACCTTACCATCCTTGAATTTTTTCCCATCTTAGTGGCGGTATTCCTGTGGGGTCAGGACCTTGCCAATCACACCATGCATTTCTGGTGTTATAATCTGGCGGTAGTTCACATGGTGAACTCACCTCTAAGTCGCAGAGGGTCATGAAGCTTGTCAGAGCTTTTACCCTTCGATGCTTGAAGTTGAATATTCTGTTCCTGGCCAAGCATGTCCCTGGGTTAGATAATGGGGTGGCAGACACTCTGTCTCGCCTGCAGATCGAGCGATTTTATCAGCTTGCCCCAGAGGCCGACCTGATGCCTGCCCTGATGCCACAGGAGCTATGGCAGCTTGGAAGGTTGAAGCCTACAGGGCCATCCAGCTAGCCATTGCCCCCAGTACACAGAGGTCCTATGATCGTGCGGTGAGGCAGTTTATGGGGTTTAGGACTGAGCAGGGACTACGACAGGTATGGCCAATCCCTGTGGTTCACCTTATGCAGTTCTGTGTGCAGCTGAAGGTGAGGGGCTTAGTGGTGAAGTCCATCAGGGGACAGCTGGCAGCGTTAGCATTTTCGCTAGCAAAGCCCATGGGTTTGCAGAAGCCACTGGGGACTTCCGCCTCAAGAAAATGTTAGAGGGTTGGTCTAGGGAGGCAGCCAGACAGCAGGACGTTAGGGAGCCTATGTCCCCAGACATTCTAAGTGTTCCCAGACATCCTAAGACATCCCCATTGTTCTGAATTTATGAATAAACTCAGTTTTAGCAATCTCACACTGTTATCTTCCCTTGAAATATCTCAGTTTGAGAACAGCCACTTTTAGATCAGCAGTGGAATGTCCTGGAAGATTAAAATATTCTCCCACTGTTTTTTTTTTTAATGTTGTGATTTTTATTGTCAGATTTATGTCCATTTATTCTTTTGTTTAGGGCCTGACCTGCTTGTTCAATATTGAAAGCGGAAGGCCGTTGTTGACAGTTGGTAGCATATATAACATTCGAAGATGAAGAAGTGAATGAATCTGAGTTGGTATAACTGGTGTTGTTAGGTCCAGTGATTGTGTTGTTGCAGTGAATATGGGGGCAGAGTTGGCATCTTGGTTTATTGCAGGCCCTGGTCCTGGAGTTCATCTCCATGTTGGGAAGTGCATTGCTGTGAGTGAGGAGTCATTTAAGGTTGGGGCAAGAAAAAGTTTGCCTCCTAATGTTTGTAAAAGAAGAGTAACATTGACCAACATAGGTTGCAAGTTATTACCTACTGCTGTAGGCCATTCCATGTCTGCTGTGTATTTTACATAATAGTTAAGACTGTTTCATAAAATATTTAATCTTGCAGTTCATCAGTTCATATTTCTAAAAGGAGAACTACAATTCATTCACTCAAGAAGTTGTATCTGCTCTTGATTGAAATATAGCTGGAGAGCCCAGAAATAGGAAGAATTCTAGAGTATGCATGTGAATACTGTTACATTGGTCTCTTTTAGTAGGATAACCTCTGCTAATAAGGGCTCATATCACTCTGGTGTGTACACACTGCCAGCAAATATTTAAAGAGGCATCCCTAATATTTGTTCAGATGGAACAGTGTTTTCCATGGACTGGTACTCTATGGACTTGCCTTATTAATAGGGACTCTCCCTATTAACAGGATCAGCAGAAGATAATACAAAAGAAGGCAACTAGATCCCCAAAGGTTGAAGAGGCACAGAGACTAAGAATGTGCACTTGAAAAAAAATTGGAATTTTTCAGATTCAGATTTTGAGAAGGGTAACCATACTGGTATTCAAGATTATTCAGGTCCCCAATGCCATTTTGGATTTCAGATTCAGGGTTTATTCAGAATACCAAAACTTTTGCGGTGTATTATTCCTTTTCTGGGACCGGACTGACTGTTTTTCAATGAGAGAATTGCAGAGAACTTGATCCTGCCTGTCCACTAAAGACCCACCAAGTTTCAATGGAATTGGATCAAGGGGTCCAATTCTACTATCCCTTGAACAAAGTCCCCCCAGCCATCCTGCTTGTCTCTATTGTTTCCTATTTGGGGGGGGGGGGTCCATGCTTTCTCCAGGGCAAAGAATCAAATAGCAAACACACAAGAGCAACACTTGCCAAAAGCCTCCCAATGCAAACAGAACCAACAAGCCCAACAGAACTGACATCATGCTAGAAAGTCCCAAGAGAACATGGGCCAAGAGGCAAGCCCAAAACAACCAATGCCAAAGCAGAGAATCAAAGCCAAATCAACTTAAGCAAGGGTATTGTTGCAAACCCAATAGCTATATAAATCTCTAATGCTTGCCTATTCTCAAAGTATTTGGGTGTTGAACAAACTGTGAATATATATCAAGAATGCAAAACAATCCAATGCAAGAATAGATCTGCTACATGTCCTTTAAATGGAACAGTGCATATAGTACATGCTCTAATTTGCCGTATGTTGGGGGAAACTGAGCAGCCAATTTAGATTTCCCCCTTTTCAAGTAGGAGACACTTTCCAAGGCAATAAACCATGTGTGCGTGCGTGCACGCACGTGCATGCACGTACACATGTTCATGTGTGTGTTATGTGCTGTCAAGTCACCCCCCACCCACAGCAATCTTATGAATGAAAGACCTCCAAAACGTCCTATCATTAACAGACATGCTCAGAACTTGCAACACCACATTTCAAATGAATCCATTTTCTTCCTGTCAGCTTTCTTTACCATACAACTTTCACATACATACGTCGTAATGGGAAATACCATTGTTTGGATTATATTGATCTTGGTCCCCAGAGAGACATCTTTAACAACAACAACATTTGATTTATATACTGCCTTTCAGGATGACTCACTCAGAGCAGTTTATAAAGTATGCTATTATTATCCCCACAACAATCACCCTGTGAGGTGAATGGGACTGAGAGAGCTCCTAGAAGCTGTGATTGACTCAAGGTCAGCTGGCTTCAAGTGGAGGAGTGGGGAATCAAACCCAGTTCTCCAGATTAGAGTCCCGCTGCTCTTAACCACTACACCAAACTGGCTTTAAAGATCTTATCTAGCTCCCTCACAGTTGCTCTTCCAAGTCTCAATCTTCTTCTGATTTCTTCATTGCAGTCTCCCTGTTGGTTCATGATTGAGCCAAGGAATAGAAAAATCTTGGACAATTTCAATAGCTTCATTGTCAACTTTGAAATTGTGTAACTCCTCAGTAGTCATTATTTTCGTCGTCTTGATGTTCAGATGTAATCCTGCTTTGGCAATTTCTCCTTTAACTTTCATCAGTAGTTGTTTCTTCACTATTATCTGCCAGTAAAATGGTGTCATCTGCATATCTCAAATTGTTAATGTTCCTTCCACCAATTTTTACTCCAGATTCTTCTAGATCTAATCCAGCTTTCCTTATGATATGCTCTGCATAGAAGTTGAACAGGTAGGGAGATAATATGCATCCTTGTCTGACACCCTTGCCAATTGTAAACCATTCTGTTTCCCCATATTCTGTACTATCTGTAGCCTCTTGCCCAGAGTACAGATTGTGTCTCAAAACAATCAGATGTTGTGGTACCCCCATTTCTTTTAACACTATCCATAGCTTTTTATGATCCACACAACCAAAAGCTTTGCTGTAATCTATAAAACGCAGGCTGATTTTCTTCTGAAATTCCCTGGTGTGTTCTATTAGCCATCGTAAATTGGTAATGTGATCTCTAGTGCCTCTTACTTTCCTGAATTCAGCTTGAACATCTGGTATTTCTTGTTTCATATATGGTAAGAGTCTTTGCTGTAGAATTTTGAGCATCACTTTGCTTGCATGGGAAATTAGTGCAATAGTCCAATAGCTGCTGCACTCTTCGGCATCTTCTTTTTTTTGAATTGGAATGTAGACTGAATGTTTCCATTCGGTGGGCCATTGTTTTGTTTTCCATATTTGTTGACAGATTCTTGTCAAGATTTTGATGGACTCCATTTCTGTAGCTTGAAATAGCTATATTGGTATTCCATCTACTCCAGGTGCTATATTTCTACCAATTGCTTTGAGGAATATTATTTAGATTGTATTTTGGCACTATGATTATTTTAGTATTTTTCTTCAGCTTTATTCTATTTTTTTTTAATTAGCAACTCATGATCTGTACCACACTCAGCTCCTGGTCTTGTTTTAGCAGAAAGAATAGAGCTTCTCCATCTTCTGCTTCCAATTATGTAATCTATTTGGTTCCCATATTGGTTACCAGGTGATTTTCACATGTACAATCATCTTTTCAGTTGCCTGAAGCATGTGTTAGCAATGAACAGGTTGTTGGCTTCACAAAATTCTATGAGTCACTTTCCTGCTTCATTTTGTGATCCTAGTCCAAATTTTCCCACAATGTTTGTTTCTGCTTTGTCTCTTACTTTTGTGTTCCAATCACCTATGATTATCAGCATATCTTGTTTACGTGTGTGATCAATTTCATCTTGGACACTTGCGTAAAAGTTTTCAATTTCTTCCTCTTCAATTCTGAACATGGACTCATCTGTGGATTCTTAAAATTGAGGATAGGGGCCATGTTGAGAGAAAACTTGCTGCCCCCCTTCCGGGTACAGAAAAATATAAGCACTTTTAAATGGGGTGGTTAAGGGTTAGCTGTGTTTTTTTATTACATGTGTGGAAGGCGAAGCCACCACTGCCTGAGCCAGATAATCACAGGTGGTGATGTTGCAGGTGGATGAGGAGGGGAGAGCAGAAGCTATTGCTTCCCCTCCGTGCAGAGTGGGGGACAAATGGGTGGGCAGAGTGGCTAGGAGAGTTGCAAGGGAGCAACAGAGAGGAGGGCAAGAGGGGGATCTTCTGTTTTCCTTAACAGCATTCACTAATCAGATCCTAAGGGGAGAGAGAACCCTTGCATTATTAATTAACTCTGTTGGTGGGAAGGGGGAATCTGTGCAATGCGCACAAATACATTTTTTTCTCCATGTCAGTCAGGTCCTCATAAGAGAAGAACCCTCCCTGCCTATCAACTTTTAAAATGTTTGGAAGGGAGAATGTACAGACTTCAATCACAGGCTAAAATTTGAAAGACACTTCCCCGGGACCAAGCACTATTGAATAATATGGGACTTATATCTTGTTGGGGGATGCATCTTGGTTTGTTTTGCAATGCTCCCCAGGCACTGGTCTGTCTCCCCCACTCCTATATGGGCACTTGGATGATTGCTATGAGAAAAAGGGTCTCAGGGTATGTGTGTGTACAAATAGTCTGTTCAATAAACCTTGATAAAAGCCCTGGAAGACTTCAATCATTGTCTTCAATTCTAAAGACATTTCCCTGGGAGTAAGAATAAAGAAACATGAAACTAACAAACAACAGAAGGATCCACAGGTAATGATAAAAAAAGAAAAAAGTGAACATAAAGGGTTTTCTCACATGTTGCCATTCCTGTCAAATTGATCCTTACTGCTTAGTAGCTTACCTTGCTTCTGAGTAACTCTATGGACATATCTGTGGAAATGATTTGATTTATGAATAAAACCATTTAACCAAGAGCCTGGATTCTTGCTGCAATGGTACAGGGATCTATCTGCCATAGCCTGTCATCCATAGCCTGACAAAGAACATCAGATCCAAAACTGATTTTTTTTTAAGCACACATCTCTAGGGAGAGGCAGTCATGAGTGGTAAGTATGGAGATGTGTGGTCAGGCAGAGCAATGAGGAGGGGGAAGAGACGGCAGGAAGGTCACACTGTGGAAAGAGGGGGCAGCAGGAGGGCAAGGGGGACCAATGTTGGAGGTTAGAAGGGTAGAAGAAGTAGAGTGTAGAAGAAAAATTATGGGAGGAGAAGATGGCAGTAGGAGGAAAGGGCAGAGACAGGTGGCTGGGAGTGAGTGTCAAAAGCCAGAGGACAAAGCAGGGATCAGTGAAGAAATTTTCCTGTGAGTTTCTCACAGATCTCCATTTCTAAATATATAATACAGATTTATTATTGTACAGATAACACTGAAAAAAGTATAAGTGTATTCATTGCCCAGATTCTACCCAGAGCAGCAAACCGCTGCCATCCTCACCTCACCTCCTCCCCAGAAGGCACAGCTGAAACAGGAAGTGTGCACTTTCCTAGGAGCTGCTGTAGCACAGTAGTTAAGTGGTTCGGCTGCAAATCAGCACTCTACTGGTTTGAATCCCACTACTGCCATGAGCTTAATAGGTGACCTTGGGTAAGCCACTCCTCTCAGCCCCAGGTCCCCAGCTGGATTGTGGGGTTAATAATAATACTAACTTGTTCACCACTCTGGGTGAGGCACTAATCTATCTAGAATAGTGGTATATAAGTGCTGCTGCTGCTGCTGTTGTTGTTGTTCTTATTAATATTATCATCATCATTATTATTTACAAGCAGAGAAAGAGAAAAGGGGTGGGCAGCTGGGAGACTCAGGTGGCTAGGTGGGGATCTTGTTGGAGGGCCTTGGAAGGCAGGGGTGGAGCTAGAACACTCCAGTTGAGCTTCTGGAGGTGGGTTGTGTAACCGTGGCCCCCCAGGAGAATGGAGGACAGACAATTCTGAGAAGCCCACCAAGCCTCAGCCACTGCCAGAGCTGGTGACACTGGCCCACGACAGGAGGAGATGGCCTTGGCCCTGGTGAGAGGCTTCCAAATGGGGTGGCAGGCAAGCATGGGCATGGCTAGGGAAAAGGGGTACGGAGCCAAGAGGTCACACTGAGAGAGCAGCCACTTGTATTCATGGCCTACTAGAGAAGGGAATTGGTGGGGAAATGGGAGGTTGGCTTCCTCTATTCCAGATGATAGGGTAGGCACAAGGTGTCGGTGCCTGGGAGTGAGGTTAGTAATGGGAAAGGATTTAGATGGGGCTACATTTCACAGGCTGCCAGAGGGCCACCCATCTCAGGCAGGTTTAAGAGGTTTGTTTCTGTAACTCTGCCTCTTTACCACTATCTGAGGCCTGTTGGAGGCCCTGGGGAACAAACGTCAACATGGCTGAGGGCCAGCAGGTGGCCTGCGGGGGATAGGAGGGGCATGACAATATGTCATACAAATAAAAGAAAATGATGCCAAGAAAAAAAAGAATCATGTATTTAGTTCCCACAATTGACAAATGAATCTGAACACAAAATTTAATCATTTGTAAATTTTATTTATTTATTTATTTCACTTGTACCCCACTTTTCTCTTCAATATGGACCAAAGTGGCTTACAACATTCTCCCTTTCTCCTCTTTTACTTCACAGCAACCCTACGAGGCAGGTTTGGCTAAGAGCATGTGACTGGCCCAAGATCACACAGCAAATTTCCATGGCAGATTAGGGATTGGAACATGGGTCTCCCAGATTCTGGTCTGGCACTGGTTCACTTGATTTTAGAATCTTATAGAGAGAGAAATAACTTCATAAATCACATCTCATGTGTCTTGTTAACTCTGACTCTGCTTACTAATCCATTTGTCAAGACTACTTCCAGCAGACCAAAAATATGGATAGTTTTGAAACTGCTGTCATTTCTTTAAAGATAACCACATGCAATATAATTGTTCTCCTTCCCTATAAATGTAGTTTTGCTCCAGAGAGTTTGTGAAAGACAAACAGTTCAATGATAAGCATAAGGTTGAACATGACTGAAATTGGACAGTTTGTTCTATTTTAGGACCAAAATCAAAACTAAACTTCTCTAAAAATGAAAAGAACAACTGGATGTTCAAGTTCACTTCAGAAAATGTAAACACCAGACTATCATATATTCTGGCTAATGGAAAGGGCTGATCATTAAACAAACTAATTAGCAACCATAATGCTAATAGCACATTTTGTGGCCACTCAGTCAGGTGTCTGGCTGAGCTGATCAATAACAGATAGAACAGTCTTCTTAAGATGCGTGTGAAGATAATCACTTGTACCGAAACAAATTAAGAGAAATAACAGATCCATCTAATGAGCAAAAATAAGTGTTTATTCTTGTTTTTATTCTTGAAATTCATTTATTCTGATGATGGAAATGATTTTTGAGAATATGTGTTTATATCATCATGACAGGGTGCTGAAATTTGTTGTGGTGGTTTGTAATCTGCTTTTCTCACTGAATTCCGAGGTGGACTACACAGTGCAAGTGAATAAAATATAAGCAATAGCTAAGACACTCTCAGAGCAAAAATACAACATGATCAACAGGGCGTTCAATAAAAACAGATACAATAAAGTATGGTAGCTGCAAATTTGAAAACTAGCATAAAGCAGAACACAGATTAATCTTTCTGAATTAAAGTATAAATAAGTAACATGGTGTCTTTAGCCATGTTGAATTACCCAGTAGGAATGTATTTATATTAGCAGATAGTTCTCAGTAGCATAGTCTATAGTCCTTGTCCTTTGAACTATTTCTTATGACACAACCTTATAATCTGAGTAGAAAGACCTCCTGAAAAATTCAGTCTTGCATAGTTTGTGGAAACCAAGTGTGTGCAGAAGGCCCTTTTCAGATGAACAAAGTCACTTTGGTGGAACATAGGGAGAGAGGCAATTGCACAGATATGAGAGGCCTAGGCCATAAAGAGCTTTGAATGTAATAGTTAAGCCTGGTAATTGATGGGTTGCCAATGGAGTGACTACAGAATGGCAGTGATATGCATGATCCATCCAGCTCCTGAAAGTAAATGAGCTGCAGAGTTTTGCACCTACTGGAGTATCCAAGTTGAATTTGAAGACATACCTATGTGGAGTGAATTACAGTAGTCTAGTTTCAATGGCATGAATCTAGGTGGTCAAATCAGCCATGTTTGAGATAGGGGCCATCTTCCAGTCTCGCCTAAGTTGGGAGAAGGCCTTTTTTGAAACTGCATTTACTTGCTTCTCTAGCAGCAGTGCTGGATCCACTATAACCCCTGGGTCAGCCAGGGTCAACTGGACCCCCTCTAAGGTCAGAAGCACAATGTTCTTCATGATCACTGCTTTTCCAATCAGCTTAACTTCTTTTTTGTCTATATGCAATGTTACTTCATTTGTTTTCAGTCATTTGACAACAGCTGTCAAGCATAGATCCAGAGGAGTTAGCCGTGTTAGTCTGTAGTAGCAAAATCAAAAAGAGTCCAGTAGCACCTTTAAGACTAACCAATTTTATTATAGCATAAGCTTTCGAGAATCAAGTTCTCTTCGTCAGATGCCTGATCAAAACTGGGCAGATACAGAAGAGGAGGGGGAAAGAGAGAAAAAAGGGAGGGGGCATAAATCACAAGAAGGCAGAATGCAATTAGCATGGAGGCTATCAAAACATCCCTTTGCTTGGAAATGTAAACATTTCCTTTTGGTGTGCAGTCAGTTTGTAGCAGTGAAGGTATCCAATGCCTATGTAGTATAAGCCTTCGATGACCACAGCTCTCCCTGCCAGCTGCATCTGACAAAGAGAACTGTGGTCCCCGAAAGCCCACACCAGGCGTCACTGGGCTCCCCCAGATCACGCCTCTGTAAAGAGAATCTGTTACCTGTGGTAATGTGATAACCATTCATAGTCTCTATTCAGTCCCCGCTTGACAGAGTCAAATTTGCATATGAATTCCAATTCAGCAGCCTCCCGTTGGATTTTGTTTTTGAAAGGTTTCTGTTGAACCACAGCGACCTTTAAGTCTTTGGTGGAATGTCCTGGTAGATTGAAGTGTTCTCCCACTGGTTTCTGGACGTTTCCATTTCTAATGTCAGATTTGTGTCCATTTATTCTTTTGCGTAGAGGTTGGCTGGTTTGTCCAATGTACAGAGCAGAGGGACATTGTTGGCACATGAGGGCATATATCAGGTTGGAGGATGAGCAGCTGTAAGAGCCAGAGACAGTGTAGTTGATGCCATTGGGTCCTGTAATTGTATTCCCTGGGTAGATATAGGGGCAGAGCTGGCATCTGGGTCTGTTGCAGGGCTTGGTACCTGTGCTGGTGACTCTGCTGGCCGATTCATGATTGTAAGTGAGAAGTCGTTTAAGATTGGGGGGCTGTCTGTAGGCAAGGAAAGGTCTTCCACCCAGGGCTTCTGAGAGAGAGGTATCATTTTCCAGGATGGGTTGTAGCTCGTTCTCTTTGTCAGATGCAGCTGGCAGGGAGAGCTGTGGTCATCGAAGGCTTATACTACATAGGCATTGGATACCTTCACTGCTACAAACTGACTGCACACCAAAAGGAAATGTTTACATTTCCAAGCAAAGGAATGTTTTGATAGCCTCCATGCTAATTGCATTCTGCCTTCTTGTGATTTATGCCCCCTCCCTTTTTTCTCTCTTTCCCCCTCCTCTTCTGTATCTGCCCAGTTTTGATCAGGCATCTGACGAAGAGAACTTGATTCTCGAAAGCTTATGCTATAATAAAATTGGTTAGTCTTAAAGGTGCTACTGGACTCTTTTTGATTTTGCTACTACAGACTAACACGGCTAACTCCTCTGGATCTATGACCTTGGAAAGCACCGCATTCAGCCGAATGGAGAGGAAATCCATCAACCTCATGAAGAAACTGGCACAGATACAAACAGACATCATCTTTCTTTCTAAATGCAAAAGACTGGACATTCTACCCAAGGGACTTCGTGTGAGGAATCCATTGAAATCCACTTACCACACAGACTACAGTGAGAAACTATGCAACACCTTATCCAGGAAACTCTTAATTCACCTCATTGGACTGATGTACAGCAAGCAACAATGGATCAAGCAAGAGGTCTCTGAACTAGACTCTTCCATGAAGTGCACCCCCTCTGCACAGACCGGTAACTGGGAGATGTTTGCCACAACCAGAGAAACTATTTATTGTAATCTATTCACTGAATTACAGAACAAGAAGGAGAAGAAATTCTCAAAACTCCTGCCTGCAACAGAGAGCAAAAACACTTGGGATCCAAGCAACATCATCAATCTTTCCAGTTACAAGCTGAGCCCAGCAGAGGAATCAGTCCTCTCACGTGGACTATCCTTTTGCCCAGCCAGACCCACACAAACCATACAACTTTGTGGAGACCTGGAGGCCTATTTTAGACGCCTAAGACTGAAAGAATTCTTCAACTACTCTGCTGGACAAAATGACGAACAAAGCACTGAACAGACACCATCACAGCAGCCTCAGCAGCCCCCACCCCCCCAACCCAGCAATACACAACCATCGTTACAAAACTCCAGGAAAAAGAATTCCACATGGACACCACCTGAGGGCCGTAACTCCTCATTGGACTTTTACATTGAATGCTTCCGTAGACGGGCTCAGGCTGAGATAATTGACAAACAACAACACCTAAAGCAGAACCTCAGCCGTGGAGAAAGAGAGGCCATAAACAGCCTCCAAAATAATTCTGGCATCGTAATCAAGGAAGCTGACAAAGGCGGAGCAGTTGTCATCATGGATAAACAAAATTATATACAAGAAGCAGAAAGACAACTCTCCAACACAACATTCTATAAAATACTACCTTCTGACCCCACTGAACAATACAAAAGGGAACTCAATAAAATATTAAAAACACTCCCCATGGACATACAAGAATGCATCCATACAGACACACCCCAGGAACCACGACCAGGAAGATTCTACCTACTACCCAAAATCCACAAAGCGGGTAACCCAGGACGCCCAATTGTTGCAGGAAAATGCACCATCACAGTAGGAGTCTCGGGATACATGGACTCTATCCTCAGGCCCTATGCCACCAGCACACCCAGCTATTTACGGGACACCACTGACTTCCTCAGGAAAATACAATCCATTGACAACCTACCAGATGACACCATCCTAGCAACCATGGATGTGGAGGCCTTGTACACCAATATCCCACATGCAGATGGATTGCAAGCCATACGGAATATTATCCCGGACAAAACCACAGCAAACCTCGCCACTGAACTTTGTCACTTCGTGCTCACTCACAATTACTTCGAATTTGGTGACAACTTATATCTACAGGTTAATGGCACAGCCATGGGCACACGCATGGCACCACAATATGCAAACATATTCATGGCGGACTTAGAGCAACGCTTCCTCAGCTCCCATCCACTGGAACCACTACTATACTTAAGATTCCTGGATGACATCTTCATCATTTGGACCCATGGGAAGGAAGCCCTTGAGAGATTTCATCAGGACTTCAATAACTTTCACCCTACTATCAACTTAAGCCTGGACCACTCTACACAACAGGTACACTTCTGGACACCACTGTACAACTACATAATGGACGAATAAATACCACCTTATACCGGAAACCAACAGACCGATACTCATATCTACATGCCTCCAGCTTCCACCCTAAACATACCACTCGGTCTATTGTCTACAGCCAAGCCTTACGTTACAACCGTATCTGCTCCAATGCTCTCGACCGAGACTCACACTTAAGAGATTTACAACAAGCATTTTTGGGACTACAGTACCCACCAAATGAAGTGAAGAAACAAATTAACAGGGCCAGACTAGTACCCAGAAACAGTCTGCTCCAGGACAAACCTAAAGGAACTAACAACAGAACACCACTGGTTGTCACCTATAGCTCCCAGCTCAAACCGATCCAACGTATCATCAGTGAGCTACAACCCATCCTGGAAAATGATACCTCTCTCTCAGAAGCCCTGGGTGGAAGACCTTTCCTTGCCTACAGACAGCCCCCCAATCTTAAACGACTTCTCACTTACAATCATGAATCGGCCAGCAGAGTCACCAGCACAGGTACCAAGCCCTGCAACAGACCCAGATGCCAGCTCTGCCCCTATATCTACCCAGGGAATACAATTACAGGACCCAATGGCATCAACTACACTGTCTCTGGCTCTTACAGCTGCTCATCCTCCAACCTGATATATGCCCTCATGTGCCAACAATGTCCCTCTGCTCTGTACATTGGACAAACCAGCCAACCTCTACGCAAAAGAATAAATGGACACAAATCTGACATTAGAAATGGAAACGTCCAGAAACCAGTGGGAGAACACTTCAATCTACCAGGACATTCCACCAAAGACTTAAAGGTCGCTGTGGTTCAACAGAAACCTTTCAAAAACAAAATCCAACGGGAGGCTGCTGAATTGGAATTCATATGCAAATTTGACTCTGTCAAGCGGGGACTGAATAGAGACTATGAATGGTTATCACATTACCACAGGTAACAGATTCTCTTTACAGAGGCGTGATCTGGGGGAGCCCAGTGACGCCTGGTGTGGGCTTTCGGGGACCACAGTTCTCTTTGTCAGATGCAGCTGGCAGGGAGAGCTGTGGTCATCGAAGGCTTATACTACATAGGCATTGGATACCTTCACTGCTACAAACTGACTGCACACCAAAAGGAAATGTTTACATTTCCAAGCAAAGGAATGTTTTGATAGCCTCCATGCTAATTGCATTCTGCCTTCTTGTGATTTATGCCCCCTCCCTTTTTTCTCTCTTTCCCCCTCCTCTTCTGTATCTGCCCAGTTTTGATCAGGCATCTGACGAAGAGAACTTGATTCTCGAAAGCTTATGCTATAATAAAATTGGTTAGTCTTAAAGGTGCTACTGGACTCTTTTTGATTCAGCTGTCAAGCAGTGACTCAGTACCTCCACAGCATCATTGGGGGATTAGGATAGTGACATATAGAGCTGGATGTCATCTGCAGATTTTTTAATATCCAATTCTGTAGTTATGAATGATTTCTTCTAAAGGATTTATATAGAGGTTAAATAGTTTGGCCTAGAACCAAACCGACAAGGAGCACAAGATTTGCCCAAAAAGACCTGGAGTTGGTCAGCTACTGCTCTCTCAACCACTTTGCCCAGAAAATGCAGATTAAAGACTGGGCAGTAACTGGCTACATCAATTTTGTCTAAGAATAGTTTTTTTAGTAGTTAGCAAATGACTACTCCTGTGAGATGTTGAAAGGAAAGTGCCATGAGTTAATGATTAATTTATCATAGACATCAAGGGTTATTTTATGTGATAATTACAAGATTTTAGTATCCAGGATGGGCAGGGATCCAGTGTACAAGTAGTGGCCTTCATAGATGTTAGAATTCTGTCAATATCTGTCATAGTAATGGTGTCAAAATGATTCAGAAGCAGCCTGGAATATTTTTTTTTAATTTAGAAAATATCTATGCCACCTTTCCAGAGAACATCCTGAAGGTGGTTGAAAGTTTTAATTAGATATGACACCGGTGGATCTATGAACAGGTCTTCACTGTTTGTTTTTAAGACACATAGTAATCTGGGGCTGCATTCCAGATGAGGGCCATGGCAAAGCAAGAGAATAACAGAACTGATTGCCCTTGCTATTAGGATAAAAAAAGAAGGCAGCTCTCTTTGTCTTTACCTATTTCAAGTATAACAGCAACAAGGGTGAAGGGTCATGAGGGTTTCTCCCCCACCACCAAAAAAAAACCCATGCTGAGTGAATTGATTAGCTCCCTCCTTCCTCTACACTGTGGCTATGATCCAAATGGGACTCCACAGGGCTTTAAAACAGTGCTAGGCAAATTCAGTCTCAGATCTCTCAACATTTGTCCTAGTATAGCCTTAGAAAAAAGTAACCCAGTGAGAGTAGGCAAGGACACATGAATACACTATGTACATAAAAGGGGGTGGGGGGACTGGACAAAGGTTTGAATCAAGACCTACATCAATGACACAGTAACAATGACCAACTGAACAGTGCTAGAATTATTTTATTTAAAAACTTTCAGTTTTCTGTTCTGCCGACTAATTTTCTTTTCTATTTATGCTCAGTTCCCAGTTTGCTTGTTTTTTGATCTGTCCATATAGATGGACAGGGCCTATAAAATGGAGCTGTTCCACCAGGCTTTTGGGTGAGGCGACTCATCCATCCTAACAGTGCGTGTCCTGCCACCCCTCCCCAGGATATGAATTTTAAGCTACCAGTTACTTTACGGCATACTCAGCTTTAAACTGAATCTGATAGCAGACACCTTTTTGTGGGGGTAACTGTTGATATTGCTGGTTTTAAATATTGTTTTATTGTAAATTATATCTGTATGTTTTAGTATTGTTGTGACACACCCTGAGCCTGCTTGTGTGGGGGGTGAGATATAAGACTAATAAATGAAATGAAATACGTCAAAATGCCCAAAGAAAAGAGTGAGATGGGTGTAGTGTGGGCATGAGTCATCATTATGAACCTGAGTAAGCTGACCTGAATAGCCCAGGTGAGCCTGATCTCATCAGATCTCAGGAGCTAAGTGGGGTTGGCCTTAGTGTAGTGGTTAAGAGCACGGGACTCTAATCTGGAGAACAGGGTTTGATTCTCCACTCCTCCACTTGAAGCCAGCTGAGTGACCTTGAGTCAGTCATAGCTTCTAGGTCTCTCAGCCTCGCCCACCTCACAGGGTGTTTTGTTGTGGGGATAATAATAACATAATTTGTAAACTGCTCTGAGTGGGTGTTAAGTTGTCCTGAAGGGCGGTATATAATTGAATATTATTATTGTTGGTTAGTAATTGGATGGGAGACCTCCAACGAAGACCAGGACTGCAGAGGCAGGCAATGGCAAACCACCTCTGTTAGTTGCCATGAAAACCCTGCCAGGGGTTTCCATAAGTCAGCTATGACTTGAGGGCACTTTCCACCAAGCTAAGATAGAGGATATAAATGTTGGCATAATTCTCGTGCTTCGAAGAAGGTATTCCATGTTGTTTATGGTATGTTTCTTGAATGTTCCTCCTGCTAAACATGTTATTTGCCATGACAGTCCAGTGGGATATCACATGCTTTAATTTATGTGTAAAGTAATATCACCAATCTAATTAGGTGTCTAAAGTTTGATGTGTACTTGGAGCTACTAAAAATATAATTTTTATTTAAAACCTACCATTTCTCCACTAAGGAGAATACAAAATGACAAAAGGGAAACTTGGGGTCTCTGAACATGCTGGATTTTGTCATAGTGCATTTTTCAAAATGTAGACTAAATATATGCTGTGGAGAGACTGGCTGTTATTGAGAAAGCATAAAACTGATGATTTATGAACCTGAAATCCCAGTGTCAACATTTTGTAGCTGTGGTGTGAAATATGGATCAGCAAACCAATTTTAAGTTGATATTTTTTCAAATATTAAATGGGAGTGATTAAACTTTTCAAAAACCTTTAGGCAACAGATGTGAGGAAGGAAAATTAACTATAAAGAATAAGAAGGAATGCTGTATTTGTCATAGCCTTTGCCTTGGTCCCTACTCTGATCCCCCCATGTACCTTTAAGCATCATCACATGTAGAACCTTAATCACATTTGTTTATAAACCAATTATAATATTTCTGGTATCAGTCCCTATTTACTCTTACTTTTTCAGGAATTTGAGGGACCAGAATTTTTTTTTTGCCAAGCTGTAAAGATGTTACAGTTTCTCTTCATTTTTATGAGCAATATGTGACAATATTTAAGTAGACTCTAAACTTCAATATAATGTGTAATGCTACACATCAACAAAAATCTAGGGCCTAAAACAGGAAATTGGTTTTATTGAATTAAGTTACATGTAATCAGAACCCATTGAAATTTGATTTTTTTTCCTGCCAGATTTCTGAGAAATTTGCTTCTAAAGATCTAGAAATGTAACTCTAAAATACAAATCCTTTAGCACATTTTGCTATTTTTCAGATATGGAGGAGGGTGATTAAGGCAAATTTTATTTCAAAAATACTTTGACAATATGTTGTTTGTTTTTAATTACATTTTTCTATTTGTGCTTTAGAAGTTAGATTGCTATGGTCTACAGGCTACTACCTCCATCATGTTATCATGACTCAGGCATGCAGTCCAAGGGTGCATGAGTGGGTTCAAAGCACAGACACAGAATGAGGCATCGGGCAGTCCAAATATACTGTGGAACATACCCTAGGGTAGTACTGCACATTCTGCCCCAAAATAATGGTTTAATGGTTGCCTCTGGGACAAGACAAAGTATCAAGAGGCTGTCTCTGGAGTGGGACAGTGGACTGGTGAGCTGTCTCTAGGGTGACACAATAAACTAGGAAGATAACTAAAGTTATCACCGATGATTGACGACCAGTGATATATGGGTAGGTAAGGCTATCAGAGCCCTGACTCACCCAAGGATAGGAGAGTGGATAAGGGAAGATCGATAGAGTGTGTTAAGGGTATCATTTCAGAAACTCCAGGAAGATTCTATTGTCTAAGGATCTTTGCACACTTCTGGGCCATGGTGGCTGACAGCTGACTTCACTTGGCATCTCATATTCCAGTAACATTCCATCTCCCAGCTGGGATCTTGCTTCCATATTTCTGCCTGTTTGGGGAGTATTTTGTGTTTAAAATACATATAGAGAGAGGCTTACGGCATAGCCATATTCATAAATTTTTTTAACATTGTGAGGGCAAATCTGACCATTAACAAGATGTATTCTATTTTAGTTTTCATGATGGATTTGAACCTTTTATATATTTATTTGAACAAGAAACAATCTTGTATTTGCACAGTTTGTAAATATAACTTTGGGTGAAAGGAGTTGTTGCGGTACCTCACTTTGCTTTTGAATCAACCAATATTAATGGACTAAATTCAGCAGAGAAGAGGAGGAGAACCTTTAAACAATTAAAAACTTGCAATACAGATATTGTTTGTCTACAAGAAACACATATAAGAAGAAAGGATCAACATTACTTGATATGTAAAAAATTAGGTCAAATGTTTGCATCAATGGACCTGTTTAAGAAAAGAGGTATAGTAGCTTATGTAAAAACAGAATTGGAACCTAATTTAGTCTGTTTGGCAGATGGTGGTAGATATTTATTGGTGGAGATTACTACAGGAGGAAAGAAAATTTTATTAGTAATGATTTACGCACCAAATGATCAACAAGAAAAATTTTATAATCTTTTAAATGGAGTGTTGGCATCTTTTGATTATGCAGATTTCTGACTGATAGGAGATTTTAATGCCGTTTTTGATCAAGACAGATACAAAGTCCAGTAAAAAAGAGAAAAATTCAAGATGCCTCCTACCGAGATAATTTCTTAAATTAGTAGAAGAATTTAAACTGATCGATGCTTAGAGAATGAGGAATCCCACGGGAAGGGACTATACTTTTTACTCTGATAGCCATAAATTCTGGTCTAGAATTGATATGTGCTGGCTTTCTGCAACTTTAATACAAGATATTAAAGATGTTAATATATTGCCAAGAACATTTGCTGACCATAATCCAATGTTGCTCAAAATAAGTGTTGGTCCTAAGTAATTTAGATGGAGATTTAATGTACAACTGTTGAAAAACTAACAATTTGTACAAGAGGCAAAAGAAGAAATGAAATATTACTTTCAACAAAACAAATCCAGAAACACATATAAGAATTGTTTGGGATGAAAGTAAGGCTGTCTTTAGAGGATTAACGATAAGATACACAAACAAACAAAAAAGAGAAAGAAAACAAAAATATCAAGAGTTTATAGATAACCTGGAGAAAAATGAGAAAGGCTTGAAAAGATATCCCTCAAACCTAGATTTAAAATCTAATATTAAGATATTACAAAATCAGATTAATTTATTACTAGCTGAGGAAAAGGCTAGAAATGTTAAATTTGCTAAACAGAACTAGTTTGAATATGCAGATAAACCAGGAAGATGGCTTGCATATGAACTTAGAAAGAAAAGAGAAAAGAGAATGATATATGGACTATATGATGCTATGAAGATAGAGAGGACACAGAAGAAAGACCTGAAGAAAATGGTGGAGACTTTTTACAAACAATTATATGGGAAGGTGGAGATACCAGAAGAGGATCAAAAGCATTTTTTTACACAAGCAAGACCTCCCTAAAGTTTCAGAGGAGAATAAAAGAATTCTTAATGATCCTATAACAGTGATGGAAGTAACAGAGGCTATACACAAGCAAAATACTGGGAAAATTCCTGGACCAGATGGATTACCAGCAGAATATTATAAAGCGATGGAAGATGTTTTACTACACTATAAGAATACAATTGCTACAGTGATTGAAGAAGGGACCATACTGGAATCTTGGATGGACTTCACTATTTTGTTAATTCATAAAGAGGGCACGGACCTAAAAGAAATTAAGAATTACTGACTGATATCTTTATTAAATTATGATTATAAAGTATTTTCTTCAATACTAGCTACGAAGTTAAAAAAAAATTCTACAGGAAATAATTCATCAAGACCAAGCTGGATTTCTCCCTAAAAGACAAATGAGAAATAATATTAGAACTACCTTAAGTTTATTGGAATATTATGAAGTACATCCTGAAAAAGCAATGGCTATGATATTTTTGGACGCTGAAAAGCTTTTGATAATGTCAGTTGGCAATTTTTTATAGAGCAAATGAAAGGAATGGACTTTGGAGTAAATTTTATAAGAGCAATAGAAGCTATATAAAAAACAAACAGCTAAAATAATTATTAATAATTATTTGACTGATACAATCTGAATAGAAAAAGGGACAAGACAAGGGTGTCCACTCTCACCTTTGATTTTCATATTGACTTTGGAAGTATTGACAAGAGCTATTAGAAAGGACCCTATAATTAAGGAAGCAACAGTTAAAGGACATAAATACAAGCTACAGGCATTTGCTGATGATTTAATGTTCATACTAGAAAATCCAATGGACTTTATAAAGCAATTAATGCAGCATATAAAAGAGTATGGTGCAATGGCAGGAATGAATGTGAACTATCAAAAGACAAAAGTTATTACAAAAAACATGAACTCAATACAAGAAGCAGAACTAACTAAATCGACAGGATTCCAATTAGAAAAGAGAGTGAAATATTTGGGAGTAGAGGTGGGCACAATCCAAAAAAAATTAACAATCAAGCTGATCGTGGATAGGCGCTGGCAACGATCCCAAATTAACGATTCACACCGATCATCTCCCGTTTCCGATCTGTGGATCGTGGATCGTGGAGGCCAAAGCAGTGCGCGCTACTATTCCCAGCTATGTGGGAAGGTGGGTGGTGGTGGCAGCCACCGGGCCCAGCGGGCCCAGGGAGACGGTGATGAGCCACCTCCCATCAGGGGACAGGGGGGGTCTGGCCGCTTGCCAGCGGCACCCCCCATGTGCCCACCCACCAGGCCAAAAAGGAGTGCGCTGGTATTCCTGCCGCAGGCCAGAAAGTGTGTGCTGGCGGCGGCAGAACACCCCCTTCCTCCCTTGGGTGTCTTCTCCCAGCTGGTGACTGCTTTGCTGCTCCGTGGTTGGAAGGAAGCCCTGCTGATCAAGGAAAGCTGGGCTTCCATTCGGCTTTCCAGGGTGACAGAAGGAGGGCAAACACAGCTCAGGCATTCCCCTGGCTCCGTTGCCAGGGGAATAGATTGCTGGCGCCTGAGTGTCTGGATCCCCGATCTGAGCACGATCGCCCCGATCCGGGCCCCTCCCGATCGCTGGATCGTTGGCTATGGATGACCACAATCTGCCGGGTCACAATCACGCGATCGCCATTATCGTGGGTTTTTTTCGATCGTAATGTGGATCGTGCCCATCTCTATTTGGGAGTATATATATATATGCAAATATCATTTATGAGAAGGATTGCAGTCATTAAAATACTCTACTACGCCTCATATTTTTATTCCAAACTATTCCTATTCACATGAATCAATTCTTTTTTTATGGATATGAATAAGTTAATCTCAAAATTCATCTGCCAAGGGAAAAAAAACAAGAATTAAATTGAAAGCACCAAGACTAAGGAAAATGCAGGCTTTTCATTCCCAGACTGGCAAACGTATTATAGAGCATGCTGCTTGGTGTGGATGAGAGAGTGGATTATGTTAGATAACCTAAGAATGTTGGCAATTGAAGACCATGATTTAAAGCTAGGCTGGCACGCATTTGTCTGGTATGGTAAAGCTACTGCCCATAAATATTTTTTAAAATCAAATAATAAGAAAATCTATTCTCTTGGTATGGGAAAGATTGTACCACTAATATACACTAAAACACCACAATGGATCTCCCCCTTGGAAGCTTTTACACAACCGAATGTATTCTCAGCAGATAAAATTTTTTGATACAAAGAATTATTGGATGATAAAGGGTCCTTAAAAACAAAAGAAGAATTGATAAAGTTAAATATTAACTTAGACTGGTGGTCAAGAGTAAAGATTGAGTCTAGATATCATAAAGATAAAGGTTTGGGGGGGGGGTCATATGGAAAAAACTGAATCTGAAAAATTGTTATGTGCTTCTGATGAAAAGCTGATTAAAAAGATATATGTTTTTTATGTAAATGAGGTGGTAAAAAGTTGTAAGATTAAATGGGCACAAAACTTGGGATATGAGGTTGATTCAGAAAAATGGAATAAAGTATGGAAGGTTAATATGAAAATAACCAAATCAGTCAATTTTAAAGAGAATTTATATAAAATGTTTTATAGCTGGTACCTAACTCCAGATAGACTGGCTAAAATGTACAAAAATACTCCAAGTAAATGTTGGAAATGTGGAGAATGTACAGGAACTTTTTATCATATGTGGTGGACTTGTAAAGTGTTATATAGATTTTTGAGAATGACACATACAGTACTCTATACAATATTACAGATACCAATACCTTTTAAGCCAGAATTGTTTCTA
This sequence comes from Eublepharis macularius, assembly GCF_028583425.1. Classification (NCBI taxonomy): domain Eukaryota; kingdom Metazoa; phylum Chordata; class Lepidosauria; order Squamata; family Eublepharidae; genus Eublepharis; species Eublepharis macularius. The sequence continues at coordinate 124,465,983 of NC_072792.1, forward strand.
TTTTTTTTATAAATTTTAATAATTTTAATAACATTAACAGCTATCATCAAACTAAACAACAATATACTCAAATTAAAACCAAAGATGGATACAAGAAACCATTAATACTTATTTTAAATATGTAACAAACAGAACAATCTTAACAGTAGAGATATTAATAGTAATATAACAATCTGCACAAAAGGTCACCACAAACCCCACATTTCCATATCAATAACTTCTTGGTAAGGTAGCTTTGTCAAAAGTAGATCATTTTTAGAAAGAAATTTGAGGAAAAGCTCCCACTTAACATAAAAATTCGAAGTACCAGAATTGTTTCTATTAAACTGCATCCTGGATGAATTTAATAAAGATCAGAAACATTTTATAATACATGTAGTGACAGCAGCTAGAATTTTATTAGCATCTCTCTGGAAACAACAAATAATACCAACTTAAGAAGAACTACCAGAAAAGATTTTGGAAACAGCGGAAATGGATAAATTGATAATGATATTAAAAGGGAAAATGGAAGAAGAATTTGCTGGACCCTGACACCATTCTATAACTGGATTACTAATAAATATAAAGACTTGAATTTGCCAAGAATGTAAAAGGACTCAAATGTTTTATCATTAATAGTGTATTTTATTATTGAGAATGTTTAATGATATATTGAGCATTGCTGTAAGCAGGATATTATAGATATATTTACTTTTATTTCTCTCACTTTTCTAACTATACTCTTTCTGTTCTTATTTCCTCTCTTTTTTCTACTCAATTAGCTATCTATTTGAAAACCAATAACATATTTTTAAAAAGAAAAAGAAAAGAAAAAGAGGTTCCTCTATGTTCCTTCTAATAACAATATTGAATACTAATGTGATGTTGCCTGAACTACGAGGTATCCTTTTCTACCCATAATAATCCTTCTAGCCCAATGTCTTCTGGACAAAAATTCAAGCAAACTATTATGTTTTTCTTCTGATTTCCCTCAAAGAAGGAAATGTTCTGGGACACAGTTCTACATTGTTTCTGCCTGGGAAATCTACTGAACCCCTTTCAATACTCCTGATTTAGAAATCGTAGTAATTGAAACCTAATCTCAGTTATAGTCCAACTGTACATTGTTGTCAGGTGTAATTATGGCATTTTCTGCCTTAAGTGGACTCTGATCCAGAGAGCAGGTTTGAATAAGGAAGAAAGAAAAGAACCAACCATTTGCAGTCTGTTCCTTGTCAGTCTCACAGTCTAATGCACAGCTTGCCACACACAGCACAGGAAGTATTTATCCTGTCTAAGGAGTTATACATCTCTTCTCGGCAGTAATTACAAATGTCTTCAAAACAGCCAAGCAAGACCAGGGCCAAGAGATAGCAGAGTTAGTGGAGTCTGATAGACTTCATGAGGCACAATGGTTTTGCTGAACTGATCTGGCAACTTTTCAAAGCAGTGTCCAAGGTATAGTTGAATTACATTATCTCTCTAGAAGTGTTTCAGCACAATCATTTGAATGCACATCAAGGAAAGCCTGCTGGGGGCAGGATGGTTGCTTTAGTCAGAGTCCAAAATATACCTGCAGAGGAGTTAGCCGTGTTAGTCTGTGGTAGCAAAATCAAAAAGAGTCCAGTAGCACCTTTAAGACTAACCAATTTTATTTTAGCATAAGCTTTCGAGAATCAAGTTCTCTTCGTCAGATGCCTGATACAGATACTGGCCAAATACAGAAGAGCAGGAGAGAGAAGAGAGGCGGCAATTAGGGGGGGAGGGGGAGGGAGCAATCAAAACATTCCTTTGCTAGTATATGTAAACATCTCCTTTTGGTGTGTGTATCAGTTGGCTTCAAAGGAGTTTGCCCTGTTAGTTTGTAGCAGCCAAACAGCTAGACCATCCAATTCCAATGTAGTATGGGCCTTCGACAACCACAGCTCTCCCTGCCAGATGCATCTGACAAAGAGATCTGTCTTCAAAATATACCTATCGCTTCCCTGGTTTTCCATGGGGTCAGATTTAAAGCTGTTCTGGTTGACATAACATTTAATGTGCCTGCTCAGAAGACAATGCCAGAAAATGGAGGAGAGAGGAGGCATGAGAGGACCTTGCAATTTAATTTTTAAAAGCAGAACTTATTCCAGAAAACAAATTAACAAACATTATTACAATGAAACTTATTCTAAAAAGAAGTCTTCCATGAATCAGGAATTTTGGAACTTAATATGGCATTAATACCTGAAAGCAGACTAGGGAAGTGGCATGTATCAGGATGGAGGCAGCAAGAAGCTGGAACCTGGAGCATAATATGCATTCACTATTGCTCCAATTACCTGACAGGGACAGAAGGTCAGGTTTCAAATTTTTCTACAAGATCTGACCAATTCAGAAGGTTCATCTAGAGACTGATAGTAGGGGCTTGTTTTGCATTCACCTCTTGAACCTTCAGCATAGTGGAAGGTACCCTACTAAGCAAAATCCCTAACCCCAACCAAGAGGTTTGTAATTCATCCAGGAATTCCTGAGCCCTTCCCACCTGAACTCATTGCAAAATCAGCTGCAGCACACAGCTTAAAAAAGAAATAAGATATGGAAGATTGGCATGGCATCCAAAAGGACCCCTCCATTTCTTGAAAGAACATACTTTTGAACACAGATGATGGGGGCTAACAATAGGGGATAGGTATCATCATAATCATTTCCTGCTTGTGAACCTCCATGAGGCATCTGTCTGTTTAATCTTAGACAGGATGCTGAGCTAGATGGATCACTGGGCTGACGCAGCATGGCAATTCTGATATATTTATTTACAGTTCATGCTGTTGCTATGAGAGACCATTACCAAACTGTCAGGGATGGTTTGGACTGTGCCTGCACTAGGGATAATAATCCCTTTACAGATTCCTAACCCCTAACTTTCGACAATGCCTAGCTATCAACTTTCCCTTGTGGTGCAGATTCTTCCCCTTCTTCAAACCATCTCTTTACAGACTATATGACTTTCCCTGTCATATACAAAATGGAACCCTCACTCTTTTCCAAACCGAACATTATTTTAAATCTCCATCATTTCAAATGCAAAGCAGTGAGGTTTGGTGTGTGAGTACAGGTTCTCTTTTTCTTCTGAACTACAAGAACAATAAGCATTTTAAAAAAACAATTTTTATGATTATAATGTACAAGAAAGATTTGTTCCCAGTCCAAAATGTAATTTCATCTAACCTGGAATTTCTCACAAGGAAATTCTAACATTTTACTTAGACAGATGTGATTTACTGTCAGCATGTCTGCAAGGAAGTAGAAAGTTGTGCACAAATACTTTGAGACTAGATTATGGAATGCCCTGAGAAATGGTAATGAAATATAGACTCCCCCATGTCAAACTTTCATGATGATAGCACATTGGCAACTTAATAAAACTGAAGAATCCACTGTATGAACAAAAGGCCATGTCTACATGAGATGTGTGTGCATGCATATATATTCTATGTGATAATCGTAGATTAATTTTATAATATATATGAATGTATTTACTACCCATTTCTGTTAGGCTGTTACTCAAGGCGCCTTACATTTTTTTAAAAAAAAATGAGTGTGAAAACAATGACCATAACAATTTTAACACAACAAGAATACAAATTATACAGAATGTTTTATAAAAACCCAAACAGCCATTAAACTAAAGCAAACAAAAAGCAATGTACCTTATTTCAGCAGATGTTACACTGGCACAGAATTTATTCATATTTAAATGGAAATCATTGCTTTATCTAACTATAATGTTCTAAACAGAATGTTTTTGCAATAAAACAATGGTTCCAAAAAAAGGACCACATTTGGCAAATACTGAAAATGACATTGAACACCTATTAATAATACTAATTTGTCCTGACCTGGATAGTCCAGGCAAGCCTGATCTTGTCAGATCTCACAGGAGGGGCAGAGAAGAAAGACTAGTATCAACAGATAATCTGACAGTCTAGAGTCATCCAACCACAAGAGTTAGCAGGGTTCTGCTAAAAAAGTTCATCCCATAAGCATTTATGTGCACAGCATATCCACTTTTCATCAATCTTTGTTGTGTTTTGGTGGCTTAGGGAGGGTTTTCTGGATCTAACTAAGCAGAAGTTGGACCTGTTTGCCTGATAATTCATTCTCTGCTTTGATGCTGCACCTGCGCACTGGCACAGGGGCAATCGTTTTGCTTGTACACTTGAAAAGCAGGTGATATAGTCTGGGAGGGTGGGATAAAGGCAAAAACTACAAGTATACATACCACAACAGGCAAGGTATTTTGGAGAAGAGAGACAGCTGTTTTGCTGGTATTCTCCAGAAGCCTTTTCCTGGGGAAGGGGAAAGAGAAGCATAGAGTAGAGAGTGATTCATTTTTCCAACAAAAGGCAAGGTAAACCAGATAAGATGCAGAAATTGTGATATGGAAGGATCTAAGTGTGTCTGTTTGCTCTGTGTTGGCGTCCAGTAATTATGTTGCTTGAGTGGTACACGGTACAGCTTAGGTGAGCAGCCTGAAGCATCATTTTGTAGGATGAAAGCATAATCTTTAAACTAGAAGCCTAGGGCCTCAGTGACTTCAGGGACCTGGGACAGGGCCCCATTGAGAGATGCCATTATCCTTAACCCACAGACCTCACAGCTAGGAGCATAGGAAGTGGCACACCTTACTTGAGCATTACAGAAAGTTTGACAAGGAGGAGCATGAGCCATACCCAGGGGATGACTCAAAACTTGGAGCCAGAATGGTCTACACCTGTAAGATCGGGAAGCACAAACAGAGGAGTCTCATACTCTCGGGTTTGGAAATGGATATGGTTTGTGTATGTTGTAGATCCCTTTGAGTAATGAATATAAAGTTAGCACTTTTGATTATCCCAGCTCATGGTGTTGGCTTTCCTTATTCCATGTCCACAGGCAAAAATGTTGTTCGTGCTTCAGCAGTATGATTTAACTATTTATGCTGGTCTCTTCCTTTTCTTTTCATTTTTCCTCTCTGTTGATTCAAGACTCTTTCTGCAACTCCTCAGCTCCTTACTCTGCAACCTCCAATCCCCATTAAGATAGTTTCTGGTGGATAGCCATTTGCGTCTGCAGTAGAAGATCAAGATTTTTGTGCTGATGAAGCTTTGACCATAAATCAATCTACACAAAAAGTACATTTTCCACACAAAAAGGAGATTTTCTAGACACAGTACAAATACATAACGAAAGCATAAAAACCAACTTTGTACCAAAACCCAACTATTCACCAAACATAGCAACATGCCTCCAGTCATCAAATAATCCATTGTCTACAGCCAAGCTCTACGCTACTGTCACATCTATTCCAATCCCTCTGAAAGAGATTCTCACCTGTGTGATCTACAACAAAGAATTCTAGAATTACAATACCCACTGGATGAAGTAAAAAAAAAACACTTCAACAAAGCCAGAATGACACCTGCTACAAGATAAACTCAAATGGAACAACAGCAGAATACCACGGGTTGTCACATACAGCTCCTACCTCAAATCAGTTCAATGCATCATTAATAGACATAGGCACAAACAGCATTACGAACGGAAAAAACCAACGAACAGCCGGTTCATCTGTTTGCTAACAAGCCGTTCATGAGGCCCCATTCTAAACGAACAAGTGGTCATTGCAAGCCTCATTTGTTGCCTTCGTCAGCAATTCGTCAAGCCAGACAGTCTGGCACCTGCAATCAATTCCCTTGGCAACCAGAGGGAGGGACTGAACTCTGTCTGAACTCCTTCTGTCTTTCCTTCTGGCTTTAACCCTTCAAAGTACTTCCAGCAGAGAGTCTCGTTTTTGCCACTGTGAAGAGAAAATGACAGCCAAGGGGAGACCCATGCATCATGCCTTTCCCAGGGTACAATCTCTCTGAAACTTGGGGGGGGGGGGGTCTTCAGAGGACAGTGAGTACTATGTCCCCTGAAAATTTGGTGGCTATTGGACATTGGGAAGGTCAATTGGTAACCCCTCAAACTAGCTGCCAGCAGACACTGCTGTTTTTGCCAGGAGAAGGCCCTTTAAACTATCAGCTGGCAGGCAGCGGGGGGAATCCCCCCTGCCGCCTGCCAGCTGATAGTTTAAAGGGATCTTTAAAGGGCCAGATAAGTGAGTTTGAAGGGATGGGGGCTAGGTGGGGGGTTGGGGGGGGTTCTGGCCCCCACGAACAACAAACATGTTTAGGAACAGTTCATGTTCGTTGATGTTCATTGTTTGTTGTTCATGGATGGCAACGAACGACGAACAGGGTGTTCTTTTTTTCCCATTTGTGCCCATGTCTAATCATTAATGATCTGCAACTTATGCTGGGCAATGATACTGATCTCTCACAAGCCTTTTCTTGCCCACAGACAGCACCCCAACTTTAAACAACACCACATTCACAACAGTGCACTTCCAAACAGGTTCACGAACTCTGGGACCAGGACCTGCAATAAACCAAGATGCCAATCCTGCCCCCATATTAACTCCAACACCCCAACAGCACCAGCTATACCATCTCAGGCTCATTCACTTCCTCATGTTTCAGGTTTTTATATGCCATCAAGTGTCAACAATGCCCTTCAGCTCTGTATATTGGACAAACAGGTCAGTCCCTTCACAAAATAATGAATGGATATAAATCAGATATCAAAAACCACAACATTCAAAACCAGTGTGAGAACATTTTAATCTGCTAGGACATTCCTACACTGACCTAAGAGTAGCAGTTCTCAAGCAGAAAAAGTACAATGTATGACTGCTGAAACTGAATTTACTTTCTAATTTGGAACAATGGACCCTCCCAGGGTTGAATTGGGAGATAGGACTTTTCTCGCATTACAGATGCTAATTTTCTGCACTTTGCTTCCTGACTCTATCAAGCTAACTATAACATATATTATAGCTAGCTTCCTGACTCTCTAATTTAAAATACCACTCTTGTCCTCTGCCCGGATTATAAGGACTCCTTCCTTTTTCCATTTCACATATCAGATAAAAGGAGCTCTGACTCTCGAAAACTCATACCTTGGAAACCTAGTTGGCCTTTAAGGTGGCTGAACTGAAAAACTTGCTCTTCCACTACAGCCCAATATGGTTACCCACCTAAAGCTTATACTCTGGAAATCTTGTTGGTAATGTGCTAGTGGATTGCTCTTCAATCTCCAGTCTTCCATTCCTGGGAAGACTCTAAAGAAAGCAGGAGCTGAGGGTTTATTTTTAAATAAAAAAGATTAGGTGAACAGAGCAAAATCTTGCCTAGTTTTTGTATAAAAAGGCATGTATTTGTCCCACTGCCTCCCCTTCTGGAGACCATGGAAAGGAGGGAAAATATCACTTACATGCCAACATTGTTTTTGCCTCCCTGTGTCCACTTTTTAAGCAGGAATTTTAATTTACTGCAAAAGAGGATGCTTTCTCCTAGCTGCTAGAAATTTGTCATGTAAAATCTCTTAGGAGAGGGATCTTCCTTGTCCTCTCACTGCTCACCACCGAGCCGCTGTTACTAATACTAGTTGAAACAAACTCACATTGTTTTTTACAAAAAATAAATTGAAACAAAAATAAAAATATGCATATCACTTGTGTAAATCACCATCCTTAAAAAATTGATTTTTTTTTGTGAACACAACTCCACACAGCATCAGCTATTAGAGCTGATGTAGTGTCCTGGGTTAAAAGCAAGACCAATGAGCTAGAGGTACCTAGTTCAAATCTCAGCTCTGCCAGTGACTCAGTGAGTGGCCTCAGGTATACCATGAATCATATAAACAGAGCTGGAAGGTATCTTAAGTGTCATCTAGTCCCTCCCCCTGTACAATGCAGACAATTTAAAGCTATCCTCCTCCAGTGACCTTTGCTCTCTGACCAAAGAAAGGCAACAAACCTTCAGGTTCCCTGGCCTGGAGGAAAATTCCTTCCTGACCCCGAAGTGTCCATTGGCATTACCCTGGGTATATAAAAAAGGGCCACAAGACTCAAGCACCAGCTCATCCCTTCATGCTCTCCTTCTCTTGATCTGCGTACATTCATATTAAGTCAGAGAATCATTATAGCTGTCAGGTAGCCAACTAGCCTCTTCTTAAATACCACCTCCCAAGGAAGCCTGTTCCCCTGAGGTACCACTCAAATTGTCATGACGTTTTTCCTAATGTTTACCTGAAAAATCCTTTGCTTTAATTTTAACCCATTGTTTCTGGTCCAAACAATGGGGCAACAGAAAACAACTCTGTTCCAGCATCTATTTGACAGCCCTTAAAATACTTGAAGAGGGCTATCATATCACCTCTCAGTCACCTCCTCTCCAGGCTAAATATACCCAGCTCCTTCAATCTTTCTTCATAAGACTTGGTCTCCAGACCCCTCACCATCTTCATTGCCCTCCTTTGAACATGTTCCAGCTCATCAACATCCTTCTTAAACTGTGGTGCCCAAATGAGGTCTAACCAGAGCAAAGAGATACCATGTGACCTGGATACTATATGTCTATTGATACAGCCTAAAATGACATTTTGTCAGGCCTGGCTAGGGGACTCTCTCCGACTCTCCACTTCATCAGACATGGCTGTATGAGTCAAAGGTCTTTATTAGAGATTTCCACTAGTAGAACACTGCACAGAGCAATTGCCTAGAACATTTGCCCTTTTAGGTATAGCATCATGCTGCTGACTCATGTTCATTGTATGATCTACTAAGGCCCCTAGATCCTTTTTATATGTACTACTGCCAAGAAAATTTTTCTCCATCCTGTAAGTATCCTTTGATTTTTCCTACCTAAATGCAGAAGTTTACCTTTATCTCTGTTGTAATTCATTTTGTAAGTTTTAGTCCAGTTTTCCAGTCTGTCTGAATCTTGCTTCTCTCTTCTGCTGTGTTTGCAACCCCTCCCAGCTTAGTATTTTCTGCAAATGTATTGAGCATCCCCTCTGTTCCTTCATCCAAATCATTTATAAAGATGTTGAACAACACAAGGCCCAGGACTAATCCCTGAGGCACTCCACATTCCTCTCCAAGCAGATGATGAACCATTACAAGCACTCTTTGTATGCGATCTGTCAACCAGTTACAAATCCATCTAACAATAATAGGGTCCAAACCACATGTTATCAACTTGACAACCAGAATATCATGTGGAACATTATCAAAAGACTTACTGAAATCAAGATAAACTATATCCACAGCATTCCCCTGAACCACCGAAGTAGTAACTCTCTCAAAAATGAAGATAAGTTAAGTCTGACATGACCTGTTCTTGAGGAACCCATGCTGGCTCTTAGTAATCACAGCTGTTTTTTTCTAAATGGACTATTTGATAATTTGTTCCAAGACCTTTTCCAGATATAGACATCAAGCTAATGTGTCAATAGTTACCTGGATCCTCCTTTTTCTACTTCTTGAAGAAAGGGACAACATTTGCACACTTCCAATCTTTTGGCACCTTACCAATACTCCAAGAATTCTCAGAGATGATAGATAGACGTTCTGTAATTATATCAGCAAGTTTCTTTAGTATCCTAGGGTGCAATTCATCTGACCATGAGGACTTGTTTTCATTTAAAGAAACTAGGTGTTGACATACCACCCCTTTGTCTATCCTAAGCTGCAATTCCATTTCTTTTTCATGTGTTCCCTTTTTGCCAGAGTGAACACAGTTCCCCTTGCAAGTGAAGGCCAAGGCAAAGTAGGAACTGAGCAATTCTGCCCTTTCTTTATCAGTTGTTAAAATCTCACCTTCTTCCTGCACATACCCACATCAGTATAGTGGTTGCAATACTGGTCTATCTTACTTTATTGTTAGAAGGACTAGTGAAAGGCCATCTGTTCCATGTATCCCCAGGCACCAACTGAGGTCTTTGGGTTTTCCCCACTTAAGGTGCTTCACTTAGCATCTACTACAGACTGTTCCTCCTCTGTAGTAGCACCCATCTTGTGGATTGGGCTACCTGATAAGATAAATTGTTTCTTTTGTTCTCCAATAGTCCTTTTTATTTGCATTCAGTGCTAAACAATTGGACATGGATGACACTGAGGTACTACTGCACTAAAATGTGATTTAAAACATTCAGAGAGACAGACAGGAGTCTGCATGTTTGTGCAAAATATTTTGTTTTCACTCTTTCAGCTGAATCCATAGGACTCAGGTAAGCATTCAAATTTAAGCTGATTCAGTTCTATTGGAGTCACAAGGCATACATCAGATAAATGCCAAATACTTTGATTTAAACAGGACACGGCTTAGCTATTAGTTCTTTGGGTCCTTGTACAAATGTAATGTCTAAATATATATGCTGACATGACAGAATGCCAAAGTTAGCACTTACCTAGATAAAATTCCTCTAGGAGAAAATTGATTGGGGGGGGGGGGGTTGTAGAAATTACAGTTTTATATCCATTAAAAGATCAGTTTCCTCAACTTACAGTACTATTTATTTTAAATTGTTTGCTCTTCTAATACTCCTGATATATCAGGCTGCAGTGCTCATATAATGTTTAATTTTAAGTACTTTGTAATAAAAATCTGATACTTTTAAAATATAAGCACAAACCAAGGAATACACATTTTACATTAGTGTCATTTAGAGGTAGGATCCAAACAAAATATCTGGAGTTTATCAGTCTAAACTATCAATAACAACTATTGTATTAAATTTACCAGTTTCTGCAGTATCAAATGAAGGATTCTTCCTTGTGCTGAAGTGAGCTGGGGATTATATACTGTAAGAATCACTATGCGTGATGGACACTTAAGTGATCACCTGCTGTTGGCCTTGGACCATGAAGCTGCTGAGAATACTGATATCAACAACACTATAGCCATTTTTGCTAGTTTCAGATCACACCATTCTCTATTGATGTAGGCAGCTATTTGATGGATGCTATAATCTCTGGCTACCTTCAGCTAGCAGCACACAAAATTTACTTTAAATTGTTTATCCTCTTAAAATTCTGTCTCTGGAGGATGATGGACAGTGATTGACCCATAAAAAACACTGGTACAGAGCTTAGCAGGTGCTCAGTTAGAAAGGAATAGAACTTCCATTCTAATTGCATCTCTTTGTTTACTGTCTATTACAATCACTCCCAATTTATTATGAGTGAAAGGGGGTTGAAAGTAAACAGAAGTTATAGAAGACCTGCTGCAACAATTTGGAATTAAATAAAAATATAAGTATAGATTCACAATGAGAAACTGACAAGTGTTATTCCATTTTGCCATGACTGTATACAGGTAAATACTAACAAATATATATAGTGTTCAGGAGAAATGTAACTAAACAAATAACTGGCATCAAATTTTCCAAACTGACTGTGTTCTTTCATCATTAAGTCTATTTATTTTCCACATTCTGAGTCCCCTCACAATAGACAAGCATCACATTCAAACTAGAGTCCCTGATGTGGTATGAACAAAATTCATAATTAATGTTTTAGTTACCCATAGTGTAGACAGAAAAGGTAAGTTAAACAGGTATTCTGCCTATTACTGAGACTTTGTAGTATTTTAGTGAAGTTGTGAACGTCTATTTATCTTCCACATATATGGTTTTCTTCATTTCCTGTCTGTGTGCAAAAAAAGCCTTGTGAAATATACTCCTCTATTAACATAAATGGGCACAATGAAACACATGATCATACATATTTTACAACTCTTTAAGATGAATAACTGCAGTACATACACTCCTAGATCTGTCTTCCCGTAAGGAGGTCTGGGGCAAGTTCAGCTTTGCACTTATCCTCTCCGACAAGATCCATGCACTAACAGCAAGCCTGGAGTCTTGTGCCAAGCACCCCATAAGAGTGACCTGGGGCAGGCTATAAAAGCCCACCTTGCACTTCTCTCAGCCTCTTTTGGCCAAATGAGGTATCTACTCCCCATCCACTCTGATGTATCAGCACAAAGGATAGAAAGACAGGCCTTGGCATCTTCAGTTGGTGACCCTAAATCAGTTTTTCATTAGTCCCATCTTGCAATAGCAGTGTAGTTAAAGGGGATAAGCTGGATATGTTTGGTGAGAATCTTGGGGCATTCTACCAACTCTATCTAGTTCGGAAGATTGCTCCTTATCCTGACACAGCTGACCTGGCCACATGGATGGATGCTTTGGTTATCTAAACCTTGGTAATGCACTCTTCATGGGTCTGCTCTTCAAGACTAGTCAGAGACTCGATTTGGTATGGAAAACCACAGCCTCGATACTATTGTGCACTAAACAGAATCTTCATATTAGTCCCATTCTGCAGATGTTCCACTGATTTCCTATCAGTTACTAGATTCTAGTCAAGATTCCAGCTAACATCAATGAAGCCCTTTGTTACCAGAACTGCTCTTTATTATAATGGGGAATTAGCTGTAGCAGTCTGTAACTTAAAATTAAGCGCGGATCATAACCTATGTATACGGAGGTCCCGATCCCAGACACTCTAGTGAAAAAGAGGCAGACAACAAATAGGTTCCAAACACGTGTATTCAGTGTGGCGTAAGCCTAAACTTGCACAAGCATACAAGAGAACATACAAGATCTAAGAAATACAGAGTAGGAAATACAGAGACGTTCGCATTAGCTGGTTCCCAACGATGATAGGGGGAATACTCACTTATCCTGAAGCGAAGCAGAGACACAGCAGCGAGGGGGGTGGTCCAATGCCAGCACTGGAACCACAGACGGACAGCAAGGAAGTCTGGATAGGATGGCACAGGGACAGGACGGGAATGGCACGAGCACCATGCGGTCGGAGAGGCCGGCTTAAATACCCCAAAACGTACCCTGGGGCTGGTGCTGTACTTGGTGGTTCTCACAGATTAAAACAAAGGGTCTAATGGGTCACTGAATGGCTTGGATGGGCCACTTTGGTAATCTGATTGTGATAAGTGACACCTCAGGAAGAGGGGACAAAGGAGGGAGGGGGAAATCCGAGTGGGCTGAATGGATGTTCCAGCGGACAGGGCTTGTCCTGATGTCGTCAGCTCTGGAATGCGGAGGTTTCTTTGAGATGCATTCTCTAAGTGCTTGGGATGGTCGGCACTTAGTTCCTTCTCCGGGGCGGCTCCTAAGATATGCAGAGCAGGGCGAGGTACTCTCGCTGCGGACGTGGTGTGCCCGCTTCACCGAAATGGCTTCCCAAAGCAGTCTTTTCCTCTGGGTCTTCTGGCTGCCTGAGAACATGGACGCCGGCTGGGCATAGCTGAGGCTGGTTTGCAGGCTGCCCGGTAGCGAGGGCAAGCTCGGGGACCGGCCCGCGGGAGGCTCCAGGCGGGAACTGACCAGGGAGCGCCTAGCCAGGCTCGCTGGAGGTTTCCCCGGCAGGCGCCCGGCTGCTAGCAGCGGCTTGGGCCCATATGAGGCAGGCTTCCATGGAGGCAGGGGGAACAACACTTTAAAACACAGTCCAAGGCAGGGAACAGGCACGGTCCGTGGCAGATGGCAATGCAGGCACGGGGCACACTTGTAACACAGTCCAAACGCACACTAGGAAGTCCAGATACAGGTCAGGGCAGGGCTGCCCAGAAAAAGAGTCCTTTGTGCAGTTAGCCAAACATGGAGTCAGGGAACTGCACAGTCTATAGCAGTAGCAAGGCAATTGACACGCAGGCAGGAAACTGACACGTGTATCAGAGCACACACGTGCACGGCAAATCTGTGTGTAGCAGTAAAGCAGCAACGCAGGAAGCTTTAACACAGTTCATAGCAGGCTTTAAAGCAGGAGAGGGGGCCTACTTGGCAACACCTTAATGGCACTGTATCCATGTACCTACAGGACAACCTCTGTTGATATTTTCTGCTACGACAGCTGTGCACATTGAGCAAAACTTTCTGAAGATGCCTCCCTTCAAACTGCCCATTCACATGTTTCCTCTGTGGTTTTTCCCACAGGCTCTGAGCCTGCATGCAGGGAGAGTGGGGTACAATGCTAAATAAATAAATAAATAAAAATTATGGAATGGCCTGCCTGAGGCTAGCTGGAAACTAAGCTTCTACTGTTTTGCAGAATGTGCCAAACAGAATTATTCAAGAAAGAAATCTTATAAAAGGAGCAGGCTTATAGTACAATGGAACAGCTCAGGAAGTGACTTCTCTAAGGGTTTTGGAGTTGAAGGGGGCAGGGGTTTAAAATTCTGGTTCTATACCTAGCATTTTATTTTCCTTCTGTGTTGGGGGCATCTCATATCTGGGCTTGTGTGTTTGTGTATATCTGTTTTTTAAAACTCCCCCCCCCAGTTTAATTTTATTCACTTTGTTGGTGTCTGCTTTGGTTTGGGGTTTGGATTTTTTTTAATGGTTTGGTGCTTTTGAAGTATGTTTTGTTCTGATTGGGAGGTGATCTTTTGAAGAGTTTTCTCTGTTTCTGTTATTTCTGCTGATTTGTTGTGTTTGGTAGAACTTTGGGATGCTCTTGTGGGGGAAACTGGAGAATGCTTTGATAAATTCGATGGAAGGTTTTAAGCATGGTATTTCACCCCATAAGAAATAATGGTATCTGGGGGTACCTCTGTCTATAAATCAGACTCCTTTGTTGAATCACCTTAAAACTTGGCAAGTCCTTCCCATCTTTATAGTAGAATGGTAAGATTCTAGCCCAGTGTTAGCTGGGACGAAGGGAGCTTGACTCTTAAAACCTTATACCCTGGAAATCTTGCTGGTCTTTAAGATGCTATTGGACTCAAATCTTGCACTTCTACTGCAGACCCATACTGACCCACCTGAAGCTATCTTCACAGTAGGTTTCAGTTTAGAATTCCTCTTCTTCCCCAGGAATTTCCATTCCTGAGCTAGCTTCTCCTTCCCTAATCCTGAACTACAATGCACCAGAATCTTCTTTTCAGGTCAGGCAATATATTATTTTCTTTTCTCCCCTTCCCCTTAGGTTCCCATTTACACCCCAATTAGGCAACAACCAAGGACAGCATTGCTAGGATTGCCTTGCTGTACTGCAGTGTATTTTATGCTTTCACTTTCCCTTTCACTTATTTTCTTGTTCGAGATTCTCTGTTTCGTCTTTCTAAGTGTATTGTTCTAGGACAGAATCTGTATATAGAAACAGCCCTAAATAATGGTCCCCAGAACACACATAAGGTTCTACGTGTGTAGACGCTACTCTACATGTTACAGGCCTGACATGGCAATGGATTTAGGTAACAAATATTATGAAGAATTTATCATAGGTTTATAACAAAAAAAAAAATAGATGATGTATGGGTCTAAAAGTAAAAACCTCCCAAACTTTAACATAAATGCGATAGCTGTTAGGATTCCTATTTTCAGAACAAAAGGGTTTTTTACCTTCTGTTTAGGTGTTGCCCTTGTTTCTTTGTAATATTTTGAATACTTTTATTATTATACAGAAAGAAGCTTGGGCCTCATTCACTCATATCAAAATTGTTCACAGAAGATAGAATGCTGGAACTTGGTAACCTCCTGTATTCCAGAATTTTACTGCATTTTTATCTTTCTCACCTGAACTGTGATAGTAATGGCTAGCTTTCCAGCTGCAAACAAATCACAATGAGTGAGAATGTTGCATCATAGTTGCATATTCAAGGCTATCAGAGTTATCAGAATATCTCATATGAATCTGCTCATTTTTAGGTGCCAGATAAACGTTAAAAAATATTCACAGTTCTTTGTTTCTGGATATTCTGGATAAGATGATTTGATTTGTTTGTTTGTTTTAATTTGCCTTCCTTATTCATATCTTGACCTTTCCTATGGCTGCCAACATTCCTTTTGTGTTCTGATTTTATATCTGCTTTGATAAGTTATTGTGTTCTTACTGCTCTAAGGTAATACATTGTTTTATTGTGTGGTATTTATTAACTTGAGTTTTGGCTTTATTAACCTGCTGTTTTCTTTCATTGCTATTGCTTTTTACTTTTGTAGGATATCATGGAAATATTTAACAGTACTGCATTTAAAGTACTGCATTCAGGGAAGACTGATAACAAGTGGGATAAGGTTTACAGACCTTGTAGGTTTTTTCCCTTTTAGTTCAGTTTAAGAATATGGAGATGCTTGTTTAAGACCCAGGATACTTAATAGAAGGAAAGCTAGTTTTATAGTTATTTAAGAACATTCATTCAGAAATAACCAGACTGCTGGTTGCAGTTCAGCATCAAGTGTCTTCCACCTGGGACTTTCAGTTTTGCTGTTGTACATGATAATCTGAAGATGCAGCATTTCGTGTTCATGTTGGCTTTTAAAATACAGCAATTAAGAAACTCACCCATCATCACAAAGGGCATTGGTTATCAGTACAAGATGTTTAACACAGGTCTCCTGGGCAGTAGGGTTTCAGTTATTCTTTTGGGTGATCTTTTTTTCTATATGTACAACAGAAAATCTATTGAAATTTGACTGAGCAAGCTGGATGAATAAACTATCTAGAGACTGCTCTGTCTTTTGAAAACTGTTAACATTTTTTTAAAAATTCTAAGAAACTGTGGCTTGATGCTGACTTTCACCTAGGAGTAACATATGTGCAGTTAAGTATTACTTGATGTGAGGAGAGAAAAACAGATGTTGTCATATGTGTGTGTGTGTGTGTGTGTGTGTGAGAGAGAGAGAGAGAGAGAGAGAGAGAGAGAGAGAGAGAGAGAGAGAGAGAGAAGGGATGTAAAAATGGCCATAATAAATTATTTATAAATAAAAATTTTAGCACATTCCTCAAAAAATCCATCTTAAAGTCATTTTGTACCTTCATCTTACACCATGACCAGTGCTCACGTGTACTAATTCCCTGTGAATCTCTATGATAGGGCTATTTGTTTAGACAATTTGGTTCTCTTTACTCATTGATGTTACTGTTCTGTTCCCATCATTTAAAAGAGGAAGCCACTGTAGTTGTAGCCATCCTTTCCAATCAGTTATGGTGTGTTTTAACTATTCCTTTAAGGATTTCTGTTAAGTTTAACCTTTTCCTCATTTCATATTCGATACCTTGGTCCCTCACATTCTTTCCTTTCTTCCCTCTCAAATTGAAGGTGGTCCCAGCCTCTTGAATGGCAGAAAACAGAGGAAAGCAACCTGTGTTTAAGAAACTCCAGTTAATAAAGAATGCACCAACATGCAGCCAATTCTTCCTATATATTCTGTACCAGAGAAACTTTCCTAAGCAAGAATTTGTGAGCATATTTAAAACATTTTTTTAAAAAAAAAATCACACATGAAAACTGTTAACATTTTTTAAAAAATTATCCTAAGATACTGTGGCTTGATGCTGACTTTCACCTAGGAGTAACATATGCGCAGTTAAGTATTACTTGATATGAAAGGAGAAAAACACAAGCATCCCTAGGCCATGAAAAGGAGCAGAAAAAGAGATTCGACTGCACATGTAAAGTAAGGGTTACCAAAATGGTACCCATGGGTACCATGATGCCTGCCAGTACTTCACCAGCACTTGCCGAGCTTTTCAGAAAGTGGTTGGGGCCTTTGTAAGGCAGGACTTATTGTTGGCTGACTTCATTCAAATGAATGGGTTTTCAACATATGCAATAGCAGGATCAGGAGGACTAGTAAGCATCCAAGCTGGTGGTTCCATTCCCAATTCAATCTTTGCTTCTTTTTCTTCTCCCTTCTCTTTTTCACTTTTCCCCCTCTCACTTTCTTTCACTTTCTTTTATTCACCTTCTATGATGCTTTTGCAAAGCAAGGAGCTTTAAGTATTGTGTTTGGCTCCGCCTCCTGTGGCAGCTATTTGATGCCCACAGGTTCAAAAGGGTTGGGGACTCCAGTGTAAAGTGATAACAAGCCCACACAACCCTGTTCATGCCATTTCTCAGATGATACCTTCATCGTTGTGGATATATCACTAAATCCCTCATTGACAGAAGGATCAGCTCTGGCTGCCTAGCCCCCCATTCAATAAATTCACAAAGCAGTTCCCCTTGCTGGAGCAGCTCTCTTGTGTTTAAAATACTTATTTGGGTCATGTCAGACCTCAAGATTCACCCCTGTGTTGCTTGGCTCATTCAATAATCAGATCTTTTTAATGAAGAATATTTTAAATTCATATCCAGTGGGTTGGATTAGTACTTTGGCTTGTATGCACACTAGTGTACCTTTGTTGCCATACTTGTTACTTCGTTCCTTTGAGCAATATATTCCCATACATTCCAATTCAGTACATACGTGCTTCCTGCAACATAAACTGGACTTCCTATCTGAAGTACAGTAGTGCTTTACACTTCTCAGAAAAGTATACAGGTAAATATTTGTGTATAGCCACATCTATTTTATACTGTATACACAGAATCAAAGTGGTTATGAAGAAAGAACTGAAAGTATCTCTTGTGAGTGATTGCTGCATTCATGGGAAGTGTGAAAAACAAGCGAACAAGAAAAAGGGGAAATATTCACAAGAAGCATCTCAGTGGCTAAATATGCATATAATGTAGACTATCAGATTTTTTTTTAAAAAGTAACAAATATGAATGAATCTGGTGAAGATGGAATAACGCCGATCTGGCAACTGCTGTGACCAGAACCTCTACTGATAAGGAGGTATCCAGGACTAGACATGGGCACGAAGAGCATTACGAACAGAAAAAAACCACGAATAGCCCAATCTGCTGTTCACGAGCAAGCTGTTCAGGAGGCCCCATCCTAAATGAACAGGTGGTCATTAAAAGCCTTGTTTGTTGCCTTCAGCAGCCCTTAGGCAAGTCAGACAGTCTGGAGCCTGCTGCAATCAATCCCCTTGGCAACTGGAGAGGGAGGGACTGAAGTCTGTCTGAACTCCTGGCTTTCCTACTGGCTTTAACCCTTCAAAGTACTTCCAGCAGAGAGTCCAGTTTTTGCCACTGTGAAGAGAAAATGACAACAAGGGGGAGACCCATGCATCATGCCATTCTCGGGGTGCAATCTCTCTGAAACTTGGGGGGGGGGTCTTCAGAGGACAGAGGACTATGTCCCCTGCAAATTTGGTGGGTATTGGACATTGGGAAGGTCAATTTGTAACCCCTCGAAGAAGCTTCCACCAGAGAGTTCCATTTTTGCCACTGTGAACAGAAAATGACAACAAAGGGAAAGACGCATGGATCATGCCTTTCCCAGGGTATGTCTCTGAAACTTGTGGAGTCTTTGGAGGACAGTGAGAACTATGTCTCCTGCAAATTTGATGGGTATTGGACATTAGGAAGGGCAGTTTGTAACCCCTCAAAGTAGCTGCCTTCCATTTTTGCCACTGTGAACAGAAAATAACAGCAAAGTGGGGGAGACACATGGATCATGCCTTTCTCAGGGTGCAAACTCTCTGAAACTTGGGGGGGGGGTCTTCAGAGGACAGTGAGGACTAAAGGGGGAGAGTCATGGATCGTGCTTTTCTGGGGTGCAATCTCTCTGAAACGAGGGGGGGGGTCTTCAGAGGACAGTGACTACTATATCCCCTGCAAATTTGGTGGGTATTGGATATTGGGAAGATTCTCCTGGGTGCAAGAGGGATGGGGAGAATCTCCCCACCTCTCTTGCACTGGGCAGGCAGGCTGGCTGTGCGACTGCTCTCTTAGCCCTTTAAACTATCAGCTGGCAGTCGGCAAGGGGAATTCCCCCCGCCACCTGCCAGCTGATAGTTTAAAAGGATCTTTAAAGGGCCAGGTAAGTGGGTTTGAGAGGAGGGGGGCTAAATGGGGTGGTTGGGTGGGGGTGGTTCTTGCCCCCACGAACAACGAACAACGAACATGTCTGGGAACAGTTCATGTTCGTCCATCTTCATTGTTCGGTGTTCGTGGATGGCACCGAACGTCAAACAGGGTGTTCGGGTTTTTTTTCCCATTCATGCCAATGTCTATCCAGGACCACACCAAACTCCTCACCATTGACACCAGTGCAAGCAACGCCCCATCAAGGTTTGGGAGTCGGATCCCAGAGGCTGTCTGCCCATGACCCAGGTGCAGGACCTCTGTCTTCATGGAGTTCAGTTTCAGTCAACTGTGTTTTAATCACCCTCTCACAGCCTCCAAAGCTCTAGTGAGATTGTCCGGATCAAAGTTTGTCCGTCCATCCATCAGCAGATAAAGTTGGGTCCAAATCCAAAGCTCCACACCAAATCCAAAGCTCCACACCAGCTGGGCGAGGGATGCATGTAGATGTTGAGTAACATTGGGGAGAGTATTACCCCTAGAGGAATGCCACACACTAACGGGTGGTGAGGCGACAACTGCTCCCCCAACACCACCTCTATCCCCAAACATGGAAAAAGGGGACTAGCCACTGTAAGGCAGTCCCACATATCCCCACATAGGTGAAGTGATGAATTAGTAGGTCATAATTGACTGTACTGAACACCACTGTGAGATCCAACAGCAGCAGCACCGACCCACCTCGGATCCAGATGTCTGCGGAGTTCATCTGTGAGGGCGACCAATGCCATCTCCGTCCCATGGCCAGAATGGAAGCTAGGCTGGAATGGATCCAGGACAGAGGAGTCCTTCTGGAATACTTGCAGTTGCTCAGTCACTGCCCACTCAATCACCTTACCCAGAAACAGGAGGTTCAAAATTGGGCAGTAATTGGATAGGTTGGTGGTGAAGTCCAAAGATGGTTTATTCGGGAGAGGCCACACCACCACTTCCTTCAATGATCCAGGAAAAACCCCAGAGCTCAAGAGGAGGTTAACAATGGCCTCCAAAGGAGCCTGGAGCCCATCGGCACTGGCCTTCACAAGCCATAATGGGAAAGTGTCCAAGGGGCAGGTGGTGGGCCTCACCAGCTGCAAGATCATGTCAATCTTGTCCTGGAAGAACAGACTAAAGTGATCTCACAGGTCCGGAAGAAACCCAAGGGGCCTGCAATTCCCTCACTGTAACAACCATGGCCAGCAGGTTGTGGTGGAGAGAAAAGATTATGCCCTCAAAATAGCTCCCCAAAGCCTCACAGCTAATTCTTGAATTAACAATTTGGCAGTTTCCCTGTGGTAGGGAGACCAATGACCAAACTATTTTAAACAATTGTGCCAGGTGTGCGCTTATGGACTCAATGGAAGCAGCATAGAATTCCTTGTCGCCTTCACTGTCACCTCATATGCTTTCATAAATATCCTGTAAGATGTTCTTGCCTCTTCATCCAAACCTCTTCTCCACACTCACTCAAGCCACCTCAGTTCCTGCTTCATCTGCCATAGCTCCTCAGTGTACCAAGATAAATTTATAATGGGGAGGATGTGAGGAAATGATGCTTGCCATTTCAGAAATTAGGCTACTCAGTAAATAACTTGGACTGGAGTATTAGTAAAACTCTGATCCTTTTTGCACTGAGACTTTAAAGCATTTCAGTATCTGTTCTGCTTCCCATGTTTGCAGGAGCTTCACACTTGCAAGGTAGTCATGGGACTCAGTACCATTTTTGCAATATCCCCAATGTTTCCCCCTGCAGACATACTGCAAGGTTATTTTGAAGCTGCTGCTGAGTTGCATCTTGCCCGATTAATGTCAATGTGAACTCTATACTCCTCTTCTGCTTCTCTTCCCACCCCCTCCTTTTCCCCAGGAGCTGATTGGTCTGTGTGGAATTAACCATTCCCACCCTCCTCAGCTTTCTGAACTCCTTTTCCGCCATTTTTATTAGTAAAGTGAGGTAAGGGTCATAAGGCTGCTTCTCTGTTTGCTTCCTTCCTTCCAGGTTTGCGCACACACTCTTATTTTTTCTCAAAGCTAGGGACATTTCCTAATGTTGCTGCTTATTCCCTGCTGATTTTAAAAGCCAGGGAAGGGTTAAATGGCTGCTTTTCCCTCCCTCCTATGCATATTTTGGGCTTTGCCAAAGAGAAAAAAACCCAAGCATTTTGCACAGCCCTTAGATACAAAGCTGACAATTTACAGCTCATAGGAAAAACGGTACAAACATGAGAACACAGCATCATACAGTAAACAAATCATAAAATGCAAATGCTGAGTTCTGTGTTTATAAAGGCGTGGTTTACTACGTTCGACCATATCAAATTTACAGCAGCAAAAAGCTTGCAAACATGATATAGACTTAATAGGTGACAACCCAAAGTATTATTATTGCAGCTCTGAAGCTTGCAAGAAATTCAGAGAAGTAACCGCAATGGGTTTGCATGCAAGCAATCCCATTTCCGATATCCCCTTCTTCCTGGCAGTTACAAAAAAACCAATTCAAGGTGAGTCACACAAAGTTTCTCGGCATGTTGGCCACTCGCTCAGTGTATGATGCTGTGTTCTCATGTTTGTACCGTTTTTCCTATGAACTGTAAATTGTCAGTTTCATAACCATTCAGAGTTTATGTTGAATTTGTATATTTGACATAAATAACTGTTTAATATTCAGTGATTGAATGTATCTTTAGTCAGTAGGTCACGGTTTTCTTGTTTAGGGGAGTCGTTGCTCCGTGACCCTTTCTTTCAGGTTCGCTTAGATACAAAGCTGCAGGGAAGCTGCCGGGAGGGGGTGAAGCAGCAACATTTTAACCCTTTCCTGGCTTGGCTTAAAAAAAATAAATGAGAGTGGAACGAGCACAAAAGTTCCCCCAGGACTCTGCCACCAATTGCCTCTCCAGTGCCCATTGTTATGGTCTCTGACCTCAAATAAATTCATTCATGCCTCTCCAGAGGGCATGGGACAGCCCAATCAGCAAATAGGAGGGGATGGGCTCCTACATTGCAACATTACTATGCCTGCCCAAAGTATTTTTTGAAAAAGTGTGATGTGAATTGCAAAGCCCTGAAAGCCTGAAACTGCACCAAGCCTTTAAAGCCATTGAAAAACAAGACACCAAATCAAAACTACCTTGGACAGTGAAATGTGGGGGATGCCATGTTGAAGCCATTGTAATGGTGGCAAATGCTCATAAATGGTGGTTTCAACTGTAAATGTGAAAAAGGCTTCTGTAAGGACTGATCAGACTTTCTCAGAAAAACAGCAAGTGAGTTAAGCACAATATCATATAATTCTTATACTAGCTACCTCACTGGCTACTGCTCAGAGTGCTTTAGGGAAGCACTCTGAGCCCATCTGTGGGGAGGTCAGGGTATAAATCAAATCAAATCAAATCAAATCAAATAAGTATAACACCAACCATTGGTAAGTAATTCTCAGCAGGCAAGTTGTATAGAAGAGGCAATTTCAGCAGGTTTCTTTCTCTTTAGCACAAGGATATCACCAGCTGCACCAGCCGAAAAGTCTCCTTTCTGCACAATTTAAGGTACAGGCTCTCTTTTTTTTACTGCATCTGGCTACCTTGATTAATTTGTATAGTGAGAATTAAACTGTAGCCTTTCAAAGCAATTCTTGGCTGACAGTGTCAAGTCAACCCCACTAGTTTCTCCAGTGCTTCTCTCCTCTACTGCTTTATTATTTCAGTATTTTGACAAAGGGTACAATGAGGATTCAAAAATAATAAACAGACATTATAACCTGTTCTCCAGAGCAACTCTTCTCTGCACTGGAATAGTTTGATAAGAAAACACCTTTTTGTTCATACCACCACTCCTGTTTTGAACTGTTCATTCCAAGGAAGAGTTCTTTAATCCATCATTTACTTCAGTATTATTTATTCTTCTTATATTCCACCTTTAGTCCAAATCTGGAGTTTAGGGCAGCATACATTTTCTACCTCACACCTCCTAACCCTTACAGTTCTGTGAGGTGTCAGACTAACACTGCAACTGGTCCAAGATTTCCCACTATGCTTTGTGACTAAAGAGGGAATTTAACCAAGGTCTCCATAGCTGAAGTGCCAAAGATGTTCAGAAATTAAAGAGTAAATAAAGTTGATCTGCAGCTCTAGGAAGTGGATCCGGGGCAGGGCAGGAAAGGGGTGAAAGGAAGAGTACAACTCTTGACCCTGTACACAGAAAATATTTTGTAATGTTCTCTGTTTTTACAAATTATTTCAGTTTGGGCTTCATATTATTCCTTGGTTCTAGTCCTCAATATCTTGCCATTTATCTTTTATTTTTATCATTCCTATCATCCATGTTCTGTCCATTTGTACAGGGAATTATTCACTTTATTCTTTGATGTTATATTTGTATTCTATTTTGTATAGGAAAAATTAAATACAAGTTTGTTTTCTTAAAGAACTAGTACATGCAACCTGTGGGTGAAGAACCACAGAGGAGCAGCTGAAGAGCAAGATTTGAGTCCAGTAGTATCCTAAAGACCAATAAGATTTTCCAGGGTATAAGCTTTTGAGAATAGCAATAGCTAACTGCTTACTGCCTGTAGGCCTTACAGTGCCTATAACGGAATATCTCAATTAGTGTGTTGATTGGGCAAATTTGATTGTTGCTTTGGCAGTTGGATAAGACTGTTTCCCTGATAAACTCCAGTGCTAAGCACTTGTTAGCTTCATTTAGAATATATTGATTTCTTTTGTATCTTCTCCTGTTAAAATTGTACTAGGTGGAAAAGGCAGGAAAAGGATAAATATACAACTCTGCAGGGATGTCTGTACTGCAACTATATTGTAAGGTCTCAGTGGGGATACATACTCTTGAATGGGTGCTTGTGTGTACTTTAGCTACATATACATTGTGGAAGAAAAGCAAGTAACACTGATTACTAAGAAGGTAACCCAAATTTGAATTGGTTTAGATTCATCACATCAGTTAATCCTACTCTGTTTAAGGAACTACATTAACATGAAGAACCTGATTAGAGAGAAGAGGTCCCTGCAACAGACATTTAACCCTATGAAGAGGAGCTAATATGTATCACAACTTGACAGTTGAAGGTTCAGAAGAAACAAGCAAAGCAACAACAACATCTGTTTAAGTCTTTGTGTACTATAATTTGTTGTGACCCTGAGTTCCACAGCAATCTTGCCATTCTGGCAATGAATACCTTGAAGCATTCCATGAGTAAACACACACTGTCCTATTGTTCTGAGTGGAGCAACATGAAAGTCTGACAGATGTTTCCAAATTTTTTCCCATGCTAGAAAAAATATTTTCCTGTCTGCCAAAATATTCCACATCAGATGCTATGTTGTTTATGAAATACAGTGGTGTATCACAACTGTTATTTTTCCTATGTCATGCTTTGTCCCCATGGACTGTGTACCAAATTAGGTTTGGTAAGATCTGGGTTCAAATCTCAGCCTGCCATGGAAGTAACTGATAGAGTAATTCTAAGAAGTGTTACACCCTTCTAAATCCATTGAGAATTAATGGTCTTATAAGGGTATAATTCTGTTTAAGTCTGTAGTGTTAATCTTGGGCCTGTCATTCTCTCTCAGTCTGCCTCACAGGGTTGTAACAAGGATAAAATAGGAAGGGGATAACCTTGTAGGCTGCCCTGAGCTCTTTGGAAAAGAGCAGGATAAAAGCATAATTGATTGTTATTATTATATCAGGTTTTAGCCCCAGTGAGAAATGTCAGTATTATCTGCATTCTGATCCTCCTATTGGTACTATAGAACATAAAATATTCGTCATTTTAAGCAGAGGCAATATTTAATCTGCATGCTAATTTTATTATGCAGTTCAGGAACAATATCTTTACTTAAGGCTTCATGATATGAGTTTCCTGACAAGGGACAAATCTGCCACACACAGCATGGATATAAAAAGGAAGCCAAAAGCTGCATATGTAACCAAAGTAAGCATTCTGTGAAAGACATATCTTAAAATCAAATATGTATCAATATGCTTGCACTTCAAATGACTAATTTCAAATAATGCCAAACAACTTGAGAATAATTGGTTTAAGGATTTAATTTTGTTGCTAAATTTTGTTAAGACAGATCTCAGAGTTTCAGAGAACATGGTGTCAACAAGAGCTGGGAAATTACCAACATGTATTAAACCCATGGGTGCTGTGTAATTGTACATAATTTATGCTACATTGCTATTAAACATCATAATAACCCCATAAGAAAGGAAAGATCAGATAAAATGTAATAAACACATTAAACAGAATAAATGCTATGCGTGCAATCAAGCTGAAAAGGGGCATGTTTGATTGGCTTAAAACATTGCAAATAATTAAATGTCTGCTCAGTAACATCTTTCTCTTAAAATGCTAATATTTTTGCCAGACAAAATGTTGCCTCAGCTTGATTTTTTTTTGACATAAGGAGAATACAAGAAGAGAATTTACACAAATCACACAATTTTTTCCAAGTTGAATCCTGTCATTTTCAGTCTGCATTCTACAAATGAGACTTTAGCCCTTTCCAAGTACTCTTACAAGAGATGGGGTGTACATTCTGTTACCACTTCCAACTTTCTCATTTTAATTTGAAGGTAGGAGTACGCAACTGCTGGCACATTGGGCTTTCTCAGCATGATCAAAATCTCACTGCAGTCATACCAGAAACATTAGTTCAATGAATAGTGCACCAGCATGAATTTTCTCACCTCTTATGGTGACTTCAAAGCCATGGGGGCCAAGAGATCAGTACCAGGCAAGAATATACAACCAGGAGTATGCAGTGCGATCAATGGACTTATAAAGGCATTACTCTTATTATAAATGCACTGTTAGTGTGTAAAATACAGCCTTAAGAATAGCTCAAAATGTGTAATCTGAAGAGCCAGTATGTAAATGTGGATTGAGTGGGTCACTATAAAGACTTGCAGGCAATTTAAGCAGCTGTATGAATGTTTATGCCAAATTTACACCTGAATCACATGTCCCACTGCTCAAGCAACTCTGGCAGAATTAAGTTGGCACAGTAAAATAAATATGGTTGTGACGCATCCTGGGCATTTGAACAATCCACAAGCACTTTATCGTCTACATGAATCCATCCAATCTACTTCTGGAAATTCCTGTTTAGTCATTTTTCCTCTTCAACTGAAAAGCTTCAAGGATCCAGAGGAGTTAGCAGTGTTAGTCTGTAGCAGCAAAATGGCAAAGTGTCCAGTAGCACCTTTAAGACTAACCAACTTTACTGTAGCATAAGCTTTCAAGAACCACAGTTCTCTTCAGATGCATCTAATGAAGAGAACTGTGGTTCTCGAAAGCTTATGCTACAGTAAAGTTGGTTAGTCTTAAAGATGCTACTGAAAAGCTTCAAGACACCATGGTTTCCTCCTGAAACTCATTCTGTTTATCATGATATCCATTGAATGCACACTATTAGTTGTAGTAGGTTCTTTTGACCAGGAACCATATGAACATATGAAGTGCCTTACACTTAGACTATTGGTCTATCAAGGTTAATACAGTATTATTGGTAATGGCTTTCTGTGGTCTCAGTTAGAGGTCTTTCACAAATCACCAACTACCTGGTCCATTTTAACTGAGATGCTTGGGACTAAAACTGGCGAAAGGAACCAAGTCCCAGGAAAATGTCATAGCAGAAGCCCCAACTCCTTAATGATGGCATGTGAAAGACCCAAGTCTGGCCATGAATCCAAACCGTTCTCTCCTAGTTGGATCACTCAGGCATCCGGTGGTCCTAAGTCGAGCACATGTTGGAGCACTGTGGGGAGGAATGTGTTCCATCACATCCCACACACACAAAACCAGCTCACCTGACATCCCCCTGGAGTCATAGAATCATAGAATCATAGAGTTGGAAGGGGCCATACAGACCATCTAGTCCAACCCCCTGCCCAGTGCAGGATCAGCCTAAAGCATCTCTGACAAGTATTCATCCAGCCTCTTCTTGAAAACTGCCAGTGAGGGGGAGCTCACCACCTCCCTAGGCAGCTGATTCCACTTTTGAACTACTCTGACGGTGAAAAAGTTTTTCCTAATATCCAGTCGGTACCTTTGTGCATGTAGTTTTAGCCCATTGCTTCGCGTCCTACCCTCTGCTGCCAACTGGAACAGCTCCCTGCCCTCCTCCAAATGACAGCCTTTCAAATATTTAAATAGAGCAATCATGTCCCCCCTCAACCTCCTTTTCTCCAAACTAAACATTCCCAAGGCCCTCAGCCTTTCCTCGTAGGGCTCAGTCTCCAGACCCCTGATCATCCTCGTCGCTCTCCTCTGCACCCTCTCGACTTTGTCCACATCCTTTTTGAAGTGAGGCCTCCAGAACTGCACACAGTACTCCAGGTGCGGCCTGACCAAGGCAGTATAGAGAGGGACTATGACCTCCTGCGATTTCGATGCTATGGCCCCTTTGATACAACCCAGGATTGAATTAGCCTTTTTTTGCCACCGCATCACACTGACTGCTCATATTCAGTTTACAGTCCACTCTTACCCCAAGATCCCTTTCACATATACTACTGCCCAGAAGTGTATCCCCCATCCAGTATTTGTGCTTCTCATTTTTGTGGCCCAGATGTAATACTGTGCACTTGTCTTTGTTGAATTGCATCCTATTCACAGCTGCCCACTTCTCCAGAGTATTCAGGTCTTGTTGAATTTTAATTCTATCTTCTTGGGTGTTTGCTACCCCTCCCAATTTGGTATCATCAGCAAATTTAATGAGCAGCCCTTCCACTCCTTCATCCAGATCATTGAAAAAAATATTGAAAAGTACCGGGCCCAAAACCAAGCCCTGCAGCACCCCACTGGACACCTCCCTCCAATCTGATGAAACGCCATTGACCACCACTCTTTGAGTGCGGTCCTCCAACCAGTTCCCTATCCACCGAACTGTCCTATAGTCTACTCCACAGTCTTCCAGTTTGCCCATCAGAATGTCATGGGGGACCTTATCAAAAGCTTTACTGAAATCCAGATAAATCACGTCAACAAAGTTCCCCCGATCCAGCAAGGTGGTCACTCGATCAAAGAAGGAAACCAGGTTGGTCTGGCAGGATCTGTTAGGAACAAAACCAGTCCCAGATGGCAGCCCCGTCCTGACTCAGCTGCATAACGACCAGTCTAATGAATGGTGCTGTGCCTGCAAATCCACACCGTCCAACTGCCCTGTGGAAACAAATGGGGGTGAGAATGAGATCAGGGCATATGCAGGACTTGTACACACCCAACTTCCACCTGTTTACAGCCTGGATTCAGTGAGGGGGAGGCCCAGGTCAGAAGCAACCATGGCCTCTCCAATCTTGAAGAAGTGGGCTTCAAACTCACGGGCAGGCAGGCCTGCCACTGCTAAGGAGGACTGGAGGACACCAACAAAGTGTAAGCAGGTGAGGGGAGCACCATTGGGGTACCCTAGCAGGGGTTCATGGCCAGCCAAGCAGGCCTGGAGGTAGACTAACAGTGCTCACAGTGGGCAAAGTGATGCATTAGTGATCTTAGCCTGTCTGATCTGCCTTATACAGTCACAGGCAAATTTAAGATGACCACATCCCCCAGCTCCAGGGCATGCCCAGAAGTGTTGTGTCAGGAATTGGCTACCAGCTCCCCAACCTGAAAGGCCCTGAAGAATGCCAGTACAAAAGCAAGTCTAATAAGGCCAGCCTCAAATGAAGAATGGCAAACTGATGGAAGCTGGGTAACAATGCCCTTGAGGACTGGCCACATGATGGGCCTGCGATTGTCTGCTGGGGGTAAGTGGCATCTCCGCCATCACTTGGTGGCCCAACGTGCAGTGAAAGAACCACAGGGGTGGGGGAAACCTTGTGCCTTGCTGAAAAATGTAATGGCAGCAAGGTGACCATGCATGATCTTGGGCACCAGGCCCCACTCCCTAAGGGAGGCCAGGTACCTGAGAACCATGGGTTAAGACATGGGTAGCAAGGCTCCCCCCACCTGCAGCAACAGAAAACCCCA
This sequence comes from Eublepharis macularius, assembly GCF_028583425.1. Lineage (NCBI taxonomy): Eukaryota > Metazoa > Chordata > Lepidosauria > Squamata > Eublepharidae > Eublepharis > Eublepharis macularius. Next base: position 124,495,557 of record NC_072792.1, read on the forward strand.
GGAAGCTCACAAGGGCCAACTGGTAGGGTAGAGGAGCCACCAAGGCAAATACTCCCTGTAGTATCAAGTGCTGCCAAGTTCCCACAGGTCCTCTGGGAAAGGGTCTGGAATCCAGTTGGCCTCTGATGCAAGGGTAAAGAACCTGTCCATCTGGAAGTGAGACAAGGCATCTGTGATGATTTTATCAATACCTGCTATATGACAAGCTGAAAACAATATATTAGCCAACAAGCAGGCCAGAACCAGCCTGCACACTAAGCGCATGACCTGCTCAGAGCGTGAGGATTGCCTGTTAAGAACCCAAACCAGAAACTGACCCATTTGTCCCTGAGTTGCCTCTGCCAAATTGTCACCATGACCAGGATGGGAAGGTGACATCCCGATGGATGTCAGACTTGACCCATGCCTCCAGCCACTGATGGGCACACCTCTGCCCCTGGAAATAAATGCTAAAACCCACATTGCTGGTCATGTCGAAGTACACCTGGAGCTCAGCTAGCAGCTTCCAGACTTCCTGTCAGAGTGAAACCCCACTGTAGCCATCCAGGAAGCAAGCCAGACCTGGAGTTCAGCCCAGGTGCCCCTGTAGACCCAAATTTGTGTGAACCCAAAAAATGGAACTGGAGAGGAGAGTGCAAAAGGCTCGCCATGAGGCCACTACCTGGAAAGCAATGTTAAGGTGCCCAGTGAGGGACTGGAGTTCCCTGAGAGTGGCTTTGGGGCAGGACAGGGTGTGATGTAGGAGTTCCCTGAGGGCCAGAAGCTGATCCACAGGTTGGCAAAAACAATCAGCCATGGAGTCAAGTTCTATTCCCAGATAAGTTAAGCAAATAGCCAGGCAGGGTGCCCTCCTCAAGATGGAGCAAAGAGAAAAAGCTTAATAAAACTCATCAAGGATCCTGTAACAGACCTTGCAGGACAAATGAATGCCCAGGGGGTCCTCATCATCCCCATATGGAGCAGAAGCGTCCCCTCCATTCCCTGCCCAGGGGGTTCCAGGCCCAGAAGCCCCATTGCCTCCGCCAGCCCTGGGCCAAATGGCCCAGACCAGCAACCCAGGCACACGAGTGGCATCCCTCCAGCTAGGTTTCCTTCCTCCCCTTCTGAAGAGGACTCACCAGAAGATCCCACACCATCCTCCTTATGCAACAACCTCCGTGATTTGAGGGTCCTCCAGCTCCACTTCTTTGCTGGCCCCTTCCTGTTGGAAGAGGAGGACTCAGAGCTGTCCCTTTCCTCAGGTTTCAGAAGGGGACAAACCAAAGAGTTAGAAAGATAGAGAGGTCAGGGCACTCTGTTTACTGCTCTGACTAGCCTTTGATATGTATATTGCTATTCTCAGGACTTCCTCCTCCTGACTTCCTTCTTCTCACTCTTCTCTTCCTGGCTTTATTCTTTCTCCTCCCTCCCTCCCTCTTGGAAGCATGGATGCAGGACTTGTCCTAGCATCCATGTCCATCCTTAGACTAGATAGGTAGTTAGGATCTGTCTCTCCTCCTTTCTGGCATTCTTACAATAAAGAACTCTTATTTCCTTTCTAAAAATAAACAAGTGTCTGCTTTGTTATTTTCTCTCCTGCACACACACCAGCCAGCAGAACCAGCTCACAACCACCTATAATCATGCTTCCACTGCTAAACGATAAACTCTGCTAATGGCCCAAACATGGAATCCTTTAATTAGGTTTCTGATGCCAACATGCGATTTATTTATCACTTCCTCCCTTCCAAACTTCTGGAGCTGCTACTGAAGGGTGAGCAACCTCTTCCACACCCCTATGGCTGATGCAGCAGCCTTACCTACTGCCTGAGAGTGGCCCTCAGTGGGTCTTGGCACGACAGCCTCCCCCAATGCCCCTAACCTGGAGCCACCAAGCCGCTCCACCCTTTCCAATAAGAGCTTAACAGCTTTGGACAGGCCCCGGAGGGTAACCCCTCTACTGGGCCCAGGAGGGCACCTGGATGCAGGCCTGGTGGGCTGTGGAGGTCCACCTCCCATGCTCACAGCCAAAACCTTGCGAGCAGGCCTAGCCCACCTGCTCTTGCTTCTCCCTAGGCGGGGGAGCTGCCACTGAAGATGGCTGGCCCTGAGCCTGGGCCCTGCTAGGAGGGACACCTCTGCTGTCCCTTGAGGGGAATGGCTGATCCAGGTAGGAAACAGAATGGAAAGGCCCAGTCCTGAAGGGCTGCAAGGCCTTGGGAGGCTGCAAGGCCATGGGAGGCCACAAGACTGAAGAAGGCTGCAGTATTGTTGGAGGGAAGCCCACCCCCTGATCCCAGGCCTGCCAGCCACCACTAAAGCAGTGACCTGGCAAACTGCCAATGCTTCACTCCCTACTGCAGCTTGTTGCCACTTACCACCGCTGCACCACTACCACAGCTGCAGCCACTGAAGTCTCCACCGTGGCTGCTGCAGTCACCACCAAGGCGCCACAGCCACCATCAACATCACTGCAGTTACCCCTGAAACCACTGTTGCAGAGGCCGCCAAAATCTCTGCCAAAATCACCACCAAGGTTCAGGTTACACTGTCAAAAAGCCACTGGAGCACTGCAGAGAGCTGCTATCATCCTGCAGGTAATGCGGCAAAGCTTGTGGGGCCTGGGCAGCTGAGCCTTAAGCATGTGCAGGACAGACCTAAGGGAGGGCAGTGATGCCCCGGTCTACCCACCCAGGCATGCTCCCTGCACTTGGCCAGCCAGGGCTGATTGGCTAGATGAGCATTGCCCAACCATTGACTCCCACATGGTCATGTGGGCCAGCCAGAGCCTCCCGGGCCATGTCATTGTGAGGAAGCCTCCGCCTCTCACCCTCCTCCTGCAACCCCACAGGCTGTATCTTTCAGTCCATTCTTTTCTCAGGATAGAAAGCAAACCTGATATTTAAAGAAAACAGGTCTTGTAATATGGGTTGTATTACAACCACATTTATTTTACTATGCAAACTTAATTCTGCCCAAGTTGGTTGAGCAATGGGCCATGTGGCTCAATGGTAAATGTCATACATCCTAGAGTTGCCAGGTCCCCTAAGGGGCAACTCGGAGATCGACACTTCCCTGTCCCCATGGTGCTCATGGCACCAATAAATGGTGCAATTCTCAGCATGATGCGGGATGGCAATTTTCTAAAAATCAGCCCAAAACAGTGTTTGGGAGCAATCACCCACTAAAGATTCATTTCCATGCCACTCCAAACATAGCATTATTTGCCAGTGCCATGGACATGAGTCCATGCACTTCACATGCCATTTCCTGGTACCTTTTGCTCTCACCAGCCTGGTGGCTGACAAACCATATTCTGCACATTCCTTTGTTTAGCCTAAGCTTGGAAATCAACAAGCTGTAGTCCTACCAGTGGGCTCACATTCCATAAGATTCAAAGACAGATAACAAATGTGATATTATTTTGTACTATTCTAAATTGCATCCAGTAGAAATACTTAGAGCCAGCATACAGTTATTCTAATGCACTAACTGATAACGTTCTCTAATCTTCCAGATATTCGGTTGGAGCTAAAGAATCATGAACAGAATACAATTTGTGGAACAGATACGCCAATTCCACTACCCACTACAGCTTCCTGTGACCACTGAAAAAAATCCTTTATAATCTGGGGATGCTATGACATGTATTGTAGGGGTGCAGCAGAAAGGAGAAATCCACATAAATCTGCCCCTCCCCCACACACATACAGATAGATACTCTTATGGATGCTTTTGCATCAGTGGAACAAGAACTTGTGTTAAAATCCAGGAGGGGGTGGTATCTGTTAATGTTCTATTCCATCACATCTCATAGCGTTTCCAACCCAAGGGTCTCTAAAGAGTGACTTTTTAAAAGGTACTATAGGAAGGGAACATGGCAATGGTCTCTTCCATAAACTCTATCCTCTTTGTGTTCCATTTTTATGGTCATGGAAACTCATGACTTTTCTAATCCATAAGAGATCACCATTCTTTTTTGTAGAGTAGATCACTCTATGCATGCAAAAAGACATATGTAGATTCAGTTCTGCTACTGGAATGAACAAGGAATTTCCTGAAAGCAGACATTCCATTCTGTGAAAAATTCCATTCCATGAAGAATACTGGAGCAGTATAAAGTTACCACTGTTTATTTCAGGCATGGAAATTTTTCTTTTGTTACTGCATCTCTGTGCACAATGGAAGCTTCATCTAATTTGTGCCTCACTAATCTGCAAGTAGCTTTAAAATGCAAAAGAATCCTTCCAGAAAAAAATGATTTGGGTGTCAGTGAGAAGAAAATATAAAAGTCACTGTTTTTTGTTTGATAAAATGAAAATGGTTTTGAATAATGAATACAACTGGCAGTAATATCTAATAACAGGATAAATTCTGAAATGTATTGTTGTTTACCTCAAAATAGGAGCCAGTATACCTCAATTCATTTGTCAAGGATGAGGTCAAGAAAAGGATGTGACTAAAGTAAAAACTGAATCCCATTGGCTTTCAATTAAAATCTAAATCAATCTCCAAAAACACCATATTTTTCATTCACATGAAAATAGGTTTGATTATTGTGATGGAATGGATTTGCAAGCCCCTTCTGTTCCTTGGGAGGTCAGAAAAATTCCCTGTGAGGTCAGAAAAACTCTGTAGCTATCCAAAGTGGTAAAGCCACTCCGTCCCCTCACTCCCCAGGGATGCCAAAAACAAACTGGGTACCACCTGCTTCCAACAACAATTCTGACATATCATCAGTTAGACAGAGCTGTATGTTTAGCAGGCTGTCCCAATGTTTCCATTTAGTGGCTCCACATAGTTGCTGTATCTGTCCATTTTGTTCCTACAAGCTGGTACAAGTTGATCTGTTTGTTTGGGATGACTCCAGTAAGCACTTAGCTATAGGTGAACATTTTAAAAGTCCTAACTATCTACTTAGCTTTCCTATATCAAATAATTTAACTCGTGGCAAGATGTACACCTCAATAACATTCTATTTCATTACTGGGTATTCTGCTAAAGTATACACAATTACAGAAGCTCTGATCCCATTCAAAGCCTTTATGAAAACATGATTATTTAGCATTCCTAATGTTCATTCAATCAATAAAAAATTATACCATACATTATATTTATATAGATAATTAAAAGAGTGCAATTACATGAGTCCAAGAAAGTATCTTACCCTAAAGATAAACAAGTCACAGTCAAGGAGCCCCTTCTAAGAAGAAACTACCTATCAATTCAACTTTTATTATGTATAAGGTTTCAGATTATCTCCCAACAATAACTAACTTTCCAGCTTGATATGGAGGTCTCTCATTCATAGGGTTGCCAAGTCGGTAGCAACTTGACAGCACATAACACAAGGGCTCACATTCTTGGCTAACTAATTATCTTATAACTTCAAACACCATATACAATTATCTATATTTGAAACATCTTTTTAAAGTATATAAAAATTGTTCGTTCATCCCTGCTACTTTTTAGCTTACCAAAGGCTATGTAAAACTAGTGATTACAAGTTTCTCATACATATGAATATCTTTTGGCCTTTGACCATTACACCTATCCTTGAATCGTATCTTCAGTTCTGTGAAGTTAGACATTCCTATCATTCTCGGACACCCTTTGCACCTGAGCCTCAACACATAGTCTCTATGCATACGAGTTAGGTGGTTTTTCTAATCTACACAAGGCATACAACTATGTGACTCTTTTGTTTCTCGCTCCTCTAAAGGTTGTTCTGTTCTCGGCCTCCAGATTCCCTTTATAGCATGGCCAGGTTAGTTCTGTCTTTGTGAGCAGACTCAGAGGCATCTTCTATGATTTGCTTGATCAAATCCAGCAACAGTTCCCTTGTATATGTGGTTATATCCATTACACATTGCAACTTCAAGTTATCATACTCCAGAGATGGAAAGCTTACCTGCCGCCCTTCCCTGTTACTACCCTTCAGATAGCAATACTGAATAGGCAAAGTGTTTTTCTGGAGATCAGACTTAGAATATCTAAAAAGTTTAATAAATTAACACAAAGAATATGCATTTCAGGCAGACCAAGGGAACAAAATAAGCTAAAAACTCATAGTCCCTACACTCTTACTTGGAAGTTGCAGTAGTTTAAAGCTCATCATTACTCAGATCTACTGGTTGGGACTTCCCTCCATTGTCCCTTGCCACATGGACAAGATGCAGTCCCTAGGTAAAAGCTTAGCCCTGCATGGCATGTGGATTCCTGGTCAGAAGCTATAGAAAGAGACAGCTTCTTCCTAAAGTCCTGTGTTTAAATATCCTTGGTCGCACCATTCCCTTGGGGACAACCTTACTGTCCCAAAGGCAGAGTTTTCACTCTACCATTGTTTCAGGTGGATAGCCATGATGGCCTGTAGTAGAAGAGCAAGATTTGGGTCCAGTAGCACGTTAAAGAGTCAGAGTTCTCAAAAGCTCATGCCTTGGAAATCTAGTTTGTTTTTAAGGTGCTACTGGACCCAAATCTTGCCATTCTATCATCGTAGCCTTCCCAGCTTTATCGTTCTAGGTGTGGGGTGTCTAGGTGACAGGGTGTGGGGGGATAAACCATTTTCCTGCTTCAACCAGAGTCATTAGTATCTCCAGTGCTTGAGTCCTGTGTGACTGGAGTTTGATCACTCCTTTCTCTAACCCCCTCTTTTCTGCCAGCTATGAGTTTTCAGAGTTCATAGATAGAGTCACAAAAATTGAGATATTGGGGTAAATTCTTGGGCAGAGGGCATTTATCAACAATTATTAAAACTGCTGGTTAATTAATCAGGCAATTTCTTGTTTCTGTGGGTTAAAATGGTTTCTCAATAGCGCTCTACACACAACCCTTCCATGTGTTGTCTGAACACACAGAGGGAGAATGGGCATTAGCACATTGGCCCTATCTCTCACTCCCATGTGATCAGTAGGTCGTCTGCACTGTATGAATGAGTGAAGGGAGTATCTGTGCATATGGTCCCTTCCAATGATTGGGGCTGCTGCTTTCCAAATGTTGCTGATAACAGGAGGGAATAGTTACACAGACACTTCACTTCTTCTGCTCCCAAGCCAGTGATTACACAGAAGTGAGAGCAGCCCATAAGACAGCATATTCATACCTGCTCTCCCTTTTCACATATTCCATTGATGCGCAGAGTGATTGTGTGTACAGGACTAGTGTACTAGCTATTAGTTAACATTTTTATAACCCATTCCCCTGTGATATACGTCAGTTACTCAAATGTACCCTTCATTGCCTTTATAGGTAACTATCCTTCATAGATACTTTATAATGTTTTCACAAGACACAACACACAACATGAGAATTCTTTGGTGTCTTGGCCACGTACAACATATTACTGACTATTCTATAACAACTATAAGGAGCTATTTGCAGGTGCCTGCGGAAAGGTTTAGAATATTGTGAAGGATACTACAGACCACATACTGTGCATTTTGAGAGAAGACATATACTGTATAATCAAAGCTATTTGATCTTTCATAAATGAACAAGAAAGATACATTATCTTATTTTTTTTCCTCTGTAAATGTATCTGGGATTGGCCAAGCATATTAAATAATTTGACTTTTCCCATTCCTCACTAACATATTTGTCTTTCTATTTAAATCAAATGAATGATCAATAAGTGGTAGCTGTGAGAATATTGACTTGTTCTGGTTCTTTTTTTAGGCAAATATCTCACTAATACTATGCCTGTATATAACATTTGGTTAAAGCAATATCATTACTAGAGATCTCTAGCATCTTTTTCTAAATACCATGTAATGGTATTAATATATAATAACTGATTTTTAAGTCAAGGCTGTTGTGCATTTTAGGTGTTTTTATTCTTCCTGTAAGCTATTAAGTCATTATGGTACACATAGAAGATATATTTTATAAAGATGGTATCATTCCACAATACACAGGGAGTATAGGGAAATTAATAGACAAATATTTAATTCATATCCCTCATGCTGTTGTTTCTTACAATAAAAACAATGCCATTATACTGTTCTAAGTCTAATGGAGTCAATGGAATTTAAAGTGTGTAACTGCTTTAGTATGGTACACTAAGTTTCTCAAAGTAATGGGCAAACCTTCTTGGGCTCAGATGATGGAACAAATATGACATCATCTTCTCTGCTAGTTAGTAATGGCCTGTGCCCAGTGATAGGAAGAGTAAGAAATAAATAATGATGATGAAACATTGAAATGCTGAAGCTGTTGTGGAAAAGAGATATAAAGATGCCCTTTAATTGAACCCTCAGCAAATCAAGGGCATGGGAAGACCCTCTTCCTCAGGAAAAGAGGGCAATAATGTTCTCACATTGCCACCAAGCAGAGAAGAGTTCCAGCCATTTGGCTGAACTGTCAAACTGGACCAGAACGATGAATGTGTGTATGACCTTTGATGGCCAATAAAGCCACAGACTACATGTGAAACATACATAGGTGACAGACTGTCCTAGAGGTCCAATAAAGGATGTTTCCCCAGCTCAGATTTGGAGCAGGAGGAATCTACCCTGCAGCAGAAGGAGGTTAAAAGGAGATAATTGGAAGTGACATCATTGTACCAGCCACAAGAGTGCTCCTGCACTCCATGCAAGGTTGATTCAGCCCATTTGGGGCCAAAATTGGCCTTGAACGACACAATGATGTCACTTCCAGGAATGATGTCATCGCACCCCCTGGGAGCGTGCATACCACACATGTTCCTGGAGTGCCTGCCAGTGGCAGGCAACCTCTGAGGGCTTGCCACCTCCCATCGGTGGCAGATCAGTGAGCAAGGATGCAAATCTCTGGGAGTTTGCCCACCACTGGCGGACTCCTGGGAACCCTATACATCATAGAGTTTTTGAGGTTAACCTGGAAAGAAGAGAATTATGTAAGCTGCTTTGAGCCCCCACTGGGGAGAATAGCAAGGTATAAATTAAGTAAATAATAAATATAGCTGAAAATTGGAGGGGGCAGTTAAAAGGTAGGTTGCTGGGTGGGTAGAGAGAAGAGAAGAAAACGGAAAGCTGAGAATATGAGGCCTGCCAGAAGGAGAGAAATAGTGCAGGCAGCGGAATACAGGGCAAAGGAAGATGCTCCTGCAAATCCTAACAGTTTCCCCACCATGCAACTAGGCCCAGCCTGGCCAACACCACACAACTAGGGTAGACTGTTCCCTTGAAGAGGCTGCCAAGGGGAAGGAAGGAAGAAAAGCTAAAGACAGAGGGGCAAATAAAGCTAGGATAGTTGGTGGGTAGAAAGGAGAGAAGGAAGCAAGAAAAGTGGAGATGTCGTGGGAGCTTTCAGGGAACGGAAATAGTGGGGGAGGGGGAAATGAAATGTCTCTTGCAAGTCCTTGTGGATCCCGTTTGTTTCTATCTAATAGTCAAAAGCTGATAGTAATTAAAAGCTAGTGCAATCTATTGATGTAGACCATAACTTCTCACTTACTCGATTTTTGAAAATGAAACCCTAATGAGAGATTACACTGAGACACTGAGAGATCTCTGTCTTTTGGTGCTACACCTCTGAAGATGCCAGCCACAGCTGCTGGCGAAACGTCAGGAACTACAATGCCAAGAGGAACTGCGCATGCGTCGATCCGGTTAAGACGCTCCCGCAACTGCCTCCCGGAGAAATTTGTTATTAAGCTGCCAAGAAGAGAGATAAACTTTGAAAAACAGTCTGAAACAACTGAGGAAAAAGTGCCAGAGAACCAGAGAGGTCTTATTCTCTGTGAGCCTTTGGAGGTGAGATATATCTTTTGCTTCTATACTCCCTAGGCGTGGGCTGGGAGAGAAGGAGAGAAGTGTAAAATGGCGACTAAAAAAGAGCTGAAAGATTTAACACAGCTTATCACCACCTCGGAACAGAATGTTAGGGGTGATATTAAGGCACTCAAGAAAGACTTGAAACAGATGGCCTTAGAAATTAAGAGCATAAAAAATACTGCCGACAAGGCAGCCCAGAAAGCTGAAGCTAATGAGGCCAAAATTAAGGAACTGACTAGCAGATTAGCTTCTGTGAACGACCGTCAAAGGAGGAGAAACATTCGTTTATCTGGCATTCCTGAAGATATTTTAAAGACTGATCTGGAAGCAAGGTTAATTGAATGGTTTGAACAACATGAAATAAAAATTGGCCCGGAGGAAATAGAAAGAGCACACAGAGCTCTCCGTCCCAAACCTGGTCTGGGAGCAAAGCCAAGAGACATTGTTATGGCATTTGCAAGAGAGAAAACAAGAGATACTGTTTATAAATGGCTAAAAAGCCAGAAGGACCTACAGTTTAATGGCTCTAAAGTGATAATAAGACAGGACCTCTCTCCAGAGACGCTGCAGCAAAGAGCGTTGTTAAAACCTTATACTCAAAGACTCTTTGACAGTGGAATACTGTTTACATGGGGATACCCAGCGGTAATTTTGGTATTTAGAGAAGGTAAACTCTTGCGTGCAAGAAACCCAGAAGAGGCAAGGAGAATGATGGAGAGACTGGGAATTAGTACAGCGTAATTAGAACTAGAAAACACGGAGGAGCAAGAATCTGAGCAACAGGAAGCTTTTGACATTACTACAACTAGCACCGAAGAAGAAGAAGGGGAGTCGAACCAGTCGCTACAAAGCAAGCCAAAGCGCCTGAGAAAAGCCACTAGTCAATCTTAGGTTACATCTGGTACTTCACAATAAGGCTCTGTTTGAAGATATAGCACTGATGTTAATTTATTTTTGATTTTTTTCTTTTGAATGGAAAAATATGAAATAAGCAAGGTGGCTTCTATTGAAACATGCTTAAATTAAATAATAAGGGAGGAGGGGATAGGAACGCAGCCCTCAATTAAGCAACGAAGAGGTCAGGAGGCATATGCCACTTGTATACCCCTTAGGGGAGGCTCTTCAGGAAGGGGGAAGGGGAATGGGGGTGACCATCAAAGTAAGAAAGGACAGAAATGAGCACACATATATCAAACTTACAAAAGAGAATGGTTGAGATAATTAAATTACTTTCTTTGAATATAAATGGATTGGCTTCAGATCTAAAGAGATACAGATTAAAAAATTTGATTAAAAAACAGGGAATAAATATAGTATGCCTACAGGAAACCCATAAAGGTAAAAAAGATAAGAAACCTTTGCTGAATTCCCCATTATGGGAAACAAAGGTGGAGGCAAGAGGAACTAAAAAAGCAAGAGGGGTAGCTATCCTTGTACACTCAGGTTTAAAGATACAAGAATTAGATCAAACATTTGATTCAGAAGGGAGATATGTTTTTTGGAAATTCAAGCTGAACAACAGGAAGTTTACAATAGCTTCTATATACGCACCAAATACAGGTCAAGTAAGTTTCTTAAATAAGGTATTTCAGAAATTACAGAATTTCTATGAAGGGGAATTGGTTGTAGCAGGGGATGTTAATTACGACTTTAAGAAAAGTAAAACTTTGAAACTTCAGAAATGGAAATTGAAGGATGTATTTACTTATGGAGGGATAACACCACAACCTACATATTTTTCTAATAGATTTAGGACTTTTTCATATATTGACTATATTTTGATAAAGGAAACAAATGAGACAGAGGTGGTGAAAACAATAACTGAACCTATATGGATTTCGGATCATGCTCCTTTGATAGTGCAACTTAAATTAAGCGAAGATCAGAAAGAGAATATCTGGAAATATAAGGCTAATATGCCGTTAACAGAAAAGGATCGGATGGACTTAAGAAGAGATATAGAGCTCTATTTTAGAGAAAATAGGAACTCAGTTATGGAAGAAGTGCTCTGGGATGCTGCTAAAGCCGTCATAAGGGGAGTTTATATTGCTAAAGAAATTAGAATTAGAAGGGAAAACAATAAGGAAAGAAGCAGGAAAGTAAGTGAAATTATACAAAAACAAAAAGAATTGCAGGAAAACTACAGTAGACAGACTCAAGAACTCCTAAAAAAACTTAAAAAAGAGCTAGAGAATTTAGACTCTTTATCTATGTGGAAGAAAGAAATATTAGTGAAAAATGAATATCACAGAATCAATATAAATACAATGAAAAGAATGGCCAATTATTTAAAGGCAAGGAAGGAAAAGCAAAACATTGGATGCATCAAGGGGGATGGGGATAAACAGCTTTTTAAAAATGCTCAGATAAGAGAGGAATTTGCTAAATTTTATCAACAGTTATTTAAATCTGGAGAAAATCAAAAATTTGATGAACAATTAGACAACAATTTAACGACAGAACAGAGGGAGAGCCTGAATAAAGATATCACACGACAGGAAATAGCAGAAGTATTAAAGGGTCTAAAAAATAGAAAATCCCCTGGTTTGGACGGATTCACTGCAGACTATTATAAAGAAATGGCGGAGTTACTGATACCAGAAATGCAAAGATTATTTAACTATATATTAAAAGAAGGTAAAATGCCAGATTCATGGAAGAAAGCTGAGATCCTTCCAATTCTAAAACCCCAGAGAGACCCTCTAGATACAAATTCTTATAGGCCAATTAGTTTATTGAATCAAGATTATAAATATTCGTGAAAGTTCTAGCTAATAGATTGGAAAAACACTTACCAAAATTAGTTAAGGAAGATCAGTATGGTTTTGTCAAGAATAGATTTATAGCCCATCCATTGAGAAATATACTAAATGTTTTGTCTGATAAAGAAAAGAAAACCCTAGCTCTACTAAAATTAGACGTTTATAAGGCGTTTGACACCTTAAATCATAATTATTTAATGCAGGTATTGGAGAAATTTGTTTTTACTGGACCGTTCCTAAATACTATAAGGGAAATTTATAGGGGCGGTAAAGCAGTTATTAGAATAAACAATAGACATACTAGAGAAATTTCAATCCAGAGAGGAGTAAAGCAAGGTTGCCCATTATCCCCGATGCTATTTGCATTAGCAATGGAACCCCTAGCAGATAGGATTCGAAATAGTGGTAGAATTCAGGGATTTCAAATAGGTAAGGAAGAACTTAAGTTAAATCTCTTTGCAGATGATATTTTGCTGACAATAAGTAATCCGCTACAGGCAATAAGAGAATTGCTAGTTATTTTAGAAGATTTCAAGTCAAGCTTGGGGCTTGGTGTCAATATTAAGAAATCTGAAATAATGTTTCTTAACGTAGATAGGGAAACTAAAAGAGAGATATTAGTTTTAACAGGGATGAATTCAGGAGTAAGTAAAATTAAATATTTAGGAGTATACCTGGCTAGAAACATAGAGAAGCTACAAAAAATCAATTATAATAAGGTTTGGACAAAGATAACAAAGAAATTGAAGGATTGGAAGAATAAACATTTGAGTATTTTAGGGAAAATTAGAGCAGTTAAAATGTTTATATTACCAAAGATGTTATACCTACTTCAGGTACTCCCAATAGAACTTGACCAGAAAGATATAGGGAAATGGGATGAAAATATTAAAAATTGGGTGTTCGGCCGGAAAAAAGCAAGAATCTCAAAAAAATTGGTATATGCGCCCCAAGATGATTTAGGATGGGGACTCCCACATCTGCAAGCCTATTATGATGCATTCCAGTTGAAAGCATTGATGGAGCTAGAATGGAGGAAAGGGGACAAGTGGGCAAGATTTGAATCTGCAATCAATAAGGGAGCAGGTAGCTAAGGTATTTATACTAGAGATCTGCAAAAGGAGATAAGGCAAACAAAGGGCCCAAGAAAAATAGCCTTGATTGCCTGGAAGAGGTGGAAAACGGCTATGATGCCACAGAACTCAAAATGGACTCCACTTAAGTATATCTGGGAGAAGGAGATGAACCCGAAATTTTGGGAAGATCTTAAGGCGGAAGGTATAACTAGAGTGAAGGATATGTATAATGGTCAAGGGGATTTGTTACCACTTCAGGAATTGAATCAAAAATTGGGGGAAAGATATTGGCTAAATTTAAGGGGGTTATACCATTTAATTAAACAAGATAAATATAAAGAAACTATTAAAAGGGAAGACAACAATATAGAACACACATTATATGTGGATGAAATTAAGAAAGGGCTGGCAGGGAAAATCTACCTTGAATTGGTGAGGGATAAGGAGTTTATGTTTAGAACTTTAAAAAATAAATGGAATAAAGAAAAACAAATAACTTCTGAGGAGGTTAATAAGTTAATGGTGAATTTGAAGGCAATTAAGCTAGAAAAGTATAGAGAACTTGAAAGAAAGATAATCATGAAGTGGTATAGAACTCCTGCCCAATTGGCATACATGTTTAAAGGGATGAAACCTAACTGCTGGCATTGCAATGCAAAAGAAGGGTGGTACTCCCACTTATGGTGGGAGTGTCCAAAGGTTATAGATTTTTGGGAAAAGGTACGGGGGAAAATAGCATTGGTATGTAAGGTCAACCTTAATATAGATGTAGATCTATTATTCATGGGTGTATTGGGAAACATTAGAATTGAGAAACAAAACCAGGATATTTTCAAAGCAATGTTATTAGCTGCACATGCAGTGATTGCATACGGTTGGAAGGAGAAGTTAAAATGGACCTTAGAAAGATGGAATGATTACTTGTATGAATATATTCAATCAGATATGTTGGAATGTTTAAAAAAAGATAAGGCATGGGATGGAAAAATGGAGGAGATAGAGAAATGGGCTGCATATTTTCAATGGGTATATAATGGAGAAGCCAATACAACTATATTTGGAAAATTGGAAAAAATGTGCTCATGGCTTAAAATTTAATTTGTAGTTATAGGATGGCCACCATGTGGGGGGGGGAGGGTTACAAAAGGGGTAAAAGATGTATCATAGGAGAACTGTGACTGTATTGAAATGTAATAATATGTGATGCATTAATTAAAAAAAAATTAAAAAAAAAAGGAACTACAATGCCAAGACCACGGCAATACAGCCCGGAAAACCCACAACAACCATTGAAACCCTAATGCATTAAAAGTAAATTGTGACTGTATGTTAAATAGAATCAGATCAGGCTAGCGGTAAATCAGCCATGTGATAACCCTTTCCCCCCTGAGCAAGGAAACAGTCACAATCTATTGTGATTGGACTGGAAGGAAGTCCTGAGCTGCCTATTGTAATGGTAGGATGAAAGGACTTGTAGTAGATGCTTCAAAGCTTGTGAGGCAGCATGTGGGAAGCTGAGAAACCCTCCAACAATGAAATGACGGTTAGTATTTTTAACACTTTATAGCCACAAGAAAGCAAAGCTACTGTGTGGTGGCCAAACAACTGAAACCATCCTTAGTGATGAATGTGAAGATGTTCAAACCATTTTGCATTAGATAGGCTTACTGTACCAAATCCAATGCAATAATTAAGGCAGAAGAATTTTTTTTAAAAAAAACATTTTTATTGGATAGGTTGAAAAAACATAATCACTTCAATATCTCTTTCTTCTACAAAATACATATTTCATCCCAACCCATCCTTCCCCTCTCCTCCCTTCTGACCTCCAACAGCACTTATACCCTTTAATTCATACAATATTCCCTCTAATTCTATTATTTCTCATACTCTTCTAAGGTAAAGTTACAGTCAATATAAAAATCAACAGATTACACAGTGCTCATCAAAAGTTGTCCATGGACCACAATTGGTCCTTTACATCCCATTCTTTTCCAAATAATATTTACATTTTTTCCAATCCATCAAAAAATCATTTAAGCTTTGCTCTTTTAACTTTCTAGTTAGTTTGTCCATTTCCAAGTTTGTCCATTTCCAAATTAAGGCAGAAGAATTAATGATCTTACCATAACAAATGAAATGAGTGAACAAGAAATAAATAGAATGAGTTTGTGGCAGTAGACATTTTAAAACAGACAAATGAACATACAGAAAAAGCTGTGATTAACCCATAGATTTGGTATCATACTGGAGCTTTTAAATAAATGAAGATATTTATTCTGCAAATACTTTTGCATGGTGCAATTGTTCTTTAGCTGTCACACACTGTAATCTGGATATGGTAGGGTAATTTGTGAGGTTTGGTGGAAAGATGCTCTTGTTTTGACCAGAAGGTCACATTAGATAAATCTTCCATTCCCTTCCAACTACATGGTACAATTCAGATACATTAGTTGTGGCAGAACAGCCACACTACCTAATCTATGAAGCTCAAAAGGGCTAAGCCTGGAATGTAGTTACTTTGTACCTCAGCATTGTCTAACCTCATGGGCTGGCTGATGAGGATGGCATGGGAAGTAGCTGTGTCAGTGGCCCTGTCCACATAACAGCTTCCTTCAGAGGAAACAGCCTAGCTACAGTGGTTCCCATTGTTAGAAGTCAGACCCCTCTCTCATACTGAAAGGGCAGTTTATCGATTTGAAATATCATAAACTCCTTGCCAGAAGTCCCAGACACTGCTTGGCCCCAGTCACTTTAACACTTTATAGCCACAAGAAAGCAAAGCAACTGTGTGGTGGCCAAACAACTAACTGAACAGCCCCCATGTGCCAGAGAGAGGTAGAGATAACAAGGCTTCCTGAGGAAATATCTCATCAACGTCCTTATGTGCTTCCCCCCACCCATCTAATCTAATCTGGCTATTCAGTACTTATCTGATAGCCTTCTTATCCGATATTTACCAGGATATCAAGCTATACTTTTAACTATAGTCCACCCCAAGATAGACATATCATGCCTTTCCCAACTTACTGTCCTACCTCCCGACAAGCCATTAAGGTGTTATTTCTGGAAGCAAGACATCAGTTTTGCTCCAAGGAACATTTTGCCCTATAACTGGGGTGTCCAGCCATATGCTCAATGCGTACGTGCCCTGGTACCTACACACGCACCCCCACTCTGTTGGGCTTCTTCTCATAAAGAAGCTCTGGACATTTTTCTGTTCCTTCACAGACCTTCTTCTTCCCTCTATGACTAGTAAATATCACAGTTTCCCCGAAACTGTTTTCCCATTTCCTCACATTTTTCCTAGTTAGCTCTGTTTGTATGCCATGTGTGATTTTCTGCACATTTGACTTTCATTGCTATTAATAAAGAAACCTTTCCTGTAGAACATCTGCCTGTTTATTTGAGAGTTCTCAGAGTGAACAATCCTGGTATACATAGGTGGAGATTTCCCCTCTCACCACATCTCCTTTAATGCTAATTCCCCCAACTCACAAGGAGACCTCTCTATTAGGGGCAACACCATGACATTGCTGCTAGCACATAAATCATGCCTAGGAACCATGGAGTGCCTGAAGTCTGAAAAGCAGCTGTTAAAAGTTATGAAGGGCAGCTGTTTAGAGCCAGATAACTCAGCATGACTTACCAAGAAAGTTATGCAGCATCTGCATGGGTCACACTGGGATAAAGAGAGGACATCACCAGGCTCTTAGGTCATATTTTTCCCACAACAGTCTGCCCACCAGATTTTTACTACTTTGTTACATCTATTGTTTATAAAATATGCATCTTCTTTCTTGTTATAACATTATAAGTGGTGCCACTGACACAAAAACTAAGGTCTAGAACAGGAAACCATCTAAATGTGGTACATTATGGTCTTTATCCTCTGAAGGCAGTATGATAAATAGGTCTCCTCAAATGTTTCATCATTTTACTGCAGTACTTTGCTTCATTTGCAGGAAATATGTCTTGAGGGGGCTTGGCTTTTTATTTTGAAGCAAACTTCTTCGATGGGTGGGTTTACATGGTTCTGTTTCCTCTTTATGAAAACTTAAAATTTATTTTATCTAAGAATATGTTCTCATTTCCGTTTTAGGACAATTCTGATAACAACTGTTGTTGTCTCAGCAGAGGCTTGAGTGAGCCCAAGTTCATGTCGATAAAGTGGCTGTTAGCTTCTCAGTACTTAAGACACACTATTATAGAAATTGTTTAAGATACTATAGATGTAGAGATAATTCATATGGGATACAGAATGCATCAGTGGCAGAAGCAACCTAGCATTATTAACCTCTACCAGAAATTATTTACAGACAGTCTGAAAGCACAGAGGAAAGATATGTTGAGGGATTATTTATACCATATCTGTATTATACCTCTGCATTATTTATACTGTATTTGGAATATTGGTATCTGAAGACAACTAACATTGAGTCCCTGAAATAATGCCTGCAGTAAAGTACTCATATTGCCTTCACCAATACCCACAACTAAAGCTCAAAAGACATTTTCGGCATATTAATAATCAAACAGATATTCAGAAATGTTGTTCGTTCATGAATCATATTAGCCACATTTGAGATTTTCAAGGTTAACTATCAGTTTAGTCCTCTTTGACACACTATAAACACCAGTAGCATTGACAACAGTGGAGTGGTGCTGAATTCACAATGATGTAAGTATGCTGAACCCAGACCTAGGTTTGTTGCAAATGTAATATGTGATATTAATGTTACACTGTAATTTGCAGATAACCACGACTGAAATCACATGCATATCATACATATAATTATACACAATTTCTGGCTAATTTTTTTCTAGCAGTATAGTAGATATAGTAGAATTGCTCTGATTGTTCTATTTTATTTCAGTCATAACTAGACATGGGCACGAACAGGAAAAAAAACCCTGAACAGGCTGTTTCTTGTTCCTTGCTGATGACGAACACAAACAGACGAACAGAAATGAACATGTCCTGTTAATGAACATGTTCGTGTTCACTGTTTGTTGGTGCCAGAGTGGCACCCTTAGCACTTAGAGAGCCCATATTCTCAGGGAATGTGCAGCAGGCTCTCCTCCAGCCTTCACCCAAGTTCGGTCAAGAATGCAGTATGGATCTCGGAGTTATACATTCCCAAATTTGACATCCCCAAGAAACTCCCATTCAATACAAACAGAGCCACCCTCCCTCTCCAGTTCACTTTGGCCCCATGCAGTGGACCTGAAAGTGGGCTGCCTCCCCTCTCGGGGGGGGGGGGGTCTTGCCACTGGCCGGTGGCACCGCCAATGTGCCTGCATGCCAGGCCTCCTGGAGGGTACCTTCCATAGGGTCAACAAGGTGGTTGATGTCTGCTTCTGTCGGGCCTGGAGGGCTCAGGGAGGTGGTGTGGGGCCACCTCCCCTCTTGGGGGTGGGGGGTCTGGCTGCTGGCCAGCGGCACCCCCCATGTGCCTGCCTGCCAGGCCTAATCTCATTCCTGGTGGAGGTTGGAAGGTGGATTATGTTGGCAGCTGCCAGGCCTGGCAGGCTAGGAGAGGTGGCATGGGGCTGCCTCCCGTGGAGGGGTCTGGCCGCTCACTGGCAGCACCCCTCATGTGTCCACCTGCCAGGCCTAACCACTTGTTATTCCCAGTGTAGGCCAGAAGGTGGGTGATGAGTGTGGCCGCCAGGCCTGGCGGGCTAGGGGAGATGGCATGGGGCTGCCTCCCCCAGAGGGGGCGGGGGTCTGGCCACTCGCTGGCAGCACCCTCCATGTGCCCGCCCACCAGGCTTCCTAGAGGGTACCTTCTGGAAGGTATAAAAGCTGGGTGATGTCGTTGGCCACTGCAGACCAAAATGACCCAGCTACAATCTGCTAAGAAATTCCCCCAGCAAGACAAGTTGGTGTATATGGAGGTCTCATACACACAAATATACAACCTGGCAGGTCAGACAACGACATACGTTCACCCGATGGGGCACTTCACAGCACTGGGTCTGATGGTGTTGTCTGCACCTCGCGTGGTGTGGCGCCTGGACAAAACACACCAGCTGGACATGCATGGAGCATTGGATGCCCCTCCAGTGTTGAAGCAGAGGCTGCCTCCAAGATGACCCACCCTCCTGCCATCACGGAAAGGATGGCATTGTGGGACCCATTCCCCCTTCCTCGGCAGGAACAGCAGGTGCCATTGATTGGGGCCACTATGCAGGACAACTGCATGTGCCACAGTTCCTGAGCTGCCCTTGGTGCCTAAACCCGTCATCTGTTCACACTAACCACCTTCCTGCCTTCACGGAAAGGACATGAGTTGTGGCGGGACCCATTCCCTCCAGTCAGAGGGGAGAGCCGGTGGCATGGACAGGGGGCACTGTGTTGCACTACCATCTGCAGAACAGCAGATGAGCTGGGCCTGTTGCTGAGAAGTGGCAGCAGCAGACACCAACCACCTTCCTGCCTTTGCAGAAAGGAGAGCATGGGGTGGGACAAGTCATTGGGAAGGGTTGAGGCAGTTCCTGAGAGGGAGAGGAGGAATGAGGGAAGATGAGCTGTTCAGGGAGAGGGGGACCAAGGGGTTCCAGCTGCAGTAAGGATCCGGAGCTGGAAGTCCCGTTGAGAGGAACGGGTGGACCCCGATCCGACAGTGGCTGCTGACATGTCCCACCTTCCTGCCTTTGCGGAAAGGACGGAGTTACGGGACCCATTCCCCACTGCTGGGAGAGGACAGCAAGTGCCTTGGATAGGGGGCACCATGATGTTCAACCTCACGAGGAACAGCAGTTGAGCTGTTCCTCGTGGCCCAAAGCAGCAGCAGCCAACAGCACTCATGTTCCTGCCATCACAGAAAGAAGGGGATGCGCAGGACAGGAGAGGTTGGAGGGAAGGGTCGGAGGGGTTCCATCCAGAGAGGGAGAGGTAGAAAGAATAATGTGGAGCTTTTCAGGGAGAGGAGGACCAAAGGTTACCCAGCGGAACAGGAAGGATCGAGAAGACCCAAACATAGGAGAGCCCTCAGCCGAGAAACCCACTGAGCTTGCCTCTGGACCTTTGCAGCCCCAGGATCGGAGGGGGGCTAGAGTGTAACACCAACACTCCCAGATATCTGACCAGCTCAGGCACTAATAATTATCTAGGTGAGCCCTCAGCAGAGGTGCCCCCCCCCCAGCTTGGCGCCTGGACTGGGAAGCCATGGTGGTACAAATGCCCGTGCCTTGATGAGTCCTCCTGAGCCCTAAACCTCACTGTTCTAAATGGCACTGTCCCCGACCCCGAGGGAACAACCTGTGCAGGAGCGGCCTGCCTGACCATCCCACTCCTACCCGACCCAAACGTGCCAGCCTTCATTTGAGATACCCGCTGGACTCAACAGGCAAGGGTGCATGGCAATGGCATGGAGAACCAAGGGGCAAGATGCTTTAGTAGCCTGCAGAAGCCAACGCACTCCACTACAGAAAGGGGCAAGCCATGTAGGGCAACCATTTCTGCCAATACACTAGGGCCCGCCTCCTGAACCCTCAACCTCGCCGTTCTAAGCAGCGCTGTCCTAGACCCTGAGGGAACAACCTCAGTGAGTGCAGCCTGCCTGAGTGCTCTGCTTCCAACAGCATCACCCTCAGGGCAAGGATTCTTGCTTGGGTTGGATTCTGGTGACCCTCCCACTGATCCCTGCTCAGAAGAGCTGGTTCCCTTTCTCCTTCCAACGGATGTTTTGCTGGGCAAGGACGGAGAACACAGGCTCGGGTGGTACATCTTCAGGTGCCTAGTCAGGGCTGTTGATGACAGGTGCTTCAGGTTTTTGCCCCTGCGCACCAGGACATGACAGGCACGGCACCGCACCACACAGGGGTCATTAGGAAGGGCCCGAAAGCGCCTCCATACAGAGGCATTGAAACGTGGACGACTAACTATCCCAGGGGAAGGAGGACAAATGGTTACAGGCTGTGCTGTGGAGCTGGCCACGGACAATGGAGTGAGGGGTGGACTGCAGGCAGGGACACCACCGAGAGTTTCAGATAGGGATAGGAGGGATATTTCATAAAACTCAAACCATTCCTCCAGGGATCTGTCACCCACCCCCTCTTCAAAACGTTGAGAGAGATCCTCTCCCCCCCCAGGGGAAAGACCTCTTTATCTCCTACACAGCCTCCACAGGTGAATCTGGGGGAGCAGGAGTGCTCTCTTCTGCCCCAGAGCCACACCCAGTAGTGCTTGCCATGAAGAACCTTTGCACTATCCCACACGACCACCCGTGGCCACCACAAGATGAAGACTCATTGTGCCACCAAACTAGAATTAAGGAGGACAGAAAAGGAGAGAACACAGCCAAGGTGCCCACAGAGCTTGGTCCCAGAGCGTGGCAGCAGCCCTGGAACCAGAGGCTGGGGCTAGAGCCCTAGCCCAGCACACCAAGCACTGATACTGATAATAATAATAGTCAAGGTGAGCCCTCAGCCGAAGTACCCACAGAGCTTGGCCCCAGAGCCTGGCAGCAGCCCTAGAACCGGAGGCTGGGGCTAGAGCCCTAGCCCAGCACACCCAGAAGCCTGACCAGATCAGGCACTGATACTGATAATAATAATAGTCAGGGTGAGCCCTCAGCCGAGGTGCCCGCTGAGCTTGGCCCCAGGGCTTGGCAGCAGCCCTGGAACCAAAGGCTGGGGCTAGGGCCATAGCCCAGCACACTCAGAAGCCTGACCACCAGATCAAGCACTGATGATGATGATGATGATGATGATGATGATGATGATGATGATGATGATGATGATGATGATGATGATGATGATGATAAGTGTGAGCCCTCAGCCGAGGTGCCCACTGAGCTTTACCCCAGGGCCTGGCAGCAGCCCTGGAACCAGAGGGGATAGATCCCTATCCCACCCACCACACACAGAAAAAATTCCAGCTCCAATGCACTCTCCCTCTCTCTCTCCCAAAAGGCTATCAACAGTTCTGTCCCATTCCACTGCTTGCTGAAAGTGAAAGCCAGAACTGGGAGTGCAGCAGAGGTTTCATTGCCCATGGCCACAGAACACCCCCCTCCTCCCTCCCTCCCCCCTGGTGTCTGCTCCCATGTTACCAATTGTAACCAATTTGCAGCTCCACACTTGGAAGGAAGACCTGCCCATCAAGCTACGTTGGGCTTTGATTGGGGTGTCCAGGGTGACAGAGGGAGTGCAGACAGAGTTCAAGCAGTCCCTCCCTCCGTTGCCGAGGCAATTGATTGAAGGCGCCTGAATGTCTGGCTGTCTGGCTTCCCAAACAGCGGCTGAACACAATGAGCGAGGCTTGTGTCGACCACCTGTTCGTCTGGGATGGCGCCTCATGAACGGCCCGTTCGCGAACAGATGAACAGGCTGTTCATGGGTTTTCCCCATTTGCAATACTTTTCGTGCCCATGTCTATTCATAACGAGTGGTAAGTTTAATCATTAACAAAATATCTACTTAGTAAAATGTGTTCAAGATATTATTTAAACTGAAAACACAATAGTCTGAGCCTGCTTGATATGGCCTAGTAAGGATTAGACATGGGCACGAACCACAATTGTTGTGATCCGCTCAGGGTGGATCACAACAAAGCTTAAAAAAACACTACACAATTAATCAACATTATCATTAAAAACATAAAATAGTACATATCATTCATTTAAAAATATACTACATCTATATAAGTATAAAAACAAAGAACATAGCAGCACGTAATTTAGACGCTCACCTTTCACCATCTATAGAGCATTTTTCAGCAAAATATGTGAGAGATGGGAGGTGACATATTTAACCCCCCATTCCGCCTAGCATCAACCGTATGCCTGGTGGAACAGCTCCGTCTTGCACGCCCAGCAAAATGCTAACAGATCCTGCCGGGCCCTGGTCTCATAAGACAGAATGTTCCACCAGGCTGGGGCCAGGGCCAAAAAAGCCCTGGCCCTGGTCAATGCCAGGCGGGCCTCCCTAGGGCCAGGGATCTTTAATAGATGACCAAAACCATGAGGTTCGTGGGTTTTAAATGCCCTTTTCAGCTGCTTGCAAGCAGCACTTCCCTTTAAATGACCAGTGGGCAGGCGGGGGGGAATCCCCAGCCCCAGCCCCACACTTACCTTGTCTTCTTTGTGGCCTCCTCCCCATCCTCCCACGAGGGGCAGGAAGGCCGTTTTTGGGCTCCTCCGCCGCTGCACCAGCCCACAGAGCAGCAAAGGAGGCGTGGCCATTTGAGGGGCAGGAAGGCCATCTTCGGCCTCCGCCGCCCTGTGGACCTGCAAGGCGGTGGAAGAGGCCAAAAACAGCCTTCCCGCTCCTCAAATGGCTGCTGCCATTTGATTTACCAGCATTTATATGCTTGATGTTTGATTTAACTGTGTATTTTAGACGCAAACCAAAACAGTTTGCAGCAATGACTACGGAGTGGGGGAGAGAGATCCATCAGGTTGCATGACAACTTGCATGCATGAAAGTTGATTGTACTGCGGTAGGAAGGAGTACAGCAACCCTTCAAACAGCACTGAATGAGTTGCAAGCTGTTAAACTGCTCATCCCCAAATCAGCTGCTATATCACAGAATACAATAAAAACCAACAGGTGTTAGAACATCCCTATAATAAAAATCAGATTGTATGAAATACACAATATCTGTGCATTTGCTTACAGGACACCATTACAGAACATAACTACATTTCTTCTCTCTGGAGTCCTTAGCGCCTCAGTGACATCCTTGTTATCTCTGAAAATTTAATCTTATTTGCATCTGGTAAAAACAGATGAATTCATATGGAATTCATATGTAAATTTGACTCAGTCAGGCTGGGATTGAATAGAGACTACGAATGGTTATCTCATTATCAGAAGTAACTGACTTCCTTAACAGAAGCAAACTGATCTCCATATCAGAAGCTACTGTTTGCATCTACTCCACCCTCCCCTCTCCACCTATATATCTGACCAGTTTCTTCTTGCCCTCCATGCATCTGACGAAGAGAATTGTGATTCTCGAAAGCTTATGCTACAATAAAGTTGGTTAGTCTTAAAGGTGCTACTGGATTCTTTTTGATTTTGGTAAAAACAGTGATCTTGCAAAGTAGACCTTAGGACCAAGTTTAGCTCCAGATCGCACATTCTGTGTCTCTAAATAGAACTTTACTGGTTTTTTTCTGTATTTAAACACTACTTTATGTGTATTCTACCCCTCAAAGATATCACACCCCGTTTTCTTAGTCTCATTGCTGATATAGCTACATTTACCAGGGATGCCACAGATTTCGTGGCAAGGATGTTATACAGGAGTTCAACAGCTGTGATCACACATGAGCTGCAACTTGAATACATATTCATATCTACCCTGAATAGCAGTTTAACAGTTTTGTAGCTGTGGTGGTAGAGATTCATTACCTTGAGGTGGCATTTTATTCCCTTACCATGTTTAATCTCACCCCAACTAACAAAAACCAAGGCTTAGAAGGTTTGGCAATATTGTTCTGGTTGCTTAGCAAAAATCTTTCCTAAACATCCCTTAACCAATGGTGTCGATTTTTTTTTTGATCCACACTCTAGTGCCTGATTCAGAATTAGATATATTGATAATATGTCTGGGGGCACTTTCCAGAAGTAGATGCAGACTGTTGTTATATAATCATGGAGAATAATCTCTCCCCCTTTCTCTAACATGCACATATACATGGAATTTTCCATTCCTGCCTGTCTGTGAGAGGAATCCTTTGACATTCTCACACAACTCTCTCAATTGTATTTGAACAAGACAAGAACCTGCTATATGTTTAGGGCATGTAGATCATGCCCTCTGTGGTCACAATTACAGTCTGTACTCACGGTATTTAGAAATACATGTATATGTGCTTAAATGGAAAGTGCTAGTTTGCGCAAATTTGCAGATTAAAATGAGTTGCTCAGCATTAGTTTTCCTGTTGCCTGGATCTCGGCCTGTTTTACTTTGCTGATGGCCTCCAGGCAACCACCTCAGGTGGACACAAGGCCATGACTAGGGCAGAAGGGTATTTTAATCAAACATGTATTCTGCTACAACAGGTTTGAATTATTTAACATACTGGAAAATATACCTGTTAACAGCCAAGGCTATATTATACATTTTCTTTCATTAACTGCAAGATAACAACTCTGTTATTATACAAGACAGAAGCAAACAATGACACAGGATCCCTCCTCCCCTTTCCCTCTGTTATTTTTTACTTTGCTGTTCCCTTTTTTCTCCGAGTGTGGGCTTCTGTTTTCTCTGTTCCTGGAATAGCTTTAATTTCATACATTGCTAGACTTACTGCAATGACTGTAAAAATCAGCATATTCTGACACACATTGTTTAACTACTTCTTTTTTAAAAAAATAATAAATTATGGCTGCAGGCTTCCTGCTTCAAGAAAACGAAAGAACAGGCACAATATCTAGTTTTGTACTTTTGTATACATACAGGTATGGATTGTATAATGCCTGGAACAAAGGCAGGCAGAACTCACATGTCTTTAATAATTGTGGACAAAGGGGAAGTTTTGGGAACTGTAGCTTATGCATAGGGATGAGCAAATGTTCCCTGTTCTTTTTATACTCTTTTTTTTTTGGTTCTCCACTTTTCGCTGTCAGTATTGCAGATTTGTTTGCACTGTGCATGAATGTCATATGGCTATATGCAATTTATATGTACAATGTACATATAAATATTGGGTAATGCTGGTTTATAAATGCAAAACAGCATTGAAAAACATTTGTGAGCAAAACTCTGTGCAAGGAAAATGAAAATGGAATGTAAAATAAATAATCAAAGGGTTGTGAGGAAGAAAAAAATCCAAAAGGAAATTTTCAGGTAAAAACAACTAGAATGAACAATTCAAAAGCATCTTACTATATAATTGAGTAAGCGTGTTTCAGACAACTCACTTTCTACCCTGGTGCACCACCAGAGGGTGCTGCTGCAGAGGAAAGCCCAGGTAACTCACTATATTGCTCCAGAAAACATGCCATGGTGGGAAGCCCAGGCAGGGAAGGGGAGCGGAGCAGGTGGCAATGCCCTCCCCATGACTTAACTCAGCTGCTATTAGCTGTGGAGCAGATGGCAATGCCCACCCCCGCCTTAACCCAGCTGCTTTTAGGAGCAGAGCAGGTGGCAATGCCTTCCCCCCACCTTAAACCAGCTGATATTAGGAGCGGACCAGGTAGCAATGACTGCCCCCTGCATTAACCCAGCTGATATTAGGAGTGGAGCAAGTGGCAATACCCACCCCCCTTCAGCCAGCTGGGATCAGGAGCCGAGCACGTGGCAATTCCCATACTCTGCCTTAACCTAGCTGTTATTAGGAGCAGAGCAGGTGGCCCCCCACCTTAACCTGCCAGTATTAGAAGCATAGCAGGTGGCAATGCCCACCTCCCATTTTAACACAGCCAGTAATAGGAGTGGAGCAGGTGGCAATGCCCACCCCCATCTTAACCCAGCTGGTATTAGGAGTGGAGAAGGTGGCATTGCCCATCCTCCACCTTAACACAGCATATATTAGGAGCGTAACAGGTGGCAATGCCCACCCCCGCCTTAACTCAGCTAGTATTAGGGGCAGAAGAGGTAGCAATGCCCACCCCCACCTTAACACAGCCAGTAATAGGAGTGGAGCAGGTGGCAATGCCCACCCCCATCTTAACCCAGCTGGTATTAGGAGTGGAGCAGGTGGCATTGCCCATCCCGCACCTTAACACAGCATATATTAGGAGCGTAACAGGTGGCAATGCCCACCCCCGCCTTAAGTCAGCTAGTATTAGGGGCAGAAGAGGTAGCAATGCCCACCCCCACCTTAACCCAGGTGGTATTAGTAGTGGAGCAGGTGGCAATGCCTGCCCCCCTTCAGCCAGCTCAGATCAGGAATGGAGCGGGTGGTAATGCCTGCCCCTGCCTTAATCCAGCTGGAATTAGAATATACGTTAGAATATACTGCCGCCCAGACCGGGTCTTCGAACTAATGAATTCTCCGTGGTTTTGCCGTGTGAGTATGTTTGTAATAGAAGGAGAGAGGTTTTTGAAGAGAACTCATTGAATTTTGGGATGGTTCTTGAATGTTTGTATGCATTTTTAATAGAGCGGTTACTCCTGAGGAAGCTTTTGTGAAATCTGTGCTTCAGCCGGCCTCAGATTGGGTGCTGAAGAAGATCGCTTTGCCAACTTCAACCCCGCGGCTTTTCTTACCATTGGGAGGAGACGGTATAACACATAGTTGAAGGAAGAAATGACAACGGAGACAGGATATGGACATTAAATTAACTTTATTACACCCGGTTGTTCTAGTAGAGTGAATTTAAACTGTACATGAATTGTTGCTGCTATATTGTGATTGATTGATTGTACTTCTGAGGAATTGTTTACAATTGTTATCTTGCAGTAGCTTTGTTAATAGCACTTGCACTTTAAATATTGAAAATTCATATAAAAATTTATCTAAGTAATTGTGTAATATTGTTGAATGCTTCCCGTGGGCTAGTCCCAGCATCTTTGCTGGAATTAGGAGTGAAGCAGGTGGCAATGCTGACCCCCACCTTATCACAACTGGGATTAGGAGCAGAGCGGGTGGCAATGCCCACCCCGTGCCTTAACCAAGCTGGTATTAGGAGTGGAGGAGGTGGCAATGCCCACCCCCACCTTAAGCCAGCTGGGATCAGGAGCAGAACAGGTGGCAATGCCCACCCTTGCCTTAACCTAGTTGGTATTAGGAGTGGAGCAAGTGGCAATGCACACCCATTCCCTTAACTCAGTTGGTATTAGGAGCAGAGCAGGTGGCAATGCTCACCCCCTCACTTTAACCCAGGTGGCATTAGGAGCAGAGCAGGTGGCAATGCCCAACTCCCTTCACCCAGCTGGGATCAAGAGGAGAGCAGGTGGCTATGCCCACTATCTGCCTTAACCCAGCTGGTATTAGACGCAGAGCAGGTGGCAATGGCTACCCCCCTTCACCTAGGTGGGATCAGGAGCAGAACGGACAGCAATGCCCACCCCCTTCACCCAGCTGGGATCAGGCTTGGAGCAGGCAGCAATGCCTGCCCCCCCCCCTTCACCCAGCCATAATCAAGCATGGAGCAGAAGGCAAAGCTTGTTTTTCCTTTACCCGGCTTAGATCAGGAGTGTAGCAAGTGGCAATGCCTGCTCCCCTTTACCTGGGCTGTATCTGACGTGCAGCATGTAGCAAAGCCCACCACGCATTCATGTTGCAGAGATCAGGTGTGTAGCAAGTGGCAATGCCCACCCCCCTCCTTCACCGACCGGGATCAGTGATGGAGGAGGAGGGAATGCCTGCCTGCCCACTCTTCCCTTTCTAGAGCCTGTTGCATTTTTTCCCATAACGGGCTTTGTTTCTAGTTTGTAATAATACAAGGATAACCCACACCTAACAAAACTCCTTCTACACAATTACTAAAGGTACAAAACTCTTTGTTGTTTGCATCTTGTCACACTGGTTGACAGTTACTATTAAATGTCATGTTATTCTCAGGATGCAACCATCATTTTCAGGGCCCTGTTTTCAGATCCCATCCCATATCACAATCTCATAAATCAGGAGGAAAACATTGTGATTTCATTTCTGAAATAACATGAACCATATAATGAATAGCACAAGGGATTTGAAGGTGATGGCTTCCAGCTTGTAACATCCACATTAAACATTGTCTCCCTCCTGTGCAGGTACATAAGCTGTGGATGTGTCTGAGAGTCTCTCTACACAAGACATCTTACATGGGGATGCTCAAGTGACTTACTTTCTGTGTGGTCTTATATTCAAGTGTACTCTGTCTCCTTGGAGTGGGTGTGTATTCACAATGGGAGAACAAATGTAAGATCTTTCACTTGATCCTACTCGTGTAAGATGTCTTATGTAGAGAGCTTCTGAGAGGCATGAGCTTGAGTTTTGACACTTAGCCAGAGGGTCATGTATAACCCACAGGGAGATCTTGTGACACACAGAAAAAGAGATCTGCTCTACATTTAGAAGCCTCTTCCCTCCCTTCTCCTGCTCATTTGTTTTTGTATTGCTGAACTTTATTTTGTATTGGGAGCCAAGAAATGACAGTGACTTTCACCCCACCCTGAGTAAGGTGTACCCATTCCCTCCACCTGTACCAAGTCCTTGGTCTTTGGTTGTTTGCAATAATGCAAAGAGTGCATAATCACATGCACTTTATCCCAAAAGTCTATGGTGTTTGGTGCCTCTGGCACTCCCTACCACAAAACCAGAAAGTTTCCAAAATCTGAGCAACAGGATGTGACCACATGCTAAAAGAACCCCTCAAAAGTATTACATATAACTTTTTGAAAATGGGATAAAAAGAATATTAATGACTATGGGTTAGATGGATAGTTTTGTGAGTGGAATGAGGCTTTCTCATCTCCTCCTGCAGCCCAACAAACCTTTCCCCCAGCTCTGCACTTGTGACCAGGGGATTCCCTCCAAATACCAGCAGGAAATGGTACTCAGCAAGATCACATCACTCTTTTGCCAACAAATGTGCCATTCTGCTAGAATAAGTGCCATTTCTGTAGTGGAAGAGCACCATTGGATCCAACCCCATCTTTATAGCTGTGCATTTAAGCATAAAACCAGGACATTGCTTGTATCATGATATCAGCAGCAGGTGGGGGTGTTTTCCAATTAGATTTTAGAATATAGATCTCCATTATATAGTTCAAGCCACCTATAATGTATGTCAACAATCAGGCCTTCTTCTTGGCCAAACATATGCTAAGGTTAGCCTGCCTGGCAAGACCCAAAGGAGAATTCTGGATAATTTGGTGAAACTCAATGAAAGCAGTTCACAGAGAGATAAGCCTAGACATGTTTTGCAGACCTGAAGTTGGGGATAATTGTTCTGATGTGTGGTGTGACTCAGCTGCAGATTAAATTGTTGTTGTTGTTAATAACAATAATAAAGATCACATGTTATAATTATTATCATCTTTATTATCATTATTTATTATTATGTTGCGTGTAATTTGGATGATGATGATGATGATGATGATGATGATGATGATGATGATGATGATGATGATGATGATGATGATGATGATGAGCTTTAATCTTGTGATTGGCCTCGATTCTGCCCATGTTGCTGACCAATATGGGATAAATACTAAGTTCAGTATGGTTTTTCAATCTTGGACCAGCAATCAGGTTGCTGACCCTTGGCCATTGTGTTTTGTTAGAGCTTGGTGGCTGATTGCAGCTTAATTTTTGCAAGGTAACATCTTGTTTAGTGGACAGAGGATCCTGCCAAATATGTTAGCATTTTTAATTTAAGTAGTCTTTATTGTTTTACTTATCCTGTCTTGCACACACACGTATATCTATATCTATATCTATATCTATATCTATATCTATATCTATATCTATATCTATATCTATATCTATATCTATATCTATATCTATATCTATATCTATATCATATTTTATTCACAATACTTTTAAAAAAACAACTGTTCTTTACTGCTGTGTGGTGTTACTGGAGTTTGGACGGTAATATGAATCTATCATTTTGTTGGAAATCAGCAGACAAGTGGTCTGCCTTGCAGGGCTGACTTCAAGGTTAACACCCAGTAAAATGGAGACTAGTTCCTCAATCTCCAAGCTTAGAGTTAGCTAGAGGAAATTGGTGGCAGTGTTCTACCTTGGGGTGCAAAAGTTTCTTGGCCCCCAGACCTTGTTTATTTTGATAACCACCATCAGGAACCTGGCCCAGGTGACCTGGTAGTGACAATATAGTCCAGGTTCTACTTACAGTATCAAAATATGACAGGAATTTAAATGAACACTGAAGGAGGGAGGAATCACAGAAAATTAATAAGCAAATCACAAACTAACTCATTAAGAAAGAGGAAAGACAAAACAAGAAAGGGGAAACTTGAAAGCAGAAGAGGAATTGCCCTGGCAAACATAGAACCTTTACAAACTATAATGTGAAACTCTGGTCATCATAAGAGAAGCAAAAGGCTGGCTGAAGGCCCCTTCCCCACATGAACACATGGAGCAGCTGGAGAAGACACACAGAGCAGCTGCTTTGTTTAGTTATAAAGGATTATTACTGCTGGTGGGTCTGTGTCACTAGAGGAATAAAAAAGCACCTCTTCTAAGCTCTGATCAAATGTATCTTTGCTACATGGAATTATTTTCTTGTTCCTTTAAATAAAATATCTGCTGGGGAAATGGATAAAACAACTCCTGGCCATTTTAATATCTTCCATGGAAATTTAAACCTTTTGTTGTCATCTATCTCCCAGAAAAGGTCAAGCCACTTTCTCAGCATACTTTTGTTCAGCTTTTAAAACAAGTAATAGAACTAAACTATCATAATTAAAAAGGAGGCAAAATCTGGTGCAAACCTCAGGTGCTGTCCATTGAAGTCCACAAACAATCCCAGATTATTGCAGAACTTCAATGAAAAATGAAATTGAAATCATAGCTTCTACTGTGGTCACAAGGGAAGGGAAATCAGCAAAAATAATTAGGAAAATTGAAACCTTAAGCTATGATTACAAGCCAGGGACCTACATCACAGAACAAAATCACTGTAAAAAGCTAATAAAATGCTGCCTGGTGGCAGATCATCAAATTGAGTATCCAGAAAATACTGAAGTGACAAAAATAGAAGAGCCTTGGGCATTCCAGCAGATATTCTTTTCTGAGTTACTAGCCAATACATATAACAGTATTCCTGTGGAACTTAAACTGGATATAAAATAACACTGCTTATGGGAAATTGCACTTTGAGAATTCAGGGTGAAGAAATCACAGATGGAAAGACGGTCGTGGATAATAGCTATGATAGCATCATTGATCCCAAATACAAAGACAGGAGCCTGCAGG
Source organism: Eublepharis macularius (assembly GCF_028583425.1). NCBI lineage: Eukaryota > Metazoa > Chordata > Lepidosauria > Squamata > Eublepharidae > Eublepharis > Eublepharis macularius. The sequence goes on from NC_072792.1 coordinate 124,527,959, forward strand.
CAGAACATACAAGAAGAGAAATTTCCTGAAATTGTAACAAACTATTGGTTCCCCCCACCCCCATCTCAAATCTTAGTCCATCCATTCATGCCTAGCACAAACAACTGGCAATGCTTAGCAAATGCTTGGCAGAATGAAAACTGATATAGTCTATGGCCAAACTGAAAGTGTGTTACTGTGCAACAGAGCTACATTGGGATTTCTAAGGCTACACAGGAGCATACAAACATCTGGAAAAGATTACAGAAATTCTCAGTAGATATTTCTCAGAGAGAGCAACAACTGGACACTCATTATGATCATAATGAAAAGAAGTCTCATTCCATATAAATGGTTATTACTATTGTTAAATGCTATCAGAGTTATATGCCCAGAACAGAGAACATTGATTAGACTGAACTTAGTTACATTGAACTCAAGTTTGGCACACCAAAAATTATCATTTCCATCTGTGTAGCATCTGAGTCACATTGCTTTCAAAGACTGCAAGTGCCTGCAGTAGGGCAAAGCAACCCCCCCCCAAAAGTCATGTCATACATTTTATTAGGATGAACAGAAAATAACACAAAATAGTGTGTAAGCTTTTAACTCCTCCATAATTCTTCATCAGATAGGATGTTTAAAGAACAAAAAAAAAGTGAGGGAAGGAAAAATGCCCGGGCTTGAATCCCCACTCTCCCATAGAAGTTTGGTGCATGACTTTGGGTCATCTACTTCACAGGGTTGTTATGAGGATAAAGAGAGGAGCCGGAGAATGTTGTAATCCACATTGGGTCTCCACTGGGGAAAAGGCAAGGTATAAATGTATTAAATATATGAATACATAAATAAATAAATACATAGATGTGATTATTTAGACTATGCTCTTAAGGCCTGTTGTAAGCATCCTGTGTAGAGTGCTGAGTAGATATGCAGAGGTCAAGTGGTGCTGATGTTACATTGTGTCCCTGTTTACCAAGGTTCCAGTAAAAGACACTATTGCACTGATTAATCAGATTTTCCCAGAGGATGTAACAGCCTTATTCCATCATTGTCTGACAACCAGTTACTTCCAATGGGACAACGAATTCTATGAACAGATGGATGGGGTGGCCATGGGGAGCCCACTCAGCCCAGTTATAGCAAACTTCTACATGGAACATTTTGAAAAAACAGCTCTAGAATCAGCACCCCACAAACCCAGTGTATGGTTCCGGTTTGTGGATGATACATTCATCATTTGGAGCCATGGGGAGGAAGAATTGATGGAGTTTTTGAATCATCTCAACAACATCCACCTGAACATACAATTCACAATGGAGAAAGAAAGTGAGGGAAAACTCTCATTCCTGGATACCTTGGTCATCCGCAAAGCAAACTTTCAGTTAGGTCACAAGGTCTACAGGAAACCAACTCACACTGATCGGTACTTACACAAAAACTCCAATCACCACCCCCGACAGAAAAGAGGCATAATGAAAACATTAGTGGATCGTGCAAGACGGATATGTGAGCCGCGCTTTCTCAATGAGGAAATTAATCATCTAAACCACGCACTTCAGGCAAATGGCTACTCCAGAAATGAAATCCGAAGAGCAATCAAACCCAGGATGAATCAAACAACCAAAGAAAAACAGTCTCCCATAGGAAAAGTGTTTTTGCCATATATCAAAGGAATTACTGATCAGATGGGAAAGCTTATGAAAAAGCATAACCTTCAAGCAGTATTCAGACCCACCCGAAAAATACAACAGATGCTACGATCAGCAAAAGACAGCAGAGACCCCCTCACCTCTGCAGGAGTATACCGTATACCCTGCAGCTGTGGACAAGTTTACATCGGGACCACAAAGCGTAGCATCCAGACAAGAATAAAAGAACATGAAAGACACTGCAGACTTGGACAGCCTGAAAAATCAGCAGTGGCTGAACATAGCCGAACTCAAACAGGGCACAGTATCTTATTCCAGGACACCAAAATACTGGACAACACTTCCAACTACTTTGTCAGACTGCACAGGGAAGCCATTGAAATTCACAAGCATAAGCAAAACTTCAACAGGAAAGAAGAAACCTTAAGAATGAACAGAGCATGGGCTCCAGTTCTGAAAAACACCAGGCCAACAAAACACGCCACACCCGACAATAGCCCTGCAGAGAAGATTAGCACATCAAGCACCAATCCATATGCAAAAGAACCTCCTCAGGATACAGTGAAGCCTCCCGCCATTAGCATTCCACACCCTGGGAAACTCTTACAGAATGACTCAGCTCAACCCCACCCCTCCTGAGTAGATACAAATGACCTACATCTTTTCCACACTGTGACACTGAGAGATCTCTGTATTTTGGTGCTACACCTCTGAAGATGCCAGCCACAGCTGCTGGCGAAACGTCAGGAACTACAATGCCAAGACCACGGCAATACAGCCCGGAAAACCCCCAACAACCATCATTACATTGTGTATTTGGCCTTGTGGGAAAAAGAGGTCAAATATGGAAGCATGTATCAAAACAATATGAAAGGCAGTCAAACAAATGTATCTTTAGGTCCAAACAGAAAAATTCAAAGCAGAGAAACAACATATCAATCATGTTAGCAATACTGGGGAATTAATTTTAATTAATGCATATCAATGGAAGCTAAATTGGATGCTGTAATGAGAAGAGGTGCATACTGTAAAAATTTCCATTTCAGTTTCAGATATGGAGGTTCCAAACCAATTATGTGCCCTTATTGGTTTTTCCGGCTGGGGCATTACCGGCTCGGTTCTATTCCATTTGGGTTTGTTCATTATTATGAGTTTAGGTCCCATCCTTTGTACTGAGGGCTTCCAGGCCTTTGGGGGTAGTTGTTTTTGTACTTAGCAGCATCAAAGTTGCACAGAACACAATCCCCCCTCTAAACTATTGATCCTCTGCGTTTTTCCTCAGTTACATCCCACGTACACAGCAACAGTCCCTGAAAAAGGCGAGCATCAGAGAGTGCAGAACAAAAAACTGCCTGACAAAAGGGTAGAGGTATGGAGGCAGCAGCATTAAAACCAATTCTGCTTTGCTTACGTTTTTCTATGCTGCCAATAAATATTATCTTTAGTGCCATGTTTCTCTGTGCTTACTCCCAGAGACGTGTATTTAGAATGGCAGCCTATGATTGAATTCTTCCATGGCTTATATCAAGTTGGATTGATTGAACAGACCACTTGCACCCCTCTCCCCACCAGCACTTTTCCTCATAGCAACCATACAAGTACCCTAGATAGGGGTAGGGGAGACAGACAGTGTCTGGGTAGTGCTGCAAAACAAACCAAGATGCACCCCCTAGACAGGTCTACTCATATGCAAGTCCTATATTATTTAATAGTGCTTACTCCAAGAGAAGTGACTTTCAAATTGTACCCTATGATTGAAGTCTGCACATTCCCCCTTCCAAATGTTTCCAAAGCTGATAGGTGGGGAGAGGGTCTCCCTTTGCAAGGACTCACCCAGTTGACAGGGAGACAATGCCATTAACCAGGCAGTGATAGAAAAAAAAAGATGCACTCATGCACATTGCACTCATTCCCCCATCACATCAACAGAGTTAATAATGTATGGGCTCTCTCCCCTTGGGATTGGTGGGTTGTTAAGGAACCTAAACAAGAAAAATCCCAGAACTCAAACAAAACACACTACAAGGTGTACAAAATGGTATCTCTATATTCCATTCAATAAATGTGTACAATACATGCAATAAATATATATCATCAACAATATGAATTTTCAGTCCGTTTATTTCTTCAGTCCATTAGTTTATACAGTCCTCTTCCTACACAGTCCAGTAACCTATGAGAACTATATTTTTAAAGCCCAATGGCTACTGTGGCACTTAGTCAGAAGGCCAATTCGTTGCTTCCTCCTGACTGCAAGTTAATCCAATGCGCAATGATGCCTCCGGCTGAAACTCGCCCCGCAAACGGCCAACAAGTTGGCCGGGAGATTGGCAACGAGCCTGCCAGCTTCTTAATGTGCTCATTTCGGCAATTCTTCTTCACAGCCAGTATCTAGTCCAGCCACAATATTCACTGCAATAAACACAAATCCAAAAAGCCACTCTGTATTCACTTTTCTCATATTACAATGCAAAACTACTTCCATACAATGTATCTACTCACTTTTACTGATCCATGTCCGAAATAGCACCTGCCCCTTGCAAGTGCTACTGCTGTTTAGCGTGGGTACCCACTGTTGGAGTCATGTAAATTAAATACTGTCAACGTTAGTTTAACGAGGTTAACTATGTTTGAGCCTTAAAGAAACACTGCCCAATTAATTTCACTATTGAGACCCTTCGGAGATAGGCTATCCATCCTATATATCCACCTAGCTTCAGCCCTTAACAAATCCGCTCGGTTGCTGTTATGGGATTTCATGACTTCTAAGACAGAATAACTTAACTCTCGTTCACTGGTATGGGAGTTATGGAAATGCTCGGCCAATGGAGCTGTCATACTTCTAGTCCGGATTTTTGAAAGATGTTCTTGTATGCGTTTCCGGATTGGCCGAGAGGTGCTCCCTACATAATTTAAAGCGCATGTACATCTTATAATATAGACCACATTTGCAGACGAGCATGTGGAATAATTGCCCGGGTACAGAGGTCGTTTTGTTGCAGGGTGGACGAATGATGTTATAGGCACACATAAGTCACAAATGCTGCAGTGACCGCAAGCAAAGTGTCCTTTCGGTAAACATTCCTGTGTTTTATTTCTTCTGTGGTCAGAATGAACCAGAAGGTCTCTGAAATTGCTTGTACGTCTATAGCCTATTTTTAAAGGTATATCACAGCCTGGTACCTCTCTCAAAATGGTACCATGCAAGCTCAGTGCCTGCTGCTGCAAGGTACAAAGCGAAATAAAACACACAAACATGGGAGAGGCTCATTACAATTTTGTTTCCCAGATGTAACTAGCTGAAACAGCCATTAATGGGTGGTATTTTTGGCTCGTTTATTCCGTTATGCACACCCCTAATTATGAGCTTACAAAGCTTACAACTTGTCATATTTGCATTTTCCAGTGTCACAATGGTAGAACTGCAACCTAAATGAGAAGATCATATTACTTTATTGTAGGAAACATTAACTATCCTCACAGCAGATCCTACTGTAAGGGACTCATCCTTTTTCTTGTTAAGTTGGGGAGGCTACCACAAGCATACAACTGCTGTTACCTGTATGCATCTGAAGAAGGGGAGTTTTATGATGATTCAAATAATAGTCTGTAATCCAGAGAGGATGAAGAACATAGACATGTACAACAAATGTGTGAAGAGCACAAAAGGGGATTGAGGAACAGAGCAAACTTAAAGAAATATGAACTGAGAGGTCTTGAAGGTATAACTTTGTCCTGTTGTGATTATGCTGGATTGGTCTCTCACTATAGTTTTACTTTAAAAGCTTCCTAATGGAATTGGGAAATGAACAAAATAACATTAATTTTTCCCAATGGCTGGATTCTTTCCTTCCTTGCCTATTACTAAGCAAGTAACCCCACACCCTCCATAGACAAACTCTATGGTAGAAGGTGAAGGGAAAGTACATCAGATTTTTTCCCCCATTTAACCTGAAGAACAAGTGGAAAATTTAGCTGGAGATCACAAAACCTATGTGCAGCCTTCAAGCAGATTTCTGGGAACTGAGTACCATGTCAGCCTTTTTGCTGCATTATGAAATAATGCATGTTTCCATTGTACTTTGCTTATGTATTTGAAAATAAACCAAATGTTGTGAAGATATCTTGTCCTCAGGTTTTTTTCCCCCTCATCCACAAAAAACAAAAGCTTGTAGAATTGCGCCTGGATTCTCATGGCTTGGGGAAAGTAGGGATGTTATCTTGATTCAAACACTTAAGTCATATTTTGAATATTTCTGATGCCCTTTTAGAGTCCTGTTCAAGATGTGAGACACAAGACACGTAGAGAAGAAAAAAGTTTTAGGGAAGGAAAAGACACTACAGCAAGATAAGCCAAAAGATTTCCCTCTGAGCATCAGAGATATACCAAAAACATGAAAGAACAAAGATGCAGGAAATATTTCGAAGCACCTTAGTGAGGAGCATTTCATTTTCCCTAACATTCAATAGCAGCCATGAAGGTTGCAGTATTTCAACAATAAATTTCAACCAGAAATTGGTGAACTGAAATTCATATCCTATTTGATACCATCAAACTCAGACTTGATAGGTGGCTAGCTCACAGTAAAATGTAATTGTTCTATCTAACAGGTTTGTGGAAACTATTGCCCATTCATTAGACTTGTGCATTTCTTTCTTTATTAATTGTAATAATTATTAAAAGAAGTGTTTTGTAATTATTATAATTAATATAGAACTGAAACAAGTTGCTCATGTAAATAGCCTATAAAGGAAAACCACAATTTTCTTTCATTTTTTCCTCATTTCTTTCATTATGGCAGTGTCTGCCACTGTTAGTTTTACACGTTGACCATCATTTTCCAAATAAAAGGCATAGAGAGCACAGTGTTTGTGGGGGGGAAGCTTTGGCCTTTCTTGATTGACTGAAAGTTGTAACCACTAAGACTACATACGTGGTGAAGGATTAGAATCCTGAAGGATTGTAATACTTTGCCTGAAGGATTGGAATATTTTGCCTTCCTCTCTCCTCTGTTTGGAATCTTTCCTATTTGTTCTCCCATAGACTTTAATGTTAAACATGGGTGCCTTTCACAGCCTCAAATGAGGGCCTCTTTATTCTATCTATCTGAAATTTGGCAGTGTATCCTAAGAGAAAACCATGAAAGTCTAGACCCAAGAAAAGGGGGAAGCATCATCCAATGAAATCAATGGAAAATAATGACAAAATAGAATTATGAAAATGAAACAACAATAATGAAACAAAACCATATGGGAAAAAAACAGTAACAAAATAGTCCTTCGCGGAATTAATCACCCAAACTGAAGAAACAAAATAAACTCCCACGCACAAGTCTTCAACTCAGTAACAGTGGGGTCTAGTCATCTGTGCCATTCTGGGTTGGCTGTTTACTCCTTAGACTTGTTCTTGTTTCCATTTATGTTCTACAATGTTATGTTAATACCTCTCCTCAAAAAATGAGTTTACTGGCCTTCCCTTGTTTTTGACATCTCTTCACACCCGTCTCTCTCCCATTTGTACATTTCAGTATAAAGCTTTCTATCAAGTGAAAATAACATTCCGTGCATCTAACAAAATGGGATCTGGCTCTCAAAAGTTTGTCATGATTCAGTTTTTAGCTTCCCTGTTGCTGTGTGGACACAGGGCTTCCACAGGGCTGGTTTGCCTGCTTTTTCCCCATCCCAGTTTCCCAACAGTAGCTATCTTCTCTTTCCCCAGGCTACCAGGACTTTTGGAGGGATGTTTTTAATATACATGAAACTGTCTTATATCGAATGAGACCATTGGTCCCTCAAGGCCTGTATGGTCTGCTCAGACTGGCAGCTGCTCTCCAGGATTTCCAGTAGAGTCCTTTTGCTTCACCTGCTACCTGCCAGGGATTGAACCTGGGATCTTCTGGATACCAAACAGATGCTCTCTCAATGAGCTACATCCCTTCCCTAAATCAGCAACTGAGTATCATATTAATATACTATTAGAAGAATGTGTAACAGAGATATGCTTTTCTCGTTATATTTAAAAATGAAAATTAGGAATGTTACACATATTTTTATAACATTCTATCAATAGAACAGTATTCAATTGGTGATTTTAAAAAAATACTCCAAAGGGGGGGGGGGGAGAAAATAGCTGTCATAGGGACAATGTCAGGAAAAATGGCAGTATTGTGGGTGGGGAAATCTGAACTTTCCCATTCACATGGCAGCAATCTAAGCTTTACTGCAATCTTTATCAAATCTTTGCAGTAAAACATGTTTAAGAAATATTGGAGAAAAGTTGGGGAAACTCCATGAAGTACACAAATGCACCACAATGCTTAAGGCAAGCAGAAAAGGAGACTGCTTCCCAACAGCATTGAACCCAGGGCAGATAACTTGTATGGAAATGTCCTAAATTTTGCCTGCTGCAGATTGACACATCCAGTCCTCTGGAAATTGTCTTTATATCATATCCCTCTCTAATTTAACAAGCAGTAAATATCAAAATATAATGCATAGCAACTCTGAGATACAATGTTCACTTTGACATGTTTAAATGAACTTCTCATCACTTGACTAAGCATTCAATCACTACATGCCAGTTTTATCATAAATATGGCTTTGTATCCTCAGCACATTGGTCTTTTTCTTCTTCTATAAATTCCTCTTACCGTAATTAACTATGGAATACAACAGCACAAGAATAGAGAATACTGAACGTATTCATAGTCATCATCTTTAATGCTTCGATCTATGCAGCATGCTGTTCAGTGGCTGACATTTTTATCACAAAACTCCATATAGAGGCCCTTCCCAAAATGCTCTTCAAGTATTAATTTGGAAAAAAGAAAAGGCTGTTGTACTATTGCCAGATCTGTTGCTGCTGAACTTTACAACCAACTTAAATCTCCAGCAACCATTATGTTATCTTCACCACAGTATGTCTCATTGCTGCATTATGTGTTTGTTTTTACAGATAACCTCCCCATATAGCACAGTAGTTAATTAAGCAAAAAAGAAAGGTTCTTGAAATACCCATGTGAAATATGTTGTTTTATTTCATGAAATAGCACTAAGTATTTTCATCCTTAGTGACTTGTACTTGCCTAGTTTACAGAAATACTATATCTCTGCAATGTGACGTTGTGTGGTGGCCAGAATGCCACAACCTATAAATAGAAAACCAAATCATTCTTTCTGAAGTCCTAGCATAGGCATTGTCGTTGTCTTTGTCATATTGTATCTGCAAGGGAAATGCCTAGGGTTTGGGACCTGCCCCTGTACTTACTGAGGCTTGTGGATGGAGGGGGCAGCTACTGGCCACCCAGCAGGTCTATCAACATGGCTCTACTCATCCTAGGGACCCTAACTCCACTGGTGAGGGTGGGGGATGCCCCACTCCCACCATCTTCCCCCACCTCCACTCACTTGGCTAGCAAAAGTGAGTGGAGGCACAGGAACAGGCTTCCCAGGCTCACTCCAAGGGCAGCACAATGATGTCACTCCTGTGAGTGACATCATTGTACTGCCCCGAGAACGCTACTGCACTTCACAGTGGACCTATCTGGGCCCTAAATAGGGGAAATTGGACCTATTTGAGGCACAAATCGGTCCACTGCAAAGTTACATGTAAGTGACATCATCATGCAGGCATGGGAGCACACACATACAAAGTGTGTGAGGAGCAGGTAGAAGGTGAGTGCCGGGTTTCCCCTCTCCCACCAGGAGGGTAAGGGAACCCTAACCCCCTCCAGACCCTGGAAAGCAACAGTGTTCAAAAGGCTGACCATGACAATAAAGCTACATTTTCTTTTTAGGAGCCATGCCTAGAAGCTGGGCCCACTGGCCAGCAGGCCCAGAATATAACCGGGGAATTCCCCAGAAATGGATAAAGCCAAACACCCCTCTGAAACCTCACAAGAATACCCACTCCTGAGGGATTCGCCTGGGACTTCCTGGATGGGTGAAGCTCCAGTGATTTCTTTAAGAGGACAGTCAGCAAAAGGCTAGAGAGACCATGCCTGAGCTCTTTTTTTAAGGCTGTGGAGAGGCCCAGCATAGGAGTGAAAGGATATAAGGGTGAGTTTAACTCTCTCTCCTCTTCTCATATTAAGACCACAAAGTAATTCCTTACATTTGAGGGTGCCCAGGTTCAAGAGTGGCTGAATCCACATGTCCCGGCATAGCACGAAATTGTCGGAATGATAGTGTCTTCCTGGCATGATTTCTGACATTAGCCAGTGTCCGGGGTCAGCAGCCCAGCCCCCGGACTTGCTGACAGACAACGGCTGGGGGCAGCCGGGAGACAGCAGTTCAACCGCTCTGTCTAGCAAACAGAGCCAGAACCTGCCTACTCCAGGGGGAAGGGGCGAAAGGCCAAAGCCTCAGAAGGCTGGAGGGAGCAGGGAGAAGCCAGCTAGTCCCACCCCCCATGGGGAAGAGAGGGGGCTAAGAAAGCTAGAGGAAAAGGGCCAAGGCAAGGGGAATAGGGACACAGCAACAGCCCAAACAGAGCCCTTACCTTCCAAGGAGGAGAAGCAGCCACCACAGCCCAGAGCCACACCCTGGCTAGAGGACAGCAGCCTGGCTCAGGAGGTGCTAGGAGCCAAGCCCCTCCAGGTGGAGCTGCCACAGGCATTCTGGGGGAGGAGATGGGTAGCCCCGCCCAGCATCAATGAACAGGCAGCACAGAAGCTGGCCAGGGCAGCTCCTCGCAAGCAAGGCCAGGCAGGCAGGCTCAGCAGCATGGAAGCCGGATGGGGCAGCTCCTTGTGAGCAAGGCCAGGCAGGCTCAGCAGCACAGAAGCTGGCTGGGGCAGCTCCTCATGAGCAAGGCCAAGGAGACCTCAGCTGGGGATGGCTCGCATTCAACCCCACCCTGCCAGCAAGGCAAGGAAGCCAAGAAGGGATTAGTGGTAGGAGGGAAACACCTGAGGGAAGGCACAGCTGGGCCAAGTCAGGAGAGGGTACAAGCCTAGAAGGAGGGCGGGGCGGGGAAAGGAAGCCCTATATAAGGTGGCTAGGAAGAGCTCTGAGGTGGTGGGTGTGAGTGAGGAGTGATGATGTGGAGGGAGAGCAGTAGGATGCGTGGAGGCTTGGAGGAGAGTTCTGGAAGGAGGAGATGAAGGAGGACACAGAGGGTAAGCAGGCCAGGTTGAGCAGGCCAGCGAGTGGACTGAGAGGGAGTCTGGGTGAGGTATACCGCCCCTCCTTCCACAGAGCAGGGTCCTGCAGAGTCCCTGGCCCCCCTGTGACGTCAGGAGCAGACTGCCCAGTGCCACGCCCAGCGGCAGCCGCGGCAAGCCCTGACAGCCATTTCCACACGATTTACCTGCCTGCAGAACATCATGTGAAAGACGGCATCTTTTTGCACGAATTCGCGCCAGGAAGATGCTGTTATCTGGGAGTTTTGCGTGAAATCGCGTCTTCCTGGCACAATTTCACATGAGAAGATGCTGTCTTCTGGGTCTTTTGTGCAATGTTCCACAGGCAGGTAAGTCATGTGGAAATGGCCATTATCATGCCATGATTCCTCTCTTGTGGTGTGATGACATCAGAAATTGTGCCAGAAGGACACTATCATTCTGACAGTTTAGCACTATGCTGGGACATGTGGATTCAGCCAGTCTATCCCACTAGCCCCACCTTTTGACGAACGTTAAAAGAACAGTATGTCTGAGGAGTAAAATAGGCTTAATAAAATTGTCATAAGACTACCATTGCTTTCTTAAAGTAGTTTAGGACAGAAAATTGACAACTATTTAATATATTTTTACTGTTAGGTTAAGGAGCACAATTTGGATGAAAAACGTTCCCCTGTCCTCTTTCTCTAGCTCATGCATGATTTTAGAAGCTTTCTATTATACCTAGGGTTGCCAGGTCTCTCAGGGCCCAAACTGGGGGAAGAGGGGTTGTGGAGGGGGTGCGGCTGGGGGGAACTTACCTAGGGGGTTCGAAGAATGTCATTCCTAGCAGAACACAAAAGTAATGGGTCATGAGCGGGGTCAATTTGATAAAAATTAGTCCCCAAACTAGTAATTCTCAGTGCTACACGGAAGTGTTCCATAGGGTACAGGAGGGCACAATGGGGCCCTCAGACCTGTTTCTTGTACCTTTTACCTGCTGCCAGCCAGATAAGTGGTAAAAAGGGGCAGAGGCTGGGAGTGGGGGATCCCCACCCTAGCCAAGGGAATGGAATTCCTAATAATACCCTTTTTCATTGTTGTTTATTTCCAATAAACTAAAAAGTTCAAACTTCCCAGCCTTTCCTCAGAGTGAAAATTCTCTAACCCTCTGATAGTTTTTCCCTCTGTACTTTTCCCAGTGGTACAATATCTCTTTTGAGGTATGGCTGCTGTACATATTATTCCACATGAGCCACACTATAAATTGTAAAAAGAGCATTACAACTGTAGCCTTTTATAATTATCCTTTGCACAAAATTATCCTTTTTCACCCTGTCAAGCCAGGGATAAGTGCACACAGGGCACCCACTCTGTAGTAAGCAAAGTTACAACATTGCCAATGAGAGACTGCTCTCACATCAGCTTCTGGTAGCTGCTACCAGTCCTTTTATCTATCCTTCAGCACAGGAGTAAAAAGACAAATCTCTTGGCCCTTCAGGGAAATCAACCAGAAAGTCTTCCCTGCAAGGGTGGTTTGCAAGTAGAGTTTCTCCTAGTAGTTTTACCTAGTAGGTGGTTTTAGGTCAAGACTCAAGTCTACCTAGTAGGTGGTTTTGGATCAAGACACTAGCTTCAGCCTTTTGAGGTTTAGGAGTCAAGAACCACAATAGATTTAAATGTTTTTTTTTTTAAAGACAGTCTGTGGGGACAAAATAACAAAGGCTTTAGCAAGCTCTAACTACACAATCCACAATACTATCGGAAGGCAGACACAATTAGGCACAGGTGCAAATTACCTCAGTTTCTCTTTCATAGAGACAAGTAGGACCATAGGTCTAAGTTAATAACAGCAGGAAAAGGATGGTTGCAGTGGGGCAGCCATCTTTCAAAGGGAGACTAGGTTCTCTCTCTTAGCTTCTAGCCTCTTGCTTCTTCATGATGCTAACTAACTTTAAGGATGAGGGTCTCAATTGGCCCAGGCCTGTTTAGCCAATCAGAACCACAAGAACTGATGTCACTATTGCTCCCATCTGGACCTCAAAAGCCAGGAAAGAAAGCATCCAAAAAGGGGCACACTGTTTGGGGAAAGAAAGGCTTTGAAAGAACTCAAGCAAGCAGCCCCAAAAGCTTACTGCAGGTTGTCTGAGAGTGGGTGTTTCACAGAGCCCAATAGCAGCCCCCCAGGCACCTCAAAAGCCATGAAGGAAAACACCCCAAATGGCACTCACTGTATGGGGAAGGAAAGGCTTTGAAGGAAGGAGAGAGCCCCAAAAGCGTACTGCAGGTTGTCAGAGAGTGTGTGTTTCACAGAGCCCAATAGCAGCCCCCTGTCACCTCAAAAGCCAGGAAGGAAAGCACCCCAAAAGGCACTCACTGTATGGGGATGACGAAAAGGCTTAGAAAGAACTCAAGCAAAGAGCCCCAAAGCGTGCTGCCAGTCATCAGGGAGTGGGTGTTTCACAGAGCCCAATAGCAGCCCCCTGGCACCTCAAAAGCCAGGAAGGAAAGCACCCCAAAAGGGCACTCACTGTTTGTGGAAAGAAAGGCTTTGAAAGAACTCAAGCAAACAGCACCAAAAGCTGCTTTGCACCCACTGCAAGTATGCAAGTGAGTGGGGTCAGAGCACAATAGAACCCATCGAGAACCCAGAAGCAAGTAAGAGTGAAAAAAAAAATTGAGCCCCAGAACCCAAGAATTTGAAAGGAGAAAGGAATCAGAGCACCCCGATAGCACGGTAAAAGGATCCCCCCAAAAAGTGCTCTCACCAAGCAAGCAAGAATTGAAAGGCAAAAAAAAAAATAAACAGGAATAGAGGAAAGAGTAAGCCCTGTTGCAACCAAAGCCTCAACGCCCCTTGCTAAGGAACAAGCCGCTCTCGCAATATGCAGTGCAAAAGAAAAACTTCCGCAGGAAGCAGTTGCTAACTCACTCTCCTGCCCGCAAAGTGAAGCAGTGCTTCAGGCGCTTTCTCTTAAATGCTACAGAATAATAGGCACTCTCTGTTTGGCTGACAGAGCTGCCAATCAAGGTTTCCTGGGCTGAGATTGGTGTGTTCCAAACGGGGAAGGTGGCTCCATGCCATTGCCTAGGAAATTGATTGAGTGGCGACGGCGGGAATCCTGGCATAACGGGCCAACGGACAGAAGGATAGAATGGCCAAAATTGGGCGCTTTCATGAAAAAAACACGCGCCCATGGCTCGCGAACACTGAACAAGGTAATTTTGTGGGGAAATTAGGTCCATTATGAGGTCCGTGCCCACCTCTACTAATGAGCTATCTCATATCTCCAAGGTCACTGTGTACTGGTCTACTAGCAAGCTCTATAAACATACCCATGCCTTTGTCCTGAACCAAAGATTTGTATGACAGTCAAACTTTCATTGAGCTGTCCACCAAGACCCCAAGATTTCTTTCTTGGTCATTTACTGCTAGTTAAGGCCCCATCATTCTTTTCTTGATTTGATATCTTTGCTTAAGTAATCTCAGGATGCCGCTCTATAGGTATGGTTTGGTTCATTTCATGACCTGGATCACATAGTTCAATGTAAAATGATTGCATATTTGTAATTGTTCGCCTACCAACAAAGGAAAAATACAGATTTTCAGGCAAATATACTTCCTGGTTTCAGTTTAATCTAAAGTACATCAAAACATATACATTATTATTCCATACTGGGAATTTATTTCTTACATTAGATTGTGTTCATAATTTCAAATAAGATAATATTTTGATGAGCAGTAATCAGTTGTTGGGGAGATGGAGTTCATTCTCTTTTCTTTTCCTTTTATTCCCTTAGAAATTCATTGATTAACAAATCTTGAACAGCAAAAAGTTCTTCTTCATTGTTTTTTGGATGCAAGGGATAGAAGGACTGAAACAAATTTTGCTATCACCAAAGTAATTGTCATGGACCAGTCTTGGCTCTGTGACAGTGAGGACTTCTCAGGAGGAGAGGAGGCTCGTGTAGCCAGCCTTGACTCAGCAGAAGCTGGAGATCAGGAAGAACAGCTGCTGGCTAATCAGAGTCCACAGTCAGCAGCTGAAGCAGAGCCACCAGCACCCTCCAGCCCCAACACCACAGAATAAACTCAACCAGGGGCATCCAACACCACAAGTGAAGCCCACCCAGGGGCTTCTACCCCCCAGATTCACCCATACCCAAAGAGTGCTACAGACGAAGGCAGAGAGTGGAGCTGCAGGAGAGATGGGGCAGTACTCACCTCCTGGGCTGATGCCAGCTGCTTGTGGATAGCAACAATGAGTAGCATCAGGATAGAGCCCAAGAGGCTGGCTGCAAACCACATCCAGCTATAAAAGCCAGTCTAAAGGAACTGCCAGGCATGGAAGCAACATGTTGCATTCTTGCTACTGCTATGGCCATTCCCTTGAACCTTGCCTTGGTCCTGTAGCTTTGGATCATGCCATGTCTCTGCCAACACCTAAATCTGATCTTACCAGTAACTGACCTATGGACCCCCTGACTTGGCTTTTGGATTTTGGACCCATCTCTGGCTTGAGATTCACGTGCTGACTTTGGACTGGATTTAGATAACTCTGCTTGGGCTTTGAATCATTATCTCTAAGCAGATAAAATAGTGTTTCTGGGGTATAGGGGAGTGATTAATCTTACTATATAATTGAGAAAGCGTGTTTCAGATGACTCACTTTATACCCTGGTGCACCACCAGAGGGTGGTGCTGCAGAGGAAAGCCCAGGTAACTCACCATATTGCTCCAGAAAATATGCCATGTTGGGAAGCCCAGGCAGGCAAGGGGAGCGGAGCAGGTGGAAATGCCCTCACATGCCTTAACTTGGCTTGTATTAGTTGCAGAGCAGATGGCAATGCCCACCCCCGTCTTAACCTAGCTGGTATTAGGAGCAGAGCAGGTAGCAATACCCGACCCCCTTCAGCCTGCCGGGATCAGTAACGAAGTAGGTGGCAATGCTGGCCCCCCACCTTAACCTGCCAGTATTAGAAGCATAGCAGGTGGCAATGCCCACCTCCCATCTTAACACAGCCGGTAATAGGAATGGAGCAGGTGGCAATGTCCACCCCCAACTTAACCCAGCTGGTATTAGGAGTGGAGCAGGTGGCAATGCCCGGCCCCCTCCTTAACCCAGCTGGTATTAGGAGTAGAGCAGGTGGCAATGCCAACCCCACCTTAACTCAGCTGGTATTAGGGGCAGAAGAGTTAGCAATGCCCACCCCCACCTTAACCAGGGTGGTATTAGTAGCAGAGCAGGTGGCAATGCCTGCCCCCCTTCAGCCAGCTGGGATCAGGAACGGAGCAGGTGGCAATGCCTGCCCCTGCCTTAACCCAGCTGGTATTAGGAGTGAAGCAGGTGGCAGTGCTGACCCCCTCCTTATCACAAATGGCATTAGGAGCAGAGCAGGTGGCAATGCCCACCCCACCCCATTTTAACCCAGGTGATATTAGGAGTGGGAGGAATAATTATCCACAAACAATTACAAAAATAAACACTATATTCAGAACAATAGTAATCAATGGTTGTTGTGGATTTTCTGGGCAGTATAGCCATGGTCTTGGCGTTGTAGTTCCTGATGTTTCACCAGCAGCTGTAACTGGTATCTTCAGAGGTGTAGCACCAAAAGACAGAGATCTCTTAGAGTCACAGTGTGGAGAAGATGTTGGCAGGTCATTTATATCTACTCAGGAAGGTGGGTTTGGGCTGAGTCATCATGTAGGAGTTTCCCAGGGTGTGGAATGCTAATGGAGGGAGGCTTCACTGTATCTTGAGAAGGTTCTTTTGCATATGGATTGGTGCTTGATATGCTAATCTTCTCTGCAGGGCTATTGTAGGGTGTAGAGTATTTTGTTAGCTTGGTGTTTTTCAGGACTGGAAACCATGCTCTATTCATTCTTAAAGTCTCTTCTTTCCTGTTGAAATTGTGCTTATGCTTATGAAAAGGCACAACTTACAAACAATATTCAGACCCACCAGAAAAGTACAACAGATGCTACGATCAGCAAAAGACAGTAGAGACCCCCCCCCTCACCTCTGCAGGAGTATACCGTATACCCTGCAGCTGTGGACAAGTTTACATCGGGACCACACAGCGTAGCATCCAGACAAGAATAAAAGAACATGAAAGACACTGCAGACTTGGCCATCTGGAAAAATCAGCAGTGGCTGAACATAGCCTAACTCAAACAGGACACAGTATCCTATTCCAGGACACTAAAATACTGGACAACACTTCCAACTACTTCATCAGATTGCACAGGGAAGCCATTGAAATTCATAAGCATAAGCACCCTGGGAAACTCTTACAAGATGACTCAGCCCAAACCTACCTTCCTGAGTGATATAAATTGCCTGCCAACATCTTCTCCACACTGTGACACTGAGAGATCTCTGTCTTGTGGTGCTACACCTCTGAAGATGCCAGTCACAGCTGCTGGCGAAACGTCAGGAACTACAATGCCAAGACCACGGCTATACAGCCCAGAAAATCCACAACAACCATCGTTATCCAGCCGTGAAAGCCTTCGACAATAATAGTAATCAAGTCGCATCCAATGGATGCAACTTGATTACTATTTTTCTGAATATAGTGTTTATTTTGGTAATTGTTTATGGATAATTATTCCTCCCACTGTGATTATTCGCCCCTTTTTTCCTGTTGCTTGTGTGTGGAGGTGCCTCCTGTTGTCACCCTTGGTATTAGGAGTGGAGCAAGTGGCAATGCACACACCCCTGCCTTAACTCAGCTGGTATTAGGAGCGGAGCAGGTGGTAATGCCCACCACCACCTTAACCCAGCTGATATTAGGAGCAAAGCAGGTGGCAATGCCCACCCCCACCCCACTTTAACACAGGCGGTATTAGGAGTGGAGCTGGTGGCAATGCCCACCCCCTTTCACCCAACTGGGATCAAGAGGAGAGCAGGTGGCTATGCCCACTGTTTGCCTTAACCCAGCTGGTATTAGGTGCAGAGCAGCTGGCAATGCCCACCCCCCTTCACCCAGCTGGGATCAGGAGTGGAGTAGGTGCCAATGCCTGTCCAGTGCCTTCACCTAGTTGGGATCAGGCACAGAACAGGAGGCAATTCCCTTCTTCCATTCACCCAGCCGGGACAAGAAGTGGAGCAGGTGACAATGCCTGCCCCCTTCAACCTACTGGAATAAGGCACTGAGCAGGCGACAATGCCCACCCCATCTTCACTTTGTCAGAATCAGAAGCCAAACAGGCAGCAATCTCTGCCCCCCCTTTCAACCTGCCAGAATCAGGAGCAGTGAAGGTAGTAATGCCCGCAAACCCCTTCACCCAGTTGGGATCAGGAGCAGAGCACGTAGCAAAGCCCAGCACTTGCCTTTGCCTGTCAGGATCAGCCAAGGAGCAGGAGGTAGTGATCGCTCCTCCCTTCACCCAGCAGACTAATGGGCGTGGAGCAGCTGGATATATTGAGCTTGTTACTGACAGTGATTACACAGCACTAAGAAGTGGTTTTATGAATGGTTACCTATGAATGATACTGATGGATTTTTAACGTGAGTAAAATATCTTGTTTGTATTTCACATGTTGTATTTTAATGATGGTTATATTTATTGATAATTACTTTTGAATTTTCAGTATTGTGTACTCCTTGACAAAGATTGTAGGAAACGGGGCACATTAGGATCTGGATAACCTGTCAGAGGACTACCTTTGGATTTTTCACAGCCAATATGAAATAATAACAAGAAACAACATTCAACAAGAGATTGATTTGTTTTACTGGAACTCTCCACTCGTTTTTGGACTGTTGCATACAAGGACCTGTGAAGAAAGAATATGCTGAGTTGTTACAATGCATTTGCACTTTAACAATATACATGTGCAATGAATTTGTAGCAGTTTGTAGCACCAGCACTTTATCAATTTATGGTACCTGTAGTTTAGCAACTTTTTTAATGGTATTGTATATGTGGAGTGTAGTATTTGTTTTATGAATTGCTATTTTAGAATTGTGTGTTTTACTGTGTAATGTGTTTTATGTATTAAATACACTGGTTCCATTGTTGTCAGACACGTCACGTGGTTTTTTTGCTGTTACTCCCTCACCCAGCCATAATCAGGCACAGAGCAGAAGGCAATGCTCGTTTTCCCTTTACCCGGCTGGGATCAGGAGTGTAGCAGATGGCAATGTCTCCTCCCCTTTACTCGGCCTGTATCAGACATGCAGCACATAGCAAAGCCCACCACCCGTTCATGTTGCTGAGATCAGGTGTGGCACAGGTGGCAATGCCCACCCCCCTCCTTCACCAGCCGGGATCAGTGAAGGAGGAGGGAATGCTTGCCTGTCCACTCTTCCCTTTCTAGAGCCTGTTATATTTTTTCCCACAACTAGCTTTGTTTCTAGTCAGTAATAAGTCGCTTAATATAATAGTCTCTGATATTCTTATACAAATAACATTCAAGCGGGACATGTAAAGATGTATCAATCCTATTAAGACCACAAGGGCACATTCTATCAGAATAAGGCCTATTCAAAAATCTTCCTTCTAAAACAATAGGAGGTATAATATTCAATCTAGCAAATTAAAAAAAAACCCTCTGCAAAAGCATGGAATAGTCAAATAATACATACAGAGAGGTAAAGATTTTAGAGGAGTAATGCCAAAGGCCAAGGGGGAACAGACATGACAAGCTCTATATGTCAAACTTCTATGGCCGCTATCTAGAACACACTTTTTATCAAAGAGAAAGCTTTTGATTTGCCCCTCTCAGAAATAAGATTAGTCATCATCCTGAAGAGTGGCAGTTTGTCATCTAAACAATTTGAAAGTATCCCATTTCAAGGCAGCCAAGAGGACACCCTCAGCAAAAAACAATTTTAATCTCAATTTGAGGGTGGAAAACCGTGCTCTTGCTTCCAAAGATTTTGGCCAAATCCTGCCTGTAATGCAACATTTGACACAAAACGGTACATTCAACAGTTTTCATAGAAACTGAGCAAAAGGCTGATCAATATTATTGGATACAGCTTTAATACAAATAGATGAACTGTAAAGAATTAGGGGAACTGCTTTCAAGTTCAAAACCTGCACAGCTTTGAGAATGTACTCTCTCCCCACTTTATTTAAAAAGAACCGGTTTATAGCGTTTGCACAGAATTTTGCTTTGTTAAATGCCATTCTAAGTTGGAGATTCCAAGATAAGTCTGCTGAAAACAGAATGTCTAAATAAGAGAAGGTCCTAACTTGCTCAATATTAAATCTGTTGAGTGATCATTGTAACAGGGGCTATCTCCTACTTTCGGTGAAGACTAGGATCTTTGATTTCTAATCATCACTAGACTTTCACGCAGACAATAGTTGGAAAAGATTTTCAAGGCCCTTTGCAGACCCACCCTAGTGCAAGACAAAATGGCGGTATCATCCACATAAAGCACGACAGGGACACTAGTCTCAGCTAATTTAGGTAGATGGCATCAATCATCAAAATTAGATGCTAAATCATTTAAATATAGATTAAACAGAAAGTGAGCTAATAAACAGCCCTGTCTTACCCGTTTTTCCAAGTTGAGTGAGTTTGTTAGATGTCCTTCATTCCCACAGTGCACTTGAGCAGTTGAGCCACAATGTAATTGTCTGAGCTCTACAAACCTTTTGTCAATGGTGGTTTTGGGCAAGTTTACTCCACAGTTTGGAGCAATTTATAGAGTTAAAGGCCCCTTTAAAATCAATAACGGCCACATATAGTTGCCTCTTTTTAAAGGATGAATATTTCTTAGCCAAATAGTACTGAACTAAGCAATGGTCATAAGTCAAGGAACCCCACTTGAAACCAATCTGCTCATGACCCAACACAGCTTTTGATTCTACCCAATCCAAAAGTTTCCCAAGTAAGTAAGAGGAGTACAACTTAACCAATGAAGAAAGAAGGCTAATTGGCTGATAGCAGCATGGATCCAATTTGGACCTCTTTTTAAATATAGGGACTATAATGAAATGTCTCCATGTGTTAGGCATCTGGCCAGATTAATTAATTAAAGTGAACACGGGGGCCAGGACTGTAGCCCACCATTGAAGATGAGCCTTGAAAAACTTGTTAGGAATTAAAGCGGGGCCAGGAGTTTTTCCTAATCTTAGTCCCTAATAAAACATATGACCTTCCTGATTAACACCTCAGGCCACAATGAAGTTCCCTTTTCAGACACGAAATGCAAGTCTTTACTTGTCTAATATGGCAGCATAAGGCATTAAGTTGGGGCAGGGGGTAAAAGGAAGCTGAAGCTATAAGAACAGCCAGATTCAAGTCCAGTAGCACCTTAAAAACCAACAAAATGTTCAGTATAAGATTTTACAAGTCAAAGCTCCATTCATCAGGAATGGGGATCCCTAACCCTGACCATTTATATTCCACTCAGGAGGTGAGACTGGTGTTACAAAGAAAGCAGTCAGGATGCAGCTATAAGAAGACTCATCTCAGATGTGTGGAGGCTAGTCATTTACAAAATAAATCTGCTGTACATGCTCAGAGGCATTTTTGTTATTGTAATTTACATGCTGTTCCATACAATTAAGAATAGTCTGTGGCCAAGCATTGATCTGATACCCACAAATCTAGTAACTAATCTACCCCTTTCACTCGCTCTAAGTTGCATTACTGTCACTTATAAGCAGTACTTCCACTGAGGTTGTGCCAACATTGAAACAAACTCTGCAGGAAAAAGCTCTGATTTCTGCTACTTTATTTGTATTTGTCTTAACCATTGTCTAAAGAAAATAGATCATGCACTTAACATTTTTCAGTTTACCAAATACATATAGTACTCAAGCCACACAGTATATTGTAGGGGTGATTACTGCCTCGCAGGCTGAAAATGCCAAAAGCTGCCTTAAGCTAGAATAGTAAACTGAAGAACAACCAAAGACTCATATCTACAAATAAACAGCAGGAACTGTAGACAAAATGAAGTTTTGTTCTATAGAAAGAGGGGAAAGCACAGATCAGGAAGCAATTAAGAAAGCCTGCTTTTTGAAATGGTGCAAGACAACAAGTACGGATAATAGCCTTTAAAGGCATCAGATGATAATTAGGGACTTTTGCAAGTATACCCTCTACAGTAGTGAAAAATATGTAGCTTAGGAAACAGTGGGTAATAGGAGAAAAAATACAGAAAAGGTTCACCCAAGCATCAAATTAGAAGGCAAATTAAAAACACAATAGAAGGGGGGGATAGAAATTTTAAATCTTAAACTATATTATCGAGCTGCAAGATTATCATGGATTTTTATTGGTTCTTAAATGAGCTAGAGGGAATAGTTCCCTTCACTAAACAACATTTTGTTAAATTTCCACCTAAAACTTGGCTATGGCTCAAAAAAACTAGCAGTATATCGTATTATCATAATAGCAATTAGTGATTAACTCATTGATAACAGTTTGTGATTTTCTAAAAAAAGAGACTTTTTATCAGGCATGTCTCCCCTGACATCAGCAAATTAGAGAATATGACTTTAAATACAGAAATAATTTAATAACAAAACAAAATTGAGAAAAGTCCAAAATAGACACTTACAAGGACTTGCTCTCTAGTAATATGGCTGTCCAATGTGTGTGTGTGGGGGGGGGGGACACAAGCACAGACCTGAGAGAAACTTGCAGGGAAGAAGGAATCCTGGTGGCAGCAGCATGAGGCTCACTTGCTCACCTTATTGCTCTACTCACCAATCTACCCCTCACTCTGCCTCTCCCCCCTCCCCACTGCTCTGCCCAACTATCGGACTCACATAGCTGCTGCAGCAGGGGTGGCAGTGGTTCCTGCTCCTTCTCCTCCTCCCCTGCCCACAGCAACAGCTGTGGAAGGGGCATGGTGGCAATTCCCACTCCTCCTGTCCACCTGCATTAGGGGTGGCAGCTGCTCCTCCTTGCTCAGTTGTCCAGGCTGCTGGTTAGCCTGGTGGTGTTTCCAGCTTCTTTCCCACCCCATCCCCACCACTTGCCAATCTGGAGGATCACCCTAGTCGATAGAAAAATACCTCATATCTGTACTGTTCTATACTGTAGACCATTATTGGCT
Organism: Eublepharis macularius; assembly: GCF_028583425.1. NCBI lineage: Eukaryota > Metazoa > Chordata > Lepidosauria > Squamata > Eublepharidae > Eublepharis > Eublepharis macularius. The sequence continues at coordinate 124,550,727 of NC_072792.1, forward strand.
CTATCGATCCACACTGGGACCAGGTTCAAAATTAGATATAGGATACCCTCTTGCAGAAATGGAAGTAGTAGTAATAATGTTAAGAGAATTAACCAAATTTGAAAGACTGTTGATGCTGAAATTACCATTTAAACAATCCCTTTAGATTAGATATATATCTAATCATCAACATGGCCTCACCTGTGTTATTATTATCCCTGCAATACAGCTGGAGAGCTGGAGCTGAGAGGAGTGGCTTACCCAAGGCCACCTGCTGAGCTCACGGGATCTGAACCAGCAGAGTGCTGATTTGCAGCTTAACCATAATACTACAGCAGCTCTCCTAAGCAAGTTAGCTAGGGTCTGTTTAATCTCATCGGAAGTGGGCAGCACAATGTCCTTCAAGATCTCTGCTTTCCCAGCCAGCATCACTTCTGTGTTCAGCTTTTGGCCATTTGACCACAGCTGTCAGGCAATGACTCAGGAGGACCTCTATTCCATCACCAAGGGATTTTGGTAGATAGATATAAAGTTGGCTGTCATTATCACCCAGTTCCAAAGCTACGAAGGTTTTCTCTTAAAAGCTTTACATAGAGGTTGAATACCCTAGAGGCTAAGATTGTACCCTGTGGAACTCCACAAGATTACTCCCACACTGATGTTAGCTGGTCTCCAATGGCAAGGCTCAGATCAGTTGCCACAGTACTTATGATGTTTGCCACCTTGAAGACTCTGGGCCAAGCTACAAGTGACAAATGACACTTGAACGGCAAGTGGATTGTGTGGAGGGCAAGTGAACAGGGAGAAATACACTTGCCGTTCAAGTGTCATTCGTCACTTGTGGCTTGGCCCTCTGTTTGCATAGAAAGGTGACACAGAAATATTTTAAATAAATAAATAGTATATAAGAAATTAAGATATTAAAACAGTTATTTTATATTTTATGCTCTAAACTTTCTTGAACAAATACACTTATTTACATTGCAAGAAATCTTGCTCAGAACACAGATGTTTATTATGGATCTGTTAGTTTTGGGATGTGTGTGTGTTTTAAAGAAATTCATATTCGATATAATAATATTTGAAAGAGCTACTTTTTACCTTTCACACAAAAACCTGTATAGGAGCACCCAGACTGTTTTTTCTTTTTAATTACATTTCTAGACCACCCTCCCTGTCAGACAGGCTCAGGGCGGTGTAACAACATCCAATTTTTACATAAAGTTTAAAAACAATAAAAACATTATTAAAAAAATTAAAACAGTTTTCCTTATACAATTAAAATTTCTCAATTGGTGGATATAAATATTAAAATACAGCATTTTAGACGCAGGGCTTGGTTTAGTCTTCATTCTAGAGCAAGCTGATTTGGAGACACAATATAGTACATGGGCAGCTCAATCCTAAAGGGGGGTTGTGGAAAGTGCTCAGGGAGTGAACTAAGGCTTACGCTGGCAGAACTAGCTCTTATGACAATGTAAACCCCCTCCGCCGGCGCCTGCCCGAGGCGCACTACTGCAGATGGGTCACTGCCGGTGGGCATGCTTGGCAGCCAGACAGAGGCACAAGTGTGGTTTAAGTTCCCGTGCCAGCACAGGAGGGGGCAGGGCGGGGATGGGCCCTGAGTTAGTCCTCTTTTAAAGCTACTTCAGGCCCGGGGATGCCTCCTGCAGCAGTGGAAAGTTACGCCATGAATAAAGGAGGTGTAGCCCATAAGCACCCATTGAACGGGAAAACTCAGGCCCCTCTCCCTGCACCCAGCCCCACCCCCACAGCCCAAAGGAGCATAGGATGGGAACTACCATGGGGGCTAATCCACGTGCACTTCCGGGGTGAGCGAGCCCCCCTCCCCATGCCCAATCATCTGCCCATGCACACTACAAAACCTCCAGCTGTGTTGTTCATGACCTTGGGTAGGTAAGCACAGGGCCGGAGGCTCTGACCATTAGCCTCCAGCTACGGGAACTTCATATGTGAGGCAGGAGAGTGGGTACTCATGGTGTTGGGCCATAAGTGCACTGGGGGGACTTGGTGGAAATTTGGTAGCACTTTGCCCTCACTCGAGGGAAGAAGGGCAAAGTCCAGAATGTCTGACTAATGTACAATAACCACTCAAGTCCTCTTTCAGGTTATCTGACTCTGTAATCCCAGCTCAGGAAGGAATGAGGAAGCATTGACAGGTAAGAAGGAGCTGGGGCGGCGGCTAACGCGGCTTGCTGATTCATGTCAGCTGCCCCCCTCACCTTACCTCTCCTGACCGCCAGCCTCTGCAGGTGGCATTCAGCGGGGGAGTAGGCAGTGGCGGCAGCCCCTGCCTGCAACAGAGGCAGTTGCCCAGAAAACTACTCTTGACACAGCCATTCGGGGGGGGGGGGGGGTACCAGCTACCCATCTGGGTGCTCTGTTCAGACTCCCTCAACCAGGGACCCTCCTGGTGGAGGAGGAAGTGTGGCCACGGGTCAAGATGACCAGGTGTTCTTAACTCCCTGTTGACTTTCTCCCTCATAGGATAAGATCATCCCAAGGCAGAGCGCTTCCTCACCAGAGGGTCATGCATCATCTGGTCGCTAGCTGCACCTGTGGGGCTGCCTCTGCTGCTTTCAAATACGGGCATCTTCCCAGATGTTGCAAACTGAGCTTGGCCTCAGGCATGGACCAGGCTGGGTCACTTGCAACACACTTGTCTCTTTCCCTTGCAGGCACGTTGCAACCCATCCAGGAGACCACAGAGCATGTCTGTTTCAGTCCTTTCATAATCCCTCGCAAGTGCTATTCAGGTCCAGCCCTGGGAGAAGGTTCCCAAGGCAGCCTGCATCTCAGCCTCACCCCTGGGAGTGAGGGGTGCACAAACTGCCCTGGCTCCCTTTCCAGCTGAGAGAGATTGGCACTTTTTCCAGTTTAATAAAACATGAAAAACAACAAACTGCTGTGTTTTCTTGCTTGCATGACATTGACAGTAGCCACCCTCCAACTCCCCGTCAGAATGTTTCCCAGCTCAGGGTAGGGATGGATGGGGTGTGCTCTGCTGCCAGGAGGAGCAGGTGGTGCCCCGTCCAGGTTCCCTGCCCCCTTCCTCCCCTCAATGTAACTTCAGGCAGTGGGGTGGGAATTGCAGATGAATGCAGCATGCGAGGGAAGGAGGGAGTTGCTGTCAGAAGGTGGGGGATGTGAAGTGACATCTTGGGATCTCCAGGCATCCCCCTCCAGGAGGATGGACCATCTTCCTTTCCACTGTTTTCAGAAGCAGGGATGGACTTGGGAAATCTGGTGCGGGAAGCGGCTGCAAATCTGTGGGTGCTTTTCACTCCCCTCGCATCCAATCAGCTTTCTGGCTTCTCGTTTGGTTTTCAATGGGCGTTCCTATCACTCATTGAAGAACCCGCCTCCCCCCCACCTGCCTCTCTGGAACCTGGAGTCTGATTAGGGTTGTCAGTCTCCAGGTGGTGGCTGGAGATCTCTTGGAATTACAACTGATCTTCAGGCAACAGAGATCAGTTCCCCTGAAGGAAATGGCTGCTGTGGAGGGTGAATTCTATGGCATTTTACACCAGTGAGGCACCTCCTCTCCTCAAACCCTACCCCCTGCAGGCTCTACCCCCAAAATCTCCAGGAATTTTCCAACCTGGACCTGGCAACATGCCGACTTCTGCTAGACCACCCCTCGATGAATTGCCCATGCTGCCTGGATTGGCTACTGCCAGACCCATAACTGAGCACGATCCTCATGTGCCCAGGGCCAATGATGGGGCATTCCTGACGGCTCACCATCCACATGCTGGCAGAGCACATGGACACCCTGCATACATCGGGTGATCTGACGCGCCGGTTGGCACTAGACTCTGGGTTTGGTCAGGGGGCCAGCCTCTGTGCGTGATGAATGCCTGAGAACTGAGGGGGGGCATGGGGCTTACTACTGTGACCACCACCTCGGTATCCGGCTACCCTCATTCTCGCTGCACCCCCCTGCCTCCTGGGCAAGCACGGCCAGTGATGCCAAAGCCTCCCTGCCCCCACACCCTGGCCACTCCTCATTCCCCCTTCTTCCCATCCCTCTGATGCAGTGGGCATTACTAGCCCACGGCCACCAAGGACATGCTGGATTGGGCTACAGCCATCAGCTTGCGAGCCCAGCCATGCCCACTGCCCTCCGTCAATTGCCAACCTTGCCCAGGACAGGAGGCAAGGTGGTCTGCTGGCAAGGGCACTGTGCATCTGTTGCTCCAAAGGCTGTCCTGGATCGCGAGCTGCCCACTGGCCATGTCTCTCCTCACCCCTCCCTCAGCTGTTAGCCAGCAGCAACGTCTGTTGGCTGCGGGCAGTGGAACCCACACATCTGCCCCACCCACTATGCTTTTTGACACTCCCGCTTCGCAACTCTGCACTGCTACCACCACCACCACCTCTGCACTTTGCTAGCACAGGAGCCAGCCCAGCGTCACCACTGTTCCGCCTCCGTGGCTACGCCAGCATCATGGCCGACCATAGGATTGCGCAGTAATCCCTCATCTTTTTACTAGATCATGCACTTTTGCACATGTCAACTAACAATATTAGTTTGAAATCTTAGTTTGCACATGTCAACTAAATCCCAGAGTACCACCACATTTAAAGAAAATATATAAAAGCATGCTGAGTTTCTGAGCTAGAACAATCATTGAACATTCTCAGTAGCAAACTTAAATATTCAGATTCATCACTGTTACTAAGTGGCCTGTTGCAAAGAAATCATGTAATGAGCTTTTAACATCCCCGGTTGTTCAGTACTTCTGAATGGACTGGAACTGTGAAAGACGACAAACAAATGAAAAGGCATCAGTGGGTGGTTGATTTCTTGCTGAGTCAGGTGCCCAGTGATGAGCCACTTAGTATAGTTTCCACATGCAGAAGCTCTAGCATATTTATTGTTAAGGAGGTTCATTAAACATTTAGCAACAAGTAGAGAGAATATCATGAGTATCATACCAGTATTAAAGATTGTAGGAATGGCAGAATCAAACTAGTGCTGAAGGACAGAGAAAGGAAAAGGACAAAAGAAATCTAGCATCAATCACTTGAATGTCTATAATAGACATTACTTAGATTTAATGTTTTATTTAAAGCAAAGGTCAGAACACCTAATAATAAAATAAATGCCATCATCACTACGGGACTTCAGTTTGCCCTAGTCTTGCCTTTTTCTTCATCAGTTGCAGTACATTTTTCATGCCTCTCAGAAGGTCTAGCCTTTTGGTCACAATATGCTGAACTCTCACTCATTTGCTCCTTTTGACTTGTTCTTTTAGGGCTGAAAGCTAAGGAGGTCTCTCTTCTATTGTTTGTGGAACTGTGTGTTTTATTTCCTGTGAAGTCCAGCAGAATGCTCATTGTACTGATCTTAATAGAAAGGCCCATGTTCCACACCAATTCTATTGATTATCGATGCTCTTTGGTGTTTTTGGAAAAATTGAACCTCAATGCTTATAGTGAGAAAAAATATACACTAATTAATTAGACAAATATAAAAGGAAAGGGAGAAGTCTTAGCCAAATATTCTGCAACCGAAGAGGAAGAAGCATTTATTAGTACAAGATGGTGTTGAAAGGTGTTAACAGAGATGAGAGACTGGGGATGGTGGTAGAAAGTGTTGTCAAGTTGTGGCCAACTTATGGCAACTCCTGGTGGGTTTTAAGGCAAGAGACTAAAAGAGGTGCTTATCCATTGCCTGTGTTTGCACAGCAAGCCTGGTCTTCCTTGGTGGTTTCCAAGGCCAGCCCTGCTTATCTTCCAAGATCTGAAGAGATTGGACTAGCCTGGGCTATCTCATTATCTTGTCTATCAATAACTTTCTCAGAAAACCAGGGACTTCCGGTTTGGGATCCATGGAGGTCTAACGCAGCTCTAAGTGCAGAGCTGACCGGGCTGCCGTTTCAGCGGCCGGAGGGGCACAAATAGCCCCCGGCCACCTGCTCTCAGGCGGAGAACAGGCAAAGAACGCTCAAAGACCTCAGGGCGCGTTGATCATCATGGGCGCTATCTGCCATACTGTAGTGCAAATATGTTGTGGGAACTCCAGATAAAAGCACTGCAGATGCCTGATTCAGATCAGGACCTTGGTATGGTCCTGCCTTCTCCTACACCAGTTTCCAGAGCTGAAATTGTCTGGGGGCACTATTCGTCCCATCAGGGGCTACACATGCAAGCATTTCGTGCATGTTCAGCCCCCCCCCCCGGGAAAAAAGAACACACGCTGCTCTGGCTCATTTCAGCTGACAGAAACTGGGGGGGGGGGGTGCAGGAACTCCTCCTTCACCCCACACCACAGTCCGTGTCTAAACCAAGCCCCTACAGCTCTTAACTCCAGGCACTCACAGCAGCAGTATAGCTGCAAGACTCTATGGTGAACTCATGCAAAACATAGTGTTTGGGGGGCCTTAAATAGGTCTGTTTGCAATATGATTGGCTAGGCCCTAATTAAGGTTTGGCAAGATTAATGTGAGTTAGATGGTATAATGCGGTTTAAATTAGTGAGCACCCTGAGGCAATTAAAGAGAGATAACCAATCAATGTGGGCTGACTTTCCCAAGATCCTGAGTATGGAATTCTTTTGGCATCATCACCTGAATTTACATGTTGACTAGCACACAGGAAGGGTGCTGGTATCTAGCACATCTGTGCATGGTTTGTATGCAAGCAAGGAAACAGGAAGAGATTGCCATCACTCAGCTTTCAGCTAGGGTGGGTTCGTCCATGCCAGTGAACATGTTGGGTAGCTTCTTAAGAAATCTGTAAAGTGGGATAAGAGCATTAATCAGTTGCAGTTCAGATATGCAATAATTAATAAACATTAATTAAGCCTAAATTCAGTGTCTTTGTTTTGGGGTATGTGGGCAATAAATGTGCATTCGGAGGAGGGGAATGACAGCCCATTAGGCTCTCTCCCTATAATTGGGTATCCTTTTTTCTGCTACCTTTAGTTGGGTCAAGAGGACATATACCTCCAAGGAGAACAACTGAAACCTCTTCCGGAATAATAATCCAAGATTCCTGTTTGCCAGTTGTTCTGTAACCAGTACTAATGAACTCATCTCTTGGCTTTCTGTGGATTCAACAAATGTCTGCCATGGTCCAGCTGTGAGCTAGCTGAGGTCCTCCTGACTCCCAGTCTTGTACAAATGGTACAGACTCTCCAGATACCAACTCCAAATGGTGGAGCAGTATGCATGGATGGTGAACTGCTTGATTTAGTGATTCATATGTTGGATTGGTGAAAGGCTCTGAAATGAAATGCACCCAATAACACAATTTCAGAGGATTACTATAGAAAATAGGGCTTTGTGCCAGCCATATATTTTATTCTTCTTGCATGGATGGAAGAATGCAGATGCTTCTCAGAGATACTGGCACTTGGCTTTTTTTTTTTTTACACACTTGGTTTCTCAGTGTAAGAACAGTCAGAGAAAGAATTTGCAATGACAGCAAATTCTGGAAATACAGGAAATGTGGAGTGGTTTGAGTAGATATATGAGAACTTTGGCTTTGATACTTTACTTACAGCATGACTGGAACATCCAGGTATACAGAAATAAGCATTATATAAGAAGCAGCAAAATGTCCACCATTGGGATGGATGTGTATGGAAGGAAGACCTTGTACTGTAAGCAGAGATAAACATGAGCTTTGACACAAACAACAATGGTCACATGAGACCTTGGATCTGTTCAGTTCACGGCTATTCAAATGGAACAGATATCAAACAGCTTTCTAGCTGCCTAGTAGCTATGGTAGTGGAGTTTCATTTCCTTGTGGTGGTGGAGTTTCATTTCCTTGTGGTGGTGGAGTTTCATTTCCTTGTCTTGGAGGAGCTTTTGCATCTATGCAATAGGTGAAATCAATTCTCCCCCAGGGCTATGGATGGTTGAATCAAGTAATTAAATGACATGGAAAGAGAACTATGTCTTCCATAAGGCTGTGCAAAAATGTGTGTGTATGAAATAACCTCAATAAAAAGACAGAAGAAAACACCAAATGATAAGACTCTCTCTAAAAAAGGAGTGTTTATTTATAATCACTGTTTGACTAATTGATTTTCTCACTATTTATTTATACAACTGGCTGCTGAGGGATGTGTGATGAGACAGGTCCATCGGGGAAGGAGAAACAAGAACTCTAATTCAGAAAGCAGCTGCATGAAACACTGCTGATTGCACTGTACTGTAGTGTTGAATACACAAAAAGTAACCAACATGCTTGAAGTGCTTACAAACAACCAAACAATCAACCAAAAATTGGCTTCCTGTTCACAACCAAAAAACAGGATGAAAGCCAAATTGGCGTGTTTTCAAGATTTTCAAGCAGGGCCCTTCAGAGGTATGGTGAAGAACACTCATTATATAATCATACAAGGTACCTGTTCATTGTTGTTGGGTCACCCAGTACCAAAGCTGGCAAATACATTTTGCTCTCATCTCTATAACATGCAGCGGTGTACTTGTATCCATAGGAGCAAGTGGCGAATTGGGATGGAGCAAATTATTTATTTATTTAGTAACTGTGTATGCTGTCTTTCCAGAGAACTGCTTGAAGCAACTCCCAAATAAAAACAAATGCACTAAAATCATTAAAAAGCAACATGAAATATCAATATAAGAACAAGCTATAAAACCAAGTCATAAAACCAATATTAAGCAAACTGAAGTGATATCCATAAACAGCCCTCAGGTTAGTAGTGGACCATAGAAACAACATTTAAAAGATGGAATACTTCAATTAAAAGCTTGTGTAAGGAGAAGAGTTTTGGCTTGGCATCTAAAGAAAAGTAAAGTAGGCACCACACCAGCCTCAAAGAAGAGGCTAATCCAAAAGTGAGGTACCACCACTGATTAAAATAACTGTCTCTGGTCACCTGCCTCCCATCTACAGGAGGGGGCACAAAGAAAGGGTCTTGGGAAGAGGATCTTAATTGGTGGAGTGGGCATGGTCCTTACACCTGGTGACCTGAAAAAGGAAGAAGAGTATGTTTCTTACCTGTAGAATCTATTCATTTTTATAGGACAAACATTATCAGCTTTTTGAAAATAAGCTTAGTAGCTCTTGAATCCTATCCAGCCAGAATGAAAGGAAGAATGTAGTACAAACTATTGAAGAATGGTGGTATTTTAGTGAATATTAGTGAATATTAGTGGTATTTACACATTCAGTGGCATTCTCACATTCAGTTAGGACTTTTAATAATACTTCATATACCATGTATGGGGTGGAGGCAGCATGGTTTAGCCTGATCTTGTCCAATCCTGGAAGCTAAGCAGGGTCAGTACTTGGATAGTGGCATGCCAAGAAAGACACTGTAGGGGAAGCCAACAGCAAACAATCTCTGCCTCTCACTTGCCTTGACAGCTCCTTGCTGGGGTTGCCATAAGTTGGTTGCAACTTGACAGCACATAAATAAGCATACCATATATGGGATGTTCAAGAAACAACAATAGCTCTGTTTTAAAATAATAGTAGATTCCATGTTAAGTTATCATATTGCCCATTTATGTATTCTTTCACTCATTTGTCTATCACCTCTAAAGCAACCTACATGAGAGGCAAAATGCACAATAAAACCTTGATATTTTTCAAGTTAAGAAAAGCCTTGTTAGTGTTTAAAGTTGTGAGTCTGAGCAGAGAATGGTGTGTGTGTGTGAGATAGAGGGAGGGGCTCTTTCTCTGTCCTTTTTTTAACTCCAGGTTCACCCCTCAATCAATCTGTTTTTCCTTATGGCGCTTCTAAATGTTTTCCACAGTGGGAAGCAGTTAGGGGAAGAAGGTTTTGGAATGTAAAACAGCAGATAGAGAACATGTTAAGCCTCCCTACACTGTAGTCTCTGGAAGAAGCTTTTTAACCAAACAAAATCTGTTGTGGCATCATTGTGACATCATTGTGCATAATGTGTAGCTTGTCGGTAAGTTTCTCAGGCAGTTCCTCCAACTCAAGCTAAGCTAGAAAGAGGGCATATATTTGGTTTAGAGTTTCATTTCTTTAAGCTGAAAAGAATTTAGCTCCTTTGTGAAAAGTTTGCTCATTTGAGCTTTTTCCCTCTTCTAAGGAACTGGCATATCCTGACTTGAAATTATAGTTGTTGTTAAATAAGAATTTCACAGATCGGTCTTCCTTGTCTGTCTTCCTCCAGCTGTTGCTTCAACAGTGCTTGAATGGAGCAGGGTTGTGGCTGCCTCATCCTCCATTTCTCCACCAGTCCAGCTAACTAGCCTTCCACCTCTGTCTGTGCCATGATCTCTCAGGTACGCCAGAACTACCATGCCGAGAGGGAAGCTGGGGTCAACTGTTTGGTCAACCAGTTCCTTCATGCCAGCTACGCCTACCTTTCCCTCAGTTATTATTTCACCTGGGATGATGTGGCTTTATCCAAGTGTGTGTCCTTTTTCCAGCATCTGTTTGAAGAGAAACATGAACAAGCTGAGAAACTGTTGACCTTCCAAAACCGTCATGGAGAGGGAGCTGTCCTACAGGATGTCAAAAAAGCAGAGCAGGATTAATGGGGAATGGAGCCTATGCCATGGCCTTCGCCCTTCAGCTGGAGAAGACCATGAACCAGGCCCTGCTGGAACAGCACTAAATCGCTTCTTGCCATGCTGATCCTCATGTGTGTGATTTCCTAGAGACTCATTACCTTGACAAGGAGGTGAAGCTGATCAAGAAGCTGGGGGAATCACCTGACCAACCTGAAGTGTGTGTGCCAGTGAGGATGGCCTGGGCGAGTACCTCTTCAATCATCTCACCTTAGGTGAGTCCAGAGACTGAGCTGCAAAGTGCTGGCTCCCCCCAAGTCTTGCTCTTGATCAGGACTCCCATTTAAGAGATTTACAACAAGCATTTTTGGGGCTACAGTACCCACCAAATGAAGTTAGGAAACAAATCGACAGGGCCAGACTAGTACCCAGAAACAGCCTACTCCAGGACAAACCTAAAGGAACTAACAACAGATCACCACTGGTTGTCACCTATAGTTCCCAGCTCAAACCCATCCAACGTATCATCAGTGATTTACAACCCATCCTGTGATCTACAATCCATCCCATCAGTGATCTACAACCCATTCAGCTGTGTTAGTCTGATCTATCATGCGTACATGTTAAAAAATAGCTGTTCAATGAATGAGGTATACCTCTGTACCCTGCCCCTCTTGGGGGCAAAGTCTGTAACTGGCATTAAATAAAACTTGGCATTAAGCACTAAAAAAAAGAAGAATTTCACAAAAGGCATATGAAAATAGTCAGAATCTTCAATCAAAGAGATAGAACAATCATCATTCTCTTATTATAATAAAAGCCTCCTTTTGTCTCTTGTGTCAGATTATAAAGTGACTCTTGAAAAGTGAGTATCAGAAAAGAAAACCCATGGGGAATCACAGGGGCATGTTTTGACTGAACTTCATGCTCCTTTTCTACACAAAATCTTTTAAAACTGTGACTGACTTTTCTAATTCAACTATTTTCAACTAAAAACTAGAATTTTAAAAATAAGCTTAGCAAGGATTATTTTTGAAAGAAAAACAGTGCTGCTTATTTTACTTAAATTTGTTCTTGAATAATTGGTAGTGATGAAAAACTAGAAGAACTGGGCATGGATGATAAAGGTGCTGACATTTGAAACATTTCTGCTGCCTCAGTCAAAGTTAAACTACTCTGTAGTTTCCCCCCCCCCTGGTTGGGGGGGGGCGCGAAACCCTCTTTATTCTGATAAATTGAGACTAAAACAGCAATTGCTGCTTTGGGCATAAAATTGGATCAAGTACTTTCAAGGATAAACAACTTAAAAAGCAGGCTGCTAGGGTATAGAACCATTTAACATGCTTGTGAAAATACTTTCAATAGCACATAACGGCAAGTGTGACCACCAGTTTCATTTCTCACAAAGCATATTGAAAGTAAACAAGGTTCTGAATGTAAGGCACAGATGCTGCAAAACAGCTCCCAGGGGATCTGGGAGAATGAGGGGATTTTGATCATGGATCCAATTCTGCTCTCATTTGCATAAGCAACACTCCCATGGCAAGGAATGACTTCCCTCCAGTGGATGAAAGAATTAAAATATTACAGCCTTCATACACAGGCTGTATATTGCAATAGTTGAGAAGGAAGAGATAGTTAATGGAGAAGAAAAAATATTTAGCAGTAACCTCCTGGTATGCATATTTTCAAAGTTCTTGGATTCAATTAATGCATAATTTTACTTCTTAAAAATTTTTAAATGTATCATTTGAACTTTGAAAATAGAAATAAATAATTGCATAGAGTATACGTGGACCACGACTAATGGATCTCATGTCACTGGAAGTGAATTTACCAGAAGTTACCAGTGGTAGAAATCCTTTTGATTTAAAATTCTTTAAAATAGCTCTAAATATATTTGTGTTCCCATCACAATTAGGTTGTTATAAAATCACAACAATAACTGGCTTTCCTCATGATAAGGACAGCAGGCTAATATTGAAATAGATTCCTTTGGAATTTTTACAGGAACATGCTTTCTACTTGGTGAAGGCATGTGAGCTCAGTGCTGAGCCAAGCACAGGCAAGGCTAGGTGGGAATATGGGAGGCATGCACAAGCCTCGCTGTTTTCCCTGTAAAGGCCTGCACATTGAGTGGCTGTATGCAAGTGACAAGTAGTGCAGAAGAAGAAAAGGGAACTTTGTTATTCACAGATCCTTTTGTGTGTGCCGCTGCCCAGGGAATGATTGTGCCCAAAGTAAAATTATAAAATTGTATTGTGGTTGTGTCTAAGCTTACCACTGAATTTCCTTTAAAAGTCTTAAATGCACAAGCTTAAATGTTCATCACTTAAGTACTAGTGATGTTCTATGAAGTACTGTGTCTTTCAGTGGTGTTTTTACAGTGGTGTTTTTAAAAATGCTTACCTTAGTTAAGAATTTCAAATAAATCATTAAATGAAAATGTTTCTTTGATAAAACTCTAAGGTAAGACACTGACAGATTTGAAAAGGAGATATTAGAAATTAGATTAGCAAAATATCTACATATGATGTGGAGCCCAACTTGTTCCTAACAAAAATACATGTACATATGGGGTAATTTCATATGCAAATACCAGATTTGTGTGCGCAGATGTAAGTGCATGTGTGTGCTTGCATTGTGTACAATCTCAATTCAGCCTTCTGTTTTAGAAAACTTGGCACTCCAAATGTAGAGCCATCCTTCCTGGTTTGAGTATTGCCTCTTCCACCTACAACCTTTATGAAGCAAAACATTGTGGGTGTTTGAACATATTTGCTTAATGCTGGACTAAGTAACGTTGAATTTCATCCATTGTAAACTCCACACTCACTTCTGCTCTGTTCAGAAATGTGTTCCTGTCAGAACTGGTTTTCCTCTTTCTTTATTCCCTATGCTAGTCAAAATTACATTTGACTAGAAATGTTGGGGTAGCTAAGATTCCATAGAAACCTCTTAGCTGTGGAACCTTACTTGTGAAATTGTAGGGTTTAAACCGAGTCATAAGTAACATGGAACTTGATTGCCATCCCGTGTAAAGTACCCTGTACTCTGATCACCAGATCAACCTACCAACCTGTCCCTTGATTTAGGAATTTGAAAGAAGATAGATTGAGGATACTGGTCCTGATATGATTCACAGACTAATGAAGCCATACAGCAAGCTGTACTACTAGGTATGTAACCAGCTATTGTTTTACAGGAATTTTAAAGTCCATAATATCAAACCAAAAAAACAGAAAATAAAATGCTGCTGTATCAATTGCAACAAAGCAAAGATAGCACATTAGAGAGCATGATGGACAGGGATTGAAACCTTACAGCTGAATGGGCAGGATAACTGATAACGAGCTTTAGTGAGAGTGAGAGACTAAACAAGAGGCCCCCACTTGGGGGGAAAAATCCCCAAAACTCTGAACATTGTATGTCAGCAATACACAAAGCCGCAGAACAGATTATCTAGGAGTATAACAAAGATCAAATTAACATTAGGATCTCTAGAGTTCGCAAACAACACTTTAAAACCAAAAGATAAGGTATTTCAGTCTGCATATAAACAAGCAGTGTTAAACTATGCCTTTCTTAATCTGGAAGTGAAGATTTATTTTTAAACGTTGTGTGGATTAAATGCAAACCAAATCCATTTCCTTGGAACTGCAAAGTCTGCAGCGCATATTGTATTGAAAATTAGGAAGTAATTGGTTAGCAATACAGTAAGGATAAAAATGTAGAATTACCTTTGAACAGGCAGAATCAATAAGCTTTAACAAGAAAGCTCTGGTTTCACTTTATATCTTCACTCCCCTGTGATATTGTCATAAACTTGTTAACTTGCTCTTTGCCTGCGTTCTTTTTAGTCATGCCAAAAGGATGGTCTCATAGAGGATTAGACTAAGGTATTCTCATGCCATGCAATTCTGTTGTCAATGAGACACTAAATACCTTTAGGCTTATTCTCTTCTGTGATATAGTGGCAATATCAAGTCCTGGTCTGGGCAAAAAAAGAATCTCTGAAGGTCCTTCTATGAATTATTTCCTGCATGTATATTACTTTAAAACTTTCTGCTGTCTAGGCATAGTATCAGTAGTGTGCTTATGCTACCAAGTTTACAGCATGCACCACAAATCACAGCCAATATTGTCCCACTTTTTTTTTTTTTGGCTGCTGCAACAAGAATTTCCCAAATCAAACAAAACCAAGGAGTGTAATTGTAGTATTTCTACCTCTATGGTCATTCCTACCCTCTGCATTCAACCGTAACTTCAAAGCTATCTATCTAAATACAAACAGATTACTAAATTATCTTTGTTTCTGGTAATGCTATGGGACCACTTAAAGCTGACATAATATTTTGGGCCTCCAGTCCTGTCACAGATGTTCCAAAAGAGCTACATATCCTATGTTGTTGTTTAGTTGATTGGTTTTCAAGTCACAGTACAGCAGAAAATTTTATGATGTATCAAACATTTAGGCAGTCACCATATACATATACATATACATATACATATACATATACATATACATATACATATACATATACATATACATATACATATACATATACATATACATATACATATACATATACATATTATCACTTCTTTACAATCACCTCTAAAACACACACCTGGGTACACACAAATTTTGAAGAAAGAATTAATGCCCTACTGACCACTAGGAGTAGCCAAGAAATGGGTATAAGTTAATGGCAATGGGAAAGGAGGCACAGAGAGGTAAACTCACTGGGTCAGTTAGAAAAGCTATACATTCTATCTCATATGGAAGAGATGGTTTAATTACCCTATATTTAAATAGCAAATGTCATTTTGCAGGTGTTATAGTGTTTATACAGTTCCCTTGTAGAATATTATGATAGCCAATTTCAAGTGACACATATGTTTCAGTGAATTATGACTTCTTAAGCTAAGCAAAGTGTCTCTGGATGCCCATTTGTTTGCTGCAGTCTGGCAAAAGCCAAACGGAAAGCTTTACTTTTATCAATTGACCCTTCTTAGGGTTGGTAACCTCCAGGTGGTGGCTGGAGATCTCCCATAATTACAACTGAACTCCAAGTGACAAGAGATCAGTTCCCTGGAGAAAATGGCTGCTTTGGACAGGGGATTCTATGGGATTGTATCCTGCTGAGCTCCAACCCGTCCATAAATCCTTCTGTCCCCAGGCTCTTACCTCAAAATATCCAGGTATTTTCCTACCTGAAGGGGAGAGCCTTAACTTCCCTAATTCTGCCAATGGCATTGCTCAGTTGTTTGTGCTACAAACCAAAAGGTTATTATGATGGAAAAGCTCTTTCAGGCTCATTTTCCCTTTAAAGAAATCACAAGTTCTCTGAAGAATGAAACTGCTTCTGTAAAGACAAGCTGATAGAAGCACACATATAGTGCTATAAACTTTTTAAAGAAGTGTATTTCCAAGCAATTATCCAAATGTCCTTGGATATAAAAACCATCCATAATGTACTCAACAATAGTAAAACTGCCTGTTGTCCAAAACAACTGCCCCACTTTCCTTTGTTTTACACTTGAAGTTACATTATACTGAATCAGACTATTCAAGCATGTGTCTCGATTCTGTCTTCACTGACTAGCAGTGGCTGTCCAGGATCTTAGACAGAGAAAGGTCTTTCCAAACACCTGCTACCATAGATCCTTTTTATAGAGATGTGGGCGGCTGCACTCAGGGCACTCTGCATGCAAAGAATGTGCTGTACGGCTGAGCTACAGTCCCTCCCTTCTCTTTAAGGCCCATTTATCCCTTTGAAATGATTAACTCTGCAAGTCTAGAGCTATTAATTTCATAAATTAGGAAATTTTAAAAGGTACTGCTGCTAAGTCAAAATGGGTCAGTGACAAAGTACATATGTTTTCATGCATTAGGGCCCAGATTCAATCTCTGACGTCTCCACTTAAAGGCAGCAGGTGTAGGACACAAATGAACATTGCCTAAGACCCTGGAAAACTGCTGGTTATCAGAGAGTAGACACTACTGTGCTATACGGACCAAGAGCATTATAGTACGAGACAGCTTCTAATTGATACAGTCTGTATAGACTGCATTTATTTATTTATTTATTTATTTATTTATTTATTTATTTATTTATTTATTTATTTATTTATTTAATCAAATTTATACCCCACCCTCCCCATGAATGGGCTCAGGGCACCTAACAACTTATATTATACAATTAAAACCATATACATATCTAAAAAAACATAAAAACAATATAAAACAACTACCACCATGATTGCAGAGTTTTATCCCACCCCTGCCAATGGCCTCTTGGGGGAAAAGGAAGGAAAGAACAGCTCCAAAAGAAATATTGGAGTTGTATAGATAGTTGCATCTCAGCCCAGTAATGACTCTGGCTTGGCCTGCAAGTGATTGCTTTTCCATGCCTCCTTTATAACATTTACATGCTCTCACAGCATTGCACTTCCTAATCCATTGAACTGTCACCATTATGCATAGGGTTTCCTTGCACACCATGCATTTTATTAAAGAAACAAATCAACTTGCATTAAGGAATGTAAACAAAGTATGTTCCCTCCATTGTAATTGAATAAAGCAGCCCAAATGAATAAGAGATCCTTGTATAACAAATCTGATATGCACAAATGTTGGTATACATTCAGGCCATACTATATTTTGTAAACTCTATTCAGAGATATAAAAAGAATTAGAAATCACTGTTCAGTTTAGCCAGCAACCTCAGTTGTCAAAAGTCATAATTCTGGTCTGCCATAAACACAGAATATCTTTGATATGGTATAGCAACAAGAAATGGTATATAGTGAAGTGCCCAAGGTTAAGTGAAATAATTAAGAGACTGCTTTTCCTAGGTTTTCCTATTAGTGCTATTATGTATTTGTATAATCTGTGGCTAAATTGTTCTGTAAAGAATAATCAGGTTGTCCATCACTAACAGCTGAGACTTCAGCAGTCAGCTCCAAAGAACGTTAGCCTTGAAAGTTGCACAGAAATTTAGTATGGTCCAGAAATGCATTTGAGATTATGTACAGCCCTTTCATTTTGACCTCACTGCCCACATGTGAAGTATTTTTTTTCCTGCTCAGTTGGGATTCTGCATCAAGAAAATATTTTTCAATTTGACACACCTACCCACTCACAGATATCCAAGTCTTTGCTGGGCACCTGACAAACCTTTACAGCCCAAAATGTTCACATATCATTTTGTCCCTACTGAAGCACAATTATCTAGTTTATAAATGTGTGTATAGACACCTTCTTCTTTCATCCATAAGAACACACTTCATTCTCTGTTCTGGGTGACACAGCACTACAATTTTTTTTGAAAATCTGTTAAAATTTTCCACAGTAATATAAGAATATATGGTAATTATAATATCATGGGAGTTCATACAATAATGGAGTCATTTTCCATGTCAGTTGTTTCACAATGATACCCTTAATAAAACCCATTTTTTATAATAAAGCTACATTTTCATGTGTCCAGTCTTGTTTGTTATACAAATATATAACCTTGTAGAAAGGAGAGTAATGAAAAAGAAAATGGGGTTTAAAAAAAAGAAAACACTGTTAAGCAATATGAAACTTAGAGGGCAATCCTAAATACATCTACTCAGTAGTAAGCTCAATTTTATTAAATGAGACTTACTCCCAGGAAAATATTTTTTTGGATTGTAGCCTTAGAGACAGTTCATATAATACCTCAGCCTTTCCTTGTAGGGCTCAGTCTCCAGACCCCTGATCATCCTTATTGCTCTCCTCTGCACCCTCTCGATTTTGTCCACATCCTTTTTGAAGTGAGGCCTCCAGAACTGCACACACTACTCCAGGTGCAGCCTGACCAGGGCAGTATAGAGAGGGGCTATGACCTCCTGCGATTTCAACACTATGGCCCCTTTGATACAACCCAGGATTGAATTGGCCTTTTTGCCACCGCATCACACTGGCTGCTCATATTTAGTTTACAGTCCACTCTTACCCCAAGATCTCTTTCATATATACTACTGCCCAGAAGTGTATCCCTCATCCAGTATTTGTGCTTCCCATTTTTGTGGCCCAGATGTAATACTGTACACTTGTCTTTGTTGAATTGGATCCTATTCACAGCTGCCCATTTCTCCAGAGTATTCAGATCTTGTTGAATTTTAATTCTATCTTCTTGGGTGTTTGCTACTCCTTGCAATTTGGTATCATCAGCAAATTTAATGAGCATCCCTTCCACTCCTTCATCCAGATATATCATACAGCTGTTCTGAAGTTATACTTTTGGTTCTAGAGGCAAACTTTTGCTTAGTTTGGGATATTTAAACCTAATCCACAGGTATGAGAGATGACTTTTTCAAGAATAAATTAAATACTGGTGTAGAATGAAGGCAAAATTTTTGTTTTGCAGTGCTCAATGGGGAAGGCAGAACAGAATTTTTATTAGGGAAGGCACCATTTAAAGTGAAGGTTTAATTTAAAAATCTACAAACAAAGGTTAAAAATTAAAAACAAAAGAAACATTCAGAAGAGTATGACTCATAAGCCTCTTCCTCTAAAACTCATTGTAATTGAACCATTTGGCTCTCTTTCTTCCACTAAGATGATAATGGTTCCGTGCTATCTAAGCATGTGAGACTAATAATAGCATCCATCCTCATAACCATACTATTAAGGGAGAAGATGACAGCAGGAGCATGAGAAGAAGAGACAACAATAGACTTAAATCACCCAGCTCTGGAAGAATGAGAAAAATGAAGAGATTTGAGGCAAATGCCTAAATATTTCCTGTTTCAAAATCCTCTGATGCAGTAGGGTGTAGTAGGAGTCATCATTGTTCACAGCCTCTGAAAAACAACATAAACAGTGAAACTGAAAAGAGGCAGAGGAACTTAATAAGGTCACTGTTGTAATACCCATAATTATTACCAATGGCTTGGATCTTATATTAATCATTGGCTTGCACAGTGCTGGTCTCTGCTGCATGTTTTGCAGAGCTTGTTCCCTTGGTGCTAGGCTTTTTATACTTGCAGACAACACAGAATCTTGCGTAAGCAGAACGTGTCTCTTGTTGGATGACTGTGTGCCTCAGAGGAACTCATTTGTAATTTATTTTATTGGAATTATTCGTAAGTGTACCTGTCTCACCAATATGAGCATCCAGAGTAGTTAACAGAAAATAAAATACAACAAACGAATGGAAAGGCTGTTGCCAGCCAATTAGAGTATTGTGCCTTGATTATATGGACTAAAAGCCCTCCAAAAGAACTGAGACTTAAAACAGCAAGAAACACTTCCTCCCATGGTTTGGAAGTCCATTCCATAGAATGGGGGTTATCACAGACAACCAGTATACATGGAGAGAGAGAGATCAGAAAGTGATCTGACAGACAGAGGTCACACGTTCACAGAAAGAGAGCTGAGCCATTTTCTGATGTTATTTGCCTGTCACTGTGACTGCATCGAATAAATATGCTACTTACAATCCTCTCAATAAAGCATGATCATCATTTCTTCTGAAAGGGGCAATTTTCGACCTCAGAAATGTGTATCTCATCTGGTATTAGAGATGGGCACAAACAGGGAAAAAACCAAACATGATGTTCGTTGTTCATTGCCATCCACGAAAACAGATTCATAAACATCAACGAAGATGACATGTTCACGAACATGTTCGTAGTGAGATGTTTGTGGGATCCAGAATGGTCTCCTTGGGACTTAGCTGAACTTGAGCTGGGGAAAGGAGAGTCCATGGGTCTCCCCCTTTCATGTCATTTTCTCTTCACAGTGGCAAAAACTGGACTGTTTGCTGGAAGCTACTTTGAGGGGTTACAAACTGACCTTCTCAATGTCCAATACTCACCAAATTTGCAGGGGACATAGTCTTCACTGTCCTCTGAAGACCCCCCAAGTTTCAGAGAGATTGGACCCTGGGAAAGCCATGATCCATGGGTCCCTCCCTTTCCTGTCATTTTCTCTTCACAGACTGAACTGTCTGCTGGAAGCTACTTTGAGGGGTTACAAGCCAGAAGGAGTTCAGACAGAGTTCAGACACTTTCTGCCTATTTTGCCATTGGAATTGATTAAAAGGTGTGAGACTGTCTGGCTTTATGAATGGCTAATGAATGCCAGGAAGAGGGCTTGGAATGAACACACGTTCGCCGGGAACAGGGCCTCACAAACACCTTGCTCGCGAACAGTGGATTAGGCTGTTTGTGGCTTTTTTTGTTCATATTGCTGTTTGTGCCCATCTCTATCTGGTATGTGTGTTCTGAAACTGAAATAAATATATGTTGCCCCTTTTAGAAGAAACAGTAATTATACACATTAAGAGAAAGGAACATGTGTTCCTGAGTTGCCCTCTCTATAAGGAAGCACGTACGAGATTTATTATTCCCTTTCTGGAAGGTATCTCAGAACATTCGGATAAGAACAAATTAGAAAAACTGTTGTCAAACTCAGATTTCACTGCACTACACCAGATAGCGAAATTTTGTGCTCTGGTTGTTAACGCCCATTAGAATGTAGACCTCTATTCTGGTTGCTTGCTTAGAACTATGCTGACTTCCTGGTTTTTATAAATTTTGATAGATATTAGGAAATTATGTTTTAAACTGTATATAGTCGTATGTTCCATGTTTTAATGGTTGTAAAATGTGCACTTAAATTTTTATGGTAAATGTACTGGCTAAGTGCTGTAATAAAGAATCACTCACTCACTCACATTAAGAGAATCATGCATAGCATGTTTGACCCATATGCCTGGTCAATGTAATGATTAAAAAAGTCTATACATCCATAATAGGCACAGTGGCAAGGGCCTACAAGCTTTTAAAGTGAGAACTGGAAAAAATGGCTCCAAAATATGAAAACTGCAAAATCAAAATTAATAAATCTCTACAAAAAATAACATTGTGTCAACTAGTCAACTGCAACTCAACTCATACTTATAAATATAATAAAGTTTAAATCACAAGAACAAAATGAATAGTTTTAATATGTGTGATATGATGTGGGGTGAGGCCTCCAAAAGTAAGAGTGCTGAGAGCCTTTGAAGGTAGTTAAAATAGCCCTGAATCTATATTTATTTAAATTTATAGTAGACAATTTAAATAATAATAATAATAAATAATAACATTCAATTTATATGCCGCCCTTCGGGACGACTTAACACCCACTCAGAGCGGTTTTCAAAGTATGTCATTATTATCCCCACAACAAAAACCCCTGTGAGGTGGGTGGGGCTGAGAGAGCTAGAAGCTGTGACTGACCCAAGGTCACCCAGCTGGCTTCTAGTGGAGGAGTGAGGAATCAAACCCGGTTCTCCAGATTAAAGTCCTACGTTCTTAACTGGAAAACTAATGAGGTTCAATTCTGACAACCTTCTGATAGTTTGTGATTGGGAATTGTATAAAGTATATGAACAGTATAAAGTATATGAACTGTATAAAGTATCAGAGGAAAGACAATATAATTTCACTTTACTAAACATCTCTGTGTTGGATTGTGCATACTTTTAAAAGGAATGGCTAAAAATGCAAACACTTATTTGAGAGACAATCCAACAAGTTTGTACAGTTTCTCAGGAACTAGTTCTTAGGATCCAAATATGCCTTGAAATGTTAAAATCGAAAGATATATAGAAAGAAAGAGAACAGAGAAGACATACATGTTAGGTAACTTCAAAAGAATGGTGAAGTAGTATAAAAAAGGAATTGTATATCTGGAAAATAAGAATTTTTGAATAGAAAGAATGGACTAAGACTGCAGAGAAAATGCCACAGATCATGAAACAAAAATTAGAGGACAATGTATCTGTTGAGGTCAAACACAATTTGTGGAACATTATGTGGCTTCCAAAAGGCAAAGATGTATGCAATGAAAGGACTTTGTAAAATATACCTCAAAGAAAGGTATAAAAGGTATAAGGGATTAAATGGTAAGCTCAGAAATGTTTGAAGCTAGCTCTGGGAACTACTGTTCAATAGAAGGCAACATATACGCACAAAATGCAGTTTAACTGCAATTTTGCTTCATAATTATAATTTTAAAAGTCTAACAGGCATAATTCTCAAGCAGATTTGTGTAAGGTATTTTCTAGTAAATTATCTTTACCATTGAAAGTACATTAACACACAAGGAAAATGTGTGAATGAAGGAAATGTAACTTTGTGCAATTGCAAATATATCTTTAGGAGGGCTCTGCCATGTTGGGGGATCCCCCATCCCAGCCCTGTCCCCCTCGCTGCTCACCTGGCCGGTAGGGGAAAGATGTATGGTAATGAGGGAGGTAGACTACAGGCATGTGCACAAAGAACTTCCCTACATCCAACAGTGATGATGTCATTTTTAAAGGCCGATTTTTAAAGGATTGGCCCCGGTGCAAGCCATTGATTTCAAATTGCAACAGAAATTACATCACTGCCTGGGGCTGCAGTTCTATTCATACAGATAAGTGCCTGTCACTCCCTGTGCCCACCCTGGTTTAGAGATGAGGGGACCTGGCAACCCTCTTAAGAAGCTGTATTAATGTATTTAAATAACTGTATAGGATTTAAAAAGCTTTCAGTTCAAGAAAGAAGTTAAGGATCATACACAGTCAAATGAAGCAGAGCTACGCCTTTATTAGTGAATTCATGCATGGACCAAAAAAATGGTAATTGTATGATAAATCTTCCATTTTAGCTTGCATGAAAGATAAGCTAGAAAAAAATAACAAATCTGTGACAAACTAACTAAACACAATTATATATATACACACACACAATAGAGTCTTGAGTTTAAAGATTGCTATTGATTTTATAGTCGATGACTAATTTATTGTATTTTATTGATAATGTAAGCTGCCCTGAGCTGATTCGTGGGGAGGGCAGGGTATAAATCAAATAAATAAATAAACAAATCATAATCAGGGTGTCCTAGCCTACAAATAGGTGAGATGAATTCCAAAGCTCATAAATGACAATTTGTAAAGGCAAACAGTCCAACAATGGAACAAAGCACTGCAAGGCATATAACCTACATATAAAGCAGTAACAGATCAATTTACAGTGCAAGGTGCTTATTCAAAAAGTGACCATGCCTTCTGAGACTCATACCAATATATGGTATATACAATCACATCACGTTAAGTCATATATCATTGAACATTTAATCAATGACATAATTCATTAGGGATGTGTTCCTCATGCTGCTCCTAACTGTAACTGTTACGGGCGAGCTAGCCAAATCTTTCCGCTTCAATATTTCTTCTTCATGGCAGTTACAAGAAACATGAGCATCAAACAGTTCCTACAAAAATCCTTGCATCTCCTAGCCTCAGTTAAAATATACATAATAAAAATCACATCTTAAAACCATTAAAACCAACAAAAAACATTAAAATAATGAAAACCAAAGCTAAAATACACATACAAAACCATAAAAAAACCCATTTAAATATTGGGCAGGAAGGAGGTATTAGAAAATGCCAAATGAAGAAAAAAGTCTTCACCCCCTTGTGGAAGATGGCAATAGTGGAATCAAGTGGAGATGACTCCTCCACTTGAAGACAGCTGGGAGACCTTGGGTCAGTCACAGCTTCTAGGAGCTTTCTGAGCCCCACCCACCTCACAGGGTGATTGTTGTTGTGGGGATTATAATGACATACTTTGTAAACTGCTCTGAGTGAGTTCTAAGTCATCCTGAAGGGCGGTATATAAACTGAATGTTTTTTTTGTTGTTGTTGTCATTGTTGTTATAGAAGGTGACAGAGGAGTCTCTTGGGTTCCAGAGTTTTGGCACCAAGACCAAAAGTGCTTTCTCCTGAGTGGCCACCCATCTAATCTCAGAAGGCAAGGGCGTCCGAAGCAGAAACTCTGAAGATGACCATAGCAGTTGGATAGGTATGTAAGGGAATAGGCAGTCCTTCAAGTATGATGCTCCCAAGCAATATAAGGTTTTTAAAGGTCAACACCAGCACCTTGGTTGTACTAGGAAACAGATTTGATGCCAGTGTGGATAGGCTAAGACTGGAGTGATGTAGTCCCTGCGATCTACTTCAGTGAACACAGTGGCTGCAGCATTCTATGCCAACATATTTCAAAGGCAACCCTACATAGAGTACACTGTAGTAAACTAATCTAGATTAGAATGGCTCCCTAAATGTTCTCCATGCATTGCAGCTTGTGTGTTAAGCCTGAAAGAGCAATCCTAAACGGGTCTGCTCAGAAGCATATCTGCTCAGAAGCATTATTCAATGGGGTTTACTACCAGAAAAGTATTCTTAGGTTTGAAAGCTAAAATACCTACATTTTGTTGGTGGGTCACTTACATTTCTGTTACTGCTTGTACAAGCATTATCTCCATAAAAGATGCACTTCTGCTTGTTCAGTCCTTTGCATGTATAGAAAAAAGCCACAGGATACAAAATACACTTAAGTTCTTAAGGATCATTGACAATGAAAATCCATTTGTGCATCAGTAAAAGTGAAAGCAGGTAAGAGGCAGGATACGAATAGGAATAGAGATAATACTGAAAAGAATTACATCAAGCTCATATATAACGTTAATATATAAAGAAGGCAGTGATGCAACGCTACACATATAAACCTATTTCTTTATTGAATGTAGATTACAAAGTTTTCACTACAATAAAGGCAGAAATATTAAGAAAATGCATGCCAAATTTAATACATACTGATCAAACAGGCTTTGTACCAAAAAAGGTACATGAAGAATATTCGATTTATAATAGATACAATTGAATTTATGAATAAGAAAAAAAGAAAGTAACAATTTGATTTTTGTATTCAGAGAAAGCGTTTGATAATATAACTTGGTCTTTTTAATTGAATATACTTCAGAATATGGGTTGCGGCCCAGAATTCTGGAACTGCATGCAAGATATATATTTGAACCAACAAGCAAAGATTTTAATAAATGGAAAACTACCAGAAGCAATTTCAATTGAAAAAGGAAAACACCAGGGTTGTCCCCTGTCACCTCTATTATTTATATTAGCAATAGAGACCTGAGCTACAAATATTAGACAAGACACAAGGATCAAAGGAATAAAAATGGATAACATAGAATTTAAAATGAAAGTTATGCAGACAATGTGGCTTTGGATCCACAAAAACAGACGTGAGAAGCAAACAAAAGGTAAAAGAGGCAATTGGACCACTGTTGGGAGTAGAAGGAGAAACTCTGATGGAGGACAGAGAGAAAGAAGACAGGCTTAATGACTTTTTTGCTTCTGTTTTCTCCCTGAAGAACTCGAGCCCATCTAGAGATGGTAGAAGACATGACACCCAGAAGACCTGGGTGGCTAGTTGACATTGACAGAGAGGTTGTGGAGAGGCACCTGGCTACACTGGATGAATACAAATCCCCGGGGCCGGATGGGGTACACCCAAGAGTGCACAAAGAACTTTCTAGAGAACTTGCAGAGCCTCTGTCCATCATCTTCAAGGCCTCCTAGAGAACTGGGGATGTGCCACAAGATTGGAGAAGAGCGAATGTTATCCCAATCTTTAAGAAAGGGAAGAAGGATGACCAGGGAAACTACAGGCCAGTCAGTCTGACTTCTGTTGCTGGGAAGGTATTAGAGCGTATTTTAAAGGGATCCATCTGTAAGCATCTGAAGGGCCACGTAGTGATCTGGGGAAGTCAACATGGTTTTTCCCCCAACAGATCTTGTCAGACTAACCTGGTTTCCTTCTTTGATCGAGTGATAAGCTTACTTGATCATGGGAACTCTGTCAACATGATTTACCTGGATTTCAGCAAAGCTTTTGATAAGGTTCCCCATGACATTCTAATGGGTAAATTGGAAGACTGCAGACTGGACTATAGGACACTTCGGTGGATAGAGAACTTGTTAGAGGACAGCGCCCAAAAAGTGGTGGTCAACGGCATTTCATCAGATTGGAGGAAAGTGTCCAGTGGGATTCCACAGGGCTCAGTTTTGGGCCCAGTACTTTTCAATATTTTTATCAATGATCTGGATGAAGCAGTAAACGGGCTACTCATTAAATTTGCTGATGATACCAAATTGGGAGGAGTGGCAACACCCAAGAAGACAGAGTTTAAATTCAACAAGACTTGAATATTCTGGAGAAGTGGACAGTTGTGAACAGGATGCAATTCTACATAGACAGGTGCACAGTATTACATCTGGGCCACAAAAATGGGAAGCACAAATTCAGGACGGGGGATACATTTCTGGGTAGTAGTGTCTGCAAAAGAGATCTTGGGGTAAGAGTGGACTGTAAACTAAATATGAGCAGTCAGTGTGATGCAGTGGCAAAAAAGGCAAACTCAGTCTTGGGTTGTATCAAAAGGGCCATTGCATCAAAATTGCAGGAGGTCATAGTCCCTCTCTATACTGCCCTGGTCAGGCTGCACCTGGAGTAGTGTGTGCAGTTCTGGAGGCCTCACTTCAAAAAGGATGTGGACAAAATTGAGAGGGTGCAGAAGAGAGCAATGAGGATGATCAGGGGTCTGGAGAGTGAGCCCTACGAGGAAAGGCCGAGGGCCTTGGGAATGTTTAGTTTGGAGAAGAGGAGGTTGAGGGGGCACATGATTGCTCTCTTTAAGTATCTGAAAGGCTGTCATTCAGAGGAGTGCAAGGGGCTATTCCAGTTGGCAGCAGAGGATAGGACCTGAAGCAACGGGCTTAAATTACATGCTGAAAGGTACCAGCTGGATATTAGGAAAAACTTTTTCATGGTCAGAGTAGTTTAAAGGTGGAATCAGCTGCCTAGGGAGGTGGTGAGCTCCCCTTCACTGGCAGTTTTCAAGAAGAGGCTGGATGAATATTTGTCAGGGATGCTTTAGGCTCATCTGCATTGGGCAGGGGGTTGGACTAGAAGGTCTGTATGGCTCCTTCCAACTCTGTGATTCTGTGATTCTGTGAAAATTGTTACAACATATAATGGAACATATTGAAGAAT
Organism: Eublepharis macularius; assembly: GCF_028583425.1. Classification (NCBI taxonomy): domain Eukaryota; kingdom Metazoa; phylum Chordata; class Lepidosauria; order Squamata; family Eublepharidae; genus Eublepharis; species Eublepharis macularius. Next base: position 124,578,123 of record NC_072792.1, read on the forward strand.
CTGGATCCTTTTCAGAATATAAATCAACAGGAAGAAGACGAAAATGATAACGAGATTTTTAACACAACAAGAAGAAATTATAAAGTGTATAGCCACTGATTCTATTACATATCTGGGGATAAATGTGACTGGGCAAAATTGTAACATTTTAAAAAATGATTATCAGAAGACCTGGAAACTGATGCAAGCAGATCTATCAAGATGAACAAAATTTAAAATTTCATGGCTGGTGAGAATTTCAGGAATCAAAATGAATTTATTAACAAAATGAAATTATTTTAAATGCTACCTATATAAATAAATAAATGTATTTGGAATGGCAAGAAACTAAGAATAAGTTTTAAAATACTCCAAGGTGAGAAAAAGAGAGAAAGGTTAGCAGTTTCAAACATAAAATTATAGTATCAAGTAGTAGGGCTGGTCTGGATTGTGGATTAAAAATCCAAGACAAAGAACAGTAAAATTCAAATTGGCAAACCTAGATGAATGTTTACATAATCATTTATGGATAAAGAAATCAACCAAAATGATTACAACACAAGAAATGAGTCATATAATGAGAGATGGACTCTTGAGAATATGGTTTAAATGCTGGAACATCGAATTCTCTGCCCATGTCCCCAATAGAAGCTCTCCACGATAAGAATAGGAAAAATAAAAGTTGTTTTTTTACATATGGAAATATGGTAAACGCTCAGGGGAAACTGATATCTTGGCAAGATAATAGAGATGAATGACTCAACATTAAATGGTAACTATTCGGCCCCCACCCGGCCGTCAGCCAAGGGCTTGAGGCCGGGGGCCACATTTGCCACAACGGAGGATAAGCGGCAGCGTTTCCCCGGCCTCTCAGGGTCACATGGGAAGGGGGCGGGGCTAAGTGCCTTAACAGGACAGCCCTGCCTCTGCATCAGCACTTGTTGCCTTGGGCTCGGCCCACCCACCCGCCTAGTAGCAGTACAGGTTTTTGACCGGTTGCCTTTTGGGGGACCAGGTAGCAATTTTTCCTTTCTTTCCCTGATTGGCCTTGGGGAAGGAAGTTTTTTGCCTGCCTTGTACTGCTTGCTAAAGCTGTGGCTATTGGACTACGGTGGTGCTGTATAGGCCATCAATGGCAGAACTTAGTTGGGGGGATGTTAGCGGGATGGTGAGTACCCTTGGCACATCCCCATTGGTGGGGATATTGGGGGCCTGTCAGGATCGGCTGGCATGCTTTGCAGTGGCCAGTTGAGAGGGCAGGCTGCCTGGTGGGATCTCCTGGACAAGTCCTTCCCTCATGCTCTGCGGCGGAGGTGCTTGGAGCTTTAAGGGGGAAACCCTCTGCCAGGCCGGCCGGATCCCAGCCATGCATGTGGATGGCTCGCATCCGGGGCAGCGGGTCTCGCTCAGACAGGTCAAGGCAGGGTCCAGGGGAGTGACCCCAGGGCTTGACCTGTACCGCTGGTTAGGCCCTTGCCAGGGTTTTTTAGTTGTTGCAGTTCATGTTGTTGCCTAAATAAAAGTGGCCCTTAATTACCCAAGCCTTGTGTCTGCCTCTTATTCCGACTGGGGGGAGTAATATCACCCATCAGTTTCAAGATTAAAGAAGTGTATCAACACATAAAGTGGAGTCCTAAGAGAGAGGACTAAGTTCAAACAGCTAATTACAAAACAAAAAGATAATTTACTATGATGAATATATAAGTTATTACTTCAATTACAAACAGAAGAAATGAAAAAAAATGTGTGATGAGCAAATGTCTATGCACCAATGGTAATGGCTAGGGGAGAAAGAAATTAAGTTCACAGTCAGCGAGGTGTTAAGAGAAATTTGCTATAAAATGTATTTCAGATGTTATATTACTGCAAACGATATTGAGAAAGTAGATGTCAGTTTATGGAATTCAAGTTACTCTGATTTCATCTCCCACCCCTTGCTACAAGAAATCCAAGGTCTCTTGAGTCAAAAGGTTCTTTATTGAAAGATTAGATTCAAAGTTCAGGTGTCCATAATTAATCCAAAGGCATGAAAGTGTCTGGCTGACCATGAAGCTTTGTTGAGAATGATGTGTTAGTTACGTTGCAAAATATCAAAACCTCCTTCTATTCCCACACACACACACACACACACACACACACACACACTGCCCAGCTACAATAGATGCCTGGGAAGTCGAGAGAACCTCCTCCAAGGTCGACAGCTAGTTCTGGTAGATAAGGCCTCCCTGGGAACACAGCTGGCTCTCTGTGAACCTATAGACAAATAACACTGGAAAACTACAGAATGAGAAAGCATCAGAAAACAATATGGCATTACTGTGGATAGCAGGCCTGACATTCTGCCCCCCTTAAGGCCCCCCTCACCCTTCAGCCCCCACCTTTTCTGGATATTTTTTGTGAAACTTGGCTAAGAGTTTGGGAGCATTCACATGGGAGGATTCTACCCACTCTCTGAAACTATCATCAAAATCTTTCCACTTGATAAGATAAAACACTTTATTATGCTTCTTTTTGGAGTTCAATATCTCCTCCACGTCCTAATGTATTTGTCCATCTATGAGGGTGGGGTGGGGCACCGCTTTTTCAGGGTGCCATTCATCAGGTGGAGGTGCCTTTTTGAGTAGGCTGAAGTGGAATGTGGAGTGCTTTTGGCATAGATTTTTTGGTAATTCCAATTTAACTGTCACTTCATTAATCACTTATTTTACTGGGAAAGGTCCCATGTACTTTAATCCTAGTTTTTTGCTTGATTGTTCACTCCTAAAGTGTTTAGTGGAAACATATACTTTATCTCCTGGTTGCAATTTCCATTGCTCCACACGATGGTGATCTGCATACTTTTTGTAATCTTCTTTGGCCTTGGTCTAAATTTGCTGAATAACAGTCCATTGTTTTGCCAGGGAGGTCCACCATTCCCCCAAGTCTCCTGGTTTCTTAGATACTGGGGTAATTTCGAAGGGGATGGCTTGTCCTTCATATCCATGTACAACTTTAAAAGGGGACTCCCCCGTAGAAGCATGGATTGAGTTATTATATGCATATTCGGCATAAGGGATGAAATTTACCCAATTGTCATGTTGGTAATTGATATAGCATCTGAGGAATTGTTCTAGCACTTGATTTATTCTTTCCGTTTGTCTGTCGGTCTCTGGATGATGGGCGGAGCCTATTCCTTGCTCGATGCCTGCTACCTGTAGAAGCTCCCGCCAGAAGTTGGCAATGAACTGTACGCCCCTGTCAGAAATCACCTTGGTAGGAAAAGAATGAAATCTTACTATGTTTTTCATGAACAAGTTGGCCAACTTCTTAGCTGTGGGGATGGCAGCACACAGGATGAAGTGAGCTTGTTTCGAAAATAGGTCTACTACCACTAGGATACAAGTGCAACCTTTGGAGGGAGGTAAATCCGTTATAAAGTCCATAGAAATTACTTCCCAAGGTCTGGATGGGGTTTCCAGTGGTTGCAATAATCCCAGAGGCTTTCCCCTTCTCGTTTTGGCCATTATGCAAGTAGGACATGATGACACATATTAGGATACATCTCTTCTCATCTTTGACCACCAGAATTGTCTTTGAATCAGGTGGAGGATATTTAGGTAGCCGAAATGTCCTGCAAGTTTGGCATCATGGCACTGTTGAAGTATTTCTTTTCTCAAACTACGGGGAATGTAAAGTTTAGAGACTTTAAGCCATTCTCCCACCTCCGTTTTTGTGAGTTCATTTTTGGGCGCATCCTCCCCCCTTTTCCACTTCACTTTTCACTTTTTCCCTCCACCCACTGGGATCAGGTTGCTTTCTCATTCGTGCTCTAGTTGCTTGGCTACGTGTCGTCACAGCTCCTCCCAATTGGGTGGGTGAGAAGACAGTGTCTATTATCTCCTCCCTGTGGCTATTGTGTTGGGGCATGCGCAAAAGTGCGTCCGCTAAGCAATTTGATTTGCCAGGCAAGAAATTCAGGGTGAAGTTAAATTTAGAGAAAAATTCTGCCCACTGAAGCTGTTTAGCATTGAGGCGGCGGGGAGTGAGCAGCGCTTCTAAGTTTTTGTGATCTGTCCACACTTCGAAAGGGTGGGGAGCCCCTTCCAACCACTGTCTCCAGGTGGTAAGCGCTAATTTTACAGCAAAGGCTTCCTTTTCCCATACATTCCAATTTCTTTCTGCGTCCGTGAATTTGCGCGATATGTAGGCACATGGGCACAATTTTTTGTCACTGCCCTGCTGCATTAGTATCCCTCCTATGGCCGTGTCGCTGGCATCCACCTGCACAATGAATTTTCGACTTTCATCGGGGTGCTGCAACACCAGCTCGGAGGTGAATTTGCTTTTCAAGCTCTCAAAGGTATGTTGACACTCAGGGGTCCAATTTAACTTTACCTGTGGTTTATTTGCCTGGTCCCCCTTTTCCTTACCCGTTAAGGGCAAGGCAATTTGGGCGAAGTTTTCTATGAAAAGCCTGTAGAAGTTAGCAAACCCTAGGAAGGATTGTAACTGTTTTCTGTTTGTAGGAGCCCTCCAGTCATTGATTGCTTGGACCTTGGCCAGGTCCATTTTTAATCCTTGGCCAGATATGTGATAACCTAAGTAGTCTAATTCCTCCTTGTGAAACTCACACTTGGACAATTTGACGGGCAATTTGTGCTGCATTAATGCTTTCAATACCTTTTGGACCAATTCCACATGGGACACTTTATCTTCTGTATAAATCAACACATCATCTAGATAAACAATGACCTCTTTATATAAATATTCGTGTAGAATTTTGTTTATCATCGTCATGTAAACCGATGGGGCCCCCTTCAGCCCGAAAGGCATGACTAAGTATTCATGTTGTCCTAGGGGCGTATTGAATGCAGTTTTCCATTCATCCCCCTCCCTTATTCTTACATGAAAATAAGCATCTTTGAGGTCTAATTTCAAGAAGATCTTACCCTGCGCCAACACGCTGAGGAGGTATCGGATCAATGGGATGGGGTAGGCATTTGACATTGAGACTGCATTGATGCCACGAAAGTCAGTGCACAGTCTAAGTCCTCCATCTTTCTTCTTTACAAACAGTACAGGAGCCGCATGGGGGGAGCTGGCGGGGCGAATAAAACCCCTCTCCAAGTTTTTGTCGATGAACTTCCGTAATTCCCGGCATTCTGCTGGGCTCATCAAATAAAGCTTCCCCTTTGGCAATTTTTCCCCAGGCACTAGCTCTATGGTGCAATCGGTGGTGCGGTGCAGGGGAAGTCCATCAGCTTCCTCCTCACTAAAGGCTTGAGCCAAGTCTTTCTATTCCAAGGGAATCAGGGTTAACTCTTCCTCCATGAGTAGAGCCACTTCTAAGGGGGAGGCGGCCTCGTTTCCCCAATCTGTTCTCCATTCGTGGTGTTGGCATTGATCTCGGCTGAACACCACCATCCCTTCTGACCACTTAATATAAGGGTTGTGGTCCCAAAGCCAGCGGCTACCTAATATCAGAGGGTATTTAGCGACTTGACTGGCAATATCGGGACGAGTCTCCCAATGTTTTCCCAATGTTTTCGGCTCCGTTTCACAGGTAGCTGGGTTCATATTGGAGCCACCATTTGCTCAAATACTATGGGATTTTCCAGTTCATGGATTTCCAATCCTAGTCCATTTACTAGAGCATGGGATATGATATCTCAAGAGCAGCCAGAGTCTATTAATGCTTGTACTCTTACATGAGTTCCCCATTTGGGATTCACCAGTACCACCGGCATGAATAGCATGGCCCCCCTTTCCCTCACCTCTTTGTGGTTGGGCATCTCTTCAATCTGCCGAGGGAGACTTTTTACGACAGATCCTCCTCGTTTCCTGATTGCGAGTACCTGACATCGAACTCTTGGGCTTGGTAGGCATTTTCATCACTCATTTCCTCAGCTTCTAGTCCAGGTTCAGATCATCCCCGCTGTGCTGGGGGTTTCCTCTCTACACATCCCATGCGAGGGGCTGGAACTGGCTGGGCGATAGCGGATTGGATAGGTGCTCTGAGTGGGCACTGAGCAGCTAAATGCCCACTACTTCCACACTGGAGGCACAAACCTTGTCTCCAGCATGTATCTCTAGTACCTCAAGCCACACCAGGCCCTCCTGTGCCTCTGCCTCTTCCCGGAGGTGGGGGAAGTCGTCTGACTCCCGCCGACTGATGTTGTTTGACCAAGCGGACTACTTGGGTGCGATTTTCTACTTCACACACTAACTGGATCCAACCTGACAGGGTGGGTGAATCATCTTGCATTAAGTCCTGGTCCAGTAATTCCGGATTCATTCCATTGTGGAACAATTCGATCTTCACGCCTTCACGGTAGTTAGGGCACTTGCTGCAAGCTGCCTGAAGTTGGCCGAATACTTCCTGACGGGTTTGGAGCCTTGTCTGATTGCCTTCAGCTCCGTGCGAGCTCTTTCGCTTTCTAGGGGGTCTTCATACTGCGCTCTTAAGGCTGCTACGAATGCTTGTAAATTCCACAGTTTGGGGCCCCCCATATCGTACAGGGTTACATACCATTCTGCCGCTATCCCCTCCAACCTGGACGTGAAGTGCATGACGAGGCTTTGCTCTGTTGGAAACAAGTGTCCCCACTCGTTTAAGAACTGCAATGCTGCAACAATGAAGAATCCTAATTTCCGGGGCTTGCCATCAAACGTAGCTTCCAACTTAATCCATCCCATTGGGATTTCAGCCCCTTGTCCCTCCTCCTGTGCCGGGGCCTGGAGGTGAGGGGGGTGTTGCAAGAGTATCTGTGGTGCTGGTCTTCTGGGCCCTTGAGGGGCTGGTAAATTCCCCCCCTTTGACGGGGAATAGTTCCATCCCCCAAAGGAGCCTGGTACACTCTCAGTGGTCTCGCAGGTGGTATGGGTCGGGGTTGTGGTCTAGGCCTTGGGGCTCCCGGTGCTACAGGGACTAGTGGTCCTGGTTGTGCCAAAGGTGGTTGTGTGACTATCACCGGGGGTGCAAGGGCTGCGGGCGCTGCTGGCACTGGGACTGCTTGTGCTGGCATGGGGACGGGGACTGCTTGTGCTGGCACTGGGACTGGGACTGCTGGAGTTGGGACTCCAGGGGCTGGAACTGGCGCAGGGGCTAGGGCTGCAGGCTGAACAGTGGTCATGGCGGGTGCAGGAATCACCAGTACCGGTGGTGCGGTAGTCACCAGCACGGATTGAGCCGGGGATCCTGTGGGTCCTTGCATCATCAGTCCCATGAGATAAACCGTTTGTGCTAGGTCTCCTCTCATAGCCTCCACTTGTGCTGAAGCAGGCCACAGCTTAAGAGAGTGGAAAATTACCAGAGGGAATCAGTTTGAAGTTAGCAGAGCTGTAAGCTCATACATGTATCCAAGTTATGTAGCATGATGTTAGTTAACCAATGACAAGTCTGTAACTATGGCATGTGATTTAGTTATGTATGCTGCCTGACAAGAATGTATTTAGGCAAGTTGCTGTTTGTGTTAGGGGGCTCAATTTCTTTTGAGTGGCAGAAGTCACGCTGCGTCCTAGCCGGCTAATAAAATTGCTTTCCTTCCTGAATCTTTGTTGGTCTCAATCCGATACGACTCCTGGTGCTGCAACATTCCTGGGGGCTTGTCCGGGATTTGAGGAGGCTTTTGGGGTCCCCCTTGACCCTCAAGTCGGTGCAGGCCGGCCCCGGAGAGAGAGGGACTCCGTGGGTGCCACCCGACTGTTTTCAGAATCGGATACCCTCTCTCTCGGCTGTCGGCGGCACCCCTTGCGGCAACAACGACCTGGTTGACAAGGCAGGAACGATTGCCCTGAGGGAGTCCTGGGACTGGTGAGTATAGTAACTGAGGGACCGTTCCTCTTTTAGGGACGAAGAGGGGCCTGATCACCCCCTAGCACAGCCCAAGTAGGAGAGTCAGAGGGACTCATCCAAACCTGCTGGTGCTGTAGGTTTGGGTTGGAAACTTGTCGTGTGTGTGATGTGAGTGGAATGTCGCAAGGCGATCAGTGTGTGAATTTCAGAGGCGAGTGTGTAGGGTCTCCTGAGGAGCAGACGCCTTACTGCCTCCTTGCTGTTTACTTTCCCTAGACTGTCTTGTCTGGTCTCTGTGTATTATGGGTGGTTCATCTTCCAAGCCAACTCCGCTGGAGTTGGTACTGAAACATTTTCAGGAGGTTTATGGGAATTGGATAAAGTCAGGGGAAAATGTAATTCCTGAAACTTTGGAAACCCTATGTATGGTAGAATGGCCTACTTTTGATTTAGGATCACCATCGGAGGGCACATTTGAAGAGTCTATTGCTCTTGATGTATACCATTTTCTTCTCAAACGTCATGATGATCAGATAGTGTATGCCCAGGCTTGGCACTATATTTGTATGCACCCCCCACCCTGAGTTAAAAAGTGGCAGAAAGGCAAGGCTAAGAAAAGGGAGGCATGGCTCCTGGTCCTTGATAGGGGGAGGAAAGCAGGCTCACGACCGGGAGGACAACAACCACAGAGAAGTCTCTATCCAGTTCTACCCACTAGGGGAGCCTCAGTCAGCCCCACAGCTCCACTCGATGTTGGCCTCCGCCCAAAGACGAAGTCAGTGCAACAGGCCCCAGAAGATGAAATGTCTCCTCCACCATATGTGCCCGAGGAAGGGGAAGAAAGTAGGAGGACGACCCCACCAGTGACGCGGTCACAGGTGCAGAAAAAGCAGACTGAGGGAGAAAGTGCAGAAAAGAAGGGGAGTCAGATGCCACCGATAGAAGGAGAGGCCACTAATACCTGTCCCTTAAGGGAGACTGTAGACCCTAGGACAGGAGCAACCCGGCTTATTTACCAACCATTTACCACCACTGATTTATACAATTGGAAGACCCAGACCCCTTCATTCTCGGAACAGCCTGAGCCAGTGACCACTCTGTTTGGGTCAATTATTAATAGCCACCAGCCAACCTGGCAGGACTGCAATCAGCTTTTGATCACATTCTTTAATACTGAGGAGCGTAAGCGTATAATTCAGGGGGCAAAGAAATGGTTGTTGACCTTTAAAAAGGATGGTGAAGATGAAGAAACTATATTAAAGGCTGCTTTTCCAGTGGAAGATCCAGGGTGGGACCCCAATGACAGGGACCATAAGGACAGATTGGCTATATATCAACAGGCTATACTGAAAGGAATACAGGCGGCAGGGAAGTAAGCAACAGATATGCGTAAGATACAGGAGTGCCATCAAAAACCTAATGAGCCTCCTGGGGCATTTTTAGAGAGAATTTACGAAGTTTACCAGCAATACACGCCATTTGACCCAGAAGCAGAGGAGAATAAAAGGATGGTTCTTACTACCTTTGTCAGCCAGGCGGCAGGGGACATAAGAAGGAAACTACAGAAACAAGTTGGCTTCTTAGGCATGAATATAGAGCAGATCCTGGAGATAGCACATAAGACTTTTATTAATAGGGAGCAGGAAGAAAGGAGGCAAAGTGAGAGGAAGATGAAGAAGAAAGCAGAGTTGTTAGCAGTGGCCCTGATGCAATTTCCACAGCGTGGGACAGCCTGAGGAAAGGGAAGGGGAGCCGGAGTTGGAAGAAGGGTTCAGAGGCCCCTGGGCCCCAATCAATGTGCCTACTGCCACCTAGAGGGCCATTGGAAGGACGAGTGTAGAGAAAGGTTGCAGAATGTCAGAGGACGTGGAAGGGGACAAGGTGATTACCGAGGGAGAAGAGATGGTTACGGGAATCAGGGAGTAGTAAGTGAAGGATTGTATGAGAGACGTGGGCAGATCATAGCGGCCCTAAATGAGGATGGATACAGATGGGAAGTTGAAGATGAAGAGGAGTGGGAGGCATAGGACAGACCGGGCACCTTCAGTCTTGGCCCCCAGGAGCCCATGGTCGAAATTTCTGTAGGGGGCCAAAATATATCTTTCCTAGTAGATACAGGGGCCGAACATTCAGTTGTAACTCAACCAGTGGCTCCAGTCACAGGAAAAACAATAGTTGTAAGGGGGGCAACAGGGGCTTGCCAGAAACAATCTTTCCTGGCTGCCCGGACTTGTAATCTTGGCTCACATGTTGCGCGCCATTAGTTTTTATATGTGCCCCAGTGCCCCGTCCCATTGCTAGATCGAGACCTGCTGTCTAAATTGCGGGCTACCATTTCATTTGAAAAACCAGAAGATGTGACCCTAGGAATCGGTTCCCCTGCTATGAGTCCCATAGATACAGGAGCATACGTATTAGAGTACCCACTAGAGGAAGAATGGAGGCTCTACCAGATTAGGGACAGTGAACAATCACCTTCACTCTCACAAGAATGGAATCGATTTCCAGGGGTCTGGGCAGAAGACAATCCCCCAGGTTTGGCAAGGCTCCATGCCCCTATAGTAATCCAGAAAGAACCTGGAGCCCAACCCATCCGTATAAGACAATATCGTCTTCCTACTGCAGCAATACAGGGCATACAGAAACATCTAGACCACCTCCTCAAGTATGGCATCCTAAGGGAGTGTCAGTCTCCCTGTAACACCCCTTTGCTGCCATTCAAGAAGCCAGGAGGGGACTATAGGCCAGTGCAAGATCTGCGGGCAGTTAACCAACGAACTGTAACAATCCACCCAACGGTGCCTAACCCCTACACCTTGTTAGGTCTTGTCCCGCAGAGGGCGTGCTACTTTAGCATTTTAGACCTCAAGGGTGTGTTCTTTTGTTTGAGGCTCGCCCCTGTTAGCCAGCCCCTCTTTGCCTTCCAATGGGAAGATCAGCATACAGGTCGTAAGTTACAGTACACCTGGACAAGGCTTCCCCAAGGCTTCAAGAATAGCCCTGTGTTGTTTGGCCAAGCATTGGCCCAAGACCTAGCTCATTTTCCCCTTGACCCTGAACAAGGGGTGTTGCTTCAATACGTTGACGACTTGATGGTGGTAGAAGTGGGATAGGAGACATGCTATGGAGCTACACAGAAGCTACTTGAAGTCCTCCATGAAGCAGGCTATAAAGTGTCTTGGAAGAAAGCCCAGTTATGTCAGCCCCGAGTAAAGTATTTAGGCTTTGAAATATCAGAAGGAGCCAGATCCCTGGGACACGAGCGTAAGGAAGCTGTTTGTTCCATTCCAGAACCCAAGTTCCGTAGGCGTGTGAGGGAGTTTCTGGGATCTGCAGGTTATTGTCGGATAGGGATTCCTAATTTTGCTGAGATAGCACGGCCACTATATGAAGCCACAAAGGGGGGAGAACATGACCCATTCTTATGGGGAGAAGAGCAGAGGCAAGCCTTCAGAACTTTAAAGCAACAACTGTTAGAGGCTCCAGCTCTTGGCCTGCCAGATCTTATGAAGCCCTTCTGTCTTTTTGTGCATGAGCGAAACAGCACTGCAGCTGGTGTATTAACTCAGTGACTGGGAAATTGGGAACGACCTGTAGCCTACCTGTCAAAACAGTTAGATGTTGTGGCAAAAGGCTGGCCAGCCTGCCTCCGTGCAGTAGCAGTCACAGCAGAGCTGGTTAAAGATTCGCAGAAGCTGACTTTAGGACAGAAGGTCTGTGTTAAGGTTCCCCATTCAGTACTTGCCCTGATGGACTATAGGGGGAGCTATTGGTTCACAAATTTCTGCATGACTAGATATCAGGGGCTTTTGTGTGAAAACCCACAGGTTGAGATCGGGGTGACTAGTGCCCTTAACCCAGCATCACTACTCCCTGTTAGTGATGAATGTCCAGAACATGACTGTCTTCAGACTATGGACGAAGTATATTCTAGCCAGAAGGACCTGACTGATGTTCCCATGCCGAACTCAGACGTTGATTACTTTACTGATGGCAGTAGTTTCGTTGACCAGGGAATAAGATGTGCAGGGTATGCTGTTGTCACCCATGTGAAAGTCATTGAGGCCAAGCCCCTACCTGCTAATACCTCTGCCCAAAAGGCGGAACTCATTGCCTTAACAAGGGCCCTTCAACTGGCTGAAGAACTAAAGGTTAATGTCTGGACTGATTCAAAATATGCTTTCCTTACTCTGCATGCTCATGGGGCACTATATAAAGAAAAGGGCCTTATCACCGCCTCTGGGAAGGGAATTAAGAATGGCCCTGAAATTCTGCAGTTGCTCCAGGCTGTCCATGCCCCACTGAAGGTAGTGGTGATGCACTGTCGGGCACACCAGAAGCCATTAAGTCCTGTAGCTAAGGGAAACCGGCGGGCAGATGAAGCTGCAAAGGCAGCCGCTAGGGAAGAATGTTTGCAACCGTCTCCTCTTCAATGCCCTGTTTTCCAAGTCCGAGTGTCCGAATGGACCCCTAAATACTCTCAAGAGGAGGAAGATTGGGCCAGTACACAGAACGTCCAGCGACAACATGGATGGCTCCAATTCCCTGATGGGAGGCTCTTTGTCCCAGTGTCAATTGCTCATGCCGTAGTGCGGACTGTGCATGAAGCCACACATTATGGAAAATCTGTGTTGGCTGAATTGTTAAACAGGGATTTGTACATTGCTAAGTTACATGGACTGTGTGCAGCAGTATCTAGAAGTTGTGCTGTCTGTGCCAGAAATAATCCCCAACAAGGGCCAGGTCCTCCTCCTGGGTTCCAGCCCCCTGGGTCTCTGCCGTTTCAATCGCTGGTAGTAGATTTCACTGAATTGCCACGGTGCCAGGTCTTTCGATATCTGTTAGTGTTTGTAGATTCCTATTCTGGGTGGGTAGAAGCATTTCCAACAAAAACTGAGAAGGCAGGGGAAGTTATTAGGTGCCTACTTCGGGAAATTATTTGTAGGTGGGGCCTGCCCACCATAATTGGGAGTGACAACAGCCCAAGCTTTATTGACAAAATAGTCCAAGGTGTGTCCAGGTTGCTAGGAATTCGATGGAAGTTGCACCCAGCATACAGGCCTCAAAGTAGTGGTCAGGTGGAAAGAATGAATAGGACCCTCAAAACTCAATTAGCAAAGATCTGTTAGGAAACTGGTCTGCAGTGGCCTCAAGCCCTGCCCATAGTTCTTTTTCAAGTTCGTTGTCGGCCAAATAAGCGTACAAAATTATCCCCATTTGAACTGATGTTCGGCAGGCCAGCCCCTATTTTGCAAGGTATAACTGGAGACCCCTGTCAGTTAGGAGATCTAGTGCTCAGGGAACAAGTTATGGCACTGGGCAAAACGTTACTGCAATTTCGGAAGTATGTAGGGGAACAACAACCCCTCCCTGTGTTTAACCCAGTGCACAAGTATCAGCCAGGGGATGAGGTTTGGGTAAAAGACTGGCGTGTAACTCCCCTGGGGCCTAAGTGGAGGGGTCCGTATGTTGTGTTATTAGCAACCCCCACAGCAGTCAAGGTAGAAGGCATAGTAGCATGGGTTCACTGGACCAATGTTAAACCAGCTGCTGCACCTTGGGTTTCAGAGGCTCACCCAGATGATCCCCTTTGCCTCCACCTGAAGAGAATACCCTTTGGATCCAGGCCTACCGGGAACAGCTAGATTCGCAGGCTCCAGTTCCAGTAACTCTGTACCCGTGTACCCCAGACGCTGCCGGGTCCATAGCCGAAGCAAGCTCTGGTCTAGTCACCCCGGAAGCTGACTAGTCTACCCACAGCTGAAGCTTAGATCGTTGGTGGATCTTACCCATGAAGTGATATCCTTTATAGTATTTTGTACTCGTTGTATATTGTTGCAGGTTGCCCACTTTGCCTCTGGTTCACTCTTATTTTCTACTGTTCTCTTTACATAGATATAGGTTGTGCAGCCGGTCAGTTATTGGGATTTGTCCCACTTGCAACTGCCAGCATTATGGATATACGCCCTGTCCTAATTGTATGCAGCCTACTCCTTTTACCCACCCACTCTAATTTATGTTCTCATTGTTATGGCCATAAGCAAGGGAATCGAGTGTTCCATTCGCTTGCCACTATTAATGAGCTGTGTTATCAACATCTCAGTGCATCTCCGTGTTAGAGATGGGGGAAATGGTATATTATGGCCCATTCATAGAATAGAGTTGGTTGTTCTCATCCCACGTGGGTCTGTTTCCTACCCACTGCACGCTGGGTCCTGGTTATAAAGAAGGCCAGAACAAAGGCCTCTAAGGTTCCTAAAGCGCCTCTGCCTGCAGCCACTGCTAAACCTTCATTGGTGGTGTATTCTTCTTTTTATCAGGAGGTGGCACAAGAATTACCAGTCCCGGTTCCTGGACGGAATCTCTTTCTAACACTGTCAGAACAAATAGCTGCTTCCCTAAATGTTACTGATTGTTGGGTATGTGGGGGACCACTTATGAGTGAGCAATGGCCTTGGGTGGCAATAGAAGTTACTCTTGAAATGCTAACTCAGTGGAATCATACTGTAAGGACTGCTTATCAGACTCGGCCACATAGTTGGGCTTTATCCTCCCCCATTGGCACCTTGTGTCTTACCCGATCCCAGGTTGCCAATTATACGGTCCGAGTCGGTGAAACCCCTTGCTGAACTGCCTTGGTAGTTAATGCAAGTGGGACGGAGGCTACCTGGTGGACTGATGGGCAGGTGCCCCTGACAGGTAATCCCTGGGTGAACCATACCCTCCTAAAGTCCTATTGGGAGAGTCCTCAAAACCTGTCTCATACCTGGGATGCCTCTGATGGCCTATACTGGGTATGCAGGTCCACTGCCTATTCCCGACTCCCCAGGAGATGGACCGGTTCCTGCATAATAGGAACCATACGACCTGGGTTTTTCCTTTTACCCAACCAGCTGGGTCAGACTCTGGGAATTCCCTTGTTCGATGATTTACAACACTCTAAGCGATCAATAGACATTGGGGGAACTCAATGGGGAGACGAGTGGCCTCCACAGTAAATTATAGAGTACTATGGTCTTGCTACGTGGGCTCAAGATGGGTCCTGGGGCTATCGAACTCCAGTTTATATGTTAAACCGCATAATCCAGCTTCAAGCAGTCCTTGAAATAATAATAAACCAGACTGCTTCAGCCCTTGAGCTTCTGGCCCGACAGCAGACTCAAATGAGAGCTGCTATTTATCAAAATAGATTGGCTTTAGACTACTTGCTGGCAGAGAAAGGAGGTGTATGTGGGAAATTTAATTTAACTGATTGTTGCCTTCGTATTGATGACAATGGGCAAGCGGTCACAGACATAGCTTCTAACATCCGTAAGATATCCCATGTACCTGTACAAACGTGGAAATCTGCCTGGGATGCCGGATGGTGGGATTCATTGTTTGGAGGTGGTTGGTGGAGACAACTTATGCTCCTTGTGGGATGTGCTTTGGTTGGAGTTATCATACTTCCCTGTTGTATTCCCTGCATTATACGCCTTATACAGTCTACTGTTTTGAATATGACAATGTTGCCGACCCCTGTGTCAACTCCGCCCACAAGGGAATTTGCCCCTAGTGCACACTTAATGACATTCACCTCACTGTCCTCGGAATGGGTTCGCTTAATAAAAAACCTACACAAAATGCGGCCTACCCCGGAGGAGGGGCAGAGGGAGGAAAACCTGTAGACCAGAACCAGAGGAGTAGCTGTGGCTCTATGTTTATAATTCGGCCTACTTCCGCTCTGCTTCAGGGGCCAAAAGGGGGGAAATGAACCAGACCACAGCCTAAGAGAGTGGAAAATTACCAGAGGGAACCAGTTTGAAGTTAGCTGAGCTGTAAGCTCATACATGTATCCAAGTTATGTAGCATGATGTTAGTTAACCAATGACAAGTCTGTAACTATGGCATGTGATTTAGTTATGTATTCTGCCTGACAAGAATGTATTTAGGCAAGTTGCTGTTTGTGTTAGGTGGCTCAGTTTCTTTTGAGTCGCAGAAGTCACGCTGAGTCCTAGCCGGCTAATAAAATCGCTTTCCTTCCTGAATCTTTGTTGGACTCAATCTAGTACAACTCCTGGTGCTGCAACAGCACCAACAGAGCAGCGTAGCGAGCATTGTCCATTCTTCTCCTATCCTCTGCTGCTACCCTCTCAGCATTTCTGTGCAATCCCTCTTCCCATGCGTTTGTTGTGCCTTTTCCACTTCCCCTTCCACGAAGCCAGCAACGACCCCTGCTCCCAGGGTCGGTATAATTTCTGCAGGTTGCAGTTCCCCCACATCGTGATAACTGGATGTTGACAAGGTTGAACTGAGGGACTCTTCCACTTGTTCCTCTCCTCTCAGTGAATCCATAAGTAATTCCAGAGGTGCTGTTTGTCCCGCTTGTATTTCCTCCCCAGGAACCTCCTGGTATAAGCCTTGTGCTTCCAACGGTGAGGCCGGGTGCTGAGCCACCGCTGCACCTTCCACCCAGCCTTTGGAAAGGCCAGTTACTGCTAACAGTTCATAGTGCATTACTTGTACTTTCTCCAAAAGTACATTCCACCGGTCCCCGGTGGGCTGGGCAGTGTCGCTTCCCCAGGTGACGGTCCCGAACAACCCCACATCAACATTTTTCCAGCTCTGTAACTCGCTGTGGGGAATTGACTAGTCCTGGGATACTTCCCCTTCAGTCAGTGGCGGAGCCTCCACCAAACAGCCAGCTGCTTCATCCCACACGTACTGAGGAATCACGCTGATCCAGGCATTAGCTGCTGCCATTGAAGCTAGCAAGGCTTCCCAGATTGGATCCCCACTGGGACCCATTCCTGGGGCCTCCATGACAGGGGACGTCACATCCTGGGCGCTCAGTCCAGAGGGGCACACAAACATAGTTCCAAGGCGCCTCTCTCTGCTTTCTTGGGGTCGAGGTCCCCATTGCCGAGGTGTAGGTACCGATGTCACAGGCAGAATGCCTCTCCCTATAATGCTTCTGGGACGGGCACCCAGTGTGCTGCATGATACCCCTCCAGGTTGGACCACTGTGACATCAGGTACAGAGGAAGTCTCTCCACCCTCCCTTCCAGGAGCAGGAGGTTCATTCGGATTAGATCCGGTATCCATCCTTGCCAGGTGGGGGTTAGGGAGAGAAGATATAATTCTCAACAAAATGTCAGTTTATGGAATTCAAGTTACTCTGATTTCATCTCCCACCCCTTGCTCCAAGAAATCCAAGGTCTCTTGAGTCAAAAGGTTCTTTATTGAAAGATTAGATTCAAAGTACAGGTGTCCATAATCAATCCAAAGGCATGAAAACGTCTGGCTGACCATGAAGCCTTGTTGAGAATGACGTGTTAGTTACATGTTGCAATATATCAAAACCTCCTTCTATTCCCCCCCCCCCACTGCCCAGCTACAATAGATGCCTGGGAAGTTGAGAGAACCTCCTCCAAGGTCGACAGCTAGTTCTGGTAAATAAGGCCTCCCTGGGAACACAGCTGGCTCTCTATGAACCTGTAGGCAAATAACACTGGAAAACTACAGAATGAGAAAGCATCAGAAAACAATATGGCGTTACTGTGGATAGCAGGCCTGACAGTAGGCAAAAACTACAAAGAAAAACGGAAATGTCAAGATATAGATGGAACCTTCTATTGTATGTGGTGGACTTGCAAAAAACCAAAAATATAATGGAAGGAAATGCATGGGAAAATATAGAATATATTAAAATTTAAATTTCCTGTGGAAGCTAAGAATATGCTATAAGGAATATTGCCTAATAAACTACCAAAAGTGTGGGAAGAGATATTTGAATACATGGTGACAGCGGCTAGAATTATCTGCACAGTAAAATGCAAATTAGATATCTGTCCAAGCTTAAAAGAATGTGAAAATAAACTTGGCAAATATGCAGTAATGGTGAAATTAACAGCTTATTTGAGAAACAGACCAATCACACAATTTGAGGAGAGACGGAATGTGTATTATGCAAAAGGAGACAAATTTAGAATGAGAAACAGTTTTTAAAAATTGTACATAATTGCTTTGCATTGTAGAAGCAGAATGAGTATAAGTTTTAAATGTAACATCCTGGATATAAATGTATACAGAAGTAGATTTTGAGCAGAAACATCATTTATTTTCTTATGATATATATAATGGACTTCCATTTTGTATTTGGATATATTAACTATCGAAATATTTGTTAAAAGTTTGTTAAACTTTGTTATTTGTTAAAAGTTATAGTGGGAATGTAGAAGTGGAGAAAATATGTAATATTGAATATGTAGTAATAATGAAACCAATGATGTAGTGGCAAAACAGATTACTTATGAAATTTGAAACCTAAAATGTTGAATATAAATGTACCCCAACACAAATAAGGACCAATGTATTTTACAGACAGTGTCTTAAAAAGTATAATGAATGGGATGTTGGGAAGAAATATTTTTTGTATTATATACTCTGTTATGATCTATATAATTATGTAATACAATCACTCTCTTTTCTTTCTGTATCCCCTCTATACTATCACTTTGGATTTTTTGAATGAAAATATATAGAGAAAGAGAAAGAATCACACTAGTTTTGAGAGGAAGAGCTTTACTTGCTTGTTATCCATTTAAGCAGAAATACAAAATCTAATCTCAGGTTTGTGTTCACTAGGATCTTTACCTTGGTGAAAGGTATTCAGTTAATTCTCTGATGTGTGGGAGTATTTACTCACTTATACTAGAACTTCTGGGCATTCAGATTTCCCACTGTTAGCTGTGGTATGTTTGGCAAGAACTACTTCAAACTGAAGGTAGGGGCTCATATGACTGAGAGCTCATCTATAACATTTGCTTCCATAAAACTCTGCTGAATCAGACAAAGTATCCATTATCCTATAATCTTGTTTTCCACAGTAACCAACCAGTTGCATAAAGGAAGCTTTATTGAGGGCTGAAGGGGTATAAGTAAGTTCTAGCTCAATGACTCAAAAACAGAGGGTCATACAGCCCCTCAGGGGGCAACCTACAACTTTGGAAGCAAACAGACATTCAGGAATTAAGACAATCTCTCTTTCCCACTTGCAGTGACTTGTGACAATAAGCAAAGGAGAATTATTTTATGCTGTTTACCTGTTCTGAGGACAGAAGTCCAGTCCCTAGATTTCTCCCCTATGGATTTTTTAAACTTCATCCTAAAGCTCAGCTTGAATTGGTTAAGGGTGAAGAAGACTGCTATGCCACTGTTTGTCTGAGTAATGGGAACACATCCCAAAGATATGTTTATGTGTCCAGAGAGAAATCAACCTTTGCCTTCATTGCACTAGTGATGCACTACACTAGGTTAGAATGGGATGGCATTGGGGGGCATTGCACCAAAAACATTTCTGCCATTTCCCCCACATGCATGCATCCTGCTGGTTTCCAGTGTTTAGCTATTATAATTTTACTAGCTACCAAAAAGTTTTCAATAATGTTTATAACTCCTATAGGACTTAACAAGATAACAAAGTATACCCTACAAAGAGTGTCATATGTACATGTAAGTGTTTTGTGTCTTCATTTACTCATGTTAGATAGATGTCCAGTTGACGAACTGGAAAATGTAATTGGATGAGGAAAGGAACAACTTGCCAGCTTTCAACATGTCATTTGGCAGATGGTGATTCTTGCATATGCCTTTTGGGATCTCATTTGCACAAGAGTTTTTCCAAAGAAAGTATATGAGGTGCTAGAAGACTTGCACAGAGTGGGTGTCATAGCTGGAGATATTCCAATTTACAGTGCTATAAAAAAGCAACACGACAAAAATATGATTAGGAGAGATACTGTAAATACTGCATGACAATACATTCAGCAAAAATCAATTAGAGGGTAGAGCAAATTGGGTATTTTGAAAAGAGACTTGTATCCAAATAGATCAAAAGAAAACAAAATCACTATAACAATTCAGCATTTTTTATGAAGAAAAGAGATGGCGATTACTGTAAAGAAAAAATGTAGCCAAGTTCTTCCTAGGCATGGCACATGTCATCGCATCATTATCATCTTAATAAAAAATCCTTTGGATGTAATCTTGGCTCTAGGGAAGTAAATGGCCAGCTTTCATTGATTTTAATAGGAATGGGATTTCACCCTTAGAATGTAGCTAATGAGTCATGTGTTCATAATGCTGCATAAACACTAACTATTAATTACTCTGCTTTTTCTAAACAAGCCACAAGCAGAAACAGGATTGTTGGAGTTGTGCCAACAGAAGCACATATAAGCAATGCAGAAAGCTTTTGTAGAAAACGCCTAAATGGTTTGGACACTCAATATGCAGTAAAACTATTCATAATTTTATTGTCTTGCGTCTGCATTTACTCATGTTATATAGATGCCCAGTTGACGAACTGGAAAATGTTCTGTTGTGACACGCCCTAAGCCCACTTGTGGGGAGGGCGGGATATATAAATATAAATATAAATATAAATATAAATATAAATATAAATATAAATATAAATATAAATATAAATATAAATATAAATGATGATGATGATGATGATGATGATGATGATAAGTTACGTTGGAGAAACGTTTAAATATAAAATATAATAAATTCATTCTTTTTACAATTTCCCAGCATTTTTCATCAGACCCCTGGGTGATTTTTTTTGTATCTCCCCACCGCCCTGCCTCAAACCACTCATACTATATCTTGATTGCTTAAAACAGATTTTCAAAATTCAAATGTATGAAAATGAACACAATCAATGGAAAACATTTGTGTTCCAAATGTTGCACAGCAACAACAGAAGAGCTATTCATTACACTTTTCAGAAATGAAGAGCAGTAGAACTGATGCTCCTCAGCAGGAATTCTGATGGCATGGCCCCGATCTTGTGTTTACATGACAAGAGAAGCATAGAGCTGATTAGAGTTCCTCATTTTTTCTTTACATTTATAGACTCCTATGCCCACTTATTCAGAAGTAAGATCGGAGTCTTAAAGTGCTATTGAACCCAAATCTTGCTCCTCAACCGCAGGCTAACACGGCTACCCACCTAACCTTATTCTGAAGTAAAACTCATTGAATACAGTTGTGCTTACTTCCAAGTAAGCATGCATAGGTTAGCCTGAACTTCTTTTAAATTCTACTTCTCCAAAATACTTCTGGGTGATTGACAGATCCACTTTTAACTCTACACATTTGAAAATCATCAAATTGGCATAATAACATTATAATAATAACATTCAATTTATATACCACCGTTCAGGATGACTTAACACCCACTTAGAGCGATTTACAAAGTATGTCATTATTTATCCCCACAACAAAACACCCTGTGAGGTGGGTGGGGCTGAGAGAGCTAGAAGCTGTGACTGACCCAAGGTCACCCAGCTGGCTTCATGTGGAAGAGTAAGGAATCAAACCCAGTTCTCCATATTAGAGTCCTGTGCTCTTAACCATTACACCAAACTGGCATAGAAGTGCATTTGAACAAATCTTCCAAAGGAGGCAGGCAGGCAGGCAGGCAAGTAGAATGCTGATATTTCCTGTCGCCTTTTACTGTTCCTGCAATGCTAGAGAAAGCAGAAAGCGATATCAATGGTTGAACTGATGACAGGAAACATTTCCACAAATAGATGACACAGACAGAAGAGACACTCCATACTAAATGAAGTGAACTGAATGCCCTGTGACACTGCAAAATATTTTCTTTTTTTCTGTTAATTGTTCAAAGTCATGAGTTTGCAAGAATTTACATTTCTATTCCTTTATCCACTAACACATTGTGCAAAGAGCAGCACTAGCCATGAAGGTTTCTCTACTCTAAAAGAGATGTGTATGGAACTGTGATTCTCCATTGAAGTGAATGGGAAAGTTTTTAAAAAAGAGATCTGTCAGTCTTTTTTGTTGTTGTTATTAAAAGACTGACAGATCTCTTTTTTAAAAACTTTCCCATTCACTTCAATGGAGAATCACAGTTCCATACACATCTCTTTTAGAGTAGAGAAACCTTCATGGCTAGTGCTGCTCTTTGCACAATGTGTCCCTTCAGGACAACTTAATGCCCACTCAGAGCAGTTTACAAAGTATGTCATTATTATCCCCACAACAAAACACCCTGTGAGGTGGGTGGGGCTGAGAGAGAGCTCCTAGAAGCTGTGACTGACCCAAGGACACCCAGCTGGCTTCAAGTGGAGGAGTGGGGAATCAAACCCAACTCTCCAGATTAGAGTCCCTCGCTCTTAACCACTGTACCAAACTGGCTTAAACATGTACAGCTTAAACATGTAGATGCATTACTTAACTTGCGTAATCCAGTCAATGCCGATGTGAGCCTCTGTATTTGCTCATTATCTGATGCTTGGTTTCGTTGGAATACGTGGACATCAGTTGTGAATTTTGTATGTGGATGTCAGTTGTGAATCCGTCCATTGTGAATTTCTCTGACATTACATGAAGCTGCTTCTGCTGCTATGCTTGTTGCTGTACTGTAGCAAAAATCAGATTCTGCTCAGAGGAGGAACCACTGGATTGCTTCATCCTTAACTCCACAGATGAGCCAATCTTATAATAAGCCTTTCAAGAGATCCCCAAATTCACAATATTCAGCAAGGCGATGGAGCTCTGCAATGTATTCTGCTATGGTTTCACTGGCTCACTGATCATGCTTAAAAAATAGAACCTCTGTAGAGTAACAGATGGTGTTGGGCAAAGCTGTGTCTTCAACAGAGCTATCAGTTCATAAGTTTTAGTACTTGATGCAGCAGGTGCTGATAGAGAACAGAAAATAATGAACGGTTTTGCTCCCCAGACAGTCAGTAGAATTGCACGCTTTTGTTCTACCCCTTCAATCTTAGCTTGCAGATAGTAAGATAGTGTTTTTGCATAGCAGTCCCAAGACACTGGTTGACTTACATCAAATTCTTCTATATTGCCCAGTCCAACCATCTCTGTAGTGAGTCAGAAATAGGAATAAGCTGATCTGATAACTTATTCTCACAGCTCCTAGGTGTTTAATATTAGGGTGATTCCCATCTTCATCACCATTTTTGTGTAATGGAGCAAACAACAAAGCACCCAGTTTCCTTAAACTTGAAGGTTTCTTTATTAACAGTAACTGTAGGGCAGGTAACTTGGCTTGGGGAAAAAAGTTATAAGAATACTTAACAAAAAATTCATGTCCACTAGGCCCAGGGTTGTCCTGGCCTATTTCTGAAGACTTCTCCGTAGGCCTGCAAGCTTCTAGCAGGGAAAGTGAAACTGTGCCCCTCCTACACTCCTGCTTGTACTGAGGCCTACTCAGATTCCTCTTAAAGAGGCAATACACAACAGACACAAAACTGGGAGAAGCAGCAAACACCCCTGAAAACAAAGATGGAATTCAACAGGATCTGAACACACTGGAAATTGGGAAGATTTCTGCACTTGGATAACAAAAATGCAAAGCATGTACACTGTACGGGGGATATAAGTGGGAGTGGGGAATCCCTGCTTTCACCCTCTGCCCCCCGCCATCACTCACCTAGCCAGTGGGGGGAGGGAAGCATGGGAATTGTCATCCTGGGAGTGACATTATCGCACCACCTCAAGAGCACTCCCGTGCTTTGCAGTGGGCCAATTTGGGCCCCAAATGTTCCTGCACCGGTGCAGTGATGTCACCGGAAGGGACACAAAGAAAGTGAGTGCTGGGTACCCACCCTCCTGCCAGGAGGGTAAGGGGACCTGGTTACCCTAGGGGGATACAATTCTGGGTAGCAATGTGTGTGAACAAGAGCTTGGGGTACAGGTGAATAGAAAGCTAAATATGAGCAGTCAGTGTGACACAGCTGCAAAAAAGGTGACCGCAATCTTGAGGTGCCTCAAAAATGCATAACATCCAAATCACAGGAGGACATTGTCACACTATATACTGCATTGGTTAGGCCGCACCTGGAGTATTGTGTGCAGTTCTGGAGGCCTCACTTCAGCAAGGATGTGGACAAACTGGAACAGGTGCAGAGTAGAGCAACCTGGATGATCAGGGGCCTGAAGGCCAAGCTCTACAAGGAAAGATTGAGGGACTTGGGAATGTTACATTTCATAGAATCATAGAATCATAGAGTTGGAAGGGGCCATACAGACCATCTAGTCTAGAAGACCATCTAGTCTAGAAGAGGATGTTGAGGGGAGACAAGATTGCTCTCTTTAAGTATTTAAAAGACTGTCACTTAGGGGAGGGAAGGAAGCTGTTCCTGTTGGCAACAGAGGATAGGACTCGCAATAA
The DNA here is from genome assembly GCF_028583425.1 of Eublepharis macularius. NCBI lineage: Eukaryota > Metazoa > Chordata > Lepidosauria > Squamata > Eublepharidae > Eublepharis > Eublepharis macularius. The sequence goes on from NC_072792.1 coordinate 124,602,083, forward strand.
TGGTTTTAAAATACAAGAGGGAAGGGACTGTCTGGGTATTAGGTTATATACAAACCTCTCTTGAGCCAATGGAAAAACTTCTTGGCTCATCCACATAACACTATGCCAATTCTTGACTTCACAGAAATAAGGAGCAATTAACAAAAAATCAAGGGGTATTGTTTCTGTTTTTTGCTTAGATAAGGTAAGGCAGAAGTTAATGTAAATGAATGTACTGTTCATGGTTCACTAGAGGTAAATTTCTTTATTTATTTATTAGATTTATAATACTGCACTTTTTCTTGTTGTGAGATCTTAGTTTTTTAATAACCTGAATGTAAACATTAATGATCTACTGATGAATGTTAACATTGGGTTTTTATTATCTGATACCATAAGTACACCGCAATGACATATGAAATAAAAAAGAAACATTTTTGTGTTACAGTAATTATGGTATTTTCTAACAATCTGCTTCAGAAAATAAAAAATGATTTAGGTTTATGAAATTAAAGCATATATATATTTGTGTAAGATTTTTTTAAGTTGCTGTCCCTATTATTAACATAGTTGGAAATCATTCACACTGAATATAGTCTATAAATGGCTCAGCAGGTATATTTGTTCACCAGATTGTGTGTTAGCTATTTAGAACCTTTATTGCTCTCTGCTCCGGTTCGTGTTGTGACACTGTTGCCTGGGTCAGCCTGTCAAGCAGCACGACTTTTTATTTCAGCTACACTGGCAGCAGAAGTCTCAGGTGGGAGCTAAAAATCTACTTACTACATTTTAATGATTGTATATTGGAAAGAAAAAAATCTCAGAAAAGAAAAAAGTGCCTTTGTCCTTTCATCTGCAAGTTATTCCTGAAAATATTCGCTATTCCTGAGCAGAATGTCCTGACTCTGAAATATTTTTATGAAATTTTAATTCTGTATTAGCATTTCCTAGAATTTCTATTGTGTAAATATTTTGTTACTGATAAAAATAGCTGTGGGGAAGTATACAGGCGTAAACTGCTAAAGACCAAATAGAGGTATCTCCCCTTCCTCCCACCCCCTCCAAAAAAGGTGGATTCCAGTTTGGGTTTAAGGTATTCTGTGATCCTGGAAATAAATATTGGAGTATTAGGAAATCAATTTGATAGTGGCTTTTGTTATTTTCAACACTTTTCCAAGTATGACTTTCCATCTACCCAACTGAGAGATTGCACTCTTTACACAATGGATCCATTCTCAAAAACCACTAACAGGTAGGTTAAACCATCCACATTCTGTGACAATCGAAATTATCATGAACACAGGCAAGTATCAATTGATGTGTTTCCCTCTTTTCTTGAGACTCTGAAGTAAAGGGGAAGCTCTATTTTTTTTAAAAAAAATTAAAGATGACCGAGATCAGGAATCCAGAGGAGTTAGCCGTGTTAGTCTGTAGTAGCAAAATCAAAAAGAGTCCAGTAGCACCTTTAAGACTAACCAATTTTATTGTAGCATAAGCTTTCGAGAATCAAGTTCTCTTAATCAGATGCATGATCCGAACTGGTCAAATACAGAAGAGGAGGGATGAGAGGGGAGAAAGAAGGGGACATATATCACAAGGAGACAGAATGCAATTAGCGTGGAGGCAGTCAAAACATTCCTTTGCTTGGAAATGTAAACATCTCCTTTTGGTGTGCAGTCAGTTTGCCTGAGACACAGTTTGACAAAGAGAACTGTGATCCCCGAAAGCCCACACCAGGCGTCACTGGGCTCCCCCAGACCACGCCTCTGTAAAGGGAATCTGTTACCTGTGATAATGTGATAACCATTCATAGTCTCTATTCAGTCCCAGCTTGACAGAGTCAAATTTGCATATGAATTCCAATTCAGCAGCCTCCCGTTGGATTTTGTTTTTGAAAGGTTTCTGTTGAACCACAACGACCTTTAAGTCTTTGGTGGAATGTCCTGGTAGATTGAAGTGTTCTCCCGCTGGTTTTTGGACGTTTCCATTTCTAATGTCAGATTTGTGTCCATTTACTCTTTTGCGTAGAGGTTGGCTGGTTTGTCCAATGTACAGAGCAGAAGGACATTGTTGGCACATGAGGGCATATATCAGATTGGAGGATGAGCAGCTGTAAGAGCCAGAGACAGTGTAGTTGATGCCATTGGGTCCTGTAATTGTATTCCCTGGGTAGATATAGGGGCAGAGCTGGCATCTGGGTCTGTTGCAGGGCCTGGTACCTGTGCTGGTGACTCTGCTGGCCGATTCATGATTGTAAGTGAGAAGTCGTTTAAGATTGGGGGGCTGTCTGTAGGCAAGGAAAGGTCTTCCACCCAGGACTTCTGAGAGAGAGGTATCATTTTCCAGGATGGGTTGTAGCTCACTGATGATACGTTGGATGGGTTTGAGCTGGGAGCTATAGGTGACAACCAGTGGTGTTCTGTTGTTAGTTCCTTTAGGTTTGTCCTGGAGCAAACTGTTTCTGGGTACTAGTCTGGCCCTGTTGATTTGTTTCTTCACTTCATTTGGTGGGTACTGCAGTCTCAAAAATGCTTGTTGTAAATCTCTTAAGTGTGAGTCTCGGTCGAGAGCATTGGAGCAGATACGGTTGTAACGTAAGGCTTGGCTGTAGACAATAGACCGAGTGGTATGTTTAGGGTGGAAGCTGGAGGCATGTAGATATGAGTATCGGTCTGTTGGTTTCCGGTATAAGGTGCTATTTATTCGTCCATTATGTAGTTGTACAGTGGTGTCCAGGAAGTGTACCTGTTGTGTAGAGTGGTCCAGGCTTAGGTTGATAGTAGGGTGAAAGTTATTGAAGTCCTGATGAAATCTCTCAAGGGCTTCCTTCCCATGGGTCCAAATGATGAAGATGTCATCCAGGAATCTTAAGTATAGTAGTGGTTCCAGTGGATGGGAGCTGAGGAAGCGTTGCTTTAAGTCCGCCATGAATATGTTAGCATATTGTGGTGCCATGCGTGTGCCCATGGCTGTGCCATTCACCTGTAGATATAAGTTGTCACCAAATTCGAAGTAATTGTGAGTGAGTACGAAGTGACAAAGTTCAGTGGCGAGGTTTGCTGTGGTTTTGTCTGGGATAATATTCCGTATGGCTTGCAGTCCATCTGCATGTGGGATATTGGTGTACAAGGCCTCCACATCCATGGTTGCTAGGATGGTGTCATCTGGTAGGTTGTCAATGGACTGTATTTTCCTGAGGAAGTCAGTGGTGTCCCGTAAGTAGCTGCGTGTTCTGGTGGCATAGGGCCTGAGGATAGAGTCCATGTATCCCGAGACTCCTACTGTGATGGTGCATTTTCCTGAAACAATTGGGCGTCCTGGGTTACCTGTTTTGTGGATTTTGGGTAGCAGGTAGAATCTTCCTGGTCGTGGTTCCTGGGGTGTGTCTGTATGGATGCATTCCTGTATGTCCATGGGGAGTGTTTTTAATATTTTATTGAGTTCCCTTTTGTATTGCTCCGTGGGGTCAGAAGGTAGTATTTTATAGAATGTTGTGTTGGAGAGTTGTCTTTCTGCTTCTTGTATATAATTTTGTTTGTCAGCTTCCTTGATTACGATGCCAGAATTATTTTGGAGGCTGTTTATGGCCTCTCTTTCTACACGGCTGAGGTTCTGCTTTAGGTGTTGTTGTTTGTCAATTATTTCAGCCTGAGCACGTCTATGGAAGCATTCGATGTAAAAGTCCAATGAGGAGTTGCGGCCCTCAGAAACCAATGAGGAGTTGCGGCCAGAGAAACTATTTATTGCAATCTATTCACTGAATTACAGAACAAGAAGGAGAAGAAATTCTCAAAACTCCTCCCTGCAACAGAGAGCAAAAACACTTTGGATCCAAGCAACATCATCAATCTTTCCAGTTACAAGCTGAGCCCAGCCAGACCCACACAAACCATACAAATTTGTGGAGACCTGGAGGCCTATTTTAGACGCCTAAGACTGAAAGAATTCTTCAACTACTCTGCTGAACAAAATGATGAACAAAGCACTGAACAGACACCATCACAGCAGCCCTCACCCCCCCAACCCAGCAATACACAACCTTCGTTACAAAACTCCAGGAAAAAGAATTCCACATGGACACCCCCTGAGGGCCGTAACTCCTCATTGGACTTTTACATTGAATGCTTCCGTAGACGTGCTCAGGCTGAAATAATTGACAAACAACAACACCTAAAGCAGAACCTCAGCCGTGTAGAAAGAGAGGCCATAAACAGCCTCCAAAATAATTCTGGCATCGTAATCAAGGAAGCTGACAAAGGCGGAGCAGTTGTCATCATGGACAAACAAAATTATATACAAGAAGCAGAAAGACAACTCTCCAACACAACATTCTATAAAATACTACCTTCTGACCCCACGGAGCAATACAAAAGGGAACTCAATAAAATATTAAAAACACTCCCCATGGACATACAGGAATGCATCCATACAGACACACCCCAGGAACCACGACCAGGAAGATTCTACCTGCTACCCAAAATCCACAAAACAGGTAACCCAGGACGCCCAATTGTTTCAGGAAAATGCACCATCACAGTAGGAGTCTCGGGATACATGGACTCTATCCTCAGGCTCTATGCCACCAGAACACGCAGCTACTTACGGGACACCACTGACTTCCTCAGGAAAATACAGTCCATTGACAACCTACCAGATGACACCATCCTAGCAACCATGGATGTGGAGGCCTTGTACACCAATATCCCACATGCAGATGGACTGCAAGCCATACGGAATATTATCCCAGACAAAACCACAGCAAACCTCGCCACTGAACTTTGTCACTTCGTACTCACTCACAATTACTTCGAATTTGGTGACAACTTATATCTACAGGTGAATGGCACAGCCATGGGCACACGCATGGCACCACAATATGCTAACATATTCATGGCGGACTTAGAGCAACGCTTCCTCAGCTCCCATCCACTGGAACCACTACTATACTTAAGATTCCTGGATGACATCTTCATCATTTGGACCCATGGGAAGGAAGCCCTTGAGAGATTTCATCAGGACTTCATTAACTTTCACCCTACTATCAACCTAAGCCTGGACCACTCTACACAACAGGTACACTTCCTGGACACCACTGTACAACTACATAATGGACGAATAAATAGCACCTTATACCGGAAACCAACAGACCGATACTCATATCTACATGCCTCCAGCTTCCACCCTAAACATACCACTCGGTCTATTGTCTACAGCCAAGCCTTACGTTACAACCGTATCTGCTCCAATGCTCTCGACCGAGACTCACACTTAAGAGATTTACAACAAGCATTTTTGAGACTGCAGTACCCACCAAATGAAGTGAAGAAACAAATCAACAGGGCCAGACTAGTACCCAGAAACAGTCTGCTCCAGGACAAACCTAAAGGAACTAACAACAGAACACCACTGGTTGTCACCTATAGCTCCCAGCTCAAACCCATCCAACGTATCATCAGTGAGCTACAACCCATCCTGGAAAATGATACCTCTCTCTCAGAAGTCCTGGGTGGAAGACCTTTCCTTGCCTACAGACAGCCCCCCAATCTTAAACGACTTCTCACTTACAATCATGAATTGGCCAGCAGAGTCACCAGCACAGGTACCAGGCCCTGCAACAGACCCAGATGCCAGCTCTGCCCCTATATCTACCCAGGGAATACAATTACAGGACCCAATGGCATCAACTACACTGTCTCTGGCTCTTACAGCTGCTCATCCTCCAATCTGATATATGCCCTCATGTGCCAACAATGTCCTTCTGCTCTGTACATTGGACAAACCAGCCAACCTCTACGCAAAAGAATAAATGGACACAAATCTGACATTAGAAATGGAAACATCCAGAAACCAGTGGGAGAACACTTCAATCTACCAGGACATTCCACCAAAGACTTAAAGGTCGCTGTGGTTCAACAGAAACCTTTCAAAAACAAAATCCAACGGGAGGCTGCTGAATTGGAATTCATATGCAAATTTGACTCTGTCAAGCTGGGACTGAATAGAGACTATGAATGGTTATCACATTATCACAGGTAACAGATTCCCTTTACAGAGGCGTGGTCTGGGGGAGCCCAGTGACGCCTGGTGTGGGCTTTCGGGGATCACAGGTCTCTTTGTCAGATGCAGCTGGCAGGGAGAGCTGTGGTCATCGAAGGCTTATACTACATAGGAATTGGATACTTTCACTGCTACAAATGAATACGGCAAACTGACTGCACACCAAAAGGAGATGTTTACATTTCCAAGCAAAGGAATGTTTTGACTGCCTCCACGCTAATTGCATTCTGTCTCCTTGTGATATATGTCCCCTTCTTTCTCCCCTCTCATCCCTCCTCTTCTGTATTTGACCAGTTCGGATCATGCATCTGATGAAGAGAACTTGATTCTCGAAAGCTTATGCTACAATAAAATTGGTTAGTCTTAAAGGTGCTACTGGACTCTTTTTGAGAGATCAGGAAGAATAGCTAACTTATTCTCCTTCTGTGTGCACTCCTGCCTTACCTCAGTGCACTCTATTCCGTCCAGCATTTTTCTACCAGCCTTGTTTATTTCAGAGCCTGATATCATTATCATCAATATCTCTAATTCTCAGTGCGTCAAATTATGTGGATACTTAAATCTGGAGACTGGAATCATGAACAAACAAGGTCTTTCTACAAGCCTGAGAAAAGCTCTAGGTTTGCAGAAAAATATGAAGTCAAAAAGAAATACATTGAGAGTTACCCCCCACACACACACACACACACATTATAAAAGTGAAACCTGCAGCTTTAAAAAACAACTGCTCTCAGTGGCCATCACTAGGCTACTTCCACAGTATTGTCAAGCCTTGATTTCTGTCAGTAAAAGACAAGGGGAGAGAGTGGGGCCCTTTTGGCCTTTGAGGGAGGGCTCATTGGGGCAATCTGGTATTGGGGCAATTCCAGATGACTTGTTACCATGCAGCATGCATGACTCAACCAGACCTGACTGCTGTCTATTGTTGAATAGCTGCCATCACAGAAAAACCAGTGTAGCACAGAGTTTTGTACTAGGAGCAAGGTTAAAATCTCCGCTCTCCAATGGAAGCTCACTGGGTCTTGTCTGTCTATGTCTGTGGCTCTAGACTCTGCATTTAAGTATCCCCATTTGGCCACATTGAGTATTAGGTATATTGGGACCCTATCCTAACTCATGGAGATGTTGTGAAAATAAAAAGGAGGAGAGGAGAATAAAGTAAGCTGCTTTGAGTCCCCATCGTGGAGAAAGGTGGAGTATAAATGAATTAATAATAAATGTAGCTGAAGATTGTGGCAGATAAAAGCTAGGTTAGTTGGTAGAAAGGATAAAAGGAAGCAGGAAAAAGTGAGGATATGGAGATTGCTAGGAGGAGAGAAAGAGGAACTAGTGTGGGAACATGGATACAGATGAAAGTGAGGTGGCTGACTTCCACAAATCCTTGGAGGTTCCGCACCACACAATGAGCCCAACCTGGTGGAAGGCACTACACAACTTTGCCATAGTTTTCCCAGGTAGAGGCTAACAAGGGAAGGGAGGGAAAACTGGAGACAGAGGACAGATAAAGGGGTGGGCTGGTGGTTGGGAAGGAGAGAGGAGAGCAAGAGAAGGGGAGAGACTATGGGGTTTTTACGGGAAAGGAAAGAAGAAATAGTGGGCAAGGGGGGAAGGAGATGCTCCTCCATAAGATCTTGAGTTCCTCCCCTTGTCTAAAATTAATTTCAGAATTGGATTACAATCCAGTTTCTGCAGCATTTAATTCACCCCCATAACCAATGCATCAATGTTAATTATTAAAACTACAAAAAAGCAACCTTAACATAATTACATTGAGATTCAATTCTGTGCAGTGTTTTTTTGATTGCATGTGCACTTTGCATCAGTAAAAATCATACAATAGAACATTGAAATAACTACATAAAGGGCACCAAGACTACCTTGTTGCAGTGTTTTATCAGTACTACAGTAATTGGGGTGGGGAGAGATTATGTGAGACAAGTGAAAACCAAAGACCATGTAAACTGTGTGTGCACATCACACTATAATATTTGCAGTGCAATTCTCAACAGTTACTCTCCTAAATTATAATGGATTTAGAAGGATGAAACTCTGCTCTGGATTGCACTGATGGAAACAAAACAAAAACAAGAAAAGAGCAATGGAAACTCTCTAAGCCATTGAATCTATTGCACAAACAAAACAAGATAATTTGGAAATTAAAAATCGAAAGGAAGAAAATTCACATGAAGATAACGAGAAGTTATCACAGCCTTCACTGTATCAGTCAGCAAAGCATGCTTTCAGCATTGTATGCTAGGATGTGCAAGATGATGTAAGGAATCACTGCATTGTAAACTCTTAAAGATAAGAAACAGACAGGAACTGATGTCTAAATAAAGATAGAAATGATACAGTCATTGAACCCCCAGCCGGAATGAAGAGACAGACACAGGCGTGGAATAAAGGGCCGTTTATTAAATGACCATAAACGTAATGCACGGCAAGAGCTATCTAAGCGGTACAGGTCAAGCCCTGGGGTCATACCACTGACCACCACCTTGCCTGTCTGGGCGAGCCCCCCTGCCCCGGGTATAGGCCATCCCATGAATGGCTGGAACCCAGCAGCCAGGCCTAGGATCCCCCCCTCAAGCACCCTTTACGCCCCAGCCGTCTAGCATGAGGTTGGGCCTTGCTCCTGGGGATCCCCTCAGGCGCCTGCCCTCCTAGCAAGGAGCCGTCAAAAGCATCCCGCCGTCCTGGCAGACCCTGCACCCCATGCATGGGGAAATGCCAGAGGGGCTCACCGGCCCGCACCCTATTCCCAAAATCTCCTGCCAACTATTAACTAAACGGTACAACCCAATAATGACTCAACCACTGCCATTAGTGCAAGGTAGGCGAAAAAACCCCCTTCCCAACAGCCAATCAGGGAAAAAGGGGAAAAATTCCTACCTGGCTCTGTACACAGCAGCCGGCTAGTCCCGCACTAACACAGGGTGAGGTGGGTGGGCCGAGCACTCGAAAAGACTGAGGCTGAGAACGGGCGGAGCAGCCAGTAATGGCTTCTAGCTCCGCCCCCCCCAGCAAAGCCCCGTATGCCCGGGAAGGGAGACTGTCTCCTTTCCTCCGGGCGGGGCTTCAAAGGACGGCTCCCAGCTTGAGCGGCATTCAGCCGCGCTGGGAGAGCCGCATTGAACCCCCAGCCGGAATGAGGAGACAGACACAGGCTTGGAATAAAGGGCCGTTTATTAAATGACCATAAACGTAATGCACGGCAAGAGCTATCTAAGCGGTACAGGTCAAGCCCTGGGGTCATACCACTGACCACCACCTTGCCTGTCTGGGCGAGCCCCCCTGCCCCGGGTATAGGCCATCCCATGAATGGCTGGAACCCAGCAGCCAGGCCTAGGATCCCCCCCTCAAGCACCCTTTACGCCCCAGCCGTCTAGCATGAGGTTGGGCCTTGCTCCTGGGGATCCCCTCAGGCGCCTGCCCTCCTAGCAAGGAGCCGTCAAAAGCATCCCGCCGTCCTGGCAGACCCTGCACCCCACGCATGGGGAAATGCCAGAGGGGCTCACCGGCCCGCACCCTATTCCCAAAATCTCCTGCCACCGCAAGGGTCAAGCCTCTGCTTAGACCCTCGCGCCCCACAGGTGGCCTAGAGCCACCCGAAGCCCTTGCCACAGGTCATCTATGAATATATCATTGCCCTCAGGTGCCAGGTGGACACCATCGCCTCTGTAGAGGTGGGCAAACTCGGCCCTAATCTGGGGGTGTGGCAAATAAATACTCAAGCCTTGCCCCAAAGACCTCTTAATGGCGTGGTTAGCCTTGCGTCGGGCCCTCTCTATTGCCCTGGTGTCAAAGGCCTCCCGCCAAACCCGTCGTTGTAGCATCTCTGACCATACTATAAGCACGCCCAGCCATCGGCTGCTTACATAACTCAGGTCCTCTGCTACTTGCATCGACAGGGCCTTGCCCCGCACCAGCCCAAGGTCATTACCCCCCCAGGTGAATGACCATAATCTGTGGGGGAGGACCCTTCCGCCCCTTAAACAGGAGAGGCAGCAGGCCGGGCCATCTGAGACCACGCCTGCCCTGCCACTCCACCGTGGCCACAGCGCTCAGGCCCAGCTGGAATCCAAACTGTGTTCTCTTGGCATGGCTGGCCGCCCAGAACACCATGCTGTGGCCACAAATCAGGATTCTCTTCCTCTCACGGCCCGACACGGCACCTGAGGAAAGAACAAGTAGTTCACCATTTAAAACTGCGGCAGGGGCCGGACATAGGACCGAAAAGCCCTCGACCGCCACCTGCCCACTCTTTGAATCGCCTGCTGAGGGTATCCCAATGCAGCTGCTGTCGAGGCCGCCCCAATCCGGAAGGAGTGGGTTCCGAATTTGACCCCCGACAAGCCAATTTCCTTAAGCGCCCTCTCAGTCACCGCCCAAAACTGATATTTAGTTAGTGGGGCCCTATCTTCGTGGCGGAATAAAATCCCTCGGTCATCCCCACGAAGTGTGACATATTCCTTGAGGGCCTTAACAGGGCACAGCTCCTGCTCCGAGCAGGGGCCCAAAAGCAAGGTGGCCCCCCGCTGCCGCTGGTCGGTTTTGGACCTTCTGATCCAGATGGAAACCCTGTCCCCGACAAATTTAACGTCCCGGGCATCCAAGGCCCTTCCAGCCACGTCTGTGCGCGATGAGGCCACCAACTCACTTACTCGCAGGGCCCCAAAAAAGGCCGTTAGGGCAGCAGCGTGGAACAGTTTCCTCTCAAAAACTGATGAACAGACTTCCCCCCATACTGACCCCAGCCCCTTCAGCACTGATGGGGAGATGGGCTGCCTCGGGTCACTTGGCCTTTTGACCTCCCTGGCCCAGCCTTCCAGCATTTTTCGAATCCTGAAAACACCTGTGAATTCAGGTAACCCACATGCTTTGCTGGCAAAGGCCAATGCGGCCAGCTGACCCCTGATAGACTTGACAGCAAGTCCCCGCCCCCGCTGCACCACACAAAAGTGCATCAGGTGCTCAGGTGGGATGGGCCATGACTGCTGAAGCCCCACTGACGCCCTGAACTGGAACAGCTGCCCTACCGCACGGTCGTAGGCCCGGCGTGTGCTGGGGGCAATGGACAGCTGGATCGCTCTATTTACTTCCGCTGTCCAAGCTCCCACAGCTCCTGGGGCATCCTCGCTGGCTGCCCGTCGGCCCAGGGGGCAAGCTGCCAGAATCGTTCCATCTGTTGGCGAGACAAAGCGTCTGCCACACCATTGTTAACACCTGGAACGTGTCTGGCCCTAAACAAAATGTTCATCTGCAAACATTTCAATGTAAAGGCTCTTACCAACCTCATCACCCTGGGGGATCTAGATGCCATGGTGTTGACCACGTGCACTACAGCCAAATTGTCACACCAAAAGTGGACAGCTTGGTTCGCCAATTGTGATCCCCAAAGCCACACGGCCACTAACAAGGGAAAGAACTCCAAAAACGTAAGGTCTTTGGACAATCCCTGGGCTATCCAATCTGCAGGCCATTGGGCAGCACACCAATGCCCCCTGAAAAAGACCCCAAAGCCTGTGGACCCGGAGGCATCAGAGGTGACCTGGAGTTCCGCTTCTAACAGCAGATCCTTCCTCCAAAAGGTCACCCCATTAAAGGTGGCAAGGAACTCCTTCCACACTAATAAATCCTCCCGCATCCCTTTGTTAAGTCGCAGTCGATGATGGGGCAACCGCAAGCTCCCCATAGCATTGCACAACCGCCTGAGGAAAGCTCTCCCAGGCGCCACTGCCTTACAGGCAAAGTTTAAATGGCCTACTACTTGCTGCAGCTCAAGGAGAGATACCTTGTCTCTGCTCAAGCAATCCTCCAACCTGGCTCTCAGGTCTACCACTTTCTCAAGCGGCAGCCTCAAGGTCTGTTGAACCGTGTCCAGTTCAATGCCCAAAAATGTCAGGACCACAGCTGGACCCTCCGTTTTCTCATGAGCCACGGGAACCCCTAGTTCCTCTGCAAGCTCCATGAACCCTGCCAGTAGCCTGGCACACTGCCCCGTGCCAGCAGGCCCAGACACCATATAATCATCTAAATAATGAACGGTGTCTGAGCAGGCACAGCGGCGACGCAACTCCCATTCCAAAAAGGAACTGAAGCGCTCAAATGCAGAGCAAGATATGAAACACCCCATAGGTAGGGCTCTGTCCATATAAAACTTGCCCTCAAACGCAAAACCCAGGAGGTCGAAGTCTTCAGGGTGAACTGGGAGCAGGCGAAAGGCAGACTTGATATCGCACTTTGCCATCTCAGCTCCTACCCCACACCGGCGCACAACCTTGACCGCTTGGTCAAAGGAAGTGTAGTGCACCGTGCAGAGATCAGCAGGGATGCCATCATTCACTGATCTCCCTTTGGGAAAAGATAGATGGTGAATGAGGCGAAACTCCCCCGGCGCCTTTTTAGGCACCACCCCCAAAGGAGAGACCCGAAGGGACAGGACCGGAGGGGCATCAAAGGGGCCTAATACCCTGCCTTCAGCACACTCCTTCAATATCTTATGGCGGACCACATTTTCCATGCCAGCCACAGACCTAAGGTTGGCTGCCATGAAAGGTGTCCTGGGACCCTGGAAAGGGATCCGAAACCCGAACTTAAAACCAGAAATCAAGTAACCAGCATCCATGCGCTTTGGGTATGGTTGAAGCAACCGCTCAGGTACCCTCAGCCTTACTGGACTGGGCCCCTTTACTAGGCCCTTGCTGGCCCCCGCCGCCCCCAAAGCGTCTTCCACCTTGGCCTCCCTGACGTCCTCTGGGACAGGCGGAATGTGCATGAGGTCCTGCACAGGTAGGGCACTCGTGGCGGAATCTGCATGCCCTTCTTTGGCACACACCCTTGGACATAAAGTCCCAGCAGAGCAGCCGTGATTGAACCTGCTGCCCCGCGAGGGCACGGGAACCTGAAACCTGACCGGGCCTAATAATCATATGCCCGCTGTCCGTCCTATCTCCAGTGGTGGACTTAGAGGGGGTCATAATCTGGACCCAAAGCTGGACCCATATTTGATCCCAGGGCAAGCTAGGGGTCCAGGCTGCACGCATACGAAATTCCTCATTGTATCGAAGCCAGGCCCCTCCCTCAAAATCTGTATACCCCCTGTATATTATGTTCATGTATTGAAAAAGGGGGAGGGCTCTATGTGGCTGTGCCCTAGCCAGAACCCCGGCATAAACCAGGAACCCGGGCAGCCAATGGGCCCAGGTCCTGTCGATCCGCCGCTGGCGGATCTTTTCCTTGTCCCTGTCCTCCAGATCATCCTTATCCTTCTTCTCCAGTTCCCTGAAGAGAAGGGTAAAGACGTCCACATACTTGCCCCTTATGATTTTCTCCCGGGTGGCCTGCGTCAAATGATCTCCTAGCGGTAAACCAGTATCACCCTGGGGCAAAGCCCTGTAGGGGACCGTGCCGTAACCTTGAGCAGCATAAGGGGTTACACCTAGAGCATTGCCATACCCGTAAGGCCATCCTGATGCTGGAGGCAGCAAGGTCTGACCATCCCAACCGGGTGCACCGCCTGTAGAAGGCATAACCGAAGACTGTTGCTGGCAGGTAGACAACCCCGATGGGCCCGCAGTAGGCCAAACCTGTGAGGGGTAAGCACTCGCCACAGAAGGGGGAGACACTCCTAAGGCAGTAGCCTGGCCCCAGGGCCCCCAGGGCCAAGTAGTGCTCTGTTGGGGCAGGGGATCCTTACCCTCAGGTACTGGTGGCTCCACTGCGATGGCGACTTGCCCGCTATCCGGCTGCCAGTCCCGGCCACCGTCAGTAACCCCCTCAGAAGTGGTCGGTAGTTCCAGGGCTCCGGCACCCTCACTTGCCACTGCACCTGACATTTGTTCAAGGGCAGAAAGGCGAGAAGCAAAGTCTTTGTTAAATCCTATCTTTGCCACCCGTTTGGTCCCCCTACGCGGCTGTGTGGGCTCCGCCACCACCACCATACCCCCTTTTGCCCTCTCAAGCGCCACCAGGCGCTCCATAAGTTCCTGCCGGCTCGGTCCTTCCTCATCGTCGGAAGAAGACAGAGTTGGTGGAGGGTTCCTAGGCGCTTTCCTTTTAGCGGGCTGCTTGCCTTTAGGCAAACCCCCTCCCTTCTTGGGTGGCATAATTGATTGCAAGGTTAAGCACCTTGCCCGCAATCCAATTGCACCACTTGGTGGCGCTGTGTGTCACCCTGAGCACACAGCACAGTATCACAATTTTTTTATATATATAAATTTATTTATTTTAATAACCCACCACCAGATGGCGCCAAGGTCCCTGAAGAGGCACAAAATGGCTACAAGGCCAGTCAACAAATCCCAAAATGGCCTCTCGGACCTGGGGGCAGGTTCCCTACACAGCCCCCCACCCGACCCCTACCTTTCCTGGCGAATTTATAACCAGGAATAAAGGTTTTTTTTTTTAATTAATTAATTTATTTATTATTTCTTTAAAGGGGCTTAACAAGGGGCCATGGGCAACCGGGGGGGGTGTTCTTGTTTTTAACTTGCCACCCCTTACGAAGGTGGCAGTGAAAAAGCACCCCAAGCGGCCTCTTGACTAAGGAAGCGCTGCAACTGCAGGGCAAGGACTCCACGCCTCCGAAAAAAAGGCGCGTCGGCGCGCCACCGAAATCGCGGCACTGAAGCAGCCGCTCGAACAAAGCGGCTCCTGCGTCCGGCCGCCTCTGCCGGTGCTCCGCCGCCGCTGCAAACGGCCTGACCGCCCTGTTCAGGCAGAGGCCAGGAGCGCGGCCTTCAACGCTCGGGGGAGGCCAGGAAAAACGTTCCTGCCTCTCCGAGCACTCGAAAAGACTGAGGCTGAGAACGGGCGGAGCAGCCAGTAATGGCTTCTAGCTCCGCCCCCCCAGCAAAGCCCTGTATGCCCGGGAAGGGAGACTGTCTCCTTTCCTCCGGGCGGGGCTTCAAAGGACGGCTCCCAGTTTGAGCGGCATTCAGCCGCGCTGGGAGAGCCGCATTTCAGCATAGGAATTGTTAATGCAGTGCAATATCATTTACAATGCAACACCATTTAACAGTTCTGAATATTTGTTTACTTTTTTTGCATCCATTTACTCTCAAATTTTGGATAATGTAAATATTGCTTAAATGTATACAAAAAGACTATATTCATAAGCCCATTATTGTGATTAGAACAAAGTTTCTCGTTAGTTTGTCTCCTGCTTAGGATAGCCTGCATGGCAGCAAGTAGAGCCAGGCAGCTCTACTTACAGCTCTCACCATATGGAATTGGCTTCCTGAGGGGGAGGGGGGGAGAGGCACCATCAGTAATGGTATTTAGGAGAAGTTGCTAGGGCTTTTAGTGGGGTGATATTTTTAGGGGGTTATAATGGATTTTATTGTATTCTGTATGCCTAAAATTTAAAATCTGTAAACACCATGAGATGTGGGAAGGTTGGAGTATAATTAATGTTAATTAAAGGTATATGTTAATATATTTGGTTCTTTGGGTTTCTTATATGATTGAGAAGTTACTCCCCCCCACACACATTTCTTTTGCAAAGTTTTTAGTTTTGCTGATTTCCTTTGCTGCTGTATTGACATCCCTTTTACAATGGTAATATCTATTTTTACATCTGCTTTTATGACATGTATTGGGAGGAGGTCCATTGCTTATCGTGTGTGTGTGTGTGTGTGATGTGCCATCAAGTCGTTTCCAACCTATGGTGACCCTATGAATGAAAGACCTCCAAAACATTCTATCTCTAACAGACCTACTCAGATCCTGCAAACTGGAGGACGTGGCTTCTTTTATTGAGTCAAGCCACCTCGTTTTAGGTCTTCCTCTTTTCCTGCTGCCTTCCACTTTTCCTAGCATTATTGACTTTTCCAGAGAATCTTGTCTTCTCATGATGTGACCAAAGTACAATAGTTTTAGTCTCATCATTTTAGCTTCTAAGGAGAATTCCGGCTTGATTTGATCTAGTACCCACTTATTTGTCTTTTTGGCTATCCATGGTATGTGCAAAACTGTCCTCCAGCACCACATTTCAAATGAATCAATGTTTTTCCTGTCAGCTTTCTTTACTGTCCAACTTTCACATCCATACACGGCAATGGAGAATACCATAGTTTGGATTATCTTGATCTTGGTTCCCAGAGAGACATCTTTATCTTTAAGGATCTTATCTAGCTCCCTCACAGCTGCTCTTCCAAGTCTCAATCTTCTTCTGATTCCTTCATTTCAGTCTCCCTGTTGGTTGATGATTGAGCCAAGGAATAGAAAATCTTGAACAACTTCAATTTCCTCATTGTCAACTTTAAAATTGTGTCGTTCCTCGGTAGTCATTACTTTTGTCTTCTTGATGTTCAGTTGTAATCCTGCTTTGGCACTTTCCCCTTTAACCTTCATCAGTAGTCGTTTCAAGTCTTCACTATTTTCTGCTAGTAATGTGGTGTCATCTGCATATCTCAAATTGTTAAATGTTCCTCCCACCAATTTTCACTCCACCTTCTTCTAGATCTAATCCAGCTTTCCTTATGATATACTCTGCATAGAGGTTGAACAGGTAGGAAGATAATATGCATCCTTGTCTGACACCCTTGCCAATTGGAAACCATTCTGTTTCCCCATAATCTGTCCTGACAGTAGCCTCTTGTCCAGAGTACAGGTTGCACATCAAAACAATCAGATGTTGTGGAACTCCCATTTCTTTTAAGACTCTCCATAGCTTTTCATGACCCACACAGTCAAAAGCTTTGCTGTAATTTATAAAACACAGGCTGATTTTCTTTTGAAATTCCCTGGTATGTTCCATTAGCCATTGTAAATTTGCAATGTGATCTCTGGTGCCTCTTCCTTTTCTGAATCCAGCTTGAACACCTGGCATTTCTCGTTCCATATATGATAAGAGTCTTTGCTGTATAATTTTGAGCATCACTTTGCTTGCATGGGAAATTAATGCAATTGTCTGATAGTTACTGCACTCCTTGGTATCCCCTTTTTTGGGGATTGGAATGTAGACTGAGCGTTTCCAGTCGGTGGGCCATTGTTTTGTTTTCCATATTTGTTGACATATTCTTGTTAAGATTCTGATGGACTCCATTTCTGTGGCTTGAAATAGCTCTATTGGTATTCCATCTACTCCAGGTGCTTTGTTTCTCTCAATTGCTTTGAGTGCAGCTTTTACCTCACTTTCTAGGATTTCTGGTCCTTCATCAAAAGATTCTTCGTCAAAAGTATCGATCATCCTGCCATCTCTTTTGTATAGTTCCTCAGTGTATTGTTTCCATCTTTCCTTTACTTTGTCCTGATCAGATACTGTATTTCCATGTTGATCTTTTAGCATCCCAAGCCGTGGCTTGAATTTCCCTTTGATTTCTCGGATCTTTTGGAACAGATCTCCTGTTCTTCCTTTCTTGTTGTTCTCTTCTATTTCTTTGCACTGGTTATTATAGTAGATTTCTTTGTCTGCATTTAGAGTTTTGACCCTATTTCTGTTGCTTTTTGTTTTGGCTTCTCGTCTATCTTTAGCAATATTAAGAGTTTCCTCAGACATCCATTTAGGCTTCTCCTTTCTTTTGGCTACAGGAATAGTCTTTGCACATTCTTCCTTGATAATATCTCTAGTTTCAGCCCATATTTCTTCTGGCTTTAGCTTTATTCTAATTTTTGATATTAACAACTCATGATCTGTATCGCAATCAGCTCCTGGTCTTGTTTTAGCAGAGAGAATAGAGCTTCTCCATCTACTGCTTCCAATTATGCAATCTATTTGGTTCCTGTATTGATCACCTGGTGATTTCCATTATACAATTGTCCTTTTGGTTGCCTGAAGCATGTATTAGCAATGAACAGGTTGTTGGCTTCACAAAATTCTATGAGCCACTCTCCCACTTAATTTTGTGATCCTAATCCAAATTTTCCAACTATGTTTGATTCTGTTTTATTGCCTACTTTTGCATTCCAGTCGCCTATGATTATCAGAATATCTTGTTTAGGTGTGTGGCTTATCATGTAAAACATAGTAACAGTTAGGTTTATTTAATGTCAAACCATGTGTAATTTGCCACTTTGTCTACTATTGTTCTTAGCCAATTAGTCTTATTGTTCAAACCTCTCTCAGTGAGCTTAGCTGGTACCCTGATCAAAGAAGACCAGTTCCTTCCTTCCCTTCCCACAAACCCAATCCAAACCGTATTGTCATTATTATTGTTTGCCTTTAAAAGTTGTTTGCTTTTGAGATTCTAAGGGCTCAGCTTTTATTAGTATTAATATATAGGCAATACTACCTTCTTGGCTTCTGTCCAGAGACACTGTCCTCCTGTTCAACCCCTGCACACACACACACACATACCAGCCCTGCAGCAGCAGGCACCATCCTCAGGCCCCACAATACCACCTTTGTCAGTATTTCAGTCACAGGTGCCAACTACCTTCACCATTAGGTCAGCAGCAGTCGATACCTAGGCACAACCCTGGAGACAGCCTGCAGCCACCCAGCTGACTCACCCTTCTCCTGCAGTTGCCCAGGCAGCTTAACCTCAACCAGGTCCACAGGAGATTGTCAGCAGCATAAGCCAGGCAGGCATAGGCCCAAGCTGCCAAGGGAGCCACTGGAGAGGTCCAGAAGTAGCAGAAGCAAGCCAGGCAAAGAACAGAAAAAACACCTTGTCCTGGACTAGGATGGAGTGGGTGGGGCCAGGAGACTGCAGAGTCTATTCAACCCTCCCATCGGACAGGTGGGGAGAAGGGCCACTCAGATAGATTGGAAGAGGATTGGGGGAAGATCCAGGGAAGAATTTCAGGGAAAGGCAACTGGAGCATGCTGTCACTCCCAGGGCAGGAGAAGGAGCACAGTGGTGCAACCCCCTTCCCTGCCCATCTGAGGCTGGAGGACACCTGCCTGGGAAGCTGGCAGGATGGCAGACCATCAGGTGGGGGTGAGGGAGGAGCCTCAAAGCTTCTTTTGGAGGCTCAAACACTGTAGCCTTTTACAATGCTTGCTTCTTTTTACTTATTTATGTAATTTATAGTCTGCTTTTCTCACTGAAACTCAGGGTGGATTATATAGCATGAGATTTGTACAGTCAATATCAAGCACATTTCACTAAACAATGCCATTTCACTAAACAATGCCACACATTTGCAGAGATAGCATCAGCAAAAATCCAATACAGAATTTAAGACATGCTGAAACAGAGCATAAGCAATTCTAAGACTGACATTGAACAACAGAGAACTA
Organism: Eublepharis macularius; assembly: GCF_028583425.1. Taxonomy (NCBI): domain Eukaryota; kingdom Metazoa; phylum Chordata; class Lepidosauria; order Squamata; family Eublepharidae; genus Eublepharis; species Eublepharis macularius. Next base: position 124,621,308 of record NC_072792.1, read on the forward strand.
TCCAATAGAATCATACTTAAAGCAACTGATAGTACGTAGTAGAACATAGTATTAAAGTCTATGGTCCCTGTCTCTTTGCAGGCAAGTGCTAAGTGGGGAAGGAGAATGGGGAGCAGGCACTGTGACAAAAAAACACACACAGACACAGTGGTGGAGGTAAAGAGGCCACAACTTTATTGAGATTACAGCTCGGGGAGCAAAGGTGCACATAAGGCACTGATCCGAAAATCGGCTGACCCTTCTGCCAAGCTGATGACCCACATGCCCCTTCAGACCCTGGCTGGGGGGGGGGCATGGGATGACAGTCAGTGGGATGCCACGTGGGTATGCACCCCTGTGTGAATCATCCCCTGCCACCTGGGAGTGAGGTGGACAGACAGCCCCCAACTGGGCATGCACCGGCCATTCCTCACTCCTCAGACCCCTTATAGGGATCCCCATAATAGGGAAACTGAGCCCGAGGGCCCTGTTTCCCTCCAAATGGACCAGTGTCCAATGCCCAATCCGCAGCCTACTCACTCCGAAGTTGTAACAAAAGGGAGGGCTGGGTAAGATGCCACCACAGGCCAAGTGCTGAGAGGTGGGGGCCAGCTTCCCAGACCAGGGGCCTGCCCAGATGTGCCTGGGTGTGCTCCCCTGGCCCCTGGTCATTCCCCGCCCCCCACATCATGGCAGCCACCATGCCATCTCCCCACTTGCTTCCCCTGCATCACCTGCAACCCAGCCCCCAGGTAAGTCTGGAAGCCATTGTTTACTAAAGCATCTCTTTAAGACCACCTCCTTACATTACAGCCTTCTTATCTCAGTTAAAAATCTTCTTGAATCATTCAGTTTTGCATCATTTGCAGAAAGCCAGGAGAGTGGGGGCTTTCCTGGCCTCTTCAGATAGGCTGTTCCATATGGTGGAGGCCCCTGTTCATTTTGCTCACATGCAAGGTGGCACCTGCAAGAAACCCCATTCAGATGAGCGAAGCTGCCATGGAGGAACATAGGGAGAGAGACAGTCCGGTAGATATGCTTTGTATATGATAGCTATTAGCCAATACTTTGAATTAAGCCCAGTAACTGATAAGTAACAAATGGAATGACTGCAGAATGGGTGTAATATTCATGCTCCTGCTCACTTCTGATAATAACTGAGGAGCAGCATTCTGCACCAACTGGATTCTACTAGTTGACTTAAATGGGAGGCCTATGTATAGTGCATTACAACAGTCAAGTTGTATATACTGGATCCAGTATAACCCCTAGGCTCTTAACTGAGTCTGCAAGGGTCAGACAAACTCCATTGAAAGTGGGGAGTGCATTGCCCCTCAAAATCTCTGCCTTCCCAAAGAGCATCACTTCTGTCTTGTCTGGATTCAGTTTCATTTTGTACATTTTCAGCCATTTGACCACAGCTGTCAGGAAGCAACTCAAGATTTCTACTGCATATTGATGGAATCTCACTCCATAGTTGTGAATGAGTTCTCCTAAAGGCCTTACATAGAGGTTGAATAACATGGGAGATAAGATTGCGCCCTGTGGAACTCTGCAAGATAATTCCAGTTCTGGAGACTACTGATCTCCGATAGCACCCTTTGAATCCATTCCACAAGAAACAATTTAAACTGGTCCAAGGTACATCCTTTGATGCCCACTTCTGTCTCCAAATTCCTCAACAAGATGGCATGGTCTACTGTGTCAAAGGCTGCAGATAGATCCAGGAGGCATAATCTTTGTGTATATTCAGGTGGAGATCATCCACTAAAGCTACTAGAGCCAACTCTGTCCCATGGCCTGGTCTGAATCCAGGCTGAAAAGGATCCAAAGCACTAGAGTTATCTAAGAAGACTGGAGTTGGCCAGCTACTGCTCTCTCAATCACTTTGCCCTTAAAGTGCAGATTAGAGACTGGGCCATAATTGGCCATGTCATCTTTGTCTAAGGATGGCTTTTTAATTAGTAGACAGATAACTGTCTGTTTGAGAGGCTATGGGAATTTGCCCTGAGTTAGCGATTGATCTACAGTATACTGTAGTTCATTTATGTGGTCCTTACTTGATTTTTAACAGCCAAGATGGACAATGATCCAGTGCACCAACAGTGCCTTTCATTTTACAGATATCAGGATCCTGTTAAGATCTCTCATTGTAACTGGTTGAAAGAGCTCCATACATGAGGAAGATGGTATATTAAGCATTTCTTCCATCTCGTCTGTATTACAGCTAGCATCCAAATCAGAGCATATTCATGCTATTTTATCAGCAATAAAAAATAGCAAAGCTAATTGTCTGCTCAGATTTAGAGGTTAGGAGATATTGAGATACCTTGAACATTTGGTTGTGAACTAGCTGGCCAAATAATTGCTGAGAAATAATGTTTCTTTGCCACTTTTATTTCTGCTTCATGGGTTCTCCAATGGGTTCTGTAGCATGCTATATCAGTTTCAGTGAGAGTTTTTCACCAATATCTTTCTAGACATCTTCCAACCCTCCTTAGGTCACCCAGCTCATGGTAAACCATAAGGCTGACTTCCACCCCAAAGGCCAGAGGGGTCAGGAAGAAGCAATGTTGTCAATAGCTTCAAGGAACTTCACATTCCAAGTTCCTACAGCAGCCTCAATAGAACATGTGTATGGAATTCTAAAATCCTCTGAGGCACTTTGGAATCTGGAAGGATCCATGAACCTTTGAGGGTGAATAATTTTGACTGCCCCCCTTTTTGTGGAGTGTTGGGGTATATTCACATTTATTTTTACAAAAGTTACACCTCATCTTTCTGCCCTCATCTGGGTCACCAAGGTAGCTAACAAATTTAAAACAAATATAATAAAAATAACATATTAAAATCCATCCCATTCAAACAAAAACACATAATTCAAGCCAGATATAAGATACATAAAAAGTATTAAAATAGCAATTAAAGCAAAGGGAAGGAAGGAGGGACCACTGAGAGAATGCCAGATGAAACAAAAATGTATTCACTCACTGGCAGAAGACATCAACAGAAGGGGACAAGTAAGTCTCCAGAAGAGAATTCTAGGGTTCTGTTGCCACTACCAACAAAGCCCTCTCCTGAGTTGCCACCTGCCTATTCTCAGAAGACATTAACAGCTCAATCCTAAGCTATGAGACAGCACCGTTGCTCATGCGTGGAGGTAAATGCGGTGCCACACCACTCCTCCCTATAGACTTTTGCCAGAGAGTCCTGCCAGCGGCCGAGCACAGTGAGGCAAGGCACAGCTGCAGCCAAGAGCACACGTCCACACCAATCAATGGCTGCACAGGCAGGCGAGGGGCGAGCAGAGGCACAGCCAATGGGGAGGGAATGATCCCCACTGCTCACCAACACCCCCTCATCAGGGACCAGACATCCCTGCTGGGGAGAGGGGGCAAAGGTAACACTGAAGGTGCGGATTGGACACCCACACTCTTGCCCGACCAGCCCCCATTTTTGATGAGGGCCTGGCTGGTGGCTGCAACTTGGCACACCAGCAAATCCCCTCATCACTGCCACCGCCACCACCACCACAAGAAACAAATGCCCCCCCCCTAAAAGTAGGGCCAGATAGTAGGGAACTGATCTCTGTTGCCTGGAGATCAGTTGTAATTCTGGGAGATCCCCAGCTACCACCTGGAGACTGCCAACCCTAATTAGTCCCCAGGTTCTGGAGAGGCAGGTGGGGGGGAGGTGGGTCCTTCAATGAGTGACAGGAATGCCCACTGGAAACCTCGTGGGAGGCCAGAAGGCCGATTGGAAGTGAGGGGAATGAAAAGTGCCCACAAACTTGCGGCGGTGCCACTTGAACACATCACTGCATCTCTATGATGCGAGACATGGACTGACAGCCCTTCCCCATGCTAGATTTCCCAAGTCCATCCCTGCTTCCACAAACGGTGAAAAGGAGGGGGATGCCCAGTAACTACACACACTCCACCCCCTGGCAGCAACTTCCTACATGCAGCAACCATCTTCCTGGCTTATCAGATGCCAGCAGCTCAGACTATCAGAGCATGAAAGTCCTCAGTCCCCCCCCCACAGACATTCATGAGCCACACTTCAATTCCCACCCCACTGCCTAAAGTTACAGTGAGGAGAGGAGCGGGGCAGGGAGGCTGGACTGGGTGCCACTTGAAACATTTGCAGGGATGTGTGAGAGGACATTCCGACAGGGAGTTGAGGGGCCAGCTACTGGGAATGTCAGGCAAGCATGCAAACACAGCAGTTTGTTGTTTTTCAGCATGTTTTATTAAACTGGAAAAAGTGCCAATGTCCTTCGGCTGGAAAGGGAGCCAAGGCAATTTGCGCAGCCCTCATTCTGTGCTCCTAGGGGCAAGGCTGAGATGCTGATTGCCTTGGGAAACTACTCCCTGGGCTGAATCTGAATGGCACTCGTGGAAGATTACCGGAGGGGGGAGCTGAAGCAGACATGCTTTGTTGTCTCCCGGACGAGTCACGACATACCTGCAAGGAAAAGAGACACATGTGCTGCAAGTAACCCAGTGTGGTCCATGGCCGAGGCCAAGCCCACACTCCAACATCTGGGAAGATGCATATAGTAGAGAGCGGCGGCGGCAGCCCCACAGGTGCAGCTAGTGACCAGATGGTGCATGACCCTGTAGCGAGGAAGCGCTCTGCCTTGGGGTGATTTTACCTTTAAGGAAGAAAATCAACAAGTAGTTACAAACACCCATTCAAGATTAGTTTTCTGGGCAACTGCCTCTGTGGCAGGCAGGGGCTGCCGCCACCATCCCCTCCCCCTCCAAGCCTAACCTGAAGAGGCTAGTGCTCAGGCCAGTTCAGGTGATGGGGGAGCCGGCACAAATCAGCAATCCTGGTTAGCCACCGCCCCATCTCCTTCTTACCTGTAAGTACTCCCTCGCTTCTTACTGAGCTGGAACTTCAGTCAGATAACCTGCAAGGAGACTTGAGTGGTTATTGTTAGTCATCTGACGAAGAGAACTGAGATTCTCGAAAACTTATGCTACAGTAAAGTTGGTTAGTCTTAAAGGTGCAACTGGACTCTTTTCTATTTTGCTACTACAGACTAACAGCTAACTCCTCTAGATCTATTGTTAGTCAGCCAGACATTCTGGACTTTGCCCTTCTTCCCTTGAGTGAGTGCAAAGTTCTCCCAGTTTTCTCACTAAGTCCCCTCTAGTGCACTCACCCGCCTCGTGCACAAAGCCCCCACGGCAGAAGGCAGACGGGCAGAGCCTTCAGCCGCATGCTCACCTACCTGAGGTCATGAGCACTGCAGCCGGACGTTTTGTTGGGTGCGTGAGCAGGTGATTGGGTGCGGGGAGGGGAGCTCGCCCACCCCAGAAGTGCACATGGATTGGCCCCCATGGTAGTTCCCATCCTATACTCCTTTGGGCTGCAGGGGTGGGGCTGGGTGCCGGGAGAGGGGTGCGAGTTTTCCCCATTCAATGGGCACCTATGGGCTACAGCTGCTTTTTTCGTGGTGTAACTTTCTGCCACTGCAGGGGGCATTCCTGGGCCTGGAGTAGCTTTGGAAGTGGACTAACTCAAGCCCCTCCCCCACCCCACCCCCTTCCACACCATTGTGGGGACTTTTGCCATACTTGCGCCTCCACCTGGCCATCAAGCATGCTCGCTGGTGGCAACCCATCTGTGGTAATGCACCTCAGGCGGGTGCCGGCAGAGAGTGGTTTACATCGATGTAAGAGCCATTTACGCCCGCGCAAGCCTCAGTTCTTTCCCTATGCACTTTCCCCCCTCTAAGGATTGAGCTGCCCATCCCAAAGCAGGTGTTACCCAAAGAGAAGTCTCCTTAATTGGTTGGAGGAATTAATATTAAGGAGGCAAGTGAGAGGGGGTAACTAGGAATCTCCATCAATATTTATGGAGATTATTCACTTAGAATACTTTCAAATAAATCAGGCAACTGGAAAGGTTTTTATTAAAGAGAAAATAAAAAAGGGACAAATGTACAGAAAACCACACACAGCACACAGACAAGGCTAACATAAAAAATCAGGGAGGAAAGGGGGAGAAAGCAGTTTCAGGGAGGTCAATAGTTAACCAATCTTGAAGATAGAGGTCCAGGAATACAACAGCAAAACAACCAGCATTTCACAATGAAGGGAAGAGAGGAGGCCAAAACGAATTTGGTGTGGTATGGATGGTTCCAGAACACACAGAGAGAGCACATAGCTGGGGAGCCCAGATATAGGATGAATAGTCTCTGGGGCAAGCTGACGTCTTTGCCCCCCAAACAATGGATTAATGTCTGTCTCCAGAAGTGAACGATGGAGTTGGGAGATGTTTCCTAAGGTGGACCAAAAGTTGTAAAAGGTGCTTGATAACCCTCTTTTAGCACCAAATGGGAAAAGCTACCAGTTTTGCTGAATACCTTGGATGTTGCTTGATTAGGGTGGATAGGTGAGGGGAAGTAAGGTTGGGTGTTGATGGGATGGGTCAGAAGCTTTCTGGGTGCCTTACTGTCTTAATTTATAGATCCAGAGGAGTTAACTGTGTTAGTCTGTAGTAGCAAAATAGTAAAGAGTCCAGTAGCACCTTTAAGAAGGTGCTACTGGACTCTTTACAAAGATACGAAGAGAGCTGTAGCTTATGAAAGCTTATGCTACAATAAAGTTGGTTAGTCTTAAAAGTGCTACTGGACTCTTTACTGTCTTAAGTTATGCATCTCTCCAAGGCAAGGAGTGGGTTGTTGGTCAGCTAGCCACTCTGACTTACTTCCTGGTAATTTCCCAGGCCCCTGTCCAATTGGCGTCATTCTGCCTTGGGCCAAGCAGTGCCTTGTTCTTATGGAATAAGAGGAAGGTGGGGGTTTGATATCTACAAACTGCCCTGTCAGTGTGAGGAGGGCTCTGACTGCTAACACAGGGCCTCCAAAGATGATTGTAAGGGTTGTCCTTCTGGTCCTAAGCCATTGCAGTTTAAATATAACTGCAATATGTGTAGACAAACAGGAACTCCTAAGTATTCCAGCGCAGTAATTCCGAGCTTATGGTCCCACCCCCAAAGTGGATCATGAAGCCTGTGACAGTGGATTGTTGTGTTTCCTAGTTTTCTGAGCCTCAGATTTTCATACACAGAGAATCATGGTAACCACTGGGGAAAGAGTGGGGCCTCAAGTCCCCTCTGTGAGGTGCATGCTCTGCTTATACCTCCTTGTGAATCAATGAGCAGACATAACCTCTAGCATCAGTGGGACCTTCATGGCTGGATGAGCAGCTTCAGTCCAAAGTCATAAATTTCAGAACTAAGAGGTTGTATGACTGGTGGCGGTTCATGTTAGTATTGGGTGGTGGTAATGGTTGGACTGTTTACCACCTTTTCTCAAGCAAATCTCTATTGATTAGCCTGGAGAAATGTGAGGTTCTTTCTTTACCAATACCCTCATCTGGCTGTCTTCTGGCCAGCCAGCTGTCAAAGGCAGGTGTCCTCCAGCCTCAGAGGAGCAGTAAAGGGGGTTGCACCACCTTGTTCCTCCTCCTGCCCTGGGAACAACAGCACACTCCAGCTGCCTCTTACCTTGCAGTCCCTTTCAGCCTTCACTGGATCCTTGCTTTTAAAGGATTCCCGTTTTCTACCTCTCTGGGTTTTCTCCCAATCCCCATCCAGACTCCCTGAGCAGCCTTTCTCCCAGCCTATACATTGGAAAAGCTAAGTAGCCTCTGCAGTTCCCTGGCCACCTCCATCTTCATCTCAGTCCAGGGTGTGGCATTTGCTCAGCCATTTGCATGGCTTGTCCCTGCTGCTGCTGAAGCTTCTCCGGCAGGTCCCTAGATGGTCTGGGGTCCATACTTGCCCCACTCTGGATATCAAGCACTCTTATGGGCCTGGTTGAGATTGGGCTGCCTGTGCTGCTGCAGGAGACAAGTGAGTCAGCTGCATGGCTGGGTGTTGTTGCACAGGTTGGACATGAGCATCAGCAGCTGCCACTGTGATAGGGAAGTCAACCTGGGGCTCTGGAGACACCTGTAGCTAAAGTGCCAACAGAGGTGCCAGTGCATGGCCTGGCAAAGTTGTCTGCTATTGCACTGCTGTTGTGGAGGGGTGGAATGGAGTATGGCAATGCTGGACACTAAATCATTTCTCTTATTATTTTAAGACCGGCCTTAAAGAAGAATCAGTCTTGTTATGTTCTGCCACCACCCCCACCCACCCCCCAAAGTGTTGGCTGTACTCCAAAGTCTAGTATTTAGTAGTCATTGTGCGATCAGTTTTCTGCTTCTCAACTCAAACCAGAGAGCTCTATATATTCCACTGACTTCCCCTTACAGTATATGTTTAATGCTCTGCAGCCCAGAGGAACAAATAAATAGACTTCTCCTCCAGTAGCAGGAAAATCCTATAAAGATATTTTTATTTAAAGCCCAAAAATGAAAATGGATTTCTTGCTTGCAACCAATAGGAAGGAGGAGGGCTACATATTATTTGTATATATTTGTGACAGAAAACCCTAAACTAAGCATGGCTCAAGATTGCACCTTTGAGAGTCTGAGATCTTCGACAACTGAGATTTACATTAAAATAACCCATTCATTCCCATTCCACTTTAGATGCCTAGCCAAACAAACTTTTTTTTAAGACAAAAGAAAACCAGTTTGGTTTAGCATAATACTTCAGAGTCATTAACAGCTACATGGCAGGAGGAACTATCATTCTGTTCATTTTCTGATTAGTAATATTAGCCTATGACATCAGAGTTGGGGCTTTACATTGGATTGGTTAAATCAGTTAGTCAGAGAAAAGGCTGTCTTAGGTCAGATTATATTACCCGTAAATATCTGGGAGGGCAGGATCTTCCCTTTTGTCCACTAGAACCTTATGAAATATAGTGACCACAGAATGGTGGGTGGAGGGTAATGACTAGACATGGGCACGAACAGCATTACGAAGAGAAAAACCCCATGAACAGCCTAATCTTCTGTTCTCGAAAAAGCTGTTCATGAGGCCCCATCCTAAATGAACAGGTGGTCGTTGCAAGCCTCGTTCATTGCCTTGGCAGCCGTTTGCCAAGCCAGACAGTCTGGCACCTGCAATCAATTCCCTTGGCAACCGGAGGCTGGGAGGGACTGAACTCTGTCTGAACTCCTTCTGGCTTTCCTTCTAGCTTTAACCCTTCAAAGTACTTCCAGCAGAGAGTCCCGTTTTTGCCACTGTGAAGATAAAATGACAGCCAACAGATAGACCCGTGAATCGTGCCTTTCCTGGGGTGCAATCTCTCTGAAACTTGGGGGGTCTTCAGAGGATAGTGAAGCCTATGTCCCCTGCAAATTTGGTGGGTATTGGACATTGGAAAGGTCACTTTTGTAACCCCTCAAACTAGCTGCCAGCAGACTCTGCTGTTTTTGCCAGGACAGAGCCCTTTAAACTATCAGCTGGCAGGCAGAAGGGGGGAATCCAAGTCAATTTAGACTTGTTGGTCACCCTTGGAACCATTGTTCCATAACAATGAAGTAACAAAGGGCAGCCTCTGTCTGCTCTTCCTAGACTTAAAACCTTTTTCTTTACATGTATGCACACCTTGCTATCTTTCATCATCCAAGAGGGGATATCTTCTAGAAGATGTCATGCATACTTAAGAGAGTTATCAGTTGAAAATTAGTACCCTTTGATGAAACATCAGACAACCATTGTGAATCATCAGCATAACAAGGAATTGTCAGCTAGCATCTGCAAATATTAGACAAACTCAAATGAAGATCATCTTATAACTGGCATGTAATTTCAGGACACAGAGCTACTTTTAATGTTAAAACCCTGAACAGGTCTCAATTTTAATGGCAATGTTTTCCATCAAGTTTTGATTATACAACTGGAAAATTGGAATCCAGCTGTTTGTCCTGAGCAGAGAAACTGCAAAAGAAAGATTAATTTTACGATGTATTGTAAGCATAAGCAAAACTTCAACAGGAAAGAAGAAACCTTAAGAATGAACCGAGCATGGTTGCCAGTTCTGAAAAACACCAGGCTAACAAAACATTCTATCCTTGACAATAGCCCTGCAGAGAAGATTAGCACATCAAGTACCAATCCATATGCAAAAGAACCTCCTCAGGATACAGTGAAGCCTCCCGCCATTAGCATTCCACACCCTGGGAAACTCTTACAGGATGACTCAGCTCAACCCCACCCCTCCTGAGTAGATACAAATGACCTACATCTTTTCCACACTGTGACACTGAGAGATCTCTGTCTTTTGGTGCTACACCTCTGAAGATGCCAGCCACAGCTGCTGGCGAAACGTCAGGAACTACAATGCCAAGACCACAGCAATACAGCCCGGAAAACCCCCAACAACCATCGATTAATTTTACATTAAAAACCAAGACAGAATATTTTCAGATTTGGTTATCAACTTGTATCAATTACCCTGCCATTACAAGCCATATCTTAAGGAGGGAGACCATTCTTTTCATGTCCCTGGTCCCAATGACAGCCAATCTTACAAGATGACTCAGGGTAACTACAAAATATTGACTTCTGTCAGAATGATAAATAGGGAGAGATTGAAATTTATTTACTTAATTTTTTTATCTCACCATTCATCTCCTCCATATTTTGCTGGTCTTTATTTTGTTGTGGTAGAAGGGAGTCATAGCCAACTTACAGAGACCTCTGCTGGGGTTTTCAAGGCAACAAACTAACAGAGGTGGTTTGTCATTACCTACCTCCTTCCTTGGAGTTCTCCCATCCCATTACTAACCAAAGCCAATCCTGATTCACTTCCAAGATCTGATGGGATTGGGCTTGCCTGGGCTATTTTGTACCATGCTGCAAATTTTAGTAGATTGTACATGGGAAAAGACTCTAAACTTCTTGTATATTTTAAATACAATTTTAGAGCACCATAACAAAAATCAGAGGTAGAATCAGTACACACATATCCAGAAATATGTATTTGATAAAATGGTAGATAATGGGAAATCCATTTGTGCTCTCTGTCTTAGAAAGTTGACAATGCAGTGACTGCTCACATCATTTCATTTGATCCTTCCTGGAAAACATAGGCTTAAGGCTTAAGGCAAGCAGGTACTGTTATTCAAAGAGAAGGACGATGATGTCCTTGAACCTGTTCAGAATTCAGAAACTTCTGTTGTACTTAAATCCTTATTCTATAGATTGTTTTGCACCATGAATGAACAATAGGATGGTGGCTCTGTTTAAAGTGAAACCTAGTTTTAAATTATTTAAATTTTATTCCAAGAGCTTACATATGCAACCATCTCTCAAACAGGCTCCCTACAAAAGAAGCAATTTTTGAACTTGCCAGCCAGTTATGATACCAGCAAAATCTTGCCTCCGCACTGACAGCAAATGGTACAAACATATCTTAAATGATGCCAGTCTAATTAAATATCACAGAGGAGTTAAGAAAGCCATGAATTGCAAGAAGGTTTTTGGAACCTGGCAATTTGGTCCAAACAGAAAAACACAAATTTTAGTGCACCAAATGTAAATTGTCTATAAGCTGAACCATGAAAGAATTTGAAAGTAAATTTCTGAAATGGGCATGATTGAGAGTCCCTAGTTATGATGAGTGAAATTGAATTGGATTTTTAGTGCCAGGTGCCAGTGGCTCTGTTTTTTGGATGGGAAGAATTATAAGCCAGTTTGAAACCATAACCACAAGTCGGATATTCTTAAAGTTAATGTAGTAAATAAATTGAATTGGATTTTTAGTGCCAAGTGTTCAAGTGTTTATACATTATCTACATTGTGGGAGGATTGCCACTCTATGGATGAAAATGACAGTCGAGTGTTTTATCCAACTATAATTTAGCATGGAAAATGTTGTATATATTCCAATGAAAGTTTATCTCATATTTTACTAGTGTTTTTTTTCTGAAATACTGCCATTTGGAGACAGTCCCTTTTGAGCAACCCATCCCCTTTGTTTTGATGCTGTTTGATGCACCTTCTGCAAATCAATAGATTCCTATAATTGGTTGTTGGGGGTTTTCCGGGCTGTATTGCCGTGGTCTTGGCATTGTAGTTCCTGACGTTTCGCCAGCAGCTGTGGCTGGCATCTTCAGAGGTGTAGCACCAAAAGACAGAGATCTCTCAGTGTCACAGTGTGGAAAAGATGTAGGTCATTTGTATCTACTCAGGAGGGGTGGGGTTGAGCTGAGCGGAAATGAAATCCGAAGAGCAATCAAACCCAGGATGAATCAAACAACCAAGGAAAAACAGTCACCTACAGGAAAAGTGTTTTTGCCATATATCAAAGGAATTACTGATCAGATGGGAAAGCTTATGGAAAAGCATAACCTTCAAGCAGTATTCAGACCCACCCAAAAAATACAACAGATGCTACGATCAGGAAAAGACAGCAGAGACCCCCTCACCTCTGCAGGAGTATACCGTATACCCTGCAGCTGTGGACAAGTTTACATCGGGACCACAAAGCGTAGCATCCAGACAAGAATAAAAGAACATGAAAGACACTGCAGACTTGGACAGCCTGAAAAATCAGCAGTGGCTGAACATAGCCTAACTCAAACAGGGCACAGTATCTTATTCCAGGACACCAAAATACTGGACAACACTTCCAACTACTTTGTCAGACTGCACAGGGAAGCCATTGAAATTCACAAGCATAAGCAAAACTTCAACAGGAAAGAAGAAACCTTAAGAATGAACAGAGCATGGGCTCCAGTTCTGAAAAACACCAGGCCAACAAAACACTCCACACCCGACAATAGCCCTGCAGAGAAGATTAGCACATCAAGCACCAATCCATATGCAAAAGAACCTCCTCAGGATACAGTGAAGCCTCCCGCCATTAGCATTCCACACCCTGGAAAACTCTTACAGAATGACTCAGCTCAACCCCACCCCTCCTGAGTAGATACAAATGACCTACATCTTTTCCACACTGTGACACTGAGAGATCTCTGTCTTTTGGTGCTACACCTCTGAAGATGCCAGCCACAGCTGCTGGCGAAACGTCAGGAACTACAATGCCAAGACCACGGCAATACAGCCCGGAAAACCCCCAACAACCATCGTTCTCCGGCCGTGAAAGCCTTCGACAATACATTCCTATAATTATTTGGAAGGAATCAAGGTATCCTTATAGTCATTACTTGTCATTCCTTTAGCACACCTCCACCCCCTGTTGCAAGTTTCTGGAAGTATCACCAATTTATATATAATTTTAATGTTATCAGACTATGGAAAGTACAAAGTTAAGATACTTACAGTGAAATCCTAAGCAGAGTTACTCCAGTCTTAACCCATTGAAATCAATGAGATTAGACTGGAATGACTCTGTTTAGGCTTTCACTATTAGAATACAAACACCTCCAAGGATTGTGAGGAGGGTTGGATATTGTGCAAAAAAAAAAATCTCCCACCACCACCACCTCAAGTCCTTGAACTCCACTTGGGTGAATGTACCCCTACAAGGCTTGAAGGCAGGTGAGAAAATGAAAGTGCCTTCACGCCTTGTAGGAGTACATTCAGAACTTGGTGAAATTGCAGTGGGGGTGGAGGTGTGCTAAAGGAATGACAAGTGATGACTAAAGGGATACATTGATTCCTTCCAAATAATTATAGGAATCTACTGATTTGCAGAAGGTGCATCAGACAGCATCAAAACAAAGGGATGGGTTGCTTACAAGGGACTGTTTCCAAATGCCGGTATTTCAGAAAAATTTAAGAGAGATAACAGATAAATACACCACACAGGCTGTTATTCAAGACATGGATTTACTCATTTGATGGATTACATATCACAGAATCACAAAATTGGAAGGGGCCATACAGACCTTCTAGTCCAACCCCCTGCCCAATGCAGGATGAGCCTAAAACATCCCTGACAAATATTCATCCAGCCTTTTCTTGAAAACTGCTGGTAAAGGGGAGCTCACCACCTCCTTAGGCAACTGATTCCACCTTTGAACTACTCTGACCGTGAAAAAGTTTTTCCTAATATCCAGCCGGTACTTTTCTGCATGTAATTTAAGCCCATTGCTTTGAGTCCTACCCTCTGCTGCCAACTGGAACAGCTCCTTGCCCTCCTCCAAATGACAGCCTTTCAAATATTTAAAGAGAGCAATCATGTCCTCCCTCAATTTCCTCTTCTACAAACTAAACATTCCCAAGGCCCTCAGCCTTTCCTTGTAAAGCTCAGTCTCCAGATCCCTGATCATTCTTGTCACTCTCTTCTGCACCCTCTCAATTTTGTCCACATCCTTTTTGAAGTGAGGCCTCCAGAACTGCACACAGTACTCCAGGTGTGGCCTGACCAGGGCAGTATAGAGAGGGACTATGACCTCCTGTGATTTCGATGCGATGGCCCTTTTGATACAACCCAAGACTGAGTTTGCCTTTTTTGCCATTGCATCACACTGACTGCTCATATTTAGTTTACAGTCCACTCTTACCCCAAGATCTCATTCGCATATACTACTACCCAGAAGTGTATCCCCCGTCCTGTATTTGTGCTTCACATTTTTGTGGCCCAGATGTAATACTGTGCACTTAACTATGTAGAATTGCATCCTGTTTGGAGGATGGGGGGGTGCCCTAACGAGAAACCCCTGCCCAGTGGACGTATTCTCCAGGACCCAGTTATTAATAGGGCCGGCAGGAGACTCCTGGAGTTACTCTCGATGTTCAATCTGTTTGTGCTGAATGGTACAAGCTGGGATATCTCAAAGGGGTCTTTTACATTTATCTCTACCCTACGAGCAAGCACAATAGATTCTGTGGCAGTCTCGTGGGATCTTTTAGAACAAATTCATTCTTTTGAGGTGACTGTGTCACTACATAGCGATCATAATCCATTGCAAGTGGTTTTAGGCTGCTCAGAATAAACAATTGGGATACCTGAAAAATCTAAAGGGGATGCCCCAGTGCATAGGAGGTCCAAATGGTCGGATAGCACCCAGAAATTAATTTCCGAGGCTCTACTTAATGATGGAAGCATCCAGGAACTTCCTGACCTAAACACTGAGAATCCGGATGTGATCCCTTATTATGAGGAAACTGTGCAATAGTTAAAATCCCTACTTCTTAATGGGAGTCCTGTCAAGTCACCTCCTGCCCCCCGTACTGAGTGGTTTGACAGAGAATCTGCACAATTTAAATGATATCTGATGAGATGTACTAGGACAGCTAGAAGGGCTAGGGACTCAGAATCTCTTAGGACTCTAGGCAGAGTTAAGAGTCAGTATAAGGATGTCCTAAAGGAAAAGAAGCAGGTATTTGCTGCACGTCTATGGATGGAACCAAGAGGCGGTGAACAGTAGAAATGAAGGTAGATTTTGGCATTTGATCTCCACTGGCCTTGGATCCCAAGCTTCAGGGAGGGACTTTGGCATCCAGGGTGAGTCCTGGCTTGTGCACTTTTCACAGGTCTTTAGTGGTGTGATTGAGAATAGTCAGGTTAACTCCTCACCGCCCATTTTGACACCCTGGCTAGCAATTACGGTGTCTGAGGTGAGGTCTCTGATTGAATCCTTCCCCAGTGGCAAATCCCCAGGCGAAGATCTGATTCTGGCCAAGTGTTTTAAAACATATATTGATTGGTGGACTCCTCTGTTGGTAAGACTTTTCACCCAGATTGATAGATCGGGTAGACTTCCTAGGGGATGGACCCCAAGCATCATCGTGCCAATCTATAAGAAGTGCGACCGGAATGATCCGGGCAATTATAGGCCAATTAGTTTGCTCCCTATTGCCTCTAAATTGTACAGTAGACATCTAAAAAACAAATTAGAGGATTATGTCATTGAGAATAACTTAATTCACCCTCTCCAAATTGGATTTAAGAAAGGGCACTCCACCATCGAACACTGTCAAACTTTATGTACACTGGATTTCGAGGCTATTAGAGGTCCTACAAAGGCCCTTTATGTGGCCTTTATCAATCTGGCCTCGGTGTTTGACTATGGCAGACTATGGCAGAAGCTCTTGAATATCAACATTGATCCCTGGCTAGTCTTTCTGATAAGACAGTTACATTGTGATAGCACCGTAAAGGTCAAGGTTGGGAGGGCTTACTTACAGAGGATATCCAAGTACAGAAAGGGGTGAAACAGGGTTGTGTGTTAGCCCCCACCTTGTTTAATCTGTACCTAAATGACTTAGTTGCCATCTTGGAAGGTAGGGAATTTATGCACCTGGCCATTGGACAGCAGAAGGTGCCTATCTTCTTGTATGCAGATGACATGGTTTTGTTATCCTTAACTAAGATCGGCCTGAGGAGGCTCTTGAATAAATTGGGTGAGTAATGTAATGTGAAAGGCTTGCGAATAAATTATGCCAAGTCTAAAGTTCTAATCTTTAGGAAACGTCCAAGGAAATCTATCTGGAGCATTCTTGGCACCCTGATTGAACAATGCAGCACATATAAATATCTGGGTATAACCTTTTCTGAAACCCTCTCCTGGCGCCCCCACATTACATTATTAAAGGCTACTGCCATGAAGAACTTGGGGGCACTACTGAAGTTCTTCTTCTCCAAAGGAGGAGGAATGGTTGACCCAATTCTTAAATTGTTTGGGAGCAAGGTAATTGCAGCTATGTTATATGGCTCAGAGATCTGGGGATGGGAAGATCAGATACTATCTTCATTAGAAACAGTACAGAATTACTGTATGAGACGGATCCTTGCTCTGCCCAAGGGTTCCCCCGTGGCTTTAATGAGGGCAGAATTGGGAATTGTTTCCCTGAAAGTCAGGGTTAATGTAATAATTCTGTCTTAATGGAGGAAAAGTATAAATCAACCACAGGATTCTCTGGGTGCCCTAGGTGATTACTTGACTTCCATCGAGTTGAAATATTCAATCCCTGATGACCTACTGAGTAATAAAAATCAAGTACGAGAATTGAAGGGATGGGTGTTTAATAAGGATGGACTTTTGGATCAGGATGCGGTTGCATGCTGTCTTACAGCACCCCTATTTAAGTCCTTCAAAAGAGATCACTGTAGGTGCCTCTGTCTGGAGAAATTAGTCACCCTGGAATCAAGAACTGCTTTCACTTCTTTAAGATTTCAATCTATGCCCTCAATGATCTGTATGGGCCATTTCCTTGGTATCCTTGCCCCCCCTTAGATTTTGTCACTGTGACATGGGAGAAGTGGATGATGTGGTATATTACATTCTGACATGCCCATGGCATGAATCTCCCAGACAAAGGTTCATTACCCCTATCATCCCATGGTGTCTCGGTATCTCCAATCTGGACCTGGATATATTTTTACTTTCAGATACTGACCCCTATGTTTCCAACAGAGTGGCTTTATTTGCGTTAGCAGCGATGAAGATTAGACTGAGCTTGGGTCTCATTGTAAGCTATTGATTTTATTGTCCATTTTAATTTAATTGTATATATTGCTGTGTTTTTGTTCTATTGTTTTTTTTACTGTATGATTTGTTATGGCTTACAGCTAAGACAATAAACATAAGAGAGAGATGCATCCTGTTCACAACTGCCCACTTCTCCACCATATCCAGGTCTTGTTGAAATTTAACTCTATCTTCTTTGGTGTTTGCCACTCCTCCCAATTTGATATCATCAGCAAATTTAACAAGTAGCCCATTTACCCCTTCATCCAGATCATTGATAAAAATATTGAAAAGCACCGAGCCCAAAACTGAGCCCTGTGGCACCCCACTGGACACCTCCCTCCAATCTGATGAAATGCCATTGGCCACCACTCTTTGGGTGTGGTCCTTTAACCAGTTCCCTATCCACTGAACTGTCCTATATTCCAGTCCACAGTCTTCCAGTTTACCCATTAGAATGACATAGGGAACCTTATCAAAAGCTTTGCTGAAATCCAGGTAAATCACGTCAACAGAGTTCCCACAATCCAGTAAGCTCGTCACTCGATCAAAGAAGGAAACCAGGTTGGTCTGACAAGATCTGTTGGGAACAAAACCATGTTGACTTCCCCAGATCATTAAGTGGCCCTTCAGATGCTTACAGATCGATCCCTTTAAAATCTGCTCTAATATCTTCCCAGCAACAGAGGTCAGACTGACCAGCCTGTAGTTTCCCAGGTCATCCTTCTTCCCTTTCTTAAAGATTGGGATAACATTCGCTCTTCTCCAATCTTGTGGCACATCCTCAGTCCTCCAGGAGGCCTTGAAGATGATGGACAGAGGCTCTACAAGTTCTCTAGAAAGTTCTTTGAGTGCTCTTGGGTGCATACCAACCGGCCCAGGGATTTGTATTCATCCAGTGCAGCCAGGTGCCTCTCCACAACCTCTCTCATCTCACATGTAAGCTTCACTTTGGCTCTGTAAACAATTTTTTTGTGGAAAAGTTTATTTTTTCTGTGATCTACAAGTCTGTTAAAATGCATTCATTCCAATGTTCTGCCTGCATTTGAGCAATCCAATAGCCATTCTTGCCAATGACTATAAGCACCATTTTCATCAATTAAAACAATACATGGCCTCTGTAAAGCTGATATCATACATAGGTAAATTATTTTTCTTTATAATTCTTTGGTCACACATGACCAAATGTGAACCTTGGTTGAAGAGGTGTCATTCAACTGCCTTGAGTCTCAGTGAGAAAAGTGAGCTATGAATGAAGTAAATAATAAGAGACAATACATGTATTAAATGTTATGTGTGTACATATGTGCTAGATTGTGCTGTGTTTCCACAGTACTTTGCTTGTGTATCCAAATGCAAAGATTGTTTGAAGAGAATTAATTCAAAAATGAGTGAATATATGTCTTAAATAACAGTATGTTGTATCTATTATAATCTATTTGAATTTTCTGAAATTCTGCCATTTGGAGACAATCCCTTGTAAGAAACCCATTTCATTAATTTTAATGATTTCCAATGGTCCTTCAGAAAATCAATAGATTTATATAACCATTTGAAAGGCACCAATGCATCCCTATAGTAATTCTCTTTTACTCCTTGTACATCATCCCTACAACATCTGGCAAGAATACTTACATTTAACACTGAATATTCAGGGAGAAATACATTTAACTTGTCACTGTAAGTGGAGAATGTAAGGATACAAATTACAGAAGAAGAAGGGAGGGCAATTTCCCCAACTTTCTCCTCCCACTGCAATTCTCTGACCCATGTGACTATCAATCCATACAGGTCTTTCAAACTCTTAGCTTCTGGGTTAGAATAGACTGCTAGGAGAAGGGGGACGTGGCAATTATGTGTACTTTCCATTGTCAGCAATTAGGATCCAACCCATTAGTTTTAAACTATTACTCTGAAATTGCCAATTTTTGTTATTTCATATTAAATTGTTTTGAGCAAACTCTGTCCTTTATGAAAGGTGAATCATCTGAAATCATCCCTTCTCAGTTTAGAGATCATAGCTGCATCATTCTAACTACAGCTGTAATCCAATATGTCTGTCTTAATGTTGTTATGAATTTGCTTTTTATTTTATTCTTTTGCTTATTATGCAATTGTTCCAGTGGTTCCTTACTCAGAAGAGGCTTGTGAAAAGCTTCTGAAAAAGTTAGTTGGGTCTTTCCACACACCCATCAACTTTTTTATTTTGCCATCAACACAGCTTGTTCTCTAAATGATAGGTATTTGTTGAGTGATGAATATTTAAAATGTTAATGTTGGATTCTATGTACAAGCATCCTGTGCACTGGCATCATATGGTGTATAGGCCTGCTGGAGCCTCCCTTGAAACTAAAATGGTTTGTGATGTGTTCCCATTAATGCAGTAATATTTGTTGTAAAGAGCATCACACATTAATATTTAAAATACTCACCACTCAGCACATACCTGTAATACTGCCATACTTCCTGAGATGTCAAGAAGACAACTGATTATGGTGAAAAAGATCAATCTCTTGTGGATGTACATTAAATGCTACCCCAGCAAATATTATACTCTTGCTAAATATTGTTATGACATTTGTCTAGACACCTCTTTCTACAATAGGCTGACTCCTTATATATGTATTTCATTCTTCAGATATAGGGGCAGCAATCCTAAGCAATTCTTCGTAGAAGAAAATCCCATTTCATTGAATGTAGCTCACTCCCAGGGAAAATGTTAGGATTGCAACCATAATTTATTGAAATAAACAAATGAAAAAGATTATTTTAGGGACCACACAAACCCTGTAGAACCACAGAGAGAGAGAGAGAGAGAGAGAGAGAGAGAGAGAGAGAGAGGATTTTCTGAAATGTTTTCCCTTGGTTGTATCTCTCAGTTGTCTCACATACACTGGATAAGAAACAAACAAAATGTGAGCAAGCCAGCTGGGAGCTTCTGGGGAAGAAAACTACAGAAAATCCCATGTGGGTCCATGGAATGCATCACATGCATTCATGCTAAACAGAGAAAACTTCAGAGTGAAGCGTTGTGGGCTTTTTTTTTGGCAGTAGACATATGCTTAATTTGGTGCTCCCAGGTGTCTAGCCATCATCTTCCCTCCCAAATTCTACATTACATATTTTTAACCATATTTCCAATTACTATCACATAGTGACCTTAATTTGCTTATGCCAATGATGTCTCATTGTGTTTGCTGGATTTCTGCCCACTTTAAAATCTATTACACAAAAGTGGAATACATTATTGTTATATAGATGGAAGGAAAATTAATGAAATCATTACTAAAACCAAATATCTTCACTCAATGTGATGACAAGCGATCTATTGGAAGGTAAATTGTACACAGGTATTATGATAGCTTGCCATTTCCTGGCAGCTCTTTTACGCTTTTGCTATATTTTTAAAATATTTTATAGAAAAATTATTACAGTGAAAATGTTATGAAAATGTGCCACATTTGTAATTATACTTAATGGTCTCCTTTTGTTGTTGTTTTATGAATTTGACTACTATCATGACTGCTATCTCTAAAGGCATGATTATATGTATCTTTTTTAAAAAAATGGGACTCAGGTAGTTTATGCAAACCATTCAAACCACTCAGCTATCGTTTTCAGCCCACATGATTCTCCTACCCATTCACAAGGATGGCATGGAATACCACAGCCTATGAAAGATCAGAAGTTGCATAGTCAACAGAGCATTATTGAGGCAAAAAAACTCTGTAGCACTTGATATTTCTAATTTTGAGCCTGGCCCAATAGTGTGGACTAAAATTCACAAAATGCTTCCAGGCATAGAAATGGAAAATGTTTCTACAAACTTGGGGGAATGAAGAAAAATCTCCAAAACTAATTTTTTAAAAAGTCAACAATATAGAAAAGTGATGTGTTCGCCTCACATCACACCTTTTTAAAAAAAGCTAACCAAGTTCTCAATTAAAGATATCAGTAGGGATATGCATTTCAAAAAAATATCATTTTAATTCTGTATGAGAATGTTGGTTGACAACAGCATGATTATTATTTCTGTTGATTATCAGTATGGAGTACCAGAAAGTCATGTCAGAAAAAAAAATCCATTTTAATTAATATTGAAATTGAGCAAATGTATGAAACCAAGGGCTAATGTATGAAAGTTACAGACCCAATGCCAAACATGACACGCCAAACAAACAGAACCAATGGTAAATTTCTGGGGCCACAAACAGCTCACTCACAAGGTCTAACCACAGCAAAATGTCAGGCAACCCCCCCCCCCACACACACACGTAAACATCACAGAGTAAAAACGACATATTGAAGTATCAACACCTCTCAGTAAATTAAGCAAATAAAAAAGAAAAAATGATCCCCCTACATCCAACTCCCTCCCAACCTACATCTCCCCCAGAGACAAGGGGAGATTTTTTTAAAAAAAACCTGCCTTTAAAAACAAAAACCAACTGAACGATCCAAAGGAGCAAAGTCAAGTCTCCAAGCCGTTACCAACCAGCAACACTCAAGTGCAGTACTAGAAATGTCTGCCTGGGCCTGCGAGCACTCAGTTTAAATTTCCCTCTTGCTAGACCTTATCTGTCCCTCCTAGGGATCCCATTCCTCTAATGGGGGTGGGGGATCCCCTGCTTTCACCCTAAGCCCCCTGCCTGCACTTACTTGACCAATGGGGGAGGAACGCTCAGGAACAATCCTCCCAGGCACGGTCCTGGAGTGACATAATGATGTCACTGACATCATCATGCTGCCCTGAAAGCACTCCTATGCTTCACTGCAGGCCAATTTGAGCCCAAAATGGGCCAAATTGAGCCATGATGAAGCACACATGCACTCCCGCACCTGCATAGTGATGTCACTGGAAATTATGTCACCACAGCAGCTGTGGGACCAGAATATGAACAGAGGAAGCAAGAAGTAAGAGCCAGGCCTCCCATCCTCCCGCTGAGAGGGTAAGGGGACATGGCAACCTTAGCCACTCCCCTTGGCCATGGAAGATTTTCTGATTGGCTACAAGAAGTTGTCTTTATCCCTCCCTGGGACCAGATTGGCTATGAAAAATTCCTTTTCTCTTGTTACCGTGGGAACCACAGGAACTGCAGGCAGGCTACAGAAGCAGAAAAGTGTTGCAACATTGTTCTAATATTTCCTAATATTATTGGAGTGAAAACATCATAATCAGGAAATACTGGAAGTGCCTTTCATGGTATCAGGTATTGCTGATGTGATCCCATAAAAAAAATATTTAATGGGTCAGCAATATCCAATTTCACACCCTCAGATCCTATACAAGTGGGTATTAATGGGGAACATTTGTTCATCTTTCTTTTAAAGCATACAAGCAAATAAGAGATTACACGAGAAGCTTATCTCTAAACACTATAACAGAACGTTGATGAGTTAACATTGGTATTTATGCAATTTAGTATTGCGAAAGTGAGGCAATGTCCTAAAGTGCAAAAAAAATGCAAAAAAATGGAAATATGAAGCAGAATGTATTTCTGCTCCAACAATGTTGTGTTTCAAACACTAAACCAAAGAAGATACTTCAGGAACAGGTGTTACAGATTTGTGCTGAGTAGCTAATACATGAAAAAAATATGTGTTACACATGAACAGAAAAATGTCAGCACAACTCAAAATTGCTCACTTTAACTTCCCTGTTTCTACCTTATATTGTCCTCTGGTGTTAATTAGAGATGGGCACGAACCACAACAAAACCAAACCATAAGGTTCGTGGGTTTTCATGAACCAGGAACCATGAACTGGGGCAAGTACACGAAACAGATTGTGGTTCGTGGGGTTTAAATGCCCCTTTCCGACCGCTTAGCAGCGGCAGGGAAAGGGGCATTTGACAGTTTAAAGGGCCCTTTCCTGCCTTGCAAGCGGCAGGTCCCTTTAAATTATCAGCTGGCAGGTGGGGGGAATCCCCCCACCGCCTGCCAGCTGATAGTTTAAAGGGACCTGCCGCTTGCAAGTGGCAGGGCAGGGCAAGTGGCTGGGCCCTTTAAACGGCCCAAACCCCAGCCCCCACCACCAACCCCAGTCCCAGGCCCACACTTATCTTGCCCAGCCGCCCTGTGGGCCCGCGGCATCCTCCCCTTCCCTCTCAAGAGGTGGGAAGGCCGTTTTTGGCTTCTGCCACCACTGTGTGGGCCCATAGAGCAACGAAGGAGGCCAAAAATGGCCTTCCTGTCCCTCAAACGGCTGCCGTGGTGGACATTTGAGGGGCAGAAAGGTCATTTTTGGCCTCCTTCATCACCACACGGGCCTGCAGGGCAGCAGAGGAGGCCAAAAACGGTCTTCCCACCCCTCAAATGGCTGCCTCCACTGCTGTGTGGGCCCACAGGACAGCAGATGAGGCCGAAAAGGGCCTCCCTGCCCCTCTCTGGCTCTTTTCAGCCTCCTCCACCACCCGGCGGGCCCATGCAGCAGCAGAAGAGGCCAAAAATTGTCTTCCTGCCCCTTGCAGGAGAAGGGGGAGGATGCTGCGGGCCCACAGGCCTGCAGGGCAGCTGGGCATGGTAAGTGTGGGGCTGGGGCTGGGGGGCTGGGGGCTGAGGTTTGGGCTATTTAAAAGGCCCTGCTGCTTGCAAGTGGCAGGTCCCTTTGAACTATCAACTGGCAGGCGGCGAGGGGGGGATCCCCCCCTGCTGCCTGCCAGCTAATAGTTTGAAAGGACCTGCCACTTGCAAGCCCCTTTAATACAATCCAAATGAACCAGTAGACCAGTTCGTGGAAGTTTGTGGAAACGAGCTTCCATGAACCACTGGTTCGCGAACCATGAACTGGCCTGGTTTGTGTGGTTTTTTGGGTCATAATTCAATTCATGGTCATCTCTAATGTTAATGAGACTGTTATAGTTTAAATGCAAAAATGTCAGTTTAAAGTTCGTGGATTATAGCTGCAGTCTATATTGCATACAAGTAGAAACAATTGATAAGGAAATGACAGTGAGGGAAGGAAAGAGTTTACAAAGTTTGTGTATATTTTTCTCCTGAGAGCTGAATGTATCTTAGTCTTTGTTTTGCTTCAAGAGATTGTATTGCTGAAGGTGTGCAGCATTTGAATGAATATATATTGAGGGAGCTGTTTGGAATGAGGAGAGGTGACTGCAGGCATGCCACAAGGGTACTACACTCAATTTTGTTCAATTGATATAGTATCATGAAGGACACTGATGAAATTTGCTGATGGCACAATATACAAAAGAGGATATGGGAAGAGTCAGTTGACATAAAGAGAAGATACAATACAATTTAGAAAGCTTTAGGAAGTGTAGACACAATGGCAGGTAACTAGTTTACACACTTCAGGGTTGAGAATGTAAGGTAATAAGGCCTGAGGCATAAATAAATATATAAATAATGGAAATATGAAAAGGGAATATATTGTACCCTGAACA
Source organism: Eublepharis macularius (assembly GCF_028583425.1). Classification (NCBI taxonomy): domain Eukaryota; kingdom Metazoa; phylum Chordata; class Lepidosauria; order Squamata; family Eublepharidae; genus Eublepharis; species Eublepharis macularius. Next base: position 124,645,990 of record NC_072792.1, read on the forward strand.
GTAACATGTTCTAAAACACTAATCAAAAGAAGGTTCTGGACTAACAGCGTATAAATTTTTTAAGTCTTTCAGCACACAACTCAAGAGAAGTAGGAATACACACCAAATTCTGGCATCCATAAATGAATGTGTGACATCTAAGACAGTGGAAATTCCTGCCCCCCCCCCCCCCGCCCCAGAAATGCTGAAGTAAAATGACGAGGCTATAATTGTAATACAGTGCTCAGGTTCTGACAACTTATTTTCAACAACTTATTACAAAAAGAAAAATGTGGATCAAGATACAGGAATTAATCACTATAATAGAGAGAGTCTCAATGATTTTCCTTATATGAAAGAAATTAAACTAGATGAAATGTAGAAAATATCAGTTCTTATGCATTCATTTCCTTCAGGAACTGCGTGGTTGAAGGGTAATGGATTGTGGTGAATAATGCTGAAGTTCCCATAATCTATGAACTCTCCCTATAGCTACTGGTCAATTCTTACAACAGAAAGAAGATGCTTCAGCACATTTGTATGATGTATGCACATGTCCTATATGTTGCCTCAGGAGCTTTGTGAGCTGATTCAAACGCTCAGTCATTGAGCTGATACAATTATTGCTTATGCAATTGTATTATCTGAATTTTCATGTTATATTTGAGAGGAGATATTGTATGAAAGCATTTCCACACTAAAATTTCACAACATCTCAAAGCACATCTCAGAGAGAAGCCTTTGATGTAGGGTATAATTTTTATGTGAGGAGGGTGCATTCAAACAAATGAACCTTCACACTAAACTGACTTGATACAGTCACAGTAGTACAACCTCTGTGGGTGAATGTTTGAATTATCTGCTAACAGAGCTTGTTAATAATTATAGTCAGTGTTGTGTCATAGGAATTTTATATACTATGGATTTTCTTAGGACCAGTTATTTTAATGATTCTTGGTTGTCATTCTATATCTTCAGTCAGATCATCCTAATACATGTGAAACTATTTAGTCAGGTCATTGCTATATCAAGGTCAGTATTGCCTACTTTGACAGGCTGTGGCTCTTGTCTTTCACATCACTAACTGCCCGCTTTTCTTAACTGGAGATAAAAGAGATTTTGATGCAAAACAGATGCTTGATCACTGAGCCATAGCTCCTCCCAAGATTATTATAATGATCTCAATACAGTTGCTTCCCACTCCAGCATTACACTAGATAACTTGTAAGCTAATAAGAAAGAAATACTGAAAATATTTGCTGCAACATCAAGCAGGAAATTCTTTTTTTCTTCATAGCATAATTGCTTAACTTCCTAAATGAAAGTGGGGGAAATGGGTTGTGATTCAAATTTAAATTTCACTCCTGATAGGGAGGGGATAGTTGAAATGATACATTTGCTAAGACACTTGCTCCAATCGTTGCATAAATGATACATTTCTGTAGTTCTAAAACTTACTTGAATCATCAGGTAGCATGGGATATCATAATTAATTTTATCAAATAGTTATTAAAATTCATACAAAGTTCCTTCATGCTCTGAAGCACTGTTTTTCCTCTATAGGATGATCTGTCAAATCTGATTCCTATTTCATTCATATGTTAATTATGCTATTTCTAGGTGTTTATGTCTATCCATACCATCTAAATAGCTCAGAGAAATATATACATGTAAGGAACAAACTTATTTATCTTAGAGAAACCAGTTCACTAATCTTGATACAGTCGTGTTGAGTCTCCTATGTCTTGTGTCTTTTGTGTTCAATTACCTCATTGTTAAGTGTGTGCAAAGTAAATGTGTTATCTAATCAGAGCAGTAAGATTTTGCAATCACATTAGGGAAGTGCAAAGGATCTTAGTAGGTGTAAGACAACCATCCTACTTGTAAAATCAACTTCAGATGATTTACACAATGTGTAAACTCCCACCAAATATCTAAAAATATCTCTCTGGAATAACAATTATTTAATGTTTTGTATTCCTCTAGAGAACTTCATTTTATTGGCAACATGGATTTTATCATATTCTATTTTTTCAGAATATGGCTTCTTACTGCTCAGATCACTATGAAACAAATCATGCCATTCCAGTCTACTTCTGGGTAATACTGTGTAGTTGTCTCGTTATTTTGAGAATGGAAGGTTCTACCTTGTCTTGTATATATTTTTTAAAATCTTCATTAAACCACTGAAGAATCCAATGGCACTTTAAAAACTAACAGATTAATTGTAGCCCAAGCTTTAGTGGCTTTAGCATACTTCATAGCATGTTCAGGCCCATACAAGTTTGTTAGTCTTTAAAGTGCCACAAGTCTCTTCTTTTGGTTTTGTTGAAATAGACTTACATGTCTCCCAGACTGGAATTATATGAGGCTGGCAGCCAACTGTACATTCTTGTCTGATTCTAGAGACCGGAGGAACAACCTAGTTCCTGCAAACAGTGATGACAGCAAACAGACTGAAGCCTGACTAGATAGGGGGTTTGGTGGTTGGAGATGGCATTCAAACTTTGCTGGTTAGTGTTCTGCTTTTGCTGAAGGGCCTGCAGCTGGATATTCATCTTGACTGAATACTGCTGCTGGGTGGCCAGATACTAGGGTGTTTTTTTCTTTCCAGAAAAGCCTTTTACCAAGGTAAAATGAGTTGAAACCCTTTCTGAAGAAACCTGGCTTGGTTAGAGTTATACACACTTGGATTGTTTCCAAGGTAGCCTATTACAACACATTTTGTTTGTTTATTCATGTGTTCTTTACTTCATTTATACCCACCTTTGGGACCACCTTTAAAGAGTTCTCAGAAATCGTAGTTGTTTCAAAATTAATGACTGTTGACAAGAAGCAGCCTTTTCTGACTATATTATTCAAAAACCAATCAATCTTTACATGTTTTAAATATGATTTGGGGCCTAATAGAAAGTCTGGATCTAAACTCAAAAACCCTAGATGGTTTAGGACTAGGATATTATAACTGACTTCTCCAACAGGAGCACTGGACTGCAGTCAGCTGGACAAGCCTTACTTCATCCTTCATTTTACTGCAGCTAGAAATTTTGCAGATGGGTACATGTTGTGAGTAGTCAGCCCAGCCTCCGCCATTTTAAGAACTGCTTATGATGTAAAAATCATAAGCCTCTTGAATCTGATGCACATTAGCAAGCCAGTTGGTTGAGCAAAGTGTTGCCAGATCTTTCATGAATGGAATGTGAATGCAAAGCCGAGTGATTGAGTGTAATTTGTTCCTGCCTTTCCATGCTATGGAATGTGCTATCTTGACAATAGAGGTTCTTGTGAATCACCACCCTAAACATTCCAATTTCCCCTCTTACCATTGATTAAATCCTGTTTTGCAATCGAGGGCCATCAGTCAGCTCTGATAAGTTTAAAAACTCTTCCTGGGAACACATAATCAAAACTCTAAATTTATCAGCTTTCTCCAGGAACATTTAATTAACTGTCATGTCTTTGTAAGGCACCAGGAGCAACCAATCTAATTCCTTTGACATGCCCCAGCAGTGCCAATCAAGATATTCAAACCTTTTGTCCATTCCAGGAGACTAATGGTATTTGTCCTAACAGCTGAAGTCACGCTTCAACCTCAGGGCACATTCAGCCCTATAAGAACCCTAGCTCTTCCCCAATTGAATTGAGCAGTGTGGTGGGCACCTACTTTGAATCTTAGCACTGCTCCCTCAGAGTCTCTCTATCTGAGACTTCCTCTCTGGCCAAAGACACAAGACATTCAAAGCCCTCTTTCTCCGTGGACTACACTACTCCTCTGATGGTAACTATATCCCGAATCCCTCACTCTATTCCAACCTTTGGCTAATTTCCTATGACTCTGGCGTGCTTATGTGAATCATTTATTTGTCTCTCGTGTGTGTGAGTTATCACCTTTAAATAAAAACTGCTCTTTATTTCAAAGAACACCTGTCCCATCAGTTTCCTTGAGGTGGGGCCCCATAAGAATTGGTGGAGTATCCCGCTTTTTACCCCTTTCACATAGCCTTCTCCTTGCTACTAATGCCCCCTACTTGCAAGGAGACCAATTCCAATAACAATGTGACAGGGATTTCTTATTAATGATACCTAAATTCTGAAAGTTTCTGTTTCAGGGTGTAAATTAAGTTTTAGAAGGCATGTGAAACAGTACTTGAGCTATTATTGCTGGCTTCCTTGCTTCTCTCCTGCTGGATTCTCTGAAGGTTTTTATTACTCTGAAAAATTTTGCTCATCTTATTATTTTGGTAGCTCTGAAATGTTGATGACCTGATATGACCATTTTAATTTCTCTTTGACTGTATATACAGCCATTATCATTTGTTTCAGATCATCTTCTTTTTTGGTTAATTTAATTTAATTTAATTTAATTTATTAGATTTATATTCTGCCCTCCCCATGCCAGCAGGCTCAGGGCAGTTGTTGTTGTTGATAGTTATTTTGTTGTTGTTTTTACACAAAGTATATGGCATTTAGACTACTTATAACACCATTTTTACATAGCTGACAAAAATAATGTTGGAGAAGTCAATTTTAATGGGGGAAATTGGCATGGATGAAGAGAAACTAGTGTGAAAATAAAGATATGGATTGGTTTCTCACAAGGGAGAAAGTAAATCAAAATGGTTTATTCAAATCTCTAACTAGATAACATGCAAAATTGTATCTCATCCTTTCTCTGAAGGCTTGTTATTGACCATCTCTTTTGTATTCTATTGTATTATATATTCCATTTCTATTGTAAGACATTTTGATAGTTTTTTTATCATTTTACAAAATATAAATTACAAGGGAAGGACACTTGGAAGGAGCATCTCATTTTCCCTTCCCCCCCATAATTTCCTCTTTCCCTTTCCTGAGCCACCATAGACTTTCTTCTTTATCTGCTTCCTTGTCTCCTTCCCACTCACTAGTCAACCTATCTTTAACCATCTCCCTCTGTTCAGCTTTCCCTTCTTCCCTCCCTCTGGCAGCCTCTGACCCAGTTACATGGTGTCAGCCAGATCAAGTTGTGTAGGGCCAGCTGAGATAGTTTCATTGTGGAGGACTTGCAATGATGTGCAATGGCTCTTCACTTTCTCCTGTATCCCCTTCCACAAATTATTTCCTCCTAGCAGCCCCCATATTCTCACATTTCCCTGCTTCTGGGTCTCTTTCTCATCCATCAACCAACACAACACTTGTATGCCTCCCCATCTTCATTTATATATATTATTTATTTACTTCAGTTATACTCTGTCTTTCTCCACAATGGGAACCCAAAATACCTTACATTATTTTCCTCTCCTCCATTTTAGCTTCACAAAAACTCTGTGAGGTAAGTTGTTGAGTCCATGGGTAGCTGCTGTTGAACAGTAGAAATCAACCAGGCATGGGTGGTTCATGTGATAGTAAGTCATCCAGTAGTTGCTGCCAGTCTGGCCCTAATGAGTCTTCCCTCAAAGGCCAAAACAGCCCTGGAAAGGGCCATGCTCCCTCCCCCTTCCCTTTACTGACAGAAATCACGACTGGAATACTGGCAATGCTGTGTATTTTCCTAGCAATGGCCACTCTGGGTATTTGCTTCTTAAAGCTACAGGTGCTTCTTTTATTATTCCAGGGTTTTCTAAATCACAATTTTATTTATTTATTTATTTATTTTTAGATTTCAGATTCCTCTGCAAACGTGGGGCATTTTTCATGTTTGTAGAAAGGTCTGACTTATCCATTCATAGATCCAGTCTCTGGCTTTAAGTATTGACTCTTTTGGCCATGATGATAATTATATATATATCAATAAGGTGAAATTTAAGTCTATTGATATCCTATTATATAAGAGGCTAACTGTGTTCCAGACAACTCACTTCCTACCCTGGTGTGCCTCCAGAGAGCACTGCTGTGGAGGGAAGCCCAGAAGAGGAAGCCCATCCCTCCAACAGCATGCCTTGGTAGGAAGCCCAGGCGAGAATCAGGTGTGGAGCAGGCAGCAATGCCTGTCCCCTTCCTTCACCCAGCTGGGATCAGAAGCAGAACAGGTGGCAATGCCTGCCCCCACCTTCACCCAGCTGGGATCAGAAGTGGAGCAGGTAACAATGCCAACCCTGCCTTCATCCAGCTGGGATCAGAAGTGGAGCAAATGGCAATGCCCACTCCCTGCCTTCACCCAGCTGGGATCAGGAGCAGAACAGGTGGCAATGCCCACCCCCACCTTCACCCAGCTGAGATCAGCAGCAGAGCAGATGGCAATGCCAACCCTGCCTTCATCCAGCTGGGATCAGAAGTGGAGCAAATGGCAATGCCCACCCCCTGCCTTCACCCAGCTGGGATCAGCAGCAGAGCAGGTGGTAATGCCCACCCCCTGCCTTCACCCAGCTGGGATCAGGAGCAGGTGGCAATGCCCACCCACATATTCACCCAGCTGGGATCAGATATGGAGCAGGTAGCAATGCTGCCCCCCCCCCTTTTCATCCATCTGGAATCAAGAGTGGAGCAAGTAGCAATGCAGACCTGCCACCTTCACCCAGATGGGATCAGATGCAGAGCAGGTGGCAATGCTGTGGACCTTAACAAGTATGGGATTAGACTTCATAGACACTTTAGGAATACCGTAGTCCAGAAATTAGAATTGCCATTCTCAAAGACCAAAATCAAACCACATAAAACAGCTGCAGACTCACAAGCAAAGAGAGAAGATAAGACTCAGCTGCTAATAATGGACCAAGATGTCCCATCAAACCTACCAAAATCAATGACAACCTCTTAAATAACTAAAAATCAACCACCTGAGGCCAACTGTGCACAGGCCAAGGTGGCAACTGACCTGGGGTGGCCTGAAGAGGAGATCGAAACTAACATTCTAACTTTTTTCAAATATCTGCCTGAACAGGAACAAGATTCACTTGTAAGTAGATTAGATAATTTAGTATCTACCCAATAGAGCCTAAAGGACCCACTAACCATTAAGTCCCAAATAGAGAATCCACACTCCACCAAGCTAGATCCTTTGATGGAACTCTCTGAAAATTCATTAGAAAAGCAATCACCTTTAGAACCTACAGTTACTATAAAAAAGAAAAAATATCAACTCGAATCTTGAGGTACCCCTAAATGACCCCATACTTTGTACAGTATTTGACGAAACGCCAACAGAGGTCGACACTAAAATATTCAATCAAAGAAAGAAGGGGAATAAAATGAACTGACAGTTACTTGACCAGTATAAATCAGATTCGCACAAAAGGTTAGAAATTGTTTCATAAAATGTGGTCGGTTGGAATAGATGCATAAACCAGAGCTCTTCTATATTCCATCAGAAATATGACATAATCCTGGTTCAGAAAATTTGGGCAGCTGAAGAGCTTGTGATGAATGGCTATAGCTCCTACATTACTGGGGCTACCCATAGTGGGGGTCCTAGGAGGCTCATGGGTGGTCTGGGCATTTTAGTGTATACCATCCTAATAGCAAAGATTAAAGTTCTACACCCCCTAAAGAATCTAGCAATGGCTATTTGTATTCAATTAGGCACAAACCAGATAATAGTGGTCAACATGTACCTCCCCGCCCCCGCAATGGAAAAAAGCAACCACGTCTGTAATCTGGGCGGATTTGGAGCATTATTTACAAGAGCTTATTATGGACAACATGATGGATAAGATCATAATTGGGGAAGATCTCAATGCAAGGATTGGACCTAATGACCAGTCCCTTTATGATATCTATAAAGACTCTTCAATAACAACAGAAGATGATCAAACTCACACACATACCTACCAGCAGCAGTGTTCCAAAGATGCCAAAGCAAACTTCACAGGTTTATGTCTTGTTGGGATGGCCAAAGGGGTAAACCTACATATTTTGAATGGATCTACAAATGGGGACTATCCCAGAAGATTCACATTTATGATGAGAAATAGGTGAAGCACCATAGATTATTTTCTTGTCACTAGAGAACTACTTCCGAGCATGAGAAATCTTGAAGTCCTACCTGCTTTAGAGAGTGACCATCTACCTCTCCTTCTATGCCTCAACCCCTCATCATCTGAAAGCTACCTTAAGAACCAAATTCGGTCTCAGATCTCACCAACTAAACAAATAGGCTGCCGTGCCAAGTGGATGCCCAATTAGAGCAAAAACTGAAGGGGCACTTGGCCGAAGAGGAATATATGACAATTAGAGCAGCCATCATCAGCCACTCAGAAGGCAATAACCCCCTGATCCCCTAAGACAATCTTTTCCAAAGTCTAAAGCCTTTATTGTTACAAAACTTGGTGTTAGAAAACAAGAAGTCAAGACGTCCCAGCTTTACGACCAGGTGGGGGAGCTTTAAAAGGGTGATCTGCTTAGCCTGGCCAGGCCAGGTACCAGCCATATGATGGATGGTTTGCACCCAGGGCAGTGGGTGACTCGCCCAGACAGGTCGGGGCAGAGGACCAGGTGTGACCCCCAGGGCCTGACCTGTACTGCTAGTTTAGGCCCTTGCCGTGTTTGATAATATGTTGTTAATGTTAATAAAGTGGCCCTTTAGTTCCCAATTGCAAGATGCCCTGGAGGGGAATCCCTGGACAAGCCAGTCTCCCCCTGCAGCTTTACGGCCAGGTGGGGGAGCTTTAAAGGGGTGAACCACTTAGCCTGGCCAGGCTGGGTACCAGCCATACAATGAATGTATCGCACCCAGGGCAGTGGGTGACTCACCCAGACAGGTAGGGACGGGGGTCCAGGAGTGAGCCCAGGGCCTGACCTGTACTGCTAGTTTAGGCCCTTGCCGTGTTTGATAATATGTTGTTGTTAATGTTAATAAAGCATCCCTTTAGTTCCCAACTTATGTGTCTGCCTCTTCATTCCAACTGTGGTAGCAAATGGTTTGATAATGGCTGTCTTGATGCCAAAAGATTCTGCATTTCTGCATACTATGCATATAAAGCCACATCTGATTTAGAAAGTCCAGCACTTTACCAATCGTATCTGATTGCAAAGAAATCCTATAACCTTATTGTGGCTAAGAAGAAGAAAGCAGATAAAATCTAAACATGGGAAAAATTGATCCAGGCCACCAAAGACAAAAATACTCAATTATTTTGGAAACATCTCCAATCATTCCTTTAAGAACTTCTCTCCACTAGATTCGGTCATTACCACCAACGTTTCGGAATCTTACTTCAGAAAAATCTTTGCAGAGAGTACATGTGACCTATATCTACAAACAACATCCGACTTACCTGACTGGCCACCAGTTTCAGTAAAAGAAGTCACAGCACTTATAAGACAAATGAAAAAAGGAAAAGCCCCTGGTATTGACCATATCCCCTCTGACTTCCTAATAAACAACATTGAGTGGTGGGCACCACCTCTAGCTGTGCTTTTCTCTTTTATCTATCAACAGGACATATTCCAGAAGACTGGAGACAGGCAATTATTATACCTTTCCATGAAAAAGAGAGGTGAAATGACCCAGCCAACTACAGACCTATAAGTCTACTTAGCATTATAGGTAAATTATATGCAAGTCACCTACTGGACAAATGAAAAAGCTGGATGGAACAAGAAGACATTCTTGTCTTGGAACAGGCAGGCTTTAGAGAGGGATGATTCATGCTGTGTCACGGTATAACATTGCAACACCTAAATGTGTCAGGATGCTGGCAGCATCTGCCATAACCATACCTGGGGGGCGGATTGAGCCAGGAGGTTATAATGTTATGTTTATCATTTGCAGCTATGCTTCTCAACTCTCCCAAGATGTGAATACTTGCTGGAATTATCTCTCTTAGACTATGCTTGTTCCTAGCCGTGGGGAAAGAACCTTGAATCCTGTGTCCTCCTCTGTACAGATAGTTCCCAGCAGTTCCCAGCCTCGGGGGCGGGGGGGGATGCTAGCTTGTGAATGATATATGTCCATGATATCTGGTTGTGCTTCATTCCTGAAAATGACCCTCATAAGATCATGAACTAGCAACTTTTCAATAAAACTCTTACTAACAAACAGTGAGTCTTTTGAAGGTTACTTGGCAGATCCTTACAAAATGAGAAATTTGTGGCAGGCAGGCCAGCTTCACTATATGCCACCTTCTTAGACCTGAGATCAGCTTTTGACTCTGTATGTAGGAGTTTGTTGTGGGAGAAATTGAAAGCCGTGAACTTAGATCAAAGACTCTTATGTTTAATATGATCACTCTACTCAAACACATCCCATAGAGTTAGATGTGATCAGGATGGCCACTTCTCCAACTTGGTAGTTACAACTAAGGGAGTAAAACAGGGATGTGTCTTAGGTCCTGGTTATTCAATCTGTATATTAATGATATGATTAGTTACATAAGTGCTGTAGACACTCACCCCCCTATTTTAGCCAATAGGAAAATCCCAGCTTTGCTATTCACCAATGATATGGTTCTTCTGTCCAGAACCCAGTAGGCCTAAAAAGAGTGTTTAAGGTCTTTGGTCACTATTGCAAAGAGACCTTATTAGAGATTAACTACCAAAAATCTAAAATTTTACCATTTGGCAAAGATCAAAAAAGAAGGTCTTGGAACATCAGTGGTCACAACCTGGAACAAATATCTTATTATAAACATTTAGGGGTGATGTTCCATTCTTCCGGGAGCAGAGTTACCCACCATGACTACGCTGCATCAACTGGGCAACACTCTGCACAAAGTATCATTAAATTTACACACACTAAAGGAGGCATATTTCTACCAGCAGCCCTCTGGCTTTTTTCAAAAACGAAAAACAAGGAGATGGACTCCCCTGGACTGAACTGCAAAGGAAGGCCACTGCCCACCGAAGGGTTACAAGTATTGTTTTACAATTCAGAAGTGTCAATCTGCCAAAAAAAAAAGTGCTAGAAGTGCTCTATTATGTAAACAATGACTATAATAAATACAATTTTATTTATACAACATATGACAGTAAGATTTCTAGGAAGAGTTCAAAAAGTAGCTTAGCATTAAACACCAATTTCCAATAGACACACCATACATTATATTGTAAGTCTGAACAGCTTAATGCAATAAATACTAGTTCTTATACATAAAATAGTCAAATACTAGAAATAAATTTTGCAGGTAAGTAACAACTTTTCTAGTCCATAAATATGTTGTTATTGTTTCTTCTTTCTCTATAAGTCCATATAGGAAAAGACGTGATGTTTGACTTCTTCAGAAGGAACCACTTGTACAAAATCTTGAAGAGACTGCCAAGATGGAGCCTAATGGGCATTTGCCAGCATTATTAATCCCATTTTGTGATACCCACTTTTTCAAAGGCTCAACATTATTAACACCATCAGAACATTGTATTGCCAGACAATTTCAGTGACCAAATGGTGTGTATTCTAGATGGAGAATCCCGAGAAAGAAGAAACAATAATAACATATTTATGGACTAGAAAAGTTGTTACTTACCTGCAAAATTTATTTCTAGTATTTGACTATTTATGTATAAGAACTAGTATTTATTGCATTAAGCTGTTCAGACTTATAATATTATGTATGGTGTGTCTATTGGAAATTGGTGTTTAATGTTAAGCTACTTTTGGAACTCTTCTTAGAAATCTTACTGTTATATCTTGTATACATAAAATTGTATCTTACTATATAATTGAGTAAGCATATTTCAGACAACTCACTTTATACCCTGGTGTACCACCAGAGGGCGCTGCCATGGAGGGAAGCCTAGGCAAGGCACCATGTCCCTCCAGAAAACATGCCATGGTGAGAAGCACAGCCCGGGGGTAGGATGGGAGCAGATGGCAATGCCCACCTCCTGCCTTCACCCAGCTGGTATTAGGAGTGAGGCAGGTGGCAATGCCTACCACCCAACTTAACCCAGCTGATATTAGGAGTACTTACGACAGGAAGCATTAATGCTTCCTGTGGGAGGTTGCCCACATTTTTGCTAGTTTCACTAGGAAGCTGCCATTCTCTTTATTTGCTATCAGCGTGGTTTGAACTGTAGCTGAGCTATAAATAAGGCTTCCACACACTTGTTGTAGCAAAAGTGTATGTACAGTTTATTTTACAGTGACTTAATTTACAAGACTTTGTTCTCAGTGTCAAAGTGCTCCGCCATGCACTTACTGGAACAAGCTCCACATTTACACCAGACACAGCTGGCTTATATACATCTATAGCACCCCCCAGTGTCCAATCCCAACACATCAGGTGAGGTGACTAAGCTGTTTCTTCTCTCTTGCATCATCCAAGGACCTGTCAAATAGATCTATTACATCAGTTATAACAGACAGACCTAAACAGCAAGATGCACACATGCTTCTTGGCTCATTATGTCAACACTCCTCCTTGAGACAAGAGGCATGATCCCCAGCATTTCTTTGCATTTAGCCAACATTTCCTGGTTTTGTCCCTTTGTCAACAGATCTGCAGGATTTTCATTTGACTTACAATGACTCAAACATACTATACCTCTGTGAATGGCATCACGTACATTTTGGTACCGGATTATAATATGTTTACTTCTGGCACGTATTGTTTGGTGTTGTGCCAATTGCTCTGCAGCAGAACTGTCACACTTTATTTTCACTGGCAATGGACATTGGATATTCAGATCCCCCAATAACTTTATTACCCATTCCAGTTGCAGAATACAATCACTTAACGAAGCAAATTCCGCCTCACACGAGCTAGTCGCCACTAATGTTTGTCTTTGTGATTTCCAACATACTAGTGCTCCCAGAACTTGTATAAGATACCCAGCAGTAGACCTTCCTTCATCATTACCCCATGATGCATCACCAAAGGCTACCACTTCAGTACTTTTTGTAGTGTTTAATACAAGCCTGTGTTCAGAAGTTCCCTTCAGGTAACGCAGCACCCTTTTTGCTGCTTGCCAGTCCCTGACACAGGGATCTGCACACTGCCTACACAGCCACTGCACCACATAACCCAGATCAGGGCGGCTCCAGCAGGACAAATGTAGCAGTGACCCAACTAATGATTGGTATTTTGTTTTATTTTCTAAAGGAGTATTCCTTGGCTCCTTAAGACACCCAGCAGTCATGGGAGTTTGCACTTCTTTTGCCTCTGACATTCCATGCTGCTTCAGCAACTGTTTTATTTTATTGCTTTGACTCAGCTCAAAACATCCTGAGCTGTTTCTGGTGATTTGCATACCTAAGTAGTTGGATATAGGTCCCCAAAACCTTGTTTTAAACACACCAGTTATTGCTTGTCGGAATTCATCCAATTCCTTGGTTGACTTACATAGAAAACAGAGATCATCTACATAGCACAGTAGGTAACATTGCTTCTTACCACTCTTCTTTGTGTATAAACATGGATCAGCCTCTGCTTGTCTAAACCCAAGGCTAGCTAGTGCCTTTGATAAACACAAATTCCAGCACCGTGCTGCCTGTTTCAACCCATAGATGGACTTGTGCAGTTTTAATACACAACCTTTTTGTTCAGATTCAAAACCTGGAATCTGTTCCATATATACCTCTTCTTCCAAGTTTGCATTCAGAAAGGCAGTTTCTACATCAAAGTGATAAACAGCTAAGCCCTCTGCACTTGCTTTGCACAGAGCAGCTCTGAAGGTTTCCCCCCTCATAGTTGGTGAAAACACTGAATCATAATCCTGCCTCTTTATTTGGGAGTATCCCTTTGCCACAAGGCGAGCCTTGCGCTTAAAACCTCCATTAGGGTCATGTTTTACTTTATACAACCACTTACAGCCCACTGGGCTTTTCCCTTCTGGTATTTCAGACAGAGAGAACACCTTGTGATCTACGAGGGACTCATATTCCTGTCACATAGCAGCGAACCAAGCCTCTCTTTCAGACCCATCTAGCCGCAAAACTTCCTGACAGTCAGCCGGTTCTGGCACCCAGACAAAATTTACTTGCAGCAGATCTGGCTCAAAGCCATATCTCACAGGAGGCACTCCTTTTGTGGAGTGTTGTGACACTCTTGGAAGTTTCATACCAGGACTCTGAGACTGTGTAGGAGATTTCTCTTCCCTTTTAACCTCCTGCTCATGTATCACACTCTGTGGCTGACTTTTGCCACTCTGAGCTTCTTTGTGCTCTGTTAACGGCAGAAACACCTGTGATTTCTCCTCCTTACCATGGAGTCTTTCCCAGCTACTGTGTTCATTAAAGCTTGCGGATCTGCTGAAGCAAACCTTTCTGTTTGCTGTGACAAACCTGTAGGATTTCATGCCAGTTTGATATCCTACAAACACATGTTGAATTGCCCTGACAGACCCCTTTCTTCTCTGTTTCAGAGGCACATTCACCCATGCTTTCACCCCAAACACTCTGAGATACCCGAGCTTTGGGTCCTTTTTATACAAAACTCTGTAGGGAATGTCATTTATTGCCCTACTCCAAACCCTGTTGCTGACATAACAGGCTGCTCCCAATGCCTCAGCCCAATAAGATATTGACAAGTTTGCATCTGTCAGCATGGCTTTCATTATTGTTTGGATTTTACCACCACTGCGTTCTACCACGCCATTTTCACTTGGAACCCCTGGGTTTGCCATTCTATGAACAATACCCTTTTTATTCAACCATTTGGAGAATTCATTTGTCTGGAACTCTCCACCCATGTCTGTTTGAATGGCACGAAGCTTTTCACCCAGCTGCAACTCAGCTCTTTTGTGCCAGTACTTCACTGCTTGAAATGTTTCTGACTTGTGTGTCAGCACATACGCCCACAGAAAACAACTCTTATCATCACAGATAATCAAAGCATACCGTTTCCCTGAATGGCTTTGAGAGTACGGCCCTATCAGATCCATGTGGACCAGCTCCAAGGGCTTATTTGACACACGGCTACTGAACTTAGCCACAGGATAAGCATGACTCTTTACCTGTTTGCAGACCTGGCAGTCTAGAAAATGCTTACATGGTTTTACACTTTCCCCTGGTAGCAGAGCCAATGTTTTCCTTAGTGCTTCATACCCAATATGACCAAGCCTGCGGTGTAAAATATGAACACACCCTTCATGGTCACACCTGTTGGACACAACCTGTGCCCTTACTTTCACATTCTCAATGGAATACACATCATTACGCAATTCACCTTGCATCAGAGGCTTTCCCTCTTTAGAGATCGTGCACCCACTCTGGGAAAAAGATACATTAAACCCTTCTCTGGTTAGAGCACACACACTTAACAGGTTGCTTTCAACCAAGGTACACATAATACATCTCTGAAGGTGTGTCCTAAGGAAGAAAAAGTTAATTTGCCCTGGCAAGTCACCTTTACACACCTCCCATCAGCTAGCCTGACGTGAGGGAGTGTTGACTCGTGGACGTCCTCCAGCACAGACTCCTCCCGGCAAATTATTCTCGAAGCGCCCGAATCGATGATCCAAGAGCTCCCAGCGCCAGCTGACACCACTAGCCTTACTTCTCCGCTCCTGGAATCACCTCGGCTGGTTTTGGACTCCGGCCTCCTTCCTTTCCTTCGATGTGGGCACTCTCTACGAACATGGGATGTGCTTCCACAGCTCCAGCACTTTCTGGTTGCCAACAAAACTGGAGACATCGGAACTTCCTGCCTGTTGTCTCTTTGTAGTTTGCTGTCGGTCCCTTCAGAACACGCTGTAGACTTGGCTGCGTTCCCAGACTTGGCTGCATGCCCAGACTTGGCTGCATGCCCAGACTCAGATAACAGCTTGTCTTTTTGCCTCCTATCATAGTCAAGCAGCTTAGCTACGACATAGCTCCATGTTAACTCGTCTGCTTGCACCATTTCCAGTGTTGTCAGAAGAATATCATACTCAGGTGCTAGACTGGAGAGCAAGATATACACTTGGTCCGGCTCTGAGAAAGTCTTTCCTCTTAGCTCCAGGTCCCTGAAGCTCTGCGCCAATGCGGCTATGTGGTCTTGCACTGATTCTCCAGGCTTCTGAACCCTTCGGTACAGGGCTCTCATTAAGGCTATCAAGACTCCTGCTGACTCACGCAGGTGCACGGCCTTGAGTGCCTTCCAAGCCGCCTGAGCTGTGTTTTCGTTAGCTACATAGTTTAGCTGGCTGTCGGCTATGCTTAACACAATTACAGCCAGTGCTCTTTCATCTCTTGCCTCCTCTGCCGGTGTGGGGTCGTCTGGAGGGTTATCAACACAGACCCACAGACTTTCCCTCTTCAAATAATGCTGCATACGGAGGGACCATACCTGGTAGTTCTCATTCGTGAGTTTCTCCACCGGCAGGGCTGTTTGGATCTGAGCCATCTCTGGTATCTGGACTGGCCCCGGGAGAACGTCTTCCTTCTCCTCCTCCTCCGCACTGCTTCCCTGCGAGGACAGCTTGCCAGCTGCTGTTTTTCCTCACCAGTGCAGGACAGTCACTCCTGGACTTCACCGTCCACAGCCTTCAGCTCCAAGCCTCTCAGGACTTCACCGCTCACAGTTCCTCGAACCTTCAACGCCCGCCACGCGGTTCTGGGCCCATAACCCTGTTGGCACAGCATGGTTTGAACTGTAGCTGAGCTATAAATAAGGCTTCCACACACTTGTTGTAGCAAAAGTGTATGTAGAGTTTATTTTACAGTGACTTAATTTACAAGACTTTGTTCTCAGTGTCAAAGTGCTCCGCCATGCACTTACTGGAACAAGCTCCACATTTACACCAGACACAGCTGGCTTATATACATCTATAGCACCCCCCAGTGTCCAATCCCAACACATCAGGTGAGGTGACTAAGCTGTTTCTTCGCTCTTGCATCATCCAAGGACCTGTCAAATAGATCTATTACATCAGTTATGACAGACAGACCTAAACAGCAAGATGCACACATGCTTCTTGGCTCATTATGTCAACAAATGCCCACCCCCTGCCTTAACCCAGCTGGTATTAGGAGCAGAGCAGGTGGCAATGCCCACCCCCCCTTCAGCCAGCGGGGTCAGGAGCAAAGCAGGTGGCAATGCCTGGCCCGTGCCTTAACCCAGCTCTTATTAGAAGTGGAGCAGGTGGTAATGCCCATATCCCACTTTAATCCAGCTGGTAATAGGAGCACAGCAGGTGGCAATGCCCACTCCCTGCCTTAACCCAGCTGGCATTAGGAGTGGAACTGATGCCAATGCCCATCCTCCCTCTTTAATACAGCTGTTATAGAAGCAGAGCAGGTAGCAATACCACCCTGACCTTAACCCAGCTGGAATTAGGAGCAGAGCAGATGGCAATGCCTGCACCCCTTCACCCAGCTGGAATCTGGAGCAGAGCAGGTAGTAAAGCCCGCCACCCACCTTCACCTGTCAGGACCAGGTGTGGAGCAGGTGGTAATGCCTGTTCCTCCCTTCACCCAGCGGGGAGCAGGTGGCAATGCCCACCCCCCTTCATCCAGCTGGGATAGGCTCAAAGCAGGCAGCAATGCCTTCCCCCCTTCACCCAGCCGTAGTCATAGAACAGGAGGCAATGCCCCCCCCATTGTATTAGGCATGTATCAGGCATGGAGCAGGTAGCAAAGCCCACCACCCCTTCACATGGCCAAGATCAGGCAGATCAGGCATGGAGCAGATGACAATGCCCACTCCCCTCCTTCACCAGCTGGAATCTGTGACAGAGGAGGAGCAAATGCCTGCTTGCCCGCCCTCCCTTTTCTAGAGCCCATTGTATTTTTCCCCACAATGGGCTTTGTTGTTAGTTTATTATATTCATTGTTTACATAATAGAGCACCTCTAGCACTTAAAAAAATTTTTTTTTGCAGATTGACACTTCTGAATTGTAAAAAAAATACTTGTTACCCTCCAGTGGGCAGTGGCCTTCCTTCCTCTGGCTTTTTCAGGCAAAAATGTTGCCCCAATTGATGTACGGGACAATACTTGTACGCCCTTCTACCCACTTTGTACCACTAGAAAAAGTTCAATCAAGATTTCTAAGAGCTTTATTTCAGGTTCCTAGTTTTGTGTCCAATGCCAGTCTTCACATTGAGTCAGGTCTGGTAAAGGTGGAGGCCAAGGTAAGCCTATCCCCCATCAACTTTTGGCTAAAATTGGCATAAAAGCCAAAGGGTCTGATAACCTTAGCCCTACAAGACAATTTTCAGTCTTCTTTGGAGAAGGCTATCTATTCTAAAATGCAAAGTATGGGACTCTCTTGTGAATCTATCCTGCAAATGGGCTATGATTGAACAAATTTATTGGTTAAACAAAGGTTACTCAATATTGAATGCCAAAGAGATATAAGCATTGTCCCAAGTTTCCCAATTCCAGACAAGCTTAAATATGTTGTTGCCCCGACACTGTATCTCTCGATCTTAGATGTACCCAGTCAAAGGAGAGCTTTAATTTTGGTGAGATGGTGAGTTCTTCCCTCTGCAGTCTTAGAGGGGAGATAGAAAAAGACTCCCATAAAGGAGAGAACCTGCCCATGTGACTCTGTTGAACATGTGGTGTTCTACTGCTGTTTTTTACCAGGAAGCCTGCTTAAGTTTAATCTCCTCTCTGTTCAATAAATACCAAGGTTGTTCCGATGCTGATATTTTAAAGAATATTTTCATGGGTGCTAACCCACAGGTTACTATTACCTTTGCTAGATTTTTCTCAGCAGCTTGCAGGATTCGTTGTCAAATTTTAGGCATAGATTTCTAATCTTGAATTTTAAATACTGTCCATTAGTTGGTTTAATTCTATTTTTTAATAATGTGTGTTTAAAATATTTGTATTTGTTTTGTACTGATCATCAGCAGAATAAAACAATTGATTGGTATGTTCTGTCCTGCAGATGAAAATTTTTAGTGCGTCTTACATCTAATGTATGCCACTACAACTTTTACTTACGGTGAGTGGGGTTCAGGCAAAACAATGGAAGACAGATTTCCTGAGATCTAGGGAAAGGAGAATTCACCTTTGTTTTAAAGGTAGGGTCTGTTCTCATTACTACTTTGTCCTTATGGAAAACACACAACTCAAGATTGACCAACAGCATGCCTAGTTCTGATACCCTCCTTGCTGATGTGACTGCAATAAGAAACAGTGTTTTTATCTGCAGCCACTTAAGAGAGATTTCTTTAATAGGTTTGAAGGGATGTCTGGTACGGGCCGAAAGCACAAGATGTAATTTCCATGTTGGAAATCTGTATGTTTCTAATGGATCTTTTAGAGTAGTGGTCTTGAGAAACTGACATATGCCAGGGTGTCTAGATAGGTTCAGTTCCTGGAATCGCAATAACACTGTCATCAGAGCTGCAACCTGTCATCTGCTAATGTGGCTATCTTGCAGAAAAGATAGATTTGATAATATGTTTCAAGGAGTCAACACTTTTTCTTTTGCTCCACCTGACAAAGGCCTTCCATGATGTGTTGTGTCTTCTGTTAGTAGAATATTTCCTAGAAGCTAATAAAGTGGCAATTACCTCTCTGGAATAACATAGTCATAAGAGGTTGTTCCATTCAATCTCCAAGTGGTTAAAGGTAGCAACTCATGATGTTGACGACAAACTGAGCTTTGTTGAAATATGTCCAGTGATATTAGAAGGGTTAGGGGTGAAGATGTTGACAGCTGCTGAAGAATGGAAAACCACAGATGGTAAGACCAATACAGTCTTACTACAATCATGTCTGCCTCCTGTTCTTTGATCTTCCTGATAAATTTTGGAAGAACCAGGATAGAGGGTTAGGCAAACAGAAGATTGCTTGGCCATTGGGATGTCAAGGTGTCAGTTACTTTGTCCTTTGTTACCCAAATAGGAGGTCTTCTTAATTGGTTGTAGGAATTAGCATTAAAAGAGACAAGTGAAAGGGGGTAACTAGGATTCTCCACCTATGTATATGGGTATTGTTCCCTTAGAGAACTCTCAAATAAACATACCATTTTTTATTAACAGAGGAGTAAAAGGCAACATACAGAAAATCACATGCACCATATATACAGGGCTAAATAAGAAAAGGCAAACATACAGAAAACCACACACAACATACATACAGGGCTAACTAAGAAAAGAGTGAGAAAATGGGAAAGCAGTTTCGGGGAAAGGGCAATAATTACCAATCTTAGAGAAGGAGAGATCCATGGGAAAGCAGCAAAATGACCAGTATTTCACAGAGAGAAAAAGTCCAAATAAATTGGAGATGTGTGGATGGATACCAAGGCATTCACACACAAAGCACCTGTGTGGGAAGCCCGGTTACAGGGGAAAAACATACCCTAGTGCAAAACTGGCATCTTTACCTAGGGGAGTGCAGGGACAGAAAGATGTGGTTTTCCCGCTTTGGAATTTCCAAAGCGGGGGGGGGGACAAATAAGCCACTTCAGAAACTGCTTATTGCCTTGCTTTGGTATGCTCCGAGAAGATTCGGAGCACACTTAAACTATCTGCCTCATTGCTTATTTCACTCAATGGGCGTTCCCTCATCCCCCTCCCATCAGTTGAAATAAGCAAGCACAGGGCTTCCTGTGTTTCAGCTGGCCCACAGGGGGGATTTTCCCCGCCAGCCAGCTGAAGTTTAAAGACCCCTTTCCATGTACCTTGCAAGCAGCATGGAAAGGGCCCTTCCCATGCTTCAGCTGACCTGTGGGGGGGATTCCCCCCACCAGAAAGCTGAATTTTAAAGAACCCTTTCTGTGCTGCTTGGCTCTTAAGCTTCAGCTGGCCGACAGGGGGAATCCCCCCTGCCAGTCAGGTGGAACCAGCCATGGGGTGTGAAAGCACCCCGAAGCTTCCCAAAGTATCTCAAATCACTTTGGGAAACTTTGATTCTGAAATCCTGAATCTTTACAAATTGGGTCCGATTCAGGTATTTATCCCAAATTACACACCCCTATGTTTACCCCAAAACAATGTCTCAATGGCTTGCCCAGAGGTAGGACAATAACTTGGAAAAGGTCTAATATGACTATCTGGGATGGACTATTGGTAAAAATATTGCTTGATGACCTGGTAAGTACTGGGCGGGGAGGCTATCAGATGTGCTAAAGAAGAAATCAAGATAGTGACACAGCCGTGAGCTCTTGGTGTGTACTCTGCCGAGAAACATCAAATATATGAAATAATATATGCTATATGCTACTGGAAACCCTTAAATTTCTTTAAACGACTTAACAAGCTTTAGACAGCAATGAAATTACAACTGTTCACCAGTGGCAAGTGAGTTGAATTAGTAAAGTTGTTAAAACTGGGACTGTGATTGTGGGAGAGCCAGACAATACCGAGGCCATACTGAGAGGTCAGCCTGGCCCCAGCCATAGTTTTTGGCTACCCAATTGCACAGAAATAGTGTTTTTTACCTGGAGGTTTAGGAGCTGACAGAAGAGGCTGGTGGAAGGCGAGAAGGAGCCGCCGCAGTAGGAGAGAGGAGACATAAGGCTGTCACTGTGAAACACCCAGAAAGAGAGAGAGAGAGAGATCGTTCTGAGCTCGGCAGGTCAGAGATTACCATCTCAGAGGCCTTTGGAGGGCTGGGCGACCTCAGGAGCATTCAGAGACCTCCAAGGAGTGTCGGAAGTGAATGAGTGGTTCTGGGGCCTCAGGGACATGTCTGTCAGAACTGTGGCTAAATAATAATTGTACTCCAGACTACCTTCTGCAATCAGACAAAAGCCCGTTGTTTTCAAAAGATTTACTGAAAAAGTCAACCATTATAGTCCACTGACCCAGATGCAATATCTAGGCTGGTACATGTGTATTGTTATGAATGACAAGCATAGAACATGGCACAGAGTATCAAACCCCAGCAGGCCCAACCTCCCCCCATAGTTCTCAAAACAAGCCGCTTGAGGCTGAGAAAGTAAAAGTTTCCCAAGGCTGGAAAACCTGAATTCAAAACATTCCTCTTCTGTGAGATAACTGCGAGGGAGCGCCTTGGCACCTGTGAAAGAAGCACTCAGAATACTAAAAGAATTAAAATGGAGTCTCTTTGGTTATAACATAGAGGAAAGCATTCTGAACCTGACAATGTCCAGAGACCCCAGAGGACATCGGGGGGCTACTGGAGGCCCCTAGAGAGTGATGGAGGTGGCTGGACACTGCTGGAGTTGCTGATGGGTGCCACAATAAAGGACACTACTGTGGGGAGCTACGGAGGTGGGGAATGCCTGAAGTGCTCTCGGAGACTAAGAGAAAACTTGGACTGAGAGAATGCTTGGACTTAGGAATGCCACCAGGGCTTAATTGAAGATCTCTCACCCCTGGGGTCTGTATAACATCAGAGCGGCCTGGAGAGGTGAGATGGCCCTGGACCTTCTTGGACCTCTGGAATATCTGGTGAAGCCTCGAAGTTGATGGCCTCGAAGCTCATTGAATTACTGGCATTAGAGTAGGGTCTGAGATGTTTGTCAGTTGGTTAGGTATTAGGAGGATGAAGGGCTCCTATAGAGTTGGCCAAATTATCATTCCCTTGAGACTGAAGGACTGTATTTATTGCTCTACCCTGTTTAGTTGTGGCCTTAAAAGGCGGGGGGGGGGGGGGTAAATTAGAATAAAAATAGTATCAAGTAAATTAAATTTGTTCTGCTGCCAACTGGAGTCTAATTTTAAACCAAATCTGGTGTTAACTAGATTGGGAAAGTGGGTGGAGCTATCGATTAGATTAAATTGAACTGATTGGGGATGGAGCCTTTGGGAAATGGCTTTAAGATAAATTGATTATTCTATGGCATAGGTATATGTACGACTAAATTATTGTGCCAGAGTTATTGTTGAACTAGTTGTAAGGATAATCACTGCCACTGACGAAGAGAACTGTGGTTCTCAAGAACTTATGCTACAATAATGTTGGTTTGTCTTAAAGGAACTACTGGACTCTTTACTATTTTGCTACTACAGACTAACATGGCTAACTCCTTTGGATCACTGCCACTGGTGACATGTTGTTGTTAGCTGATGGTGGACACAGGGAGGGTGGCCGGCATGGAGCTTGGGGACAGGGGAGGTATGGCGGAGGGACTTGGTTTAAGATGAGAAGGCCATGGAGATACAGTATGACTCAGTGGCCTTCTAACTTACGTCCCATCCCAAGATACATTGGTAATAAAGCTAGGAAAATAAGCCCACCTTCAACACTGATGTTGTGCAATAACTGGTCCATAAATAATAAAACCACAACACTGCAAGACTTTTTGCAGAGAATGATATGGACCTGGGAGGCGTGACCGAAACCTGGGTAAGGGAGGGCAAAATGGTGGCCTTGAGAGAACCGACTCCCCCACAATATTCCATCCTCCATCAATCCTGAACGGGAGGCTGGGGGGGTGGCAATCCTTGCCAAAGAGTCTTTTCCCCTCAGGCTGCTTTCTGATCTCTGGCATTGATTGTATAGGCCTAGTGTGGGCTGCCAAGGAGAGTTTGGCTATCTGTCTGGTTTACCGACTGCCTAGTGCACCAGCAGATAACCTGCTGTGCCTGCTCGAGGTGGTGATGAGGTGGGCCTTGGAGTACCCCAGGTTGGTGGTGCTAGGGGACTTCACTGTCCACATCGATGATGTGCAGGCTGCAGACTTAGTGTCATCCATGGCAGCACTGGCACTCTCCCAATTTGTATCAGCTCCTACACATAAAGAGGGCCACACACTACACTTGATCTTCAGGATGGGGATATATGTGGCTCTGGAAGAGGCAGAAGCCATGCCATGGTCAGACCACTTGGTCCTAAACGCTCGGTTGGATTTGCTGCCATCCCCACCTGCAAAGGTGGCTAGCTAATTTATGCTCATCCGCGGAGACTCATGGATCCAATTGGTTTTCAGAATGCTCTGTGGGATCCGACACACCATGGCAGTTCGTTGGATGAGCTTGTGGGGGACTGGCAAGCCTGGCTCTCCAAAGCCATTGATGAAATCACCCCTGTCACACTATTCGCCCTTGTGTCCGATGGGCCCCCTGGTATACAAAGGAGATACGATGGAAGAAGCGGGGGCTAAGATGACTTGAGCAAGTGTGGCGGCGATCTCATGACAGAGAAGCAAGATCATCTTATAGGACGCTTATGAAATCCTATGAGGTGGCGGTGAGGACTGTGAAGAAGGAATTCTATACAGCCTCCATCGTGTCAGCTAGCTCACACCCAGCAAAATTGTTTAATGTGGTTCATTCGTTGGTCTCCTTAATGGATGGAGACCATCAGATTTTGAATTCAGACATTAGCTGTGAAGCTTTTAGGAACTTATTTGCTGATAGAATGTTGTCTCTCTGCCACGATTTGCCAGCCACAATTGATACAGTACATGAACTAGAGACCCCTTGGCTGTGTTTGGGGCTGATATTTAATCATTTCAGTCCACTCTGTGGAGATGGGATTGACAGGACCCTGTGGGCAGTGAGACCTACCATGTGCCTCCTGGACCCATGTCTGTTGTGGCTGGTAAAGACCAGTGCCGATGGAATACAGGGCCACTTGGAGGCTATTTTCAACTTGTCGATAAACACCAGAGTTTTCCCTGAGGCACTAAAGGAGACCGTGGTGAAGCTTCTTCTAAAGAAGTCATCTTTGGACCCCACCCTTCCAGTCAACTATCATCCAGTTTCGAACCTCCCGTTCCTAGGTAAGGTGATTGAGCGGGTGGTGGTGGAA
Source organism: Eublepharis macularius (assembly GCF_028583425.1). Classification (NCBI taxonomy): domain Eukaryota; kingdom Metazoa; phylum Chordata; class Lepidosauria; order Squamata; family Eublepharidae; genus Eublepharis; species Eublepharis macularius. Next base: position 124,670,422 of record NC_072792.1, read on the forward strand.
CAGCTGAAGGGGTTCTTGAATGAAACCTCAGCCCTAGATCCCTTCCAGTCTGGTTTCTGCCCAGGGTATGGGACAGAGACATTACCGGTCACCCTCATGGACAATCTTCGCAGATATCTGGTTTGAGATGGATCGATGCTGCTGATATTATTGGATTTGTCAGCAGCATTCAATATGGTCGATTACGAACTCCTGACCCACTGCCTCACTGATGTGTGGATTTGAGGGATTCCCTTACAGTGGCTTGTTTCCTTTCTCCACGTTCAGTGACAGAGGGTGATGCTTGGGGAGAAATTGTCATCCCACCAACCCATGGTGTGTGGTGTCCCACAAGGAGCAATACTCCCCTCACTGCTGTTTAACATCTATATATGTCCCCTTGCCCAGTTGGTGCAAAGTTTTGGACTTGGGTTTCATCAATATGCAGATGACACCCAGTTATACCTGATGATGGATGGCCCACCTGTATCAGTCCCAGATGTCCTGGAGCATGATTTTGAAGCCATAACTAGTTGGTTGAAACAGAGTCAACTGAAATTAAACCCTACAAAGATGGAGGTCCTGTACTTGAGTCATGGAGGTTTAAGTACTGGACTCTTGCTCCCAACCTTCGATGGGGCACTGCTTGTGCTAGTTCTGATGGCTAGGAGCCTGGGGGTGATTCTGGATGCCTCCTTGAAGATGGAGGCACAGGTTGCAGTGGTTGCCAGGTCCTCTTTTTTCCACCTGCAACAGACCAGGCAGCTTGTCCCTTACCTTTTGACCCACGACTAGGGATGTGCATTTCGGCTTTCTGAAAGCCGAAAGAAAGCCAAAACAAAAGTGTTTCGGCTTCTTTCAGGTTAGCCAAAACGTTTCAGGCTAAGCCGAAACGTTTCGGCTAGCCGAAAGAAAAAAAGCCGAAACGTTTCGGCTTTAGGCTTTTTCAATGGGAAAATGCCTCCGGCGTCTTCCCGGACGTCTGGGGGAGGCATTTTCCCACCGAATCATCCCAGAATTGGTGGGGACCTTTCTCTAACCCCTCTCTACAAACCCCCCAAGTTTTAGACCGATTGGACTTTGGGGGGCCATGTTATGGCCCCCCAAAGCAAGTCCCCCTATCCTCCCATAAGAAAGCGAAGGAGCAGCATATTGTTAGCATGCTGCTGCTCATCTTCTTCATTATTTCCTATGGGGAAAAATGAAGAAGCAGGCTTCCTTTGCCAGGGGCAGCATTTTGCATGCAAAATGCCCCCTCACCCTCAGGGGCCCTTCTCCCACCCCTCCTCCCACCGCCCACCAAGGCTCAGCCTGCTCTCACTTGTGGGGGCCATTTCATGGCCTCCCCAAGTAGGTGCTCTAATCTCATTCTCTACCACTGACAGCTGGGGGAGGCTTGTCTTGCCAGGGGTGGCATTTTGCATGCAAAATGCCCCCCAGCCCTCTGGGGCCCTTCTCCCACCCTTCCTCCCACCCCCCACCAAGGCTCAGACTGCTCCCCCTTGGGGGGGCCATTTCATGGCCTCCCCAAGTAGGTGCTCTCAGCCCCCAAAGTCCACCCCCTACAGCCCCACACAAACCCAATTCCCCCCCAGCTGCCACACACAGACCCAAATCCCCACATGAGCCCCTCACAGACCCAAATCCACCCCCAGCAGCCCCACACCCATAACCCCAGGAACAGGCTGGCAAAGGCCAGCCCTCTCCCTTTGTTCCCTATGCTGGGAACTTCTAAACTCTCTTTCCCTGGGCAATTCTGCACAGCCCAGGGGTGCCACAATGGTGGGCACACTTCTGAGTGCCAGCTGGTCCCTGTGAAAGAGCACCTGAACCACAGACACCCTCCCTCAAATTCCCCCACCACCTACAGTGATGGCTGGCCAGCCAGCCCCATTGTTCCCTATGATGGGAACCAACTGCACAATGAAGAATAAAACAAGAACAACACAAAATAAAGTTTTTAATAAATTATTTTCTCCCTTCCAAAGTACAAGTAGGCAAAGCATAATGACACATTACACCAGCAGTCCCCCACACAGAAAAATAACACAACTCACTTAACATCAGAGAATCACAAAGCACGATTCCTGTCAAAAACACTTTATTTCTTGAACAGCTTTAGGTTACACAGCAGGGGGGGGACACCAAAGGGCATGGAAGCAGTATCTTACACAAAAATAACACAACTCACTTCACATTAAAGAATCACCCCCAAAAAATTGCTGTCAAAAGCACTTTATTTCTGTAACTGCTTTAGGTCACACAGTAGGAAGGCACAACAGAGCAGGAAAGCAGTGTACTACACAAAAATAACACAACTCACTTCACATCAGAGAATCACACAAACACAATTGCTGTCAAAAACGGTGAAGTGGGTTGTATTATTTTTTGTAGTACATTGCTATCATGCCCTGTTGTGCCCTCCTACTGCCTTGATGGATGCCAGGTTCTTCTCTGCCCACACTAGGATCTTGATTGCCACCTTGTGTAATGCTAAAGATCTGGATCCTCCTTGTTTCTTTAGGTAAGTTTTGGGCAACATGTTGTCAGTTCTGATTAAGATGTGTTGGTCTAGTATTTGTGGACTGAAGTGTAGCAGGACTTGATAAATTGCCCTAAAGTTCCAATAGGTTGATGGAAAAGTTCATCTAGCTGTTGGACCATTGACCCTGCATCAGTTTACCTTCTAGTATTGTTCCCCATCTGCATAGACTGTCATCTGTGAAAATCTGTTTCATTACCGGACTGTAGTATTGTATTCTTTGCAGAAAGTTGGGCATTCTTGTCCGCCATACGAAGCTGGGTTTTACTGCCAATGGGACCCAATGGAAGATTTTTCTTGTTCATAATTTGTAGTTGAAAATGTCTCAGCAGTTGCTGTAAGGGTCTTGTATTTATTTATTTATTTATTTATTTATTTCAAATTTCTATTCTGCCCTCCCCGTGAGCAGGCTCAGGGTGGATAACAACATATTAAAACACAATAAAAAATTCATCTACATTAAAACATTAAAACAACAGTGTATTAATACACATTTAAAACAGGATGGTGGACAGCTTTCACAGGAAGGGTTAAGATTTTATACACTCCTTTTTTCAGACCGGTGGAAGCCCAGCCTCAGCCATATGCCTGGCAGAACAACTCTGTCTTGCAGGCCTGGTGAAAGGATAGTAGTTCCTGCCAGGCCCTGATGTCAGCAGACAGAGCGTTCCACCAGGTGGGAGCCAGGACCAAAAAGGCCCTGGCTCTAGTCAAGGCTAGGCAGGCCTCCTTGGGGCCAGGGACCACCAACAGCTGTTTATCTCCTGATCAGAGTGTCCTCCAGGGAATATATGGGGAGAGACAGTCCCGTAGATACACTGGTATCCTATAAGGTCCACACAGGACCTTATAGGTCAATATCAGAACCTTGAATCTGATCCGGTACTCCACTGGCAACCAATGCAGCTCGCATAAGAAGGGTGTTATATGCGCCTTATTTGGCACTCTTATAATAACACACGCTGCTGCATTTTGTACCAGCTGTAATCTCCTGGTCAGTCTTAAGGGCAGCCCCACATAGAGTGAGTTACAGTAATCTAGCCTAGAGATGACCGTTGCTTGGATCACTGTAGTTAAGTCATGGGTTGACAGGTAAGGGACACATTGCCTGGTCTGCCGCAGATGGAAAAAGAGGACCTGACAACCTCTGTGACCTGTGCCTCCATTTTCAGGGAGGCATCCAAGATTACCCACACGCTCTTAACCCTCAGAACTGGCACTAACGGTGCCCCATCTGTTAAAATTTTCTTTATTTAAACTATAAACTACACATCACAACACAATAAAGAACAAACACAGAGAACAAGGGAAAAAAACAGTTTTAAACATGTATTGTCAAAGGCTTTCACGGCTGGAGAACGATGGTTGTTGTGGGTTTTCCGGGCTGTATTGCCGTGGTCTTGGCATTGTAGTTCCTGACGTTTCGCCAGCAGCTGTGGCTGGCATCTTCAGAGGTGTAGCACCAAAAGACAGAGATCTCTCAGTGTCACAGTGTGGAAAGGATGTTGGCAGGTCATTTCTATCTACTCAGGAGGGGTGGGGTTGAGCTGAGTCATCCTGTAAGAGTTTCCCAGGGTGTGGAATGCTAATGGCGGGAGGCTTCACTGTATCCTGAGGAGGTTCTTTTGCATATGGATTGGAGCTTGATGTGCTAATCTTCTCTGCAGGGCTATTGTCGGGTATAGAGTGTTTTGTTAGCCTGGTGTTTTTCAGAACTGGAAACCATGCTCTGTTCATTCTTAAGGTTTCTTCTTTCCTGTTGAAGTTTTGCTTATGCTTGTGAATTTCAATGGCTTCCCTGTGCAGTCTGACAAAGTAGTTGGAAGTGTTGTCCAGTATTTTGGTGTCCTGGAATAAGATACTGTGCCCTGTTTGAGTTAGGCTATGTTCAGCCACTGTTGATTTTTTCAGGTTGTCCAAGTCTGCAGTGTCTTTCATGTTCTTTTATTCTTGTCTGGATGCTACACTTTGTGGTCCCGATGTAAACTTGTCCACAGCTGCAGGGTATACGGTATACTCCTGCAGAGGTGAGGGGGTCTCTACTGTCTTTTGCTGATCGTAGCATCTGTTGTATTTTTCGGGTGGGTCTGAATACTGCTTGAAGGTCATGCTTTTTCATAAGCTTTTCCATCTGATCAGTAATTCCTTTGATATATGGCAAAAACACTTTTCCTGTAGGAGACTGTTTTTCCTTGGTTGTTTGATTCATCCTGGGTTAGGATGAATCAGTTAGGTCACAAGGTCTACAGGAAACCAACTCAGACTGATCGGTACTTACACAAACTCCAATCACCACCCCCGACAGAAAAGAGGCATAATGAAAACATTAGTGGATCACGCAAGACGGATATGTGAGCTGCACTTTCTCAATGAGGAAATTAATCATCTAAACCACGCACTTCAGGCAAATGGCTACTCCAGAAATGAAATCCGAAGAGCAATCAAACCCAGGATGGTTTGATTGTGGCCACTAGGCCACAGTTGCTGATTGGGATGAGCTGTACAAGTTTTCTAGATTAGACCATAGCTGTTCTTGATATTATCAAGGCGAGAGTTAAGGCCCTGATGCCCACTGAAGTGGCTTCATGAGCTTTTCTTAGGGCGAAGTTGGCCCTTTTGCCTAGGCTGTCCTGGGCCATACCATCCCCATCTTCTGACAGTAGTCCAGATGACTATAATGCTACTACTGGAGCATCCACTAATGAGACCTGAAAAAACTGATTATTAAATGATGGTAAAGCATACAGTTTCTTAATAAAGGTTGGAAATTGCCTGCTGACCATTGGTTTTACCCATGGTGCTGTTAGTTGCTTCTCAAAAAATTTAGAGAAAGACCTTCTCCACTACACTTGACCTAGGGAAAAATTCTTTGTACCCCTTTGGTCTGCTCTTGAGTTCTGAGGTGGCTGGACCTCTTTCTTCTCCTGAAAATCCAAAGATGCCATGGTTTTGGATAGGAGATACTGGTAGTCCTCAGATTGTTCTTAGGGATTATTCTGGGATTTCTTTCTGATCCTCTTTCTTGTCAATATTGTATATTGTATATGTAAAGTGCTGTCAAGTCACAACTGACTTATGGCAACCCTTGCTGGGACTTTTGAGACAAGTGGGAAGCAGAAATGATTTGCCATTGCCTTCCTCCACAGAGTCTTCCTTGGTGGAGTCCCATCCAATTACTGACCCTGTTTAGCTTCCGAGATCAGATGGGATCAGGCTATACCATGTTACTTTCCCTCTAGATTTTCACTATCGGCATAACTTCTGTTTCCCATTGAAAATTATCTCTCTTTCTATTTTTCTGGTATTGCTTTCCTTTCTAGCTGCCTTAGTGAGTCAGCTAGGTTTCCTGTTATATGACATTGCTCCTTCTACATTTCCCTGTCTGGGAGGGGAAGGACAAGAGGATGAACCCAAAAGAGAGATCTGTCTCTTCCCTCAGCACTCTGATAAAAATTGGCTGTCTTCTTCCTCTTGTTTGTCTAATCAAGTTTAGGAAATCTGGAGTTAATATTGCAGTTCCTGATCTCAATGCATTACTCACGGGTAAATCAGCACCATTACCGCTGGTTCCTGGAGCCATTGCTATTTGTAGATCTGCAAAACAGTTTGACTGAGTGGAGATGCCCAAAAATAAGAATCTAGAATTAGAAGAATGCCCAAGAATAAGAATCTAGAAGTTGAAAAGAAGAAAAGAAAAAACGAATAGGTGAGACAGCTCCTATTCTAAACTACGCTCACTGTCGAGGCAGGAAAAGAACTAAGGAAACAGGTGATTCCCACCAAGGAGAGAGGAAGTGAAAAGACTTTGTTCCTACCTCCCTGATTGGAGAGTGGGAATCACCCACCAAGATGTCCTCCTCCTCAGAGGATGAACTTAGGTGTCCTCTACTTTACTCAAGTTGTTACCTCAAGAACACCTTTCCTTTTGTTTATATTGCTTACATATTGCTGCCCCCTGATCCCCTCAAAAGGTTTTAGTTGCCACCAAAGGCTTTCCTCTTAGACCTCCTTGTAGTAACATGTGATATAAGAAGGCTTTATTATAGATGGTAGTGTGACAGAATGGGCAGCACATGAGGGTAGTTGTGAGGAAAATAAAGGATCGTTCTTCCTTAAACAAAAGTAGAATTTATTTATAAGTACATATGATTGATGGCCACAGAGTTCTGATAAGTTTATTGGTTTCAGAATATTTCTTAAACTTGGTAGTTTAAGAGACTGTTAATCACAAGCCCAGTCACATAGATTTTCTCTAACAGAATAAGCTCCACACAGACATAGATTCAGAAAGCCCTTTCCTTACAGCTTGCCTAACTTTCTCTCTCAGGCACATTCACAGTTTGCCTGTCTTAGACAGAATTTCTCTGAATACCACACAGATACAGACTCTGTCAGAAACACACAGTCTCATTGAAATTGGCAGAATAAATTTGTCTCAGAAACACAGAGACGCTCTCAGGCTGTGCACAGCTTGCCTGTGTCTACCTGAACAAACACTTTCTCCCAGCACAGCAACTAAAAAAGTCTACAGTTCACTCCATCCCTAGGGTGGTGCTACTGCTCAATCAGATTACACTCCATTCACCATCCAGTCCTCCTCCTCCTCCTTCCTTCAGAGCCAAACTAGACGAGTCGCACTTAAGAGATCAAGGGGAGCATGTTCCCTCTCACCACTGCCATCATGCTCAGCTCCCTCTGACTGCTGCTGGCATGCTCGGCTCCCTCTCACTGCTGCCAACATGCTCCTCTTGCTCCCTTAAATGCACTTGGCAGCCAGAGGGAGCTAAGCATGCCAGCAGTGGCGAGAGGGAGCCAATCGGACTAGATGAAATGCCTAGAGAAAGAAGCTCTGCCAGGGTCAAGAGAGATTCTCTTCCTCTTCTCCCTTGCAGGCATTCTTTCTCACTACGCTTCTCATGGAAACTTGTGGGAAATGGACATGTGTCATCCACGTATCAGGCATCTCATCTAGTTTAACTTTCAGATGCCTGTGTTTTAACTAACAGCAGCAACTTCAAAATTCCCACATTAGCAAGCAGATAAAATGTAAACTATTTAAATGCAAAACATTACAGAGCTCAAAAAGGTATCTTCCTACAGGTGATACAGGTCAGTGGCCTCCCTAATATGATCTAATCTTACTATTCTGATGTAAATTACATAAACATAACAATAAAGGAGATGGAAATTTCTTTCTCTTTTAAAAACAGCTGCAACGAAGCCCAATTCAGATTAGGGCCATGGTACACTGGAGGCTGTATTTGTCACCATTCTCTCTCTCTGAACCTCCAGTGGTTTCCCAAGGCACTGTTTGCTCTATTGGACAAAATAGGCATGTTTTCTGTTTCCCCCAATAGGGTAAAAAGATGTTCTGTAGGATCATTTGAGATCAAGAAAATGGCACAGCAAGAAAAAATTAAATGTTTCTCTCTCTGTACTGCAGCCTTAATCCAAATCATCCCTACCTTTTATTGCTCTTCAGCAATAAAAACCACACCAGACATCCAATTTAGAATCCTCCACCTTATCATCTATCTAGTTTGCTGTTCATTATCCCTTAGTAAAGTAGTTGTTAAAAATCAATGAATGGGTTTGCCTGCCTTTGTATATAGCTGTTATGCTGATTTGAATCAATGGTGTTAGACTAGAGTGACTTCAGATAGGATTGCATTGTAAACATGCAGCAGTGTACATATTCAGTTCTCTGTGTTACATTGGAAGTTCTGTGGATTATGTATGTTAATAGTGAGTGGTAGTGTATAGAAAGGATCGTATTCAAGATAGGTTATGAAGATTCTTGTATACTTCCAGCCTTGTATTTATTTATTTTAAAATATGTGCTTCTGCTTCCTGTCTGATGGTTGTTCCTGATTATCAAGAAAAGCTAATACAAGGACAATCCAATGTATTCTTCCAGCATGCTGAAATCTTATGAAAGCCAATCTGAAGAACTCTAGCTTTTAGCAAGACCAGGGCTTTTTTTCTGGGAAAAGAGGTGGTGGAACTCAGTGGGTTGCCCTTGGAGAAAATGGTCACATGGCTGGTGGCCCCGCCCCCTGATCTCCAGACAGAAGGGAGTTGAGATTGCCCTCCATGCCGGTTGGCGGTGCGGAGGGCAATCTCAACTCCCCTCTGTCTGGAGATCTGGGGGCGGGGCCACCAGCCATGTGACCATTTTCAAGAGGTTCCGGAACTCCCTTCCCCAGCGTTCCTGCTGAAAAAAAGCCCTGACCATTTTAATAACTTTTGAAATAAAATCCAATATGACTTCTTAGGATGAATAATCATTATCTACCAAGATTTATTTCCCATGTATAGTAGCAAGTATAGTTTACCAATATAGTAGACTATACCACATATTCCCAAAGAGAAGGTAATATAATGTTGAAAATCCTAGTCTGACATAGACCTGGCTAAGATATCAGATGTTCAGCTTGTATGGTTAGACAAAATTATAATCAGGATGCCATGAATAAGAACATTAAACAACAGTAACTATAGGTATTTCACTAATCATTGAGTTCTAAACTGCCTTTGTATGCTAAACATATCATAGTATCCCTAGCAGTATGAATATGTAGCAGCACAGACAAATGTAGCAAGATGAACATTCCATTACAGAACAAACTCACAAGTTTGTTGACTTCATTGTTAATTTTGAGTTAAGTACACCATATAAAAGCATGTGTTTTGTTTCCTTATTAGCATTCAGCAGAGTGGGGTGCCAGGAGGTTAAAAACAAGGCATTTTTGCACTCAAAATAGCAAAGAGCAGTAGAAGGAAGCTGGGCTCATTGACAAAGTTCTGCACTGAATGCAGATGCTTTTGTTCTAAAAAAAAAAGTGCTTTTTCCCCATCTGAGTGAAAGTAATCCTTTGAAAACAAGAAGTTCAGCTTGCTGTGAAGAAACAACATTGCTCTGATTACTCAGAAATTGCTATTAGCTCAATATTTTATCTGTTCAATATCTACTGAAACAACTTTATCCCTCTAGTATTAAGCTTAGGTCATTTTAATTGTTAGTAGTGTTGCTTGTAGAAACTTTTTCTGAGTGTGCTTGTGATTCAGCAAACTAGTGAAGTTAGTATGTAATTGCATTCATTTTAATCCACCACATATTTCAAGGCACTGATGCTAGACCTGGCTCCCAGATCATATACAGCAGATCAGAGGGTGTCAAATAAACAGGCTTGATCATAATGTGGGGAATTGGGGTTGTGCTCAGTCCAGGCGTTTGGTCTACATGGTCTTTCCAGTGTTATGGTTTGGAGCCACACTAAATTTTCTGCTCATGTACTTCTCTTCATGGAAGAGAACTTTCCTGCATCCCCACTCTACTGCAGCCCACTGATTTCTTTGAAATGCTGCTGCAGGGGGAAAGGAGACCCATGGGAACACTACTGAGGCAAATTAGTGGCCTGAATCAGGAAAAGGAAATTGCTGGACAGTATCATTTCCCTTTAATTACTGAAAAAATTTAGTCTGAATCCAACTCAATGATTCTATGAGTTGAATTTCCACTCAGTCATGAAAAGCACACTCTGGCCAGTGTCAAATCACTATCTGTCAGTCAAATATTTATCTCTGGGTGATTATACATTGAAATGTATGAAATTGACCCAGACCGCAGGATACAGCAGGGTGCGGCCCATCACGTCTGTCACTGGGATCCAGCGGTGCACTGGGGTGGCAGCTGGGACGAGTTTGGTGTGTATCGCCGAGACTGCACTTCCTGAGTCCAACAGGGCCTGTAGGCTCTGCCGGCCTATCCTCACGGTGGCGCACAGACTCTGCACCCTCTTGCCAGCTGGCGGGTTAATTTCCCAAGCCACCACACATACCACTGGCGAGGAGGACAATTCATTTTGACCTCACTGTGGTGCATGCTCTGGTAACATGGAATCATAGAGTTGGTAGGGATCATACAGACCATCCCCTTCCCAGTGCAGGAACAGGCTAAAGCACCCCCAACAAGTATTCATTCATCCACTCCTTGAACACTGCCAATGAGGGGGAACCTACCACATCCGTAGGCAGTCGATTCCAGTGCTGAATTACTCTTAATGTAAAGTTTTTCCTAATGTTCAGCTGATATCTTCTTTCTTGTAGTTTAAACCTATTGTTTCGAGTCTTATTCTCTGTTGCCAACAGGAACAGCTCCCTTTCCTCCCCTAAGTGACAGTCTTTTAAATACTTAAAGAGAGCAATCCCCTCAGCCTCCTATTCTCTAAACTGAACATTCCCCGGTCCCTCAGTCTTTCCTCCTAGGGCTTGATCTCCAGGCCCCTGATCATCCTGGTTGCATTCCTCTGCACCTTTTCCAATTTGTCTACATCCTTTTTGAAGTGAGGCCTCCAGAACTGCACACAATACTCCAGGTGGGGCCTGAGCAATGCAGTATATCATGGAACAATGACCTCCTGTGATTTGGATGCCTTTTTGATACATCCCAAGATTGTATTCACCTGTTTTGCTGCTGCATCATACTGACTGCTCATATTTAGCTTCCCGTCCACCCACATCCCAAGATCTTGTTCAAACAAGAAGTGTATCCCTTATCCATACTAAATCACATCTTATGCCCACTTTTCTAGAGTGTTCACAACTCATTGAATTGTATAGCTCTCTTCAAGGGTGTTTGCTACTCCTCCCGGTTTGGTGTCATCTGCAAATTTAATGAGTAATCCCTTCATACCTTCATCCAGATCATTTATAAAAATATTGAAAAGCACTGGGCCCAGAACTGAGCCCTATGGCACTCCACTCGACACCTTCCTCCAATCAGACATAATGCCATTGACAACTACTTGTTGGGTGCGGTTATCCAGATAGTTCCCTATCCATCTAACCTGTCCGGGGTCTGAGCCCCAGCCCCCAGACTTGACAAGAGGGAACAGCAGGTCAACCGGGCTGACGGGCAAACAGAGGGGGCAGCCAGCAGCCAGCAGGTCAACCGGTCAGCCAGCAGGCAGTAGGTCAACCGGTCTGACTGGCAAGCAGAGGGGGCAGCCTGGGGACAGCAGGTCATCCCCTCCCACGGGCAAATGGAGCCAGAACCTGCCGGCGCCAGGGGCAAGAGGCAAAGGCCCAGGGCCTCAGGAGTCAGGGGGAGACAGAGAGAAGCCAGCGAGTCCCACTCCCCTGGGGAAGGAAAGGGGACTAAGCAAGGCAGAAGGGGGCAAGGGCAGAGGGATTGGTGGCCCAGCAGTCACCCACCCAAAGACCTTACCTAAGGAGGAGAAGCAGCAGCAGCCCCAACAGCCCAAAGCCACGCCCCAGCTAGAAAATAGTAGCCTGGCCCAGGAGTTGCCAGAAGCCAAGCCACTCCAGGTGGGGCTATTGGAGGCACTCTGCAGGAAGCCCTGGGCAACCAGCCAAGGAGCCGCAGCTGGACCCACCTTCAGCCATCAGCTCAGCCAGGGAGGCCGAGCTGCTAGCCAGGGGACTGCAGCTGGACAGGCCTTCAGCAATCAGCCAAGGCAGGGAGGCTGGGAAGCCAGGGAACAAGGCACAGCTGGTGCTGGTCAGTGGGGCCAGATCAGCTACCCCAGCTGCAACTGCTTGGTGCAGCCCAAGACTGGGCTGGAAGAGGGGTGGGGCAGTAGAAGGAAGCCCTATAAAAGCTGGCTGGGAAGAGCCCTGTGGTGGTGGATGTGAGTAAGGAGTGATAATGTGGAGTGAGAGTGGTGCAATGCAAGAGTGGAGGTTTGGAGGAGAGTTCTGGAAGGAGGGGATGAAGAAGGACACAGGGGGCAAGCAGGCCAGGTTGAGCAGGCCAGCGAGCGGACTGAGAGGGAGTCTGGGTGAGGTATACCGCCCCTCCTTTCACAGAGCAGGGTCCTGCAGCATCCCTGGCCCCCCTATGACGTCAGGAGCAGACCGCCCAATGCCACGCCCAGCGGCAGCGGCGGCAAGCCCTGACAAGTTGGTGGCCCGTACGGGGAAAGCCGTTCCGACGCAGGCGCCAGTCGAAGGGATGTATCCCAATGCCGTAGCCCCAGCAGACCTCAGACTGTGGCTGGAGGAATGCTTGGACAGGATGTGGAGGAAGTTGGAGGCGGCCTTCCAAACAGCTCAGGCAGAGCTAATGCAGGCCGTGGAGCAGCGGATGCAAGCCTGCACACCCACAGCCTCCTCGCCAGTGGTATGTGCGTTGGCTTGGGAAAGTAACCCACCACCTGGCAAGCAGGTGCTGAGTCTATGCGCCACCGTGAGGATAGGCCAGCTGATCCTACAAGCCCTGTTGGACTCCGGGAGTGCAGTCTCAGCAATTCGGCCCCAACTCCTCCCAGCTGCCACCCCAGTGCACCGCTGGATCCCGGTGACGGATGTGATGGGCCGCACCCAGCCGTACCCTACGGCCCTAATCACGGTAGAGTACCTAGGGGTCTGCCACCAAATGGAAGTTGCCCAGGTAGCTCACCTACCCATGCCAATGCTGCTGGGAAGAGATGCCCCGGGGTTCTTCAGGCTCCTCCAGCAGGCAGCGAAGAAATCGGGAAGAGACGCCCCAGGGATCGCCAGGCCTCGGTGGGAGGCGGCACGAGAATTGACAGACCCACAAGTTGCCACCACTCTGCAAGTGGAGGAGGCCGATGACCCGGGAGAGGGTCCCTCCACCAGACCAGGGTCAGAACCACGGACTGAAGACCCAGCTGGACCCCCAGCAGATCGCCCATTCTGTGATGCCCAAGGGGCAGATGAGTCCTTGCAGCGCTTGCGAGAGACAGCCGCTCGTGAGGAGGAGCAGGTGCGGGATGCACGGAGGTCCCAACGGCTCCCTCGCATTGAGAAGCAAGGAGGGGTTTGGGTTCGCATAGCTCGTGCCCCGAATGGCCAGGGAGAGGTCCGCCAACTACTTGTGCCAGCAGGCTATCGGCCGGAGGTCCTCCGCACCGCCCATGAGCACGCTTGGGCCGGGCACCTGGGGCACCACAAGACCCTGAGGAAGATCCTCGAGCGTTTCTTCTGGCCCTCGGTGAATGCGGACGTGAAGGCATACTGCCGCTCATGCCCCACCTGCCAGAGGGTGGCAGCGAGACGCCCGCCAAAGGCTCCTCTTTCCCCGCTGCCAGTGATGGGGGTGCCCTTCCAGCGGATAGCAATGGACTTTATCGGCCCACTGTCACGCACACCCCGGGGCTACCGTTTTGCCCTGGTGATCGTGGACTACGCCACACGTTTCCCGGAGGTCATTCCTTTGAAAACTATGCAGACCCCGGGGGTGGTCCGGGCGTTGTCCAAGCTGTTCGCAATGGTGGGGCTGCCCAGCAAAATCTTGACAGACCGGGTAGGGCCCTTCCGAGCAAAGGCCATGCGTCAGCTCTGTCAGAACTTGGGGATCCGGCAGGTGTTCACCTCTGCCTACCACCCCCAAACAGATGGATTGGCAGAGCGCCTGAATCAGACTGTTAAGGAGGCCCTGAAAAAGATGACGCATGACAAACCTCACCAGTGGGACCTGTATATCGACCCCCTGATGTTTGCCCTCCAAGAGACCCCCCAGGCCTCCACTGGCTTTAGCCCATTTGAACTGCTGTATGGGCGAAAGCCACGAGGAATGCTCTCCCGCCTGGTGGAGCAATGGGGCCCCCAAGCCAGCCCCCCAGCCCCCCCAGTCCAGGAGTACGTGAGCCAACTCCGCGAGCGGGTGCAGCAGTTCCAAGCAGAAGCAGGCCGACGGCTGGCCCACGCCCAGACACACCAGAAGGCCGCGTACGACCGGGGTACGCGACAGAGAACCTTCCAGCTGGGGGAGAAGGTCCTCGTCCACCGCACAGTTTTTCCCAGGGAGGAGGGGGACCCCTGGCGAGGCCCCTATGTGGTGACAAAGGTACTAGGACCTACCACCTATGAGGTCCAGTGTGGGCCTCGTCGACGCCAGAGGAAGACGCTCCACGTGAACCTGCTGAAGAGGTGGTACGAGCGGGACAGCGAGGAGTGCCAGCTGGCGGAGGACCCCCTGGAACTCCCGTCCAGTGAGCTGCCGTGGACCACAGAAGGCCCAGAATTCGAGGAGCCCAAGGTGGACCCCCAGCTCGACCCAACTCAGCGGGGCCAGCTACAGGCTCTATGGGCCCGGGTACCAGGCGTCTTCTCCCGCAGACCAGGTAGCACCAGCCTGATACAGCATGCCATCCCAACCGAGCCAGGGCAGGCGGCTCGGGCTACGTGGCGACCCATCCCTAGAAAGCGGTGGGAGGCGGTGGAAAAGGAGACGGACGAGATGCTCCAGCTGGGGGTGATTGAGCCCTCACAGAGTGCCTGGAGGAGTCCAATAGTCTTGGTGCCCAAGCCAGATGGGACCACCCGCTTCTGCGTCGATTACCGAGAGCTGAATAAGGTGGCCAAGTTCGACGCCTATCCCATGCCCCGAGCAGATGTGCTGGTGGATCACCTGGGGTCCGCTCGCTACCTGTCAGCTCTCGATTTAACCAAGGGGTACTGGCAGGTGCCCGTGCGACCTGAAGATCGGGAGAAAACAGCCTTCGCCACTCCCCAAGGTCTTTTTCAATTTAAGAAAATGCCTTTCGGGCTCCATGGTGCAGCAGCCACGTTCCAGCGACTAGTGGACCAGGTGCTGGGCAAGTGCCGGGCATACGCTATGGCCTACATTGACGACATCATTGTCTTTAGCCCGGACTGGCCCACCCATCTCCAGCACCTGGAGTCAGTCTTGAGAGCCCTTCAACAGGCCGGACTGCGGGCCAACCCAAAGAAAAGCCACCTGGGGTTCCGGGAACTCCAATACCTGGGCTTTGTGGTCGGGGGAGGACGAGTCAGGCCACCACCGGACAAGGTGGCCTCAATAGCCGACGCCCCACAGCCCAAGACCAAGAAGCAGGTTCGGCGATTCCTAGGACTGCTGGGGTATTACGGGCGGTTCATCCCCCACTTTGCCTCCCGAGCGGCGCCCCTGACAGACAGCTTGAGGAAGGGGCTGCCCAACCAAGTCCGGTGGACCCCAGAACTAGAGGCAGCTTTTAAGGACCTGCGGTCAGCCCTCTCCAATGCCACTGCCCTATGGAACCCAGACTTTGACCGGCCCTTCACACTGGCCACGGACGCCTCGGACACCGGCCTTGGGGCCGTGCTGACCCAGGAGCGGGATGGCGTGGATGTCCCAATTCTATTCCTAAGCCGGAAGCTCCAGCCCGCCGAGAAGCGCTACGCCACGGTGGAGCGGGAGGCCCTAGCGGTCAAGTGGGCGGTTGGGGCCCTGCAGTACTACCTGGCCAACAACCCCTTTGTACTGCTGACAGACCATGCACCCCTGCAGTGGCTCCATCGCATGAAGGCGCACAACCCCAGGGTGCTGCGGTGGTACCTCTCCCTCCTACCCTTCCAATTCACCGTCAAATACCGCCAGGGGGCGCGGCATGTGGACGCGGACTTCATGTCCCGCATGTTCGAGGCTGAACCGGACCCCCACAACTCAAAGCCAAGCGGGGAGGTGTGTCCGGGGTCTGAGCCCCAGCCCCCAGACTTGACAAGAGGGAACAGCAGGTCAACCGGGCTGACGGGCAAACAGAGGGGGCAGCCAGCAGCCAGCAGGTCAACCGGTCAGCCAGCAGACAGTAGGTCAACCGGTCTGACTGGCAAGCAGAGGGGGCAGCCTGGGGACAGCAGGTCATCCCCTCCCACGGGCAAATGGAGCCAGAACCTGCCGGCGCCAGGGGCAAGAGGCAAAGGCCCAGGGCCTCAGGAGTCAGGGGGAGACAGAGAGAAGCCAGCGAGTCCCACTCCCCTGGGGAAGGAAAGGGGACTAAGCAAGGCAGAAGGGGGCAAGGGCAGAGGGATTGGGGGCCCAGCAGTCACCCACCCAAAGACCTTACCTAAGGAGGAGAAGCAGCAGCAGCCCCAACAGCCCAAAGCCACGCCCCAGCTAGAAAATAGTAGCCTGGCCCAGGAGTTGCCAGAAGCCAAGCCACTCCAGGTGGGGCTATTGGAGGCACTCTGCAGGAAGCCCTGGGCAACCAGCCAAGGAGCCGCAGCTGGACCCACCTTCAGCCATCAGCTCAGCCAGGGAGGCCGAGCTGCTAGCCAGGGGACTGCAGCTGGACAGGCCTTCAGCAATCAGCCAAGGCAGGGAGGCTGGGAAGCCAGGGAACAAGGCACAGCTGGTGCTGGTCAGTGGGGCCAGATCAGCTACCCCAGCTGCAACTGCTTGGTGCAGCCCAAGACTGGGCTGGAAGAGGGGTGGGGCAGTAGAAGGAAGCCCTATAAAAGCTGGCTGGGAAGAGCCCTGTGGTGGTGGATGTGAGTAAGGAGTGATAATGTGGAGTGAGAGCGGTGCAATGCAAGAGTGGAGGTTCTGGAAGGAGGGGATGAAGAAGGACACAGGGGGCAAGCAGGCCAGGTTGAGCAGGCCAGCGAGTGGACTGAGAGGGAGTCTGGGTGAGGTATACCACCCCTCCTTTCACAGAGCAGGGTCCTGCAGCATCCCTGGCCCCCCTATGACGTCAGGAGCAGACCGCCCAATGCCACGCCCAGCGGCAGCAGCGGCAAGCCCTGACATAACCCTCCTAAAGTCCAGTCCACAGTCCACTAGTTTACCCATCAAAACATCAAGAAGAACCTTGTCAAAAGCTTTACTGAAATCCTGGAGGGCGTGGCTTTGGCTCTGAGGGAGAAGGAAGCATGGAAAGTTAGCTCCGTCCCTCCCCACCCTAAAGCCTCAAAATAACACATCATAACCAGGGGCAGCACAAGGGTTTGTGCTGCTTGCAGCCGGCCGGCCAGCCGGGCACCCCCCCACGTGCACGGGCACGCGCCGGCCTGCATGATGACATCACACGTGACATCATCATGGGATCGCACACGCAAGCACGCGCCGCCACTAGCCCAATCGCTGTGGCGGGCGGCCTCCAAGCTCTCCCGCTTGGTTGCCTGCACTGATGTAGATGCCTGCTTGTGGCAGCTGCGCCCGGCCGGGGGCTTGTGCTGGTGGTGGTGGTAGCAGCATGGGGCGGGAGGGATAGGAGGCTGCTGCTTTGTGGCGTGCGCTCCTGCCCTCCCCACCTCCTCCGGCGCTCCCTCTGGCACCCCGCGCCTGAGGCCACTGCCTACCTGGCCTCTATGGGCGTGCCGGCCCTGATCATAACAGAACTTAAAAGTGAATAAAGAAAGAAATATGAGCAAACAAAACCTTGAGAAGGAAAAAACAAAGGCAAACACTTCAAAAAAGCTTCAGGAATTCTTCCCAGCCTTGCAGCAAGCAACAGAGAAGAAAAGTGCAACATCCAAAATGGCTGCTGAAAACAGCAAGGGTAAGAATAAACTACCCAACTTATCTAGCTCAGCAGACCCGATACTAACCAGAATGCTTGTTCAACTGGAGCAAAAAATTATGAATAAAGTCTCAACTAGTTTTCAACCCTTTGAGGAACAACTTGCTGAAATAAAATTGGCTATAGACAAAGTAGCACAAAAGACTAATCATGGCCTTTTATTAAGCAATTCGCTGCGATCTGAAATAGCCGTTTTACAACAAGAAAATAAACAGCTACAAGAAAGACTATTACAATTGGAAATCCAGAAAAAAACAATCTAACCTTAAATTCAGAAATGTTGATGAGAAGATATCTGAGAATGCAGATATTTGATATCTACCCTTCTTTTTAGAATCATGGCTGTCACAGCATTTACAACTTGAAAAGGGAGCAACTCCTATAATTACCAAGGCTTTTCGCCTGTGGTCACAAAATAATCCAAAGTATAATAAACCAAGAGACATATTAGCCACAATCCCAGACTGGAAGACAAGGAGCAAACTACTAGGAATAGCAAGCAAGAAAGGATCAATCCCCTCCAAAGGGACAAATATTCAAATACTTACAGACTTGCCATCCACAATATTAAAGAAAAGAACTCAGATCTACAACAGAAGCATTGAGAAAATCCCAAATAAAATATAAATTGACTAATTATACACATCTTCAAGCCAAAATACAAGATACAATCTACCAAGTTTTAGATCAGGAAGCTAGAAAGACATTACTGCAAGATCTTGGCATTGAGACTTTTTCAATCAGAGATAGAATATCACAGAAAAGAAAAATGCTCAGTTCGTTACCACCCTTTAAGGAAAACAAGACCCAAGCGAGACACATTTAACAAGAAAGAAAAAACAGACTGAAATGTTAAAATCCAAGTTGATAGCAAACTAAAATATCCTGTAAAATGTTATGACTGTAAAATGCATATATTTAATATCAGATTAGAGGCATGGTGGGGAGGGAATGGAGCTCACAGACAGGGCCTCCAGTTATTTACAGTTCTCCAAGTTGGTAGTAGTAGGCCAAATAGTCTATAGGGGGTTACTCTTGGGTTATAGAGAACTGTTATTAAGCAACTTAATTAATCCAATTTAAATAGCTCTATTTAGTAAAGTAAGAGGGGACAGAGGGAGGGGGAGGGGAAGGGGGGTTACTTTAGCAAGGTTTATAAGGGTCACAATAATGAGTATATATTATCGTTGTTGGTTCTTCTATTAATATCTGTAATCAATGGGTAAAAGGTTTGACTTCATAATAATATTTAATCATTATTATATATATTGAAAATATCTTCCTTAAACAGTTTTTTATTAATAATCTAATTATTATCAAAGTAGTTCAATTGTCTATGTTTATGATATAAATCCTCTATAATAAGGTTAAGATTTAAGTTATCATTTAAGTTGAAATACTCATTTGTAAGAAAATTCATGGTTATAAGGGCATGTAAATTATTATTAATGTGTAACAGAAGATTTCTTAGTTATCAATATTGTAACTATTAATGCGCATAATTAAATAAAAACTTTTTTTAAAAAAGCTTTGCTGAAATCCCGATAAATTACATCAACAGCATTCCTGCAATCCAGTTAGCCTGTCACTTAGTCATAGAAGGAGATGAGGTTGGTTTGGCAGGACCTGTTGAAGACAATCCATATCACCATGTTGTCTATCATATGTTTACAGACTGATGCCTTTACCATTCCAGTATCTTCTCTGTGACAGAGGGAAGATAGTTTCCTGTAGTTTCCAGGATCATACTTGATCCCTTTCTTGAAGATTGGGATGACATTTGCCCTCCTCCAGTCTTCCAGCACATCGTCTCCAAGAGGCCTAGGAGATGTTCAACAAAGGGTCTGCAAGCTCTTTTGAAACTCTTTAAGCACTCTCAGGTGTAGCCTATCTAACCCAGGGAATCTGTACCCATCCAGTACAGCAAGGTGCTTCACAACTTCTCTGCCCATGTCAACCAGCAGCCCTGGAAGCCACTACCATCTCTAGGTGGGCCTGTTCTCTCCTTCAGGGAGAAAACGGGAGCAAATTAGGCATTGAGCATTTCTGCCTTCTCTCTGTCCTCTGTCAGAGTTTCTTCATTTTCACCCAGCAATTGGGGTATCACCCCCTTCGCCTTCTGTTTGCTCCTCACATATCTAAAGAATGTCTTTTTGTTGTGGCAAGCTCCCCCTACCCAGTTTCAGCTCATTCTGAGCTTTGGCCTCCCTGACAGCTGCCCTACAGTGCATTGCTACCCCTAGACGCTCTTCTTTGGATGCATTTCCTTCTCTCCATTTCTTGAACATCTTCTTTTCCCTCCTTAGTTCATCACAGAGCTCTCTGTTCATCCAATTCGGTTTCTTAGATCCTCTACTGCATTTTCATCTTACTGGTATGGTGACAGTTTGAGCCTTCAAGAGCTCTACTTTCAGGAGAGCCCACCCTTCACTCGCTCCTCTCTTTTCCAGCATCCTTGTCCATGGAATAACTCTCATTATATCTCTGAGTTTATTAAAATTTGCCCTATTAAAATCTAACCTGTGTGTTTGGCTTCAGATTCCCTTGATACCCCACAGCAAAAGGAATTCTAGGAGGACGTGATCACTTCTCCCTAAGGTTCCCACCACCTTTACCCAACTAACTGACTCTTTCTTGTTGGTTAATATCATGTCTAGTGTGGCCGAGCCCCTTGTCGCTTCCTCCATCATTTGAGAAAGGAAGTTGTCAGCCAGGCAGTTCAGGCGGTTGTGTGACCCTGGGCATGTAGTAGATTTCACCCAGCACACATCAGGGAAGTTAAAGTCTCCCATAAGTACAAAGTTATGTTTTTTGGATACCCTATTAATCTGCTCACGGAGGTAAAAATCCCCCTCATCTCCTTAGTCAGGCAGTCTGTATCAGAACCCAACCACAATACTGCTCTTTCCTCTTTCCCTTATCTTTACCTAGACACTTTCCACTGGGCTGTCACTCTCCTCCTCCAGTATTTTCTGACAGTCAAGCCCTTTCCTCACATACAGCGCCACTCCACCTCCTGTATGATACTTCCTGTTGTTCTTGAATAACTCATACCATCCATTATTGTAGTCTAGTCATGGGAATCATCCAACTATGTCTCTGTAATGCCTATTAAGTCATATCTTTCCATCTGCGTTAGTAGATCAAGTTCCTCCTTCCTATTGCCATCTAGATTATGTTATTGCAATATACTGTATGTGGGGCTGCCCTTGAAAAGTGCTGGACCTTGAAGTGCTGGAGAAGAAATACCATCTCAAATGCCACAAGGCATTTTAGACACTCAGGCACCTTTGGATGGAATTTAATTGATTCCTTCGAGTATAGATGCATAATGGTGGTCTGTGACTTCATGCTGAGAGAGAGAGAAAATATAAAGAGCTGTGTTGTCATATCTTTTTTTAAAAAAAAATTATTTATTTAAAACACCAATAGAAACAAAATGGCTATCTTACAGAGCATAATACCATACTTCCTTATACAAAGCTTAATCATTAAGTTAACAAAATGTAATTGAAATAATGATGATCGTAGAAGGAATATGGAGAATCTTCATTCTTTAAAAGTGGAGTATGTCATATCTGAGATAAAACAGATAAAGTATTGAAACTCATCAAACCCACTTGACCACTGTCAAATTTTCCTGATACATATGGGAACGAAAGACATAACCAAAAGAAATCTCATATGATTCTCCAAAGATTTTGGATGCAATAATGAAGGACCTGGAAGCACAAGTACTGGTTTCATTGTTGTCTGTGTGGTGTATTCATCTGGATGGAGTGTTTTTTAAGCTTTGATACATAAGCTGCTTTGAGTCCAGTTTTGGGAGAGAATGGAGTATAAATGTTATTAATAATAAATAAAACACTTTTTCCAGCTAGCAGATTTAAAATACTTTAATCAAATGAGTTAATCAATTCTGTGTTCCTATTTCTAGAAGACCAACCTATTTCTACAAGACCAACATTTTAAGTCATTGCAAACAATTGATTTGTTTTAAAATTGCATGGTAACTGGTCATTGCAAGTAATCAATGTATTTCCAAGCAGCATCTTTAAACTGGACTGTTCATCTATCTAAACTCTGAAAACCTAGTAATCAGTGACAATCACAAGCATTTAAGCTTTCTAGTAACATTTATCAACACTGAATCAAAATTGTAAACATGAGTGAATGGAGGCTAAAAAATAACCATGATTTGTAGCTGGACAATTCCAGGATTTCCTAGATGATGTGAACTATCCAAATCTTTTCTTGATTCGGATTCAGTCCTAGATATGGGACTGAAATAGCCTTGATCTCCTTAGTGGATAACCTGCATCAGAAGATGGAGAGGGGGAGTGGTATTAGGCAATGGAGTATGGGTCAACATCTAGATTGTCAGGTAGGGATCCCATTCCCTTGGTGGAGGTGGGGGATCCCCTGCTCCCAGCCTCCACTCCCCACCTCTCACCTGGCCACGAGGGAGAAATGTGCAGGAATGGGTCAAGAATCCACTGGAGCATGCTCCTGCACGCTCTGGAATGCTTCCATGTCACCCCAGGAACATCATCATTCCTGGCATGAAGCAGAAGAGTGGGTTTTTTAGGGGCCTATTTGGTAAAAATCAACCCCTTTTACTAGATTGGGGGCCAATTTTTACCAAATTGGCCCCTGGCATAACCTGTCACTTCTGATGCATTCCATAGCAAGCACATAAGCAAGGTAAGTACTCCCATCATACACACACCCTGCAACCACCCCATTCCCCACTTTGAGTCCCAGAAGACATGGCAACTCTATTGTTGGGACATACCTTAGTGCTAGCTTTTTGGCTCAATTTCCAGCTTACCTTTCTGCTTTTGGGGGCTAAAACAGCAGGCTCTTAGCAGGCTGTCAGAATGCTAGGCCTTGTGAGGCCCAGGCCCAAAGCAAAATTGGCACAGAACTCAGAGACAGTACTGCATCTGACTGCCAAATGTCAATCGATCAGGGATTGTTTGACTAACACTGCAATCCTAAGCAAAGTTACTCCAGTCTAAGCCCATTGAAGTTAATGAGCTTAGAGTGGAGTAACTTTGCTTAGGATTGCACTGTAAGACAGGCAGAATGTTTACTCTGAACCATGTCATAGTGGCTTGAAAAGCAACACTGAACTGAAATACTGATTGGGAATCAAACCTAAAGCAGGCGATTCTTTGAATTCTTCCTATTCCTCTTTTAATTTGAACATGTGTTTCCCCTAAATGTGATTGAAAAGTAAGAAGGCAAGCAAACCAGAAAAGGGACTTAATTTTTATGACTTGATACATGTATGGATATTTAAGCAGCCTTAGGAAAGGTTGGGGAATCATTGCGTTCAGTAATTAATCATTAATGATAAGGTCTGAGCAGAGGAAGTCTAGGAGTATACAGAAGCTAGATCAGGAACCCTGCCTAAGGAAAAATTCGTAATGACACAGAGATACTTTTAAAATTCAAGTCTCAAACCTGGGAAGAGGGGGATCCCATATGTATTGAATACTATATTTAAAGTAATAAAATCCTATTCTATAGGGTTCTATAATTAAAGTGATGTGATATTGGTGAACTGGGATAGATTTAAGAGACAGAAAACTGAATAGCAGAATCAAGGAATTTTTCTTTTTCCTCCTGATATCCAAGGTTTTTGGAGCTGGATAGTTAAAGCAGTGCAGGGTCTGAAATTGTTAAAAAGAACACACACTCCCTTTTGTGCCTACAAGATCTTCATACTTTCTATAATTATGGTCTCTACTAATGTCTACTTCATTATCTGTTGAGTCTAGTTAAGAGACCCTAACGGCATGAGATCAGAAGTTTCTGACTTGACCTGGCATAAGAAATAGGACTTTTGAAGGTACAAGGGACTTGTGTGTTTTCTGAGAAAAAAGGAATGACTATATAAATAATCTATGCCAAGTACCAACATGTCCCTCGGAGAACCCCTAAACAGAAAGTTGGTGAGAATCCAAATGTGATGCTATATTCATGTGGCTCTGACAAAGGGAGACTTGAAGTTTTGTGATTGGTCCACTAATTCTAAGGCCATAAAGAAGACACAGAATTTAGAGTATAAGGATAGAAGGGTCTGCTCATGAAGGATAGGTGTGTGTGCTATGCACACACACACTTCCATTTTCCCTCACCTACTCACACAGGTAACTTCTCCAATCCCTCTTTAGGAAGCCAGAATTTGTTGTCTTGAGGATTCTCCATGTGGCTAGGCAGTTTCCTTGCAAGGTTGCTCTCTCCTTTGTGATTGGTAAAATCATGGCATTATAATTATGTATTGTATAGGATTATAGTCATATATTGCAGTGGATTAGTAGTTAAAATAAGCTTGATGCATTCCTAAAATGTCTTTCTGTAGCGGGGAACTTAGTGAATTATGGTAGTTTTCTCACATGAATGGTGGGGAAGAAATTCTTGTTAAGCCTCTGTATCAGTAAAATATCATGAAATGTACATATTTTTTCATGACCAGTTTTTTTCCCCCTGGGAGTATAAATTTTCTGCCTAAGAGACCTGACTGATTCCCCTAGACCTGTCAGCAACTTTCATTACTATTGATAATGGCATCCTTCTGGACTGCCTTTCAATATTGGGACGTGGAGGCATTGTTTTGTGGTGGTTTCAGGCCCTCCTGGAAAGTAGGTTTCAGACGGTGGCATTGGGGGAGTGCTACTCAAGCCTTGGCCCTTGGACTATGAAATCCTGAAGGTTCCTATCTTATCTCCTATGCTCTTAATATTTACATGAAATTGCTGGGTGAGATCATCCAGAGATTTGGGCTTGGCTGTCACTAATACACAGCTCTATCTCATGTTTCTAGTGGATTCCAGGCAGGCTGCAGAAACCCTGAACTGGTACCTAGAGGCAGTTTAGAGGAAGATGTGGCCTAATAAACTGAAGCTGATTCCCTAAAAGACAGAAATGCTACTAGTGAGTGGTGGAATTTACCCAAGATTTAAGGTGTCTCCTGCTCTGGATGAGCATTTGCACTCCCCGTGAAAGAACAGGTACATCATATGGCTAGACCTGGGCCTACCGCTGGATAAGCAGAAGGTAGCTGTGGCCAGGAGTACGTTACCAGCTGGTTGGCCAGTGGCAGACTTTCCTGGGGGAAAAAATCTAACCACTGTGGTGAGTGCCCTGGTATCATCTAGATTAGATTATTGTAATGCACTGTATACACCTGGAAAGAGTTTGGAAATTTCAATTGGTACAAAATGCTCTAGCCAGGATACTGACTACAGTGGATCATAGGGACTGTGTTACTCCAGTTTTGGTTCACCAGTATTGGCTCCCAATTTATTTCCAGCCCCAATTCAAGGTGCTTGTGCTGACCTTTAAAGCCTTATACAGTTTGGGACCTTAGGCACTGGCTACTCCCATATGAACTTGTCTGACAGCTATGGTCATCTTCTGAGGTTCTGCTTCAGGAGACCCACCTCCTAGGGTTGCCAGGTACCTCAAGTCTCCCAGCGGGAGACTGGACCGCTGCCGCCTACCTCCTTGGTGCTTTTCTTGTTGCGAGCGCGCACACATGCAAAGCACGTGCACACTCCTGGTGTGTGTGATGATGTCACTTCCAGGAGTGACGTCATCATGCAAGGATGACACGTCATGCGTGCTGGGGAGGGCAGAGAGAGTGGGCAGCTCTCTCTCTTGCCGCTGCCACGCCCCTTGTCCCTGCCGGCGCAGGCAGCACAGGGGCAGCAGCAGCTGCAGTGAGAGAGCGAGCTGTGGTGGCCATGGCCTGCTCTTTCTCTCGCTTTGGCTGCCGCCATCCCTGTGCAGCTGGCGCTGGCAGGGACAAGGGGCATGGCGGTGACAGTGAGAGAGAGAGCAGGCCATGGCCACCGCAGCTTGCTCTCTCGCCACCGCCACTGCCTCACCCCTTGTCCCTGCCAGCGCCGGCTGCACAGGGATGGCGGCGGTGAGAAAGCAGGCTGCAGCGGTTGCAGCAGCAGCGGTGAGAGCGGTATGCTCTTACAAACACCACCTGCTTTCTCTCTGCCGCCACCTGCTCTTGTGCCGCGGGAGTGCACCCCGCACTCAGGGGCGTGGCATGCCACTCAGGGAGGGGGCGCCCCAGAGAGTGTGCCCCCCACAGGCCAGGTAAGTGGGTGCAGGGGGGAGGGTGGAATCTGGAGATCCCCCGCCCCGAGGGGGATCCCTACCATCTCCTGAGGCTAGACAGGTGGCAGCCTGGGAGACGAACTTCTTAGTTATGGCACAAAAATTGTAGAATTTCTTTCCCGGGGATATTAGACTGTTCCTTATCACTGTCTTCTTTTAGTGGGTGAAGTTGTTAAACCCCTCCTGTTACTTTGTAATAGAGGGGATATTTTCTACGCTTCCTGTCTGTGCTGCTTGTCCTTTCTTGTCTTCTTGTGAGCAAACCTTTGCTTCCATTTCAAATACCAGTGAGATGTTCAGGAGTTAATCCATGTGTTCTCTGTGTTCAATTCTCTTCATTTTTTGCGCTGCATATCCTGTCATTATTCTGAAGCTGATGAACAATTTTAGGACTCGTAGCTTAATTTTCTGATGAGCTGTTCCTGCCACAATTTTTTAAAAGCTTCCATGGCAAATAGCATGGATGTTTGGGGGTCTGGAGATAATGTGGGCCAGGTCACCTGACTCTATTTTTAGTGCTGCAAATATCATCATCCTGAAGCTGGTGGCCAATTTTGGGATACCAAGATTCAAGATGGACAGAGAGATGGACTGACAGATAGATGGAAGGATATTTTTATTTTTTATAGATAAGCCTAACACAAACCAAAGATCTGTAATGTTGCAAACTTGCACCATAATGCTGAGCATTTCTGCCAGCATATCTACCCACTAGTGGAGCAACTATAACTTGGTTAGTGACCATGGAAGAATCTCAAGGGATAAAAGCCTGCCATTTTTTAACAACACAGTGGCAATAGTGGGTATGATTTCATACACCTTAGTGCCACTTAAAATGTGTATAGAATGACAGATTTCAGAATTCTATTACAAAGCATGTATTATTGACAAGTCATCCACATCATGTAGCAGCTTAAGCTGTGTGAGACAGAGCAAAAGAAAAAGATTCTAATGTCTTTGTTCTGCTCAGATTACCTTTCTCATAATAAACAGCTATTGTGAAGATTTATAATTATTTAATTAACCTACTTCACTTGCCCTGAAACATGATCAGTATAAATGGAAAAAGTATACTGGACTTTATCAGTAAAGAGGCAAAATTAAGGAAGTACATTTTGGGAGATTAATGTTCACCCACTGCACAGTGGGTTAGATCCAACCATCTTTTGCTGTGATGAAAAAGGCAGGAGAGATCCCCTTTGATCACTGAAAAAGGATATGCTGGGGATTGTGGGGAAAAGGATCATGGGACAAAGTCATATGAGAGGACACTGTAAAAAGGACCTTGTAAAAAGAAATAAAACTGGATGAGGGGGAAATCTGTATGGATCCAATGAGTGACTATTGTGCCAGTCAAGTAAGAGGGCATATGGGTGGCCCATGTTATATTTGTTTTCTACTTCTCATCCCTATGAACAAAATTAGTCTCACAGAGTCAGAATTGTGCCTTAAATAACATAATTTGGAAAGAAAAGCTGAATAAGAGACAAACGAGTATCAGATGTCAAATATCTATCTGCTTGTTCATGGCTGACTTGATGCCTTCTGCATAAAGCTGGATATATAAGCTTTGCTCAGAACCCCTGTGCTTTATCAGCATGCAAATGTACAGGTTACATATTTATTACAAACAGCTGTTTCAATATGAAATCAAATCAGCATATCTATAGATTCTTAAATGCAAAGACGGGAGCCGTGAACAGACAGATATTTCTACAAACCTGAGAAAAGCCCTAAATATGCATAAAAATCTGAAATTACACACACACACACACACACACACACACACACACACACACACACACACACACACACACACACACAGGGTTAATAATCCCCCAAATAATAGAAAAATATGGATGCCCTCTGAGTTTTCAGTGGCCATTGTGGGGCTGCTAGCCAACCACAACAACATTGCCAGCCTTCCAACCTTGACTTCTGTCAGTAAAAGGCAGGAGAGATGGGGCAGGGCCCTTTCCCAGTCTATTTTGGCCAACCCTGCTCTTCTCCTGCCTACTCCGGAGAGAAAATGTACCAGAGTCAGTCTCAGGCAACTGGCTACCTTGTAATGTGCATAACTCACCCGGATGCAGCAGTGGCTGGGCCAGCAGTGACCCAGGAGCAGCTTCAACACAACTTATATGACTTGGCAAGGCCCAGTAGTGGCCACCATACAACTCACCTGAATGATTCCCTACTGCACAACTTTTGACATTTAGCCAGAATTTTCCTGGGGAGGGGCTGCCAGGGGGAGAGGAGGATGAAAAGCTGAGAGCCTTGTGGTGCAGTGGTTAAAGTGTCAGAGCAGGATCTGGAAAACTCAGGTTCAAATCTGAGATGGATGGCAACCAGAGACAGGGATTTTTCAGTACTGTTACCTCACTTATGGAATGCCCTTCCCCTTAAAGTCTGCCAGATGCCTATGTTGCATTTTTTTTAGGAGCCAGGTCGAAATTTTTTTTTGTATTAAGAGCTTAATTTTTTAACATATCTTAGTCGGAAAAATTATTTTAAGCTATGATCTGTTTTTATGGTTTATGTTTTTATGCTGGCTATCCCCCTGCCTGCTGGGTTTTAATTAATATCTTTTAATGTTTCATTTTTATTATGTTTATTTTGTAACCTGCTCCGGATTCCTGGATAGGCAGCATAAAATTTATCTAAATAAATAATAATAAATACACCAACTATCTAGAGTCAGTTATATCATATACATGTTTAGCAACGGAAACCCTTTACTAAGAGAAATATCATGTCTTTCCACTAATTGCTTTGCATCAGGAATGTGGAATTACATATATTTTCAAAACTCAGTTTCTTCTGATGAAGTTGTATCCATTAAGTGACTAAAAGAGCAATCTTAAGCAGGTCTACTCTGAAATAAGTCCCATTTTATTCAATGGGGCTTACTCCCAGGAAAGTGTTCTTAAAATTACAGCCTAAAGAACCAAAAACCTGGTGCCACAGAGTTGATTTTTAATAAACATGTCAATATATTTTCACAAAGTACTACATTTACCTAAGTTGGCAAGTTGAATTTGCAGAAACCATGGTCAAATCAAAAGGTTTGGGCAAATATTTACTGATAACCACCAGAAAAGAATTAAATTTTCATATTGAATATCCATCATTATGTGCTTGTTGACATGTAAACTTCTTTGAAGTAGTAAACATGTAAGAGTAAAGGAAAGGAACAGTAAAGGAATGAGAAGCTATTTGCTGGAATGGGATTTTCAGATACATAATTTATTCTCTACCTATGAATAACTATTAGCGGTGATGTCAAATAGAAACAGCAGCTTTCTGGAAAGGCAGAATTCTATTATGTGTTGAAGGTATATGTTAAAACTGCTAATTTATTTGCAACTTAAATGTTATACCAGAAAGAGAAAAAAATGGAATATACTGACTTTCATCTACACAGTGAGTGCCGAGAGAAAGTAGTTAACTGGCTTTTCCTCCCTCTAGAGTGTTACAAATTATTTACAAGCATCATTCAGAGTGAAGAGAAAGGCCTAAACACAGAAAAAGAAGAGAAGGGTATCACTTTCTCTATATTAATCCTATCCTTACCTGCCTTTTGAAGTTGAGCTTTCACTGATGGGTTAGATTGTTATTCCAATGGACAGCTTCTCCACTGTGTTATTTTTTGTTCCTTTGGGTTATTTCTCTTTAAGTCTACTAATACAATCTTCTAAGCCTTAACTAAAAAAATAAGTTATAGGAGTGAAAATTTGGAAATTAACTAGTCAAAATATGGACTTACACTCCATTTTGCAATATAATGATTACTACTAAAGCCAATTGAACAATTAATGACAAATCAAGTCATTATTCTGGCACTTTTTAAAAACACTGCACAGAGTAAGACCCAGATAGGAGAATGACTCAAGAGATCATCTAACCATTAAGGATATACTTCTTAATCATGCCCCCCACCCAGGGTTTAATAGAAGCATTCTACAAGGGCTGCTTCCACACATGTTGGATAATCCATTTTCAATACTCTTTAGTGAACATTTGGAACTGCTTTTCCCTGTGTGGAACAAAAAATCCACTTCCAAATGATTGCTAAAGTGCATTGAAAGTGCATTATTCAACGTGTGTGGAAATGGCCAAGGTCTCATGGTGATTGGGAGTTCAAGTTAGGTGTTTAATTCTCCATTTGTCTTATAGCTTCACCGTGTAGGATATGGATCCAGAGGAGTTAGCCATGTTAGTCTGTAGTAGCAAAATCAAAAAGAGTCCAGTAGCACCTTTAAGACTAACCAACTTTATTGTAGCATAAGCTTTCGAGAATCACAGTTCTCTTCGTCAGATGCATGGAGGGCAAGAAGAAACTGGTCAGATATAGAGGAGGGGAGGGAGGAGTAGATGCAAACAGCTCTCAAACAGCTCCTTCTGATATGGAGATCAGTTTGCTTCTGTAAAGCAAATCAGTTACTTTTGATAATGAGATAACCATTCATAGTCCCTATTCAGTCCCAGCTTGACAGAGTCAAATCTACATATGAATTCCAATTCAGCAGCTTCCTGTTGGATTTTGTTTTTGAAAGGTTTATGTTGAACGACAGTGACCTTTAAGTTTTTGATGGAATGTCCTGGTAGATTGAAGTGTTCTCCCACTGGTTTCTGGATGTTGCCATTTCTAATGTCAGATTTGTGTCCATTTATTCTTTTGTGTAGAGGTTGGCTGGTTTGTCCAATGTACAGAGCAGATGGACATTGTTGGCACATGAGGGCATATATCACATTGGAGGATGAGCAGCTGTAAGAGCCAGAGACAGTGTAGTTGATGCCATTGGGTCCTGTAATTGTATTCCCTTGGTAGATATAAGGGCAGAGCTGGCATCTGGGTCTGTTGCAGGGCCTGGTACCTGTGCTGGTGACTCTGCTAGCCGATTCATGATTGTAAGTGAGAAGTCGTTTAAGGTTGGGGGGCTGTCTGTAGGCAAGGAGAGATCCTCTCCAACTGTAGGCAAGGAGAGGTCGCGCGAGAGGGGGAGGTGCTGCAAGCGCCAGAAACCCTGGCGCCGGCAGTGCCGGGAGTACTTACCTTGTGTGTGTGCACAGTGTGTGCATGCTCTGGAACAACACAGCACGATGACATCATCGCGCTGTGCAAGCCGGGGGAATTCGCCGGCGGATGGCTGGGGTGGTGGGCAGAGGCTGCTCCACGCTCCACACGCCACCCCGGCAGCGGCTCGTGGCTGCTGCACCCAGCTGGCTCGTGTGGTGGCAGTGGCGGCCGCACGGGACTGGCTGGCTGCAGCAGCTACAGGCCAGCCACTCCAGCTCCGCAGCGCACATCTCCGCTCCCGACACCCCCTCTGGCACCTCTCCAGTGCCCTCGCGCCTGAGGCCACCGCCTACCTGGCCTCTATGGGCACACTGGCCCTGACTCCTGGCATCCCCCCCCCAAGACTCTCCCATCCTCTGGTTTGAATCCTGGGGAGCCTGACAACTCTAGTCGTTGAAGCAAAGTGAGTGGGAAAAAGGCAACATTTATTCAACTCCCAAATTAGCTGCAGTATCCCCAGCCCCCAAAAGTTAGCAAACTGCAAATAGATGATGGGAAAGCCAAACTATCTTTTACTAATGCAACATATGAAATAAAGGTAACAAAATCCTTGGATTCACTGCATCTGCCAGCCTTGAAGGCATTAAATGGCAAGAATGCCAATAGGAAAAAAAATCATGCTAGGTGAAAGATTACAGTGGATTGTATATTTATGTGCCAGGTATTTTCCAAAAAGTACTAGATCAACTGTCAGAGCTTGCATGTTATGAATGAACTCAGTATGAAGTCCACAGAGATGCATCTTAGATTTCTTGCTTTGAAAGAATGTCATCCACTGTACTGTGTATGTATGAAGAAAGACATGTTTGACCTCTGGCTACACTGCTGAGTGGATTAAGTATTGCAGGAGATATTTTAGATACATGAACTATTTTGATATTTGCTGACAGTGGCAAGAGTGGTAATGGCAAGTACATGGAAAGAAGGAGAATGCCCAACCAGGGAAATTTGGAAGGACAAAGTATCAGAATATGTGGTAATGGAAACATTGATGAATTACATAAATAGAAGGCCAATTAAAGAATTTGAAGAGAAATGGGAAAATATTTTGCTTATAATGGAAAAAATTTATAAGATGTCTTAGGATGTCTTAGTCTTCCAGATTTGAAAATGATTGCATATTGATATATTTGACAATTTGATTGTAAGATAATTATATAAAGATAATAGATTGTATAATATTGAAATATTGGCAAAAAGTCAGAATTGTTATTGTTAAGTAATGTATAAGTAATGGGTAATGAAGATAAGGAGTAGAAATAGGTTAGAATTCTTAATTGATTTTTTTATTTTAAGGCTCTTAAGGTTATGATAATCAGTTATATTAAGTAGTAAGAGGTGTTGGTGTTAATAATTTTTTCTTTTTTATTATTACAAAACATGAGTAGAAATAGGTTTGAATTTTGCATGTGTTGTTTATTTTGGAAAAATATTTAATCACTATTTTAATATCTATAATGGTCGTGATTTTGGTACTTTGTATTTTAATAATCCTTGTAGTACACAGTTTTTATATCTGCTTTGCTTGTCCCCTTTTTCTCCCCTTCTTTTCTGTACCCCTTTTTTGCTTTAATAAAATAAAAATGTTAAAATAATTAAGACAGAACCACAGTTCTCTTCGTCAGATGCATCTGACAAAGAGAACTGTGGTTCTTGAAAGCTTATGCTACAATAAAGTTAGTCTTAAAGGTGCTACTGGACTCTTTACTATCTCCCAATTTAGTGTGTTATGTGCCATCAAGTCGCCTGTGACCCATGGTGACCCTCTGATTAAAAGACCTCCAATTTTGTATCATCTACAAATTTAATGAGCATCCCCTCTATTCTTTCATCCAAGTCATTTATAAAGATGTTGAACAATACAGGACCCAGGACAGATTACTTACTCCTCTCCAAGAGGATGAGGAACCATTTACAAGCGCTCTTTGGATGTAAACTGTCAACCAGTTACAAATCCACCTAACCATTATAGGACCCAAAACACATTTTACCAACTTGTCAACCAGAATATCATGTGGAACCTTATCAAAAGCCTTACTGAAAACAAGACAAACTGTCCACCACATTCCCCTGATCCACCAAAATAGTAACTCTCTTGAGTATGTAGAAATCACAAAATAAATAGGGCTTTACATTTGAATAAGAGTTGTCATGAAATTTGGTTCTACCCACAGTCAGATAGAAAAGACTGAAAATGTTCATGCCACATTTTGACACTTCTTGGCCAATACAAGACCACTGACATTAGAGTGCAGTCAAATCTACTGAGCATTTTTAAACAGGGATAATTGCTACAGCTTGGGCACGTGCAAAAGATGCAAGATATATACATACCAAAAGTGATGCTTTATGGTGAGATTGTGAATGCTAAGAAATCCAGAGGTTAAGGTTATGACCAACCCAAATAGAAGAGCATTTATAAATGTGACCAGAAACTGTGACATCAGTGAGTAGGAA
Source organism: Eublepharis macularius (assembly GCF_028583425.1). Classification (NCBI taxonomy): domain Eukaryota; kingdom Metazoa; phylum Chordata; class Lepidosauria; order Squamata; family Eublepharidae; genus Eublepharis; species Eublepharis macularius. The sequence goes on from NC_072792.1 coordinate 124,703,912, forward strand.
GCTTTGGCAACTAGTAAGACTATTTGGCAGCACTAACTCTGATTTGGCATATAAGCCTATGATGATAGATGATTACTGCAGTGTCAGAATAAGCAAGTGAAAAGATGTGACACTTGTAGCAGGACCTGTGTTGAACCAGGATTGTCTTCTTTAGCTCCAGAGAAAATGTTATTCAAATTAGTTCAGATCTTCAAAAAAGGTGCCTCTGAAAGATTATGGATACAATGTAATGACTTAATTGTTGCATCTGCAATTATTATAGTGTTTCCTATGAACACTCTGGCCTCCTAAGGCAGGAACAACTCAGAGTCGTTTCAATTATATTATATGGTACAAGTATACAGAAACCATTTTAAGCTCTATCTAGCTGTGGCCATGGCCCATTACTCATTCTTGACAACTGGTGATCCTACATACAGATCTGCATCCTTATTCACATCAAAAGACACATTTCAAATAAAGATTAGATGAACATCACTGTGTGGATGGGAATGGTTATCCAAACATGTATGTATGTTGGCAATACACGCAGGAGCCTGCCTAGATATAGATCTTTCAGGATCAAGCTGATTGTGTCTATTGTCAGTCTTTTCAGAGGATATGAATGCACTTTGGATACTGTTGTTCTGTTCTGGACACAGATACTAGTGTTAATTTTACAGAGCCATTCCACTGTAGGTAGACATCCTATTCAAAACACTGCCATTTCACCAAAATTGATGCCCAACTCAACACATTTTTATTACACTTTTCCATAAACTTGTTTAGACATTATCACTTCCAAGGCTTTTGCAATAAATATCACTTAGTGGGAAGCTAGAACAGGATGCCTTCAAACTTTGGACTACCTCAAAATGGTGTCCATCAGAGAAAGCTCACATAATGCCCTAAGTCAGTGAAGTGGCTGTTTATTATAATGCATTTCTTTCTTTGTAACATGTTTTTGTCCTGTAAAATGCTTGTCATATTTGATACTTGAGATTGCAAATCTCATGTTCTGTCCTAAACAACAGATACAGAGTTTCAAATCAAACAGACCGTGTGGTTAGATAAACAAGAGAACATGATGTTCTGATCTGAGCTCGAGATAAAGAAAAACCATGTGATTTATCACTGCCCTTACATTAGAGTTCTTTTGGCCTGTTGTGTGCTGAAAATGTATATGGCACTGAAAACTTTCCAGATTCCTAGGCTGTTAGAGTTGTTAGTCCACAGCGGTGAAACTTTGCATATGTGTGCTTCTCTGTTGCTTTGTTGATTTTTGTTTATTCTGAGCATGCTCCTGTTCTCCTAGGACAAAGACATGGGTTTTTCACAGATCACTGTGTTCAGGTTCCTGAGTTAAAACTGCCACTACACAGTCACTTGAGAGTGTGCTTTCGAGCTTTTCCCAGAGCTCTAACAACTTCTGTGGTCAAGATGAAGAACAATCCCATAAGGAGAATATAAGCCCAAAAGTCTCCTAAGATTCCTGTTGGATAGACAGTGCGTTTCTAACGTCATTTGTATAAACAGCCAGTTCCTACAGTTCATAGGACTACTACTAAATCTCTTGAACCAAAATAAATCCCATATATCAGTGAAGCTCTGACGATCTACGGACAGCATTGACAATATAACTTTAAATCAGTGTAAGTACTGCACCTCCATAACTATAGCAGCCTAAGAAGATAAAGGAACAGAATCGGAGATTACGAGAGATGATCAAATAAGCAGCCCTTTTAGACCATGCGTCTTCCCTCTCAGTCCATTTACACCGACACAATAGCATTTCTGTTGATTTATTCCACCACAAGCGCCTATCATTAGGACCGGTCATCTTCCATTCTTCCTTTCCTCGGTCCTCATCTCTAGAACGGACTGGATGACCGATGCCTTCTCCGGAGCTTGGCTTTAGGCTCCTCTCCGTCTTCTCTGCGTACGTTGCAAACCATCCCTTTCAGAATACGTAGTTGCTGCTGCTGCTGCTGGATGCGCCGTGACCCATTTTCCAGAGTGCTCGCCCTGCTTCTCGATCGCGTGCGAGCAGCTGAGATTCAGACTCCGGGCGCCTTCCTCGCGCCACACCATCGAGTTAGAAAACACAGCCGCTTTCAAAACTGACTTTGGACAGCGACTTCTCTCCCCGCTGCCTTACCGCATCTTTTAGTCCCCCAGTCCAACCTTCCATTGGCTGGCGAGAAACGCAGAGTCGCATTTCTCACAGGCTAAAGTCAACGCCAGTCCAAAGTTGTTGCAAGAGAGGGAGGGGCGTGCAAGCGGCGAGTCCCGCTCTTCCTCGTTCACGTTTTTTCTCCTGGATCCGTGCTGCCCACTGAGGGGCTGGACGTGTAGAACGAGCCCCCTCCCATTGGAAGGCTGTATCTGTCCGTCTTGACCTCGCCGTGACAGTGGGAGGGCGGTAAAGAAAGCGTGGCTGTGGGAGGGGCGGAGGGTCTGAAAGCCAAGAGGGGGCGTGGCCTGGCGAGCGAGGGGCGTGGCTATTCTGAGAGGGAAGCGTGGCTGGAGAAGGGGCGGGGCCACGAGCAGGGGGCGGGGGGAGGGAGGCGGCGCGCGCGCTGAGATTGCCCTTGTGTCTCGAGCTGGGGAAGCGGCTCGTACAACCGAGCGCTTTCCCTGCCAGCTGAGGTGAGGGAGAGCGTGCGAGGCAGCGGGAAGGCGAGCGCTGCGGCTGCCGTGCTGTCCCCGACCGACCCGGGAAGAGGGGCAGGGAGCGCTTTCGTGCCTCAGGCGGGGGTGCGTGCCCGGTGCTTCGGAGGCGGGAGTCGGGGCACCAGCCCAAGGAAGGACGGGGCGGGGGGCGTCAGTTGGGAAAGGGAGGGGGAGCGAGGAGTCGCTCGCCCCCACCGCACGCCCGCCCGCGCGACCCTGGTCCTCCGCTTCACCCCGCTGGATAGGCTGAGGGAGACGCTGCGGCGGCGGCGGAGGCGGCGGAGGCGGCTCCTGCGGGGGGGAGGACGAGCCCGGAGAGAAGAGGAGGAAGAGGAGGCGAAAGAGAAAGCGGCTGCGGGATTCTCTGCCTGGCGCCCAGCCGGCCCGAGGGAAGCCCCCAGGATGCGGCTGCAACCAAGCGTCGTCTTGCGCTTCTACAGCCTCTGCGGGATCCTCATCCAAGGTACCACCCCCGGCATCTTCGTCTCTTGCCCCCTGCTCGCTCCCAACTTGGGGCTGCGCGCGGCTCGTGAGCGCGCGCGCGCGCGCGCTCGCTGAGGTGGGGTGACTGGCGGGCGGGCCGGCGAGGCCCCGCGCCCCCCCCCGCCTTGCGCGACTCCCCTCTCTTGACCTTATTCCCTCTTCTGTCGCTTGCCCCCAGCCCGCTCCTCGTTTGTCTTCGTGCCCCTCCGCTCTCTTTCCCCCAACCCCTACTCTCATGTCTGGGGTCTTCTTTATCTTTCCCTCCTCCCCTTCCCCATTCCGTCTCTCCATGAGCCGCCTTTTCCAACAGCTTCACTTGTACGGCGCTTCTCCTCCTCAAAGTGCTGCACAAACATTCATCCTCCTCTGCCTGCTCTGAAACTCCTTTTCTCCCCTCCTCTCCCGTAAAGCTTGCAGCCCCTCTTCAACTCCTTCTCACCTTCCCCTTCAGCCGCTCTTTTTCACTCCAGCAAATATGCCTGTCAAAGTGACAGACGGAATAGAGAGAGAAAAGCAAGCAATGTGTGCTCTGCTACATCATCCCAAAGGAGGGGGATGCTTTAAAGCTGAGCATTGTCAAAAGGATTGTATGTGCATGGCTTACTGTAGACTTGAATATGTCCGAAGCTATGTTTCTGAAACCTCTCCCCCCTTTATAACCCTCAGTGTATCATCACAGCCACTTTCCAGACTCAATTTGTGTGTGTGTTGCTTAGTTCGTATTTCTTTTGCACCTTTGGCAACTCTCCCTTTTATGAATACAGTCCTTTCAAGTGATATGTTGGAATCAGAATGGGAGAAAATGTGCAAGCTACTACCATTATGCAAATGGATGGTTGAGGGGATGTAAGTAGGGAGAGAAGCAAAGCAGCATCTTTCCAGCTCACAAGATCTCCTTCACCACCCTTGCTAATCAGATTAAATGGTAACATATATTAAGGAACAACAGAGAGACTCGATTGTTCCCTGTGCTGTTAGGAGAATGTGGCCATGGTGCTGGAATGTGTAGTGAGGGTAATGGATGTGTGTGCACGCGCGTGTATGTGTGTGGTGTCTTTATGGCTGCGGTGTTTGAGAATGAGTGGAGATGGCTTTGCTGCCCCTTTCTCCTTCCCTTTCCCACAGGCAGGGGGAGAAATGAGGTGACTTAGATACCTAAATGTGTCAGAATGAAGGACTCTTTAGTGTTAACAATCATCTAGACTGCTTTCGGAGGCTCTAAATGAGGTCAGCAAGCACCAACAACTTCTCCATGTTTTCCACAGGATGGCTGGCTCTCCCCCCCCCCCCCCGCAACAGGGTGGCCAGGGGCAAAGAATTGTCTTGGTCTTTCTGTATTTTGGGACTCAGAAAGAGCTAAGTGACCTTGTGCTATTTTCCTACCTCTTATTCAGCAGCATTAGAAAGTTTATTGTATTTCATGCCTGTATGCATTTGCAGTATCATGAGGTGAGGTCTCCAGGGAAGGCAGTGGAAGCTTTTCCCTCCCCCATCCCCAAAAGCAAAAGTAAGCTTTTATGTGATTTGGTATTTGCATGCAGCCCCTGCTTCACCTTCTGGGGAAGTTGCATTTTAATAGTGGTGCTGAAAGAACACGGATGTGGTTTTTATTTGGTGATTGGAATGATTTTATACGGCTGACTACTTGCTTTCCATACCAATCTATGTGAGCTTCTGGGAATGTCCTAGCACAAGGAGTTGCTGTATAGAATTATTTATTGGGGAATCTGGCAGGTGGCACATGTAGGGGTCTGCCTCTTTTCTTGTTGCATTTCCATGTGAACTGTCCATTCTGTCTGCTGCAAGAGGGGGAGCTCCCTTGATTGATTTTTCTCCCTCATCATCGATAAAATCATGATTGCTTTTGGTGATGGAAAACTTGATATTTTTAGTATACAGTTAGATGCATTCGGTTACAAGATGTAGAAGAGTAAACTAGCAATTTAAAATAGACTTTAGATATATGTATTTTAAAAATGTAGTTCAGCGACTGTGCCAGGAAAAATTGCACCACTGCAGGCAGCATCAGGTAAAAGAAAAATGCTGTGCAAGAGGCTGCATTTTGGTACTGTCTTTGTGAAGATAATCAAGCTGGGCCTTTTCATATGGGGTGGAAAATGTCCCTTCTTTTATTATGTTACCTGGTACTTCCTCTGTATATTAAATCGTGCATGTGTGTAAGCCTGCCAGTTTTGTTTCAGCAGCAGCTGACGAAAATAACAGCTCAAGCTTGCAGTATTCTGAGCTCTGGCTGAGAAGCCTGTCTGGTCTCTCCCTTATTGTTATAAATTAAGTGAATACTTTGGGATATGTAAAAAGACTGCGTAGTATGTCCTATTTTGGATGTTTCTTTGTACAATGGTTCTAAGCAGCACTGGAATACGAAATAGATATGTATCAGTAATCAAAATGTTATATATCTAGTAGTTGCATATTATGTTAATTTTTTAAGATTTCCATTAAGTTTATCATATATTTGTTAATTTGTTTGGCATTACTGGACAATAAATTCTTTTCTAGGAGATCTTGTCATCTTAATTCACTTTCTAAAACAGAAGCAAGTAAATCACCTGATCAGTTGAAAGTTCATTGAGCCCTGCCGTCTTCACCGGTTGTCTTCTAGAATGGCTTTTAGGCAGAAAACTGGTTATTTTAATATTCCCAAAATAAACTTTTGCAGTAGTTAACCTATTGAGAAGCAACAATTTTTAAGTACCCTGATCTATTGAAATATAAGGCCATGTTCCTCAACATATTATCTAGTACTCCTATTCCAAGCACCTTATCTGGAGGTAGTCTTCAGTGGAGTCTGTTCTCTGGATTGAGGTATTTCATTGTTCAAATGATTTTTTTTCTGAATAAGCGCATAGATTTTGATAAAGAAGCTGTGTAATCAATTGGCATACATGGAAATCTTTTTGGCTTTATGTGAATGGTCTTTCTTAACCAGAGACTGGCTAAAGGGGAAAAAAAATAAGTTTAACTGTATGAGAAGTTAATGGCATTTTATGTAGAAGCTACATTGCCTTTCAGCAACCTTTGCACAAACTACGCAAGTACTTAAGAATATTTAAAGACAGTTAAATGATGTTGGAGTGGAAGGTGTTAATGAATGTAAGATCTAGTTAACATTAGAAATGTTTTCTCCTAGATGTGAATTTCAGTCTGTAGATCGTGAGCATCTATCATATCTAGTTGAAGTAAAAATAGAACTTCTGAATATACAAGTGTGACCCTACCCCCAAATATCAACTCCACTCCACCATTATGTTGTATAGAAACATATGTTTATTAACAATGATGATGTCTTATATGATTTTATTTGATACGTCTGCAAAGCTAAATTCTTGAGATTGCTAGGTAACTTAACTTAATTTTAAAGCCTAAAATAGTAGCTTACCTGCACAATATAAAATTAGTGATTTGGTAGGTAATATTACTGCATAATGTATAGTATGAAATTGCAGTGATAAATATATTTTACTGTACTTCATGTGTATAGAGGTGTTAGAGTTGTCCCAGAATTGTAGCTGCTGTAGCCCCCTGCTGTGTGATAATGCAAATGGCATCTAATGCTTTAATGTGCTTTGCTTTTGCAAAAATACAGGGTAGCACTGTATTGGTTGCAAAACTGTTACACTAGGCACTTCACTAGCAGTGAGCAAATATTTCAGAGCAATTTTTACAGCATCTTGAAGTGTGATTGAAGTGAAAATTTCAGTGATTGTCAGTAGATGACTAGCTAATACTGGGTTTGATCTTGATTGTGATGTCTTTTCAAAACATCTTGCTGATAAATAAAACAGTGACTTTTTTCTTTAAAAGCTATAAACGACTAAGTTGGCTGTAATACACTGAATTAGATATAATATTATGCCATAAAATTGCAATGCTGTGGTCATTCAAGTGCCCACTTTGGAGGGCTATTAGTGATTCCAGCATAACTATATGAACTGATTATGGTATAAACAAAATATGCTTAATTTGTGGTGTTGCATCAGTATAGGTTAATGAATATGACAATGTACATATATTTACATGTGCATGAGCATCATTTTATTGCTTTCTAAGCAGATATACAGTGACCACCTTAACAAAACACCAACTGGCTTAGTTTTTATTAAAATGCTAGCACCAGTTTTTACATTTTAAAAAAAAGTGCTTTGGCATCCCATACATCGAAAAATACCACCCTTAATGTTGGTGGCTTTATATGTAATTTTCACAATTAAAGCAGACATTCTAGACTTTTGAATTTTGCAAATGTGAAAGAACATTTTGTGCATCTGCTTTAAGTGCTAATGCACAGGTAAATTCTTCCTTCAAATCATGCATATTTACTTGGAAGTACAGTCCTATTAATATCCAAGTGTGCATAGGATTCCAACCATAGGTTAATTACATAAAGAAATAATTAAAGAAAATGCTAATTAGTAAGTACATAGGTTAGTAAACACACAACTGAAATAAGTTAAGAAGTGCGATCCTGACCAATAGTGTGTGCATTGCAGTTATTGTCATGTCTTGGGTGTATACAACTTATTGAAAAAGACTTTGGACAACTTTTTGTCAATAGTTTATTTAGTCCTTTCTGTGAATGTTGCGGTTGTTTTACTGATTGTAAACATGAAGAGCAGTATCAGAATTTTCACGTAACTTTCCAGTACTGAGCTTTCATGAGATAATATAAAATGTTACTTGGTGGAAGTAAATGCCACTCAGGTCAATGGAACTGTCTTGGTTAAGATGTCATTCTTTATATTTCATTTATTTCTGTTTTTGACATTTATTATTATTATTTTATTATTTATTTATAATCTACCTTTCTCTCTCAGCTCCAAGGCAGATTACACGGTGCAAGTGAAAATACAATATAATCAACAGCAAGGACATACATTGAGCAAAGTACAATAATGAACAGCAGTTCAGACGTTCAGTGAAAGACATCCAGTAAGGTATGGATGCAAAAAAGTTTGGGAAAAAAAGCATAAAGCCAAGCATTGAGATGAAATCTTTATGAAAGAAAGCATAACTAAGTTATGTGGCATGTTTAGCAACATGGAAGCTCCCTAGTAGATGCATGTCTGCATCGGCAGATAGTACAGCAGATAGTGTCCAACAGAGTAGGATATCGTCCCTGTCCCTACTAATACATATTTCTGAGCTACTTCTTATGAACCAGTCCTGTAATCTTTGGTAGAAAGCCCTCCTGAATAATTCAGTTTTGCATAGTTTTTGGAAAGCCAGGAGAGTGGGAGCTTTTCTGACATCCTCAGGCAGGCCATTCCATGAGATGGGGGCTACCACAGAGAAAACACATGTGTAGGCAGTGTGGATTTTGCTCAGCAGCAAGGTAGTATCTGCAGAAGGCCCTGCCCAGATGAGTGAAGCTGCTGTAGTGGAAAATAAGGGGGAGAGGTGGTTGCACAAATATGAGGGCAGAAGGCCATGAAAGGCTGTTAAAATGATAGTAATGACCTTGGATTAAGTCTGGTAATTTGTAGGAAGTATTGTTTTCGGCTGTAAATATTTTCAGTAGTTATCTAACATTCTAGGAATTATTAATAAGGAATTTAGAATATGGCAAATAAGAAATGCAAATAGCATTTTCATGCCTTATACTTGGGAAGATCATAGCAATAACTTGGAAATTGCCTACAACTTTCACCTTGGAAGTCTGAAACTCCCTCAAGAAGTTGACTTTCTGACTGGAAATATGGTGCAATAATTTTTAAAAAGCTTGAAAATGCGCAGAATGCACTTTTCACATATATGCCTTTTATTTTAAAACTGAAACTCACTCAATGAGGGAAATATGCCAAGTAAGGAAATGCATTTCAGCAACAACAAAACCCAGTAAAAATGCATCAAAATGAGTGTTCATGGGCATTTGGATCCATCTCTGAATATTTGTGTGGTCCCAGGACACAGAATTTTCCATAGGGAACTGATCAGAATATTTCTCACTTGCTGGATAGCTTTCTAGTGGTAGAACCTAATTGGTCACCAATGCAGTTCTTGGCTTCTCAAACATGGTCATAGTGCACTTCATATACAGTCAATATTAGCCCATTGCTTCTTGTACAGGTAGCAGTTTTGTTGTGGTCATACCTTTGGTCACCATGTTCTATAGTCTTAACTGGAGCTGCAGCTAAAGATTAGATTAGAATCAGTAATGTATGTATACATTAATGAATATTATGTCCTTGGCTAGCATCAGGACTACATGATGTCTTTAGTCGATAGAAAACAGATGCTGTCTTGAAGTGATTCATTATTTATGATCCTCTAAACCATAGATACAGACTATGGAAAATTGGTCTGTAACTGAGATCAGTGGGGACTGTACTGGAGAACACAAGAATTTGAAACGTAGCTTAATGAAATGTGTTGTTACATTTTAAGGACCTGTGATTGTTACAAGGTCACAACTGAGTTGCATGCTGTCTTTTCAGTGTGCTTGTTTACCAGTTTTATTGGCTTCTGTTACCTGTACAGGAATGCCTCCCACTGGAGGATCCCTCGCTCCACCTTTCACCCCCAGCTCTGCTTACCTGGTTGGTGGGAGGAGATGGAGAGGGAAGCGGGCGAGGGGCTACTGGAGCACATGTTGAAATGCTATGTTTGGGGCTGATTTTGCCCCCCACTGAGATCCTGTTTCTTTCATTTTTTGATTGGAAGCAATGTCATTGGGGCCTACAGAGGCTGATGGATTGGGCCCCCATTCCTGCAATGTGACTCTCCTAATTATAGGAACTTCTTGGGTGCCTGGGTGATTTCATTGGCTTGTTCTTTTGCCTGCATTAAACTACAAGACAACCAAGCAGAGTTCTTAACACCAGGTTTTATTCTTCTGTCCTTCCTATAGTCCCTGTTCTATTTTCTTCTCCGTCTTGTTCTTTTTCGGCATTCTACTTTCTCTTTTAATATAGAGGTGCCTCATCTGCCTGGCAACAGACTTCGTTTTTCCTAATGGGACATGCTTCTAAACTTCAACAATGACATAACTTGCAAGACAGCGTTTAAAACACAACAAAGGTTGAACTGAGAAGTCTGTTGTGCCAGAACAACTCATGTATGTGTGTGCATAAATATTTTTCCTGCTCAGCATGTGCTGAGGTCTGTAATGTGAAAAAAATTGTCGCCCCTCCTTTTCATTAACACTATTTTGGGTGAAACTAGAATATATCAATGTATAATTGGAATGCATAATAGCAAGGTATGGCTTCTTTTCTGTACTTTCATTCTGAACCAAACCACTTCACCTTTCTTCCATGGCCGCCACAAATTAGGAACATTGGGCAAATACAGGGCTTCATTTATTTGCTTAGTATTTATGCCCAACACAATATCTCTCTGGTTGCTATCAAGACGTAGGATCCTTTCTGAGCAGTGCCCAGTAGGGATTGTTTTTGCACATTTCCTTCAAGATTCAGGATTTGATATATTTTTTTGGAACAAGTCAAGATCCTCTTGTGGCTTAACTTTAAAAATATTGTTCAAAGTCTATTCCTGCTGCTTGTATAAGTTACTCATGTAGGTGACAGCATTTTTACAGGTATTGAGTAAAAAAAAAAAGGAATTAGCATACTTTAAAATGTAGACAATTACAGAACATCTTTCAGTGTCTGATGCAGAATTGGAATCTGGGAGTCTCCCAAGAAGATTGTGTATGCTACATAGTGGAAGAGCCTCAGTTTACCTCTAGTATAAATAAATGGCTGTATCTTATGCCAAAAGTGAATGAAACAGATGATTGTTTAAAAAATAAGATTAACGTGAACAAGCCAAGAGGTTTGCTTCAGCGTATACTGACTTTCTATCTTCTGAAGTTCATGAAGATCAAAGTGAAAGTTAATAAAAAGGAGCCACGGATATTTCAGACAAAGATTCTGATCAGAAAAACAGCACCTGTTTATTTTCAAGGATATGTTGTTTAATGAGGTTTGTGGTGGAACAGCCCCACTGTCTCTTATTGACCTCTGGGGTTTATGAGTGGCAGTCCAAGTCTCCACCTGGCACATACCACCAATGTGATGCCCCTCCAACCCTCAGAGTGGCTTTTGCTGCTTCTCTCCAGCACCCACGTAGCCTTTGTGGGAAATACCCATGGGGAGGGCCAAGAGACTCCCCACTCTCCTGCCTTACTCTCAGTCTCCTGCTGCCCAGCACATGTTTACCACAGGGACTGCTTACTGCACTTGTGCACCACTGAGGGATCAGCCAATTGCCAACAGACCATCCCCTTCCTGTAGCACCTCTTTTAGGTAGAATGGTTGAGCAGTGAAAGTCTATGTGGTATAGAGAACGGCTACCAGCATTTAAAAATGAAAAAGCATTCATTAAAGAAAAAAGAAAAAAAGTTCACTTACACTTTTAAGCACAGCACCAAAGCAAGCAAGGAAATTTTAAAAAGACACGGGTAAAAATGCAATTCCTCTATCCCTCCCATTGTACATGCCTAACTTAGATCTTCTGTTAAGGCAGGCTCTCTGTCTTAGAAAGTTCCAAGTTACTGAGATGTTTCATGTTTCAGGCCTCGAGCCTCCACATGGTCAATGGCCACTTCCTACAAGGAGCCAGGTTTCAGCTCCTTCTGCTCCCAGCGCAAATCAGCCAAAAAGATCCTCCTTCCTGTGCCAGGTGGTTTCATTCTCTCTCTTTGTCTGAGTGGGTCAAAGAGTATTTTCTGGAGGTTCTGGAGGAAGAAACCTTTCTGGCATTTTACTTCTTCAAGCCTAGGGTTGCCAGGCCATGTTACCTTCCCAGCGGGAGTGGGGATTGATCTGGCACTTACCTTTTGTGTTCTCTTCATGTGCACGTTTTGCACTCGTGCTCCTGACAGAACGAATGACTTCACCTTCGGAGATGGGCGGGAGCGAACCCAAGGCTGGGTGCAGCTTAGAAAGCCCCTGGCTTTCCTTTCCCCCTCTTACCCCCTCAGCTAAGAGACACTTTTTAATCTAGGGGTGAAGGTTTTGATGCCCTCCAAACGTACAAAAAAAAAGTATTTCTCCACAAGATTGAACAGCAGAAAATCAAATAATATGGCTAATTTTGTATATTTACCATTCTTATAGAGGCAGGCAATGGCAAACCATCTCTGTTAGTCTCTTGCCATGAAAACCCCACCAGGGATCGCCATAATTCAATTTTGACTTGAGGGTACTCTCTACCACCACCATTTTATAGTGCTTCCCTTTTTATGGCAGTGTTTCTATTTTCAGCTTTTACATTGCACAAATACACTTCAGCCTGATTACTTTAGTGTACAATATCATGTACTTCACTTGTTTTTAAAAGAATTTTTTTATTGGGTGAGTTAACATACAAATTAATTAATATACATTCTATTGCCCCACCTATTCTGTTTCCTCCACCCACTCCCTCCCCCCTTTTCTTGTTAGACTTCCAACAGCTTTCCAACCCATTATCTAATTGTATCTATTATTCTATCCAATACATTTTCTAAAAAAAAAAAAAAGAATATTAGTTCACACTATTAACTTATTTTAACTTTCCAAATATTATTTCCATCGGTAAAGACAATCTACCTCCCCCTTTAATAATTGTCCAAAGACCACACTTTCCCCCTTACGTCCCATTTCTTTTCCAAAAAGCTTTTAAATTTCCACCAGTCCATAACAAATTCTTCTGAATCTTGTTCTCTCATTTTCCTTGTCAATTTGTCCATCTCTGCCATGTACAGCAATTTCTGTATCCAATCTTCTATTGTCGGTATCTCTTGTGTCTTCCATAATTCTGCATATAACATCCTTGCTACAGTTGTCATATAAAACATTAACATTCTATCTTGGGTCGCAAAATCTTCTAACCCTATACATAGCAATAACAACTCTGGGTTTTTACTCACTTTTTTCTGTAATATATCTGACATAACATCAACAATATTCCCCCAAAATTGTTTAGCTTTTTCACAAGACCACCACATATGATAAAACGACCCTTCATGTTTTTTACATTTCCAACATTTATCTGACATTTGGCTATTCCTAAAGGCTAATTTTTTTGGTGTTAAGTACCATCTATACATAATTTTATAAACATTCTCCCTTATATTAGTATTTAGTGTTAATGTATTTCTCCACAAATGCTCCCATGCTTCCATTGTAATATCTTTGTTACAATTTATTGCCCACTTTACCATTTGCGCTTTTACTACTTCATCTTCCGTAAACCATTTTAACAAAATCTTATATATCTTAGATATAATTTTTTCCCCTTCTTGTAGTAAACATTCTTCCAATTCTGAATTTTTTAATCTGAATCCTATTTTTCTACGATCTGAATCATACAAATCTTTAATTTGTCTGTACTGGAACCACCCATAATGAAATGGTAATTCTTCATTTGCTTTAATTGTAACTGTTTTTTGTTCCATTCTCAAAATCTTTGTATGTCATCCACTCCTCACCATTATATTCCGTTTTAGGATTCACAACTTCTGCCGGTACAATCCACAATGGGGTTTCTTCATCTAAATATCTCTTATATTTTTGCCAAACTATAAATAAACTCTGTCTCACATAATGATGTAAAAACATAGCATCTGCTTTGACCTTATTGTACCATAGATATGCATGCCATCCAAATCTTTTATTATGTCCTTCCAAGGCTAGTAACTTATGATTCTTTAATAACAACCAATCTTTCAACCACACTAAACAAATTGCTTCGTGGTAAAGTCGCAGATTAGGTAATTGTAATCCTCCTCGTTCAATATCACATACTTCACTCACTCAGGAAGGATGTATTTCAGCGTGGTAGATAGGCTAGGCTAGGGCAACAAAATTGAGTTTTGTTACACCTTAAAAGCTAGTAGATTTATTGAAAAACAGATTTGTGGGCTTGAGTCTACAAACATAACCATAAGCTTTAATTCAGCTTTAATTTAGCAGCCTATCTGGATTTTTTTTTTAGGTGATGGCTATCAAGAAATTGTGTGATGGTTCTCAAAGAATCCAGAGCAGTCGTCTTCATCAACCACTGCCTAAGGGCCAAGCTAAGAGGACTTGCTTTTAGCATTTTAAATTGATGAACAGCAGATGCCAGGACTTTGGTTTGGATTGGGACTGTGGTGCCATTTCCCTGACTTCAAAGGTCTTTCTGAAATTACTGTTCCACCATTGAGAAAAATGAAATGTATCTCTATATGATATGAAAGTGTCCCAAATGCCACCACTCAGCTACTACTTACCAATAAGCCATCTATAAAGACACAGTGATTAATCTAGTTTTGTCCTAGCAATTCATAACATTTTTGAATTTCTCTGCATGAATGTTATGTGGTGAGAAAAAAAGAGTGATAACATACTAGAGATTAGGAGACCCCTGCAGTTATTTGGCAGGGGAAGTAGTAATGATGGCTAAGTCCCAGTTACTGAAAGATAAAAGATTAATCAGAAATAAATGGGAATGCATTCTATCACAAATTTATATTACTATGGGGCCATAGGGGAGGAGATTCAAAGTGAATTCAAATAATTAACATCTGGATGATGGATCAGTTTCTGCTAACTTTTAATTAAAACATGATTTATGTCTATTCAACAATCATTTCAATGAGTTTTCTTGTCCCCCCTCCCCATTCATTTCTGTTTGTTTTCAAAGAGTTTCCATGCCATATATTACCTAGCCGTATTGTGAGACTTAAGACTGGTTTTACTTAGCCAAGTTTTCTATCCTAGTAGCTTAAAAATGTCTGACAGCTCTGAGAAAATTTAAGGGCAGTCTCAGTAGATGCATAGGGATAAATATCTGAACAAATGGGAAAATACCAAACTGACCTACATTTGCTAGATTATCAGTGGAAGTGGATCTGTTTCTATTCCTTCTATGCAATATGGCAAGAGACTGCTTTGATTATTTACTCATCTAGGAAAAGACTGGACTAAGTAAGTGGAGGAAATAAGAAATATATGCTAAGTATTAGAAATTCATGTGAAGATATATCTTGTGCTGGGTTTCAGACATTTTGTTAGTCCTATTTTTTTTAAAGTCACTTGATTCTAAACTTCTGACCAAATGACTACTGAAATGCTGTTTTTATGAGTTGTATGACAGTGATGTGTACTAATACTAAATAAATGTTGTCAACATCCACGGTTCAGGGGAGCTCTAGGGAATCTTTCTAGCATTGATGAACTAGGTTAGTTGCAGATGGGCAATAATTAAGGGGAGGAGAAAATAAAGCATGTCATTTTGACCGAAAGTTTCAAAGGTCTCTATTGAAATGATAAAAGGGAGAAGAGAACAACACTATTTTGGGTCCTCATAGGGAAAAAAAAGCATGGGCATAAATGAAGTGAATAAATATGGGCCTTGACCTGGATACCCAAGGTGATCCTGATCTCATCAGATTCTCAGAAGCTAAGCAGGGTTGGCCTTGGTTGGTAATTGGATGGGAGACTCCCAATGAAGACCAAGGTTTCAGATGCAGGCAATGGCAAACCACCTCTGATAGTCTCTTGTCATAAAAACCCCTCCAGAGGCTGCCATAAGTCAGCTATGACTTGAGGGCACCACACACGCACACAAATAAATATGGTTTGAGACAATTGTAATAGCAGTATTACAAACTTTTAAAAAATGTCTCTCATACATTCAGAACAGCAGAATCCATATAATCTCTCTCTCTCTCTCTCTCTCTCTCTCTCTCTCTCTCTCTCTCTCTCTCTCTCTCTGTGTGTGTGTGTGTGTGTGTGTGTGTGTGTTTGTGTGTACTGGTGGAAACCATCCTTTGCTTGAGAAGTAATGCATATTCCCAGTGCCCTCAGTTTAAAACACAACATGGAAACAGGTATGCTTCACTTTGAAACAGGAGTGTCAGTATAAACTCTCACTCTAGGAACCAAACTTGCAAGAGAATTGTAAGTTAAGAAGTTTCTTAATTTCTGTGTTTGTTCCTTAATCAAGAGGATACAGTCCTCTTGATTAAGGAACAAACTGGAACCCAGGCTTCAGTCTTCAACTTCAAAACTGCAGCCCTAAACTAATAACATGATTCTAGTAATATCAGCCTAAATTTAACCCCCACCCCTTTTGACTCATTACTTTTCACATAGTGTTTTTCAGGTTGCCCTATTCAAACTGGTAGTAGCTCACAAAATTTTACCAAGCTCCCCAGCAACCAGCTTTCTCCTGGACTTCTGAGCTCCAGACATTGACTCCACCCTATGTTAAAAAAAAGAACGTATGTGTCCTTCAATTTATATTTTGCACTAAACAAAACATAATGAATTTCTTGAACAATGCACTTATATGTCAAAATTGCTTAATTTATTTGAGGCTGCAGCCTAAAGATGCTTTTCTTGGGAATGAGCTCCATTGAATAAAATGGGACTTCTTTCTGAGTAGAGCTACTTAGGATTGTTCCCTAACTCTGCTTATCTTTTTGGCCAAGATAAAGAGTGTACTTTTTGGACCTTTTCCCTTAAAGTTATTGAATCTAGTGGGTTGGGTCCTATGAAGAGTGGACATAGTGGTAGTCATCTTTCTGTACTCCCCCTTCTCCAATGGCAGCCTCCAAAACGTTGGTGCTGGGTGTAGGGGTATGTGCCCAAAAGTTGGGTGATCTGGGTTTCAGGGATCACAAAAAAGCTGGGATTCCTAAAATCTGGGAAAGATTCTCTGATCCAGTTAAGACAGATTGGAGAATCCTGGATTTATTTGGTCATTATTCCCTATGGAGAAAACTGTATGGGACACATTTGGGGGGGGGGGCTGTGGGGCATTTTTAAAAGCAAACTCCACCAAATTTTCAGGGAACCTACTCCAAACTGTTCTCTAAAGACCACTATGTTTCTGGAAGTTTGTATTCAAGTTTCCAATTCTTTGGGCCCTTGAAAAAGGTGCCCACACCACTCCATTTTTTCCTATGGATGAAACATTTCCAAGCAGCCTCTCAGGCAGAAACACACAGAGGCAAGGCTGCCAATGGCCAATGACACACTGCCAAATGCAAGAAGAAGCCTAACAGAAACAAACTGAAGCAAAGGAATGGATGGGACCCTCCCCCCAGAACCAAAATGAATGAAGGGGACCAGTATCAAACCAGAGAATCATGTCAAAACAGAGAATTCCACCCAAACCAAACTGAAGCAAGGGACACTGTTGCAGTTTAGCCCAGTTGAACCAGTGTCACTCACAGGAGCAAGGTAGACAAGGATAGCTCCTGCACTGATTGGCCACTCACTACCCCCTCCCAGCCTCCTTCCTCCTCCTTCCCTTCTCTACTTCATTCCCTTCCCACTACTCCTCCTCCCCTCTTGGAAAAAAGTGATGGAAGTCCAGGTAGGAACCAGCCAGACGCTGAAGCCACATTTCCTGGATTTATCTGGGTGTATCAGCAAAAATCTATCTTTTCCTGCAAATCCTGGGTTCAAATTGCATACTCCTAGCCAAGTGTTTACGGACTGTGTTTCCCATCCTTTTTCATCCTGAGACACTTGTCCATGGGGTCCTATGACCTCCAGTGACAACGTATCAAAGATTGTGGTAAGTAGCATTGCCTTCCATTCATTCTTCATAGTATCTAACTTGGTGTGATTTATCATTTCAGTTGTTTAGAGCTGTTCCAAAAATGTATTGCAAGTGACATAAAATATTTTGTATTAGAATGATACTATTAACTATTGTGAATGCATTGGCTGAAGAGCAATGTGTAAGTCTATACTGAAGACTATTCAACTCAGTTGTCCTTTTTGCCCAGTTTTCTATTGATTTAAATAGTTAAAATGAATATTGGGTGGAGGGAGAATCTGTGTATAATCACAAAAACATCAAAGCAATGCTGAAGATAAAAGCATCATTCCATGGTGTTTTTTTAAATCTGTAAAATAATATTGAAGTGGTTTTAAACTTTAGCCCTCTGTGAAAGGTATGACATGTCCTATGCAATTACTCTAGAGTAAAGGCATAGACAATGCAATCCTAAGAAGAGTTGCATCTTTTTAAGATTGTGGACTTCAGTTGGCTTAAAAAGATGGAGCTATATACTTAGAAGTGCACTGTAAATCTCTTCTTAATTTATTTCAAAAATATGCTCTTCCAGTAGGAATGTCCAGAGGTTATAGAACATATTGACTCCTAGGAGATAAGACAAGATATAAATATTTAAAATGTTAGAAAATCTCAGGCAGACGCATTAGGCTGTCCCAGCTTGCAAAAATCTCTTGTATGTACAGTCATTAAAGGCTGTCTGGACAATAACTATGAGATCCAGAAATATCTCAGTTGTGCTATCCTGCTTGTGAGAATCTGTCCTATTGAATTTCTCCTGAACTTTGATAAGATGGCTATGTACATAGGAAGGCTTTCAATATTCAGAGCCAATGATTTTGCTGCTATTACTGTTATTGATGTTGCAGTGACTGTTTTAACTGAGGTTCTGGATTTCAATGATTTATCTTTAAGCTGCTTGCAGAGGCCAAAGTAGGTTAATGAGGATGGGAAATAAATTTTACATTGGATGAATAAATAGTACAGTTGTTCTAAATGATTATAAAATAGGACTTCAGACCATCAGTTATGGTCAAATAGTGTTTCTCTGTCTTAGTTTTACAGTATATATGAGTATAAGATGATATAAGATGGTTGTGCAAAAATAAAGCTGAAAATGCATAGTATCCCTTTTAATCTTAAGGATGCAGTGGTGTACACAGTGGTACTAATGCAAATATGGTGTCTGTGTCAGACAGTATAATGGTAGTGATCTCTACCAATTTATTGACTATATTTCATGCTAGCTAATGAAGATGTGGGCACTTTTTTGTATTAAAATATTCTATTATGAAACTTTAGACTTTTTCCTTAACTTTTAAGGATAGACATGACGAATAATTGCCAAATTGCACTTAAGTCAATGTTCAAGATTAGTTAGATATAAATTAGAGCATTCCTTATCTAAAACATTCCTTATGCATTGTAAGAATTGTCTGGTCTAAATCAAAAATAGCTTTTGCTTACTGTTTCTGAACTCACCATCCTTTGTTTTTTAAGTGATTAGTGCACATGCATTTATACATTTTAAAAAATTCTGAAGCAAAGATTTAGGGCTAGTTTTAATTGATTACAGTGTAGTGGTTCAAGAAGCTATACTAAATTGTTCTCTGATTCCACCTATAGTTTGGTGAAGTGAATATATGGAGGTGCTTTACACCTAGTCAGATCATTGGTATATCTAACTTGCACACACAAACATTGTGAAGCTGCCTTATACTGACTCAGACCATTGGTTTATCAATGTCAGTATTGTCTACTCAACAGGATTTCAAGTAGAGGTCTTTCATATTATCTGATCCTTTTTGGGAGCTCAGTTTTGGTTACTTTAACTGACAGTAGGACGTTAGGGTCTGAGAGAAAGGTGTTTCCCAACACCTGTTACTTGTTCACAAACTGGACATGACAGGGATTGAACCTGGGATCTGTGTGCAAAACATGTTCTACCACTGGGCCACAGTGATTACATGAAGCTGCCTCATATTGAGTCAGACCATTTGGTCCAACAAGAACTGATTCATCTAAGACTGACAGTGGGGTCTTCTACATTATCTACTACCTCATCCTTTCAACTAGAGATGATGAGGATTAAATTTAGGAACTTCTGAATGCTAAGCAGATGTTCCGCCACAGAGACATGCCCACTCCTCAGTGATTCCTCTTCAGTTGCTGCCTACTTTTTCCCAGGTCTAATTCAAGGTCAGCACCAAGGCTATTCTCACACCGAGATTTTTCCATGCTTCAGCCACTCAGCTCATGTTTCCCCCACCCCGCCATGTGAAGTTGTGTTTAGTTGATGCACAGATCATTCTTTCCTCAAAAAAATCTGCTTTATTTTAAATCTGGGTAAAAATTGCCTCTGGCAGGACCCTATTGGCACCGGCAGTTTTTGTTTGTTTGCTTGTCTGTCTGTAAGGGAAACAGTGGAGATGCTAGTCAATTACTGTTTCATTGGTGATGTCTGCAAGGGTGCCCTCCCTCACAGGAAGTAGCATAAAAGAAGAGAATCCTTTGCAGTTCAGCCTGCCTTTTAGATGGGAGGCAGAAAAGGCATGGAAGTTTATTTTTTTAAGGTTTTAAAAAGGTATTGTATTATTGCTATTTTTATGCAGTAACTGCACTCATGCTTCTGGGGGTTTCTTTTAAAAACAAAAGAAACACATGCCTTTTAGACAAGGAGAGGGAGGGGATCTTCTGGACATATCTCTGTGAATATGTGGAGATTATTTAAGAAATGATTTTAAAAGTATGCAGTGTTTCCTCTTTTGGATGTCACATCTTAACATAGTGAGAGTGTTTGAACATGTTAGTGAAGCTGACAGCAATGCTGTTAGGAGTTTAGATTCTTGATGCTCAAGGCAGAATGGTCAAAGCTGAGACACCAGACTTAGATGCACTCCTGCCCTTCAGGAATCAAGTGTCACACCAGTAGAGAAAATTGACAGTATCACGGGGGTGGAAGTACCTTTAAAGGGTAGCTACGGAGACCTTTTCCAGGTTTCCACCTGTCGAATGTCAGGTGGTAGGAGCACCTGAAGCAAAGCCTCCCATGATGACCAGAGTGGACAGATGGGTTCATATAAGAAAAGGCAGTTCTTAAGGTATGCTGGTCCCAAGCCATATAGAGTTTAAATACTAGCACCTTAAAAATAGCAGCGCACATACCTGAAGGGTGGCCTCTTGCTGCATATTCCTCTTTGACAAGTTTAATTTCCCCAGCAAGACCTACTGTATGTGCCTCTTATGTCTAGGTTGTTCTCTGTAATAAGCTAGGTTTGGGCTCCCCCCCCCCCAGTTACATTGGCTATTCCTTGCATTTGGAACTGATTCCCTGACGTGGGGTAGGGGGGCTTCTACCCTCTTGCTTTTTTCTGGCAAGACTGTAAAACACAAAGATTTCACTGATACTTTAGTGCAGTCTGCGTAGCCTAAAGAGAATATCTACAAAGAGTAATTTTAGTGTTTTTAATTATGTAATTTTATATGGTCTTACTGTATTTTACTGTTAACTACCTGGAGTCCAGACTTGATCAAAAGAAAAGTAGGCATCTAAATATTTTAAATAAATTTAAAAAAATAAAATCCCAACACCAGCAGTGCTGATCATATAAGTCTATTCTTCCTTCTGCCTTTCTAGCATTTTTTGTACTAGGTAGTGTTAATTGTACACGGTACTTTATTTTGTTTATTTAATTAAGCCATTTATTTGCCACCTTTCCACCCAAATAGAGTTCCCCAGGATGGCAAATATCAGACATGAAAACACTTAAAACAATAAGAACATAGGCATAAAAAGACACACACAACCAGGGTGGAAGGCCAGTAAGAGTTTACTGTTGGTATGCCAAGTGAAACATGTCATCACTTGCTTGCATAATATAATGACAGAGAGACAAGGGAGACAAGTGAATCTTCCAAAACTTTGGTGCCACAAGTGAGAAGGCCCTTTTCCAGCATGCCGCCTGTCTAATCTCAGATGGTGAGGACACCCAAAGCAAGGCCCCTGAAGATGACCAAAGTGTTTGGGTAGGTTCATATGAGAAGTGTATGCTGGTCCCAGGCCATATAGGGCATAAAGATCATTACCAGCATGTCATGGGCCTTGGTGGAGAGCAAACTCAACTCCCTTGCACTGACAGGTACAGAGGAGTTGGAAGCTTTTATGTGAACATAATTTTCAGTTTGAAAGAAATTGCAAAGGAAAAGAGATAGTAGAAGTGCACAGCTCAATACATGGCTGGTGGGGGGTGGTGGTGACAGTTGTCTGGCAAGTGGACTTGTGAATGGGAAAAAAACCCTTGTTTTTAAGCTGCAGGTTTTGTGGGTTAAGAAATTTAAAATACCATACAAAGCAGACTTAACTGGGGTTAGAAGAGGGGCAGCAGAGAGCCAGTTTGGTGTAGTGGTTAAGAGTGGTGCTTCTCTAATCTGGAGAACCAGGTTTGATTCCCCACTCCTCCACTTGAAGCCCCCTGAGTGACATAAGCATAAGAACATAAGCAAAGCCATGTTGGATCAGGCCAGTGGCCCATCCAGTCCAACATTCTGTCACACACAGTGACTTTGGGTCAGTCACAGCTTCTGGGAGCTCCCTCAGCCCCATCCGCCTTACAGGGTATTTTGTTGTGGGGATAATAATAGCATACTTTGTAAACCACTCTGAGTGGGTGTTAAGTTGTCCTAAAGGGCAGTATATAAATCAAATGTTGTTATTGTTGTTATTATTATTATAGCACAATTGGGTTTGGAGATGGCACTGTTGGGCGTTCTATATTTTTAGTGGGTTCATTTATAGTTTTACATGAGGTAGATACTCGTGTAACTACACTGTTTGCTAACTA
This sequence comes from Eublepharis macularius, assembly GCF_028583425.1. Taxonomy (NCBI): domain Eukaryota; kingdom Metazoa; phylum Chordata; class Lepidosauria; order Squamata; family Eublepharidae; genus Eublepharis; species Eublepharis macularius. The sequence continues at coordinate 124,726,408 of NC_072792.1, forward strand.
TTAGATTGTTGTTGACTATTGCAGCATGGGCTTCAAAAACTGTTCTTTAAAACTAATGGGCTTCTGAATATACTTTGGTTACTCAAAGTATAATCCCTTCATTCATTCATTCATTCATTCATTCTCTCTCTCTCTCTCTCTCTCTCTCTCTCTCTCTCTCTCTCTCTCTCTCATTACCTCGTAATATAGATATGTATGTATCTTTCAGTTGGGTTCTCATTTCTTCAAGAATTTATACTGGGAAAAAAGTACTTCTTGGTACCTGATAGTAATATTGTATTTTCTTCTTTTTATCTTACTAGTATTATCTCATGACAATTTGAATTTAGAGCTAAAATTATTTCCTTTAAGTTTTTTAAAAGCAAGGTTAATAAATGTACTGCTTGCTACGTCTTTGCTGTTGAAATTGCAGCATATGATGTGATACTTCATCTATCAAGACCATCTATTTTCTTGAACATAAACTTTTCAGTGTAATATGTTTGGAAACTTTAGATAGGGAACTAGGTGGTGCTGTTCTTTCATCTTTGTGTATTAGCTGAGCTCTTCTGCCTTCTTTTGAACATGGTTTTCTTTTCTAACTAGAAATTCAGCGACCCTTTCCTTTTTTGATTAAGGACGTAGATCTGATTTTTGCAGATGTAGCTTATTAACTACTTGAGCCATATTGTTCTTTTTCTTTGTAAACATTGCCTTTAAAGATCAGCTTGACATGGGAAAACACAGCAGTTGCTTCTTTTAGGTGGAACCAGGGGCGAGGTCAATTCAGAAACAGAACTGGAGTTTATCTATATTAGTATTGCATATTTTTAAATGATCTACGTTGGAAGAAATCTATTAATAAGCCTGTGGATATGGCCTGTTATGCGTTTGTGTTATGTAACTACTAGCAATCTTAAGTGCTTTATAACTATATCAAGACAAATTAATTGCAGACTGTACTGATGGTGTGAAAATGTTTATGAACTTATGTTCTTGTTTGTATATATTTAGATTACAAATTCCTTGAGGTAGGGAGGTGTATTTTGTTTCTTATGTGGTCCTGTAAAGTGCTATGCAAACAGAGTATGTATAAATATTGCGTGTCTTATTTAGTACCAAAAATGTCAAATTTGTCTTAAACCAAAAAAAAAGGATTAACTTACCACAAATATCTAGTTTGTCAAAGAAATGCAAGCAGAGAGCTGAAGAACTACATAAATGTCAGTTTCAGTCCAGAATATGTAATAAAATATCTTTACTGTCAAATTACATTTTGATAAAACTCCTGAGTTAACTTAGGTTTTCCCCCAAGACAATAGAAAATCGTGACCTTTTCAGGGTTCACTTTTTAATTGTGGTTCATTGGTTTTAATTAAATTGAACTCCAAGGTTTTCAGAGCTAATGATGATGACAACTGGTATCTCCTGTTTATTTCAAAAATTAGTTGTTTTGCATTAATTTTGTATTATAGGTGACATTCTGTGCTATATGTGACATTTTAGATAGTTTCACATAAAAAAGAGGGGTGAATATTTTGAGAGAGACTAATCAAAATCAGAACAGACCCTGATCATGAGTGTAATTATTGTAACTAATCCTAACAGGATAAATTTCATTGAGATATAATAATGGATGATAATTAATTCTCTGGTGCCTTGCTATCCCAGTTTTGTTTCAGTTCTATTACTGAATGGCTACATGTATCTATCCTTTGGCCCCAGTAGTATCACCCAGAGTGCAAATTGGCACCACAAGGGTCACCTTTTATACACATGATCTATTCCTGTAGATTAAGGTCTCATAGGCTCCACAGCAAGCATTATGACGGGAACTTTTACTCAGAATTGGGGAATAACAAACCACAGTTATGCTTGATAATGGAGTTTTATTACTAACAAATAGACAAACAGGAATAACTATAAAATGCAAACAAAAAAGTACTGTACAATAAACTCATAACAGAAAAGAGGAATGTTAACATAGACACTCTCAATATCCAGGCTCACAAACATACATGAAGAACATTGCTAACATTGACTATCATAAATGATCCTAATATCCTAATGTATGTGTATGTGTATGTGGGTGTAGTAATAAAAATATACAACCTGTTCTGGAGAGTGCTTTTCCTAGTTTATGACGTCAGAAGCTCTCAGTGGGTGCAAATCAACAGAGGTGTGTGGACTGACCAATAGATTAAAGCCTTAACAAACTTGTGTAGATGCAAAATGCACCTTACACCTATTTTGCATTCTGTGCAGCACATTGCATATCAGTGCACCAAGCAGGCACTCACTTGTTAGGAGGTCTTATACTAAAATATGCATGCATGATGTGCAATCTGGGGTGATTAGTGCAGATGCTTAGTATGTGTCTTACTCTGGAAAGTGTCTTGCTAGATAATTCTAAAGTTGTTAGAGGTGCAGTGGGAAAATTAGGGAGTGCATGATTGACGTATGGGGATGTCAAAGAGGAGACAGAGATATGGATACAGAGATTAATGGGAGGTAGGTTTCCATGATCAACATCCTTATCTAAAAGGGACAAAATTTGAATAACAGTATTGGTTGAATAGGATACCATAAAGTGTACCATGGAGAATAAAGGAAACAGGCTTGTTGCAATTTGCTTGTCGCTTTAGGATCGGTCACACAATTAAGTCCAGGGTAATAGAATTGTGGGGACTTGATAAAGTGTAGATGACTGGGGAAGGCAATGGTAAACAACCCCATAACAAAAAGTCTGCCAACAAAAAAACGTCGTGGTGCGACGCCCCCCCCCCCCCCCATGGGTCAGTAATGACTCGGTGCTTGTACAGGGGACTACCTTTACCTTACCTTAATAAGACTGTAGTAAATTAACTAGAATAAATTAAAAATCTAAAACTAATAAGGGTAAATGGATAGACATTCTATTTGGTGATAGCATTGGATCCACAAATTGAGGTGAATACAACCAGGATGCTAAGACTATAAAAGAGTGTGTGAGGCAATAATTTGGGATGGATTGGCAGAAAGAAGTCTGTTTATCTCATGCTATGAGATTTTCATGCAAAGAGTTAATGTTTGCAGAGTGCTGTACCTTTACCCAGACCCTTCCAGATTCCAAAATGCCTTAGGGGATTTTAGGATTACAGATACATGCTCCACAGAAGCTGCTGTAGGCGTGTGGAACACAAAGCTCCTTATAGCTATTGACACCATTGCTCCTTGTCAACCCCTCCGGCCCTTGGGATGGAAGTGAGCACCATGATTTACCACGGAGCTGGCTGATCTGAAGAGGGATGGAAGATGTCTAGAAAGACACTGGTGAAAAACTCGCGTGGAAGCTGATAGAACTTGCTCTAGAACGCAATGGAGGATCTGTGAAACAGAAATGAAAGCAGCAAAGAAACATTACTTCTCGGCAACCATTGCGTTGGCTAGTTCATGACCGTCCCAATTGTTCAGGGTATCCAGACACCTAACCCCTAAATCTGAACCTTTACAGTCTCAAGAACAGACAATTAGCTGTGAGGCTTTTGCTAAGTTTTTCGCGAATAAAATAGCATGAATGCGCTCTGATCTGGATGTTAGCTGCAATACAAACGAGACAGAAGAAATGCTTAATACAAATGAGATAAAAGAAATGCTTAATACACCATCTAGCTTATATTTAGACTGCTTTGAACCAATTACCATGACAGACCTTAACAGGATCCTGGCATCTGTGCAAGCCACTACTTGTGTGCTTGATCCTTGCCCATCTTGGCTGTTAAAATTAAGTAAAGATCAGATAAGTGAACCACTGAGATCTATCGTAAATCAGTCTCTAGCTCAGGGCACCTTCCCCTAGCCGCTCAAACAGGCCGTTATTCTTCCGCTAATTAAAAAAAACATCCCTAGACAAAACTGATGAGGCCAATAATCGCCCAATATCTAATCTGCCCTTTCTGGGCAAACTGATTCAGAGGGCAGTAGCTGACCAACTCCAGTCCTTCTTGGATAACTCTAGTGCTCTGGACCCTTTCCAGTCAGGTTTCAGACCAGGGCATGGGACAGAGACAGCACTAGTAGCATTAGTGAATGATCTCCATCTGACTATAGACGAAGGCCATGCCTCCTTATTGCTCCTCCTGGATTTGTCTGCAGCCATCCTGTTGAGGTGTCTAGAAATAGAAGTGGGCATCAAGGGATGTGCCCTGGACGGGTTTAAATCATTTCTCATGGAACGGACTCAAAGGGTTGCCATTGGAGATCAGCTATCTCCGGAATGGGAACTATTGTGAGGGGTTCCACAGGGCACAATCCTATCTCCCATGATGTTATTCAACCTCTACATAAAACCTTTAGGAAAACTCATTCACAGCTGTGGAGTTGGGTGCCATCAATATGCGGATGACACTCAACACTATATCTCGCTATCCAGGTCCCTGCAGGATGCAGTAGAAATCTTAGATTAATGCCTGACAGCTGTGGTGAAATGGCTGAAAAATAACAAATTGAAATTAAACCCAGACAAGACAGAAGTGATGCTTGTTGGGAAGTCAGATATCCTGAAAGACATTGTACTCCCCACTTTCGATGGAGTTCGTCTGACCCTTGTAGAGTAGACATGGGCACAAAATGGAAAAAGCTCCAAACAAGAGTTTTGTATTTCGTTGTGACCCATGAATTGTGAATCATGAAACTTCACAAAATTGACACGTTTGCCAAAAAGATTCATTAGTTTTGTAATTTGTCAGAACCTGGGGCATTTCAACAGACCCCTTCATACCCGGAGATGCCAATCTTGCAAGGAGACTTCAGCAGGCTCTCCTCCACCCACCCTCCCTGTTTGCAATACATTGATCAGGAAGGGTGGGAAGGGAACTGCTGCCAGAGTGCTGGATCAGAGGAGGACGAAGGACTGGCCGTGATTGAGCTGGGCCAGGAAGACAGAGTGAGGGGTGGGGTGGAGGAAAAAAGGCACCCTCACCACCTCCCAAGTCAGCTGATTCCACCTTTGAACTACTCTGATTGTGAAAAAGTTTTTCGTAATATCTAGCCGGTACCTTTCTGCATGTAATTTAAGCTCGTTGCTTCGAGTCCTATCCTCTGCTGCCAACTGGAACAGCTCCTTGCCCTCCTCCAAATGACAGCCTTTCAAATACTTAAAGAGAGCAGTCATGTGCCCCCTCAATCTCCTTTTCTCCAAACTAAACATTCCCAAGGCCCTCGGCTTTTCCTCGTAAGTCTCAGTCTCCCGACCTCTGATCATTCTTGTCACTCTCTTCTGCACCCTCTCAATTTTCTCCACATCCTTTTTGCATTGAGGCCTCTAGAACTGCACACAGTACTCCAGGTGCTGCCTGACCAAGGCAGTATAGAGAGGGACTATGACCTCCTGCAATTTCTATGCAATGGCCCTTTTGATACAACCCAAGACTGAGTTTGCCTTTTTATGCCAGTGCATCACACTAACTGCTCATATTTAGTTTACAGTCCACTCTTACTCTAAGATCTCTTTCGCATACTCTACTTACCCAGAAGTGTATCCCCCATCCTGTATTTGTGCTTCATATTTTTGTGGCCCAGATGTAATACTGTGCACTTATATGTGCACCCTGTTCATAATTGCCCACTTCTTCAGGTCTTGTTGAATTTTAACTCTTATCTTCTTGGGTGTTGCCACTCTTCCCAATTTGGTATCATCATCAGATTTAATGAGTAGCCCATTTACCCTTTCATCCAGATCATTGATAAAAATATTGAAAAGCACTGGGCCCAAAACCAAGCCCTGTGGCACCCCACTGGACACCTCCCTCCAATCTGATGAAACACCATTGACCACCACTCTTTGGGTGCGGTCCTCTAACAGTTCCCTATCCACCGAACTGTCCTATAGTCAAGTCCGCAGTCTTCCAGTTTACCCATTAGAATGTCATGGGGAACCTTATCAAAGGCTTTACTCAAATCCAGGTAAATCATGTCGACAGAGTTCCCACGATCCAGTAAGCTTGTCACTCGATCATAGAAGGAAACCAGGTTGGTCTGCCAAGATCTGTTGGGGACAAAACCATGTTGACTACCCCGGATCACTAAGTGGTCCTTCAGATGCTTACAGATCGATCCCTTTAAAATCTCCTCTATCTTCCCAGCAACAGAAGCCTGCCTGAGTAGGTCAGGAGAGCTCCCACGCTCTTGGCTTCCTGCAAACAATGCAAACCTGAATTATTCAAAAAGGATTTCTTACTCAGATAAGAGGGTGGTATTGTAGGGAGGGGATCTTGGATGTTTTGCTAATTGGAAGGCAGTATTGTAGGGACGGGGTCTTGGATTTCTCCAATGAGTTGGTAACTATGGGCTCCACCATTATGTTTCTTTACTTATTATCTCTTGCTTTAAATATACTCGTATATACTGCTTGTGCTTCATGTTGTCTAATGTCAATCCTAGAATTGATTATGTTCTGTTTCAGCAATCCTTCAACCCTGTATTGGATCCTTGCTAATGCTATGTCTCTGTAAACTTGTATTCATCTACCCTATGATGTTGTTTATGGAAATGTCCTTGACATTGTATGGAAATGCCTACCGTTGTCCTTGCTACTGATTGTACTGATCTCTCACTATGTAATACACTTTGAGTCTCAGTGAGAAAGGCGGACTATAAATGACATAAATAAAAATAAAATAAATAAATAGCCCTTTGTAGCTTTAATGGAAGCTTGAGTTATTTCATTCTCTGTGGCTGTTTGTGCTTACTAGGCAGCCATGGAAAAGATTTTTTAAAATGACTAACTAGCAATCAGGCTGAGTACAGAGAATGCTGGGATAAAGACAGAAGTTGAGGTTCTGCCCACTATTAGGTTACTGTCTTTGCACATTGCAGGAGCTCAGAAGCAAGGGCTAAAAATCAAACCAGGTAAGAAGTGGGAAATCAGAGGTAAGAGAGATGTTTTGATCTTATGTGTGAGATAATTACTAATTCAGGATCTGAGAACTATCTACATGTTTAATTTTATGTAAAGCATTAAGCAGCCATGCCTTTTCCATAGTATCCTTCTCACTCCCAGTTTATTATTGGTTCAGTTTTGGAAAAATACAAGCATGTTTACAGGAAAAGAAGTGAGTGGGGTAAGACTGTTTTAGATAAAACTGGAGTTCATGGGTGAGAGAAGCTATACCATTGCCCAGTCCTGCATGTTGGACAGAAGTTTTTATGAGTGGGAGAGAGTGGTAAAGTGAACTGTACACAGATTGGTGTGTGTGTGTACAGATTTAGGTCCTTTTTCTGATGACCTCCATTTTTAAAGCCTTCAATCTTTGTTACATACCCTATTTGAGGATCCTAGGAAGGAGAAAAAAATCCCATTTGCCAATGTATGCCTCATATTGCCTTGTGTAAGGGAGGGATTTTAATGTCTCTACACTGGGTAAGTTTTCCTCTTATTTTCTTGCAGTTTGGCTGGTACAATATTTGAAAGAGAATTGGAGGCTATTAGAAAAAATAAATCAGAATAAAATTCAACTTAAAGTTGCTGTGCATATCTAGAAAAAAAGTGAACATAAGTATATTTTCAACAAAAGTTTTTTTTAACCAAGGCAGAGTCAGGCAGAAAATTGTAATCAATATTTCTCTGCTAAAAAGGCAGATCAAAAACTACTTGTAGTAACCCCTACCCCTTACACAGTTTTTCTCCCCATTGGATTTTGTACTTTTTTTTTAATTGAGAGAAATGAAAAAGTTACTAAAATCATTCTTTGCTGTGGGTTGGGGTGGTCAGAAGTGAAACTGATCAAGACCCTCTTGCAATGCTGAAGTAATTTTCATTGCAAATCTATACACATTTTCAGCCAGTGGCATGGATTTAGCTGCTGTGAAAGGATCTCTTGAATGCTGGTGTAATTTTTAGAATAGGCTATCATCTGTAAATACACTCAAGAACTGTACTTAGAAAACAAAGGTGGAAAAGGGCTTATTCCATAGTTGTATGATTTCTAGAAGTATCTTACTGAACAATTTTTAAGTCTACCAATGTTCTTGTGGAATAATCTTACCTGGATTCTAATTCATTTTCAATATATTCCTTTAGAAGTGTTCAGTTCTGAAAGTCTTTTCTAGAAAAAGCATAAAATGTCCATAAAACCAAGAAAATAAAGGAATTTTATTATCTACCCTAGTGCTCATTCTTATTTGTTTGTAGAGGGGAAATAATATTCTTCGATGTGTTGAGACAATATTGTGACTTTTTAATTGCACTTTTGTGGACTTTATTAAAAAAAACCTTAATTTTTATATCTCAGATTTATGCTTTGGTTGGAAGGCATACTTGGCTTCACTGTGGAATTAATTTAAACTGCTGCTGAATCTCAACTTTTTCAGTTGTTTAATGGCGGTGTTAGTCTACCTACTTTAAATATTACGGTGTTACATGTCTAATGTTAGATAATTTTTGACAGTAAATTTTGTGTGCAACCTTCGTTTTTGCTCTGCCATCATAGCAGGAAAACTGTGATTAGCATAATATTTTTTTAATCTTATAGGCATTTTGTATTGGTATGAAGAGAAGTTGTACATTTGTGATTTGGCTGGTGGGTGTAAAATAAATATGTATTGAGGATTAGACATGGGCACAAAAGGAAAAAAAAACCCGAACAGGCTGTTCAGTGTTCGTTTGCGACGACAAACATGAACAGCCGACGAGTCCCGAACATGTCCTGTTACCGAACGTGTTTGGTGTTCAGTGTTCGTCGGTGCCAGAGCAAACCCGTTAGCACTTACAGAGCTCATATTCACAGGGAATGTACAGCAGGCTCTTTTCCAGGCACCACCCAAGTTTGGTCAAGATTGCAGTATGGATCTCAGTTATACATTCCCAAATTCGATGCCCGCAGGAAACTCCCAATCAACACAAATGGAGCCACCCTCCCCAGTTCATTTGTGCCCCGTGCGGTGGTCCTGAAGGCATGCCACCTCCCTTTGCGGGGGTGGGGGGTCTGGCCTTTGGCTGGCGGCACCTCCCATGTGCCTGCCCACCAGGCCTCCGGGTCGGAGGCGGACAACACATTCTGCTTGTGCAGCAAGGCGGGTGAAGAGTGTGGCTGCCGGGCCTGGTGGGCACGGGGACACGGCGTGCAACCTGCATCTCGCAGGTGAGGGGTCTGGCTGCTGGCCAGTGGCACCCCCCATGTGTCCGCTCGCCAGGCCTCTGGGTCGGAGGTTGACAACACATTCTGCTTGTGCAGCAAGTTGGGTGAATAGTATGGCTGCCGTGCCTGTCAGGCACGGGGACATGGTAGCGTACAACCTCCATCTCGCAGGTGGAGGGTCTGGCTGCTGGCCAGTGGCACCCCCCATGTGTCTGCTCGCCAGGCCTCTGGGTCAGAGGTGGACAACACATTCTGTTTGTGCAGCAAGGTGGGTCAAGAGTGCGGCTGCCAGGACTCGTGGGCACGGGGAGGCGTTGGCATGCCACCTCCCATCTCGGGCAGGGGTCTGTCTGCTTGCCGGTGGCACTCTTCATGTGCCCGCCCGCCAGACCTCCGGGTTGGAAGTGGACAACACATTCCGCTTGTGCAGCAAGGTGGGTTAAGACTGTGGCCACCAGGCCTGACGGGCACGGGGAGGCGGTGGCGTGCCACCTCCCATCTTGGGGGTGGGGGGTCTGGCCACTTGCCGGCGGTATCCCCCATGTGCCCACCCGCCAGGCCTCCAGTTTGGAGGCGGAAACCGCATTCAGCTTGTGCAGCTAGGTGGTTGATGACTGCAGCTGCCAGGTGGTCAGGGAGAGGGGGATGCAGGGGTTCCAGCCGCGGTGACCAGCTGCACCTGGAAGATCCTGCGATGATGCTGGGAAGACCCTGATCCATCAGTGGCTGCTGTCTTGACCCACCTCCCTGCCATCACAGAAAGGAGAGGACAGGGCAGTGCAAGTCTTGGGGAAGGGACTCGTGGCAGTACCCGAGAGGGAGAGGAAGAAAGAGGGAACAAGAAGTGGTCAGGGTGGGAGAGGGGGACCCAGGGGTTCCGGCCACAGCAACCTGCCACACCTGGAAGATCCTGCGAGGGGAATGGGAAGACCCCAATCCGTCAGCAGCTGCTGGCCTCACCCACTTCCCTGTTTTCATTGAAATGATGGGATGGGGCATTGCAAGTGTTGGGGAAGGGACCACTGGCAGCACCCATGAGACCTGACCAGATCAGGCAGTGATAATAATGTGAGCCCTCAGCCGAGGTGCCCACTGAGCTTGGCCCCAGAGCCTGGCAGCAGCCCCGGAACCAGAGGCTGAGGCCACAGCACTAGCCCAGCACTCCCAGAGACCTGACCAGATCAGGCACTAATTATCAGGGTGAGCCCTCAGCCGCGGTGCCCAGTGAGCTAGGCCCCAGGGCCTGGTAGCAGCCCGGAAACCTGAGGAGATAGCTCCCTATCCCACCCACCATACACAGGAAAAAAGCCCAGCTCCAATGCACTCTCCCACTCTCTCCTCCCAAACGCTATTAAGAACTCTGTCCCACTCCACTGCTTGCTGAAAGTGAAACCAGAACTCGGAGCTCAGTGCCCTTTTATAAGCTGAGGACTGATGCGGGAGGCCTGTGGTTGGCAGTCAGAACTGTCTAACAGGGTTTGCAGGGATGAGATTGGAGTTCCCATGGCCACAGAACACCCCCCTCCTCCCTCCCTCCCCCCTGGTGTCTGCTCCCGCGTTACCAATTTGCAGCTTCACGCTTGGAAGGAAGACCTGCCCATCAAGCTGAGTTGGCCTTTGATTGGGATGTCCGGGGCAATAGAGGGACTGCAGACAGAATTCAGGCACTCCCCCCCTCCGTTGCCGAGGCAATTGATTGAAGGAACCTGAGTGTCTAGCTTCCCGAACGACGGCTGAGCGCAACGAACAAGGCTTGTGTCGACCGCCTGTTCGGCTGGAATGGCGCCTCACGAACAGCCTGTTCGCGAGCAGCCAAGCGGCATGTTTGTGGGGTTTTTTTGTTTGTAATGCTATTCATGCCCATGTCTATTGAGGATGTACAGTTGGATAAGGAAGATCCTGTATAAATCATGTCCTTTGTTTAATATAGTTAATCTGACCAGCAATTTCAGATATTCAGTAAAAATTGAAATTGTCTGATCTTATTCTGATGCCTTATTTGCTTTCAGTTTCTTTTCCCAAAAAGGCAGAGTGACTTAGGAGAAATTTGTCGTTCAACCAGATAAGTTAGCAGATTTCCTGTTGAATAGAATCATCCTAATTGGTGTTAATTTCCACTTTCTGCCAGTTGCTGCATCATAGTGACTTTGAGAGGACTTTTAAAATTCCTTATCAGTACAGAATCTAACCCCTGTTGTTTCTTGGCTTACTAGGCGTGGTTGAGCTTATTTATATCCAGTGACAGGGCAGCAATGGGTGACTGGTGTGACAGGCTTAGTTTTCTGTCATTGTGATAGGTATATCACTTGCCATGCAGGTAAGTAGAGGATCCACATATCACTGATTAGGGTCTATTGTGATTATTCATTTTCTTGAGTTTCCTTTGTAACAGCTAGGGTTGCCAGGTCTCTCTAGTCTCCTGGCAGGGGACTGTGAACCCTGCTCTCACCCTCTGTGGTGTCTGGTGGCCCTTCCTTGCGTGTGCGCTATGCACACATGCGCGCGCCAGTATGCATGATGAAGGAAGTGACGCCATTACACATGTGCTCCCACGCCAAAGGAGGATTGGCAGCTGAATCCCCCCGTAGACCCGATCTGGCCCCATATGGGCCCATTGCGGGGTGCAGGGGTGTGCCGTGCTGCTGGGGGGCATCCTGGGAGGCATGCCCCCCTCTGGCCAGGTAAGTGGGGTTGGGGGGGGAGAGGAGGTGGGAACAGGGGATCCCCTGCCCTGTGCAGGGGATTGGCAGCCCTAGTATCAGCCCATTATACATGTAGTCAGAAAGGCTTTAGATACCTGCAGAACTGTCTGCGTGGAACTGAATGAAAATCCCATCTTCTTAATAATAATCTTTTCCTCTTAGCGTAGCCAAGGCACAGTGCAGAGTTGAACTTCTGGGCATATTAGAAAAAAGAAAAAGATGGTACATTAGTCCATTTTTCTCCACACAGTTGCGGGCTCATAATAACTTACAAAATACACCACCACCACCACCCACTGCCAGAAACAGAAAACAAAAATATTTGAACCTAAGTTAACAAATCTTCCATTATCAAACTATTTTACAGGGAGGTGAGGTGACGGGTAGACTAGGTGGTAGCAGCTCTGCCCTTGATGGCAACAGTCGTTATCTTCAAGCGGGTGCTACCTTCCTCCCAAGAAATACCCTTCTTTTCAACTTCCAGGGGCTGGAGGGGAGGGGCAGACCAGGTGGTAGTAGTTCTTTGCTCAATGGCAACACTCACTTCTCTATATAGCAAGCCAGTTTCCATTATCCTACAGTCATAGTCTTCCATTGCCTGTCCCATCTCTTCTTGCCAACAGTACACAGTCACTCTAGTCCTTTGGCCCTATGTGAAAATTTGTCCGAATCCTACTTCTTTCTTGGTTTTTCTTTTATGTGGTTCCTTAGCTATTTGCTACTCACTTTTATTTCATCAGCCTATTTTTATCCTACTTGGCTCTCATCAAATGAAGAAATCTAGCTTTAATACACTGTATCTCAAATGCCACTAAAGTGCATACATATACCTATTGGTGATGAGAATCTGGCATTTAAGTCACACCAGCTCATCTCTGAGTGTGTCAGCCAGTGAGTCATCAAATGAAAGGCACTACATTAAATAATCTTGGCACTGAAACATTAGCCAGCTGGACAACCTTAGTATTCACTGTTGACAAGCTAGAGGTTAGATAGGCATTTTCCCTCTACTTCCTGGACCTTCATTAAGAGATCTTGCTGCCATAAGGCAGATGAAGAACCTTTCTCCCTGAAAGCCCTTCATTATTATGTGATTTTTCAGATATTTCTTCTATGATTTGGGTATCTCTAATACTAAGAAACTATTTCTGCATCCGACGAGCAAGGCCCTACCAATCTGTACCGTTACCTCTAATTTCTTCTGCATAGTCACATTTATCTCATGAAGTTGATGCAAGTGGTGAGACTTCTTGCCTTATAAAAGAAAGGAGTGGCATTATTTATAGGACAATGATTTTTCTTCAACATGAACTTCCTTATGGGCTCCTCCAAGGCTATTTAATCTTTTATGTTGTGAATATAATGCTTGGTGATTGGTAGGCTAGTCACCTATACTTTAAGCCTTCTAAATGATTGTATCATGGTTGCGACTCCACCCTCCTTTATGTTGGAGGATCCCTTTGGACAGGATGGATTATATACTGAAAAACTTCCAACTACTTCATCTCATTTGCAGTACTACTTAACTTTGCTCTGATTAAATCCTGTGGAAAGCAGATTACAGATGATATTCAGGGAAATGGAATTGCTCAACACACTGTGTAAGCAGTCATCTCCATTCTCTGCCATATTTAATAGCTGTTTGATTGCTGCCTGTGATATAAAAATCACAGGGCCCCTGGATTAATGCAGCCTGATCTGCAGCAGGGGGAATTCCAGCTGGCACTGCTGAGTCCTGCCTGGGAGATTAAGGCATGAAAGGAATGTTCATACTAATGCAGAGGACTGAGGTAATTTGATTTACTGCCTCCCCAGCTGCGGGTGTGAGCTGTGATAAGAAAGGGTCTAAGAAAGGCTCTTGTTATGTCACCGCACTTAGCACATTCCAATATCCTCCTTCCATGATGAAATCCGCACCCTAAGATTGAGGATCAATCAACCAGCACTGATAAGTTTAATTTATCTCTGGGAACATGCATTTTCATATCTAAATTCATCAATCCAGCTCCAGGGAGATTCATTAGCAAACTGCCCCTTTGTAAGGCAGCAGTAGAGACTTTGCATTTCCTTTCACACACCCCGGCAGCAAGTAATCAAGGTAATCGCACCTTTGTAATTCCCAGAGACTGACCTTTACGACCTTTATTCCAACGACTGAGGGGGCTACCCAGCCTCAGGACACATTTCACCCTATAAGAACCAGGGCTCTTGCCCCATTCAAACTGTGCATGCTTACTAGATCCAAGTGCTGCTCCCTTGGGGTCACTTCCCTACATCTCTGGCCTAGAACACTGAATGTTTGAAGCTCTCTTCCTCTGCGGACTACTCTGTTGTCTGAGATTGGTAAATATACTCTCCCTCACTGTATTCCAATTTCTGGCTAGCTTCCTAGGACTGACTCTCTCTCTCTCTCTCTCTCTCTCTCTCTCTCTCTGTATTCCAACCATTTTAATTGCCTCTTTTGTGTATGTTGGTTTTCCCTCTTTAAATAAAAATACTCTGACTTAAAAGCACCAAGCCTTGTCTACTACCTTGGGAAAGGGACCCCATAAAAACAGGTGGAGTTATCCCATAGTTACCCTTCTCGTATAGCCTTGCTCCTTGCTGCTAATTCCACCCACTTATTCTCAAGGAGCCCTATTCCTGGTAATAACTGATCACTTCTCCGCATGATCTTGCCACACTCCTTACACTGCTTCCACACGAGGTTTGGCTGTGGTTTAGCATCCAAACCAGAGTGTGCTTATTTTGAAGCATTTGCCCAACTTTTTACTTTGATCCATGTTTTCCCCTGCTTTGCTGTGATTATTACAAACCGGGTTTGGAATGATCATTTAGGAAAGGTCATTCAGAGCATATTTGTATGCCATATAAATGAGAAGGTGCATACTTTTGTAGATTATGCCCATATCAGCATCATTTTTCTTGTCTGACTATACACCCCTCCTCCCTGTAGCTGCTGTTTTTCCACCACTGCAAGGATTTTTTTGTTTCTTTTTAAAACTGATAACTGAAATACTGTTATTGCTTTATAATAATTTATGCTAGTGAATGTCCAGGTTTGGGGTGTTGTTTTTTTTTATGCGAATCCCTAGACCTTTTTGTCTCTTATATCTCTGCTCAGATGGCCTAGTAGATAACTATCTTATATACTAATAGGCAAATGGTCCCAATCTTCAAATCCTTAAACCTGCAGACTAGGGCCCCTTGGGTACAAAGCAGATGTTTCTGCAATTGTGATGGACCCCCCCCCCCAAGTTGCAGAAAAATCTTAAAGGTTTAAAAAGTACATGGGGGATTAACCCCTCATTAAAACAAAGGTGTTTTCTACATATGTGTAGAAAATGCTCTCTCTTCTTCCTCCATTGTCGTCAGCAGCAGAGGCAGCGGATGGTGGGGAGGGGGAAAGGAGAGGCTTCTTGAATTCCTCCCATGATTCGCATGGGTCTTCCAATAACAGATACTATTTTACAGGACATTTTAGCTGTTTAAAAATTGACATGAGGTCCTGATTCAGATTACTGTACAAAATCACCTGTAAAATGGTAACACCAGTAAAGCAATGGCAGCGGTCAGATGGTGAGCTCTGAGGGAATGGAGGGAGGGGGAGGACAAGAGGAAGAGGCAAGGATTCTCCAAATGACCCAGACAGATTAAAAACACCCAGGAAAGAAGTGGCACAATGCCAGTGCAAGGGGAAGAAACTGGGAAGGGTTTTGGGTAGAGATGGGCATGATTGGCATTACGATAGAAAAATACCCACGATAATGGCGTTTGCGCGATCGGGACCCGGTGGATCGGTGCTGTCCACGGCCACCAATCCAGCGTTCGGTGGGGGGGCTTCATCGGGGCTTGATTCGGGCCATCGGGATCTGATCGGGACAATCAGGCGCCAGTAATCTATTCCTGGGGCAACGGAGCCAGGGGAATGCCTGAGCTGTGTTTGCCCTCCTTCTGTCGCCCTGGAAACCCGAATGGAAGCCCAACTTTCCTTGATTAGCAGGGCTTCCTTCCAACCACAGAGCAGCAACGCACTCACCAGTTGGGAGAAGAGACCCAGGGGAGGGAGGGGGAAGGGGGTGTTCTGTAGCCATGGGCACTCCAAACGTTTTTTGCTTTTTTTAAAAAACGGGGCTTTGTAGGAGGAATGGCTGTTTTTCTGTCTGTCACTCTCTGTTTTTAACCTGCTTTTAAAACACTGTATTTTGTGGGAAAACCTCATCCACGGCGCTGTGTGTGTGTTTAAAATATGCTTTTGGAAGACTGGCTGCTTGCTTTTAAAATCGGGTGGGGAGGAATGGAGGATTCTGTCCCTGCTTTTTTTAAAAAGCTGGCTGAAACATGTTGACGGGGTCTCTCTCTCTCTCTATTTGGAGAGGCAGGGACGGGTTAAAAACTTTCTCCCCCCTCTGCTCTAAGTGTGTGTGTGTGTGTGTGTTTGAACGTCCCCTCCCTGAGGGGAGGCAGCTTGTTGCTGGGTTAAAAACTCGCCCCCCTCTGCTCTAAGTATGTGTGAACGTCCCCTCCCTGAGGGGAGGCGGCTTGTTGCTGGGTTAAAATCTCCCCCCTGCTCTAAGTGTGTGTGTGTGTGTGTGTGTGAACGTCGCCTTCCTGTGCCTGCCGGGCCCAGTGGTCGCCGCCACCACCCACCTTCCCACATAGCTGGGAACAGCGGTGCACCCCTCTGCTTTGGCCTCCCTGATCCCTGATCCCCGGATCTGAAACGGGAGATGATCGGTGTGGATCGGTTACTTGGGGTCATTGCCAGCGCCTATCCCCGATCAGCTTGATCGGTAATTTTTTTTGGATCGTGCCAACCTCTAGTTTTGGGAGGTGGAGAAGCAACAGGCAATGATCTGTGGAGGGTAAGGAGAAAACACTCTCTCTCTTCCTTTCTGCTGGAATGTTCCCTTTACATTTTGGTCTACTGTAGTTCTATGGCTTAGGTGGGACTCCAGCTGCTCATTGTCATTCTCTGGCCAAAGTCACCTGCATTTCTATGGCACTCAATTGCTCTGCCCTAGAGAAGTGATTTATACTCAGTTGCTTCCCTCCCTTAAGTCCTGCTGATCAGCCTTTTTGCATTTTGTTTAGCCCACCAGTTAACATTCCTTTCTCAAACCCTCTTCTTTGTGCCCCTGCTTACAGAGGTAAGGTGGATAATGACCAGAGAGAAAGTTTTTGCGTTGGAAAATGCTCTCTTGACACATGCCTGGTGCCTGCCCTCTCATTTATGGACTAGGCCAAACTGTGTGTTTATTGAGGCTTTTAATTAAGGTATTCTATCTTCTTAAATGTTTTATAGTCTGGACCAAACCTGAGATTGGTCTTGTCAATGTTATTTTAGACTGCTTTGTGTACTGTTCTGCCCTGGATTACTTCTACTGGCCTTCTAGCCTTTTTATTGACTAGGATTGTTTTGTTGATATGTTTTTTATTGGTGTGTTTTTAAAATTGCGACAAGCTGCTATGAGAAGGTCAGGAGATGGCATGCAACTTTTCTAAATAAATACGTAAACAATTATCTGTGGTATGTTGTTTCTATGCAAAGTGAGCAATACTCACTCAAAAGCAGTTCCTACCAGCCTCCTAAAATAGTACAAACCAGAATACTTTATTAAGTACATTTCTATGCTACCTCTCCAGAGAGCCTGCCCTTTACCTGCTTTAATATTTGATCATGTACCTAATGATAAATCTGGTCCTTTGGTTGCAAATCAAAAAACCCACACACAAAGGCACACTGATTGGGGTGATATTTGTACAAATCAGGCTTAGTCTCCATGTTTATGAATCAAAAAAATACATTTTAAATTTTTTAAAAAAATTCGTATACCAGGGAAAAAACTGAGATCTTGCAACATAACTTGTGGGATCTCAGCTGCCACTTTTACTGCTGCTTAGCAGGTCTATAAACAAAGAGAACCATTAAGAGCAGTTGGAAAGCACTGATATCAGGTGGTGGAGGTGACAGAGGTAGGTAGAAGCTGCCAGGGAGAGTGGGACAGCTGCTGCTGGATGAGTCAGTAACACTTTGGGTGAAGCAGGCATGTGGGTGCATGTGGAAGTGACCAGAGAAACAGCAGGGTGGTGGGGGGAACACCCAAGTAGCCAGTTGAGGAAGTGGCAGTGTGGAGGAAATGAAGGGGAAAGAAGAGGGGGTGAAAAGGGAGGAAAAAGAGTAACAGAGCTGAGGGGACCAAAGTAGCAGTGGGGGACCAAGAAAAGGGAAGAAGATGGACAGTCTGGAGTAGAAGAAACAAGATGAAAGAATGTAGGATTAATCTTCCTCCATTAATTTTTCATTTAAACTGGTTCAGATATGGAATGTTAAAGATCACTTGAGCAACTAAGTGTCCAGTTGGCAGACATGTTTTCGTCATAAGGATGCTGCTGCAGTCCTTGCCAGGCACTGGTCCATCTTCAGTAGTGTTGTTACAGCAGCTGTTCTCTAGGATTTGGGTCTAAAGTTAGGAAAATAAACATTTATTTTATTTAATTTATAAACTGCCTCTCCACCATGTTTAGTGCTTGAGACAGGTTACAGCATACATATATAATAAATATTAAAGCAATAAATAAATAAATAATAAATACAAACATTAAAACCTATCGTACAATATTAAAATAAAAATAAACATTAAAAACCAATGACTACTGAGTACAAATATTAAAAACCATACATCTCAGAGAATAGCTCCATCACTAAATCTTACTCATGCCCATTGCCTATAATAAATCAATCATATAGAGTCAAGCCAATAACAATGTCAGAATCAACCTCCAAATGCCAGACAAAACATTTCTCATCAAATTATCATTCTGCTTTTGAGGTATGATTCCTCTAGATTTGTACCCTGACCTTCTTTTATTCTCCAAGGAAACATGTTCAGTACAATAACATTTCATGCATAATTGGCATTCAGACATGAAAGGCATTTTAAGATAGATTTGATAAACCTCCCCAGAGAGTGCCTTATCCTCATGAGAGCAGTTGTCAAATTTGTCAGACAATAGAAAAATAGGTATCACTACTGCATATTTATCTGTGACAGAATATCCACTTTATTTTTTCTTAATGATTGGAATAGAAAATAGAACATGTGTGCAAAAACAGTAGGTACAAAAATTTAACCTCATGGAATTAAAAAAAAGATTATTTCCAAAAGTAAAAAAAAAAGGACCACCTCTCCTTGCATGTTCTGTGTTAATGTTTATTTTGTAAAACTTTTGTCCTGCTTTGGTTTGTAATATGCTCAGGAGAAAAGCAGGCCTATAAACGTGCAGTACTAGTGATCGAGGACTAGTAAATTGAATGTTATAATCCTCTTGATAACATGTAGTTGCTGTGCTGAGTGAAGGGGGCAGTATGCAATAACCATGTGCATACACCTGAGGTGTGCGTGACTGTGAACCCTGGAAATTCTAATGGTCAGTTCATGCATCCTGGATCTGCACAAATATGCGTACACTGCCCCTGTTAACACGACATAGTGACCATAGGTACACACAGTTGTTTCCTGAAGTTGACCAACAGTTTTTTCTGAGCAAGAAATTATTCAGATGTTCAGGTCATAAAATCCTTGTGTGTGAGGCATAGCAACAGATAACATGGTTCTAAAAATAAGACAGTATTCTTGCATTCAGGAAACAAAAATCTCTGTTGGCCCTTTAGACTACTGTCAACATTTGTTGAAACCTGGGAAGTGACTTCTCCAAATGTCTGATGAATGACTTTCATACCCATATGTAAATTCTTACATATCATGGTGTGGTATTCACATCAGCATTTTTAGCTAGACCACCAGATTATGCAAATATATTTTCAATCTATCTTTAAATTAAATTTGAGATTCTTCATATTAAGAGCAAATAAAGTGGGCTAACAAAATTTTAAAGACTGAATTTGAAATAAATGCTCAGTGTAACCCTTCTGATCATTGCAGAAATGCTTTTTAAAAGAATTTTCTGCTGATTACACAATTTAGGCAATCTGCTATATTTTGTCATGCATAACTTTTATTTGTGGATAGAGAAACCACATAATTGATTAAGCTTCAGTCTTGGAATGAATACACAATTGAATTGACCCCTTCTGTGGTTACCTGTGCAGCATTCTATTTTATATAGAATATATGCTGTTGTAAACTTGAAGTATCTAAGAATCACACAATTGTATGGAGTCCTTATCATTAGCTGTATTTAATGTTTACACTGTGGATGCAATCTTATTGTGTATGACAGTAGAACAGAAGCATTTATATTCTGTGAATAACTGGGTAATGGTTTGATCCTTCCATTTTTGTATTGGGGCTACTAAGCAAAAATTAATTTGGCCTTCAGTAACTATTGTGAGATATATCTCTTGAGTCTTGAATTACTTGTGAGTTACTTTCATTCTCTAGAATATACATGAGATTGTTGTTTCTTGGCATTTTGAACTTTTAATTAGCATTAAATCTAACTAGATAATCTGGTCTGTTTTGAACTTTTAATTAGTATTAAATATGACTGGATTTCTTGTCTGTCCTCTCTCTGGGCATTCCGCCAGAGTTATATTCTGCCATCACTTAAAATAGGAAAGTGGTTCACATTTTTGGTATTGTTTCTTATATTCAATGTTTCTTATATTCTTCTGCAACTGAGACATTGATGCAGATAGAATTAGCAAGAAAAATTATGCCATACTTGGTCATTAGTATGTATGCTGCCATTTTCACATCACACAGATTGGATTGTGGTTTTGTACATTGTTAAGTGTCTTGATTGCCACCCTAGTCGGAATAAAGAGGCAGACACCAGATTGGATATAAGGGCCACTTTATTAACTATATACATCAACATGAAACACACAGCGGCAAGGGCCTAAAGCGGTACAGGTCAGGCCACGGTATCGCCGTAGATCACCGCCCTGACCTGTCTGGGCGAGCCCCAAAGCCCCGGGTGCGACCCATCCCTTGGATGGTGCGGACCCGGCCGGCCAGGCAACGTGGTCACCCCCCTGCCAAGCTCCTAACACCTCAGCCGTATAGCAGTGAGGTAAGGACTCGCAAGCTGGGGTTTTCAAAGGCAGCCTGCCCTCCAACTGGCAGCCATCAAAGCAGTACCAGCCCCTCAGGCGGGCCCCTCTTCCCACTAAAAGGGGAAGCGCCAAGGGTGCTCACCGGCCCGCACCCTAACTTAACCCCAAACCTGCCATAACCCAAGGGATAGCCTCACCCCATGCCAATTCCTCAATCCCATCAATTGGTGCAAGGTAGGCAAAAAACCCCCTCTCTACCTTGCCAATTTAAGAAAGGGGGGGAAAATTCCTACCTGACTCTGTCAACAGCAGCCGGCTAATCCTGCACCAATACAGGGAGAGGAGGGTGGGCCGAGCAGCTAACGGCGACTGAGGCTGGGCCGGGCAGAGCCGCTTTCGCGCTTCTGCTCTGCCCGCCCAGCCGACCAAATATGGAAGGAGGGCGGAGCTGGTGCTGCCTCGCTCCTTCCCGGGCGGCAATACCGGCACCCCGTCAAAGGCTTCCAGCCCACCGGGTAAGTGCCGCATTGCCACCCTAGTCGGAATAAAGAGGCAGACACCAGATTGGATATAAGGGCCACTTTATTAACTATATACATCAACATAAAACACACAGCGGCAAGGGCCTAAAGCGGTACAGGTCAGGCCACGGTATCGCCGTAGATCACCGCCCTGACCTGTCTGGGCGAGCCCCAAAGCCCCGGGTGCGACCCATCCCTTGGATGGCGCGGACCCGGCCGGCCAGGCAACGTGGTCACCCCCCTGCCAAGCTCCTAACACCTCAGCCGTATAGCAGTGAGGTAAGGACTCGCAAGCTGGGGTTTTCAAAGGCAGCCTGCCCTCCAACTGGCAGCCGTCAAAGCAGTACCAGCCCCTCAGGCAGGCCCCTCTTCCCACTAAAAGGGGAAGCGCCAAGGGTGCTCACCGGCCCGCACCCTAACTTAACCCCAAACCTGCCAACGCCACGGCCAAGCCTCTCCTTAGGCCTTGGCGCCCCACTGATAACCTAGAGCCAACTGTAGCCCTTGCCGCAGGTCGTCTAAAAATATTTGATTGCCCGCCTCCGAAAGGTGCACTCCATCGCCCCTGTAGAGGCCAGGCACCGTGGCCCTGAGTCTCGGATGAGGCAAGTACACTCCCAGCCCTCCTTCCAGGGCCTTCTGAATAGCCCTATTGGCTTTCATTCGTGCCCGCTCAATAGCCTGATGGCACCCAGCCTCCCTCCAAACCACACGAGGAACCATGGCTGACCAAATTATCAGTACCCCCGGCCAGCGTTCAGCAATAAGGCGCAAATCAGACTGGGCCTGTGCCGACAGGGCCCTGCCCTGAAGCATCCCCAAATCATTGCCACCCAAATGTAGAACTAGGATATGGGGGGGTTCACCTCGCCCCATTCCAAACAGCAAAGGCAACAAGCCCGAACACCTGAGGCCACGGCGACCCAGCCATTCAACCACAGCCCACTGGCTCAATCCAAGCTGGGACCCCACTGACGTCCGTCTCGCCTGATGGGCCGCCCAAAAAACATAACTGTGCCCGCAGATCAGGATCCGTTGTCTGGCACCAAGCACTCCAACACCTACGAAACAATCAATTAACAATGTTTAATATGGGAAAAGGGGGCGCACATAAGAACGGTAGGCAGCTGATCTCCACCTACCCACCCGCTGAATTACCTGCCCGGTATACCCCATAGCTGCAGCGGTGGACGCAGCCCCAATTCGAAACGAATGGGTGCCAAATTTCACCCCCGTCAAGCCCAGCGTAGCTAAGGCCCGTTTCGTCACCGCCCAAAATTGGTAACGCGTAAGAGGAGCACCGTTCTGGTGTAAAAACAACCATCCATGGCCATCTTCCCTCACCCTCCAATACCTACGCAACGCCCGTACCGGGCATAACTCAACATCAGAACAAGGGCCCAAACGCACCACGGCCCCCTTTCGCCTTTGGTCCGTCTTTGACCAACGAATGGTAAGGGTAACGCCATCTCCCTCAAATCTCAAATCCTTGGCCATCAGAGCACGACCGGAGCTATCCTTACCTGCCTGGGCCACTAATTCACTGACCCTCAGGGCCCCAAAAAAGGCTGTCATGGCGGCCGCGTGAAAAAGCGTCGCTTCATAATGTGACGAACAAACCTCCTTCCAAGCAACCTTCAACCCCCGAAGGACTGCCGGGGAAAAGGGTACGCGGGAATCTACCCTCCGGGCACTCTCCCTAGCCCAGCCTTCCAGCATCTTCCTCACCCGGAAATCGCCCGTGGCCTCAGGCAATCCCCGGGATTTACTAACGAAGGCTAATGCCGCCAGCTGCCCCCTAATAGATCTAACCGCCAACCCCCTATTTTTTTGCCAGATGCAAAACTGGAGCACATGCTCCACCGGCACCGGCCAGCTCTTAGCCAAACCCGCTGCCTTCCTAAACTCCTCCAACTGTCCTACCGCTCTCCGGTATGCTCTCCTTGTGCTGGGTGCTATGGCTACTTGAATAGCCCGACACACTTCGGCCTCCCAAGCTGCCACAACTCCGGCGGCATCCGAGCCGGTTGCCGATCGGCCTCCGGAGCCAGACTCCAAAACCGCGCCATCTGCAGGCGAGACAAAGCGTCTGCTAGACCATTGTCCACCCCCGGAACGTGCCTGGCTTTAAATAAAATATTCTTCCGGAGGCATATCAGAGTAAATTCCCGTACCAACCGCATCACCCTTGGGGACTTAGAAGTCAATGAATTAACGACCTGAACCACTGCCTGGTTATCACACCAAAAATGTACAGTGTGATTAGCCAGCTCCCATCCCCACAAATGAACTGCCACCAGTATTGGAAAAAACTCCAAAAAGGTGAGATCCCGTACCACCGCAGTTGCACGCCAATCAGGCGGCCACTGCTCAGCACACCAGTGCTTCCGGAAATAAACCCCGAAGCCAGTAGACCCTGACGCATCTGATGTCACCTGTAGTTCGGCCTCCAGTAATAACACCTCCCGCCAGAGGGAAACCCCATTAAATTCAACAAGGAAGGTCTCCCAGACAGCCAGGTCCGCCCGCATGCCCTTGGAGACTCTCAACCTATGATGAGGAGCCCTCAAGCCGGACATCGCATCGCATAATCGACGCAGGAAAGCCCTCCCTGGGGCAACTGCCTTACAAGCAAAATTGAGGTAACCCGCCAGCTGCTGCAGCTCCACCAGGGTAACCTTATGTTGAGCCCGAATCCTAACCACGCGCCGCTTAAGCTCCTCCACCTTATCCAGGGGCAGTCTAAAGGACTGCTGGATAGTGTCTAGCTCAATCCCCAAAAAGGTTAGCACTTGAGAAGGACCCTCAGTCTTCTCATGCGCCAATGGTACCCCCAGCTCATCCGCCAGGGACATAAATATGTCCCTGATACGGGTGCACTGACCTGACCCCACCGGCCCAACGAACAAAAAATCGTCCAAATAATGAGCCGTATCACAACTGGCGGCCCTACGGCGCACCTCCCATTCAAGGAATGAACTAAAACGCTCGAAGGCTGCGCACGAAATGGAGCAGCCCATTGGCAATGCCCGGTCCATGTAAAACTCACCTTGAAAGGAAAATCCCAGCAACTCAAAATCATTGGGGTGAACTGGCAGAAGACGAAAGGCAGACTTAATATCGCATTTCGCCATCTCAGCACCCACCCCGCATCCACGTACCACCCTAACCGCCTGGTCAAACGATGTGTACCGTACCGAACATAAGTGCTCAGGTATCGCATCATTCACAGATTCCCCCTTAGGGAATGACAGGTGATGTATCAATCAAAACTCACCCTGCGCCTTCTTAGGCACCACTCCTAACGGAGAAACTCTAAAGTTGCTGGTCGGAGGAACAGAAAATGGTCCCAGAACGCACCCCTCTGCGCATTCCTTATCAATCTTTCTTCTAACTATGTCCTCCTTACCCATGACCGAACGCAAATTATCAGCCATGTACGGTGCTCTAATACCCTCAAAAGGAATTCTAAATCCTTCCTTAAACCCCTGATACAAATAAACAGCATCCACCTGTTTGGGATAATTCTGCAAAAGCCGCCTAAGGACCTTCAACTTTACCGGGCTGGGGCCCTTTCCCAGGGGGGTGCTGGCCCCCAGGGCCCCCGCTTCCTGACTTCTTACCCCCCCATCCCTGCTTACTCTTGGGACAGGAGTTATATGGGTGGGAACCCCCGCATGAAGGACATTCATGCCGGAATCGGCACGGCTTCCACATGCAGGAGCCCTTATAGGCAAACTCCCAGCACAATAGCCAGGGTTGAACCGACTGTCCCGCACTGCTGCGGGAGCTGGAAACCTGCAAAGAACGATGCACCACATGGCCACTGTCTGATCGGTCCGCTAAATTCGGCTTTGCGGGAGACATAACATGAAGCCACAACTCCTGGTGAACCCGATCCCATGGGATATTTGGGTTCATAGCCGCCCGCATCCGGAACTCCTCGTCGTACTGCATCCACGCAGCACCCGAGAAGCCCGTGTATCCCTTAAAGATAATATCCAAGTATTGAAACAATTGCACAGCCCGACTGGGCTGAGCCCTGACGATAACTCCCGCGTAAATCAAAAACCCGGGCAGCCAATTGTTCCAAGTCCTATCCACCTTCCGACGTTTAAGGCGCTCCTTGTCCCTATCATCCATTTCCTCCTTACTCTTCTTTTCTAACTCCCTGAAGAGCAGAGAGAAAAGATCTACATATTCCCCCTTCAGAATCTTGTCCTTGGTCGCCTGGGTAAGGTGATCACCTAAAGGTAAAGCCGTATCCCCAAAAGGAATGGCGTTGAAGGGGACCTGGCCATATGCCAGTGCCGGGTGTGGGTAAAAACCCCACGGGCTCCCCCCATACCCTGACCATCCCATGTGCAGCCCGGAGAAGGGAAGTACAGTACCACTCCCCCACGACCCAGATCCAGTAGGCATGTGCTGTGGGGGTACCCCCCACCAGCCACCGCCCATGGCACCTGTCCCCCACCAGCTACCTGCCCCCCACCAGATGGGTAAGCCCCCTGAGCCAGTGGAGGCACCAGGCCTGGCATAGCTTGACCCCACGGTCCCCAAGGCCAAGGGCCAGTTGTCTGCGGTGTGGTGTCCTTACCTCCCAGATCCCCTGGCTCCACTGCCACCGCCACGGGAGATGAATCCTCCTGCCACTCCTGTTCCACTTCCGCAGCTGGCTCCTGCGGTCCAGTGGTCACTGCGCTACTCCCACTGCTGCTTTCGCCCTTCGCTCCTCCAGCAGCTCCCTCTAGAAGAGACAGACGCCGCAAAATATCCCTGTTAATGGCATTTCTAGACACCTGCCGAACCGGCCTCCCCGGGACAGCACTCTGCAGTGCTACCCCTGTGGACCCTTTTGCCTGTTCCAGTGCAGCCAATCTCCTCAAAATGTCCTGTTGGTCATTTGAAGCTTCTTCATCCGATGACGACATAGCCGTGTAAGGATGCTTGGCAGCCTTCTTACCCACAGGCTGTTTCCCTTTAGGGGGCGCTTTTCCTTTTTTAGGAGGCATGATTACCCGTGCCCCTCAACCACCAACCGTAACCAGCGCCTCAGGTACAAAATGGCCGCCTGTCTGAACCAGCCCCACAAAATGGCCACTGAAAAAATATCAATGCCCTCCCAAACACCAGGGCACCACCCTAGGGCACCCAACACAGGGCCAGACAGCAAATACCCACACCCTCAGAGGCCGCCACTAACAAACTGCCCTCAAATAAGGAGAGGGGGGGTAAAGAGGGGTGCAGGTTAAATGCAGGCAGGCGAAGCACCCTTAACACACCCCCTAAAACGTGCTTGCAACCCACTCCCCGGAATATCAGGTCCCCAGGCTAGGCCCCGCAGGCCCGCGGAGTGTCCGTTATTAATGCTGCGTATGCCACGCTGTCCCCCCAAGGCTACTATGCCGCCTAATAACGCCTCCAGCCACGACCACGTCACAATGCTAAGGCAAGGCCCAAACCTCCCAAACAGCGCTCTCGCCCCAGGGCCTTCCCAGCAAAAGCCGCGCCACCACCCAAAAGGCCCGGCCCTTCGGCCACACTGAAGGCCCCACGCCGCCGCCCTCCGATCCCACGGCCGCCCCCTGAGGGCCTGCGCAGCAAAGAGGGCTGTGCCGCTTTAAAAGAACTCCCCAGCCGCGGCCGCGCCAAGGCGCTGCACCGCGCAAACCGCCGTCTTTCGTCGCCGCGGCTCCGCTGCGCTGCTCCGTTGCCGCTGCCGCTGCCCGGCTGTGCGCCTCGGCTCCACCTAGCCTCGCTGCACCTCCGCTGCCGAGCCGCCACCAGCCGCACTAGGCCGCAGCCGCCCCCACGCTGCTCAGGGTAGATGCGTCTACCCAACCCGAGCAGCTAACGGCGACTGAGGCTGGGCCGGGCAGAGCCGCTTTCGCGCTTCTGCTCTGCCCGCCCAGCCGACCAAATATGGAAGGAGGGCGGAGCTGGTGCTGCCTCGCTCCTTCCCGGGCGGCAATACCGGCACCCGGTCAAAGGCTTCCAGCCCACCGGGTAAGTGCCGCCTTCCTGTTTTCTTCAATGAGATGTTGGCAGCCTAAGTTTGGGCATGAGGGTAATCCTGATCATTTTAAAATCTTCGTTTATAGTCACGGCTGCACTTATATGAAGAGGGGACTGCCTGAACAGACTTGAAAAAAATCACAAAGATAGTCAGGCATAGATGATCTTTTAGATGCTTGATAAGGATATTTCATAGAGGAAATCTATACATGTGAACTTGATACTTGTAGAGGAAGATCTGCCTAAGATGCAGTTCTGTTTCTCTGAGTTTTGGTGAAGAAGACAAGATATAGCCATGATCAGAAAAAAGTCTCCCCAAGTTGCTATTAGCCATAATAAAAGGATGGTGGTTGTGAAGTGGGATAATTCTTTGAGGAGATGTTTTTATGGCAAACTCCTGTCCCTCAGCACATCATAGCATCATGAGATTATCTCCCTCAGCTGTATTTTTAAAAAGTTAAAGACATCTGGAGATCCAGTCACAGATTTATGGTGTCTTTATGTAGTTGAACCCCATCTCTATTAGGGCCCTGCATAATGAAAAAATGAGTCAAAAGTACACACAGAAATAGCTGGTTTGGCTCATTAAAATGACAAATTCAGGAAACAAGACTAACAATTCCTGCTCTTCACAGCAAGCCAATTTAGGCCCCAAATGGGCCCAATTTGGCCCATTTGGGACCCACATTGATCCACTGTGATTCGTGGGAGTGCACTGCACTGTACTGCACCACCCAGGAGTGCACCCCAGCAGGTGTGTTCCCCCACTTCCCCCCCCTCGCTGGTACACATCCCTCTCTCCTGCCCCACTGTGAGCTCACTGGAACCTTAGTTTCTGGGCGGTCAGAGGTGGTATGGAGAGAACTGAGGGAATAGCATCCCTCCTTCTGATCATGTGATACTTTTGGTGGGGAAGTACCAAAGGGAGAGGGACGCTCCTAGTTTTCTAGAAAGCTCTGGAAATCTTCACTGTGGATGGCCCACATATGCACAGTCCCAATGTGTGCCTTCATAGAAGACCACTTAATGAACAATAGTTACAGGTAAGTGCAGTACTGTTTTTCCTGACTGATTGAAAAAGGAAGCTACCAGGTCATGGTACCATTTGGAAAAAAAGGAAGACTAAGAAGATGATGTGTTGGAGGCAGTCTTTGTTACTTCATGGAGTGGAGACTTCCAAAAGGAGATTCCAAATTCCATATATTATATCAGTGTGAATGGAGAAACTTAGTTTAGTGTATTAATATGGATCTTTGCATGATGTAATATTAATGCATCAGCTTCCTTTGTGTCTGAACGTACTTTGGTTAATTACCAGAAAGTCCTGATTAATGGGGCAGGGTAGGCAGAGGGAGAGGCTTCTTTCTTTCTGAACCTGCTTCTATTTCCTGTTAGCCTGATAAGATTATACCTGATCGTGCCCCTTCTCTTCTGACTCAGCAATTGTTTCGTTGATGGCCTGAAAATAAGTTTCTGCAATTCAATAGCAGAGCTTGTCCTAGTTGTCAAGATAGAAGGGGGCAAAGTGAGGCCAGTAAAATGGAGGTTTGACGGCAACACAAGTTTCTCAGTCTGCTGGCTTGTAGTAGAAACTATATTCTATGACCTGAGGTAGTCTTAATATGTAGACTGTGTAACTTAACTGCACATACACAGTACCTTTGTTTAAGAAATGACTTAAGTAATTTGTCAGCGGATAAAATAATCTTTACGTGTTCGGCTTCAACAATAAAAAATGTCTTATTTTCTGTTATAGAGAATCTAGAAAAGTTGTAACCAAACTTTTGTTTCTTAAAGTTCACATATGTTTTCAGATGTTTTTTATCCACAATTTTTATTATTTTATTTAAAGTCCCCAAGGACAACTCAGCAAAATAAATAAAAAGCCATTTAAAATAGTAAAAGTAATAAAATCAACAATATTTTAATTCTTCAATTCACATGTTATCTAGGAAAGGCAGGTTTTTCAACCCATCTGGAAGATCTTTAGGGCAGGAACCATTCCTATCTCTTGCAGGAGACAGTACAAGTGAAAAAGGTGATGAAAGTGTTCTCTAGAAATGTAGCTCTAGGATACTTGTATTTATCTTACAGTATCAAGGAAGCTGTTGCTTCCTGAGGAATTTTAATATCAGGATTAGAAAACATAAATTTATAAGCTTCAACCAATGCTTACCTATGTAGTGATACAGGTTTGTGTGTGTGTGTGTGTGTGTGTGTGTAATGCATCATTATATTGGAATAATTGATTGTAGCCTTGAACTGAATGTCCCTGGCTAGTCAGATTTTGGAACATAAGCAGGTTCAGCCCTGATTAGTACTTGGATAGGCACCACCAAGGAGGTCCAGTGTCATTACAAAGAGGCAGGCAACAGCAAACCACTTCTGTTTGTCTCTTGCCCTGAAAACCTTATTGGGTTGCCGTAAGCTGGCTGTGATTTGATCAAAAAGAGTCCAGTAGCACCTTTAAGACTAACCAATTTTATTGTAGCATAAGCTTTCGAGAATCAAGTTCTCTTCGTCAGATGCCTGATACAGAGACTGTCTCTGTATCATGCATCTGACGAAGAGAACTTGATTCTCGAAAGCTTATGCTACAATAAAATTGGTTAGTCTTAAAGGTGCTACTGGACTCTTTTTGATTTTACTACCACAGACTAACACGGCTAACTCCTCTGCATCTGTGATTTGATGGCACTTTACACACACAATTTATTGTAATATGTCTATTTCATAGCATATTATGTTCATTAAATTTTGTTCTCATAATTTGAAGAGTTCCTGAAAGAGTATAGTGTGTTTACCAATAAAATTGATGAAGTAAGTAGAGATAAAAATTGTCTTGTTCTTGAACATTTAATTTCTGTAACGTCACCATTTCATTACTTAACATATGTTTTAATTAGGTTGAACTTGCAAAATGTATGTTAAATGTATTCAGTAATGTCTTTTATATTACAAAAGCATATAATTACATTTTTTCCAGACAAGAAAAAATGAATTTGTGCTGCATTATAAATGGTGACAAATTTTCCTACTTGTTTTTAGAGTTACTGAATAGCATAAAGCAGTTTTTCTGTCATCTGCCAAAAAACTAATTCGGCTATGAATCCAAACCACTTAATATCAAGAGACAAATATTCATCTTCAGTGCTATAATTGAATGCATTCCTCATATATTAGAGACTAAAGTAGTAATTCTTGAGAGTAACCATTTAAAGTGGTGATATGTTGTAGTATCTGAATCCCAACATTTTACAAAGGTTTCATTTAATAGTGAATAAAACATTAATATAAAAGGGATAGGTGTAATTGAACAAAAATAAAGAAAATTACTTACCTTATGAGCATTAATGTCTCTAAAACAAGTTTGTGCAGTGTGGAAAGCCAAGTTAGAATCCAAAACTACAATGATGGAGGCCTTCCATTGAATGTAATGTCTTAGTAAGCCACTGATCATACAATTTCTGATTGAGGAAAACTAGTGCCTTCATTAGAAAATAGAGTTTCTTGCTTAAGTATCATTTAAGATACTGTCCCATTTCCTCATACTCTATTAATTGATAGTAAACATCTAAAGTATTAACCATCTAAATAATATAACAAAATTTGCTCATTCCTCCCCCTTAAGAACTATAATATGAAGAGTGCAAAGCATTAAAGATCATTAAGCAGTTATGTGGAAAGCAGTCTTCAAATTAATACCATGTCTTTTTGTATTACTAATAGAAGTCTGTTGGCAGTTCAGATGGACTTCTATAATGCCTGTAAGAATTGAAGAGAGAATTGTCAGAATGCCTACGTGGGATTATCAAGTGTTTTTTAAAATATAGTTTACTAGAAACAAAGCCCATTGTGGGGAAAAAATACAATGAGCTCTAGAAAGGGAAGAGTGGACAGCCAGGCATTCCCTCCTCCTCCATCACTGATCCCGGCTGGTGAAGGAGGGGGGTGGGCATTGCCAACTGCTTCGCTCCTAATATCAGCTGGGTTAAAGTGGTGGTGGGCATTACCACCTGCTCTGCTCCTAATACCAGCTAGGTTAAGGCAAGGGCGGGCATTGCCACCTGCTCCGCTCCTGATGCCAGCTGGCTTAAGGTGGGGGTGGGCATTGCCATCTCCTCCACTCCTAATACCAGCTGCGTTAAGGCAGGGGCAGGCATTACCACCAGCTCCATTCCTGATCCCAGCTGGCTGAAGGGGGGGCAAGCATTGCCTCCTCCACTACTAATATCAGCTAGGTTAAGGTGGGGTGGGCATTGCTACCTCTTCCGCCCCAAATACCAGCTGAGTTAAGGTGGGGTGGGCATTGCCACCTGCTGCACTCCTAATACCAGCTGGGTTAAGATGGGGGTGGGCATTGCCACCTGCTCCGCTCCTATTACCAGCTGTGTTAAGATGGGAGGTGGGCATTGCCACCTGCTGCACTCCTAATACTGGCAGGGTAAGGTGGGGGGCTGGCGTTGCCACCTACTCCGCTACTGATCCCAGCGGGCTGAAGGGGGGCAGGTATTGCCACCTGCTCTGCTCCTAATACCAGCTGGGTTAAGGCGGGGGTGGGCATTGTCATCTGCTCCGCAACTAATACTAGCCGAGTTAAGGCATGGGGAGGGCATTGCCACCTGCTCCGCTCCCCTTGCCTGCCTGGGCTTCCCACCATGGCATGTTTTCTGGAGCAATATGGTGAGTTACCTGGGCTTTCCTCTGCAGCAGCACCCTCTGGTGGTGCACCAGGGTATAAAGTGAGTTGTCTGAAACACGCTTTCTCAATTATATAGTAAGATATGCTTTTGTAATTCTGCTCACCTCCAGCTGCAGAGCTCACCCCCTCAGCCAAAAAATGGTGACAGATCTAGTAGGCTTCTGGACTTCTGTGAGGCTTGGCTATTGCAATAGCCATTTATTCCCCTCCCACAAGAGGCTTTTTATTTATTACAAAAAAATCAGCAATTAAATAGTGTTATATTGTTATAACAATACAGCAATATGTGTGCCAGGTTCTCTGAATTCTAAGCTTTCATTATTTTTTTAAAGTAAGAGTCTAGTTCCTTCGGTTGAGGAGAGATGCCTTTTCTTTTATATCTATGTAACGAAAGGGGCTAGATTACAAAATTAGGTTCACAGGATAATTTAGAATGATTGTACCTAGAAACAAAGTTATATTTATTACTATAGTTTATTTATTTCTCCAGTTAGAGTTGAACAAGAAATCAAATTTGTATGAAAAGTTGTATTTTGCTAGTGACACACAGTAAAACTGTTGCCTTTATTAGTAGCTTAACTGCATTCTCTTTGTGGTATGTAATACTACAAAGTTACTTTCCATTTACACTTGTGAGCATATGTTTCAGGTATCAACAGTTTTCTACCAGAGAACAGTCAATTGTTTTTGTATTTCTTAAAGTGAACGTTCACCTCATACCGGCAACTCTTGCTTTTTGTTGACATTCTGAAGACCGATTCAAACAGTGGCTTGTGTGCATGGAATAGCTCTCATAGTTATAGATCCAGAGGAGTTAGCTGTGTTAGCCTGTAGTAGCAAAATAGAAAAGAATCCAGTAGCACCTTTAAGACTAACCAACTTTACTGTAGCATAAGCTTTCGAGAATCACAGTTCTCTTCATCAGATGCATCTGATGAAGAGAACTGTGGTTCTCGAAAGCTTATGCTACAGTAAAGTTGGTTAGTCTTAAAGGTGCTACTGGACTCTTTTCTATAGTTGTTATAGCTAGTTGATGAGCTGTGTTCTAGACTCAGTGAAGAGGTACCATTGATACAGTTTCCCTGCTTGCCAGCTTTAAACAGCAGAAAGAAGAGAGATAAAGATACTGCATATGATTCCTTGTCCCTCTGGTTTCTTGCTCAGAAAATCCAGGATCTGTTTCATGCTGTTCCTCTGTGTGTGTGTGTGTGTGTGTGTGTGTGTGTGTATGTATTATATAATCTAGAGTATGCCATGCCATTGTATTTGATTCACATACCTGTGGCAACATTATGCAAGTAATGTCCACTTACTGATAGCCCTATTAAATAATATTCTCTTCCCTGGTCTAGATGACAGGTATCATCATAGAGTTCCATGCTTCCTAGCTCTGCAGGATCTGATTTGTATGTCCATTAGAATTTTTAGCAGCATTTTCTAAAATGCAAGATGCTAAGTCAAACTAGTGTGGCAATTGACCTGGAAAACCTGCAGTTTACAAAGTGTATGGGCTGGTGAAAGGCAGCCTTCTGCACATTCTTTGCTTTATTTTTTTTAAAATAGAGAACCAACTCCAGGTGCTGCACTTCTTTGCATAAATGTAGTTATAGCTCTCTGCCATTTAACCTTATCTGAGATAGTTTTTTAGGATTTCTTTTCCTTCTTTGGCACGTTTGATATTGAAAGTCCATAATCCTTTTAATAACTATGCCAAAGAGCACATTAAAAATAGAAGATCACAGATGTCTGACAGTTTG
Source organism: Eublepharis macularius (assembly GCF_028583425.1). Lineage (NCBI taxonomy): Eukaryota > Metazoa > Chordata > Lepidosauria > Squamata > Eublepharidae > Eublepharis > Eublepharis macularius. Next base: position 124,760,222 of record NC_072792.1, read on the forward strand.
TAAAATGTAGATTCTTGCCCAGTCAAGATTTGTATTGGGGCTACATCAAGGCAAGTTTTACTCCTTCAGCCCTGCTCAATTTTGCTAACTGAAAATTTGTTGACATTTTAGAAGGAAAAAAAAAGACTTGTTTATTTGCCTTTAGAAGCTCAATTTCAGTTAGCGTAATTGTATAGGTCTTGAAGATACAAGCATATTGACTGCTCAGACACTAACTATAGATTGCATTTAATATAACTGCATATCAAATGAAATGTCCCTTAATGTTGCCAAAACATTTCTTCTGAATTCCTAAGCCCTTGAGTTTTACAACATCTATTCACTTTTGAATAGCTGGCTTTAGGTAAGCAAGTTTTTTGATTATTGAGTCTTTCCTAATTAGCTTCTGTATTTCATAAATAATAATTTGTTTTCCCAATCATACACTTGTGTATAGTACAGCAAAATTTTACAGCTTTCGGACTATAAATGAATTATTTTCAGTCATTAAAATTACTTATTTTTACTAGAGTTGTACATGACATCTGAGTAGGAAAAGTGCAGATAAAATAATTGATGATAGAAGTAGATGGTAAAGTCCTTTGGCAGATGAGTATTTCCAACATATGTGGAATACTGCATTATTAACTAAATAACATGTCAAGGAACCCAGACAAATAATTTTCAGTGTTCTGGTAAATGTATTAATCATTGTGTATACTGTTTGAAATAATAAGGTAAAAGAGTGTTTCCTTGTATGTTTTACGAGTTGTTGTAATGCCTCTTTGATCCTTTCTGAACTTAGGAGTATAAAAATTTGCTATTTTTTTTTTAAATCTAATAAAAAGTAGCAAATTTTTATACTCCCCCCTCCCTCAAGATTTAAGCACAAATATTTTTTTAAAAAATGTTTAGATTGTCCTTACAGTACATGAATTTAGGAACACCAGATGGCTCAGGGGATTGCTAATGAGATACAAGGCTTTTTACCTCTTGATCACAAGTCTGAATCTGCAGGAGTCTGGTAATGACTGAAGGTTGTGACCATCTGTTCTGTGGCCTACATGAAATAAGCTGGGAGTCTCAGTCCACTTCCTTACTCATCATTCAGCCTCTTTTAACAATTACTCTTTATAGGCAGTGCATGAAATGAAAATAGAGAAGATCAAAATTGTGTATCAGCTGCAAGTTGGACCATTTTGACAAAATTCACAAGATGGTACAATATAAGATCTGTTGTTGTTGTTTATTTATAGTCTGCCTTTTACTGAGATCCAAGGCAGATCCAATATAGTGAATGCATGAAATCTTTCTCATTTAAAATGTAAACAATTAACATGACATCTTTAGTATCCAATAGATCCTAGTCTATAGTCCCTGTCCCTTACCAAGGTATCTCTTTGAGCTATTTCTTATGACACTGCCCTATAATCTGAGTAGAAAGCCCTACTGAATAATTCAGTTTTGCATAGTTTGTGGAAGGCCAGGAGAGTGGGAGCTTTCCTGACCTCCTCAGGCAGGCTGTTCCACAAGGCAGGGGTTAACACAGAGGAAGCGTACTTACGGGCAGTTGTTGATTTAGGCCAACTGCAGAGTGCTAGTTGCAGAAGGCCTTGTTCAAAGGAGTGATGCTGCTGTGGCAGAACATAGGGAAGTGGTTTCTCAGACATGAAGAGGCTAGGTCATGAAGGGCTTTGAACGTAATAGTCATGACCTTAAATTGAGCCCAGTAATGGATGAGTAGCCAGTGGAGTGACTGCAGAATGGGAGTAATATGCATAGTCCATCTAGCTCCTGAAAGTAAATGAACTGCAGCAGTTTGCACAAGCTGGAGACTCCAAGTAGTCTTTGAGGGGAGACCTGGTGGTGGTAGAGAGTGTCGTCAGGTTGACTTATGGCAACCCTTGGTGAGGTTTTCATGGCAAGAGTCAGCCAGAGGTAGTTTGCCATTACCTGCCTCTGCAACCCTGGTCTTCATTATTAGATCTCCCATCCAATTACTTGCCAAGGCCAACCCCTGCTTAGCTTCCAAGATCTGACAAGATTGGACTTGCTTGGGCTATCTAGGTCAGGGTGAAGGGAGACCTATGTAGAGTAAATCGCAGTAGTCTAGTCTCAGTGTTACCATGGCATGGATCCAGTTGTATTGCCATGTGTAGATTAGAAGAGCAATCTAACTAATACTAATGCATACAATGTATGAAGGTCCAGATGCAGGGAGTGTCTGAGAATGACAGGAGTGTCTAACTTCAAAGAAGCTGGCAATATTGTAGACATACTGGTGAACAGGCAAAAGATATTCAGATATATGAGAAACTTGTAATCACCAATTCTACATAGACTTTGTTAAAAAGTAGCAAGATTGAACTAGCTGCTGTTATGTGTTTCAAGAAGGTGATAATCATATATTATCATATGTTTCAAGATGAAGATAATCTTGTTTGGTTTATGAAATCATAAGATAATAAGTTAACTAAGAATTTGAGAGTCTAAGGAAGGAAAAGCTCTTGCAGGCTCAAGCTAACACCATTCCAGCAAGGTGGAAATGTGTTAGAGGATCTAAGAAGCCAATGTGGATGAACAAAATGCTCTGTGATGAGCTAAGGAGGAAAAACGAGATGTTCAAGAGATGGATGGAAGGAAATGTATCCAAAGAAGAGCATCATGGTGTAGCTAAGCACTGTAGGGCAGCCGTCAGAGAAGCTAAAGCTCAGAATGAGCTGAGACTGGACAAGGGGGCCTTGCCACAATCAAAAAGACATTCTTCAGAGGAGCAAATGGAAGGCGAAGGAGATGATGCCCCCATTGCTGAGTGAAAATGGAGAATCTCTGACAGAGGATAGAGAGAAGGCAGAAAGGCTCAATGTCTACTTTGTCTCAATTTTCTCCCTGAAGGAGAGGACAGGTCCACCTAGAGATGGTAGTAGGCAAAGCATGGCTTTGGGACTGCTGGTTGACATAGGTAGAGAAGTTGTGGAGAAGTACCTTGCTGCACTGAATGTGTGCAATTCCCCTGGGCCAGTTGGAGTGCACCCAAGAGTGCTTAAAAGACCTTTCAAAAGATCTTGCAGACCTTTTGTTGATCATTTTTGAGGCCTCTTGGAGGACCGGTGATGGGCTAGAAGACTGGAGAAGGGCAAATGTCATCCCAATCTTCAATAAAGGGGGAAAAAAGGACAATCGTGGAAACTACAGACCAGTCAGCCTGACTTCTATCCCAGGGAAGATACTGGAACAGATATTAAAGGCACCAATCTGCAAGCATCTAATAGAGAACGTGGTGATAGGGGGAAGCCAGCATGGATTTGTCCCCACCAGGTCCTGCCAGACCAACCTCACTTCCTTCTATGATTGAGTGACAGGCTTATTCTATCTTGGGAATGCTGCCACTGTAGTTTATCTAGATTTCAGTAAAGCTTTTGACAAGGTTCCTCATGATGTTCTGATGAGTAAACTGGTGAACCGTGGACTGGACTCGAGGATGGTTAGATGGATAGGGAACTGTCTCAATAACCGTACCCAAAGAATGGTTGTGAATGTCTGATTTGAGAGAGCTATCTAGTGGAGTGCCACAGGGCTTGGTTCTGGGTCCAGTGCTTTTCAGGATTTTTATAAATGATCTGGATGAGGTTGCGAAGGGTTAACTCATTAAATTTGCAAATGACACCAAACTGGGAGGAGTAGCAAACACCATTGAAGAGAGGGATAGAATTCAACGAGATCGGAACACACTGCAAAAGTGAGTATAGAGAATAAGTGCCACCCTGATAATACTAAAATTCCAAATATTTTTAGTAGTAGTCTACCGTTCCATAATATTTGCAAAAGTTATTCTCACAAAGATACACAATTCTTTAAAGGAATAGTACAACACTCCAAAGGTGAGTACAGGGATTGCTGGAGTCTCTTGTTGTTCATATTTCTTCCAGATTCCTGAAGAGATCTTCCAGCTCCCCAGTGACCAAACGTGCTACTGGTGTGGGTGCATTTTCGCAGTCTTCCTCAGAGTTTCATACAATACGGAGATGTCACATGGAACTACAAATAAAATTAATATTAACCCAAAACAAATTGTGTTTAAAGTACATCATTTATAATATCCATTACATAATCCATATATTGTTTATAATAAGCTTACCCCAAGCCTTTAAATATTATTTCCCAAAGCTGGTTTGATCTACAGAATAAATTCTTCCAAAGGTAAAGGTGACTTTCTGCTTCCTTACAAAATGGCCAAAAGGTTTTTAAGGAAGGTGATCACTAGCTAATTTTAACGAAACACCTATATTATTCTAATAAGAAACATCTGTGCATTAAACCTTGTTATGTTTAAAGTCAAAGATCACCTATATTTGAACCATGTCATTTTCCTAAACATTTTCTCATTGCTAAGCCAAGGATCTGGTTCACTGCTCCATATCTTTCTGCTTGCGTGGTTGCCTACTACCAACATGGAAAATTCCACACTGGTGCCTTCATACCTGCACATAAAAAAGAAAGGAATGTCAGGGTTATCACTCATTGGATGGACATTATGTAGATGGTATGCCAAAATACTTGATTGTATATCCTAGTGATACATTGTAATGTTTATTGATCTGTTAAAAGACTTGAAATTCACACAAGTATTGTAACTTTGCACTTTGAGCACTTGCACTTTGATAAACATAGTTATATGAGTTACTTTTTGTAGTCTCCCTAGGAGTTTCTTCTACCCTGGTTGTGATTCAGTTCATAGGAGACTCCCCTCTCAGCTTGTGATTCCCTTGGTGGGGGCAGAGGATTCCACGCTCTCAGCCTCCTCCCCCCACCACAACTCACCTGGCTAGTGGGGGGGGGGAAATGTGCAGAAATGGGCCTCCCGGGGTGTGCTCCCTGCATGGTGCAACAACATCACTCCCAGGAGTGACTTCATTGCACAGGCCCTAGGAGTGCTCCTGGGCTTCACGGTGGCTGATTCAGCCCATTTGGGAGCCCAAATCGGCCCCACATGAAGGCTGGAAGCACTCCTGAGGCCAGCGTGATGACAGCACTCCTGGAAGTGATGTCATAGCGCAAGCACCAGGGTGCATGTGAAGACAAGTCTCGGGGGAGTGCAAGGTACGTGCCAGGTCCCTGCCCTACCAACGAAAGGGTATAGGGACCTGGCAACCCTAATGTAAAGGAATGACATTTCTGTTTAGGCACCAAAAGATATATATTTTCCCTGTCTCCAGGACTGAAGGCAAAACAGGCAGAGAAACTAAAGCAGGAAAAACATTTTCTTTTAGTTAATGATAGGTGAATTTCAGAGACCAGCTTGAAAACTGAATGGGTGATAATGGCGGGGGGCGGGGGGGAGAGGCTATTTGTGAAAGCAAAAAGTAGCTAGTATAATTAATATCAAGCCAAAAACAGATTTGAAATGATCTGGATTGACTTATAATGAAATGAGGCTTTTATAGTTGGGGGTTCTTATTATAAGTCCCCTAACTTAAAATGTAATGTTACTAGGAAAATATTAAATAACAGTCATCAGATCTCAGATGCTAAGTAGTATTGGCCCTGGTTAGTACTTGAGTAGAAAACTGCCAAGGAAATCCAGGATTGTTACATACAGGCAATGGCTTGTCTCTTGCTTTGAAAGACCTATAGGGTTGCCATAAGTCACTTGCAAGTGTAACCTGTTAGCACTCTCTACCAGCAGTCATAAACAATATACTGATTTGTATTCTTTGAAGACACCATCAGTCTTGTGTAAAAGGTGAAAGAAATCAGGAGGAAGAATACTGGCAGAATATTCAGTGGAGCACTTATTACAGTTGAATCAAAGGCTTGTAACACTAGTCACGTGTAACACAATTGTCGGTATTTACATTCATTTATAATAGTAGTTCAAGATGATGTGCTAATCAGTCTGCTGTTTTCCTGTTATGGTTCTGATCTTTTAGATCCTAAACTGTTACGATTTTTCTGGTTTGATGTAAAATAAACAGTCTGTGTTGTATGGATGAACTGTGCTCTGTTGTTTCACCACATCCCACAGACATGTCTTGACATCATTTTGGTTTTCAACCTCCAAACTGCCTGCTACAGTTCCTATTTTTAAAAAGTTTTAAAATGGTGCCAATCCATCATTGGGTACTGTTTCTGTCTTTAGGCAATGTTATGTCTTATGAGGAAGATTCTGGATACAGTGTGCTCTGGCATCACAAACTGGAGTATCATCTCTTTGACATTTTCAGCAGTAACTCTGAAGCAGTCATCATAATATGGATTCCTTTCAATATATCTGAGGGGATGACTGCCCAGGGCCCATACTGCTGTGAAGTGCCTTACACGGTGATAAATTGGGACCATGGGTGATATATTTGGAGTGGAATCCATGATAATGCCATGTTGTTTCTGGGGGGGGGGGATCCATGAGGATAGGTGAGTAGTGATAAGACATCAAAAATGCTAGTGCTAATAGTCTCAAAGTAAACAAAAAGAGGCATTTCTCTGGCAACAGATTCATAATCATAACACAAAAGCTCTGTGCAGATGGAAAAGTATAGGAAGCAAAGGATTCCAGTGGCACAGTATTCACATATTGGTGGATTCTCCGTTGTAATTCCACTTGCAACTAATATTGGAATAGCAATGACTTCCTTATGGAGACTAGGTCCCATGTGTGACCACTAGAGATGGGCAAGAAATGGGGAAAAAAACAAAATCAGCATTTTGTGTTTTGTCACATTCCACGAATCATGAACTTTTACGAAATTGTCCCATTTTGCTAAACGATATATTAGTTTCATGATTCGTCAGAACCCAGGGCACTTCAATGGCCCCCTTCATACCCAGAGATGCCAGACTCTCAGGGAGACTTCAGCAGGCTCTCCTACACCTATCCTCACCCAACAAGCCAGCAAGAACAAATGCTCTAAATAAGAAGATAAGCAAAGAAAATTAAAGAAAAAAAGGCCTCAGTCAAGCTAGGCCTCAGAGCCAGGCAATGCCCCGAGATGGGTGTTGAGTGGGGTGGAGGAAAAAAGACACCGTCACGTAACGACCTTTCCAGCAAGGCCAAGAGCTGAAAATAAGAAAGATGCTTTTCAGTCTCTTTTAAAGCAGCAGGAAATCCAGCCAAAAGCTCCCAATTCCATTCTCTCACTCCAAATCCCAGCAACATGTCCGCCCTCTCCCTCTGTCTACTGGAACTGAAAAGCATGAGGCAGAGAGCTGTGCCTTATATTGTCAGACTATGGAGGACAGGTTATGGCAGATAGATCCTTGGATCACTTCAGCAAGACACATATCCATGGCTAAATGATCTTTATTCAGGAATTCAATCTTGTACATATACACAGGTCCATAGGAGTACATGAAGTAAAAGGCAGGTGAGCCTGGTAACTTCTCATTGAAAGGAATAAGGCTTCAGGCTGTTACAGGACAATATACTCAACCAACCTCCCCCCCCCTCCTCAAACCACAAGTACGGAAGCAGCTTGGGAAACATTTTCAAAGTTCACACACTAGACAGACAAGATATTAAGCAATGCAACACAAGGTCAGGTCACACAATATCAACGAAAACGAATGTTCGCAGCTGTACCAGCTGCCAGCTAGTCTGTGAAGATGGGAGGAAACGAAAGTGATTATTGAAAGCTAAAGAATAAACTTACCATTTACAACATGAGACCAGTTCCAAGACAGAGCTGATTCAGGACCATCAGCTTAACACTGGCCTGACTGAATGGTAGTGAACCCCAAGCATGGATTAAAGCATATACTTGACCACAGAAATATTGGCATGAATGAATGGGCACAGTCAGACATGACATATATAAGAAATGCTCACATAGAGCAGAACAGGTCTCTGGTTGGCAGACAGACCTGCCTAATAGGGTTTGGAGGGATGAGATTGGTGTTCCCATAGTTACAGAAGGCCCATCTCCACAGTTGCCTAAGGGATTAATCCCCGTTCTTCTTGCTGTATAGGACATAATGGAAGCTTTCCCAGTTGGAAGGGAGAGCTGCCTCTCAATGTTATGTGGGCTAAGATTGGGGTTCCCAATGGCAACAAAAGGTCTGCAGACATTCCAGGGTTATGTTACCTGAGTGGCATCACAAATTGGCCCCAAAAGTTGTGAATTTCGTGAAAACTGTGGCCCCATGAAACACGTTTTGCGAAACACAAATCGGCCCGATTTGTTACGAAATTTTATTCATATTTCAATTTGTGCCCATGTCTACTGACCACCCCGAAGATGAAGCCTACAATGCCCCAAGTAGAAAAACTGTTCAGTTTCTACGTTTTAGGCACTTACCATTAGTATTTTGGAGCAGAACTCATAGTGTAAATGAACTTTCAAAAATGTGCATGTATTGTATTTAATTTGGATTTTATTTCTGCTTGCTAATATTTTTTTTTAAATGTTACTGTGAGTTTAAATGCAGGCCTCTGAGGAAAGATGGAAGAAGGCTGGATGGGTGAATGGAGTCTGCTCTAATCTAATTGGATGGTAGATGTTCCCTAAAGGACAGAGTGAATTGCAGTTTATTCTTAGTGTATTGAGGAAAAAGTATTCATTCTGGTTGAGTCACAAACTGTGCAGAGCCTGAGAATCTGTGTTGCTGAGAGGGAGTTAACCAGCCACGATATTCTTGTTAAGTCAGACTTTGTATACCTTAGAGAAAAGATTCTGGCTTAATCAGGCAAACTGTGGAAGCCTGAGAGCCTAATTCTATCTAAGTGTGCGCCTGGGTTAGTTAGTGGCTGTTTTCACACTGCATACCAGCCACAGTATATCACACCAAGCTCCTGGAACAACAGCATTTTCCTGGTACTATTTCATGCCATAACTTCAGTTCTTGCATGAAATTGCTCCAGGAAAATGCTATCGTATTGGGAGCTTGGCGCGATGATCTGTGGCCGGTAAGCACTGTGAAAACGGCCAGTGTATATCTGTGAAAGAGATGAATCTGTCTAGGTCAGGAAAGGCCTAAGTGAATCTATGTCTGTGTGGATAAGAGTTTCTTCTATTAGTGAAGACCTGTGTGAAAAATTAGTCTATGTGATGGAGTCTGTGAATATAGATTTTAAAATTCTGTGAATACACCTTTAAAAGGATATAATTATTTTTGAAACCATCGAGCTTTAGAACTGTTCTGAAACCAATACACTTCTCAAAACTGCAATAGAGACGGGCACAAAACGAACCACAGTACAAAATTCCGTACGGAATGGCTGGTTCGTTTGCACCGAAACACGCATTCTGTGGGAACGCATCTTTACGGAACAAACGAATTTTTCCAGCCATTCTGTGGCAGTGTTCGGAGTTTTACAGACCCCGCACCAGTTTCAGCCCATTGCCTGAAACCAGCACGGGGTCTGTGAAACTGACAGCCCCTGCACAGGAGAAAGGGGCTGTAGTTTCAAAACTCTGCGCAGGGTTCAGCCAATGGGCTGAAACCGGCACATGGTCTGTGAAACTGACAGCCTCTTTCTCCTGCTGTCCGGGCTGTCAGTTTGTCAGTTTCACAGACCCTGCGCTGGAACAATGCAGGGTCTGTAAAACTAACAGCCCTGGCAGCAGAAGAAAGAAGTTGTCATTTCACAGACCCCACACTGGAACCAGTGCGGGGGCTGTGAAACAACAGCCTCTTTCTTCTGCTGCCAGAGCAGTGGGAGAAAGAAGCTGTCATTTCACAGCCCCCGCGGCGGTTCCAACGGAGCGACTGTGAAACTGACAGCCCGTTTCTCCTGCTGCCCGGGCTTTCCGTTTTACAGACCCATAACGAGGGGTCTGTGAAACGGACAGTCTGAGCAGCAGGAGAAACGGGCTGTCTTTTTCACAGTCCCTGTGCTGGAACCGGCGTGGGGTCTGTGAAATGACAGCTTCTTTCGAAAGGGGCTGTCTGTTTCAAACGCCCCACACTGGCTTCAGCAGCCAGTGCAGGGCGATTGAAATGCGACGGAACAATAAACCACAAACTGGGAAAAGGTCGGAAGTTTGTGGGTTGATGTTCTGTGGAATGCTACGAACCATGAATCACATGGTTCGGGTTTTTTTGTTCTGTGCTGATCTCTACTCTGCAGCCATCATGCTTATGCTCTTATAAATAAATTCTTCTTTTGTTTAAGTAATAAAGATCCCTTCTTTTCCCTCTGAACTGCCCTCATGTGTTGACAGTTCTGTCGAACTACCATCTATAGCGATTCTTCCTATATTACCAGTTAAACTGAGGAGGTCTAAGACAAAAGTCTTTTGTGGCAGTGAAAACCTTTTGAGGGCACCAAGGAGGCAGGAATAAATAGGTCGCAGAAACACAGAAGGGAACATATTCTCAAGGAAAAAGCCTGAGAAAAGTAGAGAACACTTGAAGCTCTGTGTGAATAGGGGAAAAAAATGTTGGTTGTGACCTGAACCCTCCTTAGGTATAAATATAAGATAATGTAAAGATGAGCTGAATTGGAAGTCCAATGGTTTAAAAAGTTTATAAATCAAAATCGCTACAATGCAGAATTTTTCATAAAAATACTTTACTCCCCCTCCCCTCAAGTTTGAGCAGGGCCTTTAAAATGTTAGAAACGTTGCATCATCCGGATTTGGTGGCTTTACATATGAAAGGCATCAGTGATCCCATCTTATCTACATACATTGCATTCAATATGTATGCTCGTGTAAACTTGTTAAGGGTTAGCCCACATTAGATAGGTTAAAATGACTATTCATTTGGCCTTCAGTATAGATTAGGAATGTCTAACTGTCTAACTTGAGAATTCTGCTGACTGCTGAGAGGTGTCACATTTTTATTTTTCCTAAGTATTCATTTCTCTCCTTTCTTTCCTGCAACTTTTACTTGCTACTAATTACCTACAAAAAAATTCATTTTACCGTTGTTTTTGGAAAATGTCATTGGAACAGCCCCAAAGTCCATCTCTCATCTATGACTTTAAAAAAGTATAATTGTGATTCTTCTGTAACAATGCATGGAATTTTGGTTCCCTAAACAAATGTTTTGACGACAGGGCTGGGAATAGGAAGATATTTTTTACAACGGTGACAGACAAATGTCTTAAAATGAAAGTGGAACTTAGCCTTCCTTTATACAGCATTTAGCAAGGATTATGCTTAATAAAAGCAGATATGGAACTTGAAGATAATTTGTTAGAACACTGTAGGTAATGCCTATCTCAGTTGGAGGGGTGTAAGGCTAGGATTGTGATAAGACATTTTGTTCAACCTTCCATATTGCAGGACAAGGAGTTCACTGCAAAACTCCTTCCTCATGTTCTAATGCATTACACTAGGAATACTTAAGAACGATAAATAATCATTTAAAGAGCACATTTGTGGGTGTAATGATCCTAGTTAATTAGCTAATGTGTAACATCCATCCTCAAGTCAAACATAACATTGTCCTCAAATGCTTTTAGGTACCAAAACTTTTAATATATATAAAACCAAAAGTTAGTCGTCTGTTCTGTTGTTGAGATAATATAATTTACTAGAAGGATGTCCACTCATTCTTTTCACCAACCCTTTAAGTTGTTTAATAGAAGTTTGAATATTGAATGAGTGGTTCTGTCTCTTACCAAAAGAGCTGCAGCTCCTGGATGAAGCAACAGCAAGAGCCATCGTCCTTTTTTTGTAAACTGTAGCTAAAATTAGATTTAAACAAACATCATATTCCCACTGGGTACCCAAAGTATCCTACGTTGTTCTCTTCTTATCCTTCATTTATTTTCACAACAGTCTTGTAAAGCAGGTTAGGCTGAGCATATATGAGTGGCCCATAGACACTCAGCAAGCTTCTGTGGCAGAGATGACATTTAAATCTGTCTCTCTCAGATACTAGTCTAATCACTATACTACTCTGGACAGCTCAGGGAGTTTCTTAAAACCTTTTTGTTTTGTTAAGAAGTAAGTAAGTTGCAATAAGTAAACATTCTTTATTGGGTGATTGTTGAATGGAAGATACACTGGCCCCAGACTCACCTTGGGGCCCAGGTTGCAGGCCGTGTGAGAGAGGAGGATGGGGAGAGTATGGCGGCCACCATATTGCAGCGAAGGGCAGAGAAGCACGGAGGGCCCAGGAGGCATAGTCCTTGTACATTCGCTGCAAGCCCTGGTCAGGGCAGCTGGCCCCTGCTCCCAGCACTTGGCTGGTATCCCATCCGGCCCTCCCTTTTGTGACAACTTTGGAGCTAGCAGGTGGATTGGACATTGGGCACAGATTCGTTTTAGGGGGGGAAACAGGGCCCGCAAGCTCAGTTTCCCTATTATGGGGATTCCCTTAAGGGGTCTTGGAGTGAGGCATGGCAGGTGCATACCCAGTGGGGGCTGTCAGATCTGGCTCACTCCCAGGTAGCAGGGGATCCATACTGGGGTGTACACCCATGTGGCATCCCACTGACTGTCATCCCATGATTCCCCCCCTCAGTTGCAGTCTGAGGGGGTGTGGTGGTCATTGGCTGGCAGGCGGTTCAGCTGATGATTGGATCAGTGCCCTATGCAGTGCCAGTGCTCCGTGAGTTGTAAAATCAAGTTGTGGCCTCTTTCAACTCCAGCACTGTTATCTGTTGTGTTTTTGTCGCTTTGCCCCCCCCCCCATTCTCCTCCCCCATTCAGCACTGGCCTGCAAAGGAAGGGTCTTTTAAGGATATTTCTCTCTTAGAAGAATGCCCTATGAAAAACTGTTAAACAATATTCCTGAAATTGAATTTCAGCTCTTTTCACTCTCTTCTCTGTTCAGTCAACATTGGACATGTGCATGTCATCTCTTCCCTTTTCCCTTACATTCATTAATTTTCCTCTGATCCAATAAATTTGTAAAAACACTTTTTAAAACAAAACACGATACATTTTGAATATAGTTGAATATGATTATAGCACTTATGCCAGTGTCTTGTAGTAGTTACAGTCAGAGGCCCAGATTTGAATCCCTTTCTTCCTTGGAAGCTTACTGGGTGACCTTGGGACACTCACACCCTCTTAGCCTAACCTACCTCACAGGGTTGTTATGAGGATAAAGTGGTGGAGAGGAGAACAATGTGAGATGCTTTGGATCCCCTTTTGGGGGGGAGAGAGGATACAAATAAAGTAAATAAATACATTTAGATTTTTTAAAAGTTTATATATAAAAACATCAATTGTGCCCAGAGAAATAATACAATGAAGGATACAATCATAAATCACATTAAGCTACTGGATATTTACAATGTGCAATTTTGCTACTCTGTAAAAAGTACTTGAACTCCAAACACTGCTGATGTATGTGATGGTGTAAGAGGTTGAGTCTGCATTAATAAGTCCTGATATGCCCCAAGATTCTGATCGTTGTTTTTTCTTCTCTCTTCATGAAAAGTGGTACATCCAGTCTTTAATCCCTCTTTCCCCTTTCATTGTTGGCATGCTTAATTCTTTCCATGCAGATCTGCTTTTTTCTTCTTCTTTCTTCGTGAGACGTAGTACATCCAATCTCTAATCGATCTGGGCCACCAAAGGTAGATTCCCTTGTCTTCCAGCCATTTCTGAAGGAGATCAGTATGGATGTAGTTACTCCTCTGCTTATTTTTCTGTTTTAAGATCTGCTGCATTCTTTTCTCCCCTTTCTTTGTTTGGATGCCTGTTTCTCTCCGTGCAGGTCTGATTCGTGGCCCCGCCTTTTCTTTACTAAAGTTTTGTGTCTTGAAGGGGACGTCCTGATAAGATCGTTCATTTTGCAAAGTGTGTCGCAGACTGATTTTCCCTTCATTTGGCTCGATTTTCCTTTCAGTTAAGTCTGTCCTCCAGAATTTTTTTCTGGATTGTGATTTCTTGTAATCCCTTTATCCTTTTCCACTCCAAATATCGCATCAGCTTTAATTAGTAACTCCGTCATTATTTTAGACATTTCTTGCAAACAAACAAGTACCTCTTCTTGCCAAGAAGCCATTTCAGAAAGTGGTAAAAAGCTTTGTTTTGGTTAATTATATTCAAAGATTTATAGCATTTCAGCAGTTGCTGAGAGAGTCATTCCTCCCCCGTCTCTGCCCCTCAGCTTGCTCGGGCAGCCGTGCGTAGTTAAGCTGAATTGCCCCATAAAACCATAAATCTGTCCACTTACTTGATGGAAGGCTGTGGGGTCAGTTAAGCTCTCTTAGAATTGTTTTATCTGTCTTGTTAAGAATCTGCTGATTTGGTGTAGTTTTTTTCAGCCTGTTGGACTCCCGGTTTCACAGTTAAGTAGCCATATTGGCTCCTTCTTTGGTCCTCGCTTCAGAACCGGTATCTGGGCTTCTGGAGGTTTGCCAGTCCCCCTAAGCTCTTCCACCTTGTTCCAGCCTGCCTCCCCTCTCCAGGGGGAGGGCTTGGGGGTCCGATCTCTCGGCTCCCAAGGAACCAGGAAGGTCACGGGAGGTAGCTCATAAAACTCCCCTCTCGTGCTTTCACTGTCTCATTCCGGAAGTCAAGACACATGACTTTTTGACCTATGCTATGAAGTCATTTTCTTTTTTTAACAGGAATCCATAATTGATGACTCATGACATTGCTATTTTAAAGCTATTAGCTCAACAATAACAGTGTTAATTGGCTTTTAATTAAGGCAGTAATGCTAACAGAACACTCTGGAAACCTTCAGCTTTTAAGAATAAATGATGATGCTTCAACTTTACAAAAAATGCTGTTGTTGAAATAATCAGAACGTGAAGACCTTAATTAATTGGAGACTTCTTAAAACCAAGAACACAAAATGTAGAAAATGCATACTTCTGCTGATATTAAATCTAAATCAGAGACTTGAAAAGCAGAGTTCGCTTTTAAATGAACAGAAGCCTCACCTGTGTCACACTCTTTTAAAGACAGACTTTGGCAAATTTAAACTATGTAGTTACAGGAGGTAGTAGATATTGACATACTTCATATGGTTTTGTATCAGATCAGATCAGATCTGGTAACTTTATTGCTTCAGCATAGCCATAGTGATCAACAAAACACAAAAAGGAAAATATAGTAATATTAATACCCAATTACAGTATCAATACAAACTATCACATAAATTGATTGATGAAAGTTTTGTATAAATAGTTTAATATATTCAGACATGAATGGGACATTTTAAATTTCAGGAGTTCCTCATTTGCATTTAATTGGAATTCTCATTTTTAAATGATTGCTTTTAGACAAAGTCCTATATTATCCTGAGTGACTTGCTGTGGTGATGTGAATTTTTAGCAAGAATCAATATTGCAGTACTCAGATTTACCAGTCTTCTTAGATCATTCATAATGGTGAAAACATGGAATTTGAATAATACCAAGCAGTTCCTCAAATTAAACTAGTTCAGTGAGATTCTAATGGTTATATCTTATCACTTCATTCAGCTAATAGAGTTAATGGCAAAAAAAGTCTTTTGCATTGGAGACTGATGAGTTGTGAGGAAAAAGCCCATTATAAACAATGTACATGATGCAACTTTCCTGCCCTAATTTTACATAGTGGCCCAAAGGACATTGTACAGGAAAGCTACTAAAGAAGTTAAGTGATTCCCAGAGCTTGTTTGACTAATCTCAGGGAAGCTTTCAGACCAGATGATTTAAAGCACAGTCATAGCCTCTTTTTATATACAGTAGGGTTTTTTTGTAAGGTGCCATTCCATTCAGTATTCTGAGATTTTATTTAACAAACACATTTTAACCATATTCTCTTTTCATACTCTTTTAAAATATGGGGTTTGCTGCTGCTGCTGACATTATTTGGATTTTTGCTGTAATATGAATATCAATGATTTTGCATAGGCAGCAGTTCTTCTTGATGTTGTTTTTAGGTAAGTTCTGTGTTGTTAACTTGTGAAGTACATACACTGGTGAATATGGTTTTCCTATGTCAGCAGTCTTCAGATGCTTAAAAAAAGCAAAGTAGTTTGTCTCTCTGAAAGTGTGATCAAGAGATGTTTAAAACATTTACTGGATCTAGCTACTGAAAATTTGTGATTAAAGTTTCTTTTTTTCAAAATCTGGTATAAATTGAACACAACTCAAAATAACACTATCTATATATCGGTATAACTAGACGGGTGTTAAACAGGCTTGAATGTTTCTTGTAACCCTAGTCTCCCTATTGTCCATTGGTTGTAAAATCTTGCCACATATTAGTCCCTGCAGGTGAAACTTAAATACTATTTTGGTTCTAGTGCAATTGTGCAAGGCCATCCAAGAGTTGGCTTCATCAGATGTCAGTGTAGATAACTTGGACAAACCTTATGCTCTGTTTGGAAGGCATTTTTTGTTAGATAAAATTGGTTGCATCTGTTCTCACTTGGATTCCACTATTTCCTGTTGAATGTCATGAAAACTTAACCTGGCCTTAGTTGCTTGTATAGATTTATGTTGTGGTCTTAGGACGCTTACAAGTTGTTTGGAGGGTGCAGCCCATTGATTAATGGGGTGCAGCCCATTCATTTTGAGACCAGAGGTGCAAAATCTCTAAACATTGTGAAGTGAAACAAACAAACAAAAAATCCCCTCCCCCTCCCAGATAACAGTTTGGAAAAATTGAAATGTATGCCATACTACTTTCCTGTCAAACTGAAACTTTTTAACATCAAAAAGTGTACTATTTATTACTTAGCATATAAAACTGTACAATTTTCATATTTGTAATTTAAAAGTATAGATGCCTAACTTTTCTAAAAGCAAAATTGGAAACATTCCCAGTACTTGATAGAGAAAACTGCAAACTGCTGCATTCTATGATACCTTAATACCTATAAATTATTTTTTTCCATTTGAGAAGTAGGAAAAAATAAGTTGAAAACAGAAAATAAACTTTGTAGTAAACAAAATATATTTGGACAAGCTAACATACTCAAAATAGGACTGCCAGTATATCTGGATAGTGTTAAACCTCCTACAATTCTTTAATGTATACCACAAAATATATTGTGTGGTATTGTACTTTTAGCTGGAGGAAGACTTAGACTTTGCTTAATGGAGAGGTACGATACAAGCTATCATAATATTTTATTGCCAATGATTCATATTTAAGCAATGAATCTGTCTTTGAAAATATGTTTTGTAGGGTCTAAGCTCAAGTATATGTACAAATTTAATGCAATAGATTGTCATACGCAAAGATTTTCCTGCTAAACATTGAGTTAGTATAACCTTCTTTTAGAAATCGTTTTACTAATTCTAAAATGGAAACTATTTTATAGGACTGATCCCCCTGACACTAGCGCAATGAACATTTCTCAAATTTTTGATTGGAAAAATTGATGGAAAAAACTTCTGTGGGGAGAAGAAAAACACTTCCCCTTGAATTTCACTGTTGTTCTTCTTGGGCCATCACACCTGGGCACAATTGAATACTAATTCTCTTTTGACAATGTTATGTCAAAAGACAATACTGATTCAGAAGGTATTGGTGCTTAAATCTATAGAACTCTCTAACTCATTCATCATTGGTACTGTTGTTACTCTGTTTATAGTTCTGTCCTGTTTAGCCTCACAACAAGTTGGGTACAGTAGGTTGCTAAGTGGGATGTCACCCAACAAGTTTCATAACTATATCAGGATTTAAATATGGCTCTTCCTAGTTCTACACATTAACAACTACACTGTACTGACTCCGGTATAATACAGTGAACAGTGCAAGTGAAACTGTCCAACCAACCTTCTGTGTCTCAGTTTAACTGGATAATTGGCAGTGCAATCCTTAAAAGTCTTACACACATTGATGAAGTCATTGGATATACAAGAGTGTTACTCAGCTAAACTCCATCAGCTTTGGTAAAGGATGTAACTCTGCTTCGGATTGTATTGCAGATGTCCCAACTTTCTTCAACATAAAAAGCAGTTTAGGATTTGGATTGGTGCTGTTTGTGAAGAAGGGTGATGATGAGTGTTTGCACATAAGCATCAAAACTCTCATCGGAAAAGGTAAGTAGGTAATACAGAAAAAGCACATCCAGAATCTTTCCTTAAAGCAGTATGTACAGTGTTCAGTTATCCACAGTATATGGAAATCAAAATTTCACTGACTTCACCAGTTAATTTTAATTCAATTCACAGTCATCGACCAAAGGAAATTTGGAATTTGAATAAGCTTGGGTTTGGAGCCTGTGGAAATCTCAACTAATGGAAGAAATTTCTATCAGCAGAGCAGGGCTTCTCCACCTGTACCTCCCAAATACCACCAGCCTGCTGTTTCTGGGGAACATGGGGCCCCAAGAAAAGCATGAGAGAGAACCTAGAGGTCTGCAATGGCAGGCAGAAATGGGTGAAATGCTGTTTTAAAGTTTAAATGTTTTAAAGTTTTGATGTTCACTGCCTGGATGACCGTTTTTGGGTGAAAAGGAAGCATAGAAATGTTTTAAATTAACAAGTGAATACCACGGGACAAGAATATGACCGCTTTGACAGTCTGCACCTTTCCATCCAAATATCAGTAAGCAGCTGCTAAAGTATTAGACGTTTTACAATTCTTCTGTTAGGTTCATTGCACTCTTCGTAGTATTAATGAAGTGGATCCAACTATCATCTAAGTAGCCTTCCTTGAACTGAAGTATCTTATTCTCCAATTTAAGTGGCTCTTCCTCCAACAGAAGATCCTCTTAAGTTCAAGGAAAACTCCACAGACTGGAGGGAGATTTCAAATTTGAGCCAAAAAAGAAAAGAGATGTGGAAATAAATGAATAAACTTTGCTCAGTGGGGTGGTAGTATAAGGGTAAGATCTTCCTCCAATACCCTGACCTGGATAACTCAGGTGAGCCTGATCTCATCAGAAGCTAAGCAGGGTCGGCCTTGATTAGTAATTGGATGGGAGACTTCCAATTAAAACCGGGGTTGCAGAGGCAGGCAATGGCAAACCACCTCTGTTAGACTCTGTAATGATTTTAAATGTTTGTGTGTGTCTTTAAATGCTTGGTGTGGTCTAAAACTTCCAAGAATTCTACCCACATCCTCAGACTGAACAAGCTGGAAGGTATCCGACACAACTGGACAAATTGGCACTCTGGGACCATCCAATTCTGTTACTGCTAATGAAGTCCAAGTCAGAATACATGTAAGAGATTTCATCCACAAAGTGCTTAGCAAAATGATTGCAGTACACTGCAGAACAGTCCACCTCTACTTGTAGGCTGGAAGTCAATAGGCTCCTGACCTAGAACCAGGAGTTCTGCAGGTCTACACTGTGCGGATGCAGTCTGCATGATGCCATGCAGTCATGGCAGATTTTTTTTTTTTGCTTTCATCACTGCCACAGAGTAGTCTTTAAAATGAGCTCAGTTGTCCACAATATTTCTCCAAATTTCTTAAGTCAGGAAGGATTTTTCACAATGCATACAATCTTTAACACTTCTAGAAGAAAGAATTCATAAATTGTTCCTTTTTTTAAAATGACGGTTTGATTATTAAAATACAGCATTTTTCAATAAACACAAATGGCCACTTGGGTGTGCCCTTTCAGACTGAGAGACTGCAAATCATGAACTTTTATCTTATTGTACAATTTTTATAACAACAACATTTGATTTATATACCGCCCTTCAGGATAACTTAACACCCACTCAGAGCGGTTTACAAAGTATGCTACCATTATCCCCACAACAAAACACCCTGTGAGGGGGGTGGGGCTGAGAGAGCTCCAGAGAGCTGTGACTAGCCCAAGGTCACTCAGCTGGCTTCAAGTGGAGGAGTGGGGAATCAAACCCGGCTCTCCAGATTAGAATCCTGCACTCTTAACCACTACACCAAACTGGCTCTTTTTAAAAAAAAATCTTGTGGGTTATATTTGCTATATAAAATAAGTAGTCTCATAAGGAGACTGAAATGTTGAAGACATAATTGCCCTATTTCTGTGATTAGCAGATGTTGAGAAGCACAGCTGGCTTTCTCTACACTGCTGATCTGCATTTCTTAAACTGCAGTTTCTTTTAACTCTTTAGCTGGAATAAAGTTTCCTGTTGTCACCAAGCAAGTGGTACTTAAAAAAAAAACTTGCTCATGGAAAGTGTGAATGGGACAGTGTTTAATAGATTCTTTGAAATGTAGCCCTACTAATTCATTCATGGACATTTTTTAAATTGTTGAATATTAAGTATGAATAGAGATGATTACTGCCAGAGAACATTTTTGTATTCAAACACATTTTGTATACATATTGTGGATTCTTGGAAGCATTAAATTGGCTTAATTTTTAAAAACAAAACCAGGCAAGAACTTTCAAAAGATCCTTATTTTTTTCCTAGAGTTGTATGCTAGTGCAGCAGCTGTTATTCAGTTGGTAGCACACTATTTCAAATTGGAAAGAATTATACCTTTTATGTGGCATGTAGCTATAGATAAAAACATTTTTCATAGGCTGAAACTATTCTATTTACCTGAAAGGGAGGCTAGTTTTATTTTTTTCTGGGAGTGCTATCAAGAAAGTTAGGAGGTAGTCTTGTAAAGGAATCTAAGTTACAATTATATAGAAGGATTTTCTTACTGCACATTATCTTTGGGGGGGGGGCATTATCTTACATTCTGGGTCGTCTTCCTTTTGTATAAATATGGTAGTTTCAGTATTAAGAAACAGATGTAAGACATTGTAGTTGGGTGACTTGCAGTCTCAAATACTTTAAAAGAATACTTGGGAATAAAATACTATTTTTCTGATATACTTTACTGATCTTATGTTCTTTGTCTGTAAGGTGACAGTGTAAGTTTCAAAGTTGAAACCAAGCAGGTCTGATAAGCCAGAACCTAGGCTGTCTGAGGACCTCATATATTGTTATATGTTGGGACTGCCCTGGCACCCAGGTGGATACGTGGCAGAACAGACCGGCAGGAAGATAGCTGAAGTCCAGAGGCTAGGGACAGAGGGACAATGGAAGTAAAATCTGGTCGTCCAGGTCTGTTTGTGCACAGGGCATCCAGGCCAAGGGTAGCTGCATGGGATCTGGGAAAACACCTAAGGTGGAGCCACTGAACTCTCTGGGCCCACAGAGTAGGTAAGCCTGGCTACAGCATAAGCCCAAGAAGGACTTTAAAAGGTTGGTGTATAAATCAAATGTTGTTATTATTAAAGACCAGTTGTAAATTGCAGCCTACTGTCTCTGTGGCTCATTGAGCTCCAGGTCAAACGTCCAAGCAGATCATGGAATGCAAGCTTCCATCACCTAGTTTTTTTAGTCCAGTGAACTTAGCCTTCCAACCCTGGTATTGGTCACAGTCTCCTCTGAAAAGATATTTTTATATATTTACAGCACAAGCCTGTTTGCTATTTCACCACATGAGTACTGACAAATTACTTTTTAAAATCAATGTTCACTTCTGATATACGAAGAAGGTCATTGGAAACTCCAGTTGGTACAGAATGGCATGGCCCGGCTACTACTGGGTGCTGAGGACTCTATGTATCACTCTCTTTCTACACACACTCCTTTGGTTATCAATCAGTTACCAAGTTTGTCAAGGTTCTTGCTATTACCTGTGAAACCCTTAAAGGCATTGATGCCCTTAAAGGCATTGGCTATGTTCCACTGTGACAGCTCTTCTCATCTGAACAAAGCCTTCTGAAGGTGCTACCCTGCAAACAGGTCAAATCAGCAAATTGCAGTCTGTTTACGCACATTCTCAGTGGTGGCTCCTACATTGTTGAATGGTCTGTCTAGACTATTATTAAGGCCTTCACACTTCTATCATTTTGCAAAATTTGCAGACCAGAATTGTTCAAGAGAGGGAGCAAAGCTGCAGTGTAATGGAAGGTCAGAAGCTGACTTTTATTAGGGATAACATTTTTTCTTACACTGACTGTCATGTTGCCTTAAACAGATATGTTTGCATGCATTGTTTTGTTTATTTCCCCCCTATTCTGCAGTCCCAGCCAAAATGCATTATTTTGTCTACCTCTGAATCGTTGATGGTAGATAAAAAATGTTTTCATATTGTGTAAACTGCTTACTGATTAACTGTTATCATATTTTGTAAACCACTTAATGATTAGAATCATAGAATCATAGGGTTAGAAGGGACCTCCGGGGTCATCTAGTCCAACCTCCTGCACGATGCAGGAAATTCACAACTACCCACCCCCTTCCCCCCCAGTGACTCTTGCTCAATGCCCCAAAGATGGCAAAACACTGTAAAGATCCCTAGCCAAACTGGCCTGGGGAAAATTGCTACCTGACCCAAGGTGGTGATCAGCATTACCCTGAGCATGTAAGAAGGGCCATGAGAACCAAGCATTGATGTAACCCTTCCAGTACTCCCTCTCATGATCTGCCTGGGTTCACAGAATCAACATTGCTGTCAGATGGCCATCTAGCCTCTGCTTAATAACCTCCAAAGAAGGAGAGCTCACCACCTTCTGAGGAACCCTGTTCCACTGAGGGACCACTCTGTCAGGAAGTTCTTTCTAAAGTTTAGCCCAAAACTCTTATAATTTAATTTCAACCTGTTGGTTCTGGTCCAATCTTCTGACTGAATATTTTTTAAATTTTAAATTCTCCTTGATTCCCAGTGAGAAAGGTGAACTATAAATGTTGGCTTTTCTTTTTTTAAAATATATATTTTCTAAACAGTAAAAGGGATACAAAACAGAGAAGGAACAGGAATACAAATTACACTAAAGGAAAATTTAAGTACCCATTAGAAAGATTGTCTAGAATACAATAACCATACATCATTTATCATTAAATGATAAATGCTATTTTTTTCTTAGAGTTGGTCATACATGGACACATAGAAGCAACCTTACACTGAATCATGTCATTGGTCCATCAAGATCAATATTGTCTGTTCAGACTTGGCAGTGGCTCTCCAGAGTTTCAGACTGAGGTCTTTCAGATCACCTAGTACCTGGCTCTTTCCTGGAGATGCCAGGGCTTGGATTTGGGACCTTTTATATGCCAAGCAGTTGTTCTACCACTGAGCCATGGTCCCTTTTCTGTCCTTTTTGGTGTCTAGATAGGACAGCTAATCTCAGTGATAAAATGGCAAGGAAAGATGATGGCCAACACATGGATGTTTGGCAACAGTGGGAGGTTATCCTCAGGTTAGATAATAAGGATTAACATGAAAAGCCTGGCAACTTCCTCTGTGAGAGCCAGAAGAAATGGGGACTAGGTCTGTATCCACTTTGTCATGCTAACAGTGATTGAAGATTGCTGAAGAAGTAACCATTTGGCTTCTCTGGTCTCAAAATGTTGCTAACAAAGGCAGGGAGCTAGTAACATGGTGAGGTTCTGCTGTGTAGTTTGATCTTTGCTGGTGAAGTGAGGGAAAGGGTGAAGGTGCTGAGACCAACCAGTATTGAATAATCATTAGGAAACTGAAATCTGAATTAATGAATGAACCAAGGAAAACACAACAACTGTGAGTTTGTGGTATGCCCTGAGCCACTCATTTTCTTTTTAAGTGCATAGCAGCTTAGGAGGAAAATGCCTAGCTATGAACACAAGCAAATGAAGCAAAATTGGGAGGAGAGGTAAATATTCTTGGTCTGTTGATCCTGGTCACAGTGGGTCAAATTAAACTGAATAGGAATTCCTAGGGAATAGTGGTAATTGGCACGGTTGACAGCCAGGCAAAGAACAGGGCAGTAAAGACTGTCAGGAAAGCTTAATTCTGTCTGTATGAAGTGTTATGGGAGCCACCAAAGCAGCGATGAATGAGCCTAGGATCTGTCAGGGATGTGCGTGCATAAACATGACTTGGCTCTTAATTTAGCAAGCCCCAGTTTTCATCCTGCACAATGCTTTTATCAGATTATATCTTGTTTAATTATCACTGCACATTAAGGGTCTTAAGAACACAGAACTAAAAATTTGAGCCTTCTGCCCTTTCAAGCCAGGATTTTCAGACTAACAGTGGTAGCTAAAATATAATAATTACTAACTAAAAGAACTGGTTTTACAGATCTTTATGATTTTAGATTTGAGTCCAGTAGCACCTTATAGACTAATAAGATTTCCAGGGTATGAGCTTTTGAGAGTCAGAGCTCCCTTCTTCAGCTACAACTAGGAATGGAGATACCTGAGCCTATCTCAGCCAGAAGGTGGATGATACAAGGAAGGGCATCAGGATACAAAGGTACAATGCAGTTTGATTGGATGGGAGGAGAGTAATAAAGGAGGATGTCAGTATGTAAAAGCAAATGCAAAGGTTGTTGTGGATTTTCCGGGCTGTATTGCCGTGGTCTTGGCATTGTAGTTCCTGACGTTTCGCCAGCAGCTGTGGCTGGCATCTTCAGAGGTGTAGCACCAAAAGACAGAGATCTCTCAGTGTCACAGTGTGGAAAAGATGTTCATAAGCATAAGCACAAGCACAATTTCAACAGGAAAGAAGAGGCTTTAAGAATGAATAGAATATGATTTCCAGTCCTGAAAAACACCAGGTTAACAAAACACTCTATACCCAACAATAGCCCTGCAGAGAAGATTAGCACATCAAGCACCAATCCATATGCAAAAGAACCTCCTCAGGATACAGTGAAGCCTCCCTCTATTAGCATTCCACACCCTGGGAAACTCTTACAGGATGACTCAGCTCAACCCCACCCCTCCTGAGTAGATATAAATGACCTGCCAACATCTTTTCCACACTGTGACACTGAGAGATCTCTGTCTTTTGGTGCTACACCTCTGAAGATGCCAGCCACAGCTGCTGGCAAAACGTCAGGAACTACAATGCCAAGACCACGGCTATACAGCCCGGAAAATCCACAACAACCATCGTTATCTGGCCATGAAAGCCTTCGACAATATAATGCAAAGGTTGATTAGAGCAGAAATTAGCATCTGTAGTGAGATAAGAATCCTGTATCTCCCGGGTTGGGGTGGTGGTGGTTTCCATTATTCTGAATTTTTATGAATGAACTCCATTTCAGCAATCTCATGTTGCAGTCTTCCCTTGAAGTTTCTCTGTTTGAAGACAGCTACTTTTAGGTCAGCAATGGAATGTCCTGGAATATTAAAATGTTCTCACAATGGGTTTTGAGTGTTGTGATTCTTAATGTCAGATTTAAGAAAGTTTATTCTTTTACATACCCTGACTTGGATAACATAGGCAAGCCTGATCTCGATAGATCTCAGAACCTAAGCAGGGTCAGCCTTGGCTAGTAATTGGATGGGAGACCTCCAATGAAGACCAGGGTTGCAGAGGCAGGCAATGGCAAACCACCTCTGTTAGTCTCTTGTCATGAAAACCTCACCAGAGGTCACCATAAGTCATCTGTGACTAGATAGTACTCTATCTCAATTCTTTTACATAGAGACCAATCTGTTTGTCCAATGCGGAGAGTGGAAGGGGGTTGCTGACACTTGTTCATCTACGGTCTTCCTGTGCAGTCCCACATGGGACTGCGCACGCGCAGGCCTGCCGATACCGGAGATTTTTCATAGCTCAAAGCCACTAGGGGGCGCTCTCGCCTCCAAGCGCTCATGCGCGGCTGCTTTCCCGCCGAAACGGCTCCTAAGAGGCGGAGTGCCCCTCACATACCCTCAGTTTCTCTTTCGCCGCCGATCGTTGAGGTTTATAGCTCTTCCTTCGTACGCGATATCGGAGACGGCCTTGTTCAAGCGGTGTGAGACCTGTAATCGCAAGATGACAAGGTCGGATGGTCATTCCATTTGCTTATATTGCCTTGGGGAAACGCACAACACTCAGGCGTGCAAGCATTGCCGCGCGTTTACATCCAAGGCCAGGGCAGAGCGAGCGGATCGCCTGCATGCCTCCCTCTGGCAGCGCGTGATGTCCGTTGAAGATCCTCCACCAAAATCTTCTTCTGCTCCATCTGCGCCCTCTCGGCCTCCTCCGGAGGCGTCGGGTTCCAAGACTCCTCGCTCCCAACCGTCTCCAAGTCGATCGGAGTCGAGATCCGGGAGGATTACCCCGGTTCGGAGTTCGTCGGAGCCGACCGCTTTGGTTCCGAGACCTTCTCGGAGTCGACCTCCTTCGACCTCTTCGACTGCCCTGGCTTCACCTGTCCGAGGAGCCCATAGAAGTACAACTCCCTCGGTTCCGAGGATGACCCCACTGGCTCCTCCAGCCCCTTCAGATCCGACGATTTCGGATCCGGCTGTGAAGTCGAAGACGGGAATCGCTCCTGAAAAGAAGAAGAAAAAACATAAGCACTCCAGCAAGCACGACAAGGCAGTTTTACAGAGCCCTATTGCTCCCCCGTCGGTTCCGATCGACTCCGCTACTGCCCCTGAGGAACAGCGTGCAGAATCGGCTGACCGTCCATCATCTAAGACCCCTCCAGTACGAGGGATTCAGGTGGAAGATGTCACACTGATCGAGAAACCTCCTACGCCATCTGGACGGCCTCGATCAGCTTCCTACGAATCGGGCTCGGTTCGTTCGGTTATGAGTCTACGGAGTCGGTCTGCATGTCGATCTGACCATCGGAGCACACCTCGTTCCTACCGGAGCCGATCCAGGGATAGTCGGCGTCGGGATGAGCCAGTTACCTGCTATTTTAGCAGAGAAGGCTCGTACTATTCTGACCAACATTATAGAGGTGTTTCACTGTCCACCTCATTTAGAGTCGGTCCCGACACTGGATATGACCCGTCCCGTCACCCATCAGAGTTGGTATCTCCTCGGATCCGTGCCCGATACAGCGATTCTCCATTATCGGATTCACCTGAAAGGGAGATTGGGCCATCGGAGGAGGCTTCGCCCACCGATGATTTTCGGGCCTATAACGAGCTGCTCCAGAGAATGGCTAAATCTTTGGACCTTGAAGTAACTTCCACTGAGTCCAAGTTCGCCGATAAAATACTACAACATATTTATTCAGGATCGATGTCCTCGATTGCCTTTCCTCTTATCGAGGGTTTCGCTGACCTGTGGAAGAAGCTGCAATCTAGACCTGTATCTGCTACAGCCACCAATCGGAAAGTGGAGAGCCTTTACAGAACCAAGGACGATGCTCACCCATTCCTTGCGGTTCATCCTCCTCCGTCCTCACTTGTAACCGAGGAGATGCAAGCTCGGCCTCGTCAAGGCTCTATGTCAGCTCCGGCTGATAAAGATAGCAGAAGGCTCGACGCCATGGGCAGGAAGCTGTATACTTCGGCTACGTTTGGCATCAAGGTTGCGAATTACACAGCGATGATGGCGGCCTACCAACTTTTCTTATGGAAGAAGGTGGCGTCTTTTCTTCCGAGGATTCCCGAGGAACAATGCACTCTGCTTCAGGTTATACAGGAGGAGGCTGTCCGTTTATCCAGACACCAGATTAATGCTGGTAGGAGTATGGCTGACACTTCCGCCAGGTCACTTCTTTCATCTGTGGTGCTGCGCAGGTATGCCTGGCTTCGCACGACTGCCCTTCCTGCGGAGACGAGGAACCGGGTGGAGGACTTACCTTTCGAGGGCACCACCCTGTTCTCGGAAAAGACTGACGAATTCCTTTCAAAAAAGAGAACTGATCACCTGACTGCCCGTTCATATGGGGTTCTGGACCAAAACCCGCAGCAGCCTTCTCGCCCATACTATCGCTCCTTCCAGCATGGCAGACAACACCGTTACTGGCCCTATCAAGGGTATGCTTACCAGCCTCACAGGAGCTATCAAAGCCCGCGATCTGCTTTTCCTAGATGGAGGCAGGGCCAATGTCCCAAGCCTGGCTCCCAGCAGCATCAGGCCAAGGACGAAAACCAATTGCACAAGCAATTCTGACAATCACAGGGACCTGACCCCAGGTTTGGGGACAGGCTTGGGTGCTTTCTTGAATGCATGGTGTTCACTCTGTTCAGATGTTTGGGTTCTTTCTATAATCCAGTTTGGTTATAAAGTTGAATTTATCGATTTACCTTATTTACGTCTTCCTGTGTTTTCTTCTGACCCCCCTCGATCTGAGATCTTGGGGGAGCTCACAGCTCTCTTACAGAACGGGGCAATAGAAGAGATTTCGGTTGACTCAGCTGGTTTGGGATTCTATTCCTGCCTGTTTCTGGTAGAAAAGAAAGATGGTGGGCTAAGACCTATCCTGGATCTCAGGGGCTTGAACAAGTTTATACGAATCTGTAAATTTAAGATGGTTACTTTACAAATAGTTTTGACCTTACTGCCCCCGCAGTCTTGGTTTGCGGTCCTGGATTTGAAGGACGCATACTTTCATATTTCTATTTTCCCTGAGCACAGAAAGTTTTTACGTTTTGTCTATGGCCAACGTTTTTTTCAATACAAAGTTTTACCCTT
Source organism: Eublepharis macularius (assembly GCF_028583425.1). Taxonomy (NCBI): domain Eukaryota; kingdom Metazoa; phylum Chordata; class Lepidosauria; order Squamata; family Eublepharidae; genus Eublepharis; species Eublepharis macularius. Next base: position 124,788,349 of record NC_072792.1, read on the forward strand.
TGGGCTAGCCACTGCACCTAGGGTATTTACTAAATGCATAGCAGTGGTTGTGGCTCATTTACGCCTCCAGGGCTGTCAATTTTTTCCTTACCTGGATGATTGGCTCTTGGTTGGCGACTCTGCGGAGGATGTGTCTAATCAGGTGTCTCTCACTCTGACTTTATGTCTGCGTTTGGGACTTTTTGTTAATCAGAAGAAATCTAAGCTGACTCCGGTACGCTCCATCCAGTTCATCGGTGTGATCTTGGATGGTGTTAAGAATGCAGGCTTCTTGCCTGTGGATCGTGCGTCTAAAATTAAGAGGCTTATTTCTACCCTTAAGAGGTGTCGTTTCCAATCTGTTCAATTTATCCAGACGCTATTGGGTTGCATGGCCTCTACAACGGCGGTGGTTCCACTGGCCAGGTTGTTTATGCGGCCTCTCCAACTATGGTTCAATTCAGTGTTTTCACCGGGCCGTGATTCTCAGAACATGAGGCTGTCCGTCCCTAGGAGGGTGGTGTCCTCTTTGGAATGGTGGTTGGACGATGCTAATCTGTTTAGAAGGGTGGAGTTTGGATTTCGACAAACTCATCTGTCCGTCACCTCGGATGCTTCCCTGTTCGGTTGGGGGGCTCACTGTGCAGGGTCCTATGCCCATGGGTTATGGTCTGAGTCAGAACGTAAGGAACATATTCTTGAGTTGAGGGCAATTTTATATGCGCTGATCTCCTTTTCAGATACCAAGTGGAACAAGTCCGTCCAGGTCCTGACAGACAACACGACGGCGATGTTCTATGTCAACAAACAAGGTGGCACGGCGTCTGTAGCTCTGTGCACAGAGGCGATGAGGCTCTGGAAGTGGGCCATAGATCACACTGTGTGGCTGCACGCAGTTTACATTCCGGGGGTGGAGAATTCCATGGCGGATCACCTGAGCAGACTCCACAGGGAGAACCACGAATGGTCCCTCCAGGACAAGTATCTCGCCCCTATCTTCTCGAAATGGGGGACTCCGGAGCTGGACCTCTTTGTGACAGTGGAGAATCGCAAGTCCCTAGCTTATTGCTCCAGAGGAGGCATAGGCCCAGAATCACGTGGGGACGCGTTTCAACTAGACTGGTCGGGTCCCCTGTGTTATGCCTTTCCTCCGTTCCCGCATCTGGCATGGGTCCTCAGCAAGATCCAGAGGGACAGGGTGTCAGTCATTTTGGTGACCCCATATTGGCCGAGACAACCCTGGTTCCATTCTCTCCTGAGTCTTCAGACTCAATCAATCTGTCTCCCGGTGGTTCCAGATCTCCTGTCCTGTGGGTGTGTGTGTGTGTGTGTTTCACCACGACATCGGGAGACTCAAACTGACAGCTTGGTTGATTAGACCGGGGGTGCCTTCTTCGCGGCTGTGACTAATGTTCTGCTAAATGCTAGACGTCGGTCTACTAGGCAATCCTATGCCCTTAAGTGGGATAAGTTTTCTGTTTGGTGTAGGCACAGGGAGTTGGACCCTTTTCAGTCCACCCTCTCTGATATTTTGGAATTTTTGTGGGAGGTGAAACAGAAGGTTTCGGCCAATTCTTCAGTTAAGGTTTATCTGACAGCCATCTCTGCCTTTCACCCTCCGATTGACAGAAAATCTGTGTTTTCTCACTATTCTGCTAAATTATTTTTGCGAGGGTTGAATAATTTGTTCCCCCCAATTCGAGCTCTGGTTCCACAATGGTCGTTGCCCTTGGTTCTGACTCGTTTGATGTCCAAACCGTTTGAGCCTTTAGCCTCCTGTCCGTTCCGTTTTTTGTCTATGAAGGTGGCCTTTCTGGTTGCGGCTTCTTCAGCCAGGAGGTTGGGGGAGTTAGCGGCGTTATCCTGCGAGCCTCCTTTTTGAAGCTACACCCTGAGAAGGTTGTTCTTCGTACTAAGATTGAGTTCTTACCTAAAGTAGTGTCACGTTTTCACTTGTCCCAGGAGCTGGTGCTGCCAGTTTTCTTTCCGGCTCCGACTTCAGAGGCAGAAAAAGCCTTTTATTCCCTGGATGTCCGCAGGGTCATTCTATTTTATTTGGATAGGGTGAAGCCGTTTCGGCTTGATTCTAATTTATTTGTCTGCTTTGCGGGACAGCATAGGGGTAAAAGGGCCTCGTCTCATACTATCTCTAGATGGGTGGTCCAGACTATACTGACCTGTTATACTGTTGCTAACTTACCTTGTCCTTTGGAAGTGCATGCCCATTCCACCAGGTCCCAAGCGTCGTCAGCGGCTCTCCTCAGAGGTGTTCCTCTCCTCAACATCTGCAGAGTGGCGACGTGGGCCTCGGCGGATACCTTTGTGAAGCACTATGCGCTGGATATCCTAGATAGAAAGGAGACAGCGGTGGGCACGGCAGTTCTACACTCCATCTTTGAGTGATGCTTTGGTGTCACCTCCACCCAGGTATTAAGCTTTGAAATCTTCCCATGTGGGACTGCACAGGAAGACCGTAGATGAAAAACAGGTTTTACTTACCATAACTGTTGTTCATCTAGGTCTTCCGTGCAGGCACACATGCCCTCCCTCCTTCCCCGCTATCTCTCTTGGTACTTACCTTGTAGGGGGCGGCGAAAGAGGAACTGAGGGTATGCGAAGGGCGCTCCGCCTCTTAGGAGCCGTTTCGGCGGGAAAGCGGCCGCGCATGCGCGCTTGGAGGCGAGAGCGCCCCCTAGTGGCTTTGAGCTATGAAAAATCTCCGGTATTGGCAGGCCTGCACGTGCGCAGTCCCATGTGTGCCTGCACGGAAGACCTAGATGAACAAGTTATGGTAAGTAAAACCTGTTTATATGTAACATTGGAAGATGAACAAGTGAATGAACCTGAAATGGTATAACTGGTGTTGCTAAGTCCAGTGATTGTGATGTCAGAGTGAGTATGGGGACAGCGTTGGTGTCTTGGTTTATTGCAGGCCCTGGTTCCAGAATCTCTGTCAGTGTTGGGAAGTGCATTGTTGTGAGTGAGGAGTTGTTTAAGGTTAGAAGGCTGTCTGTGGGCAAGGTAAGGTTTCCTTCCCAGTACTTGTGAGAGAATTATCAATGTCCAGCATAGGTTGCAAACCATTAATGATGCATTGATCTGATTTGAGCTGAGAGTTGTATGTGACCACAAGTGGCATTCTGTTGTTGTTTCTTTTGGGCCTATCTTATAGCCGGTTATCCTATGGTTTCATTCTGGCTTTCTTGATCTGTTTCCTTGCTACTTCATGTTGGTACTATAATCCAAAAATGTCTGTTGTAGAGCTTGGCTATAGATGATGGATTGGTGTGTTTAGGATGGTGACCGGAGCCATGTAGATACGTTTTAGTAGGTTTCTGGTATAAGCTGGTTCTTAAGCTTCTATCATGCATTTGTACAGTGTTGTCTAGAAAATGTACTTCCTGTGTGGACTTGATCAGGCTGATGGTGGATGGAAGTTGCTGAAGGCCTGATAAAATTTCTCCAGTGCTGCTTTCCCACCTGTGTCCAGGTAGGAAAGCAGCACTGATTTATTGATTGATTGTCATCAATAAATATTAAGCACAGGAGTGTTAGCAGGTGGAAGCTGAGAAAGTGTGTTCCAAATCACCCCTAAAAATGTTGGCCTATTGTGATGCCACGTGAATGCCCATGATTTCAGTATGTTTTTCTAGCATTATGAAGTTTACATTTAGACAGAATTGTTGTAGTGGCATTTTTGGCATATCTTGCATGCATACTTTTCTGTTGGTTCTGAAACATTTTTGTGGATTAATTTAGAACAGTGATGGCGAACCTTTTTGAGCCCGAGTGCCCAAACTGCAACACAAAACCAACTTATTTATTTCAAAGTGCCAGCACTGCAATTAAAATCTGAATACTGAGGTTTTTGTTAAGAAAAAACAACTCATACAGTTGTCCCAACTAATTAACATCTCTCTCTTACTCTCACTCTCTCACTTTCTCAGGAGCCATGAATAAAAGTAAAGCAAGTTAAATCAAAGCAGTTTGCCCTTCTTTACACCAGCAGCCCTGCTTGCAAGCACTCTCTCTCTCTCTCTCACTCAAGAGCCACGACTGAAAGTAAAGCAAGTTAAATCAAAGCAACTTACTTTTCTTTAGAAAGCCAGCCTCAGCAGCCTCGCTGCTGCCTCTACTTCCTGCTGCTAAGGAGAGGGGCAGCAAGGAGGCAGCCTTGAGGAAAAGGAATCGCATGGGCAGGGCCAAAACCCATGTGATCTCTGTTCAGAACTACTGGAACACTGTCCCCCTCCAAATGAGCCCTGGACCTAGCGATTGGTGACTTGGCTCGCGTGCCCGCATAGAGGGCTCTGAGTGCCAGCTGTGGCACGCATGCCATAGGTTCGCCATCGCTGATTTAGAAGCATCCATGTCAAGCAAATGGCAGATATTACCAAAATATTTCTATAGCAGTTGGGGGACAGCCACCCAGCCACCTCAATGGGCACCCAGAATCGGAGCAGACCAACAACAGAAGGAGGGAAGGAGGCATCCCCACCACAGGAGGGCAAAGAAGCACCCAAGCCTCAAAGAGTCAGGCAAAGCAGTTGGAAGCCAGTTAGTCCCACCCTCTGGTGGGAAGGCAGGGGGCTGAGCAGGGAGAGTGAGCACCCCCAGGAGGGGAGTAGACCTGAGAGGGGGTGCAGGAAGCAAAGGCAGTCAGCCAGTAGCCTTACCAAACAGGGAGAAGAGGCAGCCAAAGTAGCACAGAGCCACGCCCCAGCCTGCAGGCCAGCTAGAAGGCAGTCGCCTGGTCCAGGAGAAGCCAGGAGCAAAACAATCCCAGGTGAAGCTGCCTGAGGCAATCTGCAGGAAAAGCTTGGCAGCCAGCCAAGGAGGCACAGGTGTACCTGCCCCAATCAGCCAGCAGAGCAAGCCCAGATGCAACTGCCTGAGTCGGCCAGGGCCGTAGATAGAGTGCAGGAGGGGGGGGCGTGGCTGACAGGTGGAGCAGGGAAGAGATGAAGGGATAAAAGGGAAGTCCACGCACAGGGCGGGGAGAGTTGTGTAGGAGCGTGGTGGAGTTTGGGGAGAGTGAAAACCTGGAAGAAGTAGGAGTGAGAGAGAAGAACAGGAGGAAGAGCAAGCCTAGAGGAGGCGAGGAGGGCAGAGGCTGTAAAAGGTGAGGAGAAAGGGGAGGCAGCCAGGACTCTGTCAGGTTGGGCAGGCCTGAGAGTGGACTGAGAGGGAGTGAGGGTGATGTATACTCCCCCTCCTTCCACAGAGCAAGAACCTGCACTGTCCCTGACAGCTTCCCAGAATAAAGGTCAGGCATGCCGGTGCCCAGCATAGTAATGTTCATGGTGGAAGCTGACATAAGTATTTAAATTATCAGAAGGCACTGCACTCTAGCATCCTCTTAGGCAAGCATCAAGTCCTTATCTCATCCCATACAATTAAGGCAAGAGATAAAATAATTTAGATCAAAAGTACTACTAATGGTGAAAAGCTGAAGTTAGGTGCACAGTACAATCAATCCCCCCTGTTCTTATTAACTCAGGGTTAATTTGATTCCTGTGTAAGCAGAGAGCCATTAAATTTCATTTTGGGTGATAAGAGATTGTTATCTGAGAAGGATTACTCAAGTTGTAAGTTGTTCACTTCCAACATATTTCCCAATACTACTTCTGCTTTTAGTCCCTGTATGCTATTCTCCTATAGCTAAGTTCCAGCAGCAAACGGAAGCCACTGCTACTTTAGCCAAGCCAAGCTGCATTTGTATGGTCAGGAACAGGTCAAAATGAGCCTTTCAATTTTCATTACAGAATTGCAAGTGCCCTCTTTTGTAGCTTTGAATTGGCATCAATTGGCATCATCCTATCACATAGTTTTGAACAGGAAAGGCATATAATCTAAATTTAACAACACTACATAGTATATAAGAGAAGGACGAGTCTGAGGAGAGGAGGGGGGCACTCTTGGTGATGGTGTCACTTCTGGGAAAAATCTTGATGCGACATCATGCCCCTCTAGGATTCAGTGGAAACTTTGTCATAAAACCATAGCTTCTATGATTCCTAGAGACAACTGGCATTACTTGCAGATTTTCCCAGGAAGTGTTGGCAATCACGCCCCCCCCCCCCTGCATATTATGCCTCCCTGGCAGCTCTGGAAAAGCCTGGCTCTATTTATGTGAATAAGAGGTACAGGTATATATAGAATCATAGAGTTGGAAGGGGCCATACAGACCATCTAGTCCAACCCACACATACCAGACAAACAACTACTGGAAGTTTCAGAGATTTTTTAGAAAACAATTTTTCTTGAGGAATTTTTATATTTCAAGATCAACAAAAATTGCTATCAAAAATAGGACTTACTTTGGAAGAAGTGGTAGGAAAGGTCATTTCAAGTATTGTATCTGAATTAGTCTGTGACTTACATAATGCCAGTCCTCCATTCTTGGGCAAGGTGCTGGAGTGGGTGGTTGCTTGCCAACTGCAGGGGCTCTTGGAAGAGATTGATTTTCTGGTCTCATTTCAGTCTGGCTTGAGGCCAAGATTTGGAACAGAGACTGCTTGGATTGATTTGGTTGATGACCTCCTCAGAGAACTAGACAGAGGCAATGTGACCCTGCTAGTCCTTCTGGATCTCTCAGTGGCCTTCAATATTATCGACCTTAGTGTCCTGCTGATCTGCCTCTTGGTGCTGGGAGTAGGGGGACTATATTATGTTGTGTCTAGTTCTATTTGGGAGGTCAGTCTCGGAAGGTGGTGCTAGGGGATTCCTGCTCAATCTGTTGACCACTGGCCTATGCAGTTCCACAAGGTTCAATCTTATTTTCCATGCTAATATCTATATAGTATATATACTGCGTCCACTGCTCTATGCTCGTCACACTGCATATGCCCTCCCTATTCTTATTTTTATTGTTTTTTATTCTGTTCTTTTATTTCTTACTTTATCATTGTTGACTCTCCAGAGCTGTATTGAAATAAATCGATGATGACGATGATGATATTTATATGAAACCACTGGGAGAGGTCATCAGGAGGATTGGGCTGCAATATCACCAGTATATGGATGATACTCAGTTGTCTGTTTCCCCCCACCCTGTTCAAGTCAGTAACGAGGGTGTACAAGCTGAAGCTTGTCCTGCACTCTGCCAGCTGGCCTGAACTCCTCTGGAATAAGGCTAGTAGCTTGGCCAGCTAGACTCAGGAGTGCAGAGCAACAGTGGGCCTATGTTGGGAGCTGGACACTTGGACCCTGTATCTTGGAGCACAGAACTTGCACCTAGTGGTCTGATTGATCTCATAATGCAACCTTCTGAAGCTTAAATAGATTGAGAAGTGATCTGGCTCAGTTGCATCTGCTGACAGATGTTGAGGCTCTTGAGGTTGGGCTGGTCTCTGGCCAGGATCCTGCAATGAATTACCACTCTCAGTGTTCTGCTCTAGATCTACAGTGATGTGCTTTGCAGCCAGTCTGGTATTTCACCTTTTTTGTTCCACCTCAGCTTGGGTCCTATGCTACTGCCATTCCTACAGAGTGGGGGAGGTTCCTGGGTGGGCTATGGGCACAAGATCATGTCCTGCCTGACAGAGGCCTAATGGTTACATTAGGGACCAGCAGCTAGGACTCACTTGCAGGCTCTGGCAGAATGGCCTGTTGAGTTGCTGGAGTATGGTCAGTAGGTGTCTCTGCAGCATCAGGCCCTCCCTGACCCTGATGATCCTCCTGGTTCCCCAGCCTTGGCTCCTCAGGCTCTTTTTCTGAGCCTTCCAGGTCAGAGTCACTGGTCTGGTCAGAGAGCTTGACAGAGGGAGTCATGACAAAACTAAATCTTGACAAGACAGAAGTTTTCTTGTTATCCTGTTACTCAAAGAGGCAGACTCCTAATTAGTTGGGGGAATTTGCGTAAAGGAAACAAGAGGTGGTAACTGGGATTTTCCACCTATGTTTATGGGGATTATTCCATTATGAGAACTCTTGAAATGAATCAGCCAGATGTTCAACCAGAAAGGTTTCTTTTATTAAAAGAGAAATAAAAGGGCAAACATACAAAAGCCACACAGCACACATACAAGGCTAACAGAGAAAATCAGGGAGGGGAGAAAGCATTTTCAGGGAAAGCGATTGTTACTAGTCTCAAGGACAGAGAGACATCCACAGACACAGTAGCAAAATGACCAGCATTTCACGGGGAAGAAGAGAAAGCCCAAACAAATTTGATGGGGTGTGTTCGGATTAGGGTTGCCAGCCTCCAGGTAGTGGCTGGAGAGCTCCTGGAATTACAACTGGTCTCCAGGCCACAGAGATCAGTTCACCTGGAGAAAATGGCTACTTTGAGGGGTGGACTCTATGGAATTATGCCATGCCAAGGTCCTTTCCCTCCCCAAATCCCACTTTCTCCAGGTTTCTCCAGGTTTCACCCTCAAGATCTCCAGGAATTTCCCAACTTGGGGCTGGCAACCCTAGTTCGAATCCAAAGATATAGACACACACTCTGATGGCTAGAGACTCCAAGTATAGGGCAAAATGCTCCCTGGAGCGAACTGATGTACTTGCCCCGAAAACAATAACTTAATGGGTTTTCCAGAGGTGAATAATGAGTTCAGGAGAGGTTTAATGTGTCTTCCTGAGGTGAGCTATATGTGTAAACTAGCTTGATGCCTGTGCTTCGCTATGGTATTTCACTACTTTAAATCCAGTTATAATACTTATGGATACGTAACATTTTTAGGTTTGTGGGGGGGTTTTAGTTGGTTTTGTAGTATAATAGCATAGTGCCCAAGCTTCACAAAGATGTTTGAATAAAGCGAAGAGTAGTGAACCATATCATCCATTTGCACCACTGAGTCCACAGATCTGTACTCCATTTTTAGTGAGTTAATAATTAATGATAGCAGCCTTGTTGATCTTGGGGGTCAGAATGGCACGCTTGCACAGCCAGTCCATGGACTTCTTCATGATAGTGACGATAGAATATAATGTGGCTGTTAGGTCTGCTAGGGTCATCACTACTGTGTCCAGGCCTATAGGGATGGTCACCTTTCCCTTGGATTCGGGATACGCTCTGTCCCCTATTTTTAGTAGAAGCTCAGAGAATTCCCCAGTGGACACCTCGCCTCTCAAGTGGACTCTCACGTTCTTTCTTAGTGAGAGTTTCCTGATGAGGGGCCACAGATACAATGGCTTGATACACACGGTAACCTCGTCAGCTCGATGTCAGCCCCCTTGGAACTACTGGCAGAGTCTGCCAGAAGTCTCTAGCCAGCAGCACTGTGACCCCCCCCCACCCATCGCTCTCTCATTGCCCCTGATGTCTTTGAGGGTTATGCTCAGTGCCTCAAAACACCCCTTAAACACTATGGTGCTCTCATCCCGAACAATGAGCTTATAGTTCCACAGCACTTGGGCCATGTTGCTTTGTGTTGAGATGCTGAACAGGGGTGTTTCTGCATGGATGAGGTTAAGAGGCAGCTTGAAGGTAGCGAAGGATCATCTGCCATGCCTGAGTGAGCCTTGATCTTCTATGGAAGTGAGCACCGCTCTACTTGTCTTCCAGGATTGCTTTGCTCATAGAGAGACTCTGCTGCTCTGTGCACCTCAGGGTGATCTTGCTGGTACTTGGCCACTGCTGCTTGGTGCACCACAGGAGCAGGACATGCATATTTCCTTGCCACATCTCTAAGTTGTTTCCTCCTTTTTTATGTCGGTGTATCTTGCATGATGTCTTCCAGGAGACTTCTTGGCAGCAGTAAGAGGTGATGGCTGCGAGAGATGTGAGGTGGAGTTGGACTGAGGGAGAGGTGGTGTGGTGGGCACTTTGGGAGGTTCATATGGGAGGTTCACATTGTAATGTCCCCTAGAAAGATCGTGTGCCATCTCCCCATAAACATTTAAAAACTCGATGGTTGTTGTGGGTTTTCCGGGCTGTATTGCCGTGGTCTTGGCATTGTAGTTCCTTTTTTTAAAAATATTTTTAAATTATTTTTAACATCTAAAACAGTAAACTACAAAAAACTACAATAGTACAAGGGAAGGGAAAGAAGGGACAATAAGAAGAGGGGGAAGGGGGGGTGGAAAAAAGGGGAAGGCAACTTACAAACACTAAACACTACACTTCAATGCTTTCCCTTCATACTGCCATAATTAAAAAATAGCTTAATAAAGTAATGATGGAATGGTTGATCTTACAAAATACAAATTACAATTCAAATTAAATCTTCCCCCCCCCCGGGCCTCGGACGCAGTTCTCTCTGAGCAGCTACAGCCGCAGCGCTCGTTGCCTCCCTCCTCCCTTCAGGCTTCGAATCTTCTTCTTTTTGCTTGATGTCTGGCCCAAATTCTGGATTTTTGTCCACAAAATCCCTTAGCTGATCTTCCGAATTAATCTTGTAAGCTTGATCTTTATAACTAAACCCGATTCCTTCCGGAAATAGCCATTTGTACTTTATGTCACGTTCCCTCAAAAGAGCAGCCAGCTTTTTATACTTAAATCTTCTCTTCCGAACTAAAAATGGAACGTCCTTCAGTATCTTGACTTTATTTCCCAGAAAGTCCAACTCCGCATTATATGAGTTATATAGGATATTGTCCCGAACCCTCCTGGATGAGAACTCAATAACGATCTCGCGAGGCAGCTGCCGTTTCATTGCATATTTTGAAGATGCCCGACGGACTCCCAAAATGACGCTTTTTACTTCTTCTTTAGATGCCCTCGCGGGTGACGCTAAAAGTTCTGAGGCAAGATCCCATAAATCCTCGTTTTCCTCCTCTTTAACATTCTGGAGACGCAAAATGGTCTGTGTTTGTTCCACTTGCAGCCCAATCAGCTGATTTTCCACCAACTTTAGGTCCTTGTTCGTTGCTCTCATAAGTGACGCATTTTCCCGAGCAGACTTCTCTGCCCCCCCACTACTTCCTTGGCTTTCACATCGCTCTCAATTAAGCCCACCCTTTGATCTGTTTCATTCAGCTTGTCAACAAAGGGTTTTATGGCTTCAGTAACCGATCTTTTCACCAGTTCCTCAAGCGACTCACCTCTTCCCTGCAGGGCAGCCGAAACTGACTTGCCCAAAGCAGGACTCTGCTTTTTTGCTGCCATTTTAGGGGGGGGGGACCGCCAATCTTCTGAGACTCTGCGAGGGGGGAAAAATCTGAATCTTCTAAACTTCAGATCCCACCACTCCTTCACATGCGCTTGTAGTAACAGAAGGGATTCGCTTACTTACAGGCTTCCGCCTAATCCTGTTCTTTGCCGTTTTCCATGGCCCGGCAGCACACAAGGTGCCGTGCACGTCTGCCGGCATCCATAGGGACAAACGGGCAATTTACCCCCTGCCTCAATCTGCCAGAGGGCTCTTCCCGTCGCGTCCCGGACCCAGACTCCCTCCCTGGGAGCCCTGGGGGCTAACCTTTGCAGATCAGCCGCCCGGTCAGGGTGCTCGGCCGCTTCTTCTCGGACCTGCCAAGATGAGCGTCCGACATGGCCATGAAAACGAAACCGAATCTTGGCATTGTAGTTCCTGACGTTTCGCCAGCAGCTGTGGCTGGCATCTTCAGAGGTGTAGCACCAAAAGACAGATACAAATGACCTGCCAACACCTTTTCCACACTGTGACACTGAGAGATCTCTGTCTTTTGGTGCTACACCTCTGAAGATGCCAGCCACAGCTGCTGGCGAAACGTCAGGAACTACAATGCCAAGACCACGGCAATACAGCCCGGAAAACCCACAACAACCATCGTTCTCCGTCCGTGAAAGTCTTCGACAATACATTTAAAAACTCAGTTGCCATTTTGACTTTTATATAAAATCCCTATCCAGGAGTCTTGTACTGTCTTTCTTCAGCAGTCTGCAGTTTCCTTTTCCTGATTTTTACCTCAGAACACAGAGTTCCACCAATCAGGCCACATATGCAAATGACCTCAGGGAAGAGTGGCTGATTTGGCAGGGGGAGGGGAATGAGCAGCCTGCCAGGTACACAGGGAAGCTGTATTCTTTTGGGAAAACACATTTTACCCCTTTTTACCCCCTTAGGGAGTGAATTTATTAAAATCTCTTCTTAGTGAGCCTCTACATCATGAAAGGAACGTTCTCCTCAAATTTCACATTTCTAGGTCCAGGGGTTTGGACTGGGCATTGATGAGTCAGGCAAGACACTTGTCTTGATGACAGACAGACTGACAGACAGACAGACAGACAGACAGACAGACAGACAGACAGATAGTGCTTGATGATCCCTTGATCGGAAAAGCTACCTGGTTTTCTGAATAGCATTAGATGGTGCTTACTGCTTAATCAAGGTAAATGAATGAGGAAAGTGAGGCAGGGCATTGATGAGATTAGCCAGGAGCTTCCTGGGAGCCTTATTCTCCTAAGTTATGCATCTCTCTGGTGTGTGGAGGTGGCCATTAGTCAATCAACTGTTCTGACACTCCCTTCTAAAATATTGTCCAGGCTCTTTCCTTTCAGGCATCCATTTTGTTTTCATTTCAGGCCTGAGACCTCTCCTGTCTTGGATGGGGTTACACTTCCTTTGAAAACCCAAGTTCACGGCTTGGGAGTGCTGCGTGACATAGCAGTCACCTTAGAAAACCAGGTGGCTGTGGTGGTTTGGAGTGTTTATATTCAGCTTTGGCATGTACATCTGCTGAATCCATTCCTGGCTCAGTCAGATCTAGTCACAGTGATCTATCTCTTAATTACATCTAGATTAGACTATTGTAATGTGCTCTGCTGGGGGGCTACCCCTGAAGAGCAGTCAGAACAGCAGGTAGTGCAGAATGAGGTAGCCATACTGCAGGTTGGAGCCAGAAATCACCCAGGCTGAGGCAAGAGCACATGGTGGTGAGCTGCTGCTAGAAGGTAAGTTTATTTTGTCTTTCTGCCTTTTGCCTTTCCTAGCTACTATGTGAGAAGCTGAGGGTGAGTGGGTTCTGTGTAGCTTGCTAGAGAGTGGTTCTGGTTAAGTTCTGTGTGGGGCTGTTGGGGGCTGAGTGAATAGCTGTTGTTTGCTGCTGGTTGCTGTTGCTCTTGGTTACAAGCCCCGCCCCCTACTGTCCTGGGGCTCTGCTGGGCTAGGCAGGAAGTGACCTTTTGAAACAAAAGGCTCCTCCTTGCCAGAGGGCAAGAGCTAAAGGGCTCTTGACCTGGGGATCTGCCTGAGGGACTCGAACCTCTGCTGAGGGTACTCTGGGTATATATTTGAAAGGCAATCATGTCTACTGAAGCCCCCTTCGCAGTCACCTGCATGGAGTGTGCCATGTTTGTTTTCCTCCCAGAAGAGAAGACGGAGTTCACTTGCCAGAAATGTAAGCTGGTCACAGACTTTTGAAAGAAAAGGTTCAGAGCCTGGAGGAGAGGATCACCACCCTTCAGGAAATCAAGGAAGGGGAGGATTTTATTGACAAGAGCCTGGGGGTTCTGCACAGCCAAGAAGAGGAAAGTCAAGGAGAAGAAGAAAGAGTCAATCTCCCTTCTGAGCCTCCTCTCAGATCTACGGTACAAAGACATCAAGGAAGAAGACACTCTCTGGTCCACTTGAGCTCAAGAATCATTTTGAAGTGCTAGAGATGGTGACGGAGATGAGAGTGGAAGGAGAACTGCAGAGACCTGGAAGAGGGTGTGTAGAGGATATGGGGCCACACGGAAGTGGAAAAAAACGGAAGGTGGTGGTCGTCGGGGACTCTCTGCTCAGGGGTATGGAACGCCATGTCTCTGGACCAGATCCCCTATTCCGAGAGATGTGTTGCTTGCCGGGGGCCAGAATTCAGGATATTACCGGTTTTCTTAGAGAAGGCCTTCTAGCACATGATGGACTTCATCTCTCAAGAGCAGGGAAGAAAACGTTTGGAACGAACCTGGAGAACTTCATCAGGAGAGCTGTAAACTGATGCCGCAAGGGGAAGAGGATGATCGACATGGGGATTTCAATGACGAAGTGAAAACAGTGGGGACCCACCTGGGTAGGACAGGTCAAACAAAGGTACAAGGCTACAAGTGTCTATATACCAATGCCCAAAGTATGGGTAATAAGAAAGAAGAGCTTGAGCTTCTATTGCAAACTGAGGGCTACGATATAGTAGGAATTACTGAGACTTGGTGGGATGATTCCCATGACCGGAATGTGCTAGTGGATGAGTATGAGTTGTTCAAGAAAAACCGGAAGGGTAGAAGAGGAGGTGGAGTGGCGTTGTATGTGAGGAGAGGACAGATTGTTATGGAGAATGGGGTGAACAGCCCAGTGGAAAGCATATGGGTAGAAATAAGGGGAGGAAGGACAAAGGGTATTATTGTTGGAGTCTGCTACAGACCACCTGACCAGCGAGAAGAAATGGATGCAGCCCTCTTTGAACAGATTGGTAGAGTATCCAGACATCAGAACCTTGTAATTATGGGTGACTTCAACTTCCCCGATGTGTGCTGGGAGACAGGCTCAGCAAAGTGTCATGAATCACGCAATTTCCTGACCTGCCTGGCCGATAACTTCCTTTTTCAAAAGGTGGAGGAAGCTACAAGGGGCTCAGCCATACTAGACTTGATATTAACCAACAGGGAAGAATTGGTAGATGAGATGAAGGTGGTGGGGACCTTAAGGGGAAGTGACTATGTCCTCCTTGAATTCCAGTTGCTGTGGGGGGCAAGGAAGTTGGTAGCCAGACTTGTAGGTTAGATTTTCGTAGGGCCAACTTCGATGAACTCAGAGGCTTGTTGAGAGTCATTCCGTAGGGGAGTGTGCTGGAAGGGAAAGGAGCGAGTGAAGGGTGGGCTCTTCTCAAACATGAGCTTTTGCAAGTTCAAGCCCCCACTATCCCAGCAAGATGGAAACATGATAAGAGCTCCAAGAAACCGATGTGGATGTACAGAGAGCTCCAGAATAAGCAAAGGGAGAAAAAGGAAAAGTTCAGGAAATGGAGAGAAGGACAGACCTCTAAAGAGGAGTATATGAGGGTTACTAGGTACTGCAGATCAGCCATCAGAGAGGCCAAAGCTCAGTACGAGCTGGGTCTGGCCAGGAGGTGTCACTACAATAAGAAAAACTTCTACAGAGATGTGAGAAGCAAATGCAAGGTAAAAGAGGCAATTGGATCACTGTTGGGAGTAGATGGAGAAACTCTGATGGAAGACAGAGAAAAAGCAGGCAGGCTTAATGACTTTTTTGCCACTGTTTTCTCCCTGAACAACTCAGGCATATCTAGAGATAGTATAAAATGTAACAGGACACCTGAGTGGCTAGTTGACATTGACAGAGAGGTTGTGGAGAGGCATCTGGCTACACTGAATGAATACAAATCCCCTGGGCTGGATGGGGTGCACCCAAGAGTGCTGAAAGAACTTACTAGAAAACTTGCAGAACCCCTGTTCATCATCTTCAAGGCCTCCTGAAGGACCTGGGATGTGCCACAAGGTTGGAGAAGAGTGAATGTTATCCCAGTCTTTAAGAAAGGGAAGAAGGATGACCCAGGAAACTACAGGCTGGTCAGTCTGACTTCTGTTGCTGGGAAAATATTAGAGCAGATTTTAAAGGGATCAATCTGTAAGCATCTGAAGGACCACTTAGTGATCCAGGGAAGTCAGCATGGTTTTGTCCCTAACAGATCTTGCCAGACCAACCTGGTTTCCTTCTTTGATCGAGTGACCAGCTTACTGGATTGGGGGAACTCTGTTGATGTGATTTACCTGGATTTCAGTAAAGCTTTTGATAAGGTCCCCCATGACATTCTGATGGGCAAACTGGAAGACTGTGGGCTAGACTATAGGACAGTTCGGTGGATAGGGAACTGCTTGGAGGACCGCACTCAAAGAGTGGTGGTCAATGGCGTTTCATCAGATTGGAGGGAGGTGTCCAGTGGGGTGCCGCAGGGCTCGGTTTTGGGCCCGGTACTTTTCAATATTTTTATCAATGATCTGGATGAAGGATTGGAAGGCTGCTCATTAAATTTGTTGATGATACCAAATTGGGAGGAGTAGCAAACACACAAGAAGATAGAATTAAAATTCAACAAGACCTGAATACTCTGGAGAAGTGAGCAGCTGTGAATAGGATGCAATTCAACAAAGACAAGTGCACAGTATTACATTTGAGCCACAAAAATGGGAAGCACAAATACTGGCTGGGGTATACACTTCTGGGCAGTAGTATATGTGAAAGAGATCTTGGGGTAAGAGTGGACTGTAAACTAAATATGAGCAGTCAGTGTGATGTGGTGTCAAAAAAGGCAAATTCAGTCCTGGGTTGTATCAAAGGGGCCGTAGCATCGAAATTGCAGGTCATAGCCCCTCTCTATACTGCCTTGATCAGGCTTCACCTGGAGTATTGTGTGCAGTTCTGGAGGCCTCACTTCAAACAGGATGTGGACAAAATCGAGAGCGACGAGGATGATCAGGGGTCTGGAGAGTGAGCCCTACGAGGAAAGGCTGAGGGCCTTGGGAATGTTTAGTTTGGAGAAGAGGAGATTGAGGGGGGACATGATTGCTCTCTTTAAGTATTTGAAAGGCTGTCATTTGGAGGAGGGCAGGGAGCTGTTCCAGTTGGCAGCTGGGGGTAGGACCCAAAACAGTGGGCTTAAATGACATGCACAAAGGTACTGGCTGGATATTAGGAAGAACTTTTTCACGGTCAGAGTAGTTCAAAAGTGGAATCAGCTGCCTAGGGAGGTGGTGAGCTCCCCTGCACTGACAGTTTTCATTAAGAAGCTGGATGAATATTTGTCAGGGATGCTTTATGCTGATCCTGCACTGGGCAGGGGGTTGGACTAAATGGTCTGTATGGCCCCTTCCGACTCTATGATTCTATGAAATATATAAAAACCTCAATTTAAAAATCATTAAATTAACTATCACTCAGACTTGGATAGCCCAGGCAAGCAGGGTTGGCCTTGATTCGTAATTGGATGGGAGACTCCAAAGAAGAACGGAATTGTAGAGGCAGTCAATAGCAAACCATATCTTATAGTCTCTTGCCTTGAAAACCCCAGCAGGTGTTGCCATAAGTCAGCTATGACTTGATGGTACTTTCCACCACAATATAAACTATCAAAAGTAGTAAAATTAATTGCAATAGTGAATAGTGAATCAGTTTCGGTAACGAGCCAGATACATTATTCATATTAGAAAACCCAGCAGCACAAGAGGCAAATCCTGTTTTTGTGAACACCTTATGAAGTGCGACAAGGGGATTACACCACAAACATGCTGCTTAGCAATGATTATGTGATGAGAAGCAAGCGGTGAATGCTCCTCAACCCTCATTATTGCAACTGCAGCTCCTCCACCACTCACAGTAAGCAATTCTCCTTCCATCTTATTGTGAGTATTAGTGTGCTGTGTTGGAAGAGGGTGCCCCAATACTTTTTTGTGACTGAAGAGTGAATAGGGGAGCCCTTCCATCTGGCTAGCCTGTATGCACCTTTGCACTCCTTCTCATCTTGCTATAGGTTGTGGAATCAGCTGCAGCTGATTTGGACAAGCTTTGAGAGCTGCCTTCAACTCTGCCAGCAACAAACCCAGCCTCCTTTGCATATTGTGTGCCATGCTGTCGTTAATTCCATGGCTGTGCCATTAACGTGGCGGTGTAAGCTGTTGCCAAATTTGAAGTGAATGTGGGTGAGGACCAAATGACAGGATTTGGTAGCAAGGTATTGTCAAGGATAATGTTCCTGATGTCTTGTGGCTCTTCTTTTTTGGAGATGCGGGAAACAGATTAGGTCTCCATATACCAAGCATCCATAGCGGCCAAAATATTCTTTCTTGAGAGACTGTCAAAAGCATTATTCAGGAAGTCAGGAGTATTACATAAGTAACTGCAGGTGTTGATCATGTATGGCCCAAACATGAGATATGTCGGCTGTGATTGTGCCAGTACCTAAGACAATACCTAAGTGTGGCATTTTGAGATACCAGGTTTGTACAGTTTGCATAGCAGGTAGTAGGTGTCTGAGGTGTGTCCACATTCTTGTATATTTGTCAGTAATTCCTTCATAATCCTGTTTACCTCTTTTTAATATTCCTTTGTGGAATCTAAAAGATAATCTAGCATTGGAAAATGTTTCAGCCACAAATATATAGTCTAATTAGTCTTGGACAGCTGCCCCTTCTTTGTCAGCTTCCTTGATTATGATGTCAGGATTGCTTTAAAGGATGTTAATGGCATCCTTTTTGGCCCAGTGGAAATTGTGTTGTTGTGTTGTAAATAGTGCTGTTTGCTTCAGCTTGGTGTCACACTGAAAAAAATCTTGTATGCGGAATTATCATGGGAGAAGGGGGGATTGGGCATTGAGTAGAGATGGCTACTGATGGTTCGTAGGCTGAGGAGAATGGTGGCTTTGGCAGTGGTTTATTGATTGATACAGTGAGGAGATGGTGACTGTCCATTAGTGCACTGTTCAGTGAGGGTGAAAGTATTCCTTCAGATGCAAGTTACCACAGAGTAGTATCATCTGCATAGATTTAGTAGTGAGGAAGGACAGTTCTCCTCAGCCCACTAGCGAACAGTGTGCCCTATCATCAAAAGCCTACAAGAACCAGAGAGTGCTAAAAAAACCAGATGCCTTAGGCATGGAAACAGAGTATACAAGCAGCTAAGAAAGGCTTTGGATCCGTTCTATGCTACTCATAGTGGATAATTCTACATATTATCAAAAAAATTGAAGACTTCACACATACAATGTTGTTCTATTTCAGACATTCTAATACCTTTTATAGTTAACATTTATACTCTCTGGATTCAGTCAGAAAACAAGAGGTGGTATTTGTTTCCAGCTGAGTTTAAGAGCATTCTTTTTGTAGAGTGACACAAACTCACACCAATGTAGGATATTCTTAACTGCTAGGGAGTACTGATGTTTCTGATTTCCTAGCACCTGGTGTCATCTGCAGCTGAAAAGACCAAACAATTTAAAAATAACTGAATTGCATCTTATTTGTATTATAATTACTTGTATTTAATATTAGCCATATTTAGACGAGCTGCCTGTCTTAACTTCCCACTCCTCCCTCCCCTCACATCATTTCACATGCTGACATGTTTCACTTCTCAGGATACAGATTTTTTTCCATCCCTGGCTGACTTGTCATTAAATCTGTCACAAACTATAATTATTTATGTATACCCATTTATTAAACTGGCAAAATAGTCACCCCCCACTGGCAACCTCTCTCCTCTCTCAGTGTCAGTAGTACAACTATTTTTCTCTTCATTGATGGTTTGTTACTCTTTTGTGTGAACCTTTCTCTTCTTTTCCTCCCTATTATAACTTAGCAGGTCCAGGCATGCCAAACACTCTCTTCTGAATTACAAGGAGATAATTTGGAATACTTGTACATTAAAGCCAAGCCAAAATGTAACTGCATGCATCTCTTCCTTACCTGAATTATTTTAAATCTCTGCAATGTGCAATGAACTTAAGGCTTTCTGATATATTTTCAGGTTTATTTTGTCTGTCACAAATATGTAGAGGTGAATGGTGGATTTCCTTCCTTCAAAATTTTGTATATGTCTCCTAGAAAAACCTTGATGAATCGCAGTTTCTAATTCCTATACTCCCCAGGTCTCTGCATCCTGCTTATTTTGTTAATAACCAGAGCTCCAACCTTCATACATACAAATAAGGATTTCTGCAGGCTTTTTTTTTTTTTTGCAATATACTGAATTTAAATGTCTGTAAGGTCATCTCATCCATGGAAGAATTATAGCCTCCAGGATACCCACCTTTTTGAACACCTGCTTCTATTTTGTCAGGATTCAACTTTTGCTTGTTTCTGAGCAAACTTCTTCTGTTGAGGAAGTAAACAGCTAGGTACCCTCACCTCATTCATCAACTTCAAAGCTACAGATAAGCTCACTCAAAGATTTTACTCAGATGTTGAAAAGATCAGAAGAAGTTCATGTACTGATTTGTGGTTGTTACAATTACTTTCAGAAATGGGTATAAAAATCAGTCGATCTTGAAACACTAAACTGATTATGGGTTTAATGTGGATGTAGAAAATAATTTGCAATATTGTATTTTCTTGCAAAGTCACTCCAGTGTAACTGCAGTCATGTGGAAAGCTAGTTGGATCAGTCCCCATTGTGATGCCAACTTTACCGTTAGTCCCCTGCTTCACATTTTCTGTAATGTGGTTTTGTAAAATTGGCCTTGCAGTGTGGCCAGTCCTGCAAACTTTTCCTACACAATTGTTTACAAGAGGCAGTAATGCTGCTTTTAAATTTAATGTTTATTATCATGGTATTATAACCTTTGCTTAATTGAGTTTGCTGAAGTGAAGTCTGTATACCTCAGCTGATATATTCTGTACATGTATGTAGGTATATGTATTAACGTGACCATATACTGAGACGACAGCCCACTACAGCATTATAAAATGTTTTTTAAAGGATATAGTTTGATAGTGTACTTTTGTTATTTCTTTATCTTCAGAATAATTACAAATTACTTCTTAGTGCATTCACTATGTATGTAATTAAAAGTAACCTTGAGTTGGAAGGTTTAAATGTTTCTGCCATATGTGTCAATCTAGATGCATGTAGCATTTGTTAGATTGTATAGTACTGGTTACAGCTGATACTAATATTCAACACTATATGTTTTGATGGATGTACACAGTAAAGATGTCAAAGGGTTAATTCCTTAGCATATTGAAAATAACAGGCAAAGCAGGATGTAGTGAAATGCTGGAATATCCTGTTCATTATTGGTTAGTATCATATGGAAATTAAAACAACAACACCAACAACCAAAATTGACATAAGCGAGTTATAAGTTTGGTGTGCAGGCACATAGGCTTGGTTGTAAAATAGTAGTGAGAAATATGCTTTTGTTTATCTCCATGTGTTTAAACTGAACACAAGTAGAGCTGATTCCATGCTTCAACCATTTTCTAAGAGGTATTCAATAAGGACGTCTGAGATTTACTTTTTGTTGATTACATCCTTTAATAGCCATGATTATGACAACATTTTAATTTTCAATAATTAAAAAAATCGTTTGACTGTGTCTCTGCCCAGTTGCACAAAACCAGTCCAGTCCTCGTAAGGGCCAAACTGCATGTGACGCTGGAGTTTCATCATGACTGGAGCTCCAAGTATACAATTTTACCCTACATTGGTGGGCTGTAAGAACACCCCCTTCATTTTCCCTGCTTTAAAATGCTTGTCCCCAGATACTTTACGCTCAGTATGAGGGGGAAAAAAGACTTTGGGTATTTGGAAAATAGCACAAGGAGAAGAAATAGCCCCCACTTCCCTGGCATTATGGCTTTCATTCATATTCGGGATCCCTGCAACTACCTTTTTAGGATAAAAGTAAATGTCTGGTGATCTAGTCATGGAACTTCACTGTCATAAGTAGTTTTAGGTGGGTAGCTGTGTTGGTCTGTAGTAGAACATTCGGATTTAAATCCAGTGGCACCTTAGAGGCCAACAAGATTTTCAGAGTATAAGCTTTTGAGCTCCACTCCTACTTGTGTCTGAAGAAGGGAGCTCTGACTACTGAAAACTTATGCTGTGAAAATCTTGTTGGACTCTAAGGTGCCACTGGCCTCAAATTCTATTGTCACGTGTAATTTGCCTCAAGTGATAAAGTTTATCTCTTATTGATTTTCGTTGTTAGTCAGTGGCTTACCTTGCTGATGAGGTTTTTTTTTTTAAAAAAATTCAAAACAAGTATACACATATGTGTGTTTGAATATTTTGTTGTAGGTGGGCTGTTTATGTGTTTGGGGATCTAATAGGATGTTTGCTGTCCTAGGCTCTCAGAAGAAATAGTGGAATAAAAGAAGAGTTCAGATGAATAACTATAATGGTAGATTCAGGTGGTTATCACAGAATAAAAACTTCAGTTATGGGCAGACTTATAAAACATTTACTTGATATTCCAGGTATACAAATAGTGCTGTACGACACTTCCGTGTAATGAATATATTGGAAAAAATGCCCAAGAATGGGTCGTTTGCTAGATCAAAATGCAGCCCTAAAGTTCTTTTAGGTTTGTTTCCATTGAATAGATGATGATATTATGGGACTAACTGTAACTAAATGTTGAAGTTCAGCCTCCTTATAGCTAAGTATTAAAGTTTCTTCATCATAGGACTACTTCTTAGCTCTTGCACAGTGAGGCAGGTGACAAGATAAAGCTAGGTGCATAAATACATAATTTTATATAACAACTGGATAAGTAAGGCCCAACTGAACTAGGCTGAGCTAGTGGGAGTGCCTTTCCTTTTTTTTAATAAAATACTTTATTGTTTTATTCCGAATATAACAACCCGTCACCGACATCACCCGTGTAGGGACCTCCAGGCGGTAGATACATAAATATTATTCCACACAATATTATTTCATGTTCACAATTACTCCCTGTACAACTCATTCCACTTAGCCTTATAATTAAATTAACCTCTCAATTTCCTATTAACCGACTAATCATCTCAAATTGTTTAAACGTTTCTAAGTACCCCACCATCCTTCTAAACCAATTCTCCTCTTGTTCTCTAACCTTTAACCCATTCATTCTACGTATCTTCATCGTAAGGTACTCTAAAACTATTATATTATTCATATTTCCCCTCCAGTGATTAATCGTCAATTCCTCAGCTTCCTTCCAATTCCTTGCTATAACCTGTCTTGCTGCTACTAACATCAAATTTATCCACTTAGATTCCTCTCTTAACCTTAGCCCTATTCCATCCAAATTAATAAGTGCCATTGCTTTAGATATGCTTACCCTTCTTCTCACTATCCTCGACATTTCCATACCAATTTGATCCCAAAACTTTTTTACTAAAGGACAGTCCCACTACATGTGACTGAACGTTCCCAATTCTCCACATTTCCTCCAACAATTTTTACTCCCCGATTTTGAAATATAATATAACTTAACCGGTGTATAGTACCATTTCTGTATCATCTTCAGACCTTGCTCCTGTATTAACCTAGATGTAGTAACTAAGGGAGGTAACGTAAACATCATTTCCCACTCTTCATCCCTAATTTTACCTTGAATATCTATTTCCCAATATTCCTTCAAGAATTCTCTCGGTGACTCCCCTGTGCCTAATAAAACCTTATACAATTTTGAAACTATTTTTGTTTTATCTTCTCCATACTCTTTCACCAATTTTTCAAAGGGAGTAATTAATCTTTTACCAATATCATTAATTTCTTCCTCCTTCAACAAGGAGGAAATTTGGTTTTTTTGCAGCCAATTAATCCTACTCAAAATATTATTCTCCTCTTCCACCATCCCTTCTGTTCCCCACACCTTTTTCAACTCTGTAATCGTCATCTTCTTTAATTTATCTCCTACCTCCTTTGACATTGATCCCCTCAACGGGGCAAATTTATCATAATACCACATTTTGGTAAGAGGTGATATCCCTGGGGTGAGCTCTTTTTTCCACTTCTCCCATACCCAACAGGGTCCCTGAAAAGTTGATAATTTGTTGCCTATCTTCTTCCTCCTTTTCCTCCTATCAAACAAGCTTTCCTTTCCCCCTACTACCTCAAAATTTTCCCGTTCTATCCAACCAGTGTCTTTTCCTAACTCACCCTCCAACCAAGTCATTAGATGCCTTAATTGATATGCATCGTAATACAAACTAATATTGGGAATCCCCCATCCCCCATCTTTTATTCCATAATATCTATACCTACCCGCCGTCCTTGGTTTCTTAGATGCAAAAACAAATCTATCTATAGCTCCTTGCCACTTCTTCAATATATATCCTGGTATATGCCAAGGTAGTACATAGAAAAGGTAAGTCAACCTAGGAACTAAAAACATTTTAACCATAGCATTCCTTGTACTAATTGAATCTTTCCTCCTCCCCCAAACTCTCATGTTATCTTGAATTCCACTCCAAATTCTTTTAAAATTATATTCAAATATTTTTTTATCATTCCTAGGAATATTAACCCCTAAATACTTCCCCATTTTGTTTGCTATAGGAATCCCCAAGGTTTTGGAAGCTGCTAATTGTATTTTCGGCTTAACATTAAAACACATCATTGAAGATTTTGAAAAGTTCACTTTCAACCCTGATACCTCTTCAAATTCCTGTAATACCTTTTTTAATGGGACCGTTGCGGACTCCAAATCCTTAATTGTCACCATCATGTCATCTGCATACAATGTTAACAGATTCCCATCTACTTTCCCTTTCCCTGGGACTTCAAAACCTACTATTCCTTTATTCTTTTTTAATTTAAGCACCAACGGCTCCAGTGCTAAAATAAATAACATAGGAGATAGAGGGCATCCCTGTTTCATACCACTCAATACTTGAACATACCCCACTGCTGATCCACTAAGTCCTACCATCGCCTTGGACTTGGTATATATTGCCTTAATCATGTTTTGAAATTTCACCCCAAATTTATACTTTTGAAATATATTTTCCATATACGTCCAATCCACCAAATCAAACGCTTTATAAATATCCAACGCCATAAGCGTAAGAGGCAATCCCTTATTTTTAGCTAAATAGATCATACCTATCACCTTCCTAACCGCTTCTACCAAATACTTCTGAGGCATAAACCCAAATTGATCTTTTCCTATCAATTGTGTTATACATTTTTTAAGCCTCATTGCCATAACTTTTGCAAATATTCGATAATCCATATTGGTGATAGAGATTGGCCTATATGAATCCCTTAGAGTCTGATCCTTTCCTGATTTAGGGATTAACACCAACCTCGACTCTAACCATGTAGGTGGGGTAGCGGATCCGTCCAGAATTCCCTGAAACACTTCAGTCACATGTGGCACCAATATGTCCTTAAAATGCTTATAAAACACCACATTGAACCCATCTAATCCAGGTGCCGATTGCACGTTCATAGAGTCTATAGCCATCTTAACTTCTTCTTCCATTATATTCTTATCTAATTCCCATCTACTTTCCTCACTTAATTCTGGGAATTCCACTGTGGGAGTGCCTTTCCTATTAATTTATTAAAAGCCTTAGCCAAGGCACTCCATCTCCATTAATATGGAAATATGGTCTACCATACTGCTCTGGGTCCCCATTGTGGTATATAAATGTCCCTCCTTGGACACACAATAACATACAGACTTATTCTATGTCAGGCTCTTTATGTAGGTAGCACTTCCCGGGCAGTACGTATTAGGATGCAAGAACACCTCTCCAAAATACGCAGACAAGTGATTGATGCCCCATTAGTTTCACACTGGAGAGCCCTGAATCATAGGGAGGAAGACTTCAGATAGTCGGTTTTAGAAACTGTCACGTGCAAAGGAGGGAAATGGTTGCAGAGGGTCTTGCTGCAAAAGGAATGTATATGGATATTTGAGCTCCAAACTTTAAATCCGCAAGGTTTAAACCAGGATTGGGATTTGTCATGTTATTTGTAGGGATGGTCCCTTTAAGACAGGAAGATGAGGAGGCTTTTTAATATTAGGATTAATTACTACCCTTTACCCAGAAATGATTGTTTCACTGGAAAGAGTAACTGACTAGGTCTGATGGAAACGTGATACAGAGGAATAACTGTGTAGTGAGTATTTATTATTAGCATTGGAGTGATATATAAAAATAGCTGCTATGTACATTTTACCTTCTATAATTATTATTTTTATATGTAGGATTTATTGTCAGCCCTTGAAAAAGCATTGTTATGCAAAACAGATATGGTCAATAATCTGTAGGGCGTGGAGGTTGGTGCATGAAGAAACTGTGTATGCAGCATGATTTTTTGAAGATTGCCTTGCACTTTATTGACTATTCCAATATATCTACCCCAACATCTACAGCACTTACATCTTTCTTGGACTTATGAACTGTGTTGTTAAAGTCTTCCCAAGATAATTCCATCAACTTTGTACATCAGCATCAGATACCAGATGAAATAACTATATATTTATGTATTATAGTTGAACTAGAAACAAAGCCCGTTGTGGGAGAAAATACAATGGGCTCTAGAAAAGGAAGAGTGGACAGGAAGGCATTCTCTCCTCCATCACTGATCCTGGCTGGTGAAGGAGGGGGGTGGGCATTGCCACCTGCGCCACACCTGATCTCAGCAACATGAAGGGGTGGTGGGCTTTGCTAGGTGCTGCACGTCTGATACAGGCCAAGTAAAGGGGAGCAGACATTGCTATCTGCTACACTCCTGATCCCAGCCGGGTAAAGGGAAAATGAGCATTGCCTTCTGCTCTGTGCCTCATTATGGCTGGGTGGAGGGGGGCAGGCATTGCTGCCTGCTCCAAGCCTGATCCCAGCTGGGTGAAGGGGGTTGGGCATTACCACCTTTGCCCTGCTGGGTGAAGGGAGGAGTGAGCACTACCTCCTGCTCCTCGGCTGATCCCAACAGGCAAAGGCAAGTGGTGGGCTTTGCTATCTGCTCTGCTCCTGATCCCAACTGGATGAAGGGGTTGCAGGCATTACCACCTTCACTGCTCCTGATTCTGGCAGGTTGAAGGGGGGCGAGATTGCTGCCTGTTTGGCTTCTGATTCTGACAAGGTGAAGATGGGGTGGGAATTGCCGCCTGCTCAGTGCCTTATTCCAGTAGGTTGAAGGGGGCAGGCATTGCCACCTGCTCCACTTCTTGTACTGGCTGGGTGAATGGAAGAAGGGAATTGCCTCCTGATCTGTGTCTGATCCCAACCAGGTGAAAGTGCTGGACAGGCACTGGCACCTACTCCACTCCTGATCCCAGCTGGGTGAAGGGGGTGGGCATTGCCATCTGTTCTGCTCCTGATCCCAGCTGAGTGAGGGGGGGTTGGCATTGCCAGCTGCTCTGCTCCTAGTACCAGCTGGGTTAAGGCAGACAGTGGGCATAGCCACCTGCTCTCCTCTTGATCCCAGCTGGGTGAAGGGGGGGTGGGCATTGCCACCTGCTCTGCTCCTAATACCGCCTGGGTTAAAGTGGGGTGGGAGTGGGCATTGCCACCTGCTCTGCTCCTAATGCCAGTTGTGATAAGGAGGGGGTGGGCATTGCCACCTGCTTCACTCCTAATATCAGCTGGGTTAAGGTGGTGGTGGGCATTACTACCTGCTCTGCTCCTAATACCAGCTGAGTTAAGGCAGGGGTGTGTGCATTGCCACTTGCTCTGCTCCTGATCCCAGCTGGCTTAAGGTGGGGGTGGGCATTTCCACCTCCTCCACTCCTAATACCAGATTGGTTAAGGCAGGGGGTGGGCATTGGCACCGGCTTTTCTCCTAATACCAGTTGTGATAAGGCGAGGGTCGGCATTGCCACCTGCTTCACTCCTAATACCAGTTGGGTTAAGGCAGGAGCAGTCATTACCACTTGCTCCATTCCTGATCCCAGCTGACTGAAAGGGGGCAGGCATTGCCACCTTCTCCACTACTAATACCAGCTGAGTTAAGGTGGGGGTGGGCATTGCTACCTCTTCTGCCCCTAATACCAACTGGGTTAAGGCAGGGGTGGGCATTGCCACCTGTTACGCTCCTAATATCTGCTGTGTTAAGGTGGAGGATGGGCAATGCCACCTGCTCCACTCCTAATACCAGCTGAGTTAAGGAGGGGGCCGGCCATTGCCACCTACTCCACTCCTAATACCAGCTGGGTTAAGATGGGGGTGGGCATTGCCACCTGCTCCGCTCCTATTACTGGCTGTGTTAAGATGGGAGGTGGGCAGTGCCACCTGCTACGCTCCTAATACTGGCAGGTTAAGGTGGGGGGGCGGCATTGCCACCTACTCTGTTACTGATCCCAGCGGGCTGA
The DNA here is from genome assembly GCF_028583425.1 of Eublepharis macularius. NCBI lineage: Eukaryota > Metazoa > Chordata > Lepidosauria > Squamata > Eublepharidae > Eublepharis > Eublepharis macularius. The sequence continues at coordinate 124,815,994 of NC_072792.1, forward strand.
AGGGGGGCAGGTATTGCCACCTGCTCTGATCCTAATATCAGCTGGGTTAATGGAGAGGGAAGGCATTGCTACCTACTCTGCTCCTAATATCAGCTGACTTAAGGCGGGGGAGCGGGCATCGCCTGCTCTGCTCCTAATACCAGCTGGGTTAAGGCGGAGGTGGTCATTGCCATCTTCTCTGCAACTAATACCAGCCGAGTTAAGGCATGGGGAGGGCATTGCCACCTGCTCCGCTCCCCTACCCTGTCTGGGCTTCCCACTGTGGTATGTTTTCTGGAGCAATATGGTGAGTTACCTGGGCTTTCCTCTGCAGCAGCACCCTCTGGTGGTGCACCAGCGTATAAAGTGAGTCGTCTGAAACATGCTTTCTCAGTTATATAGTAAGATGATTGTATTACTGTTTAATGTTTGTATATATTGAGCCTTTGATTGCACTTAACGCACTTTGCACTTTCTTATAAAATTGGAAATATATATTAAACGCTTGGTTGATATATCCCTTACCAGGAGTTTGTAACTATATAGTGAGCTGGAGTACTTCTAGGTTATACCCTTTGCTTGTGTTGTGAGCATATGGAAGCTGCCAGGAGGAGGGAAAGAGGAAATACTATGGGAAGAGATTACAGGGGAAAGTGAAATACATCCTGCAAGTCTTTGCAGGTTCCCCACCATGCAATTTAGCCCAGCTCAGCCAGCACAACACAACTGGGCCACAGGGGAGAGGGAAGGGAGAGAGATGGAGACAAGGGGACAGAAAAAGGTGGATGGGAAGGAGAGGAGGAAACAGGAAAAGGGACTATAGAGGGGAAAGAGGACATGGTGGTGCAGGGCCACCACAAGTCCTTGCTGGCCCCCAATTGTTGTGTGCTATTAACAACAACAACAACAACCAACAACGTTCAATTTATATATTACCCTTCAGGACAACTTAATGCCCACTCAGAGCGGTTTACAAAGTATGTTATTATTATCCCCACAACAAACACCCTGTGAGGTGAGTGGGGCTGAGAGAGTTCCTAGAAGCTGTGACAAGTCCAAGGTCACCCAGCTGGCTTGAAGTGTGGAGTGGGGAATCAACCCTGGTTCTCCAGATTAGAGTCCTTGTTAGTCAGTGAACCTTGTTAGTCAGTGAGACTTGCTTAATATTAAACTGGCACTTATCTTTCTGGATATCATAAAACTCCCCCCCCACATGTTCTGCTGTTGGTTTTATTTTAACTGTATAGATAAAAATAAACTATATTACATTATATGAACCAAAGGTATCTAGCATAAATTAGCTGAAGAGCAATATTAATTATTTTCTGTCTCTCCCCAGGTGAGTAACTGAAAACTGCTGATATACTTTACTGTATTCTGGAGTCGTTGGTTGGTAAGTAAAAGTAACTGCTGTGTTACATCACCTAAATTGTATGCAATCCATAAAAGAACTATTGCTGGAAATCTTAAGGCTCTAATCAATGGAAAATATAGCTTTGCAATATAGCACATATACAATTTATGGAAGTAAGATATAGTTCTAATTTCCTGTAGCAATCAACTCTTGCGGTGTTATGCTAAACCTGGTTCTGAGATACCATGCTGGAGTGTTCATGCTGATGGTCTGTTCAGGCTGACAAAATTATTAACCTTGCATGGAAAATTGTTCCCAAATGCCATTGTTTGGAATCAATATATCCCCTATTGGCAAAAGGAAGCAATTTATGGATGTAGAGGCTAAAATGATAATTTTTTAAATGGGAATCTGTAACTGTCCTCAAAGAGGTTAGGTGGAACAACCTTTTTAAAAAATTAGCTGAAAGTAACATAAGAAAGCCTAGCCACATATTTAGTAGAAGAAGGTTCAGTATACTTTTTAAATACTTTTTTAGAATTCTATTAGTGACAGGTCTAGCTAACAGTCTTCCTAACTGTATGTAAATCATCCGCTTGTCTGAAGTAACTTTTTGATCCCAGTCTTGAACCATTACTGTCTTTGTCCAGATGAATATATAGTGTCAGTTTGTGTATGCAAGAATTTGCATGCCAAAGTGAATTATGTAAGATTATTAAACTTCTTTAAGTATTACAGTTACTTAAATTTTGTTGTGCTTGTTTTATTTGGTTAAAACATATCAGTTGAAGATTTATCCTGTTCCAGCACTGGGTTTCAACAGCAAGTAGTCAAATCTTTGTGGAAGCTCAGACATTTAAATGCAATGGCCAACCTACATTGCTTGTCTCCAGCACCTTGGAGGTTTCATTTAACAATTAAAATTAGAAATGCTTGAACATCTTCTGGTTCAACTCACAAGTTGTTCTCTGGTTGCGTAGAGGAAACCAAGTGTCCAGTCATTTTTCACTTTGTGAACAGTTTAAACATAATTTATCAGGTTACTTTTCAAGTATTTAAACAGTATAGTGTAATGCAATCAGTGGTGCAAAATGGCAGAACTACTTCTTCACCTTTATCTGTTGTCACTACATGCTATTAGACAACCAGTGATATACAAAGTGAGAAAATCAGTTGGTCAGCCAGTGGCTATAAACAAACTTTTTTTTTTAAAAAAAAGAAGTATCTTACTATCTGATGTTTAAGTCTATATTATCAATATTTGTACATGTGTATTTTTGTTTATAGGAAAGCAGAGTTTCTCTTGTCATTTAATTGTCATCTGACCCAATCACCCATGACCTAGGTAGAATTTCTCACTTACCACATACAGGCATGAGTCCTGCAAGGAAAGGAAAGGAAACCCCACAACCACAGCTACTCTGCAGGTGCAAAATGATTTGACAGCAGTTCAAAGTGCTTGATGGACAAACGAACAGACTAGACATTGTGATCCTAGGCAATCACAGCTGTCAATTTGCCAATTGAATATGTTCACTAAGAAATTCTCAGCATCTTTAGTTAAAACTACAGTCCTTTTCCTTTCATAAAAGGAATTATGCAGGAGAATATTATTTTATTATCTTTATTAAAAATGCCATCCTGAGTGGTTCCATTTTACACATTCTATAAAACAGTGTAAGTGCGGGAGCCTTCTTGACTCCATCGGACCATTCCACCAGCAGGGAGTCACAACAGAGAATGTTCATATACAGACAGGTGTTGTTCTTACCCCTTTGCAAGGTGACACCTTCAGAATTCTTTGCTCGCATGCGAAAACATGGCCCTGCAGAGGTGGCCCTGCAGGTATTTATTATTTTATTTATTTGTTTTCATTTTTATAGTCTGCTTTTCTCATTGGGACTCAAGGCAGATTACAAATACAATAGAACTAGTCAGTCAATCAATAAGATGGTAACAAAATATAGTAACCTTTGAATTATAACAATAATTGAATCTAACAGCAAAGATTCCTAGCAAAACAAAAAAATTCAGACAATTGGCAAACGGATTACAAAATCTGATAACATTGGAGTCTTCAAGAAGAGATTTCTAGAAAAGAAAATAATGCAGTGGTGCTGGAATTGAAGAACTCGAAGAAAAAACACAGTATCCCTAATATAGATCACCTTCCAAGCTGATCCATTACATCACAGCTCTACTCTTCTACAAGTATGCCCTCTGGAATAATTCCGTTTTGCACATTTTTCAAAATGATAGAAATGGGGACCTTTCCAATAGCCTCAGGCAGACTGAGAACACTCATGAGGTGGCAGTTGCAGATTTCATGTGTTTGCAGAAGGCACAGGAGAGGTAGTCCTGCAGGTATGTGGAACTAGTGCCATAAAAGGGTTTATAAGTGATAGTTAAAATCTTAAATTGAGCCTGGTACCTGATCGGTAGCCAGTAGAGTGCTGCAAAGTGGAAATGATACACAGCATCCAATAGTAGCAGATCCATGGTCTTCTGTACCATCTATACTTTCCAGGTTGTCTTTAAGGGCAGACCCATGTAGAGTGCATTACAGTAGTCTCACTTCAAGGTAACCATATCATGGAATCATGTAGCTAGGTCAGTTGAGTCATGGTAGGGGGGCATCTTCCAAGCTAAATAGAGTTGGTAGAATATTCTTTTTGCATTTGCATTAGATTGCTTCTCCAAAAATAAGGTGGATCCAGAATCACCTCCAGGCTTTCATTAAGTTAGTGAGAGACAGATCCCATCAAAAGTGGGGAGCCCCCTACCCTTCAGAGCCTTGGCCTTCCCAATCAACATTATCTCCATCTTGTCAGGATTTACTTTCAGCTCGTTTACCCTTACTCCTTCAAATACAATAGTCAGGCATCGGTTCAGAAATTCAGTAGCATCAGCAGGCAATTTGGTTAAAGCTACATACAGCTGGATGTCAGCACATTGATGGCATCCTGTTCCAAAACCAGGAACGATTTCTCCTAAGAGTTTCACATAGAGTTGAGTAGGATGATGGACAAGAGTTAGTACTATGGAACCCCACAACACAGGTCCCGCACTGTAGAAAACTTGCCCCCAACAGCAACCTTCAGAGTTCTGCCCATAAGTAATTATTGAAACCAATACAAAGCACATCCCTTAATCTCTTCTTCTACCTCCAAATGTCACAACAGGATGCCATGGTCCACTGTGTCAAAGGCTGCTAAGTCTAGTAAAAGCAGTTGGTAGGCACTGCCTTTGTCTTCATTTAGATACTATCTAATGCTGTCTCCATCCCATAGCCTGACCTGAAAGGGGGGTAGGGCAGATGATCTATCTAGAAAGGCCTGGACTTGCTCTACAACTACTTTTTCTTCAGTTTCTCCTAGAAAGTCACATTGGAGACCAGGTGATACTTGGCCACATCATTTTTCTCTTGCAGTGTTTTTTTATATTAATGGATGGTTACCACTTGTTTTAAGGTACAAAGAAAAGGTGCTCTGGGGACTAATATATACTAAAGACTCATTGATGTCTTTCTAGGACAGGCAAGGGCCTAACACACCAATGGTGGCCTTCAGTGATCTCAGGTGCATGGCAGCATCCATCACAGTAACTGGCTCCAAGTTATCAAAGGATTGGATGCTATGTTGTGGGTTTCTAGAGTCTCAGCTATATTATGGCCAGTGTCCAAATCAGAGCGTATTTGATTTTCTTTGCAAAGAACTTTGCAAAGGTGTCACAGCTTACTGTCCATTTATGGGAGTTTAAGGGCACAGACTTTGGAATCAGCATATGATGTGTGACTTTAAGCAGCTGATCTAACTGGGTGTTGCAAAATCAACAGTAAAAGAGAATTTCTTTGCCATTGTCACTGTTGCCTCAGATCTTACTATGAGTTCTGTAGCATGAGTTCTATAGTATAGTCTCATTGCACTGCCCAGAGAGTGTTCCTGTGCTTCTCAGTTGGCCTGCTGAGAAGAGTGCATGTGCTCCCATGCATGTGCAAGTGACATCATCACAAAGGCATGGGAGCACAGATCACACCAGGAGCAACAAGAAGGTAAGTGCTGGTTCCACCCCTCCAGCCAGGAGGGTAAGGGAGCCGAGCAGTCCTAGTGGTTTCTAAGGGTTGTGTGTGTGCGGGGGGGGGGGAGCATTAATTTCTGTTCCAGATAAAGCTGAGGAATAAAACTGCCAAGCATTTAGCTAAGTCTGTCAAAGAAAGACTTTCTGATCCAAAGGCAGCACAATCTTATGTAATGCATCAGGCTTCATCTTGTCTGAATTCAGTTAGAGGTTAAAGTTTAGCTAAAACATGAGAGCTATAAACAGAAGATTAAAACACTATTGTTATTAGCTTGTTGCTGTCAAGTTTGGATTTCTTATTCATAGGCTGTTCCAAGAGGGAATAAGTTACATAATCATATCTAATTATTTACTCTATTAGCTAAGTTTATAAAACTATAATCATTAATGTAAGCTTTAATGAATCATTTCTTGAATAGAAGACTCAATTGTTACTCTGTATTATAGTCAGTGACAAGCTGCTAGAAAGATTTCATTTAAAATACTTGTTTAAAAAAGTTTCAGGGCTGTGCTTTAAGGACAGATGTTTTAAATAATGTTAAGTGATTTTTTAAAAAATATTCATTCTGTATGATCATTAATAAAATAAATTGGATTCTGTCAGACTGCATAATTGCGAGGGGCCATGTAATGTTTTGCATGTAAATAAGTTTGTGTATTAATGGGAGGGACTTGAATATTGGTTGAAATATTTGGTTACTGTGGGGTTTGAATATTGGTTGGTTACTGTGTGTTTAAATGCAGGCCTCTGAGCAAAGAAGGATTGGGGCTGGATGGGTGAATTGAGTCTGATCTGATTAAATATAGCTGTACCCTAGGGGGTGGAGTAAACTGCAATTTTTAGTACTGAGAAAGTATATTTATTCTGTCTAATTCAGTGAATCTGTGTTCTGAGAAATTCTGTCAAGCAAACTGTGTGTGAGCCTGGGTCAATTTGGGTATCTCAGAGAGGTCATTCTATCTAATATGTCAGGCAAGGTGTGTGGAAAATGCCTGAGTGAATATTTGTCTGTGTGGATGAGAAGAAAATTTCTTCTGTTAGTGAAGATCTGTGGAAAATTTTGGGTGCTTTTGTTGTTTTATATTCAAGGGTTGTCTTCTTTTTAAGTAAATAGACTACACTCGCTTGTGAAAATTTATGCAATAAAGTTCTGTAATATTGCATAAAAATTTCCCTCTTGTGTGAAAATTGGAAGAGTTCAGAGATCTATCTAAAAATTAGGTATTGACTAGACTTGATTTAACTTGATTCATTTCCTTAGCTCAGTATTCAACAGCCTGGTTTATTCACTGGGTACTAATTTTTTTTTTAAACTTTGTTATCACTCCATGAATCCAAGGTTCAGTTTTATATAAACTAAACATAAGGTCCCTTTTCTATCTCATGGTAATTTCTTTGACTTATTTTTTTGTCATTCATGTAAATTTGTAGTGATCTCATACACTGAGATTTAAAAAAAAATTCCATAATAAATAAAAAACCAGTTTTGTTAGAGTAGATATTACTTGATATAGGCTGATTCCGCACACATTGGATAATGCACTTTCAATGCCCTTTATCGATCGTTTGAGGTGAATTTTTTGTTCCACACACAAAAAAATCCGTTCCAAATGATCTATAAAGAGGATTGGAAGTGCATTATCCAACATGTGCAGAAAGACTTAAAGTCTCTATTACTCCCATTTATCATGACTAACTGTATAAATAAGATAATGGTATGTTCTTTAATGCAGCAAACAGACATTCATGATTAACACACTGAAATCTGAAAAGTTGAAATTTGCTATTCACAATTTTCAATAAATTGATAGCCCTAATATTTAATCCTTCAGAGTCTACATATAGAATAGGCAGTGTTTCAGATTATATTTGCTTTGGCTGCAATCCTGCATATGGATTGCTTAATTCCCAGTGATGTCAGTAGGATTTAAGCAGCCTAACTCTGTACGACACTATAGTCTGTTTTAATAGAGAGCTTATTTCTCAAACGTCTGTGGACTGAAATTGTTTAAACCAACTAGAAATATCTCTAGTATCCTGAGTGATCACTAAGGCATTATCATTGTTTATATGATCTTATTCATTATGGCAGCTGGTGAAATTGCAAAATAATAGATAAATATTGGTGAAATGCTTGGCTTACATCTTTTAGTACATATTTGATATACAATATAAGTTCTGCAAATATTTCTTATTTATTCAGTTAGTAATATTGGTAAAATGATAGCACAAATGTTTGACTTAAAACTTTTAGTATATATTTGATATGCACTGTAAGTTATTGCAAATATTTCTTATTTATTCAGTGAGTAATATATTACTTTCAGTAATGTTGCTATGTTATACAGATCTTGTACTAAATGGGTACTTACGTTTAGGATTATTAAAATTATTTATAACTGCTTTTGAAAACTTTAAATGAGAAATCTTTACAGTTCATATTTTTTTCTGAAAAATTACCCCCATTCAAAAACCATCATTTGTTACTACAATATTAGAAGTCTTTGTTTTAAATATCATACACATACAAAAGAGTAATTAGGAAACATCTTTCTTTGATGCTGCAAAGTTGTGGTGCTGGAGATAATATTAAAAAAAAAATGTAAACTGTGAATAATTACATTTTTGAAGATGACTATGAATAGTCTGTGGTTGAGGATCCTAAATGGAATCCTATATGTGATAAGATAGTTTAAACGGTAGTGTCGTCTCTTTCATACTAATAGGGATTTGATTGTATTAAATATTGTTTTGAACTGTACTTTGGCAATGAGACCTGCTTTTGTGAGTTTCAATTGTTCACAGGCTTGTCAGTTTATGCAATTTTTTTTGCTAGTTTAGTCCCCTTTTTACTTGAGAATTTCAATTTACAAATGTACAGTTCTCAGTTAGTGACTTCTGTCCTCCTGCTGTTTCTCTAGAGAAACTGTAGCTCCCCCTGCAATGTCCAGTTAGTGACATATGTTTTCTTTGGGGTTTTTTTAATTTGCTTTTTGTTTTTAAACAGCTTCTTTTGGACTTTTCATCTGTAACCATTTTAGCAGGTTCTCATATAGAAAGAAGGAACAGAAATGTCATTTTTATCATAGTGAACCCCCACCTCCGAAAGCTTCCTGATCATCAGTATTAGAAATGGGCACGAACAGCATTACAAATGCAAAAAACCCATGAACTGTTACCAGAACTGCTCTTTTTAATGGGGAAATTAGCTTTAGCAGTCTGTAACTAAAATTATTAGCGCAGATCTAACCTATGTTTACGGAGGTCCTGATTCCAGACACTCTAGTGACAAAGAGGCAGACTACAAATAGGTTCAAACACGTGTATTTACTAATAGTGTGGCGTAAGCCTGAACTTGCACATACACAGAAGAAAGCACACAAGACCTAGGAAATACAGAGTATGAAATATAGAGACTTTCGCATTAGCAGGTTCCCAACGATGGTGGGGAATACTCACAATCCTGAAGCGAAGCAGACACAACAGCGAGGTGGTCCAATGCCAGCAGTGGAACCACAGGGGGACAGCAAGGAGGTCTGGATAGGATGGCACGTGCACCATGCGGTCTAGGAGACCGGCTTAAATACCCCAAAACGTACCCTGGGGCTGGGGCTGTACTTGGTGGTTCTCACAGATTAAAACAAAGGTTCTAATGGGTTACTGAATGGCTTGGATGGGCCACTTTGGTAATCTGATTGTGATAAGTGACACCTCAGGAAGAGGGGACAAAGGAGGGAGGGGGGAAATCCGAGTGGGCTGAATGGATGTTCCAGCGGACAGGGCTTGTCTTGATGTCATCAGCTCTGGAATGCGGAGGTTCCTTTGAGATGCATTCTCTAAGTGCTTGGGATGGTTGGCACTTAGTTCCTTCTCCGGGGCGGCTCCTAAGATATGCAGAGCGGGGCGAGATACTCTCGCTGCGGACGTGGTGTGCCCGCTTCGCCGAAATGGCTTCCCAAAGCAGTCTTCTTCCCTGGGTCTTCTGGCTGCCTGAGAACATGGATGCCGGCTGGGCATAGCTGGGGCTGGATAGCAGGTTGCCCGGTAGCGAGGGCAAGCTCAGGGATCGGCCCACGGGAGGCTCCAGGCGGGAACTGACCAGGGAGCACCTAGCCAGGCTTGCTGGAGATTTCCCCGGCAGGCGCCCGACTGCTAGCAGCGGCTTGGGCCCATATGAGGCAGGCTTCCATGGAGGCAGGGGGAACAGCTCATAAAACACAGTCCAAAGCAGGGAACAGGCACAGTCCGTGGCAGATGGCAATGCAGGCACGGGGCACACTTGTAGTAAAGTCCAAACACACACTGGGAAGTCCAGATATAGGTCTGGGCAGGGCTGCCCAGGAAGAGAGTCCTTTGTGCAGTTAACCAAACATGGAGTCAGGGAATTACACAGCCTATTGTAGCAGCAAGGTAATCAGCAAGCAGGCAGGAAACTGACACGTGTACCAGGACACACACGTGCAAGGCAAATCTTTGTATAGCAGCAAAACAGCAATGCAGGAAACTTTGACCCAGTCCATGGCAGGCCTTAAAGCAGGAGAGGGGGCCTACTTGGCAACAGAACAGCCTTTTCGTCTGTTCGTAAACAAGCTGTTCATGAGGTGCCATTGCAAACGAACAAGAGGTCATCGCAAGCCTCGTTCGTTGCATTCGTCTGCTGTTTGTGAAACCAGACAGCCAGGCACTTTCAATCAATTCCCTTGGCAACGGACGCAGGGAGTGCCTGAACTCTGTCTGCCCTCCTTCCGTAGCCTTGGAAAACCCAATCTGAGCCCAATTTAGCTTGATGGGCAGGTCTTCCTTCCAAGTGTGGAGCTGCAAATTGGTTACATGGGAGCAAAGAGCAGGGAGGGGGTGTTCTGTAGCCATGGGAACTCCAATCTCATCCCTGCAAACCCTGTTAGGCAGTTCTGACTGCCAACCACAGACCTCCTGCTTCTCACTATGAGACTTCTGCTTATAAAAGGGCACTGTGCTCCCAGTTCTGGCTTTCAGTTTCAGCAAGCAGTGGAGTGGGAGAGAGCTGTTGCTAGCCTTTTGGGAGAGAGACAGGGAGAGTGCATTGGAGCTGGGCTTTTTCTGTGTGTGGTGGGTGGGATAGAGATCTATCCCCTCTGGTTCCAGGGCTGCGGCCAGGCCCTGGAGCCAAGCTCAGTGGGCACCTTGGCTGAGGGCTCACACTGATTATTATTATTATCAGTGCCTGATCTAGTCAGGTCTCTGGGAGTGCTGGGCTACGGCTCGACCCCCTCCTTCTGGTTCCAGGGCTGCTGCCAGGCCCTGGGGCCAAGCTCAGTGGGCACCTTGGCTGAGGGCTCACTATTATTAGTACTAGTGTCTGATCTGGTCAGGTCTCTGCGAGTGCTGGGCTAGGGCTCTAACCCCTCCATCTGGTTCCAGGGCTGCTGCCTGGCTCTAGAGCCAAGCTCAGTAGGCACCTCGGCTGAGGGCTCACTATTATTAGTACTAGTGCCTGCTCTGGTCAGGTCTCTGGGAATGCTGGGCTAGGGATCTACCCCCTCCTGGTTCCAGGGCTGCTGCCTGGGTCTAGGGCAAAGCTCAGTGGGCAGCTCTGCTGAGGGCTCACTATTATTGGTACTATTGTCTGATCTGGTCAGGTCTCTGGGAGTGCTGGGCTAGGGCTCTACCCCCTCTTTCTGGTTCCAGGGCTGCTGCCTGGCTCTGGGGCAAAGCTCAATGGGCAGCTCGGCTGAGGGCTCACTATTATTAGTACTAGTGCCTGATCTAGTCAGGTATCTGGGAGTGCTGGGCTAGGGCTCTACCCCCTCTTTCCGGTTCCAGGGCTGCTGCCTGCCTCTGGGGCCAAGCTCAGTGGGCACCTCAGCTGAGGGCTCATGGTGTTGTCTCATTTTCTTTCCTCCTTCTTGTTTCCTGGCACAATGAGGCTTTGGCCGGGGGACAAGGATGCTCGTGGGGGGGGAATTACACAGCCTATTGTAGCAGCAAGGTAATCAGCAAGCAGGCAGGAAACTGACACGTGTACCAGGACACACACGTGCAAGGCAAATCTTTGTATAGCAGCAAAACAGCAATGCAGGAAACTTTGACCCAGTCCATGGCAGGCCTTAAAGCAGGAGAGGGGGCCTACTTGGCAACAGAACAGCCTGTTCGTCTGTTCGCAAACAAGCTGTTCATGAGGTGCCATTGCAAACGAACAAGAGGTCATCGCAAGCCTCGTTCGTTGCGTTCGTCTGCTGTTTGTGAAACCAGACAGCCAGGCACTTTCAATCAATTCCCTTGGCAACGGACGCAGGGAGTGCCTGAACTCTGTCTGCCCTCCTTCCGTAGCCTTGGAAAACCCAATCTGAGCCCAATTTAGCTTGATGGGCAGGTCTTCCTTCCAAGTGTGGAGCTGCAAATTGGTTACATGGGAGCAAAGAGCAGGGAGGGGGTGTTCTGTAGCCATGGGAACTCCAATCTCATCCCTGCAAACCCTGTTAGGCAGTTCTGACTGCCAACCACAGACCTCCTGCTTCTCACTATGAGACTTCTGCTTATAAAAGGGCACTGTGCTCCCAGTTCTGGCTTTCAGTTTCAGCAAGCAGTGGAGTGGGAGAGAGCTGTTGCTAGCCTTTTGGGAGAGAGACAGGGAGAGTGCATTGGAGCTGGGCTTTTTCTGTGTGTGGTGGGTGGGATAGAGATCTATCCCCTCTGGTTCCAGGGCTGCGGCCAGGCCCTGGAGCCAAGCTCAGTGGGCACCTTGGCTGAGGGCTCACACTGATTATTATTATTATCAGTGCCTGATCTAGTCAGGTCTCTGGGAGTGCTGGGCTACGGCTCGACCCCCTCCTTCTGGTTCCAGGGCTGCTGCCAGGCCCTGGGGCCAAGCTCAGTGGGCACCTTGGCTGAGGGCTCACTATTATTAGTACTAGTGTCTGATCTGGTCAGGTCTCTGCGAGTGCTGGGCTAGGGCTCTAACCCCTCCATCTGGTTCCAGGGCTGCTGCCTGGCTCTAGAGCCAAGCTCAGTAGGCACCTCGGCTGAGGGCTCACTATTATTAGTACTAGTGCCTGCTCTGGTCAGGTCTCTGGGAATGCTGGGCTAGGGATCTACCCCCTCCTGGTTCCAGGGCTGCTGCCTGGGTCTAGGGCAAAGCTCAGTGGGCAGCTCTGCTGAGGGCTCACTATTATTGGTACTATTGTCTGATCTGGTCAGGTCTCTGGGAGTGCTGGGCTAGGGCTCTACCCCCTCTTTCTGGTTCCAGGGCTGCTGCCTGGCTCTGGGGCAAAGCTCAATGGGCAGCTCGGCTGAGGGCTCACTATTATTAGTACTAGTGCCTGATCTAGTCAGGTATCTGGGAGTGCTGGGCTAGGGCTCTACCCCCTCTTTCCGGTTCCAGGGCTGCTGCCTGCCTCTGGGGCCAAGCTCAGTGGGCACCTCAGCTGAGGGCTCATGGTGTTGTCTCATTTTCTTTCCTCCTTCTTGTTTCCTGGCACAATGAGGCTTTGGCCGGGGGACAAGGATGCTCGTGGGGGGGGGGAAGTGAAAATATCATCCTGGTTTCCCTGTGGGAAGCAGTACTGGGCAGGGCTCTGGGGCAGCAGAGACTCCCACTCCCCAAAATTCACCTGTGGGGGCTGTGGAGGCCAAATACCTCTTGCCGCCTGGGGAAGAGGAAGTCTTGAAAATGTTTGAGGAGGAGGAGGCTGAGGGATCCATGGAGGAATGGTTTGGGTTCGATGAAACATCCATCCTGTCCCCATCCCAAACTCTTGGTGCTGTCCCTGCCTGCAGTCCATCCCTCACTTTGTCTTCCATTGCCAGCTCCACAGTGCCGCCAGCAGCCCTTTGTCCTCCCTCCCCAGGAACAGTTAGTGGGCCACGGTTCAAATTGTTTGTATGGAGGCACTTCTGGGCCCTTCCTAATGACCCCCATGTGGTGTCATGTCTGTTATGGCCTGGTGCACAGGGACAGTGATCCAAAGCACCTGTCACCGATGGTCCTGACAAGGCACCTGAAGACGCACCACTCGAGCCTGTGGTCTCCGTCCTCGGCCAGCGAAACATCTGGCGGGGGGAGACAGAGGGCTACCAGCTCCTCTGAGCCGGAATCAGTGGGAGGGTCACTGGAATCCACTCCAAGCAAGAAGCTTTGCCTCGAGGTTGCTGCTGTTGGGAGTGGAATAGTCAGGCAGGCCGCCCTTGGGGAGGTTGTTGCATTGGGGTCAGGGATAGTGCCGTTGAAAAGGGTGAGGTCAAGGGCTCAGGAGGCAGGCGTTTGTGTGGTGGCAGAGACAATTGCCCTGCAAGGATTCTCCCTATCCGTCGTGGAGGGCGTGGGTTTCCAAAGGCTGCTTCAGCACTTTGCCCCATGGTTTCCCATGCCGTCATGGTGCACCGTTGGGTGTCGAGTCCTACCTGCCCTCTGCCAGTCTTTGCGAGACATGGTGCTCATGGAGCTGTCGGCCGCCAAAGGCTGTACTGTACACTTTACGGCTGACCTCTGGAGCGGCCGCCATCATGGGTACCTTGCGATCTCCACCCACTGGTGGCAACCAGAGGACCCTTGCTACCCCAGGCCAAGAACTGGCCCCTGGAAAAAGGTGCCATGCTTGGCACTGGGATGCAGGGTAGTTCTTCTCCAGGCCTGAGGATTGGACAAGATCCATACTGGGAAGAACATCGCCACCACCATAAAGGCGGCTCTGAAGGAGTGGATGGTGGGGATGGAAGGGTTTGTCCATGACTTCATGGTGACGGGCGTGGGAAGCAACATCTTGGCAGCCCTGAAAGAGGCATCCCTCCCAGGCCTGGTGTGCATGGTGCACAAGCTGCACCTGGTGATGAGGGATGTGCTCGGGGTGGGGAGCAAGCCAAGGGACAGCTGGGATGAGGGAACCTTGTGGACATGCAATCTGCTGGAGAGCTGCTGCCACATTGCTTCCCACTTCTCCCGCAGCATAAACTCTTCCCGCTAGCTGTTCCAGAGGCAGGGGGAGGGGGTACCCCTAGCACCAATTCTTTCAGGACCTGCCCACCTGCTGGAACTCCACCTATGACATATGTCATCTGGTGGAGCAGAGAGGACCGTTGCAGGATATCCTGTCATCCACGGACGTTCTGAGGAGGGGAGAGGAGCTGAGCCTCAACTCCATGGAATGGAGAGTCCTTGGCCAGATGTCCTGGATGCTGAAACCCTTTAAGGAGGCCACTATGCTCCTGTGCTCCTATGAGGCCAGCCTGGGTCAGGCAATCCCCCTGAACTACGGGCTCAACCAGTTCCTGGCCAAGGAATTCGCGCATGAGAAAGATCTGCTTCCAAGGGTCCGGGACTTCGTATGGAGGATCGAGGCATGCATAGCCGTGTGCTTGGATCCTCTGTGCCATGAGGTGCTGTACCAAATGGCTTCCCTCTGTGACCCCCCCCCCAGATCAAGGGCAGCATTGCCATGCGGGCAGGTCAGATGCTGTGCTGGAAAAAGGAGCTTCGCAAAGCGGTGCTCCATTACCAGAAAGAGAGGGCAGGCCTGAGAGAACTGGGCAGGGGCGAGGTGTGGGCAGCGTAGAAGGAGGAGGAGGAGGAGGAGCAGGAGGAGAAGGAGGGGTGGGGGGAGTTGGGATGAGAGCCACGCTAGGAGAGACCCACCCAAATGGCCCCACTTGATCTCTGGGCCTTGTCGGTGGGCTGTGTGCTTGGCCGCAGCACAGTGAGCACATTGCTCACAGTGGAGGACTTGGCGGGGGCTATGGTGCAAGAGTACCTGGCGGAGCCCCTGCGCCCCCCCCACTGCAACACCTTGGAGTATTGGGCAAGTAAATCTGCCGTGTGGCTGGACCTGTCCATCGTGGCAACTAACATCCTGTTCTACCCTCCCACCAGCGTGCAGAGCGAGTGGGTGTTCTCCCACCTGGGAGACCTCTGTCTCCACCACGCACATCTGCACCCAGATCTAGTGGACACGTTGATCTTTATGAAGGTCAACCTCAACCTCCTTGGGCATCCCTCCATGGACCTGGACCTACCTGGGCTCTGATCTTCCCAAAGTCTACTGTGGTTCTCAGCCAAGCTCCTGTGCAGCAGGCTCCAGCACTCCTTGGTTCTCGAGGCTGCTTCCACGGCTGGCAACCCGTGGTCCTCTCCCAGACAAGTTCCCTGATGGTCCCTCTTTCAACCTCTCCCTCTCTTGATGGCAACAATATGACCCTTCCCCACAACTTGTTCTGTACATCCTGTCCTCTAGCTGACAATTTCCCAGATGGTCCCTCTTTCATCCTCGTCCTCGGTGGATGGAACCAGAACGACACTTCCCAACGACCTCTCCTGTCCTGCCCATCCCATCCTGTCCGCGAAGGCAGGAGTGTGGGTGATGTCAGCTGCCGCCACTTCCCTATGACTCAGTGGGTTTCTCGGCTCATGGCTCACCAACTCCATGCTCCATGAAGCAGCTGGCGGTAACCCTTTTTCCCTATCTCCCTGACATGTTTCCTGATGGTCCCTATTTTGACTTCTCCCTCTCTGGAATACTCCAACCCAACCCAATGACCTCTTCTGTCCTGCCCACCCCGTCCTTTCCGCGAAGACATGAGGAACAGCTCTGCTGATGTTGCTGATGATAGGGTTACACAGTATGGGTCCCCCTATCTATGGGCTCCTTCTGACCCCTCTGAGCAGGGGAGAATGGGTCACACCATGGCTCACGTCTTTTCTGGGAAGGCAGGAAGGTGGGTTCTATCTGCTGCTGCTGCTTTTGGCCACGAGGGGCAGATCAGAATCTGTTGCACATGGAGTTGTGCAGCACAGCGCCCCCTATCCATGGGCACCTGCTGTCTTCCCTGAGCAGGGGGGAATGGATCCTGCCCGCAACACCCATCCTTTCTTTGAAGGCAGGAGGGTGGGTGATGCTGGCGGCAGCCTGCCTATACTGCCTTGAGAAGTAAGCTGTTTCTGATTGGAGCAGATTCTGTGGAACGGCCGTCCTCTGTAGGGGAACCCTTTGCCCTCCTCTTCCAGACACATTCTCCTTCTCTTTCAACCTCTCCCTCTCTGGATGGCACCAATACCACCCCATCCCACAACTTGTCCTGCCCATCCTGTCCTGTCAGTAAAGGCAGGAAGGTTGGTGATGTCAGCTGCCACCATCTTTCAACATGGGGGACTACCACACCACGGCCACCATCTTTGGGCCTTCCTGGTCCCACTCTGCAATGCGGCCATGACAAGCAACCCGTTGTCCTCCTCTCACCGACAAGGTCCTGGACGTTACCTCTTTTGACCTCTTCCTCTCTGGAATACTCTGACCCCTCCCAATGACCTCTTCTGTCCTGCCTATCCCATCCTTTACGTGAAGGCAGGATGGGTGGTGATGTCAGCTGCTGCCACTTTTGGCCACGAGGTACAACTCTGCTGCTGTTGCTGATAGGGTTGCACCACACAGTTGCCCCCCTTTCCATGGCACCTGTTGTCCCCTCTGAGCAGGGCAGAATGGGTCCCACCACGATTCATGTCCTTTCCGCAAAGGTGGGAAGGTGGGTAGTGTCTGCTGCTACTGGTTTTGGGCACGGGGGGCCACTCAGGAGATGTTTCACATATGGTTGCACAGCATGCCCCCCCCATCCATGGGCACTGGCTGTCCCCTCTGAGCAGGGGGAAGAGGTCCCTCCCACCCTCTCTGTGAAGGTGGGAAGGTGGGTGCTGTGCTGCTGCTGCTTGGCACGAGAGGTGGGTCAAAAGCCGGTTGTGTGGCAAGGTGCACCCCCGTCTATGGGCACCTTCTTTTGCCGCTGTGCATGGGGGGAATGGGTCCCGCGACTCACTTCCTTTCTGCGAAGACAGGAAGATGAGTGATGTTGGCGGCAGCTTCCAGTTTGACACAGGAGGGGCAGAGAAGCCTCTCCAGCAGCAGTCTGTACAATCCTTCAGGGTGGATGTTGGGGTCCTCCGTCCCGATCATGCAGCGCAATGAGGCCAGGAAACCTTTGTCCTCCTCTCCCTGTTAACTTCCATGTTCCCTCTTTTGATCTCTCCCTGTCTAGAACTGCTCCAACCCCTCCGAATGACCTTTCCTGTCTGTCCATCCCATCCTTTCTGTGAGGGCAGAAGGGTAGGTGATGGCTGCTTCCACTGCTGACAAGATTAGTGGTTTTCAAAGATGTATGCTCACAAATGATTGGGTGTTTCATGTTCCTGCTTCACAAGGTGGCCAGGAAGTGGTAACCCTCTGTCGTTCTCTCCTTGACAAGTTCTCCATCCCTTATTGAACCTCGCCCTCTCTGGAACCGCTCCGACCCCTCCCAACAACCTCTCCTGTCCTGCCCATCCCATTCTTTCCATGAAGGCAGGAACATGGGTGATGTTAGCTGCCACCGCTGAGTATTTCAGTGGGGTCCTCGGAGGAGGACTCACAGCAACTTTTGGGATCTTCCCAGTTCCCCTTCCCTCTTTCGACTTCTCCCTCTCTGGAACACTCTGACCCCTCCAAATGGCATCTCCTCTCCCTCCTGTCCTTTCTGCAAAAGTAGGAAGGTGGGTGATGTTAGCCATCAGTAGCCAGACGGCCCCTGGAGGGGAGGCGGCCTGCCAGGCCCTGTGGCCGCACTTATCATCCACGGTCATACCTAGGTGGAAAGTAACCTCAGGGAAGCCTGGTGGGCGGGCACATGGGGGGTGGTCCTAGCGAGTGGCCAGACTTGCGGCCCCCTAGAGGGGAGGTGGCATGTGAATGCCTCCCCCAGTGCACCAGGCCTCGTGGCTGCACTCATCACCCACTGTCATACCTTGGTGGAAAGTAGCCTCAGGGAGGTCTGGCGGGTGGTCACATAGAGGGTGCCGCTGGTGAGCAACCAGACCCTCTGCCCCCTAGAGGGGAGGTGGCACACTGACACCTCCCCCAGCCTGCCAGGCCCGGCGACCGCACTCATCACCCACCATCATACCTTGATGGAAAGTAGCCTCAGGGAGGCCTGGTGGGCAGGCACATGGGGGGTGCTGCCAGTGAACAGCCAGATCCCCACCTAGAGGGGAGGCAGTGTGCCGACACCTCCCCCAGCCCACCAGGCTCGGAAGCCACACTCATCACCCACTGTCATACCTTGGTGGAAAGTAGCCTCAGGGTGGCCTGGCAGGTGGGCACATCTCCGCTGAGCAGCCAAAGTCCCAGCCCCCTAGAGTCCACTGCTTTTACACAGGGCAAAAGACATTTGGTGGCTCCCTTTGTGTCAAATGGGAGTTTCCTGGGGGTGTCAGATTTGGGAATGTATAACTTCAAGATCCAT
This sequence comes from Eublepharis macularius, assembly GCF_028583425.1. NCBI lineage: Eukaryota > Metazoa > Chordata > Lepidosauria > Squamata > Eublepharidae > Eublepharis > Eublepharis macularius. The sequence continues at coordinate 124,834,638 of NC_072792.1, forward strand.
ATTGCAATCTTGACCAAACTTGGGTGATGGATGGAACGGAGCCTGCTGAACACTACCTGTGAATATGGGCTCTCTAAGTCTAATGGGGGCAGTTCTGGTCCTGATGAACAACAAATAACGGACATGATCATTAATGGGACATGTTCGTTAATATTCATCTGTTCGCGTTTGTCGGTGGCAACGAACAGCGTATTCATTTTTTCCCCATTCGTGCCCATGTCTAATCAGTATCTATGAGGGGCAACCAAAAAGTTTTTTAAAATGACTTATTTTAAAGGAATATATATCATGACACATGCGGAATGGACAGAAAGATTATGGGGAACTTCCCATGAGCTGAGACTGTGTCCTTATAGCGGTTGTGGAACCTATCAAACAGTTTGTTTTTCTTTAACTTATATGTTGAATGAGGAATGAATGTTATTTCTGCTTCTGACTCACATTCCAGTGGACTACCATCTCCTAAGTCTCCTATCAGAGTCTGTCAAGAGGACAATAGAAACTGTGGTTAAGTATGGGTTTCATGGGCCCATGATCAAATTCTGAAACCTCTTTGATTGACCTGAGTCTATGGACTTCAATCAAACTCTTATATAGTAAGCATAATCAAAACCTCATCTACTGCAAACTCATTTTTAATTTATACTGTGTAAGTATGTTAACCTGACATGTATTTATATGCACATGTTTTTGTTGACCTGAGTTTAAGCAAGTCCTATAAGCCACTGTGCTTTATGGACTGTTTTACTGTGAAGAAATGTGAATATGTAGAATAGATAGAATATAGGTCTCTATACTACTTACAAGATAGTAACTCTCATGGCAAAAATTGTACTGTAAGTTGTATGCAAAGAAGCTTTGGTTAAGATTTTTTAAAAGTACACTTCCTTCTTCTCTAGAACATCACAAGAGATTTCATCAAAATAATTTTTAGCAGTCTCATAATTTTGGCTCTTCCTGAATCATTTCACACTTTTCAAGTATTTTGTTTCTTGGGAAAATACACTTTTTAACACAGGTAAATATTATAGATTTTTTCATATAATAATATCAAGCTTCACTATTGGGGTGGCGGGCAGGGCACGGTAATGGATACAAGACCTTAATACAAATTCATGTATTTTGGAAACACATTCGTGTATTTTGGAAAAATAAGTGTTTTTTTCCAGAGGTTACTGTAATGATTTTCTTTTCTTTTCTTTTTTATAATGTTTGGCATTTGGACCTTTGATCCAGCTCCTCCTTGTGTTATCTTAAATTTGTATCTCAGGAAGGCTTTGGTCAAAACCAGAACTCTTTTCCTCCACTAACATAGAGCTTCAGGCATTCTGTGCTTTACCCAGGTTTTTACCTCAAGAACCCCTTACCCTTTTTTTGTTTGTTGAATCTATTTATTGCTGCCTCCTTGACGACCTGCAAAGGTTTTCACTGCTACCGAAAGCTTTAGCCTTCTCAGTTCAACTGGTGATATAGAAGGCTTATTATAAGATGGTAGTGTGACAGAAAAGTCAGCACATGAGGCTGGCTGTGAGGTAAAAAAGGGATTTTTTTTCTTAAACAAAAGTAGAATTAATTTATAAATACGTGTGATGGTAGCAGAATTTTGATAAGCGTATTGATTTCAGAATAGTTCCTAAGCTAGGTAGTTTCAAAAATAATTATATCTTCTTGAAGATATATTTACAGATTCAGTCACACAGATTAATTTTCCACACAGATGTTAACTAACAGAATAAACTCTCATTTCATCCACACAGACAGATTCACTCAGGCCTTTCTACACAGCTTGCCTAATTTAGAATAATCTCTCAGATATACATAGAATGATCCATGTGCAGATGAGTGAAACTACTGTGGTAGAATATAGGGGAAGAGGAAGTTGCACAGATATGAGGGACCAAGGCCATGAAGGGCTTTGAATGTGATAGTCATGACCTTGAATTGTACAAGCTAACTGATTCAAAACCAATGGAGTGACGGCAGAATGGGAGTGATATGCATTCTCCATCTAGCTTATGAGAGTAAACGAGCTGCAACGTTCTGCACCATCTGAAGTCTCTGAGTGTAGAGTACATTACAGTAATCTAGTTTCAATGTTACTGTGCCATGAATGCAGATGGCCAGATCGACCATGTCAAGGTAAGGGACCACCTTCCAGACTAGACTGAGTTGTGAGAAGGCCTTTTTTGCAGCTGCATTTACTTGCTTCTCTAGCAGCAGTGCTTGGTCTAGTACAACTCCTAGGCTCTTAACTGAGTCAAGCAGGGTCAACTGAACCCCATCAAAAGTCAGAAGCACATTGTTCTTCAAAATCTCTGCTTTTCTAACCAGCATCACTTCTATCTTCTATGGGTTCAATTTCAATGTATTTGCCTTTAGCTAATTGACAACTGTCAAGCAGCGACTCAGTACCACCGCTGCAGCACCAGGGGATTTGGAAAACGAGATCTAGAGCTGGGTTTCATCTGCATATTAGTGGCATCCAATTCCATAGATACAAATGAGTTCTCCTAAAGGCTTTACATAGAGTTTGAATAACATGGGGATAAGATTGCACCTTGTGAAACCCCACAAGATAATTCTCACTCTGAGAATAGCTGGTCTCCAATAGCAACCCTTTCAGTTCATCACATGAGGAATGATTTAAACCAATCCAAGGAATATCCCCTGATACCTACTTCCTCCTCCAAATGCCTCAACAGGATGGCATGGTCTACTGTGTCAAAAGGTGCAGATATATCTATGAGTAGAGATAACGAAGCATGGCCTTGTCTACATTTAGGCAGAGATCATCGGCTGGAGCCATTAGGGCCGTCTTGGTCCCATAGCCTGACCTAAAATTAGACTGAAAAGCATCTAAGGCACCAGAGGTGTCCAAGAAGACTTGGAGTTGATCAGCTACTGCTCTCTCAACCATTTTGCCCAGAAAGGGCAGATTAGAGACTGAGCGATAATTGGCTACATGATCTAAGGATGATTTTTTAAGTAGTGAGTGGATGACTGCCTCTTTGAGATGCAGAGGGAAGGTGCCATGAGTTAGTGACTGATTTATGATGTACATCAAAGACTCCTTTACGTGGTCTTTATAAGATTTTAGTGGCCAGGATCAGCAAGGATACAAATTACAAATAGTAGCCTTCACAGATGCTAGAATTCTGCCAGTATCCCTCACTGTGACTGGGTTAAAATGATTCAGAAACAGATTAGATGATGTGTTAAACATTTATTCTGGCTTGTCTATATTACAGGTAGCATCTAGATCAGAGTTATTTGGGTTATTTTGTCAGCAAAGAACTGTGAAAAGGTGTTGCCAGAGAGAAAGCCAGTTTGGTGTAGTGGTTAAGAGTGTGGGACTGATCTGGAGAGCCAGGTTTGATTCCCCACTCCTCCACTTGAAGCCAGCTGGGTGACCTTGGGCTAGTTACAACTCTCTGGAGCTCTCTCAGCCCCACCCACCTCAAAGGGTGTTTTGTTGTGGAGATAATAATAACGTACTTTGTAAACTGCTCTGAGTGGGCATTAAGTTATCCTGAAGGGTGGTATATAAATCAAATATTATTATTATTACTATTATTGAACTAATTGTCCTTGAACTAGTGAAGGTTCAGATTTAGGAGTTAAAAGATTTTGAGAAATTTTAAACAGTTGGGATGGATGTGAACTAGCCGATGAAACTGGTGGAGTGAAGATGTGGAATGAAATAATATAAATTTTATATTCAGAAAAAAATGAAAGTCAAACATAATATTTTGAGTCATTCATCTAATTGATTGCCTTTGTGCTTACATCAAAACTCTAGCTGAATAGGACAGATTAAATAATAAACATTATTTGCTGCAAAAAAGTGATTACTAAAATATTTTCCAGTCCAATTCAGGTTACTAAAATATTTTCCAGTCCAATTCAGGTCGTATCATCAGTAAAGATGCATTCTTTCTAAATTTCAACTCTACACTTTATGTGACACACACACTTGCCACATGTACATTAGAAATACACAATATGATATTTACTAGGGTTGCTTCCACATGTTCTTAATGAGACGCCCTACTAATGGAAATTTGGTGGGTTATTGCACTTATTACATACATCGTTTCCCATACTTGAACAGGTCGTGATGATCCCAATTTTTAAGCGTTTTTTGTGAAATTTGTTTAGTTTCATTTTCATTTTTGATGTTGCTTTTTCTGCACAATTTTCTTCTGTTTTAATGCATGTGGACACTTTTTTGTGGTTTTCAAGTTTCCTCCCTCAAGTCTCCAACCTCTCCTCTCACCATTGACCCTCCCCCAAACTTTGCACATGCGCGGCAGGCTCCATTCGTCACTTGCCATAATTTTTAAAAAAAATTCTGAGCCTTGTGGTGTTGCAATATTCTGCTGAAGTAGAAACAAGGAGATCAACGGTTAACAAACTGGATAGTAAAAAGTCCCATAACAACATTGAGATGAACCAACTTTATTGTAGTATAAGCTTTCGAGAACCACAGTTATCTTCGTCAGATGCAACTGACAAATCTGATAAGGAGATCTGCAGTTCCTGGAAGCTCATGTTACAGTACAGTTGATTAGTCTTACTGGTGATATGGGACTTTTTTTGCAAGTACAGACTAATGCATGGCTAACTTTGCTCAAACTGAAAAAGGGCATCCCAAAATGACTTGTGTAAAACATTGGTACTGCATAATAGCGCCATTGTTTCCACATTCATCAATTGGTAATGGTAATTCAACTTTGAGCTGGAAATATATGGGAGAGAAAGGGATGTCATGCATGCGCTGATCGGATTCAAGGCTGTTGACTGGTTAACCGGACTGCAACCTTTTGGCGTCAACCAACATTCTCCATCTGCCACGACATTGGTTATATATCTAATTTTCAAGAAGGCTGCCAAAACGATCCTCCAATGAAATGGAAAAAACTTGGACAGGAATTTCGGTAGCCAACAATGTGGGTCGGTTAAGGTGTTTCCTTGGGCAGGTCTTCCCACACCATTTATTAAACAGCAACGGTATAAACCAATCCTGCATGCACTTAAAAAAAAATGGAAACTTTGGGTGAGACTGCGCTCACGTCATTTGTGACGAGACACCGGAAAAATGCTTTTTATTTTTACATTCCCTTTTTATCCCACTACAAACACACACAAGAAATGCATGAAGACTGTCTGGGGTTGGAAGCCCCCTCCCCCTGACTTACCTGGGCAGCATGGTGAAGAAGCTGAGGAGGGAAGCCGCAGGGGAGCCTCCAACGCTGCCGAGGCCAGGGGTAGCGTGATGGCACCAGATGAGCCAGCGGAGGCCTCCAGGGCCGGGAGGAAGGCAGCATGGGTGAGAGGCACCAGCGGTGAGGCTGCCCTGATGGAGGATACTGGCAGAAGAAGGAGCAGCAGAGGTTCCTACAGCCATTGGGCTGGCTGGGCTGAGGGCAGCCGAGACAGGCTGTGGTGCAACAAGGAAGGCCCCAGCATGGCTGCACAGCCCGGGAGGAGTTCCAATGCCACCCAGCTTGTTACCGGTGTGGCCGAGCGAGCAGCACAGGGACAAGGTGCTTTCCATGCTCCTGGGCTGGTTGGGCAACTGAGCCAGGAACCTCCCATGGAGCAGCACGCCCCACCCCCACACTGGCAGCTTCTCTGGCACCAGCATGGCCTCGCCAGTCCCACGCTACAGAGAGGTGAGGGTGGGGGAGAAGCCAAGGGCAGCTCTCCCTGTGGATGGAGAAGCCATCTGTCATGGGGGGTGGTGGGAAGTGAAACAGGGCATAGGGCAGAACCAGGGGGCGGGGAAAGAGACCAGGACAGCCCCATAAAAGTGGGCAAAGCAGGGAGACCGGGAAAGAGTAGCTGGGAGACCATGCAAGTCTGAGAGAACAGAGGGAATGGTCTGACCAGCGGGGAGAGAGAGAGAATAGGGTGCAGTAACCCCCCCTCCTCTCCCCAATTCTGATGTCCATCCCGAGTCAGCGATAGGTAGAGGCAAACCTGGTGACAGTGCCCCCCACTGGTCTTGGAAGGTGAAGCTGACAAGGACGCTGCATATGGAAGGTGAGTTACGAAAGTGGGTCAGGAAGACTTGGTTTCGGGACAGAGAAAGTCTGAAAAAAGGAACATGTGGAAGCAATCTAACTGCAGTCCACACTAAATTCAAAAATATCATGCTGAGCTTGAACATAATTATTTCAGGAGTGGACAGAACTGTATAATATGGTAGAATTGTATAATATGGTAGATATTCTGTCATCATTTCTGCCCAGTCGCAATGTGAGATGTCAGCCAATGCTGAGAAAAAGGACAGTGTTTAATTCTCCTTTTTGTGTGCTATATAAAAATACCCCCCCCCCCAACATCCCTGTTCTTCTAACAAATCTACTGGCAGTTTGGTATGTATGGGTTTGTGTATATGATGGTGCCAATAGTTCTCTCACATACCTGATCAAGTTTTATGTGAGTGGTTACTGTTGATTGGCAAACCACTTCCTCTGTTCTCTTCCCACACTCTGAAGAGTAGGAGGGCTGCTGATTGTCCAGTGAATAGGAACAACAGTCTCAACAGCTAGTGGCAGTTCTGTGTATAAAATACAGTCCAAATGCAGCCCAGGAGAAGTCAGTAGTCTCACCTACAGTTGATGTGGGTGGATGGATGCCAACAGGGACTGGAAAAAGCTAAGGAGAATGTACAAGTATGCGTAAAGCATACCATCGGAGAGATACTGGTAATGGGAAGTGAGAACAGAATTTGAAAACGCAGTAATAAAATATTTATTATAGTATGTGTAACTAGGATTTGATTATAGCTCTGTAAGCAAATGTATTTAATACAACATACACATCAGTTAATAATACAGATGTTCGTAACTGAGCAGAGGACTGGGGAAGGCAATGATAAACCACCCCGTAACAAAAGTCTGCAAAGAAAATGTCATGATGCGACGCCTCCCATGGGTGAGTAATGACTCAGTGCTTGCACAGGGGACTACCTTTACCTTTTACCTTACAACTGAGCATTTGAATTTCTGAAGTTGATACTTAAGAAAATTAATGCTGCTTCATTAGTATTCAGATTTTGGCGATGGTACTAAAAAAAGGAAGTTTGAACAGAGCCAGGAGCAAAGATTTTACATACATGGTATAGATCACCAAAATGTAAAAAAAACAACTGTATTAGAAATTATACAAGCTTCCTTGAAAACTACAGCAAAAAGTTTCCTTGGTATATTCAGTCTTGTAATATAATAAAGAAATATGCCAGCTAGGGGCATTATGCATTTAGAAATTGTGCTTTATTTAGTTGATTGATGACTTATGTGCACAACAAGGCACTACATATGTGATTCCACTTTATAATTCAGCATCTGGAGATTTATGAATGTATCTCTTTTTCAATATAATACAATTCAAATGGCAGGCTATTCATGATGGGAAGGGGTGGATTCCATTCTTCCAGCAAATCCTGGCATCATGAAGCTGATGGGATGTAACTTTTAAAAGGGCTTCTAACTGTTCTGTCCTTCTCTTTTCGATTTGGAATGCAAATACAGAATAATATAACAGGGGAATGGAATTTCTCCATGTTTATCACCATTTTTGCTGCATTGTAGGTGCTGGTAAAGCAAACAGTTTTCAACAGGGCAAAGAACCTTCAGAGTAATTGAACTGATCTGATTTGCTACCTCTTATTTCTATATATTTAAAACTGAAAATCTAATGACAAGTATATGACCCTGGACTCTGCTCAAATGAGAAACAGTGTTATGAAATGGAGTTTGATGAAAAGGATTCAGATAGCTGGCTGTTCAGCAAGACAAAAATGCATAGCTGTTATGACAGCAAAATCTCAGCAATAATTCATCACACCTCATAAATCTGTATAGAAAGCCTTATAGATTCCCTGGCATAACAAATTTGCTCTCTGCTTGTCATCGCTATTTCCCCCCACAAGATCAGCATAAGTCAGGAAAATAAAGTCTATGATGAGGGCAAGTGATGATAGAATTTAATGGAGAACAGTAAGGTTAGACTGAAACAGGTATGAAGATTAGGGGTGTGCAAGGGTTTCCCGCTTCGGGTTTACCAAAGCAGGAAAATAATCTGGAATAACCCAAATTTAAATCACTTCGGTATGCTCCGCAAAGATTCGGAACACACAAGTGAAAAAGCCAGGGAAACTATTCCGGCCCAGCTCCCCACCCCCCAGACTTACCTGGCTGGCAGGCAAGCACCCCTGCCCTTGCTCCAGCCAGTCAGCTGGAGCAACGAACTTTAAAGCACCTTTTCATTGCTTGCAAGCGACACGGGGGTACTTTAAAGTTTAACCCCCCCGCCATTGCTCCAGCTGACTGGCAGATCTCACCAGTCAGCTGGAGCAAAAGTGCAAACTTTGAAGCGCCCCTGCACCACTTGCAAGTGGTGCGGGGGGAGCTTTAAAGTTTAAACCCTCTGTCCTTGCTCCAGCTGACTGGCAGGCTCCGCCAGTCAGCTGGAGTAATGGCGTGGGATTTAAATGCACCTGAAACTTTCTGAAATGACCCAAATTTCTTTGGAAAGCTTTGATTCAGGATTCTTGAATTGGGCCTGCAATGCTGCACCCAATTCGGAAATCCCGAATCTTTACAAATCGGGTCTGGTTTGGGTATTTATCCTGAATGGGGAACTCAAACAGCACACCCCTAATGAAGATCTTTCTGAGAGCCAATTGGGAGCCATATTTTTGAAAGCAGGATGGTTTAATTAAACACTCTTGGAAGCTTAAAATCAAATGTCCCCACATCTGCCTTCCCCTTCTCCAATTTATCCTTGGCCTTTGACTCCATTTCTTTAGACTTCTTGGGAAAATGCATCTACATGCCTTTCCAGATCTTTTCCTTGGTGCTTCCCCAAATACTGCCCTGCTGTATTAGCTGAGAAATCCAAACCTATTTCTGACAGCCTTACTATGGGAGTTCCCAGCTTAATTTACTGCCTACATGGTACCACCTACTTCCCCGTCCAGCCAACACTGTAACATTTCTGGATTCTTTAATGTATTATCTTTAAATGTAGTATATTAACTATTGCCAAAATTATTCACCTTTTAACAAAAAATATGTCATTAAAATAAATTGCATCTTTTTTAATTACAGCAAATAAGACTGACTGGATCGCAATCTTGGAGTCAGAACTTAAACATTGCAATATACAAAATATGTTTTGGAACACAAAAAAAGATCGACCCCACAAAATAAATAACCCTTTTCTAGAATCAATAATCAATACCTGGGATCGTACAAGATTCAAACTTATACCACAATTCTCAAGATTCTCTTCTTTTATAGAACAGCATTGGTTTCCTCCAGGGCAAACTAAAGCCTTTAAAAATATATGGCTCCAAGCAAATATGATCCGCATAATTGATATAACAACAAAAAAGGGAATCATAAACAAAATAGAATTAGAACAAAAAATAAAACACAAGATTCACTGGTTTACCTATTTTCAACTCTCAAACATGCTACAACAAATAAAAATACAAGAATTACTTAAAAAGAACGCAACCGATTTTGAACTCCTACTTGATACCAAATCACTCAAACAAAAGGGATTAATTTCTAAACTATACAACATCCTTTTATCTCTCAACCAAATTAAAACTCTAAAATGCCAAACAAATTGGCACTTAGATTGCAACACAGAGCTAACACCTGAACAATGGAGAGAAATATGGACTGCAAACATTCTAAAGCCTAAGACAGTTACCTCCCAAATCCAAAATTACAAAATCATTCACAGATGGCACATAACACCAAGAAAACTCTCACTAATAACTAAAACAAATTCTCCGCTCTGCTGGAAAGAGTGTGGAAATATAGGAACGTTTAAACATTGCTGGTGGGAATGCCCCCGAATAGAACCTTTTTGGAATGATATATTATGTTATATAAAAGAAATAATGGGCTACAAAATCCCCCTTGATCCAAAGATCATATTCTTGAATGTATGGGATACTTTCGAAATTCCACAAATAAGAAAAGATCTAATTAGCAACCTTTTGGTTGTAGCTAAGAACTTGCTAGCTTTACATTGGAAATCAAAGACGGTTCCCACAGCAGAAAAACGGTTAGAAAAAATATGGGACCACTATATACAAGAAAAAATACAAGACGAATTATACCAGAGTGAACACTATTTGAAAGAAACTGATTTTATTGCAAAATGGTTACCATTCATTGAATTCATTTCCAATACAAATCACTCTCCACCTAAGCATTTACTTTTTGTTACTCAGATTTGAAGCAACGACTATCAAATAATTGAAAAAAAAATGCTAGTTGTCTTTGTTTTAACTATATTGGCATGACGTTTATTATCTAATTTCCTTATTCCTGTATAAAAACTAAAGCATTTCACAAATTTCACATCTATGCATATAATTGTATATAGTTCACTAAGACTTTGTTGTTGTTCTATTTTACTTCTGTACATTGTTTTTGTTTGTTTGTTTGTTTGGTTTTTTTAAAAAAATAAAAAAAATTGTTAAAAAAATAAAATAAAATAAATTGCATCTTTGAGTATCTTTGTGAGATGGAGAATGCCCTTGTTCCTGTTTGTGTTTTGTTTAGTTGTTGATTTTAATTGTTTTATATGCACTTTTAAAGCTGATTTTGATGGTGTGGTGCCTCGGGGGTCCTAAATTGGCTGGAATGCCATCATAAAAATATTTTAAAGAAAATAAAAAATTCTATATACACATAGGAATGATCATATTCAATTTTGTAAATTATCTTGACATAAAACTTTACTTGCTGTACGTTTGAAGTGAATAAAACTTTAAAAAACATTTCACCCATTCAAAAGAGGAGGTTTCTTTTAGTGCACGTCCAAGTTTCCCAATTTTTCTGTTGGAAAAATTGAGGGGGCAGGTCCTAGGAGAGGGGGAGGGATGAAGAGCCGAAAACACTTTCTGACGATTTTTTCCTACCTCACCCTTGCCATATTTTAATGAGCAACTCATCTGCCTCTGACATACATTTGCATAAGCCGACCTGAGATGGTCCCTGAGGCAGTTGTGTGGGATGGCACACCCTTTAAACTCCTATTAAGGTCCTTCCTTCCTTGGTAACCACATCATTAATTCTAGATGGAGAAAGCCCTGGCTAGACTTAAGAAAGGGGCTTCTTGGTCATAGTTCCAAAACTATGGAATCTCTTCTCCCTGGCCAGGAGATTTGTCTGTCCTCCTCTGTCATTGTTCTCCACTAGCTTTGCTTCTTACAGATGCTGTGCTCCTGACATGGTCGTTGACCTAGGCATGCTCCATGTGTTGTTCCTTATTGTTGCCAGTGCTCCAAATAAATGCTGAACAGTATCAAATTGAGTCCATATATGTATCCAAACTAAGGTTCCAGTTTGCTGCTGGATCCCCTGCCGCAGATCATGTTTCCTGCTGCCACTCCTGCAGCAAGTGGGAGAAAATAAGGTTTAAAAAAAACCCTCTCACCAATGGCATGAAGTTACTTTCAGGGAAAACCTGGAAGTAATGTCCGTCTGCACTAGGAATCACTAGAAATTCTATGGTGTTACTACAGACTTCCCAGTTTCCTAGAAAGGCATGATGTCACTAACACATTTCCCCCAGAAGTGATATAACACAATTTCTGTCAGCGCCCCCAATATCTCTTAAATCCCATTGATTGCCACACTGTGACAGACCTATCTCACAGGGATGTTGTAGAGATGGATGTAATAAAGGAGAACAATATGGGCTGCAGTGTGTCCCCATTGGGGAGACAAGCAGGGACATAATTAATTAAATAAAACAGAGTATTTTAAAGGAAACTCAGTTCTTACTGTTGAGAAAAGTTTGAGATGGTGGTGGTAGAATTTCTAAAAGGTAGTCTATTCTGAAATTGTTTCAGAATAACATTTCTGAATAAGTGTTGATAGTCTCTCCTGTAGTATGCTGTTCACTGTGTTTTTTATACTTTATTTTTCAGTTTTTCAAATAACAATAAAATCAAGCTTTCTAAAGTTCAGAAAGTAATAACAATATTGTTTCTTCTTTAATTATTTAAATCAAATAAAATAACTACACAGATATCTAGTCATAGTGTTAAACAGTTTAAATTCTATAGGCCTACATTTCATAGAAACTGTGGTTTCTGTATGTGGTTTTCTGTTGGACATTGTAAATAACAGGATAGTATTGGTTAATTTAGTACAGTTAAGATTGTGTGTGTGTGTATATTAAGCTTAAGCATATTTTGTATGGCAGTTTAGGCAGTTGTATATCATTCTTGGTGACTTGGAGCTATTTTTCTGTTAAATTAGTTGTTTTGGGATGAATTTCTGATTGGAGGAGTCCATCCATGATCTTTTCCATTACGAAATGATCCTAAATCTTCAAATATCAAGTTGCTAATGTGGGTGCTGTTTGGGATTTCCATCTTGAGGCAATCACAGTTTTGGCCGCCACTAAGAAACTAGTTAAAAGATCATGTCTGACCTGTGGGAGTATTATGTTTTGCCATTGATTCAGAAAGATTAGTTCAGGTTTCATTGGGATTGTGTAGCCTGTTATGTAGCTTATATGTTCGAGCACTTCATTCCAAAAATTCTCTGTGTATTTACATCTCCACCAATAGTGAGCATATGTACCTATCTCCCTGCAGTTTTTTCAGTGGAGGGGGGAATGTGATGAAGATATTACTGCCAGTTTCTTTGGAATGTGATACCACTGTGTTATTATCTTATAGGTTTGCAATTTGGTGTTGATTGCAGGAGATGTTAGCAGTTTTGCGGACCAGATTGCTCTCCATGGTTCATTTGTTAATGTTATGTTGCCACGTTGATTGAAATTTTAAAGGTTTTGGTTTTTTTATATGACATTTGTCATATAGTCTTGAGATCAAGCCTTTACGAATGGGTTCTGATATGTCCAATAGTTCATAATCTATTTTGGGATTGCTCAAAATTTCCTGTAACTGTATTTGTGTGTTATGTGAGTGAGTTGTAAATAATAATACCATGGGATTTTGTGACGGATTTTCCTTTCTAAGTCCAACTCTTCTAGAATTCCTTTTTCTGCAGCAATATTTATCAGTCATGTGACCTTGATCTGTTGCCAGATTTTACATGTGGATAAGTCTTGACCTGGAGGAAACCATTCTTGTGATAAAAATGGGGAGAAACATGATACCTTTGGAGTCAATTTGACTGAAGGAGTCCCTTATCTTAAGAAAAGTATTTTACTCAATCAAGGTTGGATGAGAACGTTATCTATTACATATCACTTCTTGGATAGTCATGGGATGATGGAATAGTTGCAGGATTTTTATCTAGACAGTTCGATCTCCTACTTGTAGCATGTGATCGATGTTAGATAGACAAGTTGTTTTGAAGTAGGTTTGAGTGTCTGGGTAGTTGAAACCTCCCTTCACATTCCTTAGCCTTAACATAGTAAAGGCAATTTGTGATTGTTTATGTTGCCACAAAAATTCATTGATGTTGGATTGCCACTGTTCAATTTTGGGGGGTATAGCTATAGGGATAGCGTGGAAGAAGAACAGTAGTTTTAGGAGAACAAAAGACTTAATCAAGTGATATCTATCATATCAGAAGTGTTGTTTTGCTCCATTTACGTAGATCTGACTTTATTTCTTAGATTTTTCGAAGGCGGTTAATTTTTAATACATGGTTCAGATTTGAGGGAATGTGGATCCCAAGATATGGTAGATATGTTTCAGTCCTTTGAAATTTATATTGTCGACAGAGTTGTGTTTTGAACTGAATTTTAGGTTAGGGTACATGATTTAATTGGGCTGATTTATAATCCTGAGATTTGACTGGATGATGTGAGTGTTTTTTGATGCTGGGAGAGAAACTTTCTGGGTTTTGCAATATAGAGAAGCATATCATTTCCAAATATACTTAGTTTGTAGATGTTTGTGGCTATTTTTATACCATGTATTTGATTGTTTCACGTATTGCCACTGCTAGAGGTTCCAAGGTGATTGCGAAGAGAATTGGAGACAGAGGACACCTTTGTCTTGTCCCTCTCTGTAGTGATACTGTTTCTGAAGTCACACCATTTACTTCTATTTGTGCTTTGTGTTGCGAATAAATGGTCTTGATTGTTTAAAGAAAATTTCCTTCAAATCCCATGTGCTGTAGTAGAGCATATAAATAAGATGTCTCAAGGGAGTTGAAGGCCTTCTCAGTATCCAGTGAGAGGAAGATGACCTTGGTATGGGGATAATTACACAAGGATAGAATGTTCAGGGTCTTGTAGATGTTATCAGTTAAATCTCTTCTCGGGATAAATCTCATTTGGTCTTGATAAATATATTTGGCAATAAAGGAGTTAAGATGATTGATGGCTGTGAAAATTTTGTAGTCGTGGTTCAAGAAAGCTATCAGCCAGTAAGCAGCTGGATTTATGAGGTTCTTAGCCTGTTTGGGTATGACTATTATAGATGCTGTGCTGCATGAAGGGGGGTTGACTTCTTGATTCTAATATCTTATTTCAGGTGTCCGTTACCGGACAAACAAGAATAGTAGCATTTTTAAAATAGAGTTCTGGAGCATACCCATCTGGGCCAGCTAATGCGTTATTTTTTAAGTTTTGGATAGTTTCCAGAATTTCTTATTCACCAAGTTTTATGAAAATGACGGGTATATTGTGTTAATTACATGCACTTTCAGTATGTTCTTTAGGAGATCTCTGGCTTGTACTTGAGAACCTCTTCATTGTAGAATAATTACTTGACCTCTGTGTGAGAAAAAGTGCTGGACTAGATGGACCACTGGTCTGATAACAACATTTGGGGGTAGAAATGCCCAGACTTTCACCATAAGTTTGGACCACCAGAGTCATCAGGTTATAGCAATTCCTGGTCCCCTTTAACTTGCAGCTACTTTGGTTTGCTCTAGGGTATAGATGTGTTTTAATAGATGGGTGACCTCTACCTTTTGGTAGGTTCATCAGAAGAAGAAGAGAGTGCAGTAGGCAGAATGTGTCTTGTTGGGGGTCTCTTGTGGAGACTACTTCTCTTCCAGGACAGTTTTTTAGGATCCTACATCATCAGCTTAGATCACGCAACAATTCAAACTTGAAGAAGTGCCCCTTCCCCTGATGCACCAGGACCTTTCCAATTTTTCAAAAAAATCAACACAAAAATATTGCTATAGTGCTGTAGCATTACAATGGTCGATACAGTGGGTTCTCCATATTCTTGGCTTTCATTTAAAAAGTCTCTAGCCCCTTCCCTTATAGAAAGAGTCATATCTCTACAAGGGAAGTGACAAGAGACTTAATTTTTTTCAAAAATGAAAGCTGTAGATTCAGAGAACCTGCTATACCTATCATTACAGCACTTATAGCGCTATACTGCTAATCACTATTCATTAAACAAAATAGAATGTGCTGAAAATTGGTGGGAAAATAAAGTACCACCAACATTTCTAACAGTGAATTCCAGCAGATTAGAAGAGCACAGAACACTGGAGAACAGGAGAAAACAGTTTTTTAAAAAAACAACTCGACCCCATATTGCAAGCAGGACACAAGCAGCTTTGTCTGAAAAGGTAAAAAAATAGTAGCCAAACCAGTTGTGTCCAAAATTGCACAAAAAATCCACTAGCAATGAGCACCCAAACTGGTTTATAAAACCTACCCAACGATCTGGAAAAAACTTTTAGCATTACTCTTACAAGACTGACATCAGTCTCTCTGACTAAAAATTCCCTCACTAGAAAACTTATAAATCATCTTGTTGCAGACACTGGACATCCAGCCCAATGCCTGCTTGTATTTCCTTGTCTATGTAAATAGTAAAATGTGGGCATTTAAAGTGACGTATGGGGGAGGGATTCAGTGGATGCACTTAGAATTTAACAAAGCATTTTCTGTTCCCTTTCCCAGCCATCAAAAATTAACTCAAATTGGCTTAGATAGGAACATTGTTACGTGGATTAAAATCTGGCTAAAGGAATATAAACAGAAAGTGTCTAGAGGAATAGTACAGGGATTGCTGTTACAGCCACTTTTATTTAACATCTTTATTAATGATTTGGAAAGGGAAATAAACAACATGCTAATAAAATTTGCATATGATTCTAAAATGTGTAGTGGAAAATATTCCATACAGATAGCTGTGGTGTCCAGTTTAGACAAAATATATGAAGGAGAATATATAAAAAGTATATTTTATGTAACAATTAACATGAATATATTGTGCAATTAGGGATATGTTTAGCTTGCGTCTGTTTTTTTTTTTAAACAGCCTCCCCTCCTCACATGGAGTTCAATACTTTTTATAACTTCTACCAGAACATGTGTGTGTGTTTTCACTTTTTATTTTTGTGCATTGTATTTTGCATATCTAGTTGTTGGTCCCAGGGAGTTGTGTATTATCCCTCCTCTCCAGATGCTTAGGGGGAAAAAAAGGTACAAGATTTCTAACTCCTTCCTGCAAACAATTCTGACGTTGTAGTGAGTTTTTCTAGATTTTTTTTGTGATGGTGATGACTAGTTGTTACTTATCTCTGCATTCAATGCTACCATTTTGTACAAGATGGTGTAATTCCAGAACAGCAGTTCCTACAGATTTTGTATATCTGGTTACCAATTTTTAATAATTGACATTAAGATAAAATTTGACATAAATCAATCTGAGCTATTGTTTGTAACACAATGGCTATGTTCCTCCTGTGTAGTACAAGTTGATAACAGTACAAACAAGCATTTCTTACATGTCACTTTCAAATGACCTTACAGATTTCAGTTATGGCTTTTTTCAGTGTAACTACTGAATTGCTATACTCCATTTATTTATTTTATTATATAAAATAAAGTAGATATTACCCATTGCAGAATGAATTAAAAAAATGCTATATGCAGTCACAGAATGCATTGAGCTAAATTCCAACCTTGCTTTTTTGACAAAGCCAAGTACGTTTATGCTAGGGAATATTTCCAATATCCTGTGTACCTTTCTAGGCTTGATCAGGGTAAATAATTTCCCAATGAGGTAATGTTATTAGATCTCACATTTAACCATTATACCTACTATCATTTGTTTTGTATGATAAAGAACATTACCCACTTTGTATATCATGTGTTTGCTATGTACGTTTTTCAATTTCATTTGAATTTCTTGTATATTTTGCTAACTAAATTAGTGTACAGATCATGAAAACAACATGACCTCATACATTTTCCATGAGATGGTTTGCATTCTCTTTTAGCTGCAAGAAATCCATCCAAAATCTGTTTTCTAATATATGTTGTGCTAAATATAAGCCTTTGATCAGGCAGTACATGAATAAGGAATGATACATCTTTCTGGAATAAGGAGAGATGAAGCCTAGGGCATAACGCTATCAGAACGCTATATACTAAATAAAACATATTTCAGTTACATTTTTTATATACAAGGACACACATACTCAACACATCAGGACTGCCATATAAACTATATACAGAGTAAGTTGAACTCTGTGAAGCCTTGGTAATAGGGCTAATAGAAGAACAATGCATGGGAACATAGTCTGTCGCACATTTAGATAGGTATTCTGAAGGCCTTCTTGTTCAGGACAAAGCAAAAAGTAGAGTAGTGCAGATAAGAGAAATAATAGAAATGAATCAAATATCCAAAAACCTGAAAGCAAAAAGGTATTTTAAAAATAAGTCTGTTCTACTTGCTAATTAGTTTTACATTAAGAATAGATCAAAATTAAACAATAAAAAATCTTACTAAACATGGGCACAAATCAAAATATGACTCAAAATTCATGATGAATTGGGTTGATTCATGTATCACAAAAATGCATTTCATGAGGCCACATTTTTCATGGAAATTCACAACTTTTGGGGCTGATTTGTTTGATTCGTGAATGCTTCGTGATGCCAGACTGGCTGGCATTGCTCCATCGATTCTCTAGGCAATATAGACCTGGAATGTCTGCAGACATTTTGTTGCTATGGAAACCCCAATCTTAGCCCACATAACCTTGATAGGCAGCTCTCCCTGACAACCTGAGATCTCCTATTGTGTTCTATGAGAGCGACGAGCTGGGAAGGTTGTTGAGTGAGCATACCTTTGAAGACTTCCTGCAAGTTTGGCATCTCTGGGTATGAATGGGGCCATTGTAGGGCCCCGGGATCTGATGAATCATGAACGTAACCATTTCATGAAATGGGACAATTTTGTGAAAGTTCGTGATTCGTGGAATGCAATGAACCACAAAACTCAGGGTTCTTCCCCCCACCCGTTTTCTCTCATTCTTACAGATTTGCAAGGAAAAATGATGTGTAAAAACTGAACAAGTTAAAGGAATGTCATAAATAAATGGGAGACAGGAAAAAGAAAAAATTAAAAGAAACGAACATCTTGAAATCTTAACACAATAAAAAATAAAATGTGGAAAACATGGGCAACATTTATTTATTTATTTATTTATTTATTTATTTATTTATTTGTTTGTTTGTTTATTCGTATTTATATTCCGCCCTCCCCGCAAGCAGGCTCAGGGCGGATAACAGCATTAAAACATTTAAAACATTTCATATAAAACATTTAAAAGCATTGTACAAAAATATTCAAAAAAATAGCAGCACTCTTTTTCTAGATGGAGGCAATACCGTTAATTATAAATAGTGCAACAGTGCAGTTGAACATAGCAGCAGCTTAAGAACAGTGGTAGAAAGCTCTCATAGGGCGGGGAGTAGATGTTGTATCCTCCAGCCAGTGGAGGCCCAGCCTCAGCTATAAGCTTGGCGGAACAACTCTGTCTTACAGGCCCGGCAGAAAGATAGTAGATTCTGCCAGGCCCTGGTCTCGGTAGAGCGTTCCACCAGGTAGGAGCTAGGACTGAGAAAGCTCTGGCTGTAGTCGAGGCCAGGTGGGCCTCCTTGGAGCCAGGGACTGATAACAATTTCTTTTCTCCTGATCAGAGGGTCCTCTGGGGAATATACGGGGAGAGATGGTCCCTCAGGTACACTGGCCCCAGTCCGCACAGGGCCTTATAGGTCAATACCAAGACCTTGAACCTGATCCGATACTCCACTGGCAACCAATGCAGCTCGCGCAATATTGGTGTAATATGCACCCTATTTGGTGCTTACATAATGATGTGCGCTGCTGCATTTAGCACCAGCTGTAATCTTTGGGTCAAGCACAAAGGTAGGCCCGCGTACAGCGAGTTACAGTAATCTAACCTAGAGATGACCGTTGCCTGGATCACTGTAGTTAAGTCACAGGTAGACAGGTAAAGGACAAGTTGCCTGGTCTGCTGCAGGAGGAAAAAAGAAGACCTGACAACCGCTGTGACCTGTGCCTCCGTTTTCAGGGAGGCATCTAGGATCACCCACAGGCTCTTAACCCTTGGAACTGGCACAAACTGTGCCCCATCGAAGGTCGGGAGCCAGATTCCTGAATCCAGTCCCCCATGGCTCAAGTATAGGACCTCCGTCTTTGTTGGGTTCAGTTTCAGTCGACTCTGTTTCAACCAATCAGTCACAGCTGCAAACTCATGTTCCAGGACATCTGGGGCTGAGCTGGGCCAGCCGTCCATCATCAGATACAGCTGGGTGTCATCTCCATATTGATGGTACCCAAGCCCAAAACTTTGCACCAGCTGGGCAAGGGGGCGCATATAGATGTTAAACAGTAAAGGGGAGAGTATTGCCCCCTGTGGGACCCCGCACACCAATGGGTGACGGGGTGACAATTTCTCCCCAAGCGCCACCCTCTGTCCCTGACTGTGGAGAAAAGAGACAAGCCACTGTAAGGCAGTCCCTCGTATCCCCACATCGGTGAGGCGGTGAGTCAGAAGATCGTAACCGACTGTGTCAAACGCTGTTGACAAATCCAATAATATCAGCAGCACTGAACCACCTCAGTCCAGGGCCGATTCCAGATGGCCAGAAATTGCAGTTTTTCTGCGGAAATAATTGCTTACCGGCCACGCGTTCGCTTTTGTCTCCATCCGCTTTGTCTCACAGCGTGCCGTGCCGTCAATCTTCCGGATGTTCGCACGACCAACTGAGGTACCCGGGATTGGTGGTTTCCTCCCCGTCACAGTTGACGTCGGGGGCCTTCGTTGGTTCGCATTTTGGTTTTTTTTAAAAAAAATTTTTTACGTGTTTTGCGCAAATGCGCAAACGTGCAGGTGTGCGAATATGTAGCATCAACTTTTGTGCGCTTTTGTGCATTTGTGCAAATGTGCGACTGCACAAATGGCGCCCAGTTTTAAAAAAAAAATTAAGGGAATATTGTTGCCGGCCGGCCGGCAAAGGAAGGAGGGAAAGGGGAGAGCCTCTCCGCGGCGACGAAGCGTCCAGAAGTGTGTAAACCCACAATCCCATGTGCACACCGTCCGCTTATAGAGTGCAACTGAGCGCCATGGACCGCAGGTAAGCCGGGACGGGAAATTTCGGATTTTTACGAGTGAGGTCGCTGAAAAAGCGAAAGCACTCGCTCTATTTGTGCCCATCTGGAATCGGCCCAGATGTCTGCGAAGGTCGTCCATGAGGGCGACCAGCAGCATCTCCGTCCCATGTCCTGTATAAAAGTCAGTCTAACAAGTTAGGAGGAAGCAGGAAAAGAGAAAGGGTAGTAATCAAACTAGGTCTAGTGTCATGCCTCAGGTAGGGTGAGCCACCTTAAGCTGCCACCACTCGGGGATTTAGGGTCCCTTGAGAAGGCCCAGAGTACCCTCCCAACCCTTCTGACCTCCATAGCTTGGCTAATAAACAGGCGTGAGGACCCAGCAGAGTAACAACAAACAAAAGGATTTATTTACAAAGAGGCCAGTTAATGTCAAACAAACAAACAAGAAGGTGCATTATCAACAATAGATGGGTGAAAGCAAAATAAACAAAAGGCACTAGTGCGACTGAACTCACTGTCCCTCTGTCTGCCAGGCCTGTCTTCTCACCCTACCTGGATGAGGGCCTCTCTCCCTAGCAGAAACCTCCTCAGGCCTGCTCCCTGGAAGAAAGAACACAGGCTTTCCCCCCTCCCAGACTTATATAGCACTAGCCCCCTGTGTTCTGATTGGCCAAAAAGGGTGTCAAAACAGCCCAAGGGCTCCTGGGAATTGTAGGCAGGCCTACTCCTACTGCTAACAGGCTTCTGAGGCCTTGCTAGGCCTTCCTGGCACAGCCAGATCATGACATCTAGGAATAAAATTCATACAAATAATGAAGATTTAAAAAGCAAGATGAAATATGTGCATCTTCAGTCGACAGTCAAAATGGAGAAGCATTTTAACTTCTGTGGAGAACAATGGGTGCAAAGTTATTGATGTGGCTATAAACAAGAAAGTTTATATGACTTGGCGGCTTTCACTCTGGGTTTTTGTTCCCTGTGGAGACCAATATTGCTTTCACATTGTGTCATATACACTGTGAGTACAACTGGGCCTGCTGTTGCTTTCCCCTTTGAATCAAATCTAAGTCAAAGTCAAAAGAGTTTATTGTCTATAGCCATAGGCCATCACAGTTCACCAGACATTGACTAATAAACAATTAAATCCCTTATCACAGTTTATATAGGTTACTAAAATTAATTAAAACAATACAGTATGCCAAACTATCTCAGGAGTCACGAAACAGCCTCATTCAGTACCACCTTAGATCTTATCTTTTTGGCTGCGAGTGCAAACTGAGAGACTCTATAGGACACATGATTATCAGTGTCAGATAACAAAAATACAATCTTCTCGATTTCAGAGTATGTGTTTGTCACTGATACGATTCTAGCCAAAAATTTAGCTCTGGGTACACTATATAATGGGCAATAAAGTAGGTAGTGGGAAAGGTTCTCCACTGTAGGTAAACCACAAATGCAGGTGTGAATCAAATCTAGCTCGAAGGAAGAACTGTAGGGTTGCTGTGAGTGAGCTGGCCATATGAACACTCTGATTGCTGCCAAAATTTGAGAGAAGAGCAGAATTAAGCAATGCGTTAAAGCTGGTGGAGCTAAGCTCATTCCCGCCAGCTCTTTAAAAGGTTCCCCCTCCTTTTCAGTTGAGCTGCAGTATAGTTTTATGATGCAGTTCAACTGAGCAGTTACACAAGTATTTGCTGGGCTGGGAGAGTACCTTTATCATTATGTCAGTGTTTCTTCATGGACAGAGCGGTGGCAAAGGGGGAGGCTTAGAGATGATTGGAGCATATGGGGGCAGGGCATCCAGCCTTCTTGCTTGCCACTTGTTGCTGATTCCACAGCAGGGGTGCCTTTTCCCACACCTCCTACCCCCCTGAAGTAGTCTATTAATTTGACACAGACGTTTAGAAATTATAAAAAGCAAACGTCATCAAACCGATGAATAACACCATGGCAAGAAGGGTGTGTTTTTGTTTATGAGCTCACATATGTATGGAAAAATTAAAATATTCCCAATAAAGAAAAAAAATATTTATGGTAATTTTGAACAGATTCAGTTAAATGAACAAAGCATAAAATATACAAGTAAAAACGAAATGAAATATTCAAGGAACAGAAGTGTTAAAGAAAATGAAAATAAATGTATGAGAATGTCTTATTTAGGGAATAAAATATTGTAGTGGCTGACATTTCAACTACAATAAAAACATTTTAAATAATATAGTAATGTTTTTAAAGTGATTTTCAATATCATGAATGGGTATCGGAAACAGTTTGTTGTGATTCGTTTTCGTTTTCGCAGCCATGTCGGACGCTCCTCTCGGCAGGTCCGAGAGGAAGCGGCCGAGCCGCCTGGCCGGGTGGCTGATCTGCAAAGGTTAGCCCCCAGACTCTCAGGCAGGGAGTCTGAGTCCGGGACGCGGCGGGAAGAGCCCTCTGACAGATCGAGGCAGGGGGTAAATAGCCCGTTTGTCTCTATGGAGGCCGGCAGACGAGCACGGCACCTAGTGTGCTGCCGGGCTATGGAAAACGGCAAGGAGCAGGATTAGGCGAAAGCCTGCAAGTAAGCGAATCCCTTCTGTTACTACAAGCGTTGTGAGGAGTGGTGGGGTCTGAAGGTTAGAAGACTCAGATTTTTCCCCCCTCATAGAGTCTCGGAAGATTGGCGGTTTCCCCCCCCCTAAAATGGCAGCGAAAAAGCAGAGTCCTTCTCTTGGCAAGTCAGTTACGGCGGCCTTGCAGAGGGGCGAGACGCTTGAAGAACTGGTTAAAAGAGCGGTTATGGAAGCCATAAAACCCTTTGTTGACAAGCTGAATGAAACAGATCAAAGGGTGGGCTTAATTGAAAGCGATGTGAAAGCCATTAAAGAAGCAGTGGGGGGGGCAGAGAAGTCTGCCCGGGAAAGTGCGTCACTTACGAGAGCAACGAACAGGGAATTAAAGTTGGTGGAAAACCAGCTGATCGGACTGCAAGTGGAGCGAACACAAACCATTTTGCGTCTCCAGAATGTTAAAGAGGAGGAAAAAGAGGATTTATGGGATCTTGCCTCGGAACTTTTAGCGACACCCGCAAGGGCAACTAAAGAAGAAGTGAAAAGCGCCATTTTGGGAGTCCGTCGGGCATCTTCAAAATATGCAACGAAGCGGCAGCTGCCTCGCGAGATTGTTATCGAGTTTTCATCTAGGAGGGTCCGGGACAGTATCCTATATAATTCATACAATGCGGAATTGGACTTTCTGGGAAATAAAGTCAAGATATTGAAGGACGTTCCATTTTTAGTGCGGAAGAAAAGATTTAAGTACAAGATGTTGGCAGCTCTTTTGAGGGAACGGGACATAAAGTACAAATGGCTACTCCCGGAAGGAATCGGGTTTAGTTATAAAGATAAAGCTTACAAGATTAATTTGGAAGATCAGCTAAGGGATTTTGTGGATAAAAATCCAGAATTTGGACCAGACACCAAGCAAAAAGAAGAGGATCCGAAGCCTGAAGGGAGGGGGGAGGCAATGAGCGCTCCGGCGGTAGCTGCGCAGAGGGAATTGCGCCCGAGGCCCAGGGAAGGGAAAAATATTTAATTTGAACTGTAATTTGTAATTTGTATGATCAACCACTCTGTCACTATTTTATTAAGCTATTTTTTTACTGTGGCAGTATGAAGGGAAAACATTGAAACGTAGTGTTTAGTGTTTGTAGGTTACCTTCCCCTTTTTTTCCACCCCCCCTTCCCTTTCTCTTTTTTCTCCCTTCCTTCCCATCCCTTGTGCTATTGTAGTCTTTTGTAGTTACTGTTTTGTAGGTTATGTATGTATGTAGTAGTTTTGTATGTTAGATATTGAAAAATAAAAAATATTATACAAAAAAAAAAGGAAACAGTTTGTTGTAGGACTGTGGCAGGCACATAGGCGCACAAACATTTCTTTGTATTTTTAATTAGTCACTAGGGATGTGTGATTTGGTTTTTGGATTTGAGTAAAGTACCCAAATTGGACCAGATTTGCAATGATTCGAGATTTCTGAATCCGGCCCAGCATGCTGGGCCCGATTTGGAAACCCCGAATCAAAGCTTCCCGAAGTGATTTGTATCACCTCAGAAAGCTTCGGGTCAAGGGGCATTTTAACCCCGAGATCAGCTGTTTGGCAGGGAGATCCCCGTCATGCAGCTGATCCAGCTGGCGGGGGTTTAAATGCCCCTTCTCCATGCCGCTGCGAAGCAGCATGGAAAGGGGCATTTAAACCCACAGATCAGCTGTTTGGCAGGAGATCCCTGCCAAGCAACTGATCCAGCCTGAAAAGGGCATTTAAACCCTCAGATCAGCTGTTTGGTGGGGAAATCCCCACCAAGCAACTGATCCAGCTGGTGGGGGTTTAAATGCCCCTTTTCTGTGCCACTGTGAAGAAGCACAAAAAGGGGCATTTAAACTCACGGATCAGCTGTTTGGTAGGGAGATCCCCACCAAGCAGCTGATTCGGGCCTTCCCCTCTGACCTGTTGGCTGCTGCAGCTGCAGAGGAGGTGACACGCGCCCCGGAGGAGCCTGCTCCAGGCTTCCCCGCTGCCCAGCTCACTGCTAAGGTGGCAGAGGAGGCTGTACAGGCCCCACAGGATCTGGCTCCAGCCTTCCCCACCACCCAGCTGGCTGCTGTGTCAAGTCTTGCCAGGCATCCCAAAGCACTTCACTGCATCATTCGAGGTGTTTGAGTTAAAGTTACTTTATTGATGAATATACCAGTATCAAGATAGCTTGTACAGGGTTATTGGCTGGCATGAGGCTAGTAACTAAAGCTAAGGTAATTATAGGTCAAAACCTCGCCCCCAATAGTGTAGGAAAGTCTGTTAGAGTTTGAGCACACAAAGTGTGAGAACACAGGGAAGATAGCATAAACATTGCATAGTCTTGAGGTCTTTCAGACAGTTGATGCAGTCTCTGCTAGACTCCAAGGTCACTCTGCCAGGCCAGGGACTGTTACTAAAATATCTGCAAGATAAGCAATTAAGCACTCTTTCAGCTCAAGTGTACTTTTGTATACTCTCAGAGGATACCACACAGAACACTGGCAATAAGACTAGAGCATCACTGAAACAGGAGTCAAACATAACCATGACAGATCTGCTGAGGATTATCTGACATTCTCCCCCCCCCCAAAGTTCTTACTCCTGTTTGTCAAGGAAGTTCTTGTGGAATTGTTTTACCAATTTGGGGGCATTTACATCAGATGCCTTAACCCACTCATTATTACTAGTATTAAAATGAACCCATTGAACCAAATAGTACAGA
The DNA here is from genome assembly GCF_028583425.1 of Eublepharis macularius. Taxonomy (NCBI): domain Eukaryota; kingdom Metazoa; phylum Chordata; class Lepidosauria; order Squamata; family Eublepharidae; genus Eublepharis; species Eublepharis macularius. Next base: position 124,860,279 of record NC_072792.1, read on the forward strand.
ACACCACGCTTCCATTCAGAGTCCAAAATGTTCTTGATCTCATAGTGAGGTTGTCCGTTCACCATGAGGGGTGGTGGAGGTTTAGTATCCGGATGCCACTCATCCAGCTGCGGAGCTTTTTTCAATAGGCTGGAATGCAATACAGGGTGAATGTTTCAGGTTCTTTGGCAATTTCCGCTCAACAGTCACATCATTGACTACCTGGATAACTTCAAAAGGTCCTAAAAATTTCCATCCCAGCTTCTTACTCAGTTGCTCCCCACTAAGGTTTTTTGTGCATCTCCTACTTGCACACTGCAGGGGGCAGAGCTTTTTTTGATCAGCATATTTCTTATAGCCTTCCTTAGCTTTTCCTAAGGTTTTCTCTATCGCTGTCCATTGGGTTGTCAGCTTAGACCACTAGTCCTTCCAATCTCCTTTTTGGCACTCCTCAAGGGAATTCACAATAGGCATGGGCTTTCCTTCGAATCCTTGGGCAATTTTGAAAGGAGATGTCCCCGTAGAACTGTGAATGCTGTTATTGTAACAATATTCAGCAAAAACCAGGAAATCAGCCCAATCATCCTGCTGATGATTGATGTAACAACGAAGGAATTGCTCTAACACTTGATTAGTTCTTTCAGTTTGACCGTGTGTCTCAGGATGATATGCGGAACTTAGTCCTTGTTCTGTTCCTGCCACGAGCAGTAATTCTTTCCAAAATTTGGCCACAAATTGTGTCCCGTGGTCTGAGATCACCTTATTAGGGAAAAAGTGCAGTTGGAACACATGTTGCATGAACAATGAAGCTAGTTTCTTGGCCAAGGGTAACTTGGAACATGGGATAAAATGGGCTTGCTTGGAAACCACTAGAACTACAGTTTTTCCCTCTAGAGGGGGGTAAATCTGTGATAAAATCCATAGACACCGTATCCCAGGGTCTGAGTGGGGTTTCCAATGGTTGCAACAGTCCTGGTGGTCCCCCCTCTTTTCCCCCATCAGACACACTTGGCAAGTAGATATGTATTGTGAAATGTCTTGTCTCATTCTGGGCCACCAAAATTGCCTCTACACCAAATGCAACGTCTTTACATATCTAAAATGCCCCGCCAGCTTTGTGTCATGACAGCTCTGTAATGCTTCCTTCCTTAGGCTGGCAGGGACATGCATATTTCCTTGTCTGTGCCACCCTCCATTGTCTCCATTTTGCAGTTCGTCTTTGGGCAGTTCCTCCCCCTCTTTGTCGGCTTCAGCTTTCAGTTGATCTCATAGTGAGGGAGAGGGCGTGCTCATCTGAGCTTTAGCCTGGTGTCTCATAGTGACAGCTCCGCCCGGCTGGGCAGGGGAAAACATTGTATCACCTCCTCCTGCTGATTGTCATGTTGGGGGAGGCGTGAAAGAGCGTCTGCCAGAAAGTTAGATCTACCGGGGAGATGCTTAAGTAAAAAATTGAATCTTGAGAAAAACTTCACCCTATGGAGCTGTTTGGCGCCCAATTTACGGGGGGCCTTCAGCGCTTCCAGATTCTTATGATCAGTCTACGCCTCAAATAGCGGCTTGGCACCTTCTAGCCAATGTCTCCAGGTACTCAAGGCCAGTTTGACTGCTGCAGCTTCTTTATCCCACATGGCCCAGTGCTGCTCAGCATCAGAAATTTTTTTAGAGACATAGGCACAGGAATACAACTTTCCATCACTCCCCTCCTTTAAAATCACTCCCCCTATCGCAATGTCACTAGCGTCCACCTGGACTATAAACTTGCGATTTTCATCACGGTGCCTAAGTACAGGTTTGGATGTAAATAATCGTTTCAACTGATGGAAAGCTTCCTGGCACTCTACAGTCCAATCCAGTTTCGCACTGGGTTTGAGATAGTGGGGGCCCTTCACTTTGGTCTTTAACAAATCCGTCAGGGGCAGGGCAATCTGAACAAAGTTCTTAATAAAGGGGTGGTAGAAATTAGCGAATCCCAAAAAGGATTAGAACTATCTCCTGGTCATGGGGGGTTTCCACCCCACTACGCTTGTCTTTTGGCAGGGTCCATCCCCAAGCCCTGCCCTGACACACGATACCCGAAAAAGTCCAACTCAGTTTTATGAAATTCACACTTAGAAAATTTGACAGTCAGTTCATGGGCTTGCAAGGTTTGCAGTACCTCCCTCACCAACTTGACATGGAACGTACAGTCCTGTGTATACAGTAACACGTCATCTAGGTACACAATGACCACCTTGTACAGAAATTTGTGCAGACATCATTAACTGAATTCATAAAAACGCCCGGAGCCCCTTGTAATCCTGACTGCATAATCAGTTACTTAAACTGCCCCAGGGGGGTTTTAAATGCAGTCTTCCATTTGTCCCCTTCTCGGATCCTTACTCAGAAGCATCCCATAAGTCCAGCTTGGAGAATATCTTCCCCTGAGCCACCACTCTGAGCAAGTCACCGATGGGGGGGTATGCATTGGACATCGAATCTGCATTGAGCCCCCTATAGTCAGTGCACAGTCTCAGACCCCCATCTTTCTTCTTGCAGAAAAGCACTGGGGAGGCGTGAGGGGAGCTCGCTGACCAGATAAACTCTCTCTTCAGATTTTTATCAATGAACTTTCACAGCTCCTCACGTTCCCCCAGGCTCATAGAATACAATTTTCCCTTCAGCAACTTTTGCCCAGGAATTAGTTCAGTAGCACAGTCAGTGGCTCTGTGTGGGGGAAGCTCATCAGCCTCTCTCTCCTCAAACACTTACTTAAATCTTGGTACTCTGGTGGAATCCGCTGCCATTCCTCTTGTGTCAACATGGTCATCTCAGGGCTATTAGGGGCGGTTTTCCTCACTCCCCTTTCCACACATGATTCTGACACTCCTCCCCTGGAAAACACATTTCTCCCGATTTCCAACATATGTATGGATTGTGATCATGCAGCCACCTCACCCCTAGCAGCAATGGGAATTTGGGGGCTGCGCTTACTACAAACATTCTGGCTTCCCAGTGGTTACCCATCTCCACCGGGTCAGTTTAATTTAATAACTGAGGGGAGGGAGGTTCCCCTTCATCTTTGATCCATCCATTTGTTCAAACACAACGGGGTGGGGAAGTTTCCTTACTTCCAACCTCAATCCAGTCACAAGGGCAGGGACTATCAAGTCTCTAGAACAGCCTGAATCAAGTAGGGCACTCACTTGAATATACATTCCCCTCCAGGGATTTACTAAAGTCACAGGGGAAAAGAACAGGGCCCCTCAGGGTCTGATGCTGCATGTGTAGCAACATAACCACCTGTTCCTGGTTCTCGATTTTGCACGCCAGTTGGATCCAGCCCAGCAGGGTCCTTGGATCATCTTGCACGAGCACCTTTGCCACCAAGTCTGGGTTCAGGCCAGCCTGAAAAGATTCAGTCTTGACTCCTTCTTTCCAATCTCTCACCTTGGCTGCATACTGCCAAAACTCAGCCGCATACTCTTTCACTGAACAGTTGCCTTGGTGCATCTTCTTCACCTCAGTCCGAGCTCTCTCCTCCTCTAAGGGGTCTTCAAATTGCTCTTGCAGAGCAAGAATGAAAGCATCCAAGCTCCTCAATTCAGGGGCCCGCACCCTATATAAGGTCACGTACCACTTGGTGGCTGGTCCCCCCCCCCATGCTGGAACCTAGGTAGCTCACCCAACTGGCCTCACTTGGGAACATGTGACCCCACTCACGGAAGAACTCCACAGCTTGGACCAAGAAAAAGCCTAGTTCCTCCGGGTCTCCTTCATATCGGGCCTCCAGTTCATGCTGCCCTTGGCGCAGGAAAGCAGATCCTGCTGGCATCCTTTGAGAAGCTGCCGGCAGGGCAGGTTCTGCCAGCAGTCCCAACAGTGGGGCAGGTGCTCTCCCTGCCTTGGCACTCCACCTGGAGGGGCCTCTGGTGCCTCTAGGATATCCACCGGCATTAGTGGTCCCAGCTGCTCTTATGGGAGGGGTCGCTGTAAGGCTGCTCTCAGCCATCCTTGCATGAGTACCATCAATACTAGTAGATCACATCTCATTACTTGCAACTCCTCACGGATGATGGTCAACAGGCTTTCCCCCTCCTCCCTCAGTACTGGTTCATATTCTTCTCCTGGGGGCTCTCTGTCAAGAAACAAACTCCCCCTGCAGATACTTCTCCAATGGCTCCTTCTGCACCTCACGCTCCTCTGCCCTGAATGGACACATTCCCAGGGGGGTAACATCCTCCCAGGATAGGTAACTGCCTCTCCTCAATGGTGAGCTGACATAATGCTCCAATTTTTCCGCCCACCACGAAGATGGTCCACACTCTATTGGTGCCACTGCATTGAGTCCACACAGTTCTGTGGGGGCTTTGAGTAGTCCTCCTTGTGGTTCTGGTTCGGTGGGCGTTCTATCTGGTATCTCAGGAGCTCCCGTGTTTGGATCATCTGCCATTTTGCCCTTCAGGAGCTGGCTCCGGGCTTCCCTGCCACCCAGCTTGTTGCTAAGTTGCTGGAGAAGGTGGTGTGGGCCCCTGAGGAGCTGGCTCTGGGCTTCCCCACCCCCCAGCTGGCTTCTGTGGTGGCTGAGAAGGCGGCATGCACCCCTGAAGAGCTAGCTCCGGGCTTCCCCGCTGCCCACTGTGGTAGTCTTGGCTCCACCGACAGGTAAGTGGGGTGGGGTGGGGGTAGGGTGGAAGTGTGGAGGAGGGGGGAGTAATTGGGGGGTGAGGGGCTGGGAGACAGGCAGCTTCTCCCCTCACTTCAGTATGCTCCGAATCTTTATGGAGGTTTACTGAGGATACCGAAGCAATTTAAATATCCAAAGCCGAAGCTGCTTTCTGCTTCGGCTTTTGAGGTATTACAGAAAAAGCAGATTTTTTTCCAGGTGCAGACCCCTATTAGGCACCATGAAATTGTTTCGTAGGCTCCTATGTTTGATCTTCATATTGTGACCAATGCTATTTACCTATTCTTTCTCATAAAAAAGAGCCACAGCTCATTTCTTCAGATATTTCGTGAGCAGCAGCTCATTTCTTCAGATATCTGCCACTTGGGGGCAGGGAATCCTGCCTTCTGAAGAAGTGAGCTGTGGCTCACAAAATCTCACACCCTAGCACAAATTTTGTTAGTCTTATAGGTGCTTCTTGACTTTTGCTTTATTCTACAGCTGCACGGCTACCCATCTTGAGTTTCTCTTCTCTACCTTTAAAAATTCTGTGGTTTTGCTTCTCATTTTTCTCCCTTAAAGACTATTTTCCTGTCCACTCCTTTGATTAGACTACTTTTGTGTTAACCTTGCATTTTTCTTCAACCCTCCTCCAATTACTCTTGTTTCCATAAGCCTCCCACCTCCTGATGCTATCTATGCGTTGTTGTGCTATTTTAAAAGAAATATCCCCAAATTTACATGTTTTTTCAAGCTTTCCCCCCTCAGAATAGGTGTTGCTGGCAAGCCTTGTTCTTTCTTCCTGTGGCAGGAGCACATCTTTTATCATTCAATACTGCAGTTCATACTGATAAGCCCAAACCTGTGAGATCACATTATAACCAACTGTCTGTTTTCCATAGAGCAGTAACTTACATTTTATGGATATTTTCTTTTGCTCATTGTGTGTATGTTTTTTACATCTTTCATGTAAATGTGTGACCTTCACCTGAATAATGGTGGCACATAATACATTTTATTCTACAACATAAGTAATGCACATTATTGCTTTTTGATTAGTCAAACTAGACAGCAGTTTAAATGAGTACTTATCCAGGAATACCAAAGAAAAGTGTGTTTATGTGTTCTATGAAAACATGCTTTGCATGAACTATAGTTCACAGTGGGCTGAAATGCAAAAAAACCCCCACTTTTTTGCATAGCTGACAAATAATTTTCTACTGGGATTATACTATCAGTAGTCTCCCACTTATCATATAACGTATTTGGAAGCCAGCTTCACACAAAATTATGTCCTTATTATTGTTACTTTATGTCTCATATAAAACCAGGCATTTAACAAGAGGAAATTCCTGTGTTGACTGCCTAATTGAATGATTGAATAAATAAATTTATAGGAATTGGAAAAAATTAACTCAGGACATTGCCCTGAGGGTAGGATGCAGAGACATATTAAATACTTAGCAATATTTAAAATGTAAAAAATAAAATAAAAGTTTGAATGAAACTAAATACAGTTCCTCTCCAGTTAGAGCTTAGGGATACTTCTGAATTTATCCACAGATTTTGGAATTTTGAATTACAAAATCTTGTTTTTGAAATGTAACCAATGCATTAGGAATGCTCTATTTCTTTGTTATTGTTCCAAATTTCTTGTAGTACACAGCACACACATTATTTAATACTGTATTTCTAAGTGACATTAAAGCTGGATCAATGTTAGCCTGCATTTCCCCCATCCTTTCCCATCTTCTAATACAAAGGATCATCATTTCACATAATATGCTAGTTTTTTTTTTAAAAAAATCCATATTTAGGTCTTTCACTTTTATTCTGTATCTATTAGTGTGGAGACAATGTAGCCACTGGATTTGTTTAATATAAGCATTGTGGTAGAAAGTAAGTAATAATGGCTGCAATTCGAAGAACAATTCCTTGAGACTAAGCCTCATTGAATAAAATGGGACTTAGGATAGTTTTCAGTCTGTCATTTCTGATTTTTGTGACCAAATAAACATGTCATGCATGTCTAGCATGCTGTCAAGTCTTAAAATAGGAATTATATAGGAATATAACTTTTTCTGCATTTTTAAAAGCATTAAAACTCTTTCTTTGTAGTACCATAGAGAAAGTCTTAAAAGAGGTCGTATTTTGTCTTTGACTCATTTCAATGTTTTAAAAATTTTATTAGAAGTATTTTCATGTCTCTTTCCAAGTTATTTTACTATAGCAAGTGGCTACAAAGAAATGTAAAAAGATTAAAAGATCATAAAAATATGATGCTTGGGATACTGAAAGTAGTATCCCATGATACTACTCACCATGTGCCAATTACGTTTGATGATATTTGTAATTGGTACTGCCAAGGGGGAGAACTCAATTGACCATGCAATCCTGTTCTGCAACCCTTTTTCCTATGGAGACAAAAGGGAGTCCCTGGGTGTTCTGCTGGCTCGTAGCTTCGCCTGATCTACTACTCTACGAGGATATCCCCTCTCAATAAATGCACTTCTCAACTTCCACGATTCTCTGTTGTAATCCTCAAAGTCAGTTGAGTTGCGTTTTATCCTTAAAAATTGTCCGAAGGGGATATTACGTTTCAGAGCCATGTTATGATGAGAAGAGTAGTGGAGAAAAGCCCATCTATCTGTTGTTTTCCTGTACGGTCTCACCCCCAATCTCCCACCAGTCCTCTTATAAATAATAACATCCAAAAAATTGATCCGTTGGGGTTACCAATGACAATAATATGTTCAATTCTCATCAAGACTATTTGGAAATAGAAGTTCTTGTTTGTTTTTTTAAATTGTGTTTTTATTTTCCAAAGATGAAGAAAATCCATCCTTCTTTGTGGTTGGCCACTTTCAATTCTTTCTGACCATGACATTTGTTCTTAGATTAAACAAATGGAAAGCCTTTGTGAAATTCTGGGTGTTAGATAACCTATTTAGGGATATTTCTCTAGCTGTCTCCAGCATACTAGAAATTTTCAGGGTTTGAGAATGCCAGTTGTTTTTTTCCATCTCTTCCTGTTGTTTTTATTTAACTGACTCTCAACTACTGTCAACATTCTGTGCTTTCTGGAGCAAGCTGAGCCCTTGTCAGGCTTCCTCCCTCCCTTTTTATTAATTTACAAAGTCATATTTTTTTCTGGATACCTGAGAGACTCCCAAGTATGTGGAGACTCTTGTCTTGACTCTGGGAAGACTTGTTTTGTTGCTTTCATGATTGACATGAGCCATTTCCTTTACGGTTAGCTATGATAAATATATTATTAGTTTATAGCAGGCAAAATCTTGTTGGACAGATAATGACATCATTATTTCTAAATATGATGTGATTTGATGCACAATAACATGTTGATAGTACAAGTTTTGAATATGTGTAAAATGATTCTGAGTGCCTATAGATTTGCTTTCTCTGTGTGTAATGCTTCCCACCATAAAAGGCACAACTGGGCATTACAGCATCCCTGGGGACAACCTGGAGATGCCACAGCCATTTTATTGCAGGAATTTTCTTGCTTTAAAAATGTTGCAGGAGCCCGATCCTGCTCAGGACTGTGGTACAGGGCACTTGTTTTTAAGACCCCAATGGGCAGGTTTGAGCCCCCACAGTATTTTTTAGAGCAAGATATTTCCTGCAGTAAAATGGCTTTGGTGCCTCCAGTTTCCCCCCGGGGATGCTGTATAGTCTATACAGGTCTCCGCCTCGAAGTCGACTCAGAGATTCCAGCTGGTATAGAACACTGCAGCTGGATTAGTCTCAGACTTGAGCAGAACCACAAGTGACAAAAGGCACAGATTGGACACTTGTCTGTTTCCCTCAAGTTTTGATGGGAAATGTAGGCATTCTGGTCTCGCAGCTTCGCTCTCTGACTGCTGTCCAATGGACTTTTCAACTGTCACTTGTCCAACATTCCGCCAAGCTGCCTACATTTCCCATCAAAACTTGAGGGAAGCAGACAAGTGTCCAATCTATGCCTTTTGTCACTTGTGGTTCTGCTCTCAGGAACTAAATAGAGCATGCATATCTTTCCCATTCTAAAGTCACTCCATGACTTCCCATCAGTTACTGGACTCAATTCAGGGTCATAAAAATCCCATTCAAAATCTTTCATGGCCTTTGCCCTTCCTATCTGTACAACTGCCTCTCCCCTGTTTTTCATCATGGCAACTTCTTTCATCTGGACAGGCATTCTGTAAATACCACTCTGAAACTGGATAAAATCAAGAGCTGCCTGCACATGTGCTTTCTCTGTGGTAGCCTGCACTGTATGGAATGGCCTGCCTGAAGAGGTCAGCAAAGCTCCCATTCTCTTGGCTTTCTGAAAAAGCCATCCCATCCTGACTATGTTTTAGTGTAAACTGCACTGACAGCACTACCAATACACATGAGATAGCAATTTTGTGTGGATATGCAATGTATATATGGCTGATGAAGAAGCTTTGCGAAAAGTGATGTTTTAGTTGCTACCTCACTCATTGCCAACTCTCTCGGATCCCTGCTTCTCGTCGGTTGAAACTGAGTTCTCCATGATATTGCTTTGTATGTAAAAGAAAAGGATTGAGTAAATACAATGGTTATAAGGACTACAAAGGACTGTTCTAAGAATATTATATTTGGACATGATACTTACCTTGGACATTTCATTGACAGCATTGGTTATATTGAGCAATTTGTATATTTAAGTTTGTATGACAGAACTGAAATAAGGGGTTCTACCCAGATAATTTGAAGGGGCTTTATTGTATAGATTCATAAATTTGTTTTCATTGTTTTCACTTACACTTTACAAATAGAGGTTACTTTGATAATCATTTAGTGACTTGTTAGAGTCTCCTTGGACTAGGTCCTGCTTGGTTTTTGCTTTTCTGTTGGAGACTTCCCCTCTTGGTTTTTGGTTGTTTCTGAAAAGTATGACAAACTGAATTATTCAGAAGGGCTTCAGAAGGGATTATAGGGTTGTTTCATGAGAAGTAGCTTGGAGAGATGCCTTAGCAGGGATAGGGACTTACGGTACACAACTGGGTACTTTCTGCTGACGTAGATATGCTTCTACTGGGGAGTTTCCATGTTGCAAAACATGCCATGTAAATTACTTATGCTTTGTTTAGGGAAGATTTCATTTCTTTATGCTTTTCTAATTTTCTGCTACTCATACTCTATTGTATCTGTTTCACTGAATGTCCTAACTATTGTTCATTACTGTGCTTTGCTCAATGAATGTCCTAGCTGTTGATTATATTTTATTTCACTTGCACTGTGTAATGCACCTTGGATTTCAGTGAGAAAGGCAGACTAACAACAACAGTAAAGTATTGTTTAGTTGTGCTCATAGACAAGCATACACATCATGGACTTTATCCCCTATATTTTTAATGATGCCTCTTTTTAAAACAGTACAAAAACCAGCTACCTAACATCTTTTTGCAATTATGGTATGTCAAGGCATTTTACTAAAGAGACGAATACTATGTCCTTATGTTTGCTATGGTATAGTAGGAAGCATTACACTGACTTTTTAGAAAATCAATTATAAGCAGCATTGTATGTATGATTTGAACTTAGAAAAAAAACAAGCTCTTTAGTATCAGTCATGATTATCTTTAACTTCCGTAAATGTCAAAAATTAATAATTGCCTCTCTTATATATGAATGTGGTAATGGCAAATCTGTAGCACTGGGTTAACAACATGTTAGTTGATCATTGCTCTCCTTTCATTTATAATATTTGTGCTTCATTTCTCTCCTTCATGGTACACCAGTAACGCTGATGATGCAGCCCTAGACAGTCGTTTCTGTAATAGTTTCAGGCTTGGAAAGGCTGATTTGTTCTCATGGTGGTGGATAATTGTTGTGAGTATTATTCCCTAGGCATATGCACCTTAGATATCTCTTGAGAAAAAATGAGCAGCCTTTTCTCTAAAAAGCAAATCTGGTTTCTACCTTCTGTCTGCATTGGTCATATGATATTACTCTTTTCTTACTGTTAAAGGTTTTTGTGAACAGTCATTTTGGGATAGACACATATACTGGCAAGTAGCAACAAAATAAAGAACAGCAGCAATGCTGGAATGTGCATTAAATTTGTGGGGGCCAGAATCTAGTTAAAAATCTTTTTTAATTGTATCAGTTCCATGTGTTTAATATTTGCCTTAACTTCTCAGGACAAACAAAATGAAGTACTTATTTACTCAATAAGTAATTAAATCGTGCAGTTCATTGCCAGTGGATGTAGTGATGGCCACTAGCATAAACTTACTTACGCAAACAGGGATCATCATAGCCACATTAGCTGAGTCTGAGAAAGAGTCTCAGAATATAGCCTGGATATTGCAATATCATTACCCCCTCCACGCGGGTGTGTGCGCACGCGTGCGTGCATGTGTGTGTGTCCTGTTTTAAATTCCTTTTCCTCCCATAATGATTGTCTTATATTACCTCAGAGCATTCAACATTCCCTAATACCACTGATGCTACTTTAAAATATATCTGTTTATATGTCATAAACAGTTCAAAACTGAAATTACAAAAGTAGAAAAAGGAACAATAAGAGCTGGACAATGCATACAGTAAACAATGGAATAGACTACAGTTCTATTCCCTTTGGTTTTATACCAAAACACAGTGTTTTTCTTATCTTCTTTCCTTGTAGCACCTGTATTTGCCGTCTTTCATAAGAATAAGTGCTACCACTTATCTGTGGCAAATCTGTCAATGCAATCCTAAGAAGTAATAACCTTCTAACCCATTGATTTCAAAAACTGTAAACATTACTCTTGAGTATATATTGGTATACCGGAATGGTCTGTTCTGTGTAGGAACCAGATGGTATGTGGGTTTTTTAACGTGTTTGATGAGTTTCTGTGCAGAGAGCAATAACATGTCCAGCAGTCCTTGAGTAGCTTTCTCCAATACTACTCCTTCCATTTTCCATTCCCACTTTGTCATAACGGTAAACATTTTTCCTGTTTAATAATGAAAACTTTCCTGTGGGTGATGTAGCTGATTTTGAAATTATATTAAAATTCATGCTTGTTGTTTTGATCCAGATAAATTCTTCAAGGTGTTTCAGATAAAGGATACCTTTTCCATTTGTAACTGAGTAGAGTGACAATAAGCTGATTCACATTTTACAAAGTTGTCATGCTCACTGCAAGGACTTTGAATCAGATGTGCAGTGGGAATTCTGTGCCTTCCGAACACTTGATTCTAATCATGAATGCTGCATTCCCAGACAAGAGACTTCAGCCTCTCCCCAACAGTCTTCCTCAGCATGCTGTTTTTTACAACCTGAAACAACCCTGGGAAGTCATTATATATTGTTAAAATTACACAAGTTAAATGGCAGCATGTAATTTTCACAATTGAGCAGATAGTAGCTGTTGGGTCAGTTTACGCAAAAGCTCAGAGGGTTAGCTATGATTATTTTTTAATTAAGAAAACTCTTGCATTAACCATTAAAAATATAGATAATGAGTTGAATCTTAGCATTTCACTTAGTTTGTACTTGCTTGTTTCTGTAGCACAAAAACAGTTATGCTGACATAAGATGTTCTTGCATCAATGTAAAAACATCTTACAGTAGTGGAAGGAACCTTTCTTGAGCAGTGACAGAACAAAAGGACAGGAACCAAACCACTGAAAATAGAGATCCTTGAAAAACAGCACGAAGAATAACTTCAGAGGCACTGCCAACTTTACTATTTTTGTTTCTGAAGTCTTTGAAGTCTTGACTTTGCAGAACAGATTGTGAATCTCTGGCCCATTACACACCTGCTGAGATTTTGGTGTTTTATTTCTCTTGGGTGAAGAATCAGAAGCTCAAACCATGTTAATCACTGTCAGTATCAGTTGCACAAAATGCCAAAATGCAGTGAAGTGCATGTTTTATACAATAAATATGACAATACACTTTAAACTGTTTGTTAGCTTAGTGATTTGTTGTAATTTGTTACATATAGTGTTTGAGGAGTACATTAAAAAAACAGTAGCTCACAATAACAGCATTATAATTTTAATCATGTAATAAATTCTGATTTACAAGAATACACAGAAAGTGATTTTATAATAAAAGTATAAATATCGATGTATTGTCGAAGGCTTTCACGGCCGGAGAACGATGGTTGTTGGGGGTTTTCCGGGCTGTATTGCCGTGGTCTTGGCATTGTAGTTCCTGACGTTTCGCCAGCAGCTGTGGCTGGCATCTTCAGAGGTGTAGCACCAAAAGACAGAGATCTCTTAGTGTCACAGTGTGGAAAAGATGTAGGTCATTTGTATCTACTCAGGAGGGGTGGGGTTGAGCTGAGTCATTCTGTAAGAGTTTCCCAGGGTGTGGAATGCTAATGGCGGGAGGCTTCACTGTAACCTGAGGAGGTTCTTTTGCATATGGATTGGTGCTTGATGTGCTAATCTTCTCTGCAGGGCTATTGTCGGGTGTGGAGTGTTTTGTTGGCCTGGTGTTTTTCAGAACTGGAGCCCATGCTCTGTTCATTCTTAAGGTTTCTTCTTTCCTGTTGAAGTTTTGCTTATGCTTGTGAATTTCAATGGCTTCCCTGTGCAGTCTGACAAAGTAGTTGGAAGTGTTGTCCAGTATTTTGGTGTCCTGGAATAAGATACTGTGCCCTGTTTGAGTTAGGCTATGTTCAGCCACTGCTGATTTTTCAGGCTGTCCAAGTCTGCAGTGTCTTTCATGTTCTTTTATTCTTGTCTGGATGCTACGTTTTGTGGTCCCGATGTAAACTTGTCCACAGCTGCAGGGTATACGGTATACTCCTGCAGAGGTGAGGGGGTCTCTGCTGTCTTTTGCTGATCGTAGCATCTGTTGTATTTTTCGGGTGGGTCTGAATACTGCTTGAAGGTTATGCTTTTCCATAAGCTTTCCCATCTGATCAGTAATTCCTTTGATATATGGCAAAAACACTTTTCCTGTAGGTGACTGTTTTTCCTTGGTTGTTTGATTCATCCTGGGTTTGATTGCTCTTCGGATTTCATTTCTGGAGTAGCCATTTGCCTGAAGTGCGTTGTTTAGATGATTAATTTCCTCATTGAGAAAGCGCGGCTCACATATCCGTCTTGCACGATCCACTAATGTTTTCATTATGCCTCTTTTCTGTCGAGGGTGGTGATATCGCTTATAAAGAGACTTCAGAAGCTGATGCTGAGTGTCATCGTTTCCCCCCCTTTCATATTCCTCTTCTTAAGATTAGGAGTGTGTGTTTCGGAAATCTGATTTGGGTAAAATACCTGAATCAGACCCAATTTGGAAATCCCAAAGCAAAAGCTTTCCGAAGCATTCGGAATGCTTTGGGAAGCTTCAGGGACCTAAGGAGTGCCTGTCCTCCCGCCATCCCACCAACACCCCACTTACCTGGGGCAGTCTTCTGCGCTGGCGCTCGCTACTGCCCTGCTGGCCGCTGCACAGGCCTCCGCGGCAGAGTGGGTGGCACAGGTGTCCATGTCTGGTGCTGTCCTGCCATCCGCTGCAGCCACCGCAGAGGCCTCCGTGGCAGCGTGGGCAGTGCAGGTGCTGCACTTGCTGCCGGTTGCCAGAGGCTGAGGCGGTGGTGTGGCGGAGCAGGCACCAGCGTTCGCTGCTGTTCTGCTGGCTGCTGCTGCAGAAGCCTCCGTGGTGACACAGGCAGCACCAGCACTTGCTGCCGCTGCCGGTCACCGCAGAAGCTGAAGCGGCAGCATGGGCTGCGGGCGGCTGAGGGAACCGGCTGCAGCCTTCCCCGCTGCCTTGCTGGCCACGGTGGCGGCGGCAGAAGGCCTGTTCCAGCCTTAAAAGTAAGTGGGAAAAGGGGAAGGGGGCTCGGGGGGGGGGTTGGAAGCCTATAACTTTGGTATGCTCCAAATCTTTATCCGGAACCCGGACCCGAAGTGGCTTGCTCCTTTGGGTTTCAGGGTATTCCAGATCGTTTTCCCCCTTCAGGTAAACCCAAAGCAGGAAAACCGAATCTTTCCCCGTGCACACCCCTAGTTAAGATCAGTGCATTTTCTAATCTTTTCTGTACAGGGTTTTTTTCATCTGTTCTGGCCCCATACAGCTTCGATGCATCCCCTGAGTTCTTCATGCATGGTCAAAATACCCGACTTCAGTCTTCACATTGCTTCCCATACTCTTTCGGGTTCTGCGCGGTGAAAGGTTACATCTGCTGCAGAATCAATTTCCCCGCAGGGTTTCTGCAGGGTTTCTCCCTACATATATGCTCCATTTTTTTTACAGTGAAGTTAAAATACAGTCTTTTTGAAGTTTAGAATGTTTTTCTTTGGTGTGAGGCCTGGCCCTTTCTTTCGCCTTTCCCTTTATTCCCCTGTGTCCTGATTGGTTAAACAACAATGTGTAACCATACCCTTCCCTCTTCTTCCCCCACCATTAAAATGTCATCGTTAGTTATGTGTTGTGTGTGCATGCTAACCTTAGCAGTATGAAGTAAATTGTCTTCTCATTAGTGCAAGCTGTTTAGGATGACATTTTGTTCAGGAGTCTCTGTGTTGTCCACTTTCCCCCCTGATTTTTAAACTCTTTTTGAAAACAGCCATTTTGAAAACAGCTATTTAAAAATAATTTTAAAAAACACCCTTGTAATGTTGGGTTACAAAATGCTGCTATGCCTAACAGAAAAATTCTGCAGAGAGCCCTGAATCCTGCTTAATATTTTAAAGTCATTCTCCAGAACACCTCAGCCAGTCAACACACAGAAATGTTGTCATTGTTTCTTATGTGTTGTGCGTGCATGATAACCTTGACAGCATGAAGTAAATTGTCTTCTCATGAATACGAGCTATTTAGGATTACATTTTATGCAAGAGTCTGTTCTTACTGTATTTATTAGTCACTTTTCCCAATTTTTTTTAAAGTTGGTATTTTAAAAATCCTGCTTAATATTTTAAAGTTTCCCTCTTGAAAGGGAAATTTTGTTAAATGTCGAGCTCAAATAACACTCCAATAATTGATAGGCAAGTATAGGGTGAAGAAGAGGTTAACCAGAACCCCCTCTAATTTTACAACTAGAGATGGGCATGATCCACATTACAATCGAAAAAAACTCACAATAATGGCGATCACGCGATCGTGACCTGGCGGATTGT
Organism: Eublepharis macularius; assembly: GCF_028583425.1. Lineage (NCBI taxonomy): Eukaryota > Metazoa > Chordata > Lepidosauria > Squamata > Eublepharidae > Eublepharis > Eublepharis macularius. The sequence goes on from NC_072792.1 coordinate 124,875,997, forward strand.
GATCGTCCACGGCCAACGATCCAGTGATCGGGAGAGGCCTGGATCGTTGCGTTCGGGCTCGGATCGGGGATCCAGACACTCAGGCGCCAGCAATCTATTCCGCTGCCAACGGAGCCAGGGGAAAGCCTGAGCTCTGTTTGCCCTCCTTCTGTCGCCCTGGAAACCTGAATGGAAGCCCAGCTTTCCTTGATCAGCAGGGCTTCCTTCCAACCACAGAGTAGCAAAGCAGTCACAAGTTGGGAGAAGACACCCAGGGGAGGGAGGGGGAAGGAGGTGTTCTGTAGCCATGGGCACTCCAATCTCATCCCTGCAAACCCTGATAGGCAGCTCTGACGGCCAAACACAGACCTCCTGTGTTGCTGAATGGGACCTGAGGGGTGGCGGCTCATTGCCGCCTCCCCATGCCCGCCAGGCCCAGCGGCCGCCACCACCACCCACCTTCCCACATAGCTGGGAATAGCAGCGCAGCCTGCTTTGTCCTCCACGATCCACGATCCACGGCTGGGGAACAGGAGATGATCGGTGTGGATTGTTAATTCTGGATCGTCACTGGCACCAATCCACGATCAGATGGATTGTTAATTTTTTTTGGGATCATGCCCATCTCTAGTTACAACACTGTAACACATGTCAAAAAAAAAAAACCCTGACAAAACTGCTGACATCACATTTCCCCAGAAAGGGGACATTTTTCTAAGTGAAGAAATAAAAACCAGATACCACTTTGATTTGACTCCCTCATGTGCAAAATTACAAAAGTCCAAATTGGATCCAATCTTTGCGGCCCAAATACCCAGAAAACATAGCACAAGTAAGCACGTGGAAAAGCCCTCTGTCTTGAGTACTGTACTCCCCTTTGCTTTCCTCCCAAATGGAAGAGAGGATATTCTGGCAATTCTATTTCCAAAGCCAGAATTATCTGCCTATAATGTAACACAAAGATACAACCTATGATATGCTAAAACCAAACTCTTCTTCTCTCTCTCTCTTTTTTTTTAGGGAGGCAAATGCTTTTTAATCAAGGCCACATTGGCAAAGATACATCGACAACACCCTTAACAAAAAAAGGGAAAATTTCACAGAAGTCGGCACTTTACTGCCAAGCCAGGCACATATAAAAAAAATAAGTTATTCAACAGGTGTGTGTTGGACTTCTGAGATGTCACCAGCTGCTTGTTTAGGTCTGCAGTGGTAAGAAAACTATTGTGAATGGGAGCTCCCATAAGAGGATTAAATTACAATTGCACAGATAGGTTGTTCAAGGGCTGTTTCGCTATTCAAACCAGCAGCTTCATCAGTTCTTCTAAGCTGTTCTGGATATACCCATAGACATCATTAAAGAGCTCCTCCCATGATCTTGTTCCATTCAACTCAACTATATCAACTTTAAGGTCTTCCATCACTTTCTTATGTTTGACATACATGGGCCAGACATGACCATCAAACAATCCAGGTGCATCTGGTACCGTGTAATTCCTTGAACTTCTCCTCTTCTTGCACTCTTCATAGGGAATAGAAAGAAAGAATCAGTAGTCAAAAACATCAATCAGGGGTCTGTAAGTATAAAGTAAGAACCCTTCAACAATAAGGTTATGGATGGTGTTGTCCTTCTCCTCTGAATCTTCTATAGTTCTGACATCTAGTGTGTTAATGCCATGCGATCGTTCAAACTTGATTGGGTTTCTCTTCCAAGCATTGATGGTATTCATCATAGCATCCATATCCAAAGCATTGATAACATCATATTGTTTAAATCCATCTTCAACCACTATCTCATCCTGGGGCTTAAAGAAATCATCCTGATGCACAACACTGCAGTTGGGTAAAGCTCGCATTAGTCTGTTGGTCAGGGTGGTCTTCCCACCATTGGTGACCCCGCTGATGCCGATGATGACTTTCATGGTGGGGCGACTTATCTCTTGCGGTTGGTACTCAGAAGGCAGGAGCCCAAGAAGAGGGAGCTAGGAGAGAAGCCCGGCGGTTAAAGAGAGAAGGACGGGAAGGGGGGAAGCGCCAACGTCAGCTGCCGAGAGCCGCCATAGTCTCTGGAAAATGGCCACAGGGAAGACGCGTCCATGCCTCAGTGAAGCCGCTTGGCAAAAGAGCAAACCAAACTGTTCTAATGCTGATAGCCTCGATACTGATCAACAAATTGTTTATCCCTGTAGCCATCATTGTATCCTTTAGCAGCTAATGCTACATTTTAATCACTTGTGTAAAGTTTTTCATTTGTTTGTCTTCAATCTACTGCCCATCACCTTCATTAAATGCCCACAAGTTCTGGTATTTTTCGAGAAGGAGAAAAAGTCCTCTTTGGCCACTCTCTCTACCGCATGCATTGTATAAACTTCTATTGTCCCCTTTAGTCGTTTCTTTTCTAAACTGAAAAGCACCAGACTCTTTGGCCTTTCCTCATAGGAAAGGTGCTCCAAACCTCTAATCATCTTGCTTTCCCTCTTGTATACTTTTTTTTCCAGTTCTGCAGTGTTCTTTTTGAGATATGATAACCAGAACTGCACATAGTATTCCAATAATGCTGCACTATAGATCTGTACAAGGGTATTATGATACTGACTGTTTTATTTTCAGTCTCTTTCCTAATAATTCCCAGCATAGAGTCTGCCTTTTTCACTGCAGCTGCACACTGGGTCAACACTTTCATTGAGTTATACACTATGTCCCCAAGGTCTGTTTCCCTCTCAATCTCAGCAAATTCAGACCACATTAGCATATAGTTGAAATTGGGTTTTTTTTTGTTCCACAGTGCATCACCGTACTTAACTTCTTTAGCCATGTTGTTTTGCACTCATATGATTTTAGGAGATTCTCTTGGAGCTCTTCACAGTTGGTCTTGGTTTTCCTCATCCTGAATAATTTTGTGCCATCTGCAAATTTTATGTCATTATACTGCTCATCCCCAGTTCCAGGTCATTTATGAACAAATTAAGTGGCATTGGCCCCAGTACTTGTGGGTCCCCACTGCTTAATTCCCTCCATTGTAAGAACTGTCCATTTGTTCCTACTCTTTGCTTCCTTTCATTTAACCAATTTTTAATCCATAAGAGGATCTGTCCTCTTATCCCATGATTGCTAAGCTTACTTAGGAGTCTTTGGTGACAAGACTCACTTTGGTGGCTTTGGTGACTGGCTTTGAGAACCAGTTTGGTGTAGTGGTTAAGAGCGAGGGACTCTAATCTGGAGAACTGGGTTTGATTCCCCACTCCTCCACTTGTAGCCAGCTGGGTGACCTTGGGTCAATCACAGCTTCACCCACCTCACAGTGTGTTTGTTGTTGTGGAGATAATGATAACATACTTTGTAAACCACTCTGAGTGGGTGTTAAGTCATCCTGAAGGACAGCATATAAATTGAATGTTATTACTATTACTGTGTCAAAAACCCTTTGAAAGTCCTAGTATATAATGTCTGTTATTTACATGCTTGCTCACTTTCCCAAAGAACTCCAATGAGTTGGTGAGTCAGGACTTCCATTTGAAGAAGACATGTTGATTTTCCGTCAGCAAGCTTTGTTCCTCTATGTGCCTAATAATTCTATCTTTGATTACGGTTTCTACTAATTTGCCTGGGACATATGTTAAGGTAACTGATTTGTAATTTCCTGGTTCCCCTCTGGACCCTTTTTAAAAATTGGTTTGTCATTTACTGCCCTCCAGTCTTCTGATTAAATGGCTGATTTTAGTGAAACATTACATATATGGGTTAGTAGATCAACAGTCTCAAAGCTGAGTTCCCTGAGAATTCTCAGGTATATGCCATCAGGACCTGGAGACTTTCTGGGTTTTAATTTCCTCATAGGTCTATAATTTCATCTCTAGTTATCTCAATTTGACTCAGTTCTTCAGACTGACTCAGTTCTTCTGAAAATAGTGACTGTTGCCTAGGTACATAGCCTACACTTTTTACAATGAACATAGCTGTAAAGACTTCATTTAGCTTCTTTTCCATTTCTCTCCCATCTTCTTTTACCAATTGTTTTATTCTTTGGTCACCCAACTGTTTCTCTGGCTGAATTCCTGCTCTGGTTATATTTAAAGAAATATTTGTTTGCCTTAATGGTTTTAGCAATCTGTGAGAACCTGTGGTCTCTTCTGTTCACTTTGTTGGGGCAGACCTTTCACTTTTTCAAAGAAGCCTTTTTGGTTTTTTTGGCTTCCTTAATTTGGGTCTTTAACCACACAGGCATCCTCATAGACTTGGCAGTACTTTTCCTAATCTGGGGAATGCATTATATCTGGGCTTCAGTTAACATTCAAGCATCCTCTAGGGATTTGACTGTCTTGTGTTTCCATTTCAGCTTCTTTTTAACTATTCCCCTTGTTTTTGTAAAGTTCTCGCTTTTGAAATCAAATGTTACTGTTTTGAATTATAGGAGTCACTTTACAATGACTTTAATGCTGAACCAAAGAGCATTGTGGTCACTGTGCCCAGCTGGTGCAAACACATCTTCATCTTTCACGAGCTCATGAGTAGTATGGCTCCCTTTTTGTTCATATAAAGCCCTTCTCTTTCATAGAGCTTCAGCATGTCTCAGAAAGTTTCCCAGTCTCTAACAAATCTAAACTCTTCCTTCTTGCACCACATCCTCATCACTCTTTATTAAGGTCAAATCATTTTTAGTGTTGGTCTTAGAGTAGTTTCCTGTCCCTGTGGGCCACAGATTTCTTTTCTTTTCCCCTCCTAATCATTAACCAAGGTGGTTGTGTATGGGGGGTGGGGGTGGGAGAGGTAATCTGTCAAGTTTGTAACTACTGCTTTTTAGAAAATTGGTTTTGTAAGCACAAGATGTGGAAGTAATTAATATGAAATCTAGTCTTATCCCAAGCTACTCTTACTAATGAAGAAGGTGTTTGTTTAATGAAGGAAGCATCTTGTATTTTCAGATCTACATGTTTGTATGACCTTCTTTTGTTAATAAATGCTAATATTTATTGTTTTTCTTGTTGAGATTTTGTTTGATGTTCTATGACAAACAAGACTATGATTAGTGCAGATGTAAAGTTCTTGTGGCGGCTGCCTGTGTTCCCTAGATAGCAGCATTAGTGTCTACAAAAGCAGTTAATGCTGTTTATCATTAGTGACAGAGGCAGAAAACCCTTTATGTAACTTTTATCTTTCACCTTGTCAACAAAAGTTGATGAGCTTTGTGATTTAAATTCATGGGTTATAGTCTAATATTTATATTTGTTTTACATAGACAAGACCTCAGGTAAACTAATTTAATTGAATGAAATTAATTAAACTGCTATTTTATTGTGGGAAAGGCTGTAGAGCCATTTATCAGAAGATAATATATATGTTATTTTTCAAGTATAGTCAGAAGGTTTTGTACAGTGTTTTGTTTTGTCCACTGAGAATTCTACTGAACAAAGGCTTTTCCAAGAGAGAATTCTTCCACACAAGGATTCGGCCCTAATGTTTTAGAAGAATGCTGACTTACAGAATCCACAAATGGGGGGCCTTCAAAGACTTGTGGGGCCATATCATCTTGCTCTCCTCCACCATGTTTTCCCTTCCCTGGTCTCTTTCCCCTTTTCCTGCCTCCTTCTCTTCTTCCCACCCCCCTTTGTATGCCCCTGTCTTCACCTCCCCCTCTGGCAGCCCTTCACCTGTTACCTAATTGTGTAGTGCTGGCTGAGCCCGGCCCAGTTGCATGATGGGGCACCTGCAAGGACTTGTGGAAAGGGTACTTCACTTTTCCCTGTACCCCTTCCCAACACTCTTTACTCTATCCTCTTTCCCAACACTCCTCCTAGCAGTCTCTATATGCTCAACTTTCCCTACGTCATTTTCTCCTTCAAACCCATCAACAACTTACCATTTGTCTGCTCCCCATCTTCATCTATATTTCTTAATTTACTTCATCTATATACTGCCTTTCTCCACAGTGGGGACCCAAAGCAGCGTACATCATTTTTCTTGCCTCCATATTATCTTCATAACAATCCTTAGGTTATGCTGAAAGGATCAAAATAACCCAGTGAGCTTCTACAAAGAGTGGTAATTTGAACCTGGGTGTCCAACATCTTACTATGAAACTCCAATTACTATACTACACAGGCTTGGAGAGGGGGCTTGCTATTGAACAGTAGCAAGCAGCCAGGCCTGAGTAAGTCATGCAAGCCATGTGGTATTATGTTGTGTGGTGGTTACTGGGCCTGACCCCAATAAGTTTTCCCTAAAAGTCTAAAACAGCCTGGAAACGGGCTTGGCCCACTCCCTGCCTTTTACTGACAGAAACCAAGCCTGGTTGAACTGTTACTGTTGCCTAGCAACCAACAAATTTTACAGTTGTAAATACTGACATTCAGCAGAAGTTGGCAAATCATATCTAGACCTCAGCTGAGAAAATGACAAAAACTCATCATCATCACTTAAACATTTCAGTGTATTTTCATGATTATTTCTTCCCTTTCTCTAAACTACTTCTTGTGAGAAGCATATGCAATAATCCTTCCAATAATAAAAGCTTTACAAAACTTTTTAGCTGGGTCTGTAAGAGCTGTTCCACCAGGCGTTTGGTTGATGCTGGGTAGGGCCTCCGCCAGCCCAAATAGGGTAGAACGGGGGGCTCCTATTAGAACATCCACCTCCAAAAAAGAAGTTTCCTTCTTTAATTATTTTTCAGTGACAGTTGAAAATGGATTAATGAACTGTTTGTGCTGGTTGTGCTTGTTTTTAAATATTTATATTGTATTTATTTAGTTTTAAATTGTGCTTGTAATTTTAATGTCTATAAATGTGATCAGCCCTGAGCCTGTTGGTGTGGGGAGGGCAAAATACAAATTTAAACAAACAAATAAATAAGCTTCCCATTCAAAAGCATGAATACTAGCAGTTCCTTGGTTAGTATTAAAATACTCTGAAAGCTCTGCTGCCATCTGTATTTTAAAAACTTTCATCATTAAGAAGAGACTCACTGAGATGCCATAAACTTGGGTGGTCTAACCCAAGCTGAAAACTGAAGGGCTAATGAAATAGGGGCATGATCCGCAATAACAATTATGTCTATATTGCAAGGTGTAATCTGAGGCATCAATGTAGCTAAAACAAAATAATCTAGTTGGAAAAAGTTATGATGCAGAGAAGATCCAAAAGTATAATCTCTGTCATTTGAGTGTAACGTACGCCAAGGATCAATCAAACAATTCAACTATATAAGCTTTAAGTGTAGACCTTACCAAAGAATACTCTTTACTTTGTGGTGTACTTCAATTTAAGACTATATCTAGTTTCCCCATGTTAATGCCTTGATGCAAACAGAGCAAGGGAGAGTAAAATAAGTCATTAACCCAAGCTTAATCTTAACAGCTCAGGCATAGAGGGCATTGCAGCCCAGTGCTGATGAGCAAAGTAGTGGGCAAGGGCAGGTCAACAAAAAACCCACTGATATAACTGGCTGGAGTAAAGGAGGCAACAACTTTATTGAATTACAGTTTATAGAGCATTGGTGATGCATAAGGGTTGGATCCTAAGCATTGGCTGACCTCCTGCTAACCCATGAACTCCCACACCCTCTCAGACTGTTGCTGAGGAAGGAAACCAAGAAGTGACACAGGCTTCCCATCAGAGGCCACTAGGAGGCGAAAGACATGGCAGCTGCCATGCCCCATACCCCTCTGCTGCCCCACAGGCTGCAACTCAGCCACCCAGGTGAGTCTGGGGACCATCACCTTTTACAACAGTTTTACATTGTACTGATTAGACATTAAAATGGTATTGGCATATACGAGTAAGACCACTGGTTTACCAAGGTAAGAACTGGCTGTACTATGGCAATCTAGATTTTTCTGTCGCTTCTCATATTAATAAGCCATTTATTGAGGGGGGAGGCCTTTTAAAATTACTGTATTTAAAAAAAACTATAAAGGTTACTGTAAAAATACAAATGCTTGTTTCTCAAAGAAAAGAAGGTAATAAAAAGAAATTAAAGAATACTGGGGGAGAGGGAGAGAAGGAGAAAATGGAATAAAAGAAATGAAGGAAAGCCTAAGAGAAGATAGAGGAAGAAGTGGGGAATTAAAAACAAGGAAAACCCAAAGGGACAATAGAACCACATTCTGACTAAGGAAAGCCTAGCTACTTACTAGTCTTCCTGATCCTCCAGTTGTGGCTTCTTTTGCAGTGGTAAAAATCCCCTTAATTTGAACGGAAGCAGCCAATAACAATTCTGCCTTAAAGTGGCCTTACCCATGTTCTGAAAAGCCCAGTGGCCAACATGGTGCCCACGAATGCCATGTTGGGGAACCCTGCTCTAACTGCAACATACTGCTAGTTATTGTCAGATTCTAACCAGAGTGGCCTAAACTACTACTTTTACGCTGCAGGACACCTAGCCTTGTTTTAGACTCTCTCTTCTAAGAGGTAAACAAACAAGAAATTGCTACTCCAAAGTAAACATATTCAGATCTGTCTTAGAAGCTTCTGTTTCATGGTTCTACCTTGAAGAAATTTTGCAATGAACTTGATAATACCTTTGAAAGTTAAGGTAAAAGGGCAGTCATGTAGTTCATATTTTAATAGTACACTCCTCATATAAAAAAGCCAAAATAGAAAACAACTTCAGAAAAAATACATTAGAAGAGACACAGTTATAAATTATTCAGTGCATGAATTATAGAATTTCTAGCAGTTCAAAAATCATGCTGGAGGTAGGAGAATGATCTGGTGATTCAAAATACATAATGCACAATATCAATAATTACAGAAAATGCAAATAGATTTTCAATTATAAAAATGAGAAGGGAAAGTTATTTAGATATGAAGCACTGTGGCATTGAGAGTGTTGAGACATCTGTTATACATGAAAATGCATGCATTTGCAACATCTATACAGCAGCATGAGTGTCAGAACAGATGACAGGTTATCAGGAAATATGTTGGAAAAGAGAGTGCTAAAACATATGGTTACAGCATTTTCCATCAGAGAAAAAGTTTCTTCTTTATGAAATCCAGAAAATATGGGAAGTGTTCGTTCGTTCGTTCGTTCGTTCGTTCGTTCGTTCGTTCATTCATTCATTCTCTCTCTCTCTCTCTCTCTCTCTCTCTCTCTCTCTCTCAACCTCTGTTATTTTCACTGTTTTCCTTCAGTGATGATCTACAGTGTTTGGTGATATCTTTCTCTTGTGCTTATTCACTGTACCCAGCTCTGCTGTTGTTTCTCAGCCCTGTTCACAAGTTGAAGCCTGTGTGCATATCTACAGTTGAGGATACAGTTGTTTTCTCTCCCCCTCCACACCTTCTTTTGTGTGCTTTGTTTTTGCTTTCATCAGGGCTCATAACACTAGAGGAAATCTAAAGGCAGGAAACTGTACAGTCCCTGAGCTAGCCCACAAGCAAGTGGTGGGGCAAACTGCTCAATGTATTTTATTAAAAATATTTATAACTCTCATTATCTGTACACTGATAAGATTTTACTATCATCATAATAAAACAAAAATCATTAGGAAACGATATAACACATGACTTGGCTTTGGCCTTTATCTGTGTGGTACTGTAGGGACCTATCATTTTTATTACTGTTTAACATCTACATAAAATTGCTACTGAAGTTGTCCAAGTATATGGGTATGATGGCATCAGAAGGCTATGGATACTCTTATTTTCTTTATTTTCCATGTAATCATTAGGATGCAGTGCACGTGTTCCCTCTGAGGTGGAGGATATCTTGGTGGGTGATTCAGGGAGGCAGGAACAAAGTCTTCCCACTTCCTGTCTTCTTGGAGAAAGTCACTCATCTCCTCAGTTTCATTCAGCCTCTTCACAGCACCAAGGATCTTCACAAAGATCTTGATCAACCCAGTTTTAAAAGTAAGGGAACAAGGCATTCTCATACACACTTATCTGGACAACTTGTTAATCAGGTCAAACTCCAAGGTGATGTTGCACCAAGACACAGAAACAACTACCTGATGTCTACAGGCTTACGGTTTCTTGATCAATTTACAGAAAAGTTCCTTTCCACCCAAACAGAGTCTCAAACATCTAGGAGTCATGTTAGACACAATATGCAATTACTTCTTCCTAACTGAAACAAAGGCAAAATAAATGAAAAAAATGCTGTAAGTTTTCACCAAGGCCAGGTTTTCATTATTAATGACAATTACGAAACTGATGGGCCCGCTGATTTCAAGCATTAGTGTGGTCTACTACATACAAGACCCTTACAGCAACTGCTGAGACATTTTCAACTACGAATTATGGACAAGAAAGATCTTGCCATGTGAGCCCCATTGGCAGTAAAAACCAGCCTCGTACGGTGGACAAGAATGCCCAGTCTTCTGTAAGGAAAGGAATTATGCAGTCCCGTAATGAAACAGATTTTCATGGATGCCAATCTAACTGGATGACGAGCAGTGCTAGAAGGTTCACTGATGCAGGGTTGATGGTCCAACAGTAAGATGAGCCTTCCCATCATCTTACTGCAACCTTGGCCGATTTATCTAGCCCTACTACACTTCAGCATATGCATACTAGAGCAACACATCCTAAACAGAAAAGACATCATATCAGCCAAAACATGCCTCAACAGACAAGGAGAGTCGAGATCTTCAGCATTACAGAAGGAGGCAACCCAAGATCCTAGCGTAGGCAGAGACGAAACTGACATCCATCAAGACAGAACACATGAAGGGATTGATGAATATTGAGATGGATTGGCTTAGCAGGCAGACTGTTCTGGAGGGGCAATGATCCCTGAAGAAAGATCTGTTTCAGTTAATCACAACACACCTTGGTTTTCCCCTGATGGATCTATTTGCATCACCAACCAACCATGAAGTGAACAGGTACTTCACCAAGTATTACCATCTCAAGGCCAAAGTAACCTACTCCTTGATGTCCCAATGGCCAAGAAATCTTTTGTTTGCCAATCCCACCATTCTGGTTCTTCCAAAAATTGATCAGGAAGATCAAAGAACAAGGGGCAGACATCATAGCAGTAGCACTGTATTGGCCTCAGTGTCCATGGTTTTCTGCCCTTCAGCAGCTGTCAACAAGTCCACCCCTAACCATTTCAGTATTTCTGGACATACTTGAACAATGCCCAGCTTGACATCAACATCCGGAGTGGCTACATTTAACTGTCTGGAGATTGAGCGGAACAACTTCTTACCACTGGGGTATTCTCCAGTGGTCCTAGGAGTGGGGCGGTCCTTACTTTTGGGATATAGCTCCTCCTCTCTGAAGGCAGCGTCAGTCAGCTGATTTTGATCCCAGAGAGGAGGGGCTTGTCCCTGGAATCACCAATATTTCTGGCCCTGCCATCCGAGCAGGACATCGTCTTCAGCAATGCTCTGCAGAGTGCAGTGATCCCGGTGAAGAGGAAACTGTCAGAGATGAGCTGGGCATGGCAGCGCGTGCCTGTAATCCCAGTACTCAGGGAGGCTGAGGCCACAGGCAGTGTGCAGCTCGCAGGGGAAAGGAAAGGCCGTACTGCCTACCTCACCCCTGTTTCACTCAGAGCGATGGCGAGCATTAGCGCCGATGGCCCTAGGTTGCTCCCAGGTTCCACAGCCACAACCACAAAACTCCATCAAGATTCCCCACCTTCGGGTTGGGAGGAACCCCCCCTCAGACGGCCAGAGGGTGTGATGTTTGAGTCTGCGGTAGCCTGTTGTAGAGCAGAACCACAAGTGACAAAAGGCACAGATTGGACACTTGTTAGCTTCCCTCAAGTTTTGATGGGAAATGTAGGCATCCTGGTCTCGCAGCTTCGCCCTCTGACTGCTGTCCAATGGTCTTTTCAACTGTCACTTGTCCAACATTCCGCCAAGCTGCCTACATTTCCCATCAAAACTTGAGGGAAGCTGACAAGTGTCCAATCTGTGCCTTTTGTCACTTGTGGTTCTGCTCGTAGAGACCGATATTATCGGGAACTCCCTCAGGCTTGGAAGGAGCAGCCTCCAGCAGCAGCAGAGGACCTGCTTCAACTCTGGCAGCCCCAACTGAACCGCGGTAAGACTGATCCTGAGGGTAACAAGGGCAGCGAAAGGAAGGAGGGAGGAGAAAAGAGTAGCAGAAGCCTCAGAGCCAGCTTGCCCTAAATAAAAGGGAGCCCTCCTTTGTTTATCTTTCCTTTCAGCCGGGACTTGTGAGGTGCACTTTCACTTCCATTTCTCCTTTTGGCGGGAAAATTTCTGTTGGCAGAATGTCAGCAAAGGCAGGCCTAGCCACCTCACAGGCCTCAAAGAGCATAAACCTGCAGCCTAGACTTTCCAAACTCCCAGGCCTCAGTCCCTTCTAGGCCTTTCAACAGGCCAGTGAAAGAGAAATGTCCAATGGCCTGGATGGCAGAATTCAGCAAAGGCAGGCCTAGCTACCTCCCAGGCCTCAAAGAGAATATGCCTGCAGCCTAGATTTTCCAAACTCCCAGGCCTCAGCCCCTCCTAGGCCTCTTAACTGGCCAGTGAAAGAGAAATGCCTTGGGGCCTGGATGGCAGAATGTCAGGAAAGGCAGGCATAGCCATCTCCCAGGCCTCTAAAAGTGCAGGCCTGCAGCCTAGACTTTCAAAACTCCCAGGTCTCAGCTTCTTCTAGACCTCTCAATAGGCCAGTGAAAGAGAAAAAGTTCAAGGGCCTGGACCCGTCAGGCAAGAATGCCTGGAAAATTTTCTGCTGGTGGTAGGTCAGCAAAGGCAGGCCTAGCCTTCTTCCAGGCCTCAGAGAGTGCAAGCCTGCGGCCTAAACTTGCTTAGCTCCCAGGCCTCGGCCTACTCCTGGGCCTCTCAAGAGACTAGTGAAAGGGAGAAGGTCTGGGGTTTGCATCTACCAGGCAAGGAAGCCTGAAGTGAGTTGCTATAATGTTGTGGTTAAGTGCTGGGCCAGGAATCATTACCCTGCTGGTTCAAGTCCCATAATTGCTTGAACTCGGTGGCTGACCTTGGGTAAACCAGTCTCAATTACCTAGTGGTTCTGGGGGAATAATAATAATTCTGACCTTATCACAGCCCCTGACTTGGTTAGTCCAGGCAAGCCAGATCTCATCAGATCTAAGTACCTCAGCAGGTTTGGCCTTGGTTAGCAGTTGGATGGGAGACCTCCAAAAAAGAGACCAGTGTTGCAGAGGCAACTATGACTGGATGATATTTTCCACCACTAAGGGGAAAGGAATTACATGCCCCCTATTTACTTAATTGCAGCCATAGTTACTATTTAACAAACGAACTGGCATCTCCCAGGATGGAAATAAGAAATTCAAAGAGGTCCTGAAGGCACACCAATCTAGTGGCTAGATTCTCAGATGGGCAAGAGAGGCATTCTAGTGTAGGGGTCTGACTCCAGATAGGTAAAAGGGTGCCCCTCCCCAGATTAAAGAGAAGGCAAGGGACATTAAAAACACATATCGCTGAAGCCTTCAACCTGAGGACCCTGAGCTAGCAGTTTTCTCCCTCAGCCAAGAAGAAAGGGGAGTTGTTAAAAGAAAGGAAGTTTCTACTACATCCTTCAGAGTATTTGTGACAGCTCCACTCCTTCCTAGAGTCACATTCTCTCGGGTTTCAGACCTGGCTGCAGTGAGCAGTAAACTCCTTTAAAGAGCCAAAGAGCAAAACTATGAAAATAGCCCCGGCAATATCCTATGTAGTGGTCAACAAGAACTGTGGTTTTCAGGCAACCAGGCACAACACTTAGCTTAGAAAATGGAACATGGACCATTTTCCCCAAAGCCGAAGTAACCGTGGTTCCTTTCAAAGATATTAACCTGTCTGGAGAAACCCTGAATAAAGGAAAACAGACCAAACATCGAGAGGAGGGTAGTAAGTACCTTCTCCTTCAACAAATCTGGTCAGAATACTAAAGGGCCAAAGAAGGGACCTCAATGAGTCTGCACCAAGGCAGCAGGCGCAGTGGTGTTTGGGGGATGCTTACAATGCTTGGTAAACCCTTGGCAGCCGATAATAAGAAACAGGCGGGTATTGGATGCTATGATCAGTGGAATTCAGTTCTGTGCCACCTGGTCCCTTTTCCTCTAGATCCAAAGGAATTTGGTCAAATAAAATAGAAGCCTAGGAACAAGAATGTCAGAATGGAAAGGCTAAAATTTATCATGACTTTCATTCAGAAGGGAGATTGTCTGGCTTACATTGATCTCTCAGAGGCATTTCCAACATTGGGCCCTTTCCTTTGAGCTGAAAACGCCACCTATGATGTTCATCAGAATCCTAGTAGCACTGATAGCATGGCTAGACCATGGAGAGTGGCTCCTTTCCCATATTCAAATGACATCTTGACCTACGCACTTCAGAGATGCCTTTTGCTATACCATGGGGTATTAGATCACAAGAGTTCAAGTTAGTTGAATTGCCAGGGATCCTCAAACACGAAAACAACCATTGGCTGTATCTCATTCAGTCCCACGAGGGTGTCCCACTCAACCAGAAAGAACAGTGATGACCATGGACACGTCTTTGGGGATGGGGAATCCAGCACCCAAGGAAGAATGGCATAGGGTATCTGGCTGAAGAACAAGTGATCAACAGGGTAAACCTTTTGGAACTTGGAGCTATCAGACACGGTATGGTGGAATCTCAGAATCTTCCCACACGTCACTATATGTTTATACAGAGGACAACTCCAAGGCGGACTGGCTAAGCCAGAGAGTAATGAACCAAGCAGAATGGATGCTATCCAGAGAGATTCCCCAACTGGTCTACCACAGTTTTTGACAAGGCTCAAGAAGAAGAAACTCTCAAACCGTAGGGATAGATGATTATTTAATTTATTTATTTATTTCAAATTTGTATTCCACCTTCCCCGTGAGCAGGCTCAGGACGGATAAAAACATATTAAAAATACAGTTAAAAATTCATGTACATTAAAAACAACACAGCAGGCTTTCTTCACATGTCCTGTATGTCTTCCACAGTACAGCTATTGCACAGAGCTGTTCAGAAGATAACACAGTAAAGTGCAGAACTGATGCTAATAACAACCTTCAGGTTCAGAAAGACATGGTCTCAAAACCTGAAGAATCTTTCAAGCATGGATTCCTAGCACCTCCACTGAAGGAGGGTCCATTGATGCAGAGATCAATACGACACCCCAGCCCAGCTCTGACAACCCTCACAGTGTGGAGGTCGAACACAAACAACTAATAGGGTTGGACTAAGCAGAAGGCATGATTGGTACTGTGCTAACCTCCAGGAAGAGTTCCATGGAGCATATAAAAAATTCCTGTCAAGTTCCCAGAAGAGTGCATGGATAGAGTCATGTAACCTTTGGGGGCTAATTAGGGAGTTACTATCTTTCAAGAGGGGTTGAAGAAATACCAGCACCCTTAGACAACAGGTAGTCACCATCCCAACAATTAGAGGTTCTAGAAACAGACGTTCCCTTATATATCACCTTCATGCCAATAGATTCTAAAAGGGGACATTGCCAAGGATTTGCTATTTTTTCCCCAGAAATCTGGGAAATCTACCAGAAATCTTAATCTGGTATTGAGAGCATTATACAAAAGACCTCATGTCCCCTAAAGGAACTAGCCTTTAAAGTCATCTTTCAGATGAGAATAAAATCAGCTAGACAAGTGCCAGAATGGCAGGCTCTAGCAGTAGATAGAGATCCATGCCCTTTCCTCCAAGATGGTAGAGCAACTTATGAACAAAAACAACTTTCTTCCAAAAGTGAACTCCATGTTTTAATAGGACAGGAGAGAGAGTACTTCCCTTCTTCTAACCTAATCCAAAGCATGGGGAGGTGGAATCCTCACTACCTTAATATACATAGAGATGTGAGATTCCACTTGGGCAGGACTAAACAGTTTTTCACAACTCTGGGATGCTAGTTATGTGTTTGTAGGAAGTCCTCCTTGGGACACAGAGTGTCCTTTTTTGGCTAAGTAGGTAAAGCAGAGGGTACATAATTCTGGCATGACAAGCCAGAGGTCTGGGGATGCCCATCGACATCAGGGCGCGCTCCCTACAGGAAACAGCCACACAGGCAACCTATAAATCCTTTAGTTGTTAGAAACTATCAATAAGTTGGTCACATGGAAATCAGTATATTGTCTCATCAAGAAATATAGGATAGATAAGTTGCCCTCCCCAGAGACAACCTTCAGCAGGAGGGTACTACAACACACCCTCTAGGCCTGGAAGCCGGACTACCCACCCTGGGGCACACTGCTCTTGTATGTCCCAAAAATAAGGACTGCACCACTCCTACGACAACTGGAGAATGGAAAATTTGTATTCACTTACTGTGAAGCTTCCTTTCTCGGTGGTCCAGGAGTGGGGCAGTCCTGCCCACCCAAGTTTCTTGCAGGGCGGCTGCCAGGATTGGATGAAGAGCTAGAGCGATAGTCTTCCTCCCAGTGGATTCAAGGGAGGGACCTTTCTACTTATTTAAAAAAAATTGAGGGGAGTTACTGTTTTCCCTCTTGGTATCGTGATGGGGAGTCAGGGCTTGGGAACAGACTGGTGATTCCAGGGACAAGCCCCTTCCCTCCAGGATCAAAATCAGCTGATTGACCCTGCCTTCGGAGGGGAGGGACTATATCCCAAAAGTAAGGACTGCCCCACTCCTGGACCATCGAGAAAGGAAGCTTCACAGTAAGTGAATACAAATCTTTCATTCTGGGGAAGTGACAGGTACCTTTCTAGCTTCTAGGAAATAGTCTACTAAAAAAGAGTACAACACATCATGGAAGGCCTTTGTCTGGTGGAGCAGAAGAAAGATTTGGCCCCTTGAAACTTCAGATCAAATCTATCCTTTCTCCAAGATGGTCATGTTAGCATACTCAAATCTTCTACACTGAGACAACAGGTCGTAGCTCTGACGATGGTGTTACCACGATTCCATAAACGGAACCTATCCAGACACCTCCTCATACATCTCTTTCTCAAGGGTATGGATCTTTCTCTAAAACATCCACCACAAACACAACAGATTTCCAACATGGAAATGACATACTATGCTATCAGCCCTTACCAGACATCCTTTGGAACCTATTAAAGAAACCCCTCTTAAGTGGCTGAAGATGAAAACACATTTTCTTAATTCAGTCACATCAGCTATGAGAGTATCGGAACTAGGCATGCTGTTGGTCAGTACTCAGTTGTGTGTTTTCCATAAGGACAAAATAGCCATGAGAAGAGACCCTACCATTAAACTGAAGGTGAATTAACCTTTCCATAGATCTCAGGATATCTGTCTTACATTGTTTTGTCTGAATTCCCCTAATCCTAAGGAAAGGTAGTAGCCATACATTAGCTGTAAGACTCGCGCTAAAAACCTTCATCTGCAGAACAGATTAAGAAAACTGATTCCTTATTCATTTCCATCTCTCCACCAAATAAAGGAATGATGATGTCACAATCAAGCATCGGCAGGACTCTTAAGACTTGCATTATTGAAGCTTACAAAGTTCAACAAAATGAAGGGACATTCTAATATTTATGGTGGACATGTTCTAAAGTAGAAAAGCAGGGCGTCTACACCACGGCAAACAAAGAAAAGTAAAAAAAAATTGGACGGAAATTCATTCATTTATCCAGAAGATTTTAAAGATTAATGTTGAAAGGAAACTAGATGTTTTTCTTTTGGGACTAATAGACAGACAGAAAAAAGACATGGAAGGTTATTTTTATATATGACAACAGCAGCGAGAGTATTACATGCACAAAAATAGAAAAGTTTGACACTACCTACACAGAGGACTGGTTGGTGAAGATGGTGGAGTTTGCAGAGATGGATAATCTTCTTTTATTACAGAAAAGACATTGTCTACATTCAATGTTACCTGGAAACCTGTTATACATTTTTGCAGGAAAAAAATGGACTGAGGATTGGTGGATTTGATAATTAAAAAAGGAAAGACTTATTGTTTGTAATTATAGAGTAAGTGTTAAGGTTGTGATTCTATTTGTATTTGTCATAGGGAAAATCGGAAGTCAATGCTTTATATTTCTTTTTTACTTCTTTTTCATATATTTTGCATCTTTTCCCCCTTTTTCTTCCTTTCAGTTTTTTGCTAGTTTTATCTTTTTGTTCTGAAATATTCTTAATAAAAACAACATTTTAAAAAAGAAGCTTAAAAAGTTCAAAATTAGACATATACTGATACGATGGACCCCCCCCCCCCGCACACACACACCTTCACTCACCCCACTCTGAAGCAGATATTCCTGCCAAAATCCAAGTTCACCTTCTTTGGCTGAGCAGCCCCAAGTAGCATGTCTCTGTTTGTGGTTTGAAAGTTTATTTCATGTCCCACCATGATGAGCAGTTTTAATTTTGGATTTTCAGCCCATCCCAGACGCTTGATGGGGGGGAAGCAGGAGCCCTCTTTCTTTGTGTTTGAAATGGCACTGGACGTTCAACGTAAACAACATATAACGTATAATGTTCAAAGTTAACAACAATTTTATTGAACAGGAGGGATAGAATAAAGGCAGCCAGGGAGTGAAAGAACTGAGGTAAAATTTGTTGGTAGAACAGAATATGCTTTAAGTCACAGGCAAAATAGTTTCCTTTAAGCTTATTTTCTATGTTCTTAATCCTTAACAATGAGAGGTGTTTTGTTTAATACCTTGGTTACAGCAACAATGCTTCTTCATAGAGTTCGTCTCAGGAAAGTCAGGTTTCCTGATGTTATTTCAAAACTGTTTTCCTTTTACAACAGAGCTTCTTCAGAGCCAAACCCCCTTTAGACACTGGGCAGGAATTAATCTTCTTCACCTAAGAAGAATTAACCCTACCTCATTTGGCTTGAATGGCAGTCTCCACTTACTACCCAATTATTCTTTGCTCCCCCTGCCCCCCGCAGATCTATCGTGGCTGCGTAAACTGGTTTCAGCTTGTGCTGGATTTTATACTTGGAATTCTTAACTAGAATTCCTCCTCATGACAATGATGTTACAGTTAGGACCAAAGATTACTTTTCCCTCAAACCCAAGGGGAACCTGCCTGACCTTCCCTGTCAGACTCGCTCACAAACTCTAAAAAATCCTGTCAGCAACCAACTGTCATCCTGAAGGCTGGTTCTGACTGGCCAATCAGAAGGCGGAGGGAGTAGCCTGTCAATCAAGCTCTCATTTCAGGCAATTGTCAACTCCTTCCCTTCCAGCTCTCTGAGTGCTGCACTTAGGAAGCCATTTTTACAGTGCAATTTGTCAGAACTGGCTGGGATTATCACCTATTCAGTTTGAAGTGCCATAACCAATTTAGCCTTCGCCAGATACGCTGCAGTTTGAAAAGGTCTGCAAGGTGGCCACCTGGTCATCAATATCCCCATTTGTAAGGCACTACAGGATGAACATCTATGACTCAGGTGATGGAATGTTTGGCAGAAGAGCGTTACAACATTTTTTACAATCGGAGGACAATGACCCACACAGAAAATGAGTACATTATTTAGATCCCAACAAGATGTCCTCTGCCTCAGAGGGAGAATGGACCATTGGATACTTTCCATGAAGAATCCTTCTCCTTTGAGGAAAGAAGGACATCTTGTCCTTCCCAAAGTCATCATCATTCTCCACTCGTTCGTTCAACAGGACCACTTCCTATCTTAGTGTTTTGTTACCTTGATGTTACTAATTGTCTTTTTGTTATTGTCTTCTAGAGCATTGAATTTGATAGTTTAGCACGCTGTTAACTGCTTTTGGAATCACTAGAACTGAGGAGATGGGTGGCTCCCACTAAGGAGACAGGAAGTAGGAAGACTGTTCCTTTCTCCCTGATTAGAGGGTGGGAATTACCCACTAAGATGTCCTCAGAGAAGAACCTGTCATGGTAAGTATCCAGTGGTCCATTCTAAATGATTGCCAAGCTTACCTCCTTTAAAAAAAACCCCACTCTCTCTTGTCCTACTTTTAATAGAAGGAAGGAACATTTTAGTTAGGTGATGCAAATTAGTAATTAATAAAATATTAAAAACACAATAGCAATGAAATATTCACAACACCATAATCACTAGACAACAGTGTGGCCTAATAAACAGGTTCAAGGGTACTGAAAAAGGACCAAGAAAAAAGGATTCAGTCCAAAGCCTAGGTGAACAAAAAAAAAGTAATCAATTACTTGGACGTTAGATAGAAAGGTGCAAGTTGAACATTCCAGAAATGGTCACTAAAAAGCCTTATCTTTGATAATTACCCAACTTCGCCTGTGCACACTCTTGGAAAAGGATTTTAGATGATGGATAGGCAATTTTTTAAATACCTTGGTTTTAAACTAATTAGGGCTTCAATTCTTTTAGCATTTCCTGTAAGACAATTATAAAAATAGTTGGATATTAAAATATTGGGTAAAACTATTCAGATGTAACATCTCTTTTTGTCAAATGGACTTGTATACGAAATGAGAGAGACTGTACTAGTCACATTAACTGATAAATATAATTTTTTAAAAAAACGTGTTCTATCTTTCTTACCTTTTCCATACTAGGTCATGGAATATTTTGAAACATTTGACCATTTTATAAACCACATTTCAGGTTTCTTTTCACATAAAACTCACAGAGTCTTGAGAGACCCTCATAGTAACTGGTTGGCCACTATGTGAGACACAATACTGGACTAAATGGACCTCTGGTCTGATCTAGCAAGGATCTTCTTACATTGTTATAAGAAATAGTTGCTGTTATTTGGTGTCTGTTTTACGCTTGTAACTTGTATAGTCATTTAGGCTTGCAGTAGGTATTATTCACTATGCTATATATTTGTGGGCCACAGAAGAATACCTTTTTCCAATAAAATACTGACATGTCTAATGTAAAGAAATATCTATCAATGTGTTATTAAACGTATGAAATGGACAGACAGGCTGAGGCAATGAAACAAAATGTCAGAACAAATTGTGACTTTACAGTTTGAGTTTGGTAGCTCACCAGAGGTCCTCCTCAGGACCAATTCATCTTAAATTGTGCACTGGATTTGAAGTAATACCACAGGACGCCTGTGCCTGTACCAGGAACTCTGATCAAAAACAGTAAATCTTTTTGTCACTGTGTATTGCATGAAGCAATCAATCTCAGTCCCTTAGGACACAAACTTTGAGGGGGGATATTGTTTTCTCCCTTAGGAAAAGAGTAGCAAATCAAATTCAAACTGATGTTTTGTCTGGGGTAAAGAAAAGAATTTGGCGTGTAAAATACGTCCATTTTGAAAAATGTACTGAATAATATAATGATTTGCTAGAAGGAATATTTTCAGTATCATTAATATTTCAAAAGAGCTCTATCTGTTCAAAAAGTTAGATGGTGACAGTTTAGTGGTAGCACATATTGGAGGCAATGCAATTTATCTCCTTAGACATACTAGATATTCTTTATTGATTTAGTAATTTTATTTCTATCTCATTATCTGTATGATGCTTTCTCCACCCATTTCATATCATTGTTTTAATGTATTATTGACTTTAAAAGGGATCTTTAAATAATTATAATACTTTTAGTGAATGTTAACATCACTTTATGCAGGCCATAGCTAACTCACATAGGAATGAGTTCCTTCTAACTATATAACTGACATTCAGAAAGTCATTCAAATATTTTAAACATTTAAATTTTAGTGCATGCTATTACATGCAGCTATTACACGCAGAGTGGCAAGCAGCAGTACTGCAGCCCAAGCTCTGCTCACACGACCTGAGTTCGATCCAGTTGGAACGTGGGTTCAGGTAGCCAGCTCAATGTTAACTCAGCCTTCCATCCTTCTGAGGTCAGTAAAATGAGTACCCAGTTTCCTGGGGGTAAAGTGTAGATGACTGGGGAAGGCATGGCAAACCACCCCATTAAAAAGTCTGCCAAGAAAACGTCATGATGTGACGTCCCCCTATGGGTCAATAATGAGTCAGTGCTTACACAGGGGACTTATCTTTACCTTTTACCTATTTGTTCATCAATAGAAATTAAGAGGATCTTGGGTATTTATGTCTTTGGGTAACCTGACAGCATTGAAATATGGCCATTTATAATACTATCCTGGTTGTAATATATATTGTTGTTAGTGCCCCCTATTGGCAGATTTTGTTGTCGTTTAACAGTCAGACTAGGCATGCTCTTGGGGAGGGGAGGGTTAGTGCAGACCTTTTCCAAGATGGATGCCTGGCTGAGAGTCTCAACACAAGACATCTGACATGTGAAGAACACAATTTGGGAAATGCAATGTTAGCCAAGAAGGGTGGTTTAAAAAGACAGAGCCAGTGGCAGGGCACAGGCTTTGCTATACACTGGAGATGTGTGAAAGGGCTATGAAATGCAAGAAGAGAAACTTCAGCCCATTATAACCTATCCAGGTGCAAGCCTGCCTTTGGAAGGCAGCTCCAGCCCATTTCCTTTCCTCGCTGCCCTCTCATCGTGATCCCACAGAGTTTTAGACTGGAGAGATAAAATTGACAGAGCCTTTTGAGAGGTAATGAAATTAACAAACCCTCTGAGGAGCAATCTTTGCCAGCTCTGTCTTTTTATACTATGCTTTCTGGATAACATTGCATCTCCTTACACTTGATGAACACACACCAAGGTGTCTTGAGTAGAGAGACTCTGAGGCTTTGTGTGCTGCAAAACAGATAAAGCAGATTTATACCCTTGCTGGTATGGACTCTGAGTTTACACTGACTTGCCCCAGCATCCAAATATGACACAAGGCAATAAATATACAAACATAAGTTATGTGGATTCAAATAGTTTGTTTCTTTAATAAACATTTAACTTCAAACTGCTGAATTCTGTCAATGCTTACAATATAAGCTGACTATTTGAGGGCTGGCTGCCCCAGGCATCATCCTTGAGTGCCCACCTGGCATGTCCACCCTGACTCCAAACTTGGCTGGTAGTTTCACCTGCCATGTTTATCATAACCTGCTTAACCATTCTGTGCTGAGTGGTGCCTCCTCTGATGAGCCACAACGTAGCTATCAGGTTTGAGATATCTTATTCAGCACTGGAGCCACTCGTTCACAGCACACTCAGGTGCGCGGCATGTGATGGCCTATTTTGGACCTCCCTATTACCGAGATGCCTCAAGATGTTGGCCAATTAACCCTACCTATCCTGAACAACCTGCCCTATTCTTGCTATACAATGAGGTTAGCCTTCCAGCACCTGCTGACAATGATGTTATGCAGGACACGATGAATATCAGCCAAATACAAATAACACCCCTCCTCAGAAAGGTGAACCCGGTTACTTCTATACAGGTGCAGCCTATCATACTTGATCAATGATGCGAAAAGCTAACCCCCTCATTTGCTGTAACAGCCTTTTTAATGGCTATGGTGGTATTCCTTCTAGCTTTCTCTATAACAACTGGTTTTCTTGGACCCCTCCAGACTGTCCTCTGAAGGAGTACCATACAAACCAGCAGCAGTTCAGGGCACAAATATTTAATTTTTTCTAAATCTTTCTGCACTCTAATTATGAGCACAGTCCCTTTTGTCTGCACCAATCATTTTCTCCTACATGAATAGCCAAGACATTGGGACAACTGCCCTATCTCAAAACTTGGTGGAGAGAGGGTAGGAGCTGGCACCATTACATTTATCTCATCATCTGATGCTTGCAAGAGGGGAAAGGCCAAGCTGTAACAATGCTGTCTTCAGCCCTCTTTTCCACCCAAAAGACAATCAAATGGCCCAAAATGAGGAGTCTGGAGCTTTGTGATATGCTCACATCTATAAGACAGCAAATCATATCTATTAGTCTTAAAACAAATCCAACTCAAACAGCCAAACAGCCCTTGTGTTACCTAATGTAACTCTTGAATATCCTGGATCACCAGCAGATCCACTGTATAACCTGGTCAGGGAGGCAGAAGCCTGCAGTCATCGAGGCAGATCCAATCCAGAAGGAATGTGTCGAAAACTTACTGGCTGGCAGCCCAGCATCCAAAAAAATTCTCTGTATGATGGACTAGAATTGATAGTGTGACAGTGCCTTACTACCCGCATGCTGAAACAAATAACCCAGGATATCGCACCACACCTCCAAGTACCTACACAGAGCCTTCAAAGGGCAGAGCTGAGGATCCGCAGCCACTTTCAATACCACTTGTGCCCTCTGCCCTTCTAGTCAGTCTTGGATCTCCATATTGCATTGTCCCTCTGGATGGTAACATCATCCACCATTAGTACTCTTTGAGATATGTCCCACTGAGATAATGCCAACAACTCACTTATGTCAGTGCAGCATTAAATGCCAGCATAGTTGCTTTCCTAAAAAGCAGTTCCTTATACATATTGGCACAGTGGGACCCATATCCTAAACATAAAAGCTTCAACAATTCAAGAGTAATTGGCCATCTCTTGTCCTGTATCACTGGTGTCTCCCTAGACCAACCTTCAAACATCTTGCATACCATAAAATCCCCTGATGATTCCTCCAAACCATCAGCCCTGGCCATAAATGCCAAAACAACCAGGAAAGATTGCAGGATTTTGACTACTAAGCCACGTTGCTGAAGTAAACTGAGAACTGCTGGATGAGCCTGACTGGTAAAGGCGGAACATTCCTCATACCTCCAACCTAAAACCTCAAACTCTTGCTCCTGCCTAGAATAAGCTGCTTTAATGCCTGTAGTTAGTGATGACCATGGCAATACAGCCCGGAAAACCCACAACAACCATAATTCCCCATTCCTTTGTAACCTCGTCAAAGACTGTAAAAAGCTATTCATGTTCCCCAGAATTTCTAGGGCCAGCAAACAAAAAATCATCTAGATAATGAGTAACGGCACAGAAGCCTTCTTTAAAAGCTCATTCTAGCATGGTACTGAAAGTCTCCAAAAACTGAACATGAGATAGAACATCCCCACTGGGCCCCTTGCCTCTGTGATGCCTTGGACATACATGCTCACTGTGATTTCTCCACATCAGTTGCATGTGTGACGAAAGGAACGCTGCTGCCTGGAACATGCAGAGGAATTGAAATCCTAACACAGCAGCCTTGGCTGTTGTATAAACCTGCCTCCCCCCACTGTAGCTCCTTCAACTGGCACTTTTGAAATTAGATGGCTTCTGTCTTAGTTATGACCAGACAAAGACCTAGTCAGACCCATATAATGAGACCAGAGCTGCTGGTTTTCTTTATCCCAAACCAGCCTGGGTCTAGTGCTGCCCTCATTCAGAAGTTCAGTTCATACCACAGCCATGCAGATGTGGCATATTCCTTATAGGCCCAGTGGGCTATATCTTGATATTTTGTGAGTGCTTGGGCCCTTTTCAAATTGCAGTTGCAACACTACCCCCATATAAATATTCCAAACTGATAATCAGTTATCCCACGTCCTATCTGCCAGCCTCTTCTTAATGCTCTCACACTCCCTTAACCCTGTCATTATTATCCTGTCACCTTGGGGTCCCTAAATAGATTCACATATTCCCCGTGCCATATTTTAAACTTCCTAAGTGTCAGGAGAAGATCACCCAAAGGCTGAGCATGCTCTGCATAAGGCAGGTAGTTAGATGAAACCTGATGTTGCCCCACCTTGGTGAGCAAGCCTGTCAAAAAACACAGGATGCTCGCTTGGAATTATGGCTATTTTCACATGGCCATTCATTGCATAAATTTATCACCAGGAATCGATTTTGGCAGTCACGCTACTCACATGCATTCTCCCAACCCGTATCGACTACATGCACTTCCAGAAGTTCACATTAAAGGCAGAAGCGCTAGAGGGAGTGGGCAAAGTGCTCATGTCACAGCGTACGAAAGTACATTCCTGCCCATCTTTGTATTTTTTTAAAAAAATTGCAGAGTTTTGCGCTATATCACTCTTTTGTGAGACCAAACTTGCACTATCACACCTCCTAGAAACGTGATAGGCAGATGTGATATCCCGCCAAAGAAAAGCCAAAAAGATTGGTTGAAACCAGTTTTCACCAAATTTGAACACCTTTAAATAGCCGTGTTGCTTTTGAAATCACCTCCCCTAAGACTCAACCATGGCCCCGCAGAGAGCATTCTTGCTTGTGTCAGGGCAGCTGGTTGGTGTTCTGATGCAGAACATGATTACTCTGTGCCAGGCACACCTGACAAAGTAAAAGTGAAAATGGCGTGTGCATGCTCTAATTCATCAGGTCAGCTGTTATTTTCCCGTGCAAAAACCACTTTCGTTTTTCATTTAAGATTTGCGTTATTGCACTATCCCAATTTTAGAAAGAAAGAAAGAAAGGTGAGCATGCCACATGCAAGCAGACTTATGTCAAGAAACAGTTTTGCATGCACAGGTATAGTCTTCATTGGTTTCTTTGTATCAGGACATCGGAATATTGCAACAAGCCTTGCATTTTTAAAAAAATTGAGAATCATCCTGAGCGGGAAAATCTCTACAAAATGATCAAAAACTTTACAAAGGGGGGATGGGTGAAGTGGAGCATTGCTGTTTCGGCGTGGGAGATCACCATTAATCATTCCCGGACATTCACATATAAGCCTTGAAAATAGAAAACAAGGATAATAGAGCATCACAATTGGGGAATGAGCAAAACACTAAGAGAACAGTTTTTGCAGAAGGAGGTGATATTCTTGTGGATAATATGCAGATTACAGCGCTAATTTGGCGCTAAACTTGAGGCGTGAAAACAGCCTGAAGCTCAGTATTACAACTCAACGATCTCTGCTCCTATTCCTTCACCCATCAGTGCCTTAGGTGAAGGCATTGCTGGCTTGAATATTCCATTTTGCTGCCCCATGGGTCAACCATCCGTTCTATCAACTCATTCCTATCATCCTTATACACCCTAGTCCAACCCTAGTCCAACTCTCTAGCTCCTACGCCCAAAAGTGGATGCCTTCCTTTGAACATAATCGAGCACTCGATCACTCCTTCACACAACTTCCTCTCCTCTATTATTGTTGTTGTTTTGTTGTTATTGTTATTGTATTTATTTAGCCACATTCTTAATGTAAAATGTATCACATTCAATTTTTTAAAAAAATAATATGTATATTTAAGCCAATTTCATATGCTCTGATTTTAATATTCTTTTCATAATCTGATTATTCTATTGCAATGCAACATCATTTAGTGATTGAATTTTGCATTTTTGTATACAAAACATTTCCTTTGTTACAGAAGCTACATAAACATTGCCAGAAGCTCTAGGGAAACAATGCACGTTTTAATAAGAGTTACTGCTTTTATTAAATCTAAAGCAATCTATATTGCTAATGTTTAAAATTAAGTAAGTACTAAAATTAATGAAAACAATGCAGAGAGTCAGCTATTCAATGTACAAAGAGGAGAACAAATACTTATAACTTCTTAAAAATAAAATTGTATTTTAGAACCTGCTTTCACAAGGCTACTTTGCATGTCAAAATGTGAGACGGATTTTTAGAATTCTGATAGAACATGACAGTAATCTGTGACAAGTGGGTTACATGTGCAGTTTTGCAAGGGAAGATGCCTTCACCTGTTCATCAGAAACTTCCTCACTGCCACCATTGCTGTTTGGTTGCCCGTTCTCTACTTTCTCCCTCAATAGATGTCGTCTTCCCTGTTCCACTCACTATCACTATCACTATCACTATCTCATCCAACTCAGTATCTGCTTTTCTGAGTCATATCTAATTATGACTCCTTGTGCCAATATGTGGCTGTCCAAGCATCCATTGAGGTTGCTTCAGCAATCCACTGTGCTGGTCAAGGTTTGGCTATAGGATTTTTTTAAAAAAAATATTTTAATATTATGCATTTGTTTAAATACTGTGGAAGGATTTCTGTACGTACACACAAGCTTGGGAGTCTCTCCTTGGCTTGCAGAGCCTTTAATGGTAGCCATGGTTGGCCCTTTGTGTGAGTTTCACTGTACAGAGATATCCATTGAGTATTAGAGCGACCATATGAATGGGATCTTTGGATATATCTCTCCAGAATAATCTATTTAGCTCTTGAATTTGCATTTATTCCTCCTGAAAAGTTAACTGCATTTAGGAGTGACTCAAAGAATTACATGCAAAACTGTACTCATGGAATATGTCCTTCCAACCTCTCTTTCACAGCTAGGCTTGCTACTTCTAGGTTAGGAAATTTGTGGCAATTTTGGAGAGGTGCCGGGAGGGGGCAGAGTTGGAGAAAGGAAGAGAGCTTGTCACTCTAGAACTTCAGTTTCTTTTGTGTGCTATGGTATACCAAACAGTCTGCCTTCCAAAGCTGCCATTCCCTGCAGGTAAACTGATTTTTGTATCCAAAAGAATTCCAGGCCCCACCTGGAGATTGACAACCCTATCCACAGCCGTTTCCCATAACACCTGAAAAACTGCACCTGAGGGCTAGGAAACCCTCGCTCCTGTGCTCCAACTGAAATTGGATATCCCAGAAAATCACAGATCCCCCTTTACATGTGCAGAAATGACTCCTACTCACATAAGAGACCTTAGGATTCTGTCGTAGAATTGTTGATTGCCATTTCTCCATTACTGCTGTCACCAATACAGCCTGGGGAAAGACAGAGGGCTTCCTTGGGCCCATCTGAGAATGACAATTGCTTGGAACTGGCTCCTCATCATAGGCAGCATTGGTTCCATAATTCTCCATACGGTTCCCCATATCATTACTACACTTATGGGTTTGAAGGTTTGCTGGGCTTGTACCCATGTCCTCATTACTTCTTCCATGATGAAGATCCTTATGTTGCTGTTCTCTCAGAACCTAGAAGTAAAGCTAAACCTACATCGGTTCCAGCCATGGTTCCTGAAGAAAATGCTGCCCCAGAACTAACATTAAATCACAAGGCACAGGGTGATGACGACTGTGAGGTCAGTTCCGATTTTGCATCAGAACCATCCCCACCAGAATTCCTTACTGAGGTTCTGCTGTATCCCCAACTGAAGATCTCTGCTTGTACACCAAGCATTTAGCCCAGATGGCAAGTTCTCTGAAAACTGAGGTGACCTATTCTGTTCTGACCTCGTCAGATCCAGTCTTCAAGGTCCTGCACTTGGAAGCAGCTGGACCAGGGTCACTTCCAATCAAGAAAGGTATGCTTTACGTGATAAAAGACATATGGTCCAGGCCGGCCTGGACTCTGGCAATGTTGGAAAAGCTGGACAATATGTGTAGAACCAAACAAGAAGGTTCTAGTTTTCTATTTACACATCCTCCTGCCAATTCTATTGTTAATGAGGCCCTCCAAGGCAAGGACCTCCAAAAAAGCACAGACCATTGGACTCCAATCGATAAGGAAGGCAGGAAACTAGACATACTGAGCAGAAAGGTTTATACTTCCATAGCCTTAACCTTTAGAACTTGGAATTATGAGGCCATTATGGTCTAGTATCAGCTTTTCCTATGGGAAAAGATAGGCCCATGCTTAAGCCTAATTCCAGATGATAAAGAAAGCTTGTGAAAATTTTGCAAGGATAAGCTCTAAGGCTCTCCAAACAAATGGCTGTGGCTTTCAAAATTGTAATACGTAAATATGCATGGCTTAGAATCACAGCATTAGCTCCTCACCACAGGATGAGGATAGAAGACCTTCCTTTTTGAAGGGACAAACCTATTTTCGTCCACCATGGATGAGGCTCTTTAAAAGATTAAAGATGATAAGGTGACATCAAGGTTGTTGGGTATTGCACCCCTCTACCCAAATCCCTTTAGGCAACAATTTCTCCCAAGGGCATATGCACCTTATAACAATAAATGCAATAGGTTACATCCCCAACCCATGCAAACATTGCCTACTGGCTCTAAACAGCCTTCTTCCTCAGCCTCTATTCAACCTTGGAGGAGATACTTCCAAGTTTAAATCAAAGGACAGTAACTGATCTCCCAAGGATTAGTCCAGTAAACAAAGCTTTGGACTCCAAGCCTACTTGTGCTATGTCTGTAAACCACTTGTTTCCTCTACAGGCATAGGAATCGATCACCTAGGAAGCTTGGGTGTTGTCCATAATCAATGATGACTATTTCCTGGAACATAGATCCAGAGGAGTTAGCCGTGTTAGTCTGTAGTAGCAAAATTGAAAAGAGTCCAGTAGCATCTTTAAGACTAACCAACTTTACTGTAGCATAAGCTTTCGAGAATCACAGTTCTCGTCGTCAGATTCCTGGAATTCAAGGCAACTCCGCCCAACATTCCCCCTCCATTCAACCCTCCACCTCCTCTCACCTTACTTTTAGAGGAAGGATACTCTTAGAGGAGGGCAGAAATAGATTGTACCAATAGATTACTTTCTCACTATGTTATTATGAACAAAAATTGAAGTGGCTCCCACTTTACCTTTTTTATTATTTATTTATTTTCTTTTATTGTTATAACATATATACATAGTCATACATTGAACCGTATGTTGTATTCCTGTATAGTGAAGCCAGCCTATCCTTTTTTCTCTACCCATTTTTGCAGCGGATCCTTATCTGCGTTCTTGCCTTTTTTCTTTGTCCAGGTAAACAATTTAGATTTCTGTGACTCTGGTTCAACAGAGGCCTTATTCCCCATGTTGAGCTAGTGGTTAAATTTTTACTGTTGCAAAATCGTTTGCTCTCTTCCACTGGGTTTCCCTGTCAGTTCAAAGATATGCGTGCTTTCTCCACCAAATCTGTTAGCTTTACCTTTAGCTAGCAGTTTACTATGCGAAAGGGGGGGACCTTTAACATATCTTGAACTGAACAGATTTTCCCCAAATGAAGAGAGAGCAAGGATACGACACAGGCCTGGACATGAATTTCAGTGAGTTTTATTTAAATCATTTTGCATAGATTACAGAGACTTTGAGAATCATGGTACAGCATGGTCTTAGCAGTGCAATAGCCTAGTACAGCAAAGCATAAGAATAAGGCATAGTGAATTGTCTTACCAATCCTGGAGATGTCCCAGAGGTTCCCGTTGATGGAGAGTGGGAGAGCGTTTCGCCAATCTGAAAGGGAAAGGAGAGAGATAGCAAGGAGATATTCCTCACTTTCTCTCCCTCCTAGCTTCTTAGACTCCATGGTTTTTACTGCTCATTCTTATACGGTTGTGGCCTACATCGTCCCACTCAATTCCACCAATGAGATTCCTCAAAGTCATTCCTGGCACTGGAAATCACCTAAAAATTGTAACATTTGCAAAATTTGCACTAAGATGATGACATCTGTAAAATGGTCAGGTCATTCTAATCCCTCAATATTTGCTGTCATTACTCATATGAATAACATGCATCAGCAAAAATCCCCTAGATTTTAGCTTATTGCCACGTATCCATCCAAAGGTTCATTTTGACTCCATTTTGTTTGGTTCAGTATATCCTGAGTTCCTTACGATTAAGGCCTATGTGATTGATATATGCATAGTAATTTCTGAGTTATTTCATGTAGAGTTATAGTGAGATTGATTGAGCTGTGAATATATAGATATGTGTATATGTGTTTCCAGCAAAATAATCATGTGGTTAGTGTCAGAGAGATGTTATAGTCAAGGCAGCGTTCCTAAGTGACTTGGACTAGCATTTCTGAATGTACTGGACTGGCTTCTGCAGATGGACAGTCAGAGTTTCCTCTCTTGAAAACAGCAGAGGGTCTTAAAAGGATCTTTCTTGCTGTGGATTTTACTCATTTTCCTCTCTTTAATTGTGTTCTCATAACTGCTAATGTGTGTACAATGTTTTCCTTCTCAAGACATGAGAGTAGATGTAAGAATTACTGTGTTTTAACATCTTGAATCTTAAGAGTCAGAAAAAGGAAAAAAAGATTGTCCATTTTAAAAATCCGTCAGCCCCCCCTTTCCTTCGGCCTTTGTGACACTGTTTTAGAGGATGACCGAATTCTTTGACCCTCCAATTATTGATTTTGTCTTAGTCCACAAAAGCTAATGCAAACATCGGCAAAAGCAAACATCACTTGTCCTTTCCTTGTTCAGAGAACGTGTCATTTGGAATCTTTCCAGATGAGACACAGCTTTGTGCCTGAAAAATAATATTCTGGTGCTTTCCATACTTAAGATGGATTCCAGGATCTGATCAAAGGATAGGCTGGCTTCACTATACAGGAATACAACATCTCCCCCTCTTGATTGAGAATGTTAAGGAAGGCGTAAGGCTTCCAAATTCACAATCACACCACAAACAGACCAACCTGACTCGTCAGGCTGCGTTATCTAGGCACAGGGTTCAAGACTGTAGTCTCCCGACAATGAAAACTCTAGCCCATCTCAAAATCCTTGAAGTTGCGTTAGCTTTCGTCTGATCCAAATGACTATCGCTACCAGGAAAAGAAACAAGAATAATTGACAGAGAAGCAAAACAATAATTGGGTGTGTCACAAACCTTAAAAAACCTGCGGCGGTTGGGCTGAGAACATCAAAGAAAATGGAGGACCACAAAGATTCTCCTCCTACGGCAGCTATTCTTTCTGCTACTCTCAAGATTCGAGACCCATCATGTTGAACTTCCATTGCTATTGAATTTCCTGTCTGCTTAACTGTCTGTAATTGCTTTTGTACATCAGGATGTTGGACTAGTTTTCTTAAAACTTCCAAATCCATTCCTAAAGTTACAGGTCGTATGTTTGTGTATAAGTGAGGATGCTGCTGCATTAACTGAGCTGTCCACTGAGGAATATGATAATGGAAGTCACACCCTCTCACCTGCGTTACATAACAATAGCAGCGATTTATCTGTGGTGATGCATAAAATAACTGAAATTCATCCACATGGACTAAAGGGCAATGTGTTCTCACACAAATGCACCCAGAACCAACATATACTACAGAAGATCCCCATTCAGATATAACTTCAAAACTACAACGTTGTGTTCCATTCAGGTTCTCATGAAAGCATTCATCTTGTTATTGAAAATTATAATCCTCACAAACGAAACCTAAGTTATCATAATACACACATCCTTCCATTTTAAGAGTTTCCCATCTACCTTGTTTCATATAGGCCCAAGAGTGATGGTCTGTAGCATACATAACTAAACCTTCTGACACTTGGATTCCTAAAGGTACAATGGGGTATACATCATAGTGATCAGTTTGATATACAGTGAGAACAAATGCTGTGACTTTAGATTGAAGAGGATCATATGAAAAATTTACTAACTTCCACCAATCAACCAAATCCCGTTCTCCTTGGGTTACATTATTCCAAAGCAAAGACCTGATTTCTATGGGCAAATTTCCCAACAGCCCTTCTCAAATGATTTGCATAACTACCATTTGAGTGAGGTCTTGCGCTTGAGTGCAGGCCAAAGCCAGCACACTACTTATCTGTAATGATGCAAGTCCTTGCACCACAGCTTCCTCATCTTTCTGTTCTACCTGTTGCCAAAAGGGTAAAATACTAGCTATCATCTTCTGTCCTGCACCTAGCTTAACCAATGATGAAGCAATTGGAGTTCCCATTTTCTTTATATCTGCAGTAGTATAACTAATCTTGTTAGCTAGCACTTCTATGTCCATTGCGTCCAATGCCCCAGCTGCTAACCCCGATGCTCCCAGTATAGTGTCCAATCATCTGGCAAAACGAGTCTTAGCCAGCTGAGCTGTGTACCACGAATCTATCCAATTTTTCCATCCCTCATGACTTGTTGTAACATACGAAGCACATTCAGGAACAGCTTGAGACATGTTCAATCCCGTCAAGTCCAATCTGATCTCTTTCAAAGAACGAACAGGAGTCAACATTGCTCTCATCTTATGGTCTTTTTTCACGACGTGGGAACCAATTAAAGGATGTTTCCATGGTTTCAGTAAATCATTTTCCCCTGCCAAAACTTCAAATTGAAGAACCTTCCCTGGTTGTTGTAATCGATAAATACCAGCATCCGCAGGAACGGATGAAAATTGTCGATGGCACTGGTATCGAAAAGTTATGAATGGCTGTTGACGGTTACATTGGCTGCCATCTAGTTGCACATCCCATTGCGGTGGACCCCATTCGCCAATCTCAGTAGTATCTAACTTCCACATTGCCTGTTGACAAGTTCCGTTTATCATAAATTCTCTACAGGACGGAGTCAATAGCGTACTGTTGAGGTATTGCCATTTCTCTGCCATCTGAGTTCCATTAAACCCCGTAAGTGTGAAAATAGGAATGTAGCCTGTAGCCGTGAATGCAAAAGCGTTAACTTTCAAAACAGCACAATTTGTTTCATTGTTGGAAACCATGAATTTCCCAAACCTTTCCTTTATAAGTCTCCCTTTGTAATGGTATTCCATGGAACAATCTGCTATTGCATTGGTGTCTTCTGGCTCATCTCCATTCCATATACAGATGTTGTGAGCATACCCTGGTATGTCTCTCATCATGCGCATATGTATATGCCAATTTCTTCCCAAAATTGTCACCCGTGTTCCAATTAGTTCCTCCCCTGAGATTTCACAATCCATGGCATCATCATCTCCTTGAGCCATCATCCAAACAATATTTCCTTCCATGGGATCCCATTGTACTAAGCTCCTATCACACCAAGCCAATCTGTCAGGACATATTGCTGCTGTTCCTGTCAGAGTGCAAAGCCCAACTTCTGGTCTTGGAAGAGAAAATCCTTCCTCTCCCCTGTCATTTCCCACTGGGGAAATCATTGGTAGTCCCACCGAACGACTTTCTCCTGGCACAATTTCCCCCTCTGGCTGGGTGTGGGTATCTAAACCTTCTCCCAAATCCTGTGATTCCTCAACAACATCTCCCTCTGGTGGAGGATGTATTGCTAATTGTGATGTTGGAGTTGTGGCTGGTTTTCTTGGGGGTGTTGGTGCGTTTGGTACCGGTGGTCGAAGAACTGCTCTGTCTATACACTGTTCTATGGGTTCCCCATCTCCTATTAACTTTATTACACATCCCCCTCCATCCGAGTATTGGGCTCTTGATTCCCGTCTAGACCAAATGCAAACGTATGAATCATTCAAATTGTGTGCCTCAAGAATGATGTCTATGAATAACAATCCAGCAGTTCCTGGATGAATAAATGGCTTTCCCTCATATGGACATCGCTTTCCAGTCTCACTCACCAGTATCACTCGAGGTCTGGTGGGTATCCAGGAAATCTGATATCTTTTACAAGCACCCGTGAAGAAACCTGATCCACATACATCATCCATGCTGGAAGGGCATCTTTCTGGTTGTCCCTTCTGCACTATATCTGAGACCTTAGTTATCAAATCATGAGCATTTTGTAACGTTTGGAGTACTGGTAGAGCCCGTGGGTTGTCTCCAGGTTCTAAGTTTCCTGAATGTGTTTCCCCCTGCAACCATTTGAACACTTCTCCTCTGGAAGCTTCCCTTCCACAGGTCACCAAATTGGTCTCCCAAGCACATATTTCCCCTTCTGTCTGTATTCCAAATAGATAGGGTCCGACTAGACCTCCATCTAGAAAAACATGGGATGTTTTGGTTATAGGTATACGGATGCGACATTTTGTATTCCCATATTGCATCAAGAGTGTGCATGTACTATCATGGAGAAGAATGATGCTCATGTCCAGAATTGATATGGATGGTTGTGGGCACTGGAATCCATGAATTGATACTCTTTCTGTCACTCTACTAACTGTGGTTGCGTTCCACAAGCAGTACCATCCCCTTGGAAGTTCAGCCTGGGGTGACTTCATTCCCCAGCCTGACCTCTCAGAGGCGGGTGACCAAGTGCGACTATGGATTCCCCTGTTGGACTGATCCTTTGGGGAATGTCTGGATTCGAAGCAAGGGGTGCTTCATCTTCCTCTTCCCCCTCTGGGTCACATGTCAGTAGGGAAATGTCCCACTCACATGCTCTTTCTTCCCACAGAACTGCCCCCATCAAGACTGGGTCTTGATCTTTTGTTCCTATAAACACATGTTCCAATTCTCCCACTGGGAGAGATATCTGACAATTTTTGGCCTTCTGTTGAATTTGAATGGAACATATGCCCCTGTGATATTGAAATGTTATACTCACCTTTCCCTTGAGGTGGTTCCATAGCTCCTGTGGTGATTCTCCACTATCCTACTCACTTGGGTGTCAGGGGTAACTCGTCTCACACTTTCTGGATTCCAAACACAACTCCATGTATCCAGTAATTGAGACCATTTCAAATTATAAGAAATAAGTGTATCTGTCATTCTGGATCCATTATTCGAATCAATTTGCTGATCAGGTGTGAGGTATGCGTTGCTGCAGG
This sequence comes from Eublepharis macularius, assembly GCF_028583425.1. Taxonomy (NCBI): domain Eukaryota; kingdom Metazoa; phylum Chordata; class Lepidosauria; order Squamata; family Eublepharidae; genus Eublepharis; species Eublepharis macularius. The sequence continues at coordinate 124,912,039 of NC_072792.1, forward strand.
AACTTCTGGTGGTGGTACGATCCAAAAGAAGAACAGGGCAAACAGCAAAACAAAAAGAGCAAACAGCAACAACACCTCAAGCACATTGTCTCTCATCTGTCTGGTTCAGTCTTTCCATAGAATCTCCAATTCAATCCTGAAAATAAATTGTATAATGCTCCTTGGCTACTATCTATATATTCAATCATAAAATCTTATACAGTTCTATTCTTCCATTACTAAAAAAAAATATCCTTATACTATAATATGCAGGAAAAAAGCAACATTTACTACAACATGTAATATAACATTTTCATACAGAACTTGAAAAACAAAACATCTTTATGCAGAGTTTGAAGAAAAGTTAAGAATATACATCATGGTTCATTCTATGTTAGCTAAAAATACAGCTATTTTTACCCCTTCCCACCCCCACCCTGTCAGATCTGTGGCTAAATAATAGTTGTATCCAGACTACCTTCTGCAATCAGACAAGAGTCCGTTGTTTTCAAACGATTTACTGAAAAAAGCAACCATTATAGTCCACTGGCTCAGATGCAATATCTGGGCTGGTACACGTGTATTGTTATGAATGAGAGGCAAAGAATACAGTACAAAGTATCAAGACTCAGTAGGCCCAGCCTCCCCCCATAGTTCTCAAAACAATCCCTTTGAAGCTGAGAAAGTGAAAGTTTCCCAGGATTGGAAAAGCTGTAGCCAAAACCTTCTTCTTCTGAGAGATAGCTGCTAGGGAACATCTTGGCACCTGTGAAGAAAGCACTCAGAACACTAAAAGAATTAAAATGGAGTCTCTTTGGTTACAACATATAGGGAAGCATTCTGAACCTGACATTTCTGCCCTCCCTAAAATGCCCCTCCCCCTGGTTTATGCGGATAGGGAGTATGAAATGCTTTTACTAATCTAGGAGCATGAACATGCACAGAGTTCACCCATTCATCAAACCCAGAGTCAAAGTCTTTCCATCTGATAAGATAAAACAGCTGATTTCTTTTAAGTTTAGAGTCCAGAATTTGCTGCACTTCATAATGGGTTTGATCATCAATCAAAGTAGGGATAGGAGGGGCACGGGTGTGCCATTGATTTGCTGGGGGAACCTTTTTTAAGAGGCTGACATGGAATGTATCATGTACATGGCGTAGGTTCTTTGGTAAATCCAGGGCTACAGTCACTTTATTGATTACTTTACGAATCAGAAAAGGTCCCAGAAATTTCAATGCTAGTTTTCAGCTGGTTTGAGTAACTTTCAAATTTTTTGTAGATAAATAAACAAGATCTCCAGGTTGTAAGTCCCATTCGGCCACACGATGGCGATCAGCATACTTTTTGTAATCCTGTTTGTCTTTGTCGAGATGCTTTTTAATTAGAGTCCATTGCTGAGCTGCTTCCCCCCACCATTCAGAAACATCTCGGGACGCTGAAGTAGGAGGGGGGAGCGCTTCAAACGGGAAGGGTTTGAAGTGGAAGCCATATACTACTTTGAAGGGAGTTTCTCCAGTGGAGGCGTGTATGCTGTTATTGTATGAGAATTCCGCTAAGGGAAGCAAATCGATCCAGTTGTCTTGTTGAAAATTGATATAACAGCGGAGGAACTGTTCTAATATTTTATTAGTTTTTTCGGACTGTCCGTCGGTTTGAGGATGATGGCTGGAACTTAAACCTTGTTCAATTCCCATAATTTGTAGAAGCTCCTGCCAGAAGTTGGCAACAAACTGTCCGCCGCGGTCCAAAATCACCTTTGACGGAAAAGAATGCAGTTTAACAATGTGAAGATATCTGCTAGTTTTTGGGCCGAAGGTATAGTGGTGCAAGGTATGAAATGAGCTTGCTTGGAGAACAAATCCACTACAACCAAAATGCAAGTGTGGCCCTTGGAGGGGGGGAGGTCTGTAATAAAATCCATGGATATGGTTTCCCATGGTCTGTTTGGCATTTCTAAAGGTTGCAAAAGTCCGAGTGGCTTGCCTTTGCGTGACTTGGCACTGAGACAGATGGGGCATGACGCTATATATTGGGAAATGTCTTTGCGCATGCCTGGCCACCAAAATTGCCGTTGCACTAGATGGAGTGTTTTTAAGTACCCGTAGTGGCCAGCCGTAGGGGCGTCGTGACAGCGTTGTGACACTTCTTTTCTTAAACTGCTGGGTACATAAAAGCGGTCCCCCCAAAGCCACTCTCCTTGCTCGGCTTGTTGTAACTTTTCCTTGGGTACATTCCCCCCCTCCTTTTCCACTTCAGCTTTCAGTTTTTGTCTCCACCCTTGGTCTGGTTGAGAAGGTTGGGTGGCACGACTGCGCGTTGTAACCACTCCCCCTCCAAGGGCCACACTTGCATTTTGGTTGTAGTGGATTTGTCAGGTTCAGAATGCTTCCCTATATGTTGTAACCAAAGAGACTCCATTTTAATTCTTTTAGTGTTCTGAGTGCTTTCTTCACAGGTGCCAAGATGTTCCCTAGCAGCTATCTCTCAGAAGAAGAATGTTTTGGCTACAGCTTTTCCAGTCCTGGAAAACTTTCACTTTCTCAGCTTCAAAGGGATTGTTTTGAGAACTATGGGGGGAGGCTGGGCCTACTGAGTCTTGATACTTTGTACTGTATTCTTTGCCTCTCATTCGTAACAATACACGTGTACCAGCCCAGATATTGCATCTGGGCCAGTGGACTATTATTGTTGCTTTTTTCAGTAAATCTTTTGAAAACAACGGACTCTTGTCTGATTGCAGAAGGTAGTCTGGATACAACTATTATTTAACCACAGATCTGACATTTTGTTACGAATCACATCTGTTCCAATGCCTAAGCTGGGGCAGCTGGATACCAAAGCCGTTTCCGACAGGGACCCTTCGTTCGATCCCTATGCCTCCCCCGGTTCGGAAGGACTGGAACCTCAAGGACCCATTCAAAGGGGAACAGGGTCTTCTGTTACTACAATATACACCCTCGCTCCTAGCAGAACGGATACTCGGCCCACAGCAGCAGCTGACCCACTGATATCCTTACCAACGCCGACACAGTGGGGATTGAGGCCTAGAGACGCGAGGGAAAGGAGAGCAAGTACTGTGTTCACGCAACCCCCGATGGAAGGCCGACGGAATTTGGCTGTGATTGCAGAGCATTCCAGTAGCCAACCTTGGTATCATTGGAACCGTGAGGCTGACCAGTTGGAGTGGGATCGAAGAGATTCAGAGACTACCCAAACATGGGAAACGTCCCACCGCGATGTGATGAGTTGGGGCTATGCAGAAGTCGCTCCGTGGATGGGGCAACAAGATTCGAGTGAGCACACGTGGATACAATTACAGAGCCGAACCATAGCAGTAGATGCCGGAATTTCGGCAGTCACAGGATTAGCGAAAGGAATCCTGGTGAGGAGATCGCATGAAGAGCAAGGTAACGGGGCCCAGGGCATGGGAGAAATAAGACCTTGGCCCGGGGCATCCTATGCAGAATACTTAGAGACTACGCAAGTCCCTGGTGAACCTCCCCAGAAGTATGCTGAAACCGAGACCACGGCGGTGGACTCAAATAGGGTACAGATCCTAGAGGAGAGATAGTGTAGTATGGAACAGAGTCTGGCCCATGCAGTCCATTTGCTATCCGTGTTGGTGGTTGGAGGATCAGATGGGAGCCAAGAGACGGCCTCAGGCGTACAGAGTATCAGTCAGAGCTTGTCAACTTTACAAAGAATCATTCCGCGGACAGAAACCATGGTACCAGATCAGCAACTCCCGTTAGCTGACGATTCGCAACAAGCTGTACAGCCACTGAACCCCACACCAGGGCCAGGCGATGAGCAGCCGACCGATACCGAAGAAGAGGAAGAAGAAGAAGAGGAGGATGAGGAAGTAGCAGGAGGAGGGGGACCACCACGAGAGGAGCCGAGGGGAACTCCGCCGCCTCCCGGGGGTACCCCGCAACACCCACCGGGGGAAGCTCTGATCCTTACGCCTGCACCAATTCTGCCGCAAGGACCACAAGCTACCCCCCGACTACGACCGTACAGCAAGGACAGCCGTTCCTGCCGAGACTCGTGGCACCGATTGCACGGGGCACCAGTCCTCGGCAATACCCGCTGACGGGATCGATAGGACGGGGCACCACGCCCCGGCCTCTACTGCAACCGGGACCGAGGGGACCTCCTCCCCCAATACAGCCTGTTCCGAGAGGACCTCCTCCACCACTACAACCAGTTCCGAGGGGACCTCCGCCACCGCTACAGCCAGTGCCTAGAGGACCCCCTCTGCCAGTTCAACCAGTTCCGAGGGGACCTCCACCAATTTAGCCAGCACCGAGAGGACCCCCTCCTCCATTACGACCTCAACCGAGACCTCAACAACCTCCGATACAACCTCCTCCAATACAACCTCCCCCGGTACAGCCACATCCACAGTACCCAGATGGGGGACCTCAACCAGTGCCTATAGAATATTACCCACGGCCTGCGCCGGTCGCCAGACTTCCGGAATTGCCAATGGGGTGGGTAAAACTGGAAGCCACGTTTGACGGAGACCCATCCAAATTAGGATTTTTCCTAGTACAAGCTTTACAATTCTTTAACCGTTGGGGACATTTGTTCGGATATGAAGCCAGCCAGATCGAACACTTGGGGTCTCGCTTACAAGGAAAAGCAGCAGAATGGTATGTGGCCCTTTCCGAATTAGGGGCCCCTGAATTTAACACATTACAAGGTCTTGTAGATGCGCTCCGCGCCCAATACGAAGACTCTTTGGAAGAAAGTAGAGCTCGATCCGAATTACAATCTATTAGACAAGGCAGCACGTCGGCTAGAGACTATGTTACAAAATTCCGACAGCTGGCCGCCAAATGTCCGAGGTGTGAGGAGTCCACCAAAATAATTCTGTTCAAACAGGGCATGAATCCCAGACTATTGGACAGGGCCCTTATGCAAGATAATCCCCCCACACTCTTGGGGTGGATTCAGTTAGCTTGTGAAGTGAAAAATCGTATGCAAGAAGTACACTTGGTCGAACAGCAACAAACCGCTGGGCACCGGTGCTCATCTGTACTTGTGAGAGGGAGCAAGAGTGCTGGATATGCAACTAGAGGAGCGAGAGATGCTAGATGGCAACAAGGATTGTGTCTACAGTGTGGCCAAAGCGGTCACTTTGCGGCACGATGTCCGTTCCGGCCTGTTCAAAGAAATCCGTTCCTACCAAGGCGTCCAGCCCCCACCTCTCAGCCCACGCCAGCCCGCCCGACACCCGCTCCCAGAGTGTCGAGGGGCAGAGGGACTTTCCGCAGAAATCCTCCCGAAAAAGGCTTAGAGCTTGAAGAAATTATGGACTATGATTCAACAGCTCTAATCGGTGAGGAAACCCCCGAAAGTCCTGCCTCAGGAAACGAGATGGATCTGTCGTAAAAGGACCCAAGCGGCAGATCAAAAACCCGTCAGTTCCAATTCCAGAAAGACCTCATGGGTCCATACTATTCATACCAGTAACGTTAGTTAACCCAGAAAGAAAAACACATATTCGTGTGCAAGCCCTCATAGACTCGGGCTGCTCTAGAGACATTATTGCACCAGCCTTAGTAAATGGATTAGTACTCCCTGTAAAAGAACTGGAAACTCCAGTCATTTTTGAACAAATGGATGGCACTAATATGAATCCTGTCACTACCGAAACTATACCTGTCATTACAGGTATGGGACAACATTGGGAGACGAGATCATTTGTAATTAGTACTACAGCAAAGAATTAAAATGGAGTCTCTTTGGTTACAACATATAGGGAAGCATTCTGAACCTGACACCTCCCCCCCATTAGTCTTCATATCTTTAACCATGTGCACAAATTCTTCATTCGGGTTTGAATGCTTGGGTTGGCTTCCCCCCTTTCCACCCAGTGCCTATAACAGGTCCATTTACTTATAATCTTTTGACGTTTATCCTCCCATGTGTCATCAGCAGTTATTTGTACAAATATATCCGCTTGTACACCTTCAAAGACATAATTGTTCCATTTTTCCATTGTCCATTTGTTCTTATCCTTCCATCCCAATGCTATTACAGCCATTCCGGCTAAAATCATGATTTTATATAAATCTTGCTTATTTCTATCTACTCTTTTATTTCCCAATATTCCGGAGACAAGCAAATCCGGAGACCCTATTAACATCTATATTAACTTGAAATAAATCATAAATTACCCTTATAATCTTTTGCCAGTATTCCTTGACAACATTACACTCCCACCACATATGAGCATATATGCCTACTTCTTGGCCACAGTGCCAGCATTTAGGGCTCATTCCTTTAACTATATACGATATCTGAGCCGGTGTTCTATACCATTTCCATATAAATTTCCTGGCCAATTCTTTATCTTTATCCCTTTTAATTTTATTTATACCTTTCATTATTTCTTTAATCGTTTCCTGATGAGATAAACCTTCTTGCTCCCATTTATTCTGTATTATTCTTATCATCCTTTCCTTTTCTCTTATCATTAATTTATATAATGCCCCTGCTAGCCCTTTCTCTTTTATTTGTCTTTTACTTAGTATATCATCCATTTCTGTTTTTACCCCAATTATCTCCTCCACTTTTTCAAATTTAATTAACTCGTATAATCCATGCACCTCCAACCAGTATTGTTTTCCTATTTTCTCCAGCACGTTATTTTTTGCCACTAAAGTTCCACCTTCAACAAACTTATCTTTTAATCTATTAAATCCAAATTCTTCTAATTTCTTCCACCCCCCGGTGTCTGTATAATCCTTATTTATATATTTTAATGGAGTCCGCTTTGAAAGACCCAGCATCCATTTCCTATACCATCTTTTCCAAATACTTAACGCCGATTTCCTTGGACCAATCGCCTTCTTATAAGCCATCTGAACATCCCTATTAAAGATCCCCTCTCTTCCTATTCTATTATTTATCTCATTCTCCATCCTAACCCATTTAACTCTATCCTTATACCCAATCTCTATTAAATATTTCAATTGAAACACCTCATAATACAACTCCAAATTTGGTATCCTCCATCCCATCTCCTCCTGTGATGCATAATTTACTATATCTGGAGTTCTAGCCCTTTTGCTTCCAAAAACCCAGTTTTTGAGCACCTTATTCCAGGTTTTAAACCAATTTGTTCTTATCGGGAGCGCAATTACTTGAAATAAATTTTTTGGCACCAGAAACATCTTAACTGACCTTACCTTACTTAAGATAGACAAGTTCTTATTTTTCCAAGCTCTCATATCTTTCTTAACCTTCCTCAATACTTCTTTATAATTCACATCTGGAATCCTAGTGACATTTTTAATAATATTCACTCCCAAGTATTAAATTTTTTTTCTCCTAGAGTCCATCCTTGTCATTTTTACTATTTCCTTCCTTTCCTCTCCGATTACATCTCAAAATAAAATTTCAGACTTGTCCATATTAACTCCCAATCCAGACTCCTCTTTGAAATCCTTCAAGATAATCAAAAGTTCTCTTACTCCCTCCAGTGGGTTTACCAGTATTAGTAAAATCTCATCTGCATACATATTTATTTTAATTTCCTCCTTACCCTTTTTATATCCTTGTATCCTTACTGAATTTCTTATCCTATCTACCAGGTACTCCATTCCCATCACAAAAAGTAGTGGTGAGAGTGGGCAACCTTGTTTAACACCTCTTTGTATATTGAATTGTTCAGAGACTCCCTCATTCACCCTTACCACTGCCTTCCCCTCTTTATATAATTCTTGAACTGCCCTCAGAAAGTTTTCTCCTATTCCTGCCTTCGTCATAATATTCCATAAAAACGTATGCCTTATAGTATCGAAGGCCTTATATACGTCTAATTTCAGTAAAGCCAATTTCCCTTTTGTCCTACTTGTTAATACGTTTAACACATTTTGTATAGGGTGCCCTATATATCTTCCACTTATGAATCCATATTGGTCTTCTTTGATTATTTTCGGCAGAACCTTTTCCAAGCGTTTTGCCAAAATCTTTGTAAATATTTTAGTCTGAATTCAGTAAGCTGATTGGTCTATATGAACCCACCTCTGTAGGGTCCTTCTGTGGTTTTCCTATCACTACTATCTCTGCTAATTTCCACGTCTCTGGAGCCCTTCCCCCTTCTAAAATACTATTAAATACTTTTTTCATTTCTGGGCCAATAATATAAATTGTTTCTTTATAAAAATCCATAGTAAACCCATCTAATCCCGGGACTTCTTTCTCTTAAATGTTCTTACTGCCTCTTCAATTTCCTCCAAAGAAATTTCTTCATTTAACCCTAGTCTATCATCTTCCTCAACCTTGGTTTCCAAACTTACTCTACTAATGCTTTTATTTTCCTCTTTATATAATGTTTGGTAAAATTCCACAAATTCCTTCCTTATTTCTTTAGAGCTTTCTGTAAGTATTTTCCTTTTAGTCCTAATAGCTTTTACTCTATGCTTATCCCTTCTTTTCTTTAAGTAATTTGCTAACCTCCTAGTTGATCTTATTGACGTTCTCTGAAAATCATTCTTAATCATATTATCTCTCTTCCAAATTGTAAACCAATCTAACTCTCCCAATTCCTGTTTTAATTTTCTTAACTGCCCCTGTCTACTCCTTAAATATTTGCTTTGCTGCTGTTGTTGGAGTGTTTCAATTTCTTTAATTTTCTTCTGCCTTCCCAGATACCATTCCCTCTTAATAAATTTCTCTGTCATTATACAATACCCTCTTATAACCGCTTTAAATGCATCCCACACTATCAGGATCTGTCCCGTACCACAGTTCTCTTTAAAGTACCAGCTACTTTGTTTTCTAATATAGTCCCTATCCCTATCTTTACCCATTATTAAGTTATTATATCTCCATCTCCTACTTTGCTTTCCCCCTTCACATCCTAGCTCCACAAACAATGGGGCATGATCTGAAATCCATATTCCTAAGGTCTGGGCTCTCTTAATCTGAACTTCCTTCCTGTTTGTAATTAGCATATAATCTATATAAGTATAAGTCTTATGTCTATTAGAAAAGAAAGTGGGTTTAGTACCAGTGTTCCCCATCTCAAAAGCATCTTTTAATCCCCATTTATTCAACTTGAGAGAATGATCTGTCTTTAGACTCCAACTGAAATCTCCAGTAACAATTATATTTTCCCCCTCAGCAAAGGCCTGTAATTTATCCAAAGTCTTCCTTATATATTTTTTTGCCCTTTATTCGGCCCATAAATGCTAGCCACTGTAAAGATCTTCTGCATCGTTTTAATTTTTAAAAACACATATCTACCATCATTATCTTTCTTCTGCTTCAAAACCTCGAAATTAAGATTTTTATTACATAATATAGCCACGCCTCTGGCCTTATTCATTGCTTTCGATTCTATTTTTAATCCCCAGTGTTGGGAGGCCAGCAAAGGTTTATTATTTACTTTAGCTCTATACGTCTCCTGAAAACATAATAAATCAACTTTCATTTTCCTTGCCAGCTCCAAAACCCTATAACGCTTAGTGTCTGAAGTCAATCCGTTCACATTGACAGACAAAACTTTTAAAGTACTATCCATCTTCCCATTCTAAGTTCATTCCTTGAATTCTTCCGTGCACATATGTTTTCAACTGATTTGTAACACTTCTCCCCTCCCCCTTCCCACCTGAGCGGGTAGAGATCTCGGCAATGTCTGTCTCATGGTAACCTTGGAGGCCCACGTTCCTCCCCCTTCCCTCTTGGAACCCTTGAAAATACCACACCTTATCTTAACCAAAAACCCTGTCTTATATATCACCGTGTATGCTTTTGCTTCTTACTTATTACTACCCCCCCCAGTTCCTTTCTTTTTTTTCTCCTTCTCTTGCACCGAAGATTCTCCCTGCTCATTTTGTACATCCTCTTCCACACTTAAGAGCTCTTGCTCACTCTGTTCTTGCGCTCCAATGCCCAAGTCTGCCAACATTTTCCTTACTTCTTCTGGGTCCCGAGCCGAATGTTTCCTACTGTCTCTGAACACCAACAGAGTTGCTGGGTATACCCAGGAGAAGAGAATTTTGTCATTCAACAAAGCTTGTGCAAATTGCTGCATACTTCTTCTGGCTTGTAACGTCTCCTGGGAGAAATCCTGTCACACTAACCTTTTGTTCTTTAAACTGTAGGTCTGTCTTCTTCCGCAAAGATTTATAAATCTGATCTCTTATCTTCTCTCTTGCAAATGCCACTGTAACGTCTCTGGGGGCTCCAGCCCCTCTCCTTGGTGTAACTAACCGGTGTGCTCTCTCTATTTCATCTTGCTGAATCTGTATTCCTTGCTCCTTGAGCCAGTTCAACACGACTTCTTCCAAGTCCTTATTCTGAATATCTTCTGTAATTCCAGCAAAGTTTAAGTTTCTTCTGCGTTGTCTATCATTCATCTGGGCGATCCTTTTTATCAAAATCTCAATCTTATCTTCATTCGCCTCAGCTAATTCTTTAGCTTGCTCTGCTGTTTTCTTGACCTTTTCCACAGCCGTCATCAATCGTCTCATCTCTGCCTTTAAATCCTGCATGTCAGCCCTTACATTAGCTTCCAAGCACTGGATCATCTCCCCCAGCTCCTTCATCAACTTCGCCATCTTAATAGGCGTTCGTAAATCAACAGGAGCTTTTGCACATTGAAAAGATATTACCCCAGTCCCAGGGTTAAAAGCAGCTCCTACAGTCTAATTAACTTCTGGGAGGGTGTCTTTCATTATCAGTTTACTTTGTGTTCGTCTTGTTTAGGCTTTTAATTTACGAGTTCCAAGAGTGATGCGAGTGAGCGTCTACCCGGTTCGACGCATGCGTAGATCTGGCTCCCACTTCAACTTAGACCTTGGTTCCCTAATTGTGTTTATAATTTTCAGAAACTTTTGAATGTTGTCTTTGAAAGATGTTTTACCCCCTTAAAAGTTAAGTTTTGTTCGTTACTGTTGATTTAAAAGGCATATTTTCACATTCCAGTAAATGTTTATTTACAAAATTCCTTTACTTTCAGTATGGCTCTGAAAAATACTAATACAAGGTTCTTCTTTTCAGTCTCTCCTCTGCTCCTAGTATCTTTACGAAAGTCACGGCAGTAGTGGTGAGCCACCTCAGAGAAAAAGGGTGTACTGACTGGCTTTTAGTGGGCCAAACCTGAGAGTCCCTATCCCAGCTCACATCTCTGGTTCTTACTGTTTTCACCAACTGGGCCTGATGTTCAATATGGAGAAGCCATTCCTGGTTTCTTGCCAAGAGATATTTGTAGGGGCAGTGTCATATATGCCAGTCTGCATATTTTCCATGAATATATTCTGTGTTCTGTACTGGCCCTCTGAGGGCATGAGAAGTTTCTTATTGATGTTAAAACAGTAGGTTATCTCTCAAGTATTTACTTTTTCTTTCCCTGCTGCTTCCAGAAGTGTCCTTGAAGGCTGCTTGCAGCCAGCTCAAAATGTATCTTTCCTCGGAATGAGATGATTTCATTCTTTGTTCTGTCTAGTCTAAACCTAGCTCTTCCTTGGCAATCCTCCTGGCTAGTTCATGCCCAAAAACTTTAACGGCCCTTATCCTGATGGCAGGAATGTTCCCTATATCTAATATCACCAACCCCAGTTGAGGCTGAGGTTTCGTCTCCTGCATAACAGGTTCTTCAGAGTGTTCCACCCACACTGACAGAAGCTGTACAAGCAGTTTTTCCATTCTGAGACTGATCCACAGATCCCTGTAATGGTGGAACAATACACAGAACCTATTACTGCGACTCCTTTTGGTTCTTTCTAGTTCATGTCTTGATCTACACATATGCTTCTCTGTGGTGATGGGAGGGCCTGTTCTGAGATCACTCAAGTAAAGAGAGCTTGGTCCCATCAAGAATCGTTTATGTGCATCAATCTCCTTGAGCTCAGGGCAATAAGGTATGCTCTTAAAGCTCTGGTCTGGCTCTGGAAAGCAAAAATGTTCAAATATGTACGGTCAATACGACTGCTTTGCATTACTTGAGCAAACAGAGGGGTGTGGCTTCCTTGGACCTCTCCCGGGAATCCTTACTGATATAGTCATGAACTAAACAGCAACAAGTCACTCTCTTTGCCATACACATAGTGGCAAGGACATTATTCTGGCAGATGCACTAAATCAATCCAAATCCCAGAACTACGAATGATCCATCCACATGGACTTCCTTGATCCTGTGTTTGCAATGTGGGGGTGTCCTATCATAGATCTGTTTGCCACAGACCTCAACAGAAATGTGGTTGATATTGTTTATGGGCAGAAAAAGGGAAGGCTTCTCTTAGGGATGCCTTTCAGATTTCATGGTTGGGTACCCTCCTGTATGCTTTTCCCCCTTCCTCTTATGACACTGACACTTAGTAAGATGATGAGGGAAGGTTGCTCTGCAATCAAAATAGTCTCATACTGGATGAGGCATGTCCGGGGTCTGTGTCCCAGCCCCCAGACTTGGTAGGAGGGAACAGCAGGTCACCCGGGCTGATGGACAGACAGAGGGGGCAGCCAGCAGCCAGCAGGTCAACTGGTCAGCCAGCAGACAGCAGGTCAACTGGTCAGCCAGCTGACAGCAGGTCAACCGGTCTGACTGGCAGGCAGAGGGGGCAGCTGGAGGACAGCAGGTCAACCCTTCCCATAGGCAAGGGGAGCCAGAACCTGCCGGTGCCAGGGGCAAGGGGCAAAGGCCCAGGGCCTCAGGAGGCAGGGGGAGACAGAAAGAAGCCAGCGAGTTCCACTCCCCTGAGGAGGGAAGGGGGACTAAGCAAGGCAGAAGGGGGCAAGGGCAGAGGGATTGGGGGCCCAGCAGTCACCCACCCAAAGACCTTACCTGAGGAGGAGAAGCAGCAGCAGCCCCAACAACCCAAAGCCACGCCCCAGCTAGAAAATAGTAGCCTGGCCCAGGAGTTGCCAAAAGCCAAGCCACTCCAGGTGCGGCTACTGGAGGCACTCTGCAGGAAGCCCTGGGCAACCAGCCAAGGAGCCGCAGCTGGACCCACCTTCAGCCATCAGCTCAGCCAGGGAGGCCGGGCTACTAGCCAGGGGACTGCAGCTGGACAGGCCTTCAGCAATCAGCCAAGGCAGGGAGGCTGGGCAGCCAGGGAACAAGGCACAGCTGGTGCTGGTCAGTGGGGCCAGATCAGCTACCCCAGCTGCAACTGCTTGGTGCAGCCCAAGACCAGGCTGGAAGAGGGGTGGGACAGTAGAAGGAAGCCCTATAAAAGCTGGCTGGGAAGAGCCCTGGGGTGGTGGGTGTGAGTGAGGAGTGATGATGTGGAGTGAGAGCAGTAAGATGCAAGGGTGGAGGCTTGGAGGAGAGTTCTGGAAGGAGGAGATGGAGGACGCAGAGGGTGAGCAGGCCAGGTTGAGCAGGCCAGCGAGTGGACTGAGAGGGAGTCTGGGTGAGGTATACCGCCCCTCCTTCCACAGAGCAGGGTCCTGCAGAATCCCTGGCCCCCCTATGACGTCAGGAGCAGACCGCCCAGTGCCACGCCCAGCGGCAGCGGCGGCAGGCCCTGACAAGGCAAGCCTGGTTTGCCACTCTGTTGCAGATGGCGCAGGGCAGAATTTACCATTTTCCTGTAACACCACACCTGCTACAGAACAATATAATTCTATACCATGACCCAGGCACTCAGAAACTAACAACCTGGTTCATTTCCCCCTGGACTGATATTCTCCTCTCCAGTCCAGAAGGTCTTGTTGGAAACTAAGAAACTATCCACCAGGAAATCATACCTAGCCAAATGGAAAAGATTTTTTCTGTGAGCCAAAGACAACAATCTGAACTCTGTCTCTGCCTCATCACTCTCCATTTTATACTATTTGATCCACTTAAAGGACCAAGGTTCAGCTAATTCTTCCATTAAGGTCCACCTGGTGGCCATTCCAGCCTACTATGAAAACGTAAGTGGAAAATCTCTCTTTGCCCAGCTACAATGCAAGTCCTCCTCAGAAGTTTAGCAAACATGTATCCTTCAGCATCCAGGCCAATTCTTCAGTGGAGTCTCTACTTGGTTCTTGATTCAGTCAACCTTTTGAGCCCCTAGCTACCTGCTCCCTTAAGGTTCTGACAGATAAAACAGCTTTCCTGGTGGCTATAACGTCGGCTAGTAGCTGAGTGAATTGCAAGCCCTGAGCCATGACCCTCCTTTCATTAAGATTTTTGCAGATAAGGTGGTCCTCTATCAAAGCCTCCCCTTTCTGCTGAAGGTTGTCTCTACTTTTCACTTAAATCAGACCATTTCCCCCTATTTCTACAATTAACATGGAGAGACTTGTACACTCTCGATATTAAATGTGCTTTGTGCTTCTACTTGGGCAGGACAGTGCCTTTCCAAAAGGACCCTAATCTCATTGTCTCATTTAAAGAGCCCAAGAGTGGTCTGAAGTTACTACACAGACCATTTCAAATTGGAGTTTGGCTCATTAAGGATTGTTATAACCAATCTAAACAACCATTCTTATTGCAGATAAGAGCACCTTCTACAAGAGCTCAATTCACATTGTTAGCCTTCAATTTGGGCATCCCTCTAGTGAACTTCCTCTTTATGCTAGGAATGACGTCATTCCCAGTGTGACACAAAAGCAACAAATGGCACACACAGCCAATTTGATAAAAATTGGCCCCGTACATGATCTGTTGCTTCCACGTTGTGCTAGGAATGACATAGGTCCTGGCATAATGACGAAGTGCACCCAAGCAGGCAAGAGTGTGCTAAGGGTCTCCCAGGCCAATTCGTGAGCCTTTCCCCCACACTGGCAAGGTAAGATGTGGTGGGGGATGAAGTCTGGAAGCAGAGAATCCCCCACCTGCACAAGAGGAATGGGATTCCTAAGTATAGAACATCAAAACACTGTGTGAGTGGGAGAGTTTATTAGAACCAGAGCCCTCCTGAGGTATAAGTCTAAGGTAAAGTAAGGAGGGGCTGAATTTAGGGTCCAAAGCTAAAGGTACAAGGTTTAACAAAAGGATTTAAGGTTTAAAAGGTTTTAAAACAAGCAAACCATTACAAGGAGGATAATCAAAAGATAAGTGAAAATGTTATATAGGGTAAAGAGCCGTGTCCTTACATGAGGGTTGATTCCTTTTTTTAAAAAAAAAAATCTTTGTATGGTATGCCATCCAGATAGAAAAGCTGAAGATGCTTGATTCCGTATAGAATGCCAAAAAGGTTTTCGGCAATGAACTTTTTATTACCCATCTGACTTGGGATTTTTCTTCCAGCTTCACCTTTGAGCAGCAAATTGACAATAATGAGGTGTCCTTGATACATTTTAAAATCAAATAAAGAGTTCTAGACAGTGGTTAATCTTAGCAGTTTGAATGTTTCTTTGTTAGAATAAGGCTTCGTGGGTCTTTCTTTGAACAGAAAGCATTGAAAATACTTGTGCTACTGAATTTAAGCATGCTTGTAGTTGCTTTGTTCAAGCGTGAATAAATATTGTTAAAAAGTCTGTAATGCAGTTGGTAAAGGTATTTCCCTGATAATCACAAAGAAAATCACATCTTGGTTAGGATTTAGTATCTTAAAACACTAGCATCTAAACACCTGTCCTATGATATCATCAGATATTGCCCCAAGAATTTCAGAGTTTGGAATGGTGGAGATTTGGTGACGCTTAAGAGGTCATATAGACAAGATGAAGATCACCAGATTGTTCCATAGAATAAATTAAAAACCATTGCATGGTCTTCCTCCCAGATAGGAACCATCAAACCTCTCCCAACTCCTTTGTGCATCTCTGGACAAACCATTAAACCATTGTTTTTGGAGCAAGACTTCATCTTGTCCCAGGAAATGTTTTGCCCTATAATTGGGCTTCCTAGCCAAATGCTGTGTGTGTGTGTTATGGAACTCATCTATGCACCCTCAAATTTATTTGGGCCTTCTGTTCCCTCTTTTTCTCTCTGTGAAATGCTAGTCATTTTGCTGCCTCCACAGACCTTTTCTCTTCAAGGCTGGTAATTATCGCCCTCCAAGAAACTGCTTTCTCTCCCTTTCCTCACTAATTTCCTCTTAGGCTGTTTTCACATGCACCTGTAAGCCTCCAGAAGATCACGCAAAACTCACGGCACGAGGCCTCTTCCTGGAGCGATTTCCTGGCACAATCCCTTTAATGGAGCGATGACATCAGAAATCGCACCATTAAATGGGATCGTGCTGGGAAATTGCTTCATGCTGTGAATTTTGCGTGATCTTCTGGAGGCTATGGACATGTGAAAACAGCCTTAGTTAGCCTAGCATGTGTGCTGTGTGTATTTGTGTTATTGCCCTTTTATTCCTCTTTTAATAAAAAAAATCCTGTTGAACATCTGCCTTTTGGTTTGAGAGTTCTCTAATCCCTGTAAACATTGGTGGAGATTCCTAGTTACCAGCTCTTGCTTGCCTCCTTAATGCTGATTCCCCCAAATAATTAAAGAGACCTCCTATTTGGGTAACATGAGAGTAGCTAAGTGGAGGAAAGGTGCAGAAATTGCAGGTACTTTTCTCCTGTGGCTTGCAAATTGAAGAGCCTTCTGCTCAGAAAGGGGAGATTTAATCCAACCCAACCTATACAAGCTGAAAAGGAGGTATGATGTCAAGGTATATCTTAAATATGCAGAACAGAATTACTTACAGAAATAATTAAAAACAGCATGCGTAAACATTTAGCAGACTCCAAAGCCTTGTGTTCTTCTAGAGTTAGTATTATTTTAATAAAAATAATAAAGGAAAACTCACCAGTAGAAGAAGATTTTCCAAGGATTTTTTAAAAATTGCTATCATACTAAATACCTAAACTGTATTGATGGATGTGTTCCAGAATCTTTGTTTAGATTCTTAAATATGCAACATGAGTGAGATTTTTTTTGGCCTCTTGGTAGTCATTTATCACACAATATCTAACTTCCTGCTGTTAGTTTTTTCTCTTAAAGGATGCAGTAGGCAATCATCTGATTGCTTAAGTGTGTCTTGTCGTTATTACAAACTGCTTCCTCTTACCTAGGTTTCTAGTACTTTGTCCTTCAAAACTAAGATCAGAATCAAAGTTAAACAGATATTATCAAAAAAGCCCTCTCACATACAGTTGTGAGTTTCAGCTTAAGTACCATATGACATCCCTTCTCTCTTAGTACATGTAATTTATGTTATTGTATTTTTTGCTATTTTACCTTATTTTTTACTTTATTTGCTTAATTTCTATTTCAATGGACTGTAGATATAATTTTTTACTGAGAAACTGCCACAACATAACTGACATGGCTTTTAATATGTGACTGGAGATCCCTAAAAGGGGGGGGGGGAGATTAGCTAGTGCATGAAATTTCCTCCTCCTTGCTGACTGAGTTGAGTTTGGTAGATAAGTAACATCGGACAGTTCTGGGGCAGGAAGTAGGAGGGGATTTCCTCCATCATATATCTTTTTTCCTCATTCTACTTTTATTTTTCTAATATACCCCACCCACCACATCTTTGTACCCAGCTTCTTATACTACTTTGCCATGGAAACTTCATGAGTGACCTTGGGCCAGTCACACACTCTCAGTCTAACTTATCTCACAGGGTTTGGGTCCCCACTGAAGAGAAAAATGGGGTATAAAGGAAGTCAAATATATAAAGCTGTCCTCCTTTATCCAAGAAATGGTGATTAGGTAATGAAAAAATAATGTGAGATGTGTCATTTTATTGAAATTCATATATATTGTCCAAAGCTACTTTGACAAACTTTGCTTTTTATAGTCACAGAAGTCGCATAAGATGTCTACATCTAATATGAAGTATTTCTTTATCTTTATTATTATGAAGACAATTTTGTTTATCTGTACAAGTATTCCTCATTACAAGGAATACACTTTTTGTATAGTTATTACTAATGAATCAATCTCAATATTGTAAAATTTTGTAAAGATGTGACAGTTTTTTTTAAAACACCCATCTTCTGGGCATGCAGCAGGGGCAATCATGGAGGTAGTTATAAATCGCCTGCATTGTGCAGGGGATTGGACTAGATGACCCTAGAGGAACCTTCCAACCCTGTGATTCTATGACCCACATACATGCATGGGCTTTCTCCATTTATCTTTATATGAATTATCAGTTGTAACAAATATGGATATCAGAATGTTTTTTTTAATGCAAATATGTTTTGAATACTACCCCTTCTGCAAGACATTGGTTCTCTTATGCTGATTGTAACACACAGTCATAAAATACGTTTAATGCATTGACTGGTCCATTTATAGTCCAGGAAAGGAAAAAGGAAGCAAGATGCAAGGGGAATATTATTTTATATATAATTATAGATCCCAGTGTGTTTCACTTGTAGCTTTGTCAGCAACCTCTCCAAACTCGCATGTTGACTACTTAAAAAAACATTTCTGCAATGAATGAATGAATGAATGAATGAATGAATGAATGAATGAATGAATGAATGAATGAATGAATGAATGACGTGGCCAGTTATCATCCAAGTTTTGTCAGTGCCATCCTGCAAATGGGCAAGTTCAACAACCACCTGTACACATGCCTTCTCTGTTGTAGTCCCCTCCTAGTGGAATGTCCTGCATTTATTTATTTATTTATTTAATGCAAAGCAAAGAAACAAAAATAAGAAAGACAAAAAACAAAGCCCCAATGCTAGTTACAAAAACAACATTAGTAAAGCTATACATAGGCTTCTATAAAGAATTTCCAAATATCTGAAAATGAATTCATGTGCAATTACCATTTATATGTGATATGTTAAAAGTTTTGAAGTTTGCGTCAATGGCAAAACTTAAGTCACTGATTAGGGAAAAGACATTAGTTACATTTTTGACTGAATGGAAACTGTTTATAGACTTTTTACATGAAATGGATAATAAAGACTTGATGACATCTGCATTTACAAATTAAAAATCATGAACAATAGAAAAAAGAGGTCCCTTATATTTAACTTAGAATAAGTGAGACTCTGAAAATGATCTGTATTTGTGGGGGAGAAAATCAGAACTCAATCTGCAGTTTAGTTTAAGGGTTTCTTTTTCTTTTTTTCATTTGTTTATGTATTGTTGGTGTGTCTTCTTTTTAGAATGTTTTTTTTATCTTCTGTGTTTGTTCTCTGTAGCTTTTATGTTACTGTTTATAGTTTAAATAAAGAAAAATTCCAGTTTAAAAATGTTGATAAGTTTATAAAGTCCTCAGCGCAATGAATTATGGTAAGCAGGCTTTTGTCTTTTCAGTGCTATAATATACATCTTTTAGCAACTCTAAGAGCATTTCCGTTGACCATTAGATTCAAAAGACAGGCAAATTGGTTAATAGTACATTAACATCCTCTAAAAGAAATTTATATTCTAATGCAAAATTAATATAACAACTTCCTTCCAAAAACATTGAATCACTGAACATGTCCAAAGCACATGTTTAAGAGATGCATCTTGTGAATTACACCTCCAACAATTAGATACAGTGCTTAATCCTTTAGTAAAAAGGTGCTGTGGTTTCCAATATACTCTAAATATAATTTTTTGTTGAATAAGTCACAGCTTAAGATCAATAGCAGCAACAGGAATAAGGCTTAAAACTTTATCCCATTGCATTAGCAGAATTGGATGCTCTAGCTTGTTATTCCACTCATCTTTAAGTCTCTGTATCATATTTATTGACCAACATCAAAGATTTATATACAAATATTGTAGTTTTTATTTTCTGTATTGATTCAATAAGAGTTTCCAAAGCTGCTGGGCCATATTTGAATGTTGCAATTGTAAATATTGCTATTCAGCAGAAGTTGGCAAATCATATTTAGATCTCATTTGAGAAAATAACAAAAACTCATCATCATGACCTATTAGTTGATCTAAGGTAAAAATTCCCGTGTCTGTCCAAGCCTTCTGTAAAAAAAAAAAAAAATCCCAATTTTTAGATCTGGATCGAACCGTAATGTTAGTTTAGTGTATGAGTATAGGTCAAATTGATATTGTCAAGATTTAATATGCAGTACTTCTCTAGCTGCACAGATTGCAGGAGGAACATAATCTATTTTAACATAAATCGGCCCTAATGCATTCCACATTAAAAAGTGGCTCTATAAAAGAAGCCTCCAAAAGAGCCCAAGATAGATAGTCCATCTGAGAAGAGCAATCTCAATAATTTATACAAACATGACTGATGATAAGCACTAACATTTGGGCCCTTTTCGCACTTACGGTTTAAACCGCCATTTATGAGCATTTGCCCCGATCGCAGTGGCTTCGGCATTGCACCTGTTCATTTCACACTGTCCACTGCAATTTCGATTTGGTGTCTGTGGTTCATTTCAAAACCTCGGTGCAATTTTGGGCTTTTGGGGCCTTGCAGTTCACGTCACACTTTTTTAAAAAAAAATCAGCATGCGTAGTAACGTTGCAATGTTGGAACCCTTCCCCTCTTTTTGCTAATTGGGCTGTCCCCTGCCCACCGGAGAGGCAATTGGTGGCAGAGTTCTGGGGGAAAACATGTACCACTCTCATTTTTTAAAATCAAGCCAGGAAAGGGTTAAAATGCTGCCGATTAATCTCCTCCCAGGAAGCAGAGGCTTGTTTCCAAAGGGCTGTGCAAAATGCTTGGGTTTTTTCCCCCTCTTTGGCAAAGTCTGAAACATGCCTGGGAGGGAGGGAAAAGCAGCCATTTAATCCTTTCCTGGCTTTTAAAGCCAGGAAGAAAGTGCAGGAACATTACAGCGTTGCAACCCATTCTTGTCTTTAAAAAAAAAAGAATGTGTGTGCATACCCTAAGGGAGGAAGGAGAAAGCAGCTATTTAACACTTTCCTTGATTTTAAAGCGAGCAGGGAATTAGCAGCAAGCTTAGGAATCATTCCTGGCTTTTGAAAAAAAAAATAAAACAGCATGCATACCGGGAGGAAGGAAACCAACGAAAAAGCAGCCTTATGACCCTCAGCTCGCTTTACTAAAAAAAATGGTGGACAAGGAGTTCAGAGAGCTGAGGAGGGTGGGAGTGGTTAATTCTGCACAAACCAATCAGCTCCCAGGGGAAAGGAGAGGGGGGGGAGAGAAGCAAAAAGGAGGCAAGTGTTCACATTAGCAAAATGCAGGCCAGGTGCCAGTCGGCAGCGAACTTAAAAAAACATCGGGGTATGTCCGCAGGGGGAAAAATCGGGGATACAGCGGACAAAAAGCGGGACTGCATCCCATGACTGCTTTTAAGTGTGAAAACCTTGCAAACATGGGATGTGGAACAGGTACAAACACGCTCTAAAAACCGAGTGCGAAATGTACCTTGGAAAGCCAAATCCTCCTTCATTAATTGAATGTTACATCCTCTTTAAAGAAAGCTTAGGTGGTGTTGAACTCCACATAAATTTCTGAAACACTAATTTTATGAATATATTTACAAGGAATATTAAAAGGATTGTACGTATAATATATAATTTGAAGTACAATGTTCCTTTTGAGTGTATTTACTTTACTCAATAATGACATCTATCGAAATTGAAGGATATATCCATAATCAATATATTAAATTTAAATGAAATCATGTCCTTAATATTCTTTGGGATCAGTATTCCAATATAATTAATTGCATCTGGGCACCATCAAAAATATCCCTCAGTAATTATACTCTGTGATATATTGTCTCCCAGTGGCATCAATTCTGATTTTGTCCAATTAATTGAATAGCCTGATGATGTTGCTCTCAGTTTTACTGATACACTTAAACCCCCTCAACACATTAAGGTGTGTATCCAAGAGCGGGCTTCTGCATATACTACTACAGCAAGCTACAAGTGTGATTGGTGGGAAGGTCAGATGGACAGTTGAGAGGTAAGATATATGAAAAAAGTCTGGTGAAGGAAACATCTGAGGAAGTGTTGCTAATGGTACATCCTAAGCAGAGTGACATCCTTCTGTTGAGGTCAAAGGGCACACAAAGATGTAACTCTGTAGGGCGTAGTATGGCACTGCTAGTATCAGGGATACAAATGCCAGGCAAGGTTTCAAAATGGTGATATAGAAGTCTTGGGGATAGGGGTTATAGTTTAGAGTCAGTGGTGCATTTTTCTGCTTTATTCCCTGTGCTTGGTTTGCTTTATAATTTGAGAACTATAAAATTACTTAATTTTTTAAAAAAATGACTCAGTCCATATGCTGAATTACTTAATGCTATCAATTAGCATGAATAAAAATGAATACTTTGGGTAAATGAAGTAAAAGCTCATGTAGTGGTAGTTCACACTGACAGACTTCCATGTGCAGTAGCAACATCTACATTCAGCCTATAAAGGTGGCCATGAGTTTCTTCCTTTGCAGCATTAGCTGTTACTGTGGCAAGGCCATATTATGGAAAACAAGTGTTTTCTACTAGCTAATTTTCTTTAATTGTGAAGTTACACATTATTATATCTCAAAGGAGGAGATGTAAGGACTGCCGTTCAGCTGAACTATTTCACTACTTTGAGTTTTCTCTGTTCTCTGCCCAAAGAAGAGAATGTATAATATAGCCAAGGTGAAATTGATCTAAAATAAATATAGTATAATAAGATAGTCCTTCCTAGCTGACATGGCCTCATCTAAGTATATCAACTAAAATTTGCCTCAAACTAATACATTCCTTATACCTGTTTCTTTGAAATGCTAATGAACTTGCCATCTACTGTAGCTTGACCTCTTCTTCTCCTGTCCATTTGGATTCCTGAATATTTGCACTTAACCATTCCTGCTTTAGCTACTCTGTGCCTCATTAAATTTTCAAGAGACTTAGAATAGGGCCAATGGGAGCAAGATCTCTTGGATCACAGCCCAGATTCTTATCCTTAATTGTATTCCTTATTTAAACGTGAGCTACCTTTACCTACTTCACTCTTAGAAAGAGTCACTATAGTCTACTTAAGGGCAACTAGTACTGGGGTCAAATTAAGTAAGTGAAAGATCCATGAACAGTCTTACCAACATTTTGTTTTAATAAAAGCCAGCTGCAGGACTCTGCTAGTTTCTGCAAGCAGGAGGCTTGTGTGACCTTTTACTTCCTCCTATTATTTATCACCTCCTTGCCATCTTCCTCCAAAGAGCTCAGTGTGGTAGGCATGATTTCTTGACCATTATCTTCACAATTACTTTGTGAGGTGGGTTAGAGAATGATTGGTAAAATGACACTGGTTCTCTATAGAGAATCTACTTGGTCTGCCCTTCCTTAGATATACCGTGTCATCATGAGAAGGTTTAAAGCTTCTTCCATGCTTCTTTTCTACTCCCATTTATAGTCTCCAAGTCTGTTTTTCATTTTAAATGAGAAAAACAAGGCTGTATGTATTTCTTTTATATTGTGATGTTTGCTAATAGGCCTCTTTCTCTTTATATCCTCCATCTTGTGGCCATTATCCATTTATTCAGTGTTCAGTATCACTTTTATGCTTTAGAATGGAACTAGTCTTTACCTAAGGTTGCCATCTTCCAGATGGAGCCTGGAGATTTCCCAGAATTACAGCTGATTTCCAGAATACAGTTTCCCTGAAGAAAATGGCCACTTTGGAGGGTGGACTATATGACATTATGCCCTAATGAGGTCCCTCCCCTCCCCAAACCCTTCCCTTTCCAAGATCCACCTCCCAAATCTACAGGAATTTCCAAATCTGGAGCTAACAACCCTAGGACTTTACCTAATATTTTTCTTCTTTTGTCCAATTTCAGCTAATTTATTTGTAATCTCTTAGTACATGAATGTCCATTTTGATAAAACATAGCACTGCCCAAACTGGTCTTTTCTCTCCAATTTTCAGTCTTTCTCCTCAATTTTTGAACCTTGATGTAGTCTATATGTATCCTTTCACTTTCTGTTTATGACTAGGATCTTAGATATACTGCTTTTTAAATTATTCAATATTTCTATACTTTTCTATGTTATTTTTTCTAACACTGACTGTCCAGATTTTAGTTCATTATTTTAATATATCCTACTCAGACTACTGCTATGTTCTTTTTGTTAGTCTTTCTGCTTGTACTTTTATGCTATCATACTTTTTCTTGAAGTCTGCTACCTATGTGCTATCTTCCGGTGATGTTCATGTCATATCTTTACCTTGTTCTGATCTTTTCTCTGACATGATTTTTCATAAAGTTTTTTTTTATGAAAAAGGGCTTTGTAGTAAGTGTAGCAAATGTATAAACATGCTTAAGTTATTATCTTTATTCGACTTCCGGTTTGGGATTCATGGAGGTCTAACGCAGCTCCATTTGCGGAGCTGACCGGACTGCCGTTTTAACCGGCCGGAGGGGTGAAAATAACCCGCGGCCGACTGCTCTCAGGCGGGGAGCAGGCAAAGAACGCTCAAGACCCTAGGGTGAGCTAGATCTCGGACGAGGGGGGGCTCTACTCAATGAGTCTCCCCCCCGATCCTTGAGGTCCCACCTTGCGACGGGTCGGCTATAATCTCTGCGGCAGTTTTGGGGCCAATTCGGCTGGCATAGGACCTACATACCCAAGCTTCGATCGGGGAGGGAAGTCGAGAGGAGAATTCAAGATCGAAACAGCGATTACAACCCGAGAAAGTTGAAGAGAAGGTAAAGATCGCTATCTCTTGAAACGGGACAGATTGACAAAAACAGAGAGGAAAGAAAGTAGATTTTTAAACTGCAACAGACTAGTGAAAAGGAGGTGAAGACTCGGCAGGAGTTGTATTTTAAAAGAGACTAAATTTAAAGAAGTTATTATAAAAATCGGACTATTGTTTTGAATACCTGTGGTTTTGGAGCTGTGGGAAAAAGGCACCATCGCGAGACCTGCTGTGGGAAGACGGGAGACAGGAAGTGCATAACAACAATAGAGTGGCTGGAGAGAAGCGGCCCTTGCCGACGGACAGGAAGTAGGGAATCGCCATTTTTGAAAGGGGAAGGGTCGCGGCTTCAGCGGAAGAGGAAGTAGGCCATTTTGGATTACAACAACATAGAGAAACCATAGAGAAAAGACGCCCGACATTTTGGATACTTAAAAATTTAATTTTGGCAAAGATTGGGACATTTGAAAAAAAGGAAAACGTTTAATTATACGCCACGGAGCTAAGGAAGAGAGCAGATTCGTGGGAGCGAGCTAAAGCAAGCCCCACGATGTCGAAAAAAGAGTGGCAATCGGCAATAGAAAATCTGGACAAAAAACTTGTAGACATGATGAAAGAACTTAAGGACACGAAATTGGAGCTTATTAAAGAGGTCAAAGAAGTTACACAGACAGTAAAGTCGGAGCTGTCAGAAGTGAAAAAAGGCGTGGAAACGATTAGTAGTGAATTACAAGGAACGCAGCAGAGAGTTAAAACAGTAGAAGACGCGATGGAGAATTTAATAGACACGCAACAAACAGAGATGAGACTGGTGAAGGGGAGGATGTCAGTTGCAGAAACTAAACACATGGAGAAGCAGCTTCGTTTTCGTGGTCTGCCAGAAGTGGAAGGGAAGTCAGCGCAAGAACAGATGACTGAGGTGTTGGCTGAATACCTGGGGAAGGAGGAGGAGGAAATTGTGGCTATCCTAGATGTGGCGTACCGTGTGAACTCGAGAATTGCAACCCAGAGGAAAGTACCAAGGGATGTGATTGTGCAGTTTACAACTAGAAACATGAAAGAGAGGATTGTGACAAAACAATTTCAAGATCCATTGGAGATTGATGGCAAGACGATTATCATAATGAAGGAACTGCCCAGATCAGTGTTATTGGACAGGAAAAAATATAAAGTGCTAATTCAGACTTTGAAGGACATGAATATCAGGTACAGATGGGAGTTACCGGAAGGAGTGTCCTTTGAGTTTGGAGGGGCAAAAAAACGCATCAGATCTGAGCGGGAGATGGAGAGATTTATTAAGGACAATGAAAAAGACTTACCAACAAAACCATGAATATGGAGTGTAAAGTATTATCTTGGAATGTAAATGGACTAAACTCACCGAACAAGAGGAAAAATATTTTTCATTGGCTACTAAAACAAAAATGTGATATTGTTTGTTTGCAGGAGACCCATATCAGGAAACAGGATGTAAAATATTTAAAATCTGGAAAATTGGGCAAAGAATTTGTAGCGGCCTCCAACAAGAAAAAAAGAGGAGTGGTGTTGTACATAAAAGAGGAGCTGCAGCCAAAATTTGTTATGAGAGATGTGGAAGCTAGATTTGTAGCAGTGGAATGCAATTGGAATTTAAAGAGAGTGTTGGTAGTCGGACTTTATGCACCTAATGGTGCAAAGGAAAGCTTCTTTGAGGATTTAAGGAAGCATTTAGACGATCTTGTATATGACCAGATAATTCTTGCTGGAGACTTCAATGGAGTGACAGATTTGGAACTAGACAAAAAGACTACAACAGCACAAAAGAAAAGAGGACTATTGCCAAAGCTTTTTTTTGAGTTGATTCAACAAGAGACTCTCGAAGACGTATGGAGGAGAGAATATCCTAAAACCAGACAGTTTACTTTTTATTCTGCAAGGCATCTTACATTATCAAGAATTGATATGATCTGGGCCTCAAAGGACTTAGCGTTATGGACTAAGGAGGTAGAAATAATGCCGATGGCAGGCTCAGATCACAACCCAATTATGTGGAAATTTGGAAAAAGGAGAAAAAGGAAAGCCTGGAGAATAAATGAGGACTTGTTACAGGAAAGTGAGAATATGGAAATATTGAGAAGAGAGACAAAGTTTTTCATACAATACAACGTGAATAAAGAAGTACCAACCAGCAAAGTTTGGGACGCGTACAAGGCGGTTGTAAGGGGCATACTAATGGACTTAAATGGCAGAGCAAGGAAAAAGAAAGAGGAGAAAAGACAAGAGATTGAGGAGAAAATAAAAGCCAAAGAAGCACAGTTAAAAAAGAGACCAGGAAAAAAGAAAATACACCAGGAAATCAAAATTCTTCAAGAACAGCTAACAGCAATGAGTAATAAAGAATTGGAGTGGAACCTTAAAAGACTGAATCAAAAAGCGTTTGAGGGCGCTAATAAACCTGGGAAATATTTGGCATGGCAATTGAAGAAGAAAAGGGAAAAGAAAATAATAAATAAAATCTGTGAAGAAAATAAAACGTACCTGGAGCAGACTACCATTAGTAGAGCCTTTTATAAATTCTATGCTAAGCTGTATAATAAAAAAGAAGTAAACAAAGAATCAATAGCATCATATTTGGAGAAAACTAAACTTCCAGAAATCTCGGAAGCTTGGAGAAATAAGTTGAACAGTGAAGTAACTGATGAGGAAATAAGTAAGGCAATACAATCCGCAAATCTAGGAAAGGCGCCAGGGCCAGATGGACTTACGGCTAAATTTTATAAGACAATGGCCAATGAACTGGCACCATTCCTAAAAGAGGTGATGAATGGAGTTTTTAGGGATCAAAGGATTCCAGACACTTGGAGTGAAGCGAATATATCATTGATCCCAAAAGAGGGCCAAGATCTGACTAACGTGAAAAATTACAGACCTATATCATTACTTAACAACGATTATAAAATTTTTGCGAAGATATTGGCGGAGAGACTGAAGGGGTGGCTCTCGGAAGTCATAGAGGAGGAACAAGCAGGCTTTTTGCCAGACAGACAAATAAGAGACAATTTAAGGACAGTGATCAATGCTATTGAATACTATGACAAGCGTTGTGATAAAGAGGTTGGTTTCTTCTTTGTAGACACTGAAAAAGCGTTTGACAATTTAAACTGGGACTTTTTGTTTGCCACTATGGAAAAGCTACAATTGGGAGAAAGATTCATCAGAGCAATTAAAGAAATTTATAGAGACCAGACTGCAGCAATTGTAGTGAATGATGAACTGACCAAGAAATTGACGATTAGTAAAGGAACAAGACAAGGTTGCCCGCTATCTCCATTGTTGTTCATTTTAGTATTGGAGATTCTGATGATACAAATACGACAAGATGAGGAAATACGAGGAATAAAAATAAAGGACTATTCATATAAGGTCAGAGCATTTGCAGATGACATAATGTTAATTGTAGAAGATCCATTGGAGAACATGCCAAAAGTGATAGATAAGATCAAGGAGTTTGGTGACTTGGCAGGTTTTTTTATTAACAAAAAGAAGTCAAAGATATTATGCAAAAACATGACTAAGCAGAAACAACAATTGTTAATGGAAACAACGGATTGTGAAGTAACTAGTAAGGTGAAATACTTGGGAGTTGAGCTGACTGCAAAAAATATAGATTTGTTCAAGAATAATTATGAAAAATTATGGACTCAGATAGAGAGAGACCTGATCAAATGGAATAGATTGAACTTGTCATGGTTGGGCAGGATTGCAGCAGTTAAGATGAATGTGCTACCAAGAGTAATGTTTTTGCTACAGACAATACCAATCATCAGAGACTCTAAACAATTTGAAAAATGGCAGAGGAAAATATCAGATTTTGTTTGGGCAGGCAAGAAGCCTCGAGTGAAAGTGAAAGTTTTACAAGATGCAAAGGAAAGAGGCGGAATGCAACTGCCCAATCTGAGACTTTATCATGATGCAATCTGCCTAGTTTGGTTGAAAGAATGGATGACATTAAAGAACAAGAAACTATTAGCCCTAGAGGGATATAAAAAAATATTTGGATGGCATGCATATTTATGGCATGACAAAGTAAAGGTCAACTCGATGTTCCTGCATCACTTTGTTCGGAGAAGTCTATACATAATCTGGAAGAAGTACAGAATTTATCTACAAGAAGGAACCCCTTTGTGGGTGGTTCCATATGAGGTGATAGACCCGAGAGCTGTTGATAATGAACAACAATGTTTAACGTATAAAGAAATAACTAAAACTGAAGCATCCAAACTTAGAATAAAGACACAAGAGGAACTATCACCTAACTACGATTGGTTCCAGTATAGACAGATCAGAGACTTATATAATTCGGACTCTGTAAAGGGAGGTATACGAATAGAGAATTCGGAACTAGAGCAGACCCTTCTTAAAGAAGACAAGAAAAGAATATCCAAGGTATACCAAGTACTGTTGAAATGGTATACTGAGGATGAGATAGTTAAAACACAGATGGTGAAATGGGCTATAAATTTCAATAAAGAAATAACAATGGAGGCATGGGAATACTTGTGGAAAACTACAATGAAGACAACGACATGTACTAATATTAAAGAGAACATTTACAAAATGATCTATCGTTGGTACATGACACCAAAGAAGATTGCGCTAGGGAACTTGAACACTTCTAATAAATGCTGGAAATGTAGGAAGCATGAGGGCTCCCTCTATCACATGTGGTGGTCGTGTGAGGTAGCTAGGCAGTTCTGGGGGGAAATAATAAGAGAAATGAGTGAAATTTTACAGTTTCAAATAAATAAGAACCCAGAACTCCTGCTGCTAAACTTGGGAATGGAGGGAATTCCAGCCCATCATAGGACGTTGATATTTTATATGACTGCAGAAGCTAGACTTTTGTATGCGCAGAAATGGAAAGTACAAGAAGTGCCAACTATTGAAGATTGGATCTACAAATTGTTGTATATGGCTGAAATGGACAAGATGACAAGAAAACTGAGAGATCTGGACTCAGGGCAGTTTAACACAGACTGGGAGAAGCTGAAACAATATCTGGAGAAGAAGTGGGAGGTGGGAGGAAAACTGTGGCAGTTTGAGAACTACTGAAGTATAATAAAAGTATAAAAGAGAGGGGTGACTTTACCGGGGAAGGAAGAGAAATGTGAATTTATAAGCAGTTAGATTAATTGATTGAGATATATATAGATATGTAAAGGTTAATTGATAGAATATTGATAGAGAATAATTAATGGTAAGGTTTAAACATGAGGATTGAGTAATTAACAATATTTTCTTTCTTTGATAAGATTTATATGCACCAAACTGAATGCATAGAAGAGTTAAATTGATTGATTATGTGATGAGTTATATAGAATTACCATAAAAAGATGAAATGAGTAATATATAGAGAACAAATCAAATTGTTTGATTTAAATGTGGGAAATTTTTATGGTTTATGATATATAGGTTTATGATATATAGAAATATTCAAAGCTGGAAAATGGGATAAATTGTTTATCTAAAGACGTACAGTTTGGGTGTATAATAAGTAAAGGAGTTAAAGATGTACTGCTTAATATAATGGAGAATGTATATTTGTTTTAGACAGAGGAATTTAATAGAAGTAAGGGAAAAGGGACAGAGGGTGGGAAAGCTGTTGGAAGTCAACAAAAGGGGGGGAAAGGGAGGGGGTTAGAAACGAAAAATTAGGGGAAAATTGAATGTAATGTAAAAATAATAATGTTCTAACCCAATAAAAAACTTTAAAAAAAAAAGTTATTATCTTTATTCTCTATCTGGATTCCTTTTTTACTATGCAGGCTCCCTATCATTTTAATGCTCTTGAATATGCAGCTCTCCTTTATTATTGTATACAAATATTTTTAAGGCAGTCTGCCTTTTCTGATTGTTCCTTCTTTCTGTTTTTCATTTTTCCTCATTAATGTTTCTTGTATTTACAGTGTAAGGCTGTGATGAGAGCCTCTTGTTACTGGGTATTGTTCTGAGAACCTCGTTTAGGCAAGCCAGGCTATCCTTTGGTGGACTGAACCTGGAAACAGCCACACTGATCCTTGCAACCCCAGCTGGAAGGAAGAGACAGACACAGACTTGGAATAAAGGGCCGTTTATTAAAATGACCATAAAGGTAATGCACGGCAAGAGCTAACTAAGCGGTACAGGTCAAGCCCTGGGGTCAGCACACTGACCACCGCCTTGCCTGTCTGGGCGAGCCCCAATGCCCCGGGTGTAGGCCATCTCAGGAATGGCTGCAACCCGGCCAGCTAGGCCCTCGGATCCCCACTCAAGCACGTGTTGCGCCCCAGCCGCCCAAGCATGAGGTTAGGCCTTGTTCCCGGGGATCCACTCAGGCGTCTGCCCTCCCTGACGGTAGCCGCCCAAGCATACCGCCCTAATGACAGACCCTGTTCCCCAACCTTGGGGAATGCCACAGGGGCTCACCGGCCCGCACCCTATTCCCAAAATCTCCTGCCAACTACTAACGAAACAGCACAACCCAACAATAACTCAGAACACTGCAATTAGTGCAAGGTAGGCGAAAAAAACCCCTTCCCAAAAGCCAATCAGGGAAAAGAGGGAAAAATTCCTACCTGGCTCTGAACCCAGCAGCCGGCTATTCCTGCACTAAAAACAGGGTGAGGTGGGTGGGCCGAGCGCTCGAAGAGACTGCAGCTGGAGAGAGCGGAACCGCCTGGATCAGGCTCTTGGCTCCGCCCCCCAGCTAAGCCCAGGATGCCTGGGAAGGGAGCCTGTCTCCTTTCCTCCAGGGCGGGGCCGCAAAGGACGGCTCCCAGCTTGAGCGGCATTCTGCCGCGCTGGGAGAGCCGCATTGCAACCCCAGCTGGAAGGAAGAGACAGACACAGACTTGGAATAAAGGGCCGTTTATTAAAATGACCATAAAGGTAATGCACGGCAAGAGCTAACTAAGCGGTACAGGTCAAGCCCTGGGGTCAGCACACTGACCACCGCCTTGCCTGTCTGGGCGAGCCCCAATGCCCCGGGTGTAGGCCATCTCAGGAATGGCTGCAACCCGGCCAGCTAGGCCCTCGGATCCCCACTCAAGCACCTGTTGCGCCCCAGCCGCCCAAGCATGAGGTTAGGCCTTGTTCCCGGGGATCCACTCAGGCGTCTGCCCTCCCTGACAGTAGCCGCCCAAGCATACCGCCCTAATGACAGACCCTGTTCCCCAACCTTGGGGAATGCCACAGGGGCTCACCGGCCCGCACCCTATTCCCAAAATCTCCTGCCACCGCAAGGGTCAAGCCTCTGCTTAGACCCTCGCGCCCCACAGGTGGCCTAGAGCCACCCAAAGCCCTTGCCGTAGGTCATCTAGGAATATATCATTGCCCTCAGGTGACAGATGGACACCATCTCCTCTGTAGAGGTGGACAAATTCGGCCCTAATCTTGGGGTGTGGCAAATAAATACCCAAGCCTTGCCCCAAAGACCTCTTAATGGCGTGGTTAGCCTTATGTCAGGCCCTCTCTATTGCCCTGGTGTCAAAGGCCTCCCACCAAACCCGTCGTTGTAGCATCTCTGACCATACTATAAGCACACTCGGCCGTCGGCTGCTTATGTATTCAAGGTCCTCAGCTACCTGCATCGACAGGGCCTTGCCCTGTACCAGCCCAAGGTCATTACCACCCAGGTGAATGACCACAATGTGTGGGGGAGGACCTTTCCGTCCCCTAAACAGGAGAGGCAGCAGGCCGGGCCATCTGAGACCACGCCTGCCCTGCCAATCCACCGTGGCCACAGCGCACAGGCCCAGCTGGGATCCAAACTGTGTTCTCTTGGCTTGATTGGCCGCCCAGAACACCATGCTGTGGCCACAAATCAGGATTCTCTTCCTCTCCTGGCCCGACACGGCACCTGAGGAAAGAACAATTAGTTTGCCATTTAGAACTGATGTAGGGGCCGGACATAGGACCGAAATGCCTTTGACTGCCACCTGCCCACTCTCTGAATTGCCCGCTGAGGGTATCCTATAGAAGCTGCTGTGGAGGCCGCACCAATCCGGAAGGAGTGCGTTCTGAATTTGACCCCCGACAAGCCAATTTTCTTAAGTGCCCTCTCTGTCACGCCCAAAACTGATATTTAGTCAGTGGGGCCTGATCTTCACGGCGGAACAAGCCCCCTTGGGCATCCCCACAAAGCGTGACATATTCCTTGAGGGCCTTCACAGGGCACAGCTCCTGCTTAGAGCAGGGGCCCAAAAGCAAGGTGGTCCCCTGCTGCTGCTGGTCTGTCTTGGACCTTCTAATCCCAATGGATGATACAGTGTAGTTGCCCGCCACCCCAGTGCCCAACCAGCCTGCTCAATTAAACCGCTCAATTACTCTAGTCCCAAAAGGCCCTGAAGCCCTGGCCTGTATTGTGCACTGCAGGTGCCAGCCGCCTCCAACAGCCTCCAAGAGCTGACCGCTATCACCGCTTTCCAACTGCCTCCACTGCCGCCATCAATGCTTGTTCAGCACACATTCCTCCCTTCAGCTTCACCACTCAAAGGAGGGCAGAGCAAAGAGCTCTTGTTTCATCGAGCGCTCGAAGAGACTGCAGCTGGAGAGAGCGGAACCGCCTGGATCAGGCTCTTGGCTCCGCCCCCCAGCTAAGCCCAGGATGCCTGGGAAGGGAGCCTGTCTCCTTTCCTCCAGGGCGGGGCCGCAAAGGACGGCTCCCAGCTTGAGCGGCATTCTGCCGCGCTGGGAGAGCCGCATTGCAACCCCAGCTGGAAGGAAGAGACAGACACAGACTTGGAATAAAGGGCCGTTTATTAAAATGACCATAAAGGTAATGCACGGCAAGAGCTAACTAAGCGGTACAGGTCAAGCCCTGGGGTCAGCACACTGACCACCGCCTTGCCTGTCTGGGCGAGCCCCAATGCCCCGGGTGTAGGCCATCTCAGGAATGGCTGCAACCCGGCCAGCTAGGCCCTCGGATCCCCACTCAAGCACCTGTTGCGCCCCAGCCGCCCAAGCATGAGGTTAGGCCTTGTTCCCGGGGATCCACTCAGGCGTCTGCCCTCCCTGACAGTAGCCGCCCAAGCATACCGCCCTAATGACAGACCCTGTTCCCCAACCTTGGGGAATGCCACAGGGGCTCACCGGCCCGCACCCTATTCCCAAAATCTCCTGCCACCGCAAGGGTCAAGCCTCTGCTTAGACCCTCGCGCCCCACAGGTGGCCTAGAGCCGCCCAAAGCCCTTGCCGTAGGTCATCTAGGAATATATCATTGCCCTCAGGTGACAGATGGACACCATCTCCTCTGTAGAGGTGGACAAATTCGGCCCTAATCTTGGGGTGTGGCAAATAAATACCCAAGCCTTGCCCCAAAGACCTCTTAATGGCGTGGTTAGCCTTATGTCAGGCCCTCTCTATTGCCCTGGTGTCAAAGGCCTCCCACCAAACCCGTCGTTGTAGCATCTCTGACCATACTATAAGCACACTCGGCCGTCGGCTGCTTATGTATTCAAGGTCCTCAGCTACCTGCATCGACAGGGCCTTGCCCTGTACCAGCCCAAGGTCATTACCACCCAGGTGAATGACCACAATGTGTGGGGGAGGACCTTTCCGTCCCCTAAACAGGAGAGGCAGCAGGCCGGGCCATCTGAGACCACGCCTGCCCTGCCAATCCACCGTGGCCACAGCGCACAGGCCCAGCTGGGATCCAAACTGTGTTCTCTTGGCTTGATTGGCCGCCCAGAACACCATGCTGTGGCCACAAATCAGGATTCTCTTCCTCTCCTGGCCCGACACGGCACCTGAGGAAAGAACAATTAGTTTGCCATTTAGAACTGATGTAGGGGCCGGACATAGGACCGAAATGCCTTTGACTGCCACCTGCCCACTCTCTGAATTGCCCGCTGAGGGTATCCTATAGAAGCTGCTGTGGAGGCCGCACCAATCCGGAAGGAGTGCGTTCTGAATTTGACCCCCGACAAGCCAATTTTCTTAAGTGCCCTCTCTGTCACGCCCAAAACTGATATTTAGTCAGTGGGGCCTGATCTTCACGGCGGAACAAGCCCCCTTGGGCATCCCCACAAAGCGTGACATATTCCTTGAGGGCCTTCACAGGGCACAGCTCCTGCTTAGAGCAGGGGCCCAAAAGCAAGGTGGTCCCCTGCTGCTGCTGGTCTGTCTTGGACCTTCTAATCCCAATGGATGATACAGTGTAGTTGCCCGCCACCCCAGTGCCCAACCAGCCTGCTCAATTAAACCGCTCAATTACTCTAGTCCCAAAAGGCCCTGAAGCCCTGGCCTGTATTGTGCACTGCAGGTGCCAGCCGCCTCCAACAGCCTCCAAGAGCTGACCGCTATCACCGCTTTCCAACTGCCTCCACTGCCGCCATCAATGCTTGTTCAGCACACATTCCTCCCTTCAGCTTCACCACTCAAAGGAGGGCAGAGCAAAGAGCTCTTGTTTCATCGAGCGCTCGAAGAGACTGCAGCTGGAGAGAGCGGAGCCGCTTGGATCAGGCTCTTGGCTCCGCCCCCCAGCTAAGCCCAGGATGCCTGGGAAGGGAGCCTGTCTCCTTTCCTCCAGGGCGGGGCCGCAAAGGACGGCTCCCAGCTTGAGCGGCATTCTGCCGCGCTGGGAGAGCCGCATTATTACCAGAAGAGCTTTTATATTTTTAACGTGCACAGGCTCTGGGAAACACCAACCACAGAAGCAAGGAGCAAACTGCAACACAGCCTTTTATGTACATAGGCAACAAAAGTGCAGGGAGAACCAATAGAGAACAAAGGCGGGAACAGAGGTCCAATCAAAAACTCACAACACAGCTTATCTCTAAATATGGAGAGTGGGGTGAGTGAACATTATCCATAATATTGCTGCTTTACCTGAGAGCCTGGCACATCTAATATGGGATTGTTTGCTAATTTACCCAGGACCAAGTGCTTGCAACTTACTTTTGCATTCAAGGCTCCACAAAATTCTCAGGACAGTATGCTGAGAATTTCAGCAGAACACAATCACCAGGCAAACTTACTGCTTATCTTTGCTTACATGTGGAGTGAAGTCTAGGTTGAATTCCCTGAATATTTTTCTTGGATGTCCATTTTGAGTATCATCTGACAACATTCGCAGTTGTGCAGTAGCCACTTGTACTACAGACTTCCATCAAAACTATCTGTGAGGAGATATTTAGTGTGCAGTTGAGCTCAAATTGCAAATTGAGCCACATTTATACTGACATTTATCTATGGTACAAATGCTTTCCTGATCACAGATAGTAAGGCTATTAAAAGATTGATGCAGAGTATGTCATGTACAAATCTTTTATGTTGCATAGGTTTAAAGATGTTAAATAGAAGTGAGTTTTCAAGTAAACATTTGATAGTTTATTTTGCAAAACAAATAGAAAGCACCCAGTTTTCCATTAAAGTCACTCGTGTACACCCTTAACCTTTTGGGAGCTCTGAATTTTGTATCATGCCTACCTACCCTACAATAACAATAAAATATTGGTTACACTGCCAATTTTAAGATTACCATGTAGTATCTTAGATAATGATATTTCCCCACTGGCACACATACATTTATTGTTTGGAAAAATAGTTAAAAAAGGAGAATATTGTCACCTTGTCTCTGGCTATTATTTTTCTTGTCACAGTATCACTTATACATGTACTTTTGAACATTTTACAATACTTATGAATTTGATTCAGAAAGTGAAATATGTTGGGGCTGATAAAACAACATGAAATTTAAATGCTTGCAGAAGCGAATTTAGGAATACCAGAGCTATAAATGAGTGAAGAGTCAACCCCTTGAGAAATTGAATTTAATAGATCACTAAATACAGTCTTCTAACCATGTTTGTTGGAAGTATGCATGGATACAAGATATCATTTACTAGCACAAAAAAATAAATCTGTATTTCAAACTCAGCAGATCTTAACAGTCCAGCACATATACTCATTTTTATTTTGAAATATGCTTTTGCTCATAAGAATTAGAAATGAGAAAACGTAGCATAATTATTATTTATAGTCCTTCATCTCTTATTTACCCAAATAAGATATTAAAGTTTGTAACCTGCAGGACAGTTAAAAGAAAAATAAATGTAAAAATAGCAAGTTATGGAAATATGGTATGTTAGTCATATAAATTCTAATGTCTCTTGATTTTATTTACATAAATATTACTTTCAGCAGAATTGAAAAAAATATATTCAAAGATATTTGGAAGTGTACTAGTAGTGTTAAAGACAAACTTTTGCCTTGGGTGTCCCTCTCGCCAATCACAATAAGAGACACACACACCATGGAGTCCTGTAGAATGAAGCAAGATAGATTGTTTAATTAAACAATGGAGGAGCAATTTACACAGGAGTAAATGGTCTCCTCGTGTCCAAAGCTCATTAAAGCTACAATAGCAGTGCAAAGCAATTAATACCTTTAGGTTAATTATAATATTTGTTATCTTATTGGCTCGCAGAATCCAGGCTTCCCCCATTGGCAAAGAAAGGGGGCCTCCTATCTTGACACCAATGTCTAGGGTTACTTTGATTGGAAGAAGCAACTTAGCTCAGCCGCATAATTGGAGACATTGCAAGATAGCAATTTCCTTATCTGTCGTTGGGCTTGTTCCTCTAGGAAGAACATCTTCCTCCTTTCCCTCACCCACCTCCTCTTGTGGGCCTACTCCTGCCCCCTCCTTTTTGCCAATGTTACTTTTAATGGCGCCCTGAAGTCTCTTCTTTTGCAACCTTGGGGCTTTCAAAGAGCTGAGTTCTGGGTGGAAAGGAATGTGCCCCCAGTTCTGTAGTTTCTCTCTTTCCCAGCCTTGAGA
The DNA here is from genome assembly GCF_028583425.1 of Eublepharis macularius. NCBI lineage: Eukaryota > Metazoa > Chordata > Lepidosauria > Squamata > Eublepharidae > Eublepharis > Eublepharis macularius. The sequence continues at coordinate 124,949,302 of NC_072792.1, forward strand.
GAGATGCTGCTAATTTTGGCTGATCTAGTTTGCAACATTTTGCCTTAACAATTCGAACAAAGAGCTTTTTGTATTAAAATCACATAGAATCTTATAAGATCATATAGCATCATATAACATATGTGTGATAGGTGTATCTCTACATCATATTTGCAAGCATTATACTGTTAGTTCTCAGTTCTCACAATGATTATACATTCTTCTTTGGTCCCTTGTCTTCAAATGTCATTTTCTTGCAGGTTGCATTACAAATACTACAATAGCTCCTGGGCATAGAAAAAGTGCATATAATACTGAAAGGCACAGAAATCTCTTTCTTCAAATCCATATTCCTCAGTAGCTGTATAGATGAGAATGCTAATGTCTCTGCCTTAAAGAGTTGTAGTGGTCTCATTCTAAGGCTTACTTAGCACATTAATAATGGTGTGCTATGGGTGTCTTCAGTGAGTGAGCATAATCTCATATACCATGCTATTGTGCTACAGTAGTTTTGGGCCAAAAAATTAGTCAAGTACTCAGCATCTAGGTATCAGAAAGTTGTCAAAATAATTGCCAAAATTCAAGATCAGGTAAATTCTAAGTACATCAGAAAGAACAGCGGAGAAATTGGTTTAAACTGGCTGAGACTGGGATTGAAACAGATATTGGGGTTACAGTAGAAAGCTTGGTGAAAGTATCGACCAAATGTGCGACAACAGGGGGAAAGGCAAACTACATGCTAGGATTTATTGGGAAAGAAATTTAAAATGAAATGGCCAATATTATAATACCTTTGTACAAAGCTGCAGTGTGGACTTATTTGGAATACTGTGTGCAGTTCTGGTCTCTTTGTCTCGAAAAGATTATTGCAGAACTAGAAATAGTATAAAGGAAGGCAACCAGAGACAGAAGTCCCAGACACTCCAGCCTTTCTTTCTGTGAAGAAAGGCTGGAATATCTGTGACTTTTCAGTCTAGAAAACAGACAATTAAGAAGAGATATGGTAGAGGTTTATAAACTTTTGCATGAGCAGATAAAGTGGAAAGAAGAAACTTTTTCTCCCTCTCTCATAATAAGGGGTACCCAATGAAATTGCTGGGAAATAGGTTCAGGACAGACATACTTCTTACTCAACAGGTAATTCGTCTGTGGAATTTATTGACAGTGGAGGTAGTGATAGTCACAAGCACTGATAGCTTTAAAAAGTGGTTAGACAGATTAGTAGAGGTAGGTCCATGAACAGCTTCTAGTCTTGGGAGACTGAAGGGAGCCCCCATCCATAGAGGCAGCAAACCTCCGAATACAAGTGCTGGAAGGCTGCTGTAGGGTAGGACCTCTGCCTCAGTGCCCTATTTATTTGTCCCTGCAGGCCATCTGTGAACCAGCGTGCTGGATAAGATGGACTACTGGTTTGATCCAGCAAGTTCTTATGTTCTTAAATCCTGGTGCAGAATGAAAGTGAAGGATTCTCAGTATTGAATTTTATGTATTTTAGTTCATGGTGCTCATCTGAAACCTATCTGCACCATCTGTGGTGAAATGTTCTGAGCCTGGAATTACAACTCGTCTCCAGACAACAGTGATCAGTTCCCCTAGAGGAAACGGCAGCTTTGGAGGATAGATTCTATACCATCATATCCTTGTTGAGTTTCCTCACTTCTTTAAACCCTGCCTTCTCTGGCTCTACTCCCAAATCTCCAGGAATTTCCCAACCTGGTACTGGTGTAACCCCTGTGAGGTTAATTGTTTTAGCCAAGTGGGGTGGAGTCAGAAGCTAGAGGCAGGCTGCTGAGGAGGAGGCTGTTTGCTGGGGAGCTTAATAAATTATAAGATCTTATCACCTTGAATAAGGGCTATAATTCCCCAACAAGAAGACAGAAGCCTGGGCACAGTTGCTTCGAATTGATGAGAGAGGACTCATTGCTTCTTGAATTTTGAACTGTTTGCCTTTTCAAGAACATTGTTGATTTGGAGTTTTTTGTATGGTTGCACTTAAGAGTTAATTTTTTTTTTAAAAGTTGTATTTTATTAATTGTTAAAAAGTTTAAAAGAAAAAAAAAGTTATTTCTTAAAATTGTGTGAAAGTTGCTTCCTAAGCCCCATAGAACCCATGAAAAGAGAAGTTACACTGGCAACTCTAGTTGTAGGTTGACTTTGAAAAAGACCCTGCATGACTTCTGCAGCTGATTTTTTTCTTTCTTTTTACTTTGATGATAATCCCCCTACAAAGTTTCTGCTACTGATTATACCCCTCCCCCTTGTCTTAGCTACCAACTGCCATGAGGTACGTCACATCTTCCAGCATCTCCTGGGGCTGAGCCAGGTCAGCTCCAGTAGCACACATACAGGAAGCATGCTCCCAGGCCTAGCTAACTTATTGTCAGCTGCATGCAAAACACTGAATCACAATCTTCCCCAAGAAGAAAGAGAGGCAGTGAAAATTTCCTTTCAGTCAGAAAGCTAGTCTGTCAGGGTTGCTGCCACTGTGCCAACAGCTGCCTCAGATAAATAGAGATGAGTTTAGGGCACGTATGCACGCATACACACACACAACATACGATACTCCCAGTGAAGTTATTGGTGGCATCATAATGTTCCAAGTGTTCATAATGAGGCTTGGGATAAATTTGCAATTAGCTTGCCTTGTCCAGGCCTTTGTCCAAGGTGATTTGGGGACAGGGTCATCCATCACTAAATGTGAGACAGATCCTACCTGCAGTTCTATAATCTGATTAAAGTCTCAGGAATGAGAGGAAAGGAAGGGTAAAAGAGATGCACCCTAAAGTGGTGTTTGAAAGGGATGATAAAGAAGAAAAACAAATAAATGAGATGGATGCTGAGTAATAGGCCTCTCTGTTTTATCTTCTCCTCTTTTATTTTGTTGATTCTTTAGCATACCATCTTGTTCTTGATTAACAGTTGATGGACACTGATGGTACTATATAAACCATCACATTTTCTTTCATTCCGTAATAAATGTCAGTGTGATCTCATCTTGATTCCATTCACATACTTGTCACTGATACTGGATGTGCATGGTACCTGGCAATAGTTGATTAATAACTCCATTCATGTTACCCAGACAATAAAAAAAAAACCTCCGTCTCACTCTTAAAACACAGGAAGTATTTCTAATTCTTTCGGTAAAAGTGGCAGTTAATTACAGACAGATTGGTGTGACATATAACCTTGCCCTAGCCATAAGAATGTGTTAATGCAATGTATATTTTCTGTTATAATTTATACTGCATATTTGTTTTGCTGTATATGCTTGTAGTGACTTTTGATGCATAGTTTCACTAATATTTTGTAGATGTTAAAATATCAAAGGTGATTACCCGTTGTAATCATGTGCAGAGTTTATAACCACAGATTTTCTAGTCACCAAATATGCCTTTTAATCATCCTAACTAGAGATGGGCACGAACCAGAAAACAAACAAACCATGTGATTCGTGGTTCGTCGTATTTCACAAACCGTGAACCACGAACTTTCATGAACCTACTCTGGTTCGCAAACCGGTTCATTTGGTTCGTGAAAGTGTCACATCCAGGTCAGCAAATCATCACTTCCAGGTCAGCAGAAGGTAACTTCTGGCCCAACAGAAGGCCACTTCCGGGTCAGCAGAAAGTCTGCATGAAATCCATCCCCTGTTGCCTAGGAAACTGATTGATCAGCACCAGGCTGTCTGCAATGACAAACCAAAAAAATGAACCAAACGAACCAGCCTAAAGTTTGTGACGGTTTGTCAGAAAAGGGCTCTGACAAACCTCCCATTTGCGAACCACGGACCACCCTGGTTTGCCATGAACTTTGGTTCGTATTTCGGTTTGTGCCCATCTCTAATCCCAACTACTGTGTTATACATAGTTTTCCACAGCATCATCTCAGATTACCCTTAGAAATCTGCACACTTAGAAAAAAATACATATGGAAAATAGCAGAGATAATTTAAACAAGGTAACAAAATGAAAACTGAGGAGTTGTGTACATTGTTGTAGTGCATTGTTATATATAGTTTATATTCTAAATTGCCTTTTAATGCCCTGTGATTATACTTTATAAGAGATACTGCTTTTGCAACAAATATAGGGTACCAAAATGAAATTTTGCAGCTGTGACTGCATTAGTGACTTTTAAAGGCTAATTAATTTTTTTGTGTACAGTAAATGCAGATTTTTAAATACTGTATTCCTGATTGGAGTTTAGAGATTGTAAGACAATGATGTGTAATTATTTTTTTGTAATTTTACACTCAAAGTAGCACCCTTCTAAGGCCTTTGACTTCAGTGACTTAGAGGGATGTAACCACTTAGAATGCACTGTTATTATATAAGTTATTTTCTTCTTTAGTACAGCTAGGCCTGCTATTTTTCTCAGTGAGCTTATTTGATAGACAAAATGTCAGGCATAGTCAAAATGAACGATGGCAAAACAGTAAATCTTTAATAAAATCCTTTTATAGAAGAATTCTCCCTGGAGTCTTGAGAGCTAAGAATTTTTACTTAGATTCTGAAAAGGCATCTTAAATGTGTGAGTTCTGTCTTGACAGCATTGTGTTGCTTTATAGGACCCTGATTTACTACCTTGTGGTAAAGAGGTCAAGTATTTTGAATTTCACATAATCCCCTGTGTACACTGAGTTTGCTGGAAAATATTGTTTTCATTTTTAAAATCTATCATGTTGAATTTAAGTTTGGTGAATGGCCCTTAATTGGGTTTGCCAGCAGGAGGCAACCAGCAGGTGATTAACCAGTTGGAGTGACTTCATGACGATTCAATGATATCATTGGCAGTGCAATTGATGACACTTCTGGCATAACCAGAATGCTAGAGTGTTGATAGCAATGTGATGATATCACTTCCAGTCGTTCCAGAAGTGATGAACTCATGCTGCTGCTTGTCAAACCTACCCCTCTCCCGTTTTTTCTCTCTCACCCTCCAGCTGAGCAGTGGCAGGAAGGACTGGCAGGGACCAGGAGGTCTCCTGCCAAATTGTGATACCACTTTTACAATTAAATGTTTGTGTTTCTTGGTTACAGTGCTAGAATAGATTTACTTTGAAAAATTAGTTATGGGTAGAAAAAATGGATGTGTATGTGGGGGGGCGGGTGGTTCTCTATCATTCTGTAGATTACTAGCAAGTTTGGCTGAGGTATAAAGACCTATTTTAGTCATGCTCCAGACTTCAGGCATACCTCATGATATTTTTTTAAAAATGTTTTTGCTTTGAGTGGAAGATCTCTGTGACACATCAAAAATCTGATTTTAAATTTTGGACCGCTTTGTCAGGCTATGGATGACAGGATATGGCAAATAGATCCCTGGACCATTGCAGCAAGACACAGGTTCTTGGTTAAATGGCTTTTATTCAGAAATCAGATCATTTCTAAATTATCAGAATTCAGAATTCTGAATTCTAAATTATCAGAATTCAGAAATCAGATTGTTTCTAAGTAGTCCTATGGACATGTCCATAGGACTACTTAGAAACAAGGTAGGCATCTAAGCAGCAAGAGTGAAAGCTGATAGGAATAACATCATGTGAGACAGATTTCTCTTTTAACATTCAAGTCCGCTCTTCCCCCCCTTCCAATTATAAACAAGGTTTTGGCGCTCTCCTGGTGTGAGCACGTTCCACATATTTGTAATATCCTAGTGAGTCCAAAGCTGAAATTAGAGGACTAATTGCCACATTACCCACTGGTAAATCTCCAGGTGAGGATATGTTACCACCCGAACTGTATAAAGCCTTCCCAGACTGGTGGGCCCCAGTACTGGCTAGGGTGTTTCCTCAAATTAATGGTTCATGCCTAATCCCCTCTGGATGGAAGCTGAGCATAGTGGTACCTGTACACAAAAAGGAGATAAATCTGACCCGCAAAATTATAGACCAATAAGTCTACTTGACACAGCAGCAAAACTGTATAGTAAATATCTGCTGGCAAAATTGGAAGATTGGGTGACCACCGAAAAAATAATTCATCCCACACAAACGGGATTTCGGAAAAGTCTTGGAACTATAGACCACTGTCAAATGCTATACCAACTGGCTTACTCTGGAATAAATGGGCCAACAAAGGCACTTTATGTAGCATTTGTTGACTTGGCTGCTGCATTTGATTCAATTAATAGGTCCCGCTTATGGTCCAAGCTTGCCAAACATAACATTGATAAGCGACTGCTGTTTCTGCTCCGTGAGCTGCACAAAGATCCTTTTGAGTCACTAAGAAGCAAGACATAGCTAAGGCTGAGAGTACAAGGTCATAAACACTGGAAGCTGTTACAGTCCAACAGATAAACACCTGTGGAAGCCTGTAAGAGAAATAGTTATAACACTGGTAAAATGACATTGAGTTACAGCAGGATACACTGGTTCAGCACAGAAGGATCATTCACATTGGCATGGATGGGGCTCGGACATGACATTCTGCCCCCCTAAAAATGGCCCCTCTCCCTAAGGGCCAGATTTGTCAGGATAACGTTTATGGAAGTTTGAAATCAGTCTGGGGGCATTCATATGGGATTGTTCTACTTATTCCCGGAAAGATTCATCAGTCATTTTCCCTCTGAGGCGTAGGACATCTTGGGTGATTCCCACCATCCAATCAGGGAGGCAGGAACTAACTTTCTTCCTCTTTCTGTCTAGCCTGTGGGACCACCCTCTCTTCAGTTCTTTCCTGCCTCCAGGGAGCGCAGTAGCTCTGGCAGATTGCTCTGCCATTTGACTTTACTTTCTTAACTAGATTTTTCTGTTCAGACTTCCTCTTTCCACTTTTGATTCTTCCGATTATTCTTCCCTCCATTTTTGCTATCCTGTTCTTTTACTTTTGCCTTTCTTCTGAGCGCCACGAATTTCAAGCCTATAGGCAATAGAGCTGACTGACTCCTATGGGAGCTTTATGGACGGCGAGGAGGGGAGCCTAATTACAGCAGCAATTACAGCGGGAAACGCCAAGTCATCCGGTACCGTCCTGCTTGCACAGCAGGAACAGAATCCCGGCACCTTTCCGGCATCTGAGCCATGTATAGTTTCTAAACGCTAAAAGAAGCAGTTGGGCTCTAAATTGATGGCGCAATCCTGCTCTGAAGCAGAGAAAAGCGCAAGGAAATGGCCTTGGAAGAGATGCAGGCCTCTATACAGCCCCATCTTCCACAGAGGGAGCTTGTTAAAACAGCGTGCCTCAGCCAGCCAGCTGAGAACAGCGCCACCTGGTGGAACTAAATTTTGGCGGGGAACATCGCAATGCGCTTGCCAATCTCCTGGCTGGAGAAACATGGCTGAAACATAATCCAGACACCCAGAGGTCCAGCTGACAAGCCAGGAGGGCCACGTAAGTGTTCCCCCGAGTGTGTTATACCTTCAGAATTCCTGTCAGCAATTAGACTGACTATGAGGGAGGAAATCCTGTTACTTTGCCAGTCAGAAGCACCTTGGCCCTATAAAGATTCCAGGAATCTCCTCAGCCCTGGCACCATGTGAATGTGCCCATGCCAATCTTCTGGCTGGAGATTTTACAGCAGGCCTTTCCCCCTTTGGATTTAGCCCTGCTTTTACTACATGATCTAGCCCTGCCTTTCCCTGTCAGATGGGTAATGTATAAAGGGTGCAGTTTTGCTGGTGTCTTTGAACCTTTTAACTCTTAAGACTAACCAGGAGGGAGAAAATAGTGGTGCGGTGTCTACCTCCTCCTCCCTCCCTGAGTAAGGCTGTAACTCTGTCGAAGAGCTTCTGCTTTGAATGCAAAGGATCCAGGTTTGTTCCCCATTAACTCCAGTTTAAAAGATTAGGTAGATGAGGGGAAAAACCTCTTCCTGAGACCCTGGTGTCCTGCTGCCATTCTGAGGAGATAACACTGACCGATGGTCTGAGTTGGAATAAGGCAATTTGTAATGTTTATCAGTCAGGGATCCCCACGGAGCAGGGAGATCACCCTCAGATAGAGTCTGTAATGAGAAGGAGAAGGATGAATTCCTTCAGATGTAGAAGAGGAGGAAATGTCCCTACCAGAACAGTCAGCCCAGCTGTCTGAATCTGAGGTCTACCAGTATTTATTATCTAAGACATTCTCAGCCTTAGAGCGGTAGAAATTACCCTTGGGGGAGTAGGACCCTTAGACTGGGAATATCAAATCCAACCCAGGGAAACGAGTCTCTTCCTAGTGAAGGTTCCTCAGAAAAGGTCCTCCCATTTCCAGAATATTTGGGGAGAAGGTTCAAGGCTGAGTAGTCTAAACCATACGCCAATTAATAATCCCCAAACTTGGCCCCAAAACAAACTGTACTCACTACCTTTCTTTGCTATGAGTTGTTGCAGGTACCTGCGATGGAAACTCCAGTGGCTACACTTCAGTCATCTGGGCTCGGGTCAGAAGATGGGTAAGGATCAGTCAGATACCACTTAGACAAGAGGAGAGAGGCCATGCTAACAAGAGCTCACGAGGCCGGGACCATGGCTATTAAGGCTACAGCTATTGTCTCAATTGCCTCAAGAGTGTCAGGAGTATGGATCTGGAAACTGATCCAACTCCTCCTGTACAACAATAGCTGCCCACATTGAAGGGGCAAACAGAAATGTAAAGGCCAATACCTTCAAGACAGACATCATCCTGGATACATTTACCTTTTTCTTCCAGGATTATGGTCCTGACAGCAGTAACAAGCCGGCACGCTTGATTAAGAGCATGGCCAGCAGATTCACACTCTAAAAATATTGTCCTGACTTACCTCTTTCAGAGAGACAAGCTATTTGGGGGTGCCCTGGGAAAGATCTAGATTGAGACCTAGGACAGAAGAACGTGTTGCCAAAAACACTCAATCTGAGAGGCGATCCATTGGCCCTCAGCCTTTTATTCACAACACACACTACTAAGGTCCAGACAAGATTCCAAATGGCCATCCTGGGATTAATCTAGGCAGTCCTTTAATAAGGAGATTGGGGTCCTTTCAAGATCCCACTTGTAGTATAATGGTTAAGTAACTGAACAGTGATGCAGTACTCTGCAGGTTCAAATCTCACTGCTGCCATGAACTTGCCACATGGCCTTGGATAGACCAGTCCTTTCAGTCCCAGCTCTCCAGCTGTATTGTGGGGATAATGCTTACCTTGTCCCAAGATCAAACAGACAGTTCTCCACACGTGGAAAGAGATCCAACCTTAACACCTGGATCTCTAAGACAGGACCTTCTAGCTGTCCCTGTGAAAGGCCAACTACTCTTTACCATCAAGCCTAGGTTGACAAGCAGGCAGGCCTTGCAAATAGTCTCACAAGGCTATTCCATACTATTTGAAAGCTGCCCACCAGAAAGGGATTTACTCAATCTTCTTCTTCTCAGTCCCTAAAAAGAATAGGGACTGAAGGGTGTTATTAGACCTCATTTTTTTTTGAACAAGTTTATCAAATTGTATCACTTCTGAATGGGGACTCTGCACTCAGTCTCAGTGACCAGTCAATCAGAGGAACACATAACATCTACAGATCTCACAGAAACATACCTCCATGTACCAATTCTGACAGCCCTTCAACAATACCTAAGATTTTATGTTAAAAACAAATGCTGCAGTTCTGAGCCATCCTGTTTTGGCCTGTCCACCACACCAAGAGTATTCACAAAATTCTTGATCAGCCTCATCATACGTTTCAGAGACAGGGGGTATTCATGTTCACTTGCACCCAGACGATCTCCTGATCGGTTCAAGTTCACGAGAAAATCTCACCACAACGCTCAATTCACCATTCAGTTCCTACAAGCGTGAACACCTGGGTTAGATCACAGTCATCAAAAGGGCTTTTTTGTATCCCTCTCCAAAGAAAAGGTCAGGAAGACCAAACAGCTGACTGAGACTGTCATCAGAGTGCAAAATCACTTCTCATGACACTACTGAAACTGATGGGTTGGCTAGTGGCCACCTACAATGCAATACCCTTGGGGTCATCTATAGGCAAGACCACTTCAGACCTTTCTTAGATCTCATTAACAACAGATCATGGAGAAGACAGATCTTCTCATTCGGATACCACTTCAGATCAAAACCCATCTGAGCCAAGGTCACCAACCCAATGCAAAGCAACAGATTCATGATCCCTCAAGAACAACAAATATTTACAGGTGTAAGAATCAGGTTAGGCATGTCTCCCTATCAATGACTTAGAAAGGTGAGCAATTTGTCTGGCCCTGCTCCAGTTCAGAGCTCTGTATGGACAAGATTGAGACAAAACATATATAAACAAGCAGGGGGGATTTAAGATCTCGAGGCGAAACAAGGTGGTAGCAAGGATAATTACCTGGGAGGATGGTCACCTAGCTGGATGGTCACACATCAAAGGCATATCCAATGCCTAGGCAGACTGGCTGAGAGGACAACAGGGGAATGGTCCCTTAAGAAACATAACATTGCACTTCGCAACACCTCATGGACCTGTGTGCGTCCCAACACAGCCATCAACTACCGGGGTACATGACAAGATTTGTTCAACCCACAAGCAGATGCCCTGACATTGCAGTGGCCATTAGGCCTCCTCTGTGTATTACTACCCTTACCAATAACAGACCATGCCTTTCTACCCTCCAACAGATGGTGATATTTCCACCTCTCATCCTACTGACCTCTCTGGTCAAGTTACAGCAGGGACCAATTCGGCTCTCTCATTTAGACTTACTTTGCTTAACCGTGTGGAAATAGAAAGGAACACCTTCCTAAGATGGGGATATTCCCGAGAGGTGGCCAACACTCTCCTAGCATTCAGAAAATTGTTTATGCTCAGAATTTACAACTCTTATTGGGAAGCCCTCACTCAGTAGACATTTTACACAGCCCTGATCAAACATCCATTACACAGCCCTGATCAAACATCCTGGCCAAGGATGTTCCCCTGGGAAGGCTGAGAAGGAAGACTATCTTCATTATTATGTTCGCGTCTGCCAGAAGATTTAGTCAGACCTGAACTCTGTATCTTTCCCAATGGTAAGGTGATGCCTCGGACTGTCTTCCAAAAGCGTATTCCAAACTGCATAGTTTACAAGAGATAATGCTACCATATTTCTATCTCTACCCTAAATAGACTAGTGAGAGACTCTTACACAGAAGGATGTCAGAAGGAGGCTCAAGGCCTATCTGCTCTGAACAGTGCAAATTAGAAAGTCAGTCTTACTGTTCTTAAATATATTTCCCCTCAATTTGGGGAAGAAAATGTCTTCAGCAGTGGTAGGTGCCAATAGCAAAACATACACTATCGAAACTCCTAAAAAACTCTCTTCGTAGAGGTTCCTTGTGGAATACCAGCTCACTCTTTGAGGAGTGATACTACCAGTGCAGCATTACACAGGAACACTTCTGTAAAAGAAGTCTGCAAGGCAGCAACAAGGTTGTCAGTCTTGACCCTATTAAGATGCTACAAATCGAATCTATATGATTCAGCGGACACTGACTGTAGTAGAAAAGTACTGCAGTGTATGATCATGGACGAAGACCATATCCCACCCAGAAACTGGAAACTGCTTTGGGAGCACCCAAGATGTCCTCCGCCTCAGAGGGAGAACGGACCTTTGGACACTTACCGTGAAGGGTCCTTCTCCTCTGAGGAAAGGAGGACTTCTTGCCCTCCCCGGGTCTCCGTCCTTCTCTACCCTGCTGCCTCATTCTTATACCTCCTCCGGATTATGCTTTATTTACAGTACATGTTAATGCAACAGGTGTTTTTTCTCTCAGTATTGACAGTTGCTGAATGATAAATTCAATGTTACTGCTTTGTGGAGTCACCTGAACTGAAGAGAGGGTGGTCCCACAGGCTAGACAGGAAGAGGAAGAAAGTTAGTTCCTGCCTCCCTGATTGGATGGTGGGAATCACCCAAGACCCGGGGAGGGCAAGAAGTCCTCCTTTCCTCAGAGGAGAAGGACCCTTCACGGTAAGTGTCCAAAGGTCCGTTCCACCTGATTAGGTAGAAAAGCCTGTTGTGTTTAATTTTAGAGACAAGGATTTCTTCCACTTTATAGTGAATATGCCCATCCACTAGCATTAGATGTGGGGGGTCCCCTTTCTGGATGCCACTGATCAGTTGGGGGAGCCTTTTTTAGAAGACTGAAGTGGAATACTGGGTGGATTTGTTTCAAGTTCTTTGGGAGCTCAATTTCTACTGTCACATCATTGATTAACTTTTTTACAGGAAAAGGACCTAGATATCTCCATCCCAGTTTTTTACTAGATTGTTCCCTCTTTATGTTTTTGGTAGAGATGTATACAAAATCTCCTGGTTGTAGTTTCCATTGCTCTGAGTGTTTTTTGCCAGCAAACTTTTTATAGTCCTCTTTTGCTTTGTCCAAAGTCTTTTGGATGATTCCCCATTGGGAAGTTAAATTAGTCCACCAGTCCTCTAGGTCTCCTGCCTGTGAGGAGTTACAGGTTGCAGAGAAAGGCAAGGCGTTTCATTCATATCCATGCACAATTTTAAAGGGTGTGGCCCCTGTTGAGCTATGTACTGAATTGTTATAAGCATATTCAGCAAAATCAAGAAAATCCAACCAATCATCTTGTTGATAGTTAATGTAGCATCTTAGAAATTGTTCAAGCACTTGATTTGTGCGTTCAGATTGCCCATCGCTTTCGGGATGGTAGGCGGAGCTAATTCCTTGTTCAATCCCCGCAAGCTTAAGGAGCTCCCACCAGAAGTTGGCAACGAACTGTGGACCTCTGTTGGATATTACCTTATTAGGAAAAGGCTGGCTAATTTGGAGATAGATACACCCAAAGTTCTCGTGACTGTATAAAACTAATTGTATTATTTATAATAATATTACATAAGGGCTGTTTCCACATAAGTTATAGCCTCAGGTTCAATGCTGTTTGTAAGCAGCTTCTTTTCCTACTTCTCTAAAGCATTTTAGTGTATGTGTGCACCTTATGGGTTTTCCCTGCTTTTCTCTGATCCTTCCCAAACCTACTTTCCTGCAAAAATTGTGGGAAAGAGTGCCTTCTTTCAAGTGGATTTTCCTGATCCTATCCACATGTCTGAATATATAAGAATCTTACCTCACTACAGATGCTAATTTCGGCTCTGAACAAGCCACATTGTACCTTTACTTCCTACTCCTTTCTTTGTTTCACCCCTTCTACTTCGTGGCTGGGATATAAAGGCTCAGGGATCTCTACTTCTCCCCTTATCCGAAGAAGGGCACTTTAACTCTTGAAAGCTTATACCTTGAAAAATTTGTTTGTCTCTAAGGTGCCACTGGACTGAAATCATACTGTTCTTCTGCCGACCAACATGGCTACCTACTTGAAACTATCCACATGGTAGCCATATCCTCTCCTCACACCACCAGGAGGCCCTTTTATTGGAAATTTAATGTCATTATATTGATATAATATTATAGCAATCTGGTTCTTTGTATTCCTGGCTATCATTTTTTTAAAAAGTCTTTAGGACCTTTTTTGCAGAAATGTAAAGGGCATATATCAGCAACAAAAGGGTATAGAGTTACTTTTTCTTTTAAAAAGTAAGCTATGAATTGAGAGACACTGGCAGCCATCCAGTGTTCAAGTATAAGAGTCTCTCTGTACAAGACCTCTTACACGAGGACACCTAATTGAAGGGAGACACAATGTTAGCCAGGAAGTGTAGTTTAAAAAGACAAGAGGCAAAGGTTCTGTCAGTTTCCCCTCTCTACAGAATTATCTATTCCAAGATAATTACAGAATTATCTATTCCAAGATAATTACGAGCATCTGGGCATCATCAATATGATGATCTACAGTAATTACTCTCTGATACATTGTTTCCCAATGGTTTCAATTCTGATTTTAACCAATTAATTGAATAATCAGACCACCAAAATTATTAATCAAACTAATTAATTCAGGAATGGAAGACAGGCTCTGAAATAAATAATGAAAGATTGTCTTCATATAAAATAATTTTAAATTCTAAACCATGTATATTATTACTTTGTCTCTAGTACAAGCCAGAGTTTACAAACCAAACCTAAATTAAAAAAAATGAGAGGAGAAAGAGGACAACTTTGCCCTAGTGCCTCTTTTAAGAGGAAATGGTGCAGAAAAAAATACCATTGGTCTGTACCCTACATCTAGGGGATGAAGACAAAATTCTAATTTATTTTAAAAATTCATGAGGGGAGCCAAATTTAGTCAATATAGAGAAAATAAATTTCTAATATATTTTGTCAAACACTTTTTCAGTAGCAAGGAAAAGAACAAGAACTTGATCAGATCTCCTTCTCTGTAATGCAATCAGATTAGCAACCAATTGAAGATTATCAGATCCTTACCTACTTTTTATAAATCCTATCTGATCTACATGTACCAAAGTTCTAATAACATTTTGAAGTCTAATTGAAAGAATGGAAGTTAATAACTTAGCATCTACATTATCAAAGATGTAAGTCAAAAATTTGCACATTGGGTGTGGTCTTTGCCTGGCTTTGAAATGACAGTAATGTAAGCATCCTGCAATGATGCTGGCAATACACCAGGGCTGTTTCCACACGGCTTACCTGTGCTCGTAACGTCCTGGTAGATCACGCAAAAAACGCAGAAGATCGCGTTTCCTCACATGAGATTTGCGCGACGTCGCGTGACATTGCGCAAATCTCGTGTGAGAAAATGCGATCTTCCGCGTCTTTTGCGCGATCTACCGGGACGTTACGAGCACAGGTAAGCTGTGTGGAAATGGCCCAGATTCAAAAATCTCATTGTACAATTTATATAATTTTGGAAATAAAAAATCTGAAAAGGTTTTACATCATTAAATAGGGAACCCATCTGGTCATGGAGATTTACCAGTGCTCATATCCATTGGTGGTGGAAAGTGCCCTCAAGTCATAGCTGACTTATGAAGACCCTTGGTGGGGTTTTCATGGCAAAAGACTAACGGAGGTGGTTTGCCATTGCCTGCCTCTGCAATCCTGGTCTTTGTTGGAGGTCTCCCATCCAATTACTAACCAAGGCTAACTCTGCTTAGCTTCTAAGATCTGATGAGATCAGGCTCACCTGGGCTATCTAGGTTAGGGCACTCATATTAATTATCAGAACCTTAATTTCATCCATATGCAAAGTTTCAACAAGTACCTGCTACTGAGCCATGTCTAAATATGGAAGATCAAGGTTGGAGAAAAATGTTTCCTAGTGTTCTCCTGAAGGTTTTTTACCCTTACCATACAATTTAGAGTAAAACTTTTGAAACTGTAAATTTATTTCAGTAGAGGTAGTATACATTACATTTTCCTCATCTTCAATCATGGGAATATAATTCTTGTTTTTTCTCTGCCTTAAATGATAGGCCAATAATCTGCCAGCTTGTTCTCCTCTTTCCCAGTATGACTAGCACAAGCACATCATAGCATGTTCTCCTTTCATTGACAATATGTTATTCAACTCATATTTAACCTTTTGCAACCCTCGATAGAAATCTGTACTGGGAGATGTAGCCAACGGAGTTAACAAATATTTCAACTTATTTTTCATGTTCATTTCTTACTTTTCTCTAAACTTCTTGTGAGATGCATATGCAATAATCCTTCCTCAGATAAAATCTTTACAAGTTTTCTGCTTGGTTAATATATTAAAACACTCTGCAAGCTCAACTATCACCCGTGTTTTAAAAGTTTCGTTGTTGAGCAAAGAGGCTTTAAAACGCCATAAAATTTGTGGTCTAACCCCATCAGGAAACTGGAAAACTAATGAAATAGGGGCATAATCATAAATAACAATTACTTTATATCACATGATTTAATCTGAGGCATCAACATATCTGAGACAAGAAAATAATCTAATTGAAAACAGTTATGATGTAAAGATGTCCTTTGGATGTAACATGCATGAAGGATCAATCAAACTTAGTTCAGCCATATAGGCTTTAAGTGTAAATCTCACCAATGAATGTTCCTTATGTGGGGTGTGTGCTTTGATCTAAGGCTGTATTTAGTATTGCATTAAAATCTCCCCTACTAACAAATAATCATATCTAAGATCTGCCAAGTTACTGAAACACTGGTGAAGCATACCTGGAGAATCTGTATTTCGACCCTATACACTAATCTTACCAACAACAGAATCAAAGCTTTTTACGACCAACATAATATAGCAACCATTTGGCTCTGTTATTACTTCTTCAACCTGAAAAGAAACACATTTATGTATTAATATAGCCATACCCTTAGACTGAGGGCTAAGCTACAAGTGACAAATGACATAGGTTGGACACTTGTCAGCTTCCCTCAAGTTTTGATGGGAAATGTAGGCATCCTAGTCTTGCAGCTTGGCTCTCTGACTGCTGCCCAATGGACTTTTCAACTGTCACTTGTCCAACATTCCGCCAAGCTGCCTACATTTCCCATCAAAACTTGAGGGAAGCTGACAAGTGTCCAACCTGTGTCATTTGTTACTTGTAGTTTGGCCCTGAGTAGACGTATCTGTAACATATACCTCTCCAATCTGATCTTTATACAACTTGTTTTTATCATTTGCCATTTTATGGGTTTCTTGTAAAAAAAAGCCATGTCAGCATTAAGATTTTTCAGTTTGGAGATAGCTTTTTTGCATTTGGTAATGTCTCTCATGCCTTTAACATGGATGGTATAATGTGACTGGTTTTAACTTTTTTTATATCTGTTCTTTTTAAAATTTATTTTATTATTATTATTATTATTTTTACATTATTTGAGGCCAGAGATGATGAGAAAGACAGGTATATAAATATTTTAAATATATTCAAATAATTAATTAAAAAGCAAAGCCTCAGTATTTTAGAATTAGATTATTTTAGTTTGTTGTTCAGTAACCTAGAACCTGTTCCCATCCTTATGGTCTTGATGAGTTTCCTTATCTAGTGATCAGACTCCATTGATAGAACTTATTTGAGCTCTTCCAAGGAAAACAGAATTGCTTAATTAG
Source organism: Eublepharis macularius (assembly GCF_028583425.1). Taxonomy (NCBI): domain Eukaryota; kingdom Metazoa; phylum Chordata; class Lepidosauria; order Squamata; family Eublepharidae; genus Eublepharis; species Eublepharis macularius. The sequence goes on from NC_072792.1 coordinate 124,966,188, forward strand.
ACTCTCTAGGAAGGCTTAATTTGTCTTAGTGAATTACCCTGGTCACTGACTTCTGTTAAATAGAGAAAAGAGAAAGGAACAAGTGATTACTCTGAATGAATAGGTCATATTATGTCAGCCTAAAGATTCATAACATCATAAACTTTTTATAGAGCAGGAGAAAGGGTTTTGATAGCAGGTAACTAAATTATCTGCCACTATCAGTGTGAAATGACTTTTAAACATGTCCAAAATATCCACCAAATTTTTCAGTAAGAATGACAAAATTTTAAAATAAGGATAAAATTATAGCAGTCTTTCTGAAGTAAAACTCTTGAAAGACTATGGTAAATTATCTTAAGATACTTTTTCACATGACAAATATACTTGATCAGGATTTCTTCTCGGGACAGTTGAGCTTAACCAGGGGCAAAAGTAGAAAGGAAATGAAAACAAAGTACTAATCAGGGTATTAGCTCAGCACTTCAATAGAAATAATATCAGAACCAATTGTTTGTCATTAACAAAATACGCAAGCAGCGCGGAGGGCAATCTAAACTCCCTTCTGTCTGGAGATCAGGGGGTGGGGTTAGGTCACTGACCATGTGACCTTTTTCACCAAGGGCAATTTAAACTTTAAAAAACTCCCCCGTTGTTTCAGCTCACCCAAAGTGACATCATTGTGCAGTCTTGAGTTCCACCACTTCTTTTCCCAGAAAAAAAAGCCCTGGATGTGCCCCTGAAGATCATTCGCTTAAGGGTAATAGTAGTATCCTCATTAAATGCAGAAGTTGGACAAAGTCTCTTTAGGGGTGGAGAAAGGCTTCAGATATTGCTTAGCAGAGTGATAGGGTACAGGCCAATATCTGCTGGGAAGAGTGATGTGGTATAGGTGAAGTGCAGTGAGTGCTGATATCTTGTGGGATTTATGTGTGTGCTATCACCAAAAACCAATATGTTTAACCTGAGATCTCATGACTCTTCAAGTGTGATGTTTAAAATGGAATTATACTGTACTATACATTTTATTTCAAGATATTTGTATCCCAGCTTGTCCTGTACTCAAGTAGCTCATAAAATTGACATATTAATACATTCAAATGCATTGCACAATGAATGGTTCAATAACCACAACCAAAATAAGGCTGGTTCCCACCTTGAAGAGTAAGAGTTGAAGAAATGTGCAAATGAGCAACCCTTTCTATTAACGTTAGAGAGTTGTGGTATTGCAGTGAACTTTTTTTTATTTCAAAGAACAACATATTTCAAGGTTTAATTGGTTTTACATATTTTACTGAATATTCACTTTAAGAAGAAGAAATAGATAGTAGTATTTTTAACCCTGTTAAGAGAAACTAAATGCTTGTTTTTCAGTTTGGGTCATTCAGCAGTTATATATTGTGTTCTTCAGGGTTTACAATATGCTAGGTAATTGGGTGTAAAGCTGGTAGGGGTTGTTCCAAGTGACTGAGTGCTGAATAGCAGGTGAACATTAGTTGATTGATGGTTTTTCTGTTTAGTCTTCCTGTGAAAATGGAACAGAATAATACATTGCCTGTAAAACTGTTGTCCTTTGGGTGTGCTTTAGAGACTGGATTGAAAAAATATTAGATTTAATCAGTTGGCCATGTTTGAGAAAAAAATGTTATTCCTTTTCACTTGTGGAGAAAACTCTCTTTTAAAATGCATTTATACCTGCTTCTAACTTTAATATTTTATCTGATGTGGAATGCCTGAAAATGAAGGATAGCATATTCAGGTAGCATATAAATATAGGAGAAAAATGAAAACTTGAGTGATATTTTTTGTTAACAATGCAAAAGTCCCTCCAATTTTTAATTTAATTTATTAAGAGAACTGAGCAAGTTTTCTTGTACACCATTTCTTTGAAAAAGCCATAGAAGAAAAGTATGGGCAAAGCTAGCAAACTAATTGAATTGGATATATTTGAGTTCACTACTTTAGCTGTCGGTTGCTTTTGTTCGGCTTAATTTAACAGCTATTCTGTTTGTAAACTTCAAAGTCAATTCAAAGTCATTCTTACACAAAGAAGATGCATGCCACACAAACAGGACCCACCAAGTGATGCAGGCAAATTTGACATGTGTTGCATGGAACATTTACTTCAGGGCTATAGACACTGGTAGAACCTAAAAAGGGCATGTTATGGTGCAGCAACACGAGTTAGAGTTCCATGATTTTGATATACTTATGGAAACAGAGAGGTTGAGGAGAACAGAGAAAAAATATTTTCAAAGCTAACAACAATTTTTACACTGCAGATCTGTAATTAATTGGCTGTGTCTATATGCTTTTAAAAATAATGAAATAAGTAGAGATACTGCCTCTTAAGAATTGCTACTCAAAGTGCTGCAAACATGTTATGAGATGTGAATGGTATGTATTTTCTGGATTTGATGAAAATAACAGAATGAACATTATTTTGGTTTTGAGATCGTGTTTTCAGGTATATATATTTTTTAGAATGTGATGTTAAGTTTTTCATGGTTTTTATTTTAGTTGTATATTTGATTTGAATATCATTTTAAATGATTCTTAGCAATGCTGAGCATAGAATAGCTTGAATGCAAACTTTTAAATACATAAATAAAATACTGAATAGTGCCATGCTCATAATTAGTGCAATGTGTCATGGCATTAAGTTATTCCTTATGTGTGTGAGAGAGAAGACCAAATAGTTTTAAGTAATAAGTAAAACAGGGATGCACTTACCTGTAACTCGTTCATTGAGTGGTCTTCTGTGGACTGTGCAAGTGTAGGCCAGCTAGGGAGAAGATTTTCAGAGCTTACTAGAAGACTAGAAGTGCGCCTCCTCCCTTTGGTACTTTCCTGCCAAAAACATCACATAATCAGGAGAAGGGGTACTATTCCCTCACTTCTTTCCATGGCGCTGCAGACCACCCAGAAACTAAGGTTCCACAGGGTTCGCAGTGGGACGGGAGAGAGGGATGTGGGCTTGCATAAAAGACCACTCAATGAGAACCTGTGCTGCTGCTGTTCTGGAGGTTGTTCAACCTGGGGCTGAGCTTTTTCAGCCCCACCCCCAGACTGCCCTGGCTAAAGAGAGCTGCTGCCTGGAACTTCAGGGTGAGCACCTGTGCTGCTATTGTTGGGGAGGCTGTTCTACCTGGGGCTGAGCTTTTTCAGCTGCTCAGCCCCACCCCTAGACTGCCCTGGCTAAAGAGAGCTGCTGCCTGGAACTTCAGGGTGAGCACCTCTGCTGCTGCAGTTGGGGAGGCTGTTTCAGCTGGGGCTGAGCTTTTTCAGATGCTCAACCCCGCCCCCAGACTTCTCTGGCTCAGAATTGTTTTGTTAATGTCTTGTGTACATTTTATTGAATGGATGGGGTGGTTCTGCTGTTGCTGTTGAATTTGGTAAATTGTTTAATTGATTGCTGATTGTGAGCATTGTGGCCAGTTTGTACTGGGCTATTGGGATGAAGTAGAGTCGATTGTTTTGTGTTTATTTTCTCTATCTTACCCTGATTGTTGTCTTCTCCTCTCTATGATTGTTACCATTATTGGGGTTGGTGGTTTGGGTAGTGGGAATTCCTTTTGTACTGCATGTTTGAATGGCAGACTGCACTAGGTATAGCCCTTTGCCAGATTGTTTAAACTAAACCTGCTCTGATAGGAAGTTAGTAGAGAAGGTGGGAAATTAATAATTTAAAGGATGGGAAATTTGGAACTGAATTCTTAATATTACTGATAGCATTAATGTTATTAATGATGAAACTATTGTCTATATAGAGTTGGGTTAATGTGCAATAGGTGCTGTGGGATTAGTGGCCAAAGGTGGCAGTCATTTGAATTGGTGGTCAATATGAGTTCGGGGATCCCAATAGTTATGGGATGAGGGAGGTATGGCGGTGGTGCTAGGTATTATAAGGGAAGGAGCCGGAGATATGGCTATGCTTGGGTTCCTTCCAACTGTCAGGATGTCAGTTCTCTAGCCAGAGTCATGCCATATTAACTTGTGTTATAATCAGTAGTTGTCTAGTTTTCCTCCCTCCAGGCCCAGGTGTTGTCCAGGCCGCTCATACCCATGGGAGCGAAGAGTCCTTATCTACCCAGTCCAGCCAACGACCTTGATGTCCTCGTCTTCTCATGCCTTCGCAGACGGGACTGGGGGGAGGCTGGGAATGGGTGTTTGAAATATTGTAACTTTCGCTTTGCATGCCATTCTCGACAAAGCTAAATTGGGGGGGGGCTGTCTGTAAGTGAAGAAGGGACCGCCTCCCCCAAGCCTGTGAAAGGGAAATATCTTTATTGACGAGATGCTGTGGTTCATTGATGGTGCATTGAGCTGGTTTAAGTTTTGAATTGTGATAACTAGTGAGGTTTTATTGTTGCCTTTTGGGCTTTGCGGATGTCTGTTCTCCAATCTGGTGGATTAGAAATTGTGAAAACATAGGACCTCCATACCGGAGTAATGAAAACAGTGAAGCAGGTGTGATGGGGCCAGAGAAAAGAGAGGCAGGATGCATCATCAATGAACCTTGTGCTGCTAGCAGAACAGTCTGTACAGCAAAAATTAGCCAGGGATCAAACATTTTTTTTTAAAAAAAGATTACCTTGCCAGTTGATTAACAAGGGCATTTCCCAATGATGAGGTTCTCTGACAGCAAAGGAGCACACCAAAAGGCAGACCATGGCCCATCATCATGTATCACAAGGTCAAGATTGGATCTACAAATTGCTGTATATGGCTGAAATGGACAAGATGACAAGAAAACTGAGAGATCTGGACTCAGGGCAGTTTAACACAGACTGGGAGAAGCTGAAACAATATCTGGAGAAGAAATGGGAGGTGGGAGGAAAACTGTGGCAGTTTGAGAACTACTGAAGTATAATAAAAGTATAAAAGAGAGGGGTGACTTTGCCGGGGGAGGAAGAGAAATGTGAATTTATAAGCAGTTAGATTAATTGATTGAGATATATATAGATATGTATAGGTTAACTGATAGAACATTGATAGAGAATAATTAATGATAAGGTTTAAACATGAGGATTGAGTAAATAACAATATTTTCTTTCTTTGATAAGATTTATATGCACCAAACTGAATGTACAGAAGAGTTAAATTGATTGATTATGCGAGGAGTTATATAGAATTACCATAAAAAGTTGAAATGAGTAATATATAGAGAACAAATCAAATTGTTTGATTTAAATGTGGGAAATTTTTATGGTTTATGATATACAGGTTTATATAGAAATATTCAAAACTGGAAAATGGGATAAATTGTTTATCTAAAGACGTATAGTTTGGGTGTATAATAAGTAAAGGAGTTAAAGATGTACTGCTTAATATAATGGAGAATGTATATCTGTTTTAGACAGAGGAATTTAATAGAAGTAAGGGAAAAGGGACAGAGGGTGGGAAAGCTGTTGGAAGTCAACAAAAGGGGGGGAAAGGGAGGGGGTTAGAAACGAAAAATTAGGGGAAAATTGACGGTAATGTAAAAATAAAAATGTTCTAACCCAATAAAAAAATTTTCAAAAAAAAAAATCATGTATCACAAGGTCAAATATCCCATGCCTCCAATCAGAGTATCTCAGAGTTGGTGCCAGTTAGTTGAGGAAACATTATTGCAACACATTGCAATGACATACCATTTACAGTAAAACAAAATACAAAAAAAGACAGGGTATATCTTGTACTCTTGGTGAAACTAGTAGTAGTAGTGGTAGTAAGTGTAGTAGTAGTAGTACTATGACAAAGTCATTTTGCATAAGACCCAGAGCCACCTGGAGGCACATCTTCATAGTAGGACTCCCAGACCTCAATGGAAGCCCTTGAGATGGCACTAAATCTCAGAGTCACAGCATCACAAGAGTGACCTGGGAAGAACAGGGCATTGAAAGCATGAGAATGAAGCACATATGCTCTGTCTAGGAAAGAAGAAAATAAATTTGGGTATCCCATGAAGTATGGAACTTAAACTGAAGACCACATCCTCCCAAGTTGACATATACAGGTATATAAGAATACAGAATTGCCATTGTGAAAGTGAAAACACTGAACAATCTTAGTAAAATATGGATCAACCAAGACTGAAAAGGCAAAGGAAACTCTTTTTCAAACTAGTAGAACAAAAAAAAGGGAGTTGCCCTGGAAAGGGTCTGTAACCAAACATGAACAGACTGGAGGAAAAAAAATGATAACAACTTCAAGTGGTATACCCTAGTTGTCCATTTTATAAACATACAAGGTGTTGGTAATCTGCCACTAGTGGCCTGCTACAGAGGGACTCTCTGTAGGAAAGGTAGAGATATGTATGAATAAGATAGCCAAGCTCAATTGTAAAGACTACAATATGCAAAATTAGATTACCTGGACCTAAAATAGGTTTTTCCACCTGTCTTCTTTAACAAATAAGGAACACACAAAAATAACACCCTTTTTTAGTCTCAGGGGTAATACTTAACTGAATAGTTCAATTAATGCGAAGATAAGTAACCTCCCTTGAGAGGAGAGGTGGGAAAGACCTTGGGTCTTTTGAGCCCACAAATCAACACAGATGTGAAAAAGAATTGTAGGAAAACTGTGAGTCGTGGGCAAGGCAGCAGACTACTGAAATTTTACTTTCTCTTGAAGAGTAAATAATTAATAAGGGTAGACAAATGAACTTAAAGGATTTAACAACAAGCCTGTCCTTCCCAATAGAGTGTTTTCTGTTTCGACAGAAGAATTCAGTCTCTGTATGAAGTCACAGTTACAGCCACTATTTTTATATAAGTCCTAGCATGGACTAGGACAGTCCAGCTCCAGATTAAAGAAACAGAGACATTGTATACACTACAGTTATAAAAAGTTTTTATAAAAATCTCATAGTAAATAAATGTTAGTCCTTAGAGAGCCACTGGGCTTTATCTTATTCTACAGAGATGCAGTTGGCTATTGGAGATGTTCAGTGGCCTCAATTTATAATGCTTTGGCTAATACCTTTTATGCCCCAGGATAAGGTTAAAACATGTTTCCTGATCCCTTCAAAATTACCTGCTGATTAGCAGCTTAAAGGAGAAATTGCAGCAGGGGAATTCTCCTTCCAACATAGCCAGTTAAGAGCGTGGGACTCTATTCTGGAGAGCCGGGTTTGATTCCCCAATCTTCCGCTTGAAGTCAACTGGGTGACCTTGGGTCAGTCACAGCTTCTAGGAGCTCTATCAGCCCCTCTCACCTCACAGGGTGTTTGTTGTTATGGGGATAATGATAACATACTTTGTAAAGCACTCTGAGTGGGTGTTAAGTCATCCTGAAGGGTGATATATAAATCAAATATAATAATAATAATAATAATAATAATATAATAGACTTAACAGTTTACAGGATTTACAATCTTCAGTGACTGAGGCTGAGCATTCAGCCCGAATTAGAGATGAAGTGCTTTGTAAACTGCAGGCCATCAACAACGATAAAGATATCCACTGGAATGAAGTATAAATTTGCTAAAGGTTTTCTGTAGGGGTCCTGTGACAGCAGGCAGTTTCATAAAAGTTTACACGTGAAGGACTTCTTGTCATGGCACACCCTTTCTGAGTAGAAAAATAAGATGACCTTTAAAAAGATGGCTGTGTGGTTTTTCTATATCCCACTTTTCAACCCCAGAGGGGGCTCAAAGCGGCTATAACATTTTATACCTTGCCATTTCATCCACACAACAACCCTGCAAAGCAGGCCAATGTGATGGAATGTGAAAGGCCCAAGGCCACAGTCAGTCCTTTCTGGCATTTGAATCTGAATTTCCCAGATCTTAACCCAATGCTTTCATGACGATACAAAACTGGCTCTTGTTAGAAATGGTGTCATACAGGAGTGATTGGATGAACACATTTGCAATAAGAACTTTCTCCTACTAGTGACAATTGTAATGCTTTGGGGCCTGTTTCATGTTTTATGTTAGTCCCAGGAATCTGGAAGAGTTCCAGTCCAGGAAGGTCTGTGCTAGTCCTTGTATTGTTTTTTTTGTTTGTACTGATAAAGTTACCCTGTGTTGACTAAAAGAGACCCTCTGCATGGCAGCTGAATCTTACAGCAATGAGACTCAGAACCCTGGGGAGATGCAGCACCATTCCCTGGTAGAGGGTTCCCATGCTCCCTGGAGGTGTGATGATGTCACTTCTAGAAGTGGCATTGCACGGGCCACGGGAATGTTCCCACAGTTCGTTTGGGGCCGATTTAAGCCCCAAATGGGCCAAACTGGCCCCATGTGGAGCACAGGAACACTCGTGCAGCCATTGTGTCAGCCCTAGGGCATGTGTGCGAAGTGTACCTCATGCCTGGTACAAGGTAAGTGCCAAGGACCCAGCCCTCCCAGTGGGAGGGGAGAGAGAGACCTGGCAACCCTATCCTGGTAGGAAAAAGGGAGCATGGGTATCTATGGAACTGACAGGAAAAAAACTGACTTCAGAAAGGGTTGGGCTTATAGGTACAGATTTCACATCTTTGTTAAAATACCAACAGCTAAGTAGCTCCAATCATTACGTTGATTATTCCAGGTTGCTGTGTCACTGAGTTAACCCTTGCCTTAGCGTTTCCAGGTCCCCTGGGGCAGGGAAACCCTCACTTCCAGCCCCCACTGCCTCTTATCTGATCGGCGGTGGAGGGAAAGGTGAGCAGAATGGGAGCTTCAAAGTGCACTCCTGTGCACTCTGGAGCCTTTGTTGTCATGCTGGGAATGACATCATTCCTGGCGTAACAATGAAAGCTATGGAGCATGCACATTCACTCACCCCTGCATGCACACCCCCAACCCTCTGCAAAAGTGCAAGCTTGTGCAGAGTTACACCAGCCTAACACCATTGAAATAAATGGGACTGGAATAACTCATCATAGGATTGCAGAGCTGGTGTCTTTTACTTGCATATGCAGGGTATGGTGAACAGCCAACTCCTAGCCCTGTCAATAAATAATTCATAAGGAAGCAATCCTAAACAGGTCTACTCAGAAGTAAGTCCTATGTTGTTTATTGATGGCTTGCTCCCAGAGAAATTATTTCCAGGGAGCAGCCTGAGTATACTTAGAACTGCAGCCAGGATCAGGCTAAGCATTGATAATAGGGTATGTGAATGCCTGTGTTGGCGATGAAATATGGATCTAGTAATGAAGGAGAAGAAATATGTCCAGTGATTTCATTCACATAAGTAACAACTCCACACGTGCAAGCTTCTCTGTAAGCTGCTTCGAAATACAATAAACAGGGCTGTGTGCAGAAGTAGTAGTCTGCAGCATGTTTGCACTTGATATTCCTTTTGGAAAATCTCTGTCACAGTGAAAGTGACGCAGCTAAATACACTTGCAACACAGTCGCTTGGATGTAATTAACTATGAGCAGAGTTTCCTTATTTCTGCAGATGCCTCTGCTCCTGAAAAGCTGTTCCTGATGACTGGAGGAAACTTGGGAATTATAAGGGGCACTACTCAGGGGCTGAAGCTCAAGAAGGAAATTTTGAATCTCTTGGGTACGGGGGAAAATAACACGTGCAGTTTTTTAAATTCATTTCATCAACTGATCCACTGCAATTTGGTATAGTGAACCAAAAATATAAGTGAGGCCTTAACCTAAACAAATGCAACTGTATATTATATTATTACAAAACTGAATTACCTCTGAAGCAACACTGACATTTACATTTCTGGTTTTAATATTGCAGCCTAGAAATTGTCAAGATGTATTAAATGCTTAGGCAACAGAGCTTTATACTAGATAACAGAGTACAACTAGATGGTTGAGCACAACAATACTGTATAGTTATGCAGTCCCAATTTCTGCAAGCAGTGAGAATCTCCAGGGTCGTCGTCTTTTTTGTATTAATTGCATCCCTGGATAAAAATGACGTGGCCAATAGGGGTGTGCAAGGAAAAAACTTTCGGCTTTCTTGTTTCAGGATTACCCGAAACAAGATTCTCTACCGTTAAAGCCGAAAGCCGAAACAAGAATCTCTTTCGGGATTCGGGATTCGACATTCTTTCGGCATTCTTTCGGCATTCTTTCGGGTTTTTTTTTTGGGAAAATGCCTCCGTCTTTCAGGACGCCTGGAGGAGGCATTTTCCCACCTAATAAGCCCAAAATTGGTGGGGACCTTCCTCTAACCCTTCTCTAACAACCACCCAAGTTTCAGACAGATTGGACTTTGGGGGGCCATGTTATGGCCCCCCAAAGCAGGTCCCCCCATCCTCCCCATAAGAAAGCAAAGGAGCAGTATATTGTTAGCATGCTGCTGCTAATCTTTCTTCATTATTTCCTATGGGGAAAAAATGAAGAGGCAGGCTTCCTTTGCCAGGGGTGGCATTTTGCATGCAAAATGCCCCCCTACCCTCAGGGGCCCTTCTCCCACCCCTCCTCCCACCCCCCACCAAGGCTCAGCCTGCTCCCACTTGGGGGGGCATTTCATGGCCTCCCCAAGTAGGTGCTCTAATCTCTACCACTGACAGCTGGGGGAGGCTTGTGTTGCCAGGGGTGGCATTTTGCATGCAAAATGCCCCCCAGCCCTCAGGGGCCCTTCTCCCACCCCTCCTCCCACCCCCCACCAAGGCTCAGCCTGCTCCCACTTGGGGGGCCATTTCATGGCCTCCCCAAGTAGGTCCCCTCAGCCCCCAAAGTCCACCCCTCACAGCCCCACACAAACCCAATTCCCCCCCAGCTGCCACACACAGACCCAAATCCCCCCAGTAGCCCCTCACAGACCCAAATCAACCCCCACCTGCCCCACACCCACCATAACCCCAGGAACAGGCTGGCCTGCCCTCCCCTTTTGGGAACCCCTAAACTCTCTTTCCCAGGGCAGTTCCGCACAGACAAGGGGTGCCACAATGGTGGCAGTGCCAAATCGTCCCTGGGAAAGAGCACCTGCCCTGGCACACAGACAACCACCCCCCTGACCCCCCCACCACCTGCAGAGAAGGCTGGCCAGCCTGCCCCATTGTTCCCTATGCTGGGAACCAACCTCCCATCAAAGAAGGGAACACAGACACACAATGATTAAGTTTAAAAAACCTTTATTTTATCATTTTCAAATTACAAGTGGTCAACAAATCACAACATATTACACTTATTGTCCCTCACAGCACAACACAACACAATTAACTACACATCAGAGAATCTTAAAAACAATTTTTCTTTTGAAATGGACAAACAGTAAAGTTTTGAACATTACAACAGGTTACATAGTAAGCGGGCACAACAGGGCATGGAAACAGGGGCCCTTCTCCCACCCTTCCCACCACCCCCCACCACATGCATTCCTTGACAATCAAGAAATCTGGAGTTAAATATAATGTTCATGTAAGTCCCTCAAAGACAGAAGCAATATGGAGGTAATGACCCATTTGATTTCCACAACCTCAGACACAATTAGGGATCCGTTTCCCCTTGGTGGGGGATCCCCCACTCTCACCTATCACCCCGAAGGGGGAAAGTCAGTGAATGAGCCTTCAAGGTACGCTCCAGGGGCTGCTGCCGTGATGTCACTGATGTCATCTGGCTGCCCTGAGAGTATTCCTGTGCTTTGCAGTGGGCTGATTTGGGCCCTACAGGCCAAAGCAGGATCCCTTGTGGCCCAAATCTGCCTGCTGTGAATTGTGCGTGCTCCCCAGCCTTGTGTGATGATCACATCACTTCCTAGAACAGACATCATCATGCCAGAGCATTGCCATTAAATGATCATGCGTGTGTGAACAGACCCTAAGTATCCTGTAGGCTTCAGTGATGGTATAGTAATGTTTTCACTCACATTATAGAGAGAGAGAGAGACAGAGAAGGGGGGGAGGCACTGAACCTAGATTATTTCTTCTATTTTACTGTCCCCTTCCAAAGCCAGGGTGGCATTGGCACAATGCCCCCCTCCCCCCGGCCAGAGCCTTAGTACCAGTATGCATTGACAGGCCCATGCATCATAGTCCTTTTTGAGACCCAGCCAAGTTGTGTGCCTTTTGGAGAAAAATGTTCAAGTTGCTGGTGGGGGTATGAACAATTTTTAGATATCCACTGTAGTGCAATGGCTAGAGAGTTGGTCTAGAATCTGGCAGACTCTGATTCTGTGCCTTGTAGGCTTGATGGATGTTCTTGGCTCAGCCTAAGTAAACAATTGTGTTGTGTTTCCAGAGGCAGTCTAGGTGATTTTGGGGCCCTGGACAAATGTTCTGGACGGGGCCCCAGAACCAGTGCCGCCCCACCACTGGCTCCTTGCCAAGGCCAAGCAATTTGGTCACCTAGGCCCCAGATAGAGTGGGCAGGAGTGCGTTGTTTCCTTCCTCCCCCCCCTCCACCCCCTCATACAACTAAGAAGGCCATCGGTGGATGTAGTCACTCCAATGTGAGGCATGGAGCAGCTGTCTATTGTTAGCCTGGTTGTGATGAGGGTGAAACAAATCAAGGGAGAACAGCAATGTGTAAACCACTCTAGGTTCCCATGGGGGAGAAAACCGGGGCATAAGATAAACCTTTAATTTGGTGGGGAGGGGGTATATACATTTTATGTGTATGTGTCTGTATGTTTTATGCATTCAAATCACTTGTGGTGTACTTTAGAATTATATTGAGCTCCACAGTATCCCAAAAACCTTGTCCATGTATTGCAAACCGAAGTCAATCTACCACATCTAGGGTATTCTTCTTTTCCCTACTGCCTTCAATTTTTCTTAGCATTATTGTCTTTTCTAGTGAACCTTGTCTTCTCATGATGTGACATAAGCACTATCATCAATTGATATCTTCAAGGGAGAAAGCAGGCCTGATTTGGTCTGGATGCCACTTACATGTCTTTTTCGGAGTCCATGGTACATGTAAATTAAAACTTTCTTCCCACTTCACAGTGTGAATGCTTTTTCTTCCTATGAGCTTTGTCTAAATTTTACTGTACTGATACTGCTCATTTGGCCAAAAGGCCTGCCCTTGATCAATGCCACATTAAATACTTCATAATAAAAATATGTTTTTAGAACCATTTAAAAGTGTCTTTAAGTGCCATACGCTGATTTAAAAAAACATAAGCTAAATGTTTGGGAACACAACCAGATATGTGAATGACTGAAATGCAGCCCAATCCCACTGCTACTTAAAATCCATTTTTGATGGAGGTCTGGATTGTCTTACAGTGGTGTAATTGGGCTTGGAATCAGGAACCTGGAAGTGTTCCATGGGGGCTACAACTTTCATGCAAAGGCTAAGAGGGTGGGAACGGGATCTCTCTGGGGTGGCAAACTCTGGCCTTGGAAGTTACTGGCAATTTGGGGGTGGGACTTGTGGAAAGGAAAATCTGAGTAGGGATCTCCCCCAGAATCCATGGTCCGCATTTGCCCTCTAAAGAGATTGCCCTTGGAAGCAGCCAGTTTCTCTGTAGGGAACTACTCTCTCTAACCTGAACTCAAGCCCAACCAGGAGTTTGGCAGCCCTAGGAAAATTTCTGAAAAAGATGGCAAAGGAGGGCCAGCAACTGATAGAGGCATGGAAGCCCACACCAGGACAGTAGCAGGGGCCTACTTGGGCACAAAGGACGACCAGTGCTCTCATCCCCCATAGTCCACTCCTTACAGCCCCACACAAACCCAGTTCCCCCACCCCAGCTGCCACACACAGACCCAAATCCTCCACTCAGCCCCTCTCAGAACCAAAACCACCCTCAGCTGCCCCACACCGAGTACCCCAGGAACAGGCTGGCCAGCCTGCCCCATTGTTCCCTATGCTGGGAACCAACCTCCCATCAAAGAAGGGAACACAGACACACAATCATTAAGTTTAAAAAACCTTTATTTTCTCATTTTTAAATTACAAGTGGTCAACAAATCACAACATATTACACTTATTGTCCCTCACAGCACAACACAACACAATTAACTACACATCAGAGAATCTTAAAAACAATTTTTCTTTTGAAATGGACAAACAGTAAAGTTTTGAACATTTCCACAGGTTACATAGTGAGCGGGCACAACAGGGCATGGAAACAGAAGATGATCATAACTACCAGCCTAATACAACTCTCCCTCCATAAAACGACTTAATGGGGGGGAACCACTGCAACAGGGTCCAGCAGAACCTATGTCATTTCCTGTGGCTGTGCTTTCAGTTCAGACACACAAAGCTGAACTGGGCACTTCCAAGGCACTGGACAATGGTATTTCTGGAGCAGTTCTGCAGAGGTCTCCCCCCACCCCCACACCAGCCTCAGAATTTACCTGGGAACATCTGCGAGAGATCATCATTGGCCGGTGCCCATCCACCACTCTTCCCGCATCCCCCAACCATGCAAACCCAACATTAACATCAATTTTTTTTTTTAAACATGAACATTCAATCAACTTTTAAAAAACATAATCACAACATTTTTTTGGGTTTTTTTTTTTTTAAAACATGAACATTCAATCAACTTTTAAAAAACATAATCACAACATTTCTTTTTGGGTTTTTTTCCTTTTTTTAAACATGAACATTCAATCAACTTTTAAAAAACATAATCACAACATTTTTGGGGGTTTTTTTCCCTTTTTTTAAACATGAACATTCAATCAACTTTTAAAAAACATAATCACAACATTTTTTGGGTTTTTTTTTTCCTTTTTTTAAACATGAACATTCAATCAACTTTTAAAAAACATAATCACAACATTTTTGGGTTTTTTTTCCCCCTTTTTTTAAACATGAACATTCAATCAACTTTTAAAAAACATAATCACAACATTTTTGGGGTTTTTTTTTCTTTTTTTTACATGAACATTCAATCAACTTTTAAAAAACATAATCACAACATTTTTTTGGGGTTTTTTTCCTTTTTTTTACATGAACAGAACATCAACTTTCAAAAAACAGTACAACAATTCTTCTTCAATTTTTTTTTACAAGGATTTCATCTGATAAAAACACCTAAGCAATCCCTATCTAACCTGTTTCTCCCTCCAGTAGCAATCCATGTTTCTGGGGCATTATTTTTCATAATAAATTTGGTCCCACAGGGTATGTCTCAGTGATGGGAGATGTTTTGAATACCCTGGGGGGGGCTTTCAAATTGCTGGGTGTTTTCCCTTTGCCACTGGTTCCTAACCACCCTCCCTCTACTGGCCGGTTTTAACTGTATATACAGGGTTTTATACAGGGGAGAGCGCGATTCCAAAGGATTGGACTCACAGAGGATGCAGGCCACAAGTTGGGCTCACCTCAGTCACTCTGGAAGTCCAGTCCTGAGAAATCGAAGAGGCGAGAGTTGACCATCAGGAAGGTCAACTGCTCGACTCTCCATGGGAGAAGGCGAGTGCGATGTGGGCCGACAATGTCGCCCGCATGTGAAAAGATGCACTCGCTCTCCACGCTCGTCGGAGGGCATGAGAGCAGCCGCTGCGCCTCGAGGGAGAGGTCCGGCCAGACCGACTCCTTCCTGGCCCAGTAGCTGAGCGGATCGGTGGAGAGCGACTCGCAGGGCTCCGCGAGGTAGTCCCTGACCATCGCCTCCGCCGGATCCTCTCTCACGGTCCTCACGACCCCAGAGGGGACGAGGGCCCACCGGAGCATCTCCATCTCCATCGGCACTCCGGTGGTGGCCTCGGGGGGGCCTGCGCAGAGGGGGCGTCAGAGGGACCCGCACGGAGGGCCCCTCTTGCGTCCCCCCTGTCGACAGGCGTCCCCTCTTGGCCTGCCTGCGCCTCACCCAAGAGCAGAGGCCGTCTCTGGCTTGGGTGAGGTTCCCGTCCCGCTCAGCGAAAGTGCCCTTTATGCGCGGGTCACACATGGTCGCCAACATGTATGACTCTTCCTTAGTGAGAGGAGTTAGCCTGGCAGCTATGCCCTGCTGCAGCCTTCTCACTAATGCGCGCACCGCTGGAACAAGGTCAGCACGGGGCGCGACCCGGTCTGCAAGGGTGGCCAGATTCCTCTGGAGCGTGTGCACCAGGGGAATGACCAGACCGAGGGTCGCCGTGTCTGACGAGACCGCCACAGTGAAGTCCTTGAAGGGCTTCAGGACCTCCACTGTCTGGGTGATGGTGAGCCAATCCTCCCGGCTGAACTCACCCACCTGACTCGCACCGCGGTTCTCGGAGAGCCACGCGTGGAGTGCGGCCTTCTGCTCCACCAAGCGCTCAAGCATGGCGCAGGTGGAGTTCCAGCGAGTGCTGACGTCAGTGATAAGCGTGCTCTGGCACACCTGTCCTGACCTGTGTCTGGCGCAGTTCGTGCGTGGCCTTCACGCTGCGCGAGAAGTGACCCGTGAGCCTCCGACATTTCTGGACAAGTAACTGGAGTTCACAGGTCCGGGTATCCACGGGTTCCTTCGAGGAGCCCAACCCCAGCGCATCTCTCACCACTAGGTGAAGCTTGTGAGCGGCACAGTAGACGCTCTCTCGGCTCACTAGATGCGCCGCTGCCCTCATGTTCTTGCCACCGTCCGTCACCATGCATCCCACGGTGGCGGGTCCCTGGCCTATCCACTCATCCAACTGTCTCCTTAAGGTGGCAGCGATGTTCTCCGCCGTGTGGGACACGTCGAGCACCTCGGCGTGAAGCAAGGCCTTGCAGTAGCCGGCCTGGCGGTCTCGCATCCTTCCCTGTCTAGCTGTGCTAGGCACCTCCCCCCGGCCCCCACCCAGAACCGACTCGGGTTCCCACCAGTGAGCAGTAAGCGAGAGGTACGCTTGCTGCACACTTGGGCAGGTCCAGATGTCCGATGTGAAGTGCACAGTTCTCCCGGCAACCCGGGAAAGCTGTGCCTTCACATGATCCCTGGCAGCCCTGTAAAACGAGGGCACCACCGATCTGCTCAACGACGTGCGAGCAGGGACGGCGTACCAGGGAAAGCAATCTTGGAGCAGCCCTGAGAAGCCGAAGTCTTCAACTATGGAATACGGTTGCCCATCCACTGCTATCATGTTGACGATGTGGCGCGTGATGCGCCTGCTCGCCCTCCGGATCCCCTCTCTGGGCACACTAGCGCCCTGCATACCAAGCATCTCCGGGAGAGAGGCTTGGCGTCCCTTTCCTGCAGGTACCCTTAGGGGGAGAGCACCAGAGGAGCCTGCCTCCTTCTGGCTAGCTGGCGGCCGTGCGGCGCCACTCGAACCCTCCTCCCGAAGAAGCACCGCCTGGTGGTGCCTCTTCATATGGTACCTCATCCCAGACGTGGAGAGATGCCACACATCTTTGCCACGGCTGACGTGCTGCCTACAATGCAGGCACAGGGCTGCTCGGGGATCCTCCGCTGCCTGGAAGTGCTTCCAGATTTCGGAGGAAAAGGGCAACCCACGCTTCCCAGGAGAAGCGCTTTCCGGATCACCCTGAGGCACCTCCTGTGAGGTGCTCTGGCCGGACACACCATGTCCCACTCTCGGCCGGGCAGGTGAGGATGGACGAGGCTGAAGGGGCAGAGATGTGGGCTCTTCCACCACAGTCTCTGCCTCTTCCTCCCGCATCCTCTCCTCCTGCACAGCCGCGAGAGGCCTGCTGCTGGCCTCAGAGGAAACTGGGGTGGACCGCCCCAGGGGGGGTCTCACGGGCAGTTCCTCCAACATCCTCCGGGTTCCTGGGGTGAGCGGGAGCGCAGGGAAAGTCATGTGCTCCGCGCCCATCCCAGGAGACACCACATGCTGCCCCTCCTCCAGCAGCTGGCTCGCAACCACTGGAGGAGGAGGAGCCTCAGCAGCAGGCCTCTGCCCAGTGCCAGCCCCTGCCTCACGCACCCGGGTTGGGGGTGGCCCTCCAGCAGCTGCCTCAGGAAAGAGAGTCTTGCGAACCCTCTTCCTGTCACCAGAAGCCAGGCTGGTGAACGGCAGCAGCGCAGGGGAGGGCCTCCTCCGCTCAGATGGGGGGGCTGCCGCAGCAGTCCCCCTCCCCCTCCCCTCCTCCCCTCTAGATTTCTCCCTAGCCTTTCCCCCGGGGCCCCTCTCTGCTTTCCTCTCTGACATACTTTCCCCTCCCAAATTCAACTCTAACTAATCAGAAAAGATTTAGAAAACAAAGGTCAACTTTGTTTTCAAGACCTAACTAACCTGCTCTAAATCTGTGCTTCTAGTGGCTCTGTGACTTGGAGATGAACAATCAAGTGCCTTCTTAAGCAACCCTATTTATGTCAGGGAACCTGAGCCTGCCAATCAGCTGAATTCCTCTGGAATTGAGCTGGCCCTAAACCCCAATAACAGGTGACAAAGCCTTAAACACTCACACACTAGTATGCCCGGGCCGGCCTGGCACCACCACGGGTGCCAGAGATGGGCAGTGGAACCCTAGTTATGGGGGCACTAATGGGAAGCCTATTGACAGCTATTACAAATTTTTTATATATATATATATATATATATAGAATTCAAACCTAACACTCACTCACTAATGCTTTCCCTGCTGAGTCCCTATTTAGTTTTTTAAAAAAAACTAGGCTCGGTTTCCCTAATAATTATGTTGAGGGCAATTATCCACTGATCACCTACCAACTGGCCTACCTACCTAAGAGACACTATTTAGCGGGACCGATGTATCTGTGGTATGTCGGTGTGGGGTGTGGATGTGGTGTTTTGAAGATGAGCCTCCCCCCTCCCAAGCTAGCAAGAACCCACCCCCAAGGCCACCCAAATGTGAACCCGGACTCGCTCACACTAACACCAGTCCTGCAGTCCAGCGATGTTCAGGCGGTCTTGCAGCTGGTCCTCCTCTCCTCCACGATGCTGTCAAGAAAATTGGAAATGTTAGCAGAGTCAACACCACACGCCGCACACGCAACCCCCAAAATTCAAGGCCCTGTTGCACAAGCCAAGTCAGCCCCCCCCCCTGAAAGGCTAGGGCCAACCAGCAGCAAAACAAAACACATCCACCCAGCAGAGCTTCTGGCCTGTGCAGGCCAAAAGCTGGCACACTCATTTTTTAGTCCTGTGAAACAGTAGTTCATGCCCACCCCACACTCAAACTTGAAAAATGAAACATGAAAGAAAGCAGGCACTGCGATCAATGCTGGCCCCCCTAACCCCCAAACAATATCCTCTTGCCCAACCAGAAAATGCCCCCCCAGCCCAAGCCATAAAGACAGAGCCAAAGCATATGCTCGCAGGTAGGCACAGCAGCAGACATAAGCTCAAAAACCAAATTTTACAACAACCCTACCAGTCCACCAGTGCAGATGTCCAGCAATGTTGATCCTCCACGCAGAGATCTGCAGGCCGATGTCCACCAAGTGCAGTCCAGTCCAGAAGAGGTCCACCAACGATAAACAACCTGAATGTGAAGCAAAACAGTGAGTGCCAGGCCAGCAAACGGGAAGGGTTACCAAAGCCGGAGCAGCAGGCCTGTGTGTGGGCCGAAGGCTGGCACAGTTGATCAGGACGGAGCCTGTTGGGAATCCTTGCAAGCAGGGGACCAGACACAGAAAAACAAGCCACACCATTCCAGATTGTGGAGCACAACTGTGAATGCCAGGCCAGCAACCAAAAAGGGTTACCTTGGCCAAAGCAGCATACCTGTGTGTGGCCCACAGGCTGGCACAGTTGATCAGGACGGAGCCTGTTGGGAATCCTTGCAAGCAGGGGACCAGACACAGAAAAACAAGCCACACCATTCCAGATTGTGGAGCACAACTGTGAGTGCCAGGCCAGCAACCAAAAAGGGTTACCTTGGCCAAAGCAGCATACCTGTGTGTGGCCCACAGGCTGGCACAGTTGATCAGGACGGAGCCTGTTGGGAATCCTTGCAAGCAGGGGACCAGACACAGAAAAACAAGCCACACCATTCCAGATTGTGAAGCACAACTGTGAGAGCCAGCCAGAAGAAAGGCTTCTGGCCTGTGTAGGCCCAAAGCTGGCACACTCTTGTTTTAATCTTAAAACAGTGGATCAAGCTTAAAGAAGGCAAGCACAACAACCAATGCTGAACCCCCCCCCCACCATCAAACATTGTCTGCCCAACCTGTCCCCCAGGCCATACCTGTGTGTGGCCCACAGGCTGGCACAGTTGATCAGGACGGAGCCTGTTGGGAATCCTTGCAAGCAGGGGACCAGACACAGAAAAACAAGCCACACCATTCCAGATTGTGGAGCACAACTGTGAATGCCAGGCCAGCAACCAAAAAGGGTTACCTTGGCCAAAGCAGCATACCTGTGTGTGGCCCACAGGCTGGCACAGTTGATCAGGACGGAGCCTGTTGGGAATCCTTGCAAGCAGGGGACCAGACACAGAAAAACAAGCCACACCATTCCAGATTGTGAAGCACAACTGTGAGAGCCAGCCAGAAGAAAGGCTTCTGGCCTGTGTAGGCCCAAAGCTGGCACACTCTTGTTTTAATCTTAAAACAGTGGATCAAGCTTAAAGAAGGCAAGCACAACAACCAATGCTGAACCCCCCCCCCCCACCATCAAACATTGTCTGCCCAACCTGTCCCCCAGGCCATACCTGTGTGTGGCCCACAGGCTGGCACAGTTGATCAGGACGGAGCCTGTCCTTGCAAGCAGGGGACCAGACAAAGAAAAACAAGCCACACCATTCCAGATTGTGAAGCACAACTGTGAGAGCCAGCCAGAAGAAAGGCTTCTGGCCTGTGTAGGCCCAAAGCTGGCACACTCTTGTTTTAATCTTAAAACAGTGGATCAAGTTTAAAGAAGGCAAGCACAACAACCAATGCTGAACCCCCCCCCCACCATCAAACATTGTCTGCCCAACCTGTCCCCCAGGCCATACCTGTGTGTGGCCCACAGGCTGGCACAGTTGATCAGGACGGAGCCTGTCCTTGCAAGCAGGGGACCAGACACAGAAAAACAAGCCACACCATTCCAGATTGTGAAGCACAACTGTGAGAGCCAGCCAGAAGAAAGGCTTCTGGCCTGTGTAGGCCCAAGGCTGGCACACTCTTGTTTTAATCTTAAAACAGTAGATCAAGCTTAAAGAAGGCAAGCACAACAAACAATGCTGAACCCCCCCCCCCACCATCAAACATTGTCTGCCCAACCTGTCCCCCTGGCCATACCTGTGTGTGGCCCACAGGCTGGCACAGTTGATCAGGACGGAGCCTGTCCTTGCAAGCAGGGGACCAGACACAGAAAAACAAGCCACACCATTCCAGATTGTGAAGCACAACTGTGAGAGCCAGCCAGAAGAAAGGCTTCTGGCCTGTGTAGGCCCAAAGCTGGCACACTCTTGTTTTAATCTTAAAACAGTGGATCAAGTTTAAAGAAGGCAAGCACAACAACCAATGCTGAACCCCCCCCCCATCAAACATTGTCTGCCCAACCTGTCCCCCAGGCCATACCTGTGTGTGGCCCACAGGCTGGCACAGTTGATCAGGACGGAGCCTGTCCTTGCAAGCAGGGGACCAGACACAGAAAAACAAGCCACACCATTCCAGATTGTGAAGCACAACTGTGAGAGCCAGCCAGAAGAAAGGCTTCTGGCCTGTGTAGGCCCAAAGCTGGCACACTCTTGTTTTAATCTTAAAACAGTAGATCAAGCTTAAAGAAGGCAAGCACAACAACCAATGCTGAAACCCCCACCCCACCATCAAACATTGTCTGCCCAACCTGTCCCCCAGGCCATGCCAAGAATAAACTGCAACACCTTTTTGCAGAGGCAGGCCACAGCAGCACATTGCCCAGCATCAAAAAAATTTACAAAAATTTAAAAAAGGCCTACCAGGTGTCCTCTCAGGATGTCCAGCACAGTTGATCCTCCAGGCAGATGTCCTCCAGGCTCCAGGTGCAGTCTCTCTTCTTCTCCTCTCTCGGTCACAGCTCAGCAGCAGCAGCAACAGAAGTGTTCCAGATAGTCTTGCTCCAAATTTAAATCCCCTGCTGCAGCCTCAGCCAAAGATTTAAATCTATTGGCTGGCATGAGAATGCAGCAGTGGGATTGGTGACTCCTAAAGTCCCCCCTCCCCTGCCTTTCCCCACCCACACTCCAAGAGCCACCCTCCTCCTGCTCCCCCTCCCCTACCTGTTAGTTTTGGCGGGAATCTCTGCTGCTTTGCAAATGCAAAGTGCAATGCAATGTTGCACCTTGCATTTGCAAGGCAAAGCAGGATTCCCTATCCTCCTTTGCAAGAGGGGTGGGGGGTGACAGAAGGAGTGAGTGATTCACTCCTTCTCCCCCCCTCCCCTCTTCTAAGAGCCTGCAGGAAGCCTTTGCTTCCAGCAGGATTTTGCTAGCCGCTTGCTAAGGCAAACGGCTAGCAAAAACAAAATGGCGATTCTCTAATGCCGAAAGAATGCCGAAAGAATCCCGAAACGTTTCGGCTTTTTCTTTCGTCTATCCCGAAACGTTTCGGCATTCCCCGAAACGTTTCGGGATTCCTGAAGAATGCCGTAACACTTTTGTTTCGGCATTCTTTCGGCATTCTGAATGCCGAAACGCACATCCCTAGTGGCCAATTACCATCCAGTCTCTAATCTGCCCTTTTTGGGCAAAGTGGTTGAAAGAGCAGTAGCTGACCAACTCCAGGTCTTCTTGGGTAACTCTGGTGCTTTGGAACTTTTTCATTCTGGATTCAGGCCAGATTATGGGACGGAGATGGCTCTGGTGTCTTTAGTTGATCATCTTCTCCTGAATATAGACAACAACTATGCTTTTTTTGTTGCTTCTCCTGGATTGTCTGCAGCTTTCAATATAGTAGACCATGCCATCTTCTTAGGGTGTTTGGAGACAGAAGTGGATATCAAGGGATGTGTCCTTGACTGGTTTAAATAATTTCTCATGGAACGGACTCAAAGGATTGCTCCATAGTGGGAATTAGCTTGCAAGATTCCACAGGGTGCAGTCTTATCCCCCATGTTATTCAACCTCTATGGCCGGCTGCGAGCGCCGAAAATCCTGGCGCAGCTGCTGGAAATGCTTGTGAAATTAAGTGTACTGCCTCACGCTGTGTAATTCACCTTGAGTCTCAGTGATAAAGCCGGACTATAATGTTAATTTTAAAAATTTCAAAATGTACAGGTAGAGCACAGAGAGAGGCAAAGGCAGACTCCTACAGGACAGAATTCACTACCCGCATCACATACAAGGATAGAGTGCTCCTGTCCCCTCCATATGCTTTAGTTATGAAGGTCTCCATGTTGTTGGAATTCTGGTGCCTTTGTACGGTGAAATTGTTTAAAAGGCTTTCCAAATGAGTAGTTTTGATGGATAGATGCATATGTTGCATGATCTTCCATTATTTAAAGTAGTTGTAATGTAATTATTCACTGTATTTGATTTATTTGATGTATATTTTAAATAATATAACCCATGTTAAGTCCAAGACAGGAACATCATGTTTAAAAAACAAAACACCCTTCCAATAAATGCAGTCCAGTCCATATTAATAACAATTAATGTGCTTAGGCCATTTCATAGTCTTGAGGAAATTTTGATTGGAAAAGGGCAGACTAAAGATTCAGTAGTCAAAATGTATTTATTTTCCCAAGACAGTGACAAAATAAGATGAGACTGTAAAAGAACATGAGAAGTTGATTTTGGAGCAGAGTATTTTATCACGAAACTAAGGAGTATTTCAGGTGCTAGCAACAGTCTCACTTAATACTGGAATTAAAGGAAATTGCTTGAAGATGTTTTATTGATTATACTTGATGCCCGTGGGATTAGTGAAGATTACTGATGGATCAGAATTATGTTGGAAGTGTGGCAAAGAGAAGGGAGCCTTTTCATTTGTGGTAGTCTTGTACAATGATTCAAAAATATTGGAATATAGTCTGTAAAGAATTTGAAGTTATTTGGACATATGTTTTTGAGTCCCTATCAAAGACTTACCTTTTAGGGAAAATCCCAGTTCAATTAGAAAGGCGTCAAAGAAATTTTCTATAACAAATGGTTATTGCAACAAGGATGACTTAGTGCAGATATGGATGAAGAATTCTGTTCTATCTTTGAGATAATGGCTGAACAAAGTTTGGTATGTGTGGACTATGAATAAGATCAATTTATAGATATGCCTCCCCAATGTTTAGATATATTTGCTGATGTTACTGTTTGAGGTTTGGAGTGAATGTATTAATGCTTAGTAACGTAAAGATTGATTTAAGGAACATGTTTTGGATAATTATGTGTGTAGAAAAACAGTTTGATGTTTTGTTTGTTGTAAAAATTATATTTTAATAATGAATTTTTAAAAGACATTCAATTAAATAAATAAACGTAGGTCAGAGCAAGTGGGTGGCACAAGGCAACATAGTGAAGTTCACGGTCTGTATTGGGATTCTGAAACATGGTCTCTTAACTTTAACCACTATATCACAGTGGTTCATGGGTTGTGAAAATATCTGTTGATACTCTAACAACAGTCGGGGAGGGGACTACATCAGCAACTGCTAGATGGATTAAACCCATTTGTCCTTAATGCTTTTAAAAGTACTTTCAATAAGAAAATTAATTTTTAAAAAATCTTACAGACGCTAACAAGATTGCCTTCTTTTTTCAGGTAAGCTAATAAAAGCTTCTTTGGTATAATCAGACACAAAGAAGGTAAACCAATTTCAGGTATAACTATTTATCTTAGTGTAATAACTAACATTATTTGTACATCCATTTAACATATACAATACAGAATTATATGGAGTGTTGATTGACTAATTCAAACGTGTGGAAAACAGTCTGAGTGGGTCAAACAAATGACCGTGTTATTGCTCGTTCAGGAATTCTTCTGTATTAGAGTTTCTGTGTTGATTTTAAAGATCATTAATAGTGCAATTCCATGTATATTTACTCAGAAGTAACTTCCATTTATATTCAGTGGGGCTTACTCCCTAGGTTTGTATTCTTAAGACTGTAGCCCTGTTCCTGAGGTGCCTGCCAGTAGCAGATGATCTCCAGGCAGTTTAAAACCTCCTGCCAGTCGCCAGTGACGAGCGGGCAATCAAGTAAACCACCGTGAGATCGCCTGCCACCAGCGGGCGCCTGAGATCCCTATCTCCTCCATATCCATCTGCCTGCCCCCACAGCTCATGGGGTGTGTGGTGGTGGCTACTTCTGTGCCCGCCTGCATTGCTGCTGTTCTGCAGTTGCTCTTTTGGGTGCAGTGAGGATGAAGGGGAGGCTCCTGCTCCTTTCCTTTTCACTGGCTCGCTCACATCACTGCCACCTCTGAGGCATGCACAATAGTGATGGTTCCAGATCCATCTTCCTTACTGCTGCTAACCAGACAAGGATGATATCAGACTAATGAGTGGTACATTGTGTGCACAAGCACAGACAATACTCCTCCATTCTATTTTTAAAAGTTCTCAGATTTTTATGCAAAACTGAAGTGTCCCCCAAGTTTGTGAAAAAATCTTTCTGACTCTGTGGCGCTGATCTGCATATTTAAGTAGATGGGGCCACATTGACTTATTATGAGATACATTGATGAGGTATAATATAATCCCAAGTTTCCATACTTTGCTCATATAAGTTTCAATTTAGGTTTATTGCCAACCAGTATGCATTCCTGAAAACTCCAGGCTACTTGTGAGCACTGTGACATTTTTTAGCATGCTCTCTCAGAAGACTGTGGTTCCTCATTTATGAAACAGAATATAAAAAGTTGTAGTGGTTTGTTTTTTTCCATGAAAGGGAAGCTGCAATTTTACCACAGCCCATGTCTCTGTATTACATTGCCAAGAACAGAGTATTCAGATTTGTCAGTGTAGTATCATTGGAACTGACTCTCAAAGTTAATAGAAAATAGTAACTAAGTTCAATAGGGAATAATGTTTAGAATTTTCTTTCAAAAGTTACATTTCTAGGCATGAGCCTTAGTGTCCTATGAATGTGAAGATTCACACGTTTCAAATATATCAGAAAATAAAAAGAGTGGTGCCTTTAAAGACTGACAAATGTATTGTGGCATGTACTTGCTTTTCGATGTATTGTCTAAGGCTTTCACGGCCGGAGAACGATGGTTGTTGTGGGTTTTCCGGGCTGTATTGCCATGGTCTTGGCATTGTAGTTCCTGACGTTTCGCCAGCAGCTGTGGCTGGCATCTTCAGAGGTGTAGCACCAAAAGACAGAGATCTCTCAGTGTCACAGCCCGGAAAACCCACAACAACCATACTTGCTTTTCCTTTACTCATTTACGAGGGAGCAAGTAGTGTTGAACTTCTTGGAACTTATTTTGGATCAAATAGGCATAGGAATGGACTGCCAACTTTTTATCACTACTGGCCAAAAAAGGTTTCTTATATGCAGTGGCATAGGACTGCTATTTCATTTCTGGCAGTGATATCATAGTGGTGTGAATAGCCTTTTAAAAGTACTTTACCATAAGTACTATAGTACTTTAAAAATATTTGTATTCTGCCATTTCATGAGAAATAGTTCTCCAACACAACTTACAACAATATTTCAACAAAATATTGCAATAATAAGATTGCAACATGCTACCTTTTCACTAGAAATACAGCCCAAGCTAAAGAGGCAGCAGGGGCATTGCTCATTGGCTCCCTAACAACTCTGGTGAGAGAGATATGCTGGCAGCTGAGCCCAGCAAGGTGCAGTGCTTCCGCTGCTGAGAGCACTCACACCACCGTTCCTATGACAACCCTACCAGCACCTGCTAATGGCTGTGCTGCTTTCCTGATAGCCTTGCAAGAAGCGAGGAACAGAACAGCTCCTCGATGTCTGCTGCCTGGCAACACCCACCTTGCTGGATGCCACACACCTCCATGGCCGTGACACCCTCTGGTAAGAAAGAGCTCCTTGTCTGCATCAGGATGCTGCTTGGCTACTTGGAGCTCTGATCCTGTGAGGGGGACAAAGAATTGTGTACCTGCCATCGCAGGGAAGTTACAAGAGCAAGTGCCCAGTCATCCTGATTCACAGCCATACTCTCTCCTCTGCCAGAGGGGGAGCCTGGCTGATTGAGTATGAACGGAGCCTCCAAATAGGCTGCTGGAAGCCCCTCCCCTGGAATGGCAGAGTTGAGCTCAGTTCCCTGGGCAGCTGTCTATGTGGCAGGCATGGAAGTGATCCTCACCCATGGGAGAGTGCAAGATGGGGGAGGCTGGTGCGAATGAACGAGCCACGGTGGTTGCCTCCCCAGCTCCTTACCTGTCAGTGCGACCTCATCCCTTCCTGAGCTGGGACTTGGGAGTTGGATAACCTGCAAGGGAACTTGAGTAGTGGTTGGGGTTCATCTGACATTCTAGATTCACCTCTCCTCCCCTGAGTGAGTGCACAGAATTCCCCAGATTTGTCTGCGTCTCCCTGGTGCACTTTTTCCCTGCCACCATGTGCACTGTCTCCTGCCTTATGCTCTAAGGGGGCTCTTGGGCAAGGTCTCCAGCCACACCCCTACTTATCTGGGGCCATGGCCGCCACAGCCAGAGGTTATGTAGGGTGTGCAGGGGACTGATTGGCTGCTGGGGCATGGGCTGGGCTGCTGCGAGGGTGTGAGATATTGGTCCCCGTAGTAGTCGGCATCCTGTGCTCCTCTAGGCCACCTGGGTGGGCCTGGGCATGTGGGAGGTGAGCAAGTTTCTCCCATAAAATGGGCACCTATGGGCTATGGCACTGTTGTTTGCAGCATAACTGTCCACCCCTGCGGACGGTGCTCTTAGGTCTGGAGCAGCTTAGGGAGCCTAAGTCTAAGCGCTCTCAGGTAATTTTCACCCTTCAAGGACTTGCCCCCTAGAAAATGTCTATCCTTTTCAGTAATATAACTAATAATTTGTAAGCTCCACCCAGTAGAAGAGATACTTCTGAAAAAAAAAAAGCTTTAATGAAGATTGTGTTCTACAGTAATATCCTAAGCAGAGCTATATCTTTCTAGGTACATTGAAATGAATGGGCTTAGAAGGGTGTAACTCTGCTTATGATCACACTGATAGTAACATGGATTTTTAAAGATAATATGCATATGTTTGTTAGTACACTTTTAAATCTATCAACATAGATAGTGTTCCCACTTGAAACATACAGTAATGCTTTTTCATTTAAATGTCTGTGTAAACGAAATGCCCAGTTAATGACTGTTTTTAATTATAAAATATTGTTACCCTTATGAGACTGAGTAATGCTATTTCAAAGAAATAATCATTAAAATAACATGCCCAGTGTGTGCTTACTGAAAGAATCTCCGGTATTATTCCTAGACCTTTGCAAAAATGGCATGAAAATTAAAACCATAATAGAGGAATCGGTGTCACCAAATGTCAATTATCAATCGACTGATTTCTGATTTATAGATAAGAAAAATGAGAATGGTTGTTGAGTCCAAAGCATAAATTATTTACCTTCCTTGTAAAGTTGTTCTATCTAGTATGCATCAACATTATTTTACTTCAAAACTTTTATTTTTAGTTTCATTTCTATGTGACTCTGTCACACAAAATTGGTAAAGTTCCCTTTCCATCAGTCCTTTCTTCTCTTTCTGTGTGGATCTCTGCTTGAAGTGAAGCATAGATCATTATCTTGGATACCAGAATCAACCTTCTGATCAGTTCTAAACGACACATGTTTGTACAGCAACCTAAAGCCCCATCTGCTGCAAAATCATACGGCTCTTGCCCTTTTTCTTTGTATTTACCTGATCATACTTGTTTGCTTCCTTATTTATAATTTACTTCATTTGTACCCCACGTTTCTCCCCAGTAGGGACTCAAAGCACTTACACTGTTCTCCTCTCTTCCATTCATCATTCTTCTCATGGGAAACCTGTGAGGTAGATTAGGCTGAGAAACTGTGATTAACCCAAGGCCACCCAGCAAACTTCCGTGGCTGTGTAGGCTTATGTACTTGCACCTCCCAGATTCTAGCCTGACACTCTAAACAGCACACTACATTCACTATTCAAATGCTTCAGACAACTGCTGAGGACATGGACATGCTTCTCCAAAGTGAATTTGAACCAAATTGGAAAGTGGGTCTTATTAAGATTGAAACATTTAGATCTGTACTATATAAGACAATGCAGACTAAAACCATACCTAGCATCACTCTGGTCACCTGTTAAAAATCTGTCGGGACTTGAGCTTTGAACACATGCATGGATTTTTAAAAATGTGATTAATCATGCTAAGTTTATGAAATGAGGCAGAGGATGCATTAAATTAATAAATAATACATATTCATATGCACTGTTTTTCTTAAATGATTGCCATTAGTTTAATCAGTTGAAATTCAGGACATATAGCTTTTTCTAGCAAACTCCATAAAATTTGCAGGGAACCTTCTCCTGACTGTCCTCTAAAGGCCACTCAAGTTTTAGGAAGATTGGACCCTGGGATCCAATTCTATGGGGCCCTGAAGAAGGTGCTCTCTGCCATTTTCCATTATTTCCTGTAGGGGAAACATTTCCAAGCAGGCTCTCAGTCAGAAACATATAGCGGCGACACTCCCAAATTCAACTTGAATCCAGAGAAAGTGCTACAGAATCCAACTGAAATCCCCCCCAACTAAAATCCACCCCCCCAAGCGCCCCCTGGACAAGTTGCCCAGCCACTCTCCGTTGTTTCCCATCGGAGAAACATTTCCAAGTATTTTCACAGGCAGAAACACACAGAGGCAAAGTTGATAGTGGCCAAAGGCACACTCCCAAATGCATTAGGAAGTCCAATAAAACCAAAGTGAATGAACTGGACCAACATCAGACCAGAAAATTATGTCAAAACAGAATTCCACCCAAACCAAATTGAAGCAAGGAGCACTGTTGAAACTTAGTCCAACTGAACCAGTGTCACTCACAGGAGCCAGGCAGACAAGGGTAGCTCCTGCAAGGACTGACCACACACTTCTCCTCCCTCCTATTTCTGCCTCACTTCCCGCTCCTTCCTCCCCTTCCCCTCTTGGAAAACAAGTGGCAGAGGCTGAAGACACATTTCCTGTATTTGCCCAGATTTATCCAGGGGTCTGGGTCAGGGTTCCTAGATCAGATCTGGGATTCTCTGATTTGATTTAGGAAAGCTGGGTTTCTCTTGATTGATTGAGCTGAATTTTTCCCGAATCCCAGATCTGGATTGCTCACCCCTATGTAGTGGTACTTCAGATGTATGAGGCAGGCACAAAATCTTACATATTCTTCCAATCTTTCATTTTCAGTGTTAGCTTAAGTCTTTATTATTTGTAGAAATTTTGAACTGATTTTTTTGGGGGGGTAATCAGTTTGTCTTTAGAAAAGGAGAAAAAAGCCTCTCAGCTTACTTGTCCGGGGTCTGAGACACAGCCCCCGGCCTCGCCGGGAGAAAGCAAGAGGAGGCAGCCGGGAGGGGGTTTACCTGCCACCCCAGCCAGCAGCCAGGGCCAGAGCCTGCCCACCCCAGGGGAAAGGGGCGAAGGGCCAAAGCCCCAGAGGGCTAGAGGGTGCAGGGAGAGGCCAGCTAGTCCCACCCTCCAGGGAGAGGATAGGGGGCTGAGCAGAACAGAGGGAGAAGGCAAAGGCAGGAAGAATAGGGACCCAGCAGCAGCCCAAACAGAGCCCTTACCAGCCAAGGAGGAGAAGCAGCCACAGCAGCTCAGAGCCACGCCCCAGCCTCCACCTCAGTTTGAAGACAGCAACCTGACTCAGGAGATGCTCAGAACCAAGCCCCTCCAGGTGGAGCTGCTGAAGGCATTCTGTGGGAAGGGCTGGGCAGCCAGCCAAGGGACCACAACTGGGCCTACCTTCAGTAATCAGCTCAGCCAGGGAGGCCTGGCAGCCAGACAACATGACACATCTGTTGCTGATCTAGGCAGCCCAGCCAGCTACCCTGGCTGCAGCAGCTTGAGATGGCTCAGGCCAATGCTGGGAGGCCAAGGAGGGGTGTGGCCTGGCAGGCAGGACCTGCAAGGAGGGCGGGGCGGTGAGAGAAGGCCCTATAAAGGCTGGCTGGGAAGAGCTTTGGGGTGGTGGATGTGAGTAAGGAGTGATGGCATGGAGTGAGAGCGGAGCAGTGCGAGAGTGGAGGCTTGGAGGAGAGTTCTGGGAGGAGGAGATGACTGAGGGCGAAGGGGGTGAGCAGGCCAGGTTGAGCAGGCCAGTGAGTGGACTCAGAGGGAGTCTGGGTGATGTAAACTGCCCCTCCTTCCACAGAGCAGGGTCCTGCAGCATCCCTGGCACCCCTCTGATGTCAGGGCTGGCCCAGCTGGTGCCCTGCCCAGCGGCAGTGGCGGTGAGCACTGACATACTGTTTTGTTAGTTTTTAAAAAACTACCTGGGATTAGACATGGGCACGAAATGGAAAAAACCCCAAATGAGAGTTTCATGTTTTTTTTTAAAAGAATTTTTATTGGATTAGAAACATATAATAACAATTATAATCACATTCTTTAATTTTTTCTAATTCTAACCCCCTCCCTTCCCCACCTTTTTATTGACTTCCAACAGTTTTCCAACCCCCTATCCACTTTCGCTCTACTCCTTCATATTTATTTTATTTGTTTATTATAATATACTTTCAGATTCTTCTAAGCACTATTTCCACTTCCTTTCACATATAAATTGTCATATAAATTGTCATATAAATAAAATCCTCTTAATCTATCTTCTTCATTAAAACTACTAATAATATTCATTTTGATAACCTGTGTTTTATCTTGCTCCTTCTATTCTCTTCAATATGGGACAAACAATTTGCCCCCCTTTATACATCAATTCCAATACTTCTATACACATACTTATTATACACACTTATTGTCATTTGCTTAGGCTTCTGTTCTATATGTTGTTCTTTATCTATACATATACCATAAGTCTAACAATTAGACCTATCTTTGAATTTACGTATGTATGTATATATTCACTCTATGTTATACGGTTATCTTTCCAAAAAATATAGATTAGTTAATTTCTATCCCATTAATTCACATAGTATCAACGCTATTGCTACTTAATATAATACTTAAAAATCATATAAAGTTGCTTAGAATTTTTCCATTAACTCTCCACCCCCTCGGTATAGTCACTTCTCTCCTCCTGTGTACCTCAATAATTTTCAAACTGCCACAGTTCTCCTCCCACCTCCCATTTTTTCACCAAATATTGTTTCAGCTTTCCCCAGTCCGTGTTAAACTGCCCTGGATCAAGGTCTCTCAGTTTTCTTGTCATTTTGTCCATCTCCGCCATGTACAGCAATTTGTAAATCCAGTCCTCAGTAGTTGGCACTTCTTGTACTTTCCACTTCTGCGCATACAAAAGTCTGGCTGCTGCCATCATATAAAATATCAATGTCCTATGTTGTGCTGGGATGTCTTCCATTCCCAAGTTCAGTAGCAGGAGTTCTGGGTTCTT
This sequence comes from Eublepharis macularius, assembly GCF_028583425.1. NCBI lineage: Eukaryota > Metazoa > Chordata > Lepidosauria > Squamata > Eublepharidae > Eublepharis > Eublepharis macularius. The sequence goes on from NC_072792.1 coordinate 124,998,314, forward strand.
GTTAACTTGAAATTGTAAAATCTCACTCATTACTCTTATTATTTCCCCCCAGTACTGCCTAGCTACCTCGCAAGTCCACCACATATGATACATTGATCCCTCATGTTTTTTACATTTCCAGCATTTATTAGACATATTCGAGTTCCCTAGCGCAATCTTCTTTGGCGTCAGATAACAACGGTAAATCATTTTGTAAATATTCTCTTTAATATTGGTACATGTCGTGATTTTCAATGTATGTTTCCACAAGTATTCCCACGCCTCCATTGTTATTTCTTTGTTAAAGTTTATAGCCCACTTCACCATTTGCACTTTGACTGTCTCATCTCCAGTATACCATTTTAACAACACTTTGTAGACCTTAGAAATTTCCTTTTGATCTTCTTGTAAAATTACTTTCTCTAATTCTGAGTCTTCCATCCTTATCCCTCCCTTCGCACAGTCTGAGTAATAAAGATCTCTAACTTGTCTATATTGAAACCAGTCGTAGTTTGGAGACATCTCTTGTTGCGATGGTTGTTGTGGGTTTTCCGGGCTGTATTGCCGTGGTCTTGGCATTGTAGTTCCTGACGTTTCGCCAGCAGCTGTGGCTGGCATCTTCAGAGGTGTAGCACCAAAAGACTTTGGTCTTTTGGTGCTACACCTCTGAAGATGCCAGCCACAGCTGCTGGCGAAACGTCAGGAACTACAATGCCAAGACCACAGCAATACAGCCCGGAAAACCCACAACAACCATTGTTCTCCGGCCGTGAAAGCCTTCGACAATACATCTCTTGTTGCGTTCTTATTCTTATTTTAAAGGATTCTATTTGAGTTATCTCCTTATACGTTAAACACTGTTGTTCATTATCGACCGTTCTTGGATCTATTACTTCATATGGAACCACCCAGGAGGGAATTCCTTCTTGTAGGTATTCTTTGTACTTCTTCCAAATTGTGAAGAGGCTTCTCCGAATATAGTGATGCAGGAACATAGAATCTGCTTTTACTTTATCATACCATAGGTATGCATGCCATCCAAATAATTTTTTGTATCCCTCTAAGGCCAGCAGTTTGCGATTTTTCAATGTGATCCAATCCTTCAACCATACCAGACAGATTGCATCATAATAAAGTCTCAAGTTTGGCAGTTGCATTCCCCCTCTTTCTTTTGCATCCTGTAACACTTTCATTTTCACTCGAGGCTTCCTGCCTGCCCACACAAACTCTGATATTTTCCTCTGCCATTTATCAAATTGCTTGGAGTCCCTAATGATTGGTATCGTCTGTAACAGAAACATAACTCTTGGTAACACGTTCATCTTGATTACTGCAATTCTTCCCAACCATGACAAGTTCAGCCTATTCCATTTGATCAAATCATGCTCTATTTGAGTCCATAATTTCTCATAGTTATTCTTAAATAGATCTATATTTTTTGCAGTCAATTCAATTCCCAAGTACTTCACCTTACTTGTTACCTCACAGTCTGTTATTTCTGTTAATAACTGTTGCTTTTGTTTAATCATATTCTTACATAAAATCTTTGATTTCTTTTTGTTTACATAGAAACCTGCCAAGTCTCCAAACTCTTTTATTTTTTCTATTACCTTAGGCATGTTTTCAATTGGATCTTCCACAATTAACATTATATCATCTGCAAACGCTCTGACCTTATAGGAAAAGTCTTTTATCTTTATACCACGGATTGCATTATCTTCTCTAATCTGCATCATCAAAATTTCAAGAACCAAAATAAACAACAATGGGGATAGTGGGCAACCTTGTCTTGTATCCTTTCCAATAATCAGTTTTTTAGTCAGCTCGTCATTCACCACAATTGCTGCACTCTGGTCTCTATAAATTTCTCTCACTGCTCTTATGAACCTTTCCCCCATTTGTAGCTGTTCCATGGTGGCAAACATAAAGTCCCAGTTCAAATTGTCAAATGCTTTTTCAGCGTCTACAAAAAAGAAACCAACCTCCTTATCACATCGCCTGTCATAGTATTCTATAGCGTTTATGACTGTCCTTAGGTTGTCTCTGATTTGTCTATTTGGTAAAAAGCCTGCTTGTTCTTCTCCAATAACTTCGGCTAGCCACCCCTTTATTCTCTCCGCCAAGATCTTTGCGAAAATCTTGTAGTCATTATTAAGTAAAGAGATAGGTCTGTAGTTTTTAACATTGGTCAAGTCCTGTCCTTCTTTGGGGATCAATGATATATTTGCTTCACTCCAGGTATCTGGGATCCTTTGGTCCCTCATAACACCATTGATCACCTCTTTTAAAAACGGTACCAGTTCATTGGCCATTGCCTTGTAAAACTTAGCTGTGAGTCCATCAGGCCCTGGCGCTTTTCCCAAGTTTGTTGACTGTATTGCCTTCCTTATCTATTCTTCTGTTACTTCACTGTTTAGTTTAACTCTCCACTCCTCGGACATTACTGGCAGCTTCATTTTCTCCAGATATGCAGCTATCGCATCTTTATTCACTTCTTTCTTATCATACAATTTAGCGTAAAATTTATAAAAGGCTCTGCTAATAGCGACCTGTTCCAGGTGTACTTTATTGTCATCGCATATTTTATTTATCATCTTTTTCTCCTTTCTTTTCTTCAATTGCCATGCCAAAAATTTCCCAGGTTTGTTCGCCCCTTCGAACGACTTTTGATTCAGTCTTTTCAGATTCCATTCCAATTCTTTATTATTCATGGCCGTCAACTGCTCCTGAAGGATTTTAATGTCCTGATATATTTTCTTTTTCCCTGGTCTTTTCTTCAACTGGATTTCTTTGGCTTTTATTTTTTCCATAATCTCCTGTCTCTTCTCCTCTTTTTTCCTTCGGAGTCTTCCATTTAAGTCCATTAATACACCTCTGATTACTGCCTTGTACGTGTCCCATACCTTGTTGGTTGGTACTTCTTGATTCATGTTGTACTGTATGAAGAATTTAGTCTCCCTTCTCAACATTTCCATATTTTCTCCCTCTTGCAACAAATCTTCATTTATTCTCCATCCTTTTCTCTTAGTTCTTTTTCCAAATTTCCACATAATTGGGTTATGATCTGAGCCTACCATAGGCATTATTTCTACTTCCTTAGTCCAAAGTACTAAGTCCTTTGAGGCCCAGATCATATCAATACGCGATAAGGTAGAGTGTCTTGCAGAGAAAAAGGTATATTGTCTGATTGTGGGATTCTGCGTTCTCCACACATCTTCCAACGCTTCCTGTTGCATTAATCCAAAAAAAGTCTTTGGTAATAATCCTCTTTTCTTTTGTGTAGTGGCTGATTTCTTGTCTTGTTCCAAATTCGTAACTCCATTGAAGTCTCCTGTAAGTATTATCTGATCATATGAAAGTTCATCTAGTTGCTTCTTTAAATCCTCAAAAAAGCACTCTTTAGCTCCATTAGGCGCATATATTCCAATCACCAACACTTTCTTTAAGTTCCAAATGCATTCCACTGCTATAAATCTGGCTTCCCCATCTCTAATTATCACCTTTGGTTGCAGCTCTTCTTTTATATATAGTACCACTCCCCTTTTTTTCTTTTTTGAGGCCGCTACAAATTCAATGCCCAATTTACTTACTTTAAGGTATTTTACATCCTGATTTCTAATATGAGTCTCTTGTAAGCAAACTATATCACATTTCTGTTTTAATAGCCAGTGGAAAATACTTTTTCGCTTATTAGGTGAGTTAAGTCCATTTACATTCCACGATAAAACTTTGCACTCCATATTCAAAGCCTTGTTGTTGGTAAGTCTTTTTCATTGTCCATCATGAACCTTTCCATTTCCAATTCAGATCTGATGCGCTTTCTTACCCCTCCAAATTCAAAAGATATCCCTTCCGGTAATTCCCATCTGTATCTTACTTTCATTTCTTTCAAAGTCTGGACTAACACTTTGTATTTTTTCCGGTCCAAGAGCACCGGTCTGGGTAACTCCTTCATGATGATAATTGTCTTGCCATCAACTATCAATGGATCTTGAAATTGCTTAGTCACTATCATTTCCCTTACATTCCTTGTCGTAAATTGCACTATCACATCCCTTGGTACCTTTCTCTGGGTCGCAAATCTGGAATTTATTCGGTACACCACATCTAGGAAAGCCACAACCTCCTCCTCCTCCTTTTCCAGGTATTCAGCTAACACTTCAGTCACCGGTTCTTGTGCTGTCTTTCCTTCTACTTCCAACAAACCTCGAAACCTCAGCTGCTTTTCCATATATTTACTCTCCGCAACTGCCATTCTTCCCCTCATTACTCTCATGTCCGTTCACTGCGTCTCTGTAAGGTTGTCCATCGCCTTCTCCACATCGTTAACTTTTTGCTGCGCTGCCTGCAGGTCGATTTGTATCGTCTCCATTCCCTTTTTTACTTCTGCCAGCTCATTTTTAACTGTCTCTTTGACATCTTTGACTTCTTTCACCAACTCCAGTTTTGTTTCTTTAAGCTCCTTTAGCATTTCACAAAATTTTTTGTCCAAGTTCTCTATGGCTGCTTGCCACTCTTTCTTCGACATCGTGGGGCTTGATTTACCTCGCTCCCACGAGTCTGCACATTTTCTTAGCTCCGTGGCGTCCAAATTGGTATTCCTTTTAATTAATTTAAAAGTCCCGGTCCTTTAAATGAACAAAAATCGCTTCAAAAATCCAAAATGTCGGGCGTCTTTTCTCTATGGTTTCTCTGTACCCTTTTGTAATCCAAGATGTCCTACTTCCGCCCTTGCTGAAGCCAAAGCCCTTCCCTGTTCAAAAATGGCGATGCCCTTCTTCCTGTCTTCCAGTAGGGGCCGTCTCCTTCTGGCAACTCTATCACTATTACGTACTTCCTGTTTCCCGACTCTCCGCTGCAGCTCTCGCGATGGTAGAAGTTTTCCCACAGCCTGCTATCGATTCTCAACCACAGGTATGATAAACAAATGTCTCTTTTCTGAAATTACTTCTTTTTACTTAGTCCTTTTTGGAATCTATTTCTTGCCAGGTTTCCCCCTCCTTATAGTAAGTCTGTTGCAGTTTAAAAAGCCCTTTTAAAACTTCGTTACTTTTAACAATCCATCCCAATTCAGGAGATAGTGATCTTTACCTTTTCAAACGTCTTTCTGGGTTGTAATCACTGCTTCAATCTTAAATTCTCTTTCCGTTTATTTTCCCCCTGTTGAAGCTTGGGCATGAAGGTCTTATGCCAGCCGCACTGGCCCCGGGTCTGTCGCAGAGATCTATGCCGACCTGTCAAAGGGTGGGACCTCAAGGGTCGAGAGAGAATCCTTAGCGCAGAACCCCCCCTCGCCCGAGATCAACGCGCCCTGAGGTCTTTGAGCGTTCTTTGCCTGTTCTCCGCCTGAGAGCAGGTGGCCGGGGGCTATTTGTGCCCCTCCGGCCACTGAAACGGCAGCCCGGTCAGCTCTGCACTTAGAGCTGCGTTAGACCTCCATGGATCCCAAACCGGAAGTCCTCCAAATGAGAGTTTCATGTTTCATTGCTATCCACAAATCGCGAATCACAAAATTTCACAAAATTAACACTTGCTGAAACGATTCATTAGTTTTGTGATTTGTCAGAATCCGGGGCATTTCAACAGCCTCCTTCATACCCGCAGATGCCAAACTTGCAGGGAGACTTCAGCAGGCTCTCCTCCACCCACCCTCCCAGTTTGCAATATGTTGATCAGGAAGGTCAATGGGAAGGATGGGAAGGGAAGTGCTGCCAGAGTGCATGACTGAAACGGGGACCAGGAGTTGCTGGATCAGAGGAGGACAAAGGACTGGCCATGGTGTGGAGCTGGGCTGGGAAGATGAGGTGAGGGGTGGATGGCAGGCAGGGACAGTCCCAAGAGTTTGGAATGGAGAAGATGAGCTGAATGTTTCTCCAAAACCCTGCCATTCATCCCGAGATGTGCCCCAAGGGGCAGCCTCCAGAGATGAGGTGTGGGTTCTTACGGACATGGTGGCACCTATGGATACCATCCCACATTTGTTGGGGGAGAAGTATCGATGATAGAAGGATGCCCGACCCCCATTCTGAGTGGTGGTGGCTGACAAGAACCCACGCGCCATATGTGGTGGTACTCCCCTTGGGGGGAGGAAATACTAAAAATGCCCAGGGGGGCCATCTCCCCTCACCCGGGACATGCATGGGAGGGTGGTACGGATGGACGGACACCTTCCCCGTGGGGGGAAGAAAATTCTTAAAATGCTTGGGGGGCCTCTCACCCCAAGATGTGCATGGGTGGATGGGACGGATGTCTCCCCCTTGGGGGAAATAAATTCTAAATACCCAGGGGGCCATCTCCTCTCACACCAGGACGTGAATTGGTGGGTGGAACAGGTGGATGGACACCTCCCCCTTGGGGGGAGGAAATGCTAAATGCCCATGGAGGCTGTCTCTCCTCACCCGTTTCATCAGTTTCAATAAATAAACACATGGTTTAAGGAAACCATATCTTCTCCAACTGGAAAAAGTAATAGGTTTTCAGCCTTGAGATCTTGAAGCTTTCCAGAGAGTCCATTATAACTAACTCCAACACATTTCATAACAACTGGTTTATTTTCAGTTCTGCATTCTTCACAAGAGAGTAGCACATTTAGGTGTTTTGGATAGAGCCTGCATTTATGAAATCCTACAATTTGGTTATGTGGTAAGCAGATCCATTAACCAATGAGAGAGAATGAATTAAGGGAGCTAATAAAAAATACCCAGTAACAGAGGGAATATAGCTTAGTAAGCATCAATAAATGATAGAAACATCAGTTTGAAGGCCAAGATTATTATCTAATTTCATCTATTCGGGAAAGGGTAATATCAGCCACCCACAATTAAATGACCTATTGATTAAACTAGAAAGGAGGAGCTCCAGAATGCAGTGTTAAATGCTAGGAAGTTCAACATTCACACTTAAAATTAAAAAAAATAAAACAAAGAGGGAAATGTCTTCACAATAAGGTTTGAAATAACTTGGCCACATTTAAAATGACAATTAAAGAAAGCATTCATTATTTTGTGACAGTGGGTCAGTTTTTACCCGCATAACATAAACATGCCTCCCATTTGATGAAAAAATACATCCCACGTTAACCCTAAAAAAGAGATCTTGATCTTGATCAGACTGGGAACTCTCCAGGTTATTACAGCCATCTTCTAATTGAAAATTAAATACTGTACAAAACAAATCCATTATAGTTCTGTATCTGAGCATTCTTCAGGCTTGCCAAGCAGTTCAGTCTTTAGTACTTAGAGGAGGCAAAATCAGAAAGTGTGAAAGGTCATTGGGAAGGGGCACATTCCTTATTTTTTAAAATTCATTCATTCATTCATTCATTCATTTATTGTATTCGATTTATACCCCGCCCTCCCCACAAATGGGCTCAGGGTGGCTAACAACATGTTTTATGATTCCTCCTGCTTGTCCACAAGCATTATGTACCATAAATCTCTCTTGTGTAGGAACATACAATACTAGAATGACTTTTGATATATTTTTACTTGGATTAGCCACAGGACATAACACTTTGCAGAATACATCACGTGTTAAAAATACATAGTACAATATATATGAAAAGTACAATACCTACAAAACTTATACCACTAAAACCTTTCTTACATTATGCCTGTAATGATTATTTCTTCCTCTAAGCCATTGGCCTCTTCATCAGAATTCTAGCATCAACCAGAACAAGAGTGGCCACTCATTTAAAAGTTTTAAAATATTAATTTCCCACAAAAAATAGCATCCAAAACTACTATTTGCCTTTATCAGCTGGCAACATTCCATGGCACAAACTTTATATCAACATACCCAGCAGATTGTTTTTATAGATAAATCATAATTATAAACTAAACCATTTTCTTCAAGAGGAATCTTCTATTTGCCACCATAGTTGGAATGAAGGGGCAGACACATAATTGGGACCTAATGGGCCACTTTATTAACATAACAACAAACATATTAACAAACACGGCAAGGGCCTAAACTAGTGGTACAGGCTGGGCCCTGGGGTCACCCCTGAACCACAGCCCCGACCTGTCTGGGCGAGTCAACCGCTGCCCTGGGTGCAAGCCATCCACTGTATGGCTGGGACCAGCCTGGCCAGGCTAAGTGGTTTAAAGCTCTCCCACCTGGCTGTGAAGCTGAGGGGGAGACTGGCTTGTCCAGGAGTTCTCCACCAGGGTGTCTGTCCTTGCAACTGGGCCATAAAGCAGTCAGCTGCTCCTTACAGACCCCAGTTTCCCCACCAATGGGGATATGCCAAGGGTGCTCACCATCCTGCTCCTTTTCCCTTAGCTTTTCACCTGCCCCCACAGGGACTCGACCCACCAAGCCAATTACTTCCCCCAAACTAACAGTGCAAGGTAGATGAAAAACTCCTCACCCACAGGCCAATTCAGAGAGAAGGAGAAAAAAATCCCACCTGGCCCAAACAACAGGTGTCCGGCTGCTCCTGCACTGAAATGGGGTGAGGTGGGTGGGCTGAGCATGAGGCACGACTAGGCTATTGGGGGGCAGAGCAGCCTGAAAAAGCATACAAGTTCTGCCCCCTGACACATACCCGGATGCCCGGGAAAGCGCCTGTCTGCCTCCATCCTTCCATGGAGGCAAATCACAGCAGCCGGCTTAAGGGTGGCCGCTGCCACCCATTGGGAGGGCCGCATTGCCACTATAGTTGGAATGAAGAGGCAGACACATAATTGGGAACAAATGGGCCGCTTTATTAACGTAACAGCAAACATATTAACAAACACGGCAAGGGTCTAAACTAGCGGTACAGCCCTAGGGTCACTCCTGGACCACCGCCCCGACCTATCTGGGCGAGTCACCCGCTGCCCTGGGTGCGAGCCACCCACTGTAGGGCTGGGACCTGGCCTGGCCAGGCTAAGTGGTTCACCCCTTTAAAGCTCCCCCACCCGGCTGTAAAGCTGTGTGGGGAGACTGGCTTGTCCAGGGGTTCCCCATCAGGGTGTCTGTCCTTGCAACTGGGCCATAAAGCAGCCAGCTGCTCCTGACAGACCCCAGTTTCTCCACCAATGGGGATATGCCAAGGGTGCTCACTGGCCCGCTCCTTTTTCCCTAGCTTCTCACCTGCCACAGCTGAGACCAAGCCTCACATCACTTGCCACGGCCGAGGCCAAGCCTCATACCACCTGCCACAGCCGAGGCCAAGCCTTCGCCTTAGGCCGAAGTGCCCCACAAATGGCATAAGGCCAAACAGAGCCCTTGCCATAAGTCGTCTAATAATATGCTGTTACCGGTATGAGACAAATGCACACTATCCCCTTGGTAGAGGTCAGCGTATTTGGCCCTAATATGCAGATAGGGCAAATAAATTCCCAATCCTGCAACTAATGCCTTGAACAGGGCTCTGTTGGCCTTCTGCCTAGCCCATTCTACCCCTTTAGGGTCCAACGCTTCCCGCCACACCCGGCGTGGGATTGCCGACCAGAAAATCAGGACACCAGGCCAACGCTTGCCAATATCCAGCAAGTCTGCCTGTGCCTGAAGGAAAAGGGCCTTACCCTTCACCAATCCGAGATCATTCCTGCCCAGGTGAATGACCAATATATGAGACGGAGGACCACTCCTCCCCTTAAACAAAAGGGGCAGCAGCCCGGACCGCCAAAGGTCTCTTCTACCTTGCCATTCAACAGTGGCCCACCAGCCCAAGCCACAGTGAGACCCGATCGACGTCCTCTTGGCCTGGTGGGCTGCTCAGAAAATCATACTGTGGCCACAGATGAGGATCCTCAACCTCTCCTGTCGACCCACAGCACCTAAAAAAGAAAACAGGATCAGCAACGGTGTCAAAATTACACATGACTAAAGCGGCTGAACGTATGCCTTATAGGCAGAGGAACGCCAATGCCTCACCCTCTGCATATCAGGGCCAAAAAGCCCATGGCAGCAGCGGTGGACGCAGTGCCTATGCGGAACGAATGCATTCCAAACCTGACACCTGCCAGGCCCAGTTTATGCAGCGCCTGCCCCATGACTGTCCAGAATTGGTATTTGGTCAGCAGGGATCCATCAGCTTGACAAAACAGGATTCCCTGCTGGTCTCCCCTAAGCTTAATATAATTCCTGAGAGCCAAAAGAGGGCGCAAATCCCTCAACTCACAGGGGCCAAGGCTGACCACCGCTCCTTTCTGCGTTTGATCTGTCTTGGAGCAGCGGATCATTATAATAACTCTGTTCCTCTCGAACTTGATATCCTTGGCAAGCAAGGCACGATCAGATTGATCATTATGGGATTGAGGAACCAACTCGCTGACCCTCAATGCCCCCCAAAAGGCCATCATGGATACCGCATGGAAAAGCACCTCCTTGAACCTGGAATTACAAATCTCACCCCACGATGCCCTCAAACCTAGAAGAATCCTTGGGGATATAGGCTGCCTGTGATTTTGGGGCACCACACCTCTCGAGACCACCCCTCCAACATCTTCTGAATGCAGAAGTCCCCAGTGGGGTCAGCAAGACCCCGTATCTTTGAAGTGAAAGCTAACGCCGCAAGCTGGCTCCTAATATATCTGGCTGCTTGCCCCATATATAATCAGTTTACAGAACACTTCACCTTATATTATAGATCCATTGTGATATAGAAATTAGAGTTTCAGACTACGATCTGTGAGACCCAAGTATAAAGTCCCACTCTGCCATGGAAGCTTACTGGATAAATTTGGGCCAGTCATGTACACCTCAGAGGGTTGTTGCAAGGATGAAGTAGAGGAGAAGTACATAAGGTGCTCTTGATCCTCAACCGGGAGAAAGACAGGGTACAAATAAAGTAAGTAATACATTCCTTAATGAGGTAGTTATGAATCTCTAAAAACTGATGAATGATGTGCATATGTTCTTATTTTAAAGAGATGTATGTATCTATACATTTTCAGTTTTTGATGGGATTCTTCTATATTTGTGCAGCCCTTTATCATCCTTCTCTGAATTCTTATTCCAGAAATAATCATTTTGATGATTCTTTATGGTTTAATAAGATATGTATTTGTGTGTTGTTTATGTGATGTGTTTAATGAAACAATTTGGCAATATGGGCTAGCATTTTTCTGTACAGATTTGGTTTCCTTTTGCAGGAATTAAGAAGGAGTAGTTTTAATCTCTCTCTTGAAAATGAATGGTATTTAAAAGGACTTGGTGCAGGCTTCATAAAAGCATTGTATAAATTATCTATTTCACAGAGGCAGAATTGTCATATAGTTCACTGGGAGAGGTCCTGAGAGGTCTACCAGCAGCCAGAAATTAGCAGAGTCAACACCTAATAGTTCTACCCAAAGACTCAGGCCTTTCAGCAGCATCAGTTATTGCTTGTTGCTTCCTCCCACACCTAGGGCTGCCAGTCCCACAATGGGGATGGGGGATTCCCCACCAACAGACTTTGTTCCCCACACTACTTACCTGACTGGTGGGGGGGGGGGGAGGTACAGGGAGTGGACTTGGGAGGCAAGGTACCTCCGGGCAAGCAGGCAGGGGACAATGACATTACTTTCTCAAGTGCCATCATTGTACCCAGCATTCGGTGTGCACCCATGTTTCACAGGCACCAATTTTGGCCCCAATTTTATTTTATTTATGTCATTTATATTCCACCTTTCTCACTGAGACTCAAGGTGGATCACATAGTGTGAGATTAGTACAATCAGTGGCAAGGACAAGGGCAGGCATTTCCATACAGTATCAAGAACATTTCCATAAACAATGTCATGGTATCTTGTCTGCCTACAATTCATCCATTCCATTCATGTATTCTCTGCTCTCTGTATTGATCTGATCAATGTATTGATGCTTTCTTGTCATGCTCATATACTGTAACCATTAGAATCATGCCATCCTTGGCCTGCCTAAAAACGAAAGTACTAATGCTGAGCCTGTTATCTCTGGAGTCTGCTTGTTGGTCTTGCAGCTGTACTGTAACTTTTCACAAGAGACAGAGGGAATTGGATTCCTTGTAATTTTTTACCTTTCTCTGCCCAGAGAAATCTATTGTGTTCTCATGAGACTTTGGGATTTTCGCGCCTAGTTGCTAACTGCCCAAGGGGAGGGAGGAATCATGATCTTTATATCAAAGTGCATATGCTTGTATCCGCATTCCTGCCAATTTACCCATCTATGGATATTCCCATGAATTTACTGGATCTCTAAAATAAAACCTTTTCACCCAATGCACTGGAGTGCTTCCTGTGAGGGGTTTGGGGGTCAATCTGCCATGAACTGCCATCCCTAGAACTGACACATGGGGTAAAAGAATATAAGTTTACAAAGATATAGTATTAACAAGGATCCAGTATGGGGTTGATGAATTGCTGAAACAGAACATAATCAGTTCTATGACTTACATTGAACAACGCAAAGCATAGGTAGTGTATAGGAGTACATATTTAAAACAACAGATAATACGTAAAGCAACATAATGGTGAAACCTATGGTTTCTAACTCAGAGCAGTACCAACAGAAATTGGCTGATTGTCTTTATGTGTATATAGTTTATTCATTTTTAATTCATTTATGTTATTTTATTGTGCACCATTCTCACTTGAACTCAAAGCAGATTACACATAGTAAGTCAATACAATTAACAGGATGGGATAGCCAATAAGCAATGCTATATAAGTTGTATTGTAGGAATTTGGAACCAACCAGAAATCAGGTTTGTCTAGATTGTAGAAAGCCAGTAGACAAACTTTTGATGTAATACAGAACTTGAGCAGTATTTTGAAAAGCTACTGGGAATAAATAAGTGAGATTTGCATAAGACTGCTACATATGTTGTCTGTTGGAATTAAGAAGCCTTTTCTGCCTGGTTCTAAATAACCAGGCTGCCTTGAATTAAACGGCACTGTAGAAGATGCTTAGTTTATCTTCTACATTAGAAGTAATCCCAGGGTAGGATGTGATGGATACATGAACCATCCCATATGGTGATGTGACTGTGTCTTTGTCAGTTTTTCAGCAGTTTACATATGTGTAGGGATTTTTTGTTTTTCACATCTTTTTGTTTACTGGTTAGGAGGAAAATCTGGAAAAAATAATTTAAAATCTGGCCAAAAAGGTAAAATTGTAATTTGCATTATCTTAGAATTAGGAAGCATAGCTTCAAGCGTATTCCTCAATTAATTCAAAGATATGCATACTACCATAGTGTTATAAAACTCGGGATTACTGTTCTGAATATTCATAGAAGGGGAAATGAGAACCATTCTTACTTTAAACATGTACATTTCTTCTTATTGGTAAATTTCTATCACAATGTATTATTCAAGCATTTAGCCTTTAACATAGCACAACATTTAAAATATCTCTTCACGTTGCTTTTGGTAAATTTTTAGATGCAAATGTCTGAAACTCTCTACTCACATGGTCAAGAATAAATCCTATTAAGATTAATGGGATTTATTCCTGATCAAATTGGTTTGGTAACCTGACCCTAATATTAGCTTTTGGCTGTGGTTGTACCACACTGTTTCACCTTAAGCAACTGAAGGCAAAAGGAAAGGGTCTTTTACATTACTTAATAAGTTGACTGGCATTTCCTGTACTTGAATGAAGAAGTATTTCAGTGTGTAATTTTTTTACTGAATGAATTTGGATTAGCAGTATATCCGAAATAAACCAAAAATAAACTATAGGTCACCCATGGAAAAAAGATCATGTGGTTTAAGGTTGTATGTTTATAATTACAAAGACATGGACACAATGTCAGCGGAAAAGTGGGAAGTCTAGCCATCTGTTTAGATTGTACTTAACCCTGCTTTTTCCTTGACTTCTCCTTTAATCCACTCTATGCTTCCATACTTTATCATATATTTTCTTTATAGATAACAAGTCCTGTTTTTTTTAACCATTGAGCTTTCAAGCTGGCATTCTCATTGCCTAACACTATTTGTGTGTCTCTGTGTTAATCGTACATGTCAACTATATACAGATTATTTTGGGTTTAGGCCTCATGTAATCTTTTGAATTGATTTTCCCTCTTTCTGGTATTTGCTTCCTGTCCTGTTCCCTGTATTGTCTGCCTACATCCCCACAGGCCCCACTTTTGTCCAGTTTACTAACTCAAAATTCTGTACTTCAGTTCACCATTGGTCCAGGCCCCTTTGCCTTCCAGAACTTCCTTACGCTGGGTCTATCTGTCTCATGGACTAAAAGTCCACCTGCTCTGTCACTTTCCTCTTAAGAGAATGATGCTAAACACAAGTTTTTATTCATTCTCCAGAATTAAACAAAACAACAGATCAATATGTTCAATAATGACAGTACTTGAGCCAGGAGGAGACCATGGCTTTATCTCCTCCATGGCTTTGACTATCCCATAATCGTGATTTGTGATGTGTCCTTTTGACCCTATGCCCTACAATAAAGTCAGCGGATCATTAAGCTATAATTTATTAGTTAAAAATGGACATGTACAACTTATAAAGTTTTCACAACCCAATTGTGCAAGTTCCCTAAAAGTCATCCTGTTGGCAGTCCAACCCTGGCTCCAAGATGGTCATAACCCTAAGTCACAGTTTGCTTTTCCTTTCTTGCAACAAACTTGTGCAGAAGGATGTTGTTCCCACACCACACATTGAAAAGGTTCAAGTGCTGATGCACAGAACTGACAGAGTAAAGCCTCTACCCCCACCCCCAACACCATTCAATCAAAAGTCAAAAGTGACCAGTGTCAGTAAAGAAAAATGCTTTTTTATTCAACTTTTGCAGAGGCCGTGTCTCTTGAAACTTTGGTCAAGAAGCCTTGTTTTGCTAAATAATTCCTTTTGCCCAATTCCCCCTCCCTTCTCCTTTTGCTAGCAACTTCTTTGAGAACAGAGCTGTCTCTAGACTCTCAGCTCGCTCTGACCTTGGAGATTAGATAAGGTGTTCCATCGTGTGGGCAGCTGAGCTTCCACGGACAGTCAGTTGAACCAATTAACATTCCTGATTTGAGAACTAATTTGCACCTGTAAGGTGGGGGTTTCGTGCCAAGGACTGCAGCCTTTGCACTCAACCCCTCCTGCACATAGTCTCCTTTTGACTATGACATCAGCGTTTTGCTACTTGATTTGGTTCAGGGCCCGCCCCATGAGAGTGGCAAAATGGCATATAAACTAACATGGAGACTTCAGACCTTAGGTGGGTTTCGGTGTGAATCCATTGTAATTCGCCCATTGTCTCAAATCTGGCTCTAACTGGGATGGGAGTTCAGATGCCCATCGATTTTGCTTTGTTGTGAAGCCTAGCTACTTTTGCTTCTCAACCAGATACTGGGCCTCCTGCATTCCAGGCAACTGGGTGATTTGCTTTCTGCTGTGATATTGGTATGTATAAGTTAGAGCTTACAAAGCTATAGGTTTTTGTTATTTTAATCCTCACATTCTGTATCGTGCATTTTATTGTGACCTTGCACCTTAAATAAAATAAATAAATTATATTGTTGTGTGGGTTTGTTGACTTTGGGGTCTCAAAACTAAATCATTTTGCTGAACTCACTTTTGTAGATACTTGAGAACTACCTACCATAAAACCAATTTTGCTGTGAACAATACTTGCAAAACCCTTGTTGCAAGGCAGACTTAGTTTTGCTTAAATTCCTGTACAAGCTTGGAGTGGTGTCCCTCCCATCCAAGGCTTTGGGGACCCACTGAGGGACTGGTGGCAGATTTGCAGGGCATTTGGGGCCTTATCCCTCGTTTGCCAGTTTTGTAATTTGTGTGAACCCGGTCTTTAGGACACTGCCAGCTCAGAGCCAGTTTGGTGTAGTGATTAAGAGTGTGGGACTCTAATCTGGAGAACCAGGTTTGATTCCCCACTCCTCCTCTTGAAGCCAGCTGGGTGACCTTGGGCTAGTCACAGTTCTCTGGAGCTCTCTCAGCCCCACCCACATCACAGGGTGTTTTGTTGTGGGGATAATAATGGCATATTTTGTAAATCGCTTTGAGTGGGCATTAAGTTGTCCTGAAGGGCAGTATATAAATTTACTACTACTATTGTTGTTGTTGTTGTTGTTGTTGTCCTCAGCTGGGTTGAGAGATGCCAGGGTCTGTAGCCGTGACACACACACACACCCTCCTTTGAAATGTCAGCGTGCTTACCACTCTCATAATAAGCACAGACTCTGTGGACCCCAGTCAAGGTCTAAAGAATCTCTTAAGACCAAGTCTAAGTATATGACCCCACAAAAACAATGTGAAGGAAGCAAACAAAGATTTCTGCTTAAGGTCAGAGAGAAACCCCTCAAAGTCTGCTTAGCTTTGAAGTCACTGACTAATCCCACATTTTGTCCTTCAGGAGGGATAGGTTGGGAACTTGGTAGCTAACAGCATGCTTGAGTAAGATAGAATGGCTTTCAATAGCTTCCTGTTAGTGTCCCTGATTGTCTGTTTTTAAATAATGCAGACTTTACTGTTCCCCCTACGCACATCTGGTGTCTGTGTCTTATCCTGGGGAGATGTGTGGCAAAATTACCCCACTCAACGTGAGCTGGAAATGTGCTGGTTTCCTTTTACCACACTCCTACTCATCCATATGCAACCCAAACAACAAAACCAGCTCCTTCTCAGATTATTTTGAATTAATGTTGAATCCATATATAACTAAAACTCCACTAAATATACATAATGCTGTTGTAATTGACTATGTCTCTGTTTGTGAACCCCGTGTATGCAGTTAAAAACCACCTAAGATTTAACACTAACACAACAGAAAGTTATTATCCAAGGTTTGAGCAGAAGGCACTCACTAGGTGGCTGATATCAAGTACAGCTGACCCACTGATATTATGAGATGTTAACAGAAGATGACTGCTTTGATTAAGCATTTGGTTTGGTTGCATGTGCCTTTTTCATCCCATAAGGCAATGAAAACACATTAAGAATACATCAAATCAAAGTGAAGTAAATTTGGTGTTGACAGTTCAAGGAGAGGTAAACAAAGAGACATGATTCAATAGTTCTGTTTTCTATATTAAAAACAACAACACATTCTTGAGTTTTATTGACAAAAAGAAATCTCAAATAACATTTTCAGGACATCTGGGTGAATAATAATTGGACAAAACTGTACGTTATATGTTAACATAATTTTCATGGTATTTTTAGAAGCAATGAGGTGCATGTAAATGAGTCAGCAGTGCACAGATCAAGCTGAATAATATAATTACTTGCATGTTTCCCTGTGAGCAAGTGACCCAGGAGGGATTTTTTTAAAAAGCTCAGTCCTTCAGCTTGTCAGTTCAGGGTCAAGCAACACATTATTCTCCATCACCTGAACATCCTGTCCCCAATCATCCTTGTTGTTTATCTTATGTGTGTATTTTAAAAGCCTATACTGTTTCAAATCATTGCAACCTGTAATTTATCCTTTAATTTTGGATTCTCTCATTATAGGGTTTTAAAGGTAATAGATTATCAGAAGTGGTTTACCATTGCCTTTTGCGCAGTACTAACCAGGGTACGCAGTACTAACCAGCTGAAGTGACACTGCCATTGTCTGTTAAAGATTCTCCATCAGTGTCACTTTCCACTACCGCTGCTGCCCAGTAGCTAGACTTCAAGAATTTCTCCGCTCCCATCACCATTGGACCAGTCAATTCTCTTATGCTGTTGTGACCATTGACTCCAGAAGGGGGTGAATGTATCTTAGTCTGGTGTCTCAACGCTGACCATTCTGCCTTTAGTGATTCCTCCAGAACTTCAGACAGTTGACCAAGCCTGCACTCCTGACATTATTGCACTCAGCTTCACTGATACACTCAAACCCCCTCACCCCATTAAGGTGTGCATCCAAAGAGGGACTTCAGGCAACCAAAAATATGATTGTACACATAGAACTTGCCGGGTGGCTAATAGAGGAACCAAATAGATTACATAATTGGAAGCAGAAGATGGAGAAGCTCTATTCTCTCTGCTAAAACTAGACCAGGAGCTGATTGTGGTACAGATTGTGAGTTACTAATATCAAAAATTAGAATAAAGCTGAAGAGAAACAGTAAAAGAATCATAGTGCCAATATATAATCTAAGTAATATTCCTGAAGAATTTAAAGACCAAGTAAGGAACAGATTTACATTACTAAGAATAATTGATCGTGAACCAGAAGAACTATGAGCTGAAATAAGAGATATTATCAAGGAAGAATGTGCAGACTCTTCTGGTAGCCAAAGAAAAGAGAAGCTTAAATGGATTACTGAGAAAACTCTAAAGACAGACAAGAAGCAAAAGCAAAAATTGGCAAATAAGAGTCTGAATTCTTAATGCAGCTTTTCAGCGACTTACACACTAAGACAAATCTATTATAATAACCAGTGCAAAGAAATAGAAGAGAACAACAAAAAAGGAAGAACAAGAGAACTCACTGTTCCACAAGATCCAGGAAATCAAGAGGAAATTCAAACCATGGCTAGGGATGCTGAAATATCAACACGAACATAAAGTATTCAATCAGGCAAAAATCAAGGAAAGGCAGAAACAATCCACTGAAGAACTATACAGAAGAGATCGAAGGATGACAGATTCTCTCAAAGAAGAAACTTTTGATGAAGAACATGAAATATTAGAAAGTGAAGTGAAAGCTGCACTCAAAGCAATTGGGAGAAACCAAGCATGGCCACGTGCCTGGAAGATCGCACGAAACTCACGGCATAAAAGCGTCTTCCTAGCACAATTTTCCAGCATGATCCCCTTTAATGGCACTTTTTCTGACATCATTGGGCCATTAAAGGGGATCATGCTGGGAGATTGTGCTAGGAAGACGCTTCATGCCATGAGTTTGTGCGATCTCCCAGGGCGCGTGTGAAAACAGCCCTAGGGTAGATGGGATACCAATAGAGCTATTTCAAGTTACAGAAACTGAGTTCATCAGAATATTAATAAGAATATGTCAAAAATATGGAAAAGAAAGCAATGGCCCACAGACTGGAAACAGTATGTATTCCAGTTCCCAGAAATGGAGATGCCAAAGGGTGCAGCAACTATTGGACCATTGTGTTGATTTCCTATGCTAGCAAAGTGTTGCTAAAAATTCTGTAGTAAAGACTCTTAATATATATGGAATGAGAAATGCCAGATGTTCAACATGGATTCAGAAAAGGAAGAGGCACTAGAGATCACATTGCAAATTTACAATGGCTAATGGAGCATACCAGGAAATGTCAGAAGAAAATCAGCCTTTTATAGAATACAGCAAAACTTTTTTACTGTGTGGATCAAGAAAAGCTATGGATGGTGTTAAAAAAAATTAAGGTGCCACAAAATTTGATTTTTAAATTTTTTTTTTAATTTTTTTTTTAATTACTAACGCTACAAAAAGGGAAAAATGGGAACAGGGGGAAAGGGAAAAAACAACATATAAAAACACACACACTACATCTACAGGTATTGCTTTCCCTTCATACTACAGTTGTTTAAAGTTAAAACTTTATAATATGCTATTAGATTGGTAGATCTTATAAAATGCAAACTACAATCAGGATCAGGTCTTCTTCCCCCCCTTGCGTCTCGGTCGCAGCTCTCTCTGAACAGCTGCAGTAGCTGTGCTCGCTCCATCCCCCCCTTCAGCTTCTAAGTCCTCTTCTTGTTGAAACTCTTGATAATTAGACACAAAGTCCCTTAGCTGTGTTTCCGATGTTATCTTGTAGGCTTAGTCTTTATAACTAAACCAGATACCTTCCAGAAATAACCATTTGTATTTTATTTCACGCTTCCTCAGAAGAGCTGAAAACCTTTTATATTTAAATCTTCTTTTCTGAGCTAAAAATGGAACGTCCTTCAATATCTTAACCTTATTACCCAGAAAGTCCAAGTCCACATTGTACGAATTATATAAGATGGTGTCCCAAGTCTTCTTAGATGAAAAGCCGATAATAATCTCGCGAGGCAGCTGATGCTTCGTTGCATATTTTGAAGATGTCCGACGGACTTCCAAAATGTCGCTTTTTACATCGCGATTTTTGTTGCGATTTTTTTTTTTTGATACTCAACCTGTAGTCTGGAGGCTACTGTAAGGACAAATTTTGGAGAAACAGAATGGTTTCCAGTTGGCAAAGGTGTCAGACAAGGATTCATATTATCTCCCTACATGTTCAACCTTTAAGCAGAGCATATCATAAAGTAAACTGGATTAAATTTAGAAGAAGGTGGGCTGAAAATTGGTGGAAGGAACATTAACAGTTAAGGGGTTCGGTTGCGAATCAGTGCTCTACTGGTTCGAATCCCACTACTGCCATGAGCACAGTAGATGGCCTTGGGTAAGCCACTCCTCTCAACCTCAGTTCCCCAGCTACATTGTGGGGATAATAATAACACTAACTTGTTCACCGCTCTGGGTGAGACACTAATCTGTCTCGAAGAACAGTAT
The DNA here is from genome assembly GCF_028583425.1 of Eublepharis macularius. Classification (NCBI taxonomy): domain Eukaryota; kingdom Metazoa; phylum Chordata; class Lepidosauria; order Squamata; family Eublepharidae; genus Eublepharis; species Eublepharis macularius. The sequence continues at coordinate 125,018,636 of NC_072792.1, forward strand.
ATAAGTGCAGTTATCATCATCATCATCATCATCATCATCATCATACGCAGATGATACCACGTTACTGGCAGTAAATAGTGAAGATTTTTGAATATTTTAAATTTTTAAAGGTGCTACAGTGCTACAAGTGCATCAAGAAAACAATCATATGTCCTAATCAATAACAATCAATAGGTACAATAAATACATATAAATACAAATATATATGCCGAAATATCTGATGGAATAGCTGATGGAATAGCTTCTGAGTGTTTCTCAAGGACAACAGTCTCTTAGGTCCACAACTGATGCATAACCCTTCCTTGGAAATGATGAGGTCGATGATATCAAAATAAAGTGCAAGGTGCAGGAGAGATCTTCACATAACTGTTCTAGGCATGCTGTTTTCCTCCTTCAACAGACATCCACGCCCTACAGATTATTAGCCACATCAGTTTCGCACATATGTCCTTTTTCAAGGGCAAACAATTAATTCTGCCTTACTATTTTGGAAAGATGCTCCTGTATCCTGATCTGTATTGGCCAGATGGTGCTTCCTATGTAGACAGCCAGGCATGGGCGTACTATGATATAAATTACTCCTGCTGTACAGCAGGTCGAAAAGTGTCTCCCTCTTAGGGTTTTACCGCCTGCTAATTTCAATTCTGCTCCCTCCAAAGCTTTGGAGGGAGTGGAATCTGTAGGGCAATGAAGAAATAAAAAAAATAAGACTTGGAAGAGCAGCTGTGAGGGAGCTAGATAAGATCCTTAAAGATAAAGATGTCTCTCTGGGAACCAAGATCAAGATAATCCAAACTATGGTATTCCCCATTACTATGAAAGGATGTGAAAGTTGGACAGTGAAGAAAGCTAACAGGAAGAAAAATTGGTTCATTTGAAATGTGGTGCTGTAGGAGAGTTTTGTGGATACCGTTGATGGCTAAAAAGACAAATAAGTTGGTTTTAGATCACATCAAGCCTGAATTCTTCCTAGAAGCTAAAATGACAAAACTGAGTCTATCATACTTTGGTCATATCATGAGAAGATAAGATTCTCTTGAAAAGTTAATAATGGTAGGAAACGTTGAAGGCAGTAGGAAAAGAGGAAGACCTAAAATGCGATAGCTTGACTAAAAAAAAAAAATCCATGTCCTCCAGTTTGCAAGTTTTGAGCAATTTTGTTAGTGATAGGATGTTTTGGAGGTCGTTCATTCTTAGGGTTGCCATAGGTCAGAGGTGACTTGACAGAACGTGACGCACACACAATTTGGCCTTCACTCTTACGTGCTACATCATGGTTATCCCCTCCCCAATATTCTACTAGCTTTTTTGCTAAAAGGGTGATACCTTGTGTTTGTGTTTTGATTAGAATGTTCTTGATAAATTATGCTATTATTTTCTGAATCTATTTCTTTATCTTTTTGTATTAAACTTGACTGCTTGTGCTTAAGCAAGGACAGGTACATTTCTGCCATCAGCATACAGTTACTCTAAGCATATGGTACAGCTTATCTTTGTCTTGCAGAACAGAAGTACAGAGTGTTTCTTCCATTACTGAGTAAATGCTGTAATTACCCTTGTGAAGATTAAGACACTCCTGAAAAATGAGTCTTTTGTCATCGCTAAAGACAGTGATGTGGTCATTCTTAGGCTGTTCCAGCAATGCTATCAAAAGTCGTGAGGTGAAGGTGCATACTTTCCACTCAACACAATACAACAGAACACATCACTCTGTCTTGTCTCTTTTTGCGTGAGAAAAAGGAAATAGTACTGCAGTATGCCTGACAACGTTCTGACTGGGAAACAATAATGTTATGCAATATCGTGATGAGACAATGTCTGCAATGGAAGGAACATGTATTTAGTATATCCACATATACAAAATAGTGGCAATTTAACTAGGTATTATCTAACTCACTTTCATCATGCTTAGTCAATGCAAATAGTTATGTATCTAAAATGTGCTTCAGTGAAGGTTATACCTTTTTATACAAAGCATATTTGTAACTCAGTTACAATTTTCTAATTTTTTTGGTTGCATCTAGTGTCCTTCAGAGCATCTGTGTAATGTTATTAAAATAAATATTCTGTCTAGCTGAATCACAGGGAGTGTAAATTCATGTTTTCCGACAACTAGGTTGAAACCACTATTCCCTCCATTTAACATTTAGCATTTCAATGATTTTCACATTTTTAGCAATCTTGGGCACTTCAGCATTCTGACCTTCGAAGCATTCTTTCACTTTGAGGTACTTAAAGTGAAATTGGTTTGGCCTGTAGCTTTTTCTCAGGACAGGCATGTGCCAAGAGGGCCAGCAGGTATGAGGAAATTCACAAAGGAGGTCTAACAGTGTAATTAATTATTGAGAAGTCTCCAGGCAAGGGAGAGGCAGAATAAGAGCTCTTGTTTGTACTGTATTAAACAATCATAAATGTATTCAGTGATTTCCCCTTGCTGTCTGTAATGAAGGGGTTGATCTGACTTGAAATAAGAATCACTTTGGATATATCATTCTAAGATGATATTTTATTTTGCTACAAAGTTTTATAATCCCCACAAAAGAAATAGTATTGGGATATAATGCTTATAATCCCCACAAAAGAAATAGTATTGGGATATAATGCTTGGATAGATTCAGATATGAAAATGAAAATCTGAAAAGTTAGGCACCTCCTAAGAAATTATCAGTCAAAATATGTGACATTGGCATATTTACACTTGGGAGGAGACTCCTCCCAAAAAACAACCTATCCCAAGGATCATTGGACCCAATTGGAGAAAAAACCCATCAGGGTTAGGAAATAAAGCAAGATTGCTCCTCTTCCCTCTGTAGAATCCAACATATGGAATCATTGAATCATAGAGCTGGAAGGGTCCTCAGGAGTCACCTAGCCGAACCTCCAGCACAATGCTGGAATAACAACCATCACCCCGTTGCCTTACAGGTTACCTATCTGGCTCAGGGAGTGGTGAGGACATACAGACAGATAAGAAGGAGCTCGGGAGCCAGCTCCCGTAGCTTGCCTATTCACACCGACCTATTCTCTCTCCTCACTTGTCCCCCCCCCCCATGGCGGCCTCTGTTGTTGGGACTCATCGGCAGGAGGGGGAGGGGCAGCCCATGATGCCAGGGAGGCAACTCCCCTGCGATGGCAGGAGCATGGCCCCTAGACTATCTCCCTCACAGGATTGGAACTCCAAACAGCCACAGGAGCAGAACAGCCAGATGCAGACAAGGAGTACTTTCCCATTGGAGGGACATCCATCATCTGGTTGCTGGCAGCACCTGTGACAATGGATTTGCCGCTGATACCCATAGCCATGAACAGCCTCCCAGGATGTAGCAGACGTGGCCATGGCCTGCACAAGGCTCAGCCCCTCACCACATATGTGTGTGTTTCCCTTTCAGGCAGGTTATGATCTGTCAGGGAGACCAAGGACCTCAACTGCCATCCAAGCCCTGCCCATGTGCAGCCTGCAACTCAACCCCACTCCTTAGAAGACATCATGAGGAGTGGCTCTCATGGCTCTGACTGCTTTGTAAATAGGCATATATCCTGTCCCAGCTGAGGGAGGCTGGCAACACACAGCCAGACATCTTTTTCAGTGTTCAATAAAGTCTGTGTTGAACAACTAGTCCCTCCCTGCCTCTTTGCTCACCTGTGGCTGATAGTAGCTCCCCCTCACTCATTCCTGGGGCAGCCCCATGGCATATCCCTGGGGATGGTCCCTGGCCCTAGGCTGCCAGAAGTGGTGGCTCCAAGGATCCATGAGGTGCCTGTGCCTCATTGCGGATCCATCCATCCAGTAGGGGCTGCCACAGAGATCTGGCCCTTCAGAGCCTTCTCATAATGGCCCTTCCTTCAAGGTTGCAGCTGCATGCTTGCCTGATTAAAGGCATCTGCTTCCTCGGATACACAGTCATGATCTATGGCCTGATCTTTTGTGTGCCATCCTGGTCATATGATATTTTTGATGAGAAAGTGCCAAAGGGAGGAGGAAACAAGAACTATGTAGACCATTTCATATAAATGGTGTTTCTTTAAAGGCTTTCAGGGGAAAAAAATCTGTTGAAGCTCCAACTTTTTCAAAACCTGTCTTATCAATTGCTTTGCCACAGCCAGCTTATGCCTGCCTAAATGTACCTGTGAAGAAGTCTTGCCATTTAAATCAACTAGAATGTTAAGACTTTGGAGAGGGTTTTAAAAAAAAAAATTAAATCTGTGCATGGAAATAATTGCACACTTGTCTTGAGAGTGGCTGTTGTGTCTAGCGACAAGAACATGGATATTTTCAAATAACAGGTGGAACACAATATGTGTTTTATACTATACTGTCCTGGATTATGAAATAGAGTAAAAGTGTTTCTGGGAATTAGTAGGCTGATCTGCTTGCTGAAGCATGTTTTGAAAGAGGTTTTTTTCTTTGTTTATATATGATTGTTTATATATAAGTGAGATTCAATATGGTGTAGTGGTTAGAGTGTCAGACTAGGATGAGAGAGACCCAAGTGCACTGTGGAAGCTTGCTGGATGACCTTGGAATAGTCACACACACCATACAGGTTTGTTGTGAGATCGAGAAGATGAGAACAATGCAGGGATGCTAGGTCTCCACCACTCACCCGGAGGTTGCGGAAGGTGTTTTTAAAGGATCAATCCCTTGTGTGACCCATTGCTTCCAAGGCACACCTGAAATAATGTCATCAAAAGTGGTTGCAGGTGTGCACACACACAATTTTCTCCCATATCTCCTGTACCCCCACTTCCCAGTTTAGAGATGTGGAAACTTGACAACCCTGGAACAATGTAAGGCACTGAGTCCCCTTGGGGAGAAAGACAGGGTATAAATAAAATAAAATGAAATAAATAAATAATCTATCTGTCTGCCTGTCTGCCTATGCAAATATATGATAATGTTTGTAATGATTTCCTTAGTTTGTTTTTTCCCTTAAACCTATTAAAACCTTTGCCTTTGGACCTTTAGTCCAGCTCCTCCTTACCTTAAACTTATACCTCAGGAGTGCTCTGGTCATAGCTAGAGATGGGCACGACCTGAATTATGATTTGAACCCCCCCCCCCCAATAATGGCGTTTGTGCCATCGGGATCGAGCTGATCGGTTCTGTCCACGGCAACCGATCCAGTGGTCGGGTGGGGCGCTTGCTCGGATCTTGATCAGATCGATCGGTTTCTGTTCGGGATTGCAGACACTCTTGCGCCAGCCATCTATTCCTGGGGAAACGGAGCCCTGGGGAAATGGAGCCAGGGGAATGCCTAAGCTGTTTCCCCTCCTTCTGTTGCCCTGGAAACGCGAATGGAAGGCCAGCTTTCCTTGATCAGCAGGGCTTTCTTCCAGCTACGGAGCAGCCAGCAACGTGCCTGTCTCGTCACCATTTGGGAGAAGAGAGGGGAGGGTGGGGGAAGGGGTGTTCTTCTGTAGCCATGGGCACTCGAATCTCATCCCTGCAAAGCCTGAGAGGCAGCTCTTATGGCCAAACACAGCCCTCCTGCGTTGCAGACCCAGGCTTATTGTGAGTGAAAAGGTGGCTTCCTGAGAAAAATATAAGCAAAGTGATTGGGAGAGGAATGGGTTAAGAGAGAGAGAAGCAGAAGCTGTTTTGCGCTTCTCCTGAGTTAATTCAGTGCCGTTGAAAGAGTTAAGAAGAGATCTCTTCTCAGTATTAACTCTTTCAAAAAACCCTTGCTTTGAGAGCAGCTATCAAGCTGTTTTGTGCTCCTCTCCTAGTTCGTTCAGTGCTGAAAGAGTTAACTGAAAAGAGATATCTCTCTCCTCCTCCTGGCTTCTCAGCCCAGTGCCTGCCTGCTTTTTGCAAGAAGTTGGCATGTGATTTGATGTTTCATTTGTGTTTTTCCTATTTAAAAAAACTATAGGATCCACGAGGATCCGTGTGGATCCTGGTTTTACTTTCTCCCTGTTTAGAATATGCTTTTGGAAGACTGGCTGCTTGCTTTTAAAATCGGGTGGGATGGAGGATTCTATCCCTGTTTTTTTTAAAAGCTGGCTGAAACTTGTTGACGGGGTCTCTCTCTCTCTATTTGGAGAGGCAGGGACGGGTTAAAAACTCCCCCCCCCCTCTGCTCTAAGTGCGTGCGTGTGTGTGTGTGAGAAAACTTCAGGTTAAAAACTCCCCCCACTCTGCTCTAAGTGCATGCGTGTGTGTGTGAGAGAGAAAACTCCAGGTTAAAAACTCCCCCCCCTGCTCTAAGTGTGTGTGTGCGTGTGTGTGTGTGTGTGTGTGAGAGAGAGAGAGAGAGAGAGAGAGAAAGAGAGAGAGAGAGAGAGAGAGAGAGAAAACATTCCCTCCCTGAGGGGAGGCGGCTCGTTGCCAGGTTAAAAACATTTCCCCCCCTCTACTCTAAGTGTGTGCATGTGTGTGTGTGAGAAAACATCCCCTCCCTGAGGGGACGCAGCTCGTCACTGGGTTAAAAACTCCCCCCCATCTGCTCTAAGTGTGTGTGGGGTGGCGCCCCTCCGATCCCAGATCCCAGATCGGAAATGGGACTTGATCAGAGTGAATTGGAGATCTGGGGTCGTCACCACAAACAGCTTGATCGGTATTTTTTTTGGGATCGTGCCCATGTCTAGTCATAGCCACCTCTCTTTTTCATTTCTACTTGCACAGAACTTCAGGTGTTCTCTACTTTACTCAGGCTTATACCTCAAGAACATATGCATTTTTAAATTTATGTAACCTTTGTATTGCTGCCTCCCCAAAAGGTTTTTGCTGCTTTAGCCTTAGAGCTTTTCTGCTTAACTGGTACTACAGGAAGGCTTTGTCATAGATGGTAATTTGACAGAACAGTCAGCACATTAGGATGGTTGTGAGGTTAAAAAAAAGATTTTTTTTTCTTAACCAAAAGTAGAAATTATTTATAGGCAAATAAGTGTGATAGATGCAGAGTTTTGATAAGCATATTCGTTTCAGAACGGTTCTTAAGCTTGGTGGTTTTGCAGTTATATCTTCACTTACCCAGTAACAAAGACTTATTTTCCACACAGTTCTTCACTAACAGCATAAATTCTCGTCTCATCCCCACAGACATAAATTCACTCAGGACTTTCCACACAGCTTGCCTGAATTAGATTACTCTCTCTCTCTCTCTCTCTCTCTCAGATATACACAGACTTGCTTAGGTTCGAACACAGTTTGCCTGACAAACAGAATCCCTCACAGCTTTAAACAGACAGCTCAGATGGCACAGATTGTGTATCTGAACCAGAATGAACACTTCCCCTTAGCATACTAACTAAAAACTACAGTTCACACCCTCCCCCCGCCCCAGGTACAGCTCCCAATCAATCAGACTGCACTCCATTCATCCATCCAGCCCCCATCCTTATTTTCTACATTTTAAACTCACATCAACAATTTTTAAAACCCAGTATTAGCAAGGAGTAATAAAATATTCAAACATAATGATATGCAAAACATTACATTTGTTCATCTTCGTTCTTCTGTGCCTCCACACATGGGACTGCGCAGGCGCAGGCCAGCCGCCGGAGAATTTTCTACAGCTTCTATAGCTCCGAAGGGGCCGTTTGTCGCGCGCCTCAGCGACCGTTTTCCCGCCCAAACGGTCACATGCTCCTCCAGCGACCAACGGCCCCTTCCCTCAGTTCTCTTCTTGCCGCCGCTTGGAGAGAACGTGAGCTTCGTTGCTCTGTGCTTTTGGTGTGTCTTTTGACTTGGATTGATCTTTTCGTTTGAATCTGGACTTCGGACTACGGACTATTCTTTCGCTTACTGATTTGGACTTGACTCGGCCTCGGTAAATACGACTCGGACTGCTTGACCCTTCTTTTTGCGTGCCCCTGAAGATGGCCTCAAAGGCGCTCTTCAAACATTGCCTCCAGTGCCACACTAAGATGGCCCAAACCGATGGCCATGAACTGTGCCTGTTTTGTCTCGGGGAGACCCACAATGTCCCAGCCTGTAAAATATGCCAGGGCTTTACCAACAAGGCCCGGCAAGAGCGCAAGGCCCGGTTGAACTCCTCCCTGTGGCAGAAGGTCATGTCCGAGGGTACTCTGTTGCCTTCCCCCAAGGCCGGCCCTAGCCCCTCTGCTGAGAAGTGTTCACGAGCAGGCTCAGTGGCTTCTGCAAAGTCGGCAGCAAGATCCAGGCTGACGAGCGCTGCGGTGTCAAGAGCCGCCTCTCCGGCGCAGGGTTCGGTGAGACCGCCCCGAAGTGCCTCCGAGTCTCGATCGGATCCGAGGGCGTCCGACTCTGAGACGAGACTAGTGGTGCCGAGTCCAATGTCGGATCCGAAGAGGGCCGCATCGGTTCCGAAGAAGTCATCTTCGAGCAAGGTGAATAAGCGGCGGAGTTCCACAACGAGCCCGTCTTCCGGAGGAACGTCGGTTCCGAGGGCCTCGTCGGTACCGCCGGTCAAGAAACCTAAGAAGGCGCACCGCCATCGTTCGCCGCGCTCGGTTCCGATGGAGGAGGTGATCGAGATCCCCCGCACACCTTCTCCCCATCTGGGTTCACCGGTTCCTGAGGAGGTACCCGATCCGGTGGCCTTCGAGGAGGTACCGCTTGCGCCCCCTGTGGTCTCGGATCCGAGTCCATCGACCAGTCGTCGGATCCGACCATCGCCGGATCATCGACCCCCAACAGCTTCCAGCCGTGAGAGGCGCCGCTCCGAGACTGGGAGCGTGTCCCGATACAGACTCACACTGGCAGCATGCGAGGGAAAACTCCCAAGTTGTCCGAGCAGGGCAGCACCCAGTTCCACGGTTCAGGCACCAACTGGGCACACTCACGGCTTCAGGTCCAAAGGGGGATTCCAAAAACACATCCACAGGAACAGGCCAAGGTCAGGGACAAGAGAATCAATTCCAAACACGGCAGCAAGGTCAGTAGTGAGCGGACTCGTTGCTTCCACGCAGCCACTCCCTCTTCGGCTGCTTTTAAGCCTCACAGTGCTCAGCACCTGCCAGCTATCTCAGTCCTGCTCCTGCGAGCACTCATCATCACTAATGATGCTGGGCCGGTGCTGTGCTGCTAGCCTGGCACTGCGCCTTCTGACTTGGAGGGCTCTTCTAGCCCTCCTCTGGCAGCGCTCCCGAGGCTCTGGTGATGAAGGGGGAGAGCTGGCCTGCACCTGGCTTTCTGTTGCCAGCCCAGGGCTGGGAAGCTGAGGAACCGATGTGCTGGGACCTGGCTGTGGATCAGTATCTGAGCCTTCAGAGCCTGCCTCCTCCTGCAGTGCCTCTGCCACTGGCTGTGGATCTGGGTCAGGTTCACCAGCTGCCTCTTCCTCAGAGGAGTCCTCTGAGTCTCTCTGCTCCACTGGGCCAGGTTGGTCCATGACATCATCCCCCTCCCCATGGGTCCCCTCCCCATCTGAGCGAGGACCCGGCTTTTGCGGATATGCCTGATGAAACCGACGGAGCAGGGCTGGGGCATGGATATTACAGGCGGGTTCCCATGACTGTTCCTCAGGTCCATACCCTTTCCAGTCAACTAGGTATTGGAGGCGTCCCCGTCGCCATCGGGAGTCCAGAATCTGTGCGACCTCATATTCCTCATGTCCCTGTACCATGACCGGTGGTGGCGGGGCTGCAGAGGGGCGTGCAGGATCTGGAGGGGAAACTGGGACTAGCAGGGAACGATGAAAGACAGGGTGGATCCGAAGTGCCGGTGGAAGTTGTAACCGGTAGGCCACTGGATTGATTTGGTCTATGATGGGGAATGGGCCTATGAACCTGGCGTCCAGTTTTCGGGATGGTCGCAGGCTCTTTAAATGCCGGGTCGAGAGCCAGACCTGATCCCCAACCTTCAGGGTCTTCCCCGGTCGCCGTTTCCGGTCAGCAGCCGCTTTATATGCATGTTTGGCCTGCTGTAACTGTTCCTGGAGGACTTGATGGAGGGCTTGAAGCTCCTGGACGAGATCATTAGCCGATGGGACCATTGAATCGGGTGCGACTGGAGGGAAGAACCGGGGGTCGTAGCCGTAGTTGGCCATGAACGGTGTTTGGTGGGTGGAGGAGTGTACTGCGTTATTGTAAGCAAATTCTGCCAAGGGCAACAATGCCCCCCAGTTATCCTGTTGATGGTTGACATAACACCGTAAGTACTGTTCGAGCGTGGCATTCGTACGTTCGGTTTGGCCATCCGACTGTGGGTGGTATGCTGAGGAGAGGTGTACTTGAGTCCCTAGGAGGGAGTGTAGGGCACGCCAAAACCGCGAGGTAAACTGGACTCCTCTATCCGAAATCAGGTGAGCAGGCAGTCCATGGTGTCGGAAAATGTTATGCAAATACAGCTGGGCCGTTTCATGAGCAGAGGGAAGGCCTGTACATGGAATGAAATGTGCCATCTTTGTGAGTAGATCCACTGCCACCAGGATGCTTGTGTGGCCATTAGATCTGGGGAGATCAGTGATGAAATCCATAGACAGAGCTTGCCAAGGTCCTGCAGGAGTTGGCAATGGTTGTAGCAGGCCAGGAGGTTTTCCAGGCTGGTCTTTGGCCCGTCGGCAGGTCTCACATGAAGCCACATATCGAGAGACATCGACTTGGACCCGAGGCCACCAAAACTCTCGAGTCAATAGGTGTAGGGTCTTGTGCCGCCCAAAGTGTCCAGCTGGTTTGGCATCATGCATCAGATGTAGAATTTCCGACCGTAAAGGTCCTAATGGTACATAGACCCTGCCATGGTGGGTGAGCAGCCCCATCTGCTCCGCAAAGTCAGTACGTACTGTTCCCAGGGAGTCCTGGAGTGCCTGAAGTTGTTTCATTGCAAAGGGATCTCATTGTTGCTGTGTCTTTATCCTCTCTCTGAGAGGTGGCATGGGTTGCACCGCTGCAAAGCTATCAGGTGGCAAGATAGTAGCTAGTGGTCGTTCCCCTGTCAGTGGGGCAGCGTACTCAGGCTTCCTGGAGAGGGCGTCTGCTCGCTTATTTTGCGAGCTCGGAATATAAGAAACAGTGAAATTAAATCTGGAAAAAAACAGAGACCATCGAATCTGTCTTTGATTCAGCCGCCGCGCTGTCTGTAGGTGCTCCAGATTGCGGTGATCTGTACGAACCTGAACAGGGTGACGAGCGCCCTCCAGGTGATGACGCCACACTTCAAATGCAACTTTAATAGCCAATAGCTCCCGCTCCCAGATGGTGTAATTTTGCTCGGCTGGTGTGAGCTGCCTGGAGTAGAAGGCACATGGTTGCACGGTCTTGGTAGTCATCCCTTGCTGCAATAACACTGCTCCAATAGCTGCGCTGGAGGCATCTGTCTCAACTACAAAGGGCAGGCTAGGATCTGGGTACCTCAGGAGTGGTTCAGTGGCAAAGTGGGTCTTCAAATTTTGAAAGGCCTGTTGAGCTTCTGGTGTCCAGTGAAACGGCTCTCGGGGGCGTAACAGCCTTGTCAGAGGTACTGCTAGGGAGGCAAACTCAGGAATAAATTGTCTGTAGTAGTTTGCAAATCCAAGGAAACGTTGAACATCTTTACGATTGCGCGGTGCTTGCCAGGATAGCACGGCTTGGACTTTCTGGGGGTCCATAGCAATCCCGTGAGGGGAAATCTGGTGTCCCAGAAATTCTACAGATGTGAGGTCAAAGGCACATTTTTCAAGTTTGGCATAAAGGCCATGTTGTCGGAGCCGATGCAGAACCATACGCACATGCTTAGTATGGCTTGCTGCATCCTGAGAATAGATTAGGATGTCATCTAAATAAATTATGAGGAACTTATCAAGGAGATCTCGGAATATATCATTCATTAAACGCTGGAAGACAGCGGGCGCATTACACAAACCAAAGGGCATTACCAGGTACTCAAACTGGCCGTATCTGGTGGCAAAAGCGGTTTTCCACTCATCGCCCGGACGTATGCGCACCAGGTTGTAGGCACCACGGAGATCCAGCTTTGTATACACCTTGGCTCCCCTCAGACGCTCTAGCAGCTCTGGAATAAGGGGAAGGGGGTAACGGTCCCTGATGGTGATCTTGTTGAGTGCCCGATAATCATTACATAGCCGCAACTCCCCGCTTTTCTTTTTTACAAACAGGACAGGAGCAGAAGTGGGTGAGGTAGAAGGACGAATGAATCCCCTCTGTAGATTTTTAGTCAGGAAATCCTGGAGGGCCACAAGTTCCGGCTCCGATAGGGGATATAGCCGACCTGCTGGTAAAGGGGCTCCAGGCATCAGATTGATGGCACAATCATATGGTCGATGGGGTGGTAACTGATCAGCTCCCTTTTCCTCAAATACATCCCGGAGATCTGTGTATTTTTCTGGGAGGCCTGGCAATGCTGGGTAGGTAGCTGCCCCCAGGGCAGCTGGGTGAAGCTTATGTGGGCATGGGTCTTCAAACTGTAATTCCTGTTTAGTCCAATTGATGATTGGATTGTGGAGTTCCAACCAAGACATCCCCAACACAATGGGAAAATGAGGCATTGTAGCTATATCAAAACAAAGGCGTTCCTGGTGACGTTGCAACTGTAGGAGCAGCGGTTCAGTTTCCCGTGTGATGGGCCCCGAACGCAGTAGTCGGCCATCAATGGTCTCCACTAAGCTGGGTGTCCTTTTAGGTTTCAAGGGGATTTGATGCTGGGTAGCGAACTGGGCGTCCATATAACACTGGGATGCACCAGAATCTATCATTGCGTACACCAAGAGCCAACGTGCATCTGGCAACTGCAGCCTTACTGGCATCAGAAGGTGTCGAGGACCGCTGGGTAGGTCTTCGGTTCCGGCAACACGCCACCCCTCTGATGACCTGTGTTGGGATGAGGCTTGGGGTTGGTTGCTGGTGGTAGGACGGTTTTCCTTCTCTGGACAGCAACTGGCATAATGCCCCACACCTCCACAGTACAGGCAGAGATTCAGAGCATGGCGTCTGATTTTCTCCTCTTCAGACAAGTGAGGATGAGTAGTCCTCATTCTTGGGGACCCTCCTTCCCTCTCTTGCCTACCAGGAGCCCCATCCCCCACGGGAGCAGGGAGAGACCAGCATGTTTTCTGCCGTGGCCAGGCCGCTTCCTGTGCCTGTTTCCGACTCTCCAACCGTCCATCAATCCTCAGGCACAGTAAGATTAATGCCTGGAGAGTCACAGGCCGCTCCACCCTGGCCACCTCATCTAGTACCTCTTCAGACAACCCCTCAAGGTACTGGTCTATTAGGGCAGCTTCATTCCAGCCCAGGTCCAGAGCTATCAGCTGAAACTCTGTTGTATAGGTGGCCACTGTTCCCTTCCCCTGCTTGAGGTTCCTAATACGCCGGTTAGCCTTCTCAGCCTTCAAAGGGTTGTCAAATATCATGCTCAGGTGAGTCACAAAGTCAGCAAAGTTATTTAACAGGGGTGAGTCAGCAATCAGCAGTGGAGTAGCCCATCTGGCTGCCTGCCCCTTTAAGAGGCTCAAAATGAAGCACACCTTCGTTCTCTCATTGGGAAAGTCATGATCACGAAGTTCTATATACAATTTACATTGAGCAAGGAAAGCAGGAAATTCTTCTATGTCTCCAGCAAACTTTTCTGGCACACTCACAGGGCATTTTCCCCGTGGGGGCGTGGAGCGGGCTGTTAGTTGCTGTTGAATTGCAGCCAAAGCTTGGGTGAGCTGCGTTATCTGAGCCTGTAACACCTGGCTTTGTGTAGCCATAGCAACGGGGCCGGCAGCCTCCTCCATCCCCCAGCTGGAGGAATGTGAATTGGTGTGAGGTGGAAGCAAACTGTCCCGATACAGACTCACACTGGCAGCATGCGAGGGAAAACTCCCAAGTTGTCCGAGCAGGGCAGCACCCAGTTCCACGGTTCAGGCACCAACTGGGCACACTCACGGCTTCAGGTCCAAAGGGGGATTCCAAAAACACATCCACAGGAACAGGCCAAGGTCAGGGACAAGAGAATCAATTCCAAACACGGCAGCAAGGTCAGTAGTGAGCGGACTCGTTGCTTCCACGCAGCCACTCCCTCTTCGGCTGCTTTTAAGCCTCACAGTGCTCAGCACCTGCCAGCTATCTCAGTCCTGCTCCTGCGAGCACTCATCATCACTAATGATGCTGGGCCGGTGCTGTGCTGCTAGCCTGGCACTGCGCCTTCTGACTTGGAGGGCTCTTCTAGCCCTCCTCTGGCAGCGCTCCCGAGGCTCTGGTGATGAAGGGGGAGAGCTGGCCTGCACCTGGCTTTCTGTTGCCAGCCCAGGGCTGGGAAGCTGAGGAACCGATGTGCTGGGACCTGGCTGTGGATCAGTATCTGAGCCTTCAGAGCCTGCCTCCTCCTGCAGTGCCTCTGCCACTGGCTGTGGATCTGGGTCAGGTTCACCAGCTGCCTCTTCCTCAGAGGAGTCCTCTGAGTCTCTCTGCTCCACTGGGCCAGGTTGGTCCATGACAGAGCGTCGGATCCGGGCACTCGGTGGGTTCGCGCCATCGTCAGGCCTCCTCCTACATCCCTCCAGCCTACCACTGTCAGTGGGAAGGGGCTCCTGTCGGCTTCGGGTACTCGGATCCGAAGCCATCGACGTCGGCGCAAGGTTGGTTCCTTCCACCGTTCCGGGGAGAGGAGTCAACGCATGGTTCCGAGGAAGGGGAGGCTGAAATCGTCGGGGATTACCGATCCAAGACCTGGTCGGAACCGTCCCCGGGTGACAATGTAGCGCCGAGCACCAGCTCCCCGTACGAGGACCTGAAGATTTACTCCGATCAGATGGCCCGTATGGCTCAGGCGCTCGAGATGGACATCTCTTCAACGACTCCCCAGACCAAAGACAAGCTCCTGAAGAAAATCTATGGAGATAACCCGGCTACCATTGGCTTCCCCATGTTAGAGGGAATTGAGGAGATTGTGGAAAGGGTTTGGAAGGTGCCCTGTGATCAGCCTGCTACGTCCAAGAGGATAGAGCAAATTTACAAGGTGAAGCAGGGCACCTGGCAGTCTCTGGAAAAGCACCCTCCACCCTCCTCGTTGGTAACAGAGGAATTCCAGCCTCGTCGGTCAGGCCCACCTTCAGCACCACCTGACAGGGAGGGCAGGAAGATAGACGCGATGGGTAGGCACCAGTACTCCATCTCCTCCCTGGGCCTCAGGATCGCCAACTATCAGACGATCATGGCAGGTTACCAACTGTATTTGTGGGAGAAGCTGGCGTCCTACGTGGGGGACTTGCCTCCCGAAAAGAAAGCTGTGGTATCCCTGCTTCAGACCGAAGCTGTGCGGCTGTCGAAACAGCAGATGAACGCAGGGAGCCATGCTGCCGACACTGCTGCACGGGGGATGGCTTTGGCCATAGTCCTCAGGCGTCACTCCTGGGTACGGTCAACGGCTCTCTCGCAGCAGGTGAGGTCTCGGGTCGAGAGCCTGCCTTTTGAGGGAGACTCCCTGTTCTCTACCTCGACTGATGAGGCCCTCAAAAAGAAAAAAGAGGACAGGCAAACGGCGCGATCCTTGGGTCTCGCTCCAACGGACAAGCCCACCTCCAGGCCACGGTACGCTCCACGGTACACTCCGTACCACTACCAGGGCAGGTTCCAACAGCAGCGGCCTGGTTACCAGCAGTATCCTGCCTATCCGCAGTGGCACTACACCCCCTCACAACAACTCAGGAGGCATAGACCCTTCAAGCCTCGCCCGTCACAACCTCCGGCCCAGCAGAAGGATCAGCAGGGTCTTGGGAGGCAGTACTGACGGGACACGCCAGCCGTATCCCCAAATTTTTCGGACAGACTGAGTCCACTCCTCTCTGAGTGGGAGTCAATAACATCTGACTCATGGGTCTTAACTATTGTTGAGAAGGGATACGGGCTGGAGTTCATTGAGCTGCCTAGGTGCAGTTCACCCCTGACGGCTGTCAATAATACTATGGCCGAGCTGGATGCGGAGATCGTGTCGCTCTTGGCCAAGGGTGCTGTGGAAGAATTGGCCTATGAGGACTCTGTAAGGGGGTTCTTCTCTAGGTTCTTCCTGGTCCCCAAGAAGGATGGGGGTTTGCGCCCCATTCTAGATTTGAGAGGCCTTAATGCCTTTTTAAAGGTTACAAAATTTAAGATGGTCACTCTGTCAGCTGTGATCTCATTGTTAAAGTAAGGGGATTGGTTTGCTGTCCTCGATTTGAAGGACGCATATTTTCACGTGGGGATACGGGAAGGGCACAGAAAATACCTGAGCTTTGTTTATCAGCGTAGAGTTTTCCGGTATAGGGTGCTTCCCTTTGGTCTATCCACTGCCCCACGAGTGTTCACGAAATTTGTGGTCCCTGTGGTCTCGTTCCTCCGTGAAGAGGGCTGTACCATTTTCCCATACCTCGATGACTGGCTCATCGTGGCTGAGTCAGAGGCTAGGCTGATGTGGGACATTGACTTGGTGCTTAGCACTTGTGACCGCTTAGGACTCTTGGTAAACTTTGAAAAATCCAAGCTGGTGCCCACCTGCAAGGTTTCCTACATTGGTGCACTGTTGGACTCCGTGGAGGGCAAGGCTTTGCTCCCCTTGGAGAGAGCTAGGTCCCTAAGGGGTCTTGTGTCCATGTTTAAGAGGAACCGTTTCCAGTCCGTGCGCACTATCCAGTGCTTATTAGGTCATATGGCAGCGGCCATCTCTGTGGTCCCCTTCGCTAGGCTGTATATGCGCCCTCTCCAGAACTGGTTTGTGCGGAGGTACGATGCTATGCAGCACCCTCCGTCCCTCAAGCTCTCCATCCCAAGGGTCATCCTGTCTTCCCTGGACTGGTGGTTGTCTGATGAAAATTTATTTAAAGGGGCGCCTTTTGGCTATCAGCACCCTGACGTCACTGTTACCACTGACGCCTCTCTGCTGGGCTGGGGGGCTTATTGTGGTGATGTATGTGTGCAAGGTGTCTGGTCTGAGAGGGAACAGACCCTCCATATCAATGTGCTTGAACTAAGAGCCATACGTTTCACACTTGTGTCCCTCACAGCACTGTTGAAAAATCGCCAGGTGTTAGTACAGATGGACAACACGACGGCCATGTACTACATAAATCAACAAGGGGGCACAGTGTCCATGGCGCTCTGCAGGGAAGCCACGCTCACTTGGCAATGGGCAATCAGGAATGGCGTGACAATTCGTGCATTACACGTGGCAGGGTCGGACAATGCCCGAGCAGATGCCCTGAGCAGGGTCTTTCTGCTGGATCACGAGTGGGAACTGAACGTAGAGTGCATTGGGCCGATCTTTCGGATGTGGGGTCATCCAGATATAGATGTATTCGCAACAGCGGCGAATACCAAGGCCCGAATGTTCTGTTCCAGGGCAGGGAGCGACCCCCTCTCTATTGGGGATGCCTTCCAGTGTACGTGGACTCAGGGCTTGCATTATATGTTTCCTCCGTTCCCTTTGATTCCCAGGGTCCTGTGCAAGATAGAGGAGGACGGGACGGACTGCATCCTGGTGGCCCCCTTTTGGCCACGGCAGGTTTGGTTTCCAAAGCTCCTACGGATGTCCCAACGGCGAGACCTTCTGCTGAACGGGAGCTTAGTCCATCACGACCCCAGGAAGCTGCACCTGACGGCTTGGCGGATCGTTCCTCCCCTGTAGGTTTTTCAGATGAGGTACAGAGGGTCCTCCTGAATGCTCGCAGACCATCCACTAGGCGCTCTTATGCGGCCAAGTGGCGCAGGTTCGAAGTATGGGCACTTGCCAAAGGGGTGGTGCCTGCCTGCAGCCCCCTAGGGGTTATATTCGATTACTTGTGCCACCTGCGGGACCTGGGCTTGAAGGTTTCCTCTCTCAAGGTCTACCTTGCGGCTATCTCTGCTGCTCACACCCGAGTTGATGGTGGTACAGTTTTTTCTCACCCCAAATCCCGTCAATTCCTTAAGGGCATGTTCAACCTTTACCCACCTGTGTGCGCACCGGTGCCTCAATGGTCGCTGTCCCTGGTGCTTTCACATCTTATGTTGCCTCCATTCGAACCGCTGGCAACCTGCCCCTTGGACATGTTATCGTACAAGGTGGCATTCTTGGTGGCCGTGACTTCTGCTAGGAGGGTCAGTGAGCTGTCCGCGTTGCGATCTGACCCCCCCTTCCTGGTATTTCATCCAAACAAGGTGGTCCTGCGTCCCTGCCTAGGTTTCCTGCCTAAGGTGGTGTCCGCTTTCCATCTCTCGCAGGATATTGCTTTGCCTGCGTTTTTCCCTCACCCTTCCTCGAAAGGGGAGAAGGCCCTCCATTCTCTAGACTTAAAGAGGGCCATAGCCTACTATTTGGATAGGACGAAAGGCTTCCGATCGAGTCCTCACCTGTTTGTGTGCTTTGGGGCCAAGGACAAGGGTAACAGGGCTTCTTCACAGACCCTGTCTAGGTGGATTGTAACGGCCATTAGCAAGGCCTGTTCCCTAGCTGGGGTGGCTTGCCCGCTTCATGTCAGGGCCCATTCTACGCGGTCCCAGGCATCCTCCTCGGCACTCCTCAGGGGTGTGCCCCTGGCTAACATTTGCAAAGCGGCCACATGGTCCTCTGCAGACACCTTTGTAAGGCATTATGCCATAGATGTCAATGCGGAGCAGGATGTTTCGGTGGCCAAGGCTGTCCTACACTCCCTTTTTTCCTAAGGGAGTCTTGGGAAAGGTTTCTTTGCGTACCTGCTAGGTACCCTTGAGTGAAAGGGGTGTATATATGTATATTTATGTGTATATATATATGTAAATATTGAGTACTTATTTATCACTACAAAGTTTGTATAGATGTATATATGTATATCTATAGTGTTGTTGTTCTTGTTCTTTAATAAAATTGTGTTGGATTTCACCCCACCTTCCTTATTGTGTGAAGCTTGGTACACTCCCATGTGTGGAGGCACAGAAGAACAAAGATGAAAACAGGGTTAACATACCTGTAACTTATGTTCATCGAGTTCTTCTGTGCTGACACACAACCCTCCCTCCTTCCCCACTGTGAATTCCAAAGCACGACAATGTGAGGGCTGTAATGAGAGTTGGTGTTTTTACGCTGTTATGGCTAAGTGTATTGGTCAAGCGGCGGCAAAGGAGAACTGAGGGAAGGGGCCGTTGGTCGCTGGAGGAGCATGTGACCGTTTGGGCGGGAAAATGGTCGCTGAGGCGCGCGACAAACGGCCCCTTCGGAGCTATAGAAGCTGTAGAAAATTCTTCGGCGGCTGGCCTGCGCCTGCGCAGTCCCATGTGTGTCAGCACAGAAGAACTCGATGAACATAAGTTACAGGTATGTTAACCCTGTTTAATCTATCCTAATGACTGAAATATTAGGAAATCCTGATGACCTAATAGAATTCTCTACTTGTAGAGAATACATTAGGGGAATAAATTTATTATTGAGAAGCTGGCTAATGAAAAATTTGCCTTATCCTACTATGTAAAAGGCAAACCGTATTCCTGACAACTCACCTCCTACTCTGGTGCACCTCCAGAGGGCACTGCCATGGAGGGAAGCCCAGATGAGACAGCCTGTCCCTCCAGAGAGCGCACTACAGTGGGAAACCCAGGCTGGCATCAGGTGCGGAGCAAGCGGCAATGCCCACCCCCCCTTCACCCAGCTGGGATCAGGAGTGATGCAGGTGGCATTGTCTGCCCTCTGCCTTCACCCAGCCAGGATCAAGCATGGAGCAGGAGGCAATACCCGCTTCCCCCTTCACCCAGCTGGGATCAGGAGGCAGTGCCTGTCCCCCCTTTATCCAGCCTGGATCAGGAGAGGAGCAGATGGCAATCCCTGCCCCTTTCAACCCGCTAAAATCAGGCATGGAGCAGGTGGCAGTGCACACAACCCTACCTTCACCCAGCTGGGATCAAGAGCAGAGCAGGAGGCAATGCCCGCCTCCTTCACCTAGCTGGGTTCAGGAGCAGAGCAGGTGGCAATGCCCACCTGCCCGCCCTCCCATTTCTACAGCCCATTGTATTTTTTCCCACAACAGGCTTTGTTACTAGTTTCTAAATAAATATGTTGGTGAAATTTTTAATTTCATGGTTCAGAACCATAAATTTGTATAACATAAATCTGGAATAAACTGGAAATCATACATTGTTTCCTGAGAACTGCTTTTTACAACTGGAAATATAATTCAAGATTCTGTAATATAGGGAATGTGCTGTCAGATTAACAGTGCAATCCTAAATGGAGTTACACACTTCTAAGCTCATTGATTTCAGTGGTTTTGAAGTGTGTAACTCTGTTTAGAATCACACTGCAAGTCTCTTTTGGTCTAAGTTCTTGATGATAATAATAGTATATACTGCCCAAAGGTGTTTTTAAACCTACAGGAAACTAGAGACACAAGGAATGTTTAACCAGAATACATCAAGCTCCAGAAAGTGTTCTGAGCAGATAGTCTGTGATTTTAAAGGGTTTTTTAAATGTTTCCCCTAGCCTTAATTTTCTTTATATGTTGTTTAGCATATGATAAGGAAGTAGTAAGATTCAATATTAAATGTGAATATTTAAGTGTGGAAATGATTATGTGGACATAGAAAAAGTTATAGAATACAATGAAAAGGTGGATAAATGGACAATCTTTGGGTTATACAGTTTTTATTTGCCCAAGGGTCTGAATTTCTGGATATGTCTGTGCTCCTCTAAAGTCTTAAAAATCATGCTTTTGGGAAGTATTCATTTAGCTGTGCCCAGAATTCGAATTAAAATGAACTAAGACACACATATATGTACAAAATGTTCAAAAAGACTCCAGTAGCACCTTTAAGACTAACCAGTTTTATTGTAGCATAAGCTTTCAAGAATCAAGTTCTCTTCGTCAGATGCATATTACAGAAACTGGTCAAATATAGAAGAGGAGGGAGGAGGAGGGGAGGAGAGAGAAGAGGAAATTAGGGCGTGAGAGGGAGGGTGCAACCAAAACATTCCTTTGTTTCCCCTAGCCTTCGACAATACTTCGACAATACATAAAACATTCCTTTGCTAGTAAATGTAAACATCTCCTTTTGGTGTTGGGGTCAGTTGGAGTTTGCCCTGTTAGTTTGTAGCAGCAAAACCAATTCCAATGCAGTATAAGCCTTCGATAACCACAGCTCTCCCCGTCAGATGCATCTGACAAAGAGAACTGTGGTTCCTGAAAGCCCACGCCAGGTGTCACTGGGCTCCCCCAGACCCAGCCTTTGTAAGGAAATCTGTTACCTGTGATAATGTGATAACCATTCATAGTCCCTATTCAGTCCCAGTTTGACAGAGTCAAATTTGCATATGAATTCCAATTCAGCAGCCTCCCCTTGGATTTTGTTTTTGAAAGGTTTCTGTTGAACTACAGCGACCTCTTCACTTCATTTGGTGGGTACTGTAGTCCCAAAAATGCTTGTTGTAAATCTCTTAAGTGTGAGTCTCGGTCGAGAGCATTGGAGCAGATACGGTTGTAACGTAAGGCTTGGCTGTAGACAATAGACCGAGTGGTATGTTTAGGGTGGTCGCTGGAGGCATGTAGATATGAGTATCGGTTTGTTGGTTTCCGGTATAAGGTGGTATTTATTCGTCCATTATGTAGTTGTACAGTGGTGTCCAGGAAGTTTACCTGTTGTGTAGAGTGGTCCAGGCTTAGGTTGATAGTAGGGTGAAAGTTATTGAAGTCCTGATGAAATCTCTCAAGGGCTTCCTTCCCATGGGTCCAAATGATGAAGATGTCATCCAGGAATCTTAAGTATAGTAGTGGTTCCAGTGGATGGGAGCTGAGGAAGCGTTGCTCCAGGTCCGCCATGAATAAGTTAGCATATTGTGGTGCCATGCGTGTGCCCATGGCTGTGCCATTAATCTGTAGATATAAGTTGTCACCAAATTCGAAGTAATTGTGAGTGAGTACGAAGTGACAAAGTTCAGTGGCGAGGTGTGCTGTGGTTTTGTCCGGGATAATATTCCTTATGGCTTGCAGTCCATCTGCATGTGGGATATTGGTGTATAAAGCCTCTACATCCATGGTTGCTAGGATGGTGTCATCTGGTAGGTTGTCAATGGACTGTATTTTCCTGAGGAAGTCAGTGGTGTCCCGTAAATAGCTGGGTGTGCTGGTGACATAGGGCCTGAGGATAGAGTCCGTGTATCCTGAGACCCCTACTGTGATAGTGTCTCTTCCTGAGACAATGGGGCGTCCTGGGTTACCCGGTTAATGGATTTTGGGTAGTAGGTAGAATTTTCCTGGTCGTGGCTCCTGGGGTGTGTCCGTATGGATGCATTCTTGTATGTCCACGGGGAGAGTCTTTAATATTTTATTGAGTTCTCTTTTGTATTGCTCCGTTGGATCAGCAGGTAGTATTTTATAGAATGTTGTATCGGAGAGTTGTCTTTCTGCTTCTTGTAGATAGGTCTGTTTGTCCATGATGACCACTGCTCCACCTTTGTCGGCTTCCTTGATTACGATGCCAGAATTGTTTTGGAGGCTGTTTATGGCATCTCTTTCTGCATGGCTGAGGTTCTGCTGTAGGTGTTGTTGTTTGTCAATTATTTCAGCCTGGGTACGTCGACGGAAGCATTCAATGTAAAAGTCCAATGAAGAGTTCCGGCCCTGAGGGGGTGTCCATGTGGAATTCTTTTTTCTGAAGTTTTGTAACGATGATTGTGTATTGCTGGGTTGGGAGGGTGATGGCTGCTGTGATGGTGTATGTTCAGTGCTTTGTTCCTCATTTTGTTCAGCAGAGTAGTTGAAGAATTCTTTCAGTCTTAGATGTCTAAAATAGGCTTCCAGGTCTCCACAAAGTTGTATGGTTTGTTTGGGTATGGCTGGGCAAAAAGATAGTCCATGTGAGAGGACAGATTCCTCTGCTGGGCTCAGTTTATGACTGGAGAGGTTGATGATGTTGCTGGGTTTATCCAAAGTGTTTCTGTTCCCTGTTGCATGCAGGAGTTTTGAGAATTTCTTCTCCTTCTTGTTCTCTAATTCAGTAAATAGAGTGAAATAAATAGTTCCTCTGGTACAAAATGTTGTTTCTCATTATAAGCTGATGCACAGTTGTTTAAAAAAACACATTGGGGGTTTGTACTGTAAACTGATATTTACTGATGCATTACATATCGAGCTGAGAGGAGCTAACCTTTCACCATTTCTAATCTATAATATGAAAAAAGGAATGAGATAGAATTATAATGATCTGAATGATAAATTATGGGTTTTATATTGAGTAAGATTATGAGGTATTATATTTGAAACTGAAATAATGGCATGTCATTTGTTTATTTACTGCAAAAAGCAAAACTTTTTGACTAAAAAAGCCTCCCCCAACATAGTCAACAAGATACATTGATTTTTAATTCTTCTTATTATAGGGGGTTACTAATCAGAACAATTTATTTTAAAATACTTTTAAATGATTGTTTTTAATAATAATTTCCTTCTACTTACAATTTAGTCAAAAACCAAAGGAATGCATTTTTTTAAAAAAGTGTCAAACTGCATTGGAACATAAATTGAAAGAGATTGTCAACCTATCTTTAGTGGGATATGGAAATTTAATATTTCTTTCAAGGATATTACTACCGTAAATCATTTGGTAATAGCTATAAACAGCAAGTAGTGGCCTTGAATTTTGTTTAGTCTAAAAGAAGCAGGCGAGAATTATCTGGTGATTTACAAATCAAGACAAGCATTAAGATTATAAAACTCAGAAATAATTTTTTCTGTCAGTGTGAATTAAGTGCCCAGATTTTGACAAATTATTTAGTCCAATAAAGAGTGATTTTTTATTCATGAATAAATTGACAGGACTGTTCAAGCAAAACCCATGAACTGTTCTCTTGTAATTATTGCCTTTTATTATTTTAATGCCAGAATTTTGCTTTATGCTTAATCAGGATGGCAGGTGATAAGAGACAAGCAGGTAACTATTTCCATTGTTTAAATGCATATTTATTATCCATTTTATATTTTTCTGATGTATTTTATGAGTTGCTTGTTGATCACTGAGAGCTCAGTGGGTTGATGGAAAAGGTGAAATAAAAAGTAAACATTACTCAACATTTTCTTCAATTGAAACTACTTGGATCTAAACATGCTTCATTATGACTTGATATTATTTCAATTGTTTCTTGTTATTATTAATTACATATATATTGCAATTTTCCATCATGGAACCCTAGAAGGTATACACAGAGTTCTAGGAGGTCTCCCACAGATGCACTAATATGACCCAATCCTGTTAAAATTCAACAAGATTGTAGAACTATGTGCCAAATAACTATATTGCTTTAGTTTGCAACTCGGTCAAGTGAATGCAACTGCTGCTAGTAGTTTATGTGGCTTGTGCTTCCAAGATACACTCCTGATGTGTTTATATGAAGATAAGTTAGTAGAAAGTCTGATCTGCATTTTTAACTAATATAAACCAGATTGGAGGAGGCGGGGGGTTAAAAGGTTTCCACAGTGAAGAGTAGACTGATCTATAAAATAACTCAAGGAGATTAATAAGGAATGGATGTAGCTGTTGCTGTTAGAGCCCTGTAGTATGTTAGTTTGTTTCTTCTTATTTGAGTTTAGCAGCATTCCTTGTTAGATTTATTGCACTTTTGAAAGTAGAGTTTTTAAACTGATGTTTGTAAGCTTTAACTAATTAATTCGTTAAATATATCTGGCAATATTCAACAATATACATTATTTAATAACCATATTTATATCTTACTTTTCCCTGTGACTGAACATGGCTCACAACTGCAAATTTTAAATGTTCAACATTCAATAAAACCCCAACTAACCCTCTCTCTTCTAAAAAAAAATATACAAGTTTGAATTTATAAGCTTAGTAACATAAAAATTGTATTTTAAAAGTCAGTTAAGTAGAAAGGGTGTATAATGGAGTAGTAGCTTTGATGCCCAAGAAGGCTTAGATAACTGAGAACAGGAGCTATGACTGAAAGAAAAGATGATTGTGTAATAGACAAGAGCGAGTCTCTTTGTCCTTAAGTCTACACAGGGTAAGAACATAAGAGAAGCCATATTGGATCAGGCCAATGACCCATCCAGTTCAACACTCTGTGTCACACAGTGGCCAAAAAAACCAGGTGTCATCAGGTCTGCCAGTGGGGAAATGACACTAGAAGCCCTCCCACTGATTGCCCCCCCAACCTCCAAGGATACAGAGCATCACTGCCCTAGACAGAGAGTTCCTTCTATACCTTGTGGCTAATAGCCACTGATGGACCTCTGCTCCATATGTTTATCTAATCCCCTAAACTTTGATGCCCAAGAAGGTATAGGAGCCATGAGTGAAAAAAAACAGGAGCAAATCTCTGTCCTTCAATCTACAGAGGTTGTGTCATGTATATGACACTAATGGCAGTGTCAGATTTCTGTACAAAAATACTTGGGGAAGGGCCATGGCTCAGTTGTAGAGCATCTACTTGGCATGCCGAAGATCCCAGATTCAGTCTTTGTCATCCCCAGTTTAATTATATAATATATGTATGTATATATACGTGTGTGTGTATATGTGTGTGTGTATGTATGTGTGTGTGTGTGTGTGTGTGTATGTATAAATCCAACAACATTTTCATGCCAGTCAGATGTAAATTTTATTATCTGATGAATAAAGTAATGAAAAAAATGGTATTCCTGCCATTAATAAAAGAAGATATGTTTATTTATAAACATTCCAAAATAAAGTACCAGTTCTGGATAACCATTCCACTTTCTAATATAACAAAACCACTTATTTCTTATATTAAACATTAAAGGCATACGATATTGTGATTAGATTTAAAAACAAAAATTAGTAAAAAAAATTTTTACATATATGCTACTGTAGTATTTAGTAAGAGAGACCTAGTTTGAAATAAGCAACTTTTAAAACTATAAACTGCAGTATATCTACCTCCCCCCCCCCCAGTAATGGAGCATACATATAAATATCTCCTTAATCAGTCAACAATACTACTTAAAATACTTCTTAAATAGCTATGACAGAAAAAAATACAGAACTTATTCCAAGGAAATGAGTTATAAATCGACCAGCAGAATCCTACTGTATTCAAAGCTTTAAAATTAGACATTTAGCTACTCCTTTGTGTTTGACTTTACCAAAACCTAATAGTTCAAATCTGTGCCCATAGTAGTAGATGCTGGTGTGATAAGAGGGAAAATGACAGCACAGTTCCACAAATATTGGAACCATACTAACAGAGGTACACTGAATGATGGATAAGGGAAAGAGACAAATGGTAATGCTATGAAAGTTTAAGTTATATGTATCTTATTCTTATGCTGTAATGACGGTAGGGAGATCTGTCAGTTCCATAATCTATTTTGTGATGTTCACAAGGTGGAGGGGTATTGGTTGATGTGTTTGCAAGAATATTGCTATATCACTAAAACAAAACAAAAAAATTCTGACGCAGAGAAATGCATATGGAAATGTGAATGGTATGATACCATAGAACAGAAATATGCTGACCAGGCTATTTTTTTCCAAGCCGTGTTTGCCTTAAACATTTATATGCCAAGCAGATCAGAGAGTATCATGGTAAATATCAAAACAGATGAAGACAAGAAGCCGTGATAAGCTAACTAACAAGCAGTATATAATTCAGTTCAATACATTAAACACTATTCCATAATAGTTTAGTAGAAAGAAAGTGAATGCATACATATGGTTTGGTTACATATACATAAGGCAAAGCATATTACAGAAACAATAATAATCCAAGATTCCTATATAAGTTTAAAGTGCTAGTGCCTGTAATTGACAAAAATGTCTACAAAGTAACCACCATTCAATCCCAAAATATTTTCTTGACAGTGCAAGTAGAAAAGGTCTTCAACATCGATCTGTCATATTAATATTTTCTTAGGCAGTGTAGATGTATATGGTCTTGTACAGTACAATATGGTAATTATACAATGACGATGGTAATAGTAATAACAACAACGATGGCGGTAATAGTAACAACTGCGATGGGAAGCCAGCAAATCCACCCGTTTCATTTCTTCATCCTGGCAGTCGTTATATTAAAGTTCAACCTAAAAAGTCCATCAGGAAGTCAATTACATTTATATTAGCCAATATACAGATAGAAAAGCAGCATGTGCAACTATACTCGCATATACACATCCATATAAGCATTCATTTAAACACCTTCAGCAACCGTCCTCCATTTTAGACATATGTGAAATGCTCAGCGTTAATCACACCATATAAGAGATAAGGGGGTATGACCCCAAACACACCTCAGAAATTATTTAAAAGGCCACTACTATTAGTCCGAACAACCTCAAAAATATGGCGAAAAATCTGTGTCTATGTTGAGCCCTCCCAGGTGAACTGTATTAAGTTTAAAGATCCACTAGGTTTCTTTTAGATTTAATTCTCTCTGGATAAACTCTGTCTCCCTTTGTTTACTCACAAAAATGATCGTATAGCTTAGATCTCTGTCACCATGTTTATTCTGAATATAATGATCAACCAAGGGAGCATCTGTAATTTTACAGCGTATCCATGAGAGGTGTTCCTGTAGTCGTATTTTAATAGGCCTTGTAGTATTACCAATAAAAAATTTGTTGCAAGGGCAGCGAATTAGGTATACTACATTTTGTGTGTTGCAGTTGGTAAAATGCAACATTGGTAAATTTAGTTTTGTTACCTCTGTCCTGGGCATAATTAAATTACATGTTGAACAAGTGCCACAACTATGATGTCCTCTAGTTAAATTATTGACAGGAGCCACTCGTTGGTGTAGGTCAGAATGTATCAGCCAATCTCTAATATTTTTCATTCTCCGTAGCGCTACTCTGGGGGGGGGGGCAGGTTTGTGGATCTTTGGTAGGGTATAAAAGACGGGAACTCTCGGGTATGGATTCTGCAGGGCTCTATAGGTTTTATCATTTATCAGCCCTCTTACCAAAGCTTCCTGCAGTACTACTTTAATAATAGTTGTTACGTATTTAGTAGGATCTTGTTCTATTTCCCTATAGTTATGGAGATCCGAGAGTTGATTATTTATTTCTTGTACATAGACCATCTTGTCTAAAATCACAACTGCCCCTCCCTTATCCGCTTCTTTAATGACAATGGAAGTATCCTGTTCTAAATTTCTAATAGCCATCCATTCCTGTCTATTCAGATTTTGCCATCTAGGGTAATGATCATTTTCCAGCTGTTTTATTTCTTTAATAATCATAGATTCAAAAGTTAAGATCTTATGATTAGTCAAGGGAGGAGTGAAAGTAGAATGTGGCCATAAATTAGGATCTGTTTCAGGGGGTGGAGACTCCCCAAAATGTTCTCTAAGCTTCAACATTCTCACCAATTTAAAAAGATCTAAACAAGTTTGAAAATGG
Organism: Eublepharis macularius; assembly: GCF_028583425.1. Lineage (NCBI taxonomy): Eukaryota > Metazoa > Chordata > Lepidosauria > Squamata > Eublepharidae > Eublepharis > Eublepharis macularius. The sequence continues at coordinate 125,046,835 of NC_072792.1, forward strand.
TTATAGCTGGGGGTTGGGACAAAGCCCAGTCCACGGTTCAGTATCTGTTGTTCAAGCGGTGATAATGTACGGGAGGATAAATTAACTACTAAGTTTTCCTCCCTCTCTGTATAATGCCTCCTCGTAAAAAGCTCCCATGTCTATTCCTAGCAGAACGGTTTGCTCCAGTGGTTCTATAAGAGCTCTCTTCTACTGAGGTATCGGTTTCATCACCCTCTGAGGTGTCTAATTCAGAGGGGATCTCAATAGGGTCAGACCAAGATACTTTCTTCCGTGTCTTATTTTGTTCCCCCCACCAGGAGTAAACTCTTCCTGTGGTGTAGTCTCTTGCATCCCTATGAAACTTTTTTATTTTAATCTCTCTCATTTTCTGTTCAAATTCAGCCACTTGTATTTTCACTTTGTCAAGTTTCTTGTCAAAATTAGTTTGTATAGAGTGTCCCTGGATGGTATTTTCTAAAGTTTCTATTTCCTTATTAGTCTTTTCAACTTCTAATTTGGCCGGTTCAATCAAGAGGATCACAATTGATTTGTGGAACACTTGTTCAAAACTTGTGTTTTGTGTTCATCTGTTTTAAACATTTATATAGCAGAGTGCCGAAGCTTCCAGTTCTTTTACATAGTCATTTTGATTCGAGCTATAATTTTGAGGTGACACCTATAGTGTTCATTCACTGTGTACAGAGTATAACATACAAGGTGACAGGGGATATGTATTGTCAAAATTCAAAGCTTGAGCGATTTATAAATTAAAGCAATTAATAGGAAGATAATCTACTTTCTAGAGACAAAAGATTGATACTTTGAGAGAACTACATGAGCAATATTACTAAACTACATGTAATAAGCTAGACCATTAGATAACTGGAGATTATCACAAACGAGAACCAAGAAACTAGAAGTCATTTTACAATTAAAAAAACCTCTGTATGAAATAGTGAATGAAAAGAGAAAGAATGAATGAAATAGTGAATGAAAAAATGGTAGTCCTATACGTATTTTTATTGCAGCATGTCAAAATAATAAAGAGGAATAAGTAAAGAATTCAGTGAAATGATTGAATTGTCATCAACATACATGCTTCAAATTCTAAATCCGTATTTAAATTGTTCATCCAAGTAGATGTGTATTTGAACAATTTTGTCTGCAAAGCAAGTGACAGAGTAGTCATAGTAGGCCAGAGATGGAATATAGAAATAGCCTGGTTTATCAGGCCATTTTTTTTATTTTGACTTGTATTGGTATTATCTGTTATACTCTTCATGGGGATTGAAGGAGCTGAAGTGTTCTTCTCCTTTATCTCTCTTGTGCTTCTTTTTCCTGTTCATAAGCTGCCAAACAGTTAAGTCCAAAGGTGGATAATCATAGTGAAGTGTCTGCCTCATCACATGGCCTGATGGAAACCACAAAAAGACCTATAGACAATATAGTCAGCACAATCATGAGACCTGAATGACAGCATATTGTTGATGATGTTAGCTGGTATCCTATGCTTGCTATTGGAAGGCAGAGGGAGGAAGAAAGCAAAATAACATCCCTTTTTCTACTTGTTGAAAGCATAGCAGCTGCTTCAGAGTCTGTAGTAGCTCTACTGACCCCAGTTGCGGTGTGGCATATGAATGATATTGCTATGATATCTTTGGAATCTAACTAGTTTGTGCTGATGCCAGCCAGCTCCCTTCACTCATGTAACACAGCAAGGGAGGAAATGGAGGGAAAGTAATATCCCCCCCTCCTCACGTTCTGTTTCATGTGGTATGAAACAGTAGGAATCTTGGGACAAGCGCCATGAAGCTCCAAAGAAGTGGTTTTGAGACCCTTCCAGTCCCTATGTTCCCTTTTGCCAGTGAGATACACAGAGAAGTTAATATGACCATGCCAACTGTAGCTCTCATGTGCTCTTGCATCTCACTTGACAGAAGCCACCCAAGATAGACACAGAAATGACGCTTCATATTATCACAGGAAGAGCTGTCCCTATTACTCCACACCCATGAGATGGACAACTATATTGAGCAAATAAGAGTCTATTAAACAGCGTTTAGTGGTGTAGATGCCAGGTTAGAAAAAGAGCATCGGCAACCACATAAGAGATGTTGGATACATGCTGGGCACTGTGCTCGTTGACTATAGGGACTTGATCCCACAAGACAATAGGTCTCATCGTATTTGATGTTTTAATTATTCCTGAATTTCTGTTCAAAAAGAACAGTCAGGACAGCGAACAGATATAAAACATCCCAATAAATACAAGTATCAAATAGTAAATCAAGAATTAATAAAGCATTAGCAGGCTTCCTTTTTCAAGTGAGTAGTAGAGGGGTAGGGCTGAGACAGTGGATAAAACTTTACACTGGATGGAAAGTTTGTAAGTGTTTGGCCAACTGTATCAAAGGTTAGAATGGAGTGGCTGGTAGTCACCTAGATGACAGATGTGTCCCCCGATCTGCTCTGCCCAGAGAGTTTTAGCCTCAGGCTGCATTTTATAATCTGAGTTATGCACACCTAGTCAGTACTCTCAGCTGTGCCGGAGCTTGAAGGTGTGGTGGTAGGCTGGGAGGAGAAGTTGTATTTTCATTCTCCATGACCATGCTGGGATTTTTTACAGTGTAATTTTACCATTTTACCATTGCCAGGCAGTGGGATGCAAGATGGAAAGGTATAGGATCTTGAATAATCCCATTCTTCCCCCAACACACTCTTGACATTGCCCAATTTTACACCAGTGCTAGGACACTGGCCTGGCATTGGTATATACCAGCATGCTTTGGCACTGACGTATACCCAGGTTCACCAAAACCCAAGTTTTACCAGCTTATATTGGCATCTAGACTATTAGGAAGCAGGGTTTTTTTTATTATGCTCTGTATAGCCTGTCTTCAATTATGTGCCAGGAACTAATCTTATCCAAACTTATTTGAATGGCTTCTGTTTTTAACTTGTTAGGAGACCTACTTTTAATTGTACATAGTGTTATATTTTAGTATATATGGGAGTCTGATTTTTAAAATTCTTTTGGATTCTCTCTATCTCCAGAAACTTCTTCTGGAGAGATTCCAGTAAATGAGAATTAGCACACTCTTTTGAAAAGATGATTGGTGACACTTAAGTGATTTTTTTAAAGGGTTAGTGTACACAACTTTAACTGTTGAATTTGAGAAGTGAACTCATTGTCTAAATGGTGTAACCATACTGACTAAGAGAGGATTAAAACTTCTGTATAAAAATACAGACAAATACACTGAAACTATATTAATCGCTTATTATTTGTTCCTAAATTTATTGTTCCCAGGAAAACACTCTTGGTTAGATGCATTAAAACTACTGTTATTACTTTCTTTGTGTTAATTCCCTCATCTACTGCACATTAAGGATAGTAAAGGATTATCTTACAGTTGGCATTTTTAAAAGCTGATCATCTGTATTAATATAGCATTTTATTTTTTCCATATTTATATAAGTTACTAAGTTGTGGTTAGTAGTGGTTTTCAATGACTTAATTGCAGGACAAATAAGTATGATTTTGGACATTTCCTTACCCTGGTTTTTTTTAAAGATAGTTTGTTGAAGACAAGACCAAATCAAGTAGGTATTATATGTAAGGGTAGGAGGAGATCAATAAATATGGTAACATTACCCACAGTTAGGTAATTAGTAATCCATAATAGTACACCAGTGTTGCAGTGTTTCATTCATAATATGTTATTTAAAGAGAATATCCACAATTTTATTTAGGTTGATTGCATGAAACAAGATTATGGCTAAATGTGTTAAATAAGTATAGAATCATATACAGTCTGCACTTGCTTGTATAGCTGCATTGGTTGCATAGATGCTGACAGCTGACATAATTCGATACAATATTGTAGAATATTCCATTTAGGTACATATTTGTCCCAGTCTATTCTCTTTCATTAGTAAATTATCCTGTTCATCTACCAGCTGCTTTAATTATTCTCTGTGAGTCCTTCAACTTCAGTAGATCTCCAGTACCAGCTATAGCTGGTATTGACTGTGTGTGCCTGTCTCTGGGAATTAAAGATAGTTTGGGTATCCTTTTTGTGTATAGACCACCCAGCTCCCCCATAAGCATCCTTTCTGAGTTGGCAGAGCTGCTAGAAGACATGGTGTTAGAAACACCTAGACTTATTGTTCAGGGAGACTTCAACATCCATGCTGAGTGTTCAAAGTCAGGCCCAGCTCAGGTTGCTTCCCTGGCAACCATGAGCCTCTCTCAAATAGTGTCAGGCCCTACACATGAAAGAGGCCACACACTAGGCTTAATATTTTGCACCAAGCCTTTGAGGGAAACCCTTGACTCAACATTGGAAATTCAGCCAGAACCATGGTCGGACCATCATCTGCTGAAGGCAAAAGTTAATATAGCCCCAACACCCCTCAAAATGGGAGGTCCACTTAAAATGATTCACCCACAAAGGCTCATGGACTCTTCTAGATTCCAAAATGCCTTGGGGGATTTTAGAATTCCAGACACATGCCCCATGATAGCTGCTGTAGGAGCATGGAACACAAAGCTTCTTGAAGCTATTGATACCATTGCTCCTTGTCAACTGCTGCAGCCCTTGGGATGGAAGCCAGCCCCATCGTTTACCATGGAGCTGGCTGACTTAAAGAGGGTTGGAAGATGCCTAGAAAGGTGCTGGCGAAAAACACAGAAGCAGATAGAACATGCTACAGAACCCACTGGAGGACCTATGAAGCAGAAATGAAAGCGGCAAAGAAACATTTCTCGGCAACTATTGTGTTGGCTAGTTCAAGACCATCCCAATTGTTTAAGATATCCAGACGCCTCCTAACCCCTAAATCTGAACCTTTACAGTCCCAAGAACAGACAATTAGCTGCGAGGCCTTTGTTAAGTTTTTCACTGATAAAATAGCATGAATACGCTCTGATCTGATGCTAGCTGCAATGCAAATGAGATAGAAGAAATGCTTAATACACCATCTAGCTTACATTTGGACTGCTTTGAATAAATCACAATGACAGATCTTAACAAGATCTTGATGTCTATGAAAGCCAGGATCTATCTGCAGCCTTCGATACGGTAGACCATACCATCCTGTGAGGCATTTAGAAACAGAAGTGGGCATCAAAGGATGTGCCCTGAACTGTTTTAAATCATTTCTCTTGGAGCGGATTCAAAGGGTTGCCATTGGAGCTATCTCCAGAATGGGAACTATCTTGCAGGGTTCCGCAGGGCGCAATCTTATCTTTCATGTTATTCAACCTCTACGTTAAGCCTTTAGGAGATCTCATTTGCAGCTATGGAGTAGGATTTTATCAATATGCAGATGACACCCAGCTCTATATCTCGCTATCCAGGACCCCACAGGATGCAGTAGAAAAATTAGATCGCTGCCATGGTGAAATGATTATAAAACAACAAATTGAAATTGAATCCAGACAAGACTGAAGTGATGCTTGTTGGGAAGCCAGAGATCTTGAAGGACATTGTACTCCCCACTTTCGATGGAGTTCGTCTGACCCTTGCAGACTCAGTTAAGAGCCTAGGGGTTATACTGGATCCAGCATTATTACTAGAAAAGTTAAGGCAGCTGCAAAAAATGCTTTCTACAACTTCACTCTAGCCTGGAAGATGGTTTCTTATCTTGACACGGCTGACCTGGCCACTTGGATCCATGCTATCGTAACATCAAGGCTTGACTATTGTAATGCTCTATACATAGGTCTCCCATCTAAGTTAACTAGGAGGCTCCAATTAGTGCAAAATGCTGCAGCTCAACTGTTATCAGGAGCAAGCAGGAGCATGAACATCACTCCCATCCTCCAGTCCCTCCATTGGCTACCCATCAGTTACCATGCTCACTTCAAGGTACTAGTTATTACATACAAAGTTCTTCACGGTTTTGGTCTGGCATACCTACGGGACCGCCTCCCTCCTTATGTTCCACGGCAATTATAAGTTTCAAGTGACTCTTAATATATACAATAAGATGAATTCAAGCTAGTACTTTCTCTCTTGAAATTCCACATTTAGTTTAGGTTGTGTCCTACCACTCCTCTCAATGTTAGGTGAAAAGGGGGCTGAGAGTGTGCGACTAATCCAAGATTACCCAGAAAGCTTCCATGTCAAGAGTGGCAAATTGAACCCAGGTCACCCAAATCTTACTCCATTACTCTAACCACTACACAACAGTGGCTCTCTTCTACTGGAAGAACATTCTTAGTGCCCGAGGAACATGCTGTTCTAGCTGAATATGATACATAGTATCTCAGCCAGTTTGGAAAACTATCTGGAACACTAAAGTCTCATTTCTAACCTGTGCATTTTATTTCGTAGAATGGTATAGATTATGTCATTGCTCCAGTTACCCAGATTAAGTTGCCCCCCTTTTATTTGCACTAAAATTTTATATGTTGCTGGCAGTTCCCATCTATCTTAAATCATGCTTAGATCAATTCCGGCATCTTTTACTTGTGCTGTTAATTAATTTTAGCTCACACTCTACCATTCTTATCCATCCTGCTGAGGTAATCCATCATCGTGCTAAAGTGTGGGAAATCCAATCCATCAATGTTGGATTCTGATAGAGGGCTATAAGGGGGAATGCAAGTCATCTTCCCAGCAGTAATCAAACAGCTGTGATACATGCCACTTTAAGCTTGTATCATTATATAATGGATGTTTTTCTTATACTTGGGAGTTGCCTCGACATTTTCAAAAAGACTGACTCTGTTGCAGAGATTTTAGTTTGGGAAATTTAAAGGCTGTGAACTAGTTATTGACGCATTCTACATCATCAGTTCCAGTTGAAGGCACAGACTAATAAGTGAAACATTGGCACTAATCCTTATTTAATCATCCTTAAAATGATAATTTAAAGTATACGGATGTGTCTAGGGAGTAGACTTCATACTGAAACTGCTTCTGCTTCTAGAAATACTTATATGTATTTCACAGAACTGGTGCAGTGTAGTAGAAAATTAGCTCTGAGCTGGGACATCCCCGGTTCATATTTCAACTCAACCATGAATTCACTGGGTAGCATTAGTCAAGTCACACTCAGCCTGAGCCCCACCCCTCCCTCTGCAATATAGAGACAATACATGTCTACTTTACAGACTATGGTAAGGATTACTAAAACAGATAAATGGTCCTTTGAATATTTAGAAAAATACTAGAAAAATAGTATTGTAATATCAAGATTCTAATATCACCAGTATAAGATGTTGCTACATTCATTGTGCAGGGGGTAATATGTCAGAACACACTACACATTTTTACTTACAAATTATATCAATTTAAGCACTGCCATAATAGAACAAGAAGGATCCTACATAGTTTTCAAAATATCTTCATGCCAGGTTCCTAGCAACCTCTAGTAAACTGCTATAAAGAAGGTTCTGTATATGCTCTTAATATTGATTGGGCACACTTAACTTCACCTCTTAAAATGCCTTGTCCTTTTGGAATCCCCAAGCAGATGACACATGCTAAACATGGGGTGGGGGAATAAACTCCATGACCCTGTTTTTTTCTCGTTCTTGCATAGATTTGATATACTATGTCTGCAGTAAATGTGGCCCAGGTGCCCAGTCCCACTATTCCTCAGGGTTACTGTGCTTTTGCAGCACCAGCTGATAAAACATGTGCCAATGGATGAAGGAGTGGGGGTCTGATAGTATTTGTATCTGTCACTCTTAATGTTGATATACAGAACTTGGAAGGTGGCTCATAGGACTATATTCAGGCCCTATTGATCCAAAGCCAACATATTGGCTCCCTCCTTTGCATTAATGTCTACATACCACTTAAACTCTTAAATCCTAAGAGCACAAAAAACTTTTGGGATCTTCTGTCCTTTACTCTTGACACTCTATTTCTACAATTTCCCAACTCTCACCTCATGCTATTTGGAGATTTCAATACCAGAATAGGACCTAGTGTTTTTGATTTCACAGTCCATATTAATAATCTGGCTGCCCAACAAGCCTGTTTCCTGAACCGGTCCTCACAAGATGTAGTTATAAAGAAGTCAGCCATAAGTTTATTAGAGCTGTCACTCCATCTGTTGCACATTCTCCATGGCATAAAGTTTGATATCTCTGCTGGATGTTTACATTCTCCGGTGGTCCTAGGAGGGGGGCAGTCCATACTTTTTGGATATAGCTCCTCCTCTCCTAAGGCAGGGTCAGTCAGCTGATTTTAATCCTGAAGGGGAGGGGCTGTCCCTGAAATCACCAGTCTTTCTGGCCATGTCTTCTGAGCAAGGTGTCTTCAGCAATGCTATGTAGAGCACAGTGGTCCCAGTGAAGAAGAGACTGCCAGAGATGAGCTCAGTGTGGTAGCATGCACCTGTAATCTCAGTACTCAGGGAGGCCAAGGCCAACTCACACAAAAAGGGAAAGGCCCTACCACCCCGCCCTGCCCCGCCCCTATTTTGCTTGGAGTGACTGTGAGCGTTAGAGCCAGAGGTCCCTAGGTTCTCCTAAGTTCCATGGCCACAACCACAAAACTCTACTGAGGTTCTCCACTTTTGGGCTGTGAGGAACCCCCCTCTGATAGCCAGGGGGTGCAGTGTTTGAGTCTGTGGTAGCCTGTCATGGAGGCCAATATTATTGGGAACTCCCTCAGGCTTGGAAGGAGCAGATTCCAGCAGCAGCAGAGGAGCTGCTCCAATCCTGGCAGTCCTGACTGAACCGCAGTAAGACTGATCCAGTGGGAAATGGGGGCCACGAAAGAAGGAGGGAGGAGCAAAGGGTAGCAGAAGCCTTGAGGCCAGCTCACCCCAAATAAAAGGGAGCCCTCCTTTATTTCTCCTTCCTTTCGGCTGGGACGTATGAGCTGTGATTTCACTTTTGTTTCTCTCTTTGGCGGGAAAATTTCTGTTGATGAGAACATCAGTAATGACAGGCTCCAGCCACCTCCCAGGCCTCAGAGTGCACAAAACTGCAGCCTAGTGGTACCAGACCTACAGGCCTCACCTCCTCTTGGGCCTCTCAACAAGCCAGTGAAAGAGAAAACCCCAAGGGCCTGGACCTGTCAGGCGAGAATGTGTGAAAAATTTCCCGTATCCAAACAACATCTTGATCGTGGTTCCATCCCTACTACAACAGGTGGAAATGATAAAATTGGCAATAGCCTATGGGATCAAGCATTATGATCAATGAAGAAAAGACGTTTTACTCCCAATCCAGTAAATATTGCACCTGAGGGTAGTGATAGACATGGCTCAAGACAGAGTTTTCTGTCACAGAAAAGATAACAGTTGGAAATGACATCAGAGGTCTCAAAGAAACAGAAGGCAGAAGTGATGCTCCTGGCTTAGTGGCTGGGGATGAAAGTATCCTATTAGAGTGTCCTCCAGGAGGCAAGTTTCCAGACCTGGGGAATCCAGAGATGTATGTTACCATACCATGAAGTGTCAAAGCATAAGAGGTCCAAGATAATTGAGTTGTCCAACATCCTCAAACAGAAGAACAACCAATGGCTATACCTCATTCATGATCATGATCGTATCCCACTCAGGGAACCAAAGAGAACAGTGATGACCATGGACACAAGTCTTTGGGGATGGGGATCCCACTCCCAAGGGAGAATGGCATAGGGTATCTGGCTGAAGAAGAAATGATCAACAGTGTAAACCTTTTGAACTTGGAGCCAGCAGATAGAGTTTAGTGGAATCCCAGGATCTTCCCGAAGGTCATGATATGTTTATACTTAGGAAAGATCACCTTGAATCTCTGAAAGAAGTACAGGTAGCGGGATAACTCCCTGGCAGACTAGCTAAGCCAGAGAGTGATGGTCCAAGCAGAATGGGTGCTATCCAGAGAAATTCTCCAACTGGTCTACCATAGTTTTCAGCAAGGTGCAAGAAGAAGAAACTCTCAAACCATAGAGAGATGTTGTGAGCAGCAAGCTGCTTTCACACATCCTGTACGTGTTCCCCAGTACAGCTATTGCATAGAGCTGTTCAGATCACACAGTAAAGTGCAGAAGTGATACTAAGAGCAGCCTTTGAGTCCAGAAAGACATGGTCTCACAGCCTGAAGAATCTTTCAAACATGGATCCCTGGCACTTCCCACTGAGGGAGGGCCCATTGATGCAGGAAACAATACCACACCTTTAACCAGCTCTGACAAGCCTCACAGCGTGGCAGTCGAATGCAAACAACTAATAGTTTTGGACTAAGCAGAAGGCATAATTGGCACTATGTTAGCCTTCAGGAAGAGTTCCACAGAGTCTATAAAAATTCCTACTAAGTTCCCAGAAGAGTGCATGGTGCTAACCTTTCATAACATACCTGCATAACATAGAACAGAAGAGATAGCACTCCTTCTAGCCTAATCCAAAGCACGAATAGGAAAAGGAATCTCATTACCTTGATATACGTAGTGACGTGATATTCAACTTGGGCAGGACTAAACCGTTTTCACAAGTCTGGGACACTAGTTGTGTGTTTTCAGGAGGTCCTCCTTGGGACAGAGAGTGTCCTTTTTCTTGGCTAGGTAGGTAAAGCAGAGGGTGCATAATTCTGGCATGTCAAGCCAGAGGTCTGGAGATGCCCCTAGACATTAGGGCACACTCACTAAGGGAAACAGCAACATAGGCAGCCTATAAATTCTCTAATTGTTAGAAATGATTGATAAAGTGGCCACAAAGAAATCAATATATTCTCTCATCTACAGACTTGAGCGTAACTCTTGCTGTGGCAACATTTTTATCTATGGTTTTTAATGATTTTCTCTTTTAGCAACATATTTTATATTTTGTAATTAATACTTGGGTATTTGATCAACCATTTTATTGAATTGTATTATTCTGTATTTTAAACTATTGAACCTGTTTTGCTTATGACCTGTTGGTCTGTGAGCATGAAATAAAGAATCTGAATGTGAAATCTATATTCTCTCCTCAAGAAATATAGGATAGATAAGTTGTCCTTTCCAGAGACAACCTTCAGCAGGAGGGTACCACTGGTTTTGTTCTGTGTTTTATTTTCATACATGCATTTTTAAACCAGATACCTGCGCTCACAAAAATTGAGATCAATATTTAAACTTACTTTGTTCAACACAGCTGTTTTTGATTGAATCAAGCCTCTCTCACTTTGATCAATCTGAAGATTTGATCGGAAGCAGTGTTGTGCCTGTGTACTGGCAACATTCAGCAAAACAGATGGAAAATTACAGATTGTGCATCTGTGGTTACTGTGACCCAGGTAATCAAGGAATGTCTTTTTAAAGGCATATAAATTAGTTTAGATGTGCTGCTTTTGCATCTCTGCAGTACTCCTCCTTTTCCCTTGAACTTCACAGCCTGCCCTTTTTTCTTTCCTCTCCCTCCCTCTCACTTTCTTAAGGAATGAGGAAATCTGTATATCCCAAAGGTGTGCAATTGATCAATTTCATTTGATCAATTTTATTTCCAGACTTTGATGGCCTTAGATTGGAGTAAAACCTCCAAGGATTTCTCTTTAAGAATGCTTACCCGTTGTATTGAAGATGAAATGCCAGTATGGTATCCAAAATAGACACTTGGTCTCTTGGGTACTGAATTGGCCTTGCTCCCTGATTTACTGAATAAAGTTAGTTGTGTGCTAAATGGTGGTGCATTTCTGCAATTACTGCTGCATTACTGCTAGTGATGGCTTATTATCACACTATATGTTTAAGGAGATTTTGAACTTCAAACTGAAGCTTTAATAACAGTTTCTGGCAGAGTGCATTTCATTTTGTTGTAACAGGAATGATCACGTTTTGCAGGAAATGTGTCTCTCTATATATTAACATACAGATAGATGATTTTAAATATTAGGCTTATGTTAAGATTTCTGTTAAGAGAGCCAGTTTGGTGTAGTGGTTAAGAGCATGGGACTCTAATCTGGAGAGCCAGGTTTGATTCCCCACTCCTTTACTTTAAATCAGCTGGGTGACCTTGGGCTAGTCAGGGCTCTCTGGAGCTCTCTCAGCCCCACCCACCTCACAGGGTATTTTGTTGTGGGGATAATAATGGCATACTTTGTAAACCACTGTGAGTGGGCATCAAGTTGTCCTGAAAGGCTGTATATAAATCGAATGTTGTTGTTGTTGTTATTATTTAGTAAACATTTAAAAAACATTTAGTTTTAAAAAGAAATAACTAGGTTACTTTTTTGATGTATTCTTACCTCTTTACGCTTTTGCAGCTTCGCAACAATTCTGAAGAAATGAGCTGTGACTCACGAAAGCTCATACCCTGCCACAACTTTTGTTAGTCTTATAAGTGCTACTGGACATGCTCTTTTTGACTGCTACAGACAGACTAACATGGTTACACATCTTGAGCATAGCAACAGTCACGGCAGATGCTGAGAAAAACATACATTTTTCTTTGATGTTGAATTTAATGAGAATACAATATAAAATTGTATATGTGTGTACCCCAGGCGACAAAGCATGAGTCCCAGGATTTCATGAGATTGGTGCAGATTCTGCAAGAAAGCTTTGAAATTTATAATTAAATCTTAGTTATACAATAAATCAAGGAGGCCTTTTATAAAATCAGATAACATTCTTTGAATGTAATAATTCAAATTGAAATGGATATAAAAGGAGAGTAAGATAATATATTCCAAACTTTTTGACGACTATTTTGGAGTCCATAGCCTTTTTATATTCAAGTATATATTTCCTTGACAGCAGACACCTTTGAGTCTTACAGATTCATTGTGAATGAAGGAAAAGTTGCTTAACCCTATTTTCTCATCTTTTCATTTTGCCATGATGATAGGTACAAGAAAAAGAACCAGAGTAACTGTCACAGAACACATCCTTCAAAAACCTCCAGAAAGGCAGCTACTATTATTAATAAAGACTTTCCTTGGTTACTGCATCACTAGTCATATGAGATTCTCCTCCTGTATGCAGAGATGGTAGGATTTTTCCCCCATAGGCTTGTGCTGCATTCTAATTGTTTAGTTCAAGAAATAAAGAATTCACATACAATTGAACAATTTACTAAAACACACACAGATATACTCAGGTCTGTTTGAGGATTAGGTGCAGGATTTATGATATTTCAGGGAAAGGTTTCAGTGCTGATCAATAAGAAATATACAGTACAGTACATGACAAGAAGAAAGTAAAGCTCTGTTGAAACTTAGTAGCATTAAATGCCTTAAATAAATTGTCTATGTTTCCTAAAAGTTACAAATAAAATGATAAAGCAAAGTCTGGACCTCTCTATCCGCATGGAGATCTACATAGTATTTTCTGGGAGCAAGATCCCAGGGAAGCCATTATTTGATGCATCTGACGAAGCAAGCTGTATGCTACAATAAAGTTGGTTAGCCTCTTAAAGGTGCTACTGCACTCTTTATTATTTGGAGAGAAATTCTAGTCATTCAAATTTATTTTGTTTCCTCAAACAACAAAATCATAATAGACAGAGATTAATTATTCAAATGTAATTCAAGGTATCATGTGATAACATTTTATGGGGAGTGAGCCAGCCGATTTGTGTAGGACCCTGAAAAGTCCTGCATTGCTGTTTTTGCTGCTTCAACTTATCCTCCCTTATCCCTGCCACCTCCACCCAGAACAGCTTGCCCTCCTTCCATGTTTGCTTTCTCAGCCTTCTGTTAAAATGGTGCAGCAAGATGCCCTTCAGCCTCCCCACCCCCAAACTCTTGCAAGAATTTTTGGTAATCTGTGTGGTCTTATAAAATGAAAGAATCTCTCATGAGTTTGGGAAAGTCCTATAGAGCACCTTGCCACCTTGTTTTTAGTGAGGGTTAGGGGAACAAGGATGCAAAGTTGACTAACTGCTCCGCTTCTGGGTGGATCTGGGAAAGGAGGAGGTGGAATCAAAGTGGCGGTAGTAGAAGAGGCTGGGAGGCTAGCTGGGCCCAGACGGAAAGTTGCTGCCCGCCTCACATTGCTGTGTGAGGGGACTGCCTGAGTTGGATTCATGGCTGGTTTAGAGCTCCTTTTCCATCTGGAGAATGGTCTGCTCTTTGAAAAGGACATATGGAAAACAATAAGTGTTTCTCTCGCCAGTTGGACTGTTTATAATTTGAATGATTTGTTCTTGTTCATTGACTGAATTGACAGTATGTATTGTGGTTTATGACCTTGTATATTTTGTATGATTCACAGGTTGCACTTTGCACTTTAAAATTTCTAAAAATTTCTAAAAGCCTGAAATATACATAAAAATTTATATAAGTATTTAGATAATTATACTGCCTCCTTGTGGTACTTGGTGTGTTTGCTTGCTAAGTTGGATTCATGACAGAATGATGATATGGGTAATCATGAGCTTCTAATTGCTTTAAACTCATTAGCGTCCTTATTTTGTTAGAAACTTAGTGAAATGCTCCTTCAAAAAGGGAGACTTGCTTATGTTATAGGAAATGTTAAAATGTGTGTTTCTGTACCCTCTCCCCAAATTCTGAGAATATCTGGTCAGAATGATCTATCTATATCTGGACCATAATTCTAATGTTAGCTATTTAACCATTGTTGGAAAGTGTTTGCCTTTTTGTATGTACATTTCCTAACTTCTTAAATAAAGTGTGCCCTGACCTGGATAGCCCAGGTGAGCCTGATTTTGTCAGATCTCAGAAGCTAAGCAAGGTCACCCTTGGTTAGTAATTGGATAGGAGATCTCCAGGGCTGCAGAGGCAGGCAATGGCAAACCACCTCTGTTAGTCTCTTGCTATGGAAACCCCAGCAAGAGTCACTATAAATCAACTATGACTTGATGACATTCTTCATCACCAATATAAAGTATATGTAATAGATTCAAAGATGATTGTTACTGATGAAGAAGCAGGTCTCCCCCACTAGTATGGAATGCCATATATCAGTCAGAAGCACTAAGTCTCAGCACTGGTGTGATGTATATGCAGCACTGTGATCCTGCAAATATTAGGTTGTATAACTTACATTTCCTCTTGAGCTCTTGCGCAAGGGGGAGGGGGGAAACACTAGCTCTTTGTGCTAAGTCAGACTTACTGTATACACACTTGCATTTTGACTGCATAAAAGATTGTTCAGCCAATTGTGGGGCTTCAGGCATTGAGCCTAGCAGCGTCTTTATTCTTAAAATAGCTCCTTAATGTACTGTATGAGAGGGAGCAGGATGTGAGTTCAATGGTACTTTAGAGACTGATAAGATTTTCAGGGCATAAGCTTTCAAGTCAGAGCTCCCTTCTTCTGGCTCTTGAAAACTTGAAAACTTCTGGCTCTTGAAAACTTAACACCCTGAAAATCTTGTTTGTCTCTAAGGTGCCTGTCCAGGGACAAGCACACCAAGTGCCTCGGACTTGCCATAGACCCCTTACCTGAAGACCAACAGCACCCTGGCTGCAGGCACAGAGAGCCCAGGGGAGGCGACTCAGCTCCAGCCAACAGATAGTGAGTGGGGAAAGGAGCCAGCCAGGGAGGCCTGCCAGGAACACACAACCCAGCCGAGCCCCAAAGGGCAAGAAGCACGCAGGCCTACTTGGGGGACTGAGACCAGTATAGACAGGCAAGAAGCCCCTGCACAAGCCCTAGGGGGAACCAGCAGCAACCTCCACCCTGGGAGACTAGCCAGAACCCAGGGGGCCAGAGCAGTACCTCATGAGCAGAGGCAGAAGCAGCCAAGCCGCATCACCTGAAAGGGCCCTGGCAGCCCCATCCTGCAAGAAAGGATGAGAGAGCAGGGAATGAGGGGAGAAGGAACACCTGAGGGTATCACCAGCTGGGTTACAGCAAGCCCCATCCTGCAAGAAAGAATAGGAGAGCAGGGAGAGACTGGGATGAGAAAGGAAACACCTGAGGGCATACTCAGCTGGAGAACATCAGGGATAGGGCAGAGGAAGGTAGGGGGAAGTTGAGAGAAACCTTATAAAGGCAGGCCCAGGAGAGAGAGCATGTGGTGAGTTGTGTAGGAGCGTGGTGGAGTTTGGGGGGAGAGAGGGGGAGGGGGAGAGAAAAGTTGGAAGAAGTAGGAGTGAGAGAGATGGAGAACAGGAGGAAGAGGAAGCCCAGAGGAGGTGAGGAGGGTAGAGGCTTTGGAAGGCGAGGAGAAAGGGGAGGCAGCCAGAACTCTGTCAAGTTAAGCAGGTCTGTTAGGGGACTGAGAGGGAGCGAGGGTGATGTATACCCCCCTCCTTCCACAGAGCAAGAACCTGCACTATCCCTGACGCCTTCCTAGAATCAAGGTCAGGCGTGCCGGCACCCAGCATAGTAGTGCCCATGGTGGAACCTGACTGTGCCACTGGACTGAAATCCTGCTTTTCTACTGCAGACCAACATGGCTACCCACCTTAAACTATGAGAGGGAGGAAATTGTTGCAAAAGAGCTTCCATGTGTGTTTGTGATTGTATATGAACACACTAGAATGAGAGCAGGAGATGTTTCACAAGACTATGGACAACCCCTTCTGCAAGCATTATACTAAATGCCAAACAAGATGTTATGGCAGCCATGGATTCAAAATATGGTGACCATCACCATCTTAGGGAAAAATCTGTCCATTTAAAAAAATGCTGCAGTGCCCAATCCTGATTAGAGATGGGTACGAACCGGGAAAAAACCCTAACCATGTGGTTCGTGGTTTGTCAAATTTCATGAACCATGAGCTTTCGTGAACCTGCCCCCGGTTCGCAAACTGGTTCATTTGCTTTGTGAAAATGTCACATCCAGGTCAGAAAATCATCACTTCTGGGTCAGCAGAAGGTCACTTCTGCGCGAGCAGAAGGTCACTTCCGGGACAGCAGAAGGTCTGCAGGAAGTCTATTTCCTGTTGCCTAGGAAACTGATTGATCAGCACCAGGCTGTCTGCAGTGATGAACCAAAAAATGAACCAAACAAACCAGTGTAAAGTTTGTGGCGGTTCATCAGAAATGGGATTTGACAAACCGCTGGTTCGCGAACCACGAACCAGCCTGGTTCATCATGAATTTTGGTTTGTATTTTGGTTCATGCCCATCTCTAATACTGATCAGATCTGTGACACAGGAGCACATTTCCTAACAGCCAGAAATGGTCTGCCACCTAAGACTGGCAAGAAGGAAATGTCATTATCCAAGATGGGTGGCAAATAATGGACTGTGTGTTGGACTGGTTTAAGCTTTAGATTACAGCAACCAGGGATATTTTGTTATCTTTTTGATGCCAGACTTACAGCAGACTGGTTCTGGGTATCTGTCTGTCTTTGTTGATCTATCAATAAGTGGATATTTTAATCCTAGGTATTCCTAGTGTTAATTTTTCAGCTTCACCTAATATATTCTGATGCATGGAATTTATGCGTGGGAACTTTTTTGGCAATAAACATCTTGTGAGAGTACAGAATGGGGTTTATGTTTCTAACTGGTTTTTCTAAGGTCATCAAAAATAACATAGTAGGAGACATGCAGAGTTTCTGAATAACTGGAATTGTGTTTTTGATTAGATCACTATAGTGAAATTCAATAGAAACCACCAAACAGATATGTGAAAGATGAAGGAAATAAGATATGTCTTAAGCTTAAAAGAGGTTAGGGAACAATTATCTGCATCCACTTTTCCAGTGTGATTAAACACTTGTTCTTGTAAGACAAGGTCAAACTAGTCCATTGTTCACAATGGGACTATGAGAAAGGTTAAGTCTAGTCCAAATCCACTCTTTACAAAGAGCCACAGATGGCCTGAAGAGTACTACAAATATAACAACTCTGATGAGTATTGTGAATTCTTTCACTGCCTTATAGATTTTCACACTAGAAATATTGTTAGACGATTACTCTATGCATAATTAACTTTCTCTGTGGTAATACTCTCCTTGAATAGCATGATATGAAGTTGAGTTTATTCCTGGAGGGGTACTTTATTCTTATTATAGTAGTATGTTGAACTTGTCTGATTATAAAATATCAGTGTACTGCCAACAGGAGGACTGGCTGCCACATCTATTATCTATGTATATCAGATTCCTTGGGGATATTTCAAGCAAAATGTGACTGTAAGGCCAGACTGCTCCAGACAGTTGGAAGTTCATCAAATTAATTATTATTGTCCAAAATTAAAGGGGAAACAAGTATTGTATTTACATTTTCACTTGTAAAAAATTTACCCTCATGAGTAAACTAATGATGTTGTATATTAATCTACAGTACTAAAAATCAATCCTCTTCACACACACACACACACACACACACATATATACACACACAACAATTATTCTTTGTTTAGACATTTGTTATGAGCCATAAATACATCATCCCCATTGCTTCTTCCCTACATATTTCTCCTTTCTCTCTTTAAGCATAAAAAAGAATTAAAGCAAATTTGCAGATTTACTCATGCACCCTCCATAAAACATTAAAAGCACTGTAATTTAAGACCTTGGTTATTATACAGGCATAGGGTTCTTCATATTCAAGCTACACGGATCCTGGAGACCTAATTTACATATTCTGCAAACTGTTTGCTAATTATGCCAATTAATTGTGTTATTGACCAGTTGCTTTGCATCTCATCCTGTTAACCACTACAAAAATAATACACAACATATTTATTTACTTTTTTATGTATTTATTTATTATGTTATTTATAGTCCACTTTTCTCACTGAGACTCAAGGTGCATTACACAGTATAAGTCAGCACAGTCAATTTCAAAGTCATTTCAATAAACAATGTAAGAGGATAAATTTGCAAATACTTAAGCTAGCAGAAATTCAATACAGAGTTGAAGAAATGCTGGAACAGAGCAAAAATAAGACTGACATATTAAACAATATAGAAACTTCCCAGTCGGATGATATGTACAGGAACAGATATTACATAGTAAAGTCTTTAGTCCCTATCTTTTTACTGATGCATCTCTTTGAGACCAATGTCTTACAGTACAGCTCTCTTATCTGAGTAAGAACCCTCTTGAATAATTCAGTTTTGTGTAGCTTGTGGAAAGCCAGGAGGGTGGGAGCTTTCCTGACCTCTTCCGTTAGGCCATTGCATAAGGTGGGGGCCTCTACAGAGAATGCACAGGCAGCTGTTGATTTTGCCCATGTGGAAGGTGGCACCTGTGGAAGGCCCTGTTCAGATGAGTAAAGCTGCTATGGCAGAACATAGGGAGAGAGGCGGTCCCATAGATATGACAAACCAAGCCTGTGAAGAGCTTTGTATGTGATACCCAATATCTTGAATTGAGCGCAGTAACTGATATGTAGCCAATGGAATGACTGCAGAATGGGAGTAATGTTTGTACAGTCTCATTGTACAATTGATATAATTTTGGAAATACAAAATCTGAAAAGATGGTTGTTGTGGTTTCCGGGCTGTATTGCCGTGGTCTTGGCATTGTAGTTCCTGATGTTTCGCCAGCAGCTGTGACTGGCATCTTCAGAGGTGTAGCACCGAAAGACAGGGATCTCTCAGTGTCAAACTGTGGAGGAGATGTTTGCAGGTGATTTATATCTACTCAGAAAGGTGGGTTGGGTTGTGTCATCCTGTAAGGGTTTCCCAGGGTGTGGAATGCTAATGGAGTGCTGCTAATGCTTCACTGTATCCTGAGGAGGTTCTTTTGCATATGGATTAGTGCTTGATATGCTAAGCTAATCTTCTCTGCAGGGCTATTGTGGGTTGTAGAGTCTTTTGTTAGCCTGGTGTTTTTCAGAACTGGAAACCATGCTCTATTCATTCTTAAAGTCTCTTCTTTCCTGTTGAAGTTTTGCTTATGCTTGTGAATTTCAATGGCTTCCCTGTGCAATCTGACAAAGTAGTTGGACGTGTTGTCCAGTATTTTGGTGTCCTGGAATAAGATACTGTGTCCTGTTTGAGTTAGGCTATGTTCAGCCACTGCTGATTTTTCAGGTTGTCCAAGTCTGCAGTGTCTTTCATGTTCTTTTATTCTTGTCTGGATTCTGCGCTTTGTGGTCCCAATGTAAACTTGTCCACAGCTGCAGGGTATGCAGTATACTCCTGCAGAGGTGAGAGGGTCTCTACTGTCTTTTGCTGATCATAGAATCTGTTGTATTTTTCTGGTGGGTCGGAATACTGTTTGTAGGTTGTGCTTTTTCATAAGCTTTCCCATCTGATCCGTGATTCCTTTGATATATGGCAAAAACACTTTTCCTGTAAGAGACTGTTTTTCCTTAGTTGCTTGATTTATCCTGGGTTTAATTGCTCTTCTGATTCCATTTCTGGAGTAGCCATTTGCTTGAAGTGCATGGTTTAGGTGATTAATTTCCTCATTGAGAAAGTGCGGCTCACATATCCGTCTTGCATGGTCTACTAATGTTTTTATTATGCCTCTTTTCTGTCAAGGGTGGTGATTGGAGTTTTTGTGTAAGTACCGATCCGTATGAGTTGGTTTCCTGTAGACCTTGTGACCTAACTGAAAGTTTGCTTTGTGCATGACCAAGGTATCCAGAAATGGGAGTTTACCCTCGATTTCTTTCTCCATTGTGAATTGTATGTTCAGGTGGATGTTGTTGAGGTGGTTTAAAAACTCCATCAATTCTTCCTCACCATGGCTCCAAATGATAAATGTATCATCCACAAACTGGAACCAGACACTAGGTTTGTTGGGTGCTGATTCTAGGGCTGTTTTTTCAAAATGTTCCATGTAGAAGTTTGCTATAGCTGGGCTGAGAGGGCTTCCCGTGGCCACCCCATCCATCTGTTCATAGAATTCATTATCCCATTGGAAGTAACTGGTTGTCAGACAATGGTGGAATAAGTCTGTTACATCCTCTGGAAATATCTGATTGATAAGTGCAATAGTGTCTTTTACTGGAACCTTAGTAAACAGGGATACAACATCAAAACTGACAAGTATGTCCTGTGGATTGAGTTTCAGAGAACTGATTTTGTTGATGAAATGTGCTGAATCTTTGATGTAAGATGTGGTTTTCCCGATGTTGTCCTGCAGAAGATTGGCCAGATGTCTAGCTAATTCATATGTCGGTGAGCCAATGGCACTCACGATGGGTCAGAGTGGGACTGAATCCTTATGAATTTTAGGGAGTCCATATAGTCTAGGTGGCTGTGCTTCTGTCTTGCATAGTTTTCTGTGTGTGTCGGGATATAGTGAGGAATTCTTGATCAGCGCATTTGATAGCCTGGTGATTTTGCGGGTTGGATCTCGTTTTAGTTTTTTGTAGGTGGAGGGGTCCAGGAGTTCCTTAATCTTCTTTTTGTATTCCTCTGTTTTCATGATCACTATGACATTGCCTTTGTCAGCTGGTAGAATAATGATGTCTGGATCCACATTGAGGGTCTTGATGGCGTTCCTCTCCTTGCATGTTATATTGCTGGTGGGAAGCTTTGCCTTTCGTAGAATCCTGGCTGTCTCTCCTCTTATTTCCTCAGCTTCCTCTTCAGGTAGATGACGAATGGCAGCTTCTACATTTGCAATGATGTCTTCCACAGGAATTTTAGTGGGGGTGACTGCAAAGTATCCTCCCTTTGCCAAGATGGAGGTTTCTTCTGATGAGAGTTGATGGTCTGTCAGATTGATGACAATGTGTGCATTGTCGAGCATTGGGCTTGTCTGTCTTTTTTCCTGTAATTTGTTAAACTTCTGCTTCTGTCTGGATGTGTGGATGTTTTGCTTGCGTATCAACACCAGCCATAAAATGAGAAGTCAGGATTGGGACAAGGTTAATAATCTCACCTACAGAAAGATGGAACAAGTTTTTACCAGGCTTTGCTGGAGGTCTCTAATCCAATTACTAGCCAAGGCCGACCTTGCTTAGTTTCTGAGATCTGATGAGATCAGCTCACCTGGGCTATCCAGATCAGGGCATCTATATCTATATCTATATCTATATCTATATCTATATCTATATCTATATCTATATCTATATCTATATCTATATCTATATCTATATCTATATCTATATCTATATCTATATCTATGGGCAAATCCACACGTCCCGGCGCGTCCCAGTGTTGCGGTAAACATTTGCTAAACTTCCGGAAGTATAGCATCTTTCTAGTGCGATTTCTGACTCATTGTGTGATGAGCTAGAAAGTTGCTATACTTCCGGAAGTTTAGCAAACATTTACCGCAACACCGGGACATGTGGATTCAGCCTATGTCTCTCCTGAAGACTACATTTCCTTGAAGGACACCAAGATGCAGGTGGTGTGTGTCTGTGTGGTGTAGAATCTCTGTGCATTAACCTGCCTAGCACCACTGAAAGCAACAGAAAGTATGGTTGAAGGGGAAGGGAGGGGATTTTAAAGTAGGCTTGCACAGTCTCCAAATTAGCCATCTAATACAGTAACAGGTATTTTGCTTCTGTGCAAATAAAATCCAGTTTCATAACGCCAAATGCACAGGTTTATATATACATACTTAAAGTGTCATATTTTGCACAGTTTGTAACATATCACTGTTTTTTATATAAAGCTAATATTTTAAAAGAGTTTAAGGAAGAAATCTTTTGCAAAATATAAAATAGTTTTTACTGAAAGCACTGAGTATTTTACAGATTGAATAAGTCAGTTGTCCAATGTGTTGCAGTAATATTTTATATCTATTGCTGACATCCTCCTTTTTCCCACCACCTTTCCTGAAGAAAAAAAGTTTTTCTTAGATGATACTTTTAACAAGGGATCCAGGGTCATTTATTTCAACTTCTAAATTATTACTGTTCCTCTGCCTGTTTAGAGGCCTCTCCGTTGTGTACTACATAGATGAATCAATTTGGCCACTGCAAAGTGCAAATAAGTTTCATTAGATAATGCTGTGAACTTATATATCTCCTCTGTTTTCAATAGAGTATCAGTCAGTAATCATCCTAGAATATTGTCCTTAGCTGAGAAATTGACTTTTTGATGCTTCAAACTCAATTCAATTTATTTTTTTTTAAAAAAACACCATATTTACATTTCACTTGTTTCAAGCTGCATTGGTCTTCTACCCAGTGTACTCTTTGATTCCTTTCCCATAAAAAGTGTCTTAACTGTAGGTCTGCCAGTCCATTTTTTGTTTTTGAAATCTGTAGCTGATCCTCTCTTTTCCATTTTTATTCTGACTCTATCCAATTAGGTCCATGGTTCCTAAACTTTTAGGGGAGGAATTTGGTGCCTGGAAGTGAACCATAATGTTTCATGTAGACATAGTTTTCTGGGTAGATTAAACATCCTCTGGTGGAAAACCTGCATTAATCCATGTCTGATTTTGGATGAGGTGAATTTACTGTCATTATCTCATCATTCCAACACTATTTAAGAAGGGACTTTCCCTATGTCTTTTGAAGGGATCAGAGATATCTTGTTCCATTCCTTTTCTAGTGCTAGTGTTGGAATCCTAAGACATAAAAAGCAAACCGTGTTGCCAATGACTCACTTTTTATCCTGGTGCAGGCATATTGAGGGCCCTGTGGTGTGCCTGCACCAGGATAAAAAGTGAGTCGGTGAGGGCAGGCCTCTGAGGGACCATAGAGCGGACAGAAAGGCAAAGCACGGGGGAGCTCCCCCACGTGGCCTTCCCGTCAGGTTAGTGGCAGCTGCAGAGCCATGCTGCTCCTCTCCACCAGCTCCATGACCCCTCAGAAGCCTACCTGTGGCACCAGCAGGAAGACAAAGCCTGGGGGAGCTCCCCCGTGCGGCCTTCCCATCATGTCAGCGGTGGCTGTGGAGTCGTGCTGTGCCTCCTCGCCAGTTCCGCAGCCCCTCAGAGGCCTGCCTGCAGAGCCAGCAGAGAGGCAAAGCATGGAGGAGCTCCCCCCATGGCCATCCCACTACATTAGTGGTGGCTGCGGAGCCACGTTATGCCTCTCTGCCAGCTCCACTGCCCCTCCGAGGCCTGCCTACAGAGCTAATGGGGAAGCAAAGCATGGGGGAGTCCCTTGTGTAGTCTCCCTGTCAGCTCCACGGCCCATCAAAGTCTTGCCCGTGGAACCGGCAGGGAGGCACAGTGCATGGGAAGCCCCCCAGGCAGCCTTCCCGCTGCCTTTACGGTGGCTGCTGGTCTGGGGAGCTGGTGTAGAGGCGCATTGCGGAGGGTTCCCTCCCCACATGGTCTTCCCGCTGCCTCCGCTGGTTGCAGGGCCTGTTGTATTTATTTTTACAATGGGTTCTGTTGCTAATCAGGAATAATATCCAAAATTCACTCATCCTTGCATGTAGCAACAAGAATGTTTGAATGTAAAACTGTTGAACAGATATTGGGGATCCTATTTATATGAGAACAATTTTAAAAAGTTGAGAAACTCTATTTCAAGGTACTTATTTTATATACATTTATTATGCATTATCATGATTTATTGTAGATGAATTACCAGAATATAGTAAACCTTCATTTTAATCTGTTAGGGGGGGAATCAATACTTCATTGCTATTTTAATATGGTTTATTTTTTTAGAAAAACCTAATAATTACTTTTATCTGAAGTAATTTGAAGTGACATTTAATTCCATCATGTGTCACTAATATGTAACTCAGCTGTCAAACACCTTCAGCAGCAATCACATGCAATTTAGGGTTGGGTATCATCTCATTAAATTAACACTGAAAAATGTTAGCTCTGACACTTTTTCTTTTACTCCAAAAGAGGATGGGGCAAAGATTTATGGAAGTTTGTGCAGAACAGTATATTTATTATTGTTGGGTCTTGTCTTTCAAAATAAAGGCAGAGAAATACAACATATCCAAAGACCTCCAAGCAAAAGTAAAATAACTGCTGGTAATGTACTGCAAGTTCTTCTCACCAGAAGAAGGGCACACAGAGTGAGGTAATAGTTATGTTCTATAGCAATTATCATTCTTCTGCTTGTGTGACTGGAAGAACCTGTTTTGTTCAACACTCTAGAAAACCAGCCTTTGGTGAATGACAATGTTCTTCATGTAAATGATACCTTTGTAACCCACCCAAAGGTTCTTGCATTATTCTTAGAAAGATGACATCGAATGAAGGAAAGAGGATCTAGTGATTTCAAAGTAAAAATCCTCTGAAAATAATTACAAGCAATACTTAATTGGTGCAGTTCACAGAAGGATCTAAGTTTCTCCTTCAACAGTTTTTACTTTACTTTCCTCACTTTCTTTTCATATAATGTATTGAAAATGTTGTATTAAACAGTTTAATTTACAGTGAAATGAGATGAATCTCTGTAGAATAAATCAAATATTTCACCCATGAAGGGTAATTATCTTTCTCTTTCTCAAGAAATAGAAAACCTGGAACAAGATTCACTTTTGTGAATCAAGAGATGCCACATCAGCGTATGATACAGAGTAAAGATCTCTGTATTTTGTTACTTAAAACAAACAAACAAACAAACATGTAGGCCAATAGCAACTCAGGATATTTTCCAACCTTTTACAAATTAAAACATAGTTATTGATGTTAACTCTGTTAATGTAGGGAATAATGTAATCTCAACTGTGCCTTTTAGGCTTATTTGTTGTCATCTACATTTTTATCAGTTTACAAATTATGTAATATAAAGACCAATTAAGCATCTTTCCTGGAGTTATGTATGTATGTATTTATGTATGTATGTATGTTTTCTCCACCTTCCTTGCTGAGACTCAAAGTAGATTACAAAATATAAAACAGCATAAGGCAACCAATGAACGATGCAATAGGAATAGGTTTACAGAATTAGATAATAATGCAACCAACCAAGGAAAGCTGCACTATAAACAATACAGAAAGCGAATTACAAGGTATAAGTTAATGCAGCAAAATGCAGGTGATGCCTACAATAATCATTGCAGACTACTACAATCCTGTTCCTCTCCTATTCCAATGTAAAGGAGCCCTCCTGGACTGTTATATTCTATTACAGTTGTGTTCTCTTTTAAAGAATGCCCTTCTGACCATTTCTGTTTTGCACATTCTGCTGAATAATAGAAGAGTGACCTCTTCAGCCAGACTCTTTCACAGTGGGGGAATCACCGCTGAGAAAGCACGTGAATGGGCAGCATGCTGCTGATCTTACCCATTTGCGACGTGGTGCTGTTAGAAGGCTTTGTTTTGAAAAGTGGTGCTTCCACAGCAGAGCTGGATAGGCAGTTCTGCATGTATGTGGACCCAAGGCCATTAAAAACTTTGTAGGTGATAGCCAGAACCTTGAATTTTACTCAGTAACTGATTGGTAACCAATAGGATGCCTGCAAAATGAATGTGACATGTTCCTCCTAGTGTGTGATAGTAACTGGGCTGCAGTGTTCGGTACTAACTGGGTTTTTTTTTAGTTGTCTTTAAGGCAAACACATTTAGAGTGCAGTACATTAGCCTCAGTTAACCAAAACATGGATCCACGTGACCAGATCATCTAGGCTAAATTAAGGTGGTAAAATGCCTTTTTTTGCAGCAGTATTGATTTTCTTCTTCAGTATCATCATCATCATCATCTTAATTAATTAAATTATTTAATTATGGTCCATCTTTCTCACTGAGATCCAAAATGGATTATACACTGCAAGTGAATACAATATAATTGACAGCTAGAATATTCACTGGGCAAAAATACAATATGATCAACAATTAAGACATTCAGTAAAAAGAGATACAATAGTGTATAGTTTCAGTAAATTTGAAAACTAGTATAAAACTTAACACAGAGTTGGAACCTTTCTGAATTAAAACATAATTAATTAATGTGACCTCTTTAGAACAACAAACTCCCCAGTAGGAGCTTAACTACATCAGCAGACCATAATAGCCTGTCCCTGTAATCTGAGTAGAAAGCTGAATACAGTATAACGTTTAGGATCTTAGCTGACATGACTCCTTTGAACCTCATCAAAGGTAGGAAGAACAATGTTCCTCAAGACCTTAGCCTTCCCAGCTAGCATCACCACCATTTTGTTAGCTTCTTCACTGTTTAACAACAGCAGAAAGGCACTGGTGCTTCACCAGGCAATTTGGATAAGGAAATACAGAGCTGAGTGTCATCAACATATTGATAACAGCTTGTTCCAGGTCCTTGAATGATTTCTCCTTAAGACTTTAAATAGAGATTGAATAGTAGGGGCATAAGATTAAGCCCTGAGGAACACCATAAAACTAGTCCCACATAGATGATGGTTGATCTTCAACAGCAGCCCTCTGAGACTTTCCATAAGGAACAATTTAAACCAATCAAAGGCTGAACCTTACTTCTACCTCCAAATGCCTCAATAAGATGTCATGATCCACAATGTGAAACAATACCGATAGATCCAGTAAAAGTAACAAAGAGCCGTGACCTTTGCCCACATTCTAACAGAGACAGGGCCAGCGCCACCATTGAGACAGTGAGGCAGGCGCCACGGGCACTGGAGGGGGTGCTGGGGGCAGAGGTGCGTGCCATGGAGCTGGCGTGCCTGGTCCGCAGCTGCTGCAGCCAGCCAGTCTTGCGCCACCGCTGCCTCAGCCACACGCCCCCAGCCAGGTGCAGCAGCCATGGGCCAGGCACGGCAGGTGGCCAGGGCGGCGTGAGGAGTGTGAGCAGCCTCCACATGCTGCCCCAGCCACCCACCGGCCAATGGGCCCAGCTTTACTACGTGATGACATCATCACATGGTGATGTCATCACACAGTCCATGGGCGCGCACATGCACTGCGCGCGTGCACACGTGGGGGTGGTCCTGGCACTGACGGTGAACGGAGATAATTGATTAAAGCCACGAGTGCTGTCACTCTTAGAATTTTATTATTATTATTATTATTCGAATTATCTGAAACACACTCAACAGTAAGCAAAGGTCACATGTTATTATTGATTGGACTTGCTAAGCTGATACAAGTTTCCCCTGAAGACCTAAGTATCAACCAGATATCAGCGTAACATGTGCGCTGTTCATTATATTCATGTCCCACTTTTTCTCCTGGTGGGGACCCAAAGAGGCTTATAACACCATTTTTTCTGTATCCTCCTGTAATGTTTTGCAATGTACATGAGTGTGTGTGTGTTTATTTCTGTGTATTAATGTGGGGATTTGAATATATGTTTATTGTGGTTTAAATGCAGGCCTCTGCTGTAAGAAGGGGCAGCTGGGTGGGTGAATGAAGTGAGCTGTGGTTGGGCAGAAGCTGTACCCTAGGGGGTGGAGTGAAGTGCAGCTTTTAGACAGTATGCTGAAGGAAAATATTCTTTTTGTCTAAGTCAGACAAACTGTGTGGAAGCCTGAAAGGATTTCACTCTAAGTCACTAAAAGTGTTTAATTCTATCTAGGTCAGGCAAGCTGTTTGGAAAAGCCTGAGGGAATCTGTTTCTGTGTGGATAAAAGTTTATTCTGTGAGTGAAGAAGTGTGGGAAATTAATTTTTTGTTACTGGGTCTGTTAATATACTTTTAAGAATATAGTTTTGAAACCAGCAAGCTTGTGAACTTATTCTGAAACCAATACACTTACTGGTACTCTGCAACCATCACACATATTTACTTATAAAAAACATCTACTTCTGATTAAGCAACTTTCCCCTGGAATGTTCTGTGGTTTTACCAACCCTCCCAGCCAAGGAAGATCCAGCCATTCTGCCATGGACCAGTCAGCCTTATGAGGATGGTGTGTGGAACCACCTTTCACTCAAAATAACATTCCAGGGTACTTATCCTTTAATCTACAATTTGCCTTGAGCACTTTTTCTAGTTTGCCCTCAAACACCTTATCTTTCTAGATGGGATTAGCATAATTCAATGTTTTTTCTCCCGCTTGCTGACTATAAATTCCTTCACACTGTGCTGCAGATCAGCTATAAATACATCAGAAACAGTCAGAGAGCAGAACTACAAGTGACAAAAGGCACAGATTGGACACTTGTCAGCTTCCCTCAAGTTTTGATGGGAAATGTAGGCATCCTAGTCTCGCAGCTTGGCTCTCTGACTGCTGTCCAATGGACTTTTCAACTGTCACTTGTCCAACATTCCGCCAAGCTGCCTACATTTCCCATCAAAACTTGAGGGAAGCTGACAAGTGTCCAACCTGTGCCTTTTGTCACTTGTAGTTCCGCTCAGAGACAAATGTGATCCGTCATTTCTATAAAAACAAAGAAGCCAGAATTTGCCATGATGGACCATAACAGCTCCTCCTTTTGCCATCAAAAACATGTGCAAGTCTCTGATTGAGTTTCATCGCTCCCCTCCAGACCCTCTTTTATAACATGTCCAATAGCAATATGCTTGATCCTTGGTAACATGCATCTGATTCGTTCCATATTGTAAATGTGAAAGCTCAGTAAGTGACCTGGTCTGTACAAGGTAATTTTTTTTACGTAGATAGGTAAGAAAGGGTGCAGGATACTCCCAAAATCATAGTCTCTAAAATCTGGTTTTCCAACTCCACAATGTAATTCATAATAAGAGAAGATATATTCTGGTGTTCAGATTGTATTTAGTTCTCAGATACCCTCAAGTACACCTGTATGAGATTTATAGTGCAATCATATGATAAGTTACTCCAGTCTAAACCCACTAAAGTCAAGGGATTGTACTGTCTATTGTTGGTTTAAGTGATGGGGAAAATGCACTCGGCTGTTGCTTCTGGTGCTGTTTTTTGTATGTTTTAATTATTGTTAATACTACTGCATTGTTTCACGACTAAGTTTTTTTCAGTGGTATTCCATATTGATTGTGGTGAGGAGCACTAATACACATGTAAACAACATACTAAAACATACACTTTCAGACAGGACTATGGGTCTATCTGCAACTATGGTAATTAAATGAAATTTCTGTACCAGTTATTGGAGCATTTTTGCAAAGAGGCTTGATTCTGATGAATCATTAATGTGATCCAGCAAGAGATACCAAACCATTATCCCTTGATTTTTTTATCTGTCTCCTGGATAAGTGATTAAATGGGAAGCTTGACAAAGCTCTAACAAGAATATATTTGCCTAACCTCTAATAAATTGTCTACCAAATATTCAAGAAACTGTTGGCATGGTTAACTAACATCCTGTCACACAGAATACTATTGTGTTATATTTTAGGTTATTTTTCATGATGTCCCTGATAATATACTAAATGAACACATACAGCAGAATAATGTGGGGGATATATACTTGAACAAATTATCAATTTGGACCCTCTAACCAAGCCCTCTCAGGAGTCCTGTTGAAAGTGCTTTGGCTACGAGGCATCCATTCACTGAACGCAAGCAAAACTTTTTAACATTTTTAACATTCGAAAACATTTTGGAACTTCTGCTGGTTGCATAATTATATCATTGCTAATGATTAGTAAAGATGCTCTAATTTCACTGTGATTTTAATACTCAGATTTTAAGCATCTCCCTCTCCCTATAAACTTGGTTTTCCTTATGTCAGTATGTAAATGTTAGAAAACACTTTTTGAGTTCTAAGATAAGCTGTATGAATCAGTAGTAATAAAAACTGTAGCATGATTAATTTGCAATATCCTGCTGAGGTACACTTTACCTTCACTGCTCAAATGATATTGAATCATAATGAATGAAGAAGTGGAACCCTACCTGGGAAATTCTTTGTAACTTCTAAAGATACTTATAATTATATAACAATGCTTCTTTTGTAGAATACTTTCCCCCCCAATTATCAAAGTTGTAGCAGGTGTTTGCAGCTATATTATCATCTTATTTAAGTATCAAACATTCATTTTAAGATATGTTTACAAAGAATGCTATAGAAGTTCCCTTTAGTTTTTGTCTTACGTCTAGCTTTTAACTATTTCTGAAATTTATTATTCCTCAAATTAGCATGCTATTAATTCAATAGAAACTTCACACAATGCAGTATTTTGCTTCAATTTATAGTGCTATGGCTGCTTCCATATGGAGATGATTCAGGGTGTAGCTCTTGTTGCTGCTAGAGATGGGCACAAACAGCAATATGAACTAAAAAAAGTCATGAACAGCCCAATCTGCTGTTCGCGAACAAGCTGTTCATGAGGCCCCATTCTAAATGAACAGGTGGTTGTTGCAAGCATTGTTCATTGCTGTTTGTTGCTGTTCATCAAGCCAGACAGTCTGGCACCTGCAATCAATTCCCTTGGCAACCGGAGGCAAGGACTGCCTGAACTCTGTCTGAACTCCTGCTGTTGCCCTGGAAACCCCAATCTAAGCCCAATTTTGCTTGATAGGCAAGTCTTCCTTTCAAGTGTGGAGCTCCAAATTTGTTACAAGGAAGCAAAGAGCAGGGGGGGGGGCTCCTAGCTCTGGTTTTGACTTCTCTCCAGTAAGAGAATTTTTTATGGCTTCATGAGGGCTATTCAGCTTGAGGAGGGGGGTTTCATTATGCTCTGGAGGAGCGGACGTTTTATGACCCAGAGGAATGTTATTGAAGAGTGATTGCAAAAAGTGTTTCTGGGAGAGAGCTGGGTAGCAATTATAAACAGCAAGAGCAAAGTAGCTTTTTATGTGTTTTAAGAGATCTTTGGTGACTATCTGAAAGTGAGTGAATAAAATGGCGCTCCCTCAAGAAATATTTTCAAAGCTGCAGCAAATCTCTAAGTTATTGGATGACACATTAGGAAAAGCAGACGAGACACTTGAATTCAGCTTGCCAATTCTAAAGGCCCCAAAGAAGGCAGTGAGTGATGCTGCATGAAAAAGTGCAGCCTTGTAAACGGATGAGCACACAGAACCCCAAACCCCACCTAAACCCTGAAGTATAGATGGAGAAATGGGTTGCCTAGCATCCGGCCAGGTGCTGGCCTCTCTGGACCACCCTTTCAACATCTTACAGACTCTAAAGTCCCCAGTGAACTCAGGAAAATCCTGGGCCTTGCTGGCAAAGGCTAAAGCAGCCAAAAGTCCCCTGATAGACTTAACAGACAGGCCGTCGACCCTCCTTTTGATGCAGAACTGCATAAGATGTTCTGCAGGGATAGGCCAGCTTTGCTTCAAGCTCACCTGCAACTGGAAACTAGCAAATTGCTGCACAGCACGATCATACGACCTTCGGGTGCAAGGGGCAATGGCTAGTCGGATAGCTCTGTGTGCTTCAACCCTCCAAGCTTCCATAGATCCAGGAGCATCAGAACAGGCTGCGGAACGGCCTCAGGGGCAAGCTGATGAAACCTTTCCATCTGCTGGTGAGACAAAGTGTCTGTCACTCCATTGTCAATACCAGGAACATGTTTCGCCCTGAACAGAATGTTCAGCCGAAGACACCGGCGCATGAAAGCCCTGACCAGCCTCATAACCTGGGCAACCTGGATGAAAGGGAGTTGATCACCTGCACCACCATCATATTGTCGCACCAAAAGTGGACCATGTGATTGGCAAGCTCATCCCCCCCACAGCCAGACTGCTACAAGAATTGGAAAAAATTCCAAAAATGTAAGGTCTTTGGTAATATCATCACCATGCCAATCTGCCGGCCAAGGCTCTGTGACCAGTGCCCCTGGAAGTAGACCCCAAAGCCCGTGGACCCTGAAGCATCCGAGGCCACATGCAACTCTGCCTTGAGCAACAGCTCCTCCTGCCAGAAAGTGACCCCGTTAGAGGATGAGAGGAAATCCTCCCAGACCCTCAGATCATCCCTGATCTCCTGTGATATCCTGAGCCTATGGTGAGGCAACTGCAGGCCGGCCATAACATCGCACAGCTGCCTCAAAAACTCATGCCCAGGTGCCACAGCCTTACAGGCAAAGTTGAGATGGCTGACAAGTTGCTGCAGCTTGAGTAGGGAAACCTTTCTCTTATTACTGAGAGCAGCTAGACGCCCTTGAAGATTGGCCACCTTGGCCTGCGGTAATCAAAATGTCTGATGCAAGGTGTCGATCTCGATACCAAGAAACGTTAAGACCTGGGACGGGCCCTCGGTTTTTTCATGGGTGAGAGGAACTCCAAGCTCCTCCACCAAGGCCATGAACCCCACTAACAACTTGGCGCACTGCCCCAACCTGCTGGGCCCTGAAAAAAGGAAATCATCCAGATAATGGGCGGAGACATCACAACATAGTCACCGATAGCTTGCAGAAATGGTTAGAAGAAAAAAAAAAACGTTTTTGGCTGATCACTGGAAAGAAAGAGTTGCAATACCATTTTAGAGGGAGAAAGAAGAAGAAATAAGATGAAATTCAGATTATGATCCATCAGCACAGGCTTAATGCAATGTTATATGTCTTTTTTTCCCCCTTACCTCTAATTTGTCAGATACTGTTTATATGTTGTAAATGGATTAGAGAGAGGAGGTAAATGAGTCTTTAGAATCTTCTATTCTCACTCTTACCCCTTAAGAGAGAGAGAGAAGAAATAAGATGAAACTCAGATTATGATCCAGGGGCTTGGTGAATAAGATGGTATATGAGATATATTGTGATTTCTTTGTAAATATTTAGGTTTTGAATATAAAAAGTAAAAGCATAGGGAAAGAAACTAGGTCTCATATGCCTCTTTATGCTTAATGAAGCTCAACACAGACTTAATGCAATTTTAGATTTTTTTTTAATGTTCTATAACATGTTGGACACTGTGTATGTATTGTTTTTTTTTATAAATTTTTTTATTTTTCATAACTACAAAACACTACACAGCACTACACAAGACTATCACAAGGAAAGGGGAGAGGGAAGGGACAAAGGGGGGTGGAAAAAGAAAAAAAGAAAAAGGGGGGGAATGAACTACAAACACTAAACACTACACTTCAATGTTTCCCTTCATACTGTCATAATACAAAAATAGCTCCATAGGATAATGATGGAGTGGTTAATCATACAGAGAATAAACATTTCAAATTCTGATTAAACTTTCCTCCCCCTTCTAGGTCCCGGACGCAGTTCTCTCTGTGCAACCGCTGTTGCGGTGCTCTCCTCCTCCTCCCCCCCCTCCGGCTCCTCCTTTTCTTCGTTCTCGGTGCAGCAAAGTTCTGGGTTTTTATTCTCAAAATCCTTTAGTTGATCTTCTGATAATATCTTATAGGCCTGATCTTTATATCTGAACCATATTCCTTCCGGGAATAACCATTTGTACTTTATTCCATGGTCCCTCAGAAGAGCTGCAAACTTTTTATATTTAAAACGCCGTTTCCGGACTAGAAATGGAACGTCCTTCAAAATCTTGACTTTCAAACCCATAAAGTCCAAATCCGCATTGTATGAGTTATATAGGATGGTGTCACGAATCTTTTTAAATGAAAAGTCAGTAATGATCTCACGAGGCAACTGTCACTTTGTTGCATATTTTGAAGAAGCCCGACGGACCTCCAAAATGACGCTTTTAACCTCTTCTTTAGTCGTCCTCGTGGGTATCGCCAATAGTTCCGAGACCACCTCCCACAGATCCTCTTTTTCCTCCTCTTTCACGTTTTGGAGACGCAAAATTGTCTGCGTTCGTTCCATCTGTAGCCCGATCAGCTGGTTCTCAACCAGCTTCAGCTCCTTTTTTGTAGCCTTCACAAGTGACGCACTTTCCAGAGCAGACTTCTCTGCCCCCCCCCGCTGCTGCCTTAATGGTCTTCACTTCGCTTTCAATTAAGCCCACCCTTTGATCAGTTTCGTTCAGCTTGTCAACAAAGGGTTTTATGGCTTCCACCACCGCCCTGCGCACCAACTCTTCGAGCGACTCCCCCTTCAAGGTAGCCGAGATTGACTTACCGAGAGCGGGACTTTGCTTCTTTGCTGCCATTTGGGGGGGGGGGGGCGCCAACAAAATTCTGGAACTCAACGAAGGGGAAGAACGAGTCTTCTTCAGATCAACCTCTCCTTCACAAACGCTTGTAGAACAGAAGGGATTCGCTTGTTTACGGGCTTCTGCCTGTTTCTTTTATTTGCCGTTTCTCGTTGCCCGGCGGCACTCGAGGCGCCGCGCACGTCTGCCGGCCTCCATAGGGACAAACAGGCAATTCCCCCCCCCCCGCATTGATTTCGGGGAGTTCTTCCCGCCGCGTCCCGGACCCTGGCTCCCTCCCTGGGAGTCCTGGGGGCTAATCCTTGCGGATCAGCCGCCCGGTCAGGGTGCCCGGTCGTTTCCTCCCGGACCAGCCGAGAGGAGCGTCCGGCATGGCTGAGAAAACGAAACCGAATCAGGACACTGTGTATGTATTGTTAATGGGCAAGAGAGTGTGTAGTAAATAGGTCTTTAGAATCTTCTACTCTCATTCCTACCTTTTAGTCTCTTTCTTTTTTAGATCTCGTCTTCTCCTTAATTAAAAGGTAAAATAACTTTTGAGTTAAACAGGAGAAATTTCAGAGATAGAGGGAGCCTTACAAATTCTTAATGTTTAGAGTATAAATTAGTCCTCAAGCTAAATCTATTTATATACTTATTTCTTTTCTCCTGCCTTGTAACAATGAAAATACAAAATTTTAGATGGCCTGGATCTAGACAGATGAAAGATTGAGGGTAGGATGGTGCAAAAATCTTTTTATATTTCTCTCCCTTAAGAAAATATTTAGTTAATGATATACAGCAATGTCTATTTTTCTCCTCCTCTGCTTTGTCCTTTTTCTTTGTTCTGTCCCTGGAATGATTAAGGGATTAATGCCCTTGGCTTAAAACTCAAAGGATTGGAAATTTGCCTTAAGAGGATGTATATCTAAAATATAAATAATTGTAAGAAACAAGATAAGAAACGGAATATGTGGGTAAAAAAAAGCAAGGAAATAAAAAATTGGCGAGATTTAAATGGACGGATGAAGGTATAAAGGGAAAAAAAGAAAAGGGGGGGGTGTTTGGTTATTCAGTCATTTTCTTATGGATGGATGGCTATATTGTAAAATTCTTGAAATGATGACTACACAATGACTATCTTGTACATGAATCTGATACTGAAAAGTTTTTTCTCTTTTCCTTTTATAAACATCTAATAAAAAGAATTATTAAAAAAAGCAGAGTTATTCTAGTTTAAGCTCACTGATTTCAATGGTCTATGTCAGGAGTAACTCTGCTTAGGTTTGCACTGTAACAACAACAACAATAGTCAATTTGTATACCACCTTCCAGGACAACTTAACACCCACTCAAAGTGGTTTATGAAGTGTATTATTATATTCTCACCACAATCATCCTGTGAGGCGGTTGGGGCTGAGAGAGCTCCGAGAAGATGTGATTGAGTCAAGGTCACCCAGCTGGCTTCAAATGGAGGAGTGGGGAATCAAACCCAGCTCTCCAGATTAGAGTCCTACCACTGTTAACCATTACACCAAACTGAAGAAATATATTTTAGAGGGAATCACTTAAGGTTAGTCGAGTTAAAGTTTATTATTGCTGGTAAAGATAAATTAAAGGTAAAATTGGAGATAGATTATAGTATGTAATATGTATGCATCTTTTCACAGAGAAAATTGGTACTGATTCCTAATTTCCATTGCTATTTAAATTTTGGCTGTGTTTTTTTTTGCTGTTTTTTATTAATCTGGAAAAAAATTTCATTGAAACTCGTATAAAAAACTGAAATGAAACAGCAATTTCTGGGTGTTTTTCCAGCTCATTTGTTTTGTTTTGTACTCTCCTACTCACGGTTGATATGTCCTTTACACTGGCTGCCTTTCACCAAGTTGGAAGTGCTTTCTCCTCCCTGTATTTGGTGTAAACATTACTTATCATTTGGCAAAAGACCAAACTTTTTAATAAGGTGTTTAATTAATTATTTTCGGTTTGGTTTCTTCCGTTACTTGTGTTTTTTTATATTAGATTTTAACTTGCTACTGTAGGTATTGTTTTTAATTAGTTTTTTATTGCTAGTATGGCTTTTTGCTCTTGATGGCTGTTTCGGTTGCCACTGTATTTTGTTTACTGCTGCCTTTGGAATGTTTTACTTCATAAAGGCTTTGAATGATTATATTGTCTTTGGGTTATGATTTTTTATTATATCAACCACATTAAACATTTTTATGGAAAAGCAGTATAAAATATTTTAATTAAATATATTCTGTATCAGATGCGTTGATAAAATTCATTTTTGTCAATGTAGTTCACATTTTGCTTTCTATGTGTTATAATATGCTTTAAAAATTGAACAAAAATAGAAACTATAACTGAAACTTTCACTGCTGGAATATGCCTTGTCTTCCTGTTACCATTGTCCACATGATTTGAAGTATGCTTCTGAACTGTATTGTAGTTGTTTAACGTAGCATGCACACCCTTTAACACTGTCAGCTTCAGAAAATAAGTCTGTTGGCTCATTTGTAGAACTTTAAGAACTATACAGTACTGTAATTGTTTTAAGTACGTGTGTGTTTCTTTAAATGCTTGGTGTGATATAGATGAAGAGAGGGGCGAGTGAGCAAGATGGTTGATGACTGAGAGTGTGGGTGGAGTTGAGAAGTGTGAATGGAGTGAAATCTGATTGGACAGTAGCAGTGCTTCTAGGGCGGAGTGAACTGCAGTTTTTAGTTACTGAGCAGAAATAAAAGTTTCATTCTACATTCTGGTTTAGACAGGCAAGCTGTGTACAGCCTGAGAGTATCCATGCATTTCTAAAATACAACCTGTGTGGAAGGATGAACTCTGTATGTCTGAGAGAAAACATTCATTCTATCTAAAGCAGACAAACTGTGTGTGGGCCTGAGAGAGAAAGTCTCTGTGACTGAGCCTATGTAAAGAAACTTAAATAACTGATAACAATATTTGAAACCATCAAGCTTAAGTAAAAGTGTGAAACCAATACACTTCTTGTAAAAATAAAAATTTATTCTATTTTTTTCATCCCAGAGTATATGCTATTCCTATATCTCGTTCCTATCCTCAGGGCCACATAGTCCCATGAAGGAGCCTGGCACTTGGGCACATTATTAAAGGGGAAGTTTAAATTAACTATTTTGGAATAGAATTCCTGGTGGCAGCAATTTACCCAGAGGGTGTAAAATGAGGGTTTAAGGCAAAATCTAACTAAGGACAGAAATGAGGTTGTGACAAGTACATTCACCAGTCAGTTGATGAAAATGCAACATGAGTTATATTGTTAAAATACAGAAATTCATAGTTAAACAGGCCAATGATAGTTGCATATTTGTATTTCTTTACACTAAGGTTCTGATTTGCAAATGTGAGAGATTGACTTCACATTTCTGGAGATGATTAGCTGCCAGCTCTAATCAAATTGAGAAGTAATTACCAAATCAAAACTTGATTAGCTCTTTGCTTCATTTGCTAAAATTATAGTTTATGCTGTTTAAATGATGGGGGACGGGATATGTCTGAAGTTCACATATAGCCTAGTGTATGGCAGTGAGGGAAGAAATTTGCTTTGATAACTGGAATGCTCAATCTTGACTGAAGGATGGCCTATAAATATTCTACCTTTAACCTGGAATCTTATTGTTTCATATGTTATATTTTGAACTGCTAAAGGCTTGTGATTGTGAAAGGTAGCATTCTGAGTACACACAAACATATACAAATACCTGAGGAAATTAAAGCAACAAGATGGGTGGTCCTGACAAGGACAGGAAATAATTATCAGGATTTCCAGCTTTTACTATGATTGACTGTGTTTCTTTTTAACAGCAGTGCTCTCAGAGGTTTTTAGTGCTAACTCTTGCAGGACTTGGTGGACCAGTAGTATTATGGATTGCTACCACAATGACTAAAACATTCCTCCGAAGAAGTGAGCTGTGCCTGTGACTCACAAAAGCTCATACCCTACCACTAATTTTGTTAGTCTTATAGTTGTTACTTAAGTCTTGCTCTTTTCCACTGCTACAGAATAACATGGTTACCCATCTTGACCAAAACTTTCCTGATATTTGGGAATTTAGGTCAGGTTGGCAATAGTTTTCTGGACACAGCTCCTGAATTCAGCATTATAACTCACAATAAGAATGGATTTGAGAATCCTGTCAGGAGGGTAGGAGTGACCTGGAGGAAGCACCTCACAGCTATTTGTCAGTGTTTGGGTCACAGATTTGGGAGGCCAGTTCTAAAGTAAAGTGTGTTGGCAAGTAGCAGCTGCCTCTGAGCAACCCCATGAAATTCCACCATGTGGGATTTTTAAGGCAAGAGATGAGCTGAGGTGGTTTGCCATTGCCTTCCTCTGCATAGCAGCCCCAGTCTTCTTTGATAGTCTCCCATCCAAGTACTGACCATGCTTAGCTTCTAAGAGCGGGACCACAAGTGATGCCTGACACTAGTTGGACACTTGCCAGCTTCCCTCAAGTTTTGATGGGAAATGTAGGCAGCTTGGCGGAATGTTGGACAAGTGACAGTTGAAAAGTCCATTGGACAGCAGTCAGAGAGTCAAGCTGCAAGACCAGGATGCCTACATTTCCCATCAAAACTTGAGGGAAGCTGACAAGTGTCCAACTAGTGTCAGGAGTCACTTGTAGTTTGGCCCTCTGTTCTGATAAGATCAGGCTAGTTTGGGCTATTAGGGCTGCTACAGGTCTGCTCTCATAAAAAAAATAGTGGCTTTTTTAAATTTAAAGGGACCCAGGCACTAGCAAACAGCTATGTCCTGTAGACTTGGCCTAAAAAGGCCAAATCTACCAGCCCTTATTTCCTTTGAGTGATACACCAGACTGCCCAAATTTAGAGGCCTCGTCTACTGTCCACAGGAAAAGACTGAACTGGTTCCAGGACTTACTTTGCTCGCTCTGCTCACACCTCTAGGGCCACATTCCAGGACTCCCCATGCCTTTGGTATAAGCAGTAACATAGCCCATTTTTGTTCCTCTTGACTCTCATAAGACTTGGCTGTTTGGCTGTCCAATTCCATAAGGAGAGGTTCTGCAAGCCTGCTCTCTATTATCTTGCCTAGAGAGGACAAATCAGAAACTGACCAATAATCTCTCTAGTGCTGGTAGTAATGGATAGTTACTAAAAGAAAGGCACCCAGAGTTAGGGGTGTGCACCCTCACAAATACAGGTGATTTGCACTTTTAAAAAATCAGGATTTGTGAAATCTGGGTTAGATTCTCTGATCTGGGTAAGAGAATCCTGAATTTAACTGGCCATTATTCTCTACTAGCAACAGAGCTTGTTGTCTGAACAAACACAATGAGCTCAAGATAATGGATTAGGGCCCCCCCCCCTCCCGGCAGTAAGTGGCCTCCCAGGCCATGCCTCTTGGCCAGGCCCTGCCATCACCCCTGTGGGACTACCTCACCCTCCCAAGGCCCTGCAGCAGCTGCGGAGGCAAAAGGAGGCCGCTTCTGTCAAGTTTGGCGTGGAAAGTTACCCTGAGCATCTCCTCTGCTTGGAAGCTCTCTGTTTTCCCTGTCCCTTCTCTCTGCCCCAACCCCAGCATACACGGCATTGAGCAGCTGCTCCTGGCAGGGTAAGCGGCCTGAGAATGGGCTTAATGATCTCATCTAGGTTTTCTTCCCCAGTGCTATTAGTGTTCATATAGGTAGAATGAAGTGCAACTATGTTTGGTAGTCTCCCATCCAAGTACTGACCCTGCTTAGCTAGTTTGATCTAGTTTGGTGTAGAGGTTAAGAGTGCAGAACTCTAATCTGGAGAACTGAGTTTGATTCCTCACTCCTCCCCTTGAAGCCAGTTGGGTGACCTTGGGTCAGTTACAGCTTCTAGGACCTCTCTCAGCCCCTCCTACCTCATAGAGTGTTTGGGATAATAATAACATACTTTGTAAACCGCTCTGAGTGGGTGTTAAGTTGTCCTGAAGGGTGGTATATAAATTGAATGTTGTTATTGTTGTTATGTGCAAATCATGTTAGGAGCCCTTTATTCCAATGTAGAGCCCAGGCCAGCCTAGCTTCTTGTTCTTCTTTTTAACTTCCTTTCCCTGTATCTGATCCATTAGCTTAAAGTGGGCTATTAAAGACCGTGGTTGCATTTCGCTTCCTATTGTACATCCTGGCCAAACAAAATAGATAGGCAGCACCTTGCACATATTCTGGCCATGCATTCAGAGAGGGAAATGATGAGCGTTGTTGCTGGGGAGAGAGATGAGAAGTGGAAGTGTCAAGATGAGGAGCTGCAAAGATTACCACAGAGATACGCACCCACGCGCACCCACACTCACCAAGACTTTCCCTCTGCTCCCCTCTCCCTCCGGCTGGCTCCCTCCCTTCTCCACATTTCCCCTCCCTCCGCCTTTGGGCGTAGTGGTAAGAATGCTTCTTATGTAGTCCCCGATGATTGGCAGGGCTGACTGTGATGGGCAGGGTGCTGCCATGGCGATGCAATGACGACACCCAGCAGGCCAATAGAAAAGCGAAAGGAAAGTGCTTCGGTGCTGCACTCACTTTGGATTTAGGGGAAATGCAGTGAGGCTGTGGTTATTACAGTGATGGCGACCAAATCCCTGAATCTGCTCTGCACAGCAACGGCAGTGCTGTTCCATGCCTCTGTATGCCTGCCCAAGTCTGTGTGTGTGCGTGTGAGTGAGTGCAAAGTGCCAGTGTGTGGATGTAAGTGGGCATGGGTTTGGATGAGAGGCTCTTTGTGGATGTGCGTGGGGTGCATGAGCCTGGCTCGCTCAGCACCTTGAGCTTGCATCCTGCCTGTCTCTTGCCAGCCCCTGCTGTCTGCCAGGTTTTCTCATCTTCTCTTCAGCTTTATCTCTTCCTGCCAAATTTCCCCTGCAACCCATAGCACTACCATCGTTCGCTGCTCTTGGTCAGCAGCAGCAGCAGCTCTGGAGCTGGAGGAGGCAGCGATGGGAGTCTTGGAGGGGCTGCCACACTTCCCTGTGCCGTTCCTCCCTGCCACCTCTGTAGCCCCTCAGAGGCCCACACAGCCCTCCCAAGACCACAGAGGTGGCAGGGAGCCTCCCGCTGTGGCCCTCTTGCTGCAAGCACAGTGCACCATGCTGGGCTGCGGTGTCGCACAGGGCCTTTTCACTACCTCTGCAGCGTGGCATGATGGGCATCCCCGCTGCCTCTGTGGTGGCAAGGCCTCTCACCAGTCCGTGGCACTGTGCTGCCTCTGCAGCCCCTCAGAAGCCTGGTGCAGGTGGCAGGGAGGCCTGGTGCTGCCCTACCAGGGCCCTGCAGCAGCTGCAACTGCCTACAACTGTCTTTTTATCCTGGCGCTTGTGCACTCACAGACCCCTCAGTGCACATGTACCAGGATAAAACACAGTTGGCAACAGAGTTTGCCTTTTTTATAGTAGAAACAAAAATAACGTCTGGGTGGCTGGGAATGAATTTTTTGAGCTAGCTTCACCAAATTTGGAGGGAACCCACTTCTCACTGCCCCCCTAAAGACCCCCCAGATTTCAGGCAAATTGGATCCCAGGGTCCAATTCTATGGTCCCCTGAACAAGCTGCCCAAGACTCCCTATCTTGCTGCCGAGTTTAAGGGGCACCTGGCAGTTACATGCTAGAATTCTTTTGGAGCTGGGGCTGGGGGAGGGGAGGCAGAATTGGATGGGAACCATCTCTGTCTGCCCTTTTCCCTTGCCCTGTTAGCCTTGTGCCATGTTCTTGGAGCTCAGACAGGGGAGGAGAGGTAGTATGGGATGGGAACCCACTCTGCCTGCTCTCCTTCACTGCTCTACCAGCCCCACACCACTCTCCTGTAGCAGCAGTGTGGGGCTTGGCTCCATGCCTGCCCGCTCATGGCAGCAAGCAAGGGCTCTCATGGAGCTTAGGAAGGGAGAGAGGCAGAATGGGATGGGAAGGCACTCTTCCTGCTTTCCTCCCCTGCCCCATCAGCCCTGCACTACTCTTCTGCTGCAGAGGCATGGGGCTCAGCTCCATGCCTGCCCTCTCACTCACTGCCTACAGCTCCTTGCTGCAGTCAGATAATCTGGCCCAGCAGAATTTGATCTGATCCAGGTGTCAGTCTGGGGAAATTGACAAAGCTAGATTATGTTGAATCGGCATAAATCTGGCTTCAGTTCCCAGAGCCAGATAGCACATCCCTACTCAGGATTATTGATTTCTTTATGATGAACATTGGTACTCATTGATGTGGTCTTTGCATGGTTTCAGCAATCAGGATTGATAATGTTTTATTGGTTTTCTTAACAAAAATTTCTCAAAATTGTCACAACTAATCATCAGTTCCTGAGAAATTAGATTCAGTCTTTAGAGTCAACACATGCTAAAGTATCTTGACCAACTGAGCTGGACACAAATTAGCTGACCAGATGACTCTGGTCAGGCCTGATTCAGATATAAGTCTTCCCCTATGAAGGCCTAAGCATTTAGTTAGCTTTCTTATATCTGATCATTTAAATCCTGGCAAGAGGTGCACTTCGATAATGTTTTAGGTTTGTACTGAGTAGAATACATATAATATTACATAATGTCTGTTTCCATTCTAAGCCTTAATTAAAACATAATTAATCAGCATTCTTAAATGAGCTAAATCAACAGAAAATTATACATCTGTTATATCT
This sequence comes from Eublepharis macularius, assembly GCF_028583425.1. Classification (NCBI taxonomy): domain Eukaryota; kingdom Metazoa; phylum Chordata; class Lepidosauria; order Squamata; family Eublepharidae; genus Eublepharis; species Eublepharis macularius. Next base: position 125,089,955 of record NC_072792.1, read on the forward strand.
ACATAGATTTTTAAAGGACAGCAAGTGCCTGAATCCAAGACAGTATCTTACCCCAAAGATAAGCAGGTTACAAGCAACGAGACCCTTCTAGAAAGAAGCTCTCAATCAATTCATCTTCATATATTTATAGGATTTTAGCATACTGTTACTGGACTCCAATCTTGCTGCCGTTCTTAGATGCTGTCGGCTGTTGGGCCTCAGCACATAGTTTCTATTGATGTGGGTTAGATGAATGATCTACCAAGGCTGTAGAATTATATTACTCCTTTGTTTCATGCCATCTTCAAGGTTGTTCTATTTGGTCATCTAGGCTAGCTTTGTGGCTGGTCTAGCAGTGGCATCAGATTTGCCCTGTTTCTGTATGCAGAGACATCTTCTGTGATCTTGGTCAAATCTAGTAATAGTTTCCCTCAGGGCTTTTTTTCTGAACTCTTACCCATGGCAACTCCTGGGAGGAGGTGGTGCCCCTGTCACTCCATGTGCGCATGCACAGTGCACACGTGTGCTCCCAGGACTGCGTGATGGCTTCCGGGAAGTGGCATCATTACGCAGGCTGTGGGCGCCCCTGTGCTCAACAGGGGGCTCGATTCAGCCCAGATCTGGCCAAATCTGGCCCAGATTGGGTCTGAAGTGGGCCAGAATGGGCCTCTACGGCGTGGGGGAGTACTGTGGCATGGGATTTGAAATGGGCCTGAAATGGCCAGGATTGGGCCAGGATCGGCCTGGAACAGGCTGCTGCCACACAGGAGAGCACTCCCCCACCCAGCTGTTTCAGGCCCCATCATGGCCATTTAGGGCCCAAATTGGGCCAAAACAGGCACCAAGCAGCCAGAATCAGGCCCAAATCAGCCTGGAATGGGCTGCTGCCACACAGGAGAGCACTCCCCTGCCTAGAGGCAGCCCGATCCTAGCCATTTCGGGCCCTATCCTGGCTGTTTAGGGCCAAAATTGGGCAAAACAGGACCCAAATGGCCAACATTGCGCCCAAATTAGCCTGGAACAGGCTGCTTCCACACAGGATAGCAGTTCTCCACTTGGCAACGGCCCGATCCTGGCTGTTTCAGGTCCAATCCTGGACATTTTGGGCCTGTTTTGGTCCAGTTTGGGCCCCAAACAGCCAGGATTGGACCCAAAACAGCCTGGAACAGGCTGCTGCTGCACGGGAGAGCGCTCCCCCTCCCAGCAGCATCCCGAAAAGGCCGGGATCAGCCTCGATTCAGTCTGGATCCGGCCGCTGTCAAGCAGAGAAGTGCTCCCCTGCTTGGCAATGGCCTGTTCCAGGCTGTTCCCCCACCCTCTCGCCATGTGTGCTTCCCCTCCCCCTGGAGCAGGTTTACCTTTGTTCCAGGGCAACTGATCTCCATCTGGAGATCAGGGGGCAGGGCTACCACACAGGGAGATGTGCTGGATCGCTGTTCCTGAGCATTCCGGTAGGAAAAAAAGCCCTGGTTCCCCTATATTTCTGGGGAAACTAAGATTTCTTTATCACTGTCTCTACACCTCAGAATCAATTGGAATTTTCTGCCAATAATATTCTAGGTTTTTCCAGCCCTCTTCAGTCACCCAGCTTTGTTAACCAAGTCCCTGGTTTCCATCCGATAGTCAGGAGAGGTCAATTGGAGAACATATTAGTAGTTTCCAGAAGATTCTTATTTCAGCTTCCCGTTGAGGTCTCCACATAGCTGTTGTTTGGGATTCTAAAATCTCTCAGGGCAGGTACCATTGCAATTCTGATACAGGATGGTGGGTGCAACTACAAAATGGCTGCCACAAGAGGCAACACTAACCACAATATTTCATGGAATGAGGTCATGCATAATGCTAAGAGTAACTCTTTAACATTTCAGGCATGCACTCTGACTAAAGATGCCTTTTAAATTGAAAATATTATTTTAAAATATTTTGTTGCATACACACAGCTTACTTTAATAGGTAAGATTCTTGTGCTGTGGTGGTAGGTTGCCACCAGAGCTACTTTTTATAAAAGTTGCATTTTACTTAAATTTAAACAAAAGGTGTCAGTTTTATGCAGGCAAAAGAGACGGAGAGATATTGCTCAGAGGAATATCCTGATGCTCAGATTCAGAGGTGGTAGAAGAATTTCTTCTACAAGTGCAGAAGGGGATGTAGGGCTGCCAGTCTCCAGGTGGTGGCTGGAGATTTCCCAGAATTACAGCTGATCTCCAGGCAACAGACATCAGATCCCCTGGAGAAAATAGCTGCTTTGGGGGGGTGATCTCTATAGCATTATACCCCGCCAAGGTCCTTCCCCTCCCCAAATCCTGCGTTCTCCAGGCTCCACATGCTAAATCTCCAGGAATTTCATAATTTGGAGCTGGCAACCATAGGGGAGGGATGTATGTTGGAGAGGAAGAGAATGTCCCACACAGACCCGTTCCAAGCCTGCCCTGGCCCCATCCTGTGCCATCCTTCATCCCTGGGCCCTCAGCCTCACAGGCGAAGCCTGCCCCGGCTCCATGCGGTGCCATCCTTCACTCTCGGGCCCTCAGTGGCACAGGCCAAGCCTGCAGGCACCATCCTAGGACATTTTTCATCTCTGGGCGCTCAGCCTTGCAGGTCAAGCCTGCCCCGGCCCCATCCTGTACCATCCCTCACCCCCTGGCCCTCAGCAGCACAGGCAAAGCCTGCCCTGGCCCCATCCTGTGCCATCCTTCATCCCCTGACCATCAGTGGCACAGGCCAAGCCTGCCCCGGACCCATCCTGCACCATCCTTCAACCCTGGGCCCTCAGCTGCATAGGCCAAGCCTGCCCCGGACCCATCCTGCATCATCCTTCAACCCTGGGTCCTCAGCCGCATAGACCACGCCTGCCCTGGCCCCATCCTGCACCACCCTTCATCCCTGGGCCCTGAGCAGCACAGACCAAACCTGTCCCGGCCTCATCCTGCACCATCCTTCAACCCTGGGCCTTCAGCGGCACAGGCCAAGCATGCCCCGGCCCTGTCCTGCACCATGCTTCATCCCCAGGCCCTGAGCAACAAAGGCCAAGCCTGCCCTGGCCCCATCCTGCGCCATCCTTCAACCCTAGGCCCTCAGCAGCGGGCAAACCTTCCCTGGCCCCATCCTGTGCCATCCTTCATCCCTGGGCCCTCAGCAGCACAGGCCAAGCCTGCCCTGGCACAATCCTGCCCCATCCTTACCATTCAGAGGGCGCCAGCTGAGCAGGAAGATGGGGCCACCGGAGAGGAATCACCTCTGCACTCCAAAAGCAATCCTGTGTGCCAAGAGGTAAGGTTCCGTGCGCAATTGCACATGAGCGTACACTAGAGGGAACGATGTTGGCAACCCTAATCATGAAACATTTATTAACTGTAGACTGTATGCACTAATTCTACCATGCTGCATGCTCAAATTTTAATCTTCGAGTGAGAATTTTAATTGTTTAAACAGGAGGGACAATTTCTACTGTGTAAAATTTGGGATGGAGAATTCCTTGGGTGAGGGCAAATACCTGAGCATTTAATTTCAGTTGTATAGGGGGAAAAGCTACTGCCAGTAATATATTTCTTACTAGAACAATGGAAATCGGGAAAATTAATTGAATATTTTTCATTTTATTTATTTATTTATTTCAAATTTCTATTCCACCTTCCCTGCGAGTGGGCTCATGGCAGATAACAACATGTTAAAATACAAAATGCAATTAAAAAAATTAATTGGATCTAAGGAACTATAAATGGAGCCCTGATCACAGGGTAAGTATGTGGAGCAAAAGGTAGAAGACCCCATGATTGCCTTGGTTCTTACAGTGTAGGTGAGTTTCACTTGGAAATAGCATTGTGGAAGAGCATGTGTTTTATGTTTTTTGTGTATGTGAATTTGCTAGGAACACTCTTTTAAGAATTATCTTCAACAAGGAATATTTTAGGTTTTCCATCCAGAGGCTGTCATCTAAACCTAGTTGTGTTTTGAGTTCTTCCATTAATATAGTATAAAAATTAAAAATAATATATCCTAAATAGAGATGGGCACTAACTGAAATATGAACCAAAGTTCGTGATGAACCACACTGGTTCATGGTTCGTGAACTGGCGGTTCATCAGAGCCCATTTCTGACAAACCACCACGAACTTTAGGCTGGTTCGTTTGCTTCATTTTTTGGTTCATCACTGCAGACAGCAGCCTGGTGCCGATCAATCAGTTTTCTAGGCAACAGGGGATGGACTTCCTGCAGACCTTCTGCTGACCCGGAAGTGGCCTTCTGCTGACCCAGAAGTGATGATTTGTTGACCTGGATATGATGTTTTGATGAGCCAAACAAACCAGTTTGCGAACCACGGCAGATTCGTGAAAGTTTGTGATTCGTTTTTTTCCGATTCGTGTCCATCCTAAACCACATAAACAGGCTATAAAGTTTCTCTCTTTTGTTAAATTGGCAATCATCTACAGGCTGCCAGGTACTGAGAGAAAACTGGTATAAAATGTTTTTTAGATGGTACATTACTCCCAAAAATATTGCAAGGATTAGTAACAGTTACAGTTGACATTGCTGGAAGTGTCAGAATATGGATGCAACATTTTACCATATGTGGTGGACTTGTAAGAAAGCACGAAAATATTGGATAAAAATACATGAAGAGATGCAAAAGATCCTGAGACTCAGATTTGAATTAAATCCGATAAGCATGCTCTTAAATATTTTACCAACAAATCTTAGAAAAGAACAAGGAGATCTCTTCTGTTATATGGTGACAGCAGCAAGAGTATTATTTGCAGGAAAATGGAAAATGGATGCTTGTCCCAGTCTACCAGAGTGGAGAGATAAGGTTCACGAATATGCTTCAATGGACAAACTGACTACCTACTTACAAAATAGGTTGATAACTGACTTCTGGAAAAAATGGAAGGATTTCTTAGATTATTTAGGTTAAACTAATTGTGATAGTAGCTTAGAGGGAGAGCAAGAAGAAGAGATAAGAAGAAATGTCATGTAGCTAGGTTCAAGGAAGCTACTTATGTAACCCCCAGAGTCCCAAGGACTAGGTTCAAAATGTTTACCAATTCAAATATAAATGCAATTTATTTTTACACAACTATGAAAACATTCCCAAAGTTATTAATACTGGATCAGTAACCAGTGACCCCAGAGTAAAGTCTTGATTCTCGAAAGCTTATGCTACAATAAAATTGGTTAGTCTTAAAGGTGCTACTGGACTCTTTTTGATTTTGCTACCACAGACTAACACGGCTAACTCCTCTGCATCACAATCCCTTGGTATAATGTGCAGACAGTTCTGTAGATTTGGCCAGAGGCTTTGCCTGGAACAGCGTCCCAAATATCTTGCAGGCCTTGCCACAGCAGTACTCTTCTTGTGAAGATGCTGTCTGAATCCTGGGGCTTGCTTGTTGCCCTAGGAGCAGTTCCCCTTTTCTCCTAGCAAGATGAAGTGGGGCAGCTCTGTGCTAGGCTGCTGGTCTCAAGCAGTCAATGCGTTCAGCTGCCAGCAATTCCTGCTCTTGCTTCTTCATCTCTTCCCAGCTACTGCAGCTCTTCCAGGGAGAAGAGTTCAGTTCTTCCAGCCAGTAGTTTCAGCTCTGTGATGATCTTAGCTCCAAAGCTTGGAAACAGGCTTTGCTTTCCAAGCAGCAGCAGCAGCAGCAGCAGCAGCAGCTCTTCTCTCTTTAGTATTTCCAGCTAGCCTAGTCCTGTATAACACCACTCCTCTTAGTCATGGTGACCTCTTTTTTATATACATGCCCCATGGGCCTTTGCTAAACATGCAAATTAAACAACCCTAGGTACAGCTCAGTTATCTGTTAGTCTGGTCTATGTATCTGCAGTCTATTAATCAGGCCTAGCTCCTAGGCCCCAAACCCTTTTCCCAGTACAGGCTTACCCTTAATAATTACCTTTTTAGTTTAAAGAAACTTAAATGTTCATCTACGGTCTTCCGTGCAGGCACACATGGGACTGCACATGCGCAGGCCTGCCGATACCGGAGATTTTTATAGCTCTAAACCTCTAGGGGGTGCTCCTGCCTCCCAGCGCACATGCGCGGCCGCTTTCCCACCGAAACGCCTCCTAAGAGGCAGAGCGCCCCCCACATACCCTCAGTTTCTCTTTTGCCACCGATGGTTGAGGTTTACAGCTCTTTTCTTCGAACATGATGTCGGAAACGGCCTTGTTTAAGTGATGTGAGACCTGCGATCGCAAAATGACAAGGTCAGATGGTCATTCTATTTGCTTATACTGCCTTGGAGAGACGCACAATACCCAGGCGTGCAAGCATTGCTGTGCGTTTACCTCCAAGGCCAGGGCGGAACGAGGGGATCGCCTGCATGCCTCCCTCTGGCAGCGAGCTATGGCTGTGTTGGATCCCCCGCTGAAGACATCTTCTGCTCCATCTGGGTCCTCCTCTTGTCTTGCCCCGGAGGCGTCGGGCTCCAAAACCCCACACTCTCAACCGTCCCCGAGTCGGTCGGAGTCGAGATCCGGGAAAGCAGTGCCAGCACGTAGTTCGTCAGAACTGGCCCCACCAGTTCCGAGACATCCTCGGAGTCGACCTCCTTCTACTTCATCCACTGTCCATACTTCGCCCCATAGAAGTAGGACGCCCTTGGTTCCAAGAATGACCCCACCGTCCTCTCTGGACGCCACAGTGTTGGATCCGAAGACCTCAGATCCGAAGACCTCGGATCTGTCTTCAACGCTGAAAGCTGGAACTGACCTGGAAAAGAGAAAGAAAAAACGTAAATACTCCTCCAAGTAGGACAAGGCTGTGCTGGAGAGCCTGATCTCGGCTCCCCCGTCGGTTCCGACAGAGGTGACTGCTCCCGGTTCTTCGGAGAGACATAAGGAGTCGGCAGAACGCCCTCCCTCTAGAACCCCCCCCTTCAAGGGTGACCCAGGAGGAGGAAGTGATCCCGGTCGAAAAGTCCCCCACACCATCGGGTCGGCCTCGATCGGCATCCTGTGAGTCGGGCTCGGTTCGCTTGGTGAGGAGTCGGCGGAGCAGGTCTGAACGCCATTCGGGCACCCCTTATTCCTACCACAGCCGCTCCAGAGACAGCTGAGTTCGAGATAAGCCACCTGCCTCATACTATGAAAGGGAAGGATCCTACTTTTCGGACCGAACGTATAGAAGGGTCTCGCTATCCCCTTCTCCTAGAGCTGGTTCCTACACTGAATATGACCGGACGCCGCGTCTATCGGAAGTGGAGCCTCATCGGATCCGAGCTAGATACAGTGAATCCCCCCTATCGGATTCACCAGAGAGGGAGATTGGGCCTTCGGAAGAGGCGTCGCTCACCAATGATTTTAGGGCCTATAATGAACTTCTTCAAAGGATGGCTAAAGCATTGGACTTGGAAGTTACATCAACAGAGTCCAAGTTCACAGATAAGATCCTGCAACATATCTACTCAGGATCTACTCCCTTGATTGCCTTTTCCTTGATTGAGGGTTTTGCGGATCTCTGGACTAAATTGCAGACCAGACCCGCATCTGCTACAGCCACTAATAGGAAGGTGGAGAACCTTTATAGGACCAAGGATGATGCACATTCTTTCCTGGCAAACCATCCACCTCCATCCTCGCTGGTGACTGAGGAAATGCAGGCACGACAGCAGGGTTCCATGTCTACTCCGGCTGATAAAGACAGAAGGAAAATCGATGCCATGGGCAGGAAATTCTACACTTCAGCCACGTTTCGCATCAAGGTTGTGAATTATGCAGCTATGATGTCAGCCTACCAGCTCTTTTTGTGGAAGAAGATGGCATCCTTCCTCCCAAGGCTTCCCAAGGATCAGCGGACTTTGCTTTGAGTTATACAGGAGGAAACCGTCCGTCTTTCTAGGCACCAGATCAATGCTGGTAGGAGTATGGCTGACACCTCCGCCAGGTCACTTCTTTCAGCAGTGGTGTTACGCCAGTATGCTTGGCTTCGCACGACTGCCCTCCCTGCGGAGACGAGGAACGGTGGAGGACCTACCCTTTGAAGACACCACACTCTTTTCTGAAAAGACTGATGAGTATCTGTCTAAAAAGAGAACTGATCGTCTGACTGTCCGCTCGTATGGGGTCCTTCACCAGTTGCCTCAGCAGTCTTCTCATCCATATTACCGGTCCTTCCAGTGTGGCAGACAATAGCGATACCAACCCTATCAATGGTATGCTTACCAACCTCACAGGAGCTATTAGAGCCCACAGTCTGCTTTTCCTAGATTGAGGCAAGGCCAACGTCCCAAGCCTGGTTCCCAGCAACATCAGGCTAAGGACCAAACCCAGTTGCACAAGCAATTCTCACAATTACAGGGACCTGACCCCACGTTTGGGGACAGGCTTAGTGCATACTGGAGTTCATGGTGTTCAATTTGTTCTGACGTTTGGGTTCTTTCCATAATTCAGTTTGGTTATAAAGTTGAATGTGTTAATTTACCTTATTTACGTCTCCCTGTCTTTTCTTCGGAACCTCCGCAATCTGAGATCCTGGGAGAGCTTTCTGGCCTGTTGCAGAAAGGGGCAATAGAGGAGATCACTAGTGATTTGGCTGGGTTGGGATTCTACTCCAACCTGTTCCTGGTGGAAAAGAAGGATGGTGGGCTTAGGCCTATCCTGGATCTTAGTTTATGAACAAGTTTATATGAATCCGCAAATTTAAGATGGTTACTTTACAAATAGTTTTGACCTTGCTGCCCCTACATTCTTGGTTTGCGGTCCTGGATTTGAAGGACACTTATTTTCATATTGCCATTTTCCCTGACCATAAGAAGTTCCTATGTTTTGTTTATGACCAACGGGTATTTCAATACAAGGTTTTACCGTTTGGTCTGGCCACTGCCCCAAGGGTGTTCACTAAGTGCATGGCAGTGGTGGTGGCTCACTTGCGGCTTCAGGGCTGCTGCATATTCCATATTTGGATGATTGGCTCCTAGTTGGCGACTCTGAAGCAGATGTATCAAATCAAGTGTCTGTTACTCTAGATCTGTGTCTCCAGTTGGGGCTTTTTGTTAATCAAAAAAAGTCAAAGCTGATCCCTGTTTGCTTCATTTAGTTCATAGGAGTAATTCTAGATGGTGTAAGAAATGCTGGTTTCTTACTGGTGGACCGTGCATCTAAGATTAAGAGGCTCATTTCTAACCTTAATAGGTGTCGTTTTCAATCTGGCCGGTTTATCCAGACTCTGTTGGGCTGCATGGCCTCCATGACTGCGGTGGTCCCACTGGCTAGGCTGTTCATGCAGCCACTTCAACTGTGATTCAGTTCGGTCTTTTCTCCAGGCCATGATTCACAGAATAGGAGACTTTCGGTCCCCAGGAGGGTGGTGTCCTCTTTAGACTGGTGATTGGAGGATGCTAACCTGTTTAGGGGAGTGGAATTTGGGCATTGACAAACTCACCTATCGGTCACTTCAGATGCCTCCCTGTTTGGCTTGGGGGCTCATTGTGAAGGGTCTTATGCTCATGGTTTATGGTCTGCGTCAGAACATAAAGAGCATATTAATATTCTGGAGTTGAGAGCAGTTTTATATGCACTGATCTCCTTTTCAGATGCTGTACGGAACAAGTCCGTCCAGATCCTGACGGACAACACGACAGTGATGTTCTATATAAACAAGCAAGGTGGCACGGCGTCTGTTGAGCTATGCACCGAAGCGCTGAAACTGTGGAAGTGGGCCATAGAACACACTGTGTGGCTGCAAGCAGTGCACATTCCGGGGGTGGAGAATTCCATGGCAGATCATCTGAGCACGCTCCACAGGAACAAACACGAATGGTCCCTCCAAGACAAGTATCTCACTCTGATCCTTTCCAGGTGGGGGAGTCCAGAGCTAGACCTCTTTGCGACAGCGTAGAATAGCAAGACTCAGTGTTATTGTTCCAGGGGAGGCGTAGGCCTAGGATCATGTGGGGACACGTTTCAACTAGACTGGTCGGGTCCCCTGTGTTATGCCTTTCCCCCATTCCCGCTTCTAGCCAGGGTCCTCAGCAAGATTCAGAGGGACAAAGTATCTGTCATTCTAGTGGCCCCATACTGACCGAGGCAACCTCGGTTCCACACTCTCTTGCATCTGCAGAGTCAATCAGTCAGTCTCCCGGTGGTTCCAGACCTCCTGTCCTGTGACGGGGTGCTTCACCACGACATCGGGAGACTCAGACTGACAGCTTGGTTGATCAGACAGGATGTGCCTTCTCCTCAGCCGTGACTCACATTTTGCTTAATGCTCGACGTCTGTCTACTCAACAGTCCTATGCTCTTAAGTGGGACAAGTTTTCTGCCTGGTGTCGGCAGAGGGGTTTGGACCTTTTTCTTTCCTCCCTCTCTGACATAGTGGACTTTTTGTGAGAGATTAAACAGGGGGGATTGGCCAACAGTTCAGTTAAAGTTTACTTGGCAGCTATTTCTGCCTTTCACCCACCTGTTGACAAAAAATCTGGTTTTTCACATTACTCTGCAAAATTGTTTTTAAGGGGATTAAATAATCTGTTTCCCCCGGTTCGGGCTCTGGTTCCACAGTGGTCCTTACCACTAGTTCTGACGCATTTGGTGACCAAACCGTTTGAACCTTTGGCCTCCTGTCCCTTGCGTTACTTGTCCATGAAAGTGGCCTTCTTGGTTGCGGTCACTTCGGCTAGGAGGGTGGGGGAATTAGCGGCATTGTCTTGTGAGCCCCCTTATTTGAAATTACATCCCGAAAAGGTTGTTCTTCGAACCAAGATTGAGTTTCTACCGAAGGTGGTGTCTCGTTTTCACCTATCGCAAGAGTTGGTCTTACCAGTTTTCTTCCCTGTCCAGACCTCGGAGGCAGGGAAGGCTCTCCATTCCCTGGATGTCCACAGGGCCATCCTTTTTTACTTAGATAGAGTGAGGTCTTTTAGACTTGAGTCTAATTTATTCATTTGTTTTGTGGGACATAAAAAGGGCAGGAAGGCAACGTCTCAGACTATCTTGAGATGGGTGGTCCAGTCTATATTGACATGTTACACTACTGCTAACCTACCCTGTCCTTTGGAGGTGCATGCCCATTCCACCAGGTCCCAGGCGTCGTCAGCGGCTCTCCTCAAGGGTGTTCCTCTTCACGAAATCTGAAGAGCGGTGACGTGGTCCTCGGCGGATACCTTTGTGAAGCACTACGCGCTGGACATCCTAGATAGAAAGGAGACAGCAGTGGGCACGGCAGTTCTACATTCAATTTTTATGTGATGCTTTTGCGTCACCTCCACCCAGGTATTAAGCTTGGTAATCTTCCCATGTGGGACTGCACAGGAAGACCGTAGATGAAAAACAGTGTTTCACTTACCGTAACTGTTGTTCATCTAGGTCTTCCGTGCAGGCACACATGCCCTCCCTCCTTCTCCGCTGACTCTCTTGGTACTTACCTTGCTGTAGGGCGGCGAAAGAGGACTGTGGGGGGAGCTCCACCTCTTAGGAGCCTTTTCAGCGGGAAAGTGGCCGCATATGCGCGCTGGGAAGCAGGAGCGCCCCCTAGAGGTTTAGAGCTATAAAAATCTCCGGTATCGGCAGGCCTGCACGTGCGCAGTCCCATGTGTGCCTGCACGGAAGACCTAGATGAACAACAGTTACGGTAAGTGAAACACTGTTTTTCTGCTTGTTTTATTCCTAAGATTTTTATATCTGCACTGTTTATATACTTATTGGTGGTATAAGATTGTATAATTTTCAATTTACTGTCTAAATTTTGCATAACTTTTATATTATGCATTTACTTCGCTCTGTTTTTGTCTTTCATTTCTTTAAATAAAATGTTTTTTTTAAAAAAAAAAGCTTATGGCAGGAACACCAACTTTTCTGCAGTTAGGAATATATTAGAGAAATGTTGTATTTAATACTCCCAGAAACAAATAATTTGAGCTATGAGGTATTAAGTTAGCCTTGACAAAATTAATAAAAGGTGTTGTTTTTGTTCTGTTTGCATATTGCAACCCCAAGTGCTTTCAGTAGTCACTTTCTGACAGTGACATATGTTATCCCTAGAATTAGTAAACCTGAATGGTATAGTAACTGATTAAAACAAAGAAAAGAAAGTGCATAATAAATTAATTTGTCATTTCACAGCTATCAGTGAAGGCCAACATCTTGCCTTCTAGCCTTATTTCTGTTTTAATAGTTACCCTGTCTTTCTTATCCTCCCTTATCTTTCTGGATAAAGGAATATATATATATATATATATATATATATATATATATATATATATATATATATATATATATATATATATATATATATATATATATATATATTCTTCATAATTATCTCTTTTTTTAATCTTGAAGTTGTTCACATCTTTAGAAAGCTCATATAAGTTTTGTTTTGAAGGACAGCTCTGCCTGCCAGATATTGTCCAGGGAAGGTATATAATGAAATGTTGTCTACTTGCAGTTCTCATTGCTATTCTTTAGTGATAGTAAGTCTTGTAGGTCATATAAAAGGTCATTGGGAGAGAGCAATAGCAGGGATGGAAGGCAGCCTTAGGTTAGTACTCTCTCTAGAGATTTATATGTCAGCCTTTTATTGCACACTTTCATTAAATGTTACTGGTTTTGCTACATTCTTTGTAAGTACAGAATGAAGGCTCTATATTAATCATGTACTCTGTATGTATGCCTTATGCTGTATGTAACTGTGAAGATGCTTCTGGAAACTGAACTGCTTGTATATGCTTTGCCATATAATAGTTGCTTACTGTTCAGAGCATCACTCCAGTGGAGAAATTATATTAAAATGGGTATGGATAAACAGCATGTTTCAGTGTGTCAGACTATACTGATCTCAATTCTTGCACTAACTGTGATAGTTTTAGAGATTATTGGCTGTATAGTTGATTTTTTTTTAGAATGATGAATAGTTATTTTCTTTTATATGACTACAGAGGGAACCTGTATGAGATTCGCTTGCCTGGCTCGCATGGCAGCTGCTGCTGTAGTGGCAGAAGGCCATGGTGGCAGCTCCTGCTTCTCCCTTCCCTGCTCCACTTACAACTCCGCGGCCTTTGCCCACCTGGCTCACTTAGAAATGGGGTGGTGGTTGTAGCTCCCACTTGTCCTTACTCACCCACAGTACCAGCTTCCTGCAGACAGAGGTGGGCTTTCTTGTTTGTTTTTGGCAGTAGATGTGTAAACAACCAGCCTTTTGCCAGAGAAACAGAAGAATGCTACTCCAATCACAATATACCTCCTCCAGTTTCAAGAAGGAAGAGTGAATCATGAATGTTTGGCCAGTACCAACAGAAAAAGTGGTATTCTTAATTTTCTGCATGGAAGTAGCAGTGACTCCAGCTGTCTTCCTTGTTGTATGGTAGGATTTTTTTTAAAAAAACAGTCTTTGTTGCTAACGAGCTGATTTTTATAACCTGCTTTCTTCCTTCATATCTCCCCAGCCCAGATCAAAAGGATTCATTAGTTGTTTATCGTTTTAGTGTTCTATTGCTCACTGACACATATTAAACCAGAAAAAGAATGTGTTTAAAAGCAGTACTTTCACTTCATATTTGAAATTTCATGTTCTCATTCAGTTCATAGACTATCATACAGTGCATGCAAGAAGCAAGCTGCATTGCTTTGATCATACTACTGTCTTGTTTGATTCATGTTTCTATACTATGGAATGGATCAGCAGGAGGCAGGATGCTCTCGGGGGCTTCTAACAGACAAAGCAGGAAGCAAAAAAATGATTTTAGAGACCATTTAAGATCAATCACATTCTTCTATCTTCAAAGTTTTTTTTTTAAATAGAGGCATGTATGGATAGCGTTTGATGCCAGATATGATCATTTCTCCCCAGAGACAAGATTGACCAACACATACAATATTTTTTCTCTCATTTTCTTTCTGCTAAATATCTGTGTACTGAGGGAGAAGAATTAAACAGTTAAGCAGAAGAATTAGCATTTAGAAAATGCAACAAACTTTTAAATAAACCTCCAATTTATACCCTGATATCTTCCATGATATTTTAATGAAATGGTTGTTTTTAAAGAAAGTGCTGTGAATATTTTGCCAATCCCCCCACCCCTACATGCACACAATTTTGGATTATAGTCCCTAAAATATTTTAATGAGATATAAAAAAATGACAATCAGTATATCTCATTCTCAATCAATATATCTAACCCCCCCTGTACAAATGACCTCAGCAAGGCAGTCACAACAGTACTAGCTACTGGACCCTTGGTGCCTGACAGGAAAGGCGAGGGAAAGACTTTTTACCTTTACGGGAAGATTCATTGGGACCAGGCCTGACAGCAACAATCTTATGAATTGGTATCCAGCAATAACTTGTGTGACTCGACTAGGCCTGGCTGCATGCTACTGTCCAACAGCAGCTAGCTCACAACAGCCAATGTGTGTAGTGGTTAGAGTTTCCAACTGAGAGAGACCCAGGTTCAAATTACCACTCTGCTGTGGCAACTCACTGGGTAGCTTTGGGCCAGTCACACACTCTTGGCCTAACCTACTTCAGAGGGTTGTTGTGAAGATAAATGGAAGCTAAGAGAATGATGTAAGCCACTTTGCATTCCCATTGTGAAAAAAGGTGGGGTATAAATGAAGTAAATAAATAATAAAGCTAAAGACGGGGGTGGGGGGAGAGATAAAAGAAAGATTGGTTGGTGAATGGGAAGGGCAGAAGGAAGCAGGGGAAAGGGAAGAATACATGGTGGCTGCCAGGAGAAGAACAAAAGGACAGTGTGTGGGGATGGAGATACAGGGGAACATGAAAGTCTTTGTGGGTCCCTGTTGTTGTTGTTGTTGTTGTTGTTGTTATACATAACTGGACCCAGTGTCCAGCACTGTAGAAATTGACCATCTTTTCTCCAGACAAAGGCTGTTGGAGGGAGGGAAGGGGGGAAAGCTGAAGATGGGGGAGGCTGGTGAGTGGGAAGGAGAGAAGTGTGCAAGAAAAGGGGAGAGGGTTATGAGAACTTTCAGGGAAATTGAGTGAAGAGGAAATGAGCCCCTCTCCCACAAGTTCTTGCACGTCCCTGCTTGTCTCTTATATTAGCATATTATCCATCCATTTGTAGTAAAGTTTAACTTAAATAATGAGACGTAAGGGAGAACTCTTTTTGAATAAAGTTGCAGGCTACACGTTTTTGTGCTTATTGTAGTTTCTTGTGCTTGAAGCCTCTAGAGATGCTCTTTTTTTCCTTGTGGTACAGATGTTTGTCAGGTAACGACCGGAAAAAGTGTTTTATGATTCTTCTGCATTGTGCAGTTGCATCTCTTCCTAGAGCTTTCAGCACTTGGAAAGCAAAAATGTTCCCAAATGTTTCCTATGGAATCCAGAACACTAATTATATATTTTAATGTTCTATTGATTTAGCAACATAATGCAGTCTTTGAAATAAATTTCAGCTAGGTAGCCGTGCTGGTCTGCAGGAGAAAGCAAAATTCAAGTTCAGTAGCACCTTAGAGACCAACAAGATATTCAGGATATAAGCTTTTAAGAGTCAAAGGTAAAAGGTCCACATATATGAAGAAGGGAGCTTTGACTCTCGAAAGCTTATAATCTGAAAATCTTGTTCTGTAAGGTGCTGCTGATCTCAAATCCTGCTGTTCTTTGAAATAAGATAGCACTAAAATTATATCCTATTTATAAATAGTAAGTTACTCTTTTGATCCTATTTGCTTCCCTCTTTGTCATGTAATCAAATTTCGAACCTTATCAACAGAGATATATCCCCCGTCCTTTTCTTAGGTCTGATAAGCATCTACTGAATTTATTTTTGACCATTAAGGTACTTGAGCAGGCTGGTGTGAAATCATAATCAGTTTCAGTATGTTAGAATAATGTGGAATAATATGGAATTGCATATAGCTTCAGAATAATATGGAATTGCGTATTACTTCAAAGAGAATTGCAGTTCTGCTAGCAACCACTGGCATCATGGCAGTAATAAATAAAATCATTTCCCTGTCTAATAAGTGCTACCATTTAGATCTTGTCCACTCAGGAGTGGGCATGTGGAGTACATTCTTTTTTACACTTTTTATTTGTAGCATAACCTGTCTTTATAGTATTACTATAGTATATAACATAGTAATATTTAAACATAGTAATATTTAAAAGAAATTAAACCCATTTTTACAGATGGTGAATCATCCTCATTTTCTGTGCATGGATTTATATCACACTACTTCTTTAATGCATTAACTCGCTAATATACTTGTAAGTAAATTCTTCCTATCAGATTCATTAAATGAAATTATTACTTTCAAGAAACTGAATTTTCTTTGTCCTATCCATCCTCCCACTAGTGATAGTAGAATGTTGTTATTCTTCCTTTGCTTTTTAACTAGTATTTTCAAACAAGTTATTCTATTAAATTATCTATTAACTGCACAAATAGTTTACTTTTACTCATTGTCTGTTTAGACAGAGATTTTGTGCGGACCTGTTTTTACAAAAGTAGAAATAAATAATTCCTTTTGTCAAGAGCAAGCAATTATTAATGATATTACAGAGCAACTGTGTCTGGACATGTAAGAAAAAGTGTCCTGCCTTTAGTTAGACAGATGACAAGTGTCAAGTGCCAAAATATGAAAATGGTGTTACATATCTGAATGTCAGGAGAAATTACTGGAGAAAATGAACGATTTGTTAAAATAAAAAGTAAAGGCAAGATATTGAGTTCTAAATGATGTGATCATGTTATCAAAAAGTTGATAAACCTTTCCTTTGTTCAGATCCTAGCCCCAATCATATCTCAATATCATATCATAACTAGGAATATTGATGGAAATTTGAGGCAACTATAATTGGAAATCACAAATGATGTTCAAATTACCCCAGTTATCAAAACTTCCAGTCTTTTGGCGCTCTTTCATTATTGTGTCTGAACACTCAGCAATGATGCACACAAAGACTTTTCAAAACTGAATATTGACATACGTCTGTGACCTTTGATTTCAGCTGTTGTACTTATGAGCTTTGGTTTCAAGTATCAAATTGTGCTATAAGTGGCAATGTGGGGAAACAGACTCACAAGCACTCATTTCTGCCTATTGCAGGCGTAAAGAAATTATTCAGCCATCTTTGGTCTCCTCTCCAGCACAGTCAGGCTCCTCTTCTCCACTCCCTAGTTTGTGTTCTCTCTCTCTCTCTCTCTCTCTCTCTCTCTCTCTCTCTCTCTGTCTTGCTCCCATCATTGTAATATTTTGCATCTAAATAGTTTGGATATTATTTCAGCTTGTTAACATGGGATTAATGTAATAGCTTGTTAATGTGGAGTCTGGTCTGACTGGACAGCAGCTATGCCCTAGGGGCCTAATGGACTGCAGTGAGAGTGGATGGAAGAGGTTTTCAGTGAATGTGGCTAAATCAGGCAAACTGTGTGTGCATCTGACTCTGTATATCTGAGAGAGAAGTTATTCTATTTGGGTCAAGAAAGCTGTGTGGAAAGGCCTGGGTGAATCTATGTCTGCGTGGATGAGAAGACAGTTTATTCTGTTAGTGAAAATCTGTGTGGAAAATCACTCTGTGTAATTTAGTCTGTGAATATACCTTTAGTTTAGTTTATTCAACTTTTACCTCACCATTCCCACAAGCAGGCTCAGGGCAGAGAGGTGGTGGAGAGTGCCCTCAAGTCATAGCTGATTTCTTGTGACCCCTGGCAGTGCTTTCATGGCAAGAGACTAACAGGGGTGGTTTGCCATTGCCTATCTTTGCAACCCTGGTCTTCATCTGAGGTCTCCCATCCAAATACTTACCAAGGCAGGGCAGGAAACAACAATAATAAAATGTAAACTACAGGATAATAACTAGCATACAATAAAACAATACAAGTATACAATAGCACAATCTAAAATACCTAGTTAAACAGTAATAGCCACTTGAATGACAGCTACTAAACACATCCAGACAGGCTATAGATGACAAGACAGATAAGGAACAGCCAAATAAATCCACCAAAAGATCAAGGTGGGGAAAGAAAGAAGAGGAGGCCAAGAGGATGAACTGCCATTGCCTCAGCCATAACTCTGGTGGAACATCACCATTTTACAGGCCCAAATCTCAATTGGGAGAGTGTTCCAACAGGCTGGCACAAAGGCCTAAAAAACTCTGGCTCTGGTTGAGGCCAGGTAAACATCTTTAGGCTCAGGGACAACCAGAAGATGTTGATCAAAGGACTGCAAGGTCCTCCAATGGACATATAGGGAGAGACAGTCCTGCATATACGTTGGTCCGTCCACTTAGGGCTTTAAACGTCAGAACCAAAACCTAGAATTTGATCCAGAATTCAATGGTAAGACACTGAAGCTGATGCAGTACCTGGTGTATATGTGCTTTAATCGGTGTCCCTGTAAGGACATGCTCCACCATCACATGGATCACTGTAGCTAAGTCACAGAAATAGAAGTAGAAGTAGGGGGCAACTGCATAACCTGGCAAAGATGAAAAAAAGCAGATTACAGTTTTCGAATGGATGAGGGCTACAAGCTGAAACTTGTGTTTCCATCTGGCCCCTCCTTTGGTGTGTTACCCACCTTATGAAATCAGCCCGATTCAAATGTTGCTCCCTCTTTCCCTTCCCTTCCCTTCCCTTCCCTTCCCTTCCCTTCCCTTCCCTTCCCTTCCCTTCCCTTCCCTTCCCTTCCCTTCCCTTCCCTTCCCTTCCCTTCCCCCTGTGCACTATTAACAGGGGAAGATGCTAAGGATGAGAACCACCATCTTGGGGAATTCAAGCTGTACATTTTATGTGTATTATGATTGCATGATTTTATTGTGATTTTATATTGTGTTTATGTCTGATATAACCTGCCCTGAGCCTGTTCGCGAGGAGGGCAGGCTAAAAATTGAATATAAGAAGAAGAAGAACAGCAACAACCACAGCAACAACAACTTAATCCCCATAAAATAGAGGTGCTAATGATGGGGTGAGTGTTTGACCCAGAAATGGGATATCTCATGTTCTGGATCTGGATCCCCCAAAGGATCAGGTTTGTAGCTTGGGGTGTTCCTGGATTTGGGCCTTCTGTTGGATAAACAGGTGGCAGTGGTGGCCAGGGGTTTGTTTTACCAGTTTTGGTTGATGAGTCAGCTGCAACTCTTTCTGAGGGAGAGATATTGCCAACATGGTGCATACCAGAGTAACATCTAGATTAGATTACTACAATGTGCTCTATATGTGGCTGCTCTTGAAGCCTGTCTGGAAGCTACAGTTGGTACAGAATGCTGCAGCCAGAATGTTGACTGCAGTGGTCGTAGGGGCCATATTGTTTCAGTCTTGTTCCATCTACACTGGCTCCCAATTTGTTTCTGGGCCCAATTCAAGGTGCTGGTATTAACCCTTAAAGTCCTATATGACTTGGGGTCAGCATACCTTAAGGACTGTCAATTTTGGAAGTTGTACTTTGAATGCCTCTGCCATCTGAAGCTAGTTGTGTGGTGACCCCAAAAAAAAAACCTTCTGGGAAGTGCTAAAACTTTGGAACTCCCTCCTCAGCAAGATTCATCTGTATCCCTCTTTTGTTGTCTTCTGCCGGTTGATAAAGATTTTTTTTTTTGCATATGTCCAATCGTTGTTGGCCTTACTCCTGGGTTTTCTACATGTTTGTATGGTTTTATTGAATTATTATGTATATACTTTAATTTAGATGTTTTTAAATGTTAAAATATTTTCATGTTTTGAGGTTCACCATCTTGGGGACTCTATTTGGGTGGGAAAGCCGTATCAAAATGTTTTAAATAAATAAATAATCTTTCTATTGCAAATAATACTACCTTTTGTTTTAGAATTCCTGTCCTACCTACTGCACAGACACATTCAATATTCCGTGGCTTGGTTCTTGAAAAAATGACCAAGTTGCCCATTTAGCTAGTCCTCTGCTTGAGAAGCCACTTTATAGTCATTCAATGTAGCCAAGGGCAGCTACTGAAATAATTGGCAGGACAAGGTCATTAGGAGACCTTTCTAGACCTCTTACTGAACGTTAGAAGTGTGTTTGTGGCAAGGTACATTAGAAATCAGTAAATTTAGTATTCCAGGGGACAAGTGCTCCCATTCTCCTTTGCAGTCACCCATAGAGTATCCACAGTTTCTTATTGATGATGTTTGATTTGTAGGTAGTATTTAGTTGCAAGAAGAATGTAATAGAAGAGATGTAACAGTAAACTAGTATTTGATGGTTGACAATTCTTAGTATTTCAATTTTAACCTGCCAAAATTAGAAGATGACAACTTTACAGCACTGTAAAGTTTAGAATGCTACATTCAAAACGTGAGTTTGAGTACTGCTTTCAAAATTCATCATTCAGGAAACAGAGTAACAGAATTTTGAAATTTTGAAAATATTAATTTCTGCTCTAACATGGCATTAATACAAATTTCAAAATGGGATTATTCAAATAGCAAGTATGTGAAGTTAATCGCAAGCATTAACACAATAGTTAATAGTGTATTTTTAAAAATCATACATAGTACAATAGACCTGTGACGTTAATTAAGAACATCAAACATAATAGCTTATAGCATATTACATCTATCATTCTTTCAGAAACCGAGAAATCAACTGAATGATTGTTCTTAGAATGCACACGCATTCATCTCTTTACGGAATTAATGAATGGTACCAAATATTTCATTATCTTTTCCAAACCAGGTTAGCAACAGCTGTAACAGCATATTTCAATAGTGTGTGTATTTATTGAAATTTAGAATTTAGTTATGTTTGGAAAAATATATTAGATAAAAGAGAGCACCCCCACCCCCAAATTGGATTGGAAATGTCCTTGAGAAAGTATGAAGTATTTGCCAAATAATTGACAAATAATTCGGATTTGTCAAATCCAATAACAAAGTCAAAGTTTCATTTTCCTTCTCTATCCTTTTTCATCCTTTCCTCTTACATCTCCTAATCCCACTGTCCTTGTGGCATCTGGATATCAAATACTCTGAGAATGTAATTTCCCAGATTGGGTGGTTGTTATCTCAAATACTGTTGGAAAAGTGTTCTGCAAAGGAGTATCAAAGAGCCATAAACCACCTCACGATAAGTAGGGAGGAGGAAGGAATTGAGAAAGGCAATGAATTGGAGTTCTTCTTTGAATGTCATTACAAGCCACTCCTCAGGTCTTGGCTAAAGATTGGCTTGCACACTTTAATCTTATCTTTGGGATGGATCCCTTATACCTTTGCTTCTGTAAATGGGTCTTTTCTTACTGATGTATCTACCTTGCCCAAGTACCACAGTATCAGTTCCTGAGATCAAAGACCTGATTGCCTTCCTTACTCCTTTTCTGAGGCAAGATGCCAAGGAGGACATGATTCGTCAAGAACTATTTAAATATTTCCCTGACTGATGGACTCCCAAATTTTGCTAAGCTGTTTACTCAAATCAACACCAGGGTTCTATTCCCACAAACATTATAAGCCACTGTTCGTATTATCAGCATCAGGGAATTTTCAGTTGCATATCTATTTCAAATTTCTAGTAATCTGTACAAGTTTTTTAAAAGCTGCCTGAAAAAAAAGGAGAAACCCCCCCACAAAAATCCTTGAATCACTGATTCATTTCTGTAGGAATAGACTACTATGTGCCTGATTTTCCTCCTGTAAAA
Source organism: Eublepharis macularius (assembly GCF_028583425.1). Lineage (NCBI taxonomy): Eukaryota > Metazoa > Chordata > Lepidosauria > Squamata > Eublepharidae > Eublepharis > Eublepharis macularius. The sequence continues at coordinate 125,111,494 of NC_072792.1, forward strand.
ATGTAAATGAAAGTTTAAGATAAAAATTAATTATAAAACATTCAGTACGCTCAAAAGATAATTTCCAATATAGCAATACCCAATGCAGGGGGAGGAGGACTGCGAAGTCCCCCTACTCCCCAGGCCTGGTACTTACCTGCTCTTCATTGGCCATATGCACAGGAAGGGCACACACATGTGCTCCCATCCCATCCCATGGGCAGGCCGTGGGCCGTCCTCAGAGTGCTCACATGCTCTGCAGGGGCACAATCTGGGCCAATTCAGGATGGATCCAAACCAATTTGGACTGGATCTGGGCCAATTTGGGCCTGATTGGGGCTGCTGTGGAATGCAGGCTTGCTGCTGCGCTCTGCAGAGGCCCAATCTGGGCCAATCTGGGCCTGGGAGTGTGGCATACATCCTGGGAATGCACTCCAGAAGGCACATTCCCCCTCGTCTTCCAAGTAAGTGGGGGCAAGAGGTGGAGTGTGGGAGTGGGGGATCAGGTACTGGAAGCAATTTTTGAATGGAGGAGGGCTAGCAAGCTGAAGCTTGTGTTGTGTTACTGTCCGGTGCCAGGGCCAGACTTAGGGAACGCCCCAGGGACACCCACCCCAGGAACTAGGCTTGCAGCCCCCCAGCCCAGCCCTACCACCCATAACACTCACCCAACCAGGAGAGGACAGACGTCAGAGACACCAGCAAGGGCCCACAATGCCAAAGAAGCCCCAGGTGCAGAAAGTTCAGGAAAAGCCCCATGTGCAAGAAGCTCAGGCAAAGCCTCAACAACAGGAGGCAGGCTAGGTGAAGCCTCCTGGGTCCTAATGAGTACCAGTTACCCCGTCAGGGCTCCAGGGCAGCCTTTTCCCTCAGGCAAGGGGAAGAACAACAGGCCAGCCAGGAGGAGGAGAGACAGAGGGCAGAGGCAGCCAGCCAGCACCAACTCAAGCAGCAGGCCAAAGGCGGTAGAGGAGGCACTAGGCCACACTACCCCCCAGAGGCTGGCAGGAGAGGTGCAGCAGCAGAGCAAACCAACAGGCAGGCTAGAAGGGGCAGGGAGTCGCCTGGAAGAGCCAGCAGCAGAGCAGCAACAGGTGTGGCTGCCTAAGGCAGTCCAGGCCGCAGCTAGGTTGTTGGGGGTGGGGCTAGGAGGTGGAGGCTGGGATTGGTGAAGGGATAAAAGGGGAGTCCCTCCTACAAGGAGGGGGTGGAGAGTAAGGAGTCAGAGGAAGAGTGTGGAGAGACGAGGAAGAGACAGGAGTACCTTGGGAAGGCAGGGACTGCAGTTAAAGGGGCAGTGGCTGACCCCAAACCGAGGGGCGCTACCAACCCAGAGGGGAGAGCGTCACAGTTACCATCTCCCCCCCCCCATCTGACTGTGTTACCATCTGGCTCACCTTATGAAATCAGCCCAGTTCAAATGTTGCTCCCTCCTTTTCTTCCTTCCTCCTGTGCACTATTAACAGGGGTGAATCCTAAGGATGAGAACTGCCATCTTAGGGATTTCAATCTGAACATCCTCCACAACACTATGAGAAAGGGTCAACATCTGCAAGACAATGACATAGGCTTCACCTACCACCTTCATGAAGCATTTCCTCATTGATGTCGCCTCCAGGAAAGAGGCATCTGTGGGGAAAGTGGTGTTTCAATCATTGTTTCGCTAACAACCCACACCTTCCTCCTGCAGGTAGGTGAACTTGTTATTCTCTGTGTGCGACTGCACAGAGGACACAAAGATGAAAACAGGTTTGCACTTACCTGTAACTGTTATTTTTCAAGTCTCTTCTGTGCAGGCACACGTCCCTCCCCCTTCCTGGCTTTGTGCTGTTGCATCAGCTTGTCTTCTTCATGGCGGCCAAGGGGAGACTGAGGGAGGAGCCCTATCGGTTTGGGCAGGAAAGACTGGCTTGTGCCAAGGGGAGGGGCAAGCACTCAGCGTGCTCAGGAAAGCTCTGGAAAATCTTGTTATACTGAACCTCCATGGCTGGCTTGTGCCTCCACAGTCCCATGTGAGCCTGCACAGAAGACACATGCATGTAATACTCCCCCCCCCCCCAAAACCCTCACTTGAAACTCTAAAAAAGAAGGGGAAAAATTCATTCCCTTATCCTGCCACTCCCTTATCCTGCAACTCAGAGGAGTAGTTTTATTCTTAGGGTAGAGGAGCACAGTGAGGTAATATAGGACACAGAGTAGGATTTAAGTTCCCTCCTCTGGAAGCTCTATTTTCTGTAAAATTACATGAGACTGGGTGTATTTATGGTCTTTTTGGTTTTTAACTGTATTTATATGTTTTAATGCCTATTGAGCATTTTATTGTAACCCGCCCTGAGCCCGTTTGTGGGGAGGGTGGATTATAAATCAAATAAACACATACATACAACTCAGTGGGTTGCCCTCAGAGAAAATGGTCACGTAGCTGGTGGCCCCACCCCCTGATCTTCAGACAGAGCGGAGTTTAGATTGCCCTCCACACCAGCGGCATGGAGGACAATCTAAACTCCTCTCTGTCTGGAGATCAGGGGGCGGGGCCACCAGCCATGTGACCATTTTCAAGAGGTTCCGGAAACTCCATTCCCCTGCATTCCCCCTGAAAAAAAGCCCTGGTCAAACATGTAAATTTATGTGTATATTTATTTCATTTTTACTACGTTGTGTTGAATCTGAATGTTTAGAAAACTGTTAAGTTTTAAAAAAGAGGTTATCCCACAATAAATGTTGGTCTGCCTCCCACTCCCACCCCTTGCTATTATTTTGACGATTGTGGGAAGCGTTGGGGTGAGTATATGAAAAGAAATATGCACCAAGACCTAATATTTAAAGAAATATTAGTTCCTAATATTTTATTTAATATTGTAGGGTGCTCCAAAATATTTTACGGTTCCACAAGAAGAAGCTTGAAATGTGATAGCGGTTTGTTTGAAATGTATAGGAGTAAATAAGTTTCAGATTGTGGTGTTTGTCAGTACAAACTTCCCACCATGGCCATTCAGAGCAAACATAACAGGAATGCATTTCATTGATTTTCTGACTTGTTTATCTAATGCACAATGTTCTTAACAGGTTAAAAATAGAGCAAATACCTGTGTGTATCTTTTTTGATTAATAGGATCTTTTGTAGAAATTTAATAACCTCAAACATAAAATATTGATCCTGTTGTACCGACTCTCATAAATTCCTTTAAGATTGTAACATATATTTTTGCTGTTGTTGCTGGTGTATGGAAATAAAAACACAAGCTTTGAATCTGATATCCAAGATATAACAAAGGACAATGCACATTTCCAAACCCTGAAGGTCAGCAACTGTGATATTATTTATTGCACTACCCAACTATGAATGATCAGCATGGCAAAAGAGTATAATCCTAGGCAGAGGAGAAAACAATTCATGAATTATTAGATTCTGTACACACTAGTAACTGACAGTTTGCCATAAGAAATAAAGTAGGTTGCCTACTTATAGCAAATGGACTGACACCAAAGCTATAAGAAAATAATATAAAACCTTGAGTTGTCTGTATCGCACATAATACAAAAGTGTTATGCGGCACGAATACAAAACAAGATAATGTTGAACTGTACACAAAGTGCCAGTGTCACTACTGTTTTGCTGCTGTGACCTTGAAATACGCAATTTTATCTACTATAGAAAAAAGAAGTGGGGTTAAGAAAGACCAGAGATCTGTGAGGCTTTTTTTTACATTAACAGTAGAGACACCATGTTTTCAGTGTGTCCTCATAATATGATTAGAATTACAGTACAAATTGTAACGTTTCATGTGTGTGTGCATTTGATAGAACTGAATAGTAACACTAATGTAATAAGAGCAAAAGTCTGTGTGTGTGCAGTACAAGAACCTTGCAGTGGCTGCGTCTCTGACAACCCCCACCCCACACACATGCCAACCATTCTCAATCTTGGGAATTTATTCCTGGGGTTGTGGGTCTTGAGTGGACCATGTGGGTCAGGAGGCTGCAGTAGGAAGCAGGTAAAACTCTCCCTTCTTCACATTTCCTCAGTGGAACTGTGTTAATACAATGTGCAGGAAGGAGTACTTTTTTCTCTCTTCACTGCAGCCTCCTGACACACATGACTATCACTTCCAACTGTTATGAGGTCAGAAATAGCTGCTGGGGAAGGGGAATGCCAGAGATTGGCAAGTATCAGCAATTTCTGCTGATGATGGATCATAGAATCCAACAAATTATAAAATCCTCTAAACTTACATATAAATATATTAGACATGTTACAGGAGTCCAGTAATGTTCCTGTTTTACTGTGACCCTCTTTTTCAGGCATTTTCATTTAAAAACTTTGGAGATATGAAGTTTCTTTATCATTGTATATTTGGTAACATCAGAATATTTTATTTATACATACATAAATACATACATACATACCATGCCTTTATCCCCAGTGGAGACCCAAAGCAGTTTGCATAGTTCTCCTGTTCTCCATTTGATCCTCACAACAATCCTGTGAAGTAGGTCAGGCTGAGAGTGTGCTACTGGCCCAGGGTCACCTAGCTAGCTTCTATGGGTGTGCAGGGATGTCAGCTCTCAGTAATATCAGTTACTTTTACTAGTGTAGGGAGTAAAGTGGTGGTTTCCAATGGGAGAGTGGAATTTAGCAAAATTGTCCCATTTTATTTATGTTTGTTTTATTGTTTATTTTTTTAATTTGGTATGTGCACACATGGATGAGCATACACACAAATACACTGGGGAAAGAGTGAGTGAATCCTAGTGAGGGCACTGTATTTTGTAAATGAAGTGATATCCTCGTGTTGTATCAGAGAGGATGCATTTTTGAGCTGGAGGATGTGTATGAGTATGTTGGGGGAAAACCTGCAGCTGAAAAACTCATACACCCTCTTAAAAACATCAAAGCAACCACGCTGGTTCATATCAGTGATCCATCTTAAAGCAGGACCTATTTCATACTGTGATCAACCTGTTGCTTCTAGATGATCTAGAAGCAGGACATGGACGCAAAAATTCTCAGCCTGTTTTCAGCACTGGAGAGAGTTACTGCCTCTGAACATGAATGTTCTGTTTAGCCAGTGTGTTGAATAGCCATTAATAACCCTATCCTCCATCAGCGTGTCTAGTCCCTTCCTAACGACAATTACATTAGTGGCCATCACTCTGCCCTATGGCAGTGGATTCCACAAGTTTTTGAGATAAATACTTTAGTTTCAGAATTTACTTCTATTAACTTATTGGCATGCTCAGAAGTTCTAGTATTATGGAAGAAGGAAGGGGAAAAATGTAACTACTTTCTTCCTCCCCCATACATATTTGTATGTATCATGTTACTTGTTATCCGTCTTTTCTTTAAACTAAATTGCTTCTTGACCATATGGGTAAGACCAAGGATGTAAACTAAAAAGTCACAAACTTGTGTTTTCAACATAAGGTTTTTTAAAGTAAATGCCTTTCTTTGGCTGAATAACCCTCATTTCCTAACAAAAGAATCCTAAAGGTTGCTGTACCGAGGCAGCCAGCTTCCAGAGTACTTGCAGCACTGCTTGGCAGCTCCCTAAAGGGTTTGTTCAGAGGCCAGGAGTGGTCAAAATACCTGGAAAGGGAGCATTTGGGCCACAGAGCCATGCTGGCATACCTAGGAACAACTCTGTCACGCTCCAAAGGTGTCATGGGGGTGCAACAGCATGGCATTGACATACAGGGCAGAAAAAGGAGGTGGGGGCAAGCACTACGGGAACCCCAGGACCTTGTAATGCACTCTGCCCTCTCTCCAAACAAGAGGGATGCCAGGCATTAGAAATAAACCACAGGGCCATGGAATACAGTCCCTGGGAAAGAGGGTAGGTGATGTTGGGGGGGCAGGGGGCTAGGGTACTGGGAGGCCTCCCTACTTGTACCATGCCACTAACTGCTTCAACCTGCCCCTCTTCAGCCTTTTGCTAGGCTGTCCTTTGATGATGTCCCCAACCAGGGGTCTGTCTCATCCACCTTCTGCTAGCACTGTACATTTGGATGACCCAGCAATGCTGGAAGAGATGCCATGCCAAATGGTACCAGGAGCATATCAGCACCCACCAACTCCCCAACAGCACCTGCCTGCACTGGTTCCCTCTGGATAGGGCAGCCATCCAAGCTCTCTGTAAGAAGCTTGGAACAGATCTCCGGGGCCAGACTCCCACCCCCAGAGCCATCCCCATCCTGCAAAGGGTGCTGTTGTCCCTCCATTTACTAGCCACAGAATCTTTCCAAGGGCCCATGGCTGAGGTCCTAGAGGCATCCCAGTCACAAGTGAGCTGGTCCCACCACAGTTTTCTGTATGCCATCTGGCATACATCTGGGGTACCTGCAGGAGCACATGTACTTTTCCATAGGAGGCTGAGCTGGCAAACATCCATGTTGGATTTACCTCCTTTTCAGGCTTCCCATATACAGAGGGGAGTGTGGACTTGCACACACATCACCCTAATTCCCCCTCTCAGGACAAGTCTTAAGTCTACCACAACTGGCACCGGTTCCACAGCCTGAATATGCACATCACCTGTGACCATCAGCATCTTCATGGACCTTGTGACCAAGTTCCTGAGCAGATTGCACAATGTACAGATCTTTACCACATCTGGCTTCTGTTGCCTGTTGACTGCAAGACCAGAGGGCAAGGGCTGGATGCTGGGTCAGTTGCCCTTTTTAAGTAGCAGGGGGACCCCCTTATTGCCATCTGTGCTATGCTCCATAATGTGGCTATCCAGCAACAGCTCCTCCTGCTAAAGCTAAGAGAGGTGACAGAAGACCCCTGGGTCAGGGACCTCTGCAGAAGGTGTTGGTGGCAGGTTAGAATGTCAGGAGTACTGCTGAACACAAGCAGGTATGGGAACAAACATGGCACTGGACTTCTGAGCTGCTGTGGCCCCCAGAGTGGTTAGAAGTGTGGCCAAGGAGTGTTTTGTGGCTGTGTTCCCCCGTGATGATACCACCCCCTCTTGTTGATGCTTCCCCATCCCAGCTGACAAATTCCTCCTCTCTCTGGTTGAATCCATTTGCTAACATTAACGAGGCATTCTATGATGGTCTTCACAGTGAAGTTTGCTGCATATGCATGTGTGAGACAGCTAATCCATGGTAATGTCAGGTAAATCAGGAGGTTTAGGGGGGTAGCCTCAGTAGCCCACAGACTGGAGTGACCTTATAGAATGGCACAGCAGGGTCCGTGCCTAGATCCAGGCATGGGAGAGGTAAGAGGTAGGCTACAGCCCTAGTGCAGACATGCCAGGCTCATAAAATGGGGAGGGATTAGCCAATTGGCCATTGTGCTGATCTATAAATTTGACAGGGACGGTACTCCACAATGTCTTCATGTTTGGAACTCCTTTCCATCCACCAAGGTATTCCTGATCCTGCACTGCTGAACTGCATGTCTTATCAGACACTAGCAGAGTTCCAGAGACCTCCCCCATGCAGCAAAGCCCACACTCAAACCACCCACAGCTTGTTCACTATTTACTCTGTGCACAGTGTGCAGCTAAGTGTGTGTGTGGGGACTGGGACCAAACCATAGGCTTAGCCTCCAAGGTTTCTGTGGACCCCTGCAATGTTTTGCTGCTGAAGGAACCAGAAGCCTTTTGGTTCTAGGTACACCAACCGCAGTGATCCCAGTATTGCATTCCCTAAGTGAAGGGGCACCCCTAAGGGGAAGTGACTGATAAGGTGGGGGTGGGGCAGGGAGGAGCATGTAGCTGTCCTCATACACTCTCAAACACAGAAACAGGAACAGAATTGTTGAACACCCCAGGATTTCTTGAACAGCAAATTATGGATGGGTCCAGTCAGTTGGGTGTCTAACTCCCTCTGTGCAGTGTAACATCTCTGTGGTTTTGTGAGGTGCTCCCAGAGTCCTGATGGAGACAGGCTGCGCCATCCTTAGTTCTGTATGTATGTGGCTGAGGTGACCTTGCTGGTTAGGAAGCTCAGCAGGACAAGATCCTCTGGTAGCCAGACTGGAACTGGTGACCTTGCAGAGCAGCAGTACCTGAAATGATTATGCTCTCAGGCCTCTCTGCAGTTTCAACACCCAAAATGGAAACACATGCAGCATTGGCCAGATCACAGATGCCAGGCCAGCCATGGCCATGCCTGTAGTACCCTGGGAGGGTCTGCAGTTCCACCTCCATGGAGGCATTTGCCTGGAGACCTTCTGGGACGCATACTATTGTCATCTGGTAGATACTTATAATACCATGAGTAAGTGCTCTGCAAGTGCAGCTGATCGATCCGTTGCTTTTGCTGAATAGGGTTCTGATCTTGTAAGGAAATAAGTACGCGACTGCAAATATCCCCACTCCCTCATTGGCAGCAGTGTCGGCAACACTTTCCAGGAATATGCCAAGTTGCATGACATGGGGTATAGTGCTGGGAGAGGCTGGTTCAAGCTACACACGCTGGCCTTGTCTGTGTGGGGGGCAGAACATTGTGAGGGTGGCGCTCGGCCTCATATAAGTGGATTGGGGAAGGTAGATGAAGGCTCCTGTGCCAGGGTGGCTGGATTCTCTCCCCTACTTACCTGTCAGTTCATGGTCATCCCTTCAAGTTAAGCCTCCAGAGATGGGGAACCTATTCTTCACCGTATGGCTCCCTAAACGCTTTTACACACAAACCCCAGGATTGTGCCATGACTTTCTGTCACTAATGTGCATAATATTCTGTTAATACGAACTCTCACCTGACAGCCTTCTTTAAATTTGTCACTAGAACTAAATTATGTATGTATGTATGTATGTATGTATGTATGTATGTATGTATGTATGTATGTATGTATGTATGTATGTATGTATGTATAAAAATAATATCTGAATCAGTGTAATGTGTCTCTGAATTATACATTTACCAGTTTTTTTTTCACTTTACTGTTTCCTTCTGAGTTCCCTTCTGATTGTTAATAAATAGTCTAATCTTCTGTGGGTAATTTCAGGAAGATAGTGAAGAAATATAAAATTCATTTGAGCTGCCTCCTGTTCTATTAAACTATTTATCATTCTGATTTTTATTTAGAGCAAATGGCCTGCTAACACTGATGATGTTCTGATTCCAGAAGTTAGTTAATTTGAGAAAGCTATGCTACTTTAGTAGTATAGGATGTATTCTAGTTTAGGTTGGTTGCTATCTTGCCAAAGCTTTGAAACGGAGAAGCTGCTCTGTCCACATTTCATGATTGTTTCTAGCGTAAATCATTATAATCTACTACTTCACTGACCAGGCTCTGTGTAGATAGCAAAAGCAGCAAAACGAGGACATCTGCAGTCACTCTAGGGGTTTTTATCTACTTGTGGGACTTCCCAGGTATGCAAGGGGTATGTGTGACATTATAAATTAAGTAAAAAAAAAAAAAGGGAGAGACAAAATCACAGTGATGGTGACTAAATATGCTCTAGAAAGGACAAAGTATTGAGAGCAGCTGGTGACAGTTAAACGGGGAAAGGGAGAGTAATTATCTTTCTGAAGTCCTTGGAAGTTTAGAAATTCTTGGAGGAAACCTTTGGGGATGATTACCAAATTACTGTTTTTGATTCCATGTAAATCTTCAACTTGCTCTATTCTAATAATAAATTAAGTGGCCTGTGTTTCTAAAAACTTTCCATACACTTCAGTTTTTTTCTGAAGGAATAGTGATTTCTACTTATTCTCCTTCCTACTGCAGACTAGAGATGGGCACGAACAAAAAAAAATGAACATGATGTTAGTTGTTGTGGGTTTTCCGGGCTGTATTGCCGTGGTCTTGGCATTGTAGTTCCTGACGTTTCGCCAGCAGCTGTGGCTGGCATCTTCAGAGGTGTAGCACCAAAAGACAGAGATCTCTCAGTGTCACAGTGTGGAAAAGATGTAGGTTATTTGTATCTGCTCAGGAGGGGTGGGGTTGAGCTCAGTCATCCTGTAAGAGTTTCCCAGGGTGTGGAATGCTAATGGCGGGAGGCTTCACTGTATCCTGAGGAGGTTCTTTTGCATATGGATTGGTACTTGATGTGCTAATCTTCTCTGCAGGACTATTGTCAGGTGTAGAGTGTTTTGTTAGCCTGGTGTTTTTCAGAACTGGCAACCATGCTCGGTTCATTCTTAAGGTTTCTTCTTTCCTGTTGAAGTTTTGCTTATGCTTGTGAATTTCAATGGCTTCCCTGTGCAGTCTGACAAAGTAGTTGGAAGTGTTGTCCAGTATTTTGGTGTCCTGGAATAAGATACTGTGCCCTGTTTGAGTTAGGCTATGTTCAGCCACTGCTGATTTTTCAGGTTGTCCAAGTCTGCAGTGTCTTTCATGTTCTTTTATTCTTGTCTGGAGAACAACCAGACAAGAATAGTTTTATTCTTTTTATTCTTGTCTGGAGAACAACCATCGTTCTCCGGCCGTGAAAGCCTTCGACAATACAACATGATGTTAGTTGTTGCCATCCACGAACAGGGACTCATGAACTCTTACGAGCATGACTTGTTCACGAACATGTTCGTGGTTGGATGTTCGTAGGGGCCAGCGGGCTCTCCTCCAGCCATCATCCAAGTTTGGTCAAGATCCTTACTACACCACTCCCAGAAACCTGACCTGAGCAGGCACCAGGAAAGGTACCAATAATAAATAATAGCTTGGCCCCAGAGCCTGGCAGCAGCCCTGGAACTTGAATGGGTAGATCCCTATCACACCACACACAAAGAAAAATTCAAGCTCCAATGCACTCTATCAAAATGCCAACATCAGCTGTCTCTCTCCCTCTCCACTGTTTGCAAAGCCAGAGCTGGGAGCCCCCCTCCCCCCTGGTCTTTGCTCCCTTGTAACAAATTTGGAACTCCACACTTGAAAGGAAGACCTGCCTATCAAGCTAAATTGGTCTTAGATTGGGGTTTCCAGGGCAACAGCAGGAGTTTCGACAGAGTTCAGACAATCCCTGCCTAAGTTGCCAAGGGAATTGATTGCAGGTGCTAGATGTCTGGCTTGACAAACGAACGAGGCTTGCAACAACCACCTGTTCGTTTAGAATGGGGCCTCACAAACAGCTTGTTTGTGAACAGCAGATTGGGTTGTTCGTGGCTTTTTTTGTTTGTATTGCTGTTCATGCCCATCTCTACTGCAGACCCTTCCCTACACTATGCTGTTACTGAGGGTCCTCTAAGCCATAGGAACAAAATTTCAGAGGATTTAGCTGCTGTGGGTAGAGCTAATTGGTCAAAATTGCCTGGGACAAATTGATCATTTGCTTGCCTTGTGACTGACCATCACAAATCACCGCTCTATATTCTTCATTCATTTTTGTGTTATCTAGGATTTTATCTTCTGTTTAGTTTTACTTTAAAAAAGAAGTTAATTCTTTTTTCACATTTTAGAACACAGAAACAATCCATTTCCCATGCTTTTGATAAAATCCTTTAAAAAGCCAGTGGCAGAAGAGAACTCAGATCTCTGAAATTAGGTTTCTAGCATGCATATATGTTTTCAGATGGCACAGTGACACAAGAAGCAGCTTTACCTTGTTCATTATATGCTCTGAAATATTTAATTAAAAGGTTTATAAGAAATAATGATAGGTAAACCTGTAGCAGTGCCACCTTCTGAAATCCCCATTATTTGATGAAAGATTTTTCCCTTAAATACTTCCATCATCTTTATTCCACTTTTTTTTCTCTTCAATCTATGATCTCTTTTAATTATCAGGACTATTTCTTTTGTTTCAGAGATATGAAGAAATCTAATTAAAAATGATAGTTTACGATAGATGATTGTCATCATTCATTGATGTGCAAGCTACTATCCCTGTTTTCTATTCCACCTCCACACTCCGAAAACATTTTTTTAGACAGTAATTTATTGAAAAGAAAATTAGATAATCCATTTTAACTTGCTCACTTAATTGCATGTGCAAATGTATGGTGGTTTAAGGGATAGAAACTAAATCTAGAGCAAATAATCATGAACTCTATTTTCAGCTGTCATGTTTTGCAAATTTTATAATGCCCCATTTTCCTTTCTAGCTCTCCTTACATATTCAGAGAAGACTTTTCCAGAGAGTACAGCCTATTACAGAATTCAGGCCCATAGCGTAGATTATAGACTACTCTTGGCTCACAGCACATAGACCATCCAAGCACTGGATGCCAGAAGCAAATACTTGCTTAGATTGCTATAATGAATAATTTCATTGATGTTAGTGGAATTTATTGTTCAGGCACATAAATCCAGTATACCTGGGTAGTAGGAAGTAAGGTGGGACATTTCTTTCTGGGAAAAAAATGTGGAAATTAATTCTTGTTTTGTAGTTTTGAAGAAATCTTTTTAAAAAGATTTTTTTTTCAAAACATTACTACCTGTGACACAAATCACTCACATTGGTAAGCATTTTTGCAGTCTAGTAGACTTTAAAGAATTATTTAAAGGTTGTACTAAATAACTTTCTGCAGGATGCATAAAATAAGCTATTATTCTTTAATTCGAAATTGCAAAAAAGCCGCAATACTTCTGAACAGATCACATAGTTTTAAACCCTATTTCCATGTGAAACAATGTTCAGTTTTTTTCTTTCCTTCTTTCCCGTGTGATTTAATTTCTGAATTCCTTTTCTTTGCAGTAAAATTAATGCAGAAAGGCAGAGAGGAATTACTGAAGATCCTCTTCTTTGTAATGTGAGAATAGCCACACGTGGCTCAGAAAGACTCATCTATAGGGTTCCCAGGTGCCCACCAATGGCAGGCAAACTCCCAGCATTTTGTGCCCCTGCCTGCCAATCTCTGGAGATCAGTAGCAGGTGGCAAGCCATCCAGCAATCACCTGTCACTTTCAGGCAACCTGGGGAAATGTGCTGTGCACAATTTTCAGGGTGCATGTGATGTCATCACTTCTGGAAGTGACATCATCATGACATCAGCCTCAAACAGGCTGACTCTTAAAGAATTGGTCCTGCACGAAGCGTGGGAGCACTCCTGTAGACAGAGAGATGGCATCACTTCCAGAAGTGCCATCATCACACCCAGCCAGGAATGTGGGCATGCTACTGATTAGTATTGCACACACACACACACACGGTTGCCAGGGAGTCCTGCCAACCCTACTCATCTATGATATATATTTAAAATATTTCTTGCTGTGTGTATATATTGCTGTAATCTGATACAACCTGTGTATATGTTGCTGAAATCTGATACATGTTCATATATGTATATGAATATGTATTCATGCTACAAAGATAAAATTCTCCCTAGCAAGTCTTAAAGAAATGAGTAGAGTCACATTTACATTGGTTTTAGGGAGTAAAATAAAATTTCTGTGACTTGGCTGCTCAAGACTCGTTCTCACTTCCAGTATCAGTAAATATATCCAAGATCACAGAGAATGCAAAATACTTCATAATTTTTTGCTCCCTTAAGAGCCTACTTCTCACATAACAGCAAGATTACATGAAGAGATGAGTGAAAATATGATTACAGAGAAAATCAATATATATAATTCTCACCATGATCCGATCTGTGGATAGGTAAATCCATTGATCACAGCCACATTGATTGGAGGAAGATTTTTGTCCAAACCTGAGCAATAACCCAAGTTTACAGAAAAATCTGAAACCTTAAAAACAGATTCCCCCCCCCCCAAAAACCCAAAGAGCAGTTGCCCATGCTTGTGCAAAGAACTGTCCTCAGAGAGCTTCTATTTTCCCATCAGCTGCTGAGGTGGCCACAGTGGAAGCACGTGGGCTCGACAGGTGAAACTCCAATGTGCCCAATGCTGCTGAAACACATGGTGAGGTGGTAGTGCTGGAGGCAGGTGGGTGGTTGAGTAGGAGGGGGAGCTTATGCCACCCCCGTACTTCTCCTACTGCTGAAACGGCCACTGTGTTGGGTGGCCAGAACATTGGAGAGGGGGATGGCTGGACAGGCAAGCTAAATCCCCTTTCACTGCTGCCTCAGAGGATGGCTGAGTATGAGCAGGAGTTTATGTCTCCGTATCTCCCTTTTGCCACCACCACAGCATGACACACACTTCTGAGCAACTGGGCAGGGAGGACATGTGGTTGGGTGGCCAGAACAGCAGAGGGGGATGGCCAGGCAAGCAGGCAAAGTGATGGGGATTGGGTGGGCGTGTCTTGGAGGTAGGAGGAGAGAGAGGAAGAGTGACAGAGAAAGTGGAGACAGAAAGAGAGGAGGCATGCATGACCAAGGGTTGGGGAGTCAGAGAAAGAGAGGAAGTGTGACTGAGAAGAACGGGTAGAGAAACAGAAAGAGAGAGGGGATATGAGTGACAGAGAAGGGGTGGGGAGGAGAGGAAGGAAATGCTGGGGGAGTTGGATTCCCCCTTCCTGCAAATCCTTTGTGGGTCCCCGCTTGCTATTTATATTTATTTAGACCATTTTTATCCTCCCCATACTCCAGTGAGCTGAAGTTGGCGTACATACCTCTCCTATTTTATCCTACAATAATTGAGTGAGGTATGTAGTATCCCCTGAGGCAGGGTGGATTAGGGTGAACGAACCTATCCTGCTTCCAATTCACCCATAAGGTTTACTCTGTAGCCAACATATAAGCAACAATTATAGCTTTAACATCAAGTCGTCTTATTGTTTCCAACATAAAGAGAACAGTTAATACCAAAACACTGAGCAACAACAATCTTAATACCAAAACACTGAGATCCCTCCTATTCTCCTTGAGAGGGGATCAGAAACATAAGGGTTCACTTAAAGTTACATTCATGCACATATATCCAAGGTAGGTTAGATTGAATAAAAATGATTGATCCAAGGTCACCCAGTAAGTGCCATGGCTGAATGGGGATTCAAGCTTGAGATTATATCCAAATACTTTTTAAGGTGATGTCTTAAGAAGGAAAGGGATGATTAGATAGGTATCACAAGCCATCATCAGTCTATGTGAGAAATTAAATGTGTAGTCAATGCAATTTCCCTTCCCGATGGCTCAAAATCTCATGTGCATGATTTTTGTGGGGGTTTTTTTGTGTGTCCTATTTTTAATTGGTAACCAATTGACTATGCATTTGCCTTTTTCAGGTCTGGTACACCTTCACAAATCCATGAATTTTCATAAGGCTCATGATGACAGGCCATTACTTTTTTTTTTTTAAGAAATTGTTTTATTTTCTTTAAACTTTATCAATTTTGTTTTATATATTTTGTCATTTTGTTGCAAATCTAATAATATGATTAGAATTGTTCAATAATCGTCCGTCTCAGGGTTTCACTCATTTTTGATTCATTGTGCCTATTATTAAACCCAGCTGTTGATGTTTTGAATAAACATATTTCTGAATTACTTCTATATTGTATTCTGTAATAACCCCACTTTTGAATTATCATGGGTTGCTCCCAATGCACTTTTAGATAATTAAAGCCTCTTTTTATTTCTGTCCAAGCTGCCTGTTTTATTTCCCAGAACACAAGGATGTGATTTCATCTATGTTGCTCTTGGGGTCTAAAGTTGATAATCATTTTTCTACATCTGCCCTAATCAGTGTCTCCTTGCAATATAAGTTTCACATCTTTTATCCCTTGACTTATTTCATTAGCATTAACATTTTCAGTCATGAGTTATCTTCCTTTTTCTGTGGGATATCCCCCATTGTATTCTTATACAGAGCACACATTTCCTTCCAATTTGTCTTAATATTTCTAGCACACATTAACAATTTTCACCTTCATGATTTGTTTACAATTATTATTTGCATAATAATATGGCCGTAAAGATCTAAAGACATCCTGAAATACCAAATAAATGTCTGCTAGCTTAACATCAGGAACAGCTTTACAAAGTCATAAGATAATTGTTTATCAGTAACCCTTCAGATTTTATCAGTCAAAGAAGAGCCTGCTTTGACGATATTTTAGGTCTTGTATCCATTTGTTCTCCTCAACAACATTTCCATTTCCTTCCATGTAGGTAGAGCCACAGTTCTTTTCTTGTATCTTTTCTTTTCTTGGAACCAAAATTAGGTAGAAAGACACTATAATTTCAGTATCCTAAAGAATAAATCTTTGAAATTGATTCTACTTTGCCTCTTATAAAGAATCCTACTTACTTTTTAGCCCTTAAAAATTACCCAAGTATGTGTTTTTGGTTCTGAGAATATGGCAATAAGGCTTTGCTGCCGTTTAGTGTATATTTATTATATCATATTTCAGAAAATATATATCCTGAATTTCCGCTCAAATGAGTGATCAAAGTATATTACAGTACGTAACTAAAATAAAATAGCTGAAATATCAAAAACTAACACAAAAAACCCCTGCACCACCCTTATTTAAACACTTTCAGAGGCCTTCCAACACTTTCCAATTCCACTCACAACAGTTATGATTTCAAGCCCTCCTAAGATGAGGTCAATGTAGATATATTAACTTAACCAATCATTTTCACTGAATCATTTTCTGTTATGTGCCACCCAAATAGATTTTTTTTTTAAAAAAATTAAACATTTACTTACTATATATGACAATTTATCATAGATTTCCCTTATGAAATAACATATTCCTGTATAATAATACAATTCATAGTTTCCTTTCTGATCAAAAAGTCAGCTCTAAGATGATAAATCTATCCATTTCTTTTTATTAGAGTCTCCCCCCCTGCCCAGAAATGGGCAATTACTAAATGAGCTGAAGCAATTCCATTTAACATTAAATCATGCAAACTTTTAGACGTCTCTGTGATTCAATAGACACAATTCTGGTACACAAAAATAAGTTGAAAACATATACCAGTTGATAATGTTGCTATTAACATTTTTCCTCTAATTAATAGTTCACTGTTATTTCCGCTATATGTGAAAAAACATTGAATTTCCTGCATTGTAATACTTACACTTCATATCTAATGTTCCATATATTTTTGCTCATCTACTAGGGGATAGATGTCATTGGTTAGCCATTTTCATAATATTTTTCCCAAATATTAAGACTAATGGAGAAGGCGGAGTCTTTTTAAACAAAAAAAAATCCATACCAACGTATTAATTTCAGTTTCTAAGCTGTTTAAGCCTTATATATTTTAACAGGCTTACTATATAACTCTATTATTTAAAAATAAATATTGAAGAGAGTATTAAAGCTACAGTTGGTACAGAATTCTGCAGCCAGAATGTTGACTGAAGTGAAGTGTAGGGACAATATCACTCCAGTCTGGTTCCATCTACACTGGCTGATTCCGCGCATATTGGATAATGCACTTCCAATCCTCTTTATAGATCATTTGGAATGGATTTTTTTGTGTGCGGAACAAAAAATCCACCGCAAAGGGTTGATAAAGTGCAACTGTCTCAGTTTGCTTCTAGGCTCAGTTAAATGTGCTTTAAAGCCATATATAGTAAGCAGCATGGTATATAGCCTGATACTGTCAGAAATAGAATGCTAAGGAGACTTCCGGTTTGGGATTCATGGAGGTCTAACGCAGCTCCATTTGCGGAGCTGACCGGATTGCTGTTTTAACCGGCCGGAGGGGTGAAAATAACCCGCGGCCGACTGCTCTCAGGTGGGGAGCAGGCAAAGAACGCTCAAGACCCTAGGGTGAGCTAGATCTCGGACGAGGGGGGGCTCTACACAAGGAGTCTCCCCCCCCGATCCTTGAGGTCCCACCTTGCGACGGGTCGGCTATAATCTCTGCGGCAATTTTGGGGCCAATTCGGCTGGCATAAGACCTACATACCCAAGCTTCGATCGGGGAGGGAAGTCGAGAGGAGAATTTAAGATCGAAACAGCGATTACAACCCGAGAAAGTTGAAGAGAAGGTAAAGATCGCTATCTCTTGAAACGGGACAGATTGACAAAAACAGAGAGGAAAGAAAGTAGATTTTTAAACTGCAACAGATTAGTGAAAAGGAGGTGAAGACTCGGCAGGAGTTGTATTTTAAAAGAGACTAAGTTTAAAGAAGTTATTACAAAAATCGGACTATTGTTTTGAATACCTGTGGTTTTGGAGCTGTGGGAAAAAGACACCATCGCGAGACCTGCTGTGGGAAGACGGGAGACAGGAAGTGCGTAACAACAATAGAGTGGCTGGAGGGAAGCGGCCCTTGCCAAGGGACAGGAAGTGGGGAATCGCCATTTTTGAAAGTGGAAGGGTCGTGGCTTCAGCGGAAGAGGAAGTAGGCCATCTTGGATTATAATAACATAGAGAAACCATAGAGAAAAGACGCCCGACATTTTGGATATAAAAAATTAATTTTGGCAAAGATTGGGACATTTGAAAAAAAGGAAAACGTTTAATTATACGCCACGGAGCTGAGGAAGAGAGCAGATTCGTGGGAGCGAGCTAAAGCAAGCCCCACGATGTCGAAAAAAGAGTGGCAATCGGCAATAGAAAATTTGGACAAAAAACTTATAGACATGATGAAAGAACTTAAGGACACGAAATTGGAGCTTATTAAAGAGGTCAAAGAAGTTACACAGACAGTAAAGTCGGAGCTGTCAGAAGTGAAAAAAGGCGTGGAAACGATTAGCAGTGAATTACAAGGAACGAAACAGAGAGTCAAAACAGTAGAAGACGCGATGGAGAATTTAATAGAAATGCAACAAACAGAGATGAGATTGGTAAAGGGGAGGATGTCAGTTGCAGAAACTAAACACATGGAGAAGCAGCTTCGTTTTCGTGGTCTGCCAGAAGTTGAAGGGAAGTCAGCGCAAGAACAGATGACTGAGGTGTTGGCTGAATACCTGGGGAAGGAGGAGGAGGAAATTGTGGCTATCCTAGATGTGGCGTATCGTGTGAACTCGAGAATTGCAACCCAGAGGAAACTACCAAGGGATGTGATCGTGCAGTTTACAACTAGAAATATGAAAGAGAGGATTGTGACAAAACAATTTCAAGATCCATTGGAGATTGATGGCAAGACGATTATTATAATGAAGGAATTGCCCAGATCAGTGTTACTGGACAGGAAAAAATATAGAGTGTTAATTCAGACTTTGAAGGACATGAACATTAGGTACAGATGGGAGTTACCGGAAGGAGTGTCCTTTGAGTTTGGAGGGGCAAAAAAGCGTATCAGATCTGAGCGGGAGATGGAGAGATTTATTAAGGACAATGAAAAAGACTTACCAACAAAACCATGAATATGGAGTGTAAAGTATTATCTTGGAATGTAAATGGACTAAACTCACCGAATAAGAGAAAAAATATTTTTCATTGGCTACTAAAACAAAAATGTGATATTGTTTGTTTGCAGGAGACCCATATTAGAAAACAGGATGTAAAATATTTAAAATCTGGAAAATTGGGCAAAGAATTTGTAGCGGCTTCCAACAAGAAAAAAAGAGGAGTGGTGTTGTATATAAAAGAGGAGCTGCAGCCAAAATTTGTTATGAGAGATGTGGAAGCTAGATTTGTAGCAGTGGAATGTAATTGGAACTTAAAGAGAGTGTTGGTAGTCGGACTTTATGCACCTAACGGTGCAAAGGAAAGCTTCTTTGAGGACTTAAGGAAGCACTTAGACGATCTTGTATATGACCAGATAATTCTTGCTGGAGATTTCAATGGAGTGACAGATTTGGAACTAGACAAAAAGACTACAAAAGCACAAAAGAAAAGAGGACTATTGCCAAAGCTTTTTTTTGAGTTGATTCAACAAGAGACTCTCGAAGACGTATGGAGGAGAGAATATCCTAAAATCAGACAGTTTACTTTTTATTCTGCAAGGCATTTTACATTATCAAGAATTGATATGATCTGGGCCTCAAAGGACTTAGCGTTATGGACTAAGGAGGTAGAAATAATGCCGATGGTAGGCTCAGATCACAACCCAATTATGTGGAAATTTGGAAAAAGGAGAAAAAGGAAAGCCTGGAGAATAAATGAGGACTTGTTACAGGAAAGTGAGAATATGGAAACATTGAGAAGAGAGACTAAGTTTTTTATACAATACAACGTGAATAAAGAAGTACCAACCAGTAAAGTTTGGGACGCGTATAAGGCGGTGGTAAGGGGCATACTAATGGACTTAAATGGTAGAGCAAGGAAAAAGAAAGAGGAGAAAAGACAAGAGATTGAGGAGAAAATAAAGGCCAAAGAAGTACAGTTAAAAAAGAGACCAGGGAAAAAGAAAATACATCAGGAAATCAAAATTCTTCAAGAACAGTTAACAGCAATGAGTAATAAAGAATTGGAGTGGAACCTTAAAAGACTGAATCAAAAAGCTTTTGAGGGTGCTAATAAACCTGGGAAATATTTGGCATGGCAATTAAAGAAGAAAAGGGAAAAGAAAATAATAAATAAAATTTGTGAAGAAAACAAAACGTATTTGGAGCAGACAACCATTAGCAGAGCCTTTTATAAATTTTACGCTAAGCTGTATAATAAAAAAGAAGTAAACAAAGAATCAATAGCATCATATTTGGAGAAAACTAAACTTCCAGAGATCTCGGAAGCTTGGAGAAATAAGTTGAACAGTGAAGTAACTGACGAGGAAATAAGTATGGCAATACAATCCGCAAATCTAGGAAAGGCGCCAGGGCCAGATGGACTTACGGCTAAATTTTATAAGACAATGGCCAACGAACTGGCACCATTCCTAAAAGAGGTGATGAACGGAGTTTTTAGGGATCAAAGAATTCCAGACACTTGGAGCGAAGCGAATATATCATTGATCCCAAAAGAGGGCCAAGATCTGACTAGCGTGAAAAATTACAGGCCTATATCATTACTTAACAATGATTATAAAATTTTTGCAAAGATATTGGCGGAGAGACTGAAGGGGTGGCTCTCGGAAGTTATAGAGGAAGAACAAGCAGGTTTTTTGCCGGACAGACAAATAAGAGACAATTTAAGGACAGTGATCAATGCTATTGAATATTATGACAAGCGTTGTGACAAGGAGGTTGGTTTCTTCTTTGTTGATGCTGAAAAGGCGTTTGACAATTTAAACTGGGACTTTATGTTTGCCACTATGGAAAAGCTACAACTGGGAGAAAGATTCATCAGAGCAATTAAAGAAATATATAGGGACCAGACTGCAGCAATTGTAGTGAATGATGAACTGACCAAGAAATTGACGATTAGTAAAGGAACAAGACAAGGTTGCCCGTTATCTCCATTGTTGTTCATATTAGTATTGGAGATTCTGATGATACAAATACGACAAGACGAGGAAATACGAGGAATAAAAATAAAGGACTATTCATACAAGGTTAGAGCATTTGCAGATGACATAATGTTAATTGTAGAAGATCCATTGGAGAACATGCCAAAAGTGATAGATAAGATTAAGGAGTTTGGTGACTTGGCAGGTTTCTTCATTAATAAAAAGAAGTCAAAGATACTATGTAAAAACATGACTAAGCAGAAACAACAATTGTTAGCGGAAACAACGGACTGTGAAGTAACTAGTAAGGTGAAATATTTGGGAGTTGAGCTGACTGCAAAAAATATAGATTTGTTCAAGAATAATTATGAAAAATTATGGATTCAGATAGAGAGAGACTTGATCAAATGGAATAGACTGAATTTGTCATGGTTGGGCAGGATTGCAGCAGTTAAGATGAATGTGTTACCAAGAGTAATGTTTTTGTTACAGACAATACCAATCATCAGAGACTCTAAACAATTTGAAAAATGGCAGAGGAAAATATCAGATTTTGTTTGGGCAGGCAAGAAGCCTCGAGTGAAAGTAAAAGTTCTACAAGATGCAAAGGAGAGAGGCGGAATGCAACTGCCCAATCTGAGACTTTACCATGATGCAATCTGCCTAGTTTGGCTAAAAGAGTGGATGACATTAAAGAATAAGAAACTATTAGCCCTAGAGGGATATAAAAAAATTTTTGGATGGCACGCATACCTATGGCATGACAAAGTAAAGGTCAACTCGATGTTCCTGCATCGTTTTGTAAGGAGAAGTCTATATACAATCTGGAAGAAGTACAGAACTTACCTACAAGAAGGAACCCCCTTGTGGGTGGTTCCATATGAGGTGATAGATCCGAGAGCTGTGGATAATGAACAACAATGTTTAACGTACAAAGAAATAACTAAGATTGAAGTATCTAAACTTAGAATAAAGACGCAAGAGGAACTATCACCTAACTATGATTGGTTCCAGTATAGACAGATTAGAGACTTATACAACTCGGACTTTGCAAAAGGGGGCATACGAACAGAGAACTCGGAACTAGAGCAGACCCTTCTTAAAGAAGACAAGAAAAGAATATCCAAGGTATACCAAGTACTGTTGAAATGGTATACTGAGGATGAGATAGTTAAAACACAGATGGTGAAATGGGCTATAAATTTCAATAAAGAAATAACAATGGAGGCATGGGAATACTTGTGGAAAACTACAATGAAGACAACGACATGTATTAATATTAAAGAGAACATTTTCAAAATGATCTATCGTTGGTACATGACACCAAAGAAGATTGCGCTAGGGAACTTGAATACTTCTAATAAATGCTGGAAATGTAAGAAACATGAGGGCTCCCTCTATCATATGTGGTGGTCGTGTGAGGTAGCTAGGCAGTTCTGGGGGGAAATAATAAGAGAAATGAGTGAAATTTTACAGTTTCAAATAAATAAGAACCCAGAACTCCTGCTGCTAAACTTGGGAATGGAGGGAATTCCAGCCCATCATAGGACGTTGATTTTTTATATGACTGCAGCAGCTAGACTTTTGTACGCGCAGAAATGGAAAGTACAAGAAGTGCCAACTATTGAAGATTGGATCTACAAATTGCTGTATATGGCTGAAATGGATAAGATGACAAGAAAACTGAGAGATCTGGACTCAGGGCAGTTTAACACAGACTGGGAGAAGCTGAAACAATATCTGGAGAAGAAATGGGAGGTGGGAGGAAAACTGTGGCAGTTTGAGAACTACTGAAGTATAATAAAAGTATAAAAGAGAGGGGTGACTTTACCGGGGGAGGAAGAGAAATGTGAATTTATAAGCAGTTAGATTAATTGATTGAGATATATATAGATATGTATAGGTTAACTGATAGAACATTGATAGAGAATAATTAATGATAAGGTTTAAACATGAGGATTGAGTAAATAACAATATTTTCTTTCTTTGATAAGATTTATATGCACCAAACTGAATGTACAGAAGAGTTAAATTGATTGATTATGCGAGGAGTTATATAGAATTACCATAAAAAGTTGAAATGAGTAATATATAGAAAACAAATCAAATTGTTTGATTTAAATGTGGGAAATTTTTATGGTTTATGATATATAGGTTTATATAGAAATATTCAAAACTGGAAAATGGGATAAATTGTTTATCTAAAGACGTATAGTTTGGGTGTATAATAAGTAAAGGAGTTAAAGATGTACTGCTTAATATAATGGAGAATGTATATCTGTTTTAGACAGAGGAATTTAATAGAAGTAAGGGAAAAGGGACAGAGGGTGGGAAAGCTGTTGGAAGTCAACAAAAGGGGGGGAAAGGGAGGGGGTTAGAAACGAAAAATTAGGGGAAAATTGACTGTAATGTAAAAATAAAAATGTTCTAACCCAATAAAAAATTTTTCAAAAAAAAAAAGAAATAGAATGCTAAGTGTCAGACTGTGGCTAGATAAGGTACTCTCTGCAAGATTCCCTTTAGAAGCAAGAATAAGTCCAATGTCTGGCAAAGGAAGATTTATTGCAGAAAAGGTCCATTATAGTCCACTGTCCTGAATAGGAGACTCAGGATGGTACATGATCATTGTTACCAATGAAGAGCAAGCATAGGATACAGAGTAACAATACCCATCTGGAACAGCCTCCCCCCACAGTTCTCAAAACAACATCTTTCAGTCCTGGGAAGCTGCTCTCCTTCAAGGCCAATGCCTGGTGGAACGGTGTTAGACAAAACAGTCTCCTCTGGTGGGAATGCTGCCTGGGAACTGGTGCACCTGAGGAGAAAATACTTAAACACTAAAAGCATTAGAAAATGGAGTCAGTATAGTTAAGATATATACTGGACCTGACATTTCTGCCCCCCTTAAAATAGATCCCCCCCTGGTTTATATGGGTAGCGGGTATGAAAAGCTTTGGTTAATCTAGGAGCATGAACATGTGCAGAGTTCACCCATTCATCGTAACCAGAATCAAAGTCCTTCCACCTAATGAGGTAAAAAAGCTGATTTCTCTTGATTTTAGAGTCCAGAATTTGTTGTACCTCATAGTGTATTTGGTCGTCAATTAAAGTTGGAATGGGTGGAGCTTTGATATGCCATTTGTTGTCTGTGGGAGCTTTCTTCAAAAGGCTGACATGGAACGTATCATGCACATGGCGAAGGTTCTTGGGCAATGTTACAGCAACAGTCACTTTATTTATTACCTTGCGCACAGGAAAAGGTCCTAAGAATTTCAGAGCGAGTTTGCGGCTTGTCTGAGCTAGCTTTAGGTTCTTTGTGGAAATATACACATGGTCTCCTGGTTGTAATTCCCATTCGGCCACACGATGGCGATCTGCGTACTTTTTGTAATCCAGTTTGGCTTTTTCAAGGTGTTTCTTAATGATAGTCCATTGCTGCACCGCCTCCCCCCACCATGAGGATACATCTGGCAAATTAGAGGAATGGAGAGGGGGTGCGTCCAATGGGAAGGGATTGAAGTGAGTCCCGTATACAATTTTGAAGGGGGCTTCTCCCGTTGAAGCGTGTACACTGTTGTTATAGGAGAATTCGGCTAGAGGGAGAAGGTCCACCCAGTTATCTTGTTGAAAATTGATGTAGCAACGAAGGAACTGTTCTAATATTTGGTTTGTTTTTTCGGATTGCCCGTCGGTTTGTGGGTGGTGGCTTGAACTGATACCTTGTTCAATATTCAACATTTTCAAAAGCTCCCGCCAGAAGTTGGCAACGAACTGTCCGCCGCGATCCGAAATCACCTTGGACGGAAAAGAATGTAATTTTACGATGTGTTTTAGAAACAGATCCGCTAGTTTTCGAGCGGAGGGTATAGCAGTACAGGGGATAAAATGGGCTTGTTTGGAGAACAGATCTACCACAACTAAAATACAATTATGTCCTTTTGAAAGAGGTAGATCAGTGATAAAGTCCATGGAGATTACTTCCCAGGGCCTATTCGGCGTTTCCAATGGTTGCAGGAGACCCAGAGGTTTCCCTTTCCTGGTTTTTGTGCTGAGGCAAATAGGGCAGGAACTAACGTATTGGGAAATGTCTTTGCGCATGCCCGGCCACCAGAATTGTCTTTGAACTAGGTGTAAAGTTTTCAGGTACCCATAATGTCCAGCAGTGGGAGCATCATGACAGCGTTGCAAGACTTCCAGCTTAAGGCTGTCCGGGACATAAAACTTGCTCCCCGCGAGCCAATCCCCCTGTGGGGATTGGGTTAGTTTGTTTCGCGGAGCTTTATTCCCCTCCTTCTCCACTTCAGTTTTAAGTTTCGATTTCCATTCTTGGTCGGCCGGGAGGGGCTGCTTAGCACGGCTGCGAGTAGTCACCACGCCCCCAAGTTGCTTAGGCGAGAAGACCGTGTCGACAGTCTCCGCCCGTTTGCTCTTATGTTGGGGCATGCGCGACAGGGCGTCCGCCAAAAAGTTAGTTTTGCCCGGGAGATAATTGAGGGTGAAGTTGAACTTGGAAAAGAATTCCGCCCACCGCAATTGCTTAGCATTTAGTCTGCTTGGGCTTCGGAGGGCCTCCAAATTTTTATGATCTGTCCAGACCTCAAAAGGGTATCTCGCCCCCTCCAGCCAGTGCCTCCAGTTTGTGAGAGCTGCTTTCACTGCAAAGGCCTCCTTCTCCCACACATTCCAATTCCTTTCTGCCTCTGAGAACTTTCTAGACAAGAATGCACAAGGCCGCAATTTCCCATCCTCCCCCTTCTGCAGCAAAACCCCCCCTATCGCCGTATCGCTGGCGTCGACCTGTACTATGAAGGGGGACTGTTCGTTGGGGTGGGAGAGGATGGGTTCCGTTACAAATTGCTTTTTAAGGCATTCGAAGGCCGTTTGGCAATCGGGGGTCCATTGTAGTTTAGCAGAGGGTTTTCTGGCTTGGTCCCCTTTATCTTTGGTTTTCAGCAATTCTGTTAAGGGGAGTGTGATTTGGGCGAAATTTGCTATGAAGTCTCTATAGAAGTTGGCAAAACCCAGGAAGGATTGCAGTTCTTTGCGGGTGGTGGGTGTTTGCCAATCCTGGATCGCCTGTATTTTGGCTGGATCCATTTTCAACCCCTCTTGTGAGATACAGTACCCAAGGTAAGTGAGTTCGGTTTTATGGAATTCACATTTGGACAATTTGATGGGCAGTTTATTCTTCATTAAGGTAGCCAGGACCTTTTGTACCATTTGAACATGTTCTTCCTCGGTGTCAGAATAAATTAAAACATCATCAAGGTACACCACCACCCCTTTGTACAGAAATTCATGTAAAACTTCGTTTATCATGGACATGAATACAGACGGGGCTCCCGTCAATCCAAAAGGCATAACTAAGTATTCATATTGTCCGAGGGGCGTATTAAACGCGGTTTTCCACTCATCCCCTGCCTTTATACGAACGTGGAAGTAGGCATCTTTTAGATCTAATTTCGTAAAGATCTTACCTTGGGCCACGACGTTGAGAAGGTCTCGGATGAGCGGTATAGGATAGGCGTTGTTGGTGGACACTGCATTTAGTCCTCGGAAATCCGTGCACAGTCTGAGTCCCCCATCCTTCTTTTTCACGAAGAGAACTGGAGCGGCGTGGGAGCTAGAGGCTGGGCGGATGAACCCTCGTTGGAGGTTGGTGTCGATGAATTTCCGGAGTTCTTCACGTTCATGGAGACTCATGGGATAGAGTCGTCCTTTAGGCAATGAGGCTCCGGGTAAAATTTCCACCGCACAGTCCGTTCGTCGGTGCGGGGGTAGAGTATCAGCTTCCTCCTCCGAGAAAGCATTTAGAAAAGGCCAGTACGGTTCGGGTATTTGGTTGACTTCTTCTTGGGTGAGGAGGGCCTTTTCTTTGCAAGTTGGGTCTTCGCCCCAGTTTTGATTCCAACGGTGAATTTTACAGTTGGCATGATTGAAGGTAATACATCCTTGAGCCCAGTCTATGTAGGGATTGTGATCACATAGCCATTTGCTGCCTAGAATTAGCGGGTACTTGGCAGTAGAGCTGATGACAAAGGACCTCTTTTCCCAATGTTGTCCCATGCCTGTGATCACCGGGATGGTTTCAGTTGTGACCGGATTCATGTTGGTACCATCCATTTGTTCAAAAATTACTGGATTTTGTAAATCCCGAGTTGGTAAGACCAGTCCATTGACTAGAGCTGGGGCTATGATATCTCTTGAGCAACCCGAGTCAATAAGAGCTTGCACCCGAATGTGCATTTTTCTCTCTGGGTTGATTAGAGTCACTGGCATGAATAAAATGGACCCAGGTGGCCGGTTCCGTGCAGGGACGGGCTTGGGGCGGATCTGTCGTTTGGGCCCTTTTACGACAGATCCATTTCGTTTCCCGACTGGGGACTTTCTGGATTGACTTCTGCAGATGGGGAAGCGGGATCGTATTCCATAACTTCTTCCGCTTCCAGCCCTCTTTCTGAGGCCGGCCTTTGGGAAGCGCCGCGGCCTCTGTTTGCTCGTGGAGCTGGAGTCGGGCGTTGGAGCGTAGGGAACGGAGCAAGGGTTGGACGCCGTAATTGAAGCGGAGGTCTTTGCACAGGCCGGTAGGGGCATTGTGCTGCAAAGTGACCAGCCTGTCCGCATTGCAAACACAGCCCTTGTTGCCATCTAGCATCTCTCGCTCCACGGGTGGCGTAGCCAGCTCCCCGAGCTCCCTTTTGTAAGGTCAATGGTCTTCTTTGTCCCGTTTGTTGTTGTTGCTCAACCAAACGGACTTCTAAAATGCGATTCTCCACTTCGCAAACAAGTTGAATCCAACCTAACAGCGTAGGGGGATTGTCTTGCATGAGGGCTCTGTCCAAAAGTCTCGGATTAAGTCCTTGTTTGAACAGAATAATTTTTGTGGACTCCTCACACCTGGGGCACTTGGCAGCCAGTTGTCGGAATTTTGTGATATAGTCTCTCGCTGACATGCTGCCCTGCTTAATGGCCTGCAGTTCTGTTCGGGCCCTGGTTTCCTCTAAGGGGTCTTCATATTGTGCTCTAATAGCATCTACCAACCCCTGGAGAGTATCGAGTTCTGGGGCCCCGATATTATATAGTCCTACGTACCAGTCCGCTGCTTTCCCTTGTAAGCGGGAGCCGAGATGTTCAATTTGGCTGGCCTCGCTGCCGAAGAGGTGTCCCCACCGGTTGAAGAATTGCACGACTTGCACTAGAAAAAAGCCCAGTTTGGAGGGATCCCCATCAAAAGTGGCGTCCAGTTTCACCCAACCCATTGGGAGGTCTTGCCTCGGAGCCGGTGCTGGGTAGAAGTCCGCCGGAAGCATCAATGGCACTTGAGGTATGGGGGGACCCGGTTGTGCTGGCGGTGCTGGTTGCGCTGGCGGCGGCATCACCGGTTGAGCCGGGGGTAGCGGCCTCGGCTGGGCTGGCGGTGGTGCTCTCGGCTGGGCTGGTGGCGGCAGTCTGGGTCGGGCAGGCGGCTGCAATCTCGGTCTGGCTGGTGGCAATGCCGGAGGTGCTGGCCGTAGCGGTTGAGGTGCTTGCGGTTGAGGTCGGTGCGGCGGAGTAATGATCGGCCGCGGAGGGGTGGGTTGGTGGGGTCGTAGTGGTGTAGGCCCCATCGGTTGGTTCGGAGGTGGTCTTACGGGCTGTTCCAGTGGCAAGTGTATCGGCTGCAGCGGCGGGGTTAGTTGTGGTCGAAGCGGAAGGGGCCGCAGCGGCGAAGGCCGAATGGGTGGAAGGCCGCGCGGGCTTGCCCCTCCAGGCGTTGTTGTTCTGGGAAGTATCGGCTGGCCTTTTGGCGCTGGTAGACCATCTCCCGGAGGTTGCCCGACGGGAACAGTTTCGCGCGGTTGACCAGGGGCTCCCTCCCCGGATGGGGCCGCGGGTGCTCCCGCTTGGTCCGGCCGGACCGTTATAGGGGAAGTATGGGGGGGTATCACCGGTGTATCACTTGGCTTTTCCTCCCCTTCCGTAGGCCTCTCAACGGGGGTCTCGTCTGGCGGCACATCCCCTCCCGTGATAGGAGGTTCGATGGGAGTCTCGCCGGGTGGCACAACCGGGTCATCCCTTCTCGGTGGAGTTTCCCGCTGTGTGGGAAGTTCCTTGGGTTGTTCTCCCGATTCGCCAGGATAGGTGCCCCCCTCGCCTGTAGGTGACGACCGCTGCTGAACTTCCTCCATCGGATAGGAGATGACACTTTGAAGGGTAGCTATCTGTATCGCCATCTCTTCAGGAGACAGTCTTTCTCCTGCCCCCATTGAGGAAATTAAATGAATGGCGTGAGCTAAACTTTCTTCCATAT
The DNA here is from genome assembly GCF_028583425.1 of Eublepharis macularius. NCBI lineage: Eukaryota > Metazoa > Chordata > Lepidosauria > Squamata > Eublepharidae > Eublepharis > Eublepharis macularius. The sequence continues at coordinate 125,140,797 of NC_072792.1, forward strand.
CCATCAGCTTAGCTTCTAGTTGTTGCATTCGACTTGGCCCTGGTTGTTCGCTCAGGGAACCTTCATTCGCTGCACTCACCGGGGAGAAAGGGCCCCACGGAGGAGGGTCCCCTTGGACTATTCGCGACCTCGCGGCTAGAATTCCCTTGGCCATACCCGTCACGGCCGAGATGCTGGTATCTACCGCATAGGTGCGACCTTGTATCTGCTCCCAACTTTGTTCAGGGACTTCCGTTGGCTCTTTCCACGGAGCAAGTTCGGAATAATCCCAACTCAGGGTGCCGCGGCGAGACGTGTTCCCCTCCATCTGCTCAAACGTCCTGTTCCAATATCGCCATGGTTGGCTGCTATCTAGTTCCGGGACGGTTTCTAGGCTTCGGCGCCCGTCCATCGAGAATCGTGGATGGAGTCCACCTGCCCAGCGCTCTCTGGTTTCTCGGGGTCTGGCTCCCCACTCCGACGGGGTGGGTACCGAGCTCAAGGGGAGAGCGGTTGCTTTCGGCCTTGCCCCGAGGTTGCTTTCGGTCTCGTTCCGAGTACTGAAGTCGATGAGAGGCAGGGTAGAAGTGGAGGCTCCGGTTCCGTTCCCGGTTGCTCCCAGCTCCTGGGAGTCTTGGGTTTGCACCGGTTGATTGTCGGGAGACGCATACGGATCAAACAAAGGATCCCTGTCCGGGACAACCTTGGATTCCGCTGGGCCCGACTCAGACATGATTGGTAACAAAATGTCAGACTGTGGCTAGATAAGGTACTCTCTGCAAGATTCCCTTTAGAAGCAAGAATAAGTCCAATGTCTGGCAAAGGAAGATTTATTGCAGAAAAGGTCCATTATAGTCCACTGTCCTGAATAGGAGACTCAGGATGGTACATGATCATTGTTACCAATGAAGAGCAAGCATAGGATACAGAGTAACAATACCCATCTGGAACAGCCTCCCCCCACAGTTCTCAAAACAACATCTTTCAGTCCTGGGAAGCTGCTCTCCTTCAAGGCCAATGCCTGGTGGAACGGTGTTAGACAAAACAGTCTCCTCTGGTGGGAATGCTGCCTGGGAACTGGTGCACCTGAGGAGAAAATACTTAAACACTAAAAGCATTAGAAAATGGAGTCAGTATAGTTAAGATATATACTGGACCTGACACTAAGCAGGGTCGACATCTGAATGGGTGACCACCAAGGAAGACTCTATAGAGGAAGGCAGTAGCAAACCACTGCAGCTTCTCACTTGCCTTGACAGCCCCTTGCTGGGTCACCATACATTAATTGCAACTTGTCAGCACATTCACATGCAGACATGGCTTGGGGCCTGCATCCCTGAAGGACTGCCTACTCCCATATGAACCTACCTGACCTTTCCAGTAATCTTCAGAGGCCCTGCTTTCATTGCCCCCCACCGTCTCAAACTAGATGGGTGGCAAATTGGCAACCAAGAAAGGATCTTCTCAGCTGTGGCACTGAAACTTTGGAACTCCCTCCCTAGGGGATCTCGCTCTAGTGTTGTCTTCCACCAGCAAGTGAAGTGTTTTGTTTTGTTTGGCATTCCCTCACTAAATAATTCATAAATCAGTAGATGTTAATCCAAATACCCACTTCCTTTTTAGGGCTTTGCTGTGCAGACATATGATCAAAAGCTACCCTCAGTCATAAATAGGTAATTTGCACTTGAAAAAAAAGGCATTTTCATGTGAATCTATTTATTAACATGGGGAATGTATAATATTCCAGATAGGGCCCAAACTTATCCCAATTCAAATCATGGGTATGACAAGAACAGGCGAGTATAATTTAATGTATGACTACTAGATGGCAAATGTGCATCTAATTAAATACCACAGAGCATATGTTCACAGCTGCAGATTGCTACAAATAGCTGTATTTTGGCCTTATTCCCATATTCAAGTCTCCCCACCCCAAATTCTGCCTTTTTATATATTTGTTTTTTCTCCCTGAGCACATATTTTTTTTCCTGATAGAATTCAACAAGATGGCATTTTAGAATGATACTTCGGTCTAAAATAATGAACTAAGTTAAATAGCACCTATTAATATTTTCATTGTGTGTTCTTTTGTAATGGATTTTGATGTTTCTGTGTGGTTTCGTTTACTTCAAAATCATGTTCGAGGTTAGAAGAATGGGGAAATGCCACATCCTGTCAGAGTTGCCAAGAAACAAGTTAGAGCTGTCAACACTAATTCATTCATCTGCATTTTTAGGCAACTATTCTGAGTCTCTGCTCCACCACCACCCCTTTAAATGAATGAATAGCTGCTCTTGTACTGTGGAAGAATTGATTCAGTCCTCTACTGTGAATGTCATGCTGGCAAAGGGAAAATAGGGTCTTATACATGGAGTTTGTTTTAACTACACATTACACGGAGTTTGTTTTAACTGCATAGTGAATATTTCTACAGTATTAACAAAGCAAATAATGAGAGGTCTTGTTTAATAAAATAAATGATATAGTTCATAACAAGTACTTCAAAAATCTTATGTATTCCAATATGTGAAGTTTCTTGCAGTGATGGTACATCCAATTCCTGTGTATGCAGAGACTTTCTAGCTTTATACATAAGCTTCCTCATTCAATACACTGGGGAATCTGTATGTCTGCTCATTTTAGTAATGTAAAATATTAATCCAAAGCCCATTTTCACATCATCTACTATCTCTTCCTTTATAGAGATGCCAGGGTCTGGTGCCTTCTGTACACAGAGCAGATGCTCTCCCACCGAGCTATTCAAGTTGTATAATATATCTGTCCGGTTTAGGGAAAAGAAATGTTCTTTAAAAAAAAAAAAGGCCAACAGGCAGCCAGTGCTGGGTTTATACCTGTAGGTCTTGTTTCAACTGCATCATTCTGATCCTGGTAGGGATGCCAGTCCCCTGCTGGGGGGTGGTGGTGGTAGGGGATCTCCCACTCCCACCCTCCACCCTGTTCCCCTGCTTACATGGCTAATGGGGGGAACGCTCCTCCCAGGGCATGCTCCCAGGTGGTGCAACATGCTCCTCAGTGGCACAGTGTGCTCCTGTGTGCTGCAGCAGCCCAATTCAGCCCCCTGGGTAGTGTGGGAGCTCTCCCAAGGTGGCCTGTGACCCACATGACATCACTTCCTGAAAGTGGCTGTTTCAGCCTCCCAGTCCACTCCCCCCTGACAGCTTTGATTTACAGAACAAAGATTTGGAAGGGCTTGGAAATATTGCTTTGGATGCTTATCATACACCAACAGCCACTAACAGTTCAATGGGCATTCTTTTTCCCAAAAGCCAGCTGGTCTTCTGAAGAGAGAGAATAATGCTGATCCCCCTCTAGATGTATTCAGTGTGCATATACAAAATGTGTGAATATGGACACATTTAATAACATTTTTTAAAAAAATCTATATGCAAGAGCAGTATGTCATTTGTATGCAAACAGTGTCATACAATATGTGTCATACATGTATAACCTGATGAATAGGTAAAACCAACAACTGCAGTACATATGCATTCTCTGTCATGGCCCGCATTTTATGCAAGAGCCTGCCTCAGGAGGTCAGGAAAGTTCCCATTCTGCCTGAGGAGGTCAGGAAAGTTCCCATTCTTTCAGTTTTCTGCAAACTATGTAAAACTGAATATTCAGAAGAGCTTTTTTACACAGATGGGTGGGCCGGTTCAGAAAGATTTGGTAAATGGATAGGAACTGTAGACTATGATACCATGTATGTCTGTTACATGCTCTTGGGTAATTTCTGCATTGTTTAATATGCCATGTTTCTGCAGTGATTTCAGCTCTGTGTCAGATTTCTGCTTGCTTTCAAATTTCTGCGATCTGAACATTTCTGAAGCTGAAGGCAGATTACACAGTTTAAGTCAACACTTTTTTTTACTACTGTTACATTAATAGGCATTATATTTCATGCCTTATTCGAAGAAGACCACCTGAACTTTCTGTTTTACCAAAAACAAATGAACAAACAAAAAAAACAAAGAGCAAAAATATCTCTTCCATAAATGAACATAATAAACAATTTGGGCAACTTATTTATATTATTTACAGCCCTCCTTTCTGAGGCTGAAGGCAGATTACACAGTTTAAGTCAACACTATCAACAGTTGTTGTATTCAGTAATGCAATAGGGTAGTAAAAACATATTGTGATAGAAACATAAATAATAATACCTTTTGAAACTGAAATACAAATGAAAAACATTTGTAGTCTTTCCTGTCCTGAAGGCTTGAATGTTTTACATTGAGAAACATGCTGAGATATTGATTGGCTGAAGCTTGTTATTAAATAAGTCACAGAATCTTAGGTATTGATGGAAACTGCCTCAAACGGAACCATATTCAACGCATGCTCTCAATCATCTTTCCCCCCCATCCAATAAATATATCAACCATTCATATAGTTTTCAGCTATATGCAGTGTGATCCTAAGCAGGTCTACTAAGTGTTATTCCAAGTAGGTCTACTGAAGTCTACTCAGATTTTCACCTAGGAAAGTATTCTTAGGATTGCAGTGTTACTCAGTTCTATATTTAAGATGAAATTACATGTAGGTATACCAGTCACTGGCATAAATGCTGGTGCAAGGATCCACCATGACCCACACCGAGCCAACGGCACTGTCACAGTAACCAGTAAAGTTGTGTCCTGTTTTTCTCCACTCACTGTGCTAGCTCAAGGCCTGAGGTTGCCTACCCAAGCACCTCAGGCCTGGAGCTGGTCCCACAAATAGTTGTTTTAATCTGATGAAGCTGATCTAGTAGTGAAATCCTAAGAAGAGTTCCTCCAATCTAAGCTCATTGATTCCAAAAGGCTTAGACTGGAGGAACTCTGCTTAGGAATGCACTATAAATGTGTAACAGTACTTCATGGGGGAAGAGCATGAAAATCAGTTTGCTTCACAGAAAAAATAGCTAATTTGGCTGCTCTGTTAACTTTTCTTTTATTAAGAATTTCATCAAGAATTTTTAAACAGAGTATTAAAAAGCTAAAGAAGTAAAATTAAAAAGAAAAAAAGAAACACTGATAGAAAGAAAGATATAAGAATATCCAGTTTTCTCTGTGAAAGATATATAGTCATTACATATTATACACTTACTCTAAATTTACCTTAAACAAATACTTCTCCTCTTTCCCTTTTTTGGTTGTTGTGGGTTTTCCGGGCTGTATTGCCGTGGTCTTGGCATTGTAGTTCCTGACGTTTCGCCAGCAGCTGTGGCTGGCATGTTCAGAGGTGTAGCACCAAAAGAGGTGTAGCACTGTCTTTTGGTGCTACACCTCTGAAGATGCCAGCCACAGCTGCTGGCGAAACGTCAGGAACTACAATGCCAAGACCACGGCAATACAGCCCGGAAAACCCACAACAACCATCGTTCTCCGGCCGTGAAAGCCTTCGACAATACATTTCCCTTTTTTGTTTGCCTCTTAATCTTCAAAAGCACAAATCATCAGTTCATTTCTTTCAATTTCTCATATAAAGTCTATAAGGGGTTTCCAGGTAACAATAAATTTAGATAATGTCTTTTCCCTAATCAAGGAAGTGAATTTGGCCATCTCTGCAAGCTCCATCATCTTCACCAGTCATTCTTCTATTGTAGGTAATGTTGTAACTTCCCATTTTTGAGCACATAACAATCTTACTGCCATTTTCATATATAGAAACAAGGTACCGTGACTAGTTTCTAACTATCTATTAGTCCCCACCAAAAAAAAAGCCTCTGGGTTCATTTGTGTATTGGTCTTCAAAATCTTCTGAATAATTAAATATATTTGTATCCAGATTGTTTTGGCTTTACTATGAGTGATAAAATGACCCCTCCTGTTGTTCCAATATCTCCAACATCTATTTGAAACATTTTTATACATTTTAGCTAATTTATCCGATGACATATGTAAGCCTGTACTTGAAAAAAGGTTTGGGGCCTAGGACCTAGACCTGATTAATAGACTGCAGATACATAGACCAGACTTAACGGATAACTGAGCTGTACCTAAGGCTGTTTAATTTGCATTTTTAGCAAAGGCCCATGAGGCATGCTTATAAAAAAGAGGTCACCATGACTAAGGAGTGGTGTTATACAGGACTAGGCTAGCTGGAAATACTAGAGAAAGAGGAGCTGAAGCTGCTGCTTTTTGGAAGGCAAAGTTTGTTTCCAAGCTTTGGAGCTTAGAAGATCACAGAGCTGAATCTGCTAGCTGGAATAGCTGAACCCGTCTCCTTGGGAGAACTGCAGTAACTGACAAGAGCTCAAGAAGCAAGGAAGAGCAAAGAACAGGAATTGCTGGCAGCTGAACTCATTGACTCTTTGAGACCAGCACCCTAGTACAGAGCTGCCCCACTTCATCTTGCTAGGAGAAAAGGGGAAGTGCTCCTAGGGCAACAAGCAAGCTCAGGGTTCAGACAGCATCTTCACAAACAGAGTGCTGCTGTGGTAAGGCCTTTTGGATATTTCCAGGCATAGCCTCTGGCCAAATCCACAGAACTGTCTGCGTACTTTACCCAGAGATTGTGAGCAGGACTTTGCTCTGGGGTCACTGGTTACTGATCCAGTATTGATAAATTTGGGAATGTTTCATAGTTGTGTTTAAATAAATTGCATTTATATTTTGAATAGATAAACATTGAACCTGGTCCTCTTGACTCTGGGGGTTACACATATACCACTGATACATCATTTTAAAGAAATTTTCTTTCAGACTAGAACTTGCGTATATTTAAGACCTTTCAAATACATATTTTCTCCAGTGGTCCGAGGAGTTGAGCAATCCGTACTACTGGGAACGTAGCTCCTCCACTCTGAAGCAGGGTCAACTGACACTCTTGATCCCGGAGTTGAGGGGCTCATTCCCGGTGTCTCTAGATTTTCTAGTCCTGCCAACTATCAGGATGGCTCTGACCATGCTCTTAAAAGTGATCCCAGCAACCTTCTAGGAGAAAGGATTGGAGACTGGCTCTAGGGAAGAGCAGGGTTGGTGGTCCCTCCTCTTCTTCTTCCTGAGTCTCTGGGAAAGCGGCATGGAGCATCTGAGCCAATGGCGCTGCCTAGATCCATGGACTTCTTTATCTTTATTTATTTATTTCGGTTCACGACCAGCTTTAAACTAGTAAAATGAGACATTCCGTTATTTGTTAAGAATTATACAAGTTAAAACTTCAGTTAAAATAGTACAAATATAAATATTATAAAATCTAATTAGCATATATCACATATCTTACAACAATTACCATAAATATAAATATAGACCCGCATAAACACTTAAAAATGAGAAAGCAGAGATCTTAAACAGATCCATGGACTTCAGACCAGCCCTCCAACAGATCACTGGAGGGCAGAGAAGCCAATGGTGCTAGTGAAAACTAAATCTTCAGTACAGCATGGGTTCCCAATGAGGGCACTAGCCAACAGGCAACCCCCCTCCCCACCTCCATACTATCAGGAGAGGCGGCTGAGCCCGCAGCAGCCCAGCATGGAGCAGGGAAGAGGCAAACAGACAGCATCCCTTCCCTCAAGCTCTGCACGGATGGTCTGCTAACCGGGACCACATCAGCCATCTGGATCTGGTAAGGCTATCCTATTCTAAGTGGAGGGGAAGAGGCCTGAAATAGGGGAATTGCCATTGCCTTTGGTTTCATTTTTGCCTCTAAACTTTGGCGTGAAGACCTCCCCCAGCGAACATGGTGGCTAAAGCAGGCCTTGCAGCTTTACCAGCAAGGCAGGCTTGTTGTGTGACTAGGAACTACCCAACTCACCAGCATCTGCTTCTACTCAAGCATCTCTGAGGGTTGAGGGAGGAAAGGCACAGGACTTGGATCTGCTAAAGTAAATCTGCTTGCATGGCTTAAAATAGAGATTAAAAAAGAATTAACAGAACAAGCCCAGAGCAGTGCTACTTATGGACCCTCAGATAGACAGGAAAGAACCCCCAGAGGGGGGGCTGATGTATAAAGGAGAAAAAATGGCAGATATTTATAAGAGCCTGTGTCTTGTAGTGTCTTACATCACCATAGAAGCATGAAGAATTATGAGAACAGAGCTAATGAACATGTGTTCTTTGTATAATCATCATGATCAATCCAGATGAGTAAATTTATTTAAAAATACACAATGTTTTTAATTTTTCTTCTTGGGACATTTATATTCTGTGTGATAGATCTGTTGGGCTTTCCATTAACAAAAACACCACTTTTAAAAAATGCTTCAGCTAAGTATCTACGTTGTGCAATTTTAGGGTCAAGTGATATGACATAGTGGGTTGATTTATGCAAACCGGGAGAGGAGGAGCTATGGTTAGAGAATGTATTCTATCTTGACCTTTGTAAATTATTCATGTATTCTTATTGTTTTGCGGAATAAAAAGCTGTAATTACAAGGGAGTCATATAAATTCTACCTGGATATATGCAGATGTTCCAGTCAAAAATTCAAAAACTTACTGATCTGTATACACTTTTATATTGGTGTAGTAAGCTTCTGCTTAATGGATTGTTCTTAGTAAACCAAATATATTTATTTCAGTTCAGGATGGAACTAGTATTGAAGCATGATAGTTCTTAGATTGTGCAGATTTTGTCACAAGTATTATTTATATGTAATTGTAAATTATTTTTGCTCTTCTTACTGACAAACATTTCTGTTATTCATCTGTTTTCCAAGAACTTTGTCATATGCAACAAAAAACGCATTGCAGGACCCGGCATATTATAGGTCAGGAAAATCATGTTGGCTTAGGGTTGCCATGTCCCCCTGTATTCCTGGTGGGAGGTGGGGGCCCCAGCACCTATCTTTTGGGTTGCACGCGCATGCCCCTGGACCTGTACAATAATGTCACTTTCAGGAAGTGATGTCCTCACGCAGGCTGTGGCTGCCCTGGGAGTGTTCCTGTGCTCCACGGGGGGCCCAATTTAGGCCCAGTTCAGACTAAATTGGGCCAATCAGCCTGGAACGGGCCACTGTGGTGTGGGGGAGCACTCCCCCACCCAGCAGTGGCCCAATCTGGGCCATTTCGGGCCTGAATTGGGCCAAAGTAGGCCCAAATTTGTATGAATCTGGCCCAAATTGGCCTGGAACTGGCTGCTGCTGCATGAAGGAATACACCCCCACGCTGCAGTGGCCCAATCCTGGCCATTCCAGGTTGTTTCAGGCCAACAGCAGTGCGCTGCACCACCCGGGAGCGTGCCCTTGAGGCCCGTGCCTCTCCCGCTGGCCAGGTAAGCGGGGACAGGGGGTGAAGGGTGGGAGCAGGGAATCCTTCTCCCCCAGCGGGGGACTGGCAACCCTAAGTTGGCTAATACATACAGCTCAGATATTAGAATTTTTTTGGTTAGTTTAGAAACAATGGTAAAACTTTCTCTGAATTCTAGTCAGAGCTTCTGATTAATTTATATTTGTTCTCTTCTCCTCTTGCAATCTTTTCCTTGGTCCCAGTGGCTGCTACAAAGAGCAAAGTTAAAGGTGAGTTTCTACTTTAATTCTTGATGATTTATGCTGCATGGTTTTGCAGTAGTCATCCTACTGTAATTGCAATTAATTATGTAAATTAAATAAATTTGCATACATTTAGAGGATTTGCATGCTTTTGTTGCAAAACTTGATGCCTCAAATGCACCCCCCTCAATTTTAGAATTGTGTAATAAAGTTATTTACTGTGTCTTAAAAACAACAAATCATTTTTTTCTGAATTTCTAAATGACAGATGTTGTTTCAAAATCTAACATCTTCTCATGTTCCTAGAAGATTGCTGCCAAGTTATAATTAGATTGCAAAAAGAGACCCAGTTCATGATATCTACCTTCTTTGTATTATCTTGCAGTTCCTGAGCTGTTCAGTTTTTAACATTAATCAGACGGGGTTGTACTGTTTACTGAATGCTTATTTAAAATAAATAAATAAATCTGGGAATCATCTGCATAAAAATGACATAATATACAATAATGGAAAATTGAAAGCCAGTAGAAATATTTAAAAAGATTGAAAAGCACGAACCTAATGTAGAAACATGGCCACTTGCCTTAATTCATGGAATAATGTGAAAGAATTATCTATTGTAATCACTTGTGAATCTCCTGTCACAAGCAGCTCATATATCAACCTAGGAGTGAAAAGAAGGGGAGGGGGATGTGGCAACAATAGGTGGCATGTAAGAGAGAAACCGAGACGGGATATATGTCTGTGTGAAGAAGGAATAGAGAGATTATACTTTAGTCAGCTGATTAGGAACCCTATGTATGGTTGTGTGCTTTAGAATTTATAGACCAAGACACAGGTCTCTGGTATTTACGTTTGGTCATAGTCATTTACTTCCAAGATGAAATGAAAATGAAATATGAGTAGCTTCCCCCCCTCTCTCTTTTAAGAGGAAGTGGTTACAAAATCTTAGTGGAAATCTGTGGAGACAGAGAGGCTTTTCACCGTTTTCCCCCTTCTAGTTTAGAGTGAAATTACGGTCTTCAATAATCATAATGCCTTACAAAATTCTAGGCTGCACTTTTGCTGTTTTCTGTAATGGGGCATGTCTCTCTCTACCCATGTACTGTGTCTGTTAATTTTTGATTATTACACCAGTGCCTATGTCCAGTGCACTGGACATTGGTGGACATTGCACTGGACAGTAACTTAAACAATAACTTAAATAATAACTTAAACAAGGGCTGATTAATTTTTTGTGAACTTGAGTGGCTAGTAAGCTCAGATCTCCTTCATTTCTCACCCAACCAACCACCCTTGCCTTCGTTCTTCAGCTGAAAGACTTAAAATGCATACTGTATCTGAGAGGGTGTCACCATTTCTTGTATTTAAAGTCAACTTGTTTTGCTGCTCATTTTAAAATTACTAGAGGGGGGCATTTCAAAAATTACAAAGGTTACATGGCCACTACAAAGCCTTTGAATCACATGTTCAGTCCCATTTGCATTAGCATCATTACACTTGTGGAGAAGGGGCCCCAGTCTCTCCCCCCCCCACACACACACAAACCATTTTTCAGACCTGAAGCATCCCTAAGGATGCTGAGACAAAAAAGCATGTTGCCATCATTGTGTTGTGGTTGCTATCTGAATCAGCACCCCGCCCTTCTCCATGCCAGGGAAGCACAGAACTCCCAGCATGTGAATTCACAGTGTGTGAATTACTTCTCAGCTGGTAATACAATTAAGTGAACTGAGGCTGCATGTACTGATAAATACCACATCTGGCTTTTTAAAATAACTGACGTCACTAATGAGAAGGCATTGCTGCCCTGATTTTCCCAGGAGATGATGTGATAGTCATGATTAGACATGGGCACGAACAGCATTATGAACACAAAAAAGCCACGAACAGCCCGATCGGCGGTTCCCGAAAAAGCTGTTCATGAGACACCATTCTAGACGAACAAGTGGTCATCGCAAGCCTCGTTCATTGTGTTCGTCTGCTGTTCGTGAAGTCAGATAGTAAGGCCCTTCAATCAATTCCCTTGGCAACGGAGGCAGGGACTGCCTGAACTCTGTCTGCACTCCTTCTGTCGCTATGGAAACTCCAATCTAAGCCCAACTAAGCTTGATGGGCAGATCTTCCTTCCAAATGTTGAGCTCCAAATTGGTTACAATTGGTTACATGGGAGCAGACACCGGGGGCAGGGAGGGGGGTGTTGTGTGGCCATGGGAACTCCAATCTCATCCCTGCAAGCCCTGTTAGGCAGTTCCAGCTGCCAACCACAGACCTCCTGTGTTGCTCTATGGGACCTCTGGTTATAAAAGGAACTGTGCTCCAAGGCTGGCTTTCAGTTTCAGCAGGCAGTGAAGTGGGACAGAGCTGTTGCTAGACTTTTGGGAGAGAGACAGAGAGAGTGCATTGGAGCTGGGATTTTTTGTGTGTGTGACGGGATAGGGATCTATCCCCTCTGGTTCCAGGGCTGCTGCCATGCCCTGGGGCCAAGCTCAGTGGGCACCTCGGCTGAGGGATCCTACTGATTATTATTATTATCAGTGCCTGATCTGGTCAGGTTTTGGGGAGTGCTGGGCTAGGGCTCTACCCCCTCTCTCTGGTTCCAGGGCTCCTGCCAGGACATGGGGCCAAGCTCAGTGGGCACCTCGGCTGAGGGCTCTCCCTGATTATTAGAAGTATCAGTGACTGATCCGGTCAGGTTTCTGGGAGTGCTGGGCTAGGAGTCTAGCCCCTCCCTCTGGTTCCAGGGCTGCTGCCAGACCCTGGGGCCAAGCTCAGTGGGCATCTCGTTTGAGGGCTCACAGTGTTCTATCCTTCTCATTCCTCCTTAATTCCTGTTGGCTGGCACAATGAGGCTTCGGGCGGGGGCCAAGGGTGGTCGTGGGGGGAAGTGCAAAGATTGTCCTGGTCACCACGCGGGAAGCAGTACTGGGTGGGGCTCAGGGACAGCAGAACCTCTTGCTCCTCAAGATGCAGCTGTGGGGGCTGTGGAGGAGGCCGAAGAGCTCTTGCCACCGGGGGAAGAGGAACTCTTTAAACTGTTTGAGAAGAAAGAGGGTGAGGGATCTGTGGAGGAATGGTTGGGGTTCGATGAAACATCCATCCTGTCCCCATCCCATACTCCTGGTGCTGTCCCTGCCTGCAGTCCACCCCTCACTCCATCTTCCATTGCCAACACAGCGCAGTCAGTAACCCTTTGTCCTCCTTCCCCTGGAACAGTTAGTGGGCCACAGTTTCAACTCTCCGTATGGAGGCACTTTCAGGCCATTCTGAATGACCCCGTGTGGTGCGGTGCCATGTCTGTGATGGCCTGGTGCGCAGGGGCAAGGACCCGAAACACCTGTCATCAACAGTCCTGACTAGGCACCTGAAGACGCGCCACCTAAGCTTTTGGTCTCCATTCTCAGCCAGCAAAACATCCGGCAGGGGGAGACAGAGGGCTAACAGTTCCTCTGAGTCAGGATCAGTGGGAGGGTCATGGGAATCCACCCCAAACAAGAAGCCTTGCCCCAATCAGGCAGGCCACCCTTGGTTGTTCCATTGGGGTCGGGGATAATGCTGTTGAAAAGGGTGAGGTCAAGGTCTCAGGAGGCGGGCATTCATGTCATGTCAGAGACAATTGCAAAGATTCCCCCTATCCATCATGGAGGGCATGGACTTCCAAAAACGTCTTCAGTACTTTGCCCCATAGTTCTCCATGCCATCACGGCACACTGTTGGGCTTTGAGTCCTGCCTGCCCTCTACCAGTCTATGTGACTGGTGCTCAGCTAGCTGTCGTCTACCAAAGGACGTACAGCACACTTCACGGCAGACCTCTGGAGCGGCTGCCATCATGGCTGCCTTGCCATCACTGCCCACTGGTGACAACTATAAGACCTCCACCACCCCAGGCCAAGAACTGGCACCTGGAAAAAGGTGCCATGCTTGACACCAAGCTACAGGGTAGATCTTCTCTAGACCAGGGGGATGGACGATGTCCGTACTGGGAAGAACATCGCCACCACTGTAAAGGAGGCTCTGAGGGAGAGGACAACCGGGGGAAAGAGTTTTTCCGTGGCTTCATGGTGACGGACATGGGAAGCATCATGTTGGCAGCCCTGAAAGAGGCATCCCTCCCGGGCCTGGTGTGCACGGCACACAAGCTGCACCTGGTGATGAGGGCTGTGCTCGGACTGGGGAGCAAGCCAAGGGACAGCTGGGATGCAGGAACCTTGTGGACGTGTAATCTGCTGGACAGTTGCCGGCACATTGCTTCCCACTTCTCCAGCAGCATCAACTCTTCCTGTGAGCTGTTCCAGAGGCAGAGGGAGAGGGAACACCCCGAGCACCAACTCTTTCAGGACCTGCCCACCCGCTGGAACTCCACCTACAACACGATATGTCATCTGGTGGAGCAGAAGGGCCTGTTGCAGGACATCCTTTCATCTACGGACGTTCTGAGGAGGGGAGAGGAGCTGAACCTCAGCTCCACAGAATGGAGGGTCCTTGCCCAGATGTCCCAGATGCTGATACCCTTTAATTTAATTTAATTTCTTCAATTTATAGTCCGCCCTCCCCAAACAAGTGGGCTCAGGGCAGATCACAACAGACTTAAAATACACCACACAACTAAACACATCACCATTAAAAGCATAAATAATACATGTCATTCAGTTAAAATGTATACTACAACTATATAAACACAACTATATAAACTATATATACCTATTGACCCATGACCTCACAACAGTGATCCAGGCAACGGTCACCTCCAGATTAGACTACTGCAACTCACTCTACGCAGGGTTTCCCTTGGGCTTGATCCGGAAACTGCAGCTGGTTCAGAATGCAGCTGCATGGGTGGTTGCCGGAGCACCAGTTATGGCTCATGTAACACCTATCCTCCGTCAGCTGCACTGGTTACCGGTTGAGTACCGGGTCCGGTTCAAGGTTTTGGTGTTGACCTATAAAGCCCTATGCGGACTGGGCCCAGCATACCTTCGGGACCGCCTCTCCCCATATGTTCCCCGGAGGTCGCTTCGATCAACCACTAAGAACTTGCTGATGGTCCCTGGCCCCAGGGAGGTCCGCCTGGCCTCTACCAGAGCCAGGGCCTTCTCAGTTCTGGCTCCAACCTGGTGGAACTCTCTGTCTGAGGAAACTAAGGCCCGGCAGGATTTGTTATCTTTCCGCCGGGCCTGCAAGACGGAGATGTTCCACCGGGCATTTGGTGGGGGCTAGGCTGTCCTCTCGCTGGCCATACCACTGAAGACCCTCCACCACCCATGCAGGACAATGCTGCATTTTAATATTTAATATTCTACACCTGCCAATTTTAATGGGTTTTTATACGATGTTTTAATGTTTTTACAATGTTTTTACAATGTTTTGAAGATGCCAGCCACAGCTGCTGGCGAAACGTCAGGAACTACAATGCCAAGACCACGGCAATACAGCCTGGAAAACCCCCAACAACCAATGTTTTTACTGTTTTTAATTTGTTGTCAAACCGCCCTGAGCCCGTCTGACGGGGAGGGCGGTCTAAAAATGTAATAAAATAAAATAAAATAAATAAATAAATATAAAAACAAAGAGCATGGCAGCACGTAAGCATTTTACAGCAACTATGTGAAGGACAAGAGGCAACATTGGGCAGGAGGGCATAAGATTTTAACACCCTCACCAAAGAGGGGGGCACCGCCTATCATCAACCATATGCCTGGCAGAACAGCTCTGTCTTACAGGCCCGGTGAAATGCCAACAAGTCCTGCCGGGCCCTGGTCTCGCAAGACAGAGCGTTCCACCAGGCTGGGGCCAGGGCTGAAACAGCCCTGGCCTGGGTCAATGCCAGGCGGGCCTCCCTAGGGCCAGGGATCTTTAACAGATGTTTATTGCTTGAGCGAAGGGTCCTCTGGGGCTTATATGAGGAGAGGCAGTCCCGCAGATACGATGGTCCCAGTCCACTTAGGGCTTTATAGGTTAATACCAGAAACTTGAACCTGATTCGGTACTCCACCGGCAACCAATGCAGCTGGCATAACACTGGTGTTATGTGTTTCCATATTGGTGTTCTGGTGATAACCAGCACCTCATTCTGCACCAGCTGTAATCGCCAGATCAGGCTCAAGGGAAGCCCAGCGTAGAGGCCACAAAGCTTTAAGGAGGCCACCAAGCTCTTGTGCTCATACGAGACCAGCTTGGGTCAGGTCATCCCCCTGATCTACGGGCTCGACCAGTTCCTGGCCAAGGAGCTCGAGCATGAGGAAGAGCTGCTCCTCAGGGTCAGGGACTTTGTGAGGAGGATGCAGGCATGCATAGCCGAGCGCTTGCATCCTCTGCCCCACGAGATGCCGTACCAAATGGCCTCCCTCTGTGACCCCCGGATCAAGGGCAGCATCGCCACGCAGCTCTGGAAAAAGGAGCTCTGCACAACAGTGCTCCGTTTCCAGAAAGAGAAGGCTGGACAGAGGGAACAGGTCAGGGGCGAGGGGCATGTGGTGGAGAAGGAACAGGAGGGGGAGGAGGAGGGGAGGAGATAGGAAGAGAGCCATGCCAAGAGAGACCCACCCAAATGGCCCCACTTGATCTCTGGGCCTCGTTGGTGGGCTGTGTGGTTGGCCGCAGCACAATGGGCATGTCTCTTGCAGTGGAGGACTTGGCGAGGGCTATGGTGCGAGAGTACCTTGCAGAGCCCACGGAGCCCCCCCCATTCCAACCAGTTGGAGTATTGGGTGAGTAAATCTGCCGTATGGCCGGACCTGTCCATTGTGGCAACCAACATCCTGTCCTGCTCTCCCACCAGCATGCAGAGTGAGCAGGTATTCTCCCACCTGGGAGACCTCCTCCGTCCCTGCCTCGCACAACTGCACCCAGACCTGGTGGACATGTTGACTGTCAGTGTCAACATCAACCTACTTGGGTATCCCTCCGTGGACCTGGACCTATCTGGGCTCTGAGGCACCCCAAGTCTACTGTGGTTCTAGGCCAAACTCCTCTGCAGCGGGCTCTAGCCCCCCTCAGTTCTCGGGGCTGCTTCCACACCTCGTAACCCTTGGTCCTCCTCTCCCAGACAAGTTCCCGGTCCCTCTTTCAACCTCACCCCCTCTGGATGGAACCACTATGGCCCTTCCCAACAACCTCTCCTGTCCTGCTCATCCCATTCTTTCCAGGAAGGTAGGAAGGTGGGTGATGTCAGCTGCCACTGCTTTGGGGCACAAGGAACTACTATGGTACTGCCCCCACCTTTGGGCCTTCCTGGTCCTGCTCTGCAATGCGGCTGGTAACAACCCTTTGTCCTCCTTTCCCTGACAAGGTCCTGGACGTTCCCTCTTTCAATCTCTCCCTCAACCAATACAACCCTTCCCAATGACCTCTCCTGTCCTGCCCATCCCATCCTTTCCGCAAAGGCAGGAAGGTGGATGCTGTCAGCTGCCGCTGCTTTTGGCCACGAGGGGCAGCTCAGCTGCTGTTGCGCATGTGGTTGTATGGTACCGCATGGTGCCCCAAATCCATGGCGCCTTATGTCCCCTCTGAGTAGGGGGAGATGGGTCCCGCGAAGGCAGGAAGGTGGGTCGTGTCATCTGCCGCTGATGTCTTGCAACTCAGTGGGTTTCTCGGTTTGTGGCTCGCAAATGAAGGTGCTTTCCCGGTCCTGCTCCACAATGCGGCCAGTAGCCCTTTGTCCCTGTCTCCCTGACAAGTTCCCTGACGTTCCCTCTTTCAACCTCTCTCTCTCTGGAACCACTCAGATGCCTCCCAACCTCTCCTATCCTGCCCATCCCATCCTTTTTGTGAAGGCAGGAAGGTGGGTCATGTCAACTGCCACCGCTGCCCCACAACTCAGTGGGTTTCTCGGCTCATGGCTCACCAATGAAGGGGTCTTCCCAGTCCTGCTCCTCAATGTGGCCAGTAACCATTTGTCCCCCTGTCCCTGACAAGGTCCCAGTCCCTCTTTCAACCTCTCTGGATGGTGCCCAAATAACCATTCCCCACGACTTGTCCTACCCATCGTGTCCTCTCCCTGACAAGTTCCCAGATGGTCCCTTTTTCAACCTCACCCTCTGTGGATGGAACCAATATGACCCTTCTCAACAACCTCTCCTGTCCTGCCCATCCCGTCCTTTCTGCGAAGGCAGGAAGGTGGGTCATGTCAACTGCCACCACTTTTGGGCACGAGAGGCAGCTCAAAAGCTGTTGCTGATACGGTTGTGCCATATGGTGCCCCCCATTCCATGGCACTTGCTGTCCCCTCTGAGCAGGGGGAATGGGTCCCTCCCACCCTTTCTGTGATGGCAGGAAGGTGTGTACTGTCTGCTGCTGCTGCTTTTAGGCACAAAGGGCAACTCAGGAGCTGTTGCCCATATGTTTGCACAACACGTTGCATGTCACCTGTTTACCCCTCTGAGCAGGGGAGAATGGTTCCCACAACTCCCACCCTTTCTGTGAAGGCAGGAAAGTGGGTGCTGTCTGCTGCTGCTGCTGCTGCTGCTTTTGGGCATGAGGGGCAGCTCAGGAGCTGTTGCACATATGGTTGTCCAGCATGGTGCCTCCCATTCCATGGCATCTGCTGTCCCCTCTGAGCAGGGGGGAATGGGTCCCACGACTCCCATCCTTTCTGCGAAGGCAGGAAGGTGGATGATGCTGGTGGCAGCCTGCCTGTACTGCCTTCACAGGTAAGCTGTCTCTGAGTGGTGTGGATTCTGTGGAACTGCCATCTTCTGTAGGGTGTCCTAAACAGACTGCCATATCTATGAAAGCAGGCTGATGGGTGATGCGTGGGGCAGCCCACAGCTCCCCACATGGGCACCTACCTGTCTGCCCACAATTCCCTTTCCTAGGGGAACCAATGCTTCCCCCACAACAGGGGGGAAGGCATCCTCCACCACCTCGACGGCCAGCACATGAGCCTCTGCTAGAACATGTTAGGGGCAGGCCCCACCTCCAACACTTGGTTCTTTCCTTCCAACTTTCTAATGATGGGATAACACAGATGTTTATGCAATCCACATGTCTCCCTAATATGCCTGTACATTATATCTGTCTCTCCTGTCAATCCAATACAGGTATTCAATGTATCCATGTATCCCTCTATCCTATACACCTATCCCATACAGCTATGCACCTGTCTATTGAGAAACCTATCTATCCCATTTACCTAAATGTCCAATGCTCCATGTCTAGCTGGTGTGATTGTGCAGCAACAGCCTGTGCACCTCACGAGATGTGGACAACGGCATTGGCCCCAATGCCATGATGTCCCCATCTGGTTCATGTATGTTGGTGTCTCTGACCCACCAGGGTGTATGTTTGTGTGTGTAAGGCCTCCGCGTATGCCATCATGTCTTGCTGGAGGGTTTTATTTGCAGACTGTTGCTGGGTCATTTGGTTATGTGGCAGCTGCCAACATGACCCACCTTCTGGCCTTGGAGGCCTGGTGGCCAGGCACATAAGGGGTGCTGCTGGTGAGCAGCCACACCCCCTGCCCCCTAGAGGGGAGGCGGCCCATCACTGCCTCCCCCAGCCCACCAGGCCCAGCAGCCACCAACATCGCCCACCATAATGCCTTGGTGGAAAGTAGCCTCTGTGAGGCATGGCAGGCAGGTACATGGGGTATGCCACTGGTAAGCAGCTACACTCCTCACCCTCTAGAGGGGAGGTGGCCTGCCACCACCTCCCCCAGCACACCAGGCCCGTCAGCCGCCGACTTCACCCACCTTCCGGCCTTGGTGAAAAGTAGCCTCTGGGAGGCCTGGTGGGCAGGCACATGGGGGTGCCTCTGGCAAGTGGACACACCCCTGCCCCCTAAAGGGGACGTGGCCCACCACCTCCTCTCCCAGTCCACCAGGCTCGGCAGCCATTGACCTGACCCACCTTCCGAACTTTGTGGAAAGTAGCCTCTGGGAGGCCTGGTGGGCGGGCACATGTGGGGTGCCACCAGTGAGAGGCCAAGCACCCCGCTCACTAGTGGGGAGGCGGCCCGCCTCCCCCCAGCCTCCCAGGACCGGCGACTGCCAACATGACCCACATTAATGCCTTGGTGGAAAGTAGCCTCTGGGAGGCCAGGCGGGTGGGCACATACGGGGTGCCACTAGTGATTGGTCACCTCCCACCCCCTAGAGGGAGGCGGCCTGCCTCTGCCTCCCCCAGCCCACCAGGCCCAGCAGCTGCCAACATGACCCACATTAATGCCTTGGCAGAAAGTAGCCTCTGGGAGGCCTGGCGGGCGGGCACATGGGGGTTGATGCTGGTGATCTGCCAAACCCCCCACCCCCTAGAGGGGAGGTAGCCTTTGAGTCTACTGCTTGTACACAGGGCCAAAGTCAACTGGTGGCTTCAATTGTATCGAATGGGAGTTTCCTTGGGGAATCAGATTCGCGAATGTATAACTCCAAGATCCATATTGCAATCTTGACTAAACTTGGGTGATGGCTGCAGGAGAGCCTGTTGAACACTCCCTGTGAATATGGGCTCTCTAAGTCCAACAGGGGCTATTCTGGCCCCCACTAACTACAAACAACGAACATATTAGTTAACAGGACATGTTCGTTACTGTTTGTATGTTCGTGTTCGTCAACGGCAATGAACAACGAACAGCGTGTTCGGGGGTTTTTTCCTGTTCGTGCCCATGTCTAGTCATGATGCCTCCCAACATGGGACAGTTGGAGTGAGGATGCAGCTCTCATTCAGCTGGAGAGAGAACTTTGCCAGGTCTTGCTGTGTTGGTAGGACTGAAGGACCACACAATTCCCATATATTTCATGACGTAAGAATATCTCAAGTCTGAATTGTACAATTTTATGTCCAGTTCCAGAAATCTCCTTGGAATCTGGTTTGTTCACCAAACAGTTACTCATGCCTTTAACTAATCCTCCATTGATATGCCATTGTTTATAATCTATTTTTAAATGTTTAAGATAGAAAAGGGGGTACAGGAAAGAAATATTACTTTACATTTATTCAGTTATGCTGAGTATTATACTGGTTGTAAGTCAAGGAAACAGAGAAGGGCCATTTCCACACTGCTTACCTATGGAACATTGCAAAAAAACCCGCAGAAGATAGCATCTTCCAGCTGGCTAGAGGGAGGGAGGGGAGACTCTGAAGGGAAGAAGTTTCCCCATGCCATTTGCAAATGGCGTGGGGAACCTCCTTCTGTTCAAAGTCTCCCTCCTTCCAGCCGGCTAGAGGGAGGGAGGGAGGGGAGACTCTGAAGGGAAGAAGATTCCCCATGCCATTTGCAAATGGCATGGGGAACCTCCTTCCCTTCAACGTTTCCCTCCTTCCAGCCACCTGGAGGGAGGGGGGAGACTTTATCAGGAAATTCCTGACAAGCAGCTGAGTCAGGGGTGAAGTGCCCCTCTCCCTGCTGCTGTGCCCTGACAAGCAGCTGAATGGGGGGTTTAAATGTCCCTCTTCCTGCTCTGCACTGCTGCAGGGAGAGGGAAATTTAAAC
The DNA here is from genome assembly GCF_028583425.1 of Eublepharis macularius. Taxonomy (NCBI): domain Eukaryota; kingdom Metazoa; phylum Chordata; class Lepidosauria; order Squamata; family Eublepharidae; genus Eublepharis; species Eublepharis macularius. The sequence goes on from NC_072792.1 coordinate 125,161,637, forward strand.
CCCAACAGGCTGCAATCAGCCCTTGTCCCGGTTTTCCCTGACAAGCGGCTGAGTCGGGGGTGAACCGCCCCTGGGCTTAGATTGGGGTTTCCAGGGCAACAGGAGTTCAGACAGAGTTCAGAAAGTCTGTGCCTACTGTTACCAAGGGAATTTATTGAAAGGTGTCAGACTGTCTGGCTTGACAAATGGCTGATGAACACTACGAACAGGGCTTGGAACGAACACATGTTCGTCGGGAATGGGGCCTCACGAACAGCTTGCTCTCGAACAGCTGATGGGGCTGTTCATGGCTTTTTTTTGGTTCGTATTGCTGTTCGTGCCCACCTCTACTCTTAAGTGGGAAAACAATGTTTACACTTTTTTAAAAAAGTTAACACGAGTATTGTTAAAGATAACACAAACATTTATTTCATTTATACCCCACTTTCCTCCCTAGTGGGAACTCTAACTGGCTTACAAAATTCTTCCTTTCTCCATTTTATCCTCTTAACAACCCTGTAAAGTAGTTTAGGCTGAGAGTATGTGATTAGTCCAAGGTAATTCTGCAAGCTTCCTGGAAGAAGAAAAATTCAAACCTGCACACTAAAATTCATTTTTTCACAGAGTATGAAATAATTGCTTCCTTTCATATAAACCTATATGTTAGATAAATCCACATACATTTTTCTCCACGTGTTCACACTTCAGAGCTTGGTCAGATAGTTACCCAAGGTGCTACTTTGGTGTGGTGACATCTGAATTAGCAGAACTCCCTACCCAGCCATATTTTCCAAGTGTCTAACCTATTGTCTTTAAGATATCCTGATTACTTTTGTTTTTAGTAACATTAGAGCTGGAAACAACTGTTTCTTTTATAAATTTAAATGCGGTTTTTTTTGTTTTAACTAGATTTTTTAAACTTCTGTATTTTATATTTGTGAGACATTGTGAATGCTATTCATTAGCAGAAAGATGGGGTGAAAAACAAATATTTTAAATCAATATATCTAATCTTCAACATGTAGATACTTAAATATGAAGACCAGAGCAGTAAACAGGCAAGCCGGATCTCTATAAACCTGAGAAAGGCCCCATGTTTTTTTGGGGGGGGGGGGGAGTGGGAATCTGAAATTTAAAAATAAAAATGCATTGGGTGTTAAAGACTGCCTCCCCATGACAGAAGCACTGCCTGTAATTTTAATAAAGGATGCCTTCTGATTGGCCATTGTGAGGGCTTCCTAGGCAACCATAACAATATTTCCAGCCTTCTGGTTTCTGTCAGTAAAGGGCAGGGCACTTTCCAAGGTTGTTTTGGGCTCACAGGCCTGCTCCCCATTGCACTGCTCTGGTGGGAGGATACATTGGAGCCAAACTTAGCAGCAATCACCAGATAACTCACTACCACATGAGTTGCATGACTCACTCAGACCTAGCAGAAATCATCTGGCAACATGCTACTATTTGATAGCAGCCACCACATGAAAGTTGGTGTCGTGTAATGGTAAGAGTAGGATCTAAAAATCTGAGTTAGAAATCTCTTGTCTGCTATAAGCCATCACTCACTCTCACTGTAACTTACCTCACAGGGTTATTGTGAGGACAAAATGGAGGACAGCTATATAAGTTGCAATATAAGTTGCTTTGGGTCCCCATTGGGAAGAAAGATATTTGTAAATCAAATAAAGTTGAATACTGGGGTGGCAGGCAAGGTTGGTTGGTGGGAAAGAGGCAGGGGCTGGCTGGAGAAGGAAAAGAAGAAATAGCACGGGGAGAGGAATAAGGGGAAAGGAGATGCCGCTTGCAAGTAGGTTATATTTTTGGTGGGGGAGGGAAACACACACAAAGAAACCTTGGGGAAAGTTTGGAAAAAATATATAGGTATAGGAGAAGCAGTCAATCCAATGGGTGCCTGTGGCAATACTGTCTAAACATGTGGATATCTATCATATCAACAGGATACGTCATCTAGCAGAAAAGTATACAAAATAATAGATAATATACTATTGAGAAATAATTTGTACTTACCATCTACAGTAAATTGATTGAACTTTAAGCTAAGGAAAATAGGAAGTTAATACCTAAGCATAGTTTTTAGGCTGGCACTAATATTTTCTACTCTCTGTGTGACAGAGCCTTCATGGCACAATCCGATTTACTCTTAGTGATTCTGACTGACAGTGTATATACTTCACAATTTCATATTGATGTCTGCACTCTGTATCTATTTATACAACCTCCCATTGGGTTGCATTGCGCTTTTTGTATTACCACTGAGACTATTATAAGTTTAACACCTTTTCATTTGGCAGATATCCTTTCTCTTCATGTATTTCCTCTAATAATTATTATTATTTCCACATGTGTCCATGCACCATTTAGCAGATTGTATACTAGAGGGTACACTGAGTGATTTTACTCATTTTCAATTTAGATATCTTTCTTTTCCAGTGCACCTATCAATTTTTGTAAAGATACAAACTTTGCTTTTAGTGGCACCTTCCAGCTGTTTTTATAAATAATAATAATAATAAAACCACTGGCACCTCATCTTTTTTCCCACTGGTATCCCACTGACCTCTTTAAACTTGAAAAGGTTCTTTTGACTGCTGTGCTTTTTATTCTCACCACACTGGCAGTTTAAGCCTACTGGGTTTCTTTTCATCGTGCCCCCCACACACACTTAAAAATTAATTATTAAAATTCATCAGATTGTCATGTTAAGCTGCCAAAATAAACAGTATTAGTCCTTGCATGAAACTTTAAGACAGATTGAGTGGCTTAGTATTTCTCTTGTGATAATTCTGTGAAATTAGTTCTCCTGAGTTGAAATAATAAACTACATTTTCTACTATCCAATAAAAATATATAATTAAAAGATATACTTATCAGAATATGTACAGGATGGTTGTCAAGAAAGACTTCAAATGGTTTTGCTTCAGGAAGATCAACAGAGGTAACTGTTACAACTGGTGAGGGAGCTTCTCCTGCCACCCCAGCTGTTATAGTTTCTTCAGTTCTGCTGCCACCACCAGGTGTTCCTAGGTTTAACCCCTCTCCAGCCATTTGGGAACTGATGATACTCTAGGCATGTGCAAAGTTCTATCAAATGGCTGAGCAGAAGGGCCACGAGTGAGGACACATTTGACACAGCTTGACTAAACTGAAGAAAGATTACAGTAGAATATAAAAATCAGAGATCATCTAAAATATAGGAAGTTATAATACACTAAACTGCAGCTAAATATAAGAGAGAGAGAGAGTTTCTAAGGTCTAGTTTTCAGCAGTTGAGAGTTACAAACAATACCTGGACATCCCTTCAGGATGAGTGTACATCTCTGGTTGGAGAGTTAGGGAGGAGAGACATGTCCTTCTCTACCTCCCACCTTTCTCCCTCACAGAAGAACCACACAGAAGGCTGCAGAGCCTTTTAAAAACCTTCTCCCCTCCTTGCAAGGGAGGATTTCCCTCCATCCTAGGGAGTTAAAACCAATCCTCCATGGCTAGGCTGTACCTGAGACATGTCTCCCACAGAGCTGGGTTTGTAATGGACCGACAGGTTACCAAAACATATGTTACTCCTCCACAGGATGTTAGTTATAACAAAGCAACCCCTGGAGAGATGTCAGTTTGAGCAAAGGGTATACTGCCTGCAAGCTTTTATTGCCCTCTTCTTTCTGAGAAGAAATCCACTTCTCCAGTGCTTGCTTAGAAGTGAATTAGAGGACAGCTTGATATCTGAAGGCCCTTTAGCATGACACCCTCCACTTTAAACAGGACAATGGGGTGGAAACTCATGATCAAGATTTCTGCCTACCAGAGCTCCAGTACCACAACCAAGCAGGAGAAGACAAATACAAAGCATTCTTAAACAGTACTACATGAATCAGCAAAATGTTTCTAAAACAGCTACAAAACAGCATAAAATGAGGTATGTCTCAGCATACAAGAGTACATAGCATAGGGTACATAGAACTGTTTGGCAATTACATGATTAAACAACACTTCAGGTTCCTTGGACAGTATTCCCCCACTCCACTTTCTCTGGAAAGAGTGGAGGAAGCAAGTTGCTCCCTTTCAAAAATGGCTTTAGTGCTTTTGCATGAGTCTGGAATTCACATCAAATAGGTCACCTTCTGCATCCTTTTCCACCAACGTATTATGCCTTCTCCACTTCTTGGGTTCTGGGGGTGACTGTGCAGTCTGGGGCAACAGATGAATCTCCTCAGTGGGTTCCTTGGCAGTCCCAGGCTCTGGCTTCTGCTCATGGGCCACTTGGGCTTCTGGCCCAGCAACCATGTTTCACAGTGCGTCCCCGATGATCCTTGGGGGTTAGAGAGCCCAGGAATGGCATCCTCTGAGAAGGATTAATCAAGCCCGGTTCCTGATACTTATAGGAAAGAGTAGGATTTGAGTCCAACAAGATTTCCAGAGTAAGAGCTTTGGAGAGTAAAAGCTCCCTTCATCAGATATGAGTTGGAATGGAGATCTCTGAGCCTTTATATGCTAGCCAGAAGGTGGGAGGGGTGTTGCAAGGAAGGGTGTCATGATGCAAAGATACATTGCTGCTTGATTAGATGGGAGGGGTGTACCAAAGGAGGATATCAGGATGTAAACATACTATGCTACAATGCAGCTTGATTAGAGCAGAAATTAGCCTCTGTAGTGTATGTTTCCATTCAACCCCAGGAGGTCCATTATTAGGAATGAATGGATGAAGTCAGTTTCAACAATCTCATGATCCCTTTAAAGTTTCTCTGTTTGAGGACAGACACTTTTAGGTCAGCAGTGGAATTTCTTAGAAGATTAAAATGTTCTCCCACTGGTTTTTGAGGGTTGTGATTTTTAATGTCAGGTTTATGGTTATTTATTATTTTGTACAGGGACTGACCTGTTTGTCCAGTGTAGAGAGTGGAAGTGAATAAATTTGAGAAGGAAAAAAAAGAAAACAGTAGTTTCTGCTTTATGGTAGTATGCATAGTTTGCTGTCTCCCTCTGGACAGCTCAAGTTGCACTAGCCACTGCAACAAGGGCAATCTGTTCCTAGTTCTAAGTGGGATATATATTTGGGTATTATTGGAGTACTCCTGTCATCTAAAAATGATTTGCGATAACTTAATTTATATATTTAAAATACTTCTATGCTGCCTCTTCACCCAAAATAGGATCTCTTTGGTGTGGAACAACAGATAATCAAAACGTTAAAATTACATTTAAAATATAAAGACAAGTGTCCTGACTGACTCATCATTACCCAGCCCAAACCCCTGGACCTAGAAACAGGAAATTTGGGAAGAACATTCCTTTCATGATGTAAACAGCAACTAACAAGGGATTTTAAGAAATTCGCCCCCTAAGGGGTAAAAAGGGGTAAAATGTGTTTTCCCATAGGGATACAGCTACCCTGTGTGGCTGGCAGGCCTGCTCCCCCCCCCCACTGCCAGCTTGGCCACTCTTCCCTGATTGGGCCAGTCTTTCAAGGTCATTTGCATATGCAGCCTGATTGGTCCTCACCCCAACATTCTAAACAGTATGCAGTTGCTATTGGGATTCAATGAATGTGTCCTGAGGTAAAATGTACCAGTCTTCCCCTAGAAGTTCACTAGGGCTGCCAATCTTCCTGTGGGGGCAGGCTTTCCTGTGTGGCTGGCAGGCTACTGCCTGCTTGCACCCCCATCTCTCTGATTGGTCACCTGTGGAACTCTGTGTTCTGAGGTGGTAAAAATCAGGTAAAGGAAACTGCAGACAGTTGAAGAAAGACAGTACAAGACTCCTGAATAGGGATTTTATATAGAAGTCAGTATGGCAACTGAGTTTTTAAATGTTCATGGGGACATGGTGCATGACCTTTCTAGGGACCATTTCAATGTGAACCTCTCACATGAACCTGCCGGTGCCCACCACACTACCCGTCCCTCAGTCCACCTCTCACAGCCATCACCTCTTACTGCCCCAAAAAGCCTCCTGGCAGACAATGTGCAAGATACACCGATGCTAAAAGAAGGAAGCGACTTAGAGATTCAGCAAAGACTTTCCCCCTTCTTGCAAGTGTGTGTATGTTATGTGCTGTCAAGTCACTTCTGACCTATGGTGACCCTATGAAGGAAACACGTCCAAAACGACCTATCATTAACAGACTTCCTCAGATCCTGCTAACTGGAGGATGTGGCTTCTTTACTGAGTCAAGTCATCAATCCGCTTCTTATGGAAGAGTATTTTTATGACCCAAACTCTAAGCTTTTCTGCACAGAGTTTTTAAAATTATTATTATTGGTTCTGGCCTCGTACTGCTTCACTGTTCCTTCAGTTTTTGCTTCAGAATTTTTGTTCGTTTTGCTTTGTTTTGTTTCCCCCCCACTTCCAATTTTTTCCAGTTTTTCTGACACCAGTTTTACCTCAATATTTTTTTCTAGATGCTGATTTTGAGTTACCTTTTCCCCTCATGCTTAACATTACTTTTAGTTTTCTTTGTCTTTCCCACTCCCATCCACCTCCAACCCTGTTAACAGTGATTGTACTGTCATCATCATCATCAAACTACCCTCTTTTGTTCTCCCTCATCGTGAAGACAAGTAGTTTCATTTTCAATCTTAAAAAAAAACACAATTCAACCCTTATAGCGATATGATCATGAGATAAAGTTTTTTTCAACATTAGAATATTGTTATATCGATATACTGTTGTAATGATACATTTCTCAAGTTCTCTGAATTCCTAGCTGTCTTTCTTTTATTCCGTTAAAAAAAATAAGTCTATAGTCCCTTCCCTGGCAAATAAACTCCTTTTTCTTTATATGTCTGTGAAAGAAGGGGCTAGAAGATTACTTTTAATTATCTAAGATTTGATCACATTCTGATTTAGGTTTGGCCAGTATGTCAGGTTTTTTTTTTTTTAAATCTTTGTGGTCATCTGTTTGAACTGTTGATAAGACTACCATGGGATCTTTTTTTGTATTTTCCTTTCTAGTTCTGATTTTTCAAGAATCCCTTTATCAGTAACAGTATCTATCAAACACATGACATTATGATGATTCCAGAGTTCTCTAGAGGCTGGATCCTGACTGAGTGGAAACAAATTTGAGCTATGACTGGGGAAAATTGGGATATTTCCGGCACTAATTTGCTTCTATGAATATCCCACACTTTAAGTGTGGACATCAGGATGGTATTTTGCTTAATCATCAGGGGATGTAAATTTGCCTTACTCCAGATCAGCTCGTTTATGGATAGAGGGTGATGGAGTGGCTGTAGTATTTTGATCCAGTCCAGATGATCACCCATCTGCAGTATGATCACTATGTTTACTATTTTTGTTTATTTGGTGTAAATATCACCATCTGGATAGTTGAAGCCTCCATATGTCTTTTTTAGCTTCAGTGCTGAAAATGCAGCCCATGGACATTTATGTTGCCATAGGAAATTACTGAGGGTAGTCTGCCAATTTTTCAATAAGGTTGCAGATAATCAATGGGGAAAGATTGAAACAGGAAGGTTAATTTTGATAGTAGTAGTAGTAGTAGTAGTAGTAGTAGTAGTAGTAGTAGTAGTAGTAGTAGTAAACATTTGATTTATATGCCGCCTTTCAGGACAACTTAATGCCCACTCAGAGTGGTATACAAAGTATGTTGTTATTATCCCCACAACAATTACCCTGTTAGGTGGGTGGGGCTGAGAGAGCTCCGGAGAGCTGTGACTGACCCAAGGTCATTCAGCTGGAATGGGTGATGCCACCCTCCATTAGCATTCCACACCCTGGGAAACTCCTACAGGATGACTCAGCCCAAACCCACTTTCCTGAGTAGATATAAATTACCTGCCAACATCTTCTCCACACTGTGACACTGAGAGATCTCTGTCTTTTGGTGCTACACCTCTGAAGATGCCAGCCACAGCTGCTGGTGAAACATCAGGAACTACAATGCCAAGGTCATGGCTATACAGCCTGGAAAATCCACAACAACCATCATTCTCCGGCCGTGAAAGCCTTCGACAATATATTTAATGAAGTTGTTTAAGGTGGAAGGAATCAACATCCCTAAGTAAGGTAGATTTTCAGTCCATTGAAATTTAAATTGTTGATGCATTAATTTTGCTGTTTCAGGCAATAGATCAATAGGAAGTAATCCAGATTTGGTTTTATTAACATTCAGTCCTGATATAAATCCAAATGTTAAGAGCATTTCTTGAAGTTGGGGAAGAGAGTTTACTGGATTTTTGTTGTATAGAAACATGTTGTCAGCAAGCATGCTTAACTTGTAGTTGTTGGATGCAATTGTTATTCCTTGTTAATGCTTATTTTTTATTTTATTATGGAAAAATAAAGAACAAAACAGAAAGGAAAAGAAAGATACATATAACTATTTGAGACCTAGAGTAGCCTATTCAAAGTAACCTTAAAAAAAAGCCTAACTCATATTATTAGTCATTACTTTGTCCCCCCAATGACACTTTACTTTTCACATCAATCAGCTTGTGGTCTAATTAATTTCCTTTTTTCCCTTTAATATATATATGCATATCTTATCTAGTCTCTTTAACATCCCAGCTCCTCATTCTAAGATAACCTAATCATTAATTTATTTTTCTTCTCTAGTCACAGAGAGTCATCAAGGGCTTCCACTTTGCTATGTATACAAACTATATTTTTATATCTCTTTATATCTATAAGTTTGCCAATCTCAATTAGAGCCCATATCATTCCAATCCAATCCCTCCACTATCAGCAGACAAGCCACTTTAATATTTCCCCACATGTCATTAAAAAAACCCCAAACCCTCTTTTCCTCTTCCCCCCTGTCATATTTTCCCACGCATAGAACTCTGGTCCAAACTAAAAATTATCTTCCAAATACACATTAACCACCCAAAATAATAGAATAATTCTTATATTCCTCTTTCTAATCTTTAATTTGCAAAACCTGATTCCTTTTTAAAGCATTTATCCTCATATTTTTATTGGAAATTTTCTTTAAAGAATTTTACAAAATAAATTTATAAATAAGACAGGGACTTCTTAGGAAGACTTATTCTGTTGGTTTATCTTCCAACGCTATTTCTTCGCACTACATTCCAGTTTCACATGCCAGACTGTTTGTCTTACCAGGTTGTAGAAAAGAAACATAGGCTTCTACCAACTTAACAAAAAGTCACCCTATGTCAGTTTGAAACTTTCTTTTTACAATATAAATAAATAAAGCTCCTGTAAGTATATTCATTCCTTTTAATTCTTATTTTTTTAACATATAAAACACATCCAAGTTAGACAAGAGTTAAGCAAGAGAAATTTTTACACCAAGCTGAATAAACCATTCTGTATTGCAGGTTCCAAACTGTAGTTAAAAGATCAAAGAAAGTGATTAGTAGGTAAGATTGGGAGAGGTCACCCTTCACTCCAGCACAGCTTTCAATGATATTGTGTTCCTGGTCCTTGGCATTTCAACATTGGACACTGCCCTGACATGGTCTAGGCAGTAAATCTTCCATCGAACTTACCAACTGAAGCACAAATGGGTATCTTCAATCACTCTCTTATCAAGAATGATAAATGGCTGGAGAAAAACTCTACAGCCACACACACACACAAAAGCAGCTGTGTCTCTCTCCCACAGAGCAGGAGCATCAGGACACCATTGCCTCCTGAAGGGGCGGGCCTTCTGGATCAATTGTTATTCCTTGTATTTGATCATTATCTCGGATTGCTTCCGCAAGAGGTTCTAAAGCAAGTACAAATAGCATTGGCTAGAGAGGACAGCCTTGTCTGGTCCCTCTTTCCAAGAGTTATAGATTCCGAGATTAACCCATTCCCTTTGATTTGTGCTGTAGATTTAGAGTAGATTGACTTGATGGTTCTAAGGAAGTTATCTCCGAATCCTATATGTTATAGCAAGACGTATAAATATAGAATTTCCAAGGAGTCAAATGCTTTTTCAATATCCAGTGATAGAAAAAAAGCTTCTGATTTGCTGTGATTACACAATTCAAGTACTCTCAAGGTTTTATATATATATATTGTTTGTTAGATCTCTCCCTGGGATAAAGTTGGACTGATCTTGGTGAATATATTTTGTTAAGAAGGTATTGATACATTTGGCTATAATGGAGGTAAATATTTTGTAATCTATGTTTAACAGGGAAATCAGCCTGTATAAAGCTGGATTTAGAAGGTTCTTGCCTTGTTTTGGTATGACTATTATTGCCGTGAACCATGATGGGGGAAGATTTCCTGTTTTAAGAATGTCATTATAAGTTTCCATTAGTGGATAAGCGAGAACAGAGGCATATTTCTTGTAAAATTCTGATGGATAGCCATCAGGGCCCACTGCCTTATTATTTTTCAAGTTTTTTATGGCATCTGTAATTTCCTGTATATTGATGTGTTCTTCTAATAGTAAACGGTGAGATTCTTATAGGGGTTTTTTATTATTTTATTTTTGTACGCCACAGTAGATATTCTGAGGGCCAATCCTGTAAACTCTTGTTATTAAGGGGAAATACCATATTCTAAGTTTAACATATTAGATAGTCAGTTTGCCAGAAAGGAGGGTAGGTCCTCTGAGGCAGTCAGATGTTCCTCAAAACCCCTAAATTTTAGGTCTAATTGTCTTGATTGGAGTCCTAAGTACAATATTTTCACTTGCATTTGCCTCTTATCCCTTTGAAGTTCCCAGACCTCTTCCTGTACTGTCTCACACCTTTCTAACACACAGTCTGCTTTCTGTGAGGCATTGTTTATGCTTATTTTAAGATCTGCAAATTGATCTGTTAGTTGTTTAATAAGTAGGGCCATATTTTTTCTAGAATGTTTTACTCCATGGAAGCTGATAGAGGTGCTAGAGCAGGATCGGGGGAAGGGGCAGAGTCAGTGGCAAACTTACTCGGCTTCCATCAGCAGCTTTTAAGTTCGAGGTTTTTTTGGTTTTGGTTTTGCTGCCCATGTCTTGTTTTCCCAGATCCTGATCATTTTGGATCAATTTTGAATGTTACGATGATTTATTTGTGGTTTTGGGGTTGGAGAGAGACAGAGCTTACTTTTAAGCACCCATTCTGTATGGTGCTGACACTGTACCCCCCACCAGATGACTTGATACTAGATGATTTGCATTACTCACCCAGGCCCAGCTGCTTGCTTCTGTTTAACATACCCCAGTGTTTAGAGTTTCAGAGTAGGATGTAGGAGATCCAGGTAGGAATTACTACTCTTCTGTGGAAGGTGACTGGGTGACCAGTCACATACTCCCAGCCTAACATACTTCTCAGGGTTGTTGTGAGGATAGTATGAGGGCAAGGAGAATGATGTAAGCTGCTCTGGGTTCCCATTGTGGAAAAATACAGTGTTTAAACGAAGCACATTAATAAATGTAGATGAAGATGGGAGGGAGGAAAAGGACATAGGGAAAAGTGAGTATATGGAAGGTGCCAAGAGACAGAAAAGAGGAAATAATGTGAGAAGTTAAGTATCTTCACATGTCCTTGCAGATTGTCTACCATGCAATTGAGTCTGACTCAGCCAGCACCATGCAACTGAGCCATAGGTGAGCGGCTACCAGAGGGGCAGACAAAAATAGATGATAAGGAGAGAAGGAATCAGGAAAAGGGGGACAGGGAAGGGAAATAGGACATGGTATGGGGAGGAGAAAATGAGATACATCCTGCAAATCCTTGTGGTTCCCCCATTTGTTATATCTAATTCTGAATATGGCCCAAAATGTGGATCAAAAATCCACACATTAAGATCATGTACAGGTAGGGATCCTGACCTGGCTAACCAGATCACATCAAATCTAGGGTTGCCAGGAGGCCTAGGGGTCAAAGTGGGGGTGCAGTGGTCTGGGAGGGGCAGTGGAGTACATACCTCCCATGCATGCATGAAGTGTCCTTATGCTCCCATGTTCCCCTGTTGCACCATATAATGACATTATTTTCCAGAGCAATGAAGGAGCCATGGCGTGCACTGAAGCCCAGTTGAATAAAAATCACCTCTAAATGGGTCGTTTTTAAGGGACTGGTCTTCAACGTGACCTGCAGCTCCTCCGTCGCCAGCATGACAGGAGACAACTTTCATGTTCTTCTTTCCCCCCTTTCCTCCCCCCCCACTGGCCAGGTAAGCAGGGCTGGGGAACAGTGGGGCAATGGTTCCCCACCCTGGGCAGGGGCATGGCAAGCCTAATCAGATCTCAGAAGCTAAGTAGGACCAGCCCTGGTTAGTACTTGGATAAAAGACCATCAAGGAAGCCCAAGGTTGCTCTACAGAGGCAGACTATGACAAACAACCTATGTTCGCCTCTGTCCTTGAAAACTCTATGAGGTTGCTATAAGTCAGTAGCAACTTGATGCCGCTTTACACATACATACACACAGATAGGGGGTATTATTATGCAGACTTGGGGAACTTTAATTCCCCCCTCAACAAAGAATGTTAACTGATACCTTATGAAAGCTGATGAAATCACACAACCTTTACCTAACAATAGAATCAGGTCCTAAGTAACTCCTCCCATAATGGTGCAGCACACGGGGGTTTACATCCTTAAAAAAAGACGAGTGTTTGGGTGCAGATTAGAATTACACTTTGGAAATCAATTGTAGTTGCAATTGTAGCAGGTATACTTTCAGCTTTCCTCTTTCCACCAATTATTTGTCGTGTTACTTAATTTCACAAAGACATTATTGATCTTTGAACACTTACACCACAGTTATTTTGTTGTTCCTTCATTGATTACATTCCTTGTTGATTTTCCCAACAATATGTTAACAGGTTCCTATTGTAGTTTGAGAACAAAATACTTTATATGGATTTGTAGTATGGTTAAAAGCACCAGCTGGGCAGAGGAGGGGAAGGGAATTTATTGTCATAAACAACTATGTGTGTATTTTTTACAGAGCTTTGAACATTGCAATAACCCTACTACAAGACCTAATTTTCCTTCTGTTTTCAAGTTTAAAATGCACGGTCCTTAAATTATTTACTCTAAAGTAACCTTTGCCCAGCTATAGTCCTAATTGGTTATGTGGCATAAAAACAAACACACAGAGTCCTATATTCTAAAGATGTCTGATTTGAATTATGAAATCCTCCTTGTTGGTTTTTTTTTTAAATTATGTAATTGTTTCTTTCTTGGAGAAGTATATTCAGGGATTTTTGTGAGCCAGAACGCCCCAGAATGGCGTTCTGGCACCTCTTTAAAAGATGGTAGTATTTTTTAAATGTTCTGTTTTGGCCATTTTGGGCCCAGACCGGGCCCAAAACAGCCTGGATCAGGCAGGTGCCAGGTGGGGGAGGGGCCCCCTGCCTGACAACGACCCATTCCAGGCAGGTTTGGCACCGATCCAGGCCATTTGGGGGCTGCTTTGGGGGCTGCTTTGGCCACTTTTGGCCCATTTAGGGCCCAAAACGGCCAGTATTGGGGCCAAAACAGCCCAATTTGGGGCCAAAACAGCCAGGATCAGGCTAGTGTCAGGCGGGGGAGGGTTCCCCCACCCAGCAGCGATCCATTCCAGGCCATTTCGGCCCCGATCGTCCCCATTTTGGTCATTTAGGGCCCAAAACAGCCTGGATCGTGGCCAAAATGGCCCAAATCTGGCTGGTGCTTGGCAGAGAAGGATTCCCCCACCCAGCAGCAGCCTGTTCCAGGCTGTTTCAGCCCCAATCTGGGCTATTTTGGTTCTGTTTGGTTCTGTTAGGGCTCAAAATGGCCCAGATTGGGGCTGAAATGGCCAGGATAGGGCCAGTGCCAGGTGTGGAATGGTTCCCCTGCCTGGCAGCGGCTTGTTCCAGGCCATTGTGACACCAATCCAGGCCATTTCAGGGCCATTTTGGCCATTTTGAGCCCATTCCAGGTCCAAAACTGCGAGATTCAGACCTGAAACAGCCAGAATTAGGCCTCTGCCTGGCAAGGGAACACTCCTCCACTCAGCAGTGGCCCAATACTGGCCATTTTGGGACCCTTTCAGCCATTTTGGGCTCAATTCAGAACCAAAATTGCCAGGATCAGGCCCCGAATGTCTGTTTGGGCCCCGTTTTGGCCCAATTTGGACCCAAAACAACAAGTTTCAGGCTGCTTCTGGGTGGGGAGTGATCTCCCATGCATCGGCAGTCTGTTCCAGGCTGATCTGGGCCCGAAATGGCCCAGATCTGTCCACTGCTGGGCGGGGGAGTGCTCCCCCATGGCAGAGCTGCCCTTTCCATGCCGAATTTGATCCCCCATGGAGCACAGGAGCACTTCTGGGGTGGTCATGGCCTGTGTGATGATGTCACTTCCTGGAAATGATGTTATCGTGCAGTCCTAGGAGCTCATGTGCGCGCTGCACATGCATATATTAAGAGGCACACCACCTCCTCCTGGGAGTTGCCCTGGGTGAGAGTTCCCCCACCTTTCCCCCCAGAAAAAAGCCCTGTTTCTAGTTGGTTACAGATACCATACTTAGAGCCAAAACACACGTTAAGAAATACCTAGGTTCAGCACGTGTTCTCTTACCTCAAGGTTTGCCGGGATCTGTAGGCGTCCTGGAAGCTTAAAGTAGGCGTCCTGGAAGCTTAAAGATCTGTAGGCGTCCTGGAAGCTTAAAGTCCTGGAAGCTTAAAGGATCTGTAGGCGTCCTGGAAGCTTAAAGGCGTCCTGGAAGCTTAAAGCTTAAAATACAGGTGCCTGTATTTCCCTTCCCCTTTTTGCTGCTCTGTAAATGCTAAACTTTAAGCTTCCAGGACGCCTACAGATCCCGGCAAACCTTGAGGTAAGAGAACACGTGCTGAACCTAGGTATTTCTTAATGTGTGTTTTGGCTCTAAGCTGTTCTCTTTTGGATAGTGAAATCCTCATTGAACTAATAGTTTCCATTCATAACATACTTTTAATGACCTTTTAAAAGGATTTAAAAAAAAATTCTTTCAAAGGGAAACTTCTGACACAACATGTTAACTGTAGTGCCTCAAAATGGAACAATAAAGTCTCTGTCACAAATGCTAGCTTTCAGAAAAATCAAAGGACAGTCTTTAACTTTTTCTTTTCCTTGGGTTTTCTGGGATTTTGATTTTTAAAAGAAGGCAAAGAGCCCTTTATTATTAAAATAGCAACTTGCTGAAATCTTGATTATCTTCTAAAACTTTCAAACATTTCATTTGGTATATTTTTCTTCATATCTATTTTCCTTCTCCATATCTTTATATGCTGTACTATCACATCATACAAACACTTTGGGGCTATAAATAACATAGCATCATTTGATATTCTCTATATCAGTTGTCTTCAAGTTAGGTTGTGGAGCCCTTTGCGCTGAGTGTGAGTTTTTATATAGCTGCTGTTTTTTCTGCCTTTTGGAAGGACCTGTGTCATGAGTCAGCCTTGCCCTGTGAACATCATGGCTGACTGGGAATCTAAATAGTGAAGAGTCATCAGATGAAGAGCTGCCTGCAGTTCACACCCACAATGACCCAGCTGCAGCTGACCTTGAGTTCGATGAAAAGCAATTGCCGGCAAATCAATCAGCAGAGCCTTCAGCTTTAACAAACCCATCAGCAGAGCCTTCAGCTGTAACAGACTCAGCTGCAGAAGGCCACTCCTCCCCTCCCTCTTTGCCGACACCCTTGCAACGCCGGCTCTGTCAGAGCTCCGTCAGAGCTGCCAGAGCGCAGGAGGAGTGCACAACTCATGAGTCAGTGGCAA
Source organism: Eublepharis macularius (assembly GCF_028583425.1). NCBI lineage: Eukaryota > Metazoa > Chordata > Lepidosauria > Squamata > Eublepharidae > Eublepharis > Eublepharis macularius. Next base: position 125,177,270 of record NC_072792.1, read on the forward strand.
CTGTCAAACGACCAGGATGAATGAGGTCAGGATGTCTACCTAGTTAAGTGGCTGACAGTTTAGCTCATTAAGACTTTGCTATAAAAACAGCTGGAGGGAGCAGCAGTTTGTGGAAGCAACTAGTACACTTTATGGTTGTTCTACTGGCCTGGTGATTGCTCAAACTCTGGAACTCTGACCCTTGAACTGGCCCTGACTCTTGGCTTCTCTGGAACTCTGACCCTTGGACTGGACCTGACTTGTGGCTTTTCAAGAACTCTGACCCTTGGATTGAACCTGACTTGTGGCTTCTCTGGAACTCTGACCATTGGACTGGACCTGACTCGTGGCTTCTCTGGAACTCTGACCCTTGGATTGAACCTGACTCGTGGCTTCTCTGGAATACTGACCCTTGGACTGGACTCTGTTTATTCTTTGTTCCCTGGTCATGACTGGCTCCTGCACTCCGGCCTCTGCACTCTGGCCTCTGGCCGCTGGGGGACTACGTCAGTACAACCTGCTATATAAAGAACAAGTATATCATGCCTTCATATGTGATAAGAAGAACAGAAGAATGGCAAGGCAAGAATACATAATGGTGGAGAAAATTAATTCATGACACGACACTGAACTTTGGCTCAGTGCTCACTATGGTATACTTCCCAGTGCTTGACTTGTGATTCCTACACCTGATCTTTGGCCTAGTGTCCGTGGTCTTGGCTTTACATCAGTGAGGTCTTGGCTATATAACATGACTTCTTGTCATGTGTTTGCAACAGAGTTGGTTTACAAGTTCAGTGGATCTTGAAGACTCCTGCTCTAGCTTAATGTCATACAAAATATTTCCATGTCATTTCCATAGATGGCTGAACTTCCACAAATATATCTATGGCAAAATTTGGGGCAGATGAAAAAAACTAAATATTTTACAGGATCCTTGAGAAGAACCTGATATAAATAGAATGCCTATCTAAAACAGAGGGTTTTTCATTAGCTACATATGATTCCCAGGTATCTGACATTTCAAAAATGCTAGTTTCTCCAGTATGACTCATAGTACTTTTGAAAGTCAGTTTGTCAAATCATATTCCAGTTTATATATTAACAGCTCTGCTATTTGAATAATAGCAGTGCCCTTCCATGCAAGAGCCAGAGTGGTGTCGTGGTTAGAGTGTTGGACTTGCATCTGTGAGACCTATTCAGAGTCCCACTCAGCCATGATGTTCACTGTATGGACCATTGCTTTTCTCTCAGCCTTATCTGTCTCATTAGGCTTTTGTGAAGATAAGACTGTTAACCCCTCCCCCCCAAAAAAGTGGGGGGAGCCCATGCACAGCACCTGAGATAAGTAGATAATTATAAAAAGATAAATATGCACAAATTACCTTCATAACATAAAATTTAACCTGTATTAGCCTGCAGGCCACTTGTAGCAGTATGACTGAGTCACTGTATTCAATTCAAAACTGTGTAGCATGTATGTGTGTCACTGTTGCTATAGACATTAAATCAACCTTTATTTTGTAGAAACCTAATTTGAAAAAAAAAGTTCCAAAGAGTTTATGTCTAGATATCTGCAGTATTTTCAGATAAGGAGCAACTCTTAACAAGCTTTGTTTCCTTAAGGACAAGATATTACATTCCGATTTTGAAAGAAAAGTCATGCTTAGTTATATGAAAGACTTTAAACCATGATTCTGATGACCTAGTTTCCTGCCAGAATTTCATACTATGATGAGAAGACTGGCAGCGTCCTTTAAAAATTATTTTTAAAGGGTTTTTTTTTTAATTCCTTTACAGCATTAGGCTGTGGTCTAGGTAGATGGGTCTACAGAGCCTTCTGCATCAGCACCTGCTGCCTTGATCATTCTATTGTCCACCAATGTCTTGCCACTCCAAATATAAGCAACTGAAATCCCTGATTAAGTTTCCTCAAAGTTGGGAGGTGATTCAGCATTGCTGATGTGAAAACATGTTTATTTCTTGGGATATCTTCCTGAGAGTTCTTGTGACAAAGTCTCCTGAGGGAATACTGTTGTCTGCCTAGGCATAAACACAATATTTGGACTGGATAGGAAATACAGTGGTGTTTCTTGCTACAGTACTTCTGAGAAGGAATCCATTCAGTAGAAGACTTGCCTCGTCCCACTGTTCATAGCCAAGGACCTGATAAAATGGATCTTCTCTGAGATGAGAGCATTGTTTACCCTAGTCTTCTTAATACTGCTTCAAATACTGCTGCTTGTTTCTCATTGAAAGGATGTTTGAGTGCCTATTTTGGGCTCTAACTTTCTCATTGGAGACTAGCACGGGCAGAACAAATTGCTGCAGGAATTATAAAGGTGACACCCTGTGTATGGCTAAGATTGACATATGCCCATACATGTACTTTCTCTGTTGTAGTTTCCACTGTGTAGTATGACCTGCAGGAGAAGAGCAAGAAAGGCCCCACACTTCTATCATTCTGCAGAATGCATAAAGCTGAATTGGCCAACAGGGTTTTTATGTGCCAGGGGACAAACTGTTGCCAGCAGGCGCAGAGCCTTCACTACTTGCTTTGCTGACATTCCCTCCCCTGTAGATTAGATTGCTGATGAGAGGTGGATGGTCTGGACTCGAGTCCACACTGAGTGGAATAAAGCAGGGTAAAAGTATGAAAATTAAGAAATGGAATGGACCGTAGAGAAAATGAATTGTTCATGAGGGCTCTTTTATATAGTGAAGAGGATTCTTGTTTGTTGCATGTCTTTCCTCATAAGTTTACTTCATTTTAAAAAAATTAATCCAGTTTTTGTATTGTTTATGGTGTGATATGTCCCTGTACAGCAACTACAGTTGTGACATTTATGAAATCGCTCTCTCAGATGATTAGGGGAGCACTGTCCTTTGAAAATTTTAGGAGGTGCTAAAAAGCTGTTTTATTCACTAGGGCTTTTAATGGGGTATAGGTTACTGTCATCATATTTCACTTTATTAGGCTTTATTAGATTGGAGAGGCATTTGGGATTTTACTGTTGTTCGATGTTTTGATTTTCTGGTGTCAGATGTCTCGAGCCATGTGAAAAGGAACCAGTTTGATGTAGTGGTTAAAAGCAGAAGACTCTAATCTGAAGAACTTAGTTTGATTTCCCTCTCCTCTGCTTGAAGCCAACTGGGTAACCTTGGTTCAGTTACAGCTTCTCAGAACTCTTTCAGCCCCACCTACCTCACAGGGTAATTGTCATGAGGATAATAATAATAACACACTTTGTAAACTGTTCTGAGTGGGCATTAACTTGTCCTGAAGGATGGTATTATAAATCAAATGTTATATTATAGTATAGTATACTAAAATACACACACACTTTCCTTGTCTAATTTTGCAATCCAGCCACATTTCATTGTTTATTGTATGTCTTATACCATTTTATTGCATTAAAAATATTCTGTAATCCATCTTGAGTCTCAGCAAGAAAGGCAGAATATAAATAAATGTGTCACACTCACAACCGCTGGTCCAAGTCCCTCTCTTGTTTTTGTTTTGTTTTGTTTTTTGTTTTACCACTTAGAGTAGACAAGAGGGCTCCTCCCAGTCAGAAACAACCAATATCAAAGAAGAAACCTCGAAGGTCTTCTCCAATCTGAAATTTACCCTAAAACAACTGGGTACATTGAGAAATGGCTCCCATTTCTTAAGCACATTACCAAAGAGGATATCCTACCCCAAAACCCAGTCTATCTGAAACTCTTATACCCATAAAATTTAACTATCTTAACAGTATATCTGAGGGTACTCTCTGTTGTGTGCAATATTCAGCCATGGAGTATATACTGTCAGGTTCTGACTGTGTTTAAACCAAAGAAACTCCATTTTGATCCTGTCTGTATATTAAGTGTTTTCTTTGCAGGTGGCAAGCCTTCCGCTGGAAGCTCACAGAGAGGAGAGGAATGTTATGTCTACATATATCTGCCTTTCAGACACCCTTGGGAAACTTTCACTTTCTCACCCTCGGGCCGATTGTTTTGAGAACTGAGGGGGAGGATGGGGCCCGCAGGGAACTGCTATTCTGTACCTTTGCTTTTGCCTATCATTCGTAACAATTTCTAGCTCAGCCATGATCCTTGTATCTTGGAGTGTGGACTTATAATGGTTGTTTATCTTCAGTAAAGCCTTTTGAAATCGATGGACTTTTGTCTCATTGCAAGGGGTAGTCTGGATTGCAACTTTTGTTCAAGCCACAGTCTGACATATACCGACATCATTAGTAGAATTAGTAGATCTCTCTTTTGAAGTTTGTTGTGTTAGCTTAAACTTAATATGTTTAATTGGCTCCGATAATATGACCTGATATCTGTAATTCATTCTCAGTTATATTGTAACTCATATGAAATATCAATATGATATGTTGTAAATGTTAGAATCAAAAATAAAATTTTTTGGGGGGGGAATAATTTTTTAAAAATAGATTCACATAGCTACCCCTCTAGGATATTCTTACTGGAATATGCAAAACACTAACAAGTTAGTTTTAAAAAAGACATGCAAATTTTGAATGTTATTTATGATAGATCTAACATTAATCTATCCGTAATTTAATAATAGATAAGCTACATTGATTTTCCTGTAATAAATCTCCTAACCCTCTATAATTTGTTTAAAAGCCTTGAATTTCAGTGGATTGCAACTTTTTTTATTTAATAAAATTTTATCTTTAAAAGCCTTTAAAAAAGAGAGAAGGGTGAAAAAGAATGATGCTGACAAAAAAAATCACCAAATGAAATCACAAACTAGATGAAATTTATGCCAAATGAATAATAATTTATCATGTCATAAATGTCACTAAAGAGGGTCCCCCCCTTCAACATTCACATTTTCCATAGTTTTCACTTTTATTTTCTCTGCATTTAGTTGCTGGAAAAGTATATTTGGGTGGAAATCTCAGTAATGTTTTAAAATAATAAAATTTCTGGCATTGTTAGAAACTAGAATAGGTTTCTATCTTCATGTGGAACATTCTTTCTTTCTTTCTTTCTTTCTTTCTTTCTTTCTTTCTTTCTTTCTTTCTTTCTTTCATTTTATTTTTTACTCGTCCTCCCCACAAGCGGGCTCAGGGTGAGGTACAACATTGATTAAAATACAGCTTAAAATCAATTATAAAAACACATACAATTTATATGTTTATATGATTTATTTGTTGCATTTACTTCATATTTTACTTTAAGCTGATAAAATGTTTCTTTGTATTAAAAAAAGAATAATAATGAAATAGTACACTGTGATGTGCCTGACAACTTGGAAATTCATAGTGAGCTTTAGCAACATCAAGGCCCTACTATTTTTGCTTCCTGTATAGTTCCTTGCTTGAGCCAGTAGGAAATCAGCATCAATGATTTCTGTGGGAAAGTATCTACCCATAATGCAACCTATCCAGTATTTAAATGGATTGCTAGGACTGGGAAAACGCTGATTCAAATCCCTCTTGGTTTTGAATTTCACAGGGAAATGTATTCTCACAGGATTTTGCAGAATTATATAGGTATCGATGTATTTGATTTGCATAGGTCACTTATATGTGTGGTTTGCCTCAATTTAATCTATTTCAGAGACAATATGTTCATTAAATGGTGTCATGTGAGCCAAGGATTGTCCCTCCAAATGCACGTTCCTCCTTCAAACTTCTCCCCACTTTGGTTTCCTTCACTGATGAGAGGTAGACTTTACAGGGAAAGCAACTGTTCTCTCCAAAATGCCACTCTGGTTTGGACAGAAGAAAAACTAGTTTTTGCTTCCTTGGCATTAATGGCAAATGTTTGTGAAGATGAACTCTAATACCTTTAACAGTATTCTGGTATTGGAAGCATCTGCATAATTCATCATAAAAGAAAATGAGAGTTTTGGCAGTCAATGTTAATCCAGGATTTTCTGTAGTACTAGCAGCATAAGCAAAAATGTCATCCTATTAATAATTTATGGCTAGCAGCAGAAGTTGTTTTATGCTTCATAATAGGCTAGCTTTGATCCCTTACAATTTGTTTAAAAAGTAAATTTAGAGGTTTGTCTTAAAGACTGAGAAGTATGCCCTCCACTTCTTGTCCTTTATCATGATCATATTTGTTCAACTAGATATATGAAACTTGTTTTCTGAACACTTTTTTTACAAAAAATGTAAAAATTGAGGAACATTTTTTTATAAAACATTTTCTCTTATAATGATGAATTAAATACTTTTTTGAAGGCAAGGTCTTTAAATATTGTTTTAGCTGTTCTTTCTTCAAAATGTTTCTGATAATTATGTAAGACAATCTCTAATACTAGTTTATTACAATTTCTGTATACTGTAGACTTTTAGAACTTTCATATTCTCTTCCCTGAATCAGATCCCTCTGTCTTCTAGAACATGTGACAAAAAACAGTCTGTATTTGTAAGTATAAATACCACTTCAAGAACTACACTTTCTCCTTATAGCTCTGCAAGGAAAAAGGCTAGAGGCTTGCTGGAAAAAAAATAATAAAGTTGGGAATTCAGTGATTGTTTGCAGTAGGTCATTAGAACATTAGTAGACATCTCCAAAAACACCAATGACCATTTTTAAAAGCTCTCTGGGATACAGCAAGAGGAAATGTAAGGGAAATGGTGGCTCTCATTTTTTGGATCCAACCAGAGATGGTTAAATCCCTCAAAAATCATATAAACATATAAATATATAAATTACACTAGTGGCCAAAATTGTGGAAACCTTTTGGAAAAAGTGTATTTTTGAGGTTTGATAGCTCATAACAGCACTTTTTTTTGGAGTAATACCATAAAATTATATATCGATGGAAAGATAATTTAATCAAGAATGTAATGTCATAGCTTTTATGAAGGAATTTTTTTTAGAACAGTAGTTATAAAGAAGAAAATTGAAACACATAGAAAAAATGAGTTATACAACAATTCTCACCATGTCAGTTAATACTTAGTTGGGTAACCTTTTGCTTTAATTGCGGCCTTACAACACCTTCCTATGGAGTGAACCAAATTCTTTAGTTCTGCAGCTGTTATAATGTGAAACCACGACTGAGTTATTGCTTCTATTAATTGTGTTTTATTGCTGGGTTGCTTCTCACTAATCAGTTTCTTTAGTCGGCTCCATAGATTTTCGATGGGGTTAAGGTCTGGGCTATTCCCAGGCCATTCCAACAGTGGAATATGATTATCTTGAAACCACTTTTTGCACACAATAGCAACATGACATGGAGCTGAATCTTGTTGAAATATAAATGCTTCATTATCTTGGAAAAGATCACGCGTGGAAGGCTTCAGTTTGGGCTCAAGTATTTCATTTTTGTATTTTGGGGCATTTATATTGCCATTTATCACACAAATTCTGCCCACACCTTTTGATGTCATACAACCCCATATCATAACACTAACTGGGTGTTTCATGGTAGATGTAATGCAATCAAGATGCAATCTTCTCCGAGTCTTCTTCTCACGTATTTTATGCCATCACTACCAAACGGGGAGATTTTGGTCTCATCACTCCAAATAACACTGTCCCATTGTTCCGCTGTCCAGTTAACACGGGTTTTAGCCCAGTTTAATTTTTTCAACCTTTATTTGAGAGATAACAATGGGGTTTTTTTTGTGGAATTCTAGCGTTAAGACCAAATTCCTCCAGTCTGCGCCGAACAGTTCTTGCACTCAACTTCACATTGAATTGCGCCATTTCGTTCTGTATACACCCCGATGATTTTCTTCTGTCACCTAGGCTCAGTCTCTCAATTCTTCTATCATCCCTTGCTTGTGTGCACCTTTTCCTGCCTTCACCAGTCTGGTTTTGTAGTGACTGAGTTGCCTTATACCTCTTCAGAAATTTAGAAATGCCACCTTTGGTTAAGTTCCCACCAATTTTTCTTCTAATTTCTTCATAACTGTAGCCTTGTTCACTTAATAGTACTATTTTACATTGCTTTCTGGGTGACCAGTCAACTCTTTGTGCCATTTCTTTAATTGTATTACGTTGAATGGCTACATTCAGATGAAGGGAAACAGCCCCTTGGATACTCACCATGAAGGGTCCTTCTCCTCTGAGGACAGGAGGACATCTTGGGTGTTTTCCACCACCCAATCGGGGAGGCAGGAAGTAGAAACTTCTTCCTCTTCCTTTGGTGTGTGGGACCACCCTCTCTCTGCTCAGTTCGGGTGACTCCCCTCAGCAGTATCTTGAGTTCACTACTTTCTATATATCCATCTAAAACTGTGGTCTAAAATTAGAAGAAGTAACAAAAACATGCAACACTGTCTTAGAACAAAAACGCTTAACAAACTCCGGCATTAAAGCCAAAGGCACAGCCGGGACAGATAGTAAGTAAAAAGCACCATCCAGGACGCAGACAACAAGGAAAAGACAGACGAAGCTCCCGGGGGGGCAAGATGTCCTCCTGTCCTCAGAGGAGAAGGACCCTTCACGGTGAGTATCCAAGGGGCCGTTCTCCCTCTGAGGCGGAGGACATCTTGGGAGCTCTTAAAGCAGTATACTAAGTCCTGGGTGGGATGGAGCCTTCGTCGTCTATAACATGTTGAAGAACTCTGCGTCCGAAGGCAGCGTCTGCAGAAGCATAAGTGTGCATATGATAGTGCCTAATGAAAGTCGAGGACGATGACCAGGTGGCCACTTTGCAAATGTCTTCTATAGAGGCGTTTCTCCTGAGAGCAGCGTTCGTAGCCGCACTCCTTGCTGAGTGTGCTGTGATTCCTGACGGAATCTCTATTTTCATGGACTTGTATGCTTCTTGTATACAGGACTTAATGCTGTATGCAATGGCAGTCGATGTCATGCGTTGCCCCATTTTGGGTCATGAAACGTTGACAAAGAGGGAATCTGAAAGACAAATTGATTCAGTTCTTATCAAATAAGTCTTAAGAGCTCTCCTCACATCGAGGGTGTGCCACTCTTTTTCCTTTGGATGAGTCGGTCTCGGGCAGAATGAAGGCAGATTGATTTCCTGTGACCTATGGAACATGGAGTACGCTTTGGGCATGAAGGAAGGCTCTGTCCGAAGAACTACCTTGTCTCTGTGGAATATGCACAGGTCTGGTCGAACAGATAAGGCGCTTAACTCGGAAATGTGACTAGCCGAAGTAATAGCAACAAGAAAAATGGTCTTTAATTTCAGCCATTTCAGTTGTACCTCCTTGATTGGTTCGAAAGGAGGTTTTGTAAGTGCCGAGAGGACCACGCTTAAACGCCAGGTTGGAAACCTGTGTACCGTCGGAGGTTTTAGTAAGGTAGCGCCCCTCAGGAACCTTCGCACGTGACAATGAGAGGCTAGGGGAACCCCCTCTATCGTTGGCAGAACCGTGCCAATAGCTGCGACCTGCTTCCTCAATGTCGCTGGACGTAAGCCTCTGTCTAATCCCTCCTGTAAGGACAGTATGGAAGTTTTGGTAGGTCGAGTAGGATCCACTTGTTTGCGCCTACACCATCGGTGGAAAGCTTTCCAGGCCGCATTGTAAATCCTGACCGTGGACGCCTTTCTCGATGCTAGTAAGGTGGTCAGTATGTCTGGAGGGAAGCCCTCTAATCGGAGACGGTCCCGCTCAATTTCCAGCCTGTCAGAGCCCACCACTCTGGACGGGGGTGCCATATGGGTCCCTGTTGTAATAGATCCGGGTGATCTGGAAGTCTGAGAGGAGGTGCTACAGACATCCGATGTAGGGTTGCAAACCACGGTCTTCTTGGCCACTATGGCACGACTAGGATCACTGTCGCACGTTGCTCTTTTATTTTCCTCAGGAGTCTGGGAATAGTCGGTAGAGGAGGGAATGCATACAGGAGACCCCTTGGCCACTGCGCGTGAAGAGCGTCCATCCCCTCTGCTCGTGGATGGAAATACCGTGACAGGAACCTTGGAAGCTGATTGTTTAAGTGAGAAGTGAACAGGTCTATCTTCGGTCTCCCGAAATGTTCCGTCAGCATCTGAAAGGTCTCTCTTTTCAGAGCCCATTCCCCCGGGTGCAGGGACTCCCTGCTCAGCCAATCTGCTTGGACGTTGAGTACACCCCGAATGTGTTCTGCCTGCAAGGACTTGAGGTTGCGCTCTGCCCAGCTGATGATCTTGTTGGCTTCCTGTTGCAATCTGGACGATTTTGTTCCCCCCTGTTTGTTCAGATAGGCTTTTGCCGCGATGTTGTCCGTTCTTATCAGTACATGTTCGAGAGTCACATGGTTGTAGAAGAATTTCAGGGCTAGAAGGATCGCCCTCATCTCCAATACATTGATAGGAAGTTTGCGTTCTCTCGTGGACCACTCTCCCTGCGTCGGTAAGCCCTCCAGAGTCGCTCCCCAGCCTGACAGACTGGCATCGGTGAATATTTGAGTGAAGCAAGGCGTGAGGAAGCTCTTTCCCTGAAGTAAGTTGGACTCGACCGTCCACCAACGCAGGCTTTCCTTGACCGGAAGCGGAACTTGTACTTTGAGGGTCGTCTTGCGGGCTATTTGGAACTGGAACGGACGTAGAAAACTCTGTAGGGGTCGAAGATGGAATCTGCCCCAATAGATTGCCTCTGAATGCGCCACTAGCAGACCCATGAATTTGGACAGGTCCATTAGTAATGATGATGGTTGTCTGATTATGTTTGATGCCAGGTGAATGAGCTTTGTTCTCTTCTCCCTGGGAAGGAACAGACGACCTTCCCTGGTATCTATAATAAGACTCAAGTGTTCCAGACATTGAATCGGCTGGAGTGAGCATTTGGATCGATTGATGAGGAAGCCATGTCTTTCCAAGGCTTGAATTACTTCTGCCGTTTCTTTGGTTGAGGCTTCCAGAGAGGCGGACCTTATTAAGATATCGTCCAAGTACGGATGTAATTGGAATCCCATCTCTCTGAGTCTGACTATGGGTACCACTAGCAGCTTCGTAAATACCCTGGGTGCCGTCGCCAGGCCAAAGGGCATCGCTCTGAATTGAAGGTGCATGTCCTGTACGCAGAATCTCAGGAATTTCCGGTGTGCAGGAGCTATAGGTACATGGAGATATGCTTTGGTAAGATCTATTGATGTTAAGAACTCCCCTTGCTGTAGAGCCTCTGCAATGGACCGGAGAGTTTCCATCCTGAACCGCTTCAGCTTGATGAATTTGTTCACATACTTGAGGTCCAGGATGGATCTCCAGTCCCCGTTCCTTTTGGGGACTGTGAAAAATATTGAGTACACGCCCTGACCCTTTTCCCCTGTAGGGACATATTCGACGGCCCCTATCTGTAGAAGGTGTTGTATGGCTTGAATGGTGATGCGCCTCTTGTGTGGGTCTTTTTTGAGAGGTGAGATTATGAACCGCTCCGGTGGGAAGGAATGAAATTCTATTGCATAGCCTTTTGATACAATCTCTAATGCCCAGGCATCCGCCTTGGACTCTGTCCATATGTGTTGGAACATCAGCAGCCTTCCCCCCACTGGAGCGATTTGGGAGTCAGGGCTTCTGGCCTTTATCCTCTGAGTCGTGCCTGTTGCTGCGAATGCCTTGTTGCCTGTTGAATTTGGCGTGGAATGTTCCCCTCCGAGACTGGGATCTGTTTGTGGTCCAATTACGTTTGTGGTCCTGACGATTCCTGGGCAAGGTATGGTGTGACCTGAAAGTTTGGAATCCGAAGGATCGTCTCTCTGGCTTCCTCAGAGATCTTGGAAGGGCCTTTTTCTTATCCTTAGTTTCTACTAGGATCTTCTCTAGCTGATCTCCAAAAAGCTTGTCACCCTGGAACGGGTAAGCCATCAAGATGAGTTTGGCCTGGAGATCCGCTTGCCAGGTGCGAAGCCATAGTAAACGCCTGACTGATGCGGATGACGCCATCACACGGGAGGACATAGCCATTGCATCCAATGTAGCATCTGCGGTGAATGTGCAGGCCTTGAGTATCCTGTTGGCTCCCTCCAGAAGCCTTCTGTTGTTCTCTGGAAGCAGTTGAATTAGCCTCCTAGTCCACACTACTGCAGCTCTTGACACCATGGAGGCTATGGAAGATGCCTTGATAGACGTAGCCAATGCCTCATGAGCTCTTTTTAGCACTGCTTCGCCTTTTTTGTCTAGACCATCTTTTATCATCCCTTGGCCATCTTCTGATAGGAGTCCCTGGGATTGGATAGCAGCCACTGGTGCATCGATCACAGGTACCTGCAGTAACTGATCAGTATAGTTAGGTAACACATACAGCTTTTTCATCACATTGGGGACCTGCTTAGTGGCCGATGGTGTCAACCATTCTGCCTTGAGCTGTCGCTCGAAATACTCCGGGAAAGGGAATACCCTGGGGTTGTTCTCTGATCTAGGGAAGAACTCTCTATTTCCTTTTGGTCTGCACTTCGATCCCTGGGGGGGGGGTCTCCTCCTCCTCCCCCTTCTCTGACTCTTTCAAGTCCAAGGCTGAAAGAGTTTTGAACAGTAAATATGTATAATCTTCCATCTGAAACAGTCTGTTGGACTGTTCTGGGGTGTCAGTGCCTGTTTCCTGTTCCTCTTCTGAGAGGAACTCCCCCTCCTCCGATACCTCACTAAGTGATTGATCCTCCTCCACCCATCTGGGGGTTTTTCCTTGATGCTTTCTAGCTGCCTTAGTTGGCCAGGGTGCAGGTATGCTGCTCTGAGCCTGAGACGTTCCTGGAGTCTCGGCTGAGAAAGAGGAACGAGGCTCTGGACCTTCTGAGTGGCAAAGGGATCTTAGTTCTTCTCTAAGAGACCTTCTAATGGCAGCTAACATTGCGGGGGAGATATCAGAGACACTTACATCGTCTTCCAGAGTGCTGTGGTTAGGGCCCTGTGCCGGAGTTGAAGAAAGTTGCCTCGACTCCCCCGCCGGGAGGTTGGCAACCTCGGCGTTGTGTTTTGGCGGGAGATCGTCCGTGGTGGCGTTTCCCGCCGAAACAGGGCCTCTCGCAGCCGCGCTCTCTTCTGAAGCTCGGTGACTGTGTGCGGCTTTCCCCGGCACCGTCTGCAACAGACGGGGCCGTTTTTTGGCGGGCTGTCCTCCGTCGGTTTGCACTCTTCTGCTGGGGGGCCGATCAGGCCTCTCAGGCGAGTCGGACCCGGCCAGGTCTGTCCCCACCGTCGGAAGGACGGTTTCCAGGGAACAGCCTTCAGCCCTTTCTAGAAAGGATTCTTCTGAGTCCGATGACTCTTCTTTCCTCATCTGTCGTTCCATTCCCCCCCCTCTGGATCCCCGAGGGAAAAAGGCTTTCCTCTCTCCTCTCTCTCCTTTTTTTTTTTTTGTAAAGTGAAAGGAAAAAAGGAAGAAGGACAAGTAAGTAACACTAGGATGGAGAAGAGGTTGGACAGACAAGGAAGGAATATATAGGTAAAAAGACAGCTAATGGAAAAAACACTGAGACAAAGTTAAAGTCAAAAGGCAGCAGAGCTAGCCTATTGAGAACTGCTCTCCCCTGAGGCAGGAAAAGAACTGAGCAGAGAGAGGGTGGTCCCACACACCAAAGGAAGAGGAAGAAGTTTCTACTTCCTGCCTCCCCGATTGGGTGGTGGAAAACACCCAAGATGTCCTCCGCCTCAGAGGGAGAACTACTTCATATCAACCTAAGCAAGTTGTGCTTCCTTTTCCTGGTTATTTGGCTATAACATTTGATAGAATACAGATAATTGAACAAACTTTGTTGCATTACATTCTTGATTAAATTATCTTTCCATTGATATATAATTTTATGGTATTACTCCAAAAATAGGTGGTATTATGAGCCATCAAACCTCAAAAATGCACTTTTTCCAAAAGGTTTCCACAATTTTGGCCACTAGTGTATATAAACAATCAGTCTTAAAAAAATTGATGCTAATCTAAGTAGTCTTCACATCTCTGTTGATGTCTGCTGACCTGTTGGGATCAGTATGTTTTGGTGCATGTTCTGCTTTTGTGGAGGGGTGGAGGCAGGAGGGAATGCAAACCTGCTACTCGGGTGTTTGGTATGAACTGAACATACTAAGTGATTGGCTCACTTCTTGATTGTTGAATTCAAACAAGGCAAGTTTGACTGTAAAACACGTTCATTGCAAAATTGTATCCCAAATTACATCACATTTGTAATTGCAATGGTGAATGAGTTATCATGCATTTTTATTATATACTAGGGATGTAGGAGAACTAGATGTTCAAACTGGTTCAATTCAGATATTGGTGGATACTATGAGTAGGCTGAAATGACAATGGCTAAATTGTAATTTTGACAGATACTAACTCTGGTAGAAAACTTATGTCAATATAGATTTGTTTGTTTTTTGGTGATTATTAGCATTTTTTCTTCATCATCCCACCTGCCAATATTTACATCTGCTGAACGGAATATGTTTCTTGAACTCCAACTCAGTTGGTGTTTCAGCACTCTGCAGTATACTGTTCTTCAAAAAGAAATGTTTCAAATTTGTGTAACCTTTTTTTAAGGGCATGATTTTCAATATGCTGAAATTTCAGGGGGGTTGGCTTCATTATTGTAATTGTTTTCAGGTGCGATTTTCAGTTTGAGAATTTCACCGCTTGAAATTCATGCCCTTATTTAAAAAGCAATCTGAAATTAAAACAATATTGGTGTATACCCCTGGGTACCAGGAGTAGGGAGGGAGCAGAATTGTACCCAGCTATTCTGTGCCACATGGGGCCTTTAAACTTTAAGGGCCATTATTTTCTGTCGGAAGACCTAGCTTTTGAACTCAAGAGTCCCTGTCTATCCCTGTTGAAGATTATAGCCTTTTAAAATTTAAATAGACAAATACTGCCAAACAGATGGGAAGGGCACTGAAGAAAGACATTACCTAGGAGGTTAATATGAATAATGGGGCTATTATTTCCTTTGGATGGTAGAGAGGCCAGATCTACTGCCCCCAGAAAATAATAATTCAACAGCTGAGTGTTGGGTGTAAATTCTTTTTTTAAAAAAATATTAAATACAACAATACATAAACAGAACCAGTGTACACAGCAAACAACACAAATTTAAAACAAATGAAGGATGAGAAAGTACACAGTTATAGTCATTTTATCTATTAATTTCCAACAGCTTAAGGATTTTTATGCAGCCAATTATTGCAACAATTATTGTTGTCTAAAATATTCTTAGAATTTCCAATTGTTATTATTTTTATTATTGACACCAATCCCCACATCTTTAAGAACCATTCTGATTTGTGAGGCAATTTTGCTTGTTTCCAATAATGTGCAAATACAGCCCTTAGAGAAGTTAGAGCATATAACAGTACTTCTCTGTAATCAGAAGTAATGATATCATCACACTTTAAGAGATAAATTTCAGGTTTCAAATTCAGGCCCAATTCTCATATCTCAAAAATTATCTTTTGTATTGTTTTCCAATAAAATTGATCCCTGGGGCAGGATCACCACCCCAAGATGCAATCTGCTTCTGGAGAGGTACAAAACCAGCAGTTACTACTAACTGAGAGAGGAAACTTAAATAACCTATTCAGTGTTAGGTGCTACTTTTGCAGCATTTTAAAGCAGCTGTCTCTTATTTGTATGCTGGTGGAAAACTCTATTTCCATAATATAACAAAATTTCCATTTCTCAGGATCCAAGCAAGGAAGGCTCTTATTCAGTTAATAGTGTGGGTATTTCCCTTTTCTGACTTCACACTGTTCAGTGTAGAATATAACTTAGACAATATCTTCTTGTCTGGTATCATTATAAACTATCCAAACTGTGTCCGTTCATATAGTATGTTACCAGATTGACACTACTGCATTAAAAAGTTAACATGTGGGTAAGACACATGGAGATTTTTGTTTTGCATCTAGTAAAGGTTGTGGTTTCTTTCTCATCCTCTCTCTGTTCCTGTTCATGCATCTACCCATAACATGTCTGAAATTCAGGGAGATAAATTATTATTACTCCTGGAGTTCTAGGAGTGTTTGGGGATAATTTCAGATAACCTCAAGCCAGCCCAATATAGCTCATTTCAAGTTTAATTTCAGCTTGGGTATATCTCAGTGTACAAGGCTATACTATGCCAACTATGCTGTAACCTGCAAGGTGCTGAGCAAAATCTTAATGATGTTGATCATAAATCACTGGGATTACCCCCATGTAAACTGTCACTGCATAATCTCGTTATATTATATTATCACCCTAACTGATGATATAACTTGGTTGAAAAGAAGGTCTCTGCATGGCAACACTGTCCTAACTTTGACATCACCTGAAACATAGCTCAGAAAGTTACAGTCTAAAACATTTCAGCTGAAAAATTATTCAGCACACATGCACACACAAAAAGAAAATGTAATTTTCATGTGGGCAGCAATTTCAGGTCTGGGTTTACTGATCCAGAAAATTGCTTTAATGCATTTATCAATATATTTGCTAGCTTCCTATAGTTTTACTATTGTTTCCTATTATTTTCTTCCATAGAATTTTACATAGTTTATATTATACATTGAAATGTAACTAACTTTCTTCCAGTGAATCAATGGCTTTTTGACATCCAATTGTATATATATGCAACTATAGAAGAGTTCTACACGGGAATCTGCAGGCTGAGAAGCAAAGTAAAAACTAGGAAGTCAGTATTTAAATACATAAATGAAATATGTGAAACAAGTTGGGCCAAACTGTCCAAACTCTCCATTCCTTCACATCAGTTTTTTCTGCCCTGCAAACTTTATATACTAACAGTAGATGTACAGGACACTCGTCACACTATGAGGATGATGTATAAAGGCTAATTGGTTCTCTTTTTTTCCCTACCTTTTCAGCTAAAAAACATGCATGCATACTCCTTCTCTGGTGCTTATGAAATTTTAGTGAGCATAGATTATTGACACCAAGATTTATTGCTTTCATGATCTTTAATACAAATATGCATTCATTTTATGAATATGCATTCATATTAAACAGTTTAATATGCATTCATATTAAACAGTTTCTGATAGGTAGCCTAGTTGGAGTGCAGTAGAAGATCAAGATTTAAGTCCAGTTGTGCCAGTGACTAAGAAAAGTTATTGTCTAAGAACTCAAAGTGTAGCATCAGACATGCTTCCTGTTCTGCGCAATTAATCAACAGAGATCTCAGTGTGTAAATGACACTGACACAGTAGTGTCAGGTAAGATATTATTGGGGGGGCATTTGTAAGAGAGAGAGAGTAGAATCAGAACATTTATAAAATAGTTGAGTTGCATTTGAACTGTAATGGAATCAATGGCTGGCACTTAACATCAAAAAGATCCTAGAACAGCTTTTAGAATAGCTTCTGTGGGAACAGTGAGCAGGACCTCGGCAGCATCTGGTTCAGGATTACTCATTGTTTTGGGAATATTGGTATACATGTTTCAGATGCTAAAGTAGAGAGAGGATAAACATTGTCAACAAGGAATGATAACAAATAGGGATGAGCAGGTTCCTACACCGCCATCCTCTTCTCTCTCTTTTTTAGTGCAATCCCTCTCAAGACTTGGATAACGACTAACAAGCAGACAACCCAGAAATAGAGAGAGTCTGACCCTCCACTTCTCTCATCCTTCTTATAGTAGAGATTGAGAACTCTGGATTTTTTCACCAGGTGCACACCCTTGTGTGACTGAGCAATTTAGAAATACTGGCAAATGCACCCCCAGGGTTTCTATGCTAGGATACAAAATCAAAAAGAGTCCAGTAGCACCTTTAAGACTAACCAATTTTATTTTAGCATAAGCTTTCGAGAATCAAGTTCTCTTCGTCAGTATCAGGCATCTGACGAAGAGAACTTGATTCTCGAAAGCTTATGCTAAAATAAAATTGGTTAGTCTTAAAGGTGCTACTGGACTCTTTTGATTTTGCTACCACAGACTAACACGGCTAACTTCTCTGCATCTATGCTAGGATACAATTCCCTGAACCTTATGTGATTCATGGAAGTTCGTTTGCTTTTTTTTAAAGTGCCGTCACCTCCTTAGAGTGCACAACTACAACCACAGTTAATACTTTGTTATAATTAGAATGACTACTTAGAATATAGATTTGTATTCTAAGCAGCTATTCTAGCGCCTTAATTTTTTCCCCTAAGTGCTAACTGAGCTCTTTCATTACAGTTGTGTATCATAAAGAGTTCCTGTAACACTTAGAAGAACCATTTGTAGGTGCTATAGGACACAATTTGTTTGATCATACAGTGTAAGTATCTTTCATTTATCATGATCATTGACAGTGCAGTTCTGTGCAGAGTCAATAGAACAAGGTCATCAGTAGACATGTGTACAAATTGAAATACAAATCAAATTTCATGACGATTTGGGCTGATTCATATATCGCGAAAACGCATTTCATGGGGCCGTGTTTGTCACAAAATCCACGACTTTTGGGGCCAATTCATTTGATTTGTGAATGCTTCATGATGTCAGACAGGCTGGTGCCGATCCATTGATTCCCTAGGCAACATAGACCAAGAATGTCTACAGACCTTTTGTTGCTGTGGAAACCCCAATCTTAGCCCACATAACCTTGATAGGCAACTCTCCCTGCCAACCTGAGAGCTTCCGTTCTGTTCTATGAGAGCAATGGCCCCTTCCAACTCTATGATTTTATAATGAGCAGGGGGGATATGGGCCTTCTGTAGCCATGGGAACACCAATCTCATCCCTCCAAACCCTGTTAGGCAGGTCTGTCTTCCAGTCAGAGAGCTCCTGTTCTGCTTTATATGAGCATTTCTTATATAAGGCACAGCTCTGTGCCTCCTGCTTTCAGTTCCAGTAGACAGAGGGAGACGGAGGAGCTGTTGTGAGAGAGAGTGGATTTGGGAGCCTTTGGCTGATTTTGCTGCTGCTTCAGAAGAGACTAAAAAGCCTCTTTCTTATTTTCTGCTCTTGTCCTTGCTGGGAAGGTTGTTGGGTGAGGGTGCCTTTTTTCCTCCACTCCAACCAACCCCAGTCTTAGGGCATTGCCTGGCTCTGGGGCCTAGCTTGACAGAGGCCATCCCACCCCGAGCCTGTGGCACCCAGGGGACAGAAGGGAGGCGATCTCCCAGTCAATGTATTGCAATCTTCAACAAACTTGGAGGGTGGCTGGAGGAGAGCCTGCTGAAGTCTCCCTGCGAGTTTGGAATCTCTGGGTATGAAGGGGGCCATTTTAGGGCCCTGGGGATCTAACAAATCAGGAACCTAACTAACTGTTTCACGAAACAGGAAAATTTCATGAAAGTTCATGGTTCATGGAATGGGATGAAACATGAAACTCAGGGTTCATTTTTTCCCATTTCGAGCCTATCTCTAGTCATCAGAAATCCCATAGACCAGTATCTAATCCAAAGAAGGTGGAGAATCCAATTCAGTTTTTTTAAAAAATAAATTTTCTTTTACTGAAACATTTGTTGCAACAAATAACTTACAAGCAATAAACATCATTACAAATCTGATTAAAAGATCAGTGTACAATACAAAGTTAGTCTTGTATTCTTATTAGATGTCATAAATATATCCATGTATTTACATTATTATACTATTAGTTTAATAGAAAGAGAGATATCCATTGTTTGTTATAACTTGTAAAATTTTTGATTTAAGTTGCAGATTATTCTCTTCTATGTATTCCAGAAATGGGAGCCATTTTTCAATAAAACCAGTATTTTCTGTGAAGTGTTCTGCATTTTGTATGTCATTACTTATTTTTTCTAATATAAAATGGTTCCAAACTTTAGAAAACCAAGTCTCAATTGTTGGTAGTCTTTTTGATTTCCATACTGTCACTATGGCACTCTTAGCTGCTATAAAGAATGAGGCAACAAGTTCCTTTCTGGGTTTGGGGATGTGTACATTTTCCCACAGATCTAAAAAGATCATTTTCGGGTCAAAGGGAAGTTCATAATTAGTGATGTCTTTAATTTTCATTAGTACCTCCTCCCAAAATTGTCTAATTCCTTTACATTCCCACCAGCAATGAGCAAAGGTTCCCTCTTCACCACAATTTTTCCAGCATTTTGAGAATGATCTAGCTGATATTTGCGCTAGCTTTTTGGGTGTTAGGTACCATCTGTGAATCACTTTAAATGTTTGTAGTTTAGTTACAATGACTTTCGAGGTGAATATTCCAGACGACCATATTTCCTTCCAATTCTCTGCAATTCAGTTGTGAAATTTAGTCAAACCTCCTAGTCTTCTCTAGAAAGAAATGACATACATTTTAAGGTACCAAATAACAGAGGAAAAAACATATAGGGGAAAAGTAAGTATCTTTTATATGTTAATGCTATACATTAGAAGTCTATAAAAGGCAAATGGGAGTGCTTTTTAATTTATTTTTTATTTTCTAAACAACAAAGGAGATACAGGAAAAAAGATAAGGAAAAACAGAAATACCCATTACACTGGAGGAACATTAAAATACCCTTCACACAGATTATCTAGAGTGCTTGATAGTAAAATATAGGTACTGTGGGCATATAAGAAACCTGGTGGAATAGATACAATCACTGTGATATTTTATGGTATTGATGTTTTATATGTAAGCCCCTTTGAGCAGATCCCGCGAGAGGGGGCACATAAATTCCCTAAATAAATAAATGACACATTTGGGCACAGAATCCAATAAACTATACAATTTAAGATGAATTAACTGTTACACAAACCACTATAGAAGGAAATTTAAAACCCCCAAACTATCTTAATATTGTAAACAAACTGTCATACTGTTACCCCCTGATCAGAAAGAAATCAGAAAGGGAAGGAAATGTAATACTCATATTGACTCAGTAAATGTTCAGTTCCAATTCTGAAAAAAGAAATTTTCTAGATATGATAAGTGACTGTGCTGAAAAGGGCGGCCAAGCAGATGAAGGGATTGGAGCATCTTTCACATGAAAAAAACCTGAACTGTCAGGGCTTTCTCATTTACAAAAAACAAGTAAAGAAGGAACATGGTAAAATTTTATAAAATCATGAGCAGTGTGGGGAAGTGGCTAGAGTGTTTTCCTCAGTTCAGGACATGCAGTGGCACATACCCAAGCATGCAGCGCTGAAGATTTCCTGGCACTTCCGTTTTCAAAAGGTGATGATTCCCACTTATTCCCTCTAGCTGCAGACCCCCACTTTGATATTCCCCGTGGCAAGTATTTCAGAATACTCAATAGGCTGCACCTAGAGGTGGAAGTAGGAAAGTCTCACTCCACAAAGACCATGGATAGTTGACTATACGTCAATGAAATTAACTGTCATTAAATATTTCTTCATGTCATATCAATATCATAGGCTAATTACATTAGTCTGTGATATTCACTGTCATAAGATGATCACTTATGAGATTTTCAGATGTATTCGACCAATGTTAGAAGCAAGATGTTGGGTCACATGGGTTCTAGGTCTGATAATGCAGAAAAATTGGAATATTTATGTATTTGTTAGATTTATACTCTACATCTCTGACAATTGTGTCCCAAAGTTGTTTACATTAATAAACCCTGCCCTCAAGCTGACAGTATTAAAAGACAAGACACACAAGCTGATGGAAATGAGAGGAAAGGGAATACATGACTTTGACATAATGCAGTAAGACCTGGATTACCTTCCCAGGTAGATCTTGCTTAGATGAAATTCGAGTGTCAAATTACCTTTATTTCTTCAACATGGGTAGAACGTTCTTTTCCCTCTCTTCTCTTGACTCAGGGCAACTGGCAGTTGGAGCCAGGTTGTTTTGTTAACATTAAATCCTCTGTATTTGCTTTCTTTCCACTCAGTGGCTGGGTCCAGGCTTGTTGCTGGTCAATGTAAGAAAACCTGCTTCATATGCAAAAGGCCCCAAATAAGATCTTTAGCACCTACAGTTAAAATAAGGTTTATTTATTTGTTTGTTTATTTATATCCCATCTTCTCACCCAAAATAGGGTTCCCAAGGTGACAAACAACAAATATTAAAACATTTAAAACATTAGAATAACATTTATACATACACACACACTCACAGTAAATACATATATATATATATTTAATTTTATTATTATAACATATGTACATAATCATACATTGAACCGTATATATCTATTTTTCCCCCTTCCCTCCCACCCCCCACCCCTCATTATATCTTCATATCTTTAACCATGTGCACAGATTCTTCATTTGGGCTTGAATGCTTGGGTTGGCTTCCCCCCTTTCCACCCAGTGCCTATAACACGACCATTTACTTGTAATCTTTTGACGCTTATCCTCCCATGTGTCATCAGCAGTTATCTGTACAAATATATCCGATAGTACACGTTCAAAGACATAATTGTTCCATTTTTCCACTGTCCTTCCATCCCAATGCTATTACAGCCATTCCGGCTAAAATCATAATTTTATATAGATCTTGCTTATTTCCATCTACTCTTTTATTTCCCAATATTCCGGAGATAACCAGATCCCTATTTACCTCTATATTAACTTGAAATAAACCAGACATTACCCTTATAATCTTTTGCCAATATTCCTTGACCACATTACAATCCCACCACATATGCACATATATGCCAACTTCTTGACCACAATGCCAGCATTTAGGGCTCATTCCTTTAACTATATACGATATCTGAGCCGGTGTTCTATACCATTTCCATATAAATTTCCTGGCCAATTCTTTATCTTTATCCATTTTAATTTTATTTATACATTTCATTATATCCTGAATCGTTTCCTGATGAGATAAGCCTTCTCGCTCCCATTTATTCTGTATTATCCTTATCATCCTTCCCTTATCTCTTATCATTAATTTATATAACGCCCCTGCTAGCCCTTTCTTTTTTATTTGTCTTTTACTTAGTATATCATCAATTTCTGTTTTTACCCCAATTATCTCCTCTACTTCTTCAGATTTAATTAACGCATATAATCCTTGCACCTCCAACCAGTATTGTTTTCCTATTTTCTCCAGCAAGTTATCTTTTGCAACTAAAGCCCCACCTTCAACAAACAAATCTTTTAATCTATTAAATCCAAATTCTTCTAATTTCTTCCACCCACCAGTGTCTGTATATTCCTTATTTATATATTTTAATGGAGTCCACTTTGAGTAAACCGGCATCCATTTCCTATACCATCTTTTCCAGATACCTAGCGCCGTTTTCCTTGGGCCAATCACCTTCTTATAAGCCATCTGAACATCCCTATTAAAGATCCCATCTCTTCCTATTCTATTATTTATCTCATTCTCCATCCTAACCCATTTAACTCTATCATTATGCCCAATCTCTATTAAATATTCCAATTGAAACGCCTCATAATACAATTCCAAATTTGGTATCCCCATCCCATCTCCTGCTGTGATGCATAATTTACTATATCTGGAGTTCTAGCCCTTTTGCTTCCAAAAACCCAGTTTTTTAGCACCTTATTCCAGGTTTTAAACCAATTTGTTCTTATTGGGAGCACAATTACTTGAAATAAATATAATAATGTTGGCACCAGAAACATCTTAACTGCCCTAACTTTACCTAAGATAGACAAGTTCTTATTTTTCCAAGCTCTCATACCTTTCTTAACCTTCCTCCATACTTCTTTATAATTCACATCTGGGGTCTTGGCCACATTTTTAATAATATTCACTCCCAAGTATTTAATTTTTTTTCTTTTAGTCCATCCTTGTCATTTTTACTATTCCTTTCCTCTCCGTTTACATCCCAAAATAAATTTTCAGACTTGTCCATATTGACTCCCAAACCAGACACCTCTTTAAAATCCTTCAAAATAATCAAGAGTTCTCTTACTCCCTCTAGTGGGTTTACCAAAAATAATAAAATATCGTCTGCATACATATTTATTTTAATTTCCTCCTTACCCTTTTTATATCCTTGTATCCTTACTGAATTTCTTATCCTATCCGCGAGGTACTCCATTCCCATTACAAATAGTAGTGGTGAGAGTGGGCAACCTTGTTTAACGCCTCTTTGTATACTGAATTTTTCAGAGACTCCCTCATTCACCCTTACCACTGCCTCCCCCTCTTTATATAATTCTTGAACCGCCCTCACAAAGTTTTCTGCTATTCCTGCCTTCGTCATAATATTCCATAAAAACGTATGTGTTATTGTATCGAAGGCCTTATATACATCTAATTTCAGTAAAGCCAATTTCCCTTTTGTCCTACTTAATACGTTTAACACATTTCGTATAGGGTGCCCTATATATCTTCCTCTTATGAAACCATATTGGTCTTTGTCGAAGGCTTTCATGGCCGGAGAACGATGGTTGTTGTGGGTTTTCCGGGCTGTATTGCCGTGGTCTTGGCATTGTAGTTCCTGACGTTTCGCCAGCAGCCGTGGCTGGCATCTTCAGAGGTGTAGCACCAAAAGACAGAGATCTCTCAGTGTCACAGTGTGGAAAAAGATGTAGGCAGGTCATTTGTATCTACTCAGGAGGGGTGGGGTTGAGCTGAGTCATCCTGTAAGAGTTTCCCAGGGTGTGGAATGCTAATGGCGGGAGGCTTCACTGTATCCTGAGGAGGTTCTTTTGCATATGGATTGGTGCTTGATGTGCTAATCTTCTCTGCAGGGCTATTGTCGAGTATAGAGTGTTTCGTTAGCCTGGTGTTTTTCAGAACTGGAAACCATGCCCTGTTCATTCTTAAGGTTTCTTCTTTCCTGTTGGAGTTTTGCTTATGCTTGTGAATTTAAATGGCTTCCCTGTGCAGTCTGACAAAGTAGTTGGAAGTGTTGTCCAGTATTTTGGTGTCCTGGAATAAGATACTGTGCCCTGTTTGAGTTAGGCTATGCTGATTTTTCAGGTTGTCCAAGTCTGCAGTGTCTTTCATATTCTTTTATTCTTGTCTGGATGCTACGCTTTGTGGTCCCGAATACGGTATACTCCTGCAGAGGTGAGGGGGTCTCTATTGTCTTTTGCTGATCGTAGCATCTGTTGTATACTCTGCAGCTGTGGACAAGTTTACATCAGAACCATTACCTGTGGTAATGTGATAACCATTCATAGTCTTTATTCAGTCCCCGCTTGACAGAGCCAAATTTGCATTATCACATTACCACAGGTAACAGATTCTCTTTACAGAGGCGTGATCTGGGGGAGCCCAGTGACGCCTGGTGTGGGCTTTCGGGGACCACAGTTCTCTTTGTCAGATGCAACTGGCAGGGAGAGCTGTGGTTACCGAAGGCTTATACTACATAGGAATTGGATACCTTCACTGCTACAAACTGACTGCACACCAAAAGGAGATGTTTACATTTCCAAGCAAAGGAATGTTTTGATTGCCTCTATGCTAATTGCATTCTGCCTTCTTGTGATTTATGCCCCCTCCCTTTTCTCTCTCTTTCCCCCTCCTCTTCTGTATCTGCCCAGTTTTGATCAGGCATCTGATGAAGAGAACTTGATTCTCGAAAGCTTATGCTATAATAAAATTGGTTAGTCTTAAAGGTGCTACTGGACTCTTTTTGATTTTGCTACTACAGACTAACACGGCTAACTCCTCAGGATCTTTAATTAATGACACAGGACTCATATTTTTTCCAGTTGGGGGGAGAAGGTGTGGTTATATTTGTAATATTCATTGTGGGGCAGAAATATAAAAAAAATCAAGCAAATAGATATTTTAGAAACATTTCCTTTTGAAACCATAATTGTAAGGAAAAAGATATTTTCATCAAGCTGCTTAGCACTAGTTACTGTCATCTCCTTAAATAACACTCAATATTTTGTGTTAAAATATTGTGATTTGAATCAAAGCCATCCACATCCTCTTTTTTCTACTATTATACAAACAATCCTTTTGGCTGCTTATGCTGATGACCAATAAATGACTTGTTTGTTGCAATGAACAGAATTTACTGAACTAACCATAGGAAAGGATACAATTCCTTTCAGTTGCACAAGAAATCTGAACACGTGTTCCCCCCATTTATGATCTTCTTCATGATATATCTCCTCCCTTATCCCTAATCTTGTTTGCGATTTAGCTTTCTTTAGAAATGTTATCATAGCTCACATTAGGGTTATGACCAACTGCTTAGTTTCTTTACTTGTTTTCCTGATAATTAAGAGGGTACAGCAGCACCAGAATTAGCACTTAAAATAACCTCATGGAAATGAAAATGGATAATGAATGTAAATGCAGTGTATTTTGAAATGATCTTATTAGAAATAAACCATCAGTATACAGGACCATTACTGTATGCCATGACAACTTTTTCTGACTCTGCTTCAGTATGGCAAGCTTCCAGATCTCTGTTGTATTGACATTTGCTCTTTGGAGGAGGAGAAGGGAAAGGGTTCATAAGGTTTCTACTAGCCTAGACAACATAAACATCTGTTAATCTCATGAGCAGCTTGCTGAGCTAATTCATTAGGGAGAATATCAGATGATCACCATCACCATATTGGTGGATATTTTGTTGTCCACAAGGACATACCAACAAGTCCAATGAAATCAGGCCACTTATTTCCGTATTAAAATAACCAACAATATTTTTTGGTTTCATAGGATGCATAATGTAGAAAAACAATAATCTAAGAGGCAATAAAACAGGAACACGGATTAAAGGAAGCCTGCTAATAGAAATGGAGGATGTCAGTTGAAATTCCTTGTGCTGGACAGAATCAAAATCTTGGTGATTTTTCATCAGAAGTAAAGGCAGTTGATGTTTAATTGTCCCTTTCCTTCAGTTGTATGCAGAATATATAATGGATAATCCTACTTGAATTCTCAGTTTATTTGTCTTTGAAATGTACAATACTTGTTATGGACAAAAAGTTATTACTTTTAGTCTTTGAAATTTACATTGTTTTTAAATACAATATATATGTCTAAAGTGAAATGTCTAAAATTTGTGAATGAAAGAATATGTGGAATTGCTGTGATATTTATAATTACGAATTACAATACGAAGTTCGAGTTGCAACATCTTATTATTATTTTATGGCTGCAACTCTACAAGATATAGTAGTAATTCACACACAGGTGGCATATGCTGAAGGAGAATAGTGTTCTTGTAAATCTAGATTGACATTACTAAAGCAATGATCATCAACGAAAGTAAATATTGATATGACAGGTGAGAACTGAGGAAAGCCCCTGACTCAGGGAAACTAAGGAATGGCCCTCTCCCCACCCCTTGGGGAGAGGGAACAAGGATGCACCCCAGGAGAAAATGACAGGCAGCTAAGGGTGGGAACGGTAGGCTGTACAGAGCAAACCCATTGTTCTTATGTGGCAGCTGGCCAACAAGAAGCATGGAATAAGCCCCCTCTCCACCCCCTGGGAAGAGGGGCCGCTGATGCCCTGCTGGCCAGGTGGCACAGGGTCACTGAGGAAAGCTCCTGAATCAGGGTAACTGTGGAAAGCCCCTCTCCACCTCTTTGGAGAGAAGGGATAAGGATGCACCGCTGGCTGGGAGGCTCAGGGTAACTGAGGAAGGCCCCTCTCCACCCCCATGGGTAGAGGGGATAAGGATGCATCCCTGGCTGGTTGGCTCAGGGTCACTGAGGAAAGCCCCTGACTTGGGGTAACTGAGGAAAGACCCGCTCCACCCCTTTGGGGAGAGGGGACAAGGACGCACCCCTGGCCGGTTGGCTCAGGGTCAATGTGGAAGGCCCATGATGGGGTAAATGAGGAAAGCCCCTGACTCAGGGAAACTGATGAAAGCCCCTCTCCACCCCCTTGGGGAGAGGGGACAAGGATGCACCCCAGGAGAAAATGGTGGATGGCTCAGGGAGGGAAAGGTAGGCTGTACAGAGCAAACCCATCATTCTTATGTGGCGGCCGGCTAGCAAGAAGCATGGAAGAAGGCCCCTCTCCACCTCCTTGGAGAGAGGGGAGGACACACCTCTGGCCAGTTGGCTCAGGGTCACTGAGGAAGGCCCTTCTCCACCCCTGTGGGGAGAGGGGACACATTTTCCCCCACGGCCAGGTGACTAAGGCAACTGAGGAAGGCCCCTCAGGGCCACAGAACTACGGAAGAAGGCCTCTGAGCCACTTGGCCAGGGGTGCATCCTTGGGGAGAGGGGACAAGGACGCACCCCTGGCCAAGTGGCTCAGAGGATCTCAAAAGGCAGGACAGGGTCCCAAAAAAATCCTCCTTGGCCCATCAACGGATGCAGCAACAGGGAAAACCCACTGTTCTGCCGTGGCGGCCAGCAGGAAGCGAGGAAATAGCCCCCTCTCCATCCCCTTGGAAAGAGGGGCCAAGGATATACTCATAGACATGTGGCACGGTCAAACACAGGAAGTCTTTAGGGGAGGACCCCCTTTACCAAGACCATCAGGATACAGAATCTATCTTCAGGGAGTGGCGGCCACAGAGAAAAACCCATGGTCCTTCTGTGGTGGACAGCAGGAAGCGATGAATAAGGCCTCTGCCCACCCCCTGGGGAGAGGGGCCACGTATGCACCCCTGGATCTACAAGACAAGGATAGTAAAGACGGCCCCTCTCCACTCCCGAAAGGTCGGCCGCAGAGAAAACACATTGCCCTGCCGTGGTGGCCAACTAAAAGCATAGAAGAAGGCCCATTTCCACCCCTTGGGGAGAGGGGACAAGGATGCAAGCCTGGCCGGTGGCTCAAGGTGACTGAGGAAGACCCCTCAACCATGGGCCCGCACCTGGAGTGGCCTCTTGGGGTGAGAAAGGTAGGCCACAGACCAAACTCATCATTCCTACATGGTGGCCGGCCAGCAAGAAGCACAGAGAAAGGCCTCTCTCCACCCTCTTGGGGAGAGGGGACACGGATGCACCTATGGACAACGCACCCATGGACCAGGAGGCCTTCCTCTCGGTGCAGGAATGCCGCCAAAGGGGGTGCCTCTCGGTGTTTGAAAGGAGGGCCACAGACCAAACCCATCATTCTTATGTGGTGGCCAACAGGAAGCATGGATGAAGGCCCCTCTCCACCCACTTGGGGAGAGGGGCCAGAGACGCACCCCTGTATATGCAGCACAGGGTGAGAAAGTTGGGCCACAGAGAAAACCCATTGTCCTACCATGGCAGACAGCAGGAAGTGAGGAAGAAGGCCCCTCTCCACCCCTTGGGGAGAGGGAACACATCCCTGGACACCCAAGACAGGGTAGGAAAAGACGAACAGCAGGAAGGGAGGAAGAAGCAAGCAAGCACCCCTGGCCAGGCGGATCATGTGAGAAAGGCAGGGCACAGAGGAAAGAAACCCACTGTCCTGCCATGGTGGACAGCAGGACACAACTAAAAAGGCCCCTCCCCACCCCCTTGGGGAGAGAGGCTGTGGTGTGGATGCACCCCCCCCCACACACACACACAGTACCAGGTAACCAAAGAAGGCTCCTTGGGTCCATGGAGGACATGGTGGCCTTAGAGAAAAACATATTGTCCTGCCATGGTGGCCAGCAGGAACCAAGGAAGAAAGGACATATCCCTGGAAAGACAAAACTGAGTAGGAAAGGATGGCCCCTCTCCACCCCCTTGGGGAGAGGGGACAAGGACACACCCCTGGCCGGGCAGCTCAGGGTAACTCAGGAAGGGCCCTTGGGGCCACAGAACCACCCCTGGAGGGGTAGGCCACAGACCAAACACATCATTCTTCTGTGGCGGCCAGCAAGAAGCACAGAAGAAGGCCACTCTCCACCCCCAGGGAGAGGGGCTGCTGATCCACCCCATGCTGCACAGGGTCACAAAGGGAGGCCCCTCTCCACCCTCTTGGGGAGAGGGGTCACAGATGCACCCATGGACACCCAAGACAAGGAAGGAAAGGATGGCCGCTCTCCACCCCCTTGGGGAGAGGGGCCAAGAACACACCCCTAGATATGCAGCACAGCCAAACACAGGAAGTCTCTTCTCTAACTCCCTTGAGGAAAGGTGCTGCTGAGTGCTGACCATGGCACAGAGGCACAAAATAAGGGCCCTCGTTCCCGTGGAGGAGGCGGGTGATTGCAAAACCCATTGTCCTACCATGGCGGACAGCAGGAAGCGAGGAAGGGGAGAGGGCCTGAAGACATACCCCTGGCCAGGTGGCTCAGGGTAACCGAGGAAGGCCCCTCTCCACTTCTTTGGGGAGAGGGGCCAAGCATGCACCCCTGGACAAGAAGGCCCTTCTCGAAGTGCAGTGGGGGAGGGGCTGACGCAGCTCTGGGCAGACAGGACAGGTTCACAAAACATGGCCCCTCTTTCCCATGGACGACATGGATGACACCAGAAATTAGTGGATTCACCACCTACACAACACAGAGCATGCACAAAACCGTGCATGGGCCACCTCCATTGCCTTTGAAGATGTGTCCTTGGACCAAACCCATAGTCCACCGGTGGTGGGCCGCAGGAACATTCCTGCCATGGCAGCAGATGTGTTTCTTGTCTCAACAGCACAACGGAACAGTACTGACCTCAACCGGCAACCAGCTGTGGCGGGATGGCCAGAACCCCTTCCCTCCTGGCCCAGATGAGTCAGTTATTCCCATTCGTTGACACAGGAGCCCATGTACACCAACCAAATCTATAGTTCTGGCCATGGCGGGTGGCAGAGGTGACTAGCCCTGCCATACAACACAGAGCATGGTCAAAACCATGTGGGCCCACCCCATCCTTGAAGATGTGTCCTCTACCACAACCCATGGTCCTGTTGTGGCGGCAGATGTGTTTCTTGCATGAGGGCTCCTCATTACTGAGGGCTCACCACCCTTGAGGATGTGTCCTCCTCCTCCGACCCATGGTCCTGCCGTGGCGGCAGGTGTGTTCCTTGTCTGAGGGCTCCTCATTACTGAGGGCTCACCGACCTTGAAAATATGTCCTCCAACACATGGTTCTGCCATGGCGGTGGATGTGTTCCTTGTCTGAGGGCTTGTCTGACGGAACTCCTTCCCCCCTGGCCCAGAGGACTCAGTCAGTCCCATTCGGCGATGTAGAAGCCTGGCTAAGCCATTCAAATCCATAGTTCTGGCCATGGCGGGTGGCAGAGGTCACTAGCTCGCTCATATAACACAAAGCACATGCAGAACCGTGTCTGGATCCCCCTCCACCGCCCTTGAAGATGTGTCCTCGGACCAAACCCATGGTCCAGCCATTGCGGGTGGCAGGAACAACCGGGACAACATCAATGGACATGATCAAGGCAACTTCTGTCCCCTCCTGGAGGACGCTGCCAATGAAATCACCCATGGTCCTGCTGTGGCAGCAGTGAAGGATGCCCTGCCCAACCATCCAGAAGGTACAGGATTCAACACTGGAAAGGGGGGATCCTAATGTTGCATGCAGCTGCAGAGCCTATGGGCTGACCGCAGCAGTGGGGGGGAGGCCATAAATCCCTTGGGGGCCAACCACGGTACTCCATAATTACATGTGCAAACCCCCTTCCTGCTGAGAAAAGGACCTAACCCATGGTCCTGCTGTAGCGGCAGATGTGTTCCTTGTCTGAGAGCTTCCCACATGCAGAGAGACCTGAACTTGAGCAAGCAGAACAGGTGCAGAAAAAGACAAGAAAAAGAAAGTGAGTGACCCCTCAGCTGAGGCAGTCACTTGGCTTTGCCACAGAGCCTGGTGGTGGCCCTGAGACCAGGGGGCTAGATCACTAGCTCCCCACGCAGAGAGACCTGACCCGAGCAAGCAGGAAAGTAGCAGAAAAACACGAAAAGAAGAAGTGACCCTTCAGCCAAGGCAGACACTTGGCTTGGCAGCAGATTCTGGCGGTGGCCTAGAGACTTTGAGCCTGCATTGCAGAAGCTTGGAGATGGGACCTCGAGAACCTTATAGACTGGGGTGGCTCAGAGCCCAGATAAGTCTAGCTCCAGGGAGGGATAGCCAAACAGGAGGAGGTTGACCTTGATGAAAGACAACATGTCCACCAGGTCCGGATGCAGGCGTGCATGGCGGGGATGGAGGTGGTCTCCCAGCTGGGAGAACACCCACTCGCTCTGGACACTGGTGGGGGGGGCAGGACAGGATGTTAGTGGCCACAGCAGAGAGGTCTGGCCAGATGTCATATTTTCAGGCCCAGTACTCCAGGGGGTTTGAGTGGGGGAACTCGGTGGGCTCAGCAAGGTACTCGTGCACCATGGCCCCTGCAGAGTCCTCCACCATGACAGACGTGCCTGCTCTGCCACTGCCAACTGCCCAGCTGACCGACAAGGACCAGGTTTCGAGTGGGCCCGTTTGAGGTGCACCCTCGTGACCTAGCTCGTTTGCCTCCTCCTCCTCCTCCCCCTCTGGAGCAGCTCACAGGAAGAGTTGACACTGCGGGAGAAGTGGGCAGCCACACACCAGCAGCTATCCAATAATTGGTGCATGGCCAATGTTCCCTAATCCCATGCGTCCCTCGGCTTGCTACCTAGCCCGAGAGAATCCCTCATGACCAGGTGCAACTTATGTACCAAGCAAACCGGGCCCAGAAGGGAGGCCTCTTTCAGGGCCGCCAACATGTTGCTTCCTGCGTCAGAGACCATGAAGCCACGCTCAAATGCCCCCCACTTGGGCGCCCATTCCTTCAGACCTGCTTTGATCGAGGAGGCGATGTTCTTCCCCATGTGCATGTCATCCATCCCCCATGCCCAGAGCAGAACCACCCTGTAGCCCGTCTCCAAGAATGGCACTTCATTCGGGGGCCCTCCAGGTCTTGTCCTGGAGCAGCGGGGGTCTTCTGCCCACCAGTGGGCTGTCAGTCCGAGGTAACTATGATGGCAGCCGCTCTACATGTCTGCCGTGAAGTGCATATTATGGCCTTTGGCACCCGGTATCTCCCTATACACCATGTCCCGCACACACCTGTAGAGAGCAGGCATGACATGATG
Organism: Eublepharis macularius; assembly: GCF_028583425.1. NCBI lineage: Eukaryota > Metazoa > Chordata > Lepidosauria > Squamata > Eublepharidae > Eublepharis > Eublepharis macularius. Next base: position 125,209,899 of record NC_072792.1, read on the forward strand.
GCCAAAGATGTGCCACGAAGGCATCTGGAACCATGGCGCGAAGTGATGTAGCAGCCTGCAAAAGCCCACTCCCTCCACAGTGGACAAAGGGAGTCCTTTCACGGCAATTGTCTGCACCAGTATGCGAACAGCCGCCTCCTAAGCCTTCGACCTCACCCTTTTCAAGGGCACTGTCCCCAACCCCAGGGGAACAACCTCTGCGAGGGTGGTCTGCCTGGGCTTCTCACTCCTACCCACTGCAAACGAGTCGGACCCGGGACCAGGCTTCTTGATTGGGGTAGACTCCCGTTCTTCTCCCACTTCTCCCTGATCTGAACTGCAAGACACCCTCTTTCTGCCCCCAACAGATGTTTCGCGGGAACAGGCCAGAGGCAACAGGCTCGGATGATGTCTCTGCAGGTTATTGCCCAGGGCCAAGGATGAGAGGTGTGCAGGGTTGCAGCCCCTGCGCACCACAACATCGCAGGAGTGGCACAGAGCCACACAGGGGTCATGGGGAATGCTCTGAAAGTGCTTCCAGGTCATAAGATTGAAGCGAGGACTGACGGGACCTGGCTCTCGAGGATAACTGAGGATTACCGGCTGCGGTGTTGAGCTAGGCCAGGAAGACGGAGTGACGGGTGGACTGCGGACAGGGACAGACCCAAGGGTTTAGGAATTGGGGGGTGGGGGTAAAGCCACACCATTCCTCCTGAGATCCTTCCTCCTCCTCCTCCTCCTCCCCAAACAGTTTTCACAGATCCTCTTCTGACACCGGTAAGACCACTTCTGCCTCCTCCACAGCCCCCACAGGCAGATCTTCTTTAGTGGGAGTCTCTGGTGCCTCTAACTCTTCCCGCTCTTTAGTGCTGCTGGTTGATGGGCAACCAGGACAACTTTTGCACTTGCCCCCGTGACTATGCTTGTCCCCTTCTCTCAGCCTCATAATGACGCTCTGCTTGGAAAGCTGAACAAAAGTGAGTGTGAGCCCTCCTCAAAATGAGCCCCCTTTGCTTGACCGCCAGGCCTAGCAGTGATGGAGGAGTAGATCCCTAGCTCCCCCCACACACACAGAGAAACCTGAGTCCCACTGGCACAGATGCTCACAATAAAATACAAAGAGCTGAATGACCCCTCAGCCGAGGCAGCCACTTGGCTTGGATGCAGGGCCTGGCAGTGACCCTGAGACCAGGGAGGAGTAGATCCCTAGCTCCCCCACACACAGAGACACCTGAGTCCCACTGGCACAGATGCTCAAAACAAAATAAAAAGAAAGAGCTGAATAATAAACTCAAAAAGAAAGGTGGCCCCAAAGCCTAGCAGTGAGTTACCCTGAGACCAGTGGGAAATACAGCCGTACCTCCCCAAGCACAGACACCTGAGGTGTACAAAATTTAAAATTAATAATTGAATAAAGAAAGAATAAAGAGAAAGAAACCCCTCCCAAAAAAGGGGGTAATAGGCCTCAGTCAAGTGGCCCAGGGGCCCTGGGTGGGAATGGGGTGGGGTGCAGGAAGGCACCCTTCTCAGTTCCCAAGCAGAAGAGGCTTTTCAGTCTCTTCAGCCAGGCATCACTGCAGAAGCAGCCAAGCTCCCTTCCAACAATCCCACTTCCACTCGTGCTCTCCCTCCCTCCAGCAGCAGTCCGCCCTCTCTCACTGCCTGCAGACACTGAAAATAAGACCTGGTGAGATGTGGCTATTTATAACAAACGCTGTCATAGAGCAAAGCAGGAGCTCTCTGGTTGGCAGACAGAGCTGCCTAACAGGGTTTTGAGGGATGGCTACACAGGCCCGTCTCCCCCCTGCTCTTGGCTACCAGGAAACATACTGCGAGCTTCATGGTTGGAAGGGAGACCTGCCTATCAAGGTAAGCTGGGCTAAAATTGGGGTCTCCACAGCAACAAACGTTGCAGGCCTCCATTGCCTGGGAAATCAATGGATTGGTGCCAGGCTGTCTGCACTCACAAAGTGCTCACGACACGACAAATTGGGCCTGGAAAAGTGGGGTTTCAGTAACACGCGGCACCACGAATCGCGTCTTACGAACCATGAATCAGCCTGTTCCATGCATTTTTTTGTGTCGTAATTCGATTCGTGCCCACCTCTAGACAGGAGCCATGAATGAACAAGACAGTTCTTGAAAGAAAGAATGATAACAGGAGTGCCTGGAGCAATGATTGTGGGCCTATTTCTCGTTTCAGAAAGTATCTACAATTAAAATTAATCATGGTTTGATGTTCCATTTGAACGGATCCTGTGTCTCGCTAACACTTTATTGCTATCTTTAGCCAGTCCATTACCACCAGACTTTGTCATACAAACACAGATTTCAGTGGGTCAGAGAGGACATACTTTACAAATCTACAAGTAAGACTAGCCTTTCTGGTCTTAAGTCTCGATCATACCGGTCATGCTCTCCTTGTGCTACAAAGGCAGGGCCATTTGCAGCAGTAAAAACACTTCTACTTGCAGAGATGTCCATCTCAACACCACCGAAGGGATTTTTTCTTGTTTTATCCCTCCTAAGGGGAAAAAAAACAACGAAACTAACTTGAAATTGGGGTCAAAATGACCCCAAATTCTAGGGGGGAAGATGGAAACCTGATAGTTCTCTCAATCATGGCATTAGCTACTAAGAAAAAAAATGAGTCCTCAAGAATAACTTTCTTCAACAATGCAGGACAAAGAAGAGTAAAACTTGAAATCAAGAGTAAAAAATACCTCTCATTGAAAACATCAAATTCTCACAGAAATGTAAAGGGTAAAATTAACCCCCCCACCACCATTTTTAAAGCACAAGTTTATTTTAACGAACGCAATCATTTTAAACTGTTATAATACTGAAACTGCCCCCATGTGTGAGTGTCCCACCACTGCCACTATGTGTGACTTGGCCCGCAGTTACCAACATATGTGACTTGCTACAGTTGCCAACAAGTGTGACTTGCCCACAGTTGCCACCAGGAGTGAGTTGCCTGCAGACAAGGAAAAACAAAATAGGCACATAACAAACCCTTGCAAGGGAAAGGGGCATTCCATTCCTGCCAGTTAAAAGGGTTAAAAAAAAGAAAAGAAAATATCTGCATTCTTTCTGCTAGCCTTCTTGTAACCTGCCCTCAGACTGCACCTGTTGGAGACTTAAAAGTAAGAGGTCTTCCTGAATAACAAAGGGAAACAATCAGCTCAGTGCCCAGCCTTGTCTTGTGGGGGTTAGAATGACCCCCATTTTCCAAAATTGTGATACAGTTAAATTTGAGCTTTTCAATGTAGCTATGGGGCAGAAGGGAAGCTTTGATAGAGCACAACAAAGGGAAACCATGAGCTCAGTGGACAGATGGCTAGGGGTCATCTAAAGTTCCAGGCTGAATGGATCCTTCAAGTCTGGTGAATGTGAAAAGGTTCAGAGAATGCCTCACACATGCTTTAGAGGAGGCCAGGATGACCCCATTTTCCAAAACTGCAATACAGTTCAATTTGAGCTTTTCCATGTGGCTCTAGACATAAGGGAAGCTTTGAGAGAGCACAAACCCAGGGCTTTTACCTGATCTTACTATATACACAACAATTCAGGTTGCAAACAGTGGTTTCTTTGGGGGTTATTTCAACCTCCAATTCCAAATCTTGTGTAAGACACCAGATCCAAAAGTGTGATAGGTTTTGCACAACAAATATATATTGTTTAAAATTTATTTCCATAATTTATGTTTTCACTATTTGTTTCACCTTCCTATAAAATGGAAATCATACTTGTTGGTCTGTCTATTTATACATGGAAACCGTGCTGAAATCATTTTTCAGTATTTGTTGAGGTCACTAGAATCCCTAAATACAATTTTGCAAAATACTTTCACTTTCAAGTCATGTCTATTGGGGACCAGAATGACCCTTTTCACAAGTTAGATGAACCTCAGACTTTAAAAAGAAAAGCAGTGAGGAGGGAAGAGAGACTTTTCAGGGCACTGCAGTTCATTGCAGAGAAATCGTGACTAGAATTGGGTGTCTATAGAAAATTTTAAATGGGTAAACTAATTTTTTTCAATGACTTCCAGGGTCAAAATAACCCCCGTTTTCTTGGGAGAGTTAATGTGGTATTTGCACTGCTATAGCATAATGATGCTTTAGCAACATATCTACTTCCAATAAAAATAGCCTACAAAAAGTCAGTTGGTAGAAACCAGGCGGAACAGGGGCAGGGGCTCTGGATGTGGGTTAAGAAATCCACACTTAAGTATCCCAAAATGGCTTCCCTGCTCAGTGATCCGGGGAAGTCAGCATGGTTTTGTCCCTAACAGATCTTGCCAGACGAACCTGCTTTCCTTCTTTGATCGAGTGACCAGCTTACTGGACCGGGGGGAACTCTGTTTATGTGATTTATGTGTATTTCACTAAAGCTTTTGATAAGGTCCCCCATGACATTCTGATGGGCAAACTGGAAGACTGTGGACTGGACTATAGGACAGTTCGGTGGATAGGGAACTGGCTAGAGGACCGCACTCAAAGAGTGGTGGTCAACGGCGTTGTCAGACTGTGGCTAGATAAGGTACTCTCTGCAAGATTCCCTTTAGAAGCAAGAATAAGTCCAATGTCTAGCAAAGGAAGTTTTATTGCAGAAAAGGTCCATTATAGTCCACTGTCCTGAATAGGAGACTCAGGATGGTACATGATCATTGTTACCAATGAAGAGCAAGCATAGGATACAGAGTAACAATACCCATCTGGAACAGCCTCCCCCCACAGTTCTCAAAACAACATCTTTCAGTCCTGGGAAGCTGCTCTCCTTCAAGGCCAATGCTTGGTGGAACTGGGTTAGACACAACAATCTCCTCTGGTGGGAATGCTGCCTGGGAACTGGTGCACCTGGGGAGAAAGCACTTAAACACTAGAAGCATTAGAAAATGGAGTCAGTACAGTTTAGAGACATACTGGACCTGACATTCTGCCCCCCTTAAAATAGATCCCCCCCTGGCTTATATGGATAGCGAGTATGAAAAGCTTTGGTTAATCTAGGAGCATGAACATGTGCAGAGTTCACCCATTCATCGTAACCCGAATCAAAGTCCTTCCAGCGAATGAGGTAAAAAAGCTGGTTTCGTTTGAGCTTAGAGTCCAAGATTTGTTGTACCTCATAGTGTATTTGGTCGTCAATCAAAGTTGGAATGGGTGGAGCTTTGACGTGCCATTTGTTGTCGGTGGGAGCTCTTTTCAGAAGACTGACATGGAACGTATCATGCACATGGCGCAGGTTCTTGGGCAAAGTTACAGCAACAGTCACTTTATTTATTATCTTGCGCACAGGAAAAGGTCCTAGGAATTTTAGAGCGAGTTTGCGGCTTGTTTGAGCTAGTTTCAGATTTTTTGTGGAAATATACACATGATCTCCGGGTTGTAATTCCCATTCGGCCACACGATGGCGGTCTGCGTATTTTTTGTAATCCAGTTTGGCTTTTTCGAGGTGTTTTTTAATGAGAGTCCATTGCTGTGCCGCCTCCCCCCACCATGAAGATACATCTGGCAATTTTGAGGAATGGAGAGGGGGTGCGTCCAACGGGAAGGGGTTGAAGTGGGCTCCGTAGACAATTTTGAAGGGGGCCTCTCCCGTCGAAGCGTGTACACTGTTGTTATATGAGAACTCGGCCAAAGGGAGGAGGTCCACCCAATTATCTTGCTGAAAATTGATGTAACAACGAAGGAATTGTTCTAATATTTGATTTGTTTTTTCGGATTGCCCGTCGGTTTGTGGGTGGTGGCTTGAACTGATGCCTTGCTCAATATTCAACATTTTCAAAAGCTCCCGCCAGAAGTTGGCAACGAACTGTCCGCCGCGATCCGAAATCACCTTGGACGGAAAGGAATGTAATTTTACAATGTGTTTTAGAAACAAATCCGCTAGTTTTCGAGCGGAGGGTATAGCAGTGCAAGGGATAAAATGAGCTTGCTTGGAGAACAGATCTACCACAACTAAGATACTATTATGTCCTTTAGAGATAGGTAGATCAGTGATAAAGTCCATAGATATTACTTCCCAGGGTCTGTTTGGTGTCTCCAAGGGTTGTAAGAGACCCGGAGGCTTCCCTTTTCTGGTTTTGGCGCTGAGGCAAATAGGGCAGGAACTAACGTATTGGGAAATGTCTTTGCGCATGCCCGGCCACCAAAATTGTCTCTGGATCAGGTGTAAAGTTTTCAAATACCCATAGTGTCCAGCAGTGGGAGCGTCATGACAGCGCTGTAAGATCTCCAGCCTGAGGCTGTTTGGGACATAAAATTTGCTCCCAGCTAGCCAATCCCCGTGTGGGGATTGGGTTAGTTTGTTTCGTGGAGCCCTATCCCCCTCCTTCTCTACTTCAGTTTTGAGTTTCGATTTCCATTCTTGGTTAGCCGGGAGGGGCAGCTCGGCCCGACTGCGAGTGGTCACCACGCCCCCAAGTTGCGTAGGTGAGAATACAGTGTCGACAGTCTCCTCCCTCTTGCTCTTGTGTTGGGGCATGCGCGATAGGGCGTCCGCTAAAAAGTTAGTTTTGCCCGGGAGATAGTTTAGAGTGAAGTTGAATTTGGAAAAGAATTCCGCCCATCGCAATTGCTTAGCATTCAGTCTGCGCGGGCTTCGGAGGGCCTCCAGATTCTTGTGGTCCGTCCAGACCTCGAAAGGGTATCGCGCCCCCTCCAGCCAATGTCTCCAGTTAGCGAGGGCTGCCTTTACTGCAAAAGCCTCCTTCTCCCACACATTCCAATTTCTTTCCGCCTCCGAAAACTTTTTAGACAAGAAAGCGCAAGGCCGCAGCCTCCCATCCTCCCCCTTCTGCAGCAGAACTCCCCCAATCGCTGTATCGCTGGCGTCGACCTGCACTATGAAAGGGGCTTGTTCGTTGGGGTGGGAGAGGACGGGTTCCGTTACAAATTGCTTTTTTAAATATTCAAAGGCCGTCTGGCAACCGGGGGTCCATAGCAGTTTGGAAGATGGTTTCTTAGCTTGGTCCCCTTTATCTTTAGTTTTTAGCAAGTCTGTTAAAGGGAGCGTGATTTGGGCGAAGTTTGCTATGAAATCCCTATAGAAGTTGGCAAAACCCAGGAAGGATTGCAGTTCTTTACGGGTGGTGGGTGTTTGCCAGTCTCGGATCGCTTGTATTTTGGCTGGATCCATTTTCAGACCCTCTTGGGAGATACAATACCCGAGGTAAGTAAGTTCGGTTTTATGGAATTCACATTTGGACAACTTGATGGGCAGATTATTTTCCATCAGGGTGGCTAATACTTTCTGTACGGTTTGGATATGTTCCTCCTCGTTGTCTGAGTAAATTAACACATCATCAAGGTACACCACCACCCCTTTATACAGAAATTCGTGTAGAATTTCGTTTATCATGGACATGAATACGGATGGGGCTCCCGTCAAACCAAAAGGCATAACTAAGTATTCATATTGTCCGAGGGGCGTATTAAAAGCCGTTTTCCACTCATCCCCTGCCTTAATACGAACGTGGAAGTAAGCATCTTTTAGATCTAATTTTGTAAAGATCTTACCTTGGGCCACGACGTTGAGAAGGTCTCGGATGAGCGGTATAGGATAGGCGTTGTTTGTGGATACCGCATTTAACCCTCGGAAATCAGTACACAGTCGGAGTCCGCCATCCTTCTTTTTCACGAAGAGGACCGGAGCGGCGTGGGGGCTGGTGGCCGGGCGTATGAATCCGCGTTGGAGGTTGGTGTCAATGAATTTTCGAAGCTCTTCACGTTCATGGAGACTCATGGGATAGAGCCGTCCTTTGGGCAGTGAGGCTCCGGGTAAAATTTCTACCGCACAATCCGTACGTCTGTGCGGGGGTAGAGTATCCGCTTCCTCCTCCGAGAAAGCCTTTAGAAAGGGCCAGTACGGTTCGGGTATTTGGCTGACTTCTTCTTGGGTGAGAAGGGCCTTTTCTTTATGCGTTGGATCGTCGCCCCAGTTCTGATTCCAACGGTGATTTTTACAGTTGGTGTGACTGAAGGTGATACATCCTTGTGCCCAATCTATATAGGGGTTGTGATCACATAGCCATCTACTGCCTAGAATTAACGGGTACTTGGCAGTAGAGCTGATGACAAAGGACCTCTTCTCCCAATGTTGCCCCATGCCCGTGATTACTGGGATGGTCTCCGTTGTTACAGGATTCATATTGGTACCATCCATTTGTTCAAAGATTACTGGATTTTGTAAATCCCGGGTTGGTAGGACTAGTCCATTGACTAACGCAGGGGCGATAATGTCTCTTGAGCAGCCCGAGTCAATAAGGGCTTGCACCCGAATGTGCATCTTCCTCTCAGGGTTGAGTAGAGTCACTGGCATGAATAAAATGGACCCAGGTGGCCGGTCCCGTGCAGGGACGGGCTTCTGGTGGATCTGTCGTTTGGGTCCTTTTACGACAGATCCATTTCGTTTCCCGACTGGGGACTTTCTGGATTGACTTCTGCGGTTGGGGAAGCGGGATCATATTCCATGACTTCTTCCGCTTCCAACCCTCTCTCTGAGGCTGGCCTTTGGGAAGTGCCGCGACCTCTATTCGCCCGGGGTGCTGGAGTCGGGCGTTGGGGCGCAGAAAACTGAGCCGGAGTTGGACGGCGTAGTTGGAGCGGAGGTCTTTGCACAGGCCGGTAAGGGCATTGTGCTGCAAAGTGACCAGCCTGTCCGCAATGCAGGCACAGCCCTTGTTGCCATCTAGCATCTCTCGCTCCACGGGTGGCGTAGCTAGTTCCCCGTGCCGCCCTCTGTAAGGTTAATGGTCTTCTTTGTCCCGTTTGTTGTTGTTGTTCAACCAAACGGACTTCTAATATGCGATTCTCCACTTCACAAATAAGTTGGATCCACCCTAACAGCGTAGGGGGATTGTCTTGCATGAGGGCTCTGTCCAAAAGTCTCGGGTTAAGGCCTTGTTTGAACAGGATAATTTTGGTGGACTCCTCACACCTGGGGCACTTGGCTGCTAATTGTCGGAATTTTGTAACATAGTCTCTTGCTGTCATGCTGCCTTGTTTGATGGCTTGCAGTTCTGTTCGGGCCCTAGTTTCCTCTAAGGGGTCTTCATATTGGGCTCGAATAGCATCCACCAACCCCTGGAGAGTATCAAGTTCTGGGGCCCCGACATTATATAGTCCTACATACCAGTCTGCTGCCTTGCCCTGTAGACGAGATCCGAGATGTTCGATTTGACTGGCCTCGCTGCCGAATAGGTGCCCCCAACGGTTGAAAAACTGTACCACTTGTACTAAGAAAAATCCCAGTTTGGAGGGGTCCCCATCGAAGGTGGCTTCCAGCTTTACCCAGCCCATCGGGAGGTCTTGTCTCGGGGCAGGCACTGGGTAAAAGTCCATCGGCATTTCTAGTTGTCCCTGAGGCACAGGCGGAGGTAACTGGGGCCTCGGTAGGGGCAACGGTGCCGGCTGTGCTGGCGGCGGTCGAGCCGGCGGTGCCGGCTGGGGTTGACCTGGTGGTGCGGGCGGAGGTTGTCGTGGTTGCGCTGGCGGGGTTGGTCTTGGCTGGGCCGGCGGCTGCAATGGCGGGCGAGCAGGTGGCGGTATCCTCGGTCTAGCGGGTAACAACGGAGGCGTTGGCGGTGGCTGTCGAGGTGGAGTAGGTTGGTGTGGTTGATTTGGGATCGGCCGCTGCGGAGGTGGTCGGAGGGGTCGTAGTGGTGCAGGCCGTCCCGGTTGGTTCGGGGGTGGCAAGACGGGCTGGTCCTGAGGCTGCTGCACCGGTGTGAACTGCGGTCGAGGTAAGAGGGGCCGCAGCGGCGAGGGTTGAGTAGGTGGAAGGCCGCGCGGGCTTGCCCCTCCGGGCGTTGTCAATCTAGGAAGTAGCGGCTGGCCTCTGGGCGCTATTGGACCTTCTCCCGTAGGTTGGCCGACGGGGACAGTGTTTGGCGGTTGACGCGGGGCTCCCTCTTGGTCCGGCCGGACCGCTATAGGAGAAGTAAGAGGGGGTATCACCGGTGTATCACTTGGCTTTTCGTCACCTTCCGTAGGCCTCTCCACGGGAGTCTCATCTGGGGGCGCATCCCCTTCCTGGTTAGGTTGTTCGGTGGGGGTCTCTCCGGGTGGCTCAACCGTGTCATCCCTTCTCGGTGGAATTTCTTGCTGCTCGGGAAGTTCCTCGGTTTGCTCTCCCGATTCGCCCAGATAGGTGCCCCCTTCGCCGGTAGGTGACGGCTGCTGTTGGGCATCCTCCACCGGATAGGATATGACACTTTGAAGGGTAGCTATCTGTATCGCCATCTCTTCAGGGGATAATCTTTCCCCTGCTCCCATTGCCGAAATTAAATGGATGGCACGAGCTAAACTTTCTTCCATATCCATCAGTTTAGCTTCTAACTGTTGCATACGACTCGCCCCCGGTTGTTCGCTCGTGGAAGCTTCATTCGTTGCACTCACCGGGGACAAGGGGCCCCAAGGAGGAGGGTCCCCTTGGACGACTCTCGATCTCGCGGCTAGGATCCCCTTGGCCATGCCCGTTACGGCCGAGATGCTGGTATCCACCGCATAGGTGCGACCTTGTATCTGCTCCCAACTTTGTTCAGGGACTTCCGTTGGCTCTTTCCACGGAGCAAGTTCGGAGTAATCCCAACTCAGGGCGCCGCGGCGAGACGTGTCCTCTTCCGTCTGCTCGAGCGTCCTGTTCCAATAATTCCATGATTGGCTGCTGTCTAGCTCCAGGACGGTTCCTAGGCTTCGGCGCCTTTCCATAGAACCTCGAGGATGGAGCCCACCTACACGACGCTCTCTAGTTTCTCTGGGTCTGGCACCCCACTCCGACGGGGTGGGTACCGAAATCAAGGGGAGAGCGGTCGCTTTCGGCCTTGCCCCGAGGTCGGCTTCGGTCTCGACCCGAGCACTGAGGTCAATGAGAGGCGGGGTGGAAGTGGAGACTTCGGTTCCATTCCCGGCTGCTCCCAGCTCCTGGGAGACTTGGGCTTGTACGGGTTGTTTGTCGGGAGACACATACGGCTCGAACAAAGGATCCCTGTCCGGGACAACCTTGGATTCCGCTGGGCCCGACTCAGACATGATTGGTAACAAAATGTCAGACTGTGGCTAGATAAGGTACTCTCTGCAAGATTCCCTTTAGAAGCAAGAATAAGTCCAATGTCTAGCAAAGGAAGTTTTATTGCAGAAAAGGTCCATTATAGTCCACTGTCCTGAATAGGAGACTCAGGATGGTACATGATCATTGTTACCAATGAAGAGCAAGCATAGGATACAGAGTAACAATACCCATCTGGAACAGCCTCCCCCCACAGTTCTCAAAACAACATCTTTCAGTCCTGGGAAGCTGCTCTCCTTCAAGGCCAATGCTTGGTGGAACTGGGTTAGACACAACAATCTCCTCTGGTGGGAATGCTGCCTGGGAACTGGTGCACCTGGGGAGAAAGCACTTAAACACTAGAAGCATTAGAAAATGGAGTCAGTACAGTTTAGAGACATACTGGACCTGACAGGCGTTTCATCAGATTGGAGGGAGGTGTCCAGTGGGGTGCCACAGGGCTCGGTTTTGGACCCAGTACTTTTCAATATTTTAATCAATGATCTGGATGAAGGAGTGGAAGGGCTGCTCATTAAATTTGCCAATGATACCAAATTGGGAGGAGTAGCAAACACCCAAGAAGACAGAATTAAAATTCAACAAGACCTGAATATACGGGAGAAGTGGGCAGCTGTGAATAGGATGCAATTCAACAAAGACAAGTGCACAGTATTACATCTGGGCCACAAAAATGGGAAGCACAAATACTGGCTGGGGGATACACTTCTGGGCAGTAGTATATGTGAAAGGGATCTTGGGGTAAGAGTGGACCGTAAACTAAATATGAGCAGTCAGTGTGATGCGGTGGCAAAAAAGGCTGATTCAATCCTGGGTTGTATCAAAGGGGTCATAGCGTCGAAATCGCAGGAGGTCATAGCCCCTCTCTATACTGCCTTGGTCAGGCCGCACCTGGAGTATTGTGTGCAGTTCTGGAGGCCTCACTTCAAAAAGGATGTGGCCAAAATCGAGAGGGTGCAGAGGAGAGTGACAAGAATGATCAGGGGTCTGGAGACTGAACCCTATGAGGAAAGGCTGAGGGCCTTGGGAATGTTTAGTTTGGAGAAGAGGAGGTTGAGGGGGGACATGATTGCTCTCTTTAAATATTTGAAAGGCTGTCATTTGGAGGAGGGCAAGGAGTTGTTCCAGTTTGGCAGCAGAGGGTAGAACCCGAAGCAATGGGCTTAAATTACATGCACAAAGGTACCGGCTGAATATTAGGAAAAACTTTTTCACCGTCAGAGTAGTTCAAAAATGGAATCAGCTGCCTAGGGAGGTGGTGAGCTCCCCCTCACTGGCAGTTTTCAAGAAGAGGCTGGATGAATACTTGTCAGAGATGCTTTAGGCTGATCCTGCATTGGGCAGGGGGTTGGACTAGATGGTCTGTATGTCCCCTTCCAACTCTATGATTCTATGAGTACAGGAAAGAAATCAAAGCAGATTTGGGAGAACAATTGAGCACTGAAGCCCCCCCCCCCCCCCGCAACCCTGCTGTATGAACAAAGTATCCATATGGAAACTCTATAAATCCCGTTAAAAACAATTTGATTTACCTTTCAGTATTTTGTTTGATCAGGCTGTAAACTTTAATGTAGTAACTTAAAAAGTGTATCTTTTTCTTTGGCATAGCACTGTGTGATAACTCTAATTTCTAAATGTGTGTGACCAATGTAGCATCATTTTTAAGCTATTTGCTTTAAGTAGTCTATTAATTTAAAGTTTGTTTTAAGACATTATTTTAAGACATTAACGCTTATTTTAAGACATACAGTCCTAAACTGTGTTCCACTCTTATAATCCCATTGATTTAAATAGATGAAAAAAATGTATAATTCTGTTTAGGATTGTACTAGAAATCTTGTGAATCTTTCAGTGCATGTGGTCGCCTTTTTCTCTTGACATTGATTGCAGTCATTCAAGGGTGCTTAATGTAATAAGAAAAGTCAGCCATCTGTAGACTTTGTTGATTTTACCTCAAGTGGCATTCCAACAAGGTGTACTGATTTGTGAATGAACAATAATTAATTGTGTGCACTTTAAGCTACATTTCAGTGTCACCTTCTTAGGACCATCTTTCATTTATGCAGATTTCTTCATAATAATATTACGGATTTTAATTGAAAATTAATTCTAATTAGAATAAAATGTAAATAATCGTGTTGGTTTATGTTATTAATACAATGTAGGGGTTGTATTTATAGCTATTTTTGTGTGGCCTGTTGGACAACTTGAGGCATGCCATAATTACATGATATTAAATGGAAGTTAATTTACTCATAACATCCTTGTATACCACTTCATTAATGCCTCAATGTTAAGAAATCTGGAAAAAATGTGGAAGTAGGACTACTTTATTAATCATACTCTGAAGACTTTAGAGATCCATGCAATTTCAGTGAGTTAAGAGTTCTTCATAGCCTTCTCCTAGCCTGTATTCAGTTGTGTGTGTGTGTGTTTTAAAAAAATAGAGAATTACATTATTTTGTTTCTTTTTACATATGGCTAATGTTCCACCTAGATTTATAAAATATTAGAATCAGTGTTATTCCTATTCCAATCTCAGTAATTGATAACTATGGCCATTTCCAAACACGTTGAATAATGCACTTTAGCAATCCTTTGGAAGTGGATTTTTTGTTCCACACATGGAAAAGCAGTTCCAAATGTTCACTAAAGAGTATTGAAAGTGGATTATCCAATGTGTGTGGAAGCAGCCTATGTTGTACTACCAACATAACAGGTGGAATTGAACCGACTGCCCCCCTGAGGGCGGGGACTCTGAACCGCTTGCTGCCATTGCACTGTGGCCACTGTCCAAATGGTCACCCATATTTGGCCTGGTGGGGAACATAACCTGCAGCCAAAGCTGCTGGTACACCTGACCCAACCAAAACAAAGGGAGAAGATTACACTTCCACAATAGTTAAGTACACACCAATACAAGGAAGTGTGCCAACACAGCTATTATTATTATTGCAGCACAAGTAAATTATACAATCAATATAAACACAACAGTTTCGATTCCATTCAATTCAATGTGGCTGCAAACTTGTTCCAATAGACTGAGAGAGTCAAGTCCCATATATTAACGGAGCCTCTTTATCACAGGCTGCAAACGGTGCCAGTTGAAGTTAATCGGTGGCGTCCAAGATTTATGAGCTCCAAGGTGGCGACGAGCTATACCGGTCTATTCCTTTCGGCTCGTTTCAAACCCAGTTCTTCATCAGGCCACCAATGTCCTACAATTTATATCACAAACTATCAGTAATCAGCCCAATATTGGCTGCCCCTGTGTTACCGTCTGCCAGTTCATACTTACAGTTAATCAAAGTATTTCGTATCCAAACTCAAAAAGCATTCCGGTTTACATTCAGGTTTACATTTACAGATCCAGCTCCCGAGTTAGGTGCGGGGGGGCATAAATATCCACCATTAAATACAAGCCACTAGGACAATTGTCAATTACCATACAATTAATTGATTTAAAGACATATCAGTACCAGATACATTTATTTCAAATGACTAATGTCTGAGTGGGACCTTAACAAGGGAAGGGGGGGGGGGAAAGGAGAGACAAAAGAAAAAGAAAAATGGGAAAGAAAAGAGAAGGAAGAAGAAAGAAAAAACAGTATGAAAAGAAAAAGAAGCCAGAAAGGGGGGAGGGAGCAAGGAGAGGGGGGGAGGGAGGGGGAGAAAACGGAGAAAAAGAAGACGAGAAGAGAGAAAGCCAAAAACCAGAAACGAGAGAAAAAAGGAGCGGGGGGAAGGAACGCCAGTTCATACTTACAGTTAATCAAAGTATTTCATATCCAAACTCAAAAAGCATTCTGGTTTACATTCAGGTTTACATTTAGAGATCCAGCTCTCGAGTTAGGTGCAGGGGGCGTGGATATCCACCATTAAATACAAGCCACTAGGTCAATTGCCATACAATTAATTGATTTAAAGACATATCAGTACCAGATACATTTATTTCAAATGACTAATGTCTGAGTGGGACCTAAACAAGGGAAGGGGGGGGGGAAGGGAAAGCCAAAAGAGAAAGAAAAACAGGAAATGGAAAGAAAAGGAAGAAGAAGGAAGAAAGAAAGAACAAAATGAGGAGAAAAAAGGAGCCAAAAAGGGGGAGGGAGAGGGGAGACGGGGGGGAAGGGGGGGGAGGGAGGGAGAGAAAACGGAGAAAAAAAGGGCGAGAAAAAGGAAAGCCAAAAACCAGAAGCGGGAGGAAAAGGGAGCGGGGGGGAGGAATGGGGTGGACAAGTGTTGATCTGGAAGGAGGGAGATGCTTATATGTTTTACGCATGAGGTTCAGAGGAACACCGAGTAGTCAATATCGTTATTCAAACCCTCTGGGAACATAGTATCTTAACCCTAAAAATCCATCTTATCTCTGCTTGGAGGAGCATACGTTTGTTGAAACCAGGGTTCTTTACTACTTCTAAAGTAGTAGATCCCAATCCCAGGATTGGGATCTTTATTTGGAACAACGTACTAAATTCACTAAGTTAACTCTTCATGCGTCCTCCCTGATAGAATATAGTAAAGAGAATATCATCCCCAGAGGCTTACGGCTTCACAAACCCCCGGGGATGTATACAACTGATGAGTCCTTTAAGAAAAAGTGGGCTCAAATTTTGAATAAATGCTCTTTTGACCTCATGCTGTTATTAATTGAACGCATTGCTCAGGAAAAAGATGAGGTGGGGTCAGAAATCGAACAAGTGGAGCTGGAACTTAAAAATAAGTACCCTGAGGATGACTTTAGAACTAAATTTGCTGAAATAGGGAGACTGGTTAAGGAATGTGAAAACAAGCTTAAGGACCTGAAATTAAAGAAACTAAATAGGGACAAACAAGACTATGCTAATGGCAATATTTATAACTGGAAGGAACGGGTTACCAAAAAACGTTACCTGGGCTCCCTCAATTCCAGGTACAAGCGAATTCGACACCACTGACCCCTCGGATACTGACCAATCGGGTGATGAGGGGCGGACCCTCAGGAGCCGTACTGTGCCTTTCCAACCGCCCAGACGAGCTTTTTTAGGGAAGGGCCGCCTCTCACGCAGGGGCAGATACCGAACATAGTATTTAATTTATCCAGTCGGACACTTTCGGATTTGGAGGTACAGGTTTTGAATAAGGGACTAGGGTTTGTCCCCTGCCCAAAATATAATGCTCTTAATACCAGGATTGACTTGTATAAGTTATTCCGACAACTTAAATTAAAGAAGTTTTTTTGGCAACACTACTTCGGTGTCTTTATGCGCTGGTCTTAAAAGTAGGTCCACCTTTACACCTCCAGTACTAGATACCCAATTAGAAAACATTTGAAAAATTGGTTCTCCAAGAAGTAACACTGATGGAGAGCCAGCCAAAAAAAGTAAGGTATAATTTAACTAAATCTGAATGGGCGGCTTTACAGTCCCCTACAAAAGGATGAGGGAATCATCATCAAACCGGCAGACAAAGGGGGAGGGATTGTACTAATGGACAGGGATGATTATAGACAGGAGGTTTTGCGACAACTATCGGATCGCAATTACTATACCCCTATTGATCACGATCCCACATTAGAAATTCAGAGGATCATAAGGATATTACTGGACAATGGGCTGGCGAATAACTTCATACAACAACCATTATATCAGGCATTACTAAATCGGGACCCACGGGTCCCGGTTTTTTATTGCCTGCCCAAGATCCATAAACAAACCCGACCACCTCCAGGACGCCCGATTATTTCGGCGTGTAATTCAGTCCTGGAACCACTAGCGATCTATTTAGATAGTTTTCTGCAGCCTTCCGTGAGGTCGGTTAAATCCTTTATTAAAGATACTACTGACTTCATAAACCTAGTTGAAGACATGGTGGTCCCTACAGGGGCATACTTACTCACCCTAGATGTACAATCTCTCTACACGTCGATCCCCCATAACGAAGCCAGAACAGTCATAGAACAGACTTTAAATAATAGACACAACCCCTTTCCCGCCCGCCTACTTTTTGTTGGACCTCCTGGACCTTATTATGGAGAAAAATTACTTTCGTTTGAGACCCAGTACTATTATCAAATAAAAGGGGTCGCGATGGGTTGCCCCGCGGCCCCTAGCGTGGCAATCCTGTTTATGGCAGCTTAGAAAATAGATTCCTGTATGACCCAGAGATGAACCCGTTCTTGAAACAGATGATTTGCATGAGAAGATTCATTGACGACATTTTTTGCATAATGCGCACGTCATCAGTAGTAGAGGATTTTGTGGCTTGGTTAAATGGATTAGATGAAAACATACGCTTTACACACCAAGGCAGCCATCAGAGTATCCCCTTTTTGGATGTAGTGGTCTTCAAGAGGACAGACACGTCCCTGGGTGTTAAGCTCCTTTCGGAAACCCACTGATAGAGCCGCATACTTGCAATATAATTCTTACCATAGGATGGCGCTGAAAAAGAACATCCCGGTGGGACAATTTTTACGCATCAGGAGAAATGCATCGTTTCAATTTCATTACCAACAAGAAGCTAATAGGATGAGTAATGACTTTAAAAGCACGTGGATATCCAACTTGGGTAATTTCCCGTGCGAAACAAAGAGCGGATCGTTGCACCCCGCTCACAGTTGCTATCCTATAGACAGCGTGAGGTCGATGGGCGGGGTATTCCCTGGGCCATCGACTATTCCCCATTAGCGGATTCGATAGTTAAAATCATCAGGAAATATTGGCGCGTCCTGGCAGGTATACCGGGCTGTTCAACTCCGCCCCGCATTGGGTATAGGCGAACCAGGAGTTTTAAAGACCTTCTAGTACACTCGGACCTTGCGGACCGAGCTAAACCAACCAATTTACCACTTGGTCACTTTCCTTGCGGCCACTGTAGTGTGTGTGCTCTCAGTGCAGATCTTAACACGCTAAAATTCCCCAAGATACAGTATCCAATAAAATCTAGAGACTTTTCTACTTGCAATACACACAATGTAGTGTACCTCTTACAATGCTGTTGTCCAATGTCATACGTAGGCTGCACTAGCCGCTCTGTGCGCCTTCGCATTCAGGAACACCTCTCAAGGGTTAAAACCCATAGTGAAGACACACCCCTTTACCAACATCTTCGAAAGAAACACGGAGGGGATAGAAGTTTCAGATTCTCTGTTTTAGAAGTAGTAAAGAACCCTGGTTTCAACAAACGTATGCTCCTCCAAGCAGAGATAAGATGGATTTTTAGGTTAGATACTATGTTCCCAGAGGGTTTGAATAACGATATTGACTACTCGGTGTTCCTCTGAACCTCATGCGTAAAACATATAAGCATCTCCCTCCTTCCAGATCAACACTTGTCCACCCCCATTCCTCCCCCCCGCTCCCTTTTCCTCCCGCTTCTGGTTTTTGGCTTTCCTTTTTCTCGCCCTTTTTTTCTCCGTTTTCTCTCCCTCCCTCCCCCCCCTTCCCCCCCCCGTCTCCCCTCTCCCTCCCCCCTTTTTGGCTCCTTTTTCTCCTCATTTTGTTTCTTTCTTTCTTCCTTCTTCTTCCTTCTTTCTTTCCTTCCTGTTTTTCTTTCTCTTTTGGCTTTCCCTTCCCCCCCCCCTTCCCTTGTTTAGGTCCCACTCAGACATTAGTCATTTGAAATAAATGTATCTGGTACTGATATGTCTTTAAATCAATTAATTGTATGGCAATTGACCTAGTGGCTTGTATTTAATGGTGGATATCCACGCCCCCTGCACCTAACTCGAGAGCTGGATCTCTAAATGTAAACCTGAATGTAAACCAGAATGCTTTTTGAGTTTGGATATGAAATACTTGATTAACTGTAAGTATGAACTGGCGTTCCTTCCCCCCGCTCCTTTTTTCTCTCGTTTCTGGTTTTTGGCTTTCTCTCTTCTCGTCTTCTTTTTCTCCGTTTTCTCCCCCTCCCTCCCCCCCTCTCCTTGCTCCCTCCCCCCTTTCTGGCTTCTTTTTCTTTTTCATACTGTTTTTTCTTTCTTCTTCCTTCTCTTTTCTTTCCCATTTTTCTTTTTCTTTTGTCTCTCCTTTCCCCCCCCCTTCCCTTGTTAAGGTCCCACTCAGACATTAGTCATTTGAAATAAATGTATCTGGTACTGATATGTCTTTAAATCAATTAATTGGTATGGTAATTGACAATTGTCCTAGTGGCTTGTATTTAATGGTGGATATTTATGCCCCCCGCACCTAACTCGGGAGCTGGATCTGTAAATGTAAACCTGAATGTAAACCGGAATGCTTTTTGAGTTTGGATACGAAATACTTTGATTAACTGTAAGTATGAACTGGCAGACGGTAACACAGGGGCAGCCAATATTGGGCTGATTACTGATAGTTTGTGATATAAATTGTAGGACATTGGTGGCCTGATGAAGAACTGGGTTTGAAACGAGCCGAAAGGAATAGACCGTATAGCTCGTCGCCACCTTGGAGCTCATAAATCTTGGACGCCCACCGATTAACTTCAACTGGCACCGTTTGCAGCCTGTGATAAAGAGGCTCCGTTAATATATGGGACTTGACTCTCTCAGTCTATTGGAACAAGTTTGCAGCCACATTGAATTGAATGAATCGAAACTGTTGTGTTTATATTGATTGTATAATTTACTTGTGCTGCAATAATAATAATAGCTGTGTTGGCACACTTCCTTGTATTGGTGGGGTACACCTGACCCCACAGAAGGTTGGGATTGAGGGTGGCACGCATACGGAACTCCTCGTCATACTGCAGCCATGCAGCACCTGAGAAGTCCGAGTATCTTCTATAGATAATATCAATATACTGAATTAAGGATGCAGCCCGCCAGGGCTGCACCCGTGCAATCACTCCCACATAGATAAGCATGCCTGGTAACCAATTTGCCCAAGTGCAATCCACCTTTCTACGTTTCAAGTGCTTCTTTTCCCTATCATCAAGGTCCTCCTTTTCTTTTTTCTCCAATTCTCTAAATAGGAAGCCAAAAACATCCACATATTCCTCTTTTCGTAATTTCTCCCTTGTGTTGGGAGTTAAGTGATTGCCCAAAAGGCATAGCCGTTTCCCCAACTGGGAGGGCCCTAAATGGGACTTTCCCATAAGATGAAACATAAGGCATAGTAGCACCCAAGGAGTTGTGAGCTTCTGACCCCAAGGGGTGGAATGGCTAGAGTGAGGCTGTGGAGACTGGTTCCTATGAGACCATGGCCCCAATGTTCCCTGAACTTGCGCCATGGCAGCAGGTGTAAGTGGTGTTTCTGGCACAGAAGCAGCCGGATTGTATTGTGTGTGGGGTGTAGCTGAGGGCAATAAGCCAGATGGCTGACTCAAAGGCCACCCGGCCCAAGGGCCAGCCTGAGTAGGCAATGCCGACTTACCTTCCCCCTCCGGCAGATTCACTGCTACTGCCATAGGCGCTGGCTCAGCAGCCCAGCCCTGCTCCTCTGCGCCATCCTGTATGCCAAGTTCAACGCTCGCCGCCTGTACATTGGACCCATCTCTCGGTGGTGCTCCAGATGTCCCTTCCAAAACAGACAAATGATTAAGCACTTCCTGCTGAAATGTAGCCATAGACACGGCCCCAGCAGGCCTAGCCCATTTTGGCCAGCCAGCTGTTGCTGTGGTGCCACTTCTTGCCTGCTCTAAAACTGCAAGCCTCAGCAATATTTCCTGCCTTTGCAAATCCACCTCTTCATCCTCAGATGAGGACATGACAGGCACTGGCCTCTTTGGAGGCACCTGCTTGGCGGGTTGTTTGCCCTTAGATGGGCCTTTTCCTTTAGGCATGGCTAATGAATGCCACACTGAAACCCATCTGCTGGGCTATGCAGCAGATAGGGCTCTATAAGCAGGAGAATTCCCTTTAGTAGTAGTTGTTGTTGTTGTTGTTGTTGTTGTTATTAACTGCAAATAGTCCCACTGTTTTGCAACCCCAACCTAACCAGCAAGCTACCGCAGTAACAAAGGGGGGGCATTATCTTCAGAAGTAGGCCCCACTCAAAATGGCTGCTTACATACAGGAAAATAGAAAGGAAACATAAAATGGCCACCAACTGCCTAAAATGGCCACCAAACTGCCACCTTGTAAAATGTCCGCCAAAATTAATTGGCTCCACATCCACCCCTTCCTTACCCAATGAAGGGGGGGGTGCCAGAGACAACTATGAATAATAGTCAGATATGACCAATACAAATAGCAGAAAAGGGGGGGGGTGGCTAAATCACATTTAACTGAAGCCTGAAAAGGCTTCTTCTTTTTTTAAGCTCAGCCAAAGCCTAACCACCTGAGGTAAAGCAGCTGTTCAGGCCAGCCCCTCTAATGCCCACACATGGGCGCTTGAGGTAAACTGCCGAAGTTATAAAGCAAGACCCATTAAGGTCCACACACAGGCCGCTGGTCTGTAACTGCGCCAAACCGTGCAGCCCCAAACCCCCAATGAATCCCTTCAAACCAATACCACACCTGTGTGTGTGGGGGGGGGAACAGTGCGAATCATGCATCCCAGAAGAGAAGAGCCCTCATCCGAATGCCGACACTGCTGCGAGGAAAACCCCCAACAAAGACTCGCAGAGCAAGCGCTCCGCATGCTGCCAGGCAACTCGGGAGTCAGACAGAAATGCAGCTACGCTAAGCAGGAACATCTGACTCAACCAAGCAACCCAGCATCCTCTGCAAAGGAAAGGGAGGCGGAGCACACTTATATGCCCTTAGCTCCACCCTCCCCAAACACCCGTTTTCCCCGGGAGAAAGGAAACTGCCTTCCCTTCTTCCGCGGCGGCAAAAGCACTCCCCACCCTAGCCGCTGTGCTTTCGGCCAGGAAGGGGCCGACAAATCAGTAAGTAATATTCCTGTTCCAGTCTCAATAATTGATAATATATGTTAGCTATGAAGACTATCCTAATGTTGAAAACCAAATAATGAGATTAAGTCATCACATTTTTTTCTAATAAAGGCATCTGAGTAAAACTGCAATATACACTCAAAAGCAGAGGAAAATGGAAATATTTAAGAGATGAACAAAAATGCAGTAGAGTTTTTGAATGGCTTCATCCTTTTAACTCTTAGATACAAAAAGACACATCATTTCATTTATTTTCTTTCTTCAGCATCTTAATCCTACAGTTGCATTAGGTTCACAGCTACCATCACTTTCATATTTAATTTCTACAGTTCATTATATCAGCAAATACAATATGATGTGATGTGATATGATATGGCTTGTTAGTTTAAAATTCTAGAAGAACCAACCAAATATGCTTTTGAAACATAGGAGCACTATGAAAAATTAAAAGTTTAACATCTGGCTGATGAATTAGATTAAAACCAAGATTTAAAAACAATATTATTGAGGGTTTGATTTTTGATAGTTGCAAACTGTTTAGTTTTTATTGTTGGTAGTGTATAATTTGCATGTGGCCTACTTTTTGTTCTGTCCTATATAGAAAAGTCAAATATAAATGTGAAGGTAAATAAATGAAAGCCTTATATTGCAACCTAGAATGCTTTCTTGAGTAATAAAACAGTGTAGGCCCACTGCTATCATGGTTTTCTGTCTAACTCTGACAGCTTAGATTTCTTTTGGATTATATGATTGTGAAATATATGAAATATCACATAGGGTTGCCAGCCTCCAAGTGGTGGTTGGAGATCTCCCAGAATTACAACTGATCTCCAGACGACAGAGAGCAGTTCACCTGGAGAAAATGGCTGCTTTGGAGGGTGGACTCTATGACATTATACCCTGCTGCAGCCCCTCCCTTCCTCAAACCCCACCTTCTCCAGGTTCCACCTCCCGAAATCTCCAGGAATTTCCCAACTCAGAGCTGGCAACCCTACTGGTGACATATATTATCCATGCATAATATTTTAAGAGTGTCTAAAGACTTCTGAAAAACTGGGGGGTTTGCAAGTATTTTTACATTTTCTGCATTAAGGGAGAAGGAAGTAAAATAAGTATGTAGAGGCCTGAAAGGCCTGAAAAACTACTGTGATGATTACATTGAAAGCAATACAAATGCTGATCACTAGGAATTTTATCCAAAGTTGCACTGAATTTGTGGTGAAACATAATAGTTGTACTAGGGCTATGCATAAGAGAAAAAAGCATAAACAACTGTATGGCGTTCTACATGGAAGTATATCTTTTACTACAGTCACATAAATTTTGTCATTCTCCTGTAGTCCATAGATATTTTAAGATGTTTGAATTTTGAAATACTTTTATTGCATGCAATTCAGACATCCTGCCAGAAAATTAATATTGAATTCTGATTATTTCCCCTAAACTGTTTATCTTTATTTTAAGGGTGGAAAAATATTATTGTATAATGCCTACAAAATAAGGAATCTTTAATATCTCCTTCTGTTTTTTCAACATATTCTAATGAGATGAAATATATTCTCTTTTGCAATGGAAATAGCATAAAACAACATTTACAGCAGAAGCCTCGGAGAATTGAGGTTATTCTGCCCAATATCTGCTAATGAAATGTTTTATTTTATTTTTTTTTAAACTATCTTCAGGCAGCCAAGGGCAGTTTCCACTCACACAGAATGTTACAGTTATCGAGGGGGAAACAGCAACTTTGACCTGTAGGGTTGATCAAAATGATAACACCTCCCTCCAGTGGTCAAATCCAGCTCAACAGACCCTGTACTTCGATGACAAGAAAGGTGAATATACTTTCCACTTTCTTTTTATAAATGCTGTCAGTAATAAATAATACCATGATTAGTTAAAATGTTGATTTGCTGTTACATCCTTTGTATCTTATATTACATCTTATATTTTCTAGATCTTGAATTTCTAAACGTAAATCTGAAGACTATTTACCTTTCTGGTTAATTATAATACTTAATTGCATCTTTGCAAGCCATTTTATATTTCTCTTTCTAATAACCTCTCATGTTTTGCCTCTTTCTCTGACATTTTAATTGTTCATATACATTTCAATTTATTTAAAACAAGATTTCTGCAGAAAAGATTGTAACCAATGTAGGGGAAGATGAAGCAGTTGGGACGGTAGGCAGAATCTGAGCATACTGGCATTATAACTTGTATGAATAGTCCGGATCCTGCAGGGCTTAAAGCTGTATGAGAGAAGAGTTTTGAGAGAATCCAAAAATGTGGACATTCCAAGATCAAATACTGGAAACCACACAAAGGTGTAATTGTGAAGCATGTACAGAAGTGAAAGTACCGATAAGTAGGGTTGAAAGTCTGAACAACAGCTGATAACTTTGGGGGAAGAGGAGACATCCAACAATTATCTAGACTCTGGCAGAATCTCATTGTGTTCCTTTCCTGAGAAGTGTCTCAACATCAAATAAAGATATAATATTGGTAAATGGCAGGGGGGACACAGAAGATCAAACTACACATTACAAGGATGATATGCAGTACAGTGCACTGTTTAGATTAATCCAAATTAATTTAGATGTATTTGTTTGCATACTCACACAGTTTTCTTACATGATTAAACATTCTCATTGCTATCTAGGGGCGGGAAGGGGGGAATCAGCTTGAGATTAAAAAAAAAAAACTGAAACTTACTACATAGTGTCTCAGCTTCTACTCATGAACCCAGCTATTCTTACAATCAGTTGTTTGAATTACTTCTTAAATAGATGGTACTGACTGCATAGGTCCAAAAAGCAAGCAATGCATTCTTTAAGATGTTACGTCTTTTCAAGGATGTATCTGACTATACAAGTGCATAGACCCCTCCCCCCCAAGACAGCAAGAGATTCCATACATTATATAGGTAGTTTGATGTAGACAGCCATCTAAGTAGAGTCTACTCAGAATCCTACTCAAGTTATATTATAAAGCAGCTGGCTTATCTTGGATATAGACTGGATTAAATATCCAAAAGACAGATTAATACAATTAGAAGCGGCTGATCTACCTGAAGGACTGCATAACTATCTCTGGGTGAAGAGGAAGGAAAGGACAAAACGGGAAAGTCATGTGATAAGAGACAGCTTGATTCAAATTTGGGATTCGTTAAAAATCAGGATAAGTCCTCTGATATCACCAATATTGTCACCGATTGATGCTTTTTGTGATAAGCATCAGAGGAAAGTCAATGACTTTATATCAAAATATGATAAACTCTCAAGGAAAGATAAAATCTTGGCAAGAAATTTGTGATGAAGGAAAGAAAATACAATGGTTAACATATCTCTAGGCGGTCTCCAAACTGAAGGAAGCTTTTAAGAATAACAGAGGTCAACTGAGGGATCTTACTGATTTTGAGAAAATAATTATGCAGAAAAAGAATCATATTCTGGGCCACATTTACAAACTCTTACTTCAATATGATACAGAAACAGCACAAGTTAAAACATGCATGATAAAATGGATGTAAAATTTTGAAGAAGAAATAACATTTCAACAGTGAGAAAATGTATGGACTAAGGGCATAAAATTTACAGCAAGCCAAATACTCAGAGAAAGTTGGTATAAGATGTTTTTAGATGGTATATTACACCACAAGATATTTTAAAAATGGATAAGAATTATGTAGGGTTATGTTGGAAATGCAAGGATGCAGATGGTTCCTTTTTCATATGTGGTGGACATGTTTAAAAAGTTAAAAAAAAATTGGAGAGACATACACACAAAGATTCAGAAGATTTTAAAAATTAATTTCTCCATGAAACCCTAGACCAAGCTGTTGGGAATTGTGCCAGAAAATGTGGACAGAACATTACATGAACTGCTTTGATGTTTGCTGACAGCGGCAAGAGTGGTAATGTCAAGTAAGTGGAAAGAAGGAGAATGCCCAAATAAGGAAATTGGGAAGGACAAAGTGTCAGAATATGCAGTCACGGCAAAACTGACAAACTATGTAAATAGAAGGCCAATTAAAGAATTTGAAGAGAAATGAGGAAAATACTTTGCCTATTACGCATAAAATTTATAATATGTTTTAGCCCTGTGGATTTGAAAATGATTGCACTCTTGCTTATGGCCTATGGAGTAACAATGGCAGACGGAGTTGCCATACACAACATACACAAACAGAACTTTTTTTTTTTTTGAAAATTTTTTTATTGGGTTAGGATCAATTATTTTCACATTACAATCAATTCTCCCATTTCCCAATTTCTAACCCCCTCCCTTTCCCCCCCTTTTTGTTGACTTCCAACAGTTTTCCAACCCTTTGTCCCTTTTCCCTTACTCTTTATATATTCCTCTATCTAACAAATATATATTCTCCCTTTATTCTAAGCAATAATTCTTTAACTATTTTTGATACTCTGTACCCTAACTTTGAGTCCCTTTTTCCATGTTGGATAAACAATTTATCCCATTTTCCATAATTTCAAATATTTCTATAGATCATAAACCATATAAACCATACATTCATATAAGTCAACCAATTTAACTTATGCTCTATGTGTTACTCATTCTACATATCTTCTTCTTTCTGCTTTAGTTATATTTAATTACATTACTGTTTTTGTTCCCCTTCAATTATAAATCTATATAACTATCATCATATAATATCAATCAATTTGACTCATATATATCTTCAGATAAACTTATTCAGTTTGGTACATTATACAAATTTTACCAAAAATAATGTTAATTAGTCAGTCCTTATGATTAATCCTTATGGTTAATTATTTTCTATCAATATTCTATATATTATTCTACATATAATAATCTAATGACATAACTGCTTAGAAATTTTCATTTACCTCTTCTCCCCCCTGGTAAAGTCACCCCCCTCTGCATTTTATTGTATTTCAATAGTTCTCAAACTGCCACAGTTCTCCTCCCACCTCCCATTTCTTCACCAAATATTGTTTCAGCTTCTCCCAGTCTGTGTTGAACTGTCCTGGGTCAAGGTTTCTCAATTTTCTTGTCATTTTGTCCATTTCCGCCATATACAGCAATTTGTAAATCCAGTCTTCGATAGTTGGCACTTCTTGTACTTTCCATTTTTGCGCATACAAAAGTCTAGCTGCTGCTGTCATGTAAAATAACAGTGTCCTGTGTTGAGCTGGAATGCCCTCCATTCCCAAGTTCAGTAGCAGGAGTTCTGGGTTCTTATTAATTTGAAATTGTAAAATCTCACTTATTACTCTTATTATTTCCCCCCAGTACTGCCTAGCTACCTCACACGTCCACCACATATGATACAGGGAACCCTCATGTTTTTTACATTTCCAGCATTTGTTAGAGGTGTTCAAATTCCCTAGCACAATCTTCTTTGGTGTCATGTACCAACGATAAATCATTTTGTAAATGTTCTCTTTGATATTAGTACACGTCGTAGTCTTCATTGTAGTCTTCCACAAGTATTCCCATGCCTCCATTGTTATTTCTTTATTGAAATTTATGGCCCACTTCACCATTTGTACTTTAACTGTTTCATCTTCAGTATACCATTTCAACAGTACTTGGTATACCTTAGAAATTTCCTTCTTGTCATCTTTTAAAAGTGTCTGCTCTAGTTCCGAATTCTCTGTTCTTATGCCTCCCTTTGCAGAGTCCGAATTGTAGAGATCTCTGATCTGTCTGTACTGAAACCAGTCATAATTTGGTGATAACTCGTCCTGTGTCTTTATTTTAAGTTTAGAAGATTCTATTCGGGTTATCTCCTTGTAAGTTAAACACTGTTGCTCAGTATCGACAGCTCTCGGATCTATTACCTCATATGGAACCACCCACAGGGGGGTTCCTTCTTGTAAATAGTCTCTGTACTTCCTCCAGGTTGCATATAGGCTTCTCCGTATATAATGATGTAAGAACATCGAATTCGCTTTTACTTTATCATACCATAGATATGCATGCCATCCAAATATTTTTTTGTATCCCTCTAGGGCCAATAATTTCTTATTCTTCAGCGTCATCCAATCTTTCAACCACACTAGGCAGATTGCGTCGTAGTAAAATCTTAGATTGGGCAGTTGCATTCCGCCTCTTGCATCTTGTAAAACTTTCATTTTCACTCGAGGCTTCTTGCCTGCCCAGACAAAATCTGATATTTTCCTCTGCCATTTTTCAAACTGCTTAGAGTCCCGAATAATTGGTATTGTCTGTAGCAAAAACATTACTCTTGGTAACACATTCATCTTAACTGCTGCAATCCTTCCCAACCATGAAAAATTCAATCTATTCCATTTAATCAGATCTCGCTCTATCTGAGTCCATAATTTTTCATAGTTATTTTTGAATAGATCTATGTTCTTAGCCGTCAGTTCAATTCCCAAATATTTCACCTTACTTGTTACTTCGCAATCTGTTATTTCCATTAGCAATTGCTGTTTTTGCTTAGTCATATTTTTACATAATATCTTTGACTTCTTTTTATTGATATAAAAACCTGCTAAATCTCCAAACTCCTTGATCTTGTCTATCACTTTTGGCATATTCTCCATTGGGTCCTCTACAATTAACATTATATTGTCCGCAAATGCTCTGACCTTGTAAGAAAAGTCCTTTATTTTTATTCCCCGAATTTCTTCGTCTTGTCGTATTTGTATCATCAGGATCTCCAATACCAAAATGAATAACAGTGGAGACAACGGGCAACCTTGTCTTGTTCCTTTGCTTATAGTCAGTTTCTTAGTCGTCTCGTCATTCACTACAATTGCTGCATTCTGGTCTCTGTAAATTTCCTTAATTGCTCTTATGAATCTTTCTCCCATTTGTAGCTTTTCCATAGTGGCAAACATAAAGTCCCAGTTTAAATTGTCAAACGCTTTTTCTGCATCAACAAAGAAGAAACCAACCTCTTTATCACAACGCTTGTCGTAGTATTCAATAGCGTTAATCACTGTCCTTAAATTGTCTCTAATTTGTCTATCTGGCAAAAAGCCTGCTTGTTCCTCCTCAATAACTTCCGAAAGCCATCCCTTCACTCTCTCTGCCAGTATCTTCGCAAAAATTTTATAGTCATTATTAAGTAACGATATAGGTCGGTAGTTTTTCACATTAGTCAGATCTTGACCCTCTTTAGGGATCAATGATATGTTAGCTTCGTTCCAAGTATCTGGAGTCCGTTGATCCTTTAAAACTCCATTGATCACCTCTTTTAGGAATGGTGCCAGTTCATTGGCCGTTACCTTATAGAATTTAGCTGTAAGTCCATCTGGCCCTGGCGCCTTTCCCAAATTTGTTGACTGTATTGCCTTTCTTATTTCCTCATCCGTTACTTCATTATTCAATCTATCT
Organism: Eublepharis macularius; assembly: GCF_028583425.1. Taxonomy (NCBI): domain Eukaryota; kingdom Metazoa; phylum Chordata; class Lepidosauria; order Squamata; family Eublepharidae; genus Eublepharis; species Eublepharis macularius. Next base: position 125,239,095 of record NC_072792.1, read on the forward strand.
CTCCAAGCTTCCGAAATTACTGGGAGTTTCATTTTATCCAAGTATGTCGCTATTAATTCTTTGTTCACCTCTTTCTTGTTGTACAATTTAGCATAAAATTTGTAGAAGGCTCTACTAATGGCTGTCTGTTCCAAATATGTTTTATTATCTTCACATATTTTATTTATAGTTTTCTTTTCCTTTCTTTTTTTCAGTTGCCATGCCAGGTATTTCCCAGGTTTATTTGCACCTTCAAACGCTTTTTGATTCAGTCTTTTAAGATTCCACTCCAATTCTTTGTTATTCATTGCTGTCAGCTGTTCTTGAAGTATTTTAATGTCCTGATAAATTTTCTTTTTCCCTGGTCTCTTCTTTAACTGTGTTTCTTTGACTTTTATTTTTTCCACAATCTCCTGTCTCTTCTCTTCTTTCTTTTTCCTGGCTCTACCATTTAAGTCCATTAGTATGCCCCTAATTACCGCCTTGTAGGTATCCCAAACCTTGTTGGTTGGTACTTCTTTATTCATGTTATATTGTATGAAGAATTTTGTCTCTCTTCTCAACATTTCCAAGTTCTCTCCCTCTTGTAACAAATCCTCATTTATTCTCCATCCTTTCCTTTTTCTCCTTCTCCCCAATTTCCACATGATTGGATTATGATCTGAGCCTACCATCGGCATTATTTCCACCTCCTTAGTCCATAACGCTAAGTCTTTTGAGGCCCAGATCATGTCGATTCTCGATAGTGTAGAATGCCTTGCAGAAAAGAACGTAAATTGTCTACTTTTGGGGTTTTGTCTTCTCCATACATCTTCTAAAGTCTCCTGTTGTATCAATTCAAAAAAGAGCTTTGGTAACAGTCCTCTTTTCTTTTGTGCCGTTGATAATTTTTTGTCTAGTTCCAAATTTGTCACTCCATTGAAGTCTCCAGCAAGAATTATCTGGTCATATGAAAGTTCATCTAGTTGCCTCCTCAAATCCTCAAAGAAGCTTTCTTTTGCTCCGTTAGGTGCATAAACTCCGACTACCAGCACTCTCTTTAGATTCCATATACATTCCACTGCTATAAATCTGGCTTCCACATCTTTCATTACAAATTTTGGCTGCAGCTCCTCTTTTATATACAACACCACTCCTCTTTTTTTCTTATTAGAGGCTGCTGCAAAATCATTACCCAATTTTTTCAGTTTCAAATATTTTACATCTTGTTTTCTAATATGGGTCTCTTGCAAACATACAATATCACATTTTTGTTTTAATAGCCAGTGGAAAATACTTTTTCTCTTGTTTGGTGAATTTAGTCCATTTACATTCCAAGATAAAACTTTACATTCCATATTCATAGTCTTGTTGCTGGTAAGTCTTTTTCATTGTCCCTTAAGAATCGCTCCATCTCTCGCTCAGATCTGATACGCTTTTTGGCCCCTCCAAATTCAAAGGACACACCTTCTGGTAATTCCCATCTATACCTGATTTTCATGTCCTTCAGAATCTGAATTAGTGCTTTGTATTTTTTCCGATCTAGTAACACCGATCTGGGTAGTTCCTTCATGATGATAATCGTCTTGCCATCAATCTCCAATGGATCTTGAAACTGTTTAGTCACAATCTTCTCTTTCATATTTCGAGTCGTGAACTGCACAATCACGTCTCTTGGTAATTTCCTCTGGGTCGCGATTCTTGAATTTACACGATATACCACATCAAGGATAGCCACAACTTCCTCCTACTCCTTTCCCAGGTATTCAGCTAACACCTTAGTCATCTGTTCTTGCGCTGTCTTTCCTTCCACTTCCGGCAAGCCGTGAAATCTCAGCTGCTTCTCCATGTGTTTACTTTCCACAACCGCCATTCTTCCCCTCATCAGTCTCATCTCTGTTTGTTGCGTGTCAGCTAAGTTCTCCACCGCACCTTCCACTACTTTGACTCTCTGCTGTGTCCCTTGCAATTCGTTTTGTATTATTTCCATACCTTTCTTCACTTCTGACAGCTCAGTTTTCACTGTCTGTTTAACCTCTTTAATCAGCTCCAGTTTCGTGTCCTTAAGTTCTTTAATCACTTCTAAAAGTTTTTTATCCAGGTTTTCTATTGCCGATTGCCACTCTTTTTTCGACATCGTGGGGCTTGCTTTAGCTCGCTCCCACGAGTCCGCTCTCTTCCTTAACTCCGTAGCGTTAAATTTAATGTCTTTTTAAATTCATTTTTTTTTTGAAAAATTTTTTATTGGGTTAGAACATTTTTATTTTTACATTACAATCAATTTTCCCCTAATTTTTCGTTTCTAACCCCCTCCCTTTCCCCCCCTTTTGTTGACTTCCAACAGCTTTCCCACCCTCTGTCCCTTTTCCCTTACTTCTATTAAATTCCTCTGTCTAAAACAGATATACATTCTCCATTATATTAAGCAGTGCATCATTAACTCCTTTAATTATTATACACCCAAACTATACGTCTTTAGATAAACAATTTATCCCATTTTCCAGTTTTGAATAATTCTATATAAACCTATAAAAATATATAAACCATAAAAATTTCCCACATTTAAATCAAACAATTTGATTTATTCTCTATATATTACTCATTTCAACTTTTTATGGTAATTCTATATAACTCCTCAGATACTCAATCAATTTAACTCTTCTATACATTCTGTTTGGTGCATATAAATCTTGTCAAAGAAAGAAAATATTGTTAGTTAGTCAATCCTCATGTTTAAACCTTATCATTAATTATTCTCTATCAGTTGACCTATACATATCTATATATATCTCAATCAATTAATCTAACTGCTTATAAATTCACATTTCTCTTCCTCCCCCGGTAAAGTCACCCCTCTCTTTTATACTTTTATTATATTTCAGTAGTTCTCAAACTGCCACAGTTTTCCGCCCACCTCCCATTTCTTCTCCAGGTATTGTTTCAGCTTCTCCCAGTCTGTGTTGAACTGCCCTGAGTCCAGATCTCTCAGTTTTCTTGTCATCTTGTCCATTTCAGCCATATACAGCAATTTGTAGATCCAATCTTCAATAGTTGGTACTTCTTGTACTTTCCATTTCTGTGCATACAAAAGTCTAGCTGCTGCAGTCATATAAAAAATCAACGTCCTATGATGGGCTGGAATTCCCTCCATTCCCAAGTTTAGCAGCAGGAGTTCTGGGTTCTTATTTATTTGAAACTGTAAAATTTCACTCATTTCTCTTATTATTTCCCCCCAGAACTGCCTAGCTACCTCACACGACCACCACATATGATAGAGGGAGCCCTCATGTTTCTTACATTTCCAGCATTTATTAGAAGTATTCAAATTCCCTAGCGCAATCTTCTTTGGTGTCATGTACCAACGATAGATCATTTTGAAAATGTTCTCTTTAATATTGATACATGTCGTTGTCTTCATTGTAGTTTTCCACAAGTATTCCCATGCCTCCATTGTTATTTCTTTATTGAAATTTATAGCCCATTTCACCATCTGTGTTTTAACTATCTCATCCTCAGTATACCATTTCAGCAATACTTGGTATACCTTGGATATTCTTTTCTTGTCTTCTTTAAGAAGGGTCTGCTCTAGTTCCGAGTTCTCTGTTCGTATGCCCCCTTTTGCAAAGTCTGAGTTGTATAAGTCTCTAATCTGTCTATACTGAAACCAATCATAGTTAGGTGATAGTTCCTCTTGCGTCTTTATTCTAAGTTTAGATACTTCAATCTTAGTTATTTCTTTGTACGTTAAACATTGTTGTTCATTATCCACAGCTCTCGGATCTATCACCTCATATGGAACCACCCACAAGGGGGTTCCTTCTTGTAGGTAAGTTCTATACTTCTTCCAGATTGTAAATAGACTTCTCCTTACAAAATGATGCAGGAACATCGAGTTGACCTTTACTTTGTCATGCCATAGGTATGCGTGCCATCCAAAAATTTTTTTATATCCCTCTAGGGCTAATAGTTTCTTATTCTTTAATGTCATCCTCTCTTTTAGCCAAACTAGGCAGATTGCATCATGGTAAAGTCTCAGATTGGGCAGTTGCATTCCGCCTCTCTCCTTTGCATCTTGTAAAACTTTTACTTTCACTCGAGGCTTCTTGCCTGCCCAAACAAAATCTGATATTTTCCTCTGCCATTTTTCAAATTGTTTAGAGTCTCTGATGATTGGTATTGTCTGTAACAAAAACATTACTCTTGGTAACACATTCATCTTAACTGCTGCAATCCTGCCCAACCATGACAGGTTCAATCTATTCCATTTGATCAAGTCTCTCTCTATCTGAGTCCATAATTTTTCATAATTATTCTTGAACAAATCTATATTTTTTGCAGTCAGCTCAACTCCCAAGTATTTCACCTTACTAGTTACTTCACAATCCGTTGTTTCCATTAACAATTGTTGTTTCTGCTTAGTCATGTTTTTGCATAATATCTTTGACTTCTTTTTGTTAATGAAGAAACCTGCCAAATCTCCAAACTCCTTGATCTTGTCTATCACTTTTGGCATGTTCTCCAGTGGGTCTTCTACAATTAACATTATGTCGTCTGCAAATGCTCTGACCTTATATGAATAGTCCTTTATTTTTATTCCTCGTATTTCCTCATCTTGTCGAATTTGTATCATCAGAATCTCCAATACTAAAATGAACAACAATGGAGATAACGGGCAACCTTGTCTTGTTCCTTTACTAATCGTCAATTTTTTAGTCAATTCATCATTCACTACAATTGCTGCAGTCTGGTCTCTATAGATTTCCTTGATTGCTCTGACGAATCTTTCTCCCAGTTGTAGCTTTTCCATAGTGGCAAACATAAAGTCCCAGTTTAAATTGTCAAACGCTTTTTCAGCGTCTACAAAGAAGAAACCAACCTCTTTGTCACAACGCTTGTCGTAGTATTCAATAGCATTGATCACTGTCCTTAAGTTGTCTCTTATTTGTCTGTCTGGCAAAAAGCCTGCTTGTTCCTCCTCTATGACTTCCGAGAGCCACCCCTTCAATCTCTCCGCCAATATCTTCGCAAAAATTTTATAGTCATTATTGAGTAGTGATATAGGCCTATAATTTTTCACGCTAGTCAGATCTTGGCCCTCTTTTGGGATCAATGATATATTCGCTTCGCTCCAAGTGTCAGGAATTCTTTGATCTTTTTAAATTCAAATGTCCCGGTCTTCTTGCAAAAAAAAAAAAAGGCTTTTAAAAAGTCCAAAATGTCGGGCGTCTTTTCTCTATGTTTTTTCTATGATTTTTGTAATCCAAAATGGCTTACTTCCTCTTCTGCTGAAGCTGCGACCCTTCCCCTTTCAAAGATGGCGATTCCCTTCTTCCTGCCCTTCGGCAAGGGCCGCTTCTCAAACACAAACAGAACTCTAACAGCACTGTGGTGTTAACAAGAGGGCATTCTCTGGCCTTTATAAGCTCTCCTATCCTGCCCAAATAGCATTTATTTCTTAAACCATTAACTGAGCTGAGGAGTCCAACTTGAGCAATAGCAAGTGGAATAGTGAGAGATAGCACTTAGTTGTAGAGTGGCCGATCTACTGGAATTACAGCTGATTTTGAGATGACATCAGTTTCCCTGGAGAAAGAGGGTGCTCTGGAGAGTGGATTCTGGCATTATATCCCATTAAGGTCCCTTCCTTCTCTAAACCCCGCCATCCAAATCTTCAGGAATTGTAATCCAAAATGGCTTACTTCCTCTTCCGCTGAAGCCGCGACCCTTCCCCTTTCAAAGATGGCGATTCCCTTCTTCCTGCCCTTCGGCAAGGGCCGCTTCTCAAACACAAACAGAACTCTAACAGCACTGTGGTGTTAACAAGAGGGCATTCTCTGGCCTTTATAAGCTCTCCTATCCTGCCCAAATAGCATTTATTTCTTAAACCATTAACTGAGCTGAGGAGTCCAACTTGAGCAATAGCAAGTGGAATAGTGAGAGATAGCACTTAGTTGTAGAGTGGCCGATCTACTGGAATTACAGCTGATTTTGAGATGACATCAGTTTCCCTGGAGAAAGAGGGTGCTCTGGAGAGTGGATTCTGGCATTATATCCCATTAAGGTCCCTTCCTTCTCTAAATCCCGCCATCCAAATCTTCAGGAATTTTCCAACTCAGAGTTGGCAACTCCATTTAGCAACTAGAAGGCCCTCACATAATCTGTTAATAGTACAATATATTGTCGAAGGCTTTCACGGCTGGAGAACGATGGTTGTTGTGGATTTTGTGCTTATACTTATGAATTTCAATGGCTTCCCTGTGCAATCTGACGAAGTAGTTGGAAGTGTTGTCTAGTATTTTAGTGTCCTGGGATAGGATACTGTGTCCTGTTTGAGTTAGGCTATGTTCAGCCACTGCTGATTTTTCCAGATGGCCAAGTCTGCAATGTCTTTCATGCTCTTTTATTCTTGTCTGGATGCTACGCTGTGTGGTCCCGATGTGAACTTGTCCACAGCTGCAGGGTATGCAGTATACTCCTGCAGAGGTGAGGGGGTCTCTACAGTCTTTTGCTGATCGTAGCATCTGTTGTATTTTTCTGGTGGGTCTGAATACTGTTAGTAAGTTGTGCTTTTTCATAAGCTTTCCCTCTGATCAGTGATTTCTTTGATATATGGCAAAAACACTTTTCCTGTTTTTCCTTGGTTGTTTGGGAGACTGTTTTTCCTTGGTTGTTTGGTTTATCCTTGGTTTAATTGCTCTTCTAATTTCATTTCTGGAGTAGCCATTTGATTGAAGTGCGTGATTTAGATTATTAGTTTCCTCGTTGAGTAAGTGCGGTTCACATATCCGTCTTGCACAGTCTACCAATGTTTTTATTATGCCTCTTTTCTGTTGGGGGTGGTGGTTGGAGTTTTTGTGTAAGTACCAATCCATGTGAGTGGTTTCCTGTAGACCTTGTGACCTAACTGAAAGTTTGCTTTGCAGGTGACCAAGATATCTAGAAATGGAAGTTTACCTTCTATTTCTTTCTCCATGGTGAATTGTATGTTCAGGTGGATATTGTTGAGGTGGTTTAAAAATGCCATCAATTCTTCCTCACAGTGGCTCCAAAGCCATTTAAATTCATAAGCATAAGCACAATTTCAACAGGAAAGAAGAGACTTTAAGAATGAATAGAGCATGGTTTCCAGTCCTGAAAAACACCAGGCTAACAAAATACTCTACACCCTACAATAGCCCTGCAGAGAAGATTAGCATATCAAGCACCAATCCATATGCAAAAGAACCTCCTCAGGATACAGTGAAGCCTCCCTTCATTAGCCTTCCACACCCTGGGAAACTCTTACAGGATGACTCAACCCAAACCCACCTTCCTGAGTAGATATAAATTACCAGCCAACATCTTCTCTGCACTGTGACACTGAGAGATCTCTGTCTTTTGGTGCTACACCTCTGAAGATACCAGTCACAGCTGCTGGCAAAACGTCAAGAACTACAATGCCAAGACCACGGCTATACAGTCCGGAAAATCCACAACAACTATGTTAATAGTACAGTTTTTCTTTTTCAGAACAGTTTACAAAGTGTGTTATGTTATCCCCACAACAATCACCCTGTGAGGTGGGTGGGGCTGAGAGAGCTCTAAGAAGCTGTGACTGACCCAAGGTCACCTGGCTTCAAGTGGAGGAGCAGGAAATCAAATCCGGTTCTCCAGATTAGAGTCCCACTGCTCTTAACCACTAAAGCGTTAGGCAACAAAATATCATGTTCCTGGATTCTGCTGGAATATCAGGATGAATGAAGTGCGATGGTAAGGGTAATAGTTTGCTGCAGCATGGCTTACCTTTCTCCCATTGAATGCCAGCTTGAAGCATATGTAACAGAACCGAAGAAGGCAGAGATCTATGAATTTTCAAATCACAATGACATATTTAGAAGCAAAATTATGAATAGTTGCCATAATAAAATCAAAAAGAGTCCAGTAGCACCTTTAAGACTAACCAATTTTATTGTAGCATAAGCTTTCGAGAATCAAGTTCTCTTCGTCAGATGCCTGATACAGACATTTTGGCCAGTATCTGTATCAGGCATCTGACGAAGAGAACTTGATTCTCGAAAGCTTATGCTACAATAAAATTGGTTAGTCTTAAAGGTGCTACTGGACTCTTTTTGATTTTGCTACCACAGACTAACACGGCTAACTCCTCTGCATCTATTGCCATAATAAGGCACTGAAGGAAAAAGGGAATACAGAAAAAGAAAAAGGAAGAAAGGGGACAAGCAAGACAAATATAAAGCTGCATGCTACAAGGATTATTAAAGTACAGAGTACAACAATCATAACCTTTATATTAGAATAGTAATTAGAATAATTAAGCCTATTTAATTTATATTTTTTCCAAATAACATGTACAAAATTCAAACCTATTCTACTTCTTATTTTAAAAAATAAAATAAAAAGCTCATTATTTCATTATTACTCCATCTTATCATTCTTTTCTTAATAACAATAACAATGCTTATTACTTAATATAACTAATTGTCATGACTTTTAAGAGTGTTAACGTAAAGTAATTTTGGGGATTCCAACCCATTTCTACTCCTTATCTTAAAAAATGAAAACATCCTTATTTCCCCTATATTTATCATTACCTTTTACTTATATATATATACGTAACAATAACAATGTTGACTTTTTGCCAGTATTTCAGTATTATCTACCATACAGTCTATTCTACCAATTATCTTTATATAACTAATTATCTTAAATTCAAATTATAAAATATTTCAATGTGCGATCATATTTAAATTTATAGGACTAAGCCATCTTATACATTTTATCTGTTGTAAGCAAAATAATTTCCCTATTTCTCTTCAAATTCTTTAATTGGCCTTCTATTTATGTGACTCATCCATTTTGCCATTACCACAGATTCTGACATTTTGTCTTTCCAGATTTCCCTGGTTGGGCATTCTCCTTCTTTCCATTTACTTGCCATTACCACTCTTGCTGCCGTCAGCTAATACCTAAATACTTCATGTAGTTCATGAACTACACAAACTATTTAGCAATTTGTTTTTTTACATTTTTTTCTGGGCAACCAACCACACTTATTCACTGGACCACATTGGTCAGGCCCCAACTGCAGTATTGTGCACAGTTATGGAGACCTCACTTTACAAAAATTTTGGAGAGATTGGAACGGGTGCAGAGAAGAGCAACCAAGATAATCAGGGGCCTGGAAACCAAGCCCTACAAGGAAAGATTGAGGGATCGGGGAATGTTCAGTTTGGAGAAGATGAGGTTGAGGAGAGACATGATTATTCTCTTTAATTATTTAAAAGACTGTCACTTAGAGGAGGGAAGGGAGATGTTCCTATTGGCAGCGGAGGATAGGACTCGAAACAATGGGTTTAAACTACAGGAGGGAAGATAATGACTGAACGTTAGGAAAAACTTCATGTTAAGAGTAGTTCAGATGTGAAATTGGCTGCCTAAGGATGTGGCAAGTTCCCCCTTATTGACAGTTTTCAAGGAACTGCTAGATGGATACTTGTCGAGGATGCTTTAGACTGTTCCTGCATTGTGCAGGGGGTTGGTCTAGATGATCTGTAAGACCCCTTCCAGCTCTATGATGCTGTGATTCTATGAAGCAAGAAAGGGAAATCCAACAAAATTGACCCTTTGCTCCTTGTACAGAAGTCCTAGATTTAAGTTCTAAGTCTTGGCAAGATGACTGAAACTTGGTTCAGGAGTTGTAACTTCTGGTGGGATTCTGGCCTAGTTAAGAATGTGCTGGCTCAGCTAATTGAAAACACCTGCAGAGCAGTCTTTGATCCCTAGAGATTCAGCCTTGAGATCCTGTCTTACAGAGCTACTATCTACACTCCCCAGTTTTCCATACAGAGGGAACAGCTTTGCCCTGGTTGGCTCTTGAGTGGTAAGGTGATATGTTGATGCCTGAAATGGCTTCTCACATCACTCTGTTCAACTCTGTACTATCATGTGAGAGAGAAGCTGGAGGCTTCATGCTGCTTGTTGTTTCAGCATGCCCCGTGCAGCCTGGCATGAGAGAGGACACACATGATACAAGCAGGTGAAACCAGCTATCAAGTATGCTAACCAGAGTTGCTTAGTTAGAAAGCTTTATAAGTTTTAGATTGGCAGCTTTTAGCTAGCAACAGGATAGGTTTATTTGGTTTGGATCTGTTGCCTGTGTTCTGAGTGCTTCATGCTTTGTAAACATTCCTTAAGTAAAAAAAACTGAAATTTTATATAAGCCTGTGCCTGGTCTATAGTTTGCATGTGGATACACCCAGAATGAACCCAGAGACTGAAAAGTCTTATAAACAAATGAACAGGTGCTCCTCTCCTGCCTAATTTATGAGAGTGGCTGTTATCAGTGCCTCAGAATCTGGAGGTTGAGGATCCTGGGTCATGAACTCCTGCATGAGCTTTGGCTTCTTTTACTGAGCTTGTTATTCTTGTGCAAGAGGGAAGGAGGATGATTTTGCCTCCTTTTTTCAGGAGCCTCCATGTTGGAAATGAAGTAAATAAATAAATCTGCTTCAATGGATTTCCTCTCTTTTTAATAGCTTAGATGGAGCCAATTGATTATTTTTAAAATGCCCTTTAAATAAAGTTTGAAACACATTAGTATATGTCTGGTATTGGTGGCAATATCTTCTTGAAATCATATAGACTTGTTATTGATAAACCATTAAATAAACCATTCCCCCCAGTTTAACTTTGAAAAAAAATATTAATTTAAATAAACATGCATTTCAAATTATGTTAGCTGGTTAGCAGCTACCGTACACTTTTTGATTATAATAAATTAATGGAATTACTGTCAGCTCTATAATTTATTTTTTTCCATCAGATCCCCATGAGAAATGAGCACTTTGTGCAGAAAATGGTGAAGTGTAGGAGGTTTTCTTGTTCTATGCTGAAGTGTGGGTGGTTGCACAAATTAAGTCTTCTACCTTTGCAACTAGTTACATTGAGAATGAAGTTAATGCTCTGGAATGTGATAAAGCAAAGCCATGATTTAGATTATTGTACTAACCTATCCCCCTTCATCTGCCTTCATATTATGCACATTAGTGATTTTACCATTTCTGTTTATTTTTAGAAGAATAAAATAAAGTATTATTCTTTTTTATCATCCTGCCAGTCCAGTGCCTTGAAAACTGTCACATTTATATTTTAACATATTATTTGAATGTTCTTTTGTGTGTGTGTGTGTTTCTTTGCTGGTGTGATGAGTAATACTTTGGATAGCGATAATCAATGTATTACTGACTAGAGATGGGCACGAACAGCAATACGAACTAAAAAAAACTCATGAACAGCCCAATCTGCTGTTTGCGAACAAGCTGTTTGTGAGGCCCCATTCTAAACGAACAGGTGGTAATTGCAAGCCTCGTTCATTGCTGTTCATCAAGCCAGACAGTTTGGCACCTGCAATCAATTCCCTTGGCAACTTAGGCAGGGATTGTCTGAACTCTGTCTAAACTCCTGCTGTTGCCCAGGAAACCCCAATCTAAGCCCAATTTAGCTTGACAGGCAGGTCTACCTTCCAAGTGAGGACTGGAGCTGCAAATTCGTTACAAGAGGAAAAGACCAGGGGGGAGGGTGGCTCCCAGCTCTGGCTTTTAGGGAGAGACAGCTGCTGTTAGAGAGACAGGGTGAGTGCATTGGAGCTTGAATTTTCTTTGTGTGTAGTGGGATAGGGATCTACCCCTTTAGGTTCCAGGGCTGCTGCCAGGCTCCGGGGCCAAGCTATTATTTATTATTGGTACATTTCCTGGTGCCTGCTCAGGTAGGGTTTCTGGGAGTGGTGCAGTAGGGATCTTGATGGCTGGAGGAGAGCCTGCTGGCCCCCACAAACAAGGAACATGTTCGTGAACAGAATCATGTTTGTCAATGTTCATTGTTCATTGTTTGTGGATGGCAACGAACAACGAACACCATGTTCATTTTTTTTCTGTTTTTGCCCATGTCTAGTACTGACTGCTGACTTCTGCATGAACTCAGTCACCTAGTCTGGGTCTTGCGGGGGGAGGGGGCAGGAAAGCAGATAAGTAATGATAAATCATGGAATCAAAAAGCAATGTATGTATACTGTAAAAAAAAATTGTAGGTGAGACCATTGACTCAATCATCAACCAAAAGGTAGACTGCAATCAAGAAATCAGAAGGAGATTGAAACTTGGAAGGACTGCCATGATGTAACCAGAAAAGATCCTTAACGATAAGGATGTGTCACTGGAGGCTACGATCAAGATAACTCATACTGTGGTATTCCCTATTACTATGTATGGATGTGAAAGTTATACAATAAAGACAGCTGGCAGGAAGAAAATTTATTCTTTTGAAATATGATGCCAAAGGTGAGTTTTACAGATACCATGGATGGTTAAAAAGATAAATAAGTGGATTCTAGATCAAATCAAGCCTGAATTCTTCCTAGAAGCTAAATGACTAAACTGAAGCTATCATAGTTTGGTCACATCATGAGAAAACAAGACTAACTGGAAAAGACAATAAGGCTAGGAAAAGTTGAAGGCAGCAGGAAAAGAAGACCTAACTGAGTTGAATTGACTCGACAAAGAAAGCCATAACCTCCAGTTTGCATGTTTTGAACAAGGCTGTTAATGATAAGATATTTTGCAGGTCATTAATTCATAAGATTGCCATAAGTTGGAAGTGACTTGATGGCACATAACACACATCCTGGTCTCCTTGGTGAATGTAGAAATCAAGAATGGAAACTGTGTGCCCAAATCATATTCTTATTCTCTTTATTTGCTCGATATTAAGTTAATTATTTGAGAAACATCACAGAGAAAAGATATCAAGCTGGGTATGGTACCTCCTGTTAATCTTGTTGCACTCATATTCTGTATCTGTGCACACCAGTGTGACAGAAGGAAAGAATAAGGATGCTGTTGAAACTTTTGGAGTTGGGTTGTTGTGTGCACTGGCACTTACCCTTTGCATAGAGATCTGTAACCTAAATATTTAGCATTATTTGATTATGAAGACAGTTGGCTAAAGAATTTCTGTTCACATGATATTTGACTAATTGCATTCTATAAATTTTGTGGGGAAATCTCAGAAGCAAGCTGTTTAGGAATGGGGAAAAGGAGCCATCTTTTGTTTCTTTTAACAGCAAGATGAAAAGTCATCTTTCCTCCGCCTTTATACTTAGTACAATGCTGGTCTAAACATGAAGGGTGTGAGGTGAAAAGAGTAAAATATTGCTCTTTTGAGCTGAACCGTGGGGAATTTCTTTAAGATTTACCACTGTATTGGCTCATTGCTTAATCAGAAGGCAGAAATATGTTCACAGCGTGTGTTCATTTTTCTTAATGAGAGAGACTATTAACTTACACCCCCCCCAATAATATATATGAATAGGTTTTTTAAATCTCGATTGAGTTTTTAAATGCATTGTTTTATGTCTTAATTTCCCTTCACTATCCGCATCTTCTTAGGATTATTGACTTTGAGCTACTATACAAAAATGTATTTTCGATTAGATGCACATTTTTGCTCTATTTCTGATCATAGGAATATTTATAGTCCTCTTGGAGATTAGTGTGCTCACAGCACATGTCATCTTTCTTCTAGTTATTTCTTTATTCCTTCCAAACTGACAGGTTTTGCTGTCATTCTCAGTTCTGAGAAATTCAGAGGAAAAAAGTGTCTGCAGGATTAAAAATGTGATAGCCATGTTGTTGTCAGGTTTTAATGAGAGGATTGAGAGGTCCACATAAAATCCTTGAAGCTTCACACAATAGTGTGAAAGTATTTTCTCATCAATAGGAAGTAAATTCATTTTATTGGGAAATATCTGTTCGTGTTAATATACACACTGTTTTTGAGTTTCATGGAAACCAGTTGCACAAGAATAAGCAGGAATCCTTACATGTCATACCTTGTATCTGTGCTGGGGAAAAGAACAAAAAACAAAAAGAAATGTGGATGGGAAATATTAGCTGGATAGATAGATGGATAAAACAAAGGAACAAAGGAAGCTTGCTGGTAGATGAAATTTCTTTCTAATAATAGAACATGATCACACTAATTTAGTTATGTTGCTGTTGGTTTCATTTGTTTCTTATTTTTGTTAGTTACCAGTAATAATTAGAAAATGTTACTTTCCAATGATACAAGGCTCAGGAGAGAGGGATGCCAGGTCCTCTTACCTCCAAAGCAAGGGATAGAGGGTATCTGCAGGCAGGTAGGTGGGGCTGTTTCTGAGTCCTCTTTTATCTGCATGCATTTTTTTCTCTGTTTGGGGCCCATTTGGCCCCACTGAGACCCCATCATTTCCCATTTTCAACCAGAAGTATGTCCCTGAGCTCTCTAGAGTGGGCGGATGCATGCCATTTTGCCATGTGCTCTGGTGGCTCCAGGCATGCCTCCTCCCTCCCTTTTCTCCCACTGTTCACATGAGTGAGGTCAGGGGTGAAAGGTGAGGGTGGGGGATCTACAGGAGGACTGGCATCCCTATCAGGAGATCAGAAACTTCCCTCATCATGAAGCAGAGATGAAGGTAAAAATTCATCAGTTTAAAACTGGAAATTAAGCAGCAGCAAAGCTAAACAGCAGTATAGCCAAAAAAAATCATATAGGGGCAAATACAAAAAAGGAGAGGACGGCAGCAACAGTATTGCAATGGCCCAATCTTGATGTAACTACATCACTAATTACTGTGACTAGCAGTGCAATCCTAAGAACTCTTTCCTGGAGTATGCTCCATTTAATGGTCATGACTAAATTTTTGAGTAGATATGTTTAGGATGGCAGGCACTCTTCTCCAAGAAAAGAGTACGATTAGTGAGGAAGTCTAAGGTGGTAAAACATAGGAGGGTGTGATCCAGATTTGGCAACTGTCTTAAAAACTGGATTTATACCAATCTGTCTTTTGTTTAAGTCAGCTTGCGTGCCCGAACCCTGGATCTGTGAACTAACCGCCCCGCCCCCCGCCCCCAGAACAGCATGAGGGAGAAGTTGGAGGACTGCAGTGAGAAGGAGACTTGGTGAAAATCACCCCCTTCCATCCATGGAAATCCTCCACTGGATCCAAGCCTCTGTAAACAAATCATTCTCAGGAGCAGCAGGGTGAGGGGTGCATTTGGGTTTTCAGTGGCAAGGGACAGCCAAGAACATTGCACTCTATAAGTGATAATTCTTGTCCAGAGAAATGTTCAGCTGGACCCTAGCCTTGAACTATTTATTCTCCACTCTTCTCCCCAAGTGGCTTACAACAATAAAAATACTCAAGACACAAGAATATTAACCAGCTATATTTTGGACCTCTCTTGGATCTAGCTCATCCAGAGCACTTTGGCTCTTGCCCTCTGCTTTGTGCTCAAGGGCTCACACCTCTTACTGTGCCCCAACTTTATACCTGGAGACAGAAACAGTTTACATGTTAAGGCTGGCAGCAAAGTTCCTTCCAATCTACCCTCTCTGTACAGGTCCACTATACAGCATTATCCAGATTCAATGGACAGAAAAGTAAGCCAGCATTACTGCTAGTAGGGCTTAAGATAAATTCTGCCCCATTGTTAGTTTTCTACCAACATCTGTGTTATAACTCAAGCTGTTCCTCTATTTCATTGCACCCTGTTGCATCTGACAAAGAGAGCTGTGGTTCTCAAAAACTTATTCTACAATAAAGTTGATTAGCCTTAAAGGTGCTACTGGACTGTTTGCTACTTTAATATAGGTTACAGAAATAGATTGGAGTAATTCAAATTGTTTGTTTGAGCATCTATGTCCTTCCTTTCTATATAATTGAAGGAAGCTTACAAAATATTTTTTTTAAATCCCCAGTTAAAACCAAGATAAAATCTCAAAGATGCCATGCCTTTCACATCTCTTAAAACCCCTTGGCAAATAAACAAGCCTCACAGCAACTCCTGTATATTTCCTAGGGGAGGGCTCCGTTCACCTTCTCAGAGAGCTCATTCCACAAAGCAGGGGCCACAATGGAAAAGGACCGGGCTCTGTTCAATGCCAAACAGGCCACCCTAAGTGGTTGGACAGTTCACAGTGATGTTCACAGTTCACAGTGATGTGCCAACTACAATCCTGCCTGAGGATTGTAGTTGGCACATCAGGACATACAAATGGATTCAGTCCTTCAAATATGTGGGTCCCAAGTTGCAAAGGGCTTTAAAGGTCATGATCAGCACCTTGAATTGAACTCAGAATCAAACTGGCTGCCAATGTATCTGTTCCATTGTGTTCAAATATATGTAACATATACTTCTGGTGGCCAGTCGTTGACAATACTTGGGCTGCTGCATTCTGCACCAGTTGTAGTTTCCAGATTGTCTTCAGGGGCAGTTGCATGTTGCAGTAATCCAACCATGAGGTTACAGAAACATGGATCAGTGTGGTCTGACGGCTGAGCCTAGGTAGAGGGAGAGTTAATACTCCAAATGTAGCTGATAACAGGAACTCCAAGCCACCATCTCAAGTTGCTTCTCAAAGAGCAAGGCAGAGTCCATGAGCGCCTACCAGCTCTTCATCTCCTCTGAAAAAAAACAACTTCATTCCATCTAGGGGAAGTAGACATGTAGACATCTAGAATATCAGTTTTCCCAATCAGCATTACCTCTGTCTTGCCTGGAATCAGCTTCAGTTTGTTCTGCCTAAACCACCTGACCATAACCTCAAACCACCAGTTCCAAACCACTAAGGATACATCTGGATGCTTGTATAATAAAATTTAGAGCAGAGTATCATCCACATATTGATGGCAAACCCAAAGCTCTGGATGATCTCATTTAGCAGCCTCATATATAGATATTAAAGAGCATGGATGAGAAAATAGAACCCTGTGGCACTCCACAAGACAAATCCTAGTTGATTCTGCACCTCTAGTGGAGACTCTTTGTGTCTGTTCACACTGATGCCTACATCCTTAACACCATTTTCAAGCCAGTGGTTAAGAATGGAGTGGATGGAAATATTGTCCCCTGTCCAACTTTAAGCTAAGATCATCCACTAGTGCAACTAAAGCCATCACAGTCCCAGTTCCAGACCTGAAACCAGATTGGAATGAGTCAAGGGTAGATATGTTATCCAGGAAGCCCTAGAGCTGCTCCACCACCTTACGTTCTATTGCCTTCCCTAGAAAAGTTTAATTGGCCTATAATTGGCCTATAAACAGCCTATAAATTGGTCTATAATTATCCACCTCATCTCTAGCCAATGAAAGCTTTTCAAGAGAGGTCTAATAACTGCCTCCTTCGAAGGTTTAAGGAGAGCCCCTACAGCCATGGCAGAGCTGATGATTTCCACTAATAGCTCCAATACCTTTCCTGGCAAGATTTTAAAAGCCATGATGGGTCTAGAGCACAAGTGGTGGCCCTGACTCTCCCAAGGACCCTGTCAACATCGATAGGCAGAATCAATATGAAACTATCTATAACAAAAGGATAAGCAGCTGCTTTTGACACCTCAAGTATCAGATGTGCTCTCACTTTGGTCTCCAAGAGAGATTTTGTTAGCAAAGAATCTTGCGAAAACATCACATGTAGGAACCAAATTTTCAAGACTCGCAGGGTCAGACTTAGGTGTTACCAGGTCATGAACCAGTTCAAACAACTGAGCTGAATGAGATTTTGCTGATGCAATTGTAGCGGAGAAGAAAGTCTTCTTCGCCATCATTACCACCACCTCATAGGCCTGCAGATGGGCTCTGTGTCATGTTCTGTCTAATTCATGTCAAGTCTTCTGCCAGCATCACTCTAGTTCTATCAATCAGCTCCCTGGTAAACCAAGGAGCTGAGGGTCGCACTGGGTATGGAAGAGGATGCCAAGGAGCAACTCTGTTTATGGTCCCAGCCATCCCATCATTCCATGTAGACACTGGGCCTTCCACAGAGTCACCAGGGAGGCTCTCATCATCCTCCACAGTTGTCTGGAAACCAATAGGTTTTAGTTTGGCAAGCTAGGTCCACCTGTTCCACACAACAGGTTGTATTATTGAGATCTTACGTTTCACAGACCTGGCAACACACAACACCAAGGTCAAAGGGGAGCCACCTAGAAGAGCCTACCTATATTATGAAAGATGGGGTGGAGATGCAGTAAGTGCCCTTCCCCCTACCTCCCTACATGTTTTCTTGCACCAGCTCTCCTACTACTACTATATATTCCCATCTCGTGCACCACTTCAAGCCAAGTTGGAAGAAAACACATACTGGAAGACACATTCCTATCCCAGGCCATCAGGACACAATCACCTTGAGGGATAAGACTGCCATCATGCGAACAAAAAACCCACAACACTATAGGGTTCCACCAGCTGCCAGAGTTCCCCACTGGACAGACATCCCGTACCAGTGCCACCTGAGGGCACTTTCTTCTACAGATGCCTATGTTATGAAAGCCAGTTAAGCCAAAAGGGGCTGGCTGCTGACTGAGCTGAGTCAGCCTGCTCCCCCAGGGCAAGTAGTTAGACAATGAAGCACCTGAGGATCCTTTCTGAACGCAATGTGTCTTCAGCTGGCCTCTCCTCACTGCCCAAGTGCAGCCGGTAGCAAACAGATTGGTGAGAAGACTATATGGACAACTTCTCCTCTTTCTCCCATACTGCCAGGGCACCAGCAGGCACTCCACTTGTTTGAATGGAGGGCTGTGTTATAAAATGTAATGAAGATGCTGGTATGATATAAAATTGAGCAGGTATTTAAAAAATAATAATAATAATCTTTTTGCCAACCAATACATTCCAGCCTTTGCAAATGGTTTATTTGGAATGCGTGAAAAAGCATGACTCATTAGTTGCTGCTAAGTCCCCCCCCCTAATTATTATTATTGGTTTGGGGTGTGTTTGGTTTAACATGTTTGATTTACTGGGGTGTTTTCAATATGATGCAAGCCACCCTGAGGCCACTTTTGTGCCATGTGTTAGTAAATGTTACAAATAAATTGTTATGTATCTTAGCAGCATTTTATGATTGAATGGAAGCAGTCTTTATACTATTTTTTCATTTAGGTTACAGAAGCATTTGTATACAGGTACATAAAAATAGTTTGTGTCAGTATTTTTGTCACACTGCCTCTGATTGTAGTCTCACTTTCATTTCCAAACATTATTATATTTCTTGTGCAAGTAGAAGATTTCTAGTGCAATCCTATGCAGAGTTGCTCCCATCTAAGCCTACTGATAAACACATTGATTAGGTCAACCAATATATTCTTCAATGCCAGAAATCTGTAAAGGGGTAATTGGGACCAGGGATCCTGTGAATTTAGAAACAAACACAATCACAAGCTCAGCTTACCTTGATGAAGCTTCTTGTTTATGTGCAAGTCAAACCACCTTGCCAGATTTGCTCAGTTTTGCTGTTCGGTTTCCAGAGCAAATGCCAAGCAGCTTTGTAGCTGTGCAGTAGCTACTTAGGCTACAGTCTGTTGTGCCTCTGAGGTAAATGTCATTGTGTGTTGCATCTTGCAACCATAGCATCTGCACAGATCAATGACCCCCCCCCATCTTAGTCCAGTTATTAAAATGAATCAAACACAGATTACTTACACCCCTGCTCAGTAAATGCATTTCACCTGCTCAGTAGATGCATTGATTAAATGACCTACAGTAGATACATTGCCTGCTTTGGGGGCCTGCACAATTGTCAGTATATATTGAAATTGCAGTCTTTAATCATGAGCTTTGCAAGTTATATTGTTATAGTGAGACACCAGAGGGATAATTCTCGACAAGCCCTCCCCCTTTCAAGTTAAAGGTGATGGGCAACAGGCAGGAAGAGGAACAGCTGCAAAAGAATAGCTTGTAATTATGGGTGTTGTCTTTTCCACAGAATTTGGGCATGTTTTAGCTGTTCACATGCAGAGAAACTGTCTGCTGAATATTTAACTTCTGTGTTTACTATATGTGAAGAAGACATAAGCCAAACTTGTGGATCATTGAGCCTCCCTGGTTGGCAGTAAAGTGCATGAGGCTAAATGGGAAAGATCTCTTGAGAGAGTATGAGTTCTGAATTGAGCCTGAGGAAAGAATGCAAAGTTGTAGGAACTCACTTTCTAACTTGAAATGCCCTGTTAGGCATTACCATTATCCCAAATGTCAGTTATTAATTAATGGTTATCATAACATAACAATGACATGTTCTATTTAATTGATGAGTCATATGCAAGACCAAGGAGTCTCTTCACAGGTTTATATACTAAGACCCCCCATTCTGTCTAAGCACTTTAGTACTGTATGTCAATCCTTTTGTCTTCTGAGGTAATGACTTGAATCTTATTCAGAGAGTGTCACCCAATGCATAATTATCTTAGCGTTACTATTCAAAAACAGAATGTGGTTGATTCCGTTTAACTTGACAGCCATGTTTCTTTGGCTCAATAAATGTTATCAGGCATTCTTTGGTTGCTCCTATTGCATCAGCTTTAATTAGTTTTTGATTGTTGTTAATTTCACAGCCTTTCTGTTTAATAAATTGCATAAAAAATGCTTTAGTTTTTGTAACATCAACTTTAATTAGTTTTGTGCTTTGCTTACTCTATTTTACTTGGTGTTTTTGAAGGAAGCTCTTCTCCCCTTTAGCAGTTTAGTTCATATATATAACTAAAAGTTTTAGTTGAGCTCTTATGACAACATTTTTAATCAGTTTTGTGTTAGCCACTCTAAGGGGGAATTGCTTGGTAGTTAGTGAATGCTATAAACATACAAATTCTGGAAAATGTGAAGGCTGAGACTAAAGTATGAATTAATTATAGTGTGGGGTTTTTTTGTTTTTTGTTTTTTTTAGGTACTAGTATCAGAAATCTGTATCAGCTACATGACAGGCATTCAGCTAGTCTTTTTCCTTCCTAGCATCTCCATGTCACATAAAGTTCCACCAGTGCTCAGTTTGCAGCTGTTGAAATAATGTGACTCACCCTGCGGCTGCTTGCAGCTCAAGCAGGGATTCACCCTTTGCAGCCCTGCCGGAGGAAAGGAGGCAGGCTCCCTTCCTTCCCGGGCATCTGGGGCTTTGGCCGGGGGGCGGAGCCAGGAGCCATTTTCTGGCGGCTCCGCTCTCCCCCGGCCGCAGTAGAAGATATTCTCGGCCCACCCACCTCTCCCTGTTGTTAGTGCAGGACTAGCTGGCTGCTGTTACAGAGCCAGGTAGGAATTTTTTGCCCCTTCTTCCCTGATTGGCTTTGGGAAGGGTTTTTTTTTCCGCCTACCTTGCACTAATGGCTGTGTTGAGGAGTTTGTGAGGTGGTGCTGGGGTTAGTCACCGGCAGGAGATTTTGGGAATAGGGTGCGAGATAGTGAGCACCCAGTGGCGCTTCCCAAAGGGTGGGGAACAGGGTCTACCATTTAGTGCGGTATGCTTGTTGACAGCTACCGTAGCACTGGCAGAAGCCTGCGGGGATCCCCAAACACAAGGCCTCCCCTCATGCTGTACAGCTGCGGCGTTAGGTGCTTGATGGGGGGATCCATTGCCTGGCTGGCCGGGTTGCAGCCATTCATGGGATGGCCTACACTTGGGGCTTTGGGGCTCGCCCAGGCAGGTCAAGGCGGAGGTCCAGAGTTGACCCCAGGGCTTGACCTGTACCACTTAGTTGGCCCTTGCCTTGTTTAGTTATGGTCATTTTAATAAACGGCCCTTTAATCCAAGCCTGTGTCTTCCTCTTCATTACGGTTGGGGTTGCAGTAGACAAACTATCAGGAAAAAGATGGCAATACTGTGAATTTTAAGGAGCAGGTCCTGTTTAAAATTATGATAATATCCCAAAGGCCTAAGTGGGTATGTTAAATGTCCAGAACATTCAAGTGTCGGAATTATTCCTGCACTGTGTTGGGGGATCTTTGTATATTTAAAGTAATTTTTAATTTTCTTCTTCTTTTCTTTCCTAAAGATATGTCTAGATATATGACATATTTCTATTAATAAATAATTTTATCTGGGGAAGGTGGCATGGTCATCTGATCTCATCAGATCTTGGAAGCAAAGCAGGGTCAGTACTTGGATGATAGACCACCAAGGAAGACTTAGTAGAGGAAGGTAATGGCAAACCACCCCTGCTTCTCACATACCTTGAAAGCCCCTTGCTGGAATCTCCATAAGTTAGTCATGACTTGATGGTATGTTACACACACACACCTGTTCTCTAGTCCTCAAAGTTATTCCTGTACAGTGAACTTACAGAAGCCCAAAGGGTATTTGTAAAGAGCAGCGATGAATATATAGGCATTTTCTATTCCTTTTGTTTCCATCACCACCATCATTTTATATGATTGGAAACAGCAATGAAGTGGTGGTTGTCATTTACTATTTATTCTGTCTTGGTTGCCCAGTTGCTTCAATCTCAAATTAAAACAAAGCTGTGGTAGCAAAAACTGACAGAATCACTGTTGTCTTCAGCATTTTCATTTTATAAATGAGGAATTAAAGACAGCAGGTACAGTTGCATTGTAAAGCTGCTGTGGTGACTCTACCAAATCAATGGGTTTAACGTTGTAATATATGTATTACTGATGTAAAACCATTTCCCCCCATTGGAGTCTAAAATGTCTAGGCACTTGAGTGATACAAATAAATTAATGTACTGTTTCAAACAACATTGTATTAATATAAGTATAAATAGCATGTTTCTCTGGCTATGTGTCTGTTTCTAAGTTAACACTCCAAAAACATGCAACCACTTCCTCTTTCTTTAATCTACAGCATATTCACAAACATATGGTGTGTACTATGCCATTTAACTTGCTAAAAATTACACATTGATTTTTAAATTCCAAAAACTGTAAATATCCCAAGCCCATTCAGGTTGCACTCAGCTGTCTGGGTCTCTTTTATCAGAGCAGCTAAGCCATTGGCACTTCTGCCTGCCAGATCCATTATAAAATCAGAGTAGAATTGATGCCGTGAGCAAGAAAGGTGAGGCAGAAAGAAGACAAAAGAGTAGAGTATAAAAAGACAGTGATCTAAAGATTCTTAAACATAGGGAGCTTGAATCTTAAAAGCTTATACCTTGGAAATCTTGTTGGTCTTGAAGATGCTACTGAACTTGAATCTTGCTCTCTGACATATCTGTATACAACATGCATGAATTGAGTGTTTGGACTGTGATTGTCTAAGTACAAATGTATGTGTGGAGGGCTATCTTCAAGTTCAGCATGAGAACAAGTAACAATAATAATAATCATAACATTCAATTTATATACCACCCTTCAGGATGACTTAACACCCAGTCAGAGCGGTTTACAAAGTATGTTATTATCTTCACAATAGCAAACACCCTGTGAGGTGGGTGGGGCTGAGAGAGCTCCAGAGAGCTGTGACTAGCCTGAGTTCACTCAGCTGGCTTCAAATGGAGGAGTGAGGAATCAAACCCAGTTCTCCAGATTAGAGTCCCTCGCTCTTAACCACTACACCAAACTGGCTCTGATACTATTAATGACATATTTATTTATTTACTTACTTACTTTATTTATACTCCACCTCCCAAATGGGGACCCAAAGCAGCTTACAACATTCTCCCCTTCTGGTGCCACTGATCAAACCGGGCTCCTATAAAATCACTACAAGCCATGGGCACCACCATTGTGCAAATTCCGGGTGGCTACAAAAGGAGGGCAAGGTGATCAGAAAGGGGGGACATAAAGTAGACCTACTTGAGATTGCTCTCTTATAGGTATCCCACTCATTAAGAATGTTAATTATTTCAGCAATACGGTTATAACTTTCTGCTGATTGTTTCATCCTGCATTCTTCTATTTTGGACTTTATATTAATCCTTCTTTTCCTATCTATCCCCAGCTGGGAGTAGTCCTGATTGATTGTTCTTGGGACTGGACCAGTTTTAAAAACTTTGGCTTAATGGATAGCTTGTAAAAGTTTATGCTTGAATTTATTTTATATACTTCATTTTTACACTACCTTTTCCCCCAACAAAATAAATTTTGTTAGCTTCTGTGGTGACAATAGATATATATCTTTTATTGTAGGTGGAGGGAAGAAACAAAGTCTATGATTAGGGTTGCTAGGACCCCTTACCATCCAAGTGAGGGGAAGGGAGTGGAGACACCCAGCATTCCCCTCTGTCTTCTTTGCACCCATGCACTCCTGGACTCCATTCAGCCCATTTGGGGCTCAAATTGGCCCCATGTGAGGAGTGGGAGCTCTCCTGGTGCTGTGTGATGACCGCTCCTAGTGATGTTGTTGTGCCACCCTGGGAGCACGTCCTGGAAGCCTGCTCCCCTGCCTTCCCCTTCACCAGCCAGGTGAGTAGTGGCAGGAGGCGAAGGGTGGGAATGGGAGATCCCCCGCCTGCACCAGAGGAATGGCAACACTATCTATGATGGTGCAAAGGAAGGTGCATGTGTTTAAGGGTGCTCTCCAGAAAAATGGATGAAATATGATAAGAAGATCCAGTTTATTTATTTACAAGCTGGAATCTGTGAGTATTTAGGGGTTACACCTAAGTTTCCCCTCCACCAATATTTCTCCCACTATTTCCCCTTTGCCTTCCCTGAAAGCCCTCAGGCTTTCCCACTTTTATGCCTCCTTCTCTCCTTCACACCCACCAGCCAGCCTACATTTATCTGTCCCTGGTCTTCAGATGTCCCCACCTTCCCTCCTTCTGGCAGCCTCTAACCAGGAGAACTAGCCCTGTTGAGTGGTGCCTGTTGCTGGGCCAAGCCCAGTTGCTCAGTGGGGAATCTTCAAGGACTTGTGAGGAACATCTCATTTTCCCCACACGATTTCCTCTTTCCCTCCTGGCAACCCCCATATCACCAACTTTCTCTGCTTTTGATTCCTTCTCATCCACCAACCTACTACCTTTTATCTGCTCACTCAGCTTTATTTACTTCATTTATATCTCACATTTCTCCAAAATGAGGACCCAAAGCAGTTTAAATCATTTTCCTCTCCTCCGTTTTATCCTCAAAACAAAGCTGTTTGCAGGAGCAGATTGGAGGAAAAAAAAGGTTCCCTCCCCCAGCTTGCTCTGTCCCCACAACCCAAAAAAGGAAGGAAGACACAGTCTGTTTGACCCTGTCTCACCCTCCCAGTTGGGGAAGGGGGAGAGAGGGAGGAAGAAGCAGCCTGCCTAACCCAGTAGCTGGGTGCCACTTCTGTCATCTTGGGGGTGGGGTGGTAGGTGCTACTTATCTCATCTTGCATGTGTCTCAGGCAGACTAAGGCAGGCACCACAGCCTCCCTCACCACACATTGCACAGGACTTTGGAGTTGCAAGGATCCAGTGAGTCAAGCCAGACACTATCTCCTTCCTCTTGTCTTATGCAGGGTAGGTGAAAGACCATCAGCCACCAGAGAGCATGCTAGTACTCTTAATTGCCAAATTATTCCTTCCTGTGATGTTAAATTGAGAATGTGTTACTGACTCAAGGAAACCCACAGCGGAACAGAGATTTAAGATCCTATTCTGAAACACTAAGTAACACCACACTAACTTTTGTGCAGTGGCTGCTGTTGAACAGTAGCAAACAGCCAGGCTTGAGTGAATCATACCATTTGGGTGGTATAAACTGTTAGGGGAAAATTTCTTTAAAGGTGCTCTACGTTCAGATTACATTTCCAAACAGCCATCACCCACAATTAACTAAGACACCAAAATAGTAATCCATAAAGAATAATAAACTTTATTAACAAGAAAACCCAGATGTAATGCCATATTCCAACATATGCATAAAGATCAGTCACAGCAGAGAATCTTATATATCTTTCAAGGTTAACACAAGGTTTATACAAATAATTCTTTGGAAATGCTGCCTTCAGGAATTATGACACCTGATGGGTCTGGATGACAAGACAGTAAATTCTTTTTCGATATAAATATGTCAAAAAGTATGGCACCTTCTTACAGTGTGTGTAAGAACCTCCCTGAGAGACTGTTTTCCAAGGCTATTTTTTTATTAGAGAAAAGGAAAACAAAGAATGTTGACTTTCCTGTGATTACTGTAAGGTTACTATGACTTCTAATCTTATGATTTCTAATCTAAAGAAAGAATGTTCCCTGTATGAAGGATTCTAGCTTCTGTATAAAAAGGTCTGCTTCAATAAAGCTCATATTTGGGTAAAAGGTTACAAAAATCCCCTAACATAAAGTTGTCCAGTAGCTGCCGCTGAACCTGGACCCAATTAATCCTCTTCAAAGACCAAAACAGCCTCCCAAAGGGTTCTATCCCTCCTCTGCCTTTTACAGATAAAAACTAAGCCTAGAAGGCTGGCAAAACTATTGTAGCAATGACCACAGGTTCTCCTTTAACATTGTGGGCAATTTTACCTCCACTTTTTGTAGATTTCTGATTTTTTTGCAACCCTGGGGCTTCTCTTGGGTTTGTAGGAAGATGTCTTGCCTGTTCACCGTTCCAGTCTCCAGATCTGTATCTTCAGATTTGAAGAAGGAACAGCAATCATTGCAAAGGGAAGAATTCTTTAATGATGAAGTAATTCCTAAGCATTTTCATCAGCTTCCTCAAGGGGATCTTCAAAATTCCTTTTAGGATCTATCCTGTATGTGCACTTATTGCAGAGTCAGATTTGGCCAAGTTGATAATCAGATATATTGATCTATTTAAAGCATTTCACTTTTACTTTAATGATACTGCTCATACAGCCTATTCGGCTCTGAGCAGTGCCACACTAGAATTAGAGTTAAAATAGGAAAAATCTTTAAATATATAATCTGTATAATATTAAAATTTGGTCCCACTGGATTTTTTCTCAACCAAACTCGATTGGTGGTGCGATATTTTAGCACCCATTTTTACTATAATTAACCAGACAGGCCAATTTCCTAATATATGGCGAAAAGCAATAATTGTCCCTATTTATAAGAAAGGGAACAAAAATGATCCGAGCAATTATTGGCCCATTAGTTTATTATCGATCCTGGGGAAAATATATGCCTCAGTTTTGTTACACTGTCTAGATTGGATTCTCCTCGAGAACATTATCGGCCCTGAACAGGCAGGTTTTATAAAAGGGCGATCGACGATTGACCATTGTATATTATTACACCACCTGGCTAAGAAATATACAGTTGTTGCAAAGGGACGCCTATATGTGGCTTTATAGATCTACAGACAGCCTTTGACTCGATACCAAGGAAGCGTTTATGGGAAAAACTAGGGAAGACTTTGATGGACTGGAGACTTCTGTGGCTAATACAAAGGCTTTATGAACCCTCGGCTGCCCAGGTCTGTTGTAGTTTGAAAGGGCATTTGACAAATCTTTTTCCTCTGCAGAAAGGAGTGAGACAAGGATGTTTGCTGGCTCCTATTCTGTTCAACCTCCATATCAATGATATGGCTTGCAAATTAAATGATAAACAGTTCCATCCCCCTGTACTGTCAAATACTGCTATCCCAGTATTACTATATGCCGACGGTACTGTGTTGTTATCTAGAACCCCAGTGGGTCTACGTCGACTTCTATCCTCCTTTGCAGAATATTGTGCCTCAGAGGGTTTGATTATAAACTACAATAAATCCAAAGTGATGCAGTTCTCTAGATCCCTATGCCAGAAGAACCATCTCTGGCGTGTATATGGAAATCTTATTGAACAAGTTACTATGTTCAAATATCTTGGGATTTATTTTCGCTCAAATATGTCTTGGACAGCTCACATTAGAAATGCTCTAACCATATAACCATGAAGGCAATAATTCAGGTATTTTATTCTAAAGGCGGACAATACATCCCAGCTGCCATTGTTGTCTTTAACAGCAAAATAGGCTCGCAATTTTTATGTGGAGCACCTGTGTGGGTTGAAGTTTGTGGAGAGTCCATTGACTCCCTCCTCCATCATTTTCTTCGGAAAATTACTGGTTTCCCTAACTGTGTAGCTGGAATTTCATTGAGGGTAGAATTGAGACTTAGGTCCTTTGAAGCATGGGTATGGGCGGCAACCTTCAGGTTTTGGATTAAAACCCTGTTATCCATGGAATCAAATGGCTATTTGCACCTGCTACAGACCAATTCCTATCAAAGCCCTTGGAAAACCGTGTCCAGGTCTTGGGCATTAACCCTCATAATCTGAAAGAACAAGGGCCTTCAGCAGCTCTCTCTTCAATCTTAGGTTGTTTGAAAGCATTTCACTGTTGCCTTTTGATCCAACTAATGGTCCCCAAGGTGATGAACCTTAAAACATGTTAAACATTAAAACATTTCAAACATTAAAAACAGCATTTAAAATACAAATATATAATGTTTAAAACAATCAAACAGAAGACATAAGAACATATATACACACAACCAGGAAGGAGGACTAAGAGTTAGTGAGAGAATGCTAAACAAAACAAAAACAGTCTTCATCTCCTGGCAGAAGGCAGGTATAGAAGACAGACAAATCTCCTTGGGGAGGTAGTTCCAAAGTTTTGGCGCCACAACCAGGAAAGCCCTTTCTCAGATTGCTACTTGTCTAGCTTCAAATGGCAGGGGCACTCAAAAGGAGGGCCTCTGAAGATGACCAGAGAGGTCAGCTAGGTTCATATTCATATGGTAGTAGGTGGTTGTCCAGGTATACTGGCCCCAGGTTGTATAGGATTTTAAAGGAAGAGGCACAGCAGCTTGTTTTGGGCCGAGAAGCAAATTGGGTGCCAGTGAAGATGAAACAATACTGGAATGATACAGTTCCTATTATACTTACAGTCAACATTCTGGCCACAGCATTCTATACCTACTGATGCTTCAAAACAATATTCAAGGGCAGCCTACATGTACAGCACATTGCAATAATCTAATCTAGACATTACCAGGACAAGCTCTACAGTGGTAAAAAAAAAATCCTGCCTAAGAAGAGCTGCAGCTGGCTCGCAAGTCAAAGCTGATAAAAGGTGCCCAGACACCTAATGGATATCTGTCAGGAGTTGAATTGCAATATATTAGCATCTATAGAGAGCAATATCAAGCAGGTCTACTCAGAATCCTATTCAGGTCTGCCCAATGAGTCTTACTCCGAGTAGTCTTCTTAGTATTTCACTGATAACAAGCAAGGAATCTGAAGTCCTTGTTGAGTCTGGAGGGGGATTTATTAATGAGTTCTAATCTAGTTATTTTGTGTTGGATTAGCCTTTAGAAATTATTTTATAGGAGATCAATGACTTTTAGATCCGTAAGCGAGTGTCCTGGAAAATGAAAATGTTTACCCATAGATTTCTGAATGTTATGATTTTTGATGTCAGATGTTGTCAGTCCCTGGCAGGTAGACCCCTCAAGCCCATCCACAGTGAACACATTTGTTCTATCAGAAGTAGCTTTATTAGAGTCTGAGAAGTTCAGGTCTGTACTCCATCACGGAGTTTGGCAGAAGCAACAATTCAAATCAAGTAGTCTCTGTTATAGTTGATTTTCCCGTGCTCCAAATGACAGTTAAGGTTTTAGCGTACAAGCCTACAAGAGTCTTGTGAGAATCTACTTAGTTATGCCTATATCTCAGGTATACAATAGTATGTTCCCAGCATCTGGGAATAGCTGTGAAAGCTGGCATCTTGACACACCAAGGTCACGGCTAGCCGAGACTCACATATTTTTTTTTTAAATGTATTAGGTGAGAATATTAATACATACAACTTTCAAATAACATCTCAATATCATTTCCCCCCACCCTTTCCCTCCCCCTCTTTTCAGGACTTCCAACAGCTTTCCAACCCTATATCTTAATCTATTCCTAATCTATCCCCTTTTTCTATAACTCATTATATCATGTTTACATTCTGCTTTGTTAAACTAAGCTCTATCTGTTAGCTTCAGATCTATTATTATTAACTTAAAATCTGTTATCTATTACTATCTGTTAACTTCAGATATATTTAAATTTAAGCTAACAATTAAATAAAATATCTACTTTATTAATTTTACCAATATCTATTAACTCCAAATCCACTTAAATTTAAGATAACAATTAGCTAATACTTCACTCCATATGGTAAAGATTCCATCTCTTCCAATAAAAAGAAACCCATTCTAATAATTTTCGAATTGCCATAGTTCCCCTTTCACGTCCCACTTCTTTTCTAAATATGTTTTCAGTCTTCCCCAATCAGTAAAGAATTCTGCCAGATTCTGATCTCTCAGCTATCTTGTCATTTTATCCATTTCTGCCATGTACAGCAATTTATATATCCAGTCTTCAATAGTTGGTATTTCTTTCACCTTCCGTTTCTGTGCATATAAAAGTCTTGCTGCCGTCGTCATGTAGAATAGTAATGTTCTGTATTGTATAGGAACATCTTCCATACTTAAATTCAGTAGCAATAGCTGTGGGTTCTTCTTTATTTGAGTCTGCAAAATCTCATTTATTACTTCTAAAATATCTCCCCAGTACTGTCTAGCTACATCACATGTCCACCACATATGATACAATGATCCTTCGTGCTTTTTACATTTCCAGCATTTATCTGACATATTTGCATTTCCAAGCACAATTTTCTTAGGCGTTAAATACCATCTCTAAATCATCTTATAGACATTCTCTTTAGTACTGGTACAAGTTGAAATCTTCAATGTAGCTTTCCATAAATATTCCCATGACTCCATTGTTATTTCTTTGTGAAAGTTAATTGCCCACTTCACCATCTGTACTTTGACTGTCTCATCCTCTGTATACCACTTCAAAAGTATTTTATAAATTTTAGATATCTTCTTTTTACTTTCTTGTAGTATAGTCTCTTCCAGCTCTGAGTTTTTCCATTTGATTCCTCCTTTTGAACAATCCGAGTTGTAAAGGTCTCTAATCTGTCTATATTGGAACCATCCATAGCAGGAGGATAACTCTTCCTCCGTTTTGATTCTTATCTTTTTTTGTTCCATAATCAATATATCTTTATATGGTAAACATTGTTCTTCATTATAGATAGCTCTCGGATCGATCACTTCAAACGGTACCACCCAAGAGGGGATACCTTCACCCAGATATTTTTTATATTTTTTCCAGACGGTGAAGAGGCTCCTTCTAATATAATGCTGCAAAAACATAGAGTCAGCTTTTATTTTATCCTGCCACAAATAGGCATGCCATCCAAACAACTTCTTATAACCTTCCAATGTTAAGAGTTTGCGGTCTTTCAGTGACATCCACTCTTTTAGCCAAACCAAACATATTGCTTCATGATATAATCTAATATTTGGCAACTGCAATCCACCTCTTTCTTCAGCGTCACACAGAACTTTCATTTTTACTCGAGGTTTCTTGCCTGCCCACACAAAGTCAGAGATCTTCCTCAGCCATTTTTCAAATTGTTTGGTATCTCTAATAATTGGAATTGTTTGTAATAGGAACATAATCTGTGGTAACACATTCATCTTAACTGCCGCTATTCTTCCCAGCCATGACAGATTTAATTTATTCCATTTAATCAAGTCTCTATCAATCTGTTGTCATAGCTTTTCATAGTTGTTCTTAAATAAATCAATATTTTTCACAGTTATCTCAATTCCAAGATATTTAACTTTGTGTTACTTCACAATCAATAAGTTCCATTAACTCTTGTTGCTTTTGTTTAGTCATATTCTTGCATAGTATCTTTGATTTCTTCGAGACTCACATATTTCTCAAAGATAACTGAGGGGGCCCATTCTGGGTCCTAAAGAAGTAATATCTGCAATATGGTTATGAATGAGCAGAGAGATACATCACTAGTAATTAGCAATCAATCAGTATAGCTTCAGCATATTGTGGCACAAGCAATACAACAAACATACAAAGAACTATGGCATAGATGTGCACAGACATGACAGATGTATATCCTTTTATTCATTTTCATAGGTATTAGCATGTTTGTACAATGTACAGAATAGAAGGACATTTTGGCACATTATGACATATATTAAACTGGAAGATGAACAACTGAATGAATTCGTATTAGTAATGTTATTAGGTTTACACTAATGTTATTAGGTTTACACACAACATAAATTGTCTACTTTTCAAGAAAATCTTAATGTTGCAAAAAAAAAGGATCACTACTTACCCTTCTTTTCCTCAAGATCCTCTCCTGTCAGTTCAACCATAATAGTATAGAGTGCACTGCCCCCCTTTCCAGAGAGAGCCAGTTTGGCATCGTGGTTAAGAACGGCAGGACTCTAATCTAGAGAACCAGATTTGATTCCCCACTCCTCCGCTTGAATCTAGCTGTGTGACCTTGAGTCAGTCACAACTCTTCCAGAGCTCTCTCTGCCCCACCCACCTCTCAGGGTGATTTCTGTTGTGGGGATAATAATAACATACTTTGTAAACAGAAAAACGGAAATTTAAACATAGGACAGGAATATGTGATCACTGAGGGAATGCCAAATGAAACAAACAAACAAAAGTCTTAACCCATTGGCAGAAGATATCAACAGAAGAAGACACACAAGACTCCCTGGGGAGAGAGTTTTAGAGTTTAGATGCCTTTTTCTGGATTGCTACCCATCTAATCTCAGAACCTAGGGGCATCCAAAGTAGGGCCTCAGAAGATGACAGTTGTGGTTAAATGGGTTCGTAAGTAGGTGGTCCTTCAGATATGCTGGTCCCAAGTTATATCGAGCTTTAAAGATCAGCACCGGCACTTTGAATTGTGATTGAAAACAAATTGGGAGCCGGTGTAGATGTGCCAAAACTGGAGTGATATGGTCCCTGTTATGATGTTGGCATAGGCCTTCTTGTATCACCTGGCATGTGATTCAACTTTTCAAAACCATCCCAGAGAAAAGTGGAAAGGAGAGAGGGGTGGGCAATTAAAACACTGTTTGTTCCACCTCTCCTTGGAATGTTTATGTAACTGACAGCCTTGGGATAAATAATGGTATGTTGCTTTAGCCTTTGGGTACTATCATAAAACTGACTTCCTGGCTGTGATACACTGACATGACCAGTGGCCCATTGTCAGATAGGCCTTCAGCATATCTGCCATGTATTAAATGTTTCTTGCTAGAGTAATAGGCCTCTGAGTATATGCAGAGTAAACCCTGATTTGTGTTGTACAGTTAATTATATTAACTGCTTATCTTGCAGGCAAGGTGTTTTGATTGTGAAGCCTGAAAACCTGACCTTGGATTCCACACACAGAGACTGAACTAAGCTCCTCTCTTCCCTCCTCCCCTTTTCCCAGGCACTGTGCACCAAAACTCCTAAAGGACTTTTCTTCCCGCTGGGGGGCGGGGACATCAGCCTATAATTAACCTTGTTGCACTACCTTTAGGCATTCCAGCCAATTCCCTTGTCATAGTATCTTGATATGGAGTCTTTCATTAATAAAAACATATTTAACTCATCCACCTGGGTGATGCAGTGAATTATTTGGGAAGTACCTGGCAAGACCTGACACCCATTTAGCCAAGGAGGAGGAGAGTATAAAGGAGTTCCACAGTTCTCTGTGTGGTGCTTTGGTGGTTCAGAAGGAAATGAAAGATCTAGGTCCAAAAGGCTTGCCTTCTCCTTTCTCTAGCCCAGAATGCCCATCTCATCAGGGTGATGTCTCAGGTACTATTTGGTAGCTGTCAACATGGTAGTTAGACAGTAGTAGAAACCTTATTTCTTTTCTATTCATTTTGCTTAGCTGCAAGCCTAGTGCAAGGCAACTCCCTACGTACTGTGTGCTTTCTATATTTCATATTCTCTATAGTGCAATAAAGAACTTTCTTTGGTTAAAAGTTAAGCTTTGCCAATGTGTCTTCACTCATGGGCCTGCTGCTTGCGCTATTGCTAGAACTCTGTACATGCTCAGGGGCTCACCAGCTCCCCCCAGAATAGCTGGTGAAAGCCTATTTAGTTTGGTGTGGTGGTGGATCTCCCAGGAGAAACTAGTGACCACCCACTCCAGTCAATGTTCTGGCTGCATCAGTTGAAATTTCAAAACAGTGTTCAAGGCAGTCCCACATGGAGTGAATTGCAGTAATCTAATCTAGATGTAACCAGGGCATGCACCACAGGAGCCTGTTTTTTTGCTGCCAAGGAATGACCACAGTTTGCTAACCAATTAAAAATGGTAAAAGGCACTTCTTTCCCAAATTAAATTACATGTTATTTTCAAACACTGTCAATGCAAAACAATTTTCAAACAACAACAGCTGGTTGTTGTGGGTTTTCCGGGCTGTATTGCCGTGGTCTTGGCATTGTAGTTCCTGACGTTTCGCCAGCAGCTGTGGCTGGCATCTTCAGAGGTGTAGCACCAAAAGACAGAGATCTCTCAGTGTCACAGTGTGGAAAAGATGTTGGCAGGTCATTTGTATCTACTCAGGAGGGGTGGGGTTGAGCTGAGTCATCCTGTAAGAGTTTCCCAGGGTGTGGAATGCTAATGGAGGGAGGCTTCACTGTATCCTGAGGAGGTTCTTTTGCATATAGATTGGGGCTTGATGTGCTAATCTTCTCTGTAGGGCTATTGTTGAGTATAGAGTGTTTTGTTAGCCTGGTGTTTTTCAGAACTGGAAACCATGCTCTGTTCATTCTTAAGGTTTCTTCTTTCCTGTTGAAGTTTTGCTTATGCATGTGAATTTCAATGGCTTCCCTGTGCAGTCTGACAAAGTAGTTGGAAGTGTTGTCCAGTATTTTGGTGTCCTGGAATAAGACACTGTGCCCTGTTTGCGTTAGGCTATGTTCAGCCACTGCTGATTTTTCAGGTTGTCCAAGTCTGCAGTGTCTTTCATGTTCTTTTATTCTTGTCTGGATGCTACGCTTTGTGGTCCCGATGTAAACGGTATACGGTATACTCCTGCAGAGGTGAGGGGGGTCTCTACTGTCTTTTGCTGATCGTAGCATCTGTTGTATTTTTCGGGTGGGTCTGAATACTGCTTGAAGGTTATGCTTTTTCATAAGCTTTCCCATCTGATCAGTAATACGTTTGATATATGGCAAAAACACTTTTCCTGTAGGAGACTGTTTTTCCTTGGTTGTTCGATTCATCCTGAGTTTGATTGCTCTTCGGATTTCATTTCTGGAGTAATTTGCCTGAAGTGCGTGGTTTAGATGATTAATTTCCTCATTGAGAAAGTGCGGCTCACATATCCATCTTGCACGATCCACTAATGTTTTCATTATGCCTCTTTTCTGTCGGGGGTGGTGATTGGAGTTTTTGTGTAAGTACCGATCAGTGTGAGTTGGTTTCCTGTAGACTTTGTGACCTAACTGAAAGTTTGCTTTGCGGATGACCAAGGTATCCAGAAATGGGAGTTTTCCCTCGATTTCTAACTTTCAGTTAGGTCACAAAGTCTACAGGAAACCAACTCACACTGATCGGTACTTACACAAAAACTCCAATCACCACCCCCGACAGAAAAGAGGCATAATGAAAACATTAGTGGATCGTGCAAGACGGATATGTGAGCCGCACTTTCTCAATGAGGAAATTAATCATCTAAACCACGCACTTCAGGGAAATGGCTACTCCAGAAATGAAATCCGAAGAGCAATCAAACTCAGGATGAATCGAACAACCAAGGAAAAACAGTCTCCTACAGGAAAAGTGTTTTTGCCATATATCAAAGGTATTACTGATCAGATGGGAAAGCTTATGAAAAAGCATAACCTTCAAGCAGTATTCAGACCCACCCGAAAAATACAACAGATGCTACGATCAGCAAAAGACAGTAGAGACCCCCCTCACCTCTGCAGGAGTA
The DNA here is from genome assembly GCF_028583425.1 of Eublepharis macularius. Lineage (NCBI taxonomy): Eukaryota > Metazoa > Chordata > Lepidosauria > Squamata > Eublepharidae > Eublepharis > Eublepharis macularius. The sequence goes on from NC_072792.1 coordinate 125,274,608, forward strand.
TACCATATACCCTGCAGCTGTGGACAAGTTTACATCAGGACCACAAAGCGTAGCATCCAGACAAGAATAAAAGAACATGAAAGACACTGCAGACTTGGACAACCTGAAAAATCAGCAGTGGCTGAACATAGCCTAACGCAAACAGGGCACAGTGTCTTATTCCAGGACACCAAAATACTGGACAACACTTCCAACTACTTTGTCAGACTGCACAGGGAAGCCATTGAAATTCACAAGCATAAGCAAAACTTCAACAGGAAAGAAGAAACCTTAAGAATGAACAGAGCATGGTTTCCAGTTCTGAAAAACACCAGGCTAACAAAACACTCTATACTCAACAATAGCCCTACAGAGAAGATTAGCACATCAAGCCCCAATCCATATGCAAAAGAACCTCCTCAGGATACAGTGAAGCCTCCCTCCATTAGCATTCCACACCCTGGGAAACTCTTACAGGATGACTCAGCTCAACCCCACCCCTCCTGAGTAGATACAAATGACCTGCCAACATCTTTTCCACACTGTGACACTGAGAGATCTCTGTCTTTTGGTGCTACACCTCTGAAGATGCCAGCCACAGCTGCTGGCGAAACGTCAGGAACTACAATGCCAAGACCACGGCAATACAGCCCAGAAAACCCACAACAACCATCGTTCTCCAGCCGTGAAAGCCTTCGACAATACATCGAACAAAAAAGCTGCTTTCATTTATGTATTAAAATATTTGTACTCCATCTTTCCTCTTGGTTCAAGGTAGTTACAGCAATAATTAAATAATTTCCAACCAGTCTTATCTCAGTCTTATCTTGATTCAACTTCAGCTTGTTCTGCATTTGCTACTGGACTACAGCTTCAAGACACTGGTTTAGAACCAAGACAGTGTTGAATAGTGTGTATTGAGCATGACTGCACCAACTTAAGGAGGATCCACAAAGAGTCCACACCTTGTTTGTTTAGTAAAGGTGTATAATACAATTTATTTATAGGTGGATTAAGAGCAATATATACAAGTTTACAGTCCAGAGAGACAAAGTGCTTCGCCTACACCTGGACTTGCAAGAAGCCCCTACCATACTGTACATAGTAGCTATATATACATGTAGACACCCAATCAGATACATGCATGAGTTTAGCTGAGTCATTCACTTCATGGTCTCCTGACTCTTAAGTTAACCATCTGACTCTATGTCACCTGATGTGTCTACCTGTCATACTGATCGTTCTGATCTAAAGCCTCTGCACACTGGCTTTTGACACTTAGATATCAACAGACAGGTGCAGCTGGAGGCTTGGATAATGAAATATAGAGTGGAGTGTTATCTAAATACTGATGACACCCTCCTCAAAGCTCCAAACAATTTTATTCAGTGGCGTTAACAAATTTCACCCACTTCATTCTGTTCATCCACTCAGGCAGAAAAGACCAAAATTACCAAATGGCTGATTCCTTAAAACCAAGTCCGCATTCCAATTGGTGGATAAGAATGGATAGCTGCATCAAAGGTCACTAAAAGGTCTAACAGTGTCAACAGGGGTGACTCATACTGCGATGGATGGTATCAAAAGCCATCAAAAAGATATCAAAATGGAGAATTAACAGGGTTGCATTTCCTCCTCCATCTCTTAGCTCAGGTTATCCAGCAACACAGATCCATACAATCCATTCAGGAATCCCAACTCACCCAACCACCACTTGTTCATTCACCTTGCTCAAGAATGGTACATCTGAGACTGGAGACTATCCTTTTTTGTTTTCCTTAAACTGTGTTAACCACTGAATCTACCCCCCCCCCCACACACACTGCTGCCCTTGAAACAAATCCAGAATTGACATTTTCTTCCTGAAGATTATCATCTTTATTTTTATGGTTTACAATATTTTAAATGCTTTAGCAGTAACCTTTGATTACCTTAAAACATATGGTAATATATCTTTTGTTTATGCTTCTGGCTGTTTTAAATTTGTAGCCTGCTGCAATATTGGCAGTCCATTCTGCTTCACAGTATCTGTATATGTTATTTGTTTTCTTTGTTCCTCTTTAGGTATTCCATTAATTCAACTCTGACAGCCTTTAAGTATGTCAGACTTGCTAGTAATCTCTCCCCAGCCCAAGGCCAAATACTGCACAAGATGGTTGAGAAACAGAATTAATGTGCTCAGTATTTCAGAACAGATCCTTGTGATTCTTTGGAATGTCTTTTTATTTTCTTTTTTTGGTTAGCTTTAAGTTAATGTTGTAGTCATGAATTTATCTGAATCCCACCTATCGGTGTATGTTTTTAGGCATGTTCATTATCTCTACAACAGACTGCTGACAACTGTTTAACAGCACAGCCCTATGAATGTTTACTCAAAACTAACCCCCATGGTGTTCTGTAGGGGTTACTTCCAGGTGATTCTCCCTAGGATTTCATCTACGATCACATGGTGGAATCTCAGAACATTGCAATAAAATTTTAATAACTAGAATAAAATGCATGGAGATTTATTTAAAAATATGATCATAGATGCAGAGGAGTTAGCCGTGTTAGTCTGTAGTAGCAAAATCAAAAAGAGTCCAGTAGCACCTTTAAGACTAACCAACTTTATTGTAGCATAAGCTTTCGAGAATCACAGTTCTCTTCGTCAGATGCATGGAGGGCAAGAAGAAACTGGTCAGATATATAGGTGGAGAGGGGAGGGAGGAGTAGATCAGAAGCTACTGTTTGCTGATCCTGTTTAGCTTCCAAGACCTGATGAGATTGGGCTTGCTTGGACTATCCAGGTCAGGACCTATCTACTATTATCTATTTTATCTTGCCTATCCTCCAAGATACAGTGTTTCTGGTTGACCTTTTTCCTCGTGAAAAATCTATCAAGAAGATGAGGTTGAATGTGTGACTATTCAAACAATCTAAAAAAAAAACCTAAACAAAACAGCATATTGATTCAGATAGTAGTAGTAGCAGTAAAATGTCAGGTTTCAGTCATTAGAGTTCCACAAAGCTGCTTTGAATGTCAAAACCCTACCAGGGAAGAAGCAAGACCTTCCTTAGGTAGGAAGTTCCATGGTCTCTGTGCCATTGTAGAAAAATTGCTCCCTGCCATACATATTCACCACCTACCATGTAAATACAATTCATCTATGATCCATCCCCTAGCCCTGGAGGTAGTTGCTGCTAGTTGTGTTCATAACAACAACAACAAAAGAGCCGAAAATACACACAGAAATTGCTGCTTCAGCTTGTTAAATCAGCTTCCGGAATGGTGAAGCAAATTCGGGAAAGGAGGCTGTGATCCCTCCCCCTTGAAAGTTCACTTGTTATGTTTCAATTCTTACCCATGCAGCTTCCATGCAGGCAGGCCAGACAGTGGTGTGCCATCCAGCAGCATCTTAATAACATAATAAAAATAACATTCAATTTATATACTGCCCTTCAGGACAACTTAATGCCCACTCAGAGTGGTTTACAAAGTATGTCATTATTATCCCCACAACAAAACACCCTGGGTGGTGGGTGGGGCTGAGAGAGAACTGTGACCAGCCCAAGGTCACCCAGCTGGCTTCAAGTGGAGGAGTGGGGAATCAAACCCGGCTCTCCAGATTAGAGTCCCGTGCTCTTAACCACTACACCAAATTGTTTTCCTTAACAGCAAGTCTGCCTGAACTCATCGTGCAACCAACTAGATCTGAAGAGCAGAGACTGAGCCCTTAGTGTTAACTCCATTGGCGGGAAGAGGGAATGCACAGTGCACATGAGTGCAATATTTCTTCAGTGCTTCCTGGGCAATAGCATTGGCATCGAGTGGCTTGTAGGATCAAATCACAAAAGATTTGCTTTGTGTCAGGGAGGGGAGCATACCCCTAGTTACTGCCTGTGACAGATAGCTTGTGGGCGCTGGAGTTTGGTACTAGAATTATTTGGGAGGATGTTTAAAAAAAAACTACTGCTGTTGGATCCTTTTTCTTGTTCTGGCCAAAAGTCTTATGTCTCTGCATGCCTTCAAAGTGTGCAATTTGAAGATGTGGGTAATGCCCACTTAGTCCAGCTTCTGTAGCTCTTTTCAGATATTCTATTTTAGAGCTCCAGCTGTGAAGAGCAAGAATGTATACTATGCTTAATCCTACCAATATGTGTGGATGTCATTTTGTGCGAATAGGGTAATGCTTGTATTTTCTAATGTGCATACATGCAAATGTGTTACCTCAGGAATGTCACGTTCTGTTCACATAGAGTAAAGCTGTACATGGATGGAAGATAAATGTTTTGCCCCATTCACACAAAATGGTGAACATACATACAGGAAGGATCAAACACTATTACATGCATTTGAACCATCAAAACCGAACATCTAAAAAGTGCTCTTGTGCTTAGTCAAAAACATGCATACATCTTGTCCTGTGTGTGTACAATTATACCTGTGTAAGTTCATCTATGGAATCCTGCCAACAATCACAAATTGTGAGTAGAGACTCTGTGAGCATATGGCTGTGTTCAGGTTCTTAGCTGAATGCATAGATATTACAGTTAGTGGATGAAATATATATCTCCCCTCCACACATTTAGCCTACACATTTGGGGTGTATGAACAGGCCTGTGGTGAGCATTCTTCACAGAGTCAAAATTGAAATGAGGTGTCTTGTGTTTTGTAGATCAGTCTCTTCATCATTATGCTACCCCAGCTTTCAATTAATGGGTTGCCAAGCTGCCAGGAAAAAAAAGGGTCTGGTCAGTCCATTTTGTTTTTAATCTCTGTACTAGCCAAATAGTTTTGTGAGAATGACAGAAAATAGTTGCGGTTTTGACAAATGTTTTGACAAAAAGAAGTTTGTCTTGTTTTGTTTTGTAAGCATCGTCATTTCCACTTAATGCCTTTGTTTAAGCTTCGTATCCCTTTCATTCATACTAGAGTGTTTGGTTGATATGCTCACTTCCTGAGGCAGCATGTGAGACCACTGCTACTGTGTGACACAGGACAGTTGGTTCATGGTGACATAGTGATGTGGCATTAGAAATTATTTTTACATCCACATCCTTCTAAGCATATGCCTCATGATCCCATCCGGATCCCAAAATGTTTGAAATCAGAAAGCAGGATTTCTATGGGGGCCTTGTTTGCATATGTGGTTCATTTTCTGTGTATAAATAGATTGATAGATAGCTGGAAACATATAAAAAGATCAAAGATAGTGGGAGATGCTAATTGGTATATGCATGTAAGCAAAACAATTTGATATCTTAATAGCATGTTTCACTTTCAAATATCAAGAGATGAAAAACACCTTGAATAAAAATAAAACCATTAGTGCATCAAAGGTAGACCTCAAAGAGACTATATCTGTGTCCCCCCCCCCCCCCCGCCACATTTCTCTGAATTTATATTTCATTCAAATGGACAATGTGTGTGAGAAAATAAAAAGTACTATTTTAAGGAACAGTTTTACCATATTGATGAAGCAAAAATTACATTAAAATGTAGTGTCTAGAAATTACAGAAAAATAGTAGTATATAGACACTCCATTTAAAGCTACATTTTAGGTTGATGGAGTAATGAGAATGGTTTCTAAATTTGCAAAGGATGTGTTCAGATATCTGCTGAATCTTCATATCAGATGAGCAAACAACATCCTTATAAGTGAATGGATACTTGTGCTATGTTTCAAAAATTAAATACTTATTTGTCTGCTTGGAAACTGAGGACAGAACTAGACATGATTACAGCACATGTGTTCTCAAGCCTATATTTGCTGAGGCCCCAGAGCCCCAGAGCCACCAGCCTTTCCTCATGGAAAAGGTGTTCCAACTCCCAAATCCAACTTCCCTATTTTGCACCTTTTCCTCAGTTCTGCAATTTCCTTTCTGAGATACAGTGACCAGAATTGCCCATAGTATTCCATATGAGGCTACCCCTTCGCCACCAGGTTATTACAATACTAGCAACAATGCCCAATGTGGGGGGAAAATACAATGGGCTCTAGAAAGGGGAGGGCGGGCAGGCAGGCATTTGCTCCTCCTCCATCACCGATTCCAGCTGGTGAAGGAGGGGGGTGGGCATTGTCATCTGCTCCATGCCTGATCTGCCTGATCTTGGCCATGTGAAGGGGTGGTGGGATTTGCTATCTGCTCCATGCCTGATATATGCTGGGTGAAAGGGGGCAGGCATTGCCTCCTGCTCCAAGCCTGATCCCAGCCAGGTGAAGAGGGGTGGGCATTGCCACTTTCTCCCTACTGGTTGAACAGAGGAACAGGCAATACCTCCTGCTCTGCACCTGATCCTTACAGATGAAGGTGGGCAGCAGGCTTTACTACCTGCTCTGCTCCTGCTCCCAGCTGGGTGAAGGGGGTGTGGGCATTGCCACCTGTTCTGCTCCTGATTCTGTCAAACAAACAGGGCAATTACGGGTAAATTGCTAACAAACAGACACAGACCCCCGTAATACAGACAATGCAACAGTCTAATTAAGTGCAAGTGCCAAAATGGAGACACTATCAATACATACTTATAAACTACTAATACATATCAAAATTCTATACCATGTAATCCCATATTATCCTAATGTGGGGGGAGCATTTAACGTATTTAATACTCTGTGTCTGTTTGTCTGCTCCTGATTCTGGCAGGTTGAAGGGGGGCAGGCATTGCTACATGCTTGGCTTCAGACTCGGGCAGGGTGCCTGCTCAGTGGCTAATTCCAGTAGGTTGAAGAGGGAAGGCATTGCCCCCTGCTTTGCTCCTTATCCCGGCTGGGTGCAGGGAAGAAGGGCATTGCCTCCTGCTCTATGCCTGATCCCAGCCAGGTGAAGGTGCGAGGTGGGCATTGCCACCTGCTCCACTCCTGATCCCAAATGTGTGATAGTGGGGGGTGGGCACTGCCACCTTCTCTGCCACTAATTCCAGCTGGGTTAAGGCAGGGGAGGGCATTGACACCTGCTCCACTCCTAATACCAGCTGGGTTAAGTTGGAGGATGGCCATTGCCACCTGCTCCGGTCCTAATACCAGATGGGTTAAGGCGGGAGAGGGCATTGCCACCTGCTCCACTCCTGATCCCAGTCGGGTGAAGGAGGGTGGGCATGACTATCTGATCTGCTCTTGATCCCAGCTGGGTGAAGGGGTGGGTATTGTCACCTGCTCTTCTCCTGATCCCAACTGGATTAAGGTGGGGGTGGGCATTGCCACTTGCTCCACTCCTAATACCTGCTGGGTTAAGGCAGTGGTTGGGCAAAACCACCTGCTCTGCTTCTGATCCCAGCTGGTTGAAGGGGTGGGTGGGCATTGCCACCTGCTCTGCTCCTAATACCAGCTGGGTTAAGGTCGGGGTGGCATTGCCACCTGCTCTGGTTCTAGTACCAGCTTGGTTAAAGTGCAGGGCGGGCATTGCCAACTGCTCCACTCCTGATCCCAACTGATTCAAGGGGAGTGGGCATTGCCACCTGCTGATACCAGCTGGGTTAGGCATTGCTCCACTGCTAGTACCAGTTGGGTTAAGGCCAGGAGAGGGCATTGCCACCTGCTATGCTCCTAATACCAACTGGGTTAAGGTGGGGGTGGGCATTGCCACCTGCTCCACTCCTAATACCAGCTGGGTTAAGGCAGGGGGTGGGCATTGCCACCTGCTGTACTCCTAATATCAGATGGGTTAAGTTGGGTGGTGGGCATTGCCACCTGCCTCACTCCTTATACCAGCTGGATGAAGCCGGGAGCCGGTCATTGCCACCTGCTCCCATCCCACTCCCGGCCTGTGCTTCCCACTGTGGCATGTTTTCTGGAGGGACATGGTGCCCTGCCTAGGCTTCCCTCCATGGCAGAGCCCTCTGGTGGTACACCAGGGCATAAAGTGAGTTGTCTGAGATACGTTTACTCAATTATATAGTAAGATTGACTAGGACACTCTGATATTTTTTGAAACTATGCTTACAACCTGCATTTCTAACCAAGGAGCTGCTGTAACATAGTGGTTAAGTGGCTGGGCTGCAAATCAGTGCTAGTCTGAATCCCACTACTGCCCTGAACTTTACAGAAGGCCTTGGGTAAGCTACTCCTCTGAGTCCCAGATCCTTATCTGCATTGCTGGGATAATAATAACACGGACTGTATTCACCACTCTTGACTGGTGTACTAATCTGTCTAGAAAAGTAGTATATACGTGCTGTTGTTGTTGTTGTTGTTAACTGATGACCTACATCCAGTTGTGGAGCCTTGTAAAAAGTGCATCAGCATATGTATGTTGATATAGTGCACACTACTCTGGCAACACCTGTTAGAGATTTATGGATGTTGAACAGAGATTTTAGAGGACACAGTGAAGATATGCACCTTCCCCGTAATGCTATGCACAATTCCCTCTCCAAGTACAGATGTTGTACACATTATCCATGAGCCATAGTTAATGTGTATAATTATTGTTACGTACATTAGCTGTTCAACTTATTTTACCTACATACATTTTTTTCAGAACAAAGAGGGGTACAGAAAAAGAGGGGGGATAACGGTGTCAAAGGAACAATAAGATTTTGCGCTACAAGAGTTATTAAAATACAGAGTACACAAAACATCTTAATCAGAGTTCATCAGCTTCTGTGCATTTTCACGAACTACATATGTTCTTTTTCCTACTCAGTGTTCAATTTTGGATCAACTGAAGGTCAAAACGAGTGGTCTCCATGTACATTCTTAGTCCTATATCTTAATATGGTCTAATGCTTCTATACAGATCATTTCGGTTTATCTTTATGCCGAAATTTCCGTATCAAATATTCTACCTCATCATTAATATTTATCGATTTTCTGTCTTATCAGTTCCTAATCTTATATTCAATCTATAACAATATATCAGTATAAAGTCTTATTCAGTTTTCTAAAACTGAAACATTTTATGCATTTTATCCTTTGTAACTAAAATAATTCTCCCATTTTTCTTCAAATTCTCTCATTGGTCTTCTGTATAAGTAGCGTGTCAGTTTTGCCATCACTGCATTTCCAGATTTTCCTAGTTGGGCATTCTTCTTCCTTCCGTCTGGTTGCAAATACCACCCTTGCTGCTGTCAGTAAATATCTGAATAGTTCATGTACTTTTCTGTCTAGATTTTCTGGTAGTATTCCTAACAGCATAGTTTGCTGTTTCATGACGAAATCAAATTTTAAAATCTTTTGCATATCCGCATGTATTTCTTTCCAGAAATTTTTGCTTTTGTGGCATGTCCACCACATGTAATAAAAGGAACCGTCTGCTTCTTTACATTTCCATCATAACCACATATTTCTTCTCCATTTTCTCGATGTCTTTTGGTGTAATGTACCATCTGAAGAACATCTTGTACCAGTTCTCCCTTAGTGTTTGACTTGTCGTAAATTTTATACCCTTTGTCCAAAGGTTCTCCCACTGTTGAAATGTGATTTCTTCTCCGAAATTTTGCGTCTACTTTATCATGCACACTTTAACTTGTTCTGTTTCAGTATCATATTGGAGTAAAAGTTTATACATTAGACCCAAGATGTGTTCCTTTTTCTGCATGATTATTTTCTCAAAATTCTTAACTGCCCTCTGAGTTCCTTCAGGGCTTCTTGTATTCTGGAAACTGCCTGAAAATGTCAGCCATTGTATTTCCCCCCCTCCATCTTGAATTTCTTGCCATGATTGTATCTTTCCTTGAAGTTTTATCATGACTTGGTATTTTATAAAGTCATTATCTTTTCTCTGATTCTTGTCACTAAAAGCATCAATTGGTGAAAATAGTGGCGATATCAACGGGCTTATTCTTCTTCTAACCGAGTCCCAAACTTGAATGAGGCTGTCTCTTATGATATGGCTTTCTTGCTTCTTTCTTGATCTTTTTTGCCACACAAAGGAAGTTGTGTAGTCCATCTGTCAAGTCCACCGCTTCTAGTCGTATTAGTCTATCTTTGGGGTATCTTATCCAGTCTATAATCCAAACTAGACCAGCTGTTTTGTAACATATTTGGGACTGCCAGCCCTCCTCTGGAAGTTTCATCTTGTAATACCTTGAACCTTACTCTTGGTTTTTTACTGTTCCAGATGAACTGATTTATTTGTCTTTGCCAATCCTTCAGTGTCTTATCTTTTATGCTAATTGGTAACATTTGAAACAAAAAATTGATTTTTGGTAAAACATTCATTTTAATCACTGAAATTCTTTCAATCCAAGACAAAATTAATTTGGACCATTTTTCCAAATCTTTTTGAATTCTCCTCCACAATGTCTCATAATTATCTTTGAACAAAGTGTCTTTATGTCTTGTTAGATAAATGCCCAAATATTTCACTGGGTTTGCTGCTATCTCACATCCTGATACTTCCTGGATTTTTTCTTCCTCACGCTTTGTTAAAAGTTTGGGGATAATTTTTGTTTTTTTCTGTTAATTTTGAATCCTGAACATTTACCAAACTTCATAAGTTGTTCCATCACATCTTGTATTATCTCCTGTGGGTTCAAAATCATCAAAACCATGTCATCTGCATAGCATTTCAGTTTGAATTTTTCATCATCCACTTTTAAACCTTTGATTTTGGGGTCTTGCTTTAGCTTGGAAGTGAGAATTTCCATTGCCAAAATGAATAGTTGTGGTGACAACGGGCATCCTTGTCTAGTACCCTTTCCTATTTGCAATACTTCAGTCAATACTCCATTAATTTTCACTTTTTGCTTTGCATAAATTCCTTTTTTCAATTTTCAAACTTAGGGCCAATGCTTAAATTTTGTATTATTTTTTGCAAAAAAGTCCAAGAGAGATTATCAATTTTTTTTTAGTGTCCAGAAAGACAAATGCAAACTTGCGTCCTTTTTTCTCCACTAATTCCGTTGCATCAATTACAAATCGGATGTTTTCTTTCATATATCTCTTCGGCACAAAGCCTGTCTGATCAGGATGTACTATGTTCGTTATGCTGCTTCTGAGTCTTTCTGCTAAAATGGAGGTAAATAATTTGTAATCCACATTCAGCAGCGAGATTGGTCTGTATGATTGTGGCAGCATTAGGTCATTTCCTTCTTTAGGAATCAACGTTATATGTGCCGCTTGCCACAATTCAGGTAAAATCCTATCTTCACTTATTTTATTCATCACTTTTTGAAGTTTCAGGCCCAGCTCTTGTTCAAAGCATTTGTAATACATAGCTGTTAGTTTGTCCGGACCAGGTGCTTTATCTTTTTTCAAACTTTTTATCATTTGTGAGAGCTCTTGTATTGTTATATTATGATTCTGCACTTCTTTGTCTTCTAACTTAAACTTTGGGAGTATCGTTTCTTTAATATAATCCTCAAGTCCTTGTTCCTTAAGGGATTCTTTTTTTGTATATTTTAGAAATATGCATGCGCACACGCGCGCGTGTGTGTGTGGGGAAATTCCTCACCTGCAGCCTCAGTCTCCCTCTCATAAGAAATTGAAGAGAGGGAAACAATAGCTTCCAAGGTGATGCTCTGAAATTCCCTTAGTCTATATTGTCTTTACCATAAAGATTAATTCCTAAACAACTGCCCAGAAGTGACATCACATTATCTCCAAAGTCCACACTTATCCAGCACCACTCCTGGTATTTCGTGACATAATGTTGGGAACTATAGTCTGATGCTACCATTATGTTTTGCTTATGGTGTTTTTCTTGACCTTATGGATTCTAATACAAGAGTTTCTTAGAAAGGTGCCATAATCTGGAGGAGAACACTACTGTTTGCATAATGAATCCATGGGAACCAGTCCTTTAAGTTTTGAAGAGTTCCATGTGCTGTTTTTGTGTGTATGTATGCTTTTGTATATCTTTCTTGGTAAGGTAACTATAAAGCTACTAATGATCATACAGTTAGTAATATTTTTAAAAAATCACTGGCATACAGATTGGCAAATAATTCTAACACCCATGAATTTAATCCACCTGTTCTTGATACCATGTGCATATATTTGTTCAGTTTCCAGCTGCAAGCCTTCTCTAGCTTTACTACTGTCATTGCCATTTAACTGTATACATCTGTGATTAAGAGTATAAACCTAAATGTCGCTACCAGGAAATAAATTAAACTCAGTGAGATCTACTTCTGAATAAACATGCTAAACATTGGGATGTAACCCTGCCCCCACCCTCATGAGTTTTATTACCATAAACTAGAACTGAACAGAATAATGTCTACCTCTCACTACAGGCTTCAAAAATGTTCAAGTTCATAAGGATATTCGTATTGCTCAAATACTTAATGAACAAAGAATATTTTGTCTGTATATAGGGATATTGTACTTTTGAAAAGAGTACATTTTAACATTGTTTAATATGTTCTTTATATTTTGCATGTATAATAAATGCAATGGTAATTGTTATTTTTTGACTTTGGTGTATGATTTCTGAGGAATCTACCACTTCAGTTACATTATCTCATTTTTAGCTGAATTACTGTTAACTCCTTCTGTGTTAAAATGGATCAAAAAGACAGAAAAGACACATTGTAACTTAACAGAATTTAGGTCTCTGACAACAACAGAAGCTCCTGCTGTTGCTTAAATATTTATATTATACTCAGAATATCCCAACACTATACAAAACAGCCCTGTTATAGTTTAGATTTACAGAATAACAGAAAAATAAATAAATAAATAAATAAATAAATAAATGGTCAAAAATCTCCTTTATTTTAAAAAAGTGAAGATAAGGATATAGACGCAAAGGTTACCTGGCAATAGACAGTTAAATGTATGAATTTATAGAATGGCCAGGCATGTATGAACACTGCCCTCACACCTATAATTACAAGCAGGCTGATAGCCAGAAGTGTTATAATAATAATACATGAGTAACATAATTTGAACTAGCAAGACCCAACTGTGACCCCTGCAGTCCTTCTACCACCCACTTTAAACCTCTCTTTTCAAGTTCTGGGCTCACAGGCAGTTCAGGACAGTCACAATACACCACCTGTCTGGTCCCTAATTATCAATCAGAAAGCCCTGACACAAATCCTCACAGAGTTGCCTCTCTCCACTTCCCAGGGACTTCACCAGGCATGCAGTCAGTTCCCTCAATGCATTAACCCCCCCTCCCATTCAACTTAATACACAGGACTATTGGATTTAGGGAACACAGTATTTATTTCCCTTATACGCTGTCACCATTTAGTTTATATATTGGCTGTAGCCAGAAAAGTTGGCATGTGTGTTTTATTTTCCCTGAGACATGAGACATCTAGTCACCAAGTTTTAAACAGAAATTTATTTACAGCTTCACCAACATTTAGATAACTCAGACACAGAAATACATTGTTTCTAATATTTGAACTTTCAATTCTAGTTCATTCCAGCAGCCAATAGTCAAAAAAATCAAAAAGAGTCCAGTAGCACCTTTAAGACTAACCAATTTTATTATAGCATAAGCTTTCGAGAATCAAGTTCTCTTCATCAGATGCCTGATCAAAACTGGGCAGATACAGAAGAGGAGGGGGAAAGAGTTTGAGCTGGAAACTCAAGAGTTTGAAACTTTATTTGCTCTATTGGACATATATAATCTCTGTTTTCAGTTGAATGTTAATCATTAGTAACTACTAGAATTAATTTATATATATCAAATTTATATGTTGGTGTGATGGACATTTTCTGCCTCTTCTTGGGGTAAGTGCCCAATGAGAGCTGGCGGAATGCAGGTTTGGTGATGGCTGAGATCTGTTAGAGCAGTTGGAAGGAGAAAAGAGGCTGTCTGAAGAGAAGATTATCTGAGCTTGTGAAGGAAGTAGCCAAAAGAGAACTGGTTTCTGCGAACTGATACTTTTTTGACTATTGATCCAGAGGAGTTAGCCGTGTTAGTCTGTAGTAGCAAAATCAAAAAGAGTCCAGTAGCACCTTTAAGACTAACCAATTTTATTATAGCATAAGCTTTCGAGAATCAAGTTCTCTTCATCAGATGCCTGATCAAAACTGGGCAGATACAGAAGAGGAGGGGGAAAGAGAGAGAAGGGGGCATAAATCACAAGAAGACAGAATGCAATTAGCATAGAGGCAATCAAAACATTCCTTTGCTTGGAAATGTAAACATCTCCTTTTGGTGTGCAGTCAGTTTGTAGCAGTGAAGGTATCCAATTCCTATGTAGCATAAGCCTTCGGTAACCACAGCTCTCCCTGCCAGTTGCATCTGACAAAGAGAACTGTGGTCCCCGAAAGCCCACACCAGGCATCACTGGGCTCCCCCAGATCACGCCTCTGTAAAGAGAATCTGTTACCTGTGGTAATGTGATAACCATTCATAGTCTCTATTCAGTCCTAGCTTGACAGAGTCAAATTTGCATATGAATTCCAATTCAGCAGCCTCCCGTTGGATTTTGTTTTTGAAAGGTTTCTGTTGAACCACAGCGGCCTTTAAGTCTTTGGTGGAATGTCCTGGTAGATTGAAGTGTTCTCCCACTGGTTTTTGGATGTTTCCATTTCTAATGTCAGATTTGTGTCCATTTATTCTTTTGCGTAGAGGTTGGCTGGTTTGTCCAATGTACAGAGCAGAAGGACATTGTTGGCACATGAGGGCATATATCAGATTGGAGGATGAACAGCTGTAAGAGCCAGAGACAGTGTAGTTGATGCCATTGGATCCTGTAATTGTATTCCCCGGGTAGATATAGGGGCAGAGCTGGCATCTGCGTCTGTTGCAGGGCCTGGTACCTGTGCTGGTGACTCTGCTGGCCAATTCATGATTGTAAGTGAGAAGTCGTTTAAGGTTGGGGGGCTGTCTGTAGGCAAGGAAAGGTCTTCCACCCAGGACTTCTGAGAGAGAGGTATCATTTTTCAGGATGGGTTGTAGCTCACTGATGATACGTTGGATGGGTTTGAGCTGGGAGCTATAGGTGACAACCAGTGGTGTTCTGTTGTTAGTTCCTTTAGGTTTGTCCTGGAGCAGACTGTTTCTGGGTACTAGTCTGGCCCTGTTAATTTGTTCCTTCACTTCATTTGGTGGGTACTGTAGTCCCAAAAATGCTTGTTGTAAATCTCTTAAGTGTGAGTCTTGGTTGAGAGCATTGGAGCACATCACAGCAGCCCCCACCCCCCCAACCCAGCAATACACAACCATCGTTACAAAACTCCAGGAAAAAGAATTCCACATGGACACCCCCTGAGGGCCATAACTCCTCATTGGACTTTTACATTGAATGCTTCCGTAGACATGCTCAGGCTGAGATAATTGACAAACAACAACACCTAAAGCAGAACCTCAGCCGTGGAGAAAGAGAGGCCATAAACAGCCTCCAAAATAATTCTGGCATCGTAATCAAGGAAGCTGACAAAGGCGGAGCAGTTGTCATCATGGATAAACAAAATTATATACAAGAAGCAGAAAGACAACTCTCCAACACAACATTCTATAAAATACTACCTTCTGACCCCACTGAACAATACAAAAGGGAACTCAATAAAATATTAAAAACACTCCCCATGGACATACAAGAATGCATCCATACGGACACACCCCAGGAACCACGACCAGGTTTATTCTACCTACTACCCAAAATCCACAAAGCAGGTAACCCAGGACGCCCAATTGTTGCAGGAAAATGCACCATCACAGTAGGAGTCTCGGGATACATGGACTCTATCCTCAGGCCCTATGCCACCAGCACACCCAGCTATTTACGGGACACCACTGACTTCCTCAGGAAAATACAGTCCATTGACAACCTACCAGATGACACCATCCTAGCAACCATGGATGTGGAGGCCTTGTACACCAATATCCCACATGCAGATGGATTGCAAGCCATACGGAATATTATCCAGGACAAAACCACAGCAAACCTCGCCACTGAACTTTGTCACTTCGTACTCACTCACATTTACTTCGAATTTGGTGACAACTTATATCTACAGGTTAAAGGCACAGCCATGGGCACACGCATGGCACCACAATATGCTAACATATTCATGGCGGACTTAGAGCAACACTTCCTCAGCTCCCATCCACTGGAACCACTACTATACTTAAGATTCCTGGATGACATCTTCATCATTTGGACCCATGGGAAGGAAGCCCTTGAGAGATTTCA
Source organism: Eublepharis macularius (assembly GCF_028583425.1). Taxonomy (NCBI): domain Eukaryota; kingdom Metazoa; phylum Chordata; class Lepidosauria; order Squamata; family Eublepharidae; genus Eublepharis; species Eublepharis macularius. The sequence continues at coordinate 125,290,612 of NC_072792.1, forward strand.
TCAGGACTTCAATAACTTTCACCCTACTATCAACCTAAGCCTGGACCACTCTACACAACAGGTACACTTCCTGGACACCACTGTACAACTACATAATGGACGAATAAATACCACCTTATACCGGAAACCAACAGACCGATACTCATATCTACATGCCTCCAGCTTCCACCCTAAACATACCACTCGGTCTATTGTCTACAGCCAAGCCTTACGTTACAACCGTATCTGAATAGAGACTATGAATGGTTATCACATTACCACAGGTAACAGATTCTCTTTACAGAGGCGTGATCTGGGGGAGCCCAGTGACGCCTGGTGTGGGCTTTCGGGGACCACAGTTCTCTTTGTCAGATGCAACTGGCAGGGAGAGCTGTGGTTACCGAAGGCTTATGCTACATAGGAATTGGATACCTTCACTGCTACAAACTGACTGCACACCAAAAGGAGATGTTTACATTTCCAAGCAAAGGAATGTTTTGATTGCCTCTATGCTAATTGCATTCTGTCTTCTTGTGATTTATGCCCCCTTCTCTCTCTTTCCCCCTCCTCTTCTGTATCTGCCCAGTTTTGATCAGGCATCTGATGAAGAGAACTTGATTCTCGAAAGCTTATGCTATAATAAAATTGGTTAGTCTTAAAGGTGCTACTGGACTCTTTTTGATTTTGCTACTACAGACTAACACGGCTAACTCCTCTGGATCAATAGTCAAAAAAGTATCAGTTCGCAGAAACCAGTTCTCTTTTGGCTACTTCCTTCACAAGCTCAGATAATCTTCTCTTCAGACAGCCTCTTTTCTCCTTCCAACTGCTCTAACAGATCTCAGCCATCACCAAACCTGCATTCCGCCAGCTCTCATTGGGCACTTACCCCAAGAAGAGGCAGAAAATGTCCATCACACCAACATATAAATTTGATATATATAAATTAATTCTAGTAGTTACTAATGATTAACATTCAACTGAAAACAGAGATTATATATGTCCAATAGAGCAAATAAAGTTTCAACACAACCTCATTAGTGACCAGAAAAGTTGCCAAGCCAGCCGAGGCCTGGCAACCAGCAGAAGACCAGGTGGGCTACGGGATATGGGAGACAGCTGTCAGCAGCAGCATGACATCAATTCCAGCTGGGTGGTGGGGAAGGCCAGAGCAAGCTTCTCCACATGCCTAGGGGTGTGCGAGGGGCAAAAATTCAGGAAAATGATCTGTAATACCTCAAAAGCTGAAGCGGCAAGCCTCCACCACCCATGCCGCCTCCTGTGCCGCTGCCACAGCCAGCTGTGCAGCGGAGAAGACCAGAGCCGGCTCCTCCACCACCCACATCAGCTCCTCCACCCTCGCAGTGGCCAGCTGGCAGTGGGGAAGGCCGGAGCAGGCTCTTCTGCTGCCCACACTGTCTCCTCCGCTGCAGCGGCCAGCTGGGTGGTTGGGAAGGCCAGAGCAAGCTCCTCCACTGCCCGCATAGCCTTGTCAGCCGCTGCAGCAGCCAGCTGGGCAGCGGGGAAGGCCCGGATCAGCTGCTTGACAGGGATCTCCCCACTGAACTGCTGATCTGCAGGTTTAAATGCCCCTTTCCATGCTGCTTCATGGCGGCATGGAAAGGGGCATTTAAACCCCCGCCGGCTAGATCAGCTGCTTGGCGGGGATCTCCCCGCCAAACAGCTGATCCGCAGGTTTAAATGCCCCTTTCTGTGCTGCATTGCAGCGGCACAAAAGGGGGCATATAAACACCACCGGCTGGATCAGCTGCTTGGCAGGGGTCTCCCCAGCCAAGCAACTGTCCCAGGGTCGCTGCAAAGTAGCACAGAAAGGGGCATTTAAACCCCTTGACCCAAAGCTTCCCAAAGCGATACGAATTGCTTTGGGAAGCTTTGATTCGGAAGTCTCGAATCACTGTGAATCAGATCTGATTTGGGTACTTTACCCGAATTGGAAAATCAAATTGCTCACCCCTAATTACACCTCTCTAGAAATCAATGGAAACTCTATGGGAAACTGTAGAATTTCCAGCAATTCCTAGAGAGTTGTGATGTCAGTTCCATTTTTTTCCCAAAATTAATATCATGCTGGGTTTTTTTCCTCCCTGTCCTGCTCTCTCCTCTGGAGTAGGGCCACTTGCTTGGCCTAGTTAGAGGGGGACACTCCCTTCTCTGCTGCTTTTAAGCCTCATGCTGTTCAACCGCTTGTGCTGCATCATGCACCTGCCAGTTGTCTCAGTCCTGCTCCTGCAAGCGCTCATCATCACTATTGATGCTGGGCCGGTGCTGTGCTGCTAGCCTGGCACTGTACCTTCTGGCTTGGAGGGCTCTCCTAGCCTTCCTCTAATGGTGCTCCTGAGGCTCTGGTGATGAAAGGGGAGTGCTGGCCCGTACTTGGTTCTCTGTTGCCAGCCCAGGACTGAGAAGCTGAGGGGGAGAGTTGGCTGGTGCCTGGCTCTCTGTTGCTGACCCAGGGCTGGGAAGCTGAGGGACAGATGTGCTGGGACCTGGCTGTGGATCTGTGTCTGAGTCTTCAGAGACTGCCTCCTCCTGCAGTGCCTCTGCCTCTGCCACTGGCTGTGGATCTGGGTCACATTCGCCAGCTGCCTCTTCCTCAGAAGAGTCCTCTGTGCCTCTCTGCTCTGCTGGGCTTGGTTGGTCCATGACATCTCCCCTTCATTGAACATATAGCCTAGAATGACATACAACCAAAAAATCCAGTGTACCAAACCATGATGTTATGAAAATTTCAAATCTATGAACCTTCATGACTATACATCCTGAGTCAGACCTCACACAACAACAGATGACATGTGTCAAGAACTTATTCAATCATTTGATTGAATACATTGATACATCTTATCTGCCTGAAAATTGACAACAAAATAAAGCTTTCAATCTCATGTAACATCGGAAGAATCCATGCAGATAACCTAACTGAATTATTGACTCAACAGACATATAATAATGGAATGTCAATATTGTACCTTGCAGCAGCTGGTTTTGTTATTATCTTTAATGTTATTATTGTTTATCTTTAATGTTATCATTAGGGGTGTGCGCTTCGGGTATCCGATTCAGGAAAAATGCCCAAATTGGACCTGATCCATAAAGATTTCTGGAGCATTCAGATTGCTTCGGGAAGCTTTGGGGCGTGAGGCTGGCTTCAGTTGGCAGGCGGGGGGATCCCCCTGCCAACTGAAGTGAACTTTCACTTCTGCATGCTTCGAATTTTTACAGAGCATACCGAAGCGAACTAAATACCAGAATTTGGATTCTGATGATTCTGGATTTTTTTCGTGCTTCAGTTAAACTCAAAGTGGGAAACCCAAATCTTTTGGGGGTGCACACCCCTAGTTATAATTGTTTATAAGAAGTTAAAAGCAATTTTATTGAAGGTTTTAATTTTTAAAAAAATGTCAACTCAGACACTCCAGATCTGTTTTGCACACTCCTACTGTAAACTACTCAGTATAGTACATGCTGCCTCTTGCGGTTAGTATGCTCTTGTTCTTTAACTTCTGCACCTTTTAATGTGTCATGATCAAATGCTTATGTTTTATTTCAGTTTTGTTTCATGTATGTTTCAGATTTCTGCTTGGTCTCAGATTTCTGCATTGTTTATTGGCTGTCCCATCATGTTAATCATATTGATTTACACATTGTAATCTGCCCTGTGTCTCAGTAAGAAAAGTAGATTATAAATAATATAAATAACCCTCCCAAGGAAACGGGGGTTATTTTGACCCTGGAAGTAATTGAAGAAAAAATGGTGAAAGTACTTGGTATAATTGAACTTAGGGGTTCTAGTGACCCCCAACAAATATTGAAAAATTATTTTAGCACTGTCTCCATGTATAAATAGATGGACCAACAAGTATTATCTCCATTTTAAAGGAATGTTGAGCAAATGGTGAAAACATAAATTATAGAGATAATTTTTAAACAATCAAAAGCTATCAAAACTTCCCTTCTGCCTCGTACCTACACTGAAAAGCTCAAATTGAACTGTATCACAAATTTGGAAAATAGGGTCATTCTAGCCCTCTGCAAGTCAAAGCTGTACACTGAGCTGATTGTTTCCCTTTGTTATTCAGGAAGAGCTCTTAAGGCCCCAACAGGTGCAGCTTGAGGGCTGGTTACAAGAAGGCTAACAGAAAGAATGCAGATATTTTCTCTTTTTTATTTGTTAATCCATTAACTGGCAGGAATGGAATTCCCCTTTCCACAGCAAGGGTCTGTTATGTGCCTATTTTTTTCCTTGTCTGTGGGCAACTCACTCCTGGTGGAAGCAGCAGGCAAGTCACACATGGTGGCAACTGCAGGCAAGTCACACATGGGGGCAACTGCAAGCAACTCACACATGGTGACAACTGCAGGCAACTCACACCTTGTAACAGTGGTTGTACACTCACACATGGTAGCAGTTTCAGTATTATAACAGTTAAAAATTATTGCCTTCTTTAAAATAAACTGTGTTTTGTGCTTTAAAAATAGTGAGGGTCAATTTTACCTCATTTACATTTCTGTGAGGATTTAATGTTTTCAATGAGAGACATTTTTGACCACTAATTTCAAATTTTACTCTTCTTTGTCCTGCATTGCTGAAGAAAGTTATTTTTGAAGCTTAATTTTTTTCCCTTAGTAGCTAATGCCATGATTGAGACAGCGATCAGTTTTCCATTACTTTTTTCTGGAGTTTGGTGTCATTTTGACCCCAATTGCAAGTTAGTTTAGTTGGTTTTTTCCCCACTTGGGAGGGATAAATAAAAACCATACAAATATCTTGGATAATTAATTGGTTCAAAGTTAGTTTACATAAAATTGTTACAATGTTAGTTGCTATAAAAAATAAATATAACCTTATTAGTGAGCATGGTTTTTGACATGTCACACACATGGTAAACTGTATATAAATTGGTCTATCTGTAATTCAGAATGCTGATGTCAAAAACCATGTTACTTCTCTAAAATGTAAAAGGTGTTCTCTTTGGGTTAAGTTTTTAGTTAGCTCTTCAGTAATTAAAACCTCAAGTGGTGGCTCTTCATGTCATTGGAATATTTATGCATTTTATCTTTATTTATCCTTTGAAAACCATCCAAAAATTAATAAGGTGGAAGGAGATATTCCAGGTAGTAAAATACATTTTGGCTCTGAGTACCTATATCTATAGATAGATATAAATGCTAAATAAATCATGTTCTTTTTACAACACATCCATGCAATTTACTTCTTAAAGATATGCCAAAGTCTGAACCAGAATATTTTTCTTAATTATGGGAAGATTTTCTATCTTTGCTTGGCTGTTTGTTTATTTATTTGATTGTTACCCCATCCTTTCATCTAGGAACTCATGGTAGAAAATGTGATTTTTCCATCCTCTGTCTTATCACAACAACCCCGTGGTATAGGCTAGACTGAGAAAGAATGGCTGGCCTGAGTTTACCCATTTTTTTTGCATGGTGAGCAAGGTTTTGAAACTTCTTGTCCTCAGGCTATTTTAAGTACTACACTAGGGTTTTTTTGTTTGTTTGTTTTGTTTTGTTTTAATTTGATGGACAGGATTAATTTTATTTATTTACTTTATTTACAGCCCAGTTTTCTTGTTGAGACTCGAGGCAGATTTTTAAAAAACACAGTAGTGTATGTAGATAGCCAAACATTTATTTTGTTATATTGTTTTCAAAGTAGTGTTTTGAGAATTTATCTGATGTTAAGTTAAACCCAAAGTGAATGGAATGTTTGATACAGAAATTTACTTAAGCTGTATTTCTTTTCAGCCATTTTTTTAAAGTAAAGAGATTTTACCTTTTTTTAAAAGCTGCTTTTCAAGGTGCTTAAATGTTGGCTTCAGCTGTTTTAATGTGCTAGCTTATTTTAATGGCTTGTTTTAAGAATATATTGATAATGTCTGACTTTTAAACATTATATATAGTATTTATTTTAATTTGAAAGCTATCCTGGACAGGACTCTGGCAAGACAGCATATAAATTTCCTGAGCCAATAAATATATGAAATATAAACTATGAGATGTAGTGGTATGGCAGCCCTCGGCATCTCAAGCTAAAACTTCCAGTGCACTACCAGACATGCCTATCAGTGCTTCTGCTGAGTATCAGAAACTTTATTAGAGAAGTTTTGATTAATCCAGATGTCAGCCAAAGATGCCTGAGCAAAATCAAAACAACATTCTCTTTTTCAATGGCAAACTTTTACAGACTTGAAGGCTTTAAGAAAGTAAAGCCTGGTGTAGTTCATGTAATTATGGGTCCTGCATGTTATTTCTCATAACTTCATTTATATTTAGGGAGCAAAGTCAGTAAATGGTGGGATATATTTAAAGCACTAAATCTTTTGTGGAGGTCTAGTTCTCTGTGCAATTAGTGCAAACATTATTTCTATTTCTAATGGGAATTTCTGTTACCACTAATATATAGTCAATGACCAGTTCTTATTCCATGTAGAGAAAAACAATTTGTTCCAAGAACTACAACTCCCAAAATTACTTGCAGAGGTAATGAACTCTTTAAAACAGAAGGTTGACCATTTAGCTATCAAGCAAATACAGTGTTTGATATATGATGAAGAAAAATCAAATATTTAAGCAATCAGTGTCCCTGTAAATCTTTGCTGTGAGGCCTATTGGCTCTCGTCCACTCAACCTACTTCAGGCTGGACTAATGGAGTGGTTGTAATCAAAGCTATTAATGGCATAGTACAATGTCTGCAGGGTGACAGTTTGGTTTAAAATGCTTGTAACACCTTATCCATTACAAGAGCAAAATGCAAAAGTGCTAATTCTTTATCTCAGTTAGTGGTTTGCCTTTCAGTTCAGGCCACAATTCTGTCGACAAAAGAGGATTTGAAATGTCCTGGTAGCTATTTTAAGCGCCACTTTGTTATGGTACTATATTAAATGAGGTCATTGTCCTGATTTAGACATAAATAATTCTAGTAATGGACAGAGGTCAAATTTAGCAAGGCAATATTATGTGTGGCTGCTGGATTAGAATTGTTTTTTTTAATTCAAATAAAATTCAAGGTCTACTATCCTTCCCCAGTTTGTCTAACTGATAGTAATGGTATCCGTTTTTATACCAATATATTCTAATGCTAAATGTAAATTGGAATACTAGTAATTTGCAGTTTTTTGAAGACAAAATGGATGAAATCTATGAGAAATTTAGCTGTCAGTTATCTCGTCAGAATATAAGATTTGTCTGTAGGAAGACAGAGTACGAAATTGGGTTCTATCTCTTCTAGGGACTCAATGATTTGAGTTCTGCTCAGCTCTCAGATCTTGTTTGCATAGACAAAGGTAGTTCCCTAAAACTGTGATTTATATTTCAAAGGTAAGCCAGGCATGGGACAATAGAAAGTAGAGTTCCCAGACTCTGGAGTTTTCCTGGAATTACAACTGATCTTCAAACTACAGAGAATAGCTCCCCTAGAGGAAATAGCAGCTTTGGTTGATAGAATCTATAGAACTGCATCCCCAATGATCTCCCTCCCCACCCCAAATTCTAGCCTTAACAACAGCAACAAAACATTAAATGTATATACCGCCCTTCGGGACAACTTAATGCCCACTCAGAGCAGTTTACAAAGTATGTTATTATTATCCCCGCAGCAATCACCCTGTGAGGTGGGTGGGACTGAGAGATCTCTAAGAAGCTGTGACTGACCCAAGGTCACCCAGCTGGCTTCAAGTGGAGGAGTGGGGAATCAAATCCGGTTCTCCAGATTAGAGTCCTGCCACTCTTAACAACTATACCAAACTGGCTCTCCCAGCACCACCCCAAAATGTTTAAGAATGGCCTATGTTCTCTGCTATGTCTTTCCGCATTTTACAGCAGTATACTTTATGGTAACCATATAATAATTTTGCACCAGTGTAAATTAGCAGTAATGCTACAGTAATTTGCATTACGAGTTAGCAGTAATACTACAGTTGCCAGTTGTTAATTTGTTCATCTTCTGCCAGTGGGTAAAGACTTATTGTTATTGACCTTCCTTCCTAGTTGTGCTGTTATGTGCGTTCATGTTTTCGTATGTTGTTTTGAATTATTTTAAGTATTTTATATATACTTTATTTTAAATGCTGTTTTAAAATGTCTTATGTGTTTTAATATTGAAATGTTTTAATGTTTTGAAGTTTACTGCCTTGGGGATTCTATTTTTGTAGAAAGATGGTGTAGCAGTGTTTTAAAGAAATAAATTCTGCACTTTTGTTTTAATACGCTTATTTGCATTTGTGAACCCATGAATCAATGTTTCTAATTAATTATGTAATCTTAACATGTGATGCTAAATAGGGACTCTTATGTATATTCTTCTGTGTAAGAACAGCCATGTTCAAAAGGTTTTGTTTGGCTCTTCAGAACATTTGCTAATAAAGAGTTTGCAACACCGCCAAGGCTGAGTACATTGGATAAGAGGTAACTGTATTCAAGTCACATATTTCATTCACATATTTTACTTGTATAGTGCCCTGAAAAAAAGGCCACTCTTGGCAGACTCTTGCACCTGAAATTATAATAAAATACGGTGTTGTTATGTGAGTTGAATGTCATTTTTTTAACCTACTGTTGCGTTCCCTGGCTAGACAGATTTTTATACTACTTTTATACTACTTAAACAATAAGACATGGTAGGTGTATGTTACTGATCCTCAGCTTGACTTGTTTACTAAGTCATGTTGCAAAGGAACAAATAATTTCAGCCACCAAAATGTAGCAGTAACAGTACTGCAGTATACCAGTATTAAATATCTTAAATGGTATTAAAAATGGTCAGAAAAAGGGGTTGCTAATTTGTCAAGTTGCCTGATGCTGTGCTTGCATAATATTATTAAATATTGCTTATCAAAATGCATAGAAGGAAAATGAAAGACAAGTAATGCAGAAAAAACTGGTTCAATATTTAAAATAATGACAGTTGCTACTAGCAACTGTAAGTTAAGCCTTTACATGGTTTTCTTCAATAACTTCTTGTATTCTCACTATGATAAAATGGCAGCCAGTTACACAGAATCCTTTCATCTATGCAACCTGCTTATAAGGTCACTTTCAGCTATGGGGCTGAGTACTTTTCATATGATGTCCTGAGGAGCACAGTTATAATTTTTACAATGGCTTCATACCCATTTGCTCAGGTTATATCTGTTGTACGTGAAATCACACACGATGTGCTAATGCTACTCCCTTCAATAGCAAAAAAAGATTGCTTTGAACACCAAAAAAAAAGGGGAGGGAGAGGGAAGCATCCTGAAAATAGAAAAGGCACAAATGTATTTCTATACAGACAATCTTAAACTACAGATATATTAATTTACAAATATAATATCTGAATGCACAGATAGGTTACAGTTAAAGTGCTGAAAATGCAATGCAACATAATTGCACACGGCAACAGTGCAATCATAAAGACATTGTCCTTAGAGTAAGACCCACTGAATAGGATTCTGAGTAGACAGTATGGGAGGAGAAGGCCCTGCTGGATTCCCCAGAACCAAATCACTTTCCCCGCAATCACTCAGTAGCTCTAGGGAAGGACATTTTTAAAGACCCCAGCAGTATTTTGTACACATGCAGCTTCAAAGACAGCCAAATTACTCCCTCCCACACACAGTTTTGGCTTGGGAAAATGGCACAAGAGAATGAACAGGAGCCTCCCTTCCCCTTATTTATTTGTTTGTTTGTTGTTTATATTCCGCCTTTCTCGCTGAGACTCAAGGTGGATTACATAGTGTGAGATTAGTACAATTAGTGGCAAGGCATTTCCATACAGTGTCAAGAACATTTCCGTAAACAATGTCGTGGGGTAAAGGAATATAAGTTTACAAAGATATAGTATTAGCAAGGATCCAGTATGGGGTTGAGGAATTGCTGAAACAGAACATAATCGATTCTAGGACTTACACTGAACAACATAAAGCACAGGTAGGATATTTAAAGCAACAGATAATATGTAAGGCAACATAATGGTGAAATCTATGGTTTCTAACTCATTAATGAAACATTTGGGATCCCTTTCCTACAATACCACCCTCTTAGCTGAGAAAAAGGCCTTTTTGAATAATTCAGTTTTGCATTGTTTGTGGAAAGCCAGGAGCGTGGGGGCTCTCCTGACCTCCTCAGGCAGGCCGTTCCATAGGGTAGGGGCCACCACAGAGAAAACCCTTGTACGGGCCGCTGTTGATTTCACCCATGTACAGGCTGCCACCTGCAAGAGACCCTGTTCAGATGAACGAAGCTGCCATGGAGGGACATAAGGAGAGAGGCGGTCCCGTAGATATGCTGGACCAAGGCTGTGAAGGGCTTTGTATGTAATAACCATTACCTTGAACTGAGCACAGTAACTGATAGGTAGCTAATGGAGTGACTGTAGGATGGGAGTGATGTTCAAGCTCCTGCTCGCTCCTGATAATAGTCGAGCCGCAGCATTTTGCACCAATTGGAGCCTCCTAGTTAACTTAGATGGGAGACCAATGTATAATGCATTACAATAGTCAAGTTGGGTGATGGGTATTGCCACCTGCCTCACTCCTAATACCAGATGGGTGCAGGCAGGACTGCGGCAGGCATTACCACCTGCTCCCATCCTGCTCCCGGCCTGGGCTTCCCACCGTGGCATGTTTTCTGGAGGGACATAGTGCCTTGCCTAGGCTTCCCGCCATGGCAGTGCCCTCTGGTGGTACACCAGAGTATAAACTGAGTTGTCTGAAATATGCTTACTCAATTATATGGTAAGATTACCATTGGATGTGTACTGTTTGAATTGTTATTTCCTCATCTGTTTACTGTATTTATGAACTGTTATTATTGTTAACTAGCAACAAAGCCCATTGTGGGGAAAAAATACAACGGGCTCTAGAACGGGGAGGGTGGGCAGGCAGGCAGGCATTTGGTCCTCCTCCGTCACCAATTCCAGCTAGTGGAGGGGAGTGGGCATTGTCATCTGCTCCATGCCTGATACATGCTGGATAAAACGGGGGGTATTGCCTCCTGTTCTGTGACTACGATGAAGGGTGGCAGGCATTGCTGCCTGCTCTGTGTCAGACAGTGGCTTACTAAAAGTTGCAATCCAGCCTCTCTCTTGCAATTAGACATGAGTCCATTGGTTTCAAAAGATTTTACTGAATATAAACAACCATTATAGTCCACTAACCAAGATGCAATATCTTGGCTGGTACACGAGTATTGTTACGAATGACAGGCAAAGGTTAAGGTACAGAATAGCATAACCCAGCAGGTCCCATCCTCCCCCCATAGTTCTCAAATCAAGTGGCTTGAAGCTGAGAGAGTGAAACTTTCCCAAGGCTGGAAAGGTTGTAGTCATAACGTTCCTCTTCTTTGAGATAACTGTTCCTGGACTGCTTGTCACCTGCAAAAGAAGCACTTAAAACACTGACAGGATTAAAATGGAGTCTCTTTGGTTAGATCACATAAGAAACATAGTCAGTCCTGACATTTCTGCCCCCTCTAAAATGTCCTTCCCCCGGGTTTGAGAGGGTAGAGAGTGTGAAAGGATTTTAACAATCTAGGAGCATGAACATGAATAGCCTCCACCCACTCATCAAATCCAGAATCAAAGTCCTTCCACCTGATGAGGTAAAGCAGCTTATTACGTTTGATTTTAGAGTCCAAAATTTGCTGTACTTCATAATGGACTTGGTCATCAATCAAGGTTGGTATGGGAGGAGCACGGGTATGCCATTGATCTGCTGGGGACCTTTTTCAATAAGCTGATGTGAAAAGAAGGATGGACGTGACGGAGGTTCTTTGGTAAATCAAGTGCTACAGTCACTTTGTTGATGATTTTACGAACTAGAAAAGGTCCCAAATACTTTAGTGCCAATTTACGGCTGGTTTGAGCAACTTTCAATTTTTTTGTGAATAAATAAACAAGATCCCCAGGATGCAATTCCCATTCAGCCACACGATGGCGATCAGCGTATTTCTTATAGTCCTGTTTAGCTTTGTTGAGATGTTTTTGAATAAGAGTCCATTGTTGAGCTGCCTCCCCCCACCATTCTGAAACGTCTTTAGAAGTTGTTGCAGGGGGAAGAGCTTCAAAAAGAAATGGTTTAAAGTGATAGCCATAAACTACTTTGAATGGTGTTTCCCCGGTAGAAGCATGCACACTGTTGTTGTAAGAAAATTCTGCTAAAGACAATAAATCAATCCAATTGTCCTGCTGGAAATTGATGTAGCAACGGAGAAATAGTTCTAATATTTGATTAGTTTTTTCTGACTGTCCGTCGGTTTGCGGATGGTGGACGGAGCTTAAACCTTGCTCAATTCCCATAAGTTGCATAAGCTCCCGCCAGAAGTTCGCAACGAATTATCTGCCTTGTTGGGTATCACCTTTGATGGAAAAGAATGGAGTTTTACAATATATGTCAGAAAAATATCTGCCAACTTTTTTGCCGAAGGCATAGTAGTGCAGGGAATGAAGTGGGCTTGTTTTGAAAATAGATCCACTACAACCAAAATGCAGGTGTGATTTTTGGAGGGGGGAAGATCTGTGATGAAATCCATAGAAATAATTTCCCACGGTCTACTTGGGGTTTCAAGGGGCTGTAAGAGTCCAGGAGGTTTGCCTTTTCGCGTTTTGGCACTGAGGCAAATGGGACACGAAGCCACATATTGCGAAATGTCTTTGCGCATGCCTGGCCACCAAAATTGCCTTTGGACCAGATGAAGTGTTTTTAAATATCCGTAATGGCCAGTTGTAGGGGCATCGTGACTATTTGGTACATAAAATCGATCGCCCCAAAGCCATTCCCCTTGTTCAGATTGAATTAATTTCTCTTTGGGCACATTCTCCCCCTCTTTTTTGACTTCGCTTTTCAGTTTTTGTCTCCACCCCTGGTCTGAGTGAGGAGGTTGTGTTGTGCGGCTGTGTGTAGTAACCACACCTCCCAGCTGTGTAGGTGAAAATACTGTGTCTATCGTCTCCTCCCTCCTGCTTTTGAGTTGGGGCATGCGCGAGAGGGCATCCGCTAGGAAATTAGTTTTGCCTGGCAGGAATTTGAGGGTGAAATTGAATTTTGAAAAGTATTCCACCCATCGCAATTGTTTGGCGTTGAGTCTCCGAGGACTACGTAACGCTTCTAAATTTTTGTGATCTGTCCAAACCTCAAAAGGATGGTGGGCCCCTTCTAGCCAATGTCTCCAAGTGGAGAGCGTCGCTTTTATAGCAAAAGCTTCCTTTCCCAAAACATTCCAATTTCTTTCAGCTTCAGAAAATTTACGTGAAAGGTATGCACAAGGTCAGAGAATATCGTCTTTCCCCCGCTGCAGGAGGATGCCCCCAATCGCGGTATCGCTGGCGTCCACCTGTACTATGAATGGGCGATTTTCGTCGGGGTGTTGCAGCACGGGCTTGTATATAAATTGCTGCTTTAACAGATCAAAGGCTAATTGGCATTGCGGTATCCATAATAATTTTGCTTTTAGTTTTTTAGCTTGCTCCCCTTTGTCTTTTGTTTTTAAGAGTTCCGTGAGGGAAAGAGTTATTTGGGCAAAGTTTTGTATAAATTCTCTATAGAAATTGGCAAACCCCAGAAAGGATTGCAGTTCTTTACGATTTGTGGGGGGTTGCCAGTCTTGAACTGCTTTCACTTTGCCCGGATCCATTTTTAACTCATCTTTTGAGATGCAATATCCCAAGTAACTAAGTTCCGTTTTGTGAAATTCACATTTAGACAATTTGATGGGCAATTTATTGCACATGAGAGTAGTTAATACTTGTTGCACTAAGTGTACATGTTCTTCTTCGGTTTCTGAGTAAATTAACACATCATCCAGGTAAACAACTACTCCTTTATATAAAAAGTCGTGCAATACTTCATTGATCATGGACATGAAAACCGAAGGTGCCCCGGCCAAGCCAAAAGGCATAACTAAATATTCGTACTGCCCTAAGGGCGTATTGAATGAGGTTTTCCACTCATCCCCCTCTTGTATACGAACGTGGAAATAGGCATCTTTTAAGTCCAATTTTGTGAAGATCTTACCTTGGGCCACGACGTTGAGTAGATCTCTGATGAGAGGTATGGGATAGGCGTTTGTGGAGGAGACTGCATTAAGTCCTCTGAAGTCAGTGCACAGCCTTAACTCTCCATCCTTCTTTTTAACAAACAATACTGGGGCAGCATGAGGGCTGTTTGCTGGTCGGATGAATCCCCTTTGGAGATTAGTGTCAATGAATCTTCGGAGTTCCTCTCTTTCATTTGGGCTTATTGGATAAAGTCTACCTTTGGGCAATGTGGCTCCAGGGATGATTTCTACGGCACAATCTGTCCTCCTGTGAGGAGGTAAAGTGTTGGCCTCTTCTTCGGTGAAGGCTTGCAAATAGGCCTGTTTAGGTATTTGATTAATTTCCTCCTGGGTTAAGAGTGCTTGTTCCAGGAGGTTAGGATTGTTACCCCAATTCTGGTCCCCAGCGATGATTTCTGCAGCTATTGTGTTTAAAGGTGATGCTTCCGGCTGTCCAAATTATGTCTGGGTTGTGGTCCCACAACCATCTGCTCCCCAAAATTAAAGGGTACTTTGCTGTAGAGCTAATTACAAACGATCTTGTCTCCCAATGTTGTCCCATGCCTGTGATGACAGGTACTGTTTCGGTGGTGACTGGATTCATATTAGTGCCATCCATTTGTTCAAAAATGACTGGAGTTTCAAGATCTTTTATTGGGAGTACTAATCCGTTCACTAGAGCTGGTGCAATAATATCTCTGGAGCATCCAGAATCAATGAGCGCGTGCACCCGAATATGTGTCTTTCTTTCCGGATTGATTAACGTAACAGGCATGAATAGTATGGACCCTTGAGGTCTTTCCACTATGCTAACTGACTGAGTTTTGATCTGCCGTTTGGGTCCGTTTACGACAAATCCATTTCGTTTCCTGAATTAAGACTTTCGGGTGCTTCTTCACTGATTAGAGCGGTTGAATCAAAGTCCATAATTTCCAATAGCTCTAATCCTTTCTCAGGAGGATTTCTTCGGAAAGTCCCTCTCTCTCTCGTAGTTCTCGGAGCGGGCATTGGGCAGGACGGCGGGGGAAGAGTGGCAGGGGCTGGGCGCTGTGGTGGGAACGGAGTTCTTTGCACAGGCCGGAGTGGACATTGTGCTGCGAAGTGACCGCTTTGGCCACAATGTAGGCACAGTCCTTGTTGCCGTCTAGCATCTCTCGCTCCTCTAGCTGCATATCCTGCTCCCCTACCCTCTCTAACAATTATGGAGGTTCGTCGGTGCCCTGCAGTTTGTTGTTGTTCCACAAGACGTACTTCTTGCATACGGTTTTCCACTTCACAGGCTAATTGAATCCAACCCAAGAGTGTGGGGGGATTATCTTGCATAAGGGCCCGGTCCAACAATCTGGGATTCATGCCTTGTTTGAACAAAATTATTTTGGTGGATTCCTCACACCTTGGACATTTGGCGGCTAGCTGTCGGAACTTTGTAACATAGTCTCTAGCCGACATGCTACCTTGTCTAATCGATTGTAATTCCGTTCGGGCTCTGCTCTCCTCTAATGGGTCTTCATATTGCGCTCGGAGCGCGTCTACCAAACCGTGTAGGGACTCTAATTCTGTGGGCCCCAATTCGTACAAGGCTACATACCATTCTGCTGCCTTTCCTTGCAGCCGGGATCCCAAATGTTCGATTTGACTGGCCTCATCTTCAAACAAATGTCCCCAATGATTGAAGAACTGTAGAGCTTGTACTAGAAAAAATCCCAACTTCGAGGGGTCCCCGTCGAAAGTAGCTTCCAATTTTACCCATCCCATCGGTAAATATTGAGGTCTGGTAACCGGTGCTGGGAGTGGGTAGTATGGCATAGGTGCCAGTTCCTGCCTTGGCTGCCAGTCAGGTCGACGTGGGGGCGGTTGTATTGGAGGGTGCTGGGACCTTGGCTACAGGATCCCTTGGGGTCTCGGTATTGGAGGACCTTGCGGCCTCAGCTGTGGTCTCTGCGGTCGCGGAGCCGGAAGGCCTTGTGGAGGTGGACCTCTCGGTCTTAGCGGTGGAGGTAGCCTAGGTGCTGAAAGTCGTGGGAGAAGCGGCTGCCCTTGAAGCAGCGGTGGCAGTGGTGGGAGTACCGGAGCCTCCTCCTGCAGCTGTAGAGGTGGTTCTCCTGGGAGGACTGGGAGCTCCTGCGGCTGTTCCTGTGGCTGCTCCTGCAGCTGCTCCTGCGGTGCCTCTTCCTCTTCTCCCGGTGGCCCTCCCGGCACATCAGGGGGAAGTTCCTCCGGTCTCTCGTCTGCTGGCCCCTGAGGTTGTTCAGGCGGCTGTACCAGTTGTTGCTGATCGTCTGCTAGTAAGAGAGGTTGCTCCCTCGGGCTGGTACGTAGTCCTGGGACAATACTCTGCAGGGTCGCTAGGCCTTGGCCAACAACTCGGTGGCGGGTGCCCTCTTCTTGCGTGGGGCCTTCCTCTGATCCTCTGACAACGAGTATGGAGAGCAAGTGAACAGCATGGGCTAAACTCTCCTCCATACTACAAAGTCTCTCCTCTAACATTTGTACATGTCCTGGGGCCGCCGTGGCACCCACCGTTTCAGAATATTCCTTGGGATGTTCGTTGGGAACTTGGGTAGTTTCCATATATTCCGCATAGGAAGCAGTTGCCCGAGGCCATGGCCGAATTTCTCCCATGCCCCGGGCCCCGTTACCTTGCTCTTCTTCCAATATCCCCACCAGGATTCCTTTCGCTAATCCTGTTACCGCCGAAATTCCAGCATCCACCGCTAAAGTTCGGCTCTGCAATTGTATCCACCTTTGTTCATTTGGCTCGCATTGCCCCGTCCACGGGGTGACTTCCGCGTAGTCCCAACTCATCACGTCGCAACGGGAGGTCTCCCACACCTGGGTACTTTCCGAACCCCTTCGGTCCCACTCTAATTGGTCAGCTTCTCGATTCCAATGATACCACGGTTGGCTACTTGAATGCTCTGCTACCGAACTAACACTTCGTTTCCCATCCATTTGCGACTTAGTAAACACCGCACTCGCTCTCCTTTCCCTCGTGTCCCTCGGCCTCGAACCCCACTGCCTTGGCGTAGGCAAGGATATCAGAGGTTCTGCTGCCACCCTGGGCCAAGTTTCAGCTCTATTGGGTGCGAGGGTATACAGCGTAGTACGCCTGGACTCCATTCCTCCCTGAACGGGTCAAGGAGGTTCCAGTCCTTCCAAACCAGGGGAGGTATAAGGATCAAACAAAGGGTCCCTGTTGGGAGCGTCCTTGGTATCCGTCTGCCCCGGTTTAGGTATTGGAACAGATGTGATTCGTAACAAAATGTCAGACAGTGGCTTACTAAAAGTTGCAATCCAGCCTCTCTCTTGCAATTAGACATGAGTCCATTGGTTTCAAAAGATTTTACTGAATATAAACAACCATTATAGTCCACTAACCAAGATGCAATATCTTGGCTGGTACACGAGTATTGTTACGAATGACAGGCAAAGGTTAAGGTACAGAATAGCATAACCCAGCAGGTCCCATCCTCCCCCCATAGTTCTCAAATCAAGTGGCTTGAAGCTGACAGAGTGAAACTTTCCCAAGGCTGGAAAGGTTGTAGTCATAACATTCCTCTTCTTTGAGATAACTGTTCCTGGACTGCTTGTCACCTGCAAAAGAAGCACTTAAAACACTGACAGGATTAAAATGGAGTCTCTTTGGTTAGATCACATAAGAAACATAGTCAGTCCTGACACTCCGAGCCTGATCCCAGCTGGGTGAAGGAGAGTGTGCATTGCCACATGCTCGCTGCTGGGTGAAGGGAGGAACAAGCATTACCTCCTGCTCCACGCCTGATCCTGACAAGTGAAGGTGGGTGGGGGGTTTTACTACCTGCTGTGCTCCTGATGCCAGCTGGTTGAAGGGGGTACAAGCATTGCCACCTGCTCTGCTCTTAATACCTGCTGGGTTAAGGTCAGTGTGGCATTGCCACCTGCTCTGCTCCTATAACTGCTGTATTAAGGAGGGAGGGGTGGGAGTTCCCATCCGTTTGACTCATAATGCCAGCTGGGTTAAGGCAGGGGCATTGTCACCTCCTAACACCTCTCCTCCTAACACCAACCAAAACAACAAGCCCTGCAACAACACTTCACCCAATGTTACTCAATGTTATTCACACTGCAGGTGCAACAGTCTAACTATTTATAAATATCATATAGAAGCCCCTAGTGCCGGGCAGAAAAACCTAAATACAATGTATTCAGTACTTACCGGAGCTGCAAAGATACAGAACAAAGTACATAACATAGTATAACATAAACATGTATGAGGTGTACATAAATAACAATCTTCTGTTATGCCCCAACTTCTTAGGGAAAAGAGTTTACAGTTCTTCCTTTGTGTTGTGACCACTGCAAATTAGTCCATATAAGGCTTGTCTTCAGCCCAATGTGAAGTTTCAAAACAGAATGACTTGTAGCATGGGGAACCCCGTAGGCAATGACTCGGGTGAATCCCCCTCCAAAATTTCCCAAGAGTGCTTAGGAGGCATGTGTGGCTTCATTCAACAGCCTTACCTGTAGAAATATAGAGCAGAGTGGAGGGCTTACCATTCGTGGGCCAAACACTGTTTTCCACAAAAACTGATGACTACCTCTCACAGAAATGAAAGGATCAACAGACCATGAGATCTTATGGGATCCTGCCACTGATCCAGCAATCAGAATCAAGGCTTCCACACAGACAACATCAGTCGTACAGGGACCATTATTACAGATACCAACCATATTGGTATTCTCAGAGCTGCTCAACCCCTGTTAACCAGAAGTAATATCAAAGATGGAAGCCATCATGTAAACTGAGGCAGGGTACCTACCTGTCTTCTCTGGTTCTTACCGTCTTGGACCAAGTAGGCCTCAAGGTCAATCTGGAGAAGTCATCCTCATTCCCAAGCAGAAAGTGTTATTTGTAGGGGCAGTCCTTGATTCCTTTCAGCCCTTGCCTTCCCTCCAAACAGGATAACAAAATTTCTCCTCCTGAACAAGGTCCTTTTATATATGTACCAAAGTGAAGAACAAATTCAAAGACTGTTTGGTTTTATGGCCTCTCTCATAGTTCTATTTGTCAGGCTGAGGCTTTGTCCCCTTCAAAACTGGTTTGTCAGTGTCTTCCCATCACAGTGCTAGAACCTGTACAAACAGTTCTCCATCCCAAGTCTCATCCCCAGATCCGTAAAGTGGTGGAGTACAAATAGAACCTCTTAGTGGGTGCTCCATTTGATTCTTCCCCAGTACAAATCTTGGATTGGGAAGCTTGTTCTGGGGCCACCCAGGAAAAAAGCACAGTGCCCTCAGGAATTGACTCTGCATATCAACCCCGTTGGACTCAGGGCAATAAGGTATGCTCTGAAGGCTCTGGCTTGCCTAGTAGAGGTAAGAATGTACAGATGTGCCTGGACAATACAACTGCCATGCATGAATTAAACAGATGGGGATACAGCCTCCCAAGCTCTTTCCCTGGAATCCTCCTTACTATGGGAATGGCCTATGCAGCATCAAAGCAATCTGCCATAAACATAGCAGGCAAGGACAATGTTCTGGCAGATGCCCTGAGTTGTTTCAAAACTCAGAATTATGACTAATTTATCCACAGGGAGTTTGTCCACACTGTTTTTGCAAAGTGGGGGTATCTGACCATAGACCTATTTGCCACATACCTCAACTAAAAATGTGCACAGTATTGTTCAAGGGCAGGGAAGGAAAAGGCCTCTTTCAGAGTCGCCTTTCAGATTCCTTGGTCAGGTATCCTTCTATATGCATTATTCTCTCTATCTCCTATAATGCTAACACTCAGTAAAATGATGAGGGAAGGTTCCTTGGCAATTGTAATAGCCCCTTACTGGCTGAGGTAGGCCTAGTTTGCCACTCTGTTTCAAGTGGCACAGGGCCATTTTCTCCTAACCTTAGACCTGCTGCAGGAAGATGTGATTCTTCATGACCAGGGCTCTATAAAACTGACAGCCTGGTCTGTCTGTCTCCTAAAATAGCTTTTTCCTCATTGGTTCAAAAGGTTAGGGTAGGAAACCATCCACCGGGAGAGCATATCTAGCCAAATGGAAAAGATTTTCTCTTTGGACCAAAGACAACAATCTGAACCCTGTCTCTGCTTCATTGCCCTGTATTACACTATTTGGTCCATTTAAAGGGCCAAGTTTTGGCTAATTTGTCCATTAAGGTCCACTTACTGGCCATTTCAGCCCACCATGACAACATAAGCAGGAAATCTCTCTTTGCCCATCGAGAATGCAAGTCCTTCCTTAGAGGTCTAGCAAACCTATATCTTCCAGCATCCAGGTATATTCCCCAGTGGAGTCTCTCCTCGGTTCTCACCTCAATCATGTATAAACCTTTTGAGCCCCTAACTATCTGCTCCCTTATGGTACTGGCAGCTAAAATAGCCTTTCTGGTGGCTATAACTTCAGCTAGGAGGTGAGTGAATTGCAAACCCTGAGATATGACCCTCCTTTCATTAAGAAGTTTACAGATAAGGTCATATTCCATCAGAGCCTCTCTTTTCTGCCAAAGGTCATCTCTGCTTTTCACTTGAACCAAGACATTGCCTTACCAGTATTCTTCCCTACTCCTATGGATGACTTTTGCACACCCTAGATGTTAAACGTGCTTTGTGCTTCTATTTGGACAGGACAGATCCTTTCTAAAAGGGCTTTAATTTTGTCTTGTTTAAAGGGCTGAAAAGGCTACAAAGTCTCCGCACAGACTGTTTCAAATTGGATAGTGTGGCTCATTAAGGTTTGTTATAAACCATCTAAACAGCCATTGCCTTTGCACCTAAGACCACATTCTGTGAGGGCTCAATCCACCTCGACAGCCTTCAAACTTGGCATCCCTCTTGTGTGTAAAGCAGCCACCTGATCTACATTGTCCATGTTCATCAAACATTATGCCATTGACGGAGACTCCAGAAAGGACTCTGCTGTGGGCAAGGCTGACCTGAAGAGTCTCTTCCATTAAAGAGCGTCACGCCCTTCTCCTGGGTAAGTTAGTTCGCTAATCTCTCATGTGTGCAGGCACACATCCCTCCCTCCTTCCCTGCCAAGAGCTCTTTTTTAAAAAAACCCTTCCTTCTGCACAGTGGCTTAAAAAACTGTGAGCTGCTTGCCCCACCTTTTATAGCTGCACCTGGGGGGAAAGTGCACAAAAAGGCTAGGAAAGCATTTTGTGCCTCTAAGAGGCTGGCCTGTACATGTGCACATCCCATATGTGCCTGCACAAAAACCATTCGATGAACAACAATTACAAGTAAGTGCAACCTGGTTTTCTCTGACCAGGTTTGAGGAACCTTCCCAATTCAATTCTGCTAAATCTAGCAAAATTCTTTAAAATACTCCATATAAGACTTCTCACTAACCCACCTGATAGCAGATAGGGCAGGATAATATTATTATAATTATCCAAAGCTGAAGAAGTCTAACCCACACCAGTCTTAAAAGATAAACAAGCTTTTGTTTGTTTATGCCAGGGAGTGTCTGACAAGGTTTCAAAGATTCAAGAATTTGCCATAGAGTTGCATAGCTCAAGACTCCTGGAGCTTTAAATATGAAACTTTGAGAACTCTCTCTGGGCTGCGGTGAGTGTCCAGAAGTTGTACAAAATGCTTTTGACATTCTTGTAATTTGTTTAGTTGTTTGATTAAAGGTTTCAAATTTTTACTTGAACATTAAAACTCATGATAATTCAGCGCAAACCAAAAGTATGCATATACTATAGAGAAGTGAGGGCTACATTCATATGAAAACTAGCACAATACTTTTCTGATGACTTAAGAACAGCCCTATGGCAAATCAGATGCTGATTGTGTCCTGTGAAGTAAAGCAGGAAGCAGCAAGCTGAGA
Source organism: Eublepharis macularius (assembly GCF_028583425.1). NCBI lineage: Eukaryota > Metazoa > Chordata > Lepidosauria > Squamata > Eublepharidae > Eublepharis > Eublepharis macularius. Next base: position 125,312,473 of record NC_072792.1, read on the forward strand.
ATCATATCTCGACTGAGCATTTTAATTGAACGCTCATATTATTGTCTTTGATTCCTTTGAACTGCTTTGGGAATCTTTTTTTTTTTTGGCAAAAAAGCAGGATGAAACTATTGAAAATATAAAATCAATCAGTGTCCCACTTGGCAGCTAAATCTGCAGAAAGATCCTCATGAATATTTAACACAAAATATCTCTGGTGCATTTTATCACATTCAATGGGGAACTCCCCTATGCTCCCCCTATCGAAACAGAAGAACATAACTAAGCAACATTATAGTTGCTGGTAAAAAAAAAAAGGTGAAGGTAAGCCCTATGCAAGCATTGAGTCATTACTGACCCATAGGGGGATGTCACATCACGACATTTTTGGCAGACTTTTTGTTACGGGGTGGTTTGCCATTGCCTTCCCCAGTCATCTACACCTTACCCCCAGGAAACTGGGTACTAGTTGCTGGGGTCAGCTTTAAATCCTGGAGCAGGCATAAGGGCAGGTCCTAGAACGATGCCTCTGAATAGTAAACTTAGAATAAAATCCTTGAAATGGCTTTTCATTTTCAGAAAGAAAGATATTTAATCCGAGTTGTAAACATCAACTGAATCAGAGTGTGTGAAAGTCATTTATAGTTGTTTCCTTGAGTAAAAAAAAGTTTAGCAAAGAAGGTGAAAACCTATTTTTAAAATGCACTACTTTAAAAATGCACACAGGACTGGCTCCAGCTCTGCCTCTCCTGGGAGACAGCCAATGGATGTGGCCAGAATGCTGGGCCGATGACAGGTAGGATCCTTCGAAGGGAAAGGAGGCTCTTGGGAGTTGCTGAGAGGAAAGGGTTTGAGACACTGCTAAAGGAGGCAGCAGAATGATAACTGGCTGTTAATCTGTTCTGATACTTTGAAACATTTTCTATTTTTGTATTAGTTTAAAGTCCGTTCACTCCTATGTTACATCTTGTAAATAAAATTTATTTTTGTTTTGTTTTAATTTTGGTTGGCTTGGAATTGTTGGCTGAGGGAAAAAAATACCTCACACACATACACAAACACTCTGTCATGTTAAATGGGGCTAATTTAAATGGTGGCAGCATATATATATATATATATATATATATATATATATATATATATATATATATATATATAAGTAACCTCTGAGTTCCCTTTTCCCCAATAGCCCTGAGCTGCAGCTGGGTGAGGAGAGGTACATATGGGGAACTGCTCTGTGTCTGGTGGAGCCTCTAAAAGAGGAGAGAGGGGACCTGTGAGGATTTGGGTCAGGGCTCTCTGCCTGCTGTAGTGGAGGCTAGACAGGTGGTGTGTGGTGGACTCCTAGCCTTTACCTGCCTAGGGGGCAAGGAGTGTGAAATTCTTGTGTGTGAGGGGATCCTTCTGTTATAGTCATTTATAATTGTTTCCTTAAGTAAAAAAAGGTTCTGCAAAGAAGGTGAAAATCTACTTTTAAAATGCACACATTTATTTACTAGCATGGATTTATACAACAAAGGACTTGAAGAGTGGCATCATGCCTTGGCAGCACTACTGATGACATTACAAAGGAGAATTTTCTGTTTCCTTTTTTCCCCGACAGACCACACTTGGTGGTGGTGGTTGTAGTTCTGCTTCTTTCAAAGAGTCAGCACCTACAGTGACCTTTGGAAGATTATTAAAACTTTCAGGTGGGTCTGCAGTAGAACAGCAAGATCTGTGTCCAATAGCACTTTAAAGACCAACAAGAATTTAAGGGCTTAAGCTTTTGAGAGTCAACGCTTATGTATTAAAGGGAGATTCAACTCTCAAAAGCTTATACTCTAAAAATGTTGGTGGTCTTTAAGGTGCTACAGGACTTGAATCTTGTTGAAATTAAATCTTTTGATCCCCCTAGGCACAAATGAAATATTTTCATTTCACAGACAGGGGCTTTGCTTTGCAAGGACATACACACTCCCTGGAGTTTTAGCGTGATTCATGTTCCAAACAAAAGTCAGAACCCATGTTTCACTTCTGGCTAGAGATGGGCACAAACAGCAATATGAATTTAAAAAAGCCACGAACAGCCCAATCTGCTGTTCGAGAACAAGATGTTCATGATCATGAGGCCCCATTCTAAACAAACAGGTGGCCGTTGCAAGCCTCGTTCGTTGCTGTTAGTCAAGCCAGACAGTCTGGCACCTGCAATCAATCCCCTTGGCAACGTAGGCAGGGATTGTCTGAACTCTGTCTGAACTCCTGCTGTTGCCCTGCTTGATAGGCAAGTCTTCCTTCCAGGTGTGGAGCTCCAAATTTGTTACAAGAGAGCAAAGGTCATGGGGTGGGGGGCTCCCAGCTCTGACTAGTCTTTGCAGACAGTGGAGAGGGAGAGACAGCTGCTGTTGGCATTTTTATAGAGAGACAGGGAAAGTGCATTGGAGCTTGAATTTTCTTTGTGTGAGGTGGGATATGGATCTACCCCTTCAGGTTCCAGGGCTGCTGCCAGGCTCCGGGCCCAAGCTATTATTTACTATTGGTATCTTTCCTGCTTCCTGCTCAGGTAGGGTTTCTGGGAGTTGTGCGGTAGGGATCTACCCACCCTCAGGTTCCAGGGCTGCTGCCAGGCTCTGGGGCCAAGCTATTATTTACTATTGGTACCTTTCCTGCTGCCTGCTCAGGTAGGGTTTCTGGGAGTGGTGTGGTAGGGATCTACCCACCCTCAGGTTCCAGGGCTGCTGCCAGGCTCTGGGGCCAAGCTATTGTTTACTATTGGTACCTTTCCTGCTGCCTGCTCAGGTCAGGTTTCTGGGAGTGGTGTGGTAGGGATCTACCCACCCTCAGGTTCCAGGGCTGCTGCTAGGCCCTGGGGCCAAGGTATTATTTATTATTGGTGCCTTTCCTGGTTCTTGCTCAGGTCAGGTTTCTGGGAGTGGTGCAATAGGGATCTTGACCAAACTTGGATGATGGCTGGAGAAGAGCCTGCTGGCCCCTATGAACAGCCAACCACCAAAATGTTCATGAACAGGGTCATGTTCGTGGTTGCTTGTGAGTCCCTGTTCGTGGATGGCAACGAACAACAAACATTATTTTCATTTTTTTTTCTGTTTGTGCCCGTCTCTACTTCTGGCTTACCATTTTAAAAAATGTTTCCAGGCAAGACACTAAGCTCTGAATTTTCATCAGTCACATAACTTTGGTATGTTTGGTGGAGGGGGAGGATTGGTAATATATCTTTATAATAATGTCCTTTATAATAATTCACTCAGTGTAGGGTTTAAAATGAAATCACTGTTCTTTGGGTTGGAGTATTTATTTATTACTGGTGTATTACAACAGATGTAAGCTCCAGAGAGCTGCTGTAGCACAGTGGTTAGTGGTTCAACTGCAAATCGGCATTCTACTGGTTCAAATCCCACTACTGCCAAGAGCTCAGTGGGTGGCCCTGGGTAAGCCACTTCTCTCAGCCTGAGCTCCCCAACTGTATTGGGGGATAATAATAACACTAACTTGTTTACCACTCTGGGTGAGGCACTAATCTGTCTAGAAGAATGGTATGTAACAAAGTTGTTGTTGTTGTTATATCAGCTAACCAGAGTTCAGGTTCCCTAGTTGTCAATGTCTAAAAAAACAGGCCTAGCAATGAGTTGTTGAAGTGAACTATTGCAAACTACTGTGTATAACTTACATTTCTTTGAATATGGAATCTTTCCCTTATAATACTTCTGTCCCTTTATTCCAGCTGTCTTTTATTAAATGATGTTGTAGAATTGTTTTAGTTGCTTCTGTAAAAAGAAAACAGATATGTACAACCCTTAGTGCCTTCTCAGGGAAGTTCTTCAAATGTCGCCCATTTATCTAGGGTTTCTTTCTTTTCTCCTGATCTTTCCATTTTTTCTCCTTTCTTCGTTTCACATACTTTTTTCCGTTTTCCTTTTCTTCAATGCTTGACTATTTTTTCAGCATTTCCATCATGGATCCTTCTTCCTACAATTCTCCCTCCTCACTCCTATCTCCATATTACTAATCTTTGCTTTCTGCCCAGCTTTACTTTTGGGGGGAGGGGCATCTCCTCAGTCTTCTTTTCTCCTCTTCTCCAAAGTTTAATTTGAGAAAGGCTTCCCAGAGCACAACTTCATAACCACTTTCAGTGGTAAGGTTCAACTTTGTAAGATCTGTAGTAATAGTAATGAATAGCTATGAGGCTCTGTACTATGGACCTGTTCCACTAACTGTGGCACTTGCCTCTAGTATAAGGACCCTTCTGCTGAAGAGGCTCCTACATCAGACAGAGGCTCCTAGCAGAGGGGGAAAGAGTTTCTTTCAGCAAAATAGACTCAACCCATTCATAAAAGAGTATTTTTTCCCTTCAGAACTGAGTAATTGCAGTTGGCAGCCACTCATTGGAAGATAGGCTTTTCAAGGGATTGAAAACAAAATGATGAGTATTATAGCATTTTCATATACATCTATGTTGTAGTATCCATTCAATATTGTGCACAGTTCTGGTCACCATATCTCAAAAAAAAACCCCAAAACATTCTAGCTCTAGAAAAGGAACATAAAGGAATAACCAAACTACTTAAGACAGAGGCTGGAGCAGCTTCCTACAAAGAAATGCTAAGAAGTTTGCTACAGCAGCAACAGAGAAGAACTGGTTGACAAGGTGAAAGTAGTGGACATTCTGAGTAACAGTGACCATGTAATTTTGGAATTTACAGTCTTGGGGAAGGGAAAAGCTGTATGTAGTCAGACATATAGTTTGGACTTCAGGAAAGGAAATTTTAACAAACTGAAAGTTATGCTGAGTAGAATCCCATGGTTAGAAATACTTAAGAAGAAAGGAGTTCAAGAATTTCTTAAAGGTGAAATATTGAAGGCACAATCACAAATGATTCCTAGAGAAGGGGAAATGGGAGTTGCCTAAAGAAGCCAAGGTGGTTCCATAAACAGCTTTCTAATTAATTGAGAAATAAAAAAGACTAATTTAAGAAATTGAAAGAGGGCCTTATAACAAAGAATGAATATAAACAAATAACGAATGCTTGTAGGGAGAGTGTTAGCAAAGTTGAAGCTCAGTGTGAGCTTAGACTATCAAGAGATACCAAAAACAACAAAAGCAGTTTCTTTGCTTATGTTCAAAGTAAGAAAAAGAGCAAGGACATGGTAGGCATATTGGAGGGACAGGAAAGTAAAATTGTAACAGGTGATGAAGAGAGGGCAGAACTGCTCAATTCCTACTTTTCCTCAGTCTTCTCCTGCATGGGAATGGTGCTCAACATGGCAGTTACAGAACAAATGATGAGGGAAGGGAGTTACAGCCTAGGATTGGCATAGGGATAGTATATAAACACCTAGTTTCCTTAAATGAAACTAAGTCCTCAGGGCCAGAAGAATTGCATCCAAGTGTACTAAAAGAACTTGCAGATGTAATTTCTGAGCCTCTGTCCATTATTTATGAGAATTCTTGAAGAACAGGTAAAGTGCCAGAAGATTGGAAGCGGCAAATGTTGTCCTCATCTTCAAGAAGGAGAAAAAGGAGGATCTAGGTAACTATCGACCTGTCAGATTGACATCTGTACCTGGAAAAGTTTTTAGAACAAATCATCATACTGTCAGTCCTTGAGCATTGAGAAAGGATGGCTCTGTTTACTAACAGCAAAGCTACAAGTGACTTTCTCCATGTGGAGAACACTAGATTTTTCTCACAAGTTTTCCTGGGAAATGAAGTCCAAGTAGTCCTTCCCCTCAGTTAGAATCACTGCCTGAAGAGCCACAAGAGGGCTTCGTTTGGGGGCGGGCAGCTGCAACTTTCTCCCAGGGCGTCCTGCAGGCTGTCTGCTCCCAGGGATCTGCTCTGGAGAAAGTGGCTGCATCGGTGAAGCTTCAGCTGCAGTGACAGTGGAAGGATCTGCTGCAGATTCTTCCACTGTCGCTGCAGCTGAAGCTTCACCAATGCTGCCGCTTCCAGAGCAGCTCCCTGGGAGCAGGCAGCCTGCAGGATGCCCTGGGAGAAAGTACCAGCTGCCCGCCCCCAAACGAAGCCCTCTTGTGGCTCTTCAGGCAGAAATTCTAACAGAGGGGAAGAACCACTTGGACTTCATTTCCCAGGAAACCTTGCTAAAAAAATCTAGTGTTCTCCACGTGGAGAAAGTCACGTGTAGTCACACTCTAAGAGCCAGCATGGGTTTCTCAAGAAGAAGTCATGTCGGACTAACCTTATCTCTCTCTTTTTTTAGAAAGTGATTACCTTGCTGGATCAGGGGAATGCTGTAGACGTAGTTTATCTTGATTTCAGTAAGGCTTTTGATAAGGTTCCACATAATATCCTTGTTGACAAGTTGGTAAAATATGGTTTGGTTCTTATTACTGTTATGTGGATCTGTAACTGGTTGACAGATCACACTCAGAAGAGTGCTTATTAATGGTTCCTGATCCTCTTGGAGAAGAATGACAAGTGGAGGGCCTCAAGGATCGGTCCTGGGACCTGTTCTATTTTTTTCTATGATTTGGAAGAAGGAATAAATGGAATGCTTATTAAATTTGCAGATGGTCCTAATTTGGGAGGGGTAGCAAATACGGTAGAAGCCAGAGTCAGGATACAGAATGATCTTGATAGGCTGGAAAACTGGGCTAAAATAAATAAAATGAATTTCAACAGAGATAAATGCAAAGTTCTGCATTTAGGTAGGAAAAATCAAATGCATAATTGTAGAATGGGAGAGACTTGTCTTGTCAGTAGTATGTGTGAAAAGAATCTAGGGGTCTTAGTAGACCATACACTTAACATAAGTCAGCAATGTGATGTGGCGGCTAAAAAGGCAAATGCGATTTTGGGCTGTTTCAACAGAAGCATTGTGTCTAGATCATTCAAAGTGATGGTATCACTCTACTCTGCTCTGGTGAGACCTCACCTAGAGTTTTGTGTTCAGTTTTGGGCACAACAATTTAAGAAGGATATAGACAAGCTGGAACATGTCCAGAGGAGGGCAATGAAGATGGTGAGGGATCTGGAGACCAAGTCCTGTGAGGAAAGGTTAAAGAAGCTTGGTATGTTTAGCCTGAAGAGGAGACCACTGAGAGGTGATATGATAACCATATTCAAGTACTTGAAGGGTTGTCATATAGAGGATGGCACAGAGTTGTTTTTCACTTCACCAGATGGTTGGACCAGAACGAATAAGTTGAAATTAAATCAAGAGTTTTCAGCTAAATATTAGGAAGAACTTCTTGACAGGGTGGTGCCTCAGTGGAACAGGCTTTCTTGGGAGGTGGTGGGCTCTCCTTCTTTGGAGGTTTTTAAGCAGAGGCTAGATGGCCCTCTGATAGCAATGCTGATTCTATGAACCTAGGAAGATCATGAGGAGAGCAGGAAGAGTTACATCAGTGCTTAGTGCTCCTCCACTTATAGCCAGTTGGGTGACCTTGGGCTAGTCACAGTTCTCTGGAGCTCTCTCAGCCCCACCCACCTCACAGGGTGTTTTGTTGTGGGGATAATAATGACATACTTTGTAAACTGCTTTGAGTGGGCATTAAGTTGTCCTGAAGGGTGGTATATAATTCAAATATTATTATTATTATTATTATTATTCCCATGGCTCCTTCTAACATGCCCAGGGTAAAGCTGAGCACTACCTTGGGGTCAGGCAGCAATTTTCCCCTGGCCAGTTTGGCTAGAGATCTCAACAGTGTTTTGCCATCTTATGGGCATGCAGCAAGGGTTACTGGGTGTGTGTGGTGATGGGATGTATTTGTGAATTTCCTGCATTGTGTAGGGGATTGGACTAGATGACCCTAGCGGTACCTTCCAACCCTATGATTCTATGATTTGTCCTTAACATATCTGTAAGAATACATAGTTCTGATTGCACATTTGAATAATAATTTTAACCTATTTGCATGCAGGCATAATGGAAACTAAAGAAGTATAAATTACAAAATATATTATTATTGAAACCGGAGCTTCAAATCTCAGGTTAGAACTACATTTCCTGCTAATGTCCACATAATGTGGGAAAGGTTATATCAGTTCTGTAACTATAAATAAACGTGTATGTACACTATAAAAAACTCAGTCATCTCTTCATGTGACATCTTTGCACACATGCATGGCTGCATATTCATAACTCATCTGCAGATGGTTCATACCACCTTTGTACCCTCTAATTCTGGCAACTGCCAACCAAATCTGGCTGCCTGCCAAGCGTAATCTCCATCAACCCAATCACATTCTAAATTGCATGGAACAAGATCATATTAAAGGTTTGTGCACTGAAATAAATGTGTACTCTTTCATTATACCCATTCATTTACACTTCTGGAAGCTGAAGTAAATTGTGCTTCATCTTCAGTGATGCAGAATATTCCTACTGGATAATTTGTTGTAGTTGTTCCTATTGTACAACAGTAGTGGAAGTTTTTTGTTTTGCTTTGAAATAAATCTCATGGAGCAATCTGTAATTTATTGTTACTTTACTGTATATGAGTTGAATACATTTTCTATCTCATTTTTATTCCTCCGTCTTTCCTCCAAAGACCTCAAATTCTCCCCCTGCTCTGTTTTATCTTCAAAGCAACCCTGCAAGATAAGTTGAGCTGAGAGATGGGAACTGGTCTGGGATCACCAAGTGAGCTTTATGACAGTGATTTGAACCCAGGTCCCTCCTGCTCTGACCACTAGACAATGCTGACTCTTATTCTTGTGAAAAAAAAATCTTTTTAATTGCATAATGAGCAAGCCCTAAAACTCATTTTTGTGGTATTCTGCCATTTTGCTTGAAATTTCTAAACATATACAAAGTTTTCCTACTTGTTAATCGGGCACTAATATCCCAAAGATGATTATTAGCTGTTGTTTTCCTAGATAATTATACTCATTTTTGATGTAAAGATTTTCTAAATTATCAATCACAGTATCTTAAGAAACTGTGATGTTATTGCAGTAATGTGGCCCTGTACTTTTTCTTAAATACCATTATTGTTAATGAAATAATATCACTTATGATGAGCAAAAAGGATTTCAAAGTCAATAAAGATGCAACTGAAAAGTTATGTGGGGGGAAGGACAAAGTTAGGATTGAAAAAGCAATAATAAATAATCCTCCAACCATCATTTTTTTCTTCAAACAAAAGTACATACTGTATGCCAAGGAGTCTGCCCGTGTCTGTCTTCTGTCAGTCACACAGTCTTTTATTAGTCCAAGTTAGAAATAAACAAGAAGACTGACAGTTTTGTGTCCTTTGGCATTTTTGTGTCACCACCATAGACTAAGAGGATATTATGTCATCACTCAAATCTGTCAGGTATGGTCTAGACTGCTATTTGTCTATAAAGATTGTTTTCTTTATTTTCCCCCTAGCTTGTCCACATGCATCCTGCTGATTTTATATTATTGGTATTCCAGAAATCCATTTATTTGCAGTTTTAACTATTCTCACCAGTATGTTCTAATGTATGTACAAATCTTAACAATTTGACCACAAACTTTTTTGTAGAACAGTTTCAGAACATATTGCCAACCTTGTTTCCATATATATAACATTCTTAGACATTTCAGTGTGTGTGTTTGTGTGTGTGCGTGTTGAGGCATATTTATCTTTGGACTGGTATGTGTGCTTGTTAATGCTATAAGTACACATTAAAGTGGCATAGATCCAGAAGAGTCAGCCATGTTAGTCTGTAGTTGCAAAATAGTAAAGAGTTCAGAAGCACCTTTAAGACTAACTTATTTGTAGCATAAGCTTTTGAGAACCACAGCTCTCTTCGTCAGTTGCATCTGATGAAGAGAGCTGTGGCTCTCAAAAGCTTATGCTACAAATAAGTTAGTTAGTCTTAAAGGTGCTACTGGACTCTTTATTATTAAAGTGGCACAATCCATTAGAATACAGGCCCTATTGAATTCCTATAAAACAATAGTGGGACAATTTATTGTAAAGGAGCAATTAACTATTTCCATACCTACTTTCTCCTTCCTGAAACTGCCTCTTCCCTGCTGCCATACTTCTAAAGTACATTACTCCTAGTCTCAGTCCACTGTGGAGGAGGCAGGTTTCTTGGTATAATAGTTATAAAAGAAATGAGAGTGCCACAACATCTGATTGTTTTGATGTGCAATCCATACTCTGGATTAGAGATGGACATGAACCACAAAAAACCTGAACCATGAGGTTCATGGTTTGTGGGTTTTCATGAACCAGGAACCACGAACTGTCATGAAGTGGTGCAAGTTCACAAACCAGTTCATGGTTTGTGGGCTTTAAATGCCCCTTTCTGGATGCTTAGCAGCAACAGCGAAATGAGTATTTGACAGTTTAAAGGGCTCTTTCCTGCCTTGCAAGGGGCAGGTCCCTTTAAACTATCAGCTGGCAGGCAGGGGGAATCCCCCCGCCGCCTGCCAGCTGATAGTTTAAAGGGACCTGCTGCTTGCAAGTGGTAGGGCCCTTTAAACGGCCCAAACCCCATATCCCAGCCCCAGCCCCACACTTACCTTGCCCTGCCGCCCTGCGGGCCCGTAGCATCCTCCCCCTCCTCCTGCAAGGGGTGGGAAGGCTATTTTTGGCCTCTTCTGCTGCAGTGTGAGCCAGCAGGGTATTGGAGGAGGCTGAAAATGGCCACAACAGCCATTTGAGGAGTGGGAAGCCGGTTTTCGGCCTCCTCTGCTGCTCCGTGGGCCTGCGTAGCAGTGGAAGAGACCAAAAATGGCCTTCCTGCACCTCATGAGTGGAGGGGGAGGAGGCCACGGGTCCGCAGGGTGGCTGGGCAAGGTAAGTGTGGGGCTGGGGGTGGGGGCTGGGGTTTGGGCCATTTATACTTCCTTGCCACTTGTAAGTGGCAGAAAAAGTTTATGCGAACCAAACAAACCAGTAGACTAGTTCATGGAAATTCGTGGAAATGAGCTTCCACGGCCCACTGGTTCGCGAACCACGAACCGGGCTGGTTCGTGGGGCTTTTTTGTTCGTATTTGGGTTTGTGCCCATCTCTACTCCGGATAGGAGACTACTGTTAGGATGGAAATGAGGAAAAAGAAGTTTCGCAATAGTTTCAGGAAAGGGTGTATATTTTCTCCTTATCTATTCCACCTTTACACAGAACATATCATAAGGAAATCTGGAGTAGATTTGTGTGAAGACAGCATTTATTTATTGGATCACTATAAGTCAGAATCTACTTGGCAGACATAATACACACATAGCAGGGAAAGATTCAGCTACAAACTCTTCCCTGCCCTTTAAGTGATTTAAATTCATTCCTCACACTGTTTAATAGGAATTTTGTGCCTACCTAATTCTAGCCCTCAAGTCGATGGTTATCAGATCTAGTTTGAGTCTAAAATCCTCAGCCTTGTAAAATAGAGAACTAAAGGATGCTTGAGTAATTTCAGTGGAAAGAACCAGTGTTGTATAATAGTAAGAATCTTAGACTAGGAGATCTGGGTTTAAATTCCCACACAGCCATGAATTTCACTGTGTGACTTTGGGCATTAGCAGTCAGCCTAACTTAATTCACAGAATTGTTGTGATGACAATGTAGAGGAAGGGAAAGCCATGTATATGCAGCCTCTAAGCTCCTTGGAGGATGGGAAGGATAACCAATATCATAGAGAGGTGTAAAATCAAAAAGAGTCCAGTAGCACTTTTAAGACTAACCAACTTTATTGTAGCATAAGCTTTCGAGAATCACAGTTCTCGTTGTCAGATGCATGGCCCTCCATGCATCTGACGAAGAGAACTGTGATTCTTGAAAGCTTATGCTACAATAAAGTTGGTTAGTCTTAAAGGTGCTACTGGACTCTTTTTGATTTTGCTACTACAGACTAACACGGCTAACTCCTCTGGATAGAGAGGTGTGGTAATGTGACACCTGGCACACCACTTAAGAGGTGGGATCGAGGCCAGGAGGCATGCACTTTAAAAGCGGGACACCCAGACGGTGAAGAGGTGGGCTGCAGCGGAAAGAGCAAGGAGAGCAGCATGCAAGAGGCAAGAGTGAGAGATAGCTTAGACAGTGGTGGCAGCGGCATGTCCAGGGCTGGGAGTGCCTGAAGGAGGCAGCTTACAGAGTTGTGCTTGGAAGAAGGCACCAAAGCCCAAGATCTGGAGTGAGACCCAAGAAGGCTGCAAGTGACCTTGAGAACCAAGAGCAGCAAGTGAGGCAGGAGGCAGAGCTGGCTAGGACCAGAAGGCAACAGCCTGCCAGGGAAGCACCTATCAGCCCAGAGCCCCAGCTGCCTAATGCCCATCCTGCTGGGTCATCAGCCCCAGACAGCTAGCTCTGTGGCCTCCACAAGATGCAAGACTCACTGGTGAATGTGGCAAAGGAAGTAAGGTTAGGCAGCAGTAGCACAAGAGGGATAGTGATGAGATAAGGGGGCAGCTGCCTGAAATAAGAGTGTTGCCCCTCTTCTGAGGCCTCAGGAAATATCAGAAGACGATTTTCAGAAGTCTCCTCTGGAAGACTACGATATTTCACCAATGTCTGCAATACGGAAAAAGTCAGCATTCCAGAATCTTTGTGTTTTGGGAGATGTAATTTTTCAAGATGAGTGAGTTCTTAGTGTTGATAATAGGTGTCATAGAAACTGTGTTTCCAAGAGTTCTTTGTGTTTGGACGCTGCTATTTCAGTACAAAGACGCCTTTCCAATTCTGTAACCACTTCCAGTTTAAGTTGTGGATGAAAGGGAGTATATAGCTTTCATGTTGGAGTCTTCAAGCTTAATTTCTCCCTTCTTTCATAGAGTTCTTTATGCTGTGAGGGTGACTGCCTCACAGATTGAAAATGTCTTAAATTTGTTACTAATGCAGTCATTCTTGAGGAGCTTAAAGCAAAAGATGGGATGTACTAGTACTCATTACCGGATCATACTAGTTTACTTCCATCCCTTCTTCCCCTTTACAGTTTAAAGGTCAAAGAACAATGTTCCCGGAAATGGTCTCCTTGCATAAATATGATTTATGGGGGAATTAGCTAGCAAGGAAGACGGCTATACGAGAGGTGGTAACTGGGATCTATCACCTTGGTATACCAGGTCCCTTCCGACAACAGAACAAGCGAGTCTGGTGCTTAATATTAAACAATAACCTTTATTGAACACAAGAACTTCATGCGCATACACACCAATTACTGGGGGAAGATAATCACACGCACACACAGAGTCCTAGGAAATATAGCCAGAGATTTGGGGATAGAGCAATATCTACCTGTCCTGGAGAAGGGGTCCAGTCTGCGTTGAGGAGGGAGAGAGAAGAGCATCAAACGGTCAGTGTCCTCGGCAAGGCAAGAGGCTTAGAGCAAGCCTCAAGGGAACAGCACTTGTGGATCTGGAAATGTGTTAGATTTGAATGGGGCCAAAGCTCTACCTTTATAGCTAAAATGTGTCCTGAGGTGGAGGAGAGTCCTCCTAGCCATTAGGATAAAGACTCCAATGGCTAGTTCCTGGGTTAGACAAAATGCTTGAGTATTTGATTGATAGCTGCCAGGGTATGTGAATGCAGATGCAAAACTAGTTCTAGCGTTGCACAAAAAGGACAGTTTTCTGATGAGGTATACCGGAGCTAGATTAAGTGTTTTTAGGGAGGGGATACATTGTGCCAGGAATGATTGTCTATACTTATGTATGTCATTTGATTAGCCCCTCAATCATGGACAGGTGATATCATCACGGAAGGAGGGAGAGGAATGTGCTAAGTGGGGTTGACGCTGCGAGTCCTTTGTTACTCTGGGCACCGGTGGGGCTGGCAATGCCAATAAATCCAATCAAGCCGTGGTCACTCCGCCTTCCAAGGCAGCATTCCTTGCATGCCTGGTCCTCCCGGCCGGGATGTAGCAACTGTTAGAGGTCCTTTGGTGGCCATTTTAAACTCCAGAGGCTTTTGTACACTTTTAATATCATATGCAGCTGTATGAAAACTGCTGTACAACTGGTGAAGGCTGGGCTGACTGCTTACAACGATGCTGGCTGAGGAAGCTAGCCAACTCTCATTTTAAGCTGGATCCAAAGTTGTTGGCATTTGGATTTTACTCGTATATTTACTCTGGTGACTTCTGCATTCTGAGCTTTAGCACTATCATCAGTTTCTTTCTTATTTGTCAAAAGAATTGTTCCTTATATCTTAGATAATCCAGTTCATAGTCTGCACATATCCAGAGCATTAACCAACATGATACATTAACCGACATGAATTGTTTGGACGGCTGAACTTTAAATTCCTTATGTCTCAAATGTTATTCATGTTACTTATCATATTCACTTAGGAATATATTTATTAACTTTTTTCACTGTAAGGAAGCATACATGTCCCATTTAATACATATTTTGGAAGTGATCTGCAGTACTTCATGATAATAAAGTAACATTTGTTTGCAATTCTATTTCTCTAGTACTGATTATGAATATTCATTTAATATTTTTCTTTTATTTCCTCTAATTTATTTCCCTACCAAAATAGCAGTGTCATTTTGATTTGTATATTTTTAATATATCCCCCCTCCCAAAATGTCATTTCAATCTTCTGATAGACTCTTTTTTCCATTAGCCATCTCTCTTTTATCCAGTGATCTCTTGAGAAAAGTGATTTCTATATTTGTAAAGACTATACAATATTTAATATATTAAACATAATGAATTAAGTACAAATTATGTTGTAGAGATGTTTGCTGTATGTAGTGCTATAAACATCATGGTCACAGTGAGTGACCACGTATGTACATTTCACATTAGATGGAATAGTTGCTTTGGGCTGTACAATCTTGAACAATGTATTGTCGAAGGCTTTCACGGCCGGAGAACGATGGTTGTTGTAGGTTTTCCGGGCTGTATTGCCGTGGTCTTGGCATTGTAGTTCCTGACGTTTCGCCAGCAGCTGTGGCTGGCATCTTCAGAGGTGTAGCACAATGCCAAGACCACGGCAATACAGCCCGGAAAACCCACAACAACAATCTTGAACAAGATGGCACCACCACACAGCAAATATTCCAGGAAATCTGCTTGTAGATGACATGGCTAATGCCATCTTGTGTTTTCTTGTCCCAAACTATGTGCCTAGACACGCATCTGTTGAAAAATTAAGCCACCCTAAAGAATGTCTATACCACTGTAGACTGGAAAGAGCCTTTCTTTTTTATGAAAGTGGGGAGGGGGTACTGGTAATGTCCTGAAAGAGGGAACAGAGAGACACCAGGATTCTCTGGCAACAGCCTTCATTACTCTTGATGGTGTGGGAGGATATTGCTTCAAAAATCATTGGACAAAATTGACATTCTGAGATAGCATTGACAGCCCATTTTTCTGGTAATCAATAGACAAAACACAATAGACACACACATATTTGAGTGACATATGAAATGTTCCTCTAGTTTTAATCCAGAAAAAAAAAGGAAATTGGACATTCCATTGCCATTGGAGACCAGCAAGACTGCACTGATTTACTGGAGTTGACAGAATTAGTTGGTATTATTCATTAAGTTGGGGTGAGGTCAAAATAAAATACTAGTCAAATATTCAGGGAATACTTAAAATATTCTGCTTCTTTTCAATGGCGCACCATTGGATGGGATTATGTTTAATATACCAGGAGTGTCTGGAGGGCTCTGGCAGGCAGAAGCAGGCGGAGCAAAGTGGTCCTTGTAGTGCTGCAGGAGTGACTCAGATCTAGGCCACCGTAATTACAACAATGGACATCTTATTTAAAGGCTCCTTAGGTCTGGCAGTTCCTTATCTGGCCTCACCAGCTGTCACCAACAGTGCAGTTTTCAAGGTATAGAGGTGACCTCATGCCCCTCATGCCTTTGTGGCCCAGCTCCTGCATGGTATCATGTTGCTTGGTTAATAAGGCCATAAGTTTGGGGCCTGAACTTTCCTGCAGTATCTCAGGTTGTTCTGAAGGTGCACCCCATTTGCTGCCAGGCTGATCCCACCTTGTGCTGTGCCACTGATCAGGCAGCCCAGGCTCTCAGTGATTGGCCATGTACAACTTGGCCTTGATGTACAGTTGCAGAATGGTCACTGACCTTTGGCTGCCTGCTAGCACATAACTCCCTACACTGCTGGGGGC
Source organism: Eublepharis macularius (assembly GCF_028583425.1). Lineage (NCBI taxonomy): Eukaryota > Metazoa > Chordata > Lepidosauria > Squamata > Eublepharidae > Eublepharis > Eublepharis macularius. Next base: position 125,328,482 of record NC_072792.1, read on the forward strand.
AACAATGATGCTGAGTCCCCCAGTGACACGCACATCTAGCTTGCATCTCCCTTGTGGATGGAGTTAAGATATGTGTGTCTACTGATACAATGTTAACATAGGATCTCATGGTCTTCGACGACTCCTGCTTGAGGTAAAACACTGCAATGTAATACTGTAGATCTTAACTATTTAAAGTAAAGGTTGCGAAATAGTAAATAAAAATCTAGAATCCTTTTTGTGAAGGAAACACCCTCATGTTAAAAAATGTCAGCAGATACAGATGCGGGAAAATTATTACAGACGCCATGGAAAATAATTACAAAGGCATTCAGATTGCCCATAATGCTGAAGTCTAATTTAGAAAAATTATTGTTTTCTCTATTTGTGATTGTGAACATTTTCTTAGTAATTAGGAATTTTAAATAACATTTCATACTGCTTTGTCTGCTGTTTATGCAATAAATATATAGCTGAAGTATTTCTTGCAATATCAAATGAAACCTATTATACTAAATATATTGCTACTGAGCTTTATTAATTTTTGTTTAAAACTTCCCTCTGTTTTTGCTTTGCAGCTCTGAGGGACAATAGAATTGAGCTGCTACGAGCTTCATGGCATGAACTGACCATCAGAGTCACTGATGTGTCACTGTCAGATGAAGGGCAATACACCTGTTCTTTATTTACTATGCCTGTCAAGACTTCCAAGGCTTTCCTCACTGTTCTTGGTAAGCATAACTGGTTGAGAATACCAAAATGAGAAGAGTTTGATATGATGACTGCTGTAACATCTTAGGCTTTAAAAACTTCTTCAGGATGTATATGGTCATTATTGCTTTCTACTGAAATTATTGGTGACTGCAGACATTCTGAGAATATTAAAAAAGTGGGTACCCACAAGGAACCCGCAAGGAGCAGCCATCCCACTCACCTCCCACATTTGCTTCAGCCTCCCTCCCACCACGTTTTTCTCAGCCTTTCTCTGTCTTTCTCCTTCCTCTATGCCTATTCTCCCTTTCTCCCTCCCCCAACACCTATGGTAACTCTCATTCTCTTCCTCTTCCTCTCACGTTTCTCATTCTGTCTCTCACTTTTTCTCTCTCTTTCTCCCTCCACCCATCACTTTTTCTCTTTTTCTCCCTTCCCACTCTCACTTACTTGGGATTTCACCAGCTGGTAGCACTACAGCTTTCTCCTCACACCGCAGAAGGATACGACAGGTCCCATCACAGTAGGTAGGAGCAAGTCCTGTGTTGGGAGGCAGCTCCTCTTCTGTTGGCATGTCAGTGGTTCCTCCTTCCCCACCTGCCACTAGCTCCACCTCCCCCATATATAATGCTGCCACCACTGCTGGCTTCCCTCACATGCAGCATCACTGGGGATGTACAAATGAAGAACTTTCTGTCTTTCTCTCCTTCCTTCTTTCCTTCTTTCAGCAGGAAAGTGGATTTGCATTGAATACCTGTTTGAATACACATGGCCTTTAATGGAAATCCAGTGAAGTAGTAATCACAACACATATTGAATATGTACAGAACATACATATAATGCTTCTCAAAATGAATATTTTGTGTGCCTCCTAGGGCTGTCAACCTCCAGGTGGGACCTAGAGCTTTTCTGAAATGATAATTCATCTCCAAATTACAGGATCAGTTCCCTTGGAGAAAATGGCAGCTTTGGAGGGTGGGGGAGCTTTATGGCACCAGAACTGTGCTGAGCTCAGAATAAACTGTGCTGTGCTGAGAATAAAACTGGATTTTATTAAAAAATTGGTGATTGTTTAACAGATCTAGCATATGAAAACTATTGTTTGATGGGGGGTTGGAATAGAGTGATTGATCCAAAGATAGACAGATGCTCTGAAAAACATATTAAGATGAACCAGGGTAAACTACCTAAAGTTTTTTTGTTCTAATGGACAATTTAGGTCTGATTGATTTGTGGAGACAGGAAAATGGTAACACAAGAGAGTATACTTTTTTTCAGAAAGACGTAGATCTTTCTCAAGAATAGAGATGATTTTGACATCAAGGGATATTGCCACCAAGGTGGTTAAAACAGAGGTTCTACCCAAGACATTTTCAGATCATAATCCAGTATCCATGACTTATAAGGGGAAAGGGGGTACCTTTAGGTGGAGACTAAATGAAGCTCTGTTAAAAAATGAAGGGACTAGCAAAGACTTTAAAAATAAATTAAAATAATATTTTGAATTAAACTTAAAGGTACAGATATGAGAATGGTCTGGGATGCAAGTAAAGCATATATTAGAGGTTACCTAATTCAATATAATGCTCAATTGAGAACAAAGAACCAAGAGAAAAAAGCAATGTATTTTGGAGGAGATAAAGAGCAAAAAGGAAGAACTCAAGGGATTTCCTGGAAATACTAATATATTACAACATATCAAGATCTTACAACAACTATCGATGTTAATGTCAAGAGAAATGGGAATTAAATTCAATTATGCTAAACAAAGAATATTTGAATATGCAAATAAGCCAGGAAAATGGGTGGCTTATAAATTGAGAAAGGAAAGAGAAAAGAGAATGATATTGAAAACACAAGAGGCGGATAAGGCACTAACAGACACTGCAGATATACAAAAGGCATTCTATCAGTACTACACAAATCTGTATAAGAGTTGTGATGTGTCAATGGAAAAAATAGATGAATATATTAATAAACAGAAGTTACCTAAGATCAACAAAGACAAATTATGAATGGACCTATAACAGTAAGAGAAGTGGGAGAAAGAAGCCATAAAAAAGAGTAAGTTGGGAAAAGCTCCTGGACCAGACGGCCTCTGAAGGAGCTACTATAAGTGTTTTGAGGATGAACTTCTTCAGCCTTTACAAAAGTCGATGAATTCTATTTTAGAGGGAGGGAAAATGCTGGACTCATGGAAGGAGGCCAACATAACACTTATTTGAAAAGATGGACAAGATCACACACTGACAAGAAACTATAGGCCAATATCACTATTAAATAATGACTATAAGCTGTTTATTCCAAAATAATTATATTAAGACTTAGAAAGAAATTAAAAGGGATATGCTAAAATGAGATAAAATTCAATTACTGGACCTGGAAGGGCATGATCTAAAATTTGGGTGGCATGGGTATCTATGGTATGACAAAGTTAAAGCCAAGAGTTTAATAATCATTATGTAAGGCATGCAATCCTGAGAGTATGGAATAAATACAAACTTCAGTTTTGTTCAAAAATACCTCTCTGGCTGTCATCACAAGAAGCTCATTTTAGAAGGGAAATGGTTGGTCCACCTAAATGGTTAACTTATCAGGATTTATTGGAATTCTCTCAGGACCAAGTTAATATTAAATCAAGAGAGGACTTAGCAGCATAAGGGCATGCCTGTCAGTGGTTTCCATATATGCAAATTCTGGAGAGATTCAAATTAGGCAAGAGTCATTATGACTTTGAGAAATCTAAAACTGAATTTGAAATAGCCCTTTGTACAAATGATGAACATGTTATTTCTAAAATGTATAAACTTTTGTTGAGGTTTGAGACCAAAGAAGAGCAAGTAAAAGAACGTATGATTAAACGGGGAAAAATTGTGCAGACAAGAGGGCTGAAATTTATATTAAGCTCCAGTATTAATTTTTTTGTTTTTACAAAATGATGTATCGTTGGTATGTGACTCCTGAAAAATTGGCTAAAATGTATAAGGGAGCATCAAATGTATGTTGGAAATGGACATTTTTTTCATATGTGGTAGACATGTAAGAAAGCAAAGAGTTTTTGGTTGCAGATACAATCATCGATTCAGAAGATTTTGAAGATTAAACTTCAGCTGAAACCAGACTTTTCTTTTGGGAATAATGGACAGCCAGTTGGAAAAAAGCTTTAGAACACTGTTTTTATAATTTATTACAGCAGCAATAGTACTTTATGCACAAAAGTGGAAAACTACAGTGGAGGAATGGTTGACAAAAGTTTTGGAGTTTGCGTTAATGGCAAAACTTACTGTATTGATTAGAGAAAGGACATTAGTTAACTTCTTGACTAAATGGGAACCGTTAATAGACTTTTTGCATGAAATGGATAACAAGGATTTGATGACATCTGCATTTATGGATTAAGAAACCTGAACAATAGAAAAAAGAGGGGGTTTGTGACTAACCTAGAATAAGTGTGCCTCTAGAAATGATATATACTTGTTGCAGAGAAAATTGGAATTCAACCTGGAGTGTAATCTTGAGAGGGGGGGGGGGTCTTTTCCCTTTTCCTTTTAATTGTGTATATATATATATATATATATATATATATATATATATATATATATATATATAGTGTATCATGTTTAGAATTGTGTTTTTTCTTATTCTCAATGTTTATTGTTTATTATGTTATGGTGTATAGTTTATAGTTTAAATAAAGAAAAAATTTAAAAGGAAAAAAAAAAGAACTGTGCTGAGCTCCCTTCTTTTGCCAAACTTCCCCCTCCTCAGGCTCCCCCCTCAGATCTTCAGGAATTTCCTAATCAGCAATTGGCCATGCTAGCATATGAAATTCATAGCAATTCACATGTCGTCAAAAGAATGAAGAACCAACATATTCCGCTGCAAAACTACACAGCAAATATGGAATTGAAGAACAGACATTTGTCCAATCCTTCAAGTATATGCATCTCTCACAAACAGTTGTATAAGTCTATGGAACTTGCTCACTTTTCTGAAGGAAGGACTCAGTACTATATGCTCCTCACTTAGAAGCATAAAGATTGTAATGCAAACTATCTAAGTATACGTGTTCCTTTTGCTGTCTCTCACTTGCTGCTTCTGTTTGTCATTTCAAAAATTGAATCTGTAGCTCTAGCAACTCAGCACCATCTCACAAGTTCACCTGAAAGCAAAAGTTATACATGTTATATCCTAAGTAGATGTGGGCATGGTCCGCATAATGGACCTAATTTCGTCACGAACTTACCCAGTTCGTCCTTTGCGAACATGCGAGCTGTGGGCTTGTGTTTTTCTCACAAAAGCGCCAAACATTGGGGCTTTCTGCCTGTGTGTCCGTTGGCCCGTCATGCCAGGATTCCCGCTCAAACAATTTCCTAGGCAATGGTGTGGAGCCACCTTCCCCGTTTGGAACACACCAATCTTAGCCCAGGAAACCTTGATTGGCAGCTCTGTCAGCCAAACACAGATCACCAGCCTTTCTGCATAAAAGACAAAGCGCGCGAAGCCCCGCTCTATTTTGCTGGCGCGGGGACACAAGTTAGCTTCTAAGCTTAGCAATTGCTTGCTGTGGGGAAGTTTTTTTTTGTGAGAGCGCGACTTGTGCCTTGGGGCTTTGGGGCTTTGGGGCTTCAGATGCAAGAGAGCTTTCTCTTTTCTCCATTCCTGTTTAATTTTTTTCTCCTTTCAATTCTAGTTTTCTTGAGAGCACTTTTTAAAAAATCCTTTTACTGCACTATCGGGTTACTCTGATTTCTTTCTGCATTTTTCGAGTCCTTGTGTTCTTCTCGGGCTTAATCCCCCCTCCCCCTCCCAAAATCTCTTCCTTTTTTCTGGGTTGCCGGTGGGTTCTATTGTGCTCTGACCCCACCCACTCACAGACCCACAGTGGGTGCAAGGCAGCTTTGGGTGTTGTCTGCTTGAGTTCTTGCCTTCTTTCCCCCACGTTCTTTCTTGGCTGCTGATGAGATGCAAGGGGAGGGAGACTGCTATTAGGCTCTGTGAAACACCCACTCTTTGACGATCGGTAGCACGCTTTGGGGGGCTCTCTGCTTCACTTCTTCCTAAGCCCTTCCCTCCCTAAATAGTGGGTGACTTGGGGGGACATTTCCTGCCTGGCTTTTGAGGTGCAAGGGGGAGACTGCTACTGGCCTCTGTGAAACACCTACTCTCTGGTGACTGGCAGCTTGCTTTGGGGGCTCTCTGCTTGATATCTTTCTAAGCCTTTCACTCCCTAAATAGTGGGGGGACATTTCCTGCCTGGCTTTTGAGGTGCAAGGGGGAGACTGCTACTGGCCTCTGTGAAACACTCACTCTTTTATGACTGGCAGCACGTTTTGGGGCTCTCTCTGCTTCACTTCTTCCTAAGCCCTTCACTCCCTAAATAGTGGGTGACTTGGGGGGACATTTCCTGCCTGGCTTTTGAGGTGCAAGGAGGAGACTGCTACTGGCCTCTGTGAAACACCCACTCTTTGACGACTGGCATCACGTTTTGGGGCTCTCTCTGCTTCACTTCTTTCAAAGCCTTTCACTCCCTAAATAGTGGGTGACTTTGGGGGAGCTTTTCTGCCTGGCTTTTGAAGTGAAGGGGGGGCTGCTACTGGCCTCTGTGAAACACCCACTCTCTGACGACTGGCAGCATGCTTTGGGGGGCTCTCGGCTTGACTTCTTTCAACGCCTCTCTACAGTGTCTTTTGTGGTGCATTCTTCCCTCTCTTCTGGGGTTCAGCTGGTTGCCACTTGGCTCTGCCCTACCCTGCTCCAAGCTTTTGAGGCTCTTTCCATCCCTCCCATGCCTTCCATTCCAGCAAGGGGCCTTTGAATTGCTGCATGATCTCCTGTTGCGGAGTTTGCTTTCACTCAAGTACATCCATTCATTTCCCATCATGGGGAGTTGGTCTCCCTTCCCCTAGGGAGGGCATCTGTTGTTGATGCAGCCCCATGTAGGTGGGTTTTGTGGGCAGCCACCTCTCCTGGACAGGAGCACAAGTCTCCCTCCTTCCATCAAGGACAGGTAAGGGTCAGTCAGAATAGGGGAGGGGAAGTTGTTGTTGGTCTAAGTCTAAGTCTCTGGAAAAGTGATAATTGAAAGAGTGTTACATGAAAACCTTTGGGGGGGAAAGTCTACTAAAGTGAAAATCTGTGGGAAAAACAAGGCCTACTGAATCGAACCGGTTCTCGAACCGGTTCTCGAACCGGGCCGGTCCATTTAAAAGTCCGTGGTCTGTGGTCCGTGAAAGTCCACGAACCACGAACCGGCGGTCCGTGGCTGACTCCTGGTCCATGCCCATCTCTAATCCTAAGGGCAAAGGGGTTAATGTTTGTTGTGTTTCTTCCTTTTTATCGTGATGTATTAAGAAAAAAGTGTGAGAGTGTTGAATCAGGCTACTGAACTTTTATTCTCTTACATTTCCTTCTCTGTTTTCCTCAGTAATACATTTCCTTTGGCTTCTTTTGTGATTTAATTTCTAAGTTACATTTTATCCAACAAATTGTAGAATGTCTTGGGTTTTTTAACTTTTAAAAATTGTTTCCTTTTATGTTGTAACTAGCAGCAGAGCCCATTGTGAAAGAATACAACGGGCTCTAGCAGCGGGGGCTAGGCTGGGCTACTGCGAGCCACAGCAGGCTGGGCCAGTACACATTGCAGCGGGTCACTTACACTCTGCTTCTGAACTACAAGTGTAATATTGGACAATGACTCCTATGGGAAAAGAAGGGATTGCTTAAAGAGTATCACCCATGTTTTATAAGCCTCAACTATAGATGACATGACTGTATATTTTTTTTCAGGGGCAGGGGCAAAGATCCTTGTATGGGGTTCCCTGGATTTGAGTATGTGCCTCTGAATTTGGCATGTTTTCCTCTCTTCTTTAAAACAAAAATAAAATGTTTCCTCTTTTTTTAACCCCTCCCTTTGTATATAGTAAGGTGAGAGTTGAATTTAATAAGGCTGATATAAAACGTTCTGTGTGCCAGTAATATTAATCTTAATCCAGCCAGGGAATTGCTTTTCTACCTGGGATATGAAATATCTACCTGGGATATCAAATTTGCCTTTGCTAGTTTCACTGAGACTATTTTACCAGTTTGACGTTAAAGGGGAGGGGAAACCAGCTCAGAACAGATGATTCCAGGATAAAGACAACTGTAGGTCAGTTTTCAGTCTAAAGAAGCACATTTTAAGATCATAAAATCAGGTGGCAATTAAGATTCAATCTGTAATTTATTCCCCCTAGCCCTGGACATCATCTATTCTCATTCTATAGAAAAGGAATAAAACATTCAAAAGGTGTTTATCATGCAGTTGTTTTACTTATTTTGTTGAAACACATTCTTTCCATAGTGTATCAGTGTCTATTCTTAATCACCTAATTTCTGAATATTGTGTGTGTTTGTGTTATGTGCCATCAAGTTGCCTCCGACTTATGGCGACCCTGTGAATGAAAGACCTCCAAAATGTCCTGTCATTAACAGACTTGCTCAGATCTGAATATCAATAATCTTTTAATTCTTTTAGTTATTTGAGTGTTAGAGGTACTATTAAGGATTACAGGCCAGATACCATCAAATCAAATACCCAGAGTTAATGTATGGCAAAAACAGTTTAGTGTAGTGGTTAAGAGCACGGGACTCTAATCTGGAGAGCCGGGTTTGACTCCCCACTCCTCCACTTGAAGCCAGCTGGGTGACCTTGGGCTAGTCACAGTTCTCTGGAGCTCTCTCAGCCCCACCCACCTTACAGGGTGATTGTTGTGGGGTAATAATAACATACTGTGTAAACCGCTCTGAGTGGGCGTTAAGTTGTCCTGAAGGCCGGTATATAAATCAAATGTTGTTGTTGTTGTTGTTGTTGTTATTTTTCTCTTTCATGTTGACAATTGTTCAAGGATGCTTATGAATCTGGATTTAAAAAAACTTAAACAGAAACCAAGACACAGTTGCAGTAATGTTACCATTGTTTCAGTGACAAACTATGAATTGCTACCTCACCCATTCCCCCCCCCAAATTAATAGTGTAAACCTGATCTACTAGTGTAAGATGCCCCGTTATTATTATTATTATTATTATTATTATTATTATTATTATTATTATTATTATTATTATATGTCCCATTATATTATAATGATCATGATCATGATCATAATGAGGATGATGATGATGTTTATATCCCACCCTCCCCGCAAAGGCGGATCACAACAATAAATAAAATATATAGAGATAAAATCACAATAATTTAACATAGCCTTCTAATAAAACACCTGCTCATCATATAAAAACCATATAGCATCTGATGGAGTGGGAGGTGCGGCTTAACCATGCATGGTTGCTCATATATGGGGGATAGATGGTCAATACCCCCCTTACAGACATAGGGGAGACCAGGAGAGAGGCTCATTTGATGGAATCCCTGATGACCTCAACCATATGCCTGGTAGAACATCTCCGTTTTACAGGCCTGCCTGAAAGAGACAAGATCTTGGCAGGCCCGGATGTCCTCAGATAGAGAGTTCCACCAGGTCAGGGCCAGGACCGAAAAGAGACAAGCCACTTTAAGGTAGTCCTTCATATCCCCATATCCCTTCATATCCCCACATCGGCAAGGTGGTGGGTCAACAATTCATAGTCGATTGTGTTGAATGCTGCTGAAAGATCCAATAACACCAGCAGTGCCGACCCGCCTCGATCCAGATGCCTAAGGAGATCATCTGTGAGGGCGACCAACACTGTTTCAGCTCCATGGCCCGGGCGGAAGCCAGACTGGAATGGGTCCAGGATTGATGCATCTTCTAGGAAAGCCTGCAGCTGCTCTGCCACTGCCTGTTCAATCACCTTACCCAGAAATGGGAGGTTCAAGACAGGGCGGTAACTGGACAGGTTGGTGTGGTCCAAAGTTGTTTTTTCCAGGAGCGGCTTCACCACAGCTTCCTTTAACAACCCATGAAAAACCCCAGAGCTCAATGATAAGTTAATAATGGCCTCCAGCAAAGCCCTCAGCCCATCCACACTGGCTTTCACCATCCACGAAGGGCAAGGGTCCAAGGAGCACCTAGTGGGCCTAACCCAGGCCAGGATCCTGTCCACATCTTCCTGGGAGACCAGACCTAAGTGATCTAAGATTTGCCCAGAGGATGGCCAAGGGGTCTTCAGTTCCCTTACTGTATCAACTGTGGCAGGCAGGTCATGGCACAGAGACAAGACTTTATCTGCAAAAAAGCTCCCAAAGCCTCACAGCTAATAACCGAATTATCAATTTGACGGTCTCCCTCAGAGAGGGAACCCAGGGACTGAACTACTTGAAACAATTTTGCTGGGAATGAGCTTGCAGACACTATGTCTTAGTAATCCTTCTTTATATAATTTAAAGTTTCAATAAAATTTATAGGAGAATTTGGGCTCTCACCTCCATTTTTGAGGGGTGATAGCACTGCTGTGTTTTTTGGTTTTTTTAAATCCCACACTGGTCTTTGAATGTTGCTTGTTCTGTGTGTAAAAGGAAGTTTCCCAGTATGTGTAAATTTTGATTGAAAGAGTGAATGGCAATGAGACTGTAAGTTTTGATGTTGTTGTTTCATTGTTTGTGTAATGTTACCTCAAAATGAGATTAGTCCTTTCCGTCTTGTATGATCTGTCTAACTGCTTATTTATTTGTTATTTATTTGCTTAATTTAAACTACACTTTTCTCCCCAATGGGGACCCAAAGTGATTTATAACATCATTCCCCAGTCCTCCATTGTATCCTCACAACAATCCTACGAGGAAGGCTCAGAGTGTGTCACTGGTCCACGTTCACCCAGCAAACTTCCATGTCGTGCCCTTAAGACATTATTCCAACAAGCGGGGCTGGCCTAAATGTGTTTTAACTGAACTGTCCTGTTTTGAGTTAAATTATTTAATATGTTTATTTTATATTCTTAGTGTTTTATATTTGTATGTTTTACTTTTGCTGTACACCGTCCTGAGTCCTTCGGGAGATGGGCGGTATAAAAATTCAATTAAAGTAAAGTAAAGTAAAGTCAGAGCGATGGTTCAAACTTGAGTCTCCCAGATACTAGTCCAGCACTCTAACGTCTATACTACACTGGCTAGTTGTGTGTTTTGTTAATTATTTTGCCTCACTTCTGTAATCTTTCCTAGGTTAGATCATATGCTGCACAAGCAGAGCAATTAACAATTTTGCCTACCTTCTCTTTTCCCCAGCTGTCCTTGCATATCATGAACATCCTCTGCTGAGGGTCACAGACCCTTGTAAACAAAATGCTGTATCTGGAGAAGGAGTGAATCAGATGCAATTGCCTCCACTTTTTGTGAAAACAGGAAGTTTATTCCATACGCTTTCTGTGTAAATGGAAGAACTGGTTTTATGCAATCAACCCTTCTCAATGCAGCCCTCCATGTCATGGTGCATTTTACTTAGTCAAGTATCAGCAGAAGAGTTTTGATGTGCAAAAAGAGTCTGCTAGAGAATGATCCACTTCTGCACGTTTTTTCTGCACATACTGCCATAGTTATGTGCTTGCTTCCATTTTTATTTTTCTACACCTCTTACTATTATGTTTAATATTGTTGCCCCTCTTTTCCTTATTATTTTGTTTTCTCTCCAATAGGTTTGTGACTGTTACGCCTTTTTATTCTTCCTCTTCTTCCATGTAGCATTGATCTGTGACCTTTTCTCTCCCATGTTATCTGTCATTTCCAAACAATTAACAGTTTGCAAGATTTATACCGTCTTAAATATTGTCAGAGCTTCAAAACAGACTGAGTCTGTAAAAAAATATCATTGCGTGCCTTTTCATAGTGGTATATAATATGTAGCCTGTTGTATGCTATGATTCACAATACTTACCTGAGTCTGCCCTTTCTATGTAGAACTGATATCCTGGAGAAAGAAAGGAAAAAATATTATTATTATTTTTATAATAGTTTTTTATTTTTCAATATCTAACATACAAAACTACAATGACAGTAACTACAAAAGACTACAATAGCACAAGGGAAGGGAAAGAAGGGAGAAAAAAGAGAAAGGGAAGGGGGGTGGAAAAAAGGGGAAGGTAACCTACAAACACTAAATGCTACATTTCAATGCTTTCCCTTCATACTGCCATAGTAAAAAAAAAAAGCTTTATAAAGTAGTGACGGAGTGGTTGATCATACAAATTACAAATTACAGTTCAAATTAAATCTTTTTCCCTCCCCTGGGCCTCGGACGCAATTCCCTCTGCGCAGCTACCGCCAGAGCGCTCATTGCCTCCCCCCTCCCTTCAGGCTTCGGATCCTCTTCTTTTTGCTTGGTGTCTGGTCCAAATTCTGGATTTTTATCCACAAAATCCCTTAGCTGATCTTCCGAATTAATCTTGTGAGCTTGATCTTTATAACTAAACCCGATTCCTTCTGGGAGTAGCCATTTGTACTTTATGTCACGTTCCCTCAAAAGAGCTGCCAACTTCTTGTAATTAAATCTTCTCTTCTGAACTAAAAATGGAACGTCCTTCAATATCTTGACTTTGTTCCCCAGAAAGTCCAATTCCGCATTGTATGAATTATATAGGATACTGTCCCGGACCCTCTTAGATGAAAACTCGATAACAATCTCGCGAGGCAGCTGCCGCTTCATTGCATATTTTGAAGATGCCCGACGGACTCCCAAAATGGCGCTTTTCACTTCTTATTTAGTTGCCCTCGCAGGTGTCGCTAAAAGTTCCGAGGCGAGATCCCACAAATCCTCGTTTTCCTCCTCTTTAACATTCTGGAGACGCAAAATGGTTTGTGTTCGCTCCACTTGCAGTCCGATCAGCTGGTTTTCCACCAACTTTAATTCCCTGTTCGTTGCTCTCGTAAGTGACGCACTTTCCCGGGCAGACTTCTCTGCCCCCCCCGCTGCTTCTTTAATGGCTTTCACATCGCTTTAAATTAAGCCCACCCTTTGATCTGTTTCATTCAGCTTGTCAACAAAGGATTTTATGGCTTCCATAACCGCTCTTTTAACCAGTTCCTCAAGCGTCTCGCCCCTCTGCAAGGCAGCCGTAACTGACTTGCCAAGAGCAGGACTCTGCTTTTTCGCTGCCATTTTAGGGGGGGGAAACCGCCAATCTTCCGAGACTCTATGAGGGGGGAGAAATCTGAGTCTTCTAACCTTCAGACCCCCCCACTCCTCACATACGCTTGTAGTAACAGAAGGGATTCGCTTACTTGCAGGCTTTCGCCTAATCCTGTTCCTTGCCGTTTTCTATAGCCCGGCAGCACACTAGGTGCCGCGCTCGTCTGCCGGCCTCCATTGGGACAAACAGGCAATTTATCCCCTGCCTCGATCTGTCAGAGGGCTCTTCCCGCCGCGCCCCAGACTCAGACTCCCTGCCTGAGAGTCTGGGGGCTAACCTTTGCAGATCAGCCGCCCGGCCAGGCGGCTCGGCTGCTTCTTCTCGGACCTGCCGAGAGGAGCGTCTGACATGGCTGCGAAAACTAAACCGAATCAGAAAGGAAAAATTATGAAAGCCTTCCACCCTAAGCTTTCCCAGGTTTGATTCCCCATTCCTTCACTTGAAGCCAGCTGGGAGACCTTGGGCTAGTCACAGCTCTCTGGAGCTCTCTCAGCCCCACCCACCTCACAGGGTGTTTGTTGTGGGGATAATAATGACATACTTTGTACACTGCTCTGAGTGGGCATTAAGTTGTCCTGAAGGGTGGTATATAAATCGAATGTTATCAGCTCTGCTGTCTTGTTTACCAATAATACATTTTTTTTGTATTCCTGCTGGATAATTCCATAACTTAAAACTTCTAGGGTACTGCTTCCTTCTTCATCTCATGCAAAGTTCCTCTCCATCTCTTTATTTTTGTCTGTACTATATTCATCCATAATATATCTTCTACTACTAGGTTCCCTTCCTCATGTTGCATCCTTCTCTCTTCCCTTCTTGTGCTAATTTCCCCTTTTTTCTTGGTAGGACTTTATGTAAAATTTTTTTTTAACTATTTGCAGTTTGAGAAAGCACTGAAACAAGAAAACTAAAGAGAGGACGATAGAAATGACATGAAGAGACAATCCGCAGTGTCAAAATTCTATGTATGTCTGTAGATTCCAGGCAAGGAAAATGGCAATAGCTGAGCTTAATACGACATATTCCTTCTCCGTCGGAAGGTCCGCACTTAATCTATTGGCATATTCATAGTCATCTGAACATATTGGTGCATCCACAATTTCTCCCACTGCTCTGTTGTCATTTGTGCACAAAGTTCCAGCTACACACTGAGTCCAATTTCATATTTATGGAAATTCAGTTTTTATGTAGTCCATGAAAGCAATTTATACAGAATATAAATTATACAGGAGTATAAATTATACAGCGTAGAAATTATCATCATATGAGTTGACCAAAATCTCACTGGCATCTAAAGAAAGGTCTCACAATGACATCAATAAATTACAGGTTATTACTACTAATTAGAAAGGGATAAATATGAGTATGCCCTTCCTTCTTTTTTCTGTCATCAGAATTTATGCACTATATTTTAAAATGCAACTCCAGTCCCCTGGGAGTTTGTTATCAATACTATTTATTTTACTGAAAGATATATTTAATATATATGACACTTCCTTCTGATCATGAATTGTTTACAACTTTGAATTTGAGAATTGTTTCACAACTAAAATTTTTAAAGTCTCATGCTTTTTACATTTTTGGAGGATTCAGGTTGTTTGTTTAGTTGAGGTAAAAGTTCTGTGTTGTGCTATAACTTCTAATTCTTGTGCATTTGGTACCTGTTGTTCCTTTCTTTCTTTCTTTTTTAGAAGTTAATTGCTGATTAATGGATTTGTTATCAACCCTAATACTGCTTACATTGAATTCAGTGAACACTCACTGATAGGAATTGGATTAGTCAGTAGTGTCACTTCATCTCTCAATGTTGATAAAAACTTTTTACAATAGCTTATTAGCAAAATTATGATTCATTTGTTTTTTTTCTTTTGTTAGGAGTTCCAGAAACACCTCAGATTAGTGGATTTACTTCACCAGTTATGGAAGGTGAAAGGATGGAGCTTACATGCAAAACCTCTGGTAGCAAGCCAGCTGCAGATATCAGATGGTTCAAGAATGACAAAGAGGTGAAAGGTATTGTTTGGAGTTGTATATTTCATTTATAAGAAACCCTTATTAATTAAACATGTAAATTGGTTGATTTGATTTGCAGAATTCATTACATTTACATGCTTTGCAGATAATCAAAGAATAGTCAAAGGCATTTCAGTAAACTCCTACTACATTTCACATATCTCTATGATATCAATTGTAGCCCAATTCCTTTGGGAGTGGAGGGGAGCAAGCTTCTTCCTGCTAGTACCATTCTTGTATAATGCTCTGAAATGCTTGAAAAATGGCCTAAGAAATTAATAAATGAATAATAAATATCTCAGCTTTTCCTAACTAGCCTAGCTTCCACTGCACTGTTTTTTCACCAGTAACCTCAAACACACACACAACACAATTAAATGATGCAAGAACCCAGCAGCTCATACAGTATATAAAGTAAGTAGAGGGGGAAAACACATCAGGCTGTCTCATCACTGAATGCATAGTCCATAAGTCTGCACTCCTGCTCCTTTCTCAAATATTTACCTTCTTGGTCCATTTAGCTGCTTACTTTCTGTGGTTGTAGCCACCACTTCATCCCCTTCTGCATTCCTCTCAGAAGATTGGCCTGAACTGGGCGTTTTTGTCACAAACAAGGCCCTATTGGAGGATGAATAGTAGTTAGAAGTAAGCCACCTGGGTAAACCTGCATCCAATTACCTGTATCTGTTGAAAGCCTTTTTTTCTACCCAAAGGATAGAACATATTCTCTGACAGAATTTGGGCCATATGTAACTTTTCTAAAAAAATATTTAGGCTTATGGAAATTCAGAAGAAAAGGGAATTTACAGGCATGGCTTGGGGATGGGGAACAAGTGTGCCATTTTAATCTATGCATTTCTCCTTTTTTAGGGAAAAAGAAACCTTTTCATAACATGGCAACATTGCTTTGATTTCACACTGTTCCTGGGAAGATTGTGTCTCAGTTAACAGGCCTGATATTGAGGCAAACGGCAGGAAAGGGCCCTTTAAACTGTCCCATTCCCTACCTTCCCCCCACCCCCCACTTACCTGGTGCCATGGAGGAGGCAGCCCTCCTGCCTCCCTGCTGGCATCCAGAGGCGGCAACCCTCTCTGCTAGCCAGCCAGTGGCGGCGGCGGCCCTCTCTGCCAGCCTGCTGGCTGTGCCGGCTGCTTTGATGATGGCTGCACAGCAGCAGCGGTGGCAGTGGGGAAAGCCACTGCCACCATGTGGCCAGCTGGCTAGTGCAGCAGCAGCTCCAGCATTCCGCTTGTCAGGTAAGTGGGGTGGAGGATGGGGTTTAAGGGTGGGGGTGGGAGTTTAATGATCAAGTGGGCCTCCCCCCTCCCCCATCACTTCAAAATGCTCCGAATCTTTCCGGAGCATTCCGAAGTGACTCAGAAACACGAATCCCTGGAAACCTGATTTTAGGGGTTTCCGGACCTTTTTCCTGCGCCGGGTAAACCCGAAGTGGGAAACCCCAATGTTTTTTGCATGCACACCCCTAAACTGGATTTAAAGTAGTTAAATACCGTAGCAAAGCATGCATATCAAGCTAGTAGTTATATAAATATGTTCACCATTGGAAGAATGCTGATGTTTGCCTTTCCTGTACATTCTTTTCCCAACAGTATACATGTATAAGTATACATACTTATAACTGGTGCAGACTCTGGATTTAAGGGCCAAACTAGAAGATAATGTAATAATACACATGCCTATCTTAAAGGAGGGAATGTCTTTCTTTCTTAAAACAAAAATGAAGATAACTCCTCACTCTTCCTCTTGTTTTACCTGACTGCTATGGCATTTTCAGTGTGTTCTTACAATCCATGTAATCTGGGTTTAACCAAAAGTGAATAAAGCAATGGAGTTCGGTAAGGAGGGTGATAGGATTTAATTCCTCTCATCTATGATTTAATCTGCATGGAAATTATCACTCTGTTAGGTACTAAATTGTATAGACACATGCATCATAAACAGATGAACATGTGTATAAATACATCTGGATCCTGATTGGACTTAAGGGAGGAATTATGGGGAAAAATAAGATTTTAATTTTACAGATGCATTTTTATAAACTATAGTTTGAATATGTTGATTTGATAATATTGACAGAATAAAAAAGTAGTGCTGTTGGATGTAATTTTGCTTCTCCTTTTGTTTTGTCCTTTATTGCTTGCTTATAGAATTTTTTGTGAATATGTTGCTTCATTGCTGAAATTTTCAATATCACCTTTTAAAGATAGCCTCCATCAAGTAATCTCCTTAAAATATTCCATTAGAATATGTGTATGTCAAAGTTGTCTAGCATCAAGTTAATTTGCTATGTAGTCAAGAAGTTTCTCCAAGCAAAGTTACAGAAGTAATAAGAGAAACCATTAATCTTTCTTTAACATCCACAGAAACTGAGTAATGCATAATACAACAAAGGCTAACATAAACTTTTAAAAAATCTAAGAGTCTATGGTTGGTACTTAGGGAAATTTCTTCATTTCCCCCCTTTAATATCATTGTCATGAGAAATTTCTCAATCAAAATGAGAGGTCTATCTGAAAGAGACAGAAACATTAAACACCAGCACTGAAATGTACCTGATCTCCTGTAGTCAAGGGGACAGAATGTGCTACCTTAGCCTGTAGCATGTTTGAGGGAAATTCTAAGCAAATGGTCACAGTGAGTCTATATGTATTATAGATCTACAAACACTGAATAAACTACATATAAAATTGTATAAAGTGAGTACACAATTCCAATAAACATACAAAAACAACAGTGAAAAGCGGAGAACTTGTGTGTCAGGCTATGGATGACAGGCTATGGCAGATAGATCCCTGTACCATTGCAACAAGAAATTCAGGCTCTTGTTTAAATTGCTTTATTCAGAAATCAAATCATTTCCACAGATATGTCCTTAGGATTACTCAGAAGCAAGGCAAGCATCTAAGCAGTAAAAGCAAGATGACAGGAATAGTAACATGTGGGAAAATTCTTCCTCTTAACCCATGAGTTTGCTCCTTCCCCCTCCTAACAGTAAAACAGGACTTTTGGCGTGAGCTTGTCCTGAGAACGTCTTGCATATTTGTAGTATCAAGTCGAGACACTGAGAAAGCAAGACATCAAAGTTGAGACATAGCAGTGCGTGGGAGTGAGCAACATACAAGGTCAGAAGCACTGAAAGTTACTACTGTCCATTAGATAAGACACCTGCAGTAAGCTTGTGAAAGAAACAGTTATGGCATTGGCAATATGACATCAAGTTACAGCATGAAACATTGGTTCAGAACAACAGAACAACATTAGCATTGGCATTGGCATGGATGGGGCTCAGACATGACAACTTGCCTGGCTGATGACAATATAAATGAGTAGAAAAAAGAAGCAAAACATGAAACATATGCTCATCTTTAGTTGTGCTGACCTTCTTCCTACTGGTGACTCAAGAACTTGTACCTCCTGGACTTCTTCCTCTGCCCATCCTTTCCTGCTTCCCCCACGTGCCTTTAAACATGGTATAGCAAGTTGCATATGTCCTACAGTCTGCCAAACTCTCAGAATATTTCTTTGTGGTTGCGACAGCTACTGCAATGGTTGCCCTAGGAACAAGTAACCAAAAACAAAGTCCAAACTGTTGCAAAAGTAATCTTCCCAGCAGCCCAGGAGCATGAAGTTTGCTTTGCTGTGTTTGAAGACGCCAGAGAAAGTGAGAAAGAATTATCCGTTTACTGAGCAGGGATAGAGGTGGCAGTGGTATTGAGGCAGTGATGGAGAAAGTGAAACAGAAGAGGAGGATAGGAGGAGATGGAAGGTCAGAACAGAGATTGTGATCCAAATCTGACATCCAACTAAGTGGAGAGAAGGCTTCCGGGCAACAGCTGACTCAGTGCTTCAAAAACACTGAGGAGGTGTTTTTGCCTAGGGAGGTGGTGAGCTCCCCTTCACTGGCAGTTTTAAAGAAGAGGCTGGATGAATACTTGTCAGAGATGCTTTAGGCTGATCCTGCACTGGGCAGGGGGTTGGACTAGATGGTCTGTATGGCCCCTTCCAATTCTATGATTCTACATATTCAAAGACTGCTATACATACATTCTTCTTTCTTATATTAAGTTACAGTATCTAGTCTTACAGGTGTTTATGGCTTCCCAATGTGTTATCATCTAACAGCAAAAGATTCACTTAGAAGATATTTTGTTCTTCAGAAACAGTCAGTTTTCACTTTTTAGACCATTGTGGTTATTCTGAAATATATTGCTAACCATCAGTCAACTGATATAAAAAGGGGTTTGTTCCAGAACTGACTTTTTGTTAAGTTTTTGGCACATCCTTCTCTAATTATTTTTCATTCTTTTAAAATAATCTTTGCAAATTATGGTTAGCAGAAAAAATAGTACCCATTAAGAATCAACTAAGCCTAGTAAAAGTTCCTTTGAACAGAAAGGCTGAATGTAAGTTGCTAATGACCACATACTATATTTGATAAAACATTTTTACAGGTTATTTGAGAGTTCTGTCTCTGATAATCAAACTATAATGAGATAAATATCTGAAAAAGGAATAAAAATTCCTTTGCAATTTCCACTGGCTTTATAAAAATGCTTTCGTTACAACTTCAAGTCACTATGAGATATTTCTAATAGAATGTTTCAGTCCAGAATTTCCTGAATTCATGAAGATACTTTTCATAGTTTGCTTCATATCAACAGCCATTATAAATTACAGGCTTCCTTCAGGTTAGATTATGTTCAGTTCTTCAACTGTTGTTTTAATAAATAGGCAACTGCATCATACTGCTTCTAAACAGCTCTCCTTCTTAGATCATTACCTTACTGCCCCTTAAGGGAACTATATAACACATATTTAAAATTTAATGGTATTGATTCTTTTCAATGAACTATTTGGAAAAGAGCTCCCTAAAATAAGAGTTTAATATTCAGGTCTAAGCTTTAATGCCTGCAACAGCATTCAATAGCAGCACACTATTATGAGTTGTGTCTGGGATGCCTGCTCATCCTAGATTTGAGACCAGTGCACCCTGACCCCCAATTCAACAAATAACTGCCAGAGCATCTCGGAGAGCCACCCGCTCCCCAGACTAACTCACCCAGGCCAGAGACAACAAGGGAGTTGATGATGACAGAGACCTGGGAAGACGACAGCTTGCAGTTGGGATGCCAGAACAGCCTCTACCCCATAGCCACCCCTGTCATTAGGTGGTGCCAGGGAGCAGCCATCAGCAAGGCCTGGCTTTCCTCCAGCTTCCTGAGTAGCAAAGCCCAGCCTGGGAACACCACACAGAGTGTGCTCAGCCACGCTGGGTAGATTAGGGAGCACCTGCGAGGCAACAGGAGCAGAAGAGCAGGGCAGGATGACTACTTTTCTCACTGAGGTGCAGCTGGGGGAGGCAGAAGGAGGGTGGGCTTAAGGGAGAGAGACAGGTTGCCAACCAGTGGTCAGTCCCCTTCTGCCAGCATGGGAGGGGTGTACTGAGGTGGGAATGGGAATTGGCAGCACCAAGGGAGGGGGGCATGGGAGGATGGTGCCAAAAAAGCAGGATTCCCAGAGCAGGCCACGAGGAAGCTGGGTGTGGCTAGGCTACATAGACTGTCACTGCCCAGGGACAAGAGGAAGAACCACGTGGAGCAACCCTTTCCTTCACCCATTCTGAGGCCTTGGGAAGTCCTCCCAAAGCATGCACCAGTCTGCCAAAGGGCATTGGGAAGGCACTGAGAAGACGGCAGCTCATATGTTACATGTATTATGCTGGTACATAGAACAGCTAGACAGCTACAGCTTTGATACCATTTCCCCCCTTTCTTCTTCCCAGTGCATCAGATTTGGCATATGCCCATGTATCTGTGGATATGATTGTAACCCAAGTTTTTTCATTTGCCATCAGTGGGTGATCTAGCTGATAGGAAAAAGGGGGAGACTCTATCACTGGATAGCCTTCTGTTGTTAATCCATTCAAACCTTAAATGCTTAATCTGTCTTCAAATAAAGATTTCAAATAAGTCACATCCTTTGGTAACAACCATACTGAGAGAATTTTCTGATGGAATTTGTTTCTTTCCTTTTCAAGATAGAGGATAAGATGGAAGAGGCATAACCTTGTGCTCAGTAAAATGGAAGTAACCCCCCCCCCCCCCACACACACATACAATTGGATTTAAGTCTGAGTGAATATTCTTAGCATTGAGCTGTATCTAGGTCTCTGGCTATGCCTGCCTCTGGCTCACTCCTTCCCCTCCTTCATAGAGATTGGCACATGCATTGTTTGCAGCGACTTTACAAATGCAATATAATATAAGATTTCTAAAACTGACTTTTCAAGGAACCGTTATGTAGGCCATCCTCCTCTAATAGAACTTAGTATAATTTATAGAACTAGAATTACTTGTATTTTTATTTCTTATGGTTAGAACATAGAGGACACATGCACTCTTGATAGCAGGTTCATTTACTGAAAAACATTTTAGACTTTTTATTATGATCAGATAATATTACAAGGCTGATGTTTGAGGCAATAAGCAAAAAATATTGAAAAATAAAAAAATGTGCAAAGAACAAAACGTTTCCATTGTGTTTGAATTCTTAAAGCAAAATATGCTTTCACTCTTATTTTGAGACTTGTGTGCACTGTTGTACATTGGTGCATAGATGACAACTTATTATTCTGAAATGTCAGGACCTCTTAACATGCATTGCTCTGCATATTAAGTAAACTAAAACCATTGAACTTAATAAGAGAATCCTTGGGGTTGCCCATCAAAACATCAGATCTTCATGTTCACAAGCAAGTCACTGGATGAGGTTTATGTCAACTGGTGCATTTATTTTATTAATCTTAAAGCAGGTCTGTTGGAATGAAGGGCACGACACTAAGCCCTAAGCTCTGTTGTTTTTGTTTCATGGATACTGCCAAAGCACTGGCACAGCTAGTCAGTATCCTTTACTTTTTTGGTAGAAATAAAAAATGGCAAAAAAAGACGTAGGAGTTGATAAAATATTCAATTCACTGGAGTCCATATTGACATTATCCATATTCAACTAATCATGGAGTGGCATGCCAGTGACAGTACTGTGTCATTCAAATACAAAAGTAACCAACAAATGCATGCACGGTTTCTTGACATTATTAGGCATGCAAAGCAAAACATAGGAAGTGTCAAGGATGGCTGTATCTACAAATTGCCCTAAGTGGGAGGTCCAGAGCAAAACACTAAAGTCCTCTCTAAACATGGGCATGAACAGAAAAAAAATGAACATGGTGTTCGTTGATCGTTGCCATCCACGAACAATGAACAACGAACATTGATTAACATGATCCTGTTCACGAATATGTTCATTGTTCGTGGGGGCCAGCTGGCTCTCCTCCAGCCATCAAGATCCCTACTGCACCACTCCCAGAAACCCTACCTGAGCAGGCACCAGGAAATGTACCAATAATAAATAATAGCTTGGTCCCAGAGCCTGGCAGCAGCTCTGGAACTTGAAGGGGTAGATCCCTACCACACCACTCCCAGAAACCCTACCTGAGCAGGCAGCAAGAAAGGTACCAATAATAAATAATAGCTTGGCCCCAGAGCCTGGCAGCAGCCCTGGAATCTGAAGGGGTAGATCCCTATCCCACCACACACAAAGAAAATTCAAGCTCCAATGCACTCACCTTGTCTCTCTAACAGCAGCTGTCTCTCCCTAAAAGCCAGAGCTGGGAGCCCCCCTCCCACCTGGTCTTTTCCTCTCTTAATAAATTTGGAGCTCCAGTCCACACTTGGAAGGAAGACCTGCCTATTAAGCTAAATTGGGCTTAGATTGGGGTTTCCAGGGCAACAGCAGTAGTTCAGACAGAGTTCAGACAATCCCTGCCTGAATTGCCAAGGGAATTGATTGCAGGTGCCAGACTGTTTGCCTTAACAAACTGCAATGAACAGCAACGAACAAGGCTTTCAATGACCACCTGTTCATTTAGAATGGGGCCTCACGAACAGCTTGTTTGCAAACAGCAGATTGGGATGTTCATGGTTTTTTAAAGTCCGTATTGCTGTTCATGCCCATCTCTAGTCCTCACTTCCAAGGTAACAAGCTGCCACCAACTCAACTAAACCTTCAGCTGTGGAACCAAGAGTCAAGTTCCCATCTCTACCAGTTTTAAGGCAGGAAGTTAACCATGCAAGGTAGACCACTTTGCAGACTGAGTTCCACTAACAACTATTTGGGTAGCTGTGACCAAAAGCGGTCAAAATACTGGATTCAGATTGAATCTGAAGCTTGCAAATTTCCAAAGGTTATACTCAAATGAGTTTATTAACAGAAGTGCAAAAGGGTACAGACATACAACTGTGCAAGCATAAGGGAAGACAACAAATACTAGATAACTAAACCAAAAGAGTCCAAACAAGGTTCCAAAGTCTCAGAATCTAGAGACAGAAATCCTGGACTGGCACTAATCCAGGCGAGTAGTTCTAGAGCACAGAAGAAGGTAGCAGAAAGTCCTTCAACAAATACAGAGTCCAAAAGAAATAGGGGTCTCAGGGGTGCAAACTAGAATGAGGAGCCTTGTTTTATCCCAAACTAGCCTGATCCTAATTACCCAAACAAGGACATTCATGTAATTTCACCCATGATGCTTTGCTAGAATGATGCAATGTAAGTGCAACACCTGAACTGAATCAAGAAAACACACTGGGACAAGTCAGTTTCTTGACAAGAAGGAACAAAAGTAACTCTGATCTTCTTAGCTACAGCCGAGGCTATAAACAATAGACCCTGCTGGAAGATGTAGAAGGATGGAGTTTTGACCTGGGCCTAAGCTGTCTTACTGAATGATGCAGCAGTTGTTTTGTCTGTTTAAAATTTACAGTATTTTTTTTCATTTGAAATCTAACTTGTTCTCAGTGGCTTGATACAACACTAGGGTGATGAAAATGTCACTCTGCCTCTGAACTCACCTATACCTTTTCTTAAAGCCCAGTTGAGCCTGCAATTGCCTCCACTTCCTTGGAACAGAGGGGCAATGTTTTTTCCACACCTTTTCCCTGCAAATGATAAATATGAGATTGTATTCATTGCATTAAATAATTTTTTGTGGCCAAAATGAATATGGTAATCGCTACAAATTCCACCGTCATAAACAGAAACCTGGGGAAATGACACGACAGTATATTGCTGCCCTCAGAGACCTGATTGTTGTCTGAGACTTTAGTTATATGACATATAAGATGATTTAAAATAAGCTTATTGAGAAAACCAAAATGCCTCACTTAAGAGAACAGTTGCTTCTAGAATCAGACCACTCACTGGAAGAAGCCAAAGTTTCTATCTACGTTGAGAAAGCTCTAGCAGAAGCCAAAATAATGAGGCAGGATATAGAAGACACAGCACAAAATGTAGATACTCTGCAGAAACCCTCAGTACAGACCCCATGGTTACAACAAAAAATTCAGTGAGCAATCACAGACATAGCTTATTCAAAATCCTGCAATATATATATATTTTGTGGCACTACACTGGGCTATTTTTGCAGGGCATCTTGTATAAATTATAAGATGCCCTGCAAAAATAGCCCAGTGCAGCTATTGTAAAAACTGGAGACCTTGATAAGGTATGCAGTAGAAACTACTCCACATAACAAGTACATGTAATCCAAATGTCTGGTGTTACTGTTCTGAGTGTGGACATTGCAGAGATGGAGAAAATACAGATGAGGACTGTAGAGAAATTCACTTATCCAATTAGTTTCTTTTAAAGTTAAAATATCTTGGGTTAGGCTTTTGAGACTCCCCACCCCCCTTTAGGAGATTGGGGCTGGTCAGCACTGTCTTCCGGGCAGGTAAGAGCCACAGGTGCAAACCTGAAACAGCTTTCAAGAACAAAGTTTGATGGAGGCTGGCACTGGCCTCCTGGGTTGTTAGCACGTAACATTATTAGGCTGGGATCATCTTTCCCTCCTCCTTTACTTATGAGGACAAGCTGATCTTATCATCAGAGATTTTGGCCCTTCTGATTGGCTAAGAGTTTAGGCCAGCTACAGGCGGCTGGTCTTGAAAAGAGTTGTTTCTAAGAGAGAACAAGCAAGAGCATCAGGAAAGCAAAGAAGAGGAGACTTATTCCTGTTCTTACACCCATATCTACATTTGGTCTGGGTTTTAATACTATGCCATTGGTGGATTCCCATGCTAGCAACGTTTGTGCTTTTGTCTTTGGGACCATTGTTAAAGCTCCCTTTTGGACTCTGAAAGTTGCTGAAGGTAACATCTGGAACAGGTTCAGGGACTACTAGTGAAAATAGCCTAACTTAAATAGTCTGTTGCTGTTTTGTGCTTCTTCACATACTTCTATGTTTATTTTGGTTGCTTTTGCAGTTTTCTTTACTAAATTATTTTTTAAAATTTTGTGTGGAGTTACTGAGAGCTGTTGCTTCAATCCAAATCCAGTTTTTTGGTCAATTTGACACATGCTGCCTTGTTAGTTTGTTTCTGAACTCAGCCTGCTGAGTACCTACCTCACAGGGCTGACTTCCTGTTTAAAACCTGGTAGGGCTGGGAACTTGCATTTTGGTTCACAGCTGAAGGCTTAGTTAACAACAACAACAACATTTGATTTATATACCACCCTTCAGGACAACTTAACACCCGCTCTGAGCGGTTTGCAAATTATGTTATTATAGGAGGCTGGTGGTAGATTTCTACCCTGGCAGTGAGGCTTCACTTGCTAGTCTTTTTGGAACTTTGCCTTTTGACACCAGCAGGTGACTGGCAGCCCCCTTAGGGATCCAGGCAGACTTGCTGTGGAGGAAGGGAGTGCTCCCTGGCTTGGCAGCAGCCCATTCCAGGCTGATTCAGGCCCAATCCAGGCTGTTTCAGCCCCGATCCAGGCCGTTTTGGGGCCAATTTGCCCTGGACCGGGCCCAAATCACACGCCCCCACAGAGCATGAGAATGCTCCCGGCCTGCACGATGACATCACAATCTCCTGCTCGGGAGGTCGAGGGACCTGACAACTCTATGTTGTGTACATGTAGAGTTTTATACTGTCCATAAAGGCATATCCTCAGCAGGGATTTATTTACTGCATTAACCCTAAATGTAGTTGATGGACAAATTGACTAGCTGATCATACAAAAGTTATGGAGGTTACCAATCGCCGTCAGAGAGGCTGTAAGTGCTTAAGAAACCAGTACAGAATGATATCATTGAAGTCCCTGATTAATCTGTGTTTCACCTATAGTGGTAGTGAAAGATAATCAAACAAACTAGTGCCATGGATATAGATAGAACTATAGGAGAACAGATGCTGGATTTGACCAAGAAAGTCATGGAAGATGCCTTTTTACAAAAAAACAGAGGTAGCCATCCCAATAACTAGATATGCCACAAAGGGAGTCTAGAGGCCTAGAATAGAACAACCTTGGAGAGGCATGAAACGATGGAGTAACACAGTTGTAAGGCCAGGTAGATTAGAAGAGCCTCATGTCAATACATACAATGTATTAAGGCTCAGGTACAGAGAGTGTCTGAGAAAGGCAGGAATGTCTAACTTTACAGAATTCAAGGATGGATGTATTTGTGGAGGGCCAAAAGATATTCCTATGCATGCAAAACTTGTAATTTCTAATTTTGCATAGCCTTTGTTAAGATAAGAGGTAGCACAAATGAACTATTTTTGTATATATTTAGTACATTTTTCAAATATGGATAATCTTGACTGGTGTTTGAAGTTATAAGACAGCAAGATAGACAAGAACGTGCACCTCTGAAGAGGTACAGAAAGCTAGGAGCAGGTTTTGAAATCTTATCAATATGTCAGCTGAATTGATTGGGAGCTTCTTTCTAGAAGAAATCTGAACAGGTGGCCAGGAATGGATTCCCAAACTGAAGCAGCAATTAAATCCTGTGTTAACTGCCTGCAGCATGATAAGACAGCAGTAACACATCCAGCACCATTACACCCAGTCCCACTTCCAAATGCTGGTTGGGAAAAGGTTGTAAATGACATTGAGGGCCCTTTGACACTGTTCCAATGTGTTGCTAGGTTTTCACCCAAATAGATTATTTCAGTAAATGGCTGGAAGTAGAATTTACATCCCAAGTTATCTTTGCTACAGTAATTAAAATTCTATCTATACTTTCTAGTAGGAAAGGAAATACTAAAGAACTAATTTCCAACAATAGCATTCAGTTTACCTCACTAGGATCTGTTTCTTTCCTTACCAAATGGAATATTATATACAGAAGATCACCCCTTGTATTACCCTCAAGCTAATGGGGAAATTGAACGGTTTAACAGAAGCTTGAAAGAGAGTTTGCAAACAGCTAAATTGGAAGGAAAAGCATGGAAAATCTTTACTACTGATTTCCTGCAAGCTTACAGGGCTACATGACATCCTACAACACAGAAATCACCTGCAGAACTATTCCATAGGATATCCATACTAAATTGAATGTTGCTGTATTTCTTAAATCAAGGACTGATGTATCTTTATAACCTAAAAAGAGAGAAAGAAACAAGAGGAAAGTAAGGCTTCTGCAGACAGGCATTGTGAGGCGAAGGAGCCAAAAATTAGCTGTAATTCTTTTGTTAGAATAAGAAAACCTAAAATTCTCCATAAAGGAGAACACTACATCCCCTCTCAAAATTGTTAAGAAAAAAGAGGACTTTACATCTACATACTTCCTAGTGGTCATGTATGGAATGCTTCCCATTTTGGACCAGCTTATCAGACAGAACACAGAACTGGCTCAGATCTTCAGCCTTTGGTAGATGACTTAAGCCAACTGTTGCACTGCAAGATGCACCATCAGAGACTTGGCCTGAAAGATGGGCTACAAGAGCTAGATGACTACCGTTGTGGCCTAGAGGCTATGTTATGTAATGTTAGACAGTGGTCTTAATTTATTAGTCTACATTTATTAACTCTAGCTGCTTCTGTCATATATGTCAGACAGACAGATATCCGTTGATTGTATTATTAGATAAGCAAATTTTACAACTATGAGTTTCTTAAGGGAGAGGGAAATGTGGTGTTCATAGATATTGCAGAGCAAGATTCGTGTCCAGTAACATCTTAAAGATTAACTAGATTTCCAGGGTATGAGCTTTCGAGAGTCAGAGATCCTTTATCTGACAAAAGGAGCTCTGACTCTTGAAAGCTCATACCATGGAGATCTATTTGGTTTTTAAGGTGCTACTGGACCCTGAATCTTGCTCTTCTATTACAGACCAACACAGCCACCGATCTGAAATTATCTTGGATATAGCAGTGGCTATGAACAACAGGGCCTACTGGGAGATGTAGTATTGAAGTACAGGAAACATGAAGTAGAGGAGTGGAGATCTGGCTTGGGTCCAGACTGCCTTACTAAAGGATGAAGGATACCTGTTTAAGATTTAAGATAAACCTTGTTTGGATTCTAAATTATATTTTTGATACAACAGAAACACAGTACCATCTACTCTAGGGAGGACTTTTCAAGTAGGAAATTTATAACTACTACACTTCCAGGAGCACCACAGATAGGCAGCTTGAATCTCCTCCTGTAAACACAGGCAACGATGCAGGGAAGGAATCATGGCCATCCCAACTGAATGGGCCATAAATCTAACTTGGAATAGGAATCCTCCATGAAAAGCCCACAGGCTTTCCCAGGCAAAGACTCTAGGTCCTGGAAGGGAGATGTGTTATGATTGATGAAGCAGGGGGGGGGGTTGGGCAAGGCAAGCAAGACACAGACTCTAAATATTTTTTTTAAAACCTGCACATTCACAGAAAGGATTTCTATTGCCTCGCCCCAGTAGCTCATTAGGGGAAAGCACTTGTATCAGTTTCATGTGATAGCTTCTTCAGTTTGTCATAATTCCCTTATTAAGGATGAAAACAGCACAGGGGAGATACGCTTATTCTGTATACACTGGCATAGTTTGGTCTCTGTTGTAATGTAAACAAGCAGCCTCTAGGGGACAGCATTCTGCAAGCCATGGGCCCAAACTATTGGGTATCTCTTTCAGACTTAGGAAGTCCAACTATACATTGATCTGGGAGCACAGTCACTAACACTGAGAATATGGATGAAACTATGTCTCCTCTCTGAGGATGAGAGCCAGCTAGCTGATTCCTCCTTCGAGGATGAAGAGATGGAAGAGTCGGCCCCTACCCCAGGGGAGTCCCGATTTGAGCAGCTGGAATCGGAGGCAGGGCCAGCAAAAGGGGTGCCCAAAAGCAGGATCTGCTCATTCTGACAGGTCTCAGAAGAAACGGAGTGAAGACTAGAGTATCCCTCACCACCAGTGTCTCTGGAGCCAGCTGAGTGTCCAAGGCTGTAAGACCATGAGAGATGAAGGAGTGCCCAACTACTTGCTCAGTGATGGTCAGTGTTAGTTTTTGAAGCAGAGGCACTGATTTACTCAGCAAATAGAGGACTCTTTTCGCTTGCTGCCATACATTCTTCAAACCTGTGCCCTTTCCTGCCTTGCAAGTGTCAGGTCCCTTTAAACTATCAGCTGGCAGGCGGCAGGGGGGATCCCTTTAAGCTGCCCAAACCCCAGCCCCCACCCCAGCCCCAAACCCAACTCCAACCCCACACTTTTCATGGCCTGCGGCCCCGCAGCGTCCTCCCCCTCCTCCCGCAAGGGGCAGGAGACCCAAAGCAGCTTACATCATTCTCCTTTCCTCCATATTATTCTCACAACAACCCTAAGAGGTAGGTTAGGCTGCGAGTGTGTGATTGAATCATTCATCCAATGAGCTTCCACAGCAGAGTGGGGCTTTGAACACGGGTTTCCCAGTTCCTTCTTTGAAACTCTAAACTCTACATTACAGTGGCTTTTGGGGTGGGAGGGGTGCCGTTGAACATAGCAAGCAGCCACGCCTGGGTAAGTCATGTATGTCAAATGTAGAGATGGCCAAGAACAGCAATACGAACTAAAAAAGCCACAAACAGCCCGATCAGCTGTTCGCGAACAAGCTGTTCGTGAGGCCCTATTCTAAACAAACTCTAAACAAACAGGTGGTCATTGCAAGCCTTGTTCGTTGCTGTTCGTTAAGCCAGACAGTCTGGCACCTGCAATCAATTCCCTTGGCAACCGGAGGCAGGGACTGCCTGAACTCTGTGTGAACTCCTGCTGTTGCCCTGGAAACCCCAATCTAAGCCCAATTTAGCTTGATAGGCAGACCTTCCTTTCAAGTGTGGAGCTCCACATTTGTTACAAGGAAGCAAAGAGCAGGGGGGAGGGGGGCTCTCAGCTCTGATTTTGCACACAGTGAGGGAGAGACATTTGTTGTTGGCATTTTGAGAGAGAGACGGGGAGAGTGCATTAGAGCTTGAATTTTCTTTGTGTGTGGTGGGATAGGGATCTACCTCCAAGTTCCACAGCTGCTGCCAGGCTCTGAGCCAAGCTATTATTGATTATTGGTACATTTCCTGCTGCCTGCTCAGGTAGGGTTTCTGGGAGTGGTGTGGTAGGGATCTTGATGGCTGGAGGTTAGCCTGCTGGCCCCCACGAACAATGAACAACGAACATGTTCATGAACAGGTCTTGTTCGTCAATGTTCATTGTCCGTTGTTCATGGATGACAATGAACAACGAACACCATGTTCGCTTCTTTTTCTGTTTGTGCCCATGTCTAGTCACATGCTATCTAGTTGTCCATTGGTTGCAGCCAGGCCAGGCCTCACTGACTCCTCCATCAAAGGCCAAAACAGCCCAGAAATGGCCCAGCCCTTCCCCCTGCCTTTTCCTTACAGAAACCAAGGGTGCAATACTGGCTGAACTTGCCAAGTAACAGCCACTGATGGCATCTGATTAAAGCTACAGGCTCTCCTTTTATCATTTTAGGTTTTTCTTTACTCCCCACCTCATGGACTTTTTTAAAATTTTGTTGTAAGGTTTTTCTGCAAACCTGGAGTTTTTTTCAGGTGTGTAGGAATATCTGTCTTGTGCATTCATGGTTCCAATCTCAGGATTTAAGTATCCACAAATCAGGACACCTTATCAACGTTTACAGCAATAGTAGTAAAGTATGTGGTCCTTCCTTATCCCTTTACAGATGGATCTCTTGAGACCACTTCCTTACAATACAGCCCTCCAATCTGAGTCAAAAGTCCTCTTGAATAATTCAGGTTTTCAGTTTGCAGAAGGACAGGAGAGTGGAAGCTTTCCTACCATTCTCAGATAGACCATTCCATAAAGTAGGAGACACTAGTTCCTCAGTTGTCCAAGATGTTTGCATTAGCCAGTACAATTTTAAGAGACAGGTCAACGTTCCATGCATAGTTGCTCTTCTCTGTTCCATATTGAAAGCATGCTCCATCACACTGTGAGCTTTTAATTCAGAAAAGTCAACTTGATAAATAGCAGTGGAAATTCCTTCTCCTAAACATTGCCAAAGTTCAAACTTTTAATTTCATTTGAAGGTCTTCCAAAATCTTTAATAGGAGAGGCTAAGAGTTGACATTTTGTTTAATATATCCATTCGTTATTAAAATACTCTCCTCCCTTTTTGGCCTGGGGCCTCAGAAATGTATGGGTTAAACCCCCCTAATAAGATGATTTAAGAAAAAGATTCTGTTTCTCTAATGGACCTGAGGGGAAGATTATTTGGATTGTAATCTAGTTATATCAAAGATAATGAGAAACCAAATCTCATTCTGACAGTTCTGCCTTTTGGTTGATATTGAAATTGCTTTTTCCCATCTGTGTCTGTGTACATTTGGGAATGACAGCATTGGTAGTTTTGTAAGACAAATAATGGAATGTCTGGAAATAGAACTTTGTTTGCTTTGAAAGAGTGAGCAAACATGATGAAAGGTGCATTTGTCATTTGCTATTTAAAATGGTTTCACATACTCTAGCCTTCTTTTGCCTTTTATTACCCCAAACTGTAGAAATAAACTATTGCAAACTTTATTTTTTGCAGATGTTAAATATTTAAAAGAAGAGGATGCAAATCGGAAAACATTCACTGTCAGCAGCACAATGCATTTCAGAGCAGATCGTAGTGATGATGGTGCAGTTGTAAGTTGCAGAGTAGATCACGAATCATTGAATTCAACGCCTCAAATAGCAATGCAAGTTCTAGAAATACACTGTAAGTAATATGTGTATGGATTATTTCTACTTCAAGATACTACTAAGATTGCTTTCGGTTATGAAAAGAGTTTTCTTAATTATTTGATTTTTTATGACGAAAGTATTCTCAGTTTGTAGGAAGATTAAAATAGCAGGCATATATCTAATTTAAATTTGTGAGAAAATATGTGAGACTGTTCATCTCAGAATTAAAAAATATGATGATTTGGATTAATTTTCATTAATTAATCCAAACCCAGAATGTGTGCCAGAATTCATAATTCTAATTTATCTGGAAAATTATTTTATTAGTAAAAACCACTGTTGTTATGATAGTGAGATGATGATGCAATGTAGTCCATTAATAGCACCTAAATGTTTATTTTCTAATTTATTAGATCATCCTGTCAGCAAAACCCTATTAAACTGGAACGTTGTTATGTGGTTAACTCGATTACTATAAAATGGCTCAGTATTATGATTTTGCCTAACTAGCAACTAATGGGTGAAAGGATTTGGTTGTTTGTTGGTCTCTAGATTTTATAATTTGACACCCATCAGCATTTGAGAGAGGGACAGAGGCAACTAGAAACAATTTGGATAAAAGGACCTAGTAATTTTTAGCTGATGTTACATGTGAAAAATTATACACAGTATGAGAGAGAAGGGGATGTAACAATTGTTCTCTGTGAAACTGATGCAGGATTATTTAGTTAGTTAGTTAGTTAATTTATATAACGTATTTACAGTTTGCCTTTCCCATTGAGACTAAAGGTGTGATCCTGATAAACAGTCAGGAATAAGACCATGCAGGAAGGTTTGGATCACAGAAATATGAAAACAGCTGAAACAAAGCATAAACATTAATGTGTTAAATTATGCAGAAATTACATAGCAGGTTCATAGTCAAAGACAGTAAGTACTATATCACTGTAGTAGAGTCCACAATCCCTAACCTTTCACCAAAGAATCTTTCTGAAATATTTCATTATAGCCCTATTACCTGTGTAAAATAGCCCTCTTGAATAACTGAAGTTTTACATATTTTGAGGGAATCCCAGAGGGTGGGAGCCTTCCTGACCTCATCACGGGTCACAATAGAGAATGTGTGTGTATGGGCAGTTGCTGATTTTGCCCATTTGCAGGGAAAGCCCTGCTCTGATCAGTGATACAGTCATGGTATACCATAGGGAGAGAGGCAGCCCCACAGATATGATAGACATAGACCATGAAGGCCTTTTAAATAATGGCAGGTACCTTGAATTGAGCCAAGCAGCTGATGGGCAGCCAGCAGAGTGACTGCAAAATGGAAGAAGTATATATGCGCTGCCCAACTCCGAATAACTAAGTTGCAGTGTTCTGCACAAGATGGAGTCTTTGAGTTAACTTCAAGGGAAGACCTATGTAGAGTGCATTGCAGTAGTCTAGTCTTGATTTATTATTTATTTATGCCATTTATAGTCTGCCTTTCTCACTGAAACTGAAAGATGATTACATAGTGTGAGTTTAGTACAGTCAATTTCAAGGACATTTAAATAAATAATACAATAGGGTATCTAAATGTGAATTTGCAAAGACATAAAATCAGCAGAAATCCAATACAGAGTTGAAGAAATGCTGAAACAGAGCATAAGCAATTCTAAGACTGACACAGATCCAGAGGAGTTAGCCGTGTTAGTCTGTAGTAGCAAAATCAAAAAGAGTCCAGTAGCACCTTTAAGACTAACCGATTTTATTGTAGCATAAGCTTTCGAGAATCACAGTTCTCTTCATCAGATGCATGGAGGGCAAGAAGAAACTGGTCGGATATAGAGGAGGAGAGGGGAGGGCAGGGTAGATGCAAACAGCTCCTTCTGATATGGTGATCAGTTTGCTTCTGTTGAGGAAATCAGTTACCTCTGATAATGAGATAACCATTCATAGTCCCTATTCAGTCCCAGCTTGACAGAGTCAAATTTACATATGAATTCCAATTCAGCAGCTTCCCGTTGGATTTTGTTTTTGAAAGGTTTCTGTTGGACTACAGTGACCTTTAAGTCTTTGGTGGAATGTCCTGGTAGATTGAAGTGTTCTCCCACTGGTTTCTGGACATTGCCATTTCTAATGTCAGATTTGGGTCCATTTATTCTTTTGTGTAGAGGTTGGCTGGTTTGTCCAATGTACAGAGCAGGTGGACATTGTTGGCACATGAGGGCATATATCACATTGGAGGATGAGCAGCTGTAAGAGCCAGAGACAGTGTAGTTGATGCCATTGGGTCCCGTAATTGTATTCCCTGGCAGAGCTGGCATCTGGGTCTGTCGCAGGGCCTGGTACCTGTGCTGGTGACTCTGCTAGCCGATTCATGATTGTAAGTGAGAAGTTGTTTAAGGTTGGGGGGCTGTCTGTAGGCAAGGAGAGGTCTGACACATTGCAATTCTAAGACTGGTATAACCCCCCACCCCCCCAATTCTAAGCAATTCTAAGACTGACACATCATAGAACTACCCAGCAGAATCATACTTAAAGCAACAGATGGCACATAGTAGCACATACTTAAAGCAACAATACTTAAAGCAACAATCTATGGTCCCTATCTTTTTAGTGAAGCATCTCTTTGGGATAACCTTCTTGCAGTACAGACCTCCTATCTGAGTAAAAACCTTTTCGAACAACTCAGTTTTGCATTGTTTGCAGAAAACCAGGAGAGTGGGAGCTTTCCTGATTTCTTCAGGTAGGCCATTACATAAAGTGGGTGCAACATCAGAGAAAGCATGTGTACAGGCAGCTGTTGATTGATACTATGTTGGGCATCCAGATGGCCAGATTGGCTGTGTCAAGGCAGCGGGCCATCTTCTGGGCCAAACTAAGTTGAAAGAAAATGTTTTTTGCACCTGCATTAAATTGTTTTTCCAACAGCAGTACTGGATCTAGTATAATCCCTAGGCCCTTAATCAAGTCAGCTGAACCCCATAGAAAATGAGCAGCATAGTGTCCTTCAAGACACTGGCTTTCCTAGCCAGCATCACTTTCATCTTGTTTGTTGTTTCAGTTTGTTCACATTCAGCCATTTAACCACAGTAGACAGACAATGGCTCAAAACTTTTACCACATCACCAGCCAGTTGGGATAGAGAGATATAGAGCTGAGTGTCATCCATATATTGAGGACATCCAATTCCAAAGCTATGAATGATTTCTCTTAAAGGCTTTACACAGAAGTTGAATAACATGAGAGACCAGATTGCATCTTGTGGTAGTCCACAAACTCCCATACTGAAGATAGCTGGACTCCAATGGCAACTTTTTATTTTATTTTATTTCATTTATGCCCTGCTTTTCTCCCCAGTGAGGACTTACTTAAAGTGGCTTACATCATTTTCTTCTCCATGTTATCCTCACAACATCCCTGTGAAATAGGTTAGGCTGAGCATATGTGACTGGCCTAAGGTCATCAAGCAGGCTTCCATGGCAGAGCAGGGAACTAAACCTGGGTAACCCAGATCTTAGTCCATCTCATCCACAAGGAACAACTTAAACCAGTCTAAGGCACATCCCCTGATAACTACTTCTGCATCCAAATGTCTCAACAGGATAGCATGATCTACTGTATCAAAGAATAGCACATGAAATAGGTCACTCCTTGGACTTAATCTGCTGCATTGGGGCCTTGAGGCAAGGTCTTCTTTTGGGACTGGAGATTCGGCCTGACTGCTGTCTACTCAAGGCGAGGGTGAATATGGTTCTAGCACCCCACAAAAGGCCAGAGGTAGAAGCTACTTGATTGTTCTGCTGATTTATAGATATTACTTAGATGCCATACGTTTCTTTGTATTCTCTTATTCAAATTAAACCAAGAAGTGGGAAGTTCATAACAGTATTAATGGAAAGGACTTTGAGAATTGAGAGAGTATAATGATATACACACAGAGGGACACTCCTTTCATATACAACCCATTTAAATAATTCCTGCTCGATATGTCTAATTCGAATCTTCTTGTAGAGTTGTAGGGATGCATGATACAATAGGGATATCAGGTTTTAAAAAATAATCACCATTACTGTGGGTCAGGCTCAAGCAGGGGCTGGCCTGCTAGGTTAGGCCAGATGGGGACAAGGGATGACAGCAAGTGACAAGTGCACCTCTCAATTTCTCATGGCGTCTCAGATGCTATTTCTTATTCCTTTGAAGTATCAGAGATGTTAAAGTACACTGGAATCCTATGTTGCATCATTTAAGGTTAATGAAAGAGCACCCATACTGGTACAGGGAGGAGGAAGAGAGATTGGCTATCCCAAGAACAAATAGTGAACTTCACGGTAGAATGGAATTTTAAACTTGTCATCCAATACTCTAGTCACATTATAAAAGAGAAGCTAGTTTCTTATGACTGGTTTTCAACATCATACCCATAATTTAAAATAGTGATTTGTTGCCTATTCTGTAGAAATAACAGAATTAGCAAGTGTAAGCATACTGATGTTGTCAATTTTGTAAAATATTGTCTTAGCTGTGTGTGTCAGGATTTCAGAGGCCAAGAGACACTGCCAGATTCATCATATAAAACCAGTGCTGGAAAATTATTGCATTGCCATTTTTAATTTTCTACTACAAGAGAGAACTTTCAATCGTGATTTAGATATATTGTTCTCAAACTACAAATGTATCAGGGGATGTGCTTTGGACTGGTTTAAATTGTTCCTCATGTGATGAACTCAAAGGGTTGCTGCTGGAGACCAGCTATCCTCAGTGTAGGAATTTGTCTGGCGACGCTGGCCTTTTGCCCACCCCCACCACCAGCCCTGTAGCAGCAGACACCCCCTTTAGGCCCTGCAGCACAGCCTCTGGCAGTACCTCAGTTGCAGGAGCCCCTACAGGCCTCCAGGCCTCTCTCACCCTTAGGCCAGTTGCAGCCGATGCCCGGGAACAGCCTGAAGCCACTCAGCAGATTCATCTGTCTCTTGCAGTTGCCCAGATGGCTCCACTTCATCCAGGCTCACAGGAGATTGCCATCAGCACAAGCCAGGCAGACACAGGCCCCAAGATGCCAAGGGAGCCACTGGGACAGGTTCAGAAGCAGCAGGGGCGAGCCAGGTAGAGAGCAGACCAAATGCCCCACCCTAGGTGGGGATGGAGTGGGTGGGGCCAGGAGACTGCAGAGTCTACCCAGCCCCACTATCAGATAGGCTAGAAGCAGGGCCAGTCAGGGAGACAGGGTGGCAATTGGGGGCAGAGCTAGGGAGGTGGGGCAAGGGGAGGCCTTTAAATTCAGGTTCCTGTGAAGGCCGAGGAGAATAGTGCAGGGAGAGACAGCTGGAGCGTGCTGCTACTCCCAGGGCAGGAGAAGGAACAAGGTGGTGCAACCCCCTTCCCTGCCCATCTGAGGCCGGAGGACACCTGCCTGGAGAGCTGGTAGGATGGCAGGCCATCAGGAGAGGGCGCCAGTGAGGGAGGATCCTCACAGAATTATCGTGTGGGATTCCACAAGGCACAATCGTATCCTCCATGTTATCCAATCTCTATGTAAAGCCTTAGAAGAACTCATTTGTACCCATGAAATTGGATCCTATCAATATGCAGATGACACCCAGCTCCCTAGTTTGTTATCCAAATCCCCTGATGTAGTAGAAGTACTGAATTGCTGCTTGACAGCTGTTGTCAACTGGTTGAAAGCAAAAAAAATTGAAATTAAACCCAGACAACATAAAAATGATGCTGGTTGGAAAAACAGAGATCTTGAAGGACATTATGCTTCCAACCTTTGATGGGGTTCAGTTAATTCTGACTGACTCAGTAAAGAGCCTCAGGAGTTATACTAGATCCATCTTTGCTGATAGAGAAGCAATTAATGCATGTGCAACTCAGACTAGCCTAGAAGATGGCCCCTTACCTTGAAACAGCTGATCTGACTACCTGGATTCATGACAAAGTAGCATTAAGACTAGAGATGGGCATGATCCAAAAAAAAATTAACGATCCAGCTGATCGTGGATCGGTGCCGACAACGATCCCACATTAACGATCCACACCGATCATCTCCCGTTCCCGAGCCATGGATCGTGGATCGTGGATGCCAAAGCGGGGCTCGCTGGTATTCCCAGCTATGTGGGAAGGTGGGTGGTGGCAGTGGCCGCCGGGCCTGGCGGGCATGGGGAGGCGGCGGCGAGCCACCTCCCCTCAGGTCCCATTCAGCAACACAGGAGGTCTGTGTTTGGCCATCAGAGCTGCCTATCAGGGTTTGCAGGGATGAGATTGGAGTGCCCATGGCTACAGAACACCCCCTTCCCCCTCGCTCCCCTGGTTGTCTTCTCCCAACTTGTGACTGCTTTGCTGCTCCGTGGTTGGAAGGAAGCCCTGCTCATCAAGGAAATCTGGGCTTCCATTCGGGTTTCCAGGGTGGCAGAAGGAGGACAAATAGAGCTCAGGTTTTCCCCTGGCTCCATTGCCAGGGGAATAGATTGCTGGCGCCTGAGTGTCTGGATCCCCGATCCAAGCCCGAACGCAACGATCCAGGCCTCTCCCGATCACTGGATCGTTGGCCGTGGACGATCACGATCTGCCGGGTCACGATCACGCGATTGCCATTATCGTGGGGTTTTTTCGATCGTAATGCGGATCGTGCCCATCTCTAATTAAGACTACTGTAATGCACTACATAGGTTTCTCCTCAAAGTTGATTCAGAGACTTCAGTTGGTGCAGAATTCTGCAGATTGTTTACTCTCTGGAGCTAGATGGAGCATGCATATCACTCCAATTCTGCAGTCACTTCATTGGTTTCCTGTCAGTTACCAGGCTCAACGTATGGACATGACTATCATACTCAATACTCTTCATGACATTGGTCCCTCATATCAGTGCAACCGCCTCTAGCCCTATGTTCCACCACACTACTGGTAACAATGGCTGTACCCGTAATCACTTCAAAAGATACACAAGGAGGGAGAAACCCCACGGGTAACTGACAGAACTTATGGTCCACGCCAAATACTAAGTCAAGTGAAAAATTCTTTAAAGTGCAAGTGCAAGTGCTACTATAACCATTCAATAAATATTTAACAGTTCATTCTCATGCAACTACATACACATCACTTATTATACAAAACATTGAACTCTACAATCACAATAGGTACTGCATCGACAAATTTTGCCAGGTACAACCGAAAATCCTGAAGATACGACAGTTCTTTTAAATATATTTCTTCAATCCTGAAGATACGACAGTTCTTTTAAATATATTTCTTCAATTTCTCAATTAACACTCCTTCAGTATGTCATCCTCTCCATTCAGATGAAAATGGATGTGCAGGTAAGGAACAAGCCCTTCCTCACGCTCAATCTGGGGCCGGCTACAAACATCAGATTTCGTGCCCACTTTGTCAGGAGCGTGTTTCCTATTAAGGATAGAGGTACATCAACTTCCCAGTTTCATTACATTAATACCTCAAATGATACAAAATTCCCCTATTATACTTACACATCACATCAGAGGTACATTTTCGTAATACAAATTGGCAAACAGTCGACCCGAAGAAAGGCGGCCGTGCATTCTCTGGCGCGCCCACTGTTCATGTAAATTACACTCTTATCGCGGCTGGCTAATTGATTACCCTCCTCGTTAAAGCTACAGACCCCCAATAAGTCAATCCCCATCGAGGCAACCCTATTTTATAAATAGCAGTTAAGTAATAATTCGTTGTTCAATCCCTTTGGTTTAACAGAGTCAAGCTTGAAGATCCAGTAAGCCTCCCGACGAAGGAGCCAAGACTGGACCCCTTCCCGTTCACCTCTATTGGCCACTTCCAAAATCATCACCTTAAAATTATTCTCCTGGTGATTCTGTTCCTTAAAATGTTGAGTAAGTGGTGCCTCCATCACGTTGTTTCGGATTCGTGAAATGTGCTCAAGCACCCTCACTTTGATGGGTCTCAGAGTGCAGCCAATATATATCAAGTCGCATGGGCACTTAAGGGCATATACGACCCCTTTCGTTTGGCAATTTGCGAAATGGCCAATGATATGTCTATATCCCTTAATGGAGATCTCCTTGCCTTCATATAGCATCGCACAAATCTCACATTGCCCACATTTAAAGTTCCCCTTTGGTAATCGCTGTACATGGGTTCCCCCACTAACATCAGCCCTTATTAACATATCTTTAAGGCTTTTGGTCTTGCGAAAACCAAAGAACTGTCGTATCTTCAGGATTGAAGAAATATATTTAAAAGAACTGTCGTATCTTCAGGATTTTCGGTTGTACCTGGCAAAATTTGTCGATGCAGTACCTATTGTGATTGTAGAGTTCAATGTTTTGTATAATAAGTGATGTGTATGTAGTTGCATGAGAATGAACTGTTAAATATTTATTCCTATGTTCCACCACGGCAGCTGCGCTCATCTGGACAGGGCCTTCTGCAGATACCACCCTGCAGTTGGGCAAAATCAACAGCTGCCCACTCATGTTCTTTCTCTGTGGAATCCACTTCCTTATTAAAAGCTCTGCCTGAGGAGGTCAGGGAAGCTCCCAGTCTCCTGGCTTTCCACAAACTATGCAAAACTTAATTATAGGGCTGTGTTGTAAGTAGTAGCACAGAAAGATGCATTGGTAGGGACTGGGACTATAATCTACTATGTTAGGTACTGCTTCCTGATGTAGACATGTGCCTACTAGGAATTCCCATGTTACTAAACATGGAACAAACTCTGTGCTTGGCTTAATGCTTGTTTTTCAAATTTGAAAAAAATCAAGAAAGATGGATGATAAATAAATCAATAAATAAATAATCTAAGCACAGTGTCCATTTGATCGGTCTTGTACTTAGAAACTTTTTCTCCTGTTTTTCTAAGACCCCTTGTCAGCACAATGCATGGATTACAGCCTCTAGTGTCATCTGTGACAAGCATTTTGCAGAACAAAAAACATGTTACAAAGAAAAAGAAACGCATTATAATAAACTGGCCACATCAGAACCCAGGTCTCAGCTGATCAGTTAGTTATCTCCCTCTCTGATATTTTGCTGGCTCCTATAAAGGATGCAAAAACATCCTTAGCAGAAGATTAAGAAAGCAATCCT
Organism: Eublepharis macularius; assembly: GCF_028583425.1. NCBI lineage: Eukaryota > Metazoa > Chordata > Lepidosauria > Squamata > Eublepharidae > Eublepharis > Eublepharis macularius. The sequence goes on from NC_072792.1 coordinate 125,369,376, forward strand.
AAGCAGTTCTACTCACAGTCCTATGCAGGTCAATTCCATGGAGCTTACTCTCAGGAAAGGGCTCTTAGGATTGCACTTTAAAAGTCAGATTTGGAAACCAGCTGCATCTATTTATGTTATGTTACATTATTTATAGTCCACCTTTCTTGCTGAGACTCAAGATGGATTGCATAGTATCAGTCAATACAATCAATGACTGGGACATTCAATAAACCATGCAGTAGGGTATGGGATTGCAGAAATGTGAAAAAACAAGCATTGATCTATTGATTGTTGAAAATATCCCCAAGAAGCTTGCAAATAGCCCATCAACAAATTGACTACATAACTGCAACTGACAAATAAATAAAAGCTTAACTGGTAGGTATTCAAACGCTCCTGATGCTCACAGTGCAATTTTACACAGAATAACTTCAGTCTAAGCATATTGATTTCAATGGATTTACAGAGAAATCCTAAATAGTTATTTCAGTCTAAGCTCATTGATTTCAATGGGCTTGTGTGGGTGTTATATGTCATCAAATTGCCTCCAACCTATGGCGACCCTATGAATGAAAGATGTCCAAAACATCCTATCATTAACAGACTTGCTCAGATCCTGCAAACCGGAGCATGTGGCTTCTTTTATTAAGTCAAGCCATCTCATTTTAGGTCTTCCTCTTTTCCTACTGCCTTCCACTTTTTCTAGCATTATTGACTTTTCCAGAGAATTTTGTCTTCTCATGATGTGACCAAAGTACAATAGCCCCAGTTTTGTCATTTTAGCTTCTAGGGAGAATTCAGACTTGATTGGATCAAGAAGCCACTTTTTAAAATCTTTTTGACAATCCACAGTATTGACAAAACTCTCCTCCAGCACTACATTTCAAATGAATCAATTTTTTTCCTGTCAGATTTCTTCAACATCCAACTTTCACATCCATACATAGTAATGGGGAATACCATAGTTTGGATTATTTTCAGCTTGATCCCCAGGGAGACATCTTTATCTTTAAAGATCTTATCTAGCTCCCTCACTTGCTCTTTCAAGTATCAATCTTCTTCTGATTTCTTCATTGTAGTCTCCCTTTTGCTTAATGATTGAGCCAAGGAACAGAAAATCCTGAACAATTTCAATTTCCTTATTGTCGACTTTAAAATTATGTAGTTCCTCAGTAGTCATAACTTTTGTCTTCTTGAGGTTCAGCTGTAATCCTGATGTGGCACTTTCTCCTTTAACCTTCATCAGTAGTTGTTTCAAGTCTTCACTGTTTTCTGCCAGTAATGTAGTGTCATCTGTGTATCTCAAATTGTTAATGTTCTTTCCACCAGTTTTCACTCCACCATCTTCTGGATCTAATCCATCTTTCCTTATATGCTCTGCATAGAGGTTGAACAGGTAGGGAGATAATATGCATCCTTGTCTGACACCTTTGCCAATTGGAAACCAAACCTTACAGTAGCCTCTTGTCCAGAGTGTAGGTTGTACACCATATCAATCAGATGTTGTGACACCTCCATTTATTTTAACACTCCATAATTTTTCAGGATCCACACAGTCAAAAGACTGAGCATATCCAGTCCATGGGCCATTGTTTGGTTTTTCCATATTTGTTGACAGATTCATGTTAAGATTTTGATGGACTCAATTTCTGTAGCTTGAAATAGCTCTGTTGGTATCCCATCTACTCCAGGTGCTTTGTTTCTCCCAGTTGCTTTGAGTGCAGCTTTTACTTCATTCTCTAAGATTTCTGGTTTTTCATCAAAAGATTCTTTGTTGAAGGTTGTTGTTTTCTTTTGTTGTTGTCTTCTATTTCTTTGAACAGGTTATTATAATAGATTTATTTGTCTCGGCGTGCAAGTTGCTGAAAAGCTGCGTTTCTGTCACCTTTTGCTTCTTGTCTATCTTCAGCAATTTTAAGTGTTTCCCTAGTCATCCATTTAGGCTTCCCCTTTCTTTTGGCTACAGAAATAGCCTTTTCATACTCTTTGATAATATCTTGGGTTTCAGCCCATAGTTATTCTGGCTCACAATCAATTAAACTTAGTATTGTGAATCTGTTCTTTACATGGTCTTTAAATTCTTCAGAAATATTATTTAGATTGTATTTTGGCACTATGGTTCTTTTAGTGTTTCTCTTCAGCTTTATTCTAATTTTTGATATTAGCAACTCATGATCTGTATCACAATTAGAGATGGGCACGAAACGAGCATTTCATGTTTTGTCTTATTCCATGAATCATGAACTTTCATGAAATTGTCCTGTTTTGTGAAACGATTCGTTAGTTTCGTGACTCATCAGAACCCAGGGTACTTCAATGGTCCCCTTCATACCCAGAGATGCCAAACTTGCAGGGAGACTTCAGCAGGCTTTCCTCCACCTACTCTCACCCAACAAGCCAGCAAGAACAAATGCTCTAAATAAGAATATAAGCAAAGAAAATTAAAGAAAAAAAGGTAGGCAATCAAGCTAGGTCCCAGAGTGAGGCAATGCCCTGAGACTGGGGTTGGGTGGGGTGGAGGAAAGAAGGCACCCTCACCCAGTGACCTTCCCAGCAAGGCCAAGAGCTGAAAATAAGAAAGAGGCTTTTCAGTCTCTTTTAAAGCAGTAGCAAATCCAGCCAAAACTCCCAGTTCCACTCTCTCACTCCAAATCCCAGCAACAGGTCCTCCCTCTCCCACTGTCTACTGGAACTGAAAAGTGCGACACAGAGAGCTGTGTCTTACATAAGAAATGCTCACTTAGAGCAGAACAGGAGGTCTCTGGTTGGCAGACAGACCTGCCTAACAGGTTTGGAGGGGTGAGATTGGTGTTCCCATGGCTACAGAAGGCCCATCTCCTCAGTCGCCTAGGGGATTAACCCCCCCCCCCCCGCTCCTTGCTGTATAAGGCAGAATGGAAGCTCTCCAGTTGGCAGGGAGAGCTGCCTATCAAAGTTATGTGGGCTAAGAATGGGGTTTCCAATGTCAACAAAATGTCTGCAGACGTTCCGGGCCTATGTGGCCTAGGGAATCAATGGATTGCCACCAGCCTGTCCGGAATCACATGAATCATTCACTAATAGAACAAATCGGCCCCAAAGTCATGAATTTCGTGAAAACTGCGGCCCCACAAAAATGTATTTCACAAAACATGAATTGGCTCAATTCATCACAAAATTTGATTCGTATTTCAATTCGTGCCCATGTCTAATCACAAACAGCTCCTGATCTTGTTTTAGCAAAGAAAATAGAACTTCTCCATCTTCTGCTTACAATTATGTAATCTATTTGGTTCCTGTATTGGTCACCTGGTGATTTCCATGTTAGTTGCCTGAAGCATGTGTTGTTGGCTTTACAAAATTCTATGAGTCACTGTCCTGCTTCATTTTGTGATCCTAGTCCAAATTTTCCAGCTGTGTTTGATTCTGCTTTGTCTCCTACTTTTGCATTCCAGTCACCTATGATTATCAGCATATCTTGTTTACGTGTATGATCAATTTTTTCTTGGACGCTTGTGTAAACATTTTCAATTTCTTCCTCCTCAGCATCTGTAGTTGGAGCATAAACATGAATTATGGTTCTGTTAACAGGCCTTCCCTGAAGTCTGATTGATATTACTTGGTCAGACTTTGCATTGTAGCTCTTGACTGCTCATGCTATGCCTAGCCTCACTATTCGAGCAATACCATTTCATTGGGCTTAGACTGGTGTAATTCTTTATAGGATTTCACAGACTAGTATCTTTGCACAGGATCCTAAAGAGCCAGAGAACATCAGGTTTGGGATACTTTCTGGGCTTGGGGAAAAAGAGAGTGCTACTTTTAAGTACTAATAAAATAAGAATATTCAAGAGTTTCCATTATTAAGTGAGTCACAGAATTCCTTGGATAAGCATTATAATTTCACAGTGTTATAGATGTGAAATAATTCTTGTTCACTGAATACTGTTATATTCTTCATTAAACATTATGGCATTTCAGCTTGTCCATAATGTACAACTTCAGCAACCAGTTATAGTAAGTACCTGGACAGAATATAAACATATTCTATTAAAAAACGTTTTACTTTGCTTTGAGTGAAATTTTTTTATGTCTTAAGATCATTACAAAACTCAGAACTCAGCAAACATAAAAATGACCATATGGGCAGTTTAAGGACAATTTGAAGTATAAAATTGTCAATAATATAAATTCAATCCATGGACATTTATAGAAACGTAAGGACTGGCAGCTCTCTGTTTCTTATGGTTATGCAATGTTTTTTTGTTTTTGTTTTATTTTTTAATTACTAGTACTACAAAAAGGAAAAAGTGGGAACAGGGAGAAGGGGAAGAAACAACACATAACAACACAAACACTACATCTACAAGTAGTGCATTCCCTTCATACTGCAATTATTTAGCATTAGAACTTTGTAAAATGCTGTTAGATTGGTAGATCTTATAAAATACAAACTACAATCAGGATTAGGTCTTCTTCCCCCCTCTGGGACTCGGTCGCAATTCTCTCTGAACAGCTACAGTCACTGTGCTCGTTCCCTCCTCCCCTCCCCCTTCAGGCTTGAAATCCTCTTCTTCTTGCTGGAACTCTTGATGTTTACACACAAAGTCCCTTAGCTGGTCTTCCGATGTTATCTTGTGAGCTTGATCTTTATAGCTAAACCAGATACCTTCCGGAAATAACCATTTGTATTTTATTTCACGTTTCCTCAGAAGAGCTGTAAACCTTTTATATTTAAATCTTCTTTTCCGAGCTAAAAATGGAACGTCCTTCAATATCTTAACCTTATTGCCCAGAAAGTCCAAGTCCGCATTGTATGAATTATAATAATAATAATATGTTTATTGCTTTTCCGGCCGAAGCCATAAGCCATACAAACACCAACAAAATATGAACTGTACACTTGAACATACCCAATTCACACAGACATAACTCATCATTATCACTTTAAACTATCTAAACTCATGAAGATTTTGTTTCTTTATCACCGTGGTGTATGAATTATATAGGATGGTGTCCCGAATCTTCTTAGATGAAAAGTCAATAATAATCTCGCAAGGCAGCTGACGCTTCGTTGCATATTTTGAAGAAGCCCGACGGACTTCCAAAATGGTGCTTTTTAAGTCTTCTTTAGTTGCTTTCGCGGGTATCGCCAAAAGTTACGATGCCAGATCCTTTAAATTCTCATTTTCCTCCTCCTTCACATTCTGGAGACGCAATATTGTCTGAGCACGATCCACTTGCAACCCGATCAGTTGGTTCTCCAACAACTTTAGTTCTTTGTTGCCCTCATGAGTGCTGCATCGACTTCGGGGGGTTCTTCCCGTCACGCTCTGGACCCTGACACCCTCACTGGGAGTCTTGGGGGCTAACCTTCGCAGGTCAGCCACCTGGTCAGGCTGCTCGGATGCTTCCTTCCGGACCTGCGGAGAGGAGCGTCCAACATGGCCGAGGAAACGAAACCGAATCCCATGGTTATGCAATGTTGAAGTGAACATAATTATTTAGAATTATAGCAACGTCTTTTATGTGCCAGTATTTAGATGGCATCAGACAAAATCAATTAAATTGTTACCACAACATTGTTGTTATCTGCTCCATAAATATCTTATTTTCATGCATATTTTTATTGTAATAGAAAAACACATCAAAGAAATTAAAAAGTGATAAACACAAATATTTAAGAGCAATCAATCTAATATTCTTTCTTAAATATTGGAGCAGATTCAAATTCAGAATTATAATTATCATTATGAATTATAATGTAAACATTATAAACAACATTATCTTATTTAATTATTTTCATACTAATGAATGCTAGGAACAGATGCAATCCAGAAGATGCTTAGAATAAGCACTAAAAAAAATCTGCTAACATAAAAGTTCAGTACCACAATTTGCATGTTTAAATGAGATCAATTAGGTTAATGACAGATGAAAATAAGAAATCCCTGTTTTAAATGCAAAATAATTCAAAATCATGTAGGATCATTTGCTGCCAAACTTTTATTTTCAAAGAGAATAGTGGGATCAAAGGGTTAATGTACAATCATACACTTTACCTTCTGGAGGGTTCTGGTCTAATATTGTTGGCTTATAATGAAATATTAACCAACTAGCAATAAGACCCGTTATTTGGAAAAATATAACGGGCCCTAACAGTGGTTCCCCTCTGCACCTCCCCCTGTGGTATCAGTTGAGGGAGGGCGATCAGGGAAGAGATCGGGGGCTCCCTCCTCCTCTGGTCCCTCAGCCACTGCTCCTAAGGCCCAGTGGAGGCAGTGGGAAGCCCCACCCCCTCAGCCACTGTGGGATTTTGGGAGGACCACCACTGTGCTGAGCCTTCCCACAGTGGCAGTGGGCTCCTCCGCAGCAGCGGAGCTCCTCAGGCCACAGCAGTGAATTTTCTTGGGTGCTGCCACAGTGGGCTTCTTGGGCGCCACTGCAACGGGCTCCTCAGAAGCCCCGAGGAAGTGGGAAGGCTCATCATCATGGGGCTGGGTCTTCCCATTGCTGGACTGGGTCTTCCTAGGCCAAGGAGGTGGCGGGGAGGCAAACAGTTATGCCCTGACTTGCTTCTTATCCACATACTCACTTCTCTTCACGTACTGCACCTGCGCGGGGATAAGAAGTGAGTAATCGGCAACACTTTTTGTCTTTTTATCTCTTAGGATATTATTTTTTTTCTAACATCCTTTGTATAAAAGTATTATAAAATGGTTCTCAGATTACAAATGATGGCAGTGTGTCTGTATCACATATAGGCTGGCATCTAAGGGGGAATGGGACGCGGGAGTGGCAGGGAAGTGGATTACACCTCTCTAGGAACTGCCAGAAATGCTATGATAAAACCATAGAGTTTCTGGTGATTCCTTTTGCAGATTGACGCCACTTCCCAGAAGACATGTCACGTCATCACCTGGAAGTGACTTATTTTACATTTTTTTACATATCTGCCACAGGAGCTGTGGCAGGAAACAGAGCTGGAATTCCCTACCCCCAGTGGGAAACTAGCAAGCTAAGTCATGTATAAACAATATATATAATACTGCCAAATAAAGCAGTAAGATATTTCATAAGCAAATATGTACTGAATGTAATGAAATGAGAAGGACAGATTCATGAGAGATTCACATGACCACTGTAGGAATTATTTTCAGTCTGTGATGACACTTCCATCATTACACATTGAAAATATTCATGCTGAAATTGTCATTTACAAGTGCCACCATGGGTTTAATGTATTTCAGTTTTTTTAAAACAGTTTGCACTTATATTAGCATTATTGTTTACATTCCAGTCTCTTCAAAGGAGCTTTTAAACATGGTGTCTGTAATAACTGATCTTATTGGGGACTGAGCCAAACATTCAGCAAGACATCTTTTTGAACTTCACCACTACCAACTGCTGGTAGAGTACCATTTTACTAAATGTCCTCCAAAAAATTTTCAGCTTCTTATATATGGAAACTATACACTGGGAAGAAATTATCTGATCCTGTTCTTTTCCTGATATGCTGTTTTTCCCATGTGCAAAGTGCTTAGATGCAAGAACATTCAAAACTGCATTTCCTCAACTGGTCTCAGCTTTTAAGGTGAATGCTTTCTTACTTATTAATATCTAGTATATTTGTTAAAGGGTAGATATTTCTGTAATAGATTTTATCTCTTCCTCACCCTTTTCTGGTTTATAGTCCCTTATAGCCTATTGGGGCATAGTCATTATGCCAGCCTATCTGGGAGCATATCTGGACTCAGCACCCCCACCCCACTCCAAGGGCTCCCTGTCATCCAAGGACTTGCTGCACCTGTGCTCCACTCACACAAAACAGCAAATTAAGTAGGGTGCAAGTAAGGGATATGCCAACAGTTGAAGCCAACTGCTCATTGAAGCTTCCGGGGCAGAGGGAGTATGCAGCCCAGGTGTGGAGTGACCAAGTGGCCCACACAGGAGGAAGTGGGGGCAAGCAAAGGCCAAGTGGATGGCTGAAGCCGAGGGAGCCCCAGGAGAGGGACAACAAGACAGCAGATGGTGACTGGGTGCAGAGATCCCAACCCCCAGACATATCCCCCAAAGTGGCTGTCATTCCTCTCACACCCAAAGCCAATTAAGGGAGATCTGCTTTTAAGGTCATGCAGTAAACTTACATCTGTTCCTATCAGAAAATTATTACAGGAAAAATCTAGAAGACAGATACCATAAAAATATGGAATGATAGTAAAATAGATTTGTATTTGGATAATAAATGTATTTAGTATAAAAAGCTCTTATTCAGGAGGCATGTAGTACCAAGTGATGAAAAGTGTTTCTTGCTCTTATTTCTAAATTCTTTCAGAGTTGTCTGTGTTTAAGCGACATAAAAAAGCAATATAATAAATCTTTAATGTTCAAGAGTCATTCAATCATAAAGTAATCTACATATAACATTTTTGCTTTATAATGCATATAAAATGGTGAAAACCAAATTAGATCCATGTTGGATTAAACCGTACTAATTTGTTCTGTAACAACATTAAAAAAACCTGCTGATAGACTATACTAAAATTAAATATATATATAAATGGAATGGAACATGAGTTCAACAAGCCAAAGCTAGAGAAGGTGCAATCTAGGATATGAAATGCTACTAAAAATAATCTTTAAAATCTCATGCACAAATAATCACTGCGATAGTATGTGCTTGAGTCTGTCTCACTTTTTCTGTAAGCCCACCTGCAGATTCTGCAAATGCAGAAAGGTTCTCTTGCCCCAGAAGACATTTATATTTGTTGAGTGTTCCATAGCACATCATGTTCTGTCATTTAGGCTTGCTACTATAATTAGGCATTATGTCTTAATAAAGGAAGTTTAAATATGATAGACATAATATCTGAATAGCCAAAGCACAGAAATTGTGGCTTGATGTGGATTTGCTATCCATACTTTGTCAATACATTTACACCAGTGCACCAATTACAAGGATACTGCACCATTGTAATGGGGTCAGATGGAAATCAAAGGGAGGCAAATGGCTTTTGCTGGTGGTTCCCTAAGACATTCTCCCAATCTTTCTGACCAACCAGACTTCTCTCTTTGTGCCACATACTGTCCATCTCCATGCTCCAAACATGAAGAGTGTATTATTACATCTCTTGTTTGCAACCAACTATCCTTTCCGGCAATATGCTTCTGCTTTCAGAAAGTCGTCATACAATATCATACACTAGACTGGAGTGGAGCCTGCTAATTTTGCTGACATTGTCAGGACCAGTGTGGAGCTGTGTAGCAATCCAGTCAGCAACCAGATGCATAGTTTTTCAAGTTGCCTATATGTTAAAGGACAAGAAAACAAAATCATAGTCAATCAGACTGGAGAACTTGGTCAAGTACTTGGTTGCCAATTGTGCTTTGGAAGTCCTGCAATTCCAATTCTGAAATAAGGCCATTTTTAACTTTTGCTCATAGGAGGCTTGGTAAAGCAAGTTATAACTAAATCTGATGGCACAAGATCGATATTCTAAAGAACATGCTTTAACTAGGAATGAAAATAAAAATCAATTGGATGTAGGGAAAAAACAATAAACTTCTGTGATAAATTAGGGCTCTTCCTGAAGAACAAGAGAGATGTCACACCTAGCATACAGTGAAGGTTGGTATCTCGCACAGAGATCCCATTCCACCGGTGGAGGCGGAGGATACCTCATTTTCACTTTCCACCTCCCGCCACCAGTCATCTGGCCGGTGGAGAAGAAGGGCATGGGAATGGGCCTCCTGGACGCGCGCCTGAGGGCAGCGTGATGACATCACTCCCGGGAGTGAGGTCATTGTGCCGTCCCAAGAGCGCACACGTGCTTTGCAGTGGGCATATGTGGGCCCCAAACATGCCGGATTGGGCCCGTTTGAGACCCAGATTGGCCCACTGTGAAGTGCGCATGTGCTCCAGCACATGGAAGTGATATCACCCAAAGTGACATCGTTGCATGTGCACAGGGCTGTGCGCACATGCTGTGGCCACAAGAAAGATAAGCGCCAGGTCCCCAGCCTCCTGCCGGGATGGCAAGGGGATCTGGCAATCCTAATCTCACAGCTATATTGATGAAATAGGCCAGGCAATAATATGTCACCAACTGTACAAATGGCAGCTCTTGCCTCAAAATTTATATATTAGACCTTGTATAGAAACCCAGTAGCTTAAATGCTGCAGCTGAAGCTCTGCTGCCACCAGGCTCTGGTTCTGAAAAAAAGACAGGAAAAAAATGCCAGTTAATCTTTAGTCCTCCCTTCTGGACTGCTCTATTAAACAGCAATTCTTATTCCTTTATAAAAATGCCCTCCTGAACACTTCTGTTGGCACAATCTGTAGAATGATAGGAAGAGGATGGCAATGGTGGCACTCAATCATTGCTGGTGTTCAATGCCTGCCTTCCCTGACTGCCTTCCCCTTTCCCTCCTAGCAGTAAGGATTAACTGGAACTGGTGGGGGCAGAGTAAAGGGAGGACAGTGACTAAAGCCCAAACACTTATGGCTGTCTGTATTTTTCTTCTCCTGCTGCCTTTGTCTTTTCCCTTCTTGCAGTCTCCACTCTGCCAAAGCATCTTGGGGGCTGCTCGGCAACTTCCAACATGATAGCTTAGTTCTTGTGATATACCCTCTCTCTCTCTCTCTCTCTCTCTCTCTCTCTCAAGCTTCTGGCTGTTAAATCCCTGCAACCAGTTTTTCCAATTTTTAGATTTTTCCAAGTCTAAAATTTAGATTCATCGTTGCTTTTGTTCACTTCCTTAGTTTAGCTTGGTTTTGCTTATTCAACATTAATTCCATACCTTCAGTCTGAAAAGGCCTATCATATCTAACCCTTTTAAGAGTTAAAGCAGGATATATTTTAAAAAATCCTGTAGAATCAAGCTTTGACACTCAGGGGCTCAGAAGGAGAAACAGCAGGTGCATATTTAAGCATTCTCAGAACTTTCAATCAAGCATTTAAAGAGCTGAACACAAAGGGATTAAGGATATTAGCTTTCTTGAATGTACCTAATCGAATTCCACAATTCATATTATTTCTTAGAACTAAATAAAGCTTTTTCTAATGAGCATTCATGCCATGTAATAATAAAACTTTTCTTGAGAGAGGGGAGAGACAAAAAAAATGTAGCAAAACAAGAATATTTTTGAACTGTATTCCTCTCAGTATAAATGTTATGCCTACAAGATGTGCTTGGTCTACATCATTATTGATTTGAATATATATTTTTAAATTGAGTTGGCCACTGTGCGATAATCAAATATTATTGCTGCCCCACATTTCCCCAAAATAAATGTGTTTCAGCTAGTTAAGGCTGTCAGCTCTGGGGTTTTTCCTGGGGCATTAAAGGAAGCCATGGTGAAGCCTCTCCTGAAAAAAACAACTTTGGATCCCACCTACCCGTCCAGTTACCACTCAGTCTCGAATCTCCCATTTCTGGGTAAGGTGATTGAATGAGCAGTGATGGGGCAGCTGCAAGCTTTCTTGGAAGTTGCATCGGTCCTGGACCCATTCCAGTCTGGCTTCTGCCCAGGCCATGGGACTGAGACAGTGTTGGTTGCCCTCACAGATGATCTCCGTAGACATCTGGATTGAGGTGGGTTGGTGCTGCTGGTGTTACTGGATCTTTCAGCAGCATTCAACATGGTTGACTATGAATTATTGACCCACCACATTGCTAATGTGGGGATACGAGGGACTGCCTTAAAGTGGCTTGTCTCTTTTCTCCACGGTCGGCGACAGAGGGTGGCACTAGGGGAGAGGGTGTCTGCACGCCAACCATTAGTATGTGGCGTCTCCCAGGGGGCAATTCTATCCCCATTGTTGTTCAATCAGTATATGCGCCCCCTCACCCAGCTGGCACGGAGTTTCGGACTGGGTTGTCACCAGTACGCTGATGACACCCAGTTGTGTCTGTTGTTGAATGGCCAGCCTGGCTTGGCTCCAGAAGCCCTGATTAAAGCTTTGGACGCTGTGTCTGGTTGGGTGAAGCAGAGCAGACTGAAGTTAAATCCCATGAAGACGGAGGTCCTGTACTTATGTCATGGGACGTTGGAGGGGGGGATTCAGCTTCTGGCCTTCGATGGGGCACCACTTGTACCCGTTTTGCCGGTCAGAAGTCTTGGCGTGATGCTGGACTCCTCTTTATCAATGGAGGCCCAAGTCGTGACTGTTGCCCGGTCTGCTTTTTTCCATCTTCGGCAGGCCAGGCAGCTTGCTCCCTATCTCTCAATGACCTGGAAACAGTGATCCATGCAATGGTCATCTCCAGATTGGATTACTGTAACTCGCTTGACACAGGGCTTCCCTTGAGTCTGACCCAGAAATTACAGCAGGTCCAGAACGCTGCTACACATGTCCTGATGGGTATTCCTTTCAGGACACATGTAACTCCAGTTCTGCAGGAGCTACATTGGCTTCCCGTGGAGTTCTGGATTAGGTTCAGGGTTTCTGTATTCACCTATAAAGCCCTAAACAGACTGGGACCAGCATACCTGAGAGACCGTCTTCCCATATACTCCCCGGAGGGTGCTGAGATCAGCCGGTAAGCACCTACTGGTGGTCTCTGGCCCCAGGGAGTCTCGATTGGCCTCAAACAATGGTGGAACTCTCTGTCTGAGGACACCCAGGCCTGCCAAGATCTTGTCTCCTTCAGGCGAGCCTGTAAGACAGAGATGTTCCACCAGGTGTATGGTTGAGGCCATCAGGGTTTCCACCAAATGAGCCTCTCTCCCGGTCTCCTCTATGTCTGTAGGGGGTATTGACCATCTACCCCCTATATATGAGCGACCATGCATGGTTAAGCTGCACCTCCACCTCCGTCAAATGTTATATGGTTTTTATATGGTAAGCAGGTGTTTTATTAGAAAGCTGTGTTAATTGATTATGATTTTATCTTGTATATTTTATCTTTTGTGACCTGCCCTGGGCCCGCTTGTGGGGAGGGCAGGATATAAATATAATAAATCAGCATCATCATCATTCAGTGCCATCCTATGTAGGTTTCTCAATCTCTTGGTCAGGTCAGGGGATCCCCTACCCCCCAGGTTCCATTGCTCACCCTCGAACCTAGTGGCATCTAGGGGGGATCTGGAAGTGACAGAAGGTAGCTGTCAGAATTGCCAGAAACTCCTATTGTTTCTGGCAATTCCTAGAGCTACCCACTGTCACTTCCAGCACCCTATGTTCCCGCTCCCAATCCTTCCTCCAAGTTCCAGGTATTACCTGGCAACCCTAATCCTAAACAGAATTATATCCTTCTGGGGGTTGGGGGTTGGGGACATTTAAAGGGTCCTCCTGCTTTAAATGGGCCCTTTAAACTTCAGCTGTCAGGTGGGGAATCCCCCCTGCCTGCCAGCTGAAGTTTAAAGGGACCTGCTGCTTGGAAGAGTCAGGGAAAGGGCCCTTTAAACTTTTCACAGCCAAATGTATTTTCTTTAAGCTGGACTATTAGATATAAAGACCTTCTAGATGATAAAGGAATATTAAAAACAAAAGAGGAAATACAGAGACAAGGCGTTAATTTAGATTGGTGGTCAAGGGCCCAGATTGAGTCCAAATACAATAAATATAAAAAATTGGGAGGCTTTCATGTAGAACAAAATGCTTTTGAAAAACTGCTATGTGATTCTGATGAGAAACTGATAAAAAATTATGTATTTTTAATGCAGATGAAGAAAAAAAATGAGGGGGTAGAAGAATATAAGACTAAATGAACACAAAATTTAGGTTATAGCATTGATTCGATGCAATGGAATAAGATATGGAAAGTGAATGTTAAAATAACGAAGTCAGTTGCATTTAAAGAGAATTTGTATAAGATATTTTATAGATGGTACAACTCCAGATAGACTTGCCAAAATGTATAAAAATATGTCAAATAATTGCTGGAAATGTGGGAAACATACAGGAACATTTTATCATATGTGGTGGACTTGCAAAGAGGTACATACATTTTGGACAATGGTGCATAAATTATTACAAATAATCTTAGAGGTTACAAACCTTTAAACCTGAGATATTTTTGTTAAACTGTACACCAGAAGACCTGGATAAAGACCAGAAATATTTCATAATACATAGAGTAACAGCGGCAAGAATTATACTAGCATTTTATTGGAAATGACCAATAATACCTCAGCAGGAAGAATTAATAGCGAAGATAATGGAAAATGCGGAAATGGACAAATTAACCTCATTAATGAAAGGACAAATGGAAGAAGAATTTGCTGCCCCATGGATCCCTTTTTACAACTGGATGAAAAACAAATATAAAGACCTGAATGTAGTAACCATATGAAGGCAGTATTGTAACTTGCTACTAGTAATCACAGTTGAATGATCGGTAGTGTGAAATGTGTGGATAAGTAGAATGCTGATTCAAGCAGACTTTATGACTTTTCTATTATGTCTCCTTTTCCTACCCCCCTTTCCCCTATCCCCATTATTATGAGAAAATCAATAAAATATCTAATTAAAAAAAATAAACTTGGCTTCCGTAACCCAGATGCTTCAAGGAAGCTTTGATTTGGGATTTCTGAATCAGGGCCAGCATGCTTTACAGGTCGGGTCTGATTCAGGTATTTTACTCGGATCAGAAACCCGAAGTGCATACCCCTACCAGCCAACTTCCATTTTGGTTATATCTATTACCAGGGCTTTTTTTCCTGTCAGAATGCTCTGGAACAGCATTCCAGCAGTTCTTAAAAGTGCCCCCCCCATGTTACTGGCGATGTTGGGCTGAAACAGGCTCGAAATGGCCAGGATCAGGCCCTAAAAGGCCTGGAACGGGCCACTGCCAGGCAAGCAGCCCAATCCCGTCTGCTTTGGGCCCAAATTAGGCCCAAGGGCCCAAAATGGCTGAAACGGGCCTAAAACAACCAGGATTGGGCTCAAGTCAGCCTGGGGCAGGGAGGCGAGTGGACTTGAATAGTGAGCACGCTCCCAGGGAGTGGCCACACCCTGCATGACGACATCACTTCCCGGAAGTGATGTCATCGCACAGTCCCAGGAGCATGCATGTGCTTTGCGGGAGGTGGAAGGTGAAAAAAGCCCTATCTGTAACAGAAACAAAGCCTAGGGGACCACAGAAGTCATTAGAATCCAAATCCTAACAGTGCACCCCTGAACGCAGCAGGGGTAGTACTGCAACCATTTTTCCAACTAGTCCTAGTCCAGAGACTGGCCTTGGGCCTTACTGGATTGTACCAGAGAGTCAGCTGCACTGAACCTCCACAGAAAGTTGCAAAGGTAGTTATGCCAAACCAGCCTGGGCACTGGTTTAGGTTGCAACTAGGAACCAAAGAAACACCACATTTATGAAGAATTTTATTAAAATGTGCATTAAAAGGTTATGTTTTGAAATGTGTGCAGTGGGATAGGTAAAATAATAAAGAGATAACTAAAACTTAACACTATACATAACAGAGTCTGATGTCATTTTAAGCCATGAAGGTAACTTGTAGGTGTAACACAGCATTCTTGATCAGCATCAAAATCCAAGGCGTTAAATCAAAATTATAATCCTGAAGGGCCTCAAGGAGAACCCCAAAGCAGAGACAGAGCAAAGGCTGAAGGCTACATAGGCAAACATGGTTTCCTAATTTTTGTCCAATTGCATAGCAACCTGGGGAGATCTTAACAAATAAGTGCCTGCATTGCTTTGAGTACATACCACAGCTAAGCTTAATTAGGTGAGACACTTTGGTTTTGCCTCCCCCTAACCTTGGAGACTTCAGTAACAGTGCCTGAGCTGGAAAACTGTGGAGTCACCCACACTCTTGCAATGCTTGCTCATAATTCTTACAAACTCTGGTCAAACAGGCCTAACTCTTCTGTCCAAATGAGTCAATTTCTTTACAATATTCCCCTCCTTCCCCGGGGGTGGAGCCTTCGACAATACATCGACAATACTTCCCCTCCTTCCTTGGTACTGAAACCAGCTTCTGTTTTTTCTGTCTTCCTTTCAAGTTAGTAAACTTTTCCGGGCATTACCCTAACAAAGACAAGGAAGCCATCAAAGGAGTTAAATAGCACTTTGCCCAGTATGTAGCTATTAGATCAATAACGAAGGCTTCTTGGTGTGGCTTTAGCCACATAAGAACCTGTTGTATTAGAATTTTTTTTCTAAATCACTGCCTTGTTCTGTTCCCCAATTCTTTTGCTATGAGACATCTGTTGTGTTTGTAGGCTCCAAATCCTTTTGTCTTCCACTGTTGAGGCCATGAGGCGGGGGCCGTGGGCACTGCGGGGCCAGAGGGGGTGCTGGAGGGGGCCCCGGGGGTGGAGGCGCACATCCTGCGCCACCGCCGGCCAGCCCTGTGCCGCCGCCGCCCGCCCCCAGGTGGGTGCAGCAGATACGGGCCAGGAACGACAGGCAGCCGGGGCAGTGCACAGCGCGCGGGCAGCCTCCTCGCTCCGCCCCAGCCACCCACCGGTGGCACTGCGTGATGATATCATCACGTGATGACGTCATCACATGATGACATCATCACGCAGTCCGGGGCCCGAGGCTGGCCTCCAGCGCCAGCAACCCTGGCGCCAAGGCTGGGTCCCTTCTATCCCCAGATCTCGCCATACCCAGGTACCTGTCAGGGTTGAAGTGTTTGTATGTAACCAAAGAGACTCCATATTAATTCATTCAGTATTCTAAGTGCTTTGTTCACAGGTGCCAAGATGTTCCCAGCAGCTATCTCACGGAAGAGGATTGTTTTGGCTATCGCTTCTCCAGCCTTGGGAAACTTTCGCTTTCTCAGCTTCAAAGGGATTGTTTTGAGAACTATGGGGGGAGGTTGGGCCTGCTGGGTTCTGATACTTTGTAACTCATGCTTTGCCTGTCATTCGTAACAATACACGTGTACCAGCCTGGATATTGTATCTGGGCCCGTGGACTATAATGAATTCTTTCTTCAGTAAACTTTTGAAAACAACGGGCTTTTGTCTGATTGTAGAAGGTAGTCTGGATTAAGGACATTATCTAGCTACAGTTCTGACAGTACCATCCCTAGATCTTCAGGAATTTCTCAACCTAGCCCTAGAAATATGTGAAATATATGCCTAAGTCATTGTAGAAAGTGACAACATAGTTAAAACATAAAAATACACATTTATTTATGTGAAAGACTCAGTGTCTTTGAATTCTGATGACTTAAGAACTGCCTGATACTTTTTATTTTATAAGTATTTTTGAATGTGGTAACCTTTTGTGCTATTATTTAATTATGAAACTGTGTTGAGAATATAATATGTAAGCAACAGTATTACATTAGGGACCTTTATGGCATATATTACCTGAGGTGGGGGAAGGGGAGATCCTTGGCAGGTTTAAACCAGATAAAGCTGCTTGAATCAGATTTTCGAATGGAATCTGACAGAAAAGTGAAGGGGTGGTTGCAGTGCATCCAGATTTTCCTTGTATGATCCAATAGTCATATCAGTCTAAAAAACATTCTCTTTAAACATAGTCAGGGGAGACCATAGACATTTATGCTACAGACCTCTCTTAATAATGCTGGGTCATGTGAATTTGAACAGGAACTGATGGGCTAATTAGACACTGTTTTTTTGTAGTTTAACTGGTAATCAGGTCAGAGCAAGGTTATTGCAAGAAATGGACTTTGCTGTAATGAATAGTGATTATTCACAGCGCTAATGAAAGCTGTGCTACCCAAATGAAAGTGTTAACAAGCCATGAAAGAATAGAACTACTCCTAATTAAAAATGAATATCCAATGCAAAATACCAATAGAAGAAGAATTGTGGACACCAGATTTGTACAATAAAAAAATGTGCAACAGACGTGGATGAAAATGAGTGCTAGGTTGAGTGGTTGTATTGCAGGAGTATAGGCAATGCCTTAACTTTCCAAGTTTTGAAAAGACATGTGTTGTAGAATAATTAAGGTTTAATGGTCTAACTTGTGCCTTAGAACTAAATCAGCTGTAGGAAATCCATAGTTATTTTAAGAACTACTGGGCTCAATCTGATTAACATGATATGCTCATAACAGCTAAGATTGATGATAACCTTTTTTTTCAATTCCAAAAAAAAAAGAAGTGTGTTGGAAAAATGCTAAGAATATATCTAGATATATGAGACTAGATGAGAAAGTTTAGTTTATTCTCTTGAGTAAACTAGCCTGACAAATGAGAAATGTGAAGATTTACAGAGAGATTTTGTATTTTATGTACTTCATGCATGTGTGACACTTGATTATCCCTATATACTAACGGTAAGCAATGGCACTTCCAAAACTAACAAATAGAAAATCAGTAAATATAATAAAAATATAGCAAAATCTATACAGACATCTTAACTACAGATATTAAATATCAATCCAATATGTAAAACTAGCATTGATGTAATTCATAATCTTGCTGTTTGATTTGTTAATAGTTTGTTGCACTGAATCCTTGTGGGCACCTTTCTCTTCCTCCAATGACATCAGTTTATCTCCCTTCATTCCTAGAATTAACAATGGTTCAGTGCAATATTTGAAGTGGCATAACTATACTTACTGTCAATGAAAATATTGGTATCTATAGTTACGTTTATTTAAATATCACAACAAACCATAGTTAATGCCAACTAGAGAAGGGAAGGAGGACTGCCTGAGTTTGATGAAGGAGGATGAAGGAGTCATTACAAGCCCTTCATTAAGGGGTGTGACAGTTTCTCATGGACACCTAGTAATAAATTGGAATTTTCATTGCATAATTCTTATCATGATTCACTGGTTTAATCCAAGATAAAGTCCACCTGTACCTCAAGTTGAATAGATCTTGGGAGTATAGGGGGCTCTGGGGGTGAGAGGCTCAATCTTGACTTGTTGTCCAGCACAGTCCTCACTTCATTGTAGACCAAAATACCAACCTAGTCTTTTTTTCCCCTTCAAATTCAAAAACAACTATGAGAAATTGTGGATACAAATAGAGAGAGACTTGATAAAATGGAATAAATTGAATTTATCATGGTTGGGAAGAATAGCAGCAGTAAAGATGAATGTTTTACCGCGTGTGATGTTCTTGTTGCAAACAATTCCAATTATTCGAGATTCAAAACAATTTGACAAATGGCAAAGGAAAATCTCAGACTTTGTGTGGGCAGGCAAGAAACCACGTGTGAAAATGAAAGTTTTACAGGATGCGAAGGAAAGAGGTGGCTTGCAACTGCCCAATATAAGACTATATTATGAAGCAATATGTCCGGTATGGCTAAAAGATTGGATAACGTTAAAAAAACGTAAATTGCTGGCCTTGGAGGGACATAAAAAAAATATTTGGATGGCATGCATACATGTGGTATGATAAAGTAAAAGCGGATTTGATGTTCTTGCACCATTACATTCGGAGAAGCCTCTTCACAGTCTGGAAAAAATACAAGGTTTATATGGAAGATGGAATTCCTTCATGGGTGGTTCCGTATGAAGTAATAGATCCGAGAACTGTCGATAATGAGCAGCAATGTCTAACCTACAAGGAGATAACACAAGTACAACATTCAATGCTAAGAATAAAAACAGAAGAAGAGTTGTCTCCTTGTTATGGATGGTTTCAATAGAGACAGATCAGAGATCTTTATAACTCGGACTGCTTAAAAGGAGGTATAAGAATGGAAAATTCTGAACTAGAAGAAGTGATGCTACAAGAAGGCAAGAAAGAAATATCTAAGATTTATAAATTACTTCTGAAATGGCATACGGAGGATGAAACAGTTAAAATCCAGATGGTGAAGTGGGCAATAAACTTTCACAAAGAAATAACAATGGAGGCGTGGGAACACCTGTGGAAAAATACAATGAAGATTTTAACTTGTACAAATATTAAAGAGAATGTATATAAAATGATTTACAGATGGTACTTAACACCAAAGAAAATAGCACTAGGGAATACCAATATGTCAGACAAATGCTGGAAATGCAAAAAGCATGAAGGATCACTGTATCATATGTGGTGGACTTGTGAGGTAGCCAAGCAATACTGGGGAGAAATAATTGAAGTAATCAATGAGATTTTACAAATCCAAATAAATAAGAACCCAGAATTGTTGCTACTAAATTTGGGAATGGAAGTTGTTCCAATGCAGTATAGAACATTGTTATTCTATATGACTGCAGCAGCAAGACTTTTATATGCGCAGAAGTGGAAAGTACAAGAAATACCAACCATAGAAGACTGGATTTATAAATTGCTGTACATGGCAGAAATGGACAAAATGACAAGGAAACTTAAAGATCTTGACCTAGGACAATATATTGCTGATTGGGGGAAACTGAAACAATACTTAGAGAAAAAATGGGATGTGAAAGGAGAACGGTGGCAGTTTGAGAATTTAAGAAGTGTGATGTTGTAAATAGAAGAGAGAAGTGACTTTACCATCAAGGGGGAAATTTAATTATTACAATCTAAGCTAGTATTATGTTTAAGAAAATCTGATTTAGAACATACAGTTTAACAAAGGAAGAGTAAAATGGATATATTAGAGGATGTATACTATATATTATATACAACGTACTATGGTGTATGGTGTTAGTACATCATACATTATACTATATTGGGCTGTCTTGTTATGTTATATTATAATGTATGCTATGCTATATTGTATGGTATAGTATACAAAAAAGAATATTATATTGATAGTATATTTGATAGAGTATATGTATAAAAGAACTAGAATATGCTTAGAGTAAGAGATATTATGATATATGTGTTGTAGAAAAATACAAGTGAAATAGAGCTAAGTAATAAGAGGGGGTAAGGGTTGAAAAGCTGTTGGAAGTCAATAGGGAGGGGGGAGGAAAAGGGTGGGGATTAGAATAAATGAGATATAAGGGGAATGTATGTATTAAATTGGAAATTTAAACTCACCAATAAAAATTTAAAAAAACAAAAACAAAATACCAACCTAGTCAACTTAGGGAAAACAGGGAATGAGCAAAGTCAGTGAAACCAGCATTTGAACCAGTTAAACCAGGATTTGAATGACTGATTGCAAACTGACTGCAAACTCTAATTTCACAAATTAATCATAGTTCAAATGACTGTGGTAAAATAAATGGCCATAGTGCAGTTCAGAAGTAATAGTGATAAGACAATTAGCTAATCCCTATCATTATATTTGTAAACGCTTCTATAGCAATTGCTATTTGTTAAGCTTTTTAACACTTCTTTTTTTGTACGTTTATTTCAGACTAACTAATCCAAGAATCTAATCCACTGCTCATAATCATTTATTCCATTAATGTTAATATTTTCTCACCATTGTAACGGAAACAAAATATTAAGTCATGATTAATCATATTTTAAATTATTTCTGATACAGTAAATTAGTTTGGTGTTTTTCTCCTTACCTACCTTCCCTTATTAGATATAAATAAAAATTCATAACTGAAATACGCAATTGTTAAATAACACACAATGACTTTAGAAAAAAATTAAGCTTTTATATCCATTTCTACGTTGTTTAGAAAAGACTCTGTTTATTTTTATTTTACTCCTTCTTCAATTGTCAATCACCTTAAAATACATCTAAAGCTGTGCATTTCTATTGAAGCCTAGGTAGCATGATGATGTTTCTAAATGGTTGGATCGAGCTGAGCTTTATGAATGGCCATACATTGTTTTCCTACAAAGGGAATGGATGGGGAAGATCTCAGGTGGAAAGGGAGTAGTGGGGAGAAGATTAATTTCTCACTGTTTGAGTTTCAGTCAAAAAACATCAAACTTTACCAAAAATCTATTGAACATTGAACATCTGTATCTATTGAACATTGAACAATTCTGTATTGAATTGTTGAGTACTGAACTCCTTGTTTGATATTTTGAATACTAACTTGATTATTTTGCATATATTTTACACAATATGAATTTGATAGTGAAATCATATCTTGGGGGAGGCACAGGGATGGCACTGTACATAAGAGACAATGTTGTGTGTCTCTCTCTCTGTCAGTATCCTGAAAAATGAGCTGATGCCCTGGGCTGAAGACAGGAGAATCTCAGCACAATTCTAGAGGCTGGCAGAACGAGCCCACCTAGAAACAAACTCGCTGGGCAGGGGCTCTCCACATGAGAGTTATACCCACCATATGGTTCCTTTGGATAGAAGCTGGGCCATTCAGCATCAGTGCCAGTTGCTGTCATTACCACACGATTTTCCTCAAGTGCTTGCACACTCCTGTATTAGCAAATAGCAGCTATTCATTTGTATATGAAAAAGGAGAGCACAGTGATAATTTGGGTAGGAGAGAAATCTGACAGAGATATGCATGAACCAGATTTGCTCCTTTTCACTTTTTGTCTCAGATTGCTGCATAGAACTCAGTAGGAAACCTTAGCCTTGTCCTTTTATCTGTGTTCTTTCTGTATTCAGTTTCTTGGTGTGATGTTATACCAAAGTATGATGCACAGCATGATGAAAGTTGCTTTTGTATTCAAAGTTAATTCTATGAAAACATAAAAAATATCTTAAATTTATCTGAGATTGACTCGTATCCAGTGAGCCATGAAAGGTACAAAGTTCTGCTACTCCCCTCCTGCTGCAACTTCACATAGTCCCCCTGAAATTGTATTCTTCAGGGTCAGGAATTCTCACAGACAACATGGGAAATAACACTGGAGCCAGCAGTGGAAGGGGTGAATTGACACCAATTGACCTTTCCCTGCCAAGCCAATAGAACAGCTCACCCTGTCAATTTTACCTGATAATTGTATAGCTTTGTTTTTCTTTCTTAAATACTAAATATCAGTCCATGGTGGGAAGTATTTTTAAAAGGCATTTACCCTATAATTCCTGTAGGAAATGATTTTTTAAGGTAGTCTATTATGATTTCAGATTATGGCAAAAATATACATATTCAAATGTACTCTTAATGCATTCATTTTTATAATAGCGGTCATACTCTTTTACGAAGACACAATATTCATTTTCAGCAAATTCTTTTTTTTTAATTTTGCTTTCCAATTCAAATTTGTGTAGCATAGCACTCCAGTTCTCATAGTTATTTATGGACATCTTTATTTCTTACTTCTACTGCCATGAGCACTCAGAACTAGGGGTGTGCATCCCGAAAAGATTTGGGTTTCCTGCTTCGGGTTTACCCGAAGCGGGGGAAAAATGTGGAAATACCATAATTCCAAAGCTGCAAGCCACTTCGGAATTATGGTATTTACTCGCTTCAGTATGCTCCGTAAATATTTGGAGCATACTGAAGTAAGGGGGAGTAACTCCCCCACTCCACCTCCCACCCCCTGGGGCAACTCCTCCACCCCCACCCCCCACGGCAATGTCTCCACCCCCCCACCCACTTACCTGGCCGGAGGGAGAGGGGAGGGTGATCAGCTGGGCAGCGGCAGCATGTACGAGGCTGCGACAGCCTGGAGCCAGCTCCTTTGCCACTGCACCGCCGCCTCTGAGCCTGCAAAGCATTGAGGAAGGCCGGACGCACCTCCTCTGGCCCTTCTTGCCCCTCAAATGGCTGGCACGGCGACCCTTTGAGGGGCAGGAAGGGCTTTCTCCACCTCCTCTGCCGCTCGGCGGCCCTGGGGGCAGTGGGGAAGGCTGGAGCCACCTCCTCAGGCCCGTCCTGCCCCTCGAATGGCCGGCACAGCAGGCAGCGGGGATGGCCGGAGCCACCGCTGCCGCTGATGCTGCCAAGGTAAGTGGGGGTGGGTGGGGCTGGGGGGCTGGGGCTGGGGTGATGTTTAAAGGGCCCTGCCACTTGCAAGCAGTGGTGGGGCCCTTTAAATGCACCTTTAAGTAAAATCTGAATTGCTTTACTCATTTGCATACTACAAACTCTTGTTATCAAGTTTTAATTTAATGCAGCAAATGTTTTTTTTTTTCCAGATATACCATCAGTTAAAATAATACCTTCCACATCATGGCCAGTAGAAGGACAATCTATAACTTTGATTTGTGAATCCAAAGGAAAGCCACTGTAAGTGATTTAACAAGCAATATGTTTTTTGCTATTTTCTTTATTCTCTTTTGATTGCAGTATCTCATTGCAAATTTCTGCTGGTTTTTTTTCCCTCTTGTCCTGGGGTGTAAAGTGATCTTTGTTACAGAAAAGCCCTTGAAGCATGTCTTCATTAAGTGCCTATGGAAGACTGGTCTTTTACTTTGTCATTTATTTTAGTTTTGGGAAAGCATTCCTGCTGTGTATTTTTAAAAAGTAAGCTATTTCAACGTGAAAGGATGGCAGGCTTATTTGCTGTTCCATATCATCAGTCTGATGATGGGTACATATTCTTAAAGCTTCTTATTTGATGAAAAACTTCTAAAATCAACACCTTTTTTAATACCAAAATGTTTAACTCTCTGCCTGGTTTGGTTGTCATTTACATGGTAATTGGAAATTTAATGATATATGCAAATTACCTTTTCAAGTATCTGACTTTTAAAAATAGCTTAAAGGTAATGAAGATGTATATTTTTAAGACTGACCAGAAATTTATTTACTTATTCCTGTACAAACCTTAAGGTGACCCTGCACTTTTAAAGATTACATTGGATCTGTCATTTGAGAAGAGAATTCAAAACACTCCGTTTCCTATTATATTAATAACAGTCAACTGTAACACTTTCAGATGGTAAATTTGGCATTTTATTTTGAGATGTTGAGATAACTGATGTAGGTTACAAATTCAAGTAGCCATAAGGAACTTGCATCCCTTATGGCATGGTTCTGTTTTTGTTTATGAAGTTAAGAATGAGTGCAATTTGTACATTTGTAGTATGCAAACCAATATATCTGTCATGATATTACAAGCTAATTTATCTACTTCTTTTGTAGTATAGGTCACTAAATTTATCTATTTTTATTGTATTTATTATTGCCTGTGATCCACTCTGAGCCCACTTGCAGGGAGAGCAGAATATAAATTGAATAAAATAAATAAATAAAAATAAATAAAGACAAATAACAAAAATATATCCTATTTCAAATATACAGGTCCTGCATGGACAATGTTTTGAGGCATGAACCTTTCTCTGGCACATTATTTCTTCTGGTATTTGAAAGTTAGTGTACGCTAGAGATGGGCACGAACTGCATTACGAACTTCAAAAACCTATGAAATTGGCGATCGCACGATCGTGATCCGGTGGTTCGTGATTGTCCACAGCAAACAAACCAGCGTTCGGGAGAGGCCTGGTTCGGTGCATTCGGCCACGGTTTGGGAAGCCAGACAGTCAGGCACCATCAATCAATTTCCCTGGCAATGGAGCCGGGGGAATGCCTGAACTCTGTCTGCGCTCTTTCTGTTGCCCGGGAAACCTGAATGGAAGCCCAGCTTACCTTGATCGGCAGGTCTTCCTTCCAACCATGAAGCTGCAAAGCAGCTACAAGTTGGGAGAAGACACCTGGGGGAGGGAGGGGGAGGGGGTGTTCTGTAGCTATGGGCACTCCAATCTCATCCCTGCAAACCCTGATAGGTAGCTCTGACTGCCAAACACAGACCTCCTGCATTTCTCAATGAGTCCTAAGCTTATAAATAGCAGTGGGATCCCAGGCTGGGTTTCACTTTCAGCTAGCAGTGGAGTGTGACAGAGCTGCTGCTTGCTACTTGCTAGCCTTTGGGGAGAGACAGAGAGAGTATAATTGAGCTTGGATTTTTGTGGGAGTTTCCTGGGGGCCTCAGATTGAAGAAGGTATAACTCCAAGATCCCTATTGCAATCTTGACCAAACTTGGCTGCTGGCTGGAGGAGAGCCTGCTACACACTCCCTGTGAATTTGGCTCTCTAAGTGCAACAGAGGCCGTTCTGAGCACCACAAACCAGTTTGGCAACGGGAAATGTCTGTTGCGGTTCGTGACTTCGGGATCGTCATTAACATCGAACCACGAACCGCAGAGTCGTTAAATTTTTTTGGTTCGTGCCCATGTCTAGTGTATGCTTTTACAGAAAAGAAGTTATTATTTACTTCATTTATGCCCCACCTTTCTCTATAATGGGGACCCAAGATGAATTACATTTTTCTTCCCTCCTCTATTTTATCATCACAACAACTCTGTGAAGTATGGTAGACTGAAAGTGAGTACAGGCCTGAGGTCACACTGGCTCTACTGATCTACACAGAAGACCTAGATTCTGTTTATACTCTTTTTGTGGGGTGAGAGTACAACAGGACAGGCAGTTACATGAGAAAAGATAAAGGGCAATCTAAAGCAGAAAGAAACTCCGGGAAGAAGAATCACCTTTCAAGATTAATTCAGACCCGCATCTCTGTACAGAAATATGCTGTAGCTTCAACTTTTGAGAGAGATCTTATATGAGACAAAAAATAATAATAATCCTTTTTTCCATTAATAGCCCACTCCCAGTCATTCTCTTATTCAATGAGGGTCCATATAAAATGTGTTTATTCAGTCAGTTTTGTTTCCTTGCAATATTCCCTAAGTCTTAATTTATTCAGATAATATTTCATGAGAATATTCAAGATGTATTCACATATCTCATGGTATTCTTTAACAATTTGTAACAAAAGCAAACATATTTGTTTCTTTGACAATCTAATATGATGGTCTGTATACCTAGACATGACATCTGGGACTGTTGGATAATTCAGATTTTATTTGCACATGCAGGATTTGCAGAGAGAGAAAAAATCTGTGTATAATGTGCTGATTAAGCATATGTGTGGAGCTTTAATGATATTGTGCATCAATTCAAATTAGTGTACTCATGAAACGTAGAACATTCCCCCAGCCATGTTTTCACTGCTTTCTAAATCTATATTGTTTGGCAGATAATTGATAGAATTCAAAACAAGGTGTTTGAACAATCTGTTTGGTGAATTCCAATTAGGCTATGAATATTCTAGTTAACTAGTTCAAGTTCAGTTTATGGTATATAGCCTTTGGCTGTTACAAATTTACATTACCATCGACAGTGAGGGATACAAATTGTGTACAAACTATGAATAGGCAAATACACAGAGAATAGAATGTAGAGCCAAGAACCAGTTTTAAAATATAGCTATGAACTCACTACAATAGGAATGATAAAAAGAACATTTGTCTAGGTCCCTTCACTTTGCCACCTTGGAGCATATGTTCTTTGCAGCAAGGGCAAATAATGAAACTCTATAAGACACATAAGTGTCTGTGTCAGATAACAGAAATAAGATTTCCCCCCCACTGGGTGTGACCTTAGTCTGGATAGAATTCCTGCCAAAAATTTGGCCCTCAGGCTAGAGTAGAGCAGGCAGAAAAGAATATAGTGAGGTAAGTCCTTGGATACTTGGGAGCCACAGATGCATAGGCATTGATCCCTTGGTGTTTGATTGAAAAAACCCTCCAAAATTGCTGTTGGCATTGATTGGATCCTCAAGGAGGTGAGGGACACTCTGAGTGTGAAGTTGCGGATGTTAACTAGGTAGGGGGTTCTAATATGGTCCAGTTTAATTTAAACTATTGGGCTAGTTAACTAATATCTGTAACATTTTGCTGGAAAATAATAATACATGTACTATAGATGAAGTACCAAAAATATTACTGAAAATATGGTAATACTATATCAGATTTCTTTGAAAGTGTAATCCTTCTTCCTAGCAGTCCTTTTTCTCTGTGGTGGATGCCAGGCTTTTTATAATTTCCCTGTTGTTCTAAGCAGAACCTATACACAGATTGTATGTTTGACAGATGTCAGAGAAGAGTTAAAATTTGCTGTGCCTATACTGAAGCAATTCCTGGGATGACTAATGGTTACTTGACAGATCAATAGGTAGCCTCTCTGTTCTTTTGTCTTTTTAAGGCTCAAGTTAGATATTGGGTGTCAAGGAATACAGAGGCACTTGGAATATCTGTCTTCTTAGATTTCACTAGTAACTTGCTTGATTTAAATGCTCTTGAAGATATTTTTAAACCTAATCCCTTTGTGATTTTCAAAAAGCCTACTTACCTTTCAATCAGAAACAGATTACCAGCAAAGCAGGAAATATCAACAGATGTATAGGAGACTAGATCTTGCCAAGATAATGACAGACCTTACTAGACAGGAGAAATGTTTAACAAAATATTGATTAAAATCCCTGACAACAGACTTCTCTAAATAACAGATAAATGCCAAATATATTATCTAATGCAGTGCATAGATGATATGTTTTATACTGATTACATGAGCAAAGGTTACACAGTTACACAGAAGAAACACAGACAATGTGTTTAATCCCACATTAAAAGTCTGCAAAAGGAGTTGGCAGGATGGCCTGTATTCCCTTTTCCCTAGAAGTCTATTGCTTGTCTCATAAAAATCTCTCTGAAAACTGGGGGACTCTTATGAAGAACATACACATAATATGGGGACTACAAGGAAAAAGAGGAATCAAATGAAAACACAATTTCACCTGATTTCTCCTCTTTCTTGCAGCCACCTGCATGCAAAGCTCAGTGACTGTCAGAGCATCTGCTTGGTATACAGAAGATCCCAGGTTCAATCCCTGCCCTGACATCTCTAGATTGTAATCAGATTGTAGATGATGTGAAAGACCTCTAACTAAGGCTCTTGTCAGTTTAAGTAGACAATACTGACATTGATGGATCAATTGTTTGATTAAATATAAGACAGCTTCATGTGTTCATGAATTTGTTTACCTATAGTGAGGTCCATTTTGTTCACGGGGTCTCCTGACCCTACAAGTGGTTTTCTGGACAAGCAGCAGGAAAGTAGAAGATAGGGAAAGATCTACTCTGCAGACTTATTTTATGAGCTTTTCTGCAGGATCCAACCCATCATGTATAGCTGTGCATTTCTTCTATTGCATGACTATCCTATTTATGATGTCTTGGTGGTTCCTTGTCCTTATGCAGTCTTTTCAGAAAGACATACCTTCCAATTAAATTGAAAGATTCTTGATTTAGGGGGAACAGCAGAATTGTAATGACTCCCATCACTGAATAACTGTACAACTATAATTAAAAACTCTAAATTCTGTAGTTGGTTGTTGTGGGATTTCTGGGCTGTATTGCCGTGGTCTTGGCATTGTAGTTCCTGACGTTTTGCCAGCAGCTGTGGCTGGCATCTTCAGAGGTGTAGCACCAAAAGACAGAGATCTCTCAGTGTCACAGTGTGGAAAAGGTGTTGGCAGGTCATTTGTATCTACTCAGGAGGGGTAGGGTTGAGCTGAGTCATCCTGTAAGAGTTTCCCAGGGTGTGGAATGCTAATGGCGGGAGGCTTCACTGTATCCTGAGCAGGTTCTTTTGCATATGGATTGGTACTTGATGTGCTAATCTTCTCTGCAGGGCTATTGTCGGGGATAGAATGTTTTGTTAGCCTGGTGTTTTTCAGAACTGGAAACCATGCTCTGTTCATTCTTAAGGTTTCTTCTTTCCTGTTGAAGTTTTGCTTATGCTTGTGAATTTCAATGGCTTCGCTGTGCAGTCTGACAAAGTAGTTGGAAGTGTTGTCCAGTATTTTGGTGTCCTGGAATAAGATACTGTGCCCTGTTTGCGTTAGGCTATGTTCAGCCACTGCTGATTTTTCAGGTTGTCCAAGTCTGCAGTGTCCTTCATGTTCTTTTATTTTTGTCTGGATGCTACGCTTTGTGGTCCCGATGGAAACTTGTCCACAGCTGCAGGGTATACGGTATACTCCTGCAGAGGTGAGGGGGTCTCTACTGTCTTTTGCTGATCGTAGCATCTGTTGTATTTTTCGGGTGGGTCTGAATACTGCTTGAAGGTTATGCTTTTTCATAAGCTTTCCCATCTGATCAGTAATTCCTTTGATATATGGCAAAAACACTTTTCCTGTAGGAGACTGTTTTTCCTTGGTTGTTTGATTCATCCTGGGTTTGATTGCTCTTCGGATTTCATTTCTGGAGTAGCCATTTGCCTGAAGTGCGTGGTTTAGATGATTAATTTCCTCATTGAGAAAGTACGGCTCACATATCCGTCTTGCACAATCCACTAATGTTTTCATTATGTCTCTTTTCTGTCGGGGGTGGTGATTGGAGGTTTTGTGCAAGTACCGATCAGTGTGAGTTGGTTTCCTGTAGACCTTGTGACCTAACTGAAAGTTTGCTTTGCGGATGACC
The DNA here is from genome assembly GCF_028583425.1 of Eublepharis macularius. NCBI lineage: Eukaryota > Metazoa > Chordata > Lepidosauria > Squamata > Eublepharidae > Eublepharis > Eublepharis macularius. Next base: position 125,399,369 of record NC_072792.1, read on the forward strand.
AAGGTATCCAGGAATGGGAGTTTTCCCTCGATTTCTTTCTCCATTGTGAATTGTATGTTCAGGTGGATGTTGTTGAGATGATTCAAATCAGCAAAAGACAGTAGAGACCTCTTTGTAGACCATATTGGTGATTTTCACCTCAGGTGCTAGGATCAGCAGGCTGCTGCTGGGTGAGCTCACTCTGGAGTAGGCCATGTAGAACTACCCATGTGATAAGCAGTCCTCCTTCAAGTCAAATGATGTACATAAGTTGCTTCCTCCTTTTAGCATTGGTGTATCTTGCACGACGTCTGCCAGGAGGCTTCTTGGCAGCAGTAAGAGGTGATGGCTGTGAGAGGTGTGAGGTGGAGTTGGACTGAGGGACAGGTGGTATGGTAGGCACTTCAGCAGGTTCATGTGAGAGGTTTGCATCGAAATGGCCCCTAGAAAGGGCGTGCACCATCTCCCCATGAACATTTAAAAACTCAGTTGCCATATTGACTTATATATAAAATCCCTATTCACGAGTCTTGTACTGTCTTTCTTCAACTGTCTGCAGTTTCCTTTACCTGATTTTTATCTAAGAACACCGAGTTCTACAGCTGACTAATCGGGGGGTGGGGAGGAACCATGAGCCTGCCAGCCACACAGGAAAGCCAGGCCCCACAGGGAGATTGGTGACCCTAGTGAACATTTAGGGGAAGACTGCAAAGTGTATTTTACTTCAGGACCCATTCTATGACTCCCAATAGCCACTGCATACCTCAGAATGATCTTGCTGGTACTTGGCCACTGCTGTTCAGTGCATCGCAGGAGTAGGATGTGCATATTTCTTTGCCACATCTCTAAGTTGCTTCCTCCTTTTCGCATTAGTGTATCTTGCAGTACGTCTACCAGAAGTCTTCTTGGCAGCAGTAAGAGGTGATGGCTGCGAGAAGTGTGAGGTGGAGTTGGACTGAGGGACAGGTGGTGCGGTGGGCACTTTGGCAGGTTCATGTGAGAGGTTCACACTGAAATGGCCCCTAGAAAGATTGTGCACCATTTCCCCATGAACATTTAAAAACTCAGTTGCCATACTGACTTTTATATAAAATCCCTATTCAGGAGTCTTGTACTGTCTTTCTTCAACTGTCTGCAGTTTCCTTTACCTGATTTTTATCTAAGAACACAGAGTTCTACAGCTGACTAATGCGGGGGGGGGGGGAGGAACCATGACCCTGCCAGCCACCCAGGAAATCCAGGCCCCACAGGGAGATTGGCAACCCTAGAGGGGAAGACTGGGAGGTGTATTTTTACCTCAGGATACATTCAATGACTCCCAACAGCAACTGCATACTGTTTAGAATGCTGGGTTGATGACCAATCAGACCACATATGCACATGACCTCAGGGAAGAGTGCCTGAGTTTGCAGTTGGCAGGGGAGGAGCAGCCTGCCAGCCACACAGGGAAGCTGTATCCCTATGGGAAAACACATTTTACCCCTTTTTACCCCCTTAGGGGGCGAATTTCTTAAAATCCCTTCTTAGTCAGTCTTTACATCATGAATGTTCTCCCCAAATTTCACATTTCTAGGTCCAGGGGTTTGAGCTTAGCATTGATGAGACAGTCAAGACACTTGTTTTTATACAGAGAGATTAAGCTAGTAAGGTATTGTTTTGCTCCAGACAAAAGTGGGGTTACATGAAATGGTTCTGTACACAATGATGTAACATTCAGTCATCATTGCCATGTTATGACATTTAGAATAAATAGAGCACCTGTGATGCTTGGCAACACATCTGATTTTGCTGCTTTGGTGAAGAAAGAAGCTCCACATGTCATTGTGCCTCATCACTTTCTACATCAGCATGTATTGGTGTCAAAGACTCTGCCAAGAATCTTAAAAGAAGTCTTTTCTACTGCCATGAAAGTCGTCAACTTCATATTAGACCGGGCCTTGAATCACTGCCTTTTGAGAGGTTTTGTGAAAAAATGGGAACAGAATATTAAGTTTCTCTCTACTACACAGAAGTTTGCTGGCTTTCCCGAAGACAAGACTTGAAGCACTTGATTGAATTTTGGGTAAAAGTTTCCAAGTTTTTTGAGAGAAAATGAATACTAACTCTCAGAAAAAAATCACACGGGGAGTTCATTCATAGCTTGGATTACTTGGCAGATATTTTTGGCCACATGAATGTGGTAAATCTTTCAGTTCAAAAAATACAAGATCTTTTGGCTAAGCTGTCATTCTGGAAATTGGAGGCAGATAGCTATGTGAACTTTCCAGAGCTGGAGGAAGTGCTTCTGCAGGCTGGAATAGAGAGTGACAAAGCATTGTCAATTTCTCTGAGGACAGAAATCTGCAGACACCTGAAATCACTGCAGAACTCTTTTGAATATTACTTCTACTCAATCTTAAAATTGAAATAGTAGCTTTATAATCCTTTGCTTGCCGACCGACAGCATCAATGATGCAGAGCTTGCCAAAGATGACTTCATTAACTTGAGGACAAAGATAATGGTACAATATGAATTCAGCTCGAAAAATCTTGGAGAATTCTGATGTTCCTTGACACAAGTGTGCCCTCTTCTGCAAACGAAGCTATAGGAGTTCTGATTCTGTTTGTTAATACATACATACCTTTCTAAGTACTTTCTGCTACTACATACCTTTCTGAGTATCAAAGTGAAAAGTCAAAATTGATTGAATAGTAAAGATGACAGGAGTGTTTCTATATCAAATATCACTCCAGAATTTCAACTTCTTATTCAAGCCAAACAGCCTTCTTATTGAAATTTACTTTTGAGCAGGATTAAAGTTTGCTTTAATTTTTTTTATTTACATTATTTGGATTTATTTCAGCTATTTTCAGAAAGCAGCCATTAAAATTTTGCATGAAAAAAATGAAAGTGAGGGAGACATAATTATTCACAAAGATTATTTTACCTTCTGTCTGTTTGAAAGAAATCAATTTCCAAAGAAAAAAAATAGTATGCAAAATTGTGTGTGTTTGTGTGCATTTTTCTGGGCAGGATATCCATAACTTTCATCAGATTCTCAGTGGTGTCTGTGATTCAACAAAGGCTAAGAACAACTGGTATAGATTATTCAAGCCACAGCTGCAGCTATTAAAAAAAGATAAAACTTTGTCCTTTAGCCATTCATATGTAAGCAGAAAATGAATTGACCGGGATTGACTGATGTTTTGCTCTGTCTTTAAATATAGTGGTGATATGTGCAAGACAGTGGTTGTGGGGATGGAAGGGTGGTATTAAGGATGATTTTAGTGCCTTAAGTGCATCCTGCCAGTGCTTTTGCTATTAGCAGGGAGTTCGTTCACTGATCTGACTTAAACAGAAGTGGTCTGTATGTATTTATTATTTTTTTATACTACTACTACTACTACTACTACTACTACTACTACTACTACTACTACTACTACTACTACTACTACTACTACTACTACTGAAGTTAGGCTGCCAATCATTTCAACTTGTAGTCACAGTATGAAAGAAAAAGATGTCAGCACAAGATACATGGGATTGATTCATAACAACTTTTTTTCTTAACCAGGAACATATTGGCTAACCATTTCTTTGTTATGTTGATGCCACAGAATATCTGCAGATTTTTCCTCAATAGATGTTGTTTAGAGATATTCCCTTGGTAACACACCCTCCTTCCTAAAACCAGAGCAGTTCACGCGCTCATCAGGAGATACTACAGTCAATTGGAAAATTAATAACTTCTATAAATTGCCATATAATTGATATGCATAAAAAGTGAAAATACATTTTAACAACAACAACAAAAACCCTCAACATTTAAATTGGGCTTTTCAAAATGGGCAGAATTCCACAAACATAAAGTAACCCTAAAAGAGCCAACAGTGTGCAGGTTTGGGCATCCCTAGACATTCAATTTGGCCATATTAATGCCGTCTTGAGTAGGCTTCTAGAAACTATGGTAATGGAGTCCGTTCTCCATGAACACGCTCAACTGTTGTAGGAACCACCAAGAAGCAATTGATTTCAGAAAGCTAAAATGTCCCCTCTCCCATCTGTTTATCAAAAAAGTTAATTAAGAAAATAATTTGTGAAGATGAATTTAAGGCATCATTCCAGTTTTGTATTTGAGTCCAAAGAGACATAGACTCTATCCATCGTGGAAGACAACCATCATTGCTTCCTTTAAAAACATATACAACTCCATTCCATCCTCAGCTTGAAAGAGGCAGAATATGTAAGCAATAAGGATGCCAGTCCCCCACTGGGTGTGGGGGATCCCCCTCTCTCACCCTCCACCCCCCACGCTTACCTGGCCAGCAGGGGGGAATGTGCCTCTTGGAGTGCACCCCTGGGTGGCAGGGCACGCCTTCTGCTCACCACAGCAGCCTGAAATCAATTCAAGCCTAAATTGGGCTCCTAGGGAGTGTAGGAGCACTCCCAGCGTGGCCCATGACTAGACATGGGCACGAACAGCATTATGAACAGAAAAAAACAATGAACAGCCTAATCTGCTGTTCTTGAACAAGCTGTTCATGAGGCCCCATTCTAAACAAACAGGTGGTTGTTAAAAGCCTTGTTCGTTGCCTTCAGCAGCCTTTCAGCAAGCCAGTCAGTCTGGCACCTGCTGCAATCAATCCCTTTGGCAACTGGAGGCAAGGAGGGACTGAACTCTGTCTGAACTCCTTCTGGCTTTCCTTCTGGCTTTAACCCTTCAAAGTACTTCTAGCAGAGAGTCCCGTTTTTGCCACTGTGAAGAGAAATGACAGCCAATGGGGAGACCCGTGGATCATGCCTTTTCTGGGGTGCAATCTCTCTGAAACTTGGGGGGTCTTCAGAGGACAGTGAGGACTATGTCCCCTGCAAATTTGGTGGGTATTGGACATTGGGAAGGTCAGTTTGTGGGGTGTTTAAAGGGCTCTGCCCCTTGTACATGGCAGGAAAGGGCCCTTTAAACTATCAGCTGGCAGGCAGCAGGGGGAATTCCCCCTGCTGCTTGCCAGCTGATAGTTTAAAGGGATCTTTAAAGGGCCAGGTAAGTGGGTTTGAGGGGGGGGGCTAAGTGGGGGGTTTGGGGTGGGGTGGGTTCTGGCCCCCACAAACAATGAACAATGAACATGTCTGGGAACAGTTCATGTTCATCCATGTTCGTTGTTCATTGTTCGTGGATGGCACCAAATGACGAACAGTGTGTTCGTTCTTTTCCCCCCGTTCGTGCCCATGTCTATCCGTGACCCACATGATAACATCACTTCCCAGAAGTGATGTCATCGCACAAACCAGGAAAGGGGAAAGTACAAGGTAGGAGCCAGGTCCCACATCTCCCGCCGGGGAGCTAGGGTGACCTGGAAACCCTAGATGTTAGAAAGAATGCATCTTGCCTTTGTTGGCTCCTTATGCTGTAATTTCAAAGTGCTGAAGTATTTATACAATTTAATTATTGGATTAAGAATGTAACAGACTGAAAGAGATCCATTTAAAACATTTTTATGCCCCCTTTCCACCCAAAAAGGTTTCCCGAGCCAGCAAAAATGAAAATATTTGAATTTTTAAACAGCATTTAAAATAATATATAAAATAATTCAATAAAAACATATTAACATACAAACACACAACACCAAAACCAGAGAGAAGACCAATAACAGTTATTGGAGATATGCCAAATCAGATATGCCAAATCTGCTTGCCTTGTCTGTAGGCAAGCAAAGGAAAAAAATTATTTCAGTAGCCTAGGTTATCCATGTTATGATTAGGCATGTGAAAATCCTTATTGGAAAATAAATAGAATTCTAGAGAGTAGAAGTTTAGTTATGAAAATAATGTGTGGGATCAGATCTGTGACCAATAAATCACAAAATTAAGCAATCCCAAGGACAGCAAAACCAAGTTTTTAAACGAGCCATTTCTAAGTTCAAATCAATGCACATTTAGAGTGGCTCTTAAAGCTAGAACGACTTACCTGAGGTTCTTGTGGTTGCTGTTTAAAAGGAACAATCGTGGAAAACAAGATATTTATTTATTTACATGTATGACCTACCTTTCTTGCTGAGAGTTATCCCTTATTGTCAATGAACAATATGGTATGCCATTCATATGGAATTGTCTCTGCCTTCATGATATAGAGCAGTTTCAGTAATGACTAAAAGTATTCATATGGTTGCATGTCTGATATCGTGCTGTGTGCTCCTGCTTTCTCTCTTTGTAGACTGGCAAGTGTAGAAAGCACTTGCTAGTCATCTATATGTGTGACTCTGTGAGCTACTATCAACAGTTCCAGGTAAACTATTTGGTTTCCTTTGTGAATAAAAAACCAGAAGGCTTCTGCTTTTATCCTTAGCCCAATCTGTGAGTACAAGGACCTTTCTTTTCCTACTGTACCAGCATGAGATATGTACCATTTGTTATGGTATCTGTCCAGAAGACGATGGTCCCATGTATTGAAGGAAAACAAAGAAATAGCTCACTTATCTATTTAACTCTAACTATGGCTCTGTAATGCCTGGAATGGTATTCTTTGGAAAAGTAGTATATGATTCAAATATTGTTTTATTTTGAACAGTAAAATTTAAAAATATGGCTTGGATCTAGTAGAGCATTTCTGCAAATGGATTTCCACCTTTGGAGCATGACAAATGGATTTCTACCCCTGGATTTCTACCTCCTGGATTTCTACCTCCATTTTCCTGGTGCAGCCCCAAATCCCATTCCCAAGGATCCTGTGTCCCATAATAGCAGCATTGGGATGGGCATTTGGGGCTGGATGGAGGAGGCAAGAAAGTTGTGCTACATGGAAATCCTTCTCATTGGTCTGTTATATCCAAGTCTATGTGATCAATCCTTTTTCCAGAGGGTAGATATCTTCCACCAATATGAAGGAGATTCTTCAACAGCTAAAATTTAGGGAAAAGGTTTTTTAAAAGGAATTTGGTTGAAACAAATTAAATTCTTGCTAAATATCAATATAGGCATTAAAATTAGATAATAGTAGGGCTTGTAGATAGGATGAATTTAGTGTATCGGCCACAAGCCATAGCAAATCGATGCACATGCATATATGCTGTACCTCATCTTCCAGATATACACAAAACACATTCATCTATATAGAATATTTTATATAGAAGACTTTACTATGATTGCTTGTACTGTATACAAAATAATCAAGAAATGAAGATTTAGATTTATTTTTTCCTCATTTGCCCTACCGAAATATTGCTGAATAAATAAGAATGGGATATAAAGAGTACTGTTTTAATCCTTATTTATAGCTGTCCTAATTAAAAGGAAAAACAAAGATTTTAATTGCTGTTTGATCTCAGATTTCTAACAAAAGCTGACTTGAGTCAATTTAAGTGTTGCAGTAAGCAAAGAATTAAAATAGGTCTGGGATACAAGCCCAGAAAGCTCATAATGGCATCAATTTAAGTGCAGAAACACTGACAGATATAAACTGAGTTGACAAATTACTAAACATGACAGATTTCCTATACATTATCACACACATCTTTCACTTCTTATATTTTCTGCGTACAAATATTTTCTGTCTCCTACCATTACACATTTTAATCCTCCCTACTGCATAGTGTATGTGATTTTGCATCCGTATAGGCAATTGTGAGACTGGTGCCCAGGCAAGAAATACATGACACACCTTGCCACCTATGGTTGAAGGCCGAGGGGAGAGTGCGCAGCGAGGAACAAAACAAGCTTACACCAGGCTGGAGAAAACAAGGCCACAACTTTATTAAAACAGCAAATGAGGAGTATTGGCGCAGCATGAGGATCAGATCCGCGGCATCGGGGGCCCGCCTGTCAGCCGATGAACCACATCCCCCTCAGGCCACAGGCTGAGGGAGGGAACCAGGAGTGGCATGAAGGGGGGAGATCACCCGGTGTACAACCTTTGGTGATTCCCATGCCACCTGGGGGTGGCGTGCCCTGGCAGCCCCCGAGCTGGGCGTGCCCCCTGCTGCTCACCCCCAAGACTCCGTAAGGGAGTCCCCTTAATGGGGAGCCTGTGCGCGCAGGCCCAGTCTCCCCAACAAATGGGATCTGATCCGATGCTCCACCGCCAAAGTTGTGACAGAAGATAAAAGACAAAATACATAGGGAGAGGCGGGGGGGAAGCTCCAAACGACTGCGGGGCCGGCGCTGACTGGGGGCCGGGCCAGGTGGCGGCTGGATAAATACCCAGCTGCCGGACCAGAGGGAAAACCGGCTGGCCGGCCGCGCCTGCCCCGCCCCCTCCAACAAACCCAGGCGCCCATGATTGGGCGCCTGGGTTTGAAATGATTGGGCCGCGGCCTGCTCGGGGCCCGGTGCAGCCCGTGGCCCGGAGGTTCGCCGCGAGTCTCCCGCCCGGCCCCGTCGGTGGCAAAACGGGCCCCCCGGTAAGTCGGGGGGGCTTGCCATCTTGGATAAAAATAGGCCACAACTTCATTGATTTTAGCCATTGGAGCATTGGTGAGGCATAGGGCAACAGATCCACTGCATCAAATGACCCTTTGCTGCTGAATGGCATTCTTCCCCACCCTGCTTGGCACCATGCAATGGCAATGGATATATTCCTGCCCAGGTGTGGCCCAGGCAGTTCACCTCCTGGGGTGAACCCTGCAATGGCCAGCCCATGCACACACACTTTGGCTTCTCACAGATCCTTTAAGGCAATCTTGATAAGCAGAGTGAGCCACCCAGTCAGAACAACTAACCCCAGTGGATCTGCTCCTGTGCCTCAAAACTGCAACAACAGGTGGGCTGATATGACACCCAATTCTTGCTGACCCTTCAGCAGTTGTGGCTAAATTGGAGCCCCAGCCACCCAAGCAGTCCCTGCCCAGTGCCTAGAGGAAGGTGGGAAAAAAACCAGGACCCACAGCCAATCTGGCCTTGTAGGAAAATAATCTTTCCTGACCCCCAAAAGGCGACTGTTTGGCAAAACCCCTAAGCAACTGAGCATGGTCCACCAGGGGTACAAGCCCCTTCGGGGCTGCCCCATGCAACCTGCTCAATGTCACTCTTTGCCCAGCAGTGCCACTCGCCATACTGCTCAGTCGCTGGTATCTCTGCAGCACCTGCAACTATAATAGAGAGTCATTAGTGTCCCGACCAGACCTGAATTTACCCTTCATATGCCCTGGAGGCCCAGCACCTGATGGATTGGATGTAGGCTGAGCCTCCAGGGCTTGACCATGAGGTTCTTCTGAAGAGGAGCCATGTGCCTCTTCAGCCCTCTCCCACTCCTCTCAACAGGCACAGCTTGCTATGACACAATGCTTGCCCTCCATCCCAGTTTTGCCTCCTGGGTACAACTCTGCCTGCCAGTAAGTCTGTGAGTCCCTTTCTTTTGAAGCTGACTAGCTCTGAAAGGTAAGGTACTACTTACTGAATTTATTTATTGGCTATTGGAAATGTAGTATATGTTCAATTAAACATTCTAAAATCTTGCAATAGTTCCACCGGAGGATATTCAGCCAAAATATGACTCCATGGAGGAAATACTCTTAGGGAACTATCTCCAGTAGGCAGTTTGTCTTTGTAACAACAACAAAAAGTCAATTATGTTGAAGGATTATGTAAATGTTAGCTTTGTAACCTTACTTTGCAATATTTCTGGGAAATTTAAGATTCTGGAGTGGTAATATATTATTCTACTGAGATTAGCTATGAAAAATGCATAATTTCTGCTAAGATGTAAAAACATACTTTAATCTAAAAAGTATGTATTGAAGAAATTTGATGTTTGTGCATTGAGATACTCATTTCACAATTGGGAATTCTTTTTTCTCCTACAAAGCAACAAAATTGGTGTCATAAAAAGTATCATGGGAAGAAACAGGTGGAAGCATTAGAGCCCATTTATAAATTACACTTCACAATAAAACCCACTACAGCACCTTAGAACATCTCTTTTAGTGGTCTGTAAAGTGATCAGATTGCTTAATGGGCTCTTTGAGAAGAGCTTTCTTAGCTTGAACTGTTTTTTTCCTGCAGTGTTTACTCCTGAAATGGTGCAGAAAATGCAGTATGAAAAAACAAGAAGATGCAGCATTTTTAGCACTTGCACATGATACATTTTTGAAATGCATCCTTTTCCTTAAAGACAAAAAAATATTTTTAAAAACCCTGTGCATTGCTTGGAACTAGTTTTTAATTGTAAGTAATACAGCAAATGCCATTCATAAAGGGTGTAGGAAGGTTCAGTTTCTTTCTTTGGCAGTTATCATTTTTGTACTCTTCTTTTTCTTCAAAGAGGTCATTGAACACCATGAGTTACCCTATTTTGTCTACAAACCGTCCCTGAAAAGTTGCCTAGATTGATAGAAGTAGCCCTCAGGTTATCCAAGCAATTTCACTGATGAGGGCCCTTTCCCAGTGCTCTGTGACTGGATGACACTGTTTGTAGCTATTCTTTATAACATAGTACTACTCTGGGTTCCAGTTAAATATGGACATACCCTTATTTATCCTTTGCGTTATTTTTAAAATGGGTTCGCTTGAAGGTGTCTAGAATTCTAGACACTGAAGGTGCTAGAATGCTCAGATTGAACAATATAAGGTCTAATATGAATAAGATAATTAAAAACATGTTACTTTTGCATTTGTCAGTTTGCAGAACTGATTAAGATCCTGTTTTCTCTCAGGGAAATAAGAACAAAGACGATTGTTATTCAACCTGTCATAGTCTCATTAAAGTCAGTGAATGAAAGTGCTCGTTGGCTCTTTTAACTTACCCAAGCAGAATGAAATTATTTTCCTTTGCCCCTTTAAGAGGATTTAGATACCACACTGTAGTGATTTTAAACTGTAAAACAAAATGGTATAAAAAGTTAACATTAGATGAGTTAATTAATTTTCATTTGCTAACAGCCTACTTACTGAAATGCCTTCTGTTTCCATTGGTAATGACAGCTACTACTTTTCAGCAGTTTTCCTTCAGTGCTCATCAAAGCTGTTGTTGTCTTTTGGCAAAGAAGAAAAAATCTGAGAGTCCTATGACTTTGCATATGTAACGTAGGCAGGAAAAATCATGGCAGTGCCTAGAAAATAGCTGTGGTATCGGGACAAACAATATTAGCTTGGAAGTGTGTTGAACGGTAACAAGCTTAACAAGTCAAACCGTGGGCTTTTAGCTCTTAATTACATTATCATTAATCTTTATTTCTGAAATCCACCACAATTTCATTCTCATCACTAAAAATAATTACAGCCTCACAGTTCTGGGCAAAAACAGTGTGAAGTCTCAAGAAGATAACTGCAAGGAAGACTCAGGAACTGTATAGTGGTAGTAACTGCAAGATGAAAAATGAAAGGGGGGGAAGGCACAAAGACCTAAAATAAATAAAATTCTGGATGAAAGGGTTAGTCATTTGACACTGCATTTGCTTCTATCTTATTTTCATTCATTTCTGAGTTATAAAATAACATTTTGAATTTAAAGACAAGCTGTGTGATTTTAATAGCTTCATCAAAGGTAAGTGTCCCAGCCCACAGAGAATTTATTACATCATGGTGTTGATGGTGAGCAGGAGAATAAGCGTCTCAATACTTTTATTTTTTGTAAGTGGACAGATACTGGAAGGAATTATACCATACCCTCACTGTGGAAAGCCCCCCATGCTGATAAAACCAGGCACCTTAAACCTTCTTTGCTTGTATATAGAGATAATATATTACTTGCTTTTTCACGATTCTTGAATTTTGTTGTTGTTGTTCCCTTGGGCCATTAATTCTTCACATAGTACCCCATGGTGCCTATCAACATATTTCCTGTTGCCCACTTACTGCTTCCCTAAAACAAAGATCAAATTTATATCACTCTAGTCTTGGCCCATCTACAGGGGCTCCCAGTCTGTTTCTGAGCACAATTCAAGGTACTGGTGTTGAGTCTGTTGACCCCCACCATTTGAGGCTAGATGGATGGCAACCTAAGAAAAGGCCTTCTCAGTTGTGACAACAAAACTTTGGAACTCCCAGGGAGATTCATCTGTCTCCCTCCATTGCAGTCTTCCACCAGCAAATGAAGAATTTTTTGTTTTGTGTGGCTTAACCCCCAAAACTGTTATTGTTTTTTGTGTTGTATGTTTGTGTGTGTTTATTGTATCGGTTTTTTACTCTATTATAAATACTGTTTAAATTTAAATTGTTTGAAATTGTTGTTTGAAATGAATTTTTATGGTTTTAATGTTTGCCTCCTTGGGGATCCTATTTTGAGTAGAAAAGCAAAGCACAAATGTTTAGAATAAATAAATGGCTTGTGACCAGCATATCTGAAGGATTTATGGACTTAGCTGACCACTGCAGTCTTCTTCTGAGGCCCTGTTTCACATGCACCCACCTTCTGAGATTAGGTAGGTGACAACTAGGGAGGGCCTTCTTGGTCATGGCACCAAAACTCTGAAACTCTCTTCCCATAGAGACCTAACTGTCCCCTTGCCAGCAGGAGAATACTTTTTTATTTTGTCTGGTGTCCCCTTAGTGATTCTGCCTTCCTGCTCTATGTTTTAATTGTTGTTTTTATGCACATGAATGTTAGCTTAGTTTTAAGTGTTTTAGAGATTTGTTTTTGTTCAGTTTTAATGGCTTCTACGATGTAGTTCATATTGACTTACACTATGTAATTTGCCTTGAGTCAGATTAAAGGTTTTTAAAACCATTTAAACCTTTTCCTTTAGACCTTTAGTTCAGCTCCTCCTTAGGTTACGTTAAACTTATATCTCAGGAGGACCCTGGTCCTAATAAACACTTCTTATTTTGCCACTCACACAGACCTTAGGGGTTATCTACCTTACCCAAGCTTTTACTTTGAGAACACCTTCCCTTTTCTTTGTGTGACCTGCATATTGCTTCCCCCTTGATTCTCTTAAAAGGTTTCCATTGCCACCAAAGGTTTCATCTTAGAACTCCTTGTTGTAACTTGTAATATACAAAGTAGAGGTAAGCATGGATCAGAAAAATGCCACAGACTGCCAGCCCGTGGTCTGTCGATTTTCACAGTCCATGAACTTTTCACGTACCTGCCCCATTCATGGACCGGTTCATTGATCCATGGTCTGTCACTTCTAGGGGCCCTAGGGCCTTCCCCTGCACACTCAGAGATGTCAGACTCACAGCAAGGCTTCAGCAGGCCTTCCTCCAGCCGCCCTCCAAGTTTGGCCAAAAGTGCATTTCAGAGGTCTGAATGACAGACCCCCAAAGTGACCGCCCCCAGGAAACTTCCAGTAGATACTATAAGTCACAAATGCCAATTGGCTTGCATTGGCTTGCAGCACCAAAAAGTTGCAATGAAGCAAAATCAAACAGAAAACGGTGGGGTAAGAGCCTCCTCACTCACCACAGACACCTTCCCAGCCAATTGCCTAGGGAATTAATTCTTGCTCCTTGCTCGCATAGAGCAGAATGGGAGCTCTCTGGTTGGCAGGCAGAACTGCTTATCAAGGTTTTGAGGACTAAGATTGGTGTTCCCATGGCTGCAGAATGCCCACCCCTCTGTTGCCTAGGGAATTAATTCTTGCTCCTTGCTCGCATAGAGCAGAATGGGAGCTCTCTGGTTGGCAGGCAGAACTGCCTATCAAGGTTTTGAGGGATAAGATTGGTGTTCCTATGGCTGCAGAACGTCCACCCCTCTGTTACCTAGGGAATTAATTCTTCCTCCTTGCTTGCATAGAGCAGAATGGGAGCTCTCTGGCAGAGCTGCCTGTCAAGTTCTTAAGGGCTTCAGAATGTCTGCGGACTTCCCCTCCATTGCCTAGGGAATTGGTAGATCAGAGCCAGGATTTCTGGACTCATGTATCACGGCCTGACGGCCCATCCCAAACAGTCCAAAATCCGTGAAAAAGGTGAGTCCCACAACGTGTGTTCGTGAACCACTAACCAGGCTGGGCCATGTCAAATTTAGGTCTGTTTTCCAGACCGTGCCCAACTCTAATAGAAAGGCTTGTTATAGATGGTATTTTGGCAGAATGATCAGTATGTGAGGGTGGTTGTGAGGTAAAAAAAGGATCTTTTTTCTTAAACAAAAGTGGAATTTATTAATAAGTACATAAGTGTGATGGTTGTAGATTTTTGATAAGTGTATTAGTTTCAGAATAGTTCTTAAGCACATATTCACAAGCCCAATCACACAGACTAATTTTCCACATAGGCAGGGCTTTTTTTCAGCAGGAACGCGGGGGAATGGAGTTCTGTAACCTCTTGAAAATGGTCACATGCCTGGTAGCCCTGCCCCCTGCTCTCCAGACAGAGAGGAGTTTAGATTGCCCTCTGCGCCGCTCCAGCAGCGTGGACGGCAATCTAAACTCCCCTCTGTCTGGAGATCAGGGGGCGGTGCCACCAGCCATGTGACTATTTTCTCCGAGGGCAACCCACTGAGTTCCACCACCTCTTTTCCCAGAAAAAAAGCCCTGGTCGTGTGTGTGTTATGTGCCGTCGAGTCATCTCCGACCTGTGGCGACCTCTAAAACATTCTATCTTTAACAGACTTGCTCAGATCCTACAAACTGGAGGACGTGGATTCTTTTATTGAGTCAAGCCATCTCGTTTTAGGTCTTCCTCTTTTCCTACTGCCTTCCACTTTTCCTAGCATTATTGACTTTTCCAGAGAATCTTGTCTTCTCATGATGTGACCAAAGTACAATAGCTTTAGTCTTGTCATTTTAGCTTCTAAGGAGAACCCTATGACGAGACTAAGCAGTTACTCCAGACTAAACTCATTGTTTTCAGTGGATTTAGATTGGAATAACTCTTCTTAGGATTGCACTGTTAGTCGGGGTACAATCCTCTGAAAGCAGAGAAGAGGAATGAGATGAGGAAATTTTCAGTGTCAACATGTCAATTATTTTCTTGTGTGTGATCCTAATTTTGTTTTCAGTTTCACTGAAGTAAAACAGTGCCAACAGATCCATTTTTTTTGCTCAACCGAAAATTATAAGATCTTGTAGAGAAAGATCAAGATGGGTAGCCGTGTTAGTGTGTCTGTAGCAGTAGAAAAGCGGGAGAGTCCAGTAGCTCCTATAAGACTAACAAAAATTGTGGTAGGGTCTGGGCTTTTTTTCAGCTGGAACACGGTGGAATGGAGTTCCGGAACCTCTTGAAAATGGTCACATGGCTGGTGGCCCCGCCCCCTGATCTCCAGACAGAGAGGAGTTTAGATTGCCCTCTGCGCCGCTCCAGCAGCGCGGAGGGCAATCTAAACTCCCCTCTGTCTGGAGATCAGGGGGTGGGGCAACCGGCCATGTGACCATTTTCTCCGAGGGCAACCCACTGAGTTCCACCACCTCTTTTCCCAGAAAAAAAGCATAACGTAACTGCAACTTGCTAAAGTTAATATTATATAGCTTGTTGGGGGAGGGCAGTATACTGCTTGCATTCCATTTTTCCTCCTCCTCTCCCTTTCCCCTTCATAGTTGTATAAACATGTCTTTGAAGTTGAGATGCTTTTCTCAGTTTTCCCTGAACTTCTAAAATGACAACTTGTATATCTCTCTGCTGTTTTTTTGTTGTTTACCAATAAAGCTTTCCTTCCTAAAGCTGACAGTCAATCACACCTTTTTCTTCAGTACATTTTGCACAAATTATATGCCTTTGTCTGGTAAATAAGAACATATGAGCTTGAAGGGTAAGGGAACATCTCTGCCTGCTCTTTGTCTATGAACCTAGGAATTGGCAGAGTGACTATCAGGTTGTTTTCAACTGCTTCTGCCTTGCAGGAGTAGGAAGGGAAGGGAGGCTTCAGGAGGGCAACTGCAGCTTTCCTGCAACACTTCATTGGGGTATCATTTTTCTCTACTCTCTTTCTACAAGAAGTAGCTTAGATAGTTGAATGTTCAGGGCAGTATGAATGTTGTTGCCTTCTATTACTGGTGCCACAAAATGTATCTTCTGTGTTCCTCAGCTTGCTGCTCAATTGCTTTTTAAGGGTCTGGATTCATTCTTCTCCTAAATACTGCTTCATTATTTTCACTTTGGACACCTGTTCCTGACTCTGCTTCTACCCTCATTTCTTGACTGCTGGACAATTTCCAGGTCTCCCGGTGTTTGCCCATTTTACTTGAACTCAGCATGTTCTAACTTATCCTTTTGATCTGACAATCAACTCAGCTTGATCTCAACCTGTGTGTGATGCTGGTAACCTGATTTTCTTTCTTTTTTCTTTTTTTCCCTTTTTTTCTTTTTGTGTGCATTTAGCATTTATATTAAAATAGTGAAGCTTTTTGTTAGAGAGTATTGATAAATGATCATTATTATGTGGAAAGTACAGAAAAATAATTCAGTATGAAATATGTAGGATATTTTGTGGCATTGAGGGTTGTAGCTGGTGGCCTGGGGTTATGTGCCACTGAAGCAAATCATTTTTGAACTGCATCCCTTTTTCTCCCCATGTCATATAGTAAGCAGGTTTTACATTCTTCCAAGTTTTAAAAAGCAGCTTGCAAATGGGGTAGGTGCAGTTAGAATTAGAATCAACAACGCTGCTATGAATAGACAAGCCCCATGAGAGCAATAAAGGGGCTCTTTATACTGAGGCATTTGTTTTCCATCCGCATTTATAAACAACTACAGGAAGTAAAAAAAAGTGAGAATGTAAAATAAATGTAAGTATGATAAAAATGGCAATGTATTTAAAGGATAATAAATTATTTAAAAAATGTATTCCAAAGGCATGCAAATGTCAGCAGTATCAAGATAATACAACACTCAAGTGGTTGCATCAGAATAACTATTACAAATTACTGAGATTAATTGAGAGCCGTGTTTTTAATGCTAATGAAATGCAGTTGTCAATTTAACTGGGATTTTCTAGTTGTGCATTTTGTTCTAAAGACATTTTTAAATTAAATCTGGGGTCCTTTCTCCCATGAAATGATACTTCCATTTTCATTTGCTTTTCCTGTTTATGCCTTTTCCTGTGGAACTGCAGTTCTGCCTCCATTTGACCATTTAGTTTGATTTCTGTTCTTTTTACTTGGTCTTTTTAATGGATGAAATTTTATTTTAACAATATGCAATTGCAATATTTCTGTTTCTAGGGTGTGAGTAAAAACTTTTTAGGAGAAATTAAAAGTTTCAGGGAAGCATGACAAGGTTTTGCTTTGAATTATTAAAGAGCTGTTGCATTTTATAATATTTGTTTATTCAAAGATGAACAATTAAATAAGTCTTACAGATATGGAGATGGAGAGAAGCAGGGATTCATAGTCCCAGACTCTCAGCAACATGATTGCTAAAGCAACAGCAAAATAGATGCTGCCTTAGATGAGCAGATAGTTGGTCTGTCTAGCTTGGTACTTCCTCTTAGGGTCATGCTACAAGTGACAGGGTCCCTGAAATTAAACACATATCTGCTGACCCAGCCTAGTGTTAAATCCACATGCAGAGAGGAGAAGGATCAGACTTACTGGGGCAGCTCTAATCTTGCGAGCTTGCTTTCCTCCTGCTCTCTCCTCCTTTTGCAGGAGGAGCCTCGCCACTGTCTCCCTGCTGTTAACTGCACTCACCAAATGTGTTCAAGGGTTGTGTCTTGGCAATACTGTACAAAAATGAATAGATTTTGTAGCATAAATTGCCTTATATTTCCTACTTCTGACAAGCAGGATCTAAATGTTCTTCAGGAATAGCACAGACTAATTCATTAGCGTTAGAGATGGGCACGAATTGAATTACGACCCAAAAAAATGCACGAACCAGACTGGTTAGTGGTTCGCGAACCAGTGGTTTGTGGAAGCTTGTTTCCATGAACTTCCGTGAACTTGTCTACTGGTTCGTTTGGGTCATATTAAAGGGGCAGTTTAAATGGCCATTTCCCTGGGGAATATAAACGTTTCCTGCTGCTTGCAAGCAGCAGGGCCCTTTAAACTATCAGCAGGCGGGCGGCAGGGGGAGATCTCCCTCACCGCCTGCCAGATGATAGTTTAAAGGGACCTGCCACTTGCAAGCAGCAGGGCCATTTAAACTGCCCAAACCCCAGCCCCAGCCTCAGCCCCACACTTACCTTGCCCTGCGGGCCCACGGTACCCTCCCCCTCCTCCCACAAGGGGTGGGAAGGCCATTTTTGGCCTCTTCCGCCACTGCATAGGCCTACAGGGTGGCAGAGGAGTTCAAAAATGGCCTCCCTGGCCCTCAAATGGCCACCGCAGTGGCCATTAGAGGGGCAGGAAGGCCATTTTTTGCTTTGGCCGCTGACATGTGGGCCCACAGGGCGGCAGAGGAGGCTGAAAATGGCCTTCCTGCCCCTCGCAGGAGGAGGGGGAGGATGCCACAGGCCCACAGGGCAAGGTAAGTGTGGGGCTGGGGCTGGGGTTTGAGCAGTTTAAAGAGCCCTGCCGCTTGCAAGCGGCCGATCCCTTTAAACTATCAGTTGGCAGGCAGCGAGGGGGGATCCCCCCTGCTGCCTGCCAGCTGATAGTTTAAAGGGACCTGCCACTTGCAAGGCAGGAAAGGGCCCTTTAAACTGTCCAATGCCCTTTTCCCTGCTGCTGCTAAGTGGCCAGAAAGGGGCATTTAAACCCAACAAACCATGAACTATGGACTGGTTTGTAAACTTGCCCCAATTCATGGTTCCCTGTTTGTGAAAACTCACGAACCATGAACCTCATGGTTTGGGTTTTTGAAAAGTTTTTTATTGGGTTAGAACATTATTATTTTTACATTACAAACAATTTTCCCCTAATTTTTCATTTTAATGGTTTGGGTTTTTTGTGGTTCGCTCCCATCTCTAATTAGCATATTACTCTCCGGGGGGGGGGGGTTGCAATGTGAAAGCGCCCAAATCAAAGCACAGATTGTGCCCATTTTAAAGACCCTGCTATGACAGGATCTTGCCCTAAAACAGGGTCTCTTGCCCTAAAACAACAGAAATGGCACCAGAGGCATTTTTAAAATTCCAAAAATAACTAACTAGTTCACTTACTTTACAGGGGAAAGGTCAAGTGAAATCAGGGGTTGAAAATTTCTGAGGCAATTCAACATAGATATATGGGGTAAAATAGAACATGCACAGACTTCAGTTCTTATGGTTTTCACAGATACTTCAAGGCTTCTGTTTTGATGCTTTGGTTCCCTTGTTTTCCCCCAAGCACTCTAGTATACTCTCTTTTAGTATTTTCTTCTCTTTTGGAGGGTGATTCCCCACTAGTGTTTTTCCGTGGCTCAGCTTTCAAATGACCTCGTGGGAAGGCAATCCTAGCAGCAGCTTCAAAGTCACTGCAGGTTTTGTCTGGTTTTTTTCCCTTCCTGCTTTTCCCCGACTTATTTGTCCATTTGCTGCAGATTAGGGATTTTAATCGTGTGAAATTCTTTATCCGATGTTCTCTCCACCCTTGCCCTTTTCTCCTGCCCTTCGAATCAACTAAATTTGATTGGTTGATCACGTTTTCCAAGCCACACCCACTACCCTTTCCCTTCTCCTCTTGCTTCTTTTTTAAAAAAAAAAATTATAAAAAACATTGCAACGTTTCTACATGTCTATGCAGAAACATATCTTGTGTCATGTGATGACAGCTGCTCAATAATGGGTCCATTTTTCAATGCGCCAAATTTGTTACTTATTGCTTGCTGACAGCTGACAGCTTCTGAGGCAGAGGAAAAGCGGGGTAATTGGTAACAATTTTCCCTCCAAATGTCAATAACCAATACTCATTCCACGATATTGGCGGGAAATGCTCTGACATATCAGATGTGTTTGTTTGATGTAATGTTTATATGTAGCAATGTGTGTTTTGAGAAAAAAATTGATGTGTTTGTTTGATGCAATGTTTATACGTAGCAACGTTTTTTTGAAAAAAAAAATTAAAAATGAAGATGCACATCTGTTGACACTTCCCCCGGAAAAAGTGATGAGGAATTGATTTTTATACTGGCAAATTCTGCACGATGGACTTTGAGCATGATGAAATGAAATGTCAATGCGAAACAAAAGCCTTAATATGGAATCAGAGAGTGGTGGATTCGTACGACTCCACTGCAGCACGACTGCTCAGAAAGTCTGATCAAAGTCAATCATGCAGAATCCCCCAGAGTTAGGAATGCAGGTACCCACTTTCTGGTATTATAGTCCCCTTCTCTTCACACACCAGTGCTTTCCTTCTGTTGTTAACTGAATCTGAAGGCACAGGCAATTTCCAACCACACCCGACCAGGAATCTGTTCAATCTCCAGAGTTACCTCCCTGTTTGACTGGATAGGGAAAATCTCCTCTCCTTTCTTTGATCCTGTAAATGCTGATGGTGATGGATTCAGGGAACTTTCCAAACTATAAGGATCTGGGATTGTGGGGACTAGATGCTGCAGAAGCCCAGCATGCCTGTCTTACCCTCCCTCTCCCTGGCCCATTTGCAAAGAAGCACCAATGAAGCGGAATCCGAGCCTTCCCTCTCTGCATGTAGATTCAATGCTAGACTGGGCCAAGGGGAGGCAGGAGTCCAGGGATCCCATCACTTGTAGTGTGGCCCTTAGAGAAATATTGCAAGCCAAAGACATCAGGCAGCCATCTGTCCTCATGAAGTACCAGGGATTACACCTGAGATTTCATGCATGCTTAGCAGCAGCTGCTTCTTTTAAAAGTATGCCATTTCCCTGAAGCATAGCAGTGTCTGGGAATGGAACCCTTGAGAATCATGGCCTCAGCCCATCAGCCTTAGCAAAAGTAGCACTTCCACCGATGCTGTCTGACAGATGCTGTGGCTCCTGAACAACATTTGGGTGAGAAAAAATGTTTAACAGCAACTTCCTTCCTCATAGCTGGCTGTGAGGTGATCATTCAAAATGCTGAGGTAATATGTGGCCTTTCCA
Organism: Eublepharis macularius; assembly: GCF_028583425.1. Classification (NCBI taxonomy): domain Eukaryota; kingdom Metazoa; phylum Chordata; class Lepidosauria; order Squamata; family Eublepharidae; genus Eublepharis; species Eublepharis macularius. Next base: position 125,420,115 of record NC_072792.1, read on the forward strand.
TTAATTAATATTAATTGCTAGGGCCACATTAGATGATATGATGGAAGTCTGTGATCCTAACTCATATCTTTAAATTTTCTTTTAAATTGCTTTTAAAAGCAGGTTTGGGTCAGCGAGGAGAGGCTAGAATGGGACATTGGACTGGAGATGTTTAACCATTTCTCACTGTCACATTCCTGAAGTAAATAACAACACAAAAAGGGGTAATATATATCAGGAAAATGGAATTGAGGAGGATTCCTCACCATCTGCAAAACTGAATTGTTCAAAAAGGCTTTTTACTCAGATAGGAGTAGGAGTAGGACCCCCTCAGAGGGAGGGGGTCTCAGATGCTTCACTAATGAGTTAGGGACCATAGATTTCACCACTATGTTACCTTACATATTACCTGTTGCTTTAAATTTGTACTCCTATATACTACCTGTGCTTCATGTTGTCTAATGTTAGTCCCAGAATTGATTATGTTCTGTTTCAACAATTCTTCAGCTCTGTACTGGATCCTTGCTAATGCCATGTCTTTGTAAACTGTATTTATTTATCCTATGGCATTGCCTATGGAAATGTCCTTGACACTGTATGAAAATGTCTTTGATACTGATTGTACTATTCTCACATTATTTACTCTGCCTTGAGTCTCAGTGAGAAAGGTAGGCTATAAATAAATAAATAAATAAATAAATAAATAAATAAATAAATAAATAAATAATCGGAAGATCTGATCACAGATCTGCAGTGCATTCTTTAGTGTCTAAACCATGAAAAAGATAGCGGATCCTTGAATAACAAGAACCTGTGAGCCTGTAGCGTCATTATCCTGTTTTGCCTAAGCTTTGAATAGAATAAAATTGTGCGCTGTGCCATAATTTTTTTCTAGAACTTCTTCCCTTGTGTAAACTTCAGTGAAGTGACAGTGATAGTAATACATACCTGTCCCTGCAATATATACATCCCTGCAGGTGAAATAAGATTTAGACTTTTGTGCATGATTTAATTTTTCCACTGCAAATAGTGTGTCTAATGCTAGGGGTTTTTTTTAATACTTTTTTTCTCTTTCACAGTCCTTTAGATATAATATTTTTAAAGTTCCCATTCCATATGCCCTGATCCTAGTTAAATTATTTATAAACTTACATAGTTGTTTAAATTATGCAATCGCACATGTTACAGCTACAGTATACAGTTCATAGTTTCAAAGTATAGTTTTGTTCTCTAATGTCACGGTCCCTTGAGCTTTGGCCTGCTAATTCATCAAAGCTGCCATCCTAAAAGTAGTGAGATGAGGGAAGTACTACACACAGCAAACTGAGGTCAGAAGCTGTGTTAGTGTGTTGTAGCCACAGCAACAAAGCCAATATAAACCTCCTATTCCCTTGCTTAACCAAAGTTAAGTGTAACATTCACAGCAAGTAACATTCAATTGGATTAACACTAGGAATGATCTCAAAACCCTATTAAGTCAGGTAACTAAAAGCCCTCTTAAATAAAACTGCCTTATATTCCTAAAGATTGGCAAAGTTAATATACTCCTGATATTCAATGGGAGCCTATTCCTTCAAGTTAGCAGCACACTAAGTATCCTGGGGAATGGGACACCAAAAGGATGTTGATGTGAGGAGAAAATGGTACACAGGTTTATAGAGAGAGAGAAAGAAAGAATTCCAAGGGTATTTGGGTTCCAAATTGGAAACAGTTTTAAGGTAAGGTAAGTACCTTGAACTTAGCCCAGATAAAAATAACCCAGTAGTGAGTTCTCAGATTCTGTGTAATCTCTTCAGTCTATTCACAGCACTCAAATAGAAAATTCCAACAATTCATACAAATGGACGTTTCTGAGATGTCTTCAAAGGCAGCAACATGTAAAGCATGCAAAAAGTAGCTGAATAAAAGTGCAATCATACACAGATTTATTCCAGTATAATTCCATTGAAATCAATGGTCCTAGATAGGAGTAACTGTAATTTTGTACTACAAAAGTTACAGTAGCATAGCTCAACATAGCCATCGATGCAGAAGATTTTGAAGATTAAACTTCAACTGAAATCAGAGACTTTTCTGTTTAGAAAAATGGACAGCCAGTTGGAAAAAAGTTTTAGAACACTGTTTTTATATTTTATTACAGCAGAAAGAGTACTTTATGCACAAAAGTGGAAAACTACAACATTGCCTACAGTGGAGGAATGGATGACAAAAGTTTTGGAGTTTGCGTTAATGGCAAAACTTACTGCATTAATTAGAGAAAGGACATTAGTTAACTTCTTGATTGAATGGGAACCGTTAATAGACTTTTTGCATGAAATGGATAACAAGGATTTGTTGACATCTGGATTTATGGATTAAGAAACATGAACAATAGAAAAAAGAGGGGTTTTGTAACTAATTTAGAATAAGTGTGACTCTAGAAATGATATATACTTGTTGCGGAGAAAATCGGAACTCAACTTGTAGTGTAATTTAGGGTTTTTTTGTTTTCTTTTTTCTTTTCCTCTTAATTTTATAGATATATGTATTGTTAGTGTGTCATATTTAGAATTGTGTGTTTTTCTTATTCTCTATGTTTATTATTGATTATGTTATGGTGTATAGTTTATAGTTTAAATAAAGAAAATTCAAACGGAAAAAAAATCCCATAGCCAAATAAACTGAGTCAGGATGGAGCCAGCTGGGTGACCTTGGGTCAGTCACAGCTTCTAGGTGCTCTCTCAGTCCCACTCACCTCACAGGGTGTATTGTTGCGGGGATAATAGAGGCATACTTTGTAAACCGCGCTGAGTGCACGTTAAATTGTCCTCAAGGATGGTATATAAATTAAATGTATCATTATCATTATCATTATCATTATCATTACTACTACGACGACGACGACGACGACTACTACGACTACTACTACTACTACTTCTACTACTACTACTACTACTACTTTTTGCCACTTGCCGATTTATTTTTTTGAACAAAACATGAGACCTGTATAAAACCTTAACCTAAGTTTAATGAAAAACGTATTCCATTCAAACTTCAGAAAACAATTTCTATCAGAACTCCAGCCTTGCCATTCAGCACCATCTTTTTTTCATCTAGATTAAGCCTTGAATTGCTGTCCCTCAGCTACTTGGGCATAGCCAACAAATGCTGATCAAGGACATAGACAGTTGCTTCTGGAGGCTTTGCAAGGATAATAAATAGATAGAAGGAAATACTAGATCGGGGGAGAAGAAAGAAAAATGAAAAATAAAGAAAAATGCTGTATTCACCTGGTAATTGGGCTTAGCAGTTGAGAGCCAGTTTGGTGTAGTGGTTAAGAGCAGCGGAACTCTAATCTGGAGAGCCGGGTTTGCTTCCCCACTCCTCCACTTGAAGCCAGTTGGGTGACCTTGGGTCAGTCACAGCTTTTTGGAGCTCTCTTAGCCCCACCGACCTCACAGGGGGATTGTTGTAGGGATAATGACATACTTTGTAGACCACTCTGAGTGAGTGTTAAGTTGTCCTGAAGGGCAGTATATAAATCAAATGCTGTGATGATGATGATGATTGATGATGATCAGGACAGAAGCTACAGGGGACTGCTTAAAAATAGAGATTTTATATTATGCCTCCCCAGTCATTGTTCTTCCTTTTCTCTGACTCATTAAATGTTTTCTGATCCAGCTGGTGTAGACTAACCTGTGCTATAGTTATAGAAACATGATCACTGTCTATCTTCTAAACATGGGCCGTTTCCACACGGCACCCCGCTGCTCGTAACAACCTGGAAGATCGCGTAAAAAACGTGGATCGAGTTTTCTCACGCGAGAATTGCGCGACGTCACGTGACGTTGCGCAAATCTCATGCAAGAAAACGCGTTCTTCTGCATTTTTTGCGCAATCTTCTGGGTTGTTACGAGCAGTGGGGAGCCGTGTGGAAACAGCCATAGTAGAATAAGAAAAAGGGCTTCTGCTTTCAATCTGCTTTAGATTGGATTTGAGTAATATAATAACACATAATATGATGGTCAAGGAAGTTATGGGTTCATTGAAAATAGTTTCAGGCATTTTGACATTTCGAAAACAATCACAGGAAAATTATTCACCCGGCTCATTTCCAGAAGGCAATTTACCTACCCAAGCCACCACTTGAGCTCTGTATGACCCCTAACACATCTGTAAATCATTAATCCTCATGTCCTTTAATAAAGATCTTCTTCCTCAGAACTAAACTAAAAGATGTATATGAAAACAGAAAACATCCAAAACGCAGTTATGTGCTTGCTTAGTGTGTGTTCACTATTTTTAAAAACAACATCATATTGCAGTCTCAATTGTTCTGTCACCCTCACATTCATGATCATGATCTTTGCTGAGAAGAGGGCACTGTGTAGCATCTGTCACTCATTTATTCAAAGAACATCAGAAAATGAATATTTTTTCCTCCTTTTGAAGATGGGGAGATGGGAAAGGGAAACTACAAAAAACTTTGCTGCTATTTCCATCACCCCAACCCACTGGTTCTCTGAAATTTAAAAGATACAGTTTCCTGGACAGCGGGTTGGATTCAACCAGTCTCCAAGTGGCCTTCCTCCAATCTGTCTTTTTTAAATGGAAGAGTCACAAGTTGGAGGAACTTAAGCCGGCATATCCCAGACTTAGGCTGGCATACCCTCCCCACACATCACAGTGGTCTGGCACTACACCACTCGGGCCCTCTGCCAGCACCAAGCTGTGGCGGTCAGACACAGATGTAACTGCAGCATAAGTCCTTGTGCCAATGGGTTGGGGATGGGCCAGGGTGAGGCGCAGTTTAGTCAGCTCCACAAGCTGTTTCAGGCTCAAGAACATTCCCACACACACCCCCAGCAGCAATGGAAAGTTATACCAAGAAAAACAGTGGCATAGCCCATAGGTGCCCATTGTCTGCGAAAAGTTGACTGCCTCCTCACACCCAGCCCTGCCCAAGTGTCCTGGCAGAGCATAGGATGCCGACTACCACAGGGACCAATCAGCTCACTCAGCATCTGAGCCCCTGAGCCCATGCCCCTGGGCATCCTTACATAACCTTGTGTTGGGATATCCATGATCCCAGGTGAGGAGCGAGGCAGCTGGAGGCTCTGCCTAAGAGCCCCCTGCCGTGGGGACTTAGAGTGCCAGGCAGGAGAGGGGGCTCACAGTGGTGGGGCAAGAGTGTGTAGGGAGGACTTTGAGAAATTCAGGGCATGCCTTGCACTCACATGTGAGGAGAGAGCTATGTCCCAGTTAACTGATTAAAAACTACCACCTGAGTTGCCTTGCAGATTACTTGTCTCTTGAGTCCCATCTTGGGAGGAGCTTGGGTGCCCCAACAGGTAAAAAGGAGCTGGGGAGGTGGCTACGCCAGTTCACTAATTCACACCAGCCTCTCCTCTTCCCTCACCCATGCTCCCCCAAGTACCAGCCTCTGCAGTGGCGGTTTGCCAGGGAGGGCACAGTCCCTGCCTGTGCGCTGACTCAGTCCATGCATGGCTGTTCCAACTTCGGTAATCCTTCCTGGACTCCATCTGAGTCCAGCCCATGGAGCTGTTCCCTGGGCAGCCCACAACTGAACCCTGTTCCTGAGAAGGCAGCATGAGGGATTGCTCTTGTAGCTCTGACCATAGTGCAAAAAGGTGCATCCCCTGTCCTGGTCAAGGGGAGTTGGCAACCCACAGCGAAACATCCTCCTGTCACTTGGCAGCTCAATAAAGTCTGAGTCAAACACCTACTCACTCCCTGCCTGTTTCTCTGCCCATGCCTTACCAAGACTCCCCCTGGGGCAGCCCCACAGCACATTCCTGGGGATTGTCCCAAACCTCAGGTCACTAGGGAAGTGATGGACATGAGGACTCACCAGGTGCCTCTGCCCCATTGGGTGGCTTGCCTCTCCTATGGGGCAGGGGGCCATAGTTCCTGCGCAGGCTGCCACCACACATGGCCTCCGCCCTACCCACCCTCCTCACATGGGAGGTGAATAAGGCAGGATGCAGGGTCTTGCCCGTGTGTGGGGAGAGGGCTAGCAGGCCCTCACAGTGGTGCCAGGTCCCAGGGCGCCAGGCAAATGGCCATGGTGGCAGGGGGGCAGGAATTATTTGCAGGAGGTTGGCTGGCCAGTGCACTCACTCCTCACCCCAGTGGGTCTTCTCTTTGCCAATGAAAGTGGGGGACAGGTGGCTGCCTGTCATTCCCCCATTCCAACTGGGACTGTTAATCTATGGAGTACGGAATAAAAGAAAGAGGTGGCAGAAGGCTGAGGCCCCCTCTCGATCAGCCCCCTCTCTGTGAGGGCTAGCAGGCCCTCACAGTGGTGCCAGGTCCCAGGGCGCCAGGCAAATGGCCATGGTGGCAGGGGGGCAGGAATTATTTGCAGGAGGTTGGCTGGCCAGTGCACTCACTCCTCACCCCAGTGGGTCTTCTCTTTGCCAATGAAAGTGGGGGACAGGTGGCTGCCTGTCATTCCCCCATTCCAACTGGGACTGTTAATCTATGGAGTACGGAATAAAAGAAAGAGGTGGCAGAAGGCTGAGGCCCCCTCTCGATCAGCACTTCCATATGGAATGCCAGTCCGGGGAGGTGGGAGCACACATGTGGTGCTGCAGGCATGCACCAGCTCTCTAGCAGTACTCTCAGGGTAAACTTCCAAATCAGACCAGCCCAGGGAGTCCAAAGACTGCCCAAGCTAGATTAGTCCCCTGCTTGCAACCACCCTCCCACCATCTCTGGGCAGCTTCAGGATCACAGCAGGCAGCCTATCTGTGCTAGCTCATGGACACTGGCCAATAGCGGGGGTGGGGGACTGGACCAGCTGCAGCAGCCACTGAGTATGGTTCTTGCATGCACTTCCCTGGCAGGACACTACCAAGATCAATTCTCACCAGGACAGCCCCCTTATCTGCATATGGAGGCCCTTCTGCAGCAGCAGGGGTGGCAAGCAGACACCCCCCTTACACCCATGTGGTGTGGCCAAGAAGGGACAACGTGTCCTGTTGGAGGGATGGAGGTGTTGGTGGGCAACAGATTTTGTTGCCTGTGCATTGGCTGTGCTTTTGCTTGTCATTTGTGAGTCTGTGGTAAGCAGGGGGGACAGCCATTTGGGAATTCTGCTGGGATTGCCAGGGGAACGGCAGGGCGGGTGCTCTCACCAGCAGCATCACCACACCTTGCCAGGATTGGCCGCTGATGCAGCTCTCCCACCAGACTCTTTAGGGACTAGTGGTGCCTCAGTTACCTGGGCACGCAGGTGCCAGCAGTCCCTCAGGCCTCAGGATTGCACTGTTAGAGTGGAGGAAGCCTTCAAACATGAAACAAAAGTAAAATTATAATATACATATTTTCGTAAATCAATCAATAATTTTTTTCTTAGTAGAATGGTGGGATAGGAATAGAATCCACCCCAGTCTTCTAATAAGAGGAAACGTTCTAGTTTTCTACCTTTCAAAATTACAATTTTTAAAGTAAGAGGCAGTGATAAACAGGTCACTGAAACACAATTGGTGTTATATATACAGAATCCCAACACAATTAAAAATTAATAGTTTGTGCATCCCTAAATGAGACCATTGCAACAAGAAGACATCAAGATGAGGGATATGAGGGCTTTCCCATGCTTTCTATTGCTGTGTACTAATTCAGGCATCCAGGTTTTAAACAGGAAGTAAGGATTGTATATATTCTCTTTCCTTTTGTACCATATACTTACTTCATTTTGATATTGAGGGAAGAGGCCATGCCCTCCTACACTACTTTGAACCAAGCTTCTGAGCATTTTGTGGGAGGAATCTCCATAAAATTATTTCTAACAATCCTATCCCATTTAGATAATGGCAAAGGAAAATGAGACACTTCCTTTGGCACCCATAGAATGGTGGCTGGATTATCCAGTGGTAGGAATGATGGGCAGATTTTGCCACCAAGAGAAGCACTCATCCATAATGAAAGGCAACCATTGAGTACATAGGAAGTGTACTTGCATCTACTACAAAGGCTTGTCAAATCTGAAAAGGTGTTCCACCAACATTCTCCTGTTGGTATCTGTAAGCTATCCTTCATGAGTTTTCTTAATTACATTATAGAAGTCCTGGCCTACTGATGCTACTGATAGCTAAATCTTCCTCAGAATTTTTGAGTGTGCCATCACTTCTTCTGTCTTTGATGTGCCTGAGAGACCTTTTCCCTTCCCTAGGGATAGCTTTCCCTGAAGGTAGGCTGCCCACTGAAGCATTCACTATGGGTACTCTAAGCAGCACTGAGCTTCCAAAAATATTTACATATTCCCTATTGACTAGCAGGATCGGCTCACTCGTTGATCTCTTCCATAAAGAAATGGGGGAAATGAAACAGAGAGAATAGAAATCAGCTTCTTTTGATTCCCCCTTTGCTTTTGGTTGCTGTGCCATGAGGATGGTAATTGCAGGATTTTAAAGGTTCTATACTAAGAAGAGAGAGCACTTCCTCCAGGGCAAAGAAATAGTCAAATATTGATTCTGCTTTGTCAAATTATCTTTGTAGATGTCCCTTTCCACTTTATCAAACTCATCCTGAGAGCACTCACAACTTGGTATCTTCATCCCTGTAGGATGAGTAAGAGGAAATCTGCTGTTATGGTCTTTCTTGACTGCTTCTGCAAGCCATGATGCCATATGAGCACTGCTGGAGATTTGCATGGACACAATTCTGCTACAAATGTGGATGGTTTGGCCCTTGTTAGGGATCTGTCTGGTGGCCCATGTGCTTTGCTTTTTCCTCTTTTCCTTCAGTTTCTTTGCTAACAAATTGCCCCTGTCATTCTTGTAATCCTGAGAAGATTGTCAAATTCACCTCTGCCTTGGATTCTGAGGTCTTGTGGCAATTGGCATTGGCCTGGTACTCTGTTGAGTGTCTGGGCATGCAAGACAGTAGTACTCTCCTGGACCGTACCTTCTGGAGAATGTCTCCCAGCTTTCCTTGTGAGGATGCTCTGTGGCTGATTGGTGGTGAGGAAGAAGATGAGTAGCAAGAAGGACAAAGAGGGGAAAGCATGGGGAGGCAGTTTTTGTTTCGTTTGTTTTCAGAGGAGGGGAAAAGGGGTAGGAGAGGGACGAAAGAGTAGGGAGACAAGGACCTGAAGACAGAGAGGAAGAAAGGCACACAAGGAAAGGAAGAAGAAAAAACACCCTAGGAGCTCCTACAATACAGGGAATCCAGAAGGTCTCATTCTTGTCCCTTTTCTCTGCAAATAGATAGGAAGAGAACTGAAGACTGGGGTACTTCCTCCTCCTCCAAGATATACAATTGTTTCCTAAGATCATGTGGAAGAGAACAGCCAAGTGCTTGGATGTCCTCTCTCCCAAAGGGAAAACTTTCTAACCTACCCTAATGCAATATTCCATGGACTTAAGTGTAGGTGCAGGGGATGGTACAAAGAGATATTGGATCTACCCTATAGAGCTTCTAGAAAATTACATTCAATATTTTAAGATATTCTGAATTTACAGTAATTGTTGGGTTTTATGAAGCGTTAGACTGTCCTGGTGAGCCCACCGGTGTGGCTTAGTATGCAAGAGAGAAATAAATACAACACTCCTGCTAGGAAGGTGCACTTAATATTTATATAGGTGGATAGTTACATATATACATATAGTTATTGAACAAACTGACAGCATGCTTCGCATAGCCTCTCTGAGAGCTGAGCCCCCATTCCATACTATACAGACAGCTAATATGCTGTATCCTAGCCAATCACTAACAAGCTGATGCAATCCCTAACTAGACTCACAAGACATCGATTAGGAGCACCTGCTTGTAGTTACACGATTGCTAGTCTGACAGTTAGATCAAACTCATCTATCTCCTGTCATGGAACTGCTTGCTACCTCACACAGTTTACATATCTCAATATGCCTCCTAGGTAGCAAGAGTTACACCTAATCTTACTCTAAAATATTGAAACTGATCAGAGTACACACATTTAGTAAATACATCAGCAAGATTACAATCAGAAGCACATTTAACAATTTTCACAAAATCATTAACAACATTAGTTTTGACAGTTTGATAACGAATCAAGATGTGCTTGCTTCTGGCTCTTGCACCACAGTTTTCAGTCAAACTCAGGGCAGCAGAGTTATCACAGGAAATCTGAATTGGAAGATCACAGTTTACTTTCAAATCTTTCAACAATTGATACATCCATTCAAGTTATATAATAGTGTCATGTATAGCAGCATACTCTGCCTCACACGTGCTTGTGGCTATGATAGTTTGCTTCAAAGACTTATGCAATACCACAGCATCATTTAACATGATCACTATCCCTGTTGTGGACTTTGCCCCTGGTCGATCAGCCCAGCTGGAGTCACAGTAAGCATGTAATTTCAACGTATCCGATACCTTCAAACTTAGATTGTGATCTAAAGTACCCTTGAGATATCTCAGAACTCTTTTTGCTGCTGTCCAATCACGTTGGTAAGGACAGTGCATCCTCTGGCAAAGCAAGTGAACCGTGTAACAGATGTCAGGCCTAGTCCACGTAGCTAGGTATAGAAGTGAACCCACTAAAGATTGATACCTGGTCACATCATACCATAGATCAACATCAGGTTCTTTCAGATAACCTGTACTCATGGGAGTGGATACCACCTTGGCATCTGCCATACCAAACTCAAGTAACAATTTGACAATTTTGTCTCTTTGACTCAGTTGGTAACACCCGTCAGAACCTTGTGTCACGGTCACACCCAGATAATTGCTCACTGGACCAAGATATTTGATCTTGCAAATACTCTGTGCCACACTTTCAAACCATTGTAACTGCGCAGCTGTGTCATGTATAAACAGAATGTCATCCACAAAGATAAGAACTGTGACATCAGAAACCAGTACACGTCTTGTAAATACACATGGATCAGATACACTCTGTTTAAAACCATATTTCTGTAGAGAAGTAGATATGTACAGGAACCATTGCCAGCTGGATTGTTTCAGCCCATACAAAGCTCTATTCAATTTGAGCACCAAACTTTTGTCAGTATGTTCAAAACCTGGAACCTGTTTCATGTAAATGGTCTCCTCTAGAGTAGCGTGTAGAAACATAGTGCTAACATCAAGGTGCTGTACCAGCTTCTTTTGAACTCCTGCCTGACACAGTGCGACCTTAAAAGATTCGCTGCGCACCGTGGGAGAAAAGACCGAATCATAATCCAGACCATGGACTTGTGAATATCCTTGTGCTACCAGTCGCGCTTTATGTTGCAAAGACCCATCTTGCAGCGTTTTTAGCTTAAACAGCCACCTGCAACCTACTACATTAGAGTCAGAAGGCTTTTGAACCCAAGTAAACACCTTGTTTTCTGTCAAGGCATCATACTCCATTTGCATAGCCTCTAACCAAGGCTTTCTCTCCTCGTCTGGGAGAGATAACACCTCCTTGTACGAACAGGGCTCTTTTGCAGCAACAAAATTTATCACAGATTGAGTAACCCCAAAACGTTTAGGAGCAATTCCTTTTGTTGAGCGACTTGACACACAAACAGGCTGCGGCTCTGTTTTTGGAGCTGCCTGCGAGGCTTGTCTCTCAGGAGAAACACTTTCGCTTTTTACCTCCAGCTCACAGCCTGTGTTAACCGTGTCATTGCCGGACTCTTTGAGAGACAACATCACCAATGGTGTCTGATCATAACCGTGCAGCCTCTACCAATTACTATTCTCACACACACTTGCAGACCGGCTATAGCTCATTTTTTGATGCTCATCACAAAACCTGTAAGATTTCATATTTGGTTGATAACCCAAAAATGTAAGCTGCTTGGTTCTGGCATTTCCTTTCCTCCTCAACTTGCGAGGAATGTGCACCCAAGCTTTCATGCCGAATGTCCTGAGAAAACCCAGGTTAGGATCCCTGTTATACAGGACTCAGTAGGGAATATTATCAATAGCACTGGTCCACAACCTGTTGGACAGATAACACGCAGCACACATGGCTTCTGCCCAAAACCTCATCTGGAGACCAGCATCAGGTAACATGGCATACATCATGGTCTGAAGAGTAGAATTTTTCCTCTCAGCTAATCCGTGTTCCTGAGGAGAAGCCGTATTAGTTACCCTTCTTACCACACCATTTAGCTCCAACCAGCGATCAAATTGATCAGACATGAATTCCCCACCTTGATCCACCTGTATGGCTTTAAGTGAAGTATCCAATTGCTTCTGAACACGCTTAGCCCAACCCTTGAATATGGTGAACGTGTCAGACTTATGCTTCATAGGAAAGACCCAGGAATACCGGCTTTTGTCATCAGTCAGGATTAAACAGAATCTGTTACTAGAACAACTCTTGGGGTATGGCCCCACCAGATCCATATGTACCAACTCAAGAGGATGCTTTGACACATGACTGCTCACTTTAGCAGCAGGATACGCGTGTGTCTTTACCTGTTTGCACACAGTACAATCCAAATACTCAGAGCAAGGTAACACCTTCTCCCTAGACAAAAACGCTAATGTTTTACATAACCTTTCAAATGATGGGTGACCCATTCTCCTATGAAGGAGATGTATACACTTGTTGTGCTTACACTTGTTGATTACCACCTCTGCCTGTAAAAAATGATTATGCACAACATACACATTGTCTTGCAATACACCAGACAGAAGCTGCTTGCTCCCTTTTGATTATAGCATTGTTTGTTATACATATGATGTAAGATTGTATTGCATAACTGTTCTTATATTATTTTTGGAACACAACTGTATTAAAGCTTAAAAGTGAAAACAAGGATAGATAAAGTGAGTAATGCTAATTTTATGAATTTGTGAAGCAAGGAAGGGGAAAATTTGTAAACACACTCTAGGTTTTAAAGCACTGTACATCTTTCTCTGCAGCATATAGTATTCTTTTTTCTCCAATTTAAAAAGAAATTGATTGAGTCAGAATTTTAACACAAACACATGGAGTGTTTGAACATAAATATTTCTGCTAAATTACATGTCTGTGGTTGGCTTCAAAGCCTCATCTGTTTACAGCATAGGAGATCCCCTTGAGTTTCTATCTTTGGTACTGGAAGTTAACCATAGAATTGAAAAGTCACTTAGCACATGGCTGACAAGGTAAAACAACAAATGAAGAACAGAAGTACTTATTTTATAAAGAAAATTCTTTTTTTGCAACTGGAAGTAGTATTTTATATTTCATGGGGCCATTTTCCCTTGCTAACAATTCTTCTTCCCAATCATTCTCTCTCTTTCATACAGACACATGATTTGAAATATATTCTAGTAGAGAATATAAAACATACCTGGGGTGGGAGAAGGGTTATAGTACAGCAGTGATACAGTTTTTATATAATGGATCATGGTTACCTTGCCTTCCGCCTTTGATCCTCATGATTTCCCCCCAAAAGCTACTCCTGTAGGTCAGGGGACAATGGAGTTCAGTTTTGAAACTGACTGGGAAGTGTCCCACACATGTCTGGAACCTCTTTTATAGACAGAGCAAGAGGTCACACAAGAGGGCCAATTCTACCCTCCAGCAGCAAGACAATGAATTGTCTTGGATTACAAATACTGTAAACATTTTTAAAAAGCAATGCTTTCTTCTCTGAACGTGTCCTACTTTCTATTCTACTAAATAACTATAACACTCAATAAGATCTTTGGAGCATCTCAGCAGTGTTGATGGTCTGGTTTTGCTGCCATTCTGTGAAGTTTGTATCTTGTCATAAATAGATGTTTGAAGTTGATTTAATATTTAATGTTCAGAAATATCTTTCCTGGTTAAAAAAATAAATGTAGTAGTTAGCTGTTAACTTGGTACTTCCTAGCTGTCAACCACTCTTTCTATTAATCTCAAAACTTTTAGGGAGTTGCAAGCTGTTTTCTTATGCACAGCTATATTTATTATAATCTATATATGTTATATATATTGTATATTTATTATATTTGTTCAATTGAGGATGCAGACATGCTTCTTGAACATTTGAGGTTAACATCAGAATCCTAAGCAGAGTTATACCCATCTAAGCCCATTGAAATCAATGGACTTAGACTGGAGTAACTTTACGTAGGATTGCACTGTAAGTACTGCTAACATTACTTTGTTTGTATTTCAATTTCACACACCTGAACTAATTCCAGCAGATCTTTCAGGTCATGCTGTGAGAAGGGAAACAGAATCAGGAACAACTGTTTGGTTAATACACATCGAATGAGTAACAGATTGTTCTCCCTTTGAGGTGGAGAACATCTTGGGTGATTCCCACCGTCCAATCAGGAAGGCAGGAACTAATTTTCTTCCTCTTCCTGTCTGGCGTGTTGGACACCCTCTATTCAGTTCTGTTCCTGCCTCCAGGGAGAGCAGTTCTTCAGCGGACTAGCTCTGCTGCCTTTTCTCTCTCTATTTCTTATTTACCTTTCTTCTTCCTCAAACCATTCTTTACCGTACTCTTTAGTCGTTCTCCTCCCATTACCTCTTCTTTTACTCCTCTTCCCAAAGAAAGAAAGGAAGAGGATGATATGGTCTCTAGAGAGTCATCGGACTCTGAGAAAAGCTACATGGAGGAAAGTATAGGCTGTTCCCATGGAGCCGTCCTACCAGCGGTGGGAACAAGCCCATCGTGCACCAGCATGCCTCTTAGGCTGCACGGTTCCCCGGTGAGGTAATGGCCTCAGAATAGACACAGGCCTCTAAACAGCCCCATCTTTCACAGAGGGAGCTTGTTAAAACAGCGTGCCTCAGTCAGCCAGCTGAGAACAGTGCCACCTGGCAAAGCTCAATTTTGGCGGAAAACATCAACGTGACGAGTAATTTCCCGCCTAATCTCAAAGACACGCTTGCCGGCAGGAGAGACACAGCAGAAACATAATCTAGACACCCAGAGCTCCAGCTGACAAGCCCAGGAGGTCCATGTAAGTGTTCCCCCAAGCGTGTTAACTCCAGAATTCCTGTCAGCAATTAGACTATGAGGGAGAAAATCATGTCACTTTGCCAGTCAGAAGCACCTTGGCCCAGTAAAGATGTCAGGAATCTCCTCAGCTCTGGTGCCACGTGAATGTGCCCATGCCAACTTCCTGGCTTGAGATTCTACAGCAGGCTTTTGCCCTTTCAATCTAGTCCTGCCTTTACAACAGGACTTTGCCCCCCCCAGTCGAAATAAAAGGCAAACACAACGTTTGGGTAACCCACTTTATTAATTAAACCATAACAAAACCTGTCATTGCAGCAAGGGATCTAACTGTGGTACAGGTCAAGCCCTGGGGTCCACCCAGACCTCTGCCTTGACCTGTCTGGGCAAGCCCCCTCTGCCCCGGGAGTGTTCCATCCCACGGATGGCTGGGACCCGGCCACCAGGCAAGTGGTTCCCCCTGTAAAGTTCCAGCCCCCACAGCTGTAGAGCCTGGGGATGGCCTTGTCCAGGTTCCCCACCAGGCAGTCTGCCCTCACAGCTGGCAGCCATACAGCCTCACCAACTGCTCCAGACAGACCCCAATTCCCACCTAATGGGAATGCACCAAGGAGGTCACCGGCCCACACCCTTGATCCTTTCCTACCAGTGGCCAAACTTTTTACAAGCCCTAAGAAATTAATCCCTAAAGTGCAAGGTAGGCGAAAAACAACTCCCCACAGAGCTAATTAGGGGAGAAGAAAAAATTCCTACCTGGCACCAATAAACGGCTATTCCTGCTGTTAACCCAAAAGGTAATCCAACACCTTCTGGGCATTCAAGCAGTGGAGCATGTTCCCCACAATGAAAGAGAATGGGGGGGGGCAGTCTACTCAATCTTCTTCATAGTCCCTAAAAAGAATAGGGACTGAAGGGCATTATTAGACCTCAAATTTTTTGAACAAGTTTATCAAATTGTATCACTTCTGAATGGAGACTCTGAACTCAGTCGCAGTGACCGATCAATCAGAAGATCACATGACAGATCTACAGATCTCCATGTACCAATTCTGACAGCCCATCAACAATATCTAAGATTTTATGTGGAGTTCTGAGCCATCCCCTTTTGGCCTGTCCACCACGCCAAGAGTATTCACAAAACTCATGATCATCCCCATCATATGTCTCAGAGACAGAGGTATTCATGTTCATTTGTACCCAGACGATTTTCTGATCAGTTCAAGCTCAAGACAAAATCTCCTCACAACACTCAGTTCACCATTCAGTTCCTACAAGCTTGAACACCTGGGTTTGATCAAAGTCACCAAAAGGGCTTTATATATCCCTTACCAAAGAAAAGGTCAGGAAGACCAAACTGCTGGCTGAGACTGTCATCAGAGTGCAAAATCACTTCTCACAACATTACTGAAACTGATGGGTTTGCTAGTGGCCAACTACAATGCAATACCTTTGGTGTCGTCTATAGGCAAGACCACTTCAGACCTTTCTCAGATCTCATTAACAACATATCATGGAGAAGACAGATCTTCCCATTCATGTACCACTTCAGATCAAAACCAGTCTGAGCCAAAGTCATCAACCCAATGCAAAGCATTGACCCCTCGAGAACAACAAATATTTACAGATGTAAAAATCACAGGTTAGGCATGTCTTCCTATCAATATCTTAGAAAGATTAAGAAAGATCTCATCCAGTGGATAACATCGAACTTTGCAACAACTCATGGACCTGTTTGCGTCTCAACACAGACATCAACTACCGGGGTACATGACAAGGTTTGTTCCACCCACAAGCAGATGCTTTGACATTGCAGTGGCCATTAGGCCTCCTCTATGTATTACCACCCATACCAGTAACAGACCATGCCTTTCCACCCTCCAACAGATGGTGATATCTCCATCTCTCATCCTACTGACCTCTCCAGTCAAGTTACAGCAGGGACCGATTTGGCTCTCTCATTTAGACTTACTCTCCTTAACCGTGTGGAAATTGAAAGGAACACCTTTCTAAGATGGGGATATTCCTGAGAGATGGCCAACACTCTCCTAGCATTCAGAAAACAGTTCATGCTCAGAATTTACAACTCCTATTGGAAAGCCCTCACGCACTGGACTTTTTACACAGCCCTGACCAAACATCCATTTGAACCGGTCAAGGACGTTCCCCTGAGAAGGCTGAGAATGAAGACCATCTTCCTCATTATGTTCACATCTGCCAGAAGAATTAGTCAGACCTGTTCCATAGGTTACAAGAGATAATTCCATAGGTTACAAGAGATAAGACTACCATATTTCTACCTGTACCCTAAATAGATTAGGGAGAGGCTCTGATACAATCTAGACATCAGAAGGACGCTCAAGGCCTATTTGCTCCAAACAGTGCAAATCAGAAAGTCAGACTTACTGTTCTTAAATATATCTCCCATCAATTTGGGGAAGAAAATGCCTTCAGCAGCTGTAGGTGCCAATAGCAAAACATACACTATCGAAGAGTGCCATTGTTATGTGAGAAAAGAGCTTGATTGTCAGGAGGTTGTGGAGAATGTGGTTGACAGCCCAGTGGAAAGTATATGGGTGGAAATAAGGGGAGGAAGGACAAAGGGTATTGTTGGAGTCTGCTACAGACCGCCTGACCAGGGAGAGGAAATGGATGCTGCCCTCTTTAAACAGATTGGTAGAGTATCCAGACATCAGAACCTTATAATTATGGGTGACTTCAACTTCCCCGATGTGTGCTGGGAGACAAGTTCAGCAAAGCGACAAGAATCATGCAACTTCCTCCTGACCTGCCTGGCCAATAACTTCCTTTTTCAAATGATGGAGGAAGCTACAAGGGGTTCGGCCATACTAGACTTAATATTAACCAACAGGGAAGAATTGGTAGATGGGGTGAAGGTGGTGGGGACCTTAGGGGGAAGTGACCATGTCCTCCTTGAATTCCAGTTGCTGTGGGGGGGGCCAAGGAAGTTCATTGCCAGACTCGTAGGTTAGATTTTTCATAGGGCCGACTTCAATGAAGTCAGAGGCTTGATGAGAGTTATTCTGTGGGGGAGTGTGCTGGAAGGGAAAAGAGCAAGTGAAAGGTGGACTCTTTTCAAACATGAGCTTTTGCAAGCTCAAGCTCTCACTATTCCAGCAGGACAGAACAAATTCCCTGGGCCAGATGGTTTGCACCCAAGAGTGCTCAAAGAACTTTCTAGAGAATTTGCAGAGCCTCTGTCCATCATCTTCAAGGCCTCTTGGAGGACTGGGAACGTGCCACAAGATTGCAGAAGAGTGAATGTTATCCCAATCTTTAAGAAAGGGAAGAAGGATGACCCGGGAAACTATAGGCCGGTTAGTCTGACTTCTGTTGCTGGGAAGATATTAGAGCAGATTTTAAAGGGTTTGATCTGTAACCATCTGAAGGACCACTTAGTGATCCAGCGAAGTCAACATGGTTTTGTCCCCAACAGATCTTGTCAAACCAACCTAGTTTCCTTCTTTGATCGAGTGACGAACTTAGCGGACCTTAGGAACTCTGTTGAAATGATTTACTTGGATTTCAGCAAAGCTTTTGATAAGGTTCCCCATGACATTCCAATGGGTAAACTGAAAGACTGTGGATTGGACTATAGGACAGTTCAGTGGATAGGGAACTGGTTAGAGGACCATACCCAAAGAGTGGTGGTCAATGGTGTTTCATCAGATTGGAGGGAGGTGTCCGGTAGGGTGCTACAGGGCTCAGTTTTGGGCCTGTTACTTTTCAATATTTTTATCAGTGATCTGGATGAAGGGGTAAACGGGCTACTCATTAAATTTGCAGATGATACCAATTTGGGAGGAGTGGCAAACATCTAAGAAGATAGAGTTAAAATTCAACAAGACCTGAATATTCTGGAGAAGTGGGTGGTTGTGAACAGGATGCAACTCAATATAGATAAGTGCACACTGACAGTATTACATCTGGGCCCAAAAATGTGAAGCACAAATACTGGATGGGGGATACACTTCTGGGTAGTAGTGTATGTGAAAGAGATCTTGGGGTAAGAGTGGACTGTAAACTAAATATGGGCAGTCAGTGTGATGCGGTGGCAAAAAAGGCAAACTCAGACTTGAGTTGTATCAAAAGAGAGCCATTATCAAAATCGCAGAAGGTCATAGTCCCTCTCTATACTGCCTTGATCAGGCCACACCTGGAGTACTTTGTGCAGTTCTGGGGGCCTCACTTCAAAAAGAATGTTGAGAAAATTGAGAGGGTGAAGAAGAGAGTGATGAGAATGATCAGGGGTCTGGAGACTGAGCCCTACGAGGAAAGGCTGAGGGCCTTAGCAATGTTTAGTTTGGAAAAGAGGAGATTGAGGGGGGGGGCATGATTGCTCTCTTTAAATATTTGAAAGGAGGAGGGCAAGAAGCTGTTCCAGTCGGCAGCAGAGGATAGGACCCAAAGCAACGGGCTTAAATTACATGCAGAAAGGTACTGGCTGATTATTAGGAAAAACTTTTTCCTGGTCAGAGTAGTTAAAAGGTGGGATCAGGTGCCTAGGGAGGTGGTGAGCTTCCCTTCACTGGCAGTTTTCAAGAAGAGGCTTGATGAATATTTGTCAGGGATGCTTTAGGTTCATCCTGCATTGGGCAGGGGGTTGGACTAGAAGGTCTGTATGACCTGTTCTAACTCTGTATTTCTGTGATTGGTTGGCTGGCCAATTTGAGCCATACTTCTGCAGACCACAAATAGGGGCCCAAGGTAAGTCTGGGGCTAGTGGCTACTCTCTATATTAACAAACTGAAAAGAACAGTTTTTGATGATGTAATAGGTAGAAATAGAAGCCAAACTGTGTTGCATACCTAGTGGATGGGAGACATACATTCTTCACAGATAAAGCCACATGAAGAGATCATCTTCCAGGTGGACAGTTAAATGTGGAATTTATCATAGCAAATTGATTTGCACTGTAGAAAGTTCCTGGTCAACCCATACTGCCAAATAAGGGTGGGAAAAGGTAACACTAGTGAGAGCCTGGCAGAGAAGGTGAAACAAGCCTTTACATGGGCACTGCTAAGCCCCCTCCCATTAGTTTGTGGCAGATGCGCATGATGGCCATAATTCTTGTCATGCCTCTTTTCCCTCATTCCTTTGAAAGATGTGTTGGCAAATGCCTCCCTAGCCCCATTCTAAGCAGGGAATGAGATTTTGTAAGTGTGACAGTTGTTTTAAAAATGTTTCTTTTTATGTCCTTTACTGGAAAAAATGCATGTTTTTGTTACATTTAAACAACCCTGAAACTTTAAGATAGAGCTCGCATATACCCTCTTATCCCTCGGCTCCCCCAGCAGCATGCTTCCCGTCCCTCTGCCTGGGTCTCAGTTTTGCATACTCAGTTGGCTAAGAACCAAGGCTGCTAGAAACAAGAAACATTTCCTGTTCTCTGGGACCACTCTAAAAAATGCTGCAACCAGCAGAAAAAGGGTCTCCCTGCAAGATCATGACTGTGTGTGTTTGGGTGTGAATAAAACAGGGTTTTCCATCCATCCCTCCATCCTCCTGTCTCTTTGGTGGAACTCTGCTGTCAGCACCAGCTACCTGATAAAACATGTCGACTGGCATTGAGCATCAATTGGAGGATTGTCCCCAAGCAGTTCCAGTAAAAACCCATGGATCCCAGGATTAAAAGAACTTTACTGACTGCACATAAAGGCTAGAAAGAACAGATACTTGAGATCAATCTTTGGGCAGGTAGAGTTAAGACAGAACAGAACCAAAAGATAGTGGCTTATTATCATCTACATCAAAGTGTATATATCCCCCTTCCTGGAAAGGGGTCCAAGATGGAGGGTTGTTAAAGATCAGACTCCCCTCCAGCAACTCAGAAGAAAGTTTGTAGCATATATGCTAAATTAAATATAGATGTTCCTAGTCTGGGCATATTCAAGTTCATTTATACTGAACAGACGTACAGATTTTGAGCACATGGAGCACTTTCTTGACTGTGGCATTTCTTTATTCTGAACAATCAAAATGGCAGCCATTTCTTTTTTTAAAAAATCTTTTATGCTAGCCACCCCAAATATGTCTCCTTACAGACTCTTTGGTTCTACACTGTTCCCATCCCATTAGAGGATTCCTTTAGTATACCCAAAACTTTATGTATTCATTCTCTTCCCCAATTCTACCAAACTGCATCCCACTTCACCTTATTTTATATATGTACTCATTTCCCTTCATGACTATTATGGAGACATGGTGGTTACATTTTCTGTAGCTTTTCTTTTTCTTTACCTGTGTGTAGCATGCCAGTGCTGTGAATTATTGTCTTGAGTTATTGCCCTATAAAGTGCTGTGAATTATTGTCTTAAGTTATTGCCCTATAAAGAGTTATTATTTTTGTCTCCATCTTAAGCATTTGAAAATAAGTTGCAGGGATAAATCTGTATTTCCAAAATACCAGTTAGACATTATTGTTTGTGGAATTGCATTGGTAAAATAACTAGGGACGTGGCCAAAATTATTCTCATCCAAATTTCTTCCTGGATTTTGAAATTCTGCATGGCAATCGTTTCCAAGAGTACTAATGCATTGGGAATCATCTTGGTTGATTTTTCTTTTAAAAAATTCTGAGCATTGTACATGTATGGTTTGCTGCAGTTCTGCATTAACAATTTCCATATATACATTAATAAAAAATAGCAACAAAGCCATCTTGATATGACACTGAGAGTCTCTTTACATGAAACATCTTACATGAGAATGCTTGAGTGTAGAGAGACACAACGTTAACCAGGAAGCATAGTTTAAAGAGACAGAGCCAAATTCTCTCCACAGAGCTGGCAAAGATAGCTCCTCGGAGGGTTTGACAGAGCCTGAGGAGCAATCTTTGCTAACTCTGTAGAGAGGTCAAATTAACAGAAAACTATGCTTCCCAGCTAGCATTGTGACTCCCTACACGTGAGCATTCTCATGTAAGATAACTCGTATAGAGAGACTGTGAGTGCATCAAGGTTTTTTTGGTGCAGTATTTTCCAATGCACATGTGCACTCAAGTGCAATGATGAAATAATATTTTCTTAATGCAGTCATATGTACAATCACTTCAAAATTTCTTTGGTAGAGTTTTATCAATGCACACATGCACATTGGTAACACAGAAGAAAAATATGAAGAAGAACTGAGAGAACTGAAAGTTGAATATATACCAGTTGGGCTTGGATCCTACAACATCATTCCACTTGTACTTCTTTCCAGCCGCTTTTTCCTGCTGCAGCACTTGCTTCCACTGTTAGCTGTTCTGAATGTGTATGATGAATGTTTTTCAAGAAGACTTTTAATCACTCACAAGTGCTAATAGCAGAGTAAGCTGACATCTTTGGAGGAATGACTCTGCAGGAGCTAGAGAGAACTGCTAGAGAAAACCGCAGAGAGAACTGCAAGATGAATGAAATCATAGCATCCAAGCCATAAATGCTTCTTCTTAAAATGGAAGTAAGCAGGAGTAAAACATGCAATGCAAAGGAGATTTTTGGAATAACAATGGGGGAAATTCCTTCATCGTTGACAGTATCCCATTCTAGTACTCTATATTGCATTTATTATTTGCATATGTTTCATATCAAATAGGGTTATCCAGAGACACATCATAAAAGGCCCATTTAATATTAAATACAAGTTTGTCAACTATTCAGCAGTGACACTGTGTCTGAAATTTGAAATTTTATATTGGAATTCATGACAGCTTTTTAGGCAATAGTAAAGCCAGTTTAAAATAAAGATGATTGTTATGATATTTTATGCAATGAGAAAAACAGTTTGATGGTGAATTATGTTATTTAAGTTTGATGGCTGTATTTATTTCTAGAGTTTATTCTTTGTATTTAAATTAGTATGTAATTAGCAATGAAACCCATGATAATTTAATTTTGCAGGATATACATTTTAATATAAACAAATATAAATACTATGTTGGTTTATGTTTAATAGGCCAGATCCAGTATTATGGACAAAAGATGGTGGAGAATTACCAGACCCAGAAAGAATGGTTGTCAACGGTAGGGAGCTAAACATTAATTTCCTAAATAAAACGGACAATGGTACATACCGATGTGAAGCAGAAAATACTATTGGCCAAAACAGCGCAGAGTATGTCCTGATTATTCATGGTAAGTATCCCATGTATATTTTTAAACGATGATGTGAATTGACATATACTTCAGTTAATTAATTCTTTTAACCTTTTTTTTTTTTAAGCCTGCCTTTCTAAAATGAAATTGGCTACATTTCATTTTAGCATTTCAGGCCTCTTTCCAAAACAAAGCAAGATGTTTGGTGGAAATTGCTTTCATAAATTGTTGACGGAATTGGCAAATATGTCATTAAAAGTTCTGAAAATATTTTAGTATGATTCTAACAATGCCAATATGGTTTACATCGTGTAGGAAAAGGTATTATAAGTATAATGTTGAGGATGGGACATATAAAATGCAATATATATATTGCATAAAATTGCATAAATGAAATATTGCATAAAGTTTTATTTTTTAAAAAATATAATATATATATATATAGTGCATAAAATTATATTTTTATAAATATATAAAATTTCAAATTGTATACAAATGCACCTGTGTAAGAGGATCGATAGGGTTAGCAGTGGCAGGATCTCCGAGGCCTCACAAAAAATCATGGAGCTGGAAACTGACCTTGGCATGTTTAGTATCAAGGTGGAAACTAGGCCTATATAAGGCCATTTTCTATGTGCTGAATTCAAATTTCCACTTCATGAGTGAAATATGTTTGCACGTGGAAGGGATGACAGTTTCCACTTATACTTCCTTTCTGCTGCAGGCTCCTGCAACACATTTAGGGATGGCAGTTACAGCTGGTAACACTCAGGGAGAAATTGGGAGGTAGGGACAGGTTCACCAGCAGCATGGTAATGTGTTACATCACTTCCAGTGCAAAACCAGAAGTGACATTGTTGTGTTGGGGCAACAATCTAGGATTTACCCAAAACTCTGTGGGTAAAACACAGAGTTTGGGTAAATCCTGCAGTATTGCCCAACATAGTAGTGTCACTTCCAGTTTTGTGCCATAAGTGACATCACACATCAGCACAATGCTGGCAACATCCCTCCCCCATTTTCCCTAACAGTCTGTGAAGTGCTAGCAGGGAATCGGGAGGGCAACCACATCTCACCCCATTTCATGGAGAGTCTTTGTGAGAAAACTGAAGTGGCAGTACTCGTTTCCATAAGCAGAACTCTGCTCAGTAATCTTGGTTTAGAAAAGAGCAGTTAAGAGAGAACAAGCAGTGTGTCCATGTAGTTATGAATACTACAGTCATAAACATTTAAAAGTTGTAATTCAGACTGAAAGAATATTGTATCAGCCTCACTATAGTGTCTTAAACTTTCTTGATCCAGAATTCTTGAGCAGTGTGTTAAATTTTCTTGATCTTGCACATTCCTTTTTCAGAATTATTGCATTTAGAAAGGAAAATTTTCATGCAAAATGATTGAGAGATCTTAAGCTAATTTAATTTTGTAAGTACTTCTTGTGGAGAAGTTTCTTTTTGTGGGGGGCATTTCGAGGTCACTGGCAACACAATTAATAAAATATCCAAATTTGCCATTATTTTTTATCACATTTGTGATAAGTACTTCTCTAAGCGACTTTTTAATTAGTCAATTTTGGCTTGACTGTTGAACAGTAATTCATCAAAACACGCAATGAATTAATGCTGCTCTTGATGTTAGATAAGTGCTGTAAATTTTATCATTCATTAACATAGGATTAGTGACAAAACTCATTGAAATAGTAAGAACGTAGTACTCTGATTTAATGTTTATAAAATGAAATAAATAGAATTTGCAACTTTTGTTCAATTCTTTTGTTTAGTTAATTCCAATTATTTTGGAAAGAATTTGCTAAAATGTGTGGATTATACGGGTCAGTAGATGGGACTGTGACATCCTCCCATGTCCTTTGTGGAGAGACTTTGTGGCCTCAGTACTGAGAGATGAGGGGATTAAACTCACCTTGTATCATTTCTCTCCCATGCTGGGCCTCTTCAGAGCCTCTTCAGAGCTTAGCAGAGAGAGCCCGAGTACATCTTCCTTGGCCTCTCGCTGATTCTCCTTTTAAAAGTGTTGCTGGAACCCCACCAATCCAGGAAGTCCCAAGGAAATCCCACAAGAATGACTATTCTCACAAGACTAGAGTTTAGGGTGTGGCTTTCTCCCTTACTGGGGAATTCCCCTGGTCATCTTCTGGGCCTGCTGGCCAGCTGGCAACAGATCCAACAATTGGATGTGGCTCCTTAAGGGAGCCACACAGCTTTACCAGCACTGCTGGCTTTCGAATCCTACTGCTGTTGCAGGGCTTGCCAGTTTCTCTTTGGGGCCCAGCAGGGGCAGAACTGTGTTGCTGGACACACTGAGTGGCAGGTGCTTACCTTCCCCCTCACTAGCCTCAGTAAGTGTGGAAGTGGACTCCCCAACCCTAGACTATATGTTTTCAAGATATTAATGTATATGAGCTTTGTGTGGTGGTAGTATCGAAGCCAATGAGGTTAATCTAAGGCATGAGTATTACTAATTGAAAACTTGTTCCAATACCTCACCATAATGATTTGAAATATAATTGATATTAATGTGTGTATACAACACTGCATGCAGATACAAAGACACACACACACACAAAATCTCAGCCTGCAATAAAAAAGGGAAACAGCAAGAACAGAAGAATAAGAATAAAAGCCTGGTAAATGGGAAACGTGTTTGCATGTATGCACAAGCATACGGCAGCCTCCAATATTTTGTCACTGTTTGATCAAGAAATATAACCCAGGGTGTATCTGTGCAGATAAAGTGATGATACTATGCACAGCAGAGCAGTCTTTGATCTCATTGGTTAGGGTCACCTGCAACAGGATAGCCTAAACTTTATTGATAGGGATTCCTCTAGATGGAACAATGGTTCACTTCAGACAATGTGAAACTATGATTTATTTTAAATATGGTTAATTTGTGAAACCATGATTGCACTGTCAGATAATATTTAATCTTAGCTTGCCTCAAGAAATCTTGGTTTCAGAGATTTTTAGCTCGTCTGGTTGCTATCCCAACCTAGGACCATACAGACACTCTCCCCGCCTTTTCCCTGAAGTTAACCCTCTCTTCCTACAGAAGACATCTCAGTTAAACGGAACTATACAATCACTTCCAGGGATCTAACAGAACACTCTACATGCTGCCCGCACTCTCAGTTTTCATCCTAATATTGTGAGTTAGCAACCATATTCCTTTGATAGAGTTTGCCTTGTACCTCTGCAGCAGCAAAACAGGTCTGGGGAGCCACTTGATTTATGGTTAACAGTAGAAGGCATGTGTGCAATCTCCTTTCATGCTGTTGCCACTCATGTTGTGCAGTGCATGAAACCCTGCTGGTGACAGCTCAGACAATGGGGAAGAAACAAAGACTTTCAAGAGATGGTTCCATGCTACTCCAGCGGCCTCTGCAGCTTGCTGTCTTGGATTCTGCCAGCAGTGGCACAAGTGTGCAGAATTCAAACCTTCTCTTTAGCCAAAGCTCACCAACTTTAGTAATGGACATTTTTCTAACAAAAAGTCATTTGAATGGTTAATCAAAATATGATGAAACAAATGTTTTGAAGAATTTTCAAAAACAACCACACATTTTGCTTAAGTGATGGAATTTCAAGACTGATCTTTTTTGCTTATACCATTATGCAACTTATTTTTTTAGACATCTGATTTAAAGAACGTTTATGAGTTTGGTTCCTCCCCCCACACCACACCTTTATTACTAAGTTGTTTGCATCCCATTGATCTGATTATATAGCTCAATGAGAGCCAATAAGAGTCAGAAAGATTCTTCATTACCAAGATTCCATTGTGGGAGTTAGGTCTGATTATTTGATTGCCCATGTCAGGCACATCTTTCATATCAACTTGTAATTTGGCCTTGCTGACATTTTTATATAATGGACACTGGAGATTTTTTTCCTAATTAAATTTCTGCAAATACACATTTGGAACTTCAGAGGGTAATTGAGAAAATATATTTTTGAGTTCAGCAATTCCAAATGAAATAAGATAATCTTGAATGTTCCACGTTTTAAAACTGTCAGTGTTTTGCAGAGTTTAAGATCAAATGATTCTTCAGTTACAGTTTGATATTAAAGATAATCTTAGACAATTTTCTGTCCTTACTCTGAGCAATGAGATTAGATGTATAGCTAAATGAAGTGCAGCAAGTGGGACAGAACTTTCCCCCTCTTTTTTCTTACTTCACTAGTTGAAAATTGAAGAAAGGGCTATGCCATTTAATAGAGGGCAAATATTTTCTTATCTTCGCTTTGCACAAAAATTGTCTCTAGCGTTTAATATATTCTTGCAGTCCTGGGTTAATAACCACCATGTTAGGATAAGGAAATTTATGATGGTCTTTTCCTCTTTTTGAGCTCAGTTTAAGAGGAATAAGCACAACAGAATTAAGGAACTCTCTTTTGAAAACACAACAAGAACATTTGCTTTAGGCAAGATTGGGACTGCATTCATTACCAGTTATTCACATGACATTGCATTGGGAAGCAGACTTCAAATCTACTATTTCAACAAGAAGGGGGAAAGAGATTTGGCAAGAGAATATAAGTGGGGCAGATGAGTTTAAAAAAGGTGTGAAAATGAAGTGTAATAAAGTATCTTTAACGAAGACTCTCTCCCATTGCTAGTCTTCTACTTATCAGCACCTCTGTACAGAAATAGCCTTGGATAATGCCAATGGTTCATGATTTCAAATAGGACTCTGCACTTCGGCCTAAACCTTCATTATTAGAATACATTCATTTGTTAGAGTGATTCAGTATTGGGTGTGTGTGTGCATTAATCTATCCAATTTGAAGTGGGGGAAGGTAGCTGAGACATACAACAAGCATGAATTGTTTCAGTTACAAAAGAAAACTTACAGTGAAATCCTGTGCAGAGTTACACCCTTCTAAGGCCACTGAAGTCAGTGGTCTTAGAAGGGTGTAATTCTGTTTAAGATTGCCTTTGACATTGCCAGCAGCGGCACATATATCTAATTCTCCAAATGTTCAAATCTGTAGATACTTAAATTTGGATACTAGAACCAGGTATTTCTACAAGCCTAAGAAAAGTCCCAGCTTTCCAGAAAATCTGAAATCTAAAAAAAACCCAAAAAACTCTTGGGCTACCCTCCGCCACACAACAAATAATAGACATATCACTCATAGCTTTAAGAAACGAATGCCCTCAGTGGCCATTGCTAAGCAACTGTCATTGCTTAGCCCATTGCTAGTTTTCTGTTAGTAAAAGGCAGTGGGAGGGGCAGGGCCCTTTCCAGGGCTATTTTGGCCTTTGAGGGAAGACTTTTTGTAGCTAGGCTCAGCAGCATCCAGTGGGTGACTTACTACCACTTGACTTGCATGACTCTCCCAGTCCCAGACCAAGCTGCTTTGTCCCAAAATATAAGTGTGGTATAGAACTTAGAGCAAGGGCCCCCAACCTGGCACCCATGAGCATTACTGTGTCCGCCAATACCTTTCCTGGTGCCCACCAAGTGTTTTCAGAAAATGAGTGGGGCCAGATGGGTCTTTCGCCAAGCATGGCTTCTGATTGGCCATTGAAGATTTGATTGACTGTGCAGATTTTTAAAAGCATGTCTTTAGCAGAAGCTGCTTCCACAGTGCAAAGGTCTTCACTATGTGACGGAAGGTAGGCTGTGACAGCCATTTTGTGGCTGGCTCTACCTTCTGCATCAGTCATTTTGTTGCTGCACTCACCACACAGTGTCAGAATTCTAAAAGTGCCTACATGCTCAGAAAAGTTGGAGATCCCTGGCATAGAGTTTCACACTAGGATCTTGAATCCCCATTCTGCTACGAAAAATCTCCTGGTAACCTTGGGCCAGTCACACACACTTAGCCTAATCTACCTTGCTGAGTTTTCATGAGGATAAAAAGCAGGAAAGGAGAATGATGTCAGCTGCTTTTCGTCACCATTGTGGAAAGATTGGATGTAAATGAAGTAAATAAATAAAAAATATGGTGGTGTTACCAGAACTGCTATTTTATGGGGAAATTAGCAAGCAGATTGGCTTAAGTTGATGTGGATCTTTACAATGTATACCAGAGTCCGTACTTCCGGATTACTCATGCAATAAAGAGGCGGCAACTAATCAATACAAAACATGTTTACTAGGATGTTGCATAAGCCTACAATAGCACATACAAGCAAGAAACATACAAGAGCTAGGAAATAAAGGTTGGAAAAATAGAGCCATTTGCATTAGGAGGGAACCCACTTGAGTTCGAAGAAGCAGGGCGATACGTTACCTGATCATGGTGAGAAGCAGAGAAGCAGCAGCGAAGCGGGGCGATATCTAATGCCTGCACTAGATACACAGAGTGACAGTCGGGGGTCAGGAGAGGAATGGCGAGCGCCTCATGGCAGGCAGAGCCTACTTAAGTACCCCAAAACGTGCCCTGAGGCGGGGGCCTTCCAGGTGGTTCTCAGGAGGGGAAACAAAAGCTTGATGGTTCTATAACTATCGTTAATGGGCAACTTTAGGGTCTGAATGTATGATTGTGACACCTCAGGAAGAGGGGACAAAGGAGGGGAGGGAGTGCCGGGCGGGTTGATCGAATTTGTCAGGAAGCTGGAGTTGTCTTGGTGGGATCTGTTCTGGAATGCGGTGGTTGTATTGACATGCGTCCATTAGGTGTTCTGGACAGCTGGCACATAGCTTCCATCTCAGGGCGGCTTCTAGCGATATGCATATCAGGGTGAGACTGGGCTCCGTGAACGTGACAGTAGCCTGGTCTTGGAATGGCAACCTCAAAGCAAACTGTCCATGGTGGCTCTCTACTGCCTGGGAACATGGCTTCTTCCTTGGCACATCTTACAGGCTGGCTAGCAGGCTGCCTAGTGGTGAGGGCAGACCCAGTGACCATCCTGCAAGGAACTCCCCAAGGGAACTCCCCAGGGGATGCCTGACCAGGCTCGCAGAGGGTCCCTCTGGCTGGCACTGTCCTGCTAGCGGCATGGCTCTGGGCCCAGGTGGGGTATGTGTCCAAGGAGGCAGGAGGCATTGGTGTACACAGTCCCTACTAGTAGAGAGGCAGGAAGCAGGCATGGGAAATGTTGCCCCTTACAGAGTCTTTGCCAGAGCCTCAGCAAGGCAGGAAACTGACACAGTTCAGAACAGGTTCCATAACGGGGGGGGGGGTGTCCCCTGGCAACAGTGGGAGATTAAAGGTATGTAGGCTGATGAGAAGGACAGAAGAAAGCAGTGAAAGAGGAGAGTCTTTGGTGGCTCTCAGGAAAGGGAAAGAGGAAATAGTGGAGAAAGGAGAAATGAGATACGCCTAGAAGTTCTTACAGGTCCTTTGCTTGTTTTACCCTAATTTCTAATATTTTTAGGATCCAATTTATGATATTTTGATAGTTTTAATTTAAGTAATTATATCTTTTATCATAGGACAAACACATAGCAGTTTTGATGCTGAAATCTAGTAAGTTCTTGGAAGGCCAAATACTCCTAAATTGACTTTACCCATTGGCTGCATCATTGTAAAGCTAAGGTTGCACTGAAAGTAAATGATTCAATCATCTTAATTATCAGTGGTCTTCAGTACTGTCTGAAGGAAGATGGAAAACACTAACTTTCATGGAGCTAGAAGGAAGATTGTATTTATTTGTGACGCATATATGCATGACTTACCCACTGTCTGCAAAGGGTTCCCAGGTTCCCTTGGGGGAGCATGGGATCTGCCTTCTATCACTACTCCTGCAGATGTGGGAGAAAAATAATTTTTTTCAGTCATGATGTGACATCACTTCCAAGTTTCTTTATGGTTTTACCATGGACTTTCCAGCAATTTCTAGAGAAGTATGACATCTCTTCCAGGTTATCTCTGGAAGTGATGTTATGCTGTTGTTGATGAAACCTCCCCACATCTCCCTCGCTGGACTCTCACTGATTAACAGGCCATGCCTGGCAATCCTATGTCTGCAGCCTTCCCCTGTAAAACTGAGAATATGATAGAAAGGGAGTGGGGCACAGAATCTGTTTGTCATTTTGTTCTTTTTAATTTGTGTTTTAATGTGTGCATATGTTTTCTACTTGATGATCTTACGTTCAACCACAGCAGCTCTTCAGCTTCATTATCAAGTACTTTGGACTCACCTATCTGTCTTTTAGTCCCTTTCCTGTGAACACCACTCTCAGTGGGACCCTATCTGCTAATTCCCTCAATTTCCAAAGTTATCTTCAAAACTCAGGAGAGATTTAGAAAGCTTAAGCAGAAGCAGCAGATTGACTTAAATGAAAATGTGCAGTTTATCGTAATTAGAGATTAAAAGCAAGCATGGTGTTTATTCATATTAATTATATAAACAACATGAATAATATGATTCTTTAATTAAGACAACCCAAAAATAAAATTAGGGGGAAATCACTTTCTCTCTTGATATAATATTGAAAAAGTACTGTTTGATATTCTTTTATGATCGTTTAAATAGGTATGCTCGACTATTAAAAGTGTTAATTATGAAGTCTGCGACATTGCTAATAAAACTAGCTGCCAAAATGATGGAGCCCTTCAAATAAAAGTCTGGATAAAAGTAAATGTTTTGGTCTGGCACCTAAAAAACAGTAAAGGTGCCTTGCAAGGGTATTCTAAAAGTGAGGCACCACTACTAAAACAGCCCGGTACCCAAACTGCCATCTTACCTATGCAGTTGGGAAGTATAGAGAGCAGGGTTTTAGAAGCAAATCTTAATTGGCAGACTGAAGAGTATGGAAGGAGGCAGTCCTTCAGGTTCAACTTTATGGTTTCTGTGCAGTTTCACACTGGGATTGCACATGCTCAGCTAGCCTTGGGGACGATTTCCAGAGCTTTCTAGAAGACCAGGACTGCCCTCCCCTTGGTGCTTTCCTGCCAAAAACATCACATGACCAGGAGGAGGGACACTATTCCTTCCATTCTCTTTTTCCTACCACAGAGAGAGGAACTCCATTGCTGTTCTTCACTCTTTCCTCACCTCATCTCTGAGGATGAGGAAACTTATTTCTCTTAAAAGTTTTTTTTAACCATCAGTACTCATTCTAGTGAAAAATAAAACTATATTTAAAGAAGAAATTTTCTGTTTTTCCTTCATTATTACAGCTCATAAGGGGCATCTTCAAGATCAGGATGTCTTTAAAATGATGCTGGAAAACTATCTGCCTGAGGATTGCAAGATAGAGCTGCCTGTTCTTTCTGTCACCAATTTACCCTAAAGACATGTTTTGACAAAGCCTTCTCAGAACTTCTCCTTTTCCTAGGTAGACATGGGCATGAATCAAAATACGAATCAAATTTTGTGACAAATTGGGCCAATTCGTGTTTCGCAAAACATGTTTTATGGGGCTGCGGTTTTCACAAAATTCATGACTTTTGGCCCGATTCATTCGATTTGTGAACGATTCGTGATGCCAGACAAGCTGGTGCTGATCCATTGATTCCTTTGGCAACATAGGACTGGAATGTCTGCAGAACTTTTGTTGCCATTGGAAAACACAATCCTAGCCCACATAACTTTGATAGGCAGCTCTCCTTGCCAACTCAAGAGCTTCCATTCTGCCCTATACAGCGAGGAGCCAGGGGGGTTAATCCCCTAGGCAACTGAAATGGGCCTACTATAGCCATGGGAACACCAATCTCATCCCTCCAAACCCTGTTAGGCAGGTCTGTCTGCCAACCACAGACCTTCTGTTCTGCTCTATGTGAGTGTTTGTTATATAAGGAAGAGCTCTGTGCCTTGTGCTTTTCAGTCCTAGTAGACAAAGGGAGAAGGAGGACCTGTTTCTGGAATTGGGGTGAAAGAGAGAGTGGAATTGAGCTTTTGGCTGCTGCTGCTGCTTTAAAAGAGACTGAAAATCCTCTTAATTTCAGCTCTTGGTCTTGCTGGGAAGGTGTTTAGGTGAGGGTGCCTTTTTTCCTCCACCCCACCCCACCCTAGTCTCAGGCCTTTGCCTGGCTCTGGGGCCTAGCTTGACTGAGGCCTCCTTTATTTTTTCTTTGCTTTGTTTCTTCTTAATTCTTTCTCTGCTCTTTTGAGGGCACACATTCTTGTTGTTTCCTTTGGTTTTATTTTGTGCACCTCTCCCACCCTGACAGGTGTCTGTGTGGTGATTTTAGGACCCTCCCCCCAAGCCCAGTTTCTCTGAATATGAAGGGGGCCATTGAAGTGCCCCAGGTTCTGATGAATTATTAAACAAACGAATCGTATCATGAAATGGGACAATTTCATGGAAGTTCGTGTTTCGTGATTCGTGGAATGCGACGAAATGTAAAACTCTCATTTCTCTCCCCCCCCCCCCGTTTTGTGCCCATCTCTTCTCCTAGGCTGTAGTTTCACATCAGACTGTGTAAAGGTATTTTCCACCTCCCTGTGCAACCTAATTCAAGAAGC
Source organism: Eublepharis macularius (assembly GCF_028583425.1). NCBI lineage: Eukaryota > Metazoa > Chordata > Lepidosauria > Squamata > Eublepharidae > Eublepharis > Eublepharis macularius. The sequence goes on from NC_072792.1 coordinate 125,453,443, forward strand.
AATATATAAAAAAAATATTTAAAGGACCTGAGATAGTTCACATCTATGACAGTATGATCCCACCTTGTTACATTTGCATTTATTTATTTATTTTATTGTATTTATTTCAATTTTCTATTCCACCCTCCCCACGAGCGGACTCAGGGGGGATAACAACATATTAAAATACAATAAAAATTCATCTACATTAAAACATCATTAAAACAGCAGTGTATTTCTATTAATACACATTTAAAACAGGATGGTGGACATCCTGCATAGGGAGCGTTAAGATTTTATACACCCCTTTCTTCAAGCCGGTGGAGGCCCAGCCTCAGCCATATGCCTGTCTTGCAGGCCCAGCAGAAGGATAGTAGGTCCTGCTGGGCCCTGATCTCAGCAGACAGAGTGTTCCTCCAGGTGGGAGCCAGGACAGGAAAAGGCCCTGGCTCTAGTCGAGGCTAGGCGGGCCTCCTTGGGGCCAAGGGCCACCAACAGCTGTTTGTCCCCTGATTGGAGTGTCCTCCGGGGAATATATGGGGAGAGACGGTCCCGTAGATACATTGGTCCCAGTCCGCACAGGGCCTTATAGGTCAATACCAGAACCTGGAATCTGATCCGGCACTCCACTGGCAACCAATGCAGCTTCCGTAAGATCACTGTTATTTATTACTTCGATTTATAAACCGCCCATCCTCAGGGGCTCTGGGCAGTGAACATCAGTTAAAATCAATAAAAACAAAAAACGTGCCTTATATGTGCCTTATTTGGTACTCTCATATGTGCCTTATTTGGCACTCTCATAATAACACATGCCACTGCATTTTGTACCAGCTGTAATCTCCAGGTCAGACTCAAGGGCAGCCCCGCGTAGAGCGAATTACAGTAATCTAGCCTAGAGATGACTGTTGCCTGGGTTACTGTAGTTAAGTCACGGGTTGACAGGTAAGGGACAAGTTGCCTGGTCTGCCGCAGATGGAAAAAAGAGGATCTGACAACTTCTGTGACCTGTGCCTCCATTTTCAGGGAGTCATCTAAGATCACCCCCAGGCTCTTAACCCTCAGAACTGGTACTAACGGTGCCCCATCAAGGGCCAGGAGCCGGAGTCCTGAACCTAATCCCCCATGGCTCAGGTACAGGACATCTGTCTTCGTCGGGTTCAGTTTCAGCCGACTCTGCCTCAACCATCCAGTCATGGCTGCAAAAGCATGTTCCAGGACATCTGGGGCTGAGTTGGGCAGGCCGTCCACCATCAGATACAACTGGGTGTCATCTGCATATTGATGACACCCAAGTCCAAAACTTCGCACCAACTGGGCAAGGGGGCGCATATAGATGTTAAGCAATAATGGGGAGAGTATTGCTCCCTGTGGGACCCCGCACACCAAAGGATGGTGGGATGACAATTTCTCCCCAAGCGCCACCCTCTGTCCCCGACCATGGAGAAAAAAGACAAGCAACTGCAAGGCAGTCCTTCGTGTCCCCACATTGGCGAGGCGATGTCTCCCTGAAAATATGAAAATAACCGTGAACCAACTTGAAAAGTCATCCTATTTGGGACAATAAATAAGCATATGCAACAATAACCATCATGTAACAATTCAGGCCTGTTGTATTCTTGCAGACCCGGGTCTCAGTCTTTCTGACTTCTTTCTAGCTAGTCCCTTGCAGATACACCAACTTGTAGCTGTGCTCTGCATTGGGATGTCTTCTGTTCTTTACAGGAGTTTCTGGTATTCCTAAAATCTATATATATAAAGACAAGTGTCCTGATTGACTCATCAACACCCAGCCTAAACCCTTGGATCTAGAAACATGAAATTTGGGGACAACGTTCCTTTCATGATATAAACACCCACTAAGAAGGGATTTTAAAAATGTGCCACCTAAGGGGGTAAAAAGGGGATAAAATGTGTTTTTCCAAAGGGATAGAACTTCCCTGTGTGGCTGGCAGACTGCTGCTTGCTTGCTTGCTTGCACCCCTGCCCACTGCCAGCTCGGCCACTCTTCCCTGATTGGGCTAGCTTTTCAAGATCATCCAAGATCATTGGGGCTCACAAAATTTCACACCTCATCTGCCCCCAGTGACAGTTGGAACACAGAGGTCATTTGCATATGCGGCCTGATTGGTCCTCACCCCCCACATTCTAAACAGTATGCAGTTGCTATTGGGAGTCATTGAATGTGTCCTGAGGCAAAATACACCTCCCAGTCTTACCCTAAAAGTTCACTAGGGTTGCCACTCTCTCTGTGGGGCCTGCCTTTCTTGTGTGGCTTGTAGGCTCCTGCCTGCTTGCACCCCCCTCTCTCTGATTGGTCAGCTGTGGAACTCTGTGTTCGGAGGTAAAAATCAGGTAAAGGAAACTGCAGACAGTTGAAGAAAGATGGTACAAGACCTCTGAATAGAGATAACACACCTCACTTTATTCAAACACCTTTGTGAAGCGTGGGTACTATGCTATTATACTACAAAATCAACTTTAAAAAAAACACCACAAACCAAACAAATGTTACATACCCATAAGTTTTATAACTGGATTTAAAGTAGTTAAATACCATAGCAAAGCACAGGTATCAAGCTAGTATTAATATAGAATAGTCATAGAAAGGAATGCTTCTGAGTTAAGAGTGCTTCTCCCTGTAGCTTCAGGCTCTCCAATCTCTCAGGGAAAATTGTGGTTTTCCTCATAAAAGTGATCGTCAGTGTTTGAAGTTACAGCCCTGAAAATGCCATGAAGCATAAAACATCTAATATGGGATAAGTTTGGTGTTCCTCCTGCAATGGCAGCTCTTCACCCCTGCCTTTTTAATCTAATAACGAGGAAACGTTTCTGCGATGTAGATTTTGATCCTGTTAGGTAAATTGTCCTTTTGGTGCCAAAAGCATTTTCCCCTCACTTTGCTTTTTAGTGTCATTCTCCTGATAACAGGTTCATGGATATGGCTGTTATTAGAGCCCCTGGAGGCAGAGGGGTATCTTGGAAAGAGCAGAAGACGCTTGATCTCCTTGATATATGGGGGGAGGAGAAGGCGCAGGAGGCTCTGGCAGTGAGTCACTGGAACATCAACATCTTTGAGAAGATCGCATGGGAGATGTTGGTCAGGGGGCACAGGAGGACGGCTTTTGAATGCCGCACAAAAACCAAGGCTATGCAGCAGGAATACAAAAGGGTGGTGACACATACTGGAAAGGAGCGGAGGAAAAGTGATAAGTTCTTTGGGGGACTGGGGGGGGGGATGGGACAGAATAATGACAGAAGAGAGGAAAGGGGAAGGGAAAGGAGAAAGTGGGAAGGACGTGGAGAAACAGCTGCACCTCTGGGTGTGTGCTTTGAATGAGTTGCTGAAGACACAATCCTTCTTCCAGGTACAAGCCTGCTTGATGCAAGGGCACCCAAAGACCATTCCGGGGTGGGCTGCTGCTGCTCTCTCCCAGGACACCTTCGAGTTGGGGGTGGGGAGGGGGGCTTGTGCCTGGAAGAAGGATTTGCATCTTCAGCAGCTCATTCAAAGCGCAAACCATGAAGCACAGCTGTTTCTCTAGATTCTTCCCGCTTTCCCCTTAACCTTCTCCTTTGCTTTCTTCTGTAAATATTCCGTCCTCTTCCCTTCCGCAGTCTCCCCAAAGAAATTTGCTGCTGCCGCCGCTGCCACTACACAGCTGCAGGCCATGAGGATGGGTCTGCAGAAGTAGCATAGCAACGAAACTATGCAATCGCTAATTAAAAAAAAAAACCTAACCCCCCGGGAAACATGCCACTACATCAATTCATTCAAATGAGGTATTTGATATGTGTGAAATTGCACCCAGACTCCAACTCGAAGCTGCTTCTGATGGTGCAGAATGCAGGAGAGCCACGCCGACTCCATTTCGAACAGATCGAATACTGATTTACTGGCTTCATGCATAAAACACTTAGGTAGGCTCCATCACTCTGATGGCTGCCACATACATACAGCTTGTACAACCACATGTGGTAGATGGATGTAAGTGTTGGTATAATCAGCACATTTGTTCCTGCTTCCTTTGACTTTTTATGTCTATCTTTTACACAGATATGTCATGCGTACAGGAATGTATTCTGGCCCAAACAGGTTTCAGTCTTGATCCTGCCAAGCTTCCTAAGGATAACCATTATTTAAATAATACATTTCTAAGGAATAGATACTCTGTTGCTACTTATTCTTGCAGCTCAGAGAAAAGCCTCACTTATAATAGTTCCTCTATTCCAATTAGATCAAGCAACTAAAGGGCAAACTGTACGCTGGAACTTGTAATGGAGTTGCATGAAACTATGCCCTGGAGGCTGCTCTTTGGAATGGCACAAGGATGGGTAGAAGATGGTAATTAACTCATTTCCTGCCAGTGGTTTTTCATCTCAAAATTGCCCTGAGGATAGAAAAGCAAATGAAGAGGAAATTTTGAGAGGGAAAAGTTAATAGGAATAAACGTAAGCACCCATCTGCCCACACACCCTCCTCTACTTTTCTTTGCAGACTCTATTACCTTTCATTTTTTAAAAAATGTGGTAGGGAGGAGAAATTTATGGAGCTCTGTATAATAGTTTCTGCATGCTGTAACAGATCACTGTGTGAGAATATGTATTGAGGGTCAGCCATGGTGTATTAGGCTAGCGTGAGTCCTATGTGCGATTATTGCACAAATTTATCCTTTATTTTGTCCCTACATGTTTTTAAGAACCAGTTTGGTGTAGTGGTTAAGAGTGTGGGACTCTAATCTGGAGAACCGGGTTTAATTCCTCACTCCTCCACTTGAAGCCAGCTGGGTGACTTTGGGTCAGTCACAGCTTCTGGGAGCTCTCTCAGCCCCACCCACCTCACAGGGTGATTATTATTGTGAGGATAATAATGACATACTTTGTAAACGGCTCTGAGTGGGCATTAAGTTGTCCTGAAGGGTGGTATATAAATCGAATGTTGTTGTTGTTTTGTTGTTGTTTTGTTTTTGTTATTGAATATCCAAATCAGACAGCAGTATAAGGTAATGTCATGCCATCATACTTAAAATTAATAACTATTAAAATTGTAACCAGAAAAAACATTATTGGCAACAATCATAAAATCAATAAAAACATTATTGATGTTTTTATTGATTATTTTATTGATTATTTATTTATTAATATTAAAACCAGGAAATTGATCACAACATTTAGGAAGAGAAATAAAATTAAAACTCAAAATTCAAGCAAAAGTCTCAGTAAGCAGATTTCACCAGTCACCAAAACAGGTTGGGTGCTTGACAAGCAAGTGCAAGGAGATCATTCTAAGGGTGAGGCATCACCATAGAGATGGCCTTATTCTCTGCCTCAGAAGCAGGGGCACGGAAAGCAAGACTTGCACAAACTACGCCAATTGGCTGCAGATGCACATGAGAGAAAGGACACTAATCTGGAGAACTGGATTTGATTCCACTTGAAGCTAGCTGGATGACTTTGGGTTAGTCACAGCTCTTCCAGAGCTCTCTCAGCCCCACTCACTTCACAGGGTGAGTGTTGTTGTGGGGATAATGCTTTGTAAACCACTCTGGGCATTAAGTTGTCCTGAAAGGCAGTATATAAATCAGATGTTGTTGTTGTTGTTACTTTGAATCCTGTTGACCCAGATTTTTAGAGCTTTGAAGATAATAACTAGCATTACTGTTGACACATGAAATATTTATTTACTTACTTACTTCATTTATGCCCCCACCTCTCTCCCCACTAGGGGCTCAAAGCAGCGTACATAATTCTCCTCTTCACTTTATCCTCACATCAACCTTTTGAGGTAGGTTAAATTGAGACCCTGTGACTGGCCCGAAGTCACCCAGCTGGGTGGGGATTTGAACTGGGGTCTTCTATAGCCTACTACAATACTCTTAACTCCTACACGACACTCATATCCTATTACACTTATCTACCTTCATTGCTAGTTTTCAGTTAGCTGCTTTATAAAATTATGTGTAAGATTACATATGCTAGCAAAATTAGTATCTAGGGTAAGGTTCCCACCAAACGCTAGCAACTGGTGAGAGGTGGCAAGCTGTATATCAACTACCACCACCAGGAGGCAACCTTGGAAAATATGCAGTGTACTGTGGCTGGCCAGTCATGATGACATCACTTCCAGAAGTGACATCATTGTACTGGCTGCGGGAATGCTCCCATGCTTTGTGCAGTGCCAATTTCAGTCCCAAAGAGTCCTTTTCTTAAAGAATCAACCCTGTGTGAAGCACGAGAGCGCTCCTGCAGCTGGTCACGTCTAGAAATACTATCCTCCTGGCTGGTTATCACCTGGCAAACCTAATTTAAGGACTATGCACTTTAAAAACATTGAATCTGGGTATTCAGACTCCCATATATATTTGCTATTCCAGATATTAGGGTCCAAATAATGATTTAGCATTTGGATCTGGGTTTTATCTGAATACATTCTGCTCCATTGTTACCTAAACTTACTTTTTCTAAACCACCTGGTTGTGCTTCACTGCACCCAAGATGCTAAGAGCAAGGTGAGCAGTGTAGTTAATTTTTTTTACTATTGGCCTATTTATCTATTTGATAGCACTACCCGAAACCTTCATAATGTCTACAAAAGCCACTTCAGGGGAAAACTCTGTTGGTCCCTAAGCTGAAATTTAAGTTATGTTTTTTTAACAAGGCCTACACCTCACTTACATTACCTTATGAAAAATTTACCCAGTAACAACAACTCAGAACAACCTAATGAAAGAGCTCCCCAAAAGTTTACTAGAGGAAAAAAACAATAAACAACTGCTTTGCAGAATAGATAAAAAGCAATCTGCCCCCCAAGAACAGCAGGCAACTCTTAATCATACATTAACATTCTAGCTAACAGGTTATTAGAACTTTGGTACATATCGACCAAGTAGAATTTATGTAAAGTAGGCAAGGATCTGATAGTCTTAGACTGGTGGCTGATCTGATTTCATTAAATCGAGCTCTGATCAAGTTGCTGTTCTTTCACTTGTTGCTGAAAAAGTGATTGACAAAACATATTGGAAATTTATTTTCTCTACATTGATTAAGTTTGGCTTCCCTCATGTATTTTTGAAATGGATTAGAGTTTTGTCTTCATCCCCTAGATCTAGGGTACAGACCAATTTTTTTTTTCTGCACCATTTCCTCCTGAAAGAGGTACTAGGCAAGGTTGTCCTCTTTCTCCTTGCATTTTTGGCTTATGTTTTGAAACTCTGGCTTGTGCTACTGGATGAAGTAATAATATACATGTCTTTATACATAATGCTTTAGAATTTAAAAATATTTTATATGCAGATGATCTTTTATTATTTATTTCAGAACCTCAGTCTTCCATTCCTGAATTAATGAATTTGATTAATAATTTTGATCATCTGTCTGGTTATTCAATTAGTTGGTCAAAATCAGAATCGGGAGACAATATATCAGAGGGTTTAATTACTGAGGGGCATTTTCTATGGTGCCCAGATTCTATTAATTATCTTGGTATATTTATCCCAAGGAATATTAAGGTCATGATTTCCTTGAATTATAATAAAGTGATCTTGGACATATCCTTGGATTTAGATAGATGGGCAACTTTAAACCTGCCATTATGGGTTAAAGTAAATACACTCAAAATAAATATTATATCTCAGATTATAGCACACAATCTCTGTTTATATCCCTTGGAGATATATTCATAAAATTAATATTTTATTTCGGAAACTTATTTGAGGTTCAACACCACAGTTGATTTCTTCAAAGTGGATGCAACTTTCAATTAATGGAGGATTTGATCTTCTGGACCTTAGTGCTTATCATTAGGCATTTTTGTTAGTGTGTACAAATTATTGGAATCCCTCCCTTCAATTGGAGTATTGGGTTCTTTTGGAGGTCTCTTTTTTGGAAGTACTATTTAAGTGGAATCCATTAGAGTCTGCTTATGTTAAAATGGATTTTGTTCCTCCAATAATTTCTGCAGCTAGAGAAATATGGCACATAATATCACAACAATATCAATTTCACTTGTTCTCACATGCTAAATGAACATTATGGTCAAATCCAGATTTAAAAACTGGAAAGAATTCTTTCTTATGGAAGGCTTGGACAGATAAGGGAATTTTTACTTTAGATCATTTAATAAGTGATGATGATTTCTTGTCATTTGCCAGCTTCCGCTGAATGGCAATATTTACCATTGCAACATTTGTTGATGTCCAGATATGGTCTGGCAGCTTTGAATGCTTCAGAAGCTCCCTAACTTTGGGAGATTCTTATTGAATCAATACGGAAAGTGAAATCTACATTTGTATTCAAATATTTGAGGTCATTTAATAAATATGATACACAGAGCCTTAGAGATGAATGGAATAATGAACTGGAGTGTCTAATTCTGCTAAAGCAATGGGATAAGGATTTAAACCATATACTGATTGCTGCTATTGATCTTAAGTTAGGAAAAAGTCAACAAAAATATGTTGAGGGTATATTGGACACCACAGTGCTTTAGCACAGTGTCTAACAGTTAATGGTGTAATTCACAAAATGCATCTCTTAAGCATATGCTTTGGACATGTTTAGTCATTCATCCCTTTTAGGAGGCGTTTATTAGTCATATTTATTTTGTTTTAGAAAACTCATTTATTTTTGAGGATATTAACGTACTATGAAACTTCTTGTCTAATTCTTGGAATCTAAACAATGAGTAATGGAAATTGACCCTCAGTGCCCTTATAGTTGCTAAAAGACTTATACTTCAACATTGGAAAGACAAAAGCCTACTTCCTGTAAATCACTGAAGACCTTATATACTTATCAACATTTGAACATCACAATTGCATATGGACTTATTTTTAGATGTTTAGGAATCTTTTATAGATACTTATGTATAGATTAACCAAGTGTTTTTGTAGCCAGCACAGTTTTCTTTTTTTCCTCCTATCTGCTTTTTTTATTTTTTATTTTGCACTAATAAAACAATAATAATATATTAACAATGGACAGCAAGCAACTCTTTAAACCAGCAAGAAAAGGCAATCCCCCCAACAACACCAAGCAACCACCATCAGAAAACAAGCCAAAGCATCTCCCAAAACAGCATTTTTAAAATAAACTTTGAAAAGAAAATTAAGAAAACTCCCACCCATGCGCTACCTCTCCCCAACCCAACACCAGGCCAAACCACCCTCCCCACTCCAAAAAACAGGAAAAAATGAGCCTACAGACCAGGCAAAAGTTCTACAGGTAGTCCTCTAGGCAGGCAGCAGCAGTAATCCAAAGGCTGTAAATCTCAAAGGCAGACAGCCTCCCAAAGCAGCCAAGTACTATAGAGCACTCAAAGCACAGTCTCTAGAAATATCACTCAAAATTGAGTCTGCTGTGAACCAGCCCTACTTTTATGCTCTTGCAAGAATTTTAAAAAGGCTCTCTCATCAAAGAATCTCTAAGATTGGCCAGATAACTAGAGCTTCTCCACCCACTGGCCACTCCCCCTCCTTCCTGCCTCATTCCCCCCTCCCCACTGTGGCTTGGGGAATAAAGTGGAGATAAAACAAGAAGAAAGAAGCCAGCCTGCTTTAAAAAGGCCAACACAACAGTTCCTGGATAAACCGTAATAATTTGGGTTTATTCAGAAATCCATAATTAAGTATACCCCAATATATCCAGATTTGTTCAGGTATGCCAAATGGAGCCAAATAATACCAGTAAGGTATTATTCAGGTATATTTTTTATTTGGTAATATTGTATTTCACACCCCTACAATACTAGTTTGCAGGGGGAAGGAAACATAATTGGAACTATCTTTTTCATAATGTTCAGTAAAATGGTGATGATGATATAACAACATTTGATTTATATACCACCCTTCAGGACAACTTAACACACACTCAGAGAGGTTTACAAAGTGTTAATATTATCCTCACAACATTAACCCTGTGAGGTGGGTGGGGCTGAGAGAGCACAGAGAAGCTGTGACTGGCCGAAGATTACACAGCTAGCTTCACTGAGGAGTTGGGAGTCAAACCCGGTTCTCTAGATTAGAGTCCAGGTTATAACAACCTGATTATACTCACATAAATAGGATTTCAAGCACTAATGGAGCAATCCTGAGGATTGTGGCCGCACTAGTGGCCGCATGCCAACATACATGTGGCGCCGCTCATTCACACCCTGAGGACTTTGGCAGGAGAGCTGCACTGGTGGCCAAGCCCATCAAGGTGCAGTGAGGCCACTGCTGAGAGCGCCCAACCCACCATTCCTGACAATCCTGCCAGCATCCTGCAATGGGTGCACTGTCCCCATGACAGGTGTGCAAGTGGCAAGAAAAGGAACAGTCAATGCCTTGGCTGTGATCTCCATTGCCTGTCAAGAATACCATTCCCCCTGTCCCACCAGAGAGCAGGCAGCTGGGAACCCCATGCCCCTATGGCCATGGCACCCACATCAGAGCACCCGGCCAAGGATAGCTGCCCAATTGAACACCAGGTGGGGCACATGGTGCCCGTGGAAGATGTGAGGCCTGGCTAGGGTGGGTCTGGAGCCTGCTGCAGCAGCCCTCGGTGGACAAGGAGGCTGCCATGCCCTCCTGAGAGAGCAGAGCATGCTTACCACCAAGGAGACCACCCTGCTGTGTCTCCAGGGTAACCCCACAGCATCCACCCAGCCACCTCTGCAAGTTACGAGACAGGAAGGGGGACTTGAGGAACAGGAAGGGGGACCTGTTTCACTCCGCTTCCCTGTCTGGGCTTCCCACCATGGCATGCTTTCTGGAGCAATATGGTGAGTTACCTGGGCTTTCCTCTACCGCAGCACCCTCTGGTGGTGCACCAGAGTATAAAGTGAGTCGTCTGAAACACGCTTACTCAATTATATAGTAAGATTTTTCAGAATGACTTAACACCCACTAAGAGCAGTTTAAAAAGTTTGTATCAACAACAACAACAATCACCCTGTGAAGTGGGTGGGGCTGAGAGAGCTCCGAGAGAGCTGTGACTGACCCAAGGTCACCCAGCTGACTTCAAGTGGAGGAGTGGGGAATCAAACCTGGTTCTCCAGATTAGAGTCCCACACTCTTAACCACTACGCCAAACTGGCTTTCACAACATTCCAAATTAGGCCGTGCCATAGATCTATACACGAGCATTATAATATTGGCTATTTTATTTTCAATTCCTTTCCTAATAATCCCAAGCATAGAGTTTGCCTTTTTTTTACTGCTGCAGCACACTAGGTTGACACTTTCATTGAGCTAGCAACTGTGACCACAAGGTCTCTTTCAGTCTCAGTCTCAGCAAGTTCAGACCCCATTTGCCTATACTTGAAGCTGGGATTTTTTGTTCCAGGATGCATTACCTTATACTTATCTACACTGAAATTCATTTGTCACATTGTTGCCTGCTCACTCAGTTTGAGGAGATCCTCCTGGAGCTCTTCACAGTCACCCTTGGCTTTCATTATTTTTAATAATTTTGTATCTTCTGTAAACTGGGCCACTATACTGCTCACCCCTATTTCCAGATCATTTATGAATAAATTTAATACCACCATTTAAGATTTGCTACTATCCATTCTTCTCGTACAGTGGTTGTTTTTGTGATAAGTTATGTATACGGGTTATAGATGCAGAGGAGTTAGCCGTGTTAGTCTGTAGTAGCAAAATCAAAAAGAGTCCAGTAGCACCTTTAAGACTAACCAACTTTATTGTAGCATAAGCTTTCAAGAATCACAGTTCTCTTCGTCAGATGTATGGAAGGCAAGAAGAAACTTGTATATCCAATGTGATATATGCCCTCATGTGCCAACAATGTCCATCTGCTCTGTACATTGGACAAACCAGCCAACCTCTGCGTGAAAGAATAAATGGACACAAATCTGACATTAAAAATGGCAACATCCAGAAACCAGTGGGAGAACACTTCAATCTACCAGGACATTCCATCAAGGACTTAAAGATCACTGTAGTTCAACAGAAACCTTTCAAAAACAAAATCCAACGGGAAGCTGCTGAATTGGAATTCATATGTAAATTTGATTCAGTCAAGCTGGGATTGAATAGAGACTATGAATGGTTATCTCATTATCAGAAGTAACTGACTTCCTTAACAGAAGAAAACTGATTTCCATATCAGAAGCGACTGTTCGCATCTACTCCTCCCTCCCCTCTCCACCTATATATCTGATCAGTTTCTTCTTGCCCTCCATGCATCTGATGAAGAGAACTGTGATTCTCGAAAGCTTATGCTACAATAAAGTTGGTATATGGGTTAGTTAATCAAGAGTTTCACATCTGAGTTCACTACAAACTCTCAGGTGTAAGCTATCAAGACCTAGTGGAGACTTACCGATTTTTAATTTCCCTAGCAGTTCTAGAACTTCATCTCTTGTCACCTCCATTTGACTCAGTTCTTCAGACTGCTGTCTGAAGGGAAAACGTCCCTCTATATCAGTAGTCCTATTGTTTGCATAATTACTTCTGCCAACATTCCCTATGATTGAATACCTGAACTGAATGGATCTCTGAATAAAATTCTTCAACCAATGCATTTGTTTGCTTGCTGTAAGGGGTTTGGGGATCTCACTGCCAGGGACTGATACCCTAGGATTGACAACTGCCTTCCTAAAAATAGTGTCTGTGGCATGGGTAGATGACCCACACTTGGCAAAATGAACAAAATGAAAGATGGAAAGAATTCATTGAGCTTTTCTGTCATCTCCTCATTGTCCTTTAGAAATCATTTTATTCCTTGGTCATCCAAAGGCCCAACTGTTTCTCTGCCTGGTTTCTTGCTCCGATAGAAATGTTTGTCATGATGCTTTTAAACAATCAAACAAACAATCAAACAGTAATTATTGTAATAGACATTGTTTAATAAAACCTTAATGAGGTCTTATTTCATACTAACTGAAGACACATGTAATTTCTACATGAAGAAACAAGCATTATATAAATATTGTTTGTATATGAACAAAATAGATACATAAAATATGTATGAACCATCATGTATGCATCACTGATTTAAGGCTCCAACCCAGTTTAAATGCATCTACATTAGCCACAGTTCATTTTTAGCCTCTCAGGTCCAAGATGTGATACCACCCTCAACTACTTCCTTAGCCCCTTGAGCAGATCAGCCACTGGGATTGAGACATGTCAGGCAGATAGGAGAGAAAATAAGAAGAAAATCTAAGAAATGTGTAGGTTAGGCAGCACAAGGTGCAGAGACAAGGACTGTCAATAAGAGGAATCAGTGGTATTGCCTAAATATTGAAACAAAATATTAATGTTTATTCATTGAAAGCTCATATTTTACAAGAATTTTACTCAGCTACATAGCCAGAGCTTTCAATGCAATTCAGCCTTTTAACAACAATTCCATTAAAACCACGCACTTCAAGCAAATGGCTACTCCAGAAATGAACTCAGAAGAGCAATTAAACTAAGGATAAATCAAACAACCAAGGAAAAACAGTCTCCCACAGGAAAAGTGTTTTTGCCATATATCAAAGGAATCACTGATCAGATGGGAAAGCTTATGAAAAAGCACAACCTTCAAGTAGTATTCAGACCCACCAGAAAAATACAACAGATGCTACAATCAGCAAAAGACAGTAGAGACCTCCTCACCTCTGCAGGAGTATACCGCATACCCTGCAGCTGTGGACAAGTTTACATCGGGACCACACAGCGTAGCATCCAGACAAGAATAAAAGAACATGAAAGATACTGCAGACTTGGCCATCCGGAAAAATCAGCAGTGGCTGAACAGAGCCTAACTCAAACAGGACACAGTATCCTATTCCAGGACACTAAAATACTGGACAACACTTCCAACTACTTCGTCAGATTGCACAGGGAAGCCATTGAAATTCATAAGCATAAGCACAATTTCAACAGGAAAGAAGAAACCTTAAGAATGAATAGAGCATGGTTTCCAGTCCTGAAAAACACCAGGCTAACAAAATACTCTATACCCGACAATAGCCCTGCAGAGAAGATTAGCATATCAAGCACCAATCCATATGCAAAAGAACCTCCTCAGGATACAGCGAAGCCTCCCTCCATTAGCATTCCACACTCTGGGAAACTCTTACATGATGACTCAGCCCAACCCTACCTTCATGAGTAGATATAAATTACCTGCCAACTTCTTTTCCACACTGTGACACTGAGAGATCTCTGTCTTTTGGTGCTACACCTCCAAAGATGCCACTCACAGCTGCTGGCAAAACGTCAGGAACTACAATGCCAAGACCACGGCTATACAGCCCGGAAAATCCACAACAGCCAACCACAGTTCTCTTCATCGGATGCATCTGTGGTTCTCGAAAGCTTATGCTACAGTAAAGGTGCTACTGGACTCTTTACTATTTTGCTACTGCAGACTAACATGGCTAACTCCTCTGGATTAATAGTGGTAAAACATTATCAAACATCCATAAAATCTCTGTAAAATTTATCATAAAATAAGCATAAAATGGCAATGGTTGTTGGGGGTTTTCCGGGCTGTATTGCCGTGGTCTTGGCATTGTAGTTCCTGACGTTTCGCCAGCAGCTGTGGCTGGCATCTTCAGAGGTGTAGCACCAAAAGACAGCGATCTCTCAGTGTCACAGTGTGGAAAAGATGTAGGTCATTTGTATCTACTCAGGAGGGGTGGGGTTGAGCTGAGTCATTCTGTAAGAATTTCCCAGGGTGTGGAATGCTAATGGCGGGAGGCTTCACTGTAACCTGAGGAGGTTCTTTTGCATATGGATTGGTGCTTGATGTGCTAATCTTCTCTGCAGGGCTATTGTCGGGTGTGGAGTGTTTTGTTGGCCTGGTGTTTTTCAGAACTGGAGCCCATGCTCTGTTCATTCTTAAGGTTTCTTCTTTCCTGTTGAAGTTTTGCTTATGCTTGTGAATTTCAATAGCTTCCCTGTGCAGTCTGACAAAGTAGTTGGAAGTGTTGTCCAGTATTTTGGTGTCCTGGAATAAGATACTGTGCCCTGTTTGAGTTAGGCTATGTTCAGCCACTGCTGATTTTTCAGGCTGTCCAAGTCTGCAGTGTCTTTCATGTTCTTTTATTCTTGTCTGGATGCTACGCTTTGTGGTCCCGATGTAAACTTGTCCACAGCTGCAGGGTATACGGTATACTCCTGCAGAGGTGAGGGGGTCTCTGCTGTCTTTTGCTGATCGTAGCATCTGTTGTATTTTTCGGGTGGGTCTGAATACTGCTTGAAGGTTATGCTTTTCCATAAGCTTTCCCATCTGATCAGTAATTCCTTTGATATATGGCAAAAACACTTTTCCTGTAGGTGTAACAGTCACCTACAGGAAAAGTGTTTTTTGCCATATATCAAAGGAATTACTGATCAGATGGGAAAGCTTATGGAAAAGCATAACCTTCAAGCAGTATTCAGACCCACCCGAAAAATACAACAGATGCTACGATCAGCAAAAGACAGCAGAGACCCCCTCACCTCTGCAGGAGTATACCGTATACCCTGCAGCTGTGGACAAGTTTACATCGGGACCACAAAGCGTAGCATCCAGACAAGAATAAAAGAACATGAAAGACACTGCAGACTTGGACAGCCTGAAAAATCAGCAGTGGCTGAACATAGCCTAACTCAAACAGGGCACAGTATCTTATTCCAGGACACCAAAATACTGGACAACACTTCCAACTACTTTGTCAGACTGCACAGGGAAGCCATTGAAATTCACAAGCATAAGCAAAACTTCAACAGGAAAGAAGAAACCTTAAGAATGAACAGAGCATGGGCTCCAGTTCTGAAAAACACCAGGCCAACAAAACACTCCACACCCGA
The DNA here is from genome assembly GCF_028583425.1 of Eublepharis macularius. Taxonomy (NCBI): domain Eukaryota; kingdom Metazoa; phylum Chordata; class Lepidosauria; order Squamata; family Eublepharidae; genus Eublepharis; species Eublepharis macularius. Next base: position 125,469,210 of record NC_072792.1, read on the forward strand.
CAATAGCCCTGCAGAGAAGATTAGCACATCAAGCACCAATCCATATGCAAAAGAACCTCCTCAGGTTACAGTGAAGCCTCCCGCCATTAGCATTCCACACCCTGGGAAACTCTTACAGAATGACTCAGCTCAACCCCACCCCTCCTGAGTAGATACAAATGACCTACATCTTTTCCACACTGTGACACTGAGAGATCGCTGTCTTTTGGTGCTACACCTCTGAAGATGCCAGCCACAGCTGCTGGCGAAACGTCAGGAACTACAATGCCAAGACCACGGCAATACAGCCCGGAAAACCCCCAACAACCATCGTTCTCCGGCCTTCGACAATACATAAAATGGCAACTCAAAGATAGATAACTTACAGAATTCTTTAGATCAGTTGCATAAAAATAAGCCCCATTGGCTGGTCTGACAGAGCAGGAAAGTTTACATAGGAGACATTTGTTCTGAAACCTTGAAAGGAAGCTGTTTTGAACTTTAAGGGATAAAAGCAGTACATTGGATTATTCCCACAAATATGGATAATCAGTGTGATTCAAACTATGCAAATAATATTCTGTCTCTTTAGACAGTTTTGACTCACTGCAATTTCTAGACAGTCTTCAAAAAACCCTTAAAGAAGTTGTGCATTTATGGATGAAATGGAATGTTAGTAGCATCAGTTTGTGCCAATGGTACTTTAAACTTATGTCAGAACCTGCCGTGGGCCAGCCTTGACACTGGAGGAAGACTGCTCAAAGGAGGAAGATTTTCCTCATAATACCCACCAAGTCTGCAGCTTCAAGCTCTTCAGGATCTCCAAGAGAGAGGCCTTATATCTCCTGAAAACCAACAGGTTCCAGTTAAACAATCAGTGATGATGATGATACCTCATCTACACCTGCAGATTATTCAGTGTCCCAAGGAACCACAGGAGAAAGACAATTGATGATCCATAGCTGTTTTTATTATATATATTTACATGTTGTTAACCCGCTCTGAGTCCATGTGCAGGGAGAACAGACTACAAATTAAATTAAATAAATAAAAAATAAATAAAATGTCTGACAGCATGAGGTAACCCACAAGCCAATACTTTTTGCTAGGAAAGAACTGCATTCTTAGTGTATTGTCAAAGGCTTTCACGGCCGGAGAACGATGGTTGTTGTGGGTTTTCCGGGCTGTATTGCCGTGGTCTTGGCGTTGTAGTTCCTGACGTTTCGCCAGCAGCTGTGACTGGCATCTTCAGAGGTGTAGCACCAAAAGACAGAGATCTCTCAGTGTCACAGTGTGGAAAAGAAGTTGGCAGGTAATTTATATCTACTCATGAAGGTAGGGTTGGGCTGAGTCATCGTGTAAGAGTTTCCCAGGGTGTGGAATGCTAATGGAGGGAGGCTTCACTGTATCCTGAGGAGGTTCTTTTGCATATGGATTGGTGCCATGCATTCTTAGTCTTTGCAGGATTCAGGATCCAATTCTGGCAACCAGTTCTGGGTAGAATTATCAGTGACTTATCCAAGCCCTCAGTTGGGATCTTCTGCTTGATCTCCCCCTTCCAAAGCCTAGCTCATACACTAGACTGGGCAATTTTCTGCTTATAAGTTCTAACTATTCAGGCCCTTCCATGGCTTCTTGCAATTTTTGTTTTATTTCTCTTTGTGAAACTGTGTACTGCTTAGCCTTAGTTGCCTGCCTGTTACCTTACGACCGTATTACTTGCTAGCCAAGTAAAAAAAATGGTTCCAGCAGTAAAGGGCTCCTCTGGTGCTATCAGCTGCTATCTGAAGTTCCAGAAGCAAAGCTGGACCAAAAAGAATTGCCAAATTACATAATTTACCCGATGCTTTAAGAGTACAATATAACTAAGCAGTCTTTAGAAACTCCTACTAACATAATCGCTGACTTGCCTATATTAAGTTTCATTAAGTCACCCTCATCCAGTCCATTCCTGTCCTGTGACATCCATTCAGAACAGACACAGCATCTGATGAAAAGGGGAAATAGCTCTAGGTGCCATCCACATACTGTTCCACATGCCCCATTTTTTCAAATGATCTCCCCAGTTATAATGGAACCTGAGCATCTGAGAATTTCCCATAGAGAAGAACTATTGTTTCTATCTTTCTGGGATCTGTTCCCCAGGAAGGACTGGAACTGCTACATAATAGTGCCCCACGTCCTCCCAGACATAATCCTACAAAATGTCCCAGAATGATACCATGGTTAATGATTTAAAAAAAAAAAAACCCTGAGAGCTCCAGTAGTTTAACAGAATCATGCTTTCCCTATACTCTCCTGTTGAAAGTCATCAACCAGAATAACAAAAGCAAGCCCAGTGCTAATATAAATGAGGTGTGAAGCCTCATAAAAATGGGCTTAGATAATCAGTATCATCCAAAACCACCATTCTCAAGAATCTTGTTTACGGAATACAAGTTCAGTACCCATATCATCTGGAGCTAAAGAAGCTGTAAACCTCACAAAAATACAGTCCACGCTTCGAACATAACATGATTGACCTGCTCATTTACTGGCTCATGTCTCTTGAGCCCATCACCATATCACTTCACTAATTTGTTTGAAATACAAATAATATCAAGCAATGCTGTCAAGCAGCTTTGTGTCTTCACAACAGCCATATCTATAGCATTTCTTGCATATTTTGTTTTGTAAAGTAGTTCATAATGTCAGGCAGGTATGCATAAATGGTATTCCAATGTCCATTGAACTTATTTTATCAGGATTTCTAGATCATATAATCAATGAAAGTTAAGCATTTTCAGTTCCACTGGTTTCAAGATCAGACCAAGTTACATATTTCAAAACTTGAACTTTTGAATCTTTCCATTTATGATATACATGTCAACTTTTGAATTTTCCCCCTCCATCTGTGAACTGTGGGATTTCACATAGACTCAGATATTTGCTATTACATTGTTCCTGATTGCCAATCATATAACTGAGTTTTCTTAGCTCCCAAGTTTCTTCTGCTTGATTGTTATTTTAAAATGTATGGTTGTGATTTGTGCAAAACTTCAAAGTATCCAGTTACCACTATTAATTTAGATCAGGATAGTTAGCCCTGTTAGTCTCTCTGTAGCGGTAGAAAAGAGCAAGAGTCCAGTAGCACCTATAAGACTAACAAAATTAATGGTAGGATATGAGCTTTCATGAGTCAGAAGCTAGGATATGAGCTTTCATGAGTCACAGTATTTTGATAGAAGCTAATAAGGGCTTTTTATGGAAACACATATAATACCATTTTTCTTCATTTTTTATCAGAGCTGAAGTTTATAAAAATGTTAAATATTCTTAGATTGTTTGAAACTAAATACTGGAAAATTCATAAATTTTGAGTAATTCTGGAGTTTTGGGGAATATTTAAATGATAGAAACTAAGAGCAATACTAAGCATGTGTACTCTGAATCCTTGTCAGATTTAGTCAAAAGGGCTTACTCCCAAAAAAGAGTTCTTAAGATGGCACTCAAGAATTCATATTATAAGAACATACAAAGCCGCCCTTATACTGAGTGAAACCATTGGTCAATCTAGCTTAGTACTGTTTACTTTGATTGGCAGTGGCTCTCCAAATTCTCAGGGAGGGGTCTTTCTGAGGATGCTAGTGAATGTGATTGATCTTGAGACCTTGGGCATCCCAATGTGTGGAAATAATATCTGGAAATTGATTCATTTCAATTCAGAGCAAGTTCAATATTGCTTAGAGACGCTAATGTCCAACTCGTGTACCTCTGATGATAGATTTTTGAAAATCCAATTCATGAGTGCTTAACAGGCATTGCAACTTCTGATAACATTTCTGTACAAGGAGAACAAATTCATTACTTTGTCATGTGCCTAATATTAGTAGTTCACCAAGATACAACAACAATATTTTAAATTAAACATTGATGTATTGTTGTCAAATAGTAACAAGCTGCAATAGAGACAGTGGAAATACTGCTACTGCTAGGGCTGCTTTATGATTGACTGATTGATTGTCCGTCTTTCTCACAGAGACTAAAGGCAGATTATACCATGTAAATCAATATGCGTCTTTTCCATGTGGGTCTTTTTCATCAGTTGTGTGCGTGGCCCATACTGAGTCAATTTCTCTCCAGACTTCTGCACACATGGTCAAAATACCCTGATTCAATCTTCAAACTGCTTCCCAGCCTTTTTTGCGTTTTGTACAAAGAAAGGCTGAATTTGCCGCAGAGTCGATCTTCTTCAGGCTTTTCTGCAGCTTTTCTCCCTGCACACATACCTAGATTGTTTTTTTTCAGCAAAGTCAAAAAAGGGCTTTTTTGGAGTGCAGAATGTTTTCTTCAGCTTCAGGGTTTCCTGAATGATTCCTCATCCCTAGATCCCTTCCAGTCTAGCTTCCGCCCAGGACACAGGGTGGAGACGTTGCTAGTTGCCCTCATGGACGATCTCCACAGTAGTTGTTCTTTATTCATGGTATCACTGGACTTCATCAATGAGCATAACATTTTTTTTAATGTAGCCTAGATAGCAACTGCAGCAATAACTTGTTAACTCTCTGAGCGTATTAAAATCAGTTTGATTTGCTGGAAGCATTCCCGCAGGTGCTAAGAACCACTATATCACCCTTTCCATGCCCAATAAACACTGAAATAGTGGAGAGTCCTGGAAATAATTATTCATTCTTTTATAAGCCTATTAGAACAGCATGACTTGGTAGTATTAAGACCCACTTCAAGGAGACTTATAGCAGAAGCTGAAAGGATGCAAGGCTGGAACTTGGCCTCAGAATTGCTTCTAACAACTGTGCCTGCAAGAAAAGTTGCAGTGATTTATATGAAGTAGCAAATGGATAGGATGCCAGCACTCTTTTGAAGCCAGTAGTAACTGTGGAAACACAAACTAGCCTTTCATCATTGTGAGATGGAAGCAGGAGCATGATATGCTTTACTTGCCAGGCATTAGAGTTTGCTGGATATATTATGTTATGTTTTACTTTAATGACTGGATATGTTTGCAGGTTTGAAAACACCAGTGCTCCTAGTCCTTCATATCTAGACATGGACAGCATGGCCTTCAAACTGTTGACTCACAGTAGAAACAGCTGTAAGATGTGAAGCAGCATTTACAGTGCAATTCTGTGCACAGTTATACCCTTCCAAGTGCATTGTAGTCAATTGTAACTCTACTTAGGATTGCATCGCTAGAGTCTGAGGCATTTGCCACAGAACAGCATCCCATCTGAGCTCTATTCATCTGCCATTGCAAACTGCATATTGACTTGAACGTGGAAAGGATGACAGAAGGAATGTGATAGTTGAATACTATGATGGCAACATAATAGCACAACCGACAAATACACTCAGTACTGTGTATCGGGTGTTCAGTGTTTCCCCCCCCCCCTTGTTCCCTTTATGTAGCATATTGATTTGCACAAACAATTTCATTCCATGTAAAATAATATAAGCACAAGTTGCTTTGCAAAATGTGATCATTTATTAACCGTATGGTCTACTGTTTTTAATTGTCATGACAGCTGCCCTCTAGTTTGTCCTTCTGATTAATATGGTGACATCAGATTTTTGATAAGTCTCCTTTAATTTTCCTGGTCAGGGAATATCTCTTAGTGAAGAACAGATGTAAACATCAGATGCCAAGGATGAAAGAGCAAATCTAGATAGAAATGTTTGTTGAAGCAAAATGGCAAGCATGCACTCAAGAGAAAATAATGCTACTATTTATTAAAAGCAAATATAACTATGGAATTTGGGGGGTAGCCCTGGAGAACAACAGGGTATGGGCAAATCCACATTACTCATTCTAAGTCACATGTTCTCCGCATTCCCCACGCAATCCCGAGTGCCGGTCACATTACCTCATTAAACAGACGCATTTCATTCGCATTTCTCCCGAATATGTGGTCACAGGTTTTCAACGGGAGTTTCATGGTGGCCATGAACAGGCCAATGCACAATTTACGCGGTTTTTTAAAAAACCACCCCCCTTCCTGTCTCTCCGGCCGTTCCGAGAGTTCCTATTGGCTGATTCAACTTGCAAGTGCTCCGTAGTCTGCAAAAGACTGTTTTTGACTTCATAGCATTGGATTTATTGATTATGCTGTTTCTGAATCAAATCTGGTAGTTTGGAAAATCATTTTGGGGTGAATCCATCCTCAGAACGGACTCGCAAAACTTCCTTTTTAACTGTTTTTTTATTTTTTTTATTTTATATTACTGTAATATTGAAATTATGAAATATCGAAATAATGACACTCCAAGGAAGTGAAACTTCAGTAAAATTCAGGCACTGAACTGTCCTGCATAGGAAATGCCCACAAAAGCTTCCCACATGCTTCCAAATTTCCAAAAAAGAAATGGGAGAGAGCCATCAGTGCTGTCAGTGGGGGAAAGAGAGGCATCATTATCTTCAATGATGTTTCTTTATAAGGCAAGATTGAAATAACGGAAAAGTGCACTCAAAAAAATTTTTAAAAATGGGCGGGGAAAAAAGGTCCCGCCCAAAAAAGCAGTTTTTGAGCGGCCGTGTGACCGGAGGGACGCGCGAAAAAGACGAATTGGAAGCAGGAATGTGAACGAAGAGGAAAAAATCGCTTATTGGAGGCAAACAGAAGATATCCGATAAACATGCGGGTAATGGGTGAATGTGGATTTGACCATAGTCTCAAAATGGCAGAACCTTCTTCCATGTGTGATGCTGTAAAATTTTAGCTTCTCTTTTCCTCCCTGGAAGATGATGATACTTTATGCAACCGCCAATAAATATTTTGATGTGACCTAGTGCCTTGTGTCACAGTTATTCCCATTATGGTGCCAGTAATGTATTTGTCATAGATGTTTTGTATTCAGAGCTGAGTTTGAGAGTATTTTAAGCTGCTTTCCTATGTTTTATCTATGGTATCTTCCTTGAGAAAGGGACAGTGGTCTTCAGAGCTTTCAGCCGTGCAAATTTTTTGCTTGGGACTGGAGAGGGTGATAAAAACTTGCCTGATTAAAGTCATCTGTGTATTAAAATTACAACATCTTGGCTAAGGGAAATTTATGATGGGTTTGAGCAGTTGTGTCTTTAGCTTGTTCTGTATTTGGTAGGGTTATCAGATCCCCCTACTGTCTCAGGGGAAGCGAGGGACCCGGTGCTTACTTTACCAGCATCCCCATGATGTTTTTCACGTGTGCACAAAGTTTCTCTGTGCTTCTCTGTGCAAAGCACAGAAGCGCTCTCAGGGCGGTGCAATGACGTCACTCCAAAGAGTGACATTGCTACACTGCCCTGGGAGTGCACCCATGAGGCCCATTCCTGTGCCTTCCTCCCCCGCCAACCAGGTAAGTGGAGGCAGGGGGAGGAGGGTGAAAGTGTGGGATCCCCGCCCCCACCAGAGGAATGGCATCTCTTGTATCTGCACTTACTCAATTCAGAATATTAATGAAAACATGGTGGTGGTGATGATGATGATGATGATGATGATGATGATGCTCTATCATAGCTCACACATACAGTCAACAACATTACTATATTACTATAGTTGTTAACAGTGGGTTTTGAACAATGTATTTTTGGTTAATAATAGTTCTTCTTTGTTGAGTAGTCCATGTTCATAACAGTTGTCAAATAGTATTTGCCGTTCAGTAGTGTAAAGGTCTTGATGTGTTTTCTGCTCTGGATCTTGGCAGAGGACTGTATCTAAAACAAATATGTGGAAGAAGACAAGCAAAGCCCATAAACCAGCTTTTAGAGTTAGTAGCCATTTGCCCATGTTTTCTTTCACACAGTCTGTCTGAACATAGGTGTTTTAACATAAGCCATCTCTTCTTAACACGTGTTTATTTTAGCATGCTGGTGTTGTGTTTTCATCTCCCACGCTGACACAGCATGTTGTTTCATCCATATTTGCTTTATTACTGAATGAGACATTAAAAATGGCTCAGTGAGGAAAAGGATTCTTGTCACTTAAAGATTCACTCTCCAGCTCTGTGGAAACTCAGTCACGTTAACAGTCTTTTTGCTTTTGTTGTTGTTTGTTTAAAAGCCTGTCTACTGATATACGAACATTTTAAAAAGAGAGAGAGTGATCTAATGTCAAGAATTTCAAAGTATACTACTGTACCGTTGTTGGTCTGTGCTAAGCATGTTTTAATTTACACGTTTTTACATGTATGTATTTAGAAGTTTAATCATTGTTATGCTAGCTTCTATGTTTGCATGATATGATTTTATTTTATATTTTTTTCCACTCACCAGATGTTTCCAACATTTTGCTTCCTACCACTGTCATCCCCTCCCTTACCACTGCAACAGTCACAACCACTGTAGCCTTAACAAGCACAGTCCCATCGGCAACAGCCATCAACACCCGAGGTACAGTATGCTTCTTTGTTATGGCCTGCAAATCACAACATAAACAGTCAATGGCAGGTAGAAAAGCAGTAAAATGCAATACAAAATGTTTCAGAGATTGTGGAATATTTATGATGTAAATTCTGCAATGTGTTAAGTAAGGAGTTAATTATCAACAGTTAACATAGCTGTTAATGATTTAACATCATACATTTCTGTCTAACATATGTTGATGGGATGATTTTTATCAGTAGTTGCTTCCTTTACAGTTGTCATACCACACTTGTTTTGCAAGCAAATATACTTAATTTCAAATTAACATCATCTCTCAATAAGATTATTTTGTTTTCTGTTGCTAATATGTTGTGAATGTGTCAGAGATCTTGATTTAACCATATATTTAGAACTATTTCCTGTCTAGGATACTGGAAATTATGCTGTGATAAATGAGTTTGGGATTTTATTGTTTTATTTACTGTAATTTTACCTATTTCCGTAACCTGCCCTGAGCCCGTTCGTGGGGAAGGCGGGCTATAAATTAAATTAATTAATGTTTACAGCATTTTTTTCAGATTTCTATTTTATTCTGGATTTACAAAATGGGGATTTAAAGACAGCTATTTTATTGCACCAGAAATCTGTAGATGTTTTGTTGTTTGTACTAGTTGAGCGAGATAATCCTTTGAAACAGAGCAGTTTCTTTTTGGAAAATTCCAAAAAGTAGTTAAAATCAAATTTATTGGTGGGGAAAAGGCAATTTCCTCCCTAGCTAAAACAACCATTTCACATCTGAATTAACTATATACTGTGTCTGTTCTTGACATGGATTTCTATTAAATAGCAGTTGTGACATTGGCCGTTTCCACACATCCTACCTGCTGCCGAACATCATGCAAAACACCTGGAATACAGCGACTTCTCACACGAAATCACACCAGGAAGACACTGTCATCCGGGAGTTTTGCAGGAAATTGTGTCTTCCTGGCGTGATTTTGCACAAAAAGACGCTGTCTTCTGGGTGTTTTGCACGATGTTCCAGCGGCAGGTAAGATGTGTGGAAACGGCCATTGTTAGAGGAAGTAATATATTTCCTCAACCAGTACCCTAACCATTATATTTTGTTTTGCATGTTGATCAGTACTGCTGAATGCAGCACAAGTCCTCTAACTCTCTACAGCTCCTCCTACTCTTTGCTGCCTGTTATGGTGGTGCTCAGAGAAGATAGATTAAAATCAAGGTGATTTCAATCACCAAGGAAAGAGGCAGTGTAGAAAGCCAGTTTGTGTAGTCGTTAGAGTGTCAGATTAGGATCTGGAAGACCCACGTTTGAATCCCCACTCTGCCATGGAATTTTGCAGGGTGGCCTTGGGCCAGCTACATGCTCTCAGCCTAACTACTTCACAGGGCTGTTGTAAGGATAAAATGGAAAAGAGAAGAATGATGTAAGCTGCTTTAGGTTCTCATTGAAACCAAATGAAGTAAATAAATAAGAGGTTGATTTAAGTAACTGCTTTCAATTGAGTTTCCTATTGGCATTTCTTCATATATTCGAATGTTGCATACTATTAGATTAATATAACTACTAAAAAAAATAATTAATTTTACTAATTTGAAAAATTACACTATCTATGATTGTATGTGTATAAACTCTTTTGGGTTGTATGTGTCTGTGTATGTGCATAAACTCAATATTTTAACTAACTTTAGAAAATTACATGTAATTACTTACTACATTTATAACTGCTCATTACGTTGCCTTTTAATTTATAATTCTGACACATTTTGTGTGTCAAGTTGTAGAAAGTAGCGTTAGCAAGCAGTAAATCATAGACACACAAAAACGCACACATTCTGTGTTATTAAACTAAACAACTTTAAATGTTATACATTTTTTCACATTTCCCACTGTCCTTCCCGGTGGTAGTTCTTAAAACTTTTTAAACAACAAGTAGACATTAAACTTCCCATCACTTTTATTCATATGAGAAGAAGAACGTGCCATCAAGTCACAGCCAACTCATGGCAATCCCATCAACAGTACATTGCGATGAGATGAACAGAGGTGGTTTGCCATTGCCTTTGTCTTTTTTTTTTTGAAAAATTTTTATTGGGTTAGAATCCATTATTTCCACATTTACATTCAATTTTCCCCAATTTTTTCATCTCTAACCCCCTCCCTTCCCCCCCCCTTTTTGTTGACCTCCAACAGCTTTCCAACCCTTTGTCCCCTTTCCCTTACTTTTATTAGCTTCCTCTATCTAAAACAAATATATATTCTCCATTATTCTAAGCAGTACATCCTTAACTATTTTTAACATTATATGCCCAAACTGTAAGCCTTTGTTTCCATCTTAGATAAACAATTTATCCCAATTTTTCAATTTCAGGTATTTCTATATATCATAAACCATATAGATCATACGTTCGTTTATATCAAACAATTTGACTTATTCTCTATATATATTACTCATTCTATCTTTTTATAATAGTTCTATATATCTCTCCTCACGTAGTCAATCAATTTGACCCATCTATATCTTCAGACATTCAGTTTGGTACAAAACTTGTCAGAAAAAAAAAGAAAATATTGTTAGTTAATCGCTCCTTATATTTAGTCCTTATAATTAATTATTTTCTCTATGTTCTGTTTGTTAACCTATATATATCTATATATATGTCAATCTATTAATCTGACTGCTTATTAATTCACATTTATCTCTTCTCCCCCCGGTAAAGTCTCCCCCCTCTACTTCAATACTTCAGTAGTTCTCAAACTGCCACAGTTTTCCTCCCACCTCCCATTTCTTCTCCAGGTATTGTTTCAGCTTCTCCCAGTCTGTGTTGAACTGCCCTGAGTCCAGATCTCTCAATTTTCTTGTCATCTTGTCCATTTCAGCCATATACAGCAATTTGTAAGTCCAATCTTCAATAGTTGGCACTTCTTGTACTTTCCATTTTTGCGCATACAAAAGTCTAGCTGCTGCTGTCATATAAAATATCAACGTCCTGTGTTGGGCTGGAATTCCCTCCATTCCCAAGTTCAGTAGCAGGAGTTCTGGGTTCTTATTAATTTGAAATTGTAAAATTTCACTCATTTCTCTTATTATTTCCCCCCAGTACTGCCTGGCTACCTCACACGACCACCACATATGATAGAGGGAGCCCTCATGCTTCTTACATTTCCAGCATTTATTAGAAGTATTCAAATTCCCTAGCGCAATCTTCTTTGGTGTCATGTACCAACGATAGATCATTTTATAAATGTTCTCTTTGATATTAATACATGTCGTTGTCTTCATTGTAGTTTTCCACAAGTATTCCCATGCCTCCATTGTTATTTCTTTATTAAAGTTTATAGCCCATTTCACCATTTGTGTTTTAACTATCTCATCCTCGGTATACCACTTCAACAGTACTTGGTATACCTTGGATATTCTTTTCTTATCTTCTTTAAGAAGGGTCTGCTCTAGTTCCGAATTCTCTATTCGTATACCTCCCTTTACAGAGTCCGAATTATATAAGTCTCTGATCTGTCTATACTGGAACCAATCGTAGTTAGGTGATAGTTCCTCTTGTGTCTTTATTCTAAGTTTGGATGCTTCAGTTTTAGTTATTTCTTTATACGTTAAACATTGTTGTTCATTATCAACAGCTCTCGGGTCTATCACCTCATATGGAACCACCCACAAAGGGGTTCCTTCTTGTAGATAAATTCTGTACTTCTTCCAGATTATGTATAGACTTCTCCGAACAAAGTGATGCAGGAACATCGAGTTGACCTTTACTTTGTCATGCCATAAATATGCATGCCATCCAAATATTTTTTTATATCCCTCTAGGGCTAATAGTTTCTTGTTCTTTAATGTCATCCATTCTTTCAACCAAACTAGGCAGATTGCATCATGATAAAGTCTCAGATTGGGCAGTTGCATTCCGCCTCTTTCCTTTGCATCTTGTAAAACTTTCACTTTCACTCGAGGCTTCTTGCCTGCCCAAACAAAATCTGATATTTTCCTCTGCCATTTTTCAAATTGTTTGGAGTCTCTGATGATTGGTATTGTCTGTAGCAAAAACATTACTCTTGGTAACACATTCATCTTAACTGCTGCAATCCTGCCCAACCATGACAAATTCAATCTATTCCATTTAATCAAGTCTCTCTCTATCTGAGTCCATAGTTTTTCATAATTGTTTTTGAATAGATCTATGTTCTTTGCAGTTAATTCGACTCCCAAATATTTCACTTTACTTGTTACTTCACAATCCGTTGTTTCCATTAACAATTGTTGTTTCTGCTTAGTCATATTTTTGCATAATATCTTTGACTTCTTTTTGTTAATGAAGAAACCTGCCAAGTCTCCAAACTCCTTGATCTTATCTATCACTCTTGGCATGTTCTCCAATGGGTCCTCTACAATTAACATTATGTCATCCGCAAATGCTCTGACCTTATATGAATAGTCCTTTATTTTTATTCCACGAATTTCATCATCTTGACGTATTTGTATCATCAGAATCTCCAATACTAAAATGAACAACAATGGAGATAACGGGCAACCTTGTCTTGTTCCTTTACTTATCGTCAATTTCTTGGTCAATTCATCATTCACCACAATTGCTGCAGTCTGGTCTCTATAAATTTCCTTAATTGCTCTGATGAATCTTTCTCCCAATTGTAGCTTTTCCATAGTGGCAAACATAAAGTCCCAGTTTAAATTGTCAAACGCTTTTTCAGCGTCAACAAAGAAGAAACCAACCTCTTTGTCACAACGCTTGTCATAATATTCAATAGCATTGATCACTGTCCTTAAGTTGTCTCTTATTTGTCTGTCTGGCAAAAAGCCTGCTTGTTCCTCCTCTATGACTTCCGAGAGCCACCCCTTCAATCTCTCCGCCAATATCTTCGCAAAAATTTTATAGTCATTGTTGAGTAGCGATATAGGTCTATAATTTTTCACATTAGTCAGGTCTTGGCCCTCTTTTGGGATCAATGATATATTCGCTTCACTCCAAGTTTCTGGAATCCTTTGATCCCTTAAAACCCCATTCATCACCTCTTTTAGGAATGGTGCCAGTTCATTAGCCATTGTCTTATAGAATTTAGCCATAAGTCCATCTGGCCCTGGCGCCTTTCCTAGATTTGCAGATTGTATTGCCTTACTTATTTCCTCGTCAGTTACTTCACTATTCAACTTATTTCTCCAAGCTTCCGAGATTTCTGGAAGTTTGGTTTTCTCCAAATATGACGCTATTGATTCTTTGTTTACTTCTTTTTTATTATACAGCTTAGCGTAAAATTTATAAAAGGCTCTACTAATGGTAGCCTGCTCCAAATACGTTTTGTTATCTTCGCAAATTTTATTTATTATCTTCTTTTCCATTTTCTTCTTCAATTGCCATGCCAGGTACTTCCCAGGTTTATTAGCACCCTCAAACGCTTTTTGATTCAGTCTTTTGAGATTCCACTCCAATTCTTTATTGCTCATTGCTGTTAGCTGTTCTTGAAGTATTTTAATTTCCTGGTATACCTTCTTTTTCCCTGGTCTCTTTTTTAGCTGTATTTCTTTGGCTTTTATTTTCTCCTCAATCTCTTGTCTTTTCTCCTCTTTCTTCTTTCTTGCTCTAACATTTAAGTCCATTAGTATGCCCCTTACAACCGCCTTGTAAGCATCCCAAACTTTATTGGTTGGTACTTCTTTATTCACGTTGTATTGTATAAAAAACTTTGTCTCTCTTCTCAGTATTTCCATATTCTCTCTTTCCTGTAACAAGTCCTCATTTATTCTCCATGCTTTCCTTTTTCTCTTTTTTCCAAATTTCCACATAATTGGGTTGTGATCTGAGCCTACCATAGGCATTATTTCTACCTCCTTAGTCCATAATGCTAAGTCTTTTGAGGCCCAGATCATATCAATTCTTGATAATGTAGAATGCCTTGCAGAATAAAAAGTAAACTGTCTGCTTTTAGGATATTCTCTCCTCCATACATCTTCAAGAGTCTCTTGTTGAATCAACTCAAAAAAAAGCTTTGGTAATAGTCCTCTTTTCTTTTGTGCCGTTGTAGTCTTTTTGTCTAGTTCCAAGTCTGTCACTCCATTGAAGTCTCCAGCAAGAATTATCTGGTCGTATGCAAGATCGTCTAAATGCTTCCTTAAATCCTCAAAGAAGCTTTCTTTTGCACCGTTAGGTGCATAAAGTCCGACTACCAACACTCTCTTTAAATTCCAAATACATTCCACTGCTACAAATCTAGCTTCCACATCTCTCATAACAAATTTTGGCTGTAGCTCCTCTTTTATGTACAACACCACTCCTCTTTTTTTCTTGTTGGAGGCCGCTACATATTCTTTGCCCAATTTTCCAGATTTTAAATATTTTACATCCTGCTTTCTGATATGGGTCTCTTGCAAACAAACAATGTCACATTTTTGTTTTAGTAGCCAGTGAAAAGTATTTTTCCTCTTATTCGGTGAGTTTAGTCCATTTACATTCCAAGATAATACTTTACACTCCATACTCATGATCTTGTTGGTAAGTCTTTTTCATTGTCCTTAATAAATCGCTCCATCTCTCGCTCAGATCTGATGCGTTTTTTGGCCCCTCCAAACTCAAAGGACACTCCTTCCGGTAACTCCCATCTGTACCTGATTTTCATGTCCTTCAAAATCTGAATTAGCACTTTATATTTTTTCCGGTCCAGTAACACTGATCTGGGCAGTTCCTTCATTATAATAATCGTCTTGCCATCAATCTCCAATGGATCTTGAAACTGTTTTGTCACAATCCTCTCTTTCATATTTCGTGTTGTAAACTGCACAATCACATCTCTTGGTAGTTTCCTCTGGGTTGCTATTCTCGAATTCACACGGTATGCCACATCTAGGATAGCCACAACTTCCTCCTCCTCCTTCCCCAGGTACTCAGCCAACACCTCAGTCATCTGTTCTTGCGCTGACTTTCCTTCCACTTCTGGCAAGCCACGAAAACGTAGCTGCTTCTCCATATGTTTAGTTTCTGCAACTGACATTCTCCCCTTCACCAATCTCATCTCTGTTTGTTGCGTGTCTGCTAAATTCTCCATCGCGTCTTCTACTGTTTTAACTCTCTGCTGCGTTCCTTGTAATTCACTTCGTATTGTTTCCATACCTTTTTTCACTTCTGACAGCTCCGATTTTACTGTCTGTGTAACCTCTTTAACCTCTTTTATCAACTCCAATTTCGTGTCCTTAAGTTCTTTAATCATATCTAAAAGTTTTTTGTCCAGGTTTTTATCCAGGTTTTCTATTGCCGATTGCCACTCTTTTTTTTGACATCGTGGGGCTTGCTTTAGCTCGCTCCCACGAATCCGCTCTCTTCCTTAACTCCGTGGCGTAAAATTTAACGTTTTTCTATTTTAAATGTCCCGGTCTTCTTATAGAAATTAAATTTTAAAGAGTCCAAAATGTCGGGCGTCTTTTCTCTATGGTTTCTCTATGATTTTGTAATCCAAGATGGCCTACTTCCTCTTCCGCTGAAGCCGCGACCCTTCCCCTTTCAAAAATGGCGATTCCCTACTTCCTGCCCTCCAGCAAGGGCCGCTTCTCTCCAGCCACTCTATTGTTATTACGCACTTCCTGTCTCCCGTCTTCCCACAGCAGATCTCGCGATGGTGTCTTTTTCTCACAGCTCCAAAGCCACAGGTATTCAAAACAATAGTCCCATTTCTTTAATAACTTCTTTAAACTTAGTCTCTTTTTAAATTCAATTCCTGCCGAGTCTTCCCCTCCTTTTCACTAGTCTGTTGCAGTTTAAAAATCTACTTTTTTTCCTCTCTGTTTTTATCAATCTGTCCCGTCTCAGAAGATAATGATCTTTACCTTCTCTTCACTTTTCTCGGGTTGTAATCGCTGTTTCGATTTTAAGTTCTCCTCTCAGCTTCTTCCCCCAATCGATGCTTGGGTATGTAGGTCTTATGCCAGCCGAATTGGCCCCAAAACTGCCGCAGAGATTATAGCCGACCCGTCGCAAGGTGGGACCTCAAGGATCGGGGGGAGACTCGTTGTGTAGAGCCCCCCCTCGTCCGAGATCTAGCTCACCCTAGGGTCTTGAGCGTTCTTTGCCTGCTCCCCGCCTGAGAGCAGTCGGCCGCGGGCTATTTTCACCCCGCCGGCCGGTTAAAACGGCAGTCCGGTCAGCTCCGCAAGTGGAGCTGCGTTAGACCTCCATGGATCCCAAACAGGAAGTCCCCCATTGCCTTTGTCTACATAGCAAGCCTAGTCTTCCTTGGTGGTCCCCATCCAACTGCTGGCTATGGATGACCCCGCTTAGCTCCCAAGCTCTGACAAGCCTAGGCTCTGCTGGACTATTTGGCTGCGTATACAGGAACAGAAAGAAAAGTTTTTCCTCTTTTGAAACAACTAAGGGCTCAGATTTCCAGAAGCAAAAGTTGGTAGGTCCTGGACAGAGCATTTTATTTTCATGGGATGAAAAATAAATTATCTTACGAAAGCTAATTTTCTTAACTCTGTTGCTTAGGCTAGTATTTGTTCTTTCACTTTGTGGAACTTTGACCTTCTTTTGAAAATTAGTAAGAATAAGCAATGGAAGAAGAATGTGCTGTGAAGTCACACCTGATTCATGGTGACCCCATCACAGGGTGTTCCATGCAAGAAATGAGCAGAGGTGGTTTGCCTTTGTCTGCATAGCAACCCTAGTCTTCCTTTGTAGTCTCCTATCCAAGTACTGACTATAGCCAGTCCTGCTGAGTTTCCAAGCTCTGATGAGTCTGAGCTAAACTGGACTATTCAGGCTGCTTCTGCAAGGGAGCTGGCTACCAAAAAAAGGAAAAGAAAGAGAAGAGGATATGCAGTGGATATGTGAAAACGTGGTTGACAAAAATGTATAATTGTTGATAGTTTAAGACTATATAGAAATTCAGCATTAACTGTTAAGCATGATCAATCTTCTGATATGGTTTTTAACTGAATGGAAATTCTAATTTGATTAGGGATATGGGAAGGTGGACTTTTGCCCCATGCTGTTTTTTTAGACAAACTAGATGCTGTTCCCTGTCTATGTAGAAAAGTACACGCAAGGTAAAACCTCCCAAATTTCTCCCCCAACTAGTAAACAGCAGCTGGTGGGTTTGGACTAGTAAAGTAACTCAGGAAGACTCTCCTGCCCCCACTAATTGTCTGATCAACTTAAAAGTCAGTTAAAATATTATCTTGAATCTCTCAGCATAATGTGTAATATAGCTCTAAACAATATCAGGGCTCATATGCAACTACCTTCAAAATCTTGATTACTTTAGTAGCATATTATATGCAATTGGATGCAAAGGAGTGTTGGATTTTTAACAATACCCATCACAATGAGTTATATCAAACTGTACACATTTAAAGAGTATATGGCCACTTTTTGAAACTCCTCAGTGTAAAAATCAACACACAATGCTTTTTTATCACGTCACCTGAAAACAAATAATCAGTGGGGGGGGGGGGTTGTCCTAAGATATTCTTACTCTTCTAAGAGAAACATGAAATTTGTTGTGACATATGTACTGAGGGGAAATACATTTCCAAATGATACACTAAAGGTAAAATCCATGCATTCTTAATTTGGAGTAAATCCTGTAAATAGGCATAGGATTTCCGTTAAAAAAGTAAATATTTGTTGATGTTTATTTTACATTATTCCCTTTATGCATCAAAGATACTTGATCTAAAAATACACATGCTTGTATGTTTCAAACTGCAACTCCATGAATTCTTTCTACGATGGGCAGTAGAATGAGTTGCACTAAGCAACATTTGGTTTAATGGATACTTCAATAGCATGGACAAAGCTATTAACTATGATGCAGATAATGAAAAGCTATTTTTTTTAAAAAAATAACTATGAAGAAAGATAGGACCAGGTCACAGGTAGAGATGGGTACGATACGCATTACGATCGAAAACACCCCATGATAATGGCGATCGCGCGATCGTGACGAGACATGGGCATGATCTGAATTACGATTTCAAACCCTCCCCCCCAATTTTGGTGTTTGCGCCATCGTGACTCAGCTAATCGGTTCCGTCCACTGCAACCTATCCAGCAGTCAAGGGTTTGCTTGTTCGGGACTTGATCGGATGTATCGGTTTCTTTTCGGAATTGCAGACACTCTGGCGCCAGTAATTTATTCCCGGGACAACGGAGCCAGGGGAATGAGCTGTGTTTGCCCTCCTTCTGTTGCCCTCGAAACACAAATGGAAGCCCAGCTTTCCTTGATTAGCAGGCTTCCTTCCAACCATGGAGCAGCAACCCAGGGGAGGGAGGAGGAAGGGGGTGTTCTGAAGCCATGGGCACAAAGGAAAGGCAAAAGGCAGCACGGGAGGCTGGGAGGCTGCCTGCGCCATTCGTCTTTCTCCAGGACAAGGGGCGCACGGGCAAGTCAGTCGCCCCTTGTCCTGGGGAAAGGCAAAAGGCAGCATGGGAGGCTGGGAGGCCGCCTGCGCCATTCGCCTTTCCCCAGGACAAGGGGTGCGCGGGCAAGCCGGCCGCCCCTTGTCTTGTGGGGCAGGTGAACGGCGCTGGCAGCTGCCGAGCCACTTGTGCTACCGCCAGCTCTGCAGCGCACCGGGACAGCCAGCTTGCTGCATGGGCGGGGGGCGACTCGAGCGCACGCTCGAGCACAAGAGCCTGACTACGGTTGCCCTGGGCGCTGGCAACCGTAGATCTGGCCCTGGGAATGTTCCCTCCCTGAGGGGAGGCAGCTCGTTGCCGGGTTAAAAACTTCCCCCCCTCTACTCTAAGTGTGTGTGTGAATGTCCCCTCCCTCCCTGAAGGGAGGTGGCTCATCGCCGCCTCCCACTGCCCGCCAGGCCTGGTGGCCGCTGCCACCAACCACTGTTCGTATATCGCTGGAAACAGCGGGGCGCCCTCCCGCTTTGGCCTTCCTGATTCCGGATCGGAAATGGGACTTGATGAGTTAGAATCGGTGGCCTGGGTTCGGCAGCGGCCCAGATCCACGAATGGCTTAATCGGTATTTTTTTTTTGATCGTGCCTATCTCTAATCGTGACCTGGCGGATCGTGATTGGCTACGGCCAACGATCCAGCAATCGGGAGAGGCCTGGATCATTGCTTTCGGGCTCGGATCGGGGATCCAGACACTCAGGCGCCAGCAATCTATTCCCCTGGCGACGGAGCCAGGGGAAAGCCTGAGCTCTGTTTGCCCTCCTTCTGTCACCCTGGAAACCCGAATGGAAGCCCAGCTTTCCTTGATCAGCAGGGCTTCCTTCCAACCATGGAGCAGCAAAGTAGTCACAAGTTGGGAGAAGACACCCAGGGGAGGGAGGGGAAAGGGGGTGTTTTGTAGGCACGGGCACTCCAATCTCATCTCTGCAAATCCTGATAGGCAGCTATGATGGCCAAACACAGACCTCCTGTGTTTCTGAATGGGACCTGAGGGGAGGTGGCTCGTCACCTCTTCCCCATGCCCGCCAGGCCCGGCGGCCGTCGCCACCACCCACCTTCCCACATAGCTGGAAATACCAGCGTGCCCTGCTTTGGCCTCCATGATTCACGATTCACGGTTCGGGAATGGGAGATGGTCGTTGCGGATCGTTAATGCAGGATTGTCGGCGGTGCTGATCCATGATCCGCTGGGTCGTTAATTTTTTTTGGATCGTGTCCATCTCTAGTCACAGGTCTCGGTGCTTACCCCTTAAAATGAAAAACATTTAATAGAGGTAAGTGAAAAGTTTTACACTGTATAGAAAACATATCATCCAGTACTAGGTCTTTCTGAAACATGGGGTATCATATGATTGCTGAATCTAAAGAACCAAGTTCAAACAAATGGTGAATGGGGCATAAGTGAAAGGAAAAAGAAATGAAAAGGTTAAATCTCATTATTTTTCTTATAGGCTCACCTTTTTCAAATGAATTGCTGTGGCCTGTCAGGTCCAGTTAATGAACTGTACACATTGCATTTCCTGCTTTATAAAGAAAAGAGTCTGAGAGTGGGGTCTAGTGCAAAATTTCTGCTTGCCCTAGACCTTTTGCATATCCTCACTTCAACTTTTGCAAGATCTTATACAATATAATATATGGAAAGTTCTAGGTGTTGTACAAGTGGAACTATGCTAAGTGCACTTATGTTTCCATTTGCACATTTCTGGATCCAAGACTGAGTCTCTGCCTGGTCATAAAGTCTACATACAGGAGTGCTTCAAACTTGAGCTTTTGCTACATATATACTCTATACCCTTTCATTGCAGAGATACAAAAGGAAAGACATATCTCTGCAACAAAAATGGCTAGAGGCTTATTTTTTAAATAAACAACAGTTGTGAATTCTACAAACCTGCTAGATT
The DNA here is from genome assembly GCF_028583425.1 of Eublepharis macularius. NCBI lineage: Eukaryota > Metazoa > Chordata > Lepidosauria > Squamata > Eublepharidae > Eublepharis > Eublepharis macularius. Next base: position 125,489,870 of record NC_072792.1, read on the forward strand.
GCTTTAACATTGTAATGCTATAACAATATGTCAATTGGCGATTATTGATAACTACTTGTTCCTTTAACTAGAGATGTCAGGGATTGAACCTGGGATTTGAATGCAAAGCAAATGCTTTGCCACTGAACCACAGTACTTCTCTTTTGTTTTCAGAGCACATTCTACTTTTAAAATAATCTAGTTAGTCTCTTTCCGCATATATTAAAGAATGATATAGCATGACAGTGCGGTGTGGAAGATTCTTACTCAAACATCTACCCCAACCACAAAGCTAAATAAGAAAGACACCTATTTCCAGAGAGATGCAAGTGGCTGACCTCTTTCTTGTTCCTTTGTTGAAGCTATACTTTAATCTAAGGCTTCTAATTTTGCCTTAAATCATCATCACTTGTCCTTAATCATAATCCCTGCATTTCAAGAGCCATTAAATTTGCCTTTCTAGCATTCCATATGCAGTCAAAAAGGCACCAGCCCAATAATGATATTTTACAGAATATGTAGTTCTCCTACTTTAGAGCTCCAATCTTAACCATTAACTAATTTCACACTATAGTGATTTCTTATGACACCAGTGCCTAGACTATAGCTTACATGGTCCACAGGTAAGTAAAATTTACTCTCGACTATGAAGATTTGCATAAGGCTCAGGAAGCAACCTTGAAAAGTTACTAAATCTATTTGGATCATTAAAATAGTATTTTGTAAGAAGTTCCCTTAGTCTAGCTTTTTATTCACTTAGTCAGGTGTTTTTTTCCCTAATCCCCATAGGTAAAAGTGATATTCCCTTTTTTGCTTCTGCATTATCCATTAACTTCAAACCTCTAAGTGTAATTTACTGTTGTGAAGGAAGATACAGTTTTGGGTGTCCAAAAAAGCTAAGAATCAAATCAAGAAAAGTATAGAGACCCAAATGCCTAAAGAACCAGAAGACAAGAAAATATTTAATGCATGAAAGAATTTTCCAGTGGATTTTTCTAGTCCCGTTCCACCATTTAGAATCCAATCATAGAATTTATGCTAATGGCATGATACAGAGGACTTTTTGAATATATTTCCTATGAGTTTGGTTGAGGCCCAACTGAAGACTGTTTCTTATATTTAATACAGTTGGCTTTATAAATAGTTTTACAACAGTTAATTTACTTTTAGGACTACAGTGGGACTATGTGTATAACTCACATTCAGTGCTAATATAGACAGCCATACCAGTAACAATCCACAACATACATGGAATATAACTATTATTTATTTTTATTTTATTTATTTAGGAAAAAATCCGTATCAGTTCTGTAGGTAACCTGCCCAAGGTAACTCACAAAATCAAATATAATAAAACCACAAAACTTTAAAAGTTGTTAATTAAAACTCAGTCAAAACATAAAAACAAAAATCAATAATCATTGAGTGGCTCAAAAATGAATTGAACAGTTTTTGTGCATTGCATTGGTCACTACTAGGGATGCCAAGCCCCTGTTGAGGGCATGGGATCCCCCATGCTGAGATTTCATTGCCTTCTGCAGCTTCAAGCAGTGATGGCAATATTTTTAAAAACTCAGCAACATCATGAATGTGTCGACATCACTTCCAGGGCAAATGCAGAAGTGATGGATAGCTCTAAGACTTGCCAGAAACGCTATGGTTTAGTTTTGGTGATTCCTAGAGCTACTGACCATTAATTCTGTGTTTCCCCTGGAAATGATGAACATCATTATGCCTGCAATGCCTCCGATCATGTACCCACCCCCAACCGTCCTGCTAGTTGTCCTGGCAACCCTGATCACTACTGAAATATCCTGGAAAGATCCTGTACCACCAACCACACCTCTGACAGAGTCACTTAGACAGCATGGCTTGAAAATCTAAGACAGGTATTGGATGTCCTTACAACAATAAATTTACAATGGTTCCCAAGTAAGTTTGTGCCTAATCATGGAAGTAACAGGATACCATGCCTTTGATTTTCTTAGTTGTGAGTAACTACATCTCACCCAACTAGTCATAGAATTATTGGTAGTCTTTCTAGACTGCTGTGCTATAGATTTACTAGCTCCGGGCTTCTGGTATTGATTGCTCTGAGGTAGGATCTTGGGAGTCTTTATGAAGATTCTATTAAAAGCAAGAAGTGCCACAGTATGTATGCTTACCTGATTACATCCAAATTAGAGCTTGCCATTTGGGTGGGGAGGGGGTGCTAAACAAAGTAGTTATAGATTTCTCTCTATGGTCTTCATCCCCAACCAATTATCCCATCTGTCTGGCCTGGCTAGGGGATTCTCTCAGACTCTCCTCTTCATCCAACACAGTTGTATGAGTTAAAGGTCTTTATTTAGATAAAATTCCCTAGAAGTGCACTGATAAGTAGTAAATGCCTGGAATGCTGAAGCAAAGTCTTCCCTGAGAGGTTATACCCCCAGTCCCCTCCGCCTGGTTCAAACAAGTCAGTTGAAGTCAGCAAAAGTCCTGAAAAAGATTTCCCAAGGTTGGATCCCAGACGTTCTCAGCTGATAACACCCCCTCAGCAAAGTGTAGCCAAGATACAGTGAAGGGAGAAAGCTACACTACAGGAAGAAAGCCTATCCCCCCCCCCCCCGCCCCAGTAGATATGCATTCACAGTTATAGCAGGCAGGCTTGCTTGCCTGCCTGACACCATCTATTTCACCTGTTTCACCAAAAGATGAGGGAGGTGATGACATTGCTCTAGCAATCATTAGAAACTCTATGGTAACATACAAAGGAGTGTTAGGAAGAGCAGGTTGCCAGTGGTAAGTCTCCTGCCATAGCAGGAGATCTGGCAACCCTGGATTTCTAAACAGGTGCTAATAGGGGAAAATAATAAGATGTTTTTAATACCATATAAGGATTTTTTTAAGAGTGTAATCTTAGTATTACCAACAGATACACAGCTCAAAGCTGTATATCAAAGAGATATACAGCTCAGAGTCAATCAATCAATAGTGTATTAATACGGTCAGGGACCAGCACAGAATGTCCAAAACGGTTCCTTCGAATAAAGCACATCAAATTGCATTGCATAAAACATAATTTATACATACTTTACACATAAATTTTTTTGGACATAAATAATATTTGTTAAAAGTCTATTATACTTCGTACTATTTCCTTAAGAATTTTGCAAGCTGTGACAAGGAATCAAACACAAGTTTCAACACCAAGAGCTCATGGTTTGGAGAAAGTTACTAAAAACCAGTCCTCAAAGGAGAAAATGAAATCTATAAATGAGGCAGAACCAGAGAAAATGGAATTTTGGATCAATCTACACCATCCAATTTACCCTCACCTATGAAGGCACAAAATCTGATGATTTCAAACCCCTCGTGTATCATTGAGAATCAATTTGATATGATAAATATGGAGTCTAGTTGGCCAGAAGACGAGGTCAAAGCCAACCTCTTATCTTCCTTTGGCTTTCTACCTTCATGGAATCAAGACTATCTGATAGGCCATTTAGAGTATTTGGTGTCCACCCTGAAGAACATAAAATGTCCTGCCCCTACTGGAGTATAGAAAGAGGGTTCTGGTTGCATCTCCCCTAAACCATAGAGGAAGACCTCTCTAGATGGGGAATTCTCTCTATCAGGAGCAAACCAACTTCCTTTGGTACTGAACGTAATAGTAAGAAATGGGAGCCTCAAATCTAATGTGATAGTTCCATTAGAGCACCTAGAACTATACAGGGTAGTTGAAGTGCCATTGAAAGTCGATAGTAACATCTCAAAATGTACTAAATGAAGTGCCTAAAGTATGATGGATTCCAGACCAGTATAGTTTGGGCATAACAAACTCCTTGGAAATTATTTCATGAAACGTTGCTGGGTGGACCCATCAGAGAAGCCAGGAAAATTATGACATTATTCTGATTCAAGAGACCTGGACAGCAAATCATCTTATGGTTGATGATTACCACTCATTTAATATTGGGGCAATTCCCAGCATAGGTTCTGGAATATTAAGGGGGGGGGGCTGGGAATTTTAATATCTATGGCATTAAGAGCAAGATGTATGTTACTGCCACCCTTGAAGCAGTAGGCAATGGCAGCTCTCTTACAGCTAGGCCCCGAGGTGTTATTGGTGGTAAATGTATACCTCCCCCCTCAGCAGAGAAAGAGGGATAACCCTAAAAAAATTGTGGGAGGACTTGGAGCATTGTATTGAAGACCTTACAATGGGAAGTCCAATAGACAGGCATCTCGGATTTAGCAAGCTTTTCTTAATCCATATGCAAATAGAAGGTTTCATATTTTGCAGATGAGTTTACAAGTGATTCCAGAATTATGCTTTGATCTAATAATAACTACTTGGATTTTAGTTGGAAATCAAACTATGAAATCATCTGAAGAAAGGTGATAATAATGCTATAAACCATTTCCCCCTGTTATTTAAATTGTCCAGACTTTAATGCTAGTGTTGATTGTGGACTAGAGGTGGGAACAGACCAGGAAAATGCCACAGACTGTCAGCCTGTGGTCCATTGATTTTCATGGACTATGGACCATGAACTGTTCACCGACCAGCCCCATTCATGGACCAGTTCAGTGGTCCATGGTCCAGTACTTCCAGAGGCCGTAGGACTGCCCCCTTCACACTCAGAGATGCCAAACTCACAGCAAGGCTTTCCTCCAGCCACCCTCCAAGTTTAGCCAAGATTGCATTTTGGAGGTCTGAGTTACAGACCCCCAAAGTGGCCGCCCCCAGGAAACTTCCAGTAGATACTAGGAATTGCATATGCCAATTGACTTGCATTGGGTTGCAGCACCAAAAAGTTGCAATGAAGCAAAATCAAACAGAAAAGGGTGGGGGAAGAGCCCCCTCACTCACCACACAGACACCTTCCCAGCTGTTGCCTAGGAAATTAATTCTTGCTCCCTGCTCGCATAGAGAAGAATGGGAGCTCTCTGGTTGGGAGGCAGAGCTGCCTATAAAGGTTTTGAGGGCTAAGATTGGTTTTCCCATGGCAGAACATCCAGCCTCTCATTGCCTAGGGAATTCATTCTTCCTCCTTGCTCACATAGAGTAGAATGGGAGTCTCTGGCAGAGATGCCTATCAAGTTTTTAAGGGCTGCAGAAGGTCTGTGGACATCTCCTCTGTTGCCTAGGGAATTGATAGATGGGAGCCAGGATGTCTGGACTCATGGACCATGGACCAAATGACTGGTCCAAATGGACCAAAGTCTGTGAAAAAGGTGAGTCCCATGAATCGTGTGTTCACGAGCCATGAACCAGGCCGGACCATGTCAAATTTAGGTCCGTTTTTCACGTGCCCACCTCTATTGTGGACAATTGATTGATACTGGACAGCAAAGAATAATGAACAACTTGCTGCAGCAGCAAACCTTTTATTTCAAGCATCAGCAGCACATTTGTTCAGGGGACTCTTTAAAAAGTTTTCCTAGTATGGCAAATTGGTTAGAGGAGCAGAAGGTTTTCATTTTTGGATTCCAGTCTACTGCTGCTATATTGAAATTAGCATTGCAGCCCATTTTTTTCTGTAACTTCATAATTTCTGTTTGCTCTATAGATTTGTAACTAAATGGACCTTTATAGAAATGACAAGTGTTTAAATTTCATCACACTGCACTACTCTATACTGTGAAATGAAATTATATACTCTCACCTTATATATACTCACCCTTCTTTGTTATTTTAGTGGTATTCGTAAGTGAAAAAATTAGCTATAGCATCTTTTGTAAATTATTTATTTATTTATGTCATTTATCATCCATCTTTCTCACTGAGACTCAAAGTGTGGTGTAGTTCAATACAACTACTCAAAAACAATGCAAAAGAGTACAGATTGCAGAAATTTGAATACAAGAAGAAGCCAATACAGAGCTGAAAATGCTGAAACAAAGCATAAGAAGTTCAACATGACATATTAAACAACATAGAACTATCAATAGGTACACAGTTGTGTACTCCACAGTAGAGATGAGCGCAAACAGCAATACGGACTAAAAAAAGCCACGAACAGCCCAATCAGCTGTTTGTGAACAAGCTGTTCATGAAGCCCCATTCTAAATGAACGGGTGGTCTTGTCGAAGGCTTTCACAGCCGGAGAACGATGGTTGTTGTGGGTTTTCCGGGCTGTATTGCCGTGGTCTTGGCATTGTAGTTCCTGACGTTTCGCCAGCAGCTGTGGCTGGCATCTTCAGAGGTGTAGCACCAAAAGACAGAGATCTCTCAGTGTCACAGTGTGGAAAAGATGTTGGCAGGTCATTATATCTACTCAGGAGGGGTGGGGTTGAGCTGAGTCATCCTGTAAGAGTTTCCCAGGGTGTGGAATGCTAATGGCGGGAGGCTTCACTGTATCCTGAGGAGGTTCTTTTGCATATGGATTGGTGATTGATGTGCTAATCTTCTCTGCAGGGCTATTGTCGGGTGTAGAGTGTTTTGTTAGCCTGGTGTTTTTCAGAACTGGAAACCATGCTCTGTTCATTCTTAAGGTTTCTTCTTTCCTGTTGAAGTTTTGCTTATGCTTGTGAATTTCAATGGCTTCCCTGTGCAGTCTGACAAAGTAGTTGGAAGTGTTGTCCAGTATTTTGGTGTCCTGGAATAAGATACTGTGCCCTGTTTGAGTTAGGCTATGTTCAGCCACTGCTGATTTTTCAGGTTGTCCAAGTCTGCAGTGTCTTTCATGTTCTTTTATTCTTGTCTGGATGCTACGCTTTGTGGTCCCGATGTAAACTTGTCCACAGCTGCAGGGTATACGGTATACTCCTGCAGAGGTGAGGGGGTCTCTATGCAAAAGGACCTCCTCAAGATACAGTGAAGCCTCCCGCCATTAGCATTCCACACCCTGGGAAACTCTTACAGGATGACTCAGCTCAACCCCACCCCTCCTGAGTAGATATAAATGACCTGCCAACTTCTTTTCCATACTGTGACACTGAGAGATCTCTGTCTTTTGGTGCTACACCTCTGAAGATGCCAGCCCCAGCTGCTGGTGAAACGTCAGGAACTACAATGCCAAGACCACGGCAATACAGCCCGGAAAACCCACAACAACCAACGAATGGGTGGTCGTTGCAAGCCTCGTTTGTTGCTGTTCGTTGCTGTTCATCAAGCCAGACAATCTGGCACCTGCAATCAATTCCCTTGGCAACTGGAGGCAGGGACTGCCTGAACTCTGTCTGAACTCCTGCTGTTGCCCTGGAAACCCCAATCTAAGCCCAATTTAGCTTGATAGGCAGACCTTCGTTTCAAGTGTGGAGCTCCAAATTTGTTACAAGGAAGCAAAGAGCAGGGGGGAGGGGGCTCCCAGCTCTGGTTTTGCAGACAATGAGGGAGAGACAGTTGCTGTTGGCATTGTGAGAGACAGGGAAATTGCATTGGAGTTTGAATTTTCTTTGTGTGTGGTGGGATAGGGATCTACCCCTTCAATTTCCAGGCCTGCTGCCAGGCTCTGGGGCCAAGCTATTATTTATTATTTGTACATTTCCTGCTGCCTGCTCAGGTAGGGTTTCTGGGAGTGGTGCAGTAGGGATCTTGATGGCTGGAGGAGAGCCTGCTGGCCCCCATGAACAACAAACATGTTTGTGAACAGGTCATGTTCGTCAGTGTTCGTTGTTCATTGTTCATGGATGGCAATGAGCAATGAACACCATGTTCAGTTTTTTTTATGTTCATGCCCATGTCTACTCCACAGTCCCTCTCCCTTTCCCAAGCATATTTCTGCACCATTTCCTTACAGTACAGGCCTCCTATCTGTGCAGCAAAATCTTCCTGAACAATTCAATTTTGCATAGTTTGCGGGAAACCAGGAGAGTGGGGGCCCTCCAAAGCCTCAACTGGCAGGCCATTCCATTACATAGGGGCCACAACAGAGAATGCATGTATTCAGGCCATTGTTGATTTTGCCCATTTGGAAGGTAGAACCTGCAGATCGTCCTGCTGAGATGATGAAGTTATGTTACAAGAATTAGCCTTGGCAGAAACTCTGTTTTCCTATCCCTTTAGTATAGAAATGTGTTCAGTTCCACCAGGTCTCTGCTTATGCCTTCAATTTTTCTTCTACATGAATTCATTAAAGTTCCTTAATTCTTTTCAAGATACTGAGAGAAATTCAGCACAAAGCAATAGCAAAGTCATACATAGAAAAAAGAGGCCAGCTCAGCTGAATGGTGCCTGAGATAAAGGAAAAGTTATCTCTAAGATAGCTGTCATGAGGTTACTCACATGTACAACTGATAATAAATGGTGTGATCAGCACCTAACCTTTAAAGCAGTGGTGTTCAGCAGCATGTTAAACAGCTAGCTATTTTATAACACACTTCACAACTGTATCATTGTTAGCTAATTAATGAAACTGATATATCTTCTTCCTTTGACCTCCAAGGGAGAAATTACATTTCTCATTTCCCTCAGTATTAATTGTTTTATAAGCTTGCTTAAAGCTTTCCTCTTCAGATTTTCCTACTCAGTTAGACTTCATCTCTAAATAACTGTCTGTATGTTTTCCCCGGGCACCTTCATTTCTAAATTCAACAATCAATGATGTTTCCTGTTGTGTTTTCATTCACTCAAAGTCTGAACAGAATTTTAATCTGCAAGCTAGGACCATTTTTCCACAACTGCCACCACCAAAGCATTATGGCCTTGAGACACTGAAAAATCCCACACAAGCTGTAAGAAAGAACTCTTTGGGTGCTAAAGCTACCATGTATGGCCCAGCTGAGTTTTCATTGAAGAAAGCTTACAAGTGAACGGTCTAGGCAGACTCTTTCATAAAATGAGTGTAAACAGGTTCTTTTTTAGATGTATGAGACCCACAAGGTTTGCGGGGACTCATTTCCTTATTTATTTTCTTCCTCTTATTTTTCCTCTTTGTCTCACCTTGGCAGTAACGGCAGCTTCTCCTAGCCAGTCACCTACCTTTTTTCCCTCCCCAAAACAGCCTTTCCCTTTTCTGTCATCCACCTACTTGCCTACCTTTTTTCCTGTTTCTCCCCCTGGAAGCCTCTGTCCTTCTCACTCACTCACGTAAGTTTTTTAGACATTACTTTAAACCTGCACAGTGTATTTTACATCATTTTTCTGCAAAGCTGAAACTTCTCCCAAACTAGTAATAACTACCCCACATCTGTACACAGCTCCAATATGTGAATTTTTAAAATCCACATTGTGAGGCCATTGTTCAGAATTTAATATAAGGATTCTAATGACAGTGAGATATTTTATAGGGAAGAAGCATATAGGGAGAACATGACGTTAAAATAATACATGATTATTTAGACAGACCTTTCCTATACTCTCTGATTAAATTGGGAGGGCAATCTAATGCAGGTCTACTCAGAATCCTATTCAGTTCTATTCAGTGTGGCTTACTCCCAAGAAAGTGTTGTTTGGTATGAGAAAACAAGTATAAAAACTGAAGCAAAGTGTGAGATTATCAGGAAAGACAGAGAGGCTTGGCTCACTTGTGGCAGTATGGGAGACAACAGCTGTTATCAACTGGACTCATGCCACCACCAGTCAGGTCAAGACTCTGTGGCACTTCCAGTGTGCTAAGACATGGCTTTATCACAGCCACAACTAGCAAAACAAGATTGTGGCATGGTAGTAGAATAGCATTTGGGTAAAATAACAACTTTGTTTAAATTTGAAATCTGCAGGGAGGATCTCTGTGTGTTTCTTAAGAATGGTTTTAACATGTTTATGTTATTCCTGCAACAAATGATAAGCCAACTAACTCAAGCTGCAAAGAGAAAGGTGGGGTATAAATGTTTTAATAAATAAATGTATTGATAATTAGAGCTTATTCTCTCAGGTCTGTATGCAGAGAAGAGTATAAAGCAAGGGAGGCAGAATTACTTTTTTTCTTTTGGGCACTCCAGTAATGCATTTTGAAATGAAGATACCAAATTATTCGAATGTAAGCAAGTATTTGGCAGGAAAGGGGACTAGACTAGGGTCAGTCAAGTGTAAAATGCTGTGTCTAGCTATATGCAGGGGTCATTTCGTAGAAAAAGAACTGCAGGAACTCATTAGCATAACAAGTTAGCATATCTCATTAGCATATGCCACACACCCTGCCATCACTGGAAGTGTGTCAGAAGGCAACACCCACCCCTCAGGTCTCTTTCCCCAAAAATCTCCAGGTATTTCCAGAAAATAAAGCAGAATGAATTTAAAGCTGCTTACCCTCCTCGGGAGAGCTAGCCCCAGCAGCCCTGCTTGTATGCACGCACGCATGCACACACTCACTCACTAGTCATGAATGAAAATAAAGCAGCAGAATGAATTTAAGGCAGCTTACCCTCCTTTGGAGAGTCAGCCCCAGTAGGCCAGCTTGCACTCACTCACTCACTCACTCACTCACTCACTCACTCACTCACTCACTCACTCACTCACTCACTCACTCACTCACTCACTCACTCACTCACTCAGTTGGTTAGTCTTAAAGGTGCTACTGGACTATTTTCTATTTTTGCTACTACAGACTAACATGGCCAACTCCTCTGGATCTATATGACTCACTCACTCACTCACTCACTCACTCACTCACTCACTCACTCATGAGTCATGAATGAAAATAAAGCAGCAGAATGAATTCAAAGCAGCTTACCTTCCTTTGGAGAGCCAGCCCCAGTAGCCTGGCTTGCACTCACTCACTCACTCACTCACTCACTCACTCACTCACTCACTCACTCACAACAAGTCAGGAATGAAAATAAAGCAGAATGGATTTAAAACAGCTTACCTTTCTTTGGAGGGGAGGCAGCAGGGAGGAAAAGGAATCATATGGGCGGGGCCAAAACCCACGTGACCTCTTTTCAGATCTACCAGAACGCCATTCCAGCACGTTCCCCCTCCAAATGAGCCCTGGCTATAAGAAAGTGTATCCACCTCACTTGAAGACTTTGGCTAGCATTGTGATATTTTAGAATTCAATTAAATGATTTCTGTTATTAGAAGCATGTGGGTCATTTCCAGTGCAATCCTAAGAACACCTTCCTGGAAGAAAGCCTCATGGAATAGACCTGTGTAGGATTCTGAATAGACTGTCTCTTATGATGTTACTTTTCCTTATTAAGACCTTTAAGATTTTGAATTTTACTAGCTTCTGTAACGTATCTCTAGTCATGTCTAAAGGAACTGATTGATGTCATATATGGCTTGCTGTGTTTATGTTTTGCTTCACTGAAACACAGAAGACTATCAACAAGTCGCTGATAGACTTTGCATTATATAAGGAGACATATTGAAAGTCCCAGTTTTCATACACCAGTACTGCATCCTTGGTCATATGGCTGAAGTATGACTAATTATTGGGGTCTAAATATTAAAATCAGAAAATGTAAATAAATTGTAATACATGGGTATGGAACTAAATAAACTTAAAATAAATATTTAGAGAACTGCTGTTGAACTTGTTCTGTTGTTTTGCTATTTGACAGTTTAGTATCCAATGTTACTCATTGGAAAGTTCCTAGACAAGGTTGCCAGGTACTGCAACCATCAGGAGGGTTGTAGCAACCGGTGAAAGGGTTGGGGGGCAGCATTACAGAAGACATATTAAACTGTCACTTCTGGTAAGTATACAAGGCTGCATTTAAAAAAACTGCCATGGCTCCGACTTGCAGCAGGCAACAGACTCTGGGGGCTTAGTAGCCCTACTACTAGTAGCCCTACTCCAGCTCCCCAATTTTACCTCGGACACTTCTAGCATTTGTATATAAACACCTGTAACTTCCCCGGCACACTTTGCCTCGAGACGTAGTTAGGTCATCTGCACTGTTTGTCTCCATCTCAGTTGACAACTCTAATCTATCTCCCTGTAGAAGTGTTATACCTAGCCCTTCATCTCTCTGAGATGAACCAGAGCGAATCCATAGACATTGTGGGCATATCAGAAACTTGGTGGGATGAGGAAAATCAGTGGGACACGGTGATTCCTGGATATAAATTATATCGGAAGGATAGGGAGGGGTTGGTGGTGGGGTGGCTCTATATGTCAGAGAAGGTATACATTCCAGTAAGATTGAGAAGGTAACTGAATTAGATTCGCTTCTGGAAATGCTATGGGTTGAAATTACGGGCCCAAATGGAAACTTAACTGTGAGAGTTTGTTATCGCCCTCCAGATCAGAAAATAGAGGAGGATTATAAAATGATGACAGGATTAAAGATGGCTGCTAAACAAAAAAACTGTGTTGTAATGGGTGATTTTAACTACCCACACATTGACTGGGCCAATGGGTGTTCGAATCGGGGGAGAGAAAGTGAGTTTCTAGACTGTCTCAATGACTGTGCTATGGAACAGATGGTTACAGAACCTACTAGGGGAGAGGTGATCCTGGATTTGGTCCTCAGTAATGCTGAAGACCTGGTGAGAGATGTAAATGTGATTGCACCACTTGGGAACAGTGACCATAATGTTATTGAGTACAACATATGTATAAATAGGAAATTGCCTAATAAGACCAACACAGCCATGTTTAACTTCAAAAGGGGTAACTTTTCTGAGATGAGGGGGTACGTGAAGAAGAAACTGAAAGGGAAAGTAAAAAAGGTCAAAACACTTGGGGAATCTTGGAGACTATTTAAAACTACAATCCTGGAAGCTCAAATTAAATATATACCGCTGGTTAGGAAAGGCACAAATAGGTTTAGGAAAAGGCCAGCATGGTTAACAAGCAATGTAATAGAAGCTGTAAAAGGTAAAAAGGATTCTTTTAGGCAGTGGAAAACTAGTCGGAGTGAGGTTGATAAAAAGGAGCATAAGCTGTGGCAAAAAAGTGCAAGTCTGTGATCAGACAGGCAAAAAGGAAATATGAGGAGCATATTGCAAAGAACATAAAGAAAAACAATAAACAATTCTTTAAATATATTAGAAGTAGGAAACCAGCTAGGGAGGCAGTGGGGCCCTTGGATGACCAAGGCGTAAAAGGATTACTAAAGGGTGATAGGGAAATGGCCGAGAAGCTGAATGCGTTCTTTGCTTCTGTCTTTACTGTGGAAGATAAGAAGTGCATGCCCACTCCGGAAGCACTGACTTTGGGAGGGGTTTTGAAAGACCTGAGTCACATTGAGGTGACGAGAGAGGAGGTTATGCGACTGCTAGATAATTTAAAAACTGATAAATCACCGGGCCCAGATGGCATACATCCAAGAGTTCTGAAAGAACTCAAGTGTGAACTTGTAGATCTCCTCACAAAAATATGTAATCTGTCATTAAACTCTGCATCTGTTCCTGAGGACTGGAAGGTAGCTAATGTTGTCCCCATCTTTAAAAAAGGTTCCAGGGGAGATCCGGGAAATTACAGGCCAGTCAGCCTGACGTCAATACTGGGTAAGTTGGTGGAAACTATTATCAAAAATAAAATTAGTGGGCACATTGATGACCAAAAGCTGATGAGGAAAACTCAGCATGGGTTCTGTAAGGGAAGATCTTGTCTCACCAATCTGTTAGAGTTCTTTGAGGGAGTGAACAAACAAGTGGACAAGGGAGACCCGATAGATATTGTTTATCTTGACTTCCAGAAAGCTTTTGACAAAGTTCCTCATCAAAGGCTCCTAAGTAAGCTCAGTAGCTATGGGATAAAGGGCCAAGTCCTCTTGTGGATCGAAAACTGGCTAATTAATAGGAAACAGAGAGTGAGTATAAACGGGCACTTCTCACAGTGGAGGGTGGTGAGCAGTGGGGTGCCACAGGGGTCGGTATTGGGTCCAATGCTTTTTAACTTGTTTATTAATGATTTGGAATTGGGATTAAGCAGTGAAGTGGCTAAATTTGCAGATGACACGAAATTGTTCAGGGTGGTGAAAGCCAGAGAGGATTGTGAGGCACTCCAAAGGGATCTGTCGAGGCTAGAAGAGTGGGCATCCATGTGGCAAATGAGGTTCAATGTAGCCAAGTGCAAAGTAATGCACATTGCAACCAAAAATCCAAAATATAAATACAAGTTGATGGGGTCTGAACTGGCGGAGACTGACCAAGAGAGAGATCTTGGAGTCATGATAGATAACTCACTAAAAACGTCAGCACAGTGTGCGACTGCCATAAAAAAAGCTAATGCTATGCTAGGGGTTATTAGGAAAGGGATTGAAAACAAATCAGCCGGTATCATAATGCCTCTGTATAAATCGATGGTGAGGCCTCATTTGGAGTACTGTGTACAGTTCTGGTCGCCACACCTTAAAAAAGATATCATAGCACTGGAAAAAGTACAGAGAAGGGCAACTAAAATGATTAAAGGGTTGGAACACTTTCCCTATGAGGAAAGATTGAGGCGCTTGGGGCTCTTTAGCCTGGAGAAAAGACGACTGAGGGGAGACATGATAGAGGTTTACAAGATAATGCACGGGTTAGAGAAGGTAGAGAAAGATGTGTTTTTCTCCCTTTCTCACAATACAAGAACTCGTGGGCACTCTATGAAATTATTGAGCAGTCGGGTTAGAACAGATAGAAGAAAATACTACTTTACACAAAGGGTGATAAACACATGGAATTCGTTGCCACAGGAGGTGGTGGCAGCTACAAGCATTGCCAGCTTCAAGAGGGGACTGGACAAATATATGGAGCAGAGGTCCATCAGTGGCTATTAGCCACAGGAGATAGATGGTATTCTCTTTGTGGGGAGGTGGTGCTCTGTTGTCTTGGTGCTGGAAGGAAGGCAGTGGGAGGGCTTCTGGTGTCCTGGCCTCACTGACAGTCCTTTAGATGGCACTGGATTTCTAGCCACTGTGTGTGACAGAATGTTGGACTGGATGGGCCACTGGCCTGATCCAACATGGCTTTGCTTATGTTCTTATGTTCTTATGTTCTTAAATCCTAAAATATAATATTTTTACTGTTTAAAAAGATTATTTTCAGTATATCTTTTTTGTTTTATGTTTTTATGATGATGATGAAATAGAATAGTCATTCAAAAAGATACAGATAATTTATTCAAAAGGATACAGACAATTCAATACAGGATAACTCAGTTCATTATAATGCAGCAATGACAATAGTCATATATTTGTTATACAATTTTTGTCGTTATCAAATGATAAAAAGAAATTAAAGATCATGCTCTAGAAAAGTCTCTTTCTGTCTCTGGCCATTTCCACACTGCCAAATATAACGCAAATTTTGCAGAATGAATCGCTTACCTGCGATCCGCCTCTTTGCGCCTCACTATGCCTCATCCCGCTCCCAGAAGTTCACACTTGCTTCAGAAATCACGCGGCAGTGGGTGGTACGTGTTCACATCACAGTTGACGTCAGGGCTGTACCGACTGCTTTCTCCGCCTTTTAAAAAAAAAGTAACTAAGATTTATGCTATTTTGAAAATTCATTAGGCAAGTTCTGAGCACTCTCATCCTTCCGCTCTGCAGGGCTTCCTAGAGACCTTGTCCTGCTCCCTTCCTGCTTTTGATGGCTGCAGCAGGCAGGCTGGCCAGAGGCCCTTCCCCACCTGGTGACCTTCTCCTTCCTGCGACAGCACAGCCTGCTCTGCTCTGGCTCCATGCCATCCTGTTTGGAGCTCTCCCAGCAGCCAGTGCCTGAGGAGAGGAGGAAGACGGGAGAGGGGAGAATTCCTGCATAAGCACATGGGAGCCAAGAGAGGAGGCACGGGAGCTGTGACCCCTCCAGGATCCTAAAGCTGTTCAGATGGAGCACAAAGAGGAGGGTGCCAAATGATCCCCATCCCCTTCCTTGACATGTAGCTGTGCTTCATCCTCCCTCTTTGTTCATTCTCGGAATGAACAAAGCTGATCAGTTTTTTTTAAACAAAGGGAAGTAATTTGCGCTATTGGACAATTGCGATGTTTCAAGGGAGCCAGGGATGTGGGACTGGCGGGCAGCTGCCGGGAAAGCTCTGAACAGGACAGCATGGAGTTGGAGCAGAGCAGGCTGTGCTGGTGGGGGAAGGGGAAAGTTGCCAGGCGGAAGGTCTGGTGGGTCCAGACATTCCAGGGGAAGGTCGCCAGGCTGCACTCGGGTGGGTCTGGCCTGGCCCGCTGCCCATTTGTCCTCCCCCATGTCAGACAATGGAATCCCAGTTATCTAGAGTTCATCTCCCCCCCCTTCTGCAAGAAGCACAAAGTTCCTTGATTCCAAAAGGTTTATTGAGAGACTATGCTCAGGATACAGGGGTCCACAATCCAAGGGCTGAAGGCCCTTGGCTGAACGAAAGCTTTGTTGAGAATGACACATAAAATGAAAGTAACAACACTTCAAACACCCATTCCCAGCCTCTTCCCTTAGTCCTGTCTGCGAAGCCATGAGAAGACAAGGACATCAAGGTTGTTGGTTGGAACGGGCTGATAAGTACTCTTTGCTCCCATGGATATATGCGGCCGGGGTACCACCTGGGCCTAAAGGGAGGAAAACTAAGCAACTACAGATTATAGCATGTTAAGATGGCGTGACTCTGGCTAGAAACCTGACAAGAATACTGAGACTCTGACATTCTGCCCCCCTTAAGACCCCCCCTTCACCCTCCAGCCCTGGCTTTCTCAGGATACTTCTTATGAAATTTAGCAATTAGCCTAGGGGCATTTACATGGGAAGCCTCCACCCACTCATGAAACCCCTCCTCAAAGTCCTTCCACCTGATCAGGTAGAAAATCTTGTTGTGCCTGCGCTTGGAATCCAAAACTTCTTCTACTTCGTAGTGAGCTTGGCCGTCTATCACTGTGGGGTGGGGCACTGGGCTTTCTGGATCCAATCATCTGGGGAAGGTGCTTTTTTGAGCAGGCTAATGTGAAAAGTAGGGTGAACTTGGCGCAAGTTCTTTGGCAATTCCAATTCTACTGTCACACTATTGATCATCCTTTTAATTGGGAAAGGTCCTAAATACTTTAACCCCAGTTTTTTACTGGAGTGCTCTGTTTTGAAATTTTTGGTGGAAACGTAGGCTTTGTCCCCAGGGTGTAATTCCCACTGCACCACACGATGGCGATCAGAATACTTTTTGTAGTCTGGTTTCGCTTTGGTTAAAGTTTTTTTGAATTACATTCCATTGTTCGGTGAGGGAGGTCCACCATTCCCCCAAGTCCCCGGAGCACTTGGATTCTGGTGGGGCCAGGAAGGGGAACGCCAGCCCCTCATATCCATGTACCATTTTAAATGGGGTCTCCCCTGTTGAGCTGTGAACCGAGTTGTTATAGGCGTACTCGGCCAGATGAAGGAGTTGGGTCCAATCGTCCTGTTGGAAATTAATATAACACCTGAGGAACTGTTCTAGCACTTGATTAGTTCTTTCCGACTGTCGCTCTTGGGATGGTAGGCGGATCTTAATCCTTGTTCAATGCCCACCTCTTGTAAAAGCTCCCGCCAGAAGTTGGCAACGAACTGTACTCCTCGATCCAAAATCACCTTGGAAGGAAAAGAATGTAGCCTTACAATGTGTTTCATGAACAAGCTGGCAAGTTTCTTTGCGGACGGTACAGTTGAGCAGGAAACAGTGAGCTTGTTTTGAAAACAGGTCTACCACTACTAAAATGCATGTGCAACCCTTTGAGGGGGGTAAGTCTGTGATAAAGTCCATGGAAATGACTTCCCAAGGTCGGGAGGGGGTTTCCAGTGGCTGTAGAAGTCCCGGGGTTTTCCCCCTCCTGGGCTTTGCCATTACACAAGTAGGACAGGAAGCTACATATTGGGATACATCCTTCCTGATGCTGGGCCACCAGAACTGTCTTTGAACTAAATGCAAGGTCTTTAAGTATCCGAAATGGCTGGCGGTGTTAGCGTCGTGGCATTGTTGAAGGACCTCTTTCCGTAGGCTAGCCGGGACGTATAGCTTGTCTCCTTTAATCCACTCTCCGGCCACCGTTTGTGTCGTTTTTCCTGTGGATGCTTGCTCCCCCTCCTTTTCCACCTCGCTTTTCACTTTTGCTCTCCACCCCTCGAGGCTAACTTGATTTTCTATTTGTTCTTTGGTTGCCTGGCTACATGTAGTTACCACACCTCCCAACTGGCTAGGAGAGAATACAGTATCGATAGTCTCCTCCCTCCTGCTCTGATGTTGAGGCATGCGTGAAAGAGCGTCCGCCAGGATTTGCCAGGTAGAAAGTTTAAAGTGAAATCAAACTTTGAAAAGAACTCAGCCCAGCGGAGTTGCTTGGCATTACGGCGCCGGGGAGTGCGAATTGCTTCCAGGTTTTTATGATCTGTCCATACCTGGAAGGGGTGACGAGCTCCTTCCAACCAGTGGTGCCAGGTGGTGAGAGCAACCTTTACGGCAAACGCTTCCTTCTCCCACACACTCCAATTTCGTTCTGCTTCGGTAAATTTTCTGGACAAGTATATGCACGGCCGCACCTTATTATCTTCACCTTTCTGCATAAGGACCCCCCCATGGCTGAGTCACTGGCATCCGCTTGCAGTATGAAAGCTCGATTCTCATCGGGGTGCTGAAGGACTGGCTCTGTAGTAAATTGGTCCTTCAGTTTCTCAAACGCTAGCTGACAATCTGGCCCCAATGTTAGTTTGGCCATCGGTTTCGCGGCTTGCTCTCCCTTCCCTTTTGTTTTCAGCAGGTCAGTTAGAGGGAGGGCAATTTGGGCAAAACCCTCAATGAATGGTCTATAGAAATTCACAAAGCCCAGGAAAGATTGCAACTGCTTTCAGGTAGCGGGTGCCTGCCAGTCCTGTACTATCTTAACTTTAGCGGGATCCATTTTTAGCCCCTGCCCTGAGATACGATACCCCAGATAATCCAATTCCGTTTTATGGAATTCACATTTGGATAATTTGATGGGTAGTTTGTGGCGCATCAGGGCGGCCAACACTTTCCGGACCAATTTTACATGTGCTTCTTTATTTTCCGAATAAATTAATACGTCATCAAGGTAAACAATGACTCCCTTGTAAAGAAATTCATGCAACACTTCATTGATCATCATCATGTAAACCGAGGGGGCCCCTTTTAAGCTGAAAGGCATTACGAGGTATTCAAATTGGCCTAAGGGGGTGTTGAACGCCATTTTCCGTTCATCCCCTTCCCTTATTCTAACATGAAAGTAAGCGTCTTTGAGATCTAATTTAGAAAAGATCTTACCCTGTGCCACCACACTGAGCAGGTCACAAATCAACGGAATGGGATAGGCGTTAGACATGGATACAGCACTGATGCCTTGGAAATCTGTGCAAAGTCTGAGCCCCCCGTCCTTTTTCATCACAAACAACACCGGGGCGGCATGTGGGATGCTGGCCGGTTGAATAAAATCTCTCTCCAGGTACTTATCTATGAACTTTCGGAGTTCTTGCCTTTCTGCTGGGCTCATGGAATATAACTTCACTTTGGGGAGTCTTTCTCCTGGAATTAATTCAATGGCGCAGTCCGTATTCCAATGAGGCAGCAGGCTATCCACCTCCTCTTCACTAAAGGCTTCAGCCATATCCCAGTATTCTAGTGGGATTAGATCTAGCTCCTCTGTAGATAGAAGGGCGACCTGCAAATTCGTTGGGGTTTCCCTGCCCCACTCCGATCTCCAACCATGTTTCTGGCAATATTCTCGATTAAATACTATTATCCCTTTGGCCCAGTTGTGATCCCACAACCACCTACTACCCAGGATTAGCGGGTACTTGGCTGCTTGACTTACAACATATGAGCGATTTTCCCAGTGTTTGCCCATTCCCGTGGGCACCCACTCTGTCTCTAGAATGGCTGGATTCATGTTAGAGCCGTCCATTTGTTCGAAAGTTATGGGGACTTTCAGCTCATGAGTTTCCAATCCCAAATCGTTCACTAGCGCTGGTGCAAAAATGTCCCGGGAGCACCCTGAATCAATTAAGGCTTGCATTCGAACATGGGTTCCCCTTTTTGGGTTCACTAATATAACCGGGATGAACAATATGGCCCCCTTTTCTCTCACCTCCTCCGGGGTGGTCTTCTCTTTGATCTGCCATTGGGTCCTCTTCACGACAGATCCATCTTGTTTCCCAACTGCGGGCTGGTGGTTTCAGGGCCCGGGATCTGGGCATCAAACTCCATGAACATCTCCTCCGCTTCCAATCCTGTTTCAGGGCGGCCCCTCTTAACCATTCCCTGACCTCTGCTGGCTCGCGGGGCCGGAACGGGACAAGCTGGTGGCAGCTGCGGAACTTGTGCTCGGAGAGGGCATTGTGCTGCGAAATGCCCACTACTTCCACATTGGAGACACAGTCCCTGTCTCCAACGCGACTCTCTGGCTCCCCTTGCCGCAGGAGCACCCCATCTCCCTCGCGGAGCCAGCGGGGCCCGCCAGGTTCCCGTGGCTTGCTGTTGCTCAACTAGCTGGACAACTTGGGTGCAATTTTCTACTTCACATGCTAGTTGAATCCATCCCAGGAGCGTTGGGGGGTCATCTTGCATCAGTGCCCAATCCAGCAGTTTAGGGTTCATCACATTACGGAACAGTTCCACCGTTCCCTCCTCATAATGTGGGCACTTCGCAGCCAGCTGGCAAAACTTAGCAGCGTAATCTCTCACGGACTGGGATCCCTGCTGGCTGCCCCAGGGTGGGGAGTGAGACGCCTGGGGAGAAGGGGTAGCAATAGGCAGGAGCCCCCCTGGCTCCCTTGAAACATCGCAATAGCACACATTACTTCCCTTTTAAAAAAAAAAAAACTGGTCAGCTTTGCTTGTTCAGAGAAACATCACAACAGTGCAATTAGTTTTTCTTTTCTTTTTTTTTTTAAAAAGGGGGACGTCACTGGGAGCCCACAAAAGCTAGGGGGACCCCTGAACTTGCAGGGGAAAATCTCTCCCAATGGTTCCGAAGAAGAAAACAGGGGAGGGGCTAAGTGGGAAGTCTCTGATGAAGCATTTTTAATCAAGTAATAAGAGGGGGTAAGGGTTGGAAAGCTGTTGGAAGTCGATAGAGAGGGGGGAGGAAAAGGGTGGGGGATAGGGTTAATTAGATATTGAGGGAATGTATGTATTGAATTTGAAAAGTATACTCGCCAATAAAAATTTTCTAAAAAAAAAAAATGAAGCATTTTTAGTCATCTCCAGTTGTTCCCGTGAACAGCTTAAAAAGTGTCACAAAGTAGAATAAACAGAGCTCCATGATTGCAGGATGATACAGGTATTCACGGCTTTTAGCGGAAGAATAGTGAAAGTATGCACGAGTTTTATGCTACAATAAGGCCATGTGGAAACGGCCTCTCTCTCTCCCTACATATTTATTAAATTTTAAAAAATGTTTGTTCCTTACAAACTCACAAGCTCAAGTCATCTGCTGTGCTTTTGAAGCTGAAAGATTACTGGGGTCTGCCTTTGTTTGTGCTGCCATTCCACTTGAAACACTGCTAATAACTTCCAGGGTGAGCTTGATGAAATATTGAATTGATACTAATTGCACTGTGTTTTTGGATAAAAGGCAACCTTGGTAAAATCTTGAGGTTGCAGTATGCAATAAAAGCAAAACCCACAGACAATGACCTTGAAGACCTTGTTTACAAGTAAAATAAGTAATAGCAAACAGGGTACTTCTGCATTGTTGATCTACAGGCTTTATTCACACAGTATCAGAGGCTGATTGCAAGTTGACTCCGTCTTCTGCAGTACTCTTCATATGGAATAGATTCATGCCCTTGTTACTAACAAATTGGTTTAAAACTGCACTTTTTCATTACATCAAAAGTTTCCATTACATAAACATAGCTTCCAATTAAAATGATAATTAAACCACAAATGGAATCCAAGGGTATGCATGAGTATTTAGCAGAAGAGAAAAACTAGAACCATTTTTAAGTGTTAAAAAGGGAGAAAACCTTAATTTCATTCCTTCTTCCCCACTTTTTATTGCTCTAGGAAATTTAATTAATATAGTACTAACCAAAGACCTGTAGATGTTATGTTCTGATACAGAACCACATGTAGTTGCAATATCTGTTGATTATCATACAAACCCACGAAAAACATTTTCTACGGTATATAAAATAATATTTGTCTGATTCAGTGCATTTGTACACTTAAGTTAAATCCCCAAATTCAATGGCTCTTGCTTACATATAAATGTAAGTAGGCATGCAGTCACATTTAAACTTGAACTTTTTGTGCATATTAAATTAATGAAATTGCTGTTGAAAGTTTAAAACATTGCAACCAATAATTAATGAGAAAATGTTTTTCAAAGCTAACCTATTATTGTCAAGATACTGTGGGGTGATTTGCCATTTTTTCAGGTAACTAACTCTGACTATAGTGAGTTTGCAGTAATTTGCACATGAGGAGTTTTTCTTATGACATTTTGCATGAAATGCAAAATTTATTTTATAGCAAATGACCATATGAAGAAGTCTTATATACTGAATCAGACCATTTATCAAACTAATTCAGTATTGCCTACTTTGACTAACAATAACTCTACAGGGCTTCACACAGAATCCTTCCCTACCATTGCAACTTTAGATCCGAACAGGACATGAACCTAGGGTTGCCAGGTGCCAACCAGTGATAAGCAAATGCTTAGTGATTTGCCCCTCTAGCTGCTGATCACTAGTGCTTCCATATCCCCATGCAATGACATCACTTCCAGAAGTGACATTTTTGTGGTGGGGGCAGAGTCTCACTCTTTGTGTGTGCACTCTTTGTGTGTGAGAGGGAATTACTAAGGTAAATACTGTACCCTGTTCCCCCCACCCCCTGGCCCTCCCAATCTCCCACGAGTTACCAGGAAAACCTGGCAAACCCTACATAAACCTGAATATGGCACCCTCTCCTCCTCAAATGCAAAATGTTGAGCATTACTGCTCATCCTTTTTTTTTAATGTAGAGACTTCTGCATATTATCAGTTCACCACATGGAAACTGAAAAGGCAACACCATCATATATAGGATTTATATCACCTTTAAAATAAGCTTGTGAATCAGTCCATAACAAAGACTGATAAAGATGAATACAGTTTTGTCTTTCTTCAGTTTTATGCAACGTGATGAGTTTGATTATAAATAATGCAATCCTGCTGTGAATTGGGTAACATGAAAAAACCCTAATCAAGACTCATTAATCAAGGATCCCCGCCCCCAAGTGGATAAGAAAGCACTATCCAACATGGAAATAGCAATTTACTTTCTCTCACCCCTAAGCTATGCTTCTCTTTTGTGAACGTTTTTATATACACAAGCATCAATTCCTAAATGCAGCCATATACACAGAGATGGGACTATTTGTTGGGACTGTCTTTGGCCCCTTCTTTTTTCTTCTTATCCTTGAAATCACTTATATAGTCCTTTTTTCTTTTTCTTTTTTTTTAGAAATGTGGCTGTATTTATTTATCTGTTTATATCCTTCTTTCCCCAATAGGGACTCAAAGCAGTTTACAGCATCATTCTCCACTTCTCCATTTTGATTGGATGAGAGCTAACAAACTGAAACTTAATCCTTACAAAATGGAGGTGCTACTGGGGGGGGGGATGACCCAGGAAATGGGATATCTCCTGTTCTGGGTAGGGTTGCAGTTGCCCTAAATGAGCAATTTGTAGCATGAGAGTGCTGCTGAACTCAGGCCTCCTGTTGGATAAACTGGTGGCAGCAGTGACCAGGGCTGCCTCTCATCAGCTTTGGTTGGTAAACACCTGCAAGCCCTTCCAGGGCAGGAAAGATCTTGCCACTGTGATGCAAGCCCTTGTAACATTTAGATTAGATTAATGCCATGTGATCTGCCCTTGAAGGCTGTCGAAGCTACAGTTGGTACCGAATGCTTCAGACAAAACATTGACTTACATAGGCCATAGAAACAATATCACTCAAGTTTTGTTTCATCTACATTGGCTCCCAATTGCTTCCGAGCACAATTCAAGGTGTTGTTATTGACCTGTAAGGCCCTATACAGCATAGGCCAGCATACCCAAAGGGCTACCTACTCCCATATGAACCAACCCAACCACTGTGGTCATCTTTAGAGGCCCTGCTTTGGGTGCCCTCACCATTGCTAGAAGGGTAGCAACCTGAGAAAGGGCCTTCTCAGTCATGAGGCTGAAACTTTGGAATCCCCCCCCCGGCCAACCAGGGATATTCATCTGCCTCACTCTATGGTTGTCTTTTTCCAGTTGGTGAAGACTTTTTTGGTTTGTTTGTCATTCTTTCACTAACTCTTATTAGCCCCCTTCCCTGTTTGTGTTTTTTTGTGTTTATGTTTTTATGTATTCATGTGTTTATACTGTGTTTTGTTTTAAATATATTTTAAAATGTATTTTAAATCTTTTTGTCTAAAATATTTTAATGTTTTAGCATTTTGTGATAATATTCACTTCCTTGGGGGCCCTGAATTGGGTGGAAATATGGCTTAGAAACGTTTCAAATACATAAATTAATGCATTTTCAGATTTTGACAAGTACCAAACCAATAAGTTGGTGTTCCAAACTAAGAGGAAATTTTATGCAAGCAAGTATTATGTACATATGTGCTGTCAACTCTCAACTGACTTATGGTGATCCCAGCAAGGGGCTTTCAAGGCAAGTGAGAAGCAGGGGTGGTTTTCCTTCCCCTGCAGATTCTTTCTTGGGGATCCTCCATCCAAATACCAACCCTGCTTAGCTTTCAAGATTAGACAAGATCGGACTATACCCCTCTCAGCAAGAAAATGTTAAATATAATTCTTTTCCTCGGGTTTGATTTTCTGCTGCAGCCTGTAAGATTCCTTACATCAGAAATAAGTTTGTAAATGTTTTTTCTTCAAAGGGAGAAGACATTAAACAGTCTTATTAGTGTTATCTTGGTTTTCAATACCCTAGCATTGCCATAAGCAGCCAAAGAGGGGGCTGTCAGAACTTAGGTTGTGGTTGCCTTTCAGAGCTAAGCTACAAGAGACGAATTACACGAGGAGGAGTATGTGAAAGAAGTTGCAATGTTATCTGGGAAGCTGAGTTTTAAGAAAGATCAGAAGGCTTTATCAATTTCTCCTCTCTACAGAGCTTGGGAGATCTCTGCTCAGAGGGTTTGTTCATTTCCTCTTTGCCTCCAGAAAGCTCTGTCAGTTTCACCTCTCCTTGGAGGCAAAGAAGAAATTAACAAACCCTCTGAGCAGAGATCTCCTTGGCTCTGTAGAGAGCAGAAATTGACAAAGCCTTCTGATCTCTTTTAAAACTCAGCTTCCCAGCTAACATTGTGACTCCCTTCACATGCTCCTCTTCATGTAATTTATCTCTTGTTGCTTGGCTCTCAGACCTTTAAAACTAGAGTGCAGTAAGATGCTCTATATAAAAATCTCCAAGTTATCAAAGGGTGGGTCTGTAAGCTCCCAGATTTTCTTTGACTCATCTGTTCCCAATAGTTCCAGAGTCTAGAGTGCTAAAAAAAGAAATGAGTCTTTGATTCCCATTGGAGTCTGGCTCTCCTCCATTACCTGACACTCTGTCAAAGACTTTCTGAGAGTTGTTATAGGCTCACATTGTCTTTGGGATTTCTGACATTGTAAGAAGCCTCTTGTAGCTTAGTGTGACTATTGGGATTGCTGACAGCAATGACTCAGGAAACCAATTTCTTTAATTGTTAGAGAGTGACTGAGACATGCACTTCCTTACTTCTGGGCACATTAGGGCAGCACCCTAATGTGACCAAGTGGTTTCTTATGCTAAATTTCTTTGAACCTTTGCTTTAAGCATATTGTGGATTTCACAATATTTATTATGGAAAAGGCAGACAAAAAGAGACATTAATTTGTATCTACAATCCTAGAAATATCTTGGAGTGTCTGCTCCTATCTGATATGTATCTCACATCTTTAATCAACTAAAAAGAAATTTTATCTACAGCAGGGTATGTGCAGGGAGCCCTGATCCT
This sequence comes from Eublepharis macularius, assembly GCF_028583425.1. Taxonomy (NCBI): domain Eukaryota; kingdom Metazoa; phylum Chordata; class Lepidosauria; order Squamata; family Eublepharidae; genus Eublepharis; species Eublepharis macularius. The sequence goes on from NC_072792.1 coordinate 125,515,596, forward strand.
ATTGTATACTGATCGTTAATGTTTGGACAAAGGAAAGCATTGTTTTGATTTCTCTGTTCATTGCTATTTTAATGTCTCTGACCTACAGAGACAGGATGTGTTGATTTTAAAATAATGTGAATAGATACAGCATCACTATCAGCTGATGGACTATCTGTCAAACATTCACTGATGCAGACCAGGACTTAGATGTATTCTTTCTGTAGGTTCAACTATCAAAAAGTAAATGATGCATCAGTAACAGATGGAAAGTTGTGAGGCACTGGAAATATTGCCTGCATACATGAAGGCTGCAAAAGCCCTCATTTTTCAAGAGAATTGAACTATCAGTCCACCATGAAGCTGAAGTTGGTTCCCAGTTCCTAGTTACTTATTTGAATTCGCAGTTACTAGTGTCTTTATTTGCAAATCCAAACACAAATATTGGGGAAAATTTAAAAGCTCTAAACCCCCAAAATAAAGTTTAGATGAGCACATATCATACACCTTCATGTTCAGTGGACTCTGCCCTCTGAGAGGACATATCCTGGATCCTGCTACAAAGCCCAGTTTTTGAGTTAACTGCTTCAAAGTAGGGTATCCTCAGGACAAATGCACAAGTAGAAAGGAGGGAAACTGCACCCCAAATCATTCTTTGGATTACCCCAAATTTCACAGCCCTGCACTACAGATACTGTCCTCTGTGAGAAGACATATCCTGCATCCCCACAGTCATGGGGATCTGCCCTCCAAGTGGACTTATCTGGAGCAGCTAGCATTGGAACTGGGCTTTGGTGCCAGAAACATTGTACGCCCACCTGGAGGGCATATCTCCCTGACTGTAGAGGTGTAGGATATGTAGTGGAGTAAGCTTCATTTTGGGATGCAGAGGGTATGTCCAGTTCCTTATTCACATTTCATCCCAATACAAGCTTTTGGGAGGCAGCCAAAATAGGAGCTGTTTGTGCCACAATCAGTTTTAGAATCAAGTCTGGTCCATGTCTTCTTGTAGGAGAAGTCTCTGGAGAGTGGGGCTGTCTGATTTGGAGTGATCCAAAGATTATTTTGAGGTTCAGCCCCCTCTTTCCTGCCTGTGCATGTCTCCAGGTGGCAGCCCACTTTGGAACAGCAAGCACAGGAACTGGGCTTTGGTACCACATGCATCATATGTCCACCTGGAGAGTAGATGCCCCTAACTGTGGGGTTGTATGATAGGTGATGCAGTAAGCCTCATTTGGGGGCACAGAGGACGTGTATCTTTTCCAGATCCTTATTCACATCTTTTCCCAATTCAAGTTTCTGAGAGGCAGCCCAAATAAGAGCTCTGCAATCCAGAACCAGCATTTGAATTGGATCTAGTCCATGTCTTCTTGTAGGAGACAGTGTCTGGAGTGCAGAGCTATGTGATTTGGGGTGATCCAAAGAATGTTTTGGAGTGCAATCCCTCCCCCCACTTCCTGCCTGTGCATTTCTCCTGGGGGCTGCCCTCTTTGGAGAAGTTAGCACAGCAACTGAGCTTTGGAACTGGAAGGAGCATAAGTCTACCTAGAAGACAGAGTCTGCTGAACATGGCGGTATATAATATGTGCTCCTCCAAATTTTATTTTGGGCTGCAAAGCGTTTGCAATTTTCTCCAATATTTGTGTTTGGGTTTGTGAATAAGGAACTGAGAACCAGCTTCAGCTTCATCAGTCCACCTCAGTGTTTTGTAAAGATGGAGGCAATTGTTTCTAAAGGCTCTCCCATTGCTCAAGAAAAGGAAATTTTTTAATTGCTGTGTATGTTATTCTCCGTGTCGTTTATGGTACTGGGGGAGTCAAAGGGCATTTGTTCCATTTATACTGCAGTTTAAAATTAATTACTTTCGTCTCATCACTATGCACTTGTGATTGATGTTTTCCAAAAACTTTGGGATCTATTCACATTAATGATTTTATTGTTGTTACCATAATATGTTGATAATATGCTGATAGTTGAGATTTTTTTTTAAAGCACCCATGTGATAGAATCCAAATCTGTGGTTATGGTTGTTGTCAATGGCACAGATAATTGGTCTGTGGTTGAACACTATGAGGACATGGGCAGAAGGGTCTATCTGAAAACAAACAATGTATGTGCAACAAGAGAAAGGGTGATATGAATTGCACAGAAAACACTACATACAACAAGCAATCCACATCACCCTTCTGCTTGTCACAAATTCATTGATCTACCACAAGTATAATTTAATTTGGACTGAAAACAATCAGGCTTTCTGAAATCAGGAAGACTACATGAACTATCACTTCCAGTTTCTACAGTCACTCCATTGGCTTCCTATCAGTTACCAAGCCCAACTCAAAGTATTGGCTATCACCTACAAAACTCTCAGGTTTTTAACCCGTCCCCTAAACACACACACACAGCTGTGAATGAGGCTTCCCTGCAAAATGCAGTGTTTTAAAAGCAGGTTAAAAACAGAGAGTGACAGACAGAAAAAAGCCATTCCTCCTACAAAGCCCCATTTTTTTAAAAAGCAAAAAATGTTTGGAATGCCCATGGCTACAAACACCCCCTTCCCCCTCCCTCCCCTGGGTCTCTTCTCCCAACTGGTGAGTGTGTTGCTGCTCCGTGGTTGGAAGGAAGCCCTGCTAATGAAGGAAAGCTGGGCTTCCATTCGGGTTTCCAGGGCGACAGAAGGAGGGCAAACACAGCTCAGGCATTCGCCTGGCTCCGTTGCCCTGGGAATAGATTACTGGCACCTCATTGTCTGCATCCCCAATCAGATCACGATGGCCCGAATAAAGCCCCGATGAAGCCTCCCCCCGAACGCTGGATCGGTCGCCGTGGATAGCCCCGATCCGCTGGGTCCCGATCACGCGAACGCCATTATCATGGGTATTTTTCTATCGTAATGCCGATCGTGCCCATCTCTAGTTATCATTACTCAAGGAGAAAGGATCATTATCATTGTTAAAAGTTCTTCATCCATTCTGTTGAACGTAGGAAGAGTTCTAGGTCAGACCAAAAAGTAGCCTGTTTCCACAGTGGCCAACATAATCAGATTGCTTCCAAGAAGTCTACTAGCAAGCCAAGAATGGTTTGCCCACCGTGACTGTCCCCAGCTGCTGATATTCAGTGGCATACTGTTTATAAAATTTTACAATCATTTAGCTATCATGGCCAATAACTATAGATATATTTAATCTACTTTTAAAGCTATCTAAACTAGTAGTCAGCAATGCATGACCATATCCTATGATACTCAACCTGGTTTAATCATACAAGCTCTTTACACCTGTTAATACAGTTGAAGCATGTCTACCATCCATTCTCCTCTTCCAGTCCATAAGATTTTACTATATAGAGAGACACAGACAGAGAGATGCACTCACCACAACAATATGTATTTACACAATACAGTTCTACTGCACAAGTATAATATAGTAGCCAAGGAACAAAGCTGTATCCCAGGTTCTAAACTCACCTCAACCTTAATCGCACTAGGTGGCTTAAGGATTTTTCTGTCTCGGTATGACACGTTGATTGTCCCAACTAAAATATTGGAACTGTAGTACTGTCGTACCATATAGGGTTGTTCTAAAAGTTAATGTGATAATACATGTGAAGTGTTTTGGACATTCTGCACTAAGTACAATTGTGATGGTTGAAGAGAATGTGGTATGATAAACTTACTTTAGGCATTAGTTATGCTGTTGCTTCCAACAAACCCAGGAATTAAAGCTTACAGTTAATTATATGCCAAAGGATGATAATGGCCAATAACAAGTTATGTGCATACACAATATGTTATGAAATAATACATACTTGGCAATAATCTTCTAGAGTTATGCAGACATGAAGATTTCTCACTTCAAGTTGCTTACCTGTTCATACAGATAGAAGGAACCAATCTGCACACCATTTCTTTGCTTATATCAGTTAGCATTCTGAATGTCATAGTGGATCTAGATCCAGAGGAGTTAGCCATGTTAGTCTGTAGTAGCAAAATAGAAAAGAGTCCAGACTTCCGGCTGGGGATCCATGAAGGTCTAACGCAGCTCTAAGAGCTGAGCTGTCCGTGCCGCTGTTTTGAAGGCTGGAGGGGTGCAAATTGCCCGCAGCCACCTGTTCTCAGGCGGAGAACAGGCGAGAACGCTCGAGAACCTGAGGGCGCGTTGATCTCGGGTGAGGGGGGGTTCTACACAACAAACTCCCACCCACCCTTGAGGTCCCACCCGAAGAAAGGTTGCCAAGATCTCTGCAGTGGTTCTGGAGTCAAATTTTGGCATAAGACCTACATGCCCAAGCTTCAGCAAAACAGCAAAGGGGCTGGATTAGATCAGATAACAGAAGCAGTGACTACAACCCAAGAAAAACGCTAAAGGAGGTAAAGATTGCTATCTCTCAGTACAGGACAGACTCTAAAAAGAAATAAGAGGCAAAAGCAGATTAAAGAACTGCAACAGACTAGTTATATAAGGGGGAAGATTCCGGCAAAAAAAATTTGAAAAAGTAAATTTGTAAGGAGAAGCTAGCACGGAACTGTGCTAGCTTCGCGAGAACTGCTGTGCAATGGAGAGGAACAGGAAGTGCGTCAGAACCATAAAGAGACAGAAGAGAAGGGCCCTTTTCTTAAACGCCGGAAGTAGGGCGATGCCATTTTGAAAGAGGTCAACTGGCAACTTCAATGAAAAAGGAAGTAGGCCATCTTTAAAGAAGGTAAGGGCGAGCGCTTCAGTACAAAACCATAGAGAAAAAACGCCCGACATTTTGGACAGTTTAAAACAGCGTTTGAGAAAAGTAAACTGCAATCGGACTTTTAAAAATAAAAGAAAGTAAAAAAGTAGAGTCACGGATTTAAGGAAAAGGGCAGACTCGTGGGAGTGAAGCAGAGCTAGCCCCACGATGTCGAAGAAAGAGTGGCAAACTACGATGAAAAATTTGGATTAAAAAGTTTCAGAGGGAAATAAAGAGCTTAAGGATATGATGCTAGAGATGGCGAAAGAATTAAAAGACTTTAAAGAGACGCTTAAATTGGAGATGGCAGAACTGACAAAAGGTATGGATAAAATACAAAATGACCTACAAGCTACACAGCAGAGAGTCAATGCAGTAGAGAAAACGGTGGAAATTTTAACAGACGTGCAAAAGACTGAAATGAGAGGGATGAGAGACAGAATGGCCATTGCAGAAAGTAAACATATGGAAAAACAACTCAGATTTCGTTCGGTCCCAGAAGTAGAGGGAAAATCAGCCCAAGAGCAGATTACAGAAATTTTGGCAGAATACCTGGGGAAAGAAGAGGAAGAAATTGCAGCTTTCTTGGACGTGGTGTATAGAATCAATTCCAGATTTGCAGCTCAGAGGAAGTTACCAAGGGACATGATTGTCCAATTTACGACTAGAAGCACAAGAGAATTAATTGTGAGCAAACAATTTCAAGATCCATTAGAAGTCAATGGAAAAGTGGTTAGAATCATGAAAGAGTTGCCCAGATCGGTGCTGTTTGAGCAGAAGAAGTATAGAGAACTGGTTCAGATGTTAAAGGAGCTGAAAATCAGATATAGATGGGAAATACCAGAAGGACTGACATTTGAGTTTGGTGGAGTTAGAAAGAGCATCAGATCTGGCCATGAGATGGAGACTTTTATTAGGGAAAATGAAAAGGATTTACCAAAAACTATAAGAAAGTGACCATGGAATGTAAAGTTATATCTTGGAATGTTAATGGACTAAATTCACCTTGTAAACGCAAAGCTACTTTCCACTGGATAGCAAAACAAAAATGCAATATAGTTTGTCTGCAAGAGACACATATTAGAAAGCAGGACAAAAAATATTTGAAATTTGTTAAATTGGGAAAAGAATTTGTTGTCGCCTCTAAAAAGAAAAAGAGGGGAGTTGTATTATGCATAAAAGAAGAATTGCAGCCCAGACTAGTTTTAAAAGATGCAGAAGCCAGATATTTAGCAGTGGAAATTGTTTGGAATTCTAAGAAAATATTGATGATCGGGATCTATGCACCTAACGGTGCAAAAAAAATTTTTTTTTAAGGACTTAGAGAAACAATTAGATGAATTGACCTATGATCATATAATTTTGGCGGGTGACTTCAATAGAGTTACAAACCTGGATGAGGACAAGCAGTCTAAAGCTGCTCACAAAAAAAGAGGACTATTACCAAAGGCGTTTTTTATGCTTAAGGACCAAGAAAGTTTAGAAGATGTGTGGAGGAGACAATATCCTAAGAATATCCTAAGAATAGACAATATACATTTTACTCTGCAAGACATTTCACATTATCAAGAATAATGCTACCATGGAAAAGCTTTTTAAGTTTTATGCAAAAATTTTTGCATAAGGACTTGCATAAAAAAAAAATTTTTTTTTAAGGACTTAGAGAAACAATTAGATGAATTGACCTATGATCATATAATTTTGGCGGGTGACTTCAATAGAGTTACAAACCTGGATGAGGACAAGCAGTCTAAAGCTGCTCACAAAAAAAGAGGACTATTACCAAAGGCGTTTTTTATGCTTAAGGACCAAGAAAGTTTAGAAGATGTGTGGAGGAGACAATATCCTAAGAATAGACAATATACATTTTACTCTGCAAGACATTTCACATTATCAAGAATAGATATGATCTGGGCCTCTAAAGAACTGACATTATGGACTAAAGAGGTGGAGATAATGCCAAAGGTAGGCTCAGATCATAACCCAATTATGTGGAGATTTGGGAAAAATAATAAAAGAAAAGGATGGAGAATAAATGAGGACTTGTTACAAATAGCAGAAAATATTGTGTTGCTGTGAAGGGAGACCAAATTTTTCATACAATATAATCTGAATAAAGAAGTGCCGACCAATAAAGTATGGGACACATATAAAGCGGCGATAAGAGGCATACTAATAGACCTGAATGCAAGAACTAGGAGGAAAAAGGAGGAAAAGAGATCTGAAATTTTGGATAAAATAAAAGCCAAAGAGATACAACTTAATAAAAGACCGGGGGGGAAATGACATATCAGGATATTAAAATTCTGCAGGAACAATTGACAGCAATGGACAATAAAGAATTAGAGTGGAATTTAAAGAGGATGAATCAGAGGTCGTTTGAAGGTGCAAATAAACCTGGGAAATATTTGGCGTGGCAACTAAAAAAAAGGAAGGAGAAGAAAATCATAAGTAAAATTCTAGAAGATGATAAGGTGCTTATGGACCAAGCGGCTATTAGTAGAGCCTTTTTTAAGTTTTATGCAAAATTGTACCAAAAAAAAGAAGTGAGTAAAGATTTAATAGCGGAATACCTAGAGAAGATGAAAATTCCGACAATTCCTGAAAAATGGAAAGAGAAATTAAATAAGGAAGTGACGGAAGAAGAAATAAGAGAAGCTATACAATCAACGAAGATAGGAAAGGTGCCAGGACCAGATGGACTAACGGCAAAGTTTTATAAAGTGATGGCTAATGAACTGGCGCCATTCCTGAAAGAGGCAATGAATGGAGCGATGCAAGATCAAAGGATTCCTGACTCATGGAACAAAGCCAATATATCGCTGATACCGAAGGAGGGTCAGGACTTGACCAATGTTAAAAATTACAGACCAATTTCGTTGTTGAATAATGACTATAAAATATTTACAAAGGTGTTGGCAGAGAGGTTGAAAGGATGGATGTCGGAATTCATTGCTGAAGAACAGGCGGGATTTTTACCCAACAGACAAATTAAAGACAATTTGAGGACAGTAATAAAAGCTATTGAATACTATGACAAGCACTGTGACAGAGAGGTTGGTTTTTTCTTCGTAGACGCGGGAAAAGTATTTGGCCATCTGAACTGGGATTTTATGTTTGCTACCATGGAAAAGCTGCAAATGGGAGAAAAGTTCATACAAGTGGTTAAGAAAATTTATAGAGACCAGAGTGCAGCAATCATAGTGAATGAGGATTTGACAAAAAAATTGAAAATCAGCAAAGGAACCAGACAGGGATGCCCGCTGTCTCCATTGTTGTTCATTTTGATTTTGGAAATATTGATGATTCAAATATGTGAAGATGACACAATCCGAGGTATGAAAATAAAAGAGTTTTCTTACAAGGTCAGAGCTTTTGCAGATGACATAATGTTAATAGTAGAGGATCCAATTGAAAATATGCCAAAGGTAATAGAGAAAATAAAAGAGTTCGGAGATTTGGCTGGATTTTACGTGAACAAAAAGAAGTCAAAAATTTTATGTAAGAATATGACTAAACAGAAGCAGCAAGAGCTAACGGAGATAACAGACTGTGAGGTGACTAATAAAGTAAAATATCTTGGCATTGAGCTGACTGTGAAAAATATAGATTTGTTCAAAAATAATTATGAGAAACTGTGGATACAAATAGAGAGAGACTTAATAAAATGGAACAAACTGAATTTATCATGGCTGGGAAGAATTGCAGCAGTAAAAATGAACGTCTTACCACATGTGATGTTCTTGTTGCAAACTATACCAATTATCCGAGACTCCAAAACAATTTGATAAATGGCAAAGGAAAATCTCAAATTTTGTGTGGGCAGGCAAGAAACCACGAGTGAAAATGAAGGTTTTACAAGATGCAAAGGAAAGAGGTGGCTTGCAACTGCCCAACATAAGACTGTATCATGAGGCAGTATGTCTTGTATGGTTGAAAGACTGGATAATGTTAAAAAACCGTAAGTTGTTGGCCCTGGAGGGACATAAAAAAATATTTGGATGGCATGCATACATGTGGTATGACAAAGTAAAAGCGGACTCTATGTTTTTGCATCACTATATTCGGAGAAGCCTCTTAATGGTCTGGAAGAAATACAAGTTGTGTATGGAAGATGGAATTCCTTCATGGGTGGTTCCATATGAAGTAATAGATCCGAGAACTGTCGATAACGAACAGCAATGTCTAACCTACAAGGAGATTACACAAATACAATATTCAAAGCTGAGAATAAAGACAGAAGAAGAATTGTCTCCTTGTTATGGATGGTTCCAGTACAGACAGATCAGAGACCTTTATAATGCGGACTGCCAGAGAGGAGGAATAAGATTGGAAAATTCGGAGTTAGAGGAAGTGATACTACAAGAAGGCGAGAAAGAAATATCCAAGATTTACAAATTACTTTTAAAATGGTTTACGGTGGATGAAACAGTAAAAGTCCAGATGGTGAAGTGGGCAATAAACTTTCATAAAGAAATAACAATGGAGGCATGGGAGTACCTAAGGAAAAATACAGTGAAGATTTCAACTTGTACGAACATAAAGAGAATGTGTACAAAATGATTTACAGATGGTATTTAACACCAAAGAAAATTGTGCTAGGAAATACCAACATGTCAGACAAGTGCTGGAAATGTAAAAAATATGAAGGATCACTATATCATATGTGGTGGACATGTGAAGTAGCTAAACAGTACTGGGGAGAAATAATTGAAGCAATAAATGAGATTTTACAAATACAAATAAACAAGAACCCAGAATTGTTGCTACTGAACTTGGGAATGCAGGCAGTTCCAACGCAGTATAGAACATTGTTATTTTGCATGACTGCAGTGGCTAGACTTTTGTATGCGCAGAAATAGAAGACACAAGAAATACCAACTGTAGAAGACTGGATTTATAAATTGCTGTACATGGCAGAAATGGATAAAATGACAAGGAAACTTAAAGATCTTGACCTAGGACAATATATTGTTGATTGGGGGAAATTGAAACAATTTTTGGGGGAAAAAAGTGGGATGTAAAAGGAGAACTGTGGCAGTTTGAAAATTTTTTAAAAAACTATGTTGCAATGAGAAGAGAGAAGGGATCTTACCATTTAGGGGGAATGTAATTATAATCTAAGCTAATATAATATTTAAGGGAATTTTACATTGAATATATGAGATAATGAGAAGGGGTAAATAGGTATCTCAATGAGATATACTATATATGATATATAACATAAAATAAAGGGTTAGTGGATCGGACTTTACATTATAACATATTATGTGGTTATGCTATATGGTGTTGTGTGCTGTGCTACATTGGTGGCATAGCATACAATATATATATAATATATTACTATAATATATACTATATTGATAGTGTATTTGATGGATTATATGCCTAAAAGAAAAGAAATAGAATAAGTTTAAAGTGCGATCCCTGCTATATATTATACTATATTGTTATGTTATATTGATATGAGATATACTATATTGATAGTATGTTTGATAGAGTTTATGTAAAAGAATAAGAATGTGCTTAGAGTAAGAGATATTATGATTCAAAGTTGGTAGGAAAATATAAATGAAATAGATTTAAGTAATAAGAAGGGTTAAGGGTTGGAAAGCTGTTGGAAGTCAATAGGTAGGGGGGAGGAAAAGGGTGGGGGACAGAGTAAGGGGAAAAATGGGATTATATGTGTTAAATTTGGAAAATTTTCTTTTGTTTTTCCACTCACCAATAAAATTTTATTTAAAAAAAATAGGAAAGAGTCCAGTAGCAACTTTAAGACTAATCAACTTTACTGTAGCATAAGCTTTCGAGAACCACAGTTCTCTTTGTCAGATGCATCTGACGAACAGAACTGTGATTCTCGAAAGCTCATGCTACAGTAAAGTTGGTTAGTCTTAAAGGTGCTACTGGACTCTTTTCTATAGTGGATCTATACTTTCTTGGAATCTGTGTATGCTTCAGAGTATATATATAACTCTGGACTGAAATGAATATATGTGTAGCTAGAGTGCTAGTGTTCAGCAAGTGACACTTGGTTTAAGGCCAGCCCAATTTGCCCATTCAGCTACAACATTCATCACATGGCCTTAAGTCACTCTTAGCTAATGTATTTCTTAATTTCTAACTAAACCCATATATTGCCTCCAACAGTTCGTGTTGCCCCCATACTTTCATGGAATTCACATAACCATTAGCTACAGCAAGAATTACATTGTCAAATTCAAAATAAAAATGTTCATATTTAATTCATTTTTTCTTTAATTTCTTTTCTTTCTTTAATTCAACTGGATTGGTTTAGCCTTTTCTCATCAGCTGTTCAAGCTTTTTACCAGTTTGTAAGTCTAGTTTCTTTAGGACAATCGGAAGGAAATGGTTAAATGTTACTGTGTGACACTACTCAAGGAAATCTTTCATTTTCAACTCGTATGTGGAAATGAATGGAGAAGCCTTTAATTGCAAGGGAAATGGTTGTGTGCATCAGAGCTCCTGTGGATCTTTAGAGTGATCTGCATGTTTTATAGAGTGCATACCCTTTTTATGGCAAATCCAGTGCTAACTATATTCAACTATAGTGCATTCAATATGGATTTATGATATAGGAAATTATGATACCTCTTCAGGAACGTATCCCAACTACATAAAGGTTTTGGGGAAATTCTTCTATTAAGTGATGGAGGGGAGGCTGGACTGCATTTTCAGCTAGTTGAAGGGTGGAAAACAAAAATTGTGGCACAAGGCGCATTTTCACTCTCAATAGAGACATTATACTCCATCCCCTTTCAATGGCAGCTCCTGCTTGCTTCAGGCAGAGATTGGAATGCTGGCTTGATTCCAGCAACTTGAAAAGGAGCTGTTGCCTATACAAATCTGCATAATAGCCATCTTCATCATTAGTAGTTTTGATATTTTTTCCGTTTCTCAAGTAATGATTCATAATAAGTGGAAATGAGCTGGATGGTTCACCGGTACGCTTGAATACTGATTAACTGGAGACCTAAACAGCAGTTTGTGACCACATCTAAGGATTTTATTGTTCATTTGTTTGTGTTTTTGTTAAGCTGTAAGGCATTTTGTTGCAAAAAAATTACAGCATAATATTCAGTCTTTATTTTTGCTTGGTTCTGCATGATTGCTTTGAACATTAGACTTTAGATTTCCTGTGCTGAAAGCTGATTCACACTTTATGCACAATATACTCACCAAGTGAACACTGGTGTTTGCAATGTTGAGAGTTGTACAGTGTGAAGAGGAAAGGTGGATATAAAAATAGTTTGGCTACCATCTCTTACACTCAGTTGAGGTTTTGAATAATGATTGTGTCCTGGTCAGGAAGAGACTTGCTACCAACCTGTCGGTACAGATCCATCTGAGGCTGTATCAAAACAAAGAGATACCACTGAACACCTGATTATAACAAATGAGAGTAGGCATGATTCAGTTTTCATGAAACAGCCTTCTGAAAATCAAACTTACCTTGTTCACAATGCCTGAACAAGGCATTGTGAACTGAACACCTCGATGATATGCTTGCAATTCAAATTGAGCAGCATTTCAAGCAATTTTGTGTTTGTACAAAATTGTGATGGCATTCAACATGGTAACCAACCAGGTCACAGCTGTTTGCATATCAATTGCTCAGACTACATATTCCTTGGGTCATTGTGACAGGTTATGGATTATATAATATCAACCATATTAGAGTATATGTGCTATTTTTGCATCTGTTCAATTTGTTGGCATTAATTAATCACAGGAATTCATCATGTTGATGAATGCTCAGAATTTACAGGATAGAACACTTGGCAGCGTGAGAACACATAGATTTGGTAACTGAACATACTCAATGTTGATAGGCAAGTAAAACATGTAATATTGCAATATTAGAGAGACAAGTAGCATCTCCGCATACCCTGCCCAGCAGGATTGAGACAACTAAGGAAGAGAATTTTTTTTGCAAGTTAATCATTTGTTTTATCAAACATTTTGGTGAACAGGAAGGAGAGAGAAGCAGCCATTGCAAAGCACTTGAGACTGATCATACAATCTGTACCCAAAAGCTCTCATGAACAAGCATACATAGGCAAAAAGGGGGTACATTAGGAAAGGAGAGACAGGTCATGCAGCTTTCCCTCCTCCCCCAATCCAGCAATATCAAACACCTCTTTTTAACATTCTCCATGAAAGAATCTGGGTCATAAAATACCAAGTTCAAAATAAAAGAACACAGGAGTCTATTTCCAGCAGCTTCTGAGGTGTGTCTTGTAGTGCAGATTTTCAAGCTACTCCCTCAGTTTAAAACATTTTTGCACGCAGTGAGAAACAGCTTGTTGCTTCTACTTTTAAGGCCTGCTCATAGCCTTAAGCTAGAGCCGTTATTGTGGCCAGGTGGGGTGATTATTGTGGCACAAGACTCTGGTTCAGCCAAGTGGCTCTAATGCAGCCCACTGCCATTTAGCCAGCTATACATCATGGAGGGAGAGCCAGCAGACCTGATGGTCAGGCTCCAACAGGACTGGAGGCAGGCTAGTCACTTGGTCCCATGCAGGGCATTCCACTTTGTTTTAGTCCATGGTGGTAAAATAATAGGGAATCTGGATAATTTTCACAAGAAGAATGACTTCTCCAGGCTAGGTGGCATACATCTCTTTATGGGAAGGTAAGGATATGGTCCTCAGTGATTTCAGAACCCATGATGCACATAATATAACTTACTTTAGTTTAGCAGTAGAACCATCCAGGCTAAGATGTCTGGCTCCTGTATCATTTACGCATAGGCTGGGGTCATAGTATAGGGTGTGTAGGGGTGGCAGAGCACTTACTCAGATCTGGGGGGTGAGGGCATGATAGGGTTCAAGGTTGGCACATTGACCATTTCCTCAAGAGGCTGGTAGCAGACAACAGCACTGGCTTCCACTGCTTCTGGATCTACGACTAGCTGTCTTTCCTTGGATACCCACAGCAGCCAGTTTGCGGGTTCTCTGCCAACAGTCAGGCTGTACACAATGTCCTCAGCCTATGCTGCACCAAGATGTGATGAACCTGAAATTAGTAAAGTTGTGACCTTATTTTCTTCCAGTCCTGTGTGGTTTTGTGATCCTTCTCTCCCTTTCTTCCAGACTCATCTCTAGAAGTGAGCACTGAAAACCATTCAAGTTTTGGATTTAGAGGTTCCAAACCAATTATGTATTGGTTTTTGCCAGCTGGAACATTGCCAGATCTGATCTGATCTGATTGTTTTTTTGGTTATCATGAGTTTCAGACCATAATTTGCAGTGAGGTCTTCCAGACTGTTTGAGGCAGCTGTTTTTTGCAGTTAACAGCACCAAAATCACACAGAACACAGTCCTTTGTCTACACTATTGATCCATCAAGTTTGACCTTGTGCGTTGTCATTTTGTTTCCTCGAGGAGGGGCAAATTCAGATCCTTCCTTTTGACACTCAGCATTTTGCTGCAAAATGGGACATTCTGGCCTCCAGTCTTCTCCATCGCCGAAGTGCAGGCAAGCAGGCAGAATGATTGTCTGAATTTCACTTTCCCCCACTCCCACCAAATGGACCTTTGATTTCCCCAGAAGTTTTCCTTTTGCTGTGGGGGGTAGCAAGATCATGATATATGTTCATTCCTAAAAGTCAATTAAATTTAAAAATAATGGACTTGTCAGCATTAATAAAGGTTTTCCTTCATCCCTAATCTATTAATATGATTACTGTTACTTCAGATTTTCTGTTGATAGGTTATAAAGCAGTTTTCAACCCCTGAATATCAGAAAGGGAAATGGGGATTGTTTTGTTTAACAGTACTATTACCAACACAACATCAATTTCACTGTAATTGATTTCAAGTTTAAAATGTTTCTCAAAATGTAAACCTACTGAAATTAGCCGTCTTGTTTCCAGGGTTTCATGGGGATGAAGGGGCTCCTGTACAATTTAGATGTTGAAGCTGTTATTAAAATGTTACGCTAAATAGCACTCTCTTGAAAATGGAGTTTGATTTTTTGATTTACAATAATAGTTCTGCTCATCATCATCATCACACACACTAAGAGCTCATTACTTTTGCACTATTATAATTATCAGCTCTTTTACATCTTCAGGCTTTCTTGGAGCTGCCTGGAAGGAGATTTTGTTTTTCATGCACAGCTGGTTATTTCACACTGATATTACTTCTACCCCAGTAAGGAAATATATGGTCTCGCTTTTGGCTGTGTAGTGATGAAAAAGCAACCATGTTTAGTAGTTTTCATAAGTTTCGGATATAATTAGGAAAGTCACACTGGATACTCTGTACGGATGGATTATATTCTTACTGTTTTATAATTTTATACTCATTCTGTTTTGTATGCCATCATGATTTATACTTAATTGTTAAGAAGTGTAGTATCAAGTTTTTATTAGTTATCTTATTCTTTATTGCATAGTTCTCTGTTGAAATTGAGCTGCATATACACAGACTTCTTGATGTATACATTTACCAATTAAAGAACCAGAATGGTGACTATGTTTATGGTTTATAAATCTTTATAAAGCTCTGAAAATACACCTGTAAAGAAATACAGTTCCTCCCTGCATATTTACATTGAATTCCTTAGTAGAAGGCACAGATGGAAAGTCATGAGCTGGGTCCCATGTATTGATCTTAAAGCGGGCCTCCAACAACTTCTGTTGCCACAGTGAATACTCCTTCCATATAAGTCTCTTGTCTCCGTTTGGCAACTGGGCATCAGTTAGTACTCCTCAAGGAGCCAAATTCAATGCTACAGTTTAGACTATTAATTATATCCTGTGATAGTGCTAGCTTTCAAATGATCTTAAATCTTAAAGTATATTGCAACACAAAGATTTGTAATGCCTGAATGGACTTTTGCCTAGTCTAGCCTGTGAATCAGTTACCTTGTATTTAAATTCATGGTGATTTGAATTATTTACTCATTGCTTGTCAAAATTCAAACAGAGGTGTATTCCTATAAAAATTATTGCATAATTCCATCAGATTTTTTGGGGGTAGTTCTCTTGGGATGGATCCAGATTGTTAGCAAATTGCACAAATTCCCCTTCTTGATGTAGACCCCCCTATCCCCAGGGGACAGCATTTCATGGAAATCAGTAGGCTATAGTGTAGGGAGGGAAAGCAGGAAATTCTGTTCCACTGATGGAAAATTCTGTTTTTTTTCCTATCATCTTTCTTTCATTGCTGTTGTATTACATTCTTTTACTGTCTTTGCCTCAAAGTATTGATAACAGGTTTGCATCTGTGCTGTGACAGCCATTGGCACATTGGCTGTTCATATGTGCTTGGCTATTATCCCCTAAATCAACATGAGATGTTTCTTTTGCAGGAAGCTAAGTTGTATATGCTGCTTTTGGAAGAGCATTCCTCTCCCTCATCCTATTCTCTGACTCTTCACAGCCGGGACCGTTTCCTTACTCCCCCCCCCCCAATGTATGACACCATCATACATTTTGGTCAGTTTCATTTCAGGATTCCAGGCTCCAGGCCATACACTCAGAGTGTTCCCACAGATGAAACTGACCAATACTTTCCTCTGGGAAAATAGTAGGAGCATCAAGGCTTCCACTCAGGACCTTGAAATTGATTAAGGGTTTTGTTTAGCCATCGATATACCCTTCAAGAAACAAACAGCACCTCCCCCCCTAAGCTATTGGCTATGAAGACCTTACCTGTGTTTTGTAAGAAGATTTTTCCCCTTTGGACAGCAAATGATTTTAAGGAAAGCATTATTATGCCAAAGAATTGTGAGAATTGGAGCAGTTTGCTCCAATTCTCCTGGCTCTGGGTTTGCCCAAGCAGGGGTCTCCAGTTTGGATGGGAGAGATTTAGTTATGGTGATGCAGCTGCTCCCTGTTTAGGCTTCCCAGTACAAAGTCTACAGTGTGTTCATTTTCTACATTTTTTAAAAAAATAAAAAAATCCAGCCCTTATATCAATTTAGCGATATAAGCATGTACAAAAGGGGTGAGGGCTGTGATTACCTGGATGATGCCACTTATGCCAATAGTTTCCTTGCTTGAAAATCCTGATTATTTAAGGTATATGAGAAAGAAAGAAAACCATCTCCGGAACTGTAAAAATGAAAAAGGGATGTAGACATGTAGAAAAACTGTACCCAAACCAATTTCAATGCTTGTAGATTGACTGCTTAGAAAATCAGGAACAGGTTGAGTGTGCGGAAAAGGCCGAGGTTGGGGACCCTGTTTTTGTGTATAATTTCAGTATTTACACAGGTAAAACACTTTCAAAAATATAAAACAGCTATCAGCATTACCCCATAAACATCAGAATCTGAAACTAAATCTGCACCATTAGCTAAAGATTCATCATGTAGTTATACTTGTGTTGTATAGGAAATGAATAGACAAGTAGTTAAACATAACAATGTTAAAATGGAAATGCCTAGATTTTTGCACAATAAAAAGAAATGTGAGAACCTGATGCTTCCTCAGTTGGCTGATTCCATGTTTATTGTAAGAAAACCTTTTGTACTAGAATTCAAAAATTAAAATGGGAATTGCTCCTATCTGTAGTATACTAACAGCAAAGCTGAAGTCTCCTATCCAGTACTGTGCTATGTCAATTGTTTCCCAGGTAAAACTTTTCTTTTCTGTAGTTGTGGCAGGTGTACACCGATTAGCAATTTCTTGTTGCATCTGTGTCATTACAGGACAAGAGTGGGTTTTTTTTCCCTGCTGCTGCATAAAATCTATAGTAATTTATTTGAATGTTACCAGGCAGGTAACTAAAGTAGATAAGCAGATGTTGTTTCAAAGGACAGCTGTGTTATGGCTGAGAAGAGTTTTAAACATTCAGTGTATAATGTGATACTCATTTAAGTAAGTTTTGTAAATCTATATTTAAGGCTTTCTGTCTTAACTGTTGCAAATAAATCTTTCACAGCAGTATCTAAATGAAAACTTTTTAATGGCTTTGAAATATACTCTATCCCTACTAGGCCCCATAAAAAAATTAGAAGCTTAGAAAAATTGTCAACAAGCTATAAATTTTGGCAATAAAATCTATTTTTTTAATTTTAAAATATGGCTATGTGAAGTGTTAATGACTTTGTGTTTAAAGGATGTGAACTGAATTTTTTAAAAAACTAGATCTGGAATAGAGGTTTACAGAATGTATTCCAGGGTACTTGGATTACTTTAGAAGCTTATTAGGAGTTGCTTGCTGAGGTCAGTAATGTAGGACAGCTTGTCTGAAAGGCAACTTGCCCAGAACTATGACATACTCTTTGCAGTGTGCAGCTGCAGAACACTGTTGGCTGTAATCTACCATCATTTTATCAGGCCTGGTCTACACATTCAGCATAACAAGATGGTAGATTGCAGAGGTAATAGAGTGGCCTGAAATATTTCAGGCCTCTCTAGGTAAGGCAGTCATAGGGTTACCAGGTCCCCTTACCCTCCCAGTGGGCGTGGGATGGGGGAACCCCGTACTCACTTGTCTTCTTCCAGGAAATGATGTTATTGCTCATGCCTGGGAGCATGTGTGTGCTTCTCACCAGATCAATTTGGACCCCAAACAGGCCCAATTTGGCCAATTTGGGGCCCAAATCAGCCCCGGGCAAAGTATGGGAGCACTTCCAGGTGGCATGATTACGTAACTCCAAGGAGGCTCAGGAGCACACCTCGGAGGGCCTGTTCCCTTGCCTTTCCACCCCACTGGCCAGGTGAGTGGTGATGTTGGGCAGAGGGTGGGAGCAGGGGATCCCTCACCCCCACCACCAGAACAGCAACTCTAGGCAGTCACATTTTCTAACATCCTGGAATTTCTTCCATCCTAAACTTGGCTGCCTTCCAGACTTGCTTAGATGCAGCAGATTTAGAACCCAGATGATTTCCTTTCTCTGCACCCCAGCTTTCAGCTTGGGCTACAGAGGAAAAGAAATAAATTAGCTCTTTCTCATCTCCCTTTTGCAATGCAAACATTAAGAGCACTGCTTCTGTCAGCTTGGAAAGGTGGGAAAGAGCTCTGTTTTGCAATTTCACTGTGTAACTATTTTGCTGAAGGAGTGAGCCAAAAAATGTGAAGAAAGGTAAAGAAAGGAATGAAGAAAAACCTGGAAAGAGAAAGGGTGGGAGAGAGGGAAAGAAAGAAGGAAGCAAGGAAAGAAGGGGGGGAGAAAGGGAGGGAAGAAGGGCAAGGCTGGGGAAGAGACTGAGGAAGCAGGCGGCTTGGGAGAAGTTCCACCTGAGGAGGCGACCCACAGGTCTTTGGGTGCTGGGGGCAGGGCCACTAGTCACGTGATCTTTTTTCAGAGGTGCTGGATCTTGGATCCTAGGAGATCCCACTGAAAAAAAGCCCTGCTAATTAGACTGTTGCATATTCAGTGTATCTTCTAGAAAGTCATGTTCACCACTCTCTCCTTGCCATCCCTGACCTTACATCTTTCCTTAAGAGTCAATTCCTTGTCACCTATAAATATCTGCAAAAATTAAACAGGGAAATATAGAGATGCAGCTATGTGAGATACTTCCTCGTGTACCCTAACTTGCAAGGCTCAAGATGTTCTCACACTCTCACCACAACAAAAGCTACAGTGCAATCACAATGCGTAACCCTTTCCTATGACATGCAAATTGTAGCAAAGTTTCTTGGCAGCATAGAAAGTGGGCAACATCTTGCTACAGAGCAAGGTTCAGCAGTAAAAACAGTCCACACAATTCTATAACATGAGGAAAATGAGCGAGGCTATTATGGTTGCACTGAAGAAACCATTGTCAGAAAGTAGGAGTTGCCCACACCAGCGCCCTATATTGCTAGTAATTCAAAACACAATTGATGTTAAGCGCTTGTGGATCTGGAGCAGGGGAAACCCATGAAAAAAGTTCTATAGAATTCAAGATCATTTCTCCAATTTCAGCAGATTTTTACAGTTATGGTCCATCCTTCTTCAGTGAAACAATGAAGAGAAAAGTGAATCAGGTCACTAAAGTGAGACTCATTCTTGCTGTTGACCATTTCAATCACAGTGTTTGTCCTAGTAGAAAGTGAATATAAGATACAGTTGGCACTAGCCTCTGACTCAGTATAAAAACTCATGCAAGAGCTGCTTCAGAAGTGGAAGCACACTGTAAGATCCAGCCCTGAAGCTCCTTCACACCAGACATAAGTAGTAATTCATTATAGATAAGAGGTGTTGGGGCTCAAAGCTGCCTGGGAAGCATACGCTTCATCTTGGAAGGCTCTAAGCTCTAGGCATGCCAAAGCATAAAATACACAGCACCCAATCATTCCATTTAAAGGTATACTTTTGCAAACATTCTCAGAATGGCTTGTTATAATTCTTATTTTAATATCAACCTTACCTCCCTGTATTTTAAGAGAAAATCCATTCAATTACACATATATAGTCCTTTCACAGTGGACAGTGTGTGATCCATTGGCCTCTGATACTAATACCTGAATATAAGACTTCAAAAGTCATAATTGCTGTTGGTCACATGAAAAGAACTATTGTGCCTAATTCAGTTCTACAACAGAAATGGGGTTGTATCATGAAAAATCGGGGTGGGGTGGGTGAGGGTGGAGGTCCTTCTTGTTCATTTTTCATTTGTTTTACAGTGGAAGTCTTGGCACTTAGAGAATCCTCTTTGAATGCCAAGATAATTTCTTAGAGCCTAGAACTGTGCTCTAAGAAGTAAATCTTTCTCTTTTAAACTACATCCTCCAATGGCATTGCCAACTGAAATAGGACTGATTTTTAGAGTCAGACTCTTAGGGCACACTAAATTTCGTGATACCAAATATCAAAGTAAGAGAGCAAAAAACTGGTTGCGTGGAGACAAATGAATGCATAATAAAGGGAAATGAAAAGAATATAATTACAAACAAATTAAAATGGAATGAATGGCTGTTGAAAATGAACACATGAGAAACAGAATTAATATTTCCATGCACAGCACCCAAACACATGGCATATGTTCAAAGGCTTCCTCTATTATTTCTTCATATGACCAAGGACTGGGTCCCAGCATGAAAAATTCATTTTTGGAGTTAAACCCAGTGTCCAAAGCCCATTTCTTCCCTAAGCAAGCTATTACTAAATTATAGAATTATTGTTTGTACATTGATCAGCAATCCATGTCATACTTTTGCAAATATTCTGAGAATGGCTTTTTATAATTCTTATTTTAATATCAACTTTTTGCCATTCCTGGTATAACACATGTTGCTTGCTATACAGCTGAGTTTCCTTTCTTCAAATCACTTCAACACAATAGCCATTTAGTAAAATGAAATAGCTTCATTGTTTGGTAATGCCTTGCCTAACAACTTAAAGATTAGACCACATCTCACATTCTCCCAGTAGGCAGCACTTAAGAAGTGAGTAATATATCTGTCTGCCTTAGTCAAGTAATCCCAAATGTAAGTAATTTGCAGGATGGCATTAGAGACTGTTACAAGCGACATATTGTAATATGTCATTGGAAATCAGCTTCCCTTTGCTCATTTGATCAACAGCCAGATGGAAACTTTTATCACATTTATTTAATCTGAAATATACATAATAATTATACTGGACCTTTTGATTTGAGCCCTTATTGCCACCTCTAAAGAAAGCAATGAATAAATCTGTCAGTTGCAACCCAAAATAGGTTCTACCTACACAGAATTTTTGATCTATTTTTTTCAGCTGAAAGTATTGACATAAGGCTCTTCAGTCCTATTGAGAGAGAAAAAAACAGACATTGATAAGGAAATGCCATGAACCTAGAACTGCCCTGCATTTCATTAGGCATATAAAGACTTCAGGAAACCAAAGATCAGATCAGCTTCAATCTTGGCAAGCATATAATTCAGATTAACAGTGTGGAGCTCATAAAGCATTCTGCTAATAGTGGGTATTATTTTTATGTTAATACTGTTATGGGAGAAAAGCCTTACAGTTCCCAGAGAGGAATGTGGTTAAGACAATGAATGAATGAAATCAAAATATGCATTTATTAAATGACCAACTGAGAGCCAGTTTGGTGTAGTGGTTAAGAGTGTGGGACTCTAATCTGGAGAACTGGGTTTGATTCCCCACTCCTCCACTTGAAGCCAGCTGGGTGTCCTTGGGTCAGTCGCAGCTTCTAGGAGCTCTCTCAGCCCCACTCACCTCAGAAGGTGTTTGTTGTTGTGGGGATAATGATAACATATTATGTAAACCGCTCTGAGTGGATGTTAAGTCATCCTGAAGGGTGGTATATAAATCAAATGTGATACTGCTGCTGCTGTTGTTGTTGTTGTGTTATTTCCATTCAGTATTAGAAAGAAACTGATATCCTTAACCCACATACATAATTCAGTAGCAGATGATTACGAGACCATGAATGTGTTGTTGTTGCATCAAAGTATAGATCTTATTTCCATTGGGAAATAGTGGAAACCCTCTTTTAAATGTTGAGAGCAAGGCAGGATTTCATTTATAGTTCTCAGTCTTTTCCCATCCTGTTCATCATGTTCTTGATACATTTCATAAACCCAGTGTTGTATTTAAATTGGACCTCCACACTGGAGGAAAAGAGGTTTGCCTATGCAGTTCCTGCCCTCACAATCAGTGTCTCTTATCTGTGCAATTCACATACTGGTACATGCTCAGAACTTATTAGGACCTGGGTCGCAGAGTGAGAATGCACAATATTTTCCAGTACAATTTAGAGCATTGATTAACTCAAACACCCTTGACTTGGGGAGTTAGGCAGGCAAACTGAACAAGGCTGGAAGATTAGAGAAAAGCCAAGAGTTAGTCTCTGTCCAAATTGTAACAGTTACAAGAAAACCAAAGAAAGCAGCTCTTTTGTAAGTTGATATTTATTTTTGCTTAGATGGATTTGACAGATGGCCAATGAGGGAAATATAACCACTGGGAAACATTTGCAATACAATTTGGAACACTTTTGAGCATTTGAATGTTCAAAAGAGCCAGTTGCAACTTATGATGAAATTACAATTTGAACAAATCGGTATTTTCTCTTTTACTAATGTTATATTGTTATAAATGAATCATGGTTGGTTGGTAAAGCAGGGAGAGTAAGGCTGAAAGACTGTGGCTTGCCCAAGGCTATCTCTTATGTTTTTGCCATAAATGAGACTTAAATTGGAGATAGTATGATCTATAGCTCAGTCTCCTAGCCTTCATGCTACACCAGCTCTCAGCGCTGCATGCAGTTTCTATAGGTGGGAGAGAACAATGCCTCTTAGAAAGGTCTTTCACTAGAAACATTCTTTCATTAGAAACAGGACCAGGCACCGAGGAGTCTCTTCTCATTTTGTAATAAAAATGAAAGGCATTCAGCAACAAATGTCAATGCAGTTGGGGCCCAGCTCCTAACATGTTCTCAAATGGAGAGGGGAGCACAAAGGCTTGAAAGTTCTTATTGCTGGTACATCTACTTATAACTTCTCTAATCTGGGGACAGGCATAACTTGCAAAAATTGCTCAACTGCAAGATATGAGAACATCGGCAATATATTTCATGATGGGGGATACATGTCTACTTCCATTCCTGTAAGATATGGGCTGCAGCTTGCACAAGTAGTCCTAAAATGATGATCAGCATATCAAGTTTCACAACTCTGTCAAGGTTGCATCATAGGGCCAATGCTAGCATCCAGAAAAGTTCTGCTGTCCAGTGTGGACTTACTACAAGGCTCTTTCCAATGTCAGCTTTATTTTGCTTCTGGCAGTGCAGTTCTCATGGTGTTGCTTCATCTTTGACTGATGTTCACACTTTGGTTACATCCAGGTTTTGCATGATACAGGCTCAAGGTTTTAAGATACAAGGCTCAATGGGCCTACGTCTTTCTTGTTACTCATCTCCCCACCCCCCACCCCTAACACCGGCTGTGGAATAAGGTTTTTTTCCTCTTTGAGGTATCAGAAAAAAGACTATAAGAATGTTTGGAACAGTTATGTTTACCAATAAGGGCGTTTTTTGGAATAAGAAGATGATGGCATAAAAGAATATTAACCTTATGGGCAAATTGGGTTTGCGCAGTTTTGTGAGGGTAAACTCTTATGAGAGACAAATGTATGGATTGCTGATGTGTGATATCTCTGGTTGAAGAGATGCTGAACTAGATGATGATGATGATGATGATTTATATCCCGCCCTCCCCGCAAGCGGGCTCAGGGCGGGTCACAACAGAGGATAAAATATACAAGATAAAATCACAATAAATTAACACAGCTTTCTAATAAAACACCTGTTCACCATATAAAAACCATATAGCATCTGACAGAGGTGGAGGTGCAGCTTAACAATGCGTGGTCACTCATATATGAGGGGTAGATGGTCAATACCCCCTACAGACATAGAGGAGACCAGGAGAGAGGCTCATTTGGTGGAAACCCTGATGGCCTCAACCATACGCCTGGCGGACCATCTCAATTTTACAGGCCTGCCTGAAGGAGACAAGATCTTGGCAGGCCCGGGTGTCCTCAGACAGAGAGTTCCACCAGGTCGGGGCCAGGACCAAAAAGGCTCTGGGCCTGGTTGAGGCCAATCCGGCCTCCCTGGGGCCAAGGACCACCAATAGGTGCTTACCAGCTGATCTCAGCATCCTCCGGGAAGTATATGGGAAGAGACGGTCCCTCAAGTATGCTGGTCCCAGTCGGTTTAGGGCTTTATAGGTTAATACCAAATACCCGCTGTAATTTCCAGGTCAGACTCAAGGGAAGCCCTGCGTAGAGCAAGTTACAGAAATCCAATATGGAGATGACCATTGCATGGATCACTGTTGCCAGGTCATGGGTCGAGAGATAGGGAGCAAGCTGCCTGGCCTGCCAAAGATGGAAAAAAACAGACCAGACAACTGCCGCGACCTGGTTCTCCATTGATAAAGAGGAGTCCAGCATCACACCAAGACTTCTGACCAGCAAAACAGGCACAAGTAGTGCGCCATCAAAGGCCGGAAGCTGGATTCCCCCCTCCAACGTCCCATGACCTAAGTACAGGACCTCTGTCTTCATAGGATTTAACTTCAGTCAGCTCTGCTTCACCCAACCAGACACGGCATTCAAAGCTTTAATCAGGGCTTCTGAAGTTGAGCCAGGCCGGCCATCCAACAACAGATACAACTGGGTGTCATCAGCGTACTGGTGGTGACAACCCAGTCTGAAACTCTGTGCCAGCTGGGCGAGGGCATGCCTATACAGATTGAACAACAATGGGTAGAGAATCACCCCCTGGGGGATGCCACATACCAATGGTTGGCATGCAGACACCCTCTCCCCTAGCGCTACTCTCTGTCCCCGACCGTGGAGAAAAGAGACAAGCCACTTTAAGGCAGTCCCTTAAAGGTGGACCTCTGGTCTGCTGGTATGATCCAATAGGGTCTTTTTATGTTCTTATGATGGACAGAAAGTTTTGCCAATGTTTTAACAATGTAACAGAGAATTGTAGGTTTTGGAGGGAAATGGGACAGAGTAAGATATCCATGTGATGGAGTATCAGCTGGAGAGAGCTTCCATGGATTGAGAAGGGAAGACAGAAATAACACTTGGAGCACAGTGAGCCACGTCTGCATCCAGGAGGCAAAGCTTTGCTGCCAGGAGTACAACACTGAAGGGAAACAGCATCAGCTCATTGAGCAGCTGAGGAAAATTTTCCCACTATTTCTTGTCTAATCCTAAAAAAGAGTTGAAATGCCAAAGTAAACTGTGCTCTATTATCAGCCAAATGTGACGCTCAAGCTTCTATTCCTGAATCCAAGCACAACAAAATAATATGCAGCATATTTCAGCAGCAGCTTAATAAGGGAACATCAACTAAAGATAAATTGGGCAGCAGAGAATATAAATTCAAATGTTCTTGAGAAGGATCTGTGGCCTTTTGTTCTTGTGGAACAAAGAGGAAGATTTAGACATATCACTGTGTTTATGTTTTACTTGAATATAATGGCCAGAAGCTTCAGAATACAGTCTTCTGGGACCAAATCCTTGTTTTTCTGCTGTCCTAACAAAACCCTTAGAAGCATTTTCAATGTCAGATTTTTCAAATTTGTAATATAAACCTACTTATTAGAGTATAAAACATTTTAATTTTGAGGAAGTTTGTATGATATATTTTTAGTACGTTGGAATAAAAGCGTACTACTTTCTTAGGCATTTACTTGCTTCAAACCATCTTTCAGATGGTTCTAGCACATCTTGAACCTCACTGCACCCACTCTGATCTGACCCACTTTGATTAGCTTTTCTGGGTCTTCTTCTTAAAGTTTTGTGAAATGGTGTATCCAGATCAATACACAAATACATAAAAAGCCAAACTGTGGTAACGAAACAAAAATTGCTTGTATGGATTGGCCTTTAAATTGCATAGAGTAATTCCCTCATAACTAACTTCTGTACGAGGGTTGCCAATTTCCAAGTGGAGTTCTCCTAGAATTACTACTGATCTCTAGACTACAGAGACCAGTTTCCCAAGAGAAAATGACGGCTTCCGAGGGTAAACTCTGTGGTGCACCATACATTGTATGGGAAATCTAAATTCTCCCCCCTCCATAGGCATCTCTCTCAAATCTCCAAGAATCTCCATGCCAGAGTAGGCAACCCTATTCTGTCCTGTAGAAAAATGGTAGCCACACTGTAGCATTTCCTTAAGTACTGTGGCATTTCTCCTGTCTAGGAATATGAAAGATCCTAGTGAAGTGTGCAATGTCATAGCTTAACAAAACAGATACATCTGTTTTTGTAGCGAGGGAAAATAGTTACTACATATTTGTTTTTCACTTCTCATATTATTTTAATGCTTTTTATTGTTGCAAATAATCTTGAAAGCCCATGGTTGGAATTGTAGAATAAAAGTTGAGATAGACAAGTAATTAGTTCCATTCACATTTTAATAACCGTGTCCATCTCCAACCATTTTATTATATGACATAAAGAATCCCTTTTGGTTGTTATTCCTACACTGTATATCCTTGTCCCTTATACTCCCTGATTTTTCAGCCTTCCTGTTACCTTCCCATTTTTGAATCTCTGTTTAAAAAGTCTTCATACAAATATACACGGTCCTCATGTGATGGCTACAACACTCAGTGATAGTTTGCATGTGTGAAAGAGCCAGCATAGATCAAACATCATAAATTTAAGTTTAGTATCATTCACATGCAATGCTTTCAGCTGGAAGCAATTCACACATTCAGCTGAAGTGAATTAATCTCCTTCAATCAAGTGATGAGAAGCAGTGATAAATATGCATATGTCAACTGGGCTTTGTCTATGTAGAGGGGTACTAGCAAACTAACTGCATGTGATGGCACTATTTTCTCCATTTGCAAAATGAGGACATGGGGAAATATACATCATGTTAAAAGACAGAAGTCAAAGTTGTGAAATTCTGTTTCACTTTCTATGTTGTTTCCTTCTACTCCAGGCTGGTGAGGAAAACACACCTTATTTTCCAAAAAAGAAAAGAAAGGGTATGAGTACTAAGGCTTTTTTAAACATTTGCAGTCATCCATTTTCTGTAGGAATGCTTTTTGGGACCACAGAATGTTCCCTGGAACTGGAACCACTGTCTCTCTTTTTTAAAAATTAATTTTTATTAGTTTTTCACAAAAATGAAAGCAGGGAAGGGAAATAGATTTGAAGAAGGGGGGGATAGGAGGGGAAAGAACAAAAATCACACTATATAGTCTGCTTGTAGCAGTACTAGTCTACACATCTACATATCATTTCATACTATAATTCAGTCAACTGCGATAGTTAAAAGAAAGTTATATTAAAGCCTTTATATCCTTAATACATTTAAGTCCTTAAATTTATTCATTTCTCCACTTTCCATTATCTTCACTATTAATTCTTCTTGCAGAGGTATTATTTGACGTTTCCAGTAATACGCTAATAGAATTCTAGCCGCTGTTACTGCATGTATTATGAAGTATTTCTGGTCCTTAGTTCACCTGAAATGCAGTTCAGCAAAAGCAACTCTGGTTTGAAAGGTATTGAAACCTGTAAAATAATAATAATGTGTACACCATTATCCAAAATTTATGTACATCTTTACAGGTCCATCACATGTGGTAGAACATTTCTGCATGTTTCCCACATTTCCCACATCTATTTGACATATTTTTATACATTTTAGCAAGTCTATCCAGTGTTAAATACCATCTATAAAACATCTTATATAGATTCTCCTTAAATGTAACAGACTTAGTTATTTTAACCCAAAATTTTGTGCCAATTTGTTCATACATTATTTTACCCCCTCATTTTTCATTTTCATTTGCATTAAGAATGCAGAGTCATGTAGCAATTTTTCAAAAACATTTTGTTCTAGGTAGAAGCCTCCCAATTTTTTATCTTTATTATATCTGGATTCAATCTGGGCCCTTGTCAAGGGCCACCAGTCAAGGACCCAGACACCTTGTCTCAGTAGTTCCTCCTTTGTTTTTAAAGTTCCTTTGTCATCTGACAGGTCTTTATATCTAAGAATTCTATCTGCAGAAAATAGGTTTGGGTGTGAAAAAGCTTCCAACGGTGAAACCCAAATCTTAGAATATGTTGAAGATACAATTCCTTCCCATACTGTTATAAGGGATTTCCTTATCAATTGATTTTTGAAATATTTATGTCTGATTACTTTCCCATACCATACAAATGTGTGCCAGCCTCACTGTAAATCATGTCCTTCAAGAGCCAAAAGTCTTTGATTTTCTAGTAAAATCCATTCTCTCATCCAAACTAAACAGCACCCTTTGTAATACATTTTCCAATCCGGTAAGGCAAAACCGGCATTTTCTTTCAAATCTTGCAGTGCTTTCAGCTTAATTCTTGGTTTTTACCCCTGCCAGATGAATTTAGATATCCATTTACTTAGCTCTTCAAAAAAGGATTTGTTAATACAGATGGGAGTAGTTTGGTATAGGAAGATAATGTGTTGCAGTGCATTCATTTTGATGGCTGCAATCTTTCCCATTAACAAAAGATGCCGGCCTCCCAATCTCTCTAAGTCTTTTTTGATCTCTTGAAGCAGTTTCATATAACTATCTTTCAGTAACAAACTACATTTTGAAGTTAGGTATACTCCTAGGTATTTTACTCTCTTCTCTAGTTGGAATCCAGTCAATCTGATTAATTCCATTTTTGAGGTAATGCCATATTTTTAGTTATAACTTGTTTTCTGGTAGTTAACCTTTAATCCAGCCGTAGAGCCAAATTCTTTAATATAATACGTTAGTTGCTCTATTGAGTCCACAGGTTCTTCTAAGATAAATAAGTAATCCGCAAATGCTTGCAGCTTATGTTTATGGCCTTTGACCAATGCTCCTTTAATTGTGGGATCTTTTCTAATGGCTCTTGTCAATACTTCCAGCATAAGAATAAATATTAATGGTGAGAGAGGACAGCCCTGTCTTGTCCCTTTTTCTATCCATATAGCATCTGTTAAATCATCATTGATAACTATTTTTTGCTTCTTATATATAGCTTCAATAGCTTTTATAAATCCCGTTCCAAAGTCCATTTCTTTCATCTGTTCAATAAAGAATTGCCAATTGACATTATCAAAAGCTTTTTCAGCATCCAAAAATACCATAGCCATCGGCTTTTCAGGATGCGCTTCAAAATATTCTAGCGAATTTAAGGCAGTTCTAATATTATTTCTCAATTGTCTTTTTGGGAGGAATCCTATCTGGTCCTGATGTATTATATCTGGTAGTACTTTTTTTAGTCTTGTAGCTAATATTGTAGCAAATATTTTATAATCAGAGTTAAGTAGAGAGATAGGTCGATAATTCTTAGTCGCTATTGGTGGAAATTTTTATTGGGGAGAAGAAGATCCTGCTGGTAATGATATATGCACAAAATGATCATCAAGAAAATTTTTTTATCACAGCTTAAATGAGGTCTTGGTAAGATTTGAATATATGGACATATATAGGAGATATATGTTAGGAGATTTTAATGCAGTATTTGACCAAGACTTAGACAGAAAAACAATGAAGAAAAGTAAGAATTCAGGGTGGTGTAACAACATACAATTTATAACATACAGTTTAAAATAATAAATAAACATTTAAAAACATTATCCATGTGCAATAAAATTTCTCAAATGGCGTATATAAATATGTGTCACACTTTGAGCTCCTGCATGAGTGGTGGACGGTCTTCAGAGGTATGGCTGGCAAGAGGACAGCCTAGCCCCCACCAAATGCCTGGTGGAACATCTCCATCTCGCAGGCCCAGCGGAAAGATAACAAATCCTGCCGGGCCCTAGTCTCCTCAGACAGAGAGTTCCACCAGGTTGGAGCCAGGACTGAAAAGACCCTGGCTCTGGTAGAGGCCAGACTGACCTCCCTGGGACCAGGGACCATCAGCAACTGCTTATTAGCTGATCGAAGCGACTTCCAGGGAACATATGGGGAGACTGAATATCAAGTTTGCCACACAAAATTACTTTGAACATGCAAATAAACCAGGGCATTGGCTAGCTTATAAACTCAGAAAGGAAAGACAAAAGAGATTGATTCACTGCCTATATGATGATGCAAAGAGAGAAAAGACTCAAAAAGAAAAATTAAAGAAAATTGTGGAAGTTTTTTACAAACTATATGGCAAAGTAGAAGTGTCAGGAGAAGACCAAAAATATTACCTACAAAAGCAAGAGCTGCCTAAACTATCTGAGGAAAAAAAGAAATGCCTTAATGATCCAATTACAGTGATGGAAATAGTGGAGGTGATGCAAAAACAAAATAATAGGAAAGCTCCTGGACCGGATGGAATACCAGCAGAATACTATAAAGCTCTAGAAGATGTTATTCTCCCACCCTATAAGAATATGATTACCATAGTGTTAGAGGAAGCATCTTTGCCTGAATCATGGATGGAAACGACGATCTCACTAATACATAAAGATGGAACCACTTTATCCAAGGGTCCACCTCTTTCATATTGATTTGAGTCTTCTTCTAAATTTTGCAGCCTGAAAGGTCATTTTATCAATGTTTTCTTTCGCTAAGAACTACATACGTTACCCAATTATATTTGCTTATGTGATGACATCAGGAAATAAAGCATTAGACAGAAGAAAAAATAAAGAAATAAGAATTGTGTATCTTGCCACGAAAACCCCACCAGGGGTCGCCATAAGTCAGCTATGACTTGAACGCACTCTCCACTACCAGGAGTGGATAATTTTTTCTAACTAATTATTTACATACAGCAGTGTTTAAAGTAAACATGGGAGGAACCCATGATGATCCTATCCAAAACAGTATTCATTACAATCCCCTGGTCCCCAGTATTCATTACAACCCCCTGGTCCCCAGGGCCTGGTGGGGGGTGTCAAGAACAAAACACACTTCTGGAGAGCAAGGATCCTTGCACCCCAGAGTAGAACACTTCTACCAGTTTCCTCTTGCTGTATTTTAAGCTCAGAGACCAAGTAAACAAAGTCCCTAACTGTATTAGGTGTTAATCAAGAAGTCAGCCCTGCAAGGTAGGACACTTGCAGACTGAGTTCCACAAAAACAGTTAACTGGTAGCTGGACCAAATATGCCAGGAGATGGGATACAGATTGAAGCCCTAAAACCCTATAAGACCACACAAGAGTATAATTAATGTATTTATTAAGAATTTGCAAAAGATTACATATATAGAAATTGTGCAAGACAGGGAATAAAATCTACCTCACTAGAACCTAAAATATTTAGCAGGTTTGGGCTAACTAATAATTCAGATGTTACCTTGTCAAGTCAAACCACAAAGTCCAAACAGAACAGATCCCCAAGGCCAGTAAACATCCAACTGCTGGTCCAAAATTGTCCAGAGTTGACACCCCAAACTAGATGCCAGTTAAAGAGCACAATGGTTAAAGTCAAGAATGCCAAGGGCAAAATGCTAACTCAAAATCCCACTGTTATCTCATGTCACCTGTAACATGGAGTGATCCTACAGGGTGATCAGGTTGTTGCTAAGACATGTGACTGTGCCTCTCTGCAGCTGAGATGTGTGCTGATCAGAGCAACTAGCCCCCATCTGAGCTCTAATGAGATAGAATGCAGACAGAGGACAAACCTCCTTCTTTGGTTGTCCTTTATGATCTCATCCACACCTAGGTTCTGCAAGCATCATATCTAAGCTTATTTCTCTGGGAACAGCTAGCTCCAAGTTACTCTAAGTTTCTCAGAGTTTTCTTTAGTGGCCTTACTAGGCCAAGAAGCCTGAATCAAAATTTATCCAAGAAACAGGCAAAGATTAAGCCAGTTTCTTGACATAGGCAGTCTGAATTTGCAGAAGAGTGAGCTTTTTTCCATCATTGCCTTGATAATGAGGAATGTGTTCCTGCATCTATTTGTCCACACACACCCACATACATGTGATGAACAAATTTTCTTGTTCCTTTTTGAGCTTCTTTTGAAAAATCATTAGGCTTGATTTATGTTCTTAACGTAGTAAGCCCTTCTTCTTGTGGCTATACGTATCTATTCACTAGCCCCAGGGGTGCCCCCCTGAGTACATTCAAAGTGCAAAACAGTACCACAAAGGTTAACCTTTTTAACCTTTTTAATATATACCAGGGCCCCATAGGCTGCATTGCAAGTGTTATGATTAGAGATGGCCATGAACAGTAATACGAACAAAAAAAAGCCACGAACAGCCCAATCCGCTGTTCACGAACAAGCTGTTCATGAGGCCCCATTCTAAATGAACAGGAGGTCCTTGCAAGCCTCATTTGTTGCAGTTTGTTGCTGCTCATCAAGCCAGACAGTCTGGCACCTGCAATGAATTCCCTTGGCAACTTAGGCAGGGATTGTCTGAACTCCTGCTGTTGCCCTGGAAATCCCAATCTAAGCCCAATTTAGCTTGCTGGCAGGTCTTCCTTTCAAGTGTGGAGCTCCAAATTTGTTACAAGGGAGCAAAGACCAGGGGGGAGGGGGCTCCCAGCTCTGACTTTGCAGACAGTGGAGAGACAGTTGCTGTTGGCATTTTGCATTGGAGCTTGAATTTTCTTTGTGTGTGGTGGGATAGGGATCTGGGCCAAGCTATTATTTATTTTTGGTACCTTTCCTGCTGCCTGCTTGTTCTACCAAGGGGCAGTGGTTCTTTTGGGGATTTGGACACAATAAGCTCTCAGATGTTGAGGGAAGAAAGTTTATTACACACGTAAAACAGTATAAAGAAAGTCAGTGCTCAGTGAGATAATATACAAAATACAAGACAAACCGCCTATAGACTAGGAAGAACAACAAAAGAGAAGAGAAAGATAGCACCCATGCTTCCATGCTCTTGTACAATTTCTGGGAGCCCGCTGCCAGTAAAGAGTGAACTCCTGCTGGCTCGATATTGCACAGCACTCTCTGCAGTGAAGCCCATGCCGAGGCTCTGATTCTTGTTGGCTCTGCCTCAGATTTATATACATGAAAGTGTCCATAGGCTCACCTAGTCCTGTCACCCTCCCTAACAAAGGCTGATTAAAGGGAAGGATGATTGATCAGAGGACCAATTCTAAGGAATGCAGTCAGTGTCAAGCTGGCCTTGGTGATTTAAGCTTAACTGATAAGGCCAAGCACCTGGCACTTATCCAAGGCCTGATTGCCTAGTCCTTCCCTAATCAAGATATACACTTTTTGAGGTCAGAGCTTACCTCAGCAAGAATCAGCACCAGCTGGCAAGAGCCTGCATCAGCAAAAATCAGCATCAGGCACATCCTAGGAGGCACATACAGGCCAAAGATAGCTCTCTTTAGGCAAGATGGATGGACTATAGGACCACTATCTCCTCAGAATACACCCTTCTTCCGCAATTTCCACTACACTGCTCAGGTAAGGTTTCTGGGAGTGATGCGGTAGGGATCTACAGGTTCTTCTAAGATAAATAAGTCATCTGCAAATGCTTGCAGCTTATGTTTATGGCCTTTGACCAATGCTCCTTTAATTGTGGGATCTTTTCTAATGGCTCTTGTCAATACTTCCAGCATAAGAATAAATATTAATGGTGAGAGAGGACAGCCCTGTCTTGTCCCTTTTTCTATCCATATAGCATCTGTTAAATCATCATTGATAACTATTTTTTGATTCTTTTATATAGCTTCAATAGCTTTTATAAATCCCGTTCCAAAGTCCATTTCTTTCATCTGTTCAATAAAGAATTACCAATTGACATTATCAAAAGCTTTTTCAACATCCAAAAATACCATAGCCATGAGACTGATGGGGTGGATAAATATCCAAGGGGAGACAGGACTCCGGGTACTAGGAGATTAATGTGGGGTAGGTTTCCATGATAGAGATGTTTTATCTGCAAGGGATAAACATTTTGAATAAGCAACATGAATAGCGTCATTTGGATTATGGTTGATTATGTGCCATCAAGTCACTTACAACTTATGCCAACACTATGAACTAACGACCTCCAAAACATTCTATTATTAATATCCTTGCTCAGATTTTGCAAACTGGAGGCTGTGGCTTCCTTTACCAAGTCTAGCCATCTTATTTTGGGTTTTCCTCTTTTACCACTGCCTTATATACTACTATCCTACTGCCTATTATCCTATCTTTTCCTACTGCCTTCTTTCCTACTATTATTGTATGATAGATCAAGCTGGATAGCCATATTATTCTGTAGCAATAGAAAAGAGCAAGAGTCTAGTAGCACCTATAAGACTAACAAAAACAGTGGTAGGATATGAGCTTTCTTGAGTCACAGATCACTTCTTCATATACACCTAGAACATGAGTAGACATGGGCATGAACCAGAAAAAAAACAAACCATGGGGTTCATGGTTCGTGGGGTTTCCATAAACCACGAACTGGCACGGAACTGACGCAGTTACGAACCGGTTCATGGGGTTTATATGCCCCTTTCTGGCAGGGAAAGGGGCATTTAATCATTTAAAGGGCCCTTTCCTGTCACTTGAAAGAGGTAGGACCCTTTAAACTATCAGCTGGCAGGCAGCAGGGGGGATCCCCCGCTCGCTGACTGTCAGCTGATAGTTTAAAGGGACCTGTTGCTTGCAAGCAGCAGGGCCCTTTAAACGGTCCAACCACCAGCCCCCAGCCCCCCAGCCCCAGCCCCTCATCCCCCCCAAGCCCCATTCCCCCCACTTACCTTCCCTTGGATGCTGGGGTGGTGGAGGCCTCCTTTGCTGCCCGCGCAGGGCAGCAGAGGAGGCCAAAAAGACCCCCCTCCGCTACCTGCCAGCTGATAGTTTAAAGGGACCTGCCACTTGCAAGTGGCAGGAAAAGTTTAAATGGCCATTTCCCCTGGGGAAATGGCCATTTAAACTGGCCCTTTAATATGAACCAAACAACCCAGTAGTCCAGTTCGTGGAAGTTTGTGGAAACCAGCTTCCACAAACCCTGGTTTGCGACCCCCGAACCGGGCTGGTTCGTGGGTTTTTTAGGTTCATACTTAGGTTCATGCCCATCTCTAAACATGAGTCCATCTGTCCTTATATCTTCGAGAGTGAATGATTACAGAAGCTGAATGACAATAGTCAGTGAATGACAATAACAGGTGTGCGCTCCAGTGGGCCTGGCTCAGATTGAACTGCCTGTGCAGCTGCAGGAGGTGTTTGAGTCAGCTGCAGGGCTAGGGGTTGCTGCCCAGGGTTGGGCATCTTCTTCTACAATATACAAAGAGGAAATTAATTCATGCCATCCAAAGAGGCTAAAGACATCCCAGGCAGCAGACAGGGTGGGAATAACAGAAAAGTGGCCTTCTCTACTCAATGCCAGCATTCAGATTACTTACATGGGACTCAGTTTTTGTGTCAGTGTACTTGGTTTATTCTGAGTTGAGAAAGATATTTGATCCCTGCTCTATAACTGATACAATTGCTGTTTTGACTGCCCAAGATTTGCTGGTGTGGGTTGGGGGATTAGGTCTAGCAGAACATAAAAATGTGTGCTGTACCATTCCAATAAAAAGGAGAGGAAGTATTCAGTGGTACATAAGATATATTGTTATTTGTGAGCTGGCTGGACTATTGCCCTAGTACTATTGTCTGCTAATAATATAGATGCTTAGAATGAATGGTCAGTGAAAAAGAGCAAAACAACCCTACACACAACATCATTTCTACAGTAAATGGAACCGAAGGGTCCCGAGACAATTTCAAAATTTGCCAATGTTGATCTCTATCTCCCTATCAAGTGCCAAGCTATGCAAAGATTCATATGGGGATTTGAATTATCTTCGATTATTTTATCTATTATGGTGATTCCCAATCACAGTGCATAGCCGTAAGGGCCAAAGGGTTGCATCTAGTTTCCCCAGCTTTCAGATCATTAATCATTGTCAGTTGCTGGTAACTCATTTTCCAAGTGCTTGGAGACCTAATTCAGATCAGCACCATGGTTCAGCGAGGAGAAGATACTTTAGACTCTTTCAGAGCCATTTTACTGATTGTCATGAGTAGGTACACCCTCTGGTCCCCGTCCTGGGTGCTGCTAACCCTACCCTGGGTTCTAAGCACCCTCTTAGATGGATAAACCTCACCTGTTTCACATGAGACCCCCCCCCCCCCCGGTCTCTAGGTTTCTAGTCTGGAGGATCTTGCACACAACAGTCAGACACTCGAGACACAGACAAAATAGTTATTTATTAGGTCAAGAGAGGGTTTAGAAAAACAACAGAGGCCACTCTCAAGACAAGAGCAATGGCAAGAAAAAATAAAATTAGTCTAACTTCGCCTAAAAACATCTAGACAAGTGATTACTAAACCAGCGTGCTCTCCATGGTTCGGCTTTGCTTGCTTGCCTTTTTCTCACCCACACCAGCCTTTATTTTAGCCAGGAGGAGGAGCCACCTAATCTAAGCACAACATCAGGTGCATTCAATTAGCTGAACTATTCGCTGTTCTAGACACTGATCCAAAATATCTCTGAGGGGCACTCCTTTCCCCATTGGGTGGCTTCATGTGTTCAAACTTCCCCTCTGAACCATGGTCCCCATCTTTCTTAGGCATTTGCATGCATTGGACATGTGTGTTTCCAAAAGCTGATGTATGCATGGATGGTCTGAAAGTGGGGTCAGGGAACTCAGACTAAAGTCCTGAACATTTATAATGTCTATTAGCAACAAAGCCCATTGTGGGGAAAAATACAATGGACAAAATACAAAGGGGAGGGCGGGCGGGCAGGCATTTGCTCCTCCTCCATTATCAATTACAGCTGGTGAAGGAGGGGGGTGGGCATTGTCATCTGCTCCATGCCTGATCTGCCTGATCTTTGCCATGTGAAGGGGTGATGGGCTCTGAGCCTGATCCCAGCTGGGTGAAGGGGGTGGGGGGTGGGCATTGCCATCTGCTCCCCATTGGGTGAACGGAGGAACTGGCATTACCTCCTGCTCTGTGCCTGATCCTGACAGGTGAAGGTGGGTGGCGGGCTTTACTACCTGCTCTGCTCCTGCTCCCAGCTGGGTGAAGGGGGTGCAGGCATTGCCACCTTCTCTGCTCCTGATGCTGGCAGGTTGAAAGGGGGGGCAGGCATTGCTACATGCTTGGCTCCAGACTCCAGCAGGGTGAAGACAGGGTGGGCATTGCTGCCTGCTCAGTGGCTAAATCTGGTAGGTTGAAGAAAGCAGGCATTGCCCCCTGCTCTGCTCCTTATCCCAGCTGGGTGAAGGGGAAAAGGGCATTGCCTCCTGCTCTACGCCTGATCCCAGCCAGGTGAAGGTGCGAAGTGGGCATTGCCACCTGCTCCGCTGCTAATACCAGCTGGGTTAAGGCAGGAGCGGGCATTGCCACCTGTTCCACTCCTAATACCAGCTGGGTTAAGGTGGAGGATGGTTATTGCCACCTGCTCCGTTCCTAATACCAGATGGGTTAAGGCGGGAGGGGGCATTGTCACCTGCTCCACTCCTGATC
This sequence comes from Eublepharis macularius, assembly GCF_028583425.1. Classification (NCBI taxonomy): domain Eukaryota; kingdom Metazoa; phylum Chordata; class Lepidosauria; order Squamata; family Eublepharidae; genus Eublepharis; species Eublepharis macularius. Next base: position 125,553,132 of record NC_072792.1, read on the forward strand.
CCAGCTGGGTTAAGGTGGGGGGGTTGGCATTGCCACTTGCTCCACTGCTAATAACTGCTGGCTTAAGGCAGTGGGTGGGCAAAGCCACCTGCTCTGCTTCTGATCCCAGCTGGGTGAAGGGGGGGCACTGCCGCCTTCTCTGCTCCTATAACAGCTTTGTTAAGGTGGGAGGGAAAATTCCACTTCCTTAGCTCCTAATACCAGCTGGGTTAAGGCAGAAGGTTGGCATTGCCATCTGTTCTACTCCTAATACCAGCTGAGTTAAGGTGGGGATGGGCATTGCCATCTGCTCTGCTCCTAATAAGAGCTGGTTTAAGACAGGGGGCACGCATTGCCACCTTCTCCGCTCCTAATACCAACTTTGTTAATGCAGGGTGATGCCATTGCCACCTGCTCCACTCCTGATCCAAAATGGGTGATAGCGGGGGGTGGGCATTGCCACCTGCTCCACCACTAATACCAGCTGGGTTAAGGTGGAGGATGGGCATTGCCACGTGCTCTGCTACTAATAAGAACTGGTTTAAGGCAGGGGGCATGCATTGCCACCTGCTCCACTCTTGATCCCAGCTGCTGAAGGGGAGTTAGGCATTGCCACCTGCTCTGCTCCTAATACCAAATGGGTTACAGTGGGGGTGGGCATTGCCATGTGCTCTGCTTCTAATACCATCTTGGTTAAGTTGTGGGGTGGGCATTGCCAACTGCTCTGCTCCTGATCCTAACTGACTCAAAGGGCATTGCCACCTGTTCCGCTGCTGATACCAGCTGGGTTAGGCATTGCCACCTGCTCTGCTCCTAATACCAGCTGAGTTAAGGCAGAGAGAGGGCATTTCCACCTGCTCCGCTTCTAATACCAACTGGGTTAAGGTGGGGAGTGGGCCTTGCCACCTTCTCCGCTCTGAACACCTGCTGGGTTAAGGCAGGGAGAGTGCATTGCCACCTGGGTTAAGGCAGGGGGTGGGCCTTGCCACCTGCTCCGCTCCTAATACTAACTGTGTTAAAGCGGGGCAAGGCCATTGCCACCTTCTCTGCTCCTAATACCAGCTGGGTTAAGGTGGGGATGGGCATTGCCATCTGCTCCACTCCTAATAAGAGCTGGTTTAAGGCAGGGGGCATGCATTGCCCCCTGCTCCACTCTTGATCCCAGCTGCTGAAGGGGAGGTGGGCATTGCCACCTTCTCCACTCCTAATACCAACTGGGTTAAGGCAGGAGTGGGCATTTCCACCTGCACTGCTTCTAATACCAGCTTGGTTAAGTTGCAGGGTGGGCGTTGCCAACTGCTCTGCTCCTGATCCCAACTGATTCAAAGGAGAGCGGGCATTGCCACCCGCTCCGCTGCTGATACCAGCTGTGTTAGGCATTGCCACCTGCTCTGTTTCTAATACCAGCTGGGTTAAGGCGGGGAGAGGGCATGGCCACCTGCTCCGCTTCTAATACCAACTGGGTTAAGGTGGGGGGTGGGCCTTGCCACCTGCTCCACTCCTAATACCAGCTGGGTTAAGGCAGGGTGAGGCCATTGTCACCTGCTCCACTCCTAATACCTGCTGGGTGAAGGCGGAAGGCGGGCATTGTCACCTGCTCCCATCCTGATCCTGGCCTGGGCTTCCCACTGTGGCATATTTTCTGGAGGGACATGGTGCCTTGCCTAGGCTTCCCTCCATGGCAGCGCCCTCTGGTGGCACACCAGGATATAAAGTGAGTTGTCTGAAATATGCTTACTCAATTATATAGTAAGATTAGGAGTGTTCGTCCTGAAATTCCCATACTGAATATATACCTAAGAAATGCTTTTTTTTGGATCATTCTGTATATTTAGGAAGGAAATAAACAAAATTATGGAACTAGAATTATGGAGGAGGGAAATTTACTTGGAATAGGAGATCTTTCTGGGGATCTGGAGAAGGAGTTTTTGGAGCACAAAAAATCAAATTTGCAAGGAACAAAGTGCTCCCTCTCACCTAAGGGCTCCCCCAGTTTAAAAGGATTGGACAAAGGGCTCTGATTTTACACCTGAACAAAGGGGCTCCCAGTCATCCTGGTCTCCATTGTTTCTTATGGAGGAAAATACCACACTCACTCCAGGACAAGGATGCCAACAATATCCAAACATAACCAATGTCAAACCTAAGAACCCATACAGAACAAGTCAGTCCAGAGAATACACATAAAACAAATGTCAATCTAAAGAATCCAGACAGAGCCAAGTTTGCCATACATGCCTAGCAAAATAGGAGATTCTAAGGAGGCACTTTGTTCACGGTTCTGTATATTCAGACCCTTTTGTCCAATTCTCTTCCAACTTATACATAGATCCCTGCAAATGTGAGTATAATTTACTTTAAAACACTTGCTCCAGACCTGCAGAAAGATCCTCTATTCCCCCATAGGAAACAACAGACTCCAACATCCAGAATTCTGGGGAAATAAATAAATAAACCTAAACCCATACCAAGATACCTGAAAGTTCAGCATTATGTTATCAGTACTCTACCAAAAAGCAGAATCTGAATTTTATTGAATAATGCAAATAAATAGTTTGGCCCTAAGATGGCATATGTGAGTGAGAGAAAGGTTAGTTTTGTCTCTTTCTGTTTGCGTTAGTGTTCAATATTTTCACAAAGCATTTTTTAAAGGTGTCTTACTTTTTCACTAAAGATTAGCCCCCTTGTATATAACTTCTGTGTCTCTAGTATCAAACACAGACAGAAATCTCCAAACGAGTTGCAGCATATAACTCCTGAAAAGGAAATAGCTATGGATCAGTGCATGCAGGCCAGTTAGTATATTTAATCTTGGTAGAATTGCTGTTATTTTTCTAGCTCAGACCTTTTGTCATATAAAAAGATAGATTCTGGCATGATTTTGTAGAACTGATGTGTGTGTTTTTTTTAAAAAAATCTTCCTCTCCCACTTATTTTGGTGAACTGATACTTGAAAGTTACTACTTCATTGATCAGAAACTCTGAGAAATTACTGACCCCTAAGTGGCATCGTTTTCAGTAACTGCCTTTTTCGAGACTTCCGCAGAGAACATGGTCCGGGAAAGAAAAATGGTCAATGTGGCAAGCTTAAATCCAGTGGCACTCTTAAATGTTCTGAGCCCATAACCTAAACCAAAGCCTATAAGATTATTGTTTTAAAAATTTGAATGTATCCACTTCAGCATTAATCAGATAACTGCTTTGAATTCACAACGGTAACACTTGAGAATGAATGACGTTCTTTAAGGATGCATTTACATTTATCTGACCAAATTCATGCAGACTCAGCCATCTGCAGAGGAGCTTGGCTCAGCTGCACTTTATCTTTCATTCTCTTTTATTTTTTTTCCCCAGTGCAAAAGAATAGGGATGGCAGGAGAAGAATATATAAGGGATCCCCACTGAGATTCAGCTCTATAAATTATGTATTATGCAGACACTACTCTGCTGCTGATTCTATCTGATCCCCAATTCTCAATCCCTTGTTTTTGCTTCTATAAATAGCCATGCCCAGATTTTCAGCTGTAAAGTGATGAAGACAAAACCAAAAACACTTTTTGCTTAATAACTTGTGCTAGCAAGATTTTTTTTTTTATACTGTCATGTCCTCAGGGCTCATGAATACAAACAATGATGTATGGCTGATAAGATGGGGAAAATGAGGGAATAACTGCTTATTTTTTTAAAGCTTTATTTTTTTCAAACAATTGTTTTGAACCTAATCAGTTGTATTTTATGTCAATTCACAGTTTTTAAAAATAACACATCCTGTCTTTTCCCCCCTAGACCCCAATGCTTTGGCTGGACAGACCGGACCGGACCATGCTCTTATAGGAGGCATAGTGGCTGTAGTTGTCTTTGTCACGCTATGTTCTATAATTCTGCTTGGTCGATATCTGGCAAGACATAAAGGTAGGCTAGATTTAATCGAAGTGCAGTCACCTTTTACAGCAATACTTCCTAGTGATTAGCTTTTGCCTGCCACACTTTTTCTCTTTCCTTCACCCCAGGAAAACTCAGCTCAGATGATGTAGCCTCAGGTTTTTAGCAAGGTCCTGGATTTTACCCAATTTTACAGTTGGATTAACTGTGGCAAAATAATGTCTAGCAATTTGCCCAAGGTCATGCAGGGAATCAGTGACTCAGGGAATCAGACAGTTGGGTTACTATGCTATGCCACGCAGCAGACCTAGATGGCTTTTTTAGTTTAACACGTTTGTTAGTTCATTATTCTGTTTTTGTATAAAGGCAGATGAGCAGAGGAAAAACAGATATAAACCGTTGGTTAAAGGTCACAATAGGAAAAATACTGAGGATTAAATTCTAGTTTTGTTCAAATTTGGGTTAAAAAAACTTGCCAGACAAGCAGATGGAATGGGTGAAGTCCAGACTATTTAAAATGATGTGTTAAAGTTTTATCACCAAGAAGGAATGCTACCAAAGTTCCTCTCATCCAAATTTCCGCCTGAATTTTGGAGTTCCAACTTTTATATCTGAAGCTGAATTAATGTATTTGAAAGTTTCCATTGTTCTGTATTTTCCCCCTAACATTTTGTTCAGAGGCCTATATGTAACATTTTGCAACAACTTTTACTCCCATCAGCAGTTTTATGTCCTTTCTCTTTTATTTATTTATTTATTTTATTATTTATTTGATTTGATTTATACCCCATCCTCCCCACAAATGGGTTCTGGGCAGCTAACAACATTTATAAAACACAGTGAATTAATCACAAAACCATAAAATCAATAATAATCTTTAAAAAGTCATTAAAGTAGTCCAGGCGCAGGCTATTTAAATAAATATTTGGGAGTAGAGATGGGCACGAACCGCATTACGAACTTCAAAAACCCATGAAATTGGCGATCGCGCGATCACAATCCGGCGGTTTGTGATTGTCCACGGCAAACGAACCAGCGTTTGGAAGAGGCCTGGTTCAGTGCGTTTAGCCGTGGTTCGGGAAGCCAGACAGTCAGGCGCCATCAATCAATTCCCTTGCTAACGGAGCCGGGGGAATGCCTGAACTCTGTCTGCACTCCTTCTGTCGCCCTGTAAACCTGAATGGAAGCCCAGCTTACCTTGATCAGCAGGGCTTCAACCATGGAGCTGCAAAGTGGGTACAAGTTGGAAGAAGACACCCGGAGGGGGGAGGGGGGTGTTCTTTAACCATTGGCACTCCAATCTCATCCCTGCAAACCCTGATAGGCAGCTCTGATGGCCAAACTCCTGCATTTCTCAATGAGTCCTCAGCTTATAAATAGCAGTGGGCTCCCAGGCTGGGTTTCACTTTCAGCTAGCAGTGGAGTGTGACAGAGCTGCTGCTTGCTACTTGCTAGCCTTTGAGGAGAGAGAGACAGTATAATTGAGCTTGGATTTTGGGGATAGGCATCTATCTCCTCTGGTTCCAGGGCTGCTGCCTGGCTCTGGGGCCAAGCTCAGTGGGCACCTCAGCTGAGGGCTCACATTGATTATTGATCAGTGCCTGATCGGGCCAGGTCTGTGGGAGTGGTGGGCTAGGGCTCTAGTCCCTCCTTCCCTCTGGTGCCAGGGCTGCTGCCAGGCCCTGGGGCCAAGCTCGGTGGGCACCTCGGCTGAGGGCTCCCATTAGTGCTTGATCTGGTCAGGATTGTGGCTGAGGGTTCACATTACTGCCACAGACCTGTGCAGATCTGTACAGGTCTGTGGGAGTGGTGGGCTAGGGCTCTAGTCCCTCCCTCCCTCTAGTGCCAGGGCTGCTGCCAGGCCCTGGGGCCAAGCTCGGTGGGCACCTCAACTGAGGATTCACATTAGTGCCTGATCTGGTCAGGATTGTGGGAGTGGTGGGCTAGGGCTCTAGTCCCTCCCTCCCTCTGGTGCCAGGACTGCTGCCAGGCCCTGGGGCCAAGCTTGGTGGGCACCTTTGCTGAGGGCTCACATTAATGCCTGATCTGGTCAGGATTGTGGGAGTGGTGGGCTAGGGCTCTAGTCCCTCCATCCCTCTGGTGCCAGGGCTGCTGCCAGGCCCTGGGGCCAAGCTCAGTGGGCACCTCGGCTGAGGGTTCACAGTGTCATCTCCTTTCTTCTCTTCAATTGTTGGTTGCTGGCACTATGAGGCTTCGGGTGGGGGACAAGAGTGGTCGTGGGGGGAAGTGCAGAGATTGTCCCGGTTGCAGCACGGGAAGCAGTGCTGTGCAGGACTCTGGAGCAGCAGAGACTCCTGCTCCCCAAAAATCACCAGTTGCAGCTGTGGAGGAGGCCAAAGAGCTCTTGCTGGTGGCAGTAGAGGAACTCCTGAAAATTTTGGGGGAGGAAGAGGCCAAGGGATCCTTGGAGGAATGGTTGGGGTTCGAGGAAACATCCAGCTCATCCCCATCCCAAACTACCAGTGGTGCTGTCCCTGCATACAGTCCACCCATCACTCTGCCTTCCATTGCCAGCTCCATGTCACAGCCAGCAGCAACCCTTCATCCTCCCTTCCCTGGAACCGTTAGTGGGCCATGTTTCAACCTCAATGTTTGGAGGCACTTTTAGTCTCTTCCTGCTGACCCCTGCGTGGTGCAGTGCTGTGTGTGTGAGGGCCTGGTGTGCAGGGGCAATGACCCGAAGTACCTGTCATCAACGGCCCTGACTCAGCACCTGAAGAGGCACCACCCGAGCCTGTGGTCTCCGTCCTCAGCCAGCGAAACATCCATCGGGGGGAGACCAAGGGCCACCAGCTCGTCTGATCCGGGATCGATAGGAGGGTCTCTGGAATGCACCCCAAGCAAGAAGGCTTGCCCTGAGGGTGCAGCTGGTGGGAGCAGAAGGGTCAGGCAGGCCGCCCTGGGGGAAGTTCCATTGGGGTCGGGGGTGGTACCACTGAAAAGGGTGAGGTCAAGGGCTCAGGAGGCGGGCATTTGTGTGGTGGCAGAGCGGTCCAGAGATAGGGGATAGGGGGATAGAGATTTCCAGAGATAGGGGGCAGGAGAGAAGGAACTGGGCAGCGGCGAGGGGCAGGTGGTGGAGGAGGGGGAGAGGGAGGAGGTGGGAAGAGAGTCACACCAGAAAAGAGCCACCCCAATAGCCACATTCGATCTCTGGGCCTCGTCGGTGGGCTGCGTGGTTGGCCACTGCACAGCGGGCGCGTCCCTCTCAGTGGAGGACTCAGCGGGGCCATGGTGCACGAGTACCTTTCTGAGCCCACCGACCCCCCCCCATGCCAACCCATTGCAGTGTTGAGCGAAGAAATCTGACCGATGGCCAGACCTGTCCATCATCGCTACCAACATCCTGTCCTGCCCTCCCACCAGCGTGCAGAGCAAGAGGGTGTTCTCCCACCTGGGAGACCTCCTCCGTCCCCACTGTGCGCGTCTGCACCCAGACCTGGTGGACATGTTGACCTTCATCAAGGTGAACCTCAACCTACTGTGGCACCCTCCCCTGGACCTGGACCTACCCAGGCTCTGAGCCACCCTGGGGTTGTAGCTGGCCCAGCTCGTCCACAGCGGGCTGAAACCTCCCTCAGTTCTTGAGGCTGCTTCCATGGCTGGTGGCCCTTTGCCCTCCTCTCCCAGACAAGTTTCCATTCCCTCTTTCAACCTCTCCCTCTCCGGATGCTGCCCAAATGACCCCTCCCCACAATGTGTCCTGCCCATCCCATCCTTCTTGTGAAAGCAGGAAGGTGGGTGTTTTCTGATGCTCCCTTTTTGGGCACGTAGGGTAGCTCTGGAGCTGTGGCACATATGGTTGCACAGCACGGAACCCACTATCCTAGGCTCCTAATGAGCATGGTGGGAATGGACCCCTCGACTCATCTCCTGTCCATGAAGGCGGAGAGGTGAGTGATGTTGGCAACTGCGACACAGGAGGGGCGGACAAGCCTCTGCCACAGCAGCCTGTGCAATTCGACACGGTGGCTGTTTGGGGCCTCCTGGTTGTCCTCTCCCAGACAAGTTCCCGTTCCCTCTTCACATCTCTTTCTCTCTGGATCTGCTCAGATGCCTCCCAACCTCTCCTGTCTTTCCCATCCCGTCCTTTCCACGAAGGCAGGAAGGTGTGGTGCTGCCAGATGCTGCTGCTTTTGGCCATGAGGAACAGCTCTGCTGCTGTTGCCGATGTGAGAGTGGCACCGCACGGTACCCCCATCCATGGCACCTGGTGTCCCCTCTGAGCAGGGGGAATGGGTCCCTCCCACCCTTTCTATGAGGGCAGGAAGGTGGGTGCTATCTGCTGCCGCTGCTTTGGTCCCCGAGGGGCAGCTCAGACACATTTGCTGAGCTGACAGGTTTGAGCAGCACAGTGCATCCCTATCCATGCGCACCTGCTGTCCTCTCTGTGCATGGGGGGAATGGGACCCACAACCAATCACTTGTCCTTTCCGCGAAGGCAGGAAGGTGGTAGAGGTCTGCCGCTGCTGCTTTTGGACATGAGGGGCAGCTCAGGAGCTGTTGCTAGTGTTAGTGTGGCACCGCACGATACCCCCCCCCTTTCCGTGGGCACCTGCTGCCCCTGCTGAGCAGGGGGGAATGGGTCCCTTGCCCTCACACCCTTTCCATGAAGACTGTACGGTGGGTGCTCTATGATGCTTTGGCTTTGGGCCACAAGGGACAGATCAACTACTGTTGCACATAAAATTGTACGTCATGGTGGCCCCTGCCAACAGCAGTGGCTGTCCCCTCTGGGCAGGGGTGAATGGGTAATGCCGCTACGACCAATCATGTCCTTTCCGCGAAGGCAGGAAGGTGTGGTGCAGTGAGCTGATGCCGCTTTCTGCCACGAGGAGCAGGTCTGCTGCTGTTGCTGGTGTTAGCATGGCACTGCATGGTACCCCCCCTTTCCATGGGCACCTGCTGCCCCCTCTGAGCAAGGGGGAATGCGTCCCTCGCCCTCACACCCTTTCCGTGAAGGCCAAACGATGGGTGCTGTACAATGATTCAACTTTTGGCCATGAGGGACAGATCAACTGCTGTTGCACATAAAATTGCACAGCACGGTGACCCCTACCAACAGCAGCAGAGGTCCCCTCTGGGCAGGGGTGAATGAGTAATGCTGTCACGACCAGTCACGTCCTTTCTGCGAAGGTAGGAAGATGAGTGATGCTGGCAACAGCCTCCACTGTGACACAGGGGGAGCGGACAAGCCTCTGCCACAGCTGTCTGTGGTCTCCTTCAGGGTGGATGTGGGGTCCCTCCATCCTGTTCCCGCTGTGCAGTGCAGCCAGGAAGCCTCCGGCTCGGCCCTCCTCTCCCACACAAGTACACGGTCCCTCTTCTCACCTCGCCCTCTCCAGAACACTCAGTCCCTTCCCAACGACCTTTCCGGTCCTGTCCTATTCCATCCTTTCCACAAAGGCAAGAAGGTGGTTGATGCTGCCTGCTGCCGCAGAGTTCCTCAGTGGGATCCTCGGAGGAGGCCTAACAGCTGTTGGGATCTTCTGACTTCATGGACCCTCTTTCGACCTGTCCCTCTCTGGAGCACTCCGACCCCTCCAAATGACATCTCTCTCTCCTGTACTTTCAGCGAAGGCAGGAAGATGGGTGCTGTTGGCTGCTGCCACAGATTAGCTCAGTGGGAGCTTTGGAGGAGGCTTCACGGCTGTTGGTGGATCTTCCCACTTCCCCTCCAAATGACATCTCCTCTCCCTCCTGTCCTTTCCAACAAGGCAGGAAGGTGGGTGCTGTCGGCTGCTGCCACACTGTTCCTCAGTGGGACCCTCGGGTGAAGACCCGTGGTTGCTGGGGGATCAGGCCCCCGTCCGAATGACATGTCCTCTCCATCCCATGCTGGGAATGCCAGCACGCTCCTCTTTGGCCTGGCAGGTGGGCACATGGGGGTGTCTCCGGCGAGCAGCCAGACCCCCGCCCCCTAAAGGGGAGGTGGCTCGTTGCCACCTCCCCATGCCCACTAGGCCCGGTGGCCACCGTCATCACCCTCCTTCCAGCCTGTGCCAGGATTACCAGCACACTCCACTTTGCAGGGGGATCTTCCCACTTACCCCTCCAAACGATATCTCCTCTCACTCCCATCCTTTCTGGCAAGGCAGGAAGGTAGGTACTGTTGGCTACCACCACAGAGTAGCTCAGTGGGAGCTTCGGAGGAGGCTTCATGGCTGTTGGTGGATCTTCCCACTTCCCCTCCAAATGACATCTCCTCTCCCTCCCATCCTTTCTGGCAAGGCAGGAAGGTGGGTGCTGTTGGCTGCCGCCGCACTGTTCCTCAGTGGGTCCCTCGGGACCTTTCCCACCCACACCGGGAATACCAGCACGCTCCTCTTTGGCCTGGCAGGTGGGCACATGGGGGTGCTGCCAGTGAGTGGCCAGACCCCCTGCCCCCTAAAGGGAGGTGGCTCATCGCTGCCTCTTCGTGCCTGCCAGGCCCGGCGGACACCGTCAGAACTCACCTTCTGTACACTAGGCCAATGTCAACCGGTGGCTCTAATTGTATCGAGTGGGAGTTTCCTGGGGGCCTTGGATTGGAGAGGGTATAACTCCAAGATCCGTTTTGCAATCTTGTCCAATGTATTGTCGAAGGCTTTCACGGCCGCAGAACGATGGTTGTTGTGGGTTTTCCGGGCTGTATTGCCGTGGTCTTGGCATTGTAGTTCCTGACGTTTCGCCAGCAGCTGTGGCTGGCATCTTCAGAGGTGTAGCACCAAAAGACAGAGATCTCTCAGTGTCACAGTGTGGAAAAGGTGTTGGCAGGTCATTTATATCTACTCAGGAGGGGTGGGGTTGAGCTGAGTCATCCTGTAAGAGTTTCCCAGGGTGTGGAATGCTAATGGCGGGAGGCTTCACTGTATCCTGAGGAGGTTCTTTTGCATATGGATTGGTGCTTGATGTGCTAATCTTCTCCCCGCAGGGCTATTGTCGGGTGTAGAATGTTTTGTTAGCCTGGTGTTTTTCAGAACTGGAAACCATGCTCTGTTCATTCTTAAGGTTTCTTCTTTCCTGTTGAAGTTTTGCTTATGCTTGTGAATTTCAATGGCTTCCCTGTGCAGTCTGACAAATTAGTTGGAAGTGTTGTCCAGTATTTTGGTGTCCTGGAATAAGATACTGTGCCCTGTTTGTGTTAGGCTATGTTCAGCCACTGCTTGTGAATTTCAATGGCTTCCCTGTGCAGTCTGACAAAGTTTGAATCATCTCAACAACATCCACCTGAACATACAATTCACAATGGAGAAAGAAATCGAGGGAAAACTCCCATTCCTGGATACCTTGGTCATCCGCAAAGCAAACTTTCAGTTAGGTCACAAGCTCTACAGGAAACCAACTCACACTGATCGGTACTTACACAAAAACTCCAATCACCACCCCTGACAGGAAAGAGGCATAATGAAAACATTAGTGGATCGTGCAAGACGGATATGTGAGCCGCACTTTCTCAATGAGGTAATTAATCATCTAAACCACGCACTTCAGGCAAATGGCTACTCCAGAAATGAAATCTGAAGAGCAATCAAACCCAGGATGAATCAAACAACCAAGGAAAAACAGTCTCCTACAGGAAAAGTGTTTTTGCCATATATCAAAGGAATTACTGATCAGATGGGAAAGCTTATGAAAAAGCATAACCTTCAAGCAGTATTCAGACCCACCCAAAAAATACAACAGATGCTACGATCAGCAAAAGACAGTAGAGACCCCCTCACCTCTGCAGGAGTATACCGTATACCCTGCAGCTGTGGACAAGTGTACATCGGGATCACAAATCGTAGCATCCAGACAAGAATAAAAGAACATGAAAGACACTGCAGACTTGGACAACCTGAAAAATCAGCAGTGGCTGAACATAGCCTAACACAAACAGGGCACAGTATCTTATTCCAGGACACCAAAATACTGGACAACACTTCCAACTAATTTGTCAGACTGCACAGGGAAGCCATTGAAATTCACAAGCATAAGCAAAACTTCAACAGGAAAGAAGAAACCTTAAGAATGAACAGAGCATGGTTTCCAGTTCTGAAAAACACCAGGCTAACAAAACATTCTATCCCCAACAATAGCCCTGCAGAGAAGATTAGCACATCAAGTACCAATCCATATGCAAAAGAACCTGCTCAGGATACAGTGAAGCCTCCCGCCATTAGCATTCCACACCCTGGGAAACTCTTACAGGATGACTCAGCTCAACCCCACCCCTCCTGAGTAGATATAAATGACCTGCCAACACCTTTTCCACACTGTGACACTGAGAGATCTCTGTCTTTTGGTGCTACACCTCTGAAGATGCCAGCCACAGCTGCTGGCGAAACGTCAGGAACTACAATGCCAAGACCACGGCAATACAGCCCGGAAAACCCACAACAACCAATCTTGTCCAAACTTGGGTGATGGCTGTAGGAGAGCCTGCAAAACACTCCCCGGGACTATGGGCTTTCTAAGTGCCACGGGAGCCGTTCTGCGCCCCATGAACCGCGAACCGCGAACTGGTTCGGCAACGGAAAATGTTCATTGTGATTCGTGACCTCGGGATTGTTGTCGGCACTGAACCATGAACTGCAGAATCATTATATTTTTTTGGTTCGTGCCCATGTCTATTTGGGAGTCAGTATATGGGCATAGTAGATGGGCATAGTGGATGGCCTAGGGCAGCCCCAGAAAAAGTGGTGGTCTTAGATGGAAGAAGGGGGACATCCACTGGCACTCAGCCAAAGACCCAGCAGAACATCTCCATTTTACAGGCCCTGCAGAACTGTAACATGTCCCACAGGACCCAGATCTCCAGTAGGAGAGCATTCCACCAGGCCGGGGCCAGGGCAGAAAAAGCCCTGGCCCTGGTTGAGGCCAGACGGATGTCCTTTGGGCCAGGGGCCACCAGGAGTTTCTTGTCTGCTGAACGCAATGGACATATATTACCAGTGCTCAAATAAGCATTAGTACAAATCTGGGAAAAAAGCCCTGAATCATTATGTACTTATAAGTGTGACTGTATGAAGATTTTTGTGTGTGTGGTGTTTTACTGTTATGCACATGCATCAGTACATGCATCAGTAAAACATCATGCAATAAATGTCCTAATGAAGTATAGAATGCATTAATAACATTTTACATTGGAAATGTAGATACAGGTAAAATGCAAATATGCACTGAGTCAAACTGTGCGCCTTCCAATTCTGGAATTAATTTTACAGTTGTGTGCATTTAACTGGAATTTGAGAGATATAAAATATGGTTCATAGTGACATTCTGGGACAATGAAATGGGAGGGAGTCTGTTCATCCTTATCACTGTATAGGTTTTAACCTATAGTGGCAAAAATAATATATTTTATTGTATATTCAACAACACTCAACAACCCATAAACTGTTAATCAGATAGATATTGTTTTAAAGATGTCTGGTATTTTAAGAATAAGTAGCCACTTCTCATTTTCATCTGATCCAGAACATACATTTTTTTCTGGGGAAAGTGGTGGGAGAACTCTCATCCAGGGCAACTCCTGGGAGGAAGCGGCACGTCTCTAACTACATGTGCGGGACTGCACGATGACATCACTTCCAGAAAGTGACGTCATCACACAGGCCGTGGCTGCCTGGGAGTGCTCCTGTGCTCCATGGAGGGGGTCCAATTTGGCCCGGATGAGGCTAAGTTCAGCCTGGATTGGGCCAGAATCAGCCCAGAATGGGCTGCTCTGCCTTGGGAGAGCACTCCCCCACCTGGCAGTTGCCAGATCTGGGGCACTTCAGGCCAAAATTGGGCCAAAATGGGTTCAAAATGGCCTGGATAACCCTGAAACAGGCTGCTGTCACACGAGCAAGGACTCCCCCGCCTGGCAGTGGCCTGCTCCTAGCCATTTTGGGACCAATCCTGGCCATTTTAGGACCAATCCTGGCCATTTTGGGCCTGAATTGGGCCCAAAAATGCAGGAAGGGGCCCCAAATGGCCAGGATTGGGCTGCTACTGGGGGGGGGGAGTGTTCCACCACCCAGCAGAGACCCGGTCCTGGCCCGATCCTGGCTGTTTTGGGCCTGCAATGGGCCCCAATGGCCCCCAAAAGGCACGGATTGGGGCTAAAACGGCCTGGAACAGGCTGCTGCCAGGAGGATGAACCCTCCCCCACCTGGCAACGGCCTGATTCTGGCCCCGATCCGGGCCATTTCTGCCTCCATCCCGGCCGTTTCAGGCCCTAAATGGGCCCCAAATGACCAAAACGGCTCAGATCAGGGCTGAAATAGCCTGGAACCCTCCCCCTCCTGGCACTGGCCTGATCCTAGCCATTTCAGGCCCAATCTGGGCCATTTCAGCCCCAATTCTGGCTGTTTCGGGCCCTAAATGGGCCCCAAATGGCCAAAACGGCCTGGATTGGGGCCGAAATGGCCTGGAACAGGCCACTGCCAGGTGAGGGAACGCTCCCCCACCCGGCAGCAGCTCGATCCAGTCTGTTTTGGGCCCAATCCTGGCCCAAACAGGCCCTAAATGGCCCAAACAGGCCATTTTAAAAATATCCAAGTGACACCAGTCACATGGGTATCTTAAAGAGGTGCTGGAATGCTGTTCTGGGGAGTTCTGGTTCAACAAAAAGTCCTGCATTTGATCTAGGTTTGCAAAGAATGCTTGTTCAACTATCTTTTAATCTAATGAGTAAGCTTACAAAGAAAGGGAACAAGTAATTTGAGATCTCTAGTGAAAACTTAACAGTTGTGTTATATTCTTCTTTGAGAGGAAAACAAACATTGCCCAAGTTCCAAAATAAGCAACACTTTTCACTAAGTGAACATTAGCTGTTTCCAACATCACTGACTATTATGAACATTTTACTGCATGGACTGCACTAGCAGCTAACAAATAGAAAATGCCTACTGCGGTGCCAGGCTAACAGAACAAAACCAGGAGGTTGCAGAGGCACTGCAGGTGGATATGTTGGCACAAATATGTCAGGGCTGTGTTTCAGGTATCACAATATTCCCAGGGCAAGTTTCAATGACAGCAGTGGATTAACCTAACGTAACTATTGTAAAGCATAATTCAACCAATGTTAAGCACCTTTAAGTCTCTCAATAGAAAAAAGTTGCCTGCATTTAGTGTTCTTGCATTGAAATTAATTGGCATAAAATGCTAGCTTTGAAATTATAAGGTATATTACTTGGTTGAATTTGAGAGGCCAGAAATATTTCTGACTTTGTCAGAAAGCAGCAAAATAATTAGGAGTCTTTCCCCAGACATTTATTGTTAATGAATTTGTAGCAGCAACAAGTTCTAGGTGGCCTTTCTATGCTCGTGGTTTGTATTTGTAACCTTAAAGGGCTGTGGATCACAATTACTGATTTCCCAAACTGGAGGATCAGGCATACTGTTCATCCTATATCATTGTGCAACATTTACACTACACCTCATTAGGACCAATTAGTCCTCTGTAATAGAACCACATTTGAAAAAAAAGCACTCCAAGGTATCAAAACACTAACATTGTCTTGTTTCCCACAGGAACATATTTAACAAATGAAGCTAAAGGAGCTGAAGATGCACCTGATGCAGATACAGCCATTATCAATGCAGAAGGCAGCCAAGTCAACGCAGAAGAGAAGAAGGAATATTTCATATAGATGCAGACTTAGGCTCTCTGAGTATTAGTCACCAGGCTGACTGCTGGAGAAAACTGGCTCCCATCTTCAGCATTCTTTTCTCCCATCCTTTTGCTACCTTTAGTAATGTAAACAACAGCTTTCAGTAGCCAGTTTATGCCAACAATCAGCTGTGGACAGCATTTTTCTTTAATTATGGCACCATTCATAATGCAGGACATTTCTTACGGCCTAAATGTCATATCCGTTGCTCTCTTAACATACAGTGCTTGAATATACAGCCTTAACAATGTTAATCATCTTCTCAGTTCATGTTGTTCAGTTTTTTCTATATATTTTTAAATGGTATACAGAGTTTCTTTTTTTCCATTGTTTTTTCCCCAAGGTCCTTACCAGTATTTCACCAATCATTGTCATAGCAAAATGTTTTTTAGGTGAGGACCCATATGTACTTACGAAAAGCATTACAATGAAGATTAGAGGTTTACAAAGAATGTTTTATATATGTCTATAATTCAAAATCAGCCTAGTTTTGAAATATTATGCCCTAGAAAACACCAATGGAGAGCATTCTAGCATAGTTTCTTGTGTGTTTGTTTGGAAATGATAGTGAGTGGGGTGTGAACCAACCTTTTTGTTTAACAGAACATTGGTACTAAAGTTCCACCAGGATAGTAACCACACCATGCAGTCTATCTGTACAAAATCTGAAGAGCTGACTTGCATAGTTCCATTTTGAAAACATTTGTCCAGCTCTTTTACTACTTTTAGGGTTCTTAGGACTTCTATATCTATTACTATCATTTCTGTTTTCATTTTAATTTATTTGCTTCACATGGGCTCACCTGCCTACTCAAATTTGATGTGTTCATGGGGCACAACTACAAGGCATTTTAGTATCTGTATATAGTGCATATAATAAACCAATTAAACATTATTTGATACATATTTAACTTTGGGGCTGTAGGTAAGTCAGTCACAAGTAAGCATTTTCTAATGTCCATTATATCCCTTTAGATATGACTTAAATTAATATTCTGAGTAGATAACATGTATTAGTACTTTTTGTCTGTATGTCCTAGCACTGTTCAGCAGCAGACTTTTTCTAGTTCCAGTTAATTTTTCTTTGTTATACAATGGAAGCACAATGTTATATGGAAAGGTAGTTTTAAGCTAACAACCAGTGCACAGCCTCAGGTTTTAAATTACAACCACATTAATGATTAATGGTTAAGTTGCTAAAATTTTCAATTTATAATTTGGCAGTTCCAGAGCTGCTTATCTATGTTGGATTTGCCAAAACACAAACAAACAAAAATGTTACAACAAAAGCTCTATGTTTTGTGTATATGGTAAATGGACTAATTCTTTATATTAAATTCCTGTCTATGCATTTTGTGAGGTACAAACTTATGTCACGTTGAATGATAGAGAATTTCTGCCATGCTTTTAGCTCTACAGTAAAGACCTCTCTGAGATCATTCCCAAACTGTGGGGCAAAAATGACAGTTTAAAAAACACCCCTCAGGATTTAAACATACCATAATGTAATACGATTGGCTTGATTTCTTTCCCCTCAAAATAAAAACATTACCAGATGAGCTCTTCCCTATTGGTTCCATGTTAGAAGATTAAAATCAGCAGAGACTTTCATCTCCTAAGTGCTGCACCTTAGAAAAAGGAATATTTCTATATGGATGCTATTACTGGTGAAGTCTAAAAGCATAATGGCCTATTGTAAAGAATTATCTCCGGGGATTTATTTTTTGTGTGGGGGAGGGAATGAGGGAGGGTAGCATTTGATTATGGCATCACGTGTCGCAGTAAATGGAAATCAAAGGTGCTGTGTCAGATTATTTATCAGAAGAGTATACACCTTTTAAGGACAATAGTAGAGTTTTTAAATTGTTTATTGTTGAGGGAAAATATTTGCCATGTTAATTTCTACAAAAAAAGAATTGAGAGACCATCAATCAAGCAGCACTTTTTCAAAGTATACAGAACATAAATAATATGATGTGGTTGAGTGTTAACATAATAAATCATATACAGTATGACATTTTAAAGAAATACGTCTGCATTGATGTGATTGCATGCTTGTTTTTACAGTTCACTCCAAATCGTCTGTGGAAAAAAATGCAATAATATGCTAATCTAGTTATGATAGTTTGAGAGAATCAGGTAGGGACTTCTAAACACATTGAGGGTAGTATAGGTTTACAACGTAGTCATGTCTTTCAAAGAATACTTTAAAAAACTAAAAAAGGAATAAAGTTTACTACTAGGAAGGAAAAGTATTTGTCACAGCAGTAAGCTGTAACTACTATTTCAAAAGCTGATTTGTGGAATTAATGTCCAGGCTAGCAAAGCACTTAATGGTGCTTAAGTGCCTTGCTGCAGTAAGATTCTGTTTACCGAAACTCCAGTGTCCATTAGTGCTGTGTTAATATTTACACCATTATATGTTCTTTCTAAAGTCCATTTTGCTTAGATTATATAGAACTTCTGCTTACATTATCCATCTGCTTGTCACTGTGTGATGTGAGATTTTCAGACATTTGAACATCTTTAGATGTAAGCCATTCTAAAGCATATTGTCAGTATAGCATAAGGAAAACATTGGAATTTGCAATAGTAGATAGGAATTGGACTGTTAACCTTTTCTTCTCTGCTCATTTGTAGTAGAATCTTTGTTTTGAGGTTTTTCTGCCTTGCACCTTGGTATGTAATTTAGAACAGGCCAAAAGTATGACAAAAGAAAATGCAGTGTTAAGTGAATGGGTAATTCTGGGCTGCCAGCTCTTACCATCACCTGCACTCAGTTAAATCAGAGGTTCTCAAATGTTTTCTTAGTTAGTAAGTAACATTTTATTTTTGTAGCCATAGGCCATAATATGCCAACATATACACAAACATAACCACAATGAAAGGGTTAAAATGTAATTACATTTTTACATAATAGGGTAAAAGTTAAAAATTTAAAACTAAATTTTTAAGAAATAAATACAGCAAAATGATACATAAAAACTATGAAAAAACATGGAATTACAGTTTGTCTAAAATTCTTGCAGCCAGCAAAACCTAATTTCTTCCATATATTTATTGATAAAAAATAAAAGTAACAGGATAGCATCAGCCAATAAAAACTTGATACATTCCTCATCGGAACTGTAAACATTTACCAGAAGTTGATTCAGCAGTTTATTTCGAATGGCCCCATAGAAAGAGCAATGGATAATAATGCTGCTTTCTAAATGATAATTTTGATAAAGGAACTCTAAGTTTGATATAAAACTCATGGACATTAAAGCCTTCTAGAGTCACATTTTTTCTACACATCAACTGTGATTTTAACATAAGCTTTAGTTATTATACTGGTATATTTTCAGTACTGATTATTAATTTCATTAATAAAGAACTGGGTTTTTCCCCATGGATCTGTAATGTCAGCAATAATGTGATGAAGATTCTTTGCACCAGTTACCCTGAATTCATGGGGATATTGTTGTTGTACCTAAGCAGATCTCCATTACTTCTGTTCCCTGATTCAGTGCCTTTTGACCATTGGAGACTGGGAAGAGTCTGTGGGAGATCAACTGAGGAAAGGGGAATAGATCATGTACTTGCTTTCAGGGTAGTTTTCATCCAGTCTGGGCAGTACCTAGTTTTTACTACAGTGGAGACATGTAATCTCTCCTTCTTGGTTAACCTCTGGATAGCAACATACCACAAACTTTTATTTATTCAGGGAATGGAGGCTTACCTTTTTACTGATTTGTGTATACAGCATTGTCTGAATTAGGTTTTAAACACACACACACATACCATACACACAAGCATACACACACTTTCAAGGTTTTGCACAATATATATAGTCAATGTTGTCTGGTAAGTTTTCCTTTTAGATTCTACAACGGGCACACAGTCCCGGTTTGAGAACCCTTGGTTTAGATGAATACACTGGGAGCAGGACACAAGTGTCCTATGGAAATGATCAAGTTACAGTCTGTGAAAGTGGAAATAATGTGTTGTATTGGTGGTCCCATGACAGTGACCAAGGAAATTGTAGAACATGACAGTTCTCACAAGGAATGATTTTAGGGCCATATATTATATATAATTTTTTAAAAAAATTTAAAAAATCTCAATTATCTTCCTTTAAGACCATAATATTTTATTTTTAATATAGTAGAAGTTGGCATCTCAGAATAAACAGATGTACCATCATAGTATTCATAAATGTCATGAACAAATCAAGAAGCAGGTAAAGAAAACTAAAATATAATCTGGGGCTCATAAATGAACCTGGAACACTTGCATTTTTTCACATTTATGAAAGGCAGTTCCATCTTGCACTGAGATTCTCGCTAGGAAAAACAAAGGAGGAAAAACTGATTTTGAAACAAACCATTGAAGTGGACATTTTGAGTATGCTCTTCATGACAAGGATATCTTTCTATCTATATAAATCCCTCAGTGTAAGAAGAAAGGATGAGAGCTTATATAATTTATTATTGTAAAAGCACTGAAGTTACCATGTACACATATGTGCATTAGATATTTTGATTGTGACAGTGTGGTTACATGTGCTTCCATGTAACATTGCAGTTCAAGTGTAATTTAGTGCCACTTACTGTAAAGTGTTACCAAATGGAAAATAAAAACTCTTGTATTTACTACTCTGTTGAGACTAAAAGTAAATGCTGGCAAACTGAAAATCATGAACTGTTCTGGCCACACTACACTACAGTTTCATCAAAAGCTTCCCTAGATTCATCCTGTCTTCTCCTTCTTTAGAAATTACAATTTTCAGTGAACATACCAAAAAAAAAACCCACCTCTTCCAGGTACTCAAATATTTCCTGAACAAACTGTCTATCAGAAATAACTGAGTAACGCTTTTGATTAAGTGGCACAAAGTACACATTAAAAACTATGCAAAAATATAGGTAACTACAGTGTACTTACGTGTAAGTATCTTGTACTTTATGTGGATATTGAAAAGACATGTATTTATAATATGCATTTTGATTATTTTATAAGAAAGGAGAAGAGCCCTTGGTGAGCTAGTATCCAAAAGTATGCATTTTCCCTGCCACTTCCAAATAATATTTTCATTATTGTAAGCCATATTTTTCATAAGACCCAACCACCACTTGGTTATGTCTCTCCTCTTATTTGGGTCCCTAAAGGCTCTTTCCATACATCTTTGGGGCAAAGACTTCAATTCTGCTAATAGCTTTGCTGCCAGCACACTGTCTGGGAATGTTGCTCAGTGATCTATTTCTAGCCCAACAGTACAAGGTTGCTCTTTTTATCTTCCTTGAGGGAGCCTTACATGCTAAGATGTTTGAAAAGTGTTGCCATTTGCCCTGGTATTTTTAGCTTGAGCGATGGAAAGAGAGGCAGAGAGAATGGGAAAGAGAAGCACAGAGAACTGCATTCTCCTGACCCCTATTTCGTTGATGCACCTCACCTGGAATTTCTGCTATTTATTTCCCAATAACATCAGGTAATCTTACATTGTGAGTACAAAATGCTTCCATCAAACCAGAGAGGATGCCTTTAATGATAAAGTTAACTTTTTTCCAAACATGACATTTTATATCATTGATCCTTTTCATCTTGTCATTTTTTCCATCATGCTTGTCCAAAAGCAATGCATTGAAAGTAGTGAGATAACACAGAACAATCACAGACACAAGAAATATTGTTAAATTGGACATTGCACAGCATTGGAGTCTCTCCTGCTATAGTGTTCCTTTTCTGCCTGAAGCACTAGCATTATTGTCCAAAGCATTTAATCTACCTACCATTGCACAATTTTAACTAGCTCCCATCATAAACGGGGGCTTGTTTGGATGAGTTTTTGTTCTTTGGCTAGTAAACCAGTTTAGTTTGGTTTTATTTTTCCTGTACTGTGTTGCTCGAATTTAATCATTTGGTTCTGTCAACTTTGCAGATATTTGTTCAGTGCATCTTCAGTTGCACCTAAGGTTTTTAATGAACTATGGTCTGGAACTGTGGGGTTTACAATCCTAAATAGATTTACACCTTTCTAACCCATTGAAGTCACTGAGCTTAGAATGGCACAGATCTTTTAGGATTGTACTGCTAATCGGTGAGTGCAAAGGATTTTGATTCAGGTTCTTCAGACACGAGTAACTTGTTGGCTAGAGCACAAAGGGGAGAGGAGAGAGATGGCAGAATAACTAAACAGGAAGTGTACATACATTTCTGCTCAAACTAATGCTGTGCTGCCCCGCTGGCAGGGACAAACTGACCATTATTGCCACTGCCCTCCATTCCTGGGCAGGGCCAGCACAATAGCAACAGAAGGGCAACACTTGGTCCGTTCAAGATTTATGGAGCAAGAGGGATGCTACGTCCAACCCACCCAAACCTCATGTGACAAGGGGAAGGACCTATCCACCCAATGAAGCCTCACGAGGGAGGCCATGTCCACTGAGCAGGCAGGCTGCTTCTCCCTCACTGCTTCTTTTGGATGAGAGCAGGGTCCTTATCAGCAGATATTTTCCCTCCCAGTCTGTCCCTGCCCTCATTTACTTTGAAGAGAGAAAGTGGGCTCTGCCATGTCCTGTGCCAAGCCCTCTAGCATGTACAGCTTTGCTTATGAGGGGGTCAGGACACTTTTCTTTTTAATGCAAGATATCACACACATTTTTCTCAAATGAGTATTTAACAATATACATAGAATATTTTAACATTTTGATAATTTATTTGTATGAAATGCCTTGCACTCTTATACAGAAGAGATATTCAAATAACAGCATTCTAGATTCACAACAGAATATAGCATGGTAATTTAGTGTCAAATTAGCTAAAGAACTAGCCAACCAATAACATTTTTAAGAGTAGTAGCTGATCAACAAAAGAAGGAAAATCAAGGTATTTCTAACAAATAATTAATACTTTATGCAGTTTGAGTTACTTCATACGTACTGCCTTCCCTCAAAAATGCAACCTTTATCAAGCATTTATTAAAGCACATGGGTCACGATCCTCTAGACTGTTAGTCATGCTCAGGTCCTGTGACTTCAATGAATTAAATATGTGGAATTATGTATTTTACTTTTGCAGGATTCACTTTTGAGAAGCTACCTAGACAATCTTATGAGTTTTCAAACACTGGCCGTCATCACACGGGCATCTCTTCCGTTAAATTTACAGCATATAGCGTCCTACCTGTTATCGGCACAGTAACGTTTCTTTGGTTCACCTAATGGCTTTTTGCGCCACCAGCTGTCCACACCGAAGCACTCTGTTCTGTTCTCTCTAACCGTGCAGACGCAGCTCCTCCCCGTTTTTTTTTTTAATATTCTGGCGTTTAATTTCGCTATAACGGAATAACAGCATATAAACATTCCGTTAGAGCAAAACATTATGACCCTTTTGTTTTTCCAACTTTGAAATTATATAAATAGCCCTTTGCCCGCAGAAAACTCCCTGTCTGACGTGATCCCCATCGCTGATGACTCTGCCATGGCGATTGAGTCATTTTTACTTCAGCAGAAAGTTTGCATTGTGTTATGTCGTTATGGCGTTATAAGGACATAATAAAATTAAAAAAGGGGAGTCGCAGGAAGAAATGGATTCTGGGATTGAAGGGAGGGCATAGGACGTTGCGAGGCAAAATACATCGATGTGAGGCATTCACACTGAGGCACAAAATAGCGCGACTATCAAGCACAAAGCAGAAGAGAGAAAATCGCTACAGTGTTGGAATACGGTGGGTGTTTGCCGGGAAATAGTGCCATTTTAGCGCTAAATAAAAGCCCGTGTGACGACGGCCACTGACTCCACATGGACACATAAGCAAGCTGCAATCCTGTAGACATCTACATACACATCTTTCATTGCTTTCAGCTGAAGCATTGTTTGTGTGGCTGTATTCAGTGTACCATTATCAAGCATTTATTACAAATTAATGTGGATGTTATCACATATAAGAAATGTCATGGTTATTCATTCTGTTCAATTTCTGACAGTGCAAACAATCCAATTCTATCCAATTTTGTTTTCATTAGGAAAAAATAATAAATTGGAGGATGAATATGAAAACTAATTCAGTAGCTAGGTAGAGAGATGGAAAATTACTGGGATATCTGTTCCAAGTACAGCATAATGCACAGTATCATCCACAACTAGCACAACTATTCAACAGGCCTACATCTGAGAGGTGTATCAGCTGAACAACTTTTTTTAAGGAAGACTTGATGCACAACAGAAAACTGCCCTGAGTACGTAATCATCTACAAATAGTTCATTTGCACTGTAGAATTTACATAGAAAAGTTCCACCATTATTCTGTACACTGGTATGATGATTTTTGTTCTTTTATGATAGACAAGATAGTCATCATGGAGCCCAGTTCTAATACCCAATATGAAACTGCTAAAGGAGGTTATAAAAATAGACACTGTGACCTGGGCCGTTTCCAGACGGCCCCCCGCCTCGCGAAACGTCGCGCGTCGTCGCGCGTCGTTGCGCAGAAAACGCGAAATATCGCGATATTTCGTGTTTTCTGCGCAACGACGCGCGACGACGCGCGACGTTTCGCGAGGCGGGGGGCCGTCTGGAAACGGCCCTGATGTCCCAAATGAGCATATACTGATCCACATATTCAGAGGCTGTGTAGAAAAAAGAGAATCTCATCATGTATAGCTTAGGCCCAGTCTTAAGACATAGTAGTGAGACCTTTCCTTTCTATCTTTTATCTTATTACAAAGCCTAAAGATTGCTTTCTAGTAAAGATTTCAGGTCAAAATTAGGGACACGTGACCTACTGCAGGGTTGGTGTCCTACTGCAGGTATTCATTCAGCTGCTAACATCCAGCTTGTACCTTCCCTCCTGCAGTTTAAACCCATTGTTTCGAGTCCTATCCTTTGTTGTCAACAGTAACAGCTCCCTCCCCTCCCCTAAGTGAATAGAAATATGTGTGGTGTAGCATGGGAGTTGTGTTTTCCCCATAGGAGCTTTTCATACCAAGGATTTTCTTCCCATTTTGTCTTTTCATTTCTGGAGTGGAAAGGCCCTGCTCCCAAATCAATTTCTTCCATTTGGTGGCTTTGTTTCTACAGCCCTCCCCACCTCCCATGCATCAGCACATTATGAAGTTCTTCCCATTTTGAGGCTTCGTTTTTGCAACTTTCTTTCTCCTTTTTGCTGTGTTTCACTACATTATGAAAATGAAGCAAATAAGCTACCATACAGTCACCAGCCAGTTTGCAAGGGTGTTGATGACACTTGCTGCACAAGCAAAGTAATCCTGTGATCAGCTTTCCACAATCAGTCCCCATCAAACTTAATAAGACCACCTGACAGACACATTTGCAGTGAAGTTCTGCACATCCTTTGTCTAAATATATAAATAAATACTGGACTGACAAAGGGCCATAGTAGAATTCCTTCCATACGAACCCAAGGTAAAGCCAAATCTTTCTTGTGCATGATCTAATCTTTTATTTTTATTTCATCATGAACGTTACAGCTGTTTTTCAAACTGGAAAGACAGATTCACTTTGAGTACTATTTGTTGAGAACATAATGCATTGTTAATCATAAATTATAACTATGGATCCCCCTAGTGTAATGCTGCTGTTCTAACCTCAAAAATATTTGTTTATGAAAATATATTTCCCATCAATACTCAAGATATTAGCAATAATATGTAGATATACAATAATATTTTGTTGACGTCATGCAATTTCATGGTGGTGGTGGAGGTTCTTCTCCTTCTCCTTCTCCTTCTCCTTCTCCTTCTCCTTCTCCTTCTCCTTCTCCTTCTCCTTCTTCTCATTATTGCAGCACTTGCACTTTTAAAAATTCCACCCAGACGGTCCCAACAAAAGGAAAAGGTTTCAAATTACAGTAACAAATAAGCAAGCAAGCAAATCTCTGTACACAAACAGAGGCCAAAACTTTGCTTCTTCTAGTACTCATGATGAAGCTGTCTTATAGTGAATCAGACCCTTGGTCTAGCAAAAAAAGAATCTAGTCAGATTAGCAGCAGCTCTCTTGAGTTCAGGCTGAGGTCTTCCACATCACTTACTAGTTACTACCAGATCCTTTTACGTCAAGATGCCAGATATTCGTCCTGGGATCTTCTGCAGGCAAGGCAGGTGCTTTAGCACTAGCTATGCCCCTTCCCTTTTTCAGCTAGCAGATACTTATTCCCTACAAAGCAGCACCCATCTTTTAAAAATCTATTCACTTAATTCCTTTACAGCTTTTTAAATCCAAAATGTTCTTTAAGTTTACCTAAAATGTTCATTTATACATTTCTATAATTGTTTCTTCCTCCTGCAACGGAAAGTGGCATTTAGTTAAATAAAAAGTTTATGAAAAGATTAAAAACTTCTAGCTGTCCTGTTGAAGTAGTTCCACTGATTTCAGATTTGGTTCTGCAGCTTTGCAGATGCGCTAAAAGTACTACGTTACTTGTTACATGTCCCAGATAAGCAGCTAATGGCAAGGTTGCTGAGGGTCCTAGAATGACAGTGTGACTGACTTCAGTACCTACAATTTATGGCAATTGAAAGGGTACATTTTTGACACTTTCGCATTCAATTCAGACAGAGGGGAATTAAGTACATTGCACTAACAGTGGAAGCACAGTTACTTCAAAAACTTTTTCATAATTTGAAGTGAACAAAATGCATATTGTAATGTTAGGTACATGACACTTGCATGTTGCTATGCCTATATACTTACAGAGTATTCAATGTGTACTTAGTGGCACTTAAGAAATGTCATGTACAATTTTTATAAACATTCTACAGGGTTCCAATTTGCACCTCATCTTTCAGTAAAGTTTTGTCAGAGAAATGTCTAAATATTATTAAAAATAAAATTTCAATTTTAGTTATCTGTTGGATATTACTGAAGTGTCGATTCATTTAATATATATCTATATATATCTATATATTTAATTCATTAATTTGGCAGACAAAACTATCAGAACTGGTATTGACAAACGTGAGGAAAACATTTACCTCTGTCTGAAAATTACTATGTTGGCTGCGTGTTGCACATTGAACTACTGTTTCAGATATTATAAGCACATCTTTATAAACTGCATATGGTGCATCAATACTAACTATTCACTAAAAACAAAGTCTTCTTTGCTGTAACTAACAACTGCTGATTTTTAAAATATTGGAATACATAATAAGGCTATATTGTAAAGCATATAAATAATTAAGAAATGAACTTGTGCAATCAAAGGTTGTGATTTATGCATGTACATCAAGGCTTACCCATGTTCTTCTTCAACAGCTTCCTGATCAAAAGTCTCTCAGCTGAACAGAAGTATATCAAGAGAAAACAATCAGATAAATGATGGGTGCAGACATGCATCTAGATCATAACTTTGGACATTCTCCCAACAGGCATGATCCAAAGCCAGTTCTTAATATTGTCCCTTCTTTAAGAATGCTTTTGGTTTATATTTGTATGCAACATCACATTTATAGATATAGAAATTGTACCCCCTAAAGCAGGAGTCCCCAACCTTTTGGAGTTAGTGGGCACCTTTGGAATTCTGACACAGGATGGTGGGTGCAGGCACAAAATGGCTGCCACAAGAGACAGAACCAACCATAAAATGTCAGGGAGTAAGATAACTCATAACTCTAATGCTAGCTCTTCAACATTTCAGGCAGAAGTTCTGTTTAATTGGGTGCCTTTTAAATTAAACATACTGTTTTAGAATGTTTTCTTGCATGCATATCTTATCGTCAATCACTTGGTGAAGATCCTTGTGCTGTGGTGGCAACGGCAGTTGAAGCAACTTTTTAAAAATCTGCACAGCCAATCAGAAACCTTATTGGGTAAGAGCCCCACCTGGCCCCACCCACTTTCTAAAAACACTTGGCAGTCAACAAAGGGCATCATGGCACCCTCAAGCACCATGCTGCAGCCTCCTGTCCTAAGCTGTACAAACAAGCTGAAAACATATAAGCAGTGAGAGGTATCGGTATAGGAAGCACACATTTATTTAATCAAAACAAGGCAGAAATAGAATCTATTAAGAAGAACATTCTGTTTGAGAGAATATTCACATATCAAACTGGCCAATCAAAAGTCTTCTCTTGCTCAATTTGAATTTTGCAAAATCTCAAATTTCCTTCTGATTGCTATTGGTGGTACTACTAAAAGTTCCACTACAATTACTGCTGTTTATACTTCTGTGTTTTTCACATCAACACTTTCCTTGGGTGTCAATGAAATGTACCCTCTAAAAGCGCACACAGAGAATACAAATTTGCTATAGCTCCTGTTCTGACAGCAAGGGCTCAAAGCAGTCTTCAAACTCCTTGAGAGCAAGGGCCAGCACAGTAATTGAAAGCAAGGTCTGTTCTCCCAAAGAGCACAGAGACTAGCACTGAAGCATACTGTGAATTGGTTGAGCCAAGAAGACTTTCTGCTTAGCCCAGGGAGTATGTAATCTGAAGAGGGAGTAGCCCCAGCTGTTCCTAGGATTCAGACCCAATCCTGCAAAGCACTGTATGTGCTCAGGCACTGACTTGGCATGGTAGCTAGAACATGGGCCACCTATCTGGAACTTTGTTGCCACTGAGCTGTCACCTTCCAGGCTCACCACCTTGCTACTTCCATCAAACAGGGGGACAAAAAGGGGGAATGGTGGTCTGGGATCTGGCCCTATGATACAGTGGGCCGGCTGCCTTGGAGTCTAGCATGCTGACAGCACCATCAGGAGCTGAACTTTCTAGGTGCAGATCCTTAACAAAAGCCTCAAGATCCAGAGGGTTCAGTGGGGGGGGGTGACCTCTGAACTTCCTGATCATTCTCTCAGATGGGCTGTGGTTCATCCTGGTAATCCTCAGATGTGGAATCCATTATCAATCTTGGTCTTCCCTGACAGCTCCATCTGGTTGCAACTCATGCTTTCCTTACTCTTTGGGTTTTAGTCCTGTGATCTTCTATCAAGTTTTATGGACTTTTAAAGAGAGAAACTGTCATGTATGTCTGCATACCTGCCAGTGACTGACCTAACTGCTATGGACTGACAGAAACCCAATGAATAGAGAGAGAACTGTTTCCCTAGCGTCCATGAGCCCTGTAGAAAATGTACTTTAAATTGCACTCTTCTGCAGCATAGAAACAAACAAAAACAATAGAAACTTTTCAGTTAGGCCTTTTATCTGCCAAAATAGTCAAAAACCACCACTTAAATGTTTTAATGCTTAAAGGACTAGTGTTGGAGGAGTTCCTTTCTATTTTTATTCCATGTTGTAAGAAACACACTTGTGCTCTTTTTCTAACGTCCTTGAATCTCAGGACTAAAGATGGGCATGAACCAGAAAAAGACCGAATCATGTGGTTCATGGTTTGTCAAATTCCATGAACCATGAACTTTCACAAACCTGCCACTGGTACATGAACCGGTTCATGAAAACGTCACATCCGGGTCAGAAAACCATCACTTCTGGGTCAGCAGAAGGTCACTTCCAGGTCAGCAGAAGGTCTGCAGGAAGTCCATCCCCTGTTGCCTAGGAAACTGATTGATTGGCACCAGGCTGTCTGCAGTCATGAACCAAAAAACAAACCAAACGAACCAGCCTAAAGTTTGTGGCGGTTTGTCAGAAATGGGATATGATGAACTGCAGTTCATGAACCACGAACCGGCCTGGTTCATGCTTAATTTTGGTTCATATTTTGGTTCGTGCCCATCTCTACTCAGGACAATACCAGGGGGTATAACTACACAAAGTTAAGGAGGAAAAAATCCACCATGTTTACAATCTGTATTGACACCAGGGGAAAACATTAAGTAAAACACCTCAAGGATTATTCCTGATTGTTCTATAGAATGCCCAAGATCTGGTTTCAATCCAAAGGGTAGTTTGAGTGGAGAGGAACAAAGATTTGAACACAAAACCGACTATCACAGAACTATATGATTGCCCTTTGTTCAGAGTACACACACACACACAAATATACCCAAGGATTATGTATTAAGTTAATGTATAATTGGAGCATGGTTTGAGAAGTTACCCTAACTCAAAAAGCGAAGGGAATAAAGGTGTGTGGTGGAAGAACTATACCTTGTTGGCTCACTATTACAAGCTTCTTGATGTCTGATCAGCTAAACTCACAGACTGCACCAATTTGGGGGGGATTTTTTCCTCCCTGAGAATCTTGGGTTTGCTTACAGTTCTGTGGGAGCCTTGAAAACTACCCTTTAAAGCATAACAAGAACAAAAATATTAGTTTAAATTAAAGTATATTCTACATGTGTAGAATCTCATTTTATATTACAAGATAACTTAGAAACGAAGATAAATATTCATCTAATATACATAAATATTACAAGTAATGCAAATTTGTATATTTGTAATAATAGGATAATTATGAATATATTAATATCAATATATTATCAGGAGAGAGAGAGAGAGAGAGAGAGAGAGAGAGAGAGAGAGAGAGAGAGAGAGAGAGAGAGAGAGAGAGAGGGATGATAATATCAAGATATATGGGGAAAGAATCCGGAGATACTTCTATAAAAAAATGGGATATATTCTACAGTCATTTCCATCAGTACAACACTTCTGCTGGTGGAGAAGGGTGATAATTTTTGCTGATTCTTTCTATTACTACAACCCCTCACCCACCACCACCATACCCAGAATCATTCTTCGATGTCCCCTGAACTGCAGGGGCAGAATCTTGGAGGGTACAGTGAAATGAGAAAAGTTCCATATGTGAATTACATGATCCACTATTGGCATCATTTCTGCTATGAATGATGATCATATATAGCCACTGTTTGGACTAAGGCATCATACAACATACATCACTATGCTGATCAATTAGGAAAAAGGACTCCTGGTACTAGAACAGGTGGATGATAATTAAAATATGAACCAAACAAGCCCTTCTCTTTAATACATTTATTATACTTAATAAAAAATAATGTTCTTAAAGTGTGGCACCTCCAATGTGCTGTCCCAGCTCTATGGCACAGGCAGTGGGGTAAGGAAAAATGAGACAAGAGTGAATGTAAATGATAGCCATGTTGATCAACAAGTAGAGATATCAATGCCAACAGCAAAGAAGACTGTGTAGATACATTTCTGTGATGTCTACTGCATTTCTGTCAATAGTTGCACTCCTGGGAAGAGTTTTTTACTGGGCATATAGTTTCCTCTCTGTCCTTACCAAACAACAGTGCTGCATTTGTATTCTTGTTTAATAATAGTTTCCATTCAGTGGTCATAGACAGCCCAACACAGGGCCAAGCTACAAGTGATGGGGTCTCTGTAGTTAAACTTGTGTCTGCTGACTCCATTTTTAATTGATCTGTAGTTTTTTAACACAGAATGGCAAGACCTCCTCAAGAACAGGCATACAGTGGGGCATCCCTAGTTGAGTGTGCTTGCTGACCAGCCAGCTTGCCCAAGGAAGGTGCCAGAAGAAGACAGCAACCTCACCTGGCTGCCTGTCTCCATGCTGCTCTGGTGGATAAGCACTGCCTAGCTGCCTCCTCCCCCCTTGCTGAGCCTAGCATTAATCCACATGCAGAGAGGAGAAGGCTCATACTTCCCCTCAGAGGCACAGCCCTAGTCTTGCGGGCTTGCAGGAGGAAGATGGGTGACCTGGGCTGGTGAGCCTTGCCACTGTCTCCTTGCTGTTAATTGCCCCCATCAAATGTGTTCAAGGGATATCATTTGGTAATTCTTACTGTGTACAAAAATAGATTTTGTAGTATGTGCTGCCTTGTATTTTGTTCTTTTGAAAAGCAGGATCAAAGTGTTGTTCAGGAAAAACGCAGAGTGACTCATGAGCACATTACTATCCTGGAAAGGGCCAGCAGGGGGACTGCATTGTGAAAGCACCCAAATGAACACACAGATTCTGCCCATCTTACAGACCCTTCACAGGTTCCTGTAAATGCTGACAGTGATGGATTCAGGGAACTTTCCAAACTAGAAGGACCTGGAATGGGGGTGGTGGCGGAGAATAGACACCCATAGAAGCTCAGCATGCCTGTGTTGTCCTCCTTCTCCCTGGCCCCTTTGCAAAGAAGCACCACCAAAGCTGAGTCCAAGCCTTCCCCTCTCTGCATGTAGATTCAACACTACAGTCGGCAAGCAGAGGCAGGCAGAAAGAGCTCGTCTGCCTTATGCTCAGCGCAAATGGAGGGGGCAGCTGGGTCAGGTTTTCATCTTCCTCCTGCATCTTCCTTGGGTGAGCTGGCCTGTCCCCAAGCATACTCAACTAGGGCGGCCCCACAGTGCGCCTGCTCTGGAGGGGGCCTTGCAGCTCTTGTATTAAAAAACTACAGCTCAAATAAAAATGGAGTCAGAAGACATGAGTT
This sequence comes from Eublepharis macularius, assembly GCF_028583425.1. Taxonomy (NCBI): domain Eukaryota; kingdom Metazoa; phylum Chordata; class Lepidosauria; order Squamata; family Eublepharidae; genus Eublepharis; species Eublepharis macularius. The sequence continues at coordinate 125,584,954 of NC_072792.1, forward strand.
TGAATCTAGAGACTCCATCACTTGGTGCTTGGCCCACAGAGTGCAAAACATTAACCACCATTTGGACATGACTACAGCATGAACAACTGGGTAGATCAAAGTTTCCCAAGGAGAGTTCCAGATGGATATGTCTGTTAAAAGTATTTCATGTGAGAGCTGACACCTTGACATCTATCTGTCAGGATGGATCTAACTGCTATATACTTGATCTCTTAGCAGGAGTCTCCATCTAGATCAAGCCCAATTTTCAATCCCTGATCAGCTATGCCACCAGTCAACAAAACCTAATTTTTATCTGAATCAAGCCTGTTAGTGACTCCAGACATGTGTTTAGGATGTCCACAGCCTCATCTGAATGTAATGAAAGGAGAACTCAGTTGTAAGTAAGCATCTTGAATGTTGTAAGTGATCTCATGCAGATGTTAAATGGCATGGGAGACAAGCTGGAATCCTGTGTGACTCCACAGCAAAAATGTTCTGGGACAGAGCTAAAGACCTTCAGCACCTTTTTGGGTGGGGGGAACCATGCAGCCAGGTAGGAATGGAGCTGCAGGAACCAAACTGGAGGGCTGGCTCAGGATATTGTGGTGGATTTTACCAGGGAAATCAAAGGAGTTGGGTTCTCTAATCCTTCCCCATGATAACTGCTTTAGTTCCAGAGCAGGTTGGATGTTGGACTGGATGAGTCTAGAAAAAAGATTTCTTTGCCCAAACCATAAATGTTCCCTATCATTGAGAATTTTGCCTACAGAAAAGTATGACAAAAATGATGCCAATATCCATTTCAATAGTTGTGGAACTATTTTTTTTTTGCTCTGTAAAATATGTAATGCTACAAGACTACTATTATAACGATATTTAGAATTTTATATCAAAGTCTAAAGTGCAAATAGTGTGCAATCCTTATAAATAAATAATGTTTACAAAAATAGTAAGTCACTTTAAATTCTAAATACATCAATGAACCAGCACAATCAATAATCAATAAACAGTACAATCCATAAATAACACAGTCAATCAACAGTATAAATGTCCAACTGGTGAAAAGTTCCTTTTCTTCATCAATAGATGTTATTTTCAAAGCTCATGGGAGTGACCATCAAACACAATGAAAAAGACTGGAGCTGAACATTTCTTCAAACGATCAGCCGATGGGTTTTTGCCAGCGCATTTCCAATTCCCGTCTCATATTGTTGCTTCCTCACAGGCATTATTATTTTGGACTGTAATAAAAATTTATACAGACATACAGTACTCGTGTATTTACTAATATAACTTAACAGTACATCAAACAAACCATTACCAATCACTTACTGGTCACCGATAGTACTCTAGCTCATCACTCAGTCAGATGATGCAGATGGAACAATGCCGTGAGAGTTCCTATCCGCCTATTGCTTAAATTTCCAATCATTTAAAGGTGCCGCAGCCTCAAATCTTACAATATAGTTACATCATAAATAACATGAAAAATCTAGTTCATTGTTCAATCTATTTGGAACTAAGTTGTTAAGTTTGTATATCCACAATGTCTCTAACTGTAACAATATCTGTGTATAATCAATATGCGTAGTTGTTTCCAATACACTCAAAACTGATACCTTAAAGTCTCTAACAGGATGAAGATTCTGTAGGAAGTGTTCCACTAAACGCGCTTCTGTTACTTTATTTCTAATATGGGAGATATGCTCCTGCACTCTTTCAAGGGATGCGTAGTACTGCCGACATATGTTAAAGGGCAACTACACTGAATAATGTATACTACATTGGGTGTCCTACAAGTAGAGAACATTTTAGAATACACTGACTTTCCTGTTGCTGAATTTATCATCTCCAACAATTTGACCATTAATTGGCAGATATTACAGTCACCACATGGAAAATGTCCCCTAGGTGATTCTCTAAGAATAACTGCATCTTTAAACTCCAACTGTACCAATAGATTCTTACGGTTTCTAGTCCTCCAATAACCAATTGTGGGAACATTTTCACATCCTTGAATATTATTCAATAGATGCCAATGTTTACGTATTATTTTGACAATAGAAGGGGCCAAGGTAGTAAAATCTACAGTCAGTGACATGATTCCTAGGTGTAAGTAGATCCCGATGTGGGGTAGATTCCGCTCTAGCTTTAGTAACTGTTATTACCGATTGGGGATAGCCTCTTTGAGAGAAGGAACTATCTAAATATCTACTTCCCTGCCTAAAATCTTCCCTATTTGTAGAATTATGTTTGACTCTTAAATATTGGCCAACCGGAATATTTATTTTCAAATTACTCAGATGGAATGAAGAGAAATGTAAATAAGAACATCGGTCAGTCTTTTTTCTAAAAGGGCGGACTCCCAATGAGTGTTCAGTACATTTATAGATGGTAACATCAAGAAAACTTATACATTGTAAACTCCCTTGCCAAGTGAATTTAATATTAGTATTAATCACATTCATCCAAAGAAACAACGATTCAGCCTGTTCCATAGTTGTCAATATCAGTATGACATCATCAATATAGCGCTTGTAAAAACATTCTGATCTATGTAGGGGTTGCTATTAGGATTAAGAATATAATCATCTTCTAGCTGGGACATAAACAAGTTCACAATGCTGGGGGCTGGGGAACACCCCATTGCCACCCTCTGCCACTTGCAAAGTGTGGCAATTTTACGTGCAGCAATGCTCTAGATATCTGACATTGTAATCCTAAACAGAATTACTCCAGTCTAAGGCCATTCATTCCAGTTGGCTTAGACTGGAGTAACTCTTCTTAGAATTGTACTACGAAGGTATGACCTGTCACAGTACTTTTTAAAAAAATGTATTTTTTTAATCCTCATGTAGGCATCTTTACTAGAAATGCCTTTTAAAAACTAATATTTAATGCTTGTTTACCATTTACCATGTACCATTAATATACATACAATGCAGCAAAGTTTTATTTAACAACTACTTGCTTTAAAGAGATTATTCAGGTTCCTGACATTTTAAATTACTTCTCAGAGAGACATTACCTTTTTAAGTTTGTACTCTTAAATATGTATTTTACTTTTTATTTTTTAAAAAAAAATCTGCCTTTCCAAAGAAACTTTGTTTAAGTTAGCTCACAGTTAAGCATCCAGTAAAATAAACATGGAATAATTTGCATACAAAAGAGCCAAACTCCAATTTTTGTATAGATTAAATGTTAGTGTGACTAAAGTGTTTCAATTGCCACCGAAACGGCAGCAATGTAGGCTCAGATGGCAGAGAAGGCCCAGCCACAACTTCCTTTTGTTGACCCACCATGGCTGCTACAAAATCCTGCTTCAGTTTTGTTGAACTATTGTGTTAATCAAATCTATCCAGTAAATTGCCACATGATTCTGTTTTCTTGCCCCCTGATTTTTCTGTAAACTTTAAGCAAAATAATGTTATTTTAAAAACAATTAAATATAAAGACATATAAAGACATATAAGATAAAAAATAATAGCATAAAAAACAAGCTAATGGAAAACACTAGCAATAATAATGGGTGCAACCCCCCCCCCCCTCCAAACTTATATTTTCCAGCAAACGGGTATATTTGTACATCCCTATTTACAATTTAATTGCATTACAAGTAACTATGCAAAGCAATGTCTTCCCCAAAGATTTCAGCAAAGAACTGAATTCATATGTTTCTGAGTAGTTCTGGAAAGAGTCTCAGTCCAAGCCTGTAGTCACCTCTTGAACCCTCCCTAGAAGAAAGCCAAAACATGCTTCAAAATACATAAAGAGAGGGAGGGAGAGGGAAAAAATGCCCAGATCCACTTAAGGATTGTTTGGGGAACTCTGCTGCTCATAAATGAGTGTTCGACATGTAATTTCACTTGGTATTTATAAAAAGCTGAAGGAATGAACGAGTGGAAGGAAAAAGCTGAATAGGGCTTGGTTCTGATAGGTTCCAGCCTTCTAGGGTTTGCCCAGGGGTTTCCTGGCACCCTAGGCAAATGACTTGCCTTCCTCCCCATTCAATAGAGAGAAACTGACTCTGGCTGGATAATTTAGTCTTTTGACTAGGCCTTGTTTTCATCAGCCTTATACATTTTAGCGTACTTATTTCTAGCCTGGGATGCTGGATTTCCTGCCCTCCCAATACAATTTTGTCTCACATGCCTACTGAGGATGCATTGAAAGCATCTGAAGAAGTATGTTCCACTCCATAAACATTTATGGTAGAAAAAAATGTGTGCCTTCCCCAAAACATCCTACTATATAAAAGGCAAGCTGTATTGGTGACGACTCACTTTTTATCACCACACAGGCACACTTACAGGCTCCTCTGTGGGGATAAAAAATGAGTAGTCAGCAACACGGCTTGCCTCAGAGGCCCCAAGGAGGCCACTGTGGCAGTGGGAAGGTCACCTGTGCCAGGCTTCTGAGGAGCATTGGGAGGGCCCAGCACAGTGATAGGGCCCTCCCAAGGCCCTGTAGCAGCCATGCAGGTGTGTGGGGGTGGGGAGACCCAGCACAGCAGTACGGCCCTCCCAAGGCTCCGTGGCAGGGGCACGCCAAATCAATTTTTTAGAAGCTGTTGTATTTTGTGCTCTCCCCGAAACATCCTACTATATAAACGGTGAGCCATATATTAAATAGGGGCAAGCACTAGTAAGCCAGTAAGTAAACATTGCTCTGGCCTCTTTTACAAATGCGCTTGATATTGTGATGGGAATGTGTGGTGTAAGCAGATACTCCTCAGTCAATCTCAAAATCAATTGGTACTGCCACTGAGAGAACAGTAGCACTGGGTTGTGTGTGTGTGTGTGTGTGAGTGTGGTTTCCCACCAAACATATTTTATTGCCCACTCCTCTTGCCCCAAACCATCACCAGCACCCCCCCAACACACACTTCAAGTCATTGTGCAGCATTTTTTTTTCACCTATACTGGCCAATTTCTGGCACTAGAGTTGTCTAGAAGAAAACTGCTACAAGCACCAGAGTAAAGTCTCACCAGAAACAGGCTTTGCCTTCCTTTACTTGTACCCTGGTTTAACCAGAGTCCCTCATCACAGTCTCATGAGGGAATGATACATGTGCAGGTAAGGCTGGTGTGTGATTTCCACGTGGGTCTGCACAGCTATTGTTTATTAAATGGTCATCTAAAAACCCCCATCTTTCACTTGCCTTTTCTCTCTACCTGGGGTTAACAGGCACTGGATGTTGCATTTCTCTCAGGTGTAGCTGCTGAACACTTGTATCTGTTCTGCTCATTTTTGTTACCAGTATTACCGATTAATTTGTTTCTTTTATGCCATTTTTAAAATAAATTTGATGTAAAATTGATTTTAAAACTTTCAGTAATTTTAAGAAGGGAAATCTGGTGTGAAGAAGCCAAAAAGGTACGAAAATTAATACTTGTATGTTTGATTTGCATGATTAAAAACAAGATTCAAATGGCAGCTTTCAAAATGAACTGGGAGGGATGAGAAAGTCTGTAGTATTCTCAGTTGTGATACTTCAGATCCCACATAGAGAGAAAATGTCTGATTCATTATAATCACTGACATCTTACATCTTATCTGGTTTCACTGTGCAAGTATTCTACCATTGGACAGCAATGCCTCAGTTCTTTCTCCCTCCCTTATAGGCAACAAATGAAAAGACCCACTTATTGCAGGGGGATGAAAAAGCCTTATCCCTGCCTCAATCCCTTTTCCAGCCTGCAAATGAATTGCAAACAAAACATTTGCCTATGTCATCTCCTAGAGGCTCTTCCTTGGTAGGAGGTGGGGCAAAAATGGTGAACCTCTGCTTCCATTGCTCCAAAGTCTTCACATTTCTGCTTGACTGCCTATCAGCATCTACAAGCAAAGTATGGTCCTATGTCCTATCTACTAATCTGCTAGCGGCTGCCCTGGGCCTGTGCCACAGCTACCATGGCTGTTAGGTATTTATTGTAGCCTATATTGTTCATAGCACCAGTTTTGTATTATATTTAGTTTTTAAATGTTTGTATTGTTTTTAGATATTTGTACATGGTTTTAATGTATGATGTATTTTCTTGTTGTTAGTCACCCTGAGCCCATTCGCGGAGAGAGCAGGGTATAAATCTAATAAAATAAACACAGTCCTGGAGTGTTAAAAGCTCATGAAACAGGACACCTCCTAAAATGTTACAAATGACCAGAGGAAAGCTCCGTAAAAAGCACCAATTAGGATGATCCTGCTTTGAGGGGAAACTGGCAAACTCTTCTGGTTGGATTACATCTTTGTCAAGTACTTACTTACTGAGTCACTCCATATCTTCTCCTTATCATTGAATCATGATACAGAAACACCATCAGCAAACTGCCAGAGAATATATAGATGACTAATGATTTGTCCCCATTATTTCCAAATGTTATTTTTTCCTGTTAAGATTAGTTGCAATAACTGCATTAATATATAGGGCCATCTTGGACTGGATTTGCATGAATTCCTATCAAATGTACATCTCTTATGGAAATTCTTAGGTTTGAGATATTAATAATGAATACCTCATGCATTTCTAAGTATCCCTTAGCAGTTGTGAGGAGGTAGAAATGTATGTTTCTTTAAAATAATGGATGTTGTGATGGGAGCTCCTAAAATTGGGGAGGGCCCATGGGGAGCTGATCTTACATGCCCTTATAAAAAACCCTGAAGTTATAACGGAGACAGGGGTTCTATAGACCAGCTACTAATTGAAATGGTATTTATATTCTTCCAGGTAGCTTACCTTAGAGATTGCTTATTTGGATCTTATTTAGTACACCGCACTTCCCTCTGACTTCCTGAAGTAGACTCCAAATATGTATAATTAGATCAAAGAGAGACATGGCAATACATCCTTATTAAGAGAATCACTACTGAGATGCTGGACGGTTTGCGTCAATGTTTCCATTATTCCCTTAGTCTTTCACAGTGATGCTTAGGTTGTATTGATAGTTCAAAAGACTGCAAATGCAAACTTTACAGAACTGGCTGACAGTGATATATTTGCCAGTTGCAAATTAGTCCGAGCAAGTTGTAAAATCTGCTCAGATAAATGTGATTCTTAGCAAGTTCTGAACTGTCTCTTCAGGCTACGATTAATTTCATTAGACACTTTAACTTAAAAAAAATTAGTGGGAAGGTAGCTTGTCAATCACAATATCTAATTCCAGTAGGGCTTGAAGTAGCAAGATGCAAAGCTCATATAAAATACTTTCTTTATTTAAATGCAAGGAGAACATCTCTTACTTTTCACACCACTTCATATCACGATTCTAATTTCTAAGAAACTCAAGAATAAAATCCATTATGTATGTGCATTTAATACAAAGAATATATAAACGTACTTGATTGCAAAATATAGACAGACTTGTACAAAAATATACACGCAGAAGATTTTCTATGTTTTAAAAGTACTTTTAACACATTCAGCTATTAAAGGTATGATAATATCAGAATTAGATCGAGTTTTTGTCCTATAGAATGAAAAGCTTAGAATGCCACAAAAAAAGAATTCCTCAGAATATTCAACAAGCATTAACCTTGATTGGCTATAAACTCCATCAACCATTTTTAAAAATACTTCATTTACACTCCATGCTTCTTCCCAGGGGTATCCAAAGTGGCTTACATCATTCTCCTCTCCTCTAGGTAAGTTAGCTGAGTGACTCGCTAAGGTCCCCCAGTAAGCTTCCATGGCAGAGAGGGGAGGTGAACCTGGATCTCCTAGACCATAGTATGATACGCTAGCTAGAACACTACACTGGCTTTAAATCTTTGGCTGCATTTCATGTGTGTTCATGCCAAGCCTGGGTTGGAAAATACCTGGAGATTTGGGGGGCAGAGCCTGAGGAGGGTGAGGTTTGAGGAGGGGCTGGAGCTCAGCTGGTTATAAAGCCAAGTGACATTATTAAATACTATAACAAATAAAACAAAAAAAGGCAGAGGATTTTTATTAGGAAACAAAGTCTTGAATTTGTAGTAATTTCACAAGAACACAGCATGCAATGAATTTAAAATTCTCTTTCCAAGTCTCCAACTGTCCTTGGTATGGATGTGGATTGCAGCCTGTAGATAAATCAAGGGCTTCAATATCCAAATATGTTTTGGAAAGCGGCACAAACAAGAATAATGACAAAAAAGTCTTCTTTTCAATGGCTGCTCACAGGCCCTGGTAACCAGCAATCCATACATCTCTCATCTGCTAAGCAAGAGAATCATCACATACTGCCCTGGCAACATTAAGAAGGAAAAGAACTATGTACCGCCAGTGAAATTAATCGAACATTCAGTGTCTATAGTGAAGCACATTCATTATAGCTCCACTCTTTGCTTTAGCAGTCAGCTGCCAGAGCAAACGGTAACTTTTAAGGAATGCAACTCAAGGTACAATAACCATAGTGCTTGTGCTCTGTCTGGATCAAGTAGATCATAACTGAGGGCCAAGCTACAAGTGACAAATGACACTTGAATAACAAGTGGATTGAGTGGAGCACAAGTGAACAGGGAGAAATACACTTGCCGTTCAAGTGTCATTCGTCACTTGTAGCTTGGCCCTGAGAAGAAACAGGTATGGACCACTGTAAGGATAGTTCAACAGTCCTGAAACGTGGGTTGATTCAACTTGTTCCTTTATTTTTGGGCTTTCTCTGTCCTGAAGCTGAGTCTTCTTGACCAGCTTTCGGAACTCACCTTCCACACTCAGCGTCCTCATATGTATCTTGTGTGTGTTCATAGTGGGAAGAAAAGGTCCCAAAACAGAAAGCACGTTCTTTCTGCACCTAGTCACAAATGATGTTGGTGTATTCCTGCCCAACTTTCCATTTTTTTTTTTTAGTGCATTCAGGATTATGCTATATCGTTGTCCTGTCTTTCAGCTTCTGTAGAAACTGGGCATGCGTAGTACTCCATTCTCTACCATTGATTTCCCACTCAAAGTTTTAAATGCAAAAGTGTTTAATAAATATGCAAACAGTAGAGTAGTACAATTGTGCAATTTCATATCCTACTATAAAAAAGCAAACCATGTTCCCTAGCACTCATTCCTTATTCCCATGGAGGTGCAGTATATACAGGGATAAGAAGTGAGGTGCAAAATGGTTTGCCACTCTGCTGCCTCCTTGGGGCCTCCAGAGGCCCAGAAAAGCTCAACATGGGCTGCAGGAAGGCTCAGCATGGCAGCAAGGCCATCCCAACATCCCACAGCAGCTGGGGTAGTGCTTCCCACTGCCTCCGCAGGGACTTTGGGAGGGCTGTGCACAAGCCAAGCAGCAGCTGAGGAGTCAGAGGAGGAGGGAGCCCCTGCTCTCTTCCCTGATCCCCTCCTTGACTGATGCTGCAGGGAGAGATGTGGGTGTGGAGGGAAGCGCTGCTAGGGGCTGTTGTATTTTCCAAAACAACAGGATTTAATGCTAGTATGAAATAAAATCAGATATGGCATTCCATTCCTAATGTTGTTCTAGACTGATAGTCTGATTGCTGAGTGATCCAATGTTAACAATGTGAGGGCTCCTTCGGTGCAAAACCAGTAACAATTAAGGGAAAAGACCCTCCTCTGAAGGGAGATCCAATATAGCAGGCACTGTATTGTAATAGTGCAAGGACTATTTTAAAAAGTTTCAAAAGGGGGTGGGAGGAATTATGCTATTGTGCATGTGAGCCAGATGTTTGTGTGGGAGGGGTAATGGCAAGAGGAGGGGTTGGAGATTTGTGGGAGGGCACTTCAAAAGTGCAGAAAAAGCCTCCTGATGCATTGATACACTAGGTAATAGCGGGGGGTAAACAGCATCAAAAATGAAAATGGAACAAAACAAGTTTCACAAAAAACGCTTAAAAACTGGGATCATCACACCCACTTGTGCATGGGAAACGATGGCATATGAAATGAGTGAGATAACCCACCAAAGTTCCATTAGTAGGCTGTCTCATTAAGGATATGTGGAAGCAACCTTGGTGTAACAAAAAAGTAACTGATTTTAGTGCATAGTTGCTAAAAAATGTCCAATTTTAATACATCATTTCCCCAAGAAAGTATGCATATTCCCTTGTAATGGCAGCACTGAAATTTTGATTTTTTTTCATTTCACTGATTCACAAATGAATGCAAATCCTACTCTTTTTTTTTGGTAGCCACCAGCCTTTACTTGATGAGTCCTAAATAAATGTAAAATCTGCACGGGAACATTGATATTCTTATGATTTTCAAGCACACACTCGATTCTTTAGCAGACACAGCACAAGTAGCACTGGAAACCCTCAGAGTATACATTAAAACTGTTCACATGTGCACTTCTAGATTTCTGAATCAAAGGAGCTTGAAATGAGCAAACCTGGGCAATACCTTAGGTAGGGGCCTGGAATGGCAAACAGTGATGGAAACAATATTTAACTTTTAGTCTTTATTAAAAATGTAAATTTAACAGAAGAAAGAGCAGGAAAATTCAGGTAGAGTGAAAGAGCAACATAAAACACTACATTTGGGGAATTACTGATATGCAAATAACTAATGGCATATAAAAATTATACAGGCATTTGGAGAAGAAGAAATAGCAAGCAATTCAGATGATTCTTAGTAGAGGTTATCCCAGTTATGCTAGATATTCCTTCCTCAGGCTGGTCCAGAAAGTCAGAACCCACCCTTGGGTTGTTTATGAATGTACAGTGTTCCCAGAGACAGGAAGACAAGGGGAGGGGTAGGATGGTAGAGAATAAAGTTTTTCTCTTAGAAGGGACTTGGAAAGAAGAAAGAGTGAGAGGCTGGGGAAGCTTACATATATAGAAACTTACATATATAGCCTAATCCAGAAGTCTTAATGCAGATGAAACAGTTCCAAAGCACTGAGTGAGAGTCTGGTGAAAAGGAGGGGATCTCTGATCAGGGATTTCAGTGGTGGGGGAGCAATAATTGGTGATCAGACTGAGCCTATTTCTTCCCTTGCTGGGAAGCTATATTTATCCTATTTTCCCTTAAGCATTGACTATTGGGGGCAAATCCAATTGGTGGCATTTTTGGAATCTTTCTGTTCAGAATGTTGTATGTGATTGGGGAGTATGGGGGAAAATAAGAATCCCAGCTGTGATTGGTTGGTTTGGATTTTTGCAAAGGTAAGGCAGAAGATGGCCAAAAATGGCTGAGGGTGGGGGGAGATAATGGATACTAGGTAATGCAATGGGAAAGGCGAGATTATTGAATCTTCTGGGTGCAATGATGGTGTTACCTGAGAGGCAAACCTGTTTACTGAAGGCTAGGAAATGGCTGATATTTCTAGCTTTGCTTGTGATTAGGTGTCCAGGGAAGGCTGTATTGTAAGGCTGATTCCTGGATGGTCCTAGGAGGTGGATTCTTGTTCTGTAAGATCTCAATTGTTAATTATGGCCTGAACCACGAGCCCTCAGAAAGCCAAATAATATTGACAGAGGAGTGTTCAGGACCCCAGGAGATCCTCGCTACTTCTTCCTGAGTTTTTGTGCCCCTATCACCGATAGTATGATCTTAATTTCTCAGCTTTAATATCAAACATGGAGTTCTCCATCAATCCCAGACATCATATGGTCTGAGAAGTCATGGAGGCTAGCCAAAAACATAAGTAAAATAAATACATTTATATGTGAAAATTGTCACTTGATGTCTCATTCAAGTAAGAAATATGCATATGCTGAGTCTTTGCACCATGTAATCTTTACTTGGTTGGTAGAAATGGGTGAATGTGGACATGGCGCTCATTGTTCTGCAGTTTTAAAGATGTGTAGATAATATTTTGTTCTAAAATCTCCTTTCCCCAATTCCTCACAGTTCTATACCCACAATACCAACATATTCAGGTCATCAGAAACTAGAGAGTTGTATTTGCTCTGGCAATTTTTTCATTCTGCTTTGCTGGATGAGGGAAGGTGAGGGATTTGATTGGTTAGAAGAGAGCCAAAGATACCAAGAACAGCCTAATGGAGAACCACGGGAAGTTGCAGAGTGTATAACTAGCTATTAAATGAACACCAGCAAACTTTAAATTGAGACACTTACAGACAATGCAAGTAGAAGGCCACAGCAAAAGCAACCTGAACATGCACAGAACCCTTTACATATTTCAGAAACCCAGGCTTAAAAATGGCATATCACGAATACACAGGTGGCTGTCTGCAGTCAGGAAAAGTTAATTTAGAGTGGACCACATCAGAAATATTCTTAATTCTTCAGCGTTTGAAAGCCAACATTTTATCATTATTACTTAATTAAATATGTTTGACCCCTATAATATAGATGGTTTGTGGGGCATAATTATAATTAGATCTAAAAGATATTGTACCAGTGCCTGCCTGGACCTCTTCCTTGATTTCGAATGAAAATAGTTCAAAAGATTCATTGACCAAAATGCATGTAAATATCCAGAGCTAAACTTTAAATACCAAACAGACCACATACTTTTCTGCTCGTGAACTTTTGAATGGTTAGCAAAACTACTTCCAAGGGCACTGTGCTTTATTACCACTGTATTAGCTCTTTGCTTGTCTGGATAAGCACAGCAGTGTGTGTGTGTGTGTGTGTGTGTGTGTGTGTGTGTGTGTGTGTGTGTGTTGTGTGTGTGTGTGTGTTAAATGAATGTCTGAGAACCAGTAGGTTCTCATTATATGTAATTGCTCTTTACAATGACTGGCTATCTCCAATGAAAATGAATCAGTGATCTACACTATAACAGAATCTATTAAAAAATTGGAGAGCAGGATAGTCTCTTTGATGTTGAAAGAGAACAAATTCAATAGGTAGTCTCATCAGGCTGTCTAACAAAGCAGAAGTAAGGACTGCAGGCAGGAGCAAGCTGATCTCATGGGTCACTGAGGGTTTACCTAGGAAAGTATGTTGACTGTAGCGGCACAGGGCTGTTCTGCTACTAGCTAGTTAAATAAGGGGAGAGCAGACTGTGGTTGTGGAAGCATACAATGCAATCGGAAGCAGAGGAACTCCAGTCTAAGCGCATTGATTTCAGTGAGCTTAGAGTGGAGTAACTCCTCAAAGGATTGGACTGTTATACACCTACAGATGTTGGATTACAATGCAGGGATTTAGAAGCACACTTCCACACTCTTGAAAGCATTTCATCTTTCCCAAATCAACAGCCCACTCTTATCAATTTGTTTCAGTTGCAACAGTAATCATATAGTATTATTTACTAAAGGATTTTATTCCCCAAGGAGTCCAGAGTATAGTTGGAAGGTACTTGATACAGCTTACTAAAACTAACCTGGTCTGGATCTGGTCACTTCCTGGATAGGAGATTCCCTACAAGCCACTCCCGGGGTCTGGTCAGTGTCTGGAAGGGAGACCCCCTGAGCAGCCCCTTGGACAGATGGCAGAATATACATTAAATAAATGCCAATTTTTTCATATTTTTAAAAAGCCTCCAGGAAGCTTGCAAAAAATCAGTTACAGAAAACCACATATAATTGGAATGAAACAAGAAAATTAATAAAAAGACACAAGGATCACTACAAATATCAAATTTACAAAAGTATAAACATGTCTTGGCTTGGCCCCTAAAGAAAGTAGGATTAGTATAATTGGGCCTGCACTCTTTACATGCTAAGCACCTTTTACAGGCTAATATGTGCATAAGGAAAAAGCAGGGTGGGCATGACTCCTCTCCCAGCAAATAGCAGAAGCCTTTGCTTTTATCCCTCGCTCACTCGATACACTTACAGACCATGTGGGCTATTTAATTTTCTATTAATCTTGTTTAAATTATGGTATATATGTGTTATATTGAATTATGGCAGTCTGATCTCTGTACTCACATTAGGCCCATTCAGTCATGTGTATCAAGGAGAAGAAAGGAGAGATAGTTAATCCCTTCATCCCACAGTGAAGAAGTAAGTGTGCTAGTTCCCATAGTATCTAGTGCTAGTGAAGAAGAAGACACAGAAACAAGACAGTCTTTAAACAGCAACATGGTAGAGTGCTAGAATACTAGTCCTTAGCAGAAGATACTCTTTGAGCCTAGTTAGTGGCAGCAGAAATACCCAGTGAGAAGCAGTTTATACAGGAGTAAGAAACAGAGGGGCCTCACTTAGGATGTAGAATTTATGGTCTCCCACCGGGGCAGAAAAAGGTCTTGCAAGACCGTTTCCCCATAGCCTGCACAGTACGTGGAAACCAAGATCAAAGTTGCTGGTACTGCTTTCACCAGGGAAGACTCCAGAGTCCAGAGCCTTTCATACAATAGTTTGCCTTTGATCCCAATAACCCAAGAGGCATTACAATCAAGAGAATCAAGTGGATAAAACTTCTCCTGAACTGAACTATATCTGACTGGTGGTGTGGAGATGACCGTTTGTCCTCTTTTAAGGAATGAAACGGAACCTGTCCAAGAGAAGAGTGAACCCTTCTCCTAGGCATGCTGCTTTTGTAAGTGCAGAGACTTACACAGGGGGATATGCCACAACCTCTAATATTTCACAAAAAGGAATAGGAACAGGAGCAGCTGGGGCAATGGGAGGAATCTGGCAGAATGGTCTTGAGGACGATGCAACCAACACAATCCAGACTCAAATGTTCCACAAGCTAAAAAGCAGGAACTAACAGCTCCAGCTTATAATCGTGGTGATCCACTGAGGAAACTGTCAGTCTATGGAAGAAGAGGATACGTTGAAGGTGACTCCCAACCCTTGCAGCAAGAAAACCAAGCTCTCTTGAGTAAATGGGTCTTTATTGAGATATTACAGGCTTCTCGATACATATGTCCATAGGTTACACAGAAGCAATCAAAGGTGTCTGGCTGTACACAGGTCTCTTGTTAAGAATGACGCATTGAGTACAGGATACATTATATCAACCCATTCGCATGTTCTCCCACCCCTCTGGCTCTCCCAGCCGAACACAATCAGTAGTGGGATGAAAGGAGCTGTCCCAAGGCCGCTGCAGCGAGCCATCCGAGATAAGGGCTCAACCGTCCTGGAATCTGGAAGGCAACAAGGGAAACAGGTGCAAGAGGCTACTGCAACATATCATACACTGGGCAACAATATGGAGGGACAGTGGGCAACAGACCTAACAGAAACTGACCTGTCCGTAACTGATTAACTGATAAAATGGAAGAGTAACAGTTGATCAACTGAGGAAACTGATGAGTCCTTAGGTGGTAAACTTACAAAACTAATGAGTAGACATGGGCATGAACCGCATTATGAACATAAAAAAACCACAAACCACCCGATTTTCCATTCACGATCCGGCAGTTCATGAAGCCAGACAGTCAGGCACCATCAATCAATTCCCTTGGAAACGGAGCAGGGGGAATGCCTGAACTCTGTCTGCACTCCTTCTGTTGCCCTGGAAACCTGAATGGAAGTCCAGCTTACCTTGATCTGCAGGTCTTCCTTCCAACCATGGAGCTGCAAAGTGGTTACAACATGGAAGAAGACACCCGGGGGAGGAAAGGGGAGGGGGGTGTTCTGTAGTCATAGGCACTCCAATCTCTTCCCTGCAAACCCTAATACGCAGCTCTGACGGCCAAACACAGACCTCCTGCATTTCCCAATGAGTCCTCAGCTTATAAATAGCAGTGGGTACCCGGGCTGGGTTTCACTTTCAGCTAGCAGTGGCGTGTGACAGAGCTGCTACTTGCTAGCCTTTGGGGAGAGAGAGACAGTATAATTGAGCTTGGATTTTGGGGATAGGCATCTATCTCCTCTGGTTCCAGGGCTGCTGCCTGGCTCTGAGGCCAAGCTCAGTGGGCACCTTGGCTGAGGGCTCACATTGATTATTGATCAGTGCCTGATCGGGTCAGGTCTGTGGGAGTGGTGGGCTAGGGCTCTAGTCCCTTCTTCCCTCTGGTTCCAGGGCTGCTGCCAGGCCCTGGGGCCAAGCTCGGTGGGCACCTTGGCTGAGGGCTCCCATTAGTGCCTGATCTGTTCAGGTATGTGGGAGTGGTGGGCTAGGGCTCTAGTCCCTCCATCCCTCTGGTGCCAGGGCTGCTGCCAGGCCCTGGGGCCAAGCTCAGTGGATACCTCGGCTGAGGGCTCACAGTATTATTACCAGCGCCTGATCTAGTGGTCAGGCATCTTGGTGTGCTGGACTAGGGTTCTAGCCTCAGACTCTTGTTCCAGGGCTGCTGCCAGGCCCTAGGGTCAAGCTCAGTGGGCACCACGGCGGAGGGCACAGAGTCATCTCCTTTCCTGTCCTCCTTAATTCTAGTTTGGTGGCACAATGAATCTTCCTGTTATGTTGGCCACCAAGGGTGGTTGTGGGGTGAAGTGTGATGGCAGTCCTCCTGGTTTACTTGTGGAAAGCAGTATTGGGTGTGGTTTGTGGGTAGCAGAGATTCCTCCCGCTCCCCCCAATTCACCTGTGGGGGCTGTGGAGGAGGCCAAAGAGGTCTTTCCGCAAGGGGGAGGAAATCTGTCTCAACAGTTTGAGGAGGGGGTGGGTGACGGATCCCTGGACGAATGGTTTGTGTGTTATGAAAGATCCCTCCCGTCCCCATCCCAAACTCTCGGTGGTGTCCCCACCTGCATTCCACCCCTCACCCCATTGTCCGTGGCCAGCTCAGCAGCGCAGCCTGTAACCGTTCGTCCTCCTTCCTCTGGGACAGTTAGTGGTCCATGTTTCAATGCCTCCGTATGGAGGCACTTTTGGGCCCTTCCTAATGACCCCTGTGTGGTGTGGTGCCATGCCTGTGATGTCCTGGTGCACAGGGGCAAAACCCCAAAGCACCTGTCTTCGATGGACCTGACTCGGCACCTGAAGGCTCACCACCCGAGCCTGTCTCCCTCCTTGCCTAGTGAAACATCCATTGGGGGAGAAAGGGGGTGACTAGCTCTTCTGAGCGGGGATCAGTGGGAGGGTCACTTTGCCCTGAGGGTGACGTTGGTGGGAGCAGAGCGCTCTGGCAGGCTCACGGAGGTTGTTCCCTTGGGGTATGGGACAGTGTCGCTTAGAACCTTGAGGCTGATGGCTCAGGAGACGGGCCTTCATGTCTTAGCAGAGACGATTGACCAACAGGGCTTGCCCCTATACAGTGTGGAGTGCGTGGGCTTCTGCAGGCTACTAAAATATTTTGCCCCTTGGTTCTCCATGCCGTCACCACACACCCTTTGTCACGGTCAGGGCAAGGGCTCCTGGCGAGGCGAGGGCTGAGCTCAGTGTCGGGCTGTGAGCGGGAGTCCAGAACACGCCAAGGTCATGAGCCGGGGAGTCTCTCCGTCAGGGGCGCGAGCAGGGGAGAGTCAGGGGCCGATTCCAGATGACTAACCTGAAGGCGCTGCATGCCACCATGTTCCGGATCGCGATGGGGAAAATGCAAAATATCGCATTTTCTCGTGCGAGTTTGGCGCGACGTCGCACCAAACTCGTGTGAGAAAACGCAATATTTCGCGTTTTCCCTGTCGCGGTCCGGAACATGGCGGCATGCAGCGCCTTCAGGTTAGTCATCTGGCATCGGCCAAGGAGCCATACCAAGGTCTGAGAGCCGGAGAGTCAGTTACAAACGGAGACAGGCGAGGGGGTGGTCGGGGATGGAGCCGAGGTCAGGTTGCAGGAAATCCTTCCGAGCAAGGCAAGATACGAGGCGAGCTGCCGGGCTCAAGGAGTGTGAACAAAGTTGCTCCCACGCTTATAAGGTCAGGACAGCATAAGAGGGCCAGGTGTCTTGCCTTCACCTGATTGCTCTGCCTCGTCATTGGCGGTCAGCCCCGCCCGCTGCTGTGCCTGCAGCCGTGCACTCCTCCTCCATTCCCACACTGCCTCGTGTGCACGAGCCTTCCGCCTAGCTGCTGGCTCACCGGGCTTGGTCTTCTGCGGCACTGGGTCCACCTCCTCTCTGTGTGCCCCCTCACCTCCACTATCCTGCGCTGAGGGGCCGGGTTGCTGGTTGCCGTCTGGAGCTTCAGAGGCTGTGGGTGCGTCTTGAGCTGGCTCTTCCAGCCCCTCGGAGGAGGAGGAGGAATCATCTGCAGGCAGAGTGTCCCGGTGGGGTGGGTCTCTGACACCCTTGCTCATTGAGTCCTGTGGGTATCTCGAATGAGGGCTGGTACATTTGGGTCATGTTTAGCCAGGTCCACTCCCACTGCTAACAAGCTTCTGAGACCTTGATAGGCCTTCCTGGCACAGCCAGATCATCGTGACACCTCCTTTCTTTAAAGGCTGGAAAGTGGGTGATGCTGGCTGCAGCCTCCTTTGGGCACTTGCGCAACTGCTCAGGAGCTGTTGCACATATAGTTGAGCCGCATGGTGCCCCTATCCATCTGAAATGCTGAGCCCTCTGAGCAGGGGGGAATGGGTCCCTTGACTCATGTCCTTCCAGCAAAGGCAGGAAGGTGTCTGATGTCAGCTGCTGTTGCTGCTGTCCTGTTTCTGTCTCCCCCTCTCAGGAACCACTCTGACCTGTCCAAGCAATGTCTCCTGTCCTGCCCATCCCCTTCTTTCTGCAAAGGCAGGACGGTGGGTCATGTCAGCCCCTGCTTCATGAGGGACTATCCTGTTGCTGCTTCCTCCTTGGTCACGAGGGACAGCTTGGCTGCAATCATGCAGCTGATTGTATCATATACGGATACAGTTGGTTGCACAGTGTAGCAGCTCCCCTGTCAATGGGACTGATGGGACCCCTTTCAGCTGGGTGGGAATGTGTCCCACAACTCCCGTCCTTTCCATCAAGGCAGGAAGGTGGGTGGTGCTGGCTGCCACCTGAGAAATCCTCAGGGGGACCCTCCGGTGAGGCCCTTCAGTTTCTTGGGGATCTTGCCGCTTCCCCTCCAAATGACATGCAAACATGAGCCATACATGGATAAAAGGATTGAAAATCAAAAACAGAGAAAGAGACAAATGTTAGAGAATGTATAAGTAGAATGAACAATACACTAGAATGTATGGGCACACCTTAGAGAATGTCTGTTAACAGTGAGAGAATAGTATATAGTGGGAGAATTGTAAGTAGAAAACGATAGAGATAGAAATAGAAAGAGAGGGGACATCACCTGCTCTCCAGCTCTCGCTGGGAATAAATGCATGCTCCTGTGAGGCCAGGCGGTTGCAGGGAGATCTTCCCACTCCCCCTCCACATGACATGTCCTCTCCCTCCCATCCTTTCTGTCAAGACAGGAAGGTGGGTGCTATTGGCTGCCACTGCATTATTCCTCAGTGGGACCCTCAAGTGAGGACCCATGGTTGCTGGGGGATCTTGCCGCTCCCCCTCCACATGTCGGACAGAACAAAATAGAGAGACAGAAAGATGTATTGAAAAACAAAAACAAAAACACTGGGAAAAGATCGATATACAAGCATACATATAGATGAAGATAGAGAAAGGAATGTAGAAAACTATAGTTATAGAAAGAGAAAAAAAGACAGCTAGAGATGGAAAGAAATAATAAAGGGCAGATATATGTAGAAAGAGATAGATTCAGATAAGTAGTGGTGGAATCACATAGGAAGAAATAGAGAGAGATAGAAAGTTGTGAATAGACAGTGAGAGGGAGATACAGAGAAACATATAGGAAGGGGCACACAGATGTCTACTGTTCTAGAACTAGAAACAGAATGCGAATGCAACAAATAGATATAGAATCGAACAGAACACAACACATCCATGGAGAAAAGGATTGAAAATCAAAAACAGAGAAAGAGACAAACATTACAGAATGTGTAAGTAGAATGAACAATACACTAGAATGTATGCGCACACCTTAGAGAATGTCTGTTAACAGTGAGAGAATAGTATATGGCTGGACAATTGTATGTAGAAAACAATACAGATTGAAATAGAGAGGGGACATCACTTGCCTTCCGGCCCTCACTGGGAATAAATGCTCGCTTCTGTGAGGCCAGGCGGTTGCAGGGGGATCTTCCCACTCCCCCCCCCCACATGACATGTCCTCTCCCTCCCATCCTTTCTGGCAAGGCAGGAAGGTGGGTGCTGCTGGCTGCCGCCATATTGTTCCACAGTGGGACCCTTGGGACAGGACCCGTGGCTACTGGGGGATCTTGCCTCTCCCTCCCCAAATGACATGTCCTCTCCCTCCCATCATTTTCCAGCAAGGCAGGAAGGTGGGTGCTGTTGGCTGCCATCATATTGTTCCTTAGTGGGACCCTCGGGTGAGGACCCATGGCTGATGGGGGATCTTGCCACTCCCCCTCCAAGTAGAAAGAAATAGGAAGGGGCAGATATACTTAGAAAGATATAGATTTTGATAGGTACTGGTGGAAACATATAGGAAGAAACAGAGAGAGAGAGAGAAAGTTGCGAATAGACAGTGAGAGGGAGATACAGAGAAACAGATAGAAAGGGGCACAGAGATGTCAACTGTTCCAGAACTAGAAGCAGAATGGGAATGCAACAAAGAGATATAGAATCGAACAGAACATGACCCATCCATGGAGAAAAGGATTGAAAATCAAAAACAGAGAAAGAGACAAACATTACAGAATGCTTAAGTAGAATGAACAATACACTAGAATGTATGGGCACACCTTAGAGAATATCTGTTAACAGTGAGAGAATGGCATATAATGGGAGAATTGTATGTAGAAAATGATAGAGATTGAACTAAAAAGAGAGGGGACATCACCCACCTTCCGGCCCTCACCGGGAATAACTACGCACTCCTGTGAAGCCAGGCGCTTGCAGGGGGATCACTCCCCCTCCGCATGACATGTCCTCTCCCTCCCATCCTTTCTGTCAAGGCAGGAAGGTGGGTGCTGTTGGCTGCCGTTGTATTATTCCTCAGTGGGACCCTTGGGTGAGGACAATTGCATGTACAAAAAGAAATAGAAAGAGAGGGGACATCACCCGCCTTCTGGCCCTCTCCGGGAATACACACGCACTCCTCTGAGGCCTGGCGGGCGAGCACATGGGGGGTGCTGCCGGCAAGCAGCCAGACCTCCCGCCCCCTGAGGGGAGGTGGCACGCCACCACCTCCCCGCCAGGCCCAGCGGCCACCATCATCACCCACTTTCTGGCCCTCACCAGGAATACACGTGCGCTCCTCTGAGGTCTGGCGGGTGGGCACATGGGGGTGCCGCTGGCGAGCAGTCAGACCCCCCCACCCCCTGAGGGGAGGTGGCACACCACCGCCTCCCTGTGCCCACCAGGCCCGGCCACCGCTGTTACCACTTACCTTCCATCCTGCGCTGGGAATATATGTGCGCTCCTCTGAGGCCTAGTGGGTGGGCCCATGGGGGGTGGCGCCGGTGAGCGGTCAGACGCCCCGCACCCTGAGGGGAGGTGGCACACCACCGCCTCTCTGTGCCCACCAGGCCCAGCAGCCACGATCAGCACCCACCTTCTGGCCTGCGCTGGGAAAAAATGCATGCTCCTCTAAGGCCTGGCAGGCGGGCACATGGGGGGAGCCTCCAGTGAGCAGCCAGACCCACCACCCCCTGAGGGGAGGCGGCACACTTTCGAGAACACCCCTTGTATGCTGGGTCAACTTCAACCGGTGGCTTTAATTGTATCGAGTGGGAGTTTCCTGGGGGCCTCGGATTGGAGAGGGTATAACTCCAAGATCCCTATTGTAATCTTGACCAAACTTGGGAAATGGCTGGAGGAGAGCTTGTTAAACACTCCCCGGGAATATGGGCTCTTTAATTCCAATGGGGGCCATTCTGACACCCACGAACCACGAACCACGAACCTCGAACTAGTTCGGCAATAGAAAAAGTTCATTTCGGTTTGGGTTCGTCATTGGCACCGAACCATGAACCGCTGGTTCGTTAATTTTTTTGGTTCATGCCCATGTCTACTAATGAGTCCTCACTCAGCTGATTGACTGATGAAACAGAAAGCCCACAGCAGAAACAGGGCATTTTAGTAGAGCAGAAAAAATAAGGGTCTTCAGTTTGACTCCCTCAAGTGCAGAATTAAAGATGCCCAAAACAGATTCAATCCTTGTGGGTGGAAAACCCAGTTTGCATGAAGAAGACATGTTACAGGCAACCCCTCATGTGGTTTTCAAGGCAAAGATGAATATAAGTAGCTTAGTATTTCTTTCCTTTGCATAGCAACCCTGGCCTTCCTTGGTAATCACCCATCCAAATAACCATGACTGACCCTGGTTAGCTTCTGTGTACTAACAAGCTCAGGCTAGTCAAGGCTATTCAGGCTGCAACATCTGTACCCTTTATAGAACATTGGACCAATTTACAGTTGAAGAACACAGGTGTCCTGCACTCTCCTGGCAGGCCCAGTCTAGTGTCCCCTGGAGTAGGAATTTCGACTTGGGTAGTGATGCCTGGGAGGCTCTTCAGCTAGAAGCCAGGAGTTGAAACACGAGACTCACTGCTAGTAGACTAGTTGATTCAACTATGCAGCCTTCTCAAGCTTCAGCCTAAATAGGTTGTGAGTTGACCTGGCAGACTGTAGTCTCAGAGACCTCTTTTTTATAACTTATTTTCCTTTCTTTGTCACAATCTTCTCTTCTCTGTCTTACCACCATGGATGCAGGACATGCCATCCTGTCATTCACTGGCATATTTAAACTAGATAGCCAGAATGAGATCTATCTTTCCCTTTCCTGTCCTAAATGGACTCATATTTCTTTTCTAAAGCTTAACCAAAGCTCCGAGTGTAAGTTTGTTTCTCTCCCCCTCCCCCTCCCCCACACGCTTCACTGCATAGTATGCAACTCAACTAACAATAAGGTTTTTATATATATATATATATATATATATATTTATTCTTTTTAACATCTAAAAACAATAAACTACAAAAAACTACAATAGTACAAGGGAAGGGAAAGAAGGGAGAATAAGAAGGGGGAAGGGGGGTGGAGAAAAGAGGAAGGCAACTTACAAACACTAAACACTACATTTCAATGCTTTCCCTTCATACTGCCATAATTAAAAAATAGCTTAATAAAGTAATGATGGAATGGTTGATCTTACAAAATACAAATTACAATTCAAATTAAATCTTTTCCCCCCCTCTGGGCCTCGGACGCGGTTCTCTCTGAGCAGCTACAGCCGCAGCGCTCGTTTCCTCCCCCCTCCCTTCAGGCTTCGAATCTTCTTCTTTTTGCTTGATGTCTGGCCCAAATTCTGGATTTTTGTCCACAAAATCCCTTAGCTGATCTTCCGAATTAATCTTGTAAGCTTGATCTTTGTAACTAAACCCGATTCCTTCCGGAAATAGCCATTTGTACTTTATGTCACGTTCCCTCAAAAGAGCGGCCAGCTTTTTATATTTAAATCTTCTCTTCTGAACTAAAAATGGAACGTCCTTCAGTATCTTGACTTTATTTCCCAGAAAGTCCAACTCCGCATTATATGAGTTATATAGGATATTGTCCCGGACCCTCCTGGATGAGAACTCAATAACGATTTCGCGAGGCAGCTGCCGCTTCATTGCATATTTTGAAGATGCCCGACGGACTCCCAAAATGGCACTTCTTACTTCTTCTTTAGTTGCCCTCGCGGATGACGCTAAAAGTTCCGAGGCAAGATCCCACAAATCCTCGTTTTCCTCCTCTTTAACATTCTGGAGACGCAAAATGGTCTGTGTTCGTTCCACTTGCAGCCCAATCAGCTGATTTTCCACCAACTTTAGCTCCTTGTTCGTTGCTCTCGTAAGTGACACATTTTCCCGAGCAGACTTCTCTGCCCCCCCCCCAGTACTTCCTTGATGGCTTTCACATCGCTCTCAATTAAGCCCACCCTTTGATCTGTTTCATTCAGCTTGTCAACAAAGGGTTTTATGGCCTCAGTAACTGATCTTTTCACCAGTTCCTCGAGCGACTCGCCTCTTCCCTGCAGGGCAGCCGAAACTGACTTGCCCAAAGCAGGACTCTGTTTTTTTGCTGCCATTTTAGGGGGGGGGACCGCCAATCTTCCGAGACTCTGCGAGGGGGAAAAAATCCGAATCTTCTAAGCTTCAGATCCCACCACTCCTTCACATGCGCTTGTAGTAACAGAAGGGATTCGCTTACTTACAGGCTTCCGCCTAATCCTGTTCTTTGCCGTTTTCCATAGCCCCGAAATTAACACAGGAGAGAGGTGCGGGATGAATCAGCAAACAAACTGTATAAACCGCACCCTACTAACTAGATTATATGAATATATCAACTTGTTTAATAAAGCACTTTCATAAGAATCATTAATACAAGCATAATACAAATTCACATCATCTGAGGATCCACATCCATCATAACCCAATTCAAATATATAATTTTTGTTGTGCTGTGCAAGATTCTAATATAATAAAGGTAACTGCTGACGGGTTGCCAGCAGGAACTCCCGTTCCGGAATCCCTTTATCAAAGCAGTTACTTCTGTAAAATACATACAAAGATAATTTTTAGAATTCATATACAATGCACAAAAATGACCATATGATTGCACTACTACATACTCACAAACAGTTTTGATGGATGACATTTCAATAAATACTGTAAGATAAAAAAGCCACATAAATACACTCTCAAACAATTTTTAAGACCTATATTTATATAGGTCTTAAAAATTGTTTGAGAGTGTATTTATGTGGCTTTTTTATCTTACAGTATTTATTGAAATGTCATCCATCAAAACTGTTAGTGAGTATGTAGTAGTGCAATCATATGGTCATTTTTGTGCATTGTATATGAATTCTAAAAATTATCTTTTTTTTTATAATTTTTTTTATTTTTCATAACTACAAAACACTACACAAGACTATCACAAGGAAAGGGGAGAGGGAAGGGACAAAGGGGGGTGGAAAAAGAAAAGGGGGGGAATGAACTACAAACACTAAACACTACACTTCAATGTTTCCCTTCATACTGTCATAATACAAAAATAGCTCCATAGGATAATGATGGAGTGGTTAATCATACAGAGAATAAACATTTATATTTATATAGGTCTTAAAAATTGTTTGAGAGTGTATTTATGTGGCTTTTTTATCTTACACTATTTATTGAAATGTCATCCATCAAAACTGTTTGTGAGTATGTAGTAGTGCAATCATATGGTCATTTTTGTGCATTGTATATGAATTCTAAAAATTATCTTTTTTTTTATAAATTTTTTTATTTTTCATAACTACAAAACACTACACAAGACTATCACAAGGAAAGGGGAGAGGGAAGGGACAAAGGGGGGTGGAAAAAGAAAAGGGGGGGAATGAACTACAAACACTAAACACTACACTTCAATGTTTCCCTTCATACTGTCATAATACAAAAATAGCTCCATAGGATAATGATGGAGTGGTTAATCATACAGAGAATAAACATTTCAAATTCTGATTAAACTTTCCTCCCCCTTCTAGGTCCCGGACGCAATTCTCTCTGTGCAACCGCTGTTGCGGTGCTCTCCTCCTCCTCCCCCCCCTCCGGCTCCTCCTTTTCTTCGTTCTCGGTGCAGCAGAGTTCTGGGTTTTTATTCTCAAAATCCTTTAGTTGATCTTCTGATAATATCTTATAGGCCTGATCTTTATATCTGAACCATATTCCTTCCGGGAATAACCATTTGTACTTTATTCCATGGTCCCTCAGAAGAGCTGCAAACTTTTTATATTTAAAACGCCGTTTCCGGACTAGAAATGGAACGTCCTTCAAAATCTTGACTTTCAAACCCATAAGGTCCAAATCCGCATTGTATGAGTTATATAGGATGGTGTCCCGAATCTTTTTAGATGAAAAGTCAATAATGATCTCACGAGGCAACTGTCGCTTTGTTGCATATTTTGAAGAAGCCCAACGGACCTCCAAAATGGCGCTTTTAACCTCTTCTTTAGTCGTCCTCGCGGGTATCCCCAATAGTTCCGAGACCACCTCCCACAGATCCTCTTTTTCCTCCTCTTTCATGTTTTGGAGACGCAAAAATGTCTGCGTTCGTTCCATCTGTAACCCGATCAGCTGGTTCTCAACCAGCTTCAGCTCCTTTTTTGTAGCCTTCACAAGTGACGCACTTTCCAGAGCAGACTTCTCTGCCCCCCCGCTGCTGCCTTAATGGTTTTCACTTCGCTTTCAATTAAGCCCACCCTTTGATCAGTTTCGTTCAGCTTGTCAACAAAGGGTTTTATGGCTTCCACCACCGCCCTGCGCACCAACTCTTCGAGCGACTCCCCCTTCAAGGTAGCTGAGATTGACTTACCGAGAGCGGGACTTTGCTTCTTTGCTGCCATTTTGGGGGAGGGGCGCCAACAAAATTCTGGAACTCAACGAAGGGGAAGAACGAGTCTTCTTCAGATCAACCTCTCCTTCACAAACGCTTGTAGAACAGAAGGGATTCGCTTGTTTACGGGCTTCTGCCTGTTTCTTTTATTTGCCGTTTCTCGTTGCCCGGCAGCACTCGAGGCGCCGCGCACGTCTGCCGGCCTCCATAGGGACAAACGGGCAATTCCCCCCCCCCGCATTGATTTCGGGGAGTTCTTCCCGCCGCGTCCCGGACCCTGGCTCCCTCCCTGGGAGTCCTGGGGGCTAATCCTAGCGGATCAGCCGCCCGGTCAGGGTGCCCGGTCGTTTCCTCCCGGACCAGCCGAGAGGAGCGTCCGGCATGGCTGAGAAAACGAAACCGAATCCAATTCTAAAAATTATCTTTGTATGTATTTTACAGAAGTAACTGCTTTGATAAAGGGATTCCGGAACGGGAGTTCCTGCTGGCAACCCGTCAGCAGTTACCTTTATTATATTAGAATCTTGCACAGCACAACAAAAATTATATATTTGAATTGGGTTATGATGGATGTGGATCCTCAGATGATGTGAATTTGTATTATGCTTGTATTAATGATTCTTATGAAAGTGCTTTATTAAACAAGTTGATATATTCATATAATCTAGTTAGTAGGGTGCGGTTTATACAGTTTGTTTGCTGTGTTTTCCATAGCCCGGCAGCACACAACGTGCCGCGCACGTCTGCCGGCCTCCATAGGGACAAATGGGCGATTTACCCTCTGCCTCGATCTGCCAGAGGGCTCTTCCCGTCGTGTCCTGGACCCAGACTCCCTCCCTGGGAGCCCTGGGGGCTAACCTTTGCAGATCAGCCGCCCGGTCAGGGTGCTTGGCCGCTTCTTCTCGGACCTGCCAAGAGGAGCATCCGACATGGCTGCGAAAACGAAAACGAATCTACTAACAATAAGGTTATTGATATCTTCATCAGGGCCGATTCCAGACGGCCCTCTGCAATCCGAAACGTTGCGCGTTGTCGTGCGTCATCGTGCGGAAAACGCGAAATATCGCGTTTTCTCACGTGAGTTTTGCGCGAGGTCGCGCAAAACTCGCGCGAGAAAACGCGATATTTCGCATTTTCCGCGCAATGACGCGCGACACCGCGCAACGTTTCGGATTGCAGAGGGCCATCTGGAATCGGCCCAGCTTGTGTTTTGCTAGCAGATTTCTGGTGTGACATTTAGGACCTTTTGCTAGATCAGCCTCTGGGGGTGCAAAACCAAAGTAGTCAGGTAGATCAACAAACCAGGAGAGAGATCAACACCCAAGATTTGCTGGGGAAAGGCAATGCATGTGCAAGATCAGACTGAACGCAGAGTTTGACTTTATCCCAACACTGATGTCTCAGAGAAAAACCATGTCTTCATACATGTTTGCCCAGATATTTATTTTTCTTAAATATTAGGCAAGTGTTCAGATAGTTATTTTGACTTTACGCCGCCCAGATCACTGATCACCGTGGAATATGGGTGCCATGATTTCTGCCAGTGGGTTTTCTGGTAGCTGTTTGCTTCTTTTCCTCAAACCAAAGAGCCATTCCTGACTTCCCTAAATCGTAATGGAGTAGGAAGTGTTTCAGAGGAAAGGTGGCATGACCTTTGTGTCTACAGAAACAGTTGCCTCCCTTGCAGGAGGATGCTTGTCATGGAATCTTCCAATGGTGTTTGATTGGACCCAGCCCCCATGACAACCATCACAGTATTTTGTGGTGGTATCATTGACTGTCACTGTCACTGTGGACCCCTACTCTATATTATAGTTATTA
This sequence comes from Eublepharis macularius, assembly GCF_028583425.1. NCBI lineage: Eukaryota > Metazoa > Chordata > Lepidosauria > Squamata > Eublepharidae > Eublepharis > Eublepharis macularius. The sequence continues at coordinate 125,612,819 of NC_072792.1, forward strand.
TTCAGTATAAAAAGTGGCACATTGGTCACTTATAAGTGTGTGATTATCTTCCGTATTTCTCTCTCTAAACACTCTCTCTTTCTAAACACTTGCCTTTCTCTCTCTCCCCCTCCCTCCCTCCAAAATCTGCTTTCCTGTGATGCTTTAGAAGGGGTACCACCCATGTGGACAGGAAGGTCAAGGACTTCCAGCTCCCTCCGACAATGGAACTATTTTCTGTGCCGCAGTCTCCATAATGACCATTTCTCCCCATAATTGAAGGGCTTTTAATCATCATTTGGATAACAGAATAGAATTTTAATATTTCAACCATCTGTCTCTCAAATTCTATGAATTCCCAGCTTTCATTTGCAAAAAAGTAAATAGCCCACTTTTATTGCTGAGATATGCCTTTCCCATTATATCACCACAATGAAAGAGGCAATTTCCTTTTTTAAAATAGTGAAACCTGGAAATTCAGAGAACATGACAGATTATTATAATATTATAATGATACTCTTGCATTTTTTTTAAAAAAAAATGGAGAAACAACTAGCAGTGAGCAAATAAAAAAAATTGGTAGATTCAGTTCAGTAATACTGAACTGGAGGAAAAATTTGGTAATGCCTGAATACTGAATTGATTCTTTGGTTAGGTTTGGTAATATAGAAAAAATATGATTTAATTTGGCCATTGTTTCCCCCTTGAGCAGCCCAGCTACTTTCCATTGTTCCCAGTGCTGAGAACTTTCCCGTGGTTTCCAAACTAAAGCAACAGGCAGTCTTGCAACTAAAAGCAAAGTGATGAAATCCCCCAGAACCAAAGTGAAGCAAAGGGATCAACATCACACCAGAGAACACACTCAAACCAAACTGAATCAAATCAGAAAGTTTATGCAAGCAGAAAACAGAGTTCAGAAAAAAAAAATCCTAACCAAACTTCTATAAAGAAAGAACATTCCAAGCCACAACAACAGGGAAACAGCCCCCCACAAATATAAGCGACTTTAAGACAAGTCCCCAGAAAAACAAACAGCAAAATGAATAGTAAATATAACCAAGTTCAAAAGCCAGAAACCAAAGCCCCACCCCCACAAAAGCTCAACCAAAGCACCCCCCTCCACAGCAAAAAAAAAGCAATTTAAAAAAAACCCCTCTTCCCTAAAAAAACCTATCCCTCCCAGAGACCAGGTCAACCCCCTTCCCCAAGGACAGAAAAAGCCCAGTGAGTCTACGACTCTTAAACCAGGCAGCAGCCATAGACCTCAATGTGCAGCAGCAGAAGTTGTCAGCAGGCAGCAGGGGCTGCAGGATCCAATCCACTCCAAAGCAGGGCAGAGAGAGCCAGCAGGCAGACAGTGTCTTAATCTCCAGGCAGCCAGACCACACAATGGAGACTAGTCTCAGGCAAGCCTGCCTATTTAACTCCTTGAAGGGAAGTTTTAAAAAGGCATTTTCCTTCTAGAGAATCTCATTGGCAAGGGAAGGAGAACTCCTGCAAGGATTGGCTACTCATTACCCCCTCCATTTCTCATTCCCCCTCCCTTCAGCCTCAACCTCATTCCCTCTCCCTTGTCCTGCCTCCCATCTGGGGAAAAAATGCAGGAAACTGTTTCTTTGCCATTCCTTAGCAAAGGGACAGCCACAGTTACCAAAGCTTACCAAATTAAATAAAATTAATTTGGTAAATTTCTGCTCTGTTTTTCACCAAATCAAGTAGAATTTGGTATTTTTAAGGGATTACTGAATCCAAATTGCACATCCCTAGAAACAATTCTGTGGGATGGGGTCACTGCTGGAGGACCAGAGGGGAGGATTCATATATGGGGTCAGTGGGGTGACAGGGCAGGGAAACATTGGGAGAACCTGCTTTGTGGAAGCCCCATTGCTGCTATACGTGTTGGCAGCTGCAGCAGTAAAAGTCCCCATATGGAAAATACCTATGAAAGTATCTTTTAGGGCAACTGGATTAGAAAGACTATTGGAATTTTCTGAGATTTTTTCTGTGCCTATCAGTAGCTTAGGTGAAAACTAGCCTTCTCCACCTTTCTTTTGAAACAGAAAACAAGATGGTTTACAGAATGAGACTCAATAAAAAAACCCATAATAAATGCTTTTTAACAGTCAGACAAATGACAGCAGCAAAGCAACAGTCAAACATCAAAAGAAACAGCAAGGAAATACAGAATAAAATGCTGCTGTAATAATTAAAGTAACAAAACCTACAATTACTCTTAAACAGGCAGTAATGAAAAATCAGCAAGTGTCAGAAGTCAACAAAATTCAATAGGAAAGAAAAATCAAGATTAGATTATTTTAATGATCACCTGTTAAATATTCTCGAAGACATTTGAAAGATTCCTGGAAAAGGCTATTTGAAAGTCTGACCACATAATGAATTAATTCTTCATAATGCACTGGAGATTGTTGGCTTGCCACCTGAGAATTACATTGTTCGTTGTACAAAACAGCAGGGTTCTCTGTGTTCTGTTTCCCCCTTGCCATTCTTGGCACCAAGTTTCCTTACATGGGACTCCCCTGGTAGCATTCATGCTTCTAGACTGTGCTAAATGGTTCAGATTTTATTAAAAGCTGGAAGAAAGTTGCCTATGGATAACTGATCTGATCTGTATGCAGAAGAGTCTAATAAAGAAATACTTTCCCCATCTAAAGCAAATGCTTTTAAGATGACTCAAATTAAGTTGCATTGCACCAGAACCATTTCTCTTCCTTGACCAACTTTGCCAAGCTTAAGCAAATTAGATAGAAAAGTCATGCATGGAGGCAAGGGGAACTAGAATTGACTAGACTTTCCCCTCTTTTTTAGGACCAGTAACTTTTCATCTCATAGTTTTGATTAACTTTCCCCCTTTCATGTGCACTTTTTCTACAGTATTTTCATTAAAATGGCTTCACAGGATCACAATTCTCAAACATACTGAAAAGCTCAAGTAGGATATTTTGCAGAACACCTGTTCCTTCATACCTCTAGCCAAAATAACAAAACAATCAGCAGCATCAAGATGAAGAGCTTAAAACCAGCATCAGTCATAATTCAGTAGCCAAGCTGTAGATGTCCTAAATTGCCTCAAGGAGGGAATATACTACTACTACTACTACTACTACTATTTGATTTATATACTGTCCTTCAGGACAACTTAAATGCCACATTCAGAGTGGTTTACAAAGTGTGTCATTATTATCCTCACAACAATCACCCTGTGAAGTAGGTGGGGCTGAGAGAGCTGTAAGAGAGCTGTGACTGACCCAAGGTCACCCAGCTGGCTTCAAGCGGAGGACTGGGGAATCAAACAGGGCAGGGCTGTATTAACTCATGGCCAGGCCCCTAGGCTTTAAGGTATTTTGGGCCCCCTCCGGCACTTTCACCCCACTACAGCTGACAGCCTGAACCTGGTATGGTTGGCACTAGACCGCAGGTCTCCTGAAGAATTATATTCATATATACTTACAAGTGTGTGTGTATGTACAAAATAGAAAAGAGTCCAGTAGCACCTTTAAGACTAACCAACTTTACTGTAGCATAAGCTTTCGAGAATCACAGTTCTCTTCGTCAGATGCATTGAGGGTAAGAAGAAACTGGTCAGATATATAGGTGGAGAGGGGAGGGGGGAGAAACAGCCTGCTGCAGGACAAACCTGGTCACCAACACAAGTACCAGACCCTGCAACAGACCCAGATGCCAGCTCTGCCCTCATATCTACCCAGGAAATACAATTACAGGACCCAATGGCATCAACTACACTATCTCTGGCTCTTACAGCTGCTCATCCTCCAATGTGATATATGCCCTCGTGTGCCAACAATTTATTTATTTATTTATTTTATTTGACTTATATCCCGCCCTCCCCACGAATGGGCTCAGGGAGGCTCACATCATAATTAAAACACAAACATCAACAATACACATAGACTACAATAACTAACACACTTGGTATAAAAACAATGAACAGCAGCAAAGCAAGCAGTGCAAGCAGTCCCCGTAGGCTGGAGCAGGCAAGGAGCGGGGCTGGGCAGATGGAAAAGCCCAGCCCTTGATGGAAGAAGCTCCCTTGGCAGCAGCAGCAGCAGCAGTGCAGGCAGACCTCTGGCAACAGCCTTTGTAGGCTGCAGCAGGCAAGGGGCGGGGCCGGGCAGATGGAAAATCCCAGCCCTTGATGGAAGAAGCTCCCTTGGCGGCAGCAGCAGCAGCAGCAGCAGTGCAGGCAGACCTCTGGCAACAGCCTTCGTAGGCTGCAGCAGGCAAGGGGTGGGGCCGGGCAGATGGAAAAGCCCAGCCCTTGATGGAAGAAGCTCCCTTGGCAGCAGCAGCAGCAGCAGTGCAGGCAGACCTCTGGCAACAGCCTTTGTAGGCTGCAGCAGGCAAGGGGTGGGGCCGGGCAGATGGAAAATCCCAGCCCTTGATGGAAGAAGCTCCCTTGGCAGCAGCAGCAGCAGCAGTGCAGGCAGACCTCTGGCAACAGCCTTTGTAGGCTGCAGCAGGCAAGGGGTGGGGCCGGGCAGATGGAAAATCCCAGCCCTTGATGGAAGAAGCTCCCTTGGCAGCAGCAGCAGCAGCAGTGCAGGCAGACCTCTGGCAACAGCCTTTGTAGGCTGCAGCAAGCAAGGGGCGGGGCCGGGCAGATGGAAAAGCCCAACCCTTGATGGAAGAAGCTCCCTTGGCGGCAGCAGCAGCAGCTGCAGCAATGTCCATCTGCTCTGTACATTGGACAAACCAGCCAAACTCTGCGCAAAAGAATAAATGGACACAAATCCGACATTAAAAATGGCAACATCCAGAAACCAGTGGGAGAACACTTCAATCTATCAGGACATTCCATCAAGGACTTAAAGGTCACTGTAGTTGAACAGAAACCTTTCAAAATCAGAATCCAACGGGAAGCTGCTGAATTGGAATTCATATGTAAATTTGACTCAGTCAGGCTTGGATTGAGTAGAGACTATGAATCGTTATCTCATTATCAGAAGTAACTGAGTTCATTATCAGAAGCCAATTGATCCCATTATCAGAAGCCACAGATTGCATCTACTCCCCCCTCCCCTCTCCACCTATATATCTGACCAGTTTCTTCTTATCCTCCATGCATCTGATGAAGAGAACCGTGATTCTCGAAAGCTTATGCTACAGTAAATTTGGTTAGTCTTAAAGGTGCTACTGGACTCTTTTCTATTTTGCTACTACAGACTAACATGGCTAACTCCTCTGGATCTATATATGTACATGCATTGCTACGGTGCAGAGTGTAAAGTGCCTTTAACCATTGGAGCCCTAGGGCATAGATAACAGTACCTCAGCAAAAAAAATGACGGGCTTTTAGTCCCTGTAGGGCCCCTGAATTATTCAACCCACCTAGAATAATACGGCCCTGAAAGTGGGTTCTCCAGATTACAGTCCTACTGCTCTCTTAACCACTATACCAAACTGCAGCAAGGCCCTATCACCTTACCTCAGTTGGTAAGGAGTATCTGTGTGTGTATGGTGGTGGTGGGGGTTTCCTATAAGAAGAACACTGGGACCAAATTATGAAAAGCTCTATATGTCAACCCACCTTGAACTGAAAGATTGAAGTGTCAGAGGGGGCCCAAAATACCTGAAAGCCTTGGGGCCCGGTCATGAGTTAATACGGCCCTGCCAGTGGAGTTGTCCATACTGGCTACAGCAGCTCTATATTGTGCTCTTTTCCCTTCCAGGATTTACCTGGGATATTCTACTCATCTTTGTCCTAGTAGACCAAAGAAAATATTACTGAGACTTCACAATTTGCTGTCCAGAGTCAGGTATACAAACACACCTGTCCTTTAATGGAGTCTTAATGTGTGGAAATGGGCAGATGAAACTTTTAATGGCACAGAGGTAAATAACATCACCTGTAGATAACATCCCATTAAGTATCTATCGAAAAGAGGGTATTTTTCGCCAGGCCTGTTGGCAACCTTGGGCACCTACCTCACCTGGGCCGAGAGCCCTGCCACTAGCAGCACAATGCCAGCCAGAGGGAATCTCCACGAGTCTGGCCAGACACCCTCTGGTCAGTTCCCACGGGGAACCCCTTGCAGGATGGTCACTGGGTCTGCCCTCACCACTGGGCAGCCTGCTAGCAAGTCCAAGCCGTGCCAAAGAAGAAGCCATGTTACCAAGCAGTAAAGAGCCAGTTTGAACAGTTTACTCCAAGGCTGCCATTTCGTGAATAAATGCCGGTCACGTCCGCAGTGGCCAGCCTTGCCCTGCTATGCATATCTTGGAAGCCGCCCCAGAATGGAAGCTATGTGCCGGCTGTCCGGAACACCTAATGGACGCATCTTAATACAGCCACCGCATTCCAGAGCTGATGCCATCAAGACAACTCCAGCTTCCTGACAAGATTCAATCAACCCGCCCGGCACTCCCCTCCCCTCCTTTGTCCCCTTTTCCCGAGGTGTCACTATCACACAATTAGACACTAAAGTGGCCCACCAGGGATAGCTGTAGACCCATTAAGCCTTTGTTCCCCTTTTGAGAACCACATGGAAGGCACTAGCCTCAGGGTACGTTTTGGGGTACTTAAGCAGGCTTCCCCTGCCATGAGGTGCGCGTGCCATTCCTATCCTGAACCTCTACCGTCATTCTGCGCGTCTAGCGCAGGCATTAGATATCGTCATGCTTCGCTGCTACATCTTCATTCCTCGTGACCACGTAATTATACCCAGTTCCTTCGATCTCAAGTGGATATCCTGCTAATGCAAACGGCTCTATTTTTCCTACTCATTATTTCCTAGTTTCTTGTATGTACCTTGTTTGTGTGTGTTACTGTAGGCATACGCAACACTGTTAGTAAAAACACATTTTATCCTTATTAGTCTTGCCTCTTTATTGCACGAGTAATCTGGAAGAGGGACTTTGGTATAGCTGGTTAAGATCCTCAATAATTAAACCCAGACTGCAAGCTAATTTCCCCATAAAATAGCAGTTCTGGTAACAACCCTAACTGCTACTACCTGGCCCTCTGTGAAAAAAAGCACAGAAGGAGTTTAGTATCTGTTGTAGATGCAGACAGTTGGGCCGTGATTAGCTCCTGTTTCCCAGTGTGGAATCTCCAAGACTCTCAAAAGTGGCTTTCTTTCCAAGAATTCCCAGCTCTTTTATCAGAATCCATTGACCTAGCATCACAGAATGGTTAAAAGGTTGCATCCATGTCTTCCTTTGCTTTACCAGCAACCCCTCCCAACCTTGGTGGTCCAGTTATGGCCCAGTTATGGTCCTGTCACATACCTTTCAAACTTTAACAGAGCAAAACAGGTTCTGTTGTACATTTTTGTCTATTTTTCATGCGTCTGTCCTCGCATCAAGGATATCTCTTTGAGTTCTTCCTGTATCTTGTTAAAGGCTCTTTCTCACCTACTGAACACTGCATTTAGTCCTAAGCTGGCTTCTGTAGAAAAGCAAGCTTCTGTAGAAAGGTAGGCTTGCAAAATAACCACATTCTATTTAAAATATTTGAAAAATATTTCATTTCTCAATAAATCTGGTTGTCCTTATTATAGGGGAGCTACAAGTCAAAAATATTCAGCAACATTATGGACTTATTGAGAAGTGTGGGGGGGGGGAATACAAACTAACCATTCATTAATACTCCAGCATTTCCCGTCAAACGGGCCTTGGATTGGGGTGCAGCATCTGCTAGGCATACAGAAGTTCTCAAGTTCAGTCCCCAGCATCTCCAGTTGAAAAGGATCAGTTAGTAGATTACATGAAAGACTTTGGAGAGCCACTGCCAGTCTGCATAGACAATAGCGGCCTTGATGTACCAAGGGTGTAATTCCATATAAGTTAGCTTCATGTGTGTATATATCTGTTTATAGTTATGCACAAAAATCAATGCATCTGCTCCATTCATTGATTTTAGAGACCTGTAGATGAACTGAAAATTACAGAAATGTAGTCTGTATGTAAACTAGCAACATTTTAAAAGCTATCTCCTCATAGCAAAACAGGTACAGTGATTTACCAAGGGGAATGCTCCTTGGTAAAAAAAGCTGGAGGGGCTGCAATAGTAACTTCAGATGCCAAACTCCTACCTGTACTTGGCCCAAGGTGGATATTATTCAGGCACCCATAAAAGTTGCTGGCAACTGCTAATTTTAAAACCTCTGATAAATCTTTCATCTATGAACTGATGTAGTAAGAGCTTAGTTAATAATGTATTTATTTTTTAAAAAAAAATCTTATTTTTTTCAAAAGAAACAATATTTTGGTAATAAGACTTTTATTACACTTAGAGATTTTTTAAATAACAAGGACAGAAAATCCTCAAGATGGGAGAACTTTAAAAATCTTTAATGGAGTAAATACTCTGCAATTTCATGAAGAGCCCTGAAGTACAGATACATGAAACAGTTAGAACTCTTAGAGAATTAGAATTCAATTCTGACAGTGAAAAGTTGTATTAACTTTATAATTAGTACCAAATAAGTTTTTCCCTCCTTATGATGGCATCTTTTGAACAGAATGGAGTTATTTTTGTTGCATTAAACATCAAAATTAGCCGTTGTCATTTGAGTTCAATGTCTCTCCCCACAACTCCTCCATGAAACTGCTATGCATTATGTGTATGGCTGATTATTCATACAATCTCTCTGTTATGAAGCGCATCTGCACCCTTCATTTACTCCCATACAGCTTTAGCTGTACAAGGTTGCAAGCTGAGCACAAAATCTGAATATTTTAATAGTTAGCACTAGCCAAAAATAGCTCTTTATGAAAATTCTGAACTTTAAGATTAAAATGTTAGCTCATAAAATATGTAAGCCCTTTGATGTAGAAGAAATTTTACCTGAGTATTCCTTTACAATAGAAGAGGTCTTGTTCTCCAGTTAAAAATATGGCAATATCATCGAGGATCAGACTAATTAACTGTCCTTATTTTTATGTCACTTTATAGAAATTTGTAGAGGTAATGGAATACTGTTCCTGGCTATACTCATACTCTATCATGTTTGTGTTATCCAGTTTCAGACACAGACTGGAAACAGAGCTTGTGAATGACAATGGAATACTGCAGAAGAGTGACATCTGGGACAGATTCCATAAATTAGAATCAATGGAAGACTTGTCAGAAACCCAGTGTTTCCTCCACATTAATTATGCAGCCAAAGGTACTCATTCTGAGGAAATAAAATAAAATAAAAATACATAGGAATGGACACAGGCCCATTGGCTTCCCAGCCCTGGAGACAACAATCTTGTGCTATTTACAATATGGAATTAAACTGAAGATATTTTTGAGTGGGTATGATCTGTAAATGTCTGAATGGTCAAGATCATTCACCTGACATCATTATTGTTTTCCTTCAGGCATAGCTTGAAATGTGGGTTTTTAGTAAGAATTTGAGAAGAATTTCACTGTTTTAAGCTTGGCATAAAATTTAGGCTGTTCAGCTGCAATCCTATGCACACTTCCTTGAGAATATATCTGTGACAACTTGGCATGGCAGCAGTGGAACTAAAATGTGTTTGGTAGGAAAACTGCACTCAACCCAGTTCCACTCTTCTTGTGATGGTAGTGGGTATTGATTCTGGGATTAACTAAGGACTGGCTTCCATGCCACACTTCCCTGTCACACAACCAAGCACTCCTGTGAAAGAAGTTAAAGAAATGTTTATTTGCTGGCCTGTCGGTGGTTGACACTATTTACTGCTAGCCACCCCTGATATAAATGGTAATGATGTTCCTGAAGTACCCTGTCTCCTGCCCCGGTAAAACTCATTTATAACCTTTTCCACTCTTAATACAAAGGAATAGAATAAAGATTTAACATAACAAGATAAAAAGGTTAATTTTACAGTGAGGAAACTGTAGATGTTCAGGACCAACTTTATACAAAAGTAAATTATGGAGAGATTGTTATGGAGATAGAGAATTTACATTGTGTCAGAGTGGAGACAATGCCAGTAACTTCCAGACTACTTTGGACTATAAAATCGGTTACTTTCCCCATAGGTTTTAGATTATATGAGAAACTTTTTAAATTGCAGGCCTCTGCTGCCTTGTAGCTTCTAAATAACTCTGGAATACTACAAATAAGAATCACATACCAGTGTGTGCCACACTAGGTTACCACACTAAACAGCCTACTTCCTCCTGAAGTAACTGGAGTCAGAACAAGATCACAGTCCTATCTAAGGAACTTTTAAACACTCTTTGATTCATTCAGCAGTTAAAAAGTCCTGATTCTCAAAAGCTCATGCTCTGGAAATCTAGTTGGTCTTTAAGATGCCACTGGACCCAAAGCTTGCTCTTCTGTCTACTTTTGTTAATTACATTTCTTGTTATTTTTGTTTGTTTATTGTTTTGTCATTTTATATGAACTGCCTTGAATTCATATAAAGGGAACATATAAATAAAAAATTCTGCAGATACGCAAAAATATCCAAGCTGTGCTGTAAACATGACTGTAATGTTCCACCAATTTACTATATTATGTCCTTGAATAAAAAAGATCCTCTTCAGATACAAAGCTTTTAAAATTAATGTAATTCAGTTTTATGTGATATGAATTATCATCAGGCTTCAATTGTCCAAGATGTTTGACAAGAACATCTTGTCATCTGCAGCCTGGTAATGACTGTATTTTAGGTAATCCTGTACAGTATCACACACCTACTTGCTTCTCTGCATGGTTGAAGCTGTCTTTGGTAGAGATGGGCACGGAACGAAAAAAAACCCCAAACCGGTCAGTTTGTGGTTTGTTAATTTCCACGGACAACAAACTTAACAAACTTACCCAATTTCCAAACCATTTCGAGGTTCAGGGTTTGGGGGGGGGGCAGGATGGCCCCCTTCATGCTCAGAGAAAAAAGCACCCCTTTCCCAAACACCTCCCCAGTTCCCAGTCAGTAAGAAAAACAAGAAAGCAAGAGAAAAGAAAAGAGGCTTTTCAGCCCCTTTCCAGCAGCCAGAAGTGCAGGCCAAAGGTCCAGGTTCCAATCCCAGTCCCAACACCACAGCCAGCCACCAAGCTCTCCTCCCTTTCCCACTCTAGAGAAACTGAAACCAGGAACCACACGGCTTCCCCTATTTATGGAAAAAGCCAAGAGATTGAACAACACAGGAGCACTCTAGTTGGCAGAAAAACTTGCCTAACATGGTTTTGGAAGGAAGAAATTGGTATTACCATGGCTGCTGAAGGCCCATCTCAGTTGCCTTGGAGATTCTAACCCTCCCCCACCCTTTTCCTGGCTGGATAGACCAGAATGGGAGGTCTCTAGTTGGCAGGGACAGCTGCCAATCAAGCCTGGAGGCCTCAGATTGGGGGCAAGCTAAAGACTGCCACCATTGCCTGGGCGAGGGAGTATTTGGTGCCAAAAGTGTCCGAACCAGCAACGGAACGGTAAGAAAAGTTCGTTTGGTTCAGAAAAATGTGATCCCATGGAACATGTGGTTCTTTGACTACAAATTGGCCGTTCCGTATGGAATTTTGTTCCGTAGTTCATTTTGTGCCCATCTCTAGTCTTTGGTATTTGGTGCTCCCTGAAGAAAAAGTAACTAGAATGTGTCTTTTTTGCCTTGGTAATTTTTTTGCTCTTGTTTGGGTTAGTCTTATGGGAAGTCTGAGTTAGAGGTCTTACGGGAAGGGTGTTGGCACTTGCTTTACATGAGGAATATCCCACGCTTAGAGTCTCTCTTAGGATTGCAAGCCTCCAGGTAGTGGCTGGAGATCTCCCAGAATTACAACTGGTCTCCAGGCCACAGAGATCAGTTCACCTGGAGAAAATGGCTACTTTGGGGGGTGGATTCTATGGAATTATGCCATGCCAAGGTCCTTTCCCTCCCCAAGCCCCTCTATCTCCAGGTTTCTCCCGGTTTCACCCCCCAGAACTCCAGGAATTTCCCAACTTGGAGCTGGCAACCCTAGTCTCTCTACATAAGACAACTTACATAGAGATGCTCAAGTGCCTTACTTTCTGTGTGGTCTTATATTCAAGAGTACTCTGCCTCTCTAGCAGAGCATGTGTATCCACAATGGGAGAATAAGTGTAAATCTTTCACTTGAGTATCCCTCTGTAAGATGTCTTGTGTAGAGAGAGACTGTCGCTGCATCTTGAAGTGAAGACTCACAGCTAGCAAGTGTTGGGGAAGACCTTTCTCACCTAAGCCTTCAAAGAGCCTATGCCAGTAGAAGAGAAAATAATGAACTGACCATTGGTCTGACTACTGAGGCATTGGCTTCAAATGTATTTTTCAGAAAATTCCCAGGGCTGAATTTCTGAATTGCACAATCCTCTCAGTATATAGAGAGGGCATCTCTCTAAAAAAAAAAAAAGTTACATGTAAACATGACAGTTGTTTTCTATGGCTGGTGTACTCAGAAACAGTTTCCTTCATGTTTCCCAGATCCTAATCAATGTAATGTCCTTATCCTTTTGACTTCATCTTTACATGGTTTAATTATTCTTTTCTCTATACAGACAAGATATTGGTGTGCAGGGAAATGTGTTCTCATTCTGGAGCCTAGTTTCCACATGAGAACAATGTTCCCTGTGTGCATTTGCTGTACAGGGGCACAGTGCCTATGCATGTACAACTTGTACATGTTTTGTGTATATACCCACATGATGAGAGGGCAAGGGCAATGTGGTCTGGCACATGTTGTGGCAAGGCTAATGTGCTCATCACTGTGCATATAGATATTAACCCTCCTATATGAGGCTCCAGTTATATCATCCTTCAAGAGAGAACATTTCCCGGTGGACTGGGATTATATCTAAAGATTTCTTATTCATATTATAAACTTTCTTGTTCCTTCCCAAAGGAAAGATCAGTTATTCCTGAATTATTTACAGGCAATAAAGTAGTTCCAGGTTGCTGCTCCTGTTCTCTCAATACAGAAAACAGTAGGCATTTAACTTGGATGTAGTCTTTTCTCTCTTTATCACCAACTCCAATTTTCTGTTTGTTGTAAACAAATGAAAAGTGGGGCTGCATAGGATGATATAGTCTGAAGTCAAAGGAAGTATATATTCTGCTTGAAAACTGAACATACTCACGCTGGAAAACCTTGAGAGAAAAACAGAGAGGTTGTTTTTTATGAAGTCACTCTTCAGAGACAAATTTCCCTAGATTTATACCCTTTGAGCATTTTGTCTCATGCAGAGATTTCTGCTTGATTTACTAGATTTTTCAGAGCATCTGAACTGGAATTGGGCTAGTAGGCTGCAAAGTGAATTAGAGCAGTTATCGTGTGTTGCTTGACCTGAGAGGCATGATTCATCACATTTAAATGCAGAGGGCACTTTGTAATACTTACTGCAGGTTTCAGACAGTAATAATGATATTGGGCATTCCTTTAATCATATGTATCTAGCAAATGAAGAAAAGTGTCTAATGGCCCTTCTAAATTTAAAAACTTGGAAGTAACAATGAGAATTAATGTTGCAAATGATGTGCACACCTTGGCCGTTTCCAGATGGCTTACCTTCACGCGGGACGTCGCGCCTCGTTGCGGGGAAAATGTGAAATATCACGTTTCCTTGCGCGAGTTTTGCGCGACGTTGCGCAAAACTCACGTGAGGAAACGCGATATTTCACATTTTCCCCGCAATGAGGCGCGACATCCCGCGTGAAGGTAAGCCATCTGGAAACGGCCCTAATTAAATAAAAATTAGGACTCAATCTGAAAATGATTTTATAATTTTTCTGTTGAGTAGGTGGAATCACTAAACACTCTTTTCGACTTATGGAAATATCCCCTACCAAACAGCAAATACTGTACTTCCAAAGAATTTACAAAAACTTATATCTGTAGTAACTAAGGAGTGTATTCACAGCCCATTACTTGTAGCAAAGCCTCTAGAATCAGGGGTAAGGTCAGTTTACATTTCTAGATTTATTATAATTCAGAAACAAAATCTAACTTTATGGTGGAGTTTTAATTCTCCTTGGGGCCTCCAGAGGCCCAAGAAGGCCTGGTGCTGTGGCGGGAAGGCTTGGTGCAGCACTGAGGCCTTCTGGAGGTCCTGAGCAAGCTGGCATGGCAGTGGAACAGGCCAGCATGGCAGCAGCCCTGCCGTAAGCCCCAAGCAGGCTGGGGGGGGGGGGAATGGTCCTGGGAGTGTTCCTGTGCTCCATGGTGGGCCAAGTTTGCCCCCCAATAGGCCAGATTTGCCCTCAAATGGGCTAAAATCAGCCCATTGCAGAATGCAGGAATGCTTTTTGGGCAGTGCAATGGCCCCTGGAGTGCTCCTGCACTCCACAGCAGGCCGATTTCAGCCCCAAATGGGCCCAATTCAGCCCCAAACCAGCCAAAATTGGCCACAGCAGAGCACAGGAATGCTGCCAGGGTGAAACAATGGCCCCTGGAGTGCACCTGTGTTCCACAGTGGTCTGAATTTGGCCCCAAAGAGGCCCAATTCAGCCTCAAATTGGTTGGAATTGCCCCACTGTGGAGCACAGTAGCACTGCCAGCATGATACAACGGCCCCTGGAGTGCTCCTGCATTCCACAGAGTGCCAATTTTGTCTCCAAATGAGCTCGATGCAACCTCAAACAGGCTGAAATTGGCCTGCTGCATGCCACTGTAGTGGGCTTCTCCAGAGGGTCGTGCTGTCTGGTGGCACGGCCCTCTCAAGCCCATGCAGTGGGGTGGCACAGTCCTCACAAGGCCCCACTAGAGCCTATTGTATTGTTTAACAATACAATGGGCTTTGTTGCTAGTTGTGACTCAGTGGGACAGATCTATAAACTATGCATGGCATAGAAAAAAGGCAACAGATCTTTATCTCTTTCTTCCCAAATACTAGAATTTGGGGAGACCCAACAAAGTTGATTAGCAAAATAAATATTCACACACAAAAATAAGACATTTATGGAATTAACTGGCACAACAGCAGCATGGTGATGCCTGTTAGTTTAAATGGCTTTAAAAGGAGATGGGACCTATTCATGGAGAATTGATCCAACAATGATGTTCAGCTATAGCGGTTGAACAGGAACCTCTGTGTTCTCAGTATGTTTGTCAGCAACCATATATTTATTTATTTAGACAATTGCTATGCCACCTCTCCAGGGAACTTGCCCTTTACAAAAATAAAACATAATAAAAATAATAAAAGCTGGATGACAGCAACAGGTGAGGCTTTGGCTTCCTTGCCCAAGTTTGCGATTGTCCAGGAGATTTGGTTGTCCATTGTGGAATGATACAACAGCATTTTTATTACTCAAAATAGCCATTCTGGCAAAAATTGAGTTAGGCTTGTGGAAATACCTAGAGTGGTCAAATAGAAATAAGGGCATCAAAGAATAGAGCCATGATAACAAACTCCTATTCCAGACTCCTACCACAAGCACTAAGCAAGTACTGAAAAGACCTAGGCAGGTGAGGGCACTGTGGTCTTTAGTCACATGTATAACACACCCACAGATAGCATTAAAGAATTAAGCGTTTAGTACACATTCTGAGAAATTATTTACTTGTTTTGCAGATGGGAACCTCTTACACTGAGAGTTTCAAAATAATCCTTAGCAGATAATTCAAAATTCATGTGTTTCAGCAAATCACTCAAGAAAATGAACCAAACCAGAGATCAAGTGAAAGGCATTGCACAGAGAACTCAAAATGCAGGTAGACAGGTAGGCGTATTCACTGTTCCTCACTACTACACAAACAGTCTCGCTCTCTCTTTCTCTGCCTGCCACTGACCCTTTGACTGATTGCTCTGCCAGTAGCTTCTGGTGGGTTGCTACTTTTTTTCCATTGTGACAGCTGGCCTCGAAACTTCAAGCTGGTACTGCCACACACCAATACAGGGGGGCAGGGGGCAGGGGAGAGACAGAGCAAAAGTGGAAAAACAAACAGTGTAAAATGAAGGAGGAGAGGTTAATATGGAAAGAAAAATGGGAGGAGAAGACTATACTCAAATTACAGGGTGGAAGAGAACAGGAGGAAAACTAACGAGGGGAAATATCAAAGCTGTGTATATGAGGAATTGGTAAGGAGTCTGGGGAAGAAGGAATACTACCAGGGAATGCATATCTTCCACAGTGCTTCAGGCTCCACCCTCCAAAACAATTACTGGGCTCAAAAAGGCTCAGCAAAAGTCCTAAAATAGCAATTTGCTGCAGTGATACAGCAAACAGAATATGTTAAGGAAAAGTATTTATTCAAAGACATTGGAAGTAAACATAGTTTTTAACTGTTCATTGTAGTTGAGAAGTGAATTTGGATTATAGATGGAACCTTGATGGCATTTCTTTCTTTGTTCCATACACAGAATCCCACTTCATTCACATATGCTGAAATCCCATCTTTCTCAGGAGGGAGGGAGGGTCATCTGTCAGGCACTAGAGTGGAAGTGTCATAATACCTTCCTCAAAAGTATATAAAAATAATTATGTTTTTGTTAAATTCAGGTTTTACCCTTATTCTTATCATTAAAAAATAGGAATACACGATGAATACTGCTTTTTAAAGCTTCTCTGTATTATAGCTGTATGCGAAAGAGATATTATAAGGGGGCCTGAAGACTTAAGTGTATCCAAAAGAATTTTTGACTTTTTCCTCTTTGATCAACCAGCTCTCACATAATATCACAACTTGCTGTATAAAATGTCCCTCATTTTTTGTCATGTGGAATGGGGAGGGGAGTTACTGTTTGAGGGAGGGGGAAAAAATCTAAAGCCCAGCTTGAATTATGGAGCTAGTTCTTTGGATCTTTGGGTCTGTTTGGGAGTAGAAATGGGCATGAACGGGAAAAAAAACCCTGAACAAGCTGTTCATTGTTCGTTGCCATCCACGAACAATGAACATTAACGAACATGACCCTGTTCACAAACATGTTCGCTGTTCGTGGCCCTTTAAAGATCCCTTTAAACTATCAGCTGGTAGGTGGCAGGGGAGATTCCCCCTGCCACCTGCCAGCTGATAATTTAAAGGGCCCTTTCCTGCTACATGCAAGGGGCAGGGCCCTTTAGACACCCCACAAACTGACTTTCCCAATGTCCAATATCCACCAAATTTGCAGGGGACATAGTCCTCACTGTCCTCCAAAGACCCCAAGTTTCAGAGAGATTGCACCCCGGGAAACGCATGATCCATGGGTCACTTCCTTTGCTGTCATTTTCTCTTCACAGTGGAAAAACAGGACTCTCTGCTGGAAGTACTTTGAAGGGTTAAAGCCAGAAGGAAAGCCAGAAGAAGTTCAGACAGAGTTCAGTCCCTGCCTCCGTTGCCAGGGGAATTGATTGAAAGGCCCCAGACTGTCTGGCTTGATGAACGGCTGACGAAGGCAACAAACGAGGCTTGCAATGACCACTTGTTCATTTAGAATGGGGCCTCATGGATGGCTTGTTCATGAACAGACGAACGGGCTGTTCGTGGGTTTTTTCCATTTGTAATGCTGTTCATGCCCATGTCTATTTGGGAGTCCTTTGGTTCTAAATGCCCTTCTCCAAAGGAAGAGCCTGATCCAACAGAGGGAGGTTCCACAGTTAGAGCCTTCTTTATCTAGCTATTTCTGCATTGCCTTTGTTTGCTAAGTTCAGATAGCTTATCCAAACAGTAAGGAACAATCAAAGTATTAAATCACAAAGAGTAGTGGGGTAAAAAAATATTCTGTGCGTCATATTGATCAGAGCTAGACATATTGGAGTGGATCCAACCATTCCCTAAGTAGCTTTTCCCCAGCCTGAGCCTTCCCCCAATTTAAGCGGCTCTTCCTCCTATGGAGGAGCTCTTTAACTTGGAGGACAACTCCTTAGACTGGAGGAAGATTTCAAACCTGAGCCAAAAATAAAGGTGAGGTATAAACATTTTAATAAATAAATAAATAAACTGCACAGTGGAGTGGTAGCAGAGACGTAAGGTCAATTCAGAAGAACAGGGCCACCCTAAACAGTATTACTTCCTTCTAAACTCATTAAAGTCAATATGCTTAGGAGGCCATAACTTTGCTCAGAATGGCACTGCTAGAGAGCTACAATTAATTGGAACTGTGGGTTTCTCCCTCCCTTTCTTATCAATGTAGGGTCATGTTGCATTGTTTATCAGTAACACTGCCAGATTCCTGAATTTCACAGCTTCTTCTCTGTATTGTCATATTTGTGTGCAGTTCCCTGCTGTTTTCTGCTTGCATATTCATAGGTGTCTGATGTGCCTTCCGCCTCACTAGTGGGTGTCTGTTATGATTGTGTTCTTCTTGGAAGCAGTTGTTCACATTAATTGACAGGGGGGAAAGAGACTACCAGATCCTTTTTTATAGTAGGCCTTCCCAGGCAACTGAATGCTAGAAATAAATGTGAGTTTTTCTTGGTTTGACTGGGATACTGATTTGAAAGAAGCACGTAGCGATTAATTGTGAAGTAGTGATTGTTTCCCTCCATTGTCCCCCACACAACTGTGTTAGAATTCTGTTATACTAGCTTGTTACTGTAGATGGAAAATGGTCAGAAAAGAGCATGCTCAAAAAGTATTAAAAATGCAATATAATTTGACTGAAATAGATTTTTTTTGTTCTCCGCCCCCCCCCCCCCCCGCCCACCCACCACCACCTTAGGGCTGGGGACAGCTAATCCTTCTCTCCTCCTCTCTGCATGAAATCACAGTTTTTGGCTATTACCATAACAAAAGACAAGACAGCCAGTCCAGGCATACCACTATGCTTAATTTAATCACCTTTACTGGAATAGAATATCTCTGGGAGAGGTGATGCCTTACCCAGTATATGGCCATCAGACTGTTAATCAAGACCTGTCAATCATTAATCAGTGTGTCTTTATCCATATGAGGAATCAATTATATTAGCATTTCTCAAAGAAAGTTTTTTTCCCCACTTCAGATTGATCTACTTTAGACTATTTCAAATTACCTGCCAAAGCTACACTCCTCTGATCGAATCAAGATAGTCTCAAACACACATCCTTTCCAGCTGAATAGCATCACCTCTCTAACCTTGTTAGGAAGATGCAGATCTGCACTCCTCCCTTTTGATCAGTAAAATGGCACACCTATTCAACCAAGCCTTGGAGGAGGGGAGAGAACTTTTTATTACTTGGGTGCTTGTCTTGCAAGTGACACAAAAATGTGCCTCAAAAAACATATTTCTTCTAATTTATTCCCTTTGCGTAGCAACAGAAGTTTCTCAAAAACACACTTTTAACTATGTCAAGAGGTAATTTGTGCTTCTTTATGAAGCATAGACACCCCCTCCCCCCAAAAAACCTTTGCTTGGACTGTATGAATAGGTAGCTAACCCAAGTTTTCTCTCTTACTCTACATTCTAGGTGTCTTGCCAGTTGCCTTTGAGTGGAGTATTTGCAGTGTTTGGATGTGAGGAATAACTGGCCCTTGATGTAACCTTCTAGTATTTGGCATTACAGTGGATGCTTGTGTTTGCTAATTCCCCATTCCAAATATTTACATTATTCTCCTTAAAAAGCATTGTTTTTGTTTTCACTGTACCAGGATTTCCATGATTCCTTTCAACTAGTAGTGGCACTTCATCATTTTGTATGACATTTTGTGGCTCAATGGCCAGAACATGGCAACGTTTAAGCTAGTTGTAGAATCTAAATTGAAGCAGGAGTTTTCTTCTTTATGCTCAGACTATTTTTTGCATGGATTTGGCTCACACTGACCTTTATCTACAGTGCATGTGTCCTTTGACATACAGGAATATGTTGTCAGATGGTAACTATTCAAAAGCAAATGGTATGTAGTCCATTTTGTAATATAATATTATACTGATTCTGAATTTAAGAAAATAATGACCTGCAGAAATAATTCAGAAAGTCCCTGAATATCCTTGACATTCTGATACCTTGCTGACACTCTGAATTTGATGAGGACAATAGGAAAGGCAGGAGAATGTAGTGAGAGGTAGGAGGTAATGTAAGTGGTAGGCACACTGACCAACCAAGCATTTACTAACCTCACCATTTAAGAGAATATGATGGTATATTTTGTGCACTGTGTTTCCTCTAATTACTACCTGTCTTACTGGCCTGAGAAACACTTCTTGGATACTATAGATGCAGGACAGCACCACCATTTCTTTGCCTTTCTCTGAGACAATATGAAGTCTCTCTTCCTTGCCTTGTTATTGCACTTGTTATGATGTGACTGAACTTTTTAAGAGCACTATGTTTGTATCCCAAAGGACAAAGTCTTTCAGCTCTCAAACACTGTTTGCCTTCTTGTGTTACTGAATGCAAACCTCTGCCAGACATTGACCTGCCATTTGCGGGGGCGGGGGGGGGGCTAAATACCTCCCCACACCCTCTTTGCAAGTGAGAATGTTAACTGTCTATGCAACAGAAATACTTCTAGACAACAGTATGGAATCCGGTAGTAAAAAGACAGTGGATATAAGGTACAATTCTAGACAATATCTTCTGATCTTTTCAATTATACAGTGAAGCAAGTTTGAACTAAGCAAGATTCAAACTGGCAATAGTGGCAAATTAAAATTATAAACAGGATCCATAATTCTCTGAGACAGCAGAGGGCACTTTCTTTCAAGGAGGAGCCTCCAATTCTAGCCAAGTCCCCTTCTAGCTGCAGCTGCTGTACTTCCATGACATGCCATTCCAGAAAGTTCCTTGATGCTCAGGAATAGAGATGGGCACGAACAACAATGCAAACAAAAAAAAAGCCACAAACAGCCCAATCTGCTGTTCAAGAACAAGCTGTTCATGAGGCCCCATTCTAAACGAACAGGTGGTCGTTGCAAGCCTCGTTTGTTGCTGTTCCTTGCTATTCGTCAAGCCAGACAGTCTGGCACCTGCAATCAATTCCCTTGGAAACTTAGGCAGGGATTGTCTGAACTCCTGGGCCGTTTCCAGACGGCTTACCTGCCTCCGGAACATCGCACCATCTTGCGGGGAAAACGCGAAATATCGCGTTTTCTTGTGCAAGTTTTGTGCGACGTCACGTGACGTCACGCAAAACTCGCGCGAGAAAACACAATATTTTGCATTTTCCCTGCAAGATGGCGCAACGTTCCAGAGGCAGGTAAGCCGTCTGGAAACGGCCCTGCTGTTTCTCTGGAAACCCCAATCTAAGCCCAATTTAGCTTGATAGGCAGGTCTTCCTTTCAAGTGTGGAGCTCCAAATTTGTTACAACAAGGGAGCAAAGAGCAGGGGGGAGGGGGGCTCCCAGTTCTGACTTTGCAGACAGTGGAGAGACAGTTGCTGTTGGCATTTTGATAGACAGAGTGCATTGGAGCTTGAATTTTCTTTGTGTGTGGTGGGATAGGGATCTACCCCTTCAAGTTTCAGGGCTGCTGCCAAGCTCTGGGCCAAGCTATTATTTATTATTGGTACCTTTCCTGCTGCCTGCTCAGGTCAGGTTTCTGGGAGTGGTACAGTAGGGATCTTGACTTGGATGATGGCTGGAGGAGAGTTTGCTGGCCCCCACGAACAGCCAACCATGCAACATGTTTGTGAACAGGGCCATGTTCGTGGTTGTTTGTGAGTCCCTGTTCATGGATGGCAACGAACAACAAACATCATGTTCAAGGTTTTTTTTCTGTTCATGCCCATTTCTACTCAGGAGAAGCTTTTCTGAAGAAAGAAAGGTAAGGTGAGGGCAGAAAATTCCTATTGCTTGAGAAGAATTCCATTTGTGTTTCTCTACAGCTCACCCATTACCTTTTGCTTTTATGCCTGGCAACATATAACCAAAAATATTATGGTTGACTGACAAATGATATTGTTAGGTGAAAGAAGATGCATCTAAGACTAGTCCTTGAATGACCGCAACACAGCACATTGTTGCATCATTGCAGCAGAAACATGAGAAAAATCTTAATTACCTATAGTCATTATTGGTTGTTGGGAGGCTTTCCTAATAGTAAATTCAGAGCACAGCAAACCTTGCTGTAATGTTAATTTGATATTTTACTTCCTGCATAGCTCATCCATGTCCTGTAATGAGATTGTATTTGAGATGTCAGTGAATGCTGAGTGGACAACTTACTTTCAGGGGAGATATACACAAAACTGATGGATGCCAGGCAAATGCTTATGAAAAATACCTTTAAAAAACAAAATAATTGCCAAGGAAAACTTCCTTTGCTCAGGCCATATGGAGACAGCAGAGAAACTCAGAATGAGTGTTTTGTTTATGAAGATATATAAAAATGCTAATGCCTGCTGAGCGAACATCTTTTTACTCAAGATATACAGGGAATGCTGACAAATTTGAAATGGATTTTTGCTAACAATGAGATAAGGGGTATGCTAATAACTATAGAGTAAATTATGTGTTCTCTGCTTTTTAAAATGGGCGGAGAAGGAATTAATTGTTCACTTGCAAACAAGTGGTTAGTCCATGAACCAGAGTCATTCATACTTACGAAAAATAAAGGGTTAGTATGTTTTTCCTGGATAGCCTCAAGAGTCAGCCCCTATAATTCTCTGCCAAACAAATTGGAGGAGCTGTTTTTTCTTGATTGTATATGAACCATGTTTCATATCTTATGCTGTGGTTAAACATGCCAGGTTTGATACTAAACACTCAAAATTGCAAGTGGAGAAGAAAACCAATTGTCAATTTTAAAAAAAAATCAGGCTTCCAGAGGGAAAGCTAGATATGATGTCAGCAGATTCATGTGTTATAACTAGGTTGCTGCTGAATTACAATCAAGTTTTTGATTTAAAGGACAGTATGGACGAACAAATGAAGAGACTGAACACTTTCTCTTTCTATGCTCCCTCCCACACTACTGCTTGTCTTTCTTTGCATGGGCAATTTTTGCCACTTTTGGCCTTGTACCTCTTTGAGTTTTCTTCTGAATTCTGGACGCTTAATTCCCCCTTCAGACTTCAATATGGTGTTTCAAGGGTTCTCTTCTGAATTTTCTGCCTGTGCAGAAAAAGGGCAAATAGTTCTCAGAATGTTGTAATTGGAGATAGGCTGCCATGAGTGTGCAACTTGTGTTGTGGGGTTCCTCAGTGCTCAGTCTTATGCTACATTCTATTCAATCTGTATGTAAAGACTTCAGGATAAATCATTTGTGGGTTTGGAGTAGGTTTTCACTAATATGCTTATGACACCTAGCTATAAATTTCTTCATACAAATTGCCTGTAGAAGCCCTGAGTCACTGCCTTATTGCTGTAATTAAATTGCTTACAGCAAGCAAGTGGAATCAAATTGAGATAATGCTGGTTGGGAAGGCTGAAGTCTTGAAACACTCTGTGCTTCCCACTTTTGATGGGGTCCAACTGATTTTTGCTGACTCAGTGAAAAGCTGGGGGTCATAATGTATCTAGCACTACTGCTGGAGAAGCAAGTTAATATATTCTTCTAGCTCCATTTATCCAGGAAGACACCTCTTTACTTTGACTTAGCCAGTCTGACCACCTGGATCCATCTATGATTGCTCAAGGCTAAATTAGATTACCAAAAGGAAGACTGCAACAAAGAAAAACATGATATTGAGACTTGAAAGGGCAGTCATGAATCAACTAGAAAAAATTCTTAAGGATAAAGGAATTTCACTGGGGACCAAGATCAAGATTATTTATATTTATATTTATTGCCCATTAATAAATATGGATGTGAAATTTGGACAATGTAGAAAGCTGACAGGAAGAACAATTTTTCATTTGAAATAAGAACACAACAACATTCAATTTATATTATACAACCCTTCAGGACAACTTAACATCCATTCAGAGCAGTCTACAAAGTGTGGTATTATTATTCTCAATACAATCACCCTGTGAGGTGGGTGGGAATGAGAGACCTTCAAGAGGTTGTATATAGAGATGGGCACGAACCGGAAAAAAACCAAACCGTGCAGTTCGTGGTTCATCGCATTTCACGAACCACAAACCACAAACTTTTACAAACCTGCCCCGGTTCGCAAACTAGTTCGTTTGGTTTGTGAAAATGTCACATCCAGGTCAGCAAATCGTCACTTCCAGACCAGAAGGAGGCCACTTCCAGGTCAACAGAAGGTCTGCAGGAAGTCTATCCCCTGTTGCCTAGGAAACTGATTGATCGGCGCCAGGCTGTCTGCAGTGATAAACCAAAAAATGAACCAAATGAACCAGCCTAAAGCTCATGGCGGTTCATCAGAAATGGACTCTGATGAACCACTGGTTTGCGAACCATGAACTGGCTGGTTCATCACAAACTTTGGTTCGTATTTCGGTTCGTGCCCATCTCTAGTTGTGACTGACTCATGGTCACTCAGCTGGTTTCAAGCAGAGGTGTGGGGAATCATACTCAGTTCTCCAGATTAGAGTCCTACCACTTTTAACCACTGCACCAAACTGGAAGAAAGTTTTTCTGATGCCATGGTCTGCTAAAAAGTCAAATGTAGGTTCTAGATCAAATCAAGCCTGAATCTTTCCTTGAAGTTACAATAACTAAACCGAGGCTCTCAAAATTTGGTCACATCATGAGAAGATGAGACTCACTGGAAAGACAGTAATGCTAGGAAAAGTTGAAGGAAGTAGGAAAAGAGGAAGACCCAAATTGAGATGCGTTGACTCAGTAAAGGAAGCCATCAGTTTGCAAGACCTGAGCAAGGCTGTCAATGACAGAGCATTTTGGAGCTTGTTAATTCATAAGGTTGCCATAAATTGGAATCACTTTGAAGGCACCTAACGCACATACAGGTTAGATTAATGCCCTCTACATGTGTCTGCCCTTGAAGTCAGCTTGAAAACTCCAGAACACCACAGCTAGATTACTTATCAGTTACTAGATTAAATTCAAGGCACATACAAAGCCCTTAAGGGCTTTGAACCCACTTGCAGAACTACCTCTCCTACTATGCTCAGTCATAACTAGAGATGGGCATGAATTGAATTTCTACAAACTTCCACAAACTGGTCTACCAGTTCATTTGGGTCGTATTAAAGAGGCAGTTTAAATGGCCATTTCCCCAGGGAAATGTCCATATGAACTTTTCCTGCCATTTGCAAGTGGCAGGGCCCTTTAAACTATCAGCTGGCAGGTGACAGGGGGGATCCCCCCTCGCCACCTGCCAGCTGATAGTTTAAAGGGACCTGCCGCTTGCAAGCGGCAGGGCCCTTTAAACTGCCCAAACCCTGGCCCTTACCCCCCACTCCCACCCCCTCACCCCAGCCCCACACATACCTTGCTCTGCAGGCTGGTGACATCCTCCCCCTCCTCCCGCAAGGGGCGGGAAGGCCATTTTTGGCCTCTTCCACCGCTGTGTGGGCCTGCTACAGCTATTTGAGGGGTGGAAAGGCCATTTTTGGCTTCCTCCGCTGCCCTGCAGGCCTACGCAGTAGCGGAAGAGGACAAAAATGGCCTTCCCGCCCCTTGTGGGAGGAGGGGGAGTACACCGTGGGCCAGCAGGGCAAGGTAAGTGTGGGGCTGGGGCTGGGGTGAGATATGGGCAGTTTAAAGGGACCTGCCCCTTGCAAGGCAGGAAAGGGCCCTTTAAACTGTCATATGCCCTTTTCCCTGCCGCTGCTAAGTGGCCAGAAAGGGACATTTAAACCCCATGAACCATGAACTGGTTTGTAAACTTGCCCCAGTTCTTGCCAATTTGTGGTTCCTGGTTTGTGAAAACTCACGAACCACAAACCTCATGGTTCAGTTTTTTTTGTGGTTTGTGCCCATCTCTAGTCATAACAACATTACTCATGGGAAGGTGCCACCTGACATATGGATAAGATTGGCAATTCATGTGCTCTCTAGGTGGTGGCTCCCACCTGTAGAATGAGGAAGTCAGAAAGGCTTCCAGCCTTCTGTCATTCTTTAGAATGTGCAGGACAGAATTGTTTAGGGGGGTATTTTTACCTCATAGAACTGCGATAGAATGTAGTCTATTGCAATGATTATTGAAAATATCACCTTGCTTATACTGCATTGTCTTATAATTCCACTTCCTATATTGTTTATAGTATATCTTTCCTCAGGCAGTTTGTTGTTCACATTGTTTTCTAATTCTATAATCCTAGTCCTATTTCACTGTTCATTGTTTTCTGGGTTTTGGTTATATTATTTTACATTCTTTAATCCACCCTGAGTCTCAGCAAGAAAGGTGAGCTATGAACAAAGTAAATTCAATTAGATTAAAATAAATCCTTGGAGAACAGATCTACAATCTAATGGACATATGCTTCTTTAAGCATAATATAACACGTTTTGATCATCTGCACACATTTAATGTGGGGATGAGGAAAAACAGCTCAGTTTTCATAAACATATTTGAGAAAGCATTCAGCCCAGAGATGTGGGTATTTATTATTGCCACACCTTGGTCCAAAGGCAGCTTCCTTTTCTCCTTTCTCAACCTCCTTTTTGCCTCATCTGCCAGGACCAGTCTTTTTCTTATGTTATTCTGCAAAGTAGAGTAGGATGATGCTACATAAAATAACAATAGATCAAGACATATCTTTTAGGTTAGGAGTTGAAAGCTTTTGTGATATTCTGACAGGCACTCTAATTCTTCTGTTTACATTGTGGAATGCAATAATCTGTTAAAAGGGGGGAAAGATATTTTATTAAAGCTCTACTTTCAGGTGATCTGCTTTTTAGCTAATTAAAGCCATGTACTAATTTTTCACTTCTTACATGCCAAGATTTCCTTCTTTCTCTTTTTTTGTTCCATTAAGGGAGGTAAAATAATGACTGCTTTTGGGTCTTATGCATCCCCTTTACACCACCCAAAGGTAAAAAGCCTATTTCTCCCAAGACTGTATCCTCTTTGTCTTGGTCTTTACTAATCAGAATGTACTACCAAAAACGGGATTTAAGAACAAAAACAATCCAACTCAACTGTCTTAAGTTATTGCAGTGTATACTGTGAGGATGTAAAAGGAGCAAGAACAATGGTTATAATATTGTTTGATCACAATTCACTTATGAAATATGGATTATATAACTAGGTAGAACACAGAGATCTGATATCCAGCAGAAAAACATCTGTTGTTGAACGGCTTACTCTTTGCAAGGTGCTCAGCATGTTCATTTTCCTTTCTTTCAGGGCTACATTCTGCCACAACCATGTATGCTGGTAGACACAAGAAGACAGAGGAGCCATTCCTTTGCATGGGACAGTGCATCAATGTGCAGTGGCAATGTGCAAGCTTTAAATCTGCTGGAGTCAGAGCTCTGAATCCAGTCATCAGCACAAGTGAGGTAGGGAAGACTTGGATGTATTTATAACGTAAGTTGTCCTTGGACTCTTTGGACAATTGAACATCCTGTCTCTGTCCCATGCCCTCAACAATAGGTTGGGCACGGAGACAGCTTGCATGTGAAGTAGGTGACAGGAAGCTAAGGCACTATCCACAAGGCAGCCAATAGGAGACATTGCACACAACTTTTTGTTTTACTTTCTTGTTGTAATACAAGGGGTTACGTGGATTTTGCTTTTGTATTGTGCATATGAGAGCTGACTGGGGAAGGGGGAAGAGTTAACCTTTCCCAGCTATGCCCACCAGGATACTTGGTTATGCATCAGGGTGGGCAGGGAGGTAGTGATGCTCTGGGCCAGAAGAAGGTGATATGAAGGTGATGAAATGATAAGGGAAACAGCTAGAGCAACAATGGAGAGAACCTTGGGACAAACCTGACAAGGCATGGAATACAGCTCATTTTAAAGCTTACTCTGCAGCAGTGATGGTGGCACAGAAACAATATTTCTCTGATACCATTTCCTCCTCCTGTAGGCCTGAACCTAATTACTTACTGATTACTCAGAAGAGTTCTGCAGGCCTACATTGTGTGTATGAAATGGTTTTGCTAAACACTTTGGGATCCTGCAAGATTCTATCTTGTCCTCCATGTTTTTCAACATCTATGTAAAGCCACTGGGCACTGCTGCTGAACATGAGCCTCCTGTTGGATAAACAGGTGGCAGTGGTGACCAGCTTTGGCTCTTGAGCCATCTGCGGCTTTTCCTGGGGGGGGAAGGGCATCTTACCATTGTGATGCATGCCCTGGTAACATATGGATAGATTACTGCAGTGCACTCTGTGGGGCTGCCCTTGAATAGGGTCTGGAAGCTACAGAAAGTTGCAGCCAGAGGTACAGTATATTGCAGCCATTATGTTAACTGAAATGGGTTATAGGGGCCAGTTTTATTCCATCTACCCAGGATCCTGGTTTGCTTCCAGGCCCAATTTAAGGTATACTTGTGGCCAGTGTACCTGAATGATTGTCTTCTCCCATATGAACTTACCTGTCCACTCTGGTCATTTTTAGAGGTCCTGCTTTGGGTGCCCGTGGCATCCAGGGCCGGCGCCAGAGGTTTTAGCGCCTGCGGCGGCGGGCGCGCACGCGCCCCACATTAGGCGTGATGACGTCATCGCAGACGTCATCACGCACCGCAGGGGGGCTGGGCTGCGCGCGGACCGCCGAGCGCAGAAGCTGCGGGCTGCTGCTGGTGCAGCGCGTGGAGGCTGATCCGTGCGCTGCCCCAGCAGCAGCTCACAGCTTCTGTGCTCGGCTGGGGTGGAGGAGTGCGCAGCGGAGCTGAGGTGGCTGGCTGCAGCAGTAGCTGTAGCCAGCCAGGCAGCCCCGTGCCGCCGCCGCCACATGCCCCAGCCGAGTGCAGAAGCTGCGGGCTGCTGCTGTAGCGGCGCGCGGAGGCTGCTCCGTGTGCCGCCCCAGCAGCAGCTCACGGCTTCTGCGCCCGGCTGGGGCGGAGGAGCGCGCAGCTGAGCTGGCGTGGCTGGGTACAGCTGCTGCTGCAGCCAGCCAGCCAGCTCCGTGCTGCCGCCGCTGCGCGCCCCAGCTGGGCGCAGAAGCCGCGAGCCGCTGCTTGAGCGGCGCACAGAGGCTGCGCCCGGCTGAGGTGTGTGGCGGCAGCGGCGGCGGCAGCAAGGGGCTGGCTGGCTGGCTGGCTGCAGCAGTAGCTACAGGCGGCCCTGTCATGCCAGCTTTGCTGCGCGTGCCTCTGCCCCCAACACCCCCTCCAGCGCCCCTCCAGTGCCCACGTGCCCGAGGCCACCGCCTACCTGGCCTCCATGGGCGCGCCGGCCCTGCCCCTGCCACTTAAGGCTAATTGGGTGGTAATCTGAGAAAAAGCCTTCTCAGTTGTGGTGCTAAAATTTTGGAATCCCCTCTCAAGGGAAATTCATCTGTCTCCGTCTATTCATGTCTTCTGCCAGTGAGGGAAGACTTGTACTGTCAGTAACTCTTATTGGCTGTTTGTGTTTGTGCTGTGTTTATATGTCTATAAGTTACTTCATATTTATCATATTTCACATGGTGTTCTAATGTATCATGTGTTGATGTTCACTGCCCTGGAGACCTAATCTGGGTGGAAAGGTGGCATAAAGTGGTTTAAATAAAATAAATAAATATGGGCTCTTTAAACTTTATAGCATGCTTTTCTCAACACTCATTCTACCAGACTTTGCAATGTGGGACTTGCTGGTTGCCTTTTAATGCCAAGTAGAATTTCCTCCCTTTGTTCCAAATTGTCTGTGTATTTTGATTCTGCTGTACTGAATTTATTCACCTGTTTTCACAATTCTTAGAATACACCCTATCAACATTCTTCAGTTTAAAAATGGCATAGTAAAAGCGTAAATATAGATACTTACCATGGATAGACCTGAATGAAGAGACAGATGCTAGCTGTGGTTTAACAAAGCTCCACAATTTTATTAATTAACAAGATCTGCAGTTTCTTAATGTTACCTTTATCTCTGACCTTTCTTCTCCAGAGCAGGTATCTATGCTAAAATGGATTGTGTGGTATTAGGCGTATCCACCCACCTTCTCACACATTTGGCAACTCCACCCTTAGATTAGAACCTCTAGAACAGTTGCCTGTATTGCTTTTTATAGCCTACATATTCTAAAAAGTGTTATGGGGGACTGTCCAAGCCTCTATGCTTGGGGATAATTTAATGTCCCAAGGTGGTTCCTGTCCCAGATCTCCATCCCATGAGAGTCCTGAAGAAAAAGCCCTTTACTATGCAAATGAGGTTTTGAAGCGTTCATGATTTTTCCATTGTTGTTCACTCACACTAGCCCTGGCAGTTGTGTTACACAAATTGCAATAGGTCCTGATCACAATACAATCATTTTCAATGGTAGATCTGGGGACTTTTGTCTCATTTGACAAGCATATCACGCCCAGAGACACGGTATCTAAACAGAAAAGCTGATAAATTTCTGTAATTGTTTGCCCAGGAATGGTTTATTTCTGTTCTACAATGTGTCAGGCAGGCAAGCCAGCCAGCCTGCCATAACTGTGAATACATATCTACTGGGGTGGGCTTTCTTCCTGTAGTGTAACTTTCTTGTATCTTGGTTGTGCTTTGCAGAGAGGTGTTATCAGTCTGGGAAACAACCTTGGGAATTAAGCTTGGCAGCTTTATCAGGACTTTTGCTGACTTCAACTGGCTTGTTTGAACTGGGGGGAAGGGACTGGGGGTATAACCTCTTGGAGAAGACTTTGCTTCAGCATTCCAGGCAATCACTATGTCTCTGTGCACTTCTAGGGAGTTTTATCTGAATAAAGACCTTTAACTCATGCAACCGTGTTGGATGAAGTGGAGAGTCTGAGAGAATCTCCTAGCCAGGCCTGACACAATGCTGTGCATATTGTTCATTTACAGGTAATAATATGGGAGTGTGGTGGTGGTGGTGGTAGTAAAGTGAAATCCTGAGCAGTTACTCCAGTCGAAGCCCATAGATTTCAATGGGCTTAGACTGGAGTAACTCTGCTTAGGATTTCACTGATAGTGTCTTATTTCAGTAATTTCTATATATTGTCATTTTTCATGAATGCTCATACAATTATGATAATAAAGCACAATAATAATTATTGCTTATAAAGTATCAGGTACAACCTATGAGTCTGACACTGTACAAATATATAATTGTACCTTCGAAGCAGCTCCAAACTGATGGCACTCCGTATCAGATAAGTAATAACTTCAGTTCAAAATGTTTTCCACGTTCCTCAGCATTCAGTAGTATTTTTTTCTCCTTTTTGAAGCAAGACTGAATTTAATTCTCTCCAATATGTCATCCGCTTTGATTGCTTTATTATGCCACTCCTAGCTTATCAGATTCTAAATTACCATATAAATCTACATACTTAGACAATATAAGAAACATCGGTTTAAATGTATCTAATCTCATTTTCAAAGTTAGATAAGAAACAATCAACACTTTAAAATGAAAGTGATAGCCGTAAGCAAGGAGCTGGGAGTCTAACAAAATTATCTACACCAATCATCATTAACTATAATAGTATTTGCAAAACAGAAAACAGTGGAGTAATTAATTGTAACACCTACAGAGTGAGAAGAACCAGCAAAACCTTCCCAAATTACATATTGTTGGCTAAATTAGAAGTCTGTGATACCAAGAGGAGGTGCTATATATTAGTTGAAAGCAGGTTTCACTTCTTTCATTATTAGTGATGATTTTTAACATCTTTAAAATGATTTAGAGCTGGATGGCAAAGTCAGGATGGCAAAAGTAAGGATGCATGTTTGTACTAGTAATTAGAGACGAGTATGAACCAAAAAAAAAAATTAACCATGAGGTTCGTGGTTCATGGGTTTTCACGAACAAGGAACCACAAACTGGCACGGAACTGGGACCAGTTATGAACCAGTTTGTGGTTCTTGGGGTTTAAATGCCCCTTTCCAGCCGCTTAGCAGCGGCAGAGAAAGGGGCATTTAACAATTTAAAGGGCCCTTTCCTGCCTTGCTAGCGGCAGGTCCCTTTAAACTATCAGCTGGCAGGTGGCAGGGGGGGATCCCCCCCTCATCGCCTGCCAGCTGATAGTTTAAAGGGACCTGCTGGTGGCAGGGCCCTTTAAACTGCCAAAATCACAGACCCCATATATTATATATATATATTTGGTAAAAAATATATTTTTGGTAAAAAAATATTAAATAAATAATTATTAATAAATAGGAGAGGAGAACAAACCCACACAGGAAACCAGTGGTAAATGATTAAGAATTGTGTTGGTTTTGTCCTGTGAAAAAAATTCTCAAATATTATTTGGACCATATTCACTCTGCCAAGCCAAATTCCAATGTATCAGAGTAGTAAAATGTCACCAAAAAGAAATCTATGTATGTGGTGACAGATGTCCGGGGTCTGGGCCCCAGCCCCTGGACTTGCTGGGAGGGAGGCAACTGGGAGACAGCAGCCCTGCTGCCCCAGCCAGCAACCAGGGTCAGAACCAACCTACACCCGGGAAAAGGGACAAAGGGCCAGGGCATCAGAGGGCTAGAGGAGGCAGAGAGGCACCAGCTAGACCCACCCTCCAGGGGGGCGATAGGGGGCTCAGCAGAGCAGAGGGAGAGGGCAAAGGCAAGGGGAATAGGGACCCAGCAGCTGCCCAAACAGAGTTCTTACCTGGCAGAGAGAAGAAGCAGCCACAGCAGCTCAGAACCACACCCCGGCTTCCACCTCAGCCTGAAGACAGCAACCTGGCTCAGGAGATGCTCAGAACCAGCCCCTCCAGGTGAAGCTGCTGAAGGCATTCTGTGGGAAGAGCTGGGCAGCCAGCCAAGGGGCCACAGCTGGGCCTACCTTCAATAATCAGCTCAGCCAGAGAGGCCTGGCAGCCAGCCTACATGTCACAAAATACAGTAGAGAGAGTAACGGTATAGACCACAATATCACCAAGAAAACCGTTACCGACAAACTAATCAGTTATGAAAGAATATTCAACACGTTATGTGCAAAATTACAAAATTTACTCACACAACATAAATATCAGAAAGTCATTCCAGCCACTTCTGTTTGAACGACTATAACAGTATGTATATTTCCAATCCGATAAACAACCTCAAAGGGGCGGTATAGCATTCAAAATAAGCCCCTGTTGTTTGCAGAAACATCCAAGCTTATCAAAGAGCTACAAGAGCCTCTGTACAATTTCATACAGTTTCATACAGAATTCAATATGTACAAAGCACATATATGTTGCCAAGTCAACTTTTAACACAAAATCAACTGCTAAATTCAAAAAGACATTTTTCAAAATTGTAACTGAACGGGTCAGCCAGCAAAAGGTCCCGTTTCCGGTATCCCCTTCTTCAGAGCAGTTACAACTGTAAGAAATGTATAAAAAGGTACAAATCAATATAAATTAAACAAACTTCCAATCTGCCTTCATTCAATAGTTCTGCAAACGCATACTTACATACAGCACGTCAAACAACACTTCTATCATAATTACAGCTCGCTCACCGGCGTATGTGAAAGAAAGGGAGTGACCCCTTCAGAGACCAACTTATTCATACAGATTTGATAAATCATAAACAACATAGGATGTTTCCTGAAGGGCATTATAGGTGTGGAGGTTGTAATAGCTGTGACTTGGTTATGCCTGTCCAAAGGTTTAAAGCTATGGGACTGTATTGGAGGGATTTCTCGAACTGTAACACCAGAAATGTGGTTTACCTTATTGTATGTATTTGTAATAAGATGTATGTAGGTTGCACTACCAGAGCCATTAAAACACGTATACAGGAACATCGCTCTAGAATACGTCGGGGAGTGGAAGATGCGCCCCTGGTCTCACACTTCCTGGCTTTAAAACATCGTGAAAATGACTTTGTGTACACAGTTTTACATGTAAGCCAATATAAGGAAGAAGTCTTTGCACAACGGGACTTGTTAAGAAAAGAGGCGTGGTGGATCTACAAACTGCACACGGAGGAACCACAAGGAATGAATGTTACTTGCGAGTTGACATCTTACCTTTGAGGACTATCTGGGGACTCTGTTCCTTTAAATAATTTAGAACGGTAGAAGAGGAGAATTACACAGCAATTTTTAAGGAAGGGGTCACTCCCTTTCTTTCACATACGCCGGTGAGCGAGCTGTAATTATGATAGAAGTGTTGTTTGACGTGCTGTATGTAAGTATGCGTTTGCAGAACTATTGAATGAAGGCAGATTGGAAGTTTGTTTAATTTATATTGATTTGTACCTTTTTATACATTTCTTACAGTTGTAACTGCTCTGAAGAAGGGGATACCGGAAACGGGACCTCTTGCTGGCTGACCTGTTCAGTTACAATTTTGAAAAATGTCTTTTTGAATTTAGCAGTTGATTTTGTGTTAAAAGTTGACTTGGCAACATATATGTGCTTTGTACATATTGAATTCTGTATGAAACTGTATGAAATTGTACAGAGGCTCTTGTAGCTCTTTGATAAGCTTGGATGTTTCTGCAAACAACAGGGGCTTATTTTGAATGCTATACCGCCCCTTTGAGGTTGTTTATCGGATTGGAAATATACATACTGTTATAGTCGTTCAAACAGAAGTGGCTGGAATGACTTTCTGATATTTATGTTGTGTGAGTAAATTTTGTAATTTTGCACATAACGTGTTGAATATTCTTTCATAACTGATTAGTTAGTCGGTAACGGTTTTCTTGGTGATATTGTAGCCTACATGTCACAGCTGTTGCTGATCCAGGCAGAACAGCCAGCTACCCCAACTGCAGCAGCTTGAGACAGCCCAGGCCAACGCTGGAAGACCACGAAGGGGTGTGGCCTGGCAGGCAGGACCTGCAAGGAGGGTGGGGCGCTGAGAGAAGGCCCTATAAAGGCTGGCTGGGGGAGAGCAAGAAGTGATGGTGTGGAGAGGGAGCAGAGCAGTGAGAGAGTGGAGGCTTGGAGGAGAGTTCTGGGAAGAGGAGATGATGGAGGACGCAGGGGGTGAGCAGGCCAGGTTGAGCAGGCCAGCGAGTGGTCTGAGAGGGAGTCTGGGTGATGTATACTGCCCCTCCTTCCACAGAGCAGGGTTCTGAAGCATCCCTGGTACCCCTCTGATGTCAGGACTGGCCCAGCTGGTGCCCTGCCCAGCGGCAGCAAGCCCTGACAACAGGAATCAATGTATTTGAGAGCCTAATACTTTTTTTAAATACATTTTTTCCTCCTTCTTCTGAATACTTAGTAACTGATCCTAGTTATTTTCCTTTATTAATTTATTGTTTTTATTTCAAATTTGAAACAATAAAAACTATGTTTCAAGCTTCAAGTTCTGTGAAGAAAACATTTGTCTAATTATGTTGGTATAAGATGTTTAGCTAGTGGTATTAATGTAAACAGAAAGATACTATGCACTTGCATGTTTCACCCATTGCACAGGAGTGTCTTGTGAGAACCTCTCCTGAAGCAATGATCTCCAAGGCTGGGACAAACTAGTTGTGGGTTTTACTTTCATATCTCACCTCTGCCACCAATTATGATGTTCCCTCATCTCTAAACAACAGAAATGGCACCAGAGGTATTTTTAAAATTTCAAAAATAATCAACTTGTTTATCTATTTTAGAGGGGAAAGGTCAGGTGAAATCAGGTAATTCAACATACATATCTCTGAGGCAAAATCAGAATCAGAACATGCACAGACTTTGGGCAAATCCACACTCACTCATCTTCCGCTTATCTTGCGCTGTCGTGGCAATCGCCTTTATTCCACTACCAGGCTGTGCATCCTCACATCCACCCTTCCGGTGCGTCTTCATGGCACAATCAGTTCTCCACATGCCACCGAGTAAAGCATTACTGTGGGTGGTTCCATCCTCTGCCGTCAGAATTGATGGCGCACGTCACTTCCCTTTTTTTTAAAAAAAAGGGTCAATTATCCGGTATACCGATATCTTGAATTTTGAGAAATGGCAATGTACCCTCGCCCTTATCTTTGATTGGCTCTGGTGACCGTTTCTTTTCCCGCGCAAACCGCTGCTCACTACGGTTGGTTTACCGGTATACCGACCATTATGCACTGTTTTAAAAAAAGGAAGAAAATGGATTTCCGCAAATATCACGTGGTTTGGAGGGAAGGTGCAATAGTGGCGTGGTAATGGCGGGGAACATGTGGAATGGGAAAGTGTGTGAGTATCTGCATGAATAGCGCACCAATTGCGAAAAAGCCGCGGAAACAAATACGTAGTGTGGATTTGGCCTTTAGTTCTTATGCTCTTCACAGATACTTAAAGGCTCCAATTCTGAGGTTTTGATTCCCTTGTTTTTCCCCAAGGAAAGAATACTTTCTTTTAGTATTCTCTCTTTTGGAGTTAGGAATGTTGGTATCCACTTTCTAGTACCCCAGTCCCGTTCTTTTCACACACTAGTGCTATACTTCAGTTGATAACTAAATCTGAAGGTCTCCACAGGCAGTTTCCAGCCACACCCAACACTCTTCACTCTCCAGAGTTACCTGCTGGTTTGAATGAGTGGGGAAAACCTCTTCTCCTTAGAAGATCTATCCCTTTTCTTTGGCCCGTTTGGGAGTCTGCACCTAAACCTCCTTGCCAACTTTCCCCAGTTCTCCTGCTGGTGTTAAAACTGCTCTCCATTAGGGCTCCATCTCTCAATTCTTCACATTCAATTCTTTTCTGCTAGGGCAGAAAAACAGATGCTTCTTTTTCCAGCTCATGTTATCAAATCAGATTCCTTAGAATGTCATGCAAAGCTCTCTGATTCTGTGAGGGATTAACCCTTTACAGTCCTGCATGCGTGTACAGCACTTCTAGGCTTTTTAAAACATGCAGTCTGTCACACCAAATATCTTACATTGCTTAGAGTGGGAGTTGGGGACAATGTTCTGCCACTCCCCATAAGTTAAAATGTGTTGGTTGTGATGACTAGGCAATTACTGACTGTCCTATACATAATTTGCTAGCCTCTTAAAGGACTTCAGTGGGAGGCCATTTTCAACAATCCAACTGTCTCTCATTAGTTACTAACCTCAGCTTTAAATATGATGTGATATTATTCACTTTCCTCCTTCTCTGCCTGTTTTTATGTTAGGTAAAGTAGTACTTCAGGAGAGCTACGGGTTATTATCTCATAATCATGCAGAGAAGATCTGGAGTAAATTAATTTGCTGATTTTTTTTCCAAACTCCTTCAGGTGTTCCTGAATTTTCTACTTGGTTGTTCCACTCCAGTCTTCCTGATTACATTCAGAGATTCATTATAATTTTTGTACATTTATTATTTTAAAATATAATAGTAATCTGTCTAAGGTAAATTTCTTGCTCAAGGTGACATTCTACAAAATCAATGAAACACAATTAATATACTTTTAAAACATAATTTAAAATACAACAAAGCAAAAGGGGAGCAATCATTCATTTATTCAAAGGAATAGCTTAGGTGTTCAGCTCACAATGACAGCTAGTTGTCGCAAACCCTTTGCTGACTCC
Source organism: Eublepharis macularius (assembly GCF_028583425.1). NCBI lineage: Eukaryota > Metazoa > Chordata > Lepidosauria > Squamata > Eublepharidae > Eublepharis > Eublepharis macularius. Next base: position 125,649,932 of record NC_072792.1, read on the forward strand.
AGCTATGGCTGTCCTTCTCCTACTCTGAGGTAATTTTTTCCTCCCAAAGCATATGAAGCTGTTTACTGGCTTGGGAAGCCTTCAGTAGCGTGGTTGTGTCAGTAAAGCTTTAACTTTCTTTATTGTTTCACCCTTAAGGAATGTATACATTGTGATGTTACCCAGCTAATTTTAAGTAGAGGGAAAAACAGGGATTTGCGTGACCCTTAGAAATGAAACTGGAACGCAAGGCTTGTTGAAGTTTTTAAAAAGATAACAAAAGGTTTATTTACAGGTAGGATGGATAGTTAGATAAGTAGGTAGATACTTAAAAGCTGAAGTAAGAAGGAGGTTTTTGCACAAATTACTTCACTGCCGTGAGGCACAAAACATTTGATGTGGTTTATTAGGTTGCTGACTTAGATGAGAGAGGTCGGTGTTATCAGACTTGAACTCTTTAAAGTAAAGTTATTTCTTTGTTGGATACCCCATTCACAGGTTAGGTGCTCCAATTTATGCGCACAGAGAGCACACCTTCCCTTTACTGCAGACTTCAGGGTACTCCAGTGAGTTAAAATCCTGTTCAGATACTGGGCAGGAGTTATACCAAAGCTATAAATTTTTTCCTTTGGCTGAAAGGGAGATTCCTTTCTACCCACTTCCTTCACCTACTACAAGTCCCCAGATCTCTTGTGTCTTAGTAAACTTCAGTGCTGCCTGTCCCACTTTAGTATAAGGACTAAAAATGCTTCATAAACTTAATGTTTTTACCATAAGGGTACACTTTCCCCCGTCTTCCTCACACAGAGGACTCTCTGATAAGATGTCAGGTTCCAACTCTCCTAACTCTTCAGTTAACTCCAACTGTCAACCTCTCATTCTGTTAGCACCAACTGTTGCTCATAATTCTAAAACCAACTGCCATTCCATCTCTCTGGCTAGCCACAGAAGAAGGAAGTGACTGGTTGCAGAATCATAGAATCAAAGGTTTGGAAAGTACTTCCAGGGTTATCTAGTCCAACCCCCTGCACAATGCAGGAAATTCACAACTACCTCCCCCACACCCCCAGTGACCCCTGCTCCATGCCTTGAAGATGGCGAAAGACCTCCAGGATCCCTAGCCAAACTGGCCTGGAGAAAATTGCTTCTTCACCTCAGAGTGGCAATTGGCATTACCCTAGGCATTTAAGAATGGGCCACGAGAACTATGTGGCACTCCTGGCCGGCGGCAACAGTGTTATAGGGCCATTCCGCCCCTCAGCACCTCAGTTGTCCCTCATGCTCAGGAGAGGAATGCATCATCATGTTTTTTCCTCTCCCAACCCAAGGAGTGAGACGCTGCTGTGGACTCTAGCTTTTGGGTGCTCAACCAGGAGCGGCTCAGCTGAGAGGAATGGCCTCATTGCACCTTGTGCCCAGCTGGAGCAACTTTCTCCTAAACTGGGCAGCGAGGCTTCAAGCTGACTTCCCTCCTCCTCTGCTTGCATGGGCGTTGTAGGAGCAGGTGGAGCAGCTGAGTGGCAGTTGGTGGCTGAGCGGGCGGGAGTGCAGTCTCATAGGGGAGTGTGGTGGCTGGGCTGCTAGTGCAGAGCTGTGACTCCTGCCTGCCTCTGTTGCTGGCAGTTTGAAGAGTGGGAGGAACAGCTGGTTAGTGGGGGGCATCCGGGTTGGTGAGTGAGCAGCAGCATCAGACTTTTCAGCTGTGACAGGTGCCTCTTTTTGGTCCCCCCAGCACTTGCAGTAGGGCTTTCCCACCTCCACGCTGGTCTAGCTACCTCCGCTACCTCCAAGGTGCAACAGCTGGATGAGTTGTGGGCAGAGGGTTACTTCATGGGTGGCTCAGGGAATTGGTGCGCCATTAGCACCAGGGCTCAGCATGGGGATTTTGGCTCCTTCCCTTCAGCGGGGATGTGAGCGTTAGTTTCCCCCCTTTCTTCTCCAGGCATATTAGCTATGCAGCTGGCCCCCAGCATGGCAGTAAGCAGGGCACTCACCTCCCCTTCATTGAGTGGGCAGCAGGGTGGTAGCTTCCCCCCTGGGGGTTCATTCACTGGTAGGAGTTAGGCCCTGCTCCTCACCCCCTCCCCTATTTGCCCTCTGCTGTAGGGCTCCGTTGGGTTGCAGCCAGGTTTGCCTGAAGAGCCTATCCTTTTGGCTTGTTCGAGGAGGTGGGGGAGCAGGTGGCCATTTTGTCACTCCAGCCCAGTCAGCTATTTTGTGTGGATGGCAATGTTTGCTCCTCCCTTCCCCTCTTAGCAGGGCACATCTGAGTGGGTGGGGAAAGGGTCTAGTGCTCCCCACTCCCCATTTCAGTTAAGAGGTCCTGTTATTTAGGCAGCCTTGCCTTCCCAGTGGCCTCACTATGTGGCCTGGTGCAGCGGTTTTGCGGCCTGGTGGCCATTTTGTTAAAGGCCCAGCAGCCATTTTGTGTAGGTGATAATATGGCCATTTTGCACCGTGGCCCATTAGTTCAGGGGCAACTTTGTCTGGGTACCTGTGGGCATCTTCCCCCCTGGGTAGTGTGGTTCCTGTGCACCAAGCCATTAGCTATAAAGCCATTAGCTCTAGTGGTTAAGAGCTGCAGGATTGTTTTCAAGGGTTGAGCAGGATGCCACCCAAGAAAAAGCTCTGAGCCTTCTAAGGGCAAACTGCCAGTAAAGTGGCCTGTCCCTAGGTGCTCCATGGTAGCATTATTGTCCCCAGATGAGGATGATATGGGGCCTAGCCAGTAGGAATTGATGGACCATATAGCAGCACTGGAGCAAGCCTGGGGCATCCCCTGACAAAACTCAGGGGCCAAAAAAAAAGGCTGGTGAGGGCTAGGTTGTGGTTGCGTATTGGACAAGATATCATTTTGTTAATGATATCTTGACTGAAATTTCTGTCCTTGAGGGTTCATCCAGCACTCAAGGGCCATGCAATGCAACTGAGGGTGTTGGACTTGGCAGTCAACTTCCCAAGGTCTCAACAGATGATGCTGGTGTGGTGGAGGATGACACAGGTTGGTCAGTGGAGTCCAAAAAAATGGCAGTGGTGGTACAGCCTCTAGAGTTGTATGGTAAGTTTTGGGGCCACAACCAGGGTATACATGGCCAAGGGGGCTCTGGGGTCAGGCTGCTGCCTCTGCACCCCTGTGGGCATTTCAGGCTCCGTATGCACAGCCAAGCACATCACAAACTTTAACTTCAGGTGGTGTATGGCCGCAGTAGGGGCAGCCATCCTTTGTGGGACAGCTGCCTGGGATGGCTGGATGGCTGGCCTCCCTGGCTCAGGCTGGAATAGGTGTACTGGCACCATGGGGTTCCTTTTATGGATGCCCTTGGGCTAGCTATGGGTCAGTGCCCTTTGGGGTCTTGCCCTTTGGATATATAGCAATACCCCTGCGGAACCATCTGATGCCAATGACAAGGGGAAAGATCCTTAAAGGAGAGTATGTGGATGTCTCTACCCTTCTCTTCAGGGAACTGGGGAAGAAAGAGGACCTCGAGGAGCAGGATAAGGAATGGCTTAAACACCATAACATGGATAAGACCTGGGCCAACTGCCTTCCTGGGTTTCTAATTTATATGGGGGGTCATCGCCTGCGTGCAGCCTTGGAGGGTGGCTCCTCTGTTTCAGTACGTGAACATCATATAGAGAGGGTATTTGGACTAGACATGGACATGAACTGAATAAAAAACTGAACCATCTGATTCATAGTTTGTCACAGTTCCACAAACTACAAACCACAAAATCCACAAACTTGTACCAGTTCACAAAACGGTTTGTGGTTTGTAGTTCGTAGAATTCAAACACTCAGCACTGGCTTATGAAGCCAGTGCAGGGTATTTGAAACTGACAGCCCCCTTCTCATGTCACCCTGAAGCAGCAGGAGAAGTCTGTCAGTTTCAAAGCACCCTCACAGGCTTCATGCAATGGGGTGTAGCTGGCGCAGGGCAGTCCTGTCCTCCTGTCCCCTGAATGGCAGGAGAATGGGAGCTGTCAGTTTGACAGACCTGGTGCCGGGTTCAGCCTATGGGTTCAGCCTATGGGCTGAGCCAGGCACTGGGTAAGTCAAACTAACAGCTCTCGTTCTCTTCCCGCCTGGGCAGGAGGAGAACGAAAGCTGTCAGTTTGACAGACTCATTGCTGGGTTCAGCCCATGGGCTGAGGCCAGCATGGGGTCTGTCTGTCAGGAATGCATACATGCCTGCCATTAATGTATATGCATTTTACTGGCTATACTGAATTACTGCTGCTTTGGTTTGCAACTTTTACTGAGTTATTAATGTGCACTGCGCTGGACGGAGGAGAGTTGGTTATCAGTTATAACTGTTCTTTCATTTTTAGCCTTGGAGGCCAGATGTGTACGTAACATGTAGGTATTCTCACAGACAAAAATGACTTAACACTGTGCTGTGCCTAAAATGCTCTTATCAATTCTCCCAAAGCTCTGGGATGTTTGCGCCAGAATGCAACGGACCCCAGGGTGGGAAAATCTCCCTATATCCAGCTCCCCACCCCCTCACATGGCTACAGACTGTGCCATTGAACTGATCCCAGGCCAGAAGCTGCCAAAGGGAAAATTGTATTCCATGAGCCCGGGGAAGCGAAAAGAATTGAGATAGTTCATTGACAAAAATTTGGCGCGAGGATTCATTTGCCCAGCTAGCTCCCCCCATGCAGCACCAGTGTTGTTCCAGAAAAAGAAAAATGGAGGGTAAGACTGTGTACTGATTAGCGACGAATAAATGCAGTCTCGATGTCCAATGCATACCCCCTCCCACTTATCAGGGATTTGTTGAGCGTGGTGGCACAAGGAAATTTTTTTTCTAAGTTGGACTTAAAAGATGCTTACTTCAGAGTAAGAATAAGGGAGGGGGATGAATGGAAAACAGTGTTCAACACCCCGTTGGGGCAATTCGAGTACAAAGTGATGTCGTTCGACCTCCAGGGGACACCTGGAGTTTTTATGAATTTAATTAATGAAATATTGCATGAATACCTGTACAAAGGTGTAGTGGTTTACCTTGATGACATGTTGATCTTTTCAGAAGATTATGATTCGCATGTACAGCTAGTCAGAAAGGTGCTGACAGCCTTGAAAATCAATCACTTGCCAGTGAAGTTGTTTAAATGTGAATTCCATAAGGAGGAATTGGATTTCTTAGGATATCTTGTGTCTGGGCAAGGTCTTAAAATGGATCTGGCTAAAATACAAGCTGTGGTGGGGTGGGACCTCCCAAAGACTAGAAGACAATTACAATCCTTCCTAGGTTTTGCTAATTTCTACAGACTGTTCATAAAAAACTTTGCCCAGATCTCCTTCCCCTTAACTGATCTGTTCAAAATAAAAGGGAGAGGAGAACAAGGAAAGAAACCTAGTGCCAAATTAATCTGGGCCGAAGAATGCCAAGAGGCATTTGACCACTTAAAAAGACTGTTTACCTCAGAGCTGATCCTACAACACCCAGACAATAACCGCAAATTTGTGATGCAAATGGACTCGAGTGATGTTGCCATTGGGGGGTGTACTTCTGTAAGCAGATGATGAGGAGAGGTTGCATCCCTATGCTTATGTGTCCAAAAAATTTTCGGAATCCGAACACCGCTGGGCAATCTGGGACAAAGAGGCTGCGGCTATTAGATTAGCGCTAACAACGTGGAGGCACTGGCTAGAGGGGGCCAAGGTGCCATTTGAAGTGTGGACTGATCACAAAAATCTAGAAGCCTTACGAACACCCCGCAGATTAGGTGCCAAACATCTGTGGTGGGTGGAACTTTTTCCAAGTTCAATTTTACTCTGAACCACCTCCCCGGCAAATCCAACTTCCTGGCAGACACACTTTCACACATGCCCCAACATGACAGCCAGAGGGAGGAGGTGGTGGATACAATGTTTTCCCCCTTCAGTTGGGAGGAGCAGCACGCACTCACAACCAAGTGGTAAAAGAATCCAAGGCGCCTGAACTCCCCAGATGGAAGGAAAGAGTTAAAACAGAAACTGAAAAAGAGGGAGACACTGTATCAAAAACTGAACTGACTGAAGGGGAAAATGGTAACTGGTACAATAAATTATATGTTGCAGCCAGTCTGAGAGAGGAAGTGTCATGATTGTCATGTCATGATTCTAAACTGGCTGGGCACTTTGGATACCTGAAAACACTGCATTTAACACAGAGACAATTTTGGTGGCCAAATATGAGGAAGGACATTTCACAATATCTATCTTCTTGTCAAATATATGTAATGGGAAAACCCAGGGGACGGAAGCCCCCAAGACTGTTAAGGCCACTAGAAACCCCTTCTAGACCATGGGCAGTGGTCTTAATGGACTTTATCACTGACCTTCCCCCCTCAAAGTGGAAAACTACGATCCTAGTGATGGTGGATCTATTCTCTAAGCAAGCCCATTTCATCCCCTATACTACTATTCCGACGGCCAAGAAATTGGCCAAATTATTTATGCAACACATGGTCAGGATCTGTTCCTTTCCAGAGAAGGTGATATCCGACAGGGGATCTCAGTTTGTTGCCAACTTCTGGCGGGAGCTAATGAAATTAAAGGGAATTGAACAAGGTGTTAGCTCTGCTCACCACCCACATACTGATGGACAAACAGAATGCACTAACCAAGTGCTAGAACAGTTCCTAAGATGCTACATCAATTATCAACAGGATAATTGGACTGATTTTTCTAATGTGGGCTGAATACAGTTACAATAACTCAATGCATAGCTCCACTGGTATGTCCCTCTTCATGATTGCCCAAGGCTATGGAGGCACAGCAATGCCATTTACCCAGAACCTAAAATCTCAACAACCAGGAGACCTAGGGGAATGGTGGACAAAGCTAACAACCCAATGAAGGGTCATCCAAAAGACTCTGGAAAAAGCCAAAGAGGACTATAAAACATTTTGCTGACAGGAAGAAGACTGTCCCATGGAAGTTACAAACAGAGACTATGTATACATATCCATCCAACACTTGCTGGAACGGTCCAGCAAAAATCTCAGATGGAAATTTCTGGGGCCATTTAAAGTAAAGAGGCTGATAAATGAAGTGACTGTAGAGGTGGAGTTACTCAAGAACCTGAAAAACCTTGTTCCTGACAAGCGGCATCTGGAGAGAGGAGCCCCTCGACCCATCATGGTGGGTGGACAATTACATTACGAGCTGCAAGACATCCTGGACTCTAAACTGAAACGTGGAACACTGTATTACTTAGTGTGTTGGAAAGACTTCCCTTAGAGTGAAAGGGAGTGGGTGAAACACTCAAACCTGAATGCTCCAAGACTAATCAACAAATTTCACAAACACTATCCCAACAAGCCTGGCCCGACATGAAGGAGGTGGGGGGAGCTCTTGGGGGGGCAGTATGTCAGGAATGCATACATCCCTGCCATTAATGTATATGTATTTTACTGGCTATACTGAGTTACTACTGCTTTGGTTTGCACCTTCTACTGAGTTATTAATGTGCACTGTGCTGGACGAATGAGGGTTGGTTATCAATTATAACTATGTACTTTCATTTTTAGCAGTGAATGGCCATGGAGGCCAGATGTGTACGTAACATGTAGGTATTCTCACAGACAAAAATGACTTAACACTGTGCTGTGCCTAAAACGCTCTTATCAATTCTCCCAAAGCTCTGGGAGTTATACATGCATTTTATATAGTTCAATCAGTCAAAGAAGTTTATGGTTGTTGTGGGTTTTCCGGGCTGTATTGCCGTGGTCTTGGCATTGTAGTTCCTGACGTTTCACCAGCAGGAACTACAATGCCAAGACCACGGCAATACAGCCCGGAAAACCCACAACAACCATCGTTCTCCGGATGTGAAAGCCTTCGACAATACAAAGAAGTTTATGTTTGATAGGAAAATATTGTATATATTTCAATTTTTACCAAATATCAATTTTTTCCCATGGTGGGGGGAAACCCTGAAAAATGTTTTTTCTCTCACATGATCTCAAAATTTCTGGAAATTTAACATTTCTAGAGATGAATGGGTCATAACAGCTCTAGACAGCATTGGAAAGTAGAAACAGTTCACACACTCAGCTGCCTGTCTTCAATTGTAGATTAACCAAATGTCAAGAAATAGAACCATGTATATATACATTGTATACATTCAAATCTGCCATTGTTCTTAAATTTAGATTTAGTTTTTGGTTTGTTTTTCTCATAGAGGTTGGTGAATTCAGCATTCTGGCTGTTTCACAGAATGTGATCTTTTTGAAAGTTAATTGCACAAAGATATTGTAGTTTGCAATCCATGCTTACATTAAATGAAATAGATGACCACAAGAATGCCAGTACAACAATCAGTGTGATGCTGGGCAGAATGGTTGTTTGCATCGGTCCATAGAACCCTTTTGATGTGACAGTCTGGATTTACTGAAAGCCTGCTTTGTTGATGCTATTTTACAATGCTGTAAGGTGGCAGTAAGCAGCCGTGTGCCAGGTTAGGGTAGCAACAGCCAATGGCAGAAAAACAAACCATATACCCGGAACTCAAACTCAGTATTAAGTTATGAAATGTTCTGCTTGCAAGGTTTTTAAGTGAAAATTTTCAGCATTGATTTAATACTCGGGTTTTTTTGCCTTTGTTTTAAAAGTGATTGCAAAGAGAAGGCTCTCAGTGGACACAATAAACAATATCAGTTCTTCAAGAACCATTATCATTTATCACATCAGTGTGAACAAATAAGAGACCTCTAATCCAAGGGCAAATCTCTTGAAAGAATCTGTCATCTCAATGAAGGCTTTCATAGTTAAAAAATATCATGCGGCAGTAGCACGACATTATACTGCCTACTTTAAAAAATACCCAGAAAAAGTCATTACATTATACATGAGCTGCCTTTGAAGCCTTATTATCTTAACCTATTATTTATCTAAAATACCCTGGCTGTTGATTAAATTTAACACACCAAAGTTAACTCCCCTTACTAAATCAAAGCCTTTGTAGTAATATCTCTGGTTATTATTTAAAACAATCTAGTATCTTCAGTTGCACATCAAGAAATGGGGGAGATTTTTAATAAACTATAATTATACCATAGAAAGAAAATGATTCCAAAATCTGAAACAGGGAAAACAAAATGTGAGAATTCCAAGTAGGTATTTTTCCAGGAGAGGGGGAGCTACTAGGAATGATATAAACCTTCTCATCTCTGTTCATCAACATGCAAATCCCCATTTTGATCTTTCTTTCTTTCTTTCTTTCTTTCTTTCTTTCTTTCTTTCTTTCTTTCTTTCTTTCTTTCTTTCTTTCTTTCTTTCTTTCTTTCTTTCTTTCTTTCGTTTCATTGTACTGAACTGATCTCGTAAAAAGTATACATTTTCAGTAATTCATTAATGTATAAACGTATATACAAATATGACATATATTTTATGTATAAATATCACATCAACTGCGTATAAAAACTTACAATGTGTATATATAATACAAATGAGTCTACAAAGAGTGGGGAAATTAAACCATGGACAAAAATATGCAACAGTATAAGAAGAAAAAAAATAGGCATGGGCACTTGTCTCTATAGTGCTACACTTTAATATGTTGTAATGGTTAGAACATTGGTTTAGAATCTGTGAGACTGAGAGCCAAACTACAAGTGACGCCTGACACTAGTTGGACATTTGTCAGCTTCCCTCAGGTTTTGATGGGAAATGTAGGTGTCCTGGTCTTGCAGCCTGACTCTTTGACTGCTGTCCAATGGACTTTTCAACTGCCACTTGTCCAACATTCCGCCAAGCTGCCTACATTTCCCATCAAAACTTGAGGGAAGCTGACAAGTGTCCAACTAGTGTCAGGCATCACTTGTAGTTTGGCTCTGAGATTCAAATCCCCACTGTGCCAGGGAACCTTGCTGGGTGACCTTACTTAGGACAGTCATTCTCTCTCAGCCTAAACTACATCACATGGATCTTGTTTTCAGGATAAAATGAAAGAGGGAAGAAGAATGTTGCAAGCCATTTTGGGCCCCCATGGGGGAGAAAAGTGGAATGCAAATGTTTTAATCAATCAAGTGCTCCCATTTCATTACAGAAAATGATCACAAACCACAGTGTAATGAAGTGAATAGAGTGTCGGACTAGGACCTGAGAGACCCCAGTCTGAATCCCTGCTCTGCAATGGATGCTTGCTGGGTGGCAATTGGCCAGTCGCACTCTCTCAGCCTAATCAACCTCATAGGGTTGTTGGTAGAATAAGCTGCTTTGGGTTTCCGTTGGACAGAAAGGTGGAATATAAATTAAGTAAATAAATGTTTTAAAAATACAGATTATACAGATTTCTGTGCTGTCTAGTTTAGCCTTAAGTTTTTCTAGATGCTGAAGGATCATGCAGTCAGAGTAGACCAGGAGTTGCAGTGAGATCTAAAAATCTTCCCCATTGCCATTTGCCAGCAAAGTTTCCCAGTAGAGATGTACATATTCAGGCCTTTTAGAGTTCTACATTTGTGAGATCCATATTCTCCTCTTCTAAATTTTTATAAAAATGTCTGCGTTTTTATGCTTTATGTCTGTTTCACTTCTCAGTAACAAATGAACTTTTCAGTGTCAAATTAATGCGTCCCTTTGTCTGCTGTTGCTCTTATCTAATTACTCTTACTATGCCACCCTGAGCAGAGTTACACTTTTCTGAGCCCACTGACCTTAATGGGCTTACAAGTGTGTAACTGTTGAGAATGGCATTATAATTATTCAGCACTTGGAATAATCTTCTCAGCTATGGTCTATTTTTAAAAAATATGTATTTGTCTCTGAGGCTCTAAGAGTGTGGCTTTTGGTTCCTTTTAGAGGAGGAACCACTACAATCTTGTGATATTTCATTTGCAAACGTATGTTTTATTCACAAATATACTAGTAGAACAAAGCTCACAGGAATCGCTATCTGCCCTTTTCTCTGTCTATTCCAAACTAAAACCGTTCCTTCTACCCAGCTAGGAGGCTGACCTCCTCCAAATTCTCAAGTTTAACAAAGCTACCAGAGGATAATCTCTTGACAATTTACAACAATTGAAAAAAAATAACTATTTTGAGTCCTCAGTAAAATGCTGAAAAACAAAGTTATTTATAATCCCCATACCCTTAAAATAAGCATAAATAGAAGTTCACTATTGAAGCTAATTTATTCAGCAAATTTGATAATCTATTATGAGTTCAGCCTGTGGGTGAAAAGAACCTATATATCTTTAAAATCAAACCAGCAAAGTCCTAACATTTGGATGCATTCCTGTTTCCTATTACTTAAACTATATGCTGCAGCTGCTTAGGAAAGAACAAGAACAAAAAACAATTTTCTCCCATTTCAGTTAATGTATACAATGAAGTCAGTGTATGCATTTCTGTTAAAGCATGCATTTACAAAGCCTGTAGTTTTGTTTGTGTCATGGGCTCAAGATGCCATGCTCAAGATCTCACTAGTTACTATGGGTCACTCTATACGTTATTTCCTTTACCAAGTTCTCCACAGATCCAACCCATGCCATTGCTCTGCACAGACTCATGTCAGCTCAGGGGATTAGCTTCTATAAAAAAAACCCAAACATGCAAATTGGCTCAAAAAGCTGCCACTGGGGAGGAAGAGCTCCTGCCTTTCCCCCAAGCTTTTCCTTGTACCAAAACCATGCAGAGAGGAGAATTTTTCCCATTTCTGCTGCTCCATGTGGAGGTAATGTGTACATGTGTGGCAGCAGAAAGGAGAAAGGTCCCCCTCCCCCTGCACTATTTTTGCACAGGGAAAAAGGCTTGGGAGAAAGGCAGGAGCTCTCCTTCCCCCAGTGGCAGCTTTATAGAAGCCAATTCCCACAGCTCAGAGCATGAATGGGTTCAGTGGAGAACTCATAAAAGAAGTAACATGTAGAGCGACCCTAAAGGCACAGTCTCACCTTGCCCCAGGCACTATTCTCAAATCTTTAAGTTTGATTTGGTTTGATTTTAATTTTTGTGTTGTTGCTTTTGCGGCTGAGTGATGCTAAACCCAGTCACGATTGAGCCAGTTTTTATTATATCCTACTTTGGCAAACTGAATGATGCTGAATACCAGTTGAATCCCGTTCACAATACGTTATGCACTGTCCATTTGATAGGCGTTTTTAAAGTTTAGTTTTAGGATCTATATCTCTCCATTACTGCATCACACATGTCCTGTAGGTTTTTATGTGTGTTTTGTTTAGTGTGTTGTGTGTTGGGAGAATGGTAACATTGTGATTCCTTTGCAGCTGGACAGTTCCTTTCTACTACCAGTATCCACATGCATCAAGTAGAAAGCCAGTAAGTTGTACTGCTAGGTTGCTCAAAGTTAACACTAACAGATGTTTTGAATATATTTGCTTATCTGTAAAAATCATTTATAAAAAGAGTATTTTTTTTATTGTAAAAGAGTTTACAGTCTTATTTTGTTACTTTAATTAGCCCATTGATGATAGCAATACTATAATGCTGTTTAGGTGTTTATTCCTAAAATTAAATGAGGTGTTGCCTTATACAAACATTGAAGGAAGATTTTTTAAAGGTGCCAGTATCAGTAAAGCATGGTTCAAAAACTGCACTGTAGAGGTTAAAGCTCCTTAGTATTTTGATCAAAACTCCTGTTGTCTAGGTGCATGAAAGATAGTGCTGCCACTTGGGGGGGCATTTCATGGCCTCCCCAAGTAGGTGCTCTCAGCCCCCAAAGTCCACCCCCCACAGCCCCACACAAACCCAATCCCCCCCAGCAGCCACACACAGACTCAAATTCCGATTCCCCACATTAGCCCCTCAAAGACCCAAATCCACCCCCAGCAGCCCCACACCCATAACCCCAGGAACAGGCTGGCAAAGGCCAGCCCTCCCCCTTTGTTCCCTATGCTGGGAACTTCTGAACTCCTGGGAACTTCTGAAAGAGCACCTGACCTGACACACAGACAACCACCCCCTGACACCCCCACCACCTACAGAGAAGCCTGGCCAGCCTGCCGTACTGTTTCCTGTGATGGGAACCAACTGCACATCAAAGAATAAAACACGAACAACACGAAATAATTTTTTTTTTAAATTATTTTCTCACTTTCAAAGTACAAGTAGGCAAAGCATTATGACACATTACACCAGCAGTCCCCCACACAGAAAAATAACACGACTCACTTAACATCAGAGAATTACAAAAACACAATTCCTGTCAAAAACACTTTATTTCTTGAACACCTTTAGGTTACACAGCAGGGGGGCACACCAAAGGGTATGCCAGAAGTATCTTACACAAAAATAACACAACTCACATCACATTAAAGAATCACCCAAAAACACAATTGCTTTCAAAAACACTTTATTTCTCTGTTTTAGGTTACACAGTAGGAGGGCACAACAGGGCATGAAAGCAGCGTACTACACAAAATAATACAGCCCACTTTGCCTTCTTGACAGCAATTGTGTTTGAGTGATTCTCTGATGTGAAGTGAGTTATGTTATTTTTGTGTAGTAGACTGCTTTTACGCCCTGTTGTGCCTTCCTACTGTGTAACCTAAAGCAGTTAAAGAAATAAAGTGCTTTTGACAGCAATTTTTTGGGGTGATTCTTTAATGTGAAGTGAGTTGTGTTATTTTTGTGTAAGATACTGCTGCCATGCCCTTTGGTGTGCCCTCCTGCTGTGTAACCTAAAGCTGTTCAAGAAAAAGTGTTTTTGACAGGAATTGTGTTTTTGTGATTCTCTGATCTTAAGTGAGTCATGTTATTTTTCTGTGTGGGGGACTGCTGGTGTTATGTGTCATAATGCTTTGCCTACTTGTACTTTGAAAGTGAGAAATGTTTTTTAAAAAACATTGTGTTGTTCCTGTTTTATTCTTTGTTGTCCAGTTGGTTCCCATCATAGAGAACAATGGGGCTGGCTGGCCAGCCATCTCTGTAGGTGGTGGGGGAATTTGAGGGAGGGTGTCTGTGGTTCAGGTGCTCTTTCAGAGGGACAAGCTGGCACTCAGAAGTGTGTCCACCATTGTGGCATCCCTGGTCTGTGCACATTTGCTCTGGAAAACAGAGTGTTATAGTTCACAGCATAGGAAACAAAGGGAGAAGGCTGGCCAGCCTGTTCCTGGGATTGTGTGGGGCTGCTGGGGCTGGATTTGGGCCTGTGAGGAGCTACTGTGGGGATTTGGATCTGTGTGTGGCAGCTGGGGGAGAATTGGGTATGTGTGGGGCTGTAGGGGGTGGACTTTGGGGGCTGAGAGCACCTACTTGGGGAGGCCATGAAATGCCCCCCCCAAGTGGGAGCAGGCTGAGCCTTGGGGCTGAGCCTTGGGGGGGGGAGGAAAGGTAGGAGAAAGGCCCCTGAGGGCAAAATGCCACCCCTGGCAAGACAAGCCTCTGTTATTTCCCAGCTGGAAATAGTGCAGAAAGGGGGGGGGAAGAGCACCTACTTTGGGAGGCCATGAAATGCCCCCCCCCCCAAGTGGGAGCATGCTGAGCTTTGGTGGGGGGTGGGAGGAAAGGTAGGAGAAGGACCCCTGAGGGTTAGGGGCATTTTGCATGCAAAATGCCACCCCTAGAAAGACAAGCCTTCCTCTTCATTTTCCCCCATAGGAAACATGGAGATCAGCAGTAGCATCCACAACGTAAGAGATCAGCAGCAGCAAGCAAAAACCTTTCCCTTTTAGGCGAGGATAGGGGGACCTGTTTGGGGGGGCCATAACTTGGCTCCCCCCAAGTCCAATCTTTCTGTAACTTGGGGGGTTGTTAGAGGGGAGTTAGAGGAAGGTCCCCACCAAGTTTGGCTTGATTTGGTAGGAAAATGCCTCCCCAAGGCTTCCGGGAAGCCTGGGGGAGGCTTTTTCCCATTGAAATGCATTAATAAAACAAGCTGAAATACCGAAACGTTTCGGAAATCGCTGTTTCGGATTACCAGAAACGTTTCGGGTTTTCTGAAACGTTTCGGGAAAACCTGAAACAGGTTGTTTCAGGTTTTTTTCGGGTATCATATACCCGAATTGCACACCCCTACTCCTCAGTCCTGGATCAGTTTTGTTTGTATCCATACATTTGGATATACGTTGCATTTCCTGAGTCATAAGAAGCAACTGGGCAAAGTGTTAAGTATTATGAGCATCATTATGAATTGTAGCTTCAGATATGTGACAAAAGGAGCTTGACCGTAAAAACTGTATACCCTGGAAATCTTGTTGGTTTTAAAGATGCTACTGGACTCAAATCTTGCTCATCATGAGCTGTAGCGCCCTTCAGTTTGGATTATTGACTTGAAATCAGCCCAAGACGGGTAGCGGTTTAGCAAAAATTAAACTAGCTGGAATGAATTGGTGTGGTCCCTAACAAAGGGCAGATAACTCCATATATTAATTTCAAGGAAAATACACAAGTCTCTTTTCTCCATTGTACTGCAGCGATTAAACCACAGCCTGCCCACACACACTCAGATCTATCATGATGGTGAGTTAGGCATCATTGCATAAATGAATTTAGAGAGTAAACCAGAGTTCCCTGTGAGATCATAGCCAGCCTTTCAAGTTAGATCTCTTTCTATATACTTTGCATAAGCGAGACAGAAAGCTGTTGAAAGTAATTGCACCAGAGCTTGATGACTTGTGTGCATGAGAGAGTCCATTAGCACCTGCAAAGGGCCACCAGCCTGCAAGGCGACAGAAGAAAACTAAAGAATTAAATCTTCTCACTATTAGTATCTAGCATGTCACCAAGTCAGTGAGGAGACAGACAGGGAGAGGGAAAATAACATTTACATTTTCTCACTAATTTAACAAAGAGGGGAAGAGACAAGGAGAGAAAGAGGTTGGTTAATTTTTCAGTCAGCATCAACGACAAGGATCCTGCAAGGACAGCCTGAGAAAGGCAGAGAGATGTATACAGTTTAATAAATTGAGGCCTGATCTATTGGATGGGAGACAATATTACTATGCTTAGAGTTCTGGGGGCTTAAACCCATAATTCAGTGGTTCCAGCCCAATGAATGTGCCTTTTCTCTTTCCACTATGCTCATTTACAATCTCAAGCAGTTTTTTACTGTCAGTTCCCATTTGCATCTTCTGTCTTCCCTAGATATTTTTTCCCCATTTTCCTGGGTTCTTTCCTGTCACATCTCATCTTAGTCCTGACGTGTTGTCATCTTTCCTTGAGCTGTTTCAACTTACTTTTTCTGCTGTCACCTACAGTTTCTATCATCTGGAGGTTAATGAAGCAACCCCCTCCTCCTTAGCACTGGCACAATTCAAGCTTGAAACCTTTCTTTTGTTTGTGTTCCTTAAGCCTAAATTTCACAGAGGTTCTGACTACAAGCCTTCATTCCCACAATTTCTTTCCTGTAGTTAGTGTTGCCAGGCTGGCAACCATCAGGAGACTGAGGGCCAAGCTACAAGTGACAAATGACACTTGAACGGCAAGTGGATTGAGTGGAGAGCAAGTGGAGGGCAAGTGAACAGGGAAGAATACACTTGCCGTTCAAGTGTCATTCGTCACTTGCAGTTTGGCCCTAAGTGCAGTGGGGGACATTGGGGGGGTGGCCATTAGTGATGGTGTCACTTTTGAGAAAACCTAGAAGGGTTATCCTCTCTAGGAATAGCCAGAATATCTTTGGTGAAATCATAGATTTTTTTTTAATTCCTAGAGGACTGATGTCACTTCTAGGTTTTCCCTGCAAGTGACATTAGTCCTTCCTAGGAGTTAGTGAAAACCCTAGGATTTTACCAAAGAGTTTCTTGCAATTCCTAGAGAAGCATGAGGTTACTGATGGTGATTTTTTAAAAAATATTTATTTCATTGGCTGCGGAAGCACAGGCAAGCAAGACCTGCTGGGGGCAGGGGATCTCCTGGCCCCAGAGGGTACATAGCAGCCCCCTATTCCTAGTTCTTATCAGAGGTGGTAAACTAAAATTAGGGCTGTACCACCTTAGAAAGCAAGCGATGGTTCACATAATTCAGTTATTTTCATACAGAAACAAATTCCCAGTACAATGGAGGGCAATATATCAGTAAGAAGACTAGGCTGCAACCTTTCTACTTGACAGATATTTTCTCTGTGGAGAGATATGGCTGTGTCCAGTGAAGTGATCCCCTTCTTTCATTGTGAAGTGGTACACCCAGTTACTGGTTCACACCTAAACAAGAAATAGACCTAAAACTATTCACAGTTTTTGTGTATTGCATCTGATAAAACTCATTTTTGATCTTGTTCCCATGTATTCAGGTGGGTTTGCCAGTTGAAGTACACCAGTAGTTTTCAAACTATTGGCTTCAGGAAACTGTTTCCAAAACAGTGTTTACTACATTACTCCAAAGTGTTTGCTTATCCAGATATGAACAGAATCCCTACCATCCCTGTGGGTTACAGAAAATTCTGGGAAGTGTTTTAGACAGCATGCTAAGAAATTTGTCTACCATTATCAATCCACTATTTGATGAACTTCTGATAAGCATCTGAGGAGTCCTAGAGTAGAAAACTGAAAAATTATTAGTATTGGGAAGTGGTGTGCAGTTTGGTATGGAATTTGGATTAAAATACTGAATCTTGGCTGATTTGGTAAAATCCAGGTATTCCAAATTTTAAAGATCAGGCATCCTGAATTTTTACCAAATTTTCCAAAAAAAAAAAAAGTGTAAAGTTTGGCCATTGTTTTCTATGGGAAAATCACTCTGGGAGATATCCAGTGGGTTGGAGGGATTAATTTTCAACCAAACTTCACAAAATTGGGTGGAGACTTACTCCTAACTGTTCTCTAAAGACCTCCTAAGTTTCATGTCGATTGGACAGAAGGTGGCCCCACCCATGCTCAATTATTCCCTATAGGGAAAAATTTCTTGGGGCTATCTGGGGGGTGGGGGTGACACTTTTCATGCAAACCCCACCAAATTTTCAGGGGACCTACTCCTGACTGCCCTTAATGACCCCACAAATTTCAGGAAGATTGTACCCCAGAGGTCAATTTTATGAGCCCCTGAACAAGGTTTTGCCTTTGGATCTCTTGGACTGCTATATGTTCACAATTTAAAACAAACAGTATTTGAATCTGTGTGCTGCTGTTGCATTTTCTCAGCCAGCACTGCAGCATTCATTATTATGCTAGAGAGCTGACCAGTAGTAGCTGAAGCATCTTCTGAACATACAGTAATGCTGCAGCATGTGCAAAACTGCAGCAAGGTAAATGGGATTACATGAATTATGTAAATGTGTTCCTGCACATCTTTGATCCCTTTTGGAGGAAATTGATTGGGGCATTACAATTAGATTCCAGATTATGACTGGACCATCTCCAATACATTACAGTATGGCAACTGTTCCATACAGAGATAAAAGTTCTCAAACCCACTGAAATGCATGGGTTTAAGCTTGCTGCAGTTTGTACTGTGGGCTTTGCATTTCTATTTGGTTTAATTTTTTGTTCATGCAAGTAATAAATTGCCAATTGATTCTGACCCTGAATCTCTTCAGAAGGCAGATAATGAACACTGAGACTATCAAATAAGATTTGCAGATGCAATGTATATACTGCAAGAAACAGGACTGGCATTAAACATTCAAGAGCAATATATGAAGTAATAAATTTTAAATACTGTTTTAGAAATGAAACTTTGCCCCAGAGTCTATCAACATAACCAGTTGCATATACAAGCCAAAAGTGCTTAAGCTAGAGCAAAAAGTAAATTAATGGTGGTTTCCAAATTCTCAGTTCAAATGAGAGTCTCTGTTTAGTTGGCTGATAGGTGGATATTGACTTTAAAAATATGAAAATCTTGAAATATAGCATTTCCTTATTGAAAATAATTCCACCTACTGTCCAGATCGAGAGACTTGCTAAGCTGGTCTATTGAGAATCCTACTTGGATCTATTCAATGGGGCTTATTTACAGGAAACTCTTCTCATGATAATATTAATTTGCATATTTATACTCCACTTTTTCCTATTGGGGACTCAAAGCAGTTATTCTCCCCTCCATTTTATCCAGACAACAACCACCCTGTCAGGTAGGTTAAGCTGAGAGAAATAGTGTCCAAGGTCACCCAGCAAGCTTCCATGTCAGAGTGGGGATTTGGACCTGCTTCTCCTAGATTCTAGTCTAGCACACTAATAGGTAGGGGCAGATTGGCATTAAGAACAGTGGAACATGCCAGAGAGGGGTGAGGATAGAATGGCAACGATTGGGTGAATTCATAGTATGGTTAGGAGGGGGGATGCTATGAGATCTCATATGCCATTTTACACAAGGCCTGAGCCAGTTGGGCTAAGCAGTGACACTGCAGGCTGGAAATGGAGGGGGCACAGATGATGTCACTGCCTCCCTCTGCCTCCCTCTGCTGTTGGAATTGCAGGCAGATAGTGGGTGAGTGACGATATTCAGGAGCAAACGCAACCTCCCCTGCTGCTGCATGAGCCAGTTTGGCTGAGGCAGCAGCATTGCAAGGAGGAGGAGGTACCTGCTGACTTTAATGTCACATAGGCCTTGACAAAGATCAGCAGGAAAACATTACACCCGTCTCCTGACAGTTTAACCCTATCATTCCTATTTTGGTGTGGTATATTTCTTTGAATCAATGGATGAGGGATGTATGCCCCCATACTTAAAGCCTCCAGACAAACTGCCATATTGGCTGTCCGTCTGGCCTTCTTGATTCTGAATAGTTTGAAGGCTCCCCTCCAGATTCTCTTTTGAAGGAGTCCTACTGCTATGACCAGCATGCCTGGGATAATTTCTTAATCTTTGCTATATCTTCTAATGTTCTAGTTATAAGTGCAGTAACTCTGTTCTGCACCAAATTGTTCTCTCCTAAAGGAATCTCCAGTACTTCAAGACAACTGCCCTGTCCCATGCTTAACACACCACTGCATGACAGCAAGAGGGGAAAGGGCCATCCCAAATACAATGGGGTCCAAGATGAGGACTCTGATGGGATTCGGTGATATGTCTGCATCTGAAAGAAAAAGTAATTCAAAATGTGTTTCTCAAATGACTTTTATATTATGAACCCCTGGCCAGACAGGCCCCTCACATAGCTTTTGAAAGCTTTGGAGTGCTGCTGGCTGTTCCACCATATCACTTGGCCTGACAGGCCCCAAATGCCTTGGACCACTGTCTGACTGCTCTGCCGTATCACGTGGCCACAAATCACCACCTGGCCAATCTGCCATAACACACCGTTAATTAGCCAGTAATGGATTTAAGCGAACTGTTGACAATGATTGGCACACAAGAGATAACTCTGCCACCTGGGTCCTGGTTGTTGATACTGCATTTCCTCCCTTTTTGATGATGTTATATAAGTACTCTAATTGTACAATGTATAATACAGTGTTAACAGTTAGCAATGCTGATGGATTTGAAATTGTGTTTATGCTAGAGTGCACGCTCCTGATGAAGAATATGAAATCTGCTCTAATTAGCCAGCCTCAGATTGGGCGTGACTGGTAGCCCTCTCCATCGGCTCCACGCACACTCGTCATCAGCTCTGCAATCCTCTTGTGTAGGAGTATGGAGGAATGTGAAAGAGGAAGAGATAAAAAAGAAGCAAGACAGACTTAAAAGGCTTGAAAGAGACTTTACTCTTTATTTGAAGGACGTGGTTTACACCCGGCTTGTGGTTAATTTGCATGGTTTGGATTCTTAGCTCTTTAGAAATATTTATTTATGAATAATATGAACGTCATGAATTAATTGAGCATTTGCACTTTAAATACACTTTGTGATAGTCTCCACTTGAAGTTTATTATTTTTTCTGTTCCCGTGAGGTTTCTCTCTTGTCAGTGCGATATCATGGGGCCTAGCAGGTTCCCCTTTGCCTATATCAGCCAAGAGCCCCCCCTTGTGCCCCTCTCAGCAAGGCAGGCCCCCACTTTGCATCTCTCTCAGCCACTTTGCATCTCTCCAGACCAGAGACCTCCCCCCCTTTGTGTCTCCCTGGGCCCCATAGGCCACACAGGGGACTTTTGCTGCTGCATGAGGCAGCACTTACTGCTCCCCTGTAACTTTTGGCCTGAGAGATCCCAGCTTGTCTCCTGTGGCAGGAGTTTGCCCTGTGAGAGTTTTTCCTGTTACTGCTGAGGCACACTGGGTTAATACATTACTTGAGCTATCCACTTTGACTCCAAGGTCACTTCCTCTCTCAGTCTTAGCAAGTGTAGACCCCATTATCATATACTTGAAGATGGGAAGTTCGTTCTAGCGTGTATCACCTTACACTTGCCTGCATTGAACTTCATTTCCCACATTGTTGCTCACTCACCCCATTTATGAATGCCTGCTGGGAAGAAGACACAAGTAAAGAAATAACTTCCTATTGCCATCCCCTAATTGACTGAGTGCCCTTAACCCTTATGTCATGTCTGCATTGATGTGGGGCTGAAACAAACTGTATCTACAGCATTAATGCCATGAATCCTCCATGTGTGATAGTTTAGTTATTATAAAATGTATGGACTACTTTCTTAGCTTAATGAACTGCTGTAGGGATCTCTGTTGTACAATGCCATGCTAATCTCCCTCCCATAACTGGACCTCTACCACCTTCTTCAATTTTTTACACAGGGGAAGCAGCGGACATGAGGAAAGAAGGAAGGTAACAGAGAAAAGGAATTTGTGTATGTAAATAGATTTGGGAAGTTTTTCTATAGGAGTGTCAAGACCTGCTAACTCCTGAGTGGAATCAAACAAGATATTCTCAAAGTTGAAGCATTTCATACTCAAAAGAGGAGTACCTTAGTTCATGTGATGAATAGGATAAATTGGCATCCCTGGGGGACCCTCAGGGCAGCAGTCTTGAAGGATATCCTTTCCGAAGGCTTTCACACTGTGACACTGAGAGATCTCTGTCTTTTGGTGCTACACCCCTGAAGATGCCAGCCACAGCTGCTGGCGAAATGTCAGGAACTACAATGCCAAGACCACGGCAAAACAGCCCGGAAAACCCCCAACAACGATCGATATCCTTTCCGTTGGACCATCCAGGGATACCTTGTCATTACGTGGGCTGCCCCTCCACAAGATTTTCTAAAATCACTCATTCAACTCAAGAACAGAGGTAGAAGTGAACCTTAAAACAAGTGCACATTAGAGGGCCCAGAATGTGCCTGGCAGCACGAGGTCTTCATTCTTATACTCCTGAAAAAGAATCCTTGACATAAATAATTTCAGGATCAGAAGCTCACTGGGGTGCCCAGAATAGGCAAAGTGCAAAGTTCAGTCTTAAACTCACAGTTGGCCAGTATAAAAGTCTTTCAAATTAGTTCTCTGTTGTCTGTCTTGAGTACTGGTTACCTGGTCCTTGACATGCTAGATAGTTCCTATGCTGTGCTAATAGATGGGAATCTTATCCCAATAATTTCAATATTGGTGAAAATGACACAAGGTATGACTGAAACAGTGGCCATTTCAGCTCTTGAAAATGGCAGGATGAGGAAGACAGGAGCTGCAGGATTGGGTCCCACAGAAATTTTTAAAAGTTAAAAAAGGCTCTAAAAAGGCACCAACAGTGTGATCCTGAGCAGAATTATTCCAGTCTAAGCCCATTGACTTCAATGGGTTTAGAATGGAGAAACTCTTCTTAGGATTGCACTGCAAATCTCTGAGGTGGACTTGGAGACCTCCAAATCTATATCCCTCAATGGTATCATCTAGTTTGTCCCTTAGGAACCAGGAATCTCTGGCCTGCTTGTTTCTTCAGGCAAAACATTGCCTGCACATCCTGTCAAAGCCTATTGTTGGGCTAAAATCATGCTGTATTCAAGTGCACTTAATCATGTGGTTTTCAGGAAGTACATTCTGACAGCTTCTTTCTTACTTGTATCATGATTTGACACGTAGCTGATATGTTCTTGAAAATCATGCAACCAGCTCTTAGAAATGCCATGAAATTAAGATAATCCTTTAAAAGTTTTTTTTTAAATGCTATTATTTAGGTGCCATAGCTGACCTTCAAACTTTTTAAACCCCCTCCCCATTAATTATGTTATTTTGCAGGTTCAGAAGTTCTCCTCTATTACAATATGCAGAAATAATGCCAGCAGGGCAAGCTCTAGGAGAAAATTACTGTATCTCTCTTGCTTATTTGGGGCTCTGGAAAGCACCTTTAAGCTTGGCATTTTTGTATTATTGTACATTGGTATAATGTTATTTATTTTGCAAAGTCTGTGCTCTGTGCCTGTAAATATGTGTGTTTTATGAAGCCAATTATAGTGTGTCTAGGGGCAATGTTTCTTTGGGGTGCTTTTGCAACCCACTGATTAGAAAAAGTTGGTTTGGAACAGTACAGCCAGCAAGTCTGCCTTCAGCTTCAATGCTGGAGAAAGGAAAGTGTAGGTCTTCCTTATGCAGCTTATTCTCTTTTCCATATTTATATAAGGATTGAGAGCACCCATTTTAATGGAAGGTGTCAATTTTCAGCTTGCCATTCTGTTTAAGAAGGCAGCTAAGAAGAAGACTTGTGACCCTTTGCTGTCATCTGCCTGCATGTTTTGGAAAACAAAGTACAGAGGTAAAATGTATGAGACTTTTTTTGCATTACAATAGGTAATGCAACAGCCTTGTTGTCGCCTTTGTGCATAAAGTGAGATATGAAACAGTGCATTTAGAGTCATTCATGAACCAGTATAGTAGTTGCTCTTGGACTAGCAATGATAGTTGCTCGAAGATGAGAATAATTTGACCTGGTTTGGCAGAAAAAAATTCATGTTAGGCCATAATCCATATGTCAGCTTAGATACTGCAATGGTCTTTTTTAAAGTAAAGACTGAAACTGCAGTAAAACAGCAATTTCTGTTTTTCTTTATACAATATATATTCCTGAACCATATATTTATACTTCTTCAGAGATGAAAGATAGCAATTTTCAAGATGTATTTTCAATGTATGTTCTCCTTGTTGCTCTCATATGTTACTTTGCAAGTGTCAAAGTGTTTAAAATCAAGATTCTGCTTAATGCTGCAATCTTGTGTGCATTTAGTAAACAGAAATGTCACACACCTTGCATTCACCAGTACCAAGTTACAATTCCCATTAAAGGATCCCAAACAGCAGTTGTTGGGAAAGACTTTTGTCTGCCTGTGTCCTTAAAGAACCACTGCTAGCCACAGCAGCCAACACAAGGCTGACTCAGAATTAGGCAACTTCATAAATATCTTTTGTTTGCCTTTTCAACAGGTAGTGTATCTGTTCTTTTGCTGTAAGAAACTACTGGGACAAATCCACACTTCCCCACCTTCCGCTTTTCATGTGCATTAATTGCGCTGGATTCTATCCCGCAATGTCCCAGTCTGTGTTCACATCCCTTCTCTTACTTCCGTTGCCTCGCGCCATACTTCGTCCACATCCCTGGTAGAATCGCGCAATACAGGGCGGGTTTAGATCCGATGTCGCCGATGACGACATCATGTTCATTTTTTTTTTCATTTTTTCATCAGATTTCCGCTATAGCGTTTTTTTGCTAAATTGCTATGGCAAGGCCACACCCCTATGATGCCTGTGATTGGTTAATGTTATTCTATGCCTTCTTCTTTGAAATCCATAGGACCATTATTCTGGCGGGCTAATTTGAACTGATATTTAAGGTGGGGGTGATCCAAACTCTCCAAACGGGCAGACTAACTATTTGATGCTTGAATGTAATGTTAGAATGATGAATTTCCGCTATAATGGTAATCTCAACAGTTTTAAAAAAATTAATTTTAACAGCCACCGATATTTCTGACTGTTCAGCATCCTAAAAATGACACGGAAATGGAAATGACGCCACCCCTTGATGTCTCCGCGGGGATTTTGGAGCACCCCAATTAAGCTTTATGGCCGGGATTGTGCAACAATGCTGAGAAAGTCCCCTTTAAAAAAAGGGGGGGGAAGGGCGGGTAGGCAGGCATGCTGCAGAGAGTGGAAAAGCTTGATAATTGCATGGCAAAGAGGGATGGTGTTCCAGAAAGGCTGCAAACACGGAAGTGGGGTGGTTTGAAGGGGGTGGTCTCCTTGTGAAATGCTTCTATTTGTTCACATCCACAGTGAGAACCGCGCAAGAGAAGCATTTGAATGCATGACAAATTCATCTGAGGCGCAACGTGAAAGATGCGAGAGACTGGTGGGATTGAGGTAAGAGTATGTGAACAGCCCTCTGAGAAGCGAATAATGGGCGGGAAAAAAGTGGAAAACTTGAGACGTGTGGATTTGGCCCTGGTTCACAATCAATTATGGATAAATGTGAAACTAATTACAGTGATAATAGGCCAGGGTTGCCACTTTCCAACTGGAGGCAGGAGATCTCCCAGAATTACAACTGATCTTCAGGCCATATCAGTTTTCCCTGGAGAAATGGCTGCTTTGGAGAGTGGACTCTATAGCATTATACCCAGCCAAAGTCTCTCCCCTCCTCCAAACCCCACCCTCTCCAGGCTCCATTCTCAAAATCTCAGGAATTTCCCATCCTGGAGCTGACAACGCTATGATAGGCAGCAGTTATACATTACACCTGGAACTGAGCACATCAAAATGCTGAGATATCTCAAGATTTCCTCCAGGGATTTAGACGGATTTCTTTTATTGCTAAGGCAGCTGTGGTTGCCTAGCTAATGCAAAATGGCTGCTGCAGTTTCACTTTGAAAATGGAGGTGAGTTATGCAGGAAAGGAAATGGTCAGGCAGGAAATAAGAGGGAAAGTGAAGCTAGACTAGAAGGTGGAATGGAAGGAAAGAAAATTGGAGCCAAGTTGGGGGAGATGGGGATGAGAGGTAGGAAAATAAGTTGCGAATAGAGAGAAGCTGTGAGGAGAAAGGATGCATGGCTGGACAAGAGGTAAAGGGGCAAATTGAAATGTATAGATTGGAGAGAAAGAAACAGGGAAAGGAGAGAAGCTGGAGGTGCTGTGATGTGGAAGGATGGAGGGAAAGTGTAAACAGTATGCAGAGAATGGCAAGCAGGAGAGGAAAGTTTCTCAAGTGAATCAACTTGGCCCCACCTTGTTATTTTATTTCTAATTGCTGCATTGATTCAATTGTAACTGATAACATGAATGGCTGTTGAATATTAACATAAATAGAGAGAAGGAGAGAGCGAGAGGGAGAGGGGAATATATGAAAATACATGACATGTTGCTTCATTTCAAATTGGTTCAAACCCTATGAACATACTTATATGACACTTTACTGTCCACACACACATCCTCTTTTTCATTCCTTTCTGTCTACCTAAGCAGACCTTCATAGAAATTGTATGATAGAATCAGGTCAGTTGTGAGGACTGGAGCAATAAATTTCTAACTTTATGGAAGTGACATCTTTTTAAAAATGTTTTTCCTCTTGACTCTCTTCATGGTTTTTTGTGCTGATTGATGAAGTGGTGGGGCATTGCGGTCAGGAAAATCACAGAAAATCTAATATTAAAAGTAGAAAAGAGAAGACCTTTCAGGGCAGCAGAATAAAGTGAAGAGCATTCTGAAGGTCCAATAATTTTCTCTCAGAAAGTGGAATGATATGTGTTAGCCTCCACTGTCTTCACCAGTCATTGTGACATCTCTTTCTCAGTTAGTAAGATGGGTGTCCAATTGTTTCATGGCTGTTGTGATTTGGACTAAAGATTCATGTATGAAAATAAAGCCTAAAGTTGTAACACCTCAGTAGAGATGAAAATGTATTGCTGCATAACAGAACAGGCAATAATAGCCTTTATCATAGTGAATGGAGAAACGGATTAGGCAACAAAATTGTACAGTAACAGCATTTGCAAAACGAAAGCATAAAAAAGGATATGTATGATCCCTGAAATACTTAAACTGGTTTGCTCCAGTTTAAGCCTGCTTAGTGAAGCAGACTTTTTAAGGTTTGGGGATCACACTGATAAGCACCAAGTAAGATAAAAGTGTATTGTTATGATTTTTCACTAATATATGTACAAAGACCTATATCTATTTTTCATCATTTATTAAATTAAACCATTATGCATTTAAGTACTTACTAATACCTTAATTACAGCTTATAAAGTTTACTTGCATCTACATTTTTATATATCATTTTAGAAATAACAGTTTGGCTGTAAAACTGTAGATAATCTACAGTGCTTGCAAAAGCATTTTAATGAATTAGCGTAGTAACATTTTTAAAGTGACTATATAGTATTTAATATTGTTAAGCATTTCTTCTCCCTCACCTGAATGCTGAGGAGTCCAGGGGTAACACTGCAGGGTTTGCTGGAGTCATATGAATTGAATACTCTGTGATATTTTACTTTATATACAAACATGCGTGCAGAGAAAACATAGATTCATCATCATTCTTCTGTGCAGTCTCACATGGGACTGTGCATGCGCAGGCTTGCCACCAGAGAATTCTTTATTGCTTCTTAGAGCTCTTCAGGGGCCATTGCTCATGAGCCACATAGCAACTGTTTCCCTCCCAAATGGTCATGTGACTTAACAGTGAGCAACAGCCTCTTCCCTCAGTTCTCTTCTTGCTGCTGCTTGGAGAAGGACTTTCAGTTTTGTGTGCCGTTGTTTTAGTTTCTGATCAATCTTTTTAGCTTAATCTGTATTTGGACTGACTTCTGACTATGATTTCTTGTGCTGATTCGGACTTTGGTTGTTGTTGGTGTGTTTTGACCTGGCTTGCCTAACGACAATTTATCCATACACACAAATACTTCCTTATTACTGTAGGTGAAGATGATACCAGGATCGAAGAAACTCACGTGTCCCAAAAGTAAATGTTATGCAGGTGAGACTCTCAAAAAATCAAACTTTCTAACGAAATATTTTTTCTTGACTTTGCAGGTGGAGACAAGAATGGATGCTGAGGGACCCAATGGACCCTATAGCCCGACAAGTGGCTGGCTACATATTCCAACTTGTTTCATACCAAGTACATCATCAAGCACTAATACAATCATTCCATCCATGGAGGAGATAGTAACCAAGGTTTGGAAGATGCCTGCAGAATTACTAGCTACATCTAAATACATAGAACAGATGTATAAAATTAAGCAGGACACATGGCCAGTATTGATAAAGCATCCTCCCCCCTCTTCCCTTGTGGCAGAGGAAGTCCAACAATGTAAATCTTGTTCTCATTCCACTCTACCAGATAAGGAGGGAAGGAAGATTGTTGGCATGGGATGGCAACAGTACTCAGTATCTGCCTTAAATCTACGTACTGCAAACTACCAGATGATAATGGCAGGGTACCAGCTTTATTTGTGGGGAAAGTTGTCGTCTTACATCACAGATCTTCTGGAGGATAAGAAGGCATTCATATCACTACTGTAAACAGAGGCTATCTCCCTCTCCAAACAGCAAATGAATGCTGGAAGCTGTGCTTATGGCTGGAGCTGTGCTTATTAGGAGACATTCCTGGTTACGTTCAATGGCTCTTCCTCCAGAGACAAGAACCAAGATTGAGAGCTTGCCCTTTGAGGGCGACTTACTTTTTCCAGCACCACGGATGAGGTGCTGAAGAAGAAGAAAAATAGGCAAACGGCAAAGTCATTGGGGGGGGGGCACATCTGCTGAGAGGGCTACTTATAAGCCAAGGTACTTTTCCAGACACAGCCCATATCAGTACTATAGCAGTGCCAGTACTACCAGCAGCAGATGACACCACACTGTCAGTTTGGTGCCTCGCAGTAGTCAAGAAGACGTAAACAATATAAGCCTCGATCGTCTCAAACATCTATCCATCAGAAGGATCCTCAGGGTGCTGCAAAGCAGTTCTGAAGGGATCCAGTGAACTCTACCCTGAACTTCTCTGATTAGCACCTTTTCTCCCTGATTGGGAGTCAATAACATCTGACTCTTGGGTCTTAACTATTATTAATAGTGGTTATGGGTTAGCGTTCATGGACCTGCCTGATTGCATTCAGTCATCAATGGCTGTCAATAATACTTTGGTTGAGTTGGAAGCAGAGATTTAGTCTTTCTTGGCTAAGGATGCTATTGAAGAGGTGCAATATGCAGAAGCAGAACCAGGTTTTTTCTCATGCTTCTTTCTGGTTCCCAGGAAAGATGGGGGCTTGCGTCCTATCTTAGATTTAAGTAGCCTAAATGCCTTTCTTAAGGTTCTAAATTTAAGATGGTCACTTTATCATCAGTGTTACCTTTGTTGAAACATAGTGATTGGTTTGCGTTCCTTGACCTCAGGGACACATACTTTCATATTGCCATAAAAAAAGAACATCAGAAACACATAGGCTTTCTTTACCAAAACAGGGCATTCCATTATAAGGTGCTCTCCTTCAATTTATCGAATGTACCACGGGTGTTCACGAAATGCATGGCACCTGTTGTGACCTTTCTCAGGGAGCAAGGGTATGCATTATTTCCATATTTGGATGACTGGCTTATAGTGGCATCTACAAGGGAAAGGTTACTGTCTCCTATATTGGTGCTCCATTAGATTCTAACATGGCAAAGGCCTTGTTGCCACAGGAAACGGCAAGATCAATTAAATCTAGGGTTGCAGATCTGACTAAAAATTGATTTCAAACAGTTCATACAATTCAGTGCTTATTGGGGCATATGGCAGCTACAACATCAGTGGTGCCATTTGCCAGACTTAATATGAGAGCATTACAAATTAGTTTGTTAGAAAGTATAGACTTGCTGTATATGCTCCCTCTGTAAAGTTTTCTGTGCCAAGATGTATAATTAGGTCCTTGGTGTGGTGGACAGATGATGAAAATCTGTTTAAAGGAATGCATTTTGGTTATGTGTAGCATGATGTTACTGTAATGTGTCATTGCACGGTTAGAGTGCCCATTGTAATGCTATGTTTGTTCAGGATGTGTAGTCTGAGAGAGCAGGAGTTACACATCAGCTTGTTGGAATTATGAGCTATACGCTTTGTGCTTGTCTCGTTTGCAGCTTTCCTCCGAAACGGGAATGTGTTGATCCAAACAGACAACACCATGGCCATGTATTATGTAAACCAACAAGGTGGCGCTGCATCCCTGATGTTCTGCAAGGAGGCTATGATTATCAGGGAGTGGGCAATTTTGAACAATGTACCCATTCAAGCTATATATATTGCAGGTTCAGACAATGCAAAGGCAGATGTTCTCAGCTAGTGTCAAACCATGAATAGTCCCTGAACAACAAATATCTGTTCCCCTTTTTCAGTCTGTGGGTTGCACCAGAGATAGATGTCTATGCAACATCAGAGAATACCAAGACCAAAGTGTTTTGCTCCAGAGCAGGAAGCAACCCCCGTTGGAGATGCCTTCCAAATCGCATAGGTGAACAGGCTCCGTTACATGTTTCCTCCAATTGCTCTCATTGCAAAAGTAGTTTGCAAGATAGAGAGGGACAACACCAACTGCATACTAACACCATTCTGGCCCAGACAAATGTGGTTGCCCAAACTTCTACAGCGGACATATGGCAAATTGCTCAAGCAGCCGGATATCCTTCTCATTGGGTCACTGTTCCACCATGAGCCTGACAAATTGCACCTGACAGCATGGCAAATTCACTCCTGTATCTAGATTTCTCTATACAAGTACAACAGGTCCTTTTGAATGCTAGAAGACCTTCCACTAGACAGTCTTATGAGGCCAAGTGGGCAAAGTTTAGAGCCTAGACAGAGGCTAAAGGGGTGGCTGCTACAGTTTGCCCTTTGAATTTGATTGTTGATTACCTATGTGAATTAAAGGCTCGGGGTCTGATGGTAACATCATTAAAGGTGCACTTGACAGCTATTTCTGCTTTCCATCAGCAGATTGAGGGACAGATAGTTTTCTCCCATTCAAAATCCCATCAATTCCTTAAAGGAATGTTTAATCTTTATCCACCTGTATCACCACCAGTTCCTCAGTGGTCCTTGTCACTGGTGTTGGCGTGGCTTATGTTGCTGCCCTTTGAACTGTTAGCTATGTGTTCCTTGGACCTACTGTCTTACAAAGTGGCATTTCTCATCACTATCTCCTTAGCTAGGAGGGTAAGCAGCACTTAGATCTGACCCTCCATTTTTGAAGTTTCATACCAATAGGGTGGTACTTAGGCCCAGCCTGAGTTTCACCTGACACGGTATTTTCTTACCCATGTTCTTTCCTAATCCAGTGTCTAAGGGAGAACAAGCTCTGCACACATTAGATCCGAAAAGAGCTTCAGCTTTTTATTTGGACATGACAAAAGTCTTTTGTGATAGTCCACATCTCTTTGTGTGTGGCCTGGCTGGGGTACAGTGTTCATTCTCTTTGAGGACTCATTCAGCAAGGTCACAAGCAGCTTCCTCTGCCTTCCTCAGGGGTGTCCCAGTCACACACTGTAGGGCAGTGACACGGTCCTCTGCTGATACATTTGTGAAGTACTATGCTGTTGATGTTAATGCAAACCAATTGTAGCAGTTGCAAGAGCCATTATTCAGTCTCTGTTTGCCTGAAAGGGAAACAGACAGTTCGATGTGACCATATTGGTAGTGTGTAATTTTCAATGTTAATGTTTCTTACACAAATTCTTATAGTTTGAGATGCTCTTATAGAGTGTTATTAGTTGAACATATTGTTCTTTGATGTTATCTTCTTTGATTGATACATTTTAACTGTTACTTTTTTGAGATATAGAATTTACTGTAAGTTGTGGGTTGAACTTTCTTAAAGTATGATACTGCATTTGCTAATTGCAATGTATGTTTGTTATTATTGTAATAAAATTGAGTTGGAGTTTCACCTCCTTATTGTATATAGCTTGGTACTCTCCCATGTGGGACTGCACAGAAGAACAACAATGAAGACAGGGTTGTACATACCTGTAACTATTGTTCATTAGTGATGGTTGTTGTGGATTTGTTCATCAAGTTCTTCTGTGCAGTCACACATACTCTCCCTACTACCCCGCTGTGAACTCCCTGATACAGTCCAGTTGTGAGATGCAGCCGCTTAAGAGAAATTAGGGAAGGAGCAGTTGCTTGCCATAAAGTCACATGACCATTTGGGCAGGAAATGGTTGTTATGTGGCTCGTGAGCAACAGCCCCTGAGGCAATAAAGAAGAACTCGATAAACAATAGTTACAGGTACGTACAACCCTGTCTTCCTATAGCAAGAAGCAAAAACATTGATCCTGCATCAAACCACTGAAGGGAGCAACTGCTCAAATTCCACAGTCCCTCTTTAGAATACATCCAACCCCACTACACTACACCACAAAAATTCTCAGCACCCTACCTGATTCTCCCTAGCTTCCAAGATTCTCTCTACATGAGACCTCTTACACAAGGACGCTCAATGTAAGGAGATGGAATGTTAGCCAGGAAGTGTAGTTTTAAAAAGACAGAGCTGGCAGAGATCGCTCCTCAAAAGGTTTATTAATTTCATCTTTTCCTCCCCAAAGACTCTGTCAATTTCACCTCCCTTTTGAGGAGGCGAAGATGAAATTAACAAACCCTCTGAGGAGCGATCTCCTCCGGCTCTGTCTTTTAAAACTACTCTAGTGTAGAGTGGTGGAATTGACAGAGTTTTTGGCTTTGTCTTTTAAAACTATGCTTCCCAGCTAACATTGTGTCTCCCTACATTTGAGTGTCCTTGTGTAAGAGATCTCGTGTAGAGAGACTCCAAGACAAACTGCAAAATTAGCATTATACCATTTTTCTGCTCCTTCCCCTAGTTCAGTGATGCTCTCTTCTAAAGGCAGAGGACTATGATTTTCAGTCATCCCATGCAGAGAACATCTACCATTCATAACTACGGCATTTACATTATTAACAAAACACACACACACTACGGCGGTCCCCCCCCCCTAAAATGGCAGCGAAAAAGCAGAGTCCCGCTTTGGGCAAGTCAATCTCGGCTGCCCTGCAGGGGAAAGGAGAGTCGCTCGAGGACTTGGTGAAGAGGTCGGTTATCGAAGCCATAAAGCCCTTTGTTGACAAGCTGAATGAAACAGATCAAAGGGTGGGCTTAATTGAGAGCGAAGTGAAAACCATTAAGGAAGCAGCGGGAGGGGGGCAGAGAAGTCTGCTCGGGAAAATGCGTCACTCGTGAGGGCAACGAATAAAAAGTTAAAGCTGGTGGAGAACCAGCTGATCGGGCTACAAGTGGAACGAACACAGACAATTTTGCGCATCCAGAATGTGAAAGAGGAGGAAAATGAGGATTTATGGGATCTGGCCTCGGAACTATTGGCGACACCCGCGAGGGCAACTAAAGAAGAGGTAAAAAGCGCCATTTTGGAAGTCTGTCGGGCTTCTTCAAAATATGCAACGAAGCGTCAGCTGCCTCGCGAGATCATCATCGATTTTTCATCTAAGAGGATCCGAGACACTATCCTATACAACTCATACAATGCGGATCTGGACTTTCTGGGTAATAAAGTTAAGATACTGAAGGACGTTCCATTTTTAGTTCGGAAAAGAAGATTTAAGTATAAAAAGTTTGTAGCTCTTCTGAGGGAACGTGGAATAAAGTATAAATGGCTATTTCCGGAAGGTATCTGGTTTAGTTACAAAGATCAAGCTTACAAGATAACATCAGAAGATCAACTAAGGGATTTTGAGGACAAAAATCAAGAATTTCAGCAAGACACCAAGCAAGAAGAAAAGGATTTGAAGTCTGAAGGGGGGTGGGAACGAGCACTGCGGTTGCAGTTGCTCAGAGAGAACTGTGTCCGAGGCCTGGGGGGGGGAGGAAGACTTAATTTGGATGGTAATCTGTATTTTGCAAGGTCAACCACTCCATCAATATCTTACAAAGTTTTAATTTTTTAATAATGGCAGTATGAAGGGAAAGCATTATTTGTAGTATAGTGTTGTTATATGTTGCTGTTTTTTTTCTTTCCTTCCCCTGCCCCCCTTCTTTCCCTCTGTATTGTTAGTTAATGTAGGTAATAAAAAAATAAAAAAAATTCAAAAAACAAAACAAAACACACACACACTTTATGCTAATATACAGCCATTATATGATTTTTAAAGGTATTATGTTGCTTCAAGAAGATACAAATATTCATGGTTGTTTTACATATGATGGAAGATAATTTCATTAGTGAAATAACAATATTGGAGCTAAGAGAGAAGGGCTATAAGGAGGAGGATGGCTGATGTAATTGCAAGAGTAGGCAGAGGATGCAAACAGAAGTAAGAAGAAACTGGAAGTTGCTGGGTCTTATGACAAAACTGGACTAGGAAGGATTTGGGGACAAGAAGACCCACTCAAGAGCAGAAATAAGAAGACAATGCTAAATGAAGCTCGCAGACTCACCACAAGCTGTGTTGGCACTGAGGGCAAGGCTGAGATGGAGGTGTGGCCAGTGAAGGAATAGGAGGGGCAGCAGTGACCTCTTCCAGAGCCGTAGCATGGTTGGCACCATTTTTGGAAGATCAGCAGGAGCAACACCTTTTCCCACTCACTCGCTGCTCTCACAGGGCAGCAGGGCGGCGGGGGGGGGGGGTTGTCACAACTTTACAGGTTGGGCAGTTTTGAGGCATTGGCTGGATCCTAAAGGGGATGAGTAGTGCAGTCAGGCAGCTCACCCCGTGCAGATTGGGATTCAAGGGCCATCCAGCATTGCTTGTAGCGGAATAACGCTTGCTGTTGCGGACCAGCATGGGCTGGAGTGGGATGCATCGGACAGCAAAAGGGCCTTCTGATGCCAATGAGAATCCATGCCCATATGCCTGGCCAATGCTCCATCTAGCTGTAATCAATAACATTGTAGCCATTCCAACCAAGAAAAGGTGTCTGTGTGTTATTCACCGGAACCCAGACTGAACATAGCACATAGATGACAACAGTATTCACAGATCTGAACTTTCAAAACTTGCTGAAAAGATAACTGATGTTTTTGTAACTATGAGAGAAAGTAGGGCAGGAAGGTCATGAGACAGTAGGTAGATAGGCTAAATATTCATCAATAGCAGGCCTATAAAAACTGCTTAGAGGATGTGTTCTGTTATGAAGTGCAGCAAAAATGTTCCTAAACAGAATCTGATCCAAAACATACTGACTCATAAGTATAACACACATGATTCAAATCAAATTTAAATTGACATTTGGGAGCAGTCAGAAACCTCCTAATCTGATAATAGTTTTCACATCTTGTGGTATAGGAGTATGGCTTAATTTGCCCAGAAAGTGGAAGGGCAGTATGGGGACATTGTCCAACCAGAATAGTTAGCTATTTTTTTTTTATCTCAATCAGCAATTCTTAAAGTAAAATTTCCACTCTTCACTGCATTATCTTACTGGCTTTGGAAGGGTTTTCAGGGTTCATATAAGCAAATGGGTGGTGGTGGAGAGTGCCCTCAAGTCATAACTGAACTATGGTGACCCCTGGTGGGGTTTTCGTGGCAAGAGACTAACAGAGGTGGTTTGCCATTGCCTGCTCTAAAACCCTGGTCTTTGTTGGAGGTCTCCTATCCAATTACTGACCAAGGCCAACCCTGCTTAGCTTTTGGCATCTGACAAGATCAAACTCACCTGAGCTATTCAGGTCAGGGCAAGCAAATGGATAGGCACAAACTGATTCATTCTTTGAGGTGCACTTGTTGGGCAGATGCAATCAGGCTGGGCTGATTGGGAGGAACAGTTTGGGCTGTGGGCTATGGTTTCTATCTTTCCACAGCCACCAGAGGCAGTTTACTCACTTTAAACAGTAGTTGGCATAGAACAGAGGCTTAGATACTGGAAAACCTGAAGCTATGGCTTGCCCTCTCTTGCCTTGTGAGTGAGAGTATAGAAGTAGAGATTATTAATCCTTTCTCCAAAGGTAAGAGGCAAACACACATACACATACAAATTTAGTTGATGAGAAATATATAATTGATATAGGCTGATTTCGCATTCGGCCTTTTCTGTGCATTCACAGCCTGTTTTACGTCACATGTCATTATGCTTTTCACTTTTCCAGGGCTGTCAGGTGATGCACATCTGGAGTTTGTCTTATTTCCTGCGCAGTATCTTGCTGCGGAGATACAGCAATTTTTAAAAAATTTCTGCTGCCCAATCGTGGCCGCCCCAGGCTTCAGGTGTGTGAATGGTTTGGGTACCTGCCCCCCCTTTCCCTTGCCTGTTGAGCATTGATTGGTTAGACTCTAAACACTCCCACCATCCACTTCCTGGTTGTTTGAGGATGTTGATTTTTTTGGTCACCAATAAACAGCAGCATTTAAGAGTTGTAAAAGCTGGCCAAATTTTTGCCAAGCACCGACCGCTCCTTTTTCGTTTGTTGGGTAACTAATAAACAACAGCAATTAAACGTTGTCTTGCTCAATTTCCGCCTAGCAGCGAATTCTACATTTTGCAGTCTTGCAGCTTTTAAAAAGTACACTCGCTGTTCCATGCCTCCCCTTGGGTTTGGGGGGGGGGGTCACTGATAAACAGCAGCGTTTCAGTGCTGTTTTATACAATTAAAAACAAGTATAATTTCGGTGCTGCAGGGAACGCTAAATTTCTCCGGTGTCACAGCATTTAATACTAAACTCGCCGTTCCATGCCCCCCCCCCGGCTTTTCCCTCGAGCCGGCTTTTTTTGAATCTGTGCTTGAGGACCAACGTTTAAGCACTGTTTTCTACACGACTATAAATAATAGCATGAGACAGTTGTATAATTGCAAAATTGTATAATTTTTAGTGAATAAAACCTGCTCATTTACATGAGATGCAAATCCACATTTAAAAATGGCGAACACAGAATGTGCTTGTATCGGCATGCTCAGCCAGTTCAGGGATCATGTGACCAAATCACACCAATGGGGCACTGTAAATCCAGTGGGCGTTTACTCATAACAGCAGCGCAATATCAAAACATGCTGTGCTTTGCAGGGGCAATGGACGCGAAGATGAAAGTGCGAATGGAGAGGGCGGGGCATTGTAAGCTTACAGTTGCAATGTGACAGCTTTACAACGCATGCGCAAACTTTTTAAAAAAATTAACCCACAAAGCGCACAGCAGAAGAGGAGACAGTGGCTGAGTGTAAAACAAAAAGAAGACTGCTAAACTTGAACGGAGCCACGTAGTGTAAAACGTCAGGGTGCACAGTCAAAACCACTGCAAACAAGACGAAAGCATGGAAACAGCGATGTTTTCCGTGAATCAGAAATCAGCCATGGACACATGGTCTGTGTGTGAAAAAACCACTAATTCATGTTTGGTGGTTTTTATTCTTAAAAGCCCTAGTTGATGGGGGAAATCTTCATGACTCTTCTATTCACATGTAAAGTGCTGTTTGTGTGTGTTTAAACAAAATCAGTAAGTGGGTGAATGAGGCAGGCTAGCTAGCTAACACCTTATATTTCTGTTCTGTTTCCTTAGGACAGGGGGAATGGCTAAAAGAAATAGAATACAATGAAGTAAAATTCACAAAAGGACACAGTTTAGTTCCCTCTGACTGTGTACTCAATTTTTGGCTGAGAATATCATTCCAAATGGATAGGCAGGGAATCCATGATTATAGTAATGATTATTGGATTAACTTCCTAATATGACTAGCCAAATTCTTATATTAAAGAGCATTACTCAAGTATTTAAAGCAATAGACGAATCAAATATGAATTGATTTTTATGCACACCCTGAGTGCCCTCTCTGACTCTCATTATCAGTGTTATTGTTGCATATTATGACAGATAGCTTTAATTTCTAATTAGACCTCTGGATGGTCATGCCTGAAACACTATTTTGGATTTTCTCTGCCTGAGTGCTCATGGACAATAAAGAAATATGAAAAGCCTTGATGAACAGGCAAAAGACTCTCCCCATTGTTATGTAGTCATGTTGACAAAAGATGTTAGAATCGTGTACTCCACCAGAACTTTTAATTCAGAACCTAAAAATTCTTTAACAGCACTGTTGTGGATTTAAATGATTTAAATGAAATTCTGAGCATGTACAAAAGGTCCCATTGTAGCATTCCATGCATGCAGATGCATCTAATATTTGTGCATCTTATTGAACATTCGTGCATCTTATTAAACCTGGGCTGACTTACCTGTACACTGTTAGTGGGCCAAAGGTCTTTGACTCAGTCCAACACCATGCTAATATTGCACATGTAGTGGCTGAAGATTTGACTGAAGAATGCAGCCAACTGCATGGGTCATCAGATGGCTACATTTTCCTTATGCTTACTATTTAAATCAGGCCTAACATTAAGGGTGTGCATATATGTATATTTGAACATTAAAAGTCATTGTTTTGAGTGAACTTGGATGTATCTGAAGTGACCCAAATCACTCCTAAAATCTTGGGAACAAGGGAAATTAATCTGGAATGTTTTGGGTTCTAGGGAGGCCAAGAACGGGGAGGGAGAAAGAGAAAGAGAGGAATCAGCTGTTTGTCAGTGTCTCTCTTCCCTTTAAATTTTAAAGGGCCACCCCCCCATAGAACATAAAGACATTTTAAGAGAGACTGTCTAACAGCTTAGTGGATCTGATAGACTTGGCCCCTCCCCAAGTGCCTTTAAATTTTAAAATGGAAGGAAGTACCAAACCAGCCTGGAGTTAACCATGCTGACATCATCCCCACTGGAGGCTTCCTACTCCCAGCATCAGAAGTGGCAGAGCCCATCAACATAGCCAGAAGATAGTGGAGCAACTGGCTGGTGGGCTCCTGCACTCCTGCGAGATTTGGCTGACAGGCTCCTGTGAAGCTTGGCTATCTTGCAGGGATCTTCTATGTATGGTAGATGAGGTCTACTCATAGGGAAAAATGGCCTTCTGATGCTGGTGGCAGGGAAAAGCTACTGGTATGGATGATGCCAGCATGGTGAGTCTGGACCAGTTTAGTCCTTCCTTTCCTTCCTCAGTGCCTCTGGGAGTGATGGGGGTAAATTAAAAAAAAAATCAGACTTGAAATTCGGAGTTCTACCTCTCCCCCAATTGCATATGAATTTTTAAAAAGTGCACTCCCCCACCTAACTTCAAAATACATCAGATATGAATCATTCTGAGATAGTTCCATTCCCAGCTTTGGAGCTGTAACAAAAAGTCTCTCATAATTCTTATTAAGACTACTGTGTAAAGTGGAAATTAATGAGAATTTAGTATATGGCTAAAATTTTGAGAGGATTGTTTAGGTGTCTGATTAGCAATTAATGTATTTAAAAAAAAGAGTACAGCACAGTAGCTACTGCCCCTGATTGTACTTGTTGATTGTTATCATCATTGGAGGCTGGTGCTGCAGCACAATGCCTTCACACCCACACACTTCCTGCGTCATTCCAGAAATAAAACAAGTGTTTAGGCACACTGCTCGTATGCATGTCTGAAATTAGAATGCAGAGGAAAGTGAGCAGGGCAGCCTTGAGAAGGCAGGAAGAGGGCAAAGAAGAGTTGAACAGCAGGTGATGACAGCAAACCAAATTTGAATGGGGGAAAAACATTACTCAGCCAGATGGGAATGAGGGGGAAGCAAAGCAGCTCTACTGAAAGTGGAAAGACTTAGAAGGAACAGCATTTACTTATTTTAAAAGATTCAGCTTTCTCCAAGCCTATACTTTAAAAGAGCAAGATGCTTTCCATGAGAACCAGGCAGAGTTAAGTCATCAAGGAGCTTCAGAGGAAAGGCCACTTTGGCCTGGAAATGGAGGCTTTGGTGATTTTTAAATCATTGTGCATTATCAAGAAAGAGAGACTTTTTTTCTGGATCCAAAGGCAACTATCTATTTTTTCTTGCCTATTGTTCTCAGTTTGATTCTACAAAAGCTGTGCGTGTACATGCTGGGGAAGATGGCTTGGAAGAGCAGAGAATATGGGGCAAAAATGGCATTTAAGTCTAAGGTCCTTTTTCCTGTACCCATTTTTTGGCCATAGCAAGTCCTTTGTCAATCAAAGCCTTGGATGAGCATCCACCTGTAAACTTTAGAAAAGCAGGTTGCAGAATTTTCCTGTGATGTTTCTTCCATTTTTGCTCTGCAGAGAAAAAAGTGTGTGTGGGGGAGGTGAATATGTGAAGGGTAGGAAAAATGAAGGTATTCTAAGGTACAATATGCTCTGCTTCAGATACTAGAACATTTTTCATGTTCTCCAATACAATGTCACTGAGAGGGAGGGTTGGGGAGGCAGCATTCATAGTAATTCTAGGGATCCATGGAGTTAGACAGGTCATAAGCAGCGTTCCTTCTAGTGTGCGCTTGTGCACAATTGCGCACAGATTATTACCTCTTGGCACACATGATTGCTTCAGGAGCGCAGAGAAGATTCCTCTCTGATGGCCTCGACTTCCTGCTCAGCTGGAGCCCTCTGAATGGTAAGGATGCGGCAGGATGGCACTGGAGCAGGCTTGACCCACACCTCTGAGGGCCCAGGGTGAAGGATGTCGCCAGGGCAAGGCTTGGCCTACACCACTGAGGGCCCAGGGTGAAGGATGGCACCGAATGGT
The DNA here is from genome assembly GCF_028583425.1 of Eublepharis macularius. Lineage (NCBI taxonomy): Eukaryota > Metazoa > Chordata > Lepidosauria > Squamata > Eublepharidae > Eublepharis > Eublepharis macularius. The sequence continues at coordinate 125,690,159 of NC_072792.1, forward strand.
GCTGGGGCAGGCCTGGCCTGCGACACTGAGGCCCCAGGATGAAGGATGGAGCAGGATGGCGCTGGGACAGAATTGGCCTGCAATGCTGAGGGCCCGAGGATGAAGGATGGTTCTGGGGTAGGCTTGGCCTGTGATGCTGAGGGCCCGGAGTGAAGGATGGCGACGGGGCAGGCCTCACCCATGATGTTGAGGGTGCGGGGATGAAGGATGGAACAGGGGCAGGCCTGGCCTGCAACAATGAGGGCCTGGGGATGAAGGATTGTGTAGGATGGCTCCGGATCACGATGTTGAGGGCCCGGGAATGAAGGATGGCTCTGGGGCAGGCTTGGCCAGCGACAATGAGGGCCTGTGGATGAAGGATGGAGCAGGATGGTGCTGGGGCAAGCTTGGCCTGCGACAATGACGTCCTAGGGATGAAGGATGGTACTGGATGGCACTGGGACAGGCCTCACCCATGACATTGAGGGCCCGGGGATGAAGGATGGCGCAGGATGGCGCCGGGGCATACCTGGCGTGTGACAATGAGGGCCTGTGGATGAGGGATGGAGCAGGATGGTGCTGGGGCAGGCTTGGCCTGTAACTATGAGGTCCTAGGGATGAAGGATGGTACTGGATGGCACTGGGGTAGGCTTGTCCTGTGACACTGAGGGCTTGTTGGCAAAGGATGTGAAATTCCTAGAGATTTAGGTCATGGAACCTGGAGAAGGCAGAGTTTGGGGAGGGGAGGTACCTTGGCAGGGTATAGTACAATAGAGATCACCCCCAAAGCAACTATTTTCTCCAGGGGAAGTGATCTCTGTTGCCTGTAGATCAGTTGCAATTCAGGGAGATCTCCAGCCACCACCAGGAGAATGGCAAGCCTACTCCCCTTCTGCACATGTAGAACAAATTCTTCTTCTGCCACCTTTGAGTTTGAGCATCAGGGCATTTCTCTGAGCAATCTCTGTCCCCTTTTTTGCCTGCATAAAGCTGACATCTTTTGTTTAAATGTAAGTAAAATGCACCTTCAGTGGCTTGTTGCAAGCACAAAACTAGCTCTCCATCTCTTTCTCATTCTCCCTCCTTTCCTTTCTTCTTCATAACAGGACATCTCAGGATCTGCCTCACCAACAAACACCTCTGAATTTGGCTTGAGGAGGGATGAACTGTAAGTTTAGCATTCTGAGAGAAGGAAGGCATGTGAAATTCTAAACAGACCCACTCTCCCTTGTGTCTCCTTCAGTGGCAATGGTGGATGGAGGGGGCTGGGGTGGGGGGAATAATCCCACGTGAGCAAGGCAAGGGACCAAGGATAGTTTGGCTTCAAAACCCAGAAGCTGCATCATCCTTTGGCCCTTTGCTGTGGATCTTGGCTCCCTTCCCCTTTCCTTCTTGCTCCAATAAAGTTTGGATCCTATTCAGAGGCAGTATCTCTATTCTCTTTGACTTGCCCATATCCCCTCTTCCTTGACTCTGCTGCCAGGGAAGACATTTGTCCTGTATTTTATAATCTGGTCCTTTCACTCCCTTCTTTTTCAGTCCTGTTTGGCTTGGTACATTTTTCACGTGAGTAGCTTTCCTCCCAGACTCCCCTCTGCTCCATAGTAAAGTGTCCAGTAGCACCTTTAAGACTAACCACCTTCATTGTAGCATAAGCTTTCGAGAGCCACAGCTCTCTTCATCAGATGCATCTGATGAAGAGAGCTGTGGCTCTCAAAAGCTTATGCTACAATAAAGGTGGTTAGTCTTAAAGGTGCTACTGGATTCTACTATTTTGCTACTACATTGGTCATAAGATCTGCTTTCATTTGATGTTTAAATCTAGAATGGGTGAGCTGGGGAATTTTGGTCTGGAGTTCCATTATGGCCCATGGTACCTCTGTCCCTACAGATGCAGGCACATGCAGGAGTTCATGCTTGATATACTATTATTGTCCATAGTTACCTGGCAGTGATGGACAATGATACAATGGCTGAAATATAAGCCACAGTGTTTGTATGAATTTCTACCAGGAAGCAGTGCCAGGTGAGCACTGTCAAGTTAGAAACTTGCTGTTCAAATTGCTGTTTAAGGTGTTACATTTTTCTTCTACATTGTATTGAGCAAGATTCCGGTCCAGTAGCACCTTAGAGACCAGCCAGATTTCCAGGGTGCGAGCTTTGAAGAATCAAAGCTAGTGATACAGTCCATTGAGTAGTTGAATGAGGGGATTCTGCAGTTCAATAAGAATATCATTGGTGTCTTTCCAATGCATAAATTGATTTCTTATACACACAATCATTTAACGAGAAGAGATTGTGATGTATTTTTAATTTGTACACTCTTAGAGTTGCTGATATAGAGCAAGCCCAAATACAGATGGTTTTGAGCCATTTCAATTTTTTTCTCTCCTCTCTAATAGAAAGTCTGTGTTCAGTTTGTAATTATTTAAATACCATGGAGCATTGTTGATATTTTTATGCATAACAATGCCTTAAACCAAGCATGTGTTTGGAACAAATATATATAAATTATATCTGCTTGAGCTGTGTGTTAAACAATATAATAATGAACAATTATGGACTGGATTATGACTATAAATTGCTGACCACACAGTAGTACATTGGCTCAAGGTTTATTAATTCCAAAGACGTGAACAGGGAACAGGTTCTTGATTGAGGTTAGTGACATTACAACTATCATATTTGAAAAGAGTAGTTTGTATAGTTATCTGTTTCTCTTTTGAAAAATATTAATGGGACCCATTACTTGTTTTGTCCTCTCATTTCAGTATTTTTTTTGCTGGTTCTTTCTTCTCTGTTTAAGATTGGCTGGCCTGCCTGCCTATCAAAAATGCAATATGCCACCTTTTTAGAGCTCTCCTCAGGGTAGCTACCAAAATAAAGAGATAAAATCCTAACAACATAAAGATGCATTTTACACTGGGACTTTAACACATTTCAATACCTGCTCCGCCTCCTATGTTTGCAGGGGTTTCACACTTGAAAGGTAGTCATGGGTACTGCTCTTTGTCCATGATTTTTGTCCCTGTGGACATATCATGATGTTATTTTTGAAGCCGCTGCCGAGTCGCAGCTGGCCTGATTTACGTCAGTGTGAACATTCTTGTCCCCTTTTTGCTTCTCTTTCCCCTCCTTTTCCTTGGGAGCTGATTGGTCTGTGTGGAATTAACCACACCAACCCATCTCAGCTCTCTGAACTCCTTGTCCACAATTTTTATCAGTAAAGCGAGGTAAGGGACATAAGGCTGCTTCTCCATTGGCTTCCTTCCTCCCAGGTTTGCATGCACTCTCATTTTTTTTTAAAGCCAGGAAACATTCCTAATCTTGCTGCTTATTTCCTGCTGGCTTTAAAAGTCAGGAAAGGGTTAAATGGCTGCTTTCCCCTTTCTCCCTCAGTGGTATGAGCTCACTCATTTATTTATTTTTTCAAAGCTAGGAAAGTGTTGTAAAGTTGCTGTGTAGTAATGTTACCACCCTTTCCTCTTGGCTTTAAAAGCCAGGAAAGGGTTAAATGGCTGATTTCCCCTCCCTCCCTGGTAAGCTAGTTTGCAAAACAAAGCAGCAAGGAAGCTGTCAGGAGGGAATGAAGCAGCAGTATTTAACCCTTTCCTAGCTTGGCTTAAAAATAAATGAGAATGGAACAAGCAGGAAAAGTACATGTTTTCCCCCAGAATTCTGCCGCCAATTGCCTCTCCAGTGGGCATAGGACAGCCTAATCAGCAAATACAGGTGGGGTATGGGTTCCAACTTTGCAATGTTACTACACATCCTCAAAGTTATTATTTCTTTTAAAGAGTGATGTGAATTGCAAAGCCCTGAAAGCCCAAAACCTGCACCAAGGCTTCAAAGCCAGTATAAAATGAAAAACAAGAGCCTAAATAAAAACTTCCTCAGACAGTGTGGAATGTGGGAGTGCCATGCTGAAGCCATTGTGATGGGGGCAAATGTTTATAAATGGTGATTTAAACCATAAGTGGGAAAGGGACCAAAATTAAACAATTAAAAACACAGCTCATAAAAACACAGCATATAAAAACATATAAAAAACACAACATAAAATGTCTATCAACCTAAAAGATTCGTTTAATAATCCTCAGGCTAGAAGCAGATTGCAAAAACTATTAAAAATATTGAACTAGTTAAAACCTGAGCAAAAAGAAATGTTTTGGCCTGGCACTTAAGTAGGGCAGGCTCTCTTCCTTTAGAAATGATAGTCCATTTGCATCTTCTCTGCCAATAATTTATTATCCTGCATTTTCTTTTCTAAACCATGCCAGCTTCTGCTTCTCATTCCTTTGCATTACATGTCATTCTGGCTAGAAAAATATATGAATAGTTTGCTTGGCTTTGTTGACTTTATATTTCCCCCTCTCCCATTCCAAATATTTGTTTTCATTTAAGATGCAAAGGGAAGCAACTACCAGGAGAGTGGAGTTTTTGAAATCAATTACAGGAGACATTCTCTTGTTTGGTTTCTGAAGGAAACAATTAACAGCCATTTTTGTTTTCCACAAGGATTTTTGTATTCTGCAGAGGAGATAACATTCTACCTAAGTAAACACTACCAGATTAGAAAAAAAACAAAGTTTGATGCAAGGGAACAAATCAGAATTTAGTAACCTGAATTCACTTGACATTCTGAAAATGAACCTATATCCATTGTAGCCATTTCTTTACAGAATTTTACATGTTGCTAAACATGGGGGTAAGGGGACAATAGCTTTACACCAATACTCAGCATACAAGATTTAAAATTTATCTCAATTCTTTTCTAATTGCTATTAGATTTATTTGCAGTAGAGCAACGTGCATGTGGAAAATTGGATTTTAATGAATACTTTGTTATTTAGGTTTTAAGTCAAAGAGTGCTTTGTTCTCTCATTTGCAAGCCTGAATCCCCTTCTGTCTTTGAGTTCAGAATGTTTTTATTTCAGACACCCAAGGGATATAATCTCTGAGGGCACTGGCTGGTGCCTTACATAGTACCATGAGATCTAAGAAACTTTTTTTTTAAATAATCTCAAATAAAAGGGGCTGATGGCTGAAAACGGCACAGAAAACACCTATGTCTTACCTCTGTTGTCAATGTGGATACCTCTGCATCCACATTAACAATGAGAGCAATGCAGAAAGCGCAGAAGCGGCCAAATTTGTCTTATATCAAGTCAGACCATAAATCTATCAATGTCAGTATAGTCTATTCTTACTGACAACATCTCTCAGGCTGAGGTCATTCATATTGCCTACTACCCAATCTGTTTAGCTGAAAATGCTGTGGGGAGTGAATCCTTCTCATGCCATGGTCCCATACCTCCTATCGACCCATTGTGTTTTTATCCTACTGCTCTTCTAAATATTTCTGGACAGCATATATAGTTTGTACCACCTTAATTTTATCCCCCAAGACCCTATGAGACCAGTTAGTCTGAAAGAGAATGACTGTCACGAGGCCTGCTGCTGGACTGCATTACAGAACTGGAATTTGAACCAGTTGTAGTTGGACACTCTAACCACAGCACTCTGTCTTCATCCTGATGCAGATTCTTGCTATGATTAAACTTCCCTTACGCTGTACAAAAGGGCTGGTTTACTATGTCTCTAGAACTGAGTTCTTGCTAAGTAGACACGGGCATGAACCACAAAAAACCCGAACCATCCGGTTTGTGGTTTATGGGGTTTCCACGAACCAGGAACCACAAACTCCACGAACTGGGGCAAGTTCACGAACCAGTTTGTGATTCGTGGGGTTTAAATGCCCCTTTCCAGCTGCTCAGCAGTGGCAGTGGAAGGGGCATTTGATTGTTTAAAGGGCCTTTTCCTGCTGCTTGCAAGCGGCAGGGCCCATTAAACTATCAGCTGGCAGGTGGCATGGGGGATCCCCCATGGCCTGTCAGCTGATAGTTTAAAGGGACCTGCTGCTTGCAAGTGGCAGGGCCCTTTAAATGGCCCAAAGCACATAAGCCCCAGCCCCCCCAGCCCCCCAGCCCCCCACCCCCACTCCAGCCCCAGCTTCCACCCCCGCAGCCCTAGCTTGTGGCTCTGGTGTTCTCTGCCCTGCGTGCCCATAGCCTCCTTCCCCTCCTCTTGCGAGGGGCGGGATGGCCATTTTTTGGCATCTTCCACCACTGCGCGTGCCTGCACAGTGGCGGAGGAGGCCGAAAACGGCCTTCCTCTCAAATGGCCATTTAAACTTTTCCTGCCACTTGCAAGCGCCAGGTCCCTATAAACTTATCAGCTGGCAAGTGGCAGGGGGGATCCCCCCTCACAGCCTGCCAGCTGATAGTTTAAAGGGACCTGCTGCTTGCAAGTGGCAGGGCACTTTAAACAGCCCAAACCCCACAAACCCCAGCCCCTGTCCCCCAGCCCCAGCCCCATAGCCCCAACCCCACACTTACCTTGTTTTGTAGTTCCGGTGTTCTCCACGGCATCCTCCCCCTCCTCCCACGAGGGGCGGGAAGGCCATTTTTGGCCTCCTCTGCTGCTACATGGACCCACAGAAAGTCAGAGGAGGCTGAAAATGGCCTTCTTGCCCCTCAAATGGTCGCAGTGGTAGCGAAGGAGGCCAAAAACGGCCTTCCCGCACCTCAAATGACTGCTGGGGGGAAATGGCTGCTCCGTGGAAATGGCCATTTAAACTGCCCCTTTCCATGCCATTTTGTAGCAGCACGGAAAGGAGCATTGCCCTTTAATATGAACCAAACAGAACCAGTAGACCAGTTCCGTGGAAGTTCGTGGAAACGAGCTTCCACGAACCACTGGTTCGCAACCTACGAACTGGGCTGGTTTGGGGTTTTTTTGGTTCGTATTCAGGTTTGTGCTCATCTCTACTGCTAAGTAACGCTGCAAACATCATTCCCAAATTCTTCCCCCACCTTCTTCCATCTTGAATATTAATTAACCTCAGCTGGCTACTGCACTGCTATTTGTGATCCTGGTATTGGAGTATCTCACATTGCTGACCCTTATTCTTCATCCAGTCATTTAAATGGAGAAGTTAATGTTTTCCCACTTCTATAATAATAAATGATTCACCCAAGATCATTTAGGTTGGACAATTTGTACTTGAATGGTAAAGTATTACTCAGCTTCAATTTGTGCAAAATTTTATTTCTGCTCTGATCTGTTTAGCACTGCTGATCAGTAAGTGCAGCAAAGTTGTTCTGTTATTAGTTACTATTGTACATTTTACATGATTTGGGCCGAGCTAAATACTTTAAAGCCCCATTGGTTTCCACATTTTTGTGCACTAAACTGTGGTTAACTTAAATATTTCCCACTCAAATAACGGGTATTAAGAGTGATTCACTCTAGTTATATCATGTCCATAGTTATTTTCTCAGTATCTACTGCTTCCAATTACCACCATCCTCTATAGTATGTATCTTATTTCAGCCATATTCTTTTTCCTTATTATCCCCTTAAGATTCTAGTTGCTAGTAGTTTTTTACCAGTTCCTTTTGAATTACTTGATGTCAGTGTCCATAATCTTCATTGGAGGTTTCCATGGTGACACTCAATTCTCATCTCTAATGCATTTTTGGATTCTTTTTATATTAGTAAGTAATAGAAAGATGGTTCTTCAGAAGAGTCTAAATATTTCATGAGCTTATTTACATACCAACCTTATCTCTGTTTTAGTAAAGCAAGTTACCATTTAGCTTTTATAGATGATGATAATCATTTTTCATCACAGTAATTCCTGTACGTGTGAATTGAGTGAGAACTAGCAAAAGACATGCAGAATAATCTATTATCCAATAATTTTTGTAGTTAGCAGACAAGCAACACTCAATATTTTCAAACAAGCTTCTGCATTCTTGTTATTAGATAACTAGATAACATTATGTTCAAAGCCCTTGTATAGTTTTGCAGTGGTTTTGAACTCGTGTAGACTTCAAAATAAAAAAAAATTATCTTAGCCTCTATTCACTCCAATGTATACATGAGCATACATGTTATGCACAGTAGCATGTACAATGTTGATATCCTGAAAAAGTAGATATGCTGAATATTTTGTGTGCAAATATGTTCACACACTTAGTACTCCATATGCACTCATCTGTACTCAGTGGGAAAAACTCACAGTAATGATCAGGAAGGGGGAGTACCAGTAAAGTATTACAGATTTCCAGAAGAGCTATAAGAATTCTGGCAAAATGTAATGTAATTTCATCACTGTCCACACACATTGGTAGGCTTTTAACTTTGTATTTTGCTGTGCATGTTTGCTTGGTATTTGGGGTGTGGTATAGGGTCATGTGGCAGTTCACTGTATGTCTAGCAGCTCCTCCTGTTTGTGGTGGGAGATCGTTTTATTGGAGGGCATTAGGAGGTGGCAGCAGAGGCATTTGGGCTGCTATTTCTATCAGGACCAGGGCTGAGTGGGCCAGTGATGTTTCACTTGCTTATCAATCAGCCACAGCAGCAGCATTCATGCCACTGTGATAGAAACCCTGATACCTCATTCAAACTTCCTTTGTTCTCTGGTAAATGAAAATATATTTGTACTAGCAACAAAACCCATTGTGGGGAAAAATACAATGGGCTCTAGAAGGAGGGCAGGCAGGAAGGCATTTGCTCCTCCTCTGTCACTGATTCCAGCTGGTGAAAGAGGGGGGTGGGCATTGTCATCTGCTCCACACCTGATCTGCCTGATCTTGGCCATGTGAAGGGGTGGTGGGCTTTGCTACCTGCTCCATGCCTGATATATGCTGGGTAAAGGGAGGGGGGCATTGCCTCCTGTTCTGTGCCTGATCCCAGCTGGGTGAAGGGCTCCAGGCCTGGGCTTCCCACCATGACATGTTTTCTAGAGGGACGTGGTGCCTTGCCTAGGCTTCCCTCTATGGGAGCACCCTCTGGTGGTACACCAGGGTATAAAGTGAGTTGTCTGAAATATGCTTACTCTATTATATAGTAAGAAGATTCCCTTCCCTTTAGTTCATAGTTGTCCAGCAAACTATCGTATGAACTAACCCTACACATACATGGAAGTATTAACTTTTTATTTAGCTTTCATATTCTGCTTCTAACATAAATGTATATTTTCCTAATTATTTTAATCTACACAGCTGTATTCTACTGCCTATTTGCCTACTTCATATTTGTTCATGTCATTGGTGAAATATGGAGTCCTCCTTGGTACATGCTGTGCAGAAGCCTTATTGAGGTAATTTAATGTAACTTTGCTATCTGTGGTTGCTGCAAGTAATGAGAAGGGAGGACTGAAGGCATCAAATGCTGGGGCCACAGCTAGGGTGCCATGGCAATGCTATGACCTTGAATAAGTACTTGGATAATGCGAGGACAGACGCTGTCCAATGTCCTTCTTACATCACTGTAAATCTTCAAATGGACCCACAGGATATACAAAAATGATAATGTATGAGGGGTCATATTCAATAAGCCATGAAAAATAAATGCAGATGATTTTAAATGCTAATTAGTAGCTCCACATGGGTGTGCCAAAGATTAGGGTCATGTAGGAAAGGAGTATTTAACTCTTTCATGCTATTTCTCTTCCATGATTTAAAGTGTTATACTTGCCTAGCAGAACTAATTGTAGCTTCAGACAGGCTATTTAAATCATAGAAAGACATGTGGAAAAAAACAGTTAAACATTCCCTCCCTCAGCAATTTAATTTTAATTTGCTTTAAAAATAACATGAGAAATATGACTAAAATAGCTTCTAGTTTGGCCTTGAGGGAAGTTATGGCTTATATGTCAAGAACACATTGTGCCTTTAAAACTTAGATGACTGAGTTCAGGTCCAGGGGCAATGATAAATTGGTTCAGAGGCAAACTGGTGATATCTCTATTACAAACTGAAATATAGAAATAAATGGAAAATGCTTATATTTATTGATCAAGTGATTGGCAGAAAGTTACCAAAACAAGCAGCACTAGACTGGTACCTAGAAAGCCAACAGAAGCAGTAACAGAGGAAGACAGAACAACTCTCTAAAAGTCATTAAGTAATTTTCAGTAAGATGAGGATTAGATTGTAACCACAATGAAGAGAGAACATATAAGACCTATTCCAGGATCTTCACTCAAAAATCACTACTTCAGAGATGAAAAGAGGAACCTCCAAGGAGCTGAACGCTTACATGGTTATGTATATTAGTTTCCCTCTGGGTTTGGTCTGGGCCTGTCAAAATAAATTTTCAAAGCTCAATATGGGATGTACATACTCAAAACAAACCCACAAGAGGGGGGGGGGGTTGATCCTCTGTATTTATTTCTGCAATTAACTGAATTCATAGGTCACTTTGTTCCTACCACACACTCATCCACCATCTCTTCTAAAAGAACATGGTGGTGACCATGATTGCAACCCATTCAGGTTAAAATTACCTGCACAGTTTTCTTGCTAATCGACTGGGTTTTTTTTTTAAGCTGGGCCATTTACATTTAACATTTACATTTATCTGGGCAAATTCCTAAGCCTAGCAAGAATGAGCTATACTATGCGTCCTTTCCCATGGGAAGTACCAATCCTGCTTTTATTAGAAAGGAATTTCTTGCCAAGATTCTACTTACAGACAGCCAATGTGTTTAGCAGAAGCTATACAACATTTGATGTCCTGGTGAAATAAAATATTCTTTAAATGTCACAAAGGAAAATGGTCACAATAGCATCAATGTATTAAGTGCTGAAAGCTGCAATATTCAAACTGTTCAATCCACAATAAGCTAACTGAAATAAATATGATTATTCCAAAACAGTTTGAAGATTGCATCACATGTATTTTAAATGGGATTTAAAAATGAACAGTAATTTCAGTGCTGATCAAAACTACCTAACTGCATACCAGATACAAATATTAGTTGTAACAAGAATTCAAGGCTACAAAAGCACTGTGAGTTGGCTGATCTTAAAACTTTCCTTGAAAAAAATGGAAGTTGTCATAGGAATGCCAAAAAGATGACAACTGAAACTCAGTCCAGATAAGAACCGAGATTCTGTTGGTTATTTATTTCTCTATTTATTTACTTACTTTATTTAAAGCCCCCTTTCTTGCTGAGACACAAGGTGGATTACAGCAATTTTAAAAGATGCAGTTGTACAGTATAAGATACCCAATAAACAATGCAACTGAATTACAGAATTAGAAAACAATGTGAACCACAAACTGTCAGGGTGAAGTATAGTGAAATTTCAATACAATAAAATCAGTTATGCCCATTGCAGTGGATTACAATCCTATTCCATCATAAAGGATAAAGTGCTGGTGCTGTCTATGAAAGTATAATACTGCATATTCTTGAGTGGTTGTACTCTGCATGAAGGACTATGTTCACAGCTTGTTGGCATTATTAGTTTTGTTTCTACACTTGGAAACACAAGTGTCATTTGCAGCTTTTAACCAGATTTGGCAGGTTTGCTAGCAACAGCCACTCCTCAAGAAGTGCAGTAGGGCAAGTGATCTATGCTCTGGCTACCTTCAGGTTAGATTACTGGAATGCAAACATTCCATTCTTGACCAAGATGCACAAGGGCCGTTTCCAGATGGCTTACTTGCACCCGGAATGTTGCGCCACGTTGTGGGGAAAACGTGAAATATTGCGTTTTCTCGCGCGAGTTTTGCGCGACGTTGCGGGTGCAGGTAAGCCATCTGGAAACGGCCACGGAGGTGATGGCTATGTCTCTACCTTGAGTGAAACTAATTAGGAACATGAGTAGACTGAAATCGAATTAAGTCTGAGTTAAATAACTCCGTTTTTATTTATCTAAGCCCCCATCTGATCTGAGCTCTCTTCACCAATGAATGCACATGCATCAAGAAGATCTTGGTAAACCAATTTACAAATAATTTCCACTGATTATTTTTCTTAAGAATTGTCCATGTAAAATATCCTTTGGAATGCAAGCAGCAGAGCATTTCACGGCAAGCGAGAAGACCTGAAAAATTACGGTTTAAGGAAGAAAATGCCTTCAAGGCTTAATTTTCTCTTGAGTATAAAAATACTTTTCTTATTGGCCAATGGCAATGAGGGACACAAGATAAAGTGTTATTAATTACAATCTGAGATATACTATAGAGAATGGATAGCCCAAGCAGGAGGGGAGTTGGAATGGCAGCATTTGCAAATCAGTGGTATAGATTGACGGCAGTGTGCCACACTAATCCTTGTGATACTAGCCACAAATGATTCCTTTGTGAAAGGAGCCCTTGCACGGAGTTCATCAGTACAAGAGCTGCAGGCCAGTAGAGAGACAGATAGTCCTCATAACTCTCCATATCTCTGATTCCATGCAGGAAGATACCACAAACATTTCATTTACAGAGGGTATGAATCCAAAATTGCACTGGAGAAGCCACATGGCTGTTCATTTTGGTTTTGTACTTGCTTTTTTTTTTACTGCTATCTGTTTGCTGGTTGAGAAAAAAAATTAGTTAAAAATGATATCCATCTTTTAAAGTGTTTTTCATCTTACCAATATCAGCTGTCATCACTCATTTCTTACAGTGACAAGTTTCATGCTTGATTACAACTGAACATGTAATTACTGATTTATCTTGGGAGTATAAAATAACAATTTCAAGAAAACTCTCAAAACTCTGGGAAGCCAATTCAAATCCGACACTTTCAAAAGAGGAGAGTTTCAAATTCTGAACCTAATATCACTACTTACCCCTACCGTTTTTAGTGTAGGGTTTCAAATGCTCTCTGCCTCTCCCGGTTATTCAGAATCAGATATAAAACAGCTCTCACAACAGCAGTGGACCATTCAACAAAGACACACATCCAGGATCAAAACCTGCAATAGACCCAGATGACACTTTTGTCCCCATATATACATACGTAACACCACTAATGTACCTAATAACATAAGTGACACCATCCTGAGTGCATTCACTTCCACACCATCTGATTTTAGTATATGCCACCATGCGCAAAGAATGCCCTTCTACTTACTCCATTGGATAAACATGTTGGTTCCTTCATGAGAGAATCACAAATCTGTCATAAGAAATCACAGCATTCAAAACCAGCGGGAGAACCTTATAATCTTCCTGGACATACTGCTGGAGGTCTGAATGCTCTACCTAGAGAAAAAAAAAACATTCAAAGGGAATATGCTACATAAAAATGTTGGATTATCATCAAGAAGTTGAACATCTTCTATCTTCTGCTTCAACAGAAACTTGAGCTTCCTAATGACTTATCAGTTTTAATCCTCAACAGCACCCACTTTTTAGAAACTATAATTGTCTGTTCTTAAAAGTTGCATCATAGTATAACCCTTATCTGATGTCAGTTAATTTTCTTATACTTCAGACTGATTCTTCCTCAATTAATTTTATTTTTCTGTACCATAAGAAGAGGCTGTAACCACTGATCTCTCCTATCATCCATTATGTGAAACAACATAATCTGTGTCAGTTCTTCTCAAAGAGAATTACACCTGAAAGCCTCTCTCAGCCCTGACCTCTTCCCTCCTGTGATTTTCCTTATAAATGTGGGCCAAATGATTTTCCTCTAAGTTGCCTCTGTAGAAGTGAGCTCTGATTCATGAAAATTCATGCTGAAATAAATATTGTTAGTCTTTAAGGTGCCATTGAATTTCTGTTTTATTTTTCATTTCAAAAATTCTTTCTGTTGTACCATTTGGCTGTTTCTACTGTGGTTTGTCTTACTTTTCTATCTGCTTCCAGTAATATGCCAGATATGGATTTTTCTTTGAAGGATATTCAGATCACTATATAATGCCCTTGTTTACTGTAATTAAACCAAAAGGACTAGGTGGATCTTATGTTTCTGGAACACTGCACAGTGGAAGAGAACAGAGTGTTCTCTTCCAGTTCTCAAATATCAACTTTAACTTTAGCTACCACCTGAATTTGTGTACTTACGACAATGCATATACTTGTGGTGGTCTTCTAGCAAACTGATATTAAAAATAAACAAGAGTAGCAATTTTTTTCTCCCAGAACAAGAAACAATATTTATATTTCATTTTCAAAAATGTAGAGTTGATCTTTCCAGTCATCTGGTGAGGACTGATTTCTTCACAAGCCCGTAACTTTAAAGTCTCTAAGGAAGAATTACAGACAGTGGTGAAGATCCAAAGAGGTGAACACCTACAATTCATGATATGCATCGAAAGTTCCAAACTTATCAATAGGATAAGCTGAAGTTCAAACTTCTGTGTGACAGTAGAAGGTCTATGAATGAATCCATGAGCTGTGGTTTTTGTTTTTTTTAATGCAGAAACAGGAGGTTCAGGGCTCCCAGTCTGGATCAAAGCCCAGGGCAGAGGAAGAACCATCTCCCCTATGCTTTCCATGACATAAATCTCCCCCACACTGGGGAGAAATTTTGCCACACAGGGGCAACGTTTATTTATCAGATAAATACATAAATAAATAAATAGGCACCAAAAGCAGCTTACAATGTTATACCTCCTCTATTTTATCCTCACAACAATAATTCTATGAAGCAAGTTAGGTTGAGAGAGGTTACTCAGCGAGCTTGCATGGCAGAGTGGAAACTCAGATTTGAAGTCTGTGACTTCGGATACTACTGTAGCACTTTAATGGGTATGCCATGCTGTAGTGGTGTACATGCACCCTTATGCGTGTATGTTTTTTTTTATTATTGTGGGACAAATAGCAGTTTGGGGACTGATTGAGATAGGAAAAATGATATGGGTGGTAGAGAGTTAACACTCTCTCTTGAGAAGATTCATTTGCCTTCATACCTGTCCTTTCTCCAGTTTACCGAACCATGCAGCAGGAATATCCTCCCACTTCTTTTATATTAGCTTCTTTTAGTTCTGTTTTTTTTAAAAATACAATACTACCGAAACAGGGCCAAGATTTCACCTTTATTTTCTGTTTACTCTTACACTCCTCCATTCAACACCAGACAGTTTTTTTTGTTTCAATACTCACTGGTAGGGAGTACAGGCACATTTGAGGGGCTCTCTGAAGTCCTGAGGGGGAAATTGATGGAAATCGGCGCTGGCCCCTTTTCTTTTTACAAAATAAGCATTTACACCAGGGATGCTTAATCACTCACCAGTTCAGTTAATTTATTATTATTTATTTATTTATTATATTTTTAACCCACCCTACCCACAAGCGGGCTCAGGGTGAGGTACAGCATTGATTAAAATACAACATAAAAACAATAATCGCAACATAAAAACAGCAATCAATAAAACCATTCCATGATGGGCAGTCCTGCACTCCTGCCCATCAGCAAACAAAAAAGGGGAGGTAGTAGCGGACAGATAGAATACTGTACCCCTTTTCGGGGCAGCCAGCAGTGGACTCTCCATAACCCCTCATAGAGGGAGACTGGTGGAATGCTCGGCAATGATGGACTAAAATTAGCCTCCACCAGATGCCTGGCAGAACATCTCTGTCTTACAGACCCACCTAAATGATACAAGATCCTGGTGGAACTGGGTGTCCTCAGAAAGATAGTTCCACCAGGTTGGGGCCAAGACTGAAAAGGCCCTGGCCCTGGTAGAGGCCAGCCGAGCCTCCCTAGGGCCAGGGACCACCAGTAGAAGTTTTCTGGTTGAACAAAGCACTCTTTGGGGCACATATGGGGAGGGATGGTCCCTTAGGTATGCTGGTCCCAGTCCGTTTAGGACTTTATAGGTCAGAACCAACACCTTGAACTGGATCCGGAATTCTACTGGGAGCCAGTGAAGCTGCTGCAAGATAGGCGTAATGTGTGTCCTACATGAAACTCCGGTTAGGACATGCGCAGCAGCAATCTGGACCTGTTGAAGTCTCCAAATCAATCCCAAGGGCAGCCCTGTGTAGAGCAAGTTACAGTAGTCCAACCTGGAGGTGACCGTTGCATGGATCTGTTCACGAGTTTTAAATATCATATACTTATTAACTGTCTTCATACCTTGTGGCTGTGTCATTCAGAGTCCTTTAAGGGCAAGCAAACTATTCCTGTCTTCACATGCTTATTCTTGTATTGCCACATGAGAAGTGTAGTTTTCTTAGAAAGTTAACTTTTAAGAAAAATTGCAGTATGAAGGGAATACAAGACATGTAGTGTAGTGTTTGTTGTTTGTATGTTGATTTTCTCTTTTCCCAGTTCTCCCTTCCCCTTCCCCCCCTCCCCTTTATACTTTTGTAGTCTTCTGTAGTTTTTTTATGTTAGATATTTAAAAAAAAAGTGTAGTTTTCTTCAGCCCCTCATGCTGCCATTTTTTTTTATTAAAACTTGTTTGACTAACAAAAGAGGGATGCGTGGATTGTGTTATCCCTATGGTCTTGGACCATTGTGCCTTTATGAGCTAGTATTTGTTCACTGGAAAAGCAGATGAACTGCCTGATCTGAATCAATTTCTGTATGTCTGTCTCACACTGCCTCATGGGGGTTGTTATTTTTGAGGGAAATACCTATCTTTTCCTAATCAACTGTATTACTCTCATCCTGTGTTCTTATGAAAAGCTGCTTTGATTGGTTGTCTTCAAGTGCTCTTTATTTTCATCTCTTTCACACAAAAAATGCCATCTCACATGAAAAGCCACAGCAAGCCTGTAGAAAGTAACAATGTAGGCACAAAGCTGTTCTAATGGAACATTTACATAGAGTTTATCTGGTGAACATCTCAACGTGAATGTAAATGAGATGTTCGATTATGGTTAGTGCGAATGACTTATCACGTTTGTCTTCAAGCCAGTAAATCAATTATTTTAAGGGTGTCACCAACTAAGCAGCAACACCCTATCTGCTTTGCATTTTATCTAAGTACATCTATATTTCCTAAAAATATCTATTGATGCTTGAATAACCACCAGTTCAGATTACATACTGTTTACCATTCATGAACCAGGAGCTGATTTTTTGTCAATCCATCTGTGGCTGATTGGTAAATTGGTCCACTATATTCCTTCCTGACCAGTACAGTGCAATTGCCTTTTTGTACATGCACATTCTCACTCAGCCTGATTGAATTCTTCTACATACACACACACCGATCCTTACTGCCTAACTCTTCCACACAGCAGGAAATTGTTTAACTAGACAATTAAATCAGCCACAAAACATATAAATCAGTCATATATAAAGGTGTTTGAATATGTTACTCTTTGGTGTTCATCTAAGAAGACCCTAGTGACACTACAGGCTGCCAATCAGCAGGTGTCATTTTGCAAAAAATCCAACACAAACCTGTTTGGCAGGAGTTTGCAGATTTTGTCACGAAACAAAGAGGATAGTGATCAGCTCACTTCTGCTTGACCTTTGAACATTATAAGTTTTGCTGTTGAACACTTCCCTAAATGTAACTTGCCTACAGTGTCTTCTGCCTTTGCCACGTTAGGCTCTCTGTCTACTCAATCTATATAGGAAGGTAAGGTTGTATGAATGTGGCATGCAGGTTGAGGTAAAGGAGGGGTAAAGAACAAGAGAAAGTTGAATTATCTTATACCTTACAGATCCAAGCTTGACCTGGAAACATTTACAGAATTTTAGCTTGTCATATGCCATTATCTGATCTATTGATATTCACTCATGATGAGGCTTGTTATAGGTTTGTCTGATCATCTTGTATTTATCTTATTTGGCTCAAACTTATACAAGCTGAGTGCCCACATAATATACCACAGGCTCCAGGTTAAGAGAAGTTTTTAAATTGTGAAGGAAAGAGTAAGCCTTTCCAGTTCATATTCAGGAACTGATTAGTGCTTCCCTTCGTTTTTTGCTACCTGAATTGAAGCTGAAGGCAGGGCCGGATCTAGAGGGGGGGCAGGGGGGTAGTCTGCCCCCAGCGCCACCAGGGAGGGGGCACCGGAAGCAGCTCCCAGAGCGTGCAGGCGGCAGCATGGGTAGCCGCGCTGCCTTTTGCTTGCCTCGTGGGACAGGGGGCAGCTGGCTTGCCGCGCACCCCCTGTCCTGCAGGGCAGGCAAAGGGCAGCGCGGCCGCCCACGCCATTCATTTGCCCTGCAGGAGAGGGCACAAAATATGGAGCAACACGGTAAGTATGGCAGCAACAAAACACAATTTCCCGTGCAATAACAATGTCTCCCTATTTTATTTACAGTAATTGCATAATTTAACAGAACTATACCACATGTAACCAGTTCTAGGAAAAATTATTTTGCAGGCGTCATATATGCTCCAAAGTCCATACATAAAGTGTCCAGTGCTTCAAGTGCTCTATTAATATTGCAACAGGTATTAAAGTGCAAATGCTTCCTAGCACCATGTACACATTAATTATTTCATACAAGCTCGCCTTATATTCCAACTGGAGTTGGGTATAGTCCAAGATTTGGTTCCAATAAACTGTGTAGTTCACAGATCACAAGTAGACCTTTGCGTGTATTCTTTAGGTGTACATTGATAATTCTGTGACATCATTATTCTAACGGAATGGTGAAAATTGGAAAACTGATGACTAATATGGAGTGGTAGCTGCATGAAACTTTGACAACTGTGTTCTTTGAGAAAGAGTTTGGAAACGGATATAATGGTGATCTGGACCTTCCGTTAGAATAATGATGTCACAGAATTATCAATGTACACCTAAAGAATACACGCAAAGGTCTACTTGTGATCTGTGAACTACACAGTTTATTGGAACCAAATCTTGGACTATACCCAACTCCAGTTGGAATATAAGGCGAGCTTGTCTGAAATAATTAATGTGTACATGGTGCTAGGAAGCATTTGCACTTTAATACCTGTTGCAATATTAATAGAGCACTTGAAGCACTGGACACTTTATGTATGGACTTTGGAGCATATATGACGCCTGCAAAATAATTTTTCCTAGAACTGGTTACATGTGGTATAGTTCTGTTAAATTATGCAATTACTGTAAATAAAATAGGGAGACATTGTTATTGCACGGGAAATTGTGTTTTGTTGCTGCAGGAGAGGGGGCAGCTGGCCGCCCCCTGTCCCGCGGGGCAGGTGCATGGCACGGGCAGCCTCACAGGCTCCCGCGCCGCCTTTTGCTTGCCCCGCGGGACAGGGGGCGGCTGGCTTGCAGCACACCCCCTGTCCTGCAGGGCAGGCAAAGGGCAGCGTGGCCGCCAACGCCACTCACTTGCCCCACAGGAGAGGGGGAAGCAGGTCGCCCCCTGTCCGACGGGGCAGGCGAAAGACAGTGTGGGGGGCTGCAAAGCCGACCGCGCCATTCACTTCTGAAGCGAATGGCGCGGGCAGCTTCTCAGCCTCCCGCGCTGCCTCCGGCGTGCAGCGTGATGACGTCATCAAAATGACATTATCACGCCGCGTCAGGAGTGCGCACGCGCTGTGCGCGTGCGAGGGCTGGCAAGCGTTGACCCGGGCGCCGGGAGCGCTAGATCCGGCCCTGGCTGAAGGTTATTCCAACCTTTCTTAAATCTGTCAGTTCTTAGTGAAAGCTGGTGCTCAAGACGGGATCGTTTCTATTAGGAAATTTTCTATCAGGGAATTCTGGAGCAAATCTTTCTTAGCAAATCCTCAACCTTTTATCCTATGTTGCATTTACTGTTGCAGCTGTGTTTACCTCAAAAATACCCTTTAAAATATCCCTTAACTCCTCAAACTACTCTGAATTTGTTTCAGGTGTAGTAAAGTCCTGTTCATTTTATACTATTCCAAAGGCATGAGACAGTTGCCTAATGGATGTGATGCTGCTAGAACAATATTTTCATAATGGCTATCCATTGCTCAGGGTCTGGAAAATACAATAGGAAATGTAATGAGTGAAAATGGAAAGACACTTTAATGTTTCTGAAGTGACTAGCTAGGGACTAAGATGGTCTCTTCACAGATGACACATCTCCTAAATGGGAATATTGTGAAGGGACTGAAAAAGACAAATGAATGTTTCTTGAATTCTTTTTGGACACTAGAGATTTGTTTTGAATCCATTAAAATACATTTTTCTTTTACCACAAGACAGAAACAAAGAAACTGTCCTTGAAGAGTGGAGGAGAGCTAGAAGGAGAACATGAACTTATGAAATCCCCAAGCCCTTAACCAGCAAGTTTCACATTTTAAGCAAAAAAAAAATCTATTTTTCTCTTGCTTTAAAAGAAGCACACTCCATGTCTTTAACCTCAAATTCAAGTATTCTCAAATCTCTTAACAGAAAATCCAATGCCTGATCTGGGTCTGTTTGTGTTTAAAAGGTAGCTGCAGGCTCACGTATCATTATTCTTCCCATTTTTGAATAGAAATATCAGGTAATATATTTCTGAACTTAGCATTTGTGTACTGAAGGATGTCAGAACACTTGCTATAGTTGCACCAGTTTGGCTGAGGTCCTAAATGACACCCAGATTATGCTATACAGCTGCTCATATGGGAAGCTGCTGGTCATTGGTTGTTAGAATTCTGCTCTCTCAGCTCTCTCAATAGTCAGGAGTGACTGGAGAGTTCACATTGCTGGCTCACCTCTTGTCTGTTTCTGCCTTTTCAGGAGGGAAATAGAACCCCAATGACTGAGGCAAAGGAATAGGAACAGCTGACTGCCTGAGGCACAAAACCATCTCATCATTACCTCAGTAATGGCTAAACTCATTTTTAATCTTTTTATTGGGAAGGAATGAAGAACATTTATAATTTGAGAGTTAACTGGTCCTCCTTTGATAAACACGGAATTTTAAAACATCAGGAGTGAGATGATGAAAAGATAAAAGTATAAAGATCATAACAAATAATTAGAATACATCATATTGGCTCCAACCATTTTTTCTGCTGGTGAAAAGGGAAGAGAGAGATAATGGAACCTGTATGGACAAGAAGAACAGGGACTGCAGTAAGGAAAGAAATTGGCTGAGATTACATGATGAAGAAGCTGGCTGGACCCAACCCATTCTCCTGGAACTTAATGAATGTTGTCTGCTGCCATTTTAAGTGGCACATTTGGCCAGCTTGGAGGTAAGATGTAATGCAGTCACTTCAGATATATATTACATTGATGAAACTACAAAGTCAGATTTGATGTCTATTCTGTTTACTCACCTGAGTTCCATTATAACTTTGTTCAGTAATAAGCATGCCTTTGAAAACACGACATTTTACAAGGTTCCAACACTAAGATAACATATCTTGGGACAAATGTCGCCCTTTCTTATGCTGGTGCAAATCAATGACATTACATCTGTGTAGCTGAAAGTGTAATTTGCCCTTGAGGACTTGGTTCAGCTAGAAACGTTTTGCACTTCCCCACTGGTGGCTAAGAAATCAGCCTACACAAGTAGCATACTTTATTTTAGCATTCCTTTCACAAGTGTAACTTAAAGCTTGCTTATAAATATACATGCCATAGTTCATAAAAGCAATTGAGATTCTCTCAATTTTGCATCTGCAGTTGTATGAAAAGCCTTATGTGCAGCTTCATAATCAGGGAGTCTTAAATTGATATCTGCATGGTAGCAATTGGAATGTACATTGAAGTGGCTGCAACTGGGTCCCGTGTGGGAAAGGTAGAGGTTTCATTGCCAGCAAGCAGTTTTCTTGTAGCCCTCAAAATGTCAGGTGTTATGAGAAGTGTCTAACTCACAAAAGTGTATAGAACAGTTTTTAAGATTCAGACAATACAGTAACATTCTTCTGAAGTCTATAGTTGCTTTGATTTCAATGGGACTTCAGTGTAGTTTATTTTCTCCACTAGAACTTAATATTTTTAACTACACAAAAATCAGAAGTGTTTTGTAGTGGCTTTAAAAGGTCACACGGTTGAAATTGTTTGTTCTGCACACATCCTTCCCTTTTTATTTGTTGATTTCAATTCCTATCAAAAATGCCCTATTTGCCATTTCTTCAAAATAAACTTTTAAGTTCTGAATGCACTGTGCAATGTTTCTAATGCTAATTTTTAATGTTCATGTCATCATACCATTTGAATTTTTTTTTATTGCAGAAGACTTGACTAATCTGCCATCATGTCTAAGTGTCCAAGTCCAAAGTGGGCAACCCCATGAACAAGAAACCACGGGAAGCTCATTTTAGTGACTGCCTCCATGTGGCAAATCATTTGTGTCCAGCAGCTTGCTATAGACATGCAGCTATTTTATCTTACCCATCACAAAGTAGCATTCAATGGGTTGCACAGAGAAGACTGTATGATCTACACTGCAGGAGGCTGCATATGAAAGGCTAGTTACACAAAGGCAGCTACTGTAGGAACCATTTAAAGCAGCTTTCATGCATTGGATGTTTAAGCAAATCAGTCTTTATTTTCAAGTCCTAAGTTTTGTGATGTGTTTTGGCATGGATGTCTTGAACCTCTGGAGTGGGCCAAATGCCTGAGTTGTCCAGAAGACCAATAGCCTGCAATCAACAGTACACTGACAATAATGTCATTGCACAATTCAATTTGATTGCATTGAATTTGGCCTCCTGCCTCATAGAATTTAGGTTTTGATTTGTACTGTAAGTTTCCCTACTCTTAATTATCCATTTTTACATGCATTCCATATTACAAAATATGTGCAATTAAAAAAGTCTGTGTTACTCAATTTATTTTCAGTAGGTTGCCAAAATGGGACATGATTTCATGTAAGTCCTAATTAACATTTCTGGTCATTATGCTGGTCAATACAATTGAGCACAAGAAACCATTCAAGGCACTGTTGCTTTCAACACAGAAATAATTTAGCTCCCCACTGCAAATCCTTCATAATTAGGTTATATTTTTGTCCTTTAATCTCCTACTCTGAGAGTTATTAGTGATTTAGAGCTGAACCACATCATATATAATAATTTAGCTTATCTGGTTTTTAAAGAACATTTGTTTTGTTTTGAATCTTGAGAGACGCCATTTGAGCTTAAAATTATATGAGATAAGTAGCAGTGCAGAGGGAAGATGTAATTTCATTTTCATTATGTACTTCTTTAACCCATTAGTAAGGCCTGCAGCTGTCAACCTGATGATCCCCAGGAATGTTTGAAAATGATATTTACAAACCTTGGGGAAGGACTAGGTCAGAATCACTTATAGGTTTGATTACATCCACAACCCAAAATCAACGACTGTAACAGCCTCTGAACAGTCACTCTTCAGGTAATGAACCCGTGTTGACTCTTGGTAAGATGGTAAACTAGGGGTCAAACTACATGATACAAGTTGAGTTGGGGTCAAACTACATGATACAAGTTGAGTTGGATTTTCCCAGATCCAACTCATGTTTCCTGCTTCCACCTGTTAGCTGCAGGAAATTTATCCAAGCACTACAGGGCCTGATTCAAATCAGAACTGCAGTGCTAGGGCAAGAGGGACTCCAGGCTTCTTCCCATCCTGTTTTCCTGAGCCAAACAGCTACAGCTCAGTTCAAAGCTGCTCATTTAGTATTCAGTGAACTTGTGGCCATACACTGGGAAAGACTTAACCTGAATTGTGGCCAAACATATCAAGTAGTTTGGCCCTAGGACCCTCCATCCAGAGGAATGATCCTATAAACCAATAAAAAGTCCTTAACTCTGACCTAACAGTTACAGACCTGTAAAGTTACTGACCTTACAGATGAACAATATGATCTGTAAATGACACAGCAGAATTTGTCAACAAAACAGCATAGCTGGTTCACAGATGGATATACATTTCTTTACTTCTTGTCACTAGACTGTTCAACACCTGAGGACTGAAAGCTGATTGAGTGTATTTTCTCTATTGACTACCATTGTGCTATTGGATAACACTGTGAGGTTTGACCTGTGACAACTCATTCACACACCTAAGTTGATGTGAT
This sequence comes from Eublepharis macularius, assembly GCF_028583425.1. Lineage (NCBI taxonomy): Eukaryota > Metazoa > Chordata > Lepidosauria > Squamata > Eublepharidae > Eublepharis > Eublepharis macularius. The sequence continues at coordinate 125,713,815 of NC_072792.1, forward strand.
GACTCATTCACACATCCATCAATTCCTGAACATGCATTTGTTAGCAAACTCTTAAAATCCTAGAATTTGTTGCTTAAGAAGACAGAGATTGCCCTCCCCCAGAGGTCTGGGAAAAAATTAGGGCCACTTTATTAAGAACATAAACTGTAATTATGGCGAGGGATCTAACTAGCGGTACAGGTCAAGCCCTGAGGTCACCCTGGACCTCCGTCTTGACCTGTCTGGGTGAGCCCCCACTGCCCCAGGGGTGTTCCATTTGCCTGGTTGCCAGGCAAATGGTTTCCCCTTTAAAGCTTGAACCCCCAACAGCCATGGAGCCTAGGGTGGCCTTGGGCAGCCTTGTCCAGGGGTCCCACCAGGCAGTCTGCCCTCACAACTGGCAGCCATAAAGCCTACCAGCCACTCCTGACAGACTCCAGTTCCCTACTAATGGGAATGTGCCAAGGGGGTCACCGGCCCACTCATTTTCTATCCTGCCAGTGGCCAAACTATGTACAGTACTACCACACCAATTACCTAATACCCTCCCGCAGTGCAAGGTAGGCAAAAACAACTCTCCCGTTGTGCCAATAAGGAGAGAAGACAAAAATCCTACCTGGCCCTGATAAACAGCAACTGGCTAGTCCAGCACTGCCATAGGAAGAGGTGGGTGGGCTGAGCTTAGACGATGACTGCAGGCCTGGGAGGCAGAGTCGGCCTTTAAGCCCTCTGCTCTGTCCTCCCAGCAGATACCTGGATGCCCAGGAAAAGGCCGACTGCCTTTTCTCTTTCTAGGGCAGCAACCCTGGCCCCCAGCCGGGACTGCCCAGGACTTTGCTGTACAGAAACAAAGGCTTGGAATGCTTAGCAGCAACCCAGAACAACCACTGAGAGTTCAGAGGGCATTCTTTTCTTAAAGCTATGGGTGTTGTTTCTGTTATTTTTGAGAGTTTAACTCTCCCCACCTGCAACCCTAGGGCTAACTTCAGGTTTGCAGAAAATCTCCCCGTCTTTATTTTAGTAGTAGTAGTAGTAGTAGTAGTAGTAGTAGTAGTAGTAGTAGTAGTAGTAGTAGTAGTAGTAGTAGTAATAATAATAATAATAATAATAATTGGTTTATATACCACTAGAGTTGCCAACTCCAACTTGGGAAATTCCTGGAGATCTGGGGGGTGAAACCTGGAGAAAGTGGGGTTTGTGGAGCGAAAGGACCTTGGCATGGCATATGTCATATATGCCTGTCTGCATATCTTACAGGAATGTATTCTGTGTTCTGTACTGGTCCTCTGAGGGCATGAGAAGTTTCTTATTAATGTTAAGGCAATAGGTTATCTCTCAAGTATTTACTTTCTCTTTCCCCACTGCTTCCAGAAGTGTCCTTGAAGGCTGCTTGCAGCCAGCTCGAAAAGTATCTTTCTTGGGAACTAAGAAGATTACATTCTTTGTTTTGTCTAGTCTAAACCTAGCTCTTCCCTGGCAATCCCCCTGGCTCTTTTGCGCCCAAAAACTTTAACGGCCCTTATCCTGATGGGGAACGTTCCCTATAACTAACATCACCAACCCCGGTTACGTCACTTCTGCCAATGCACTTGTCTGAGCACCTTGAACTTGCTGGATCTCTAATACAGTTACTTCAACCAATACACCTGTGTGTTTGCTGTGTTGAACTGGGAGATTCTACCTGCCAAGGACTGACAGCATAATTCCATAGATTCCAACCCCAAAGTAGCCATTTTCTCCAGGTGAACTGATCTCTGTGGCCTGGAGACCAGTTGTAATTCTGGGAGATCTCCAGCCACTACCTGGAGACTGGCAACCCTATATACCACCCTTCAGGACAACTTAACACCCACTCAGAGCAGTTTACAAAGTATGTTACTATTATCCCCACAACAATCACCCTGTGAGGTGGGTGGGGCTGAGAGAGCTCTGGGAAAGCTCTGACTGACCCAAGGTCACCCAGCTGGCTTTAAGTGGAGGAGTGGAGAATCAAACCCGGTTCTCCAGATTAGAGTCCTGTCACTCTTAACCACTATACCAAACTGGCTCTATTGCAGATCTGTTGATCATATCCTCTACAGTACAGTTCAGAAATAGATATATTGATATTTGTAAAGCCTGAAATGAGCTCACTTGAATCCTGGGTTACGAATTATGATGTGATCTACTAATTTCTAATCTGGACTTGGGCTGTGGTGCAAATGACATGGTGAGCCAGGATGATGTAGTGGTGAGGGTGTTGGACTAGGATCTAGAAAACTCAAGTTCAAATACCTACTTGCCCATGAAATTTGCTAGAAGAGCTTAGGCCAGTTACTCTCTCTCTCTCTCCCTCTCTCTAATTTACCTAACAGGACTGTGGTGAGAATAAAATGAACAAAGGAAGAATAATAGATACTAAGGGTATGTAGGGAAACAAAGAGTATATTTCGTACCTGGATATCTGTACTCCTTATATACAGGTCAGATTGTCTATTTGGATTTGGTTTAATTAGAGAATCCTGAAACACACATAGGCAGCATACGGGCAACCGCTCTCCCTGCATCTCATCCCTGATTCACCGTAGCATAGCATAGCATAGCATAGCATAGCATAGCATAGCATAGCATAGCAGCGTAGCAGACCATATCATAGCACAGCATAGCGCAGCATAGCAGCCAGTGTTGTGTAGTGGTTAGAGTGTTGGACTAAGATCTGGGAGACCAGGTTCAAATCCCCACACTGCCCTGGAAGCTTGCTGGGTGACCTTGAGCCAGTCACACACTCTTAACCCAACCTACCTCACAGGGTCATTGTAAGGATAGAATGGAAGAGAGGAGAAAGCTGTAAGCCACCTTGAGTTCCCAGTGGAGAGAAGGGTGGGTTAAAGATGAAGATAAATTGATTTATTCATTAACCATTAAAAAAACCCCTTTGGAAGTATAATCAAATATCTCCTAGTGTTGTGGTCTAGTTTTGCTTTAATCATTTCAAGGCCAGTTCAGTTTTTAAAAAGAGGACAAAGCAGTGATCACAGTATATGGGGGATCATCCCCCCATATCCATATACTTCTAGGATACACCATTGGGGGAGGGGGATGATTTATATAGCCTCTCTGTATGATGAGAAATACTCTGCAGTAAGGGGGAAAGAATTTTTCAGAGTAAAGATGAATCAACCTCAGGCTTTCGGATTCATGGGTTTTTTATGAATATCAATAATGGATCAGGGCTTTAGTTAATCAGTGGAAGGGAGAGAACAAAAGAATTATACGTAGGATTATTGCATGGCAACAAAAATATCTCACAATTACCAACTATCATTTGGTGGCTGTGTTAAACAAACTGATGATTTTGTTAAAACTACTTGAACTTAGTATTAACCCATACTGAAAGAGGAGGATAGATGCATCCTATAGATGATGCAAAGCCATTATAAATTAACTATTATCAAATGCACTGAAAAATAGAAAGCACAATCCCCTTAATCTATTCCATTAAAAATATGGTTAACAGGAAGGTCAAGGATAAGGACACATATTGCAATTAACAGCTCCTCAGTCTAGCAACAGGCAAGTAAACATAAGACAAGTTTAATAATGAGCAAATCCTTTGATACCAAGAACATATTTATAGAACACCAATTTACATCACTCTATAGGGATCCTATTTATTTCTTGATATACCTTGCTATAAGTTGGGGAAAATGGCTTTTACTTTCCATTTCTTTCTTTAGATTTTCTTTCAGCTCTTCATACCTTTGAAAGCTCTAAAATAACTTCTCTATTGTACACTATATAGTACTTATCATTACTTTGTGATCACTGGAAATAAAAATGAAGTTAAAACGATGCGGATCATTAACACAAGTTACACTCAGCAGTGACATTTACAATAATATTAATGTACAAGATAGATTTTTTATCTTCAAGACCAGATATTCCAGGAAGTTAGTTTTTGTTTACTTTCAGTTCTGATGGTAAAATGTGATATAGCATGATATGAATAACAGGAACATGGAGACTTGAATTATGTAGGCTGACTCCATTTTATTTTATTCTGTTTTTATCATCAAGTAGATAAGGAAAAAAAATTTCATTGTACCAGCTAAATATTTTAACTTTAAACATTAATGTATACACAAATACTGTATTTTACACAATAGTTTTGGCAATCCAACCCCACATTAGAAGAGAGAGTACTATGCACAGCCTTGTCAATATGTGCAGTTGCCATTTTGTGTGAATAGGCAACATGCATATTTTCCAGTTTTGGTGCACACAATTGAAAACTCAAAAAATCCAAGTAACAACAAGCAACAACAAAATGTGTACAGGACGAGTAAAGTAGATTTTATATTGCAGAGGATCGCTGACATGTCCTAGTAACTTAGCATGATTTTTTTTTTTACACAAATGACTATTTTGTAGAAGATACTAATTTTAAAATGGTGTAAGTGCCAGCTAATTCTGGAATAAGACTGGAAATAGGACATAAAACTGCTTGCATTTCTAGAGAAATGTAATAGCTGAAAGAACATTTTAAAAACTGAATGATACATTTTAAATAATGTTTTAATAAGACACAAAGCTGATTTGGATGTATCAGACCTTAATTTCTGGATGGCATGAAAGTCACCTCGAGAGTAAACCAGATGTGAAACCAGAATTGGGATGTGTAAGAAATTGCCTTCAATGACAATATGAAATTTATTTTAAGAAAGAGCTCATCATTAAATTTCTTGACTAAAAGAAAAACAATTTATTGTTTGACCTTTTAAAACTTTCTAGGATTATTGATGTATCAATGGTTCCTATATATTAGCAGGAACAGGCTACTTCCAGCCATTAGAAGTTGACTCCCATTGTGATGGACAGTGGCCAGTCACAATGAAGTGGGCTGGCAGAGGGTGGGAGTGGGACAGAAGAGGGTGGAATAAATTGAAATATAAAAATATAAAAAAGACATGTGCATGGGGAAACAACAGCCAGGAAAACAGATTTTTAAAGTCAGGATATAAATGCACAGGAAAGCTGTGGAAAAGCTGCATAGTAGCCAGAGTGGCTACTCATGGTGGCAAATGGGGTGCAGAGGGTCACGAAAAGAGTATGCTGCAATATGTGAACTGAACCAGCAAAACTAGCCCGTGAAGAAGGAGTTTAAGAAGTTATGTATTTATTTATTTATATATTACAAACTTAGTTGAAAAATTAAGAACAAGGTGAGCTGTTAAAGAAACAATTAAACACAACTCAGGACTTGTCTAAACATAGCCTTGCTGCATCAGACTTCTTTTTACACTTTGTATCATATTACAGTGGCAGAAATCCATAGGTGAAGAAATCTACACTATCACATGGTTTAAAAAATCTCAAAGATAAATTAATGAAAAATCAAAGAGAATTTCTCTTTTGTAAGAGAAAAAGAGAATAAGAGGAACTAATTGCTATATTTAAAAAAGAAAATTTTGGGGAAAGAAATTCTACACTCCCATAACAAGACTATTTGGAGGAAGAAGTAGGTGTTGGGGATGTGCTTTGGACTGGTTCAAATAATTCTTCACACACCGGACTCAATGGGTTACCTTTGGACATGAATTGTCTTCATTATGGGACCTATCCTGTGGGCATTGCCCAAGCATTTTTGGAGGAGGGAAGTACAAACACCAAAACCATAATCCCTCAACTCATACTGTACATACAATTTTATGAACCCTGAAAAATGTTGTTACTCATTGTATTACTGTTATATGTTCTACATTTCTAAAAAATGCCCACAGCTACAACTTCTGTTTAATAATAACACCCAGTCTGAGAAACTTAAAAGTTTGCAAACTATTTTGTACCTTTTTATTCACTAAAAAGGGATTATCCTGTCAATGTTTTTTTAAAAATTCAATGGATCAACATGGCTACAAAGATAAGGCCAATTAACTTAAGATTTTAAATGTTTTTAGGGTTTTTATGTATTTATTGATTGTGTAACATTCCTATGATGAGGTTTTAAATGATGTAATCCACCCGGAGCCCGTTCAGAGGGAGGGCGGAATACAAATATAATAAATACATAAATAAACAACCAAACTTAAAGCTTTATTTTCTTGGGCTTTTTCATTGCAAAATCACAAACAAGCCCACCAAAGTCAATTTCATTTGCAAGTTCATACTCAACAGACAAAATGGCTAGGAGGCTTAACCAGTCTTACCCTGTTGTAAGTATTGGCTCGCTGAAACTAGAGATGGGCATGATCCGAATTACGATCCAAAAAACCCCACAATAATGGCGATCATGCGATTGTGACTCAGCGGATCGTGATCGGCCACGGCCAACGATCCAGCGATCGGGAGAGGGGCTGGATCGGGGGTTGGATCGTGCTCAGATCAGGAAGCCAGACACTCAGGCGCCAGTAATCTATTCCCGGGGCAACGGAGCCAGGGGAATGCCTGAGCTGTGTTTCTCCTCCTTCTGTCGCCCTGGAAATCTGAATGGAAGCCCAGTTTTCCTTGATCAAATGCAAAATAGGTGGCTGTACCTGTAATAAACTGGGAGGAAAAAAGGGGGGCAAAACCCTACAGGATACAAAAAATGATTCTTTATATAATATTTTCAAAATTCCAAAAGTGCAATGTGCTCATAACACTTCATACAGTGTCTTCAAAGTTTCAAAAATGCAACGTGCTCGTAACACTCGGTACATGATTCAATACATATTACATAAACAATCTTACAGGGTAGGATGAATTAAAGATGATACCATTTAGATAACCAGTTCATGAAATATTTTCCAGGAGAGAATAGCCTACATAGGCTTGAGTCTTTGTTTGAAGTCAGTTTATCCTTCTATGTTGTCATAACTTAAAGTAGAAATATCTTAGTTGTTGTTTCATTCCAGCATGGTGCAGATGTGCCAGTGAGGAAACAATCGCTGGGGGGTGCTTCCTCCTGGGATAGCACACCCTAGAATGCTCTCCCCTGGAACGCTCTCAATCTCTCAATCTGAGCCCGGCTGCGAACAGATTTCGCGCCTTCTTCAGGAGCTTCTGTTTATAACCACCAAGTAAAAGTAAGCACCAGCCATACATTCATTCATCCCGGTGTGGGCGGCAGTGTCCTTTACACGCACTGTTTCGTGAGAGAGTCCGTTAACACCACCTTCTTCTCAAGCCCCCAGAGTATGAGTTTGGATCTTGCAATTTTCTTGTATCCAGTCTGAATTTTTTCATGCCCAAGATGAAGTGAGCTTTCTCTCACGAAACGGGTTAATGACAATTGCCTGCACATCCCCGTCGGCGTTGTTGGACATATCTTGAATTTTGGGACTGGGAATGTTAGAACATCTTCCATGACTCTCTCCATGGGCTTCCGTATAAAATTTTGCATGTTGCACTTTAAATGAAAGCAAGGAACTATACAGACTGTAAAGACTTGTTTGAATAATATATGTGCTGTATATGATTATACTGTGTATTCCTGTTTTGTGTATTTAGGAATTGTATACTTGAACACATTGCACTTTGCACTTTGCACTTTTATATGTGAATAGAAATATATTTACAATTGCTATAGTGGTTTCCTGGCATCGTGTGGTTTCTTCCATATAAACTGGCAATGTGCAAAGAATTCACAGGGCTATGAAAACTTCAGTGAACATTAGTCACAGACTCAGTTTTTATATTGAAATAATTTTAATCTTGATTCCTTAGTTATTGTATTGTTTTCTGGCTGCAGAAAAATCTTGTCTGATTAAAAAAATAAAAAACAAACAAAGCAACCCCTGGAAGCCCCATCTTAGCTTCTCCCTAGAAGCTAAAATGACAAAACTGAGGCTATCGTACTTTAGTCACATTATGAGAAGACAAGATTCTCTGGAAAAGTCAATAATGCTAGGTAAAGTAGAAGGCAGTAGGAAAACAGGAAGACCTAAAACAAGATGGCTTGACTCTATAAAAGAAGCCACGTCCTCCAGTTTGCAGGATCTGAGCAAGTCTATTAATGATAGGATGTTTTGGAGGTCTTTCACTCCTAGGGTCACCATAGGTCAGAGGCAACTGGAAAGCACATCACACACACACACACACACACACACACAAAGAGCTTCTTTTTGTTCCCTTCCTTTTATCTCCTTACATTTCTAGTTCCCTAATTTGTGTTTATAGCCAACATAGTATTGAGCATATTTCTTAGCTCTTGTAGCAATGTTGCACAATCAGGAAAATATGGAATCACGTCATGTGTCGTGAAACATTCTCAAAGCAATATATTGAAACAAATAAAACTTACTTTTATGGAAGCTGTTTCACATTTATTTGCATTCTTGTAGTAGCAGAAGAAAGCATACAAACCTAATCTAAATAACACTGGGGGGGGGTAGTGGAGACCACACCATGCCCCCTCCTCAGCCCCCCTACAAGGTCAAGCCCGGAACCCATCAGACCCAGTAGATTGACCGAGGTACTTTATCATGATCTGCACACCAGCCAGTTGATAAATGACAAAATTCTTCAGCAGTTGTTTAAGTTGCTCGATGCAAGCCAAACATATCCTTGACTGGCGCATGGTCTGATCATGAATGTTAAATGGGGTATGTTGGACTGCTGAAAAAGTATGTAGTGAAATTTGTGGCTTCCTTGGCCTTTATATTCCTCAGTGTCATGTATTTCTAAGCATGTTCAGTTCTCTTACATCAATAATGTGGAATATGTGCAAAGCTAGCTATGAACCTCTTTACTCCCCAAATAACATGAATGGAATGAAAGCAGTTTGTAAATTCCTTTTCCTTGGTGTCTGGATTTGAAAATATCTAAGCACATGCTAATACAATGCTAGAACTTAACATTTAAAACAAAATTGCAAGAGCATACTTCTCATTTATGTCCCATGTCATTTATCAAGGACAATATTATCTATATGTGTGTGTAAGGGAAGAACAAATGACTTAACTTCCTTCAAATTAAGAAATGAATTTAGATGCGTCTCACCCTGGAAGAATGCCCTATCCCTCAAAATTTAAATGAGAGGAGATCTATGTCTTTGCGGGTTTTGGCCTTTCCAATGTATATAATCATACACAGCAGCTGTTTGAGAGAGACTGAAGAAGCAATCTGCCCCCCCCCCCCGCCCCCCAAGCATACCAGATGGCTAAAGACCAAGGAAAAGGTGGGTTTAGTGGATTTATTAGGTCTAAGGAAGAGCAGAAAGGCTTCCACAATCAGGAAGTGAAGGAAGAAAGCCAAGAGGGGCTTTGTAAGACACAGCAGTGAAGTTTGCATAAGGGAAAAAGGCATTCATGGCATTACAGCCACCCTTTCCTTTCAAATGAGGCATGGGACAGGATTGGCCAGGCTGGAAATCTGCCAACAAATTGGAGCTTTGCCCCTCCCACAGCTAGGGGGAAAATGACACTGCCCAAGCCCAGCAATGAAGAAGACTAAGAACTGATAATGCTGTCTGGAAGTAGACGTGTGCATTTCTTTTGTTATTAATTACAATAATTGTGAAAATGGGGTGTTTTCTAATTATTCTAATTAATATGAAAATGAAATGTTTATATTAATTACAATTACTCATTTAAGCAGCTTATAACAAAGAAACTCCATGATTTTCTTTCATTTTGTTCTCTTTCGTTATTGCGGTTTTGCCTTTCTCTGGCTCTACTAGTTTCACTTTTAAAAGGCAGCTTGTGTTTTCCTAATAAGAGCATAATTTTGTTCCATAAAGGTGTGGGGGGGGCGGGGCGGGGAGGACCTGCACTTTCTTGATTAATTGCAAGCTGTAGCCTTAGGGTTTCATACTTCTGTGAGGCATTCCAGTCCAGAAGGATATGGGATAGGACTTTGCCTTCTGCTCTCTTCCCAATGCTTGCCCCGCTGCACCAAATTTCCCTTGCAGTCTACACTCCCATGCTTGCCTGCTGCTCTCCAAACCTTATCCCTTGCCCAAGCAAATCTACTTCAAGGTCTTCCTCCTCCTGCTGCTTTCCTGCCAAGGTACCTTGCCCTCCTATAATCACCAAATACCCTTGATTTATCAGCCTGCCTATTTCTCTCCAACTGTCCTTCAAGCTAAGTGCTTGTAGTGTCAGATTCCCTCACTGTATACTGCTGTCTGCGTTACCGTATGTTTGGAATCTTTCCTCTCAGTTCTCCCTTTAACGTTAAATGTGGATGCCTCAAAAATGGGAAACCCTTTATCCTGTCTTCCTGAAATTGGTATATGTGGGTGTCTTAGGGAAGTGGTACAATTCCCCTAAATTTTGACTAATTTGAATGAAAAACTATAAAGGTATAGACCCAGTTTTGGGGGGGGGGGGTGAGGGTGTCTTCCATTGAAACCAATGGGAAGTAACAATTAAATAGGATACCAAGAACAAAACAATAGTAATGAAACAAAACAACTCAATAATGAAACAGATCTTTTTAGAGTTAATGACAAAAACAAAAGAAATGGAACAAACTCCAATGAACAAGTCTAACTGGAACAAAGAAGAATAGCAGAGATGCAACTGGTCAGTCAACCCTACTCTCCTGAAAACCTGTAGTCCATTTGCCAATGAGAGATGATGATAGCCCACTCTCATTCCTTATTGATAGAATCTTGCAAGCAGCCCCAACTTCTTCTTTGGTCAGCTTTTCAAACAGCTCATGTCATCATAACTGGTAACTCTTCTATTTTTTCATATTGGCTGAACGTCCTCTGGAAATAAATGAGATGCTGCATGGAAGGACAATGAGTTTATCTTGTATCTGTTGGAACTGGAGCTATTTTACAACAACCTGTGCACTCTTCCTCTGACTTTGGGTGAATTGTGTATGCATTTTTATTTTAATTACCAAATGGATTAGATTCTTCAAGGTGCTGAGTGCTTCTTCCATGTTAATGAATACTATTGAATTCCCATGAAAATCCATTGAAATTCAGGTTGCTGAGTGCATAGCAGAAGGTGTCGAGCAATTTCCAGGATGAGGCACTAATTAAGCACAAGCTCTGAAAAGTGTTCCTTTCTTATTCATCCTTAAAATTCATTTTCTTCTACTATACATGTGTCAAAACATGTCAAAGATTATGAGCTTGGTCTCTGGAGATCATTCCAATTCTTGACTCCATTAATCTTACATCTCTTCTTTTATGGAATGATTGTGGTGCATTTTATATTCACTTTCATTCCTTTATTTTTCCTTGTAGGCCTAGCTTCAGTTTGGATTTTTCAACCAAGTGCAAATTAATTTGGACTTTTTCCAATGGCAAGTTTGATGGCCATTTAAGCATACTGAAATATACATTGCTTTCTGTGTATTCTTCCCTACCAGAAACAGCGCATTTACAAAGGCAATAATAATCATTATCCAGAGATATGTAAATTTTCTGGCAAGAGTATGCAAGGGTCTTTGCATATTATAATTTTTCAATAAAACATGTACTGAGGATTAAAGACAAAATAAAATCCCCAAAGGTATCGGTAATTACTCCTCCTTAAAAAAAATGTAAAAAATGTGCATAGCTGGTATCCTAATGAAAAAGAATTCCTAAAAATCCTTTGGTTCTTTAGAAGATAGCCAATAATAGTATTTTCTCATACTTGTCGATGACTACCTTCCTTAAGTAAAAATTTATGCAAAAATAGTTTTCCTACATATTATAAGGTGTGCAACCCCTTGAATGGATGCTGGATAGCAGCATGGTGTTCTGCTCTCAGCAAGGTGAGAGATGCTGAAGTGCTGGTGCCAGCAGTGTGGGAGAAGGTGCCAGTCATCACATTTAAGATGTGCATGGCTGTTTTGCCTAGTTACCCCTGAGTGCTGGATATAAGCTTTTTCTCCCTTGCAGTACTCAGTGACAAAACCCCATCTCCAGGCAAGAGAGAAATGATGCTGGTTGGAAGAGCAGAGATCTTGAAGGATATTGTGCTTGCAACCTTTGATGCGGCTCAATTGACCCTGGCTGACTCAAATAAGAGCCTAGGTGTTATACTAGATCTATTGCTGCTGCTAGAGAAGCAAGTAAATGCAGCTGCAAAAAAGGCTTTCTCACAACTTAGAGTAGCCTGAAAGATGGCCCTCTGCCTTGACATGGCTTATCTGGCCTCCTGGATACATGGCACAGTAACATTGAGACTAGACTACTGCAATGAACTCTACATAAGTCTCCTCTTGAAAGCTTATACCTGAAAAAAATGTTGGTCTTTAAGGTGATACTGCAGACCAACATGACTATTCAGCTGGTTGGGATTTGTCATGTAGAAACTTATTCAGTAGCCTCAGCTTTTGGGTTGGTCATAAATCCGCAGATGACACTCAGCTCTGTATTTCGTTATCAAAGCCCCCAGATGCATTCATTTTGATTTTGAATCGATGCTTTGAGGCTGTGGTTAAGTGGCTAAGGCAAGACAAACTGAAGCTGAATCCAGACAAGATAGAAATCATGCTAGTCAGGAAGGCTGATATTTTAGAAGGATTGAATTCACTTGTCCAAGATGGAGTGCAGGTGGCTTTTCAGAGCAGGTTAAGAGCTTGGAGTTGCTCATGGATCCTGCTTTGCTCTTTGAAAAAGCAAGTTGGCATGACAGGAGTATCTTCTGTCAGCTCCTTCTGGTTCGCTCTTGTTACCTAGACTCAGCCAATCTGGCCACACTGATCCATGCTTCTCTAACCGCTTGGTTGGATTACTGCAACATGCTGTATGTGGAGCTGCCCTCAAAAACAACCCAGAAACGACAACTGGCCCAGAATGCAGTGGCCCAACTATTGTCAGGGGCTGGCCGCTGTGGACATATGTTGCCCATTTCAAAATAACTACACTGATTGTCAGGCAGTTTCTGAGCTCAGTTCAAGGTGCTGGTTAAGACCTTTAAGGCTTTTCATGATCTAGGACAGACATATGCATTTGAAGGTCAGTCTTCTTTCATATGTCTCTCCATGCCAGCTATAGCCTTCAGGCGGCCATCTGGAGCTTTAGGAGGCACTACAAGGCCTGTCTGCTTGCCAGGCTTTTGAGGGGGTGCGTCTTTTAAGGGGTGGAGAGAGGGGTTTCAGGATTATTATTTTATTTTTATTTTTATTGTAAATGTTTTTAATCTATTCTTGTAAGCCACCTTGAACAACAAGGAAAGGTGGGATAAAATTTTAAAATAAATAAAATGAACTTTCACCAAATAAACCTAAGCATCAGTAAAAGTTCTATGGTGGAAAGATGTGAACTTGACCTAGTAAGACGGATAAGTTCAAGTTATTTTAAAGAAAGAAAGAAAGAAAGAAAGAAAGAAAGAAAGAAAGAAAGAAAGAAAGAAAGAAAGAAAGAAAGAAAGAAAGAAAGAAAGAAAGAAAGAAAGAAAGAAAGAAAGAAAGAAAGAAAGAAAGAAAGAATATGCATTTTAACATTTGCTTTAGCATTACTCCATCTACTGGAACTGTGCTAAACTGTGTTCCTGCCATTTATTTCTAAGTCATAACAAAAATTAGCTTTCTTAAACTACTAATGCATGATCATTAAGTGAAAACATAAGAGCCTTATGTACAGAACCTAGGTTCCCATCAGTATGTGGTAAAGACAACCCTACCGAAGATCAATGTGAGAATTGGATGGATAAGAAACAGAGGGAGGGGTTGTGCCTGCAGGAGGGATAGAAGAGAAAGAATGGGAAACTAGGTGAATGAACAGCCACGCTAACTATACTTCTAATTAGCTATACAAAATCAAGGAAATAGCCCTGCTGGTGGGCAGCTTAAATGCAAACTCAGCTCTATAGCTAGATAAACATAGGGAAGTTGTTAGTGTGCAAAAAGAATGTTTTTAGACAGAAATCTGACAAAGATCTGTCCCTTGACTCTTAGCTAATGGGCATGCAGCCCATAATAGTTGCTGAAATGGTTGAGGGTGCCCAAAGCTACTCCCCCCGAATGACTGAATTCCTATCCAATACGAAGCCTTTTAGCAGCTTGCTTAATTTTATCACCAAACATAAGGAAGCCTCAGATGTTTCTGCACAGTCAACCTCATCTAGCCCAGTGTCATTGCTCTGTGCATGTGCACTCACTCTGCAGCACTTTTCAGCTTCTTTTGTTCATATGCATTTTTTTCTCCCTTCTGTGTTAGCCATGTGTACACTGCACATTGATTTATTTATTGACTTTATTTATACTCCACTTTTCTCCCCAATGAGGACCCAAAACAGCTTACATCATTCTGCTCTCCTCCATTTTATTCTCACAAAAACCTTGAAAGGTAGGTTGGGCTGAAAGTGTATGACTGGCCCAGTGTCACCCAGTGAGCTTCCATGGCAGAGTGGTGATTTGAACTGGGGTCTTCCAAATTCTAGTCTTTGATAATACACACCACCCCTCCCAAGGCCATCTTGATATGGTGATAGTGCATACATTTGTAGCAAGGGTTTTTTTTCCATTTTTTGTCAGAGCTCAGGAGCATGCACTTTGCTTCCTTGAGTGACAAGGAAAAGTGGTATTGAAATCTAGTAAATAATTAAATAAATCTGTAAAACACCAAAAACAAAAAATGTAGTCATACAAACAATCATACCATTTTTTGCAAGGTTTTAATAAATAGATGTGTAATACAGAGGCAGGGGGAAACATACCAAGTAACTCAAGGAATTGAAAGCTGTGGGAAGCTGTGCATTAATTTTCAAAATTCTCTTGGTTAAACTAGAACGAAGGAATGGGATTCTGGAGATTCAGGAATAGAGATGGAAGAAAATCTGCTCATCCGTTGTAAATTTGGGTGCCATTAAAAAGTGACAAATTGAATTATGGCAAGAGGTGCCAAGTGGACTTCCTATTTCAGGCACCAAAAGATTTGTGCCAGATCTGTGATGTCATGGAATTAAACAGGTGATGAGCATAGAAGCTGCCTTATACTGAATCTGACCATTGGTCCATCAGATTCAGTATTGTCTACTCAGACTGGCAGCAGCTCCCCAAGGTCTTAGGTGGAGGTCACTCACATCACCTGTTACCTGATCCTTAACTACAGATGTCAGGAATTGAACCCAGGACCTTCTGCATGCTGAGCAGATGCTCTACTAGTGAGACATGGCTCCTCTTCAATGCAAAATATCCTTGAAAAACTAGGTTCAAGTTATTTTAAGTGCTTCTGAATTTCTCCCTGCAGAATAGAAAATAAATTGTCCATTATGTTTTATGTAAAACTTCTAACTATAATGTGTTCTCTCTCTCTCTCTCTCTCTCTTTCTCTCTGTATTTATCAATATAACCAGAATGCTTTTTGAGGCTGGATTGCAATAAGTGTGCACATGAATTAAATTCCCATTAAAAAAAATAACCATGCAGAAGTCACTAAAGTGTGAGTAAATACTATATGACACTGTCTGAACAATTACAATGGGAAACAAATGCTATTGCACTTGATTCCATTCAGCTATTCAGAACTGAAGCTGATAGGATGTGATTCCTTACCATAGCTGAATTGCAAAAGAGCTTCAATTATCACAAGCACTGAGAGCCATCACCAAAGAGCCTGTCATTTCCTGAAGTCAAGTATTGCTGGCGTGAGCAAGGGAAATGGATGCCGCTACATTATCCATCACAGGAACATGAAATTGATCTAGAAAAGGATGGACTTGATTCCCAAAGCTTGTTTAGCAACCACATAAGAAGGATTCTCCCACTTTAATTGTAGTCACTACCTTTCCTGGAGAAAGCAGAGTATGGAATCTTTTTAAATAATCGCCAACAATGAATGTCAGTTTTAACTGGCCCGTTTCTAAACATTACTTTAAAAAAAGGCAGAGGGAAGCATTTAAATTTTTGAAATATGAAGGACCAGGGTCCAAGTGGTTATTTATCTGTTTGTTAATATGGCTTTCTTCTAGGACACACCCTCAGCCAGAAGGCTCCAAAGCCAGTTTACAAATCCTTACCATATCAAGGTAACACAGAAATAATTAAAATGCCAACATTCATATATAACCAGCTCTTCTTTTGTTTTTTTAAAAAGGTACTGGTATTCATATATATGGTTGCACTGATTACCATCAATTGCCCCTCAGGACTTGTGAGAGCCCTCCCCCCCAAATGCACGTATTCAGTACCAGTGAGTACTGCCACACGCACAAAAAAGCCCTGAATATAATTAATTCAAAACTAGCAGCTGTGGTGACATCATAAAAAATAGCTGCAGCAGTTTAGCTAAAACAGTAATAATCAATAAACACACAGCAGTAATTTAAGAATGTCTATAAAATCACAGCACTTTGGGGCGATAGTAAAAGACAGGCCCAAACACTCAATGACTCATTAAAACCCCAGGATTTTTTTTTTTTAAAAAAAACACTCTCTGAAGCTTGGTGTTCAAAACCCAACAAGTGCAGTGCTCTCCAAATAGCTTTGGGGAGAGTATTCTTTGACTAAGTCAGCATTACAGAGAAAGCCCCATATTTTGCAGCCATCAATCATTCTATGATAGTGGACTTTCATAAGATGATCCAAGTAACTGGACGGATTTGTATTGAACTGGGCCATTTCCCCACATCTTAAAAATTGTGCGACACTCATGGAACACTGGTGGCTTCATTGCGTGATTTCTGATGTCATGGCACCATGAAAACGGAATCATCACTGCCTGACGTCAGAATTTGCGTCATGAAGCTGCGAGCGTTCCATGAGTGTTGCACAATTTTTAAGATGTGCAGAAATGGCCCAGGTGATCTTTCAAGAACCCTGGCCTGAAACATGGTCTGACACAAAATCACACCAGAAACCCTTCTCCTGATCTCTGTTTTAATGGAATCAATAATCTACATAGCTGTAGGTAAAATAAAACTCAAAGTACATCAAAGGTGAGTCATCATTGGCTATATGATGTTAATATTCAGACTACTCAAGGCAAAGTGCTATTGTTCAGAACTCACATGCCTTTCTTGCGTCTGCCATTCTGAACACCTTTCATCCTTAGCAGCAAATTACATTATTGTTTCAGATACTTAGAATGGTTCTTCAGATTGAAAGGCTGAGGTTTTTCTGCAGAATCCCAGAATGGCTTTTTAGATGAAGCTCCTCATACTGTGACTCTTGGAGATATTTTGTTTATAGCGCATCTCTTGTTTATAAGGAAATTGGTCCTCCCCATCCCATTCCTTTCTGGAATGAGAATATGGGATGCAACACAATCCTGGAAGTAACACAATTCTACCATTTTACCATGCTTATTCATGTGCCAATCTCCTAAGAAAAAGAAACAGAGCCTGAACAGACATGATGAACACTGTAGATCCCGTCTTCATTTGTAAAAGGCAAATTCAAGGACTCACATCTCCAATTCTGATCAGGTCCACATGAGGAGGAAATTAGGATAAAATCCTTCAATTCCCTGAGCCACGATTCCTAATTGAAACTATGGGGACCTGTGATGTTAAATTCATCTTTTTAAACTTTAAAATTATAACAGCATAGGCAGTCCTGTGGGACTGTGAAATTTGAAGGAATCACATCATCTCTGCATGGCCCTGATCCAATTCTGGGCATACACACATAATCTGCCTCTTATAGATGAAGGGGGTATCCATGATCTTCATTGTGTCTGTGCCTTTAGAGGATACAGTGCAAAATTGACTTGTCTTCCATTCTGACTTATAACATTGTTACTTCTTGGAATTAAGTGCGGATGCCTGAAAACATAATAGAAAAGAGTCTAGTAGCACCTTTAAGACTAACCAACTATACTGTAGCATAAATTTTCAAGAATCACAGTTCTCTTCGTCAGATGCATCTGACAAAGAGAACTGTGATTCTCGAAAGCTTATGCTGCATAGTAGCTGCTGTGCAGGGTTACAGCCTGGTTATATTTTGGCAAATAAGCTACATTTGAAACATGTACGGCAGCTTGCAACACGGTTTATGGATATTTGATGGTTGCCCCTTCTTTGCACCTATGCAGTCACAGGTTTTTTTTATTTTAAAAAGGTAAAAATATAGAGCATGTGAAGTCAATGAAATTTTACTGAAATCCTGCACTGAAATCCACAGGACTCCTGTATTTTAAGCATTATACAGAAGAATAAGTTTTGTAAGGTACAACTTTATAGGATCTTAAAGGAACATGGATGCATGTAGGAGAGAACAGAACTGTGCCTGTTTGCCCCATTCCTACAAAAATTTGAGTTCATATGGTCACAAAAGCTTGTGGGTATACCACGTCATGTTCATAGCCTTTGTTGGTATGCCTGGGAATCACAGCAAATGTAGGATGCAACAGTGTGGACAGAATGTACATATGTGGACATGTAGTTACATGGACTTTTCTACAGGTTAAACCGGAATAAAAAATAAAGGCTTAGCCCTACATGTGTTCACTCTCCCTAGTGAAAATACCCATTCAGGGCATTTTTACCAAATTAGACTCCTTCCAGTTTTGGTCCTCAGCTGGAAGTGGGAAAAAAACTTTTTAAGATGACTAGTGAGCAGGGAATATTTGCAGTGGAGAATCAGTGGGAAGGATTAAATGCTCCCTCCTTCTCTTTGATGCTTTGCCAGAAATACCGCCCCATATTATCATTATGATAGGAACATATAGTTAGGATTGCAATTTTGCCTTGTAACGTTTGTTCTGCCTTGAGCTTAGCCAAATGATAAGAGCTTCCTTCTCAACAGTGCACTGAGACTGTGTGCTGAATAAGGAAAGATCAACACGGCTGGTGGAAGGCAAGCATTCTGATTAGGCATGGTTGAGATGGGCACGAACAGCAATACGAACAAAAAAAAGCCACAAACAGCCCAATCTGCTGTTCGCAAACAAGCTATTCGTGAGGCCCGATTCTGAACGAACAGGTGGTCATTGCAAGCCTCGTTCATTGCTGTTTGTTGCTGTCCGTCAAGCCAGTCTGGTACCTGCAATCAATTCCCTTGGCAACTTAGGCAGGGATTGTCTGAACTCTGCCTGAACTCCTGCTGTTTCCCTGGAAACCCCAATCTAAGCCCAATTTAGCTTGATAGGCAGGTCTTCCTTTCAAGTGTGGAGCTCCAAATTTGTTACAAGGGAGCAAAGACTAGGGGGGGAGGGGGGCTCCCAGCTCTGGCTTAGTTTGCAGACAGTGAAGAGGGAGAGAGTTGCTGTTGGCATTTTGATAGAGACAGTGCATTGGAGCTTGAATTTTCTTTTATTTATTATTGGTACCTTTCCTGGTGCCTGCTCAGGTAAAGTTTCTGGGAGTGGTGTGGTAGGGATCTACCCCTTCAATTTCCAGGGCTGCTGCCAGCCTCTGGGGCCAAGCTATTATTTATTATTGGTACATTTCCTAGTGCCTGCTCAGGCCAGGTTTCTGGGAGTGGTGCAGTAGGAATCTTGACTTAGATGATGGCTGGAGGAGAGCCTGCTGGCCCCCACAAATAGCCAACCATGAACATGTTCATGAACAGGGTCATGTTCGTGTTTGTTCCTGAGTCCCTGTTTGTGGATGGCAATGAACAACGAACATCATGTTCATTTTTTCCC
This sequence comes from Eublepharis macularius, assembly GCF_028583425.1. Lineage (NCBI taxonomy): Eukaryota > Metazoa > Chordata > Lepidosauria > Squamata > Eublepharidae > Eublepharis > Eublepharis macularius. The sequence goes on from NC_072792.1 coordinate 125,733,232, forward strand.
CTCTTCGTGCCCATCTCTAGGTTGAACTAGTTTGAATAAGCGGAGAAGCTGGTCTGACATTCTGCCCACTCTTCAGGAAGACAACAAAATGGGGGCATTTTCAGGCTTTCCTTTTTCTATCTCTGCTTTCTCTTTACTCCCCAAATACTGTAAAAATACCTATCAAGTTATGAGAAGATATCAGGGAAAAGCATGAAATCTCCTGGAAGGACTTGAAATCTTACAAGGTAACAATTTAGTTGTCTTCTTGAGCTTTGTCAAGTTTCTTGATCAACTACAAGTTTTTGTCTTTTAACATTCTTTTGAAAATAACTGCTGAATGTTCAGAGGGTTGATCATATATGGTGAAAAACAGGGCTCATTTTGAGGGGGAATGCGTCAGAACACCATTCTGGAAGCTCCTTCCTCCTTCGGCCCTGCAGGTTCTGCAGAGGATGCTTAGCTGCTTTGAGTTCATTCTGCTTTTTTCCCATTCCTCTGTAGAGAGAGAGTGAGAGAGCGAGCTGGGGCCCAGCAGGGCTCTGCAGAGGAGGGTAAGCCACTTTGAGTTCATTCTGCTTTTCTCGTGAGAGAGAGAGAGAGAGAGAATAAGCAGAGCAGCTAGGGGTCACCTTTGCAGAGGAGGCTTTAACTGCTTTAAATGAGTTCATTCTTTTTTCATTCGTGTGTGTGTGTGTGTGTGTGTGTGTGTGTGTGTGTGTGAGAGAGAGAGAGAGAGAGAGAGAGAGAGAGAGTAAGCAGAACTGCTGGGGGGGTCACCTTTGCAGAGGAGGCTTTAGCTGCTTTAAGTGAGTTCATTCTTTTTTCATTCGTGTGTGTGTGTGTGTGTGTGAGAGAGAGAGAGAGAGAGAGAGAGAGTGTAAGCAGAACTGCTGGGGGGGTCACCTTTGCAGAGGAGGCTTTAGCTGCTTTAAGTGAGTTCATTATACTTTTTTCTTTCGTGAGTGAGAGAAAGTGAGAGAGAGCAAGTGTAAGCAGAGTTGCTGGGGTCGCCTTTGCAGAGGAGGCTTTAGCTGCTTTGAGTTCATTCTGCTTTCCATTTCATTCAGGGGTTTCTGTGTATGTGTGTTTCTTTGAGTTCATTCTGCTTTCTCTTCATGGGGTGGTGAGGCTGTGTGTGTGTGTGTGTGTGTGTGTGTGTGTATTGCTTTCATTCTTTTGTTGACTGGAGCTGACATTGTTATGTTTCCCACAGCTTTTGAAAGCAGATCGGTTCTGTGTTAGTTAAATATATCAGTTATGGTTATTTGTGTTACTTAATCGTTAATTATAGAGTTGATGATTTTATAAAAAAACCATTTAACATCTTGACTATTTTCTTTATGCTTTTAAAGCAATTTTTCTCCAGGTAGGCTTGCCAGCTCTGAGTTGGGAAATACCTGGAGATTTTTGGGGTGGAGTCTGAGGGGTAGATGTTGCCTTCTAACACACTTCCAGTGATATCAGGGGGTGTGGCATATGCAAATCAGTTATGCCAATGACACACTTCTGGTGATGTCAAGGGGCATGGCATATGCTAATGAGTTATGCTAATAAGTTCCTGCAGCTCTTTTTCTAAGAAATGACCCCTGGTGAAAATATTTTGAAGGAAGTAAGCAAAGGTCTGATCATATTGTTTACAGAAATTGTGAGGCTTCACTTGAAGTGTATCAAGTGGGGAGTACTTAAAAGCACCACAGCTGCTAGAACAACATCTCTAAGGTGGGTCTCTGTCTATGAATAGGTTAAGAGGAAGTATGACCATGTAGCTGTGATATTCATGGAGCATTGGTACCATTCAGAACTAAGTTTATATGGAAATAGGAAGAGATTTGCCAGTAACTTATGGGTGGAGGGGGTTCCTAGTTGCAGCTGTGCCTTGGTGCTTTTCCACTCACTTGACCACCAAGGGAGCCAGTCTGGTGTAGTGGTTCAGAGTGGTAGGACTCTAATCTGGAGGACTGGATTTGATTCCCTACTCCTCCGCTTGAAGCCAGGTGGATGATCTTGAGTCTGTCACAGCTCTCTTAGAGCTCTCTCAGCCCCACCCACCTCACAGGGTGATTGTCATGAGGATAATAATGACACACTTTGTACACCACTCTGAGTGTGGCATTAAGTTGTCTTGAAGGGTGGCATATAAGCACAAGGTTATCGTTATCGTTATCGTTATCGTTATCGTTATCGTTATCGTTATCGTTATCGTTATCGTTATCGTTATCGTTATCGTTATCGTTATCGTTATCGTTATCGTTATCGTTATCGTTATCGTTATCGTTATCGTTATCGTTATCGTTATCGTTATCGTTATCGTTATCGTTTCTGCTGTTGCTGTTCTGCCCACTCTCTGCTTCATTCTGTCCTCCCTAGCTCTCCTGCCCCAAGAATTGCTGCCTCAGTAATATAGGGGGGGGACAGCAGTGACTGTCCCTGCCTCTTCATTGTACCTTGCCTGCCTGCAGTTTCACTGCCTTGGTGGTAGAGGTGGTAGCAGTGATGGATCCTATGATATTTGCTTTCTCAGTCCCCAGCTTCAGCATCTTGGCTGCAGTAGTAGGGATAGCAAGCCATCACCCCTCCCCCACTGCATGTTCTCTGCATGGAGCTGGAGGGGAACAGAGGACTTTACAGTGCCCACCTCCTTCTCTTCTTCCCCTGTCCACCTGCCTACTGTGATAGTCACGACACAGATTTGTATTTTCCCCCCTCTCCCCTTTGAATGGTCTAGGTTTCTGGAAACCTAGGCGTTCCTATAGGTTTGTAGAAATATTTCCCTTCTTTATAGAAGTCCCTAATCTTGGCAACAGCATAAACCAACAATTTAAATCCCCTGCTGCATCTCCTTCCAGAAAATCCATTGGCTGGAATGAGGATGCAGCAATGGGATTGGACACTCCTAACTCCCCCTCCCTTCCCTGATCCCCCCTCCTCCCCTTTGTATTCACTCACTCCTCCCCACACCTCCCAACCTGTAAATTAGGTGGGAATCTCTGCAGACACTTCGCTGGCTGCTTGCATTGGATTGCATTGCATTGCAAACAGCCAGCAAAGTTCTGAAGCAAATTCAAGATTCCTGCCTTTTTTACAAGATGGGAGGTGTTAGGAGGAGGTTGTAGTGAGTCACTCACTCCTTCTCCCCTCACTCTTAAGAAAGCATGGGAAGCTTGATTTCCCTTCAGAACTTTGCCAGCTGTTTGCAAAGGCAAACAGCCAGCAAAGGGCTGCTGCCAGCTGCCCCAAAGCTTTCCAAAGTGACACGAATTGCTTCAGAAAGCTTTGCTTCAGTATTTCCAAATCTTTCCGAATCAGGCCCAATTGGTTTTTTTTTTCCGAATTGAGAACCCTAATAGCACATCCCCAGTTTGATGTAGTGGTTAAGAATGGTGGGACTATAATCTGGAGAACCAGGTTTGATTCCCCACTCCTCTGCCTGAAGCCAGCTGAGTGACCTTGGGTCAGTCACAGCTTCTCAGAGCTCTCTCAGTCCCACCCATCTCACAGGGTGATTGTTGTTAGAATAATAATAACATACTTTGTAAACCACTCTGAATGGGTGTCAAGGTATCCTGAAGGGTGGTATATAAATCGAATGTTATTACTATTATTATTGTTACTGTTACTATTATCTGGCAGTAAAACAGGAGAGTCGAGAATTTGACAAAAAGCAAGAAGGTAGCCTGAGAACTGCATCTGGGGGACAAACAAAGAAATGACATTTAACAGAAGGAAGAAAGACCCATATTCTTATCTGACTAGCTTTCCCATATGTTGCCCCCATAGGAATTTCTTTTCTTGTACACTAAAAGTTGTGTATTTCAACAAGGAAAACATTCGTGGAACTTAAAACAAAGTGTTATATCTTGTCATAACCATTTTATATCTTACTACATCTGGAATACATTCCTTTTTCCCCCCAGTGAGGACACAACTTTGCTATTTCTACCATTAACTAAGCAATCAGCAAAGTTCAGATCCTAGCCTGACAGCCAGCTGTGCATATGTTTAATTTTACAAAAAAAGTGTAACCCCTATGGAATTCAGCTTTGAAAATAACATCCTCCATGCAAGAAAGAAACCCTATGGGGTAAATCTATAAACAGGAGAATGAATCAGCTGGTGTATGAACATTTTGACAGCAAATAGCTTGATGCCCTACAACTTATTTCCTTTTTATTAGTGTGTGGGAGAGATCTGGAGTATTATGCATTTTGTAAATGCAGTGAATAGAGGCTTTAACCAGGCTTAACTGCTTCATAATTAATTCCTATGAGAACATGATCAAGCCTTCCCCAGAAGTAGAGAAATGAAGAAGCAGTAATATTTGGCCAGGCAATGAGAATTAAAAAGGCCTTTTGCAGTGGTGCCTTGGGTGGCTAAGGCCACAGAATAAGTGAGCTGTTTGTCCACTAAATATTGATAAAAAGATTTTCCCAGGTTTCTCTGTTGGGAAAATGATAAATGTGACATAAGAAGAAAGCTTAAGTTGTCAGTTAAATGGGAAAAATGCACACTAGAGTAAAGCAATTTGGACCACCCAGTCTGCAGTGTAGCTGCTTAAGCCTGAGGGCTGCCTTTTTCCTCCCCGCAGGAAGAAGAGCTGACAGACAACTTCCCAGCCAATCTGGGGATTAGAGCCAGGGCCCAGCACCAGGTTCTGCGGTTTGGCAGATACCTTTTATTATTATTATTTACATTTGGGGCCTGCTGTCTATCAGTCTGGAGGGCTAAAGCAGGGTTAGACCCAGCCCCTGTAGGCTTCTGGCCTATCTAGGCTTTTCTCCTCTCCCCATTGTTTTGATACAGCAAAGGCCTTCCTGTAATCCTCAGGGGTGGCTTGAAGCCACCTGAGCAGTGGATTGCTTCACACATTACTGCTACTGGCCTAGCAGGGGTCTACATTCCCAGGGTAGATGCTCCCCGTCTAGGCTTCTCCCCTAGGGTTACCAGGTCCAGCTTGGGAAATTTCTGGAGATTTGGGGGGTGGGGCCTGGAGAAGGTGGGGTTTAGGGAGGGGAGGGGCCTCAGAATGGTATAATGCCATAGAGCCCACCCTTCAAAGCAGCCATTTTCTCCAGAAGAACTCTGTCACCAGGAGATCTGTTGTAATTGCAGGAGAGCTCCAGCTCCCACCCCCACCCCATTTGCTGTTCCAGAAGCAACAGCAAAGGCTTTGATGGAGGCCACAGGGGTGATTTGTAGCCCTCTGAGAGTTGAGTTGCTTCACACATTATTGGTACTGGCATAGCAGGGGTATACATTACCAAGGTGGTTGCTGGTAACTCCCCCATCTGTTTTTTTTCCTACTCAACTGTGCTGTCTTTTTTGGCCTAAAGAACAGCTATTAGGCTTTCTCACTCATGTCACCTGATGGCATATTGTGTTATTGCATCAGCTTTAGCAATAACAAGGTTTTTGTGCAAAGAAAGAGAGGGACAGAAGGGGAGAGCAGAAGTTAACCATTTGATTGGCAGTGTGGGGGAATCTGGTGAATAGCATTTAATTTACAACAAATAGAACACAAATTGATATTAAAGGATAATCATCACAGTTATTAGGTGTCAGGCTTTGTGGGTTGCTGTAACAACATGGTGGAATACCACCAAAGAAAGTCATCCAAAAACCACCCCAAAGGAAGGGGGAGTATGTATGTGCCCTACTACCAAGAGACCCCTGAGGCAAGAGGAGGCATCAGGGACCCAGTGGCACATTTAGATACCTAGGAAAGGTCAGGGGTTGGAAGAAGAGTCTAGGTGGGGAATCCTCTGGGGAGAGTGCAGAAACCTGCAAAGCTGTCACGCAGGGCACAGAAGTCTAAGTTGTTATCTGACCTTTCTGACAGATCAACACAACTGATGGCTGGTAGCCGATCTGAGCTAGTCTGTTGCAATCCGGTCCTGTTGCAGTGGCAGTTAGGTCCCTGGAGAAATATTTGACGTAGGCCACCAGGGACATAGTATAAAGGGGGTAGTATGTCAATGGTTAACCCTCTTCAGGGCACTGGAGTAGAAGGATGAGGTAGACCTTATCAGGGAAACCAGTGAAGTGAGATATTGGAAGGTTTACTGCACCTGAGCTATTTGGCTGGCAGGATGTCCAATTTATGCTAAGGTTCCAGCCCATGGGCAACCTGGGTGAATATTTCTCCCTCTTTTCATTATACATTACGTATATGTGTGCTTAATTCAGGGGGCCTGTTCCAAGAAATGTACAATTTAGGCATGAATGCAAGGGTGACTGCCTTCATGCCTTTATGCTACTCCAGGCTGCAGAGAGTGGGCCTTAGGCATTGGGAGAGGTGGCTGGGCCCCCAGCTGTGAGCTGATAACTTGGCCATTACCTCATGTGGCTGGAGGTACTTAGCCAAATTTTGGGGTCATACCCTAAATGTATAGACTCTTCGTCTTGTTAGAAGGTTTCAAGTTTGGTTCATACCTGCAATGATGGCTGGTGAGTTCTGGCTTCTTTGCCATCTTTCTCACATTACCGGATGGAAGGCTTATAGTTCATTGGGCATGGCTGGCCTCCTCTATGGGAGCTCCAGCAGTTGGTGGGGCACTGAACCTTGTCTCCAAGATTGTGGTGGCTAGAAGTTGAGTTTCAGGCTCCTCTGCTGCCTCAGGGCCCAGTAGTTTCTAGGCTTATTTACAGGGGCACTGGTGGCCGGAGCAGTGGCCTGTTGACTGGTCAGAAGGGGGTCTCATCACAGACCTTATATGCCTGGAATTTTCCAATCCTTGTGGCAATTTGATTGTGGGGGAGGGAACTAAATAACCATTCAGTCCTCTTCAAGTGTGACAATCAGGCAGTGGTGCATGTACCCAATCCTCTTTCATCTAAGTCACATAGAATTATGAGACTGGTCTGGGCGTTTATGCTCCAAGGCCCTATTTCACCCACAGATGGAATGGTCTCGGCAGTTAGCCCCTCAGGTGCCCTTGGAGCTATGGCTGCTTGGAAGGCAGTGGGTGATTGGTAATCCAGGCAATCATTGCACCAGCACACAGTTAACCTATGACCGAGTGGTCAACAGTTCACTGGGCTGGGGCAGTAGGCGGGTCTGCAGCGATATGGATGATCTGGAGGAGCACCTCCACAGTTCTGTGTTGAGTGAAGAGACAAGGGCTTAGCTACAACTTCATTGGCAGCCAACAGGCAGTTTTAGCTTCACCAGTAAAGCTCCTGGTTAGGTGGAAGCCTGTGCAACTTCTGGGGTCAGACGATGTTAAGTGTTGGCAAGGGAGTTAAGGGGCTCGGAGAGATGACAGAAAGCCCATTTTCCCATCTGTGACAATGGGCTAGGTCAATGTGGGTTTGAGTGTGCCGCTCCAGCCTTGAGGTGGTGCTGTTTCGCACAGTCGCTCTAACTGCCTTTCTTGGAGCCCCAAGGGTAAGTGCATTGATGGCCTAATCTCTTAAGGAAGGGTCTGGTTGAGTCCCAAGGCTCAAGACTCTAACTAATGTGGGTTATAGTTATACTCCATTCAAGTACTCTAAAACTGACCATAGACAGTAAGGGAGGTGATTCAGCTAGGCCCCTGTGCTGACCAGGAGTTAAATCCGGTGATCTCTCTCTGGTGGTATGGGAGGTCTGGAGGGCTTAGGCAGGGGTGCTGTTCTGCTGCAGTGATGGTATACTTTTGCCGAGTACCAGTTTGGGATGGTACTGTGGGTGCTGTCCAGTTGGTCCGGTGGACGGCAATTCTGCACCCATTATTTTAGCCATGGGTTACCCTTGCGGGCACAAAACAATGGAGGAACCCACTCAGAACAGTAACAGTGAAAGTGAAACCACAATAGTAGGGAACAACAAAACCAAGAAGGCAATAAATACAAAAATCAAATATACAAATATTAAATACGGTTGTAATAACTCAATCAACTCATTTAAGAGACTGAGGAATATGGATTTGAAGAAAGGGATTTTATATACCACTTCTGTGCCTTTCAGTATTCTGTGCCTTTCAGCATTACATGCCTTGCATCTTTTCTATGCTCAGGAGCCATTGTAGTATTTGTAATGCAACATGCAAGAATATGACACTTGAAACAAGAAGACCAAAGAAGAATGTGCGTTAAAACTTATTAACACTCTATAAGAACTGAGGACTAAACAATATACTACTTGTAGAGATGCACCTGTAGCAATGTCATACAAATGTTATATTACCCTATAGGATTCTAATAGGAATCAATACAAGAGAGCTTTTTGTAAAAACTGATTAATGTAGCAAACTAGGTCAGCCACTTTTAGTATCATCTCTCTCAAGGCTGCAAAAGGGAGAAGGTGCAGAAGTTGGGGGAACATTCCTTTCTGCCCACGGATCTCAGCTATCTGAAAGCCTCAAGGTTGCCAAGATGAGACTTCATGGTGCCGTCGAAGGTAACATTGGCAAAAGGGAGGTGGGCAAGAGGAGGCAGAAGGTGTCCTTCCGAGAGGAACAGGCACAAGGACAAGATAAGGAACTGCAAATCTTGGAAATTCCCCGATTAAGTAGCTGACCTAGACTTCCGTCTTCCAATCAAACTAACCCTAGACACCTGTGTCAAGACTGTGAGCCAATAAGATAACAAATATTAGAATATTGTAATATTATTATAATTAACCTGAGGGTATTAATTGCCTTGCACTTCTATTGTAGCTCTGATGAGCTTTGGACACAAGGAGACCATCTACTCCTGTGTAAAATTGCTCCTCCATTGTTTAATTAAACAATCTATTTTGCTTCAATTCAACAGGACTCCAAAAGTGTCTTTTTCATTGTGATTGGCTAAGAGAGAGAAAGAGATACCACAAAGGCACAACGTTTGTGCATAACAAGACCAGCACATTACAAAAAGCAGGAAAGGTCCAATTCGCTATTCAGAGCAAGATCTTAAAGTGGACTCAATAACCATCCGAACCCCATCATTGGGTATGGATGTATATTGGGCACATGTCCCGTATCTGACATAGAATTGCAGAAGCCCCTTTAGTAGATCATTTCACTGCTTGCAGCCACCAGGAGGCTGATCAATTTACAGGTTTGTTTTCTGGTCAGGATCTTCCTGCACAATCTCTACAGACTACTTTATTTAGAAAAGAGGCACAATGGATTTTTCATTAAAGTCACTAAAACCAACTCGTCTGAATAGTGAATTGAACCTTTCCTGCCTTTTGTAATGTGCTGGTCTCTTAAATGTATGTACTTTTGCTGCTTATATGCCTGCTATTGTCTATATGAGAACCTTTATTTACATTCTATGTATTGGCTATGACTGTCTATAACTGGTGGGCTCTTTAAACGCCCTGAGGATTGCTTTAATGAGGCTAGGGATTTATTCCCGCCCTATGTTTAATTGTTGCACTTGAAGACACCGGTATTAATTGCATTGTTTACTACCTAGATGGTGCTTATTATTGAGTTGTTGGTTATCATTAATTTTGTACTTGATTATGACTCTTAAACGGTACGGGTAAGCTGTTTATATGACTTTTTACCAATAATGAGATATGATAAGGTCTTTTTAAAGATATTTATTGCATGCATTGTTTTATAGTGAGGTGGAGGCATTTCACCCCAAGGAGGTTGTTCGCAATGAAACAGCAGAACAAGCCGGAGCTGCATGTGGGGCGCTGTGGCTCTGCTGTATGCATCCCCTTCTACATCGGCTCCACCTGCAACGACACTATTGATTTATTATTATATGGACTTTACATTGATTATTAGACTTGTCATTGGATTCCTTGTACTTACCTGGTGATTGAGTTTTGTGATACAGCACTTTTGTACATGGTACTTTGTTGTTTATTGATTTGACTGTTTGTTCATTATCTTCATTGAGTTATTACAACTGTATTTAATGTGTGTATATTTGATTTTTGTATTTATTGCTCTCTTGGTTTTGTTGTTCCCTACTCTTGGGTGTTACCCTTGCGGCAGTTATCTGGCATTGAGTCTGGTCAGCTGCAGACTGATCCCGTGTGTACCACATGGCAGTGTGAGAAAGCTTTACTGACTATGTTTTCTCTTTAAGGACTGTGTCCTGCCTTGGGAGGCTGAGGATCCTTATCTGTGGATACAGCATGGTTATAGTGGCCCATTAAACCAAGAGGATGCCGGTTGGGTTCCAGTTGGGCTTAGTTAATGGGCCAATGTGAGTGGCAGGTCTGATGGGGATTGTGATGGCTGGGCGGCTGCCACTGTTTTAAGAGGAGGTGCAGTCTTCCACCTCACATTTGGTCATTCACCTGGGGGTAATGATCTTGGCTTCCCAAGGGCAGGGCCCTTCCATTACAGGCCCACACAGACTTGCAGGCATAGGCAAGGTGGCCTGGTATGCTGGAAGGGAGGTGCCGTCCTCTGCATCACATTCTGGTCAGTCACTTGGGTAGTAATGATCTTGGCTTCCCAAGGGCATGGTCCTGTCTTTACAGGTTCACCCAGACTTGCAACACACAGGCAAGTAGTGGCCTGATGGCTCGAGGGGAGGTGTGGTCCTCCACCTCATGTTGGGCATTTACCACTTGGTAATGGCGCTGGCTCACTGGGCATTGCCCCTTCTGTAACAGATTCACATAGACTTGCAATGCACAGGCAAGTAGTGGCCTGACGGCTTGAGGGGAGGTGCGGTCCTCTGCCTCACATTGGTCATTCACCTGGGCAGTAATGAACTTGGTTCCAGTCTTTGCAGGTGCATGCAGACTTGCAGTGATAGGCAAGTGGTGGCCTGGTGTCCTGATCCAAAGGCCAATAGAGCTCTATTTAAGCATTAGAGGGTAGGCTAGGGATTTATCTGTCCCAATTGCAAATAAGGGCCAAATTTGTTGACCTCTACAGAGGGGATGGAGTCCACCTTTTGGTGAAGGGCAATGATATTTTCTTAGAAGAATTGCAGCAAGGGCTCTGATTGGCAATAGGCCACCTGTGGGGCATGTGGGCCTAAGCAGAGGCTTGGCCCTAGCAGTGGCAGGATTAGGAGAGGGAGAAATGAATTGGCCGGTGAGCACCCTTGGCACATCCCCATTTGGGGGGGGGAATTGGGGTCTGTCAGGATCATTAGTACTGTTTGACAGCTGCCAGCTGAGAGGGCAGACTGTTGTGTGTACAAGTAAGGCCATCCTGCTTTATGACAAGGTGTTATAGGCTTGCAGGGGGGAACCATTTGCCTGGCCGGCTGTGTCTCAACCATGTGCTTGGATGGCTCATGCCCAGGGCAGTGGGGCTTGCCAACAGGTCAGGGCAGAGGTCTAGGATGACCCCAGGGCCTCACCTGTACCACTAGTTAGGCCCTTGCCATGTATATATGTTGAATGATATGTAGTTGCCAAATAAATATGGTCCATTAGTTCTCAACACTTGTGTCTGTCTCTTCTTTCTGTCTGGGGTTGCAATTTATGGTTCACACAAAATGCACATGATGAACCATAGCAGAGAGGATTAACTTTCTTAGAAATACAGGTACAACATAAATGAAGAAATAAGTAGAAAAGGCAAAATGCTGAATCATTCTCAAGACAGTTTAAATAAAGAATACTTATTAGTTGAACTTTTTGCATAGTCCAAAATACAAGTATGTGTTGTTTTAATCTAAAAGAAAATAACTTTCTTGTTAAGTGCATATTAGTGGTACAATCATATATGTACTGTAACCCCACCGAAGGCCAGGAGTAAATTGAATCATTCAGCCATCCAAAGAGTTGAAAAACTCAGCATATAAAAATATAGTTTCAGATCAGGTAGCCCCAAACTGCCTCTTCCTTTTGCATCTTATAATATCTTATATTTATCATGTGTTTTCTTCACTTGCCACACAAATTTTGATAGATCCTTCTGCCATTGTTGAAATGACGTCTCAGATGTCAGTATTGTCTGAAACAAAAATAACATTCTGGGTAAAACATTCATCTTAATTACAGATACTGCTCTCCCAGTCGGAATGAAGAGACAGACACAGGTGTTGGATCTAAGGGCCACTTTTATTAATTAACCTCAACAACAACATTAACCATAACTGCAGCTAGGGTAAAGCAGTACAGGCCAAGCCACGGGGTCCTACCTAGACCTCTGCCTTGACCTGCCTGGGTGAGCCCCGAAGCCCCAGGTGCGAGCCCTCCATGTGGATGGCTAGGAGACCCGGCCAGCCAGGCAAATAGGTTCCCCTCTTTCAAGCTCCTAAGCCTCAGCTGTACAGCAGTGAGGTAAGGACTTGCACGTGGGGTTCCGCCAAGCAGTCTGCCCACACGCGCGGGCAGCCGTCACAAGCAGTACCAGCCGCTCCTAGCAGACCCTTCTTCCCTACCAATAGGGAAACACCAAGGGTGCTCACCGGCCCGCTATTTCTAACCAAACTCCATCCCGCCAGTGACATCACTAACAAGCACCACCACCTGCCAATATCCATCAACCAAGTCTAGGTGCAAGGCAGGTGAAAAACCCCTCATCCCATGTCCAATTGGGGATAAGAGGAAAAAATTCCTACCTGGCTGTGTAAACAGCAGTAGGCTAATCCTGCACCAAAAACAGGGTGAGGAGGGTGGGCCGAGCATTAAGCAAGACTGAAACTGGGTGAGCGGAGCCACCTAAACGAGGCTGCTGGCTCCGCCCACCCAGTTAATCCTCGGATGCCCGGGACGGCTGGTCTGCCCTTCCTCCATCTGGGAGGGCAACACACGGCCACCTCCCTAAGCAGCTATGCTGCAGGAGGCTTGGCCGAATTGCTCTCCCAGTCGGAATGAAGAGACAGACACAGGTGTTGGATCTAAGGGCCACTTTTATTAATTAACCTCAACGACAACATTAACCATAACTGCAGCTAGGGTAAAGCGGTACAGGCCAAGCCATGGGGTCCTACCTAGACCTCCGCCTTGACTTGCCTGGGCGAGCCCCGAAGGCCCGGGTGCAAGCCCTCCATGTGGATGGCTAGGAGACCCGGCCGGCCAGGCAAATTGGTTCCCCCCTTTCAAGCTCCTAAGCTTCAGCCATACAGCAGTGAGGTAAGGACTTGCACGTGGGGTTCCCCCAAGCAGTCTGCCCACGCGTGCTGGCAGCTGTCCCAAGCTGTACCAGCCGCTCCTAGCAGACCCTTCTTCCCTACCAATAGGGAAACAACAAGGGTGCTCACCGGCCCGCTATTTCTAACTAAACTCCATCCTGCCAATGCAAGAGCCAAGCCTCTGCTTAGGCCCGAGCGCCCCACTAATGGCCTAGAGCCAACCTAAGACCCAGCTGCAAGTCATTGAGGAATATCTCATTGCCAGATATCGACAGGTGTACCCCATCGCCCCGATAGAAGTCAGCAAATTTGGCCCTAATCCTAGGGTGTGGTAAATACATCCCCAAACCCTCGCCCAGGGCTTTCTGAATGGCCCTGTTGGCCTTCATGTGAGCCCACTCAATAGCCTGGTGGTTTCCCGCTTCACTCCAAACCCTCCGAGGCAACATGGCGGACCATATGACCAGCACTCCAGGCCAATGCTGGAGTATCTCTTGCAAATCCCATTTCACTTGCAGAGAGAGAGCCCTACCATGAATAAACTCCAGGTCATTCCCACCCAAATGAATGACTAATATATGGAGTGCAGGGCCCCGCTGCTCCTTAAACAAGAGTGGCAACAAACCGGGCCAACGAAGGCCATGACGAACTTACCACTCCACCGTTGCCCATTCAGACAGACCAAGCTGGGACCCAACTTGCGTTGTCCTAGCTTGATGAGCAGCCCAAAACACAATACTGTGCCCGCAGATCAAAATCCGACGTTTCTCCACGCAGGACACAACACCTAAGAAAACATCATTAGTAAAATCCTTAAAAATGGGTGAGAGGGCGAACATAGGAATGGTAGGCAGATGACCTCCATCTGCCAACACCCTGAATAGCCTGCACCGAATACCCCATGGCCGCTGCCGTAGAGGCAGCCCCAATCCTGAAGGAATGGGTGCCGAATTTGACGCCCGCCAACCCCAATTTGACCAGTGCCTTCTCAGTCACTGCCCGAAACTGGTAGCACATCAAAGGTGAACCATCCTCGTGCTGAAACAAAACCCCGCAGGTGTCACCCCGCACTTGTAGGTACTTACAAAGGGCCCTAACTGGACACAAACCCGGGTCCGCACAGGTCCCGAGGTTAACAACCACCCCTTTCTGTTTTTGGTCAGTCTTGGACCTACGAATCGTGAGGGAAACCCCACCATCCCTCAACTTTACATCCTGGGCCATCAAGGCCCGGCCGGATGTATCTGTCTTTGACTGGACCACCAGTTCACTAACTCGCAGTGCACCAAAAAATGCTACCAAAGCCACAGCATGAAAGAACTTAGCCTCAAAACTGGAGGTGCAAATGTCACCCCAGGCCTTGATAAGCCCCTTCAGGAGTGTAGGAGAGATAGGCTCCCTAGGGTCAGCACAGACCACAGCCTCTCATGACCAGCCCTCTAGCATTTTGCTAACCCAGAAGTTTCCCGTGGCCTCAGAAAACCCCCGTGCCTTGCTTATAAATGCCAAAGCTGCCAACTGGCCCCAAATAGACTTAACTGCTAACCCCCGACCCTTCTGGTGCACACAAAATTGCAACAAGTGCTCCACAGGAATGGGCCACAGCTGATGCAAGCCCACATCCCTTCTGAACCCACTAAATTGGCCTACCGCTCTGTCATAGGCACGCTGAGTACTGAGAGCCAACACCAGCCTTACGGCCCTGGACACCTCGGTCTCCCAAGCTGCCATAACTCCAAGGGCATCTGAGCTGGCACCGTGTTGACCTCTGGGGCAAGCTGCCAAAACTGCTCCATCTGTTGGCGAGACAAAGCGTCTGCCACACCATTACTCATCCCGGGAACATGCTTGGCCTTAAATAAAATGTTCCACCGGAGACACAACAACATAAAGGCTCTAACAAGCCTCATGACCCGGCAAGATTTTGAAGTCAAGGAATTGACTATGTGTACCACCACCAGGTTGTCACCCCAGAAGTGGACAACATTGTTAGCCAATTCCCTTCCCCACTGGTGAACAGCCACCAGAATGGGAAAAAACTCCAAAAAGTTCCGATCCTTGTCCAACCCACAAGCATGGCAATCAGGTGGCCACTGATCTGCGCACCAATGCCTTCGGAAATAAATACCAAAGCCCAAAGAGCCAGAAGCATCAGATGTAATCTGCAGCTTGGCCTCGAGCAGCAGGTCATCCCTCCAAAAGGTAACCCCATTAAAATCCCTGAGGAAATCGGACCAGAAGTCCAAATCCTCGCGCATCCCCCTGGTAACCTTAAGGTGGTGATGGGGGCCCCGGAGCGATGACATGGCATCACAAAACCTCCGTAAAAAGGCCCTACCCAGGGGAATTGCTTTGCAGGCAAAATTCAGGTGACCCACTAGCTGCTGCAGCTCTAGAAGTGACACCTTTCGCTTAGACTTGAACTCCAGGAGCCTGCTTTTAAGGTCAACGACCTTCTCGGGGGGGAGTCTAAAACACTGCTTGACCGTATCGAGCTCAATGCCCCAAAACATCAACACCTGAGAGGGCCCCTCAGTTTTCTCGTGCGCCAAAGGAACGCCCAGCTCATCAGCTAAATGGGTAAATATGTTCAGCAGGCAAGCACACTGCCCTGACCCCGCCATCCCAATGAACAAAAACTCATCTAAATAATGCATGGAGTCGCGAGAATGTGCCCTGCGCTGTAATTCCCATTCTAAAAATAAGCTGAATCGTTCAAATGCCGCACAAGAAATTGAGCAGCCCATGGGAAGAGCCCGGTCCATGTAAAACTTCCCCTTGAATGAAAACTCCAAGAGCTCAAAGTCATCGGGATGGACAGGGAGCAGACGAAATGCAAACTTAATGTCACATTTCGCCAATTCTGCCCCCTGTCCACAGCAATGTACCACCTTAACAGCCTGGTCAAACGATGTATACCTAACCGAGCATAAATGCTCTGGAATAGCATCATTCACTGACTCTCCTTTGGGAAAGGAAAGGTGGTGAATCAGGCGGAACTCGCCTGCAGCCTTCTTGGGCACTACGCCCAATGAGGAAACCCAGAGATTAGGAACCGGGGGTGAGTCAAAAGGGTCCAAAACCCGGCCCTCGGAGTACTCCTTGGCTATCTTACATCTAACCACCTCCTCCATACCCTGGACGGAATGTAAATTATTAGACATAAACGGGGATCGTGGTCCCTGAACTGGGATCCTAAAACCCAA
This sequence comes from Eublepharis macularius, assembly GCF_028583425.1. Classification (NCBI taxonomy): domain Eukaryota; kingdom Metazoa; phylum Chordata; class Lepidosauria; order Squamata; family Eublepharidae; genus Eublepharis; species Eublepharis macularius. The sequence continues at coordinate 125,749,389 of NC_072792.1, forward strand.
ACTAAAACCTTGAAAAAGAGAGAGGGCATCCTGCCTCCTAGGGTAATTCTGCAGCAGCTGCTCAAGGACCTTCAGCCTTAACGGGCTGGGACCCTTTACCAGAAGGCTGCTGGCTGCCAGCACCCCCGCCTCCGGGCCTCCTACCCCCACTGCCATGTCTAAGTTTGGGGCAGGCATTGTATGCATGGTACCTGGCACACGAAAGGCACTCATGCCAGAACCTACAGGGCTTTCGGCCGCACTGTCCCTTAAATGCAAACTCCCAGCAAAGCAGCTGGGGTTGAACCCGCTGCCCCTCTGTGGAGCGGGTAGTGCCAGTTGAAGAGGCCGGAGCAGAATGCTGTACAATATGGCCACTGACAGAATGGTCACCCACACTAGGCTTCGCTGGAGACATCACCTGCAGCCAAAGCTGCTGGTGAATACAATCCCAAGGAAAGTTAAGGTTAAGGGCAGCTTTCATCCTGAACTCCTCGTCGTACTGCATCCAAGCAGCACCCGAAAAGCCAGTATAGCCCTTATAAATAATGTTTAGGTACTGTAGCAAGGACACAGCCCTATGAGGCTGTGCCCTGACCAACGCCCCTGCATATATCAAGAAACCTGGCAACCAATTAGCCCAGGTCCTGTCAACACGATGTCGCTTAAGATGCTCCTTATCCCTATCATCCAGGTCATCTTTATCCTTCTTTTCCAATTCATGAAAAAGAAGGGTAAACACATCGACATATTCTCCCTTGAGAATCTTGTCACGAGTGGTCTGAGTCAAGTGGTCACCAAGGGGCAGCGCTGAGTCCCCAAAGGGGAGGGCACTAAAAGGCGCCTGCCCATAAGCTAGGGCTGAGTAGGGGTAGCAACCCCAAAGTCCACCCATACAACTAGGCCACATTCCAACCTGCCCCTGTCCCCACGGGCCATCAACACCCACCCATGGGGGCTGAGATGGCACCACCTGCTGAACCCCAGCCAACCCCACAGCCTGAGGCTGCCATGGTTGCTGACCAAGAACCATCCAAGCAGAGGGAAACTGCTGAGCGACCCCAAGGGCAGCCCCTGGAGTGCCCTGTGTAGAAGGATGTCCAAAGGGCCCCCATGGCCATGAAGATCCAGGTTGAGGTGTAGGTTCCTTACCCACAGGCTCCATGGGATCCACCGCTACTGCCACAGGCACAGGGTCCAGGACCGCCTGTTGCTCAAGGTCCACTTCCGGTTCCACCTCTGCATGTGTTGCTGCTGACTGAGCACCACTGGAACTACCCAACGCAGAACCTGCAACATCTTCCAAAACAGAGAGACGTCTAAGAATTTCCCTATTCGTAGTGTCCCTGGAAGCCCCTCTAATGGGCCGAGCTCTTCCTTTACCAGTCACACCTTTACTTCGCTCCAGAGCTGCCAGGCGCTCTAAAATATCCTGCTGGTTAATCTGCTCCCCCTCCTCTTCAGAAGAGCTGAGCGCAGGAGCAGGATGCTTGGCAGGTGCCCATTTGGCAGGCTGCTTGCCCTTAGGAGGGCCACTACCCTTTTTAGGGGGCATAATGCTAACCAAAAATCTCACACAAAAACTACTGCCCCAAGGAGGTTGCTAAATCAACTGTTAATTCACTACCCCAAACCTGGAGCCCCCCAAAATGGCTGCCACCTCAAAAGCAACAAAATGGCTGCCGCTGAAACCAACAGGGTGAGGCGGAGCTCAACCCTGCACTATAGGAACAAACCAGGGCTCCTAGCCACCACACAAGGCGGACCACTAAGGACCCCCAGGGCCACAATGTGGGAGGGTGAAATTATAGGGAATATGCTGGTCCCTTAAAGTCACCACCCACCCAGGGACAGATGTACACACCCATTACCACACAGCAACCAGCAGGTAACGGTGGGGGGGGGGGAAGGGTGCAATTACAACGAAGGATCTTCACCTAAAGCCCCCCCAGTATCAAAGATAGGGCCTGGCCAAAGTATAACAGCAGTGGCCATGCAGCAAAGCCACAGCCGCACCCCCCCAGGAACGCCATCCCACTTAGCAGGGAAGCAGCTGAGCCCTATACAACTGGGCCGAGAAGGCTGCAGCCCGTACGCGGCCACCCCAGCGGGGCGCGGGACACCACCACTGGCGCCCAAAAGGACATGCTGCTGAGCCCGCAGCCCGCTGCACAGTCGAGCATGGCCTCCCCAATCCGCAGCAGAATTCCTCGCCGCCGCCGCCGCCGCCCCGCAGCCAAAAAGGCCCACTGCTGCCGCTGCCACCGCCAAAAGGCCCACCACCAAGTCTGCCGCCACCGGAAGGCCCGTCGCCGCCCCAGCCGCTGCCGAAAGGCCCACCGTCACAGACGCCGCCGGCCACCCCATTCAATGCTCAGGAGGAGAAAAAACGCGTCCTCTCCTTCCGAGCGTTAAGCAAGACTGAAACTGGGTGAGCGGAGCCACGTAAATGAGGCTGCTGGCTCCACCCACCCAGTTAATCCCCAGATGCCCGGGAAGGCTGGTCTGCCCTTCCTCCATCCAGGAGGGCAACACACGGCCACCTCCCTAAGCAACTGTGCTGCAGGAGCCTTGGTTGAATTCTCCCCAACAAAGACAATTGTAGTTTTCCCCATCTTGATCATTCTTTTAAAAATTTCTTTCCATGTCTTATCATAATTATTATGAAATGGGATACAATTCATATTTGACAATGTGATTCCCAAGTATTTTACTTTCTTTTCAACCTTAAAATCTGCTTTTTCCATCAAGACCATTTGTTCTTATAGTTTTGTTTTTTTTAAAAAAACCTTTTCTGTTTATTAATTTTAAAACCAGCTAGTGCACCATTTTTTTAAATTTACACATCAGATAATCAACTCCTTTTAGTTAATCCTCTAAAATTAAGACAGAAATCATCTGCAAATGCTCATAATTTTCTTTTTTAATCCATATGCCCCCAATCTTTTCATTCTGTCTTATATTTCTGTTTAAAATTTTAAGAACCAAAACAAACAAGAGGGAACAAAGGGCATCCTTGACTCTCACATGGCTTTGTTAAATCTCCATCGACAATTATTTTGACAATGTAAGGTATACATCAATTTTACCCATTTTATAAAATTCTCTCCAAAATTCATATTCTGTAAGAGCTTAAATATCAAAGCCCAGTTCAGTTTGTCAGATGCTTTCTCTGCATCTAAAAAAAATCAAAGCAGCTTGTTTTTCAATATGTTTTTCAAAACATTCCAAGTATTGAGTATGGTTCTGACATTATCCTCCAACTGTATCCTTGGTAAAAATCCCCATTGGTCTTTATAAATAAATTCTTGCAAAATTAAGTCCTTCCACTAAAATTGTAATAAAAATCTTATAGTCGTTATTCAGTAATGAAATTGGTCTATAATTTTTTTGTTGAAGTCAAATCTTGTCCTTCTTTGGGTATTAAAGTCATATTGGCCTCTTTACAGTGATTTGATTATATGAATCCTATTTTAAGTAAAAAATTTTCTGTTTATGTTTTATCCATTTTCCCTCAATTCTATTGACTATGTTTTATGAGTATTTATGGTTAACAATTCTAAGAACTGCCGGATTGTATGTATGTATGTATGTATGTATGAATGTATGTATGTATGTATGTATGTATGATTTAATTTAATGTATACCCTGCCTTTCTTCCTTCTGGGGACCCAAAGCTGTTATAAAAGGAGACACAGTTCCACAGATATGAGGGACTGAGGGAACAAATGGCTGTGTATGTGACAGTCAATAGGAGCATAAGGAACAAAAATTCTGAGCTGTAAAAATCACAGGAAAAATAGTTTTCAAGCCTTATTTCTGACTCTCCAGATCAGAGATGCTGGTCTGGACTGATTGCTAGTCACAGAAACCACTCTTCTGAACATTCGATGATATTTATTTTGCATGCTTTCAACTGTGCCACCGCATTACAGCAACATGCAAGTGCTTCTCATTTTTTGTGGTTTATTTTTCCAAATCCCCTTCCCCTTTTTTCCCTTTGCACCTTTACACACAGAAAGGAAAGGGGTTCTGGCAGTATTTCTGTATGCCATGGGATGGGAAGGGAGGGGGGTCTTTCCTCCCTGAAAAACAGCAAAAGATCATGTTATGCGAATGAGGGTAAAAGGGACCTCAACAACAACAAAGTAAACATAAAGCAGGTTGGCTGTTCATGGGCGCCAGCAGGCTCTCCTCCAGCCATCATCCAAGTCAAGATCCCTATTGCACCATTCCCAGAAACCTGACCTGAGCAGGCACCAGGAAAGGTACCAATAATAAATAATCGCTTGGCCCCAGAGCCTGGCAACAGCCCTGGAACTTGAAGGGGTAGATCCCTATCCCACCACACACAAAGAAAATTCAAGCGCCAATGCACTCTCTCTATCAAAATGCCAACAGCAACTCTCTCCCTCTCCACTGTCTGCAAACTAAGCCAGAGCTGGGAGCCCCCCCTCCCCCCTGGTCTTTGCTCCCTTGTAACAAATTTGGAGTTCCACACTTGAAAGGAAGACCTGCCTATCATGCAAAATTGGGCTTAGATCGGGGTTTCCAAGGCAACAGCAGAGGTTCAGACAGAGTTCAGACAATCCCTGCCTAAGTTGCCAAGGGAATTGATTGCAGGTGCCAGACTGTCTGGCTTGATGAACAGCAACGAACAGCAACGAACGAGGCTTGCAATGACCACCTGTTTGTTTAGAATGAGGCCTCATGAACAGCTTGTTCTCAAAGAGCAGATTGGGGTGTTCGTGGCTTTTTTTTTGTTCGTATTGCTTTTCGTGCCCATCTCTACTCAGGACTATGTGTCTCATTGCTTCGGGGAAATAACATTTTGTTGTCATTAATCCTATATTACACTCCTTCTGTACCAGAGGGCTCACAGTTACCTATCAGTAGCATCGCGAAGCACACTACTCCCCTTGCGGATTACTGCTTTTTTCTCCCTTCTGCCATGCATAAAAAAGACTACGACATGCCTCTGTATGTCACTAGAATACAGTGTAAGTACTTCTGTCCTCCTGTGCAGATATAATTGGATAGAATGTCCTCTTCACAGGTAGCATACTCTATAATCCATTACTCCATGGAGAGGAATATGGGTTAGCCAGTGTTTTTATTCTCAACATGATGGCAAGGCAGAGGAACATCAGTCATTCCATCCCCACTGAAGTGACATTGCAAGCATTAGAGTAGTGAAGTACTTTACTGCTGAAGTTCCTGTGACAGTATATTACTGGTGTTTGAAAGATAAGTGCAAACATTCACAGTTCCGTTGAATCATAAAATCATAGAATATGAAAGGGAATAAAGGACTGTTGAGTCCGAGGCCCTCCTATAAAACAGGAACACCCATAAACGAGCCACATACAGGTCAACTTAAACCACTGGAATTATCGTTTGTCACAATTGGACTGCAGGTGCATTGCATATGTAATGCCAGCAGAGCTAACAGCTCCAAGAAACTCAAGCACACACATACCAAACCATACTTTCCTGAAACAGGATAAAGCAGTTCACTTTCTATCCTTTCAAATGGTAAAATTCTTTCACAAATCAAAATGTGGATCAGCAAGACAATGAGCTTGAATGAAACCACATCCAAAGCATCATCCTGAGATGATGTTACTGGATGAAAATGTATACTAACTAGCATTATGTTCTTATAACAGTTGGTGACAGTTTACTCCCTAATCTGCAGGGAATTATGTTCACAGTCCTTTCCAATAGAAACAAATTTAGGACTTCCAGGAATAGACCTTAATGTACCGATGTTATTTCACCAAGACATTCTTCCAAAGATATAACAGTAGAAGATTTACTTCTCTGCATTCTTAATATCTGTTATCAGAGTCCATAATATCTTTTTTTTAATTGTGAAAGCAAATGTTCCAATGCCTTGCAGCACAAAAAACAGCTTTATTGTAACAAGACTGTATACACACATTAGCAGAAAACAAATCAGTAAGAAAACAGATTTCACCTTTAAGCAACTACCAAATTGTCTAAATAGACAACTGTCACAAGGGGAAAAATACTTTTGGCAAAGATTAAAGCGCTTCAGAAACACGCTGATAAGAAAAGCACGGCTGTTCTGATGGGATGATATTGACACTGGACTGGAAGAGCGAAGTGGAGACCTATTAAGATTCTATTTGCATCACAAAAGCTGGTTTCACCACATAGTCTCTTGCATTAATATGCCCCATACATTCCATGAAAGCTGGTACAGTGTCACTGCCAGAAGTACTTCGATGTTGGTCACAATTGATGTAATAAAGCTTTTATAATGTTTGGGTCGCTATTTTTGTGTGCAAAATTAAGCATCTTTTTTTAACATAAGAATTGCTTGTTTCCTTATTTCCAAGTCAAGGGTCATATTAAGAAAGATAATTTTCCCTCTTGCAGTGGTTTATAACAGGATGTTGCATTAGCTTAGCATCATTTATGTGACATGATTCACTGCCTATAAGATATTTTGGCTTTGCTTGAGGGTGGGGAGAGGGTAAGTCTTGAAGTTGTGGCTTTATCAGATTATAAAATCACAGCAGTGTGATGTCTGTCCTGTCTTCCTAACATAACACTTGATACTATGTTGAAGTGACACATGGGGGTGGTGGGGGGAAGGGTAATGTCATTTTGTTTGAGATTTCTGGCATCTTTATCTTGCTCTGTTCCCAGATCTCAAGCTCTGCTAGCTCATTGTAGTAATAAAATGGACTGCACTAGATACTCTGCTTCCAAAATGGGTTGTAATCTTACAGCAGAGCTACACCCTTACACTTTCTTCAGAGTACGCCTGATTGAATAGACCTGAGTAGGATTCTGAGCTAAATATTTATTCTCTTTCACCAAACAATTTTATTATTTAAATTAAGGTAGGTAGCTGTGTCAGTCTGTCTGTAGCAGTGGGAAAAAAACAATAGTCCAGTAGCACCTATAAGACTAACAAAATTAGTGGCAGGGTATGAGCTTGCATGAGCCACAGCTCACTTCTTCAGATACAGCTAGAATGTGAGTCCATCTGTCCTTATATCTTGTAGAGTGGAGTGATTACAGAAGCCAAATGATAATAGCCTGTGAATGACAAAGGCAGGTGTGATTGAATAGGGTGGGGTATACAAAGGGGTAGTGGGTGTGGAGAAATTAACACCGGTAACAAGATAGGAAACCTTTGTCTCGATTCAGTCCAGGTAGATGCATTGTCTTGAGCTTCATTATCAGTTGCAATTCAGCAGTCTCTCTTTCTAATCTCCCTTTGAAATTCCTCTGCAGGATAACTGCTACTTCTAGGTCAGCAACTGAGTGTCCTGGAACGTTAAAATGTTGCCTCACTGGTTTTTGAATGTTTTGGTTCCTGATGTCAGACTTATGTCCATTAATTCTTTGTCAAAGGGATTGGCCAGTTTGTCCAGTGTAGAGAGTGGAGGGGCATTGTTGACATGTGGTGGTGTAAATCACACTAGAGGATGAGCAAGAGTATGAACCCGAGATAGTATGGCTGATGTTGTTGGGTCCACTAATGATGTTACTCAGATTGATATGAAAGCAAAGTTGGTATCTTGGTTTGTTGTACATCTTGGTTCCAGAGTCTGTGTTAGTGTTAAGTAGTTTATCATTGTGGGAGAGTTGTTGTTTCAGGTTATCAGGCTTTTATTGTAAGCAAGAAATGGTCACCCCCCCCCCCATCGTGGGCTGGTCCAGTAGCATGGTCAGAATCCAGTCCAGAATCCAAATACCAAGGCCAGGCAGCCCAAAGATCAGTTATCAGCAAGGTTTGAGGGCTAAGCAAAGGCAGCGTTGAGGCAGGGTCCAAAGGTCACAAGAGCACGACATGGTTCAATGGAGTGGTCACAGCAATAGCAGGATTCTGACATGTTGCTTCCACGCCTCCTGGTCTTCTGTGGCTGGGTTTTATAGTGAGATTGGGCTTGCAGCCAGCTGCTTCGGAGCTATCCTGTGGTCACTTCTCATCACTCTCCACAAGCAGCTGGCATCGACCCAGCAGGTGTGCGCTTTGCCACCTGTCCTGCAGCTCCACATGTTGCCTTTGTCTGCAGCACTCTCTGGGTGAAGCTGGAGGTTTGGGTATCCTTGACTGCACTTCACCAGTGGTGTTGGAACTGGAGGGTGTCGGTGCCTCTGGTTCGGCTCCTGGCTGAGGACTTTGGTCAACTGGTGGCTGAGCTTCATCAGTGGCATTGGGGCTACAGGGTGTTGGTGCTTCTGGCTCAGCTGCCAGCTGTGGATGCTGATCAGCCAGCAACTGTTCTTCCTGATCCCTGGACTCTACTGAGTCAGGGCTGGCTACATGAGCCTTCTCTCCTCCTAAGGAGTCCTCACTATCATTGAGCCCCATGACACCCCCGTGCCTGTGTAAGGAAAGTATCACAATCCAGCATAGGTTGTAGGTCATTAATAATGTGTTGGACTGGCTTGAGTCATGGGCTGTAGGTGACCACCAATGGGCTTGTCTTGTAGCAAGCTGTCCCTGGTTGTCATTCTGGCCTTTCCAATCATCTTTCTCAGTATGTCAGGGGGATACTGTAATTGTAGAAATGTCTGTTGCAGATCCTTCAAGTGACTATCTCTGTCTGAGTGGTTGGAACAGATGTGGCTATAGCATAGGGCTTGGCTATACACAATGGATTGCTTGATGTGGCTGGGGTGGCAAGTAGAACTGTTGGTTTCCGGTATAATGTGGTACTTATGTGTGCCTCATCTATTCATTCCATGGTGTCCAGGAAGTTTATTTCTTGTGTAGTGTGATTCATAGTTAGATTGATGGTGGGGTGGAAGTTGTGGAAAGCCTAGTGAAATCTCTTGAGGGCTTCTTTTCTGTGGGTCCAGACAATAAAGGTGTCATCAATAAATCTCAAGTAAAAGAGAGGTGCCAATGGGTAGGTGTTCAGAAAATGCTGTTCTAGGTCCACCATGAAAATGCTGGCATACTGAGGAGCCATGCAGGTGCCCATGGCATTGCCACTGATCTGGAGGTATATGTTCTCACCAAACCTGAAGTAGTTATGGGTGGGAACAAATATGCAAAGTTCAGTGGCAAGATCTGCTGTGTTCTTATCTGGGATGATGATTCTAATGGCTTGTAGTCCACCCTGATGCAGGATGTTGGTGTACAACAACTCAGCATCCTTGTTGGCTAGAATGCTGTTTTCTGGGAGATGGTTGATGGACTGCAGTTTCCCCAGGAAAATTCTTTAAATTGTTTGTCTGTTCTATTAATCTAGTTGTGGAAACAGTGGATACAACTTCTATGCTTAACAAAATAAAATCCCTATTTGTTTAGAAATGCTATCAGGAAGATTCAAGATGAAACTGGTACAATAAACAACAGAATGCTTATCTTATGCTTTTTTCCTGGCCTTGGTCCATTTTTGTCTTTATATGAAAAAATAGCCACTGTCTGGGTGTGTGTACTACTGAACTGATGCTGCAAAACTGGTATTGTATTTGAAATCAGGAGTTCTAGCATGTGCCATAAATGACACTTCTGAAAAATGCCTTCTGAAACTTTAAAAAGTTGCCTCCATTTTTTTGAGACACAGTTATGTATGTTGTGCTTTTCAGCCTTTGTTATTGGAAGTTTTGATTTGGGGCATAACAGGCATAACTAAGCTAAACTAAAAATTAAAATTAATATACTCGTGAATTAGTGTTGTTGTTAACTGAGTCCAGAACCTATAAAAAGGTATCCATTACTGGGCCTTAGTAGAGTAGCATCAATTGCAACAAAAACATGATGAGTATCTGGATGAGTATTTGGCTGGTGTGAGAGTGAGAAAAAAATAACAAACTTACACTTAGCTTAGGTTTAAAAAAGAAATAAGCATTCTTTATTATATGAACGCTATATTATAATATGAAAGCGGAGAGATAGATTTCTGTCTACCTATATAGTCTAAGGATGGGCCTGGATGGCAGGACAAGTCCTGCATCCATGGTACAAGTTGGAGAGAAAAAGATATAGTGAGACAAAGGAGACAAGAGAAGGATGTCAAGAGGAGGAAGTCCTGAAATTAGCAATCTACATGTGCACTGACCTCTCTCTTTCTTTCTGGCTTGTCCCCCTCTGAAATCTCAGGAAAGGGATACTGTTAAGTTCTCTTCTTTTAACGGTTGTCAACATCCAGGTGGGGCCTGGAGATCCACCAGAATTTCAAATGATTTCCAGACAACAGAAATCAGTTCCCCTGGAGAAAATGGCTACTTTGGAAAATGGACTCTACAGAATTATGTCAGACTGTGGCTTGCCAAAAGTTGCAACTTAGCCAACCTCTTGCAATAAGACAAAAGTCCATTGATTTCAAAAGGCTTTACTAAAGATTGTCAACAAATGGAGTACACATTCCAAGATACATTGATCTTAGCTGATCTGTAGCATTGTTATGAATGCCGAGCAAAAGAATAGGTACAGAATATGCAGTTTCCCTCAGGCCCCAGCCTCCCCCTTAGTTCTCAAAACTAACGGCCCGAGGGTGATAAAAGGAAAGTTTCTCAAGGGCAGCAGGAAGACGAAGGCATGCAGACGATAACAGTCTCTCTCCCTCCTCCAGGCTCCCAGAAGCAGTCTCCCCACCTGCAAGAAGCACACCTGACACACTGACAAAGTTAAAATGGAGTCTCTTTGGCTTAAACACAATCAGAACCTGACACATTATACCAGCTAATCCACCTCCCCTTCCAAATCCCACTCCCAGATCTCCAAGAATTTCCCAACTCAGAATTAGCAAATCTACCATGAGTCACTTCAGAGCCACATCCAAGTAACTAATCTGTGAATAGGCAGGTGTTGTCTTGGAACTGATGGTACCACCTATATAGCAAATGAACCAATTATAACAAATAAATGCTGCTTTTTTCAATGCCACCAAGGACACCATCCTGGAAAGGTTTACACTAATATAAAATTGCAGTTTGTGCTTCAGATTAATAACTTAGCCATTGCAAATGTGCAGTTATATCCGGGTGTGTAGATGGCTTCTCTAACATATACACATTTAATCCAAACTGAAGCAAAAAGAAAAAAATCAATAGAATTTGGAAATATACTATCTCAAAATAATTGCACAAATTTTCTGCATTTACAGCAAACTCTGAAATAGGCTGTGTTATTGAGTCTCATACTCTGAGTCTATTTATATTTGCAGGAGTATAACAAGTACTGTCCTTTGTAGATTCCAGGAAGATTACATATTTTACTGTTACTGTTTAAGAAAACCTTTCATAAATGTAGAAATCTAAGTCATAAAAGAAAAAGATTGAATCTTAGCCTTCTCCCTGATGTGCTGGCTTTCCCCATGTATCTTTCTTTAAAAAGTGATTATATTTTAATACCAACAGTTTGAACGGGTGTTTTCCAGAAAAGGACTCTGATCAAAGTGGTAAACCCAGAGATAACTTGTAAACAAACATATAATGTAACTTAGCCACCATCAAGAACTGATAAGAGCATTTATAGGGGTCATGGGATACTTTAGAAGATTTATCCTGGACTTCAGAATAATTATTGTTCCTTTATGTGAGCAAATGAAGAAAACATACATGGACTCAGTATCTTGGACCCCAGAATGCCAAAAGGCATTTGATCACATTAAATCTGTTTTGACTACAGAGCCAGTGTTGAGGACAGCTAATTTCACAAAACCCTTTACCCTATTTACTGATGCATCAAATATTGGTATTGGGGCCATGTTGAGTCAGTGTGGAGAGGATGGACAATACTCCATCCTGTACCTCAGTGGAAAACCAGTGGAAAGGGAACAATTTCTCACTGTTATCAAAAGAGACTGTTCAGTATCATGTGAGCCATAGATAAATTGAAATCCTACCTATGTGGGAGAATATTTCCACTATGCACAGATCACTCACCTTTACACTGGTTAAACCAGATAAAAAGCACAAACAGCAAGTTGATTCGATGGAGTCTACAACTCTAAGATTATAACTTTGCCATTGTACACATCAGAGGTAAAGAGAATGTCATCACTGATGCACTCTCTAGGAACACCTAAAAGTTTAGAGTTTTGATTACTCACATTGCATATATACACCGTAAAAGGTTAAATGATATTATTTTAGGTGTAAGTTTTAAAAATGTATAACTTTTGGTGTTATATGATATTGTTTATTCACATACTTCACTCATTGCTTCAGAGAGGCTTGAGAGAATACACTTCTTTTAACAGGCAAAAATAGTATCCTTGAAGCTTATTTTCACGTATTTTTGGTTCTTAACAGTGAGAGGTGTTTTACTTAGCAATTTAGTTACAGCAACAATATTTCTTCAGAAAGTTTCCTATGACAGTTCAGGTTTCCTAGTGTTAATCTAAAACTATTTTCCCTTCACAACAAACCCAGGGTCCTCCTCAGAGCCAAACTCCCTTTGAAACTGGACCTGATTTAATCTTCTTCTCAGAAGATATAACCCCTTTCTTTTTGGCTTGGAAGCGAGTCTCAACTCATTATCCAATCACTCTCGCCAAAACACGCTAGCAGTTCTGTGGTGTTTATGTAAAGTGTACTTCAGCTTATGCTGACCCTTAGACTGAATTCTTAGCTAGAATTCTTCCTCGGGACAGTAATACTACAGTTAAAGCAAAGGAGTCTTCTCTCTTCACTCTAAAAGTGAACCTGTCTGACTTTTCTTGTCAGACTCCCTGACTCCAAATCCTGTCAAAAACCAATTAACAACCTTCAGACTGGTTCTAACTGACTAATCAGAGAACAGGGAGCAGCCTGGCACTCAAGCTAGAGAATAGTTAACCCTTCCCCTCCCAGCTCTCTGATTTTGCTGCACTTTGGAAACTTGCTTTTAAATGCAGTCCATCACAAACCCGGGGTCCTAAACAACATTTGGGACAAGATCATACCCTGCAAAACACCTTACACCAGTGGCCACTTGGAGAATCATTTTTCTCCAATGGCAACTCTCTGAGAACATCCCGTGGCGAATGAGGAAAACCATGCTAAGGTCATTCCTGGAAACCCTAGTGAGGCTAGGCAGTTGATAAGGATCAAATGATCAACTGCATCAAAAGTGGTTGACTGAGTTAACAATATCATCAGCGCCAAACCACTTGACAGTTGATTCAGGACAGAAAAAAGGGAATACTTCTTCATAAAACTAGTAATTAACTTGTTGAATTTACTGCCGCAGGATATTGAGACTGTCATTAACTTAAAAGGGAATTTCATTGCTTCATAGAAAATAAATCCTTCAATGGCTATTAGCCATGATGACTAAATAGAATCCTTATGATTGGAGGCAGTAACCTTCTGAATATCTGCAGGGGAAAGCTTTTGCCTCTGTGCCCTGTTTGTAGGCCTTCCATGGATATCTGATTGCCCTGAAACTGGATGCTGGTCTATAAAGATCATTGATAGATCCAGCCGAGCTGCCCTTATGTTCTTAAACTTGTTATGAAAGAGATTACTTGCACCACTTAGAGCTAATAAAAAATAAAGGGATGCTGTATGTGTAATAATTTAGGGAATGTGAAATCTACCTTTAAAACCCTTTTTCCTGCTGTATGAATTGAACCCTTTTGAAGGTTTTATAATACATTGATGCTGGTACTAGTATCCTTTTACTCAGTGCTAAGAACTTCTAATGAAGGACAGACTTCTGTAGCATTGGGTCAACTCCCCTAAATCAGTTGTCCTTGTGTTTTATTAAAGTTCCACTTCAGTTTAACATTGTACATTTGGATTTTTGGAATGCCTGAAATATTTCACTTTACCATCCTTTGCATTATTTTCTCATTTATGATTTTTGTTATACTTTGATAATATGTTTTTACTCAATAAATTGTTTAAGATTAACTTTAAGATCATGTTGCAACCTAATTAAAAGAGATTTTATGCTGCACGAGGTCTGCCTGAGTTGTTTTGTTAAAACCTTCTAATTTTGGCAACATGTGCAACATCACAAATGCAGGATTATTATCACAGCAGAGTCAAGCAGAGCTACATGACAAAAATTGTATTTCTAATTTCAGGGAAAAGTCAGCCATATTTTCATTTTCTGTAATACCCATTTAAGGAGATTCTGGCATAAAATCCCTTTATAGTGGTTGGAGTGTTGGCTCAGCTTTCTATTTCTGCCTTTCCAATAATTGTGCCTTCTTATTAGATGTTTAAATATTAGCTATGAGTCTCATCACATTTGTTTTCTGTCAGACATTTCTTGCCTACTCTTTCAGTCAAATTAAGCATGACTTTTATCCAAGGTCAGCAGTCTCATAGGCATAATCATTAGCAAACAGAGACAGAAAAAGACAGCCTTCCATCATTCATTAAGAAAAAGATGGAAAGGACTTGAAGCCTTTGACTAAAGTCAAATCAAATATTTACTACTATGTAACAATTTGTCAAATTTAGCTCATTTGATTGGAGTGCTAAGTACTTTTCTGATTTTGAAAGCTTGTAAACAAACCTGGTCAAGATGAAGCATGTTTAAGTCAATTGATTTCAATAAACTGAAAATGTATTATATATCCTTCAGGCGTCAGCTATTTGTCAGATCTCTTCAGGTCATGAAGAGTTTTCCCAATATAGGACTGCATCTAAAATGGCAGAAAAAGCCACAACTCAGATCTCAAATGTTATTCTGAAAAATATATTTGCTTTGTTCTACTACATACTTCTATTGTAACTTGATCAGTAGCTCAATCTATTACATATGAAGTTGCCTTACGTTGAACAGATCTCCATTTCAGGTAGGCTAGTCTTCTCAACTGTATCACCTAAGATCTAACTGGAGATGGCAATGACTGAACCTGGGATTTTTTTCTTACAAAGCATGGCTTAACAATTAATCAGTGGTCCATCCCTAAGAACCTCAGGCTGGCTTTATGCGGAAATTCTCCTATACTGCATAATGTTCTTTAAATATTGCTGAGGTTCTTTTTCTTCATTCTCTCTGCTCTTACAACTAAAGTCTTGAGCATAAACAGTTGAACAATGAAAAAACAAAAAGCAATAATAATAGCAATAAATAATAATAATAGCAACAAATATAAACATTACAGCTAAAACACCAGGTTGGCCAGATCTGCCTATCTGTTAGATTTGATTACATGTGAAAAAAGTGGCTGTTGCCAAAGTAGTGTTATGATAACTTCCAGCCAATATCTTATAGTGAACTGGGACAATTCAAATCCTTTTAAAAGGGAGAAACAAACATGGTTCTATACCGATGGAATTTTGGACAGTCCAATGGAGCAAGATGCTAAGGCTCCCTGTATCACAGTCACAGATTAACTCCAACAATATTTCCATTCATGATAATACATTTTGTAAATCCCAGAGAATGGCAGTTCCAATTAGAACTTTGCAGAAGCTCCAGACCAAGACTATGTTCCCTGAAGGCTTCATATCCAAAAGCATTGGGCCATCTATACATATTGTGCTGGAAAAGGAAGAGAGTATAATCTGAGGTGAAATGGATATTTGAAACATTTGAAGGCCAGATCCCCCTTTAACGAAGTCCCATTCTTCTCTTCTTTTGCAAATATACTTACATATGATATTATTGTATCCTGTATTTAAAAACAGTGAATAAAGTGAATATGCATAGTTCAAGTTTGTGTCTGTTTGCATGCACACACATGTGTATAAATGATGGACAGAAAGGAAAGAAAGTGCCTGGCAAATGAAGGCCTCTGTAAGATCTTGATAGGTTAATCTAATCAAGAAATGCAATTTTCATACAAACATTCCTATTACAAATTTGTCAATGGGATTTTGAACCCCTTCAGCAATGAAGGAAAGAGAAAAATAAAAGTGTCCTTGTTTACAATTACTGAGCAAACAGAACTGAAAGATAAAGAGCCATTTATGTGTGGTGCAAAGCTGCCAGATGGCAACAATCATTGTCAGCATATAGGCCGTTTCCTGTATGCGACTGCAGATATAGTTCATTCAGCGCCAACTCAGATTCTCTAGGTCATGTATCTTGACTGAACCAGCATTTTTGCAATTATTTCATGCCACAACCACGAACATTGTGAGAAATCAAGCTCCTCTAGAAAAACAAAACATTAGAAACACCATCACAAGGGTTGTTGTGGATTTTCCGGGCTGTATAGCCGTGGTCTTGGCATTGTAGTTCCTGACGTTTCGCCAGCAGTTGTGGCTGGCATCTTCAGAGGTGTAGCACCAAAAGACAGAGATCTCTCAGTGTCACAGTGTGGAGAAGATGTTGGCAGGTAAATTATATCAACTCAGGAAAGTGGGTTTGGGCTGAGTCATACTGTAGGAGTTTCCCAGGGTGTGGAATGCTAATGGAGGGAGGCTTCACTGTATCCTGAAGAGGTTCTTTTGCATATGAATTGGAGCTTGATATGCTAATCTTCTCTGCAGGGCTATTGTGGGATGTGGAGTATTTCATTGGCCTGGTGTTTTGCAGGGCTGGAAGCCATGCTCTATTCATTCTTAAAGTCTCTTCTTTCCTATTGAAATTGTGTTTATGCTTAAGAATTTCAATGGCTTCCCTGTGCAATCTGACAAAGTAGTTGGAAGTGTTGTCAAGTATTTTAGTGTCCTGGAATAGGATACTGTGTCCTGTTTGAGTTAGGCTATGTTCAGCCACTGCTGATTTTTAAGGATGGCCAAGTATGCAGTGTCTTTCATGTTCTTTTATTCTTGTCTGGATGCTATGCTTTGTGGCCCTGATGTAAACTTGTCCACAGCTTCAGGGTATACGGTATACTCCTGCAGAGGTGAGGGGGTCTCTACTGTCTTTTGCTGAACGTAGCATCTGTTGTATTTTTCTCATGGGTCTGAATACTGTTTGTAGGCTGTGCTTTTTCATAAGCTTTCCCATCTGATCAGTGATTCCTTTAATATATGGCAAAAACACTTTTCCTGTGTGAGACTGTTTTTCCTTAGTTGTTTGATTTGTCCTTGGGTTACTTGCTCTTCTGATTTCATTTCTGGAGTAGGCATTTGCTTGAAGTGCATGGTTTAGATGATTAATTTCCTCGATGAGAAAGTGCGGTTCACATATCCATCTTGCACGGTCTACTAATGTTTTTATTATGCCTCTTTTCTGTCGAGGGTGGTGATTGGAGTTTTTGTGTAAGTACCGATCCGTGTGAGTTGGTTTCCTGTAGACCTCGTGACCTAACTGAAAGGTTTCTTTCTCCATTGTGAATTGTATGTTCAGGTGGATATTGTTGAGGTGGTTTAAAAACTCCATCAACTCTTCCTCACCATGGCTCCAAATGATAAAGGTATCATCCATAAACCAGAACCAGACTGTAGGTTTGTGGGGTGCTGATTCTAGAGCTGTTTTTGCAAAATGTTCCATGTAGAAGTTTGCTATAACTGGGCTGAGAGGGCTTCCCATGGCCACCCCATCCATCTGTTCATAGAATTCATTATCCCATTGGAAGTAACTGGTTGTCAGACAATGGTGGAATAAGGCTGTTACATCCTCTGGAAAAATCGGATTAATAAGTGTGATTGTGTCTTTTACCAGAACCTTGGTAAACAGGGATACAACATCAAAACTGATGAGTATGTCATTGCGAGACGGGAAGTAAACAGTGGAGCAGACAATGTGCTGCCTAGAGAAGACAGCAGAGGGCAGGAAGCAGGAAGACCGACCAGAAGAAGCAAGACCCGGAAGCAAAACAAGGGAAGTACTGGAAAGGCTACAAAGACTACAGGAACAGGAAGCACACCATTTTAAGTGAGGTATGAAGCAAAGCCAGTAACCATAGAGAAGCGGCTAAGAAACCATAGAGAAAAAATGCCCAACATTTTGGAATCAAAAGGAACTATTTTTAATTGTTAAATAAAAGTTATTTAAATATATTGAAATAAGAGAGGAACTAAAAGAATTCAAAACGGATTTAAGGAAAAGAGCGGATACGTGGGGAGGCGCGAAGCCGAGTCCCACGATGGCAGCAAAAAAAGCAGACAGAGAATGGCAAGCCTTAGTAGATGCAGCAATTGAAGGATTAGAAACAAGAGTTGCAGAAAATCACAAAGAATTGCTGCAAAAATGCAGGAAATGCTTTCAAAAGATTTAAAAGATATGAAAGATGCTATTAAGGTGGAAGTAGCGGGACTGGCAAAAAATATAGATGGAATAAAAGAGGAATTGCAAGCAACCAACAAAAAAGTTGAAGAGGTAGAGCAAAAGACTAAGGATTTAGCAACGAAAATAAAGCAGGAAAATCAAGGGATGCAAGAGAGAATGACGTTGATGGAATGCAAGGTGACGGAAAGGCATCTAAGATTTCGCGGCATGCAGGAATCAGATACGCAAACTGCACAAGAACAAATGACAGAAGTTCTGGCAGAATTTCTAAATAAAGAAATAGAGGAAATATCAGCAAATATGGATCTGGCATACAGAATCAACTCAGTTTATGCACAACAAAAGAAGATACCAAGAGATATTATTGTCCAATTAGTGACAAAAAGAATGAAAGAGGAAATTATCAAAAGGCATTTTGAAGATCCCTTAATAGTGGAGGGAAACAGAATCCAGATTGTGAAAGAAATGCCAAAAAGGATTCTCCTAGAAAGGAAAAAATATAGAGAGTTGACCCATAAATTAAGAGAAAAGGACATCAGATACAGATGGGAAATACCAGAAGGACTAAGCTTTTATTATAAAGCATTAAGAGTCATCATCAAAACAAGAGAGCAGATGGAAAAGTTTTTTGAGGAAAATGTGGAGGACTTTCCCAGACCATTAAGAATTTAACATAATGGAATACAAATTATTATCATGGAATGTAAATGGACTAAACTCACCCCAAAAGAGAAAAACAATTTTTAATTGGCTAAAAAAACAAAACTGCAATATAATTTGTCTACAAGAGACACATGTAAAGGATCAAGATACTAAATATCTAAAAAATAAACAACTAGGAAAAGAATATATAACATCGTCCAACCAAAAGAAAAAAGTAGTAGTGATTTATATTAAAGAGACTATAGACTCTAAATTAATTTTTCAAGATCAGAATGGAATATATGTGGTGGTGGAAATTATTGTAAATGCCAAAAAAACATTGATAATAGGTCTCTATGCACCCAACGGTGCAAAAGACCAGTTTTATAGAGAAATAATGGACAAATTGGATCAAGACTCATATGACCAAATGATAATGGCTGGAGACTTCAATGGTGTTGTGGATTTACAAATAGACAGGAAAATAAAGGGAGGTAACAAAAAATCCGGAAAGTTACCAAAAATATTTTTCGAATTAGTCCAGTAAGAACAACTGAGGATGTATGGAGAAAAGAAAACTGACGAGTATGTCCTGTGGATTGAGTTTCAGAGAACTGATTTTGTTGATGAAATGTGCTGAATCTTTGATGTAAGACGTGATTTTTCCGATGTGGTCCTGTAGAAGATTGGCCAGACGTTTAGCTAATTCATATGTTGGTGAACCAATGGCACTCACGATGAGTCGGAGTGGGACTGAATCCTTATGGATTTTAGGGAGTCCATATAGTCGTGGTGGCTGTGCTTCAGTCTTGCATAGTTTTCTGTGCGTGTCGGGATGAAGTGAGGAATTCTTGATCAGCGCATTAGTTAGCCTGGTGATTTTGCAGGTTGGATCTCGTTTTAGTTTTTTGTAGGTGGAAGGGTCCAGGAGTTCCTTAATCTTCCTGTTGTATTCTTCCGTTTTCATGATTGCCTTCGACAATACCATCACAAGGTTTTGTTTTTCATTCTTGTATGTTAAGGTGTTGAAAAGGGATTTCACTGGGGCTGGAAAAAAATTGGATAAAGTAGATCTGTTATTTGTGTCAGAACTGTGGCTAGATAATGTCCTTACTCCAGACTACCTTCTGCAATCAGACAAAAGCCCGTTGTTTTCAAAAGTTTACTGAAGAAAGAATGCATTATAGTCCACGAGCCTGAATACAATATTCAGGATGGTACATGTGAATTGTTACCAATGACAGGCAAAGCATGAGGCACAAAGTAACAGATCCCAGCAGGCCCAACCTTCCCCCATAGTTCTCATAACAATCCCTTTGAAGCTCGGAAAGCGAAAGTCCTTCGAGGCTGGAACAGTGGTAGCCAAAACATTCCTCCTCTGGGAGATAGCTGCCTGGGAACATCCTGGCACCTGTGAAGAAAGCACTCATAATACGGAAAGGATTAAAATGGAGTCTCTTTGGCACTAGCATACCTGAAAGTATTCTGAACATGACATTCTGCCCCCTCTAAGATGCTCCCCCCCCAGGTTTATGGGGATAGCGCTTATGGAATGCCCTGACTAGCCTAGAAGCATGTACACGCACAGAATTCACCCACTCATCAAACCCAGAGTCAAAGTCCTTCCACCTGATGAGGTAAAAGAGCTGATTTCGTTTTAATTTAGAGTCCAAAATTTGCTGTACTTCGTAATGGGTCTGATAATCAATTAGAGTTGGAATAGGAGGGGCACGGGTGTGCCATTGGTCTGCTGGAGGAGCTCGTTTCAGCAAGCTGACATGGAAAGTATCATGAACGTAGCGTAAATTCTTTGGTAAATCTAGGGCAACAGTCACTTTGTTAATTACTTTACGAACAGGAAAAGGTCCTAGGAATTTCAGAGCCAGTTTGCGGCTGGTCTGGGTTACTTTCAGATTCTTTGTGGAAAGATAGACAAGATCACCGGGTTGTAAATCCCACTCAGCTGCACGGTGGCGGTCGGCATACTTTTTGTAATCCTGTTTGGCT
Source organism: Eublepharis macularius (assembly GCF_028583425.1). Lineage (NCBI taxonomy): Eukaryota > Metazoa > Chordata > Lepidosauria > Squamata > Eublepharidae > Eublepharis > Eublepharis macularius. The sequence goes on from NC_072792.1 coordinate 125,770,081, forward strand.
TTGTCGAGGTGTTTTCTAATTTGAGTCCATTGTTGAGCCGCTTCCCCCCACCATTCGGTGACGTCTTGGGATGCTGAAGTAGGAGGAGGGAGTGCATCAAACGGGAAGGGTTTGAAGTGGAAGCCATAAACTACTTTGAAAGGAGTTTCTCCTGTGGAGGCGTGCACACTGTTATTGTAGGAGAATTCTGCCATTGGGAGCAAATCGACCCAGTTGTCTTGCTGGAAATTGATATAACAGCAGAGGAATTGTTCTAATATTTGATTAGTTTTTTCTGATTGTCCGTCGGTTTGAGGATGATGGCTTGAACTTAAACCTTGTTCAATACCCAGCATTTGTAAAAGCTCCCGCCAGAAGTTGGCAATGAATTGTCCGCCGCAATCCGAAATCACCTTTGACGGAAAACAATGTATTTTTACAATGTGCTTTAGAAAGATATCAGCTAGTTTTCAAGCGGAAGGTATAGTGGTGCAAGGTATAAAATGAGCTTGCAGAGAAGTACCAACCAATAAGGTATGGGATACCTACAAGGCAGTAATTAGAGGCATATTAATGGACTTAAATGGAAGAGCCAGGAAAAAAAAAGAGGAGAAGAGACAGGAGATCATGGAGAAAATAAAAGCCAAAGAAATACAGTTAAAGAAAAGACCAGGGAAAAAGAAAATTTACCAGGATATTAAAATTCTTCAAGAACAGTTGACAGCAATGAATAACAAAGAATTGGAATGGAACCTTAAGAGAATGAATCAAAAGGCGTTTGAAGGCGCGAATAAACCTGGGAAATATTTGGCATGGCAATTGAAGAAGAGAAAGGAGAAGAAGATAATAAATAAAATCTGTGAGGACAATAAAGTGTACCTGGAGCAGACAGCTATCAGCAGAGCCTTTTATAAATTTTATGCCAAATTGTATAATAAAAAAGAGGTGAACAAAGACTCAATAGCGACATATTTGGGGAAAATATTGGAATTTTGGAAGCTTGAAGAGACAAACTGAATAATGAAGTAACGGAGGAAGAAATAAGAAAGGCAATACAGTCAACAAATTTGGGAAAGGCGCCAGGACCGGATGGACTTACAGCCAAATTTTATAAGGTAACGGCTAATGAACTGGCACCATTCCTAAAAGAAGTGATCAATGGTGTTTTAAAGGATCAGCGGATCCCAGATACTTGGAATGAAGCTAATATATCATTGATCCCCAAAGAAGGGCAAGATTTGACCAATGTGAAAAATTACAGACCTATATCGTTACTTAATAATGATTACAAAATTTTTGCGAAAATACTGGCGGAAAGAGTGAAGGGATGGCTTTCTGAAGTTATTGAGGAGGAGCAAGCTGGTTTTTTACCAAACAGACAAATCAAAGACAATTTAAGGACAGTTATAAATGCTATTGAATACTATGACAAACGTTGTGACAAGGAGGTCGGTTTCTTCTTTGTGGATGCTGAAAAAGCGTTTGACAATTTGAACTGGGATTTTATGTTTGCCACCATGGAAAAGCTACAAATGGGAGAAAGATTCATAAGAGCAGTAAAGGAAATTTACAGAGACCAGAGTGCAGCAATTGTGGTGAATGATGAGGTAACCAAGAAATTGACTATAGGTAAAGGTACAAGACAAGGTTGCCCGTTGTCGCCATTGTTGTTTATTTTGGTTTTGGAAATATTGATGATACAGATACGAGAAGATAATGCAATCCGTGGAATAAAAATAAAGGACTTTTCCTATAAGGTCAGAGCTTTTGCGGACGATATAATGTTAATTGTGGAAGATCCAATGGAAAATATGCCAAAGGTAATAGAGAAAATAAAGGAATTTGGAGATTTGGCAGGATTTTATGTAAACAAAAAGAAGTCAAAGATACTATGTAAGAACATGACTAAACAAAAACAACAACTATTAACGGAAATAACAGACTGTGAAGTAACAAGCAAGGTGAAATATCTGGGAATTGAATTGACTGCAAAGAATATAGATTTATTTAAAAACAACTATGAGAAATTGTGGACTCAGATAGAGCAAGACTTGATTAAATGGAACAGATTGAACTTGTCATGGTTGGGAAGAATTGCAGTAATTAAGATGAATGTGTTGCCAAGAGTGATGTTTCTGTTACAGACAATACCAATTATTCGAGATTCTAAGCAGTTTGAAAAATGGCAGAAGAAAATATCAGACTTTGTCTGGGCAGGCAAAAAGCCTCGAGTGAAAATGAAAGTGTTACAAGATGCAAAAGAAAGAGGCGGAATGCAACTGCCCAACCTAAGACTTTATTATGATGCAATTTGTTTAGTGTGGTTGAAAGACTGGATGACGTTGAAAAACCGGAAATTACTGGCCTTAGAAAGATATAAAAAATTTTTCGGATGGCATGCATATTTATGGTATGAGAAAGTAAAAGCGGACTCTATGTTTTTACATCATTACATTCGGAGAAGCCTATTCACAATATGGAAGAAGTACAGAAATTACCTACAAGATGGAATCCCCTCATGGGTGGTTCCATATGAAGTAATAGATCCGAGAACTGTCGATAATGAACAACAGTGTTTAACATACAAGGAGATAACCCGAATGGAATTTTCTAAACCTAAAATAAAGGCGCAAGATGAGTTATCTCCAAGCTACGATTGGTTTCAGTATAGACAGATCAGAGATCTCTATAACTCGGACTGTGTGAAGGGAGGGATAAGAATGGAGAATTCGGAACTAGAACAGGCACTCCTACAAGAGGACAAAAAGGAAATTTCTAAGGTATATAAAGTGCTGCTGAAATGGTATACTGAAGATGAGACAGTTAAAGTGCAAATGGTGAAGTGGGCTATTAATTTTAACAAAGAAATAACAATGGAGGCGTGGGAATACTTGTGGAAAAACACGCTGAAAATTACGACATGTACCAATATTAAAGAGAATGTTTATAAAATGATTTACCGTTGGTACTTGACACCAAAGAAAATTGCGCTAGGGAACTTGAATATGTCTAATAAATGCTGGAAATGCAAGAAACATGAAGGATCTTTGTATCACATGTGGTGGACTTGTGAGGTAGCTAGGAAGTACTGGGGGGAAATAATAAAAGTAATGAGTGAGATTTTACAATTTCAAATAAATAAGAACCCAGAACTCCTGCTGCTGAACTTGGGAATGGAGAGCATTCCAGCACAATATAGGACATTGTTATTTTATATGACAGCAGCGGCTAGACTTTTGTACGCGCAAAAATGGAAAGTGCAAGAAGTGCCAACTATTGAGGACTGGATCTACAAATTGCTGTACATGGCGGAAATGGACAAAATGACAAGGAAACTCAGAGACCTTGATCCAGGACAGTTTAACACGGATTGGGAGAAGCTGAAACAATATTTGGTGAAAAAAATGGGAGGTGGGAGGAGAACTGTGGCAGTTTGAAAATTACTGAAATACAATAAAAGTAGAGGGAGGTGACTTTACCGGGGGGTGGAGAGTTAAATGAGAATTTCTAAGCAACTATTTTATTTGACTATTATATATAGTATTAAGTATCATAGGTGTTATTATAAGAATTATAATGATAGAAACTAATTAATTATAAGGATAGAAACTAATTCATTTCATTTCTGGCAATAATTGTATAATGGAGATATTTTATAATTGCAATGAAGAAACCTAAGCAAGGTGGGAAAATACATAGTAATAGACTATATGTATAGTATAGACTATATGTTAAATTGACTGACTGAGGTATATATGGGTCAAATTGGTTGACTACTTTTGGTGGATAGCTGCATAATGGAGGAATTATATAATTAAAACAGTACGAAGACAAGATGTGCAGAAAAAGTAATATATAGAATATAAGTTAAATTGGTTGACTTATATTGAATGTATTGTTTATAGAAGTACCTAAAATTATGCTAAATGAGGGATAAATTGTTTGTCCCATATTGAAGATGAGATTATAAGATAGAGAATAGAGTACCAAAATTAGTTAAATGACTATTATTAAAAGAATATATGCCAAGAATGTATTATTTAGTTATGCATTATTTAGTTGTTAAAGTAAGTAAGAAGACAGAGGAAGCACTGTGTTATATAGATAAGCTTAAAAAAAAGTGAAAGTTAATGTTTGACAGATATAATAAATTTGAAGTGAGTAAGAGATAAGGGACAAGGGGTTGGAAAACTGTTGGAAGTCAACAAAAGGGGGGAAAGGGAGGGGGTTAGAACTGGGGAAATTAAAGGAAATTGACTGTAATGTACAATTTAATGATTTCTAATCCAATAAAAAATTTAAAAAAAATAAAAAATAAAATGAGCTTGCTTGTAGAATAAATCCACTACGACTAAAATACAGTTGTGCCCCTTGAAGGGGGGTAAATCAGTAATAAAGTCCATAGATATTACTTCCCACGGTCTGCTTGGCGTTTCTAAAGGTTGTAATAGTCCTGGTGTTTTGCCTTTGCGGGATTTGGCACTGAGGCAAACGGGGCAGGATGCTACATATTGGGAAATGTCTTTGCGCATGCCTGGCCACCAAAATTGACGTTGCACTAAATGAAGTGTTTTTAAGTACCTATAGTGTCCTGCCGTAGGGGCATCGTGACAGCGTTGTAAAACTTCCTTTCTTAAACTTTTGGGTACATAGAAGCGGTCTCCCCAAAGCCATTCCCCTTGTTCGGATTGTTGCAGTTTGTCTTTGGGCACGTTCCCCCCCTCCTTTTCCACTTCAGCTTTCAGTTTTTGTCTCCACCCCTGATCGGGTTGAGGGGATTGGGTTGTGCGGCTGCGAGTGGTCACCACACCCCCTAATTGCGTAGGCGAAAAGACGGTGTCTACTGTCTCCTCCCTTTTGCTTTTGTGCTGGGGCATGCGTGATAGAGCATCGGCCAGAAAGTTAGTCTTGCCCGGTAGAAAGTTCAACGTGAAATTGAATTTAGAAAAGTACTCCGCCCACCGCAGCTGCTTAGCATTTAGTCTTCGGGGGCTGCGTAGGGCCTCTAAATTCTTATGGTCCGTCCAAACCTCGAAAGGATGACGGGCTCCTTCTAACCAATGTCTCCAGGTAGTGAGAGATGCTTTTACAGCAAAAGCCTCCTTTTCCCAAACATTCCAATTTCTTTCTGCTTCAGAAAATTTTCGGGATAGGAAGGCACAGGGCTTGAGTTTCCCATCCTCCCCCCTTTGCAAAAGTACGCCTCCAATTGCGGTGTTGCTGGCGTCGACCTGCACCACAAAGGGGCGATTTTCATCGGGGTGTTGCAGAACAGGTTCTGAAACAAACTGTGTTTTGAGGTGGTTGAATGCTGCTTGGCATTCTGGTGTCCAAGGCAATTTGGCACTCGGTTTTTTGGCTTGGTCCCCCTTGTCTTTGGTTTTTAACAGTTCGGTTAGAGGGAGTGTAATTTGAGCAAAGTTCGCAATGAATTCTCTATAGAAGTTGGCAAAGCCCAAAAAGGATTGTAGTTCTTTGCGGGTAGCGGGGGTTTGCCAATTTTGTACTGCTTGTACTTTGCCCGGATCCATCTTCAAGCCATCTTTGGAGATGCAGTAGCCTAAATAAGTGAGTTCTGTTTTGTGGAACTCACATTTAGATAGCTTGATGGGCAGTTTGTTACACATTAGAGCGGTCAAGACCTTTTTTACAAGTTCTACGTGTTCCTCTTCAGTCTCCGAATAGATTAAAACATCATCTAGGTACACCACAATGCCTTTGTATAAGAATTCATGCAGTACTTCATTGATCATGGACATGAAAACCGAGGGGGCCCCGGCCAGGCCAAATGGCATAACTAAATATTCATACTGGCCGAGGGGCGTGTTAAAAGCGGTTTTCCATTCGTCCCCTGCTCTGATATGAACATGGAAGTAAGCGTCTTTCAAATCCAATTTCTTTAAGATCTTACCTTGAGCCACGACGTTGAGTAGATCTCTGATGAGCGGGATGGGATAGGCGTTGCTGGAAGAGACAGCGTTAAGTCCCCGAAAATCCGTGCATAGTCTTAAGCCCCCATCCTTCTTTTTGACGAAGAGCACTGGCACAGCATGTGGGCTGTTAGCAGGTCGAATGAATCCTCTTTGAAGATTGGTGTTAATGAACTTGCGGAGTTCTTCCCTTTCGTTAGGGCTCATGGGATATAGGCGGCCCTTGGGCAGCGAGGCGCCCGGTAAAATTTCCACAGCACAGTCCATCCTCCTGTGAGGAGGTAAGGCATTAGCTTCTTCCTCTGTGAAGGCTTGGGTGTAAGCTCTGTATTGCTTGGGTATTTGGTTGATTTCTTCCTGGGTGAGGAGAGCAGGCTCAGTGAGGGTAGGATTGTTACCCCAATTTTGATTCCAACGATGACTTTTGCAAACATCATGGGTGAATGTGATGCTTCCCTCTGCCCAGTTGATGTAGGGGTTGTGATCGCACAACCATCGGCTTCCCAGAATCAAGGGGTATTTGACAGTGGCACTAATAACGAATGATCTTACTTCCCAATGTTGTCCCATGCCGGTTATGACCGGAGTGGTTTCAGTAGTGACTGGATTCATGTTAGTGCCATCCATTTGCTCAAAAATGACAGGCGTTTCCAATTCTTTAATAGGAAGTACTAATCCATTCACTAGGGCTGGTGCAATAATGTCTCTAGAGCAGCCCGAGTCTATCAGAGCTTGCACACGGATGTGCATTTTTCTGTCTGGGTTCACTAAGGTTACCGGTATGAAGAGCATGGACCCTTGGGGTCTGTTTGAAATAGGAACTGACTGAGGTTTGATCTGCTGTTTGGGTCCTTCTACGACAGATCCATTTCGTTTCCCGAGGTGGGACTCTCTGGATTCTCCTCCCCGGTTAGAGCTGTTGGATCATATTCCATAACTTCTTCAAGCTCTAACCCTCTTTCGGGAGGGTTTCTCCAAGGAGCTCCTCTGCCTCTCGCTGTTCTAGGAGCTGGTGTTGGGCGCGGTGGCGCCGGGTAGGCTGTGGGGGCTGGACCTCTTAGTTGGAGCAGAGGTCTTTGCACAGGCCGGTACGGACATTGCGCCGCAAAATGACCACTTTGGCCACACTGCAAGCACAACCCTTGTTGCCATCTAGCATCTCTCGCTCCGCGAGTAGCATATCCAGCACCTCTGCCTCCTCTGACAAGAACTGAGGAGCGCCTTTGTCCCGTATGTTGCTGTTGTTCCACTAACCGGACTTCTAGCATTCGGTTTTCAACTTCACAAGTTAATTGGATCCATCCTAGTAGAGTGGGAGGATTATCTTGCATAAGGGCTCTATCCAACAGCTTGGGATTTAAGCCCTGTTTGAACAAAATTATTTTGGTCGATTCTTCACACCTTGGGCATTTAGCGGCTAGTTGTCGGAATTTCGTAACATAGTCTCTAGCCGACATACTGCCTTGCCTAATAGACTGCAATTCAGTCCGGGCTCTAGTTTCTTCTAGAGGGTCTTCATATTGGGCTCGGAGTGCGTCCACAAGCCCTTGAAGAGTATTTAATTCGGGGGCACCAATATCATAAAGTCCTACATACCAGTCTGCAGCTTTGCCTTGGAGTCTCGATCCATGGTGTTCAATCTGACTGGCCTCACTTCCGAAAAGATGCCCCCATCGATTAAAGAATTGCACAGCTTGCACTAGAAAGAATCCCAACTTGGATGGATCTCCATCAAAGGTAGCTTCCAACTTCACCCAGCCCATGGGAAGTTCTTGTCTGGGAGCTGGTGCTGGCATCGGATAAACGTCGAGCGGGACGAGTTGTAACGGAGGTTGTCGCGGTGTTGGCGGGGGTAGCAACGGAGGTTGCTGAGGCGGAGGTTGTCTTGGAGGAGGCCCCCCCGGGATCGGCTGGGGAGGCCCTCTAGGTACGGGTTGTAGCGGCGCTGGCCGGAAAGGTGCTGGCTGGACTGGCAGAGTGCCACGGGGCGCCGGCAATCTGGGCGCTGGTAACAGAGGAGTGGGAATCGATCCTTGGGGTGCCAGTCGTAACGGGGATGGGTGAGGAGAAATAGGCTGAAGAGGTACCGGAGTTCCTCCTGGGATTGGCCCTCTCGGCCCCGGCGTTTGGTGTGGCCGGGGAGTGGTGCCTCTTCCCGTCTTGCTCATCCCCGGGATAATTCGCGGCGTGCCCCCTCTCGGTAGAACTGGTGGCTCACTCTCTTGGGTCGTGGGTACTGGTGCTATAGGGGAAGCGGGCCCCGTAGGACGTTCTGGTTCCCCACCTCCTCCGCCGGCTCCATCGTCATCTGGCACGACCGGATCTTCAGGACAGGGGTCTTCAGGGCAGGGGTCTTCTGGGCAAGGGTCTTCCGGGCAGGGGTCTTCTGGACAGGGTCCTACCCCGGTATCCGGCTCCAAATTTCCAGTTTCTTCTGGCTGTTACGGCCACGGCTGAATTGGGCCCTCGGGACGGGGCACCAGGCTTTGTAAGTTAGACAAACTTTGACTGATGTCTGGTAGTCCAGCTGGCGGTTCTCGCCCACCATCCCCTACCACCAGTACAGACAGAAGGTGAACGGCGTGGGCTAAACTTTCTTCCATGCTGGCTAGTCTGGTCTCCAAAACTTGCACTCTGTCGGGATTTTCCCCCTCCTGTTCCGTGTATCCAGTAGCCTGTGAGGTCGGCACATATTTGGCATGTGGTCTCGTGGCTTTCGTCTGTTGCCAAGGCAAAGTTTCTTCCATGCCTTGTTCTTCTTGTGATCTTGCAGCTAAGATCCCTTTCGCCAAACCAGTGACCGCTGAAATGCCAGAGTCAATGGCAATAGTTCTGCTTTGAAGCTGCATCCAATGGTGCTCACTTACATCCGGTTGCCCCAACCACGGGGTAATCTCTGAATAATCCCAGCTTAGGACACCGTGGCGGGTTGTCTCCCACTCCATTTGCTCAGTTGTCCTATTCCAGTAGAGCCACGGTTGGCTGCTGGCATGCTCGGGTATCGACTCTAAACTTCGCCGACTGTCCATCTGTGATTGCATGAACACCGTACTAGCCCTTCATTCCCTCGTCTCCCTTGGTCTCGCACCCCACTGCGTCGGGGTGGGTACGGAAAACAGTGGTTTGGCTGTAGCTCTAGGCCGGGTATCTGCACTGCTAGGAGCGAGGGTGTAGAGCGTAGTAACCGAGGAGCCGTTGCCACTTGGTACAGGTCCTTGAGGTTCCAATCCTTGAGAGCCGGGGGAGGCATACGGATCAAACAAAGGGTCCCTGACTGGAACTGCTTTGGAGTCCGTCTGATCCGGCTTTGGCATTGGAAAGGGATTGGTAACAAAATGTCAGAACTGTGGCTAGATAATGTCCTTACTCCAGACTATCTTCTGCAATCAGACAAAAGCCTGTTGTTTTCAAAAGTTTACTGAAGAAAGAATGCATTATAGTCCACGAGCCTGAATACAATATTCAGGATGGTACATGTGAATTGTTACCAATGACAGGCAAAGCATGAGGCACAAAGTAACAGATCCCAGCAGGCCCAACCTCCCCCCATAGTTCTCATAACAATCCCTTTGAAGCTCGGAAAGCGAAAGTCCTTCGAGGCTACATATTCAACCTCCATGTTCAGTTGCCAGTTTTCACAAATGCTACTCAGTAAGAGTACAGCTCTCTTAAAAACTCATATGCCGTTCTAAGTGTGAGAATTAGAAGCGATGTTCAGCTGTGAATTCCCTGCTATATAATATTGTTAGTGTTGAGGTGTGCAAAGCAGAACTCCTGAACCAAAGATATACACAGAAATGTACCTTGATTCTCTGGAATGGTAATGCACATCCAAGATGTCTGCAATAATGAACTCCCCCCTCTCTGAAAAAAAATGATTTTTTTCACATTCCAATATTCACCAGCCATATAGCCTGAATATTTTTTGTATTGATTTCCTGGAAATGGCATCTCTCTCTTTACATTAGACCCTTGCAAGGGAGGAGCACAGAGCATTTCCAGTCAATCTCAAGGGACAGAGCGCTGCCAGTCTCCTCGCCCCCTCCTTTCTGGGATAGAGAGAGTTTTCGTTCCCTCTGAAAGTACAAAGCCTGGTCTTGTCCAATTTGCTTGAAACTTGGGTGTCCTTTAAAGGACAGGTAGAAGTCTCTGCTGCAATTTGGTGACATTTGGTTGCAAAATGACTCCAGACGCCACCACCCCTCAGTCTTCTATAGGAATAACGAAGTACAATTTTGATGAGTGAGGCGCAGGGCTTGTTCAGGGGCCAGTAGAATATAAACTGCTTGTCCAATTTGCTTGAAACATGAGGATTCTTTGAAGGTCAGGCAGAATTCGGCCCCCATCCGGCCAGCAGCCAAGGGCTTGAGGCCGGGGGCCACATTTGCCGCTGCGGAGGATAAATGGCAGCGTTTCCCCGGCCTCTCAGGGTCACATGGGAAGGGGGCGGGGCTAAGTGCCTTAACAGGACAGCCCTGCCTCTGCATCAGCACTTGTTGCCTCGTGCTCGGGTTCCTTTTCGAGGGGCCTTCACTTGCCCCCTCAAGCATATATCAAGCTCTCTCAGCTGAGCTCCTCTGAGGCCAGTTTTACTGGAGGCCCTCAGGGCTAGGTGGCTATAGCTGCCGTGGGGAAAGCTGTGATATTCTGCTGCTTGATACCTTCAAACAACAGGAGGAGAACCAGGGCCCAGCGCCAGGCTCAGTGGTTTGGCAGAGATTTATTATTATTATTATTATTATTATTATTATTATTATCTCCTTCTAATTAACATTTGGGGACTGTTGTCTATCAGACTGGAGGGATAAAGCAGGGTTATATTCAGTCCTTGCAGGCCTCTGGCCTAATTAGGCTCTTCTTCCCCCCCCCCCTTATTTTGTTGGAAGGGAATAATTTCAGCAGACACAGCAATAGGCTTTTCTGTAGGCCGCAGGGGTGAATTGCAGCCATCTGAGAGGTGGATTACATTACAGCTACTGGCTTAGCAGGGTGGCTGCTGGTAGGCCTCGTCTCTGACTAGGCTTCCCCTCCACCCGCCACCCCTGTTTATACTTACTTAGGAGGGAGTATTTCTAGTAGCAATAGCTCGGCTTAAGGCCTTCAGGCGTATTTCTAGTAGCAATAGCTCGGCTTAAGGCCTTCAGGCAGCAGGGGGTACATTTTGTGAAAAGGCTTGGCATTTGATTCAGTTGGGTGCAGCCATTTTGAGTGTGGCACCAGTGGCCTGCTTTGCCTCCTGGCAGTGCAGCCTTACTGAGAAGGCATCTACAATATGCACAGCTCCAAGAGCGGCCAGTTTGAATGTGGGTTTTATATGGTCTGATTTGCCTCCTGCTTACTGGCAGTGGAGGCCATTTTGGTGGGGCTTTTACAGCTTTTGCTGTGCTAGGGTGGCCATTTTGAGTGTGTCACCCTGTAGCCTGCTTAGCCTCCTAGCACTGGCAGCCATTTTATAGAGGCCTCTGCAGCTTACATCATGCCACTAAAAAAAAAAAAGGCTAGCAGCTCTGCTAAGGGCAAACAGCCACCCAATACGTATCATGCAAAGCAGCCTTACCTGCATAGTTAACGTTTGAGGATGATGAAGTGGCCATAGGGAGTAAGGAAATACTGGGCTATCAGTGTCTATGGCTATGGTTTGTAAGGTGGCATTATTCAAAGGCTTGATGAAACAATACAGGTTGGTAAGATGCAGCTGTTTAGAAATATAATTCATCATTAATTTGTTATTTGGCTAAAATGACTTTCCTTCATAATGCATCTCTAAACCAATGTGCGTTTTAAAAGAGTGATATTATGAGGGTACTAGAAAGTCACAGAGTGTTCTTTGATTAGAAGTGACAATGCAAAATGATGTTCTGGTTATTCTCCCTTTCAGGTAACTAGATTGCAACTTGGCAGAGGTAGCAATCTAGGTAGCATGTTTAGCAATGTGGTTACTCAAGCTACAATCAAAAGGAGTGATCCCTTTCTTCACATGCAGCAGCATTAATGGTTTGAATAGGTGATCTTACCAATAATAATAAGAGTATAGTAATAGTAATACTAACAACAATACTTGTTCTTGATATTATTATTAAGACAAAATAAATACATAACCATGCCTCCCAGAGAGGGGTCTTCCCCTGCCAAAGGAAAACAACCAGCTAAGAGGCCCCGCCTAAGAGGCCTCCACCCACTTTGTCATCTTTAGACAAGTCATCAGGCTATTTTGAGCCACATTGCGGCCTTGGAGCAAGCAAAGCATGGTAGGCCTGTTCAGCTGATGTCAGCTGCTGCTTTTCAGGCTGAGGTTCTTAACCGGCTTTCTGCCCTTGAGGGGCCTTCTGTTTCAACAGACACTGTGATGGCTGAGAACCAAAACAAGGAGGACAGCGGGCAGTTTTGAACCTTCAAGTGGCGATCCAGGCTGGATGGCTGATGTTGATCCTGTGGTGGTGGCTGGGGACCCGGTGTGGGATGGTAAGTCTTCTCTTACGCAGCAGGGTGATGGCTGGCTATGGGGACCCCAGTTTATGGGGCTGTGCCAGCTCAGAGTAAGAGTAATCAGGCATGGGGTGCTCAGTATGCTGCTGCTGACCCAGGTGTTAAGGGACAGATGAGCAGGGCTAGGTGGCAGGGTTTGGAGGGTCAGTCACTGCCTGGCCCATCATCTGCCTGGTCCAGTTAGGCTCCTTGGGTTTCTGATTTATGTGGGAATAATAGTTAGGGCACAGCCATGGAGGGCTGATGTCTTTTACAGTACCTGGACATAATATACAAAGGGTACATAGGCTTCGTCGGGGATGCAGTTCAATGAAGAATTTTGGATGCAGGCGGCAATGAACCCCGATCTGCCGTGGGATAAGATTCTGCAGCAACCTTGGCTGCAGGTGATGGCTCTGCTAAGGCTAATCTTACTGACTGCTCTGACAGCGGCCATTTAGTACAGTGGTTCTCCACCGCGCCCAGTTGTGCTGGGACTTGGCGAACCAGGGAACATGCACAAGGAAACCTTGCAGGTACAAGCATGAATGCCCAACATGTGGGGGCTCCCACTCCTTTAACTTTTGCCCTAGGTGCCATAGAGGAGGTTGGGGTAAGCGTGGATCCAGCAAGCTGGATAAGGACCCAGCCCAATAAAACTGAGGGAACTTAAGTATCTCTTGGATGGCTATCCTAAGTGTGAAGACGCTTTGTTCGTGTTCAGTGGGTTTAACTGTGGGTTCAGGATTCCTTTCCAGGGACCTTGGACTCCTTTCATGGCAGCCAATCTTCGATCAGTGGCAGGTATGGAAGGGATTGTTAGGGAAAAGATTGTTGGGACACTGTTCATTATCTGGGTGCCTTTTTCCTTTTCAGGGGGCCTTCATTAACCTAGCAGGGCAATTGGGGGTCCAACTGGCCCAGGGCCCTGCTGAGTTGGACACGGTCCACAAAACCTCCAGGATGTCCCTGGAAAAGTGAGCCAACCTCAGGGTGTGGTTTGCCTCATTTAATTAGTGGCATAGGGTATCTCTGATTGAGTTGCAGCAGCTTGTAAGACACTTAAACTTTGTTTTTAGAGTGGTGGTTCCTGAACAGGCTTTCTTAAGGTGCCTCTGTGACGCCATGGACAAATTAAGGCTTCCCCATCACAGGCTCAGGATGGATGTTCAGGATGGATGCTAGATTCAGGGAGGAACTTGGGAGGAACTTATGGTTTGGGAGGAATTTTACAGGAATTTAATGGCATTTCCTTTTGAGGGGTGATCTTTTGCTGGAGGCAGAGTTGCCTGGGCACTCTGATGCCTCCTGCTCTCTTGGATTTGGGGTGTTCTTCTGAGGGCACTGGTGTGCCGAGCAGTGGCCATCAGATTGGGTTGAGTAGGGCCTCAGGGGACGAGACCTTGCCAAGCATACCGTGCCACATCGTGTTCATGGCCAAGCACATCCCAGGGTGGGATAGCACCTAGGCAGTCGTGTTTGGCTGCGGGCTAGGGGCTTAATGGTAACTCTATTAGGTAACAGCTGGCAGCATTAGCAATGCATTTACCAGCAGAGCCCACGGGTTTGCAGTAACCATTGGGAATGTCCGCATTAGTGAAGAGGTTAGAGGGTTGGTCCCAAGAAGCAGCCAGACCAGACCAAGGGATAATAGCCAGACCCTGAGAGGCAGCCAGACCAAGGCATAATATCCCTATTACTCCAGCCAGACCCCGAGGGACAGCCAAACCAAGGCATAATAGGGAGCCTATTACTCCAGCCATCCAGTGCACTGCTCTGGTCCTGGGGTTGGCTCTAGTTTAAGCAGCTGCGTGGACAGCCTTTTTCCGGGGTACTTAAGATAAGTGAATGGGTGGCCCATCCTCTCAAGGCTGAGTCAGGTAGGGCTTTACTGGCCTAGGACATAAAAAGTGTGTGGATGATAATGCTACTTTAAGGATTAGATGTTATAGGCTTAGACGTTCTAGGACGGATCACTTACAGATGGGGTATGTTATCCAGCTGGGTCCATGGGCAGATACAGAGTGGTGTCTGGTGTCGGCTCTGAAGTAGTATATTGCGCTTTGAGGGGTATATTTGAGTAGTATATTGATCTTTGAGGGGAGCCTAGGGGAAGACGGGGGGTTCTAGTTTTGTCACATCGATGGAGCCCCCCCCCCTTGACTAGGCACCAGTGTGGGACAGTCATTGGACGGCCTCTGACAAAATTGAGTCTGCAGAACATTAAAAGTGGCACCCATTCCTTCCTGACTAGGGCAGCCTTGATAGCTGCCATGTGTTATTAGGTTATTCAGCAGGTGGGCTGGTGGAGGTCCAAGGCTTATCGGTTTACATTCACCCACTGGGTGCTGGGAACCTCAACTGACTTGTTTTTTCTTCAGGTGCTGTGTTTCGCCAGGAAGGCTGCAGATCCTTATATGTGGACACAGCATAGTTTTGGGTGGCCCACCAAGCTAAGAGGATGGCCATCGAGTCCCAACTTGGCTAAGCGAGTGGCCACGGTTGAGTGGCAGGGCTGCTGAGGCCTAAGGTGGCCAGGGCTGCTGCCTTTGCTGTTTGAGGGGAGGAGTGATCCTCCGCCTGACATATTGGTCATTCACCTGTGAGGTAAGGACCTGGGCTTGTAAAGGGTATGGCCCCTTGTTTTGCAGGTGCAAGCTGACTTCCAGTGGCTTAGCAAGCTGTGGCCTGGCATCTTAACTATTTGGTTGGAGATAGTTCAGTTAGCTTGGGGGATGGGTTGGTCATTTATCTCCCCCATCTCAGGATTAAGGCCCGCTTGGCCAACCTCTACTGAGGCGATGGGGACCACCTTTTGGTGGCAGGAAACAACATATATATATAGGTAGATGACCTGAGGCAAGGGCTATGGCTTACAGTAAGTCACCTGTGAGGCGCGAAGGCCTGAGCAGAGGCTCAGCCTTAGCGTTGGCAGGATTTAGTTGGGGGGATGTTAGCGGGACGGTGAGTACCCTTGGCACATCCCCATTGGTGGGGATATTGGGGGCCTGTCAGGATCAGCTGGCATGCTTTGCGGCGGCCAGTTGAGAGGGCAGGCTGCCTGGTGGGATCTCCTGGACAAGTCCTTCCCTCATGCTCTGCGGCGGAGGTGCTTGGAGCTTTAAGGGGGAAACCATCTGTCAGGCCGGCCGGATCCCAGCCATGCATGTGGATGGCTCGCGTCTGGGGCAGCGGGTCTCGCCCAGACAGGTCAAGGCGGGGTCCAGGGGAGTGGCCCCAGGGCTTGACCTGTACCGCTGGTTAGGCCCTTGCCAGGGTTTTTTAGTTGTTGCAGTTCAGTTGTTGCCTAAATAAAAGTGGCCCTTTATTACCCAAGCGTTGTGTCTGCCTCTTATTCCGACTGGGGGGGGGGCAAGATACTCTGCTGCAATTTGAGTGACATTTGATTGAAAAACTACAACTCCAGCCCCCTTTGAATAAGTTCCCCTCCTATAAAATAATGGAAAAATTCCTTACTTTATTAAACAGAATACAATAAGGAAGCATGGCAAATGGATAGTTTTTAGAGGAATGGTAATTTTTTTTTTATTGTCAGTCACTGTAAGAGTAGGAGAATGAAATGGATGCAGACAGGTTGGGGGAGTATGCCAGTGCCCACTGTCGAGCTCTCCTGCTAGGCTGCTACCATCTTAGAAATCAGTAGGGATAAGTGTGGATACTATTGAATCCAGCTTTACTGATGGATAGGCAGGTTGTACAAAGTGAATGCACAAATTACCTCATTTTTCTTGGACTCAGCTATTCTGTTTCTGATGATCCATTTTACTGTAATCTTAAGCCTAGAACATTGCAATGCACTTTATATAGGACTGCCCATAAAGAATACTCATACACTTCAACTAGTGCAAAATACAGCAGCTCCCCTCTGAACCAAGGTGTATTATTTCTTCCATAATCCCTGAGCCAGTTTGCCCCCTTTATCTGATCTGTATAATGCTGCCTTCTTGATTTTCTTAGTTTTCCCTTAGATTTTTGCTGCCACTAAAGGCTTTCACCTTCGTTCACTCTTAAGTTGACATATAGCATAAGATGTCTTAGCTATAGATAGTATAATGACAGAACAGTCAGTGTATGTGAATGGCTATGAGGTAAAAAAGGGATCCTTTAGTCTAGATGAAACAGGTATTTTACTGAACCATAACAGTTTCAGAGTAATTTATGAGCCTATTGGTTTCAGAATGGTTCTTAAACAAGGTGGTTTCAAAATAGGGATAGAACTCAATAGGGATAGATCTTTGTTAACTTTTGTTTTGAGAAATAGCTTGATAACTATGTACTGTTGATCTTAAGATTTATGTATTAATTCTAAATACGATTTGAAAAATGTTGCGATTTGGTTTGCATATGTGTTGGTAATTTTATATTGTAAACTGAATTGAACTAATTTTTTCTAGAAAAAGGCAGTCTAGAAATACATTAAGTAAATGAAATAAATAGATGAGATACTGCTGTTCATGCATTCATCCTGAGTTACAACCCCTTATGAAGTAGAATTAATGGCCACATTTATGTTACTGAACACAGCAAAAACAGATATGGTAATATAGTCTAAGCTTAGATTTCCTATCATACCTCAATTGTAAGCAGTCAGCTCGGCCTCCACCATCTTTAACAGCCATTTTAACATGGCTACTTGTGATATTAAATGTCACCAGGCCTCTGGATTTAAAATGGCAGCTTGTATTGCAACCAGAGGATCTCCAACAGTTGCTGAGTCCTGCCCGGGAGACACCAATATGTATGGAATGCTGCAGAGGAATGCAGAGTGATTAGAGGTGATTGGATTTACAGTCTCTCCAGCCCCTAAGGAATCCAGTGCAACAAGGGTCTCGCAGAGTCATCCCCACTTAACACATTCTTTCCCTCCTTCTGTGATGAGATCTCCTGTCCTTGATTTAGGAGATAATCAAATGACATTCGTAAGTATTTACAGTGTTCCTTGGAGAGTACATTCCCCCACCTAAATTCATCAACTTAGCTCCGGTGGACTTCATTAACAAACTATCCCTTTTCTACAGCACTAGAACAAACTTTGCATTTGCTTTCACACGTCCCAGCAGCTACTAATCAAGGTAATCAAACCCTTTGTCAAACCCAGGAACTGACCTTTGGAGCCTTTGTTCTAACAGCTAGGTGGGTTCTCCCACCTCAGGGCACGTTTTACCTATAAGGGTAGAGCTCTGGCCCCATTCAAATTGTGTACACTTCCTGGCTGCTCCCTTAGGGTCACTTCCCTAAGCCTCTCTCTCTTTGTATACACTTACCGGATCCAAAGCGCTGTTCCTTTGAGGTTTGCCCTAAGCCTCTTGCTCTCCTGGCCGAGAGTAGTTTGAAGCTATTCTCTTCTCCTGCGGACTGTACTACTCTTCATATAGGTAGATATACTTATTCCATCTCTCTATTCCCACCTTCTGGCTAAGCTTCCTAGGATGCTGTGTGTGTGTGTAACCATTTTACCCCGTAATTCTTTGTGTGTATGTGCATGAAGTCTTGTTCTTTAATAAAAGTTGTTGTTTGACTTTAAGCACCAGCCTTGTTTGTTACAGTGGAAGGGACCCTGTAAAAATTGGTGATAGATCCCTGTGGTTACCGGCCTCTCAATAGCTGTCTTCCTTGCTTGCTAATTCCCCCCACAAATTGTACTCGCAAGGAGACCAATTCCGGTAATACAATGTGTTGGTACATGAACTACAGTGCTGTATAAACTTCATGGCCTACTTTCCCCATGCTGTTGGTTGTTGCTTCTGTTTTGTGCAAATGTTTACATTTTTTTAGAAAAGGAAATTTTTAACATAGCCATTTGAAAAAAATGTCATCACAATAGTTTGTTCTCCAACCTAAATCTCATCTGCTTCTACTTTTGGGGAAATATGGACTCACAAAACTGGAAATTTAGTGTTGCAGCCTAACTGGTATAGTGGAGAAAAAATACAAAGGTGCTATATTTCCCTAGCCAATGCATGTTTTGACAACGTTTCTAGATGGTAATGGTTTGTTACTGCCATGATGTATCACCATTTATGAGGGCTGGAACATATTGTCATTTTTGCAGTTTGTCTGCAGAATTTTTTACCAGCCATATCTTCTCCTCCCCCAACAAAGCTAAAGTATACTGCTCTGATAGAATGAGAAGTGATGGCATGAATCAAGCTGCAGTTTTACGGCTTCAAGGAATCTCATAAAATGAAAATAAAATAATTAAATTGTAGAGCAGCCCCTAAAGGGAAAAAAGTGCTTCCCTTTTGGTATGTATAATATGCTTCTAATGAACATGATAGTTCAAGATGCTATGTATTCCAGTCAGGATGCCTCCGTATGTGACAGTATCCAGGATGTTCCATCAAACACTTGCAATGCTAAAATCTTAAGCCTTCAATGCCATATTTCTTTTTCGATGAGAACTAATTGTGCCATTTCACTGACACACAAATGAAATGTTGTTTAAAGATCAAGGTCCAGTATCCATTGCTGGTTTTGAGGTTGCCTGCTTCCCTTGCTGAATAAGGTGATTTATTTGGTAATCCATCAGTCGAACTATGTATTGAATTCTAAAACAAGTTATTAAAATAACATTTTGTGAATAAACCAGCCTGTCCAGCTCCATTCCCTGCACTGAATCATTCTCATATTGAACAAACTTACGGCTCAGTTGAAAGCATTTTTGTGATAGTTTGTGAAAAAAATAGGAGAGTTAATTATTCCTGAATTTTTGTTATTTGCACATGACAAACTGATGTTCATTATTATCAGGGGCCTGAATATTATGACAAATGGTTCTAACAGTGAAACTTTGGCATCTGCTGCCTAAGTGGACTCTTTAATTTAATTGTCTCTTTTGGGGGTTCTTCAGCACTAATTATGAACACTGAGCTGTTACCTAGTGTGAATGTAGCACTGTTCAGGAAATGTTCATGCAAAGAAATCCATCAAACATACCACCTGCCAATTGGGAGCTTGCTTTTCATATATATGCTTAAAAATAGTGATCTTTGCCTTCATGTAGAGAATTAAGTTGAGCACTGAGCACCATGACTGCAGCTGGATGGAATTTTGTGCTTTGACATATTAGAAAGTGTACTGGCATGCATTTTATTCTGCCCTAAGCTCATTTATTATTACCCAAGTATTTTGAGATATGAATTATTCACATTTTCTCTAACTTTAATTAAAGTACAAAATTTATGTCTCTTCCCAGACCAAAGGATGGAAAATGAATACATGGAGCTACCTTATATGAAATATTGACTACTATCCCACCCCCCAGTCAATATCTGCCTATCAAATGCTCTTTTCTGTGCCCACCACCAGTAAAGGTCAAGAAAGTGACAACCAGAGACAATGGGTTTTCAGTGGTGGCAACTTGCCAGCAAAATGCCCCTTCCTTTGGGCTCTCTTGGCACCCACCCTACCCTACTCTCTTTTAGGTGCCAAACCAAAGCACATATCTTTTTACCCAGGATTTTGACTAGATTTTTGATCATATTAATTGGTTCATAATGTGCTGCTAACTTGAAAACTATTATGTAGATCATTTAGGTTGTCAAATATTTTGTGCTCTGGGTTTTTATGTATTCTTATACTTCTGGCATCATTAGCTACCTGAGCTTTTTAACTGCATGTGTTGGCTACTGAACCATGCAAAGTAAATGCTCTGTCACTGCCTAAAACAGACTATCCCTAAATTCCTAAAATAGACTTTCATCACCCTTAGCTGTGGACACTTAACTTGTTATGGCAACTTTTTATTTTAGACGGCTGGTTTCTTTTTTTGTTGTGCTTTTACAGTTGTAACAAAAATATTATAAGCTTTTGAAAACTGTTTACATATACAGAGACAGTACATATAATAAATAAATAAATAAATAAATAAATAAATAAATAAATAAATAAATAAATAAATGGCTGCCAACATAGGTTTACTTACATGTGTTAAAGGAATTTGAGGTGTATTCTGTGAGGTGCACATCACAGAGACTATAATCTTAGTGCTACTAAACTACTTTCCCTACTTTCTCTGTAGCATATTAGCTACCTGCCCCATGTTGGGGCACCTTTGAGAAACTAAATAAAGTTGGGGAGAACACAACAAGACAACAAACAACCTTGTATAGAGTGGCCCTGCTTTATGAGTATTGCTTCCTATGCATGCCAGATATGAAAAACAATGCAAAGAATGACTCTGAGCCCACAGAGATTACCAATAATCAGCACAGCTACTGATTGGACATAAAACTAAATTACAGGGAAAGACTTGAAAACATAAGATACATTCTCCACAACTTCACCAAACAACAGAAAAGCACACATACACATTCTCTCTCTCTCTCTCTCTCTCTCTCTCTCTCTCTCTCACACACACACACACACACACACACACACACACACACACACACACTGAAGTCTTCAAGCTTAGAGTGATAGGGCTGAACATTTCAATTAATTAGGCTTATCTGACCCAGCTGCGGTTCCCATGGGAAGATGATACGTTCTCCTGGAAATGTAGTGTGGATATGATGTGGCAGCAGAATGTCAACCTTGTATGCCATTGCGGGGCACTGATTGTTAACGAGATTTTCCTAGGTTGGTAGGCAAGTCGTTTTAACGAGATTTTCCTAGGTTGGTAGGCAAGTCGTTATAAAATGGGAAAAATCACTTTTGCCTAGGTAGCCTTTGGTCCTAGGCCAAAATCACTTTTGCCTAGGTAGCCTTTGGTCCCAAAGAGAACTTTGGGTTCTTTTTGAGGTCTTTATGGAGTACAGCTTTGACTTGATGCCTTGGACTTTGAAAATTGACACTGACTAAGAATGTTGTATTATGCCTACACGTTACCATCAAGGCTTGGAATGGCAAATGACTCTCTCAGGAATGAACAGGGTAAGTCTTTATTAGGTATTTGGTTTTTTACCTATACTTTTTACACCTTTCCAAAATATATTTTTATGCACATTATTAATAAACAAAAAAGCCTCTCTCCATTACTATATGATGTTTCTTTGATCCTTGGCTTCAATCTGAACCACTGCCAAGGCAAGTTTGGCCCAGCTGCCTTTGTAACTGTTTTGTGGGAGACTGAGCATAGCTGGTCCCAGGTACAGTCTAGTAAGTCTTGAGGCTTGTTTCCCCAAGTCTCTGAGCTAGAACTTAGTTGGGGAAAGTGATGGCACTACTACCTATGCTGTATTTAGGTGTGTTCTGTTAGGATTGGAACTTTAACCCTCAATTCTATTGGCTCTTCTGAACCAGCATCCTTTGTTTTTAACTCTTCCTCCAAGTCTGGTATGTCTGCTTCCAATGTAAATCCTTATTATTAAATAGTTTGATAATTTTGAATTGAGACTTACTACTTTGGTGTCTCTGTCTGATAGCTATGGCAGTGTTACTTTGTGTCCATCAATGGCTGCCTGAATCCTGATCAATTTATTCATGCCATTTTCATGGGAACTGTAGTCCCCTATGTCCATAAAAATATTGTTTTAATTTTTTAACATGATTAAAGGTGATCTCAGGGCTTGTTGCACTTCTAGCACAATATTTCTGTGCAGGCCCATAGGAGATCTATTGAAAACTAAAATGCAAGGCAGGTGACTTGTCTTGACTGAGAATATATATTAACTTTGCAAAATATATGACCTGACTATGAACCTAGATCCCAAATATTCGTCATTTGTGAAAGATGCTACCAACTGTGCTGGTACATAAAACATGCAACGTAGGCAGAAAGTCATATAAATTATGGCTATGCAGCACCAAAGAGGGAACACACTGTAACTGAATCTGAGCTCAATAATAAACAGTGCAATCCTAAGAAGAGTTACTCCATTCTAAGCCCACTGATTTGAATGGGTTTAGACTGGAATAACTCAGTTTAAGATTGCACTATGAGTCACTTTAGAGAACAATCCTAAGCAGGTCTACTCAGAATCCAGTCAGAACTAGTCAATGGGGCTTACTCCCAGGGAGATGATACACCCGGCTGCATGTGAAACATGCTTAGGCTGGGGGCCACTTTTGCCTCACTGCACGGAGGGAGAGGAAGCCTTACTTTTCTGGGCATCCAGGCTTTGGGAGGTGGGGCCTGGCCCTATAAAGGGCGGCTCCGCCTCTGTAGGGATCAGTCAGCTTTGAAAGCTCAGCCTGAGCAGAGCATATATCAAGCTCTCTCAGCCAAGCTTCTCTGAGGCCAGTTTTACTGCAGGCCCTCAGGGCTAGGGGGCTATAGCTGCCTTGGAGAAAGCTATGATATTCCCCTGCTTGCTACCTTCAAATGCCAGGAGAGCCAAGGCCCAGCACCAGGCTGAGTGGTTGGCAGAGACATTATTGTTGTTGTTGTTATTATTGTTGTTATTGTTCCTCTTCTTATTTACATTTGGGGACTGTTGTTTATCAGTCAGGAGGGCTAAAGCAGGGTTATACCCAATCCTTGCAGGCCTCTGGCCTAATCAGGCTCTTCTTCCCTCCTTATTTTGTTGGGAGGGAGTACTTTCCGCAGAAACAGCAATAGTCTTGGCTGTAGGCTGCAGGGGTGAATTGCAGCCATCTGAGGAGTGGATTACGTTATTACTACTGGCCTAGCAGGGTGGATGCTGGTAGGCCTCCCCTTCTCTGTCTAGGCTTCCCCCCCTCCCACCATTTATACTTACTTAGAAGGGAGTATTTCTAGCAGCAATAGCTTGGCTTAAGGCTTTCAGGCAGCAGGAGGGCATTTTGCAAAAGGGCTTGGCAGTTTATTCAATTGGGTGCAGCCATTTTGAGTGTGGCACCACTGGCCTACTTAGCCTCCTGGCAGTGCGGCCTTATTGAGAAGGCATCTAAAATATGCACAGCTCCAGCAGTGGCCATTTTGAGTGTGAGTTTTATATGGTCTGATTTGCCTCCTGCTTACTGGCAGTGGTGGCCATTTTGGTGGGGATTTTACATCTTATGCTGTGCTGGAGTGGCCATTTTGAGTATGTCACTCCATGGCCTGCTTAGCCTCCTAGCACTGGCAGCCATTTTATAGAGGCCTCTGCAGTTTACACAGTGTTTGGGCTGCCATTTTGGGGGTACGTGTTACTATAGTACATTACATTACTATACATTTCCATCATGCCACCCTAAAGAAAGGGTAGCAGCTCTGCTAAGGGCGAACAGCCAGGCCCCTGCAGGTCTCCAACCTATCTAGGCTCCCCGCCCCCAAATGTTTTCACTCTATTTGGAGAGAGAACTTACAGCAACACCAGTGAAGCCCTGGCTGAGGCCAGGGGGGTGGGGCTTGTAGTCATCTGGAGGGCAGATGGCTTCACATATTATTGCTACTGGCTTAGCAAGGATTTATAGGCTCAGGGTGGTAGCTTGTTAAACCCCTTCCCCTGCTCAATTTTGCAGCCTTAGCACAATTGACGGCTGGTGGCAGAGCTAGCCTAGGCTGCTGTAACCTAGTCATGTTGAGGTGACAGTGAACCTGACTGGCAGATAGGTAAGTCCACTGGCCCCTACTGCATGGCTGTGGGAGCCCCTGGGTTCAGGCAACAGTCTCCGGTCTCCCATGTTTAGACTCCTGGGTTGTATCATCTTGGGTCTTGCCTTCAGATTTTGCTGTCCGGCCTCTGAGTTATAACTTGATTCAGTTATAAAGGGATAGTCTGCGGAGCTCTTAGAAGACTGAGCTGGTGGTCCAATCCCTCACAGAACAGTCTAGGTGTGTACTGAGGGCACAGGACCTGAAGTTTCATGCTGATTCAGTGACCACCATATTAGGCGGTCCAAGATGGATCAGTGGCAACGGGGGCACAGTTGTTCAGGTGGGCCCTTGCGATGAGTCCGAACTGTGTTCTGTCTAGGCCCTATGCCTATATCTGAAAGCCAGGGGTAGTGGTGATGGAAATCTGTTCCAGTACAGTGATGGGGCACCCCTCACCCAATACCAATTTTGGACAGTGTCAGAAAGGGCCTTAGTTAACTTAGGCCTGGTGGGTGTCAAGTTCAGCACCCACTCATTTCATTTTGGGGCAGCCTTCACAGCAACTGCAATGGGCTATCCTGTGTCGACAATCCAAAGAGTGGGCCGGTGATAGTAGTCAGTGTATCGGGCACACGTGAACTCCTGCCAGCACTTTAAAGAGCTGTGTCTAATTTTTCCTTTTTCTTCTTAGGTGCTGTGGTTCGCTGCAGGAGGTGTTGAATCCTCATATGTGGATGCAGCATGATTTTCTGGGTGGCCCATTAGGCCAAGAGGATTCTGATCAGGTCCCAGCTTGGGCTTTGCTGATGGGCCACTGTAAAGTGACAGGGCCTCTGGGTGCTATCCTTCGCCTCACGTGCTGGTCCTTCACTGTGAGGTAATGACTTTGGCTCACAGGGCATGGCCCTATCCTTTCAGGCTCACACAGGCTTCCTGCACCCAGGCAAGAAGTGGCCTGATGTTTGAGGGGAGGTGCAGT
The DNA here is from genome assembly GCF_028583425.1 of Eublepharis macularius. Taxonomy (NCBI): domain Eukaryota; kingdom Metazoa; phylum Chordata; class Lepidosauria; order Squamata; family Eublepharidae; genus Eublepharis; species Eublepharis macularius. The sequence continues at coordinate 125,794,895 of NC_072792.1, forward strand.
CCTCTGCCTCACATTCTGGTCATTTGCCCTGTGGTGTTGACCTTGGCGTACAGGGCATGGCCTCTTGTTTCAGGCTCACACAGGCTTGCAGTGCCTAGGCAAGTAGTGACCTGATAGTTGAGGGGAGGTGTGGTTCTCCTCCTCACGTGCTGGTCATTCGCCGCGTGGTGTTGACGGCTTACCGGGCATGGCTGTTGAGTAGTGTGTATTCAGCGTGACTGCACCAGCTTGAAGAGAACCCAGAAAGAGTCCACACCTTGTTTAGTAAAGGTGTATGATACAATTTATTTATAGGTGAATAAGGAGCAATACATATACAGTTTATAGTCCAGAGAGACAAAGTGCTTCGCCTACACCTGGACTTGCAAGAAGCCCCAACCAAACTGTACATGGTAGCTATTTATACATGTAGACACCCAATCAGATACATTGCATGAGTTTAGCTGAGTCATTCACTTCATGGTCTCCTGACTCTTGAGTTAACCATCTGACTCTGTGTCACCTGATGTGTCTACCTGTCATACTGATCGTTCTGATCTAAAGCCTCTGCACACTGGCTTTTGACACTTAGATATCAACACTCCTCCAAGCCAGTATGAGAGCAGTTTAAGGCATTACGTAATCGTTCGAATGGTACAGCATACAGACTTTTAGTAAACATGTCTGCTATATTGTCACCAGATGTACATCTTAACAATCTTATGAATCCTTGTTCTACAGCACATCTTACGTTTAAATACCTGATTAAGATGTGTTTACTTCGTGTTTTAATTCCACCATCTTGGGCTAACTGCTGTGCTGCTGTATTATCCCCATAAACAGCAATAGGTACTGCACAATGCATTTTCATGTCAGACATGAGCTGTTGTATTACTTCCAGCTCTAAAATACCTTGGCTCATGGCCGCAAACTCGGCTTCACAAGATGAATGTGCTAACAAAGACTGTTTTAATGTCTTATGTGCAATAAGAGCACCTCCTACAAATATAGCTAGTCCTGTAGTGGATTTACCGTCAGGGCGATCTGCCCAACTAGCATCACAAAACATAGTGATCTGCATAGGTTCAGTGGCTTTCAGAACCAAAGAGAAGTTGAGAGTAGCCTTAAGATATTTTAATACGTGTTTTGCTGCTATCCAATCCCTATGGAAAGGCTTAGCACACCTTTGGCATAGCATGTTTACTGCTTGTGTTATATCTGGACGGCCCCAACATGAGAGATACAAAAGACTGCCCACCAATGACTGATATCTCTGTACATCTTCCCAGGGAAAATCATCTGGCTCCCTGATATACCCTGTAGTCATAGGAGTGGACACACCATGTGCTTCAGTTAATCCATACTCTGAGAGCGACTTTGTAATTTTGTCTCTCTGATTCAGTTGGAAAAAACTGTCCTGGGTTTTTGACACTTGCACTCCCAAATAGTTGGAGATAGGACCCAAATGTTTCACTTTGCAAATATCTTTAGCTATTTGTTTAAACCAACATAATTGTTCTTCTGTTTCATATATACACAATATATCATCTACAAAAATAAGGAGTTGGACTTCTGAACCTCCTACTATTTTTGTAAAAATACAGGCATCACCTTTGCCCTGCTCAAAGCCTGCTGCTTTTAGTGATTGCGACAGGTATTGAAACCAAGCTCGTGCTGATTGACGCAACCCATACAAAGCTTGGTTTAGTTTGAGCACCATATGTTTATTTGACACCTCATACCCTGGTATTTGCTCCATGTATAAACATTCCTGTATAGGAGCATGGTGATAGGCTGTACAGACATCAAAATGATCTATGTTTTTTTGTTGAGCCCCTGCCTTACATAAGGCCAATTTTACTGTTTCAGGCCTAACAGTAGGAGAAAATACCTGGTCATAGTCTTGGAATTGTACCTGAGAGAAACCACAGGCTACCAAGCGAGCTTTCCTCTGCACATCACCTGAGGGAAGTCGTTTCACCTTATACAGCCACCTACAACCAATAATATTTGTGTCTTTTGGCTTAGGTACAACTGTAAACACTTCATGGTCAATTAGAGACTGATATTCGGCCTTCATGGCCTCGAGCCAAGCCTTTTTCTCTTCCCCCTCATAAGTGAGAAGCTCTGAATAAGTAGCTGGCTCTTTAGCCAGTACACAGTTTGCTGCAGCTTCAAAACCATACCTTTGAGGTGGGACACCTTTATTAGGACGACTGGACACACGTATAGGAGGACTAGACCTCTGTGTGTCCTGTGTTACCTGCCTGGCTGGAGAACTAATCTGCTTCACACTCACGTCCACCTCTGGACTTATTTCAGGCATTTCATCGGTAACTGGCAATGCAATCTGGCTTTCACTCTCATACCCGTGAAGCCTTTTCCAACTTGCATGTTCACATACACTGGCGGAGCGGCTATAAGATATCTTTTTGTTTTCATTGGTAAACCTGTAGGCCTTCATGCCACTCTGGTATCCAACGAATATCAGCTTAGAGGCTTTTGGGCCCCCTTTTCTGCGCTGCCTTAAAGGGATATACACCCAAGAAGTCATGCCAAACACCCTTAGTAACTTTAGATTAGGATCCCTTTTGAAAAGTAACCTAAAAGGTATTTCATTCACAGCATGGGACCACAGATGATTTACCACATAACAGGCACATATAATTGCCTCAGCCCAGTAAGTTTTTGGCAAACTTGCATCAGCTAACATAGCAGCCATTTTTTCTTGTATAATGGCACCATGCCTTTCTGCCAGACCATTTTCTTACGGCACACTTGTATTTGCTACCCTGTGCAAGACACCATTTAGATCACACCAGTGAGAGAACTTTACAGACATGAATTCCCCCCCTTGGTCAGACTGGATGGCCTTTATGTCCAGCCCCAACTGCTTTTGTACCCTTTTTGCCCAAACCTTAAACAAATCAAAAGTTTGAGACTTGTGTTTCATGACATAAACCCATGAGTACTGGCTAAAATTGTCCATTAGGACCAGGGCATAACAATTTTGAGAATGGCTTTTGGGGAATGGACCAATCAGATCCATGTGAATTAATTCAAGTGGCTTTGTAGACACCCAACCACTTTTCTTAGCTACAGGGAATGCCTTTGTTTTGACTCCTTTACAAACAGTGCAGTCTAGGAACTCTGAGCAGCTTGACACCTTTTCTCTCTTCAGCAGTGTTAGAGTTTTGTTTATAACCCCAAAGCTAGCGTGCCCTAAACGCCTGTGCAATAAATGCACACAATTGTCATGGCTACATTTGTTAGTAACCGTGTCAGCCTTTGCCTGTCAATTTTCTACAATATAAACATTGTTTTTCAGCTCCCCATTTGCTAGAACCTTGCCAGCTTTGCTTATTTGACATTTGTCCCCTATAAACCGGACCTCAAATCCCTTTTGGGCCAACTTACTTACTGATAACAGATTATGGTCCAAAGAGGGAACACAATACACAGGTGCAAAGTCCTCCTCCAGAGCTGTAAACCGCAAAGTTCCCATAGCACTCACTGAAGATTCTCTCCCATCTGCCAACAACACGGACTGCAGGTTGCTTTGTTGTAAATTATACAGCACCTCCTCCGATCGGGAGAAAGACTCGGTGGCGCCACTGTCAAGAAGCCATTTGGACTGTGTGTCTGCAGCCGAAGCGGTGACCAGCCTCGCATGTTCATCTGGAATTCGAGGCTCCTGTACACGTCCTTGCTTCTGCTTCTGTTGTTTTCTTCTCCTGTCCAGGCAAAAGTGACGAAGGTGAGAAGTGGAGCCGCAACTGTAACATCTTCTCACGGCTGCTGCTGACAACTGGGTGACCTCCCGCTGCTTGCTAGCAACTCCTCCGCCGTCAGTGGCTGAAACCCCTCGATGGGCCCCTCCGTCTGCTCGTTGCTCTGTCCTTGAATGCCAGGCTCCGTATGTTGAAACACGAGCCTCTTCCTCAAGAAGACGAGATACAACATAGGAATAAGTGAGTTTATCTGGCTCCAGGCTCTCAAGGCTTGCAATAAGAGGAAAATATACATCAGGCACACTTGATAACAGAATGTATGCTTTATCAGAGTCCTCCATGGGCTTTCCACGAGCAGCTAGTTGCTGGAAACATTCTGTCAGACTGTTTATATGCTTCTGCATGCTCTCCCCCGGCTTGAGAGCAAGTCTGTAGAGGCGACGTGTCAGCATAATTAATGACCCTGCAGATGTTCTGGCATGGATCAGCTTCAAATCTTCCCAGGATTTTGAACTGGTAGCTGAGTCCCTGATGTGAAGCAATTGGTCATCCCCCACAGCCAGCACGATATGAGCTAAAGCACGCTCATCTGCAACCTTTTCCGCATCATTGGGGGCTGCTGGGGGGTTGCTGACACTTTTCCATAGCCCCTCTCTCTTTAGAAAATGCTCCATACGCAATGACCAAATGGAGTAGTTCACGGAGGTCAGCTTCTCCACCAACACGACCGTACTCTGTGCCATACTTGCTTCTGCACCGGTCTGAGGGAGTTCGTTTGCCTCCTCCTCCTCCTGGTCACTGACACTTTCCACCGCCAATCATTCCTCCTCCGAGGGATCGCGGCCGTCAGGTGCCAATATCCACCACCGACTCTGCTGCGTCTCTACTTCAGTAGAGCCTCCTCAGCTTGGCGCAGTCTATCTTGGCCCATAGCCCTATTGAATAGTGTGTATTCAGCGTGACTGCACCAGCTTGAAGAGAACCCAGAAAGAGTCCACACCTTGTTTGTTTAGTAAAGGTGTATGATACAATTTATTTATAGGTGAATAAGGAGCAATACATATACAGTTTATAGTCCAGAGAGACAAAGTGCTTCGCCTACACCTGGACTTGGAAGAAGCCCCAACCATACTGTACATGGTAGCTATTTATACATGTAGACACCCAATCAGATACATTGCATGAGTTTAGCTGAGTCATTCACTTCATGGTCTCCTGACTCTTGAGTTAACCATCTGACTCTATGTCACCTGATGTGTCTACCTGTCATACTGATCGTTCTGATCTAAAGCCTCTGCACACTGGCTTTTGACACTTAGATATCAACAATGGCCTCTTTCCATTCAGGCTCACACAGGCTTGCAGCACCCAGGCAAGTAGTGGCCTGATGGTTGAGGGGAGGTGCTGTCCTCCACCTCATGTGCTGGTCATTCACCATGTGGTGTTGACCTTGTCTCACAGGGCATGGCCCTTTCTTTACAGGCTCACACAGGCTTGCAGCGCCCAAGCAAGTAGTGGCCTGCTGGTTTTAGGGGAGGTGCAGTCCTCTGCCTCAAGTCCTTGTCATTCACCATGTGGTGTTGACCTTGGTTTATGTAGCATGGCCTCTTTTTTTTCAGGCTCACACAGGCTTGCAGTGCCCAGGCAAGTAGTGGCCTGATGGCTGAAGGGGAGATGCAGTCCTTCACCTTACGTTCTGGACATTCACCTGGATGGTAATGACCTTGGTCTACTGTGCTTCCCTGTCATCGTGGCGGGAAGGGTCATTCACTGGGGTGGTGATGACCTTGGTCTGAAATACTTCTGTGTCATGGTGGCAGGAATATTGAGACCCACTAGATGAGGGGCTAGGTGTACAGCCAACAGAGCCCTAGAGAAAGCTGTCAGGAGGGACTGAGCATCTATTTGCCATGCCCCTGCATAAAGGCTACATTTGCTGACCTCTACAGAGGTGATGAGAGGGCGTGACATAAGGCCAAAATGGCCCTTTAAAAGGCCTTGGAAGCAAGAGGGATATTTATTTTCCCTTTCCTGGCATTAGGGCCAAAGTTGCTGACCTCTACAGAGGTGTTGGTGTTCACCTATTGGTGAAGGGCAATATAATATTCTGTGGTAACTGACGGCAAGAGTGGTGGTTGGCACTAAGCCAACTGTGGGGTGCAAGGACCTAAGCAGAGACTTGGCTCTAGCTTTGGCAGGTTATATTTGGGTAGACAGAGCAGGCTGGTGAGCACTTGGTGGCACATCCCCGTTCGTGGGGAAGAGGGGTCTGTCAGGGATCGGCTGGTGGGCTATATGGCTGCCAGCTGAGAGGGCGGACTGCCTATGGGACCCCCTGTACACATCCTTCTCTCAGGCTCCATGGCTTGGGGTGCTTGGAGCTTTAAGGGGGGAACCATTTGTCTGGCCGGCCGGGTTACAGCCATTCGCATGGACGGCTCGCACCTGGGGCAGGGGTGACTCACCCAGACAGGTCAAGGAGGAGGTCCGGGGTGATCCCTTGGTCCTGATCTGTACCACTAGTGATGCCCTTGCTGTTATTAAGTTTAATGTTGGTCAATAAATGGCCCAAATTTATACCCAAGCTTTGTGTCTGTCTCTTCATTCCGAATGGGGGAGGGAAAAGTGGTTTTAAGATTGCACTTAAATATGACTTTTTGGTAGGTGTTTTTAGTGACTGAGAAGATTCAGCTCATGGAATGTGAGAGCTGCAACATAGATGTTAGAGATGTAGGTTATTTACCAAGGCTTGACTCAGCCATGACACTGTAGCACAAGTTGCTACTGCAAAGATGCAAAGCTGTTCCACGTGGCATTCAAAATGAATATCAAACTACAATAATGAGACAGTATGGTGAGGGGGTTCAATTCATATGTAAACAAGGAGTTTGAGCAAAGTAAGTTTTGCTGGCAATTAAGTCCTAATCAACGTTCTTAGCATCATTGATAAAATTAGTAATATATTGTACCTAAAGCTGGCCTGTTCTGCTTACCATATTTTATTCTACCATGCCTCAAATTCAAAGTTCATTGTTTTGTCTTCAAAACCTTGTCTTACAACAATTCTGTTCTCTTCAACTGCCTTTGAAGATTTAGTGGTCTTTCTCTGGAATAGGATTCAGCAGTCTCTTGTTGAAATTTGTATTTAAAATACCCAAGTTCTTCAGTGTCCTTGGATAAAATGTGAAATCATAGCAGTAGATTATTGTGTACATGTTGAGAAATGCCGGAACAAAATTCTTTGGTGGCAACTTCAAAAATGTCTTGTTTCTTGTTTGTTAAGCCAGCATTAATTCAACATTAATTATTAATCCATTTTCTTTCTTTGAATCAGCAGTCTCATTAATAACTTAAAATATACATTAAGCATGCAAGCTGACTATGTTATTCCAAACATGGAGCCTTTTAACCACACAAGCATCTATTGAGTCATCCTGGAAGAAACCCTCAGCAGCATTTTAGAAATCTGTGAACATTTTCTTGAGCAAGTAAAAGAGCACAATAAATATACAAATCACTGAATGAGACCCTGCTTAGAATGAACTCATATTTACCAAATGGCAAAAAAGTTCTGGCATACCCAGAGGTTTTCCAGTTCAGCAGGGTATTCCTTAAATGCAGGAACAATATAATGGCTGCTTATTTGTTTATATACTTGACAATTTGTTAAACTATTTTTCCAGAAAAGTTAGCAAAAACACAGTGTTTGCCACTGAAAATGTTCACACCCATAAAAAAGACCTCAGATAAAATCCTTGAATAGGAGACTGTTTTTCCTTGGTCTCCTACAGGAAAAGTGTTTTTGCCATATATCAAAGGAATTACTGATCAGATGGGAAAGCTTATGAAAAAGCATAACCTTCAAGCAGTATTCAGACCCACCCGAAAAATACAACAGATGCTACGATCAGCAAAAGACAGTAGAGACCCCCTCACCTCTGCAGGAGTATACCGTATACCCTGCAGCTGTGGACAAGTGTACATCGGGACCACAACGCGTAGCATCCAGACAAGAATAAAAGAACATGAAAGACACTGCAGACTTGGACAACCTTAAAAATCAGCAGTGGCTGAACATAGCCTAACTCAAACAGGGCACAGTATCTTATTCCAGGACACCAAAATACTGGACAACACTTCCAACTACTTTGTCAGACTGCACAGGGAAGCCATTGAAATTCACAAGCATAAGCAAAACTTCAACAGGAAAGAAGAAACCTTAAGAATGAACAGAGCATGGTTTCCAGTTCTGAAAAACACCTGGCTAACAAAACATTCTATCCCCGACAATAGCCCTGCAGAGAATATTAGCACATCAAGTACCAATCCATATGCAAAAGAACCTCCTCAGGATACAGTGAAGCCTCCCGCCATTAGCATTCCACACCCGGGGAAACTCTTACAGGATGACTCAGCTCAACCCCACCCCTCCTGAGTAGATACAAATGACCTACATCTTGTCCACACTGTGACACTGAGAGATCTCTGTCTTTTGGTGCTACACCTCTGAAGATGCCAGCCACAGCTGCTGGCGAAACGTCAGGAACTACAATGCCAAGACCACGGCAATACAGCCCGGAAAACCCACAACAACCATCGTTCTCCGGCCGTGAAAGCCTTCGACAATACACCCCCATTGTTATCAGGAAAGACTCCTAGTTTTTTCCCTCTATATGTAAGATCAGTCCATCGATGGACTGAAGGGCTTTCCTTCTAGCCCTTCAAGGCTGTCAGATGGGTGACAGGCACGGAGGGGGGTGGGTGGTAGTGCACTACACTGCACAGCATGGTAAATTTCAGGAGCCATGGCAGCAATATTTCTTGCTGTCAGCCAGAATCACTGTTTCCTGCCTGTTTGCCCCCAGCCCACTCCGATCTCCATTATTCCCTATCGGGAAAACTATGGAGGCTATTCAGGGGGATGGGGGTGGCATTTTGCAAAAAAATAAAAATCTATTTTTTTTTCAGATACTCCCAACTGTCTTCTAAAGACCCCACATGCTTCATAAGGGTTGGACCGGGAGGGGGCATTTTATGGCTCACCAAAGGAGGTGCCCCCAGCCACCCCATTTGTTTCTATTGTGGGAAAAAACTGACAACCACTGCAGAAACATATGGATCATGGCTTCCCTAGGGTCCAATCTCCCTGAAACTTGGGGGGGGGGATATTTAGAGGGCAGTTTTAGGAGTAGGTCCCTTGCAAATTCTGTGGACTTTGCTTCCAAAATGCCATCCCAGCCTCCTAGGTAGCTCCCCTTGCTTTCCCCATAGGGAATAATGGAGATAAGAGGTGGCTAGGGCATCTTCTTTGGGGGGACATAAAATACCCTCCCCAAAGTCCAATCTTCATGAAACATGGGGAGTTGTTAGATGACTTTTAGGAGTAGGTCCCCAGCAAATTTGGTAAAATTTAGTCCTAAAATGCCCCCCAGACCATTGGAAAACCCTGAATCACATTTCCCATTGGAAAGAATGGCCCAATTTTACCAAATTTGCTCTGTATTGTCAAGCTGAACTGGAGAAGGAATACCCCCACTCCCACCCCATCCTTTTCAGGTTCAGATATCAGACATGTTTCTGAACGTTTGCTCAGATACTTAATCATACTGCCACAATCTTTCTTCCCACCTCCTCCTTATCCCAACCAAAGACACTGCATGGAGAAGAGGAGGAGGACGTTAAGGGGGAAGGAGGATGCAGGAAGGTGGAGTAGGGAGGCAGCGGCATCAACTAGAAAATGGGAGAATTTAAAACAAGCCAGATTGAAAGCAAAAGACTTTTGGAGTACGTTGAATCTAAGGGCAAAAAGGGGGGACAGGGAAAAGGAAGCTGGCCAAAATCGGTGCTCTGCAATGGTGACTCACTGATTATGACCATGCATACTTTCAAATGCAGGTAAGACTGCAGTTACAAGACACGTGCAGGGACTGTGAAGTTACAGGACACGTGCCTAACTATGGAAAAGTTGACATGGGCATGTTGGAGCACACACAGTTCTGATCACTCATAGAAACTCGTGTAATTTGCCTCGTGTCATTTAGTTCTCAGACTCGGATCTGAGAAACCAGGTTCAGATCTCCAGTCTGCTGTGGAATCTCACTGGGTGACCATGGGCCAGTCACACACTCTCAATCTATCCTACTTCACAGGTTTTTTGTAAGGATAAAATTGAGGGCAGGAAAATGATGTAAGCCACTTTGAGTCCCAATGGGACTCAATAAATAAAATTGAATACGGAGTGGGGAGGCAGATAAAAGAAAGGTTTGTTAGTGAGCCAAAAGGAAGGAGGGAAGCAGGGAAAGGGGAGAGGAGATGGAGAATGCCAGGAGGAGAGTGGGAAAGGAATACAGGGGGAAACAAAGATAGTTTCAGATGGGTGACTATGTTGGTCTGCAATAGAAAAGCAAGATTTGGTCCAGCAGCACCTTAAAAGACCAACTAGATTTCCAGTGTATGAATTTTTGAGAGTCAAAGCTCCGTTCTTCAGATGAAGTGCACCCTACAAACCCTTGTGAATTCTCTGTAGAACTATTTACTTTAGGTTTCTTGAGGCACTTAAACAGGTTTCTTTTCTTAATTGTTTAATTGTTAAAGACATTTATATTCCATCTTTCCAGAATTTAATGGGGGATCATATAAAACAGTAAATCCAGAAAAGTAACAATGTAGCAGCTGCCCCTCGTCAAGCAAATACTATTGGAAACAGATGGGCCTTCTCCGTTTGAAAGGCTATGAGGAAGGAACAACCCCAAACCTCTTCAGGGAGACCATTACAAAGGAGAACCACAGAAATACTTCCCACCACTTTCTTTAGAACTAGTTCTTTAGAATTAGCAGGATGAAAATCCTGGGACTACACAAGCATTCTGGTGAAGAGTACACTGACATTTCCTTCCAGTGATGGAATTCTGTGCCAAGGGCTTCTCAATAGGTTTGTCTTGCATTATCATCTTCACAGTGCATCATATCAGCCACATGCATGTTTCTTATGATCAAGAAAATAGAGCTTGGTATTTCAGAATCTAGCTTAGTGGCTTGTATCCCATCACCCTGCTCAGCTAATTGCAGACTCCAACTCAAGGATTCTTCTCTGGCAGAAAATGTCCCTCCTCCAGAGAAAGATTCCTTCTGTTACAGGAAGGCTGCACACTTACCAGAACGGAATAGGAGGATACAGCTCACGGTTTTACAAGGTAGCTGCACTGTTCAGGGAATCATCTTCAGAAATCATGAGAGAGGAAATAGGAACATACCACTTTAGATCCGCCATGCTGGCATTGCTCTCTTTACAAGCTGAGGTACTGTTTGCATCTTTCCTGGCCTATCTTGTTTTTCAGCATGAAGAATATTTTGGCTACAGTAAGTTATGGGCTGTTTACCAGAAATGCTGAAAATCTCTTGGAAACTTTTTTTGTCATCCATATATCCAGCCTGCGCCATGTAAGAGGAGGATTGGGATAGAATGCATAAAATTACTTAACAGTGAACTCGAAGCTTTAAAAAATTCCTCATTCTTTTGACACTTCTTACAAAGTCTGATGATGTGATGTAACCAACTGCTGTCCAAGATGTTAGGCTACTACTTTAAAACATACAAAAATAACCTCATGAAGAATATGTTTTTAATAATGTCATTATTGAAAACTGTGTCCCTTATGCCCCTGGTAGTGGTCTCTCAATACTTTTTGTTGTCTTCTAAAAGGTCCTACAAGCTATAGACTGATTTCATTTAACATTATCTTTCTAGCAATATACTAGAAAAACATAGTAGAAAACCACAGTTATATTCAGTCTCTTTTTGTTAATTCTTTATTGTCCTCTCAATCTACCACAGTTTGAATATATCAGCTCTGTACTCAGGATTGGAGTAGGACCTTAATTTTATGACCTTGCCCCTAATGCATACTTGTCTATGCATACTACAAACCCATCTCACTGTTGTGCTTTTAAAGATGCTTTCTCCATTAACATCACAAAAAGGCATTGGAAGCCAAGTGAGACAATATGCAATTTTGTATTGCACTCATATTCCTTGCTGCAGTGCACTCTGATAACTTCCCATTAAAACTGTATTTTTCCTCCACCCCCTTGGTTTTGACTGTAGTAAATATTCACACAGACCTAGTGGGGACAGGAAGAGATTGCTTGTCTATTTCAGGCTGCTCAGAGAAATTATCTGATTTTAAGCTTGTTGCCAGGCTGTGGCCACTAAGAAAATGACACAAACATCCAATGGTAATAAATCTTCTTTAAGATATTATTGTTTTGAATCAGTTTCTTTTAAAAAAATCAAAGGCATATTAAATCTAAAATGAAGCAATCCAGCTTTCAGTATAATACTAAACACCAGGTGATAAACTGTGGGCTTAGTAGCAAAGCATTTTTAGATACTAATGAAAACAAGCAAAAAGTTGCGGGAGGGGGAGGAAAGAGAAAATTCACTAGGCCAAACAACTGAATCACAATGGTATACAAGATTATAAAGAGATAGGTTTACGCTGGAATTTTAAAGTGCTTTAAATTATAGACATCCACCTTTGGGGAAAATAAGATGCTTTTGATGGATTGGTATGTACGGTGAGGTGCAGTTACTGGACAGAAATTTCTTGGGCTCTTTTACTGAAAGATGCCAAGTCTGGAATGCTGCGAAACTGTTGTGGCTGCCTAGCAATGGTAACTGAGAGCATCTGTTTCTTAAAACTACAGGCACTCCTTTTATCATTTGGGAGGGCTTTAACCACTTTTCTTTTAGATTTCAGATTTTTCTGCAAATCCAGGGTGTTTTTCAGGTTTGTAGAAAGAGATGTCTTGTCCGTTTCTCCAGTCTCTGGGTTAAAGTATCCTCAGATTTGGGCAAGTTGAGAATTAGATATATTAATGATGATAATTTCAGGTGGGTAGCCATGTTGGTTTAGTTGGGCAGTCTAATTGGTCTTCAAGATGCTATTGGAACCGGATCTTGCTCTTTGATGATGATGATGATGATGATATATTGGTAGACAAATTTTTAACTAGTGTGTCCAGTATTTTTGTTGAAAACATCTGCAATCCTACTGAGTACATATGTACAGATTTCTTTTCCTGATACAATTTCCACAACTATTATTTACTGAGACACAAACTACTTTCCCTATGGTCAATGAAAACCTAAAAGTTTACCTAATTACATGCAGCTTTCTGTATAGATTAAATTCCTTGTTAGCTTGATATTTAGTTATACAGCTCAAGTCTTGGTAACAATTTGCATTATTTTCACAGGTTTGTTTACATTCACCAAAAACTCAAATATTTCTCTAGCAGCCACCAGACTAGTGGATGTCATTATAACTTTATTTACAGAAGAGTATAAATATAGCTGAAATGTTGCCAGTCCAAATTCATTTTCATAAAATGAAAACAAGCACGATCCTTGTGATCGCTGGAACTTCTCGTGCTCCCCAGAATGAGCCGGGCCACCTCTCCTGGACCCTTCAGGCTCACAGAAACAGATATCCACTGATGTTACACCACTGCAGGCTCAAACTCCTAAGCTCAAGCGATCCACCGGCCTCAGCCTCCCGTGCTCAGGCTGGGTTTACAGGCACGTGCTATCATATGATTGAAAATTTATAATGGATAATCAGTCTTCAATGAAAATAAGAGAATCTATCTGGAACGAGACAAAGAGGGAAAGAAGAAATATTTTACAAAAATAAAAGTCACCCTTAAAAAAAAAACAAATATAGATGCATATATAGCATATGCAGAGTCCATGAATAGCTATCATAACATCACCTTTTTATAAACATATGAGATGAGCTTTAAAACAACAAGATTAGGATGCTTTTAAATGTAGAAAGAGAGATCAAAAAGAAAATCCAAGTGTTAAGTACACAAAAGCACTCATATCTGTTCAGAATGCACCACTCAGTCATAGTAAGCTACCCACTTTAGATTTTGTGATTACCTAGAAAATGCTTCACAGCTTTCACTCTACACATACAGCTCCTAAAATATTCTGTCATTCATGTTTTGTGGGAAACAAGCTAGGAATTGCTTAAGAGCCTGACAATAGGGTAGAAAAGAAGCTGGAAAGCTTAGTGCTCAGGAGGACCCTGTCACAACATCAAAAGGAGTAAAGGTGGATCCGATGTTTGGGATTTTTTTTTAAAAAAATTGAAAGGTGTTCTTATTGCTAATGCATTGGTACAATCAATACTGATTTGCTGTTTCTAGGAAAGACAGCTAAAAACATACAACTGTCTTATTAGGTTAATACCAGTTTCTCAGAGTGTACATCCACACTCTGCCATGAAGCTTGTCACTTTCTATCAGTTTCCTACCTCACAGGTTGTTGTGAGGGTAAAACAGAGAAGAGGAGGCTGATGAATGTCACCTGAGGTCCTTGAAGGAAGGGCAGGACAAAAATGTAGTAAATAAATAAAATCATATCAGAAATATTCCTTTTAACAGCTTCTGATGATTGCATGACAGGAAAAAGTCATTTGTATCTGTGTATCACCAAAACAGCGTAAAGATAATTCATGTGGAATTCTGACAAATGGAAGAACTAATCAATTTAAAAGACTATTTTATAGCAATGAGTGGTTGTTCCATATCATATACAACAATGTTGATGTCTTCAGAGATGACATTTAAGAAATTTCTCTTTCTTTGATTACCAAAAAAATGAGTCTGTTTTAGGGGAGGGGGGAACATTGGCCAGCAAGACTTAGCAACAGCCCTCAAAACATTTATTGATTTTGTGCACTTGTGGCACCAAGCAGTCATCATTGAGTCTAACTACGTCACCTTTGAAATATATTTATTTATTTATTTATTTATTTATTTATTTATTTATTCAATTTATATACCGCCCATCCCCAGGTGCTCTGGGCAGTGAACAGTTAAAATCGATAAAAACAAAAACTAAAATCAATATACAAATAACAAAACAAATTAACAAGGTGCAGTGGTGGGGAGAACCCTCCCCCACCCCAAAGGTGGGAGGCCGACATGGCACCGCCCCCTTCAATCACCGAACGCCTGGTGGAACAGCTCTGTCTTACAGGCCCGGCGGAACGATAATATGTCCCGCTGAGCCCGGGTTTCCATTGACAGAGCGTTCCACCAGGCTGGGGCCAGGACTGAAAAGGCCCTGGCCCTGGTTGAAGCGAGGCGGGCTTCCTTAGGGCCGGGGACCACAAGTAAATATTTATTCGCTGATCAAAGCGATCTCTGGGGAATGTACAGGGAGAGGCGGTCCTGAAGATATGCCGTGTCAGGTCCAGTATATATCTAAACTGTACTGACTCCATTTTCTAATGCTTCTAGTGTTTAAGTGCTTTCTTCCCAGGTGCACCAGTTCCCAGGCAGCATTCCCACCGGAGGCGACTGTTTTGTCTAACACTGTTCCACCAAGCATTGGCCTTGAAGGAGAGCAGCTTCCCAGGACTGAGAGATGTTGTTTTGAGAACTGTGGGGGGAGGCAAATCCAGATGGGTATTGTTACTCTGTACCTCATGCTTTGCCCTTCATTGGTAACAATGACTATGTACCATCCTGAGTCTCCTATTCAGGACAGTGGACTATAATGGACCTTTTCTGCAGTAAAGTTTCCTTGTTCAATCAATGGACTCCTGTTTGCTTTTGAAAGGGAACCTGTAGGAAGCGCCTTATCTAGCCACAAGCTGACATTTTGTTACCAATCATGCCTGAGTCGGGCCCAGCGGAATCCAAGGTTGTCCCGGACAGGGATCCTTTGTTTGATCCGTATGCGTCCCCCGACAGTCAAACAGTGCAACCCCAAGAATCTCATGTGCCAGCCGGGGCTGGAGCTTCGACGTCTACATCGCCTCTCATCGACCTCAGCAGTGAGGGGACAAGGCCGACAGCTACCGCTCTCCCCTTGATCTCGTTACCCACCCCGTCGGAGTGGGGAGCCAGACCCCGAGAAACGCGAGAGCGCCGGGCCGGAGGGCTTCATCCAAGAATTTCGATGGACGGACGCCGAAGCCTAGAGACTGTCCCTGAGTTGGATAGCAGCCAACCGTGGCTGTTTTGGAACAGGACGGCCGAACAGACGGACGGGAACACATCTCGCCGCGGCGCCCTGAGTTGGGATTATTCGGAACTTCTCCCATGGAAAGAGCCAACGGAAGTTCCTGAACAAAGTTGGGTGCAAATGCAAAGTCGCACCCATGCTGTAGATTCCGGCATCTCGGCAGTGACGGGCCTAGCCAAAGGAATTCTAGCAGCGAGATCACGAGTCGATCAAGGAGACCCTCCGCCTTGAGGGCCGTTTTCCCCGGTGAGTACGACCGAGGGAGGGCAACCTGGTCCTAGCCGAATGCAACAGTTGGAGGCTAGGCTGATTGATATGGAGGAAAGTTTGGCTCATGCCATTCACCTAATCTCAGCGATGGGGGCAGGGGAGAGAATCTCACCTGAAGAAATGGCGGTACAAATCGCCACCCTCCAAAGTGTCATGTCCTATCCAGTGGAGGACGCCCCGCAGCAGCCGCTACCTTCGGGAGAGGAGGAATACTATCCGGGAGAACCGGGAGAATCGCCCGCGGAACTCCCTAGGATAGACGAAACTCCGCCGGGCGGGGATACTCCAGCTGAGGCAACTGGAGAGACTCCGACGGAAACCCCAAAGTCGGACGGGGATCCATCTCCCAAGGAGACTCCAGCGGAAGAGCCTAGAGAGGAGGAAGAAGGGCCAACCCGTCCAACCGAAACGACGGTGATACCCCCTCCCGCTTCTCCAACGACAGTTCGGCCGGATCAGACGGAAGAGCCCCCGGCCCCTTCAGAGGAGGAACGACCGCTAGAAGTGGTTCCCATTCAACAGACCCCGAGCGCCCCGACGCCACAAGATCAGCCTTTGCGTCCCAGAGACACGACGCCGAGAGGGGTAAGCCCGCACGGCCCACCACCCATCAGGCCTTCGCCGCTGCGGCCCCTTCCGCTTCGACCGCAACTAACTCCTCCGCAGCAACCGATATGTTTGCCACTTGAGCAGCCCGTAATACCACCTCCGAACCAACCGGTGGGGCCTACGCCACTACGACCCCACCAACCCGTCCCTCAGCGGCCGGTCATTACTCAGCCGCACCGGCCATCTCCCCCTCAACCGCTACTGCCAGCACCTCCTGTATTGCCACCAGCCAGACCGAGATTGCAGCCGCCTGCCCGACCACGACTGCAGCCACCGGCCCAGCCGAGAGCACCGCCAGCCCAGCCGAGAGCACCACCGCCAGCCCAGCCGAGAGCACCACCGCCAGCCCAGCCGAGAGCACCACCGCCAGCCCAGCCGAGGCCGCTACCCCCGGCTCAACCGGTGATGCCGCCGCCAGCGCAACCCGCACCGCTACCACAACCGGGTCCCCCCATACCTCAAGTGCCATTGATGCTTCCGACGGACTTCTACCCAGCACCGGCTCCGAGGCAAGACCTCCCGATGGGTTGGGTGAAACTGGAAGCTACTTTTGATGGGGATCCCTCCAAACTGGGATTTTTCCTAGTGCAAGTCGTGCAATTCTTCAACCGGTGGGGACACCTCTTCGGCAGCGAGGCCAGTCAAATTGAACATCTCGGCTCCCGCTTACAAGGCAAAGCAGCGGACTGGTATGTAGGACTATATAATATCGGGGCCCCAGAACTCAATACTCTCCAGGGGTTGGTGGATGCTATTCGAGCGCAATATGAAGACCCCTTAGAGGAAACCAGGGCCCGGACAGAATTGCAAGCCATTAAACAGGGCAGCATGTCGGCAAGAGACTATATCACGAAATTCCGACAATTGTCTGCCAAATGCCCTAGGTGTGAGGAGTCCACCAAAATCATTCTGTTCAAGCAAGGACTAAACCCGAGACTTTTGGACAGAGCCCTCATGCAGGACAATCCCCCTACGTTGTTAGGCTGGATCCAACTTGCATGCGAAGTTGAGAATCGCATTTTGGAAGTCCGTTTGGTTGAACAACAACAACAAACGGGACAAAGAAGACCCTTGACTTTACAGAAGGGAGGACGGGGAGCTGGGTACGCCACCCGTGGAGCGAGAGATGCTAGATGGCAACAAGGGCTGTGTTTGCAATGCGGACAAGCCGGTCACTTTGCCGCACAATGCCCCTACCGGCCTGTGCAAAGACCTCCGCTTCAACTACGGCGCCCAACCCTTGCTCCATTTCCTACTCTCCAACGCCCGACTCCCGCACCACGAGCGAACAGAGGCCGCGGCGCTTCCCAAAGGCCCGCCTCAGAGAGAGGACTAGAAGCGGAAGAAGTTATGGAATACGACCCCGCTTCCCCAAACGCAGAAGTCAATCCAGAAAGCCCCCAGTCGGGAAACGAGATGGATCTGTCGTAAAAGGGCCCAAACGACAGATCCGCCCCAAGCCCGTTCCTGCACGGAACAGGCCGCCCGGGTCCATCTTATTCATGCCAGTGACTCTAATCAACCCAGAGAGAAAAATGCACATCCGAGTGCAAGCCCTTATCGACTCGGGCTGTGCGAGAGACATCATCTCCCCAGCTCTAGTCAATGGACTAGTTTTACCAACTCGGGAATTACAAAATCCAGTAATCTTTGAACAAATGGATGGCACCAATATGAACCCTGTTACCACTGAGACCATCCCAGTGATCACAGGCATGGGACAACATTGGGAAAAGAGGTCTTTTGTCATCAGCTCCACTGCCAAATACCTGTTAATTCTAGGCAGCAAATGGCTATGTGATCACAATCCCTACATAGACTGGGCCCAAGGATGCATCACCTTCGGTCATGCCAACTGCAAAAATCACCGTTGGAACCAAAACTGGGGCAATGATCCAACTCACACTGAAAACGCCCTTCTTACTCAAGAAGAAATCAACCAAATACCCGAACCGTATTGGCCGTTTCTAAACGCTTTTTCCGAGGAGGAAGCTGATACTCTACCCCCGCACCGGCGAACGGACTGTGCGGTGGAAATTTTACCCGGAGCCTCACTGCCCAAAGGACGACTCTATCCCATGAGTTTCCATGAACGAGAAGAGCTCCGGAAATTCATCGACACCAACCTCCAACGAGGGTTCATCCGCCCAGCCAACAGCCCCCACGCCGCTCCGGTTCTCTTCGTGAAAAAGAAGGATGGGGGACTACGACTATGCACGGACTTTCGAGGACTTAATGCAGTGTCCACCAACAACGCCTATCCTATACCACTCATCCGAGACCTTCTCAACGTCGTGGCCCAAGGTAAGATCTTTACTAAATTAGACTTAAAAGATGCTTACTTCCACGTCCGTATCAAGGCAGGGGATGAGTGGAAAACCGCATTTAATACGCCCCTCGGACAATATGAATACCTAGTTATGCCTTTTGGATTGACGGGAGCCCCGTCTGTATTTATGTCCATGATAAACGAAGTTCTGCACGAATTTCTGTATAAAGGGGTGGTGGTGTACCTTGATGATGTCTTAATTTATTCGGACACAGAGGAAGAACATATTCAAATGGTACAAAAGGTCCTGGCCACCTTGATGAATAATAAACTGCCCATCAAGTTGTCCAAATGTGAATTCCATAAAACCGAACTCACTTACCTTGGGTATTGCATCTCCCAAGAGGGTTTAAAAATGGATCCGACCAAAATACAAGCAATTCAAGAATGGCAAACACCCACCACCCGTAAAGAACTACAATCCTTCCTGGGTTTTGCCAACTTCTATAGAGACTTTATAGCAAATTTCGCCCAAATCACGCTCCCCTTAACAGAATTGTTGAAAACAAAAGATAAAGGGGACCAAGCTAAAAAACCCTCCTCCAAACTACAATGGACCTCCGATTGCCAAACTGCTTTCGAATGCCTGAAAAAGCAATTTGTAACGGAACCCATCCTCTCCCACCCCAACGAACAGTCCCCTTTCGTAGTGCAAGTCGACGCCAGCGATACGGCAATAGGGGGAGTTTTACTGCAGAAGGGGGAGGATGGAAAATTGCGGCCTTGTGCGTTCTTGTCTAGAAAGTTTTCGGAGGCGGAAAGGAATTGGAATGTGTGGGAGAAGGAGGCTTTTGCAGTAAAAGCAGCTCTTACTAATTGGAGACATTGGCTGGAAGGGGCGCGATACCCCTTCGAGGTCTGGACAGATCATAAAAATCTGGAGGCCCTCCGAAGCCCACGCAGACTGAATGCCAAGCAATTGCGGTGGGCGGAATTCTTTTCCAAATTCAACTTCACTCTGAATTATCTCCCGGGCAAAACTAACTTTTTGGCGGACGCCCTATCGCGCATGCCCCAACACAGGAGCAAACGGGAGGAGACTGTCGACACGGTCTTCTCACCTACGCAACTTGGGGGCGTGGTGACTACTCGCAGTCGAGCCAAACAGCCCCTCCCGGCCATCCAGGAGTGGAAATCAAAACTTAAAACTGAGGTGGAGAAAGAGGGGGATAAGGCTCCGCGAAACAAACTGGTCCAATCCCCGCAGGGGGATTGGCTAGCTGGGAGCAAGTTTTATGTCCCAGACAGCCTCAGGCTGGAGGTCTTGCAGCGCTGTCATGATGCTCCCACTGCTGGTCATTATGGGTATCTGAAAACATTGCATCTAATCCAAAGGCAGTTCTGGTGGCCGGGCATGCGCAAAGACATTTCCCAATATGTTAGTTCCTGCCCCATTTGCCTCAGCGCCAAAACCAGAAAAGGAAAACCTCCGGGTCTCCTGCAACCATTGGAAACACCCAACAGGCCTTGGGAAATAATATCTATGGACTTTATCACTGATCTACCTATTTCAAAAGGACATAATTGCATTTTAGTCGTGGTAGATCTGTTTTCCAAACAAGCTCATTTTATTCCCTGTACTGCTATACCCACCGCTCGAAAACTAGCAGATTTATTTTTAAAACACATCGTAAAATTACATTCTTTTCCGTCCAAGGTGATTTCGGATCGCGGCGGACAGTTCGTTGCCAACTTCTGGCGGGAGCTTTTGAGAATGTTGAATATTGAGCAAGGCATCAGCTCAAGCCACCACCCACAAACCGACGGACAATCCGAAAAAACAAACCAGATACTAGAACAGTTTCTTCGTTGCTACATTAATTTCCAACAAGATAATTGGGTAGACCTTCTCCCTCTGGCCGAATTCTCATATAACAACAGTGTACACGCTTCAACTGGAGAGGCCCCTTTCAAAATTGTCTATGGAGCTCACTTCAATCCCTTCCCGTTGGACGCTCCCCCTCTCCATTCATCTAATTTGCCAGATGTATCTTCGTGGTGGGGGGAGGCAGCGCAACAATGGACTCAGTTTGGTGTAGTGGTTAAGAGCACGGGACTCTAATCTGGAGAGCCGGGTTTGATTCCCCACTCCTCCACAAAGCCAGCTGGGTGACCTTGGGCGAGTCACAGTTCTCTTGAGCTCTCTTAGCCCCACCCACCTCACAGGGTGATTGTTGTGGGGTAATAATAACACTTTGTAAACCGCTCTGAGTGGGCATTAAGTTGTCCTGAAGGGCGGTATTATAAATCGAATGTTATTATTATTATTAAGAAACATCTTGAAAAAGCCAAACTGGATTACAAAAAATACGCAGATCGCCATCGTGTGGCCGAATGGGATTTACAACCTGGAGATCATGTGTATATTTCCACAAAGAACCTGAAACTAGCTCAGACAAGCCGCAAACTCGCTCTGAAATTCCTGGGACCTTTCCCTGTACGCAAAATAATAAATAAAGTGACTGTTGCCGTAACTTTGCCCAAGAACTTACATGATACGTTCCACGTCAGTCTTTTAAAAAGAGCTCCTACCGATGACAAATGGCACATCAAAGCTCCACCCATTCCAACTTTAATGGACGACCAAACACACTATGAGGTACAACAAATTTTGGACTCTAAACTCAAACGAAATCAGCTTTTTTACCTCATTAGATGGAAGGACTTTGATTCTGGGTACGATGAGTGGGTGAACTCTGTACATGTTCATGCTCCTAGATTAACCAAAGCTTTTCATACTCGCTACCCATATAAACCAGGGGGGGATCTATTTTAAGGGGGGCAGAATGTCAGGTCCAGTATATATCTAAACTGTACTGACTCCATTTTCTAATGCTTCTAGTGTTTAAGTGCTTTCTTCCCAGGTGCACCAGTTCCCAGGCAGCATTCCCACCGGAGGCGACTGTTTTGTCTAACACTGTTCCACCAAGCATTGGCCTTGAAGGAGAGCAGCTTCCCAGGACTGAGAGATGTTGTTTTGAGAACTGTGGGGGGAGGCAAATCCAGATGGGTATTGTTACTCTGTACCTCATGCTTTGCCCTTCATTGGTAACAATGACTATGTACCATCCTGAGTCTCCTATTCAGGACAGTGGACTATAATGGACCATTTCTGCAGTAAAGTTTCCTTGTTCAATCAATGGACTCCTGTTTGCTTTTGAAAGGGAACCTGTAAGAAGCGCCTTATCTAGCCACAAGCTGACATGCCGGTCCCAACCCACTCAGGGCTTTAAAGGTAAGAACCAACACTTTGAACCTGATTCGGAATTCAACCGGAAGCCAGTGCAGCTGGCGCAGGACAGGTGTGATGTGTGACTGGTAAGGTATACCAGTCAGGACCCGTGCCACCGCATTCTGGACCAGTTGTAGTTTCCAGGTCAGGCCCAGGGGTAGCCCAGCGTAGAGTGAGTTACAGTAATCTAGCCTGGAGGTGACCGTTGCATGGATCACTGTAGCCAGGTCCTGGGGCGTCAGGTAGGGGGCAAGTTGCCTGATCTGACGAAGATGGAAAAATGCAGACTTGGCAACCGCTGTGACCTGGGCCTCCATCGATAGGGAGGCATCCAGGAGCACACCCAGACTCTTTACCACTGGCAAAGTTGCCAGTGGTGTCCCATCCAGGGCAGGGAGCTGGATCCCAACATCTGGCAGCCCCCGTCCCAGCTGCAGGACCTCCGTCTTCACTGGGTTCAATTTCAGCCTGCTCTGTTTTAACCATGCCGTCACAGCCTCCAAAGCTCTGGCCAGATTGTCTGGGGCCGTGTCTGGCCGTCCGTCCATCAACAGAAAAAGTTGGGTGTCATCCGCGTATTGATGACAACCCAGCCCAAACCTCCACACCAACTGGGTGAGGGGGCGCATATAGATGTTAAATAACATCGGGGAGAGTATCGCCCCTTGGGGAACCCCGCACACCAAAGGGTGACAGGGCGATAGATCTCCCCCGAGCGCCACCCTCTGTCCCCGACCCTGGAGAAAGGAGACCAGCCACTGTAAGGCTGTCCCCCTAATCCCCACGTCGGCAAGGCGGCTGGCCAACAAATCATAGTCAACCGTGTCAAACACTGCTGTGAGATCAAGTAACACAAGCAGCGCTGACCCGCCTCGATCCAGATGCCTGCGAAGGTCGTCTGTGAGGGCAACCAATGCTGTCTCAGGGCCAAGCTACACATGACGAATGACACTTGAACGGCAAGTGTATTTCTCCCTGTTCACTTGCCCTCCACTCAATCCACTTGCCGTTCAAGTGTCATTCGTCATGTGTAGCTTGGCCCTCAGTCCCATGGCCAGGACGGAAGCCAGACTGGAATGGGTCAAGGACTAGAGCATCATTCAGGAATTCCTGCAGTTGTACCACCACCGCCCGCTCAATCACCTTGCCCAGGAACGGGAGGTTCGACACTGGGTGGTAACTGGACGGGTTGGTGGGGTCCAAAGATTTTTTTTCAGGAGGGGCCGCACTACCGCCTCCTTTAACACTCCTGGAAAAACCCCAGAGCTCAGGGAGATGTTAACAATGGCCTCCAAATGGTCCCGTAGCCCCTCCGAGCTGGCCTTCACTAGCCAGGATGGGCAGGGGTCCAGAGGACAGGTGGTTGGCCTTATCCCCTGCAGGATCCTGTCAACATCGTCCTGAGAGAGCAGCCTGAAATGGTCTAATACGGACCCAGAAGACGGCCAAGGGGTCTCCAGTTCCCTTACTGTATCAACAGTGGGTGGCAGGCCACTGCGAAGGGACAAGATTTTACCCGCAAAATAGCTCGCAAAAGCCTCGCAGCCAATAGTTGAATTAAGAATTTGGTGGTCTCCCTGAGAGAGGGAGACCAAGGACCGAACTGTTCGAAATAATTGAGCCGGGCGTGAGCTAGCGGACGCAATGGAAGCAGCAAAGAAATCCCTCTTTGCTGCTTTCACTGCCACCTCATAGGCTTTCATAAACGTCCTATAAGATGTTCTTGCCTCTCATCGCGTCCCCTCCTCCACACTCGCTCTAGTCGTCTCAGAGACCGCTTCATCTGGCGAAGCTCCTCGGTAAACCAAGCAGCTACCCGTTTGCGGGCTCGGAGAGGACAGCAGGGGGCAATAGCATCGATGGCTTCGGAAAGATGGTCATGCCAATCATCCACCAGGCTGGAGCAACAAGGGGCGGGGCCAGGCAGATGGAAAGCCCAGCCCTTGATGGAAGCAACTCCCTTGGCAGCAGCAGCAGCAGCAGTGCAGGCTACAACAACCTTTGTAGGCTGGAGCAACAAGGGGCGGGGCCAGGCAGATGGAAAGCCCAGCCCTTGATGGAAGCAACTCCCTTGGCAGCAGAAGCTCCACCACAATAATAGTACTCCTCTCTATTATGAGTTGTCCAAAGTGTTAGTGATAGCAATCAAAACAATTGCAATGATTTCTGAGTTTATGGCCCTGCTTAGTGTTACTATTGTTTTTGACCTCTAAAGAGAAGCCACTAGAGAGACATGGAGCTAATACCCTAATAAAAGGCACAGAGGAGAATAAAAGCTTAAAAACCTTGACTGACTGAAACTGAATAAAAGCTAAACAAGATAAAAAGATGCTAGAAAACAGACAGATATTAAATATTCTTTGATCTAAGATTGAATAAGTCCTTAACAAAACCAGAAGATTGAACAGAAATTGAATATGCTATAAGCACGTTAATTCATTAATGGCACAATTCTGTGCTGTATTACTCCAATTTAAACCCATTGAAATCAATGGGCTTGGACTGCAGTAACTCTCCATAGGATTGCACTGTAAGAGAGTAGAAGGAAAGAAACAGTATTTTGCACTTACTTGTTTGGAAAGCAAAAACTGGACTCGACATAGATTTGTGTTCAGTTTATCAGAAAAATAAGTTTAACTGTTAAATTCTAAACATTGTTGAATTCAAATCAAAGGAATTGATTGGAATTCAACAACGTTTAGAATGACATTTATATTCGCTATGCAAATATCAATCAGGAATGCACACAGTTCTTCATTTCAAAAAGTAAACATATATCGGAAATAAAGAGCACAGAAAATTCACAAGGTGAAACTCGGGCTGTTTCCACACATCCTTAGAGGTATGGTTCATCCTCAGAACTGTGGTGGCTTTTCCCCAAACTTGCACACATTATCATTTTCCAATCATGTGCATATTTTTTGTTTACTGCGTCTTCTGCGTATTTACCAGGAAGTTTATGGTGGTTTTTTTTTTTTTTTGCATATTCTGGCATATGAACACTTAAAGCACTTCTGAAGAAACCTCCTATTCCTCTCAATCTCCACCCAGTTCTTTGCCCAAAGCTCTTTGCCTTCCTTCTTAACATTTCCATTCAGCCGCAGAAGCCTGCTTGCAACAGTAGCTGCATGCAAATCACTCATTTGCAAAGTAAAAAAAAAATTAAAATAGGGGTGGCACTTTAGGGTGATGATGACGAAAGTTCCCAACTTCCCCTTCAGAAGTGCCTTTTTTGGGTACTATTTCGAGGTTTTCCTGCGAACTTGCAACTAAAGGTAAGCACTAGGGATGTGCGTTTCGGCATTCAGAATGCCGAAAGAATGCCGAAACAAAAGTGTTTCGGCTTCTTTCGGGGAATGCCGAAACGTTTCGGGGAATGCCGAAACGTTTCGGGTAGCCGAAAGAAAAAAGCCGAAACGTTTCGGGATTCTTTCGGCTTTCTTTCAGCTTTTCTATGGGAAAATGCCTCCGTCTTCCAGGACGCCTGGAGGAGGCATTTTCCCACCGAATAAGCCCAAAATTGGTGGGGACCTTCCTCTAACCCTTCTCTAACAACCACCCAAGTTTCAGACAGATTGGACTTTGGGGGGCCATGTTATGGCCCCCCAAAGCAGGTCCCCCCATCCTCCCATAAGAAAGCGAAGGAGCAGCATATTGTTAGCATGCTGCTGCTGATCTTTCTTCATTATTTCCTATGGGGAAAAAATGAAGAGGCAGGCTTCCTTTGCCAGGGGTGGCATTTTGCATGCAAAATGCCCCCCAGCCCTCAGGGGCCCTTCTCCCACCCCTCCTCCCACCCCCCACCAAGGCTCAGCCTGCTCCCACTTGGGGGGGCCATTTCATGGCCTCCCCAAGTAGGTGCTCTAATCTCTACCACTGACAGCTGGGGGAGGCTTGTGTTGCCAGGGGTGGCATTTTGCATGCAAAATGCCCCCCAACCCTCTGGGGCCCTTCTCCCACCCCTCCTCCCACCCCCCACCAAGGCTCAGCCGGCTCCCACTTGGGGGGGGCATTTCATGGCCTCCCCAAGTAGGTGCTCTGCTCTCATCTCTACCACTGACAGCTGAGGGAGGCTTGTGTTGCCAGGGGTGGCATTTTGCATGCAAAATGCCCCCCAGCCCTCTGGGGCCCTTCTCCCACCCTTCCTCCCACCCCCCACCAAGGCTCAGACTGCTCCCACTTGGGGGGGCCATTTCATGGCATCCCCAAGTAGGTGCTCTCAGCCCCTAAAGTCCACCCCTTACAGCCCCACACAAACCCAATTCCCCCCCAGCTGCCACACACAGACCCAAATCCCCACATTAGCCCCTCACAGACCCAAATCCACCCCCACCTGCCCCACACCCATAACCCCAGGAACAGGCTGGCAAAGGCCAGCCCTCTCCCTTTGTTCCCTATGCTGGGAACTTCTAAACTTTCTTTCCCTAGGCAATTCTGCACAGCCCAGGGGTGCCACAATGGTGGGCACACTTCTGAGTGCCAGCTGGTCCCTGTGAAAGAGCACCTGAACCACAGACACCCTCCCTCAAATTCCCCCACCACCTACAGAGATGGCTGGCCAGCCAGCCCCATTGTTCCCTATGATGGGAACCAACTGCACAACAAAGAATAAAACAAGAACAACACAAAATAAAGTTTTAAATTTTTTTTTCTCCCTTCCAAAGTACAAGTAGGCAAAGCATTATGACACATTACACCAGCAGTCCCCCACACAGAAAAATAACACAACTCACTTAACATCAGAGAATCACAAAGCATGATTCCTGTCAAAAACACTTTATTTCTTGAACAGCTTTAGGTTACACAGCAGGGGGGAACACCAAAGGGCATGGCAGCACTATCTTACATAAAAATAACACAACTCACTTAACATCAGAGAATCACAAAAGCACAATTCCTGTCAAAAACACTTTATTTCTTGAACAGCTTTAGGCTACACAGCAGGGGGGGGGACACCAAAGGGCATGGAAGCAGTATCTAACACAAAAATAACACAACTCACTTCACATTAAAGAATCACCCCAAAAAATAGCTGTCAAAAGCACTTTATTTCTGTAACTGCTTTAGGTTACACAGTAGGAAGGCACCGCAGAGCAGGAAAGCAGTGTACTACGCAAAAATAACACAACTCACTTCACATCAGAGAATCACACAAACACAATTGCTGTCAAAAACGGTGAAGTGGGTTGTATTATTTTTTGTAGTACATTGCTATCATGCCCTGTTGTGCCCTCCTACTGTGTAACCTAAAGCTGTTCAAGAAATAAAGTGTTTTTGCCAGGAATTGTGCTTTTGTGATTCTCTGATGTTAAGTGAGTTGTGTTATTTTTGTGTAAGATAGTGCTGCCATGCCCTTTGGTGTTACCCCCTGCTGTGTAACCTAAAGCTGTTCAAGAAATAAAGTGTTTTTGACAGGAATCATGCTTTGTGATTCTCTGATGTTAAGTGAGTTTTGTTTTAATTTTACTGTGTGGGGGACTGCTGGTGTAATGTGTCATAATGCTTTGCCTACTTGTACTTTGGAAGGGAGAAAATAATTTTTTTAAAACTTTATTTTGTGTTGTTCTTGTTTTATTCTTTGTTGTGCAGTTGGTTCCCATCATAGGGAACAATGGGGCTGGCTGGCCAGCCATCTCTGTAGGTGGTGGGGGAATTTGAGGGAGGGTGTCTGTGGTTCAGGTGCTCTTTCACAGGGACCAGCTGGCACTCAGAAGTGTGCCCACCATTGTGGCACCCCTGGGCTGTGCAGAATTGCCCAGGGAAAGAGAGTTTAGAAGTTCCCAGCATAGGGAACAAAGGGAGAGGGCTGGCCTTTGCCAGCCTGTTCCTGGGGTTATGGGTGTAGGGCAGGTGGGGGTGGATTTGGGTCTGTGAGGGGCTAATGTGGGGATTTGGGTCTGTGTGTGGCAGCTGGGGGGGAATTGGGTTTGTGTGGGGCTGTAAGGGGTGGACTTTAGGGGCTGAGAGGACCTACTTGGGGATGCCATGAAATGGCCCCCCCAAGTGGGAGCAGTCTGAGCCTTGGTGGGGGTGGGAGGAAGGGTGGGAGAAGGGCCCCAGAGGGCTGGGGGGCATTTTGCATGCAAAATGCCACCCCTGGCAACACAAGCCTCCCCCAGCTGTCAGTGGTAGAGATGAGAGCAGAGCACCTACTTGGGGAGGCCATGAAATGCCCCCCCAAGTGGGAGCAGGCTGAGCCTTGGTGGGGGGTGGGAGGAGGGGTGGGAGAAGGGCCCCAGAGGGCTGGGGGGCATTTTGCATGCAAAATGCCACCCCTGGCAACACAAGCCTCCCCCAGCTGTCAGTGGTAGAGATTAGAGCACCTACTTGGGGAGGCCATGAAATGGCCCCCCCAAGTGGGAGCAGGCTGAGCCTTGGTGGGGGGTGGGAGGAGGGGTGGGAGAAGGGCCCCTGAGGGCTGGGGGGCATTTTGCATGCAAAATGCCACCCCTGGCAAAGGAAGCCTGCCTCTTCATTTTTTCCCCATAGGAAATAATGAAGAAAGATCAGCAGCAGCATGCTAACAATATGCTGCTCTTTCGCTTTCTTATGGGAGGATGGGGGGACCTGCTTTGGGGGGCCATAACATGGCCCCCCAAAGTCCAATCTGTCTAAATCTTGGGTGGTTGTTAGAGAAGGGTTAGAGGAAGGTCCCCACCAATTTTGGGCTTATTTGGTGGGAAAATGCCTCCTCCAGGCGTCCTGGAAGACGGAGGCATTTTCCCATAGAAAAAAGCCGAAAGAATGCCGAAATAATGCCGAAAGAATCCCGAAAGTCGAAAGCCGAAAGAGATTCTTGTTTCGGCTTTCGGCTTTAACGATAGAGAATCTTCTTTCGGCTTTCTACTTTCGGCTATAGCCGAAAATTTTTGGCTTGCACACCCCTAGTAAGCACTTGTGGGTACTGCATGTGGAGGATGAATTGTCAGGATGACTCAGCAAAACACAGACCTAAAGCAGGAAAAAGGCAGGAACACTGGGCTGTGCTGAACTGGCCTAGGTTTCACAGACCTAATTCAGGCCAATTACTATGTTAGAAGTAACAAAACAAATTTTACTTCTTCACAGAGCATTACTTTTTTATTATACTGTTACAGAATTCTGAATGCCTAAACAGGGCTTTTGGCCTACAGAGTAAAATGCACCCATCAAGGTAATTCTGTGATCAAGATAAATTCCAAACCTTTCTTGAAATAAAGCTTAGAGGCAAATAAAGCTTAGTAGTGTCTGTAGCTTTAAGAAATGAATGCTGTCAGTGACTATTGCTAGGTAACCACACATTACTGTCAGTCAGACTTTCATCCTTGTTTTCTGTTAGTAAAAGCCAGGGGAAATGGCAGGGCCCTTTCCAGGGATGTTATGGCTTTTGAGAAAGGAGGTAGGGGCAGCCTGGAAATGAAAAAAAAATGCTCTGGAAAAGGGCCCACCTCCATCCCAACCTGGATCTCCCCTCAAGGAAGGAGGGAGAGAGGAAAATCCAGTCTGCCTGCCCCTGTCCCACCCCTAGTTTATCAGGTACAATTTCTCTCGCCTCAGGCTGGGCTTGGGTAGGCCAGGCAGAACCTCCCTTTCCTTGAGCTGGTCACTGCCTCTCCTCATGAGGGGACTGGGTGAGCCATGTGCTGCCTCACTTTGTGTGGGGTTTGGGCACACTGAATTCCACCTTCTTTTGTAACAGGGTTGTGCATTACCTCAGGTGGGCCAAACACAACTTTTCTGCTACAGAAGGGCTGGGGGAATGACCATCAGCCCACCAGGAGACATCTTGGTTCATGGAATGGCCCAGGCCTGACAACAACCACCAGGTTACTTGCTACCACATGACTTTCATGGATGTCTCAGGCCCTGTTCAACAGCAGCCACATCATGAAAGCCAGTGTAATGTATTGGTTAGAATTTCAGACTAAATCTAGGAGATCCAGGTTTGAATCACCACTGTCTGCAGAAGGCCAGTGGGTGACCTTGGGTGAGTTGCTCTCTCTCAGCTTAACCTACCTCACAGTGTTGTGCAGATAAAAATGGAGGCGAGGAGAATGGTGTAAACTGCTTTGGGTACTTGTTACCGAGAAAGGCAGGGGATAAATTAAATAATAAATATGGCTGAATATGGGGGGCAGATAAATGTAGGTTGGTTGTTTCAGTAAAAGTCAGAGGGAGGGGAGGGTCCTTTCCAGGGTTGTTTTGTCCTCATCAAGGCCAGGCCTGGGAGTAACCACTGGGTGACTTGATGCCACACATAGAGTTGCCAGGTCCAGGTTGGGAAATTCCTGGAGATTTTGGGGGTGGAGCCTGGAAAGAATGGAGTTTGGGGTGGGGAGGGGCCTCAATGGGGTATAACGCCATAGAGTTTACCCTCCAAAGCAGCCATTTTCTCCAGGGGAACCAATCTCTGTGGCCTGGAGATCAGTTGTAATTCTGGGAGATCTCCAGCCACCATCTGGAAGCTGGCAACCCATGCAACTTGCATGACTCACCCAGTACTGGCTGCTTCCTACTGTTCAACAGCTTCTATTCTACCAAGGCTGGTGTGGGGTAGTGGTTAGAGTTTCAGACTAGATCTTCGATACCCAAATTCCAATGTCGTGGAAGCTCATTCGGTGACCTTGTGCTAGTTACATATTCTCATAGATTTCTTGTGTGGATAAAATGGAGAAGAAAAAAAATGATGTAAGCTGCTTTGGGTCTCCATTGTTGAGAAAGATAGTGTAAGCCTGTACTAAAAAGGGTTTTGGGGCCTAGGACCTAGGTCTGATTTATAGACTGCAGATACTTAGATAGACCTTAGGCCAGACCATTGCTCTTCGGATTTCAAACCCAGGATGAATCAAACAACCAAGGAAAAACAGTCACCTACAGGAAAAGTGTTTTTGCCATATATCAAAGGAATTACTGATCAGATGGGAAAGCTTATGAAAAAGCATAACCTTCAAGCAGTATTCAGACCCACCCGAAAAATACAACAGATGCTACGATCAGCAAAAGACAGCAGAGACCCCCTCACCTCTGCAGGAGTATACCGTATACCCTGCAGCTGTGGACAAGTTTACATCGGGACCACAAAGCGTAGCATCCAGACAAGAATAAAAGAACATGAAAGACACTGCAGACTTGGACAGCCTGAAAAATCAGCAGTGGCTGAACATAGCCTAACTCAAACAGGGCACAGTATCTTATTCCAGGACACCAAAATACTGGACAACACTTCCAACTACTTTGTCAGACTGCACAGGAAGCCATTGAAATTCACAAGCATAAGCAAAACTTCAACAGGAAAGAAGAAACCTTAAGAATGAACAGAGCATGGGCTCCAGTTCTGAAAAACACCAGGCCAACAAAACACTCCACACCCGACAATAGCCCTGCAGAGAAGATTAGCACATCAAGCACCAATCCATATGCAAAAGAACCTCCTCAGGATACAGTGAAGCCTCCCGCCATTAGCATTCCACACCCTGGGAAACTCTTACAGAATGACTCAGCTCAACCCCACCCCTCCTGAGTAGATACAAATGACCTACATCTTTTCCACACTGTGACACTGAGAGATCTCTGTCTTTTGGTGCTACACCTCTGAAGATGCCAGCCACAGCTGCTGGCGAAATGTCAGGAACTACAATGCCAAGACCACGGCAATACAGCCCGGAAAACCCCCAACAACCATCGTTCTCCGGCCGTGAAAGCCTTCGACAATACATCTTCATTGACTGCCTGAGATCAACAGCTTAGTACAGAGCTGCCCCACTTCGTCTTGCCAGGAGGAAAGGGGAACTGCTCCTGCAGCAATGAACAAGCTCAAGGATTCATTTAGCATCTTCATAAAAAGAGGTCTCCTGGACTCTGTTTCAGGCATAGCCTCTGGACAGACCCACGGCACTGTCTGTGCCCTCGACAAAGTGGATTGTGAGTAGGACTGTTCTGAGGACACTGGTTAGTGAACCAGTATTGATAAATTTGGGAACATTTTCACAGTTGTGTTCTGTTATATTTAAATAAATTGGATTTATATTTTGAATTTGTGAACATTACTCTAGAAATTGAACCTGGCCCTCGGAACTTTGGGAGTTACATTTGGGTATATACCAGTGGACACAGAACCAGTTTTCTTTAATCCCTTCCTTCCAAACTGAATGGCCTTAATAGCCCATAAGCACTTTTCTGATTTGGTTCTCTGAGGTGTCTAGGAGCCATCAACTGTTCTCTGTCCAACGACACATTTATCTCCTGACCTGTCTGACTCTTGAAAATATTTATCTCTCGCTTCTTCTTCAGTGTGCTGCCATCAGCTGATCATTTGGAGCATGACTCACGAAGAGGGCCAGCACTCCGAGTTTTCCTTCTGTACTGCCAATTAAAGGCTCTGTCTAGTGCCTGTCTCTTCTACAACCCAGAGTCTAGTTACCACAGAGACAGCTTACCACACTTGCACACTCCCAAGGATTAGAGATGTAGCATACAACCACCTCCCTCCCCTGTCCCCTACTAGGGTTCCCTGGTGCCCACCAGTGCTGGGCAAACTCCTGGGGATTTGCTCCCTTGTCTGTTGATTCCTCAGAAATCAGCAGGAGGTAGCAAGCCTCCTGGCAGGCACCCACAAAACACTCACCATGTGCACGCTCCCTGGAGGTGTAGCAATGTAACTTCCAGAAGTGATGTTGTCATGCCAGCCACAAGAGTGTTCCTGTGCTTCGTTTGGGGCCAATTTGGGCCCAAAATGGGTCAAATTGGCCCTGTGTGGAGTGTGGGACTTCCCATGTGGCTGGCACAGTGACATCACTTCTGAAAGTGACATCACTGTGCCAGCCCTGGGGTGTGCATGCACACTGAGCACACAAAGAATAACCTTGTGCCCAACATGAGTTAAGTGCCAGGTACCCTACCCTCCCAGCACATTTAAATGCTGGAAGTCTATGTGGTATGGTGAACAACTATCAGCATTTAAAATAGCAAAGAATAGATTCAAATTTTATAAACATCCACACACACATACTCTGAACAGCAACAGACTGAGCAAGGGAGATAAACAAAAGAATTAAACATGCATTTCTCTGTCCCTCTACTCTATATAAGCCACCCGTAGCTGGTACTCTAAGGCAGGTTCTTTAAGCTTAGAAGTTCCAGCATTCTAAAAGCTTTGTCCAGGCAGCCAGCCCTTTGTCTACTCCATGTGGCAATGGCAGCCTTAAAGGAGGGTGCTAAAGGTGGAGCTCAGATGTGAGAGCTCCTTCCTCCAGAAGGAATCAGCCAAAATTGAATCCTTTCCCTCCATGCTAAGGTATTTGATGTCTTCTGTTTTCCCATAACCCTGTGTGTCCAAGAATCCTTTCCTGAAATCTCCAACAAGATGCCAGCTAGCCCCTCCCCCTGAGTATCCATGTTGCTTCTAGGTGATAGCTACTAGCCAAAGTGTGAACTGGACATTTAATTGTCTTTAACCAGGAGGACCATTTGCCTTTGCAAAGTTTTGCTGCCTGGTACTTTATTGGCAAGATGGGCAGTTCTTGGGAGCAATTGACTTCCCTGTTCGTACCAGTCTTCTGTTAACTGTAGAAATTTTTAAAAACCGACTGTGGGAGTTTTGCAAAGCCCAAATCTCCAACTAAAATACATTTCTCCACAGAGTCAAACCACTCAGGACCAAATTATCTTCACAGATCTGTTTTTATTCTCAGCTGCATTTTCTCCTTTTAAAAAGGCTGTTCCTCCAGAGCACTACAGAAAAAGTGAAATCCAGACCTTTACTGAACATGTACAGTTTCACTACTAAAGTATGTTATCTCCATCTCCCTTCATGGGAGTTAAAGGGCCCTATCCATATTCCAGCTACATAGAAAGTGAAAATATTTTGGATCCACAGGAGAGTTTGCACAGGCAGAAGGATTTCTATCCATGAAGCACAAGAGAGAGGGGGAGGAGACAAGAGAGTCACACTTCACAGGCAGAAATCCTTTCACCACAGAAGTGGATCCAAGCCAGTAATACAACTCTGAAATCATAATAATCATTTTCTCTTCTTTGTTTGTTATTCAAATTAGCATTTTTGTATAATGTGCACTTTATAATAATTTATATCACATCGGAGAAATACAATCAATTATAATTAGGCATTTTAAAATTGTAGCAAATTATTACACATAGGAGAAAAATGGCAGTATGATGATAATTTCTGTACATCTATCTGTAGGCCCGTAGTCCTCCTTAATGTTGACATATTAAAGCTCTCAAGCACCTGCCTCTGGAATTAATGTGTAACATGTATTAAATAATGCTGGTTGCACTTCTATAAATCAGGCACAAACACAATGGTGGTTATCACAAATGGTATTAGTTGGTACTAATAGAAAAGTGAACCGCTAGGGATAACATTAAAAATGTAATATGCAATTAACAGCCACAATTCAGCCAAAGTTAAACTTTCAAGTACCATCTATTTCAATGGGAAAGTTAATTGTTATATTTAATTTTTCCCACATTGGAAATCAATGGGGTATAAAAAATGCTAAAGTTAAGTTAAATCATATCCAATGTCTTCAGTAACACAAACAAAGGATGGTGAATCATTCCACTGCACAGAGCACCGATATAAAGGGATACCCAAAGAAATCATGAAGTCTTGTTATTTTACGATCAGAATGCATGCAAAAACATTAGATGTTATGATTCTACTTAAATGTTTATTTGTAAGCCACATTGATCAAAAGCTCTTATATTAGGGAGCTGATATGAAGCTATTATTCAGAGTTAATCTCCCTGAGATTTAAAGCAGATTACTCAGTATGACTTGATACCATTCCATATGAAAAGATACCCAATAACCTCAATATATGTCAATACAATACAATCAATATGGGACACAGCAAACAGGCAGTGTACTTGGACTAGTATTACCAAAATCTGAATGAGGATAGCATTATTAGACATGATAAAGAGTGTGGCTATAATGAAGAAAAACATCATTATATCAGTAGAAAACAATGAAATATCAATAGGATAATAAATACAGTACATAAAACTGATAATATGTCTTTTACACACACACGCACGCACGCACGCACGCACACCCTTTTTTACATCCTTCTTTTGTCTGAATAGTTTTGCTTTTGTTTTGGGCTTTTAGTGAAAGATTGCAGCAGAGCACATTTAATATAATTGTTATACAGTTCTATATCTATAGTACCACATTGGGAAGATAAGGAACTGCATGCTGTTCCAATGGTTAGATGTGCATGTTTATGAACTTGAGAGAAAATATTCCATTGAACAAGAATGATTCAGAAGCCAGAGCAGTGCCATTGCAAATTATGAGCCATACATTGCACATATGCAACAATATAACATCACTGCAAGAGAAAATAGAGCTGCTACAAGGGCCATTGCAATGACAAAATGGGAGGGAAACAGTTAACTGTTACGCACTGCTAGTCAGAAGAGCTGTTGGCACATTAAGCAGTTCATTAATTGACATATGATATGATGCAATTTTCTCAATAAATGGACCGCCTTTTACAACAAACCTTCCAATAATCAGAGATTAAGGGATTAAAGGGATTAGGGAGAGAAGTCTATTCTTTAGTTTAATTGGGATCTGTCTGGGCAGTCATGGCTATGTGAGAAAGATGGTTGTTTAGCAGGGTAAGCAAAGAAAATTCAGTAGTGTAGAGGACCTTACAAAACTGTAGGTTAGGGGATAAAGGAGAATTTAAATGATGGAAAGTTAATGAAGGGCTGTTCAATGGTTGTTGATGAGACTGGCATTCAAGACCATTTTGCATGAAAGAAAGGGTATGTTTTATACTTGAAAACCTGCTTCTCACAAGATAGCTTAAAGAAAATATGTGTGTACTCTGGATTACAGATTCTTCACACTACACCAGGCAACAAACCATACACAGGATGGGAAGCCATAATCCATCCTGGCTAACTAGCTATATGCTGGGCACACATTTTATGTTTTTATGCGTAAGTAGAAATATAATGTGCAGGATGCATATCTGTTTCCCATAGTGCTTTAAAGTATATGAAGATACCAAGCAAGAAGGTCCAATAGTGTTTATTTCCATGTAAGTGTGCATAGGATTGCAGTCTAAATTATGCTTTAGTTTTCCCTGTTCAGTCTCATTGAAGAGGATCTGTTTATGGCGGCTCCCAGATCATAATTAGCAAGTAGTATAATCAGAAGCAAAATTCTGTGTTTTGTTTTGATCTGATGCATATCAAGCTGTGGCATATGGTCATGACCAACAATTCTGATGACGTTCCCAGCACAAGCAGAAAATCTGTGCACTGTCAGAAGGAATACTGTCATGCACAAGCCAGACATAAAGCCTGTGATGACTGGGAAAAGAACAACCAAGCTTGACCCCATTGTTTTGGCACTGAAGAGACCAATGACTTTTGTAGCTACTTCCATGACCCAGTGTTGCATCCAGTACTGATAGTGCGCTGCTTCAGTAAGTCCAGAATCTTCTGAGGTATACATTCCAAACTGAGAAAGCTGAATGTATTATTTGTGACTTGTTCAACCCTCAACCTTCCCAGGCACTCAATGTGAGAATGTATTCTTCGCAGACACTCTATAAATAGGAGGGATTATTTCAGATCTTTCTTTTATAGGAAACTTCATAAACCTGGAGGAGCAACAAAAGAACTTGAAGTTCTCGTTGACATTCTCAGATGCATGTTTCACAGTGGGAGATATCATGTGTGAGTGTGGCGATATTACACAAAGTGAGAGCATTCCATAACTTGAGATTGAAAAGAGTATTTGCCATGTGTAGGGGCAGAAGCCATTGAATATCTCTAACCTACAATCCTGCTGCTAACCTTAGTCATGTCAACACTTAGATTTACATTTCAAATTCCACATTCCTTCTCTCTCCCAATTCTCTCAATGTATGTGAAGCTGCACAGCATTATGAAAGACACACACACCTGAGAAGAGATCTGCTTTCCCAAGACTTGTGCAGAGAGCTGAATTAGATACCTGCTCAATATCTGAAGATGTGTTTGATACTCCTTAGTACGATTAAGATAACCCTAGAAGATTGTCAGAGGTTGTTAAAGGTAATAGTGGGAATCACAGAGACACTTTCTAAAAGAAATGTGTGAATATCTGGGGACCCTTCCAGATAACAATTCATGTATGCATTGCAAGGTTTCACTTCATTCAATAAGAAGAGTTCAGCCTCTTTAATACAATCCACTCTGGTTCCCAGCTGTGGCCAAATAAGAAAAAATACATCACTTTGAACTAAAAAAAAAAAAGTGTGTAACTAATATGAGCTCCATGGCCAGCAAGGTGGGGGGAGTCAAAGATTCTGATCATCATTGCTCAGAAACAGCAAGTGCAAGACCTACAATGACCTATGGGAGACATCTCACTTCCCCTGCATTCCATCCCCATCCCTCTTTCCCTTCCCTGGCAGTCCCCACAGCTTTTCCATTTTTTTTTGCTTCCTTTTCTCCTTCTCACTCACCAGCCAACTTACTTTTATCTGCTCCTGTGTCTTCAGCTTTTCTTCCTTCCCTACCCCCTACAGCATCTCCCTAGGAAAAAATTGGCTGAGACAGGGCTTCACCCAGTTGTACAGTAGTTGTCACCACTGGTCCTTCTTCCTTCACTCCTTCCAATGAACCAGCCAACTTACTTTTTTCTACCCCCATGTCTTCAGCTTTTCCCCCTTCCCTACTCCTGTCAGCCTTTCACAGGGAAGAGTTGGTTGGGCTACATGGAAGCCAGCCCTGAGCTGGACAGCATGAGGGCTGAGATGAGTTGCATGGTGGGCACCAATACCAAGCCAGGCTGAGTTGTAGGGGTAGAGAGATAATCACCCTGGTCTTCTCTCTGTTCTCCTCTATCAAGATCTCCTCTATGAAGGGATTATGGCCATCCCGACTAGCAGCTTATCTGCAATAAAGTCGGGGGGCCGCGTTTTGCTGCTCCATAGGAAGATGAGCGACAGATGCTCACCACATATGGGGAATTCAGGCGGGGTGGAGACAGCGCTTATTTAAGGCAGCTCCACTCCTTAAGCCTCCGCAGTCTATTTTCGCTCAAGGACGGAAAGGTGTTGTTCTCCCAAGCAAAATAGGCATGGCTGCTGGGAGCAGCTGGGGTGGAGTTGCCTGCAACAGCTGAGGCGGTGGATGGTGAGAGCGGTGGCGGCTGTGCAGGGAACGTCAGCATCTTGCCACGGCGAGAGATGCCGCGGCTTGTGGCCCAGGAGGCCAGCGGCATCGTGCTGCTGTGTGCAGCTCAGGGCCAGGAGGCTGGCGAAGGCTGCGGTGTCACAGCGGGTGCCACGAGGTCCAAGAGGCTGACGACATGGAGCAGTTGAGGTGGCATGGAGCATTGGAGGCCAGGGCTGAGGAGTAGTGGGGCTGAAGGCGGCTCACGCAGGCTTGTGAAGGGCCTGTGGGGGGCCGGTCAGCTTTCTCCCGGGCTGGGGTGTTCTGGCCTGAGAGGCTCAAAAGCATTATACAGGTTAGTTGGGGGGAGTTCCGCCCCCCCTTTTTAATTTCCTGTGTGATTTTGTTAAGGGAGCATCTGGGTGGGTTAATTATCCCTTCTGGCCATCAGTGAGCCCTGCATAAGATTTAGTTAACTTTATTATAGCGGCCTTCATAAGGGGCCAGGCTCAGCTCTTCAGAGTGCTAGGCCCTTGCAGTTGATGGGTGGCCATCTTCGTTGTTGGAGACGGCTAGTATTGGGGCCCATATTGCTGGCTTGTTGGCCATTTTGGTTTTGGGCAACGGTGACCATTTTAAGGTACTAGACGGCCATTTTAAAAACAGTAGTGTTGAGTTGCCCCTTTTTCAGGGGGGATCAGTCTTATTTGGTGGCCATTTTGGGATTGCTACTTTTGAGACATAGAAGCCATGCCTCCCAAAAAGGAGGGAGGTAGATCTAAGGGGAAGCAGCCGGCTAAGCAGCCTGCCCCCAAGAGAGCTGTACCAGTATTGTCCTTCTCGGATTAAGAGGAGACACTGAGAAGGCAGGATGTCATGGAACAACCTGGCCCAGCAGAGCAGAGTGTCCTGCTTCCAGAGGTTGCCTAGTCTGCAGAGTGCTGCTGACAGGTAACAAGGTCCAGCTGGCAAGGCGAGGAATGTGCAAAGTCCGTAAATCAAGGGAGTAGTCGAGGACAGGCCGGGTCGGAGGTCAGAGAGACAGTTCCAAGGAGCAAACACAGGCAGTACAGGTGCAGCTTAGAGAACTCGTTGAAGCCACGCCGAAGGGAGCCTTCCCTCTGGCTTTTATACTCTAAGGGCATTCAGTAAGCTCGCACAGCTGCTTCAAGTCTCCTTCTCTGGAGCCCCTCCTTCCTCTGAGAAGGCTGGCCTGTTCAGAGCCCGGAGGCGTGCAGATTGACGTCGGGTCTGTAAGTCTCTTCTGTCCCTGCTACGCCGACGTTGCTCTCGGTAGTCTGGAGATGTTGGAGGGGATAAGGAAGCTGGCTGCATCTGGGCTGGTGGCTCTGGGTGGGGAAGGGGAGCTTCTGGTTGGGATACAGCCTCTGACTGTTCAGCTGTGGTCGGCTGCTGGGAGACAGGCTGCTCCTCCCCAGGAGGAGCAAGGCTGTCAGCAAGCGTCTGCTGTTCCAGTTCCTCCTCCTCAGAGGACTCATCAAGCTCAGTGTGTACTATGACACCATCCCCTCCCCCAGGGCCCCCCACACTGGATGGGGCTGGTTTCCGTGGATAGGCCCGGTGGAAGCGGCACACCAAGTCGGGGGCATGAAGATTCTCCGCAGGTTCCCAAGAGCGGTCCTCGGGTCCGTACCCCTTCCAGTCCACCAGATACTGGAGTTGGCCACGTCGTCGTCTGGAATCCAATATTTGCGCTACTTCATATTCCTCCTGGCCCTCTATCAGGACAGGTGGTGGTGGCACCTCTGGGTCTCGGAGAGGATGTGGGGGGACAACGGGAACAAGGAGGGACCGATGGAACACAGGATGGATACGGAGTGTAGAGGGCAGCTGTAACCGGTAGGCCACGAGGTTGATTTGGGCAGTAACTAGGAATGGGCCAATAAAGCGGGCATCCAACTTTCGGGAGGGCCTCTGACTGCGGAGGTGTCGAGTTGAGAGCCACACCTTGTCCCCCACCTTGAGAGCCTCTCCTGGCTGGCGCCTACGATCAGCAGTCTCCTTGTATGCCTCTTTGGCCTGGTGTAGTTGGTCCTGCAGGACCTTATGCAGTGCCTGCAATTCCTCCACAAAGTCATTGACAGCTGGTACTGGTGCAGTGGGCATGACCGGCGGGAAAAACCAGGGATGGAACCCATAATTGGCCATGAACGGGGTCTGACGGATTGAGGTATGCACTGAGTTGTTGTATGCAAACTCCGCCAGGGGGAGCAGTGGGGCCCAGTCATCCTGCTGGTGGTTTACATAGCACCTGAGATACTGTTCCAGTGTGGCATTGGTGCGTTCCGTCTGGCCATCAGACTGGGGGTGATAGGCGGAAGATAAGTGTACTTGGGTGCCCAGTAGGGTGTGTAGGGTGCGCCAGAAGCGGGAGGTGAACTGGGTCCCCTGATCAGAGATCAGGTGTTCTGGCAATCCGTGGAGGCGGAAAACATGATGTAAGTACAGCCGGGCAGTTTCGCGGGCAGTTGGGAGTCCGGAACAAGGAACAAAGTGAGCCATTTTAGTCAGGAGATCCACCACCACTAGGATGCTTGTGTTCCCTGCAGACGTAGGGAGGTCCGTGACGAAGTCCATGGATACAGCTTTCCAGGGGCCATTAGGAGTAGGCAGGGGAAGCAAGAGTCCTGTAGGCCTGCCAGGGGGATCTTTGGCTCGCCTGCAGGTGCTGCAGGAGGCTACGTACTGGGCTACATCGGTCTGTACATGGGGCCACCAAAACTCCCAGGTCAGCAGATGTGCAGTCTTATACCGACCAAAGTGTCCAGCGGGTTTGGTGTCATGCGCCAGTTGCAGGACTTCGGCCCGTAGTGTCCCCGGTGGCACATAGACCCGGTCTTGGTGGGTGAGCATCCCTGCCTGCTCTCGGTAACCCCTGGGAGGATTCTGCGTAGGATCACGAAGACACTGGAGCATCTTCTTGGTGAAGGGGTCACGTAGCTGTTGTTCCTGGATCCGTTCCTGGAGCGAGGCAGTAGGGGGCACGGCAGCGAACACTTCCGGTGGTAGAACTGTGGATAGAAGCGGCTCCTTGAGGGACGGGGAGGCGAACTCAGGTTTTCGAGAGAGGGCATCTGCCCGCTTGTTCTGGGAGCTGGGAATGTAGGTAATGGTAAAGTTAAAACGGGAGAAAAACAGGGACCATCGAATCTGCCTCTGATTCAATCTACGAGCAGTCTGTAGGTACTCGAGATTCTGATGGTCTGTGCGAACTTGCACGGGGTGCCTGGCACCCTCTAGGTGGTGCCGCCAGACCTCAAACGCTGATTTAATTGCCAGGAGCTCCCTCTCCCAGATGGTGTAGTTTTTTTCGGCTGCGTTGAGTTGCCGGGAGTAGTAGGCGCAGGGTCGTAGAGGGCCCGCGGCAGTGTCTTGCTGGGATAACACAGCGCCAAGTGCGACACTGGAGGCATCAGTCTCGACCACAAAGGGTATGCTTGGGTCTGGGTACCGTAGGAGCGGCTCCGTTGCAAACCGGGTTTTTAGCTGCTGGAAGGCCTGTTGCGCTTCTACTGTCCAGCGGAAGGGTTCTCGGGGCCGTAGCAACTTGGTGAGGGGCACCGTTAGGAGGGCAAAGTTTGGGATGAATTGCCGATAGTAGTTGGCGAAGCCAAGGAACCTCTGAATGTCTTTCCGATTTCGAGGTGCCTGCCAAGACAGCACTGCCTCCACCTTTTGGGGGTCCATCTTTATGCCCTGTGGGGTGATGAGATGCCCTAGAAATTCGACAGTATCTAAGTCAAAGGCACACTTCTCCAACTTAGCATACAGGCCATGTTGCCTCAGGCGTTGGAGGACAGCCCGAACATGTTTGGTGTGTTCAGCGGGGTCCTGGGAGAAGATCAGGATATCATCGAGGTAAATTATCACAAAGTGATCCAGCAAGTCCCGGAAGACATCATTCATGAAGCGCTGGAACACAGCTGGGGCATTACAGAGGCCAAAGGGCATGACTAAGTACTCATACTGGCCATACCGGGTACCAAACGCAGTCTTCCACTCATCTCCAGGGCGTATACGCACCAAATTGTAGGCGCCTCGCAGATCGAGCTTGGTGTACCTTTGGGCCCCCCGTAATCGGTCCAGTAGTTCTGGGATCAGTGGCAGTGGGTAGCGGTCCCTTATGGTGATGCGATTGAGGGCCCGGTAATCATTACATAGGCGCAATTCCCCGGATTTCTTTTTTACAAACAAGACAGGGGCTGAGGTAGGGGAAGTGGATGGACGGATGAATCCTCTTTGCAAATTCTTGGCCAAAAACTCTTGTAGGGCTCCTCGCTCAGGTTCTGATAGGGAATACAACCGCCCAGTGGGCAAGGGGGCATCAGGAATAAGGTGGATGGCGCAATCATATGGCCGGTGTGGGGGCAACCGGTCGGCGCCTTTCTCTTGGAAGACATCCTGGAACTCTGCATATTTGGCTGGGAGTGCAGACAGGTCTGAACTGGTGCTCCCTCCCAGGAGCACAGAGGGCGCCTCATGGGGACATGGGGTCTGGAAGCGCAGGTTCTGCTTGCTCCACTCAATCAAGGGGTCATGCTTCTTCAACCAGGACATCCCCAGCACTACCGGGAAGTGAGGCATAGCAGCGATGTCAAAGCTGAGCTGTTCCTGATGGTTCCCTATGTGCAGACCTAGAAGGTGGGTTTCCTGAGTAACTGGACCCGAGCGTAGAGGCCGACCATCGATGGCTTCCACCAAAACTGGCGTCTTTTTGGTGTGTGTCGGCACTTGGTGTTGCCTGACAAATTGGGCATCCATATAGGACTGGGCGGCTCCAGAATCGACCATGGCGTACACCAACAGCCAGCGCCCCCCTGGTAGCTGTAGCTTCACGGGGATCAGAAGATGCTGGGGCCCAATGTCAGGGGGCTTTTGGTGTTCTATGGGGGGTCCAGAATGGTAGGGGTGGCCTCCCCTTAAACCCTGGGGTGTAATGCTGACAGCCGAGGCTTTCACTTCCCTGGGCTCTGGGGTCAGGCTTCGGGACAAGTAGGAGCAGGGGTTGGA
This sequence comes from Eublepharis macularius, assembly GCF_028583425.1. Classification (NCBI taxonomy): domain Eukaryota; kingdom Metazoa; phylum Chordata; class Lepidosauria; order Squamata; family Eublepharidae; genus Eublepharis; species Eublepharis macularius. The sequence goes on from NC_072792.1 coordinate 125,838,244, forward strand.
TCCCACAGCAGGTGGTTGGCTTTCGGAGTGGCAACGTACTTCCTTGCGGCCCTGCCGTCGACTCTCCAGGCGACCGTCGATGCGCAGGAGATTTGGAGGGCGCTCAACTCGGGCCACTTCATCTAGCACCTCCTCAGACAAGCCCTCCAGGTACTGGTCCATGAGTGCGGCCTCATTCCAGCCCAGGTCCTGTGCCAATAGCTGGAAGTCCGTGGTATAGTCCCTCAGAGTACCTGGCCCCTGCCGCAGCCGCCGAATGTGGCCCGCTCTGCCTTCAGAGGGTCTGCAAAGATAGCCTTCAAGTGTGCCACAAAATCAGCAAGACTACTCAGCAGTGGTGAATTCATGAGCAATAAAGGTGTCACCCATTTGGCAGCGTTCCCCTTTAAGAGGCTTAATACAAAACCGACCTTGGTCTTGTCATCAGGAAAATCTTGAGCCCGCAGCTCCATGTAGAGCTGACACTGTGCCAGGAATACAGGGAACTCTTCAACATTCCCTGCAAACTTCTCTGGAGGCTGCACTGGGCATTTCCGGGGAGGTGCAGGACCTGGCCTCAGGGTTACCTGCTGCTGCAACAAGGCTATGGTCTGGGTTAATTGCTGCACCTGTGTCTGCAGCCACTGGGTCTGGGCAGCAAGGTCAGTAGCAACAGCAGTGCCTTCCTCCATTGTGCTGGAGAATTTTGAGGGTGGCTTCAAACTGTCCTGCTTCCAGAGGTTGCCTAGTCTGCAGAGTGCTGCTGACAGGTAACAAGGTCCAGCTGGCAAGGCGAGGAATGTGCAAAGTCCATAAATCAAGGGAGTAGTCGAGGACAGGCTGGGTCGGAGGTCAGAGAGACAGTTCCAAGGAGCAAACACAGGCAGTACAGGAGCAGCTTAGAGAACTCGTTGAAGCCACGCCGAAGGGAGCCCTCCCTCTGGCTTTTATACTCTAAGGGCATTCGGTAAGCTCGCACAGCTGCTTCAAGTCTCCTTCTCTGGAGCCCCTCCTTCCTCTGAGAAGGCTGGCCTGTTCAGAGCCCGGAGGCGTGCAGATTGACGTCGGGTCTGTAAGTCTCTTCTGTCCCTGCTACGCCGACGTTGCTCTCGGTAGTCTGGAGATGTTGGAGGGGATAAGGAAGCTGGCTGCATCTGGGCTGGTGGCTCTGGGTGGGGAAGGGGAGCTTCTGGTTGGGATACAGCCTCTGACTGTTCAGCTGTGGTCGGCTGCTGGGAGACAGGCTGCTCCTCCCCAGGAGGAGCAAGGCTGTCAGCAAGCGTCTGCTGTTCCAGTTCCTCCTCCTCAGAGGACTCATCAAGCTCAGGGTGTACTATGACACAGAGAGACTCAGAGGACTCTTCTGAGGGAGAGGCAGCTGGCAAACCTGACCTAGATCCACAGCCAGTGGCACTGCAGGAGGAGGCAGTCTCTGAAGGCTCAGACATAGACCCACAGCCAGGCCCCAGCACATCGGTTCCTCAGCTTCCCAGCCCTGGGCCAACAGCAAAAAGCCAGGTGCAGGCCAGCTCTCCCCCTCCATCACCAGAGCCTCAGAAGTGCTGTCAGAGGAGGGCTAGGAGAGCCCTCCAAGCCAGAAGACGCAGTGCCAGGCTAGCAGCACAGCACCAGCCTGGCATCATTAGTGATAACGAGTGCTTGCAGGAGCAGGACTGAGACTGCCAGCAGGTGCATGCTATAGCACAAGCAGCTGAGCACTTGAGGGTTAAAAGCAGCCAAAAAGGGAGTGGCTGCGTGGAAGCAATGTGTCTGTTTACTACTGACCTTGCTGCTGTGTTTGGAACTGATTCTCTTGTCTCTGACCTTGGCCTGTTTATGTGGACATGTTTCTGGAATACCCCTTTGGACTTGAAGCTGTGAGTGTTGCCCAGTTGGTTCCTGAGCTTGGGAACTGTGCTTTGCCCTGCTCAGACAACTTGGGAGTGGTCCCTTGCCTGCTGCCAGTGTGAGTCTGCAAACGGGACACAGGAGATACTGGACCGGATAGTGGCCTTGGAGCAAGCAAAAGGGCTTGCAGCTTCTGGGTCAGGCAGCAGGCCTAGGCAGAGGGCTGCTAAGCCTACTTCTGCACTAACTTTTCAGCACGATATTTTATCTCGTCTTACTGCTTTGGAAGGTTCATCGGGCGGCGATGCAGGACGTGCCAGCGGAAACCAGATGGTGCAAGGAGCTGTGATGGATGTGCCGGAGGAGGTGGCAGAGCCAGCACCTATAGCAGTGGCCTTTTAACAGGGGGACACGGAAGGTAAGGTGGGCTGGCCTCAGCAGCTTTATGCATGGCCCTTGGGGGCAGCCCTCCACATCTGGGCTCTATGGTTCAGTACAGATGACAGCGCCACTAGCTAGCACCTCGCAAGGCAAACCTCAGGCTTCAGTGTGGCCATATTGGGGGCAGACAGCCCTGGGAAGCCCGTATGGGTTGCATTCCCAATCCTCTTCCCCAGCCATATCAGGACAGGGAGGTACAGCTACGTCTGCCCATGGGACACTGGCCCCCTGGTACTCATTTCCATGGGCCGGTTGGTCAGCTCCTCAGGGTGGACCGGCCTTTTACAGGGCTGTTCCCTCTTAGGCTTTGCCATTTGATGATACTGCCCTCCCACTGGGTGATCATCTCACCCAAGCCACTCATGACAAGATTCTCAGGGGCGAGTATGTGGACGCCTTCACACTTCTATTCAGGGAACTTGAAAAGAAGGAAGACCTAGATGACAGGGATAAAGAACGTTTAAAGCTCAGGAAAGTAGACCGGACTTGGGCCAATTGGTTGCCTGGGTTCTTTATATATGCGGGTGTGATTGCTATGGCCCAGCCACTGAGGGCTGCGACTCTGTTCTAATATGCTGACATCATTTACAGGGATTTTTCAGGTGTTGCTTGGCTCCAATACGATGAGGAGTTCCACATGGGGGCGGCTATTAATCCCAACTTGGCTTGGGACCAGATTCATCAGCAGCTCTGGCTGCAAGTGATGTCCCCATCGAAACCCAACTCGGGTGACTGCTCTGATAGTGGTCATCTAATCCAAAGGGTGTCTCAAGCCTCAAACCCTCAGCAGACAGCATCCCACTCAGTGGCGGGGCAATCGGGTTCAACCCCGGCTTGTGTGCTGGGAATTCGCATACCAAGGGGTATGTTCTAGAAAGGCATGCAGATTTGAGCATGAGTGTCCAGTCTGCAGGGGGCCACATTCCTTCTCAGCATGTAAGAGGCAACGCCAAGTGGGAAACAGAGGAGGGCAGTAGTGGTTCCCAACAAACTGGAAAAGGGGCCCAGATCCATAAAGCTGAGGGCGCTTAAGTGGTTACTGGATGTGTATCCTAAGATAGTTGATGCAGCGTATTTGTGGGAGGGATTTATCGAGGGATTTAGGATCCCTTTTCAGGGCCCCAGGGCCCCTTACATGTCTGCCAACCTTCATTCGGTAGTTGGCATGGAAGGGGTAGTTAGGCAAAAGATGGCGAAAGAGTGCAGAGGGTAGGGTATTGGGCCCTTTTACGGCCCCTCCTGTCCCATGCTTGAGGGTCTCCCCATTGGGAGTGGTGCCCAAGAAGGCAGCTGGTGAATTCAGAATAATTCACCATTTCTCCTACCCCAGGGGCGATTCGGTCAATGATGCCATCCCAGAACACTTGTGCTCTGTCCGCTATACATCTTTTGACCAAGCTGTTAAAGTGGTTGGCGCTGTGGGGTCGGAGCGGAATTGGCCAAATGTGACATCAAGTCAGCATATCGTCGTTTTCCCATGCATCCCGAGGACTTTGAGCTTTTGGGTCTTTCTTTTGAAGGGCAGTTTTACATGGATCGGGCGCTTTCCATGGGGTGCTCCATTTCCTGTGCTGTCTTTGGATGCTTTAGCTCCGTTCTCAAATGGGCTCTGTGTCACCGGCTTTGTTGCCAGGATACCACCCATTATCTGGATGACTTCCTTCTGGTGGGCCCTGCAGGAACTGGTCAATGTGCCAGGCTGATGGATGGCTTTGTGAAGTTAGCTGACAAATTGGTGGTCCCTTTGGCCCATGAGAAGACAGAGGGCCCAATGACTGTCCTCACCTTCTTGGGAATTGAGTTGGACTCCATCCAGCAAGCATCACATTTGCCAGAAGCTAAGCCGGGGGATTTCAGAGATCACCTGGCAGTGGTAAAGGGTAAGGAAAAAATTCCCCTTTTGGAATTGCAGCAGTTAGTTGGCCACTTAAATTTTGCTTGTAGAATAGTGACACCGAGGAGAGCCTTTTTAAAGCGGCTTTGTGATGGTATGGGGCTGCTGTGGCTGCCACACCATAAGTTATGCATTAATAAAGGCATGAGGGAGGATCTCTCGGTTTGGGAGGAGTTCCTCAACTCCTTTAATGGGGTCTTCTTCTGGAAGGAGGATTTGTTGCTGGAAGCCAAGCTTCAGGTAACTTCTGATGCCGTAGGTTCTAAGGGTTTTGGGGTGTACTTCAGGGGCCACTGGTATGCTGACCTGTGGCCAGTGTCTTGGGTTACAGAAGGTCTCACCACTGATTTGACCTTTTTAGAATTCTTTCCCATCTTAGTGGCAGCTTACCTGTGGGGAGAGGAGTTGGCTAACCGTGTTGTCCACTTTTGGTTTGACAATCAGGCGGTGGTCCATGTAATTAATTCCCTCTCCTCTAGGTCACCCCATGTTATGAGACTAGTCAGGCTGTTTATACTCGGTTGCCTGCAGTTGAACATTTGGTTCAAGGCCAGGCACATTCCAGGGGTTGACAATGGAGTGGCAGATGCATTGTCTAGCCAACAGATGGAGCGTTTTCAACAGCTTGCCCCCGACGCCGACTTGCTGCCGGCCCAGATGCCCCAGAAATTGTGGAAGCTTGGAAGGCGGAAGCGTACAGGGCAATGTGATTAGCCATTGCTCCAAGCACCCACAGGTCGTATGATCGCATGGTCCATCAATTCTCCGGCTTTAGGCGGGCAGCGGGACTGCAGCAAACATGGTCGGTTCCGTTGGAACACATTTTGCAGTTCTGTGTGCATTGCAGAAGCAGGGGCCTATCAGTAAAGACCATAAGGTCTCAACTTGTGGCTTTAGCTTTCACAAGTAAGGCCTGGGGTATGTGGGAGCTCACTGGGGACTTTAGGCTCAGAAAAATGTTGGAGGGGTGGTCAAGGGAGTGTGGAACTGCTAGGGACCAACAGCAGCCCATTTCACCTGCTATCTTGTGGGGGCTGGGAGAGGCCTGGGCTGCTGTTTGCAGCTCTGGTTTTGAAGAATTGCTATTTCATGCAGTGTCTCTAATGGCCTTTTTTGGAGCTCTAAGGGTGAGTGAGTTGGTGGCTTAAGGATGGGCCAGGGAAGGCTTTGTCTGTGGAGGACGTGAAATTTGTTGTGGACAAGGTGACAATTCGTGTATGGAGCTCCAAATCGGATCAGAAACAGAGGGGTGCAATGTTAAAATAGGCCCTTGCAGTGATCAGGATCTATGCCCAGTAAGGGCCCTATGTAGGGATGTGGAAGTTTGGGGAGACGGTGCCGGTTTGTTCTTTCGCCATGCTAACAGTGCACCACTCACTAAGTACCAGTTCTGGGCAGTTGCGATGTGCACCCTTTCTAGGTTAGGTTTAGCTGGGGTTAAATTTGGCATCCATTCCTTTAGAATTGGAGCTGCCTTAACAGCAGCTGCCATGGGTTTTTCTGGGCAGTATATACAGAGGATTGGTAGGTGACAGTCAGCTGCTTATTGGACCTATGTTTGGCCCATGCACTGTAAGTACATTACTAATCTGTTTTTCTTAGGTGCTGTGTCCCACCACGAGAGGCTATGGATTCTCATCTGTGGACACAGCATGATTTTCTGGGCAGCCCACCAAGCCAAGCGGACGTGGATGAGGTCCCAACTTGGTCTTAGAGCGAGGGCTACAGTGGAATGGCGAGGCTGACGAGGTTTGAGATGGCCTGGTTTGTTGCCTTTGCTGTTTGAGGGGAGGAAAGGTCCTCAGCCTCACATTTTGGTTATACACCTGGGGGGGAATGACCTGGGGTTGGTATGGGAAAAAGCCCTGTCCATCCAGGCCAGTGCCAACCTGCAGCTGATAGGCAGGCAGTGGCCTGGGATTTTGATTATATGGTCTGTGATGCTTCCACATCGTGTGTGGTGGGAAGCTTGGGACCATATGTCTATTGATCGGGCCAGAGAGAAGGCTAATAGTGCCCTGTTTACGTCCTTGGTGGGTGGGCTAGGAGTTTATTTGCCCCATTCACATATTTGGGCCGAGTTCATGGACCTCTACAAAGGGGATGGGATCCACCTTTTGGTGAAGGGCAACAGCATTTTTCTGGAGGACTTACAGCAAGAGCTTAGGCTGGCAATAGGCCAGCTGTGGGACATGGGGGCCAAAGCAGAGGCTTGGCCCCAGCGGTGGCAGGATTAGGAGGGGAGAAATGAGCAGAATGGTGAGCACCCTTGGCACATCCCCATGGGGGGGGGAATTGGGGTCTGTCAGGATCACTGGTACTGCTTTACAGCTGCCAGCTGAGAGGGCAGACTGCCATGTGGCTCCCCTAGACAAGTACGGCCTTCCTGCTATATGATGAGGTGCTATAGGCTTGGAGTGGGGAGCCATTTGCCTGGCCGGCTGGGTCCCAGCCATGCGTGTGGATGGCTCATGCCCAGGGCAGCGGGGCTCGCCCAGACAGGTCAGGGTGGAGGTCCAGAGTGACCCCAGGGCCTGACCTATACCGCTAGTTAGGCCCTTGTTGTGTATATATGTTTGGTTATATGCTGTTGCCAAAATAAAATGGCCCATTTAGTTCCCAATACTTGTGTTGTCTCTTCTTTCCGTCTCGGGTGGCAAATGATATTGGAGGGGTGCACGAGATTTTCCAGGACTGTTTTAACCTCCTATCCCACTGCTGCTGTCCCCCACTTGTGGCTTTGCTTTACAGAAATAAAGGTTTGGATGGTTTGACAATATTGTGGTGGTTGTCTAGGCACTCCCAACAGTCACTGATTTCTAACTTGCCTGTGTGTAATCCTTGCCTAGGCACAATTTTTTTTTATTTCAGGGATGGGGGGGAATTCTTTGTTGGTCCCTTGTTAGCTGAGAGTCTGATTCTGATTTCCACCCCCAAAAAGCTTCTGTGTCCCAGCAGTGGGCTAGTAGGCAGCTGGAACTTTGCAAAGTGTCCCTCGCAGGAGGTCAGCAGTTGATTTCCAGCTGATGGAGAATGAGCTTCAGATCCTCTGCTTCAGTTACCTGTTCATGCTGAATAGTCTGAACAGGTTGCAAACAACTGAACAGCCTCTCAGTTAATCAGCTGCTCAATAGGAAGTGGCAAACAGATCATGAGCCAAGCCAGCAAGTGTTGGAGCATCCCTGTTACCAGCATGGAGAGTTGAAAAGACTGAAACATTCTTTCTAAGTCTTAACAGACACAGTGATGAGGGAGTGGTAGATCAGAGGCCTACTCCTAGCCCCCACCCCCAATCTCTGTATTTGGGCAAGCCTAAAACTAGTTAGAGATCAGAGGCTTCTCATTCTTTGCTGTGCCTGACACAGTGATGGGGGCAGGTAGATTAAACTCTGCTCCTATTTAATATCCCGATCAGCTGGGAGTCAGCATTTGCCCCTCCCCCCCAACCTTTTGTTGTGACCCAGAAAATCTGCCAGGCATCAATGTTTCCAGGACTAATACATCAGAAACCATGCTCAGCTCATCAGAGAATCAGCAGTGTTGGCTGCTAATTCCCCCAACAGGAAATGCTGCCATCTCCTAGCAAGTCTGGTACTTGGCTTTTTTTTTCTTCAGGAGGGAGATCAGTTCCCTCATTAGCTGAGAATTGGCTTTGGCCTGTGTGGCAGCTCTTTGCATTGTTCAGCATAATCTGAACAAATCTGTGTTTGGCTTGTGATCTGATTGTGTCTAACATGGTATCTTCAGCTGCTGAACATGTTCATTTTGAAATTTGTGGCATCCTTAGCTGGTACTGCTGGATTTTTCATGTAATAATGCCTGTCTATTTGGTGAGCTTCTCAGTTACATTATGAAGCTTTGGTGGAACTTAGTGAACAGATCCTCTGCTAGTATGAATAAAACAGTCTACAACAACAACAACAATAGAGTCCACACGCCATTGGCACTCTTAAGTACCTTAAGATAAATGCACAGTTGTAATTCTCCTCTCCACATGCATGCAGTGACTGTGGATTAAAAATATTTATATTCTCCCAGTAAATCCTTATAAAACAAAATGCTAATTTCTATAATGAAGCATTTATCATCTGTGAAATGCAGCAGAATTGCACAGATAACATTCTATCCTGGTCTCCCATGTTATGGAATACTAAAAATAATTAATGAGATGTCTGACTTCTGTTGTGTCACAGGAGTAACGCATTCAACTTCAAAGGGGCCTGCAAAGCCTGACCTGACAACAGTGGTAGATAACATGTATTGGCAATGGCTGTGGAGCTGTATTATTGATGCTGAGCATTATTCATTTATCTCTTGTCTATAGGAAAGAGGAGTCCTTATCAAGTATGATTTTGAACTTCTGCAAATTGCAAGCAGATTGCAAAATAACAGACTGTCTTGCAGGTTTTCATACACGTCTGTTCTTCTGAGATGACATTCACCAGCTGGTATTAACAGCATCCATCAATGAATATTTTACAATCCGATATGCTTTATAACATTGGTCACTATGACCAGCAGTATCTGAAATAGAATTTTTAAAATTCACTGTTATTAGTTTATTAGAAGATCTAAGAACAACAGCCTAACTTCCAAGGGTAAATTGCCAGATATTGTCATTAGAAACATATGCACAGGAGCTGAACTGTTATAGGAAAACAAAAGCAAAAAAATCCTGAAAGATCTTCCTCATTGGCCATACTTGAACAGTCTTGTGACCTTGTAGAAGCAGGATACCTGTCAATTAAGGTATTGCAAAAGCTAATTTCCAATTGAACCCCCTCTCTCATCACTTACCTCCTGTATTATATAAGTGTCAATATGTGTTAAGAAACATTGAAAACATAGTGCTTCAGTGTTCAATGCTCCTTTCCTTGCTTGATCTTAATGGGATGCTTGAAAGTCAGAGTGAAAGTTGACTCTCATTGGCCTATTAATTTGTCCTAGGAATGACAATGCTCAAACTTCTGAATAAACCATTTGGAGACCAGACTTTGAGAACTTTGCTGGGACTGTACAATTCAGTCTAAGTAGGAATATGATACAAGAACCTGGTGGGAAAATGCTTGTTACCAACGTAACTTCTGAACTGCCTGTATAAATATTGTGGTGGATAGTGCCCTCAAGTCATAGCTGACATGGAGACCCCCCCCTGGTGGGGTTTTCATGGCAAGAGTCTTACAGAGGTGGTTTGCCATTGCCTGCATCTGCAGCTTGGGTCTTCATTGGAGGTCTCTCATCCAATTACTAACTAAGGCCGACTCTGCTTAGCTTCTGAGATCTGATGAGATCAGACTCACCTGGGCTATCTAGGTCAGGGCTGTATAAATATCAACACAAAAAGGAATAAAGCTGAAGTGAATAACTGCAGTTATTAAAGGCTTGAGATGGGGGAATTAGGACTCCCATTGGACTGTGTTAGAACAACCTTAGATGAAATGCTGTTAATTATACTGTATGATGCTATTTGAATATGTGGAAAGAGGCTTGACATGCTCATGACCAGAATAAGTGCCCAGTGAAACATTTTCTCACTTGTGACTGGCAAGCAGAATGTGAGCTCAACTGACAGGTGCTCAAGCATTCTCATCTTAGACTGGAATACCTGTTCATAGGACTGCACTGTTTTTATCAGGTGTTTTTGACAGACTCTTTGCATTTGCAACACTAGTCAGGTAGCAAAACCAAGTGAGGTATTGAGTCCCTGAGAGCAGACAGGCCAACTAGTATGGCAAGGGGGTTGTGTTCAGCTTGTTGGATCATAAATTGTATAAGCCTGCACTTGTATGGAACCAGCACCTCTCAATATATGCACAACATCTAGTGTTTCTTTATGATAAGAAAACTATTGGCATTTGCAATTAAAACATCAATATAGTTTATTCTTTTCATCCACTATTTGTGTCAGAGCAATTACATGAAGATTTTTCAGCACTGTTTGGTCCAGTTTTTTTTAAAAAACTGTGATTCCCACCTCCACCCCAAGAACATCCAAGTCAGCCTATGCCAAATACTCAGTAAAGTACAGTACAGACTCTGGATTGGATCCAATCAGTGTTTCTGCTGGTAGAAAAGGATGTAGCAGTCCCCTCTGAACAACCAAAAGGCTATGCTGGAGATAATGGGATCTGCATGTACAAGAGCCATGTGTGATAAGGGCCATAATAAGGAAAAGAACTGGGCAAGACTGAGTTAAAAAGCTGACTGGATCCAACCATGAAAATGAACTAGGTGTTCATACTCACAATATGCCTAATACTACTCAGGTCACATTTTATTCCATAAGGCTTCCTTCCAGGAAAGTGCACTTAGGATTGCACTGACAGCTTGGCAAATTATGTTGTACTGGTTGTGCTGGTTCAAGGTACACATATGGAAAAAGCTGGAAATACAATGAATTCATAATATTAATTAATGCAGATATACATATGCAAAAAGCCTGCCACTGAATAATAAAACCAGTATTCCTAGGCTTCCATTCATTTTTTAATTTAACTGTTTACCATTTATTAAGAATAGAGATAGAAAAGTTACACCAGGACAATCATAACTATTATATTTATGTGTTATTTGTGAAGGATAAGAAATTAAAGTCCTTTTTATAAAAAGAAAGTAATAGAATCCCAATGAACATAAAGAAATTCAACCAGGGGCATGAATATCAAAGCTTTTGTCTACTTAAATGTAGGATATCGTCTAGCAGTTTTAAACTCAGGTAACTTATTGATGCACAGCAATAATTGTATATAACTTTTTCAGATGACTGTAAATCTCTGTTTGAGTCATGCCTCAATTGTGGCATGTTTTATTTATGGATTCATTTGATTTGTAGCTGACCTCATCGCAAAGACCTGGGTGTGTAGGAACTTATTAAAACCATAAAACCAATTGCATTATTAATACCATTACCATCCCACTGTATTCTAGATGCCCAAAGTCCACTAAAATAAAGTAAGGCTCCTTCTTCTGGAAGACAAATATTGGTACAACTTATGAGGAAAGTACATTTACACAGTTGGAAGGTAGCCACTAAGAATATGTTTCTGCATATTATGCTGTCATGTAGATGGCAAACGTGCAAACATTCTTCATTGATCTTGGGAGTTTGGAACATACCTAAGAACACTTTCCCCATTGCATAAAGCTGAGTAGAAGTCTTAGTAGATATGCTTAGGAATGCTTTCTTAGACTCAAGTTTCCTAAATCCAAATTAATATGTTGAGCATTAGCAGTCATTATAAGCCAGGTTGTGATATTTGTACCATCTACAAATACTGACACATAGCAATCATATACAGAACACATTTCAGTAGACTAGCCTTAAACTTATCAGGACTAGAGATGGGCACAAACAGCAATAAGAACTAAAAAAAGCCATGAACAGCCCAGAACAGGCTGTTTGTGAGGCCCCACTCTAAATGAACAGGTGGTTGTTGCAAGCCTCATTCATTGCTGTTTGTTGCTGTTCATCAAGCCAGACAATCTGGCACCTGCAATCAATTCCCTTGGCAACTGGAGGCAAGGACTGCCTGAACTCTGTCTGAACTCCTGCTGTTGCCTGGAAACCCCAAACTAAGCCCAATTTAGCTTGATAGGCAAGTCTTTCTTTCAAGTGTGGAGCTCCAAATTTGTTACAAGGAAGCAAAGAGCAGGAGGGAGGGGGGCTCCCAGCTCTGGTTTTGCAAACAGTGAGGGAGAGATAGTTGCTGTTGGCATTCTGAGAAAGAGACAGGGAGAGTGCATTGGAGCTTGAATTTTCTTTGTGTGTGGTGGGATAGGGATCTACCTCTTCAAGTTCCAGGGCTGCTGCCAGGCTCTGGGCCAAGCTATTATTTATTACTGGTACTTTTCCTGCTGCTTGCTCAGGTAAGGTTTCTGGAAGTGGTGCGGTAAAGATCTACCCCTTCAGGTTCCAGGGCTGCTGCCAGGCTCTGGCGCCAAGCTATTATTTATTATTGGTACATTTCCTGCTGTCTGCTCAGGTAGGGTTTCTGGGAGTGGTGTGGTAGGGCTCTTGATGGCTGGAGGAAAGCCTGCTGGCCCCCACGAACAACGAACATGTTTGTGAACAGGTCATGTTTGTCAATGTTCGTTGTTCATTGTTTGTGGATGGCAATGAACGAATACCATGTTCGTTTTTTTTCTGTTCGTGCCCATGTCTAATCAAGACATGACAGACAGTTGCAACATTTGCAGCTGCTATAGAGTTAACTCCTAGAAAACATTCATGGCTTCCTCTGTATCTCAAACAACAAAGGTTAGGGACATACAAATTATGTCCCTTTAGTTCTGTGTAGCTTTCTATTTTAACTTTCCTAACATGGAAATAATATATATTTAATAATATTCAGTATCATGTAATAATATAAATATATATATTTCAAAGAAAACATGAAAAGATACACATCAATATGCATCACTGATGTTTTATCCTGACTCAGATTTCAATATATTGCCAGGATATTTTGTACTAAACTCTTAATGTTTCAGTGTCTCTCAATAAATAATATATATTATCTTTTCCACTGTTTTTCTTTATATATTAATCTGTTTAGTATATTTTTATTCTGATCTCCCGCTGCAGAGTACATACATGATTCTCCTTTATTTCATACTAACAACAACGCTGTGGTGTAGGTTGGGCTTAGAGAGACTGGCCCAAGGTAACAGAAGCAGGCTTCATGACACAGTCTGACATGCTAACTGTAACCTCCCACTAGCTCTTAGTGCTGAGATTTTCGTTTGAACAGTCTTGTAAAATAGCATATTTGATTTGTACAAATACTACCTTTTTTACTAGCTCTCTCTGGAGCTCCTGACAAATGTAGGACATTAGAAAATATTCAAATTTTGTTCGTTTCCTCATAGCTTAGCAAAGAAAGCTTTAACACAGCTCTGCATTTTGTCACATGCAATTTTACTTATACATGTTCCATTTGAAGATAATTTTCTGTACATTTATTTGCTGCCATTAGCTTTCAGCACTTTTCACTGTCAGACAACCCTTCTAGATCTGCAAAATTCCATCAGGAATGCAGTTCAGCATTAAACAGGTAAATGTTATTTTTTCCCCTCCAAAGTGCATATTAACAATCTGCACTAGTATGCTAATACTTCACAATTGTAGTATTTTAAAAAAGCTTTTCAAGGCTATCACATTGTTCTACTTCTTCTGAATTTCACCCTCTACATTCTGATATTCTAACATTCCTTATGGATGTTATCTACTTAAGGAAGCGGGGTGTGCATGAGAATCTTTCATTATGAAAAATAATATTATAAGTATTTAGGATAAGACTGTAGCTTTGCAATGCAGATCTATATTGGTGATTTATGGAAAGTTGCATCAATGTGCTCCTTGTGTTCTTCCTTTTTGGTTAATGAACTTGTGGGTGCTAATTATATTAGTGTTTTGTGTGAGGGGGGGAAAGTTGGTGTTCTGTGTGTCACTACAGGTTTCACCACACAAGACAAAATATGCTCAAATTACATGGGTAATTCAAGTGTATTTTGTAATTCAAGTGTATTTGAGTGTAATTTGAGTATAATTCCAGTGTATTTTGTCTCGTGTGGTTTGACCCTACATCACTTTTGGGGAAAACATAGTGTTTCTAGTGATTCGTAGAGCTACCCTATGCCACTTCTAGTTTTCCCTGTGACATAGTGGCACACAGGACATCCCCTCCCTGTCCCCACACCTAAACTTCCCACTGGTCACCAGGCACAGCAAGGCAACCCTAAAAGCTACTGCCACTATATGTCCCATAGCAAGTGTGAGTTATTGTCCTTATTCATGATTTTGAATTAGTAATCTTTGATTCAGCAGATGCCTTATGTATATGGTAAGAACATTACTCAAGCAAGTAGAACAAGCATTCCATGAAAATCAGTAGAGGATCTCAAAAGAGGTCATGTGGGTTTTGGCCCCACCCACATGATTCTTTTTCCTCCCCGCTGCCTCCCCTCCAAAGGAGGGTAAGCTGCTTTAAATTCATTCTGCTTATTTATTTTCATTCATGACTTGTGAGCAAGAGCGAGTGAATGAGTGTGTGCGTGCAAGCTGGGTTACTGGGCCTGGATCTCCAAAGGAGGGTAAGCTGCTTTAAATTCATTCTGCTGCTTTATTTTCATTTGTGACTCGTGAGTGAGAGAAAGAGTGCAAGCCGAGTTACTGGGCCTGGATCTCCAAAGAAGGGTAAGCTGCTTTAAATTCATTCTGCTGCTTTATTTTCATTCGTGACTCATGAGTGAGTGAGAGAGAGAGAGTGAGAGAGTGCAAGCCGGGTCACTGGGCCAGGGTCTCCAAAGGAGGGTAAGCTGCTTTAAATTCATTCTGCTGCATTATTTTCATTTGTGGTGAGTGAGTGCAAGCAAGCCAGGCTACTGCGGCTGGTTCCCAAAGGAGGGCAAGTTGCTTTGAATTCATTCTGCTTTATTTTCATTCCTGACTAGTGAGTGAGTGAGTGCATGTGTGCAAGCAGGGCTGTTGGGGCTGGTAAACTGCTTTGAGTTCATTCTGCTTTATTTTCAGGGGTGTTACCTTCTGACACACTTCCGGTGATGGCAGAGGGAGTGCCATATGCTAATGAGATATGCTAATGAGTTGTGCTAATGAGTTCCTGCAATTCTTTTTCTATGAAATGACCCCCGGAAAGAGCGGATGCTAAGGAAGGAATCCATAATTATTTGTGGATAAAGAAATCATGGAAACCTATTCTTAAACTAGATGGGACTCACATTGTAAGGGACGGTCTGCTTAAAATATGGTTTCAATGCAAAAATAGACTGAGCCCACCAATTTCCCCTCTGATGTTGCCAATTAATGCCTACTATGATGTAGCAGTTAGGAACAAAATTCATCAACTTAACTATAAATCACTGATAAATAAAGAAGGAAACGTAAAAAAACCTGGCAAGAAATCCAGGCCCATGGCAAAAATATTCCTTGGCTGACATCACCAAATAGTATCAAGATTAAAGGATCAAATTCTCAAAGAAGGCAGCAGGATGAGAGAAAAGACACAATATGAGTTATTAATATCTGGAGACTTGTCTACCAATTGTATCTATTTACAAAATCTTCCCCAGTGATCCATGCAACGGTCACCTCCAAATTAGACTACTGTAACTTGTTCTACACGGGGCTTCCCTTGGGCTTGATCCGGAAACTGCAGCTGGTTCAGAATGCAGCTGCATGAGTGGTTGCCAGAGTTCCAGTCATGGCACATATAA
Organism: Eublepharis macularius; assembly: GCF_028583425.1. Classification (NCBI taxonomy): domain Eukaryota; kingdom Metazoa; phylum Chordata; class Lepidosauria; order Squamata; family Eublepharidae; genus Eublepharis; species Eublepharis macularius. Next base: position 125,853,638 of record NC_072792.1, read on the forward strand.
CACCCATCCTCCATCAACTGCACTGGTTACCAGTTGAGTACCAGGTCCGGTTCAAGGATTTGGTGTTGACCTATAAAGCCCAATGTGGACTGGGTCCAGCATACCTTTGGGACCACCTCTCCCCATATGTTCCCCAGAGATCGCTTCAATCAGCTAATAAGCAGTTGCTGATGGTCCCTGGCCCCAGGGAGGTCCATCTAGCCTCTACCAGAGCCAGGGCCTTTTCAGTCCTGGCTCCGACATCGTAGAAATCTCTGTCTGTGGAGCGTTTGACAATTTGAGCTGGTACTTTATGTTTGCCACCATGGAAAAGCTACAAATGGGAGAAAGATTCATAAGAGCAGTAAAGGAAATTTACAGAGACCAGAGTGCAGCAATCGTGGTGAATGACGAGGTGACCAAGAAATTGACTATAGGTAAAGGAACAAGACAAGGTTGCCCGTTGTCTCCACTGTTGTTTATTTTGGTTTTGGAAATACTGATGATACAGATACGAGAAGACAATGCAATCCGTGGAATAAAAATAAAGGACTTTTCCTATAAGGTCAGAGCATTTGCGGATGATATAATGCTAATTGTGGAAGATCCAATGGAGAATATGCCAAAAGTAATAGAGAAGATTAAGGAGTTTGGAGATTTGGCAGGATTTTATGTAAACAAAAAGAAGTCAAAGATATTATGTAAAAATATGACTAAACAAAAACAACAATTATTAATGGAAATAACAGACTGCGAAGTAACAAGTAAGGTGAAATATCTGGGAATTGAACTGACTGCAAAGAATATAGATTTATTTAAAAACAACTATGAGAAACTATGGACTCAGATAGAGCAAGACTTGATTAAATGGAACAGACTGAATTTGTCATGGTTGGGAAGAATTGCAGTAATTAAGATGAATGTGTTGCCAAGAGTGATGTTTCTGTTACAGACAATACCAATTATCCGAGACTCTAAGCAGTTTGAAAAATGGCAGAGGAAAATATCAGATTTTGTTTGGGCAGGCAAAAAGCCTCGAGTGAAAATGAAAGTGTTACAAGATGCAAAAGAAAGAGGTGGAATGCAACTGCCCAACCTAAGACTTTATTATGACGCAATTTGTTTAGTGTGGTTGAAAGACTGGATGATGCTGAAAAACCAGAAATTACTGGCCTTAGAAGGATATAAAAAAATATTCGGATGGCATGCATATTTATGGTATGATAAAGTAAAAGCGGACTCTATGTTCTTACATCATTATATTCGGAGAAGCCTATTCACAACTTGGAAGAAGTACAGAAATTACCTACAAGATGGAATCCCCTCATGGGTGGTTCCATATGAAGTAATAGATCCGAGAACTGTCGATAATGAACAACAGTGTTTAACATACAAGGAGATAACCCGAATGGAATTTTCTAAACCCAAAATAAAGACGCAGGACGAGTTGTCTCCAAGTTACGATTGGTTTCAGTACAGACAGATCAGAGATCTTTATAATTCGGACTGTGTGAAGGGAGGGATAAGAATGGAGAATTCGGAATTAGAACAGGCACTTTTACAAGAGGATAAAAAGGAAATCTCTAAGGTATATAAAGTGCTGCTGAAATGGTATACTGAAGATGAAACAGTTAAAGTGCAAATGGTGAAGTGGGCTATAAACTTTAATAAAGAAATAACAATGGAGGCGTGGGAATACTTGTGGAAAAATACGTTGAAGATCACGACATGCACCAATATTAAAGAGAATGTCTATAAAATGATTTATCTTTGGTATTTGACACCAAAGAAAATTGCGCTAGGGAATTTGAATATGTCTAACAAATGCTGGAAATGTAAAAAGCATGAGGGATCTTTGTATCACATGTGGTGGACTTGTGAGGTAGCTAGGCAGTACTGGGGGAAAATAATAAGAGTAATAAGTGAGATTTTACAATTTCAAATTAATAAGAACCCAGAACTCCTGCTACTGAACTTGGGAATGGAGGATATTCCAGCACAATATAGGACATTGCTATTTTACATGACAGCAGCGGCTAGACTTTTGTACGCGCAAAAGTGGAAAGTGCAAGAAGTGCCAACTATTGAGGACTGGATATATAAATTGCTGTACATGGCAGAAATGGACAAAATGACAAGGAAACTGAGAGACCTTGATCCAGGACAGTTCAACACGGATTGGGAGAAGCTGAAACAATATTTAGTGAAGAAATGGGAGGTGGGAGGAGAACTGTGGCAGTTTGAAAATTACTGAAATACAATAAAAGTAGAGGGAGGTGACTTTACCGGGGGGTGGAGAGGTAAATGAGAATTTCTAAGCAACTATTTTATTAGACTATTATATATAGCATTAAGTATTATAGGTGTTATTACAAGAATTATAATGATAGAAATTAACTAATTATAAGGATAGAAACTAATTAATTTCATTTCTGGCAATAATTGTATAATGGAGATAATTTTATAATTGCAATGAAGGAATTTAAGTAAGGTGGGAAAATATATATTAATGTATAGATTATGTATTAAATTGATTGAATTGGTTTGGAGGTATATATGGGTCAAATTGGTTGACTATTTTTGGTGGATAGTTGCATAATGAAAGAATAATACAATTATATAATTAAAACAGTATGAAGATGAGATATGTAGAAAAAGAAATATATAGAGTATAAGTTAAATTGGTTGACTTATATTGAATGTACTGTTTATAGAAGTATCTAAAAATATGCTAAATGAGGGATAAATTGTTTGCCCCATATTGAAGATGAGATTATAAAATAGAGTATAGAGTACCAAATTAGCTAAATGATTATTATCAAAAGAAAATATGCCAAGAATGTATTATTTAGTTATGTATTATTTAGTTGTTAAAGTAAGTAGGAAGACAGAAGGAGCACTGTGTTATATAGATAAGCTTAGAAGAAAGTGAAAGATTATGTTTGACAGATAGAATAAATTTAAAATGAGTAAGGGAAAAGGGACAAGGGGTTGGAAAACTGTTGGAAGTCAACAAAAGGGGGGGAAAGGGAGGGGGTTAGAATTGGAAAAATTAAAGGAAACTGATTGTAATGTACAATTTAATGATATCTAATCCAATAAAATTATTTTTTTTTAAAAAAAAGAAATCTCTGTCTGGGGAGACTAGGGCCCAGTGGGATTTGTTATCTTTCTGCCAGGCCTGCAAGACGGAGATGTTCCGCCAGGCATTTGGTGGGGGCTAGGCTGTCCTCTTGCTGGCCATACCACTGAAGACTGTCCACCACCCATGCAGGAGCTCATAAAGTGTGACACATATTTATATCCACAATCTGAGAAATGTTATTGCACATGGATAATGTTTTTAAATGTTTATGTATAATGTTTTTATTGTTTTAAACTGTATGTTATAAATTGTATGTTGTTACACCGCCCTGAGCCCGTCCGACGGGGAGGGCGGTCTAGAAATGTAATAAATAAATAAATAAATTTCTGCAACACCATACAGAAACAGAACAAGTCAAAACTTGTATGATAAGTGGAAGCAAGTGGATAAATGAATGCAAAATTTTGGGGAAACTATTTCAATGAACTTTGGGGAAAACTTATGGACTAAAGACATAAAATTTACAGGCTGCCAGTTACTGAGAGAAAATTGGTATAAAATGTTTTTTAGATGGTACATTACTCCCGAAGATATTGCAAGGATTAGTAATGGTTACAGTGGACATTGCAGAAAGTGTCAGAATATGGATGCAATATTTTACCATATGTGGTGGACTTGTAAGGAATCACAAAAATACTGGCTAAAAATACATGAAAAGATGCAAAAGATCCTCAAATTCAGATTTGAATTAAATCCAAAAAGTATGCTCTTAAATATTTTACCAACTAATCTGAGAAAAGAACAAGGAGATCTCTTCTGTTACATGGTGAGAGCAAGAGTATTATTTGCAGAAAAATGGAAAAGCGATGCTTGTCCTAGTCTCCCAGAATGGAGAGATAAGGTTCATGAGTATGCTTCAGTGGCCAAACTGACTACTTACTTACAAAATAGGCTGATAACTGACTTCTGGAAAAATGGGAAGGATTTCTTTGATTATTTAGGCTAAAATAATTGATACAGTAGCTTAGAGGGAGGGAGGGAAGAAGAGAGAAGGAGAAATGTTATGTATTTAGGTTCAGGGAAGCCAAATAGGTAATAATTAGTTTATTAGCTTAAAGAAACTTAAATGTACTGCTTGTTTTATTCCCAAGACTTTTATATCTGTACTGTTTATATACTTACTGGTTGTATAAGATTGTATAACTTGCAATTTATTGTCTAATTTAGAATCTGTATAACTTTTATATTATGCACTTACTTTATTTTCTTTTCTTACTATACTCTATTTTCTTTTCTTTAAATAAAATTTTTAATTATTAAAAAAAAGTATTTATCCAGCCACTCTTTGAAGACAGCCAGTGAGAAGAAACCCACCATATCCCTAGGCAGCTGATTCCACTGCTGAATTACTCTCTGTGTAGATCAGAAATTAATGTTAATGTACACAATTAACCCAATTTACATATGGCCAAGGCCTAATCATGTACGTGAGCATGAATAACCACACCAATCTGTCCTCTACAGTGCATATTTCTACTATCGAGCAAAGAAGTCCATAATGGTGTACCACCATTCTTCAAATGTTAAATAAGCTGTCAACGGTGCCCTTACACTCTCTACACTGGACAAACTGGTCAGTCCCTACATAAAAGAATGGACGTAAATGTGACTTTAAAAATCACAGCACTGAAAAAACAGTTGGGGAACATTTTAATCTTCCAGGACATTCCATTGCTGACCTAAAAGTAGCTGTCCTCAAACAAAGAAACTTAAGGGCAGGTTATAACTTGAGATTTCTGAAATGGAATTCATTCACAAATTCAGAACAATATACCCCCTGGAGCTGCATAGAGACATAGGATTCTTATCTCACTACAGATGCTAATTTCTACTCTAATCAAACTGCATTTTACATTGTATGTTTACTTAATGACATCCTCCTTTGCTACACCTCTCCCATCTAATCAAGCAGCATTGTACCTTTGGATCCTGATGCCCTTCCTTGCAACGCTCCTCCCACCATCTGGCAAGGATGTAGTCTCAAGGATATGACTTATGAAAGCTTTATACCATGAAAATCTTGTTGGTCTCAAAGATGCTGCTGGACACAAATCCTAATGCACCACCAAACTCTGGTGATATTGGCTGTTTTCACACATCTCAGCATAGTGCTAAACTCATGGAATGAGAGTGTCTTCATGGCGTGATTTTTTTTTTAATTTATTGGTGAGTTTGAACTTTAAAATTTAGTACATACATTCCCTTCATATCTAATTAGTCCTATTCCCCACCCTTTTCCTCCCCCCTCCCTATTGACTTCCAACAGCTTTCCAACCCTTACCCCCTTTTTTCCCCTTAATACTATTTCATTTATATTTTTCTTCAACACACAGATCATAATATCTCTTACTCTAAGCATATTCTAATTCTTTTATGCAAGTACTCTTTCAACTATACTATCAGTATAATATTTACTGTATACTATACCCTAACGTAGCATGCATTAAAGTATAACATAACCTAACATAATATAACATGACATGTATTTATCTATAGCGCTTAAATTATAATATCTCCTGCTCTAGCCATATTCTAATTCTTTTATGCATATTCTCTATCCAATATACTATCAATATAGTATACTATCAGTATAGTATTTATTATATATTATTCCATACAATGTAACCTAGCATGCGTTATAATATAGCATCCCAACACCATACATCATAATATATATAATATATAGTATAAGTCTTCTAGTATATCCGTTTTACTTCAAATTTTCTTAATCATAATATTAGCTTAGATTATCATAGTTAAATTTCCCCCTTAATGGTAAAGTCACTTCTCTCCTCCATTTACACCACCACACTTTAAAAATTCTCAAACTGCCACAATTCTCCTTTCACATCCCATTTTTTCTCTGTATTGTTTTAATTTCCCCCAATCAGCAATATATTGTCCTAGGTCAAGATCTTTAAGCTTCCTTGTCATTTTGTCCATTTCTGCCATGGACAGCAATTTGTAAATCCAGTCTTCTATAGTTGGTATTTCTTGTACTTTCCACTTCTGCGCATACAAAAGTCTTGCCGCTGTAGTCATGTAAAATAACAATGTTCTATACTTTGGTACAGCTTCCATCCCCAAGTTCAGTAGCAACAATTCTGGGTTCTTATTTATTTGAATTTGTAAAATCTCATTAATTCCTTCAATTATATCTCCCCAATATTGCTTAGCTACTTCACAAGTCCACCACATATGATACAGTGATCCTTCATGATTTTTACATTTCCAGCATTTATCTGAAATGTTTGTATTCCCTAGCGCAATTTTCTTTGGCGTTAAATACCATCTGTAGATCATTTTATATCCATTCTCTTTAATATTCGTAAAAGTTGAAATCTTCAATGTATTTTTCCACAGGTATTCCCACGCCTCCATTGTTATCTCTTTGTAAAAAAATTATTGCCCACTTCACCATCTGGGTTTTAACTGTTTCATCCTCTGTATACCATTTCAGAAGTAATTTATAAATTTTAGATATTTCTTTCTTGCCTTCTTGTAACATCACTTCTTCTAGTACAGAGTTTTCCATTCTTATACCTCCTCTTAAACAGTCCGAGTTGTAAAGATCTCTAATCTGTCTATATTGGAACCATCCATAACAAGGAGACAACTCTTCTTCTGTTTTTATTTTTAGCATTGAGTGTTGTATTTGTGTTATCTCCTTGTATGTTAGGCACTGCTTCTCATTATCAACGGTTCTCGGATCTATTACTTCATATGGAACCACCCATGAAGGAATTCCGTCTTCCATGTAAACCTTATATTTTTTCCAGACTGTGAAGAGGCTTCTCCGAATGTAGTGGTGCAAAAACATCGAGTCCGCTTTTACTTTATCATACCACATATATGCATGCCATCCAAATAATTTTTTATGTCCCTCCAAGGCCAGCAATTTATGATTTTTTAACGTCATCCAGTCTTTTAACCATACCAGACATATTGCTTCATAATATAGTCTTATATTGGGCAGTTGGAAGCCACCTCTTTCTTTCGCATCTTGTAGTACTTTCATTTTCACACGTGGCTTCTTACCTGCCCACACAAAGTCTGAAATTGTCCTTTGTCATTTGTCAAACTGTTTTGAGTCTCTAATAATTGGAATTGTCTGCAACAAGAACATCACTCGTGGTAAAACATTCATCTTTACTGCTGCTATTCTTCCCAACCATGATAAGTTCAATTTATTCCATTTTATCAAGTCTCTTTCTATTTGTATCCACAATTTCTCATAGTTGTTTTTAAATAAATCAATATTTTTTGCAGTCAGTTCAACACCCAAATACTTTACTTTATTAGTTACTTCACAGTCCGTTATCCCCATCAGTTCTCGTTGCTTTTGTTTAGTCATATTCTTACATAGTATTTTAGACTTCTTTTTATTAACATAGAATCCTGCTAGATCTCCAAATTGTTTTATTTTCTCTATTACCTTTGGCATGTTTTCTATTGGATCTTCTACTATTAACATTATATCATCCGCAAATGCTCTGACCTTGTAGGAAAATTCTTTTATTTTTATACCTCGAATTGTGTCATCCTCTCGTATTTGAACCATCAATATTTCCAAAACCAAAATAAACAACAATGGAGACAATGGGCACCCCTGTCTTGTTCCTTTACTTATTTTCAATTTTTTAGTTAAATCCTCATTCACTATAATCGCTGCACTTTGGTCTTTGTAAATTCCTCTAACCGCTTGTATAAACCTTTCTCCCATTTGCAACTTTTCCATAGTGGCAAACATAAAGTCCCAGTTCAAGTTGTCAAAAGCTTTTTCTGCATCCACGAAAAAGAAACCAACTTCCCTATCACAATGCTTATCATAGTATTCAATAGCATTTATTACTGTCCTTAAATTGTCTTTAATTTGTCTGTCAGGTAAAAATCCTGCTTGTTCCTCTGCAATAAATTCCACCAGCCATCCTTTTATTCTTTCTGCCAAAACTTTTGCAAATATTTTGTAATCATTGTTCAGTAACGAAATTGGCCTATAATTTTTAACATTGGTCAAGTCTAATCCATCTTTCGGAATCAATGATATATTAGCTTCGTTCCATGAATCAGGAATTTTTTGGCCTTCCATACTTTCATTCATTACCTCTTTCAAAAAAGGTGCCAATTCGTTAGCCATCACTTTATAAAACTTTGCTGTTAGTCCATCCGGTCCCGTTGCTTTCCCCAATTTCGTTGACTGGATGGCCTCTTTTATTTCTTCCTCTGTTACTTCTCTATTTAATTTTTCTTTCCATTCCTCCGACATCTTTGGTAGTTTCATTTTCTCCAAGTATTCCTCTATTAAACCTCTGTTCACGTCTTTTTTCTGGTACAGTTTTGCATAAAATTTGTAAAAGGCTTTACTGATGGCTGTTTGATCTAATAGTGTTCTATCTTCCTCTCGGATTTTAATTATAGTTTTCTTCTCTTTTTTCTTTTTCAGTTGCCAAGCTAGATATTTGCCAGGTTTATTAGCCCCTTCAAATGTCTTTTGGTTCATTTTTTTCAAATTCCACTCTAATTCTTTGTTACTCATTGCCGTCAATTGTTCCTGCAATATTTTTATATCCTGATATATCCGCTTCTTCCCTGGCCTTTTCTTAAGTTGCCCCTCTTTGGCTTTAATTTTTTCCATTATTTCTTTTCTTTTTTCCTCTTTTCTCCTTCTATCTCTCCCATTTAAGTCCATCAGTATTCCTCTAATTACCGCTTTATAAGTGTCCCTTACCTTATAAGTTGACACGTCCTTGTTCATGTTGTATTGTATAAAGAATTTGGTCTCCTTTCGCAGCAACGTCATGTTGTCTTCTGTCTGCAGCAAGTCTTCATTTATCCTCCATCCTCTTTTTTTTGTATTTTTTCCAAATCTCCACATGATTGGATTATGATCTGAGCTTACCTTAGGCATAATTTCCACATCTCTAGTCCACAACGTTAGTTCTTTGGAAGCCCAGATCATGTCAATTCTTGATAGTGTAGAATGTCTTGCAGAGTAAAAGGTGAATTGTCTATTTTTAGGATTTTGTCTCCTCCATACATCCTCCAGACCTTCTTGCTCTTTAATCACAAAAAATGACTTTGGCAAAAGTCCTCTTTTTTTCTGTGCAATTTTGGATTTCTTGTCTTCTTCTAAGCTTGCAACTCCATTAAAGTCACCCGCCATAATTATTTGATCATAAGTCAACTCCTCTAATTGTCCTTGCAAGTCCTTAAAAAAATTTCTTTTGCACCATTTGGTGCATAAATTCCAATCACCAGGATCTTTTTTGAATTCCAAATTATTTCCACCGCTAAATATCTGGCTTCTACATCACTTAAAATTAATTTGGGCTGCAGCTCCTCCTTTATATACAATGCAACTCCTCTCTTCTTCTTTTTGGAGGCAGCTGCAAATTCATTTCCCAATTTTGCCAGTTTTAAATACTTTAAGTCCTGTTTCCTAATATGTGTCTCTTGCAGGCATACTATATTGCATTTTTGTTTTAGAAGCCAATGGAAAATGACCTTACGCTTACAAGGTGAATTAAGTCCATTTACATTCCAAGATATAATTTTACACTCCATATTTACATTCGTGTACTTTTTGGTAAGTCCTTTTCGTTGTCCCTAATAAACACTTCCATCTCGTGACCGGATCTGATGTTCTTCCTTGTTCTGCAAAATTCAAATGCCAGTCCTTCCGGTATTTCCCATCTGTATCTAATTTTCAAATCCTTTAACATTTGGACCAGCTCTCTGTATTTTTTCCGCTCCACCAACACCGATCTGGGCAGTTCTTTCATGATTCTCACCACCTTCCCATCGACTTCTAGTGGTTCTTGGAATTGTTTACTTACAATTGTCTCTCTTATGCTTCTGGTCGTAAATTGCACAATCATATCTCTTGGTAACTTCCTCTGTGCTGCAAATTTTGAGTTGATTCTGTATGCCACGTCCAGGAAAGCTGCAATCTCCTCCTCTCCTCTTCCCAGGTAACCTGCCAAAATTTCTGAAATCTGTTCTTGGGCCGATTTTCCTGTAATCTCCGGAACTCCACACATTCTTTGTTTTTCCATTTGTTTACATTCCGCTACAGCCATTCTTCCCTTCATTCCTCTCAACTCTGTTCTCTGCACATCAGCTAAAGTATCAACTTTATTCTCTACTACATTTACTCTCTGCTGTGTAGCTTGCAGTTCGTTCTGTACTTGATCAATTTTTGTGAGTTCTGCCATCTCCGATTTGAGTGCCTCTTTAAAGTCTTTAAAGTTCTCTTGCATCATTTCTTTTAACTCTTTATTTCCTTCTGAAACTTTTTTGTCCAAGTTTTCCAGCGCGGTTTGCCACTCCTTCTTTGACATCGTGGGGCTAGATTTACCTCGCTCCCACGAGTCCTCCCTTTTCCTCAACTCCGTGGCGCTAGTTTACTCCTTTCTATTATTTTTAAGTGTCTCAGTTCGGCTTATTTTTTAAAAATTTATGCTTGAGCGGTCCAAAATGTCGGGCGTCTTTTCTCTATGGTTTTGTATTGAGGTAATCGCCCTTACCCTCATCCAAGATGGCCTACTTCCGTTTTCTTTGAAGCCACAGCTTTGCCCTTCTTCAAAATGGCGGCTCCCTACTTCCGCTTTTGGCAAACCGCTTCTCTCCAATCTCTCTATGATTTGACGCACTTCCTGTTCCTGCTTTCTTCACAGCAGTTCTCGCGATGTTAAAACTTTCTCACAGTTCGTTATCTCCTCTCAGCCACAGGTATGTAAACAATAATCAGTTTTCCGCGTTTAGTTCTCTTTATAATGTCACTTTTTAAAAATTTAACTTGCCGGAGTTCTCTCCTATATGCAACAAGTCCCTTGCAGTTTTTAAATTGTCTTTATCTCTTTACTCCTTTTTATAATCTGTCCCATACTGAGAGATAGCAATCTTTACCTTCTTAGACGTTTCTCTTGGGTTGTAATCACTGCTTCAATTATCCAATCAATTCCGATTCCCTTCCTGGTTTACTGAAGCTTGGGCATGTAGGTCTTATGCCAGAAACTGACTCCAGAGCCGCTGCAGAGATCTTAGCGAACCTTTCTTTGGGTGGGACCTCAAGAGTGGAAGGGGGCTCGTTTTGTAGAACCCCCCTCACACCCGAGATCGACGCGCCCTCAGGTCCTTGAGCGTACTTGCCTGTTCCCCGCCTGGGAACAGGGGGCTGCGGGCAGTTTGCGCCCCTCCAGCCTCCACAAACAGCGGCACGGACAGCTCAGCTCTTTGAGCTGCGTTAGACCTCCATGAATCCCAAACCGGAAGTCCCTTCATGGTGTGATTTCTGATGTCATCACGCCATGATTCTGTTTTCATGGTGTGAAGACTTCAGAAATCACGCCATGAAGACGCCCTCATTCTATGAGTTTAGCACTATGCTGAGATGTGTGAAAATGTCAGATGCGCCCCGCTTATCTACCATGTATTCTCTGTATTATAGTCTGAGCCTCTGAGGATGTGTAAAGATCTATCTTTGTAACTGTCTAACTGTGAGATGCTTATCTCACAGGTGGTTGCTTTCACTTTCTGGGCTGGCAAGGGAAAGTGTCTTTGAGATGCTGGCCTGAGTCATAACTCCCAGAGACAAGTAATGAGCTCATCCTTCTCTCTCCTATCCATCCCCCCCATCCCCCTCCTAGGCCCTGCATGCCTAAACTTTAAATGGTCCTTATTCCAGGGTGGGAACTTTGCCTTATAACTAACATTGCTTTCCTCTTCTACGTCACTTCTGCCAATGTAATTGTTTGAGTGCACTGATACTGATAGATCTCTAATAAAGAAACTTTAACTGGACTCTTGAAGTGTCTGCAGTGAAGTAACTGGGGATCTAACTGGCATAGCCAGACAGAAAATGGTCATCTACTTATAAGAAATTTCAGCTCCAAGGTGTTAATTGAATCTCCTTAAATGGAACTCTTTTATTACAGGTTCCTATCACCCTAATGAGTACGTAACTGACAGTAGGAAGACACAGACTGCATGATGTTAGAGATACAAATTAAATAGTTTATTGGGAGGCGCTACTGCTCAATATAGTATTAAAAACCTGCATAATACATAAATAAATACTAAAAGGCAAGGCTATAGAAACATCAGAGAGATGTATATGGCTACTGCAGATAATATAGAGAATTAGGTAGTACATAAGCAAACAAGACATAGAACTACAGCACAGTTCTAAGCCAGTCTGTGTGCCCTCCATCATTGAGGGCACACAAGGCAGTGGAGAGTAGACATGGGCACAGATCAAAAAAAAAAAAGAACCATGAGATTCATGGTTCATGGATTTTAACAGACCAAAAACCACAAACTGGGACGGAACTGGGGCTAGTTACGAACCAGTTGATGGTTCGTGGGGTTTAAATGCCCCTTTCCAGCCACTTAGCAGTGGCAGGGAAAGGACATTTAACAGTTTAAAGGGCGCTTTCCTGCTTTGCAAGCAGCAGGTCCCTTTAAACTATCAGCTGGCAGGTGGCAGGGGGGGATCCCCCACTTATTGCCAGCTGATAGTTTAAAGGGACCTGCCAGTAGCAGGGCCCTTTAAACTGCCCTAACCCCAGCCCCCCACTCCCCCACTCCTCAACCCCAACCCCTGCCCCAGCCCCACACTTACCTTCCCCTGTGGCACGGGGCCCTCGTTCTCCTCCTGCAAGGGGCGGCAAGGCTGTTTTTGGCCTCCTACATCCCTCTGCAGGCCTGCGCAGGGGCAGAGGAGGTTGAAAATGGCCTCCTCTGTCCCTCTGTGGGCCTGCGCAGGAGTGGAGGAGGCTGAAAATGGCCTTGCTGCCCCTCAAATGGCCGCACACAGCGCAGCCATTTGAGGGGCAGGAAGGCCGTTTTCATCCCTCTGCAGGTCTGCGCAGGGGCGGAGAAGGCCAAAAACAGCCTTGTCACTCCTCGCAGGAGGAGGGGTAGGACACTGCAGGCCGCAGGAGTCCTCAAGGTAAGTGTGGGGCTGTCTGATGAGGGGGTAGGGGGGCTGGGGGGGGATCCCTCATGCTGCCTGCCAGCTGATAGTTTAAATGGACCTGCCCTTGCAAGTCCCTTAAAGGGGCAGTTTAAATGGCCATTTCCCTGGGGAAATGGCCATTTAAACTGCCCCTGTAAATATGACCCAATGAACCAGTATAAAATTTGTGGAAGTTCCGGAAAAGGAGCTTCAATGAACCCTGGTTAGGGAACCCCGAACCATCCTGTTTTGTGGATTTTTTTGGGTCGTATTTTGGTTCGTGCCCCTCTCTAGTGGAGAGATGAATCGTATACCACTGTGCATTGCAAATACACTTGAAACTACTTACTTGCTTATTTCATTTGTATCTTTCCTTTCTCCCCAGTGGAAGAAGCATAATTCTCCTCTACTCCATCTTATCTCCACAACAAACTTATGAGGTAGCTTAGGCTGACAGTGTACGACTGGCCCAATATCACCCAGGAAGCTGCCATGGCAGAGTGAGGATAGAAACTTGGTTTTCCAAGATCCTAGTCTAGTGCTTGAACCACTGCACCATATTGCAAATATGAGACCTGCAATGTATGTTAGCCACTTCGAATGTTAAGATACAGATTTACCTCACGATCACCTTCTTAGCCTTCTAGTTACAGCTCAGTTCCCTAACAAACAAACATAGTTTCACAGGTCCCTATCCCATGACGTTTGGGGAGACCAGAACCACATAAGTTTTGGGCCTCTCAGCTCAGTCTCAGACTCCTAAGAATTCAGAGGAAGGTAAGCAACATATGGAGGGGCTTTAGGAAGCCACAAGAGACAATGAAGCATCCTCAAGGCCAGTAGACCCTATAAAGAAACAGTTGGTTTCAGCCTGCACTGCTCCTGGACATTTCTGCAGTTTCCTTGGTTGGGGGCAGCATTGTATTGGCAGCATATGCCGTAGAGCCATGGACTTAATTTTTTCTCTTTCATTGTTTAATTTGGCACCCAGAGGACAGGAAAACCCCATACTCATAACATCTTCCAATATCCCAAAGCATATAAGGAAGGGCCCTTTGTATAGCATGGTTATGCATGCAAATAATCCTCCCTCCTCTTACATATGGGACCTGGTCCTGTAGAATATGGGTTCATGTAAAAGTGTCTTCTGATATAGGAGCCTACAGACTTCTCTTGCCATTTCAGCAGCTGTGTATCTGAACTCCACTAGCATGGTTGACACAGCATATTCCAGCTGCCATGCCAGCTTCTGGTCTTCTTTAGCATAATCAAAAGATTCTCCTGAAGCCATTGAAACAATCATTCAACATAAGATCAAAAGTCTGGCAATTCATGCTTGTCCTCACATTGTGATGTTCTCTTTTACTTGTAAATCAAGAATAGGGTACTCACTCAAGACCCTGCTCTTAGGTTCACAGGGCAGAGAAAGGTATGTTTTAAACAACATCAGTTTCTTAGCAAAGTAATACAGGGATGGGAGCGACAGGTTTGACAACAAGGGAGCTTATGCAGTCTACAGTTCTAACAAACAAACAAAAAATGAATGTGTAGGGACTCCACTTTGTGAGACTAAACCAACACACAAAAATATCAGAAGGGGAAACAGATTTTTTTTAAATGTAATATAGAAAATAACTATACCACTCATCTACATAATATCATGCAGTGCCAAACACATTTTGGGTTTTCTGGATGGAGAGGTCTTCTGTTGCAAAAATCCATTTGGGCAAGCTGCCTCTGTGAACAAACATTTTATGTCCATTTTAAGAGGTGCTTTTCAAATTTTATTACAGCTAGTTGCGTTTAGATGAGCCACACAATGACCAGGTGCTGTTTCACTGCATTCTCAGCAAAAGTCAAGTTTTCTGATGGCAAACTACACAGAGTGAGGGTCTCAGAATGCTTATGGACTAATCTGGATCTAAAAACTGTATGGAGTAACATTTGATATGCCTCTAATTGACTAAGCAGCTCAAATAGCCCAGCTTAGCCCAGACTCATTAGAGCTTGGGAGCTAAGCATGGTCAGCCATGGTCAGTACTTGAAGATTGAGGCTGCCATGTTGAGGAAGGTGCTGACAAACCACTTGTGCTTATTTCTTGTCTGGAATACCCTGTGGATGGGGGTCACATGAGTTGCTTGCAACTCAACTGCACCTTCTTCTAATTAACTATATTAACTTACATGTGCAGTTGCCTTCTACTGAATAAGAAGATAGGCCTGTCTTTATAAATATTATCTACTCTGAATTATTATAGCTCTTCAACATCTTGGATTGAAAAGTCTTTTCCTAACATCTGTTACCTGAAATCCTTTAATGGATATACCAAAACTGAACATTCTGCTTGTAAAGCACATGCTCTACCACTATGGCACAGGCCTCCTTTGACATGAACTACATGATTAAGCCACATATATT
Organism: Eublepharis macularius; assembly: GCF_028583425.1. Classification (NCBI taxonomy): domain Eukaryota; kingdom Metazoa; phylum Chordata; class Lepidosauria; order Squamata; family Eublepharidae; genus Eublepharis; species Eublepharis macularius. Next base: position 125,869,139 of record NC_072792.1, read on the forward strand.
CCTGACCTGGATAGTCCAAATGACCCTGATCTTGTCAGGTCTCAGAAGGTAAGCAGGGATGGCCTTGGTTAGTAATTGGATGGGAGATCTCCAACATAGACCAGGGTTGCAGAGGCAAGCGATGGCAAACCACCTCTATTAGTCTCTTGCTATGAAAACTCCACCAGGGGTTGCCATAAATCCGCTATGACTTGAGAGCAGTCTCCACCACCACCATAATCAACCATATATAGGACAAACAACTGTGGACTCTGATTTTACATGAGAATGTTGGATGTTTTTGTTATGATGACATTTTAATCTTTTTTTTTAGAAAATTTTTATTAGGTGAGAATATTAATATACAACTTTCAAATAGCATCTCATTATCCTTTTCCCCACCCTTTCCCTCCCCCCCTTTTCCAAGACTTCCAACAGCTTTCCAACCCTATAGCCTAATCTATTCCCAATCTGTCCCCTTTTTCTGTAACTCCTTATCTCATGTTTACTTACTCTTTTATTCAACTAAGCCCTATCTATTAACTTCAAAAATATTGTTATAAACTTAAAATCTATTATCTATTACTTTATATTAGCTCCACATATATTTAAATTTAAACTGTCAGATAAAATATCTACTTTAGTAATTCTAACAATATCTATTAACTCTAAATCCACTTACATTTGGGCTAACAATTAGCTAATACTTCACTTCATATGGTAAAGACTCTCTCTCTTCTAATAACAAATCCATTCTAATAATTTTCAAATTGCCATAATTCCCCCTTTACGTCCCACTTCTTTTCTAAATATGTTTTCAATCTTCCCCAGTCCGTAAAAAATTCCGCTGGATTCTGATCTCTCAGCTTCCTTGTCATTTTATCCATTTCCGCCATGTACAGCAATTTATGCATCCAATCTTCAATAGTTGGTATTTCTTGCACCTTCCATTTTTGCGCATATAAAAGTCTTGCTGCCGTCGTCATATAAAATAGTAATGTTTGGTATTGAATAGGAACATCTTCCATGCTTAAGTTCAATAGCAATAGTTCTGGGTTCTTCTTTATTTGAATCTGCAATTTCTCATTTATTACTTCTATAATATCTCCCCAGAACTGTCTGGCTATTTCACATGTCCACCACATATGATACAATGATCCTTCATGCTTTTTACATTTCCAGCATTTATCTGACATGTTAGCATTTCCAAGCGCAATCTTCTTTGGCGTTAAATACCATCTATAGATCATTTTATAAACATTCTCTTTAATACTGGTACAAGTTGAAATCTTCAGTGTAGTTTTCCATAAATATTCCCATGATTCCATTGTTATTTCTTTATGACAATTAATTGCCCACTTCACCATCTGTACTTTGACCATCTCATCCTCTGTATACCACTTCAAAAGTATTTTATAAATCTTAGATATCTTCTTTTTGCTTTCTTGTAGTATTGTCTCTTCCAACTCTGAGTTTTCCCATTTAATTCCTTCTTTTGAACAATCCAAATTATAAAGGTCTCTGATCTGTTTATATTGGAACCATCCGTAACAAGAAGATAACTCTTCCTCCGATTTAATTCTTATCATTTTCTGTTCCATAATCAATATCTCTCTATATGGTAAACATTGTTCTTCATTGTAGATAGCTCTCGGATCAATCACTTCAAACGGTACCACCCAAGAGGGGATGCCTTCACCCAGATATTTTTTATATTTTTTCCAGATCGTGAAGAGGCTCCTTCTGATATAATGATGCAAAAACATAGAATCAGCTTTTATTTTATCCTGCCACAAGTAGACATGCCATCCAAACAGCTTCCTATAACCTTCCAATGTTAAGAGCTTACAATCTTTCAGTGACATCCACTCTTTTAACCAAACTAAACATATTGCTTCGTGGTATAGTCTAATATTTGGCAACTGCAGTCCACCTCTTTCTTTAGCGTCACACAAAACTTTCATTTTTACTCATGGTTTCTTGCCTGCCCACACTAAGTCAGAGATCTTCCTCTGCCATTTTTCAAATTGTTTAGTGTCTCTAATAATTGGAATTGTTTGTAATAGAAACATGATCCGTGGTAACACATTCATTTTAACTGCTGCTATTCTTCCCAGCCATGATAGATTTAGTTTATTCCATTTAATCATATCTCTATCAATCTGTTGCCATAGCTTTTCATAATTATTCTTAAATAAATCTATATTCTTCGCAGTTAACTCAATTCCAAGATATTTAACTTTATGTGTTACTTCACAATCGGTAATTTCCATTAATTCTTGCTGCTTTTGTTTAGTCATATTCTTACATAGTATCTTTGATTTCTTCTTATTAATATAAAATCCAGCCAGATCTCCGAACTCTATGATGACATTTTAATCTTTATGGAGTAGAGAAAGGGGGGCATTTTTCTGCAAACAAAATTGACTATGATGTAATTTCTTCTTCCATATATTTTAAAACAAAAAAACCTTACACTTCAAACTATCTATAATGTATGGATAAAGTTGGCATAATGCTCTGCACAAGTATTTTAAAAAACAGATGCAAATAACTCATATGTTATCATGCAACTTGTTTTGAAAAGCATAGATATGTTTTTTATGTTTATAGAAAGTTATTTTTAATAAACATGGATATGCATGGACTGACTATAAATGTGCTTCCATTTGGTAAATTTATCTTCTGCTCATGTTTTATTATAGAAAAACTGCTGCTTTAAAGACACACAAACATATATTATGTACAAACACTAAGATGCTGAGCACCCTTTGTGATGTTTATGTTACAGTATTTTACAATTAGGTAGTTTTGAGTGTCAACTTGTCTTTTGTTATAGCATTTACTCCAACAACTGGCTAACCTATTTCACATTTTTATATTTTTAGTTTTCCATTTTAATATTGTGAAAACCATAATCAAATCCAATTTTGATTGATTTTATATTTATAGCTGTAATACCACGTTATAGACTTTGTCAGAATGTCCTGTAGCAACATTGCTTTTGTATACATTAAAATAACAATACTGTAGTTCTTCTACCATGTTGCTTTATGAGGCTATAATCAACTTTCTTACGAGACAACTTGATTATGGCTTCATAAAAATGGCAAAAGCTCTAACACAGTGGTTATTTTACAAGGCTTTGTGTTATTGAATCTCATTATTCTGCTTTCAAAGTAGTTCTACAAGTTGTGTTTAAATGGCAATAATATTTCTTCCATTGTCTTAGAAATTAGACCACACATCAACACTCAGCTGTTGTTGACATTTTGGGGGTAAAATGAGGATATAGGTTTAAAAAATTGTATTGCAGCAACAATGAATATTTTACAGGGAACAACATAGAAAGGAAGAATAGATCCATACCTGCTTGTCTTTCCTGAAAACCTATGAGGATTGTACATTCTAGCACAGGGTTGCCAACTTTTCAACTAATCTCTCTAATCTCTGCTTCTGTGCCTTTAACAGTATGTTGATCTGCAGGAGTTAGCAAAGGAAGGTTATTTATACATGTGAATAAACCTGCGATTCTGCTCTAGTGTAATACTTTTAGAGGTAAACCAATTGGGACGGAGATTACATCAGTACATCAGTACAAATATAGTGCAAATCTAATACAAAACAGCTGGATATTCTATGGTTTTAGAGCCACCCCCATTTTCCTGCCCCCGGACTACTGGCTGGCAACTTTATATCACAATATTGACACCACTGTAATAAACATCCCATGTGATGTAGTTGTTAGAGTGTCAGACTAAGATCTGGGACACCCAGATTCAAATCCCTACTATGTCTTGGAAGTTCACTTGGAATGGTCACACTTTTTCAGTCTGCCATACCTCACAGGGTTGTTGTGAGGATAAAATGGAGGAGAGGAGAATGATGTAAGCTGCTTTGGTCCCCATTTGGGGGAAAGGTGGGGTATACATAAAGTAAAAATCACTGGCCAGCTAAAATGTAGAACTGGCCAAACCAAAGTGATGTTTGTCCAAAGTGTTGTTTGTTTAACAGATTTTTTTTAATTCTTACATTTTCTTGTTTCAAGTAAACATACAAAGAATAATAAATGTTAAATAAATATTTAGGACATGGTTTTGTTCATCTGTTGAAAGTTTGCAGTCCACTTGCAGTACTTTAACAGGTGGACTTCTAAAATGCATAAGTAGGAACTTCCTTATGGAAAATAAGCTTGGTGTTGATTCATAGAGGCTTAGACAGCACTATATGATTGAGTTCCAAGTGATATGAAAATTTAAATAACTGAAATTAGCTACCACTGAATTGCATTGGTAGATCTAAAGTACTGAGTACGATTTCTGCAAGAAACTTACTGGAATCTGTGATGGGTTCTGATAGATTCATGAATAGAGATGGGCATGAACCAAAATACAAACCAAAATTAAGCACAAACCAAACCAGTTCATGGTTTGCAAACCACTATTCTTCAGATCCCGTTTCTGATGAACCGCCACGAACTTTTAGGCTGGTTCATTTGGTTCATTTTTTGGTTCGTTACTGGAGGTAGCCTGGTGCCAATCAATCAGTTTCCTAGGCAACAGGGGATGGACTTCCTGCAGACTTTCTGCTGACCCAGAAGTGAACTTCTGCTGGCCCGGAAGTGGCCTTCTGCTGACTCGGAAGTGCTGATTTTCTGACCCGGATATGATGTTTTCATGAACCAAGCGAATCGGTTCGCGAACCAGGGGCAGGTTCATGAAAGTCCGTGGTTCATGGTTCATGAAATTTGACAAATCACGAACCACATGGTTCGTTTTTTTCCAGTTCATGCCCATCTCTATTCATGAACTAAGGCTTGAGCATCCATGTAAACTGACAGCATCATGAAACTGCAGAACATTTGAAATGTCTACCCAGACCTTGTGAAATTCAAATAGCATCACAGTAGCTATCAAGAACAGGAAAAGAGGGAGTGGGCCTCTATTGCCAGTTCCTTAGTGGTAGTGGTTATTGCCAGTTCTTACTAAGACTGATGGTGAGCAAGGCCAGGCCATTGTTAGCACTACCACAACAAAAGCAGCCACCCATGGTCCACTCTCCCTTGCCTACTAGGGGGCATGACTGTAAACATGATCAAATAATTCACAATAGCATGCAAGCGATGCAGGCCCAGGAAGTGTTCTTATTTATTACAGCAGACTAGTATTAAATGCTTAGGAATTTTCTGTGCTTCTCTGTAATTACTAGTTTTGGTTTGGTGGTGGAAAAAAATCCCCTTTTGTCAATTCCCTTCCCTAAACTAGCAAGCTATCACTCCATATTTAATGTTTTTTTCTCTGAAAAAGATTTTCAAGAAAGTAATAGATATGTCTCTGTTTCTCATTATTTCTTTTAACTGAACCTCTTTGGGACAAAATCTCTGTTGTTCTGTTGTTGTTGTTTTATCTGAATATAGACTAAGATAACTCCACATCTCTTTAACACTGAAGAGGCACCTTGTCTCAGCTGCCTTCATATATCTGTCTGGCTCTGTTAATATTAGGCATTTGGAAGCCCTTGAAGAAACAGCTCAAGGACATTCAGTTGTTGTCTGTTTGCTGTTATTCTTCTTTGGGGCATTTACATGTATCTTCTTTTAAAGTGCCTGTTTCCTAAATAATATCACACATGCTCTACTTTCTTAAAAGATATTTTAAAGACACAGTAGTCTTTTAGAGCTAATACATGCAGAAGGGAATCTAGTAGCAGCATATCACTAATTTCTTTTTGAAAAAGACCATAGCACATACATGTGCTCTGACCTGCTATATTTGACTTTGTTATTTTAGAATTTGACTTTGTTATTTTAGAATTTGTTTATTTTGAAAACTTTTATGCCTCTAGTCTACCAAAACAGTATTCAGGATGGCTCACAAAGAGACTCACTATTCCCTCTGTTGGGGCAGGGGATGCCTTGCTGGAAGAGGGCATTTCCCACCACTACTCAGCTGTCTGACAGGAGAAAAATGCTTCTCCTGCTTCTTGTTTAGCCACTAGAGGCAGGCATGAACCAAAATACGAACTGAAGCTGGTCATAAACTGAGCCGGTTCGTGATTCATGAACTGGCAGTTTGTGGGAATTCATTTCTCATGAACTTTGACAAATTTTAGTCCAGTTCGTTTGGTTTGTATTTCGATTTGTCACTGCAGACAGCTTGGAGCTGATCAATCAGTTTCCTAGGCAATGCGGGGGATGGGCTCTCTGCCGATCGTCTGCTGACCCAGAAGTGACTTTTTACACGAACCAAATGAACTGGTTCATGAACTGGAGCAAGTTCATGAAAGTTCGTTGTTCGTGGTTCATGAAACATGACAAACCACAAACCACATGGTTTAGAATTTTGCAGGTTCATGCCCATCTCTAGTAGCCACTATTCTGTATTCTATTTTTTCATACTGATCACCACTTAAAGTATTATATCTAGCACTACTGGATTTTGTCCCTGATTATAATAAATTATCTGTATTTACTTCTCCCTGCAGTATACTGCTTTACATATTCTGTACCAAAGTGTATTCATTTCATTACAACTACTAGTGAATTTTTCAAGTACATTGAAGAAAATAAGTATCAAATCTAAAGTTAACAACAGAAACAATATAGTGCAGGCAAGCAAAAATCTGAAGTAAAATATGGTAACCCACTCTGAACTCACATTCTCTGTCAAAACCAGAAGTGACACAATGAGGTTCTTCATCTGGAACATATTAATAATACATAAAATTACAGAATCATGGTATGACCTTATCACTTGAGGATGAAGCAGAAAAACTGTCTAATCTTTAAACACCAATAAGACACAACAATAACTGCATTTTTATGTTGCACAAAATCATTAAGAGTCTAATATAGACTATGAGAAGAGAAATAAAGCTTTTAAAAAAATTCTGATTCCATGTTATTTTTCAAGTTCTTAACTTACCATGAGATAATTTTGCCCCATCACAATTTCTTCATAAAATTACATAACAGATCTCATCACAGTATCACAGTCACAGTATTACAGGTCAGAATCATCATTATTCCCCCAGAACCACTAGGTAATTGAGACTTTTACCCACGGTCAGCCACCGAGTTCAAGTAATTATGGGACCCGAACCAGCAAGGTAATGATTCATGGCCCAGCACTTAACCACAGTACAGCAACTCATTTTAGGGTTCCTTGCCTGGTGGATGCAAACCCTAGACCTTCTCCCTTTCACTAGTCTCTTGAGACGCCCGGGAGTAGGCCGGTAAATGCCTTGATTAACAGAGTTCTTTGACAATATGCAACATATATTTTCAGCTTCTTAAAAATTGCTTCCCCCCCCTTTCTGAACCTAGCAGTTTCTTTTCTTTCCAAGTTACTCACAGAATTAACAAAATACATGGCACCTCCAGTAGTGGTTTTATTCTGTTGGAAGCCCAAAGAATTTTTCTAGGTAGCAATATATATTTGCATGTTGTGTTAAAACACTTCTCAGTCAGGTCATGTATAGTTCTCTTCCCTTATCTTGCATGCTATATATTTTCCTGAATTTTGCATTGTCATTTTTAAAATGTACTCCAACATGCAATTTATCTTAGTCAGCAGATTTAAGGCCTTTGTGCCACCTGGCATGTCCAGGGATTTCAGAAATAAATCACTGTTCTTACATTTGTTGCTAATGCAACAAATGTTTTCTAGAGGAGAACCCAAGAGCAGCTATGGCCAATATCATACTGGATGTTGCTGCTGCAATGAAATATGTTTCATCTGTTCCCCTGGGTAGCAGGACAGGTCTGACTCCATTTAATTTCTTTTTTGCTATTTTTCATTTTTAATAGACACTGCTGTATTATTGAAATTGGAATTCAGGAATTATATTAAATTCAGTTTCGTATTATGTAGGAATACATCCCAAGAAAATGATGGTGGTCTTGGTAAGGACCTTCCCCCCCGCCCCATTTTTTATTTTCTTCCTTATTTGAGTTCAATTCTAGAAGAAACAATCAGGCATAATAAAAGCATTATCAAGTTAACATGGGAAAAGTGTACTGTGTTAAAGCATAACTGGGCATTTCATACCAGTCAGAGCATTGTTTTTAGACCAAACATTCAGACAGGATGCAGTTAAATGGGTGAGCCAGACAAAGCCTCACTATTAGCCTCCAAATGTGCACTGGAATTTATTCATAGGGCACAATATACTCGTAGCTGTATAAGGCCTGATTGTGCAGCCTGTGCTTTCCAACCTTCGTTAATACTGATCACAGTATTCAGAGCTACTGTCCAGGTCCCAATGAATGCATGCGAATCAAGTGTGGGAAAATGGATATGATTCCATTCTCCTTTTTCCCTGATTATACAGACCCTAAATGTGTACAAGGCTATTGTGTACCCATTTCTTAATAAATCTGAGCATAAGCTTCAGGAGGCTGCAGGATTTGTAACTAGAGGTGGGCACGATAAAAAAAAAATACTGATCAAGCCGTTTGTGGATCCAGGCCACCGCCGAACCCAGGTCACCGATTCTAACCGAACAAGTCCTGTTTCCGATCCGGAATCGGGAATCGGGAATCGGGAATCGGGGAGGCCGAAGCGGGAGGGCACCCTGCTGTTTCCAGCGATATAGGAACGATGGTTGGTGGCAGCAGCCGCCAGGCCCGGCGGGCATGGGGAGGTGGCGATGAGCTGTTTCCCTTCAGGGAGGGAGGGGACATTCACACACACACACAAACAGAGCAGACAGGGGGAAAGTTTTTAACACGGCAACAAACCGCCTCCCTTCACACTAGGGCGGGATCTACGGTTGCCAGTGCCCAGGGCAACCGTAGTCAGGCTCTTGTGTGTGTACACTAATGGGTCGCCCCCCCCACCCACACAGCAAGCCAGCTGTGCCGGTGAGCTGCAGAGCTGGTGGCAGTGCGAGTGGCTCGGAGGTTGCCCGCGCCATTCACCTGCCCTGCAAGACAAGGGGCGGCCAGCTTGCCTGCACACCCCGTGTCCTGGGGAAAGGCAAACAGCGCAGGCGGCCTCCCAGCCTCCCGCGCTGCCTTTTGCATTTCCCCAGGACAAGGGGTGGCCGGCTTGCCTGCACGCCCCTTGTCCTGGGGAAAGGCGAACGGTGCGAGCAGCCTCCCAGCCTCCTGCACTGCCTTTTGCCTTTCCCCAGGACAAGAGGCGGCCGGCTTGTCCACATGCCCCTTGTCCAATGGCATGGGCGGCCTCCCAGACACCCGCGCTGCCTTTTGCCTTTCCCCAGGACAAGGGGTGGCTGGCTTGCCCGCGCGCCCCTTGTCCTGGGGAAAGGCGAACGGCACGGGCGGCCTCCCAGCCACCTGCGCTGCCTTTTGCAGAGAGTGACAGACAGAAAAACACCCATTCCTCCTACAAAGCCCCATTTTTTTAAAATGAAAAAAAACTTTTGTGCCCATGGCTTCAGAACACCCCCTTCTCCCTCCCTCCCCTGGGTTGCTGCTCCGTGGTTGGAAGGAAGCCTGCTAATCAAGGAAAGCTGGGCTTCCATTCGGTTTTCCAGAGTGACAGAAGGAGGGCAAACACAGCTCAGGCATTCCCCTGGCTCCGTTGCTAGGGGAATAGATTGTTGGTGCCTGAGTGTCTGGCTCTCCGATTAGATCACGATGCCCCCCTGATCAAGCCCCCGTGAACGCTGAATCGGTTGCCGTGGACGGAACCGATTAGCTGAGTCCCGATGGCGCAAACGCCATTATTGGGGTTTTTTCACATCGTGATTCTGATCGTGCCCATCTCTATTTGTGACCCAAAGAAATGTATTTGTTTGGTGCCTTTAAAGTTTTGGGGGAAAGGGTAGTATTTGAGTGGGGAAAGGGAAATTATTTCAATTGTCTTAGATTGTAGAAATTCAGTGTAGGACTCCACTGTTACAGTGCCATCCTAAGTAGAGTTACACAATTCTAAGCCTTTTGACTTCAATGGATTTAGAAGGATTAGCATGGTATTGCTACTTAATTCCTGTTTCTAGCTTACCAGCTAAGGATAAGGAAGCAGTTTTTCAAGTATTCAGGAAAAACATACAAATGAAAGGATTTTACAAGGAGGGACAGGAATTAATATAAGCATTCCTTACAATGCTTCTTCTACATTGTCTTTGACAGCTTCCAGTATCTCTTAACACAGTTTGAAAACAAATTGGGAAGAAAATATTTGAAATATTTACTTAACGGGGCCCCTGCTATTTAATAATTTTCTCAGACAACAATGAACCTGCATGATTTGTTGAAAGATTATTCTCTCTCCAGTCACCTTGGCAGCACCAAATGCCCTTTTGTACCAATGATGTGTGTGATAAGAGACAGTCTTCACTAGAACTTTATCATCAAACAACAAAGAAAGACCTTTATAATATATATACAGTTCTAGCTTTACTATTTCTACTACCAAAATAGAGAATTTCTTGTGATTGAATGGAAAATATTCACCTGTGTTGTAGAAAGAATGAATTGTTGCAAGGGCTTAACAACTTGTAGATAATTCACAGAATGCCCGATTCAGTTGTTCAGGTGACAGTTTCCTTATTAAACTACTGATCTGCTATATACTTAGTAGAATCGTCATTAACAGCAGGGATCAAAAACATTCATTCTCTCACAGTGAGATGCATCTAACCCTTTTGTTAATTTTGAGGCAATTAAGAGTGGAATGCAGAGGGATTGTTGCAACAGAGTGACTCATGTCATACTTACAGGGGAACAATAGGATTGCTTTGATTTCTGAACCAAATCTAATTCTCCAGACGACTTAGTTTCAAATAAGTGTAAACTATAGAAGAACTGAAATAATCGGATTCTTGGGTTTTACTCTGTTACCAAAGCAATAGAAGCTGAAATGACATCAACTTGCTTTGTTAAGACAAAAATGGAATAATAAATCTGACGAAAATTGTGTTTGAGATTTGTGTATGCTAATATGCATGGGAATAGCCTTTCAGTACAGCTTTCAATTTTCCTTCAGCCTTCAAAAATATCAAATGTATAGTTAGTATTCCATAGAAAGGAGAGATTTCCTTGGCTGTGATTGAACTTTTCTCCATTTAACATAAACTGTTTTCTATAGTAACTGGTGGAAACTTAGTTTAACTTGATGCTGAATTTTTTCTTTGCAATTTCAACCCCAAACCCTGGCATTGATTTTATTTTACTGCTATGTGATTTGAACCCATGTTTCCTTCTTTTTCTGCTGTTTTCTGTTCCTTCTTCTTGAATTTTCCCAGTGAAAGTTATGCATTTTTCAACTGTATTTCTGCAACAATAAATGAACATTATATATAATACATATTATATACAACATACATATATATAAAACATACATTATATACAAAAACTCATGGTATGTTTATATAATACAAAACCCCAGTGAAGAGTAGGAAACCAAAAACACTGCTGAAAATGAATATAAGCAGAAATGAAAGGAGGAAGATTTAACTACCCCTCTTGAATGCTAATCATAGACTTGCATCCTTCAGAAAATTTCTATTAATGCAAGGGGGGTGATTTTTGATGATGCTTCTCTCCCACTTCAGACTACCATCTCCCCCCTCATACTGTTTCCTAGATGAGATTCCTAAGCTTGTCTGTTCCTGAGGAGCAACCTTTCAGGGATTGTTTTGGACTGCAGTGGTGGTGGGGAGGCCAGGAGACATATTCTGTTGCCAGAAATCATTTCTGCCAATCGAATTTACAACCAGACACAAGCCAATGAGTTCTGAGTTGGAAATGTTTCTCAGTAGGCAACAGATTAATTGTTCTTTGTTCTTGAGCTGAAGGTCTTTATCTATAAAATATAGTGATGAGCTGACAGGCTCTTCTAACAAGGACATCGTGAGGATAATTAGGAGGGGCATTAAACCACTGTAACTATTTTGAAAATATTATTTATCATGGAATAAAACTTATGGGATGAAAGAATATGTGTCCACCCAGACTTAAAGAGGTGTTGGCAAGTGGCAAGATATGATAGGAAGGAGTGGTGAAGAGAACCAGAACCAGTGGTGTCCCCTCAGCTGAATTATGAAATGGGAATAACATTTTGTGCAGATGTTGTAAGAATGGGGACTTTACTGGGAGCTTAACAAGGAATAACAAGGAAGGGGGACAGGGGTAGAAGCTCATGATGATGTGAGACATTTATCTGTGTTTATGTGATGTACTGAAGGAGAAGATGGCTTAAAGGAGGGTTGAGTTGTTAGGGATGTGGGAAAGCCTCTGACTAGAATACAAGGACTTTCAGTCATTCAGAACATGATCCTTTATATCACACAATAATGATTCTGTGTTATAACTAAATAGTTTTATTATGACTAAGCTGTATTTTTTTAAATAAAGATTTTGTTTAAAAAGAAAACAATAGAAAGTGCATAGAAACTTATAAAAGCACTACAATTGAATTAGATTTAAGATAACAGAAAAATATATTCAAAGTGTATAACAGCACGACTAAATTATATAATAGCTCTTTTCCCCTCTCCTTAGTTGCTTATACCCAAACCTTAATGTCAATGATTTTGTAACATTATTCAGTAAAATATTTAATAGCATTTTTTTAGTTCAGCTCAATCCTGAGTTTGAGAATCTTCTGCATCTCTTCATGTGTCTTTATCCAATATCTTCGTGCTTCCTTACATGTCCACCACATATGATAAAATGTTGCATCTGTACACTGACATTTCCAACACTGTCCACCTATAGTCCTTACTAATTCTTGCAATATCTTTCAGTGTAGTATATCATCTAAAGAACATTTTGTACCCCTTCTCTCTTAACAATTGGTAATCTGTAAATTTAATATCTTTGGTCCATAATGGTTTCTCTGAAGTGTTTCATCCATTTTAATATACAGTTTTTAACTTGTTCCATTTCTATGTGGTGTTGCAGTTGAATTTTATAAATTTTTCTTAGTAAATGCTTCAAGTCACTGCTTATTAGTAATTTGAATTCTGTTTTTTCTCTTAATCTGTCCCCTTCTTTAAGAATCTGCTCTTTGAACTTAGATAATATTTGATGATACATCAACCAGGGAATGTTTTCCCCTTGAGCTTGGATTTTTTGCCAAGTTTTTATATTATGTTTATCTGTCATAAATTCATAGCTGCACTGATCTATTTCTAATTGTGGCATCACAATAAGCATCTATTGGCAACATCAGTGGTGAGATTAGTGCGCTCAATCTATTTCTGCATTGAAACCATATTTTAAGCAGTTCATCTCTTGGTATATGAACACCATCTTGCTTTTGAATGAATTTTAATGATTTCTTAAGCCATAACTATTTCTGGCTTAAGAAATCATTAAAATTCATTCAAAAGCGAGATGGCATTCATATACTAAGAGATGGACTACTTAAACTGGATTATAAATCAAAGTAGAAGACGACCAAATTGGAGACAACAGTTGTCTCCAATTTGATTGTCTTCTACTTGATTGTCTTTGACTGAATTATGGCCCTTTCCACACTTACAATTTAAACCGCAATTTATCAGCTTTCACTCCAATCACAATGGCTTCTGCATTGTGTCCCTTCATTTCACGCGGTCTGTGGCAGTTTCAATGTAGCGTCTGGTGCTTCATTTCAGACCCACATCAAAGCCTTGGTTCAGTTTTGGGCTTTTGGAGCTTCCCATTGTATGCCACTGTTTTTCTTAACTTTGAGCATGTGCACTAATGGGGGGCTTGGAAGGCCACCCCCCACCCCCAACAGCCCACTCCCCTCCCACAAGAACATGCCAGCCTCTTGCAGGGGGGTGCAGGACAGGTGCATGCATGCCCCAGCCAGGCCATGGATCCTCTCCATGGCACTGGCCCCCACACCCTGCCCTGGCAGGGGAGGAGAAGGTGAGTGTACTTCCATTCCCCCGACCAGCCTGGGAGGGCTGCAGGGGAAGGTGCCATGCTGGACCAGCCCCCTGCTCCTAACAGCAGGGGAACCATTGAGCAGATGCGTGCCCAGCCCTGGCTCAGCTGCGACATGGGCTGAGCACCAGCTCAGCTGGCCCAGGTGCTTGCCTGCTTTACAGCCGCTTTGCTTTGCTTTGCTTTGCTTTGCTTGCCTAGGGAGGGCTGGAGCAGGAGAGTGGCTAGGCCAGCTGAGCCATGGCTCACAGCCACATCTGTGGCAGACCCCTGCTCCTCTTGCCCTCCCAGCTGCAGAGCAGGAGAGCACCTGGGCCAGCTGAGATGCTACTTGCAACCACGCCTCTGGCTGACCCCTGCTCCACTCACCCTCCTGGGTGTGGAGCGGGAGAGGGTTGGGCCAGCTGAGCCGCGGCTCATAGCCATGACTCTGGCCAACCTCTGCTCTGCTTGCACAGGGAGGGCTGGAGCAGGAGAACAGCTGGGTCAGCTGAGCTGTGGCTCACAGCTGTGCCTCTGGCCTACACCCTCCCGGGTATGGAGCAGAAGAAGATTGGGCTGGCTGAGCCGCAGCTCATAGCCGCAGCTCTTGCTGACCCCTGCTCCACTTGCCCAGGGAGGGCTGGAGCAGGAGAGAGGTTGGGCCAGCTGAGCTGCGGCTTGCAGCCATGCCTTTGGCTTACCCCTGCTCTGCTCACCCTCCTGGGTGCGGAGTAGGAGAGGGCTAGGCCAGCTGAGCCGCAGCTCGTAGCCATGGCTTTGGCTGACCTCTGCTCCACTCAGTTAGGAAGGACTGTGGAGCAGGAGAGTGGCCAGGCCAGCTGAGCTGCGGCTCGCAGCTGTGCCTCTGGCTGACCATTGCTCTGCTCATCCTCCTGGGTGTGGGAGAGCGGTCAGGCCAGCTGAGCTGCAGCTTGTAACCATGGCTCTGGCCAACCCCTGCTCTGCTTGCCCAGGGAGGGCTGGAGCAGGAGAGCAGTCGGGCCAGTTGAGCTGCTGCTCACAGCTGTGGCTCCAACCGACCTCTGCTCTGCTCAGCCAGGAAGCGCTGTGGAGCAGGATTGAAGCTGAGCCAGCTGAGCCATGGCTTGCAGTCGCAGCTCTGGCCAACCCCTACTTCACTTGCCCGGGGAGGGCTATAGAGTAGGAGACTGCCCAGGAACGGCACAGCGGTTGGGGGGGGGGGCTGTGGAGCAACATATGCCCAGCCCCAGTTCAGCTTGTCTGGGCACTAGCCTTGGCTTGCTTTACTGAAAAAAAAAAGGCGGGAAAAGAGTTCAGAGAGTTAGGTGGGAGTGATTAATTCTGCACAGACCAATCAGCTCCCATGGGAAAGGAGAGGAAGGGGGAGAAGAGAAGCAAAAGTGTTCTCACTGACACTGATCATGCCAACTGCAACTCGCCAGCAGATTTAAATTGAACTCAAGGTAGGTCCACATGGAGATAAATCAGGGATGCCCCAGACAAAGAATGGTGCTGTATCCCATGACTACCTTGCTAGTATGAAAACCCTGAAAATATGGGATGTGAAACAGGTATTGAGGCGATTAAAACATCGAGTGTGAAAGGGCCCTGAATCTTTTACTGCTCCGCTTGCCCTCCCAGCTGCAGAGCAGGAGAGCACCTGGGCCAGCTGAGATGCTACTTGCAGCCACGCCTCTGGCTGACCCCTGCTCCACTCACCCTCCTGGGTGTGGAGCAGGAGAGGGCCGGGCCAGCTGTGCCGCGGCTCATAGCCATGACTCTGGCCACAGAGTCAGCTGTTCTGAGCCCGTTCATGGGGAGAGCGGACTACAAATTTAATCAATCAATCAATAAGTTGGAGAAAGGTCCTCCAGCCTATACAGCCTTCCTGCAACTTAAGTGGCTTTTCCATTGGAGTAAGAGCCACTTATGTTGCTGGAAAGTTCCAAATTTTGCACAGCAAAATGGCAGGATACACTATCACAATAAAGAGCCATTCTGCCTCAGCTTTGGGGCTGGGGGGGGGAACATGAGCAAGGGCATCTGAATTAATCTATGCACAATTACCTCCCCCCAAAAGAGAAATTCTGCACTGAACATATTCTGTTGCAGAAAAAATAAAGGAGGTCTGGTCTGAGTGTGTCTTTCAAAATATTAATTAGATCTATTGCTACAAAAAGGGCTTTTAAAACTATGACTATGGGATGGTTGCAAGCAAGCTAAAAAAAAGTGTACATTTCATTCTCTTTTTGTAGTGATAAAACAAGACTTTCCATAGTGCAACAAAGTTGTAAAATGTGCACTTAAATTTTATGGTAAATGTACTGGCTAAGTGCTGTAATAAAGAATAATAATAATAATAGTGCAACAAACATTATATTGACTCAAGTTCTTCAACCAAAGATGTAGGTTCAAGTAGGAGCAAAAAATTTGGGCTCACATCCAGACCTTTACTCACATTCAGATCTCATTGTACAGCTAGCATTGTCTTTGCTGGATAATAAAAAATAGTCTGGGTCACAAACAGAGAAAATCTATCAAGATTTCAAAATGGAAAATCTAGTTGAGGCCTGTCTGCCACAACAAGACTATATCCCAGGGCTTCAGATAGCAGTGTATGATCCAACCAACTACTGATCGGGAATCATAGCCTGCAGTAGATAAGATTGCCCATGCACCACAGTTTTTCCATTCTCAGTCAAGGAGCAACAACAGCAGACTTGTTACTATTATGATGGGCTGCTGTACATAGTTGGTTGGCTAGATTTGGTTTGGTAGTGCACAAGTTGGTCAAGTCCAGCAATTTCTGCATTAAAAAATTAGCATGATCAGTTTGTAGGGTTGGTAACTTCCCACTAATGGGTGGAGATCTCACAGAGATGACTGATCTCCAGCCCACAGAGATCAGATCCCCTGAAGAAAATGGCTAATTCAGAGGATGAACTTTATAGCATTATACCCTGTTGAGTTCTCTCCTCTCCCCAAACCGTGCCCTCTCCAGGCTCCAGCCACCAAATCTCCTTGAATTTTCCAACCTGGAACACTATTAGGAATTTGCAAAGCCTAGGCCTATGCCTGGATCCCTCTTACTGCTGATGAAGATAGCTGTTTTTTCCTCATCATCAGTGGCTTACTGTCTCTTTCACAATGGGGTGGTTGCTGCTGCTCCTTATCCCTTTCTCTTGTCATTTAGGGATACAATGGATTAGAGTAGCAGTGGTCACAAAGAGGAGAAATAGCAACAGCCACCACTTTCCCATAGGGTTTCCCTGCCCCTTTAACAGAGACTTAATAGCATGAATGGTGGAAGCCCACTTATTTCCCCACCATGAGGCAGTTTTCCCCACCAAAATGGTCAAGATTGCTTGCTGTGGCTGGGCAGCCTCTGGTAGCACGTCTCTAGGTCTAATCTTAAGTTCCTTTTGCCCCACACTGTAAAACACATACATTTTTGGCTTATGTCCCAGTTCAAATATTTAATAGGGGAGAAGCAAGAGCTTATGTCTTCTTTAAATGAAATGGCACTAGAGGTTGAGTAAAGTTCAAAAGGAAACAGCAGGTTTATTAAATAGCAGGGTTGGTATATAGATAGGCAGGACAAGAAAAGCTGAGGTAAATTTTGATTGTAGAACAGAATACTTCACAAGCCTCAGGCACAATAATCTTCTTAAAGCTTAGTTTCAATAGTTACAAATCTTAAAAGTGAGAGGCTGGTAGTTGCAGACTTAGGTTACATTAACAAGGTACTTTAATAGATTTCACTTTACAGATTAAGTGTTCTGGCTTCAATATAGCACTCTTTCCCCTTTACACCAGATCTAGTGTCCTCCTCAGAGCTAAACCCCCCTCTGTAGACACTGGGCAGGGTTAAAAGACATAACCCTGGTACTTGTCTGAAGGGGAGTCTCCTTTCATTACCTACTTCCTCTGCCAACAACACCCCCCTCTAGTTTTATCTTGTCTATGTAAATTAGTGCTGGCTTTCACATTTAAGTATATTAACTAAAAGCCTCCTTTAAACCTAAAGTGGTCCCAGTTAGGGCAACCATTTTCTTTTTCCTTACACAGAGAATTATTAGACTGACCCCTCTCTGTCAAGTTTCAAACTTCAACTCCTCCAACAATTCTGTCAGCACCAATAGTTACCTCCTCACTGGCCAATCACAGAGAAAGGAGAGTAGTCTGTCAATCATTCTCCCTTCAGGTAGTTTTTAAAAACTTTCCCCCTTCCACTCTCTGAGTGCTGCACTTAGTAAGCTTTTCATTTAAAAGCCCATTCCATCACAGCACAGTATTTACCTCAATGCTAGAAAAAGTTTCAACAGCCTATTCCCACATATTAAGCTTCTTTTTAAAGAGAAAGACATTTTTTCTCCACGTCATTGGTAACCCTACTTTCACATGGTGCTTTTTTTCACCATACACCTATTATTGCCCTCTGTGTGGGATTCTACCAGGAAATCATAACAACAGTGATAAGCAGTAACTGAATTCTCATAGTAACTGAGTGGGTAGATAGGCTGAAAATGGATAGACTGAGGGTGAGCAAAGGAGGAGACTGTGGGAGGAATTTATGGAATTTTCTCAGGGCATTTTGCCTGAGGGATCACAAAAATTTGAAACCAAGGCTATGGCTGGTGTTATGATGTGGAAGCTACTACATAAGTACTTTAAAATAAGGAATTTTAAAAAATCAATAGTAGAGCTCTTTAGAGTTTTGTGTAATGTTCCCCATTGGCTGTGGATTCCCCGGTCAGAGTACTCCCTCAGGCACTTGTCTTCAGGTCCATTCAGGAGAGACAAGCTGGCTCAAAATATCAGGCATTTATTTGCAAAGAGACAGCTCCAACAACCAGTAACTTCAGATAACATACAAAACTGGCAACCGAAAACAACAGCTTCACCCAATAAGACCTAACTAAATTACACAGATATAATGGATCAGACTGCTCCATTACATACATACGTACGTACGTACGTACGTACATACATACATACATACATACCACATTTTGAAGTTGAATGTAGAAGTAAAATAACATAATATATAAGTTTTTCTTTGGAATACTGTGAGAGGGTACACATAACAGTGTAGAACAACATGGCCACTTGGTGTGTATCTCTAATTCCTTTGTTTTCACATTATAGACTGAGGCCGCATATTCAATTGCACATTGCTGAAGACACTTCTGAACTGAATGTTTTTTGTGTTGTACTCTTTTACAGTGAAATAGCCAGTCGTGCTCTGGCTTCTGAAGCACAATAGATCCAGCTCTACTTATTACAAAGTAGCAGCAACACAAAACATATTCAGCAACATTTATTAGGTTAGCTCCAACAAACTTTTCTACTGTTGAAGGAGGAAAGAGGGATTCTCATTGGAGGTCATACTGGCAATCATAGAATCTGGATGTACAAAGCCTTGTTGGATAGTAGCAGTAATAGAGAAGGGGATTAGGCTGAGACAGAATGAGCTGGATAGCAGTTACGCGTGGTGGGAATGTGCTGTGGTTTTGTATCTGTGTGTGTATATTGGTATGCATTGGTAGACAATGCATTAGTCTCCTCCCCCCACAAAGTGTACAAAGACCTGATTTGTATGCACACCGATACAATTTTGAAGACACCCTCAACATCTTCTAAAAGGTAAAACAAAGAAAAGAAGGGACAGTGATATACTGGGGGTAGACAGTCGAAAATTGAGAATTTTATGGTAAATAGGGATGGTTGGTCGAGAAAAAAGTACCTTGCAGGAATATTATGGATATGGTGGAGAAGTGAAAGAGACTCCACCAAGTCAGATAACAAAAGACCAGTATTCCCCCTCCCCCTCTCTGATACTAGCTGAGAGAGAAAAAACGTATCTATACTATGGAGATGTTAAAAAGGAATCACAACAATGAAACAAGCTTGACTGTGGAAGAAGGATGCTAGAAATTACAATAATTAAGAATCGCTAATAAATCTGTGAGCATGAATAATGGATAAAGAGCCAGATTTTTTTCTCTTAGAAATTGCTATACACAGCAGTCACCATTTTAAAAAGCATATTTAAAAGCAAGAAACTCTTTACAATGTTGTTCTAGCATAAAAATGTAACAATCAATGGAAGTTTGCCACTGAGATTTCAAAAATAGTCTATAAGAATCAAAAGACACCTGAAAAGGTAAAAATTTAGCAGGAGGGAAGTTTACGCCTCTTCCTTTCTGTCCTCTCTCCAGTTGTATTTCAGTATTCAAATGAAAACTGCTGGAGAGCTGCAGTTTCTCTTTTCCCATATCTGGTATGAGCACTGTCAATAATAGGGAGTGGATTGCGGCACCCTTTTGTATTATCAGCAAAGGACTGTGTGAATAGAAACTAGGATTTCTTATGCATGGCATCATCCTGTGAAATGATGAGCACTTCCCGAAAGTGACTGAGTGCCATCAACACCACTGGGCTCAAGAAAAAAGGAGGCAATTGAGCAGTCTGAGACAGTTGGTGCTCAGGTGACATGTGTCTGCCAACAATAAGACTTTAATAAACCAAAACAGAGAAATCAGATCATTTAAATACCCAATAAATTACAGCTTTAGCTATATCATTATTATACAAAGCAGGATGTAATGTTGAATTAATGTCATGCGGGCTTCTGTTCATGTTTTAAACGTGACTCCATGATAATTAAATATTGTGCCATGGGAAGCAAAGTTTGAGATGCATTTTCAAGGTTTAATAGTATAGATATTTGAATCCTCTCCAAGACACAGGGAGAGCAGGAAGAAAGTGATGATATGGAGGTGGAGGAATTGATGACTTGGTCATGGACAAATCACTATCTGCATGGGTTTCGACTTACAGGGATACCAAGTCTCTGCAGGGGTGGGGTGCTAAGTATTGGCTTCACCCAAGGATAAAATGAGTGCTCAGCTATTGGAGACCAAAATAAGAATCTGCAAGGTATAACTAGAGAAGAAAAACTATTTATAGTCAATCAGTTTAGAGCACATTGCAAACTGTAGCTGCTAAAGAAGAGAAACAGAAAGTATGCCTTAAGGGTACAGTGACTCTATTTGGTGGCTCTGATGTGCAGAAAGGTGGGATATACATTTTGTTTGACTTCTGGACTGTGGAAATGACCTAGATGGTTGATATGATAACTCCTAGGCAACCTCTTTTAAGTCCTGGTAGCCACTTGGTTTACTAAGCAGCTACGGGTGATGAATAGTAAATGGCTAGAGTGTCAATGGAGAAAGACTCAGGATGAATCTGACAAGATTCAGGCTAAATCTCATTTTAAGCGTACTTCATGGTGGTGGTGATTGCAAAAAAAGAGGCTTTTACAACACCTTTATATCTGCACAGTGTAAGCTATGGTGGGAGGCTTCTCACTGGCAAGCTGTGTTGCCCACTACCATGGTGAGCAGCAGCAGGAGAAAAAAACTTTAAAAATCAGCAGTGTCATTGATGTCACTACATCACTTTGGGTAAAACCTGGAAGTGATAAAGAGTTCCTATGGAAGTTATCATAGAGTTCCTGATGATTCCTAGAGTTACCCTTTATCACTTCCAGGATTTGCACCTCCATGTCCCCGCCCCCAGTCTTCCCATAAGAGGCCTATTGGAATTTGGTTTGTAGGAGGAAGTGGACTGCTCCAAAGTCCACTGTGCCAATTTTTCTTGACACTTTGCAAATAAAATATCTTGCATATATATGAACTTGGATTCTACATTAGCAGTGACAGATCATTCCTGGGTGCTGACTTGTTTGGAATACTTTTCAGGTTATTCAGTCTGAAGATGTGGAGAAGATTCTTGAAAGTCTAAAAATCATCACCTGCTCATGTGACCTTTGCCTCCTGGGTGCTTAAGTCTGCCATGGAGATGGAATGGCTCAATGGTTGGCTGTTTCTGAGAGGAAAGAGGTTTCAGGTGGGTAGCAGTGTTAGTCTGTTGTAGAAGAACAAAGTTTGGATTCAGTAGCCTGTGACCTGAATTTGCAAATAAATGCAATTCACCTGGCCTGAATGTACAAATAAATGCAATTTCATCACTCTCGTGTTGTCATTTTCCTTTGAATTTTCTCTGCTTGAGAACTACTGCTTTTGCAGTGAAATCCTAAGCAGAGTTACTCCAGTCTAAGCCCCTTAATTTCAAGGGGCTTAGACTGGAGTAACTCTGCATAGAATTTCACTGTTAGGTCAGTTATGAAATAACCTGGCAAATTAAAATGTTTTCCCACTTGTTTTTGAATGCTGCTGTTTTTGATAGCAGATTTATGTCCATTTATTCTTTGCAAAAGGACTGACCTGTTTGTCCAGGGCATTGCTGATCCTTAATGGCATATATTACATTGGAAGATGAGCAAATGAACAAACTTGTGATGCTATAGCTGGTGTTGTTAGGATCAGTGGTTGTGTTGTTGTAGTGACTAGGGGGACCGAGTTGCCATCTTGGTTTATTGCAGGCCCTGGTATCAGCATTTGTCTCCATGTTGAGACATGCATTTTTATGAATGAGTTGTTTAAGGTTGGGGGGATGCCTGTGGGCAAGAAAATGTTTGCTTCCTAATGCCTGTGAGAGAGCAGTATCATCGTACAGCATATGTTGCAAGTCATTACTAACTACAACATGTATTATAACTAGCTTCCTGACACTTTAATTTGCGCAATACCCCTCCCACCCTCTGCCTGGATTACAAAGACCTTTTTCCATTCCATGTATCTGATGATGGGAACTTTGACTCTCAAAAGTTCATAACCTGGAAATCTAGTTGGTCTCTAAGCAGAGCCGGTGCATCCATTGAGGCGGTGGGGTTAGCCACTGTGAGCACTGAACTTAGAAGGAGGCACTATCCCTGCTCGCCTCTCCGCCCCTTTGCTGCTGCTGCCTGCCTCGGCTCGGTTCCTGGTCCTTTTGGTTGAGAGATCTAAGAAAGAGACTGAAAACTTTAAGTTAGAAATTCAGACGATTACCAACAATTTACAGGGCAATCTTGTTAAGGTGGAATTTGACAACAAGATAGCCGAGCTTGAAAAGGAGCTTTTAGGCTTTGAGGCAAACCTTAGGGAGAACAAACTTTAAAAGTTCTGCAGGGATTGCAGAGACTATGTGGCAGGTTCCATTTATCAATGGTGGGACTCTAAAGGGGAACCCGTGCCTAAGCGCAAACGCATTACATGGGCTAAACCATCTAGTGCTGTTACTGATGTTGAAACCTCTGGGACCTCTGATTTTGAGACTTTGGGTGAGGAGGACGCGAGGTCTTTAAAAAATAGAAAAATCACTCAGGCTACGGGCCAACAGAGCTCCAGTGGGCGTTTTTTAGCCAGAGGCTCAGGTTTCCAAAGGAGAGGGAAGAGGTAAATCTCATCTTTAATTTATCTGACAAGGTCCTGAGCCCAACAGAAATTTGTGTTCTCAATAGGGGTTTGGGGTTTGTCCCCACCCCGTGGTATCAGGCTTGGCACACACAGGTTGATATTTACAAACTTGTACGTCTTGTAAAATTAAAGAAGTTCTTTGCAAATGACTTGACTGTGGAGGAATCTCATTTAACCACCCTCAGAGCTAAATCCACATCCGTTCCACCTGTGCATGACTCGGCTATTGACACTTTTGAAAAGGTGGGTCTTAAAGATATACAGTCCTTAGAAGACAAACATAGGAGGAGATGGGATAACCTTACATGAACTGAGAGATTGGCCATAAGGGGGCTTGCACAGGATCCCCGGCTGACAAGGGGGGAGGGATCGTGCTGCTTAACACCAAGGATTACTTATTCGAAGTTCGTAGGCAGTTACAGGACCAGGCTTTTTACAAGCCTCTGCATAATGACCCTACTGCACACATTAGAAGGATAATTAAGGTGACCATAGATGAGGCTTTGAATGCTGGCACTATCTCAATTAACATTCACGCCTTCTTGTGGAATAAGAACCCGCTCATGCCCACCTTTTACCTTCTACCGAAGGTTCACAAACCTGGCTTTCCACCGCAGGGATGCCCTATTGTATCAGGATCTAACTCTATCTTGGAGCCACTAGCCCAGTATTTAGAATCTTTTCTGCAACCTCTGGCAAGGAAAACATCCACTTACATGTTAGACACAAGAGTATTTATTAAGGAGATTGAGGGTTTCCACCTTCCAGAGACTGCAGTCATGGTCACTATGAACGTGACTGCTCTGTATACCTCGATTCCCCACGAGGACGCCAGAATGGCTGTGGATGAAGCTCTCAGTAATTGTGATTGTAGAAATTTCCTTATCCAATTACTGGACATTATACTTGAGCACAATTATTTCCGTTTTGACTCTGAAATTTTTTGCAGATCAAGGGAGTCGCCATGGGTAGTGCCATGGCTCCCAGCATTGCAAATATTTTCATGATCACCCAGGAACATCTGTTTATTTTGAATGAGGCAGTTAACCCCTTCTTTTCAAAAATTTTGTTCTTAAGGAGGTACATTGATGATCTGTACCTTATATATTCTGATGCAGAGTCAGTTGATGCACTGGGACAGTGGTTAAATTCCCAGAATCAACACATTCAGTGCATGTGGCAGTCCCACAGGGATAGCACTAACCATCTAGATGTTGTTACTTTCAGGAATGCCCATAATGTGATACAGGTTCATCCCTTCCATAAGCCAACAGACAGAAATTCTTACCTACACTATGAGTCTTTTCATCCACCGCACCTCAAACGTAACCTTCCAGTTGGTCAATTTCAAAGACTGAGCAGGAATGCCACTGTTGAAGTGGACTATGTCGGAGCTAGAGACCGGCTGGGACGTGAGCTCTTTAATAGGGGATATCCTAAGGAAGTGATCACGGCCTCTGAATCTCGTTTAGCCAGCATCCCTAGGGACTCACTTTTCCTCCCAAAAGATAGAAGTGACCAGTCTAAGTTACACTGGTCGATTGAATACACTCCATTGGCTAATGATATTGGGAAGATCATAAGATGACGATGGGAGCTTGTTAGTGTTATCCCAGGCTGTGAAGAGGCAACAGGGATAGCCTTCAGGCGCACTAGGAATTTACATGACTCACTTGTGAGGTCTGATTTCCGTAAACACATTAAGGAAGGACAGCCTGCAGTTGGTCATCATAAATGTAGAAGATGCAGTATTTGTGATCTGGCTTGTGAAGGAATTTCCTTTACATTTAGTGCTAGTAATAGAGTGATGCGATTGCGGGACTTCTCCACATGCAATACAGCTCATGTAATTTACATAATTGAATGTACTTGCTCCCTGATCTATGTGGGCAGCACAAGTCGTCCAGTCAAAATCCGTATTCAGGAGCACATCTCCCGCATTAGGAACAAGGTGTTTGATGCTCCCCTAGTGCAACATTTTGTAGAACAACACAGAAATGCAAGGGAGTTTCGGTTCTTGGTGTTGGAGGTTGTTAAACCCACTGGCTTAGGTGAAACGCAGAAAGAACTACTGAAAAGGGAATCCTTTTGGATATTCCAATTGGACTCAATGGCACCTAAGGGGCTTAATCAAAATCTGGACTGGTCATGCTACCTGTAATGGGCATTGTATTTGGCTCTATAAATACTTTGGCAACCAACTGCTGAATGTGTATTCTGGTGGTTCCCCTTAATGAGTGTAACATGTGGTAATGTATGTAATAATGTAAAGGTATTATAACATCTTACTACAATGTATTATAATTTTAATTTTGACATTGTTAACTCTAGGTAGGCTCAACAAATCACTGGATGTGTATTTGGGATGTTTCCCTTTAATGATTGGAGCGTGTGATAATGGAAAGGTATTTACACTGTCTCTCTGTCCGGGGTCTGGGTCCCAGCCCCCAGACTTGGTAGGAGGGAACAGCAGGTCAACTGGGCGGACAGGCATACAGAGGGGGCAGCCAGCAGCCAGCAGGTCAACTGGTCAGCCAGCAGACAGCAGGTCAACTGGTCGGCCGGCTGACAGCAGGTCAACTGGTCTGATTGGCTGGCAGAGGGGGCAGCTGGGGGACAGCAGGCCAACCCCTCCCATGGGCAAATGGGGCCAGAACCTGCCAGTGCCAGGGGCAAGGGGCAAAGGCCCAGGGCCTCAGGAGGCAGGGGGAGACAGAGAGAGGACAGCGAGTCCCACTCCCCTAGGAAAAGAAAGGGGACTAAGCAAGGCGGAAGGGGGCAAGGGCAGAGAGATTGGGGGCCCAGCAGTCACCCACCCAAAGGCCTTACCTGAGGAGGAGAAGCAGCAGCAGCCCCAACAACCCAAAGCCACGCCCCAGCTAGAAAACAGTAGCCTGGCCCAGGAGTTGCCAAAAGCCAAGCCACTCCAGGTGGGGCTAGTGGAGGCACTCGGCATGAAGCCCTGGGCAACCAGCCAAGGAGCCGCAGCTGGACCCACCTTCAGCCATCAGCTCAGCCAGGGAGGCCGGGCTGCTAGCCAGGGAACTGCAGCTGGACAGGCCTTCAGCAATCAGCCAAGGCAGGGAGGCTGGGCAGCCAGGGAACAAGGCACAGCTGGTGCTGGTCAGTGGGGCCAGATCAGCTACCCCAGCTGCAACTGCTTGGTGCAGCCCAAGACCAGGCTGGAAGAGGGGTGGGACAGTAGAAGGAAGCCCTATAAAAGCTGGCTGGGAAGAGCCCTGGTGTGGTGGGTGTGAGTGAGGAGTGATGATGTGGAGTGAGAACGGTGCAATGCAAGAGTGGAGGTTTGGAGGAGAGTTCTGGAAGGAGGGGATGAAGAAGGACACAGGGGCAAGCAGGCCAGGTTGAGCAGGCCAGCGAGTGGACTGAGAGGGAGTCTGGGTGAGGTATACCGCCCCTCCTTCCACAGAGCAGGGTCCTGCAGCATCCCTGGCCCCCCTATGACGTCAGGAGCAGACCGCCCAGGGCCACACCCAGCGGCAGTGGCGGCAAGCCCTGACAAGTTGGTGGCCCGTACGGGGAAAGTCGTTCCGACGCAGGCGCCAGTCGAAGGGATGTATCCCAATGCCGTAGCCTCAGCAGACCTCAGACTGTGGCTAGAGGAATGCTTGGACAGGATGTGGAAGAAGCTGGAGGCGGCCTTCCAAACAGCTCAGGCAGAGCTAATGCAGGCTGTGGAGCAGCGGATGCAAGCCTGCACCCCCACAGCCTCCTCACCAGTGGTATGTGCGTTGGCTTGGGAAATTAACCCGCCAGCTGGCAAGAGGATAGAGAGTCTGCGCGCCACCGTGAGGATAGGCCGGCAGAGCCTGCAGGCCTGTTGGACTCAGGGAGCGCAGTCTCGGCGATCCACACCCAACTCGTCCCAGCTGCCACCCCAGTGCACCGCTGGATCCCGGTGACAGATGTGATGGGCCGCACCCTGCCGTATCCTGCGGTCTGGGTCATGGTGGAATACCTGGGGGCGATCCGCCGCATAGAGGTCGTCAAGGTGGCCCACTTACCCCTCCCCATGCTGCTAGGGAGAGATGCCCCTGAGTTTTCCCGGTTACTCAGGGAGGCGATGGGGGCGTTGGCAACCTCCCAAGCTGCCGTGGCTCTGCAGTTAGAGGAGGCAGCTGACCCCAGCGAGGGCCCTTCCCGTGGACCAGTGGCCGAACCACAGGCCGAGGACCCCGCAGGTCCTCCAGCAGACCGCTGGTTCCGCAATGCCCAAGGTGCAGACGAGTCCTTGCAGCGCCTGCGAGATACGGCAGCTCGTGAGGAGGAGCAAGTGCGGGATGAGAGAAGGGCCCAGCGGCTCCCCCGCATCGAGAAGCAAGGAGAGGTTTGGATCCGTCTGGCCCATGCCCCAAATGGCCAGGGAGAGGTCCGCCAGCTACTGGTGCCGGCAGCCTACCGGGCGGAAGTTCTC
The DNA here is from genome assembly GCF_028583425.1 of Eublepharis macularius. Lineage (NCBI taxonomy): Eukaryota > Metazoa > Chordata > Lepidosauria > Squamata > Eublepharidae > Eublepharis > Eublepharis macularius. The sequence continues at coordinate 125,896,731 of NC_072792.1, forward strand.
CGCATGGCCCATGAGCATGCTTGGGCCGGGCACCTGGGGCACCAGAAGACCCTGAAGAAGGTCCTTGAGCGGTTCTTCTGGCCCTCCGTGAATGCGGACGTGAAGGCCCACTGCCGCTCATGCCCCACCTGTCAGCGGGTGGCTGCACGACGCCCCTCAAAGGCCCCCCTCTCCCCATTGCCCGTCATGGAGACACCCTTCCAACGCATCGCAATGGACTTTATCGGCCCGCTGCCGCGCACACCCCGGGGCCACCGCTTTGCCCTGGTGATCGTGGACTATGCTACGCGGTTTCCGGAGGTCTTCCCACTAAAGACAATGCAGACTCCGGGGATGATACGGGCCCTGTCCAAGCTGTTTGCAATGGTGGGCCTGCCGGACGAAATCTTGACGGACCGGGGGGGGGGGGCCGTTCCGTGCCAAAGCCATGCGTCAACTCTGCCAGAATTTGGGGATCCGGCAGGTATTCACCTCGGCTTACCACCCTCAGACGGATGGTTTGGCAGAGCGTCTGAACCAGACCGTCAAGGAAGCCCTGAGGAAGATGACCCGGGACAAGCCCCACCAGTGGGATCTGTACATTGACCCCCTCATGTTCGCCCTCCGGGAGACCCCCCAGGCATCCACCGGCTATAGCCCCTTTGAACTACTATATGGGCGCAAGCCACGGGGGATGCTCTCTCGGTTGGCAGAACGGTGGAGTCCCCGCGCCAGCAGCCCTGCTCCCCCAATATAGGAGTATGTGAGCCAGCTCCGCGAGCGGGTGCAGAAGTCCCAGGCAGAGGCAAACCGCCGGCTAACACACACCCAGGCGCAGCAGAAGGCTGCCTACGACCGGGGTGCAAGGATGAGGACCTTCCAAGTCGGAGAAAAGGTCCTAGTACACCACTCGGTGTTCCCACGGGAAGAGGGGGACCCATGGAGGGGCCCTTACCAAATTCGGAGGGTGCTGGGTCCCACCACCTATGAGCTGCAGTGCGGGCCGGGCCGGCGCCGGCGGAGGACGCTCCATGTGAACCTGCTGAAGAGGTGGTACGAGCGGGACAGCGAGGAGTGCCAGCTGGTGGAGGACCCCCTGGAACTCCCGTCCAGTGAACTGCCGTGGACCACAGAAGGCCCAGAATTCAAGGAGCCCAAGGTGGACCCCCAGCTCGACCCAACTCAACGGGCCCAGCTACAGGCTCTATGGGCCCAGGTACCGGGCGTCTTCTCCCACAGACCGGGTAGCACCCGCCTGATACAGCATGCCATCCCAACCGAGCCAGGGCAGGCGGCCCGGGCTACGTGGCGGCCCATCCCTAGAAAGCGCTGGGAGGCAGTGGAAAAGGAGACGGACGAGATGCTCCAGCTGGGGGTGATTGAGCCCTCACGGAGTGCCTGGAGGAGTCCAATAGTCTTGGTGCCCAAGCCAGACGGGACCACCCGCTTCTGCGTCGACTACCGAGAGCTGAATAAGGTGGCCAAGTTCGATGCCTATCCCATGCCCCGAGCAGACGTGCTGGTGGATCACCTGGGGTCCGCTCGCTACCTGTCGGCTCTCGATTTAACCAAGGGATACTGGCAGGTGCCCGTGCGGCCTGAGGATCGGGAGAAAACAGCGTTCGCCACCCCCCGAGGTCTTTTTCAATTTAAGAAAATGCCTTTCGGTCTCCATGGTGCGGCAGCCACGTTCCAGCGACTAGTGGACCAGGTGCTGGGCGAGTGCCGGGCATACGCAATTGTCTTTAGCCCGGACTGGCCCACCCACCTCCAGCACCTAGAGTCAGTCTTGAGAGCCCTTCAACAGGCCGGACTGCGGGCCAACCCAAAGAAAAGCCATCTGGGGTTCCAGGAGCTGCAGTACCTTGGCTTCGTGGTCGGGGGAGGACGGGTCCGACCACTGCCGGACAAGGTGGCCTCTATAGCCGATGCCCCACAGCCCCAGACCAAGAAGCAGGTCCGGCGTTTCTTGGGACTGCTGGGGTATTATGGGCGGTTCATCCCCCACTTTGCCTCCCGAGCGGCACCTCTGACGGACTGCTTAAGGAAGGGGATGCCCAACCAAGTCCGGTGGACCCCAGAACTAGAGGTGACCTTCCGAGACCTGCGGTCAGCCCTCTCTAACGCCACTGCCCTGTGGAACCCGGACCGACCCTTCACGCTGGCCACAGACGCTTCAGACACCGGCCTCGGGGCTGTGCTGACTCAGGAGCGTGATGGAGTAGATGTCCCCATTCTCTTCCTGAGTCGGAAGCTACAGCCCACAGAAAAGCGCTATGCCACAGTGGAGCGGGAGGCCCTAGCAGTCAAGTGGGCAGTGGGGGCCCTGCAGTACTACCTGGCCAACAACCCCTTTGTACTGCTGACGGACCATGCGCCCCTGCAGTGGCTCCACCGCATGAAGGCGTACAACCCCAGGGTGCTGCGGTGGTACCTCTCCCTCCTACCCTTCCAATTTACCATCAAATACCGCCAGGGGGCACGGCATGTGGACGCGGACTTCATGTCCCGCATGTTCGAGACTGAACCGGACCCCCACAACTCAAAGCCAAGCGGGGGTGTGTGTCCGAGGTCTGGGTCCCAGCCCCCAGACTTGGTAGGAGGGAACAGCAGGTCAACTGGGCGGACAGGCATACAGAGGGGGCAGCCAGCAGCCAGCAGGTCAACTGGTCAGCCAGCAGACAGCAGGTCAACTGGTCGGCCGGCTGACAGCAGGTCAACTGGTCTGACTGGCTGGCAGAGGGGGCAGCGGGGGGACAGCAGGCCAACCCCTCCCATGGGCAAATGGGGCCAGAACCTGCCAGTGCCAGGGGCAAGGGGCAAAGGCCCAGGGCCTCAGGAGGCAGGGGGAGACAGAGAGAGGCCAGCGAGTCCCACTCCCCTAGGAAAAGAAAGGGGACTAAGCAAGGCGGAAGGGGGCAAGGGCAGAGAGATTGGGGGCCCAGCAGTCACCCACCCAAAGGCCTTACCTGAGGAGGAGAAGCAGCAGCAGCCCCAACAACCCAAAGCCACGCCCCAGCTAGAAAACAGTAGCCTGGCCCAGGAGTTGCCAAAAGCCAAGCCACTCCAGGTGGGGCTAGTGGAGGCACTCGGCATGAAGCCCTGGGCAACCAGCCAAGGAGCTGCAGCTGGACCCACCTTCAGCCATCAGCTCAGCCAGGGAGGCCGGGCTGCTAGCCAGGGAACTGCAGCTGGACAGGCCTTCAGCAATCAGCCAAGGCAGGGAGGCTGGGCAGCCAGGGAACAAGGCACAGCTGGTGCTGGTCAGTGGGGCCAGATCAGCTACCCCAGCTGCAACTGCTTGGTGCAGCCCAAGACCAGGCTGGAAGAGGGATGGGACAGTAGAAGGAAGCCCTATAAAAGCTGGCTGGGAAGAGCCCTGGTGTGGTGGGTGTGAGTGAGGAGTGATGATGTGGAGTGAGAACGGTGCAATGCAAGAGTGGAGGTTTGGAGGAGAGTTCTGGAAGGAGGGGATGAAGAAGGACACAGGGGGCAAGCAGGCCAGGTTGAGCAGGCCAGCGAGTGGACTGAGAGGGAGTCTGGGTGAGGTATACCGCCCCTCCTTCCACAGAGCAGGGTCCTGCAGCATCCCTGGCCCCCCTATGACGTCAGGAGCAGACCGCCCAGGGCCACACCCAGCGGCAGTGGCGGCAAGCCCTGACACTCTCTACTGATTGTTTACACCTGACAATTGATATCCATTTTGGAGCTAGAGGAGAGAGTGCAGCTTTGTGGAACCGTAAGGAAAACTATTCTGTTTATTTAGGAAAGATTTATTACTCATGTATTATTATTATACACACATGATTCTTTTTACAGGCACAACCACCAGTATATAGCGCTCTTGATAAAGAAGATACGAAACAGGAGTTCAGCTTGCGCCTTGTTGAGCGCACGGTGGCTTTCCGTCCTCCCTGCAGGGTTGGTGTCCTCTTTGTGGAATCTCCCGACTGGGGGCTGGTCATTGGAATGTGTTCATCATTTGACTACCATGATTAAGTAAAAAGGAGTGACTCGCTTCATTAAGAGACAATTTTGGGACGTCTTCCCCATAGGGGAGTGTGGACTTTCTGTTTGTGCAATCCTTGTGTTCATTTTGTATTGAAAAGGAACAGGCTAGCGGCCTTTGTGATTAGTATTGTTCATAAAAGTGGTTAGTAACTTACACCATAAGTGTGTGCTGTACTTTGTAGACTTTATGTTAAGTTGCTAGTCCTTACTGTTGTGGGTCTTTTGATTCAAACATCCTATCATTGGCTGCCTGATCACCACTGGCAAGTCAGAAGTGAGCTAAACTTCCAGGTGATTGAGCAAACCGATTTACAGTATTGTTTCCCACCACCCCCACCGCTTCAATTTTATCCAATACCCTGTGAGGTATGTCAACTTGAGTGTTAATGACTGACCCAAAATCACCCAGTGGGTCTCTATTGGAGAATGAGGATTTGAATATAGGTCTGCCAGATCTGACACTCTGGGTCTGACATTCCAGTCTCTAACCCATGCTGCATACTGCATTCTGTAGATGCTCTGCTGGCACATGCTGAACTATGATCTATTGTTGTGATTGATATTTGATAGTTTTGAGGGGGAAAATCTGTGATTTCAAATAGTGGAATACTATTTCTAGAAAACAGTTTGCTGCTATTTACTCCATATGGTATTCAATGATTAAAAGCATAAATGTTTCTTATTTGCTGTAATGCTGTGAGAAAATTAAGATGCAAATAACTTTTTGTTTTCCATTTTTCATTAAATGCAGTGATTCCCCCCCGTAACAATTCATGCATTGTTTAGAATATCCCACCTTGAAGTTTGGTCTATTAAAATTAATATCCCACTCAATTTGTGTCTATATTTTTATGTCTTGCAGAACTACAGGAATTATCTGCATAAATAATGGGACAAAACGGAAATGATAGTAGTTTAATATCAACCTACTTTATAGCTGTTTAAGTATATTGCTAATACATTCCTTATATTCATCAACATTCTACAGATCTGAGTAGGGCTATTAATAAGGGGATGTTTTCAAAGTCATTAATTCATAGAGTCACCATAACTCAGTAGTGACTTGATGGCACTTAGCACATACACATAAGCAATACCAGTGACTTTCACTGCCTACTATCTAACTGCCAAAGGCTGGTGTCAGTTCTAGGGATGGCAGTCCATGGCATATGACATGATTATAATGGTTACAGTATATGAGCATGACATGAAAGCACACAGGGTATCAATACATTGATCAGATCAATACAGAGAGCAGAGAATATATGAATGGCATGGATGAATGGTAGGCAGACATGACAGCTGGCCCACACAGAAGTATACAAATGAGCACAACAAGGCCAGTCCCCTTGTAGTGTTGTTGTGGGACATGTGAAGTTGTCTCATAGTGAATGAGATAATTGGTCCATCATGACCATGATTGTCTACTCAGACTGGTAGTAGTTTTCCAGGATTTTCATATCACCTATGACCTGATCCTTTTCACATAAGGTGCTGTGGATTAAACCTGGGACCTTCTGCATGCCAAGCTGATGTTCTATCATAGTCCAAATCTGAGGGTCTGCAAAAGTGGAAAGAAACTCAAGCTTTGCAGAAAAAAAGTTTAGAAATCCTAATTCTACACACTCCCCAAAACTAATAGCAGTATTTCCCCCAAAGAAAGCACTAGAAATCAAACTATACTTGGGGTTGCCATAGTAACTCCAAATGTATACAAACACTGAAGATGGCCAGCCAGACAGCAGTGAGCACAAAGAGGCCACCAAGGAAGGAGAAGTAGTGGGAAGGCAAGCCAGAATGGGGTGGGTTGGTAAAGGGTTGCCAGCAATGGGCCGGAAGGACAACCCCTTATCCCCATTCTGTATCTAATTGGCTTAGCATTAGAAATTGAAATTCAGTTTTGGACCCATGATTCTACTCTACTCTCATATTTTTGAATGTTCATGATCATTGATAAACTGGATGATTGAACATCATATCCAGCACTATGAACATGTGTGCTTTGCTGTTGGATATTTTGTTCCTAGATCACAAAATTTCATATTCTAATTCCAGCTTGAGAAAGGAGCAGGCTATCTGTGGCATTTAATGGAATAAAGTGAAATATATAGTTAAAAGAGAAGTAATTTTTGTCTTTTACTTTTTTTGTCTTATATTTTTGATATGGTTGAGAGTCAGAAAAGATGTAGTGAGTGAGTGACTAGTTTATGTAACAAAGGCCTCCAATTTATTTATATTAGGCCATTTCCACAAGGAATAGTTGACCCTGATCCAATGCTATTAGGGAGTGAGTCTTTTTTCCCTCCTGTTTCTCCATAGCATCATGATACATTTGTGCACCTTCCAAGATTTCTCTGGCTTTCCTCTGAAGCTTTCCAAACCTGTTTTACTGCAAAGAAATATTGTAGCAAAGCCTGGCTGGCTCTTATATGGATGGGAAAGTTTGGATTTTCCCAGTTCTGACCACATGGCAACCATTTTTTCTGCACCAATTCCTGTGTTGGCCATTTCCTTCCCCTGCTGCCAGGGTTTCATTTTATTTTTTAATCACCAATTGAATATCATTATAATGCTATAACTATCTGTATCTCAGGTTCACTTAATTCTCGGCTTTCATTTTTTTAAAAAAGCTCCTTTCACTGTGGTGATGCATATTTGCATAATTGTAGGCCTCTTTGGGTCCCCCTTGGTGAAAAAAGAGATATATAAATGAAGTAAATCAAATAAATCATTATAATTATATTCATTTGTTCATTGAAAAAATCCTGGAAAATCCTGGTGGCACATAGGTTGGTGGGAGTGGCCATGCCAGAAGATAGGCAGGGAAATTATGGGGAAACTTCTCATGCAGAAGCCCTGTTGCTACTGTCCTGTATCAGCAGGTGAAGCAGCAATGTGAAAACTATATAAACATGTCCCTGTGGGGAAAATACCTTACACTTGATTCTTATGACATTCCAGTGGTGCGGGAGCAACAGACACTCTGTCGCTTGCTGTGATGCCAGTTAACATAAAAATTCTAGCACCACAAATGAGTTACTCCTTATCCCAGAATTAACCCAATTGCCCAAATGGTAATGACATTAGGAAGAGCTTCAACATGCAGTTTTCCACTGTGTCTCATGCCTTTTGCATTTCCTGGTAGCCTGGGAAGAAGCAATGCTACTGTGATGATCCCTGTGATGCAGCTAGAATATGTGAATTTCAGGCCTTGCAGGGGTCTTAATGATTTTAAGAGGGTTGTTTATTCTTTGAAAGAATCCTACTGTGCAGTCTAAGCAGAGTTATATTTTTCTAAGACAGTTGACTTCAGTAGATTCAGAAAGGATAGCACCTCTTAGGCTTCCACTCTCAGTCACATTTCAACCATGTGTTTTGGGGTTTTAAAACTGTATCTGACACTTAGATGAAATATAGATCGCTTCTTTACAGAAGTCAGAGATAGGCTATGCATTCTCCTGACATTACAGATGAGATTAATGATAAGTAAAAGTGGAGGTATGTGAGATCTTTTTACATGGGACAAAAAAAAAATGCAACCACAAATTCATGTTTTAGGTGCAAGTAAAAATGTAGTTCATAGAATCATGTCTGGAGATGATTTTATTGAAACATTGTATTATTGATCTCATTGATCTCAGACACTGAGAGATCTCTGTCTTTTGGTGCTACACCTCTGAAGATGCCAGCCACAGCTGCTGGCGAAACGTCAGGAACTACAATGCCAAGACCACGGCAATACAGCCCGGAAAACCCACAACAACCATTGTATTATTATCTGTTGTGTTAGAGAATCTCACTGATATTAATATCTGGAGGAAAACATTTTGTATGGGTATTATTCACATTATAAATTACAGGCTTCTGTTTGTATTTGGATGTATCAGTCTTCTGGAAAAATATCATTAGGATTCACAGCAGCCATGTATTTATCCAAGTGAGTGGATTATAACTGTAATTTTTTTGTATATATGTGAACTGGGAAGTTTTGATTGGTATCCAAGTTGGCTTTCAGAAATTCTATACAATTAATGTACAAATCTGCTTTACATGTGATTGTCCCTCCGCCAAAACAATATGCTGCCTATAATTGTATGCTATGTAGTCTTAGAAAATGCCGATGGAACAGAATTCTTTGTAAAACTTACTCTAAATGAGCTTTTAAAAATACCTTTCAAAACTGGCTAACGACCTTTATAAAACTTGCGGTACCAGCAGACAATTATTGAGGATGTATGCCAACATTCTTTATGGATTCAATTGACAAAGATTAATGGCTTGTTGGTTATAGCAGTGTTATGCTGTCTTAAAGAATCCCAGGGTGACAAGCTGGGAGATCACTCTGATCAGTTGGTATCAGGTTCCCACATCAGGGTTCAGTTCTGTGATGTAGAAAGAAGGAATAGATGGAAGCATCCATCAGGAAGCACAAGACTACAATTTTCACCATAACATCCAAATGTCTGAACATGTCAAGCTTTATGGAGACCAATTTTCAAACAAAACTCAGTCCTAACATTTTGTGCAAATGCAGCACCATTGCTACCATCTCCCAATGTCTTTCCAAAACCTTCCATAGCCCCTTCATAAATCTGCTTTTATGCCACTTCACAGCTGGAAGAAATCATCAGGGAACAGCCAAAAGCAGTTGCTCTAGTGGTTCCATGGGAGTGCTAGAAGAAGTTAGTACCATTATGCTAAACACCAAGAAAGATCAAACACAGTAGTAAATTAGTATCAGTTTGTTGACATATAACACAAAGTCTCAAAAATTACTTAGGAATTTACTTAAGTGATATTTGATTCAGTAAAAATATTTTTTCTAAACTTATGACAAGAAAACTGATGATGCAAACCAGCTTCCAATAGAGGTACAAAAAAAACATCTATGTAGGGTAGTGGTTCTCATGTTAGACTGGGACTGTGAAGACTACAAGTGATGAATGACACATGTTGGAGACTTGTCAGCTTCCCTCAAGTTTTGATGGAAAATGTAGGCAGCTTGGCAGAATGTTGGATAACTGACAGTTGAAAAGTCCATTTGACAGCAGTCAGAGAGCCAAGCTGCAAGACCAGGATGCCTACATTTCCCATCAAAACTTGAGGGAAGCTGACAAGTGTCCAACCTGTGTCATTCGTCACTTGTAGCTTGGCCCCCAGTGTAATGAAATGTGATATTCCACTAGGCCCAAGGAAGATGGAAGGAAACAGGAGCCCTAACAGAGTAGAGGGAAACAGAAACCACAGGAAAGAAACCAAAAGGGAGAGCTGTTCTATTTTATAATAAATGGTTATTTTTTAAAACTCCCACAGTTTCTGGTAACAATCTGACATGGTGTCAGAAGTGTAAACTACTCCTTAGAGACTGTGATGAGGCTGAAAGGCCCTCCTAAGCAATCAAGAAGCAGAAACAGGAGAACGAAAACTGAGGCCTAGCATGGTTCATGGTGGAAGCAGCTTGATTCAGAATTGCTACAAAACTGAGTGCAGAAGAAGAGTAGGTTTGCCAGCCTCCAGGTGGGGCCTGCAGATCTCCTGGAATTATAACTGATGTCAAGGTAATCAGTTCCCCTGGGGAAAATGGCTGCCTTGGAGGATGGACTCTCTGGCATTATGCCCCTCTGAGGTCTCTCCTCTTCCCAAACCCCACCCTCCAAGGGCTCCATCTTTAAATATCTAGGAATTTCCCAGGCTGCAGATGGTATCCTTGTATTTGGCCTGAAGATATACCCTCAAAATACCTTATTCATACTTTAGCTGTATGGTTATCTGGATGATATTTGGGATTCTTGACAATACCAATATCCAGATCCTGAATATTTCTGGAAAATATCCACTTTGTCCAAGGAATTGTCCTAACAGACCAGAGGGAAATAGAAACAACACACAGGAAAGGAACCCATAGGAGAAAGCTGTTCTAGTTTATGTTTATAATAAATAGTTAACTTTTAAAGGTCACAGAGTCTCAGGCATTAATCAAATAGAAAAGATTCCAGTGGCACCTTTAAGACAAACTTTACTTCAAGACCAACTTCGTCAGATCTGACGAAGAGAACTGTGGTTCTCAAAAGCTTATGCTACAGTAAAGTTGGTTAGTCTTAAAGGTGCTACTGAACTCTTTTCTATTTTGCTACTACAGATTAACACGGCTAACTCCTCAGGCATTACTCAGACACTCAGGTTCAGATCTCCACTCTGCCATGTACCTCACTGGATGTCCATGGGCCAATTGCTGTATTTTTAGTGTAACCTATACCACAGAACTGTTGTGAAGATAAATGGTAGGTAACCATGTTAGTTGCCTGAGTTTCTTGGAAGAAGAATGGAATATAGTTAGACTGCTTTATTGGTACAGGTCTTGCTAAAGTGAACAGGAACTGCATTTTAGCCTATTTCTGGAAATGGGATGTACGATGGTGGAAACAGCAGTCCCAATCTCTTTCTTAACAACCAAAACGATATGAGGAAATGCTTCCTTAATGTGTAGTTTAGTTTCAATGTTTTTTAGATTTATTTTCATAACCACTTCATCCAGTATTTTGCACTGCAGACTTAAAATGTAATTTCAGGTATTTTTACTTTGTGGATTCAATATTTTATCCATGCATACTTCAATTGGATGAAACAATAGAATGAGCAAAGAAGAGATTTTCATTCAGCAATATCCATTGCAAAAAGAAAAGCCCCAAAGAGAATGCCAGAAAGTAATTCCCCACTGAGCAAGAGCACGTAAATGTCTGCAGTAAGGATTCTCTACAAGTAGATCTCTTTAAGTGCCTTTTATAGCCTTCAATTGTGGAGTGATTTGCATTGTAAGACCAAATAACAAGGAAGAATAAGAGCTGCTCTCTCTTAATAATGTTTTGTCCTAGTTGCCTCATTGTATTTAATCCCCTTTATATTTTTAGAACTGTTTTTAAAATGTGTTGTTCAGAAAAAGATTTCCTACCATTATCTTATGCAAATTCCCACCACTCCCACCCAAACCCTGTGTGAGGGCCTTTTCTCATAACTAGCTCCGCTGAAGAAAAATGTAAACCACTGCCAGATTCTTTAGCCCGTGGCAAGACAGTTATTGCCACACATGACATTTCATCAAGATATGCTTTTGACATGCTTTGGTGCCATGAAAAACATTAGTACTAGCTCAGTTCAATGTAAGGGGTTAGCCAGCACATCTGTCTAGCCCTGGGCTGGAAGTCTGAACAGGTTTTGTCCTATAATCTGTTTTTGTTGAGATTGTGAAAATATGACCTTACACTCTTTCAGGCGTGCTCTGAAGGGAATTAATATTGTTTTCCATCAGTCTAGGAAAACAGAAAAATGTTATAATCAGATCACATCCAGGGATGGTCCTCATAATTGTAAAACTCAGTGCAAGAAGGAGAAAGGCTTTCAATAGAGCAATTGAACCTAATCCCTGTGCATCTGTAAAATTTATAGGTTTAATGTGTAACCACCATATATCGTTTTAATTTGCATTTTAATTTTAATGAACAATATTAGCCTTAATTAATCTGAAGTGTTAAAAAAGAGACAAATTCCCTTGATGGTTCACTATCTTGCATAGTAGCACATCTCAACTTTGTGCAACAACAACGAAGTGATCAGGCCTAGAGGTTGTGTACTATGCATTTGTAAATTATGTGCATTCAGAAGAAGGTACATCAGGCATAGGTGCTTGACACCATTGTTAACCAAAAGGTACACTGTCATTTCTGGAGTTCCTTCTTCCATCCTGTCGAGTCCCAATTCCTCATTGGCTTACTGAGGAGCTTCAGGCTGGAATATTAAAAGTAATCTGTCTTCCCCCTTCCTGACAGGGTAACCAAATGGACTCTTTTCATCTTTCCATTTATCCTTATAAATGTGTGTGTTTCTTTCCATGAGTGTAACATGAGGATTTTATGGCAATATTCACAGGAGAGTGTGTGTTTTTCAGGAGGCAGATAGTCTCCATTACTCAACAGCACCTACTTTCTTTTCCTTTAGGTGCCAGGCCAAAACAATTATCTTTATTCAGGATTTTAACTAAGAGCCAAGCAACAAGTGATGCCTGACACAGGTTGGACACTTGTCAGCTTCCCTCAAGTTTTGATGGGAAATGTAGGCGTCCTGGTCTTGCAGCTGTAATGGAGAGCCAAGCTGTAAAACCAGGATCAGGGGGGTTGATCATTTTAGTGGTTGTATGCTCTTTTCCTAGTTTGAGGGCTGTTTTATAAATATCATTTTAGACTGCCCTATTTTATGCGCTTTTATGTTTTAGCTTGCTGTTATTGACTGTTTTTACTAACTTTGACTTTATTTTCTGACTTGGATTATTTTCTTTATGCTTTATTAGTATGATTTGTTTTGTTTTTATTGTGGTTTACTTTATTTTCCTTTATCATTTTAGTTTTGAGCCACATCAAGCAAATATGGAGAGGTGGCATACAAATTTTCTAAACCAATAATACACAAAGAATGCGTTTCTCACTCAGATTGATGGGGTTACTCTTGTCAGACTGTGGCTAGATAATGTCCTTCTCCCAGGTTCCCCATTACAAGCAAACAAGAGTCCATTGTTTGAATAAGGAAACTTTACTGTAGAAATGGTTCATTATAGTCCACTATCCTGAATAGGAGACTCAGGATGGTACAAGATCATTGTTACCAATGAAGGGCAAAGCATGAGGTACAAAGTAACAGTTCCCAGCTGAACCAGCCTCCCCCCACAGTTCTCAAAACAACATCTTTCAGTCTTGGGAAGCTGGGCTCTCTCAAGGCCAATCCTGGGTGGAACGGTGTTAGACAAAACAATCTCGTCCGGTGAGAAGTCTGCTTGGGAACTGGTGCACCTGTGGGGAGAGCACTTAAACACTAGAAGCATTAGAAAATGGTGTCAGTACAGTTCATATATACTCTGGACCTGACAACTCTGACCTCACAGCCATCAACTGGCAGTCAGCCAGTAGGGAGGCACAGGCTGCTTGTAGCATTGTATTCAGCAAATATTGAGATGACTACTAACTGTTCCACGCAAGGCTTGTCACTTGAAGAGTAAAAGCAGGAGCTAAACAGGGAAACTCTTGGGGAAATGATTAGTCTTGGTTTTCTTGAGATCTTTTAGCAAGGAATGAGACAGCAATTGCATTTTCAGGATGGTGGTGTTTGAAAATCAGCTAGGAGAAAGTCAGACAGTCAACAATGTAAAAAAGTTAGCATTAAGGAGATACAGAAGCCATTCCCAATCCCAAATACTCTATCTGAGGAAATGTAAGAGAGACAGTAGAAGAGTTTATCTAAACCACATAGCTAAAAATGAAACACAAAGCTAGAAACTTCTTCTGAGCCCAGTCTTCTTTTGATCTACATCAACCCAGAAATGGCAGAACTCTGATAGGAGCATGATACGTTTCCAGAGAGTAAATGCCAAATGCATTTAATGAGAGCACTGGGAATCTGTCTCTGACTATTGTGGGACTAAGGGATCAGCACTCACATTTCAGCTAACTCTCTTCCTTTTGATTACAATATTGTCAAGAATTCTATTGATGCACTATTTCATTACTATTATATATGTCAAAGATTTACAATGATTTGGTTCCCCCCACCCTTGCTTAGTGTGCCAAGTACTTACAAGATAAATCCAATAATTAAAAAGTGTAGTGGTAGATATTTCATTACTGTGTTAAAACTTCCCATTTTAAAATGACCAGGAAAACTGTTGCCATTTGAGGGCTTTTTAGTGTGGTGGCTATAGCACACAACCTACTTGTCACACATAAATCACATGGAAAATCTCTACACCAGTGGCATATGTTATTGGTGCTTGCATAGAGGCTCTTTACATGATCATGGAGCCACATAAGGAGGATCACTAAGAATACACTAGTGAATTGTTGATAGTCATTCTTTATTATTATTTTATTAGTGCCATCAGTGTGCATCGCACATTTCAAAGCATAGGAAGACAGGGCCCTGAAACCCACAACTTACAGAAAACCCTAAGGAACACTGGAAGAAAGTGGAGACAGATATAAAGGTCATTTTCACACATTATTACCCTCGCACAAAATCGCACAAAACTCACGGAACGAGGGTGTCTTCATGGTGCGATTTCTGATGTCATCATGCCACGAAATGATGGGGTGACATCAAAAACCGCACCATGAAGACCCCTTCATTCCATGAGTTTTGCACCATTTTGCACGAGGGTAAAGATGTGTGAAAATGACCAAACAGTGGTACGTGGAATAAGCATGAAAATATTTCATTTCCTGATACCAGCATGAAATTTTAGGCCATGGTTAGATACTATGTGTGGTTGTGCAGCAGAAGTCCAATGTACAGTGGAAATGGAGTATCTTTGTCTGAATTATCACATCTGAATTGTGTAGTTGGTTTATTGTAAATAAGCCCTTGAAAGTTCCATCAAATTATGAACTCAACAAACATTTGCACACGGAATCTTTGCTGCACAAGCCAGACACAACCCATCACTTACTGTATTATTATAACAATATAATTCTTATAACAATGTAATTATTATATACAATTATTATAATAACGTAAGCATAACATCTCAACCTACATTATCTTTATGAAGACCTGGTATTGCATGAGTTGGTCTTTGAGGTGAGTTTGATTGACATCAGTGTCTTGAAATCCTAAGTAGGTAAGTAGGTCTTGAACAAGGTCCACAGGGCTATATATTTATATGCCTTGCATGTAGGTAACTAGCTCATTAAGTACTGACTCATATGCAGTTCAAGATGGGTTGATCTCAAAATCAGATTGTGGTTTTTGTACACGTCTCAGTTGTTTAAAAAAGCCATGTAACAGTGATTGTGATATTTCACGTCTAAGGCTACTAGGTCTGCAGAGTGTAGCTTTGTAAGTAGTTTATGAGTGTTTCTACATGGGCATGTATATTTGGTCCAATACGAAGTGTTGATGTAGACACGTTTTTACTTCTGTCTGCCCTGTTTACAGATGATGCATGTGGATTGAATGTCAACTGTAGAATGCACTAATCTTGTATTTTGCTCAAAAGAATTAGCTTCAGAACAGTCAACCATAAGAGTTTTGCATAATGATTCATACTCTACAGACCAGACTTCATCAAGCCATGTTTTCTTCATCAGTGTCTCAATCTTCTGAGTGTTATATTGGGTTCTACATGTTTTCTCAATAGTCTGTTGAAGATTGTCCAAAGTTAGGGGTGATGGGAAAAGTTCATATTCCACATACTCAACCAAGTTTTCACTTAGTGATTGATAGCCACTTTCTGTTGGTATAATGGAAGTTGATTACCATGTGTTTGACAAACAATGCATTTTCCCCAGACAATGACTGGTTTGATGACGGTTGCTTCCAATAGTTACAGGTGTCCTCTCTGTCACTTATTCATGACTGTATAAGTTTTTAAAACCTGGAACTGAGAAACAAAAACAAGAATTTTAGTAAACAACACTAAAATATAAATGATAATCCAGGAAACAGTGTGGTAGTAAGAGATGAAAACATATTTTAAGGGGGGGGATCTAATCTATGTAAACATGCAAATAAAATAAAAGCTCTATATTTGCAGTATAGTTGCTATTACACTTTTTAAAAAATATTCAGTTATCATTCAAACAAGACCTTGTACATCAAAAGCAATCTATTAGTTTATGAGATGTTTAAAGATAAAGACTACAGTGTGGAGGCCATTTTGATGATGTTATCACAGCTGACCTAATCATTTCTGAGAGTGTCTCCCAACTGTTTTTCAAAGTAAAAGTGGTATCTAACTATGCCCTAAAATTTCATGCTGGTATCAGGAATCGGCCTATTTTTACACTATTTTCTGCTTTTTCCACACACTAAAAGGGAAAAGTAAGCATATATTTCTGTTATATGAGAAATGTTATGGTTTGTTTCAAAGGTTTCATAGAAAATGTGAGCTTTAAAGAGGGTCTTGCTTAAAGTTATTGTCGGTATCTTACTATGTGGTCTGAAAAGTGGGAAATATATATCCATTTTTGTTCATCCAGGATTATGCACATGTATTTGTGAATGATAATGTTCACCAAATTTAAATGTTGTTAGCTGTTATCTTGATTATTTTGCCAGTCCATAACAGTCTGCTTACTTTTAGCTTTTAACACCACACTGGCCATAATCTGAAAGCAGAATAAAAAAATGCCGTAAGCCTGTCAAATCTTTTGCTCCGTCTTCACCTTTAAAGATGAAACTTCCTTTATTCAATATTATTCTGCCTATCATTGTCTTGGGTGCAGTCTGATGAGCTGTCTGTGGCTTTTCTCAGGCTGCTTTTAATTAGCCTTCTGATTGTGTGTTTGTTTCTGCCCACAATAGGTTCCATTTGGTCCTGATGTTGAGGTCTATTCAGCAATTAGTTTCCCTTTGCTAGTTTCTGTTGCTAGGGCAACCCACCTGCTCACCAGGTGTCAGCACTTAGAGGCTGTTCACGAAAGTTTCCTTGTCACAAACCTGTGACACTGATCAAGTTCAGGAAGGAGGATGCCAAAAGTGGCAATATCATGTCACATTGCTATTAGTTACCACTTAAAAGTTTGCTAAGAAAAAGAGATCATTATAGGTCACATTAGGCAAGTTTCCACTGCAAGTATTCATTATTTGTGTAATGGCAGGCAGCCAAGACAAGATATTTTGAATGGACCAATCTGTTTTGAACTGTACAATTCAGGAGGACTCACAAAGCCATTAATTCAAGGTTTCAGTACGTTTGTAGCTGTAACCTTTCTGAGTGGCATCAATAAAAGGACAAAAGACTGGATATAATAGGGGATGTTTTCCAAGTGTAATAAACATAAAAGTTTTATCTGACATTGTGAACTAAAAGAAACATGATGCAAGAGGCATACATTTCAGGTAATACATTAATAGCAAGCCATTAATAGCAAGCCATGTTCACCTGCTTCTGCCACCACATCTGTGAGGTGGGTTCAGCAGGTCCCTGTTGGTCTCGGTGTGGGGCCCTTTCTTTGTGTCGTCGGTGACCGTCCTGCTCCTGCGAGCGCAAGGGCCCTTCTGAGTGGGGAGGCCACTTCTGCTCCCTTCCCCCAGATGTGGGGGAGGGGGTTGCGGTGCCCGCATGTCCTTCCTTTGCAGATGCCGCCACATTCGGTGAAGTGGGAATCGTCAGCGACCATCCTGCACCTGCGAGTACAAGGGCCCCTCCGAGTGGGGTGGCCTCTTCTGCTCTCCTCCCCCAGGCATGGGAGAGGGATCCGTGGTGCCCACATGTCCTTCCTTTGTTGATGCCACCACATTCGGTGAAGTGGGTGTCATCAGTGACCATCCTGCTCCTGCGAGTGCAAGGGCCCCTCTGAGGGTCAGTCCCCAAGGCCAGTGACAAGTAGGACAGCAGCCCAGGTCAGAGCCCTGCCCCTAACCCAAGCAAGCAGACACACCACATCACTGAGGTGGGATTCGTTGGCCACTGCCCAAAGAGGCTCCCTCTGAATAGGGTAGCATAAGTCTCCTTCCCCCAAGGTGTGGAAGACATCCTTTCCATCCCTCCCGTGCCTTCCATTCCAGCAAGGGGCCTTTGAATTGCTACACAATCTCCTGTTGCAGAGTTGGCTTTCACTCAAGTACATCCATTCATTTCCCATCATGTGTAGTTGGTCCCTCCGCCCCCAGGGAGGGCATCTGTTGTTGATGCAGCCCCATGTAGGTGGGTTTTGTAGGCAGCCACCTCTCCTGGACAGGAGCACAAGTCTCCCTCCTTTCAGCAAGGGCAGGTAAGAGTCAGTCAGAATAGGGGAGGGGAAGTTGCTGTTTGTCTAAGTCTTTGGATAAGTGATAATTGAAGAGTGTTACACGAAAACCTTTGGGGGGAAAGTCTACTAAAGTGAAAATCTGTGGGGAAAACAAGGCCTACTGAATCAAACTGGTTCTCGAACCGGTTCTCGAACCGGGCCGGTCCATTTAAAAGTTCGTGGTCCATGTTCCGTGAAAGTCCATGGACCACAAACTGGCGGTCCATGGCCGACTCCCAGTCCGTGCCCATCTCTAGTACTGAACATGAGTCTGGAATGCTTGGCATTTGCATATATAGAATTTGGCTTTCTTCAATTGACATGAAAGCCTATTTTGTCCCCTCTGTCAACATGGTTGACAGATAATACACATGTAGTGATAATACATGTAGTGATAATACACAGCTTGGCTTTGATCTGAAGATACCAGTATGGGACTGATACTTTCCTCAGTCTCTTCTATGAGAGGGCATGTGCAAGGGGTATGGAGAGTCCACTCCCGCTGGTTGCCCTAAAAGAGGCACAGTATCTTATCTGTTTTTATAATTGATTTTAAGTTGTATTTTAATCAATGTTGTACCTCGCCCTGAGCCCGCTTGCGGGGAGGGTGGATTAAAAATAAAATAAATAAATTAGTATTCCCATGAAAATTGCTTAAGACTATGTAAGGCCTAGCCTAACGAATACATGCAATGATATAGGTTCTGAGCACAATTCAAAATGTATCTGCACAGCTGGAAAATATGTATCTGCACAGCTGGAAAAAATCCTACACTCATCCTTCCTTGGAGCACCTATACATATATGAACCCTTTTCTTTTCAAAAGGAGAACCTTTCAATTTGAATGCATAACATCCCTTGAGCAGTTTGGAAAGATAACCCAAGGAAAGAAACAAGAGCTTTCCTGTGATAGTTTCCCTATTATGGCTCCCTCTTCAAATAACCTCACCAAGACAACACAATCTGTTTGAGGTAGGTATTGCAAATTTTCCTCAAGGAGACATTTATTGGTAAATTTTAAGATGTAATATTTGGGAGGTGTTTTTTTTTTAGTTTATAGTTTTATAGGTGAAGTTCTTTTTAGATACTTTGAGCTGAATCATGACGAATGAGACATGTTTAACAAACTTTTAAAACCAAAAAGAGTCCAGTAGCACCTTTAAGACTAACCAATTTTATTGTAGCATAAGCTTTCGAGAATCAAGTTCTCTTCGTCAGATGCATGATACAAACTGGTCAAATACAGAAGAGGAGGGTGGAGAGGGGAGAGAAGGGGACATATATCAGAAGGGGACAGGATGCAATTAGCGGGGAGGCAACCAAAACATTCCTTTGCTAGTAAACGTAAACATCTCCTTTTGGTGTGGAGTCAGTTTGCCGTGTTAGTTTGCAGCAGTAAAAGCATCCAATTCCTATGTAGTATAAGCCTTCAATAACCACAGCTCTCCCTGCCAGATGCATCTGACAAAGAGAACTGTGGTCCCCGAAAGCCCACACCAGGCACCACTGGGCTCCCCCAGACCACGCCGCTGTAAAGGAAATCTGTTACCTGTGATAATGTGATAACCATTCATAGTCTCTATTCAGTCCCAGCTTGACAGAGTCAAATTTGCATATAAATTCCAATTCAGCAGCCTCCCGTTGGATTTTGTTTTTGAAAGGTTTCTGTTGAACCACAGCGACCTTTAAGTCTTTGGTGGAATGGAATGGAATGGACTATGAATGGTTATCACATTATCACAGGTAACAGATTTCCTTTACAATCTCATCCCTGCAAACCCTGATAGGCAGCTCTGACGGCCAAACACAGACCTCCTGTGTTGCTGAATGGGACCCATGCTTATAAATTGCCGTGGTCTCCCAGGCTGGGTTTCACTTTCTGCGAGCAGTGGAGTGGGACAGAGGTCTTGCTTGCCACTTGCTAGCCTTTGGGGAGAGAGACTGAGAGTACAATTGAGCTTGGCTGTGGTGGATAGGGATCTATCTCCTCTGGTTCCAGGGCTGCTGCCTGGCTCTGGGGCCAAGCTCAGTAGGTACCTCGGCTGAGGGCTCACATTGATTATTGATCAGGGCCTGATCTGTTCAGGTCTGTGGGAGTGGTGGGCTAGGGCTCTAGTCCCTCCCCCCCTCTGGTGCCAGGGCTGCAGCCAGGCCCTGGGGCCAAGCTCGGTGGGTACCTCAGCTGAGGGCTCACATTAGTGCCTGATCTGTTCAGGTCTGTGGGAGTGGTGGGCTAGGGCTCTAGTCCCTCCTACCCTC
The DNA here is from genome assembly GCF_028583425.1 of Eublepharis macularius. Lineage (NCBI taxonomy): Eukaryota > Metazoa > Chordata > Lepidosauria > Squamata > Eublepharidae > Eublepharis > Eublepharis macularius. The sequence continues at coordinate 125,916,753 of NC_072792.1, forward strand.
TGGTGCCAGGGCTGCTGCCAGGCCCTGGGGCCAAACTCAGTGGGTACCTCGGCTGAGGGCTCACATTAGTGCCTGATCTGTTCAGGTCTGTGGGAGTGGTGGACTAGGGCAATAGTCTGTCCTTCCCTCTGGTGCCAGGGCTGCTGCCAGGCCCTGGGACCAAGCTCGGTGGGTACCTCGGCTGAGGGCTCACATTAGTGCCTGATCTGTTCAAGTCTGTGGGAGCGGTGGGCTAGCACTCTAGTCACTCCCTCCCTTTGGTGCCAGGGCTGCTGCCAGGCCCTGGGGCCAAGCTCGGTGGGTACCTTGGCTGAGGGCTCACACTGATTATTAATCAGTGCCTGATCTGTTCAGGTCTGTGGGAGTGGTGGGCTAGGGCTCTAGTCCCTCCTTCCCTCTGGTGCCAGGGCTGCTGCCAGTCCCTGGGACCAAGCTTGGTGGGTACCTCAGTTGAGGGCTCACATTAGTGCCTGATCTGTTCAGGTCTGTGGAAGCAGTGGGCTAGGGCTCTAGTCCCTCCCTCCCTCTGGTACCAGGGCTGCTTCCAGGCCCTGGGGCCAAGCTTGGTGGGCACCTCGGCTGAGGGCTCACATTAGTGCCTGATCTGGTCAGGACTGTGGGAGTGGTGGGCTAGGGCTCTAGTCTCTCCCTCCCTCTGGTTCCAGGGCTGCTGCCAGGCCCTGGGGCTGAGCTCAATGGGCACCGCAGCGGAGGGCACACAGAGTCATCTCCTTTCCTGTCGTCCTTAATTCTAGTTTGGTGGCACAATGAGTCTTCCTATGTTGGCTGCCAAGGGTGGTTGTGGGATGAAGTGCGATGACAGTCCTTCTGGTTCAGTTGTGGAAAGCAGTTTTGGGTGTGGCTTGGGGGCTGCAGGGAGTCCTGCCACTCCCCCCAATTCACCTATGTGGGCTGTGGAGGCCCAAGAGGTCTTTGCACAGGAGGGAGAGAATCTCTCTCAACATTTTGAGGAGGGGTGGGTGGGCGATGGGTCCCTGGAAGAATGGTATGTGTCTTATGAAAGATCCCTCCTGTCCCTGTCCCAAACTCTCGGTGGTGTCCCCTCCCACAGTCCACCCCTCACTCCATCGTCCGTGTCCAGCCCTTCAGCGCAGCCTGTAACCATTCGTCCTCCTTCCCCTGGGACAGTTAGTGGCCGGCGTTACAACGCCTCTATATGGAGGCACTTTCGGGCCCATGTGGTGCAGTGCCATGCCTCTGATGTCCTGGTGCACAGGGGCAAAACCCCAAAGCACCTGTCTTCGATGGCCCTGAAGAGGCACCTGAAGAGGCACCACCCGAGCCTGTCTCCCTCCTCACCCAGTGAAACATCCATTGGGGGGAGAAATGGGGCCACCAGCTCTTCTGAGTGGGGGTCAGTGTAAGGATCACCTTGCCCTGAGGGTGATGCTGGTGAGAGCACAGCTCTCCAGCAGGCTGTGCTGGCAGAGGTTGTCCCCTCGGGGTCTGGGACAGTACTGCTTACAACCTCAAGGCTGATGGCTCAGGAGGCAGCTGCTGCTCCCTGTTCCTCAGTGGGACCCCCAGGTGAGAACCTGCAGTGGCTGGGGGATCAGGCCCCCTATCCTAATGACACGTCCTCTCCCTCCCACGCCAGGAATACCAGCATGCTCCTCTTTGGCCTGGCGGTTGCAGCGGGATCTTCCCACTTACCCCCCACATGACAGGTCCTTTCTGTCATGGGCTGGGCTAGCCCAAGAAGGGTGGTTCAAGTCCAAACCTTAAGGCCAAAGTCAAAGGGGAGTTCCAAGAGCGAAAGCCAAGTCAGAGCACGAGATAAAGCCAGGAGTGAGTCCAGAGTCCAAGAGCGAGGTCAGGCACAGTCCAAGGTCAGGCACCGATAGCGTCAGGTCCAAAAGCAGGCACGGGCAAGGTTCACAGAACACAGAGTGGTTGCAGGCAATAGACACATTGCTTCCACGCCCGGCAGTTCCTCCAGACTGGCTCTTATAGCCAGGCATGGTTTTCAGCCAGCTGCTGGGGCTCCATCCTGATGCTACTCATCGTCACTCTCCAGCAGCTGGTGTTGGCTCAAGAGGTGAGCACTGCGCCGTCTCTCCTGCAGTTCCAGTCTCTGGCGCTGCCTGTGGCGTTCCTTGGGCATGGGTGAACCTGGGGGGATGGAGACTCTTGGCTATGCTGCACCTGTAGAAGTCCCTGGCTGAGCTTCCCCTGTGGTATTAGAGCTAGAGGGTGCTGGTGTCTCCGCTGCTGGCTGCAAGCTCTGATCAGCCAGCAGCTGTTGCTCCTGATTGCTGGCTTCTACTGAATCAAGGCTAGGGCTGGCTACACAGGGCTCCTCTTCTCCTGAGGAGTCCTGGCTGGCTACATGAGGCTCCTCTCCTCCAGAGGAGACCTCACTCTCAGACTGGGCCATGACACTCTCCCTCCCATCCTTTCCGGCAAGGCAGGAAGGTGTGTACTGTTGGCTGCCTCCGCCGCACTGTTCCTCGGTAGGACCCTCAGGTGAGGACCTGCGGATGCTGAGGGATATTCCCCCCCTCCTCATAATGACATGTCCTCTCCCTCCCATCTTTTCTGGCAAGGCAGGAAGGTGTATTCTGTTGGCTGCCTCCGCCGCACTGTTCCTCGGTGGGACCCTCGGGTGAGGACCTGCGGATGCTGGGGGATCTTCCCCAACCCCTCCTCATGATGACAGGTCCTCTCCCACCCACTCCGGGAATACCAGCATGCTCCTTTTTGGCCTGGTGGGCAGGCACATGGGGAGTGCTGCCGGCAAGTGGCCAGACCCCACCCCCACCCCCTGTGGAGAGGCAGCTTGTCACCACCGCCTCATGCCTGCCAGGCCCGGTGGCCACCACCAGCACCCACCTTTCCTTTCTCGCTGGGAATACCAGCACGCTCCTTTTTGGCCTGGCGGGCGGGCACATGGGGGGTGCCACCAGTGAGCGGCCAGACCCCCCGCCCCCTGAGGGGAGGCAGCTCATCGCCACCTCCCCATGCCCGCCAGGCCTGGCAGCCACCCTCAGTACACACCTTTCCTTTCATGCCTGGAATACCAGCACACTCCTTTTTGGCCTGGCGGGTGGGCACATTGGGAGTGCTGCCAGCCAGTGGCTAGACCCCCCACCCCCTGAGGGGAGGTGGCTCGTCACCACCTCCCCGTGCCTGCCAGGCCCGGCGGCCACCGTCATCACCCACCTTCCTGCCCTCGCAGGGAATACCAGTGCGCTCCACTTTGGCCTGGTGAGCGGGCACATGGGGGTGCTGCTGGTGAGCAGCCAGACCCCCCGCCACCAGCACCCACCTTCCTACATAGCTGGGAATACCAGCGCACCTCGCTTTGGCCTCCACAAACCACGATCCAGTTCGGCAACGGGAGTTGTTCGTTGCTGTTCGCTAATTCAGAATCGTCGTCAGCACCAAACCACAATCCGCTGGTTCGTTAAATTTTTTTGGTTCATGCCCATGTCTAGTGTAGACATCTTAGTGGAGTATTGCAACCTCCCCTCTTGAGCTTTGTCCAGTTCAGAGAGAAAAACAGGAAGATACAGACCCACGGAGGGGCACTTCCATTGAAAACAATGGGAAATAATAACAAAATAGAATTCTGAAAAAAACCCAGCAATAATGAAAGAAACAACAATAAAACAAAACCATACGAAACAGTGCAATAATGAAGCTGTCCCTTTGGGAGTTAATAATAAAAACAAAACAACCTCCCATGCATAGGTGTACTGATTTATACATTAGTATGTGAAATATTTTAGTCTTTCAGTTTCTACATATTTTGCTCTTTATGAAATGTTTATTTGCTTACTTTTATTTATAACCCACCTTTCTCCTCAATGGATACCCAGAGGGTCTTACACAATTCCCCTTTCCTCCATTTTATCCCCACAACAACTATGTGAAGGGGATTAGGTTGAGAGTGTATGACTGCTCCAGGTCATCCAGCAAGCTTCCATGGCAGAGTGGGGATTCGAACTATTTCTCCCAGATCCTAGTCCAATATTCTAATCACTACACTACATTAGCTTTCCAGTGTAAAGACTTTTTCATATTGTGGGACAATGAGAAGTTTATTAATTCTGGAATGTTCTGTTCCATTTATTGTGAGGAATTTGAATGTATCAAACAGAAACTACTAGTCTGTTGAGGAATGATTCTTGTGGGAACAATGAACTTACATCTTCATAAATGTATCAGTCATGTATAAGGCAAATCTGAGCTGACCTCCTAATGTCAAATTTAATTTAGAGTTTGTGAGTAGGTTAGAGAGGAGTTACTTAGCATCTTTGGAACTGTATTAAGAAATATGCAGCTATATAGTAGGATGAAAGCCAAATACTGCACAGATTTTGACTTTCCAAATAATTTGTAGTTCAATTCTGTACTTCACGAGAAAAGGCACTCAGATAATGAAGGGCACTGCCTTTGGTAGAGCAATTCAGAACACCTTCACATAAATGCTGGAAGCAATTACCTTGGCCTTCTGCATTCATAGTTTCCTTCCAACATACTAAATCCTTATTAGTAGCTGCACTTTATACATTTTTTTCAGCAGCATAAGTTCACATCGCAAGACGCTGTAGCACTCCTGAAGTATCAAGTATAAGCACAGTTTCTGTGCTTTGTGTTCTTAAATAGTTGCTTAGAATACCTGTCTCATTTGGGTCTTTGCTGATACATTCCTAGGTCACACTTCTGAATGACTTTTTGCTTGTTAGGAATGGATAAGCCTATTATGTATACAATTGGATCCAAAGGCCACCATGTCTGAGTGAACAACTCCTAGTACTGGATAGTGCCCTTTCCCCCAGGCTGCATTGCTCTCCATAAGCCCAAGAAGCCATTTCAGAGAGTTAGGGACCATCTAGACCTCACAGTGTGGAAATTGCAGTCTCTGGGGGAATTGGCAATCCTAATTTTGAATCTAGCGCTATACCAATAAATATTCAGCTACGCTTTGCCCCCATATTTGGAAAGAAGAGACGTACACAAGGCTTGGGTGAAAACAGGGCCATTTATTGACCAACAAAACCTAAGACTGAAGAAGGAACGTAATAACGGCAAGGGTGTAACTAGCGGTACAGTTCGAGCAAGGGGGTCACCTGGACCAGCTCCTCGACTGCCTGGGCGAGCACCCCCTGCCCTAGGCGCAAGCCATCCATTGCATGGCTGTAACCCAGCCGGCCAGGCGAATGGTTCCCCCCTTTAAAGCACCATACACCCCAGCCGTACAGACCGAGGGAAGGCCTTTTCCAGGGGGTTCCAAGGGCAGTCTGCCCTCTCAGCTGGCAGCCGTAAAGCCCGCCAGCCGATCCGAGACAGACCCCAATCCCCACCAATGGGGAGGTGCCACCGGGTGCTCACCGGCCTGCTCTGCCTACCCAAACTAACCTGCCAATGCCAGGGCCAAGCCTCTGCTTAGGCCCTGACACCCCACATCTCCTGCAGGGCCAACCACAACCCTTGCCGCTATTACCAGAACTGCTCTTTATTATAATGGGGAATTAGCTGTAGCAGTCTGTAACTTAAAATTAAGCGCGGATCATAACCTATGTATACGGAGGTCCCGATCCCAGACACTCTAGTGAAAAAGAGGCAGACTACAAATAAGTTCCAAACACGTGTATTTAGTGTGGCGTAAGCCTAAACTTGCACAAGCATACAAGAGAACATACAAGATCTAAGAAATACAGAGTAGGAAATACAGAGACGTTCGCATTAGCTGGTTCCCAACGATGATAGGGGGAATACTCACTTATCCTGGAGCGAAGCAGAGATATAGCAGCGAGGGTGGCCCAATGCCAGCACTGGGACCACAGACGGACAGCAAGGAAGTCTGGATAGGAATGGCCTAAGCACCGAGTGGTCTGGGAGACCAGCTTAAATACCCCAAAACGTACCCTGGGGCTGGTGCTGTACTTGGTGGTTCTCACAGATTAAAACAAAGGTTCTAATGGGCGACTGAATGGCTTAGATGGGCCACTTTAGTAATCAGATTGTGATAAGTGACACCTCAGGAAGAGGGGACAAAAGAGGGAGGGGGAAATCCAAGTGGGCTGAAAGGATGTTCCAGCGGACAGGGCTTGTCCTGATGTCATCAGCTCTGGAATGCAGAGGTTTCTTTGAGATGCATTCTCTAAGTGCTTGGGATGGTCGGCGCTTAGTTCTTCTCCGGGGCGGCTCCTAAGATATGCAGAGCGGGGCGAGGGGCTCTCGCTGCGGACGTGGTGTGCCCGCTTCGCTGAAATGGCTTCTCAAAGCAGTCTCTTCCTCAGGGTCTTCTGGCTGCCTAGGAACATGGATGCCGGCTGGGCATAGCTGGGGCTGGATAGCAGGCTGCCCGGTAGCGAGGGCAAGCTCGGCGACCGGCCCGCGGGAGGCTCCAGGCGGGAACTGACCAGGGAGCGCCTAGCCAGGCTCGCTGGAGGTTTCCCCGGCAGGCGCCCGGCTGCTAGCAGCGGCTTGGGCCCATATGAGGCAGGCTTCCATGGAGGCAGGGGGAACAATACTTTAAAACACAGTCCAAGGCAAGGAACAGGCACGGTCCGTGGCAGATGGCAATGCAAGCACGGGGCACACTTGTAACACAGTCCAAACGCACACTAGGAAGTCCAGATACAGGCCAGGGCAGGGCTGCCCAGAAAAAGAGTCCTTTGTGCAGTTAACCAAACATGGAGTCAGTAAACCACACAGTCTATTGCAGCAGCAAGATAATTAGCAAGCAGGCAGGAAACTGACACGTGTATTAGAACATACACGTGCAAAGCAGTCTTTGGTGCAGCAGTAAAACAGCAACGCAGGAAACTTTAACACAGTTCATAGCAGGCTTTAAAGCAGGGGAGGGGGCCTACTTGGCAACAATTCCCCCCCTCGGAGACCCCGTGACGTCAGGCGCGCGGGTCTCCGAACTTGACTTCAAAGGCGAGATGGTCGGCAATGTCCGGTGGTCGAGCTTCGAGCGAAAAGGAGTGGGAAGGGAAGGGAGAGGAGGCGTCACTCAAAAATTTAGTTTGGAGAACCACCTAACCAAATAAGTGCAATTTAGATCAGCCAATGGGCTGCAGGTCTCTGGGTTCACACCAGGGGGTGTGCTAAGTGCAACCGTCAGAATAAATAGCAATAATTCATAAGTAATAGCAATTCATAGTGATATAGGCAGCAATGAGCAATTCATGCATATAAATAGCAATAATTCATATTTGTGTACATTGATCAATTCATGGATGGGGGTAATTCATACGTAATTCATGGTGGATTAAAAGCACTAAAAACCAGGAGCAATTCATATACATGGATTAATTCATAAGCATAAGATTAAAAGCAAAGGCAATTCATGGATACAATTCATGAATGTGAGGATAAAAGCAGGCTACTTCATAGGAAGTTAAAACAAAGCTCATAGGTGGGGGAATAATTCATATAGGAAAGTGCAAGTCAGGCATAGACCAATTCATAGAGGGTAGAGCAATTCATAAATGGTTAAAATCATAAATACATATATATATGATTAAAAGCAATAAACCAGGAAGTTAAAACCAACTCATAGATGATAGCAGCAATAGTAAAAGCAAGTGCGGGGAAACAATTCATGAGGGGTAAGCGGCGGAAGGGCTCATAGGGGCAGAAAAATAAACTCCGCAATTAAAAGACCAATTCATACAGTCAAATTAAAACCAAATTCATACAGGCTAAAACCAATGTTTAAATACCCAGTAAAAGAGGCAGCACAGGAGGGGTCTCAGTTAAAACCAAATTCATAGGAGTTTAAAATCAGAAATAAAATAACCTTTAAAAGAGACTGCTCAGGAGAAGTCCCGGATAAAACCCAATTCATAAAATGATAAATAGGCTAGAATTACCTCAGCGGAGGGAGTCAGGTTAAAAAGGCAATTCCTAAGGTTAAAATCAAATTCATAGGGATAAAGTTAATAGGGGGTGATAAAAAGGATCCCAGTTCATGGGAGGATCATGGGCGCACTTGCAGTAGATAGAGGGAGGGACTAGTTCGGGGCTAAATTCATGGGAGTGAAATTCATAAAAGCAATGGCAAGAAATTCATGAGATCATAGAGCAACAAAGATCACAGACGGCTCAGTCCGCAGTACAGCTGCTGGACTGGGTTGCATATATATATATACAGGAACAAGCAAACTTAGTCCATGTGTTCCAAAACACACTTCCACCCCCCCCTTGCTGTCTGCGTCAATCCGCAGGGCAGGGTCGGCAGGCGGCGAGAAGGGCTTCAGACACACAGTTCTAGTCCTCATGGAGGTGGCGCTGCTGGCGGTCGTTTGGAGACGGGCCGTGGGCTGGGAGGCAGAGTAATATGTCCCCCCCTAGTCCACAAGAGGGCCTCGGAGCGGTGTCCAGCAGCAAAGCGTCCATGGGGCTGGTTCAGGATCCGTACACATAATAAAACATAGTCATAGTTCATAACAACATAAGCAAATAAACAAGGGTTAAAGGAGGGCGCCAAGAACAACCATTAGGGCAGGAGGAGGTCGGGGTTATAGCGATCCATGCAGTGGGACATCTGGAGTTGCTGGAGCTGTCGGCGGCTCCAACAGCCCAAATAAAGTAGTGAGGTGCACAACAAAACTTGAAAGGCCAAAATAACGATGATTGGGTGCAAAGCCAAATTGTAAATTCCAGTGGCAGTGGGGCTCCAGCCAAAGAGGGTTTCCCACCACGAGTGCTCTCCGGTGGTCTTAATCCGCTGGACAAGATCCAAAATCTCCTTTCCGTTGTGGGACACAACCAAAGCAGTAGTGTCTCCATCCCTCTGGATGCTCTGGAGGGTGCGGTGGAGCTGCGGGTGGGTCAGGAGCGCGTGGATTAGCTCCAGACCGATGCCAAGGGGAATGGGCTTCACATAACGATAGATGGAGGGTGCCACCAGGATCTCTTCTTGGGTCCAGACCGGTACCGTGTAGGTGAAGTCGCAGGCTGCCACCGAAGACAGGTTGCAAAAGCAGCGATTGACTCCCGGGATCACGGGCTTGAGCTGGAACGAGTTCAGGATCACAAAATCGCAGGCCGTTCGCACGCAGGCACATCCTTTCCCAAGGTAGACCACAGAGGAGCTGTTCTCCCGGACGACCTCGAAGGGGCACTCGTTGAGGGCGTCGACTTGCGGGGCTACACAGGGGTGATGAGGTGCAAAGGCTCGGTCTTGGCAAATGAAGCCGGTCTGGTCTCGATGCTGGCACCCTTGGAGGCTGACGTGCTGCCATCCGGTCGGGGTGAAGCGGGCCCAATGGTCGGGGTGGCGAGCGTAGAGGACTTCGGTGTCGCTGACTTGGAGTCCCAGAGGCACGACTGGATACACATGGAATGACTCGTGCGCACTGGCCGTTAATAAAAATAATTTAAGCTCCTGGGTGGTCGGTGAGAATGAGGAATTTACGAGAGACCACCAGGATTCAAGCTCCAGTTCTATGGGTGACAATTTGGGCATAATCAATCTTTTAATTTCCAGGGGCAAGTGCCCGTCCGTGGCTTGCCGAATTAGCCCCATGGCCACAGCCTGATTTAATTGTTGGGCTTGCATACATGCCATGGCTATTGACACGTTGCGTTCAAAAGACTGCGTTCCTTTGAGCAGCAGAGAAAAGTCTCTTTCAATTTGACTCTCCCAGTTAACTAAAATGGAGCTGATCTCGTGTTGCCCATTCGAAATGGAATTTAGGGACTGCACCACCGGTTTACCTAAGTCGGAGATTCTAGTCGTGACATGGGCAAACTTATTAGCGAGAGTCTCAATGTTGACCGAATCCATGATTGCTAAGCCTCCGGCTGCAGGAGCAGTCCAGTCGGCAATGCTTCGTCTGGCACGCGAGAGAGAGGGGGAGGGATCGATCCACAGTTGTAGCCATGCATTCCAACCCTTGCTACCGGCCTCCAGATAGGGAGCGCACTGCGGCAGCCTCTGGGTTACATTTAGCTCGGCTAAGTCTATGCGGATCTCTTTTAAAGACATTTGCGGGCGGACTAGAACTCTCTCTCGAATGTCAGTTTTCAAAACATGGGAGCCCACTATATGCGTGCCGCCTTGGCTTAATTGTTCATTGCTAGCAATCAAAGGGTCAATTTGGATGGTGTGGGTCTCCTGGGTCCGGATCAGCAGGGAATAATTGCCCGGTTCGTGAGTCAAATTTACAAAGAGAAGTCCAAGCCGGTGAAATTTCTCTACTAGGGGCTTGGTTTGGCATTCGGGCGTCTGTTGAACCAGTATCCAATCGGGTGGGCCGTGTTTGGCTAGGTCTTCCTCCTTTACAATCCAGGTCAGGTTCTCCCAGCGCTCTATAGCAAAGGAGAGAACTGCGCCTGAAGGGGGCATGATAGTGACTGATGCGGATTCAGTGGTAGTAGTGCCTAGTAAGATGGTCATTCTAAAGGGGTCTCCTGCCTTCCATACTGCGGCCGACACTAAAATAACTTCACAGTATGGTCCGAAAGCCTCAGTGACAAATGGCGAGGTCTCGAAGTTGGCAGGGGTGGTATGTTTGGCTACCACCGGGACTGCGGTTGGGGCTGGCCTGATACGGGGAAGGAACATACATGGAATCGGAGCGAGAGGTGAAACCGTATCAGTAGGCGAGTAGCATACTAGCTCTTGGGACATAGTTTTGACTCCCACACATAAAATAACAAGCTCTGGGGGTCGGATCCACTGCTCTTCACAGCTGCGGAAGTTAGTGCGATCCGTGGGGGTGGTCATATTGCTCTGTTGCACAACTTTGCAGACCATCATTTCATTTCCTGCTAGGGTGTTAATACATCTCCAGTGGGGGTAGGGCATTAATTTGGACGGGCGTCCCTCTATTAGGGTGCCTGCCAGCACGAGCAAACACAGAGTAGCCAGGTGCCTCATCTCCTGGCCTTCCTTTTCCTTTTGTGGTGAAAATATCCTGGGGAGACCTGCGGATATAAGTACAGGTTCCCTGAGTTTCTTGCAGCAAAAATAAAATAAAGTGAAGCAGGGAAAAAGAGGGAGGGCATTTTTCTGCCAGCACTGTCTATTAGGTGGGGTTCGAACGAGAAGTCCCAGGGGCACTAAGCGAGCCTTCCAGCTTGTTGCTCTGGGGAACTCCTGTGCGGGGGCTTCTCCTTAAAGCATGTATATTTCAGAGGGTAACGTCTTTACATCGAGCGAGGGTCGGCTGTTCATTAGGCGGGATTATGCAAACTCGCCCCAGGGGTCCCTGGGTGCCTAGACTACATGGCCTTCAGGTGCCCCTTGCTCGGTGGCGGGCTGCTTTTATCTTGCGGGCTGAGAGTTATCGGTCCGGCTCGGTCTGGCCTTGCCGTTTTAAAAAGGACAAAAACTAGAGAGCGGTATCCAGCAACTATAAGGGTTGCTGCAGACGGGGGCCTTCGCTTAATTTTCTAAGATAGGCTCTCGTCATATGTTTGCAGGACTAGCAATTTTTGGAGGGACTCCCTCGGGAGGCCCCATTTTCTGGTTTAAAAAAAAAAGGGTACACCGGGCAAAAAGAAAAATATACTGAGCAAAAGAAAAATGCACTGAGCAAAAAGAAAAACACACGGAGCAAGAAGCATACGGGTCTGGGGTACTTTTAGGTTGCCCTTACTTGGGGTGTCTGGCAGGGCTTCATTATATCTTCAACACGTCTCCCCCCCTTCTTTTCCCTTATACGGTACGGGCAAGGGAAAAGACATCAGTACGTGGGGCGAGCGGCTGCTGGCGGAAAGGGCCGAAGTGGAGCCGAAGGTGCTCGGCAGCGTTTATCGAAAAGCGGCGGAGGCGGCCGAGATCTGCCGGCGCCACTGGGTCTGGGTTGTTCGGGGGTCATCTTGGCGCAGGGGGATCCTGGCTATGTAAATGAGGCACGCTGCCCCTTGTGCGTGGCGAGCGCACCTCAATAACACATTCCAGGGGTCACATATTTACAAAATACTGGCGGGTCTTTTACCTTTGCATTAAAGCGTACTGACTGGTGGCGCCGTGTAGCAACTCACCATGATGAATATGAACATTAGTAAAAGAGGGATGTTGGGCTTCCTGGGGGTCCTTTTCCAGGGGAGGCACGGCCCTCAAAGCCAAAGCCGACCATCATGCGAAAGCGTGGGTCTGGCAGGTGAGACCCCGAATCTACGTAGATGCGGGATCTTCACCAGCACGGCGGGTGAAATGTTTTCAAACAAAGAAATCACCTTTTTTGGTGGTTTCAACGTTGGAAGACTGCATTCACTTTTGGGCTAAAGCCTCTCCAAACACTTTCACACACAGCAAATCTCTTTTGCCTGTGCAATTTTTTTCCGAACATGCGGCTTACAATCCAATTAAGAATCACTCTCGGTGGTGGTCCTATTTGGCTTTGATTGCCGTGTTTCCCCCTAGGGTCCCAAGTGTGGGGCCCGCCTAATAAAGTTAAAGAATAGAACTGGAAAAACTTTTGACATTCACACCTACATCTACATATTCTGCTGTTTCTTTTATACTAAGGCTACAAAGGTCTGGTCTAAGGGGACACAGGGTATCTCTGGCCCAGGGTGAAGGGATATCTGGCGAATCACTGGGCAGAGGGGGGCTGGGCTGGCAGCGGCTCCCCCAGGGTCATACACTGGTGGGGCGGTCTGGAGCGGCTTCCCTTTCCATTCCTTTAATTGAGAGGCATGGAAGTATTTTAGCCAAGTGCCTCCTGTCTTCCTCTGGATGGCTACCTGATAGACGGCTGGAGAGACTCTTTTCGTGATTGGGACGGGGCCTTGCCATTTGGCGGCTAGTGAATGTGCCTTCTGTGAGAACTTTCTATATAAAACGAGCTGTCCTTCCTCCCACTGCCTGGGGTTCCTGACCCATCCTAGTTTGCGGTCCATATCCTTCTGAGCTGTGCCTAACTTCTGGGCCACTTGCATGTAGATGGCGTGTATGGATGAGATGAGGTCCTGAACCCAGGCGTCATTAATAACTACGGGTTGCATATCAGAAGGGAGCTGCGTGTCTAGCCAGAAGGCTTCTGGGAGCTGCATTTTCCGTCCGGTCATGACCATATGGGGCGTGAGCCCGTGAACTGCGGTGGTGCCTCTGATGGCCATTAGAATTATGGGGAGTTTTTCATCCCAGTCTCTCCCGGAGGAGCGAACCATCTTGCGGAGAGCCTCCTTGAGGGTCCGGTTGGTTCTTTCTATGGCGCCGGAAGCCTGGGGATGGCCGGCTATGTGAAAGCGTTGTTGGATGCCTAACGCCTTGCAAAGTTCCTGGGTTACTTCTCCGATAAAATGTGAGCCCAAATCGGAATCCATGACTCGTACAGTGCCCCATCTCGAAAACACATTATTGAACAGTAGTTTGGCCGTGGTGGCTGCAGTGTTATGCTTACACGGGAATGCCTCGACCCATTTACTAAAGGGATCTATGACAGTGAGACAGTAGCGATTGCCGCGGGGAGTGGGGGGAAGGGGACCGATAAAGTCAATCTGTATACGAGCCCAGGGTCCATCAATTCTCTGATGCTGGAGGGGAGCTCTAGGTCCAGTTGGGTCTGCATTGACCATAGCACAGGACAGACAGTTGTCCACCCATTGTGCTACTTCGGTACGCATGCTAGGCCACCAACCAACCTCTTTGACCCTCTCCAGAGTCAGATACTTGCCTCGGTGTCCCTGCTCGTGGACAAACTGAATCAGGTCGGCCCTGACTTCCAGTGGCACTACCCAGTGGCGTTCACCGGCTGCATCTACTGCCCAAACTATGCCTTCTTCTTCTCGGATCAGTAGTCTTCCTGTCTGATCTCTTCCTGCGGCTAGGTGGTCAGCTACTTCTGGGTCAGATATCTGCAGTTGGGCTAGGTCTAGTGTTCCTGCGATTCCCTGAGCCTGGCTGCGGGCTTGTGCCCGGGTGGTGACAGGGTAGAGGGGACAATCGGTGGCTGGTTCCGGTAAGGGAGCATTTTCAGTGGCGGCTGCCTTGGCTGCAAGGTCTGCCTGGTCATTCCAATAAGCGGTCTCTGAGTTTGTCTTTTGATGTCCTTTAACATGGGTAACCTGCGTTGGGCCTGTGCGGGACTAAAGGAGCGCGGCTACTTCCTGCCATAGCTGTAGGTGGGCTACGGGTTTCCCATCACTAGCTCTCCACCCCTGATTCTGCCACACCGGGAGCCAGACTGTGGCGGCTTTGGCCGTCCAATCCGAGTCTGTGTAAATGGCAAGTGGGCTTTCTGGGGGCTCAAACTCAAGCACTGCCAGAAGCGCTTGCACCTCAGCCGCTTGGCTGGAATGGGGGCGGGCTGGACCTTTGAGGGTATGGGCGTCGCCCACTCGCACAGCGCCGTAGCCTGTCCGAGGGGAGCCTCCAACGTGAAAGGAGGAGCCGTCGCAGAACCAGCATGTGAAGCCATTCAGTCAGGCTTCCTCTAGTGGGACCCCCCAAGTAACTGGCCAAACAACCTGCGGTGGCGGGTCCAGGGGGCACTCGTGCTCGGTCCCGGTTACTAACAGGCCATAGGGGGCTGGTGGCTCAGTGGTTTCCTTTTTAAACTCTACTCCGCGGTTGACCAGGGCCAGGGTCCACTGTGCTATGCGGGCGTTAGATACCTGTCCGTCCTGTATTTTTCCAGATAGGATGTACTTGAGGGGCGTGTGGGTGGTCTGAACTATTGTGCGTGAGCCTCCTATGATAAATTCCCAATGGGTCAGACTCCAGACTATAGCAAGGCAAGTCTTTTCGCATGGGCTGAACTTGGTTTCTACTGAAGTTAGATTGCGAGAGGCGTAGGCTACTACTCTAGCGGCTCCCGCTTGTTGCTGGGTGAGCGTGGCTCCTATGCTCTTGTCTGACACGGCTAGCTGAATAAAGAATGGCTGGGTAACATCTGGATGGGCTAGGGCCGGGGCTGCGGCCAGGCTGCGCTTCAGTTCGGCTAAGGCTGTCTGTTGATCCGGTCCCCACTCCCAGGGAGTGTTCTTCTTAAGGAGAGCATAAAGGGGGCGAGCCTTGTCTGCAAAGGACTCGATGAAGTCTCGGGAAAAGTTAAAAGTTCCTAGAAGGGCTCTGAGGGAGGGGACATCGGTGGGTGCAGGCAGCTTGGAAATGACCTCCATTTGCTGGGCATCCGGGGTGCGACCCTCGGGTCCCAGGGTCAGACCCAGGTACTTGACGCTGGTCTGAACCAATTGGGCCTTTTCCCTGCTTGCCTTGAACCCAGTCTCGTGGAGGAGTTCCAGGACTTCCCTGGTGATCTGGCGGGCTAATTCTTCCGTAGGGGCGTGGACTAAAATGTCATCCACGTAGCTCAGTACGTGGGGCCTCGAGGAGGGTTGGAGGCGCTCCCACATCTGAACTACATGGGCATGACAAATACTGGGGCTGGAGTGGAATCCCTGGGGTGTCCGCTTGAATGCGTATTGCTGGCCGCGGAAAGTGAACGCAAACTTGTACCAGCAAGACTCATGCAACCGGATGGAGTGGAAAGCGTTGGCCAGGTCTATGACCGAGTAGAACCAGGACCCAGCGGCGATGGCCGTCAGGATCTCGTTGTACTTGGCCACAACCGGGGCAACTGGAGGGGTGGTGGCATTCAGGGCACGGAAGTCGACCGTCATTCTCCAGGTCACTCCATCTGCCTTCAGAACTGGCCACAATGGGGCGTTGCAGATGGACTGCATCGGGAGTATGACGTCCCACTCAAGGAGTCCTTCTATGGTCTTGGCTATCCCTGCCTCGGCTTCGGCTGGGTACTTGTACTGTCTTTGGGGAGGGGGGTCCTTTCCTTCAATCAGGACGCAGGCGCCCTTCACTATCCCACACTCGGCCTTGTCTGTCACCCAAACTTCGGGAAAGTCCTGAACCCAGGGGTCTCCTGTGATGGGGGCGAGAGGCAGGAGGACCTTAAGGGCTGCACATCGATGGACTGCATTGACAAAGTCTGGGCCTCCCGGGATGCGCCACAGGAGCCCGTTCGCTAAGTCAATGGTCAGTCCCTCGGCTCGGAAGAACAGCATACCCAAAAGTCCATCATCTTCTCCCCAGTTTGCGCATGCCGAAATCCTGGTGGCCAGGTTCCCAACGGAGAGGGGGATGTCCTGCCAGACCGGGGATTCTTGCATGCCGCCTCCGAAACCGGCGAGCTGCATGGTAGTAGAGGCTTGAGTTCCCTTTGTAACTAAGGTGGGCCGGAGTATATTAAGTGAAGCTCCGGTATCTATGAGGAGGGTGGCAGGCTTCTTCTTCTCCCCGGGAGTCCCGATCCCTGCCTTCACTGTCGGTCTCCCCCATGTGTCCGGCTTTAGTTTGGCAACTATGCCCACGGAGGGAGACTGGGACTCGGGGCAACCCTATTCTGATCCTGCGCCCTGGTCTGTGAAAGTGGCACTTTCTCTAAAGGGGTTGTTGGGGCTCGGGCGTTCCCGGACCGCAGCTATCGGGGGACTCGAGAAGGGAGGGTCTGGCGGTAAAGGGGGCGCCGACGGGGGTACTGGGGGCTGTTGCTGGTCTTCCCACTCCATGATCGCCTTCATCAGAACGGACGTGGGCTTCCCATCGAATAGCTCCATGTTCGCTCCAATGTTTTTGAGGCGCATCCAAAGTTCCCAACGGACGGTGTCCCTGGACTGGGGCGTGCTGCCGCGGTCCCGGTAGCCCTCGTGGTCGCCCTGTGATGCTCCCCAAGCGTTAGACTGATCTGGAGGTGGGTAGACCTGATGGTTGTACGGGTGCGATGCTCGAGAGTGAGAAGGGGCTAGGGGCGCATCCTGCGATCGGGGCTCGTAGGGTCCCTGCTGGGAGGAGGAACCGTAACTCGGGGTGGGTGCAAAGGAAACTCCCGGGTGGTAGTCCCTTGGCCCTCTCCCCCGGTTAAAACTGCTGCTCCTTCCCCTCAGGATTCCTCCCCTTGTCTCCGAGTACAAGTTGCGTCCCTGCGGTCAGTACTGAGAATGGGGGCCATGGTTGGCATAAGTGACTGCACTTATCGGCTCGCTCTCCTTCCTACGAGAGGCCGGGGACTTCACATGACGGATGGCTCCGGTCTCTCGCAACAGGCCAGCAATGCTCCTGATGCGGGATTCCAGCTCTCCCCATGTAATGCTCCCGGGTTCGACTCCTGCCACGGCCAGGCGAGTGGTGCTGTTGAGACCGTCTATAAGAGCTCTCCTAAACTCTAAGTCATCGAAGTCAGGCATGTCGCTCAAGTCTAAGTCTACCTCGTCTGCTAGTTCGGCTAGGAGCTGCTTTCTGGCTAAATATGCCTCTGGGTCCTCTCCGGGTTTTTGAGATTCTGCTATGTATAAGGCCTTCAAGCTCTTGGTAGGCCAGAGGAAGGCGCACAATTCCTTCATGGCACCATACTGACTGCAAGTGGCTAGTCTCCGGTTAGAAATATATGCGTTAAGAGAGGTGACTATTTCGGGGCTGGCACAATGGCGGGCCAGCTGAGCTACATCGGAGCCACTGGCAGAGGGCTGGGACATGGTCACGTGTGCGAACCATTGTATAGCTGAGTCCCGGTTCAGGGGTCCCATGCGGTCCGCTATGGCTTGGAGCTCATCGGGCCTCCAATTGCGGGTCTCCTTAACTATCCGGTCTGTCTTCCTGCCATCCTCGTCTGTGGAGACAATTTCTTTGGTAGCTATCGGATGGAGGGGCTGTGGAGCTTCCTCGGGCTGAGACGGAGGGGATGACCAGTTGTCGGTACTACCTTCGGGGAGGGCCAAGAGGGCTGCGGGATGCACGGCGGAGATTACGGCTTGCTGCATCCCCAGGTGCTGCTTTAGGGCCTCTAGCTCCCTCTTACAAGCGGAGTGGTCTGCTGCGGCTATCTTTGCAACTTTCTGCTCTGCCATGAACTGGGCAGCATGGGTTAATTTTGCAATCTTCTCCCGTCCTTCAATTACTGCGTGCTCAGCCATATCGGCACGAGCGGTGGCTACTTCAGCCTTGTGCTGAGCGTCCTGGAGGGCAGTGGTTAGTCCCTGCTTCTCCAGCATGAAATTAACGCGTTCTGAACGCCACTCGGCTGCTTTTTCCTCATGTTCCTTCTTTTCTTTCCTTAGCTTTTCTATCTCCTGTTCCTGCTCTTCTTGAGCTGCCTGTAGCTTATTAATTAGGGACACGCTGTCCTGTAGGGCGGTGAAAAGTGCCCAAGCTCCATATCTGTCTTTTTTGCTTGACCTAGGTTTCTCCTTTTCACAAAAGTCTTGGAAGGCGCTTCTAACTATCTGGAGCGGGTCGGGTCCCTTGAAGGAACCGGCTTCCCAAGGGCAATCTCCCTTCTTAACTAGCCACTTCTCCAGGCGGGGCACGGTGGGGGCTGCCCGGTACATTTTACTTTCGTTTAAGGCTGATCTCGGGGGAGGTTAAAGAGTGAATCAGCGACACCAGGGGTGGGGCGATTGAAGCTCCCTATAAGTTTTCCCGTCTAGGGGCCGTTCAGAGGTTATTTCCCTTCGGGTCCTCGGGGATTCTTACACTGGATTCTTAGGGGTTTTTATCAACTTTTCCTCTCTAGGTTCCTTTGGGAGGTTTATCCTTCCCTCCGGTTCTCAAGGATTTTTAAACTGGGTACTACACAGGGGTTTTTACCAGGGGTGATTTCAAAGGGTCCTACTTTTAGTTTTACAAGGGTATTTTTTTTCCTAAGGGTCCTACACTCGGTTCTTCTCCACCGGGGGAGAAGGAAAATTCCTATTCCCGTTTCGAGCTTGCCTACAAGCCACGGGACCAGGAAAAGTTTACTGGCTCAGAAGGTGCTCTCAAGCTCTCTAAGCCCAAGAACCAAAAACGCTCAGTGCTCCCAAGCCTCTGCTCAGAAGCCAAAGCTCAGGGGTCTCCCAAGCCTATGCTCGGAAACCAAAAATTGTCCCCAAGCCTCTGCTCAGGAACTGCTACTAAGGGGGTCTCCCAAGCCTCTGCTCAGGCAACCAGAAATGCTCCCAAGCCTCTGCTCAGAAGCCAAAATGCTCTCAAGCTCTCTGCCCAAGAACTATACTCAAAAGTGTCCCCAGGCCTCGTGCTCAGAGACAAACGGTTAAATTGTCTCCAAGCCAAGACCAAAAGACTGAAAGCGCTCAAGGACTGTCTCTGCAAGTCCCCAAGCAAAAGTGCTCAGGAGTAAATTTACTGTACTCCCAAGCGGAAAAGCGCTCAAGATTTCTAACAACTCCCAAGCAAAAGTGTGCCCAAGAGTCCCACTGACTCCCAAGCGAGGTGCGCCCACGAGTCTGACTTAAAACTCGCAAGCGGAAAAGCGCCCAAGAGTCTAACTTAAAACTCTTAAGCACGGTGCGGCCGGCTGCCGTGGGGCTTCAGGAACCTGGCTTTAGATTCCCAAAGCTAAACTAAATCGAACGGACTAACGATCCCTTCACGTTTCCTCCGGAGCGGGGATTGAAGCCTAAGTGCTGGCAGGAACGGGGTTTGGACGGACTTAGGAGAGACGGGGGAGGGCGGAAGAGAGTTTTATATGTGCTGCTTCAGGATATATATATATAGAGAGCCTACTTCTGGGATCCCACCCACATAGACGCGTTTAGGCGGCCCGGAAAGTGGCCAGGAACTTCACCAGTTCAGAGGTCCTCACCCACAGTACACCGGTTATAACGGCTGGAGGGCCTCGCAGTGCACCACAAAAGGCAAGTAGTCCAAAGCTGGCTGAAGGAGGAAATGGGGAAAAAGCCAACCCACAAGATAGAATTGCTCGCTAGAGCCACACACACTCACACTTTTAATTCCCTGAGCTAAATTGCGCTCTTTACACTGAGGTCTGGAAAATTTTCCTCTAAGTCAGTTCGCTGAAGACACGCGTGTCGACTCACGTGCATTCACACGAACTGGGTTATGCCCGCATTCTCCACCAGTAAACTGTTACCAGAACTGCTCTTTATTATAATGGGGAATTAGCTGTAGCAGTCTGTAACTTAAAATTAAGCGCGGATCATAACCTATGTATACGGAGGTCCCGATCCCAGACACTCTAGTGAAAAAGAGGCAGACTACAAATAAGTTCCAAACACGTGTAT
The DNA here is from genome assembly GCF_028583425.1 of Eublepharis macularius. Taxonomy (NCBI): domain Eukaryota; kingdom Metazoa; phylum Chordata; class Lepidosauria; order Squamata; family Eublepharidae; genus Eublepharis; species Eublepharis macularius. Next base: position 125,936,727 of record NC_072792.1, read on the forward strand.
TTAGTGTGGCGTAAGCCTAAACTTGCACAAGCATACAAGAGAACATACAAGATCTAAGAAATACAGAGTAGGAAATACAGAGACGTTCGCATTAGCTGGTTCCCAACGATGATAGGGGGAATACTCACTTATCCTGGAGCGAAGCAGAGATACAGCAGCGAGGGTGGCCCAATGCCAGCACTGGGACCACAGATGGACAGCAAGGAAGTCTGGATAGGAATGGCCTAAGCACCGAGTGGTCTGGGAGACCAGCTTAAATACCCCAAAACGTACCCTGGGGCTGGTGCTGTACTTGGTGGTTCTCACAGATTAAAACAAAGGTTCTAATGGGCGACTGAATGGCTTAGATGGGCCACTTTAGTAATCAGATTGTGATAAGTGACACCTCAGGAAGAGGGGACAAAAGAGGGAGGGGGAAATCCAAGTGGGCTGAAAGGATGTTCCAGCGGACAGGGCTTGTCCTGATGTCATCAGCTCTGGAATGCGGAGGTTTCTTTGAGATGCATTCTCTAAGTGCTTGGGATGGTCGGCACTTAGTTCTTCTCCGGGGCGGCTCCTAAGATATGCAGAGCGGGGCGAGGGGCTCTCACTGCGGACGTGGTGTGCCCGCTTCGCTGAAATGGCTTCTCAAAGCAGTCTCTTCCTCAGGGTCTTCTGGCTGCCTAGGAACATGGATGCCGGCTGGGCATAGCTGGGGCTGGATAGCAGGCTGCCCGGTAGCGAGGGCAAGCTCGGCGACCGGCTCGCGGGAGGCTCCAGGTGGGAACTGACCAGGGAGCGCCTAGCCAGGCTCGCTGGAGGTTTCCCCGGCAGGCGCCCGGCTGCTAGCAGCGGCTTGGGCCCATATGAGGTAGGCTTCCATGGAGGCAGGGGGAACAATACTTTAAAACACAGTCCAAGGCAAGGAACAGGCACGGTCCGTGGCAGATGGCAATGCAAGCACGGGGCACACTTGTAACACAGTCCAAACACACACTAGGAAGTCCAGATACAGGCCAGGGCAGGGCTGCCCAGAAAAAGAGTCCTTTGTGCAGTTAATCAAACATGGAGTCAGTAAACCACACAGTCTATTGCAGCAGCAAGATAATTAGCAAGCAGGCAGGAAACTGACACGTGTATCAGAACACACACGTGCAAAGCAGTCTTTGGTGCAGCAGTAAAACAGCAACGCAGGAAACTTTAACACAGTTCATAGCAGGCTTTAAAGCAGGGGAGGGGGCCTACTTGGCAACACCGCAAGCTGGTCAAAAATATCTCGTTGCCCTTAAAGGACAGATGCACACTGTCACCCCTGTAAAGGTCGGCATACGTGTCCCTAATCTGTGGATGGGGCAAGTAAATCCCCAGCCCAGCACCCAAAGCCTTAAACATGGCCTTATTGGCCTTGCACCTTGCCCGCTGAACCCCGTCATGGTCCAATGCTTCCTTCCACACGCGACGTGGGAGGATGGTGAACCACATTATCAAAACCCCAGGCCACTGCTCAGCAATGAACTTTAAATCGGCTTGCGCCTGGAGCGTAAGGGCCTTACCCTTGACCCAACCCAAATCGTTACCCCCTAAATGGATAACTAAAAAATGAGGAGGAGCACACCGTCCGTCAAACAGGAGAGGCAACAGGCCCGGCCACCGCAAGCCCCGACGGCCCTGCCACTCAACTTGAGCCCACCGACTGAGGCCAAGCTGTCAGGGCTTGCCGCGACTGCCGCTGGGCGTGGCACTGGGCGGTCTGCACCTGACGTCACAGGGGAGCCAGGGATTCTGCAGGACCCTGCTCTGTGGAAGGAGGGGCGGTATACCTCACCCAGACTCCCTCTCAGTCCACTCGCTGGCCTGCTCAACCTGGCCTGCTTACCCCCTGCATCCTCCTTCATCTCCTCCTTCCAGCACTCTCCTCCAAGCCTCCACCCTTGCATCCTACTGCTCTCACTCCACATCATCACTCCTCACTCACACCCACCACCTCAGAGCTCTTCCTAGCCACCTTATATAGGGCTTCCTTTCCCCGCCCCGCCCTCCTTCTAGGCTCGTGCCATCTCCTGACTTGGCCCAGCTGGGCCTTCCCTCAGGTGTTTCCCTCCTACCACTAATCCCTTCTTGGCTTCCTTGCCTTGCTGGCAGGGTGGGATTGAATGCGAGCCATCCCCAGCTGAGGTCACCTTGGCCTTGCTCATGAGGAGCTGCCCCAGCCGGCTTCGGTGCTGCTGAGCCTGCCTGGCCTTGCTCACGAGGAGCTGCCCCAGCCGGCTTCTGTGCTGCTGAGCCTGCCTGGCCTTGCTCACGAGGAGCTGCCCCAGCCGGCTTATGTGCTGCCGAGCCTGGCTGGCCTTGCTCGTGAGGAGCTGCCCTGGCCAGCTTCTGTGCTGCCTGTTCACTGATGCCGGGCGGGGCTACCCATCTCCTCCCCCAGAATGCCTGTGGCAGCTCCACCTGGAGGGGCTTGGCTCCTAGCACCTCCTGAGCCAGGCTGCTGTCCTCTAGCCAGGGGGTGGCTCTGGGCTGTAGTGGCTGCTTCTCCTCCTTGGAAGGTAAGGGCTCTGTTTGGGTTGTTGCTGTGTCCCTATTCCCCCTGCCTTGGCCCTTTTCCTCTAGCCTGCTTAGCCCCCTCTCTTCCCCCTGGGGGGTGGGACTAGCTGGCTTCTCCCTGCTCCCTCCAGCCTTCTGAGGCTTTGGCCTTTCGCCCCTTCCCCCTGGAGTAGGCAGGTTCTGGCTCTGTTTGCCAGACAGAGCGGTTGTACTGCTGTCTCCTGGCTGCCCCCTGCCGCTGCCTGTCAGCAAGTCCGGGGGCTGGGCTGCTGACCCCGGACACAAGCTGGGACCCTAAAGAAGTCCTCTTGGCCTGGTGGGCGGCCCAAAAAACCATGCTGTGGCCGCAGATGAGGATCTGACACCTCCCACGGTGAACAACAGCACCTGAAGAAAAAAAGGAACAATTAACAATATTCATAAAGGGGACGGCAGAGGACGGACATACCCCCGGTAAGCTGTCGATCGCCACCGCCCCATGCTGCGAATGGCTGCCTCAGGATAGCCCATTGCAGCTGCTGTGGAGGCCGCCCCTATGCGAAACGAGTGGGTACAAAACTTAAACCCCACCAAGCCTAGCTTACGCAAGGCTCTCTCTGTAACAGACCAGAACTGGTACCGGGTAAGAGGGGTCCCATCATTATGGCAAAAGAGAACCCCATTGCCATTGCCCCTCTTCTCCAGATACACGCGCAAACCGCGCACCGGGCACAGCTCAGCATCTGTACACTCGCCCAGCCGCACCACCATCCCTCTCTGGCACTGATCAGTTTTCGACCTCCAGATGCAGAGGGAAACCCCACCCCCAGAAAACTGGACATCCCGCACCAGAAGGGCATGCTCCGACTTGTCAGTACGTGACTGAACCACCAACTCACCAATTCTGAGGGCTCCAAAAAAAGCCGTGAGCACTGCCGCATGAAAAAGTGCAGCCTCATAGCCAGATGAACACACCAAACTCCACGTCCCACCCAAACCCTTAAGGATGGACGGTGAAATAGGCTGTCTAGAATCGGGCCGGGAACCAGCCTCCCTGGGCCACCCTTCCAGCATCTTCCGTACCCTGAAGTCGCCAGTGACCTCCAGAAACCCCCGCGCCTTACTTGCAAAAGCTAGTGCAGCTAGAAGGCCCTTAATGGACTTCACCAACAAGCCACTCAACCTCCTTTCAACACAAAATTGCATAAGATGCTCTGCTGGAATAGGCCAACCTTGGTCTAAGCCAGCTTCCAATCAGAAGCTGGCGAACTGCCGCACGGCCCGATCATATGACCTTCGTGTGCTAGGGGCGATGGCAAGACAGATGGCTCTGTGCGCTTTGACCCTCCAAGGCTCCACAGCCCCGAGGGCATCTGAAAAGGCAGTGCGTCGCCCTCGGGGGCGAGTTGACGAAACCGCTCCATCTGCTGGTGAGACAAAGCATCCACCACTCCATTTTCCACCCCAGGAACATATTTTGCCCTGAACAAAATGTTCAGGCCAAGGCACCGGAGTGTGAAAGGACTGACCAGCCGCATGACCCTGGGCGATCTGGATGAGAGGGAGTTGATAACTTGCACCACTGCCATATTGTCACACCAGAAGTGTACAACATGGTTAGCAAGCTCCTCTCCCCACAGCCAGAGTGCTACCAGGATTGGAAAAAATTCCAAGAATGTCAAGTCTTTGGTAATATCGCCTGAACGCCAAACAGCTGGCCAGGGTTCCGCACACCAGTGACCCCGGAAAAAGACCCCAAAGCCTGTGGACCCAGAAGCATCTGATGCCACACGCAGCTCCGCTTCCAGCAGCAGTTCCTCCCGCCAGAGAGTCACCCCATTATAAGATGAGAGAAACTCCTGCCAAACCTTCAAATCGTCCCTGACCCCTGCGACAGCCTGACCCTATGGTGAGGCAAGCGTAGGCCAACCATGGCGTCGCACAGGCGCCTCAAGAAGGCACGTCCTGGTGCCACAGCCTTACAGGCAAAGTTAAGGTGGCCCACTAGCTGCTGCAGCTCGATAAGCGAGGCCTTCCTTTTGCCCAAAAGCGCCGCCAAGTGTGAACGCAAATCAGCTACTTTGGCCTGTGGCAGGCGGAACGTCTGCCTTACTGTATCTATCTCTATCCTGAGGTAGGTCAAAACCGTGGCAGGGCCCTCTGTTTTCTCGTGGGCCAGGGGGACCCCCAATTCGTCAGCCAAGGCCATGAACCCGGTCAACAGCTGGGAACATTGACCCGACCCCTTGGGCCCACAAAAAATAAAGTCGTCCAGGTAGTGGGCGGAGTCATGGCAGCCCAGCCTCTGACGCAAAGCCCACTCTAGGAAGGACCTAATTTCTCGAAGGCCGAGCAAGAAACAGAGCAACCCATAGGAAGCACTCTGTCCATATAGAAGCGGCCTTCAAACGAGAAACCCAACAACTCAAAGTCCCCCGGGTGAACCGGCAGAAGGCGAAAGGCAGACTTAATGTCGCATTTCGCCATCTCCGCACCCAAGCTGTTGCGCTTCACCATCCTGACTGCCTCATTGAAGGATGTGTATCGAACGGTACACAAGTGCTCCGGGATGGCGTCATTGACAGACCCTCCCCTGGGAAAGGAGAGGTGATGAATCAGGCGATACTCGCCTGCTGCCTTTTGGGGAACAATCCCCAAGGGGGATACCCTAAGATTAGGAACCGGAGGGGCGGGGAAAGGCCCAAGAACTCTCCCCTCCTCGCATTCCCTATCAATCTTACATCGCACAACCTCCTCCATGCCCAACACTGAACGCAAATTTGACGACATGAAGGGGGACCTAGGGCCCTGAAACAGAATACAAAAACCAAACGTGAACCCCTCTAACAGAAACTGAGCAGAAGCGCGATCGGGATACCCCTGCAAGGCCTTAGCGAGCGCCTGCAGATTTATGGGGGTAGGGCCCCTTGTCTGAAGCTGACTGACCTGACCCGCCCCCCGGACATCTACCACCACCCCGCGGTTTGGGGCGGGGACAAGCTGAGAAGGAATGGGAACCCCTGCATTGTGGGCATTCATGTTTAAACCCGCACCCCTTCCTAGAACACACCCCCTGATAAGCAAACTCCCAGCAGAGCAGCCGGGGCTGAACCAACTGCCCCGCGGAGGCGCGGGTACCAGGAGGGGTGACGAGCCGCTGCAATAAATGCCCGCTATCGGCTCTATTGCCTAGGTTGGGCTTGGCCAGGGCCATGAGCTGTAACCACAGCTGCTGATGTATCCAGTCCCAAGGCAACGTGGGGTCAATAGCAGCACACATCCGGAACTCTTTGTCGTACTGCATCCAAGCAGCACCAACGAAGTCCGTATACCCCCTGTATACGATATCAATGTATTGGAACAAGGGGGCTGCCCACTGAGGTTGCGCCCGCACTATGACCCCGGCATAAATCAACATGCCGGGCAACCAATTGGCCCAAGTGCAGTCAACTTTACGCCGCTTAAGCCTTTCCTTGTTGCGTTCATCCATTTCCTCCTTATCCTTCTTTTCCAGCTCACAGAAAAGGAGGGTAAAGATATCGAAAAACTCACCCTGAAGGCCTTCATGAAGGTCTAACGCAGCTCTAAGAGCTGAGCTGTCCAGGCTGCTGTTTTGGAGGCTAGAGGGGCGAGGATTTGCCCGTAGCCAACTGTTCTCAGGCGGAGAACAGGCGTAGAATGCTCAAGAACTTGAGGGCGCGTTGATCTCGGGCGAGGGGGGGTCCTACACAACGGACTCCCTCTTGTCCCTTGAGGTCCCACCCGAAGAGAGGTTTTGCCAAGATCTCTGCAGCAGTCTTGGAGCCAATTCGGTTGGCATAAGACCCTCATACCCAAGCTTCATACAGAGACAAGGGGATTTGAAGTGAATTGAATATTGAAACAGTTATTACAACCCGAGAAAACCACTAAGAAGGTAAAGATTACTATCTCTTGAAACGGGACTGAGTACTTTAAGAAGCAAAGTATTAAAGTGATTTTAAAAACTGCTGCAGGTTGACTGTAACGAGGGGAAACTCCGGCAAGAATTTTTTTTTTAAAGGACTATGTATAATGAAGTTAGCAGAGAAAGTTGATAATTGTTTACATACCTGCGGGAAGAAAGAGATAGTGGACTGTGGGAAAGCCTCATCATCGCGAGAACTGCTGTGTGGGGCAGAGGAACAGGAAGTATGTCAGAACGATAGAGAAGCTGGAGAGAAGTGGCCCTTTCTATGAGACAGGAAGCAGAAGAATGGCATTTTGAAGAAGGGAAAGGTCGTGGCTTCAGCGGAAGAGGAAGTAGGCCATCTTGGATTGAAAGTAGAGCTGAAATAACCATTGAGAAAAGACGCCCGACATTTTGGACTGTGTAAAGGTGTTTTTTAAGAAATAAATTAAATGTGGGACTTTTAAAAGTAAAAGGACACAAAGTTAAGCGCCACGGAGTTAAGGAAAAGAGCAGACTTGTGGGAGCGAGGTAAAGCCAGCCCCACGATGTCGAAAAAGGAGTGGCAAGCAGCAGTTGAAAGTCTAGATAAAAAAGTTTCAGAAGGAAATAAAGAAGTTAAAGATATGATACAGGTGATGGCGAAGGAGTTTAAAGAGACACTTAAGAAGGAATTGGCGGAACTGACGAATGGTATGGAAAAAATACAAAATGAACTGCAAGCCACACAGCAAAGGGTTAATGTAGTAAAAAATGCAATGGACACTTTAGCAGACACGCAACGAACTGAGATGAGGGAGATGAGAGGCAGAATGGTTGTAGCAGAAAGTAAACATATGGAGAAACAACTGAGATTTCGCGGTTTGCTGGAAATTGAGGGAAAATCTGCCCAAGAACAGATTATAGAAGTTTTGGCTGGATACCTGGGGAAAGAGGAAGATGAAATTGCGGCTTTCCTAGATGTAGTATACAGAATAAACTCAAGATTCGCGACCCAGAGGAAATTACCAAGAGATATGATTGTGCAATTCACGACTAGAAATATAAGAGAAATGATTGTGAGTAAACAATTTCAGGATCCATTGGAGGTTGACGGCAAGGCGGTGATTATTATGAAAGAATTGCCCAGATCAGTGCTGTTGGATCGGACAAAAATATAAAGACTTGGTCCAGATCTTGAAGGACATGAAGATAAGATACAGATGGGAAATACCAGAAGGGCTGTCCTTCGAATTTGGAGGAGTTAAAAAGCGCATCAGATCTGAATTGGAGATGGAAAAGTTTATTAGGGACAATGTAAAGGACTTACCAACAACAAGATTATGAGTATGGAGTGTAAAATAATATCTTGGAATGTAAATGGACTTAATTCTCCTAACAAGAGGAAAAATATTTTCCACTGGCTATTAAAACAAAAATGTGACATTGTGTGTTTGCAAGAAACCCATATTAAAAAGCAAGATACAAAATATTTAAAGTGCGCAAAATTGGGAAGTGAATTTGTGGCTGCTTCAAAAAAAAAGAAAAAAGGCATGGTGCTGTATATAAAAGAAGAACTACAGCCTAAATTAGTAGTGAGTGATGCGGAAGCTAGATATTTAGCAGTGGAAATTATGTGGAATTTAAAAAAGCTGTTGGTGATTGGAATATATGCACCTAATGGAGCAAAAGAAAAATTTTTTGAGGACTTGAGTAAACAATTTGATGGACTATCTTATGACCAGATAATGTTAGCTGGAGACTTCAATGGAGTTACTAATTTGGAGGAAGATAAGAAATCTGGAACTGCACAAAAGAAAAGAGGATTACTACCAAAATCCTTTTTTGCACTAAAGGAACAAGAGACTTTAGAAGACGTGTGGAGGAGACAGAATCCCAAATCTAGACAATATACATTTTATTCTGCAAGACATTCTACTTTATCAAGAATTGACATGATCTGGGCCTCCAAAGACTTAGCGTTATGGACTAAAGAGGTGGAAATAATGCCCATGGTAGGCTCAGATCACAACCCAATCATGTGGAGATTTGGGAAAAGAAATAAAAGAAAAGGATGGAGAATAAATGAAGATCTTTTGCAAGAAGAAAACAACATTGAGTTGTTGCGAAGGGAGACCAAATTCTTTATACAACATAATATGAACAGGGAAGTTTCGACTAATAAGGTATGGGACACGTATAAAGCAGTGACCAGAGGCATACTAATGGACTTAAATGCAAGAGCTAGAAAAGAAAAAGAGAAGAGGTTAGAGATTATGGAGAAAATAAAAGCCAAAGAGATACAACTTAAGAAGAGACCAGGGAAAAAGAAGATATATCAGGATATTAAAATCCTACAAGAACAATTGACGGCAGTGAATAATAAAGAATTGGAATGGAACCTCAAGAGAATGAATCAGAGGTCGTTTGAGGGTGCAAATAAACCTGGGAAATATTTGGCGTGGCAATTAAAGAAAAGAAAAGAGAAGAGAACCATAAATAAAATTTGTGAGGAAAATAAGACACATTTGGAACAAGCAGCCATTAGTAGAGCATTTTTCAAATTTTATGCAAAGCTGTATCAAAAAAAGGAAGTGAACAAAGGCTTTATAATGAGCTATTTGGAAAAGATGAAGCTCCCTGCAATTTCTGAAGGTTGGAGAGAAAAATTGAATAGGGAAGTGATGGAAGAGGAAATAAAAGAGGTAATTCAGCTAACAAAATTAGGAAAGGCACCAGGTCCGGATGGACTAACAGCTAAATTTTATAAGGTAATGGCTAATGAACTCGTGCCTTTCCTGAAAGAAGTGATTAATGGAGTTATGCAAGACCAGGAAGTCCCCGATACTTGGAGAGAAGCTAATATAACATTGATTCCTAAGGAGGGACAAGACTTGACCAATGTTAAAAATTACAGACCAATTTCGTTGTTGAACAATGACTATAAAATTTTTGCGAAGATTTTGGCAGAAAGAATAAAAGGATGGATGTCTGAATTTATTGCAGAGGAGCAAGCTGGATTTTTGCCAAATCGACAAATTAAAGACAATTTGAGGACAGTTATAAATGCTATTGAATATTATGACAAGCGTTGTGATAGAGAAGTTGGTTTCTTCTTCGTGGACGCTGAGAAAGCATTTGACAACTTGAACTGGGACTTTATGTTTGCCACTATGGAAAAGCTGCAAATGGGTGAAAAGTTCATACGAGCAGTGAAAGAAATATATAGAGACCAGAGTGCAGCAATTGTGGTGAATGATGAGGTGACTAAAAAACTGACAATAAGTAAAGGTACAAGACAGGCTTGCCCTTTGTCACCATTGTTGTTCATCTTGGTTTTGGAAATATTGATGATTCAAATACGGGAAGACGATGCAATCCGAGGAATAAAAATAAAAGAGTTTTCCTACAAGGTCAGAGCGTTTGCGGATGATATAATGTTAATTGTGGATGATCCAATCGAGAATATGCCAAAGGTGATGGAGAAAATAAAGGAATTTGGAGACTTGGCTGGATTTTTTGTAAATAAGAGAAAATCAAAGATATTATGTAAGAATATGTCCAAACAGAAACAACAAGAACTAATGGAAATAACGGATTGCGAAGTAACAAATAAGGTAAAATATCTGGGTATTGAACTGACTGCGAAAAATATAGACCTATTCAAGAATAATTATGAGAAATTGTGGACACAGATAGAGAGAGATTTGATAAAATGGAATAGGTTAAATTTGTCATGGTTGGGAAGAATTGCAGCAGTAAAAATGAATGTATTGCCAAGAGTGATGTTCTTGGTACAAACAATTCCAATTATCCGAGACTCCAAACAATTTGAAAAATGGCAAAGGAAAATATCGGACTTTGTGTGGGCAGACAAGAAACCTCGTGTGAAGATGAAAGTATTACAGGATGCTAAAGAGAGAGGTGGATTGCAACTGCCCAATCTAAGACTATATTATGAAGCAATATGTTTGGCATGGATAAAAGAATGGATGACACTGAAGAATCGCAAATTGCTGGCTTTGGAGGGACATAAAAAAATATTTGGATGGCATGCGTACTTGTGGTATGACAAAGTAAAAGCAGACTCTATGTTTCTACATCATTATATTCGAAGAAGCCTCTTCACAATTTGGAAGAAGTATAAAAATTACCTACAGAATGGAATTCCTTCTTGGGTGGTTCCGTATGAAGTAATAGATCCGAGAGCTGTTGATAATGAGCAGCAATGCTTAACCTATAAGGAGATAACTCGAGTAGAATCTTCAAAATTGAGAATTAAAACAGAGGAGGAGTTGTCTTCATGTTACAGTTGGTTTCAATATAGACAGATCAGAGATCTTTACAATTCGGATTGTTTGAAAGGAGGAATAAGAACGGAGAACTCAAAACTAGAAGAGGTAATTTTTCAAGAAGGTAAAAAGGAAATCTCAAGGATTTATAAAGTACTTTTAAAATGGTTTACAGAAGATGAGACAGTAAAAGTACAGATGGTGAAGTGGGCTATAAACTTTAATAAAGAAATAACAATGGAGGCGTGGGAATATTTGTGGAAAACGACTCTGAAGACTACGGCTTGTACAAGTATTAAAGAGAATGTCGACAAAATGATTTATCGTTGGTATTTGACACCAAAGAAAATTGCATTAGGAAATATTAACGTCAAATAAATGCTGGAAATGTAAAAAACATGAAGGATCACTATATCATATGTGGTGGACTTGTGAGGTAGCGAAGCAATACTGGGGAGATATAATTGAAGTAATTAATGAGGTTTTGCAAACCCAAATAAATAAGAACCCAGAATTGTTGCTACTGAACTTGGGAATGGAAGGTATTTCAACACAGTATAGAACATTGTTATTTTACATGATTACAGCAGCGAGACTCTTGTATGCGCAGAAGTGGAAAGTACAAGAAATACCAACTATAGAAGATTGGATGTATAAATTGTTGTACATGGCTGAGATGGATAAAATGACCAGAAAACTTAAAGATCTTGATCCAGGACAGTATAATGCAGACTGGGAGAAATTGAAACAATATTTAGAAAAAAAATGGGACGTGAAAGGAGAACTGTGGCAGTTCGAGAATTATTGAAATGTAACAGAAGAAGAGAGAAGTGACTTTACCGAGGGGGGAATTTAATTATAAAAATCTAAGCTATTAATGGAGTTATGATAAAATCAAAAACTATAGAGGACTAAATAATGGATGTTTCACTATGGATATATAAGATTAAGATAGTTAGATATTATTTACAATATATAGTTTAAGTAAAGTGTATGTAAGAGATATTTGAATATAACAATTACCTTATAGATTTAAAAGAAGCCTAGAACAAAAATAGTAAAAGATGGATGAGTAATAGAGTATTAGAGTCTAAGCTAATATTAGAGTTAGGATGATGGTGGAAAGTAAAGAACATAGGTGATTGGAAAGTAAAATGAATACAATGTTATATCTTTTAATATCTTGATTGCTAATATATATTATTATGCCAGTATTATTTTATGTAGGATATGTGGTTTAATTGAGGCATCCAAAGGGAAATTTATATTATAGAGTATTTTTAATAGAGATTAAATAAGCTTAGAGAAAAGAGTATTAAATGTGTGTATAATAGGATATATGAGATATTACGTAGTTAAATAAGATAGACAGGGTTGGAAAACTGTTGGAAGTCAACAAAAAGGGGGTTGGAAGTCAACAAAAAGGGAGGGGGTTAGAAAAAGATCTATAAGGGGGTAATGTATGTTTTGAATAATATTATAATCTAATCCAATAAAAATTTTTGAAAAAAAAACCTCACCCCGAAGGATTTTGTCCCTAGTGGCAGGAGACAAATGGTCCCCCAGTGGCAGGGCCGCATCCCCAAATGGCATGGCCCTGTAAGGCATAACCCCCAGCGGAGGATGACAATAAGGGCCTGGGTAAAAGGAAGGCCAGAAAAATTGTGGCTGCCCAACGTGCTGGCCGGCACTACTTGCACAGGTCAATCCCACCTGTTGACCAGGGGCTGCCATGGAGGAGGGAACACCCAGATGAGGTGTGCACGCCTGCTGTCCTCATGACTGCCACTGACCCGAGCCAGCCAGTGTCAACTGATAGGCCTGGCCAGGCCATGCTGTCAAGCCTGTGGACAAACTACCACCTCCACAGAGCAGCTGCTGGGTCCCCCAACTGACCGGATTGCCAGCAGCGCCAACTGGCCCTCAAGGCCATGTCTGTATGTCATGTGGTGCAGGCAACTTACCCTCCTGTTCAGGATGGTCCACTGCAACCGCGATAGGGGGCAATTCAGCCACATCAGCTCCTTCCCCGTCAGCCTGGGCAGCCGCTCCCGACGTCTCAGGCTCCTCAGGGTGATCCATCTCAACTCCACCAGCAGCACCTGTGGAACCTTCCAAAGCAGACAACCTCGTCAACACCTCCCTTTGAAACGTGGCAGGCAAGACCCTCTTGGATGCCCTGCTACCTCTGTTTCCCCCTGGTTGCCTAGACAGGCCACCCCTAGCCTTCTCTAATGCAGCCAACTTGGCTAAGATCTCAGACCTAGCTGCCTCCATGTCCTCATCCTCAGAGGAAGAGGCGGTCGCAGCCCGCTTGGCAGGGGGGCGCTTAGCAGGCTGCTTACCCTTGCTCACACCTGTACCTTTTTTGGGAGGCATGGTCAAATGGAACCCCTTGCAAACACCCGTCAGAGAGCGCACACTTCCTAGTATCAAAAGACACAATTCAAACCCAGGACCTGCTATGCCCAACCACTCCTCTGCCTCCTCCAACCACCAGCCCAAAATTCCACCCTAATTGGGTTGGGGGTGGTGGGCTGAATAACCGCCCAGAAGTAAAAGCCCCAGCCAATACCCCAGGCCAAGGCCCCAATATGCCCCAACGTAAGGGGGGGCAAACCAGGGAGGGCAGGAAGGCAGCGCTAAATTGTGGACAATACCCTGCACAAACCCTCGAAAGCAGCCCCCCACGGAGAGCTCCTAAAATCCAGGGGCCAAGGAACGGGCGGGAAATTCCCGTGCAACTGCCAGGGCCCAGTAGACGCGGCTAAAAAAGGCTGCGCTGCCGAAAAAATGGCGCCGCCTGAAGCCCACGCCAAAGCCGCAGCAACCCACGCCGCTCAGCCCAGAGCTAGAACGAAATGGGGGTGGAGAGGGGGAGAAAGCCGAAAACGATCCCCGGCTCTAAATCTGCCGCCACAGTGGCCAACAGCCAGCCAAGCTAAGAGGCAGCAGAGCTGCAGACCCAGCCGCTCGGCAGCCGCACAAAACGGCAAGCGCCCGAAAACTGCACGGCCGCAAGCCACACCGCAGCCGCGGCCCTCCTGCGCCGCTCCGACGGCAGCTACCGGAGGCGGTGACCAAACTGTCTGCAGACAAACGGACCCAGGCTGGAAGCCGCCGGAGCACAGATCTGGCCGCTCGCAAGGCCCGACGACGCTCTCCCTCGCCGCAAGTCGGGTCCAGAGCGAGAACTCTGCACCTCGCTCGAGCAAGCCCAGACTGTGCAGAGGGAAGGCGGGGCAGGCACACAAAGAGGACAAAGCCCCACCTACGCAAAGCACCCGGATGCCCAGGAACTTGCCATCTCTCCCTCCGTGCACAAGGGCAAATAGCGGCACCCGGATAAGCGCGGGAGCGCGCTCCGGGAGTGCCGTTTTCCTTAACTCTAGCTGGTCAATTTTCTATTTATTTTTCTACAACAAAAAAAATGTTGCAGGTAGTTAGTTAATTTTCGTACCAACAGGTGAAGCACATTATATTCCATAGCAATGTAGTTTTCAGAGAGTTTTACATCATTGGATTTAGCATTTCCTCTTTTACAAAGGAGAATAAAACCTGCCTTATGTAATGCAAACGTATGACAAATTAAGATAGAAACTTTAATGCTAAACAAGATAGAGGTTTTTCATGTATTATATCAGGACCTGCACTGAGCCAGATTCAGCATGGGATGAAGTCAAATGAGTGGCCCAGAGCAGGTTTTGACATATTAACAGATAACACTGTGTGTAAAGTAATGGATTCAGTTGGTTTGATACCATGCAACTAGTGAGCCTTTTCTAAAATTATAGAGTTCAATACAATAGTCAGTTTTTAGATGAGTCAAGAGTGACTAATTTCTTGGAAAGCTGGGTTCCAGGCCTATGTCTTCCATAGATTTGTTCTGTGAATAAGTCACTACTATTCAGCTTCATCACTCAACTATTAAATTACCTACTTTGCAGGACTGTTATGAGGACAAAACTCTTCCCAGATTAAGGCTTTAGTACTACTTTGACTCATTCTTAGCTCCTACTTAGATCAGTGAGTATTAATCATGTATATCTGGGTGTAGGATTGCAAATTAATCTGCATTTATGACTCCAAAATAAAGTTTTTTAAAAAAATTAAAAGTGCTATACAAACAGTATATCATTATATCTCATGCCCCTCTGAACGTGGATCAAAAATGATACTAATGGAGCCATATACAGAAAGGTTCCCCCTGCAAACTTGGGGGACCCATAGTTTGTTAAAAAAAAATAAAGGTTTAGAAATGAGAGTGAGTTACAATAACCCCCTGAGCAGAGAGGTATTGCCTGCACTTGCACAGAAATTATAAAAGGAAAAAGATCTTATGCCACAGCATCACAAGGTTTCAGCTGCCATTTGCAGCGTGGGAGTTGTATAGTAACCCAAGTAAATATTGCTAGGATGACTGGAGATGAAGGCAGCCACTAATGGCACTAGCACAAGAGATACTGTTGTTCAGCCAACAGGGCCAGCCAACTGTCTGAGGGGAGGGATGGAAGAAAGTAGATGGTGGTAGAAGCTGCTACCAGTCAGAGAGGAAGGTGGGTGGACAAAGCAGGGGCGGTTGGGAGGAGGCCAGCAGTGCTGTTTTCTCCTTCCTTCTCAGCTGTACAATGTTCTGTCTCACCTCTGCCAAGGAGAAAAAATGGACAAGTGGCAGTGGTCAGAAGGGAGTGGAGGAGGCAGCAGTACTGATGCTTGTACAACTGCTTTTTCTTTTTTTCTTTCTTCTCCAACCCTGTCCCTGTGCAGAAGAGAAGGCAGGTAAGAGGCAGCGGCAGTGGCTGAGGGAGGATGGCACCAATGCTTTCTCCCATATTCCTTCCTCACATGCTTCACCCACATGCTGCACAAAGAAGGCTAGTGGTGGCACCCAGGAGGAGGCAGCAGCAGTGGGTTCATACACCCCCCATGGTTTTTTCACAGGTCCCTCCCTACCACTAATCACTGGATTTATTCTGTTTCTGAAGAGTCTTCTGTAGAAAGGGGCCAAGGAGTGCCAGTATCAGGACAACATGCACACATAGGAAGTAGTATTTAACTTTATAGGGTTGTATGCATAATTTGCCAATTCTATTTTTTTTCATCCCCCCTTTTTAGAAAAAACAGCAAACTTTGTCAGTCACAATACATTTGTAATACTTGGTACAAGTTTTCTTTCCTGCAGGTTGAAGCAGACAGGCAATGTCTGCTTCAACCAGAGCCAGAGACCCAGCATGGTGTAATAGCTAGAGTGATAGGTTAGTATCTGGGAAACCCAGGTTCAATTCCCTGCTCTGCCAAGGAAGCTTGATATGTGACCTTACCCTAACCAACCTCACAGAGTTGTTGTGAGGGAAAAAAGGAAGTGAGGAGAATCCTGTAAGCCACTTGGGTCTCCATTGGGAAGAAAGGTGGGATAGAAATGAAGTTAAATAAATAAAACAATGTGTCGTGAGATTAGATCAATGGATATTCCCATGCTTTACTATTACATATATATTGAACAATAAACTTCCCTACAAGATTCAGCCTTAAGTTAGACTGCATAAACAAAAAGAAAACAAACAAAAAATTAATTTGGGGTCTTCTGAGACTTCTGAGAACAACAGAGGATTTTAGCAACTGACTGAAAATGAAAACAGCTAACTCACAGTGTGGCAAACTATAGTGGAGTTGCCATAAAGCAACTTCTGGAAATTGAAACAGGATATGCACCCAATCCTGAGATTTCCTCCTACACCCCATTAAGAGGAAGGTATTATCTCATTCATCAGCATTTACACAAGCTAATTTATAGAAAACCACCCTTTTATTTCTCATCCTGCTTTATATGCCTTCTCAGGAATCTCTCTTTCAAAATCTACTTTCCTTTCTCCCAGTGCACCTAAAGTGGCTTTTTTCTTTACTAAAAGGAGAGATATATCCCTTTCTGATTGATTAATTTGTCCATTTTTTTATTCAGGAGACCTTGTTTGCAAGTATAATTCCCTAAAACAGCTCCTACTTGTGTAGTAGTTAAGGTGCATATCTGGGGGTAAGAGGAAGCAAAAATGGGAGTAGTGTGATGGTGTGCAACATTGTAATGTTACTTACAGTTGTACTCAGAAGTGACAATGTGAAGTTCTAGTAATTCTTCTATGTCTATGGTAAAAATCATAGAGATTTGGGGAATTCTTAGAGTGTTGTGATATCACTTCTGGGTACAAACTGAAGTGATGTCACAACTAGACATGGGCACGAACCAAAAAAAATTAATTAACCTGTGGTTCATGGTTTGGTGCCGCTGACGAACCCGAACAAATGAACCATAATGAACATTTCCCATTACCAAACTGGTTCGCAGTTTGTGGTTCATGGGTGTCAGAATGGCCCCCCTTGCACTTAGAGAGCCCATATTCACAGGGAGTGTTTAGCAGGCTCTCCTCCAGCCAGCACCCAAGTTTGGTCAAGATTGCAATAGGGATCTTGGAGTTATACCCTCTCCAATCCGAGGCCCTCAGGAAACTCCCACTCGAAACAATTAGAGCCACCAGTTGACGTTGGCCCAGTGTACAAGGGGTTGGCTGTCAGAAATGCCTATCAGGGTTTACAGGGATGAGATTGGAGTGCCCATGGCTATAGAACACCCCCTTCCCCTCCCTCCCCCCAGGTGTCTTCTCCCATGTAACCACTTGTAACCACTTTGCAGCTCCATGGTTGGAAGGAAGACCTGCCGATCAAGGTAAGCTGGGCTTCGATTCAGGTTTCCAGGGCAACAGAAGGAGTGCAGACAGAGTTCAGGTATTCCCCCAGCTCTGTTTCCAAGGGAACTGATTGATGGTGCCTGACTGTCTGGCTTCACGAACCGTGAGCGAACACAACGAACTGGCCTTCCAATGAACACTGGTTCATTGGCCATGGACCCTCACGAACCGCTGGATCGCAAACACGATCAGGCGGTTCATGGGTTTTTTTGGTTCGTAATGCGGTTCGTGCTCATGTCTAGTCACAACATGGAGTAACATTGTTTCCCACTCCCTATTTTTGCTCCTACTAGAGTACAGACTGGTGTCAACAGCTGGGAACCAGGGGTTGGAGATTGCCTACCATGGCAGGCAATCTGGTAAGCCTAATGTATGTAAGTATACATAAAGACATTCACACAAAATACAGAGAACTCCTTGGAACTAAGGAACAGGGCTGTAAGAATAGCTTTCTGTAATAATACCACGTTATATGCTCCATAAACTTCAAAATCATGATAAAAATTATGTTATATTTTTGTCTTCAAAGTTTATTCCACCATTGCAGAGAAAAAACCAGAATGTTAATCTCTAAAGAAAGTTATCTCAGAGCCAGACCAAACAAGACATTTTTCATGAGGCGAGTTGGCGTAAGTTTGCCTGGGAAATGTAGGAGATGCCTTTCCCTCTCTGCCGCTGCTCGCTGCCCTCTCTGAACGTGTGTGTGTTTGTGTAGTGGGGCGTGGAGCCCCAAGGACTGGGGTGGGGTGGGATGGAATAATGACAGAAGAAAGCAAAGGGGAAGGGAAAGGAGAAAGCGGGAAGGACCTAGAAAAACAGCTGCACCTCAGGGTGTGCACTTTGAACGAGCTGCTGAAGACACAAATCTTTCTTCCAGGCACAAGCCCCCCCCCCCCCCACCGGACATGAAGGCACCCTGGGAGAGAGCAGCAGCAGCCCACTCAGGAACAGTCTTTGGGGACCCTCATGTCCAGCAGGCTTGTGCCTGGAAGAAGGATTTGCACAGCTGTTTCTTCAGGTCCTTCCCACTTTCTCCTTCCCCTTCCCCTTTGCTTTCTTCTGTCATTATTCCATCCCACCCCCACCCTAGTCCCCCAAAAGAAACATCACTTTTCCTCAGCTCCTTTCCAGTTCGTGAGGCGACAGGCAGGAGATGGGGGGGGATGCTTTGGGGCTCCACCCCCACTCACAAACACACACATGTTCAGAGAGGGCAGCGAGCAGTGGCAGAGAGGGAAAGGCATCTCCTACATTTCCCAGATAAACTTGAGCCAACTTGCCTCATGAAAAATGCCTCATTTGGTCCGGCTCTCATTCCAATAGAGCTTATACCTGAGATTGTACCCATTAACAGTGCCATCCTAAGCACAGTTACACTCAATGTTGAGGTCAATGGGCTTAGATGGATATAATTCTGCTTAGGATAGCACTGTAAATTTCATAATCTCGGTAGTTTTCTGTAGTCTCTTGATGAGGGATGCTAGAGTAAGTTCTTGATGTTTTGCATTAATCTTCTCTGTGGTTTAAAGAAACCCTTAATACATACTTCTTAAACATTTCGATCACTCCAAATGTCTGAGAAATGAATCCTTGAAACTGCCCTTGAAAGATAGCTACCTTGAACAGTTATATATTGTTTGTCCCCAGCTTCTCAGTATAGTTTTCAGACATGTCACCTTGTGAAGGATCCCTGAACTAAACTTTATTTTAAAATACTCTTTTTAAATTAAACTTTGTACTTTTGTGTTCTCCTTCCTTGTCTTCTTTCTTACGGAAAAGCTCTGCAGTCTGTGACACTCACAGAGTGGAATTCTAATTCAGAGATGGTGAATCAGTCTGAACTGATTTAAATTCTGTTGCAATATTGGAGATCAGGGCATGCTTACGTACTCCTCATGCTTTGCACTGCAGTAGGATAACGAATGGCAGAGAAAGCAGCATGGAGAGAAAAGAGAAGTGCTCCCTGATCCATTTTGTTTATCTGCACACAATCATAAGGTCACAGTGCCACTAGATACTAGAAGCTTTTAGAGGAAGGCACAATTTCTCCTCAGTAGATTTCTAAAGGGACTAAGAGGTTAGAAACAGACATGGAAGACAAGGACTTTTGGCCTTTAGCAGATACCAAAGGGCCAGGTCCCCAAAGTCTTTAACGTGATGTTTTACTTCACTTAAGAAGAAAGCCTGTTCATACAGCATACCATCTACCAGGAACATCTACGGTAGCCTGAAAGCCTGACTGAAATGAATTGAAATACTTTTTCATACATTCACTGATTTCAGTAAGCACTGCATACAAGAATATCTGGATTATGGTCTTCAAGTAAGCGGATGTTATGAATTTAAAAAGAAAAATTGTCATTATATTGTTAGGTTGTTCTGGATCCTCAACAACATTTTTGCTTTACGCCAGGTGGGCCATGGCGTATTTCCATTATCAAATAGAAGGGGGTTAAAAAAAGAAATAGAAGGTTTCAAAAAGTTATTTATGGTTTTCCATGTAATCTCAGACACAAGTATGACTGGGAATTGCTAGCATGTAGGAGAAGGTAGGTGGACATAGAGCAAGAAGAAAGATCAGTCACCAAGTTTTCTGGGTGGCCTTAGGTCAATCAGTGGTCTGTACTCTACCACCCCAGTAAGTAAAGTATGAAGACTTTCTCCAATCTACAGAGATTTAAGATAGTGAAAGTTTCCTCAGGCTGGAGGTAAGCTTCAAACTATGCTCAGTGGAGTGGCAGAGACTTGTATTCTATCTCTCAGAATACCATACTCTTAGTGTTGTTGTGAGGACAGAATGAGTTCAGGGAGCCTTGTATGCTGCCCTGTGTCTTTGAAGGAAGAGCAGGACAAAAATGTAGCAAAAATAATCTGCTTGCAACACCTATGTAACATAGCCCTAAAGGGATTGAAATGTTGCTACAAGGAGACTGTCATGATATTAAGTGCTAGGACTTTACAGTGGCATAACTGTTACTGTGCCAGATCCTATACATTTATGAGCTGCTGAAAGAAGTCTGGTTTTTGGGCTCTTGCTAAATTGAACAAGCTGGCAAGCTGAATTGAATAAAGTGGATTGACTGGAATCCCACTGACATATACAAAAGCACCCTGTATATGTTCACACACTGTGAACCCAACTACTTAGTAAACTTGTAGCCTCAATTCTTTTCAAGTTCCTGTTTGCGCAGCTCTGTTCTTTGCAGCAAATATGCATTTCAATCAGGTTCATGCTTTCTTTCCTTAGAGCCACACCAGGATATTTCCCCTAATTCCCCACACACAAGTGATGAGTTGAATATAAGCTTGGGAGTGGGGAGGGGAGTATACTTCACAAACATCATGCAAATAAAATGTCAAGAGCGTCATTTCGCAAACTTCTGTTAACTGAGACAGTTTTAGTAGAATAAACATGATTTTTTCTTCAACTTGAAAAAGCACTAAGAACTAGAGATAGGCACGAACAGCAATATGAACTAAAAAAACCCCATGAACAGCCCAATATGCTGTTCACGAACAAGCTGTTCGTGAGGCCCCATTCTAAATGAACAGGTGGCCGTTGCAAGCCTCATTTGTTGCTGTTCGTTGCTGTTTGTTGCTGTTCATCAAGACAGACAGTCTGGCACCTGCAATCAATTCCCTTGGCAATTTAGGCAAGGATTGTCTGAACTCTGTCTGAACTCCTGCTGTTGCCCTGGAAACCCTAATCTAAGCCCAATTTATCTTGATAGGCAGGTCTTTCTTCCAAGTGTGAACTGGAGCTTCAAATTTGTTACAAGAGGAAAAGACCAGGGGGGAGGGGGGTTCCCAGCTCTGGCTTTCAGGGAGAGACAGCTACTGTTAGAGAGACAGGGTGAGTGCATTGGAGCTTGAATTTTCTTTGTGTGGGGGGGGGGATAGGAATCTACCCCTTCAGGTTCCAGGGCTGCTGCCAGGCTCTAGGTCCAAGCTATTATTTATTATTGGTACATTTCCTGCTACCTGCTCAGGTAGGGTTTCTGGGAGTGGTGTGGTAGGGATCTTGATGGCTGGAGGAGAGCCTGCTGGCCCCCACGAACAACGAACAATGAACATGTTAATGAACAGGATCATGTTAGTCAGTGTTCATTGTCCATTGTTTGTGGATGACATCAAACAACGAACACCACGTTCATTTTTTTTTCTGTTCGTGCTCATGTCTACTAAGAGCTATTCATCTTCAGAGGAGCTCACCATTGTATGTATGAATCCACAACTACATGCACCCCATTGCCCAGGTGGTTTGTAGCTTTGGGCTTGGCTGTCACCAGTATGCTGATGATGCGCAGCTCTATCTGTTGATGGACAGCCAGTTAGATGCTGCCCTGGGCTCCTTGGCTGGGTATCTGGATGCCATGGCAGAATGGTTGTTCCAGAGCTGCCTGAAGTTGAATCCCCTGAAGACAGAGGTTCTGTACCTGGGTTGTGGGATGACAGATGTGGGAATCCGGCTCCCAACCCTTGATGGAGTGCAGTTACAACCTTCATCAATGGTGAAGAGCTTGGGTGTGCTCTTGGATGCCATGCTTTCTATGAAGGTTCAGGTTGTGGCTGTTGCCAGATCTGCATTTTTCATCTTTGGCAGGTCTGGCAATTGGCACCCTATCTCTCATGCCAGGATCTGGCCTTGGTAATCCATGCAATGGTCACCCCAGACTGGACTATTGTAACTCACTGTATGCTGGGCTGCCTTTGGGTTTGACCTGGAAGTTACAACTGGTCCAGAATGCAGTGGCATGCATCCTTACTGGGACGCTGTTTAGGCCACACATCTACCCTGCACTGGCTTGTTTGTTTGTTTATTTATTTATTTGGATTTTTGTCCACTCTCCCCACAAACAGGCTCAGAGTGGAGCATAACGTGATAGTAAATGTAAAAATAAAAACAGTGGTAGCAGTTATAATTATATTAAGACATCATAATACAGTGCACTTAGTGTATTCCCAATATGTAATTGTTCAAGGTAGCAGTTGCAGAGGAAGCATGGAAGTCAGAAAAGGGGCGAAATGTCAAAGGCCTTAGTCAAAGGCCTGGTGGAACATCTCCACCTTGCAGTTCCTATGGAACTGTAAAAGGTCCTGCAGGGCCCGTATTTTCATTGGGAGAGTATTCCACTGGGCCGGGGCCAGGGCAGAAAAGCCCCTGGCCCTAGTTGAAGCCAGCTGAATGTCCCTTGGGCTGGGGACCAGCAGAAGCTGATTATCCAGAAAGTGGCAGCCCTGAGGGTGACTTAATGGGAGAGGCGGTCCCATAGGTATGGAGGTTCCAGTCTGTGGAGGGTTTTAAACACCAGAAAAAATACTTTCAACTGGATCTGGAGACTTAACTGAATAACCAGGGGATTTGGAGACAGAAATATGCTGCTGGGTTTCATTCATATATTGATGCCATCTAATTCCATAGCTATGAATGATTTCTCCTAAAGGCTTTACACAAATGTTGAATAACACAGGGAATATGATTGCGCCCAGTAGGACCCCACAGGACAATATATCAACAATATACCCCACAGGATAACTTCTATCCTGAAGATAGCTGGTCTCCAACAGCAACACTTTGAGTCTGTTCTCTGAGGAATGACTTAAACCAGTCCAAGACACACCACCTGATGCCCACTTCTGCCTCCAAATGTCTCAATAGGATGATGTGGTCTACTGTGTCAAAGGCTGCAGATAGATCCAGGAGGTGCAATAAAGAAGCATTGCCTACATTCAGATGGAGGTTATCTATTAAAGCCACCAGAGCCATCTCCATCCCATGGTGCAGCCTATGGCAACAAATCATGAACATGAACAGCCTTACTTACGTGTCCAACTAGACATAATGCTGGAATTTCCATGAATGGAACTTCCAGTGTCTTTTTGCTTTAAGTAGCTGTGGCATATCACCCCAGTTCAAACTGAAACTAGGACATGAAGCTTTCCCTCGTGCTGCTTTTCCAACAGAAACCACCCTACACCTGAGTACCCATATCAGTACCTCCTACCAGATCTATGGGGCCATTTCATGTTAGGAAAGTGAGCAAGGAGAACTAGCCCCTCTTCCATCTTCTTTTGAAATGGCAAGTGCATGGCCCCCAATTCAGTTTGGGATTGCGGCATGCCACAAAAAGAAAAATAAGATGCTGGTAGCCCCATTCAAAGAACTCCAGACCATTCTTGATTTAGGCATCTTGGTGGCTCATACAGATTTATATATACATAATTTTTTGTTTCTTATGGCACTCTAGTAATTTTCTTAAGGCAAGCAATTTAGGAATTACCAGTCTAGATGCTTGGGTGCTTCTAGGTTTCTCCTAAGAAAAAGCAATGGAAGAAAGGTAAGTGACCTTGGTGTTCCTATTTTACAATCCCATCCCTTCAGTTGAATGTGGTGCTGCACATCATGTGTCAATGCAGCACTATGAAAAACAGGCATACACAACAAAGACTCTTTAATTCCCTCTGAAGTAGATGGTATCAGTCTGTGAGAAAGTAAGTAGTCCATTGGCTAGGTCTAAGATTGTAATTCTTCTGTTCCTAAATTTAAAAATTAATTTATTGGCACTGCCAGCAGGATGCCTATTTGCCTTTTGTCAGGAAAATGTTCATTACTAAAAGTAGCTTTTTAGATGCAAATCTAATTCCCAGAGAATCGCTTTGAATTTCTGTGCTAATGATACTCATGTAAGTTTTTCCCAACTCTTTTCTGCTTGGGCTAATACCCTTCAGCTCCAAAGTTTATCACCAGCCTAATGACAACCTGGAAATCCCAACTCTCTCTCAAAGGGATGATAAATGTTATCTGCCAATCTCTTCCACTGAATAAACTCACTTTGATCTGCATTAATCACATTTGGCAGGAGCTGTTCAAGCCTGCGAGCAGCAATCTTGGCGAACAGCTTGGCATTATTGCTTAATAATGAAGTGGAACAGTATTAAGAAAAACAACCTGAAGGATCCTTCCTTCTCTCATCCTGAAGTCAATGACACAAGCATCCCCATTAAATGAACAGAGCTGAAATAGAAACCAACTTTTTTTTTTTAATTATCATTCTGGTTCATTTTGAAGATTTCCAAAAGAAAAACCTTTGTCACTCATACCATTTCAATTATTTTTTTAAATGATCTTTTTTCCCCACATGGAATCATAGAATGTCCAATATGTTCTTTCAAAATCCATAAATCATTATTAAAATATCTCTGCATTCATGATGACTGTACTAGTGGAGTCAATGGAGTTCAAATCAGTTTGCCTGTTTTAAGTGAACTCATACAAATCCCAAGGAAACTGAAAGTGAATGTAGTCAATTGAGCAGTGCGACTGGAAGGCAAATGCCAAAATGGCTCCTCTCCTCTACTTTTGACTGGTGCGTATCGACTGACGCATATTGAATTTATTTATTAGCAAACAACACAGCATGAAAATATCAGTCGCTTGGGTTTTTATGCTGTAAGGCACGTTGCTTTAGGATAAAAGCAGCCCTTCACATAAGAACCTGGAGCATAATGAACCAAGACTTTCTCATGCACAGGCCCCATTGGAATGAATAGGAGCAGAGCAAGACTATGGAAGAACTCTTGCATAACTCCCTTCATAGGGTTTATGAATAAGAGTTTCTTGGTGGGTTGAACCTAAAATACCTATGCATAAATATTCCTACTCTTCAGCCAGATTATCTCTTTCAATGGCTATTGAACCTACAAAAATAATTCAGTTACCTTCAAATGGTTCTTGAATAAACAATATTCTCTCCTTACATTCATCTCAAACTATGTTGTTATGGTCCACATGGGTTTAATGATGAATTGGTTTTGTACTATACATCCACTCAAGCATCCTCCGCCCATTAATATCAGCATTATTGATACCTGTATGTGTGCTCCATCTCCTATTGTGGGACTGATATTGCCCAACATTTAATCTGTTCTTAAGTTCTTGAAAATCAGATCATATGGAGTCTGCTCCATCACCTTGGCTGTTATGAACTGTGTTCAGCTGCACAAGATAAAACTTCTAACTTGTGATTACTCTTAGAACACAATGAAAATTCATACTCAAGTATTCATACCAAGACATTGTACGATCCTAGTTTACCTTGATAAAAATTTCCTTCAAAGAGTTTACAGGCTGATTTTATGTACATTTACTTAGAAGCTAGCCCCACTGAATCCAGTAATGCTTACTGTTTGCACCCATTTGGAAACAGAACAGAAAACATATAGAGAGATCATATTTTTATTTCTGTACCACATAACAATAGTCTTGCAAGACAGCAAGTTTCAGGCACACGTGGGATGCCAATGATTTGCTAAGTCCAACCTAAAAACAAACTGTTTCCAGTATAAGATGCTATCAAGCAACTATAAAAAGAGAACAGGTATAAAATGAGCAGATATAAGATGGAGGTAGAGCAGGAGAAAAGTGCTGCTGGCTTCCTATGGAAAAAATTGTTGCTGATTTTCTGGGAAATGGCGCAGCGCTGTCGGGCTTGCTGAGCTTCAGCTCAGAAACCCGATCCTCGCATTCTCTTTGAAGCTCAGCTCTTGAGCTTCAAAAATCCCTCCCCCCCGGAAAGGGGGCTAAGCTGGAGCGCGGTGGGGGCATCAGGCCGAGCCGCGGCTCGGCTTGAGACCCCCAGTCTGCTCGTTTGGCGGAGGGTGAAGAGGAAGCCTTGTGGCCCACGAGCTGGGAATCCCGAACTCTGCATAACTTAGCATGACTGAAAATGACAAGCACCATGAATCTGCAACAGCAAACGTTTTAATACGTTCCGAACATATGGGTGAGATCTAATCTTTTTTCTTTTCAACCTAATTGAAGCAGCTACCAACCTAGAGAAGTTTCATCCCCCCCCCTTCTCTTTTTGTGCTTCTCTTTTTACCTTGTTTGAATCATGGGGGGGGGGAGAAGAAACTAATTGCTTAAGATCCAAGGTACCATAAGGACAGACTTTTGCTTATTCTATACTAAGTGACAAATTAAGACTACCCTTAAAATAAGAGAAGAAGAGGTTCAATAAACTTCTATATGGTCACCAATTGATATTTAGTAACATCAACATATGATTTACGTTGCCAATTTTCAGAAAAGTTTTGGGATTGACAGAAAAAGAGAAAGACCTCTGAGCTACTGATCAAGACTCTCTGGATTACAGTGTGATTTTTGCCTGTGTGTTTGTTTGCCTGCGTGTTTGTGTGTTTGTGTGTGTGTGTATGTGTGTGTGTGTGTGTGTGTGTGTGTGTGTGTGTGTGTTTGTTTGTTTGTTTGTTTGTTTGTTTGTTTGTTTGTTTGTTTGTTTCTTTCTTTCTTTCTTTCTTTCTTTCTTTCTTTCTTTCTTTCTTTCTTTCTTTCTTTCTTTCTTTCTTTCCCTTTTGCCTTCTGTGATTTTGGTCCCTGTATTTTTTCTTTCTCCCATTCTAGGATATAAATATATGTTTTTGTGTTTTTTGTTCCTTTTCATCCTTCCCTTTCTTAATGGTGGATTATTTTTTATTGCTGAAGTTTGGCTGGACCTCTACTTGGTTGGATCTTCATTCTTTATTTTTTATTTTTTGTTTCTTTGGGGGGGGGGCTCCCAAAATGGAGTACAAAGTAATTGAATCTGTGTAGTGCCTCTCCCATTTCTTGTAGCTTCAAGAAGAAGAAGAAGATCTCCCAAGACTGTAACTTCTGGGGCATAAATTGGTTCAGCAAGAGAGAATGTTGTGTTTTTTTCTCCTAGAAAGTTATTTAAATATTGTCTGGCTGGGAAGGGAACTGTTTAGGAACATTGTGGTTTATGAAACAAAACTTTTTTTCTATCTTAAGCGGCTAGAAGGATGAAGTGGGGTAAATGAGACCTGACTACTTTTAAGTTACTGAGCTGAGGATAGATAGTAAAAATAATAGTGTGGAGGTAAAGAAAAAGGCCAAAACCCATCCCCTGGAAGCCTCAAATCTGTGACATCAGCTATGGCACAGACATCTATATCCACACAGGCATCAATCCAGACAATACAGGCTAGCATGGCCCAGTTGCTTAACCAAATGAAAACTATGAATGATAGGTTTGAAGAGTTTCATAATGAGATGACAGAAACCAAGAAGGATGCAGCCAAACTAACATCTAAGGTGCGAAAAGTGGAGAAGACTCAACAGAATGAAGATAAGATTGAGAAGGTATCCAAAAGCCAGTTGATGATGGAAACTAAACTGATAACCTTATAGATGGAGAAAGCAGCATTGATGCTGCATTTGCAGAATGTGAAGGAGGAAGAAGGAGAAAATACCTTAAAGGTGGCATCAGGGCTATTGGCAATAGCACTAAATATTCAACCAGAAAAAATGGAAACAGAGATAGACACGGCCCATAGGATCAGTTCATCTCATGCAAAAAAGAACAAAAAAACACGGGAAATCTATGTAAGATTTATCAGACGCAGAATCAGAGATGATATTCTTAAAACAACACTCGAGATTACCTTGAAGTGCCAAGATGAAGATGCGATAGTCCTACGAAATATTCCATGGGAGGTGCGAATGAAGCGAAGGGAATATGGATTTCTGATGGATTTACTACACACAAATGGAATACAATATAGATGGTTGATACCAGAGGGACTACTTTTTAACTTCAATGGACAAAGGTTCAACATCAACTTGATTCCTAAAGCACAAGCGTTTGTTCAAAAGAATTTGATGGTGGACCAGAAATCCAAGGAAGGCAAGGGAGAAGAAGAAAACATAAGCCCACAGTCTGAATCAGAACCAGAAACAGAAGATGGAGCAAGAGGAGGAGTACAGACCAGGAAGCAAACCAGAGAAGAAAATAAACAAGGTAGTAAGAGAGGCAAGAAGTAATGGCCAGTAACTCTCTAAAAATACTCTCAATGAATATTAATGGATTGAATTCCCCTCAAAAAAGAACATTTACATACCTGAAAAAATTCAAAGCAGAGATTATATGCCTTCAAGAAACCCATATCAGAGATAAAGAGGAAAGGCTCCTGAACTGTAAGAACCTGGGACACACTTTCATTGCAGCAGACAAAGTTAAAAAGAGAGGTCTAGTAACATATATACAGGGAAGATTGAACCCAAAATTGATCTATGCCTGTGACCAGGGAAGAATTCTAATGACTGAACTCCAGAAAGGCCAAAGAAAAATCTTGGTAGTGAATATATACGCCCCAAGTGAGCAACAAGAAAAATTATTTCAAAGACTTTCAGAGCAAATATCCAAATTGAAATACAATGACATATGCATTGTGGGAGACTATAATGCAGTAGTGGACAAAAAGCTGGATAGGAAACATGTGAAGAACGGGGAAAAGGGGGGGAAAGTGCTTCCTAAAAAATTCTTTGAAATGGCTGAAGAAATGGCCCTTGTAGATCTATGGCGAACACAAAACTTGAACTCAACTAATTATACTTTCTACTCTGACAGACACAAATCTTGGTCATGAATAGATGTGTTGGGCCCCAACATTGTTAGTGGCGGATACGGAAGAAATAGACATTTTGCCACAAGTGATTGGAGACCACAACCCTCTGTTAATAAAGATAAAAGAGGAAAAAAGACAGTTTAGGTGGAGACTAAATACAAGTTTATTAAAAGATAAAAAAATTAAAGAAACAATTTCCAAAAAAATGGAATGGTATTTCAAACAAAATTTAAATAATGAAACTACCTGGGATGAAAGTAAGGCTTTCTTTAGAGGACTGGCAATTAGATATGCGGCAAGTAAAAAGAAAGAGAGAAATAAAGAATATCAAAATCTGGAAACAAACCTAAAAAAAAGAGGACTATAATTTAAAAAATGCTCCTGAAAACAGTACATCAAAATGAAGATAAAGGGATTCGGTTTCGTTTTCCCGGCCATGTCGGACGCTCCTCTCCACAGGTCCGGGAGGAAGCGGCCGAGCAGCCTGACCGGGTGGCTGACCTGCGAGGGTTAACCCCCAGGACTCCCAGGTAGGGGTCAGGGTCCGGAGCGCTGCGGGAAGAGCCCCCTGAAGTTGATCCCGGGGGTAAATAGCCCGTCTGCTCCTATGGAGGCCGGCAGACTTGCGCAGCACATCGCGTGCTGCCGGGCCATGGAGAACGGCAACAAGCAGATTTAAGGTGAAAGCCTGTAAGTAAGCGGATCCCTTCTGTTACTTTAAGCGTATGCGAAGGATTGGTGAGAGTTGAAGCTTAAGAAGGTTCGGATATCTTCCCCTTCATTGAGTTTTGGAACTTAGTTGGCGGACTCCCCCCCCCCCAAGATGGCGACGAAAAAGCAGAGCCCTGCTGTGGGCAAATCGGTTTCGGCTGCGTTGCAGGGGAAGGGAGAGACTCTTGAAGAGGTGGTTAAATGGTCGGTCGTTGAAGCTATGAAGCCCTTTGTTGATAGGCTAAATGAAATCAGACAAAGGGTTGGTTCAGTTGAAAACGAAGTGAAAACCACTAAAGATGTAGCGCTCGAGGCAGAGAAATCTGCTCGTGAAAATGCAACACTTATGAGAGCTACAAACAAAGAAGTAAAGCTTTTGGAGAATCAATTGATAGGACTACAAGTGGATCGTGCTCAGAAGGTATTGCGTTTACAGAATGTGAAGGAGGAGGAAAGTGAAAATTTAAAGGATCTGGTGTCGGAACTTTTGGCGTCATTCGCAAAGGCAACTAAAGAAGAGTTAAAAAGCGATATTCTGGAAGTCCATCGGACATCTTCAAAATATGCAACGAAGCATCAGCTGCCTCGCGAGATTATTATTGACTTTTCATCTAAGAAGACTTGGGACACCATTTTATATAATTCGACTAACGTGGACTTGGACTTTCTTGGCAACAAGGTTAAGATATTGAAGGACGTTCCATTTCTAGCTCGGAAAAGAAGATTCAAATACAAAAGGTTTGCAGCTCTTCTGAGAAAGCGTGATATAAAATACAAATGGTTATTTCCGGAAGGCATCTGGTTTAGATATAAAGACCAAGCCTACAAGATAATATCGGAAGTACAGCTGAGGGATTTTGTGCTTAATCATCAAGAGTTCGAGCAAGAAGAAGATCCAGAATCTGAAGGGGGGAGTAGGGAGGAGTGAGTGAGTGCAGCTATTGTAGCTGTTCAAAGAGAACTGAGACCGAGACGCGGGGGGGGGGGGGGAAGAAGACCTGATCCTGACTGTAGTTCGTATCTTATAAGATCTACCAATCTAATAGCATATTAGAAAGTTTAACTTTAAATAACTGTATTATGAAGGGAATTCAATACTTGTAGTTGTAGTCTGTGTTCTTATGTTGTTTTTTCCCTCCCCCCTTGTTTCCTTTTTCCTTTTTTTGTTTGTAGTTTTGATGTTAGTAATTAAAAAAAAATTTAAAAAATGAAGATAAAGATACTTCAGCATAAACTTAATTTTATGTTAACGGAGGAGATGGAGAAGAAAATTAAATATGCCAAATGAAATTACTTTGAAAATGCAAACAAGCCTACAAGCTAAGGAAAGAAAATACCAAAACACAAATAATGTCACTGA
Organism: Eublepharis macularius; assembly: GCF_028583425.1. NCBI lineage: Eukaryota > Metazoa > Chordata > Lepidosauria > Squamata > Eublepharidae > Eublepharis > Eublepharis macularius. The sequence goes on from NC_072792.1 coordinate 125,967,666, forward strand.
ATGATGAAAAAGAGAGGAGAAAGTTCGTCAGGAAGAAATAAAGAAGGTGGTTGAATCCTACTATAAGAAGTTCTATGGGAAAATGACTGCCCATCCAGAACAAGATGTCTATTTGAAAAAAATGAAATTAAAGAAATTCAGTGAGGAACAGAGGAAAATTCTAAATGACCCAACCACTATGAACGAAATAATACAGGCCTTTAAAAAGCAAAACAAGGGGAAATCTCCAGGCCCAGATCGTATACCAGATGAATATTATCAATGCTTTGAAGAAACCTTAATTCCTCCCTTTAAGAAGCTGATGGAAGAAATATGGGTTAAAGAATCCATACCAGAAACATGGAAAGAAACTGCAATATCCTTAACACCAAAGGATGGAACAGATTTGAAGGAAATCAAAAACTATAGACCAATCTCCCTGCTGAATGTAGACTATAAAATCTTTGCAACTATATTATCAAGGAGAATGAGGAAACTAATGGACCAGATGATCCACCAAGATCAGGCCAGCTTTTTAACGGGACGACAGACTAGCCATAATATAAGAAAAATATTAAACATTCTGGAGTATTACAAAGCCCATACAGAAAAACAAATGGCTCTGATGTTCCTTGATGCAGAGAAGGCATTTAACAATCTCAATTGGCAATTTATGTTTAAACAACTAGATGAGATGCAGTGTGGAGAAAACTTTCTTAGAATAATATGAGGAATTTATGATAAACAAAGGACTAGAATCTCAATTAATGGCCAACTAACAGAACCAATAGAAATTGAAGAAGGAACAAGACAAGGTTGTCCATTATCTCCTCTCTTGTTTATACTGACACTGGAACCACTTATGGACAAGATCCGAAACTCAGATGAGATCAAAGGAGCCAAAATTAAGAAGCAAGAATACAAAGTACAAGCATTTGCAGATGACTTAGTTTTTATTTTAGAAGACCCTTTAACGTCAATACAGAAGCTCTTGCAGGAAATCAAAGAATATGGAGCTTTGGCAGGATTAAAAATAAATATTAAAAAGACAAAGTTGATTACTAAAAATATTCAAAAACGACAGATGGAAGAATTAACTCAAAAATCACAACTAGTAATTGAAAAGAAGATAAAATATTTAGGAATTTGGATGACTAATAGATGTAGCTCCTTATATGAAGATAATTATGGGATGCTGATAAAAACAATCAAAAAAGAATTGGAAAGATGGAAAGATCTTCAGCTATCATTGATGGGAAGAATAGCAGCGATAAAAATGAATGTTCTTCCAAGAGTCCTATTTCTGTTTCAAAATATTCCATTAGGAATACCCCAAGTATTCTTTAAAGACCTTAACCGGGCTGTACAATCTTTTATCTGGCAGAACAAAACCCCACAAATTAAGCTGAAAGCCCTACAAGATACTAAGGGAAAAGCAGGCTTTGCCCTAACAGATTGGTTCCTATATTATAAGGCTTGTGTGCTGACCTGGCTGAGAGAATGGATTACCTTGGAAAATGAAAGACTTTTAAACTTGGAAAGACATGACCTGTTGATGGGCTGGCACACGTTTCTTTGGTATAAAAAATGGGAAAATCATAAATATTTTAAAAATCACTGGATAAGTAAAGCACTAGTACTGGTCTGGGAAAGAATAAGATCTACTTTTTATGAGAAAATTCCTTTGTGGATTTCCCCAATTGAAGCTTTTACACATCCTTGGTTGAAAAAAGAGGGAAAAACTCCCTCTTACAAGATCTTACTGAAACCAGCTGGGCTATTAAAAAATCCAAAAGAAATGGCAGAGTTAGACATTGAGCTGGGATGGTGGGGCCAGGCACAACTGGAATCTAGATATAAAAAAGACAAAACAGTGGGTTTTTACAAAAAGGATGAAAATATTGATGTGATACTATGTGGTACCAATGTTAAAATGATAAAGAAAATATATGCTATACTTATAGAGGCAAAATTACAGGGGGAGGAGGTAAAAGATATTATGATAAAATGGGCCGAGAATGTGGGACATACAATAGACTTAGAGCAATGGTCACAAATGTGGAAAAGTAATTTAAAGATGACAAAATCTGCCTCATTGAAGGAAAATGTATATAAAATGTTTTATAGGTGGCACCTAACCCCAATTAAGTTAGCTAAATCCCGCTTAAATATGTCAAATAATTGCTGGAAGTGTGAGAAGATACCGGGATCTTATTACCATATGTGGTGGACATGCAAAAAAGCAGTGGAGTTCTGGAAGATGGTACATACAATGTTACAACAGATACTCATGACTCCACTACTTTTGAAACTAGAACTTTTTTTATTAAACCATATATTGGTCCCGGTCAATAAAGAGCAAAAGCATTTGATGTTGAATATAATTACAACAGCAAGGATTGCATATGCGAGACTTTGAAAAATGACAACTATCCCAACACAAGAAAACCTGGTCAAAAAAATACTTGAGACAGCTGAAATGGACAAATTGTCGAGTTTATTGAAAGAATTGGACATTGCAACCTATAATGACGTTTGGGAGCCTTTTTACAAATGGATACAAGGTAAGTTTGGAGAAATTTAATTTTCAACTAAGATGTGGTCCTTTATGGACATTATAGAAGATAAATGGAAAAATTTGCAAATAGAGAGCTGATTAGCAGAATACTAAGACATGTATTAGAGTGAATGGTGCAATGTAATAGATATGCAGTTACTTTTTTTGTTCTTTCTTCTCTTTCTATCCCCCTTCCCTTTACTTTTTATTTCCTATTTTCTATTTAAAAAATAAAAATTATCTATATATAAAAAAAGAAAAAAAATGTCTTAAGAGAAATATTCTTAATACCTGTGACTTACATTTGCATTTTTTAAAAAATAGGTTTTTACATAAGAACATTGGGTATTTCTGAATGTAGTCTCTCTTGAGACTACAGCTCTCTCATCTGAGCAAAAAGCTGTTTTGCATCGTTTATGAAAGACCACTTCAGATAGGCTATTCCATAAAGGGGGGCACCACAGAGAATGCAGCCCTCTCGGCTAGCAGCAATGCTGCTTTGAGCCAGGGGCCGTCCTTTGCTGCCTCACCAGAAGAGTAGTTATAGCATGCTGTCCCAGGCATATGGGGATCTAAGCATGGGCGGAGCCATGGGCATATAAGGGGGCTCTGCCCTGCATTCCCCAGCAGTTGCCTTAGCTCGGCGGAGACATGCAGCAGTGTTCCCTATGAGCGTTGAGGCAGCATGGCAGCAAGACTGGTGGCAAGTGCAGTGGCAAATGCGGCAGCAGGAGATGTGGCAAGAGCAGTGGTGAGCGGGGTAATTGGGCAGCTAGGCAGCTGCACACAGTGACCTCACCCGGTCCTTAAAGACCCATCCAGTGCCCTTGGGGCTGCACAGTGGCGCCTGAGCTTGAAGTGTGGTGTCGCTGGCTGGGGACTGCTGTAGGCTGCGGCCTTATCCCAGACCTCATCAATGGCCTGGGCAGGTATTGGCAGCGGGGGCTTGGGGTTTGGCCACTAACCCCCCTCTTTTCCAGGCATGGGCCCCTTGTGCCAATCATTCACTGCACAGCAGTAGGGATGGGCTTGCCTGTGCATTACCGCAGATGTCCATTTGGCAGCAGGGTGTCCCCCCATCTGAGCTATTATTAAGCCAGCTAGCTGGCTATTGGGTGAGGTGGGTTGTTATCTCCCCCTCCCATTCTTTATCACTGATTGCCATGGGGTGGTAGCCCTCAGGTGGTGGCCTTTTCTGGCTAGGGGTGGTGGGTAGCGTGCTTACAGGATTCACAGTTTCCCCACCACCATCCCCTCCCTACAATACCACTCTCCTATGTGAGTAAAAAAGCCTTTTTGAATAATTCAGTTTTGCATTGTTTGGGGAAAACCAAGAGTGTGGGAGCTCTCCTGACCTCCTCAGGCAGGCTGTTCCATAGGTTGGGGGCCACCACAGAGAAAGCCCATGTACGGGCTGCACTTGATTTTGCCCATGTGCAGGCTCGCACCTGCAAGAGACCCTGTTCGGATGAGGAAAGCTGCTGTGGAGAGAAATAGGGAGGGAGGCAGTCCTGTAGGTATGTTGGGCCAAGGCCATAAAGAGCTTTGTATGTAATAACCAGTACCTTGAATTGAGCCCGGTAGCCAATGGAGCGACTGCAGGATGAGAGTGATGTTCATGCTTCTGCTTGCACCTGCTAACAGTTGAGCTGCAGCATTTTGCACCAATTGGAGCCTCCTAGTTACATATTTAAAGGAGCAGATAATATGTAAGGCAATATAATGAAGTCTATGGTCCCTAACTCATTAGCGAAGCATCTGAGACCACATCCCTACAATACAGCTCTCTCATTTGAGTAAAAAGACATTTTAAACAGTTCAGTTTTGCATCGTTTATGAAAAGCCAGGAGAGTGGGGAATCTTCTGACTTCCTCAGGCAGGTAATTCCACAGGATAGGGGCCACCACAGAGAAAACCCGTGTACGGGCTGCTGCTGACTTGTGGTGAGGCCATGAGTGACTTCCAAATTAGAAAGATGCTGGAGGGTTGGGCCTGGGAGGCTGGGTTTCATCAGGATGACAGGCAACCCATTTCCCCTGCTGTCCTATGGGGTCTAAGCTTTGTTTGGAGCAATATTTGTAGCTCTGGATTCCATGCAGCCTCACTGACAGCTTTTTTTGGTGCCCTTATCACCTAAGTGAGCTAGTGGTTCTATCGCTTAAGGATGAGTCCGGGAGAGCTCTGTTGGCCCAGGATATTAAGTTCTCAGGGGACAAAGTCACCCTTAGGGTGTGACATTCCAAAACCGATCAGAAAAGAAGGGGATCGATTATTGAACTGGTGACTAGAGGTGGGCACGATAAAAAAAAAAATACTGATCAAGCTGTTTGTGGATCCAGGCCGCCGCCGAACCCAGGTCACCGATTCTAACCGATCAAGACCCGTTTCTGATCTGGAATCGGGAGTCGAGGAGGCCAAAGCGGGAGGGCGCCCCGTGGTTTCCAGCGATATAGGAATGGTGGTTGGTGGTAGCAGCTGCCAGGCCTGGCGGGCACAGGGAGGCAGGGGATGTTCACACACACACACACACACACTTAGAGCAGAGGGGGGGAGTTTTTAACCTGGCAACAAGCCGCCTCCCCTCAGGGAGGGGACATTCACACCAGGGCCGGATCTATGGTTGCCAGCACCCAGGGCAACTGTAGGCAGGCTCTTGTGCGCGTGCACTAATGGGTCGCCCCCCCCCACCCACACAGCAAGCCGGCTGTGCCGGTGAGCTGCGGAGCTGGCGTCAGTGCGAGTGGCTTGGAGGCTGCCTGTGCTGTTAACCTGCCCCACAAGACAAGGGGCGGCTGGCTTGCCCGCGCGCCCCGTATCCTGGGGATAGGCAAACGGCGCAGGCGGCCTCCCAGCCTCCCGCGCTGCCTTTTGCCTTTCCCCAGGACAAGAGGTGGCTGGTTTGCCCACTCGCCCCTTGTCCTGGACAGGGCTGGATTGACGTGGGGACAGGGGGGTAGTCTGCCCCCAGCGCTGCCAAAGAGGGGGTGCCGGGTGCAGTTGCCAGCCCCAGGAGCGTACCTGGGGAAAGTTGAATGGTGTGGGCGGCCTCCCAGCCACCCACGCTGCCTTTTGCCTTTCCTGCAGGACAAAGGGTGGCCGGCTTGCGGGGAAAAGCAAAAGGCAGCGCAGGTGGCTGGGAGGCCGCCTGTGCCGTTTGTCTATCCCCAGGACAAGGGGCGCACGGGCAAGCCAGCCGCCCCTTGTCCTGGGGAAAGGCAAAAGGCAGCGCAGGAGGCTGGGAGGCCGCCTGCGCTGTTCGCCTTTCCCCAGGACAAGGGGCACACAGGAAAGCCAGCCGCCCCTTGTCTTGCGGGGCAGGTGAATGGTGCAGGCAGCCTCCAAGCCACTTGCGCTGCCGCCAGCTCCGTAGCGCACTGGGACAGCCGGCTTGCTGTGTGGGCGGGGGGGGGGGGCGACCCAGGAGCACGCGCGTGCAAGAGCCTGACTACGGTTGCCCTAGGTGGTGATAACCGTAGATCCGGCCCTGGTCCTGGGGAAAGACGAACGGCGCGGGCGGTCTCCCAGCCACCCGCGCTGCCTTTTGCCTTTCCCCAGAACAAGGGGTGGCTAGCTTGCCCATGCACCCCTTGTCTTGGGGAAAGATGAATGGTGCAGGCAGCCCTCCCAGCCACCTGTGCTGCCTTTTGCAGAGAGTGACAGACAGAAAAACACCCATTCCTCCTACAAAGCCCCGTTTTTTAAAAAAGCAAAACACTTTTGTGCCCATGGCTTCAGAACACCCCCTTCCCCCTCCTTCCCCTGGGTTGCTGCTCCGTGGTTGGAAGGAAGTCTGCTAATCAAGGAAAGCTGGGCTTCCATTCGGTTTTCCAGAGTGACAGAAGGAGGGCAAACACAGCTCAGGCATTCCCCTGGCTCCGTTGCTAGGGGAATAGATTATTGGCGCCTGAGAGCAGAACTACAAGTGACAAAAGGCACAGATTGGACACTTGTCAGCTTCCCTCAAGTTTTCATGGGAAATGTAGGCAGCTTGGCAGAATGTTGGACAAGTGACAGTTGAAAAGTCCATTGGACATCAGTCAGAGAGCCAAGCTTCAAGACTAGGATGCCTACATTTCCCATCAAAACTTGAGGGAAGCTGACAAGTGTCCAACCTGTGCCTTTTGTCACTCGTAGTTCCGCTCTGAGTGTCTGGCTCTCCGATTAGTTCACAATGTCCCCCCCCAATCAAGCCCCCCCCCCCAAAAAGCTGGATCGGTTGCCATGGACAGAACCAATTAGCTGAGTCCCAATGGCGCAAACGCCATTATCAGGGGGTTTTCACATTGTGATTCCGATCGTGCCCATCTCTACTGGTGACTTGTGGGGATAAGGAAATATGCCCTGTAGCCACATTGAGGCAGTATGTGGCAGCCTGGGGTGATGAAGAAGGGGTGTTTTTTCACCACAATGATGGAAAACCCCTCAAGAAATACCAGTTCTGGACAGTGATGGAATGGGCGCTATCCAGATTAGGGCTGTTGGGTATTAAATTTGGCACCCACTCATTCAAGATTGGGGCAGCTTCTACCACAGCTGCTATGGGTTATCGTGGGCCAGCCATTCAGAGAGTGGGCAGGTGGCAGTCCTTCACTTACCAAACTTACGAGTGCCCCCTGAAGTTATCTTGATTTTTGTGTGTGTAGGAGCTGTGTTCTGCCATGAGAGGCTGAGGATCCTCATCTGTTGGCACAGCATGGTGTTCTGGGTGGCCCACCAGGCCAAAAGGACACCAGTTGTGTCCCAGCTTGGCTTAAGCAAGCAGGCTACCATGGAATGACAGTGACATCAGGACTTTAGATGGCTAGGCCTGTTGCCATTGTTGTTTGAAGGGAGGACTTGTCCTCCACCACATGTGCTAGTCATCAACCTAGGTGGTAATGACCTTGGCCTGATGCAAGGCAAAGCTCTCTTTGTTCAAGTACAGGCAGATCTGTGTTTTATCAGTCAACGATGGCCTGGAGTACTGATTGTGTGGTCTGCAATGCTTCCATGTTGCATGGAAATAGAGCTTGGGATCTGAAAGGTATTGAGAGGGCTAGACATAAGGCCAACAGTGCTCTATTTAGAGCAATGGAGGGTGGTTTAGGTATTTATCTTCCCCATCCACAAATTCAGACTGAATTTGCTGACCTCTACCAAGGGGATGGGGTTCAGCTATCAGTGAAGGGCAACAGAATTTTTCTTGATGATAGACCACCTGTGGGGCACTCGGGCATAAGCAGAGGCTTGGCCCTGATGATGGCAGGATGGTTTGGGGAGAAATCAGTGGGCCGGTGAGCACCCTTGTCAACTCCACATTTGAGAGGGAATTGGGGTCTGTCAGGATTGCTGGTATTGTTTGATGGCTGCCAGCTGAGAGGTCAAACTACAGCATGGAAATTACTGTACAAGTACAGCCCCTCATGTTTGACGGTAGGGGGTTATTATGCTTGGTGGAAGTTCCATATGCCTGGTTGGCTGGGTGCCAGCCATACCTTGGATGGCTCACACCCAGGGCAGAGGGGCTTGCCCAGACAGGTCAGGTGGAGGTCTAGGGGTGATCCCAGGGCCTGACCAGTACTGCTATTATGTTTAATGTTATGTTATGCTGTATTATGTTTAATGTTATGTTGTTGCCAAATAAATGGCCCTTAGTACCCAACACTTGCATCTGCCTTTTCAATACATCTGGAGTGGGGGGGGCAATGCCCATGTACAGGCAGCTGTTGATTTTGCCTATGTGAAGGGTGATACCTGCAGAAGGCCTTGTTCAGGTGAGCAAAGTTGCCATGGTGGAATATAGGGAGAGAGGAGGTCCTGTAGATAAGACGGGCTGAGGCTGTGGGGAGCTTTGTAGGTGATAGCCAATAACTTGAATTGGGCTTAGTGACTGATAGGAAGCCAATGGAGTGACTGTAGAATGGGAGTAATATCCATGGTTCTCATAGCTCCTGATAATAGCCGAGCTGCAGCATTCTGCACCAACTGGAGTATTCAATTTAGAGAGGAAACCAATATACAATGCATTGCAGTAGTCAAATCTTGATGTTACCATGGCATGGATTCAAAGGACCACATCGCTGTGTTGAGGTAGGGGGCCATCTTCCAGGCTAGGCTGAGTTTGTGGGAAGCATTTTTTGCAGCCGCTTTAATTTGCTTTATTAGCAGTAGCACTGGATCCAGTATAACCCTTAGGCTCTTGACTGAGTCTGCAAGGGTCAGACAAACTCCATCGAAACTGGAGAGCACAATGTCCTTCAAGATCTCTGCCTTCCCAACCAGCATCACTTCCCTCTTGTCTTGGTTCAGTTTCAATTTGTTTGTTTTCGGTTATTTGACCACAGCCATCAGGCAGCAACCTAAGATCTCTACTGCATGGATAGAGAGATATAGAGCTGGGTGTCATCTGCCTATTGATGGCATCCAATTCCATAGCTACAAATGACAGGCAATGAGGGCAGACATACATGATGAAGCAAGGACATTACAAGTTTATAGCAAAAAGAAGATAAGAGCAAGGATTTGGTGCCAGTTCCAGATGGGAAAATAGAGAATGAATTAAATCCTGCTCAGCCCTCAGACATGACATCAGCTAAGCAAAAGAGGTGCTCCAAGCTCTTCACATCTCCCTTGAAATTGTATGTTCAGGTTCTGGAGGTTGAAGCTAATCCTATGCAGCTTTCCTGGGATGTAAACTCCATGGACTATCCATAATACCTGACCCCAGGTGAACCCATTTATGATGGGAAGTTTTTATAGCCAATAGCTGCTACAATTTGGCTGCTGAAGGCAAACATTTGAGAATCAATGTATTGTCGAAGGCTTTCACGGCCAGAGAACGATGGTTGTTGGGGGTTTTCCGGGCTGTATTGCCGTGGTCTTGGCATTGTAGTTCCTGACGTTTCGCCAGCAGCTGTGGCTGGCATCTTCAGAGGTGTAGCACCAAAAGACACAGAGGTGCTACACCTCTGAAGATGCCAGCCACAGCTGCTGGCGAAACGTCAGGAACTACAATGCCAAGACCACGGCAATACAGCCCGGAAAACCCCCAACAACCATTTGAGAATCAGTTATTACTAGGGGAACCCCCCCCCCCACACACACACATGTATTCCATGGTGTATTGTCCAATTTAAATTACTTCTGAGCCACGGAACTGCAAAAGACACATGAATTGGTAAGGGGAAGCAAATAATCTCTCATTATAATTATTTCAACTCCTTCGTTCTCATGTTGCAAGTTCAGTTAAACAAAAATATTAGAATGCAGGAAACTATTGACTGTTTTGTGTTGCAATGCTGCTAACCCACATCCAAAAGTTCTAAAATCCCTTTCTATATTTAGACCATGCAGGAGTTAAGGAATAATTATTTTGGGGAATTGAAGTTTGTCTGTGAACAGGTCCTTTCCATTTTCAAAGTATTCTACTGTTATTCATTCCTGACAGATATGAATTCTGTTTTATTTTTATTCTCCTTTGATGTTTCCATATTTTTTCCTCTGAAATGTGGGGAATGTCAAAATTCAGTAGACAGATTGATTCCCTACATCAAGAACTTCATGGGATAACTTGCAGTCTTTCAGCTAACACAAAGTATGATACTGAGTACTAACTCTGACGTGATAAAAAGGAGAGTCTGAGATAGCAAGGTAAGAGACAGACTTTCAGATATTGTGCTGGTACAGCTTACATTCACCTGTTGCCCTATTCACACAATATGGCAATTGTACATATCACACTCCCCAAACACATGGCTGGTGGGCTTCTTTTTCTTGAACAGAATACCAGCATGACATATGCAGTGGGCTATCATCAAACTAGATATGATACACAGATCCATGATTAGGATTTCTCACTTTTTCTTTCTTCTTTTTTTCCCTTTCTTTTTCAAATGTGAGGCAATGGGGGAGAAACTAAAGGACCCAATTGGGAATCCAGTCACTCTTAATTCTTGCTGTGCTTGGTAAGGCATTACTGAAGTACCCCTGAACTTCTCGTGGTTTTTCTCAGGGGATGAGTATGGCCAGAAGCCCTCAAGATGTCATGGAAGTGGAAGATATAGTAAAGAGTGGTCCGTTCAGGAAGAATGTTCTCACAGGGCTCCACAGATATCTCACTCTGTAATGCTGGCAAAATGTATGGTCTTCTGCCAGAGTTACAAATTACTAACTTTTAAAGATTCTCTTCAGTTAACAGACTTCCATGGATGAGTAACAAACACTGCAATCCTATGCAGAATCACTCCAGTCTAAAACAACTGCCCTTAGACTGGAGTAACTCTACATAAGACTGCACTATAAATTACACAATACTTCATTCTTATTGTTTAGTGGTAATACATTATACCGTAACAGATGATAGCCTTGTTTCTGAATTCTGATGTCAGCTATGATGGACATGGTTTTTATGGAATGATGTACCCTAATGAGAAGTCTATATCAATTTATTATGATGCCTTTTCCTTAATCAAAAGATACTGTATGCCCTGAGATAATTCAATCAGGTATAATTTTAAAAGTTAGAAGATAAAAAATATATGGCACAATTAATCAAATGCTAAAATAGTAACTCAGTCCAAAACTCTCTTCTCCCAGTGATAACTTACTCTATTATAAAATATCTCTCACTGTCCTAACAATCCTAATTTGCCTTTGGCATTCATTTACAATTACTTACAAAATTCACCTGGAAGGAGATCCTCTGACCTTCATTTTCTGTTCATATACATGTTATGGTAAGCGAGTGCTAGCACAATGACAAACCTTTTTGATTATCATTCATAATGCATTAATTCAAGCTCCTTTTTCATATCTAAGAAGCTGTCAGTTTAATGTAACATCAAAAATAATGTGTTTTCTCAGAAATCACTAGACAATATTGCCCAGAGCGTGTACTTTGCTTTTGAGCTAAAAATGTAAATAGCATCATGTAAACAGTTTTCAAAAGTGCTCTGCTCCTTTACTAGAATGAATTTTATAGTCTTCAGGCTCACTTTTGATAAAACTTGAAAACTGATTCAAAATAATTTGTCAATGTATAATTTTGTTAATGAAGCCCAAATAATTTGCAAGACTTAAACCCTTTACAGTTTCTAAAATTATTCAGACATAATCTTAAAATTATATGTTTAATCTGTCATAAACTATCCCTTTATACCATAACCAGTAAATTATATTTGCATCCCATGGAAAAGATTTGTGCTTTTTCTAAGTGAAATAGAAATACACGTACAAGATAGTGGGGTGATTCCTACCCATACCCTACTAATCCACTGAATAAAGTTTGTTTATTTTAAAATATCTATATCTCCATCTTTTCTTCTAGATGTAGTTTGAAGCCTTTCTCTGCCTAAGGAGACTTCTTCCAGCTTACACAGCTGTTCTGTTGGAGGACAAGCCGCTTGACTTGGAGGAAGGCTCCTTTGGAGAATGGTTGGATCCACACTAATATATAGAAATGAGAAAAAATCAGGAACTGAATAATATTATTATAAAGTTTCAAGTTTTTAAAAGAATACAGCCCTTACCCAGCTGGCAGCCAAGGCTTGAGGCCAGGGGCCACATTTGCCGCCGTGGAGGATGAGCAGCAGCGTTCCCCCGCCTCGTAGGGTCACATGGTTGGGGTGGGGCTAGGTGCCTTAAGACACTGCCTAGCCCCTGTAATGGCACTTGCTGCCTTGTGCTCGGATGGAGTGGAGCATTTCGCTTGCTCCTGAGCTCTTTGGGGCTGAGGAACAGCTGAGAGGCAGCAAGCGTCAGGTAGTGTGGAACAGAGCGAAGTCGAGTAGCAGCTCTGTCTCCATTTGCTGCAGCATGGAGGCTGTGTTCAGCAGCACTGTGGGAGTGGTGCTGTCTGGTCACGCAGCTCCGTTTCTGCGGCGGGGTGCCTGCTCCCAGTTTTTTCTGCTGGGTTTGCCAGTTTAGTCAAGCAGCTCCTGCCTCCCCGTTGCTGGCTGTGAGTTGTTTAACTGGCTTTGTTGCTCCCCATGGGGGGTGGGGCTGGAAGGGCTTAGGCTTTACCTTCCCAGGCACGTGTCCTTCCACTTATCACCACCCGCCACCCCCCCCCCGTTTTTCTCTGTAATTAGGCCTTAGTGAGGGAATATTAAGGGGGATGTTTGGTGGGCTTACTTTGCAGGATTGCCTGGGTGCAGGCAGCCTTCCTGTGTGGTGGGCTCACTTTGCAGGCTTGCCTGAGTGCAGGCAGCCTTCCCTCCTCTTACTTGCAGCTTTGGGTAGGGGGCTAATTATTGATTAATTCTACTGTTGCCCCTAATACTTGTTCCAGGGTTTGCCCTATAGGGGGCTATAGGTTCAGATTCAAAGTGGCTCATAAGGAAGGGGCAGCCATTATATAGATTGTGGCTGCCTCATTGTAGGCATTGGTGGTGGCCATTTTAGTGGGACTCCGTGTTCCAGGTAAAGGTTGGCAATAATTCTTAATTCATTCAGGAAGTTTGGCGGCCATTTCGGACTGCCTTGCCATTTTGCATATTGGCATATAAGCCTTTGGGGGCACCTACACTGCTTATTGGGTGGCATTGTTAATAATAATAATAATAATAATAATAATAATAATAATAATAATAATAATAATAATAATAATAATAATATATTGTTGTTGTTGAAGGCTTTCACGGCCGGAGAACGATGGTTGTTTTGGATTTTCTGGCCTGTATTGCCGTGGTCTTGGCATTGTAGTTCTTGATGTTTCGCCAGCAGCTGTGACTGGGATCTTCAGAGGTGTAGCACCGAAAGAAAGGGATCTCTCAATGTCAAACTGGGGAGGAGATGTTTGCAAGTAATTTATATCTACTCAGAAAGGTGGGTTGGGTTGTGTCATCCTGTAAGGGTTTCTCAGGGTGTGGAATGCTAATGGAGTGCTAATGCTTCACTGAATCCCGAGGAGGTTCTTTTGCATATCAAGCACTAATCCATATGCAAAAGAACCGCCTCAGGATACAGTGAAGCATTAGCACTCCATTAGCACTCCACAGTTTGACACTGAGAGATCCCTTTCTTTCGGTGCTACACCTCTGAAGATGCCAGTCACAGCTGCTGGCGAAACATCAGGATCTACAATGCCAAGACCACGGCAATACAACCCGGAAAATCAACAACAACAACAACAACAACAACAACAACAACAACAACAACAACAACAACAACAACAACAACAACAAATAATAATAATAATAATAATAATAATAATAATAATAATAATAATAATAATAATAATAATAATAATGAGATTATATACACTGCCATGACACCAAAAAGGCTCTGGCCCTTCCAAGGGGAAACAACCAGCCAAGAAGCCGTCACCTAAGAGGCCTCCCCCCACTTTGTCATCTTCAGACGAGGATGAAATCTCTAGTCACCAGGCCGTCTTGAGCCGCATAGCCCAGGGTGGGAAGAAGACTGGAGGGACAAAGCACAGTAGGCCTGCCAGACTGACATCGGCAGCGGCTTATCAGGGTGAGATTCTTAACAGACTGTCTGCCCTTGAGGGGCCTTCTAATTCAGCAGGCACCAAAGCAGCTGAGAACCAAAACAAAGAGGGCACGGGGGGCGGCCTTGAGCATTCAGGAGTTGATCCAGGCTGGATGGTGGATATCAAACCTGTGGCGGTGGTTGTGGAACCAGTGGTGGATGTTAAGTCTTCTCTTATGCAGCAGGGTGGTGGATGGCTATGGGGACCCTGGAGTAAGGTCTCTGCTCCAGCGTCCTCATCTCTGATGCACTTGTCAGGCCTTCAGCAAAGCTCCATGCAAAGTCAAACCACTTATGGGGCGGTGCCAGCATGTAATAATCAGTTATGGGGTGGTCAGTATGCTACTGCTGACCTGGGTGCACTGGCGCAGATGGGCACAGCTAGTTGGCACGGTTTTGATGGTCAGTCACTGCCTGGCCCATTCTCTGCTTGCCCCAGTTATGCTCTCCCTTGGAGCTCCTCTTTTGCAATGACTCCTTATGGCTTGGTTCCATATCAGGACCTTCCACTTGGGGACACAGCCCTATCGTTGGGTGATCATCTTACTCAAGCTACTAGGGACAAGATTTTGACAAGAGAGATTGTCAACGTCTTCTCCCTTCTCTACAGGGAACTGGAGAAGAAAGACAAAGAGGACCTTGATGATAGGGACAAGGAGCTGATAGGGCTGAAAAGCACCGGGTCAATTGTACCTGGGCCAATTGGCTCCCTGGGTTATTGATTTATGCAGGAGTAATTGTTAGGGCACAGCCATGGAGGGCTGCATCTCTTTTCCAGTACCTTGATATAATATACAAAGGGTACACAGGTTTCGTAGGTGCTGCATGGATGCAGTACGATGAAGAATTCCTTATGAGGGTGGCCATGAACCCTGCTTTGCTGTGGGATAAGATTCTCCAGCAGCTTTGGCTGCAGGTGATGGCCCCTGCAAAGACTAATCTTACAGACCGCTCTGACAGTGGCCATTTAGTCCAGCAGTCCTCTTCTACTCCCAGTACCCGCAGGTTCATGGGTCAGCCAGTTCAAGCTCGGCTGTTGTGCTGGGACTTCGCATATCAGGGAACATGTGCAAGGAAACCATGCAGGCCAAGCATGAATGCCCAATGTGTGGGGGCTCCCACTCCTTTAACTTCTACCCTAGGTGCTACAAAGGAGGCTAGGGAAAACGGGAGGGTGGGGCCAGAGGTAGCTCCCAGCAGCAAGCTGGTAAAGTGTCCCAGCCTAATAAAGCTGAAGGAACTTAAGTGCCTCTTGGATAGTTGCCCTAAGCAGGAAGACACTTTGTTTTTGTTCAATGGGTTTCGGTTTGGTTTTAGGATCCCTTTCCAAGGTGCCAGGACCCCTTTCATGGCAGCCAATCTTCCATCTGTGGCTGGTATGGAAGGGATTGTTAGGGAAAAGATTACCAAGGAGTGTGCCAAGGGTTGGGCGTTGGACCCCTTTGCGGCCCCACCAGTCTCGCATTTGCGGGTCTCCCCCTTGGGTGTGGTGCCAAAAAAGGCAGTGGGCGAGTTCTGGCTGATACACCACCTTTCTTACTGTAGGCGTGGATCAGTTAACGATGCTATCCCTGACCACCTTTGCTCGGTGAGGTACATGTCCTTTGATCAGGCAGTCAAGGTTGTCAGGCATTGTGGACAGGGCGCTGACATGGCCAAATGCAACATTAAGTCAGCATTTCGCCTTCTTACGGTTCATCCAGAGGATTTTGAGCTGTTGGGTTTCTCTTTTGAAGGCCTATTTTACATGGACAGAGCATTACCCATGGGGTGCTCGATTTCCTGTGCGGTCTTTGAATGCTTCAGCTCCTTCCTTGAATGGCCATTGTGTCACCGACTTCACTGTTGGGACACCGTTCATTATCATCACCGTTTTGCCATGGAAGGCTGAAGATTCTTATATGCGGACACAGCATGGTTTTTGGGTGGCCCACCAAGCCAAGAGGATGGCGATTGGGTCCCAGCTTGGGTTAAGTGAGTGGGCCACGGTTGAGTGGCAGGGCTGCTGGGGCCTAAGGTGGCCAGGGCTGCTGCCTTTGCTGTTTGAGGGGAGGAGTGGTCCTCCACCTGACATATTGGTCATTCACCTGGGAGGTAATGACCTTGGGCTTATAAAGGATAAGGCCGTTACTTTGCAGGCACAGGCTGACTTGCAATGGATTAGCAAGCAGTGGCTTAGCATCCTACTCATTTGGTCGCAGATACTTCAGCACCGGGTGTGGCATGATGCTTTGGACCCCAAAGGGATAGAAGGGGCTAGGCGCAGGACCAATAGGCCCTGCTTTGGGGAACAGGTTGGGCATTTACCTTCCCTATCTCAGGATTAAGGCCCATTTGGCCAACCTCTACAGAGGTGATGGGGTCCACCTTTCGGTGGCAGGCAACAACATATTTTTAGATGATCTGAGGCAAGGGCTGCGTTTTACATTAAGTCATCTGTGGGGCACGAAGGCCTGAGCAGAGGCTCAGCGTTAGCGTTGGCAGGATTTAGTTGGGGGATTTTAGTGGGACAGTGAGTACCCTTGGTACATCCCCATTGGTGGGGATATTAGGGGCCTGTCAGGATCGACTGGCATGCTTTATGGCGGCCAGTTGAGAGGGCAGGC
The DNA here is from genome assembly GCF_028583425.1 of Eublepharis macularius. Lineage (NCBI taxonomy): Eukaryota > Metazoa > Chordata > Lepidosauria > Squamata > Eublepharidae > Eublepharis > Eublepharis macularius. Next base: position 125,984,280 of record NC_072792.1, read on the forward strand.
TGCTTGGTGGGATCCCCTGGACAAGTTCTTCCCTCATGCTCCATGATGGGGGTGCTTGGAGCTTTAAGGGGGAAACCATCCTCAAGGACAGCCAAATCCCAGCTATGTATTGGATGGCTCACATCCAGGGCAGCGGGTCTTGCCCAGACAGGTCAAGGCAGGGTCCAGGGGAGTGACCCCAGGGTACTGCTGGTCAGGCCTTTGCCTGGGTTTTAGTTGTTGCAGTTCATGTTGTTGCCATAAAATAAAAAGTGGCCCTTTATTACTCAAGCCTTGTGTCTGCCTCTTTATTCTGACTGGGGGCGGGGTGGGTGGGAAACAGCATTGTGTGTGAATGCAGTCAATTTTCCTAAATATTTTTGATATTTAATCATTTAACAATTCTCATCCCAAATAGAATGGGAAAACTGCACTGAAGAAGAGGTTACTGGATTTTTTTTAAATATCCTTTTTCATGGATAAAACAAAATGAGATGGATGTGTCTGTTTTACTGATGCCCAAAATACTACATACCATTTATTATTATTATGGTAGAAAGTATGCCTCAACTGATGGGTTTTTTAAATATTTTATAGGTACTGTTCTTATAAAAGAATTATCTTTATGCTCTTGGGAAGCACGGCAAAAGAAGCATATGTCAGCCTGAATAAATTCTCTATTTTTCTCTGAATGTATTCAGAATTCTATATGAGTTCTATATGAATTTCCAGTGCAATCCTATGCAGAGTTACTCCAATCTCAGTCAACTGAAGTTAATGAGCTTAGATGGGACATAGGATTGACATGGGACACTTGACATAGGATTGCCCTGTTTATTATTTTCTTAGCTTTTCTTGCTTTGGTTTCTGTTCTATAAGATGTCTATGGTTTCTAGCAATCACTGAGCCCTCAGGGTTTCCCTTGTAATCAGACTCAGATAAACCAAAAAGTGCATAGATAAATTGCCATGGGTTATCCAGAGTCAAAATATGAGTGAGCTTGGGGAGAAGTTGGATCAATGTGAATTGTGAACGCCATGGGGTTCCTGAAGTCCAAATCTAATTTTCACACTATTCTACTGCTGCTGCAGCAATGAGATGGTCTATAGTATACAGAGTATATAGTACACTGGAAAGCAAGCTAGCCAGGTTAGTAAAATCATCCTTCCTTCTTCCTTCCTTCCATTATCAGCTAGCATGTCACATACCTACTAGTAAATGTAGTCCAAGTACTAGGAAATGTCTGACATCTTGACTACTTTTCCCACAGTGCAAAGTGCATTGCAGTCAAAGAAGGAATAAGCAATAAGGTAAGTTGGAGGGAAGAAGGAGGAGGAGACAGAGAATTCTTCTCTGATTTGTATTGAGCATCCAAGAAAATTTCTAGAAATCCTTGTGCTTGCCTCACATTGCAGGAAAGCAGGAGCAAGTGAAGCTTGTACTTTTAGAGCATGGAGTAGGAATTTTTGGCAGTATCACTGTTAGGGTTGCCAGGTGTCCAGTTTTCACCCAGGCAGTCTGTTATTTTGGTGGACTATCCAGGGGAAATGTTCCTCAAATACCAGACATGTGGCCTTCCCCCACCCCCAGCAGCTCCATTGCCCAGCCCAGGCACTCGGCCAGCCTCCTGTGGCTGCATGGCACAGGTAGGAGTTGCCAGTCAACCTGGGCACTCAGCCAGCCTCCTGAAGCTGTGCAGCAGAGCCCAGGAATGGCCAGCAAGACTGGGTTCCCAGACATGGGGTTGGCATGATGACATCACTTCAGGTAGTGACATCATCACACCTGGGCAAAAAAAGATGAGTGCCACCACCCCCTCCCCAGGGTCCAGTATTATTCAGGACCCCACCTGGAAGCTCTGCTCACTATTGGTTACAGAGCACTGTACCCATCTCCCATGAACTGGTGCTGCACACATGTTTGGAAATAATCCCTACAGAAATAAATGTATCTTGCTCCTTCTGTATTGCACCTTGGAGCAGAATACTGATGGGTCAGGACCTGGGACCACTGGTGGAGTTATAGATAAATTCCTCAAGCCAGGCAATGTGTGGAGTGTGTGTGAGAGAGAGTCTGACAGGGAAGGTTCCCCTCTGGAGTGAGAAAAAAGAAATCTTTTGCCCTAACTGTACCAACATTAAGAATTCCAAGTATAAAAGGCAGCACAAGCTGAAACCCATTTACACAGTTATGCTAGAAATAGGGGTGTGTTTTTGGCAAAGAGTGATTGAATACTAAGTGGTGACTCCCATTCAATCCAAGTAAATAAGGGTTATATCTTATTGGATGAAGAAGATGCATTTAATTAATTTAATTAATCAGAATTAATTCTAAAGCGGGTTTGGCTCTGAGGAGGACCTCAGGTCTGTTGTAATGGGAAAACAGTTCTGAACTAATGTCAAGAAACCTGAGTTGTAAAAGAGAATGCTTTGAAGAATCATTGTTGCTGTAACCAAAATATTAAACAAAATACCTCTCATTGTTAAGAATTAACATTAGAAACTAAGCTTAAAGGAAACTGTTTTGTCTGTGATTTAAAGAGTATACTGTTCTACCAATAAATTTTACCTCAGCTCTTTCATTCCCTGACTGCCCTTATTCCATCCCTGCCTGTTCAATAAAGTTGGTGTTTCTTTTGAATGTTATACAGTCTCCAATGCCATTTCAAACACAGAGGAAGAGGGCCCCTGCTTTTCCCTCATCAAGTTTCTGGGCTTAGCTAAAAACAAAGCCAAAATTATAACTGTTTATTAGGGTGGAACACAAAAGATCTTTAAAACCACAAATAGAGACATGCTATTTGGTGCTGCTCAGCCAAAGCAGACAAACTTGGATTTTGATGGGGAAATTTGCCTCAGAGTGGGGAAGCGAACGGGGGTCCATAATAACTTATCTGGTAGAAAAAGGAGCAGGGTCAACCACCTCCAGTGGCTTCTGGGGCTTAAATTACTTCCCAGCTTGCAAAGTCTGTAGGCCTTGTGAGAGGTCTCTCTGTCCTGTGAACCTAGGCAAGGGTCACCGCCCCCAAGATTCAGGATGGCATTTTCCTTGACGGCTCATGGCCCCCATCCATCCATCAATGTGGCCTGATAGCCAGCTGATTGGTGCACCCTACTCACTGGCGGTAGCTGTATCAGCAGCCTCTTCCAGTGTGGCCATAGTGCTGGTCAGGTGCTGGTCTTACAGAGGAGCATGGTGCCAGGGCAGGACTCCATAGACTAGACGACTGGTGGTAGTGGTCAAGAGTTCAGAGCTGGAGGGGGTTCCAGCCTCTGGACACAACTTGAAAGCTCCCACATTCATATCCTGTAGTAATCACTGGGTCATTACATTATTCTAATTTTCAAACATAAAACACTCAGTTTGCCTCCTGTGAGCCTCCTCAGTAGGTTGAAATGACTCCCAGTAGGCACATTATCTGCTTTTTGTGTGTTTTTTTCAGTTTATTAAGGTCACAAGATTCACATGTTACACTCACAGTCTCCAAAGTCTGTGCCTTTTCAGCTGGAGGCAACATTGGGTGGGGGACGGGGGGATGAGAAGCTGCAATAAAACTGCATGTAAGCCCATGTGCACAGTCAGCTTTTTCCTGCAGTTAGACACATGGGGGCTGTTCAGACTCACTTGCTGTTCATCCCCTTTTTGCCCCTGTGCAAACAGATGCAGCCACTAAATGATCATAATTGGCTAGATTGCATAGCTTGCTTTCACATCTGCACAGTCAGCAGTTTCTAGTTGAGAAACGATTGCAAGAACTGATCTCAAGATTAGCTGGTAGGCAGACACCAAAAGCACATATAGTAATAAGTCTCAACTCAGAATTTTCAAACTGTTTTTTTTTTTGCTACAGTTTTGGACGACTCTGGTCAGGGCTGCTTCAAATATAATTGAGCACTTTAAAAACCCGAGGCATCTAGTTAGCTTTCCTATATCAGATAATTTAATTCAGGGCATTACCTCAGTAATGTTTTGGGTTTGTTATGGGTACAGTACACAAGTAATATTATTAGAGAATCTTTGTTTCCATTTTATCCTTTCATTACTACATACCTATATTCATCTTTAACACTGACTATCTCAGTAAAAAATTATACCATCCATTATGAATAAATAGGTAATTAAAGGAGAGCAGCTAATTAATTAATTCATTAATTAATCCTAAAATAAGCAAGTCAAAAGCAAGGAGCCCCTTCTAAGAAGAGGATCCTAATCAGTCTAGATTCCCATATTTACAGGTTTTTGAAATCTGCTTCCTACAATAGCTAGCTGTCTCACTTGATAAGGGCATACATTCTTGGCTAACTAATTATTGTATAACTTCAAACACCATACAAAGTTATCTGTACTTGAATATTTTCTTAAAATGTATGAAAACTGTCTCTTGCTACTTTTTATTATAATGATGTATAGCTAAAAATAGTGATTAAAAGTTTCTTGTATGTGAATGTTGGCTCTCACCCAATACCCTTCATCTTTGAGTTTCTGAGAAATTGAATATTCTTGCCATTCTCAGATGCTTCCTACATTTGGGCCTCAATATATATTATCCCTTGATAAGAGTTAGACTATTTCTAATCTTAAAAAGGCCAAATTATTGTGTTACTCCTTTGTTTCTTACCCCTTTCTAAGGCTATTCTGTTCTGAGTCTCTAGATTCCCTTTTTGGCAAGTTTAGCTGAGACACCAGGTCAGTTGTTTCTGGCCTATGGAAACATCCTCAATGATCTTTTTGGGCAGGGCCAATAAATGTTCCCCTATACCCTGGGCCATATCTGTTACATTGTGCCACATTATAAACCATCTTCAGCAGCAGATGGATGTAGGAAGAAGTCTAATAGTGACATAAAATAGTCATAATCATGCAAATACCCACTGCAAAATTCATTTGGATACATCTGAATAGCTTCCCAAATGAGCAGCTCATCAATGACTCTCAAAAACATATACTCTGAAAATCTAGTTGGTCTCTAAGATGCCACTGGTCACAAATCCTGCTGTTCTACTGCAGACCAAAATGGACACTTACTTGAAACAATGATAAGGATGTAAGCCAAACTAGTGGCTATTGAAGAAGCATAACTAGTTTTGGTCCCAGGAATGGAGGGGAACAGTAGCTGAACATGCCCAGTAAAATTTTGTCCAGGTTTTACTGTCTTGTTCTCTAGAGACAATATAAAGGAAGATAAGGCGGCTCCTTTTCTCCTGAAAAAAGTGTTCTGGCAATCAAAAGAGATACTTATTTGTCTATTGCATTTATACCCCATCCTTCTTCCAGGAACTCAAGGGCAGTGTACATGCTTCTTCCCTCCTCCACCTTATCCTCAGAGATCAGGTAGGTTTGACTGAGTCAGCAACCAACCCAAAGACACCTAGTAATTTTCATAACTGAGTGGAAACTTAGTTGGAAGTGTATAAAATTAAGGTTTCAGTTCTTGATCTGTAAAGGAATGCTCATATTGAACGGGAGAATTTTGGACCATTACCGAAAACTGAAAGAATTTGAAACTATATACGCACATACTTGCAGATTTAGACTGTGTACCAAGAAAGGCTTCCCACCTGGAAAAATAACCAGGCAATGAATTTCATTATTCAGAGAAGCAGAGAAATCTCATTTCATGAAAGTCTATTGAACAGAGAAGACAAATCTCACTGGTGATTGTTTCATTCTACAGAATCCTGACATTCCAGTATGTTAGACCATATGATCATAATAGTGTACTCCATTGTGATGGTTATATTTGAAGTCAAGGATGTCCTTCCAGGGTGTTTTACAAATGTCAGATTAGTGGGAATCCATTTCTTTTCACACATCAGTTTGTTGTAGGCAATGATTTACAGGAGGTGATGTCAGTGCTGAAGAAGTTTGCTTTAACTTTCAGTCAGATAAAACACAATTGTTACCATTTGATTGCACAGATCAGTATGCCTAAAACTGTTTTTTAAAGGTTAATGTAAACAGCATGCAGCCATTTAGTATTTTTATTTTGTCTGTAAAAATTTAAGGATTTATTGCCTCTCGATCCTTTTAGTATTCTATTTTTAAAAATACAGTTACCTGACAATGGTGCAGCTCTTTGGAGTGATGCATCTTTAAAAAAAATCTACTGCTGCTTAGCTACTTTCCAAGTTTGACAGAACTGAAACTGTTTGATTTGGCCTTTACTTTCAAATATAACTAGAGTAACGGATCCAGGTCATTTTTTTAACCTTTTTATTTAATATATACATATATATAACATACAAAACATATAACATCAAAGAAAAACCAGCAAAGGAAAACACTGATGACACCAATATAATAAAAGGGAAGCAAACACTATGCTCCGACTATTAGGGGCGTTGAACCAGTTCATAACCCCATCAGAGAAATAGTTAGCATCCATATCTTCAGATAAAAATCCAGTCCCAAGGGTGTACATTAGATGGAACAATCTCATTCTCAGCAAAATATTGCAATATTGGTAGCAAGGTACTTACAAAACTGCTGTTCATATCACAGGAGTGAGGTTTCAGACCATCAGCGATCTTTCCCATCACAAATTGTGTCCATAATTTATCAAACCATAGCTCTAGAGTAGGTGCTTCCTTGCACAGCAATTCTAAGCAGAATTACAGCCTTCTAAGTCCATTGACTTCAATGGTGTTAGAATGAGCAAGAGTTCTCAGGACTGCACTGCTAAAGGATCATCTGCTACCATACAAATCCCCCACCCTCTTATAGTCATTTGCCCTTCCTCAGATACTCCTCTTCATCAGCAGTGTGGAGGGTAGATATGCAGGCCAGGGTTTGTCCAGCAGTGGCCCTTATATTCTAGGACTCCTTTCACAGAGAACTTTATCACCCCTCCTGCCCCATAGTGGCATCTCAGCTCCAGGAGAATTTGGGGCTTGGCTGCAAAGCCATTAATGGTTAATAGTTTGTCATCTTCTGCTTATTTTGATTGCATTGTTAGCTTACATTTTTTCTTGTGGACTTTTAAAATACTATGCTTTCTTGGTTTCTGCCACCCCCTTGGACTTTACTACTTTTTTAAAATTTATCAATGTTCATCACCGATATTTTAATTAATACAAAAGAAAGAATTGCAGCCAGAATTTCCAAGATGAGTTCAGACCATTTATTGCACTTTTTAAAGTGAAGCAGAAGACAGGATTTTTAACCACATTTGACTTCCACCCTTTCTCAGAAAATCATAACTGAGGTTTATGTTCATTGCTGAATGGGGATCTGAATCTGGGTCTCACCTGTCCAAGTCCAGCTTTTGGTCCAGGGCCCCTCATAGGCAGGATACCTTACTGACTTCTCACCATTTGGATTGCACACCTTTTATGCTGAAAAATCCCTCTGTTAACCATTCCACTCAGCAGTAGTTGAAATCTGTTCTCTGAACTGGGTGTCTTTGAAGGCCCCACTAGGCATGGTTCCTCAAGACTTTCCTCTGCAAGTAAATGAAGAAAGTAGACATAGGGCCAAACTACAAGTGATGAATGACACTTGAACGGCAAGTGTATTCCTCTCTGTTTACTTGCCCTCCACTTGCTCTTCACTCAATCCACTTGCCGTTCAAGTGTCATTCATGACTTGTAGCTTGGCCCATAGTCTCCTGCACATATGTGTTGTCAAATTGTCACTTTCTTATGTATGGGATGAAATGGTCACTTCACAGTTCATCAGGTATGGTCTCGAACTCTATATATCCAATGTATCAATTTGAATGTGTGAACTAGGTTAATGTAGTGAATGCATTGACTAGAATAAACTTTACTAACAGTGCAATCTTAAGCAGTTACATTGAAGTCAATGGACTTAGAAGATTTTTTTTTTTGTAAATTATTTTTATTAGGTTTTTTTAATGGGGAAGGGGATTACAAAAAGAAAAAAAACATTTCAGTAACAGATTCATGTACAAGACCTACATTGTGTAGTCAATGCTTCAAAAAAAAAAAAAGAGGAATTCCCCCCCCCAGTAGAACCATCAATCCATAAATTAAGAAAGCCACTGCTTTCTTAATTTCTTTTTTTTTGTAAATTATTTTTATTAGGTTTTTTTAATGGGGAAGGGGATTACAAAAAGAAAAAAAACATTTCAGTAACAGATTCGTGTACAAGACCTACATTGTGTAGTCAATGCTTCAAAAAAAAAAGAGAGAATTTTTCCCCCCATTATAACCATCAATCCATAAATTAAGAAAGCCACTGCATAACCCGGCTATTGCCCCTTATACCTTCAACCGTCCCTTTTAATCTCTCCAATCATTATTTAATTTCTTTGCTTTTTTATCCACTTGCTCTATTTCTTATCTTATTTTTTCTTTTATATATGTTATGTATACTTCATCTTAAGTCACATTTCCGATCCCTTGAATTTTAGCCAAGGGTGTTAATCCCTTAATCATTCCAGGAACCAAATATAAGAAAAGGACAGAGGATATGAGCAGAAAGATAAATGACCATTACTATATATTAATATAAAAAGACATTTTTGTACCAATCTTCCCTCAATTTTTCATCTGTTTGATCCAAGCCATCTAAAATTATATATTTGGATTTTGATTGTAATGAGGCTGGAAAAACCAAATAAGTATATAAAAGGCTTTGGCTTAAACACTAATTTATGCTCTAGGGAGCATAACTAAGAAATAGGAATAATCAAAGAAGACTCCAAAGACCCAGTTTCACATTATCTCAAGTCCTTTAACAGTGAATATACAATATCTAACATGTTATAAAACATCTAAACTTCCAAAAAGTCTATGTTAAACATCATTAAGCATAGAGAGGCAACAAGCCCTGGGTCATAAACTGAATTTCATTATGTTTCTCCTTCTTTCTCTCTTTCAAAAAATAATAGTGAAGACAGAAGGCTCTAAAGACCCATCAATCCCCCACTCTAATCCCTTCAGAGCACATAAACAGTATAACAAGTTAGAAAGAAAAATACACATAGGGCATTGTATTAAGCGTGTACTATTGGATCATAATCGGAGTTGCATTCTCATTTTCTTCTTCTTAATTCCTCTAATGTGCTAGAACAAGTCCTCCTTTCCAGTGCTCAGCCAAAGGTGAGTTTTCTTATCTTCTAGCCAATTCTGGAAGGGGTCAGTAAACATGCTGTGGTCTCTCTATTTTATTTTCTTTTTAAATACACATTGTATACTTTTTTCTTCATTCAGAAACGGTATGCTGGGTTTCTTCCCCACAGCTCTGCTTTGTTGCTCCTCCCCTTTCTTCTTTGTCCCTTGTATTTTCACAAAGAAGGACTGGTATATTCCTCCATTTTGTAGACTGAGCTTTTCATCATTCCGCTCTAATTTTCTTTCAGATAAGTATGTCCCTTTAAAATTTTCTTCTGATTTAGTATCTTTCACGATGTCTTTGTCCATTTCCAATCAAAGTATCTCATCTGCTTTACTTAATAACTCACCCATCAGCTTGGCAACTTAGGAAATATTTCTTCCAGAAAAGCCATTTTAAAGTTACTTGTAGATGTTCTGTCAAGACTCTCGTCAAAGTGGTAGAAAGCTCCGCTCTTATTGTTTATAGTTCCAGAAATTTTTGCTTTCCAGCTCCCTACTGGGAGAGTCTTTTTTGCGATCACTCTTCCACGCCTGGCTCCCACCTCCCAGCATTCGTAAAAGCAGCCGCCTTGCTGGAGGTTAATAAATCCCCTCCTTATCAAGCTGGTTAGCTCTCATAAAGTCATAAACAATCTTCTTACTTGATGGGAAGTCTAGTAGGTTCGCTTTTGTTCGGTCTTTCAGATGTCTTAGTTTTGTCTTGCCAGGAATTGTCTTTATTTTCACTTGTCAGACTTTCGGATTCTGCAGCTTCATAGCCATTTTGGCTTCTCCCTTGGTCCTTGCCTTCCGAGCCGGTGTGGGGACTTCACAGGGGGTTGCCAGTCCCCTTGAGCTCCTCCACCTTGCTCTAGTCTGCCTCCCCTTTCCGTGGGCGGGTCTTGGGGGCCTGAATTCTTGAGTCCCAAGGAGCCAGGAAGATCATGACAGAGAGCTCATAACTCAGCTACCGTGCCCTCGCTGCTTCATTCCGGAAGTCAACTTAGAAGAATTTAATATTCTTTATGATTACCTGTAAATCTGTGTCCTAATTGAGGGGAATGAATGCTTGAGACTTGAGTAGAACTTCCCTATTATATATGAACTCCCACTAACTAGCTGAAAATGCTTATGTGCATATAGTCACATTGTAAATGTGCTTAAGAGGTGATAGTAGGACCATCTTGCAAAAGAAAAAAAATACAGGAGGCTGATCAGAGACTCATTTTTTTTGGTACCTATCTTCAGGCTTTGAGAGTTTTGTTAATTCTTGCTAAGCAAACTTTTGTTGTTGTTGTTGTTGCTTTGAGGAAAATGGCTGTGTAGCTTCCTGCAATGATTTAAGAAGCCTTTAAAGTGACAGAAATTTCACTCCTCAAAAAAAGTATTGGCTTACTCTGTCACTTAGAAGCAAAATAAAGATTCTACACTGCTATTTAAAAAATAAAATTCTGCCAGACAGTGATTACTATTAATGTGATTTCTCAAAGGGCACTCTTGATCCAATTAAAACAAATACCGTGTGACCTGCAACTATAAACAGGAAGACCTGTAGGGACACACAGATCATATTTGACTTTCTCAGGCTATTATGAGGCAGCTGATAACTAGCTGAACAAACTTCATTGGAAAAAAATTGATATCTCTATTCACTATTCAAAAGTGGAGAAATCAAAGGTTTACAATAAATGATATTGCTACAAGGATGTTGTTGTGGAGTATTTTAGATGTAACCAATATTAATGTTCATGTATGCCAGTACTGTAAGCAAATATTGACTAGGAGAGACCCAGGTTCAGATCTGAAACAGTACAGTCTAACCTTTTACTTAATAGTCTTTGTTCCCCAGTCCCCTTGCTGACAGTTTCCAGTGGTGTGTGACATGTGTGCATAGGCTAGAGACAAGAAGTTTCACAATCTAGAACCATGACCATTTTTCAAAACCTATTTTATATATGCTTAAGTAAGAAGCTTCGTTCACAAGCATTCCTCAGTTGCCCATCATCACTATGGATGACCACGTATAATTGTCACAGGCGAAGGGTGTCTGTTTATGGCTTTCATTGCTCATCCAGGCCCTTCTGCAGCCTATAATAAAAGCAAACATAAAAGCAAAAGCAATGATAAAAACAAACATAAACTTAAGGCAGCAGGTATTTTAAGCATTTGTAGGTGGAACTGTAGCTTACAATGAATGCAATTCTAAAAGTGCTTTCCTGGGAGTTAGCTCAATTGGATAAAATGGGACTTACTTTAGAGTACACTTGCTGAGGATTGCTCAGCACACGTTGCAGTTCATCTGTGTAGGTGCAGGACCACATGTGAGAGAAGGAAGGGAATGGGAATGCACAAGTATGGAAACAATCATGACCAATACAATTTAATCAGAGCTTATTGCAGCAGCTTATTGTAGCCCATAGCACTAAGAGAAAATCTATACAGTTTGATACACTGACATTTTCTTAGGGCTAGGCTCTTTTGCAAGGCAATTACCACTCTTCTGCTGGTGCTGCAGCCGTCACAGGAGTAACCAAAGAGGTTGGAACAAAAAAAGCAAATCAACTAAAACTAAAAACATAGTACAAATACTTAAATCTCCAGTATATAATTTAATTCAACAACTATAAGTGCATAAGTATAATAAAAACATTAATAGCTGTTACACCAATGGAAGGAATCAGTAAGATCCAAGTCATAAAGTGTGCATTGCAGCAGAAAATAAAGTTGATTAAAGTAAAAACTTTTGTACCTTTCCCCTCTTCCATAAGAAAGTTAGCTAAACAACTCCATTTTCTTCAAGGGCAATTTTATTACCCAGCAGCTTCATTTTACTTTCTTAGCAACTCCACATCTGCTCAGAGTTCACTATGCAACCAATAGCACTATGATAATAGAATGAAATGGACTATTTGCTGTTTCAGTGTGATTAGGTATGATTTAAATCAATCCATGGTGTTGATGAGGAACTTTCTCTTTTAATTTAGAATGCTTTTTAGGAATAATGTGGTACATAAAAATACTACCAATTGTCTTCTAAATTAAGTGTTGCCTTTATATACATTAGCTTTCATTCCTCTCAATTCTTTTTAAAACTCCCAAGGAGCAAGATTTATTGTGGCCTGTCAAGGGGTTGAAGAGCATTCTAAAATATGCATAAAGGAACTATGGGCTCTTCTCTGAATGGCATTAACAGCTTGAGGATTGTGCAGTGAAAAGAGAGAGAGAGATTTCCTAGGACTCCTTCCAGCCTCTTGAGACCTTTAGAGGATACTTTCAGCATTTTAACGTCAAACAAAATCTTGTACACATTTTATTTAATAATAGCAACATTTTTAGATACTTTATTACCTTTTTCATATTATAGAGAGAGAGCAGAGATGAAAAAGAAAGTCCTTTAATTTTCTTGAATATTTATTCCATAGTATTCTGTTCATTCAGGATGGCTTATAATGGTGTGAAAGCTGGTAATTAGAACAGTCATCATAACTTTCCACCTTGGTTTTAATGCTTTTCCTGGTGAGAAGCTGTAACTAACCCTCTTTTCACCCTTCTCTGCTAAAACAATGAAAAGCTTTGCAAGCAAATCTCCCTCTGCCTCCCAACCCTAGTTAATCCTTCTTCTGAGTGATGTATTTAAAAGAGGGCTGGGTAAGTTTTTGGATGATAGGGTTTCTGGCTATTAGCCGTGATAGCCAAATGGGGCCTCTCTGGTCAGAGAATGAATGCTTTTGTTTGTCAGCAGGTGAGGATTGTTTTCTATGGACACTGCTTGTGGGCTTCCCTGTGGTATCTGACTCACAAATTATTCAGAGCCTGTTTGTCCACTTTTTTTATTGCTGCTTGGCCAGATGCCACAGAGTGTCAGTTCTGAACATGGTCATGATGAGACACAAAAATGGGTTTGAAAAGTTTTATAAAAAGAGTGATCTACAGAAACTCATTTAAAGCTACTTAGGGTGTACCTCAAACAATGTGAGTTAAATCTAAATAGGATCCCATAGTAGCCTATTTAGATAAGAGCAACCCAACTTTGGCTCAAAAATCAACTGAGCTAATGCTGCCATGTGTTGCCTTACATTGTCTGCATCAAACCTGTGCCAAAAGGTGCTCAGCCTCCTTTTCCATCCTGTCCAGCAGCTAGGATTCAGGTGATGGTGCCCAGCATCAAGGGATTTCCACACCTACCCCCAACCATATAGCCAAGATGATTTGGGTGGTTTTCTTCATCAAACTTCCTTAGATATCTCCAGGTGTTTGACAAATTTTCCTGTCTATCTTAGACTACCACCACCCTACTATTCCTGGTTAGGGCCTCATCAGTCTCAGGACTAGACCTAATTAATCTAAAACACACAAACACCTTAGAGAGATAGTAGGAAGCAGGCAAAAAAAATCCACCATAGCCAATCTAATGGCATTTTTTTTAAATCCCATTTGTCCTGCAAGTGATCAGCTAGTCCTATACTGCCAAGCCATAGTGTGGGAAAGAGCATAACCCTAAGAGCTAAGCTACAAGTGACGCCTGACACAGGCTGGACACTTGTCAGCTTCCCTCAAGTTTTGATGGAAAATGTAGGCATCCTGGTCTTGCAGCTGTAATGGAGAGCCAAGCTGTAAAACCAGGATGCCTACATTTCCCATCAAAACGTGAGGGAAGCTGACAAGTGTCCAACCTGTGTAAGATGTCACTTGTAGCTTGACTCTAAGTTAAAGCCTGACTATGGCACAGAGATGCAATAAATGCCTGTTCCACTGAATTCACAGCCATTGTCAGTGCATGGGGTACAATAACACTCAGAAAGCCACAATGCCTTTCCCCCCTTTCTCATAAAGAGTATGGCCAAAATGGCCCCTACTTCCAAAATCTTGTGGGAAGCACCATAGTACCACTTCAGTAGTAAGCATAGAAGCCTAAACCATAACATATCCGAGGAAACTTCTTCAGTCTTAAATCCTACAACTCACAAAGCAGAAAACCAACCTGCGTTTTTGTTTTTATCTGAAATGTAATCAATCCCCCAGCAATCCTCCAGATTTTGTTTTAAGGAGAGAACGAAGGAAGGACATTCCCCACAACAATCATTTTATTTTATTATTTATTTATTTTATTTTTTCAATTTATATACCGCCCATCCCCAAGGGCTCTGTGCGGTGAACAGTTAAAATCGATAAAAACAAGAACTAAAATCAATATACAAATAATAAAACAAATTAACAAAGTGCAGTGGTGGGGAGAACCCTCCCCCACCCCAAAGGTGGGAGGCCGACATGGCACCGCCCCCTTCAATCACCGAATGCCTGGCGGAACAGCTCTGTCTTACAGGCCTGGCGGAACAATAATATGTCCCGCTGAGCCCGGGTTTCCATTGACAGAGCGTTCCACCAGGCTGGGGCCAGGACTGAAAAGGCCCTGGCCCTGGTTGAAGCGAGGCGGGCTTCCTTAGGGCCGGGGACCACAAGTAAATATTTATTCGCTGATCGAAGCGATCTCCGGGGAACGTACAGGGAGAGGCGGTCCCGAAGATATGCCGGTCCCAACCCGCTCAGGGCTTTAAAGGTAAGAACCAACACTTTGAACCTGATTCGGAATTCAACTGGAAGCCAGTGCAGCTGGCGCAGGACAGGTGTGATGTGTGACTGGTAAGGTATACCAGTCAGGACCCGTGCCGCCGCATTCTGGACCAGTTGTAGTTTCCGGATCAGGCCCAGGGGTAGCCCAGCGTAGAGTGAGTTACCGTAATCTAGCCTGGAGGTGACCGTTGCATGGATCACTGTAGCCAGGTCCTGGGGCTTCAGGTAGGGGGCAAGTTGCCTGATCTGATGAAAATGGAAAAATGCAGACTTGGCAACCGCCGTGACCTGGGCCTCCATCGATAGGGAGGCATCCAGGAGCACACCCATACTCTTTACCACTGGCAAAGTTGCCAGTGGTGTCCCATCCAGGGCAGGGAGCTGGATCCCAACATCTGGCAGCCCCCGTCCCAGCTGCAGGACCTCCATCTTCACTGGGTTCAATTTCAGCCTGCTCTGTTTCAACCATGCCGTCACAGCCTCCAAAGCTCTGGCCAGATTGTCTGGGGCCGTGTCTGGCCAGCCGTCCATCTACAGAAAAAGTTGGGTGTCATCCGCGTATTGATGACAACCCAGCCCAAACCTCCGCACCAACTGGGTGAGGGGGCACATATAGATGTTAAACAACATCGGGGAGAGTATCGCCCCTTGGGGAACCCCGCACACCAAAGGGTGACGGGGCGATAGATCTCCACCGAGCACTACCCTCTGTCCCTGATCCCATGGCCAGGACGGAAGCCAGACTGGAATGGGTCAAGGACTAGAGCATCATTCAGGAATTCCTGCAGTTGTACCACCACCGCCCGCTCAATCACCTTGCCCAGGAACGGGAGGTTCGACACTGGGTGGTAACTGGACGGGTTGGTGGGGTCCAAAGATGTTTTTTTCAGGAGGGGCCGCACTACCGCCTCCTTTAACACTCCTGGAAAAACCCCAGAGCTCAGAGAGATATTAACAATGGCCTCCAAATGGTCCCGTAGCCCCTCCGAGCTGGCCTTCACCAGCCAGGATGGGCAGGGGTCCAGAGGACAGGTGGTTGGCCTCATCCCCTGCAGGATCCTGTCAACATCGCCCTGAGAGAGCAGCCTGAAATGATCTAATACGGACCCAGAAGACGGCCAAGGGGTCTCCAGTTCCCTTACTGTATCAACAGTGGGTGGCAGGCCACGGCGAAGGGACAAGATTTTACCCGCAAAATAGCTCGCAAAAGCCTCGCAGCCAATAGTTGAATTAAGAATTTGGTGGTCTCCCTGAGAGAGGGAGACCAAGGACCGAACTGTTCGAAATAATTGAGCCGGGTGTGAGCTAGCGGACGCAATGGAAGCAGCAAAGAAATCCTTCTTTGCTGCTTTCACTGCCACCTCATAGGCTTTCATAAACGTCCTATATGATGTTCTTGCCTTGAAGTGCGATATGAGGAAAATACTTTACCAGACAGAAAATATGGTATTACCGTAGCTCAACAGAAGAGAAGAGATAGGGTCTGTATAAAGCCATATGAGAAACAAATACATATTTATTGTATGATAAACGGATTGTGCAGAGAGGACTTCAATGATTATCAGCAAATGTATATTAAGGTGGCTGTAAATGGTAAAATAGTCATTGGGATGCCAGCAGAGTAGCAATAAACTTACTCAAAAACATACTGCAGGTTAAAATGATTTTCCAGACACACTAGAGCAGGTGCTTCTGCCATCAGGCATGAAAAGGAAAGTAGTTTGCTAACCACGATAGTCAAGTGCTCTGTACATTTTACAAGTTTTAAATGCTTGAATGGGATGGATGTTTTAATGAATAAATGTCACACACTGAATTTAAGTTCCATACATTATTAAAACCATTTTCCGAACTAAAGTTAGTGTCTATAAGTGAATGATTATGGCAACATTAAAATGATGTAGAGTGACATTGATTGACTAATTCTGTATTGAACCCAGGGCGCTTTTTTTCTGCTGGAATGCTCCGGAACGATGTTCCGGCAGTTCTCAAAACTGCCTTCCCGCTCCTCGCTGTTTCAGGCCTGAAATGGGCCCAAAATGGCCAGGATCAGGCCTGAATTGGCCTGGAACAGGCCACTGCCAGCAAGGGGAACACTCCCCCGCCCAACAGCTGCCAGATCCTGGCTATTTTGGGCCTGAATTGGGCTGAAACAGGCCCAAAACAGCCAGGATCGGGCCTAAAACGGCCAGGACTGGGCTGCTGCCAGGTGGGGGAACATTCCCGCACCTAGCAGTGGCCTGATCCTGGCTGTTTGAGGCCCGAATTGGGCCAAAGGCCCAAAATGGCCAAAATGGGCCCAAAATGACCAGGATTGGGCCTGAAACCACCAGGATCAGGCCACTGCTGGGCAGGGGAACACTTCCCCGCCTGGCAGTGGCCCGATCCTGGCCTCTTTGGGACCAAATTGGGCTGAAACAGGCCCAAAACAGCCAGGGAGGCAAGCGGACTTGAATTGCTGGAGCACTTCCAGGGGTGGCCACGCCCTGCACCATGTGGTCCCAGGAACGCACGTTCTTTTTGCATGTGCACATATGGTACTACTGAGTTCCACCACCTCTTTTCTCAGAAAAAAAGCCTGACTGAACCTTTAGGTGGAGACTGTTACTTTAATTTTATTAGAATTTAACAAGAAATAACCTTCTAAGTAAACTATGAACAACAATCTCCATCAGGTGATAATTATGCAATAGATATTTCCACTAAAGAAAGTGTAAAATAATGAATCTAAAAGTATTACCTTTGCCAGCTCTACCACTATCACTGGTGCTAGTCCATAATTATTGTATTATAATGGGTATATACATGGGCCCACTTTAAAAGACACAGTCTTACGCAATCAGATGAAACTATCAATTTGATCCAAAAACTATATTAAGAGAGAGAACTTAGAGTTAAGATAATGTTCTTTCGTTCTGCTGCAGTGGCAAAGCCAGAAACTGTTGCAGTAACAAGTAGTAGCTTTCTATTGAAAGTTAAGTGGGGTAGGTCTGCATACCAGAATCACCAAACCTTTCGCTACAATATTGTAATAGAGCAAATTTCCACTGATGCTATAGAGAGTAGGGACAAGGATGTTCAGTAGTCAATAGGATCAAGCTTCCCACCCATAGCCCTGCTGTCCTCTCCAGACCTGAGAAACCATCTTAAATGATGCTTCTACACTAGGGCTACTAAACTCCAGTTGGGACCTGGAGTTCTCCTGAAATAACAGCTTATCTTCAGACTGCAGGGATCTGTTCTCCTGGAGGAAATGGCAGCTTTGGAGGGTAGATTGTATGGCACCACACCCAAGGGAGTGCTGATCACACTCCCTTCCCCAGACTCCACTATCTCCAGGATCTACCTCCCAAATTTCCAACAATTTCTTAACCTGGAGTTGGCAACTCTACACTTCACCCTGTATAGACTTTACAGTAGCAATGGATGGTACTTCACAGGAAACAGACTATACCAATGTTTGTCCTTGAAAAAATGAGTTCTACATACACTGCAGTAAAGCAACAGAACACAAGGTCACATAATTAATTTAATATATGATTTTTCTGCAAACCTGGGGCATTTCTAAGGTTTCAAGAAAGAGCTGTCCTATCTGTTCATGACTCCAGTCTTTGGATTTAAGTATCTACAGGTTTGGTCACATTGAAGATTATGCACAGTAATATGATGTGGACCACCAAAAAATCATTACATGAGTGTATATATGAAATCTGATGCCTCCATACCATCTTCCCATCTCGGTATCACTGTGTTTAACTTTGAAATGCTGGACCTCATGTAGATAATGAGATAAGCAGATGGCAGCCATGAAGTAATACCAGGCATATATTCACAAATGTGGGACTTACCTACTTAACTGCCAAATTAGAGTAAAGATCTTTTACTGGAGCATTGGCTAGTCCTGCCACAAAACAGAACTAGACTGCACAATCTGGACTGTATCAGACACCAGACTTTGGTTGCAAAAGCAACCAAAATACTACCAAAGTTATTTTAAGACTTCAGGCTCCCTTTTGGGTTGACGTTGCAACTCAGCTAGATATCAATTACGCTCTTCCTCAGGACCTATCTAGAGTGTACAATGACCTCAGTCAAGGATTAGCCATCACATCTGATGCCTAGTCCTTGGTCAAGGGTACTCTACTATTCAGACAAATTTGGAGTCAAGGTTTAATTGCCATAGCAACCTGACTGGATGGTGACACCTCTTCCAAACTCAAGCTGATGAATACAATAGTGATGAGTGGCTTTGAGGATGGAAGGAAGGAAGGAAGGAAGGAAGGAAGATGAGAGGGACGGAAGGATCCCTTGCACTTTTCCTCATTGGATACCTTGTAATTAAATCAATTTTGAGCACATGGCATCAGTTTAATTTATATCCAGTTAGTTGTATGCTTTTCAACCCTGTAAGACACTTCCTATTATATATGATGGGATAATATTTTACATAATACAAAAATGCCTGGCATCTCCAATTAAAAAACTTCAGTATCAGGGCAGGAAAGATCTCTTTTGATACCTTGGAGACTTCCTACCATTCAGACTATACAAAGCTGGGCTAGCTGGCCAGTTACCTTTCCTCTCTACTTGTGTAATTATTTTCTTAGTATTTCATTAATATATATAAATAAATTCTTTATAATGGATTTTATAAGAGGATGAGAGAGATACGAAGTGAAAGAGAGTGTGTTGGAGAAAGAATGAGAGTTAGTGAGTGAGGGAAAGATGTGAGAATGCTAATGTGTTTAATGTTTAAAATTTGATCAAAATATAGAACTAACAATACATAGTAAATACAGTAATAATAACAGGTAGAGCAGAGATGCAAAGGAATGAAAAAAGAGAAAGCATAACAAAACAATTTGAGATCCAAGCTAAACTAGGTTTAAGGAGAATGGGACATAGAATAAATAGAAAGGAGAGTTGTTGCAGCATAGTGGAAAAACTCATGTTCTGCATTTTTTGGTCGACCAAAAACTAGGAGGGAACAACTTCCTGAATTATGCAAAACCGAAAGAGCACGCAGGCTCAAGGAAGTTCCAAGGTACAATCAATGAGGACAATGTAATAAATAAGTTCCAAAGTACGATCAATGAGTACAGTGTAATAAGTTGTAATTAGACTGTAGTGATTATACTCATATAGTCCCAAAATTTACTACAATACAATGCCCAATAAATAGACTGGTGAATAACAGAATCAATTCTTTCCCCGGTTCAAGTTGACCGTCATAAGTATATATATACCCAGTGTCCAAAAAATGTTCAGTAATAGCAGCAATGCCACAATCTAGTAACGGTGGCTGTTAATTTCACTAGAAGCAATATCCACGGCGACGAGTTCAACCGGTCTCTTTCACTTTTGCTCGTTTCAGCCCACTTCCTTCTTCAGGCCGTTATTTCTATGATAAACCATAATGTGGTTAGCTGCTAATAAAAACCTAGCTATATCGACATATAACAAAGTTTTACAATGTACTTGCCCTCATCTCTTCCTCCGCTGTTGCGACCTCCAGTGTTGAAATAAGAAATAAGAAAGACGCAGTGGAACGGGTACTTAATTACTTCCCATGTCCATTTTAATAATGCCTGCAATAGTCCCTGCCAAAGGTGAAAAGTCCATCGCCCATGTAATATTGTTCCCAAACTGCTCGCCACGGGCCTTATATCTCAAGAGGTCAGTGCATGGAATTGCCTCCGCTCGTGTCCTTGCTTGTGCAATCACATGATTCGGATAGCCCCGCGCTCTAAAGGCGGCAGTCATGTTTCTAGCCTCATGCAAGAAATCTTGTGTTTGAGATGCATTCCTCTTAATACGTAGGAACTGGCTAAAAGGTATATTATTCTTCAAATTTAACCGATGATAAGAGGAGTAATCCAAATATGCTGCCCGGTCCGTCAGCTTTCTAAAAGGTCTAACGCCTAACTGGGTGTCCGTCCGTTTAAACACCACGACGTCCAGGAATGTGATGCATTCTGAATGGCTCTGATGAGTGAACTTAATGTGAAGATTTAGGCTGTTAATCCACCCCATCAGGCCTTCGACACATTGTGGCTCCTTGACTATCATAAAAACGTCATCCACGAATCTCTTCATACAGACTATCTGATTGAGGTAGGGATTGGCTGTTTCGTTAAAGACATACTGATCTTCCAAATGAACGAAATTATCGAATGGTAATCATGCAATGAGGATGTATTAATTAGAGGGGTGTCTCTTTAAATGCTGCCTTAGGTTTATGAGGTTTTAGGAAATTCAGATATGAAGTATGGAATAATGGGAATATTTATTGAACGATATTTATGTAATAAGGATGCATTAATTAGTGGTATGTCTCTTTAAATGCTGCCTTAGGTAATTGTAAATTGAAACTCACTCCTCTAAGTATTGATGGGATGTTTGAATGGATTACTATATAAGTGGACATGGGAAGTAATTAAGTACCCGTTCCACTGCGTCTTTCTTATTTCTTATTTCAACACTGGAGGTCGCAACAGCGGAGGAAGAGATGAGGGCAAGTACATTGTAAAACTTTGTTATATGTCGATATAGCTAGGTTTTTATTAGCAGCTAACCACATTATGGTTTATCATAGAAATAACGGCCTGAAGAAGGAAGTGGGCTGAAATGAGCAAAAGTGAAAGAGACCGGTTGAACTCGTCGTCGTGGATATTGCTTCTAGTGAAATTAACAGCCACCGTTACTAGATTGTGGCATTGCTGCTATTACTGAACATTTTTTGGACACTGGGTATATATATACTTATGACGGTCAACTTGAACCGGGGAAAGAATTGATTCTGTTATTCACCAGTCTATTTATTGGGCATTGTATTGTAGTAAATTTTGGGACTATATGAGTATAATCACTACAGTCTAATTACAACTTATTACACTGTACTCATTGATCGTACTTTGGAACTTATTTATTACATTGTCCTCATTGATTGTACCTTGGAACTTCCTTGAGCCTGCGTGCTCTTTCGGTTCTGCATTTTTTGGTCCCAGGTTCAATCTCTGGCATTTCAAGAAAGATTTTGGTCAAATCCCCAAAAAACTTAAGAATAAAGCTCAGAAACTAGCTTTTCTTTACTTGATTTCTTCTGGCAAAGTGATCTGTTAAAGGAATTTTCATATAGCTGTATAGATTTTGGCCAAGCACTATTAGCCATGAGTCTAATTAAAGTTTAGTTCTACTGAAAGTCGTGCTGGGATGAGTCTTGGCTGCCTCCCTCCTTTTGCCCCTCTTTTCACCTACAAATAGGTAAAGGTAAAGGTAGTCCCCTGTGCAAGCACCAAGTCATTACTGACCCATAGGGGGGCATCACATCATGATGTTTTCTTGGTAGACTTTTTACAGGGTGGTTTGCCATTGCCTTCCCCAGTCATCTACACTTTACCCACAGGAAACTGGGTACTCATTTTACCGACCTTGGAAGGATGGAAGACTGAGTCAGCCTTGAGCCGGCTACCTGAACCTGGCTTCTGCTGGGATCAAACTCAGGTTGCATGAGCAGAACTTCAACGGCAGTACTGCAGCTTACCACTTGTGCCATGGGGCTTCTACCTACAAATAATGACCTTGCAAAATTAGCAGTTTAGCCTAAGATAGTGGGAAATGGAGATATTCCAGAATGCCATGATTTACAACAGGAGATGACCTCAACGTTGTGATTTTGATTCCCCAGTACTCCTCTTATCATCTTCTGATAGTACCCGTTTTGGTATATAAAATGATAACAAGAGGTACCATAAGGTATCAAGTGTAACAATTAGGAAACCATAGAGCCTGTTAATCTTTTAGAATTTCCTGAATACATGTGTTTGCATTTTTGTAGAAGTGACTTGATATTCTAAATAGAACTTCTGATGGCTTGTTTCTAAGAAGGTATATAAGCTAGTGGGCATGCCTAATGTAGTGTGCATGGTTAGAGATATCTGCTGTGCATTTGGTACTTTTTACTCTAAGAAACTCTTTTTACTTTGCCAACATTTCTGCTTGGTTAATTGGGGTCCTGAATCCTGTTTGGGGCCTCCCTCTAGTGAGATACTGGTGAGTCCCCTTTCAACAACCCCCATTAATTTCTGTAAAAATATAACTCTGGAACTACAATGCACATAATTGGTTCCCTGTCCCTAAAATCATGCTTCAAGTGCTACTTAAGTGTATTTATGAATCACTATGCATATTTATCACAACTTTCCACAGTAAAACCCATTTTGCTCTTATGTCTTGGCTGATTTAAATAAGAGCTATTAAATTTTTACCAAAAATAGCTTGTTAGAAAATTGCAAATAAGTGCATTTCCCCCCAGCCTCAAGAATATTCCAGCATGACTCCATACTTGACTTTTTACTTTTCAAATGTAAATTACCATAGATGATAATGCTATTGCCTAATATTTTTAGAGAAGTAATAATTTCCCGTAGAAACAGGATTACACTAGTCTTTTTTCAGAATATTATCAGAAAGAAGAATATGTTAGATTTTTATATAGATTTAGAAGTACATTGATTTTTATCTTTCAAGATATAGAAATTTGGAATACATTTCATTTAACAAGACCTGCTGGCTGCACTGTAACTAGCATTTTAGTTCATGTGTGAGGGAGTAGGGAGGTGGTTCTTTAATATGTGGGTCCCAAACTTTTAAGGGTTTTAAAGGTACAGGATACAATGTACATGAGTGCATAGATATGGGCGGGGAGAGGAGTATCATTTAGCAATTACCAGAATGTATAGCTTCTACAAAGAGTAGATTATAATCATTTCTATTATCTTCATCATTCCCTTATTCCAAACTGTATTGAGGGCATCAACAGAATTGCCATTTCAGGTACTCCAGTTATATCCTGGACTGCTATGGAACCATTACATCTCTGTGATTGGGTCAACTTCACTATCCACAGACTTTGCAGTGAGGGATGGTTAGATCCAAATGTGGAATGGCAATAATAATCTAATTAGGACTAAGGTCAAATAATGTAGAAATGTTTTAAAAATAAAATAAACGTATAGAGCATAATCTATTCTATGTTTATCATAATTGTACAACTAGGTTCATACGACAAATTAGTATGATATGTGTGTGCTTAACTTTCCTACTGAAATCAATGAATCGTGTCTACAGTGATATTTTGTATTTTCAAAAAGTTATGTAATATATTAAGATTTTTTCTGTTCATATACTGTTTTATGTAATTAAACAAGACCTCTTCAAACATTATGTTTGATTCTAATTTTCTTACAACCAGCTCATTTTTGATGTCCCACTTTTGTTTTTGGAAGCAAAACATTTTCACAACAGAAAAACAACAAAATACTAAAACTTCTTTCTAACATGAATTCTTTCTTTGTCTAATAGGAGTTCCTTTATGTATCAACCTCCAGTGGATTGTCAAGATGTAATATTCTCCTTTCATGTCCTTAAATCTTTTTAAAGGATTACTACTCAATAGGTTTTATTGAAATCTTTTGTACTAAATACACAAAGATAACAGACTGGAAACATGAGAAGGAAATCATTTATTTCTCACAGTGTGAATGTGATATAGTAAACAAATATAGAAATAAACAAAATTCTCCTACCATAAGCATAAAGTAAATTTAAAGAAACTTCAGAACAAAGGAAGACAGAAGTAATGCTAATTTTACCGCAAGCAAACAATCAAAGGATTCTGTGCTGCGACACTATTCTTGCAAGGCCATGAATGAAGAAATCGCTGTAAAATAACCTTTTTCACAGCTGTAGAACATGTTAAAAGGAGCAAAATTAAACATGGCAATTAGACTTTCACTGTCAGGGCAGCTTTTGAAGGTCTAGGAGAGAAGAACTAAAAATCCTCCTCCAAAAAAGAGGGGAAGGAGGCTTGAATGACGAATAGAGACATTTATTCATATTAGACCTATGTATGCAAGGAAATAGGGATGATGTCATCTCTTCAGTTTAGATCCCCAAATCCCTATTTTAATTTTAATTTTCCAAACATTGAATGCAACCGATGATTTCTGATCTCAGCATCGTTGTCTATTTCCACTCATTGTTCCTCCCCCCAATAAAATGTATGAAATTGCCATGTTATTTGTGCATTAATAAACCACCATTATACATTATGCATTTGCTATATATATTCATGGAATATATTGTGTTCAAAAATTGCCTGTGAAATCTGAACAACATGTGTACACAGGAACAAGTGCCACCTGCTGCTGCTTAGCTGGCCAGCAAGAGAAGATAGAGGTAGAACTAGTTACCAGCCTTCTATTTGGGTAAAAACCACTGAGTTGTCAGGGAGGGGCCAGAAGTAACAATAGGTAGCTCTGGGAATCACCAGCTGTTGTACTCGGAAGTGATATACCAGCACAGAGGCCACCAGCATTTTTATTTTTTTCTCTTTCACTGGGAGCAGGAAAGCAGGAAGCTTCCCACAATAGCAACTCTAGTTGTAGGCAGCAATGGCACCAAGTCAGGTCTACTTGGATGGTAGCTGCTGGTGCCAGTTTGGGCCTGGTCCAGTTGCATAGTGCCTGTCAGGCCAGGTCCAGTTGTATGGTGGCTGTCATGATGATCAGTGGCTGCCAGGATAAAGCTAGCGGTGTGAGAAATGAATTTTTCCTCTCCCTCATCCCCCTGGCTTTGCTTTACAGAAACCAAGGCTAGGAATCTTTACCAATATTGTGGTTGCCCAACAACTTACAAAATGGTCAGTAAAAGTTCAGTGGGAATTATTTTCTTAAAGCTACAGGCGTTTTTATTATTGTTTCTATTATTTGGGGGAGTTTTAAGCCCCATATATATATATTTCAGATTTTCCTGCAGAGTAGGGACTTCAGGTTTGTATGGAAGTCCTCCCTATCCCTATGTACTCTGAGGTCCCCTAAGGATTTAGGTATATATGTAAAAACAACAGAAGAAAATAGCAACTGTTAAAAAAAGATATAAATATTTTTAAAAGAGAATGAATGAAATAAGGATTTGCTGATTCTCCTTGCTTTGGAATGGCGCATGAATTAATATTCTTTTCTCGTTTACTTCTTCTTGTGCTACTGTGCATTGCTTTATTGGTTTGCTACTGAGAATTTAAACTCAGAATGTTGTCTGTAGTTCCTTTGTGATACTACCTTTTAAAAAGTGTTTGCAGCCATATTTGTCTATCATATGCATATTGAAATGATCCTGCAAAGATCTTTCTGAGATCATGTTAAATGGTCTTATCCCAAGATGAATTAAGAATTAAATCGGCACAATCTGTTTATATCAGAGCTATAACAAATGAACAATATCTCCCCACCACAATGTATTTGATATCATACAATGTATTTCAAATGGATTGGGATCAAGTAGCCTGGGACCAACCTAGCTATGAATGAGCACTTAGGGAATATTTCACTGATAACTCACCTGCTGTAAAAATTAGCATAAAAGCAGA
Organism: Eublepharis macularius; assembly: GCF_028583425.1. NCBI lineage: Eukaryota > Metazoa > Chordata > Lepidosauria > Squamata > Eublepharidae > Eublepharis > Eublepharis macularius. The sequence continues at coordinate 126,010,317 of NC_072792.1, forward strand.
GTCTTTTTTTATATTGGTGTTAGGGATAAACAAATTAAAGTGCTTTTAGAAACATGGGGGTGAAACATGGGGGTAGTTGAGAGTGCCCTCAATTCAGAGTTGACTTATGGTGACCCCTGGTGGGATTTTCATAGCAGGAGATGAACAGAGATGGTTTGCCATTGCCTGCCTCTGCAACCCTGGTCTTGGTTGGAGGTCTGTCATCCAATTACTAACCAAGTATGGCCCTGCTTAGCTTCTGAGATCTGATGAGATCAGGCTTACCTGGGCTATCCAGGTCAGGGCCAATAAAACATGCCCCATATATATTTTATCATACTTCAAATGTTTTCCAATACATGTCTTATCTGAGCCTCTTCCCCCTTTCATTGTAATCTTTCAATAGTTTTCAGAAAAAAATTCTCACATGCCTTACTACCTTTTCTATTGTCTTCTCCTTCTCCCTTCATCCATCTCTCTATAAGTTCTTTAAAAACTCTGAATTTTTTACATATTGCATGTATTTTTTCTTGTTGTTACTCCCCTCCCAATGCCTATCATTTTTTTTGCTGTCCCCATGATTTTCTTTCCATACTAATATAGCATCTTTTTTAAAAAAAATCAAACTGAAATGGGTTTGCAAAAACAAACAGCTCATGCTCTAAATCTGAAAACAGGACAAATTATATACATTGAGGAAACATTTGCTATCAATGGCTTGGTGTGTTTCTTTTATTCTAGCTGCATGTGGGAATTTCTGCCTATGATGTTTTTATCTTTTGGGAGGGAGAATACTGAGTAGACATTGGTAATGGCTAGAGTGAAACCAACAAAAATGGTTAATAGTCTTAGGAGGATGAGCACAGGATGAATTGCAATGCCATTTCCAAATGTTTCAACCCATTTTTATATTCCATTCAGCCTCTGATAATGCACATTGATGGTGCTGTATCAATTGCTAGGGAACAAATGAAGCAAACAAAGAAGAACCCAGGGGGATTTTTTTTTTTAGCAAAAGGACTCAAATTCTATAGAGATTCCATGACAACCTACCTATTCCGCTTAACAATCAGAAAGGCTTACAGATCCTAAAGGATAATTAAATGAAATCCCACCACAGAAACTAGGTTTAATTCTTGGAGGTAATTTCTTAAATATTAAGCAGCTACTACATGCTTTTGATAAAGCAGGTTCCCGTGAATGAAAGCTTGTTAGTTTTTAAGGTGTCTTTTTAAATTTCACATACACAGATCAGTTGAAAGAAACTATTTGTTTGCTATGTAGTTATTATATTTACATTCTTCCTTTTTCAAAAAAAGAACAAAAACCTATGATGGTTAACAAATAAGAATAACAATGAAAGTTAGTGAAATAAAGTGTCATGGACCAACCTGGCCCAGTGGAGCAGAGAGACTCAGAGGACTCCTCTGAGGAAGAGGCAGCTGGTGAACCTGACCCAGATCCACAGCCAGTGGCAGAGGCACTGCAGGAGGAGGCAGGCTCTGAAGGCTCAGATACTGATCCACAGCCAGGTCCCAGCACATCGGTTCCTCAGCTTCCCAGCCCTGGGCTGGCAACAGAAAGCCAGGTGCAGGCCAGCTCTCCCCCTTCATCACCAGAGCCTCGGGAGCGCTGCCAGAGGAGGGCTAGAAGAGCCCTCCAAGCCAGAAGGCGCAGTGCCAGGCTAGCAGCACAGCACCGGCCCAGCATCATTAGTGATGATGAGTGCTCGCAGGAGCAGGACTGAGATAGCTGGCAGGTGCTGAGCACTGTGAGGCTTAAAAGCAGCCGAAGAGGGAGTGGCTGCGTGGAAGCAACGAGTTCGCTCACTACTGACCTTGCTGCCGTGTTTGGAATTGATTCTCTTGTCCCTGACCTTGGCCTGTTCCTGTGGATGTGTTTTTGGAATCCCCCTTTGGACTTGAAGCCGTGAGTGTGCCCAGTTGGTGCCTGAACCTTGGAACTGGGTGCTGCCCTGCTCGGACAACTTGGGAGTTTTCCCTCGCATGCTGCCAGTGTGAGTCTGTATCGGGACATAAAGCCTATGGAAAAGGCCTTGCTGTCAGTTCTTCCCTGATCACTGATGGACCATGGAAGAGCCAGGTGGCAGATGACTTTTGAAAGCTGATAAAAGGAACCCTGTCCCCCTCCTCCTTCTGCAGAATGTCTGACTGTTGATGGAATATCAGCGGAAATTTGGAATCAAAAAGCAGTCAGTACAGTGATGCTGAGTGAATTTCTGAATGAGGATGTGTATCTCAACATGCAGCAACAGAGTGGAATTCTCAATCATTCAATATAATGTACTTTTTCTCTATAACAGCTTCATTACTGGTTCACCTTTTCCCAAAACATTTAGGGTACCTATATACCTAATACTTAAGTTGTATTTAAGCTTCTCCAGCACTATTTATATCAAGATTTATTTATTTATTTATTTAAAACATTTATTAGCCACCTTTCTACCTTGCAGCAACTGAAGGTGGCTTGCAATAGAAATAAAATAACAATTATAAATGAATTAAAACAAAGTTTAAAAGCACAGTTTAGGGCTGCCAATTAACACAAACACACAGTTAATTAAAACTGATCTTCCTCCTGAAGATCAGCAGTGAGGACTAGACATGGGCATGAAGAGCAATACGAAAGAAAAAAACCCACGAACAGCCCATTCGTCTGTTCGCGAATAAGCCATTCATGAGGCGCCATTGTAAGCGAAGTGGTCGTTACAAGCCTGGTTCCTTGCGTTTGTCCACTGTTCGTGAAGCCAGACAGTGAGGCATCTTCAATCAATTCCCTTGGCAACGGAGGCAGGGACTGCCTGAACTCTGTCTGCACTCCTTCTGTCGCCCTGGAAACCCCAATCTAAGTCCAACTTAGCTTAATGGGCAGGTCTTCCTTCCAAGTGTGGAGCTCCAAATTGGTTACAATTAGTTACATGGGTCCAGAGCCCATGTAAGGGGGGAGGGGGAGGGGTGGTGTTCTGTAGCCATGGGCACTCCAATCTCATCCCTGCAAACCCTGTTAGGCAGTTCTTACTGCCAACCACAGACCTCCTGCTTTTCTCAATAAGACCTCTGCTTATAAAAGGGCACTGCGCTTCCAGTTCTGGTTTTCAGTTTCAGCAGGCAGTGGAGTGGGGCAGTGCTGTTGCTAGCCATTTGGGAGAGAGACAGGGAGAGTGCATTGGAGCTGGGCTTTTTTCTGTGTGTGGTGGGTGGGATAGGGATCTATCCTCTCTGGTTCTAGGGCTGCTGCCAGTCCCTGGGGCCAAGCTCAGTGGACACCTTGGCTGAGGGCTCACACTGATTATTATTATTATCAGTGCCGGATCTGGTCAGGTTTCTACGAGTGCTGGGCTAGGGCTCTACCCTGGTTCCATGGCTGCTGCCAGGCCCTGGGGCCAAGCTCAGTGGGCACCTTGGCTGACGGTTCTCTCCTTTTTTCCCCTCCTTAATTCTTGTTTGCTGGTACAATGAGGCTTCGGCTGGGGGCAAAGGGTGGTTGTGGGGAGAAGTGCAAAGATTGTCCCGATTGCCCTGCGGGAAGCAGTACTGGGCAGGGCTCTACAGCAGCAGAGACTTCTGCTCCCCAAAAATCACCTGTGGAGGCTGTGGAAGAGGCCGAAGAGCATTTGCTGCTGGATGAAGAGGAACTCTTTAAACTCTTTGAGGAGGAGGAGGGTGAGGGATCCATGGAGGAATGGTTGGAGTTCGACAAAATATCCATCCCATACCCATACCAAACTCCCAGTGCTGTCCCTACCTTCAGTCCTCCCCTCACTCCGTCTTCTGTTGTCAGCTCTGCAGGGCAGCCAGTAACCCTTCGTCCTCCCTCCCCTAGAACAGTTAGTGGGGCATAGTTCAAACTGTCTGTATGGAGGCACTTTTGGGTCCTTCTGAATGACCCCCATGTGCTGCGGTGCCATGTCTGTGATGGCCTGGTGTGCAGGAGCAATAACCTGAAGTACATGTCATCAGCGGTCCTGACTGGGCATCTGAAGATGTGCCACCCAAGCCTGTGATCTCCGTCCTCGGCCAGCGAAGCATCTGGTGGTGGGACACAGAGGGCTACCAGCTCCTCTGAGCCAGGATCAGTGGGAGGGTCACCGAAATCCACCCCAAGCAAGAAGCTTTACCCCGGGGGTGCTACTGGTGGGAACCGAACGGTCAGCCAGGCCGCCCTTGGGGTGGTTGTTCCATCGGGGTCAGGGATAGTGCCGTTGAAAAGGGTGAGGTCAAGGGCTCAGGAAGCGGGCATTCATGTTGTGGCAGAGACGATTGCCCTGCAACAATCCCCCCTATCTGTTGTGGAGGGCATGGGCTTCCAAAGGCTGCTTCAGCACTTTGCCCCATGGTTCTCCATGCTGTCATGGCGCACCATTGGGCATTGAGTCCTGCCTCTCCTCTACCAATCTGTGTGAGACATGGTGCTCAGGGAGCTGTTGACCGCCAAAGACCGTACAGTTCACTTCATGGCTGACCTGTGGAGTGGCTGCCATCATGGCTACCTTGCCATCATCGCCCACTGGTGGCAACCAGAAGACCTCTGCTGCCCCAGGCCAAGAACCGGCACCTGGAAAAAGGTGTCATGCTTGATATCGGGCTACAGGGCAGTTCTTCTCCAGGCCTGGGGGATGGACGAGGTCCATACTCGGAAGAACATTGCCACTACCATAAAGGCATCATTGAGGGAGTGTACGGCCTGGGGGGAAGGGTTTGTCCGTGGCTTCATGGTGATGGATGCGGGAAGCAACATATTGGCAGCCCTGATGGAGGCATCCCTCCTGGACCTGGTGTGCATGGTGCACAAGCTGCACCTGGTGATGAGGGATGTGCTTGGGCTGGGGAGCAAGCCAAGGGATAGCTAGGACGAGCAAACCTTGAGGATGTGTAATCTGCTGGACAGCTGCCGGCGCATCGCTTCCCACTTCTCCCACATCATCAACTCTTCCCGCGAGCTGTTCCAGAGGCAGGAGGGGGGGGACCCCGAACACCAACTCTTTCAGGACCTGCCCACCCACTGGAACTCCACCTATGATATGGTATGCTGACTGGTGGAGTAGAAGGGCCAGTTGCAGGACATCCTGTCATCTACGGACGTTCTGAGGAGGGGAGAGTTGCTCAGCCTCAGCTCCATGGAATGGAGAGTCCTTGCCTAGATGTCTCGGATCCTGAAATGCTTTAAGGAGGCCACTGAGCTCTTGTGCTCGTATGAGGTCAGCCTGGGTCAGGTCATCACCCTGATCCATGGGCTTGACCAGTTTCTTGCCTAGGAGCTCGAGCACGAGAAAGACCTGCTCCCCAGGGTCCGGGACTTTATGAGGAGGATGCAGGCATGCATGGCCGAGCGCTTGCATTCTCTGTGCCACGAGGTGCCATGCCAAATGGCCTCCCTATGTTACCCCTGGATCAAGGGCAGCATTGCCATGTGGGTGGGTCAGATGCAGCACTGGAAAAAGGAGCTCCACACAGCGGTGCTCCGTTTTCAGACAGAGAAGGAAGGACTGAGAGAACTGGGCAGGTTTAAGGGGCAGGCAGTGGAGGAGGAGGAGGAGGGGGGAGGAGGAGGCGGAAAGAGAGCCATGCCAGGAGAGACCCACTTAAATGGCCCCACTTGACCTCTGGGCCTCATGGGTGGGCTGTGGGGTTGGCTGCAGCACAGTGGGTGCATCTCTCGCAGTGGAGAACTCGGCAGGGGCTATGGTGCGAGAGTACCTTGCAGAGCCCACTGAGCCCCCCCATTCCAACCCCTTGGAGTATTGGGTGAGTAAATCTGCCCTATGTCCAGATCTGTCCATCGGGGTAACCACCATCCTGTCCTGCCCTCCCACCCGCATGCAGAGCGAGCAGGTGTTCTCCGACCTGGGAGACCTCTTCCATCTCCGCCGCGCACATTTGCACCCAGACGTGGTGGACATGTTGACCTTTGTCAAGGTCAACCTCAACCTACTTGGGTATCCCTCCATGGGCCTGGACCTACCTGGCTCTGAGCCACCCCAAGTCTACTGTGGTTCTCGGCCATGCTCCTCTGCAGAGGGTTCAAGACCCCCTCAGTTCTCAGGCTTCTTCCACAGCTGGTAACCCTTTGTCCTCCTCTTCCAGACAAGTTCCTGTTCTCTCAACCTCTCCCTCTCTGGATGGCACCAATACAACCCTTCCTAACGACTTGTCCTGCCCTGTTGGGGTCCTCCATCCCAGTCCTGCTGCACAATGTGGCCAGGAAGCCTCTGTCCTCCTCTCCCGTACAAGAATCCAGTCCCTCTTTCGACCTCTCCCTCTCTGGAACCCCCCTGACCCCTCCCTGTGACCTCTCCTGTCCTGTCTATCCCATCCTTTCTGTGAATGCAGGAAGCTGGGTGATGTTTGCTGCCACCAAAGAGAAGCTCAGTGGGTTTCTTGGCTCATGGTTTGCAGATGCTGGGTTCCTCTATCCCGATCCTGCTGCACAATGTGGCCAGAAAGCCTCTGTCCTCCTCTTCCGTACAAGTACCTGGTCCCTCTTTCGACCTCTCCCTCTCTCGAACTGCTCCAACCCTGCCCTGTGACCTCTCCTGTCCTGTCAATCCCATCCTTTTCTCAAAGGCAGGAATGTGGGTGATATTCACCGCCGCCAAAGAGAAGCTCAGTGGGTTTCTCGGCTCATGGCTTGCAGATGTTGGGGTCCTCTGTACTGGTCCTGCTGCACAATGCAGCTAGGAAGCCTCTGTTCTCCTCTCCTGTACAAGTACCTGGTCCCTCTTTTGACCTCTCCCTCTCTTGAACTGCCCTGACCCTGCCCTGTGACCTCTCCTGTCCTGTCCATCCCGTCCTTTCCACAAAGGCAGGAAGATGGGCGATGTTCACTGCCGCCAAAAAGAAGCCCAGTGGGTTTCTAGGGTCATGGCTCGCAGATGTTGGGGTCCTTCATCCCGGTCCTGCTGCACAATGCAGCCAGGAAGCATCTATCCTCCTCTCCCGTACAAGTACTCAGTCCCTCTTTCTACCTCTCCCTTTCTGGAACCACCCTGCCCCCGCCCTGTGACCTCTCCTGTCCTATCCATCCTGTCCTTTCCGTGAAGGCAGGAAGGTGGGTGATGTTCGTTGCTGCCAAAGAGAAGCTCAGTGGGTTTCTTGACTCATGACTCGCAGATGTTGGGTTCCTCTATCCCGATCCTGCTGCACAATGCAGGCAGGAAGCCTCTGTCCTCTTGTCCCATAGAAGTACCCAGTCCCTCTTTCAACCTCTCCCTCTCTGGAAACTCTCAGACCCCTCCCAATGACCTCTCCTGTCCTGTCCATCCCATCCTTTCCATGAAGGCAGGAAGGTCAGTCATGTCAGCTGCCACTGCCTTTGAGTACTGGGGACTACCATGGCACTGCCTCCGCCTTTGGGCCTTCCCAGTCCACTCCGCAATGCAGCTATGACAAACAACCCTTTGTCCTCCTCTCCCCGACAAGGTCCTAGACATTCCCTCTTTCAACCTCTCTGCCTCTGGATGGAACCAGTACGACCCCTCCCAATGACCTGTCCTGTCCTGCCCATCCCATCCTTTCTGCGAAGGCAGGAAGATGGGTGATGCCAGCTGCTGCCGCTTTTTCCCATGAGGGACAGCTCTGCTGCTGTTGCTGATAGGGTTGTACCACACGGTCCCCCCCCCCTTTCCATGGCACCTGCTATCCCCTCTGAGCAGGGGGGAATGGGTCCTTCCCACGATTTCCGTGAAGGCAGGAAGGTGGGTGCTGTCTGCTGCTGCTACTGCTTTTGGGCACGAGTGGCAGTTCAAGAGCTGTTGCGCATATGGTTGTACAGCATAGGGGCCCCTATCCATGAGCACCTGCTGTGCCCTCTGAGCAGGGAGGAATGGGTCCCAGCTGCAATACCCATCCTTTCTGCGAAGGCAGGAAGGTGGGTGATGCTGGTGGCAGCCTGCCTGTACTGCCTGGAAAAGTAAGCTGTCTCTGAGTGGTGCAGATTCTGTGGAACTGCCAGCTTCTGTAGGGTAACCCTTTGTCCTCCTCTCCCAGACAAGTTCCCCTTCTCTCTTTCAACCTCTCCCTCTCTGGATGGTACCAATACAACCCTTCCCCACAACTTGTCCTGCCCATCACATCCTCTCCCAGACAAGTTCCCGGTCCCTCTTTCAATCTTGCCCCCTCTTGATGGAACCAGTACAACCCTTTCCAATTACCTCTCCTGTCCTGCCCTTCCTGTCCTTTCCACGAAGGCAGAAGGTGGGTGCTGTCAGCTACCGCTGCTTTTGGTCATGAGTGGCACCTCAAAAGCTTTTGCTGATACAGTTGTGCTGCATGGTGCACCCCTATCCATGGGCACCTGCTGATCCCCCTGTAAAAGGGGGGAATGGGTCCCGTGACTCACTTCCTTTCCGCGAAGGCAGGAAGGTGAATGATGTTGGCGGCAGCCTCCAGTTCGACACAGGAGAGGTGGACAAGCCTCTCCAGCAGCAGTCTGTGCACTCCTTCAAGGTAGATGTTGGGGTCATCTGTCCTGGTCTTGCTGCGCAATGAGGCCAGGAAGCCTCTGTCCTCCTCTCCCGTACAAGTATCCAGTTCCTCTTTCAACCTCTCCCTCTCTGGAACCACTCCGCACCCACCCTGTGACCTCTTCTGTCCTGTCCATCCCATCCTTTCCACTAAGGCAGGAAGGATGGTAATGCTGGCAGCAGCCTACAGTACTTACTGCCTGCAAAGGTGAGGTGTCTCTGAGTGGTGTGGATTCTGTGGAACTAACATCTTCTGTAGGGTGCTGATGCTGAATAGATTGCTGTGTCTGTGAAGGCAGGGCAGTGGGTGATGCAGGGGGCAGTCCACAGCTCCCCACGAGGGCACCTACCTGTCTGCCTACAATCCCCTTTCCTAGGGGAACTGATGCCTCCCCTACAACATGGGGGAAGTCATCCTCCACCGCCTTGATGACGAGCATGTGAGCCTCTGCTTCTACATGTTAGGGATGGGCCCCACCTCCCACCCTTGGTTCTTTCCTTCCAACTTTTTAATGAGGAAATAGTGCAGATATTTATGCAATCCCCGTCTCCCCAATATCCCTGTACATGATATCTTTCTCTCCTGTCAATCCAATGTAGGTATTCAATGTATCCATGCATTCCTGTATCCTATGCATCTATCCCATACAGCTATGCACCTGTCTATTGAGAAACCTGTCTATACCATACCTTTATACTGAGGCTGACAGTAGCCTCTGGGAGGCCTGGTGGACAGGCACAGGGGGGGTGCCACCAGTGAGCGGCCACCCCCCTGTACTGAAGATAGTCCTGCCAAGAGTCCTTCCTGACACCCATTTTATTGTGATGAATGGACCTGTCATGACAGCTTCTTTAAAACCATTGCTGGTAGAATTAAGAATGTGACAAAAATACCTTGACTGGCAGTGGTGTCTTAGATTGGCAATTCACATGTTCAGATGGAATCATTCTCAGGCCAGACTCCCCAAATGGTATGGAGAGCTAAGAGTTTCAAGCATGGTTTCCTGAAACTGAGAATGCACAAGCTGCCATCTTCGTAATTGTTGCTTGTTGAAGGAATGTTTATTTCCATGCACTACACTTTGATTGCTTCTATATTTGTAAAGACTCAAGAAGTCTCTGATGTTTGCCTATCCAGAGAGGAAAAATCTTCTTTTGCTGCCTTATAAACGCTTTACAACTTAGAAAGGTGTGAACCACACAGGAAATTAGGGGTTGGATCCAGCTATTTCTTATTATATTGCTTTTACCCACAGAGGTCCCACAATTCCTAACCTAGCCTTTTTCACCTGCAGGAAAACGTGGTTGGACCCAGCTCTAGGAATACCACTGAAATTTTCTTTATCTGAGATCTCTTTGGATTTTGGAATTACCTGGTCTTGTTTATAAAATGTAAAAAAACTCCATGAGATTCTCCATTGCTGAAAATGAACACAAGGGAAAGTCTTTACACTGGGAAGCCTAAAAAGGGAGCAGCTCCACGACTCGTACCTGTCCCCACCCATGATCCAAATCAAAGAGTCCTTCCCAAGCTGACCCAGAGTCAATAAATGGAGGCTGGCACAGGGAGGGCAAACCGAGCAGCAGTGGCTATAAAACTGTGCTGCTTTTTCTTATGACAGAAGTGGCCACCCCTTCCCCTGGGTCACCAAGGCATTTGCATTTTTTTAAAAAAAATCTTCAATTTCATATAGATAGGTTGACCTAACGTTGTAATAAAAACTTCAGCAGATGCTCTGTATTCCCAGTCTTCATTTTTTAAAAAAAAATTACTTTTTTTTTACTTTTAAAAAATGAAAGACTTACTTTTTAAAAAATGAAAGCTGTGAATTCAGAGAACTTGCTGCACCTATAATTGCAATGGTAGGTTGATATATCAATATGTGATTATAAAAAGAACAAAACCAGGAAGGTCCAATCATTAAAGTCCAATCATCAAAAAGTGAGGATGAAGGTGGGTGAGAACAGGACAAACAAAACTGAAAGAAATATTGCACATAAGGAAAATATGGTCTTAAAATTGGCTTCCAGAAAAATATTGGAGCAAAAGTGGTCTTAAAAGAACTGGAGAAAATCTGTGTGTGTGTGGGGGGGGGGGGACACCAAAAATATCAAATCAAAAACTAAAGACAAAAAAAATGCTCATGGAGCTCAGGGGATAAATCAAAGCAGTGTGGGGTCAGAACCAACAGAAAAACCTGTGCAGAAAATGTCTTTGAACAAAATACTGTGTATAAGTGCTCTGCCCCAGCTTTCAATTCTTTCCATTCATATTTGTCTCTTTCACTTTCTATGCAACCAATAAACATTCTCACTCAAATCAGTCTGTGTGTCAGGCCTGTCACACAAAGAGCATCCCCTACATGTGAAAACCTAGAACACAAGTACTAGGACAAAAAGAGAATTATTTTGTCTATTGTATACACAGGTCCCATTTTGAGGATAGAAATATGGAAGGGAGAGAAGCACTTAACCAGCAAATAACTTTATTTTTACAGAAAAGAAAGCAGGGAAATCAAGATAAAAGTACAAGACAGAAAGCAATTGCAGTAATGCAATGGCAATTTGTATATGACAATCCATTAAAACAATATATGTTTGTACAGTTTAAGTGGTTGGGCTGTATTACTTCAAGCTAAATACCCAGTTAACATTACCTTTAATGCAAGTTGCATTTCTCCCACATAGCTAGCCCAGAGCAATCAAACCCTGAAAGAAAAGATAGGTGAGGTTTTGTCCAAGTTGGGATTAGTTTTAGGAGGGTAGCCATGTTGGTCTGCAGTAGAGTCGTTGGATTTGAGTCTGGGGTACTTTAGAGTAGAGATGGGCACGAACAGCAATATGAACAAAAAAAAAAGCCACGAAGAGCCCAATCTGCTGTTCGCGAACAAGCTGTTCGTGAGGCCCCATTCTAAATGAACAGGTGGTCGTTGCAAGCTTCGTCCGTTGCTGTTTGTCAAGCCAGACAGTCTAGCACCTGCAATCAATTCCCTTGGCAACGTAGGCAGGGATTGTCTGAACTCTGTCTGAACTCCTGCTGTTGCCCTGGAAACCCCAATCTAAGCCCAATTTAGCTTGATAGGCAGGTCTTCCTTCCAAGTGTGGAGCTCCAAATTTGTTACAAGAGAGCAAAGACCATGGGGGAAGGGGGGCTCCTAGCTCTGGCTAGTAATTGCAGATAGTGGAGAGGGAGAGACAGCTGCTGTTGGCATTTTGATAGAGAGACAGGGAGAGTGCACTAGAGCTTGAATTTTCTTTGTGTGTGGTGGGATATGGATCTACCCCTTCAAGTTCCAGGGCTGGGGCCAAGCTATTATTTACTTTCCTGCTGCCTACTCAGGTAGGGTTTCTGGGAATGGTGTGGTACGGTTCTACCCACCCTCAGGCTCCAGGGCTGCTGCCAGGCTCTGGGGCCAAGCTATTGTTTATTATTGGTACCTTTCCTGGTGCCTGCTCAGGTCAGGTTTCTGGGAGTGGTGCAGCAGGGATCTTGACCAAACTTCGATGATGGCTGGAGGAGAGCCTGTTGGCCCCTACAAACAGCCAACCATGAACATGTTCGTGAACAGGGTCATGTTCATGGTTGTTCATGAGTCCCTGTTCGTGGATGGCAATGAACAACGAACATCATGTTCGTTTTTTTTTCTGTTTGTGCCCATTTCTACCTAACCAATAAGATTTTCAGAGTATAAGCTTTCAAGAGTCAGCATGCCCTACTTTAGACATCAGGATGGGATTAGAATGTGCAGTGGCATTAATAGGGAAGGAATTCTGGATTAAAAGGGAAAGAGTCTCTAGACAAATGAGAAATATAATGGGGAATGTCTGGCTGGCAGTAGGTAGACTGGCCAAAATACAGAAGATGGAAGAACTAAGGAATAGGAATTAGGTAGAAAAACATGAAGTGTGAAATTTAGGAAGGAATGCAGAAAAAGAAAACATACTTTGCTTGTCTTGGAGGAGGGGTCCAGTGGTTTCATGTTCATGGTACTTGAAGTAAGTGCTGAAGGGAACCATGTACAATAATGGCCCTCCAATATTGTGATGACCTTATTTACCTATTGGCCAAATTTAGTGCTGAGTTATGATATGTGATGGCATTGGGCCAAAAGTGCAGGATTCTGCTTCCTATTGGTGGATTTAATTTTTGGTGAGTGGATGATAATATTTAACCAGGAGAAGCAGAACTCCAAATATGGTCATACAAGTTACGAAAAAAGGGGACCGCAGGATGGTTTAAGTGAGAAGATTGAACTATCTGAGTGGCAGACTGCTGAGGCCTGTTTGACAAAGACAGCTTATGGGCTTATGACTAAATAACTAAGAAAGTTTGCATTGTGGGAGAGATTCTGGGATCTTTTGTTATTGTCTTACAAACATAGTCATTATTTGTGACCAAAGATGAGAGGAGCCAAATGAAGGGTTACTGTTCTCCTGGAGCATTTTGGCAGTTAGGCTACTCCAGTTAGTGATTGTCTTATTCAAGAGACCCTCTATAATATTAAACTTGATGGATTTTCTCAATACCTCTGGCATCTGAAAGCCACAGGATCTTGGAGAGTGCATTATACATGTCTCAGTGAGGGTGGGGGGCACAATGAAAGGCAACAGTTTGTGCACATTATAGAACACTGAAATTAAAAAAAAACAGTCTTTCAATGCAATCCTAAGAAGCGTTACTCCAGTCTAAGCCCACTTAAATCAATGGGCTTAGACTGGTGTAACTCTGCTTAGGATTGCACCATTAATGTGATTTATCTTCAGTTATGCACCTCAATAAAACACTGATAAAAAGTAGTAGTCAGACATATGATATATCAAGGGGCTTTCTTTTTGGTCCTGTTTATTAATGCACATGTTCAGAGACAAAAAGACACACATGAACCGAATGAACTCAAATCTTCTACAGGTAGGTAATATGTTTATTGTTTATAAATTAAAACATATTTACAGACCTGAAATTTTAAAATTTCAAGTATAACAACCATCTCTAAAAATTTTCATTCAGACTCAGAAGTTACATATCATTTCATCTGATTGCTTTCTGGAAAGCTACATTTGCTCTGATTTTTCTAGCAGCTAAAGTCAAAAGTTATCCTGTAGGAGAATCCACATCTGACAACATAAACACTAATTTGTCAGAATCAGAAAAAGAAGTTAAAGTCTCTAATGTCTTAGCCAGAAATTTGTTCCTGGGCTCCAAATATAAAGGCAAACCAAAATATAGTGAAGGAGGTCTTCTATAAATTATGCATTATCCAATTCTGATTTTAATTTTAGAAAGTTAAAAGGGAGTTAAGGAGGAGCAGAGTAATGGGAGAAAGCCAGGAATAATAAAATTATTTAAAGGAAGAAATTTGTTCATCTCATTTAGCAATATAAAGCTACTAGAAATCCATTCAAATGGGCATTGACATTTTTAAAAATTTATTTATAACTTTTTTGTGCTGCCTTTCCACATTACAAACCTCAACAAGCTTTGAGTACCATAAGGCTCCTGTAATAAGCAGTCACAGCTGCTAGAAACAGATTTAGCCAGAAGTAGACTAAGCCTTATTCTTTAGAATATAGACACTAGTCCACACTCTAGAGGTCTGACACACATCCTCAGATACACCAGGACGCTTAGGAAGACTAGATTTTTTCCTGTTGCTCTCTCACTGAGAGCTACCTCCCAAATCTCAAAGCCTGTTCCATAGACCAATGCAAGAGAAGGTCACTAGATATTTTCACTAATTCTATTCATATTCTGCTTGTCAGTAATTTTTTTGCTGAACGTTTTGGCTGCTCGCTAGTAGTTTGATCCTATTCATCAGGGAACAGTTCAGGTATTAGAACAGTATAATAAAGTAGAGGCAAATCAAAGCTATGCTGGAAGCATAGTAAAGAAACAGGGACTTTCTCACACTTCTATGGCCTTGTGTATTGGTACAAAAATTCTGGAACACAGTTTGCAATGAAATAGAGATTATTGTGAGTTATGTTTTTGATTCAATGGCAGGGATTTATATTTTAGTTGAATTCCCAGCTAGACTGGAAAAGCATCGGAGAAAATTAATTACTGCAGCCAGGATGGCCTTGGCTCAGAAGTAGCAAAAGCAATATATAGTCCATCATTGAGGCAAATATATGTGAACATTAAAATCATGGTCAGCTTCAACATTCGTAACTATTTGGTAGCTCTTTGCTAAATACAGAAGTTGTCACAATGTGTATTGTCAAGTGTAACAACAGGTATTAGAGTGTGTTTAGAAGCTTGAGTTATGGTGAAGGCAATGAAGTGTTAAAAATTAATTTCTATATTGGATTTAGAAGATTGGTTCATTGCAATATAATACAGTGAAGTGAGGATTGGCTTATATCTAGTATTATATTTAGATTTCACTTATCTGACTGGATCACAAGTTTATACACTGTTATATATAGTGTGCTTATCTCACTAACTTCTATAGGCATGCATTATACAAAAGAGTTTGATATAGTATCTACTGCACTCAAAGCAATTGAGAGAAACAAATTACCTGGAGCAGATGGGATATCAATAAAGCTACAGAATCAAGCTCAAAATCAAGCTATGGAAACTGAGTCCATCAAAATGCCAACAAATTTGGAAAACAAAACAATGGCCCACAAACTAGGAGCTTTGGCCTCTGCTTAAAAGAGTGAAAAGAGAAACTTCTTTCTCAGACAGAGAATTGTGGCTCTGGAGGACAAGAGAGTCATCTTAGAAAGGATTTTTATTCAGCTTTTGATTAGGATTTGGAGTCAGGTTAGGAAAGAGAATTTTGTTTAGTGAGACAAATGAGCACCCAGTTAAGGGCCTAACAAACCTAATTTTTGTGTAGAGGTTCTACGAATAGGGGCTCTGTGAATAAAAGGAGTGGTCTAGAATCTGAAAAGTAATCCTATCAGTTTGGGAAACAGGTTATGCCGAAGTCCCCTCAAATTCTTAAGTGCCTGAAAGGGAAGTCAAGAGCAAAACACACTTCCGGGAAGGGGGGCAAGAGTCTCACCTCCCAGGGTAATGAGTGCCACCACCAGTCCCTCTTTACTAACCCTAGAGACCAAGGAATTAAGTCTCCCGCCCTTCTGGGTGTTAATCAAGAAGTCAGCCTTTCAAGGAAGGGTGCAACTTGCCCCGGTGTTCATTGGCCCTTTTCGCACTTACGGTTTAAACCGCCATTTATGAGCATTCGCCCCGATTGCAGTGGCTTTGGCATTGCACCTGTTCATTTCACACTGTCCACTGCAATTTCAATTTGGTGTCTGTGCTTCATTTCAAAACCTCGGTGCAATTTTGGGCTTTCGGGGCCTTGCAATTCAAGTCACACTTTTTTAAAAAAAAATTGAGCATGCGTAGTAACATTGCAATGTTGGAACCCTTCCCCCCTTTTTGCTGATTGGGCTGTCCCCTGCCCACTGGAGAGGCAAGTGGTGGCAGAGTTCTGGGGGAAAACATGTACCACTCTCATTTTTTTTTAATCAAGCCAGGAAAGGGTTAAAATGCTGCCGATTCATTTCCTCCCAGGAAGCAGAGGCTGTGCAAAATGCTTGGGTTTTTTCCCCCTCTTTGGGTAAGTCTGAAATATGCCTGGGAGGGAGGGAAAAGCAGCCATTTAATCCTTTCCTGGCTTTTAAAGCCAGGAAGAAAGTGCAGGAACATTACAACGTTGCAACCCATTCTTGTCTTTAAAAAAAAAAGGAATGTGTGTGCATACCCTAAGGGAGGAAAGAGAAAGCAGCTATTTAACACTTTCCTTGCTTTTAAAGCTAGCAGGAAATTAGCAGCAAGCTTAGGAATCATTCCTGGCTTTTGAAAAAAAAATAAAAGAACATGCATACTGGGAGGAAGGAAACCAACGAAGAAGCAGCCTTATGACTCTCACCTCGCTTTACTAAAAAAAATGGTGGACAAGGAGTTCAGAGAGCTGAGGAGGGTGGGAGTGGTTAATTCTGCACAAACCAATCAGCTCCCAGGGAAAAGGAGAGGGGGAGAGAGAAGCAAAAAGGGGGCAAAAGTGTTCACATTAGCAAAATGTGGGCCAGCTGCCAGTCGGCAGCGAACTTAAAAAAACATCGGGGTATGTCCACAGGGGGAAAAATCGGGGATACAGCGGACAAAAAGCGGGACTGCATCCCATGACTGCTTTTAAGTGTGAAAACCTTGCAAACATGTGATGTGGAACAGGTACAAACGCGCTCTAAAAAACGAGTGCGAAAAGTACCATTGAGATAATGTGATAGAATGCAAGTGCAGAGCCTCCCTACTGGTTCCTGGCTTGAAGCCATCTTATCTCATCCTAAGTGCCTAAGTCCCATCCCCTTATTGCTCTGGGAATTGTAACTCAATAACTCAGTAAGCTCCCAGTAGTTTCTCTTTTGCGACCTGACTTTGGTTGAACCAAAGTTTTAAAAAGCCAAGAAACAGACTAGAAGAGGCCAGTTTCTTGACAGGTTCCAGTGAATCATGAATGCTAAGGTAACCTGTCTGAAGAAAAAGCGTGTGTGTGTTATGTGTCATCAAGTCGCCACTGACCTATGGTGACCCTATGAATGAAAGACCTCCACAACACAATTAAGTATCTTATTCTAGTAGGATGTGAGCCCTAAAGCTTACACACTACCACCAGTTAATCAACACTTTTGTCCTTTTAACTGATTGTGTCATGGCCCAGTCTGAGAGTGAGGTCTCCTCTGGAGGAAAGGAGCCTCGTGTAGCCAGCCAGGACCCCTCAGGAGAAGAGGAGCCCTGTGTAGCCAGACCTAGCCCTGATTCAGCAGAAGCCAGCAATCAGGAGCAACAGCTGCTGGCTGATCAGAGCTTGCAGCCAGCAGCGGAGACACCAGCACCCTCTAGCTCCAATACCACAGGGGAAGCTCAGCCAGGGACTTCTACAGGTCCAGCGCAGCCAAGAGCCTTCACCCCCCCAGGTTCACCCATGCCCAAGGAACGCTGCAGGCAGCGCCAGAGACTGGAACTGCAGGAGAGACGGCGCAGTGCTCGCCTCTTGAGCCAACGCCAGCTGCTGGAGAGTGACGATGAGTAGCGTCAGGATGGAGCCCCAGCAGCTGGCTGAAAACCACTCCTGGCTATAAGAGCCAGTCTGGAGGAACTGCCGCGTGTGGAAGCAACGTGTCTTTTGCCTGCAACCACTCTGTGTTCTGTGAACCTTGCCCGTGCCTGCTTTCGGACCTGATGCTATCGGTGACTGACCTTGGACTGTGCCTGACCTCGCTCTTGGACTCTGGACTCACTCCTGGCTTCATCTCATGCTCTGACCACCAATTTGACTTGGCTTTTGCTCTTGGAACTCCCCTTTGACTTTGGCCTTAAGGTTTGGACTTGAACCACCCTGCTTGGGCTAGCCCAGCCCGTGACAGATTGCTTCCACCGAAACTCCCTGGCATGGATGTGGCAACACCCACCCCAGGGAGCCTGGCAATGCTGCAGGACCAGGTACTGCAATTAACCCAAGCACTGGTGACTTTGCAGCAGCAGATTGCTACTCTCCTTGCCGCCCCTGCTGCACCTCTGCCTGCAAAATGCCCAGTGAAGCCTCCTGACAGTTTTGAGTGAAATGTGGAGCAATTCCCAGCATTTCTCGCTCAGTGCCAGCTATATATTGAACTCTGGGCCAGAGACTTTTCCACGGATATAGTCAAAGTTGGCTTCATCCTCAGCCTGTTAAAGGGGCAGGCAGCAAGATGGGCCACACCCTTGTTATTAGTCAAATCCCCTCTGCTGGGGGATTTTCCAAGCTTTGTGGCTCACATTACCGCCGCCTTTGCAAACCCCCTGAAAGCTGTCAAAGCAAACCTGAGAATACGCGCCCTCACCCAGGGAGAAGGGACTGTGGCCCAATATACCACTGAATTCCAGCTACTGGCTCAGGACTTGGACTGGAATGAAGCAGCCTTAGTTGACCAGTACCTGGATGGACTATCTGATGCAGTATTGGATGAAGTGGGCCGATCCAAATGACCAGGAGGACTGCAAGCGCTCATTCTCCTATGCCTCCGTATCGATGGATGACTGGAGAGCCGGTGGCAAGCACGTGCGCTAAGCCAGCCACTCTCACCCCAGACCTCGCCTGAGAGGACAGCTGAACCCGCACCGTTGAACGTGCCTTCTACCCGCCTGCCTCCAGAGGAAAAGGCAAGGCGTCATGCCCACAACCTCTGCTGGTACTGTGGTGGGGTGGGCCATTTTGCCGATGGTTGCCCTGCCAAAAGAAGGACCCGAGCTATAGGCGAGGAGCAGACTCCCGCTAAACAACTTGTGGGGACGGCCAATGCCTCTGGTGTTCCTCCTGAACCCTTCTTGGTGCCAGTAAAGCTGTGTCTGCCTGATGGTCGATGGCTATTTGTGTACGCCATGATAGACTCAGGAGCATCCCGCTGCTTCATGGACGCCAAGTTCACCGCACAGCACCGAATTCCCTTGTGGGCAAAGAAGACATCCACCGTAGTTGAGGCCATTGATGGGCAGCCGCTGCGGTCTGGGCCAGTGGTCGAGGAGACCCAGGACCTCCTCTTGCAGATCCAGGGCCACCGTGAGCGGCTCTGCTTTGACGTGGTAGGCATCCCTCAATTCCCACTGGTCTTGGGACTTTCCTGGCTTTGCCACCATGACCCAGTTATTCGGTGGGGCCAGTTGGACCTCCGCTTCCGGGACCCGTGCCCACACGAAAATAAATGCCCGGGTCCCACTGCAGCCACTGCACAGGAGGCCTCTGTGCTGCCGGAGGAATACGTGGATTTTGGAGATGTGTTTGAGGAAAAAGGAGCAGAACACTCCCCCCTCATTGACCGTACGATTGCGCCATTGACTTGATTCCTGGCACCCCTCTGCCAGTGGGACGCCTGTACTCGTTATCAGAGCCCGAGTTGGCTGCGCTCCGGGACTTTCTCACCCCCAATCTGCGGCAAGGGTTCATCCGGCCCTCTACCTCGCTGACCTCTGCCCCAGTCCTCTTCGATAAAAACAAAAGTGGGGAACTCCGGCTGTGTAATGATTACCAGGCCCTGAACAAAATCTCCATCCGAGACCGGTATCCGCTGCCCCTGATCTCTGACCTCTTGGAGCAAGTCAAGGGAGCCCAGATCTACACCAAGCTGGATCTTTGGGGAGCCTACAACCTAGTGCGCATCCGGGAAGGTGATGAATGGAAAACCACCTTCAGTACCAGATACGGGCAATACGAGTATCTGGTAATGCCCTTTGGCCTGACTAATACACCAGCTGTGTTCCAGAGACTGATGAACGACATCTTTCGAGATATCCTGGATCAGTTTGTCATCATTTATCTGGATGACATATTAATTTATTCACATGATGCGTCGCAACACACTCGGCACGTGCGCATGGTGCTGCAAAGACTCCGGCAGCATGGCCTGTTCACCAAACTGGAAAAGTGTGCATTCCACCGGCCTACCGTGGAATTCCTTGGCCATGTGCTATCACCCCACGGAATCCAAATGGACCCAGCTAAAGTCGAGGCTGTACAGACTTGGCAAGCCCCTTGTTCTCGGAAGGATGTGCAGCGATTTCTGGGGTTTGCCAATTACTACCGGCAATTCATCCCCCAGTTTGCGTCCATAGCTGTCCCTCTCACTCGACTTCTCTGGCCTCGAGAACCTTTCCGTTGGACACCGGAAGCCAGAAAGGCATTCCTGACCCTGAAGACACGCTTCGTCATGCAACCAGTCCTACGATACCCGGATCCCCAGCTACCCTTCCTAGTCGAAGCAGATGCCTCCAGCACCGCCATCAGAGCGGTGCTCTCACAATGTGCAAACCCCTCCAGCACTCCACAGCCTTGCGCCTACTACTCTCGCCAGCTGACCCCCACAGAAAGGAACTACACCATCTGGGAGCGGGAGCTGCTGGCAATAAAGGCAGCCTTCGAGGTTTGGCTGCATCATCTGGAGGGGGCTTGGTACCCAGTCCAAGTGCTCACCAACCACCGGAACCTTGAACATCTCCAAACTGCCCGCCGTCTCAACCAGAAACAGATTTGCTGGTTGTTGTTCTTCTCCCGTTTTGATTTCAGGATCGCCTATGTTCCCAGCTCCCAGAATAAGAAGGCCGATGTTCTGTCACGGAAGCCAGAGTATAACTCATCCCCTGACCTGGAACAACCTCCAATGACCATCCTGGCTCCAGAAACTTTCGCCGCCACGCAACCCCCTCCGGGGCTGGTGGAGGAGATACAGACTCAACAGTTGCTGGACACAGTTGCCCAGAAATACCTTCAGAACGTCCAGGGGTCTTCCCAGCTCCAGGCAGATGGATTTGCAGAGGAAGAGGGGCTACTGACCCACCGAGGCCGGATTTATGTACCCCCAAGCTCACTACGAACAAAAGTACTGCAGCTGGTCCACGATTCCAGACCCTCTGGGCACTTCGGCCGCCACAAGAAAACCCATCTCTTGACCCGTGACTTCTGGTGGCCCTGGGTGCAATCGGATGTGGTCCGATATGTGGCAGCCTGTGAAACGTGTAGACGGGCCAAAGACTTCCCCGGCAAACCTTCTGGTCTCCTGCATCCACTCCCCACACCCACTGGGCCATGGAGGACTATTTCCATGGATTTCATTACAGACCTGCCCTGCTCCAAAGGCCACACCTGCATCCTAGTGGTGGTGGACTTGTTCACAAAGATGGTCCACTTCATTCCCTGTTCTGGACCCCCCATCGCTCAGGAAACTGCACACCTGTACCTTCAGCACATCTTTCGACCCCATGGGCGTCCGGATCATATAATCTCTGATTGGGGAGTTCAATTCACCTCTCGGTTATGGCGGGCCCTGCACTCCCTTCTTGGCACCCAAGTTCACTTATCCTCAGCACACCACCCCCAATCTGACGGGCAGACAGAGCGTACCAATGCGACCCTGGAGCAGTATCTGAGATGCTATACAAACCATCAACAGGATGACTGGCTAGCCCTACTGCCTTTGGCCGAGTTTGCATATAATAATGCAGTGCACTCCTCCACCCAGCAGACCCCCTTCATGGCAAATTATGGCCACCACCCTCGTTTCTTCCCTAGCACGGGAACCTTGTCGGGAATCCCAGCTGCTGCTGCTTGCCTCCAGGAACTCCAATCCATGCATGAGCTGTTGCGGGAGCAACTCCAGCTTGCCAAGGAAAGCTACAAGGAGGCTGTGGATCGGAAATGGCAACCTGGTGTTCCCTTGTCTGTGGGTGATCGGGTCTGGTTATCCACCCACCATATACACAGCCAACGGCCCTCCAAAAAGCTAGATGCCCAGTTCCTTGGACCCTTCGTGATCACAGACCAGGTGAACCCCATAGCCTACCGCCTGCAACTACCACCAACCCTCCTGATCCATCCTGTGTTTCACAGGTCCCTTCTAGTCCCGGCTTCAGCCCCAGACCCGCACCATCCCGCTCCACCCCCCCCCTCTGCCTCTGATTACCATTGAGGGGCAAGAGGAATATGAGGTCGCCCAGTTCCTAGACTCACGTCGCTGGCGGGGACAAGTACAGTACTTGGTGGACTGGAAGGGGTACGGGCCGGAAGACTGCTCTTGGGAGCCTGCCGTGAACATCCATGCCCTCCGCCTAGTCCGACAATTCCATTGGGCCTATCCTCAGAAATCGGGGCTGCCCGGGCCACAGAGGAGGGGGGGCCTTGGGAGGGGGGATGTTGTCATGGCCCAGTCTGAGAGTGAGGTCTCCTCTGGAGGAGAGGAGCCTCATGTAGCCAGCCAGGACTCCTCAGGAGAAGAGGAACCCTGTGTAGCCAGCCCTAGCCCTGATTCAAGAGAAGCCAGCAATCAGGAGCAACAGCTGCTGGCTGATCAGAGCTTGCAGCCAGCAGCGGAGACACCAGCACCCTCTAGCTCCAATACCACAGGGGAAGCTCAGCCAGGGACTTCTACAGGTGCAGCACCACCAAGAGCCTCCACCCCACACCCCCCAGGTTCACCCATGCCCAAGGAACGCCGCAGGCAGTGCCAGAGACTGGAACTGCATGAGAGATGGCGCAGAGCTCGCCTCTTGAGCCAACGCCAGCTGCTGGAGAGTGACGATGAGTAGCGTCAGGATGGAGCCCCAGCAGCTGGCTGAAAACCACTCCTGGCTATAAGAGCCAGTCTGGAGGAACTGCTGGGCATGGAAGCAACGAGTCTTTTGCCTGCAACCACTCTGTGCTCTGTGAACCTTGCCCGTGCCTGCTTTTGGACCTGACGCTATCGGTGACTGACCTTGGACTGTGCCTGACCTCGCTCTTGGACTCTGGACTCACTCCTGGCTTTATCTCATGCTCTGACCACCAGTTTAACTTGGCTTTCGCTCTTGGAACTCCCCTTTGACTTTGGCCTTAAGGTTTGGACTTGAACCACCCTGCTTGGGCTAGCCCAGCCCGTGACAGATTGCTTCCACCGAAACTCCCTGGCATGGATGTGGCAACACCCACCCCACTCCCACTCTCCACCCCCTCCCCTGCTTACCTGGCCAGTGGAGGAGGAAGAGGCCTCCTGGGGCACCCTCCCAGGTGGTGTGGTGCGCTCCCACAGGCCTGATCCTGGCCCAAATCAGCCCGCTGCAGTGGCCCGAATTGGGCCACTGCAGAGTGCAGAAATGCCCCCACACTCTGCAGCAGCTCGATTCAGGCCCATTCCCCCACCCCTCCGTGGAGCATAGGGGCACTCCCAGGGTGGCTGCAGTCTGCACAAAGTGATGTTATTGCATGGGTCAGAGAGCTTGGGCATGCTTTGTGCACACACGAAGGAGAACACAGCAGGTAGGTGCTAGGTCCCCCACCTCCCACCGGGAGGACAGACAACCCTAGATTGTGGGCAACTGGGGTTTAATACAATAAATCAGATCAGATTTATTAATATGGTCTATGACCAGCACAAGTCATATAAATACAATTCTTTAAAAAAAATAATACAGAAAGAAAAGCAGTTCATACAGGAATACAATACTTAAAATTCATAAATCTTACAAAGATACTCCAATCTGAAGTTTCAGGTAGTACAGCCAAAATCAAGAATTAAATTTCTAGAATTTAAACAAATAAATAAGAGAGACCAGAAAGTGTGGGATTGTATGGTCTTATATTCAGAGGGCAGTTTGCTTCAGAAGTTGCCTTCCCTCCTTCTCACTATCCCTCCACATTTTAGCCACAGCAGCAGCCAGAAAAGATCCTCAAGTGTAAGGTAGTGTCACTCGAGACCAAGATCAAAATAATTTATGCTATGGTGTTCCATTATTACGTATGGATGTGAAAGTAGGACAATGAAGAGAGCTGACAGGATGAAAACTGATTCATTTGAAATGTGGAAGGAGAGATTTATAGATACCATGGATTGCCAAAAATACAAATAAGTGGATTCTAGCCTGAATGCTTCCTAGAAGCTACCTGATTAAACTAAGGCTATTGTACTTTGAGAAAAACAAGAATTGCTGGAAAAGACAATAATGCTAGGAAAAGTTGAAGGCAGTAGGAAAAAAGGAAGACCTAACATAAGATGAATTGTCTCAATAAAGGAAGCCACAGCCTTTAGTGTGCAAGATCTGGTCATGGCTGTTAATGATAGGATGTTTTGGAGGTCATGAACTCATAGGGTCAGCATAAGTGATTGATAGCATGTAGTGCACACACACAGTACATCATGCACATCATAATGGAAGTCCTCCTGGTTTGTCCTCAGTTACAAGCCCGACATCCTTAGTGCTTAGCAGCCGATCATATAAATAAACAACAAGCAAAATAATTGGTCAGTCAGTGATTTTGTTTTTAAAAAACTTACAATTTGGTATTCATTTCAACTTATTTTATCCTTGAGGTTTATTACTTCCATGTGCATTTTCATACAGCCTTATGGTAATACCACCTACCCATCATCTAATTACCTAACCTAATGATCCATCTCCCTGGGGGAGAATTGATTTCACCTAATCTGCAGATGCAAAAGCAGCTTGCATTATAGAAAAAAATGAAACTGAAATATTGCAGCTACTTCACAGCCACAAAACTATTTTGCAGCTGTTCAAGGGATAGTATTGTTAGGCATGAAGATCCAAGGCTCAGATCACCAGTGATCATGTGTGTTGAACCTAGTACTTTTTTCCTGCCAAACATGTGCACTGCCAAGTTTGTGGCATCCCTAAATGTTACCTGGGAGGACAAAGTGCTGACTAAAGGTGGGGGCCTTATGCACATAATTGTTCAAATAAGTGAATGATCTGGTATATCAAAGCAATGAGTTCAAAATGCTGGTTTCAAAATAATGCAGTGATTTCCATAACAACAGAATCAATATCGATGGAATATTCAAGGTAGAGTATGTACAAGAAGAAATGTTACATTTATATTCAAAGAGTTTATTAAATGTATGGTGATGAACTGAAAAGTATTGAATTAACAGCTATACAAGAAATAGTAATTTTAAAGCCAACCAAGAAAACATAACATCAGAATGTTGTATATTTACAGGATTATACCTAGACATCTGTAAAAAGTATAGTACAATTAATTATGAATCATCAAAGACATTCCTTGAATGAGAAAAGCTCAACAAGCCATATTGATCACCAATGAAGTTTGAGTTTACAGTTTCATACCACATACATTTTAGTAATGCTGCTATATATCATGTACCAGAAACATGACAGTATTGTGAAACCAGCCTATAACTTGAACCCTCAATACGTTAAATGCTTACAATGAGTTGCAGAATGTCATTAATCCCTGTTACCTTGGATGTGAGAAGAATCTCTTTTCCTACAAATCCATCCTTGGAGTTCAATGAATAGTTTGGGTGCCTGATTATGAGAAGATTATGGAGCCTTCAGAAAGTGTTGATAAGAACTGAAAGGCTTTTCTAGACTAAAATACCAATAAATATCTTCTTTGCTTTGTTGGAATCAGTTGCTATAAAAAGGCATTTGATAAATTCAGCCACCATTAGCGATAGGACAGCATGAAAAAGAAGGAAAGAAATATTTAGAGAGCAGATTCTGTCTGCTCTTTGAATCTGACTGGTCTGCTGGGCTTTAGCTGAGTATGTTCCTAACCCTGCCTCTCTTGGACCATACCCAATGTGCTATGGCTCTCCCCTTCACCATTTTATCGTCACACTGTGAGGAAGGGTAGGCAAAAACAGAGAGAGTGAGACCGAGAGCAAGACACAGAGAGAGGTCAGCTGGCTGTGGCTGTGAGAATGTGCCGTGGAAACAAAAGAATCTGAGAACCATGTGAAATGTAATTCTCATGACAACTTGCTTCCCTGTATATATTTCTAAATATACTTCTGTGAGTAAGCATATTTAATATATATAAACAATGAAATGAACTTGCTGATGAGATTCAAAGAAGAGTAAAGAGTCAGTGGAGGAATGGTTTCAAGTACATCCTGAAAAGAAATGCCACAGAATGCTACAATGGGTGTCAATGCTTCAATGGGTGTCTGGGCACACCTCAAAAAAGATATTATAGTGCTGGAAAAAGTGCAGAAAAGAGCAACTAGAATGATTAAAGGGATGGAACACTTCCCCTATGAAGAAAGGTTAAAGCACTTGGGGCTCTTTAGCTTGGAGAAATGATGACTGAGGGGTGGCATGGTAGAGGTTTACAAGATTATGCATGGGATAGAGAAGGTAGAGAAAGAAGTATTTTTCTCCCTTTCTCACAATACAAGGACTCGTAGGCACTCAATGAAATTGCTGAGCAGTCAGGTTAGAATGGATAAAAGGAAGTACTTCACCCAAAGATGGATTAACACATGGAATTCACTGCCACAGGAGGTGATGGCAGCTTCAAGCATAGACAGCTTCAAGAGGGGATTGGATAAACATATGGAGCAGAGGTCCATCAGTGGCTATTAGACCAAAAGTACAGATGGAACTCTCTGTCTAGGGCAGTGATGCTCTGTATTCTTGGTATTTGGGGGGGGGGGGCAATCAGTGGGAGGGCTTCTAGTGTTCCTTCCCTACTGGCAGACCTCCTGATGACACCTGTTTTTTTTGGCCACTGCGTGACACAGAGTGTTGGACTGGATGGGCCATTGGCCTGATCCAATATGGCTTCTCTTATGATCTTATCTTCTTAAAACTACTTCAACCCTGCTTCATAAGATGTCTTTATCTGGAAAGTCTTTGGATCAGATGAATTCTATGTGCTTGTACATCTCTTACACTGACATTTTGCCTTTTCTGTTGCAGACTGTCTTTTTCTTGGATTGCTTTCATAGTCATTTTATTTATTTCGAATATTGGTATCTTGAGTACTTGAAAATAATCAATAAGCAAGATAGCAATAATATAAATAAATAAATAAATAACCCAACCAAAGATGCAGCTAGTACTGTGGGAAATAAAGACTTAGAAGAATTCTGCATAAGTGAATCCTATCTCCCTGCCTTTCAGTCATATTAAATTCTATCCATTTTTTCAGTACTCAACATTCTGCATTGCATTCTGTTCAGTGTATCAACCTACTGCAGTTTAAAGATGGCAAATACAGATGTTAGTTGAGATTCACTCAACTATATTGTTTCTACAGCCAATGATAACACCATGGTCTATATTGGTTGTTGTGGATTTTCCGGGCTGTATAACCATGGTCTTGGCATTGTAGTTCCTGATGTTTCGCCAGCAATGAGAAATCTCATTGATACTGAGAGATCTCTGTTTTTCGGTGCTACACCTCTGAAGATGCCAGCCACAGCTGCTGGCCAAACATCAGGAACTACAATGCCAAGACCACAGCTATACAGCCCGGAAAATCCACAACAACCATCGTTCTCTGGCCATGAAAGCCTTCAACAATATATGGTCTATATTGATTTAAAGGAAGCTTTGACTATGATTTTCAGTCCAGGAATTTCTCTAGCAAATCATAGTCACAACAAAACACATCACATTGGGAGAATTTCCTATATGAGCCTATTTATGAGTCAGCAATTTACATGCCAGTATTCTCCGACTATTTTGACATTTATAATTCACATTTCTTCCATGTAGCTAAAACGGACATACACAGATGGGATTTACCCCATTTTTGGCTTTATAAGAATTCTATGAAGTAGAGAATGACTCGGCCAAGATCGGTGAGCTTCCTGGCCATGCAGGAATTCCAACTTGAATCAAACCATGAACCAATTTGAGTCTGATTGAAAATATACAAAGCTTTCCTTCCTTGCTTTATTTATTTAGAATATTTCTGTGTCTCCTCTTCAGAAGCCTGCTCAAGGTAGCTTACAGTTAAAACAATGTAACAATATAAAAATGTGCTATTAATGCAAGCTGTTGGGAATAAAAAGCATAAGAACTATCTATAAAACCGAGGCAGACCATTAAAAAAGCTGGCAAGATAAAAACTCTAATTAAAAGCCTGGGTTAAAAGATGTGTTTCAAAATGGCATGTAAAAGAAATTAAAGCAGGTGTCAAGGGAAGAGCTGAGGTGTCACTATGTAAAAAGCCATGTCTCTTGTTCCACCAGCCTCTCCTCTGAAATTGGAGCACAGAGAGCAGGACTTAAGATGCAAATGTTAACTGGTGGCGAGGATAATATGGCAAGAGATAGTTCTTCTATGCCCTGGTCCCAAGCAGTTTAGGGCGTTGAAAGTAAGAATCTGCATTCTACCTGGAAATAGATGGAAACTGTGCAGATCTTTCAGCACAGGCATGATACAACACCCAAAAATGATACCTGACTACAGCCTGGCTGCCACATTTTGAACTAATTGAATTTCCCTAACTGACTGTTTTAAAAGGCTGCCACACAGAGAGCACATTACAGTAATCTAACCTGGATGTGATCAGAACATGGATCACCATGGCCAGATTGCACTTCTCAAGGAATGGTCCCAGCTGGCGAAGCAGCCAGAGTTGATACATGGCATTACTTACCATGGAGGAGGCCTGAGCCTAGAACTGTAGGCCAGCATCCAGAAGCACTCCCAAGCTAAAGACCTAAGTCTTTTGCATGGGTTTTTGCCAAAATCCACAAAATAGAACGTTACTTAAGGATAGCGGCCCTTTCTACAGAATGAAATTTATAAATATGCAAATGTACCTGAAGATATAAGAAAAGATGCAGTGGGGACCTTCACACATCAGCAGAGCATTCACCAGCAAATTCAATGGGATGTGCAAAGCTATTCAGATTCTTTCTTCAATATTCAGCATTCTGTGACTGAATTCTTATAACCACATTAAGGAATAAATAGCATTGCATTGCAACCTGCTGTTCTAATTGATAATATGGTTACAGTAATTCCATAATGTGGTGACTGCAGGTACTAGTAATCTTTAAATAAAGTTAAATACCTTCTCTCTTACAGATAAAAAGAAGAAACAATGAATTTACAGAGTAGTGGCATACATTCTGCCTTCCAGTTTCTGAGCTAACAAGGAGGCCAACTAATTAGTTTTTACAAGGAAACACCTGTATAGCCATGTCATAGTTTCTTGGGAAAAACTAGGAATGTAGCCAGTAGGACACACAGTTCGAGCACTGAAAGGGAATGAGCAAGGATATGCTCTAGTATCTCTTTGAACCTTTAAATGAAGGAAATAACACTAGTTTTCCATTAAACGAACAAGGGATACCATGTGATCCTGAGCAAGCCAGAGGACACTCTGGTGGAGTGCAGTGACATGCTCTGTCAAAGATAGTTTTAAATAGTAACATCAAAACACAAGTTTCTCTTTCATCCAGGAAACACATTTTCTAATGAGGTCAGTCTGTAGGGGTCCTCCTTGGGGAATCAGATGTGTTAATGTTCCAGTTCTCCCTATTTACCAGAAGCAGGGCCAATTTTCTGGTCCTGTCCGTGATAAATCACATATTCTCTCCTTTTGAGGTGCAGTTATAAAATTTTGTTACTAAGACCTACCAGAGCTGCTATTACAGATGGTTCTGATTTTGTCATCCCTTCTGTTTTAACAAGAAACTTCATATTTTAAATTCACTTCTCTCTTGCACAAATTAAACCAAGTGATTCTCTTTTTTGGTACTTTATTTTTTTGCATTTTATTTTCCTGATAATTTTTCTTTTGCAAGATATATGCATTTTCCACTATTATCTGTGCCATTAAATCAGCATTACTCATTACTAGAATATAACTTGCTAAATTATTTGCATAAATGTAATATTTATAATGTAAAAATATACAGTGTACATACACAGTATAAAGAAATCAACAAAACGAGCAGCAAAATCAACAAAACCAACAGCAAAAATTGAACACAAGCAAACAGGAAATAGGAAATATTCATTAATCCCTTTTATTACTTCCTTGTCATTCTGTGCCCCAGATATTAAGAGTGCAATCCTAAATACAGCTGCACTCTTCTAAATCTATAGAAGTCAATGGGTTTAGAAAGGTGTAACTCTGTTTAGGAGTGTACTGCTAATCTGTGAATGGGGGTTAGATAATGAGCATATAAATGCTTACACATGCATGGTTGTGCAGTTTCCTCAGATAGCACAAATGCAATATAAACTGGATAAGAATGGGAAACTGGTTTTCCTCCTGTTTTCCAAAAATGTGGGAACTGAAAACCCCAAAAATGGCTGAGTGGGCTGTTCGCCTGCCCTTCAACATTTCCGTGCCTTCAGCCTGCCACCAAACTTGGATCTGAGGGCAATCATGATATTGCAGACATCGAAGTGAGCCAGAACAATCTATTAGCTTGGTGCTGGGGTTTTTTTTTACCTTGCTTTAACACCTTTAACACTTTTGTAGAAAACTGTCCATACAGAGATACTACTTACTAATTAATAACCCATTTAATTCTACCTAGATTGTCTCTTCCTTCTTCAAGACCCATGTTTTAATTGCAAAAGAGAGTTGCTGCAGCATAGTGGTTAGGTGGTTGGGCTACGAGTCAGTGCACTGCCATGAGATCAGTGGGTGGCCTTGTCAGAGTTGCCAGGTGCCTGGTTTCCACCCAGATAGTTCAGTATTATCTGGGACTGCCCACGTGAAATTGAATAAAAATACCAGACACCTGGCTCCTCCCTTGCAATGATCTGAGGGGGCAGAGGAGGGTAAGACCATAGAAGAAAAGCAAAGACCTGAGCAGTTGCAGGCCTAATCAAGTGCAAGAAAATAATTTACAAGCCCCAGTGTGGTTACCCAGTGACCAGCACTCTGCAATGAATCAACGATCTTGCAAAGCATATCTCAGCCAGTGCAAAGCATAGCTCAGCTCAGCAATGTCAATTACAAAATATGCAAACAAGGGGCTCAGGACTGCAAGAGAGGCCTCCTCCTGCCTCCTCTCCCCTTCCCCCTGCACTTCCAGCCCAGCAAGGACCCCGCCCTCATCTCACATTCATATGCAGATTATCATTACATGAACTGGTTTTCTCCATGCCAGCATGGATTGGGGGTGGGTAAGAGGCAACTATAGAATTCTTGTACGGGGAAATGGTGAGCTGATGTGCACAACCAGCATGTTTCATTGTAAATCTCTTAGGGACAACTGCTATCCCTTTGATATGAGGATTCTGTTGCACTAAGTGCAGAGTCTTCTGAGGGAAGAAGCCTTCCTCCAGCAAATGAAACTCCTCACTTAGCAGGCCACCAGAGTCGCTTTGCTCATCTGACTAGGGCCTGCTGCAGGTGCCCCCTTGTAAATGGGCAAATTCAGCAATTGTCCATACAAACAAATTCTCTGTTGTGGCTTCCACCTTATGGAATGGTCTGCCTGATAAGGTTAGGGCCCACAGTCTCCTGTCCTTTCTCAAACTATGGAAAACTCAATCATTCATGTGTGGTTTTTTTTACACTGAATAGAGGGCTTAACTATAGAAAAATGGCTCAGAAAGTGCTTAATAAAGTGATATAGTATGGCACTGTGGACTACTGTGCTCTGTCTGTTGCTATAAGTATGTTTCTACTATGTAACTTCTACATCATTTAACATTAAATACATTTATGCATTGTTTTCAGCTCTGAGCTCAGATTTCTGCCTGTTTTCAGATTTCTGACAACCAACCCCTATTGCATAGTTCATTGGCTGTCCCAGCCATTGTCTTACACTGTGTAATCCACCTTGAGTCTCAGTAAGGTGGACTATAAATAACATAAACAAAAACGTAATGTGCCCACTAGCCTAAATCCAAATCTCTTCCCAGTTTGGTTAGCTAGCTCAGCATATTTTGTGTGAACAGACTCACTGAGTAGTATCTGATTGGTATTTAGGAATGATGGCAGAATTGTCCACCTTTGCTCTTTCAGTCTGCTTTCTCTTCTCCCTTGCGGCAATGGAACCTCGGGTTCTTTCTGTTTACATAATTTTCTGCTTCCAGACATTGATCCCCCCTCATTAATTATAATAAAAATAACTGTGCTTATATACTACTCTTTTAGACAGATTAGTGGTGAACAAAGTCAATGTTTTACATTTTCAGTACATAAATATCAATAAAACAGCTTTATATACTATATATACATAAATGAAATACATTCTGTGTGTGTGTGTGTGTGTGTGTGTGTGTGTGTGTGCCATATCAAATTCATATACATGCCTTTAAGCACAAGTACACAATACAAAAAAAACCCTACAAAACCAATTGAAAAATAAAGTACAAAAACCATTGGCAAATATATAAACAAATATTACAAGAAATTAAATAGGCAATGTTTACTCATCATTAATAATCCCACCAGCATCAAACCATTAGGGGTGAAAGACTGTGCAACAGTTAGGAAAAATGAAATCAGAAGAACACAAGCATTTACAAGCATTGGTACACTTAGAGTAAAAGATAATAATTGAGAAGGTGGTCTGGGAGTAGATCATAGAAGCATTATTGTTGACGACCCATGTCACAATTAAGTGCTAAACAAGGTATCATCATAGCAATGGGGAATTGCAATAATAGAAACTGATATTTGATTTTGATCTGGACTTGGTTTGCTACAATATTTGGGTGGGAAAAGCGGCAGAGAAATAGAAGACTAGAGGAAATGTTTGCTTCATGAAATCAAGCAGCAGAAAGTAGGCGAAAGTGGTGCAGGATACTGGACAAGATGAAAGTGAGTTAAGTGGATTATACCAGAAATCTTGAGACTCACTGAATGGCAGCCTGTAAAGACAAAGAAGGAAGGAAGGAAGGAAGGAAGGAAGGAAGGAAGGAAGGAAGGAAGGAAGGAAGGAAGGAAGGAAGGAAGGAAGGAAGGAAGGAAGGAAGGAAGGAAGGAAGGAAGGAAGAAAGAAAAGAGTAAAATGTGTGGAGCTTCTGAAGACATGTTAGATAGAGAGGAAAGGGCAAAAAGTAGACTGGAGGTGCAGACCCGACAAAAAAGCCTGAACCCATGAGAAGGCTGCAGAGGCTAAAAATCTTAAGACTTCAAACAGCTTTTCAAAGCAGTGAAGGATCTTTCAGAAAGAAAGATGGTCACATGTGGTGCCCATTAGAGACTCTCCTGGACAGATAGTGAAAACACACAAAGAATAAAGCTAAGAGCTGGAAAGAGCACTTTGATTCCATATTATATTACTCACATAGGAGGAAAATATCATTGTGTCACTGCTGAAAAAGGTGATCATGTCCAGAACACAAACTAGAGATAAAGGCCATTATTCTTGGTACTTCCCAAAGTTCCAGCCAGAGCTATAATGAACAACAGAATTTAAATCTTCAGATAGGATTGTTTCTTTGCACAGCATAAACTGGTATACAGCAGCCAAAGGAGTGAGAAACCAGTTGGTAAACATTTTTTGCATTGGGAACTATGAAGAGGCATAGCCTGGCTCTATAGCCTTGTTCACAAGTTACAGTGAGTGCATATACAATCCATGTACAGTATACTCTCGATTTTTGTTTCTACATGCATTGAGTAATTCTCATTATGTTCAATGCATGCACACCCCAATGTGTGATTTAAACCTACTTTTATCCAGGTACTGGTTCCCCATTTTATTTGTTAAGTGACTGCATATTGGCTGTTTCTTATGAACAGATGTGCTCATGTACATGCAGAATGACCATGTGTTCTATTGTCTCCATGCTGGAAACAAACATTAAGCTATTGTCTTTGGGAGCAAGATGTCAGTTTTGCTTCAAGATACATTTTACTCTATAATTAGGCTGCCCTGCCATGTGCTCAATGTATCCTGGGACCTTCCACCCATGCACCCTCAGACTGCATGACTGAGTCCCCTTTGCATGAGACACTGGCTGTCCATGCTGCTCTTCCATGGAATCTTCTCTCTCAAATTTCTCCTGGAACTGGTAAATATAATACAACCCTTGAATTTTTATTCCCGCTTTCTTCACTATTTCTCTAGTTAGCTCTGTGTGTGTGCTGTGTATGTATTTGCTGTGGGTATTTTATGCCATTGATCTTTGTTATTTTATTAAAAAAAACCCTTTTGGTTGAACATGTGCCTATTTATTGAAAGAGTTCTCTAGATGAAGGGGTACTCATATATATAAGTGCAAAAGATCCCTGTATTACCCCTCCCCTTGCAAACTTCTTGTTGCTAATTCCCCCAATTTACAAGAAGACCTCATTGGATAAAAAATGCACAGGAGGAATTAATTATTTACTTCACTTATATCCTGCCTTTCTCCCCAATAAGGACCCAAAGTAACTTACATTGTTCTCCTTTCCTCCATTTTATCCTCATAACAACCCTGAGAGGTAGGTTAAGCTGCAAATGTGTGACTAGCCCACAGTATGCTTTCACAGCAGAAGAAGGATTCAAACCTGGGTCTTCCAAATCCTAGTCTGACACTTACTAGTACATCACATTAACATTGTGATCTAAACTAATATGAGAACTAAAGCGAGAAACACATATTCTAAAAACCTTGTCCTCTTTCCAAACTGTATACTTGCTTTTGCAAACAGATATCTTGGATGTATGATATCTTTTTACAGAGGTAAAAATGTCCATGAAACTTATAGGCTAGGTTTCATATATTCACAATAGCTTAGTTATACATTGTTTCCACTTTGAAAATAGTATATTTATTGGCTTAACAGTTTGCTTTTGCTCATCTAGTTCTAATGCAAAGTGCTCACCAGCTTGGTACTGGTTGTCTACAGAGTAGATAAATAATACAGCATAAAAAGAAATCGTAGAGAAGAGGGGGGTTTTGGTCCATAAAAAATTATGTGTAGAAATGCAATACCTTAGCAAAGCTCTCTTAATGGTATAGACTTCAAAGCAGCATTCCATTGCATATATCAAGAAATGTTGTGCAATAATATTAAGTGATATGGATATCAAATGAGCCGAGCAATATTGTGAAGAGCTCCTATAATATAAGTTGATATGCAATAGGATCTGATGTAAGCCTGGCAAATGGTTCAATACTGCAATATAAGTATGACAAGGATATGTATTGTCATCAATTCACTTTGCACTGGCAGTAGCCTGGGTTGCAAAATTGCAGTCAGAAGTAATATGAATGGGGTAAATGGGCTAATGGAGATGAACGAGGCAACCTTGACTCTGACAGTGCCTTTTAAGGTATGTCATAGAGTGAAACAATATCTCCCATGGCAGTGGGTGAACTGGAACCAGAAATGGAAGTATAGCCTGGAATAGTGATAAATGCAGAAATTACATGGATCACAAAATGAGGTATTGAGCAAGTCTGCAAAGTTGATAATGGGCAACCATTAAACTGGACAGGAAGATATTGAGAAAGGATAATAAACCGGGAATGTTGACTGCAGTAGTCTTTGATGAAGAGGAAAAATATATATATCCCAGTTATATATAAAGATTTTTAAAACTGTCAACAATTGTAATGAGCATATTATTATTATTTTTTTCATCATAGGCTGCATGCTCTTGTAACCAAAGCCTAGGTTCGAAGGCTTGCTATTTCATTGGAATTGCAACAATTGCAACAATGCAACAATTGTAATAATCATATTATTATTATTTTCATCATAGGCTGCATCTTGGCAACAATTGTAATGAGCATATTATTTTTTTCATTGTTTTTTAGATTTCAGATTTTCAAATCATTTTCATCATCAGATTTTCATCATTTTCATTTTTTCATCATAGGCTGTTTAGATGGGGGATTGATTTTATTTTCATATTAATCCTGATAATTATAAACCACCAGATATTCATAATTATTATACTTAATAAAGAAATAAACATACATGTCTAGTAAATAATTATGCTCAGATTTTTAAAGTAATGCTCAAAGAGTTTTGTTTTTTTGTAAACCACTACTGGTGGATGCAAGATTGGAACCTATCAAAAAGCATTCTCTTTTCAGAAATTATAGACTTGGCTTTTCCCAAAGTACTTTTTTTTTTGTCTGTTTGCTTCATTTGGGTGGCAGCAGCTTATCTGTTCTGTGGGAACATGAAACTGTTAAATTAATTAATTTTTTTTTAAGATTGCTTCTGCTATAGATTACTGAGATATTTGTGATGGTGATTTCATTGTGTTTTCAGGGTTTTGGTATTTAAATTGTGGCCCACTTGTAGACTCTTTGGACTAAAAATTAGCATCAATGAAACTGATTCTCAATATGGCCCTATCTGTGGATACTTAGATCCAAAGATTGGAGCCATGAACAGAAGATAGATCTTTAAACAAACTTGAGGAAAGCCCAGACTTAAAAAACTGAAATCTAAAAAAACAATTTAAAAATTCATTGAGAGGTTAACCTCCCCCCCCCACACACACACCAGAAGCAGTCCTTGAATCTTTAAGAAATGATATCAGTAGTGACTACTGATATCTGAGATATCAGCAGTGGCAATTGTAGAAGTTGCTGGGGAATTCCAACAATATAGCAAGCCTTCAAACCTAGGCTTTGGTTAGTAAAAGACGCAGGAGGGTCCTTTCCAGGGTTATTTTGGCCTCTCAGTCTACCCCTGTCTCCTTCCCTCCTGCCCTTGAGGGAGGCCTCATCAGGGCTAGGGCCAGCAACTACTGTGCAACTTGTTACCAGGTAATCTGCATAATTCACCTAGGTGTATTGGTGGTTACTGGATGACATAATGCCACTCAGCTTGCCTGGCTCAGCAGCAACCTCTGCACAATGTGCTCATCTTTGCTGGGCCTGGCAGTGGCCATGATACAACCCTACTGTGCGACTGCTTACACATAACTTTCTCAACTAGGCCTTACTTTTCCCAGGGAGAGGCTGCCAGGGGAAGTGAAAGCTGAGAGTCACTGTGGTGTAGAGGTTAAAGTGAGGGGAAAGAAATACATTCAGCACCTGCCCAGGAACACTTCTGTTCTTCATATATCCTAGTAAGGTTACCAGTCTCCAGGTGGGACCTGAAATTTCAATGGAACTCCAGATTATGGAAGTCAGTTCCCCCTGGAGGAAATGACAGATTTGAAAAGAAGATTCTGTGGGCATCACATCCCCATTGTCCTCCCATGGTATATCAACCCCAAATCTCCAGGAATTTTCAAAGCCATACTTTGTCAGAATTGTAAGGGGAAAAAAGAAAGGGTATGAGGCGGGTTATGTTATATATTTTGTGCCCTGAGATTAAACTCAAATTTCAGGGTAATATTGAATCTAAACCTATCAAAAAAAACCCAGGAAGCATGATCCAATGTGGTATAATGGTTACTGTTGAGCTAGGATCAATGAGACCTGGGGTTAAATCTACAATTTCTGAAATTTATTGAATGAACTTAAGCAAATAATTATTTCACAGCCATACAGGGTTGGAGAGAAAGATGTGCACCACCTTAAATTCTTTGGAGAACTAGTGGAATAAAAATGTACTAAATAATAAATAAACAAATATATGAAGATGCCACATACCAAGTCAGTCCATGAATCTTGTCTAGATTGACAGGCAGTCTCTCTCCTAGGAAACTTCTCAGATCTGACTACCAAAGATCCCAGGAACTCAAGCTGAGGCCTTCTGTGTGCAAAGCTTGTGCTCTACAACTGACCTATAACTCTTCTCAGAACAACCATCTCAGAATGGATTTTCAAGGCAGAAGTGTGAGAAATAAGAGATGGAATAAGCCCAACAACTGCTAAAAATTGCTCCAGAGTCTAAATCAGGTGAAGGAGTGTGGGGGAGGAAAACCTTTCTCTCAGAATGTTGATTGCAAAAGAATAGTCATCTTCAGCTACTAATAGGAGTTTATTTTTTTTCCCAGGGACAATCTACAGACACTATCTGGAGAATGTCAGTGAGGGAAATTATCTTTCACAGAAGTGATCCAGGAAACTCTGCAAAAAAGGCAGAATGCTGAATATCTGACTGCTTTAAATTTAACAATGCATCATAGCCGCAAAGTAATTTCTTATTGTTGTCTTTAAAAAATTATCCTGTGAAGAAAGATTTGACAATATTCTTTAGGATAACGAAAATATCCCTCAATTCTAAAGTCTAATATTCTCAGGCTACCAAAAAGTAATTTGTTCTCCATGCATGAGTAAACAGCTATATATTTTACAACTCCAAAAGTATGTATTTTTTACTTCCTGCTCAGTGGAAAGTCAGTGTGAAAGGAAATGTATAAATTAGTTTTGACTCTGTATGGTGAATATGTATGTGTTCCTGGCTTACTATTCTGAGACAGAAGATGTAAGCCTTTTCATTATAAATTATTAGTATATGTTTTTTCCAGCAGTTTCTAGGCTGTGTTCTATGAAAATAATCAATAAACTCTTTAAAAAGTGGCAATTGCAATTACAATGGGAAAGATTAAGAAAGGTCTGCCCAGTGAAGAAGGATGGAATTAAAATTTGTGAGCCTAAGAAAAATGTGATTAGAGATAATTTTAACATTTTTAATGTCTGCAAGTCCTTTGACAAAGTCCTTCATCAAAGGCTCCTGTGCAAACCAAGGGCCAAGCATGATATCATAGTTGGAATTATGTGAATGGACCTTCAAATTTCTTTTTAAAGCAGCTGCTCATGAGCCCAATTTGAACTGGAACCTCTGTGTAAGAGAAGCCCAGCATTCTGCCAGATCAGAAAAACCTTGGTGTCTACTTACGTGCTAGTTTGATATTATGCACGTGTATATAAATTGGCAGTTTACAAGGTGCAACACCTAGTGAAGGCCTTGGCCTCTGTGTCCTGTTTGTTGACCCTCCAGGGCAACTGGTTGGCTGCTGTGTGAAACAGGATGGTATGTACTAGATGGACCATGGGCCAGATCTAGCAGTGCGGTTCTTACGTTGTTTTGTCTTTAGACTTATGTTCTTATCTGATGAAAAACCATACATAATTTCAACAAACATTATAAAGTCCAAGTGCTAAGGTTCCAGAATGGAATCTTGGAAGTGAAAAAAAACAGAGAAGGAACAGGAAAATCCTTTGTCCTAGCTGCAATTTCCAGTTCAGTTTTTAAAATCTGAACAGTACACCATGCCATGAATAAAAAATAATGCCTTCTCATATCTCATTTTGAAACATCCAATCCAGCAGCCCATCCGGCAGGACAAGGTTGGCTGCACTATGATATCTTGCACTTATGCCTGCAGAAATGACAGAAGATACAAAAATTCAGCACTGAGTGATTTCAAGCAGATTTCAAGTTTAGAATATGCTTATCTGTGGGCCTTAGAAGTGTTTAACTTTGGTTCCAAATGCCTATAAAGTACTGCCAAATAAGTCTCTGCAAGATTTTTTTGGAACAAAGAGCAGTGCTCAAATGTGCAACATGATGGATTAAATAAAATAATAAATTTCTGAATATATTCTGTGTTATTATTCTCTATGGTTCATGATAATACATAATATTAAAAGGAGACTGTGAGTTGGCTTTGGCAGCTACTGTGAACAAAATGAAGAAGAATTTTGACAATGTAAGATGGTAACAACTTGCTGCGTGCTAATAGTCCTTCCCATGCATAACTAGTCAAAGGCTGAAAAGCAGGAGAAAAAAATCCAAGTGTCTTGTTTAAAAAAAGAAACCGGCTCACAGGAAAAGTGGCTGAAGGATAGATTGGTAAGTGATCAGTTTAGCAGGGGAAATCTCTATACATGGCTATGAAATGGGGAAATCCATCTTTTTGTTTGTTTGTTTGTTTTATATAGCTCCGTGTCATGCTATTCCTCCACTAACATGTCTCCTTTAAACATTACCAGAATCAATGCAGCTGATGATGAAACTGGGAAGCATGTAGGCACCTAATCCTGAGGAAAATCATTTGCAAAGCAAAGTCTATTGCCAATATGTGTCAGTCCATTTTATTCATTCTACTGACCCCGAAAAAGAAAGTGTCCACTAGCGTGGTTAAAATTGCTTAAAACAACTGTGTACCACACACACAGCTTCCTGTGTGGTTAGGCTCCTAAATAGTTCCCAATATTGGAAGAAGCCAGATCATTCCAATAATGTCTCATCAGGCTATATGGTGAGTCTGCTATATCACCAATGAATGGAGCAACAATGATACTCTTGTTTGTTGGTCTTACTGATGTTGGATTCTCATACCTATACTTATTGTTATCATGTGAAAATTCATGTGAAAATTTGAAAATTCTACCATGTATCGTTTTTTTCTCAATAATGGTCCTTTTCTTGTGTGTAAGGAGCACCCATCTATGCAAAGAAAGAACACCCATGAAAGGGAGAGTGTAATCCATACGCACAGATATGGTCAGAAGTTATATGTTGATTGGACGCTCTCTGGTCTGACACATAATCATTTGCAGGCAAAGCCAAGATGGCTTGCAATATACCAGAGTTCAGGATGGGGTCTGTGTCAGTCTGAAGTATGCACTATTTTCCAGTCATCCCTTCTCACTAGCCATTCCTCATATGCAGTTCTTGCTCCAATTCCCAGAACAGCTGCAAGATCAAACAGGTGGCTTCATGAAAGCACTTGTAAATCATAAAATCAG
The DNA here is from genome assembly GCF_028583425.1 of Eublepharis macularius. Classification (NCBI taxonomy): domain Eukaryota; kingdom Metazoa; phylum Chordata; class Lepidosauria; order Squamata; family Eublepharidae; genus Eublepharis; species Eublepharis macularius. Next base: position 126,050,594 of record NC_072792.1, read on the forward strand.
CAAGGTAATTTCAGAAGAGTGGATGAGTTAAAGTAAAAGACCTTTACTTAGGTGATAATTGCACACTTCTGACCTAAGGCATTAGTCAAAGATTTCTGAGGGACAACCATTGGCATAGGCAATTATATTTAATAATACTTAATTACAGTATCATAAATATTTGAGATTGGAAAGACCCAGTAGGTCACCTAGTCCCTTTCCTTATCTGAGTAGAATTCTTTCCCATTGTACATTTGCTAGTATATTGCCTGCATATTTCTCCAACTAGCTGTCAGGAGAATTAGCTTTGAGTTCTGCTCCTGCCTAAATTTTCCATTTCTTAATTTCATCTTTCTAGCTGTACCTGTTCAGTCAGTGCTAAGCAATTCCCTACTGTCCCAAGTGTTTAAACCAATCAAATATTTGTAGATGGTTAGAGTGCCTCTCTTCAGATATCACTTAGCCAAACTTTACATATTTATTTAGCTCTTTTAATCTTCCTTATAGTCAAATCCCTACTGCCCTTTAATTATTTTGTTGCTCTTCTTTGATCTTTCTTATGATTTCCATCATCCTGGAAATGAGTCAGCCATATTCACATGCAGATATGCAGATATAAGCGTTTAAAAATGCTGTGACTAGAGCCAGAGAGGAAAGGGTAGCTGGACTTTCATTCTCATTTGAAAATTCTCTTTGTGTATGTGCAGTGCTCATGAATGGCATTGTTTTTACTGCAATACACTTTTTTTAGGGGAGGAAAAGAAAATACTGTTTTAAAAGTTTTATCCTAGATCCTCGTGTATAGTGCTGTCAGTATCTTGTGTGTCTGACCTTGTACTAAAAGCCTTCTTCAGATTTCCCCAGCCCCTACCATTTACGATGATATAGTCTGCTTGCATTCATGATTATTTTTCAAAGATAGCACAGTATATAACCCTATTCCAAGTGTAAAATCTCATTGAGCATCCCTTTGAAACAGTTTACCGCACCATTCTTATTCACCAGTTTGAACATGGAGTTGGTGTTAAGGGCGTAGCCCTTCAATGGTTTCACTCATTTTTGTCTGACAGACCCAGATTTTCCACTGGAGGTGTGGAATCAACTGGGTGCAATTTGTCATGTGGAGTGCCACAGGTTTCTGTTCTCTCACCCATGCTGTTTAATACATATATGAGGCAGTTGAATGAGAATACAGATTTCATTATCCAAGCCTTCCGATGTGTCCCGCTTGGTTCTGAACAGGTATTTTGAGGCTGTGGTCAAGTGGCTAAGGGAGAAAAGGTTGAAGCTGAATCCAGATAGTACAGAGGTAAAGCTGGTTGGGAAGTCAGATATTCTAGAGAGACTGAATCAACTTGTCCTAGATGGAGTGAGGTTGACTTTCTCAGAACAAGTCAAGAGCTTGGGGTTGCTCATGGAACCTGCTTTGCTTTTTGAAAAGCAACTTGGCATGGTGGCTGCAAGCTCCTTTTATCAGCCACATCTGGCTCATTACCTAGACTCAGCCAATCTGTCAACACTAATCCATGCTCCTGTATACTCAGGGTTGGACTACTGAAATGCATTCCATGTGGGGCTGCCCCTGAAGACAGCTCAGAAACTACAATTGATCCAGATCGTGGCAGCCAGACTTTTGTCAGGGGCTAACCTCTAGGAACATATGTTACTCATTTTAAAACAACTACATGGGTTGCCAGTCTGTTTCCAAGTTTAATTCAAAGTGGTGGTTATGACCTTTAAAGTCCTTCCATATATCCTGGTATGCCAACTATGATCCTTAGGCAGCCATTTGTTGCCTCTCCCAACTCTTAGGGATGGCTCATCTGGCATTGACCATAGCTCAGAACTTTTCCATTGTTACCCCTGTGTAATGGCCTCACTGAAGTAAGGGGAGCCCTCTGCTTGGAAATATTCAGGAGGTGCCATCAATCTTGCTTGTTTGTAAGAACTTTGGAGGGAGTGTGAAGGACAGGCATGGGGGGTGGGATTTTATCTTGGTTGCAACTTGGAAATATTTTAATCATTTTGTAAGCTGACTTGAACTATGTGCTTAAATAAATAAATAAATAAATAAATAAATAAATAAATAAATAAATAAATAAATAAATAAATAAATAAATAAATAAATAAAAATAAGGAAGCAGAGATGAAAGTTTGCATATTGTTTACAGATCAAATGTGAATGCTTGGTGAAAAAATAGTATTTTGTGCAATTCACTTTAATTGTGTATCTGCAGGAATGAGTGATGCGGAGTAAAAGGCATACCCACTATGAAAAAGTGTGCATTCAGCATGAGTAACACACCAAGTCAATATTTCTGAAAAGAACCTAAGTAGCACTCATAACAGTAACACTAGGAGAATAATCGTAAACAGAGTTACACCCTTCTAAACTTAAAGACTTCAATAGACTCAGAAGTGTGTTATTCTGTTCAGGATGGCACTGTTATATACTCGCAAGACAAAGTACAAAATTAACAGACTAATACTAAAGGATGGGGGAGATCTCACACAAGAATTCTGTAGCATCATGCTCTCACGCACTAGCAAAAATAGCAAATCAATGACATTCTCAGACAGGTCAGTTGTACACTAGCAAACGCTAATAACAATGTATGAGGACCAACCTAGAAAATATGTTCAAGGAGAAGTTTCAAATGTCTCAATGAAAAGAGATCTAACTAAGGCAAAGAGATAATTGTTGGGGGGGGGGTACGTTCCCAATTGTTTAAATAAAATCAAATAATCTATTCCCAAAATTCTGAGATTGAGTGAGACCATGTGGAAAGAAAGAGCTACACGTGTTCAGTGGCTGGAGTTCTTTTTTTTTTCCAATACCTAACATACAAACTACAATAACAGTAACTACAAAAGATTACAATAACACGAGGGAAGGAAAAGAAGGGAGAAAAAAGAAAAGGGGAAGGGGGGGTGGGAAAAAAAGGGAAGGTAACCTACAAACACTAAACACTACACTTCAATGCTTTCCCTTCATACTGCCATAATAAAGAAATAGCTTAATAAAGTAATGATGGAGTGGTTGATCATACAGAATACAAATTACAATCGAATTCAAATTAAATTTTCCTCCCCCTCCTGGGTCCCGGACGCAGTTCCCTCTGAGCAACTGCAGCCGCAGTGCTCGTTTCCTCCCCCCCCCCCTCAGACTTCTCCCTTTCTTCTTGCTTGGTGCACTGAAATTCCGGTTTTTTATCCTCAAAATCCCTTAGTTGATCTTCTGATAATATCTTATAGGTTTGATCTTTGTAGCTAAACCAGATTCCTTCCGGAAATAACCATTTGTACTTTATTCCACGTTCCCTCAGAAGAGCTGCGAGCTTTTTATACTTAAAACGTCTTTTCCGAACTAAAAATGGGACGTCCTTCAATATCTTAACTTTGTTACCCAAAAAGTCCAAATCAGCATTGTATGAATTGTATAGGATAGTGTCTCGGATCCTTTTAGATGAAAAATCGATGGTGATCTCGCGAGGCAGCTGACGCTTCGTTGCATATTTTGAAGAAGCCCGGTGGACTTCCAAAATGGCGCTTTTTACCTCTTCTTTAGTTGTCCTCGCAGGTGTCGCCAGTAGTTCCGAGACCAGACCCCATAAATCCTCATTTTCCTCCTCTTTCACATTCTGGAGGCGCAAAATTGTCTGCGTTCGTTCCACTTGTAGCCCGATCAGCTGGTTCTCCACCAGCTTTAACTCTTTTTTCGTAGCCTTCACGAGTGACGCACTTTCCCGGGCAGCCTTCTCTGCCCCCCCCGCTGCTTCCTTAATGGTTTTCACTTCGCTTTCAATTAAGCCCACCCTTTGATCTGTTTTGTTCAGCTTGTCAACAAAGGGTTTTATGGCTTCAACAACCGCCCTGCGCACCAGTTCCTCAAGCGACTCCCTTCTGCAGGGTAGTCGAGATTGACTTACCCAGAGCGGGACTTTGTTTTTTCGCTGCCATTTTAGGGGGGGGGACCGCCAGCCCAAATTCTGAAACTCAGCGAAGGGGAAGAACGAGCCTTCTTAGCTTCAGATCCCACCACTCCTTCACGTACACTTGTAATAACAGAAGGGATTCGCTTACTTGCAGGCTTCCGCCTAGTTCTGTTCTTTGCCGTTTCCCATAGCCCGGCAGCACTCGAGGCGCCGCGCATGTCTGCCGGCCTCCATAGGGACAAACGGGCAATTTACCCCCGCATTGATTTTCGGGGGGTTCTTCCCGCAGCTTCCCGGACCCTGCCTCCCTCACTGGGAGTCTTGGGGGCTAATCTTCGCAGATCAGCCGCCCGGTCAGGGTGCTCGGGCGCTTCCTCTCGGACCTGCCGAGAGGAGCGTCCGACATGGCTGAGAAAACAAAACCGAATCTTCAGTGGCTGGAGTTCTGATGACTGGAATAGTTCCTTGTCTGTTTCATCATTTTCATACAGTGACCCCCTCTCTCTTTGAACTCTGCTCAGAGTCTTTAAACTATAAGCCAGAATACTGAAGAGGAAGAAATATAGTTATCTTCACTATTTGTTTTAATTGTAATAAGAGGTGGAATTGCATTTCATTTTGTTCATTCTTTAATAAACAAATCTACATCTCTACCAAGCAAATGGGAAGAATTAAGGAGAGAAGAGACATTAAAAGTTTCTATTTTCCTTTCAAGATAGAAACAGTTTCTTAACCATTTTTCTTTGGCACATCAATGAGATAAATATAATTGTGGTCCCTTGTGTATTTTGATTGTAACAACTACCCTGTTGCCACTTGATAAAGTGCAAAGGATGCGATGTTGAGCCACACAGAAGTGAGAAGAGAACAGAATATTGTTGTGACCCAGGCAGACTACAGAACTGTGCTGGGGCTGGCTGAGATTGATAATTTAAGGCAATGAATTCAGCCTAATACAAAGTTTTTAGACATTGGATAGCTCCTAAGCAGAGCTTGGAAGTTCTGGGTTCTCTGTATTGTAGAATGGAAATACACATTGGAATTACCTGGAGACACTCAGAGCCAAGCTACAAGTGACGCCTTACACAGGTTGGACACTTGTCAGCTTACCTCAAGTTTTGATGGGAAATGTAGGTGTCCTGGTTTTATAGCTTGGCTCTCCATTACATCTGCAAGACCAGGATGCCTATATTTCCCATCAAAACTTGAGGGAAGCTGACAAGTGTCCAACCTGTGTCAGGCGTCACTTGTAGCTTGGCTCTCAGAGCCTTACCACACGAGACAAAATACACTCAAATTACATAGGTAATTCAAGTGTATTTTTTAATTCGAGTGTATTTGAGTGTAATTTGAGTATAATTCAAGTGTATTTTGTCTCATGTGGTTTGAGCCACAAGTTCAGGATTTTATGTGTGGTCCTCAATTCACATACAGGCTGTCCCTTGCTTGGCACACATGAATGCCACTTTCACAGAAGCTCCCTTTGTGTGATTGCATTTGCAAGTGAGTACAAACACCACCACCGAATTGGGAGGGCAGAGCTCCAATTCAGGTTTTTCTTTTGCAATGAGGTCTCTCAGAGATGGACACCATAGAGCAAGTACTTTAGGCTCCTCTGACCTGTCAATCTGCATTTCTTTAAGGTGTAAGAAAGCATCAAGATCTGCATTTCAATGAATGGATGTAGGATGTGGGGGAAACTTAGAATTTGGCAGTTGTAAAGTACCTGGGATACTTTTAGCAGTGGAGGAACTGATATCAAACGTATTAATGTACTCAGGTGGAGCAAGTGTGTGACTGTGTCAGTAAGTGCATGGGAAATTGGAGGAGGACATGTAAAATGAGATTCACTTGGACATCCCTAGGTACCTCATAATGTATATTTCCTCCCATACTGTCTGTAGCTCACCTGAAGACTCCCCCCTCCAAGACTGTATTCTGATTTCCAGCACTACTTTAACATTCTACATTATGTTATAGAATTGGCATCCCAAGCAAGAAAGGAATGATGAGTATGAAGTTTTAAGCAGCTCCTCAGGGGTCTTGGGCTGCTTAAGAGATGGGGTCATCAGCTGGAAATTGTGTTTCTGTGCTAGAATCCCTTATTCCCAGGAGAGACTTAAGATACCCAGGAGTCCTGTGAGGTTGCACAAACTATATTCTCACAGTCTGCATTCTTGGGCCTAGGGACATGAGAGCATCCTTTTTGTAGCCAGTGTCCAGATCACTGATCAGAGCTATGCCATTTGCATGCATATAAGAAACCATTTCGTTCTGAGTATTGAATAGCACTTAAGTCCTTGGAAGAAGCATCAGCAATTACTGCTGGTTCTCTTTTCCCACAGCAGAATCCCATTTTCCTGCTGATGCTGTTCCTGATGGTCTACAGATCCTTATGGACTGCAGCAGGAGAGGGAAGTCCAACTCCAAAAAGTCCATGTAGACACCCCACCCCAAAAGCAAGAATTTTAGAATTAGTATTTAAAATAGATTTTCTGGACATGTGGAAGGGTGCAGGTACCAGCCAGACCTAGGCTGAACGTTGACCTGTTCAGATGCCTGCTGACCTGTCTCATGAGTAGATTGTGAGAAGCTGCAGTTAAGTGACACAGAAACAACTGAATACCCTTGAACTATTACTTTTATAATATATAATTTTCTTTTGTATCCTTTTAATAGAGGATTTCAGGCCTCAGCCGTGAGACACCAAGACCCAGTGTGGCCTCAGACAGAAAGAGGTAGGGATTGAGAACCACCCTATGCCATCTCCTCTTCTCTAGCTCTACTAGCCAGTTTGGTGTAGTGGTTAAGAACATGGGGTTCTAATCTGGAGAACCGGGTTTGATTCCCCACTCCTCCTCTTGAAGCCAGCTGGATGACCTTGGGTCAGTCACAGCTTCTAGGAGCTTTCTCAGCCTTACCCACCTCACAGGGTGTTTTGTTGTGGGGATAATAATGACATACTTTGTAAACCACTCTGAGTGGGTGTTAAGTTGTCCTGAAGGGTGGTATATAAATCAAATGTTGTTGTTGTTATTACTCCCTTCTGATCTGGAATCCAGCATTACTCTGTCCTCACTAACTCCCCTCAAGCTTTCAAAAGGCTTTAACTAGGCCAGAAGCATGCTCAGTGGCCTCCTTCTAACCAGAAACCCTACAGGGGTACGGAATAGCCTGTAGGTCAACCAATACTGCCTTCTGAGCAATATGTAGTCTGTCACTCTCCTGCTTTGAGGATGGAGCTTCCCAACAGCTTCCTGACAGTCTTTATAAGGTACATCTGTTACCCAAATAGGTCTCTTTAATTTGTGGTGGAATTAGCATTGAAGAAAACGCAGCCAGAGGGGGTAACTAGGAATCTCCACCTATATATACCAGGATTGTTCCCTTAGAGAACTCTCAAATAAACAGGCAGATGTTCAGCAGGAAGGGTTTTTTTATTAAAAGAGAAATAAAAGGCAAGCATAGAGAAACACACACAGAACTAACTAAGAATACAGTGAGGAAATAAGAAAGTAGTTTTAAGGGAAGGGTGATAATTACCAGTCTCAAAGAGGAGGAGGTCCATGGAGGAAGCAGTGGGAATGACCAGCATTTTACAGCGAGAAAAAAAGAGGAAGCACAAAAGGATTGGGGGTGCATGACGGGTACAAGGCACACACACACAGAGCACAGGCAAAATGTACCCTGGGGCAAAACTGACATCTTTGCCCCCAAAACAATGGCTTAATGGTTTATTCAGAGGTAGGACAATCGTTTGGGGAAGGTTTGATATGACTGTGGGATGGACTATAAATAAAAATATTTCTTGATGACCTGGTAAGTACTAGGCAGGAAGGCTATCAGATGTGCTGAATAGCCTGATTAGGTAAGTGCGAGAGGAAAGGTGGAGAAAGGCATTGATGAGATTAGGCAGGCAGGTATCTCAGGAAAAAATGAAAAGAAAAGGGGGTGGGGGAAGCCTCCACAACCCAAACAAAGCTGTGGCAAATACAGGGGCTGAGTTACAAACTAAAATAAAAATATTCTAAGTTTTTATTATGAGTGTACACAAGTTCATAGTTTAAAACAAGTTAAAAACATGGGGCCTAAATTACAGGCTACATGCATAGGTTAAAAGTGACTAAAACATTCTCTAGACACAGATGATGCTACAGACCAATGACTGACACAAAGACAGACCAGATGTGTTTTGGCCCTCAGGCTTCCTCAGTAATCAATTGTACAATATTTATTGTAAACAAACACTTCAACACATTTCAAAACCAATATAAAAATGCTACCGATGTTCTTGTCTCATACTGTGTGGTATAATTCAAATTGTTGCAACAGATTGTGGACTAGAGATGGGCACAAACCGAAATACGAACCAAAATTAAGCATGAACCAGGCTGGTTCGTGGTTCACGAACCACGGTTTGTCAGATCCCATTTCTGACGAACCGCCACGAACTTTAGGCTGGTTCATTTGGTTCATTTTTTAGTTCATCACTGCAGACAGCCTGGTGCCAATCAATCGGTTTCCTAGGCAACAGGGGATGGACTTCCTGCAGACCTTCTGCTGACCCGAAAGTGAACTTCTGCTGACCTGGAAGTGATGATTTTCTGACCTGGATGTGATATTTTCACGAACCAAACGAACTGGTTCATGAACCAGGGGCAGGTTCATGAAAGTTCGTGGTTCATGAAATGTGATGAAACACGAACCACATGGTTCATTTTTTTCCAATTCATGCCCATCTCTACTGTGAAATGCATTTACACAATGAAATTCACTTGATATTGTATTCTGAGGCTTGGTTTCCAATATCTTTGAATGTGTTTCATCAATCTGCAGTTACAGTGAACTGCTGATCTCCAGGGCATGGAGGGCTGTCAGTCAGTCATTCCCTCTATAACGCATGGCTTGGTAAGTTTCCAGTCTCCATGGCAGGCGACATCCACTCTGCCTGGGGCCAGGCAGTGTCTAGGACTTATTGCAAGGGGTTTATGATATTCCATATCCATAAACTGCCCTTTTAGAGTGGGGAGGGAGTTTGACTGCTAACCCATCTGTGACCCCACTGGGCCTGCTGGATGCCAAATTTGGCCTTGGAGGTGTTGTCTCTGCCACCCACAACAAAGAGATATTGCATATACTTGTTGGTAATACATGTGTTTACAATCTTGATCTCTGTGATGTCTACTTGGTATATATTTCTGCTTGAAATGTCTCCATGTTCAAAAAGTATAATTTGTTAAATAAATATGGCACCAAAACCTAGGCTTAGTTTCTAGTCCCCAAAGTATTTGTCCAGTAGCTGTAGTGGTACCCTTAAGATAACTAGGAACCTTGTATCTTGAAGTCAGTAGAAATGGATTTGTGGGCCACTTCCAGAACTTCCTGTTATAAAACAAACTTTCTTTATTTCTCCTTTTTGAGACATACTTAATTCACATAATTTAGCCACTCTGGATAACTGTTTTGCTTCCAAAAGTTTAACCTCTTCATTCAATATGCTTTTAGAGCTGTTTCAGTATCTATTTTAGCTTTAGTTTTGGGCTTCTGATTTATTAGTCCTTCTATGTCCCCAGGCTGAAAAATAGGCATTAATATATTCTATTGTGTTAGATAATCTATCACTTAGATTATTTTTCACTTCAAATATTTAAAAACAAATATTAGCAATGCACTATAAGAAACCCAACGTCTCTAGAGACTAGAAAAATCTTTGGTCATTGGGAACTAATTAAATCTGTGAAAGGGGGAAAATAAAGCAGTACTGATAAATTTGAGATCTATAAACAGTTTCGTTCAAGAATGTTTTAAAGACATTACTGAAATGGAATGAAATGGAATTTTAACATTCAGCTTTTTGCAATCTCTTAGCTGATTCAGACAACATTGAGATGGCTCCCTCTATTGAGAGAACACTATTAATGCACCTTCTAAACAATCAGACCCAGTTGTGGAAGATTAAAAAATATGCAAGATGCATGCTGACTGACTGAATCTTTCTACTATGATGTCATCATCACTCTTTAAGAATTTCTGACAGTGTGTGTCTTTAATACAAACCATTCAAGAAAGGTCGAGAAGAGAGACTTCTCACAAGCACTTTTTTTCTTGAAAAAAGAGGTACTGCTACTCATGATGTTGAGGGCTCCAGCTTACCAGCCAAAAGAGCAGAAAGAGGTGCCAATACTGTGTACCACCAGAAAAAATCTCTGCTTCTGACAATGAAAACAATAATACTGTGTTAACTTATTAAGTACCACATAAAAGCAGTTGCTTTTATTTAAAACATGACAAAAATATAGGAATTTAACCAGTACAGGACTACGTTTTCTCCTTTTTAAAAAAAGATGGACTGGCTCCTAATTTACAATTATTATGGAGAGGCCACCTGGGCTGGCAAAGCTTCTCCCTGATGAGTGATTTCTCTCCCAATCTGAATGTGATTGCTGCTGGCATGTTGTGCTTTTTCAGGATCCCCTGAATGGGCATCAGGAACACAACATGAAGGCTCAATATGCTCTGCAGAAAGATATCCTTTAGGCAACTAACATGTGCCTCTGCCGTTAAATTATGAGATATATTTTGAAACTGTTGTGTGGTTTCAGTGATTTGCCTCCAGCGATGCACAAAGAGAAAAAAGAAATCTACATAATGTAGTTCTGCTGGCAGAAGGGATTGCGCAAAATCCTATGCAACATCACTAATTCCTGTCCTACTTTGATCATATACACAATAACATATGCATGCACGTTCTTGTGAAACAATCTCCTCCCTCTCCCATATTGTACCTCAGGGAGCCATTATGAGAATGAAGAACCTACCAGTTCACTTCCTGTTTAGACTATGTGGTCAAGAGCATTGACCCATATATCTTATTTCTTTGATTAAAAAACTGCTTATCAATACGGTTACTAATAGTATAGTTTAACAACAGTCTACTAACATTATCAAAATTATATTTCCTTCACAGGAGAAGTGGGGAGGGTTTAGGTAAGATATATAAATCCTATAAAGGAAAAGTTTATTATAAATCATTAAGTAGGGGGAAGGGGGAAGGGTGTGGGTAATGTCAATAAGAGGGAGAACAGTTGTTTGTTAATAAAATTTGTTAAAACATAACGTTCATATCCAAAATCACTGTTACACATATCATTATTTGAAGCTCTACCTTGGATGTATAAATCTTGTTGCAAGTAGTACTAAAGAATCTTCTGTTGTTATCATATTAATGTTAATAATAATAACAATAATAGCAATAACAATAACAACATTCGATTTATATACCACCCTTCAGGACAACTTAATGCCAGTCAGAGTGGTTTACAAAGTATGTTATTATTACTCCACAACAATCAACCTGTGAGGTGGGTGGGGCTGAGAGAGCTCCAGAGAACTGTGACTCGCTCAAGGTCACCCAGCTGGCTTCAAGTGAAGGAGTGGGAAATCAAACCCAGCTCTCCAGATTAGAGTCCTGTGCTCTTAACCACTACACCAAACTGGCTCTCTCTCATTAATGTTATATGACTACTATAGACAAAATAGATGTACAAACTCTGACTGTGACACTGAGAGATCTCTGTCTTTTGGTGCTACACCTCTGAAGATGCCAGCCACAGCTGCTGGCGAAACGTCAGGAACTACAATGCCAAGACCACGGCAATACAGCCCGGAAAACCCACAACAACCAAACTCTGTAAAGTTGGAACAGCATCCCTTTTATTGTTATTGTTATTGTTATTGAAAATATTAAAAATAAAAGTTAAAAATGTATGTATGTATGTATGTATGTATGTATGTATGTATGTATGTATGTATGTATGTATGTATGTATGTAAAAACTTTTTATGCTATATGCTACCTTTCCACTCAAATACTGTCCCTGTGGGAGCAGACATCAAAACATTAGAGTATTTCAACATTAAAATATTGGAGACATTAAAATAGCATTTGAAATAGTGTGTGTGTATTAAAAATTAAGCAATGCAATAACACAGGAACAAAAACATATAAAACTCAACCAGGAAGGAGATGGAGTTCTGAGATGGCCCTTTTTTGGGTTGCTACCTGCCTGGCCTCAGATGGGGGGGCACCCAAAGGAGAGCCTCTGAAAATGACCAGAGTGGATGAGTATGTTCATATGGGAGTAAGCTGTCCTTCAGATATGATGGCCCCAAGCAATATAGAGCCAGTTTGGTATAGTGGATAAGATCATCAGGACTCTAATCTGGAGAACTGGGTTTGATTCCCCGCTCCTCCACTCAAAGCCAGCTGGGTGATCTTGGTTCAGTCACAGCTCTGCCAGAGATCTCTCAGCCGCACACACCTCACAGGGTGATTGCTGTGGGAATAATAATAACATACTTCATAAACTGCTCTGAGTGGGTATTAAGTTGTCCTGAAGGGCAGTATGTAAATGGAATGTTATTATTATTACTAGCTTGATACCCATGCTTTGCTATGGTATTTAACTACTTTAAATCCAGTTATAATACTTAAGAGTATGTAACATTTTTTGGTTTGTGGGTTTTTTTTAGTTTTACAGCATAATAGCATAGTACTCGAGCTTCACAGGAAATCCACTCTAGTGAACTTTTAGGGGAAGACTAGGAGGTACATTTTACCTCAGGATACATTCAGTGACTCCCAACAGCAACTGCATAGTGTTTATAATGAGGGGGGGGGGGTGAGGACCAATCAGACAGCATACATAAATGACCTCTGTGTTCTAACAGTCTCTGGGATGTGTGTGTGTGGAATGAGGAGTGGAATGTTGTGAGCCCCAATCAGCCTGCATATAAGTCCAAAGAGTTTATTGTCTATAGCCATAGGCCTTCACAATTTACCAAACGACTAATAAACAGTTAAATCCATTATTATAGTTTGTAAATGTTAATTTCATTAAAACAGTACAGTATGCCAAACTATCTCAGGAATCACAAAACAGCCTCATAGCAGCCTGCATATGCAAATGACCTTGAAAGGTTGGCCCAGTCAGGGAAGAGTGACCAAACTGGCAGTAGGCGGGGGCGCAAGCAGGCAGCAGCCTACCAGACACACAAGGAAGCTGTATCCCTATGGGAAAACACATTTTACCCCTTTTTACCCCCTTAGGGGGCGAATTTCTTAAAACCCCTTCGTAGTGGGTGTTTACATCATGAAAGGAATGTTCGCCCCAAATTTCATGTTTCTAGATCCAGGGATTTGGGCTGGGCATTGATGAGTCAGTCAGGACACTTGTCTTTATATATATAGACTAGCTTGATGCCCATGCGTCGCTACAATATTTAACTACTTTACATCTATTTATAATACTTATGGAAATGTAACATTTTTTAGTTTGTGGGGGTTTTTTTAAGTGGGTTTTGTAGTATAATAGCATAGTACCCAAGCTTCACAAAGGTGTTTGACTAAAGTGAAAAATGTTGATGCCAAAAACAGATGAAGTGAATTATGAAATGTAACATTTATTGAAGAGATTTTAAAAGGAAAAGATTGCAAGTTCAATAAATAAAAATACGTACAACTGGGGGGGGGGGGGTTGTACTGAAAGACCTCTTTGTAGAACACATTGGTGGTTTTCCCCTCAGGTGCTAGGATCACCAGGCTGCTGGGTGAGCTCCCTCTGCAACAGGCCACATAGAACTGCCCATGTGAGAAGCAGTCCTCCCTCAAGTCAATTCCTGCCACCATCAGTATTTGCCCTGGGACTTGTGGATCATCATAGCAAAGCAAACCTTGAGGAGGAACTGCAGTCTCTTGAACTCGAAGAGGTTATCTGATGGTATGAACGGTATAAGTGGTATGAACACTGGCTCCCCTTGAGCACTGCTGGTGAACAATGTAGTCTCAATGATGTTCCTGTGGAGTGCTTTCACTAGTAGTCTGGCACCATTGCAGAGTTTGAATGGGCTGAGGTTCTGGAACAGCATCACTGGAGCCCCCACTTTGAGGAGAAGCTTGTGGGCTGGGAAGCCAGGAGGGTTGAGCATACTGAGGAACTCCACAGGATAGTGGACTGCATCATCCATTTGCACCACTGAGTCCACAGATCTGTACTCCATTTTGAATGAGTTAAGTTGCGCTTCATTAATGATGGCAGCCTTCTAGATCTGAGGGGTCAGAATGGCATGCTTGCACAGCTAGTCCATGGACTTCTCCGTGATAGTGACGATATCAGAGTATATTGTGGCTGTTAGGTCTGCTAGCGTTGTCACTACTGTGCCCAGGCCTGCAGGCACACACGGTAACCTTGACACACACGGTAACCTCGTCAGCTTGAGTTCCCCGTGGGACTACTGGCCGAGTCTGCCAAAAGTCTCCAGCCAGCAGCACTGTGACTCCAGCCAGCACTCTCTAATTGCCCCTGACATCTTTGAGGGTTATGCTCAGTGCCTCAAAACACCCCTTAAGCACTATGGGTGCTCTCATCCCAAACAATGAACTTACAGTTCCACTACACTTGGGCCATATTGTTTTGTTTTGAGATGCAGAACAGGGGTGTTTCTGCATGGATGAAGTTAAGAGGTAGCTTGAAGGTAGTGAAGGATCATATGCCATGCCTGAGTGAGCCTTGGCCTTCCATGGAAGTGAGCGCCTCTCTATTTGTCTTCCACGATTGCTTTGTTCATAGAGAGACTCTGCCGCTCTGTGCACCTTGGTATGAACTTGCTGGTACTTGGCCACTGCTGCTTGGTGCACCACAGGAGCAGGATGTGCATATTTCCTTGCTGCATCTCTAAGAGCGGAACTACAAGTGACAAAAGGCACAGGTTGGACATTTGTCAGCTTCCCTCAAGTTTTGATGGGAAATGTAGGCAGCTTGGCGGAATGTTGGACAAGTGACAGTTGAAAAGTCCATTGGACAGCAGACAGAGAGCCAAGCTGCAAGACTAGGATGCCTACATTTGCCATCAAAACTTGAGGGAAGCTGACAAGTGTCCAACCTGTGCCTTTTGTCACTTGTAGTTCCACTCTAAGTTGCTTATTCTTTTTAGGATCGGTGTATCTTGCAAGACATCTTCCAGAAGGCTTCTTTGCAGCAGTAAGAGGTGATGGCTACTAGAGGTGTGAGGTGGAGTTGAATTAGGAAGGGGTGGTGTGGTGGGCACTTCAGCAGATTCATGTGAGAGGTTTGCATTGAAATGGCCCCTAGAAAGGTTGTGTACCATCTCCCCATGAACATTTAAAAACTCAGCTGCCATACTGACTTTTATATAAAATCCCTATTCAGGAGTCTTGTACTGTCTTTTTCAACTGTCTGCAGTTTCTTTTGCCTGATTTTTACCTCAGAACATAGAGTTCAACAGCTGACCGATCAGCCTGCCAGCCACACAGGAAATCCAGGCCCCACAGGGAGATTGGCAACCCTAGAGGGGCAGACTGGGAGGTGTGTTTTCACCTCAGGATACATTCAATGACTGGGAGTCATTGAATGTGTCCTGAGGTACTGCATGTGTCCTACATACTTTTTAGAATGTTGGGATGATGCATATGCAAATCACCTCAGGGACACTGAGTTGATAGTTGCGGGGGAGAGCATCCTGCCAGCCACACAGGGAAGCTGTTTCCCTATGGGAAAACACATTTTATTTCTTTTTACCCCGTTAGGGGGCACATTTCTTAAAGTCCCTTCTTAGTGAGCCTCTACATCACAAAAAGAATATTCTCCCCAAATTTCACGTTTCTAGGTCCAGGAGTTTGGGCTGGGCAGTCAGGACACTTGTCTTTATTTATATAGATTAGATCTTAAAGGGTCAAATACCAGCACGATGAATTAGGCTTGGAAACAAATTGGGAGCCAGGATAGTTGTTGCAAGACTGGAAAGATGGTACATATGGCCCACTACAATCAACATTCTGGCCACAGCATTTTGTACTAACTGTAGCTTCTGGACAGTCTTCAAGGGCAGCCCATGTGGAGCACACAGCAATGATCTAATCTAGATGTTACAGGCATGCATTAGTGTGACAAGAACTTTTCCACCCAGGAATGGCTGCAGCTGGCTCACCAGCCAAAGCTGCAGAAAGACTCCTCTGGCCACTGCCGCCAGCTGTTTATCAAACAGGAAGCCCAGGTCCAGTAGCACTCCCAAGCTACAATCCTTTTTATTTTATTTTATTTTTTATAATAAAATTTTATTGGATGGGTTCACATACATTTCAAAAACATTTTACAACAAGATACCCCTTTTCTTAATATATGATATCCCACCCCCTCCCCTTTTCCTTTGTTGACTCCCAACAGCACTCTGACCCCTTTTCCCCTAATAACTAACTCTAGTCTAAGTTGCTTTTCCCTGTTGTTTAAGGCAAAGTTTTATCTTATATTTCTAAATCTCTCAGTATTTATCAAGAGACCACAACTGATTTTTCACGTCCCATTTCTTTTCTAAATATTTTTTAAGTTTACCCCAATCTTCCACAAATTCCCTTGGATTTCGTTCTTTCAATTTCCTTGTTCATTTGTCCATTTCCGTCATGTGCAACAATTTCTGAATCCAGTCTTGAATTTCTGGTAGCTCCTCCTGTCTCCAGTGTTGAGCATACAGTAGTCTTGCAGCCACCGTCATGTAATAAACCAGGACTCTATCCTTAGCATTAACATTTTCCATATTTAACCCCAATAATAACAGTTCTGGACTTTTTGCTATATTACTTTTCAAAATTGATATTTCAGCAAAAATCTTAGACCAAAATAGCTTAGCTTTTTCACAAGTCCACCACATATGATACATTGAACCTTCATGTTTTTTACATTTCCAGCATTTGTTTGACATTTGATTGTTGACATTTGCTAGTTTTTTTGGTATTAAATACCATCTGTTCATCATCTTATAGCCGTTCTCTTTTAGACTAGTAGCTGTCGATATTTTCATTGTGTTTCTCCAAAGATATCCCCAACTGTCCATTGTAATTTCTCTATTAAAATTCATTGCCCATTTTACCATTTTAACTTTAACTGTTTCATCCTCCGTGTACCATTTCAACAAAAGTTTATATATCTTAGAGATAATTTTTAGGCCATCACCTAACAAAAGTTCTTCTAGGTCCCCATGCTCCTGTCTAAAACCTTTCTTTCTTTTATCCATTTCAAATAGATCTTTAATTTGCCTAAATTGTAACCATCTATATTGATATGGTAACTCTATATTGTCTTTAATCCTAGCTTCGTTTTTGTCCCACTTCAACAGTTCTTTGTAGGTTATCCATTCTTCTCCTTTATATTCCAGACTTGGGTTCACAACTTCAGCTGGTACTATCCACAATGGTCTTTCTTCACCTAAAAACATCTTATATTTTTGCCATACCACAAAGAGATTCTTTCTAACATAATGATGAAGAAACATAGAGTCCATTTTGTATTTATCATACCACAAATATGCATGCCATCCAAACAGCTTATTGTGTCCCTCTAGAGCCAATAATGTATGATTAGACAATTTTACCCATTCTCTCAGCCAAGTTAGGCATATTGTCTCATGATATATCCTCAAATTTGGTAATTGCAAGCCCCCCCTTTCTTTGGCATCACATAGCACCTTCATTTTTATTCTTGGTTTCTTCCCTGCCCACACAAATTCTGCAATTTTTCTCTGCCATTTATCAAACTGCTTTTTGTCTTTTACGATTGGAATCGTTTGTAATAAAAACATCATTCTAGGTAATACATGCATTTTAACTACTGAAATGCAACCTAACAGAGACAGATTTAGCTTATTCCATTTAATCGTATCTTTTTCTATCTGAGCCCATAGTTTTTTGTAGTTGTTCTTAAACAAATCTATGTTCTTAACTGTTAACTCAATTCCTAGGTATTTCGTTTTCTGAACCACTTCGCAATTTGTTATTCTCATCAAGTCCTGTTGTTTCTCCTTTCTCATATTTTTACAAAGCAATTTGGACTTAGCTTTATTTATAAAAAATCCTGCCAGGTCTCCAAACTCCTTAATTTTGTCCAATAATATTGGTAATCTCTGGGTTGGTTCTTCTACTAAAAACATCACATCGTCCGCAAAAGCTCTAAACTTATATGAGAAACCTTTGATCTTTATTCCTTTAATGTCTTCATCCTCTCTTATTTGCCTCAATAGGACTTCCAACACCATCACAAATAATAAGGGCGAAAGTGGACATCCTTGTCTCGTACCTTTTCTTACCTCGAATCTTGCTGTTACATCGTTATTTAAACATAGTGTCGCTTTTTGGTTCTTGTAAATAGCCTTCACTGCCTCTATGAAGTCTTTCCCCAAGTCCATCTTTTTCATTGTTACAAACATTAAGTCCCAATTTAAGTTGTCAAAGGCGTTTTCTGCATCCGCAAAGAAAAAGCCTATCTCCTTATCAGGGTGCTTGTCATAATATTCCACGGCATCTAACACCACTCTCAAATTGTCTCTGATTTGTCTATTTGGTAAAAATCTGGCTTGCTCTTCTCCAATCCATTCCATTAGTAGTTTCTTAAGCCTTTCTGCTAATATCTTGGTGAAAATTTTATAGTCATTATTTAATAAAGATATTGGCCTAAAGTTCTTTACATCCATTAAATCTTGTAACTCCTTTGGCATCAATGAAATATTGGCTTCGTTCCAGGTGTCTGGAAAGCCTTCTCTTTTCAAAATACCATTCATCAGCTTTCGTAGGGATTGCACTAGGTCCATTTTCATTATTTTATAAAACTTTGCTGATATTCCATCCGGGCCCGGTGCTTTCCCCACTTTGGTTGACTCTATGGCATCCAAAATTTCCTGTTCCGTAACTTGGCAATTTAAGGTCTCTTTCATTTCCTTTGTAATCTTTGGTAATTTAGCTTTTTCCAAGTATTCATTGATTTTCCCTTGTTCTATTGTTCTTTTCTGAAATAATTTGGCATAATATTTATAAAAAGCTCTCTTTATGGCTTGATTGTCCATTACTTCTTTCCCATCTTCTATTATTTTATTAATTATTTTTTTATCGTTCCTCTTTTTAAGATGCCAAGCTAGATATTTCCCTGGCTTGTTTGCCCCTTCAAATGATTTCTGCTGTAATGTCCTCAGTTTCCATTCTAGTTCTTTATTAGCAAAAGTCTTTAACTGTTCTTGCAATAACTTAATTTCTTGGATTATTACTTTCTTACCCGGTCTTTTCTTTAACTTTTGCTTTTTTTTCAAAATTTTCTCCTGAATTTCTTTAAATTTCTCATCTCTGTTTTTCTTTTCCTTATTGTTCAATGTAATCAAAATTCCTCTCATCACTGCTTTATATGCATCCAACACCATATGCATTGGTACCTCTTGGTCTAAATTGTATTGGAAGAAGAATTTCATTTCCTTTTGGATATATTCTACATTTTCTTGCTTCAGTAACAGATCTTTGTTCATTCTCCATCTTATTTTCCTGTGTCCACTCGAGGCCTTCCACATTACAGGGATCTGAACTCACTCTTTGCATTAACTCAATTGTCATATCACTCAACTCCTTTGTTGTCCAAATCATATCAATTCTTGAAAACAATTGATGTCTTGCTGAGTAAAATGTAAAATCTTTAACTTTAGGATTCCAGCTTCTCCAAACATCCACCAGTTTTTCCTGTTTTATCAGTTCAAAAAACGATTTTGGTAACTTCCCCAATTTTTGCTTTGTCAGCTTAGTTTTCCTATCTACTTGCAGGTCCACTACCCCATTAAAATCTCCCATCAACATTATTTGGTCGTATGAATGTTGGTCTAAATTTTGTATAATCTCCTTGAAAAATTCATGTTTTGCTCCATTTGGCACATATATTCCCAAAATCAAAGTCTTTTTAGAGTTCATCATTATTTCAACCACCACATATCTTCCATTTGCATCTTTAAAAACTAGTTTAGGATCCAATTGCTCTTTTATATATATCACAATTCCCCTTTTCGTTTTGCAGTCGTCATAAAATCTGAGAGATCTCTGTCTTTTGATGCTACACCTCTGAAGATGCCAGCCACAGCTGCTGGCGAAACATCAGGAACTACAATGCCAAGACCACGGCAATACAGCCCGGAAAACCCACAACAACCATTAGCAGAGAAATAGTTTCTTTGCTGCCATCACTGTCATAGACTGGACTCTACAAAGAGATTCATCCTGAATCTTTCTCCACTGCTGCTCTAGACGAGCCCACGTTACCCACAACCTTTCAGTATACCAAGGGGCTGCTTGCGCTCTTAAACTTGAGAGAAAGTGCTTAGGAGTGATTGTATCAATTGCCTGGATCTTTTCCTTCTTCCAGAGGTCAATCAGGGCATCAACTGAAGCCCCAACCATATCAGCTGGAAAATCCCCTAATACCATCTGAAAACTAGTCAGATGCATCAGGCTGCAGGGCCAGGTCATCTTAATTGATCCCCCACCCCTGCAGAGTCTTGGCATCTCTGTAAGTCTAAACCCCACCAACAGTCAAGTATGTGAAGAGCTTTAAACACTGGAGAGCAGTGTATAAGTATTATTGATATTATATAGCAGAAATATGACTTGGGAAGCACTATACTTAATACAATGCAGTAAATGTACCCATATTTACTATAAGATCACACTGCTGATTTATGTTCAGTTTGTCATAGACTATAAACTCTGGGTACTTAAACGTCCTGTTTTACTTATGTCTGATCATTTGTTATAACAAGCTACATGCTCTGATTTATGGGAGCTGCTTCAGAACTGCGAGCAGAAGATCTCTTAGACCTGGCAGGTAAAGAAAAAATTCCCTTTAATAGGAGAGCCTTGAATGGATCTAAAGAACAAATACAAATATTGGGTGTTAAGTTTCTCCTTTTCCCCAATTTTCAGCTTCCTCTCATTCTCCTTTCTTTATTTACACCTTATTTATGTGTTATTTTGACTCAATTGATTCATTTCTTTATTGTGTTCTGCGTATTGATGTAGAAAGCCAGGATGATGAGAAACTTATTTGTGATCGATTTTGGCATAATAAAATGTTACAACAAATAAGCACTTAATAAGTCCTTCTACAGTTCTCATATAAACAAAAAGGTAACCAATTGTGACATGGACACACATTCCAGCTGTTGCAGGAGCTTGTTCTCATGAGTGTCTAGTTGTCTAGAAGCTGCAGTTGCCACCACTCGGTTGGTTACAGCTGTATTAAGAGTATGCAGTCAAGATTCCTGGCACACCACTCTTGAGAAGAGACTGTTGTAGTGTCTAATGCAGCACCCAGTCTTGGCTGAACAATGCACTCTGATTCAACTTTTCCTTAACAAATCTATTCTATGCCACTGCTAATGATGGAAGGGAAGAATGAAGCCTCTGGGTTACTCGATCCACTTTGCAAATTGCTATCACCTAGTATCTCTTCTCACTTGGATCTTTCTGTTCATGTGAATAGTCTCTCCAGAAAGCCATTTTCAGTGGCATCTGCATGGAGAAATAAGAAGTTTGTTGCTATTGGTTTCCATTTTGAAGTGCTAACAACTTTGGTGCAGTTCATAGATTCATGTGCCAGATTATATGTATGACATGGATGCATACATCAGTATGCACATAGACTGATTTGCACAACCCATCCCCCTTGAAAAAGGATGAAAAACTCCAAATCAACCCTTTGAATTTGTGATTCTTATAGAGCCACTTCTACAGTTCACTTGGAAAAGAAATGCTGAGAGGAGCAACTATGTTGTTACCCAGGTTCTTCTGAGAGAACAATACCTTTGGGATGGAAAACAGCTCCTTGCTTTGCATTCAAAAGGTGTTAGGTTCATTTCCAGTTAAAGGATCTCAGATAGTAGGTGCTCTGTTCCTGTGATTAGTAAGAAGTTGAGCAATCCATTAATAAAATAAATGTTTGTTTACCTTTCCATCTTAAATGAGGTATCAAAGGCAGTTTACAGGTTTAACAATATAATAAAACATTGTAATAAACATCAAAAAATGTATAGTGCCAACAAGTGGAAAATTGTGTTATATAAATGAAAACTGGCTTAAGGATTATGAGTGAAGGATTTCATGTATCACACATTTTTCATTCTAAAGGTTTCCCAGCTTTTCTAGTACAGTTTATTATTTGCATTCAGAAAAATACTTTGGATAGCTGCAGATGTTTAAATGAAGCTGGCACACACATATATCAGCTGCTTGCTTAAAAACAGAGCTACAGTATGTTGTATTAGGAGCACTGTACAATTCTCATACTTATTACTTGGTAGGTTGCCTCTTGAGTGGCAAATTAGAACTCATTCAGCTAGAACTGTTGCAGTGATGCCTCCTTCAGGGTTTGCAGGCCAAGATACTTGAAGTACATTACATACTTTCCCATAGACTCATGCTTTCACATGGCTCAGTATTAGAACAGCATGAAATCGTCTGTTATGTGTTCACCTCAGTTCCATCTAACCTTACACATTAATCTTCAGCTATTGCTTACATTTAATCAGTACCGCTACAGTTTAGATTGCAGCCAGATGCTGCTGCTACAATTTAGCAGAAAATGAACAGGTAATAACAGTTTGAACCTTTACACACACCTGGTTAGCTTTTGCTGAAATTTTGCAGAACACACATTTACTTTTGTTCTGTTTGGTTGTGATATTTTCCCAGTTATTCTTTATCCATTTTTATTGAAAATTGACCCCTAGAGTCCCAATGTTTTTTCTTTAAAGGATTGTAGCCCTTGAATAAATGTTTCCCAAGTAGGGGGTATGACCACTCCTCACACTGGGTTTTGCCTGCTTGTCTCCTATGATTGACAAGGGTATGCACTGGCTCCCTTTTACTTCTGGGTATAATGTAGAATAATGACTGCATAAAGAAGATATGGCTATCTTTTTAATATGTGTGGCATGAATCTCATTAGGGAATCATAACATCATGAAAGGTTGCCTCGGTGGTTAATATGCTAAAGCCAAATGGGACATGATGTGGAAGATCTATTAGGAACTGTCTCTAAAAAAATTAAGCAGCCATGTGAGTGCCAATATAATTGGAGCTATAGCATTTACCCCATTGTTTTAATCCCAGTCTCCAAATTGCTACTGGCACAATACCTCCCTCATTCCCCCTGCCGGGCAAGTAGGAATTCCAAGAGGAATGTACATAAGAAAGAGAGCAACAGGAAAAGGTTAATCCCACACAACCTGTAGCTCTGAATGAAGGGCAGCCCGTGCAACTGCTTTAAAAACAAACAAACAAAAATAATGGGATCTCCCACATGACATCTGATTTAACCTTAAATCAACACCCTTGGTTATATGGCCAAGGGAATTTAAGAGAACTTCCTGTGCCATTCTAATAATAATAATAGCTTTCTAAATCTGTTGACTTCAATAGAATTTGCTCAAGATTTCACTGTCAACCATACATCTTGGGGGTTTTGCTCATTATTGTTGTTGATGATTCTTGCCTCTAAACATATCCCTTTTTGCATACATAAAATAGTAATCATACTATTCTTTGTATGGTCATTAACATCAAAATAACCCATAAGCCTACAAAGGGCACCTACAGAACAGTCAGGAGCTCATTGGCAAACAATCTTACAATCTTTATAAGTCTGATTAGTTCCCACTCATGCCTATTCCTGAAGAAGAAACCATTTGAGGGATTTTTTTTAAAGCATTTCTTTTTGCAGGTAATGATGATGACAAAAAAGCCCAAGAGGGGCATTTACATTTTTGAATGTGTAATGGAATAAGAAAATATCCCCTGACTCTCAAAACACAAGCTGTTGGGGTTATCCAATGAATCTTATGGGGAAAGAAAGTTAAAAACACATAACACAAAGGATGTGTTTCTTGCAAGTTTGAAGTATCCTGATAGCAAGTCAGGTCTATCAAAGTCAGTATTGCTTACTCTTACTGGCAGAGTCTCTCATGCCTACTACCTTTTATCTGGAAATGCCAGGAAGTGAACATGAGACCTTCTGCATGCAAAATGGATGCTCCACCACTAATCTACAGCCCTCCTGCCACCAGGGTAGCCTTTTAGCCTAACATAATTTGTGGCATTCTAGACTAAGAACTAGGGCCTCTAAGTGTGCTTAATTACTAAGCAGGTAGTAAAACCTGGCTTGCCTCCATGCAAGCCAAATTCTCTAACATTCCACTGCTCAAGGTGATGCTTGAAATACTTCCTAGAAGATCCCTGATGAAGCTTTAAGTGAAACATATAGGGATCTACAAAACTTGAATAATTTTTTCCACCTTGCACCTGTTTCTTCTTTTCTTCTTCATACTGGTGCAGCCATTGTTTCTCCAGCATTGCTGGGACATTCAAATAAACCATACAATAGGATATAGATAGCAGAAATTGGTGGAAAAAACCAGGAATCAGAGGAATCTGATACAGAGCTGTTACAATGCTGAAACAAACAAAACATAGCAATTTGACATGACACATTAAATGACGTGGAAACTACTCACTAGGAACATGCTTACAGAACCATACAGTACAGAGTAGAATAGTCTAAGACACTATCCTTTCATCAAAGGTGGCACACTGCATCTCACTCACTTTCCCACAGCTTGCAAAATCAACCCTTGGACAGCAGGGACCAAGTAGAAGATGCTGGAAAAGTTTTTTTTTTCACACGAGACCCTGGAGAGCTGATGCTGGTCAATGTAGGCAATACTAAGTTATTTAGCCCAGCAAAGGCAGTTTCATCTGTTCATGTAAGCTGTGAATGGAATGTTCAGCCATGCTCTGCCAGTCACTAGATGCTTGAGTCATAACAAGGGATAACCATTACTCTACATCTGAAAGAAACATGGTTGGTGTCATGACCCCCCTCTCACCAGCCTTCTATCTCTCTGTCCAGGCCAATGACTCTGACTTGGAGGATCCAGAGAAAGAATTCAAGGAGCCGGGCCTGGGGAACTGGGAGTACTAGTGGGGTCAGGGAGGGCCTGATGTTGCAGAGGCACCTGCTGACCATACTCTAGCCATTCCAGAGGCTGTCCACAATCCCCCAGGACCCAATCTTAATATACAGGAATAGTGGCCTGTACAGGACCCAAGTTGAGGTAGCACAGAGGAGGCAAAGTGGCAGGCTGGCTGCCCACCACCTCCCTGTTGTTCCACAGCTTAACCCTGAGACTGGTAATTCCTTGCAAGATACTGGCCAGAGCCCAGCATAGCCTTAAGAGACTCAATACCTGCCAGCAGATGCAGTGAGCCAGATCACCACTCAGCCTATTGGGCTGAAGCTTAAGAAGGCTGTATTGCTGGATCAATCAGTTAATTAGGTCCAAGCCTTGCACTCCAGGCTCCCAATATAGGCTAGGCTTGCCATTCCCCCATTGGGGGCGAGGGATCCCCTGCCCCCAGCCTCTTCCCCCAGCCATATCTTACCTGCCCAGCAGGTGGAAGAAAGGTGTGAAAACGTCATGCTAGGGCTGAAATGTGCTCCCAAATGCTCCAGTGAGCCCCCACACATACCCATGTTGCACCAGGAATTATGTGA
The DNA here is from genome assembly GCF_028583425.1 of Eublepharis macularius. Classification (NCBI taxonomy): domain Eukaryota; kingdom Metazoa; phylum Chordata; class Lepidosauria; order Squamata; family Eublepharidae; genus Eublepharis; species Eublepharis macularius. The sequence goes on from NC_072792.1 coordinate 126,075,929, forward strand.
TTCATGGCATAATGCAGAAGTAATAAGACATGCTAAGGGATGATTGAGTGAAAATTGGCCCCAAATTTAGCGTTTGGAGCTGATTTTCACTCACTTGGTCCCTGGAGTGACACATTATTGCATCATTCCTGGTGCAATGTGGGGCGCTCTGGAGTGCAAGTGCGCAAAGCATGTACGTGATTTAAGCACCCTCCTTTGAGACACTTCCCATGCCCCCATCCTCTGGTTTGCCCCCCTAGGGACTTGGCATCCCTAATGTAGGTCCTATGCTGCTCTGCACTCCTAGCCAGCCGAGTCAGTGGCCCTACTTCAGAGGAGTCCAGGCCAGTCAGCAGTATGTTGATGTTTCTGCCTATTTGTTTTCTATTTCCATTTTCTATGTTCTAATTTCTAAGCATCTGTACTGATACAAAGACAAAACACTCCTGAGGAATGTACATGTGTGAGATTTTTTACCTTTTCCTGATATGCATACTGCCCTTTGGATTACAAATTTCTGTTCCTGTAATCATGTGCTTTAATGCTCTTTGGAACCAACTGCTTAAATTCAATCCATATCCAAGGCTCAGAGTTATATTTGCAAACTTCACACACACAAGTTCTTTCCCGTCCTTAACTAAAGACTTTGATCATGTTCCTGATCATATACAACAAATCTGAAGGAAATTCAAGATCTGTACTCACAGGATAACTGACAGTGTAAACAATCCCGGAGCAAATAGATCACCATGAGAATGATTTGAGCCAAAGACTGGATATCACCAAATGACAATGAAGACAAGGAAATGTCATTTATAGTCCGCCTTTCTCACTGAGACTCAAGGTGGATTACATAGTGTGAGATTTGTACAATCAGTAGCAAGGACAAGGGCAGGCATTTCTATACAGTGTCAAGGATATTTCCATAAGCAATGTCATAAGGTAAATGAATACAAGTTTATAAAGACATCGTCTTAGCAAGGATCCAATATGGGGTTGAAAAATTGCTGAAACAAAACATAATCAGTTCTAGGACTGACATTAGACAACATGTATAGGAGTACATATTTAAAGCAACAGATAATATGTAAGGCAACATAATGATGAAGTCTGTGGTTCCTAACTCATTAGCAAAACATCTGAGACCCCTCCTCATTGAGACCCTCATTGAGGCTTTACCTTTTTTTCACATGAGTGCATGTGGAAAAAAACCAAAATCATCTGAGACAACTATTAGATTGATTGTAATATTGTGGAATAAATTGAATTAGGAATGGAAACAAAACCAAGAGAGGAGGCTGTCTACAAAGTAAACAAAAATTCATGACATAATTCCATTCTTGGTAGCCATGTTTGTAAAGATTAACAGAAGATCTAGGACTTGTATCATGCTGGGCCGATGCCTCTCTGTTTGCAGAATGGTTATTCTTAGAGATTTCAGAGGACTAAATTGTCAAAATAGTCTGGTGGATGTGTGAAATCTAATCATTTTTGTACCGATTACAGCGCCTTTCTATTTGAAATGGATTTTTGAATTTCAGGGCTTGAAATTGTGTCTTCGACCGTTGCTTGATTGTTTGTAGATATTGCATATTCCTTTGGATATAGGCAAAGTGCTAATGGCTTCAGGCAGGGTAATGGCCTTGCAGACGGGTCCTCCGGAGGGCTATATGTACTGGCCAATAAGTTTTGCTGTAAAATATGCTCTGCTAAATGGTGTTATCAGGAGGTGACAGTACAGCCTAACTTATCCAATGAATAGGTGACAATTCTGGTACTTTTGTTTGCGTTAGTAATTTAGAAGCAGAATAGCATCATCTGGGAGCTACAAAAGGACTGGCTTTCACATTGTTTTTTTCTCTTGTAAATGGCTTTTTGAAACAGCATTCGAAACCTAGTAAAAAAAAGTGGTTGATATTTGAAATATAGAAGAATAGGCAAAAGGCTTAATACAAATCATGACTCAACAAGGTTCAACCTTAGAACTAGTGATGGGCCAATAACTGCATATGCAACCTAAAATCATCCATATTTTGACAAGCTTGCCTAGAAAAAATGGAAATAAGTTCAACAGTCATTGGTGAGTGTGTCAATATTTAGGGGAAGTGTGTATGTTCATACAGAAGTTCAAACCCCATGTCTGTCCCTTCCCTGCCAGTGTCTCTGACAGCCAGCTGTCAGAGGTATTATCAGTACAGCCAATCAGAAATACATGCAGAATACTTCTTGTTTAAATAGATCATCACTGTGAGTGTATAGGAAAATCACCATGAGGGCAAGCAGACATTGTAAGCAAGATAAGGTTGATTTTTTTTTAACACATGGTTTGGGGGGAATCACAGATTAGAACCTGCTTCAGTGCCAGTTTTCAGGATTTAATGGCAAATTACAATTTCTTTAATGCTTATTAATTTGCTTTTTTATTGATTTGCTTATTTATTTATTTGTTTACACATTCAGCTACCTGGGATTGGTTTATTCAGGAGAAAAGTGGCATGGGGAAAGGTAGACACTTTAGCACATTCCACCCTGCTGTTTCCTTGTTGAAAAGCCACTATTAAGCCTTTTTATTCTTCCTGGGAGAATAAAAGCAGCTATGGGGGGGAGGTCCTAGTGAAAAGACTGCAGAGTAGCTAAGGACTTCTTACTCTCCCCACTATTTTTATTCTTGATAAAGTAATCCTAGGCAATACAAAATAAAAATATTTAAAATGAACTTGGAAGGAACTGGAGCAAGTATCTGAGCCCTCATTCTCATAACATAGTATCTCTGGAGGAGCTCTGGAATATGTGAACACCTCTGACCGTATTCTTGGTTCCCATTGATGAGGGAACTCCACATTCTTCTTTCATTCCAATCAGATTCTGTACATCTATGATAATGGTGATCTGGAGGTGGGTTTCTTGGAAGTTTGTCAGAGCTTTTTCAATGAGAATAGCAGTACAGTTGAACAAGCTTCTGTGGAAGTTGGCACGTTCTGCACTCCTCTGCAAAGATGTTAAGTGTATTCTAGATCACATGTTCAGTTCACATGCATTAGTGTTACCGACAATCCCAAAGAAAAATGTCACTTTTATTGAGGCTTAATAGAATGTTATTTATCAGATTATGTTATTTTCCTATATACTATGAAAAGCTTTCACTGTCTATTTCCACACACTAAACCTAAAAGGATCAGACATTTTTCTCAAGGCCTGTTGTCAGTCCTAAACTGATAACAGCGAAACTAACAGGCCAATCCAATATTCTAAATCAGCAGAGTGTATAACCTAGAACATGCCTTAATACTTTCTGCAGTTGACTGTAGTTTGGTAACAAAACTTCAGGGATTCTTCAGCAGGCATAATGCTATTACCAGAGTTTTCTGGAGTTGTGGGGGTGGGGGAGGTAGTGCACTGTAGTACACTGATTGTCCCTGAATTTACTCTTCTATTCAGCATAGGAGTTGGAGGCCCATTACAACTTTTTGTCTTGGTTAACTCTCCCAGAATCTTTTACTAGTTCTCTTTACCAGTCAGTCTGCTGATCAGCATTTAGAACCCGTTGATCAATACATACAGGGGGTTCCCCCTACTAGTTCCACTGCATACAGCAGCCACAGCAGGATTGGCAGTTCAATGGGTCCAGATGGAGATGCCTTTTATGATTAAAAATATGGACATCATACTTTTGATTATCAGTTAAGTCTACATAGTTCAATGGCGCTACTTGAAATGTTCCCCTGAATAAGGAGAACATTTCAAGGTATAACTTCAGAATTTACTCTGTTCTCCTCTCTCCTTGTGGTAAAATAACTAAAACCAGAATAACAGAACTATACTATCACAAATTATAGCAATTCTTAGTTTTCTTTAAGATTAACCAAAACTATACACCTCATCTGTTTCCCCTCTCGTGTGCGCCCCACTCAGGGGTGATTTTTCTTGTACCCTACCCATGCTTTCAAAATCACCACTTTTTCTAGTAGAAACAATTAGTTTTGAAAATAAAACAATTATGTCAGCTTTCTTCAGTGCTCAACTTTCACATCCATACATAATAATAGGAATTTACCATAGAGTGGATTATTTTGTTCTCGATCCCCAGAGAGACACCTTTTTCCTTAGGGATTTTTTCCTAGTTCCCTCGAGGCTGCTCTTCCAAATCTTCTTCTAATTTTTTGGTTGTAGTCTCCCTTTTAGTTGATGTTCGAGCCAAAGAATAGAAAATCTTTAACAATTCCAATTTCTTCAATGTCACCTTTCAAGTTGTGTAATTCCTCAGAAGTCATTCCTTTTATCTTTTTGATGTTCAGCTGTAATCCCACTTTGGCGTGGTCTCCTTTAACCTACACCAGTAGTCATTTCAAGTCTTCACTATTTTATGCCAGTAATGTGGTATCATCTGCATATCTCAAATGATTAATGTTCTTTCCACCAATTTTCACAACACTTTCTTCTAAATCTAATCCAGCTTTCCTTGTGATATGTTCTGCATATAGGTTGAGCAGACAAGGAGATAATATATATCCTCATCTGACATCCTTTGCCAATTAGAAACCATTCTGTTTCCCCATATTCTGTCTTAACAGTAGCCTCTTGTCCAGAGTACAAATTGCACATCAAAACAATCAGGTGTTGTGGCAAACTGATTTCTTTTAAAACTTCCCATAGCTTTTCATGATCCATGCAGTCCAAAGCTATGCTGTAATCTATAAAACACAGGTTACTTTCTACAACTTCCTTTGTACTACATGGCCACAGAGGACACTACAAAGGTAAATAGAATTCAAAGCTGAGTAATTCTGTCCTTTTTCTGACTTTGGCCACCAATCCTCTGCAGTCAATGTACAGAGAAAGGTGGGATAGATGTATGCTTTTAATTAGTTAATTAATAATAGCCAATCACCAAATATTCAGTTTTCAGGTTTATATCCTGTAACATTTCAATCTGGTACAATTTTCCTGCTTTTTATGGTCCTCAGATTTGGATGGAACCAGATACTCATATATAAAGCTCTCATTGTCAGCAACAAGGAGAGAGGGTGGGGGAAGGAGCTGAGAGATAGAAGCTGAAATTAGTAACAGGCTTTCAAGCATTTCACTATATCTTGTGAGAATAAATAATTTAAAGAGAAGGGGCATTTCAAACGTTTCAATTTCAGGTAAAGAGCATTCATCTAGATACTATCATTATACCTGTAACTAAAAAAATTGAGCATTTTCAATGGTTCATTAAATCTGTATTTTCCCCCTTACATATTTGCAGTTCAGCCTATTTTGCAGCCTTGGATAATCAAAAGCAAACAAATTCATTGCAACAAGCAGTTTTCAAGAAGACTGTGACAGTAAAGCATAGGAATACAGAAACATTGAGCCAGAAGGTACCCCAAGGGTCATCTAGTTGAACCCCCTGCACAATGCAGGAAATTCACAGCCACCTCCCCCCACTAACTCTCCCAGTGACTGCTGCTCTATGCCCAGAGGAAGGCAAAAAATCTCCAGGACCCCCCACCAATCTGACCTGAAGGAACATTTCCTGCCTGACCCCAAAATGGTGATCAGCATTACCCTGAGCATATAAGGGACCATGAGAGCCTAACACTGGTTCATCCCTTCTCCCAATCTGCCTAAAATAAGATAGAATCATAGAATCAGCACTGCTGTCAGATGGCCATCTATCCTCTTCATAAAAACCTGCAGAGAAGGAGAACCAGCCACCTCCTGAGAAAGCCTGTTCCACTTAGGAACCTCTCTAACTGCCAGGATGTTCTTTCTAATGTTTAGCCAAAAACTCTTTAATTTTAACCATTGGTTCTGGTCCCATCCTCTATGGCAACAGAAAACAACTCTTCTCCATCTTCTGTGTGATAGCCCTTCAAATACTTACATATGGCTTATCATATCACCTCTCAGTTGCCTCCTCTCCAGGCTAAACATATCCGGCTCCTTCAGCCTTTCCTCACAGGACTTGGTCTCCAGACCCCTCACCATCTTTGTTGCCCTCCACTGGACATGCTCAAACTTGTCAACATCCTTCTTAAACTGTGGTGCCCAAAACTGAACACAGAACTCCAAGTGAGGTCTAATCAAAGCAGAGTAAAATTATACCATTACTTTGCGTGATTTGGGCACTATAGTTCTGTTGATCACATTTGTCTTTTTAGCTTCTGCTAAAAACTAATTTGGATGTCAGTTGTAAAAAAATGCCTGACAGACAATTCCAGGTTTCCTCTTTTTGTTTGTCTAAATTACTGGGCAATTAATTATCAAAATAATTGCTGGAATATTAAGTGTTTGGCTGTTGGTTTAACTGTGTTCATTCTTCTGAAATTTCTGTAACATATCCCCTCTCTTTCAGAAGAGGTCATTAGATTCACATTTGTTTGGAGAAATGATATTGTGTATGTTACATAATGTGATCAATTGAATTATTTCAAGGACAACTTAGCAAAATCCTCACTGAATGTACTTGTATAGAACTAATGGGCCCCCAAAGTTAAGTACATTGGGGAATTTGTATGCCATCTCAAGAGCTGGTTTGGCACTTTATTACCCACAAGGATAGCAATTACCAGTAACAATGCTGTTTACTGGTTAACAATGTCAAATCACTACATTACTGTATCCCTTTCCCAGGGGTACTCTTAGCATGCACTACCATACAACTCAGTGGTCAGAGCACTTACTAATAAGCTCTTGGTGCATGCAGATCTGATCTTTATTTCAGTAATTTTTATTGTACACTATAGCCAGGCACTTTTTTAAAAAAAACCCTCAAAACTATGCTCCAAATAGCTCTTGAGGTGACTTCCAACAATGAAAGAAAACATTTAACAATAAAACAGGATAGAGCATTAATAATTAAAAACAAATTAGCAACATAAATAGTACTTAAGTGGTGCATAAACTATAGAATAATAAAATAACATGCAACAAAACAAACAGTGGTATAAGCCAACCAATAAAACAGCAAAGAGAGAGGCTCTGCCCCCTCCCTTTAGTTTAACTAAAACTAGATAGGCTATGATGCACCTTATGAGGAACAATAAATTGAGAGTTCTGGAGAAAAACCCCTGTCTCTAATGAATGAATGAATGAATTTATTTGTGGTCAGAGACCATAACAATGGCAATACATCCTTAACAATCAATAGAATAGTTAAGTCCAGAGTAAAAATGTAAAGGACATAGAAAAATACGTTTAGCATTTAAAATCTTATCTTAAAATGTATATAATTCTCTGGGAACTGCAGTAATTCTAATATTTAAAACATTGACATTAAAATAGTTAAAATCATAAAAAGAGAAGGATAGACTATGTATGGCTATTCTTTTTATTATGGAATTTAACCAAATAGAGACAGAATTTGGCTATTTGCCTGGAGATAGTTGGATTTTCATCAATTAGGAGTTTTTCCAGGCAAGCCTTATTTGCCTCTGCAATTGGTCTGTCTAAGAATGGGGAAATAAACTTGTCCCTATAGACTTGATGGAAAGGACAGTGAAAGAACATATGAGTAAGTGACTCCACTTCACCAATGGGGCAACGGCAGCATCTGTCCTCATGTGGGATCTTTCTATATTTCTTCACATCTGGCCAGGGTGAAAGCTCTTCTATAAGATGGAACATCCAAATGAGTGAGATATCTGGCCATACCCATAACATATCTAGATTCCCTAGGGGCCATAAAATGAGGAGATGGATCTAAATCTCAGTGCTCTATGTCTTTCACCCTTTGTTTAACAATACTTTTTGCCTGGTCACTGCCCTGAGTCAGTAGGTCGTCAGTAGAGATGGGCACGATCGGCATTACGATAGAAAAATACCCATGATAATGGCGTTCGCGCGATCGGGACCCAGCGGATCAGTGCCATCCACAGCGACCGATCCAGCATTTGGAGGGGGGACTTGATCGGGGCTTGATTGGGGCGGTCAGTATCTGATTGGAGATCCAGTCACTCTGGCGCCAGTAATCTATTCCCCTGGCAACGGAGCCAGGGGAATGCCTGAGTTGAGTTTGCCCTCCTTCTGTCACCCTGGAAACCTGAATGGAAGCCCAGCTTGCCTTGACCAGCAGGGCCAGTTGGAAGACAGCCAGGGTAGGGAGGGGGAAGGGGGTGTTCTGTAGCCATGGGCACTCCAAACGTTTTTTGCTTTTTTAAAAAATGGGGCTTTGTAGGAGGAATGGCTGTTTTTCTGTCTGTCACTCTCAGTTTTTAACCTGCTTTTAAAACACTGTATTTTGTGGGAAAACCTCATTCACAGCTCTGTGTGTGTGTTTAGCACTCCTGGAGGTACCTGTAAGATGGCACGGATAAATTTGGAATAAATCTTCTTGAGAACTCGAAAATTATCAGAGGATATGCCCAAATTAATACCATATAGGAGTTGTGCGAGGGCTTTAGCTTCCCTGTCTCTAGTGACCAATCCTGTGGTGGTCTTAGTTAATGGGCAACAAGGGCAGCTGCCATACTGGAGAAAAGCCCATCTCTAGTGACCAAACCTGTGGTGGTCTTAGCTAATGGGCAACGAGGGCAGCTGCCCATACTGGCCCCATACTGGGACAGGAGGAAGTGTAAGAACAGCAGCCTGCCACATCTGAGGCTCAAGCAGCTGGCTTCAGTGGAGGCAGTGGTTCCAGCCCACATCACATGGGATGAGGGCCACCCTTTGTTTAGCCCCAGGAGGACACCAATGGGTTGGCAGTGATTCTGGGGCCCTATCCTGGAGTTTTGTCCACAGCCCCAGAATCACTAACAGTGAAATCCTAAACTGAGTTATTCCAGTCTAAGCCCATTGATTTCAATGGAATTATATTGGAGTAACTGCTTAGAATTTCACTGTAAGATTTCTTCTGACCAAACTGCTTACCCTATGGTAGGGACTGCACAGAGCAGGAACTGAGCAGAAGGGAGTGAATAGACCATTAAGCACTGTGCATTCAGACCTTTTAGGGCTAAAAGTAATAGAGACAAGAAACAAACAGGAAGCCATAATGAGTTAGAATGTGGCCTTGATCCTTGGTGCCCTTGAGTATCCTCCTTTACTTTTTCCCTTATAACTGAATGACTGACGTTCAGTCTTATGGAGAACAGGTTCCTGTCACACACTCTTAGCCTAACCTACCTCACAAGGTTCCTGCAAGGATAAAATTGTGGAGAGGAGAATGATTTACGCTGCTTTGGGTTTCTATGGAGAGAAAGGGGAGAATAAATGAAGTAAGTTAAACAAACAAATATACAAACAAGCAAATAAAAGCACTAATTTATTTGTGAGGTCAAAACCTGTCCTCTGGTCTCAGCACTTACAGGGATCACAGGGGTGCATTGTATGCCTAAATAGAAAAGGTTCTCCACAGGTATCTTGACTAGAGATGGGCACAAAATGGGAAAAAATAATTCGTGGAATGCAACAGCGTTGTGTTCCCTGAACCATGAACTTTCACAAAATTGTCCCATTTCATAAACGATTTGTTAGGATCGTGATTTGTCAGATCCCGGGGCCCTATAATGGACCTGTTCATACCCATGCCAAACTCACAGGGAGACTTCAAAGGCACCCTCATCCAACAACCTTCCCAGCAAGGACAAGAGCAGAAAATAAGAAAGAGGCTTTTCAGTCTCTTTTGAAGCTGCAGCAAATCCAGCCCAAAGCTCCCAATTCCACTCTCTCTCACTTCAAATCCCAGCAACTGCTCCTCCCTCTGTCTACTGGAACTGAAAGCTGGAAGCATAGAGCTGTGCCTTATATAAGAAATGCTCACATAGAACAGAACAGGAGCTCTCTGGTTGGCAGACAGACCTGCCTAACAGGGTTTGGAGGGATGAGATTGGCGTTCCCATAGCTACCGAAGGCCCATCTCCCCCCTGCTCGTTGCTCTAGTAGAAGAGAATGGATCTCAGGCTGGCAGGGAGAGCTGCCTATCAATTTTATGTGGGCTAAGATTGAGATTTCCACAGCAACAAAAGATCTGCAGATATTCCAGGCCTATGTTGCCTAGGAAATCAATGGATTGGCGCCAGCCTGTTTGGCATCACAAAGTATTCACAAATTGAATGAATCAGCCCCAAAAGTCATTAATTTTGTGAAAAATGCAGCCCTACGAAATGTGTTTTCACGATACATGGATCAGCCCAATTCATCATGAAATTTGATTCATATTTCTATTCGTGTCCATGTTTAATCTTGAAATATTGAAGCGTTTCCATATAGATATAACTGGAGACATTTTACCAGTATAACAGTAACCAAATGAGCCCTTAGAACATTCAGTATGATAGCTTGGGGGCATGCGGGGTGTGTGTGTGTGTTTTAAGCAGGAAACCACATTAGTGATGTTCCTCCTTCTATCTCTCCTTCCTAAAAATGTAAGTGCAGGTATGGTTACATGGTTAGACATGTAAAGAACTCTCACAAACTCCATACATTAAAATCATGAAATGTGAATGTCTCAAAGACTCCTTCCTGACAAAAAATAGCTGTAGCTCCTTGGAGGATAAGTTGTTCTTTTTTCAGCCACACTTCTGTCTTACAGAATGGGAACAATTCTTTTGATCTCTTTGAGTTTTATTGGTTATTTCTGAAAGATGAAAGCCATTTCCCAAATTATGAAGGCCCACTGATTTATATTAGCTATGCAAGTGGTGGTACTTTTATTGAGTATCTGAAGAATTTTATTATTTGAAAGTTTTCAAGGAAGGGATTTTTGACAAGTTTGAGTAACATATAAAAGATGCCTAGAAAAAATGTACACTAAGCAAATTTTGGCAAACATGATAGATAAAACCAGTGGGAGAACATTTTAATATCTCAGGATATTGCATCATTGATTCAAGGGTAACCATTCTCAAAAAGAGAAACTTCAAATGAAAATTACAACACAACTCAGTTTTCGATGTATTGTCGAAGGCTTTCACGGCCGGAGAACGATGGTTGTTGGGGGTTTTCCGGGCTGTATTGCCGTGGTCTTGGCATTGTAGTTCCTGACGTTTCGCCAGCAGCTGTGGCTGGCATCTTCAGAGGTGTAGCACCAAAAGACAGAGATCTCTCAGTGTCACAGTGTGGAAAAGATGTAGGTCATTTGTATCTACTCAGGAGGGGTGGGGTTGAGCTGAGTCATTCTGTAAGAGTTTCCCAGGGTGTGGAATGCTAATGGCGGGAGGCTTCACTGTATCCTGAGGAGGTCCTTTTGCATATGGCACCAATCCATATGCAAAAGGACCTCCTCAGGATACAGTGAAGCCTCCCGCCATTAGCATTCCACACCCTGGGAAACTCTTACAGAATGACTCAGCTCAACCCCACCCCTCCTGAGTAGATACAAATGACCTACATCTTTTCCACACTGTGACACTGAGAGATCTCTGTCTTTTGGTGCTACACCTCTGAAGATGCCAGCCACAGCTGCTGGCGAAACGTCAGGAACTACAATGCCAAGACCACGGCAATACAGCCCGGAAAACCCCCAACAACCACAACTCAGTTTATCTGCAGATTTGGAACAATGGATTCCCCCAAAGTTAAACGGGGACTTAGGATATTTCTCACATTACTAATGCTAATTTTCTGCACTCTGCACTTTGCTATTTGTTGCTTTTTTTCTTCTTCTAGGGGCCATTGGAATCTAAACTCCACATCTTGGGGTTATCCCCAGCATTTCTGTTATCTGTTGCCCCTCAGGCTGCAAGGACGTCTCTTGATAAAACATTGGAGGTATTAGATAATCCGGTGGCCCTTGCTAGGGTTCATAAAAATCTTTGGTACAGTGCTTCTTCCTACCCTAACATCTCACTTTTGTTGGCTGAATGTCCTTAAATATTGAAGGGCTTTTCTTTTGGCCAGGTTAAATGCTTTTCCCTCCACTGTTTTGCTGGGCAGATTCTAAGGAGTAGCTTATTCAGATAGATTGTGTCCATGTGGATCTGATGCAACTGAAATGTTGACTCTTATCTTCTTTGAGTGTATGCTGGTGGCCCCTTTGAGAGTTCTCTGGATTCAGCCAATGATTGCTTCAGCACCTTCTGCTTTCCCAGCTTTCTTGAATGCTGATACTGACCTTGGTATAATGCTGGTTGTGGCAAAATTTTTGACTGCTGTTGGCTTCAAGATGAGAGTGGAATTAGAAAGTGGAATAATTTCTATGATTTATGTTGTCCAAGATCACTTGGTCGTGGTGGACTTATCTGAAAAGAGCAATAAATCCAGACATTAGAGCCATGAACATGTTATCCTACATCCTAAAAAATGCCACAGGTTTGCAGAAAAACTGAAACCTTTTTTAAAAAAGCATTTTGCAAGTAAAGAAAGAAATGATAGAAGCAATGCATGCAATTTTTTAAAAAATGAATACCCTCAGTGGCTGTTACTAGGAAACCACTACAGTACTACCAACTCTCCAGCCTTGGTTTTTGTCAGTAAAAGGGGGAGGGAGCATGGCCTCTTCCATGATTGCTATGGCTTTTGAGGGAGGACTCATCAGGGCCAGGCCCACCATCAACCACTGGGCAACATGCTACCATACAACTTCCATGACTCACCCAGGACTGGCTGCTTGCTTCTGTTCAACAGCAGCTCCTCCCCCTCCCCACCAAAAGCCAGTGTGGGATAGTGGTTAGAGCTTCATATTAAGATTTGGGAGACTCAGGTTCAAATCTCCACTCTGCCATGAAAGCTCACTTGGTAACCGTAGCCCATTCACCTAATCCCAGACTAACCTGCCTCACAGGGTTATTGTAAGGATAAAATAGAGAAGAGGCCAGATCTAGGGGAGGAGGAGGTGGGTCACTTGACCCAGGTGAAGCCAAAGAGGGGGCGCCCCATGCAGGCAAGGGGGATCTGTTTTCGCCACGCTCTTTCCCAGAAAATGTGCGCTCGTGCATGCATGCCAGGCTCATCTGCTTTTTTTCCCTGTCTCTGATGCTGAGGCAAGAAGAGCACCAAAAGGTGGGAATGCACAGAAGGCATGGAGGGGGAGGGGAAGGGCCCCACCACCACCACCACCTCCCCAGCAGGTGCCTCTAATTGCTGGGCAAGTGAAGCTTTGTCTCCTTTGCCTGGCTCAGGCCTTGGTGCCTCAGGGGTTGGGGCAAGACGCACTCTCTTCCTCTCTCTCTCTCCCCCTCCCACAGGCAGCTGCGCTGCAAAGAGAGTTTCTTGAGGGCCACATTGCCCCTGCTGTCACCTGGAGGCCCTGCCAAGGCAGCAGGCTCGAGGCCCGCTTCTCCTTTGCTTGCCTCACAAGTACCTTGGGTGGACCTGCAGGGTGCACGGTTCTGGAAGTGCTTCCACGAGATTGGCACTGAATGATCATTACCAAAGCAGGAAGGTAAGGGGTGGGGGAGGCCATCGGCCTCAGCCTCATAAAAAATGCACATTCCATGTATTGAGGAAATGACCATCAGAATTCAAAGCGAAAGGTAGAGCTCAGTGCCTTCCCAGGAGGAAGGGGATAGCACCAAAATAGCAAAGCTGACAACTTTCAGTTGATACCCCATTCATAATAGCATAGACTTTGAAGTCTATGTTACATAGACTTGTCTGCATGAATAAAAATTATTTTCAACTGGTGGTGTGACCTGGGTCCAAACAAATCCAGTCAAATCAGTCCATTTGATTTTGTGAATCATTTTAAAATGCACAACACTTACATTAGTGGTAGTAAAAGGGTGTTTACATGCTGGGAAAACTTGGAAAACCACTCAACAGATTTACATTTTGTTTCAAGGTAATGACTTTGTGGTGAGATCAGCGTAACTCTAAGCCATCATTAATACTGATCCTGGAGTGAAAATCTGTGTGTTCTATTTTGTACGACAAGCCCCAGAAATCCCATTTTTCAGTAAAGAGTCCAGTAGCACCTTTAAGACTAACCAATTTTATTGTAGCATAAGCTTTCGAGAGCCACACCTCTCCTCATCAGATGCATCTGACGAAGAGAGCTGTGGCTCTCGAAAGCTTATGCTACAATAAAGTTTGTTAATTTTAAAGGTGCTACTGGACTCTTTACTATTTTACTACTACAGACTAACGTGGCTAACTCTTCTGGATCTTTTCCCAGTGTTTTTAAAAAATATTTTTAAATGTACAATTTCTATCATATTGCATATCAATGAATGATTTAGACAGGTTATTGAAGAACAGTTAACTAAATTCAAAACATTAGGAAAAATATATTGATGTCCTTTGGTATGAGCTTCCTTAGCTCTAGATGCCACTTAAATTGGCTTTGCTTTGTGTAAAACACAAAATCTTACACCGAGGAAGCTTAATATTTAATTTAATTTATTATATTTATATTCCGCCCTCCCCGCTTTCGCAGGCTCAGGGCGGATAACAAATACAAACATCACCCAACCATTAAAAACATTTAAAAGCATTAAATAATACATTAAAAGCATTTAAAAGCATTAAATATTAAATGGTTAATTTCTGATGGCACACAGAATCCCAACTTTTCATCCAGGCTGGATTGGCCAGGGATTCTGGAGGTTTTTTGCTAGACATGGTTACAAACAGAAAAAAAAATGAACATGGTGTTCGTTGTTCATTGCCATCCACGAACAACAAATGCTGACAAACATGATCCTGTCACAAGCATGTTCATTGTTCGTTCTTTGTGGGGGCCAGCAGGCTCTCCTCCAGCCATCAAAATCCCTACTGCACCACTCCCAGAAACTCTACCTGAGCAGGCAGCAGGAAATGTATCAATAATAAATAATAGCTTGGCCCCAGAGTCTGGCAGCAGCCCTGGAACCTGAAGGGGTAGATCCGTATCCCACCACACACAAAGAAAATTCAAGCTCCAATGCACTCACCCTGTCTCTCTAACAGCAGCTGTCTCTCCCTGAAAGTCAGAGCTGGGAGCCCCCTCCCCCCTGGTCTTTTTCTCTTGTAACAAATTTGGAGCTCCAGTCCACACTTGTAAGGAAGATCTGCCTGTCAAGCTAAATTGGGCTTAGATTGGGGTTTCCAGGGCAACAGCAGGAGGGGGTCTCATGAACAGCTTGTTTGCGAACAGCAGATTGGGCTGTTCATGGGGTTTTTTAAGTTCATGTTGCTGTTTGTGCCCAGTTCTATTTTTTGCCTTCCTCTGGCACTGAGCGTGGGTCAGTGGGGGAAGGGGCAGGTAGCTGTGAACTTCCTGCATTATGCAGGGGGTTTGATTAGATGACTCTTAGGGTCCCTTCCAGCTTTATTATTCTAAGTCCTTGGCCACAGCGAGAGTTGCTGTTTGGAAGCCAACTATTTGCTTTTCCATACCCTTGACTTTTGAAGGGACTTTGGCCAATAAGCATCAGTCTTGCATGGAGCTATGGTTCAGGAGTTCAATGCTTCCACAAGATTGGCATGGAGATGATCATTGCCACGGCTGGAAGGTAAGGGGCGGGGGAGGCCTCGGCCCCCCCAAAACACACATGCCTCTCCCTACAACAAAAGGAATTCTAGGAGGAATGCTGAGCAAATGATGGATAAGATAATGTAAAAGTGTTATTGTTAACAATTCATAGAAGTCAACACAATTTATTATATTGTTTAAAAGAGTTGTTTATTATATATCTATATTAAAAACATTGATTGTATATATACTTAAAGAAAAATATAAGGGGGTGCCATTTTTTCCTTTGGCCCCCCCTCAAAAATATGTAGATCTGGCTCTGGGAGAGGGCATGATATAAGCTGCTTTGGGTCTCATCGGGGAGAAAGTTGGGGTACAAATGAAATAAATAAATGATAAATATAGCTGATGATGGGGGATTGATAAAAAGATTGTGGGTGGGTGGGTGAGAAAGAGAAAGAAGCAGGGGAATTTGAGGATATGGGGGGCACCAGGAGGAAATAATATGAGAAGGAAATACAGGGGAAAGTAAAGTGTCCCCACAAGTCTTTGCAGGTTCATCAGTATGCAACTGGGCTTGGATCAGCCATAATTGCTCAACTTCGCCAGAGTTTTTCCATGAAGAAACTGCCAGAGGCCGTAAAGGAGGGAAAGCTGAAGACAGGTAGGCAGAAAAAGGTAGGTTGGCAGGCAGGTGGGATGGAGAGAAGAAAACAAGAAAAGGGGAGGAACTATGGGGTCTTTCGGGTAAGGGAAAGAGGAAATAATGGATGAGAGCAATGTGATACGCCTCCTGCAAGTCCAATGGGTCCCCTGTTTGTTCTAATCTATTTTTCTACCTGCTTAGTGAACCTTAAAACTACATATTTTCTTTCAACAACTAATACATTATAATATTTAATCTTGATCTCAGTATAAATATTTCCAGATTCTGAGGCATGATTGGTTTGGAGAAGCTGCCCCTTGAACAGCTTCTGTAAGAAGAAATGCAAAATGAATTTGTTTCTTGTTGAAAATGGGTGACTAACTTCTATGTGGAAGAAATATATACATCTGCAGCTCTGTTTTATTAAGATATTTTTATTCCTTCATTCCTGGAACATGTAGAAATTTATCTTTAGAAGTGGGTATTTGTATGGAGTTCTTGATCTTGGGGTGATCTTGGGGTGCAGGAAATCATTTGAATTTTACTTCACTCTTTCCCTTGTACTTAGCCGGGTAACATGTCCAACCTTCAGAGACAGCTTCCACACTTTCAAAGGTCAGGACTCAGAGTTCAGTAAATAAAATAAATATTTAAGACTGAAATTCACACTTCTTTACGGGTAAAACTTTAGACTGTATATGTATGCTGTTATCTAATGTCTGTTCTTTAGAGAGCCAGAAGCTACATCATATATAAAAAAAACAAGGGACGAGTGAAGAGGTCACACAGGATTGTGCTGTCATAATATGGTAAATATGAATGACTATGTTTTAAATAAAAATTGACATGCACTGTTGTGATACGAAAGTCTGTACCTATATTAAAGGGAGTCATTCCTATGCAATATATCTCTCAATGCTCCCCAAAAGGCCCATATGTAAAGTGTTTGGAAAATGCTATTTGGATAGTAATAATAATAATTTTAAAGAAACCACAAAAATATCTTTTGGAAATATGAACAGGGTGTGTGATCTCATAAGACTTAATACTGTCTTACCAAATCAGGTATTGAATCTTTACAACATGTCACCTTTTCTCCTTAGGGGCCATTTTACTGTAATAAGAGCAACAGTTTAAATATCTTGGCTTTCAGTACTTGCACACGGCTGGAAACCAATCTAATTTTTCTCCACACCTGCCAACACATTTATTCTACCACATGTCATAGTACCAGTGGCAATATATAGTGCTTGAGAAGGTATATGTTATATTAGTAATTATTATTAAAAACACTTGTAAGATGGATTCATACAACCTTACAAGGCAGGCCTCTTACTTTCCAGCTAAATGTAGGAATAAATACTGCTGTGTGATCTCTATAAAAACTTCGCTTTGTTATTTAAAGACCATGGGCATTTGGCTGGCCATAGCAGGAAAATGAATGCTAGGCTACATGGACCCTTGGTTGATCCATCAAAGATTTTGTTGTGTTCTCACATTCAAATTCCAGTAGCCTTCTAAGTTACATCCTGTACCTTGAGAAAGTCATCTGAAAAGTGGCTTCCCGTTCAATATCTAGCATAGTTTCAGGTGTTGGTCTAAAGTCAAAGATAAGATTTGGGTCCAATAACACCTTAAAGACCAACTCCAAAAGTAAATTATTGTTATTTATATAGGGTAATATGAATGACTATGAGAATTTGTAGTGTGTATATTTATTCACTGTTTGTACTGGGCACTTTAATAGATTGTGAATAGTTTTGTAACTTGGTGATTGATTGTATCCTCCTCTGGTACAGGGGGAACCTCCTTTTTGTTCTTTGCTGTTTTCTGGAGGAGCCTCTCTTTTTGTATGCACTGGAACTCTTTCCTGCTTGTGTGCCATGCTGGCATGCAGTGCTAGCGGTGCTTTGCCAGTAAGTTTCCCACCATTGAATGTGCCCATTAACTCTCACCTTCTTTGTGTGAGTTTTCATGTGCTTCAAGAGAAACTCTTTGGATCAAAGAGTTTTCAACAATGCCGTTTTCCCCAACCCTTCGCCTAGAAAATAACAGTGTGTGCATGCGTGTGCACTGAATAGCACCACACTCTCTTTGACATGTGCCTTCCCCAAGCATTCCTTGGTGGTCCATAAACACAGAACTCCACTCAGATTCAGTGGTGGATGATTTAGAGGGAGAACTGTGTTCTATGTGATTTTTGCTCTGTTGCATGCAAAGGCAGCTGCCCCAGACCCTTGTTTCCCCATGAGAAAAGCATGCATTTGTGCATGTGCAGCCAACGCAACCACAATGGACCGAAACTCATGAAAAGGGGGGGGGGGGATCTGACCCAGCTCTGGCTGATCTGGAACAAACCAGTAATGGAACAGAATTATTCTGGAACCACAGAAACCAAAATGGAAATTTTCTTGGTGCCTACCTCTAAGTCCAAACTTCTGCACAAATTTACTTCTACCCCTCTCCACTCCCTCTGTGACCACTTCTCAATGCCCAGAGGAAGGCAAAAACCATCCAGATCCCTAGCCAATCTGGGGTAAAGGAAAATTCTTTCCAGACTCCAAAGCATTACCTAGGGTTGAGAAATTCTTGGAGATTTGGGGGTAGAGCCTGTGGGGGTAAGGTTTGGGGAAGGGCCCCACTAGGGTATAATGCCATAGAATCTACCCTCAAAAACATGTTTTCTCTAGGGAAGTGATCTCTGTCATCTGAGGATCAATTGTAATTCCAAGAGATTGCCAGGGCCCACCTGAAGGTTGGCAACCCTACCCTGGGCATATAAGGAAGGGCCATGAAAGCCAAGCAGTTACTCATCCCTTCCTGCCCTCCCACTCATTATTTGCTCACCTTCATATTGAGTCTCTGCTAATATGCTAATACAACATATTAGCACTGCTGAGACATGGCTGTCCAGCCTTTGATTAAAAACCTCCAAAGTAGAGCACACCACCACCCAAGGAAGCCTGTTCCACTTAGGAACGCCTCTTAATGGTTGCCAGCTATTAACTAAACATGGTTAGGCAGTATTTCTCTGAATATTATTTGCTGAGGCAGCAATAGGGAGGCCTAGCTTTTCAGCCCTTGCTGTGGACCTGGGAACATTCAGCTAGCTACTGTCTAGATTCCTGAACTAATTGGCCTGTTGGCCTGATCTAACAGGTCTGTTCTTACATTTCTTGTTTTCTTCTATGTAATTTTTGGATTCTGGCACAAGTGTAGAAAATTATATTTAATTAAGAGCAAACCAATATAATATAGATGCATATAGATTTTTCCAAACACAGTTTCTGTCAGAACTGTAACCCTTTCTCCTGTTATGGCTTCTTCTTAATATATCTGTCATAAAGATTACATTGCTGATGTTTAAAATTCCATTGTGTTTTTTTTCCCTGAGCCATGCTATTAGAATAACAAGAGTTATGAATTTATACTGTGTTACCAACACATATGATAATTACTTACTGGTGTCAAAATTAACAGTTTCCAAGGAAATGGTGCTGCACCCTTATTATTAGTTCACTAATTGCCTACCTAGCTTAGACTTTGTATGGCTCTTCCTAATATATTCCACCCTCTTTACAACACCCTTCAGCATAGCTAAGTGCTTGCAAAGCTGTAAAGAGGTCTTGTTATTTTTAATGAGGTCAAGGGTATTTTATAAAGAACTTTAATGTTGTGAGGCAATGTACAATAGCTTGGAATTATGGAGCAGTATTTAACTAAAAGGTCTGTGAAGGTGGCCTCTGTTATCAAACCAATTAATACAATCTGATATTGTGAAACAACTCAACAGCTGCAAAATATAAACAAGTAGGCAAATAACAAAATGAAATGCAATCGATAATGGCCCTTTCTTTGGAAGATTGATTTTTTTTTTAGTATGATTCATAAGCCGTGCATTTTCACATTGCAGAAGAATGTAAGAGGGAAAAAATGCCAAATGTTTAAAGCAATAGAAGAACATATATATAATTAAACATTGGTGCTTTTCACACTGGGACTTTAAAGCGTTTCAGTACCTGCCCCACATCCCATGTTTGCGTTTCACACTTGAAAGATAGTCATGGGATGCAGTACCACTCTTTGTCCATGGCATCCCTGATTTTTTTCCCTGTGGACATACTGCAATATTATTTTTGAAGCTGCTGCCGAGTCACGGCTGGCCCGATTTATGTCAGCGTGAACACTTTTGTCCTCTTTTAGCTTCTCTTCCCTCCTCCTTTTCCTTGGGAACTGATTTGTGCAGAATTAACCACTCCCACCCTCCTCAGCTCTCTGAACTCCTTGTCTGCCATTTTTATCAGTAAAGCGAGGTAAGGGACATAAGGCTGCTTCTCCATTGGCTTCCTTCCTCCTAGATTTGCATGCACTCTCTTATTTTTTTTCAAAGCCAGGAAACATTCCTAACCTTGCTGCTTATTCTCTGCTGGCTTTAAAAATCAGGAAAGAGTTAAATGGCTGGTTTCCCCTCCCTCCCCAGTAAGCTAGTTTGCAAAACAAAGCAGCAGGGAAGCTGCCAGGAGGGAATGAACCAACAGCATTTTAACCCTTTCCTCGCTTAGATTTTTTAAAAAGATGAGAATTGAACAGGTAGGAAAAGTACATGTTTTCTCCCAGAACTCTGCCACCAACTGCCTCTCCATTGGGCATGGGACAGTTCAATCAGCAAATATGGGTTGGGGATGGGTTCTAACATTGCAACATTACTACACATGCTCAAAGTTTAAAAAAAAAATGAGTGATGTTAATTTCAAAGCCCCGAAAGCCTGAAACTGCACCCAGGCTTCAAAGCAAGTATAAAATGAAAAACAAGAGCCCAAATCAGAAGTGCCTCGGACAGTGTGAAATGTGAGAGTGCCATGCTGAAGCCATTGCTATGGGGGCGAATGCTCATAAACGGCGGTTTAAACCGCAGTCCCATGACCATAATTTAAAAAAAAAATTTCTGGAGAGGCAATGGGTGGGGGAGTTCTGGAGAGAACCTACAAAGTACTTTGTATGCTTGTTCCACTAGTTTCTAGCAGATTGCTCTGGTGTGGTTTGAATTGTGTGCTTGGTGTAAAAAGGCACCTCTCAGCCAGTGCAAAATATTCAAATGCTGCAGCCCAAACAAAATGGTGTTCTCATTGACCTCTTCACATCACATGACCATGTCCTGGGATAAGGAAGGTGGGTTCTTGAGATGTCCTCCATGTCAAGGACGTCTTCCTTGGTGTGGACAGCAATGCCGGGTTGCAGGAAACTGCCGCTATAGAAGCACACACACACACTATGACAAGTGTATGAAATTTATTTACAGTGACTATAATACAAGCTCTCACAAGACTGACTGACATAAGGCTCTGCCAGACTCGTGTAACCAACAGAGGGCGTCACATAACAGTATTGCAACCCTTAAGTACACATTGCTTAATCACAGGAGATCATACAAATTACACCAATTAAACAATCAAGGAATAGTTGCTGACTCACCATGACTGAGTCTAATTATCCCAGTGTATCACATGACATGCAGACATGTGACTTACTACCTGTCAGGCTAGATCATTCTGATCTAGCCAGCTGTCACTGACAGTAAACAGTCTCAACACTCCAATCCTGTTTCCAAATCACTGTGAACATGAGCCCTGGTTGTAAAGATAGGAGGTAAAAAAGTAAACCCAAGAAGTGATCAGTTGGGAATGTGGATTGCCATCAGGAAACGGGATAAACATTGTACTTAAAAAGGTAGAATGCATGGATGTCACAGCATTGTGACTTTCCCCTAATTAAAAGAAAGGGGAGGGGTGCTCAGTCGCATGGGGTTTGTTTCAGGCTTCTCCTAATGCCAAAGAGGAAAAAAATAATGTGTGTGGAGAGCTGTGGGGAGAGGCAACTGTTTCCACAGCCATTTGAGAAACAATGGTGCAGCGTTATGATCCTTCTCTCATTTAAAAAAGTAATAATAAAGACGGTGTGTGTGCAGAGTTAGAGAAATAATTCATGCAAGAGCATCCATGGCTAAAATCTCTGGTGAATAAGGAGGACAGGCCAAAGTCCTGGGAGAATAGGCATTGCTTTCTGTCTCCCACTTTTGTATTGTTCATTGTGACTTTTGAATGCAGAAGAGTGAAGCTGCTACCACAAACTTCTACTACTATTTCTTTTACAGAAGGGAAGGGGGATTCTGGGCCTTGGATCCAACTTTAGCCATGAGCTGCAGGTCCTAGATCCCTCATCTACATCTAGGTTTGCCAGACTTGGCCTGACAAGTAGTTGTCAATGAAAAAAAGGGGAGCTGCACCAAGGCAAAATGAAGAAAAAAGGCAAAGGGTGCAAAGGGAAGAGTCTTTAATAATTATATGAACCCTACACATTTCAAAATATCTTCATCAGGGATCTTCCAAATTCCTGTTAGTATCATTCCTGTGTATGCACTGCATACATGACCCTGCAGCATGCAATGTATACACGGGAATGATACTAATAGGAATTTGGAAGATTCTCCCTGACAAAGCTGTTGCAAAATGCATACGGGTCATATAATTATTAAAGATCCTTCCCTTTGTACCATTTGCCTTTTTTCTTCATTCTGACAACTAGTGGGAGATCAGGTGGGTCAGAATCATAGAGAAAGCCTTCAGCAACTCGTGACGCCGCTTCCAGGAATATCCAGAAGTGACATCAGTGCTCTTTAGGAATTGCTGCAGACTATGGTTTTACCATAGAGTTTCAGGCAATTCCTAGAGAGGCATAATGTCACTTCTGGATTTTTCTGGAAGTGACATCGTATCAGCCTGTGATGATTTTTAATTTTTTGTTTCTTCTGTTGGCTGCTTAAGTACAAAGGAGCAAGGCCTGCTGGAGTTGGAAGCTCTCCATACCCTCAGCAGCACACAACAATTCTATCTACACATCTTTTTTAGCTTTGATAGATGCCTGCTACCCATTACAGTACAGCTTAGGAAGTACAAACATTCTGGAATAAGTCAGAAAAATAAAGAGAATTAAAGTGTTGCTGATTTTCATAGTAAAAGAAGAACTCAGCCAAGACATAAAAGGTTAATTTGCTTAGAAGTGTTCATGTCTCAGTAGTTAATTTATGGCTGACTCATATGCTTAAAGGCAAAAGAGATTATATGAATTCAGAAGACTTACTGTAATTTAGCATTACAATAATGTTGCTTTAAATTTATTTAAATATTTGGATCTAGGTCTTGAAAAAGTTGACAGTTGACAGCTTTGAAGAATTATTATTACCACTCCACTTATTAATGCAAGTTAGGGTTTTTTTTAAATAGCTATTCTGATTGGGGGGGGGGGGAGGATCAGCTGTTTTGGCCAAAAGGAGGCAACACAGTTGTTTCATGAACTTGTAACATTGCCATTGCTTAAAGAACTCAGTGTAGTGCCATCATTTGCTACAGTAACAAGCAGATGATCTGGGATAAAGACCCTTATGTGAATGGTACACTTAACCTCATCCTGTTATAAGAACGGCACTTTCAAAATACTTATTTTGTTGGGTTTGAGGTTGGGGGTCATGCCAGTAAGATGTGATTATATTAGAATGTATGGATAAAAGAGATAGTACTTATATAAGATATTGGCTAGTGACCTGCATAAGGCCAAGATTTGAGTGCACGGCCACTGTAATATGATGGTTGGAAGTCTGAGCTAGGAGCTGAGATACCTGGGTTCAAAGCCTCAGTCAGACATGAATCTTGCTGAATGATCTTGGGCTAGTCAATATTTCTCAGCCTAACCAGTCACATGGGGTTGCTGGAAGGATAGCAGCGGTACAGGAAGAACCATACAGCTCACTCTGAGCTAGAAAGATAGATGATTGACATGAAATTTGAAGCAGGGACTTATTGTTCTTCATGGCTCATACCAGCAATGGATTCATCATAAACCACAAAACTATGTTCTTATAGTCCAGTCAT
This sequence comes from Eublepharis macularius, assembly GCF_028583425.1. NCBI lineage: Eukaryota > Metazoa > Chordata > Lepidosauria > Squamata > Eublepharidae > Eublepharis > Eublepharis macularius. The sequence continues at coordinate 126,099,795 of NC_072792.1, forward strand.
TTTTGATAGACAGCTGCCTCACTGCATCTTTAGCATAGGAATAAAGATGCTTATGTTTGAAAAGGAAATTATGGTGAGATTAATCAATTATCTACCTTTTTCAATATTTATTTGGAACTATAGGATGTCCCATATCCTATGTTGTACTTTATTGTTCTGTAAAACTGATATAGTGCCAGATTTGTCTTTGAAGAGATGTTTTCAACCGCCTGTCCACAGATACAGTTTCTACCAATATATCAGTATGCTAAAGAACCTTACCAGATTGTTTTCATGAGCAGTGGAATTGCTTCTCAAAAGAGATACTTTAAAGCTAAAATTTTACAATTGTAGGAGATAAGAAAAATGTACCAAACACAAGGTCACTGTAGTCATGCCTATTGGGACGTAATCGGCATTCCATCAGAAGTAATGCCATGTCCAATAAGTAACAAGAATTTGCACAGCTGTTCTGATTCATATCATCATGGCTGAATCAAACGACTGGAAAAATGGAATGACAGAGATTATATCTTTTCCTCAAAATGTATATTCCTACCAGCCATTATATTTCTCCTAGACCCTACCCACTTTACCTATATTTGTCATAGACGACATTATAGTACGTAACATGAAAAAATTAAAAGAAATTATTTTAAGACGCAATATCTGATTTTGTGTTTATCAGCTGTAGATCAATATTTAAATCTTAAATTGTGAAATGAAAGCCAATATTCATTCTTCATGAAAATTGTATGTATGTGTTCAGATTGTTACACATCACTCACCTTTCAGTATTATTGTAGGACACTATATTTATGTTATGTACTTGTTCCACAGTGCAGTCCTAAGCAGAGTTATACCCTTTTCAGTACATTGTAATGGCCTTACAAGGGTGTAACTCTGTTTAGGACTGCATTGACAGTCTTGTTGACAAATGGCCACTAGCTGACATGGAGCGCAATTCTAAACTGAATCACACTTTTCTAAACTCACTGGATTTAGAATGGCGTAACTCTGTTTAGGATTCACTGTTGGCAATACCCACAAAACCATTTGGTAGTCCATTATGATATCACAGAATAGGGGGATGTATTATTTATTTAGCACATTTTAATCACACCCTTCTTCCAAGAAGCACAGGAACATGAATCATTTTTGCCTCTTCCAGTTTATTCTTACAACAACCCTGTGGTGCAGATTTGGTTGGGACAAAGTAGCTAGCTAAAGGGCATGCAGTGAGCTTCTCAGCAATGTGTGGGTTTAAAACTGGGTCTCCCAGATCATAGTTCAACACTCTAACCCCAGTATCACATCAGCTTATACAGGGCCTAGGGACAGATGAGTATTCATGCTACAGGGGAGATGTTGCATAAGAAAAGGGTCAGCTAAAGATGGTGAACATAGGGTCTGCCATGACATGTGACTACAGGCAACAAATGATGATGTAGTTACCTACAAATTGAAGCAAAACCCCAATAAATTTGTAATGTGTAAGTACTTTTAAATTAACCTTCCCCTACATCTTGAATATTTCCAATGAATAGCAAAACCCAATAGTCATAACTTTTTTTCCATGTGTCCTCCTGACACTAGGAGAAAGCATCATTTGGTCTGGAAATACTACAATAGATGAGCCTTCAAAGCTTATTCAGTTTTGAAGAATTATTGATTATTTTGATCTAGTGATGATGAGTTACAAATTAGGAGGGTTAATAGGACTGCTGTTCTGTCCCCACCCATGGTGTAAGAGGAATCCTATTATGCTTTTCATTCAGAAGCCATCGTTTCCAATGTACTTGCAGTCTACCTTCAAAATTTCCCTCTCATTTTAAGCAGTACATTTTTAAACTGAGAGGAAATATCAGGCCATTTGTAAGTACTTCTGAATAATATTGTTTGGCTCTGCATCCAAGATGTTGTTTGAGCAACATTCTCTGTGTAGAGACTGTATTACACCAAGTCACAGTTAGTTGAACAGACTTGATGTGTAATTTGGCATTCTAACATCAAATCATGTTTTACAAAATGTTACTAGGTTTGGTTGCCAAGAATTTGGAGCAACACACATTGTTTCACCACAAATGTTTCATGATATAATTTATTTATTCCTTGTATTCCTATCTGACTCAAAGAAGTAGAAAATATATTGGCCACAGTCCCAAGAAATCATTGCCCAAGCAGAGATGGTAAGCCACAGCGGCCAAAATCCGGAGAGCTAATTTCGTCTTGCCCAACGGCTTGTCCCCTCGGTAGAATTTTGTACTTGTTTGTCACTTAACAACTGACCCCATATTATATCACAGGCTATTTTGGGAAGCCCACTGTGTTTCAAAAGCAGGTTGCTATGCAGGATGGATACTCGCTATTTGATCAAATCATATCTAAAGCCCACTTGGGTCCACAGAAGTAATTTCATGGCTCTTTGAATCCTGGCCAATCTTCCACACAAGGATGCATACACTAAAAGAGACTACAAGCCAAGTAGCCATACAACCATGGATGAAAGGTCTAGATTCCTCAGGGCAGATGGGCATTTCTAACTTTATGTAGCACACAGTTGTAGTCATGGCTCAAAAAATGGTTTCATAAATAAAACAATGCTACACATCTTTGTTATCTGCTTTGTGTTGCTTTGCAAGCCTTTGGGGCATTCAGATGATGCTTGGAGTTTTACATTAGTTTGCTACCACCATTACCATCACTACAACAATCACAATCACTCCTGCAATATTTCCTTTTTTGGTCTATGTTGGTAGTACCATTCTTGACCTTCCTCTCCCTGTCTCTATTCTGATGAACACATTTAACAAAACACTCTGTGATGCAACTCAGCAAGAATGACTTGAACTCTAATGGGTCTCAAAATTGATTTCTGAATTGAGGATGGTTGCTGCAGTAGACATGTCTTGTATGTCCAATGGACAGACTAACTTCTCGTTCAGCTCACATACAGCTTAGCCATCCATCTTTTCTTGGTTATTAATATTTTTATAGAATTTTGAAAGGGATTTATTTTAGCCTCAACTTCTCCTCCAGTTCCTTTACTATTGTAGGCCATCATCATTTTGCTACTCATACTGACAGTTCAAGTGGATATGCACACACAAATGTGGATATACAGATATAAGATCTCAGATACAGCAACAATAAAGATAATGTGGCTCTCCCAGCGCGGCAGAATGCCGCTGAAGCTGGAGCCACCCTTTGAAGCCCCGCCCAGTGGAAAGGAGGCAGTCTCCCTTCCCGGGCATCCAGGGCTCGGCCGGGGGGGGGAGCCGAGCCAGGAGCCGTTTATGGGTGGCTCCACTTTCCCCCAGCTTCAGTCGCTTTGACTTGCTTGGAGAAGCTGGAGCGTTTCTTCCTGCCTCCTCCGTGCGTCGAAGGAGAAGCCTCGTCACCCCTGGTCTCTGCTACTGCGGCGTGTCTGAGTGTGGCAGAGGGGCCCTGGGACGTTGGTGGCCGGATTCGGCTGCAGAATATTGCCGCAGCTGCGGCAGTGTTGGTCTGGGCCCTTGGGAAGGTTGCAGCCAGATTTAGCTGCGGAGGATTGCCATGGCGGCGGCGTTCAGCCGAGAGGGCCGTTTGAGGGCCGCCTTTTCGGCGGTGCGCTGCCGCGCCTTTTTCCGACCACCTTAGCACGGGGCTGGCGGCAAGTTACAATAGTTGGTTTTAGGCCAATTCCACGGCCTCGGTAGCCCAGGGGAGGGAAGGGAAACATTACCTCCACACACCCCGTGTTGTCCCATATAAGCCTGCATTCCCCCCCTTGTCCCCCCCCGGGGCATATATAGCATCGATAAGGGTGGGCAATACTGCCTCGCAGTCTGCCCGGTGGGGAGTGGGATTAGCTGCCCCTGGGGCTTATCAAGACAGGGGTACACTCCCTGGCATTGATTTGCCTCCAGCTTGGCTTGAAAGGTTTTGGGAACCGCATTGTGCTGGCAGCAGCGGCGGCCATTTCAGTGGTTCCCTTGTGCGGCCTGAGGTGGCAGCCATTTTAGGCATTTCTTGCTCAGGGGTGGTTCTTAGCGCCGCCTAGAGGCAGATCACAGCTACTGTTCAATTAAAATTGGGCTTTGGTGTTTTGGGCTCTTGCTGCCACCTAGTGGGGAAGTTGGATTGCTGTAACCGTGTGGGCTTATATACAACTGGGATAAGCTCTGTTCTACCCAGTGTGGTGGGCTTCACAAAGGTTAAGTGGTTGGGCTGTGAACAGGTGGCTATATTATTACAGTCTCCACTGAAGGGCTAGACTTGATATCAATTATGCCGCCCAAGAAGGTTGGGGGTCTGTCTAAAGGAAAGCAGACTGTTAAAAGGCCAGTGCCAAGAAACCCACCTCCGGCCTTGTCCTCCTCTGACGATGATGAAGGACTGAGCAGGCAGGAACTTATGGAATGCCTTATGGCTCTCGAGAGGGCAAAAGGGGGCATGGTGGCCGCTATGGCGCCCACTCAGCCACGTAGGGGTGCCAAACGGGTTGCTAAGGTGGGTTTTAACAAGGACTTTGCTTCTCGCCTTTCTGCCCTCGAGCAAATAGCGGCAAGTGATGGTGGCGGAGCCTTGGAACATCTGACCACACTGGAGGATGTGGCTGATGGCGGCCAGGAGGGGCAGGATGGCAGCGGACAAGTCGCCATCGTGGTGGAACCATCTATACCCGAGGGCCCTGGGGGCCCTGGGGGCAGGCGGCGGCCTCTGGTGTTTCTGCCCCTTCCACGGTGAGCGCTTACCCCTCACAGGGTTGGCCTGCTGCAGGACCATCGGTGTGGACTGCATATGCCAGTAGCGCCTGGCACCAGCAACAGGCTTCAGTCCTGCCTTTTCCGGGCAGTGCAGCCGGTTGGGACGGTCATCCCCTTCCACCTTCTGCAGCAGGATGGCCTTACGGTTATGTCAATCCGACAGGTTTGACGCCTTATGCTGCTCAGGGATATGGCATGGTCCCTTATAGGGCATTGCCCCCGGGTGATACTGCTTTGCCGCTAGGAGATCATTTGACACAGGCCACTAGGGAGAGAATCATAAGGGGCGAGTATGTGGACGTCTTTACCCTTCTCTTCAGGGATCTGGAGAAGAAGGACAAGGATGATCTGGAGGACAGGGATAAGGAAAAGATCCGCCGGCAGTGGATTGACAGGACCTGGGCTCATTGGTTGCCCAGGCTCCTGGTTTATGCCGGGGTTCTGGCCAGGGCACAGCCACATAGGGCTCTCCCCCTCTTTCAATATATGAACATAATATACAGGGGGTATACTGATTTTGAGGGGGGGGCTTGGCTTCGTTACGACGAGGAATTCCTCATGCGTGCGGCTTTGACCCCGAGCTTACCTTGGGATCAAATACTTGTCCAGCTCTGGGTTCAGATTATGGCCCCCTCTAAATCCACCACGGGTGACAGGACCGACAGCGGGCATATGATTATTAGGCCCGCTCCAGGCTCTGGTTCCTGAGCCCCCGCAGGGCAGCAGGTTCAATCATGGCTGCTCTGCTGGGACTTTATGTCCAAGGGGGTGTGCCAGAGAAGGGCATGCAAATTCAGGCACAAGTGCCCTAACTGTGTGGGACCTCACGCACATTTCGCCTGTCCCAGGGGATGCCAGGGAGGACAAGGTGGAAGATGTTTTGGGGGCAGCGGGGGCCAGCAAGGGCCTGAAAAAGGGGCCCAGTCCAGTAAGGCTGAGGGTACTTGAGCAGTTGCTTCAAGCATACCCAAGGCGCATGGACGCTGAATATTTGCGTTTAGGTTTTAGGTTTGGGTTTAGGATCCCTTTCCAGGGTCCCAGGACACCTTTTATGGCAGCCAACCTTAGGTCAGTGGCTGGCATGGAAGATGTGGTCCGCCTCAAGGGGTCTTAGGCCCCTTCGATGCCCCTCCTGTCCCATCCCTGAGGGTCTCTCCTCTGGGGGTGGTGCCAAAAAAGGTGCCAGGAGAGTGTCGCCTCATTCACCACCTGTCTTTCCCCAAAGGGGGATCGGTGAATGATGGCATCCCTGATGAACTCTGCACGGTGCACTACACTTCCTTTGACCAAGCGGTCAAGGTCGTGCGCCGGTGTGGGGTGGGAGCTGAAATGGCAAAGTGCAATATCAAGTCCGCCTTTCGCCTGCTCCCTGTTCACCCAGAAGACTTTGATCTTCTGGGGTTTGCATTTGAAGGCAAGTTTTATATGGACAGAGCCCTTCCTATGGGGTGTTCCATATCTTGCTCTGCTTTTGAGTGCTTCAGTTCCTTTCTGGAATGGGAGTTGCATCGCCGCTGTGCCTGCCCAGACACCGTTCATTATTTAGATGACTTTATGGTGTCTGGGCCTGCTGGCACGGGGCAGTGTGCCAGGCTACTGGCAGTGTTCTTGGAGCTCGCTGAGGAACTAGGGGTTCCCTTGGCTCATGAGAAAACGGAGGGACCAGCTGTTGTCCTGACGTTTTTAGGCACTGAACTGGACACGGTTCACCAGACCTTGCGGTTGCCATTGGAAAAGGTGGTAGACCTTAGAGCCAGGTTGGAGGACTGCTTGAGTAGAGACAAGGTATCTCTCCTTGAGTTGCAGCAATTAGTTGGCCATTTAAACTTTGCCTGCAAGGCAGTGGCACCTGGGAGGGCTTTCCTCAGGCGGCTGTGTGATGCTATGGGGAACTTGCGGTTGCCCCATCATCGCTTGTGAATTAACAAAGGGATGCGGTAGGATTTATTCGTGTGGAAGGAATTCCTTGCCACATTTAATGGGGTGACATATTGGAGGGAGGATCTGCTGTTAGAAGCTGAACTCCAGGTCACCTCTGATGCCTCCGGGTCCACGGGCTTTGAAGTCTTTTTCAGGGGGCATTGGTGTGCCGACCAATGGCCCGCAGATTGGGTAGCCCAAGGATTGTCCAAAGACCTTACGTTTTTGGAGTTCTTTCCCTTATTAGTGGCCATGTGGCTTTGGGGATCACAATTGGCGAACCAAGCTGTCCACTTTTGGTGTGACAACTTGGCTGTAGTGCATGTGGTCAACACCATGGCATCTAGATCCCCCAGGGTGATGAGGCTGGTAAGGGCCTTTACATTGAAATGTTTACAGATGAACATTTTGTTTAGGGCCAGACACGTTCCAGGTGTTAACAATGGTGTGGCAGATGCTTTGTCTCGCCAACAGATGGAACGATTCTGGCAGCTTGCCCCCTGGACCAACAGGCAACCAGCGAGGATGCCCCAGGAGCTGTGGGAGCTTGGACGGCGGAAGTAAATAAAGCAATCCAGCTGTCCATTCCCCCAGTACATGCCGGGCCTACGACCGTGCAGTAGGGCAGCGTTACCAGTTCAGGGTGTCGGTCGGATTCCAGCAGTCGTGGCCCATCCCGCCTGAGCACTTGATGCACTTTTGTGTAGTGCAGCGGGGGTAGGGCCTTGCTGTGAAGTCCATCAGGGGTCAGCTGGTCGCTTTAGCCTTTGCCAGCAAAGCACGTGGCTTACCTGAATTCACGGGTGCTTTCAGGATTAGAAAGATGCTGGAAGGCTGGGCCAGGGAGATAAAAATGCCTAGTGACCCGAGGCAGCCCATCTCCCCATCAGTGCTGAGGGGGCTAGTGACTGCGTGGGCGGAAGTCTGCTCATCCATGTTTGAACGGAAGCGTTTCCATGCTGCTGCCTTAACGGCATTTTTTGGGGCCCTGCGAGTCAGTGAGCTGGTGGACTCATCGCATACAGAGGCGTCTGGCTGGGCATTGAATGCCCAGGACATTACATTTGTTGGGGACAAAGTCTCCATTGGAATCAGAAGGTCCAAGACAGACCAGCGGCAGCGGGGGAGCACCTTGCTCTTGGGCCCCTGCTCTGAGCAGGAGCTGTGCCCTCTTAAGGCCCTCAGAGAATATGTCACGCTTTGTGTGGATGCCCAGGGGGTCTTATTCCGCCATGAAGATCAGGCCCCACTGACTAAATATCAGTTTTGGGCTGTGACAGAGGGGGCGCTTAAGAAACTTGGCTTGTCAGGGGTCAAGTTTGGCACCCACTCTTTCCGGATTGGGGCGGCCTCGACAGCAGCTGCTATGGGATACCCTCAGCAGGTGATTCAGAGAGTGGGCAGGTGGCGGTCAAGGGCATTTCAGTCCTATGTCCAGCCCCTGCCTACTTGTTCTTTCCTCAGGTGCCATGTCGGGCCAAGTGAGGAAGAGAATCCTGATTTGTGGCCACAGCATGGTGTTCTGGGCAGCCAATCAAGCCAAGAGAATGCCGATTGGATCCCAGCTGGGCCTGAGCACTGTGGCCACTGTGGAGTGGCAGGGCAGGCGTGGTCTCAGATGGCCCAGCCTGCTGCCTCTCCTGTTTAGGGGATGGAACAGTCCTCCCCCACACATTGTGGTCATTTACCTGGGTGGTAATGACCTTGGGCTGGTACGGGGCAAGGCCCTGTCGATGCAAATAGCTGAGGACCTGAGTTATGTAAGCAGCCGATGGCCAGGCGTGCTTATAGTGTGGTCAGAGATGCTACAACAACGGGTTTGGCGGGAGGCCTTAGATCCCAGGGCAATAGAGAGGCCCCAATGCAAGGCTAACCACGCCATTATTTTCCACACCCGAAGATTAGGGCCGAGTTTGCCCACCTCTACAGAGGCAACGGTGTCCACCTGGCACCTGAGGGCAATGATATATTCCTAGATGACCTACGGCAAGGGCTTTGGGTGGTTCTAGGCCACCTGTGGGGCATGAGGGTCTAAGCAGAGGCTTGACCCTTGTGGTGGCAGGAGATTTTGGGAATATTGGGAGATTTTTGCGGGCCGGTGAGCCCCTGGGCATTTCCCCAAGCATGGGGTGCAGGGTCTGCCATTACGGCAGGATGCTTTTGATGGCTTCTGCTAGGCAGGCAGGCGCCTGAGGGGATCCCCAGGAACAAGGCCTAACCTCATGTTAGTTGGCTGGGGCGTAAAGGGTGCTTGAGGGGGGATCCATGGCCTGGCTGCCGGGTTCCAGCCATTCAGGAGATGGCCTATACCCGGGGCATTGGGGCTCGCCCAGACAGGCAAGGCGGTGGTCAGGGTGTACCACTTAGTTAGCTCTTGCCGTGCATTACATTTATGGTCATTTTAAAAAACGGCCCTTTATTCCAAGCCTGTGTCTGTCTCTTCCTTCCGGCTGGGGTTTCAAAATGAACTAGGAAAAAGCAAGGAGACAACATTTTGTTTTGCCTTTTAAAATAGTGGCTGAATCCTAATATGGCTTTTTGGCTCAAATAATTCTAGTTTTCATGTATAACAAAACCATGTATAACAAATTTCTGTTGTGGGGAATGAGGACCCTGATTTTGTAACTTAATGCAGACAAGGAGAGAACACCAGGCAGGATTCTTAACAACAGGATCTATTCTTCTTTCCCTCGTATAGGCCCTGCTCTACTTTCTCCTCCATCTATCTTCTTCCTTTCTCCTCCACTCTTTCCTTTCTATATAGAGGGGCCTAGTCTGCCTATCAATAGACTATAATGAGACATACTTCTAAACTTAATGATTAAATAAGTTGCAAAACAGCTGAACCAATACCTGACCTGGGTAGAGAAGTCTTAAGGTACCATTTCTTAGACATGGCAAATGACCTTTGGTAGAGATTCTATGGCTAGCTTCATATCCAAGAGAAGCTGCATGACCTGCATTCCATAATGCATACATTGTAGTTATAGCATTGCTACTGTTGTCTTTGTACTCAAGTACATTAGGGATGGACAATTTTTAAAATTTCTTTCTGTTTCCATTTGTTTCTTTTGCAACATTTATACATATGCTGTAGGTTATTTATATGAATGAATATTTTACTGGGGAAAAGATGATACAAAGAAAGAGAAAATGATGCAGAAATAAACTCACAGGTTTGTTTCTTAAAAGGGATAATATGAACTGAAATATATCCCACCATTCCTTGTCCATACCATGATTTTCATCTCAGCTTTTTTTCTCCGTCTGCAAAACTGAAATCCAAGTTCTTTCAGCTGTTTTAATCTGTTCCTCCCAGGCAGTAGGAAGAAGTCTATCCTTATTGACATTATCCTAACATTCTCCATATTTTTGATAACTTTACAAATCATAGACCTGATATTTGTTTTACAATGACAGTCAGGGTTACCAGTCCCTTGATGGGAGCAGGGGATCCCCCACTCCCAGCCTCCACCCCCACACCACTCGCCTGACCAGAAGAGGAGAAAGTGCAGGGAATGGGCCCAGGAGCTCCGGAGTGTGCAGGAGCTCTTCCTTGTCACACCAGGAATAACATCATTCCCAGCATGACAAGGAAGCAAAGGCCCCCAAAGGAGTTAGTTTGATGAAGGTAAGTTCCCCCTGGCCTGTTCCCCAGGCTGGACTCCAGAGGACCTGGCAATTCTGGAGACAATAAGGACTGGAAGTGTCTGTTCCTTAAAGCTACAGGCACTCCTTTCTGTAATCCTTAGGCTTAAGAAATATAGGCCTTGTGTATTCATTGCTCCAGTCTTTGGATTTAAGAATCACCAATTTGGTCATGATGAGAATTAAATATGTTGATGGCTATTCTCTCCTCATGAATGTTTATCTGTCCCTTTTTATTTCTGTTTTCAGTCAGTGGGTGAAGACTTCTTTTTTTCATCTGGCATTCCCTCAAGTCCTTCCTGCCCTGTGTTTTCAATTGATCTATCTCTCCTTCTTTCTCATGTTCAAGTTGTTTTTATGATGTGTTTTTATACTGGTCTGTTTTTAGATGTTAGCCAGCTTGGTGGCCTTGAATTTAGATGAAAGACAGGATATAAATCTCATAAATAATTAACTACATATTGTAAGAGACTCGCGGTTTACATTGTCTTGGTAAGAATCCAGTTCTGCTGCTCTAAGCATAGTATGTAGCATATATTGTTGCATGCAGGACTGTATAAATTATCTACAAAGTTGCATTTGTAATGTCAAGCTTAAAAATATCATTTGGAACTGAATTTTGGTGCCTACTTTGTGCTTTTCATATTGAACAAAAACATGAGAAAGTAGATTGATGTGTGATCACCATTAATAAAATAGCAAATGTTTCAGGAGGCCTATTATTGCATTATGGAAAATACAGACATTTTCTATTTCCTATAGTTTTCATTAAGTTCTGCTGTCTTGTGAATATTTAATAAACATATTTACAAGTTTTAGAAAGTGCTGTATAAATCACTACACAGAATTTAAAAGTACATATCTTTGTCACAGCAAAATCCAAACTATTGGCTGATCTATAGCTTGGTAATCCAATTTAGCATGGCCACTTTAGCACAAAGCATCACATCCCTTATTGCAGATTGATGGGGATGGCATTTTCGATAGTAAAATCGACTGTATTTTAGTTTTATCTAACATTTAACTGTCTAACATCAAAGTGGTAGACAGAAAGATGACTTGGAGATTCTACCTCAATCTGGTGTACACCATCCATAGAATTTCAAGAAGCATGACTAAAAATGAATACTCTTCTATCAAGACCAAATGGGCATTCACTATCTAAGCATAAATTACACAGGCTAACAAAAGTAAAAGGTTGAGAAATGAAATCAAGCTACGATAGAACTTTAGAAATGTGCTAAAATTGGCAACATAACACCCTATAATTTTTTTAAAAATGATGCTCTGACAAATATGCAATAAATAATCTTAATAATATTTAAAGTAATAAGAAATCAGAACTATATTTTGGATTTATACCTTGTTTTCAGCCTATGGAAGGGAATTCACTATTGTAAACTGGTTAGGACAGGGGGACAATTTGAGCTGATTCCCTCTCCTACGGCAGCCCCCCGCCCGCCCGCCCCCCACCCACACACATTGCATCCTAGTGCTCCCCTGAGGGTTTCCCTGGGCTACAGCACCAGAAGAGAAGCCAGAAAGTCCCATTTTTTCACTTACTTCTGTAGTCTATGCTTTGAAAAGTGTGGAGGGTGAGGACAAAGAACAAAAGAGATGAGTTACATAGAGAGATGAGTTGTATATAAATATATAGCACACTTCGTATTTATCATATCCTTTGGTCTTACATTTTAGACATGGAGACTGGTTTATACAGAAACGGTAGAAGGGTAAACAGATTCATTTTAAAGATGTCAGTAGGAGCAATTGCATTGAACCTCACATATGGAGGAGAGCAATATCAGCATTAAAATACTATATTTTGAGGCTAGAAAAAATCAGATCAATTTCCCTTCTAAGGCAGCAATATCAGTCAAATTAAAATGTATCTTTAGGACAAGAAGTGATTTCAACAATTTGAGTTTCTTCCAAGGTACATTTACTGGGACACTCACTTCAGTGGAGGGATCTACTATTATTGCCCAGTTTATCCAGTATATATAATAATGTTGTAGCCAGTAACACTTTTATTCTACTTCACTTTTACAGAACATGCAAAAAAACATTTTGGCTGATAGCCTGGCTGGACAGCAGTGTGATAGAGCAATCACCCTAACCAGTATCCTTAAAGAATACTTACTGACTCAGCTCAGGTGCAGTTAGGTAGTATTGCCAATAATTTTTAAGAGTTCTTCCCACCGACTTGGGAGTTTAAAAATTAGTAAGTAATGGAACAGTCTAATTTACAGAAGAATCACTTCACTTTGCTAGAGAATCCAATAGTATTTTTTTTTCAGTTTTCAAGACATGAAACCATAGCACAATAAACGATCACGCTGTTACACAATGCTGTATTAAATACTGATGTTAAATATATATGTTTTTGAAAATGTTATATGCATATATGTTTATTCAGCTGACAGAAAAATTATATCGGTACAGCATATCATAAGGAGGAGTGAGGGCCTCAAATGGATCATTCCTGGGCTTCCAAGAATCTTCAGAAGCTCGGTGCAGATTGTGTTTCAGTAGTTAGGCAACTGCCAATAGAGGAGGCCCGTGAGACGCTCGCATTTGTTATCCTCAACTGTAACACGCTTCAGATGAAAGGACAACTTATGTATCTCCATAGGAAAGACATAGGGCTGCCCTTCCGTGCATTAGAGTTGAAAGCGTAACAAATGCTTTCATCATTCATACTTCCTGTTTCATTGCCTAGTAATGTCACTAGCAGTTTTTTTTAAAAAAGGACTTGACAGTACAAGTATAAATAATTAAACTGTGCTACCCACTATCAGTGGCTGTGCAGCAATGACCACCAAAAAGATGGCTTTAAAATGGGACTACTCAGATTCACAGAGAATCCATCACTGTCCTACTAGTCTGGTGCCACTGAATTCTGACCTGGGTCCAAGATACTGCCATTCCTCTGCCTGTCTTTTGGACATTGTAGTCTTCTCAAATATGGACAATTTCAAAGGAATTTTTCTGTACTGCTACCCAAGTGAAATGGAAAGTAAGAATACCAGTGCTCATCTTGCCTCCTGCAGCAGAAATTACCCACGTATCTGATAATATATCTGAGCATAAACCAGTAGTCTATTGCAGTCAGTTATTCATCTTTGACATGGACATTTGTAATGGCTGAACATATTCAATTCAAAACACAACCATGTCATCACGATACATGGTTTTCCTAAGAGTCTCTCTACACAAGATGCTGGGTACATGTCTGTGAAGTGTTGGGAGATGCAATGTTCGCCGAGAAGTGTAGTTTTGAAAGACAGAACTGGCAGAAATCACTCCAGATGGGACAGATTCTCTCTCAGTCTTCTGCCGCTTCTGGCATGCCAGATTATCTCCCTTTCTGGAGCTTTTCCCCTGCCATCCTCACTGCTTAAAACTTTGAATTAACCAAGCCTCGGCAGGGCAAAGGCTCCTGAAGGGGAGATGGCAGAGGCAGTGGAGTGCTGTGAGAGAAACCATCTCCATCCTCAGGAATGATCTCCACCAGCTCTGTCATTTAAAACTACATTTCCCAAATCTATCATTTTTAGATTATATTTTTGTCAATTTGATTTAGACTGAAGTTCTGAAAAGACAAAAACACCTTGCCAAATTTCAAAGTTTTGTTACATTCAGCAGGATTAGTCTCCCCAAATTCCTCAACTCCCATCATTCCTGGATCACAATTCTCATAAAGGTTTATCTTATTATCCTGATTCTCATAAAGCTTGTATCTTATTTTACCCTGAAGGACTGCCTACTCTCCTATAAACCTACCTGACCACCATGGTCACCTTCAGATGCCCTGCTTCAGGATCAAGAGCCCCCATTTTCTGAGATTAGGCAGGCAGTGACCTGGGAGAAGGCCTCAGTTGTGGTGTCAGTCCTTGGCATGTAGAATCCCCCAGTTCTCCACAGCAAATATGCAGGTTGAAGTAACTTTATTAGAGATCCAGCAAGTTCAAGATGCTCAGACAATTGCAATTGGCAGAGGTGACGTAACTGGGGTTGGTGATGTTAGTTATAGGGAACATTCCCACCATCAGGATAAGGACCGTTAAAGTTCTGGGTGCGAAAGAGCAGGGGGCAGGGGTGTCAGGGAGAAGCTAGGTTTAGGCTAGACAGAACAAAGAATGAAATCATCTCAATTCCCAAGAAAGATGCATTTCGAGCTGGCCTCAGCTAGCCTTCAAGGACTCTATTGGAGGCAGCGGGGAAAGAGAAAGTAAATACTTGTGAGATAACCTACTGCCTTAACATCAGTAAGAAACTTCTCATACCCTCAGAGGACCAGTACATAACACATAATACATTCACAACAGATATGAACACAGGATACATTCATGGCAGATATGCAGACAGGCATATATGACACGTGGCACCAAAACTCTGGAACTGTTTCCCCAGGGAGATTCATCTGTCCTCTTCTGTTGCTGTCTTCTGCCAGAGGCTGAAGACTTTTTGTTTTGTTTTGTTCATCGGCCCCTCAGTGATCCCTTCATTGTGCCAAATATTTTAAATTGTTCTGAATGTTGTGATTGTTGTTTTTATGCCCTTGTATGCCCTGACCTGGATAGTCCAGGACAGCCTGATCTCATCAGATCTCAGAAGCTACACAGGGTTGGCCTTGGTTAGTAATTGGATAGAAGACCTCCAATGAAGGTTGCTAAGGCAGGCAATGGCAACCACCTCTGTCAGTCTCTTGCCATGAAAACACCACTAGGGTCACCATAAGTCAACTATGACTTGAGGGCTGGATTTCATTTTCATGTTAGCTCTGTTTTAACTGTTTTAATAATATGTTGTTGCTGCTGTTATTGTTTTTGTTAGTTTTAATTCTTTTAATTCTTTTAAAATATTGCTAAATTATATATTATGTATTATGTATTTTTAACTAGTCTGCTGCCTTGGCTTTTTGGGGGGCAGAAAGTTAAGATACTAAATTTTGTAAAAAATAATTTTTTTTTGTGAACCTATTGGGATAAATTTATGGGGCTTAGGTTAAATGTCACTACTAACTAGAATGCCTCTATCCTTCCCATCTCTCAGTCTCAATACACTTAAGAGATGTGGGAAGGGGGGAATTACAAGGAACAGGAGCCCAGGATCAAAAGCTTCTTCATAAATAGGTTCCTATTTAATTTAATCACCTGAAAAATGAGAATTCCTTACTTTTTGGCATGGTTGGTTCCCCTTGGTGCTTCTCTGTCTTTTAGTTTTCAACCTTGTCAAGTAATAACTACTGTTTATGCTTAAAGAAAACATAGGAGAGTCCTTAAATGGCTTTTATGCAACACACTATATACAGCCTTTTCTAAAGTGCTTTTACAATGAATCTCCAAGGACCCTGAGGTCATTTGCTGCAATGAACTGGACATAACCAGGATGTATTTCAGCAAGGCTCTTTTCTTCAAATAGTTTGCCTGTGGGTGATGGTTAGCTCCATTTTGTACAACATTTTGACTCAACATTATTTTGACAGCTAAAAGTAGTGAGAATTTTTTTCTAAAGGATTTTCACCTCATATTTAATTGATATATGCATATTAAACCTACCTCTGAAGAACATTATTTTAGACAGCTTCAAAAAATACAGCACAAAGATCTGCACTAGTTAAGCTTTGCAGTTTTGTTCTCGCTGAGTTTGCCTTTAGAAATTACCATAGTCTATTAAAAATAACTGAGTACTTTAGTACATCTAAAAACTCAGGCCATGGTTTCAGGTGGAGGTGTTTCAATTGGCATTCACAGATGTCAGTGATTCAATCTGGTGTGTCCAAGTCAGTTTGTCAGTTAGTTGATCTTAGTTTCAAGTATGAAGATATGCATCGTGTTAGAAGGCTGTATATTCTCCAGACCACACACCAAATTCCATTTCTCCAAGTAAGGGTGCCTGTCAGGCCTTGCTTCTCCTCCACCCCATATTTTTGCCCCCAACTACTAATTTCCTTCCAGCATCTGATTGGTTTCCAGGCTGTCCTCAGAAGCCTGAAGTAAATATGGAGCCATTTTAGGGACATTAACATATACCTAAAGCACCAGCACAAGCGCCATTTGTGATGGAAGCTACGTCTTCTGACACTTTCCCCATTAATTTCGTTGTCCTTGCCCTTGGCATTTTGCTGTTTGTTTTCAGCATTATGGCACCCACACATCAACTCTCTCTGAATTTCATCCCCAGCCATTGCCTTTCCCTTTACACGCTGACCTCTTTCTGCTTCTTTGGAAGCGCCTCCCAGTCTAGGAAACAATCTAGCTAGGGTTTTTTCCTTGTTACTTTCTTACCCTAAATGTTTTTACAATTTTTGTGTAAGTAACTTAAGAACATTTTAGTATATGTTTTCGATACTTAAAAGTATTGAAATCTTCGGTAAAATTTCCAAAACATTATTTTCCACCTGACATACAAAACATTTCAGAATACTTCATTGGTTGGATTATGTAATAAAAAAACCTATATAGTTATAAAGAGAAAGCTGTCAAATGGAGGCAACTAAAAGACAAAAAAGGATTTTCACCACTGGCAACAGAAAAGTCCACTGGAGGTGTGAGTTCAAAGGGGGTAACAGAAGCTGTTTTGGTTTGCTTTCATTCCCTTTCACAGTATAGGCTGCTATTCAAATCATGACAGTCACCTTTTAACTCAACATGTTCAAGACTGAACCTCTCTTCTTTCTTCCCAAGCCTTTCCTCATACAGGCTCCATATCTGCAATATTACCATCCACTCTACACAAAAGGCATAGAGCCTCCGACTCTTCTTTCTCTCTTGTCCCCATATTTAGTCTGTTGCCAGGTCATTTTATATTTCCCTTTCCCCATCCCACCCCCAAAGGAACTCATCAAATTGGTTTCTCTGTCTAGAAAAGCAAGCACTTAACTGCTGAACTACTACCTCATCCTATGCATCATACATTTTGCATCATTTTCTCTGTAATAAGTTAACCTCTGATATATTTGGCATCATGTGCATAGAAGTGAGAGGAAAGTAATGATTGCCAGGATAAGAAGGCTTGAGATAAGTAGTCTGACAAAGGGTTTCTGGGGAACAGAAGCAGATACAAGCCCTGGACAGCATCCAGCAACTGTGCTTGGAATTAAGACAGTACAGATTATAGCCACCTCATGCACCTGAGACAGCAGTTTCCTGCATTCACTCAAAGAAGAAGCTCACAGTAAATTGTTTCAGTGCTAACAAGATATTGCCACCAATCTACTGCCACCTTCATCGTTTATATTTTTTCTTACTAATGTAAACTAAAAAGTTCATTTTAAAACAAGTGAATGAAAATTGGAGGATTTAAATACTACTTACTGAATCTGTAGAAATGTGTTTGATGGACTGATCATCTTTGAAAATACAGTGAAGAAATGATCAAATCTATTCCTGCCCCCTAATGCTGGGGTACTTTAAGACTTCTAAACTATCCCCAGGCAAATCTTGAAAGCTATGTGTGAGTCAGAGCAGTTCCCAGGCAGCAGTGAATTATGCATAATCTCTTTCAAGACCAGTTTCATTTTTGTCATGAATATTCATACCAAAGAGCTCAATTAGAATTCCCTCCACAGGAAGCAAATCAACAGCAAATACCTATCAGGTATGAAAAATTGCTGAAACAGTTTATTTCACACAAATATATATTAACACAAACATAGCACAGATTTCATGCAATGCAAGGTTTGTGTACAGTTCTACCAAGTACCAGTGCTAGTCAGCATCTTTAGGAAGAGTCCCCTGCTTTGACCTTTTTAGATGTACGTTGGATATGTTTAACTGTATATCTTAAAAATGTAAATGAATTTTATTTATTTATTTATTTATTTATTTATTTATTTATTTATTTATTTATTTATTTATTTATTTATACCCTGCATTTCTGGGGACCCAAAGCAGCTCACATCTTCTCCCCTCTTCCATTTTACCCACACAACAATCCTGTGAGGCAGGTTAAGCTGAGAGGGTGTGAGTGGCCCAAGATCACTCAGTGACCTTCCATGGCAGAGCAGGAATTCAAACGCGGGCCTTCCAGATCCTTGTCCAGTACTACAGCCATTACGCTATGCTGGCTCTCAAAGTGTTCACAAAAATGTGTATTGTTGGGAGTGCTCATTCCCATTGCAAATGCCTCTCCCACATGAAGTCTTGGTTGTCAGGTCTGAGGTGTAGATTCAGGACAGTCAAAAGGAAATATTTCTTTACACAATGAGTAATTAAAATGTGGGATTTCTGAATTCTTGCCTGGAGCTCTCCTGAATCTACTGCTTACAGTATTTAAACTGTGAACCGCTTGCAGAATCTTTGGGCTATAAATCAGCATGAATGAATCTGATTCTCAGCATGTCCCCAGGGTCCATCAGTGGCTACTAGCCATGATGACTAAGGGAAACCTCCACATTTAAAACTCTGAATACTAGTGCCAGGAGGCAACGTCAGAGTAAGGCCTCTATGCCTTTTGTTTGCCCAGAGTAACTGGTTGGCCACTGTGTGAAATGGGTTTCTGGACTAAATGGACCATTGGTCTGATCCAGCAGGGCTCTGCTTATGAGATTTAGGTGTCAATTGAAATAAAGGTGCCTTCCCCACCTTCTCAGCTTTTCCATGCTCTGTTTTTCTTCTACCCATGGCAGCAAAGTGGTTTGGCTCAAGAAAGTATAGAGACAGATTCACACACATGTGTCAAGGCTGACAAAATGCTTACCAAATTGTAAACTTGTAACTGGTGTAACTGTACAACACTATTATAGAAGGATGAACAAGAAGTAGTAGCAGTAGAAGATGTAGTAATCATAATGATAGAAGAGGTCATCATCATCTCTGCATGTACCAAAGGGTACAGATAAATTTCTGAAATCATGTCAGGAAGGAATGTTATTTAATATCTTCAGATGTTTAGATGTTAATATAAACTTGGGGGTTAAGCCTTATTTTTTAGTATTGTTACATGGCACCTAGAATATTTAGGTACTCTAATAATAAAATACAATGTATTGCAAAATGGAGTCATATCTCTAGAGTGCAATGGACTTTTGCATTTGGGCAAAATATTAGAGCGCAATTGTTATTGCTTCCATTCCTGCAGCTAAAGCAGTCTCTTAGGTCTGGGCTGTAAGCAACGAAGGGGAAGTAATCTGGACACATTATACCCTTATGTACAACCTGGAGCTAGATATTGAGCAATATGTTGTTGGTGGTGGTGTTTCCTTCCAAACAGCAATATTCACTAGTATACTATTTGCAGATTCTTTCTGATCAGTTTCAGATTTTACTAAATTAAGAAAAAATGAATGTATACGAATGACAGATTCTGCAAATGCCTGAGCCTTTGTAATGGTGCTATAAATCCTCTCTTACAGTTGATACCTTAGCAGTTGCCTAGTAACTAAGGTGGTGATACACAAATCAGCTCTGAAAGAATTCCTGCATTTAACCTAGAGTATTTGACTACAACGTTAATGGATTCCCTTACAAGGAATGAGATTAACAATCCATTCTGCCCCTCAGGAACACTTCACATAGACAATATTCCTTGTAGATACAGCTTCCATATGGCATCCTTATGATGGCTAACATGCAAAAAACAGAACATTTCCAAGTACCCAATAATTTAACAATGTCTAACCATGCAGTCCAAAGCACAGTTCCACTTCTTGAAGTATACAGGTTGCTCTGCTTAGGGATGGTGCTTAAAAATTTCAGAAATGATGGAAGGAGACTTGGGAACAAGATGCCTGGCAGTTGGTAGAAGGAAAATTAAGTAGATTATGTAGCAAAACCCATACTTGGTTTTGCTAACCAAAACAAGGTTTTCTACATTTTTATGAACTTTAAAAGGGGAAAGACAGGTTTTTAAAGAGCACTTCCCCCCTCCCTTCTAAAGACTTAAAACACTGTGGAGAGCCTGGTATGGTTTAGCAAAACTGAGTAAGGATTGTGGGGTTAAATCACCTCTCTCTTCTCAGCATAGCTCTGATGCAAACAACTATTGCATGTACATGCTATTTCTTTTTTTAAAGATTGACAGAATTCAAATCTTAGATGCCCCTAGAAGCCTTTGATGCTGCTCTGGCATGCTATCTATGCAGAAAGGAAGTATTGTATTCTGATATATTAAAATAAGAGTGATTAAACTGTTTAAAAATTTAATGATTTGCAGAATCATTAAACATGACTCATTTAGTAAAGTGCAGAATAAACTATATTTGATTTACAGGCAGGAAACTTAGGCAACTGCCTGTGGTTTCAGGTACAGTAGACCTTGGCTGTTTCCACATGTCCTTAAAGGGACTGCCCACTCACTGAACACTGGTGGCTTTTCGAAACAGTTGCAGGGTGCTTTCCAACCATTTTTAGGCATTTCTTCTGCAACCACATTTTCACAGGTTTTTCTTTTGCTGAGACTTGACGAGCACTTTTTCTTCATGCTTGGGCATGTGAATGGTCAAAGCGCTCCAAGGAACCCTCCGATTGCATCCAGTTCCTCCCCTGAAGCTCTCATCTCTCTTAGAGTTTCCTTCCATGGAATGGACAATGGACACAAGCCAGCTGGAACTTTCAACATAAAGGCTGGTCCAGATGGACTTCACTCAATTTGCCCATTGCTCCCCAGTTCTTGGCCTGTGAACCTTTCAAAGGTTGCCTAGCCCTTTTGACCCTTCCTGTTCCAGATGGGATGATTTCATTTTCTATCACGAAATACAGTGTGAGATCTAGCATGTATTGCTTTGCATCTTTTCTTCAATCAAATCAAGGGGATGTCATCAAACCTTTTATGGCCCAACTTAAGATATTCAAATAGCCATCATACATCTTGCCTCTTCCTGGTAGGTGAGTAAATGGTCATCTCTGCCCTGATTATTTGCTTGTATTCCTCTATTCCACAAACCTTTAGTTTGTTTGTGCCCGGGGGGGGGGGGATGTATATTTTGCAGAGTGCGCGCCTCAGTGGTAGAATATCTACTTTGCATGTAGAAGGATACAGGTTCAGCCTCCAAAGTCTCCAGTTAAAAGGATCTGTACATAAAAGTCTGGAGAAATGACAGTCCTCAATAAACCAATTGTCTGACTCAGTATAAGGGAGCTTCATGTAAGGGCAATTTTGAACTGCAAAATGACTTGAGGGAAAAGACTAAAGTAGCATGTAGTCTGTCAAAGCTGTTCTGTATTTTTAAAAAAATCAGAAGAAAGAAGGAACTTGGCAAATCACATAATCTGAACAGTACGGGTATTTTTCTCATTTGGAGAGCAAAATAAACCTTTCCATTGCAGCAACTGGCAAACTGGATTCCAGACAGAAGCCCCCTCCCCATACTGCAGCTCTCTCAAAGAAAAATGCCACCACTGTCTAGGAGAAAAATCCCATTCAGAAAGAAATACTGACCTCATTGGATAGGTGGCTTTTGACCCACTCAAAAATATTTTGGTTATATTTCAGCCTGTAGGAAGGCATAGGTTGACTCATGATGAAGAAAGAATTACCATTTCCCAATATGAGTTGATAAACATTTATCAGGATGTCCAAAAGAAATGGCTGTATGACTAACAGCATTGCCAAAAATCATGTGGGAACTATATAACATACAGACAGACAACAAAAAGTAATCATGGCCAACAGGTTGAAAGTATAATGTTTGGTTATAATGGGCATGGCTTGATGAAAAATGATTTCTCTGTGGTCAAGAGCAATTCCATATTAATATTCTTAATAGCATATATCATATTTCTGTTGCTGTTGCCCAAATTTGTACTAGTTTATTGAAGCTTATGAACCCCTGCTGAGATTGGCTGCTTGCACATCAAGTGAAAGCAAAATGTTTCCTGTAATAGAAACTAGAGATTATCTGGCTGCTGCTGGGTGATACAGCTGAGAGGTTCTTTTTAAAAATATGGTTCTTTCTTCTACTATTCTACCATATGAGATGTTCATGATTTAGACTTAGCCATTTGTCCTTGGATAGGGGCAATGTTAGGTTAAAATAACCTTCATAGGTATATAAGTGGTCAGACCTGCCCTCATGTTATTAAGAAGGTTTATGAATATGGCAGTAGCATAAGCCCCTCTCTGTATGTGTTTTAAACACAGAAGCACTGCCTAGTAAGGCAGGAATTGGATATCAGATCCCAGCCAGGGAAATTATTAATGCATGAGTCACCAGGTGAGACCAGCTTTACGCCCCCCCCCCCCCGAGATGTGCAAAGATCCTAAGACAATAGGGTCTTCCCGGAGTTCCTGAATTAATCTCCTTAATACACCATGCCAATCTTCCCCTCATCCGTTCTCCCATTCCAGGCAATTCAGGGTTCAGATAGCCTCATCTGTCCAGCCATCGTGGGTCATCTATCATAACTGATAACTTCATTTGCACCCAGGAAGGCTTTATAAAACCTACCTAATTTTATTGTCTCATCCTGGAGACAACCATTATTGTTTGGGGAGCAGAAGACATAATCCTGCCCCAGGGTATGTTCCACAGTATAATTGGACTACCCCTCTGCCATAGTTGTGTGCCTGCCCTCGGATATAGCACCCACCTTCAGACTTCCATCTGAGCTCTTCCTGCATTGAAGTGCTGGTCACTCAATGCTCTCTCTCTCACACACAGACAACCTCTTCTGGACTGGTGACTATCACCCAATCCCGCAACTCTCTCCAGTTTTCCTCCCTGTTTTCTAGTTTGCTCTCTGTGTGTGTGTTTTGTGTACAATTGATCTTCATTATTTTAAATAAAACTCCCTTTGATTGAACATCTGCTTCTTTATTGAAAGAGTTCTCTAGAGGAACAGTCCCTGTATAAACAGGTGTAAGATCTTGCAGTTACCCACCTATCCTTACTATGCGTCTCCTTGCACACTAATCCCCCCAAACTTGCAAGGAGACCCATTTAGGGTAACAGGTAAGGTGGTTTGTTTTAGGGTTACTTGAGAGATACTTGCAGGAGCAACAGAGGACTAAGGAGCAATAGATTATGGTGGATGCCGTTCACTCCCCCACTATGAGGCAGATTTTCCCACCAAAATTCAATTTCCCTGTTTTTGGCAAATAGCATGTTAATCTTTGTAGTTTGAAAGTCCCAAGTAGCATGTTTATAGTTTGACAGTTGGTTTGTCCCACCCTGACAGTCAGATAAAATTTTGGCATTTTAGCTCAACTCAGGGACTTGTTGGGGAGAAGCAGGAGACCTCTTCCTTTTTGTGGGAAATGGCATTGGAGACTGTATAACATAAAAAAAAAACTTTATTTAACAGGCAGAGATTGAATAAGTGTAGTCAGGGAATGAAAGTGCTAAGGTAAAATTTTGCCAGTAGTACAGAATATGCTTTGAGTAACAGGCAAAATAGTTTCCTTGTAGTTTAGTTTCTTGTATTCATGGTTCTTAGCAGTGAGAGGTGTTTTACTTAATACTTTACTTACAGTAACCATGTTTCATCACAGAATTTCCTTTGACAACTCAGGTTTCCTAGAGTTAGTTTAAAACTGTTTTCCCTTCACAACAGACATGGGGTCCTCCTCAGAGCCAACCTCCCTTTAGAAACTGGGCAGGAATTAGTCTTTTTCTCCTAAGAAGATATAACCCTTCTTCTTTTGGCTTGAAAGGGAGTCTAACCTGCTACTCATTCACTCTTGCCAAAACACACTTCCAGTTCTATGCCGTCTGTATCAAGTGGATTTCGGGAATAAAAAATCCCGAAAATGCCAATAATTTTCTCACAGCAGTCAAAGCTATTTACTCCCACTCCTCTGCTACTATCAAGATAAGCGGTTTATTCTCAGACTCTATCCCTATAAAGAGAGGAACTAGACAGGGATGTCCTCTATCCCCAGCCCTGTTTGCACTAGCTATAGAACCATTGGCTATCGCAATTAGGAACCACCAACTTATAAGAGGAATCGATATTGGGGCCTCCTCTTTTAAAATTAGTATGTTTGCTGATGACATGTTACTGTATCTTACAGATCCACACTCATCCTTATACCATCTACAGCAACTACTAACAGAATTTGGAAACATTGCAGGCCTGAAAGTCAATATCACAAAATCTCATATTCTCCCAATTAATTTGTGTAAAACAATGTGTAAACAGATCTCAAAAAATTACAAATATCAAATAGCCTTGAAGCAAATTCACTATTTAGGAGTAAACATTTCATCCAACATCAACTCACTCATTAAACTGAATCACACAGAAATAATGAAACAAATTAAACCACTTTTTAACGACTGGACCAACCTGCATCTATTATGGTACGATAGGTTACATCTAGTAAAGTCATTTGCTTTTCCCAAAATACTCTACCTGTTTAGGACCATCCCAATTGATATTCCAAGAAAACAATTACACCAATGGCAAAGTATGCTAAACAAATTTCTCTGGGAAAATAAAAGGCTGAGAATTGCCTTTGAAATACTGCACTGGAAATGTCCAAATGAAGGTCTTAAATATCCAGATCTTTACAACTATCATACCGCAGCTAGATTGGCTAATGTACTACATCTTCTCTACTACAAGCAAATCCCCCAATTTGGGCTAAAATATTTCAACCTATCTTGGGAAAATATACCATAAGTGATATAATTTGGAAATGTTCAATAGACCATGCTAAGAAAATTCAAAAAAACAATTATTTAGCTTCCCTAATGAGAATATGGGACAAGAATAGAAAATACCTTGTTGCAGCGATATCAAGATATTCTACATTCATGCACCAACACTGGAAAGAAGTGCTAAAGGAAATCTGGAAAATAACAGGATATGAAATTCCTCTGGCACCAGAAATTATCCTGTTAGATCAACGGGATAATTGGCAGACCCATATTCCCACATTAAGGAGAAACCTAATAACCACCTTACTGGTAGCTGCAAAGAGTGCAATAGCTACACTTTGGAAATCTAAGGCTATTTCCTCAATTGACAACTGGCAAAAACAAATTTGGGACCATTATATATCGGAAAAGTTGTATGATAAAATCTATCAAGTAGAACACTTCCCAAGAACAACTAATTTTATGGAGAAATGGTTTCCATTTTTTGAATATCTGGAATATAATAGCTCCGTACCTAGCCTTAAAATTTTTCATACATATGCAAATATATAAATATCACTTAGTTTCATAGAGTATCTGGTGAACTTTGTAAGAATTCCTTCTCTTTACTAGATCAACTATAATTCCTTATACTGTAGTAAGTATTACTTAGTATAATTACTACTCATTATTAACATAGCCTTCTTGTGAGTTATAAATCTTTGTATATTTAATTGTTACTTATTACTTGCTTTGACTTTATGCATGTTTTTAAATTTTGTGTGCTTATTGTTTAACAGTTTATAGTTGTGTTTTACAGTTTTAATAAAAATTTTAAAAAAGTGGGTTTCAGCTTATGCTGACACTTCTACTAAGAATTCTTAAATAGAATTCTTCTTCAGGACAGTGATGTTACAGTTAAGGCAAAAGACTCCTCTTCCTTCACTCCAGAGGGGAACCTGTCTGACCTTCCCTAGCAGACTCACTCACAAACTCTCCCTCTGAACAATTCTGCCAGAAACCAACTGTCAGTCCTACAGCCGAGTTCTAACTGACCAATCAGAGAGGAGGGAGCAGCCTGCCACTCAAGCTTTCTATTCCAACCAAGAGTTAACTCTTTCCCTCCCAGCTCTCTGATAGCTGCACTTAGGAAACCTGCTTTCAAGAGCAGTCCATCACAACATTTGTAGCTTAGGAGTGCTTCTGGATCCTGGCCTACCGTTGGAGGCTCAGGTCTCCTCCATGGCATGCACTGTCTTTTATCAGCTCCAGCTAATTTGCCAGCTATGGACATTCCTCAAAAAGCATGATCTAGCCACAGTGATCTATGCTCTGATCACATCAAAGTTAATTACTGTAATGCACTCAATGTGGTTCTGCCTTTGAAAACAGTTCAGAAACTTTAGGCCAAAATAGATGGCCAGACAATGGCAAAGCGTTGGTTAAATAAACCATATTATCCCTCTGCTGAAATATTTGCATTGGTTACCCATCAGTTTCCAGGCACAATTCAAAGTGCTGGTTATTGCATTTAAGGCCCTAAATGATTTGGGACTGGGAAACTTGAAGGAGAATTTTCTCCCTTACTAGCCAGCCCACCAAGTAAGATCTGCCTCTCAAGCACTGCCCTCTGCATCCTTGCCTCCAAAGGTGAAGTAGGTGACAACTGGAGACAGGGAATTTTCTGTGGTGGCGCTTCATCTTTGGAATGCCCTACCACTTGAGACTTGCTTGTTAGCTACTTTACATTATTTTAGGTGCCATGCCAAACACATCTTTTCCCAAGGCTTTTAATCGGGGGTTTTATCTTTTCAACTTTTAAATGGTCTGTTTTATGAGTAGTGTTAATGCTGCTTATGTCCAGTAGCTTGTTTTTAAATGGCTTTTCTTTAATATTTTCACACGGTTTTATTTGTAAGCTGCCTTTAGCAGGACTCAGAAGAGGTGGCATAGAAATATCTTTTTAAAAAGTCTGGAAGGGCTTGCACTGTCACTATATCTTGCACTGTCACTACTAGGGGTGTGCAAGGCCTGCCTGTTTTGGTAAACATGATTTGGTTTTAACTGAATCAAGAAACCATTTCGGTATTCACGTTTCGGTAATAGATTCGGCTTTTCGGCTTGATTTGGCTATTGTTTTCAATGAGAGAACCTTCTCCCGGCTTTCCAGGAGCCTGGGGGGGCATTTTCTGTCCAAATCAACCCAAACTTGGTGGGAACCTTCTCCTAACTCTTATCTAACTACCCCCCAAGATTCAGAAAGATTGGACTTTGGGGGGCCATGTTATGCCCCCCCAAAGAGGGTGCCCCATCCTCCTAGACTCTCCATGGTTCTCTGTGGGGAAAAACAAGTCATCTTTCTAGGTGGCTAGAAAGGTGTCCCTATTTCTTCCTCTCCCTCTCTGGGACCACTCTGACCCCTCCCAACTACCTCTCGCTTGGGACCTTTCCAGTTCCCAATCCATTCCTCTCCCTCCTAGGTACTGCCACAAGTCCCTTCCCAACCCTATCGCCTCCTTTCTGTGATGGCAGGGAGGTGGTTGATGCCAGCAGCTGGTGACAGATTGGGGTCTTCCAGGCCCTGTCACAGGATCTTCCAGGTGCGGCTCATCACCGTGGATGGAACACCTGGGTCCCCCTCTCCCACCCTGACCACTTTGTGTTCCCTCTTTCTTCCTCTCCCTCTTGGGCACTGCCACAAGTCCCTTCCCCAACACTTGCACCACCCCTTCCCCTCATTTCCATGATGGCAGGGAGGTGGGTGAAGCAAGCAGCCGCTGACAGATCGGGGTCTTCCCATCCCCCTTGCAGGATCTTCCAGGTGTAGCTTGTACCGCAGCCAGAATCCCTGACCACCCGGTGGCCCTGACTACCCGGTCCCTCTCCCTGACCACCCGGTGGCCACAGTCTTTGCCCACATTGTTGCACAAGTGGATGTATTGTCTGCCTCTGACCCAGAGGCCTGGCGGGCGGGCACATGGGTGCCGCTGGTGGTCCCTTCCCCACCACTTGCACCACCCCATCCCCTCATTTCCATGGTGGCAGGGAGGTGGGTGAAGCCAGCAGCCGCTGATGGATCAGGGTTTTCCCTTCCCCCTCGCAGGATCTTCCAGGTGTGGCTTGTCACTGTGGCTGGAACCCCTGGGTTCTCCTCACCCTGACCACCCGGCAGCTGCAGTCTTTTCCCACCTTGCTGCAAAAGTGGATGCATTGTCCGCCTCCAACCCAGAGGCCTGACGGGTGGGCACATGAGGGGTGCCGCTGGCAAGCGGCCAGACCCCCCACCCCCTGAAGGGAGGTGGCATGCCAATGCCTCCCCATGTTAGCCAGGCCCATCGGCCGCAGTCTTTGCTCACCTTGCTGCACAAGTGGATGCTTTGTCCACCTTCCACCCAGAGGCCTGGCATGTGAGCACATGGGGGTACCGCTGGTGAGCGGTTAGACCCCCTGCCCCCTGAGGGGAGGTGGCACGCCACCCCCCTCCCCATGCCCACCAGGCCTGGTGGTGGTAGTCTTCACCCACCTTGCTGCACAAGCAGATGTGTTGTCTGCCTCCGACACAGAGGCCTGGTGGGTGGGCACATGGGGGGTGCTGCTGGCGAGCAGGCAGACACCCTGCCTCCTGAGGGGAGGCAGCATGCCAATGCCTCCCCTTGCCCTCCAGGCCTGGCGGCTGCAGTCTTCACCCACCTTGCTACACAAATGGATGTATTGTCTGCCTCTAACCTGGGGGCCTGGTGGGCAGGCACCTGGGGGTGCTGCCGGCAAGTGGCCAGCCCCCCCCCCAACCTCTGAGGGGAGGCAGCACACCAATGCCTCCCTGTGCCCGCCAGGCCCAGCAGCCGCAGTCTTCACCCACCTTGCTGCACAAGCGGATGCATTGTCAGCCTCCCACCTGGAGGCCTGGTGGGCGGGCATATGGGGGGTGCTGCCAGCAAGCAGCCAGACCCCCACCCCCTGAAGGGAGGTGGCATGCCTATGCCTCCCCATGTTAGCCAGGCCCATCGGCCGCAGTCTTTGCTCACCTTGCTGCACAAGTGGATGCGTTGTATGCCTCCCACCTGGAGCCCTCGTGGGTGGGCATATGGTGCTGCTGGTGAGAAGACAGTCCCCCCACTCCCTGAGGCATGGTGGCATGCCAACACTTCCCCGTGCCCACCAGGCCCGGCAGCCACAGTCTTCACCCACCCTGCTGCACCGGCAGATGCATTGTCTGCCTCCGAGCCAGAGGCCTGGCAGGTGGGCACATGGGGAGTGCCGCCGGTGAGTGGCCAGACCCCCTGTCCCCAAGAGGGGAGGTGGCATGCCTTCAGGACCACCTCATGGGGCACAAGTGAACTGGGGAGGATGGCTCCATTTGTGTTGATTGGGAGTTTTCTGGGGGCATCGAATTTGGGAATGTATAACTCTGAGATCCGTACTGCAATCTTGACGAAACGTGGCTGGTGGCTGGAGAAGAGCCTGCTGCACATTCCCTGTGAATATAGGCTCTCTAAGTGCTAATGGGGCCACTCTAGCACCGAAAAACACTGAATACTGAACACATTCAGGAACGGGACATGTTCGGGTCCGGTCGGCTGTTCGTGTTCGTCATCAGGAACAAACACTGAATGGCCTGTTCAGGGTTTTTTTCCCATTCATGCCCATGTCTAGTCCTGACTCCTGACCATTGAAGGTACCTTACAAAGTCCATTTGTTTAAATCTGTTTCAGCTTTGGTAGAGACTAAGTTGATTGAAACAATAGCTTCCATTCCATTCCAAAAGCACTCCCCAAAACTATATCCTCCTTTTATCAGCCATCTAGAAGCTATGAGCCTGTGAATGGGTTGGATCTAACCAGCTTTTCTGCTGGTAAGAAGGAATGTCCTCATTAATCAACAGAAAAAGTTTTGCTGTAGATTGTGGACCTGGATATATAAAAACCATGCTAGATGTGGGACGTAGTAAGAAGGGAGAGTTGACTGAGATGGAATGAAAAAGCTGGCTGGATCCAACCCAGTGTGCAATTTCTCCTGTTCCCAAACATTTATTCCCCAAGGCACAGTGGTTGTTTTTATTATTAGCTATTGGTCAAATTTTCTTCACAAAAGAGCCAAAAATGTGAATGAAGATAAATAAAGATTCTAAAGGGTTAAAAGCACGTAATCAGTTTATAGCATCAGTTTGCTCATTATATCCTGAATTGCAGTTCTGTACATCGTCTCCTCTCTGATTTTAATACTTAATGTTTTCAATACAGATATTGAATTTAAAAAGGAGAAACTCTTATGGCATTTCAAAAAACCTTTCTGATCCAAACTCACATATTCTTCCAGGACATTAGTGAAATGATGAGCTAAAACAGCTGTTAAGATTTTATAATCCATGTTCAATATGGTATGACTTTACCTTCTGAGTAACGTTTCCACAATTATGAAATAATAACCATCTTGGCCTCTGACCCAGTTCTGGGAACTTTCCCGCTGCAATAATACATGCATATTATTTGACTAAGCACAACATAAACTCTTTTCCAATTATCTGAAAGTTCAGTGATAAAACTGTCTGGTTCTGGGAATATGTTGTATTTCATTGCTTTAACAACCTGATCAGTCTCTTAAACAGAAATCAGCTTATCCATCAACTCTATAAGAGGTTTTGGGGAATGTTATATCATCTAAAAACTATCTAACTTCCTCTATACTGAAGCTATCATTTTCACACAAATTTGATTAGTAGGTCACAAATTCCTTACCAATTTCATGCAACCCCTTCAAATTGTTATCAGTGGAAGCTATTTTTCTTTTTCTGCCAACAAGTGAGCGAACAACTTCCCTGGTTCCAATACGCATGACTTGGCATATAGGTGGTAAACTGAACACCAAATATGTTTAACCTACCTTTAGCTATCCAGTCTACGTTTATCTGTCTCTTGAGCCAAATTGTTTCTGTCTCACTTCCCAGTTAATCTCCCATTGAATTTGTCAGCTCTGTGTTCTCTGATAAATGGCTCATATGACAGAGAATAACCAAGAAGTGTTATAGTTTTGAACATTTTCAGACTGCTTGATTAATATTGAATTGAGTTGTAACACATTTCCCCTTTAGATTGCCTAATTTCAAACATTAATGTTTGCCACAATTTTAATAGCTTATAACATATTATATGCTCATAAACACCCTGAAGACTTTTTTTAAAATTGAAGCCTCTAACATGGGAATCAGGTTAGTTATTAGCCTAAAGTGGCACTCAGAGATTCCCAGGCTCCCATGTTTGAGCGTTTCTGAGCACAGCTTCTCAGTCAGCCAACTGTAGACTCTGTGGTATAGAGATGTATGAGACAGCCCTGAGTTCCTCACCATCTTTAATTCATCTACTCATGGGGCACCTTCCTGCAGCTTCTTGTTGTAGAGAAAGCTGGGAATGGTCCACTGTATCATTTTGTTTCAGATAGGTAGCTGAGTTGATTATTTTGTGCATCCTCTCACCCAACCCACTTCTGCTTTTGTGTGTGCCCTCTTTTTGGATCCCTTCACTTCATATCAATGTACCTCATCTTCTCCCTTACTTGGCTGGTCTTTTCTTCCCTTCAGTGGCTAGAATACTAGGACGTAGGAACCTGCTTTACTTGCTGGCAGGACACTCTTTCTTTGCATAAGCAAAAACAGGTAAGGAAATAATTCCATTGTTCCTTCCACATGCTTATGGCACTTCTCAGGCTAAGGGGGAAAATAATAGAAAATATACACAATTCTCTTAATTAGCACAACTAGTATACTATTTGCATAATATAAACATTTGGTTGCTTGGATTTGGGAATTTGGGTGTGGCAACCAGCATCTCCATGGTAAGTTTCCCTCTTCCTTTTAACACAGTAAGAACTAGTGGATATTATGACTAGGGATAGAAAATTCACAAGGGCAGTGTCAAAGTTTATGGCAACCATGGCATGCAATCCAACTGTTAATCATCATTAATTCCCACTGGCTTGCACCCAATGCACTTGGAACATTTATAAACATTTGTAATCATTTTTTTTCTGTGCAGAATAACAGAAGCTGACCTTTGGCCCAGGACTGGAGAAAACTGATCCTCTGTGCAATGTTGTGTAATATGAAGAATGCCAGCTGTGCCATCAGCACTCTTTACACTATGCATTGTTTTGACAAGAACACATTACAATAATAACGACTTTATCTTTTAAAAACAACTATCTTTGTCCTATTCCTACGTTATCTTCCTTCTAAACTGCTGCTGAAACAGGAAAGGGGGGTGGTTTACCTGAAAATGCATACTATTGTTGAGGTTCTTCTTCTTTCCTGAATTTAGATTCTAATAACAGCCACAGTTTACGGAACTAATACTTCAAGTACATCATCTGAGACATTGTTTGAAAGTGCAAGAACTATTGTCCTAGTGGCAGTAAAAAATCTATACATTTTTATATTCACTCTGAATCATCTGTGGGTAAGTGGCTAAAAGCAGGTTCTTTATGTGAAGGAGGGGAAAATTGGATTTAGGCTTGAAAGTTCTGTGGCAAGTCTTAGTCTAATGGAATTTGAAGTGGAGGAGATATTGATCCTCCATAAAAGCCAGCCTTAATCTTTCCGTTTCTGCAAAGTTGGGTGGGGGGAGTTCTTTTCCAAGAGCTACAAATATGTGTTTCTGAAGATCTGCCACATTTCCTAGTTTCTTCTCACCTCTCTTTGTTAAGGAGGTCATATTATCTGACTCTGAAGGTATGAAGTAGTGTCCTTTTTCAACTGCCCGAACTCAGCTGCCACTTAATTTTTAAAGAACTGATTGTGAACCTGAAAGCAACATTTATTGGGCAACATAGAATTGCCAATGCTTAAAGGACATCTTAGGAAATGGAATACAAGTGTTACGTACATCATTGACAGTGCAAACCTAAACAGACACAACATACTCCTAAGGTCCATGGAAGTCAATGTGTTTTGAACTGCGCTGAAAGAGATGGGGGAGGGGTGAAAGCCCTCTTCATCAGTAACTTCTCAGTGATTAAATGATGTTTCCAATGAGGCCACCTGTCCTTGAAGTTGTCCTAGAAGAACACTGCAATAGAATCTCTTATCATCAGCACTTCTACTATGATTTCTCCATTTTTTAATCTTCTCCTACACTCTAGGGAGGTCTGAGTCATATAGTAAAAAATAGTGTTCTAATTTAAAACCCTGTAGGCTTACCTATTGCAATGAGACAATCCACACAGTAAAAATTACTTCCTTTTGTCTCTTTAGGCATTCATTTAAAATCAGTTATATCTGCCTGAGATTTGGCAAATGTAGTCTCATTCCACGACGCAATATTCATGGGAAGTGTCGAACTCTCCTACAACAATCATTTAAAATCTGCTGCCTCAAAAATTTTAAATGGCATTTCCACTTCAACATTTTCCCCAAAGTTTATTTATAAAGCAACTTTCATCAACATAGTGCACCAAACTATAATATATAAACTAAATTATTGCAGGAATAATTTAAAAAGTAGTAGCTTTGGAGACATCAGTAATGACAACAAAGACCTTTTGAAGAAAGTGCAGATTTATCCTGATCATATCTACTATATTTCTTTGAATCCAACAGTATCCTTAATTTTAATATATGCAATTAATATATATTACTATTCATTTGCATCTGTCACTCTAAGATTGGACTTGCATCTCATAGACTTACATCTCAAGTCAGAATCTATAAAAATGAAGTCATCTGACAATGTTTGTACATTCTCCCATCACACTGACAGATGGAGAGAAAAAAGTTCCCTCATTTGAAGAACCTCTTTTTAAAAGACTGTATATGTTCGATAAGTACCATTTAAATGGATTAGTAGTAGGGATGTGCATTTGGATAATAACTATTCATGCTCTGGCCCAAATTTTGTCTATAAACGCCTTCAATTCTATCATCACTCAGTCTAATAGTAAAGTGATCAGGAAAGCAGCAATTTGGTATTCCCAAAACCAAGGCAGAGGATTCTACATTTCATTGCCTCATTGCACAATTTCTCATGCAGCTTATGGCACACGTACTTGTTGTTCAGCAGGATTTGAGTCCAGTGGAACTTCAGAGATCAACAAGGTTTTCCAGGTATAATCTGAGAGTCAAAATTCCCTTCATCAGAGTTTCTCTTGAAAGCTTGGTGGTGGTGGAGAGTGCCATCAAGTCATAGCTGACCTCTGGCGACTGCTGCTGGGGTTTTCAAGGCAAGAGACTAACAGAGGTGGTTTGCCATTGCCTGCTTCTACAACCTTGATCTTCATTGGAGGTCTCCCATCCAATTACTAACCAAGGTTGACCCTGCTTATACCCTGAAAATCTTGTAGGTTTAGCCGCTGGGTTAAAATCCTGCTATTCTACTGCAGACCAATACGGCTACCCACCTAAAACTATACTAGTTGTTCTGACTCTAATCTGGCATCTTACTTACCCATTCTCTTTAAGTAGAGAAACAGCCTGCCCTAAATTTATATACAGTATCTTCTATGTCTATACTAGAGGGGTGGCTGTTGTCTGTGCTTGCCCACCCCATAAGTTGCTGCACTCACGATATTTAACTGCAGTTTCAATAGTGAATGAGAGGTTCTGCCTTCTGTCAAAAGAGCTGTAACAATACCGGATGAAGCAACAGCAAGAGCAATCAGCCATTATTGTGAACTGTAGCCAAAATTAAATTTAAGGACCCAAAGTTGCTTATATTATTCTCCTCTCCTCCATTTTATCTTCACAACAACCCTGTGAGGTAAGTTAGGCTGAGAGTGTGTGAATAGCCCAACGTCAGTCAGCAAGCTTCTATAAAAGAGGTAGGATTCAAACCTGGGTCCTAGTCAGACCCTCTAACCATTGTATAACACTGGCTCTGATAACCCTTCCCACTTATTTTTTGTAAAGGAGAGGACACGTTCCATCCTCTCTTTCTGTGCAGCCTTTCTCCCCAATATGGACTCAAAGCAGCTCATGTTGTTCTCCTGTCTTCCATCGTATACTCACAATGACAACCTTTGAGGTATATTAGGTTAACCAAGCAAACTTCTGTGGCACATTGTTCATTTGAACCTAGGCTACTTAGATCCTAGTCAGACACTCAACCATTATACCACACAGTCTATGATGGGTCAGGGAAGTTGTTAAACCCCTGTTATTTTGTAACAAGACATCTTTCACCCTCCCTGAGTGCTGCCTGTGCTTACTGGCTTCCCATTAGTAAACTTTTGCTTTTACAGGCAGCTTCACTTTCCCCGGCTGCGGTTGCTTCGCACGCTCAGCCCACCCACCTCACCCTGTCATAGTGCAGGATTAGCTGGCTGCTGTTTCCAGAGCCAGGTAGGAATTTTTTACCCTTTTCCCTGATTGGCTGTTGGGAAGGGGTTTTTTCCCGCCTACCTTGCACTTCTGGCAGAGGTTTGAGGTACTGGCCTGGGTAGTGCTGTTTTGGTTAGGTTTCTGGCAGGAGAGTTTTGGGAATAGGGCACGGGCCGGTGAGCACCCAGAGGCACTTCCCCATGGGTGGGGAACATGGTTTGTCAACAGTGCGGTATGCTTGTTGATGGCTACCATAACACAGGCAGATGCCTGCGGGGATCCCCAGGGACAAGGCCTTCCCTCATGCTGTACGGCTGGGGCGTTAGGTGCTTGATGGGGGGATCCATTTGCCTGGCTGGCCGGGTTGCAGCCATTCCAGGGATGGCCTACACCCGGGGCTGTGGGGCTCACCCAGACAGGTCAAGGCAGAGGTTAAGGGGTGACCCCGTGGCTTGACCTGTACTGCTTAGTTAGCCATTGTCGTGGTTTATGTTTATGGTCATATTAATAAATGGCCTTTTAGTTCCAAGCCTGTGTCTGTCTCTTCATTCCGGCTGGGGTTGCAATGCAAATAGCAGAGGGACTTCGGGGAGCTAAATTGTGCCAAGATCTTGCAATTCCCTTCATTTTTAGCATTTCAAGTCTCATCATCAGCCTGAAGCTAGTATCCAAGGTTGTGATTCCTAGGTTTAAGAGTTTTATCTGCCACAGACAGAATACTTTAGTTTCCTTTGTGAATTAGATGGCGAAGGGCTTCTGGGGGTAACCTGGGCCAGGATGTCCCAACTGCCTTAATTTTTGATGGAGGCACCATTAACTGAGCATTTCATGAACCACCATGCTAACGAGACAGAATTTAAGTTTACTGTTCTGTTTGTGCTACCAAAGGAGTCTCAAATATCCAGGCAGAAAGTTCTTTTGAGACTGGAGGCGGAGTGGATACACAAACTAGGAACTTTACATCCATGTAGTCTGAATTCAGAATTGAACCTTTCCTGCTTCCTGGGATGAAATTGACACTTATTTGTACTGATGGAAATAATATTACTGTAAGTGTGCCTTTAACTTGTAAATGGCTGTGATGTATTCAAGGTAATGTTGGGTGTGGTAGAAACACTGACGAGTGCGCTGAATTGTATGCACGTGAGAGTTTCTCCGGTGATTCTTGGGTGAGTCATTGTCTTTGGTTTTTTGAAATTGTCACTGTAAATTGAAGGTTAAATGAGGACAGAAAGCATTGTATCTTTGAAAATTTTGTGTTTATTTATAGAATATTGCTTGTCTGGTGGTCGTTTGATTGGCCCCTGAGGAAGTGGCCGTCAGACGAAACAAGCTAATTTTGCTGGCCGCTTGTAGTGCACTGAATTGTATGCATGTGAGAGTTTCTCCCGTGATTCTTGGAATATTGCTTGTCTGGTGGTCGTTTGATTGGCCCCTGAGGAAGTGGACATCACATGAAACAAGCTAATTTTGCTGGCCACTTGTAGGGCGGGGGGACCCCTTTGGGGGCCCCATTCCATCTTCACTGAAAAAGAAAAAAAAAAACAACTACAAAAGATACCATTCTAATTGCATTGGAGATACAGACAGATTTCTGTCTGCAACATGGAGAATTATCGCTTAAGGACATTCCTTCTTCTCGCAGAACTCTGGGTTTTTTTACAAAGTTCACCCCTCTGGACACTGGGACATTGAATATCACCTTGAAGGGTGTATTGGACGATAAGTCTTTTGAAAATATTGCATGAGAGTTGATCATTATTTTTGCATTAAGTATAGCATTTAAGAAATATTATTCACTGAATCTTTCCCTGGTGTGGGTTTCTTGTTGTTTGGCATTAATTTTTGATGCTGCAACTCATCACTGTCCTGAATAGAGGGGTACACTGAAATTATTTCTGTTTCAGTTTTGGAACCAGGATTTCCAAAGGAATGATGTGCCATTATTTTTTTTCCTGGATGGGGCATTGCCAGTTTGAATTTAATCCATTTGGGGTTTTTTTGTTATCATGAGTTTCAGCTTGTTCTTTGCAATGAGGGCTCCCAGGCTCTTTGGGGCAGCTGTTTTTGTATTTAACAGCACCAACTTTGAACAGAACACAGCCCTCCCTCTAAACTATCGATCCACCAAACTTTTTCTCAGTTACACCACACACACACACACACACACACACACCACCACCACCACCACCACCAACAACAACAACAACAACAACAACAACAACAACAACAACAGACCCGAAAGAACATGAGTGTCGGCAGACGCACACTATGGTGGGGAACTGGCTGGCAAAGGGATAGTGGAGCGGCATTAAAAACAGTCCTGCTTTATTTTCACTTTTTTTTCTTTTTCTATAGTGCCAATAAATTATTACCTTTGCATCCTGCTGTTGCCTGTTGGTGCCATGTTTCCTTGTGCTTTGCAGTTTTATTCCCATGATGAGAGGGTGTTCTTGCATTAATCGCCAGCAATCTCCATCGCCCAAGTGTAGGCAGGCAGGCATCATGATTGTTTGAATCCCTCCCCCACTTAAAAAGATCATATGTTTTCCTTTTGTTGTGGGCAGGCAGGATTGTTTTTGAAAGGGCACAGTGGTCAAATGATTCATGGGATACAGAGGAAACAATCCTAAACATGTATATTCAGATGTAAATCCCCTGGAAAGTATCTTTAAAATTGCAGCCTATGATTGAAGTCTGCACATTCCCCCTTCCAAATGTTTCCAAAGCTGATAGCCAGGGAGGCATCTCTCATTGTGAGGACCTGATTGGCAGGAATACAATACCATTGCCTGGGTAGCAATGGGAGGGGGGGAGGGGAAGGATGCACTTGTGTGCTGTGCTCACATTGTCCTTTCTGCCGACAGAATTAATTAATAATATAAGGTCTCTCTCTCCTCAGGAGCCAACTGGTGAATGCCGTTAAGGAAAACAAGATGCTGCCACTGCTGCGAACTGAAATCAAACACACAAACTTTTTGGTGGGAGTGTGTCATTATAATTTGGTTTCCTGGATTTGGTTTACTGTTCTGGAAGCTGCTTTAACAAAATGAAACAGTGATTTCCAGCTGTATTTCCAGCTCATTTGTTTTGCTTTGCATACTCCTAGTTCTAAAAACAGAAGCCAATTTCAAATGCCTCAGCTTTATTTTCTGCTGAGCTATTTCTGCCAAAGGCAAATACAGCTTTCAAAATGCAGGACAGTAAGGGTTTCTGGAGATTAAGTGGGTCAGGATGTTCCAATTTCCCATCATATTTGGCACTGCAACTCCCACAATCATCCTAATTTTGGGACTCCTAGCTTCATTCCTCATGAATTGTACTTGCCTCAGGCAGCCAGATCCTTTTAAACCTCTGACAAAGGCCAGTCCATAAATGAGTTTGCACTTATATGTCCAGCAGATGACAAAAAAGGATCGTTCGCTAACAAAGGCTATGATGAGAGTTTCATGGGAAGATAGCTTAGTCCCAAGTTAGCAGAAGTCTAATTCACATCACCATGAAGTGAACTTATTTTTCAATATCCTCATGCTTAAGGGGTCATGTGAAAAGATCCTCACGTGCTAAAATCAAAAATTTACTGCATATTGAAGACTGCTATATTTGTCCTGCAACTTTTGAGGTGGAAAGATTCCTTATAGTGACTTGAAAAACTAGCTGTATGATTTGGCCCCAGCTGAAAATTTTAAGCATTTAAAAACTGTATCTCACATATTACTTGGTTTTAATTTTCCTGTATTTTTATGCTTAGTAATATGAAGGTCTAACAATGTAAAGAAAGTCATGTTTGCCTGTCATGTTAAAATCGATGTAATAGGTTAATAGCTTCCAACTTTATTTTATTTATTTATTTATTTATTTATTTAATGTCATTTATACCTTGCCTTTCTCCCAATACCTTGCCTCTCTCCCAAAGTGGCCTCCATTTTGTCCTCACAATAACTCTGTGAAGTAGGTTAGGCTGTGAGAGCAAGTGACTGTCCCAAGACCACCCAGAAGACTTCCATGGCAGAGTGAGGAGACAAACCAGGGTCACCCGTATCCTATTCCATCCCTCTAGGCACTACACCATACTGGCTTAGTCAATAGAAGCTGACTTCTGCATTCCCACACAATCCATATATATCACAGGCCAGGAAAGTAGTCAATGCCACCATTTGGAAATGACATATTGTCAGTCCCTGGCAGGTAGCTGAGACTCGCATATTTCTCTAAGATAACTGGGGAGGCCCATTCTGGGTCCCAAGCAAGTAACATCTGCAATATGGTTATGAATTATCAGAGAGAGTACACATCAAGTTAGCAATAAGGCAGTATAGCTTCAGCATATTGTGGCACAAGCAATACAACAAACAGACAACTATGGCATGGCTGTACACAGACATGACACATATAAGTGAACAAGTAACCAGTAAGAGCCGGGGGGGGGGGCGGATATTCCATGTTCAGTAGGAAAAGTCATCAAAATTCTATAAAGATTATCACTTTAAAAATGTTCATGCATCATTGCTTAGAAATCCCTGCCATTTATGCAACAGTCCCATTTACCATTGGTTTTGGCATACAGATGGCCAAATAAAGAAGATACTTTCAACTGGATATTCTCTTGCCCCACTGATTTCAACAAGATTCTTCATACTCTTTTTCCAGATTATATTGTTACACTAGATGAAATTCTAGTACTGATGTATTTAACTCACTAATTAGAGACACTGAAATTTTTACAAGTTATATCAAGAAAATCTTGATAGAAAATTTCTGTCTAGCTAAATTTCATGGAGGCAATTTGCATCTTATCCACTAGATGTCAGTCAACAGTCAGAATAGCTTTCAATCTTCAACTGAAATAAATCCTTCCCAATTAAACAGTAAAACTGCAACATGTTATGTTATAGTCATGCCAATAATTCATCTAAAATTTAGAGTCACTCTTTAATAACAATAATTATACCTTTCATTATCAACTCAATATGTGTTCCATATTTATATAATTATGCATATAGATTCCATATTTGTTCACTAGCTGCTTAATGGAAGCAATGTTAATTCTTCGTCACTAAATCTGATCTTAAGAAGCAATAATTTAGACTCCAAAAATTTATATGAAATTTCCTGGTGTACTATTAATATATCAATGAGGATTATGACCATTTGCTGCTAGTAAACACACACAACAAATCATGAGCAGAAAGAAAGGCTGTTACCAGGGGATAAATGCACATTAGTACAGCACTCTCTGCATTATCACAAACTCAAGGTTCCCAGTTTGTAGAAAGAGCGACACAAATATACACCTACTGCACGTAAACTCTTTGTATACACGCAAAGAAGCATGCATAGATGGATGCAGACGAACACTGAGATCCTGTTGTCCTCCATGATTTGTTATTTGATTCCTTTCAAATGTCTAAAGAGGTCTAATGTTACTACAACATTTAAAACCCCATCCTAAACCAAGGTCTGAAGGGTCTTAGGATTCCAACTAAGCCCAGTGCATGAATATCTTGTTACACCGAGATGCATATTTTTGTAAGATAGGCCTATCTTATTTATTTTATTTGCAAAATAAAATATGCATGCAGGGCTACCTAGGCAGCTAACAGTAAAAAGAAAACATTATAAAATACATAAAAACAATTAAAAACTGAAATATATATTAAAAGCACATAAAACAGTAATTAAAACATAGAACAGGAAGGAAGAATCATTGAGGAAATGCCACATGAAACAATAAGGTCTTCACCTGCTGGTAGGAGATTGTGACAGAAGGGAACAGACGGATATTCTTGGGGAGAGTTCCACGTTTTGGTGCGATGGCTGAAAAGGCTATCTCATGAGTTTTCACCCATGGTAATCTCTGCAGGTAGGGGCACCCAAAGCAGGGCCTCAGAAGATGACCTTAGTGGTTAGGTAATAGGCATATGGGAGTAGGCAGTCCTTCAAGTATGCTGGCCCCATGCCATAAAGGGTTCAGTGGTCAACACAAACACATTCAGTTGGGCTCAGAAAGAAACTGGGAGTTGGTGCAGATGGGTGAAGACTGGAATGATATGGTTCCTGCATCCCAGTCCAGTCAATATTCTGGCTCAGCATTCTGCACCAACTGTTTTACAAGCACTTTCATAGAGCACACTGTATTAATCTAATCTAGACGTTACCAGAGCGTGTACCATACTAGACAGCTCTTTTCTGTCCAGGAAAGGATGCAGTTGGTTAACAAGTTGAAGCTGGTAAAAGGCACTCCTAGTTGTACCTGCCACCTGCATAACCAGCAGTAAGACAAGGTCCAGGAGCAGTCCCAAATAGACATGGGCACAGAACAACAACAACAACAAAATGAACCACAAACCATGGAAATGAACCAGTTACGAACCAGTTCATGGTTCGTGGGGTTTAAATGCCCCTTTCTGGCCTTAACAGCGGCAGGGGAAGGGCCTTTAATGGTTTAAAGGGCCCTTTCCCTCCTGCCGCCTGCAAGCTGATAGTTTACAGGGACCTGCCGGTGGCAGGGCCCTTTAAACTGCCCACATCCCAACCCCAGCCCCAGCCCCACACTTACCTTATCCTGCAGCGCAGTCCTTCCTCTCCTCCCAGGAGGGGTGGGAAGGCCCTTTTTGGCCTCTTCCACCACCCTGGGGGCCTGCAGGGTGACAGAAAAGGCTGAAAACGGCCTTCCTGCCCTTCAAATGGCTGCTGCGGTGGCCATTTGAGGGCCAGGGAAGCCAAAAACGGCCTCCCTGCCATGGCAGCCATTTTAGGGGCAGGGAAGCTGGGCAGGAAGGCCATTTTCAGCCTCTTTTGTCACCCTGCAGGCCCCCCAGGGTGGCGGAAGAGGCCAAAAATGACCTTCCCACCCCTCCTGGGAGGAAAGGAAGGATGCTGCACTGCAGGATAAGGTAAGTGTGGGGCTGGGGGGGTAGGGGGTTGGGGTTTGGGCAGTTTAAAGGGACCTTTAAACTATCAGCTGGCAGGCGGCAGAGGGGGGGATCCCTGGGGAAATGGCCATTTAAACTGCCCCTGTAAATACGACCCAATGAACCAGCATGGAAAGGAGCTTCTACTAACCCTGGTTCGCGAACCCCGAACCAGCCTGGTTCGTGGGTTTTTTTGGGTCGTATTTAGGTTCGTGCCCATCTCTCGTCCCTAACTATGGACCTGTCTCTTAAAGAGGAGTGCAAGCCCATCCAGAATATGAGACACCTTAAATCATGTGTCAGGCCTTTTACTCATCAACAACACTTCCATCTTGTTGGG
Organism: Eublepharis macularius; assembly: GCF_028583425.1. NCBI lineage: Eukaryota > Metazoa > Chordata > Lepidosauria > Squamata > Eublepharidae > Eublepharis > Eublepharis macularius. The sequence continues at coordinate 126,142,174 of NC_072792.1, forward strand.
ATTAAGCTTCATTTTATTAACCCACATCTACTCCAATACCATGTCCAAGCACTGGATCAGGTTTTCTACAGCCTTTCTGCAATCTCTCAGAGGACTGGGAGAGATCTGAGTGTCATCTACATATTGGTGGCAGCCCAGCCCAAATCTCCAGATGACATCATCCAGTGGTTTCATGTAGATACTGAAAAACATGAGGGACAAAGGGAACCTTGCAGGACACCACAGGACAAAGTACAAGCCCCCCAGCACTACCTTTTGAAACATTCCTCTGAGATAGGACTGGAAGCATTGCAAAATAGTTCCTCCAAGTCCCAACCCCAAAAGGCGGTCCAGAAGCATATCGTGATTGATAGCATCAAAAGCTATACTCTGTTCATCTCATGGTACAGATCATCTTCTAGGGTGACCAAGGCTGTTACAGTCCCATAACCAGGCTAAATTCAGACTGGAGAGAATCCAAACCTAGTCCTATATCTTCCTTACAAGCAACATTACCATAGCAACAGTAATGCCTATGTGATGGGCAGAGAATTATTCCTTTTGAACCACTCTATTTCATTCTTTCCCTGCCCCAGCCAGTCACCCGCCTCTCAGCTTCCTTACTAGGCAGATTTGCTTCCAAGCATTCTATACTGCCTATGTTTGTTAGCACTCAGGTCTCTTTCCCCTACTGTTGGTCTGTCCCACTGCGACTGTCTTCAATAACCCAGCAATCCTTCTTAAAGCACCCTCTGCATTCTTCCCTCTCCATTTTCTTGCCTCAGACCCGCTCCGGAACTTTTCTTCCCATGTAAGCCCCAGCCTTCTTAATTGACACACACTCCCCCACTCAACCCACTCCATGCTTCTCTTGACTTCTGCTATGACATTTAAGGCTCCCCTTCATCTTTTCTCACACTGGCACAATGGTATACTAACACATATAGCTACAATAAATTTCTTTAGGCTGGGTCATTTTGCAAATTGTGTCATGTCAGGAATACATTTGTTATCTGAACTCTTTCTCTCTCTCTGCCTTTTAATTTATACTCTGTAGTCAATAAAAATTACTCTGATTAGAATTGCCCCATTTCATTTCCCTCAATATCACTTTCAAACACCCTTGTGTATACATCAGCTTCAAAGATCCTGCAACCTGGTCAGGAGGTGCACATGTGAAGGACAGATCCATGTATTCCTCATTGGAAAGAGCCCTGCCAAACTAATAGATAGTGCTGCTGACCCAAGGTCCCTTCATAGCACAGTGGAGATTTAAACCTAGGTCTTCCCTCTGGCATGCTAATCATACACCATGCTGGATCCTTCTTGTTCTTCTTTGCTTGAAAGAAAACACTGTTTCCTTTTGTGGCACACTCTCGTCTTGAGGTATAAACAGCTAAAGCACAGGCAATGGAAGGATAGCAGGTACATAGGCCAAGTCAGAAAGTAAGCAAAGAGTTACAATAGCCCTGAAGCCTGTGGCCAGCAAGGTGTAGTGGTTAAAAGGTCAAACTATTTGGAAGACCCAGGTGCAAACCCCTACACTACAATGGAATATCAGTGGGTGACCTTGTCTCTTTCTCAGCCAACCTTCACAGGTTGTTGTGAGGATAAAATGGAAGAGGGGAGAATGATGGTGTAAGTTGCTTCGGTGTCCAATTGAGAGAAAGGGGGTTATAAATAAAATAAATACAGCCAGATGAGCCACAATTTTGAGTGATATTATCTCCTGAGCTGGTCCTAAACTATATTATATTAGCATCTAAACTGTCCTTTTTGAACATTTTATTCATCTTACTTATTTGTCTGTGAGTGTATTGTTTTGCTAAAGGAACAAACACAAAGGAAGCCAGAAATTGGTTTCCAATGGATGAGGGTGTTTGTCTTTCCTACTCAGTGACCATCTGCAACTGATGTCACTAAATTTATAAATGAAAGGAAGTAGTGGATTAGTTAAAGCCATTCCAGTCATCAAGGACATTGTCAGATGCCAAATTGCTAAATGGCTTTTGCTACACAATAAATGCACATAACCCAGAAATGTGTGGAGTAGCTTGATGAATCTCCTGCTGCTGCTTCCTGATTAGTACATCTATGGCTATTGCCTATAATTTTAATGAGAGTGATGTTTCAGGGAGTGCTTTATTGATGCAGACCAAGCTTGCAGCCTCTGCACAAGAGTTTTGTCGCCATCATCATCTTTTAAAGGATAATCATATTCCACATGAATGGCATTGCTCAGTCTGCCCCACTGATGTTTTTGTTAGGAGAAGAAAAAGGACTCTTTTTTACAAGAGAGAGCGCTTTTAAGACTACCAATATGTGTGCAGATCTGGGTAAGACCTGAATAGGATGGAATCAGGCTGATTTGGATCATGTGTCTGAATCACCTCCTCTCTATCCTTTTCCAAAATGGGTTTGGGAATTTGGACCTTCTTCAGCTGCTGACAGCTGCAGCTATTTTTGAAGGACTGGCATTTTAAACACATCGTGCACATTATAAGCGATGATGCATCATTTAGAACTTCTAGTAAAGACAATAGCTTGATTGCACTAGCATATACTATGGGAATCAAGTCATTCCTCTTTAGGACATCTGTGAACCATTTAGTTTGTTTCCCTGGCCTCTGTTCCTCTTTGTCACTGTATCAATTTACATTTCTGTCAACAGGAGCAACAGAACTGCCAAGGATCTGAGAACTGCTGCTGAAGGATTTATCATTTACTAAAGAAGAGGTTCTTGCAAATCTATTTCTGTTATGGAGGTTCTGTTGCTATCAGTGGGTTTATGTATTTACTTCGCTTATGCCCCACCTTTGTCCCCAAGCGGGGTCCAAAGTGGTCTGCATCATTCTCCTCTCCTCCATTTTGCCCTCACAATAACCCTGAGAAGAAGGTTAAGCTGAGTACGTGTGACTGCCCCATACTTCTCTAACTGCAGAAATTGCAGGAGGAACAGAATCTATTTTAACGTAAGTAGTTCAAACTTAATAAACAAAAATAGAGATTTATTTCAGTTCCAGCCCAGTTTAAGCCTGATACCATACTGCAGAGGCCTGTTGCAAACAGGCTGGAAATGGTAACACTCTGTCTCTGCTGGCTTACAGTGCTGAAAATAGCTGCCAAGCTGCCATAAAACAACTGATGAATTACATGCAAAAGAGAATATCCCAAAGATGGTTCTTATAAAGAAACTTTTTAAGGCAGCCCGGTCAGGTTTTTAAAACTGACAGTCTCTGCTACCAAGAAAATTATTACCTTAAAAGTTTGGAAGAATGGTTACTTCATAGATTTGGTTAATCTAGAGTGTATTCAGTCTTTCAACAGACCTTTTAAAAGATAAGAGAACAACTGACAGCAGCCTCGCTGGATTTTCTTGCCACAACCTCTGAGCTGCTGTCGCACACCCGCTGTACTGAGGCAATGGACTCCTTTGATTGTCTGACACATTTTTGGGATGCCCAGCTGAGGAAAGTCCTCTGTTCCTTAGCAAGAACTGTTAGAATTAAATGTGATTAGTGGCAGTTTCTTAAGTGCTTTTAATGCTAGAGCCTTTTGAACTGAACTCACCATTGCAGAAGTGTAGCCAACCACTTGCCCTTCAAGCAGCAGACATAATAAAGGCCACTGATGTTCATCAGCCTGTAAGCAGTAAATCCTGCATACATGCAGCCATGATTTGAACTGGGGCTATGTTGGATTAGAAGAAAAATTTAACCCTACAACTTCTGCTCAGTTTTGTCAATTAAAACTGGCCTTTCCCAGGATTTAAAGGGACACACATTTCCCCCCTTTAAAACTACTAATACGCACAGGAAGCATAGTTTCAGTTAGCAAAGATGAGTGAAGACTGATGAATTAAATTTTGTCTTCTTTCTAGGGGGGCTGTAAAATAGATTAATTATGTGGAAGTTTTTTGGACAGTTTGACTGGGGGTGGGGTGGCTTTCTGGCTATGAACATGGTGGTTTTATATTGTTTTGCTGCAATTTTAAAAGAAACGAAAACACACAATGCCAGGAAACCACTATTGCAAATATAAATATATTTCTAATCATATAAAAGTGCAATGTGCAAAGTGCAATGTGTTCAAGTATGCAATTCTCAATTATACACAACAAAAATACACAGTACAATCATATACTGCACATAAGTTTTACAAACAAATCTTTGTGGTCCGTATAATTTTTCACTTTCCTTTAAATTGCAACATGCAAAAAGTCTTGTATAAGCAGAAGCCCATGGATAGAGAATCGTGGAAGATGTTCTGACATTCCCAGTCCCAAATTACAAGATAAATCCAACAATGCCGACGGGGGTGTGCAGGCAATTGTCATTAACCCGTTTCGTGAGAAAAAAGTCACTTCATCTTGGGCATGAAACAATTCAGACTGGATACACTGTACACCTCTATGCTTACAATTATACGGACCACAAAGATTTGTTTGTAAAACATATGTGCAGTAAATGATTGTACTGTGTATTTTTGTTGTGTATAATTGAGAATTGCATACTTGAACACATTGCACTTTGCACATTGCACTTTTATATGATTAGAAATATATCTATATTTGCAATAGTGGTTTCCTGGCATTGTGTGTTTTCGTTGCAATAGCTGTTCCAGGACCGCCCGTGGTTTTCCAGTGCAATTTTAAAAGAAGCTTGCAGACTCAGAGCAGGCTGTATCGCTATCAAAGGCCAGGCTGAGGTGGAGGCAAGGTCCAGTGATGGAAGAGGAGGAGCAGAGGGAAACCTCTTCCGAGAGTGACAATGTGCTCGGCAGCACCATGCTGTTGTTTTAAATGTATTCTCTGTACATTGTATATTTTAATGTTTTAAATGTATTCAATAATCATCACTATTACTTGCCTTAAGTCCTGTATTGTCAGGAGAAAGGTGGACCTATACATATTTTAAATAATCAAAAATAATTTATTTTCTTCTCATGTGGCCCTCATCCAAATCTTGGCTGCATGCATACAGATTACTTATTACAGAGTAACATCATATCTGTTTTTCCATTTACTGTATTTAAATAAGTTGCAGATTATCTTTTTAGGAAAAATTGATTTTAGACGTTATGGTACCTGTTAAGGGTTTTTTTTTATAATCATGTAGTTTTAGCTATAAGTCTTTCCGAGTTTGGTTCCTTTGCAGGACATTATGGGAGTCAGTTTCAGCTGCCTCTTATCTAAATTGCCCTTTCCCCTACTTTTCCCTCACAGTACCATTTTATAGTTATGAGAATTAGTACTGAATTATATAAAAAACACATTCTTTCAGAGTGGCAAAGTATAAGGAAAAGTGAAGAAGTTAGAGTGCTATTTAGGAGGGTAGCACTCTTTTCCACTACTTTAGTAGCAGACCACTTTCACAGTGCCATTCTAAGTGAGTCTACTGGTTAGAATTCCAACAAACTTCCAGGGAAGTGTTCTTAGGATGTCACTGTTAGTTGAATTTATATTTTGAATATCTGGAGTGGCCTTATACTGAGTCAAACTATTTGTTACCCAAATAAGCAGTCTCTGAATTTTTTGGGGGGTGGGGGGAGGGAGGGGAATTAGCTTAAAGGAGACAAAGCAAGGCTATAATTACCAGTATCAAGAAAAGATATCTATGGAAGCAGCAGCAAAACAACCGGCATTTCACAAAGAAGAGAAGACCCAAATGGATTTGAGGGCATGTGATCAGATCCAAAAACACACACACATTGGGGGCTAGGATGTCTAGATATAGGGCAAAATGCTCCCTGGAGAAAGCTGACGTCTTTGTCCCCAATATATAGACAAGAGAGGTGCCCACTCAAAATCTATATAAAAGGGTACAACCACAAGAGCAGGATTCAGACAAAGAATCAAAGAATGAATGAAAAAGTCAAATGAATATATTAGAGCTCAAGGCTCACCACTGAGTCAAAAATCTATAAATTCTTTAAATAAATCAACACACATAAACAGTAAATTGTCCAATAGATATGCAAATAAGGTAATAAAGGCAATTACTATGGTGCAGCAAGATATACAAAGGAAGATGTCCCGCAGGTAAGCTTCCAACAAGGTAAGAGTCTTATATTTGTATATTTGTAAAAGTCTCTACATTTCTTATACAGGTGGAACCGGGTTTTTAAATGGATGGCTCGCACCCGGGGCAGTGGGTCTCGCCCAGACAGATTCAGGGAGGAGGTCCCAGTGTGACTGTTGGCTTGACCTGTACCGCTAGTTAGGCCCCCTTTGCCGTGTTAACTGTTTATGTTGTTGCTTTAATAAAGTGGCCCTTTAGTACCTGAGCCTTGTGTCTGCTTCTTCATTCCAACTAGGGTGGCAATGGTCTGGCTGTAAGATGGAATAGGCATTTGTTCACCTGTCCTTGACAGTGGGCACAAATGGCAATAGTGAGTAGTGAATTAGATTTATCCTGTTTTTTATAAATAGAATTTGTAATTGGTGATTCTCTGGATGTACATTACGTGAGGTCTCTTTAAATGCAATGTTGGTGTAATTAGACAGTGGTTATATTCTTGCCCTGTTGTAGATGGCTGTGCATGAGGATGCCGGATGTGATTGCTTTGACTATACCGTATTTGACTGTATTAGATGGTGCTGTAAATTATAAATTGTTGACTGATTGTCGGTAAGCTAATTTTAATTATTTATTGAATATGTATTGCATAATTATAGAAACACATCATGCTGGGCAGTGGAAGCAGTGTGCGGGGCTGGGAAGCAGCCTGCGCCATTCGCCTCCCCACAGGCGAATGGCGTGGGTGGCCTCGCAGCCCCCCATGCTGCCTTTCGCCTGCCCCGCAGGACAGGGGGTGGCCGGCTGACCCCTCTCCTGCAGGGCAGGTGAATGGCGTGGGTGGCTGCACTGCCCTTTGCCTGCCCTGCAGGACAGGGGGTGCGCAGCAAGCCAGCCACCCCCTGTCCTGCAGGGCAGGCAAAAGGCAGAGTGGAGGGCTGCAAGGCTGCCCACGTGCTCCGGCAGCTGGCAGCTGCTCCCGGTGCCCCCTCCCTGGCGGCACCAGGGCCAGACTACCCCCCCTGCCCCCTCTCAATTCGACCCTGATTAGACCTATCTAGAGGTTTATTGGCTATACTAATTGTCATGGGCTCTCTGAGATTTCAGGCAGAGGTCATTCAAACTCTACCCATGACAACCTTTAGCTGTAAATGCTGGGGACTGAGGGCCAAGCTACAAGTGACAAATGACACTTGAATGGCAAGTGGATCGAGTGGAGAGCAAGTGGAGGGCAAGTGAACAGGGAGGAATACACTTGCCATTCAAGTGTCATTCGTCACTCGTAGTTTCGCCCTGAGACATGCAAAGCTTTCTCTGTACCACTGAACTATGGCCCTCAGGTTAAGTGATTGGTTCTACATAATAAGTGAATATTGGTTTTTAAAAATCACATGAAAATGTGTACTAGCTATGCATATCAGGGCCAAGCTACACATGACGAATGACACTTGAACAGCAAGTGTATTTCTCCCTGTTCACTTGCCCTCCACTCAATCCACTTGCCGTTCAAGTGTCATTCGTCATGTGTAGCTTGGCCCTCAGAAGTAAAAATCTCTTTGTTTACAAAGGGAAAATCTCTTATATGAGTTAATTATATTTGTACAGTTATTATGTCATATGCAGTTAATACTTGCCTCTTTCCCTCCTGTGATGCAGACTGGTAAGCTGCAGTACTGCAGCCCAAGCTCTGCTCTTTTATGAGTTAATTATATTGGTACAGTTATTATGCCATATACAGTTAAGATGTGCCTCTTTCCATCCCGTGGCACAGAGTGGTAAGCTGCAGTACTGCAGTCCAAGCTCTGCTCATGACCTGAGTTCGATCCTGGCGGAAGCTGGGTTCAAACAGCCAGCTCAAGGTTGACTCAGCCTTCCATCCTTCCGAGGTCAGTAAAATGAGGACCCAGCTTCCTGGGGGTAAAGTGTAGATGACTGGGGAAGGCAATGGCAAACCACCCTGTAAAAAGTCTGCCAAGAAAACATCATGATGCGATGTCCCCCAAAGGGTCAGTAATGACTCGGTGCTTGCACAGGGGACTACCTTTACTTTTACCTTTATATCCCTGAGCAGAAGTTTAGATGTTGATGAGAATTTCATGCCCTGCCAATTGAAACCCACTTGGAGTCCCTTACAAAAATTACAAGTGTATTTCAGTAGAAAAACTTGCTAAAGCCTTTCAAGTCTCCTTTACTGGAAGCAAAGCAAGAGTAAGGAGAAAATACACAGAGCTCTAAGCGTGGTGGGCATAAGCTTTGAACATTAACAATTGCATGGCCATGGCTTCAATACCAAATACTGCAAAAAGCATTGTAAGTCACTTATGCAAAAGCCCTTGGATGAAAGATCACAGTATTGTATTCCAAATTGTTACACCTGAGTATTTAAGTAATAATTATAATAATGTAGATAGATTTGCAAGCTCATTACTTGTTCAGTGGCCAGAGTATAATGTACTTTTTAAAAGACTTTTTGCTTTAGTGAAGCTTTGTGAAAATTTCATTTCTTGAAACTATGATTTCTTCCTGCATCTAAGTGTACTCTGTGGTGGTATGTGCGGAAGGTAATTAAGAAGCAGTTAAAATTCTGCTGATTTGTACTTCCTTCTAATATGCTTTAAGCAAAATATAGCATTATAGATGCATGAGTAATCCTTTACTTGATAACAGCAATCAAAAGTAGGGGTTTGTAATTATGCTAATAATACCTGCCATTATATTTCACAATCCTGAGTAAGGGATACTGAACATTTCCATCCCTTAGATGAAAACTTATGGAACTTAGCAATTAGTTTAGGGACAATGTATGTGTTCATTGCTAAGTGTTACAGAAAGCAAAAAAAACCACCGCTGCTCCTGTAGTATTTTCAAAGGATCAAACCTTGAAAAAGATATTTTTGAAGCAAAGGTTGATGTTCTATGTTAGAAACAGAAGACTTTCTTTTTTTAAATGCTCTTTTTTCTTTTGTTTTGTTTTATTTTACTTTTATTGATTTTTTTTTGTTAACCTAGCTGACACATTTATTTCTAACAAAATTCACTGAGATTTTCCCTATCTCCAGGTGGGGCTCAGAGATCTCCTAGACCACAGAGATCAGAGAAAATAGCTGCTTTGGAGGGTGGATACCTATTTGTCTGAAGAAGAGAGCTCAGACTCTGGAAAGCATACACTTAGAGACCACTCTTGCTGGTCTCTAAGGTGCCACTGGATTAAAATCCTGCTATTCTACTGCAGATCAACAAGGCTACCCACCTAAAACATATAGGGCCTCTTTTCATAGGTACTTATAAAATATGCCCCTTCACTTGAGAAATGATGCATCAAAGTGTAAAAGATACACAAGTCTAAGGTTCAGGCTGGTCATTGTGTTTTTTGTTCTAAAAAGCTGTATACTCAGCTAAGAAGTTTAAATGAGGGGCTTTCCATCTCCAAGCCTCCTTGGTGTTTTGAAAACAGGTCATCAGGCTTCCTAAGGAGTGCTGTTTGTGGGGAAAAGTCAAAAGCTCCTCTGCACTTATAGCTAGCAGCGCTGTTCTCTACCAGACTGGAGCATCCATATTGCTTACTCTGTGGGGTAAACATTACTCCGAAAAATCTGACATTTCTCACCATTTTAACCTTGCAGAGTCAGTGTTTTAGCCCTCTGACATTCTGTTTTTAAAAATGTATAAATTATTTTTAAAAACAATCTGTTCAGGTATTCTCCTGACTGCAAATGCAGTGACATTCTCTCTCCCCCACGCCTTTCTTGCTTAATGGAGCAATTAAGCTAAAAGATTCAAGTTCCTATTGGTCCTAATTCATCTTTATAACTCCCAGTGTTCTATTTATTTCACACTTTGGGTTCAGCTCCATGGAGAGTGTATTTATAAATTTGGCTGACATGTGGATAATGTTTTTGACCTTTGATAATAGGAGATGGTTTTGATTTTATGACACAACTACAACCTTTTATGCAGCCATCAGGATGTTCTTCTTTTGGAACATCTCAGACTCCCCTTCCCATGTCTGTTAGTAAAAAGAAAATGGTAAATGAGAGAGGTTATTTGTTCACAAGGCAAACTGCCTGTGTTTGTTAATCCACAGATCACAAATAATATAAACTCAGGGGGAAAGGAGTTAACTCAAATTCTTTCCATAGAGGAAGAGTTTCAAGAGTAGGCACAAAGTTAGAAAATGAAAAGGTCAAAGTGGGACAAGATGAAGTGAAATTATCAAAGCCTATCTATATATACATTTAAGGATATAGGAAAAACTGGTGTCTCCATGGAACAAGATAGGTTTTTGAATATGCAGATTGCAGAATGGTGAAGGAAGCCAGACAATTTGGATGAATGTAAAAAGGTTAATGGCCCTGACCTGCATGGTCCTGCCTAGCCCTATCTTGTCTGATCTCAGAAGCAAAACAGGGTTGACCCTGGTTAGTACTTGGATTGGAGACCACCTAGGAAATCCAGGGTTGCTACACAGAGACAAGCAATGGCAACCACCTCTGTTTGTCACTTGCTTTGAAATCCCTAAGTAAATCAACTGTGACTTGTGGCAACCTTACACACACAAAAAGGTAAGAGTATTGAGGGGCAAAAAGAAAAGTTTTAAATCATGTCACTAATCTAGGAGTGAGTTGACTCTGAAACAACATCTCATATGTAGTAGAATAGTAATAAGTCATTGTGACATCATTTAAATGGGATTTTTGTGGTGGTATGATGGTGGTAGAGAGTGCCCTCAAGTCAGAGTTGACTTATGGTGACCCCTGGTAGGGTTTTCATGGCAAGAGACTAACAGAGGTGGTTTGTCATAGCCTGCCTCTGCAGCCCTGGTCTTTATTGGTCTCCTATTCAATTACTAACCAAGGCTGACTCTGCTTAGCTTCTGAGATCTGATGAGATCAGGCTCACCTGGCATGATGAGAATTTTTAAAATGGCTGGCCATGGAGCAACCATGATGTTTCAGCTGCTTGTAAGTATTTTCCCTAGGATGCAATAGATTCTGCAGTCAGAAGAGGAATGAGAACTGTGCATGGAGGGTAGATCTGCATATTTAAACTTTTCAGCAAGCCAGAAATTGTCAGGGAGTTATTGGTTCCCACACACATATACATCTCTAGGTGGCTCATTGTTTGATTCTTAGTACTTTTGGCTATGTCAGTTACAGCTAGTGAAACGTTCTATTTTGATGGGCTAGATGTTTCATTAAAAATGGCAGCTCAATCCCTTAGCAAACCTTTGGCAGAATGCTGGAGGTTGATTCACGTGAATACTTATGATGGGAATATGTCACTACAATAGAACTTTACTTCATGGGTTTTGCTTGTTGATGCAGTATATTAAAGGAACGGTTATTTGTGTGCCTGCATTCCCTGTGCCTATATCATATCACATGAAAGTTCCATTGAAAAGATTGAGGCACGATGAGGTTAAAAAAATGGGGTACACTGCAAATGTTACAAACAAGTACTGAAATAGTCAATGGAGCACAGAAGTCTTACTGCCCTTTTCCAGTCTTTTTAATACTCATCAGCCATGAAAATAAAGACACAGCTATTCAGAGTTTAAGTGTAATTTAAATAAATTATCACCTCTCTGTTTCATATTTGTGGTGTATACTAAATTGTTTTTTAAAAGTCAGCTATTTTAGAACGTAACTTATTGTGCTTGGGGCTTATTATTGCTCCAATGGTAGGCTTTGATTCAGAGCTAATTACAGTAATTAAGACATTGCCTACATCATGATAGTGGTGCAGATTGTGGTGCTTATTCCTGACATTGTTCAGGATATATGGCCTCCGAGGATATTTCTATCAAATGCACTTTCAATCACTTTTTGAGCTGTGAACTTTGGGAATTTCATTTACAACTTCACTCCTGCAGAGCTGCATATGGCCTAGCAACATATCCACACCTAAGGAATGGGACATGGGAATAATTAAGGTAATTTGTTAACATCTGGTCCTCAGAGAGCCTTCATGAAAAGAAAGGAGACGGTGGAGAGGTGAGATAAATGACAGGACTGCTCCTCCCATCTCAGCTGTCCAGAGAGCATCTCACATTAGATCTTGTAAACATGACATGATAGGAGCAATACTCCAAAACAAATACTAATAAAAAGTTCTTTCTTCTTTGAAAAGTGCTTATCCCCACCACCACCAATGCTGTTGTGTAGTTTAAAGTCTGACTTTAGAAGCTGAGCAATGCCAATGCTATAGTGAATACTAATTAATAGGAACAATTAGAAGGATTTCCTGTTCCATGTCTGATCCTAGAGAGGGATTTTTGATCTTAAATCTTCTGATGCAGTAAGGGATGAGGGAACCATGTCGATCTCTGGTCCTGTCACCCACTGTTCCTTTACTTGCTGTGACAAACAAGTGTGCAGATGTGCCAGACAGCAGGTAAGAGAGGGGTGATGACAGCTAGAAGAGCAAGCAGGCAGCTGTAGCCATGGCTGCTTCGTCTCTCTCTAATGGAATATTTGCATGTCATCTAGGACATTTAAATGTAATTGTCTGACACCCAGGATAAGGTCATAACCCTTTATCAAAGCAAGTTACCTTGACCACTGATATTGTCAGCTCACTCTGCTTACAGGGTATGAAAGATGTGCCACTTGGTGACCATGTAATCTCATTGCCCAATGTCAGAGGATATGACTTTGCTTGCTAGTTCCCTTTCAGGCCAGAGAATATTTCAGTCTACCCTTCTTGCACTCTCAGCTGCACTTCAGTCTGCTCTGCTGCTGCTGCCAGCAAAAGAACAACAACAACAAAGTAGCTTTGATAGCTACCATTGTGCTGCTTGTTCTTATCTTTCCCCCCGTTTCTCAAAACTTTATCCCATCTTTTCCCTCCCATCCTCCAATGAACTGATCTGGCTCATCAAAATGAAATGTTTTGGAGGGGTCATCCCTGCTGCCCAGGTCATGGCCATATTCCAAAGATTGCCCAGAGCACTGGCAGGACAACCCACCATATCACCTCGAAACTCCTCTAGACCCACCTGAAGGCTGTATGTATTGATTATGCTTTGAGAGTGCACCAACCAAGCAGGGGTCTCACCCCTACAGAAGTTCAAAGTAATTGATAGCTTAAACTTTGCCATGTTGTTTTATTATACTCTCTCACTTCTGTGCTGAAGGAAATGATCAATTTCCCCTCAATATTTTATCAATCTTAAAACTCTTTTTATTCTTTGTGGTCCTCATTTCATTTATCACAGTCTTAAGTTTGATAATTTCCTTTCCACTTCTGGATGTAATATTATCTTTACAATGACCACATTCAGCTTTCTGTTCCTGCTTCTCACATCCTGTTCTTGTTACTATTTTCAACTGTCTTTAAATAATTGCTGTTTGAGTTTATTTCCTCATAAATCTTTATTTTTACCTTCTATGTCTTTTTCAGTATTGTACAGAGTTCATCTTTTATGTTCCCAGAAAGTTACACTTAGGTGTTGCCTCTGAGTCATCTTTTTTCATACTACCATTATAGCTCAGGCATAAGAACTCTTTCTCTATAATATTTCTATAATAATCATTATCTATTTATTATACTGAAACCCTTATTCAGATTCTCATTGTTCTCTGTTGATTGTTTCCATCATTTGGATCCCATCAAAGATTTCCATTCATGGAAGAATTTCTGTTAGGTGAATGTGTCTTCTCTTTGTTCTCTTCCTGCTGCAGCCTTGAATGTCCTCACCCAAAGCACTGGTTTTAGGAGACCCCCAGGAAAAGCAAGAGGTGGGAGGGGCAAATTGCCATTGGAGTGGAGAACTAATGAAAACCACTTCTTGTGGTATTCAAACCACTGTTTTGTTACTGGTCATATCCCTACAATGGATTTTTCAGCACTTCTTCCTGCACCCCCACCCCAAAAAACCCACACTCCCATCACTTTCTTCATGCTTTCTTCTTGTTACAACTTTGGGTGTTGAATTCAAAGAATGCTGAGAAGGAGGATTCCATCTACAAATGGTCACGCAAGACTCCACATACTGCTACAACAAGTAGGCTTGGTAGCAATTCTTATGCTTCTGCTTATTCAAGAGATTGTACTTCTTGTCCAAGAGGAAAGGAAATTTAGGCATTTTTATAAATAAATAATGGTTTGTGTTGGATGCAAGACAAAAGAGCAGTAGAAGGGTTTTTGAATGACCGAGCTGGATGAGAAATGTTGAGGTTTGTGGCTAGAACCAACATTTAAAATCTTGGTATAATGGACTAATGTTATTTTCAGACCAGCTCTGCCTGCTGATTTCTGTTCTGTCCCAGGCCAGTTCCATTTCCCCCCGTGCATTGTTGTTTTACTGAATTCTAATATTGTATGTAAGGCCTTGTCTTTTTTGCATCATCTCTAGTATAGTGATAGATGCTATATAAGTCACAGGTAATGATGATGATACCAATCTCTCTGTTTCCTTCACACCTGTTTTAGCTGAATAGTACATAAACACCAGTGTTCTATTGTGACAAGATAACTGACTCCGTAAAGGCAGTCTGGACTACTGTAATAAAATGCAGAAAAAAAACAGTGGTACAGAATTGATCCTATGAATAATAAATAACAATTTACACAAACAATTTGGCATGAAAATAATTTAGAAAATATAATTTTCTTGGCTTTTTAATTTTGTACCAATCAATGAAATGGTAACCCTCCCCTCAATAGAAAACAAATGTGGATATAAATGTAAATTATTCATGATGAATTAATGTCACATTCTAACAGTAATTGCCTAAACAGATGAAATTATTCTCAAGGGAGTTTGCTGTAGCTAATATGCAGGCTATGAGCCATGGAACAATCTATATTTTGCCAATATTAAGGTCAGTAAGCAACTAAAACTTGTTTGTATTTTAGCAGATAAAGGAAGATGGAAAGCTGATGCCCTGGTGCCTATATTCCTTGTGTGCGTATGAGGCAGGAGAATCACTTACAATGGCATGTTTTATAGTTATGTTTGTATTTTGACAGCAATAAGGTCATATTGCAATATATTAATCAAACAACATCTTGTTTATAAAGCTTTTATAACCCCCCCCCTTGTTCCACAAACATCAATGATTATAAGAATACATCAGGACAAGAGAGAGGAAAATGAAGGCCATTGGGAAGGACTGTAGTTCTGTGTTAGAACACCTGATTTGTATTCAGGAGGCCCCAAATTGGAGTCCTGGCATCTCCCATTGAAGTGATCAGGTAGTGGAAGATGTGAAATCCCTATGCACCTGTCTATTGAGAAACCTATTTATCCCATGCACCTAAACATCCTGTGCTCCATGTCCAGCCGGTGAGTTTGTACGGTGACAGCCTCTGCACCATGCATGGTTTGGACAAGAGCATTGGCCCCAATGCCATAATGTCCCCATCTGGTGGGTGTATTGGTGTCTCTGACCCAACAGAATGTGTGTTTGTGTGTGCAAGGCCTCCATGCACGCCATCATGTCTTGCTGGAGGGTTTTCTTTGCAGACTGTTGCTGGGTCATTTGGTTATGCTGTGGCTGCCTTGGCAGAAAGTAGCCTCGGGGAGGCCTGGTGGGCGGGCACATGGGGGGTTCTGCCAGCCAGTGGCCAGACCCCCTGCCCTCGAGAGGGGAGGTGGCCCGCCTTCAGGTCCACCACATGGGGCCAAAGTGAATTGGAGAGGGAGGGTGGCTCCATTTGTATTGAATGGGAGTTTCCTGGGGGTGTCGAATTTGGGAATGTATAACTCTGAGATCCATACTGCAATCTTGACCAAACTTGGTTGATGGCTGGAGGAGAGCCTGCTGCACATTCCCTGTGAATATGGGCTCTCTAAGTGCTAAGGGGGCCACTCTGGTGCCGATGAACAATGAACACCAAACACGTTCGTTAACGGGACATTTTTGTTTCTGGCCAGCTGTTTGTGTTCATCGTCGGCAATAAACAACAAACAGCTTGTTCGTTTTTTTTTCCTGTTCATGCCCATGTCTAGTCAGAATAAGGCAGCTTTATGTGTGCTCAAGTCTAGAAACAACAGTCAGTGTTTGCTTTATAAGAAAATTTCCTCTCCTTCCACCTTCATGGACAATGTCCTACAGACATTCCCTCCTACCTACCCCTAATGTAGGGTAGCAATTTTCCTTGTAGAGTGGTAAACTCCCACCCCACCCTCCATTTCCCACCCTTGTTCTGATGAGTGGCAGGGGAAAAAATTGAGGGCCGGGACAGCATACCACAATGTCATTAGATCATTTCTGGCCACATAAACAGAACTGGCAGTACTCCATCATGGGATGCTCCAGGAATCACTCAAAAAGAACTGCTGTAGCATAGTGGTTAAGTGGTTGGGTTGTGAATGGTTCAGCTTCCACTACTGCCATGAGCTCTGCAGTTGGTCTTGGGTAAGCCACTTCTCTCAGCTGCAGCTTCGAGTTGTATTTGGGGATAGTAATAATAATACTGACTTTGTACGCTGCTTTGAGAGGACACTAATCTGTCCATAATAGCAGCATATAAGCACACTGTTATTATTGTTGTTGTTAAGTTTGTTATTGTTATTAAATTTCAAGTGAATCTTAGAACATTCAATGATATGGCATCACTTCCTGTTACATGGCTGGAAATGATGTTATGACATCCTGTAATGCCATTCTGGTGATTCTCTGTCCCCTGTGTTACCTGAACTGGTCTCCTTATGAGTAAGAGAATTTGTGGGGGAATTAGTAAGCAAGAAGAATGGCTATGTGAGAAGGGTAACAAGTGGGAAATTTCCACCAATTTCTACCACGTCCCCTCCTCAAGGTAGCAGACGAGGCTGGTGCTTAACATCAAACAACTTTTTATTAAAGAACAAAACTGCATGCACATACACTCAGAGTTACGGGGGTAAAATAATTACACACACACACACACACAGAGTCCTAGGAGGCTAGCCAGAAGTTGGAATAGTGTGTGTGTGGGGGGGGGAGTATATTTACCAATCAGAGAAACAGCATGGTCCATGGAGGAAGAGAGCTTCAAATGCCAGCATTCTCAGCCAGGAGAGAGGGAGAGACTTAGGGAAGCAACCCTAAGGGAGCAGCGCTTGGACTCAAGAAGCGGGCACAACTTAAACGGGGCCAGAACCTTACCTTTATAGGTAAAATGTGCCCTGAGGTGGGAGAGCCCACCTAGCAGTCAGAACAAAGACTCCAGTGCTCAGTTCCTGGGTTTAACAAAGGTTTTGATTGCATTGATGGGTAGCTGCCGGGGTGTGTGAATACAAATGTAAAACTAGTTCTAGCGCTGCACAAAGAGGACAGTTTGCTGATGAAGTCCACCGGAGCTAAGTTAAGTAAATTTAGGTGGAGACTACTTTCCCAGGAACAACTGTATATATTTATGAATGTCAGTTGATTAGCTTCTCAGTCATGGACAGGAGATCTCATCACAGGAGGAGGAAAACAAATGTGCTAAGTGGGGATGACTCTGCAAGACCTTTGTTGCACTGGATCCCTTCAGGGATGGAGGAATAGTAAATCCAATAACTTCTCAATCACTCCACATTCCTGTGCAGCATTCCATGCATGCCATGTACTCCCAGGCAGGACTTAGCAACTGTTAGAGGATCTCTAGTGGCAATACAGCAGCCATTTTAACTCCAGAGGCCTGAACATCTCTAATATCACAAGCAGCCATATCCAGAACTGCTTATTAAAATGGCGGAGGCCGGGATGACCACTTACACCTGAGTCTCCTGGGGGTTGCTAGCCAAGGGCAGCCAAGAACAACAGAGAGAAAAAGAAACAAGGCAAAGAAATGGAGGAGGAGACTTTGCCTCATTGTTGGAAATACAGAATTGGAAGCTTCAACTGCTGGCAATTAGTATCCATATGGTTCCAAATGGCATAAAATACATCAGGGTTGTCCAAGTTGTCAAAAGTCATTGTCTCGTTTACTGCATGGTGCAATGAGTCTGTCACCCAATTGATCAATGCCAGGAATATTAAAGAGAATCTGATGTGGAAACAAATACAAGTTTTGCTACTCCTTGGGAGCCAACTGGCTAATAAGCAGGCCCTACTCTTTGGGACCATATTCTAGAAGACAGTATGTGATGTTCATTGTTTGGGAAGTGTTTATCAAACCACATCTCCTCCCTCTATATTTTCATATGCCAGCTTATCCCCTTTGGATAACCTTCTTTTTGTAGTGCCCTCTCTCAAGATTGTCCAGGAACAGTCAAATCACAGACTTTCTCATGGCAGTTCCCAGTCCTCTGCCACCCTCCCGATCAGCGGTAGGGAACACAGGCTGTGGATGGGAAGTCTCCTGCTGGAGCAGGGGATCTGGCAACCCTAGTGAAGGACTTTGTTTTCCTTGAATGAGCCATTAAAACATTTTTACCTGATTAACTTCCTTGAATCCAAGTAGATAAGAGAAGATATTTTAAAATAACTATATATGGCATGTATAAAATTCCTAGGTGATCTCCTGTGCAGATGCTAACCAGATTCAAACTGGCTTATTTTTCAGCAAGGTAGATTATTCATGTGCTGTCTGACCTTTTCTAGCACTTTTAACTTAAATCTAGAAGCAAATCTTTTTTCATATATTCCTATGTAAGCTCTTGCAGTCAGCCTACAGTCAGAAGGTTTTTGAATTCAAAATGTTAAGTAGAATTGAAAGACAGGTAGATCTGTACTGTGGTCTTCTTCTGAGGGGGACAGAAGGCTGATAGGGAAAACACAGACCTCATTGAAGAGACAAAGAAAAAAAAAGTAACTTTGTTGGATAAGACTATATGAACAATTAAGAGAGTGATCCTACTCAAGTCTGCTCAGGAGGAATTACTCCCAGAAAAGTGTTTTCTTTGTCTCTTTAATTAAGTCTGTTTTTTTCCCTATCAGCCTTCTGATAGTGACATCATTGTGTCATCCCAAGAGCACACCTGTGCTTCACAGTGGGCTGATTTGAGCCCCAAATAGGCTGAATTGGGCCCGTTTGAAGCCCAAATTGGCCTGCTGCAAAGCACGCAAACACTTCTGCACCTGCACGATGGTGTCAGCCGGAAGTGGCATCACAGGAAACGATGTCATCACACAGATGTGGGAGTGTGCATGCATGAGGGACACAAAGAAGGTGACTTCTGTGTCCCTCCTGCTGGGAGGGTAAGAGGACCTGGCAACCCTATCTGCTGCACTTTCTTGCTCTCAGTACAGTAGTATGAACTTCTTCTTTCTCCAACCTCCTTATGCTTGAATGTGTGGCCTCTAGTTTTGGAACAACTCTGGTTTCCATTGCTCTTTAATTTCCCCTTTCTTGTTGTGTATTAATTCTGCAACTTTTTGTATCTTTCATTTGCTTCCTATTCATACTTATTCCATGGAAGAAACCTGTTCAATTTTCTCTAGAGCCTTTCTATGGCTTCATTTATCATTCTCTAACACTTAATTCTCTTTTCTGCAATTACTATGTTTTCTTCTATTTTCCCTGTCAACATATAATTCATTACTAGCAATCTATGTGGAGTAGCTCCTGCCTCTCCTTATCATTTGACAATCTGTCAGATTTTTGCAATCTTCTTTCCTGATGAAAAGGTAGTCAATCGGACTTTGTTCTGCCACTTGTGTAGATTACCAAATTCTACTCTTTCTTGTAAAACAAAGTGCTACTTGTAAACTGTTAATGTAGTATCTGGAATGGCCACTCCTACTTCAGAAAAATAGCTACAAATAAATCAAAGCAATAAAATGAAATCACCAAAAAATACTACCTCTAGCAAACAAGTCTTGTTCTGATTAAGAAACCTGGAATGCTATAAAATGTTTACAAATTATATGAAACTTTAAGAAGTTACAAGACATCACATCTTAGGAGAAAGCATGTTTGTATAAAAAACTGTATACAAGGCCTGAATCATATGAATAAATGGCCTCTTACAAAAAGCAGCCCTATGGATGCTGTTCAGTATGTGGATCTGGCATTTTCAACCCACTGCCCTAAACTGCCCCAAATGAGAGGTGGAGTGGAGTAATGGTTCAAGCACTGGTTTCAGACTGAGGAGAAGTGGACTCCAGTCCCACTCAGCTGAGAAGCATTTTAGATAGCCTTGTACCAGTCTCGCTCTCTCTCTCTCAGCCTAACCTGCCTCACAATGTTATTATGAGTATAATATAGGCTAGCCTTGTAGAGCATTAACTTTGAGCCTCTTGAAGAAAGGGCAGGATAAATATATGTGGATGGATAGAGAAAAGCAACTGCATTTCGTGTGCATGACTCAGTCCTAGAGCTGTGAAATGCCTTTTGATCTTATTTCCATATGCACAATGCATTTAAAATTTAGAGTAATCCAGTCAGGCTTAAAGAACAAAATGCATCAAGTTTGTTATATCATCATTAGCAAAGCCTATGGAACTGGATTAAAACATTGTTTCCCCTTCTAATACCAATTTCCGATATTTCCTGCTTTTCTAATAGCATTGGTTTAAAATGTGCCTATGTATAGATCCAACCCTATGTATAGGGGTGGATCCTGCCTAAAATGTCTGTATGCTCTGGGGTGTGGTGATTTTTGCTGATTCTCTCATCCCTTATCAGACCTCTGCATCCCACCAAGGTATTCCAGAATTGCCCACCCCATCCTCCAGGAGCAACTTTTCAAGGGGCATTTCAGGCTGGGGGTGGGCGGGCTTCTACAGGCAGAATTTCTTCCACCTGCAGAAATTACCCTTTCTACTCTGACTTGCTACATCAAACTGGACCCCCCCCCTCTGGACCCCCCCCCCCAAAGAAAATCAAGGATGAGGCTTCCCTGGCAATATGGAAATATTTTTCTTGGGGTGATGGTTTCATAATTATCCCAATTTCTGAGGCCTATCAAGTCGGAGAGCATCATATACTAAAAGTAGGGTCTCATTTCCCACAGTTGTTTTATGCAGATATTAAACCTGTGGGATCTGAACTGTAAGAGGGATTTTTTTTTTTCATATTACATTTTTTTTTCTGTTTACATTTCCCATCGTCCATCTTCTGCTTTTTTACTCTCCAACCTACATTTCTTAGTATTATACACAAGGTCTCTCATATTATTTTTCATTAAACTCCATTGAAAAGTGAGACATTTGTCAAGCTGGAATACTGGCCTGGCGCAGGTGTGTTGTTGGGAATGAGGCTGAAGGCTGAATGCTGCAACTGGAGAATTGGTATTATTATAAATCTCATTACCATGAACGCAAAAGAAGCAATCTTCTTCCCTTTTTAAGTTAAAAAGGAAAATTGAGATATAGAAAACCATAAACTTGTAAAAGTGGTGGAGAAGAGAGGAACCTTTGAGCAGATGATTAAAACAATTTTAACTCTTTTGTGTTCAGAAATATGAAGTTTTGTAGTCTGTTCTTAGCAACTAAATAGACATCCTGAACAGTGTCAAATCAGGTTAAAGTGTTCTGTGGTACCTCAGCGATCACAAAGTTCTTCAGTATAGCTAGATCATTGGTGTTCACCTGTGCAGTTGTTCTGTTGGTGTACACCTGTTGTTCCTAACTGATAAAAAGAGCAAATGAACTGTTTCCAGCAGCTTCCATCTCTGTGCCTCTGTTGACCACTCCACACTAGAGATGGGCACAAACTGCGAGATGAACTAAAGTTCATCACGAACTGGGTCGGATTGTGCTTCATGAACCAGCAGTTTGTGGAAGCCTGTTTTCCACAAACTTCTATGAACTGGTCTGCCAGTTCCTTTGGTTTGTGTAAAAGCCCAATACCCCTTTCCGTGCCACTGCAAAGTGGCATGGAAAGGGGCATTTAAATCCTTGATCAGCTGCTTGTCAGGGATCTCCCCCAAAAGCAGCTGATCCAAGCTGGTGGGGTGAAATGCCCCTTACCGTGCCACTGTGAAACAACACAGAAAGGGGCATTTAATCCCCCCCCCGTCAGCTGCTTGTCAGGGATCTCCCTGACAAGCAGCTGATCCAAGCTCGTGAGAGGAATGCACATTTCCCTGTGGCTGTGAAGCAGCACAGAAAGGGGCATTTAACCCTCCCCCCCCCAATCAGCTGCTTGTCGTGGATCTCCCCGACAAGTGGCTGATCCAAGCTGGTGGGGGTGGTGAAATGTCCCTTTTCATGCCAGTTCGCAGCAGCATGGAAAAGGATATTTAAACCCCAAGAACCACGAACCACGAACAGGTTCACGAACTGGGCCAAGTTCGTGAAAGTTTGTGGTTTGTGAAATGGGATGAACCATGAACCACGGGTTGTTGTTTTTTTTCCTGGTTCATGCCTACCTCTACTCCAAACAGAAAAAGGAAGGATGCCCTGTTCAGCACTGGGCTGTTGTGACTGCATGTCAGATTGTTGACAAGAGTGTGAGTCACCTTTTAGTGGGAAGGAAAAGCAATTCTCCCTTCCATATCCTGAACAGATTGTTGAGGATATCAATCTGTCCTACTGTTATGTGTCCATTTAATTAGATCAGTGCCACCATTTGTAGTATCAGAGAGTTTGTAGATGATAGATATTTGTTATGCTCCAGAGTAGTTTCTGGAATAAGAGTGAGTGTGTCTTTGTGTATTTATTTATTTATTTTATTCGATTTATATTCCGCCCTCCCTGCATCAGCAGGCTCAGGGCGGATTACAATTAATACACTAATATAAAATACAAATACCTTTAAACCAATAAAACTCCTTAAATATTTAAAAACACACAACAAACAATACAGCAGCAGATTTTAAAAAGATATATAGCAGCAGATTTCTCCAGGAACCACCACCCAACCACCTCTAGAAATATATGGCAAAGGCTAGGTGGTAGATACCCTTTGTAGGGGCACAGTTACCTCTAGGTGGCCAGCAGGGAGGCCCAAGGCATCAACCGTATGCCTGGCGGAACAGCTCTGTCTTACAGGCCGGGTGGAAGGATAGCAAATCCTTCCGGGCCCTGATCTCTTTAAACAGAGTGTTCCACCAAGTTGGAGCCAGGACCAAAAAGGCCCCGGCTCTGGTCAATGCTAAGCAGGCCTCCCGCGGGCCAGGGGCCAGTAACAGCTGTTTATTACTGGATCGACGTGTCCTCCGCGGCTCACTGTATCATTGAAATATAATTTTGCTTATTATCCAAAGTTATTGCTGTTGTTTTTAGCAGGAAAAAACCCAGGTTGGCCATTACCCTAACTCCACCCCCCCCCCATTAGCGGAACTGGTCTCCTTTCAATAAAATGATTTGTGTGGGAATTAGCTAGCCAGTTTCTACCAGGTCTCTTCCCAAAGTAGCAAATGAGGCTGGTTCTTAAGGTCCAACAATAACTTCTATTAAGAACAAAATGATGCACATACACTCGCAATTACGGGGTAAAAATACTCACACACACACACAGAGTCCTAGGAAGCTTAGTCAGAAATTGGGAATAGAGGAAGAGGGAGCAAATATATCTACCTATCCTGAAGAGAGGTTCCATCCATGGGAGAAGAGAATAGCGTCGAACGGCCAGCGTCCTTGGCCAAGAGAGCAAGAGGCTTGGGTAAACCTCAAGGGAATAGCGCTTGTGGATCCAGAAGCATGTACAATTTGAATCAGGCCAGGGATCTACCTTTATAGGTAAAATGTGCCCTGAGGTGGAAGAGCCCCCCTAGCTGTTAGGACAAAGACTCCAAAGGTCAGTTCCTGGGCTGGACAAAAGGCTTGAGTACCTTGATTGGCAGCTGTCGGGGTGTGTGAAAGCAAATACAAAACATGTTCTAGCACTGTACAAAAGGGATAGTTTGTTAGTGAATTCCACCGGAGCTGAGTTGATGGATTTTAGGTGGGGACTGTACTTTCCCAGGAACAACTTATATACTTATGAATGTCATTTGATTAGCTCCGCAATCAAGGACAGATCTCATCACAGAAGAAGGAAAAGGAATGTGTTAAGTGGAGATGACTCTGCGAGACCTTTGTTGCACTGGTTACATTTGGGGCTGGAAGGATAGTAAATCCAATTGTCTCTCAATCACTCCGCATTACTGTGCAGCAGTCCATGCATGCCAGGTTCTCCTTGGTGGGACTCAGCAGCTGTTAGAGGTTCTCTAGTGGCAATACCACAGCCATTTTAACTCCAGAGGCCTGAACATCTTTAATATCACAAGCAGCCATATCCAGTACTGCTTATTAAAATGGCGGAGGCCGGGCCGACCGCTTACACTCCCATGATGGCACTGACCAGGAGAAGCATAATTGGTGCCCCATCTTTATACTGTGGCAGTCTGGGCCCAATGCAACTGGTGAGAAGGAGCATGGTAATGTGGCAGCCTCTGCATCACAGTTATGACACAGCATTACTTTAAACAGCTATATGGTGATTAAATCCTCTTTCACTGACTTAAAGCAACATTTTAACCACTCAATTGTCATGCTGCATGATGAATGAATGTTCCCTTTTGGCATTCAGTCTTTGCAGGGCACAGCGATCAGTCTCTATGAGGGATATTAAGTCTTGTTTCTTTGCTCGTTTGAGGTTCAAAGTGAACCTATATTTTCCAGCCAATAAACAGTCAAAGTATTAATTCAAATTTTTTGTATAAATAATTTGACCTTTTGAGATCTGATTGAAAAAAACATTAAACAGACAGAACACTTGCATATTCCATAGAAATCTACTGTGTATAAACGCACCTCTCATTCCTTTTTCACCTAAGTAGAATTTAAGAAAGATAGTTTACATTTCAAAGCTTCTTACTCAGTTTTGCTAAAAACAGGTAAAGCAGATTTCACTGAATTCCAGTGTAGTGATTAAGAGTGCAGGACTCTAATCTGGAGAACTGGGTTTGATTCCCCACTCCTCCACTTGTAGCCAGCTGAGTGACCTTGGGTCAGTCACAGCTTCTAGGAGCTCTCTCAGCCCCACACCCCTCACAGGGTGATTGTTGTTGTGGGGATAAGGAAAACATACTTTGTAAACCACTCTAAGTGGGTGTTAAGTTATCCTGAAGGGCAGTATATAAATTGAATATTATTATATTATTATATGAGAAATTCAGAGGTTACAGGGTATGGCCAGTATGTATAGGTCAACACAGGACTTGTGATCTGTGCTCTCTAAAAGCCTAATGTAAAACACCTGTGACCATCCCCCAAAACAATTGTTGCAGACTCTGTTCCATTTGTTCTCAAGTTTATTCTGGGCATAATTCATTCTGTAGTTATCCTTCCAGGCTGAAAAATGTCAGTTAGCTACAATAGTGGCTGGGCTGGGGGGGAGTGTGTTTGCAATTTAGATCTACACAAGAACCTAAACATAAACTCTCAGGCCTCCTGTGTCAAACCATCCTTAAAGTTAAAATCCACAGTAATGGTGCCTTCTTTCTTTCTAGCTGGCTCTTCAACCTTCCACCAGTGTGTATGGAGAGGTGGAGGACAGTGGAGGATGCAAAGACATAAGGTGTGGTGGAAGGAGGGAGTGTTGCCCTTTTCCAGGTCCATTTTGGCATCCTGATTACACATTACGAAAAACATAAGTTCCACCTTATCTTTATAAGATAAGACTGCTCCACCTTGATTCCTGTATGTTGTCGCCCTGTTTACAATTCCTAGCATCTGACTGCTCTGGCTATGGGTTTCCCTGCAACTCCAGTGTTAGCAAGTTGTAGGTTAACATCTACATTAACTTTAAACTGAAAAAGTTATGCCTTCAATATAAAGCACACATTCATAAAATGAAGTAATTTATCAATACAGCATTGGAATCAGAACTCACAGGTATAACGTTACAGTTGCATATCAAAGTCCTTTAAAAAATAAAACAGTTTCCACAGGTACTTACAAGAATGTTATATTTCCTTGTGTTGTGGGATGAGGGGGGATTATATAACAAGTTTTTGAACTTGTTTCTCCTTCTTATATAATAGACAGAGCTATCTTTTGTGAAAGGTGTTGTGGTGATGTTACGGTGAAAATCTGATATGAATCTGGTTTGTTAGGTTCATAAACTATCACATCATGGCCACGATAAGCATTTGTCCAAATTTGGGAACCATTGAAAAACTGTAAAAGCACATTCTGCCATCAAAACTTCTTAACATGACATCTTGAATACCAGTACCTGGGAAAAGAGAAAATATTTTCATCAAATCCAACTATGTTGTTTACTCTTCTACCCTGGACTAAAAACAGTGACTCAGAAATCACAGTAATCTGTACCTAATAGCCAATGCCACCAGGTGGCAGACTAAGACTAATAAAATAATTCTAGCTTTCCATACAGCAATTCCTTGATTCCAGAACAGCACGATTTTGCCATTTGGGGGATTAAAATTGGAAATTACAAGCCAGGCTCTTCAAGTCTAGTTGAAGAAGGACAGCAGGGCCACAGCAGAAACCTATTTTAGGACTCCCCTCTCCCACCCTGTTTCATCAATGCAAACTTTTTGCATGCATTCTCATTTACATTAATTGAATCACAGCACAAAGAAGAATCCTGATGTGATTGTGCAATCACCTCAAGAACTGTTTCAGCCTGTTATTTAATCTAAACATATTACCACTGGTTAGTAATGTATAGAGACAAAAAGAGCACATGCTAAAAACTCTAGCAAACTGTGCATGTGCCAATTTCAAAATCCAATTTAGAACTTTTCCAAGTTAAATTTGAAAACAGAAGGATTAAATTCAGAACAGAAAAAAACAATTCAATTATGATGTAACAGAAAGGTATGAGGAATCTCTAATATATAAAAGGCAAGCCGTATTGCTGATGGCTCACCTTTTATCCTGGCACAGGCGCACTGAGGGGCCTGTGGGTGCATCTGCACCAAGCCTCTGAGGGGCTTCAGAGGCAGCAGGGAGACCAGGCACAGTGGCACAGCCCTCATGAGGTCCCGCAGCAGCCTCGGAGACAACAGGAAGGCCTGGCATGGCAACGCAGATCTCAAAAGGCTCCACAGCAGCTGCAGAGACGGTAGAGAGGCCCAGACTGGCAGTGCAACCCTCAGCAGCCCCCACAACGGGGGTGACAGCAGGGCCTGGCCAAGAGGCACGGCCTGGGAGACCACTTGCTGTCGGGAGAGACCCCCAAAAATCCATTTTCTAGAGCCCATTGTATTTGTTCACACAATGGGCTGGTTGCTAGTTTTCTCATATTTGACAAAGATTCAGAGTAACCCCAGTATGTTATATTTCTAAGGAATCTGGTACCCAGGCTATGACTGAAAATGCTAATAGGATTGTCCTAGATGCCAGGAGTTCTGAGGAGTTCAGTCTTTGCTTGTAATTAGCCTGGACCTGACCTTCTAAATGAGGTGGCAGTTCTGTGGGCATGGGAGCCAGAAGCAGTGGTCCTGTGGGAGGGGCCAGGCCTGAGAACAATCACCAGGCAACTTGTTATCACCAGATGGCTGACATGACTGTATGTCATGTACGCCTGCCTGCAGTACATCCCATTTGTATGTTATATGCCACTTATTAATCCTCTGACACTATGAAGAGTTCTGATTACCTTGGGAAATTAAGTGTGTTATCTCTCCTTTGAAGAAGCAGAATACTTTCTCTTTTGAAACTATTGGCCTTGAGACTGGCTACACCTAACACAAATGAGGCTTCTCCTGGGAACAGGGATGATTTCATGCTTACTCTGTAGATGTAGTCTAAACTGTGATATTTTTTGTCTCTGGCATTCACTCCAGAATTTCAACAGACTTCTAACCTGGGGGTGGGACATTACACTATATCTAACCATGCTTTTCCTTAACACGTCACTTCTGTCAATTTTTCCACTGTCTGAGCACCTTGAACCCGATAGATCTCTAATAAAAGTTACTTCAACCAATTCACCTGTGTGACTGCTGTGGAGAACTTGGGGATTTACTTGCCAAGGACTGACATTTTGGAAGAAATCCCTCTCAGATCTCTGGACCTGAACACTGAAGGTGGACTACCGGCATCATGCCTCAGGAGACAGACCAGGGAAAGTTGGAGAAACCAGAGGAACTACCCAAAGACTCCACAGAACCGTGGAGGAGTGTGGGCTTGGTGCAACTGATGTCCCACTGAAAGAAGGACTACTAATTGATTTGGAATTAGAGCCAGACATGGGGAAGGAGGTTGGAATGGAGCCCCTTCCCCAACTCAGCACTACTAGACTACTGTTGGGAGCGATCCCAAAATCCTACAAGGAAAACATGCAACGAAGGGGCCAACAGTTTGGGCGGAGCACCTGCGAACTGGATGAGCAGCTATCCCTCCCAGCAGGGTGGTTCGGCACCATTCTGGATGGAGACGACTACGAGGAGACAGAACCAAAAAACCAGCGAGACGAGGGAAAAGACCAGGAGTGGAATGCCACCCCACCCCCCAAAATTACAATTACTGGGAGATAAAGAGAAGGAACTGGCCGTACAGATAAGGGAACAGTGGAAGAACATCTGTTGGAAAAGCTTGTTCCTGGGGAGAGAGTCACCTGGAGAAAGCAATATCCCGGAGGCTAATGACGAGGGCAGAAATGGCAGCTTCAAGATATGACTTATTAGCTCTAACTTGACTTACTCAGGGTTGGATGAGTACCCAGGTTAAGAGGGAAGATGGGCAAGTCATAGGGGGAGCTATTACAGCAGACCTTGACGCCACCTACGAGGGGCGAGAAAAGTGAGGCTGGTGATGTGGAGTGTGGGGTGAGCTGGACAATCTCAAAAGAGAAATGATCCAAGTGACAAGAGGCTTGGGAGAGATGCTGCATCGGTTACCCCAGACGGGCAGCCACGTAGGACCCGATCCTGACAATTACGGGGGGATGCCCCACCAGCCTGTGCAACCTACGGGTCCTGTTCAACCATGGAGAGACTGGGCAAGACCCCCCTCTCAGCCTCCACAGAACCTGATGCAGCCATTTCAGCCCTCCCCAAGAGCATAAGCTGCCCTGTGCGAGCTACCATGCCAGGAGTGGTGTAAAGTGGATGCACAGTTTGATGGGGACCCAGAGGAGCTGTGCTTCTTCATTGTGCAAGCCATGGAATTTTTCCAAGTGTGGGGCCACACCTTCCCAACTGAATATAGCTGTGTAAACCACCTAGGGTCCCGGCTGGGAGGGGTCACAGCCAAATGGCATGTTACTTTATATGAGGCCCAGGCCCCCAAACTAATGAACCTTGATGCATTCATGAGAGCATTGAGAGCCCAGTTCAAAGATCCCCTAGAGAAGGAGCGGGCTAGGACAAAGTTAAAGAGGATGCAGCAAGGCCAACAACCTGTGCATGAGTACACCACTGAATTCAGACAGCATGCAGCGAAGGTGCGTGACTGGACAGAAGGGATCAAAATTGAGTTCTTCTGGGCCGGGCTGAACCCCAATTTGGTAGCCAAGGCCCTAGTGCAAGATTATCCAAGAACCCTGCTAGGGTGGATCCAACTCACCTGCGAGGTGGAGAATCAAGACCAAGTAGTAAAATTGCTGAGGATACAGCACCAAGTGGGAGCCACAAAGTCTCATCCCGACATGACAGGAAAAGAGAAAAGGCTCACCCGAACCAGTGCCCAAGAGTCCGAGATGGCAAGTTGCTGGAGGAGAGGGCAGTGTCTATGATGTGCGGGTATAGGCCATTTCGCCTCTGAGTGCCCTGGAAACAAAGAAAGAGCAGCAAAGTGGAGCTATGCAGTAAGGAGACCTCCCCCACCAGCTCCCAAAACACCAAAAGAACCTGCCAAGAAAAGAAGCGAAGTGGCGACCAGCTTCAACACCGAGGGGGGCTCAGAGGAATCAAGTGAAGACCCATCGGAAGAGGAGGTGTGCCCTATACAGCCGGTGGGAAATGCCACCAACCTGCCGTAAAGAGGTCTCAGCGGCAGGTCCAAGAGGAACTAACACCTGAGGAGGTGAGACCAAAAGGGACCCTACTTTACGTACCAGTGACTTTAGTAAATCCTAAAAAGGGGACTCATATACGAGTGAGGGCATTGCTAGACTTGGGATGCACTTGGGATTTAATTACCCCACATTAGTCATGGGGCTGGGGTTGGAAGTGTGCAAATTGGACCACCCCATAGTATTTGAACAGATGGATGTGTCCCGGATGAAAGGGGTCCCCACTACTTATGCAATGGAACCGGTCCCCCTGGGGATGGGGAATCATTGGGAAATCAGGACTTTTGTGGTTAGCACAGCCACTAAATTCCCTTTAGTGTTGGGATCACGATGGCTCTGGGACCACGACCCGTATGTAAGGTGGAAGACAGGCGTGCTGCAGTTTAACATAGAAAATTGCCCTGACCATGTGTGGAAAGTGGAGTGGGGCGAGAAGGCACTCCTCCACTTAGAGGCGGTTCTACTTATGAAAGAGGAATTAAAGCAGATTCCACACACACACCCCAAATATCAGGAATTAAGTTAGGTGTTTGATGGAAAGGAAGCGGACAAGCTCCCTCCACAAAGGTCTATGGACTGTGCCATTGAACTGATCCTCGGGCAAAAGCTGCCAAAAGGGAAATTGTATTTCATGAACCAGGGGGAGAGGGAGGAACGGAGACAGTTCACTGACAAAAATCTGGTGCGAGGATTCATCAGACCCTCCAGCTCCCCCCATGCCACACCAGTGTTGTTTCGCCAGAAGAAAGATGGGGGATTAAGATTGTGCACTGACTATCGAGGCATTAACACAGTGTCAATGTCAAACTCTAACCCCCTCCCACTCATCAGAGACTTATTGAGCATAGTGGCTCAGGGGAAGATCTTTTCAAAATTGGACTTGAAAGATGCTTACTTCCGGGTACGAATAAGGGAGGGGGATGAATGGAAGACAGCGTTTAACACCCCTTTGGGTCAATTTGAGTACACTGTGATGCCTTTCGGATTACAAGGGGCCCCTGGGGTGTTTATGAATTTAATCAACGAAACCTTACATGAGTACCTGTACAAAGGTGTGGTCATTTATTTGGATAATGTTTTAATTTATTCAAAAGATTATGAGTCACATGTTAAGTTGGTCCAGCAGGTACTGAAAGCCCTGCATGATAACCACCTGCCCATAAAACTGTCCAAATATGAATTCTGCAAGGAAATGCTGGATTTTCTGGGCTATAGAGTGTCGGGGCAGGGATTAAAAATGGACTCTGAGAAAATATAAGCAGTAATGGGATGGGAACCCCCCACAACCAGGAGGCAGTTACAATCGTTCCTGGGCTTTGCCAATTTTTACAGACCTTTCATGAAGAACTTTGCCCAGATATTATTGCCCCTCACTGATCTGCTAAAAACCAAAGGAAAGGGGGCACAAGGAACAAAACTAAGTGCAAGATTAGCCTGGTCTCAAGAATGCCAAGAGGCATTTGAGCAATTAAAAGAACTGTTCACCTCAGAGCCAGTGCTACAGCACCCAGATGAAAACCATAAGTTCATTGTACAGGTGGATGTGAGTGACATTGCAATGGGAAGGGTCCTGTTGCAAGCCAACGATGAGGGGAAACTGCACCCTTGTGCATGTGTCCAAAAATTCTCTGAGATTGAATGCCACTGGGCGATCTCGGACAAAGAAGACAGCATGGTTAAGTTGGTGCTGTCTACTTGGAGACATTGGCTAGAGGGGGACAAAGTACCTTTTGAATTCCATTTCACACTGAAGCACCTGCCCAGCAAATCTAACTTCCTAGCGGATACTTTATCACACATGCCCCAACATGAAAGCCAAAGGGAGGAAGTAATAAACACTATATTTTTGCCAACTCAGTTGGGAGGGGCTGTAATCACCAGAAGCCAATCACAGCAAATGAAACAAGACACCATTCCCACAGGCTGGGAGGAGAGGGTCTCCAAGAAGACCAAAAGGGAGGGGGACGCTCTGCCCAAGGATGTACTGCAAAGAGGTGAATCGGGAGGCTGGTACAAACAAGGGAAATTGTACATTCCAGCCAGTTTAAGGGGGGAAGTGTTAAAACAATGTCATGACTCCAAACTAGCTGGGCATTTTGAATATTTGAAAACACTGCACCTAGTACAGAGACAATTTTGGTGTCCCAGCATGAGAAAAGATATTTCCCAATACGTTTCTGCATGCCAAGTATGCCTAATGGGGAAGACTAGAGGGGCCAAGCCACCTGGACTGCTACGGCCCTTAGAGACACCCTCTCGACCATGGGCAGTGGTATCCATGGATTTTATCACAGACAGCCCCCCCCCCAACTCGAAGGGAAAAATTTGGTGGTTGTGGATTTATGTTCTAAACAAGCTCATTTCATCCCTTGTTCTAAAATCCCCACTGCAAAGAGGCTGGCTAACCTATTCATGAGCACATAGTGAGGCTGCACTCATCTCCTAATGAGGTAATTTCAGATCGTGGAGTACAATTCATTGCTAACTTCTGGCAGGAGCTATTGAAAGTAGCGGGAATTGAACAGTAGCTCTGCTCCGTCCATCATCCTGAGACTGATGGTCAAACCAAAAGGGTTAGTCAAGTACTGGAACAGTTCTTAAGATGTTATATCAATTACCAACAGAATAATTATAACAACACAGTCCATGCATCCACTGGTGCCTCCCCCTTCATGGTGGCTCAAGGATATGAAGGCATAGCGATGCCCTTCACTCAGACCCCAGTAACTAAGTAACCAAGTGATTTGGGGGAGTGGTGGTCTAAACTGACAAAACAATGAGACATGATTAAAAAGACTCTTGAAAAAACTAAAGAGGATTACAAAAAATATGCTGATCAAAAGAGATCAACTCCTTGGGAATTACAAATAGGAGACTATGTATATATCTCTACTAAACACTTAAGGGGAGAGCAGCCAAGCAAAAAGCTAGGCTGGAAATTCTTGTGCCCCTTTCTGGTTGCGAGGATTATAAATGAAGTATCAGTGCAGGTTAAACTACCCAAGAACTTAAAGAATATCCAACTGATTTTTCCATTTCAGCCTCCTGAAGAAAGCTCCCTCTCCTGACAAATGGCATCCAGACCGTGGGATTCCCCCCCCCCCGCCGCCGCCACCATCTCGTGGATGGACAGCAGCACTATGAAGTCAAAGAAATCCTGGACTCAAAGCTAAAATGGGGAGTATTGTTTTACTTAATACGTTGGATGGATTTTGATGAGGGGGAGAGGGAGTGGGTGAAAGCCTCTGATGTAAATGCCCCAAAACTGATTTGCAAATTCCATAAAGCTTATACTCATAAACTGGGGAGGGGGGGG
Organism: Eublepharis macularius; assembly: GCF_028583425.1. NCBI lineage: Eukaryota > Metazoa > Chordata > Lepidosauria > Squamata > Eublepharidae > Eublepharis > Eublepharis macularius. The sequence goes on from NC_072792.1 coordinate 126,175,258, forward strand.
AGAGAGTTTACTTTGGAGGGGGCAGTATGTCATGTATGCCTGCCTGCAGTACATGCCATTTGTATGTTATATGCCACTTATTAATCCTCTGACACTATGAAGAGTTCTGATTACCTCTCCTTGCATGTTATTGGGAAATTAAATGTGTTATCTCTCCTTTGAACGTAAACACTCTCCCGAGGAAGCAGACTACTTACTCATTTGAAACCATCAGCCTTGAGACCGGCTGCACCTAACACAAACAAGGCTTCTCCTGGGAACAGGGATGATTTCATGTTTACTCTGTAGACTGTGATATTTTTTGTTTCTGGTGTTCATGCCAGAATTTCAATGGACTTCTAACCTGGGGGTGGGACATTGCACCATATCTAACCATGCTTTTCCATAACACGCCACTTCTGCCAATTTTTCCACTGTATGAGCACCTTGAACCTGATAGATCTCTATTATTTCAACCAATTCACCTGTGTGATTGCTGTGGAGAACTTGGGGATTTACTTGCCAAGGACTGACACTCATCCAAGCCTGGCTGCTTACTTTTGTTCAATAGCATCTGTCCCACAAAAGCCAGTGTGGCGTAGTGGTTAGTTTCAGATGAAGATCAAAGAAACACAAGTTTGAATCTTGGAGAGGCAAATGATATAAGCTGCTTTCAGTCACCATTGTGGAAACATCTGGGGTATAAATGAAATAAATAAATAATAAATAAAACTGAAAGGGGGCGAATGAAAGAAAGGCTGGCTGATTATTGGGAAGGAGAGAAGGAAGCAGGGAAAGTGGAGATGAGATATAGTTGCCAGGAGAAAACAAGAGGACAGTGTGGGGAAGGGGATATAGGGGAAATTGAAGTGATCCCCACAAGTCCTTTTTTTTGTTCCCCATCATCCAACTGGGCCCAGAGGCAGGCAACATGCAATTCAGTCTGGCATGGTGGTGGCCAGCACTGAATGACCCGGCCATAGTTTTCCAAGGTAGAGGCTGCCAGAGGGAAGGAAAGAGGGAAAGCTGAAGACAAGGGGAGAGATAGAGGTAGATTGGCTCATGGGTAGGTAGAAGAGAAGTAAGCCCCAAAGGGGAGAGACTATGGGAGCATTCAGGGAAGGGAAAGAGGAAATAGTGAGAGAGGGGGAAATAAGATGTCCCCCTCAAAATCTTTGCAGGTCCCTGCTTGTTCATTGATCTTATGTAACCAAATACATTTCTCTGTTAATTTAAAAAACCTGAAAGAATGATCAACAATCCAACTGATCCAATTGGTTCTTTCATCAGTTTTTCTTTCTACTGTTGAATGAAGCATTGGTATTTACAAACAACTTGTTATGTGCACTGGTTTCTTGTTCTTTCAAGCTGATCAGCAAGAAGCACATTTGCATGGGTTGGTCTGGCATTCTTAAGAGTAGTGGAGGAATTCACAGGGCAAATCACTGTTATTCATTCTGCTATAATTCCATTGCAGTTAAGTCATTACTAGTAATCAGAGTTGGCTTGTAGTACAATGCCTTATTTGGGAATGTCATGTGAGACGCCAGAACAATATGAAAAAAATAAAGTCTAATTTGTCTGGCTCTGGAGGGATTTATAACACTGGCAGAAATTTGTCAGGAAACTTTAGGAGCTCCTTGCTTAGATGGCCATGTAAACAATGCAACCTGCAGGTGTATAATAACAATCATACAACATCTTTTTTTTCCCTTTTGGAACTGTGCCTTCACCAGATAGCTACAGAAACTTGAATTTCTATGTCTTATTCTACTGCAGATAGTCAAATGAAGTTTTCTTTTGTGAACCTGAAAATAATTCAGAATACTATTTGCAGTATGGGGAACATTCTATTTAAAAGGCATTCAATCCCAGTGATATTTTAATTGTAGCTATAATAAAATAAAGCCTATAAAAAGAATTTATAAGGAGCTGGCAACAGAGCATGATAGGTAGACCCAAGGCAGATTTCTGGTATCTGAATGTCTTTGGCCTAGTTCTCAAAGATGGAGTCATTTTTTTCTGGGTTGTTCAACTTCATGCTGCAGGTCTAAAAGGTCAACTGAATACTTTTTAATCAACAAATAATTATCATAGAAAGCTAACATGTCAGGGATAAGGCTAATCTTTCTTCATGATAAGCTAATTTTCTATAGGCAAGGAAGAATTGTATGAAGGAGCTATCAGTCTCACCTACAGTCTGAAGTAGATTGAACCCCAGCAACAGGTTTTGTCCCATCCTTTGCAGGTTATGAAGAATACACTTTGGTTATGAGAAGAAGGCCACACAACCTTGCCTCTTATCTTTATTTTACTTTCAGCATAACAGTAGTGCTTTCTCTCTACATTTGCATGTGGTAGCCACCTACAGCACACTCTTCCTGGCATTCTTTAGTAACTGCTGGTAAGAGGACACAAGTGATGTGATGCTGTCCCACCCTCCAAGAAAATGGCATCAATGAGTTGGCGCAAAGGCAATGAAACTGAGCATGATGAAATCACACCAGGGAGAGGTTGTGCCTTAGAAGTAGACTGTCTGCTTTGCCTGCAGAAGGTCCCAGGTTCAGTCTCTGGCATGTCCACCTAGGGTCAGTAAGTAGGTGGTATGAAAGAGCTCTACCTCAGGGCCTGGAGAGCTGCTGCCAATCAGATTATACCTTGACCTTGATAGACCAATAGTTTGACTCAGGATAAGGAAGCTCAGGTTTGACTCAGGATAAGCGGGGGAGGAAGGAGTATGCATGGGGACTACAGCTATGAGTGACAGTCATATATTTCTTAGAATGTCAAGTTTGGCTAAGGAGACCTTCTTCATTTCCTATTTATTTTCTTAGCACTTAGAATTTTTGTCTATTTAAATAGCTGCAGTGATTCCCCCATCCGCACAAATAAATTCATGAGTCTATCAAAATTTAGTTAGCCAAGCATCTCTGCAAATAATTATCTGTAAATGGAAAAATAATGGTATTCATCTTGCCCCCCACGCCTCTCACAAAAAATGAACTCGTCACATATCTTCAGAAATATCATAAAACATAAAAACATTCCTCCAGCTGCTTGAACCAGAGGGCATACACCTCTGTCAAACAGTCCTGTAGATGTCAGTGGAACTAAACTCCTAGAAATGCTCTGGATAACGCACCATAATTCCTCTGAACTTCTTCTGAGTGCAGCCAGATTTTATGATCACATGTCAGAGTAATGCAAAGTATGTTATGATAACATTCTGCTGAAATATTACAGAGGAAGATTGTGCCTTATAACTAGATATCTGTGCATCTCAAGAGATATATTTGTCTAGAAAAGGAAAGCATTTGATTAAAAAGCATGTAAATAGAAGGGATTATGCACTGGATATACAGATTACTGTTGTATCATAAAGAAAAATGAATCCTCAAAGAGTTTTACTAGTTCATTCCACATTCATTTGTATTGAAGTTCCCATCTGAGCAATCAAACACAATAATAGTATATACAGTCACATAAGGCCCCAACACCTTTACTTGATCCTATTCCCTGCAAGCAGACTTGTACTGCATTGATATTGCTCCTTCCACAAGTTTAGAGCACATATGTTCACTCTGTGTTGGGTGTACATGCACAGACTGTACGTACAGTGAGTCATTCTCATACTTTTATACATAAAGGTAAAGGTAGCAAGCACTGAGTCATTACTGACCCACGGAGGGACGTCACATCACGATGTTTTCTTGGCAGACTTTTGTTATGAGGTGGTTTATCATTGCCTTTCCCAGTCATCTACACTTTACCCCCAGGAAACTGGGTACTCATTTTACTGACCTTGGAAGGATGGAAGGCTGAGTCAACCTTGAGCCAGCTACCTGAACCTGGTTTCTGCCAGGATCGAACTCAGGTCATGAGCAGAGCTTGGGCTGCAGTACTGCAGCTTACCACTCTGCACCACAGGGCTCCTCACAGGGACTGCCTTTACCTTTATACATATTCATCCAATACCTGTATGTCTGTATATGAGATCTGGACTTCGGATTTTTTAGGATGCTAATCCCAAGGGACAACAGAATAAACACATTCAAGCATCCACACAAATGCATATAACCACAGCTAATGTGTATAATCCTACAGTCAAGGCAATTAAGCCAGAGAAATGCAGCCTTGCCTCACTTATCTTTAAAACCACATGCTGTCAAGATAATTGGCAAGAGGGGAATAAAAACACCTGTTCTTCCTACTTTAAGGTTACAGTAGGAAGAAGAAGTGTTTTCATCTGTTACAAATACATCTTGTTTTACAACCAGAATACTTGTAAGCTTGGCTTAAGATAGCTGGTCAAAGGGAATTTGCATGGTATTGGGTTTGTTTGTTTGGGGGCTTTGTATGCTAAGTCAAAGAAATATGCAGGTGTATCCATAGGTAACCATGACTTTATTTTTCTGCCTTCAAGATTTAAAAAACCTCTGCCTCTGCAGTCCCCTCTGCTTCTTCTACAACAAAACCAGGTAAAATGAGCAAAATGAATTCAGCACATGACTATGACCTACATGAATTCACTTTAGCATCTGGAATAAGTGAGGTATTTTGCCACGTTTATTGCTTCTAATAGAAGTATCATTGCCATTTGCAGTGACCATTTTAGAAAATCTGGCATAAATGTTCAAAATATTGTCCTGCCCAAAATTACAATTGATAGCATTCAATAAACTTACAGTGCAATCCTATGCAGAGTTACTCCAGTCTAAGACAACTAAAATCAATGGGCTTAGACTAGAGTACATCTCCACGTTTGTTAGTCTTCCCATGAAAGTTGTAAAACACAGTTCTGTGATCAGGAATGTGTTTTGATTAATACGATTCTCTGAACTTTATATGATTATTTGAATGTGAAGAATTCTCCATAATAAGAATCATAAACATTATTAAAATCCAAATTACAACTCAATGCTTCAAACATTTCAAATAATTACAATTCTATTGGATTGAATGAGTGTTTTGCTAGCACAAAACAGTGTTGAATAATTGTTATGAGCTCACTACTCAGAACTCTGCATTAATTATTTTAGGTCTGTTCTAAGAATTAATTAATTTAAACATCAAAGCCTCTATAGCACAATCTTGTTACCTAAATGACAGGGGAGATATATAACCCCTTTTCACTGCAAGTAAAAGACTTCAGAATGGAATTTATTAGGGAGATGGCAGCTTTTTGCAGCTTGAGTAGGAAATTCATATCCATGTAGAGAATTAGGCCAGGCCCAGACCATTCCAATTTCAAAGACAGGCTGTGGTTTATCAGAGTTCACTCATAGGAGAGGTCTGAGATTGAGCTGATCATTTTCCAGGTCATACAGGTGACAAGCGGTGGCACAGAGCCAGTACAGACTGTTCCTTCCACAGGGCTTCATCTGCCAAAGAACATAAGATGTCACGAGTAGAAAGGGATCTACTTTTCCTTGGGACATTTCTTGTCCTCCTGCATATGTTCTATGTGCCACACTAGCAATGTGGAATGCTACCATTGTCTGAATGTGCTCCGCAATTATGTAACATCTTTGGCTTTTATTATCAGCACCTCATATTTATTTGTGTAGGTGGAATGGAACCAACTGAACTTTTTAAAAGAGATCCAAGGAGGAGGCAAAGAGTTGGAGCCTATAGATTTGTTCCATTAACCATAACACCTTCCTCCAGTGCAAGGTGCCTCCCTCCCTCTGGTGGAAGAGTGTTGGGTGAAGTCACTTTGTTCTAGAAAAAGGTGCTACCATTAATTGAACAAGCCCATAGGATTCAAATCACAGTCTCTTGTCAATGTGAACAGGTTCAAACAATGTGAACAGGCTTAAGTGGTCCTCGTGATCCCCTTCTATTGGCAACAGTTGTAGCATTACATTTCACAAGATCAGTCATAGATGGATCACAAGAATAACCTGTGCGCTTCAAGAGAGACGGTGTGCTTTTGTTTGTTTTTCATGTCATGATGATTCAGCACATTTGACACCCACAAACACTTCAGGAATTATACCTGTTCCCTATGCCAATAAGGAAATGCAGGGCAAACTGGAGGCTGCCAGATTTCGCTTAAGTGGTCCAGACACAACCAGGGAAGGTAAGACAAATCTCTCATGTTAGCTAATCCCTTTTTGGGAGGGACCTTTCTCACTAGTTTAAAGTTTAGCTCTACAGCTAAACTGGAACTAGTGGAGATGAAGAAAGCTATTGACTGAATGCAGTTTTAATTCTTTATTTATTCACTGTTCGAAGAGGAGGATCCAGCGCTGTCCCTCTCCTCAGGTTTCAGAGGGGGACAAATCAAAGAGTTAGAAAGATAGAGAGGTCAGGGCACTCTGTTTACTGTTTACTATTATTTACTGCTCTGACTGTCTTTTGATATGTAGATTGCTATTCTCAGGATTTCCTCCTCCTGACTTCCTCCCTCTCACTCCTTCTCTTCCTGGCATTGTTCCAGGCAACACCTTTCTCCTCTTCCTCCCTCCACCTTGGCAGCATGGATGCAGGCCCTGTCATACATGTCCATTCTTAGACTAGATAGGGAGTTAGACTCTGTCTCTCCTCCTTTCATATCAGAGTATGGAGTTCCTGCAATAAAGAACTCTTATTTCCTTTCTAAATATAGACCAAGTGTATGCTTTTATTGTTTTCATTCCTGCACACACACCAGCCAACAGAACGAGCTCACAACCACCTATAATCATGCTTATTATGCCAAACGATAGACTCTGCTAATGGTCCAAACATGGAATCCTTTAATTAGGTTTGTGGGGCCTACATAACAATTTATTTATCATTCACTAATATAACCTTACAACATTGGCAAGTGCAGCTTCTCTGAAGGCAAAATATCTGCCAAAATTTTCTCATCTGCACAATTGTTGAAGGCATAGAAGCTCTGCCATATACTGAATCTGCCAATTCAATACAGTATTTATGTATTTATCTTATTTATAGTCCGCCTTTCTAACTGAGACTCAAGGCAGATTACAAAGTGTGAGTTAGCAGAGTTAATTTCAAGGGCATTTCAATAAAAAATGTAATAGGATATGTAAGTGTAACTTTGCAAAGATTTAAAACCAGTAGAAACCCAAAATAGAGTTGAAGAAATGCTGAAACAGAGCATAAGCAATTATAAGACAGACATATTAAGCAACATAGAACTTCCCAGTAGGATCATATTCAAAGCAACAGACCACACACAGTAGCACATAGTAGTAGAGTCTCTGGTCTAAATCCCTCTAATTATGTATCCCTCTAAGACTGCTTCCTTACACTGTCTCTCCCTTGTGTCTTAAATGGATTTCAGGGAAGTGTTAGAAATTATTGTGGTTAAGATTGCTCAAACACCAGACTGCAACTGAGTTTCTGCTCGCTGGTCACAAACAAGGTGATTTTTCACCAACCAAGGCCATTTCTACACACATTGAATAATGTACTTTCAATGCACTTTAGCAATCCTTTGGAAGTGGATTTTTTGTTCCACACACGGAAAAGCAGTTCCAAATGTTCACTAAAGTGTATTGAAAGTGGATTATCCAATGTGTGTGGAAGCAGCCCATCTCCAGCCTATTCAGCAAATTACTTTGTGGTATTCCAACAGTACAGTACAGGACCACTGGCATGCACATTCTCACATAGCTAGATGGAATTCCTGGTTCACCCCCACCCCAAAGACTTGTCATTGTTACATGCTGCTTGACAGCCAGTTATTTAAATAAAAAGTGAGCAAACCAGTCAGCCAGTGATTATAAATAAATATTGTAATTTTTTTTAAAAAGTTTTCCTCGGTGCTCAGCTAAAACTGTGTTATCAACATTATTTTGCTCTTGGGATTTGTAGTTCTCCCTTGTCACTGAATTAACTGACCTGATCATCCAGGACCCTGGAGGAGAGTCAATTTCACACACTGCAGGTACAAAAGCAGATGCATGGCAGAATGAGTGCAACTCTCCTAACAGCTACTGTGTAGCCATGATGTAGTTCGATGGCAGATTGTGGCAAAATGAGATGATTCACAAGTGACTGCTGCAATGGCTCACAAGTGACTGCTGCAGTGGAAAACAGAATGCTTGCTTTCCAAACATGATCACCATGTTGTTCATAGGACTTTTAATCCTAGTTCAGCTACTTTGTCAGATGTAAACAAAAAGAACCACTTTTATTATGATTGCTAACTGGATCTATTTAGTTAAGAGTAGAGATGGGCGTGAACCAGGAAAAAAACGAACCGTGCGGTTCATGATTCGTCACATTTCACAAACCATGAACTTTCATGAACCTGCCCCAGTTCACGAATTGGTTCATTTTGGTTCGTGAAAATGTGACTTCTGGGCCAGCAAATCACCACCACTTCTGGGTCAGCAGAAGGTCACTTCCAGGTCAGCATAAGGTCTGCAGGAAGTCCATCCCATGTTACCTAGGAAACTGATTGATTGGCACCAGGCTGTCTACAGTGACGAACCAAAAAACAAACCAAATGAACCAGCCTAAAGTTCATGCTGGCTTGTCAGAAATGGGCTCTGACGAACTGCTGGTTCACAAACCAGCCTGGTTCATGCTGAATTTTGGTTCGTATTTCAGTTCATGCCCATCTCTAGTAAAGAGTCCAGTAGCACCTTTAAGTCTAATCAACTTTACTGTAGCATAACCTTTCAAGAACCACAGTTCTCTTTGTCACATCTGACGAAGAGAACTGAGGTTCTTGAAAGCTAATGCTAAAGCTAAAATGCATTCCTATACAAATTAAAGTGATTGTTTCAAAATGGAAAAATATGAAAACATGAAACCGCCTTTTAGATGGCACTAATATCACCCTCTATTGCTGTTTTCTGCAAGAGGATGAAGACTTTTTTGTTTTTATTTGGCATAACCCAGTAATTGTTATTGGTTCTGGTATATTGTGTTATTGAATGATTTTATATATCATTTTTAAATATGGTTTTAATATTCAAGTGTTTTATTGTTCAGATATTTTAATGTCAAAATTTTGTCACATTGGGGACCCTAATTTGGTGAACAGGAGACATAGAAATTTTCTAAACAGATAAATAGATAGATATTTTATTCTGTCTTTTATGCCTCTTTAACATGGTAATGTTTGCCTTATCCAGTTGTCTTCTGTTGTATGCAGTAAAGGTGCGGTGTTTACAAGAACTCACAGTATTGGACAAAAGATTTTTTAGCATGGCAACATCCTTTCACCTGTTTTACTGTACACCATACAGCATAAGTTCAGCAGGTCTCCATACTCAACTACCCTGGCTCAATGCAGAATTCTTGATGTTGGCCCTGTAATGGAACCCTGAGGGAACGCCAGTTATGCAAGGTATTCACAAGTGTATCCTCTTGTTCTGCCACTTGCTGATTTCTACAAAGGACCTTTTTAAAAAAAAACTGTCAAAGAGATCCTTCTGGCACTTCTGGAAACCAAAGAGGAGCTGTCAATTCTGTTTTCAAACTGACATTTCACTCACTGTGTTTTGTGAGGAGGGTCCATAATAAAGTTAGTCTCTTTTCTTCCCACCCTTTCATTAGATTCTTAAGGTTTTCTACTCAGACAGACACCAGCTGATCTTAAAGTACTGAACATGTTGGCTCTACAAGAGGTCATCATTCTAGTGTGTTGACAGCTCTTTGGGAACACCTGAAAAAGAAGTCCCAAGGCAGCTGTGGTACACGAGATGACTACAATGGAGGTTATGGGGCTGCTGACATCTCCTAGGGTATTGTCAATCAAGAAATACTGAGCTGAAGCCAAACAAGAGAGAACACTGTAATCCCATTGGGTTTAGAAGGGAGGGGGAAATAAACAGAACTTTGTCTTTAGAAGACTACTCAGTTCTCTTTTTCCTCTGCCTGCTTCAAGCCAACATTTTAACACTGATTCATTTGAAACAAATGGTAATGGATACAAATTGGATCCTAGTGAACTGTGTTTGTTATTGTTGCAGTGCTGAATGAAGCTAGGAGAGCCTAGAGGATTTGTGAGGCAACAGTCCTCATACCTCTCTCAAATGTTTGTTTTGGGGCCTTTGCAAGATGTAGGATTTCAAAGAAGCCCAGCCCTAGAGCCATATCATGTTCTAGCCATGTGAAATCTCTATGAGGAACACAAGGCAAAATAGTTGCTAGCTTCTATTGTCAAAGGGAGGAAGGTGATTGTTAAGTATGCCCCAGTGATTGACAGCTATTAAATAGAATGTCGAGAAGATATTTTACATCTGTTTAGTGTCTTGTCCTGACTGTCAGCCCTTCGTTCCCACAATGACCATTGTTATTCTTGGTATGGCCTGGAATCCCACTGATGCCAATACAAATGCCAGACCACTGTGGAGCTATAGTGCTATACACTATGGCATATATATAAGAAATGAGAAGTGAAGCAGGGTCATTGTATAATAGAATGCAATAACCCTGATCCTTCCTAGGGATTCTTTCAAGTCATTCCTAACTTGAGCTTCCTAAATGGGCCATTCTTCCTTAACCCAGCTGAGGCTGAGGAAGATCCCACAAGCTGGTTGGACACTCCATTTCCATCTTCCAATCTGACTCTATCATGATCATAATAGTCATAGTGGATTGCCAAAGCTATTTATCTAAGCATTATGCAAATCTCATGGTAATACAGACTATTAAGTGAAGCTGAAGTATACAGTGCAGCAAAGAATCATTTTACTCTCAAAAGCTCATACCCTCAAAATCTAGTTAGTCTCTAAGGTGCTATTGGACCCAAATATTGTTCTTCTACTACAGACCAACAGACATATTAGCCACTAGAAACATCTATTTACAGTAGTTGCATCAGAATAATGAGAGATGGTGGAGGAGCCCAACTCCCCGCTACTGTGCCCAAGAAAAGTGTAAAAATGCCTACCATACAGATGCCTATATTTGAAAATCCAAAAGAAAAATAGATCTTTGAAATCCAGCTTAGGATCAGTTATGATTCATTTCTGAGAAATAAAATGTTCAAAAATTAAACTTACCTTGCTTGCAATGTCTGTTCTCTTGTAAGATAGGCATAAACTGACTTTGGTGATATATTTGCAATTCAAAATGAACTGCGTATTAAGTAGTTTTGCATCTGCACAGTTGGTGGCATTCAGCTGCTACTATTGGTATATGTTCACAATTTAACAGAATACCTATGCCCCAATGTCATCATAGGTAATCATATATCATTTACAGTAAAATCCTAAGCAGAGTTACTCCAATCTAAGCCCATTGATTTCAGTAGGCTTAGACTGGAGTAACTCTGCTTAAGATTTCACTATTAAAGTCTGCTGCATCTCCTAGGGTATTGCTACCTTTGAATCTGTGCAATTGGAGACATTTACTACATTGTCACATGCTTACAACTGGATCAAACTACAATCCTCAGACACCTGTGTGAGAAGAAGCAAAGTATTTGTGGTCCAATTTGAAACATGCAGTGAATACTCTTGACTTTGGGAGCCAGGCAGGCAAAGTGGTTGATACTAAGCACTAAAGTTACAAGTGACATAGCTTCTCCTACCCCAGCTCCAGCATGATCAAGACAACCAAGTTACTACTTCTTTTGCAAGGTTTTTTTTACTGTCTGAGCAGATAAATTGATGCAGAGAGAGCAAAGGAGAGTAACAGCTGCAGGAAACTAGTGCAGGGATGCTCATGTGTAAAACATTTGGAATATAATTTAGGACAACACTGAGTTTTTGGATAAAAAATATTTTTCAAGTGTTTTAAGGTGCTTCTTGCAGTGTGAACAGAGTAGTATACACTCATAAATGCCTGTGCTTTGATCCACAATGGCTTCAGAAAAGGCTGTAAAATAATTGCTCAACATGGAATGTGCTCTGGTAAATATAGATCAGCAACCCTTACAGCAGTTTAACAAGAGCTGACAGAATGACTGACAGGTCATCCTGTCAGATTGATGGGTAAGTGAAAATTTGAACCAAGGTTTCCCCAGTCTTAAATTGTAAACTCCCACTGTCACAAACTTGTTTTCTTGGTAGACTACCAGAGGCTTAATAATGCTTCTGGTACTTGCCTGGGGTTGCCAAACCAGAAAGGAGTCAAGCACCTGGTAGGCTAGTGGGCTATATAATTATAATAATAACATTTGATTTATATACCACCCTTCAGGACAACTTAACACCCACTCAGAGCAGTTTACAAAGTATGTCATTATTATCCCCACAACAAAACACCCTGTGAGGTGGGTGGGGCTGAGAGAGCTCCAGAGAAACGTGACTAGCCCAAGGTCCCCCAGCTGGCTTCAAGTGGAGGAGTGGGGAATCAAACCGGGCTCTCCAGATTAGAGTCCCACGCTCCTAACCACTACACCAAACTGGCTCTCTATTTGGAGAATCATATTTTGATCATGCTTACAGTAGCTAAAGAGATGGGGATAAGAAAGAAAAGACATGTAAAACAATTCTGAAGTATAAGAGCAGGTGATAAGGATTATGTGACCTATGATACCTAAATGCCACAAATATAGTGGGGGCTGAATGGCAAGAAGACAGAAGAGGTAGTGGCACCTTAACTCGGTTAATGCTTGTGGTTCTGCTTATGGTTACAGATTTACGGAATCTACTTTTCTTGCCAACTATTATGCAACATTTCAAAAATTCCAGTTTAAAAAATGACACTAGATATAAAGAATGGACTGTTTTTAAACCCAGAGGAACAGTTTTCCTACTTTCTTTAACATAGCAGATAGGATGATGAATCTAAAAGAATACAGACCTGGTTAATGCATGCTATGTACATGTAAAGTCTGCCCCAACACTTTATTTAGTTATTTTACAGTACAATCCCAAGTAGAGTTAGAAGAGTGTAACTGCTCAGGATTGCACTCTATGCCATTTTCACAGGCCAGTAAGCCCCTGGAAAATCACTCAAGACTCACAGTACAATGGCATCTTCATAGCACGATTTCCCATCATGATCCTGCTTAATGGTGCAATTTCTTTTTTTATTATTATTATTTTTTAATATCTAACATAAAAAAACTACATAAGACTACAAAAGTATAAAGGGGAGGGGGAAAAAAAGGGAAGGGAGAACAGGGAAAAGGGAAAATCAACATACAAACAACAAACACTACACTACATGTCTTGTATTCCCTTCATGCTGCAATTTTTCTTAAACGTTAACTTTCTAATATGCTATCAGATTGGTAGGTCTTATACAATACAGATTATATTCAGGATCAGGACTTCTTCCCCCCCCCCTTGCGTCTCGGTCTCAATTCTCTCTGCGCAGCTGGAGCAGCTGCGCCCGCTCTTTCCTCCCCCCCACTTTCCCCTTCAGACTTCGAACTTTCTTCCTGCTGAAACTCCTGATGGTTGAACAAAAAGTCTGTCAGCTGCGCGTCCGATGTGATCTTGTAAATTTGATCTTTATATCTGAACCAGACGCCTTCTGGAAACAGCCATTTATATTTTATATCACATTTCCTCAAGAAAGCCGCAAGTCCTTTATACTTGAATCTTCTTTTACGAGCCAAAAATAGAACATCCTTCAATATTTTAACCTTATTGCCCAAATAATCCAAGTCCATATTATACGAATTGTCTAAGATGGTGTCCCGAGTCTTCTTAGATGAAAAGTCAATAATAATCTCGCGCGGCAGCTGCCGCTTCGTTGCATACTTTGAAGATGTCCGCCGGACTTCCAAAATATCGTTTTTTCTCTCTTCTTTAGTTGCCTTTGTGAATGGCGCCAAAAGTCCAGACACCAAATCTTTTAAATTTTCACTTTGCTCTTCTTTTACATTTTGAAGACGCAATACCGTTTGGGCACGGTCCACTTGTAATCCTATTATTTGATTCTCCAAAAGCTTTACTTCCTTACTTGTTGCTTTCATGAGTACTGCGTTCTCGTGTGCAGACTGCTCTGCTCCGGTCGCTGTTTCTTTAATGGCTTTCACCTCGCTCTCCACTGAATCAACCTTTTGCCCCATTTCATTCAGTTTCACTACAAAGGGCTGCACAGCATCGAAAACTGCTCGTCTCACCAACTCTTCCAAAGTTTCCCCCTTCCCCTGTAACGTCGCCATCACCAATTTACTCATTGCTGGGCTCTGCTTTCTCGTCGCCATCTTGGGGGGGGCGCGCCAACTAAGTTCCGCAACTCGGTGCAGGGGAAGAAGTCTGAGCCTTTTTAGCTTCAATTCCCACCGATCCTTCGCATACGCTTAAAAATCAGAAGGGATTCGCTTACTTACAGGTCTTCACCTTAAATCTGCTTATTGCCGTTCTCCATGGCCCAGCAGCACACGCGGTGCTGCGCAAGTCTGCCGGCCTCCATTGGAGCAAGCGGGCAATTTACCCCCTGCATTACTTCCAGGGGGTTCTTCCCGCGGCGCCCCGGATCCAGGCTCCCTCACTGGGAGTCCTGGGGGTTAACCCTCGCGGGTCAACCACCCGGTCAGGCTGCTCAGACAGTTCCCCCCGGACCTGCGGAGAGGAACGTCCGACATGGCCGGGAAAACGAAACCGAATCTCCTTAATGGTGCAATTTCTGACATCATCATGCCATTAAACAGGATCGTTATGGGAAATTGCGCTATGAAGATGCCATTGTACTGTGAGTTTTGAGTGATTTTCCGAGGGCTTATCAGCATGGAAAACGGCCTCATTCTTTTTTTGTAAATTTAGTATTTGCTTTATGAATAAATACTTTCAGAAACTTAGTAAATTAAAAACCATTTAAAATAAAATAAAAATAAAATATCAAACAAACAATAAAAGCCCGAATAATAACATATAACCCTAAAGAAAAATAGTAAGTATTCAAGAACTGCACCTGAGCAGCATTTTTTAAAGTCTGTAAATACAAATATGCAGCACAGAGCAAGATATACATTTTGCACATGTCCCCACCACATAAAGGTAATCATGCATAGTAAAAAAAATGCAGATATCTCTCATTCAAAGTTAATTTCATTATCTATTCCAATTACTGCACTATAATCAACTGAGAACTTTTTTCTGTTTTCAATTAACAGCGGCCAAAATGACAGTAGAAGTAAACATTTTAGTGGGAAAAATTCCAGTAAAAAATATGAAAGTCAACAACTAACAGAAAAATAAATCCCATAGAGCTTTTCTACAATGTTATGGACACCATACTGTCACCCATGTGCAAAATATGTCTACAGAAAAATTGGCCAACTTTCTGTAGAATTTTTTTTATCATAGAAAGCATTTATGCACATGGTATATTTTTAAAAAGCACAAGCTGCCTCATATGAAATAATGAATTTGACTGTTACTGTGTCACTAGATGATCCTATCTTGTGCTATTACATAATATCTGAAAAAAAGTACATCTGGGGCATCAAGTCACAATCAACATATTGACCCCAAGAAGGAGCTTTCAAGACCAGTGAGAAGCAGAGGTGGTTTGCCTTTCTGTAAAGACTTCTTCAGGGGTTTTCCCATCCAAGTTCTGATCTTTCTTATCTTCTGAGATCTGATAAGATCAGGTTACGCCACTTTCCATATCCATCTGAAGAAACAAGGGTAATATTATTTATTTATGAAGACATTTTTATGCCCCCCCTCTCCAAAGTCTTCCTTGAGACAACTTACAAGTAAAAACGATACCATAAAATCATTATAAATTATCAACATAAAAACCAAAAACCCATTAAGAACAAAACAGAACAGTACCACAGGAAGCTGGGGAAAGAATTACAATTTGATACATATTTCCTTTGATTCATCAAAAACAGCAATTTCACATTTATTTTCTTTTTGCAAGACAGGGTATTGTTACAGGCACATCCATCGGTCTCATTTATTGGAAGGGCTGTAAAAACATACAGAATAGTAAAATATTCATACTACTGAGTTTAGACATTAACTGTAGTATTCTATAGGATTGTACTGAAATTGGACTATAAAGAATGAAATAGACAAAAAAAAGAGTGTGATTCATCAGGTTTATATAATATAGATCAGGATTGTACAACCTCAAATCTACCATGACAAACAGTCCTCCACAACTGCATATAGGACCTCATAGTAGATCAATAATATTGTAAAAATGAGGAAGGGTCATCAGATATATAGCAGTGCACAATTCAGAAAGAAAGAGAGAAAGAAAGAAAGAAAGATTTATTCTGGTCACAAACAGTGAAAATAAGTGTTTCCTAAAATATTTAGCGAACTGCTCTAGAAGATAAATTAAGGAAAAATTCCTTCATTCCTTTTGCTGTTTTGGGTAGCTTGTTTGCAGACTAAATAATATCTTAATGTCATTTGCTGCAACCTAGAAGTCTGCTTCTGGATGCTGCTGTTAAGCTGTTCATGCAGCAACCAGTGAAAGCTGTAGCCAAACTCCTACCTCAGCCTGGCCCCAGTTTTAAACAGAGCCCTCAAGGTATGGACCTTCTGTGCAAACAAGCATACTGCAGAGGTTTTTGCCATAGATCAAGCTCAGCCTCTCCCATCTAACACTCCCCTCTAAAATACATTTGATGGGCATTTTAATCAGTGATCCAAACACTGATTGAGTTTGTTTTGTCATGCTTTTGGGTTTGATGCCCTCATTTGAAAGAAAGTGTTGGATGCCATTGGATTACTGTTTTAAGAATCGCACTTTCAATGAGGTTCAGTTGACTCTTGCTGACTCAGAGCCTTGGGGTTATGCTGGATCCAGCATTGTTGCTGCAAAAAAGGCCTTCTTCTAACTCAGTGTAGCCTGGACGAAGGCCATCTGGATCCCCACCACAGGTTGGTATAGTGGTTAAGAGCAGAGATGAGCACGAACCTAAATATGAACCAAAGAAACCCACAAACCAGCCCGGTTTGGGGTTCACAGAAGATGTTTCCATGAACTTCCACGAACTGGACTACTGGTTCGTTTTATTCGTATTAAAGGGCCAGTTTAAATGGCCATTTCCCCAGGGGAAACGGCCATTTAAACTTTTCCTGCCTCGTTCAAGTGGCAGGGCCCTTTAAACTATCAGCTGGCAGGAGGCAGGGGGGATCCCCCCCTTGCCGACTGCCAGCTGATAGTTTAAAGGGACCTGCTGCTTGTAAGTGGTGGGGCCCTTTAAACAGCCCAACCCACAGCCCCCATCCCCCCAGCAACAACCCCCAGCCCCAGCCCAGCCCCAGCCCCTCACCCTCCACCCAAGCCTCAGCCCCAGCACCCCCACTTACCTTCCATCTAATGATGGGGTGGTGGAGGCCTCCCCTGCTGCCCTGCAGGCCCGTGCGGCAGTGGAGGAGACAGAAAAGGGCCCTCCTGCCCCTCAAATGGCAGCCGTGGCAGAAAGGCTCTTTTCGGCTTCCTCTGCTGCTCTGTGCACCCGCAGGGCAGCAGAGGAGGCCAAAAAGAGCCATGGCTGCCATTTGAGGGGCAGAAAGGGCATTTTTGACCTTCTCCTCTGCTGCCTGGGCAGTAAAGGAGGCCTCCACCACCCCAGCATCAGAGAGAAGGTAAGTGGGGGGCTGGGGTGAGGGGGTGAGGGGGTGGGGCTGGTGGGGTGGGGGTTGAAGCTGGTAGGGTGGGGGCTGGGGGTTGGGCCATTGAAAGGGCCCTGCTGCTTGCAAGTGGTAGGTCCCTTTAAACTATCAGCTGGCAGTCGGCGAAGTGGGGATCCCCCCCGCCACCTGCCAGCTGATAGTTTAAAGGGTCCTGCCCCTTGCAAGTGGCAGGAAAGGGCCATTTAAACGATTAAATGCCCCTTTCCCTGCCAGAAAGGGGCATTTATACTCCATGAACCATGAACCACGAACCAGAAACTGCTTCGTAACTGGGCCCGTGCCAGTTCATGGTTCATGGAAAACCCATGAACCATGAGACCCATGGTTCGATTTTTTTTCTCGTTCGTGCCCATGTCTAGTTAAGAGCAGTGGGACTCTAATCTTGAAAACCATGTTTGATACCCCACTCCTCCACTTGAAGCCAGTTGGGTGACCTTGGGTCAGTCACAGCTTCTTGGAGCTCTCTCAGCTCCCCCACCTCACAGGGTGATAGTTGTGGGGATAATAATAGCATATTTTGTAAACCACTCTGAGTGCGCATTAAGTTGTCCTGGTGGTATATAAACCTGTTGTTGTTGTTGTTGTTGTTGTTGTAATGCATACTACATAGGTCTCCCCTTAAAGCCAATTCAGAGACTCCAGTTGATGCAAAGTGCCTCAGCTTGGTTATTATCAGGAACTAAGCAGAGTGTGCACATTACTTTCATTCTGCAGTCACTCCATTGGCTCCCCAGCAGTGACTGGGCTTAGTTCAAAGTATTGGTTATCACATACAAAGCCCTTCATGGCTTTGGACCCTCATATTTGCAGGAGTGCCTCTCTCCTTATGTTCTGCCACGGCAGCTTCATTCATCTGAACAGGGTTATCTGCAGGTGCCACCTGCAAATGGCAAGCTCAACATTCATATGCATTCTCTGTTGTGGCCTCTACATTATGAAATGGTCTGCCTGAGGAAGTTAGGAATACTTACACTCTCCTGGCTTTCTGCAAGTTATGCAAAACGGAATTATTCCAAAGGGCTTTTCCTCCCTAATAGGGCTATACTGTAATGAAATTGTTCAGAAAGATGCTTTAGTAAAGGGATAATTTCTGTAGACTATATTACTATGTACTGACTGTTGCCTACTAAATAATTTCTCTATACTCCTATTAGGTAATTTCTGCATCATTTAACTTGTCATGTTTAACATGTTTAAATGCTTAGGCTTTGTCTCATCTTTGTTTCTGCTCCTTATAAGATTTTTGCTTGTTTTCAAATTTCTGCAATCCAAACTGTATTGCATTGTTTATTGGATGTCCCAGCCCATTGATTGTATTGACTTCACTGTGTAATCCAGGCAGACTATAAATAATGTAAATAAATAAAATAAGATTATTACAGTTCTGAGGCTCATGGAAGAAAAGAAATAGAGATGTAAATTTTAAGTGGTAGTGGGTTGTATTTTACCATTTACTTGTCTAATCAATTTCTTCATAAGAAATATAAAGTCAAATGTGGCTCAACACATTTCTCTATTCCAAACTAGAATAATCCACATAGGAGAAATGCTGCCATTCTCCTATATTTATCACTTATTCTATTATGATTGGAACAAAGCAAAACAACGCAGCTATTTATCTGGAATTTAATCTTTTTTATTTTCATAGATTATTCACCAAGATGTTTGACTATTATGTGAGCATCTTATATACTAATAGTTAAGTGGCCATGATATGAGGATACTTTAAGGGAAAAAATAGAGAGGTGTTACAACCTAAAATGTAACATATATTCCAAGAGAGTATTTATTATAAATGTGTACAAAATATAGGTTAAAAACAAGTTTAAAATACAAGGCCTGAGTGGCAGGCTACATGCATATGTTAAAAATTGTCAAAACGTTTTCCATATACATATGATGGTACAGTTCAATGATCAACACAAAGATTGACCATACACGTTGCAACCGCCACAAGGGAGAAGCTATGCACTTTATGAAAGATTAGTACTTTATGTATTGAATTCTTGGGTGAGCCTTAATTTCCCTGAGGAAGTTCATAGACGAAACTTCGAGATCGATAGCCAGCCCTGTTGGGTGGAGGGGGTCACACTCGTTTAGGCTCCCCGATTCTACGGTGTCACCTGCAATATAAAAGAACAAAGATATTTAATTATTTAATAGCATTGGTTTCTGTGAATACATACCTTATTGGACGAATTCCCAGTGTTGCATCTCTAGCCATGCCTATAAAGAGAGGAAAAAATTAAAAAAAAATATTAAAGAGAAAAAAGTTGGGACATTTCCAAACAGTGGTGAAGAGAACGGAGTTTGGCGGTTTAAATAGCATATATTCCATGTATATTTGTATGTATTGGATGTTTATAGGAATAGTTTATATTTATAGGAATATTTATACACTTTGTATTTATTTATTAATTTATTAGAGCACTTGTCACTTTAAAATTTCCAATCTATTTATATAATAAAAATTGATAAATTAACTTGAGTTGGGGTATCTATACCCTCTTCCTCCAGTTGTGGTTTTTCCACTCATTGGGTCAAATAAGAAACCCAGGCAGATGTCCAAATCAAATCTCTCTCAAATACCACAAGTCCAGTCCACTTCTTTATTTAGTCCCCAAGGCATCAACGTCTGGAGGTGGTGAATCCAAAATACTTTTCTTTTCTGCAGGAGTTTGTATAAGCCTGAAGATGTGTTCTGTAGACATTCTGTATACATTCCACAACCCAGAATCGCAGCTGCTTCTCCATGTGGCTGGCAGTGAGATAGTGATGAACAAGTGGGGCATTCATTTTCTTTAATCTAATACAGCTCTTATGTTCACATATTCGAACTTTGACTGGTCTAGTAGTCATTCCTACATTTTTTTTCTTCCCCCTCCTCCACAAGACAGATCTTCCTACACATCTGAAAAGTACCTCAGGTTTGCAAAAAAATCTGAAATTCACCCCCCCCCCCCACACACACACAGGTTTTGTTTTTTTAAAAAAATGATAAAAGGGGCAGTCTTAGAATTGCTAATACTGTTTCAGCATTTCTTCAACTCTGAACTAGATTTCTGGTGGTTTTAAATCTTTGCAAATTTGCATTTGTACATCCTATTACATTGTTTAATGAAATGTCCTTGAGACTGACTGTACTAATTCATACTGTATAATCTGCCTTAAGTCAGAAAGGCAGACTATAAATAAAATAAAGGTGAATGATGTAAGCTGCTTTGGGTCCCCATTCTGGAAAGAGGCGGAATCTAACAGTACAATTTGATGCAGAGTTATTCCAGTCTAAGAGCCGAAACACACGATACGAGATACTAGTGTCTATGTGAGTGTCTTTATCACAGTCTGTCCCTACCTTCCCATGTCTTATTATCCTCTAGAGAATTCATGCCAGATCCTCTGTCCAGTACACGTGTCAGAAAATAAGTGGATAATCATATAGCTGCCTTGCCGAGTGTCTGCGGTCATTACCATCAAGTCATCGTTGCAGAGATGTGATTTTGTTGTTCTTTATGGTGCTTAGTAAAATTGTACTAGTTGAGCTCGGTATTTCAAATGAGCATTTCCGGAAAAGTCTTTTAAAGAACAACTGTCACTCAATACCATTCAGACTGACTATTGCCCGAGACTCCCTGGAAGCAGACTCCTCCATCCCGTAATCTCAGCATATCGCAACTACTAAGTACATATGATTTCCGTTTCCTGTATACTTGGTGTCTCTGGCTGCTTTCGTGTGTTGCAGAAAGGAGATCTCCATTGTGATCACTGCTCAGCTTTACAAAGGTATTTGGTTTACTGGGCATTTACAATTGTGAAGATACAGAATTGTTGGCAAGGGGGAGGAAAGGAGGGTATGTAAGCAGGCTGCCGTACAACCCAAGCCTGCCAGCTTGGGGAATGGTGGAGAAACCCGTGCAAACACTAACATGGGTGCGAGCGCAGTATGACTGCGGCAAGCAAGTGTTCAGCAGTCCTCGTATCGCCATGTGTAAGTCCATACACGTGTCAAATGTGTTTTTCGTATCGTGTGTTTTGGCTCTCAGCCCACTGAAATCAATGGGCTTAGACTGGAGTAACTCTGTTTAGGATTGCACTGTCTATAAAGTAAATTAATAAATATAGATGGGGAGGCAGATAAATGGGTAGTTTTTTATGAGGTTTAAAGGAGAGATGGAAAGAAAAGTGAGCATATGGAGGCTGCCAGGAGGAAGAAAAGAGGAAAGAATCTGGGAAAGGCGATACTGGAGAAAATGAAGTACCCCAGCCTTGCAGGTTCCCCACCATGCAGCTAGGCCCAGGTCAGCCAGCACCACTCAATAAGGCCATAGAGGAGAGGCTGTCGGAGGGGGAAGGGGGAAAGATGGGAATCAACAAAGGTGGGTGGGAAATAGAGAAGGAAGATGGAGAGGCTATGGGGGCTAGGGAAGGGAAAGAAGACATGGGGGGGAGGAAATGCCCCACCATAAGTCCTTGTGGGTCCCCACTTGTCAATATATCTAATTCTGAACATGGCCACATCTGTGGATACTTAAATCCAGATATTGGGAGCATGAACAGGCAAGCCAGATCTTTCTACAAACCTAACAAAATTGTGTTTTAAAAAATGTGAAATGTTAAAAAAAAACTTGAGGGCTAATCTCCCACCCACCCCCAAAATAATAGAATCAGTGCCTACAGCTTTAAGAAATGAAGGTCATATCAGTTGCCATATTGCCAATCTTCATGTCTTGGTTACTGTCAGTAAAAAGTAGGATAAGGGTGCTTTCCATGGCTGTTTTAACTGAGAGAGGACTCATTGGGGCCAGGCCTGCCAGCAACCATCACATGACTTCCATGACTCACTGACCCCCTACTACTCACTACTGCTCAACAGTAGCCACCCCATGAAAGCCAGTGAAGTGGAGTGGTTAGAATTTCAATCTAGGATCTGGGAGACTCATGTTTAAATGGAAGCTCTCTGGGAGGCAGGAGACCTTACCTCCTTGCCCAGTCCATGATGCTCCTTGCGCACATGCAAAGTGGCACGTGCCTCTGCACCAGCACAATTATGTCACTTCCAGGAAGTGACAACATCACACAAGTGCGAGGGTGTGCACACGCTTTGCTGCGGGCCGATTTTGGTTTCAAACGGGCCAAAACAGGCCTGTTGGGGCAAAAATTGGCCCATTGGAAAGCACTCTTGAGCAGCACGATGATGTCCCTTCCAGGAATGACATTGTTATGCCACCATGGAAGTGTACCCGGGAGACCCCTTCCTGTGCCTTTCACCACCCCCGCCAGCCAGGTAAGTGAAGGCAGAGGGTGAAAGCAGGGGATCCCCTGCCCGTACTGGGGAAATGGGATCCCTATTGCTGGGCAATGCTGACTAGTCACATATTCTCAGCTAAGCTACTTCACAGAGTTGCTACAAAGATAAAATGGAGGAAAATGGCGTAAGTTGCTTTGAGTTTCCATTGTGGAGTAAGGTGGGTATAAACGACTTTAACAAATAATAAATACAGCTGAAGATGTGGGGCAGATAAAAGGTAAGTTACTGCCTGGGTGGGTGGGAAGGAGATAAAAAAAAGCACGAAAAGGAGGAAAGATGATGTAGCCTTCAGAAAGACAGAAAGAAAAAAAGTGGAGGAGGGAGAAATTAGATTCCCCCCCCCCCCCAGTCCATGTGGGTCCCCTTGTGTTTTACTGTTTTACACAATATAGATACTGCTTCTGTTCCTTCATTTCACCTTTAACATACTCCAAGTGCTCTTAGCAAAGTACTCTACATTGCCACCTGACAGCCAAAGATAAAGTTAAATTAAAATTAAATTAAATGGTAAAATCAATGGGATTTTACAGCATTCCTTTCTTTCAAGAAGGCAGCAGTGATATCAGAGTAGATGCTTAAAGTTTCAGATTCAGTGCCATATGAATACAAATGTGAATCACAATGTTTACTTGTTGCCCCATATGGCTACACTGGCTACACTGGAGCAGAAAATTTTGAATGCGTGCCTGGACCAGGACATGTGCTCATCGATAGAATGCTGGACATGGGAATTTGGGGTAAGACAGAACTCCTGACACTTGCTCGGTCTCGTGTAATTCGAATCGTGTGGTTCGACTCTCAGTCATTATTAGTGACTATGTTAAAAGGCTGGCTGACTGGCTGTACTGTGGAAACTACAGTGCTTGTCTCTAAGAATTTTCCCATTCTGTGAGCCCACTTCCAGCCTTATCCAGATTCACTGAGGGCCAAGCTACAAGTGACGAATGACACTTGAACGGCAAGTGGATTGAGTGGAGGGCAAGTGAACAGGGAGAAATACACTTGCTGTTCAAGTGTCATTCGTCATGTGTAGCTTGGCCCTGACTGTGTTAATATGGTTGGAAAGGGGAGTTAGCAATGCTTTCTCATTGAATGCCAGGTTGAGGAAACTTGGTGGGGGTGGGTGGGGGGAGCTTTCATTCATTAGAGAAAGCAGAAGTAGAGATGGATAGGAGAGGGTCTGGGTAATAAATTAATTTTGAGAGATATGACTAGTGAAGGAAAACTTACTTGGGTCATTATCTGTGAGGGACATTAACTGGTTATCCTTCTGTAAAATGTCTGTTCTACTGCAGCAGTTCTATTGGGTTAAAAAACCAGCTATTTGGTGTTTTGTTACTTAGACCATATCACTTTGTTGTAGACAAGGTCTAAGTTTTTATAGTGTGTGTTCCTTGCAGAAATAGAAAAACCTGGATTCTGACATTATGGCTTGAATCCTGCTGAAAATATGTGCTGAGGGAACTATTTCCATCAGTGGAGGGGAATTTTTCTCATCTTTCCCCTCCCATTGCAGCCCAGAATGCCCCTGAAATGCTGTTCCTGAGAGACAGGAGACCCTTAAGAACTGCAAGAAGGACAAATCAGTTGTGGAAGAAGGGAATCTGAGAAAATTGCCATCCATCTGCAGAAATCCCCTGCATGGTACATTTTCAGTAATACAGAACCCTATCACCCTATCCAAGGTGAAATTTAGCACAAGAGTCCTTTTTTATAATAAATGGGGAGAAATTATCCCTAATAATAACAAAAAGATATGTTTCCAGACATATGCTTTTCTGACCCCTTACCCTATTTGAATTTTTTAAACATTAAAAGAAATGAGGCAGTCTTAAACCCAGTCATTTAGTTATATGGGGGCAGGGAAGTAAATCTTGATTGGGTCTAGGTGGGAAAACATTGAAAGTGAGAAGACTGTGGATGCTCCAGCATTCCAATGAATGTAACTATTGAGATAAAATAAAACACTGGTATGTATTTTACTATAAACATCCTGAACAACAAGCTGTTAAAAGAGGGCATTACAAAGGCAAACCAGTGACTTACATATGGCAGGATCCCTTTTTAGATCCAAATGTACAACCTGTCTTGATACTGAACTATGCTGGGAATAGACAACAGCTGTGCCTAAATAGCAGCAGTTTGTGGAAGCAATGAAAAACAAAAAATATATTAACCATTTGAAAAAGAAAAAAAATTAACCACAACCAGAAAATATCCTCCAAGATCTGGTTGCTAGAACAGTTAATAACCATCACAGCCGAATACCATGTGCTTTTACTCAGTTATAAGATCTACTGAGTTCAGGAAGAGAGTTCGGTGTCCATACTTCTGTAGCTTTTTTACATTATTCTGTGCAAGTTAATTCTGAAGTCCTACAGAGTTCAAAATCAAAAAGAGTCCAGTAGCACCTTTAAGACTAACCAATTTTATTGTAGCATAAGCTTTCGAGAATCAAGTTCTCTTCGTCAGATGCATGGTACAGAAACTGGTCAAATATAGAAGAGGAGGGGGGAGGAGGGGAGGAGGGAGAAGATGCAATTAGGGGGGGAGAGGGAAGATGCAAGCCAAACATTCCTTTGCTAGTAAATGTAAACATCTCCTTTTGGCGTGGGGATCAGTTGACAGGCTTCAAAGGAGTTTGCCGTGTTAGTTTGTATCAGCAAACCAGCTAGACCATCCAATTCCAGTGCAGTATAAGCCTTCGATAACCACAGCTCTCCCCGTCAGATGCATCTGACAAAGAGAACTGTGGTCCCCGAAAGCCCACGCCAGGTGCCAGTCTTTCTGGGTTGCCTTTCTGCTTCAGAGACAGAAGGAATCTTTTCCCCTCTCTCTGAAGTGTGAGGTGGACCCAGGAGTGCGGCAGGGGATGTGAGCGGCGGAAGCAGACGGCTTGTGTGCTTGCTGCGCGCCTGTCGGGTGGCGGAAACGGACGGCTTGTGTGCTCGCTGCGCACCTGTCAGGTTGCTGCTGAGCTTCTGGGCACGGCAGCAGAGCGGCGGCTGCAGCGGGGCCCAGCTTCAGCTGTGCGCCCCTGTCTGAGCGGCTGCACGGCTTCGGCGGCGAGTTGGTTTCGGCAGGAGCGAGCCTCTTCAGGGTGCTCCCTGCCGCTTCTCCACATTGCCACGGAGCCTTTGGGCGGCCGCGGCAGGGCGGCCGCGGCAAGCGGTGGCGGAGGCGAGGTGCGGTGGAGCGGCAGCGCACCTCGGCGGCAGCTGCGTGCCCTCTCCGGCCTTGTTTTAGCCGCCCCTGGGGAGCGGGGCCTTTCTGGGTGCTCCCTTCTTGGAGCCTGGGAGCGGCTTGTGCTCGTCAGTGCGTGCATCGAGGGATAAGCCTAGTTAAGAGGCTTGTGCCCTTTGTTTAACGCCCCCCCCAATACCCCCCACCCCCTCCCTATTACTTGGATTGTTGGGCTTAGACCCTGAGTTTCCCATCCCGGCTTTTCCTGGGAATTGGGGCTTTGTTTCCTGTTTAAGGTTTTGGCCACAGGGTGGTGATAATTGTCCTTGGGGGCCTTGAGCAGGTGGGCTTTTATGCTGCCTCTTCTGTTTTTTTGTGCACTTGTGCACTGGGCCTGCTTTATTTTGCTTATTGGTGGCCATCTTAGGTGTAGGTTGTGCCTGTCTGCCATTTTGTCACATCGCAGTATGCCACCCAAGAAGGGTGGTGGCCCATCCAAGGGCAAACAGCCAGCCAAGCATCCTGCAAAGAGGCCTCCCCCTGCCCCGCTGTCCTCTTCTGTCGATGAGGATGGTGGACCCAGCAGGCAGGAGCTTCTGGATAGGCTGGCTGCTTTGGAGCAGGCCCGTGCGAGCTCTTAGTCTGGGGGATCTGAGGTTTGGGCTTGCCGACCCACTAAAAAAGTTTCTAACGCTGCATTTCAGAGAGACATATTGATGCGTATTTCTGCCCTGGAGGAGGCAGCAGCATCCGAGCAGGGTGAACCCGGCAGCAGCCAAGGGACAGCCATACCACCAGAAGATGTACAGGGGACTGAAGCGAAGCAGGAGTCCATTGTGGACTGCGGACAGGTGGCCATAGCAGTTGAGCCGGCGGTGCAGGAGGGTAAGTCTATGCTGCCTCACCAGGCATGCACCTGGCCTTGGGGGCCCTGGGGTCAGTCTACTGCCTCCACGCCCCCTGGCTGCACTTCACCAGCTACACAACATGTTGCACCTGCATGGCCCCCGGTGATTTCTGCAACCTGGCAGAGTGGGGCCGGGTCTTCTTATGGCCAACAGCAGGCGCCTAGTGCCTTGACATCCTCTGTGTCAGACAGTGGCTTACTAAAAGTTGCAATCCAGCCTCTCTCTTGCAATTAGACATAAGTCCATTGGTTTCAAAAGATTTTACTGAATATAAACAACCATTATAGTCCACTAACCAAGATGCAATATCTTGGCTGGTACACGAGTATTGTTACGAATGACAGGCAAAGGTTAAGGTACAGAATAGCATAACCCAGCAAGTCCCATCCTCCCCCCATAGTTCTCAAAACAAATGGCTTGAAGCTGAGAGAGTGAAACTTTCCCAAGGCTGGAAAGGTTGTAGTCATAACATTCCTCTTCTTTGAGATAACTGTTACTGGACTGCTTGTCACCTGCAAAAGAAGCACTTAAAACACTGACAGGATTAAAATGGAGTCTCTTTGGTTAGATCACATAAGAAACATAGTCAGTCCTGACATTTCTGCCCCCTCTAAAATGTCCTTCCCCCAGGTTTGAGAGGGTAGAGAGTGTGAAAAGATTTTAACAATCTAGGAGCATGAACATGAATAGCCTCCACCCACTCATCAAATCCAGAATCAAAGTCCTTCCACCTGATGAGGTAAAACAGCTTATTACGTTTGATTTTAGAGTCCAAAATTTGCTGTACTTCATAATGGACTTGGTCATCAATCAAGGTTGGTATGGGAGGAGCACGGGTAAGCCACTGATCTGCTGGGGGGACCTTTTTCAATAAGCTGATGTGAAAAGTAGGATGGGCGTGACGGAGGTTCTTTGGTAAATCAAGTGCTACAGTCACTTTGTTGATGACTTTACGAACTGGAAAAGGTCCCAAATACTTTAGTGCCAATTTATGGCTGGTTTGAGCAACTTTCAAATTTTTTGTAGACAAATAAACAAGGTCTCCTGGATGCAATTCCCATTCGGCCACACGATGGCGATCAGCGTATTTTTTATAATCCTGTTTAGCTTTGTTAAGATGTTGCTGAATAAGAGTCCATTGTTGAGCTGCCTCCCCCCACCATTCTGAAACATCTTTGGAGGTTGTTGTGGGGGGAAGAGCTTCAAAAGGAAATGGTTTAAAGTGATAACCATAAACTATTTTGAAAGGTGTTTCTCCGGTAGAAGCATGCACACTGTTGTTGTAAGAAAATTCTGCTAAAGGTAATAAATCAATCCAATTGTCCTGCTGGAAATTAACGTAGCAATGGAGAAATTGTTCTAATATTTGATTAGTTTTTTCTGACTGTCCGTCGGTTTGCGGATGGTGGACGGAGCTTAAACCTTGTTCAATTCCCATAAGTTGCATAAGCTCTCGCCAGAAGTTGGCAACGAATTGTCCGCCTCGGTCGGATATCACCTTTGATGGAAAAGAATGGAGTTTTACAATATATTTCAGAAAAATATCCGCCAACTTTTTTGCCGAAGGCATAGTAGTGCAGGGAATGAAGTGGGCTTGTTTTGAAAATAGATCCACTACAACCAAAATGCAGGTGTGATTTTTGGAGGGGGGAAGATCTGTGATGAAATCCATAGAAATAATTTCCCACAGTCTACTTGGGGTTTCAAGGGGCTGTAAGAGTCCAGGAGGTTTGCCTTTTCGTGTTTTGGCGCTGAGGCAAATGGGACACGAAGCCCCATATTGCAAAATGTCTTTGCGCATGCCTGGCCACCAAAATTGCCTTTGGACCAGATGGAGTGTTTTTAAATATCCGTAATGGCCAGCTGTTGGGGCATCGTGACAGCGGTGCAGTACTTCTTTTCTTAAACTATTTGGTACATAAAATTGATTGCCCCAAAGCCATTCCCCTTGTTCAGATTAAATTAATTTCTCTTTGGGCACATTCTCCCCCTCCTTTTCAACTTCACTTTTCAGTTTTTGTCTCCACCCCTGGTCTGAGTGAGGAGGTTGTGTTGTGCGGCTGCACGTAGTAACCACACCTCCTAGTTGCGTAGGCGAAAATACTGTGTCTATTGTCTCCTCCTTCCTGCTTTTGAGTTGAGGCATGCGCGAGAGGGCGTCCGCTAGGAAATTAGTTTTGCCAGGCAGGAATTTGAGGGTGAAATTAAATTTTGAAAAGTATTCCGCCCATCGTAATTGTTTGGCGTTGAGTCTCCGAGGACTGCGTAACACTTCTAAATTTTTGTGATCTGTCCAAACCTCAAAAGGATGGCGGGCCCCTTCTAGCCAATGTCTCCAAGTGGAGAGCGCCGCTTTTACAGCAAAAGCTTCCTTTTCCCAAACATTCCAATTTCTTTCAGCTTCAGAAAATTTACGTGAAAGGTATGCACAAGGTCGGAGAATATCATCTTCCCCCCACTGCAGGAGGACGCCCCCAATCGCGGTATCGCTGGCGTCCACCTGTACTATGAATGGGCGATTTTCATCAGGGTGTTGCAGCACTGGTTCGGATATAAATTGCTGCTTTAACAGATCAAAGGCTAATTGGCATTGCGGTGTCCATAATAATTTCGCTTTCGGTTTTTTAGCTTGCTCCCCTTTGTTTTTAGTTTTTAAGAGTTCTGTGAGGGGAAGAGTTATTTGGGCAAAGTTTTGTATAAATTCTCTGTAGAAATTGGCAAACCCCAGAAAGGATTGCAGTTCTTTACGATTTGTGGGGGTTTGCCAGTCTTGAACTGCTTTCACTTTGCCCGGATCCATTTTTAACCCATCTTTTGAGATGCAATATCCCAAGTAACTAAGTTCAGTTTTGTGAAATTCACATTTAGACAATTTGATGGGCAATTTATTGCACATGAGAGTAGTTAATACTAGTGGCACTAAATGTACATGTTCTTCTTCGGTTTCTGAGTAAATTAACACATCATCCAGGTAAACAACTACTCCTTTATATAAAAAGTCGTGCAATACTTCATTGATCATGGACATGAAAACCGAAGGGGCCCCGGCCAAGCCAAAAGGCATAACTAAATATTCGTACTGCCCTAAGGGCATATTGAACGCGGTCTTCCACTCATCCCCCTCTCGTATACGAACGTGGAAATAGGCATCTTTTAAGTCCAATTTTGTGAAGATCTTACCTTGGGCCACAACGTTGAGTAGATCTCTGATGAGAGGTATGGGATAGGCGTTTGTGGAGGAGATTGCATTAAGTCCTCTGAAGTCAGTGCACAGTCTTAACCCTCCATCCTTCTTTTTAACAAACAATACTGGGGCAGCATGAGGGCTGTTTGCTGGTCGGATGAATCCCCTTTGGAGATTAGTGTCAATGAATTTTCGGAGCTCCTCTCTTTCATTTGGGCTCATTGGATAAAGTCTACCTTTGGGCAATGTGGCTCCAGGGATGATTTCTACTGCACAATCCGTCCTCCTATGGGGAGGTAAAGTGTTGGCCTCTTCTTCGGTGAAGGCTTGCAAATAGGGCTTTGTACTGTTTAAGTATTTGATTAATTTCCTCCTGGGTTAAGAGTGCTTGTTCCATGAGGGTAGGATTGTTACCCCAATTCTGGTCCCAGTGATGATTTCTGCAGCTATCGTGTTTAAAGGTGATGCTTCCAGCTGTCCAATTTATGTCTGGGTTGTGGTCCCACAACCATCTGCTCCCCAAAATTAAAGGGTACTTCGCTGTAGAGCTAATTACGAACGATCTTGTCTCCCAATGTTGTCCCATGCCTGTGATGACAGGTACTGTTTCGGTGGTGACTGGATTCATATTAGTGCCATCCATTTGTTCAAAAATGACTGGAGTTTCAAGATCTTTTATTGGGAGTACTAATCCATTCACTAGAGCTGGTGCAATAATATCTCTGGAGCATCCAGAATCAATGAGCGCTTGCACCCGGATATGAGTCTTTCTTTCCGGATGGATTAATGTAACAGGCATGAATAGTATGGACCCTTGAGGTCTTTCCACTATGGGAACTGACTGAGTTTTGATCTGCCATTTGGGTCCGTTTACGACAGATCCATTTCGTTTCCCGAATTAGGACCTTCGGGTGCTTCTTCACTGATTAGAGCAGTTGAATCAAAGTCCATAATTTCTTCTAGCTCTAATCCTTTCTCAGGAGGATTTCTTTGGAAAGTCCCTCTCCCTCTCGTAGTTCGCGGAGCAGGCGTTGGGCGGGATGGCGGGGGAAGAGTGGCAGGGGCTGGGCGCCGTGATGGGAACAGAGTTCTTTGCACAGGCCGGAGTGGACATTGTGCTGCGAAGTGACCGCTTTGGCCACAATGTAGATACAGTCCTTGTTGCCATCTAGCATCTCTCGCTCATCTAGCTGCATATCCTGCTCCCTTGCCCCCTCTTACAATTATGGATGTTCGCTGGTGCCCTGCAGTTTGTTGTTGTTCCACAAGACGCACTTCTTGCATACGGTTTTCCACTTCACAGGCTAATTGAATCCAACCCAAGAGTGTGGGGGGATTATCTTGCATAAGGGCCCGGTCCAACAATCTGGGATTCATGCCTTGTTTGAACAAAATTATTTTGGTGGATTCCTCACACCTTGGACATTTGGCGGCTAGCTGTCGGAACTTTGTAACATAGTCTCTAGCCGACATGCTACCTTGTCTAATCGATTGTAATTCCGTTCGGGCTCTGCTCTCCTCTAATGGGACTTCATATTGCGCTTGGAGCGCGTCTACCAAACCCTGTAGGGAATCTAATTCTGGGGCCGCAATTTGTACAAGGCTACATACCATTCTGCTGCTTTTCCTTGCAACCGGGAGCCCAAATGTTCGATTTGACTGGCCTCATCTTCGAATAAATGTCCCCAACGATTGAAGAATTGTAGTGCTTGTACTAGAAAAAATCCCAACTTCGAGGGGTCCCTGTCGAAAGTAGCTTCCAATTTTACCCATCCCATTGGTAACTCTTGAGGTCTGGTAACTGGTGCTGGGAGTGGGTAGTATGGCACAGGTGCCAGTTCCTGCCTTGGCTGCCAGTCAGGTCGACACAGGGGCGGTTGTATCGGAGGGTGCTGGGGCCTTGGCTGCGGGATCCCTTGGGGTCTCGGTATTGGAGGACCTTGCGGCCTCAGCTGTGGTCTCTGCGTTCGCGGAGCCTGAGGGCCTTGTGGAGGTGGATCTCTTGGTCTTAGCGGCGGAGGTAGCCTAGGCACTGGAAGTCGTGGGAGAAGCAGCTGCCCTTGAAGTGGCGGTGGCGGCAGTGGGAGTACCAGAGCCTCCTCCTGCGGCTGTAGAGGTGGTTCTCCTGGGAGGACCGGGAGCTCCTGCGGCTGTTCTCCTGGGAGGACCGGGAGCTCCTGCAGCTGTTCTTGTGGCTGCTCCTGCGGTGCTTCTTCCTCTCCTCCTGGTGGCCCTCCCGGCGCATCAGGGGGAAGTTCCTCCGGTCTCTCGTCTGCTGGCCCCTGAGGTTATTCGGGCGGCTGTACCAGTTGTTGCTGATCGTCTGCTAGTAAGAGCGGTTGCTCCCTTGGGGTGGTACGTAGTCTGCAGGGCCACCAGACCTTGGCCAATAATTCGGCTGCGGGCGCCCTCTTCCTGCGTGGGGCCTTCTTCTGATCCTCCGACAATGAGTATGCAGAGCAGGTGAACAGCATGGGCTAAGCTCTCCTCCATACTACAAAGTCTCTCCTCTAACATTTGTACACGTCCTGGGGCCGCCGTGGAACCCACCGTTTCAGAATATTCCTGAGGAGGTTCGTTGGGAACTTGGGTAGTTTCCATATATTCCACATAGGAAGCCATCGCCCGAGGCCATGGCCGAATTTCTCCCATGCCCCGGGCACCGTTACCTTGCTCTTCTTCTGATATCCCCGCCAGGATTCCTTTCGCTAATCCTGTTACCGCCGAAATTCCAGCATCCACCGCTAAAGTTCGGCTCTGCAATTGTACCCAACTTTGTTCATTCGGTTCGCGTTGCCCCGTCCATGGGGTAACTTCCACGTAGTCCCAACTCATCACGTCGCGACGGGAGGTCTCCCACACCTGGGTACTTTCCGAACCCCTTCGGTCCCACTCTAATTGGTCGGCTTCTCAATTCCAATGAAACCACGGTTGGCTACTTGACTGCTCTGCTACCGAACTGACACTTCGTTTTCCGTCCATTTGCGGCTTAGTAAATACTGCACTCACTCTCCTTTCCCTCATGTCCCTCGGCCTCGAACCCCACTGCCTCAGCGTAGCAAGGATATCAGAGGTTCTGCTGCCGCCCTGGGCCGAGCTTCAGCTCTATTGGGTGCGAGGGTATACAGCGTAGTATGCCTGGACTCCGTTCCTCCCTGAACGGGTCGATGAGGTTCCAGTCCTTCCGAACCAGGGGAGGTATAAGGATCAAACAAAGGGTCCCTGTTGGACGCGGCCTTGGTATCTGTCTGCCCTGGCTTAGGCATTGGAACAGATGTGATTCGTAACAAAATGTCAGACAGTGGCTTACTAAAAGTTGCAATCCAGCCTATCTCTTGCAATTAGACATGAGTCCATTGGTTTCAAAAGATTTTACTGAATATAAACAACCATTATAGTCCACTAACCAAGATGCAATATCTTGGCTGGTACACGAGTATTGTTACGAATGACAGGCAAAGGTTAAGGTACAGAATAGCATAACCCAGCAAGTCCCATCCTCCCCCATAGTTCTCAAAACAAACGGCTTGAAGCTGAGAGAGTGAAACTTTCCCAAGGCTGGGAAGGTTGTAGTCATAACATTCCTCTTCTTTGAGATAACTGTTACTGGACTGCTTGTCACCTGCAAAAGAAGCACTTAAAACACTGACAGGATTAAAATGGAGTCTCTTTGGTTAGATCACATAAGAAACATAGTCAGTCCTGACACTCTG
Source organism: Eublepharis macularius (assembly GCF_028583425.1). Classification (NCBI taxonomy): domain Eukaryota; kingdom Metazoa; phylum Chordata; class Lepidosauria; order Squamata; family Eublepharidae; genus Eublepharis; species Eublepharis macularius. The sequence continues at coordinate 126,209,010 of NC_072792.1, forward strand.
GACCCCAGCCTGATGGCTTACCATATGGCTATGGGTGTCAGTGGGGTTCCCCCCCCCCTTGGCAATTGCCTTATGGAATGGTGCCGTACAGAGCATTACCATTTGGGGATATGGCTTTGCCCCTCGGTGACCACTTAACTCAGGCCACCAGGGAGAAGATCTTGAAAGGGGAGTATGTGGACGTTGTTACCAGAACTGCTCTTATTAAAGGGGGAAATTAGCTTTTGGCAGTCTGTAACTTAAAATTAGGGCGGATCTTAACCTATGTTTACGGAGGTCCCGATTCCAGACACTCTAGTGAAAAAGAGGCAGACTACAAATAGTTTCAATCGTGTGTATTTGCTAACAATGTGGCGTAAGCCTAAACTTGCACAAGCATACAAGAGAACACACAAGATCTAAGAAATACAGAGTAGAAAATGCAGAGACTTTCGCATTAGCTGGTTCCCAACGATGGTGGGGAATACTCACTTATCCTGAAGTGAAGCAGAGACACAACAGCGAGGTGGCCCAATGCCAGCACTGGGACCACAGACGGACAGCAAGGGATTCTGGATAGGATGGCACGCGCCTGGCTGGGACAGGACGGGAATGGCACGAGCACCATGCGGTCTGAGAGGCCGGCTTAAATACCCCAAAACGTACCCTGGGGCTGGTGCTGTACTTGGTGGTTCTCACAGATTAAAACAAAGGCTCTAATGGGTTACTGAATGGCTTGGATGGGCCACTTTGGTAATCAGATTGTGATAAGTGACACCTCAGGAAGAGGGGACAAAAGAGGGAGGGGGAAATCCAAGTGGGCTGAAAGGATGTTCCAGCGGACAGGGCTTGTCCTGATGTCATCAGCTCTGGAATGCGGAGGTTTCTTTGAGATGCATTCTCTAAGTGCTTGGGATGGTCGGCACTTAGTTCCTTCTCCGGGGCGGCTCCTAAGATATGCAGAGCGGGGCGAGGTACTCTCGCTGCGGACGTGGTGTGCCCGCTTCGCCGAAATGGCTTCCCAAAGCAGTAGTCTTCCCTGGGTCTTCTGGCTGCCTGAGAACATGGATGCCGGCTGGGCATAGCTGGGGCTGGATAGCTGGCTGCCCGGTAGCAAGGGCAAGCTCGGGGACCGGCCCGCGGGAGGCTCCAGGCGGGAACTGACCAGGGAGCGCCTAGCCAGGCTCGCTGGAGGTTTCCCCGGCAGGCGCCCGGCTGCTAGCAGCGGCTTGGGCCCATATGAGGCAGGCTTCCATGGAGGCAGGGGGAACAGCACATAAAACACAGTCCAAAGCAGGGAATAGGCACGGTCCGTGGCAGATGGCAATGCAGGCACGGGGCACACTTGTAATAGAGTCCAAACATACACTGGGAAATCCAGATACAGGTCAGGGCAGGGCTGCCCAGAAAAAGAGTCCTTTGTGCAGTTATCCAAGCATGGAGTCAGGGAACTACACAGTCTATTGCAGTAGCAAGGTAATTAACAAGCAGGCAGGAAACTGACACGTGTATTAGATCACACATGTGCAAAGCAGATCTGTGTGTAGCAGTAAAACAGCAACGCAGGAAACTTTAACACAGTTCATGGCAGGCCTTAAAGCAGGAGAGGGGGCCTACTTGGCAACAACATCTTTACCCTTCTCTTCAGGGAACTGGAGAAGAAGGATAAGGACGATCTGGATGAGAGAGATAAAGAAAATATTAAGCGTAGAAAGGTGGACCGGAATTGGTCAAATTGGTTGCCGGGGTTCTTGATTTATGCCGGGGTATTGGCTAGAGCGCAGCCCTGGAGGGCTGTGTCTCTTTTTCAATACATAGACATTATTTACAAAGGATACACTGGTTTTGTGGGGATGGCCTGGCTCCAGTATAATGAGGAGTTCAGGATGCATGCCGCTATGAATCCTGGTTTACCGTGGGACCAGGTTCACCAGCAGCTTTGGCTGCAGATCATGTCCCCGGCAAAACCTAATTCTGGAGATAGGTCCGATAGTGGCCATCTGATTCAACGTTCCCAACTAGCATCTGGTTCCCGCGCCCCTGCGGGGCAGCAGGTTCAACCCCGGCTGCTCTGCTGGGATTTTACATCCAAGGGGCAGTGGAATCGGAAGGCTTGTAAGTATCGACACGAGTGTCCTTCCTGCAGTGGCCCCCATCCTTACTCAGCCTGCCCCAAGTCCAAGCAAGGGGGTGGGGGTAAGCACTTTGGAGGTGGGGGCTGAGGGTCCTTAAACGCTTGTTGCATTTGTACCCTCGGCGCAATGATGCTGAGTATCTGCTTTCTGGGTTTGAGTTTGGTTTTCGCATCCCCTTCCAGAGCCAATGGGAACCTTTCATGTCAGCCAACCTTCGGTCAGTGGCTGGCATGGAAGGTGTGGTACGTGCTAAGATTGCGAAGGAGTGCGCTGAGGGCCACGTTCTCGGCCCTTTTGATGCTCCTCCTGTTTCTTGTTTGAGGGTTTCTCCATTGGGGGTGGTGCCTAAGAAGGCGGCTGGTGAGTTCTGCCTTATACATCACTTATCTTTTCCTAGGGGCAGTTCTGTCAATGATGCCATTCCTGAGCATCTTTGTTCGGTCCATTACACATCATTTGACCACGCTGTCAAGGTTGTGCGGAGGTGTGGGGTAGGTGCGGAATTGGCAAAGTGTGACGTAAAGTCGGCCTTTCGCCTCCTCCCGGTACATCCTGGGGATTTTGAACTGTTGGGGTTCTCGTTTGAGGGCAAATTTTATATGGATAGGGCCCTTCCCATGGGGTGCTCTATATCGTGTTCAGCATTTGAGCGCTTCAGTTCCTTTTAGGAATGGGAGCTGCGTCGCCACACGGCTTGCCCTGATACTTGTCATTACCTTGATGATTTTTTGTTTATTGGGCCAACTGGTACCGGGCAATGTGCCAGGCTATTGGCTGGCTTTGTGGTGCTTACTGAGGAACTTGGTGTTCTGTTAGCGCATGAGAAAACTGAGGGCCCCTCCACTGTTTTAACTTTTCTAGGGATTGAGCTGGACACGGTCCAGCAGTCTTTTAGGCTCCCTGTTGACAAGGTTGAGGACCTTAAACGTAGAATTGCTGAGTTTCAGGGTCGGAGTAAGGTGACTCTCCTAGAATTACAGCAGTTGGTTGGGCACCTGAATTTTGCCTGCAGGGCAATTGCTCCAGGTAGGGCGTTTTTGAGGCTCCTTTGCGATGCCATGGGGAATTTGCAATTTCCCCATCACAGGCTTCATCTGAGCAAGGGTATTCAGAGTGATCTCTGCCTTTGGCAGGATTTTTTGCGGTCCTTCAATGGAGTGACGTTTTGGAGAGAAGACTTGTTGCTTGAAGCTGAGCTTCAGGTTACTTCTGAAGCCTCAGGATCCCTGGGATTTGGGGTTTATTTCTGGGGCCATTGGTGTGCTGAACACTGGCCTACTGATTGGGTGCAGCAGGGACTATCCAAAGACTTGTCGTTTTTGGAATTTTTCCCTTTACTGGTGGCAGTGTGGCTTTGGGGGCAGGAGTTGGCTAACTGCATGGTCCACTTTTGGTGTGATAACCTAACAGTGGTGCACGTGGTCAACTCCTTGTCTTCAAAATCACCAAGGGTAATGAGGCTTGTGCGGGCTTTTACTCTTAAATGCTTGCAGATGAATATACTATTTAGGGCCAGACATGTTCCTGGAGTAAGTAATGGTGTGGCAGACGCTTTGTCTCACCAACAGATGGAACGGTTTCGGCACCTAGCTCCAGAAGCCTATCAGCAGCCAACACAGATGCCCGGGGAGCTGTGGCAGCTTGGGAGGCAGAAGTGAGCCGAGCGATTCAGTTAGCCTTAGCTCCCAGTACACGGAAAGCTTATGACCGGGTGGTCAGGCAGTTCACTGAGTTTAGGAGGACGGTAGGACTTCGGGAGCTCTGGCCTGTTCCACCTGAGCACCTGATCCAATTCTGTGTGGTGCAGCGGGGGCGCAGCCTTTCGGTCAAGTCCATTAGGGGCCAGCTTGCTGCTCTTGCCTTTGTCAGCAAGGCGCGTGGCCTGCCCAAAGCCACTGGGGATTTTCAGGTTCGTAAGATGTTGGAAGGCTGGTCCAGGGAAGCTGGGCCCTCCAGGGACCGAAGGCAACCAATTTCCCCATTGGTGCTTAAAGGGCTGGGGGCAACTTGGGCTGAGGTTTGTTCCTTGCATTATGAGCCATGCGGCCTCTTTGGTCGCCTTTTTTGAGGCCTTGCGGATTAGTGAATTGGTGGTTCATTCCCGCAGGGATGACTCTGGCAGGGCTTTGCTGTCCCAGGATATTTCCTTCATAGAGGACAAGGTATCCATTAGGATCCGCAGGTTTAAAACTGACCAGGAGCAGCGGGGGGCTACTCTGCTCCTGGGGCCTTGCACCAACCGTGAGCTGTGCCCGGTTCAAGCTTTGCAGGACTATGTGAAGGTCCGAGGGGAGGCCCAGGGGGTTCTGTTTCGACATAGGGATGGGGCGCCTTTGACCCGGTTTCAGTTTGGGGCTGTTACAGAGAAGGCCCTTAGTAGGCTTGGCTTGACGGGGGTTAAATTCAGTACACATTCTTTTCTAATTGGGGCCGCCTCTATGGCTGCTGCCATGGGGTACCCCCAGCGGGCCATACAGAGTGTGGGCAGGTGGCAGTCGGGCGCGTTCTGCTCCTATATCCGCCCTCTGCCGCAGTATTAATTGCCTACACTAACTGCTCTTTCCTAGGTGCGGCATCAGTCCTGGGTAAGTGCAGTATCCTGATTTGCGGACACAGCTTGGTGTTCTGGGCTGCCCATCAAGCCAGGAGAACACCGATCGGATCCCAGTTGGGGCTGAGTGCTGTGGCCACGGTTGAGTGGCTAGGTTGGCGTGGCCTGTGTTGGCCTTGCTTGCTACCACTCTTGTTTGGGGGGTGGACTGGTCCACCCCCACATATTCTGGTCATTCACCTTGGGGGGAATGACCTTGGGTTAGTGCAGGGAAAGGCCCTGTCACTGCAGGCAACTGATGACCTTCGGGAGATAAGCCGCCGGTGGCTGGGCGTGCTTATTTTCTGGTCTGAGATACTGCAACACAGGGTTTGGCGGGAGGCCTTAGACCCATAGGCCATTGAAGGGACCCGGCGTAAAGCTAACAGAGCCATGAAGAAACCCTTAGGGGAGGGCTTGGGGATTTACTTGCCGCACCGTAGGATAAGGGCCGAATTTGCCCACCTTTATAGGAAGGATGTCATACATTTTTCGCCTGAGGGCAATGACATCTTCCTTGATGACTTTCGGCAAGGGCTGAGGTTGGCCTTAAGCCACCTGTGGGGTGCCAGGGCCTAAGCAGAGGCTTGGCCCTTGCGGTGGCAGGAGATTCTCGGGAATAGGGAGCGGGCCAGTGAGCACCCAGTGGCATTTCCCCATGGTGGGGAACAGGGTCTGCCATCAGTGAGGTATGCTTGTGACGGCTACCACAGCACAGGCAGACGCCTGCGGGGATCCCCAAGATCAAGCCCTTCCCTCATGCTATACGGCTGGGGTGTTAGGAGCTTGTGGGGGGGATCCATTCGCCTGGCTGGCTGGGTTGCAGCCATTCTATGGATGGCCTACACCTGGGGCTTTGGGGCTCACCCAGACAGGTCCAGGCGGAGGTCCGGGGCTGACCCCGTGGCTTGACCTATACCGCTTAGTTGGCCCTTGCCTTAGTTATTTATTGTTATATTAATAAACGGCCCTTTATCTCCAAGCCTGTGTTTATCTCTGCATTCCGGCTAAGGTAGCAATGGGAGTGATGTGCATGCTTTTCCTAGCTCCTGTTAATAACCAAGCTGAGGTGTTCTGCACCAGCTGGAGTCCCTGAGTTGACCAAGTAGAGTGCATTACGATAATCTAGTATTGATGTTACCATGACATGAATCCAGGTGGTCAGATCAGCCTGGTCAAAGTAGGGGGCCATCTTCCAGGCTAGTCTGAGTTGTGAGAAGCTCTTTTTTGCAGCCACATTAACTTGCATTTCTAGCAGCAGCGCTGGATTCAATATAACCCTTAGGCTGTTTACTGAGGGAGCCAAGGTCAACAGATCCCCATCCAAAGTAGAAAGCACAATATCCTTCAGGACCTCCACTTTCCCAGCCAGCATCACCTTTGTCTTGTTTGGGTTCAGTTTCAATTTGTTCACTTTCAGCCATTTGATCACAGCTGTCAAGCAACAATTTAAGATCTCTTCTGCATCACCATGGGATTTGGATTGCGAGATAGAGAGCTGAGTGTCATCTGCATGTTGATGATATCCAATTCCAAACCTATGAATGATTTTTCTTAAAGGCTTTACACAGAGGTTGTATAAGATGGGGGATAAGATTGTCTAGTACAGAAACCAATTCATGAAGCCATATATATGCTGGTTGGGGTGGATTTCCCACCCACAACTCTTGTCTCCTGTTACTGTTCCTGCATTCAGAAGAACAGAAAGGATTAAAATATGCTGTCAAAATAGTAGGGGGTAAACCTGGAAGTGCTGTTTGCTAAGTGCACCCCCCGATGTTTCTCCCCCCCTCCCCACAGCTGCTGCCAGTTGCCATCCCCTGGCTAGCAATCCTATCTTTACATCTCATATGTTGCCCATAGATTCAGGTGTTCTAGGAAGTTGGCCAGATATGATGGTGCCTCTGACAAATAATTACATATTGTGTGAAATATGTGTGAGGATGCCCTACCTAACAATGCCTATGGCCAGAATATGGAATGAGAGTGTGATGACGTGCAATGTAATGCACCATCTATGTGTTAAGTACTTGTGTATGTTACAACATGGTTTTCTGGCAGCATCCCCAGAGCATGTGCTGTCTAGCTAATGTCTCTGCCACAAATCTGCTTTACAAAAACTATAATGTAAGCCTCTGTCAGATGCTACAAACCCTCCCTCAGGGCTCAGCTGGCCAGTCTGCCTTATTTAAGGTCCAAGTTTTAAAAAATAACTGAGGGGACATTTTTCCTTGAAACAATCCTTGGCTTGGCAGTTCCCATTCTTGAGGAATAGAGCGTGCAGCTGGACAATTCCTGTTTTCAGAGTCTGAGTATTTATAATTATTTTTGAGAAATACTGGGGGGGGGGGGCGTTATTAGTCAATGACCAGCAAAATCCCATGTGAGAGAGGACAATTTTCATCAGAGTTTAGAAGCAGAATATGTGCCTCACACTCTCATTATTCAGTGTTCCTTTGTGCTGAACTGTTCTAACCCATAAAATTTATACACTCCTGACCTCTTTTTCATTAAAAAAAATTAAGACACAAATGTCATTTTTATGTATTTTTCCAAACAAATTTGTATGCATATGAAAACTTAGATTTACCTGAACCATGTTTTAGAATTATTCTTATGAATTATTTGTTGATTATTAAATTCTGTGACTGAACAAATATGTCAGATGGTATCTTTGTTATTCACTGGGCCTTTTCCCAGTATGAAGGCTGTGAGTTTTCTGAAATGCCTCCAGAAAAGATTTCCAAAACAGAAAGTGGGCCTGTTTGCTTTCTTAGTGTTTTGAATACTTTTCTGAAATTGTGATGGAAAGTTTTCCACAGGGGGAAAAAGTGGCAGCACAACATGTTTACCTACGTGCTTTACAATCTCTTCCTAGGGGTAAAAATAGCCATTAAATGTTTTTCTCCTCCTGATGCACCAATGTGTTCATTGATATGCCACTCAATTGTTTGAGTAGGTCACTATCATATCCCAAGCAACCTGTTGAACATTCCTTGCTAGCAGTCTCTATTGGTCCTTGAACGTCCCTCGTGTCTATCACTGGTTCACTTTCCCATTGCTGTCATGGCTGATAAGGATTTGAATCCCGGTATTAGTCCAACAGGATGTTCCACTAGAATTCACTGCAAGCAAATAAAGAGAAGACGTAGAAGTGACATTCTTCACACCATTTTTAATAGCAAATGAAACATTGAAATGAACTCCTTCTATATAATTACTGGATCCCTTCGGAAACATTCCATTCTATTGAAACCCATGCCATATTATTGAAGCTTATTGATGTCAGAAATGATTTATCTTCAGAAACTATTAGTTCCAAAGAACTTTCAAGTGGCCTTATATATTTTCAGGTAAATTAATGTCCTAGTCATTCCACATTACAATGCAACACTGATCATGAATCATTGACCTGTTACCCCAGGAGAAGTCCTTTCTCTTTATTATTGTGTGAGAAAAGGCAGTAGTATCCAACCCCATATTCTGCTTTTGTGCCTCAGCAGTCAGCACAGCATTCATCATGTTCATCATTTGTGGTCATGTTGGCAGATATTTAGAATTTACTGGGTTGAACTAAAGTTTCTGGGCAGCAGTGTGAGAACATATTTAGCATTTGCGATCCAGTTTGGAACATTAGATAAGCATACTTGGCTTTATAAGTTGAGCAGACAGACTGGGCAAAGATAGAAAGCAAGAGCTAGAGTTATGTAGCTTTTACATCATCCCAGCAGAATGACAACCAAACACAGCAAATTCTATCTCATAAACTTTTCTCCTATTTTTAAAAACAACAAATACATGAGATTTAAAATTACTGGTGCAGTGGTCTTTGTAAATAACATGTTCAAAAATGGAAACTAACTTGTCCTCACCCCTGTCCTCCTGCAGTGGAACAGTAGGAGAAAAAATGGGGGAGGGGGGTACCTCACAGCAGGACAACTGTGACATCACTTCCAGGTGATTACTGTGTAATCATGATGCTCCTCATCCCCATGCCCCACCCTCCAAAATCTCCTGGAATTGCCAGGCACAGGCCTGGCAACCCTAATGCCTATTTTCACTTGAGTAAAGAATCTCATACATTTACATTGATTATTTGTTTGTAATTCAAAATGAGTATTATTTTGATTGAGTTTGTGTATGAACATGATCTGGAGAGCCACTGTTGACTCATACTTAAAAATGTACAGGAAAGCTGGGACTACATATGCTCCAATAACATCATGAACATGTTATGGATGATTTAAAATCAGCTTCATTTTGAGGGTGCAGGTAAAGAGATCCAATTGGAAACCTGGCATAAAAGCCTACAGCATTGAATCATGTCAGCTTTTTTGCTGTTGCAACAGGGAGGAGCGGTGGTACTTTGAAATTCCTTATGGCATCCCTATTACCTGTGAGTTTTTGAAGGGGGGAAGGGGCTTCTTCTCCTTATGCCAGCGGACAGTAAGATCCAATCCTTTATGCTGCTTTTATTATGCTCATTGTTCATCATCATGTTGCCACAAATTTAAAACTTGCTGGATTGAGCTAGTCTCTGGGCAATAGTGAGAGGACATGCAAAGTATTTGTGATTCAGATTTGAACATTCAGTGAACATACTTGGTTTGAAGAAGTGAGCTGTGGCTCACAAAAGCTCATATTCTTCCACAAATTTTGTAGTCTTATAGGAGCTACTGGACTGTTGCTCTTTTCTACTGCTACAGACAGACTAACGCAGCTACCCATCTTGATCTATACTTGGTTTGGGTAGTCAAGCAGGTAGAATAGAGAAAATGGAATACAAAAGTGAGAAGCTACATAGAATCCCCCCAGTGGGATCGACATAAATACATCAATAATGTATTTGGAAGCATCGAAGGCTTTCACGGCTGGAGAACGATGGTTGTTGTGGATTTTCCGGGCTGTATAGCCATGGTCTTGGCATTGTAGTTCCTGATCCAATCCATATGCAAAAGAACCTCCCCAGGATACAGTGAAGCCTCCCTCCATTAGCATTCCACACCCTGGGAAACTCTTACAGGATGATTCAGCCCAACCTCAACCCTCCTGAGTAGATATAAATGACCTGCCAACATCTTTTCCACACTGTGACACTGAGAGATCTCTGTCTTTTGGTGCTACACCTCTGAAGATGCCAGCCACAGCTGCTGGCGAAACGTCAGGAACTACAATGCCAAGACCATGGCTATACAGCCTGGAAAATCCACAACAACCATTATTTGGAAGGATATTTTGTTTTCCTGAGAAATGGGATCAGTGGATGGCAGGTGGCGGATGGGGTGAACGGAAAGCTGCCATAAGGAATTTCAAAGTACCACCATACTTTGCCATAAGGATACCATAAGGAATTTCAAAGTAGCACTGCTCTTCCATGAGAGAAGATAAGAACATGAGTAGAAGCTTCTGGAACACATCAGTGATCCATCTAGTCCTGCATCATGTTTCACACAGCAGCCAACCAGTTTCCCTGGAAGGCCAACTAAACTGGGCATGGAGGCCAAGGCCTGCCCCTAACATTGGCATTAATATTTAGAGGCTTACCACCTCTGTATATGGAAGTCACCATGAGTAGTAGCCATTGAGGGACCTCTCCTCCATGACTCCCCTTTTAAAGCCCCCTATGCTCATACATGCACAAAACATTTGCAATACAATTTAGAACAACATCAAGTTCTCAATAAAAAGTAAACATCTTTTCAACTGGCCAAGACAGCTGCTCACAATTTGTGATTAAAACTTCAATTTTAGCAAAGTGTTCACACATTCCTATTTAAAATCTTCCAGTAGGAGGCTGTTGTTTCTTTCAAATAATGTACAACAGGAGGTGACCCTTTGGAAGTGTTTCCTTAACCCTGGCTGCAAGTGCAACCCACATTTGTTTCAGTGGGCTTAGCACCAGCACTCTATTTTGAGGACTAGGTAACAAATCCTTTCCTCTAGGAGAAAATTATTTATGAGTTTCCCATATTTAATAGGTTAATGTTATGTGAAAAATACCACCCAGCTGGCATAAAAATGAACCCTCACAGCCAGAGAAACACAATTTAAAGAAAGCCTCATGAAAACAATATCCAAACTTTTTGGTGGTTTTTTTTTAAGAATCTGAATCCAATGTGGAAAAAAATGTATCTTTTTTTCCTGTAGGCAGGCAGGCTTCTTCAAAAAGAATAAACAAAGAATATTTCTTATGGAAGGGGTCACTTACAGTTTTCCGTAGGCTGAGAAGTGTATTGCAGTCCTGTGAAACTTTTGTTCCTTGTTCCCTGCCCCCTGCCCAGCAAACACACATTGCTTGACAAAATGCCTCCAGAACATGCTTGAAAACAGTGAGTTCATTGTGAAGGCTCAAGGCTGAGCAAGTTAGATGATTGAGAAGCACAACATGCTCAACAGATGTAAAAAAAGAAAGATATAATTCATGACTTTCTCAAGTGCAGAACGAGCTTCCCCAGCGAGATTCTAAGCCACAGCCAGAGATGTGAAATAGCCAGTGATTTCCTACTTGAGTGCACCATCAATTCCAGAAACATAATTTGTACTTTGGTTCACCAGGATTCATTTCCCCTGCTCTGCAGTTTATTTAGGGTAAGATATTTTAATGAGAGCATGGAGACTTCATTCACATTTACAAGTCATGTTCAACTTGAACTGTCCACCTGTCTGTAAGGTCTTGCGTGTCAACAGAAGGTCTGGCAAGCCAGCTAGCTTCTTGGAATAGTTCTCAGGCCTCTGTGGAAGAAACTGAAATTTCCAAAGGCTATGGGGACATTAATCACATTAAGAAATCTGATAGTACAAAGAAAAACAACAGCGTTATGATCTTCTCAATCTGTGAAGGAAAAAATTATACTCTTGTTTTCTATGCTGCTTGGTTTTGTAAACATTGTCTTTGGGACATGCTGTGAGACCGCAAAGATATAAATCACAGATATACATTTTCCTCTCTCTTTCACTTGTTCTCTCTCATTGTACGAGTATCAGATCTTCCAGCTATTACAGGTTTCCTATGTGGATGTACTTTTCATATTTTCAGTCTTGGTATTTAGGAAAGAGAAATACTGGATGTGAAAAGCTGTAAGTTAAATGGGGAAGAAGTAATCTTTAACTGTGAAGCTGGATGAACAACATGGGTGAGTTGTGTGGGAGTAGAGGAGAGGCCAGAATGTTGAGTTGTTAGGATTATATACAAGCAACTGCACAAATACTAAGCTTCAACATTCTTCTATGAGTTTTTACTATTTATTTTCAACCAGCTTGATACCTGTGCTTTGCTACAGTATTTAACTACTTTCAATCCAGTTATAATACTTATGGGTATGTAACATTTTTTGGTGGGGGGGGGCGTTTGAGTTGGTTTTGTAGTATAATAGCATAGTACCAGGATTGCTTTGCTCATAGAGAGACTCAGCTGCTCTGTGCACCTCGGGGTGATCTTGCTGGTACTTGGCCACTGCTGCTCGGTGCACTGCAGGAGTAGGATGTGCATATTTCTTTGCCACATCTCTAAGTTCCTTCATCCTTTTAGCATTGGTGTATCTTTCACAATGTCTGCCAGGAGGCTTCTTGGTGGCAGTAAGAGGTGATGGCTGTGAGAAGTGTGAGGTGGCGTTAGACTGAGGGAGGGGTGATGTGGTGGGCACTTTGGCAGGTTCATGTGAGAGGTTTGCACTGAAATAGCCCCTTGAAAGGTCATGCACCATCACCCCATGAACATTTAAAACTCAGTTGCCATACTGACTTTTATATAAAATCCCTTTTCAGGAGTCTTATACTGTCTTTCTTCAATTGTCTGCAGTTTCCTTGACCTGATTTTTACCTTAAAACACAAAGTTCCACAGCTGACCAATCAGAGATGGGGGGCAGCAGGCAGGAGCCTGTCAGCCACACAGAAAACCAGGCCCCACAGACAGGAGTGGCATCAGGGTTTTCAGCACCCGCAGCCGGCTGGAGAGCCGGGGGCTCGCATGCACACCAGCCTGCATGATGATGTCATGTGCTGTGGTGGGTGGCTGGGACGGCGCGTGGGTGGCCTCCCAGCTCTCCTGCTCAGTTGCCCTGCACTGCCTCAGATGCCTGCCCGCGGCTGCTGCGCCCGGCCGGGGGCATGTGCTGGTGGCGATGGTGGTGGCAGCGTGGGGTGGGAGGGCTGGGAGGCTGCAGCTCCATGGCATGTGCTCCCACCTCCAGCACCTCCTCCGGTGCCCCCTCCAGTGCCCCGTGCCCTGAGGCAACTGCCTACCTGGCCTCAATGGGTGCACCGGCCCTGCCCACAGGAAGATTGACAACCCTAAAGAGGAAGATTGGGAGCTGTATTTTTACCTCAGAACACATTCAATGACTCCCAACAGCAACTGCATACTGTTTAGAATGTTGGGGTGATGACCAATCAGGCCACATATGCAAATGACCTCAGAGAAGAGTGGCAGTTGGCGGGGGAGGGGGAGGAGCACCCTGCCAGCCACACAAGGAAGCTGTATCCCTATGGGAAAACACATTTTACCCCTTTTTACCCCCTTAGGGGGAGAATTTCTTAAAATCCCTTTTTAGTGAGCCTCTACATCACAAAAGGAATGTTCTCTACAAATTTCATGTTTCTAGGTCCAGGGGTTTGGGCTGGGCACTGATGAGTCAGTCAGGACACTTGTCTTATATAGATAGATACTCCAGGACAAATGTTGTGTTACCTTGTAACAGAAAGAACACAGGAAACAAACAGAACGTCTATAGTAAGAATCAGGAGCTTGAGTCTTGCCCTCTGCATTCCACCCAATTGTTCCTTATTCACTTGGGATGCAAGCTGATACATGCTTATGTTGCCACTGAGGCCAGAATCCAAAGGAACCCACGAAATCCTGTGCTGGAATAAAAGGTAACATCTTTAAGGTACCACAAACTCTGTTTTATTTTCACTTTATAAAGGTAATCCATGAAAGGATCTCATCCCCATCTTTCTCTTGTCAAGTGCAATGGAGATTGAAATCTCTCTTCCTGTCGTGGCAAGAGAAGGGGAGTCTGGCAGCTGATTGCACTGGTGATTACTTGTTTGAACTTGCCAATTGCCAATAGAAAGAAGCCAATCCACCATGAGAGCTGCATGCCAAACCTCTCTCCGGAAAAGGGTTTTGCCAAGAGAGAGAAAGCAAGCACATAGTCTGCGCCTTTGCAGTTTGTACATGATGCGTATTTGATTGCATGGGCTGATTTTCTTTGCACCTATTTAAACCTGATTCATCTCAACAAGCACTAGCTGATGTGTGTATCCATCATGGCACCATCTCAATGTAAGCTGAATCTCAAATAAGGATGCTTTTGAATTTCTTATTGCTGTTGTTTCAGCATCAAAAGTTCTGTGTTGATTTTGCTTCTTCCTGATGCAAACGAAACTGTGATTTTTCATTTTCATACTATTTTCTATTTTATCAAGCCATTTCTGTACCACTATCAAATAAACTGTATATAAAAATTGCACTACATGTGTACAAATGAATTTATAAAACAAGTAGCAATACGCAGAGGTTACCAAAATCTTTTCAAAACAAAATATGGAACATTTGTTCATACATAGTCCTGAAGTTGTATGTAAAGGCTGTATAGCTGGCAAACAAATTGAATTCTTCTTTGTCACAAAAAGTTCTTTGTTTTTCTAAGCTATACTCATCAGTCACACAAAATTGCTGACATGTTTGCATATTGCCCGTACCACAACAGTCAGTCACACTCTTGCCAACATCTAAGAAGTATAGTCTACTCTCCTTCCAGCTTCTAATGTAGAACATGCCTTCAACAGCAGCACACATTTTTCTTGATTGAAAATGGAAAAAATGTAAAAGAGCCCTTTTTCCTTAATGGAAGTAAGACACTTCAGTATTTTCCAGTGTGCCTTATATAGTTAAAGGTTTTAGCTCGAACTGAATGATTTAAAACCCAAGCACACTAGTGTCCTGAAATTTCTGTCCTCTGAACCTGTCTTTTACTATGGGTTCAACCAGGGCCTGTGACAAAGGAATGTAATGGTATAGCTGACCATTTCTTTCTAATGTTTATGGCCCAGAATGTTCAGCTCTTTTCTGTGAAAGCTAGTTGGGAGCAACCATGAGTGAAGCACACTTGGATATAGGATCTGTGTGTGTGTGCGTGTGTGTGTGTGAGAGAGAGAGAGAGAGAGGATCTGTAGCTTTTTTGCCTCTACCTGTGTTCTACTAATATGTGTGAATAAAACATATATTATACAAGTATCATAAGACTCCAGTGTTCTCTCATCCAAAGAAAACCAAACATTGGTAACATTGGCCTTGGAATTTCTCAACTCATTAGGAAATATGGAATGCATACCAATCAGAAAAAGTGTGTTTTATTTGTCTTAATTATATTTGGGTTTAGATAACTTTGATGAAAGGCCTTGCTAAAGCTTAACCTTACCATTGTTTTCAAAGGATTTATAATTAGGGGTGCAAAATATTTTTCCAAGTATTTTTGATTTCATAGGTTGGCAATTAAACTTTCCACTAATTGTATTCCCAGCTAAGTTGCATGCTTTTACTCCAGTTGGTGCCATTGAGCTGGTGTAGTGTAGTGGTTAAGTAACTGGGCTGCGATGCAGCATGTTGCTGGTTGGAATCTCACTACTGCCATGCCTTGGCTAAGCCACTCCTCTAGGGATCGCAGACCCCCTGGTAGGGGTGGAGGATCCCCCGCTCCCACCCTCCATCCCTTGCCACCACTTACCTGGCTGGCAGGAGGGAAGGTTCAGGAATGGGCCTTGCAGGTGCACTCCCAGTACTGTGCAATGACATCACTTCCTGGGAGTAACGTCATCGTGCCACCCCAAGAGCACTCCTGGTGAGATCATCTATAGCAACTTTTGCAAGCATAAGAAACACTATTAGTTAAGGTGAGCCATTTCTAACATTGTGGTAGATCCAGGTTCCAGTCCCTACTGAGTCATAAAGGGAATTCTGACTCTCAAAAGCTCATACCCTGGGAATCTAGTTGATCTCTAAGGTACTACTGGACCTGAATCAACTTCATTGTCAGCTTAATCTATGTCACAGGACAGGATGTCAACTCTGGGTTGGGAAAGCCCTGGCTATTTGGGGGCAGAGCCTGTGAAGGGCAGAATTTGGGGAGGGGCAGAAGCTCATTAGGGATGTGATGCCATTGATAGCAAGCACTACAGTTGTAAAGAAGTTACCAATAGACTAATTAGTACAGCCTGCTCAGCATTAATCTCTCAGGGTGTTGAAAAGTAGACGCTTGGAAGAGGTTGTTTCCATATCTTCACCTCTGCATCCCACAGTAATGACACAGTAAAACTGCTATTGCTTGAATAAAAAGCATCTCTATTTTAATTTTCCCTCTACAAATGTATTAGTGATCTAACCAGTACAGAAAAAATGCACTAAAGATAGCATGTATCTCTTTTCTAAGGTGAAATGTATTGTTTTAAGAGTTTTCATCCAACTGAGAAACAAAAAAGCATCTAATTATGTTGACATTTACACAGATACTCTGTATTTCTCACCATTTCCATGGCATATAAACATATTGTTAATGGAGGAATACAGAACAAATGAAAAGTCTCCGTCCTAAACACGTTGCTTGGTTGTAACCTGTGTTGCTTTTGGTGGAATATGCCTGCACATTGGGTTACTTGGGGATGTATTCCATAGAACAAAGGCTCCAGTCTAGGAAACCTTTAACACATCTATGGAAAGTTCCAAGAACACAAAATGTATCATCGCTGAAAACAGAAATCTGCAGTTGTATTTGCTGTATTCATCTCCTATATACCTTCAGAACCTTCTTTAAAAGGAAAAAAACACTTTTTAAGAGAGGGGCTTGAAGAATCCGGATATCTTTCTCTTAATTTTAAATTCTTTTTTTAAAAAAAATTAAAGGTCTCTTGTGAGAGTTTTTAACTATGGAGAGATTGTTGTTGTGGGTTTTCCGGGCTGTATTGCCGTGGTCTTTGCATTGTAGTTCCTGACGTTTCGCCAGCAGCTGTGGCTGGCATCTTCAGAGGTGTAGCACCAAAAGACAGAGATCTCTCAGTGGAGCCAAGTCTGGGCTCCATTGCAGCTGTCTGCTTCTGTGTTGAGCTGAACGTCTTCTTTCCACGACACTGGAGAGATTGGCAGTGCAGTCCGAAGCAGAGTTACTCCTTTCTGAGCCCACTGTTTTTAGTGAGCTTAGACTGGAGTAACTCTGTTTAGGATTGTACTATGGGAGTCGGTATATAGTGACTAGAGATAGGTACATACAGCCTCAGATTTCTTGGCATGTACCCAACCACACAGGGATGGCACTCCTATCTGCAGAGGAGGGGGTGTCTGTTCCCCTTGATTCCCCTTTCCCCCAGAAAACCTCCAACTTCCTCCCCTCCCCCCGCTGTTGCTGTGAGTCTGGTGAGCCCCAGGAACAAAATGTCAAGGGGCTCAGTGAGCTGCAGCAGGAGGGGAAAGTAAAGAAGTCCCATTCTGCAAAGTCTGCATACAGTTGGATAACAACTTTATCTCCTCCCTGTTCAAGCAGATGTGCTTAAATTGCACCAGACCATACTAGTCATAGAGCCCTCCCAAACAAGAATTTCCTTCCCAGCTGCCTTCCATATATGTACACACAAGAGATGAGGTTATGCCTCTGTGTGTGTGTGTGTGTGTGTGTGTGTGTGTGTGAGAGAGAGAGAGAGAGAGAGAGAGAGAGAGAGAGAGAGAGAGAGAGAGAGAGAGAGAGAGGAAACGAAGGAATGCTGCCAGGCCTTGTATCTTATGTTCTGAAAGTATTACAAAGATATGGAACTTGAAATATTTTTTCTTATTATTGCATATAACCATCTATGATATCTGCTTTTTTCTCCAGAATATTTTGTCTATAGTATATCTTATTATATATATTTCACTGTTATAAAAACAATAAAAATGCAATTAAGCAAATAAAAATTACATGCTCTGCTCAGAGTAGAACTTTGTGACAGTTAAACATAGAGACACATAAACAAATCTATCAAGGAATTTATGTCAGAGAAGTAAATGGGAAACTTCCATGTGTCTAATACTTTTGCATCTCTGATGCAAAAGTAAATGTATCTCAGATGTGTGCAAAAATAACCATCTATACCTTTTGTATCTTTAGCACCTAATAAATCATATTTGTTAATTATATTTTCCATGGGTGGAGTGACCCATTTCATTTGGCAACACGTAATGAATTGTTGTATCTTTAGCACCTTTTGTATCTTTAGCACCTAATAAATCATATTTGTTAATTATATTTTCCATGGGTGGAGTGACCCATTTCATTTGGCAACAAGTAGTGAATTGTTGTGCCGTAAGCCTTTGCATAGACCTCACCCTGGCACAGGTAGTGGCTGGAGATCTCCTGGAATTACAACTGGTCTCCAGGCCTCAGAGATCAGTTCACCTGGAGAAAATGGCTACTTTGGGGGGGGGGTGGACTCTATGGAATTATGCCATGCCAAGGTCCTTTCCCTCCCCAAACCCCACTTTCTCCAGGTTTCTCCAGGTTTCACCCCTCAGATCTCCAAGAATTTCCCAACTTGGAGCTGGCAACCCTATTCTAAGAGCATCACTACAATTTTATAGAACTTCCATTGGCAGGGAATGGCTGAAGGGGTCTGTCAATTCCCCAGAGCCTTGAAATAAGTTTTGAGTCCAAGATGTCAGATAGTCCTTTCTTAGCAAGAACAGATGTTCTGTAAAAACTGTAGGAGTAATGTCTTTCCCCTTTGCCTTTGTTCTTTCTTCAGTGTCCACTTGTAGATCTATATTCAGTTGTGATTATTTCTTACTCATATTTAGTATCCCTTTGGACCAAGAGACAAGCTTGGTATGCAGAGGCATGCAGCAATGCATGATGATGGTACATGTAGCATTGCACTGCAGGTGTCCTTTATCTTTTCAGATTCACAGAGTTTTTAAAACAGTGTCATAGATTGTGACATATTCAGGACTTTTCTTTTGGTGATGTGTGCTAGTATGAAGTACCAGCACCTCTTTCAGCCAGTGAACTTAGGCTCTGAAGGTGGGAAACATCACGAGTACTGGTAGGGTTGCCAGGTCCCCTTACCCTCCTGGTGGAAGGGGGCCCAGCACTTAACTTGTCTTTGCTCCTTGCACACACATACTTTGCAGCGGCCAATTTGGGCCCCAAATAGGCTCGATTCGGCCTGTTTGGGGTCCAAATCAGCCCACTACAAAGCACGGGAGCACTCTCAGGTGGCACGATGACATCACTCCTGCGAAGTGATATTGTTGCACTGCCCCAGGAGCACGCCCAGGAGGCCCATTCTCGCACCTTCCCCCCTCCATCCAGGTGAGTGGAGGGGAGTGGATGGTGGGATCAGGGGATCCTCCACCCCCACCAGGGGACCTGGGTTTCCTAATACCAGCACCAATTTTTTAAAGAGAAAAGTGCTGCTTATTTTTACATTTATGTTTTCAATTTTGGTATATAACAATGGACTTAGATATCATACGACTGGACTGAGTTCTAAAATCTTTATGTTGAGAATGTTACTATTTCTTTTTCTGTATTTTCACATGACCATAAATGATAGATATTGTCACATTTTTTACAAAGCCTTTGCAGGATTATGCAGGCTTCTCATTCATCCCTCCCTTGGGGCTTGATACTACTGAGGCTACATGAGGACTGCCCCCAGTGTTTGCAATCAATTTGCTTCCTGTCCCCACATGAACCTGCACAGAAATTTGCAATCTGGAAAATTATTTATTTTAGAATAGGATCCAGTGTCCACTGGTGAAGTCATGCCTCAAAGCTCTTCTTCAAGTGATTGTAAAATATTTCTTGCTTCCCTCCACAACAACCTTACAAGGCTGATAATTATTTCTGTCGTTTGGCAGATGATTTGCTCAAGACAAATCCAGTGGGTCCATATCTGAGCACTTCATCATGTGCTATGAAATCAGGCTCCAAAGGTAACATGGAGGGATGCTTGCCAAGACATGAGATTCAGTGCACAGACACAGAATGGGGGATCCTGCGAAAAATGTACAGGACTCTAACCCCTTTGTGTAAGCAGAAGTATTGTCATAACAACATAAAGAGTGAAATCCTGAACAGAGTTATTCCAGTCTAAGAGCCTCGCTACAAGTGACATCTTCCACGCGAAGGGCACTTGATCATTTTCGCAAGTCTTTCTGGGTACTGAAGTCCCTCTCCCACACCCCTTTTCCTTCTGTTCCTTCCCGTCTCCGTTAGCACGGCTGCCTGAAGAGACGGAGAAAGCCTAGGAGAGCAGCTTTTGCAAATCATCTTGCTGGGGGGTGGGGAATGCTCTAGAGAAAGCTGACATGTGAAGTCCTCCCCTCTCTGTTAGAACTGTTAGGATCGCTGCCTTAAAAGTCAGAGAAAGCTGCAACTTTCTAAGCTTTCTCTAGAGTATTCCCCCCCGCCCCGAGCTGCCCGCTGCAACTTTGCTAATAGTCTTGCTCGGGGAGGGGGGGAAATACTCTAGAGAAAGCTTAGAAAGTTGCAGCTGCCCGCCCCCAAAGATCATTGAGAGCAGGCTTGCGACTAGAGAAACGATTTGCAAACGCAGGCTTTCTCTGACTTTTAAGGCAGCGATCCTAACAGTTCTAACAGAGAGGGGAGGACTTCACATGTCAGCTTTCTCTAGAGCATTCCCCACCCCCCAGCAAGACGATTTGCAAAAGCTGCTCTCGTAGGCTTTCTCCGTCTCTTCAGGCAGCCGTGCTAACGGAGACGGGAAGGAACAGAAGGAAAAGGGGTGTGGGAGAGGGACTTCAGTACCCAGAAAGACTTGCGAAAATGATCAAGTGCCCTTCGCGTGGAAGATGTCACTTGTAGCGAGGCTCTAAGCCTCTTGATTTCAGTGGCCTTAGACTGGAGTAACTCTGCTTAAGATTTTACTGAAAGACACTTTAGCATCTAACCCATAATATTCTACCCCAATGTATTTGCTTTTTCTGAATTGGTGGGGGGGGGAGTATTTTGGTTGAGTTGTTACTGTTATATAGAACGAAACATTCTAATAAGCTCCTGCTAAAACAGAGTGTGCGGTCTGAGGTGGTACCTGCAAGTTTGCCTCCCTACAGGGACCCTACATATGATCACCCCTCAAAGATCCTCTGACTTGATCACCAGAGGCCTGGATAAAATATCCAGCTTTATATTAAGTTGGGGGCCTATGAAACTGGCCAAAATTCCCCTGAACAGTCTAGACAGGAAGTAGCCCCCTGCTGGGATGCTCTATGGAGTATGCTGATAAAAGGCATTTTGTCTCAAGCTTCTTGAGCTTCCTCACATCCTGGCTATGAATAACTGATTCAAGCTTTCTTGAGACTCCGTCCTGACTCTGCCAAAACCCCTCCACTCCTCAACTTGATTCAATCAAGCTCCTAGCGAACTTCCAACCTTGCCCCAGCTATTCTCAGCCTGAGTACATCTCACTGACAACCTAACTGTTCTATAGCTCATTCCAACTTGATTTCATAATCAGTCACTAGTCCTATCATCCACACACCCCTCCTGAGACAACTTTAACAATTATTTCAAGCTTTCCAAAAAGGCTTCAAGTTTCTCCCCTAAATCCAGTCACATCCCAGTAAGCCACTGCCTCCTAGCTAGTATAATTAATGATTTTTTTAAAACCCTCCAGACCTCCTTTTTTGGAGCTGGTTTTTAGACCCAAGCTTGCTTCCCCAACATTATGGTTGGTTCACTTTTTGTATCCCCACAGTTTGGCTGAAATCACTGAACTTTCCCTTCTTTTGGAGTCCAGAACTTCATCCCTGAACCTGCTTTTCCTCACCTGCCCCTGGACAGGACTCTTGCCCATCTTTTCTATTCAGGATCAGGCTCATTTCTTGTCCCCTTTATTCCCCCAAAGTACCCAGTGGCACCCCTTACTACTAGCCAGCCTCTTTCACCAGGCCCCTCTCCCAGGCAGGAATAGCTCATAGGCAAGTAGATTGTGTCCAGGTTTTATTGATTCATTATATAAAACTATTTTATAGCCTTGTTTTGTATCTTGCTAGGGAAATAAAGATTTTTCTCATTCAAGTATTTATTTTCTCTCTCATTCTTTCAGAGAGCTGCCCAGACTGGAACCCCAAAGGTCCCCATGCAAGGATGACATTCTATGTTACTGACCCTACACATGGACTCCTCTGGATAATAGAAGTTCTCTATTACCCAGCTGTTTAGCAAACAGGTGACACTTGCAAGGTTTGAGAAAATTAATCCAAGCCCAGCTACACAAACTGATCTTGTTTTTCCAGATCACTCACACATTTGGGAGTAAAAGGGAGAGCCAAGGAAGAATTGCATGTGAGAAACAAATCACTAAGGTGTTTGTTTAATTTTTTTCCTCCTCCTAACTTAGCTTTGGCATCATAACTGAAATGGCAGGAGAAGAAAAAATGGTATATGATTACCATATGTCTTAGTAGTTGTCAAACGAAAAGATGGTGGGGCTTAAAGTGGTATTAGGCTTCAAACAGCTGTGATTGTGTTTGTTGGCCTAATCAGCCACCTAATTAGATTGGAATGTGGCTTTAAAAAAAGTTTTGTTTTGACAGCTCAGGGTTCATGTTTCCCAAAAGGCAACTAATTAGGCTCCAGAAAAAAAAAACTTGTAAAAAAATTAATGATCTGTTGGGTGATGGAATATGGACTGATTTCTGTCCGTAATTTCAGCCTTACTGATTGCTACATCCCAACAAAATTATTTTGTCTTGAGACATGCAAGTGAATGATTCTTTTGTCAATTGGCTCATGACCTTGCTTTGGGACTTGCAATCTTATACCAGCATTCAAACACATGCAAAGCCATTCATAAATCTGATACTCAGCCATTAACTTCCTGTGGATAAGGCCTTACAGCTAAATTCTAAACCTGTACAAATTGGTATGTTACTGAAACAAATGCAATGATACTGATCAGCCTTGGATTCAATCTAGCACAGTATTCCAGTAAGATTAATGTGATTTGCTGGAATCAAAGTGGGTCTAAAATAGGAATAGCTGTGTTTCCCACCCCTATCTAAGAGAAGAAAACATGACCAGGAGAGAAGATCATAATATACTGTGGGAGGGGTTTTACCCTATTGTAATATTATGAGGGGATTAGAATGTTACAAGCTGTGAGCCTGGGAGGAATCACAGGAAGGGGGGTGGGTTGAAAACCCATCCACCCAGTTCCCTCCTCCAAAATTCAGTAAGCTGTCAGGGGACAGAGCTGGGTATTTTCACTTCTTTATCCATTTGCACCTATGCTAAGCAATGTCCAACATTTAGGATCATATTTAGGCCACATCAGGCTGCTATTTAGGGTTTTGTTTCTTTTGGTTAATTTTGGTATTTTTCTGTGTACCTGGGGAGCACTTAGAGCCTTTTAGCTTGTCTGCAAGTGGACTTAATGTATGGCATTTGACACGATCCAGTTTACTGGTTAACAGTAGTGATGGATTGGGGAAGGGAGCGACTGAGATGTATTATAAAGGTTTGTATTTGGAATCAAAGCAAAATCCAAACTGAATTTCTTCTGTTTCTTTTATATATTTTAAATATACCAAATACAATTGATTTCTTTATTCGGGTTAATTGGTAATACAAATATAATACCTACATTCATCAGAATACTAGTTTGCTTTGTAAATACCTCTTCTACACTTTTCTCTGACCTTTTGTCAAAGATTAACATAAATAGCACAGATGGAGTTTTACTTGTAAAATCACCTTAAGAAAAGAAATAAAATGTAAATACTGGAATCTGAGGTTATATAGCTTGATCAAGAAACAGGACATAGGATGGGGCTCTGCTGACAGAAGAGGACATGATGATTCTCAATGGCAGGAATCCCTGGGGACAGAGAGAAATTTTAGCTTCCAGGCCTCTTCACTTTTCTCAGAACTGAATGGTTGCCATTCCCTCAAACAGAAAAAGCAAAACATTGCACTTAAGGACATTGTTGGGCTATATGCAGACCCTACTCTCCAGTCCTGACATCAGCTGCTTGACCCTAATTGATTGAACTCTGCAAAGAATGAAGCAGGATTTGAATGCACACCTCCCCTTGCAACAGGAGTTCACCATGCACTGCTTGTTCTAATAACAGACTTTTACCTAGTAATATACAACCAATAGTGTACATGATATGTAATATAAGACAATGTTTCCCTGTATCTTGTATCATTAGACATTAGAATGTTTATGAAAGGTGCTCACAAGCTACATCAGCCATTAATAGTCTAAATGAGGAGAACACATCAATATTTGTCTCTGCCAAATACACCCAGCAATAAAGCATCTGTAAATATAAAGGGGTCAACTTGATCTAATGTTTCCATTTGCATTAATGTTGCCTGTGATAAAGGTGATGAAGCTTAGACTCACAGGTTTTATAGCTGACTATCATAGCTGTTCTCTTGGTTGGCAAAAAAGAATCAGTAATGAACACTGGCTCTCGATTTCCATGGAATACTATCTCTGACCTTAGATTCACTACGCTTAAACAGACGATCTTTGAGGAATGATCATAGCAAGAAACTGTAAAATTGCAATTCACTGGCCAAAGTGATTTTTAATTGGTGAGTTTTGTTGCATCAAATTACAGTAGGGCAAAGTAATATAGATGAATACAGTAAGTGACTTGTTATATCTTGGTTTGAAGCTGGGAAGGAAAGCAGGCAACAAGGAGTGTTTGTCTGAATCTCACATGAGCAGTGTCCACTTTACTTGTTTGCCATAAATGATCTCTTGGGAAATTCAAAAGTTTCCTCAGTTGGCCATTTACTTCTGTCAAATGGGACCTTGTAATATAATAAAGGAACATATGATAGAAAGAGAATTTAAAGAAACCAGTAAGAGAAATTTTAAATGTATTTATTTTTACATATGACAAAGGATAGCAATGTTTATTTCAACTGAGGAAGTTGTAAATTAGCAGTTCACTCACAAATACAATGTGTTTCCCAAGAGCTAAACCTGGATTGTGGGTGATTCTTGCTCCACAAAATAAGTTGTCCTAAGGCATGCATTGTATTCATCATGATATATTTAGTGAAGTTCTTTTAATTACAATCAGGGGTCATTTTGTAGAAAAAGAGCTGCAGGAACTCATTAGAATAACTCATTAGCATATGCCACACCCCTTTACATTGTCAGGTTCTGAATGCTTTCCTTGATGTTATAACCAAAGAGACTCCATTTTACGAGATCGTTGGTAATTAGTACTACAGCCAAATACCCGTTAATCTTGGGAAGCAGATGGTTGTGGGATCACAACCCCTATATAGACTGGACGGTAGGAAGCATTACCTTTTCCCATGATAAATGTGAAAATCATTGTTGGAACCAGAATTGGGGTAACAACCCTACCCTCGTTGAACAAGCCCTATTAACTCAAGAGGAACTTAATCAAATACCTAAACAGTACAGAGCCTATGTTCAAGCCTTCACCGAAGAAGAAGCCAATTCCTTACCTCCCCACCGGAGGACGGACTGTGCCGTGGAAATTTTACCGGGTGCATCTTTACCCAAGGGCAGACTGTATCCCATGAGCCCAAATGAACGGGAGGAGCTCCGCAAATTCATTGACACTAATCTTCAAAGAGGATTTATCCGACCCACAAATAGCCTGCATGCTGCTCCAGTGCTATTTGTCAAAAAAAAGGATGGGGGATTGAGACTCTGCACAGACTTTAGAGGACTTAATGCAGTCTCCTCCAGCAACGCCTACCCCATACCACTTATCCGGGATCTACTCAACGTCGTGGCACAAGGTAAGATCTTTATGAAATTGGATTTAAAAGATGCTTACTTCCACGTTCGTATAAGGGAAGGCGATGAATGGAAAACCGCATTCAATACACCCCTCGGCCAGTACGAATACTTAGTCATGCCTTTTGGCCTGGCCGGGGCACCTTCGGTTTTCATGTCCATGATCAATGAAGTTTTGCATGACTTTTTGTACAAAGGAGTAGTGGTGTATCTAGATGATGTTCTAATTTATTCAGAATCTGAGGAGGAACACATAGATCTTGTAAAAAATGTCTTAACTACTCTGATGTGTAACAAACTGCCCATTAAACTGTCCAAATGTGAATTTCATAAGACAGAACTCACTTATTTAGGATATTGCATCTCCAAAGATGGCTTGAAAATGGACCTGGGCAAAGTGCAAGCTGTTCATGAATGGTAAACGCCCACTACACGTAAAGAACTACAATCCTTTCTGGGGTTTGCCAACTTTTATAGAGAATTTATAGCGAACTTTGCTCAAATAACACTTCCCCTGACTGAACTATTAAAAACCAAAGACAAAGGGGAACAAGCTAAAACCAAGCGCTAAATTGTCATGGACGCCTCAATGCCAAGCAGCATTCGATCAGCTCAAAACCCAATTTATTTCCGAACCAGTACTGCAACACCCTGACGAAAATCGCCCATTTGTAGTACAAGTGGACGCCAGCGATACTGCGATTGGAGGCGTCCTCTTGCAGCGTGGGTAGGACGGTGTGCTTAAACCCTGTGCCTTCCTCTCCCAAAAATTTTCTGAGCCTGAAAGAAATTGGAACGTTTGGGAAAAGGAGGCTTTTGCTGTAAAGGTGGCACTCTCCACCTGGAGACATTGGTTAGAAGGAGCCCGCCATCCGTCTGAAGTATGGACGGATCACAAAAATTTAGAAGCTTTACGCAGCCCCAGGAGGTTAAATGCCAAACAGCTTCGATGGGCAGAATACTTTTCTAAATTCAATTTCACTTTGAACTTTTTGCCCGGAAAACTAACTTCCTTGCCGACGCCCTATCGTGCATGCCTCAACATAAGAGCAAGCGGGAGGAGACAATAGACACTGTCTTTTCACCTACGCAATTGGGGGGAGTGGTTACAACACGCAGTCGCGCAGCCCAACCTCCTCAACCAGACCAAGGGTGGAGACTAAAACTAAAAGCTGAAGTGGAAAAGGAGGGGGGGAATGTACCCAAGGAAAAATTGCAACAATCCGAGCAAGGAGAGTGGCTTGGGGGGACCGCTTTTATGTACCCAGCAGTCTAAGAAAAGAAGTGTTACAACGCTGTCATGACGCCCCCACGGCTGGCCACTACGGGTACTTAAAAACACTCCATCTAGTGCAACGGCAGTTTTGGTGGCCCGGCATGCACAAAGACATTTCCCAATATATAGCGTCATGCTCCATCTGTCTTAGTGCCAAGTCACGCAAAGGCAAACCACCCGGACTTTTACAACCTTTAGATACGCCCAGCAGACCATGGGAAACCATATCCATGGATTTTATCACAGACCTCCCCCCCTCCAAGGGCCACACTTGCATTTTGGTCGTAGTGGCTCTGTTCTCCAAACAAGCTCACTTCATACCCTGCACCACTATACCTTCGGCCCGAAAACTAGCAGATATCTTCCTAAAACACATTGTTAAACTGCATTCTTTTCCGTCAAAGGTGATTTCGGACCGCGGCGAACAATTTGTTGCCAACTTCTGGTGGGAGCTTCTACAAATTATGGGAATTGAGCAAGGTTTAAGTTCCAGCCATCATCCTCAAACCGACGGGCAGTCCGAAAAAACTAATCAAATATTAGAACAATTCCTCGGCTGTTATATCAACTTTCAACAAGATAACTGGATTGATTTATTTCCCTTAGCGGAATTCTCGTATAATAACAGCGTGCATGCCTCCACTGGGGAGACCCCCTTCAAAGTAGTCTATGGCTTCCACTTTAAGCCCTTCCCGTTTGAAGCGCTCCCCCCTCCTACTTCAGCGTCCAAAGATGTTTCCGAATGGTGGGGGGAAGCAGCTCAACAATGGACATTAATTAAAAAACATCTCGACAAAGCCAAACAGGATTACAAAAAATATGCTGATCGCCATCGTGTGGCCGAATGGGACTTACAACCTGGAGACCTTGTTTATCTATCTACAAAAAACTTGAAAGTTACTCAAACCAGCCGAAAATTAGCATTGAAATTTCTAGGACCTTTTCCTGTTCGTAAAGTGATCAATAAAGTGACTGTAGCCCTGGATTTACCAAAAAATCTACACCATGTACATGATACATTCCATGTCAGCCTCTTGAAAAAGGTTCCCCCAGCAAATCAATGGCACACCCGTGCCCCTCCTATCCCAACTTTGATTGATGATCAGACCCATTATGAAGTACAACAGATTTTGGACTCTAAACTTAAAAGAAATCAGCTGTTTTATCTTATCAGGTGGAAAGACTTTGACTCTGGGTTTGATGAGTGGGTGCACTCTGTTCATGTTCATGCTCCTAGATTGGTTAAAATATTCCATACTCGTTATCCGCATAAACCAGGGGGGGGAGCATTTTAGAGGGGGCAGAAATGTCAGGTTCTGAATGCTTTCCTTGATGTTATAACCAAAGAGACTCCATTTTAATTCTTTTAGTATTCTAAGTGCTTTATTCACAGGTGCCAAGACGTTCCCTAGCAGCTATCTCACAGAAGAGGAATGTTTTGACTACAGCTTTGCCAGCCTTGGGAAACTTTCACCTTCTCAGCTTCAAGCGGATTGTTTTGAGAACTATGGGGGGAGGTTGGGCCTGCTGGGGTTTGATACTCTGTACCTTGTTCTATGCCTATCATTCGTAACAATACACGTGTACCAGCCCAGATATTGCATCTGGGCCAGTGGACTATAATGGTTGCTTTTTTCAGTAAATCTTTTGAAAACAACGGACTCTTGTCTGATTGCAGAAGGTAGTCTGGATACAACTATTATTTAGCCACAGATCTGACATACATCACTGGAAGTGTGTCGGAAGGCAACACCCGCCCCTCAGGCTCCACCCCAAACATCTCCAGGTATTTCCCAACTAAGAGCTGGCAAGCCTAACTGGAGAAAAATTGCTTCAAAAGCACACAAAAAATTAGTCAAGATGTTAAATGGTTTTATTATAAAATCACCAACTCTACAATTAACGCAGCAGATCCTTCCACTATTGCTGTGGCTGAAGCTTCACCGATGCAGCTGCTTTCTCCAGAGCAGCTCTCCAGGAGCAAGTAGCCCGCAGGATGCCCTGGGAGAAAGTAGCAGCTGACTGCCCCCAAACGAAGCCCTCTTGTGGCTCTCCAGGCAGCGATTCTAACAGAGAAGGGAAGGACCACTCAGACTTCACTTCCCAGGAACCTTGCAAGAAAAATCTAGTGTTCTCCACATGAAGAAAGTCACTTCTAGTCACACTCTCAGAAGTTGTCATGACTTGGAATATTTCATGCTGTAGGTGGTGAGCCTGATCTCATCAGATCTCAGAAGCTGAGCAAGGTTGGCCTTGGTTATTAATTGGATGGCAGACCTCCAGCAAAGACCAGAGTTGCAGAGGCAGGCAATGGCAAAACCATCTCTGTTTGTCTCCAAATTACCTCTCCATTGCAAATTTATATGTAACTATGGCTCAATTGTCCTGAGTTAGACCCAACCTTTCCTTTGTATTAAACATAATTTTAGTTCATGAGCCATGACTGGTTGATATTTGAATGATTTTAGTTCCTATAATCAAGTTCCTAGCCAGCTAGTTAATTGGCAAGGCTCTTCCAACCAGCATTACATTTTTAAAAAATGAACAGCACATACCTGAAAATAAAAGTGTTCTGGTAACAGTTAAACTAGGATTTGTTAGGACCTACTCTTCCCCCCCCCCCACTTTTGTATTTATTCTTCTTGTTTTGTTGTCTTCTTTGGCTCAAATTCGAACAAGCTTATACAGTCCTTGAATTCTACTGCTGCTGTAGAGATTGTTCAGTTTTTGAAAAATTATCTATACTTATTTTTAAACAATTCCATAGGTTTATGTAAAAGTTATTTGGGAAAAAAATTGTTCTGGTTAAAAGAGAAATGATGATTCAGCAGAGATTCAGACATTAATATAACACCCCCCCCCGATATTTAGTGGTGGTTCTCCCCCCAAAACTTTTATGTTTGTAAAAAACGTCAGTAATAATGATTGATATTGGCATGTGATATCCCCTTAAAAACAATTCCCACACTATTAGTTCACTAGGAAGGTATATTTAAGACATGTTAAGTATTTAGGAAATAGAAATCCTGCTTTCTATCACCTGTTCCTTTCCAGCAGAACTTCATAGAAATGTTTTTGGTGTGATAACTGCTATAAAACTTACCATGCTGCAACTGCCTGCCCAACGCCGCCTCTGGTTGGAAGCTGGAGAAGGAGGCAGCAGTGGACAGCTGGCCCACCAAGCAGCCTCTCAGTCCTGGTGCCAGGATGGAGGGACCATGGAGTGGGTGCAGTAGAGAAGCTGCGTGGGTGCCCACTCACTACCACCATTGCCTCCTCCAGCTCTCCGGGGCAGCAGGAGCTGCATCGTGGCCAACCAAGTGTGCCACTACCCTCCCAGTGTGAAACTGGTGGAGAGGGTGAGCGTGCTCTCCCTCGCAGAGCCCCTCCTCCCACCTTGTGGTGGCGAATGATGCTTGGTGGCCACCTGCTCAAGCTCCCTGTGAGTGCCCAGCAGAAGCAGTGCAAGCGCCTGCCTTTGCCACCCCCTCGCACTGAGGGAGCCTTGTGGCCACGCCCCCAGCTCCCAGCATGGAGGCCTCTCACCGGAAGAGGAGGAGACGCCGCTTGGCCCGCCGCCCAGTCATCCCAATAGGGAGGCTTCTCAGTGGTGGCCGCCACCCCCCCCCCCAGCTCCCAGCGCGGAGGCCTCTCACTGGGAGTGGAGGAGATGACACTCGGCCCACCACCTCTCGGCCTGCCACCATTTTAATATTTTATTTTAATTTTATTAAAGTTTATTTAATAAAAAATCCATGAGCGGGCACTCATTTCAAAGAGAATGAGGGGGCGGGGCCATGGCCATGTGATCTATTTCTAGCTCTGCCAGAATGGTGTTCCGGCGTGTCCTGGCTGGAAATGACCCCTGATTACAATTATCTTCTTAACTTACACCTGGTGTTCATATACAGAGAGAGAACTTGATTTCCCTTTTTGTGAGTATTGCATGTGATGACTGACAGATGAACGTGTGAATGAGTTCAATTGAAAAGTAATGCACTGGAAGAAATCTGTGTTGTAATATTGGTGACAGCCCACTGATATGTGCCAGGCATCTCTAGATTGTATAATAAAGTGATAGCCATCATGGTAAGCCATTCCATAGCTTATCCTTTGTGCTTTTGGACTACTGAAAGCTAGCTAGTATCACTGAAAGCTAGCTAATATCAGGCCTGGATCTAGGCACAGCTTAGAGTTCTTCCATTCCCAGTTATTTACTACCATCAAGAGGGTACAAAAAGGGGAGGTATCACCAAGGTATCCCTCTGTTATGTCTGGATCTAGCTCCTGTTGCAAGCCTGCACTTCTTTAACTATCAACTACTGATAGAGGCAGTAGTCAAGCATGCCTTCATCAAGCTCCATCTGAAAGCCCCCATCCTCACAGCTATGGCTGAAACCAGAGTGAGCAGAGGTAACAACCAGGCATCATACATAGACCAAAACCTCTCTGAGAATCTGCTCCCCAAACACGTTTTATGATACTATAATTGATAATTGAGAACACTTTCCTGAGAGTAAGCCCTGTTAAAATGAGTTGCTATTCTACCTTTTAGGAGCAGGACAGCCTCCTGTTCTTCACAGTGAGTCATGAAAGTCACATGGTAGCAAGTTATCCAGTGAGTGCTGCTGGGCCTGGCTACAATGAGTCATTCCACAAAGGCCAAAACTGTCCTGGAAAGGGACCTGCCCCCTCCCCTTGCCATTTAATAACAGAAACCAAAGCTTGAAGGCTGACAATACTGTTATGGTTGCCTAACATAGCCACAACATCCACTAAGAGCACATTCATTTCTTAAAGCCACAAATTCTGCTCTTTAAGGGGGGCAGCTGGTTAATCCCCAATGTATTTTTTTTATACATTTCAGATTTTTCTGAAAACCTAGGTCTTTTGTAGAAATTTGTCTTCTCTGTTTGTGATCCCAATCTCTGGGTTTAAGTATCCACAGATTTGACCATGCTAAGAATTAGATACATTGATTATACATACACACACATGCCCACATTTGGGTGTTTGGAGTATAAATGTATTTTTGGTCATATTTTTAGATGTAGAATTTTAATTTTAATTTAATTTAATTTAATTTTAATTTAATTTAATTTAATTTAATTTTAATCATAGTACTTTCATTTACTGGAAAAAATTATGCCACGATTTAGTAGAGTACTTTCTGTTGTCTGATCCCTTACGTTCAAGTCTCAAATGTATGCCAGTTGAATTGGATCAATGAAAAGTCACTGACAACATGATTTAAGAACTGTACTCTTGCACAATGTATTGAGCAGCAGTGCAATCTAGTCCTTTTTTATCCCCAGATTTTTACTTCCAGAAAACTAGTTAAGTTAATAGCAAATAATGATACTAATTTAACAACTGCTTATATCTGCCAGTTTTCTTGGACAATTGAACTCAAGCACACAATACATTTACAGTGCAATCTTAAGCAGTGTTACTCCAGTCTAACCCCATTGGAATCAATGGATTTAGAGCAAAGTAACTCTGATTAGGATTGCACTATTCATTTCATAGTTTTGCAAAAATTCCCGCCAAACAGCAAATGAAATTGACCAAATATCCTACTCAGATAAATAAACAGTTCAAAGTGATGGAGCTAGGTTATTACAGAACAATCATACAATGATTTAATGACATCATTGGTTCAGAAAATACTGAACATAGCAGCATGAAAATATTGACAGTGTTTCAGGAATTATGTAGTTTGCATTTCCCCAAGATGTGTTTCTGCACACACTCTATCTGTAGATCTGTTTCCTGTGAAGAGTCTTGAAGCTAATTCCATTCTCCTTTGAATCAATCCTACAACATTTTTTTACAAGAGTTATATATTAAAATTATATTTAATATTATATATTAAAAGGAGAAGAACCAAAGGAATGTCATCCTCCTTGATATACATAAAGAAAATTAGATAATAATTGCAATATCTTCATCCAAGGCAAGAACTTTTCCATCTACAACATGACCATACAACTAAGGACACCAGGAAATAAAAGGGGAATACTTTTGTACTTGTTTGGTCATTGCTGAACATCATTCACTTTAAAAATCCTTATTGGTGGAATAATCATCAAGACTATGTTTGCACTGTAGCCAGTTCTGGAGAAATGGTCCATTCCATGGCAGTTCAAAAGCTCTGTTGCTGTCCCAAGTTACTACCTGATGACACCCTTTGCTCCCTTAACTCTCTGTAACTCCTACTGGCTCAGTATTTCCACCACCATAAGAGCCTTTTGCTTGAGGAATGGAATTACAATGCTTTATTTCACACAATCAGAGATAGAAAGATCAACCTACCCCCTCCTCTTACTTCTTTGTTAATGTAATTAAGTCAGGCATGGTATGGGTAAGAAATCAGACTTTTACTATTCAAAATATAAAGGTTTAATAAAAAAGTAAAGCACACCCATAGTGTCTGTATGCAGCAGAACTGAGCAAAGATTAAAAGAAAAGTGAATTAACATAATCCTTCTAACCATGTTCTAAACTTGTCCCTAACAGATGTTAAAATAAGGACAGGCATTTTTGCCTTGGAAGTACCTAAGGAAAGTTCCATTATCTTGATTATCAGAGTTGGGACTCCCATTGTCCTTCAATAAATGGTCAAGATGGAGTCCCTAGATAAAAGATTAATATTTCATGGCTTGAGTCAAAATGATAAGAGCAATCAATTGTCCCTTCCTTGCAGTTGGCCATACTGCCTATCAGTGTTCTTCTCCTGATCAATGGGAAGAAAAACTATCTACCTATTTGGCTGACACAGGCTTTTTGCCCCACCCCCCAGGACAACCTAACAATGTGTGAGATGGTAAATTCTTTGTTTTAACTGGCCAGTTGCATGTCCACGGGTTGATTGCTCTGAGGCTAGGAATGACTCACACTACTAGTCTTTTACTTGGTGCATCAACTAACCGTAAGAGATTCACATTGCTTCTTCATAACAACCCCGTAGTAGTATATACCCAGTTACAGTGAGTTTTGAGTGAAAATTTTGAATTGCATGGCATTTCACCAAGCAAATTATTCTTGGTTTACCATTACAACAATAAAGAACTTGTACTTCACTAGTGATGGTTTGCTGTCAAATTTCCACTGGGAAATTAAGCAGTAGTTCCAAGTATTGCAGTGAAAAGAATAGAAATAGATGGCATAGACTGTTCCAATGCAGATTTGGCATGAAAGTGCTTAAGTTAAGCAAACAGTATTCAGGATTCAATGAAGAGAGGAAATCTCCCAAGCTATGTAGGCCTTCATCATTAACTCTGCCACAGTAGTTTCAGATAGATGGCTGTGTTGGTCTGCACTAGAACAGCAAGATTCAGTAGCACCTTAAAAACCAACAAGATTTTTAGGGTATAATCTTTTGAGAGTCAAAGCTCCCTTCATCATATACCAGTAGAAACTGAGAGCCCTGAGCCTTTATTTCCCACTCAGGAGGTGGAAGGGGTGTTACAAAGAAGGGCACCAGGATATAAAGGTACAATGAGGCTTGGTTAGAGCAGGGAAGGAATGCTTAGGTATATCTGCATTTCCTACCTTTGAGCATTTCTCCCCTGCTGTGATCAGGTTGCATTGTACCTTTGCATCCTGACTCCTTTGTTTGCAACTTCCCTGTAAATCTTGTTGATCTTTAAGGTGCTACTAGACCTTAATCTACTACACAGGAGTCATTCATAGTATAGCAGTTGCACATTTTGACTATTAGTTTCATGGGACTGAATTATCTCTGTAACTCTAGACCTTTTCTGTTAAAAACACAGCTAAAAGGCTTTTCAGTATTGTTCAACAATATTCTGGTCACTTCATTTAGCCTCATCTTTTCCAAAAAAGAACGGGCCACAAGGAGCTCTTCTGCTGCTCTTGCACCCAGACAGCACAGTGTTTCCAGCCATTGTGTCCAGCCATCAGGACACTCTCACACATACCCAGACAGCTGCAAAAGTTTTCAGGGAAAACAAGCCTTCTACTTTTCCTTCCCATCTGCTTGCAGATGGCTTAAACCTGATATATCAAAAAGGCAGTCATTTCTGTGGAAGAGAGAAAAAAACTTATACTGAGAAGAAATTATAGTGATGCTGATTTCTTACACAGAAAATAGGAATTTGTGGTTTTCAGAATAGTCACTGATCCTAGGCTGCCATTGGGGGTTGGTGTGTGGGAGAGTTGGGCCAAATAACATTTCATTGTGCATGTGTGTTTTATTTCTTTGTGATGTCAGTCAATTGTGTTAAGAATAAACTGAAGTGCCTGGATTCAGCCCTGCTGGAATGCAAAGGGTGATGGCATCTAAAGCCACAACTTCTAAACTTCTTTGCATCTTGGCCATGACATGGGGGAGGGGGGAATCCTATAGAAGTGAATAGTGATAGGCTTAATATTTTGCAGAGAGACATAAGCTTACATATAAGAGCCCTGTGACGCAGAGTAGTAAGCTGCTGTAGTGCAGCCCAAGCTCTGCTCACGACCTGAGTTCGATCCTGGCAGAAGCTGGGTTCAAAGCAATGTTAATTTCAGTTGTCGTATTTATCACGTGTTCATTTATCAATAATTGTATACATTCAAATACACCATCCCCTTTCAATAAATATTGTGCAAAAATACAATTATTGTAAAGTCTCTTTTCAAAATAGGCTTCACAAAGCTGACACGAAATTTCTGTTAGCCACTTGTGATTCTCCGTTGAGTGAAAATACACTGTGGGGGCAAACAGCAACCACTGTGGCGCCGCAGTTTGCTGGCTATATGGGCGTCCAAAAGTATTTTGTTATTCCTTGATTTATTCTTTGAAGCACTTCCGAGAACACTGAACAGAATTAACAGAAGGTTAAAGCAAGCCGCTTGTGCTGCCAGTCGTACTTTTGAAAAACAGCACCGCAACGTTGCAAATTGCTGGCTAAGTAGGCCACGAGCTCTGCTGGCTCATTTAACATGCTCGTTTCGAGTACGTCTTCTTCTGGCCAATCATTCTGTATAACCAATGAACAATAAACAACATTTTTCATTCAAAACGTTCTCTAAACCAAAACATCTATATGAAAGAGTCCCAATGTAAAAGAGGATTCTAGACTTACAATTTGTCCTAGTCAGTGTTCCAGATGATAATTTTTTGGGTCGGGTGGAGTCCCTAATTAATTAGCAGTATTTAAACACCTGCTCGTTTGGCCTGTGTATGTCTTCTTAAAGAAACCTAGACTCACAATCCATCCCTGTTAATTCATTATATCACATTATGAAGGGCACAATCACCATTTAGATTACCACAAGACGTCTTTCTTTTACACCCTAATTTCATTCTATATTACAATCAGTGACTATTTTAACTACCAAGTTAAATACATAAATATTTAAATATTCATTCTACGATAGAAAAATATATTCTCCATACAAAAATATTACTAAAAATAGTTCTTCTCATTTTCTTATAAATATTAATTTAATATATAATTTCATATCGTATTAATTTCTTATAAATATTAATTTCATAGGGAAGATAAAAGTCAAATTCATTAGTAACCCTGATAATTTCCAATTTCATAAAAAAGGTAAAAAATCTATTTCATTATTTAGCCCATTTGGGGTAAGAGTATTCATTCTAAAGATCCATCTAGCTTCAGATTGTAATAGAACCCGGTGTATATCCTGATTTTCTGTTGATTGGATAACTTCCAGCACAGAAAATTGTAATTCTCTTTCATGATTATGTGCTGACTCAAAATGTTGTGATAAAGGTGCCTCTTTATTCCTAGTTCTTATCTTGGATAGGTGTTCCTGTATTCGCACGCGAATCGAGCGTGTCGTTCTTCCCACATACATGAGATTACATGTACATACAATGACATAAACTACGTGGGACGTAGAACAGGTGGAAAATTCTCTGGAGTACATCATTCTACCCGTAAGTGGATGTTTCAAGTGTTTGAGGTCTACACTCAAGGAGCAGACATTGCAGTGTCCACAGGGGAAATGCCTCTGTGGGTGATTACTACGTGTGTCTCTTGTGGATAAGTCTGAGGAGACCAAACATTCTCTTAAACTTTTGTTCTTCCTGAATCCTATCTTAGGGGCATCCTGGCACCCCGGGATGCCTTTAACTATATGCCAGTTCCTCCTGATTATATGTGCTATTTTTCCTGATAGTGCATAAAAATCAATAGCCCACGAGATTCGACTTTCTATTAAAGGGCCCCGATCTCTATATTTTAATAATTCTTGTCTGGGTGTTCTTTTAAGATCTGTTCTATGGAAGGAAGAATACTCTAGGTATGCTGATCTATCTGTTTCCTTCTGTCTTACTCCTAGAGACACAGGAGTGTTTTTAAACACTACTACGTCAAGGAAAGGAATACAATTTAAACTTCCTTGATGTGTAAACTTTGTTGTCATTTATAGAGTTTAACCATTCCACAAATCCCTGTGCAAATTTCTCTGATTTTAGGATCACAAGGACATCATCAATGAAGCGCTTCAGGCAAATGATTTGATCATAAAAAGGATTAGCAACCTCATTTAAGATGAATCGTTTTTCCATTTCTGCCATGTACAGAATAGCTATGCTGGGGGCTGCAGAGCACCCCATCGCTACTCCTTTTTTTTAAATAAAAGAATTGGGCTTGGAATCTAAAATAATTTCTTTCCAAAACCAAATCTAGAAGATCTAATAGCAAATGAGTCGTGGAGGGGGGGGAGGGTGTTCTTGACTCTAATGTGGACTCTACCACTTGTCTGGCTTCTGCGTGGGGAATGGACGTATAAAATGATTGCACGTCCAGTGTCATTAAATATGCCTCATGTGGAATCTGCAGGTCTTCTATCAAATTAATAAGATGTGTAGTGTCTTTAATATAAGATTCTAATTTCTTAACACAGGGTTGTAGATGATGGTCAATATATACGGCTAGAGGTTCCAGGATGAAATCCGTAGCTGATACTATCAGTCTTCCAGGGGGTGGTCTGATCCCTTTATGTATTTTTGGCAGGCAATAGAACACAGGGGTTCGTGGGTACTTATTAATTAAGTCGCAATGAATCCCCTGATTAATTTCATTGTTACCCAAGGCTTCATCCAGAACTATTTTTATGACTCGAGCTATCTCTCTTTGAGGATCATAGTTAATAGGTTGATAGTATTCCCCATCAGATAGCTGTCTTTGGACTTCTTGGATGTAATCCTTCATGTCCTGCACTACTATCCCTCCACCCTTATCAGCCGGTTAAATTATTATTTATCTTTTCTTAAATTGCTCAGAGCTATTCTTTCCTCTTTTGTTAAATTTTGCCATACCTTATAATCTACACTCTCAATTTGTGCTACCTCCTTAAGGACGAGTTTTTCAAATGTGTCTATCAAACCGTCCGTTACATTTGGAGTGAAGGTAGAGCAATGTTTGAGTCCACTACCATGAGTGACATTGGTACTATTTCCAAAAATTTTTAACATAGGGTGTTGTGCTGTACCCCCTTTTATTGAATCTTCTTGAGCCTTAGTGCTTTGTCTTGTCTATTAGTTTCATTAGGAGATTCCCCCTCCCTTGAGAGAAAGAAGCTGGGTTCAGACAGCCGGCTCAAGGTTGACTCAGCCTTCCATCCTTCTGAGGTTGGTAAAATGAGTACCCCCGTTTCCTGGGGGTAAAGTGTAGATGATTGGGGAAGGCAATGGCAAACCACCCCATAACAAAAAATCTGCCAAGAAAACGTCATGATGCGACGTCCCCCCATGGGTCAGTAATGACTTGGTGCTTGCACAGGGGACTACCTTTACCTTATAAGCATACATATCCACGAGACATACCCTGAGACATAAAAATCCCTTACAAAGTGAGTTGACCCATATTAGTAACCAGTAATAATAGGTGCATCACTGTAATCTGAATGGAATAAGTATATTTATACTTGACAAAATGTACATAGAACATGGACAAAAGCAAGCATTTATCATGGCTTCTGTCTTGTGTGTTTTGACACTACTCTGTCCCCACCTTGGGATACCAGAAACAGAGAGAGAGGGAGAAGGAGAGAGAGAGAGAAGCTGTGAGTGGATGTCTCTATCTCTCCGTAAATTTCCAATGAAAAATCCTCTTTTCTTAGATTGTGTATGGAAGCAGGGCAATTCTTGCTCCAAGTAAAATTCTGTTCTATGCCATTCAATAATTGAAGGTCATCAGATTTCTGCATAATTAACCTAAAGAATTTTCAAAATAATCAAATCAAGGGAAATGCTTTACATGCAAGGACAGGATCTTCTTGTACGCTGCAGAGCTACCATGGAGATTAACAGCTCCTGGATTAGACTAAAAGAGGGCATTTAGGATTCAATCAAAAGTTTTTTTTCTTTGAACACCTTTTGCAAACTTGTAATTTCTGACACTGAGAATAGCTATGTAGGAGCTTCTGCATTGCTTTTCCATTCTATA
Source organism: Eublepharis macularius (assembly GCF_028583425.1). Lineage (NCBI taxonomy): Eukaryota > Metazoa > Chordata > Lepidosauria > Squamata > Eublepharidae > Eublepharis > Eublepharis macularius. The sequence goes on from NC_072792.1 coordinate 126,248,206, forward strand.
GTTCTATTTAGATTGTTTTTGCTCTTCAAACTCATTCTGTCCTCTCTCTATGCAAAGCTCCTGTTGTCTGTTCTATTGAAAGTGTCTGTCTGCAACAGAGGATTGATCAAACCCTCCTCCCGTGGACTGAGAGAACACTCCACAGCTGTTAGCCTTGTTTTGCATGTTTTACATATTTGCATACACCAAATATTTCCAAACATCTCTGTGTTTATTTTAAAATCCATCACTAACACGTCTGGCAACGCAAACTTCTATGGATGTTTGCCCTGGGTGAAATCTTGCTGGATCCTGTTTTAAAAAAGCTGTACATTCAGCCCTGCTTTCAGTAAAGTCAAAGCAAAACCAACACATTCAAATAAAACTATGAGGCAGTTTTGTTCATGAGCAAGAGACAATATTCTTGGACCAAAGAGCGCATGGTCGAGTGGTTCAGATTCTTCCAAATCATTCTCTTCCAAGTGAATAAAAGACATTAGGAGCAGCCTTATTATGGCATGAATTCTAGTGATCAAGATAATGTATTCCATTATTTAAAAAACATTATTTGAAATCAACACCCCCTTCTTCCCACTGAGCTGAATTCAATAAGACCTTTCCACTGAGTGAAAGAACAAGTAGAAACGTGCAAGGGCTCATGGGGAATCTCATTTTCTCCTCCCCCACTATTTTCTCTTTCCCTACCATGACAGATTCTATAGCTTCTCCCATTTCTTGCACCATTCTATCCTTCCCATCAACTTGCTAACTTACTTTTATCTGGCCACTTGTCTTCAGCCTTCCCTCCTTCCTCCCCCTGGCAGTATCTCTGTCAGAAAACTATGGCCTAGTTGCATGGTTCCAGAGTGCTGCCCCAGGAGTGTACCCGGGAGGCCCCTTTCCTGCACCATTCCCCCCCTGCCAGCCACATGAATGGTGGCAGAGAGGGAAGCAGGGGAACTCTTGACCCCACCTGGGCACCTGGGATCCCTAAGACTAGGATTTCTTGCTCAAATTAAACTTGTAGTAACCCTTTTGGCACCAATGTCGCACATGTTTAGGTATTCAATATTGTGAAACTTCCTTCCAAGGGAAGTTTAGACAAAGTCTGAAGATAAAGAGCCCCCAAGATTATACAGATCACAGCACCATTCTAGGGGGAACACATTCAGTTCTCCTTCAATGGGGAAAGACAACCAAACTGGTTAGGTCACACTTCCTCTTGCTCCAGGCAGAGCTATGCAAATTTGTGTATGCCTCTCAGAGACAGAGCGAGAGAGTCCCTCCAGTTTGAATAGCCCTGCCACTCCAGGAGGACATTAGAGTCTAGCTCTACCTATCCAAATGCAAAGGCAATGAAAGAAGGAGCGACTTCATAATTTACTTATCTGCCAGTCAGAAAAAATTGTGGCACCAATGGAATATACTCCCTCTGACAAGATTCAGGGCCCTGGGTCTAAGAGGAGAAAAGATCTTACAATCAACATGCCATCTCCGTCTGAGGCATCAGGCAATGGGAAAGGCAATTTGGAGCTCTGTGCCTCAGAGTACATCAGGCATAACTGTCAGGAGCAGTGTTCCCATTAAAATGTGTACATGCGCAATTGCACATGGTTCCTCACCCCTCCATGCATGGCTTCTCTTCCAAAGCACAGGGAAACTTCCTCTCGGGCAGCCCCAAGAAGCTTGAGCTGGATGCACCATCTGCTTGTTTCTCCACTGCCCTTGGGAAAGGGAGTGGATGGGGGGATAGGGAAGAACCTCAGAGGGAGACCCTCTTCCCCAGCCAGTGATGTTCCAGAGGTGTTTTCAAGAAGGGGCAAGAGGACAGGGTGGATCTCTCCTCTGATGGGAGCCCCTCTCCCCACATCCTGATAAAAAATGTCAGACAGTTAGACATAAATATAGATGGAGGGAAGAACAGTTCCTTATGGGGAATATGCATCCTAGCTTTCTTCACCTAACATGTCATGGTCATAAAGGGGTAGGGAGATCAATCTTTTCTAGCCCCTGTGGTTCCCTATACATACAGGTAATCTAAAAATTATAATATCGTGCCATGATCATTGAAGCAGAACTTGTTTGGAAAGGAAAGATTAACTAGCAGCTGTTCTCCAATTGTTATGAGCAGAAAGAGGGGGAAACATACATTAAATACAAATATTTAATTTGTAATTCAAATTAAAGTAGTTTATATTTTATATTTACGTTTTATATTTTTTGTTGACAATCAGAACTTTAATGTAAGTCACTGTTTCCACTCATGAATTTGATTTTTGGCTCACGGCACTGCACAGCTTAGAGGGAACATTGTCTCCAGGGCCATCCATTCACTCAGACTTTTCCTCTACTAGATCAATCTTGCCCACATCACCTACATCAAGGTGAGTCATCCCCGTCCGAGGTCTTGGGCAATGGGAAAAGGCAAATTGGAGCCGAGTGCCTCACAGCACAACCGTTATAACAGTCAGGAGTTTCCGGGGCTTTCGTTCCCTTGGATTCTTCCTTGGCTAGATTAACTTTGCCCAAGCCACCAGTATCAACACGATTAGAGGCATCGGCGAGGTAAGGATGAGGAGGAAAGTCCCCAAGGCAGCACTGAGACCTCCTCATCCGAGGCATTGGACATGGGGGAAAGGCAAATGGGGGCTTCACACCTCACAGTGCAACAGGCAAAGGTCAGTTTTTTCTGAGACTTGTTACCCCTTGACTAGATAAAAATCTCACCCACTTCGCCATTATCAACATGACCAGAGGTGTCGACCAGTCAAGGCCAGGGCACAGAGGAATGACCCCGAGGCAGTACCAAGGCCTCCCCATCCAAGGCTCTGGTCATAGCAGAGGGGCAGATGGCAGTTGTGTGCCTTACAGTGCAATGGGGGGAAAGTCAGGAGTTTTTTCCGAGGCTTCATTTTTCCCATTGACTAGATGAAATCTCACCCATGCCACTAGTATCAATGTGATCTGATAGGTCAACTAGGCAAGGAAAGGGTGAGGAGGAATGGCCCCATGGGAGCATTGAGACTTCCTTGTCCAGGGCATTTGGACATGGGGGAAGGGCAGTTGGGAGCCACTCACCTCCAGTACAGCATGCAGAAAGATCAGGCATTTCCAAGGCTGCAGTTACTTCCTTGAATAAATCTATCTTGCCTACGCAGCCTGTATCATCAAATCAGATTCGTTGGCAACATTAACAAAGGATGATAGGGAGTGTTCTGCAGTGGCAATGAGGTCTCAGGGCCAAGTCAGTTTTCCCCTTCTCTATTGGCTGGTTAACCACACAGGCAGTGGCCTAGAGCCCTCTTTCGGCTTAACTATTCTCCAATGGACTTCCCAGCTGGCAGACAATGTTGGGGCAGAGAATATGGTGGGTGCACCAATTTTTCCTGCTTTCTACAGATCATCCCCTTCTGTTAGGATGACACAGATTTTTTTAAAAAAATCTACCCTGGATGTCCCCATCACAATTGGGGTCCAACCTGAACCTGCTTCAACCTATGGCTATTGGGAAAAATGGGTTTTCTTGAGGAGAGCTTTTAAAGGAGGGAGATCAATGGTGGGCAAAATTATGAAGACTCCTAAGTGTCTTCATGTATGTAAGCCCAGCCCTATGTACCTATACGTCAGTCTCTCCAAAAAGAGAACTTCCCAACCATAAGCATTTTTTTAAACACCTTGCCATCAAATAAATAAACCTCTAAGAGGGCTAAATCAGAGATGGTTTTCTCCAACCCTTCCTCATTCCACAAGATTTCTCAGTTTTACACAGAGAGGCAAAACTTGATGTTGAGGACAGGCTACTGCTTAATTCCCCAGCTATTTTAACATCCAATGAAATGAAAACTGCATAGTCTGGAGGACCCTATTTTATCCTGCAAAAACTAAGAAAAAAGCCAGTGGCTACTATTTTGCACATCATGTACGTTGTTGGGGTTTTCTCTTTTTTAAGGGCCAAAGACCGTTTTTCTTCCCTGAACACTTAGAAGAGGCTCTACATTTCAGAACGGTCTGTATCAGATTACAGTTTTCCCTGTGATCACACCAAGAGACTCTTCATCTTACTTGGTGAGATTGTAAGGGATAAAAAGGTCCTCTAGGTGGGTGCAATTTTGGTGACCCTTACAGGGACACGGTACTGTCAGAATGGCAAATGTGTACAAAGGCTAAAAGAGCTTCACAATTCACTGTAGAGACTCATCAGGGCAGCATTCAGTTTTTAGTCAAAGCCAAAACAGCCAATGTGGTTATAAGGAATTTTTATCTCGGACTAAAGCTGGGATGGTAGACACATTAGCAGAGTCTACCCCCTCCACATTATTATCATTAGTAGTAGTAGTAGTAGTAGCAGCAGCAGCAGCAGCAGCAATATTTCTTCTAGTCAACTGCTCCTCTAACAAAGAGCATTTGACAGAACCCTCAATCCGAGAGAGGAGGGGGGCTGTAGCTCAATGGTAGCACATCTACATCAGACTCTGAGATGCCATTACCAATCAGAGTAGACAATACTGACTCTTTTGGTTTGGTATAAAGCAGCTTCATGTGTCCATGTATCTATGCAGATCAGTTCTGGCAGAACTTTGGATGGTTAAGAGTTAATCTAGTCAGCAACTCAAATTACCAGTCTAGTCTTGTAGAGAAAATTTCTCACAAACTGTATATTCTTTTATCTTTTTACGTTCCACGGTAAAGTTGGGAGAATGGAGATCTACATAATTAAACAAAACTAATTCCATCTCCACCAATGCAGCAGGGAAACCTTCTTAACTTCACCAGATCTCTAGGAAACTTACATACACAACAACACTGTCAATAAAAGGCCTTCCCTTTGGTCTGTTTTTCATCACCAAGGGTATTCTCGAAGTATTAGTCACTTTAGCTGCAACTCTGTGACTTCAGGGGAACCTCTTGTATCCCTATATTAGGCAATACCTTAATCAAGACACTGTACAGGTTAAAAGTATAAACTGCATACTAGAATCTTATCCAGTTTTTCTCTATACGCATAGATTTTCATGATAAAATACCTCAAAAGAATCAAGTGACTCTATCATGAGTATTAGGACACCTGGGGGCGTTGATAGACATTCAACAGGTAAGAGCCTTCTTGCCATCAGAAACGCAGGCAAAGAAAACAAACAAATAAACAAACTTGTTTCTAGTGACAATTGGCCTAGTAACTTGGGCAAAATCACAAGCGTGATCCTTACAATAGACTGTTTTCTATTTTAAGAAAACATCATCATCCAGTAAAAAACAGTGAGTTTTCCTCTCGCTCAACTCCCGCATTTCATAGTGATAACAGATGCCAGCTTAAGGGAATGGGGAATTTATGGCCCAGGCACAGTAGTGCTAGGAGATCGTGTCTTCAAAAGAAAAGCACACAGTATATAATGGCTCGAAACCAGAACAATAAGGCTGACATTAAGTAGCTTGTCCTCAATCAGCCCAGATCCTTAAAGGGGCAGAGTAGCACTTGCTGCATCCCAAGACTCAACATAGCCAAGGGGTGTATAAAACTTGGGCAGACTACTTGACCAGCAAGATGTGGACCATGCAGTTTGGTCCCTAAATGGCCAGGCACATCATATCCGACTTTCCCAATATTATATATTTTAAAGATTCCTGTCTGTTCTGACACATTTACATCAACAATGGGAAAGTGCTTTAAGCAGCCCATATGAATTTGTTTAGATGTTCGTTATTTTAATGAGGTTGTGATTTTACCTGAGGTTGGAGACAGGTAAGGCATTGCTTACTGCCATAAGCCTTTTCTTCCCTATTCTGGCATGTTTGCTACTACTAGAAGCTCTTGGCTTCAACACTAACTTTACCAAAATTCATGGTGATTAAGCAATATTTCTACCTTTGTTCCTACCTGCAGGAGAAAGTTGTGGATTTATTATATTTTCTTGTATTAAGAGAAAATAGGAAACACTACCTTAAAAGTAAGGCTCTGTTAAACTAGTTTTCTCTTGAAGCATTTAAGTAGCACACACTGTAGTGCTTTGTCTGCAGATGAGATATTATATACCATTCAAGCTTTTCTGAAATGGAGTCCGACATGTAACAAATGTCAAATAACAGTTTGTCAATAGGTGAATGAGCCTAGCACAAGATCCTTAAGTTTGCGCATTCCTTCTTTCTTTTACACTTGCAGGGCTGCAATAAAATTAGTAATTTCCCATCTTACAGCAAACCATAGTTTGCTATTGATCTGAATTAACAAAGTACAGTTGTACTTATCTTCACACAAAGGGTTGATTCCAAAGGGAGATTTCCACTAGGGGTGTATACCAAGAAAGTTTCTGTTTCAGTTTTGGTTGTGAGGCAGGGGGTATCTCGGATAATTCCATTCCATTACTAGTTTGTTCTGGGTCAGCTGGTGCCAGAGCAGAACTGATCCAGGTTCCCCCCCCCCCCCCATTTTCATGAATGTTGGACTGTTACACATGCATTGGCTGTACATGCACAAACACATGTTGTTCTTTTCAAGGAGGTGGGTGCAAGTCATTACCAGCTACTAGGTTATATTGCAGTATATTGAGTGCTATTCCTTGTCCTTTGCAAGAACTGTGCAAAGTGAGCTTGCATTTCCATTCACACATTGCTGGCTCCAACCCAGAGAGTGCGGGTTGGAAGAAAATCACTGTTTGTTGTTGTATTTTGTAAGACAAATGTGAAACCATATTTTGCAGGTGTAATAGATGTAAATAGCAACTTATGGTTTGTTTAGACTGCAGCATGTGGGGGGGGGAGGGTGAGTATGCAAGCCCACGAACTCTGAAGCTTCATTCACATAGCACTCTTTACATCTGAACTAAACTATTGCTTTGCATTGCCCATCTCTTTTTCTTTCAAAAATTAATATTTCTTTTTCATATCATTTGACTATATGTTTTCTGTTGCTGGCTCCTTGGTAGTAGGGAATTCTGCATATTTCTCTGTAAGTAAAAAAAAAATGTATTTTGTTTTTAAAATGTTTCTCAACAGAAGTAGCAATCTTCCAAATGAAGTTTTTTTCTTCTTTGATTCTACTCAGAAAAATATATCTATGTTTCAAGCTTAGGGGAGAACAGATTTCAGGCTTCTAATACAGAAAACTTTGTCTGTTATTTAAATCATGAAGATTTACACCATGATTCTAGAAGTGAAAGAGAAATCTGAATTAGAAGCAATCGTCTTCATATATTAAAGAAACAAAACATCCATAATAAGCATTCACATAGAATGGCTTGGAAAGCAACAGAAGATTGACTCAATGTTTCCCTAGGAGGACAAAACAATAACAAAACCAGTTGCAGATGTACCGATACTGGGTATAATCCAGCATACAATTGAGCACACACAACTGATGTTGAAATCAATATATCTTACATATGTGTTTATTATCAAAGGGCAAAGGCTTTCTGATTTACAATTTTAAGTTATAAAGTATTTCTTTTTATACTTCTTTTGGAAGTTTCATGTTGTCTTTGAAAACTTAGTATTTACAGAATGGATATGTGTTCCAAAAGCAAAATAAAAAAAATATTCCCAAAAGAAAACACAATTTGGCTGGGAAGAATTTTTACCAGATGTTTTGGTCTCCACCCTGCTTACTGTCTTGTCCAAATAAAGGCAAGATGATGCTTTGAGTTATAGGGTCCCCCCCCCCCCCGCAAAAAATAATCTCTATTTTAAGTCACAAAGATGACAGGAAGCAGAAATCTCTGCAGCCTATGAGACCATACAGTTACCAAAGCATCTTGTAAGCCAGGCATCTCCAAGTTACAGTATACAGGCAAATGTGGTGCCATCTGTCAGTGTTTGTGGCCTGCCACAGCTTGCCTTCCTCCCCCATTATAGGCAGCTAAGCATCCATAAGACTCACATGATGTTTCAGAATTAATGGAAGCCAAGCATGTGGCCCTCCAGAATTCCTTGTAGTCTTATTCTTTAAAATTAAAAGCAGGCCACATTTTAGTACTATTAATAATTTAGGCAGGCTACTTGCAAGCCTCCACACAGCCAAAGTGCATCCTTCACTAATGACTAGAGTTAATGATAATGTGGTCCCTGTAATGGCTGCTGCTATACATTGCTGACACAAGCAGTGCTGAAACAGAATCATTTTGTTCACAGCCAGGATCTCCCTATATCAAAGGCTGTTGGTACTAGATCTCAGTGTAGTTTGGCTTGGTTGGAATTTAGCACATTCAAGTATGACTGCTCAGGGCAGCATTTGTGTGTTTTTGAGCATGTTCCTGGAAACAATGCACATTTTGCATGTATTTTTAATGCTTTCTGCAGAGTGTGAACCAAAAATATGAATTCTGATATCCAAAGCCACAAAAGCCATTGTGCAATTCCACAGCCATCTTAACCAGTGAAATGTTTTCCACTGGTTTCAGTGGGATGTGGAATGTTCCACTCTTAGGTAAGAGCAAAATTATCAGGTATGCTGGCTCTTGGCAAGGCAAGTATCTAGCAGTCTGTATGTGGAGCTGTGAAATGATGTGATGTTTCCTGCTTCTCCAACTGAATATATTTTCATGTTGTAAGACATGAGGAAACTGTTTCTGTTTTTAATTTTGCATGTATGCCAACTTTATCATGAAGCAGTCTTTGCAGACATAAAGGACGGCATGGCACCCAAAGTGGCTGTCCCCATCGTGTACAGACCAACAGCACTTGGATTACTTCAGGAAATATTTTTTTAACAATACCATTCACATTAAATTAATTGCTGTGATTTCTTCATACAAAAACCTTTTAAAAATTTTCATCTAGTATCATCCATTATTTTAAATGGATTTCTATACATTTTATTGCAAGTGAGGTCTTGAATCACATGAGAGAAGCATTTCTGATGTTTTGATAGTGTTCAGCAAGAGTTACAAATAGTGAAAAAGAAAATAAATTTATTTCAAGATAGATGTGTGGCTCTTCTGTTGAAATATTGTAATTATAATTCAGTGTTCAGATTCTTTACTTGCAAGGATAGTCCTCCCCTCTGCAGTGTTAGAGGGGAGATATAAAAACATCCCCATGTGGGAGAGAATTTGCCCCTTTGGCACTGGCTAGGTGGAAACAACTGAACATGTTTTGCTTTATTGTTGTTTTAACCAGGAAATTTGTCTACAATATATTTTTCCATTACTTTAAAAGGTTTCCCGGACGTTCCAACTATGATATACTAAGGATGTCTTTAGAGTGAGTTAACCCTCAAATTACGATCTGCTGTGCAAAAAATTTTTGTGGCAGCTTGCAAAATTCGCCAGGCAATCATGCGTACTGAATTTAAATTTTAGTTAAATTATATAAATTGATACTGTTTTGTTTTTGTTATTATGGCCGACCTCTCTTTTGTAATCTGTAAGTCTGAGATTTGTGCTAGTCATTGACCGAATAAACTTGATTGATACTTGCAAGCATAATTTGAAGATGTGAAAAACGTGTGGGAGACTGACTCCTTTCTCAGCCCATTAACTTTCACCACCAAAGAGATAAGCAGATTTTAAAACTAAACTGACACTTGTGTCTTTGACAGGGACAACAGCTGTGGCAAGATGTCAAACAAAGCTTTGGCTATGTCTGTGGCTCTGTGACTGTGCATAGATTCTTTGGGTTGCTGCCTTGATATAGTCCTCTTAAATCAATGGAACTATATCAGCAGGCCTTGAATGACTTCTGAGTCTACCAACACTGTAGAGGGCAGATATGAAAAATAAGATACTCTCAGTTTTATGTGGACAATGTCATCTCTCTGTTTCTCCTCCCACATCTGATTTAAATCTGCACACATGATTTGAAAGTATAGGGCTTAATGTAAATTGTTTTTAATTTATAGTTTATAATGAACACAACAAACTAGATTATTACCTGTTGATTTTAGGCCTAGTCTAAATCTGATATTTCATAAGTGTAAATTACAAAATGGTTTCTGATAAATTCAGTAACTGGAAGAGATCTCCATTTGGGTTCAAGGTAGGCACTTCAATTATCATTGCCTATTGTAGGCTTACTTAAAAGACCAATATAATATGAAAGAGGAGGAAAAGAGTTCCTCCAGCTGTACCGATTTACTATTGCCCAATCAGAAAAATGGGTGCTGCACATATTAGGAGCACTGTAAGCACTGGATCCTTCTGTGCGCAGAAGGCGAAGGTGCCTCATGCACATAATAGGTGAACAATAGCTGCACGAGTGTAAGTTGAGTAACAGATCTTACATGCACAGCATCATAGCCTGTCCTCATTTAACCACACCCATTTAGCACTCTTTCCTACCTCTGATCATGCCCTTTCTTTAAAGAAGTCTATAGAGTGATATTATAACTAAAATATTACTGAGCATGTACAGAGTACCTTACTGTTGAAACAAGCCTGAACACACAGTAAAGGAAGGGCTCTTATCGTACTTTACCATTCTTATTCATTTTCAACACTTTGTGTGGACAAACCGAGAAATCAGTTTGCTTCCCTTATTTACCAACTGCAAACTGCTATTCATGCTTGGGTCCAAATGAAAACAATCTCCACAGAACAAGACATACGATCCAAACAGCATTTCCACTGGTGAAAAAAATGAGAGTCCCTCTTACTGCCAACAAGATCTCGGTGAGGAGCATGGGACCTGAATAAACAAAAGCTGTGGGACAGAGATTATAATAAGGAAGGGAATTGGCTGAGATGGAGTGAAAAAGCTGGCTGGATCCAAACTGTGCATAGCAGTCACATCTCTGGCTACAGAAGAATAAATAGCTGGTATGTAATGAATTTCTAATAACGAAAGTTTACAATTCACTTTTACTAGGCCTATGCCTGTCCTCTGTTGGAAGTGGATCTGACCATTTCCTCTCGGTGCAGTATTTTTTAAATTCCTAAGCACTTTTGTATTTGGGACATGGGATATGTAAAAGTTAAAATATGCTAATTTATCACAGTGTCATTCTACATTGAGTTACACCCTTCTAAGTCCACTGTTTTTAGAGTATGGGGAAACATATTTTTGAAGTTAATCTTTCTAAACCTCTTTTCTCAGGATGCATCAATAGACTCTTTGGAAGGGGCATTTGGAGCAGTGGGAATTTAGTAAGAATGTAGGCGTGAGAGTCATCCCTGAGAGCTGATAATGAACACCATAACTGTGAAGCATATGATTAGAGGATAAGCTGCTAGCATGGGCACCAGAAATCCCAGTGCCCTGTGCTGCACCAGGGCTCCCACAGCTGTAACTAATAAAGTTGTGGCCCTTTCAATTCCAGCAATGTATCTCTGGTGTTTGGTGTCCATTGCCTTGGCTACCACCATCCCCTTTGCCACTGAGGCCACAAACCCTGAGCTCTTGTGCTGCATGCTACACTGCCTTCTCTTCTATGGACTAGCAGCAACAGCAGCACGGCAGATACTCCACCAGTGCTTCATGGAGACTCTGGAAGCCAGGGTACAAGTAGAATGCATATATTTTTCTGCACATGCATGTAATCTCAGAACTAATCCAACACATGCTTTAAATGCCTTTTTAGGTACCAGTAGCCAACTTTCATTCTTTCAGATTCCTAACAGTTCTAATGGGAATAAGCGGAGAAGGCACTCAATGGAGTAAGATGAGAATTCACTGTGGAAAATGAATAACTTTATTCCAGTATTGAAAAGTACTGAGTTTTGAACATACAGTTCTCACAAAAAGGAACCTGATCCAGAATGAAAAAGCCACTGCTGAAAGTTTGTCTGATGACACCTGGACAACATGACATCTGGACAGCATTCTATCTGAATTTATTTCTGCTTGTAGAAATGTATTTGGAATAGCTATTGTTTCGGGGAGCTAAATAATTAGTAACACAATGCTGAGGGAGAGGCCAAAAAGCATTTAGGGAGTTGACCAGGAGCTATGCCGGCTCTGTGAGATATGCTGATGTATGCAGGAGTTACACCCCGGTGCTGCTATGTCAGCATCGGTCACCAATGCTGCCCCACCATTACCATATGCCAAGGGGCATGGTGGTAATTAGCTGGCTCCCTAAGCTGCTCCACCTGGGAATGCTCCCCAACAGAGGTATAAAGTTACACCAGCAAAAAACATGGCACGCACATAAATGCCCATGCCTTGGGAAAGGCCAATGCCCCCAAACAGGTGTGGCCCCACCCAAAAGCCCCAGCAGAGCACAGGATGCCAACTACACCACAACCAATCAACCCCCTTCCCAACACTCAATCACTACGCCCAAGCACTACCTGCCTCAGAACTCTCTGCTGTTCAGACTTAGAGTGTGCAGCCTTGCACTTTGATGGCAGGGGAGGCACAGAGTGGGCACTTAGCATTACTAGGGCAGCACGTAGAACAAACCCCCAAGAGGGAGACTGAAGTCCATTCTGTATGGCTGACGTGTCTCATTTCAGAAATCTAACAGGAGACACAAGCAAAAGGGGCAATCATGCACTGGTGAGCAGGGCAGGAATCCACTCAAGCACTGGGTTGTTAGCATACTCTTTTACCAGGGTGCCCTCTCTCACGTAGGGGTCAGGGCACAACTGAGGTTTGGGGTTGGGACAGCTGGCCACTATACTCTGTGGCTCAGCTGGCCAAGTTACCCTGGGACCCACTGCATTGCAGGATATGGGCCACATGAAGCAGCAGCAAGCAGTAGTAGAGCACTTCTTTATGGACTTGACAAGTGTCATTAGGATGAGCCTCAGGCGGATCTCCTGGCACATATCTTCTCACAGCTGGGACCATGGACCCTGCCAGGGCTATGTCCATCACTGCACATATTTGTTTTGCTTCTGTGCAGGTGCTGATTCACCAGAGAGACCTAGGAGCACGGTCATTGCCACTGCTGCCACTCTATCCAGTTACCATTTCTAGGTCCCCTCCTGGAGCATCCTGGCTGCTCTTGGGCATGCATTCATTTGTGAGGGTGGATTGTGGATTCAAGGATGGCCTCTTTCTTCGTCTTCCTATTTTTACTTGGCGGGGGGCGGGGGGGAGTCGGATCAATGATGTTTATGTGTGGGTAGCACTTCTGCTGCCAGTCAAGCCCTTGCTGGGTAAGGAGGCAATGTCTTGACCACCACAGGGGTGCCTTTCCCCTGATGGTTGGGGAGAGGTCTGTCAGGCCACATGCCTCTGTAAGAGTTGCACTATTACCAAATCTTTCCTCCCTGACTGCAGGCTTCTTGTAAGGTGTGAGTGGGAGTGGCATCAAGGGTCAGCAGCTGGATCAGCAGCTGATTTCCTGCACCTGTTTGTGCCACTCAAAGAAGCATCATTGGCTGACATCTGATTGGTGGATGTTACCAGGGCTGCTACTGAATCCAGTACACTTATTGTGCTGTCTGTGCCTTCTGAAAGGGCTTACATTCTTGTTTCCCCCTGCAGAAGGCCCTTAGGGAATAGAGTAGCCCAGCCATTTTGCATCAGCTGCTTCCGCCTCAGTGGCCCTCAAGATTGCACCAGCTGAGTTCAGTCTTGAGTACTTTTATTCTTTAGTTAGTTGTATTGGCTTCTAATGAAATTTTCATTCTTGTTTGCATATGCTATTAAGGCAATAGCTTACTGTGCTGGGTTGACCTTTACCAACTATACTAGTCCTCCTCTGCAGCACTCAATAGGCCTTTCAGCCCCATAAAAGCTTTACTGCCTGATGGAAAGGAGTTCCAGCTATTATTTAGATCCAAAGAATTGGACTACAAGGGCATTGAAATGTCTGGGGTGTTTCAAAGCCAGTTTGTAATTTGGAACGCAAGTCTTCCATTCAAGGGTAAGAAGTGAAACATCCCATTGGAAACACCATTGGGCATCCCTAAACTAGAACCTAGGCTATCTATAGACACACACAATGGTTAGCAGAAATATAGGCCAGCAAAAAAAACAATTTAGCCTCAAGAGCCAGGCACAGGCTCTGTCTTCAGCAGCAGTGGTATTTATCAACAGTGTAGCTGAAATCAATTTAAAGGATCTGGCTACCCACCTATGTAGGCTTAAAGTTTAAATAACATCTGTGGCTCGTTTCAACAATATTTTCTCATGGGTTGCACAGCTCAAAGTTATCTTCAGAAGCAGCAAAGGAGATAATCATTTTTTAGTAACCGAGCATGGCCATAGAAAATATTCGACATTTGATTGATTGGTTAAGCAAACAGCAAAGTACATTCAAGATCCCGTGGGATTGTTATATATATGTTTGAATCATTTCATGATAGATACTTCAGACAGCAATAATAACAAAATCCCATACAAGCACATCAGACATCTAAAAATATGCATCTTATACATTTTGCCAGTGCTTCTCTGAGAACAAGTTCTTTAAACAGAACTTTACCATTTTATATATTTTTTAAAAAAATACATTGTTCTAAAATAGCCCAACACTTATGCAAACTTTCTGTATTTCTACAAAAAACAGATGCACAAAGAGCTACAAAAACTGTATTCCTGAACAGATGATGACTAGTCAAGGCTAGGCCTCTCCTGACCAGCCTCTCTCTCTCTCCATATATATATATATATAAGCAAAATACTGTTACAGGAGCAAAAAGGTTAGATTGCAGAAATGCTGCTGCAGGCTCAGATATACAATAGAAAGGCTTTTTTTTAAAATGTCCCGGGAATTAGAAATGGTCTTCTAGAGGTAAAGACTCAATCACAAAATTATGGCTGGTTGTCCCTCCATCAGTTTAGCAGTAAGTCTGTTGCCACTGTGCAGAAAGGGTGAAAAAAAAAATTGCAGTGCTCCCTTCACAAAGGTGGAGACTCTTAATACTGGATACAGGTAAGGTCCACTTGTATTTCAAAACCATGACGTCTCCTTACTTTTTTCCTGGTGCTGTATGCCTACTTTTAAGAAAAAAGAAAAAAAAATAAGTGTACACACTGACAAATGTTTAAACATTTAAACAGGAATGCCATAAGGTAACCATAGAATTAGGTGCATAAGCACAGAATTAGGCGCACAGCATGTCTGTGATAGACTAGCCTAAAGTTTCTCTAACTTCAACCAATAATATTAAATTTAAAATATATTAACATTCACTTCTAAGATGAATTACATTTGTCAACAACACAGATCTCTTGGTTTCTTGAGGTATCACCTAAGGCAGGAAGAGACACAAGATTATTGGGGGGGGGGGTTGAATATGGTTTGAGAGACCTTAGTTGTAGTATGTGCCCTCATTCTTTGCCTCTATAACACAGGTTTGGCAGATTTCTATATTGTTTCACAAAGCACCAAAGCCCATTCTTCATAGATAAAAGGAGACAAAATAAATGAACTTGTGTCTCTTCTCAATGACCTTAAAATCCCTTTAAAAGGCCTGTTGTTATCTGCATCCAAGCTAAATTCTTTCTGTTAAACTGAAAATTGTACTGAATGCCTTACACTGAAAGGGGGAAAAGATGACAACATTCTTAAAATTACTTACTGTTGAATCATTTCCTTATGCTTTGAAAGGGGCTGTTCCTAGTTAATTTATGTACATTTTATAATCTTTTAACATCGGTATAGTTATGTGAGGGTATTCAGGATCCATATCTGGTCTGCTAGCTCGTTAGCTCATGGAAAGGCCTTTCTCAGAAGCTAAGAATAATCTTCAGACAGATGCAAAACATCCTCATTAAGTACATGGTATGTTTTTTCTCAATAATTCCACATTGAATTCTGCAGGCTCTTGTGTTGAGATAAACATCTAATCATGTACTAAAAAGTTTGAATAATTTTCTCAGGATAGCTTAAGTTATCTATATAGGGGTGCTTCATATGAAGGCTCAGTCACATGCAACATCTTCATGTTGCTACCAGAGATGTACAACAAAGGCATGCAGCACACACTTCATGCGACTGGGGAACATATACACGGTAAATGTTTTTTGGTAGTCTTTCCACATGGAACTTACTCCTTTATAAAAGCAAACTGGCCAGGTTAAATATATATCCCCATAGTTCTTCTTTTCCTATAAGTTTTTTCTGAACATCTAGAGTATACCATACTGGCGGCTTCCTTTACCTACTCCTGTGTGAACATCTTTTTCCACTTGGATTTTGTCTTGGATCTAGGCCCCAGAAACTTCTACTTTGCCTCTTCCTTGCTTGTCCTGAATGGTGGCATATAAATTGAATGTTATTATTTATTACTATTATTGCCACTTCTTGTCACGGTCCATACCTCTAATCTCGTGCTTACCTATACATCTACTATCTATATTCTTCCTTTTCTTCCTACTTTTCCTTGACCTTCGATTTCCTCTCTGTCCTGGCTTCCTTTCTCATGGCTTTCTTATGAATCCAGCTCTGTAAATATATGGAATCTACTATCTCTGCCCAAGGCACACAAAACACAGCAACCTCATTAATTCACTCCTATTCTTTCTTCAGGCATTTAAAATCCTGTGGCCATATCCTTCCAAAAAGATTCTATGAAACAAAGTCTGCTTCCTAAAAAAATTAGTTAAGAACCTGTATTTCAAGAAACACATCTAGACTGATGGGAGTGTGTAGGGGTTCTTCTCTTGATTGAGAAAACTACTGGACACAATGCTATTTTTAGTATAACACCACTAAAAACATCTTGGGGTCTCTGACTTAACAGGGGGCCAATTTGTGTGGCCGTGAGGGGAGGCGCAGAGCAGGAAGGTCCCTCCATTTTGTGCTGCAGTGCAGGCCTCCTGCATTCCCCCCTCTCAGGCCAGCCACTGAGATTGCAAGGTGGCCTAGCAGGGAGGTGAGACCTGGCAGCTAGATCTGGGGAAGTTTTCACTGAGGTCTGACTGGCCTGCACTTAAGCAGGTGGCTGCACTGCCGGGCAGCAGTTTGGGCTCTGGTTTTCAAGAGGCAAGGAGCTTCTTGCCACTGCAAAAGCAGCACTATTAGTTGAATCAAGAGCAGTGATAGCATCAGTTGCAGCGGTAAAAGAGAGTGGCAGAGACAGATGGTGAGCAACTTGGGCAACAGCTTGGGCTGCAGGGTGAGCCAGCAGCTGCCTAGAGCAGCATCAGCAGCGGCAGAAGAGAGCAGTAGCAGACGGTACACTAGCTCAGAGGAGGCTGATTCCCCACTCCTCTGCCTGAAGCCAGCTGGGTGACCTTGGGTCAGTCACAGCTCTTTCAGACCTCTCTCAGTCCCACCCACCTCACAGGGTGATTGTTGTGAGGAAAATAACACACTTTGTAAACTGCTCTGAGCAGGTATCAAATTGTCCTGAAGGGCAGTATATAAACCAAATGTTATTATATATTATATTATTATGGTGTGAGTCATCAAATAGCAAACATCACACTTAGAGCAGGTCATGTACTTTGTGTGCAGATTTGTATTGGTGTGCCTATTTGCTAACACAGTTGAGCTCAACATCACCCTAGACTGCTGTGCAAGAATGTGCTGGGCCTCACTTGCTCCAACTGTGCCCAAGTTTGCTTAGCTGGAGCAGGACCCTCGATGCCCTTGGGCAAGAACAACCTTGGCACGTGGAAGGGTTTGGATCTAACACTGGCAGCCCTGATTGACCTGGAAGTTTGTTCATCCTCTTCCCTACCACACACTTCTCATCTGACCTTCAGAGATGTGCCTGGCATGAATATCCTTGATCTTGAGAAAATCCACACAGCCATGGTAAATTTGTTGAGGTGTTAGGTGGCCATCAAATTCAACATCTGGAGATCCCCTTTTGGAAATAGGTGCTCTTTTGCCTGGGTGGTGACCATCTATAGGACTGGGAACAGGACATCTGGCTTCACAGGATTAGCCACAGTCTTAGTGTTTGGTTGCAGCTGTAGGGGCTTTGGTGAAAGCTGAATGGGCCTCACCCTTCTCTTGTGGCAGAACTGGCATTGGTCCTGATCCATTTGGAGGGGAGACAATGTCTGTATCCCCCATTTTGGGAATCCCCTTAAAGGATCTTTGGGTGAGGGCTGGTTGGACACAGCTAGTTTGAGGACTGTCGGAAAGCTCTCACTCCCAGATGTTAGGGGGAACCATGCAGCAGCGTGCACCATGTGGGACCCTGTTTTCTTTCATCCCTCAATATCTGCCAGCAGGTGGGCTGGGGATAGATGCAAAGAGTTTTCTTCATTGGCTGGCAGGTGGGTCGGTCAATGCTTGGATCGTTGCCCTATGCTGCACCAAAATGATATGCTATAATTTTAGGCTGAATTCTAGTATTGGTTTAAGCAAAACATATTCCATCTAAGTCAAGGTGTACTTTGAACTTTGTTAAACTGAATGTTTGAAGCTAGAGAGTACCCGCTCTCCCATTTTTACTACAGCACAGCAAAATATGCTAATAAATATTATTTATAATCTGAATAACTTGCTCCCAGCAGCCTTGATTCTCATTTTTTTCAGAAGAATTCTCCCAGAGGATACGTCACAATGTGGATCACAAAACATGGCTGTTGGATGCAAAAACTAAGGGTTTTTTTGGATCTTGAAACACATTTAAGGGCTATACACTACATTTGTGGTTGCAAAGAAATTCAGAATTCTACCTGCAGCACAATCTGGTAGTCCTAGTATAGGGTGAGACTTCCAGTACAATCCTATGTAAGTCTACTCAAAAGTAACTTCCATTTTGTTCAACAAGCTTTAAGTGGGATTGCAGCCTTGTTCACCATGCATTTTCTTGCTGCGTCTTCATACCTTTTTACACCTTAATCTTACATATCATATCAATTTCTCAGTTATCTCCATTGATCAGCAATGTGTAATAAAAACCCAGGTGGAAAATGATTTCAGCACTCAGTGAGAATGATTCTCCAGCAACTGATGCACATCTGTTTTTAAGCTGCTGCAAAATATTTAGCAAGCATGTCAACCTGCCATAAGGCCAAACCACGACAACTAAAAATTCCATATTCCCAATACAATTCCTTTTTAAAATGAAAATTATATCTGTCTCAAATCAGAGCAGAAAAGTAGATTGGGTAGTGGGGACAGAGAAGAAAAATGTTTCCATTTGTTCATTAAAAATGGCACTATGGGTTGCTTTTCCCTGAAGGGAAATAATAATGGCATCCCTCATCTTTCCATTGCAGAAAGAGCACTTGTTGTGTGAGAGAGACAGAGAACATGAAATAGATTGCAAATGGTTTTCTATTTCTCTTCTCTCTTTCTATGCTCTCCCCTCCTAATTAATAAATGTGTAAAAATGCACTGAACCTTGTCAATATTTTACATGTATTGTCGAAGGCTTTCACGGCCGGAGAACGATGGTTGTTGGGGGTTTTCCGGGCTGTATTGCCGTGGTCTTGGCATTGTAGTTCCTGACGTGGTCTTGGCATTGTAGTTCCTGAGGTTCCTACACCTCTGAAGATGCCACCCACAGCTGCTGGCGAAACGTCAGGAACTACAATGCCAAGACCACGGCAATACAGCCCGGAAAACCCCCAACAACCAATATTTTACATATTTGAGAAAATAACTTCAGTAAATTAAGCACAATGAATTAATGAATACATGTTAAGGTCTGAAAGATACACTGAACTCAACTAGAGCTAGAGCTGAGTTCAGTACTAAATGAGTGATTTATTATCACCACCACCACCACCACCACCATCATCAAAATGTAGTCAAGGCAGCTAACAAAATAAAAACATGCATAATAAAGTATGTCTTAAAACCATTAAAACAAACAAAACACATCAAAAATAAAACAAAGTTAAAATACACATACAAAAAAAGAAAAAAAGACAAAGAATAGGGCAGGAAGGACAGCTCACTGAGAAAATGCCAGACGAAACAAAAAGTCTTAACCTGCAGATCGAAGATGGCAACAGAAGGGGACAAGTGAGTCACTCTGGAGACAGAGTTCTAGAATTTGGTGCCACGACTGAGAAGGCCTTCTCCTGGATTACCACCAGCCTAATCTCAGAAGACAGGGACACCTGAAACAGGGGCTCAGAAGATGACCCTAGTGGTCAGGTAGGTTTGTAAGGAAGAAGACAATCCTTCAGGTGCTAGTTCCACAGTCCCTTGGAAACAGATTGCGAGCCAGCATAGATGAGCCAAAACTGGAGTGATATGGTCCCTCCAACCCATTCTAAGTCACAATCCTGGCTGCAACATTCTGTACAAACTGAAGGTTCCAAACACTTTTCAAGGCAGCTCCACGAAGAGTACACTGCAGTAATTTAATATAGATGTAATGAGGGCATGCATCATAGTGGCCAGATCTTTTATGTCCAGGAAAAGTTACAGCTGGTTTACCAGTCAAAGATAGTGAGAGGCACTCCAGGACACAGCTGCCACCTGCTTATCTAGCAGTAGAACAGGGCCCCAAACCATCCCCAAACTTAAGACTTTATCCCTCCAAGGTGAGTGCACCCCCCTCCAGAACAGAAACACTTTAATTTCTGGGTCAGACCTTAATAACAACAACATTCGATTTATATACTGCCCCTTCAGGACAACTTAACGCCCACTCAGAGCGGTCTACAAAGTATGCCATTATTATCCCCACAACAAAACACCCTGAGAGGTGGGTGGGGCTAACAGAGCTCCAGAGAGCCGTGACTAGCCCAAGGTCACCCAGCAGGCTTCAAGTGGAGGAGTGGGGAATCAAACCCAGCTCTCCAGATTAGAGTCCCGCGCTCTTAACCACTACACCAAACTGGCTCTCCACTCATCAGTAGCACTACACCTTCCACTCAGCAGTAGCACTTCCATGCTGTTGGGGTTAAACTATTAATTTATTAGCCCATATCCACTCCAAAACTGCCTCCAAGCACCAGTTTAGGGTTTCTGCAGCCTCCCTGGGATCAGCTGGAAGTGCAAGATAGAGCTGGTGTCATCCGCATACCCAAGGCAAGCCAGACCAATTATCTGGATGACCTCACCCAGCAATTTGCCAGCATTTCTGCATCCAGGTTTGGAGCTACCCACACAGGTTTCATGCATCAAGCAGGCCACAAAATCCACAGGACAGTCCTTTCAACACAAGTATCCTCAATAAAGTTTTACTGTTGAGCAGGTGCACACAAGTAATCACAGTTAGAGGGCCTGGGATATTTGGTATTTTATGTACTTGGTATGTAAAAGTTTTAAATTAGACTTGCACACTAAGCCTCCCTCTTCAAAATGCAAATCCAAAACTACAATTAAGATTTCTCTTTTCTGCTTTCAGCTACACAGGAACAAGTTGCAGCAATTTTCTTAAAACAAGATTCCTGCTCTATATGCAGATAAAGTATGAGACTGTCTAGATATCTAACTTAAAAAACTGGAATTGCTATCATATTAGAGGAGCCTTTCTATCCATCATTAATAATGACAAGTTTCACAGAAAACTGAAATTTCTTCATGAATATGTCTTGCCAAAAGGCAGACCCCATGAAGGGAAAAACAATTGCTCCCAGTCCTGGCAGATGATCACTTTACAACCCAGAGCATGAAATTTAATTACTCTTGTATCATCTGTACAGCTGCAAACATTATTAATAGCTATAAAATTATCCAGACCTTTTAAGGATCCAGTTAAGTTATTTTTCTTAATTTCCTGAGGCAGCAAATAGCACTGTTTGATTCTTTCACTATGTAAAGGAGAATAAGAGGTTGAAACCTGCTGGGATACAGCAGATAATATAGAAAAGTGAGACAGAGAAGTCAGAAAAGGCTATTCTACCAAAAGAATCCCCTGAGTATTTGGGTTTTGACATTAGATTTCATTATCACTCATTCTCCTTTCAAGTTATTTTTATTGCTCTAGTTTGTTTTTAAAAACCCTCTATGCAACGAAATATTTGGTTAGAAGAAGAAGGAATTGTCCTGCTCTAAACCACTAAAAGAGAAACTCAAACAAGGACTTCAAGGAACGGCAGAAACATCTAAAGATATTTAAAATGGCATAGTTGCATACAAAGATGCTAAGACGTATTAGGCTGTCTGATGTGATGAATAAAAAGTTCTGGCTGAAGAAGATGCCAAAAGAATGAACCTCTATGACAGGGATGGAGCTGCAATAGTTTCCCATAAACTCTACTAAACCTGAGAAAAATAATAAACTTGTGTTGAAAAGAAATTGCTTTTCCAAATGTTTAAAAAAAGCACACAAAGCAGTCTGAAAACTGAAGAAGTAGCTGGAAGAAGTTTCTGGAATTCATGGCTAACAAAGCAGTTGAAAAATAGGAAGGCATTCAGTTGCAATCATAGGTGTAAACTACGGGGGTGGCTGAGGGGCTCAACCCCCCCCCCCCGATTTTGGCTGGGGAGGCTGAGCCCACCCCCCCGGGCAACTGGTGAACTACATGGGGACTGAGGGGCTCAAAACCCCTTGGATTTGGATGGAGGGACAAGCAGTGACAAACTCTCATGAGGGACTCAGTTATAATGGCAGATGAAGCATTGTTCACCCTTCCTGTTGTACCATATTACAATTTCCATTATTATTTGGGGCGTTGTTCCTGTTTTTTGCTCTTATGTATTTCTGTGTTTATTAAGAATTTATAATTTTAAAAAGGAGTTGCAGTTTATATAAACAATTTACAAAAAAATGTTACAAAAGAATTAAGAGACTCTGATGGAAGATATATGATTTTGAAAATCAGGCTCCTAGAAGGCAAGATTTACACACTAGCAACAATATATGCACCAAACAATGCAAGAGAAATTTTTTTATGAAAATGTTTTCCAATCCATTTTCGATTTTCAAGAAGATAATGATCTTCAGAGACATGAATGGGATAATGGATCTAAAAAAAAGATAAGTGAAAGAAACCAAGGTAAGTGTGGGCAAGGTAAGTGTAGGGCTAGGGCTGGGCACTTTAAAGGGCCCTGCAGCTTGCAAGCGGTAGCTCCCTCTAAACTATCAGCTGGCAGGCAGCAAGGGGGGAATCCCCCCCTGCCACCTGTCAGCTGATAGTTTAAAGGGCCCTGCCGCTTACAAGCCACAGGAATTTTTTAATTTAAACTGCCCCTTTACGACCCAAACGAATCAGTAGACCAGTTCGTGGAAGTTCATGGAAACGAGCTTCCATGAACCACTGGTTTGCGAACCATGAACCAGACTGGTTTGTGCAGGTTTTTGGATCGTAATTCAATTCATGCCCATCTCTACTCTGGACAAGAAACTACTATCAGGACAGAACATGGGGAAACAGAATGGTTTCCAATTGGTAAAGGTGTCAGACAAGGATGCATACTATTTCCCTAGCTGTTCAATCTCTATGCAGAGCATATCATAAGGAAAGCTGGATTAGATCTAGAAGAAGGTGGAGTGAAAACTGGTGGAAGGAACTTTAACAATTTGAGATATGCAGATGACACCACGTTACTGGCAGAAAATAGTGGACTTGAAATGACTACCAATGAAGGTTAAAGGAGAAAGAGCCAAAGCAGGATTACAACTGAACATCAAGAAGACAAAAGTAATGACTACTGAGGAATTACACAATTTTAAAGTTGAGAATGAGGAAACTGAAATTGTCCAAGATTTTCTATTCCTTGGCTCAATCATCAACCAAAAGGGAGACTGCAATGAAGAAATCTGAAGACTGAGACTTGGAAGAGCAGCTGTGAAGGAGCTAGAGAAGATCCTTAAAGATAAACGTCTCTCTGGTAACTAAGATCAAGATAATCTAAACTGTGGTATTCCCAATTACTATGTATGGATGTGAAAGTTGGAGAATGAAGCTGACAGGAAGAAAATGGGTTCATTTGAAATGTGATGCTGGGGGAGAGTTTTGCAGATACCATGGACAGCCAGAAAGACAAATAAGTGGGTACTAGATCAAATCAAGCCTGAATTCTCCCTAGCAGCTAAAAGGATAAAACTGAAGCAATCGTACTTTGATCACATCATGAGAAGACAAGATTCTCTGGAAAAGTCAATAATGCTAGGAAAAGCAGAAGGCAGTAGGAAAAGAGGAAGACCTAAAACAAGATGGCTTGACTCAATAAAGTTTGCAGGATCTGAGCAAGTCTGTTAATGATAGGACATTTGGGGGGTCTTTCATTCATAGGGTTGCCATAGGTCGGAAGCAACTTGATGGCACATAAAAACAACAAGACTCCACTTCTAACACTGTCCCTTTCCTCAGGTTTCAGAGGGGGAGAAACTAGAGAGTTAGAAAGATAGATAGGTCAAGGCATCTGTTTACTGTTTGCTCCTTTACTGCCCTGAACTGTCCTTTGATGTGTAGATAGCTAATCTCTGGACTTCCTCCTCAGGAATAGCTCAGTAGATAGGAGTCTCTCTCTCTACTTTCCTATCAAAATATGGAATTCCTACAATAAAGAACTCTTACTCCTTTTCTAAAACTAAGCCAAGTATAAGTTTTCTATTTTCTCTTTCACATGCACACCAGCCAGCACGCTCCAACCACCCATCATCATGTTTTTTCTGCAATCAATGCTACTCTGTTAAGGAACAGTTTCTGTTCCTTTTAATAGGGAAAAAGTGAGTCTCTATTTTATTTTACTTTTCAGTTACTTTCTCATTACATTGTATTTTGGAAATGGAACACTGGGAAAGGGTAGACCCTATGTTTCCTTGTTGAAATAGCTTTATTTTGCTTGCTTGCTTGCACTTTTGGCGGGGGCTGGGTGTGGAAGAACAGTTAGTTTTTTCATGGTAGTGTGGGGGGGGCTGCTTCAGCCACTCCTAAGCTCATCTTTCAATTTCCATTCCATTTTTAAATGGAGAGGTGGTGTTTATTGCAGAAAAGGACAATTCCTAAAATGGCAGCCTGAATGCTGTCTCTCTGAAACAATGAGAAAGCCCATCTGCATTAACAAGATTGTTGGGGGGGGGGGGGGAGATCAGATCAGAGGCCTTTTCAAAATTTCCTTTTGCCCTGTGTGCAGCCCGGAGAGAACATTGGCAAGGAACGGGCACTTAATTATGTGATTTTGTTAATAATGTGTTCTGAATGTCTTTGTTTTTAAGGTGGAATTTTTAAGCAGTGAGCTAAGAAAGCAAGGTATATACAATTCTAGGTAGTATAACTGAGTTTTCTTTGGGGTCGTGACTAGCACTGTTCTGAATTGCCTCAAAATGTGCTTGTACTCACTTATAGGATATGAGTTTGAAATGAGAAGGAGAAGATTGCTACTCTGAACTCTGTACATTGCTCAGAAATGAGTGCACAGCAACAGTTTTGTATTCTGCCCTGGTTCAGACTTCAACCACACATTTACTAAATGAAGGCATCTGCCACAATTTAGTAAATTTCAGTACTAAGTCACTCTTATGAATAAGGCAGAATCAAGACTCCTGTAAATGAACATCCATGAAAACTTTAAAAATGTTCCCCTACAGGCTTTTCTGTGTTGACTTTCTTAGTGTCAAATTTGTGACCATTAGTTTGTCCTATACACATGGTAGGTATATTTGTAGATCTTAAACTGACTATCCTAAAAGTGAATTTCAAAAACAGGACACAGTAGGAGATCGTTGAGATAGCACTATAACCACTGGCCAACTCCCACCTTTCCCTAGGTTTGGCCCAGCCCAGGGACATTATTAGGGGGGGTCTCCATGGGTGCCCAGGTCCCCCTAAATTTGTGGGGAGCCCCTCCTTATATCTCCCATGGCCCCGCCTCCATAGATGGTGGCAATGGAAGCCCCTCCCTGTGATGTCATTGGCTGCTCTCTATGATGTCACTGGGCCTCAGTTCTTTTAAGGACTAGATATAGCAATGCCTCTGGCCCAGCCCCAGCCCCCGGAAATTGGAAAGTCTACGCCCCTGGTTGCAATATATATTTTTAATAACATAACATATTGATGTGAACAAAATACAGCTTACCTGTGTCAAACCCAAAGGTTGGCACAATGTCGACTGTTCCATGAAAAGTTCCAGCCCATGCTGAGGTAGCACTGGTGACAGTTGTAGAATCTGTCCTGGCTGCATCACAATGTGGTGGAGGAATCTTGCCTGTACAAACTGAAGGCATCAGCAAAGGTCTGTACCCTGGGTCAAGGTGTGAAGTCGGCGGGTGGTGGTGGTGATGCATGTGCGCATGGGGGTGATGATGATGCATGTACACATCATGCATGTGTCCATATGTAGGACTCACCTGAGATGCCAAAGGATAATGCCAGGATTCTGACATGCTAGGTGGAGGAGGAGGAGGTGGAACAGTCTGGTGCAGGGTATGTCCTGGCCAGTTGCTAGGATCTGCAGTTGAGAAGGTGCTTGGTGCAGTAACTGGGAAATCATGATGAACTCCAGCTAAGCATGGTGGAGGTGGTGTTTGATAAGAACTGGTCCAAAACGAAGCTGGGAAACCACTCCTTTGGCTTGCTATTGCAGAGTTCTCTTTGAAAAGCAAGTAAGAGGTATACATGAGAATAAATTTTCCAAAGTAGCTTCAATAACAAAGCTGTATTTCTCACATTAAAAACTACCCATTTGTAAGAAAGAGATTTATAAAAGCAAATAATGACAAACAGGAGAAAATCACAATAGACAAAATCTAGAAGGAAAAGAACCCACATGTTAATATTTTTAAGCACTAGAGTTACTTATTCCTCTTTTTTCTCTTTTGATGAGCTTTGAAGGAGGTAAAAGAATTTTAATAAAACATAAGCTATTTAATAGTTAGTATATTTGGCAATCTGACTAACTGGCAGAACTAAGAGACTAGCTTAGCTAAATTCCAATGCCATTGTATTACAAAATCACATATTCTAATCCCATCTTTCTAAGGAGTGGTTAGTGATTGTGGTATATTGGCAAAAGTTCCATTAGTTTTCTTGCCAAAAACTTGATTTGAAGAAATGGTTGAAATAAAACATCTTGGTAGAAAGTTTGGGAAGAAATATAGGAGCCAGAGATGGAAACAAATGATAATATGACCTATACTTTGTTATTAGGAAATAGAGCCCTTCAAATACCCCAAACATAAAAACAGGGGGGAAATATCCGACCAGTCAAACAATATGTATCAAATGACCATACAAAATACTTGTCTTGTAACCCCCCAAGAATCCTTTAGAAATTAACAAGTGCTTCAATTTTTCAGTTTTGATTCCCTTACAAATATGGTGGAAACCAATACCACACATTTCTTTGTGTGCCAAAGTTAGCCTTAGCAAGGATCATGAATTCACCAAAGTAAAAAAAAGCTCTTTCACTTTAATTTCTTCCAATGGTTTTTATATCCAGTTTTCCAAGGACATCTTCATTTATAACCTACATAATTTTTGTAGCTAAAACTATACCTCCCAGCCAAAGAACTTACCTTTAGATGAAATATACTTCTAAAGCTACAAGCCTAACAACTATACTATAGGTTACAGTGCAATCCCAAGAAAAGTTACTCCAGTCTAAGCCCATTACACTGTTAATTTTACTATAAAATTAAGCATTTGGAGTTTATTTTTGCTAATATCTTACATTTATAAACATAGGATTTCAGATTGCGTCAATAATGTCACTTCATTTTAAAGCTATAGACTAATGTAGGAGGACGGTATCAGCAGAACAAACACAAGGATCATGAGGAAATCTCAACATATTTAAAGTTTGCTCTTTGGAGAGTTCTTTTCCTGAAAAAGAGAAGCTGCTCAAAAATGTTGAGTCTTTTTCAATAAAGCTTTATTTTGAATCATTTCAGATTCACATATTTATGTACACTGATAATGGGTTGTTTCATCAGTCAAATGACCTTTTGATGCTAAGTTATCAAAGGAAAAATATGTATATGTGAGCTATGCCTTCAAATAAGACAATAATTCTGTAATTCTGACAACAGTTCAGTATTGTTCACAGTTTTAGTCTCAGAAGTCATGTATCTCCTCAAAAGATATATATTTTAATTCCAGGCACAAAGTGAAATAACTGAATCCTTTCTTAAAATAAAATAAAGCATTACCTAAATTACAGAGAAGCAAGTAGACCCTAAACATTTTCTTCCCAAATCAATCAAGGCAATCAGATAGATTAGTGTGCTAGCACTACTATTTATAGATTATCTGTATATTACTCTATTTAATAGGAAACTTGCTGTTTCCTGCACAGATGAGAAAAACAGCAACACAGATCACCTACAGACAAGGCAGTGGATTATGTTACTCAGTGAACTCCCCAGGTATGCATAAAATATGACTATACATAAATTGAAAGGAAGGGAAAACCTCAAATATGGCCTAGTAAATAATAAATATGTTTCAGTAAGGATAGAATGTTTAGAGTTGCTGAGTGTCACTTAAAGGGGCCAAAGGGGGTAGAGTGGAAATCAGTCTGTTCACATGCTTTAGAGCTTAGAGAATCCCGACGAGTAGAGTGATTCTGGAGGTGGGATTTCTGAGTTATCATATCTCCCTACCACCACCCACCACCACCACCACTTCAATCCTCATGGGTCCCCAGCTTGTATTTCCAGCTGGTAATTGCAAATGTACTATTTTTAATAACCTTTAAGAGTTTTGTTGACTAAAAAATTCCTGATTGCCCTTGGCTAGTCTTCTCCTTTAATTTTTAAGATATTCAGTCTAACAAGAGTAGCAACTTCTTCAATTAATGAATTCTATATAAAGGAATATACATCAGCAGAACTGAGACACTTTGACCTTCTGAAAAAATTAGAAAGCATCAAGGTGACATTCAATTTCCTTCTTCCAAACTGATGTACTTCTGATGAACATCTAGGCATGGCAAAGTTCATTACAACCTATTTCACCTTGAAAATGAAATATCTGAGTAATTCTCTCAGGCTACAAAATAAAACAGAACTATCCCTCAGTGCAGAGCAAAGGCACTTCGTGGAAAATGTTCCTTGCTGTGCTCCAAGCAAGAAAGTTCTCCACATTTTGTACAGACAGATTGCTTGGCAAATCTAAGTAACTTCTTGTGTCTCAGTAAATTGATGTGCAGCATGGTAGTAAGCATTTATACTCAGAAGCAACACTCATTGAGTTCAATGGTTTTACTAACCAGTAAAAGTTAGTTTCTACCCTTTAGCGAAACAACAGAAATAATTCAAGACACAAAAATCAAGAAATACTTGTCTAGTCAGACATTCTTTCTAATGCGGATGAGCCCAGCACCAGCCAAAAGAGATAAGGAAAATGCTTGTCTGTTCCTTTAATATCTCTGGAAATCTTTTGCAAAATCAATACAAAGGAATGTGCAGTATCAGATGAAATTGCACCTTCATGCTTGAATGTACATACAGATGATTCAGTCTAATTCATAAGCTGTATAACCATTTTATTAAATATATGAGAACTGTTATGATTCCCCAACCAAATGATAAATATACAATCTGTTGTACGACTGTACTGTACGCTACTTAACTGTCAGGTAACTGGGATAGGGTGACTTTTGGAAAGTAACTGAGAAACTAAAAATAATTATGCTATATCTTATAGAGATTTTCAGTACAGAACAACAAAAATACTCAAGATTCTTGGACATCATCCTATATATGCCTGTATTGGAAATTAAAGAGTCCTTAATATTTTTGTTTTTCTTTACTTAAAATATCTGGTGAGGTGATATCTTGATCTTCTCATAATTATTTTTTTTTTCATTTATGTCACCACCCTAGTTTCTCTATCCTTTGACAATTTCATCCTTGAGCAGTTTGCTACCATTTTATGACAGCTAATCAAGATGCTAGATATAGCCAAACCAAGTCTTGCATATTTATTGTAGTTGATCAGCTGTTAACACCAAGAGCAATCCTTTCTGAGTAAAATACATACTCATTTATTTAGACAATTATACTCCACTTTTCTCCCCAATGGGTACTCAAAGGGGCTTACAGCATCATTCTCCTTTATTTTATCCTCACACCAACCTTCTGAGGTAGATTAAGCTGAGAGTGTGTGACGGGCCCAAGATCACCCAGAAGATAAAATGGCAGAGTGGTGATTCAAACTTAGGTCTCCCTGATCCTAGTCTAGCACTCTAACCATTATATTCATTGCAATGGAAAAATTCAATCACATACTTAGCCAAGTATTACAAGGAAATTTAAATGCTCAGTTCTGGTTAGATCATGCTGACACTTGTTTGGTTACACACATTCTACTGCTTTTCAGATGATTTGACATAGCATCTACCACTCTTTCAGTTCATCCATTAGTTTTGTCAATTCTTTCATGTAAACCAAATCACATTGATCTGGATGGCTTGACCTCTATGAAATCACAACACATATTGATTCAATATTCCACTTTTCCTGATAGATAACAATCTTTTCTACATTTCAGCTTCGTATGATCTCAGATCAACACAAAAAGCACTATACTTGAAGTGAGAAAAATAATAATTTCCAGCAGAATTTCCAAATGCATGACAGCATGGCCATGGATATTGCACACACCATACTTGTTCAGTATGCCAGACCTTTTTATTTGTATATGTCTATATCTGTGTCCTCCGAGTATGATGAATAGATCTTCTGCACATCTGTCTTTTTAAAAGTTATGTCATGTGTATACACCCTGATGCACAATTAAAATTCAGTGCATATGGCACAAATCAATTCTGTAAAGTTATAACCACTGCTTATAATCTTACCTCTCCATAGCGGGTTAAGCCCTGCCTTGCTTTTTGAAAGGACAGACTCTGAGTTGAAGCTGCTGGCTTGATTTAATGCTCTTGAAAAGTGTTCATCCACTACTGACCCAATGTCTCCCTGGAAGTAAGTGAAAAGGATGCACCGAGAGTTAAGGTACTCCATTTCAGCAGGCTGGTCTTTCTCATCTTCCTCTTGTTTGTTAGGAAGAGCTGCTTCCAGAGACTCCTGCATCTTGCTATATACAGCAAATTTAGCCTAGTATAAGGAAACAGAAGGAAAAGATAGACAATGAGAATGAACATAGACAACAAGATTATGGTAACAAGTATGTATTTATCGCATGGTAGATGAGATATATTTTATAATTTCACAGGCAACCATCCCACTTGTTCTGTATATGAAACATTTGTTTCTGGTCTTCTAAGGGCTCCCATGTAGGCATCCCAGGTTGTGTCCTCTTTACATCTTGTGTAGAGTTAAGAGAAATTTTCTTAATTTCTCTTTACCCAGTTCCTCCCTGAATTCTAAGAATTCTTTTTGTTTCCTCTTTTTAGGAATTTGGAGTCTGTTTCGAATCAATTGTTTTTTAATCAAAGAGAAATTTGAAGAAAGGAGGGGCAGGAAGGAAAGATCTGCAAAAATTTAGAATTTCTCTCCGTAGGTGCTAAGAAACAAGCAATGTCTTTCCAAGCCTTCCTGTCTTCCTACCAGAGCATCACCCAGGGTGTATAATGTAAAACAACGCCAAGGGTTGAAGTTACAAAAGGGTACCTTGATTTCTCTTCAAAGAAATGAAAGAGAAATCCTGTTCTTAAAACAGGGGAAATAAGAAGAATTAATGGCTCTCTAAAAAAGTGAATTTTGGAAAAAGAAATTCCCTACCCCATAACAATTCTAATCTTGTGGTAGCTTCTCAACTCTGGGGGCAGGGGAAAAATTCACCTAATCTAGAAGTTCTCCCCAGTGATTTTTCTAATAAGTTTAAGTTTTCTTTTACTATCCCTTTTCCTGAGTTAGCACAATGAGTGACCAGTAGATGACAAAAAGCCAAGAATAAATAAATAGCCATCATCACACTAAAAAAACTATGGATAAAGGTTAAGATATAGGGTATAGAGTAGTATACAAACTGAGTAAGAAACAGAAGCAAAGTTAGAATGCTAATGAAACAGATCTTGAGAGTGGGCACCATCATAAATTCCCTCAAGTAGCCAATGAGAGTAAATAGAGACAAAATTATGGAAACAGATATGCATTTAGTGCATGGTAAATGAGATATATTTTATAATTTCACTGGCAACCATCCCACCTGTTCTATAAATGAAACAATTATTATTGATCTTCTAGGGGCTGCCATGTAGGCAAGCTAGCTTGTGTCCTCTTTACATCTTCTGGCAGTTTCCCAATTTTGGGAGCAGGGGAGAAAATTACCTAATCCAGAAGTAACTGAAAGTCCTCCACAGTGGTTTTTCCAGTAAGTTTTCATTTACTATCCCTTTCCCGGAGTTAGCACAACAAATGAGCCCGTTTGGTGTAGTGGTTAAGAGCGTGGGACTCTAATCTGGAGAACCGGGTTTGATTCCCCTCTCCTCCACTTGAAGCCAGCTGGGTGACCTTGGCTCAGTCACAGCTCTTCCAGAGCTCTCTCAGCCCCACCCACCTCACAGGGTGATTAATTATTGTTGTCAGGATAATAATGACATACTTTGTAAACTACTTTGAGTGGGTGTTGTCATGAAGGGCGGTTTATAAATCAAATGTTGTTGTAGTTATTATTATTATTAAATGACCAGTAGATGACAGAGAAACAAGAACAAGACAAAGAAGCAAGAACCAAAGACAAAAACTATGAATAAAGTTTGTTATAGGGTGTAGAGTATACATATTGAATGATAAAAAGAAAACAGGGTTTTACATACCTTTAACTATTGTTCATTTGAGTTCTTCTGTGCAGGCACACATCAGGACTGCACTTGTGCGCAGGCCTGCTGACCAGAGAAGTTTTTTCTAAGCTACTTTAAAGCTCCATTAAGGTGTCGCTCCTCCAGAGCAACATAGCAACCACCTTTCCCACCTAAACAATCATGTGACATCAGAGGAGTGACACCCCCTCCCTCAGTTTTCCTGAGCTGCCCCGAGCTACAACTAGCTGCCACCAGAGAGTTCACAGTGGGGCAGGAGGGAGGGTATGTGTGCCTGCACAGAAGAACTAGATGAACAATAGTTATAGGTATGTACAGCCCTGTTTTCATCGTTGTTGTTCTGTGCAGTTCCACATTGGAAGATTACCAAGCTACACACACAATAACTAGGTGGAGTGAATTTCTCCAACTCAATTTTATTAACAACAATATAAACACCTTAAAGTTAGGCAGAAACAGGGTTTCTATCAGAATGCAGTCTGTGTTGTCCTGCTGTGCTTTGCATAATGCTTTGGTTATTAATGGGATTGGCAGAAACATGTAAAACAGGTAGCCTGTCCATGTGAACTAAAAGGCATCCCCTAGTCATTGGGGATCGCTCCCTGCCATGGAGCAAAATCTTGTTGACTTGGCATTGGACGCAGTGGAGAATAAGTCCACATTTAGGTCACCCACAAGTGTAAAGATGTGGTTCAGGTAGATACTGTTTATCGACCATTCGTGACTGACCCTTAACACTCTGCTCAAGACATCCACTCTTGTATTATCTGATCCAGCAATATGATTGGCCTGTAGTGAGATGTTGTTGGCAACAGTTCCAAATAGCAGTGGCCTTCACACAAAGGGGCAAGGAAGCAGTGCCCCCTTGTTCGTTCACGTAATACATGGCCGTAGTGTTGTCTGTCTGGATCTGAACATTCCGGCCTTGCAGTACAGCAAAGCGAATGGCTCTGAGTTCTAACACATTAATATGTAAGGTTTGATCATTAATAGACCACTGTTCATGAATGGATAAGGAACCACAGTGAGCGCCTCAATCCTGGGTGGAGGCATCCGTTGTAACCATAACCTGGTAATGTATTGTACCAAAGAACATCCCCATGATTGGTATCCACAAACCACCAGTGTAACAAATTAATTACTTGCCTAGGTATGAAAACCCTGTGATTGGGGAGTGTATTGTCACTTGATATCGTCTCACAAAACAATTTTGTAACTCATGCATGTGTAGGCATACAAAAGGCACGACAGACATACCCGCTGCCATAAGTCCCAACAACTTTTGTATTCTCCACATGAGAATTCCTGGAGAAAATGGCCACAAATTTCTTAAGTGTACAGGCCCTGTCAAATGACAAACAGGCTCCATCCTTTATAGAGTCAAGAACAGTACCTATATAAGACACTGTGCTGGTTCGAGTTTGGATTTTTCAAAATTAATAAGTAACCTCAAATGTAAGGAGGTGTTTACCACCAGTGAAGCATCATTCCATAACTGATCCCTTGAAGGAGCCGTAATCAGCCAATTATCCAGGTAGGGGAACACTGAACAATCTTTCTCTTTTAAATGGGCTACCACTGGGGCCATACATTTTGTGAACATCTAGGGGCTGTGGACAGGCCAAACGGTAACACTGGCTGTTGTCACATGGCCATAAATTTTGCGCCAAACTAGCGTCATCTCCCGCTGAATGCTCATCTTATTCTGGTTCTGTTGTGATTTCGCCATTCTCCCCAAATCACGCTTTGTGACCCTTTATGTCATCCTCATCCGCTTCCATGTGAATGCCCTGGATTGACTGTGAATGCTTTGCAGCGCCAAAGTGCTCACTTCCCTGATCATCTGTCCCACCTAACGCTGATTCTCCCGCCCCACACTCCCACAAGCCCCAGCACGACCCACAATTAAGCCTCAAAAAAATTTTTTTTCAAGGTGCCTTACAGCGCTATTGCGATATTCTGCCATGCAAGAACAACTGAAGCAGTTTACACCAAATGAGTACACTAATGTTTCCTCTAAAATTTTAGTGCCAAGTAGCCATGGATTCTCTGCTTTGCTGCCCGTCTTGCCCCCCCCCCTCTTTTTATATATATATATATCTCAATGTTGGTATAACGAAGTGCGATATAGCGCAAATATGTGAAAAAAATTTTTTAGAAGGGGGGGATTTCTTGGCCCCATTTCTGGAGGCAATTTGACTTCCAGTCAAATTGCACTTTTCCCTGTTAATGTGACCGACTGGAAGCACAAGCAGTCATCAAAAGATGGGAGAATCCGTTCTGATAACGATAACAGAGGAAACGATTTCTAGCACAAAACTGACGAAATAAGGGGCCGTGTGATGACGGCCACTGTGTATTGAAAGACTCTGATGTACTTAAACAATAGCTACTTTATATGATCTTTCCTAATGGCAACATGGAAGTAAATATCCTTTAAATCCAGGGCAATAAAACAATCGTCAGGGTTCAAGAATGGCAGTATAGCAGACAAAGTGACCATTTTGAATTTGGAGGTTTTTAAGAACCAATTTAGGCCTCTCAAGTCAAGGATGGGCCAAAGTCTCCCATCCTTTTTGAGGACCAGAAAGAATCTGGAAAAGATCCCTAATGTAATGTTTGCTTGTCAGATTTCTACAATTGCTCCCTTCTTTAGGAGGTTTAGTATCTCTGCATCCAGTTCAGGTAAGACATTATTCACAGCCAAAAACTGTTCAATGCAATCAGGTGTGGCTACAAACTCCAACCCATAGCCATCTTTAACTATGGCTAAGACTCAAGAGTCAGTTGTTACTGACTCCCACTCTGGAACATAAGCTGAGAGCCTCTCTTCAAATGAGTGGTCTGGGCTGTGTGTGGCCGCAACAAGTCAAAATTGTTTCGAAAGCCCCTGGGGATCCTTCTGCTGAGTGTGCCTTGTTGAGACTGCTTTGGCCTGTATGGCCCACATCTCCTGTTCTGTTGGGGTTGGTTATAGAAGTGCTGAGATGATCCTTGCTGCTGTTGGAAGTGTCTATACAGTCTGTCATATGGGTGGTATTGGTACTGATGCCTTGGGAAGTATCTGGGCATGTACGACCATTGTTCAGCTGGCAAAATGCCCAAAACCTTGGCTGTCTGATGGCTCTTCTTTTTCTGTGTGAGTGTGTCATCTGTTCCAGCCGTAAACAGTGAAGAAGACTCCTCAAATGGCATCTCCTCAACTTTTATCTTTGTTTCTGGTGGTCAAGCGGTTGAGCGTAACCATGAATGCCTTCTAATGAGGATTGCTCCTTCTGTACCTCTGGCCAATGTTTCAACGGCGTGTCCCTCAGCATTCATTTGTTTCGATAACCTTATTGCCACAGTTTGTAGCAGGGATTTTATCTTGTAGCGCTCTTATCTTCAGGAAGACCTGTGGTGTAATCAGACAGCCTTTCCCATAGATACAGTTGTATCCTCCCATTGTGGTTTGATAATTTGCTATACGGCAGTTGAGAGGCAACACAGAATATTGCCTCCTGCCAAGGGCATCAATTTTCCTGCCCTCCTTGTCTGGAGGTGCAGAGTGTGATCCAGGCCTGTTCTGCTGTTATCTCATCTGTCACAAGGGATGATGGAGGTGAGTGCTTGATGGCCACATATCGTTTTTGATTTTATACATCTGTTCCACCTTCTTTGAAGTCCCACATTGGGACTGTGCATGCAAGCAGGCCTGCCAACTGGAGAAGTTTTTTCTAAGCTACTTTAAGCTCCATTAAGGGGTTGCTCCTCCAGAGCCACATAGCAACCACTTTTCCTGCCTAAATGGTCATGTGACCTGCTGGAGGAGTGACCCCCCCCTCAGTTCTCTCTGAGCTGCCACGAGGAGAGGAACTTAGCTCTTGTGCTCCATACTGTCATCTCAGCATTTAATGGACTTGATTTTGGATTCTGAATTGGACTAAAGTTAAAATGCTAAAGAAATAGGTCTTGAGAGCTGGCACCAGCCTAAATTCCCTCAAGTATATCAGTAGACCCATGCTAAGTGCATTTAAAATGGAGTAAGCACATTATATTAGTTGTATAATAACGTAGTCCTTATCAATTGTTATATGAATAATTCCTTTTGTTCAACTTACACTTCTGAGCAATTATGTTTTACAAACTATTCTATTCCCATAATTCAATTCAGGCATCTCCAGTTGTCATACTTTCACTAGGCTCAGTATAATTTGTAGAGGAGGGTGCTACTCCCTGGAGATGTGGGTGACATGTGGGCCTTTTGTAAAAATGCATATATTTCTGAGAATGAAACATTGCCAAAGATACAAAACAAATTTGTGTTCTTCACTCATTCCAACAACTGTTTTGTTTTTTTACATAGCACCAATTTATAAAAAAACATTGCATATAAGAGATGATTAAATGTGATGTGATTGGTGTGATAAACAAACCCTTTGAAAAGCATAAGAAAAACAAGGAAATAATCAAAAGGCTATGTTGGATGGAAGCCTCTGAATATCTATTCCCATTTTTTTCTCAAATCAAACAAAATGTCAAAATAAATATGTGTGAAGATCTAATTTGCATGGAACATATTTTTCAGTTGTTCCACTTCATATAAATGTTTTCCAAGAAGCAATATTCTTAATACTATGATAGTGGCACCCCATTGTGTCTAACATGCTGGGAAGGAAAAAAGGTTTAAACAGTGGTCATTTAACTGTTGGCTACTCAGTTTCAGATATAGTTCTGAGCCATATCACCCAATACAGAGTTTCTACAGTCCTGCCACTAGTTTAGCACTTATTGGCCAGGTGGCGGGGTAATCAACATGGAACAGCATAAATATTTCTGTACCTCAGTGTCCAGTTTGGGAATAAATGTGGTTCTGGGCCAGACAAAGGCCTGGTTTCTAGTTTGCATTCCACATATTCCTTCCACATGCCTATCGATTGACTAGTTTCTCTTAGAGACACCAATTTAATTGTACTTAGAAATATAAACTTTGGCATCTCAAAGTGCTTATCTTCAATGCAAAAGTAAGCACTAAAGGTAAGTTTGCCAGGTCACTCCCATCTTATATTTGTGCTTTGATAATTTTTTAACCTAAATTTAAGACTCAATTTATTCCTGTTGGAAGCTAAGCAAGATCGGTCCTGGTGAGTAAATGGATGGGAGACCACTGAGGAAGACTAGGGTCACTATGCAAAGATAGATTATTTTTGTTTTGTTATATCCCACCTCTGACACCACTTGTTATGACCTTTACTTTCCTTGGGGTAGATGTTTCTTTTAATCTTTCCCTTACACCCTCTGGGTAGTTTGCTGCCACCATGAATATATTATTCCAAGATATTTTATTTAAAATTTCCCTTTTGGTAACGTTCCTAAGCGTCAGGCTCCTTCGTGGTTCTATGTGGCCCTGAGGATAGGAATGGGATATAGCAATGACAGCTACACTGGGATATAACAAAACAAAAATAAACTTTTACTTAGTCAAGAAGCGTATCGGTTTCATAAACGTAGTTCTCAGTTCTTAAAGTTACTTCATTTACTCTCATTCACACAGATCTCTTCTAAGGCTTCACACACAGTTAGCATCTTTCACTAAACTCAATAGTTCTCTCACAAATACTTCAATATACTCAGGCAGCACACAGCTAGCCTCTCTTTCTCTGACTCTCATTCACAGAAATATTAAACCTGCTCAGGCAGCACACAGCTGGCCTCACTTTCCCTGACTGAGTGTCCTTTCACAAACATGCTCAGTTCAGGTTCCACACAGGTTATATTTCTCTCATAAATCCTCCAATATACTCAGGCAGCACACAGCTAGCTTGCTTTCCTCTGACTGAAACTTTTCTCTCTCTGCACTCCCACTCTTCACCTAGCTCAAACCAAGCATTTAAAGACACATGCACCCATTTACTTGAAATCATTACAAAAGGCAATGACAAATCACCTCTGAACGTCTCTTGAAAATCGCAGCTATGGACACCGTAAGTCAGCTACGACTTGATGGCACTCTCCACCACCATCTGAAACAACCATTTTAATGCAAAGAATATCTCCTAGAAATGCTGAATTGAAACTGAAAGAGAGATAACTGAGATCTGACATGAGCCGGCTCAGCTGGACCATCCAAGTCAGGGTTGCTGCTTTAAATAACATACCAATAATATTTATGTTTTAAAAAATAAGCATGAGGGAAGCAAGGCCCCCCCCATGAGTAACTGTTTCATCTTGTCTTATTTGAAGTTCAATTTATTGTAAACAGTTTAGACCTTCAACTTAATGTGATCATCAGAAAGGTGAATGAGGAAAATTCTAAGGTGAAAGATAGTATTAGAGGAGAATGTGGACCCATGTTGCTGGGATCCAGATGCCTGGAAGTCTTTTAGTGTTTGTATACAGAGTAGACACTGGAATTCAGGAAATTAAAGCTCATATCCAAAGCTGCTCCTCTGTGGAGGAATGCTCTTCGTTTCATAGACAAGATTCTGTCAGCATTTGCATTTCATTCCTTTCCATTTCTCGTCCTTCCTGTTTGTGTCTTTTATTCTCAAAAGTTAGTGCTAATGATTGGCAGATACATATTTTTAAATATATTTTCTCATGGAAAGAAACCATATTATTATTTCTGGAGTACAGTATTAGATCTAGGACCTATAAATATTGTTTTGAATTAACAATTTGAAAGATATTTTGCTGTATATAAGTAGAAATAATCTCTTATTTATTAACAAGCCTAGGGACAGATTTCCACACACACACACACACCACCATTATGTAAAGCAATAGATGTAATGTTCACTATACATTTTTGACTAACAGATACAACGGCATGATATGGTGGCATTGAGACTGGAATACTATAATGCACTCAACAGAGGTCACCCCTCAAACTCGACTCAGAGACTCAAGCTGGTGCAGAATCCTACAATTCATTTACTTTCAGGTGTTAAATAGAGCATGCACATCATTCCCATTCTGCAGTCACTCCACTGGCTACCATCAGTTACTAGGCTGAATTCAAGGTAATGACTATCAAGTTCAAAGCCCTCCAAGGAGCAGGGGGGGTTAATCCCCTAGACAACTGAGGAGATGGGCCTTCCGCAGTCATGGGAACACCAATCTCATCCCTCCAAACCCTGTTAGGCAGATCTGTCTGCCAACCAGAGACCTCCTGTTCTGCTCTATGTGAGCATTTCTTATATAAGGCACAGCTCTCTGCCTCGTGCTTTTCAGTTCCAGTAGATAGAAGGAGAGGGAGGACTTGTAGCTGGGATTTGGAGTGAGAGAGTGGAATTGGAAGCTTTGGGCTGGATTTGCTGCTGCTTTAAAAGAGACTGAAAAGCCTCTTTCTTATTTTCAGCTCTTGGCCTTGCTGGGAAGGTCTTTGGGTGAGGGTGCCTTCTTTCCTCCACCCCACCCAACCCCAGTCTCAGGGCATTGCCTGGCTCTGGGGCTAGCTTGACCGAGGCCCACCTTTTTCCCCTTTAATTTTCTTTGCTTATATTCTTATTTACAGCATTTGTTCATGCTGCCTTGTTGGGCGAGGGTGGGTGGAGGAAAGCCTGCTGAAGTCTCCCTGCAAGTTTGGCATCTCTGGGTATGATTGGGGTCATTGAAGTGCCCTGGGTTCTGAAGAATCACGAAACTAATGAATCATTTTGCAAAACGGAAATTTCATGAAAGTTTGTGATTTGTGGAATGCGATGAAACACTCATTTCAATTTTTTCCCATTTCATGCCCCTCTCTAATACTATACACAGTAGTATCATCCACTGTTCCTGTCCCTTTACCAAAGCATCTTTCTGAAACATTTCAATGGAGTATAATCCTATTTGAGAATTAGAAACCATATACTATCATATAAAGCATTCCATATAATGATCATTTTACTATACATATCAAACAACATGCAATTACTATATTGTAATAGTACTTGTATATACTCTTTTACCATTAAAAGCAGGTGAAGTTTTGTGAAGGTAAGACAGTTTACTACGTATCAACAACATTTTTTAAAATCTTCCAAATCATTCAACAGAAATACAAAAGAAGAGATGTCATCTTTATGCCAGTAACAAATTAAGCAATATTTTGATTATTCAAATATTATCTTATACAATATTTTGTTTCTGATATCCTGAAAATCTCATAAGCAAGGATGAGATTTAAGAAGATTAAATCCTGGTGTTTCCACTGTAAAGCAAGAGTTCCAAAAATATACTGGCATTTGTTGGTTTGTTTTTAACATAATATTAGTTATTGTGAAAATAAAAACAAAACCATTCATCAATAATTTGGTTCCACAATAAACTGTGTTAAAGTGCAATTTCAGATCTAGACTGTCAGTGCAATTCTAAGAAGAGTTAATCCCATCTAAACCCATTGAAATCAGAGGGCTTAGACTGGAGAAACTTTTCTTAGGATTGCACTGCACAACTCTTAAATGGGGGCGGGATACTACTTTTGTATACTATAGACCTGAAAAGGTTAGGGGGCATTGCTGGAAGGTTTTGGCGACAAAGATTAAACAAAACAATAGAAACAAGGAGCTTTGCATTTTAGCCTATATTTGTGTGTCCCAGGCAAACTAGTATGAAGGGTTTCTTCTCATGTAAAGAGAAAATAATTTCCATGGATAATGATAAAACCTTATGGAATGCAGCAAAAACAAAAAAAAGTATTCTCAAATGACTACATTGGGGCCAAGTCAATATTAGTCCCATTTCACCCACGCACAGCTTAGTCTAAAAATGCTGTCAGCCCGATAAGAATTTCCTGATTTACTTCATCACATCAAATTCTTAAGTGAAAGCATAAAAAAGTTTTGATGCATTTCAAGAAGAATAAGACTTGCTTTTTCTTCTCCGTTTCACTGCCTTTAAGATTCTTAAAAAACTGATTACAGGCACTACAAGCAGAGTTTGAAGAAAGCACAAAGTTAAAGGTTGGTGGAATTTTTTGCTTTAATTGTGAGGTTTCCATCACGATCTGATTTAATATAGACATGGAGAAGGTAAAAATATACCATTACTAATAATGTGCTATGTGCTGTACAAAATTCCCCAAAACACAATCTACTGTCTAGACACAGAAAGCAGTGTTCTTAATTAAGCATGGAGGAACTCATTTAGAAAGTCAATGTTTGGAGACATCTTAAAGACTAATGTGTAAAACTGGCAGTTAGCAACATAGGAAGTGATCCCAAGTACATTTATTTGGAAGTATACCTCTACAGTCTACATCCCATGATCTTAAATACTAACAGTAAGTCCAATTGATTTCAATGGCATTAAAATAAATGTATTCAGCATGAGGCTGCAGAAATCAATA
Source organism: Eublepharis macularius (assembly GCF_028583425.1). Lineage (NCBI taxonomy): Eukaryota > Metazoa > Chordata > Lepidosauria > Squamata > Eublepharidae > Eublepharis > Eublepharis macularius. The sequence continues at coordinate 126,289,857 of NC_072792.1, forward strand.
AATTTTACTTCAGAATTAACAATTTGATTCTAAACATATTTATGCACAAGTAAGTCCCAATAAAACTTGCACGTAAATATGTTAAGGAGTAAGATACCAAAACAATCTTCTTCACTTTTATCCAGCATTCACTAATATCAAGAATTGGATTTCTTGGCAACCAAGATGAATGAAATGATAGCTAGCCAAGTAAAAATAAACATGAATCTAGTGGCACTTTACATGCTAAGTATATTTGATGCCAGTCTAAATGTTCATAGACTAAGGCACTAGCCAAGAGGCTCTATCCTCCAAAGAATTATGCTGGAATAAAACCTTTAAAACAAAAGCAATGGGGTAAAAAGTCAATCTGGTTGTGTTCTTTTTGATAAAATGCATGAAGAAACGGATTAAAAACTTTGCCCCTTTAGGACATTGAGACATACATTAGTAAAAAATATCCTCAAAGTACAAATACTACTTCACCTTTTTTTTGTAAATGTGCTTGGGGTAAAAAATAAAACAAAAAAGTTAATGATTAGTAATGAGATAGGCTGGGTGTTGGAAAACATACTGACTTTTGTCACCCACTAGTAGGTTTTGGGGGGGGGGAGGGGTGACATTTACATGTAAATAATTTACATGTGAATTTAGGTTGGAATAGTACGTGCATCCCAAATACAACTTGTGTAATTTTGTCACACTTCTTTCCAAGTGGTTGTCTCTTACTTTCTGTTTTTGCTGCAAGAAAACTAACATTCTTTTGGCATTACTACTCAAGTGAAAGCCCTTTCCTCGCCCAGCAATCTCTTTCGGTATTTGACCCTCATGCCTTTCCTCCGCTCGTCCCAGCTTCAGTACGAAACGCCTTCCCCGTCCGCTGACAACTGCAGCGGCTTTGCCACACGCGGGCAGGCTCTTTCTTCGGGTTGTAATCGAGTCGATCGCTGGACTGCCTCTCCCTGCTTCAGGCGCAAGAAAAGAGATGCAGCCGCGGAACCAGCGCGGCAAGGAGCTGGTTCTTGCTAAGCGCCCAGGAGCCAGCGCATGCGATCAGCTCCAAACGTCAGGTGCAGAGCCGCCGATGGCCGGAGAGCAGCCTTAATTTTGGCGGGAACAACACACATACCGCGAAAACAGCCGACGCGCTTCCCCAAGCACGCGCATCCCGCTCTTTCTGAAGCCTCTTTTACATGCCTTCTTCACAAGACTTGCCCTTCAGGAGACCCGCAGCCGCGCATTCGCTGTGCGCTTCACACATTCCCATTTAACTGCCCTCTCCTCACACCCTACGCTGACCGTACCCAAAGCAGCGTGAACTTTCTAAGGCGATAGGCTTGGAGATACCACTGAAAGACAACACGTTAACAAGGAGGTTTATGTTTTACTAAGTTGGGGAGAAGGGTTGAAATTTTTTCAGTACTAATCATTGAGTCATCTCTGCTTCCGCCACAGCAAAAGTCACTCACTCTGTGGTCGAGGCACACTGCCACTGGACAGTATCTTATACACCACAAACGAGACTTCGTACTCTAACGACCTGCTAGTGCTAATGCACATTGGCTTTTTCCTATAAACAGATGTATTCATGTACAGGCATGTGCATTCACCGTAAAGTGAGGGCTAAAGCGTCAAATGGTAACATGGATTCTTTCTAAGGCACAACTTTTTATTTCACCATTTTTACTTCACTAACCACCCCGTTAAATGTCTGCCAAGAAATCGTTGTGATGTGACGTTCCCCCATGGGTCAGTATGGCTCGGTGCTTGCACAGGGGCCTTTACCTTTACTTCACTAATCAAGCAAGCAAATGTATGTAACTATTACCAGAGAGAAAGACGGTGATACAAAGCGGTGTGTCAGTGGGAAATTGTTAAACAAACTGTATGATTTCATAAGTAATGCGCTATCACACATACTTAGGATGATTCTCACACGCCACAAGTGGTGATATGCATGTACTGAAGGAACCATCACAGACAAGTGAAGGAGGTGAGAATTAGGTGGGGTTAGTGACTCCAACCACTTCAAATTGCAAGTGGAGAATCATGAAGAATCACACTTTGGAATAACTTAAGAATATAGGAGAATGTTTCCCAACAGTAAAAGCGTCCAGCAAATAGAAAACCACCACAACAAGCAAATAGAACTGGATAACCTACACTACTAGTTTTCTATTTGCATGTAAGTTTTACGCAAAGCAACAGTTAAAGCTGAAATCTGCCACCTGAAGTTTGCGGTCCCACCTGACGTCTGAAGATTGCGCTCCATTCTACTCCCTCGGCATTTCCACCTCATTTTCCAGCATGTGTGAAACAGGACAGAGATCAAACGCCACTGACAGAACTTTCACATCAGTTCCCCCTCCACTCCAAAGGCAATTAATTGAGTTAATACATCCAATAAGCTGAGACCTAGGGCCATCAAGTGGGGAGTCATCAGCGGGCCTTTACACAAGCATAGCATCAGTCAAGCCTATACGTTAACAAAAGATTCTTAGGGACCCTGTCCCTGCCCAAGAAAAAAACTCTTCCCCCGGATCTAATTTTTCCCCACACCCTGGCTTCTCTCATCCCATCAGGCTTCTGGTACGAAGAGTCTCCCTCGTCTCTTGCCGCATCGTTCAGCCTTCCCCCTCCCCACTGACCCGCGGATGTCTCACCTGTTGGCTCTGCGAGAAGGGCAGCGCAGGAAAGGGGCAAGGAGTCGCGGGACAGGATGCCGCTGCCACTGCACTAGACAGCTTCAACTGGGGCGGGTGATGCCTCACCACGTCCGAGCAACTCATGGCAGTAGCGGGACCTGCTACTGCCACTGTCCGGAGAGATGCTTTCCAGCCGCGACTACTTTTCCCGGGCATCGAGGAGCCTTCTTCCAGTCGGGCGCAGCGGTGGCAGTGCCTGGGGCTGCAGACCTCAGCGGCAGAGGCACCTTCATCTTCAAGAGCCGCGGAAAGCCGCTCTGGAGTTTTTATAGTAGCCCAGCAGTGACTGCTACGCTGGCTGCATAGGGCGGAGGAGGTACCGCAACCCCGGGGAGGCAGAGAAGGACAGCAAGCCTCCGCCGCGGTGATTACCATACGCACAAAGAGCGGTCTGCTCGCCTCGCCAATGGCCAGCGCCCAAAGCGCACGAGAGCCGCGGCCCAACTTTGGAAACACCGCCCTTCTCCCTTTGGATTGGAGCAAAGTTTGAAGTGGGCTGGAAGTGGATTGGCACAGAACGAAGGCGGGGCAGGGAAAGAGCAGGCCCTTTTCGTGCGGGCCGCTCGCACAGGTTGTCAGGTGGCTGGCCCAGGCTGAACGTCGGCGGCAGCTGGAGAAGGATGGGTTGTCGGAAGGCGAGAAGCCATCCCAGCGTCTATCTCCTGTGGTGCCCCTGCTAGGTCTAGAGCAGGCACAGATGCAGCGCCTCTGTTTTTTGTCGGAACCTGGGAGTTGGTGAAATGAAAGGAAGCGCCGGGTGGTCTTTGGCGTCCCCAGCTCCAGAGGCTGTAGCAGAGAGGAGGCTAACGCCTTGTCTCAGCAGGCTGTTGGCTTGAATAGCAGAGGAACAAAGCCCTCGCTCCTTCACCCTCACCCCACCCAGCCTGCTTTCCTCCCAAGTAGCAACACCCGGGATGAAAGCAGGCTGACTGCTTTGAAGGAAAAGAGAGAGAGAGAAGCCTTTCTGTTCCCCACCCCAAACTTGCCTGCTGCATCTCCCAAGTGCTGCTGCTACAGCCCAGGACCAAAGCAAACTGACTGGCCTGAGGTGGGGGGAGAGAAAAGGAAGGGAGGGGCTAGAGGAGAAGAACGGAGAGGTCACTATGAAATACTGCCTGGGACTGAAGAGTGCAGAGAAACCCTCCTTACATTCTTTCTTGTCTTCTCGTTGCAGGATCACCTTTCTCTTCACCTCTTAACTCAGGCTTCCTATTTTGTGTTGTCTTTATCCTTTCTCTTCCCCTTTCCTTGAGTGTGTTTAAATCCCCTCTCTTCTCTCTGCAGTTTGTGAATGTATCAGATTCCCCCCTCTTTTTTTATTCCTCATCTTTCCCCACCATTTTAACTCCCTTAGTATTTGTGTTTTATTCTTCTCCCTTCTCTTGGATTTCTTCTATTTTTTTAAAAAAACCTTTCCCCCATTACATGACTTATTACACCCTACTAGCAAAAAAGCCAGTTGTTTAGCAATACAACAGGCTCTAATGAGCCCCAGCAGCATTCCTGTGCTCCGCAGCAGACCAATTTTGGCCTCAAATGGGCTAAAATCGGGCCAGTCAAGAGTGCAGGAGCACTCCGGGGCCCATCACGCCGCCCCAGCAGCATTCCTGAGCTCCACAATAGACTGATTCGGCCTCAAACAAGCTGAAATTAGGCTGGTGCAGATTGCAGCAGCACTCCACAACCTGTTGCACTGCCCTGGCAGCATTCCTGCACTCTGCACTGGCCCAATTTGGCCTCAAGTGGGTGGAAATCGGGCTGGTGTGGAGCACAGCAGCATTCCAAGGCCCATTGTGCCACCCCAAAGAAAAGAGACACCCACTCTAAACACGCAAAAAACTGGGTACAAAAGCACAAGAGTAGGGAAATACAAAGAATGAGTCAAAAATACGAAATCAATACAAAATATATTCACTTTACAAGAAGCACAAAGACTTTTCAGATTACATCAAATTAATAAGTCATATAAATAATATTACATAGGAATAGATTCAAACAGAAAGTCGACCAACAAGTAAGTAAACACTATGGTTGGTACAAACCAATTCAATTCAAAGAGACATCCAACAGGTACATTCCCATGACATCTCATAAATAGGTAAGTATAGGTAAGTACAGTCCAGGTCCTTATTAATAATGAAACATTTTACTTTGTTATAGGTGGAAGTTGGAAGGGTGGGATGAGAAGACAAAAGCCCATGTCGCCTGACATGCAATGCTGGCTTGAGACCTGATGTTTCGTAAAGGGGCAAAGAAAAGATCCACCAAGCAAAAATAATACAGCTAAGAGCATATAGCACCAATCAGTTAAAAGAGTTAAACAAGTCAAACATGGCGTCTTTTGAACTGACCTGATTTGGCCTGAAGTGGGTGGAAATCGGGCTGGTGTGGAGCACAGCAGCACTCCAAGGCCCATTGTGCCACCCTGGCAGCATTCCTGCACTCCAAGGCCCATTGTGCCACCCTGGCAGCATTCCTGTGCTCTGCACTGGGCTGATTTGGCCTCAAACAGGCGAAAGTCAGGCTAGTGCAGAGCACAGGAGCACTCCAGGGCCCATCACACCACCTCGGCAGCATTCCTGCACTCTGCACTGGCCAGATTCCACCTCAAGCAGGTGACTCCCCAGTGTCTCGGCGGCTGCAGCAACGCAACCCTACAGAGACCCCAAGGAGACTGCTGCAGCAATGGAGAAGGCCGGTACAAGAGTGCGGCCCTCCCTGCTGGCAGTAGCTCCGGGCTGCACTGGGCCCTCTCATGGCGGCTGTGGAGCCTTGGGAGGGGGCGCTGGTCCTCCCCGTCCCCTCCTAAGCAAGCAGTATTGGCAACAGCTCTTTATCCTCGCGCAGGTCAGAGTGTGCCTGTACAGGGATAGAAAGTGAGTCGTCACCAATATGGTTTGCCTTTTATATAGTGGGATTCTTCCCCACTGTATGCTTTTATGGGTTCTTAATATATCTTCTCATGTGGTACAGATTTGGCTTGGATTTTTGATGGTCAGAATATAATGCTAACAGTGGCCATACGTAAAGCAGTTTACCTGTGCAAATGGTGGAGTAATATAGTGAACACATATTGGGTTTTGCTTCTGCCTAAGGCTATAATGCTTTATGCACCTGAACTGGACTACTTTTGAAGTCATCACATTCTCCCAATTCTAATGTATTTTGATAATTTGGTTGGAAGTTGGTAATAAGATCATCAAATTTTGTTCACTTTTCAAAAAAACCTTTATTTCAAAATCTGACCAGGATCTTTTTCTTGTTTCAAGGATCTCTCTCACCAGCCCTTCAGCACTAATTGTTATTGTTACAAGTAATAGTGCAGGATAAAAATAGCTGGGCTCATAATGACAGAAGGGCTCATGTAAAGGAGAAGAAGCATAATTTCCTTTTGCATAAGCGCATTACATGCTTGTAAAATGAAGACTGATACTGCCAGATGAGGTCAGAGTGTGTGTGTGTGTGTGTGTGTGTGTGTGTACACACATACAGAAGAAAATGTAGAACAATTACATGGTAAACATTTTGCATGTATGGAAGAAAATATTTTTAAGCAATATACATTTTAAAATGATCTGAAGTGAATAATGCCAACACATATAAAGCACAATCCCAGCAAAATAATTGGCTTTGCCCCTGCAGAAGCCATTTAGTGGTTGGCTCTGTTGGAATATAGGCTACAAGATCTGACATTCAGTTATTATGGGGTTAATGTATTAAACAGTGTTCTATTGTTTGTAATGACCTGGAAGGAAACCTGGCACAGAGCCAATAGCCTTAGCTATCTGAAAGCACTGAAATTGAGAAACTACTATTGATTAATAGGTCAGGTGACTTCCTCTCTAAAGGTCAAGAAGAAGCAGAATCTCCAGGGCTTTTTTTCTGGGGAAAGAGGTGGTGGAACTCAGTGAGTTGCCCTCGGAGAAAATGGTCACATGGCTAGTGGCCCCGCCCCCTGATCTCCAGACAGGGGAGTTTATCTTGCCTTTTTAGATTGCCCTCCGTGGCACAGAGGGCAATCTAAACTCCCCTCTGTCTGGAGATCAGGGGGCGGGGCCACCAGCCACATAACCATTTTCAAGAGATTCCGGAACTCCATTCCTCCACGTTCCAGCTGAAACCCTCCCCCCGTTATATCTCCATTATAGCTCGTGTGGTCTTTGTAGACTAAAGATATAGGAAACAGTGTTCTTTGTTTTTGTAGGAATCCCGTGTACCTTTTTCCTTTAGAGTTAATTGTTTTCTTAAAAGAAAACAAGCTTCTGAGTCTCTATTAATCAAGATCCATTGCAATTCTGAACTGAAAACTATTTTTACCCAGTTTTTCCCAACAGGCTCAGCCCTCTGTGGCAGCCATTTTGCTTTTGCATGACCACCTTATGTCAGGATTCCAAAGGTGCCCACAGGCTCAAAAAGGTTGGGGACCCCTGCTGTAGAATGGATGTGGGATTGACAACTGTCTGTGTGAGTCTCTCACTAGCTTTGAGTTTTGTAATGACATCTGGTTTCTGTTTGAAGAATAAAGAAACCTATCATAGCAAGGGAAAAATGTTATTTTTAGTTAAAAGTGTGTGTATATGCAAGTGTGCGTGTGCGCACACAAACACAGACATGATAGTGTTTTTTTTAAAAGGAGCTTTTTAGAGTAATGTCTCCTAAAAGCATTTCCATTTTGAGCACTCCATGGGAACTTACTGCCTATTGCTTTACTTGAGCAGAAAGTGAAAGGTTATTTATCAAGAAGAAAAACAGAAATAAAATATACAAGAACAATATTTAGGATAGCCAAATCTTACTTTTTATGTGCCTGGGAAGAGATTTTCAATGAAAAATGCATATACATCATTTGTCACAAATAAATTTACAGTTGGGAGTTTAAAATTACTTTATGCAACATTCTTTAATATTCTTCTTGAAGTTAGCCATGTCTAAGTTCCTTGAAAAGGAATGGGGCTTGTTAACTGTTGAGAGCTAGTCTGGTGTAGTGGTTAAGAGCAGCAGGACTCTAATCTGGAAAACTGAGAGTGTGACTACAAGTGACTTTCTTCATGTGGAGAACCTTCTCGCAAGGTTAGCTGGGAAGTGAAGTCCGAGTGGTCCTTCCCCTCTCTGTTAGAATCTCTGCCTGAAGAGCCACAAGAGGGCTTCGTTTGGGGGCGGGCAGCTGCTACTTTCTCCCAGGGCATCCTGCAGGCTGTCTGCTCCCAGGGAGCTTCTCTGGAGAAAGTGGCCGTGTCGGTGAAGCTTCAGCCACAGCGACAGTAGAAGGATCAGATTCTTCCGCTGTTGCAGTAGCTTTGCTCTGAGTTTGATACCCTACTCCTCCACTTGAAGCCAGCCAGGTGACTTTGGGTTAGTCACAGCTCTTCCTGAATTCTCTCAGCCCCATCCAACTCACAGGGTGATGGTTGTGGGCATAATAATAACATACTTTGTAAACCACTCTGAGTGGGCATTAAATTGTCCTGAAGGGCTGTATATATAAATTGAATATTATTATTATTAATCATATTTTAGTAAGTTCAGTGGGTTGTTCATGAGTCTTATAGGCTTTAGCTGGGTTGCACCAATGACTAGAATGTTTACCATGCAACTGCTCTACATTACATAAACGTAGTTTAACATGTTTTTTGTAACTACAGTATATGAAAAATATGTTTATTGTATGATTATAGACCATATCAAAACTGAATAAAAAGGGTATGTAATCAATTACTAAAATAATATCAAAGTAAAATATGTACAAATACATTACTTTTATTGTTCTCTATATCCTGCTTTAATGCAGCTGGACTGGGTGTTTCAGCTGTGTATTCAGATATCAGCCCCTATACTGCATTTATACAATGGCAAACCAGAGTAGGAGGGAATCACAAAAACTCTATTATGATCTCTGTAGTTAATACCATACAGCAGAAATGATACAAATTTTTACAAGTTTTCAAATGGGAGGGGGTGCTATTTCACAGGATTCTTTGGTATCTCCATTTTTGGAATTGGAACGTAGATTGAGAATTTCCAGTCTGATATGTTTTACATATCAACAAATATGTAAAACGAAACAATGACCCACAGACTGGAAATGCTTTAGGGTTGCCATTTCCCTCTATCTTCCCGGCGGGAGGGTTGGGACCTGGCCCTTACCTTAAGAACATAAGAGAAGCCATGTTGGATCGAGCCAATGGCCCAACCAGTCCAACACTTTGTGTCACACAGTGGCCAAAAACCAGGGTCCTCAGAAGGTCTGCCAGTGGGGACAGGACACTAGAAGCCCTCCCACTGATTGCCCCCCCCAAACACCAAGAATACAGAGCATCACTGCCCTAGACAGAGAGTTCCATCTATATCTTGTGGCTAATAGCGACTGATGGACCTCTGCTCCATGTGTTTATCCAATCCCCTCTTGAAGTTGTCTATGCTTGAAGCTGCCACCACCTTCTGAGGCAGTGAATTCCATGTGTTAATCACCTTTTGGATGAAGAAGTACTTCCTTTTATACAGTCTAACCCGACTGCTCAGCAATTTCATTCTGCTGGCTTTCAGTTTCTTCTTGCATATGCGCAAAGCATGTGCGGTCCAGAGCCAATGTGATGACCTCATTCACAGAAGTGATGTCACCACACCGGGTGTGTGGCGATATCACTTCCATGAGTGACTTCATCATGCCAGATGCAAGAGCACTCCTGCACTCTGTGCGGGGATGATCCAGCCCGCTTGGGGCCCAAATTAGCCCCAAACTAAGAGCGAGAATGCTCCTGCCGCCAGCGCAACATCACTTACAGAAGTGATGTCACCGTGCCAGGTGAGAGCGTATGTGCGGCGTGTACACCTGAGATGCCTGCTGGTGGCAGGCAAGTTCCAGGAGCCTGCCCCCTCCCACCGATCACCCAGGTATAGGCAGACGAGGGGGCAAATCCCCAGGACTTTTCCCACCACCTGTGTGCATCTAGGAACCCTATTTATCTTGTTTTACATATTTATTAATATATACCCTGACCTGGATAGCCCAGGTGAGCCTGATCTCAATAGATCTCAGAAGGTAAGCAGAGTCGGTCTTGGTTAGTAATTGGATGGGAGACCTCCAATGAAGACCAGGGTTGCAGAGGCAGGCAATGGCAAACCATCTGTTAGTCTATTGCCATGAAAATCCCACCAGGGATTGCCATAAATCAGCTATGACTAGAGGAACAGATTTTATTTCCATGATATTTTCTTGTTAAAATTTTGATGGATGCAGTTTCTGTACCTTGAAATAGAAATTGATATCCCATCTGCTCCAGATTTGTTTCTCCCAATTGCAGCTTTCACTTTACTTTCTAAAATTGTAGGTTCTTCATCAAAAGATTCTTGTTTGAAGAAATCTGCCATCCTTTCATCTGTTCTGTATACTAATTCAGTATTGTTTCCTTCTTTATTTAGTCCTGATTGGACACTGTATTTCCATGTTGATCTTTCGCTGTGGTTTGAATTTCCCTTTGATTTCCTGGATCTTTTGGACAAGTCTCTTGTTCTTCCTTTTTTGTTGTTCTCTTCTATTTCTCTGCACTGGTTATTAAAATAGTTCTCTTTGTCTCTGCATGCTAGTTGCTGAAAAACTGTATTTAGAATTCTGACCCTATTTCCATCACCATTTACTTTTGTTTCTTGTCTGTCTTTAGCAATTTTAAGAGTTTCATCAATCATCCACCTAAGCTGCACTTTTCTTTTTGACTACAGGAATAGTCTTTGCACATTTGATCTTAATTATGTATCTAGTTTCAGCCCACAGTTCTTCTGATTCATAATCAATTAAACTTAGTAATGCAAATCTGTTCTTTACATGATCTTTAAATTCTTCAAGAATATTATTTAGATAACATTTTGGCACTATGATTCTTTTAGTATTTTCAGCTTTATTCTAATTTTTGATATTAACAGTTCATGGTTTGTACCACAGTCAGCTCCTGCTCTTGTTTTACCAGACACCTTAGGTGCAGTGAAATATACCTTGTTTGATATTAAGGGCAGGGTTTACCAGTCATGACAGGAACTTACCCTGGGCTTTTTCAAGAGGAAGTAGCCAATTACTTGAATACTACAGGAGAAAATCGATTAAGCTCTTTTATGTAAACCTCCAAAACACCTAACACATTTTGACCATAAGCACTGACATAAATCTGCAGGCCAAATGTCTTGAAATCTCCTTCACAATATAGTAATGCAATTAATAGCTGTTTTGTACATTTATTATATTCTCTCTCTGCCATCTACCTCTGACCACCAAAAGAATGAGACTTTAGCAGTTGGACTGGTACTCTGTTCCTAAATCACAAAGGACCAGGTTTTGCCCAATATGCAAGATTAATTTAAGCCAAGTCTTGTCAGGGCTCAGCTCCAACTCCAGACCTTGTTTTAAATGGCAAAGCTGAATGATGGAACTTAAAGAATAAAAGTCAAAAATGCTTCCCAAAGGTTTGCATGTATCTTTTCCTCACTATCCTAGCAGAACTTATGTGGCGTTACTTCTGCTTTTAAAGAAATTAATCATTCTTCAACTATGTATGATTTAGCTCAGGACAAAGGTTTATGAGGGGAGAATCTAAAGAATAGAGAAAACTGAAGCCAAATAAATTATTAATGCACAGTGTTAGAAGTCCAACTAGAAAAATTCTGGAAAATCCATGAATGGACTCAGATTTTTTCGGAGGTAAATTTCAACTGGAGGTCTCCCTCTCCAGTCTAAGGCCACACAGTATGGGAAAGATTACCTGTAGTCACTGGAGATCCTGTTTGCCCCATTGGCTGAAATATGCAGGCAATATAAAGCAACAGGAGCTTTTTCAAATGCTGCTTGAAGTTGGAACAATAACTCAGGGAGAAAAAGAGCTAACTACCATCTTTGACATTACAGCCCCAATATGTATCAGGCCTTGCAGCTGCAGTATTCCAGGAAAACACATGCTGAGTATTCATTCACAATATTCCACTACCTCTGTTATGATCTGGCTGTGCCAGGAAGGCCTAGCAATGCCTCAGAAGCCTGTTAGCAGTGGGAGTAGGCCTGCCTACAATTCCCAGAAGCCCCTGGGCCATTTTGGCACCCTTTTTGGCCAGTCAGAGCACAGGGGGCTGGTGCTATATAAGTCTAGGAGGAAAAAGCCTGCATTCTTTCTCCCAGGGAGCAGACTTGATGAGATTTCTGCTAGGGAGAGAGGCCCTCATCCAGGTAGGGTGAGAAGACGGGCCTGGCAGACAGAGGAAAGTGAGTTCAGTCGTGCTAGGGCCTTTTGTTTATTTTACTTTCACCCATCTATTGTTGCTAAGGCACCTTGTTTGTTGTTTGATTAACTGACCTCCTTGTAAATAAACCCTTTTGTTTGTTGTTACTCTGCTGGGTCCTCACTAGAGTTGCCAGGCCCCCTCAATCTCCCTGTGGGGGGACAGAGGCCTGACGCTTATGTTTTGGGAGAGGGGTGTGTGCGCGTGCGTGGAGTGTCCTTGCGCTCCGCAGTGCCTCAAAACAGGCCCAATCTGTGGCAGAATGGGCCCATTTGGGGCGCTGCGGAGCACAGGAGCACTCCTGCACTCCATAGCTGCTGAAAACAGGCCCAATTTGCTGCAGATCGGGCCCATTTTGAGTGCTGCGGAGCACTCCGCAGCGGCCCCGATCCAGGCCAAAATGGCCCCGATCCCAGCTGCTGTGGTGCGCAGTAGCGCGCCGCTCGGTGGGGCAGCACGGAAAGAAGGTGCACGCCCACCGCTGCTCAGATAAATGGGGGTGGGGTGTGGGGGGCTGGGGCGGGAGATCCCCCACCCCCACCGGAGGTCTGGGATCCCTAGTCCTCATGCCTGTTTATTGGCCAAGCTACGGAGGTCAGAAGGGTTGGGAGGGTACTTTGGGCCTTCCCAAGGGACCCTAAATCCCAGAGTGGTGGCAGTGTAAGGTGACTCACCCCACCTGAGGCATGACAAACCTCTCTTAGTTAGTTTCTTATATACCTTGCTTCAGATGTGATGTTACTATTCTATAGACTTTTCCTTGAAGCCAGATTTTGAGCCTGAAATTAAGATCATGGCATGAATATGTATACCAAGTTTTATTCTGCGATCTTAATTTTCAAGCAAGACTTTTTGAAATTTTTCCTAAACTAGGGTTCATCATTGAAAACACACAACACAAAATGCTGTCTGAATCTGAGAATGTGTATTTTGATCTGAACAAGAAGCTGTGGCGTGTGTGTATGTGGTAGACAGAGGTAATATAAATGTTGATTATATAATTATCGAAGCATTAACTCTTTCTCTGTGCTATTTCTGTGATTGAAATAACACCTTCCTGAGCAGTCTTTAGACCTGGTGATAAAAAGTTCCATCAAGTCGCAACTGGCTTATGGTGATTCCATAGGGTTTTAAAGGTGAGAGACTCTCAGAGATGGTTTGCCATAACAACCCTAGACTTGATAATCTCCCATCCAAGTACTAATTGGGACCAAACTTGCTTAGTTTCCAGAATCTAATGAGATCAGGGTTACCTAGTCTCTCCAGGTCTTCAAACCGAATAGGATAAAAAGACAGAACCAGAACGATGACTGAACATATAGAAGAAGCCTATATTACTAAATATTAAACAGAATCGACATATCACTCCCTTTCTACAGACAGTCTATTGTTACTGATCAGTTACCAGATTCAATTTAAGGTTCTAGCTATCACATACAAAGGCATTGGACCCACATACCTTCAGGACCCCCTTTCCTGCTATGTTATGCTGTGACAACTCGACTCATTTTAGCAAAGCCTTCTGAACGAGCAATCCTACAAACAAGTAAAATCATGTGCATTCTATGTGGTAGCTCCTAATTATGGAGCGATCTGCCTGAAATTGTTATGGAAGACCCCATGCTTCTATCATTTTGCAACATGTGCAAAAGAATTATTCAAGAGACTGTTCTTGTGGAAGGAGCAAAGCTGCAGTGTAATAGTACAGCTCAGTAGGTGAGTTTTATTAGGGTTGAATTTTTCCCTGGATGAATTGTCTTGTTGCCTTAAGCAGATATATTTGCTTCTATTGTTCTTTTCCTTTGTCCAGTTATGAAACTCCAGTCTCACATATCAACCTAAAAGTGTTTCTACAGGAGTTTCTTTTATATTTACTTCTGTATAATATTTAAATTAATGTAGAGTAATGTTTAATTCATTAAAGTTGTTGTACAAATTAGGTACCTTGAATGTCCCTCTGGCCAATCTTGATAAGAGACACAAGCACTCGGAGTTCTGTAGAGGAAGCAATCTAAAGTTGTTTATTAAACAATGGAGGAGCAATTACACAGGGAGCAGAAGGTCTCCTTGTGTCCAAAGCTCGTCAGAGCTACAATAGCAGTGCAAAGCAATTAATACCTTCTGGTTAATTATATTTGTTATCTTATTGGCTCAGAGAATACAGGGGCACCCATTGGAAGAAAAGGGTGACCACCTTTCATGATACAAATGTCTAGGGGTCTTCTGATGGGAAGAAGCAACTTAGGTCAGCAGCATAATTACAGAAGTTGCAAGATTGCAATTTCTTATCTGTCCTTGGTCTTATCTCTGGAAGGAACATCTTCCTTCCTTTCTCACACATCTCCTCTTATGGGCTTATTCCTGCCCACTCCTTTGGCCAATGTAACATTTAACAGTGGCACCTCAGAGTCGCTTCTGGCAACCTTGGGGGCTTTCAAGCGAACTGGGTTCCATTGGTGGAAAGCTATTGGAATGCGCTTGTGGTTACAGTAAGTCCCTGGCCCCAGTTTTGCAGTTTCTCTCAGCCTTGAGAGAGATGTTTCTTCCTTTTATTGCAACATTTTGCATAGACAGTTCTACAAAGGGGATTTCTATATCAAGGTACAGGTGTCAGGAGTCAAACAGGTGCTCATTAAGCTTATTGAGCACAATCTACTGATAGCAAGCTTCACAGTGCTTTGATCTTACATTTCACCGTGATTTACATACATTCTGCTTTGGTCTTTTGTTTCAAGTTTCATTTTCTTGCAAGTTGCATTACAAGTTCTACTTTAGCTCCTGAGAGTAATAAAAGTGCATAATACTGAAAGGCATAGCAAAGGTATATAAAAGCTCTTTCATTAAATCCATTTCCCACAAAGTTAACAACAATAAATAGTCCATTTGAGAAAATGTTCTTCCGATGGAATGGAATCTGCATGTGGAATGTTTCTTACAGACCATATGGCTACAGAAAGTATAGGAGTGCAGAATCCTCCCAGATGCCAAGCTCTGAGATATAATAGCTCCAAGGAATATAAGGAATGAAATATTAAATTATATGTCCGGAGCAGGCTCCTCCTGCCCCGGACTGGGTGCGCACGCCGGCCTCCCCGCCACCCGTGGAGCTTCCCCCCCCACCTACGGAACTCCCCCCCCACTCCCGCACCCCCCGCACCCCCCCAACACCCCCCGGGGACCCCCTACCTGCGGGGAGCACGGGCGGGGCGAACGGCGAGCCGGGCCGAAACGATGAAGCCCTCGCCCGCACCGCCGCCGCCGCCGCCAACGGAGCCGCATGGGCCGGCGCAGACGGCCGCCGCGCCGAGGGAAGCCGCTCTGACGAGGGGCAGGGCCACGGCCCGGGAAATGCCGACACGGCCACCCGCGCCGCCCGGGGCGGGGGCGCAGGGGCGGGCCCGGCCGGGAGCGGGGCGAGGGGGCGGGACGGAGAGCCAGCCGCGCCATCTCCTGACTGGCTGGACGGCTCCTGGGAGGGCTCGCCGGTGTGAGCCACAGGCAGGGGTTGGCGCACAGTCAGCGCCGGCGGGCCATCAGCGGGGAAGGGGAGACAGCTGGTGAGACAAGGAAGAAGGGAGGAGGGAGGATGATGGATGGGCACGGTGACCAAAGGGAACAGGGGAAAGCTGAGGGAGAGCAGAGGGTGGAGGTGGCACGCACAGGGATTGGTGACGGGTCCAGGGGCGGGGAGGAGAGCCGCTATAAAGGGGGAGGTCCCAATGACGCCGAGGAGGAGTAGCTGACTGAGAGGTGGCACAGAGAGAGGGAAGGAGAAGTTCTCGGAGACAGCTGGCTGGAGACAGAGGCCGCTGGAGCAGCCCCGGCCCCGGCCCAGTCTGAGGCAGAGGGAACTCACACCTCCCCCTGGAGGCGAGGGAAGGGACGGCGGAACGTGAAGAGGGTGCGGTCGGGGGCGGGGCGGGGCCTCACATTATAAGTAACATGAGTACAGAAGGTATGGAAGTGAAAAAGAGAACAAATGCTTCTTTGAATTAAACTGAATTTTCCCCATCATATGAGTCAATCTCAAGCATAACTTCAAGATTACCCTGTCATTTGACTGATACTCCCTCATTATATTCTGCTTCTTGTAATATTGTAGACTTTTCTTTACATAAGATATGCAAAAACATTTTATTTTAGTTTGCATTCAGGTTATTTTGTTGATTTTTAAATTCTTTAATAGCACATGTTTGGATTAGTTAAATCCAATGAGAAACACATTTCACCTGTAATTCCTCCTCCCCACTCATAAATTTCTCAGGGGTTATACCCCTCATCAGGTGCCCTCCCTCCAAAATGTCCACCATATAGAAGAAACTTCTTTGTTCTATAGGCAGTGAAAGGAACAGCACACATCTAGACCAAATCATTTTTCCTCCATCCAACTGGAATGAAATTGTCAGGGATTCTGGTATTTATGCAAGGAATCATATTTACCAAATTACAAGCAGAAGGAAGAAAGAGTTCCTGTTAGGTCAAAAAAGGTACAGTGTGTACATAGCGATGAGTTTTTCCTCCATTCTTTCCCACCCTAATGTAACGGGCTGCTTATCCGTGTCTCATTAAGGCTTCCACTAATCAGACTAAAGATTTGATCTTAAATTCTGAGTAGCTTAAAGCCTTGAAGTAAGACTTGAAAAAACAGCTTTCACTCCTTTAAAGAAGCTGCTTGTTAGTACAAAATAATTTATAGGGTTCTTCATGTAATACTGTCCCCTCCAAGAGCCAAAGAATCCTCTTAAGAGTGTAATGATTTATTTTATTAAAATAAACCCTAGTATTTTAATGATGCAAGATATCAAAATATAAATGCTTATATTAATATAAAACCTACCAAGATGGAACAAATAAAGGCAACAAGAATTAAGTTTCCTAACATTTCTTAATTAACTCTAAGTTTAAATCAATCAGGTTTACTATGAAATGCATTAAGGTTGCCGCCTAGCGCTGAGGGTGGGAGGGAGAAAGGGGCTTGAGCAAACACAGACCACACCAGGCTTGGAGAAAACATGGCCACGACTTTATTGACAGCAGCAATAGAGGAGTATTGGCGCAGCATGTGGATCAGATCCCAGAAAACATCGGCTGACCCGCCTGCCAGCCGATGGACCTCAACCCCCCCAGACCCCGGCTGGGGGAGGGAAACCGAGGAGTGGCATTTGAGGGGAGATCACCTGGGTGTACACCCCTGAGTGATTCCCCTGCCACCTGGGAGTGAGGATGCCGTGGCAGCCCCCGAGCTGGGCATGCACCCCCAAGCCTCACTCCCAAGATTCCTTAAGGGAATCCCCTAACGGGAAGCCTGGGGCGCGGAGGCCCCCAGCTCCCCCCAAAAGTGATCTGATCCAATGCCTACCACCCGAAAGTCGTGACATAAACCAAAAAACTGAAAACAAGGGAGAGGTGGGTGGGAAACGCAACGAGCCGAAGTGAGGAGGAGCGGGGACGGGAGCTGGCTATATACCCAGCTGCCGGACCTGAGTGAAGACTGCAGACCAGAGGTCCGCAGCCTTGCCCCGCCCCTCCACGGAGCCGGCCAGGGCACCCCTGATTGGCTGACTCCAAAGTTTGAATTTCATTCGCCGTCGGCCCCACCTGGGGATTCCCCGGATGAGCCCAACGCGGCAAAGACGCTGCCCTTGCTCCCTCCAAGCCCGGTGGCGGCAAACAGGCACCCAGTAAGTCCGGACGCCTCCGCTTCCCTTACCATTACAGAGGTAAGTTTCTCACCTTCATGAGATTTCTGATCTACTATCTGCATTTTCATATGATAGCATAGATAAACTTATGAT
Organism: Eublepharis macularius; assembly: GCF_028583425.1. Taxonomy (NCBI): domain Eukaryota; kingdom Metazoa; phylum Chordata; class Lepidosauria; order Squamata; family Eublepharidae; genus Eublepharis; species Eublepharis macularius. Next base: position 126,307,594 of record NC_072792.1, read on the forward strand.
TGGCTTAAGTTTTAATTATTCATATTTTCAATCGTGACATTCTAATTAGCCAAAAAGTGACACTATGTCCAGCTGCAAGATAAGATATATAAATCAGTAAAGATAACAGGAAAAGTTAAGTAAACAGATAATCATTGGTCCATTCTACAATTAGAGAACATTTATCTGATGTTGTCCACTATTTTAAATTGACTGTCAAAGATGAAAGAGCACCTGTGTAGTTATACAATATACTAGAAAAAAACTACAGTAAAGTTCATACAAAGTTCACTAGAATACATGTGTAGCACTAAGTATAACATTCTCTAATCCATATTTCCATGACACTAAGGCTCTTGATGTGGACTGGTTTTAAATAGAAAATTCTGAAGGGTGCTAAACTCTGCATGCAGACACAAGAAACCTCTATACTAGGTTCGTTTATTTCAGCATTTTTCTCCCAGTATCTCTTTAAGTTGGTGCACTTGTTGGAAGTAAATTATATGCTTTAAAAATAGTTTCCCCTTCCCTGTTCCATTTCTGCAAAAAACACATCACTCCCAACATTTGCATGAGATCAGCCCCATGCATACTTTTAGATGGGAAGGGAACTCAGATTATCAGTCAAGTGTTTCTCATTTATATAGATATGATCAGGTCTTGACCACATCTTGACCTTCAGACAGCCTCAGAGTGCTTGGTCATCCACAGGGCCCGAACAGACCCTCTTGCCATGCTGTCTCGCTGTCACTTCACCATGCTGGAGAAATGGAAAATTAAAGATAATGGGAACTGAAAACAGTTCAGCTGCAAATATCACAGTGCTCTCAGAAAATTTAATTTAATTTAATTTAATTTAATTTATTATATTTATATTCCGCCCTCCCTGCTTTCGCAGGACCCTAAGTGGCTTAGACTATTTGGATCTGAAAGAGGAAGAAATTTTGTTTACATTAGGTTTTTGAGGGTAAAAAATGGGATGCATTCAGGGCAGATTTTAATTTGTTACATTTTTTACTTTCCTACCATCTGGCTTTAAAGGTGTTTTCCATTCAGGGATAGGCGTGTATAGTTTTCCAGTGCTGTTGTGGTTTTGGGCATTCCACATGGCAAGCTTTTCCAGTTTTCCTACCCCAGTCTCCTGCCATTAGGACTTTCCCCATTTTTGTAAATCAACAAGTGAATATTGTTATATCAGTATAATGTTATAAAAATCTGTGTATATTGTTCTCACCTTTCATTTAAAAGAAACTGAATCTCTAGCCCCTTTCCTTGTGGAGAAATGCCTTTCCCTTTATATCTCAACAATGAAAGATATAAAACTGAGAATTCCAAGAACCTGCTACACAGAATATTATAATGATACAACAATATTCAATTGCTGATTAAGAAACAAAAAGCCCTCCGGGGTGGGGGGAATGAACTGACCCACCATGGATATGGGCAGGGAAAACGGGTGCTATGTACGCATGACCACAAAAATCCAGACTTTCCCCATACACAGCAGCCATCAAGAATTCACTGTGATCTTTTCCAGAATTGTTCAACAAAGTGGGTTTATGAAAGAAAAGCTGGGGAAACCCCCAGAAGGTGCATGAATGCCCCAAAATGCTGTGAGGAAGCAGGGAAAAAACTATGCTCCCCAAGAGCATTTAACCCTTGTGTGGAAATGAACAAGGATAAAATTAAGCTTCATGATGTATTTATCACTTCATCACTTTTCAAAAACATTTATGCCTGGGGGGAAAAAAGTTCAGCCCTCTACATAACTCTTTGGCTTCTAACCACCAATTTCAAATACTCTCTTCTGTATTTTATTTTTCAGAGCATAGTCAGTGTGGCATAGTGAGTAGAGTGCATAGAGAGTCTGATAAATGTCACAAGATAAATTAGTCATATGCTGTGACAATACAGATTGCTTTTCTGACGCTGTATAGTAGACATAGATGAAGGTCATGCTGAACACCAGCTACTGGCCCATATTGAAATACAGTGTGCTTATTAAAGCTGCATTAAGGTAACAGAAAAAATAGGATTGAATGAAATACCTACAACATACTTACTATGGTCTAATAACTGTACAAGAACAGTTTTCTTCAGTCTCAATTAGTTTTAGTTGATCTCATGAACCATGGTCACTATCAAATACTTCTTCCATCTGACTTTATGGAACCCAAAATGGAAACAGCACTAAATTCTCAGAAACAAAGTAGAACATGAGAAGAATAAAAGATCCAAGTCCTCTTGAAACATGGGCAGAAACTGAACAAATATGAGTGCATTAGTCTGCCACACAGTGACCCACATACAGAGTTAACACAAGAAGATGCATTAGGGATACAGAGGAGGACTATTAGATCGAGCTCTTCAGATGAGAGCTTGTAGTGGGTGAGCACTGTTAGCAAAGAAAGCACTTTATGGCACAAGTGGGCATTTCAAGCTTTTATTGTTTCTACTTTCTTACATAGCAAAAAAGAAAACAAATTCGAACTAGCTAAGCTTTGGATGACTGCTGAGGAGGGGGTGGAGGGACAGTTTGGCTGAAACTACTATATGCATAAGCACAACATTTCAAATATGAGTCCTAAACCCCAAACGGCACTACTGCAAAGGAAAGGAGAAGGAAAACCAGGCAACCATCCTTTGGAAACAGAAAGTGGCAGATCCATTCAGCTTCACGTAGAACCAGATTCCTTCAAAAACCATGTACCAGTTCTTTCAGAGGCAGGTTTAGGTTCCTTTTCAGTCACAGAAGATTCCTTGTCCTTCAGGATCAGGAAAATGTTAGTGAAACAGAACAATAGAGAATTCCCCACTGTAGGCTATCCAATGTTATTAATCTATCCAGAGATTCCAGCAGGAGATAGGGGCACATCTGTAGGGCTAGTCCATAAAATATCACAAGGTATTATGCACTAGATTTGTAGTTAAAAATCCCAAACTAGATTCTGATAAAAACATTTTTTCAATGTTGAAAGAAACCCTGGTCTAATTCCATCGACATGAATGCATTTTTACCCACAAATGAAGCTACCTTGAGGTCAGATCCAGGTACTTGCTATCACCATGGTGCTTGTGCACTGACGCATAGTGTTATGAAACAAGACCAGCTTTTAAAGTGCTTCACAGGATGTTTTCAAGTATAATATTCTATTATCGGGGTCCTCTATAATAAAAGCTTAGGAGATGCTGAAGTTTCCATTCTTACTCATATGGAGGAAGGAGAATAAGATAAGGAGACCTCTGAGGCATGGGTGCATGCACACGCACACACACACGCACGATGTTATGGCACTCAGAAACAGGCAGATATATACTCACTGCCGCTAAGTTATTTTCCCTCTTGTACTGTTTTCAACAAGTGCTCCTTGCTTAGTGAAATAAAATTTTCCAAAGGTAGAAATGTATTTCCAATGTTCATTTCTAATAGTTGCTGAAGCCTGGCCTTCCATAATTAGCTGGAAGGAAACAGATGTATCACTACAATTCCACATGGCACTTAATATAATAGCATGGTATTATTCTCTGTAATCTCACAAGATCTAAAGGCAAAAATGAGAGGTGCATTCATATGCCAGCATAAAAACCCCAACCAAATTCACTTTTAATGTTTTATCTGTACACTTGCCAACTAGTGCAAATTAAATATTTTATTTGTACACTTGCTAATTAATGCAAAGAAAATTAACATAAAAAACAGGAAAGGCAAACACTGGCTTACAGAAAGTACTGAAAGAAGGTACCGTGTTGTAGATCATATAATGGTGGAGGTTAAAATCTTACTTACTAGCTATGTGGAGAATGGGGAGAGAACTAAATCTAAGCCTTCACTCACAGTGCAGTCCTGATGGAGAGGGGGAGAGCACAGGGAGCCAATGAAGTGCTCTCCTGGTGTATCTGTGCTGAGTGCTGGTGTGCCAATGGTGTGTGGAGCTGTTCAGCCAGTGGGAAAAACAGCAGACCCAGGGGCATAGCAGGAGTTAATCAGCTCCCTAAGCTACCCCAGCCCAGAAACGGCCACCAAAACTAACCAAAAGTTATGCCATCAAAAATCACAGCTTAAGCCATAGGCGCCCAAACAATGAAATCACAGCTTAAGCCATAGGCGCCCATACAATGAAATCACAGCTTAAGCCATAGGCGCCCATACAATGGAAAAGGCAAAATGTCCTCCCACAGGTGCATTTCTGCCTACAAGCCCCAGCATAGCACAGGATGCTAAGGACAGCTGCAATCACCTTCTCACTAGTAGCCAAATTCCCTTCCCCATTCAATCAGAGCCTTGGATGAGGGCAGAAAGACTGGGCATAAATTTTGTAAACAAATTAACAATACTGACAGAGCACTCCCATGTTTAAATCCCCCCTTAATCTGAAATCCCAGTGGGTTGGGTCCCATTCATCTCAGCCTAATTTGACTGGTGGTTGTAAGGATAAAATGGAGGAGGACAGAAATATATAAGTTTCTCTTTGAATCAATGTCAGGATAAACATGTGATATAGTCAGATAGTCAGAGCAAAACTACATGTGATATACAACATGATTGTCACAAGGTCTTTCAGCAGATGGTAGATATCAGTTGTTTAAGAGAGAAATGAGGGACAAGATTCACACTGTAGCACCATTTGAGCTTATCACTGCTAATGTAGAGTCAAAATTAGTAGATGTGTGTGAGCGTTAAACAAAACGGTTATAGCGTGCCACTGGGCAATCCGCCTCCTCCTGCAGGTCACATCCCAACAGGCCAGCTCCACTGGCTTACACTGTGCAGATGCAACGGTGGCAGAAAAATATTGTTTCTTTAACATCATCACTACTATGGAATACGCTTTAAAATAAGCATTAGCCAGCATCTTATTAGTTTCCAGTGAAGTTTATTGTATCTAGCCATAGGGCATTACAAATCACAAATAGCGAGGAGTGAAAAACAGAAATATATGATTAAGAACAATAAAGTTTAAAACTAATAAAACCAATAAACCATTTTCAGTTAACAAATTCAGATAGGACAATAAATAATTGATAAAAATAGTAAAAATCCTAAAAAATCATTATTAATTGAATCCCTTAAGAACCACATTAGCCCGTATTTTTTTTTGCCGCCAGGGCATATAAAGCCATTTTATGAGACATATTACCATCAAAATTAGCTAAATTAATCTCAAGTCATTCTCCACTGCTGCTCTAACCATCACCCTTGTCCTTTCATCGCCTGTAGCCCTTTGCTAAATCAAGAGGCTACCTGGACTCTAACATCTAAAAGAGGGCAACAGAAAAGCAAAAGTCTGCTAAAATCTAGATGCTTTGTAAATACCTACATAAATAATGGAGAGGGAAAACTGTTTGGGAAAATAAAATAATTGCATTACAGAGGAGACTAGTTTTGTGTAGTGGTTGAGAGTGTGGGACTCTAATCTGGAGAGCCAGGTTTAATTCCTCACTCCTCCACTTGAAGCCAGCTGAGTGACCTTGGGCTAGTCATGGCTCTCTGGAGCGCTCTCAGCCCCACCCACCTCACAGGGTGTTTTGTTGTGGGGATAATAATGGCATACTTTGTAAACCACTCTGAGTGGGCATTAAGTTGTCCTAAAGGGCGGTATATAAATCAAATATTATTATTATTGTTATTATTATTCCGTAAGTATTAATAGCAGCTGTTTCCATACGCCCTTAAAAGGACAGCACACAAACAGAAAGCTGGTGACACCTCTGTTTGCAAAATGGATGTGGGCCATTTGGCTTCCATTTTTCAGCACCATTTCTTGGACCACAGAAAGTGCATTCCCAAAAAAGGCACCAAAAAAAGGAAGCCAAATGGCCCACAACCATTTTGCAAATGGAGACATCTGGTTTCATGAGGAAAAGCCACCAGTGTTAGGTAAGTAGGCCATCCCTCTAAGGGCGTGTGGAAATGGCCAGCCTTTGGGAAAACGAGGGACCTGGAAGGGAAGTGGCCAGAGATCAAAAGAGAGTAGAAGCAACCATCCTAGACTGATTCTTCCAGTCCTATTGGCACACCTGTTCTTTTGATTAACCACTGACAGTTGCTCTTCCAGCTCTTGCACTATGACCACATCTCTTTTTTTCTGCAGCTCTTCTTCATCTATGAGCCTTTCAGGCCAGTTAAATTATATCCTCCTTTAGTGTGTATTAAATTTTGTGCCATCCAAGAAGCTTAGATCAGTACTAACAACTGTTCGTACATGAAGGTATGGTCAGGCCCAGGCCAACTTACCAGCGACTGAGCAATTCCAGTAGGGTTAGCTTATTCTCTATACCCTTCTATGAAATTCATAGCCTTTCAGTAGCTGCTGTTTCATGTATTTAGGGTCTCCACAGGTCTCAGATGAACAAGAGTTTCCCCATTCATGCAACCTCCATTTTTTTTTACCTCATTCTGCCTGACTGGGGTTAGGTTCAAGTTTCTTCATGCAGAAGAAGTGTTGCATATCTATTCTCATTTTTATAAACATACATAGCAGTTTATATACATCTTTGAATTTAGCAAGTTGTTTGTTGTTAATTGGATTGAATATTTAAAATGCTTTAATTGTAATCAGTTGCCAAGGGCATTCTGATACTTTGAAGATGTTTCTTCTAGAAATGGTGCTTAGGGTGCCTAAATATGGAAATGACACCCTTGAGTTATTACATAGCTTAGAGAGCTGATATCTGAACATATGTCTGAAAACTTCATGTTCACATTTGATAACCTCAGACTTTACGTGGCTAATTCCAGAGACAAATGAAGAGGAATAAATATGCTTGTCTTGCCTGAAGTTGAACAATTACAACATGGTTCTGAATCAATGCTTCAATGGGCAACCATGTCATCAGCTTACAATGAAAATGAGCTATGTATTGTAATGTGGCCCAAGAGAACAAAGATGTTACCAAAACATTGCTAATGGAAAATGTATCATGATGCCATTGCCATAACAATTTTAAATCCAAGTATGAGCAGGGTGAACAACAGCCACACCAGTGGTTTTTTAAAGACCTTTTTAAAGGGTGGGTCATATTGTTTGACCAGAATTCCAGTTCAGAATTATAGCAAAATGATTTTATAGACAATAGTAGCAATCTTGAAAAGAAGTCCTCTCTCTTTCTGTCTATCTATCAATCATCCACCCACCCACCCACATGGATTCATCCACTCATCCATGTGAGTAACTGCAGTAGAAATCTTAAATATGTGACCCTGTTATGTCTCGTGGTGACAGTCACATCTCCAGTTCTCCATGCAGTTCTACCATTACAGAGAGTCCTTACACAGCTATTGAGTCCTTTGTACCTTCATTATAGTAGCAAGGAAATGAGGATGTGAGAGTTGCATGGTGAAGGGGTGACAGCACTCACATTTCAAAGGGCAGTGGCTATTGGCAAAAATGTACTGACATTCTCAGCACAGTCCTACTCTTGAATGCTGTGGGTCCAAACTTCGGTAAAAGGTAAAATGCAACAGATGATTGAGGGTGGACTGGATGGCATTTCCCAGTGTGATTCATTGCCTGAAAAGTGGTAGAATTGCAGTCATGAAAGCTAATGTCACTTTTTGCTGTAATGTTACAATCCATATTCAGTTACATTGCTAGTATTTCAAAATGTGTTAATGCCCTAATGTATGACCAAATCTTCTCTGTACATTCTCAGTGTATATGATGTGCAGTATGTGAAAAATTGCCCTTTACAAGATATGTTAATGATTCAGGATGTATTCAGGAGAGTATGGAGAAAAGATACTCTGGATCAAAACAGAGTTAGATGGGGCTTAACATTAAGGTTTTTTTCTTCTCTTGAAATCTAAAAAATACAAAATATAAGTGAGGACCCACAATGAAATGTTTTGGATTGCCCAAGAATGGCTGCAAAGGTCCCACTTTCATAAGTATTCTTGGGCAAATTAAAAACAACCAGATCCTACCTTTCCAAGCATTCTTGGAATTCTAAGTTTAGAGCGAGATTGGCCTTGTTCCTAATGCTGGTACCATTCAGTGCTTTTCCCTCTGCACCATTTTTCCTAGCCAAAATGGCCCAGGCAGGGAGTTATTGGCATAACTTTGGAGCTGCATATGGAGTATTCTGAGCAAATAACTCCCTGCCAGAGCCCTTCCTCCCTCCACACTGCAATTCCAAGCAGAATTGGACTCTACTGATTTTTAAAATGTTAGAGAAAGTGAGTCAGGTCTGAGGAACCCCAATCTGATTCACCAAAAATGTAACATGTAGTTTGGCCCTAAACTAGGACTATTCTGGATATTATCCTCTGTTCTTGTTCTAACTTCCCCAAGTAGTTCACTCAGCCCCAGGAGCCTCTATTTGCAAATATCTATGGCTTGTTCAGAAGGAAGAGTCCAGCAATGTGACCTAAATAATTCCTTGAATTTAAAAATCATATTATTTATGTTGTTCTTTCTTCATATCCACTCACCGGTATCAAAACTAGTGAGTAGTAGGGGATGTGCATGCCAATGTTCCTGATCCAAAATATACCCAAAATGCCATTTTGGGATTGTTCTGAGTATTTATGGAATGAAAAACAGAATTATCACACTTTCCAAAAACACACACAGTCAAAATTGGGTGGAATAGACTTTCTTGCAAGTCTGTAACAGATATTTTTGGAGCAAATGGCACCAAATTTGCAAGGAAACATCCATCAATTACCTTAAAGGACCCCCCCCCCCCATTTGAAAGGGATTAGACAAAGGGGTCCCACATTATGACACCTGGACAAGGTGCCCCCAGCAATCTTGCTCTCTACTATTGCCTGTGGGTGGAACAGGATATCTTTCCAGTCTAGAGGGGGTGTTTGTACAGCAAATAGCAAGTCATCAGACTCTCCTGAGGACTTTTCTCCAAGTTTTAGGGAGACTGGGAAATGTGGCCCAACTTCATAGACCCCTGAGCAAGGTGTTCCCAATCATCCTGATCTCTGTTGTTTCTTATGGGGAAAATGCCACCCTTAAAACCTTCAATTTAATCTAGCAAAACAACCTCCTCTCCCCACCACAAGAGTATTCTAAAACTCCACCAGCAAACAAAAAAACAGCACAGGCAACAGAAACAAAATTAACAAAAGTATCCCCCCTCAGAACAGACCAATCTACAAAAGTACCCAGCCTTTACAAAAAACCAAAGTAGACAGCAAAGCACCTAAACAAAACTCAACTAGTAGAAAAGTGAAAAAATCTTATAAACAGTATTGCCTGCCCCCCAGCTCTGAGCAGTGGCAGAAGAATTTTTTTAAAAGGTCCCCTGGCCAATGGCATGATATTACTTCTAGGGGAAACCCAGAAGTGACATCATGCCTCTCTAGCAATCACTAGATACTCTGCAGCAATTCCTAGAGAGGTATGACATCACTTCCAGATCTTCCCAGAAGTCACATCTCAGCTTCACCAATTGCTACCCCCCATGTTCTTGCCCCCAGTCTTTTGCTGGTTGCCAGGCCATGCCTGACTACCCTACAGGTAAATGCATGAAAAAACCCTCAGATATGAAATCCCTTCCTCAGTACAGAAAAATTAAATACACATCTAGAATTTAAAAATTCCCCCGACTCCAAACTTCCAGCACTAACATGCAAAATAAATAAATAAATAAAAGCCTTGCTTTCAACAGTTATACAACCACAAAACATTAAACCAGCCCTGAAGAAGCTCCCACATTGTCTCAACACAGCGCAGCAGCAACAGGCAGACACAGCCATGTCCCACTCCACAGAAGCTCCAGAGAGATCAGAACTCAGGAAAATGGCTAGCTCTTACCAGGCCATATTCTCTCAGAGTCTCTCTACATGAGATGCTTGGGTGCATGTCTATCAAATGTCAGGAGATGCAATGTTAGCTGGGAAGCATAGTTTTGAAAGACAGAGCTAGCGGAGATCGCTCTGGAAGGGATGGATTCTCTCACAGCTCTCTGCTGCGTCTGGCATGCTGAACTGTCTCCCCTTCTGGAGCTTTTACCCCGCTGCCCTTGTTGCTTATAACTTTGAATTAACTGAACCTTGGCAGGGCAAAGGCTCCAGAAGGAGAGACACCAGAGGTGGCAGAGGGCTGTGAGAAAATCTATCCCCTCTGGAGTGATTTCCACTGGCTCTGTCATTTTAAACTTCCTGGCTAACATTGCGTCTTCTGATACGTGAAGAACATGTGTCAAAAGTTCTGGTAATTTTCGCCAATAGGAAACAGTAGAAACCAGGGTGTCTGGGGGTACCTTTTTCAGAGGTTTGTAAAGTCCCACCCTGTTTGTTCAATCTCCTTCAAACTCAAAGAATAGGGTTACCATACTCCATAAAGGCCTGAAATTCTGGAATTACAACTGATCTTCTGACTTCAGAGATCAGTTTCCCTGGAGAATGTACTCTGCAGTACTATACTCCATTGATGCCCCCCCTCAAATTCCACTTTCCCTAAGCTCTGCCCCCAAATCTCTGGGAATTTCCAAAGATATAGTTGGCAACCCTATTGGAGGATCTTTTGGGGAGAGGAGGGTATTGATGACATCTGGAGAAAAACCTAGTCTTGGATTTGAGTAAATATTGTATCTGAACATTGATGTGTTATTCTACCAGCACTGTAATAAGTTATATACATCCTGTTTGTGGATGAGGAGAAAAAGAATCCATCTGACCAGTTCAAGGCATCCCTTCTTAAAATGGGATCCAAACTTAGGTGATTATCCTGGGACTTCTGCTGGAAGAGAAAGAACACCTTTAAACTCAACTCATGGTTTGGATCCAACCCATTGTTCCTCTTCCTGCTAAATGACAGCAGAATTGCATCACACATTCCAGTTCTTTTTCAAGGAAGGTCCAGTTTCCACAGTGACCAAAATTACCTTCATCTGCTGTTTTGGTTATACCGCCTCCACTTTGGCAAGTTTGAAATGTTGCTAGATATTGATGCTGGCAAGTTTATTCATATTTCTAACTAAACAGGTTGGGTGTACTAGTGATGGAAAGCTCAACCTCCCACCTCAGCTGTGCATCACTAATACCCATCCATATAACAGAAGCACACAAGCCAAAGTGTGAGTCAGAAAAATACATCATACTCAAAACCCTGCAATAACTGGTGATTTTTTTTTTTAGTAAACTGGAGAAATTATAAGTGTTATAAAAATGTGAATGTGCGACCTCATTTTCAGAATTTTTTAGACAGTGAATTCAAGTAATTTAAATACCATAGTGTAGCTTCTATTAAGATGAACTTGAATTAAAAGAAACTCAAATGCCTATGTTGCTAAAATGTATGTTTTCCTATAATATAATTACAATTGTGAATCATACTGAAGTTACAAAATGTGTGGCCATTTGGTTGTAGGTGGGCCTCCATTCAGTTGGAATTCTGGACAGCCAGAATGGCTGAGTAGCACCCAGATGGTGGACAGCTTGAGACACCCAGTCAAAAGGCAAATGCATTGGCAGGAGAAAGAGAGGTGCATATGCCAATCATTAACTATTTCAGCCCTTTTCAAATAGTCAGCGTGGCTAAATTCCAGCAAAGTATTGGTAGGTCTTGAATACAGAAATATGGATAATATTATCTATTCATTTTTCAAAGTCAAATTTGGATGTGACACTTGGTTCAGTATTGCTTTTCATTAACTTTAACATATCAAAAATAAGTAGTTAGCTTTAACCCACCTATAAACTTCACAGGCTATAAAAATGGTTACTCGTGGTTTACCCTTACATTTCCTCTTCATAAGAATGTAAGCCAATCTCCTAGCTTGAATTTTTTTTGCATTGCCTATATCAAAAGCACTGTTTCTGTTCCCACTGTTGGAGGAGAAGGAAGAGCTCCCATTTGCAACTTTGTTGTGGAGCTATTTTTCAGAGGGGGCAGGGAGAATCCTGAGATCAGCTGTGAATCAGCTTCTGACCAACAAACAGCTGCAAACCTAGTGTTCAGCAATTGTTCAAGAGTCTTAATGCAATCTGAACATATCCCTCGTTGGTTCACATTCTGATCATGAGTGCTGAGCAAAGTAAGCGAGACTGAACAATGTTTTTCTGCTGAACAGGTTCACTAGAAATTTGTGGCATTCCCAAGTTCACATCCAGTTGTGTTATTCAACTGTTAAACACATTCAACACAAAATTCAAGGCATCCACTTAGATCTTATCCTTCCATACAAAATAAATCTAAACAACAGTTTGCAACAAAATTTAAAATATATAATGAATATAACAGTTAAAAACACAAAAATATGAATAAGAGGCAGCAGATGGGGAGGAGGTAACTCTTTCAACAAACTAAAACTAAGAAACCATAAGTAGTATTTCATCTTCTAAAGAAAAGTACCCCCTTAACACTGCACTTAAAAAGCCAACAGTGAACTATCAAGCAGGTTCGTATCGGCAGAAAGCTCACAGCATTGGTGCCACTATCAATCATTTTCAGAGTCCTCTCTTCCTGTACTTCAGAAGTGCACAGGTGGTTATATGGGACAGGGTATGATGCACTTCTGAAGTAAAGGGAGAAAGGACTCTGAAAATGATCCCAATGTTTGGGTGGGTTCATAAGGGAAAAGGTAGCCCTTAGGTCACCCAGGTTCCAGAACATTTAGTCTTTACTGGGGCTGAGAATAGATGGTACAAAAGTGGACTTATAAGTACAAAACAACAATCCCATCAACATGCTGACAGACAAATTCTGAATAAACTGCAAAATCTGAGCATTCCTAAAAGGCAGCACCATCTAAAGCATACTGGCTATCACTAAGCCACAGTAATTGTGACCGAAGCCCTGTGATTGTGATGAAATCAGAGGAGGACACTGGCATTCCAACTGAAGATGAAGATGACAGCTACCGCTATTATCCAGGAGCATCCAGGAGTAGCCCCAACATGCAAACCTGAATTTTAAGGGAAAGTACAACCCTATCCAACGCAGGCAATACACCACAGAAAAGATCCACATAGGGGCCACCCTCACACTGCTTATATCCCAACTATGATTTCCAGGAATGAAATTATTTCTGTCAACAGAATTATGACTTCCCACCTCCTCCATCCCTCCCATTGCAGCCAAAAGTGTCTCTCAAAATACTGCTGCAGAGATGGCGACTAGAGATGGGCACGATCCAAAAAAAAATACCGATTAAGCCGTTCGTGGATCTGGGCCACTGCCGAACCCAGGCCACCGATTCTAACCCATCAATTCCCATTTCCGATCCAGAATTGGGAAGGCCAAAGCGGGAGGGCGCCCCGCTGTTTCCAGCGATATAGGAATGGTGGTTGGTGGCAGCGGCCGCCAGGCCCGGCGGGCAGGGGGAGGCGGCGATGAGCCGCCTCCCTTCAGGGAGGGAGGGGACATTCACACACACACACACTTAGAGTAGAGGGGGGGAGTTTTTAACCCGGCAATGAGCCGCCTCCCCTCAGGGAGGGGACATTCCCAGGGCCGGATCTACGGTTGCCAGCGCCCAGGGCAATGGTAGTCAGGCTCTTGCGCGCATGTGTGTGCGCGCTCCTGGGTCGCCCCCCCTGCCCACACAGCAAGCCGGCTGTCCTGGTGCGCTGTGGAGCTGGCGGCAGCGCGAGTGGCTCGGCGACTGTCCGCGCCGTTCACCTGCCCCGCAAGACAAGGGGCGGCCGGCTTGCCCGCGCGCCCCTTGTCCTGGGGAAAGACGAACGGCACAGGCGGCCTCCCAGCCTCCCGCGCTGCCTTTTGCCTTTCCCCAGGACAAAGGGCGGCTGGCTTGCCCACACACCCCTTGTCCTGGGGAAAGATGAACGGCGCGGGTGGCCTCCCAGCCTCCCGCGCTGCCATTTGCCTTTCCTTTGTGCCCATGGCTTCAGAACACCCCCTTCCCCCTCCCTCCCCTGGGTTGCTGCTCCATGGTTGGAAGGAAGCCTGCTAATCAAGGAAAGCTGGGCTTCCATTTGTATTTCGAGGCGACAGAAGGAGGGCAAACACAGCTCATTCCTCTGGCTCCGTTGCCCCGGGAATAAATTACTGGCGCCAGAGTGTCTGCAATCTCAAACAGAAACCGATATATCCAATCAAGTCCCGAACAAGCAACCCCCCGACTGCTTGATCGGTTGCCATGGATGGAACCGATTAGCTGAGTCACGATGGCGCAAACGCCAAAATCGGGGGGGGGGGGGGTTGAAATCGTAATTCAGATCGTGCCCATGTCTAATGGCGACCTCAAGAATAGCTTGCCAAGAATAATTTTGCCAAAAGTATTTACTTAAAAAATGACGAAAAGGAATAGCCTGTCTTTCACATCTGATCACCTCAGGACTGGACCCACATGTGATGATGGACCTTTGTAGTGAATAGGTTCATGAACAGCCTTGTCTGGGACAATTTCTGTTTTTCTTTTTAAATCAATGTTTATTTGATGGGTTAACATACATTTCTATAATACATAATACAACTACATTTACCCTTTAAATTGGTATATATGCCCCCCATCCCTTCCCCCTCCCCCTTTTCCCTTTTGACTTCCAACAGCACTATAACCCCTTTATTTCTTATCGTTAACTCTATTCAAATATTTGTCCCTATTATTTATTTATTTATTTATTTATTTATTTATTTATTCAATTTATATACCGCCCATCCCCAGGGGCTCTGGGCGGTGAACAATTAAAATCGATAAAAACAAACTAAAATCAATATACAAATAATAAAACAAATTAACAAGGTGCAGTGGTGGGGAGAACCTTCCCCACCCCAAAGGTGGGAGGCCGACATGGCACCACCCCCTTCAATCACCAAACGCCTGGCGGAACAGCTCTGTCTTACAGGCCCGGCGGAATGATAATATGTCCCGCTGGGCCTGGGTTTCCATTGACAGAGCGTTCCACCAGGCTGGGGCCAGGACTGAAAAGGCCCTGGCCCTGGTTGAAGCGAGGCGGGCTTCCTTAGAGCCGGGGACCACAAGTAAATATTTATTCGCTGATCGGAGCGATCTCCGGGGAAGTTAAAGGTAAAGTTCATACTTATTCTCTATAACAATTTCTGAAAGGGATTACAGGAGCCAAATGGCAGAGACCATAGTTCATAGCAGATTTAGTGTGGTGCCCTGAAATGGTGCGCTGCTTTGCATGCAGAAGGTCCCATATTCAGTTCTGGGGATCTCCAGTCAAGGAATCCCAGGTTGCAAGACTAGTAGTAATCTGTGTCTGAAGCCTCAGGGAACTTCTTTGACTGGACAGCATAGGTAGAAATCAACCAAGGGTCTGACCAATAAGGAAGCATCATAACTTGATAATCCAGTTTTCATGCATAGGCAATTATGAGATCATTTAGGAAAGCAAATTTGCAAAAGCAACATGTTATGATTGAAATAGATCTCAGTTTCACTTGGTTTTTAAAATCCATTAATTCAGATAAATGCTACATATTTAAATAATATCCGTAAGCTTGGAACAGCAGGAAAGAAAAGCAGTTTTTTCTATACACAAGTAAACACAGCTAAGCACCACTGCACTTAAACTATTATTTTACACTCTTCTGTGGACTGGGAGAACAAAAAAGGCAATGTAAAAGGATCAGCACTTGGCTTTAATAATGGGGATTTCCTTTCAGATTTTTACTGTTTGTAATTCATTCAAGAAAACACCTGTTTGGTGCCAATCTTATGCTGTGCAGTTTTAGTTTAACACTCTTGTTCACTCACTCAGCACTCAGCCTGTCACTAATTTGTGCAATGTGCATTGTACATTAAGCACATGGACAATTTAAGAACACGGCATTTTTTTAAAAACAATTTCTGGGCTGAGAATGTATACTTGAAGTAAGGCAGCTTATGTGTTGCACATTTGCAGTTTATTAAAATCATTCTGGAATGAGCCTATTTTTGGTGTGTGCCTTTTAGAAAACAAAAGCAAATTTGGCCTCATTTCCTATGCTAATTGTTCACATGCAAGCACATAGATGTGTAACAAGGAAGTTCTTTTCAACTGAGTCTGAAAATGACAGATGCTAACTTAAGAAAGGAACAAATTCAAATCCCAGTTCTTACAGATATTCCTGCTCAAAAATAGCTTACACTTTGCATGAAGATCAGGGTGGGTTTTTTTGGGGGGGGGGTAACCTGGGAAATACATCTAGGTGGGAGCAGCAGTGTTTTACAATGGACTATGGTGATTCTGGAATTTTATGGGAGTCATATGAATCCAGTGGTAATGAGTGATTGCAGCCATGTTGCATGTACTACATGGTTAAAGAAAGACTATACTAGATATAATATCCTCTGTTTAGTGAAATAGCATACAGCCACAAGAGAGGCTCATTATCTGTTATGTGGTAACAAGTTTACCATCCCTACATTTCTCCAGATTTCTTATTGGAGGATGGAGCATCATTTTCCTGCCTCATGGTTGGAAACTACAGGCTTGCTACTTTCCTATGAAGCATCACATGTGGTTGAATACACTGCAAGTTACTGCTTGGTAATGGTTGGTTGGTTGTATTTACTCTCTCATGCATTGGATTGGAGTATGGGCAAAGGTGCCTCAGTCCTGGGTGGGTTGATTTGTATGAGGTGCAGATGATTGAGATAGGAGGTTTCTTATAGCAAGGCCAGTCTAAACCAGAGGAATCATTCAGAACACTCCCTTACCCCGAGCTATATTCCAGTCAACCCTGTGAAATTCAGAAATCCTGTATAGGTTTATTCTTTTAAAGCGAAGCCACAAGCAGTGCTGTTAAATTCAGGGTTTTTTTTTCTTTCTTCAAAACAGCAAACAATCTTCTGACAACTTCAAGACTCACCAGTGCATTGTGGCACAAACTTTTCTGAGCAAAGTCCGTATCATCAGATTCATACTACATTGACAGTGTGAAACGAATGTAGGCTGCTGCCACACCTCAGGTTTTCCCTGCATGAAGTACAGCATGTCCCTGCAATTTTTAGAGCTTCCACATAATGTGCTCTTTCTAAGCATGACTTATGAGGCTCCCTGGGCTTTAACTTTTGAGAGAAAACAAGTGAAGAAACAAAAAAAACCCTCCTCTGCTCTGGCTTGAAGGAGCAAGGGTGAGGTGGCTGCAGGCAGAATGTCCATGAGGTGCTAATCTGCAGCTGATCTGAGAGGGGTTGGAGCTAAGTTCACATTTCCCCCTCCCTAAAGCACTTGCACACTCTTTTCATTTTAGTTCATTGTAGCTGAGCTGCAGTGCCCCTTTAACTGTGGGGGAAAGAGGACATTGCTGGGCTGTGGGGGGCTCAATGCAATCATCAGTTTGCAGTGACTGGCATGGGTATGGAAGCAGAAACTTTTCCCGCCATCTCCATTCCAAAGCTTTTCCAGCCCCTTTCTACAGAAGCAGCCATGGCTACCCTTCTGCTGTTTTTGCAGTTTTGTTCAGCCTGTTATGTTGCCTGTTATGTTGTATCTTCCTTAGAGTTAATTTCAGATGGCCATGTTGGTCTGCAATCAAAGACTAAGATCTGCATCCAATAGCACCTTAAGGACCAACTAGGACCACAGTATGAAAGAGAGCTTTGACTCTCAAAAGTTCATACCTTGGAAATCTAGTTGGTCTTTCAGATGCTATTGGCCCCAGATCTTGATCTTCCTTAGAGATATGTGCCAAAAAATCACACCTCTGGATGATCAGTGCTTCAGCAGCACTAAAGAGCATTCAAGTGGAGAAAGTTAAGTGGTATGTTAAAGTGCATCTTTGTGGTGAAACAGTTTACAAGGTATTTGGTTTTGCATAAGTAAACCAGAAAACACTGCACCAATAGCAAGGGATCATGGGAGATAGTATGGATTGCCTTCACTCTGTATATAAATGTTGGCAGCAGACTGTGACAGAATTCTCTCTCCATCTCTCTTTAATTTGCTACATAATGCAAACAACTTGAACAGTCTGCTGTTTCCTGGATCTCAGTTTAGATCCTGAAAACCAAAACAGACGCAATGAAAAGTTTAAAAAAAAATCAAAGTAGGAGGAAGGGAAGGGAAGGGAAAAGACAGCCTCCCAATATGGACTCTCTATGTGCAGGTAATAACTGTGATAGCTGTTAATCTGCCCAGCTTGATAATAAAATGAGGTGCAGTATTGCTTAATCTTCAAATCATGATGATTGTTTCGGCTAATGATGTAGCAGCACAACTGTTACATTCTGCAATTACATTTTACACCATGGATTGCTTCAATTGTGCCTTCTAATTCTAGTACTTTAGGCTCCTGCTTATGTTTATCGACAGATACATCACTCGCTTTTCTGCAGATGTTTCCTGCCTTTATAACCAATATAAAAAAGGTTTGAGCTAAAAAGTGATTAGATGGTTGCTCGCAAGAAAAGTGCCAAATAGACCAGCTAATGAGAATGCAGGGGTATATCACTTTTGTTATAGCACTGAACCATGGTGTTTCGAAATAGGGCACAGTTCTGGCTCTAACCAGGGTCTGCAAGTTATAGATCCATGTAGAATTCATGCACAGCTTATTAATACTTCTGGGGTTGTGCATTCAGTCTGAAAATAAAACACATGTCCACGAAAAAATAAAGCTGCAATAAAATATATAAGCCAGGAGATCGCAACATGACTATCAGCATATAACAAGCTTATTAACTGTAGGGGAGATTTTATAATAAAGAGATAAATTACAAAGGTACAGGCCTACACAAGTAAAAATTCTGTCAGCAAACCAGTAAAGAAAAGATAATAATAATCCCCAATCTGTAATAAAAAAGTGAGCAACAGTGATAGACAATACACAAAATCACCAAGACCATGGATTTATGAGAGGTAATAAAAACTACCAAATACAATTTAATTCCAAAGGAGACACCTACAGCAATAAATTTACCAGAAAACTGTACTACAAATGAGACACAAGGTTTTTTAATCTTAGAGTTTCAGCAATATTACGTAAATCAAAAGTGGAACCATCTGGTCTGATCTTAATCCAAATGAAAAAAAAATCTAACAATAATTCAAAGTACCAGTCCATGTAGCCTTATGTGTAGTGGCAGGTTGCATACATGTTTTACTCACGTACCTGTCACCCTGACAGTGCCAGTCACCTGTGGGGATAACAACAGGGAAACAGGGAACTGCGTTCAGTTTCTCCATCCCCATAAACAGTCGACCCACACATCAGAGATTACTCTATTATTAATTTATTAAGGGATGAACACAGCAGCATCATTCAGCAAGGATTCCCATGCATAAAATCCACAGTCCTGTATGCAATTAAACAACAACTCTGAACACTTTTCTTCCCCCAAGCGATTCTTGTACAAAAAATTTATTCTGCTAAAGGAGTATACTTTCTGTTTGGGGTCAACAAGTGTTGTAATTTGAAATTTAATTCTCCCATTTAGCTATGGACATGAAAAAGATAGTATAGGAGATCTTTTTTCCACATCAATTGTGCATTATGGATATGTTGAACAAACGTATGGTAATATTCAGGTATCAGAACAAACTTTAGTAACCAGAAAACTCAATCTGGTATAAACACATTTGGAACCATTCGCACCATGAGTTCTATAAGTATAAATGCATTGAAATAGTCAGCTGATGTTGTCTATATAACAAATAAAAGTACTGATATGAAACAGTTCTTAGGACACATCCACACAGGGTCTCTCTGGAGTTATTTGGTACACACTTTCAACCTATACAAGGCAACATGAGAACCTTTGTACTATCTGCCTTGATTCCTCTCCATACCAATGGCCCACTTAATTGTAGTATGCATACAAAGAAAAGGATGACTTCTCCGCTGGGCATGATATTTTCTTTTAACTTCTCAGTTTGGTACAAAAACAGAAAACTGTGAGCACCAAAACATACTCAAATGGAACTAAAATAACCACAAAGGCTAACATGTTTATGGTGTCATAAGCTTTCACAAGGCCACTTTGTCAGACGTATCTGATATAAATATCTGTTATTTTGACTGTGAAGATTAATAAAATGACATTTCTGGAATTAATCTGAACAGTGACTATTTGACATTAGATGGTTCCACTGAAGTTTGTGTTGGAGGCATCCTTAATTTAAATGCAATACTAACATTGGCTGGAATGTTCATTTCATTAAAAACTGAGCTCTGTCCAGATTTTTCAAATTCACACAAGCATGCACAAACACACATAGTACAGAATGTCTCAAATCACGAGTTGCTTGTGTTGTAACACAGTCATTTAGAGACTTTTAATATAAGAATCAAACATGTAGAAGCTTAATCTTGAAAAATAAGAATGTTTAGAAATTATAATGAAAGATTAAGCGAAGGGTTGTAATGCAGATCAATTCTGGTCTAGAAAAACGGGGTGTGCTGCTGCCATCTGTTGGTCAATTTTAAATGGCCGTTGTTTAATGGGAATGTAGAATGAAATTTTTATACACAGCCAGAATATTGTGTGGTTCTGTAAACATCTATAGCTTAACTACATTCAAAAAGCTATTCATATTTCAAATTAGCCTACTTTCAAAACTAGCATTTCCTGCGGTAGACCAGGACCAAATAAGATATTGAAGAGCTAGATCAAAACACACATTTTGAGGCTTTAGGGTAAAGTCTTATGCTGTATACAGTCCTAGGTTTCAGTTTCCAAATAATAGTCGATTTAAAGACATGTGAAACACCCCTGAGAAATTTCACGTATCTTAGAGAGATATTTTTGGTTGTCCTTTGAAATTCCTCATACATTTTTGGTTGCAGAGGTAAAATTGGCATTCTGAGAGTAAGGAATACCAAGCACTGGAATGGTGAATATTTCTGACTAACAGAAAGTATGGTAGAAAAAGAGTTTTGAGAAAAGCACATGGTATTGTACCTAAATTCCCCTCCTTTGTCTCAGATTGAAGCTAGTTGTGAATATATCTCCACTTCCATACACACAGATACACAGACCATTAATATTTATGTTTCATAAACTTTGGAAGACACAATGAAAAAAACTTTTAAAAAAAGATGGTGACAACTATACATGGCATTTATGGTATAGATGTAACATGGGGGCATTCATTCATTCATTCATTCATTATACCACTTCTCTTCCATTAAGATCTCAAAGTGGTTCACAATTACAACAGTAAAAACCAATACAGAAATATAATATATTCAATAAAATCACAATAAAACAATAGCCTAATACAAATAATTGAAAATAATTAAACTTCACAGCAATTTGCTCTGCCTCACAGTGTGTTACATGCCGTCATGTCGCTTCCGACCTATGGCGACCCTATGAATGAAAGACCTCCAAAATGTTCTATCATTAACAGACGCTCAGATCTCGCAAACTGGAGGAGGTGGCTTCTTTTATTGAGTCAAGTCATCTCGTTTTAGGTCTTCCTCTTTTCCTCCTGCTTTCCACTTTTCCTAGCATTATTGACTTTTCCAGAGAATTATTGACTTTTCCAGGTAGCCTAAGTTTTGTCATTTTAGCTTATAAGGAGAATACAGGCTTGATTTGATCTAGTACCTGCTTATTTGTCTTTTTGGCTGTCCATGGTATCCGCAAAACTCTCCTCCAGCACCATATTTCAAATTAATCAATTTTCTTCCTGTCAGCTATCCTCACTATCTAACTTTCACAGTAGAATATTAGATACAAGACAGTGGAATATTAGATACCAAAAGCACACTGGAATAGTTCTGCCTTGCAGTGTTTCTGAAACATCAACATGTCCCACTGAGTTAGAGTGCCTTCTAACGGTGCATTCCAAAGGAAGGGCGCCAAAACCATAAAGATAGAAGAAAGTCATGCCATCCTGGGACCCAGAACCACCAACAAACCCTGTGAAGATGAATGAAGCAGATATGGGGAGTTCATAATGGGAGAGGTAGACCCAAAAGCATGAGGGTCCCAGACCATGAAGGGCTTTAAAGGTGAGAACCAACACCTTGAATTGAATCTGGAGGTTAACTGATAACCAGTGCAGCTGCTTCAAAATTGGTGTTATATGAACTGACTATGTGACTTGGTCAGCAACCTGGCAGCTGCATTCTGCACTACCTGAAGTCTCTGGAGCATCTTCAAGGGTGGCCCTATGTAGAACGAGTTGCAGTAGTCTAAATGAGAGATGACTGTCACATTGATCAATGTGGCAGGTTGGATTGAGATGGGGAGAGTTGATGGGTTTGGCAAAGAAGAAAAAATGCTCTTTTAGCCACCATGGAACCTGTTCGTTCATGGAAAGCTTAGAATCAAGCCAAACCCCCAAACTCTTTATGGAGTCTGCAGCAGAAAGCTGGGCTCCATCGAGTAATGGGAGTCACATACAGCCAAAGTCATTCCCACCCACAGGACCTCATTTTTCAAAGGATTTAACTTTAGCCAGCTACCACTCAGCCATTCCACAACAGCATTCAGGCACTGAGCCAAGGAAGACATACCTGCTTCTGGTTGCTTATCAAGTAGAAGATAGAATTGGGTGTCATCAGCATACTGATGGCACCCTTTTTTCTTCTTTTTTGAAGCAGCCACAAATTCAGTTCCCAATTTTGCAAATTTTAAATATTTTACATCCTGCTTTTTAATATGGGTTTCTTGCAAACAAACAATGTCACATTTTTGTTTTAATAGCCAATGAAAAATATTTTTCCTCTTGTTGGGCGAATTAAGTCCGTTTACATTCCACGATAAAATTTTACACTCCATATTTATGATCTTGCTGTTGGTAAGTCCTTTTCATTGTCCCTAATAAACTTTTCCATCTCCAATTCAGATCTGATGCGCTTTTTGACACCACCAAATTCAAAGGATAGTCCTTCGGGCATTTCCCATCTGTATCTTATTTTCATATCCTTCAGAATCTGGACTAAATTTTTGTATTTCTTCCGATCTAGCAGCACCGATCTGGGCAATTCCTTCATAATAATAACAGTCTTGCCGTCAACCTCTAATGGATCCTGAAATTGTTTACTCACAATCATTTCTCTTGTGTTTCTAGTCGTAAACTGCACAATTATATCTCTTGATAATTTCCTCTGGGTCGCAAATCTTGAGTTTATTCTGTAAACCACATCTAGGATAGCCGCAACTTCCCCCTCCTCCTTTCCCAGGTACTCAGCCAGCACTTCTGTAATCTGTTCTTGGGCAGTCTTTCCTTCAATTTCCAGCAAGCCACAAAACCTTAGCTGCTTCTCCATATGTTTACTTTCTGCAACTGCCATTCTTCCTCTCATCGCCCTCATCTCAGTTCGTTGCGTGTCTGCTAAAGTATCCACCGTGTTTTCTACTACATTAACTCTTTGCTGTGTGGCTTGCAAATCGTTTTGGATCTTTTCCATACCTTTCGTCACTTCCGCCAACTCTTTTCTAAGTGTCTCTTTAAACTCTTTCGCCATCTCTGGTATCATGTCTTTGAGCTCTTTAATTCCTTCTGAAACTTTTTTATCCAGACTTTCAATTGCTGCTTGCCACTCCTTTTTCAACATCGTGGGGCTAGCTTTGCCTCGCTCCCACGTGTCTGCCCTTTTCCTTAACTCCGTGGCGTTTAACTTTATATACTTTTGCTTTTAAAAGTCCCGAATTCGCTTTGTTTCCTTAAAAAAACCAATTACAGAGTCCAAAATGTCGGGCGTCTTTTCTCTATGGTTTCTCTATGGTTATTCCCCTTTACTTGTAATCCAAGATGGCCTACTTCCTCTTCCGCTGAAGCCACGACCCTTCCCCTTTCCAAAATGGCGTTGTTCTACTTCCTGTAATGTGGAGAAGGCCGCTTCTCTCCAGTTTCTCTATCGTTATGACGTGCTTCCTGTTCCTCATCCACACACAGCAGTTCTCACGATGTTAAAAACTTTCTCACAGTCCCCTATCTCTTTGTCACCGCAGGTATGTAAAACAATAATCAAATTTCTTTAATAACTCCGTTATACTTAGTCCTTCTTTAAAAAATTTTCTTGCCGGAATTTCCCCTCCTTATATTCAGTCTGTCGCAGTTTTTAAAATTAACTTTAATACTTCGTTTCTTAGAATAATCTGTCCCGTTTCAAGAGATAGTGATCTTTACCTTCTTAGTCGATTTCTCGGGTTGTAATCACTGTTCCAATCCTCAACTCACATCAGTTCTCTTTATCCCTCTTTGAAGCTTGGGCACGTAGGTCTTATGCCAACCAAATTGGCTCTGGAGCTACTGCAGAGATCTTGGCAAAACCTGTCTTCGGGTGGGACCTCAAGGGACGGGAGAGAGTCCGTTGCGCAGGACCCCCCCCCCCCCGCGCGAGATCAATGTGCCCTGAGGTTCTTGAGCATTCTAAGCCTGCTCTCCGCCTGAGAGCAGTTGGCTGCGGGCACTTTTTGCCCCGCCAGCCGTCAAAACAGCAGCCTGGACAGCTCCGCTTTTAGAGCTGCGTTAGACCTCCATGAATCCCAAACCGGAAGTTGATGGGTTTGGCAAAGAAGAAAAAATGCTCTTTTAGCCACCATGGAACCTGTTCGTTCATGGAAAGCTTAGAATCAAGCCAAACCCCCAAACTCTTTATGGAGTCTGCAGCAGAAAGCTGGGCTCCATCGAGTAATGGGAGTCACATACAGCCAAAGTCATTCCCACCCACAGGACCTCAATTTTCAAAGGATTTAACTTTAGCCAGCTACCACTCAGCCATTCCACAACAGCATTCAGGCACTGAGCCAAGGAAGACATACCTGCTTCTGGTTGCTTATCAAGTAGAAGATAGAGTTGGGTGTCATCAGCATACTGGTGGCACCCAACCCCAAATGTCCTTACTGCATCCACTAGAGGGCACATGTGTGTGTGTGTTATGTGCCATCAAGTTGCCTCTGACCTATGGCGATCCTATGAATGAGATACATCCAAAATGTCCTAACATTAACAGACTTGCTCAAATCCTGCAAACTGGAGGACAAAGCTTCTTTTATTGAGTCAAGCCTTCCACTTTTCCTAGCATTATTGATTTTTCCAGAGAATCTTGCCTTCTGCTGATGTGATCAAAGTACAACAACCTCGGTTTTGTCATTTTATCTTCTAAGGAGAATTCAGGCTTGATTTAATCTAGTAACCATTTATTTGTCTTTTTGGCTTTCCATAGTATCCGCAAAATTCTCCTCCAGCACCACATTTCAAATGAATCCATTTTCTTCCTTTTGGCTTTCTTCACATATATATATATTAAAAAGCATTGGGAATAGGATCGATCCCTGCCAGACCCACAGTGTGGTTTCTGTTGGGATGAATCTTCATCCCCAATGACCACCCTCATCGAGTGTCCTTGGAGGAAAGAGGCAAACCATTGTAAGACGGTACCTCATATCCTCAGTGAGGCTACTCTTAGTTGATACATTGATATATTGTGCCTCCCCCAATAGTTTTTAATTTCTTTCACATATTTAAAGACAAGACATTGAGTAGGATCCACAGTTCATTTTCCACTAATAAAAAGCACTTCTGCCAGCACAATGGAATTTCCTACTCCCCCACCCACCTACTGCAGCCCACTGAGCTCCCTGAAACACTATTCCTGTGGAGCCCAGGGATACCGAGGAACAGCACTAGATGTGAACTGGAGAGTGGGAAATTGTCCACAATTGCCCGTTTCTTCTGATAGAAAGTGACTGTTTCTTTATATATTAAGAGGTTGCATATCAGAATTAAAAGATATGCTTCCCTCCCTCTCCCCCCTTCCCCACCATTTCAGAAGTAGGTTAAAAGGGACACCAGAGATTTAGCATGACTAAAACAGATGGATGCTCCACATTTTGTTTGAAATATTTATTTTAACATTTATATATGATGTTAGGTTGTATAGGTGTTAAATCATAACTGAAGCTTACAGTGTTCTACAACACTAGTTGATTAAAGATAGCAAAACGTTCCTCAGAAAGACTGCAAGCAAGGTGCTTCCATTTTGTTCATCACCTGCCTCCATTTGTATTAGGACTGGCTTCTCTCCTCTCAGTCTTTGTACCCAGCCAGACAGCAGAGTGAGTAGGACCATGCCGAATCACATCACACTAACATAGGTTTTTCCAGAAAGAAGCTTCAACTTGTTCAGTGTTGGACCATCAGATCATTAATCAAGGCCCTCCCGTAATTTCTGAATGTGTCTTTAGCTGCAAACAGAATCTTTTGTATGAACATTTCCCAAAGGAACATTTTCTTGCCTTAAATGTATAATTCCAAAAAACCTAATTTAATATTGCCCACCAAACCTTCATTTCTCTAAACATGCTAAGTCATCCTCCAAATACAGGTTCTTCAGTCTGTGCAATAAAATTGTGTGTTCTAAAAGCATAAAATCACTGGCATACATATTTTCCAATTTTAATCTTTACAAAGAAAAAAGTTTTTTCCCCTTAAATTAGTCTTGTTGCGTTGCAAACAAATGTGATTGCTGAATTGCTAAACCTCTAGAGTAGAGATGGCTCGAAATGGGGAAAAATGAAACGAGCGTTTCGTGTTTCATCGCATTCCACAAATCATGAATCACAAACTTTCATGAAATTGTCCCGTTTCGCGAAATGACTCATTAATTTCATGTTTCATCAGAACTCAGGGCACTTCAATGGCCTCCTTCATACCCAGAGATGCCAAACTCACAGGGAGACTTTAGCAGGCTCTCCCTCTCTTCAGCATGGCTACAGAAGGCCCAACTGTCTAGCGGATTAACCCCCCTGCTCCTTGCTGTATAGGGCAAAATGGAAGCTCTCTAGTTGGCAGGGAGAGCTGCCTATCAAGGTTATGTAGGCTAAGATTGGAGTTTCCAATGGCAACAAGAGGTCTGCAGACATTCTGGGCCTATGTTGCCTAGGGAATCAATGGATCGACGCCAGCCTGTTTGGCAACACAAATCATTCATGAATTGAACAAATCGGCGCCAAGTCATGAATTTCATGAAAACCACAGCCCCACTAAACGCGTTTCTCAAAACACAAATTGACCCGATTCATCACAAAATTTTATTCGTATTTCGATTCATGCCCATGTCTACTCTAGAGTACAATCCAAATCCATCAATATCTATGAGAATGTGGCCATTAACACCAATAGAAAGTGGATTAGAGACCCAGATCAGCTGTTAGAATAAGAGAAAATGATGAATAAGACTTAAATTGCCCATTTTTATAATTTCCATGTTTCATGGATTACAGTAATATGTAACAAAATAACAAAAAAGAAAAAGATTTCAGAGAAAGGCTGCTGCGAAACTTCATACATACTCTTTTTTTAAAAAAAGTTTGCTTTGCAATTATTCTCCTTAATCTCTGTCACAGCATAGCTGAAAAAGTATTTTAAAGCTAATCTTTGACTAGATCACTTCAAAGATCTACTACAGAATGCTTCTTCAGCTATGCACTGAGAAATATTGCATATATTTTGCCCCCGACAAACGGCTCTGCTTGAAACACTTGGTATTTTATTGCTGAATAAGCCATTAAGAACATCTGCTTTTGTTCTTCTTTTGATACTCCATGCTGCTGCAGAAATAGTTCCTCTGGGTTTCTTTGAAAGGCTTATTCTCAAGATTCAGATTCAGAGGTTATTATTTTAAATTAAGAACTTCTGTCCGTGTAATCAAGGAATTTCAGAGCATTTTACCACTCACATTCTTCAAAGTAAGAAGAATTCAAATATTCCTCTATGTAACTATGATAGATGATAATCTATTCGTTTGTCTTGCTTTTGTGTTAGTTTCTTTATTGACTGTGGCCATTTCCGCACACGTTGAATAATGCACTTTCAATGCACTTTAGCAATCCTTTGGAAGTGGATTTTTTGTTCCACACATGGAAAAGCTGTTCCAAATGTTCACTAAAGAGTATTGAAAGTGGATTATCCAACGTGTGTGGAAGCAGCCTGTGTCAGGAACTGCCCTGGGACAGAGTTTACTCAGGGAGGAGGATCTCCTCCAACAATCCATGTCACACTTGAGGCTTAGAGCTTCTTAAGGCCCCAAGAGGGAAACCCCAAGCCCTCTATTGAATAGATTCTATCCTGGGATCCAGTGTATATGGAGAACCTGAACCTCCCCAACTGGATCTGCTCATCTCCAGTATGAATCTGTTTATCCCTATTCAGACCACAAGGAGGGGGCATTAAGTCCCATAAGACTCTTCAGCTGGATTCTGACCTTTGCTGGTTCGACGTTCTGCCTGACTAGCTCATGAAACAGCCTGAATAGTTACACAGCTACATCCTAGCCTACATCCTTGCTTCCTTCCCCAGTTTCTGATTGCTGTGAATGGCTCCTGCACTGATCCATTCACACTCACTTCCCAGCCCTTGGCTGATGACTCCCCTGCTTAAGTTACAGTGTTGGCCAGTTTGAAAATTAGATCCTATTGTTTGATCACTTTTCCTGTAATGGAAGAGAAGGGAATCAAGTGCTTCTCATCTTCTCACTAGGAATTGCCATGAATTTGATGATCACGTTTGACTGTTTCAATCACCCTTAAGTTAAACCACGTCTGCCTCAAATGGCTGACATAGAAACACAAGCTCCCTCCAATTCAGTATATATCAATATGTAATCAGTATAAAAAGTGCTCTGTGCTCAATATAAATATTGCATCAAAATATTACATCAAGGTATCAACAGTATAATCAATATGTTAAGGAAGTTAACAGTCAATAAAAATACAATTCATTCACAACATCTGAGGTGTGCCCAGTAATCAATTTAAGAACACAGTCAATGGAGCTCCTCCTAAAATAATCCAGCTGCCTGGAAACAATGGGAGAACAATGAGCTAGAGTGCAATAAGAAAAGACTATTGAAAGTCATACGGACTATGTTTCTATTTTGGTTATAGCTGCTCTCCCTTTAAGAAGCCTCTTGGTTGAGATGTCAAATGGCTGACAAACAGCTTTGCAGCCACAGAGTAGCTCTGGTGCAGTTTCATTCCCTTGCTTGGCAGGGGATCTTGCATTTGTGCAGTTAGTGAGATGATTCTGTTCAGGGTCATGGATGGTCTAGTTCGGTAATTAAATGATGAGAGTAGAACTTTTCCCCTAAGGCTGTGTGAAAATGTGCATGCACAAAATCACTGATACCACAAAATTAAACAAAACCAAATGGCAACACATTTTTTTTAAAAAATACACAGTTTATTTATAATCTTTCAGACTCCAGTTGTCAGGGCCTGGGGTCTGAGGGAAAAACACTCCCCAGCTGGCCTGGAGGCAACATGTTAGTAAGAGGTGGAGGGGGTAATCTGCTCCCTCTCTCCCTGGCCTTTGGCTACCCTGTTTTCAAGGGCATGAACCTCTTCCTCCCTAGACAAGCCTAATAAAAAGTTGGCTGGGAACCCTCAAAATCCTGCCAATGGCTGCAAGGCCTGAGCTGGAGCCTGCTACCTGACTAGGGTTCCTGGGTGCCCACCAGTGGCAGGCAATCTCGCAGCAGTTTGCCCCATTGCCTACTGATGACTAGCGATCGGCAGGAAGTTGCAAGCTGCCTGGTGATTGCCCACCACTAGCAGGCAACCCTGGCAAGCATGTGGCAGAACTTCCAGGAGGACATGACAACATCACTTCTGGAAGTGATGTCACCATGGCTGTGCCAAAAATCTCTGTGCCAGTGAGTACTGGGTCTCCCCTCCCAGGAGGGTATGGGGACCTGGCAAACCTATGCCCAATGGGCCCCCAGTCTGCCCTTCCCTTCTTCCCAAGTGCTTCTCCTTCCCCAGAAGTTTCAAAGATTCCTCCTAGCTTCTCTGCCCAAGGGTTGTTCTGGGCATGGAAACCTCCTGTCACTGGTAAGGTCATGCTGAGCCAGCTGGACATAATCATGGGCTGACTGATTGCTTACTGATTAGTTGTGTGATTGGTTGCCAACTGGTGTGCAATGGCAAAACAGCAGTAATAACAACTGTCCCTGTTGTGGCCCCCACTTGTGGAATGGCCTGCTTAAGAGGACAGAAAGGCTTCCACATTTATGCACAATAAAGTTGTTCAGGAGGACTTTTCTATAAAGGTACACCATAACAGAATGATTCTGTAAAACATTTACAAAGGGAAAGGTACTGTGGATTATACCACTGTGTATATGACATATTATCTGTTTGCTGCATATATTATCCTGTTGTCACTGCACCATTTTCTACTGATTTAATACCATTTTTGCATTGTATCTGTACTCCATATCATGTCTAAGATGCTATGATTGTTTGGATTTCTGTAACTCCAGTACATTGCTTATTAGGTGTCTCTTCATATTGATTGTATTGGTTTATATTGTGTAATCCTCTTTGAGACTCAATGAGAAAGGTGGACTATAAATATAGTAAATGAAATGTTGGAAGTAAGGGACTTTATGTTGTCTCTTAGCCTCAGAATCCAGAGCGGGGTTATAGAAAGCCAGAGTGACAGATCGATCAGGACTTGTGCATCCTTCCTTTCTACTGCTCTGCTGCTATCCCTTTGATTTATAGAGCACTACTCTGAGGGATTTCCTTCCTTTCAGCTAACACCTTCTCCCTCTCTCTCCTTTATCTTCCACCATGACAGCAGGACATGTTTCTGCATCTCTCTCCATCCAAGTGTAGTTAGCTAGATTAGAATTCTTTCTCTATCCTATCCAGTATGTAGATCCTTTAAATAAAGAATACTTCTGTATTAAAGATAAAAGCAGCCTCTGTGTGAATCTTTATTACTCAGCAGCCAACATGCATATTCCGCTGTGCCATCTGCACCTCTGTCAAATACAAAATAAGTTTAAAAAAAAACAGATCTGTAGAGGATGGGGAAAATAGGGCTTTCTGCAGGCTATGTGAGAATGCACATATAAGAAGCGCTGTCCATTGTGTTGTACAGTACCATATGGATATGGAAAAGCAATCTGATGAACAAGCTTGAACTATTCAATGGAAAATCATCTCCTTGTTCATGACTGGCAAACAGACCACTGGGGATGTTCAAGCATCCCTCCTTCTCACACAGGTCAACCTCTAAGTCAAGCATTCACTCGAACATGCAAAGTGAGGTGAATACATGGGCCCAAATCCCAACCCTCACAATTTATGCTCATCTGAACACACTTCTGAAAAATGGTGGGTCCACATACAAAAGAATATGCAAACAGAAGCCTTGTATACACTGAGGATAGAAGAAGTGCTAGTAGGCATGACTCTTATCCCCTCTCCAAATATTCAAATGAATACTGGATTGGGATTCTGTTTTCTCTGTGTAAACAAATTAGAGGTTAAAACAAGTTCAGAGGCTGTGATCAGAGGATGCCATATCACACAAACTGGCCTTCCTGGCATTTAGGCAGAAATACCACCCCCATGTGTTTCATTCATTCAAGCAATGCAGTCTGCCCCTCTAGAATGGTGCTCTTTCAGCTTCTGTTTGCAGTTACAAATTCCCAGTTTTTTCAACTTAGGCACTGAAAGTCATACCACAAAAGAGGGCTATTGCTTTCAAGGACTGCTTTCAGATTTCCTGGGGGCATTTGGCTGGCAACTGTTAGAAACAGGATTACAAGCTGGGATAGACAGTCATATTCAGCAGGGCTACTTTCCCATACTTGTGTCAGTTATGAGTTAAATGAGCTTTCACTCCCAACTGATTTGTAGCCAACTGGAAGTATAGTTATTTTCAGAGTGTCAGATTTAAAAAGTGGTAAGCAGGTTAAGCCATCACTTAAGCGAGGCTTAATTTCTCTAAACTGACAGCCATAATTCAGTAGCAGAAATTACGAGGCATGTGGGGATTTTTAATTAGCTTTTGAAACCTGTTTTCAAGGATTTTCTATATATTAAAATAGCATTAATTTACATGCTTCTTAAGCTGCTGCTGATGCCATAGTCTACTTTGAGCTTTAGAACGTTCTGCACGAAGTTCTTCATCAGCATCTGGCCTTCAAAAATGAATGAGATTTGTGCTGCAGGATCAGAGCCAAGTGTTTAGAGTTATGTTGGATATAAATTCCAGAATGGTAACTATATTCATTTATAGCACCAAACAGCAGAATGTACCTGAAAGGCTGACTTACTATGTTACAAGCCATTGTGATTAGAGCCTATAAAGAAGACCCCAAAAGTGAGTTTAGATGCAATGGAATCCAAAGTCTAAAGGTGTCAGTTTTACACAAACCATACTTTGTGTACAGCTGATACTTCGGATGTGAAAAATTATTATAGTTCATAATCTAAAACATTTGCTAGAGTACCAACGCATGAATACAGTGCAATTGCTATAATACCAGATGGTAGACAATTACTTTTTGTCACCAGAGAACCAATCATCATAATTTTTCACACTCGGAAAAGCACTGTGAAGTTTGGTAATGAATTCCAGTTCTGCATCCTGCACTTTTATCGGTCCTTTAACTTGGTTTGTTTAGCCAAAGCTATTCTGCAAAATCTCACATCATACCATATCTATCTATTTTACTATCAGGCATTCCTTGAACTTTCATTATCGTTTCTTTCACATGGCAATAACAATGTAGTAGGATATAACATTGTGAGTATAACAGTTTAAAACCTTCCTCAACCTAGCAGCTCTACTATTAAACTATGGTATAACCCTACTGAGTGAAATAATGCTACATACTGCATATATCTGGGATTAATCAAGCAAAACAAAGAATCAAGTAAGACATCTTACACAAATATCTATCTATGCCCAAAAGTCCACATGCTAATAGTCATGCAGCTGGCTTGAAACAAAAATTATACCAAATTATACCAAAGGCAGCATAAGGGTTAAGAAAAATATTGAAAGATGCTGTTTTAGAGCAATCACTGGCATGTC
Source organism: Eublepharis macularius (assembly GCF_028583425.1). Lineage (NCBI taxonomy): Eukaryota > Metazoa > Chordata > Lepidosauria > Squamata > Eublepharidae > Eublepharis > Eublepharis macularius. The sequence goes on from NC_072792.1 coordinate 126,340,238, forward strand.
AATGCTTCAGGCTATGACAATCTGTTAGTTCTTCCCTAAATCTATTTCATACATTGGTAATGCAAATTTTACAACATTCAGAAGATGGTGTTATTTTTATAATTATCGATCCCAGAAAGAGAAAAGCATAGAGTTCTATCTCTCCGGTGGTGCAAATTTATTCCATAGAACTAATGGAGCCCCTACTCACCTAGCATAGTCTCTGGTTTGGCTTGGAACCAAACTGGATATTTAGTTCTTTATCATAAACTAGTCATATTGGCCTTGATGGTCCACACGGTAGACATTAAAGGAATTGCTATGTAATTCAGTACAATACCACCACTACTAAACTGGTCTTCAACTTTCAAGACCATTTTGTACTGATCTAAGATGCAAAATCTGAAACAAGTTTGTATACAGTTCTTTATTTAACATGTTACATTCAACCTGTCAACCAACAAGGTTCCACAATGGATACCAAATTACAAACGAACAGATACTATGTCCATATTAAACCATTTAAAAAGTAAAACCATCTGTTATGGCAAATAGGCATTTTTTCACTAACTACAGGGGAAATTATACACATCTCATGCCCAAGATTAAAGCTGTGTTGTATAGTGGCTAGAGTGTCAGACTAGGGCTGGGGAGATCCAAGTTTGAATCACCTCATCTTCCATGGATATCTTTAATAATAACCATGTGGTTACATACTGCTCTTCTGGACAGATTAGTGCCCACTCACAGCGGTGAACAAACTCAGTGTTGTTATTATCTCACAAGACATCTGGGCAGTTGGGGCTTACCCAAGGCCACCTGCTGAGCTCATGGTATTAGTAGGAGTCAAATCAGCAGAGAGCTTGCTCAGAGCCCTGCCACTTAACCACTATGCTACCAGAGCTCTCTTTATCCTCCATTCTATCTTCTTTCAGCTTTATCTATCTAGTGGATAGGGGTGTACACAGGAAAACAGATTTGGGAGGGGTGGAATTTGAGAAAATTTGAATCCCGAAGAAGTTTCCCGCTTAGATTTTGGGTTTCCGAAGCTGCTTCAGTATTATTCAGTAAGCTGTGGCCATTGATTCCAATGGGAAATGACATTCCTGTCTATCTGGGGGCCTGGAGGGGCATATTTTTACCAAATAATACCAAATTTGCTGGGAACCTACTCGTAACTGTCCTCTCATAACCACACAACATTAATGAAGATTGGATTTCAAGAAGGTGCCCCATCCTCATCCAATCTCCATTATTCCCTAAGGAGAAAATTTGAAGCTATCCAAGGGGATGGAGGTGGCATTTTACACAATAAATCTACAAAATTTTCAGGGGACATATCCCTGACTGTCCTCTCAAGACTCCCCATGTCTTATGAAGATTGGATTTTGGAGGGACATTTTATAGCCCTCCCAAAGAAGGCGCCTTGATCCACCTCCAATCTCCATTATTCCCTATGGGAAAAACTAGGAGAGCTAACCAAGGGAGCCATCTAGGGGATCTAAACATGGGTCTGGGGTGGCATTTTGCAAGCAAAATCCACCAAATTTGCAGGGGACATAGTTGTCAGTCTATGGAGGACAGGATACGCTGAAGCTGACTCCCAACCCATGCAGCAAGAAATCCAGGCTCTTGAGTAAATGGGTTTTATTGAGATATCTTGGCTTCGCCATACATATGTCCATAGGATACACAGAAGCAATTAAAGGTATCTGGATGTACACAGGTTCCTTGTTAAGAATGACACATTGAGTACATGATACATAATAACTACCCCCCTGCATGTCCCCCACCCCTTTAGCCCATCCAGCAGAACCGTAATCAGTAGCAGGATGGGAGTATTCAGATGGAGCTACCCCAAGGCCGCTGCGGCGAGCCACCTGAGATAAGGTCTCCGCCGTACTGGAATCTGGAAAGCAACAGGGGAACAGGTGCATGAGGCTATTGCAACATTCTATCTACAATGAGTAACAGTATGGAGGGACTGTGGGCAACAGACCTGACAATAGTCCTAACTGTCCTCTAAACAACCCCCAAGTTTCAGGGAAATTGGACCTTGTGGGAGGGCATGATCCATGTTTCTGCAGTGGGATTCATTTTCCCCCCACAATTGAAACTATTGGAGAGTGGCTGGTCAGCCTGCTCAGGGGGCGGGGTCTGTTTTTGGGGGGGGGGGCTTTGCATTTTGCAAAAGAAATCTACAAAATTTTCAGTGGACATACCTTGTCCTCTAAAGACCACCCCCCCAAGATTAATGAAGACGAGGGGCTTCATTTTGGTTCTGTTGGGCTGTCTGGTGTGGAAATTGTAATTGGTATCTGTGGCTATGGCAGCCATGATCTATGTGTTTCTGCATTTGGAGTCAGTTTTTTTACCACAATAGAAAGAATGGGGCGGATGGGGGCATCTTCTTTGGGGGGCATGAAATGGCTCCCCAAGGTCCAAAATCTACCATATCTGCAGGGGATCTACTCCATACATTCCCAGGAGGACACTACGATCAGGGGACAAACAGCTGTTGGTGGTCCCTGGCCCCAAGGAGGCCTGCCTAGCCTTGACTAGCGCCAGGGACTTTTTGGTCCTGGCTCCCACCTGGTGGAATGCTCTGTCTGCTGAGATCAGGGCCTGGCAGGACCTACTATCCTTCCGCCAGGCCTGCAAGACACAGTTGTTCCGCCAGGCATATGGCTGAGGCTAGGCCTCCACCAGCCTGAAAAAAGGAGTGTATAAAATCTTAACCCTCCCTGTGAAGGCTATCCACCATCCTGTTTTAAATGTGTATTAATAGAAATACACTGCTGTTTTAATGATGTTTTAATGTAGATGAATTTTTATTGTATTTTAATATGTTGTTATCTGCCCTGAGCCCACTCGTGGGGAGGGTGGAATAGAAATCTTAAATAAATAAAATAAATGTCTTCTAAAGACACCTCTGCCCAAGTTTCAGGGTGATTGGACCCTGGAGAAGCCATGATCCATCTGTTTCAGTTTTTCTCCACAATAAAACATATGAGGTGGCTGGGGGCACCTTCTTTGGCAGGCTATATATACCCCCCCCCCGAGATTCCAATCTTCATAAAACTTGTAGGGTCTTTAGAGGACAGTCAATGGTATGTCCACTGAAAAATTTGTAGATTTATTTTGCAAAATGCCACCCCCATCCCCCTAGATAGCCCTCATAGTTTTCCCCTTAGGAAATAATGGAGATTGGAGGTGGTTGGGGGTACCTTCTTTGGGAAGGCCATAAAATGCCCCACAAAGTCCAATCTTCATTAAACTTCATTAAAACATTAAACCAAAAATTTGATAAAGTGAGGTCCAAAATGGCCCCTGGAAAGCCCCAAATCATGTTTCTCATTGGAAACAGACACGAAGCAGTGATTCTTGCTGCTAGAGCTCCGAAGAGCTTCAGTAAACTGGTTTGGTATTACTGAAGTGCTTCAGTAATACTGAGCAAGCTTCGATAATACTGAATCTTACAGAAGTAGGTAAAATTTGGTATTAAAACCTGAATCCTGAACCTGAATTACGCATTGCTACTAATAGAATTATTGCAACAATAGAATTGTGAAAAGAGATATGTGTACTACCCGCAGAGGTTAGTGGAGAAGGGGTAAATTAAGCTACAATAGATTAATAGATGAATTTGAGTCTAATGTACTGTGACATTAATTTGACTGGTGCTAAGGTGTGCATTAAAACTTACTATTTCCACAAAAGTAATAAGAACTCAGTAATAAGTAAGCTCATACTGAAGAAGAACAAAATAACAGATACTATCCATATGCTTATAAAATATATTGAAAGAAGTGAAAAATCAGGAGCTTTGGGGTGTTGGAGCCCTTGAAAAAATGCATCTATTACTAGATTCAGGTCCAGTAGCACGTTAGAGACCAACTAAATTTTCAGAATGTGAGCTTTCAAGAGTCAAAGCTCCTTTCGTCAGACTACATCACTTCCAGCAAAACCCAGAAGTGACATCACAACCACATCTGTAATGCTCTAGGAATTCCCCAAATCTCTACGGTCTTTACCTAGCGAGATGAACGGTGACATTACCTAGAGAATTCCTATAGCATTCCTGGGTTCCTGTGGCATCACTTCCAGGTTTTTGCTGCACATATGACATACTCATTTCTTTCCAAGAGAATTCTTACATTTATGAAATTACTGAACTGTAGAAGGGATAGACTCAGTAAAATGATAACTAACAATGCAATGTCCCTTCTGGTCATATATCTTATCAAAGCTAATCAAAAAAGCACTGTTCATTTGGGAAGGAAATGAAATTATTTCTCTGTGCATAACAAGATGAAATCTGACAGGGTGTCCTATTGAAGGACTAGCTCTCCTTAATGCCCTTAGTCTTCCCTCATTATGCTATTATGTCCCATGATAGCAACATTAATTTGACACAGCTGAATAATGCTACCTATGTTTCTTGTACAACACACTCAGTGCCTGAGGCGGGGTTTCCTACTTTGGGTATTGGGGCCAGAAAGACTATCCATAAATCCAGTGCTGTACAAGGAGCAATTAAGCTACAGGTTGTCTAGCTGTGAGCAGTTTAGCAGATGTGCCTAATAAATTATTCGATAGTATTTATTTTCTATCTGTTTGGGTTTAGATGCTAGCGTGCATCAAGCCAATCACCTCTGGTTCTCCCCCCCCCCCCCGCCCATGTATCTAATGTACTTCCTTGTAATACCCTCTGTAATTTCAAGACATTGCAACCTTCACAATAACTCTGTGAAGAACGATATCCTTGCTTTTTAAGATTTAGAGAAAAAGGAAGGTTGTCACACATCATTTCAATAGGGCAAGGAAAATTGGGGGGGAGTGTTTCTATTCCCAGCTTTATTCTCTCAACCCACTCTGCCTGCTTTATGATTGAAAAACTGCACAAGTAATTTTTTTCTCTCTATATAGTTCACCTTCTGTGTCAAACTGGAATACTACAAATACTACAAGTGATTCAGAACAAATTTCAATTTATTTTCTGAACATTCTCATACTTGCAAGCCAGTATGGTATGGTAGTCTGGGTGCTAGTCTTGGCCTGGGGAGACCAAGGGTCAAATCCCCACTCACCCATGACACTCACGAGATGACCTTGGACCAGTCACTGTTACTCAGTTCAACTTACCTCACAAGTTTGTTATGAACATAAAACAGAGGAGGGTGAACAGGATATGCCACCTTGAGCTCCTTGGAGGAAGAAGGAGATAAAAATATAATACAGAGAAACTGTGCAATAGTAGGCGGATCACATAAACAGTATAATTTCCTTATTATGTTAAAATGTGTCCCTTTGTTCTATACATTCTAGAGTGTATATAATTTGCACACAGTAAAATAAACATTTAAAATATATGTTCCCTCAGTGTATAGAGTTTCAACACATAGATGTAGCCTAGCGATATAATCATCTCTCAATAGACTTATTGGATGTGTGTGTACCAACAAAACCATGGGTTTCAGTAGCAGTAGATGGAGTGATGGTATGAGTCTTAAGGGGGGAACGCCTGAGCGGGTCAGCTCATTCCTATATTATTCAATGGGACTTACACCCAGGAAAGTGCTGAGGATTGCAGCCAATGTCTTTACTTTACAGGCTAAGAGAAGAGAGAATAACCTAACCCCTCCCGAAAACTTTTATCAACCCCCCCCCAAGGTAACTAGGACCATTTGTTTCAATTACAGCACAGACTATAGAGAGTGGCCTCCTTAAGGGCATAACCTAGCAGGGCTACTCAGCCTCACTGGATCCTGAACTAGCCTGAACACCCAGCTTTGGGCACACCCTCACCTCTCTACCTCTATCACTCTTCTGGCTCTGAGTGTCTTCTTTCTGGGGTGGCCCCCACAGCAGCCAGCTTCACCCTATCCTTGCAGTTGTGGGGCATACTCTGCTCACTGGCCCACCTGTTTCTGCAGTCCTGCCTTTTTACGTTCTCAGTACGGGTTGCTTCTTGCTTGATGCCCCCAGGCCTTCTCCATCTGTGCTTGGGCATCAGGTTCCACATCCTGAAGGAGAAGGCTGTCATCTTGTATTTTGGGAAATACTTTCCAAATAGAAATGAAACAAATATTCAGTGAGCTGGAAATGCTAGGAAATTCAGAATTCCTTTTTAAAAAATGTCAAAATGTCTACAAGATGTAATTGCATGAACGTATTCCAGCAGGACATATGAAAAGAACAAGAGTCCAGCAGCACCTATAGGACTAACAAGATTTGTGTTAGGGTATAAGCTCTCTAGTCACAATTCACTTCTTCGTGACTCACGAAAGCTCATACCCTATCACAAATTTTGTTAGTCTTATAGTTAATGCTGGACTCTTGCTTTTTTCTGCTGCTACAGACAGACTAACATGGCTACCCATCTTAATCTATCAGCAGGACATAGTACCTATAAAGAACCACAACATAAATTCAAAGTGGATTTTGGACAGAGAAAGTGGAAGAAAACTTTTACTTCCTTCTACCAGAGGACCCTCCCATGCTGTTCTCGACTCAAAGAGTCACCACTGTTTACAGAAGCAGCATTTTACACAGCTCAGTGGGCTGCAGAAGAGGGGGGGGGTGAATGTTCCATTCTGTGGGCAAATGTGCTTCCTATCAGAGGAAAAAGAGGGGTTTTCTATCTACCTAGGGGTCAGGTTCAGAATTTGATATGTTGTTTTTCTCCTGGGCTCAACCTATACCTTTCCTGAACAGGTCAGGTAAGATCCAGTGTGTAGAAGCGACTGGTGAAGACAGATATAACCAAATCCCCTACCTGGGATCAATGCATCCATAACTTTAGAGAAGGTAAATGGATAAATTTCTAAGGTGGAAGGACTGTTAAGCCAGGCTCCTCTACAGGTATGCTTCTATGGAATGTATAAGAAACACTCCTTGGATGCTTCCTGGAGATGTTATGCTCTACATAGGGGACTAAGTAATGGTCCCTTAAGAGAATTGCTGTAGCAAAGTGATTAAGTGGTTGTGAATCAGCACTCTGATGGTTCAAATCAGCAGGTGGCCTTGGATGGCCCAGCTCCCCAGCTGTATTATGGGGATAATAACAACGCTGACATTTTCATCACTCTGAGTGGGACACTAATCTGTCCATATAAGCACACTGCTGTTGTTATTATCCTCTGCCCCAACAGCACTGTACATGTGTTGCAAAGCCCTGGTATCCACTGGAAAGATAAACAGAAGTGAAAGAAAACCCCTCCTCCGCTTGAAGCCAGCTGGGTGACCTTGGGTCAGTCACAGCTTAGAGCTCTCTCAGCTCCACCTACCTCACAGGGTAATAACATACTTTGTAAACTGCTCTGAGTGGGCATTAAGTTGTCCTGGTGGTATATAAATTGAATGTTGTTGTTCCTTGCCACTCATAATCATCATGCTTGCAAAAGTTTTAATTTCAGTTGGTTGTAAGATAAGCAAATAATTACATGCATGCGTGCTTTTTTGTTATTAAAAGTTTATTAAAACTGTATAGTTAAAGTACATCATAGTGTATCAAAGGAGATATTTAACATGGAATAAATGGGCACAATCAAGAGTGAACATTGTGAAGTCGCATTGATTTTAACAGGCAAAATGAAAAAGATTATGGTGGATCCTGCCCCACCATTGGATGTTAAACAGAGTAACAGATGAATTCTAGACACATGATGTCCTTTTACTTAGGCTATGATTTATTTACAAATAAGAGTTAATAATTAGCAGACTTAATAGTTTCCAGCTGTTGTACTATTTCCAGATGGATGTGCAGTCTTGTATTTCAATGGTTTTCACACAATACACAAGCCCTTATGAGAATTCAGGCATGTTCAGTACCACCTTTGCTACCAGTTATATTGTGTGTATCTGTTTGTGCGCACTGAATGCTTGTGCAGGGCAGCATAGTAACAGTGCATAGCACAGCCAGCAATCCTCAAACTAGAGTGTGAATCCTGTTGAAAAGGGGAGAGTTTTCTCTATTCTACTGCTGTTGTTCTGGCCAGGGGAGAACTGCTGAGCAAAGAAGATTCTTGGGGCTATGCGGTTCTCTGTCTGCCTCCACAATGCCTTTAACAGCTGCAGCCAAACACGGGGGGCGTTGCTTCCCCTTGGATTCATCTATATTCTTCCCTTCTGGCAGTACTGCTCAGACAATGCAGTACGAAAAGCTGAGTTTTTGTGCAAGAGAGCAGGAAATGGTAAGCCCCGTACCCATTTAAACTATGTCAGGTGTGAAGGACAGCAGATAAGCTTGGAGACACTGCTGCTTGAGGTAAGAAGGGGAAATCATTGCGGGACGTGGAAGCTGTATTTTTACTGTCTACCTAAAATTCATAAAGGTGTTCTCCCACCCCCAGGGAGATCAATAGTCTCAGGGACCAATTCAGTATTGGAACCCCTGGCAGCCTACTTAAGATTACATTTTGCAACCCTTTGTTAGGAACATGAAAACATATATAAAGGATACCACAGCATTTATTAACTTTGTGGAAGATTTAAACATCCCTCAAAATCCCTATCTGATGACGTTGGATGTGCAGTCACTATATACCTCCATCCCGCATGGGGAGGCGAGGAGGGTTATTGAGAATGTGTTGCAGACTAGGCACTCTGATGCCCCCCCCCTTTCTTGTTGAATCTTTTGGATATTATACTAGAAAGAAACTATTTCCATTTTGATCAGCAGTTTTATTACCAAGTTAAAGGGGTAGCTATGGGCTGCCCCGCTGCCCCGAGTGTTGCCAATCTTTTTATGGTGGATTTAGAAGATAGCTACATATTGAACAGTAACAATAATCCCGTCTATGATCAAATTATTGTTATGAAAAGATTTATTGACGACATTTTCCTCATTATTAAAGAGCCAGTGGGTGCTGACGATCTCGTCAGATAGCTAAATGATATTGACCAAAATATTCAGTTCACGTCCCAGGGTAATTATAATTGCATACTGTTCTTGGATGTGGTTGTATACAAACACTCTGAGAATAGATTAGGAGTTAGACCTTATCGGAAGCCAACTGACCGATATGCATATTTAAATTTTGCTTCCTATCATAGGAAAGATCTAAGGAATAATATCCCCTACTGTCAGTTTTTACGTCTTAAACATAACTCAACGGACATTTCGGATTTTGACAGGGAGTCTCTCAGGCTGAGTGGAGCCTTTAACACCAGAGGATATCCTGGAAGAGTTATTCAGGGGGCACTCAGGAAAGCACAAGCTGCCCCTAGAACATCACTTTTGAAATCTAAAAGGAACAAGGGAGAACTGAACATGGGAATTGCATGGGCTTTAGACTTCTCCTCATACTCTAGTGATATTGTGAGGATAATTAAAGCCAATTGGCATATTTTGAGGGATGTACCAGGGTGTGATACATCCTTAAAAATCGGATACAGGCGTACCAGGAGTCTTAGGGACTACCTGGTCCACTCTGATTATAAAAAACTTATAGTACGTGAGCATTTACCAATAGGACACTTCGCCTGCGGGCACTGTAATATCTGTGATTTGAGTGCCCCATTGGGATTTTTTAAACATCCCCATACAGGTAGATCGTTATACTCCAGGACTTATTCCACCTGTTCATCTGCAACTGTGGTATACATAATTCAGTGTTCTTGCCCCTTGTGTTACATTGGCAGTACAACACGTCCTATTAGAACTAGGATTCAAGAACACTTGTCAAAAATCCGTACCAAGTATTTGGCTGCACCCCTGGTTGAACATTTTTTGAATCATCATAAAAATGAACGTGAACTAAAAGTTTTCTGTTTTGGAAGTGTTAAAATCAAACAATAGCAATAGCACCAATCAGCTATTGAGAGCGGAAGCTCAATGGATATACCGAATGGATTGTCTAGCACCTAAGGGCTTAAACAATGAAATTAATTTCGCGGTATTCTTGTGAGATTGTCTGTGAGACTGTAAGTTGTATCAGGATCTCTGCTTGATCCTATAATTGTCCCAATTAGGAGTATAAAAAGTGAGTAAGAGGTGGAGGTCGGTACCTGTATTACTTAAACACTGGATTGAAGCTCAAATGTGACGTGTTGAGGGGAGAAACAGTCCTCATTGCTTGTGAGTATAACTAACCAAACAAAATACTGTATTTAAGAAAAATCTTACTTGTAAAATACAACAGTGGCTTTTATGTATTGTTACAGTGGAAATGCTGACTATGTGGCTAATATTGGCTATGAAGAAGCGTTGACGAAACGAGCAGAGTTAATTGCCGGCGGGCTCGTTGCCAACTTTGGGGGAGATCTCCGGATCAATTTTGGGGAGATTTCCAGCCACTTGGGATTGTTCAGCTCGGAAACGGGACCGACCACGGAGAATTTTGCAGCCACTAGGAGCAACACGGCTCCGAAATAACCTTTCGTAGTGCTCATTTCGCTAAAAGGACAAGAGCAATATTGGTTGAGCACCAATGGACTATGAATGTACAAACAGAGACTCTATTCTGAGTATGAAGGATTGTGCACATATATTTGTAGTGTATTGAGTAAAATTGCACTTGCTGTTGATTTGTGATATTAGAGTTACACCCAGTAGTGTCATTATTCAGGTTCCTTTGGGGTGTGCCCTGGTTGATGCTTGCCGTGATTTTGGAACCTCTCCTGTGAGTTTTGTGACTGTCAGTTTTAAGATAGCAATGTTACAGCTGAGAGAGAGTGCAGGTGGCAGCAACAGTGTCTTTCAATACCATGCAAATCCTGTGCTGCAGTATTCAGCCAGTCTTTAAAGACCAATACTGCTGTTCTCTCTTCCCTCAGTACAAATATCAAGGCACTGGATAACAAACACCGGTGCTAGACCAAGTCCTGTGCAAGTATCACTAAGGATGAAATACATTTTTTATCATCTGGGAAGGCCTGAAGAAGGACAATATAGGAAAATCTTGTCTTTGAAGGGAATAAATGGCATTCCACTAACATAAGAGCAACATGAGAATGAACATGAGAGTCAATCATAATAGATCTAGCAATGACTGTTTCAAACCCACCACTGGTTTCAGAATTTAGCTAACTTGGCAAATTATAATGGCACTGATTAGGCAATTATCAACAAGATAACTATTACATTAAATATCCTACTCAGCAGCAACGTGAATGAAATATTCTGTTCCACTGTTCTAACACCATCCTAAGACTCATTATGACCAATCAATAGTAATTAGGTCTCAAAGTAGTTTGCATAGCATCTTCTAATAGAGAATCTGAATTATCTGTCATTATGGAGTACTCCCCAGACTGGTAGGTTTAATGCATTCCCAAACTTGTTTCACAGCCTTCTTACATATAAAGTTAAACATAGTTTCTTGTGTAAAGAGTGCTGTAAAGGAGTAAGCAAATTCCAAATTAAAGATTAAGTATTATGAGGGAGACTGTCTTCTAACCATCCCTATCTCCCATGCTATCTCCATGTTGGTGGTAAAAGCTGCTTTCCTCTTTTTTATTTCCATTTTGGTACTAAAAGATGCTTGCTTCTAGATTTTGCACTAGGGTGAATAAGTGAGTATGTGTTCTGGCCAGCACAGAGCAAGAAACAAAAAAACAGTGGTACAGTGGAAAAAGTAGTTTTATTCTGATATACTACCCCTATGTGCTTTGCGGATGCTTCTTGGGGGGAGGGAGGTTCCTATTAAAATATCAATAAAACATATGCCATTAAAAACAGAATAAAAAAACAGTAAAAACAGTAGATACTGAGCATGTGCAGAGTTAAAAAATATATCCAGAATCACAGAGTCACAGAACATTGCACATTACTGTGCAATACTGTTAACATAATAGAACCTTAAACCAATGTTATATACAACTCTAACAGTGCAATCCTATGGAGAGTTACTCCAGTCTAAGGCCATTGGCTTCAATGGGCTTAGACTGGAGTAACTCTGCATAGGATTGCACTGTAAGTGTTTTACCAACATACAGCTTCTCACAAGGACATTTAATAATATATACCCCAACAACAGGCACTGAGCCAGCAGAGAAAGCAGAACCATGCTTGATTTAGTCATGCTAGGCACTGGAGCTGAACAGACCTTGCGGGAGGTCCACCTGAAGAAGCCTCAACCTTGTCCAGTGCCTAGTATTCCAGTCATTAATCATGGACCCCCAGTGATGCGCCTTTAGCCACTAACACAGTCTGTCATCATTAGCATTTCTATTTACTGAGAAAAAGGATCCATGGCCATAAATGGATACGCCTCCACTTCTTTTTACTGCTTTGCCAAATCCTCATCTTTATTCAGGGTGAACCTGTCTCTGAACACCCTTCCTTCCCACCTACAACACTCCCCCCTGTACTTTATTTGGAATTATTGCCAGAACCCTGGACCTCTCTTAGCTTCCTTGTTCTATCACTTCTTCCCAAGATGGAAAGAAAATCTTTTCTTTGGGGACTGTTTTTCTATAACTTGGGACAGAATCCCTTCCAAACCTCTACTATTGGTTGCTTATAAAACGGTTGTGTAGCTGTGAAACTCCCACTTGGTACATGATACATAGCTCTGCTCAATCTTCTCACACTTGGGTTCCCTTACTGCCCAGATGCTTGGTCTTCTAATAGATATTGAAGTCTTGGTTGGGTCTTCAGGACTGGTAGCTGTAAATCTATTTTACTTTCTCTCTGGCCACTTGCTTCCTTGTTTGAGTGGAACAACTTGATTAGAATTGGGTGTTTGAATTAACTTGTTGTTTAGTGGCTATTTGGTAGGGGACTGGTATTATTTATCAAACTTCCTTGAACCAAAAAGAAAAGTGGGGTATAAATGTTTAAATAAATAACTTATTTGACTACTGAAGACTTGCAAGTGGTGGTGGCAGCCTATACTAACTGTAAAATCAATAAACTAACCTTATACTGGGCTAATTTGTGGTAGGTGTGTCCTCTAGCTGAAAACTGGCTAGGATGCATTTGTATTCTGGCCACAAATGGTAACAAGATAAATCCCCCCCCAAGCAAATTGGTAGAAATGTGTGAATGCTACATGTATCATGAATAATCATTCCATGTCTGTCTCAGATAAAGATACTTTATAGGATTTTGCATTTGTTTTAAAAAATCTGAGCTTCTTGTTTTGCCAGAAACATATAAGAATACTGTATCTTGTTTCTGTAGTCTTTGCCAAACTCCTTGAGCAAATTGCTTAGAACTATAAAACTATTATGACACCCCCCGCCCACCGGTTTTGAAAGTCTATTTTTCCCACTGACACACTGTTATAATTTTGGCTTTTTAGTCCAGCCCAGGAATTTGAGGGGGAAAAGCAGGAGCCCTCTTCCTTTTAGTTGGAAATGGCACTAGAGATTGCATGATATTCAAAAAAATAACTTTATTTAACAGGCAGGATTGAGTAAGTGTAGTCAGGGGATGGAATTGGGGAAGTAAAATTTTGTTGGTATTACAAAATACACTTCATGTAACAGGCAAAATAGTATCCTTGAAGCTTATTTTCATATATTCTTGGTTCTTAACAGTGATAGGTGTTTTACTTAGTAATTTAGATACAGCAACCATGTTTCTTCAGGAAGTTTCCTATGGCAGTTCAGATTTTCTGAAGTTAGTCACTTTCTCTGTGCACCTAACTTGCTCCTTTCTTGAAACGAAAGGGTATTTCTAGCTTGAGGAGTCTAAAACCATTTTCTCTTCACAACAGATTTGGGGTCCTCCTCAGAGTCAAACTCCCTTCAAAACTGGGCTGGAATTAATCTCCTCCTCCTCCTCAAAAGATATAATCTCTCTTCTTTTTGGCTTCAAAGGGAGTCTCAACCCACTACCCAATCACTCTCGCCAAAACACATTCCCAGTTCTCTATGGAAAGCATACTTCAGCTTATGCTGACACTTAAGACTTTGAATTCTTAGATAGAATTCTTCCTCAGAACAGTAATACTACAGTTAAGGCAAAGGAGTCTTCTCCCTTCACTCTAAAGGTGAACCTGTCTTGTCAGACTCCCTGACTCCAAATCCTGTCAGAAACCAACTGATTGCCTTCAGACTGGTTCTAACTGACCAATCAAAGAAGAGAGAACAGCCTGTCACTCAAGCTCTGCATTCTAGGGAATAGTTAACCCGTCACCTCCCAGCTCTGATTTTGCTGCACTTCGGAAACCTGCTGTTAAGTGCAGTCCATCACAACTACTTATGAAGATATGAAGCTGCCTTGTATTGAGTCGGATGATTAGTCCATTTCTCTCAGTAACGTCTATGTCAGGACTGTGACCCACAGCACTTCCATCTTGCTTTCCTCCCTTGCTGTAATTTTCCAGTATTTGTTTTTGTCTGCAGGTTCACAGGGGCAGCTTGGTTCCCAAGACGGCCTTATCTGGGATGGTTTGCCACAACGACCTTGGAGCTGCTACTTTCACATTCTATCCTAGCTGGGCAGACGGGGGGGGGGAGAGGTTTGGAGGGTTTGATATACTGTACCAAGCCTTAACACATCGTCAACAAGAGTTCTGTGTACAGCCGAAGCTTCTCTTAGCCTTTGGATTATCTATGGACACTTGCATATTCTGAATATATATTCTCTCAATAAATAACCTTTGACTCAAGAGACTTTGGATTTCTTGCTGCAAGCGGTGGGAGATGAAATTCGAGTATCCTGCCTTCCATAGACTGACATATTGTTGAGAATCTTCAGCTCTCCCTAACCCCACACTCTGGAAGGATGGCTACCGGATATACACTGATTGAACCGTCTGCTTCAGGAGCAGTGGCTGGAGAGACTCCTTTGGTTCCACCTTCTGGGAGCTTTCAACCAGCACCGGCGGGAGATGTCTCATGGGCCGAGTTGGGAGCCATTCCCCGGAGTGGAGCTTCCCATTTGATGTGGACGTCCATACCTACACCCAGACAATGGGGCCCGAGGACCAGAGAGGATAGAGAGCGGCGTCTGGGGACGACTTTTACGTGCTATTCAGCTGGGATGGGTCCCAGCAGCTTAGATCCACACCTTTCTCCTATCATAGAAGCCCAAGGAAGGTTTACTGGGAGGGATCCGGTGTGGGAAATGCTACAAGCAGCTACATACAACAGCAACCACCCCCACGAGACTCAGTGTGGCCCCAAATTATGTTTGGGACGAGGCGGCGGGGTGCTTTGTGGAGGAGCCAGGCCGGATCGACAGTGAGACGGGGGCGTCTCATGATTTACGGATCTTGCCGCAAGAACTACGGAGCTGGGACAGCCTGGAGACAGGTCGGGCAAATCCGTCTACTCTGGAGGCCGGACCTGGCCAGCCAGAGGATCGTTGGGACATTCTTATGGAAAAGGTCCAGGTGATGCGCTATGATGTCTTAGCTGTGTCTGGCCTTACCAAGGGTTGGGTGGACAGCGTTTCGGGAGTTCAATGCCCGCTAATACCCTTAGAGGCCACAGGACTGAGTCAGGAGGCCTTAACAGGCCATTTACATGCAGTGCAGTTGGCTCCGCGGGATGTACAAATTGGGCCGGACCCCTTCGAAGGCTCCCTGGAATCCATCTCATCACGCTCCAGCGATTACCATGATGCGTCGGGAACCCCTACCGGAGACTTTCGCAATGTGGGGTTGCAAATCACCCTGACGCTGGGCGCAGGGACTGCCCCAGATTCCGTGGCTGAAGACTGAGAGCATGCGAGGTAGATGCAACAAGCTTGGGAGGAGGAACTCCGCCGGGCAGCTATGATGGGCCCAGGGGATGGGAGGACCGGGTCAGCTCTGGATACAGCTTGTTACGCTGCCTTAGAGGCCCAGGTGGAGGCCATGAGAGGGGAGCTAGCCCAGGTGGCCCAACTAATGGAACTCATGCTTGCCCAGCCCAGGGGACCTTCCGTACCGGCCCTGGTATTGCCCCCACCGCCTCCACTCGTGCTGGCGGGCACTCAAACCGGGGCTATAGGGCCTCCCACTGGGAGGAGTGTAGCAGCTCAGCAGCCCCGACAGCCAGCAGCTCCCCCCGTCCCCCGACTGGCTAGGCCAAGAGATCAACTACGGGGTCCAGCTGCTCCTCCGAGACAGCCACCTCTTCTCCGTCTGAGGCCTGCACCAACGCCAGCACCAGTACAGGAACCGCAAGTTCCGCCGGTGCCGCATATACCCGCCGGACCAGTACCGCAAGGCCTTTTCCACCCACTCCCACCCCAAGTGCACCCACCCCTTGCTGGAGGACCAGCCGAAACTAGAGCCCGAGGGGCGGATGTGCTGAGGGGGTGGATTAAGCTGGAGGCAACTTTTGATGGCGAGCCACAAAAGCTAGGATTTTTCATTGTGCAAGCATTGCAGTTTTTCAATGAGTGGGGACACCTGTTCCCCACGGAGCAGAGCCGAGTCATTCATTTGGCTTCCAGGCTGGAGGGGATAGCAGCGGAATGGTATGTAACCCTTTATGATATAGGGGTGCCAGAACTTTGGGACTTACAGGCTTTCATACCTGCTCTGAGAGTGCAATATGAAGACCCCCAGGAAAGCAAGAGGGCTCACATGGAGCTAAGAGCCATTAAACAAGGCTCCAAACCAGTGAGGGAATATGCAGCTAAGTTCCGCCAGCTAGCAACGAAATGCCCCAATTACCATGAAGGAATTAAAATTGAATTGTTCCGGAATGGATTAAATCCAGAGCTTCTGGATCGAGCATTAATGCAAGACGACCCACCCACGCTCCTCAGTTGGATTCAACTGGCGTGTGAAGTCAAAAATCGTACTCAAGTCGTCCACCTCAAGAAACAACACCAACTAGGCGGTTCTTGGAGATCTGCCCGTCCCGGCAAGAGGCCGAGGAGTTCCAGGGGGGATGGGGGTAGCTCGAGGGACTCGAGATACCCATTGGAGGCAGGGCCTCTGTTTACCATGCGGGAATAGTGGACATTTCACGGCTCAATGCCCTCTGAGAACTTCAGCGGAGCCAACAGCTCTTAGACTGATCCCAGCCCCTCGGACGGGCAGAGCTGAGTGTAAGCCGCCCACAAGACAAGAAAAAGCAGACACGGGGTTGGAAGCTGAAGAAATCCCAGGGGAGATCATCTACCGAGTTCAAGAGAGTTTGCAGTACCCGCAGTCGGGAAACGAGGAGGATCTGCCGTGAAGGAGCCCCAACAGCAGGTCGAGAAGGAACCCACCTCTGCAGAGGTGAGAGAAAGGGGGGGGCATATTATTCATGCCAGTTGAACTTGTGAACCCAAAGCAGGGAACGCACATACGGGTGCAAGCCCTCATAGACTCAGGGTGTTCCTGGGATATTATATCACCCGCCTTAGTGAATGGGTTAGGTTTGGAAACCCATGAGTTGGGGGACCCTATAGTCTTTGAACAAATGGACGGATCCAGCATGAGTCCTGCAGCTTATGAAACCGAACCCATACCCATGGGCTTGGGAAAGCACTGGGAAAGCCAACCCAATGTTGTTAGCTAGGTAGCCAAATACTCCTTAATCTTGGGTAGTCACTGGCTCTGGGACCAAACCCCTACATAAAATGGTCGGAGGGGATGATGATCTTCAGCCGGGACCAATGCCGACACCATGAAAGGGACAAAAGATGGGGTGAGAAGGCACCCTCCCCCTTGGAAGCTGCACTACTCACAGAGGAAGAGCTAGTGAGCATCCCGGAGGAATATAGAGACCTGGCCGAAGCGTTTTGCGAGGAAGAGGCAGATGAACTTCCTCCACATAGCCTTTCAGATTGTGCCATTGAACTGGTGCCAGGGGAGAAACTACCTAAAGGCAAACTATATTCTATGAGCCCGGCGGAACGCCAGGAGTTGAGAAAGTTCATTGACAAAAATCTGGAAAGAGGATTCATCCGCCCTGCCAGTTCTCCCCTTCCCCTTAACTGCCTTACCCTTAACTGACTTGTTGAAAACAAAAAGGGAAAGGAGTTGCAAGCGAGCAAACCCCATTCCAAATTAAACTGGATGTTAGAATGTCAGCATGCCTTCAAGAGGGTGAAAGCCAAATTCACCTCCGAGCAGGTGCTACAGCATCCGGATGAAAATTGTAAATTCGTGGTGCAGGTTGATGCAAGCGACACGGCAATTGGGGGGGGGGGTGCTGTTGCAGCAAAATGAGTCTGGAAAATTGCGCCCCTGTGCCTACCTTTCAAAAAAATTCACAGAGGTGGAGCAAAATTGGAGTGTATGGGAAAAGGAGGCTTTTGTGGTCAAGTTAGCACTCACAATGTGGAGACAGTGGTTGGAGGGAGCTCGCCACCCTTTTGAGGTCTGGACAGATCATAAAAATTTAGAAGCACTCCGCACTCCCCGCCGGCTCAATGCTAAGCAACTTCGGTGGGCATAATTTTTCTCCAAATTTGACTTTACTCTGAATTACCTTCCGGGGAAGACTAACTTTCTGGCGGTTGCCCGTTCACGCATGCCCCAACGTGATAGCAAGAGGGAGGAGATTGTTGACACTGTCTTTCTGCTCACCCAATTGGGAGGAGCGGTGACTACTCACAGCCGGGCAGTGAAAGAGCAAAACAAAATGAAACCCGATCTCAGTGAGTGGAGGGAGAAAGTGAAAAGTGAAGTGGAAAAGGAGGGGGAGGAAGTGCCCAAAACAGAGCTCAACCAAACAGAAGCGGGTGAATGGCGCAAAGGCACTAAGCTGTACTTCCCCCTAAGTTTAAGGAAGGAAGTACTTCAACAATGCCACGATGCCAAACTAGCTGGACATTTTGGCTACTTAAAAACCCTCCACCTAGTGCAACGACAATTCTGGTGGCCAACTATGAGACAGGATGTCTCCCAGTATGTATCTTGCTGCCCTATATGCATAATGGCTAAAACTAGGAGGGGAAAACCACCCGGACTGTTACAACCCTTGGAGACCCCCTCCTGCCCCTGGGCAGTAATCTCCATGGACTTTATAACCGATTTGCTGCTTTCCAAAGGGTGCACTCGTGTCTTAGTGATGGTGGATTTGTTCTCCAAACAAGCTCATTTCATTCCGTGCCCTACGATCCCCACTGCACTGAAGCTGGCTAGCTTGTTCATGAAACACATTGTAAGACTTCATTCGTTTCCCCTCAAGGTGATATCCGACCGAGGCGTACAGTTTGTTGCCAACTTCTGGCGGGAGCTACTCCAAGTGGCAGGCATTGAACAAGGTCTAAGCTCTGCCCATCATCCTCAAACCGACAGCTCATTGGAACGTATAAATAAAGTGTTAGAACAATTCCCCCGATGCTACATTAATTATCAACAAGATAACTGGGTGGACTTTATTCATTTTGCCGAATATGTGTACAACAACTCTGTTCACAGCTCCACTGGAGAACCACTTCAGAAACCCAGAAACCAGGAGATCTGGGAGAATGGTGGTCCTCTCTTACAGAACAATGGAAAATCATCCAAAAAACCTTTAAAAAGGCCAAAGAGGATTACAAAAAAAATGCAGACCGCCATCGTGTGGAACAGTGGAAACTGCAACCTGGAGACCGAGTTTATGTTTCCATCAAAAACTTCAGAAGTGGACAACCTTGTAAAAAATTAGGACTGAAATATATGGGTCCTTTTCCAGTCAAAAGAGTGATTAATGACGTGACAGTGGAATTAGAGTTACCCAAAAACCTACGTCAAATGCACTCCACGTTTCACTTCAGCCTCTTAAAGAAAGCACCGTTGCCAGACGAATGGCATCCGGAGAAAGCAGTCCCTCATCCTACCCTCATAGATGGACAGGTGCACTATGAGGCGGAGGAGATTCTGGACTCCAAACGAAAACATAATAAACTATATTATCTTATCAGATGGTAAGACTTTGATGAAAGCTTCCGGGAGTGGGTAGAAGCCTCTCATGTAAATGCCCCAAAACTCATAACGAAATTTCACAAAAAATACCTGGACAAGGTGGGGTCTGGGGGGGTGAAGGGGGGCCTTTGGGGAGGCAGAAATGTCAGGACTGTGACCCACAGCACTTTCATCTTGCTTTCCTCCCTTGCTGTAATTTTCCAGTATTTGTTTTTGTCTGCAGGTTCACAGGAGCAGCTTGGTTCCCAAGACAGCCTTATCTGGGATGGCTCACCACAACGACCTTGGAGCTGCTACTTTCACATTCTATCCTAGCTGGGCAGACAAGGGGGGGGATGGTTTGCAGGGTTTGATATACTGTACCAAGCCTTAACACGTCATTCTCAACAAGAGTTCTGTGTACAGCCGAAGCTTCTCTTAGCCTTTGGATTATCTATGGACACTTGCATATTCTGAATATATATTCTCTCAATAAATAACCTTTGACTCAAGAGACTTTGGATTTCTTGCTGCAAGGGGTGGGAGATGAAATTCGAGTATCCTGCCTTCCATAGACTGACAGTCTACTCTAACTGACAGCTAAGGTCTTTCTCTACACCTGCTATAAGATTCCAGACGTGTTCTATTCAGCTTTCTCCTACCATCAAACAGCCCAGCACAGGGACTCCAGGACTGCAGAGTAGTTATGCATTACCAGGTTCATCTTGCATTCTGCTTACTGGCTGTGATGAGGGAGATAATCATTTGCTGAACTATCCAAAAGCATTTTACTTAATTTATTTGTGCCCATTTGTACAATGACAGCTTCTTCACAGGATTAGACAGCTTTCTCACATTTATCATCCCCCCCGAACCTCGCTGTTCCAATTCTTTAAAAGTATGTAGTTGAAATATGGGGCGGGGGGGGGGGAGACATGAGATTTTTGAGTTGAGATTTACTATTTAGATATCTGTGTTAAACACACTTAAGTACTACTGAAATAAATGGAACATACATCCCAGTCTTGTGAATGTTTGCTACTATGTTCCAGTGAATTCAATGGACCTTACACCCAAATGTGTTTAGGATTTTAGACATATCCACAACTGAAATCAAGAGAACTTCTTGAGATCATCTTAAATCTTTTAGTGATGTAAATGAGAAGTGTAGATCTTGTTCTCTTCTGTTTCACTGATCTTTAGTCATGTTGGAACTGACATGTTTAATTCTGACAAATCAGTAAAAAGATAGTCAGACGTAAGAGAAAACATTGTAGTATATTATTCATAGCAAAGATGCTGTTAGCCTGGTTTTAATTCATTTTCAAAATCTAATATAGGAAAAATGTGAACTTAAAGCAGAGAACAAAGGAAAGGTAGATTTAAGTAAAAATGATAGTAGTTTTCATGGTACTAAAAAGGAATGGCACTCAAGGGCCTACTGAGCAACAATGCTGCAAGGCCTGAACAATAGATTTGCCATAAACAGTTTGATTCTGCCCACATGGATTTGCAGTGATGAAAAAGGAAGACAAGGGAGGAGAAGAAACAGCTGTTTTTATAACACTTTAGGGCCAGGGCCTGCACAAAATATGACCTAAGCTCTGGTTGTACATGGCATTGACATGCATTTTTTAGTGACTACTGTGGCTTTACATTGATTTTTTAGTGCAGACATGAAACATATTTTTGTCAGATTGTCTCTATAGGCTACTTTTTTGCAGTCTTAACAGTCCATAAAACTGATAAGGATCAGTTTTCTTGTGAAAACAAAAGTAAATAAGGACCAGAAACAATGCTTTAAGTATTGTGTTGGTAATCTTAATGCTGTAAAGTTCAGACTTCCAGTCAGTACTGGAATCAATATTATTAATATTAATATGAAGTATTATTTTCATATTCACACTAGTTAGGAGCAAAATTTAATGGTCATTGATTAAGGCTGCAGTCCGATTACTTGCAAGGAAGTCCCAAATTATTTATTCCAGTTTTTACTTCCAAGTAACCATGAATCAGACAAGCCAGGTTGCATATCTACAATTCTAATTACACTTGGAAGTAAGTTTTTGAGTTTGGGATTCAGTGTTGTTGTATACTATTATAAGTATGATATGCTTTTTATAAATTCAGTAAGAATTCCTCTACAATTTAATATGAATGTCCACACTTTTATACACTGACAGGAAATTAAATGAATCTTAAATGATTGTGTTATTGAGGATACTGATCATTTGCTGAGCCTGAATAGTAATTATGCTAATGAAGGGCAAGTCAGGTTAAAAAGTTTTAGCATTAATCACATTACTTAATTTAATCAACAGTCACTGAAGGTGCATGTATAAAACAAAGATTAATAACTGTGTATGCATGTGTGTTTTAATACGACAGTACTCATAAAGGAATACAAAATATATGTAGACAGTATGAACAAATAAGCAGTATGTTTGAAAAGTTATAGCGTGAAGATGGAATGCAGATGTTTTTTTTGCCAGCATTCTGTGAAGGCAATATTCATTCAAATAGCATCAACTATAAAATATAACATCCTCTAACTACCAAGGGTAATAACTTTTGCATATTATTGCTGGGAATTCTTTCAATGCCCAAGCCATTTTTAGTTTGCAAGCCTGTATAATTTATTTGACATGGTTGGGAAGAATCTGCTGTACAACCAGAAATCTATAGTTTTACCCCCCATTATCTCTGCACATAAAAAGTCAAGGAGCTTCAGGCTAGAATTAACACAAGATTGGCTATTATGATTGTAAGAGCATTTAGCAGCAATCCCTGTTGACTCTGCAGTTTATAAGAATAAATATCCTCATCTAATCTCTCTCCTTTTTAAACATTACGCCTTAAGGAAATTTTGAAGCTCATGTTAAAAGCATTCAGTTTCTGAGGTGATACTCCCTGGTATCTATTCTACCTGGGGCAAAGTCATCTAAAGATGCAGTTTGCAAGTTAAATGGCTTCAAAAATAAAAACCGTAGGTTTATGAATGGCCTTAAGAAATATATTTAGCCACTATACCTGGTTGATGAAGCTAGTCTTTGGCTGAAAGCCTCAAACAACCTTACCATAGCTGGCCCCATTTATTTCAATAGCCTGAGAATCAGGGAAATCTCACTTCAAAATTATGCTTTTTAAATCAAAGAAACTTGCATTCTAAAGGTTACACCAATAACACTTTTCATAGTTCATGGTTTCCCTTTCCCATGAATATTTAAAAAAGATCTACATTAAACGTGTAGATGCTCGATGGACTACTATACTTTATAAAGTATGTAAAAATAAATAATTTATCTTCCATTCCACTCATCTTTCCCAAGGTATACGAGTCCTTGCATAAAACCAGGAAAGAGCAAGACTGATACACTTTTATCCTCCAACTAATTATATAAAAATAAATTATGTCCCTTACAGAGCACCAAATAGTAGTGTAGCCTTTCATCCTTTTCTTCTATTTCTTTTGTAAGAAATATTATTATTATAGATTCTTTATCTTTCTATGCCTTCTTTGTTGACACGTAAAATATTCTAGGAAGACCAGTAGAAAGCAATTTCTTTGTCCTCTATGCTTGTTAAAGAAAAAAAAAAGTATGACTAAATGGTAAAGAAAGACATCTATCACATCTCTGCAGGACTGGTACAAAATTCAATTGCATTTTTTCCTTTATATGTGGGGTTGGTTTCAACTTAACCACAATATAAGATTGCACAGGAGTGCCATGTGTCTCATAAAATAAACAAAATGGCAAGGGGCATTTCTAGCAGCTGCTGAAAATGTGTACCTTGTGACCAAGGCAGAAGACTTTCTTTGAATTATCTGGCACATACAAAGTATGTATCCTGTTGGTTACATACTGAATTTTTTAAAAGACAAAAGTGATTCTTATATGCTTTTTATAACATTTGTATAATAAATGTTCAGGGTAAAGCTTTTAAATTTGAAAAATTGTGTGGCTGGTAAAAAGCAAGCTTATATCTTAATCAAACTTTCTTCAAATCCCACTGTAGAAATGCTAACAGTTAATTTTCTTAAGTAGTCAAGACAGCAAATAAGTTACAGTGGTAATTGTTTCAGAAAGACATAGAAAACTGGGAAGTTAAGTTTGCTTTTTCTCAAAGTTACCTACACTGTACTTGCAGTATGAACATTTTGCTCAAAGGAATGATACCTACTTCAATGATACCTACTTAACCAAATGCTTAAGTAGTTCGGCTGCAAATCAGCACTCTGATGGTTCAAATCCAACTACTGCCATGAGCTCAGCAAGTGGCCTTGGGTAAGCCACTTCTCTCAGTCCCAACTCTCTAGCTGTATTGTGGGGATAAAACTAACTTGTTCACCGCTCTGCATGGAGCACGAATCTGTATAGAAGAGCGATATATAAACACAGTTGTTGTTGTTGTTGTTAATCCGGCATCAGGGCTGAATTTGGAACCAAGACACCTTTAGTTAAACTGGTGGACAATCTTCATTTAAAACTGGACAGGAGTCATCTCTAGTAAGTCTATGAGGCCTTCGATACTGTTGTGTTGACTACTAGATTCCTATTCATTGGCTTGAATATGGAGTTGCTGTTAAGAGAACAGCTCTTTGGTGGTTTTAGACACAGTTTCTACGGGAGGAGCAGAATCAGCTGTGTGATTTGTCCTGCATATTGGGCCAGGGCAGTATGCTCTGCATATTTTTATGAGGGCACTGAATGAGTTTCAGGGTTGGGTATCATCAAGATGCAGACAACATTCAGCTCTGTATTTCATTATCCAGGTGCATCTGTCCTTGTTCTGAACAAGTGCCTTGAAGCCATAGTCAGGTGGCTAAGGCAGAACAAGCTGAAGCTGAACAGACAAGACAGCTTCAGAAAGACTGATTTTTAGGGAGACTAGATTCACTTATATAGAGAAGGCATTTGCAGAGCAGTTTAAGAGCTTGAGGGGGCTCAAATCTGCCATTAGAAAAATGTTGGTATTGTAGGCAAGAGTGCCTTTTATCTTCATCAGGCTTGCCAACTCACTCTTTTTAGACTCAGCTCATCTGGCCATGCCAATTCATGCTTTTCTAACCTCACAACTGGACTAAGTTACTGCACTCTACATTAGACTGCCCTTGTAGATACAGTCTAATATCAGCTGATTCAGAGTATAGCAGTCTGATTACTGGCAGGGACTAGCTAGCAGAAACATATCTTGTCTATCTTAAAACTACTACAATGTTACTTGTTAATCTGTGCTCTCTTGTAATTTATTGTATGCTTTTTATTAATAAAATTTTGTTTAATTTTTTAAAAAAACTACTACAATGTCTTCTAGTTTGTTTCTGAGTCCAATTCAAGGTAATGGTTATGAATTTAAAGCACTTTAGAGTCTAAGGTCCATATATCTAAAAGCCAATCTCTTCCTATACAGTCCCATGTGCCTAATGTGGTAATAACACCCAACTGCTGGGATCACAGCCTTCTATTTCATAGGGCCTTGCCCATTGCCATGGGTTACTGTCCCATTGAAGTCCTAAAGAAGCAACATTGGTGAGTCACTCACTACTTCTGGGTCACTACTTCTGGGTCCTTCTGGGTCACTACTTACAGTTGAAATCAGAGTGTGGATGAAAATCCCACTCTACTTTTTGAGCTGTGAGCAGATTAGGAGAACAGATACAAGTGAGAACTGAGTTGTGAACTACTTCACTGAGCTCCCTTACCCCCTCCCCTTTTGTAAAAGAAGGTTTACATGTAGATGGTCCTTCCAAAGTATGTGATATTTTCAAAGCTTTAACAAGTTTTCCTTTGACATTTTAAGTTGTGATGCAAATACTTACATCATTTTATGAACACTGCTTTATAATTTTATTTAGATATTTTGGTGGCTTTTTCTGTTGCATATCTTGGGCAACATGCAAGTACCCAATGCAAGTCATTTAATATCTACTTTGTAAACGTACTTGGTGTGAAATCCAAATATTTGATGCCACAGGGATGGCAGGTTCTTTCCTATTTTCTATAACAGGATGATATCAAGAAACTCTACCATCAACCATTTTTATTTATTTTCAAGATGTTTATACTTCCTTTCAATATATATCATAAAACATAGATTATAACATTTTTAAAAATTAAAAATGAATAGTTGATGAAAAAGCCTGTAAGCAGGCTCAACATGAAAGCCCAACAGAAGGAGGTCTTAAAAGGCTACTTGCAAGAGGGCACTCCAAAATTACAGAGCAGCACAGAAAAGGCCCTGTAGTTTGTGGAGATCAAAGTGATGTTTGAGCAGGGCCTTATTAGCATAATGCATAAAATGTATGGTGCTGGTTTGGATTTTACAACTTCTGCACTGTTAGGGATTTTACTGCTTCTGTACTGTTAGGGATTTGATGTTAAGACTTTTAAATTCCAAACTCCAAAAATGTAAAACGGTTACTTTCTAGGTTTTCCTAGCTCTTCTTAATAAAAAGATGCTTCCACCACAAGTACCATATTGAGAAAATGAAAAGTGAACTAATGATGTTGGAAGCCTATGACGGAAGAATATTTCACACAGATGTTTTTTGCTAATAGCTGAATAATAGCTAAACAACATACTTTTAACAAATAAAAATTACAGCCCTTCGAATATTTGGCTTTCTTCTTCTTCTCATGAGCTTATCTTAAACATGCCTTGGAATAAAGACATATAGCTGCAGGGAAACCAACTGTGCAAGCAGACTAATGTCAAGAGATAAAAGCAAGGAAATAGTTGTCTGCCAATAGTTAATTTAAAAAGAAAATTCATACGCTTGCAAATCTGAACACTGAACCTGAATTGCTTGCAATGAAGAAAAAAGCGAATAGACCAAATTAAGAACCAAAATGCAAAAATTAAATTTTGGTTTCTGTTTTAACAAATGATCATGCTTCCCCTTGTATGAATAAAGCATTATGTTGATATTAAGTATTATCATCATTATTGGAAGATCAAAAATACACTAGGACCTTATAACAAGCCTGCTAACAGCTGCAAAGAGCGTTATTGCAACTTATTGGAAAAGTAATAATGTTCCAACATTATCTGTCTGGCATAACAAGATCTGGGATCATTTCATTACAGAAAAATTGAGTGACAAAACTTATCAAGCCGAGCACTTTCCCCAAAGCACTAATTTTCAGGAGAAATGGTCTCCATTCTATGAATATCTGGAAAACAATAATATCTGGGTGGTATCAGTTTCACAAATCTGTTTTTGAATTGCTATAATGTAGTTATTAGAATCTAAGCCTTATCACTGTTACTTTACATTGTATATAGTATTGTTATTTGATTATTGGTTGTGTTTTAGTTACCAATTGTTACTTGTTAATCTGTGCTATCTTGTAATTTATTGTGTGCATTTTATTAATAAAATTTTGTTTAAATTAAAAAAAAATACACTGTTTGATCCTTGCCTTTGAGCCCTTTGTATCTGCATCACTTCATGAAAATTACCTTGATATTACAACAACTCTATAAATTAACTCCATACTATTGTCACATTACAGATGGGGAACTGATAATGCAAAGATATTCCACAACAATTGCGGAGAAAGTCAAAGCAAGGGAATGGGTGGGCCGGGGTGAAACAGAGAGCAACACATCAGTTGGCAGGATCCGCCCATGCTATCTGTGCACCCCCAGCCACTTCATCTCTGTCCCCATCCTTTCTCACAGCTTCTTCTTGGCTTGTCACTTTGGCATGAATAGAGCAGGTGCAGCCTGCTGAAAGCCCCATAAAGGGTAAACTGGAGTGGTCAATGGGCCTGCAATAGGACCAGCATCCTCTTCAAGCTTTGGACTGTCATGTGGCTCAGCTCTCTTGCTGGCCTCAGCTGAGCAAGTTACCTCCAGAGGGTCAAGCAGAAATGAGTGGGTGGCAAGGGGAGGTGGTGGCCACTGCCATCCCAGTGCATACCACATCCACAAGGACATATACCCACTGGACAGGACTTCAACACCACAGTCGCGAGACAGATGGAATTTCTGTTTGCAGCATGGCCTTGGCAGCAAGCAGACACTACACCACAGCCCACTTGTAGCAGATGGCCTGGGCCATGAGGGTATGCACATGCTGATGAGCTGGCCTGCAGGAGTCACGGCTTCAGGGCAGACATCTCCATCTAGGCAGCATGGCCCAAGACAGTGACTCGTTCCTCCACTATGGGCCAGAGGCCACAGTGGAAACCAGTATAAAATCTGCCCCTGGCGAGGGTCACATGGGCATGCTCCACCACCAGCCCATACAGCTGCACCTTCTCCATCTTAGTCCAGTTCAGCTGTCAGTGTGCATTGCCACTCGCAGAGCCACCATGGAAACCACCAAACTGCAAAATGTAACCATGTGCCCCAGCAAACACAGGATGGACAAGGAGCAGCAGCAGGATGGCTCCAGAACATGGCACCCCAAGGACAAAGGTAAGTGGCAGGGGGGCACTGGTCATAGGCCTTGGGGTGTTGAGGGGTCCTCCAATGCAAACCTCTATATTTAGCTCCTCTTCTCCCCAGCCACACCCAGATGGTTGCCCTTCCTTCAGACAGGGATCTGGCCAACCTACTTCCTGCCTATGCTGTATGTTTGGATGGCACAGTGATGCTGCAGGGACACTTTGCCAAGCACTACCATGAGTACATCAGCACGCTGGAGATCCCTGGCAGCACCTTCTTGGAGTGATTCTGTCTGGACATGGCAGCCATCTAAGCCCTCTGTTGCAAGGGATCCCCCCCTTCTGTTATGGAGCCTACTCTGAACTGTGTCAGTTTCCTGCCTTGCTGTTTTGAGGCTCTACCAAAGACTCTGTTAAGGGCAGCATTGCCCCTGCCTGCTTCCGGCCTCTCTACTGGTATGGACTGTGTACACCAATGCCTGTTTTCTGCCTCCTTGGCCACCTACCCCAACTGGGCCCAGAGCCATGCCACTAGCAGCACAGTGCCAGCTTGAGGGACCCTCCGCGAGCCTGACCAGGCACCCCCTGGTCAGTTCCCATGGGGAGTTCCTTGCAGAATGGTCACTGGGTCTGCCACAGCCACCAGGCAGCCTGCTAGCCAGCACGCAAAATGTGCCAAAGAAGAAGCCATGTTCCCAGGTGGCAAAGAACCGCTATGGACAGTTTGCTCTGAGGCTGCCATTTCGAGACCAAGCTCCTGTCACGTTCATGGAGCCCAGCCTCACCCTAATATGCATATCGCTGGAAGCCGCCCTGAGATGGAAGCTACGTGCCAGTTGTCCAGAACACCTAATGGACGCATGTCAATACAACCACCGCATTCCAGAACAGATCCCATCAAGACAACTCCAGCTTCCTGACAGGTTCGATCAACTCGCCCGGCACTCCCTCCCCTCCTTGTCCCCTCTTCCTAAGGTGTCACAATCATACATTCAGACCCTAAAGTGGCCCATTAGCAATAGTTATAGAACCATCAGGCTTTTGTTTCCCCTCCTGAGAACCACATGGCAGGCCCTTGCCTCAGGGTACATTTTGTGGTACTTATGCAGGCTCTGCCTGCCATGAGGCGCGCGTCATTCCTCTCCCGACCCCAACCGGGTGCGCCATTCCTCTCCTGACCCCTGACCATCACTCTGCATATCTAGTGCAGGCATTAGATATCATCCCACTTCGCTGCTGCCTCTTTGCTTCTCGCCGTGATCAGGTAACGTATCGCCCCGCTCCTTCGATCTCAAGTGGGTTCCCTGCTAATGCAAACGGCTCTATCTTTCCACTCTTTATTTCCTAGCTCTTGTATGTTTCTTGCTTGTATGTGCTATTGTAGGCTTATGCAACACCTTAGTAAACACGTTTTGTACTGATTAGTTACTGCATCTTTATTGCGCGAGTAATCCGGAAGTACGGACTTTGGTATACATTGGTAAAGATCTGCACTAACTTAAGTCAGACTGTGCGCTAATTTCCCCATAAAATAGCAGTTCTGGTAACACCTCTATGAGAAGCTTGCTGCAGCCCACTCCCAGGGTCATCCCTGTCTTGCAGAAGATACCACTATCTTTTCAGTTCCTGACCATGGACTTTGCCAGTGTACTAGATGTGTCCCAGCCTTTGATGAGCCACTGTCTCTACAGTTTCCTGCATGCCATGATACACAGAGAAGGCTGAGCTACCCCCATCCATGCTGGGTTTGCCTTGTTAGTAAGCTTCCTGAAGATTATGGAGGCCGTTGTGCTCATCAGCCCCCAAGAGGTGCAGCCACTTCTACAGTGGTGCAGGCCAGTTGCAACCCTGAGATCTTTGTGGATCTTGTAGCCACAGCATGCACGATATGTAGATCTTCAGCACATCTGCCTCCCAGGCCACCCCAGGGATGGGCTGTAATTAGACAGCAAGGAGGGGACCAATCAGCTCCCTGAGTGCTTCTCCATTGTGCTGTGAATCTGACAGAAAATGCTTGCACTTAATGAGTTTTGTAGCAAGATTGAAATTAGGGGCTTTCTAATTTGTAGTTCATTCTCTTATAGTCAAGATATAAGATGTATGACACATCTCCAGCTTTTCCTCCCACAGTTTAAAGCGGCAGGGGTGTGTGTGTGTGCTGGGGGGTGGGGAACAAAAGATTCAGATCTGAGCCACAGTGCTGGGTAAGAGTGTTTTAACTCTCTTACCTGTGCTGGTTTCCTGATGCCTGATATTATACTAGTCAACCCCATTCTAAAAATAAAATATCAGATTTCTTCCCTGGGCCTTTAAAAAAATAGAACATAGAAAATAGGTATGAAGCCTAATATTGAATCAGCTGGTGGCCACTAGGCACAAGGGACTCATTGAATGCTCACTTGAAATCTATGTGAATCTCACATTATACCTATGTAAATAAAATTACCTTGTTTGGGGTGCTGTTTTTGTCTGAATTTTTGGTGGCATTCAGTAATAATTTTGCATATTTGATGGGTGGCAATGGACTAAAGGTAATGAATCACTGCTCTAAATGTTTCAGATCCATCTAAATTTGTAAATTTTCTTATTTTTTTACCTGATGCATTTTTCTGAAGATGGACAATATGTCCTGTATTAGTCTTCATTTTTCAGCTTTATATTACGTGCTTGTAAATGGAGTATAAACATCTTCCCTGCTCATTTTGTTATTTCCAGCAGTGACGACTTTTTCCAATTTTACCAAATTACAGAGGGAGGTATTAATAATGTCATTAGTTCACAATGAAAAATGTCAGTCAGATGATATAAATGTAATGTTATCCAGATTTTGGTAGACTACAGTTTAAAGAGAGGTGGTGGATATTACATTGAACCCAACAGGGTTATACATATTTTTTTTCTTTGCATCAAAGGCACTCTAGAACAGAATATTACAACAAGATTATTAATGTGGATTAAAATATAGAAATTGGACCACAAGTTGTTTTAAATCATGCCTGCTTAACTGTAAATGATCAACAAATAATGAATGAACGAACGAAAAAACGAACAATAATCCAGAGGATAGAACTTGGAAGGTTCCCCTATTGTACAAAACAGTAATAGAAACAAGATGAAAAAGAGATCAGGCTGCTCCTTCAAGTTAACAACACAACCATTGTACATTCTTTTACAGTATGGGAAGTGTTTAAAGTCACACTCTGTCAGCCTAATCTACTTTATAGGGTTGTTGCAAGGATGAAATGGAGGAGAGGAGGATGTAAGCTGATCCCATTAGGGAGAAAGTTTGGGGATGGATGGATGGATAAAGTCTATGTTCATGGGTATTTTACTGCACTGGTAATAGCTAAAAAACAGATAAAATAGCTCAAACAAAAGGAGCAAAGATCTAGTGATGAGATTTAAAAGAACCAAACAAGGAGTATTCACACAGCAAAAGATACATAAAGAACTATTCTTAAATGAGCAGCTGATGGAAATGAGCATTCTTAAATGAGCAGCTCGGAAATGATTGCTGCACTGAACAGTACAATACCCTGCCTAAATCCAGCAAATAGGTGCTTTAAGACAGAATTAAATTACTACATCAGTGCATCTATTTTATAGCCTGCGATGTTGATGTGTATCGACAACCTATGCCAGTACACCAGTAAGAAGCAGCACCACGTCATTTCTAACAGCACTACCACCAGATGCAGTATAAAGGTATGACATGATAGTATTGGATGGAGAAGGGGCAGAACAGGAAGTCCTTTAATATGAATGTGAAGTCTTCACCATTCTGAAGGCTCAGGACATATAACAAGATGAAAGAAGCAGATACTGTGTATGTGGCACATCAATGATACTTCGGTCAACAAAGAGTCAGCAGTTTTGGACTACTCTACATGCCTGACTCAGGCAGGCAATGAAGTGCTTTCAGGGGATTACAACTGATATGCAGAAGGATCTGCCTTGCTTCAGCACTCCACTTTGTCATGTGTAGTCACAGCTACACAGACCTTCAGTTGTAAGGATATTTGAAATGGGCTAAGAAGAGTGACTAAAACGATGTCTGTCTTACAAAGTCCTCTTATGCCAACGAATGATAAAATAAGAAGCATTCCTTCAAATACTACCATCTGGCTACCTAAGTGCTAGTAACATACTCTTACAGCAAGATACTGTAATAAGACAAACAGTGAGCCACTGAATCCTGCTTATCAGATGACCTCTAATTGTTAAGGTAATTATTTAATTATATATACTAGTAATGAGATATTTAAAAAATTGTTGTACTAGCTTTAGCACCTAGAGGTGTATAGATAACAAGATTTGAAGAAAAAGCAAAACTTGCTACCTATGATTCTACTTCTTTAAAAAACATCATAATACTTCAGGAACATTGGACGGGCTTGTGACTACTTAAGTCAGTGGGCATTACTGGGATGTGATATTACAACAGATAAATAATACTGTGAAAGATTGATAAGGCTATTTAGCATGAAGCACCTGTTTCAAAACAGATCTGAATCTTCTAATGACAGTTCTTGCTACAATAATGGCATACAGTTTATTTCTATATTTGTTTTAAAATAAATTATTTAGAAACAATGCAGCTTTTGTAGATGGCTGGCACAAACCTGCTGTCCCTATTTAAAACTGCACTTTTGCTCTTTTCAAAAAAAGTTTCTTGTCTTTTTCAAAATATATTTGGTAGCTCTTTCAAAACATTTTATATTCATTGTCCATATTCACTGTATTGGCAGAACTCTGCTTTTTGTGCCACAATACAGAATAGCGGTTAAACATTTGAAGACATGTCTCATTATGTAACAATACCCTACAGGCTGTGCTGCTTTATTGGCTATATTGATTGACTCACATGTCTTTGCCCAATATAAGTTTTGCTATGAAAGATGTGTGTGTGTGTGTGTGTGTGTGTATGATCTTTATGGAAGTGTTTGTCAAAGATAGTTGCAGAATCAATAATAGCTCAACAGTTTCAGAAACAGCAGTGGATTGTGATTATGCTCTTGTGTCATTCTGCCATCAACCTAACAGTTGATAAAACGAAGTACCAACTATGATTTTTTAAATCCGCACATCTCATTGAGTTAACACTCCTGTCGCTGCAGTACAAAAAGCAAACCCCTCACGAATGTGGCATAATTCCAGGGGAGTATCTGAAGAAGGGAGCTCGCCTACACCCTGAAAATCTTGTTGATCTCTAAGGTGCCACAGGACTCAGATTCTGATGTTGAACTCCAGGAGTGAAAGTAATTTGTTACCGGTTACTTGTTACCAGTTAGAAAGTAGCTGAGGTGACAACTTCCATCTTCTGCTTCTTCCCGCTTCCGCTTCATCCTCACACTTGGCTGTAAGAAAGCAACTGGTCATCTGATAAGCTTCATAATGGAGTGGGAACGCGAAGTCAAGTTTCCTAGTCCAACAAAGCACTTGCAGGACCGTGCTAGACAGCCGCATTCAGGCAGCAAACGGATTTTCATTCGGCCCGGCCTCCCTTCCTCCTTCCCCGCAATCCCCAAACCCGGCGCTTCTCCCTCCCTGGCTCCATAAACTCCCTTTCCACGTAAGCCCGCCCATTCATGTCTGGGATCCGCCCCGCCTGGCGAACTCTGTCAGCGAATGAGCGGCAGCAGGGCCGAGGTTAGGACGGCGGCGCTACTGCCCAGAGCGAGGCGGCGAGGGCCGGCCTCCAGCCTAGGGCTGTTGCCGCTGTTCCTCCCCGCTCTGTCTCCCTGGCAGCTGTAGCCTCAGCCTCTCCCGAGCGCGGAAGGCGGGACTCTGGTGCCGAAGCTGCTTCCTGCTCCGCTGAGAAGCAGGGAAGAGCCCGCTGGTGCCAGCAGACGCGAGGGGCCGCCGCCATGGCCTCGCTCTTTAAGAAGAAAACGGTGGACGGTGAGTACGGAGGAGGCTTCGATACAGAGGAGGCTCTGTTCATAGTCCCTTTGGGAGACTGGTAGTGCAATCCTAAACATCGTTACTCCAGCGTAAGCCCACTGGAATCTATGGGTTTAGACTACGTAAGTCTATTTAGGATTGCAGTGAGAGGCTCCCTCCTCCATTAACAGGCGAGTGCAACTCCAACCGACGCCCCCTTGCCGTGGGGCAGACCCTCGGCTCCTTCCCAGTGCCTCAGATCTGCCCTCATCTGATTCGGGGTAAAGGGGAGGCTTACTCGGGGTAAGGGCTCAAACGAGGGGCTTCTATTGAATTTGACTGCCTCGGTTTCCGCACAGTCTTCTCCACTTTCCCCGTCGCCATCCTTCAGCATCCCCCACAGGAATTTTAAACTCTCCCCCGCCATCGTTTCCCACCCTGGTAGCCTGGCTCGCCTCGGCGTTTCCTGGCCTGTGTCCCTCGCCACCTTCGCTGTTCTTAAATAGGCCATAAGTCAGTTTTCCGTGTATATGTTTCGGTTGAACTCTATATGGGTTTGGGTGGCTGTTTGTGCGAGAACGGAGGAGAGAATGAGTATGACTCATTGCATTGCGTGAGTGTTACGTACCATATTGTCACAGGCATGCCAAACCACCTTAAGGAACTGATGCACTACGACGTCGATAGACTCAGTAATTAAACCTGGAGCTAGTTCACTCTTCTATAAGTATGTCAAAGTTCTTAAGATTTTTTTTTCTCAGAGGATTTAAGAAATGGTCAGCAATACTTTAAAAACAATTTCCAAAGTTTAAAAAACACACACTAAGGAAATAAGATGCATTATTAACTAAAGCAGGAGCTTTCTTTCCTTTTTGGAACAGCTCATATGCTCAGAGTTGGCAAAGAGGTCTGGTTCCTAGGTTTAACAGAGGCTCTTAGTGTTCTATTCTAAACGATGTCCTTTATTAGTTTTACGGCACAGTTACTAGTATGAAATGTTTGTTGTTTTCTGGGCAGAATCAGTATGTGTTAGGGGCTTGCATTTTAATCTACAACTAATTTTAAGGCAACAGTTAGTTACAGAAGAAAAAGGTAGACACGTGTTGTGATTCACCTTAAGGTTTTCTTCTCTTTGAAGGAATTTGTTTAGTTGTATTGCTTCAATGTACAATGAAGTGAATCATACTAATGATACTGCTTTTTGGTGGTCGTTGTTTGAGGGAAACATTTTCTTTATGAATTGCATAGGATTTGTACTGTCTATCCTTTGCCTCTTTAAAAAACTTATTGTTGGTTACATGATATTCATAAATCATTATGCAGGCAGCCATTTTATTCACGTGGATCATGGAGGAGAAAAACCATATATCCCATTCACTAATTATGTTGCACACAGAAGTTTAGCGTGTGTACGCTTGCGTGCATGCGCTCTCTCCCTCTCAGGACACACCATTTCTTGGCCGAAAAAGAATTTGCATTGCCAATACTGGTTTGCTCAGCTTTCTGCCAATATTATTTTGCAGAGTTAATTGTCTTTCTGTATTTCTCTTGTCAGATGAAGACAGGGTGAACACAGACCAGTTTACCATATTTTCAGTCAAGTTGTTGCTTTCTTATATCTGTATAAGTACACAGCTGTATTTTTTTTCTGAGATGCATTCTCCTGCTTAGAGAATTTTGGGATTTTTACCAAGCAGTAAGTCCATTACCCACATTTTCCCCATGAATGGATGGTTCTGTGCAATTAGTAAATCACAAGCTAATGTCCATGAGGAATCACTTAACATAGGAGTGAGGAATAAATGATAGTGAAACTTTTTGCCCAATTCAAGTATTTTCCTCGTAATACTGTAGCCTCCTTGGGCTCAAGAGGGTCAATTTGCTTCTTCCCTGTGTTTCTTCACTGTTTTGTGGCTCCTCGAGAGCAGTTCATATCAGAATGTTTAGGGAAGAGGGTTGTTCTTTAGGAAGACATTTCTTCCTGAGTCCTAGGGAATCCCATGAATGTGCAAAAAACCCTTGCCTTGTTTGTGGCTGGGCTAGGTTGCCTGGTTTCATAATTGAAATGAGCCACCTACTTTACTACTGGATATATAGTAATAATAATGACAACAGCTGGTGACATTGAGTGGTGAATATATCTCTTCCAACAGCATAGTAAATTCCACAAAAGTAGATACATGGTTACAATTACCCGCTTTTCAACTGTGCCTTGATAATATTATGCTGATTTATATTCTTATCATGTTTCATTTTGTAAACAATCTTGAGCAGGTTCTTTGGAAAGACAACACAAATTTTCTAAAGAAGTATTATAGGGAAATCTTGAGTGATGTTCTTAGGGTTGTTATCAATCCTGTTCTGTTTTATTATAATACATGTGTCATGTTCCTGTATAGAAAAGCTATAGATGCTTTTGTCAGGATTTTCTTTTATTTGCAAGTTAATGAAAAGTTCCCATGGGTGTTGGTAGATATATTTAATATCAGTTGTCTGTCTGAATTTGTATTAGCAATAACTGGAAAAGAAGAAATTGGTTTTCAGTAGCTGTACAAAATATTTTTGATTTTCAGGTTCTGCTTCAAATGCACATTCCTCCACCCTCAAAGATGTTTGCAGTACCATACTTAGAGTTACACCCTTCTAATCTCATTCAGTTATTTATTTAGATTTGTATGCCCCCTTTCCCTCTCAATGCAGACCAAAAGTGGTTTGCAACATCATTCTTCACTCCTCCATTTGTTCTCACAGTAGCAACCCCATAAGGTCGATTAGGCTGAGAGAGAGCGACTGGCCTAAGGTCATCTAGAGAACTTCCAAGGGAGAATTTGAACCTGAGTTTCCCAGATCTGCACTGTAACAATTATTCCACTCTGGCATTTACTTCAATGGATTTAGAAGGGCATAAACACATTTAGGATTACACTTTAGCCAGTTATTAGTTATTAGATAACTGTATTTAAATTGCAGTCTACAAACTCCAAGAAGCAGCGTACTTGATAGTGGTGGAGAGTGCCTTCTGGTGGTGTCTGTGGCGACCCCTGGTGGGCCAGGGGGTCTAGAGTCTGAGGCAGAGGCAGGCAATGGCAAGAGACTAACTAACAGAGGTGGTTTGCCATTGCCTGCCTCTACGACCCTGGTCTTCGTTGGAAGTCTCCCATCCAATTACAAGACCGACTCTGCTTACCTTCTGAGATCTACCGAGATCAGGCTCACCTGGGCTATCCAGGTCAGGGCATACATGTTCTTATCAGTTATCTAATTCATTCAACTAATCAATGGGTTTTATGTAGCATTATATGGTGAAACTTTGCTTGCAACTGCATTTCCATGTGGTAAGAATACTTGTTATAACATATTGAGAAGTTCTTAAAAGTGGTCCAGGATTGTCTATAGTTCTTACCGTAGATCCTGTTATGGAGCTCACTTCTGAAGTAACTGTGGAATACTGTGCAAAGTTACTCAAGTCTAAACCCATTGAAGTTGGACTTAGACTGAAATAGCTATGCATGGTTTGTACTGAAAGCTTATTGGATCCAGTTGCTTGTAGTATATGTGAAAGCATCATTACTTGGAGGGAAGTTCTGTTGAACTTAAAATAATGTCATGGGTTAGGAACGTAGTGTCACGCTAAGTGTCTTTCGGCTTGTTTCAGTGCTTTGTGAATTGCACTGTTCATTTCACAACTGTATATGCTGCTGGTGAATGTTGCACTAATCTGAGTGCCCAAACCAGGTTATGCAACATTCATGCAGTTTTTCTCCATGCAACTACATTGATTTAAAGCATATATAGAGCATTAGAGGGTTTTCTCTGTCTCTTATTAAAATACCTTCTGCTTTAAGCTTTTCTCATCCTCTTATGTCTCTGAAATAATTTCTTTCTGGTATTACATGGAACTGTCTAGAAAGAAGAGTCTTTGAAGAAAGATTAATATAAGCATTAAAATAAATCTGTCCACAGTTCATGTCTTATTCATTTTTTGACAGTCTAGATTGAGAAATGCCGCGGCTTCCTATTTATTATGGTTAGTCTGCTCCTTCAGATTGTGAAGCCAAGATGGAAACTTCTTTTGGGGATGTTTCATTTTGAAAAGAAATGGGATTTTTAATAGGCTAAGATTTCTCTGTATAAGCTTGGGGGGAAAACTGTCTTCTGAACAACCCAAATAAATTATTTTGGCCTTCTTGTGTGCTGTTTTGAAATGGCCCCAGGCATCAAAAAACAAATTGTACTTTTTGATTATGAAGGAATAGATAAGTCTTGTCAATCTGTTGCTGCCAATCCCATAATTTAAAAACTTTATTGCCATTCAGATGCCATAGTGTTATCTATAGTTGTTTGGCTTTCTTGAAGTTGCAGTATTTCTGATTTTTTTTTAAAAAAAGTATCCTTTCAAACTACTTGTTACAAGTATTTTAATTGGATGAAACATGGCTGCTCAGATTAAACTGTATAAAACTAATCTTGTCTGAATGACTTTAAAATTACATCTCCAAATTTATTTAGAGAAGTTACTGGCAACCACAGATATGCTGAAAATGTTGATACTGAAGTGTTATAATGACTTATCTTTTGCTAATGTAGTCCACTTATGGATGCATTCATTTTATATTCTTATACTCATCTGTTTAGAAGTGGCAAGCTCCTACTGGAAGTCTAGCTGAATGTGTGGGCCAGGAAAGGCTGGCAGTAGACCAGTTTTTTCTTCCCATGCCTTGCTGCAAGTTTTTTGACAGGTCATCAAAATGGGGAGTACATATTAATGTAATGTAATCTAAATTTACCCAAAAGGCTTATAGTTTAAGGAGCAACCTGTCTGCAAAAAAATGGCAGAAATAATATATATTTCAAAATGTTGGCGTGCTGTACTGCAAACAAATATTATCTCAGCAAAACTTTGCCATCTTGTTTTGTTGAGGCAGTAGTGGTTGTAAATTTCTTTTGTCTGCTTTATGATAGTGAAATTTATTTATTTATTTATTGTCCACCGTCTTCACTGAGACTCAAGGCAGATGAGGTAGTGAGAGTCTGTACAATCAGTGGGCTGGACATACAATAACAATTTAATAGCACATGGATTGCAGAAATTTCAATACACTCAGAAATATGATACAGAGCTGAAACAGAACGTAAACAATTAGCAAAATATAAAGAACTAGCAACAAAGCCCGTTACAGGAAAAAAATACAACACGCTCTAGAAAGGGGAGGGCGTGCAGGCAGGCATTTGCTCCTCCTCCATCACCGATTCCAGCTGGTGAAGCAGGAGGGTGGGTATTGTCATCTGTTCTATGCCTGGTCTTGGTCATGTGAAGGGGTGGTGGGCTTTGCTACCTGCTCCATGCCTGATACATGCCGGGTAAGGGGGGGGGCATTGCCTCCTGCTCTGTGACAACAGCTGGGTGAAGAAGGGCAGGCATTGCTGCCTGCTCCGAGCCTGATCCCAGCTGGGTGAAGGGGGGTGGGCATTACCACCTGCTCCCCGCTGGGTGAAGGGAGGAACAGGCATTACCTCCTGCTCCGCGCCTGATCCTAACAGCTGAAGGTGGGCGGCGGGCTTTACTATCTAATCTGCTTCTGAACCCAGCTGGGTGAAGGGGGTGCAGGCATTGCCATCTGCTCTGCTCCTGATTCCAGCAGGTTGAAGGGGGGCAGGCATTGCTACATGCTTGGCTTCTGACTCCAGCAGGGTGAAGACAGGGTGGGAATTGCTGCCTGCTCAGTGGCTAATTCTGGTAGGTTGAAGAAGGCAGGCATTGCCGCCTGCTCTGCTCCTTATCCCAGCTGGGTGAAGGGAAGAAGGGCATTGCCTCCTGCTCTGCACCTGATCCCAGCCAGGAGAAGGCGTAAGGTGGGCATTGCCACCTGCTCCACCACTAATACCAGCTTGGTTAAGGCAGGGGAGGGCATTGCCACCTGTTCCGCTCCTAATACCAGCTGCGTTAAGGTGGGGGGGGGCATTGTCACCTGCTCCTCTTCTGATCCCAATCAGGTGAAGGAGGGCGGGCATTGCTCTCTGATCTGCTCCTGATCCCATCTGGGTGAAGGGGGTGGGTATTGTCACCTGCTCGGCTCCTGATCCCAGCTGGGTTAAGGTGGGAGGTGGGCATTGCCACTTGCTCCACTCCTAATACTTGCAGGATTAAGGCAGTGGGTGGGCAAAGCTACTTGCTCTGCTTCGTATCCCAGCTGGGTGACGGGGTGGGTGGGCATTGCTACCTGCTCTGCTCCTAATACCAGTTTGGTTAAGGTTAGGGGGTTGCATTGCCACCTGCTCTGCTCCTATAACAGCTGTGTTAAGGTGGGGGTGGGCATTGCCACCTGCCTTACTCTTAATACCAACATACCATGTTTTCTGGAGGGACATGGTGCCTTGCCTAGGCTTCCGTCCATGGAAACGACAAACCAGGGCTCAAACAATCAGAAGCCAAAGTATAATCCAATTTTACATATTATAAAGTGCAAAAGTGCTATAAATACATGCATAAATACAAAGAGATTGTACAATATCATTCAGAAGTGCATAAATACAGAGTCCAATCATTAACGGATATAAGAAAATTACAAATCTTCACTGTCCGGAACAAATCCACCAGTTAAAGTGCAAATGCCAAAATTAGCAGAGAGAAATCGGTAGGTGGGGGATGGTGCCAAATATTATTCATTAACAGTCCATAAAGTCAAATACATGTAGAGAACAACGCCGACGAGGATTTGCAGGCAAATATCATTAACCCGTTTCGTGAGTACCACTCCTCACTTCCTCCTGGGCGTGAAACAGTTCGGACTGGACATAAGTATGTAGCAAGCACAAAACAAACTCTCCCACCGTTCCTCCGAATACGTAATTCACGGACATTACGTATTCGGAGGAACGGTGGGAGAGTTTGTTTTGTGCTTGCTACATACTTATGTCCAGTCCGAACTGTTTCACGCCCAGGAGGAAGTGAGGAGTGGTACTCACGAAACGGGTTAATGATATTTGCCTGCAAATCCCCGTCGGCGTTGTTCTCTACATGTATTTGACTTTATGGACTGTTAATGAATAATATTTGGCACCATCCCCCACCTACCGATTTCTCTCTGCTAATTTTGGCATTTGCACTTTAACTGGTGGATTTGTTCCGGACAGTGAAGATTTGTAATTTTCTTATATCCGTTAATGATTGGACTCTGTATTTATGCACTTCTGAATGATATTGTACAATCTCTTTGTATTTATGCATGTATTTATAGCACTTTTG
This sequence comes from Eublepharis macularius, assembly GCF_028583425.1. Classification (NCBI taxonomy): domain Eukaryota; kingdom Metazoa; phylum Chordata; class Lepidosauria; order Squamata; family Eublepharidae; genus Eublepharis; species Eublepharis macularius. The sequence goes on from NC_072792.1 coordinate 126,381,457, forward strand.
CACTTTATAATATGTAAAATTGGATTATACTTTGGCTTCTGATAGTTTGAGCCCTGGTTTGTCGTTTCCTATATCTGTGTACCGGGGTTGCCCTTGGTATTTTTGAACTGTAGGCTTCCGTCCATGGCAGCGCCCTCTGGTGGTACACCAGGGTAGAAAGTGAGTTGTCTGAAATACGCTTACTCAATTAGCCAATTCAGCAACCTTTATTGGCATTACATCCATGTTAATGTTTACTCAATTATATAGTAGGATTAGACATGGCATGTTAAATCATGCAGAAACTACTGAGTAGGTACCTAGTAGTATATTTCACAAATCCTGTCCCATTACTAAAATATCTCTTTGAACCATTTCTGTACAGTATAGTCCTTCTACCTATGTAAAAAAGCCCTCCTGCATAATTCAGTTTTGCATGGTTTGTGGAAAGCCAGGAGAGTGGGAGGTTTACTGACCTCTTCATGCAGGTCATTCCATAAGGTGGGTGCCAGAAGAGAGAATACAGTTGTGTGGGCAGTTGTTGATTTGGCACCTGCAGAAGGCCTTGTTCAGATGGCAAAGCTGCTGGGGTGGAGCATAGGGAGAGGCTGTCCAGAAGATATGAGGGTTCAAGGCCACAAAGGGCTTTGTATGTGATAGTCGTTAACTTGAATTGAAGTTGAACCCAGTTAATTGATAGGTAGCTAGTGGGGTCTTTAACTCCTGAACAAAATGATTTTAAAAATAGATGCTAATAGAAGTAAATAATTGCTATAGTGCTTTTGGGGGTGGGGGAGTAGATGTCTATATTTTTGTGAGATAGTGGAAAAGCTATGTTTGAGTAGTAACCATGAATATTATTTTACTTGTTTGTATGTTTAAAAAACAAACAAAACCCAAGTTCATACTATGATCATTGAATGCCTATGTGTGAGCATGCACACTGACAGTAATTTACCTTTGAAAATTAACGACTTGAATTCTAAAATCTTCAAATATTAATCAGAATCATGATTGCCATCCTTACCCACTTTGTACAGAAAGCTCTTTTTAAAGAACATTAATTTACATTGCTTATTCAGTTCAAGGTATTTTATCACGACCAGGATTAATGAGTTAGACTGCTGGGATTTGACCAGAGACACCTCTTTCTCTGTCCCTCTAACATATCATTTCATTTCATTGATCACATACATCCCTAACATGGTTAGGATAAAATTGGAAGGAGGATTGTCAACAACCTTAATGTGAACCCCTTAGAGGAAATGTGAGATGAAAATGTGATCGTGCATACGTGTGTGATAAATCAAGCTTGATTGTAAACTTATCTGTATATTCCTTAATCTTAATGCATTTATTGTATTGGAAGAGAGTCCTCCTGTCTCTAGACCATGATATATACAGTCTTTTTTGTTAGGATTGCTGGGATAGTTCTTGACATGGCTTCTGTACCTTTAAAACCTCTTTAGAAGGGAAAATGCCATGGGATGTGGCTCCTGCTTTTAGTGTGGTAATGTGATTGTGAAAATGTATTGTCGAAGGCTTTCACGGCCGGAGGACGATGGTTGTTGTGGGTTTTCTGGGCTGTATTGCCGTGGTCTTGGCATTGTAGTTCCTGACGTTTCGCCAGCAGCTGTGGCTGGCATCTTCAGAGGTGTAGCACCAAAAGACAGAGATCTCTCAGTGTCACAGTGTGGAAAAGATGTAGGTCATTTGTATCTACTCAGGAGGGGTGGGGTTGAGCTGAGTCATCCTGTAAGAGTTTCCCAGGGTGTGGAATGCTAATGGCGGGAGGCTTCACTGTATCCTGAGGAGGTTCTTTTGCATATGGATTGGTACTTGATGTGCTAATCTTCTCTGCAGGGCTATTGTCAGGGATAGAATGTTTTGTTAGCCTGGTGTTTTTCAGAACTGGCAACCATGCTCGGTTCATTCTTAAGGTTTCTTCTTTCCTGTTGAAGTTTTGCTTATGCTTGTGAATTTCAATGGCTTCCCTGTGCAGTCTGACAAAGTAGTTGGAAGTGTTGTCCAGTATTTTGGTATCCTGGAATAAGATACTGTGCCCTGTTTGAGTTAGGCTATGTTCAGCCACTGCTGATTTTTCAGGTTGTCCAAGTCTGCAGTGTCTTTCATGTTCTTTTATTCTTGTCTGGATGCTACGCTTTGTGGTCCCGATGTAAACTTGTCCACAGCTGCAGGGTATACGGTATACTCCTGCAGAGGTTAGGGGGTCTCTACTGTCTTTTGCTGATCGTAGCATCTGTTGTATTTTTCGGGTGGGTCTGAATACTGCTTGAAGGTTATGCTTTTTCATAAGCTTTCCCATCTGATCAGTAATTCCTTTGATATATGGCAAAAACACTTTTCCTGTGGGAGACTGTTTTTCTTTGGTTGTTTGATTCATCCTGGGTTTGATTGCTCTTCGGATTTCATTTCTGGAGTAGCCATTTGCCTGAAGTGCGTGGTTTAGATGATTAATTTCCTCATTGAGAAAGTGCGGCTCACATATCCGTCTTGCACGATCCACTAATGTTTTCATTATGCCTCTTTTCTGTCGGGGGTGGTGATTGGAGTTTTTGTGTAGGTACCGATCAGTGTGAGTTGGTTTCCTGTAGACCTTGTGACCTAACTGAAAGTTTGCTTTGCGGATGACCCAGGTATCCAGGAATGGGAGTTTTCCCTCGATTTCTATCTCCATGGTGAATTGTATGTTCAGGTGGATGTTGTTGAGATGATTCAAAAACCCCATCAATTCTTCCTCCCCATGGCTCCAAATGATAAATGTATCATCCACAAACCGGAACCATACACTAGGTTTGTGGGGTGCTGATTCTAGAGCTGTTTTTTCAAAATGTTCCATGTAGAAGTTTGCTATAACTGGGCTGAGTGGGCTCCCCATGGCCACCCCATCCATCTGTTCATAGAATTCATTGTCCCATTGGAAGTAACTGGTTGTCAGGCAGTGGTGGAATAAGGCTGTTACATCCTCTGGGAAAATCTGATTAATAAGTGCAATAGTGTCTTTTACTGGAACCTTGGTAAACAAGGTTCTGCAGGGACACAAGAACTATTCCATCTTTTCTCACAACTAAAAGAATCTTCAAAACCACACAGGCGAATCGCATTTATGACCGTCTAGAACAGGCCCTCTTACGTGAGAGAATCCACACTACCCGCAGAGAACTTGCTGCCACAGACAAGGAGCTATTTTGCTTGCATATCAACACCAGCCATAAAATGAGAAGTCAGGATTGGGACAAGGTCGATAATCTCACCTACAGGAAGATGGAACAAGTTTTTACCAACCACACATCCAGACAGAAGCAGAAGTTTAACAAACTACAGGAAAAAAAGACAAGCCCCATGCTCGACAATGCACGCATTGTCATCAATCTGACAGACCGTCAACTCTCACCAGAAGAAACCTCCATCTTGGCAAAGGGAGGAAACTTTGCAGTCACCCCCACCAGAATTCCTGTGGAAGACATCATTGCAAATGTAGAAGCTGCCATTCGTCATCTACCTGAAGAGGAAGCTGAGGAAATAAGAGGAGAGACAGCCAGGATTCTACGAAAGGCAAAGCTTCCCACCAGCAATATAACACGCAAGGAGAGAAATGCCATCAAGACCCTCAATGCAGATCCAGACATCATCATTCTACCAGCTGATAAAGGCAATGCTACAGTGATCATGGAAACAGAGGAATACAAAAAGAAGATTAAGGAACTCCTGGATCCCTCCACCTACAAAAAACTAAAACGAGATCCCACTTGCAAAATCACCAGGCTAACAAATGCTCTGATCAAGAATTCCTCACTACATCCCGACACGCACAGAAAACTATGCAAGACTGAAGCACAGCCACCTAGGCTATATGGACTCCCCAAAATACATAAGGATTCAGTCCCACTCCGACCCATTGTGAGTGCCATTGGTTCACCGACATATGAATTAGCTAGACATCTGGCAGATCTCCTGCAGGACCACATCGGGAAAACCTCGTCTTACATCAAAGATTCAGCAGATTTTATCAACAAAATCAGTTCTCTGAAACTCAATCCACAAGACATACTTGTCAGTTTTGATGTTGTATCCCTGTTTACCAAGGTTCCAGTAAAAGACACTATTGCACTTATTAATCAGATTTTCCCAGAGGATGTAACAGCCTTATTCCACCACTGCCTGACAACCAGTTACTTCCAATGGGACAATGAATTCTATGAACAGATGGATGGGGTGGCCATGGGGAGCCCACTCAGCCCAGTTATAGCAAACTTCTACATGGAACATTTTGAAAAAACAGCTCTAGAATCAGCACCCCACAAACCTAGTGTATGGTTCCGGTTTGTGGATGATACATTTATCATTTGGAGCCATGGGGAGGAAGAATTGATGGGGTTTTTGAATCATCTCAACAACATCCACCTGAACATACAATTCACCATGGAGATAGAAATCGAGGGAAAACTCCCATTCCTGGATACCTGGGTCATCCGCAAAGCAAACTTTCAGTTAGGTCACAAGGTCTACAGGAAACCAACTCACACTGATCGGTACCTACACAAAAACTCCAATCACCACCCCCGACAGAAAAGAGGCATAATGAAAACATTAGTGGATCGTGCAAGACGGATATGTGAGCCGCACTTTCTCAATGAGGAAATTAATCATCTAAACCACGCACTTCAGGCAAATGGCTACTCCAGAAATGAAATCCGAAGAGCAATCAAACCCAGGATGAATCAAACAACCAAAGAAAAACAGTCTCCCACAGGAAAAGTGTTTTTGCCATATATCAAAGGAATTACTGATCAGATGGGAAAGCTTATGAAAAAGCATAACCTTCAAGCAGTATTCAGACCCACCCGAAAAATACAACAGATGCTACGATCAGCAAAAGACAGTAGAGACCCCCTAACCTCTGCAGGAGTATACCGTATACCCTGCAGCTGTGGACAAGTTTACATCGGGACCACAAAGCGTAGCATCCAGACAAGAATAAAAGAACATGAAAGACACTGCAGACTTGGACAACCTGAAAAATCAGCAGTGGCTGAACATAGCCTAACTCAAACAGGGCACAGTATCTTATTCCAGGATACCAAAATACTGGACAACACTTCCAACTACTTTGTCAGACTGCACAGGGAAGCCATTGAAATTCACAAGCATAAGCAAAACTTCAACAGGAAAGAAGAAACCTTAAGAATGAACCGAGCATGGTTGCCAGTTCTGAAAAACACCAGGCTAACAAAACATTCTATCCCTGACAATAGCCCTGCAGAGAAGATTAGCACATCAAGTACCAATCCATATGCAAAAGAACCTCCTCAGGATACAGTGAAGCCTCCCGCCATTAGCATTCCACACCCTGGGAAACTCTTACAGGATGACTCAGCTCAACCCCACCCCTCCTGAGTAGATACAAATGACCTACATCTTTTCCACACTGTGACACTGAGAGATCTCTGTCTTTTGGTGCTACACCTCTGAAGATGCCAGCCACAGCTGCTGGCGAAACGTCAGGAACTACAATGCCAAGACCACGGCAATACAGCCCAGAAAACCCACAACAACCATCGTCCTCCGGCCGTGAAAGCCTTCGACAATACATTTTCACAATCACATTACCACACTAAAAGCAGGAGCCACATCCCATGGCATTTTCCCTTCTAAAGAGGTTTTAAAGGTACAGAAGCCATGTCAAGAACTATCCCAGCAATCCTAACAAAAAAGACTGTATATATCATGGTCTAGAGACAGGAGGACTCTCTTCCAATACAATAAATGCATTAAGATTAAGGAATATACAGATAAGTTTACAATCAAGCTTGATTTATCACACACGTATGCACGATCACATTTTCATCTCACATTTCCTCTAAGGGGTTCACATTAAGGTTGTTGACAATCCTCCTTCCAATTTTATCCTAACCATGTTAGGGATGTATGTGATCAATGAAATGAAATGATATGTTAGAGGGACAGAGAAAGAGGTGTCTCTGGTCAAATCCCAGCAGTCTAACTCATTAATCCTGGTCGTGATAAAATACCTTGAACTGAATAAGCAATGTAAATTAATGTTCTTTAAAAAGAGCTTTCTGTACAAAGTGGGTAAGGATGGCAATCATGATTCTGATTAATATTTGAAGATTTTAGAATTCAAGTCGTTAATTTTCAAAGGTAAATTACTGTCAGTGTGCATGCTCACACATAGGCATTCAATGATCATAGTATGAACTTGGGTTTTGTTTGTTTTTTAAACATACAAACAAGTAAAATAATATTCATGGTTACTACTCAAACATAGCTTTTCCACTATCTCACAAAAATATAGACATCTACTCCCCCACCCCCAAAAGCACTATAGCAATTATTTACTTCTATTAGCATCTATTTTTAAAATCATTTTGTTCAGGAGTTAAAGACCCCACTAGCTACCTATCAATTAACTGGGTTCAACTTCAATTCAAGTTAACGACTATCACATACAAAGCCCTTTGTGGCCTTGAACCCTCATATCTTCTGGACAGCCTCTCCCTATGCTCCACCCCAGCAGCTTTGCCATCTGAACAAGGCCTTCTGCAGGTGCCAAATCAACAACTGCCCACACAACTGTATTCTCTCTTCTGGCACCCACCTTATGGAATGACCTGCATGAAGAGGTCAGTAAACCTCCCACTCTCCTGGCTTTCCACAAACCATGCAAAACTGAATTATGCAGGAGGGCTTTTTTACATAGGTAGAAGGACTATACTGTACAGAAATGGTTCAAAGAGATATTTTAGTAATGGGACAGGATTTGTGAAATATACTACTAGGTACCTACTCAGTAGTTTCTGCATGATTTAACATGCCATGTCTAATCCTACTATATAATTGAGTAAACATTAACATGGATGTAATGCCAATAAAGGTTGCTGAATTGGCTAATTGAGTAAGCGTATTTCAGACAACTCACTTTCTACCCTGGTGTACCACCAGAGGGCGCTGCCATGGACGGAAGCCTACAGTTCAAAAATACCAAGGGCAACCCCGGTACACAGATATAGGAAACGACAAACCAGGGCTCAAACTATCAGAAGCCAAAGTATAATCCAATTTTACATATTATAAAGTGCAAAAGTGCTATAAATACATGCATAAATACAAAGAGATTGTACAATATCATTCAGAAGTGCATAAATACAGAGTCCAATCATTAACGGATATAAGAAAATTACAAATCTTCACTGTCCGGAACAAATCCACCAGTTAAAGTGCAAATGCCAAAATTAGCAGAGAGAAATCGGTAGGTGGGGGATGGTGCCAAATATTATTCATTAACAGTCCATAAAGTCAAATACATGTAGAGAACAACGCCGACGGGGATTTGCAGGCAAATATCATTAACCCGTTTCGTGAGTACCACTCCTCACTTCCTCCTGGGCGTGAAACAGTTCGGACTGGACATAAGTATGTAGCAAGCACAAAACAAACTCTCCCACCGTTCCTCCGAATACGTAATGTCCGTGAATTACGTATTCGGAGGAACGGTGGGAGAGTCATCTGATTGTGATTGTGAAAGCTGCTTCTGAAAATTTCCCTTTTTGTTTTTTTTGTGACTATGCATGTGGGATTATAATAAGATGTTGTTCTAGTGGAGGACTAATGCTTTGTTAGTCTAGTAGTTAAAACATGTAATATTCCTGTGGGAAGGGAAACATGTTTTTGTCTGACATGCTACATGTTTGTAGCACACTTCCTATACTAATGGTGCTAACTATAAATATACTGTCTCACAGATATAATTAAAGAACAGAATAGAGAGTTACGAGGTACACAGAGGGCCATAGTCAGAGATCGAGCAGCTTTGGAAAAACAGGAAAAGCAGCTGGTAAGTAGATAACAAAATTCACCTTACACAATAGGTGGCCAGACTGGTTATGGTAAACACCTCATCTGTTATCAGAGCCTAATTTACTGTCCTCTCTACCACTAGCCTTTGGAAATGCTGGGTTAGATTTAAATATTGTCTTCTGCAGCCAGTACAGGGCTTCTTCCATCAGTGGAAGGTTCCATCATTAGCAGAATGAAACCTTTTGAATTCATCCTCCCCCCCCCCCGCCCCATCCCCGCCAAGACCATTGGAAAACTGGCTTGGTTGTTTAACATTCCTTGATTCTCATGGTCCCCCCTGTTGCCTACCTTTCCTGAAATAAGTAAAGTTACAATACTAAAGGATGAGAAGCACATACATACTAAAAGCAACTTTCTTTTTAATAAATAGGAATTGGAAATAAAGAAAATGGCTAAAACTGGAAACAAAGAAGCCTGTAAAGTTCTAGCCAAACAGCTAGTGCAGCTGAGAAAACAAAAAACTCGAACATACGCAGTCAGTTCAAAAGTTACATCCATGTCTACTCAAACAAAACTGATGAACTCTCAGATGAAGATGGCAGGAGCTATGTCAACAACAGCAAAGGTAATCCACAACATGCCAGATACAGCTTGTTTTTTAAATGATGCTAATATGCAGTGATTATCTTGGCAGTAATTGGTCACTTGAAGTGTACATGTCCTGCAGTTTACTGTGAAGATTTTGTATGCTGGTTTGAGGAACTTAAACTTAATTTATTCCGCTGGCTAATACCGTCATGCAAAGTGGAGTAATAAGTATGGTTTTGTACAGCTTTTGAAATAAGTGTTTCAGGAATGCTTGAACATTTCTTGGGTTCTTCCCTTCCTGCCCCAGTCCCTCACTGTCATTTAGTTCTGCAAGCATAGGTCAATACTATGCATGCATATGAATAATTGTTCTCCTTGCGGACCCTTAACAGTGGATAGGAAGGGCCTATATATGCAAGCAACTACCATGCTATCATAAAACAATCTCCCAGCTTTATAAAAGGGAAAGAAGCAGTTAGTGCTGTTCTTATAGTGGTAGGTGTAAATAGGCTGGGAGTTTAGGGATACCATTTTGCCACTAGCTCATGTGGAAATAAACATCTGTTCATTTTGAAACATGGATAACAATGTTGTGAATTGCATGCTTGTATTTATATTACCTACATTTCCACACCTCTAGAAGACAACTCAGATGCTGAGAGAGAATGAGTTGCATGCTTCCATGCAATGAAATTCATAACCAACCAAGGATATAAAGTCAGATTTCCAGTATGAAGAGAAATATTCTATACAGCACTGATAATAGACCTTCTCACATTGGACAATGTTTTGTAGCCTCAGACTGTAATAAAGCCCTTTGGGCACATGCATAGAACCATTAAAAATAGAGATGGGCACGAAACAGGGAAAAACGAACCCTGAGTTTTGTGGTTCGTCACGTTCAACGAACCACGAACTTTCACAAAATTGTCCCATTTCACAAAACGATTTGTTAGGTTCAGGTTCATGATTCGTCAGATCCCGGGACCCTACAATGGCTCTGTTCATATCCAGAGATGCCAAACTCACAGGGAGATTTCAGGCACCCTCACCCAACAACCTTCCCAGCAAGGACAAGAGCAGAAAATAAGTCTTTTCAGTCTCTTTTGAAGTAGTAGCAAATCCAGCCAAAAGCTCCCAAATCCACTTTCTCTCACTCCAAATCCCAGCAACTGCTCCTCCCTCTCCCTCTGTCTACTGGAACTGAAAGCATGAGGCAGAGAGCTGTTCCTTATATAAGAAACACTCACATAGAGCAGAACAGGAGCTCTCTGGTTGGCAGACAGACCTGCCTAACAGGGCTTGGAGGGATGAGATTGGTGTTCCCATGGCTACAGAAGGCCCATCTCTCTCTTGCTCGTTGCTCTCATAGAACAGAACGGGAGCTCTCAGGTAGGCAGGGAGAGCTGCCTATCAAGGTTATCTGGGCTAAGATTGGGGTTTCCATGGCAACAAAAGGTCTGTAGACATTCTGGGCTTATGTTGCCTAGGCAATCCGTGGATCGGCGCCAGCCTGTCTGACATCACGAAGCATTCACAATCGAACAAATTGGCACAAAAAGTTGTGGATTTTGTTAAAAAAACAGCACCACAAAATGCATTTTCATGATACACGGATCGGCCCGATTTGTCACGAAAAAACAAGCAGCAGTTCCATGGAGCCATAATAAGCATAACTTGATGCTTGGATGGTCATAGTTTGGTGTAGTGGTAGTTTGGTGTTTGTGCTTCACATTTTTGTGACCCAGAGGTAATAATTCAATCTATGTTGAATTGCATCCTGTTCACAACCACCATGTGGACATGGTTGGGAGAAAGCCTAAGCAAGTCTACTCAGAAGTAAATCCCGTTTTATTCAGTGGGATTTAGTCCTAGGAATGTGTTCTCATGCTTACCACTTTGTTAGCAGTCAGGCCCTCCCTCACACTGAAAGGGCAGTTTATGAATACGGCAATATCATAAACTCCTCTGTATGTGCCCTGAGCACAAGATATGTTGCCCAGTTAGGCAGATTGGTTCCCAACCTGGCCGGAGTTGGAAAATTATTGGAATGTGAGTCGTGAAGCAAGACTGGGTAGCTGCTCCACAGCCCGGAGATGTGCAAAGATTGAAGACAAAAGAGGTCTTCCAGGAGTTCCTGAGTTAATCTCACTCACACACTTCTGTCCTTCCCTTCCACCTTCCTAATCAGTTATTTAGGGACCTGATAACTCTTCCTTTCTGCTAATCATGGGTCATCAATCACCTTTTAACCTATACTTCCACCCAGATATATCCAGCTGAAGTTTAAAGGCTCCTTTCCACACCACTTGCAAGCTTCTTGCGCTTCAGCTGGCCCAGGGGGGGAATTTAAAGAGTCCTTTCTGTACTTCTTGGCCCTTTAAACCAGCTGGCTGGTGGGGGAATCCCTCCACCAGTCAGCTGGAGCCAACTGTGGGGTTTGAAAGCACCCTGAAGCAACCCAAATCACTTCAGGAAGCTTTGATTTGGCATTTCCAAATTGGGGCCTAAATGCTGGGCCCGATTTGGAAATCCCGAGTCTTTACAAATCAGGTCCGATTTGGGTATTTTCCCAAATCAGAAACCCGAATCGCACTCCTCTGTTGTGTAGTCTTACTAATATGTCCCCTATGGTTCATTAGCATACCTGCCCATACATACCAATGTATGTCTTTGGGTAATCATGAGTGTGAAAAGAAAAATGGAACCATCTCTGTTTCTAGTTTTACAAAACTATCCTAACCTTGTCTGTGAAGGCAATTCTTAATTAACATAACATCAGGCTTTTTACATTGGAGGACCCATGAGGATCACAAGTGATGGGATGTCTCTTTACCACACTCTGCTGGCCTCTGCTTCTACATATCTTGTTTAGGCTTTCTTTTCCTTCCCCAACCTGCTTTCTGTTCCTTTCAACATTTTCCACCCAACTTTTGCACTTTTCTGATCTTCCTCTCCCCTCACAGCCTCAGCAGACTCACAGCCAGCTCTCTATCTTCTTATTGATCCTGTTGTCCTCTCCTCCACCAAGCTGCAATTTTTCTCTCCTGGCTCTCCTTCCCTCCTTCTCACAGCCTCTGCAACATGCATGGACAACATTTCTTACCTTTTCAAGGTTTCTAACCTTTTCCCTTAAAAAAAAGTTCTACAAACCTAGTAGTTCTTCCTGTTTTGCAAACAAACAAACAAAAAAACCACCTCTCTGTAGCCCTTGGTGATCCTATTATGTGGAGTTGTTGATCCATTCAATGGAGCCACCCATGAGAATTCAGACAGAAGGTATTCTTGTTGAGATTTAAAAATCAATAAATAAAAAAATCAGCAAATAATAATATATAATTCCAGGCCAACTAAACTGTCTTCCTGAATTTGTAATACTATATTTTATATCTTCAGACAATGCAAGCTGTTAATAAAAAGATGGATCCACAAAAGACACTGCAAACAATGCAGAATTTCCAGAAGGAAAACATGAAAATGGAAATGACTGAAGAAATGAGTAAGTTCAAACTTTTCACATTACACACAAAACTTCTTTTGGTTCTTACTGGATTATTAACAGAATAGTAGTATTTTGCTGTTTTCATAACTTGTCTTTTTTTAGTTTGTAGTGTATCTGTGCAGTTTGCAACATTTTACCATGTCCTCTGTGCCTTGGAAACAGCATGTTGGGGGGTGTAATGATTTCAAGAAATGGGTGCATGCGTCTTTAAATGTTTGGTGAGATAGGTGAAGAGTGGGGGGGTGAAAGAGAGAGATGAGTGAGTGATATGATTGGTTGATGACAGAGTGGGCGGAGTGAAGGCGGTTTTCAGTTACTGAGGGAGAGAAAAAGGTTCAGTTAGGGCAAGAGAGGCGAGCTGTGTGCAGCCTGAGTGTGTTCATGTATTTGTGAGGGAAAGGCAACCTGAGTGGAAGCCTGAACTGAATGTTTCTGTGAGACTATATATTCACTCTATTTGAAGCAGGCAAACTGTGTGTGCACCTGAGAGAGAAAGGATTGAGAGTGAAAAGAAAACAGGCTAGCTGTGTGCTGTCTGAGGAGTTCTTTGTGAGGGAAATATAGAGCCTAGAGAAAGAGGCTAACTGTGTGTGAAGCCTTACAAGAGATCTGTGTGAATGAGTTTGGATGAAGCAACTAGAAGAACTAAGAATGACTTTTATGTAACCAATACGCTTCTAAAAAAATAAAACTTTGTTTTGTTATATCCCAGAGTTATCTCCCATTCCTATCCTCAGGGCCACATAGAACCACGAAGGAGCCTGACGCTCAAACACGTTACAAAAGGGAAAATTTAAATAAAACATTTTGGAATAATATATTCCTGGTTGCAGCAAACTACCCAGAGGGTGTAAGGGGGAGATTTAAAGCAAAATCCACCCTAAAGAAAGTACAGGTCATAACGGGGCATTTAGGGATGCAACAGTAAGGGAAAGATGAGAAAGTCATGCTCTGGTGATGGAAATCTCTCTGTCAGCATTAATTTTTGTTGGTATCCAATCCTCAGCTTTTTCCTAGTTTGTCCAGCAAGTACGTGTTCCTGTTTGCCAGGTTGGATGCATGCTTTGCCAGAAACCAAGATGTAACTAATGGTTTCCAGCATGAGGGAACAAGAGCACACAAATATAATATTTCTTGTTCATATAGCACCAAATCATCATCTTGGTGATGCCTGAACCCTGTTGGAGTGTCCATAGATTTTTGAATACAAGGGGACTGATATGAAAAGACCGTCTTGTAGATGTAAAACTTTAGTTGACCAAGTCATAACAAAGACTCTTGCCTCAGACTAGAATCCCACCCATGTCAATATTCAGCATAATCTTTCAAAACATCAGGTTTGTAGGATGAGATACTTCGTACATTCTGATGATGAAAGGTTTTTTTATTTGCAGCAAGTAGAGGATAGTTTCACAGAGTTTTAGAAATAATTGCACCTATTAGTTTTAATTACGGCTTAGATCCTGTGAACAAGTTTTGTGCATGCTAAATAGCCTCTGCCACAGAGTACACTTTTTCTTTGCGTAGCATGCACAGAACTCAGTTCATAGGATCCAAACCAATATGTTGAAGTTCTTGTATTTAAGAGTAATCTAAAGCATAATTGTGTGTCTTGAAATCTGTTCATGCAGAGCCAGTGCTAGTCTGCCAGCATGCCTTAATCTAATATGTAGTACTAGCAACAAAGCCTGTTGTGTTTAACAATACAACGGGCTCTAGCAGGGCCTTGTGAGGGCTGCGCTGCCTCACTGTGTGCACTTGAGAGGGCTATGCCACCAGGCAGCGCGGCCCTCCAAAGAAGCCCACTGCGGTGGCACACAGCAGGCCAATTTCGGCCTGTTTGAGGCTGAATCAAACCCATTTGGAGCTGAAATGGGCACGCAGTGGAGTGCAAGAGCACTCCAGGGGTCATCGCACCACCCTGGCAGTGTTACTGTGTTCCGCAGTGGGCCAATTTTGGCCTGTTTGAGGCTGAATCAGGCCTGTTTGGGGCCAAAATCAGCCTGCCGTAGAACCCAGGAGCACTCCAGGGGCCGCCATGCCACCCTGGCAGTAATCCTACACTCTGCAGTGGACCGATTTTGGCCCGTTTGAGGCAGAATTGATCCCATTGGGGGCCAAAATCAGCCCGCTGTTGTGCACAGGAGCACTTGAGGGCCCACCCCAGCCACCCCAGCCTGCTGGGGGCCTATGGTGGGATTGCCACTGTACCGGCCCCTCCCACCACCATGCTGGCCTGCTCGGCCTTCTGCACCAGGCTTTCCCACTTCAGCGCTGGGCCTTCTTGGGCCTCTGGAAGCCCTAAGGAGGCTGCCGAGGCAGTGGGAAGGCAAGATGTGTTACTGATAACTCACTTCTTATCCCCATGAGTGTGCCTGCACAGGGATAAAAAGTGAGTCATCGCAAATACAGCTTGCCTTTTATATAGTAGGATAAGAAGGTTCCCTGCAATTAAGAACACGGGGAGGATCTTTAGACATCTACTAATAGTATACAGGAATTGATGGATTTTTTTATACTGGTCCAGATGAATTTTTATCTTTTATTTCCTAAATCCTGGAAAACATGACTGATGTTTTCCCAAATCCTGAAGATGTATCACAGTTCTTGCATCATTCATTTTCACAATGCCTTTTATCACCATGTATCCTTTTTATACCTTGGATCAGCAATTATTCAGTCCTCATGGTCGAGCAGAAGTCAATTCCTAGCCAGAGAGGGTGCTGGCTTTCAGCATTACATAACAATGACCCCTTTGGTCTTTATATGATATTGTTAATATAGCTGTCTGTTTGTTTGAAGTAAACATTGTGCCAGACAGGCAAACCAAGAAAACTACTATATGGAAACACAGTAAAAGAATGCAGCTTTTACTGATTTGGTTCTAATTCAGCTGTTGCTTTTATTTCTCTTCCAAGTTAATGATACACTGGATGACATTTTCAACGATTCTGATGAAGAAGAAGAAAGCCAGGATATTGTGAACCAAGTCCTTGATGAAATTGGAATTGAAATATCTGGAAAGGTATGAGGAAATTGCTTCTCAAGGATGTGGCAGGTGGAAGAGGGATGATAAAAAGCAATCTCCCTTTGCTTTTATAATTTTGAACACCTTTTGTAGTAGCTCTCCTTTGTCTGCATTCTAACTATTGTCTCAGACACTAAGTGTTGCATTGCTTGCCTAAACAAAGCTTCTCATTTTTGTTTTCTTTTTAATAGATGGCCAAGGCTCCATCAGCTGCCAGAGGCATGCCATCTGCATCAACATCCCAAAGTGCCACAATTTCAGATGAAGAGATTGAGCGGCAGCTCAAAGCCCTGGGAGTAGATTAACCTGATGGCGACATGCAGCCTGCTTTTTGCAGTTACTCCAGTGTGGGAATGTATATGAACTTCCAATACAGATTTCAATAAAAACCAAATTCCTCTTATCTATATTGCCTCAGCTATCACTGGTGACAAGAACTTCTAGAGGCAATTGGAGAAACTAGACATAATCTATTACAAGAGAACAGTACAGAATGAGGATCATATCAGAACAATGTGCATGATGTAGAAGTTGTATGCCTGACCAAATTGGGTTGTGCTGTAAACAACAGTCTTAATTTGGATTGGTTGCATTTAGCCTTTTCTACAAAAATACCTTGCTTGATCAGCACTCACCTTTAGATTTCTAAACTTTTTGAAGTTATTATTAGCAGTCACTCTGAAGGCAATGAAAGTAAATTAAAAGTTTCTTGCAAAGATATTAAGTCCTCTTAAAGTAATACATTACTTTTAAAGTGAGACCACTTTTTTTCCTTTCAACTGGGAGGTGGCATTTATTTTTTTTTTCAGCTGAAGGATGTATTTTAACCATTTAGGGAGTCTTTTTATAAGCGCCTTCCTAGCATGTTCATATCCATTCAGCCTGGTTTGGGGATAATGTGTGTGTTTCTAATTTATTCTGAGTGCAATGCTGCTATTATTAGTAGAACCTTCTTGAAAGCAAGGTTCTGTGCCATCGGTATTTTGGTATAGCAGATTGTCTGTAAGGAAAGTACTGAACAAACTCCATTGTACTGTAACTTAGCTAACTTGAAGAGAATTGTGTGCCTTTGTGTACATAGCCCTTATTTTTTTATTAAGCTTTGAATTGTGGAAATTAATGTTAAAGCCATTCTCTCAACGTATACAGCACTGAGTTACACAAGCTCAACAGCAATTGCTGTGAAGTATGTAAATCTAATGCCTGAAAAAGATGCTCTTTCTTAAAAAGCATGTGTACATATTGCTGTGCTTCATTTTTTTCATCAAAAAAGTGTTGTTTGAAAAAATGCTTGATTGTCTGTGGAATATTTGTTTGTTAAATTGATTTCTTGCACATTAACAGGAGTGATGATTATATGTTTGCCTATTTCAAGTTTAATGGATTTTCTTTGGAGTTTAAAATTACACCGAAGAGTAAAATAGTGGATATCTTGACGTATTATAGGAAATATAGTTCACTGAAACTCTATATAGTGATATTTACAGTAGGATGTGAAAATGAGGTTATCCTCCTTTGAACTGCCATGTGGAAATAACTGAAACATTGGAAATGATCAAGAATGCAACTGTTGATTATCATCAGCAAGAAGCACAGGAAAACTATGATCCTGGCCATATATTGTGTTCAAGTAGGGCATCAGCAGCAAGACTGAGAGCCTGGGACTCCAATTCAGTATAATTAAGACTTGGCAAGATAAACAGAAGGTCAGCATAATCTGCAATACATATTTAATTGGGTTTTGTAGTTTTACAGAATGTGGCACTATGGCTACTTAGGTGAATCCTTGTTTTTATGGACTTTCAAAATATGAAATAAAGGCTTTTAAGTCCTCCAGTGCTGCTGCCATTTGCAAGATTTCATTTTGTACACTTAAAAATATACCCTAGGACAGTGATGGCGAACCGTTTTGAGCCCAAGTGCCCAAACTGCAACACAAAACCAACTTATTTGTTTCAAAGTGCCAACACTGCAATTAAACCTGAATACTGAGGTTTTAGTTTAGAAAGAACAACTCATACAGTTGTCCCAACTAATTAACATATTTTGTCTTAAAAGAGCCCCCCCCCCTCCCCCACAAATGAAAGTAAAGGAGCAGAATGAATGCAAGCAGCTTGCGTTCCTTTGGAGCTCAGCACCACTTGCCTTGCACTCATTCATTTTTTCTCCCCCCCCCCCCCGTCACAAATGAAAGTAAAGGAGCAGAGCAGAAGGAATCCAAGCAGCTTACTGTTCCTTTGAAGCCCAGCACCACTCGGCTTGCATTGGGAGGAAAAGGAATCACGTGGGCGGGGCCAAAACCCACATGACCTCTCTTCAGCTCTACTGGAACGCCGTTCCTGTGCGTTCCAGCTCCAAATGAGCCCTGGGAAAAGGAATCACGTGAGCGGGGCCAAAACCCACGCCTCCAAATGAGCCCTGGCTCGCGTGCCCACAGAGAGGGCTCTGCGTGCCGGCTGTGGCACATGTGCCATAGGTTCGCCATCGCTGCCCTAGGAGCTTAAACTAACCAATAAGTAGATAAGGGTTAAAAATTTAGTTCCATATCTGGGTCATTCAGATTTTTGATACAAGTCTAGTGATTCAACACAAACCAAGAATATTTCCCTGCTGAATTCCATATTGAACTGCCGTATCAGGAAACACTATTGGCCAGTGAAACTTTCGTTCATCTATTGAATAAT
This sequence comes from Eublepharis macularius, assembly GCF_028583425.1. Taxonomy (NCBI): domain Eukaryota; kingdom Metazoa; phylum Chordata; class Lepidosauria; order Squamata; family Eublepharidae; genus Eublepharis; species Eublepharis macularius. Next base: position 126,399,077 of record NC_072792.1, read on the forward strand.
ATTAAACTAACAAGTAATGTTGGCAAGTAGAGTAAGTATGATGAAGGCAAGCTGCTGACTCAGTTGCTAGTTAGCTGGAGCATCTTTTATGTTTAGGACTATTTAAAATACAGTAGTATAAAATGCAAAGATATCTGCAGCTTTATTAAGATCATTTTACCCCCCACATCTGATGAATCTTAGAAAATCATCTTGACTTGTGAATGGTGCTTTTTCAGTTCTTCTTCTTTTTTTTGTTCCAGACCGGCTATTCCTCTTAATAACTGATGTGAGTCGGACATTTTTTATGTGTAAGGGGTTGGCTGTGGCGTCATGCCCTTACAAAGAAAAGCATGGTTTGCTAAACAGAAAAAGGCTCAGGAGCCCTCCTAGGAAAAGTAACAATCCTACTTACAAGCAGAATCATGGTTTTTGTATATGCTTGCCTTATATTTTTGCTGCTATGGCTGTATATGTTACCAGAAACTAGAACCCAATTCATATAATAATGCATTGAATAATAGCTGCAAGTGTAGCTATCCTAATACTTCGAAACTAAACAAAATAAAAATAGCACAATAAATAGCAATATATATGTAATGCAATTCTTGTTTTTCCAAAACATGTATTTTAAAGTTGTAACATCAGATAACTTACACAAATAAATTAAGTTGGTCTACCATAGTTTAAAATGGCTAATATATCACAAAAACATAGCAAAATAAATGCATACCTTTCAGTTAATATCCTCTTCCCTTTTTTGCTGAATCTTTTAAAAGTAATTTTACCATTCAAACACGGACAGTAACATTCTTCAGACATTGTGGACAAACTTATTCGCTGCTACGTGAAAGTCAAGATTTCTGAGGCTTTTGTGTTTCTTACTCTGCTATGTCTGGCCAGCTAATGAAATGTTTCGACTTTGGGGGCAAAACGCAGTTTGCTGTCACGTTCAAACTAACAAGCCATGGTTTGTTTTCTTTTCAAACCAGGATCATTGATTTGCAGGGAAAATTGAAGTTTGCTGGTTTGGCTTTAATGACAGACTTACTGCAAAAGTGAAAATAGCATAATGTGCTGGATCCAGCCAGCTTTTTTTTCTTGTTACCCTCCCCAGTCCTACCTAGTTTTTGTTAGTGCAGATCCCATGATCCCCAGAGTAGCCTTTTAAGTATTTAGAGAGGGGAACCATCGTTCCTTTTTTCACCAGTGGAGTGAGAAAGGGGAGGGTGAATGTGTGAGCTCCAGGATCCCCCAGCCTTGTTTACATAATGACAAAGCATGGCTTGTTGTTGCACATGGAATCACCCCATAGTATTTAAAAGCCCTTGTATGTGCCAAGCTCTGTATCTCTTCCCTTTTGGTGCCATGACTAGCTTGTCAATGTGGTCATCTGCTTTCAGGCTCATTATTTTTTATTTCATTAAAGAAGGGCTTGCCTTTTTTTAGGCCTATGTATGACACTTGGATCATCCTTGCTTTAGGTGAGGCGTCTAAACTATTACATGTGACTTCCTAAGTAAACTGTTGTAGTGGTAATTGCTCTTTTGATGCTGAAGTGTGGCCCAAACTAGGTTATGCAGTATTTCTCACTAGGCTAGGTTTCTTTGGTAACATCAATCTTTTAATCCTCACAGGGCTTTTCTAAGCAGCATTAAACAGCAAAATGGAGAGACAGAATGTCTTAAATGTGAGTTGAAGGAACATAGTTAATATCTTCCCTATAAGCCTTTCCCATAGTAAAGCTGTTGCCAATATTTTAACCAACAGGGGCCCTGACTGCTTCTGAAGCTTGCTCATTAGTCTGCCCCCAGTTTAAGCTGCTTTTGCATAAAGAATCCTGTCAAGTAGGGGTATTCTCATCAACTGACAGATAAGCTCTGTCACAGTGGGAGTTGATAGGTTTTCCATTTTTCCTTCTGAAATCTCTTGATACATGTAGTCCGTTCTCTCCACAGTCTTGGAAAGGCTCTGTGCTTAAATTATTTAGACTTGTTGATTTAAATGTCCATACCACTACTACAGCAGTTGGATTCAGAAGGACTTCAGCATACAGAACCCAGCAAAAGCCATAGCTTTGAATCTTACAATATATCACTTCTATTTCAATATCTGTCTAAATTTTGAATTGAAAATTTTTATGAATTAAACAGGATTTTTATGGGTCTTTGTTTAAGGAGACCAGCTCACACTACAGCATCCCTGGATCTTTGTAAAGGCAGATTACACAGACACACATCCATCCCTTCTCTTTTGAAACTGGCAAACAATTCTAGCACAAGAACAGTCCCCATATCTGATACTTTGCAACAGTAACCTACTGCAGAGGTTGCCTGGGAAGTTCAAATAGCCCTGAAACAAGCCAAGCTGTCTCCTGCGGTGCTAACAAACTAGCTGTGCAGGGGGGCCACTCAGGAGTGGCAATGCTGGGCATGGCTCACTGTCTCCTTCCACAAACTGGCAGCAGGACAGGAGGAGGTAGCAATTAGTGAGGTGGCACCAATAATCATTGCCCCAGAAGGATCAAAGATTAGTGGCCCTGGAGCACTGATTTCAATCCTGTTTGTTTCTCCAGGCTACTGGTGCTCTCTTATGTTTTCCTGAGGCGAGTTGATTGCAAACATGAAGTGCATTTTGTGCTGCTGGCTTCTTAAACCCTGGGGTCTTTGTAGGGAATCTTCTAGGGGCCACCTAATCTTACTATATAATTGAGTAAGTGTATTTCAGACAACTCACTTTCTACTCTGGTGTACCGCCAGTGGGCGCTGCCATGGAGGGAAGCCTAGGCAAGGCACCATGTCTCTCCAGAAAACATGCCATGGTGGGAAGCCCAGGCTGGGACCAAGATGGAGCAGGTGGCAATTCTCGCCTCCTGCCTTCACCCAGCTGGTATTAGGTGTGAGGCAGGTGGCAATGCCCACCACCCAACTTAGCCTAGATGGTATTAGGAGCGGAGTAGGTGGCAATGCACTCTCCTTGCCTTAACCCAGCTGTTATAGGAGCAGAGCAGGTGGCAATGCCATCCCCGACAACCCAACTGATAGGAGCAGAGCAGGTGGCAATGCCCACTCCCCCCTTCACCCAGCCGGGATCCGAAGCAGAGTAGGCAGCTTTGCCCACCCACTGCCTTAACCCAGCAGGTATTAGGAATGGAACAAGTGGCAATGCCCACCTTCCACCTTAACCCAGCTGGGATCAGGAGCAGATCAGAGAGCAATGCCCACCCCTCCTTCACCTGCTTGGGATCAGGAGTGGAGCAGGTGACAATGCCCCCCCCCATCTTAATGCAGCTGGTATTAGGAGCGGAGCAGGTGGCAATGCCCATCCTGCACCTTAACCCAGCTGGTATTAGGAGTGGAGCAGGTGGCCATGCCCTCCCCTGCCTTAACCCAGGTGGTATTAATGGTGGAGCAGGTGGCAATGCCCACCCCCCACTATCTCCCTTTTGGGATCAGGAGGAGCAGGTGGCAATGCCCACCTTACGCCTTCTGGCTGGGATCAGGTGCAGAGCAGGAGGCAATGTCCTTCTCTTCACCCAGCTGGGATAAGGTGCAGAGCAGGTGGCAATGTCTGCCTTCTTTAACCTATTGGAATTAGCCACTGAGCAGGCAGCAATGTCCACCCTGTCTTCACCCTGTGGGAGTCAGGAGCCAAGCATGTAGCAATGCCTGCCCCACTTCAACCTGCTGGAATCAGGAGCTGGGCAGATGGCAATGCCTGCACCCACTTCACCCAGCTGGGATCAGAAGAAGAGTAGGTAGTAAAGCCCACCACCCACCTTCAGCTGTTAGGATTAGGAGCGGAGCAGGAGGTAATGCCAGTTCCTCCCTTCACCCAGTGGGAAGCAGGTGGTAATGCCCACCCCCCTTCATACAGCTGGGATCAGGCTTGGAGCAGGCGGTAATGCCTGTCCCCTTTCACCCAGCCGTAGTCAGGCACAGAACAGGATGCAATGCCCCCCCTTGCCCGGCATGTATCAGGCATGGAGCAGGAAGCAAAGCCCACCACCCCTTCACATAGCCAAGATGAGTCAGATCAGGTATGGAGCAGATGACAATACCCACCCCCTGCTTCACCAGCTGGAATCGGTGACGGAAGAGGAGCAAATGCCTGCCTGCCTGCCCTCCCCTTTCTGGAGCCTGTTGTATTTTTTTTCTCATAACGGGCTTTGTTGCTAGTTTATATATAAATCTGCTCTACCATATAAAGAAGAAGGGTTGTGCCTTTTATTTAGAACAAATTATACTGTAAAGTAGCTTTCAAGTCCCAACATTTTTAAGTGCTGGTGTCTATATCAAAATAAGACCATATAATTTGCTAGATGTATAAGTACTGATGAGCAAATGCAATAAAATGTAGAGAGCGTATGGGTTTGTGTCATTTTTTAAGATGGTTAGATGTAAAATTCCTGCCATCTACCCAGTGACCCATTGACCAATTCTATTTTTCCACCCTACAGATATGAGGCATTGTACCAGAATGCGTAGAGAACGATAACTGCTTTGATGACTTTCCTCACATCTGGTATTATATTAATATGCTATAGTAATGATGCAGGCAGCTGTCAGGCAAAGGCATAGTGCCTCTTAGAGGAAGTGCATCATAATTAAATCATCACAAATTATTGCTGAAGATTATGACTGAACTAAACTAATGCAGTGGGGGCAAGCATTGCAAGCCCTGGTTTTAGTTCAGTAAGCAAATTTCTTTTATGGAAAAGTCAAAATTCCAAAAATATCGAAGAAATCTGGAAGCATCTATTGGAAAAAAATTACTGGCACTCTTGGTGGTCTTTAATGATGGAATGAAAGGTGTTCTGGTGTAAACTGGTCTTCACTCTTTTTTCTCTTTGTCTTCGATTGCAGAACCAAACTCTCACAACTTCCTTCTCCAGATTGAGCCCCTCTGCCATCCTCATAATCTCCTGAGAAGAAGGCTTGCTTTGTTCAGCAAAATGACTTTCTAGGGCTTCTTTAGCCGCAATACTAGAAATAAGAATATAATAGTCCTATCATAACCTTAGCACGATCTCAGGAAATTTCAAATATGTTGTTTATAGTTGGATGGCATGCCCATGCAGGAAAAAAGTGCAGAAACTGCATATCATTTGTCAAGTGGTGATTACACTCAGGTATGATACATGTGGGCAGGAATGGAAGGGCCATGGGTTACCATCAAGACATTATGCTTCAAAAAACTTCCATTGTCAATGTGTTCAAATGAGAGTTCTGGAAAAATACTGATTTCACTTTTTCTTGACCAAACATTTTCTCCACCACGCATTTCTCTAGCTGTCCATTCTTGTTTTACCAGTCATGAATAGTTTGCAAATGGAAGACAGCCCTGACTGGAAGCTTTTCATTCTACTCTGTGGAACAAATCAAAACCTCAGTAATAGTGTGAGCAAACCAAACACTGACAACAGCTTCTGAGCAGCACCCTTTCCCTTGATCTTTATGTGAGCAGAATGGGTTAAGTTTTAATGTGGAAGTCTTTCCATGTAGTACTGTTATTATAATACAATATGACTGGCCTCAAATAGGTTTTAGTAAAATCTCAGGTTTTAGTCGAATCATGTTAATAGAGTACACTTGGATGAGTGAGTCTGTGCTGAAGGTTCACACATTTCAACAGGCAGAATCAAAGTAGTTCTGTGGGAGTACGAAACGGTCCTCAAAGCCTACACATTTTGTTAACGTTCACCATTTCACTGTTGTTGTTTCTTCCTCATGTCCATTGTTTGCACCATTTTTCTAGGGCCACCATTGTAGTAAATTAACCTGGTATCATTTGATATCATTACAATATATAGTCAATCAAATGATGCCATTATTGAATATAGAAAAACAAAAGACTAAGGCTGTTGTTGGAAGAAAAATTATTTGTTGTACTCCCCCTATATGTTTTGCCTATGCTTTATCAGAGGGATCTATAGGAATAGAAATAAAAATAAAATAAATTACCATTAAAAAGCAATATTAAAAGACTTGGTAAAAATACACTAAACATTAAGATATGATAAGTGCATATATCCAGAACTAAAATTCCATAAAAATGGTTCAATATTATACAGGTGCATACATAGATGGATATGTATGTATTGCAAAGTGCCAGTTGGTCTTTCCAATATACTATTCTTTTAAACAAAATAATTTCTTGTCACACATAGGAATATCATACAATATAATCCATTTTCTATATATGCTTCTTAAGCCTGACACTTATATGACTGAAGGTCATATTTATACATATTAACCTGTTAATTCACAATGAATTCCATTGGGATCTAGCCCACCTATAAGACATTTTCCTTGTGGAAACTGTTCATTTTGCAACCTCACAAGCAAAATAAAAAAGCTTTATTAATCCACATGGTAAGAAATGATACACTATCAATAACTTCACACATGTATCTGTACTTGGATAGTATATGTTATTAAATTTCCTTTTGACAAGATGTGTATTGCTGAAACCTTGAGAAAACTTAGAATACATATTGCAGGACCCAAAAGTAATATCTATCTTTTTTAAAAAAAAAAGAGAGAGAGAGAGAGAGAGAGAGAGAGAGAGAGAGAGAGAGAGAGAGAGAGAGAGAGAGAGAGAGAGAGAGAGAGACCCTTTGGATCAGCACTTTCTTGAGCACAGCAGTGCTCTAGCAGACTTTACATTTGGGGCTGTTTTTAGATCTGGATGTCAACAGATATAAAATGCTTTGAAAAAGAGGCAGAATTGATTTTGAGACGGACGATTCTGGCCCCTCTGTTAAATGAAAGCTTCAAATTGTTATCTCTAATATGAGATGAAAACTGAGTCAAACCTCTCTGAAATTCTGTTACTGCGGGGACTGCTTTGGCCATACAATTATACAGGATGGTTGTATGTTTATCTAAGTTGTGGAAGTTTTGAAGTGTTCTATACAAATTATGTTTTAAGATCTATGTTTTCATCTATATGTGCACCTGTATAATATCTGAAACATTCTTATGAATTGTGGTTCTAGATACATGTATGCACTTTTCAAATGCTCAGCATATACTGCATTTTTACCGACTGCTTTTTAATGGTTATTTATTTATTTTGTTTTTAGTTATATTCTTATAGATCCCCCCTGAAGAACATGTAGGAGTTGTATAAATGAATAACATAATTTTTCTTCCCATTGTACCATTGTTCTTTTGTTTTTGTTTTTATGCTCTATTTTAGTGCAGTGGTTAAGAGCGGAGGGACTCTTATCTGGAGAACCGGGTTTGATTCCCCACTCCTCCACTTGAAGTCAGCTGGGTGACCTTGAGTCAGTCACAGCTTCTTGGAGTTCTCTCAGTCCCACCCACTTCACAGGGTGATTGTTGTGGAGATAATAATAACATACTTTGTAAACCACTCTGAGTGGGCATTAAGTTGTCCTGAAGAGTGGTATATAAACTGAATGTTGTTATTATTTTTGTTGTTGTTATTTTCGTGTGGCCCTCTTCTATATTTGCCATTACTGAATGCCAGTTAAGCCAACTTTGGGAGTGATGTTTCTTGAGTCAGTATTGCCCTAACTATGAATGAACTAACAGGTTTGCCCATTTAACAAGCAGCCTTCAAAAACTGATAAAAGAGGAATACTTCTTGTTCCCACTGAAAATTTATGCAAACAATGCTACTTTCTCTTGGCATATTTGTCGCTATTATATTGCATTGCTGCATTAATCACTGAGGAAAATCTAACATATTTACAATTCAAATTGTTTCTAAAACATTTTGTGCTTTTTATCCTTTTAAAGCAAACACAACTGTTTAGTTTTGTGGTATGTTTCTTTTGACAGGAAATAGGCTATGGAAACTTTGATTTGCTCTTAGAACTGAGTGTTCTGGTAGTTGCAAATAGTTTTAATTTTGACCTCAAGAGGGCAGTAGTATACTTTATGCTAGACTCAAAAACAACAGGAATATGGCTTTCAGCATCAGCTCCTAGAAATTCTCCTTTTTGATGAAAAAGAGGTGAGCTGCCTTGATATAGACTCTTTTTAAAGAGGATTAAGGTTCTGCCCATGAATACACATATTGAATTCAAACAATTCAGAAACAATCAGTCACATTTTGCCTCTGATACACCAATCATATTTCACTTGGGATAAAGTATAAGTAAAAATGTTTTTCTTCTGTTTACATAAATTACTTCTGTTTATGTAAATTTCCTAGTTTGTTTTTCCCAGAGTAGATCTATTAATGAGAGAGGCTACTTAGCTGAAAGATCACAGTTAGAAAAGGTAGTTTTTTGTTTGATGGGACATTTAGTGTACATACAAATTAGGACCTGGAGGCTACAGATGGAAATGCACATAAAAATGGATGCTGAATGTGCATTTTCTGGGACTGAAAATTCGAATCTAGCAGCAATATTTATTACCTTATGGTGGTTCTGCGCTTTCTTTTTCGTTCATTCACACCAACCTTTTCATTATATAAAGCTGTATAGTGGGAAATGTTGAGAGAAAGTTATTTCAAATGGCTGATGACAATGTGCATAGTGAAAGCAATTGCAAGCTGTGGGTTAATAATTGCATTATACATTTGCACTTGTTTCCCTTATTTACACCCTATATGCCTAAAAGACTGAGATCACATTCCACATCTGCAATTAACAGAATCCCCAGTTTGATTGATTGATTGATTGATTCCATTTATATTCTGCCCTCCCCATGAATGGGCTCAGGGTGGATAGAGTGCAGTAAATAAAATAAATTCCAGCAACTGATTAAAACAGAACACCACATCCACAACAGGATCAGCTAAAGCTGCATATGGGAGAGAATCGTTATAAAGAGTGGTGTAGTAGTTTGAGTATTGGGCCAGGATCAAGGAGAACAATGTTCACATCCCCACTGTGCCAAGGAGCCTTGTTGGGTGACCTTGGGCCAGTCACACCCTCTCAGCCTTACCTACATCATCAGGTCATTGTGAGGATAAAATGGAGGAAAGGAGAATTATGTGAGCCACCATGGGTCCCCATTGGGGATAAAGACGGGGTAGAAATGAAGTAAATCAATAAAGAGAGCATTTTTCTGGTCACTGATACCTCATGGATTAAATAGAATATATAGGGTTGGCAGTGTGATCAGATTTCAGCAGTTTACAGACTGCTCATTATCTTTCTTTCCAAGATGGAATAAAGTCATTCTAGAAATTAATCCGATAGTAGGTTCTAAGCTACAGCACAGATAAATCTTGAAATTGTTTTCTTAGATTTTGTAATGCTTTGTGTTACTGCTTAACATCTTAGTAGGGTATAGTATACTATAAAATAATTACTGTAAAAAGCAAAAACAAAATGGATGACATTTTAAAAACCTGACCATTTAAACATAGATACGCAGAGCAATCCTGAGGCCTGCCATGCCACCACCAGTTGTAATCCTGAGAACATGTGGCACCACTTGTCCACTCCCCAAGGACTTTTGTGGGAAAGCAATGCCGGTGGCCAAGCCTGGCAAGGCACAGCAAGCCTGCAGCCAGAAGCTCACACTAGTTGTTGCATTGTTGCCTTAACAACCTCACAAGCATCTCCCTGGCTGCCTCATGACAAGCGTGCAACTGGCAAGCAAAGTTGCAGCCAACGCGCAGACTATGATCCTTGCTGCCCCTTCACACCTCCTCCCCACCAGAAAGCAGGCAGTTGGGGACCACATGCCCCTATGGTCACAGCACTGGCATAGAGGCACACAGGTGAGAGGAGCTGCCTGGCCAAGCAGCAGGCGGTGCATGTGGCCTCCCAGGATTTGCAGCCAGCCGTGAGGGGGTGTGTAGCAACTGCTCCACCAATAGGGAGGGACACACCTGGGTGGCCAGCTGCGGGGGGGGGGGGGGGGGGTGAGGGTTGCTGAAACATGCCGCAGGAGTTGCTGGATGGATGGGTAATAACATTAATAATATTATAATAACATAAAATCCAATATAAAATCAATAATATAATACAAGATATGAAAAATAAAACCAAAATTTTAATTTAATTTATTTAAGAGACCAGACAATAAAGAAGGTGGCAGATAAAAGGTAGGTTGCTTGGTGAGTGGGAAGGAGAGAAGGAAGCAAGGAAAGTTTGAAGATTTATTTATTAATTTTATTTCAAATTTCTATTCCACCCTCCCCGCGAGCGGGCTCAGGGTGGATAACAACATATTAAAATACAATAAAAAATCATCTACATTAAAACAACAGTGTATTAATACACATTTAAAGCAGGATAGTGGACAACCTTCATAGGGAGGGTTAAGATTTTATACATCCCTTTTTTCAGGCTGGCAGAGGCCCAGCCTCAGCCATATGCCTGGCAGAACAACTCTGTCTCAAAGGCCCAGCGGAAGGATAGTAGGTCCTGCCGGGCCCCGATTTCAGCAGACAGAGGATTCCACCAGGTGGGAGCCAGGACCCCAAAGGCCCTGGCTCTAGTCAAGGCTAGGCAGGCCTCTTTGGGGCCAGGAATAGCTGTTTGTCCCCTGATCAGAGGGTCCTCTGAGGGATATATGGGGAGAGACGGTCCTGTAGATATGCTGGTTCCAGTCTGCACAGGGGCTTATAGGTCAATACCAGAATCTTGAATCTGATCCAGTACTCCACTGGCAACCGATGCAGCTCGCGTAAGAACAGTGTTACATGTGCGATATTTGGCACTCTCGTAATAACACACGCCGCTGCATTTTGTACCAGCTATAATCTCCAGGTCAGGCTCAAGGGCAACCCCGTGTGGAGTGAGTTATAGTAATCTAGCCTAGAGATGACCGTTGTAGTTAAGTCACGGGTTGACAGGTAAGGGACAAGTTGCCTGGTATGCCGCAGCTGGAAAAAAGAGGACCTGACAACTGATGTGACCTGTGCCTCCATTTTCAGGGAGGCATCCATGATCACCCCTTGGCTCTTAACCCTCAGAATTGGCACTAATGGTGCCCCGTCGAGGGCCGGGAGCTGGAGTCCCGAACCTAATCCCCCATGGCTCAGGTACAGGACCTCAGTCTTCGTTGGGTTCAGTTTCAGCTGACTCTGCTTCAACTAACCAGTCATGGCTGCAAAAGCATGTTCCAGGACATCTGCAGCTGAGTCAGGCTGGCCGTCCATCATCAAATACAACTGGGTGTCATCTGCATATTGATGACACCCAAGTCTGAAACTTCACAGCAACTGTGCAAGCGGGCGCATATAGATGTTAAACAATAATGGGGAGAGTATTGCTCCCTGTGGTACCCCACACACCAAAGGGTGGCAGGATGACAATTTCTCCCCAAGCGCCACCCTCTGTCCCCGACTGTGGATAAAATAGACAAGCCACTGTAAGGCAGTCCCTTGTATCCCCACATCGGCAAGGCAGTAAGTCAGAAGATCATAATGGACTGTATTGAATGCTGCTGACAGATCCAATAATATCAGCAGCACTGAGCCGCCTCTATCTAGATGTCTACGAAGATCGTCTGTGAGGGCAACCAGCAATGTCTCCGTCCCATGTCCTGGACAGAACCTGGACTGGAAGGGGTCTAGGGCTGAGACGGTTTCGAACCTTCCCACAAACGGGAGGTTCAAAACCATGCGGTAATTGACCAGGTCAGTGGGGTCCAGTGATGGTTTCTTTAAGAACCACATCTTCCTTTAATGGCCAGGAAAACCCCCAGAGCCTAAGGATAGGTTAACAATGGCCTCCAGCAAGGACCACAGCCCCTCGGCAGTGGCCTTTACCAGCCACGATGGGCACGAGTACAAGGGACATTTGGTGGGCCTAACTGATCACAGGGTCCTGTCAATCTCCTCCCCAAAGAGTGGGCTAAAATGATCAAATATTGGCCCCGAAGATGGCCAAGGGGTCTCTAGCTCATTCACTGAATCAACTGTGGCTTGCAAGTCGCAGCAGAGAGACAAGATTTTATCAGCAAAAAAGCTCTCAAAAGCCTCACAGCTAATATCCGTATTCAAAATTTGACGGCCTCCTTCTGGCAAGGAGACCAATGACCAAACCACATTAAACAATTTTGCTGGGCGTGAGCTAGCTGATGTGATGGAGGCTGCATAAATTCTTTCTTCACAGCCTTCACCACCACCTCATAGGCTTTCATAAACGTCCTATAAGATGATCTTGCCTCTTCGTCCCAAGATCGTCGCCACACTCGCTCAAGCCGTCTTAGCTCCCGCTTCTTTCATTGGAGCTCCTCTGTATACCAGGGAGCCCATCTTGCACAGGGGCAAAAAGGGCAATGGGGGGTGATTTCGTCAATGGCTTTGGAGAGCTGGCATTGCCAGTCCTCTACCAGCTCATCTAATGAACCACTGTGGAGCATTGGATCCTGCAAAGCAGTCTGGAACCCAGTTGGGTCCATAAGTCTCCGCAGACGAGTATAAATCAGTTCACCGCCATTGCGAGGGGGGGTGGTATCCCCAGCCAAGCCTTCAGGACTGAGTGGTCTGACCATGGCACCGGTTCTACCATTTCCAGTTCCACATTTAACCCCATCCCAAAGATCAAATCTAGCGTGTGGCTTGCTTGATGTGTAGGGGTTGATACAAATAGGGAAAGTCCCAGTGCTGCCATGGAAGACACCAGGTCCGCAGCCTGCACAGAGGAGGCATCATCAACATGGGTGTTGAAGTCCCTCAGCATCATCAGTCTGGAGTACTCCAAGGCCCACCCTGCTACCACCTCTAGCAGGCATGACAAGGTATCTGCTTGTGCGCTAGGTGGTTGGTACACCAGACAGATAGCCAAACTCTCCTCGGCACCCTACACCAGGCCTACACATTCAATGCCAGAGATCTCAGGGGCGGGGAGTGGCCTGAAGGAGAAAGACTCTTAGGCAAGGATTGCCACCCCTCCCCCATCCCTCCTATTAGGAACTGGTGGAGGACCGAATATCCTGGGGGGGGGGGGTCAGTTCTCCCAGGGCAACTGTTTCACTCTCCTTCACCCAGGTTTGTCATGCATACCAGGTCCACATCACTCACCGCAAAGAGATCTTGCAGTGTTGCGGTCTTATTGTTTATGGATCTGGCATTGCACAACATCAGCGTCAAAGGAAGGTTCTTTTTCCTAGCACCATCACCAGTGTTTCTCAGGATGGGACACAGGTTAGAAGGGCACCAAGCCATTCCATATCTCCGTGCCCTTCTCAACTGATATGGAGGCTTCTAGAGGCAGGGAAGAGAAAATACTGTGAGGAGGAGGGTACAGGGGAAATCCCCTGCAAGGCTTTGGGGGCCACTGCTTGTTATATATAATTCTCTGAACTGGACCCATTTGAGGATCTTTAACTATTTGGATTGGGCCTACATAGAGAGAAATTAGATTTTGATACAGAGTTTGGGGAGAAAAATAGGTTTGCAGAAAAAGAACAAAAGAGTGGATTTTTAAAAATCACACTGATAACAGCTTTCTGCATAAGCATAGCCAACGTGTCCTGATTCCCAAACACCTCAGCAGGCAGGCAAAGCAAGCAGGGGAGGAGGAAAGCAAGGGAGAAGTGAGAACCACTGCTCTCCCCACAGCCAAGGCAGCAACGCTGCAGGTGGGTGATGAGGAGGACATGGACAGAAGAGAAGGAGCACGTGAGGTTCTGCCAAGTAAGACTTCACTGCATGAGTCCAAGAACTGCATGAGTTAAATCATTTTATTTGAGACCAAATAAAATTTGGCTCCGATTCTTATATGAGTCCCCCTCTTTGTGTGCACTAAGGTGATAGGGATGAAAAATAGAGTTCCCGTTGGCCCCACCATTTGTGGCATTGGCTCTTCCGGGACCTGCCGGCCTTTCAGAGCAGGTCTCCTTCGTTTCTCACTGGTGGTGTCTCTTCTCCTTTTCTGGTAGTGGGGGTGCCGTTTCTGGAACCATCAGTCCTCCTTTCCGCTCCAGCCACTGCCAGTTCCTTGTTGGGCCATGCAGTCACTCCTCTTGGCTTGGTGTGGCGGGATGGGACTCGCATAGATCCTCTTCTCCTGTCCTGGTATGTGTGTGTGTGTGTGGGGGGGGGTTTCTTCTCTCCGGGGCACTCCACTGTGAAGTGGCCAGCAGCCCCACATCTCAGGCACAGTCCTTGCTTCATTCTTCTCTCCTTCTCAGCCAGGGCAGTCAACTCTTTTGGACGTGGCTCCTCTCTCCATTGGTGTTCTGCTGTCCCTCACCGCTGGCCTACCTGATGCTGGAGACGAAGCAGTTTCACCACATGTTTGTTCCAAACTCACACCTTGGCTGCCTGCGCTCTGAAATCTGATGCAAACTCTCTCACAGACCAATCCCCTTGTCTCATGCACTTCAACTTGGTCCTCACCCTCTCTTCCTTGAGGGGATCTTCGTATTGCGCCTTGAGCGCACACAGGAAGACTCTCACACTCCACAGTTCTGGCGCTCTGGCTGTGTAGAGCATGACATACTGTTTTGCTGCCATTCCCCTCAAACAGGAACTCAGGTAACTCACCTGGCTGGCTTCATTGGGGAAGGTGTGGAACTCCACCACTTGCACTAGGAAATACCCCAACTCTTTGGGGTCCCCTTCAAAGCGAGCTTCCAGCTTGCATAGTCCCAATGGCTGTTGGGGTTGAGGTCCCCATACTCTTTCTGTCGGCAGTAATGGGACTCCGCCTTGAGGTATAGGTAGAATCAGTGGGTGCAATGGCACAGGGGCTCCTTGCCCATCTGGAGGTCCTGGAGGTCCTTGCCTGGGTCGGCCCCCTCGGCCCCCTCCCAGATCAAGTTGGAGGGCAACCCACAGGAAGTCCTGAACATTCTGCATGAAGGTGTACATGTCCCCCTTCATCTCCCCCAACTCGGCCCGAAGTTCTTGTACTGCCCCCCTGGAGGTCACTCCCAGCAACTCCTCTGGCTTTGGTTCTTTGTCCAGATCCTCCTCTCCCTCAGGGAGGTCCTCTCCCAAGCTTAGAATTTGTTTAAACAGGCAGCTCTGTCTACGATTCAGCAAGTCCATTCCCCTTCTGGTCAACGCCATGTGAGGGGTCCAAGCTTGTGGGGTGCCTTCAAACAACCCCTGGTAGCTGAAATCACTCCTTGGGAGAATAAAACAGGGCAGCACTTCTCCTTCAGCCAACACACTCATGTTGGGCCCACGCTCATCTGCAGGATCTTTGGGGTGTTCCTCTGTCAGCCCTGTAGCACTAGTATCCTCTCCCCCTTCTGCCATGGCTCAGGTGTTAGGATTCAACAGTTGCTCAGGTTCAAAGATCAGAGGGTAGGGATTCCTGGCGGTTCTGCCAGGTAACTCTCATGAGTCCAGGAACTGCATGAGTTACAGCATTTTATTTGATAAGATACTAGTTCATTCCCTATTACACTCCTTGCAAGGAATGGCATTGACAAGCACATATATAGGAGTCTAAGCCCAGCTCCAGAGTTTCCATCCCCCTCCCTTTTAGTAAGCAATTAGCTAAGTTTAATAAATGAACAACGGGACATTGCAGAAATGATGTGTGAGAAACTCCAAGGCCATGAGGCCTTCTCTGAGCCAAACTACAAGTGATGCCTGACACTAATTGGACACTTGTCAGCTTCCCTCAAGTTTTGATGGGAAATCTAGGTGTCCTGGTCTTGCAGCTTGGCTCTCCGACTGCTGTCCAATGGACATTTCAACTGTCACTTGTCCAACATTCTGCCAAGCTGCCTACATTTCCCATCAAAACTTGAGGGAAGCTGACAAGTGTCCAACTAGTGTCAGGCGTCACTTATAGTTTGGCTCTCAGGTGAAAGAGAAACCGCAGGCTGAGCAAGACATAAGCAGGCTGTCTCATCCCAGGCAGAGAACTGCTTCTAACATCAGAGTCACACAGAGTCACACAGGCCTTGCAGAGTATGACAGGAGACATCCTGACAGAGCAGCAAACTCAGGAGCTGCCACTACCTCCCTTCTCATTGAGGCAGTGATGATGCATGTACATGGAGGAGGAGGAATGGGAGACTTGAGAACTACCGTGGATGGACAGGCACAGAAGCAATAGCAGTGAGCAGGTGGACAGAGGAGGAAAGGAGGGGGCACAGTGGTAGGGGGACTAGGCAAATGGGGCAGGAGCAGGGCACTGGTGCTGTCAGGATTCTGCCTCCCTTTTGAGTTTTTTGCAGGTCGCTGCTTATAATATAATAGTATCATGATATTGTACTTTGTGCCTTGTAGTAGTTGGATGTTGGATGAGGATCTAAGAGATTGTCATGTAGCTTTTTTAATGATCTTGGACCAGACTGACATATTTTGAACCACTGCAATATGTACAGCATCTGCAGTGAGATGATAGCTTTTACAAATGACATCTCCAAATAACAGCAGCCAGACTGAATCTGTTGTGGTACTACATGTTCCCAAAGTGCTTCTTTACATCATTAAGTGCACCATTGCATCTGAACTGATATTTTTAAAATAGGAGTTTTTCTGTTTGGGCAATTCATGTTATTCCAGTACAGTTCCGGAACACTTTTATTATTCAACTGTGTAGACTAGGCATTATGTATAATAAGGCTTGACTTGCAAGGAGAGATATTGCACGGAGTGTGTGCTACTCCATGGTGACGTAAATGTGTTAACTAGAAACGAAGATTGATGGGGATCCTGCCATACCTCCTACTTGTTCTGCCTCCTCCAGCCACTTTGTCAGGATTGATTTTAGTTTGCAAGCATTCTTGAAGCTTAGCTGCAAGTTTTCGAAGCGGCAAATAGTTGTTTGGCTGAATTCAGAGCCATGCACGGCAGCCAGAGCTTCTCCAACATTTGTTTGGGTATATCCTGCCAAAAGAAAACAAAACTACACACTCAAACCAAGAAGGCAATGCACTTGCTTATGTTGAAGATCCATTCCCTACAATTACTTCTGAGCACTTTTTGTTTAACATTAGAAATGCGATTCTGATTTTAAGCCATTGATAGCCAAATGATTTATATTCCATGATCAAACAGATTGTCCTAAGGAAGTGGACCACTTCCATCGGGCTTGCTATCATAACCTCACTAACATGTTTGATATAGATTTGAGAATATACATTTCTTGTAACCTAGAAAGTACATGTTCGTATTTAGATTTTGTAAATGTGACTATTTTATATCATTGCATCTAACTTTTTCAATATGATTGACTTGACTCAGAGGTGGCAAACTATGGTTTGTCACTGTGTAAACAGGGGCTGTATGATTTTCCCTTGTTCTTATACTACAGAAATGGAACCAGAGATATTTTTAAACTTCCAAAAATACCTAATTGCTTTATTTGCATTAGAGGGGAAAAGTCAGGTGAAATCAGGGATTGAAAATTTCTGAGGTAAAATTCAACATATATAACTATCACTGAGGTAAAATTCAGAACATGCACAGACGTCAGTTCCTATGCTCTTCACTGTTACTTAAGGCTTATGCTTTTAGGCTCTGGTTTCCTTGTTTTTCTCTAAGCACTTGAGTTGCGTTGTCTTCTCTTTCTCTTTTTGGATTAGGAAGGCTGGTACCAACTATCTAGTACCCCAAGCCCCCTCTATTCACACAGCAGTGCACAAACTAGAGAGCTCTCCAGAGTGACAAATCATGGCTTCTCATTAAATCTGAATGCTTTGTATGGCATAATACGCTATTACATGCAACTTCAGTGCAAAACTGCAAGCAAATAATAACAACAGTTCGTGCATATATACTGCTCTTTTAGACAGATTAGTGCTCCACAGAGCAGTGAACAAAGCCATTGTTATTATGATCCCCAAAATACATCTGGAGAACTGGGGCTGAGAGTAGTGGCTTACCCAAGGCCACCTGCAGAGTTCATGACAGTACTGGGATTCAAACCAGCAGAGTTCTGATTTGCAGCCCAAATACTTAATTGCTATGCTGGGGACAGCACCTATTAAAACATTTGGCTGGAGGATAATCAGGTCCATGCCTACCAATGAGATGGTGTAGTGTAATGGAGCATTAGTTGTAAGTCCATAGCCTCTGGTTCAAATCTAATCTTAGCTAAGAGAATACTTCACAGGTCTCAGCTCCCAATCTATATTATGGTATTCCAATGAAGTAATAGCTTTAATGAGAATTTTGGTAAAGACATTGCTCAGAGAATGTTTATACAGCACTTAGGGCGTCATATAAATACTAAGTGTAATTACTATTTCTTTACTGTTTCTTTAGCCAATCCTTTTTATCAGAACATGGACCATATCAATCCAAACAGGAGATTTACTCCTGTATTAACAATATTCTCTCTCTATTAGCCTTTAGGTGTCATTTTCCTGTGGCTGGACCTGTATGGATCAGAAAGCAAAGTCGCAAATGATTATCCAATGTCAGTATTTCAGTGGAGATGAACCATTGAAAGAGGAAGTAATAATATTATCCTGAACACCCATTTGATTGGAGCTTCCATATACTGCCCACAGAGGAAGGCCACAGGGTGGTTTGTTTCTGGGAGCTACTCCTCTCCATGAAGTAGGCACGCATGCCTTCTCTTTCCCAATAGGCCACTACACTAGTAACATCTGAAGTAATTCTGAATCAAAGAGCACTCACAGACTTCTCTTGTACTCTCAGCCAAAAGGCTTAAGGGGGCCTTTTCAAGTGTATTTTTTCTTCATTAGGCCCCAGTTTATTTGACAGTAGGAAGTGTATCTTTAAATCATAATGGACCTTTTGCCTTAGTTCAGCTAGGAGACTGTTAGATTGAGTGATGCTAATTACTATTTTGCCACTCCGGTGAGACAAATAAATATGAGGCCCTCCTAGAGGATCTTAAGGAGACATCGCGTTTGCCAGGATGTTTGTCGGGGAAAAGGAGGAAGGCACTTGGGGGGTTGTTATTTTATTTTTAAGTGAAAATGTTTTTTTTAACTATAATTAAAACTGCATGGAAAGGTGAGATATAAACAAACAAGCAAGCAAGCAAAATGAATGCTTTAAAATATATATCTATAGTTGAAAGATGATTGACATACCCAGCTTAATTCTCCTCAGCTTGAACTCATTGGCAAATTTTTCCAGTTCTCTAATCTCAGGAGAATCCATGTCTATTGGTTCTTCAATTTGCTTGTTTTTCTTGCGGAATTCCTGCTTAAAATCAGCGCTGGAAGGGTCTTCTCCAAGGATGGATGCATGCATGGGAGTAAAGCTATGGCTGAGAGCACATGAACTGGCACTCAGTGCGTGGTCAGGGAATTTATAAAGGCAAGGGGTAAGGCCACCTGTGAGATTTAAAAAAAAAACATATATCATCATTTCTAGCATTGTTCAGTGGACTGTTCTTTGCTAGACACATTATCATCTAGCATTTATGGCTTGTAACATGCCATATGAAGATCTACCATTGAGTAGGGCCATGGCTCACTGAGGGAGCACATGCTTTGCATGCAGATGGTCCCAGGTTCAGTTCTTGGCATCTCCAGTTAAAAAGGGTTGGAAGCCCTTGAGAACTGCTGCCAGTCAGAGTAGACAATACTGACCTCAACAGACCAGTGGTCTGAGTCAGAATAAGGCAGCTTCATATGCTAACCTTCAACTGTGTTAAGATGGAGTAGGGGAGTTTACAACTACCATCAATTACTCTACATAATACAGATTTATGAATGAAATCTTGAAATTGTTCTGATTGAAATGAAATCCAGCATTCTCTTTGGTTTTTATCAAAAATCGGTTCATAATTTTACATAGATTGTTTCAATGAAGACTGTGATTCAGCCTCTCCCCCCACCCTCATACAATGTTATTGTTACAGCTTTGGTTATATATTTTGTTTCTTTGTCTGTTTTAAGGAGTTGTTTTAAGATGGACCGCTCATTTAAATTTATTATTGCTGCTCTGTTTTATAAACTTTTACAGCTATTTTGATGTAATGATTTATTCTTTGATATGCCTGTAAGACATTTTAGCCTCTCTAGAAAGGCAGCAAATAAATACCCTAATAAATACATATTAATTTTTAAGCAGTCTTCTTTGGCATCTAGGTACAATCCAAGCAAATACAATTTATTACTGAATTACTTTTAAGCCCTTTTGTGATTTCAGTGGGGCATGTTTCCCTGTTGAACTTAAAAGTGTTTAGCAGTGCTGGGATTGTTCCCAGGTTAAACTGGATGTAATCCAGCCAGCTCACTAGCACAAATAACTGTCCATGCGAGTATTCACCTAGCAAAGCAAATGTATACAAGATGACAGTTCTTCAGTGAATAGTAAAATCACAACTGGCAATTCACAAAAAAGGAAGTGAAAGTTTCACATAAGTTCACTTCTTCTGATGTTCCATGGCTCATACAAGCAGACTGCTCACATGAGCCGTTATTTACACCTAGTGAACTGGCTAGCTCAGTTCTACAGAAATCAACATAGATAGCAGCCTCCATTTCAACAAGACTCCCTCTTGATTGCACCTCTTGTCTTTTTCTTCCTGACTGTGGGTTACTTGGTAAATCTTTCAACTGTGTAGTGGTGGAGCATGGCCCAGTGGTAGAGCATCTGCTTGGTATGCTGTAGAGGTCCTGGGTTCAGTCCCCAACATCTCCAGTTAAAGTGATCAGGTAGCGATATTAACCTTGATAGACCCATGGTCTGATTCAGTATAAGGCAGCTTCATATCATGTGTTCACGTCCTCATACCTTAGTTTGATTTTAATGGAAGTTTTATATATTTGATATATTTTACAGAAAAATATGCAAAGAATTTTAACAGTAGTCAAACAAATAAAAATGTAACAATTTATTGCCCCTTCTCTGTGCTGATTCTTATAAAGAACAAGCTGAGCTTTTTTAAACATAATATTTCATCAATGCCTGTTTGAAAAGGAGAAACCAAATTGCATAAAAATGGGTGGACTTGCCTTGTAAACTGCCAACGCCATTCACAACATTGGGATGAGGCATGGTGCAGGTCTGCAAAATGCGACTTTGAGAGAGACTAGCTGCTAACATGTCAGAAGCTGCAGGCTTGATACCTGTTAACAGAAGTGGAAAACCAAGAAGAGACTGCAGTGCAAACTGCCTTAAGTCC
This sequence comes from Eublepharis macularius, assembly GCF_028583425.1. Lineage (NCBI taxonomy): Eukaryota > Metazoa > Chordata > Lepidosauria > Squamata > Eublepharidae > Eublepharis > Eublepharis macularius. The sequence goes on from NC_072792.1 coordinate 126,420,021, forward strand.
TTTTCAGCAGAAAAGTGGGAATAGTAGGTTTTAAAACAAATAATTATTATAAAAGCATATATAAATGGAACATATCTATTCTTTAGAAATTAAATAGATGAAGATCACCAACCAGGAATGCTTTTCACCTAAATGCTTCTGAAATTCCACTCATTCAAAGTTCTCCCTGGATTTTGGCATTCCAAATTACCTCATTTCCAAACTGTAATTCATACATTAGGAATCTGTGTTTTTGAAAACTAAATTTTGTACACAATTCTGTGTACAAGTATTTTGCCTCTGCTTCAGTAGTTCACACCTCCTTCTCTACATTATCAGTGTGCATACATGCATTTATGATGGTGGTGGTGAGTGCTGTCAAGGCATAGCTGACTTATGGTGACTCCTAGTGGGGTTTTCAAGACAAGAGGCTAACAGAGGTGGATTGCCATTGCCTGCATCTGCAACTCTGGTCTTTGTTGGAGATTTCCCATGCAATTACTAACCAAGGTTGGCTTAGCTTCGAGATCTGACAAGATCAGGCTTGCTGAGGCTATCCACGCCAGGGTATGGGCATTGATAGAACACTGCAAAAAAGCATTTGGGATGTGATTGTGTGTATAATTACATTAAGATTATTTGCATGTAGTGTTTTACTGATGTGGAAATTCACCTTAGTGCATTGTCAAAACATCATCATAAAGCAATTTTGGAATGACCCTGTAGATACTTGGATCAGGATGCCTTTTTGTGCAGTGTTTTGTCAATGTGCATGTTTGCATTAGTAAAATATTACACAAACATAATTTTGATACAATCACAAATATGATCACATTAAATTTGTTTGTTGCGTTTCTCAATGCACACAAATACACATTGGTAACACGGACATTTAAAAAGTTCACATGTACTGAAAAAACTAAAAACTGGCAAACTTCCCTCTTCCAGTGTCATAAGTTTAGAAATTCTCTTAGTTAAACCAGAATACAAGAGGAATGGTTCTGAGTGAACTTCTGGCACAGTAAAAGAATGGAACTGGGGAACAATTTCATTCCCTTCTCCATCAGTAATTCCAATTGAGTATGGGGCACATCTAAAAATACCTGTGACACAATTTTTAAAAAATCATTATCGATGGCTAAGGAAAAATAATATGGTAATTCAAATATATTTTTATTTTTATGATAATATTTTTCTGTGACATTTCTCTAGCTCCATGATGCCACCAGGCTTGACTTGGGGTGACTGCTAGCAATATTTATTAGCCACTCACTATTCAGGCAGAATTCTGGCCAATGCATACCACTGTATGTGGCCTGCACAGAATATTTAAAATATAACCTTTTCAGCATAAAAGGAGAAATATGGGGAAACCTGAATGTTCCCTGAAAATAATCATAGATTTCTATATTTTATTATTTACACTACTTCTATGCTCCTTTCAACAGTGATAGCAGAAGTATTATTTTTATTGTTTTCTTTTAGCTTCCTATGTGATCCTAGTCATTTAGGGATCATGATGACAATTTCCGAACTCTATATGCCAAATCAGATTAGCTAATCAAATCCATTTCCCCATACTCTGAATGTGCAAGCATTTTCGCCAGTTTGCAGTCCCAAAATTATGCAAAGAATGTTCTTTTCACAAGGGGGACTTCTGGGGGGTTCCTCAAATATCCCCTTCCCATTTTAACTCAGTATGTTACAAAGCTGATCTTGGAAATGTTTGTGCTGGGTTCAACTAAGTTTCACCTTATGATATTTAATTTCCATTAAAAGAGGCTATAAGCCATGCCTACTATATGAAAACTTCTTGCACTCCACATGGTACAGCAACCTTTGGCACATACTAATTTGATCCAGGAAGAGATCCCTAAATATAATGAGAAGGCAGACGATATGGCACCCTTACTGCAGCTAAGCAGGTGTTCTAGGTGTGTGCCTGAGTTGGAGATATTGTTCCATGATGGAAGAAAGGTGTGATACAGATGCAAGAAATAAATTGGTGGATCAGTAACCAGAACTCTGTTCCGGCATTCAGAATACCACCCATGCTGGATCAAAGAGGAATATTGTAGATATGTTCTCAATGAGTGAGACAAAGTCTCTCTGAATATCTTCAGCCACCCTATGGAGGACAAAAGTCTCAACAAGAATACAGGAAATGTAGAGTTAGCTATTCAGACAATTAAAATAAACGATGGCAGTCAGGGCTGAGTATATTCTGGGCTGAATTTCTATTTCCCACAATCCCCTGTTTTCTCTGCACCACGTTTTTAAAAGAAGCAATATGGCTTTGTGTTATTAGTATGCCTTTGAAATATAATTGCCACCTATGTCTTTGTTTGATCTAAATTCCAAGACACATTGACTTTGCTTAAGTGGGAACAAGGGGGAGACTAGAAACATTGCTCAGTTCCAGATAAGATCCATCTCCCAGAAACATTTGTACTTGATTTTAACATCTTTTTTTAAATCTTTAGGAGCCAATTTTGGCTGAAAAGTGGAATATTACAAATAAATAAGCTTGCAGGCCAGTGGAAATCAGCTGCTTGACATTTTTTAAAAAAGGAATCCTGAATATGAATTTGCAGCTGGAGTCACTCGGTCTGCATACGTATATATGTTGGTAATCTTACCAATATGTGCAGGCCCAAAATACAAGTGCTACATATTTTATGGCCCAAGCAAAACACTGTATAACCTGAAAAACTAATAGTTAGTTTGTAATATTGTGAAGCATGTATAACTTAGAAAAAATGGATGATCTTTACTTCATTTCCTCTGTCCTGAATAATGTCTTCTGAATAACTCTGGCTGAGCTTTACATATGAGGTCTAGAGCCTCTGTCTTTAGTTTGCAAGTTTGAAGAGGCAATCTATTGTTGTCTCAGCTCTGCCCCTTGAACAGGAAGTAACATATTAACAGCCACAATAAAATTCATTTCATTCATTCTATTTATTACAGCAAAAGCCAGCAGTAAAATAAATACCAGACTATTAACATTGTGTCACATTTACGCACAGGCCTGTCCATAGGAATGAAAAATAATTCCAACAAATATTGGTCAAGAATGTTTCAAGGCCTGCAATAGATTCTAAAATCTTGCTGCATAGATTCTGGAACTGAGGTCAGCTACGGATGAAGTTAAATATGTGATCCGTAGGAAGAGACTTTTATTATGTTTCCTACCTAGAAAAAAACCTTATAGAGCCATTATTTATATAGCTGAAAAATGTTTAAGAAAACATTTCTTACCTGCCATCACCCCGTATGTAGCCTGCTGGTTTCCATAATGACAAGAAGGGACGGAATAATGCAGACCTGATAGAGTGGCTCCCAAAGTTGCCATGGAGAAGCATATGTAGGAACATTTAGGAGTTGGAATCAAAGACAAAACATATGAAACTGGTAAGAAAATTCAAGAGGCATCCTTTCAGTCAGAAGGGAAGATATTGTCTTGAAATTTGGGTCTGTCTGAGTCAACCCACTAGAGAGCCATTTCTCATAGCTACACATATGGTGAAGGAGCAACTCAAATATATGGCTACATACACAGTTTTTAAGGCAGATCAGATTTACAAGTCAGGACAAAAGAAATCTCCTGTTGAGAAGAAGCACAATAAATGGGGTCTGGAGTCTGATCTGGGTAAATACTGAAGCAATCAGAGGAACACTTCCATACATTTTGAATTCTGAATCTATCCATTCCTCCCTCATTCTCACACATCATTTCCAGACACGGACAGGACTGACAGATTGATAACTCTTTCTAGATTTTGTGGGTGGTGGTGCATGGCTGTTCTTAGTTGGTGGAGCAATTTGTCTGACCTGCTAGGCAGCTTCCAGGAAACCATGTAAGATGGCCCCACATGGCTTCTACAATAAAGGATATAATCTAGAGTCCAGACTATAACTGTTTTCACTTGATTGTACAGTATATCAAAGTACTAGATATTAAAATAGGTTTGCAGCTCAAAATGTTCCTCAGGTGCTGCTTCTGGGGGCCAGGAGATCTTCAGGAGCAACAAGAGGGGGGCATTTGAGGCTGCAGCAGGAGGTGGGAGATGAGAAAGCTGCAGTCCACAGGTGGTTTGATGGGTAGCTGTGTTGGTCTGCAGTCGAATACCAAGATACAGGTCCAATAGCACCTTAAAGCTCTTGAACGCTCATACCTTGGAAATCTAATTGGTCTTTAAGGTGCTATTGGACCCAGATCCTATTCCACAGGTGCAAATCCTTCCACCCATGAAAACACTTGGGTGGATCCAAACCAATCACTCCAATTTTTCATTCTTTTCAGACTTGATTTAAATTATTAACATAGATCCAAATCTTAGGAGTACTCTACTTCACATTTCATTAATAACTCAGCACTTGTCAATTCCAATTCTCCAGAATTCATAAATTGGAGTCTACCATAACATTCAAGGTTTAATGGTTTTTTTGAAGCAGTTATAGTTAAATATAAAATAATACTTTCCTTGCTGTCCATTTTAACACCTGTCATAATATGATTCTGAAATTAAAATAAAAGCTCTGTAACGTCTACTCATACAAAACCCTTAAAGAAGCTGGAAAAGAGACTTGCCATTCTTTGTCACTGAGTGTCATGTATTCCTGATGGAAGCATTAGAGGAAATTAGGAGGCAGACGAAACTCATCCGATCCTACAATCTATTTTTGCCGGTGCAGTGGCACATCCCAAAGGAGAAGGGGGGCAATTTTCACCACCTCTTTCCCACATCACGTTCAGTGTTATTTCTGGGGGTCTGCTGAGCCCTTAGTGTTGATGGAAAGCTAGGGGCTGCAGTGGGAGCGGTCAGCGTCACAAGCAGACTACAGGATCCAACCATAGTAACATTTTCTGTCAATGAGTTTTCAGTGGGTCATGTCTTTTCATGGATTACTCAGAGAGATCCAAATTCTTCAGTGCTTCAAATGGTCAGCCCAAGTCATTGTCATGACTATTGCTGTCGTTCAGGATCCTGCCTTATTTTGAAACCTTATTTTAAAAATTCTCTGTTTTGTGACAGCACACAATCTGACAGATTGCGCACAAGCCTGCAGACATATAAAAATAAGAGTTGAGAAAACTATGCTGAGGCTGACATCTCCCCCTACCACTGCCTTTGCAGGGGTATATAGTGGCATGGTATATAGAGGCAATGAAGCAACTGTGTGAGCACCTCTGGACCAAATTCATTCAATTCACCTTTCAGCCTTCTTTAAGCATTGAGTGACTTAACCTTTGAAGAAAAAAGATGGTTGAAAGAGGGCATCTTTATCCTGGAGTTTAAAGAGAGATGCTAAAACAAAGAGAAGCTAAAACAAGTAGAAAAAAAAACATATGATAAAAATCTCTTTTATGTGTTAGTTATTGATTCAACATGAAGGGAGGCATAGGAAGCCCTACCAGCATTTTTAAAATTCATGCAAGAATTCATGACCTTCTGGTCCCACTTCATAATAACATCTCCCTGCCTGTTGTCATTTTGTACCTATGTACATGATCGTATCTGCCAAGTGAAAATGTGGCAAATTGTATAGTTGCTGATCCTAAAATGGATGTCACTTTAAACATATCCAAGATTCTCTCAGATATGTTTTAGGCAAAACCTTGTTCTTTTGGAGAGCAATGAATTATGAGACAATGAAGGTCTAATTACAACTGGATTTATTCTTAACAACGTTTCTTGATCATAAACACCTTTGCTTTGAAGTAGATTTCAGAGGATCTCCATTCTGCATATGTAGGCACAGAAACATAATCCAAATGTTACAAAGTTATACTTCACTTTACTGTAGCTGTTCAATGCTATATAATAATGTGGACTGGCACACAAAGTGCCTCTGGAGTTAGTGAGAGAAAATAACATAATAAAGGCTATTATTTTTAAAAAGTAAAATACAGATCAAATAACATATTCCAGAAAAGATTTAGTTCTGTATGCTTATGTATTTCTTGCCTGAATTTTGATGGTTATACATCCTGAGGATTTTAAACATACTGAACAAATTTTAATATTTTCCATTTTGTTTGAACTTGAAAAACCTGATCCAGATGGTTCCTTAAATGTATACTCACAGGAAGGATGCATACCCAGAGAACGGTGAACAGGAAAACTCTTTCATGGAATGATATTCAAGCCTTTTACTGATGAAGAGCTTCTGCCTCATGCTACGAAACATAGTCTTCTCTTCCTCAACCTTTTTCTTTTGGGTTTTTTTTTGGTATTGAACATCTAGATGAAAACTTGCTCACTATTTTGGTATATTTTTGGTTTGTAATGAGAAAAAGGTATTACCCTACTACTGTTTTTGGAATTTTTAATGGCACAATATCTTTGAAACATGCTTACATTTTAAAATTAGTTTCTTCCCCTCATCCAGAATGTACAGCACTTGATAACTTCTGCCTCTATCAAAGTCTTTGACATATGAGCATAATGAAGACAATATTATATTCTATTTTCTGTGACTTGTATTAGATTAAATGTATAGATACTAATGAAGCAGTGTTAGAATTCAATAACAAGGACATTTCATGACACTTAGGACAACCAGTTGTTTTTGGTCAACTAGAATTAAAATAAAATTACTAGCCACTGGAATCAAAGGAAGTGATTTCTGGCGAAATTTGTTTAGGCTTGGATGGCTGTGCAGCTTTGCATACATTTACGCTTTTGAAGTCTGTACTTCATACAACACAAAACTTCATTTTTTCCCCTTCCCCAGCATATGTAAGAAATAAGAAACCAATTTTATACTGGTGAAAATTAGTTTTCATTGGATACATTCATTTTACTCATTCAAAAATTTCAGCATGGAATAAAATTGATTGTGTCATGTGATTAACTGATAGGAAATTTGTAATAGAAAGCATGCATGGCAATGAAAACTCCAAAACTTATTTATATTGTATAGACAATTATGAACCTAGCATATTAGTTTTCAGTTTTTCCTTGAACCTGTTTGTTATACAATTATTTAACTTTGCTTTCAAATCATTTGAAGTATCCTTAAGAGCTCCTTTTAATATTTTTTTCTGCATACTCTTTTTCTTAAAGCACTTGTTAAGCGTGTGAAAGATGTTGAGGCAGTAAAATAGAACAGAGACAAGAACATAATTGTTATTATAATAAAAAAGTACCTGTAGACACCACATTAGTGGCATGATTGGAGACGGGTAAACACTCTGCAGCACTATGATGCATTATCAGAGGCAGAGTGGGAGATGACTCAGAATTCAAAGGGATGAAGGTGTCAGTTGAAGGAAAGGCTTGACAACTCATTCCCACCAAAAAAGGAGAAATAAAGCGATGCCTTGTCTTGCTTTTCTCCCAAGCCAATGCTATGCAGTTCAGAGAAATTCAACTTCTATCTAACTCCCTCACTTGCATATATACATGACCCAAACTATGATGCTCAGGCTGGTCGTGTGCAGGTATTTATACCATGTGGAAATCCTTTGATCCATTTTAATGTGCTTTGCTTGGCTGGATTGCTACATCATGCTGGAACCTCCTTCTGTCCCACCCCAACATAATAGACACCCAATTAATGACGGGAAACCAGAGACACAATTTTGCAGATTCTTTAAAGCAAGCTTTTGTGAAGAAACAGTAGCTGGAAGGTGTTCTTTCATCCCAATTTCTGCTCACAAGATAGTTGCAGAAAGCTAGTGTTATTCATCGGTAGTAACACCTGTCCAAAAAGAGGGGGGCAAAAGTCCTCCACAGGCAAAGTAATTGGCTGAAAAACTAAAATCTTGCAAGAAAAAAAGTTATGCAAGAAAAGTAAGTACAAGAACTACATGGATATGATCTGATTTAAATATTATGGCAAAATGAGATTCAGAATTAAACATGTTCAAGGCTCTATTCAGATGTCACAAACAAAATAGTTTGAGATAAGCACATATCCACTTTATTTGGGGGCATGTGCAATTTGCTCTGTCCTCTGTTTTCACTTCCCTTAGGCGTGAAGCCATGATTGAAGAATACTTTAGGAAGCCTTTGATCTAATTCTGATTGTGTCATCAAAATGTGGGCACTTTAACAACTCGCGGGGTTGTTTGGGATTCAAATCATGGTTTAATGCTATTTTAGAATCTTGGCTATAAGGGAAGAAACAATTTCAATTTGTTAAAACACTTGCATTTGGACACCATGACATACCTAAACCAGGAACTTCAACATGTGAGTGGAGAACAGAGGGGAGAAAAGACAAGCAGGATGAGCCCCACCCGCCATATAAACCATGTTCATGCTCATCACAGAGTCCAGTTTGTTTCTAAAGACTGAATGGAGTTCCAGTGATTTAACATACATATATACGTACACTGGTTTGCATGAGTAGAAAACACTAAGTGTATGTTTAGGATAGTAACTCTTAGAAAACTAGACCAGGTAGATAAAAGTAGACCAGGCAGATATATTATTTGACGAGGGGACTTTACTATCAGGAATTCTTTTATTTTATTTATTTATTTATTTCAAATTTGTATTCCACCCTCCCCGCAAGCGGGCTCAGGGCGGATACCAACATATTAAAAATACAATTAAAATACAATAAACATGCATTTTAGACATACATGGACTATGTTTTTGTAAGATGCTGAACTAGGGACTTCATTTTGTAACTTTATGTATTTCAACTTCGCAATTTTTAAAAATTTTGTAGCTCCACAATGTGATGGTGTTAGGGGAAAAAGTCTGAATGATGTTCTGCTTAATGTTCACCTCACATGTGTGTTAAAAGCATGGGTAAATTTATAATAATAAAAGGATGTGGATGTCTGTCTGGGGTAGGCATAATTCATAAAAAAATAAAGCTAAGATTTTCAAAATTGGCCACCAGATACAAATGAGTGTCCAAAATTAAGGGAATCAGAACATCCTGGCCTCAATTGTCTCCAGAACACCCATCTGCTACTGGTAAAGGAAGCAAAAGTTCACTCACTTAGAGGGCAGGAAGGTGGATAGAGCACACAGAGAGAAGGTAAAATATATCCCCTCTTTTACAAAACAAACCTTCAGACAAGCTTTCTAAATCAGGATAATGCTCACTGGAATAATTGTCTAGAGGTAGAAGTAGTTGTGCAGACATGAGTTACAAAATATGCTTCCTATTATGCTTACATGTCTTATTTCAAATCTTTATTATTTATGGGAAGTATAGAAGGAACATCTCTCAGACATTTTGAATCAAGTCAGAATACAAAACCTGGAAATGACATCTAATGGTGCAGAACTCTTAAGGATTGTAGGTTGTGTTCTAACAATGGGTAGCTCTCATTTGAAAATATTTGGTCTTCCTGAACCACAAGAAGATGATAGCTATGTGCATGCAAAGGATTATGTAATGGAGACTGCATATGATCCTGAATAGCTTGGAGAATTCATGTGAAAATATGTATCAAAGAAACATCTAAAATATTACTGTTGCTGTTTTCAGTAAGAAAAGAAGACATAGTTTTCATAGATGCAGCAGGTGGAACAGGAAAGACATTTCTTATAAATCTACTTTTGGCTAAAATTCGCCAACAAGGATGATTGGTTTTGCTGTTATTTCAGCAGATATTTGTTTTGACAGAAAGCAGAATGGCTCATTCAAACTAATATTACATATGTCAACTGCTGACAAACCAGGGCCGATTCCAGATGACTAACCTTAAGTCGCTTCATGCCGCCCTCTTCCGGATCGCGACGGGGAAAATGCGAAATATCGCGTTTCCTCGCGCGAGTTTTGCGCGACGACGCGCAAAACTCGCGCGAGGAAACGCGATATTTCGCATTTTCCCCGTCGCGATCCGGAAGAGGGCGGCATGAAGCGACTTAAGGTTAGTCATCTGGAATCGGCCCAGCTTGCAATATTGGCGGAGAAATAGCAAAACCTACAGTTTTACAAGGTTGTAGACATTGTAGTATGGGATAAGTACCACATCTCACAAGGCTATGTTAGAAGCTTTAGACCACATATTGCAGGATTTGTGAAAAAATAACTACAGAGTCTGTGTTGTAGTAACTGGGGCATTGTGACAAACACTTCCTATTATTCCATGCAGAACAAAAACTGATGAGTTGCAGCCACACATCAAATGATTATGTATTTGGAGTAGTTTCAGATGGGTAGCCTTGTTGGTTTGTACTAGAAGAGCAAGATTAGGAGCCAGGAGTAGTGTCTAAAAGCACTTTTTGAGGGAAAATGTGCAGATACATTTTTTTTAAAAAAAGCATATTCTCTCAGGTGATGAACCATGAGGATGTCCTGCAGCTAGTATTCTCTACTAGTAGAGCTAGTAGAGAATAATTGTATCATATTTAACATGAGAAATTGAACAAAATGCCACAGATTGGGGGGGGGGGTGCTGACAGGTGAACTTATTCTGGGTCCCAAAGTTTTAGGGGCAGAGAAGCACAGGGCTAGAGGCTTTTTTCACAAAATAGTAGCAAAGCCATGTAGATTCTTACCTGAAAAAAACCCCACCAGATTTATAGTTTCTCCCAGATTTCTCTGGGAGAAACTATAAATGAAAATTCCTAGTTTATTACATGCATAAAACACTTCAATTAATACTTTACATCACTGGAACAAATGAAATGATTCTCTGAACAGTTTGTATCATGGACAGCCATAGCCAGTGTAGCAAAGCAAACTGCTAAAGAAAAAGGATTAAGAGATTTTAAGGGAAGATACTTTCCCATGGGCTAACACAGTGTAGATGGCTTTTAAAAACATATAGAAGGCATATTAGCTTGTGTTGCCAAGCTCTGGTTCATTGGGCTTGGACTAAGAAAAGGTATAATTTCGTTATTGTCTACAATAGCCTTAAAGCCCAATTGGGGGGAAAATGGGTCTACTTGATATGGATAAAAATTTAAGATAATTTGTTTTCCAGGACACCTGCCCTAGTACTAGATTTCTGAAAAGCAATCTCTGAATGTATATCACAGAGAGCATATTGTGTGATCAGAAAAGAGGGTTCCCACGGTTCTCAAAAAACAGATGAATAAGGGATGAGTGTATAAGGTTAATTTCTCTGTGTTTCTGTGAGTTTGGGAAATGCATACAGAAAATGTTTCATCAAGAAATTATTCTCTGAAAAAATGTAAAAGATTTGAAAAAATAATTCAGATGTTTTTCCAAATTGTATGAAATATTATTTCCCACCATGACACACAAACACTTATACACGCACTTACAAATTTACTAGATCTCATTTATACCCTAGAAAACCATATTTTTCACAGTACTATTTTGTGGCAATTAGTGGTGTTTCATTCAAAGATTTTTTGTGTCAATTTTGCATTGGGATGTTGGGGAAGGTATGCTTTTTGTTACCTGAAGCTTCAGACTCTTGTTACCATTTCAGTTTTTTTTTCCAGGTTGTTTTTTTGGGTCCCAAAAATTCAGGATTACTTTTCTAGTTTGCTCCTCAACAGAGGCAGTAGAAACAGGGAAGAAGGAAGTAGAGAAAGCTGGCCCCACTCAAAACCTGTTAGTCAGGGTCTCCCATTCCTTTACATTTTAAAGGGACTAGAATCCCGATCTAACAGCTGACGCCCACTAACAGCAGATTGTAGGCAGCAGTAGTTCTAGGCTGTTTAAAATTTAAAGAGATAGAGATGCTGACTAACAACTGTTTGTCTTGTGAGCTTCCACTCTCTCCCTCTCTGCTCCTGTGTTGTCGCCCTCAAATCTAAAACATTCCTGAGATAAATTTTCATTACCAGGATTTTGAGAATGTTTGGAGGTCATTTTGGCTATCTCTGAGCCTTCCTGAAACAGCTATTTTCAGGTTCCAGACTTTATCTGAATGCACTCCCTAACTGGCAATATTGCTTGCTAACAACTAAGATCAAAAGCTGGTATCCTAGGAACTACAAATAGAAGGAATTCACAGAATAGGCCTTTCCTTTTGCCCATTCCTCTTTATTCCTTACTCCAGTCTCCTAAAATCTGGTTTTACAACTAGGGCTGTTCCCACACGGCTTACCTGAACCCGGAACGCTGAGTAGCATGCCGAAAAAAACATTGAAGATTGCGTTTTCTCTCGCAACATCGCGCAAAACTCACGCGAGAAAATGCGATCTTCTGCATTTTTTTCCGGCATGCTGTGCAGCGTTCTGGGTTCAGGTAAGCCGTGTGGGAACGGCCCTAGTTGTAAAACCAGCTTTTAGGAGACTGGAGTAAGGAATTAAAACACTGTTGTTTCCTTCTCAGAAGGATAAATATGGAGCGGACATTTGCTAAACTTCATTGCCAAAGTAATTATTTTCTATTAGGTAGTATTTGTGGTAGCTACAAGATGAAACAATCACAACATTAGTTTCTAAGGATGAAAGAATTTTCCCTTTATTGTTTCATGGATTTTCTCAGTCCTAATTATCTAGCACATTTTTACCCTACTATTCCTCTAGAGGGTTCCCCCAATTCTGTTATCACAGCTACTGTATGAGGCAGGTTAGGTTGAATGTATGCTGAACCTAGCTTCATTTCTGGGGCGGGGGGGGGGGGGATTTGAAGCTGGATTTGCCAGATCCTAGTCTGATTCCATAACCACTACACAATATGACCATGTGTTCCATCCCTCCAGAATTCCAGTTTAACTAGAAGAGTTTCTGAAATTAATTCAGGACATAGAACTTGATCATTGCCCCATTGCTTTCAGTTACTTTGCTTTATTTCCATCTTTTCAACCTTTACATTGCCAATGCATCTGTGAGCCTTGGTATAGCCCTAAAAGCAACCCTGATATTATCAAATTAGATTTGTTTTGCTCAGTCTTTTACAGATTTATACATGCTTGAAACAGCCATATGTTCAATCACATCAAGATTCTTTTTAGCTGTGTTTTAGTAATGCATATGTAGAAACCAATAATTCCGAGCTGGGTGGGGGGAGATGCAAAGCTGCTGAAGGACGAGTCAACAAACTATGCACAGAATTCTGTACAAAATTCAGGAATAAAAAACAGAGAAAATGAGAATTCATAATATATCAGTTGCACTTTGGAATCAAAACAAAGTGATTAACTACTTTGAAATCTGGGGAGAAATTTGAATGTGTCCAATTTCATAAGCATAAGTCCAAGAGCTTTTGGGAAGAATGTGAGTTCTGCTGTTATCCACTTCACTATTGGGAAATTATTCAGTAATATTTTCCATGGATATGTACATAAATGAGAAAGTCTTTGCCTTCTGCAAAGCATCCTGTGTACTGGAACATTACAGAGCCCTGGATCAGGACTAAATAATCCTTCTCTGTTACATCATTCTAACAGGAAAGGCTGAATGCATTTTTTACAATAAACTAATGAATAAAATCACTGGACTTACGCTAATGGATGAAAATCCATGGGTGGGTTGTACCATGACTGAAGATGAGTCACTCCATGGACTCCATTACTATTTTCCTTATATCATTTTTAGCTTCAGATACAGTGGAGGTCATTTCAGCAGGCACAATTGTTCTTACTCCTGCATGGCAAGCCACACAACTGAAATTCCCTTTTTGTACAAAGAGGCAGGTGTCCTCTCTTTCTTTGTATCAGGTCACCCTAGAGAGAGGAACGTAAACAATTAAAATTTGGTCATATGTTGCCTGCTGTGATTAAAGGTGTTTCTTCAGCCAAATAAGGTTGAAGATAGCAGTCTTGAGTGACCAATGTACATTATGCATCTGTTTCCTCCCCTGGACTCATTACAATTAAAGTATACAGAACAAGATGAGATCCTTGCATGGAAGTCTTCATACATCTGCCGAGCATGCTTTAAACACCACTGTTATTCTTTCCTACTGACAAAATTTCTAAATAAAATTGCCATTGCAGAAACATAATTATTAGCATAGCTTGATGGACTGTGCTAATCCTTTAAAAAAACAGAGAGTCTTTGCTCCTCAGAATGAAAAAAAGCAAAATATTGCTGGATTAAACACAGATAATTCTCTTCTTAAAGGTATTTGAATGACCTTCAGACTGAGCAGATTTAAGGTTTGAATATGCTGATGAAATCACTTTGGTTGTGAGATGTTTTGTTTGGTAATGAAACTCTAAACTACCAGCCATGCTGAACAGATGATGTTTGCTTCCTTGTACCCTAATATTCATAAATGCAATGTGTAACCAAAGTTCAAGTATGAATATAGATGAAAATAGGATTTATAGGGAGATTGTGTGATAATCTCCATTAGGTCTTGATCCTTTTTATTTTACTGCCCCCCCAAACCATCATGACCTTTCCTTTATACTGTTATTGGAAAAAGAAAGCATCAACTTATCACTGATGTTTTAACAGCTTGGTTCTCTTCTAATTACAATCCCATTGTACTAAATGAAAACTTTTAATAAGGACCAGTTCTCAAAATGTTATTCACAATGAACAACATTCAACTTGTTAAGGCATTGATCCATTGATCTATTTATTGTGATCTATAAAAATAAGGCTTAACTACAGTTAAGTGCGAGCAAATCTTCATTAAAGACTTGGGGCCACTATATGACAGAATCCTATATCTGACTTACAAGTTTTCCAATTTGCTCATGAATAGGTTATCAGACTCATTCAGCAATTGGTTAAGTAATGCTGTTCGCATCTGAAGCTGCTATTCATGAGGAATATACATTTTTTTTAAAAAAAATGTATTGTTCAGATTTGGATTTCAGAAACAGTTTCCATATCAGTATTACAGATTATCTGGGTCTTTAATACCATATTGGGATTTAGATTCAGCTTATTTAGTTGGAATTCTGAAATTTTTGGAGCACATTAAGCCCTACAGGGGAATTTTTTTCTGGTGGGTTGACTGGTTGCATCTCAAGTAAATGACACCACATTTATTGAGAACTTACTCCTGTCTGTCCACTTAGGAGCCCCCAAGTTTCAAGCAAACTAGATCAAGGGGTCCCTTTCTATAGTCCCTTGAACAATGTGCCTCAGCCATCCTACTTACCTCAATTGTTTCCTATGGAAAAATATTTCATGTTTTCTCAAGGGCTAAGTAGTCAAGAGGGAAAAAAAACACACACAAGAGCAGCTACTGACAGCCTCCAAATAGAACCAACATGCCCAACAGAACCAATGTAAAACCAGAGAATCCAAGCCAAACCAACCTGGCAAGCCAGACAGAACTGGAAAGTGCACACACGCATGCACGCGCATGTACACACACACACACACACACACATCACTTCCCCACAGAAAGACTCAAAAAAGTGAGGTGAGGGAGGAGTTTTGGTCAACTGATTTCTTCTTTCTCTGCCATCTGCAGCCCATACAGTCACTGGTTCACAGGATTTTACATAGTGGCAATAAAACTGGATAACTTCCATGCTGTTTCTTTCTACTGAGTTTAAAGTTAATTTTTGGGAACAGTGTTTTTCTCCAACTCCCACAACACAGACGGAGGGATGCAGTCACAAAGACGTGTTCACTTCACTCAGTCTTGAAGTCTCAACCCTATGCTCCAAGTAATTTCTTTTTAAAAAAACCACTGGCTTATTTTTCTGAAAGCCTAATAAAAGACTATTTGGGGGAGGGGGGAAATACACTGAACCCAAAGCTGAAATGTATTTTGTGTTTTTTAAAATACCTAAATCCTAACCCACAGTTAACTAACCAAAATTTTCTTCAAAACATGCTCTTCATAGGTTCTTGCAAGCATACTGTAGTTCTAAACATGGCTTAGGAAATTTATCAATGCTAATGTTACTGACTACACAGGA
Organism: Eublepharis macularius; assembly: GCF_028583425.1. NCBI lineage: Eukaryota > Metazoa > Chordata > Lepidosauria > Squamata > Eublepharidae > Eublepharis > Eublepharis macularius. The sequence goes on from NC_072792.1 coordinate 126,435,730, forward strand.
TATTTCAGACACAGTTAAAATTTACAAGGTAACTGTTTTCCTTTGCTCTGCATACCTAGAAGCAGACATATAAGTATTTAATGAAGCAAAATGTATTAGCAACCAGTGCTAGACCATCAATCTATATTCCATATCTGAGACCATGGCGGGATATTCCATTGATTTCCCACATCCAAACGCAGGCTCCCTCCTGACTCTTGGCGGTGTCTTTTAGGGAAAGCAGACAGAGAACATCCCATCTGCAAGCCCTACTCTATTCAGTTTTTTACTTCCAATTTGGTATACATGTGCATTTTTATTATAATAAATTGTATGTATTGACAATGAGATCATAAAATGTCATTGAATGTTTATGTTATTGCAATTGAATGCTTTTGTATTACATATGTTTTTGTGAATATCTCTACAAGAACACTGTATGTCTATTTTCCACCATTGCACCTGTATTTTCAATGTGTTTCTTAGTGTGGTCAAGTAGCCATCCTCTCTTCATTATCAAAAAGAGTCCAGTAGCACCTTTAAGACTAACCAACTTTACTGTAGCATAAGCTTTCAAGAATCACAGTTCTCTTCATCAGATGCATCTGTCGAAGAGAACTGTGATTCTCGAAAGCTTATACTACAATAAAGTTGGTTAGTCTTAAAGGTGCTACTGGACTCTTTTTGATTTTGCTACTACAGACTAACATGGCTAACTCCTTTGCATCTCTTCATTATGAAATTAGATTCCCCTTCCCCCTTCCCTTCTTTTCTAAATGAATTGATGGCTTGTTCACTGCAAGTTGGAAGTCACAAATAACCAAATAAAACCTGCCATCCCATACAAACAGGCTTGGTCATGTGCTTTGGCTGCTATGAATTATCACAAAGATTTATTTTAATGTACCCAGTGTGCATTTTAAATGATGTATGAAGCATTAGAGAGAGAAAAGCATCAGATGTCCATCAAAGTTTCAGCTTCCTGAGTTTTACATCTTTCCTGGAGATTTGAGGGTGGAACCTGGGAGGGCAGGATTTGGGGAGGGAAGGGACCTCAGTGGGGTATAATTTTATATCGTTCAAAGAAGCCAGGAGAACTTTGTTGTCTGGAGATGAGTTGTAATTCTAGGAAGTCTCCAGGCCCCACTGGGAGATTGGCAACCCGAGCCCCTTCCTATTCTTCAATTCCCCCCCCCCAGCATTTTTTTTCTCCTGGCCCAGCTATTTCCGATGTCTGAGGCTGGCAAGGAAAAATTGTAGCAGAGCAGTGCAAAGAAACAAGAGTAGAGTGCATGCCTTCCAGATTTGTGCTTGACATGTACACAAACAGGCTCATGTATATTGGTTTCCCCTTCAACAGATATGATAAAAATATCTGAGAGATCTCTGATCCAAATCAGCAGTTTTCTCCCACACAGAGATCTCACTCTTCCCCTTCAATGATCTCTCTCACATCTCCTAATTGTTCAGGTTTGTGTCTTTCCTATTGGGGAAGGAACATTAGCTTCTGCCTCTGCTTATGCCTATTCTGCTGGCCAGGCAGGTGCTTTATCACTTACTAAGAGCCAAGCTACAAGTGACGCCTGACACAGGTTGGACACTTGTCAGCTTCCCTCAGGTTTTGATGGGAAATGTAGGCATCCTGGTCTTGCAGCTGTAACGGAGAGCCAAGCTGTAAAACCAGGACACCTACATTTCCCATCAAAACTTGAGGTAAGCTGACAACTGTCCAACCTGTGTCAAGCGTCTCTTGTAGCTTGGCTCTAAGTGTGGGCCTCTGCCTCTGTTTTCCCTTGCTTGCCTGCCAGCATATACCTCTTTTCCTTGATGCAGGTTGCCTTTCTGTCACATGAGGAGCAAATGTAGCCTGATAAGCCCCTCAGTCTGTCTCTATCCATCTCCTCACCTCTTCCTTACCTGATGGTGTGTTCTAGTAAACATTTTGACCTAGCCTAGCAGTCATTGTTCACAACCCTCAGAAACTGAAATAATTCACACAAACCCTATCCTGATTACCTGCATCCTAGGGTGCTATTCTGTTGGCAGCAGAGCAGTTTCTGTGACATTTGTTCTGTTTGGGGAACAGAGGAGGTGACTTTTTGTCAATCTCCTACTCCTGCAGCAGACACCTGGGCTTCAGTTACCCAGAGAAGACATAAGTGGGGGAGGGGCTGCAACCGGAGGGGGGCGGAATGAGAATTTGCCTTTCTCAAGCACTATTTTACCCACATAGCTTAAGATCCAAGCTATAGAATACAGAAATTTTCCTAAAACCAGTGAGATGGTGAATGGCTGGCAGAAAATAGAGAGACTGTGCACAGAAATGGCAACTAGGGTGATCCTGTTTGGTGGGAAGGTGAGAAAAATGTTCTGGTAGGATGATGTACTGTCAGATATATATTTGTATCTCTCCACTTTGCCCCCTGCTGCCTAGAAATTAAACAAGTTTCCAGATCAGATCTGCCACATTTAAAAAAAAAAAAAAACAACTGTCAGTTGAAGGTGAATCAAGTTAGGAAAGTGGTGATGTGGGATACTTCCTGCATACGTACCAATAAAAACTATTCTTCTCCCAGTATTCCCCATAAACAGGATAGGACAAATATAATGAAAACCTAAGCAGAGTGAAGTGGGGAGCAAGATGAGTTTCATTCCCCCCTCCAATTTGTCCAATGTAATAAATACTTTTCTCTAGCAGCTGTGGAGGGAAATATAATGAATATTGAGTGGTTAGGTATGAACTAGTAAACTGATAAGCAGGAGAGAGAAGTAGGAAGTTGAGAAGAAAAACAATAAGCTGGTTGCAGGACTTTAGGTTATAATTCTTTAAAACCTGTCACTGCAGCTATTATGGAAAGAAACTTATTCTCGGCAAGAAACCCAACTGGGAGATGTATTGCCTTCCATTTATCTTCCTAATGAGATCGAGAAATCCCTGCTGTGACCCTCTAGAGAAAGTGGCACACTATCAGCACTCTAAACTTCGTGTTTCTGCTTCAGAAAAGAAACAAACTGACTGTATAATGTTGCAGAATTCCGACAGAGTTCTCACTGAAAATTTAATTGGTGCTTCTCAAACATTTTATTATGTGATCTTAAAGTACATTAAAATCAATCATTTTCATAGTTCATAGCTGGATAATGTCAGATTCCTATAACTGCTAATTAATAACTTTCATGTTACAATAGACTTTAATGTGTTGGAAATTCCAACTTCATTTATTAGATATCACAAATATTAACAAAGGTAACAAATATTAATAAAGGTAATTGTGCAAATTCCCCATATGAGTGTTTTGTCTTGCATTGTCCTTGCTTATGTCTGCATATTTAAGCAACTGTACACAAATCATATACAGGTAATAGTAAAGATCTATCCTAAAATTCTGAGGATTCCTAAATACTGTTTCTTTCTCACTGGATTTTCGCTTAATCTTAATGTTGAGGGTTAGTAACTTATAAAAAATTAATTTAGGCTCTTTAAGAAATGGGATACATGAGCTTCATATCAGGATACATTATTTTAACAAATGTTTACGAGAGCAACTCTGAGTAGGCAATTCACTACACTATCGATGCATCTGTAAAATGTTTGCTTTCCTACAAATTGGGAGGCTATGTTCCATCTTCATTGTAAAACCTCTAAAACCCTTGTTTCTTTCTTTGTAGAAGAAACAAAAGGTACATACATCTTGGCATTATGATACCAGAAACAGGTGGCATGTAACGGAGTCCCAAAGGTAATAAGGAAATCCACACTAGATTTACCACTCTGCTTTTATACAACTAGCTTCATGTGGTTAACAAGTGACATTATTGTTTGTTATACCATCCTCAGACAGACCTTCAAATAGAGAAAAACTATTCTACTTCATGAATTAAACTCCTGAGTGTGAGACTGTAATAAACAGCTAGTGAATGTTTTATAAGATGATTACGATCACTGAGCCTCATGTTTGCTACAAGGAATCTAAAGATATCTTACTAAGAATTGTATTATAGGAAAAATCTAGTCCATTGATTATGCCTGTTATACCTCTTGTCCATAACTGACAAAAACAGTACCTGCATGGATGAAAGCTCCAAAGCCAGCCCTTAATCTTTGCCTTAATCCACCACTCAATAGTCTTCTATCCATATCTGCTAAACATCACCATTTATTCCTCTTCTGCAAAGTTATTGGAATCATGCCCTTTGTGAGCTGTGCATGGTATATTCTGGCTCCAAGTGGACAGCTCCACACATTTAATGGCTTTTGAGTGGTTAACAAACTTTATATAGAGAATAAATAAATGTATAAAATGAATATTTCATATTTGACAGAAGAACTGATAGATATTGCTAGGAGCTTCCACCTGTCAGAGAATTTTTAATAGGGGCTTAGGTTTAAATAATCATTTGCAACAGATAATCATTAAGAAACATTCACTGTTCCTCACCTACTTTCACAAATGTAAAAATGGCCATAATTCTTTGGAGAACTGGGGAGAAAGGTTATAATTCCAGAGATGAATCCCTGTTAAAGGTGCCACCATTTTCAGCACCACCCTAAAAATAATTTCATGAAAGTAAGTCCTGTTGAATCGATTTGACTTAGATTCTGAGTAGACATGTTTCAGAGTGCTCCCTTTGTCCCTTCAAAGGCTTCAGTATCTTTTTTCATTAGAATAGCAATCTGAAATTATAACAGCTTTTCCTAGCATCAAGTTATTGCAATGGGAGAGAAAGCTCATGATTGCCAAAGGCTTCACTACTTAAGATTTCTGCATGTTGTGCAGCTGGTTAAAGGATAGGAACCTGCCAGAGAAAAGATTATAATATAACTCTTAATCAAAATTTATGAGGTTGGATATGAAGTGCTGGATTATATGAAGTGCTTGTGGATGTGGATTTTCCATCTTTTCCTTTCTGACAGCAGTCCCCTGTGACCCTGCCCCCCTCAAGCTAATATTGTGGGTTTGTGGAGCCTGATGGACAAAGGACCTTGTGGAACAAGAGACTGAACTCAAGTGGTGGAACTGGACAAAATTGCCATCTTCTCAGTGGTCCAAGCATTCTGTTTGTGCAGGAGCAGCAACTTCCTCCATGTCCTGTGTCGTCTTGCCCATGAGAGTCCCCCAGCTTCCTGCATTGGCTTTTCAAGGGTCACAGATAAGATCTATATGAGTATATTCTGCTCATATTTCATAGGATCTAAAATTTCAAGACATTTGGAACATTTTCATGGCAAGAATTCTATTTCACCAAGAAAAGGTATTATGGAAGAACAAAAGCCAATTCTTTAAAAATGTGTTGAGGAAAACCAATAAGTGACTATTCTCAGCTATAATGACGTTTATTGATACACAACACACACACATTCTTTACAGAGAATCTTGAATAATGAACCTTCATGAAACACAATGAGAAATAAATGTTAAAAGAAAACATAATTTATCTCTCAATTATTTTTCTTCTAGTTGTTGGACAATAAAAGTGCAATAAAAGCAGCAATGATGAGCTCTGCCTGTGGTTTACAGAAGTGGTTGACAGCACTCATTGGGAGTTCAATATATTTTATGTCATTTGGGTTCTTTTTGCACTTCCCAGAGAAGCATAAAAATGAGTTGTGCACTGGAAAAGAACCCAAATATGCAAAGCTAAATTATGGATAGGCAAACACATGCAGGCATATTACAGGTCTGTTGCATTCATAACAGATAAACAAAGGCAAGGATTTTGTTTGCTTTGTTTTAGAAAATACTGATTTATGGCAACTTTCTGTTTCAGGAACTGGATTAATCTCTGTAGCAGAAGATTCAACATTCCAGACCTTCCAGTTCTCATTAAAGAGGGAGGCAAACCAAGGCAAATTTTCAGGATTACTTTGAGCGATTTGGCAGATAGGTTGTTAGGCAGATAGGTCTTTTGGTGCTACACCTCTGAAGATGCCAGCCACAGCTGCTGGCGAAACGTCAGGAACTACAATGCCAAGACCACGGCAATACAGCCCGGAAAACCCCCAACAACCATCGTTCTCCGGCCGTGAAAGCCTTCGACAATACATCGATTTGGCAGATACTTTCATATGTATTTTCTAGTTACTCTAAGGACCCGGAGAGAAAGAGGAAAAATGTTTTTCACTATTCTTTCATAAATGTGAAGGTCCTCCTGAGTAAAGCTTTTTTTCAGAAAGGAATCCAAGGGGGGGGGGACTGCAGAAATACAGGCAAATTAGCCCAATATGTTCAGGGTAAAGCCTTTCCATGGAGGTTGAATAACATGGGAGATAAGAGTGTGCCCTGTGCAACCCTGCAAGATAATTTCCACTTTGGAGATAGCTGGTCTCCAACAGCAACCCTGGGAGTATGTTCCATGACAAACAATTTAAATCAGTCCAAGGCACATCCCTTGATACCCACTTTTGCTTCCGAATGCCTCAGCAAGATGGCATGTTCTACAGTATCGAAGGCTGCAGATAGATTTAGGAGAAGCAACAAAGTTGCGTAGCCCTTCTCTACATTTGGGTGGAAATAATCAACGAAAGCCACTAAAGCTGTCTCTGTCCCATAGTCTGGTCTGAATCCAGACTGAAAAGGGTCCAAAGCACCAGAGTTATTCAAGAAGACCAGGAGCTGGTCAGCTACTGCTCTCTCAATCAGTTTGCACACAAAGGCCGGATTGGAGACTTGTGATGATCGGCCACAGCATTTTTGTTTATGGGTGGTTTTTAAATTAGTGGATGGATAACAGCCAGTTTGAGTTGTTGAGAGAAGTTTCCTTTAGCTAGCGAGTGATTTATAATAGACCCCAAGGATTCATTTTTGTGGTCCTTACATGATTTTAACAGCCAAGATGGGCAAGGATCCAGTGTGGAAGTAGTGTCTTCACAGATGCCAGGATCCTGTCAGCATCCATCATTGTAACTAGGTCTTCAATGGCAGCCAACCCATAAAGCCAGTGTGGAGTACTGGTTAGAGGTTCAGGCAAAGATCTGGAAGACACAGATTTGAGTCACCACTCTGCCATGGAAGCTCACTAGGTGAACTTGAGCCAGTTACACATTCTCAGTCTGACTTTCATCATAGGGTTATTGTAATGATGAAATGGAGGAGAGGAGAATGATGTAAGCTGCTTTGAGTTCCTATTGTGTAAAAAGAAAGGTGTAAAGGAAGCAAATAAATAATAAATATTTCTGAAGTGGGGGCAGATAAAAGAGTGTTTGTTTGCTTGGTTGTAAGTGAGAAAAAAGAAGGAAGCAGGGAAAAATGAGCACATAGAAGTTGCTAAGGCAGGAGAGAGAAGCAGTGTGGCGAGGGGATATAGGGGGAAAGGAGCTGCCCCCACAAGTTCTTGGGAGATTCTCCACTATACAACTAGGACTTTCCAGGCAACTGGCACCATGTAACTGGGCCACAGTTTTCTCAGGCAGAGGCTGCTAAGGGTAGGGAAGAAAGGAAAGCTAAAGAAAGGGGAGCAGATAAAGAAAGTTTGGCTAGTATATGGGAAGAAAAAACAAAGCAGGGAAAAGAAAACCTATCCAGGCTGAGAGGAAAATCAAAGAGGAAGTAGTGGGGAAGGGGAAATGAGGTGCCCATGCAAGTCCTTGAGGGCCCCCTGCTTATCAATATTTAATTCTTGCTATGTCAAAACCTGGGAGTCTTACTTCCAGAGACTGGAGCTATGAACAGATAAGATAGATATTATCTATATGTACCTGAAAAAACACATCAGGTTTGGGGGAAAATCTGAAAATTTTTTTAAAAAAACATTGGGAGTTAACCCATCCCAATAGAACAGATGCAGCACCTGCAACTTTACAAAACGGATGCTCTCAGTGGCCATTGCTAGGCAACCACACAGCCTGCAAGCCTTGGTTTCTGTACATAAAAAGCAGGGGGAGATGATGGCTCTTCCCTGTCTGTTTTGGTCTTTGAGGGAGGACTCATTAGGGCTAGACCCGGCAACAACCACCAGATGACTTGCTACCATGTGATTTGTATGAGTCTGCTGGCTACTACTGTTCAACATTAGCCACCCCATGAAAGCCAGTGTCATGTAGTGCTTAGAGTTTCAGACTAGAATCTGAAAGACCCAGGTTCCAATCCCCACTCTGCCATGGAAGCTCATTGGGCGACCCTGTGCCAGCTATACATTCTCAGACCTACTTACCTCAGAAAGCTGTTTTGAGGATAAAATGGAAGACAGAAGAATGACTTAAGCTGCTTTGGATCCCCATTGTGGAGAATGGAAGGGTATAAATGAAATCATAAATAAAACTGAAGATGGAAGGGGAAGATAAAAGGTTGATAGCTGGGTGGGTAGGAAGAACAAGCAGGGATAAGAGGAAGAAAGGAAAGAGGAAATAGATGAAAAAAATGAGGCACCCTCCACAAGTTCTTGTGGGTTCCCCACACGCAGTTGGGCCCCATACAACCATACAACTGAGCGATAGTTTTCCTGGATACAGGCTGCCAGGAGTAGGGAAACAGGAACGCTGAAGGCAGGGGGTAGATAAAAATAGGATGGGGTGGGAAGGAAAGAAGAAAGCAGGAAAAGGGGAGAGGCTATAGAGTTCCAGGGAAGAAAAAGAGGAAATGGGGGGATTAGATGCCCCTCCCAATACCTTGTGAGCCCCACACTAATTTTTTTCCCTCTAGTCTGACAACATTCTCAAGATGAAAGCTGCAAGGTTGGACTGAATGTTATAAAGTAATCATCTGTCCCTACTATAAACAACATAAGGATTAAACAAAGACTCCCTAGGAAATATTGAGATTGTCAAGGGCTATATTTCAGTTATAGAATTAAACCTTTATAAGTAGTTAATGTACCCTGACCTGGGTAGCCCAGGCAAGCCTGATCTCATCAAATCTCGGAAGCTACGCATGGTCAACCTCAGTTAGTAGTTGGATAGGAGACCTCTGAAAGAGAGCAGGGTTGCAGAGGCCATGAAAACCCCACCAGGGCTCGCTGTAAGTCAGCTATGACTTGCCAGCACTCTCCACCACCAAGTAGTTAATGCATCTTTCCTTAAGATTTGGATTTTGAATCTTGATCAATTTCTGTCATAAAATCCACAATAGCTATAGAAATTTATTTTAGAAAGCTTTTAGAATAGTATTGGTCAGATCCAAAGAATTTCATCCATTCAGTTTTCAGGACTGTATTCAATTTGGTTTTGATGGCTACCTTTTGGTGAGAGGAGGGGGTATACAGCATAGCATAGCATAGCACAGCATAGCATGTGGCTCTTTCTCCCCTCATAAAGCATTTTTCCTAAAACATTATCAACTACTTGGTGGTTTTTAGAGTGCCTATAAAGAATTATTTGTTATTCTTATAAAGAATAAAATAATTTTGTCTTTCTTTAATATATGCATTCATAAAACTCAAACATTTGGAACTCCTGTGCTGCCATGCTTCCCATTACAATGTCACACTGTGCCATCTTGTGGGGAAAATATGTAGTGCAAGCTATTACAGTACAGGCCGCTCTGAAAAGTCTGATAACCAAGTTTACTAATGGTTAGCGCTCTCACATTGATTTTCTGAAAACGCAGCATTTCATGTTTTAAAGAATGCCAAAGTGGCATATTCTGTCCAGTAAACATACACTCTTAAGTGGCATTGAAAGGGTTTCCCCCCCCCAATTTTTTTATTAAGCTTTATAACATACAACAAATAGAAATCAACAATGAACATCAACTGTAATACCACAACTAATCAACAATAGTTTACAAGTTTTGAAGAATATGAACATTACAATAACTTTTAAACAAAGTATGCATTATATTACCAAATATCAGAAAACTGAGTCAACGTCTGAGCAATTCTTATTTTTGGATGTAAATCATGCATGTCTATAAATTCAAGAAAAGGGAACAATTTCTCATAGAACTTAGACCTGGCAGGAAAGCGTTCAGCATTGAAGATATTATCATCAATCTTATCCAGGATGAAATGGTCCCATATCTTAGAGAGCCACATCTCTTTAGTTGGCACTTTCTTTGGTTTCCAGACTGAAGCTATCCCTGATTTCGCTGCAACTAAAAATATTGCTATAAGATTCCTGATAGCTTTTGGGATCTGAGAAATACTCCATTGGTCTAGAAATATAATTGAAGGCAATAATGGAATATCGTAACTCGTAATCTGTTTTATTACTTCCAATATTTCTTTCCAAAATGTGGCTATCTGTGGACAACCCCACCAACAATGAGAGAAGGAACCTACCTCATTGCAACCCTTCCAGCACAGGGGAGAGCAAGAGGATGACATTGTAGACCATCTTTTAGGCCTCAAGTGCCACCTGTGAATGATTTTAAATGTTTGCAGTCTTATAGAAATTACTTTTGATGTGAATATTGAAGATGACCAGATTTCCTCCCATTTTTCCTGTGTTTTTTCGATATTGCAATCCTGATGCCATTTGGATTGGCAAGGTAAATCAGTACTTTTTAGACAAGAGAGCAGAATAGCATATATTTTAGATATCATCCCCTTTTTCTCCCTCTGTGTATTGTTTAAAATTTGTTCAAAATCAGTCAAACGGGTACTCATAATTTTTTAAAGATTTATACTCTCTGTCATGTTTTTAATCTGCAGGTAAACATACCAATGAATTTTCTTTTGCGTTTTATTTTCCAATTCTTGTTTTGACATAATATCTTTCCCAGAAGCTATGTCTATAAGCCTATTGAGTTGCATTTCTTTGAGGGCCATAATTACTGTTTTTTCCTGGTGGAAACCATGTTTGATTGTGAAAAGAGGAGAATCTTGAAATCTTAGGAACTATTTTTTCTCTTATTAAATCCCATTCTGATAGTATTGCTGACAGTAATATGTTATTATTTAATGGAGGGCGATCCTTTCTTTGATTCCAAATCAAGTCACCAAGTGAGAATGATTTTGGGAGTGAACACAATAGTATAATACAACTAGAGAGTTCAGGTGCTGATAAGAGTTGTAGAACATTAAACAGACTAACTGCTTTTTGGTAAATTGCCAAGTCAGGAAAGTTTAAACCTCTTTTTGAATGTTTCAATGAGAGGATATTAAAAGAGACCCGTGGAGGTTTGTTTTGCCACAAAAATCTATTCAGAATTGATTGCCATTTTTGCAATTGGGTTATTGATATTCTCACCGGAATAGATCTAAACAGGAATAGAAGTTTTGGTAAGTAGAAGGATTTAATTATGTGGAATCTATCCCACCAAGAAAGGTTCAGTTTTTTAAAATTTTGCATATCTGATTTTATGTCTCAAATTATTGTATCATGATGAAGTTTAATAAGATCATTAACATCCACCGATATTTTAATACCTAGATAAGTTAACTGTTTATTAGTCCATTGGAAGCTATATGAGTTTTTTATCTGATTTATCCTGCGACTAGGCAAATTCACTGACAAGATTTGGGATTTTCCTTGATTTACTATCAGTCTTGAAATTCTACCAAAGATGCATTGAAAGGTTGAGAACACAACATTTAAAAATGCTTGGCTAAAAGAGGCTAACTTCATTCATTTTTACGCTTCATTACATAGATTGCAGCTTTGGGGTTTTTATGTATGTGTTGCTGTATGTTTTATACATTGGTTAGTTTTTACATTCTTTTCTTACGTTCCGCCAAGAAGCTTGGAGCAATATATGTATTACTTGCCTCCTTCTCCATTTTATTCTCACAACAACACTGTGAAATGGTTTAGGCTAAACAAGAATTGCTGATCCAAGTTCAGCCACTGAGTTTCACAGAAACAGGGATTTCAGCACTCTAATCACTACACCCCAGTCAGGGGGACAAGCAGCAATGGGAGAAATTGTGGGGCCAAAACTGAAGTTTTGGAGGATTGAGTGTTGTGGCAATTCATAATATTGTTTCCAGAACTGCTTGCAGTCTGGATTTTAGTTAGTGCAGGATCCTGACCAGCTATACCAGAGTCCTTTTTTCAGAACACTCGTGCAATAAAGAGGCGAGACTAATAAAGATAAAATGTGTTTTTACTAATAATGTTGCGTATGCCTAAACTAGCACACACAGACTAGGTACACACAAGAAACTAAGAAATAAAGAGTAGGAAAAAACAGAGCTGGTTGCATTTGCAGGAGAGCCCACTTGAGATTGATGGAACTGGGTATACTCACCTGGTCATGGCGTGGAAGAAAGATGCAGCAGCGAAGCGTGGTGGTATCTAATGCCTGCACTAGACCCATAGAGAGAGGCAGTGGAGGTTCATGATAGGAATGGCATGCACCTGGCTGGGATCAGGAGAGGAATGGCACGCGCGCCTCATGGCCAGGGAGGCCGGCTTAAATACCCCAAAATGTACCCTGGGGCTGATGCCCTTCCCTGTGGTTCTCAATCGGGGAACAAAGGCTTTTTTTTTTTGAAAATTTTTTTATTGGGTTAGGATCAAATGTTTACACATTACAGTCAATATTCCCATTTCCCAATTTCTAACCCCCTCCCTTTCCCCCCCCCATTTTGTTGACTTCCAACAGTTTTCCAACCCTTTATCCCTTTTCCCTTACTCTTTATATATTCCTCTATCTAACAAATATATATTCTCCCTTTATTCTAAGCAAAACTTCTTTAACTATTTTTGATACTCTGTACCCTGACTATGAGTCCCTTTTTCCATAATGGATAAACAATTTATCCCATTTTTCATTATTCCACTTTCAAATATTTCTATATATCATAAACTATGTAAACCATACATTCATATAAATCAACCAGTTTAACTTATACTCTATATATTATTCATTCTATCTTCTTCTTTCTATTTTAGTTATATTTGTTTACATTAGTATTTCTATTCCCCTTCAATCATAAGTCTATATATGATATCAATCAATTTGACTCATATACAGCTTCAAATAAACATATTCAGTTTGGTACACTGTACGGAATCAAAAAGAAAATATTATTAGTTAATCAGCCCTTATAGTTAACCCTTTTGATTAATTGTTTTCTATCAATATTCTATTTATTATTCTATATATATCAATCTAATATCATAACTGCTTAGAAATTCTCTTTTACCTCTTCTCCTCCCCGGTAAAGTCACCCCCCTCTACATTTTATTGTACTTCAGTAGTTCTCAAACTGCCACAGTTCTCCTCCCACCTCCCATTTCTTCTCCAAATATTGTTTCAGCTTCTCCCAGTCTGTGTTAAACTGTCCTGAGTCCAGATTTCTCAATTTTCTTGTCATTTTGTCCATTTCTGCCATATACAGCAATTTGTGGATCCAGTCTTCAATGGTTGGCACTTCTTGTATTTTCCATTTTTGCGCATACAAAAGTCTAGCTGCTGCCGTCATGTAAAATATCAACGTCCTATGATGGGCTGGAATTCCCTCCATTCCCAAATTTAGTAGCAGGAGTTCTGGGTTCTTATTAATTTGAAATTTTAAAATCTCACTCATTTCTCTTATTATTTCCCCCCAGAACTGCCTAGCTACCTCACACGTCCACCACATATGGTAGAGGGAGCCCTCATGCTTCCTACATTTCCAGCATTTATTAGAAGTATTCAAATTCCCTAGCGCAATCTTCTTTGGTGTCATGTACCAACGGTAAATCATTTTGTAAATGTTCTCTTTAATACTAGTGCATGTCGTTGTCTTCATTGTAGTCTTCCACAAGTATTCCCATGCCTCCATTGTTATTTCTTTATTGAAATTTATGGCCCATTTCACCATTTGTCCTTTAACTATTTCATCCTCAGTATACCATTTCAGCAGTGCTTGGTATACCTTAGATATTCTTTTCTTGTCCTCTTTAAGAAGGGTCTGCTCTAGTTCCGAGTTTTCTGTTCGTATACCTCCCTTTACAGAGTCCGAGTTATATAAATCTCTAATCTGTCTATACTGGAACCAATCATAATACGGTGATAGTTCCTCCTGAGTCTTTATTCTGAGTTTAGATTCTTCAGTTCTAGTTATTTCTTTATAAGTTAAACATTGTTGCTCATTATCAACAGCTCTCGGATCTATCACCTCATATGGAACTACCCACAAAGGGGTTCCTTCTTCCAAATAGATTCTATACTTCTTCCAGATTATATATAAACTTCTCCGTATATAGTGATGCAGGAACATCGAGTTCGCCTTTACTTTGTCATGCCATAAGTATGCGTGCCATCCAAATATTTTTTTATATCCCTCTAGGGCTAGTAATTTCTTATTCTTTAGCGTCATCCACTCCTTCAACCACACCAAGCAAATTGCGTCATGGTAAAGTCTTAGATTGGGCAGTTGCATTCCGCCTCTTTCCTTTGCATCTTGTAAAACTTTCATTTTCACTCGAGGCTTCTTGCCTGCCCATACAAAGTCTGATATTTTCCTCTGCCATTTTTCAAATTGCTTAGAGTCACTGATGATTGGTATTGTCTGTAGCAAAAACATTACTCTTGGTAACACATTCATCTTAACTGCTGCAATCCTTCCCAACCATGACAAATTTAGTCTGTTCCATTTAATCAAATCTCTCTCTATCTGAGTCCATAGTTTTTCATAGTTGTTTTTAAATAAGTCTATATTCTTAGCAGTCAGTTCGATTCCCAAATATTTCACCTTGCTTGTTACTTCACAATCCGTTATTTCCGTTAACAATTGTTGTTTCTGCTTAGTCATATTTTTGCATAGTATCTTTGACTTCTTTTTATTAATATAAAAACCTGCCAAGTCTCCAAACTCCTTAATCTTATCTATCACTTTTGGCATGTTCTCCAATGGGTCTTCTACAATTAACATTATGTCATCCGCAAATGCTCTGACCTTGTATGAATAGTCCTTTATTTTAATTCCTCGAATTTCTTCATCTTGTCGTATTTGTATCATCAGGATCTCCAATACCAAGATGAACAGTAGTGGAGACAACGGGCAACCTTGTCTTGTTCCTTTACTTATAATCAATTTCTTAGTCGCTTCATCATTCACCACAATTGCTGCAGTCTGGTCTCTGTAAATTTCCTTAATTGCTCTAATGAATCTTTCTCCCAATTGTAGCTTTTCCATAGTGGCAAACATAAAGTCCCAGTTTAAATTATCAAACGCCTTTTCAGCATCAACAAAGAAGAAACCAACCTCTTTGTCACAACGCTTGTCATAATATTCAATAGCATTAATCACTGTCCTTAAATTGTCTCTGATTTGTATGTCTGGCAAAAAGCCTGCTTGTTCCTCCTCAATGACTTCCGAAAGCCACCCCTTCAGTCTCTCCGCCAGTATCTTCGCAAAGATTTTATAATCATTATTAAGTAATGATATAGGTCTGTAGTTTTTCACATTAGTCAAGTCTTGGCCCTCTTTGGGGATCAATGATATATTCGCTTCATTCCAGGTATCTGGAATCCGCTGGTCCTTTAAAACTCCATTGATCACCTCTTTTAGGAATGGTGCCAGTTCATTGGCCATTACCTTATAAAATTTCGCTGTAAGTCCATCTGGCCCTGGCGCCTTTCCTAGATTTGCAGATTGTATTGCCTTGTTTAGTTCCTCATCTGTTACTTCACTATTCAGTTTATTTCTCCAAGCTTCCGAAATTACTGGAAGTTTCATTTTCTCCAAATATAACGCTATTGACTCTTTATTTACCTCTTTCTTATTATACAACTTAGCGTAGAATTTGTAAAAGGCTCTACTAATGGTAGTCTGTTCCAAATACGTTTTATTATCTTCGCAAATTCTGTTTATTATTTTCTTTTCCCTTCTCTTCTTCAGTTGCCATGCCAAATACTTCCCAGGTTTATTTGCACCTTCAAACGCTTTCTGATTCAATCTTTTAAGATTCCACTCCAATTCCTTATTATTCATTGCTGTTAATTGTTCTTGAAGTATTTTAATTTCCTGATATAATTTCTTTTTCCCTGGTCTCTTTTTTAACTGTATTTCTTTGGCTTTTATTTTCTCCTCAATCTCTTGTCTTTTCTCCTCTTTCTTTTTTCTTGCTCTACCATTTAAGTCCATTAGTATGCCCCTTATAACCGCCTTATAAGCGTCCCAAACTTTATCAGTTGGTACTTCTTTATTTACGTTGTATTGTATGAAGAACTTTGTCTCTCTTCTCAACATCTCCATATTCTCTCCTTCCTGTAGCAAGTCCTCATTTATTCTCCATGCTTTCCTTTTTCTCCTTTTCCCTAATTTCCACATGATTGGATTATGATCTGAGCCTACCATCGGCATTATTTCTACCTCCTTAGTCCATAACGCTAAGTCTTTTGAGGCCCAGATCATATCAATTCTTGATAGTGTACAATGCCTTGCAGAATAAAAAGTAAATTGTCTGCTTTTAGGATATTCTCTTCTCCATACATCTTCTAGAGTCTCCTGTTGTATCAAGTCAAAAAAGAGCTTTGGTAATAGTCCTCTTTTCTTTTGTGCAGTTGTTGTCTTTTTATCTAATTCCAAGTTCGTCACTCCATTGAAGTCTCCGGCAAGAATTATCTGGTCGTATGAAAGATCATCTAGTTGCTTCCTCAAATCCTCAAAGAAGCTTTCCTTTGCACCGTTAGGTGCATAAACTCCGACTACCAACACTCTCTTTAAGTCCCAAGTACATTCCACTGCAATAAATCTGGCTTCCACATCTTTCGTTACAAATTTTGGTTGTAGCTCCTCTTTTATGTACAACACCACTCCTCTTTTTTTCTTGTTGGAGGCCGCTACAAATTCTTTGCCCAATTTTCCTGATTTTAAATATTTTACATCCTGCTTTCTGATATGGGTCTCTTGCAAACAAACAATGTCACATTTTTGTTTTAATAGCCAGTGGAAAATATTTTTTCTCTTATTCGGTGAGTTTAGTCCATTTACATTCCAAGATAAAACTTTACACTCCATACTCATAGTCTTGTTGGTAAGTCTTTTTCATTGTCCCTTATAAATCGCTCCATCTCTCGCTCAGATCTAATGCGCTTTTTGGCCCCTCCAAACTCGAAGGACACACCTTCTGGTAACTCCCATCTGTATCTGATTTTCATGTCCTTCAAGATCTGAATTAGCACTTTGTATTTTTTCCGATCTGATAACACTGACCTGGGTAATTCCTTCATTATGATAATCGTCTTGCCATCAATCTCCAATGGGTCTTGAAACTGTTTTGTCACAATCTTCTCTTTCATATTTCGTGTCGTAAACTGCACAATCACGTCTCTTGGTAATTTCCTCTGGGTTGCAATTCTCGAATTCACACGATATGCCACATCTAGAATAGCCACAACTTCTTCCTCCTCCTTCCCCAGGTATTCAGCTAACACCTCAGTCATTTGTTCTTGCGCTGACTTTCCTTCCACTTCTGGCAAGCCGCGAAAACGTAACTGCTTCTCCATGTGTTTAGTTTCTGCAACTGACATTCTCCCCCTCATCAGTCTCATCTCTGTTTGTTGCATGTCTGCTAAGTTCTCCATCGCGTCTTCTACTGTTTTAACTCTCTGCTGCGTTCCTTGTAGTTCACTTTGTATTGTTTCCATACCTTTTTTCACTTCTGACAGCTCCGATTTTACTGTCTGTGTAACCTCTTTAACCTCTTTAATCAGCTCCAATTTCGTGTCCTTAAGTTCTTTAATCACATCTAAAAGTTTTTTATCCAGGTTTTCTATTGCCGATTGCCACTCTTTTTTTGACATCGTGGGGCTTGCTTTGGCTCGCTCCCACGAGTCCGCTCTCTTCCTTAACTCCGTGGCGTAAAATTTAATGTCCTGTTATTTCAAATGTCCCGGTCTTCTTGCAAAAATTAAATTTTAAAGAGTCCAAAATGTCGGGCGTCTTTTCTCTATGGTTTCTCTATGATTTGCAATCCAAGATGGCCTACTTCCTTTTCTGCTGAGGCCGCAACCCTTCCCCTTTCAAAGATGGCGATTCCCTTCTTCCTGCCCTCCAGCAAGGGCCGCTTCTCTCCAGCAACTCTATTGTTGTTACGCACTTCCTGTCTCCCAACTTCCCACAGTAGGTCTCGCGATGGTGTCTTTTTCTCACAGCTCCATAACCGCAAGTATTCAAAACAATAGTCCAATTCCTTTAATAACTTCTTTAAACTGAGTCTCTTTTCAAATACAACTCTTGCCGAGTCTTCCCCTCTTTATCGTTAGCCTGTTGCAGTTTGAAAATCTACTTTTATTCCTCTCTGCTTTAATCAATCTGTCCCGTAACAGAAGATAGTGATCTTTACCTTCTCATTCACTTTTCTCGGGTTGTAATCGCTGTTTCGATTTTAGCTTCTCCTCTCCGTTTCTTCCCCCAATCGAAGCTTGGGTATGTAGGTCTTATGCCAGCCGAATTGGCCCCAGAACTGCCGCAGAGATTGTAGCCGACCTGTCGCAGGGTGGGACCTCAAGGATCGGGAGGGGACCCGTTGTGTAGAGCCCCCCCTCGTCCGAGATCTAGCACACCCTAGGGTCTTGAGTGTTCTTTGCCTGCTCTCCGCCTGAGAGCAGTCGGCCGCGGGCTATTTTCCCCCCGCTGGCCACTTAAAACGGCAGTCCGGTCAGCTCCGCAAATGGAGCTGCGTCAGACCTCCATGAATCCCAAACCGGAAGTCCAATCGGGGAACAAAGGCTTGATGGCTCTACAACTACCCTAGATGGGCCACTTTAGTATCTGATTGTAAGACTGTGACACCTCGGGAAGAGGGGACAAAGGAGGGGAAGGGAGTGCCGGGTGGGTTGATTGAATTGGCCAGGAAGCTGGCGTTGTCTTGATGGCATCAGCTCTGGAATGCGGTGGCTGCATTGAGATGCGTCCATTAGCTGTTCTGGTCAGTCGGCACTTAGCTTTCATTCTGGGGCGGCTTCTGAGATATGCAGAGCGGGGTGAGGTCGGCCACTGCAGACGTGACCAGCTCACTTTCACAAAATGGCAGCCTTGTAGTAAACTGTCCAGGCTGGCTCTTTACTGCTTTGGAACCTGGCTTCTTCCTTGGCACAGCTTGGGCTTGCTAGCAGGCTGCCCAGTGGTGAGGGCAGACTCAGTGACCGGCCTGCAAGGGGCTCTCCGCAGGAACTGACCAGGGGGTGCCTGGCCAGGCTCGTGGAGACTCCCTCCGGCTGGCACTGTGCTGCTGGCAGCATGGCTCTGGGCCCAGGTGAGATAGGCACCCAAGGAGGCAGGAAACAGACATGGATGGCACAGTCCATTGCAGCAAGCAGGAAATAGGCACAGGCAATGCTGCCCCAACCAGAGTCTTTGATCGATCTTTGAACAGCAACACAGGAAACTGACACAGTTCATGGCAGGCCTCATAACAGGAGGGGGAAGGGGTCCTTGGCAACAACATCACTTCTAATTATGTAACCAGGAGTGATGTTAGGGTGTCATGTGGTGTCATAGTGTCTCATAGTGTCATGCGGCATGTTGCCCTGTCTCCAAAGCTCCCAGGGTTTGCCAGCCTTTGGCTGGAAATCCTAATCCCAGTAGCTAATGTGAAGAATTGTTTACATTATTTTAAATACGTTTACCACGTTGGGTAATGTTTAAGGCAGAACATAAAGCTAAAATTTATTAAATATATAAAATGATAAGGAGAAGGGAACTGATTAATGCCAAAAAAAAAAGCATGGCACTATCTAGCATAATTCAACACAGTTGCCAGATTTTCAATCTAGATTATGATTTTGAAACTTCAGTGGCAAGTCTAGGCAGAGTCCACAGAAGGACAAATACAGGTTTTCTGCATCAATGAAGATTCAAGTGATGGTGGACATATTTTCTTTGGACTGAGTGCATATCTTGCACTAATGAGGTTACCAGCCTCAGGATGGAGCCCAGGGTTCTCCTGAAATGAGAACGGATCTTGAGTACAGGGATCAGATCTCCAAATACTTTGCTAATCTGGAGACTACTGAAAAGCACAACACACAACCAAATATTTGGCTATTTCTCCCAGTGTATTATTCATGTTCATATGAAGATTTGGTCAGGCTTTTCAATCAATAGGTGGGGTTTTTTTCCCAGTTAACAAGGAATGCATTTTAAAGAAAGCTCAGTTAGGAAAAACTAAGTAATAAATTGGAACATCTAAAACAAAAGCAAAGTTTCTGGGGAAGAATTCCTCAGAACAGAGAGGAAAATGTACTTTTTAGTTAGTATGAAGTCAATATAGTTTCACTATGCTGTAAATTAACCATTTCATCAAACTATTATAACTTCAAAGAATTCCAAATTGCTTGGGGGGTGTTGTTTTATCAGACTTTATTACAAATTGAATTCAGCTGTTAATATAACAGATAGAATTGCTAAACATTGAGGGGTTCTACTCAGAATCCTATTCAGCTCTATTGAGTGGGGCACACTTTCATAACAGTGTCCTTAGGATTGCAGTACAAAAGCAGGCCTTTGCCATTAACATCCTATCAAAATATCTTTCTGCCTTCCTCAGTAAAGTGTAAAATAGTTGCCATTTTCTGTTAAGACTCGTCAAAAACCATATGAACATCTCATTCTGTGACTTCAGTTAAAAGTCACCATAAACTGACTAAAAGAGTGGCTGCCATGGGCTCAAGAAATGTGACTGGTCTTTTTATTCGACATGAATAAGAATCATAGAATAAAAATAATAGTGTATCTCTAGAAAAACTTCATGGGCAATCCTCAGATAGTCTTAAGATCTTCTGCTTGCCTAATGCTGTATTCTAGTATAACACACAATTTACCCCTGGTTTACTGTAGTTGTAACATTGAACAGCAGCAGCTCAAATGCCAGCTTATTATTACTACTATAACATTACAGTACCAAAAGAATGTTATTTTTCAGACTATCCATAGGGAATGTGTACTAAACATGCAATAAAATAGGACTGGTGTCAAGAGTAACTACTTCTGCTCTTGGATAGAAATACTGTGAGAGAAATTCGCTTCCTTCTCTTCCTCTTCTTTGTGGGTGTATGGTGTGCAGGTGGCTTTGCACGCAGCTCTTAGAGAAAGAGTGCTGGCTGTCCTGGCATTACTTTCTTTTGTGTAGAGTGGCAAACAGAATATGGACTGAGGGGAGATATTGAAACTAGAGATGGGCACAAACAGCAATATGAACTAAAAAACCCCACAAACAGCCCAATCTGCTGTTCACGAACAAGCTGTTAGTGAGGCCCCATTCTAAACAAACAGGTGGTTGTTTTAAGCCTTGTTCATTGCTGTTTGTTGCTGTTCATCAAGCCAGACAATCTGGCACCTGCAATCAATTCCCATGGCAACTCAGGCAGGGGTTGTCTGAACTCTGTCTGAACTCCTGCTGTTGCCCTGGAAACCTCAATCTAAGCCCAATTTTGCATGATAGGCAGGTCTTCCTTCCAAGTGTGGACTGGAGCTCCGAAGTTGTTACAAGAGAAAAAGACCAGGGGGGGGGGCTCTCAGCTCTGGCTTTCAGAAAGAGACAGTGGCCGTTAGAGAGACAGAGTGAGTGCATTGGAGCTTGAATTTTCTTTGTGTGTGGTGGGATAGGGATCTACCACTTTAGGTTCCAGGGCTGCTGCCAGGCTCTAGGGCCAGCTATTATTTATTATTGGTACCTTTCCTGCTGCCTGCTCAGTTAGGGTTTCTGGGAGTGGTGCGGTAGGGATCTTGATGGCTGGAGGAGAGCTTGCTGGCGCCCACGAACAACGAACAATGAACAACGAAAATGTTCATGACAGGATCATGTTTGTCAGTGTTCATTGTTCGTTGTTCATGGATGGCAACGAACAACGAACACCATGTTCAGGTTTTTTTCTGTTCATGCCCATGTCTAATTGAAACTAGTCTGCCCATCTCGTTGGCTTTTTTCATTTCATAACAACCACCGCTCATCCTCCTAATAATGCAAAGTAAATTGAATTGGTTACCTATTCAATCTAAGTTTTTTTTTAACAAAACAAAACCCTTTTCACCAAATGGGTTGTGGGAGGTTATGTGTGTGCTTCTTTTTCCACACTGTAATTCTGAGGAATAATGGCTTCCTCACAAGTGCTTGCCTGGCTACAGTTGGCAGTTGCAGTTCAGACTGATCTACATTAGGAAATCCTTATTCATGCTCTGAAGCAGCACTTGGATGATAAAGGGGGACATTCTCACACAGATAAATGAGCGGTCATGCTGGATCAGACCAATGGTCCATGTGATCCAGCATCCTGTTCTACACAGTGACCAACCAGATACTCCCAGAAGGCCTACAGATAAAATGTGCAGGACAAGATATTTGTTCTCTCATCGAAAAAGCCCCAGTATCTTTGCCTTTTCTTAAGGCAGAGGTTTGCAAGGCCTCTTCATGCAACTTTATTATCCAGAACATCAATTTGTAGGGCAGACTTGAATGTAGGGGTGTGCAAAACAAAACAAATGCACCAGAAATACACCTGGAAATTGCTGTTTTGTTTTGCTAAAGCTGCTTGGTGAATCAAATCTGGGAAACTAAGTTATAACATTACAGTCCCACCAAAAAGTGTGCATGTTTCCTTTCAGTATATACCTCTCATCAGGCACTGGGCTTGCATGGCAGCATTTTGTTTTCCTTAATGGCAATAACCAATTGGATCCCAAGGGGGAGAGAGCCCTTACATTATTAATTAACTTAATGAAACTTATGATAATGAAAAAACCCAAATAGATCAGATCTGAACTGGCAACCCTCCAGCCAGAAAAAAATCAGTGAGGTTTATTGTTGGTTTGGAACCCCCAGATCCAAAACTTGAAACAGATTTTTTTCCAGTGTACACTCATTCATTTTATGCATTTTATACTTTAGCTCCTTTAGGTCATTAGGATGGAAGTAGCTAATACTTAGTAGGAAAGGGTAGACTGTATATGTTTTAACTATGTTGATCTTACTTGTTTGAAATAGAGTGTGTATCTATCAATATTCCACTGTATTTTTACATTTTCTTAGTAGTTTTCTTCTTAGTTTGTGTAACAGTCACTGTTCCCCTATTTATTTATCTGGTTGGATTAAAATCCCATATTTTGTGTTTAATTCTTGTCAACTTATTTATGTGAACTAGCCCAACTTAATTTTAAAGCACTTTTGCAAATCCATGACCTGGTATACCTCAGGCAAGTAATCCCAATAATAAAGTTATCCATTTTGAATCTGTGTACACTTTTAACAGAGGAGCCCTCCTTTTGTAAGGGGTAAACAATTGTCAACTATTTAGATAAGTTTTTTCCTCTCATCATTTGGACTTACACTGAACTTCCTTTGCCCTGCTGCCAGCTATTCATTCATTTTGGAGAAAGCTCTTCATAATCAGCTGAATAATTTAGTGGCATCCAAAAACTTAGCTGCTCACTCTTGATTCCACTTACTAATAAACAAAGTAAATAGCATCAGTCCTGTGGTGTCCTAGAGGTTATCTCAGTTGGGGTTTAGGACTAAAGTTCTGGCAAAACAAGATAGAAAAGGGGCAGAGAGGATATTTTGAAGGAGATACTGTTGTGTGCTGTTCCCCCCTATAATCCAGGACTTTTGAAGGGAACAAGTCCTCTTGTTCTTGAAATAGTGCTGACTGACCAGTTTAAGGACATGGCTAAATAATCAAAGAAGCGCAGTAACATCTATTCAAGGTAGAAGAAAGAAGTTTATTTAGAGACTTTTACTTTTTGTCACTAGTGATGTTTGGAATAAGCTCAGTTTGAAATGGAAAGTCATAGGAACTTAGTTAAAATCAAAGAGAAATCAAACATCCCCAAATAAATTCAGTCAAGTGGCTTTCATGAGCAGTCTAGAGGTGCTGGGGGAACATTCATAGGTTGTTTATGCTAGCTGACCCGGTACATCAAATGTATGTATTATATGTATGTGTGTTTAATATACATACATAAGTATATTAAAAATGTAACGTCCATCACCACCCCTTCCTGCCAGCTGGCAGCCTCCTGGGATTTTGGTGGTACAAACTAACAATTACCTTTGCCTCTGAAAGCCTATGCTGAGCATTATGGAAACTGTACAGACAAAAGCCATGTGGAATGGGAGCTGTAATAAAGAGTGATATTGGCCAAGATTGAGCAAAAAAGCTGGATGGATCCAGCCCACTGCTTCTTTCTCTCCATTTATTGTAATTTCTGTTATAATTCATGAGATGATTTCTCCTCTTATCCTATGATTACTAAATTTATCACTGAGCAAATATATCAATAGCTTTAGACAAATCCAAGTATGACCACCAGGTCACCCTTTTCATATTTGTAAATCTTCTCAATGAATGCTCAAAGTTGGTGAAACAGAACTTGCTTTTACAGAAGCCATGCTCCTTTTTTTATTCAGTAGGATTTATTTTCACATATGTTTGATAATTCTGCATTTCCAACATTTTACCTGGAACAGCTGTTAGTCTGTGGTTTTCTTGATCGCCTCCGGATCCCTTTTCAGTAACTGGAGTTACGTTTATTACCTTTCAATCTTCTTCAGATGACAGAAAATTATGGCTGCTTGGATTACATCTAAGGGAACAGAATCTGGAGCATAAAGTGCTTTATAGAAAGCAAATATCTTTGTTAGTGATTCCTATTTAAGATGTAGGTGCAACTACCATAGGCTTTTTAGTTAGCCTGAAGGGCCTAGAAATATATTAACTCCCTCTTGTCTTTTTGTCATATAACAATAGCATTTGAAGAAGGTTTAGAATTTCAGTTTAAGTATGATGTTTATAATATCCGTAACTTAAAGCAGCAGATTTTAAAGCCACAAACAGAAACAATTTTGCAAAGAAATTATGGTTTTTATATAACAAAAAAGAAAGACTGTAAATAAGCCTATTTTATAGTAAATGATGATGTTCGCATTAAGTTTGTAAATTTCAAGTAATTTATATTTTGGATCAATGAAAAAAGAATGGAAACATCTTTTCCACCTGAAGATGGCACCATAACCCAGTGACACTGATTTTAAAAGTAACAAACAAAACAAAGCAATGAGATTAAAAACATTATGTTGGAAAGCTATTCAAAGATAATTTGTAAAACCATGCATAGTTTTTTTTTTAAAAAGTATCCAATCTGAGTGCAATCTAGGGTGCTAGAACAGCCCTGGCAACTGACAGGAGGACTGGGGCAGACGACTAGGGAGGGGCTACATCACCTATATTGGTACATTACTTCTAGGTTAAAACCACAGGTTTCAACATTACCAAGTAGGCTTGCCATTCCCTCAGTGAGGGCAGGATATCCACTGCCCCCAGTCTCTTCCCCCACTGCCTCTTACTGGCCAGTGGGGGAAAGAAAGGTGCAGGAATGCAATGCTGGGGGCAAAGCATGCTTCCACATGCTTCAGAGTGCCCCCCACATGGCTGTGTTGTGCCAGGAATGACATAATTCCTGACACAACATGGAAGTAATGGGATGTGCCAAGGGATGACTGAGTGAAAATCTGCCTCAATTGGGGTCAATTTTCACTCATTCATTCCCAGCACAACCCATTGCTGGGCAGGAATGATGCCCCCCCACTGGCCCAGCAGGTAACCTGGCAAGCCTACCTGGATATCTCCTAGACTTACGACTGATCTCCAGATGCCAGAGTAAATGGCTGCTTTGAAAGATGGACTTTACGGGATTGTATCCTGCTTTGTCCCCTCCCCTTTCCAATCCTTGCCCTCTTCAGGCTTCAAACCCCCACTCTCCAGTCTCCAGGAATTTCCCAACCCGGAGTTGACAACTATAATCTGGGCATATAAGGTCCTGTAGAGAAAGGGAGGGTGTTCACTTCCTGAAACTGAGCAATAGTGAGGCTGCCTTTGGAGGAAGTTGATCCTTTGCCCAACAGTGGGGTGAGTCTGGGTACTGGACTCAGATTGGTATAGAAACAAGAACAAAGAAAGGCAGCCACATTAGGGAACTTTGTTGTTTTCAAGCCTGCTTCTTTCTTTTTGAGTTTTGCCCTATATAGTTGCAGTGTCCCTGTATTCTTTTGGTCCTGTTTTTACAACAGTTCTCTTATTATTTCTTGTTCATTCTGCCTAGGTTCTTCATGCCTCAAATTCAGTCATGCATCAAATCATGCCCTGAGTACAGAAAGAGTTGCCTACAGCCAGGAAGTGTACTCTGGACTAGAGATGGGCACGAACCAGAAAAAAACTGAACCATGTGGTTCGTGGTTCATCAAATTTCATGAACCATGAACTTTCATGAACTTGCCCTGGTTAGTGAACCGGTTCATTTGGTTCATGAAAACATCATATCCAGGTCAAAAAAATCATCAGTTCCAGGTCAGCAGAAGGTCACTTCCGGGCCAGCAGAAGTTCACTTCCGGGTCAGCAAAAGGTCTGCAGGAAGTCCATCCCCTGTTGCCTAGGAAACTGATTGATTGGCACCAAAAAATTAACCAGCCTAAAAGTTTGTGGCGGTTCGTCAGAAATGGGATCTGATGAACCATAGTTTGTGAACTACGAATCAGCCTGGTTCATGCTTAATTTTGGTTCGTATTTCAGTTCGTGCCCATCTCTACTCTAGACCCTCTTTAGTGAAGCCCTGGGCCCAGAGTGGTTGCAGCCTGTTAACGCCCCTGCTTGCTCCAGGCCTGAAAGTGGCAGGAAGAAGGGAGAGTGTGTGGGGGAAGGAGTGATGCATGAAAGGGCTGTCTTATGAGTAGCAAACCTTGCACATCCCCACCCTTTTCTGTGACAAGCAGTTAGAGTGGCAAGTGGTTAGATTAGGATCTGGAATGAGTTTGAATCTCCACTCAGCCATAGAAGCTTGCTGGGTGACCTTGGCCCAGTCACACATATTCAGCCTAACTGCCCCACAGGATTGTTGTGAGGATAAAATGGATAAGAGGAGAATGATGTATACCACTTTGGATTCCCACTGGAGAGAAAGTCAGGGTATAAATGAGGTAAATAAACAAACAAAGCCCAGGTGAGAGAAAAATGAGTATACTTTATTTCGGTTCAGGGCTAGCCCTAGTTTCAAGTCAATTAACATGTTGTGATCTATTTGTGCCATTTCAGAAACAAAATACAAGGTTGTCATTCATGGAAGATTCTGGACAGGACCTCTGCAACTTCCTCAGCCTCCTGATGTCAGTAAGTACTTAATGGATTGTTCAGATGAGGTGAAGCATTGGGAACTGAGTGAATTTAAAGCTGCTTCCACACACGTTGGATAATCCACTTTCAATACTCTTTAGTGAACATTTGAAACTGATTTTCCATGTGTGGAACAAAAAATCCACTTCTAAAGGATTATGAAAGTGCATTGAAAGTGCATTATTCAACGTGTGTGGAAATGGCCTAAGAGTTCCCTTTAGGGAACCAGATGCCTCTGCAGGGTGGCAAATCATCTGACAAGGAAGGTTCACGATATTACAGTTCCTGCTTTGTTGTAGTTGTTCTTCTGAGATAGTTGAAATGCCCCTAAATTCTCTGCCATAGGAATTTGCCCTGCTCAATTCTAGCCAATGTCTCAGAAGAATGATAATTCTGGACCTCTAGTAAAGACTGAATTCCATTGGTCTTTTGCCTTTTTTCTGCCCTTTCATTACATCAAGCAAAAAAAGTCAGTTTTGTGGACCACACATTATTTTCTAGTACTCTGCCTGTCCATGACAGGAAGACCATCAGTGACCAATGTGAGAAAGAGCATCCCATACATTCTTGAGTCTCAAAAAGCAATTCATAATAAAAATCATATTTAATGTAAGACAAGAATCCATACATTATTTTTAAAAACGTGTAAATAGTTTTCAGCAATACATTGCTGACTGGCATCTCTAATGTATCATTCAGTTCCTCAGCAATCCTTTAGTAAAGACTCTTGCCAATAACCTGGATGTCTTACCTCTAAAAGATGTTTACATAATCAATACTGCAATATTGACAAAAGCTCAGAATCCCCACCACTAGCCTGTTATTATTTCCTTATGAAACATTTCAACAGTGCCTGCTTACCAATGTCACAAAGGATAAGCTGCCATTTTCCACCGACATGAAGGCAGTTCAGTAGTACCATCTTTTTGTGTAGCTGTAGAATTATTGTGATTTTAAATTAATTTTAAATTCCTCCCAGTTCATAGAGCAATGCAATGATAACATGTTTTGGCTCACATTTTTTTCATATATGATTTCAATTTCAAAAAAGAGAGTCAACCAAGAGGCAGGCCTTTGCTTCACAGGGCAGTGTTGGGAGCAAAGGCTGAGAAGAGCAGTTGTTGTTTTTTTTCTTCTGCTACAAATGTATTTAATCCACTAACTACATCTGTTTTTCCATCTCTTGATCCTGCAAGAGATGGAAAAAGAGGTAGATGGTATTTTATCTCTGCAATGCAACACAAAGCAATATGTCTATTTTATATTCCCACCCATGCAATGTATCCTGGATAATAGTGTTATTAAATATACCAACTGCACAATCAAGTATGTCATTTGTAGCTTCACAACCCAGAAGTCACACTTTACATTTCCAGAGAGCTCTTGAATGCATAAGACTTACAAAGATCAATAACTGTTTCTGTTGTAAGACACAAAAAAGGAATTAAAACCAGTTTCTGCACAAATCGTCCTGCCTTAAACACTCCTACTTTGTCTGCGTGCCTGTTGCAATGTTTGGGAACAGATGCATGTGTGATCTGATAGACATTTGTGGAAAGTTTTCAAAACAGTGTTCAGCAATTTAATTGTATGCTTTCTAGGACCACTGATGCAATTATACATATAGCTGTCACAGGCTCTGTGCTAAAAATAAGGCCCATTAACAGCTTCTGTATTTCTTCCGTTGTGATACACAGCTTTGATAAATTGCTGTTGCTATTTCTGTTTCAATTGTCTAAAGGATGACTGAGCATTGGATTTGTTGTGGTTTCTTCTCTAGCAAGGGAAGGGGCTTTTAATAATTATTTAAACAATTCACTAAGGAACATATGCACAAGAAAGCTTAGAGGTGCTGATGTATTTTTTAAAGTGCCTCTCATTTAAGTGTGAGAAACCTCTGGAGTAAACTGGAGTGGTCATTTTTTTAAAATTACATCTGTTTTAAAATGTCCCACATGTAAACAAAGCTTTATATTGGCCAATGTGTCTTTAATATGCTAGATTTTATAACTATTACTTTTACATGGTTGCCTTATTAACAGTAGATTTCACTGCTGTGTACTCTTTTATTAAAACAAACACTATACCCCAATATGATTCTAGATGTAGTATGTAATCATTCCTTCCATAGTAGATCAGTTCTGTAGTTGAAGTTGAAGTTTTAACTTGAAATTGGAAAGTTTATTGTTATGATCTTTAACGTTTGCATATCATCACTAGACTGTCTCAGAGGTCCAGAGAGGACCAAACCACTTTCAGATGTTGAGACCCCTATCAATAATAAGAATAAAAATGGTGGCCCATGAAAACAAACTAAGCCATAAAAAAGAGTGAGAAGTTGTGGAACTTATCAAATGCCAGAAAATTAACAAGTATCTAAATTTGAGTAGCCATTTTTGCTTCAAGTACAGGGAAAACAGCACCCCCCCCTCCCAATCTCTGACTGGCCTTATATCCATACAGCTTGAAACAAATTCCTTCATGCCAGACTTTAAAAACTGATTTGTTGTTTGATTACTGTCAAGGAATATATACTACTATTTTCAGCCATTAACTCCATATGCCATTAATTCCATATATCTCTGTCCAAGCATTTGTACATTAAGACTCCCCCCACCCCATCACTACCCATCACTCTGCCTTTGTTTCTGCGCTGTTGACCATAGGAGAGCCCATAGAGGAAGCAGTTATGTCAGTTTCCTATACATTCCACTGGCAGGTCAGATTCTCTGGCATCACAGGCTGATGGTGTTGGTAGTGAATATTTTGTAGCACCCACAGACACTTGTGAAAATACCACTAAGGATGGCTTAGAAGCATGCAGTTAGTTATTCTTGAGCAAAATATATACCAGAAAAATACCTGTTTGGGGTGTGCATGCATGGATGCGTGCATGTGCGCATGCCTTATTCAGGTATATTCTGATAAACCAATATTTACATTCCCAAATTATCTAGATATATTCAGGAATATCTGGGAATCCAGTAGCTTGTTCCCTCTACCTTTGCAGGCTTCCTAGGTTTCCCCAGAAGGAGGGGAAAGGGAGGTAGTATTACTGTCTGTGTGTCTGCGCCGTTGTTGCATCTGGCTTCTGCCTTGGTATTACTGGCTTATTAGGTTGGATGTTGGGATTCTCTGTTTTGAGTTTGGTTCTGTTGGGCTTGCATTGGCCTTGGGTTTTGCCTGGCACCTTTGAGTGATGCTGGTTCCGATACCTAGAAGTAAGCTGTGGCTCACAAAAGCTCATACCCTACCACAAATTTTGTTAGTCTTATACTCTTGCTCTTTTCTACTGCTACAGACATAGTAACACAGCTACCTACCTTGATCTATCAGCAAGGGAAAGGTAATCTTGGTCAGAAAATACTTTTCCAGAACTCAGTGACTATAAAACTAACAGTGCAATCCTAAGCAGAGTTACTCCAGTCTAAGCCCATTTAATTCAATGGTAACTCTTCTTAGGTTTGCACTGTAAGAGAGGTTTGGGGTCAAAAGAGACTTTTATTTTGTTTCTTTACTTAATTTATACCTTGCCTTCTCCTCAATGGAGTCCCATAGTGGCTCAAGTCATTCTCCTCTCCTCCTTTTTATCCTTAAAACAACCCCATGAGACAGGTTAGACTGAGAGAGTATGACTGGCGCATGGTCACTTGGTAAGTTTTCATGACAGAGCGGGGATTTAACTCTGAATCGCCCAGATCTTAGTCTGACTCTCTAACCACTACACTGCCCATGTTCAAAGGAGATAGACAATGAGTACTAGACAACATGTGATGCTGGGTATCCCAAGATGTGTAATTTAGCTGCAAAAAGCAGCTTCAGGAAATCGTATGGATTGGGACGGTGGTGTAGGCAGGGAGGTAACTGCTCTTTATGCATCATTTTACCAATTGGGCATACCATTCTGGGCTTTTTTAAGCTCTTGGAAGAAAAAAGGTACTCAAAATGAGAATGGCTATAAACTGTGATATTTTTTTTGCACATTTCTTTATTGATAAAGATCCAGAGGAGTTATCTGTGTTAGTCTGTAGTTGCAAAATAGTAAAAAATCCAGTAGCACCTTTAAGACTAATCAATTTTATTGAGACATAAGCTTTTGAGAACCACAGTTTTCTTCATCTGACGAAGAGAGGAGTGGTTCTCAAAAGCTTATGCCTCAACAAAATTGGTTAGTCTTAAAGATGCTGTTATGCACAAACTTGTGCCTTAGGTGCCCCTCTTGCCAATCACAATGAAAAAGACACTCTCGGAGTCCTGTTGAATTGAAGCAAAATAGATTGTTTAATTAAACAATGGAGGAGCAATTTACACAGGAGTAGATGGTCTCCTTGTGTCCAAAGCTCATCAAAGCTACAATAGAAGTGCAAAGCAATGAATACCCTCAGGTTAATTTTAATATTAGTTATCTTATTGGCTCGCAGAATGCAGAGGTCCCCCATTGGCATAGATCTCCTGTCTTGACGCAAGTGTCTAGGGTTACTTTGATTGGAAGAAGCAAACTAAGGTCAGTGCATAATTGAGAAATTGCAAGATTTGCAGTTCCTTATCTGTCCTCGTGCCTGTTCCTCTCGGAAGGACACCTTCTCCCTCCTCTTGCCCACTTCCTTTTTGCCAATGTTACTTTTGACGGCACCATGAAGTCTCATCTTGGCAACCTTGGGGCTTTCAAGGAGCTGGGATCTGTGGGCAGAAAGGAATGTTCCCCCACTTCTGCACTTTCTCTCTTTTGCAGCCTTGAGAGAGATGATACTAAAAGTGGCTGACCTAGTTTGCTACAATAATCAGTTTTTTACAAAGAGCTCTCTTGTATTGAATCCTATTAGAATCATATAGGATAATATAACATTTGTGTGACGTTTCTACAGGTGCATCTCTACAAGCAGTATATGGTTTAGTCCTCAGTTCTTACAGAGTTTTAACATGTTTAACGTACATTCTTCTTTGGTCTTCTTTTTTCAAGTGTCATATTCTTGCAGGTTGCATTACAAATACTAGAATGGCTCCTGAGCATAGAAAAGGTGCAAGGCATGTAATACTGAAAGGCACAGAAGTGGTATATAAAATCTCTTTCTTCAAATCCATATTCCTCAATGCCACTTTTTACTATTTTATTGATAAAATACCTCAGATTTGATGCAAATGGAGGTGAGGTAATACAGGCATCAGAAGAAGCACTGTCTGGCTAATGTATTGATAGTTTTGGATTGGTCTTTTCAATGTTGCCAAGAGCCTTGTCCTACTTTGTTTATGAAATCTGATAGAGGCAGTGATGCTTCTCTTATTTCATATCATCAATTCCTAATTACAGAGAGGCAAATTTCTCAAGACCTTAAAGCAATTGATAATTCATCCTCCCTTGAAGCTGTCTTCTCTTGCCCGTTAGATTGTTGCCAATTATTGGACTGTGTCAAACTTACCATTCTTGGACAAAAACAATTGAAAGAGTGGTAATGGAGCAATTTCAGGCTTTCCTGGAAGAAACATCTGCCTGGTATTATAAAACACCCTCCTTCACACTATCCACTTTCTGTAGGAAACATAAGGCCACTCTTCTCCGACCGACATTTGGTGCTTATTCTACAAGGAGGACAAAATTTCTAGCTATTATTTTTGTTGCCTTTTTTGTTTTCATTGTTTGTTGCCTACAGGTCAGGGGACCTTGAGTTTGTTGCCTACAGGTCAGCACCTTGACTCTCTGTAGTTAGTAGAACTCAATAGATTTAGAAGGTTTAGATCTCTGCCCCTTCTCTGCCCTTTTTTCACCTCCTTAATCCTTCCCTTGTAGCCTCCAAATGTGGCTGTGGCCAGTTCTTGCTCAGTACCATATGTTTCTTGTCGACATCTTGTTGCCCTTTTCCAAGTTCATCAGCTTCGTGCATCTCTGCTGTTTTTACCTTATCTTGCTGTGTAGGCAGAGGGAAGGGATCACATGTACTGGAGTGGAACAATCTGTCTAGGGTCAAGTATAGCATACTTGATCTTCAGCTTCTGTTGCTTTTCACACATTCTTGTAAGCCTTCTTTGTTTCTAATATGGTTTAGGAAGTTTCAGGCTGAACACAGAGGGACACTTGCAGCTTTCAAATTAGCTGTTTTCTTGGTCCTGCAGACTTAAAAGCAAACATATAAACTTTTAATGAAACATTTCATAAAGTGTAATCTATTAACTTCCAGTGCTGAATAGCCAATCTATATTCTTTGTTTCCCAGTGCAAAGACTCATAATATGGCACAAGGGAACAGGACTATTTGATGTCCTTATAGTTCACAATTAGAGATGGGCACAAACCGGAAAAACCCGAACCATGAGGTTTGTGGTTCATCAAATTTCACGAACCATGCACCATGAACTTTCATGAACCTGCCACTGGTTCGCAAACTCGTTCATTTGGTTCATGAAAAGGTCACATCCAGGTCAGAAAATCGTCACTTCTGGGTCAGCAGAAGGTCACTTTCGAGCCAGCAGAAGTTCATTTCCGGGTCAGCAGAAGGTCTGCAGGGAGTCCATCTCCTGTTGCCTAGGAAACTGATTGACACCAGGCTGTCTGCAGTGACGAACCAAAAAATGAACCAAATGAACCAGCCTAAAAGTTTGTGATGGTTCGTCAGAAATAGGATCTGATGAACTGTGGTTTGTGAACCACAAACCGGCCTGGTTCGTGCTTAATTTTGGTTCATATTTTGGTTCGTGCCCATCTCTATTCACAATCCTATCAGACAAATAGCAAGTCAGGAAAGCCAATGTTAACACTGTTATAGCTTTGCAAGAAAGAGATGGGTTTCCTTGGCAACTGTTGTATATAGCATACTGATTTTTACTGCATTTTTTAAAAATTCTGTAATCTTTCTTGAGTCTCAGTAAGAAAGATAAATTATAAATAAATAAATAAACTACTGCAGTACTGTACCTGAACTAACTTTCCAAGTTGAAGGAGACAGTCCTCCCTGCCCCCATCCTGTTAGAATTTCCCATGCTAACATTGTCATTTTCAAATATCCTCAGAATGAAAAATGTAAAAGTTACTCTTGCAATCTAATTTTCCTGTGAAGAAATAAATATGTTCCCCACATCTGTAAATTATTTACTTATAGTCAGCTTTTCTTCTGGAAACAAATTTAGAACTCGTGTGGAGAAATGTGTTTTATTTTGGAGGTTTGGATTGTCCAAAACCTTCACCTTTAGCTTTAAAAAGTGTTTCTCTTAGCAGAGAACAGGTCAGTGGTGAGAGAGGAGGTTGATTACTCTCCAGCTTCATCCAGTCCAACACTTTAGAAATTATAAGGGCCTCCCTTAGAAATTATAAGGGTCTCCCTGGCCAGAGGCAATGAAATGGTCAGCTCACACCTCCACCTAGACGCTGACATCTAGTGGGGAAGATAGATTTGGGAGGTTTAAGATGCTCGAACATCACTTCCAGGAGATTTCAGGAAAGGGTTCTTTGCCCCACAGGGGGCTGGGCAAACAAATAATAAGACTCCCTAGGCATGGAGGTGAAATTTCTCTTTTGCTGAATCTATCTAGGTAAAAGGACCTCTCATACCTGAGCCCCAGCTGAAGGCCAGCATTGTCACATGGTGGGCTAATGGCCAGAACAAGGATGCAGAG
Organism: Eublepharis macularius; assembly: GCF_028583425.1. Lineage (NCBI taxonomy): Eukaryota > Metazoa > Chordata > Lepidosauria > Squamata > Eublepharidae > Eublepharis > Eublepharis macularius. The sequence goes on from NC_072792.1 coordinate 126,470,285, forward strand.
TTTTTAGAACACTGTAACTTCCAAGTTAAAGAGCCTGCCTTAGAATAACAGCTGCTAGGGCATGAACAGCAACAGAAGAATTGTGTGTTTACACTTTTCTTTTGGATTCCTTGCTCAGTCTGTTGCTGTGGTGAGAATATGTGCATGGACATTTTCTTAGTAATATAAATGCTATAATTTTTAATGTTTGGTAGTTTTTCTCTTGATCAATTAGACCTCCACTGTTTGAACATACTCTTTAAAATGAGTGCCAGGGGAAGTGGGGAGGTCAGTCGGCAAATTGCTAATTCTTCAGTGGTGCACACATGCAGTAAGCTGTCCTCTTGGTAACCATACTCTGGGTAGCAGGAGAAACAAGCATGAGGTGGGCCCTTAGAAAGGGAACACAAGGAAGAGGAGCTGTGAGCCCAGATCCTTCAAGCAGGTAATTCCTACAAAGACCAGGTGGTGGCAGTGGTGTACCACAAAGAGGGAGGATTGGGAAAGCCAGGTGAGCAGCACAGGGGCAGGTCAAGAAGATCCAGAAAGCTGCTGGAGCCTAGACACCTTGCGAGCCAGATAAAGCAATGCTCATAAGTCAGACAAGCTTTTCCACTACAATTTGCAACAAAGATCAACACAATATTAGACAATGAACTCTTAAAAAACAAGCACTTCATCCTCACTTCCTTCTCTGGCTCACTCTCCACCTATATTCTGCATGGCTAAGAGTGACAGTGACCTATCTGGACTGATAATTTACAGCCTGCTAATGATGGGTGAACTCTCCTTCACTTACATCATAATTTGATGTGTGAGTGGCATTAGCACCATTGCTTTTTATCAAGTATACTAAATGAATCACAAAAATTTAACAATATTTTACAAACATGGACATGTGAAATATGTGACTCACTTATACCATATTTCCTCATGATTGGCTGCTAATGTGGTAAGATTGATAATTTATTATCAATAATCTGAAGACGTTCTCAGGAAACATTTAAATTATGGATACCTTTCCCTTGCATATCCTGCCTCTGCCATTGAGATATATGTGACTATGCCTATAATCCAGTATGCTCCACTACTACTAGGTCAATATTTTTGTGCACTACTGGCTCCCTAGTGTGAAGAAGAATGCTGTCAACTAGGGATGTGCGTTTCGGCATTCAGAATGCCGAAAGAATGCCGAAACAAAAGTGTTTCGGCTTCTTTCGGGGAATGCCGAAACGTTTCGGGGAATGCCGAAACGTTTCGGGTAGCCGAAAGAAAAAAGCCGAAACGTTTCGGGATTCTTTCGGCTTTCTTTCGGCTTTTCTATGGGAAAATGCCTCCGTCTTCCAGGACGTCTGGAGGAGGCATTTTCCCACCGAATAAGCCCAAAATTGGTGGGGACCTTCCTCTAACCCTTCTCTAACAACCACCCAAGTTTCAGACAGATTGGACTTTGGGGGGCCATGTTATGGCCCCCCAAAGCAGGTCCCCCCATCCTCCCATAAGAAAGCGAAGGAGCAGCATATTGTTAGCATGCTGCTGCTGATCTTTCTTCATTATTTCCTATGGGGAAAAAATGAAGAGGCAGGCTTCCTTTGCCAGGGGTGGCATTTTGCATGCAAAATGCCCCCCAGCCCTCAGGGGCCCTTCTCCCACCCCTCCTCCCACCCCCCACCAAGGCTCAGCCTGCTCCCACTTGGGGGGGGCCATTTCATGGCCTCCCCAAGTAGGTGCTCTAATCTCTACCACTGACAGCTGGGGGAGGCTTGTGTTGCCAGGGGTGGCATTTTGCATGCAAAATGCCCCCCAACCCTCTGGGGCCCTTCTCCCACCCCTCCTCCCACCCCCCACCAAGGCTCAGCCTGCTCCCACTTGGGGGGGCATTTCATGGCCTCCCCAAGTAGGTGCTCTGCTCTCATCTCTACCACTGACAGCTGGGGGAGGCTTGTGTTGCCAGGGGTGGCATTTTGCATGCAAAATGCCCCCCAGCCCTCTGGGGCCCTTCTCCCACCCTTCCTCCCACCCCCCACCAAGGCTCAGACTGCTCCCACTTGGGGGGGCCATTTCATGGCCTCCCCAAGTAGGTCCTCTCAGCCCCTAAAGTCCACCCCTTACAGCCCCACACAAACCCAATTCCCCCCCAGCTGCCACACACAGACCCAAATCCCCACATTAGCCCCTCACAGACCCAAATCCACCCCCACCTGCCCCACACCCATAACCCCAGGAACAGGCTGGCAAAGGCCAGCCCTCTCCCTTTGTTCCCTATGCTGGGAACTTCTAAACTCTCTTTCCCTAGGCAATTCTGCACAGCCCAGGGGTGCCACAATGGTGGGCACACTTCTGAGTGCCAGCTGGTCCCTGTGAAAGAGCACCTGAACCACAGACACCCTCCCTCAAATTCCCCCACCACCTACAGAGATGGCTGGCCAGCCAGCCCCATTGTTCCCTATGATGGGAACCAACTGCACAACAAAGAATAAAACAAGAACAACACAAAATAAAGTTTTAAAAAAATTATATTCTCCCTTCCAAAGTACAAGTAGGCAAAGCATTATGACACATTACACCAGCAGTCCCCCACACAGAAAAATTAAAACAAAACTCACTTAACATCAGAGAATCACAAAGCATGATTCCTGTCAAAAACACTTTATTTCTTGAACAGCTTTAGGTTACACAGCAGGGGGGAACACCAAAGGGCATGGCAGCACTATCTTACACAAAAATAACACAACTCACTTCACATCAGAGAATCACAAAGCACAATTCCTTTTAAAAACACTTTATTTCTTGAACAGCTTTAGGTTACACAGCAGGGGGGAACACCAAAGGGCATGGCAGCACTATCTTACACAAAAATAACACAACTCACTTAACATCAGAGAATCACAAAAACACAATTCCTGGCAAAAACACTTTATTTCTTGAACAGCTTTAGGTTACACAGTAGGAGGGCACAACAGGGCATGATAGCAATGTACTGCAAAAAATAATACAACCCACTTCACCGTTTTTGACAGCAATTGTGTTTGTGTGATTCTCTGATGTGAAGTGAGTTGTGTTATTTTTGTGTAGTACACTGCTTTCCTGCTCTGTGGTGCCTTCCTAAAGCAGTTACAGAAATAAAGTGCTTTTGACAGCAATTTTTTGGGGTGATTCTTTAATGTGAAGCGAGTTGTGTTATTTTTGTGTAAGATAGTGCTGCCATGCCCTTTGGTGTTCCCCCCTGCTGTGTAACCTAAAGCTGTTCAAGAAATAAAGTGTTTTTGACAGGAATCATGCTTTGTGATTCTCTGATGTTAAGTGAGTTTTGTTTTAATTTTTCTGTGTGGGGGACTGCTGGTGTAATGTGTCATAATGCTTTGCCTACTTGTACTTTGGAAGGGAGAATATAATTTTTTTAAAACTTTATTTTGTGTTGTTCTTGTTTTATTCTTTGTTGTGCAGTTGGTTCCCATCATAGGGAACAATGGGGCTGGCTGGCCAGCCATCACTGTAGGTGGTGGGGGAATTTGAGGGAGGGTGTCTGTGGTTCAGGTGCTCTTTCACAGGGACCAGCTGGCACTCAGAAGTGTGCCCACCATTGTGGCACCCCTGGGCTGTGCAGAATTGCCCAGGGAAAGAGAGTTTAGAAGTTCCCAGCATAGGGAACAAAGGGAGAGGGCTGGCCTTTGCCAGCCTGTTCCTGGGGTTATGGGTGTGGGGCAGGTGGGGTGGATTTGGGTCTGTGAGGGGCTAATGTGGGGATTTGGGTCTGTGTGTGGCAGCTGGGGGGGGAATTGGGTTTGTGTGGGGCTGTAAGGGGTGGACTTTAGGGGCTGAGAGGACCTACTTGGGTAGGCCATGAAATGGCCCCCCCAAGTGGGAGCAGTCTGAGCCTTGGTGGGGGGTGGGAGGAAGGGTGGGAGAAGGGCCCCAGAGGGCTGGGGGGCATTTTGCATGCAAAATGCCACCCCTGGCAACACAAGCCTCCCCCAGCTGTCAGTGGTAGAGATGAGAGCAGAGCATCTACTTGGGGAGGCCATGAAATGCCCCCCCAAGTGGGAGCAGGCTGAGCCTTGGTGGGGGGTGGGAGGAGGGGTGGGAGAAGGGCCCCAGAGGGTTGGGGGGCATTTTGCATGCAAAATGCCACCCCTGGCAACACAAGCCTCCCCCAGCTGTCAGTGGTAGAGATTAGAGCACCTACTTGGGGAGGCCATGAAATGGCCCCCCCAAGTGGGAGCAGGCTGAGCCTTGGTGGGGGGTGGGAGGAGGGGTGGGAGAAGGGCCCCTGAGGGTAGGGGGGCATTTTGCATGCAAAATGCCACCCCTGGCAAAGGAAGCCTGCCTCTTCATTTTTTCCCCATAGGAAATAATGAAGAAAGATCAGCAGCAGCATGCTAACAATATGCTGCTCCTTCGCTTTCTTATGGGAGGATGGGGGGACCTGCTTTGGGGGGCCATAACATGGCCCCCCAAAGTCCAATCTGTCTGAAACTTGGGTGGTTGTTAGAGAAGGGTTAGAGGAAGGTCCCCACCAATTTTGGGCTTATTAGGTGGGAAAATGCCTCCTCCAGGCGTCCTGAAAGACGGAGGCATTTTCCCAAAAAAAACCCCGAAAGAATGCCGAAAGAATGCCGAAAGAATCCCGAATCCCGAATCCCGAAAGAGATTCTTGTTTCGGCTTTCGGCTTTAACGGTAGAGAATCTTGTTTCGGGTAATCCCAAAACAAGAAAGCCGAAAGTTTTTTCCTTGCACACCCCTACTGTCAACATTGTAGATCCAAAAGCATCCCATAAACTTGAAATCCAACTCATGTGTAAAATGATGTATACCCTGCCCCTAAAATTGGGGCATACATGACTTTGCCAGCAAGCCAATGAATTCTAAGCCTGTGGCTACCAGCCAACTGCCTAATGTTATGATGAATGATGCAAAAGCACATAAACTTGAAATACAGCTCATTTTAAACTGTGGACATATGAGCTATTCAAGAGTACAGGGGATGAACTTGAGTGAAGAGAGGCATTGCAAGCAGGGAAATTTCAATTTTCAAGTAGTTTATTTGCAAGGATAACTACATCATTAGCAACAATTTATGGAGGTTGTCTTCTTAAGTTCCTTTTTATAGATCTTATTTATGGGTGCTATATATGTGCTGCATTTATGAAATGTGTATACGTTACTGGAAACATTTGATAATTAGTTTAGATGCCTCCCTTGTTTCCTGCACAATTTCTGTACCTTTAACATGGTGGTTGAGAATACAACTGGAATAATTTTTCCTGACATGGAGATGTGATGCAGTGGCTGGAAAAATGTCAGCTGATGAATTTCTTCCATTTATCACCACAGCTATGGAAAGCACAACAGGTTAAACTCCACTGGACAGTGAACGGGGCATATTTATGGAAGGAATTATTGCTGTTACTCCCTTCCTGTTGCAGCCTTTTGCACCTCTTTCAAAGCCCTTCTGGATGGTTAGGATATCTCAGGACCAACATGCGATAAAGCATAAGGGTATTACCCTAAACACTGTAATTCAGAGCCCATAGAAGATATCGTAGAACAATTTCATTTGAGTTAGGCCAAGGATTCCTGAGAAGGAAAAATCAAATAAAAAGCTGCAACATAATGAAGTAACTGTGTAATCCCTTTTGCAGATCATTAACTTTAGGAGATAGCCCCACAGCTGTGTAAACAGGAAGATGAGTGTTTGTGAAGTATACAAGGCACCCTCCCTTATTTTAATGAGTATCCAAACACTAGATAGGAGGGTCACATAAACCTTTCAGTTAGCTAAGACAGATGTCCTGTTCACAAGTTACATCTGTTTGTAACAAAGATCCAGTGCACATTCATTTTATAAATGAAACCAGGGACCAGAACCTGGATAAATGTAGGTTTTATATCACAAGTTCAGCTGTCCATGCACTGAATATAACATGGAGATAGATCAAGATGGGTAGCTCAAGACTCAGTCCTGCTAACTCCATGTACCTAGGCTGGAAGATATTCTCTTAGCTAATTAGTGAAGGCCATTCCAGTTGGAGAGTGTTACAGCCTGTTTTCAGAGTTGGGAGGGAGGAATAAAGAGCAGCCAAAAGGCAGCTCTGGAACATTACCAGTGCCTAACCCCTAATTGGCTGAAGCAGGCCCAGGGCCTATAATTTGCCTAAGATCTGGCTATAAGGGCAAGTATTATACAAGGGCAGCGTAAAGGATTAATGTTCAGCAGAGCCTGTGTATACTCTGCGTAAATGACACTCAGACTGTGTAAGTAAAGAGCTAAAAAACTGCACAGGCTTCAGGTAAATTAGCTGTAATATCTTGCTAAGGTAGACTCTTATTTTCTATGTTTCAGACTTATAGAGACCTGCACTTGACGTATTTTAATCATTTAATTAATTTGGATTTGATCCCTTAATAAAGAGATTGTTTTTCTTATCTCGGTTGTCTTTGCTTGTGAGTATACCAACTCTGGAACCTGGGAAGAGGTAACTGGCAGTCATGCAGGCTCAGAGCAGATCACAACATTTAAAAATATGCAATAAATAGAATAAAATTTAGCAGCAATATAAACATTAAAACACATCTTACTATATAATTGAGTAAGCATATTTCAGACAACTCACTTTATACCCTGGTGTACCACCAGAGGGTACTGCCATGGAGGGATGCCTAGGCAAGGCACCATGTCCCTCCAGAAAACATGCCGTGGTGGGAAGCCCAGGCCAGGAGCAGAATGGGAGCAGGTGGCAATGCCTCCCTCCCACCTTCAGCCAGCTGATATTAGGAGTACAGCAGGTGACAATGCTCACCGCCTGCCTTCACCCAGCAGGTATTAGGAGTGAGAGGATATGAAATCACAGATTTCCTTTAGACATCAATGGTGGTATACAAGTCACAAAATTTCTACAAGCAGTACATGTAAACAATACATAAGGTGCTTGGAAGCCCTAATACAAAAGGTGCTTGGAAGCCCTAATAGTCCAATATAAAGCCAGAATTCTCCACAAGAATGTAGCGTCCAGGTTATAGAAGTCTTCTCTTGAGTAACGTACGCTGCCTACGGGGTTCGCCGGCATGCAAAAAGTCCAGTGCTGTTTCACCCCAAAGGCTTCTTCATAGGCAAGATATAGACCAAGTAACAGTCAATCTCATTCCACCATTGCAATTCCTTCCAGTCAATCTAGCGTCCTTATTCCACTCCTATAAGGGTAACAGACGTTACAACAGTATAATAAAGTACACAACCTTCCATTTTCTAATTCAAATAGAAATCATACTCACTTGATATTATGGCAATTTTACATATACGTCAGGATAGCGTCAGTACCTGTTTGTGTCACAGCTTGCCATCTTTGAAAAAGATCCGAAACGGCTTTCTGCACAGGAACAGGTCCAACCATCATATGGCACAGCCTTGACTGGACTGTTTCTCCCTTAGCGACACCCACGGGCTGCTTTTCTGCAGACTATTTTTGGTCTTTTACGGGTCTTGGGAGGCACTTTGTGCTTGAATGAACATTTTTCATACCTCAGCATTGCACTTTATTACATAATAGAAATTATATGAATTGTATGATTATAAGTATTTGCACGTAGCACTATGTGACCTCCCTGTATTGATTACTTGTATTGTACTGCTAATTGAAGCTGCCGGGGTGTGGTTGGTTGTGTGTGCATTGAATTGGTTCTACTTAATATTACTGATGAATTATATATTGAGACTTTGCAGCGAATGAATTGTATAAGTATTCTTTATTGGTGTTGTTAGTTAGTCTTTCACGAAATTCTGCTGGAATCAGGATCAGAGCAGGTGGCAATGCCCACACCCCCTTCACCCTGCTAGGATCAGGAGTAGAGTAGGAAGTAAAGCCCGCCGCCCACCTTCACCTGTCAGGATCAGGCATGGAGCAGGAGGTAATGCTCGTTCCTCCCTTCACCCAGCAGGGAGCAGGTGGCAATGCCCACCCCCCTACACCCAGCTGGGATCAGGCTCAGAGCAGGTGGCAATGCCTGCCCCCCTTCACCCAGCCATTGGCACAGAACAGGAGGCAATATCCCCCTTTACCTGGCATGTATCATGCATGAAGCAGGTAGCAAAGCCCACCACCCCTTCACATGGCCAAGATCAGGCAGATCAGGTGTGGAACAAATGACAATCCCCACCCCCCTCCTTCACCAGCTGGACTCTGTGACGGAGGAGGAGCAAATGCCTGCCTGCCCTCTCCTTTCTAGAGCCAGTTGTGTTTTTTCCCACAATGGGCTTTGTTTCTGGTCAATTATAAACAGCCATGCACATTTTGCCCTGCCCCCTCAAACTAAATAACCTGCAGAGTGGGTGGCCAGTCCTAAATGTTTACAGAGCCTGAGGGGGTTCCTCTGACTTCCAGGCATGGAGAATCAAAAGAAGTGATGCAAATGAGCCTCTCTTTCCTGACCCTTCACACAGCTTAGGCACTGGGGTGGGGGGAGGTGGGGGGAGGAACACAGAAAGAGGCTCAGTGGGGAGGTTTGTGTATCATATACATGCATTCACTGTAACTGGTGAACAGGGCTAGAATAATTCAATCATAAACCCAAGGGGGACCCAGAACAGATTCCCAAGGAGATCATTCCTGTGCTTTTCTTTAGTATCACAGGATTTGAAAACTGAATAATTTAGAAGTTAAAGTACCATGCTAGCAAGTTCAATTCTGTTCTTTTGTCATCTTCTACTACTTTGCAGTTATGTTTGGATTTCAGACATGTGTCAGAATCAGACAACATATAGTTTGACTTCCATTCTCATTTTTACTCCATTCTTTTTCTCCCTCCTTGGATATTTTATGTCCTAGTCTTTCCCCCTCTCCCTTTTACCAGTTTTATGTTTTTAGCATTCCAGTTAGAGCTCTCCTTGCTGAAGCCTTCTTCATAGGTTTTTCTTCTGAGCTATACTTTTGTCCTTTTGACTACATTTTTACTTACTTACATTCATAATAATAATAATATTTGATTTATATACTGTCCTTCAGGATGATTTAACACCCACTCAGAGCAGTTTACAAAGTATGTTATTATTATCTCCACAACAAAACACCTGTGAAGTGGGTGGGGCTGAGAGAGCTCCTAGAAGCTGTGAGTCTGACCCAAGGTCACCCAGCCTGCTTCAAGAGGAGAAGTGAGGAATCAAACCTGGTTCTCCAGATTAGAGGCCCATGCTCTTAACAACTATACCAAACTGGCACTCTTTTAACTTCTTTCCTTCCCCCTTTCCCTAGTTCCATTGCTGGAACTGCATTTTCAGATGGAAAATGCCTTGATAGGAATACATTTTAATTCTGTGTGTGCGCGAGTGCATGCCAACAAAATTATCTTTGGTAGCCAACAAAATTATTTTTCTCCTAGCCTTGTCATACCCTTTTCTCAGAGCCACTACAGTAATGCTTACACACAGACACACGGACACTTATGATCTTAAATCCTGAGCTGGAGAATGCACTTGAGAAGGCATCTTATCTACATCAACTCCTTGCTGCTTGGGTAACAGAAGATGAATCTGGATGAGAGAAGAAGGCAAATATCCCTTCTGTAAACTTGCTCCATATAAAGCTCTGTAGTATCCAACCTAATGCCTCTGTCAGAAAAATTGAGTGAAATTTAGAGTGTATGTCTGTTGCTTGACTGAGATGCCCTGACAAGACACATTTGAGCTATTGATGTAATTTCATTGGCATTCCATTTGGTTAGTCCAACACTGGCATTTCATGGCATTTAACGTGGAGATGCAGAAAAGAATGCAGCATTATTTGATTCTGGAATGCTTTGATTATAGAAGGAGGCTCAATAGTCCTCCCCAAAATAGAGAACACCAAAAGCAATTCAAGAAATGTTATGGTATTAGTTTACAATAAAGAATAATTTTATGAAACAATGATTCAACTCATTTTAAATTCTATTAAAATTGGGTTTAGTTCTCAATCGCCCCCTCATCTTCTTGCATGTTTTTGAGAGCTTCCCTGTTGTATTCTCACAACAACCCTATAAGGTAGGTTTGGATAAGTGATGGTGACTGGCTCAAAAGTCATCCAAGAAGCTTCATGGCAGAGTGTAACTTTGATTTTGGATCTCCCAGAGCTCAGTCCAGAACTCTGACTGTTGTACCACAGTGGTTCTGCACTGTAATAATACTTCTACCAGCATAGATAGAGAAGCATCCAGTTTGTCACAACATGTTCTGAAGAGCCTTTTTTTCTTTTCTTTTTTTACTATTTGTAGCCTTGTACCTGTGAGTTTAAAACAAATCGCAGGGTTCTTTAAGAGCATAAATTGGTGCTACTCTTGCTTTTTGAATTCTTTTGATCAATGGAGACATTGAATCATTTTGGCTGGACACATTAACACTTAGCAGGGGAAGGTAAGCTTTTTGGTCTGAGAACTGAAAAAAATGTAACATCTACATGTGAATAAGTGTTGGCAAATAAAGCTGGAGAGAGTGTGAAGAGTCAAGGGTTGTAGTTGGCCAGATACACTTGGAACAACTCAAGGAAGGCCCAGAAGCATGTTCAGCAGATCAGGGATTTGCCTCGAGTACATAACTGGGATTCAATAATGAGCATAAGCCATGCCTCTTCTCCTGCACTGTAGGCCCCAGCAGCGCTGCCAGTGTCCCAGTTGCTTGGGCAGATGTCATGGCAAGCAAAGTGATCTGGAGCACCACTATCAGTTGCTGCTTACCCATGGTTTAAAGCAATAGATTGGCATGTGTACATGTTGGCTCGGTTTGTAAAATTTAAAACATTAAAATGAAAATCTGTGTCTTACTAGTAATGTTAGAGCCTTAGAGACTCTTGGATAATTTTGCAAATAATGGTGGCTTCGCTCTATGCACTTACAAATGAAGCAGAAAATAACAAGAGCTCGAAGTAGCTGTTTGAACCATAGATATTTGCATCAAGTTATGAAAAATAAAATACATCAGTAGAAGAGAAAGAGTGAAAAATGCAAAACATGGGAATTTGCAAATATTTAGAGTTTTTCTTTGCAAGCAATTATTTTTATCCTGCCTCTTTGTCTCAACAACCTCATATGATGAGTTATGTTGGAACAGAAGCAAGTCAGTATGCCTGGACACTGTTACATATGAAGCCTCTCTTTGTCTGAACTAGAAGCTTTTATCTGACTCCTCCTTCTCTTTCTGTGCCTTTGTTCTCTCTTTCCTCGTGGTCTTGCAAGATGTTTCTGAGAGCTCTCCTGTGCAAGCATGCCAGAGGCACTCCCATGATTTCATATTCCTACTCATGTGCCTCTGGATTAGCAAGCCACTTGTAACAGGGAATAGTATTCTTTAGATTAGGTTCTATTTTTCTTCTGTGACTACAAAAATGCAAGTGAATGTGAACTAGCTTTAATGAAAGTAAGTTTTATCTGTTGCAATATACTGAATTGAAGAGTGTTTCACTACATGTGATTCCATCCTGACTCTGCAACTTGGCTGCATGAACTAACAAATATTCCCAATAAGTTAGTCTAAGAGATATTGGCTGCTTCATGGTACAGTACAATGACACTTCACTCAGGTATCTAAAGATTTGCAGAAATAATATTGGATTTGTACTCTGCGAACATGCAGAGGCTAACATAACACCCCTTTTCCAGGTAATCCAAAGGTTGTAGAACCAATTTTTCCTTCTGGCTTCCAGTCTACAAAGAATATCAGGATGTCTATACAATTATTAATGCAACTGGCCAGAAGAACAAAGGGACTCTGGGCTGGTCAGATAGACCCAGAAGGTGCACATATTAAGTAGAGCTATCAGAATCCTATAGTTTATACTTTTATAGTTTATACATGGCTTGTTATACCTGAAAAGTTTATACCAGGTTATTTTGTACTATGTTCAGGGAAGTGGTCTGTGAATATTCAGAGGATCTCTGTCCTTATGTGGGCAGACACTAAGAGGCAGAGGCACAGGGGCAGCACACAAACAGATATGTGGTTGTGTTACCGGAAGTGGTCTCTTTGCAATAAATGTGATTTGTGGGGTAATTAGCAAGCAAGGAAGACAGCTATATGAGAGGCGGTAACTGGGATCTATCACCGGTGTATACCAGGTCCCTTCTGAAATAGCAAACGAGGCTGGTTCTTAAGGGCAAACAATAACTCTTATTAAAGAACAAGGCTTCATGCACATACACACAAATTACTGGGGAAAATATTTACACACACACACACACACACACATACACACACACACACACGAGTCCTAGGAAATGTAGCCAGAAATTGAGAATAGAGAGAAGGAGTAAATATATCTACCTATCCTGGAGAGTAGTCCAGTCCATGGAGGAAGAAAGTAACTTTGAACGCCAGCATCCTCGGCCAAGAGAGCAAGAGGCTTAGGGAAGTGACCCTAAGGGAGAAGCCAGAAAGCTTGCATGATTTGAATGAGGGCAGGGCCTACCCTTATAGGTAAAATGTGCCCTGAGGTGGGAGAACCCACCTAGCAGAGAGAACAAAGACTACAATGGTCGGTTCCTGGGTTTGACAAAAGGCTTGAGCACTTTGACTGGCAGCTGCCAGGGTGTGTGAATACAAATGTGAAACTAGTTCTAGCACTGCACAAGAAGGACAGTTTGCTGATGAAGTCTACCAGAGCTAACTTAAGTACTTTTAGGGAGGGACTGTTCTCTCCCAGGAACGACTATCTATACTTATGAATGTCATTTGATTAGCTCCTCAATCAAGGACAGATCTCATGATGGAAGGAGGGAAAGGAATGTGCTAAGTGGGGATGACTCTGCGAGACCTTTGTTGCACTGGGCACTGTTCAGGCCGGAGATATAGTAAATCCAATCACTCCTCAATCACTCTGCAATCCTGTGCGGCATTCCATTCATGCCGTGTCCTCCCGGGCAGGATTCAGCAACTGCTGGAGGTCCTCTGGTGGTCAAACAGCAGCCATTTTAACTCCAGAGGCCTGAACATTTTTAATATTACAAGCAGCCATATATAAAACTGCTATTAAAATGGCGGAGACCGGGCAGACCGCTTACAGTTGGAGCACATAGAGGGCATCTCTAATAAAGAATGGGGTGTGTGATGCCAAGGAGAAGAAGGAAACAAACAAGAGAAAGAATAAACAGAGTCAGAACAAGGTATTTGGAAATGTTAAGATTATTACACCTACCTCAAGAGGAGAAAAGACAAGAGATTGAGGAGAAAATAAAAGCCAAAGAAACACAGCTAAAAAAGAGACCAGGGAAAAAGAAGGTATACCAGGAAATTAAAATACTTCAAGAACAGCTAACAGCAATGAGCAATAAAGAATTGGAGTGGAATCTCAAAAGACTGAATCAAAAAGCGTTTGAGGGTGCTAATAAACCTGGGAAGTACCTGGCATGGCAATTGAAGAAGAAAAGGGAAAAGAAGATAATAAATAAAATTTGCGAAGATAACAAAACGTATTTGGAGCAGGCTACCATTAGTAGAGCCTTTTATAAATTTTACGCTAAGCTGTATAATAAAAAAGAAGTAAACAAAGAATCAATAGCGTCATATTTGGAGAAAACCAAACTTCCAGAAATCTCGGAAGCTTGGAGAAATAAGTTGAATAGTGAAGTAACTGACGAGGAAATAAGTAAGGCAATACAATCTGCAAATCTAGGAAAGGCGCCAGGGCCAGATGGGCTTACGGCTAAATTCTATAAGACAATGGCTAATGAACTGGCACCATTCCTAAAAGAGGTGATGAATGGGGTTTTAAGGGATCAAAGGATTCCAGAAACTTGGAGTGAAGCGAATATATCATTGATCCCAAAAGAGGGCCAAGACCTGACTAATGTGAAAAATTATAGACCTATATCGCTACTCAACAATGACTACAAAATTTTTGCGAAGATATTGGCGGAGAGATTGAAGGGGTGGCTCTCGGAAGTCATAGAGGAGGAACAAGCAGGCTTTTTGCCAGACAGACAAATAAGAGACAACTTAAGGACAGTGATCAATGCTATTGAATATTATGACAAGCGTTGTGACAAAGAGGTTGGTTTCTTCTTTGTTGACGCTGAAAAAGCGTTTGACAATTTAAACTGGGACTTTATGTTTGCCACTATGGAAAAGCTACAATTGGGAGAAAGATTCATCAGAGCAATTAAGGAAATTTATAGAGACCAGACTGCAGCAATTGTGGTGAATGATGAATTGACCAAGAAATTGACGATAAGTAAAGGAACAAGACAAGGTTGCCCGTTATCTCCATTGTTGTTCATTTTAGTATTGGAGATTCTGATGATACAAATACGTCAAGATGATGAAATTCGTGGAATAAAAATAAAGGACTATTCATACAAGGTCAGAGCATTTGCGGATGACATAATGTTAATTGTAGAGGACCCATTGGAGAACATGCCAAGAGTGATAGATAAGATCAAGGAGTTTGGAGACTTGGCAGGTTTCTTCATTAACAAAAAGAAGTCAAAGATATTATGCAAAAATATGACTAAGCAGAAACAACAATTGTTAATGGAAACAACGGATTGTGAAGTAACAAGTAAAGTGAAATATTTGGGAGTCGAATTAACTGCAAAGAACATAGATCTATTCAAAAACAATTATGAAAAACTATGGACTCAGATAGAGAGAGACTTGATTAAATGGAATAGATTGAATTTGTCATGGTTGGGTAGGATTGCAGCAGTTAAGATGAATGTGTTACCAAGAGTAATGTTTTTGCTACAGACAATACCAATCATCAGAGACTCCAAACAATTTGAAAAATGGCAGAGGAAAATATCAGATTTTGTTTGGGCAGGCAAGAAGCCTCGAGTGAAAGTGAAAGTTTTACAAGATGCAAAGGAAAGAGGCGGAATGCAACTGCCCAATCTGAGACTTTATCATGATGCAATCTGCCTAGTTTGGTTGAAAGAATGGATGACATTAAAGAACAAGAAACTATTAGCCCTAGAGGGATATAAAAAAATATTTGGATGGCACGCATATTTATGGCATGACAAAGTAAAGGTCAACTCGATGTTCCTGCATCACTTTGTTCGGAGAAGTCTATACATAATCTGGAAGAAGTACAGAATTTATCTACAAGAAGGAACCCCTTTGTGGGTGGTTCCATATGAGGTGATAGACCCGAGAGCTGTTGATAATGAACAACAATGTTTAACGTATAAAGAAATAACTAAAACTGAAGCATCCAAACTTAGAATAAAGACACAAGAGGAACTATCACCTAACTACGATTGGTTCCAGTATAGACAGATCAGAGACTTATATAATTCGGACTCTGTAAAGGGAGGTATACGAATAGAGAATTCGGAACTAGAGCAGACCCTTCTTAAAGAAGATAAGAAAAGAATATCCAAGGTATACCAAGTACTGTTGAAGTGGTATACCGAGGATGAGATAGTTAAAACACAAATGGTGAAATGGGCTATAAACTTTAATAAAGAAATAACAATGGAGGCATGGGAATACTTGTGGAAAACTACAATGAAGACAACGACATGTATTAATATCAAAGAGAACATTCATAAAATGATCTATCGTTGGTACATGACACCAAAGAAGATTGCGCTAGGGAATTTGAATACTTCTAATAAATGCTGGAAATGTAAGAAGCATGAGGGCTCCCTCTATCATATGTGGTGGTCGTGTGAGGTAGCCAGGCAGTACTGGGGGGAAATAATAAGAGAAATGAGTGAAATTTTACAATTTCAAATTAATAAGAACCCAGAACTCCTGCTACTGAACTTGGGAATGGAGGGAATTCCAGCCCAACACAGGACGTTGATATTTTATATGACAGCAGCAGCTAGACTTTTGTATGCGCAAAAATGGAAAGTACAAGAAGTGCCAACTATTGAAGATTGGACTTACAAATTGCTGTATATGGCTGAAATGGACAAGATGACAAGAAAATTGAGAGATCTGGACTCAGGGCAGTTCAACACAGACTGGGAGAAGCTGAAACAATACCTGGAGAAGAAATGGGAGGTGGGAGGAAAACTGTGGCAGTTTGAGAACTACTGAAGTATTGAAGTAGAGGGGGGAGACTTTACCGGGGGGAGAAGAGATAAATGTGAATTAATAAGCAGTCAGATTAATAGATTGACATATATATAGATATATATAGGTTAACAAACAGAACATAGAGAAAATAATTAATTATAAGGACTAAATATAAGGAGCGATTAACTAACAATATTTTCTTTTTTTTCTGACAAGTTTTGTACCAAACTGAATGTCTGAAGATATAGATGGGTCAAATTGATTGACTACGTGAGGAGAGATATATAGAACTATTATAAAAAGATAGAATGAGTAATATATATAGAGAATAAGTCAAATTGTTTGATATAAACGAATGTATGATCTATATGGTTTATGATATATAGAAATACCTGAAATTGAAAAATTGGGATAAATTGTTTATCTAAGATAGAAACAAAGGCTTACAGTTTGGGCATATAATGTTAAAAATAGTTAAGGATGTACTGCTTAGAATAATGGAGAATATATATTTGTTTTAGATAGAGGAAGCTAATAAAAGTAAGGGAAAGGGGACAAAGGGTTGGAAAGCTGTTGGAAGTCAACAAAAAGGGGGGGGGAAAGGGAGGGGGTTAGAGATGAAAAAATTGGGGAAAATTGAATGTAAATGTGGAAATAATGGATTCTAACCCAATAAAAATTTTTCAAAAAAAAAAAAGATTATTACACCTACCTCTATTGATCATCTTAGGGGGTAAGTTTTACAGCAGAAGAGAGAACTATGTTTAATAGGCTATTTTTCTTTCCTTTACACAGATAATCTTAGTTAATTTTTCTCCAACTGTAAGCCATTTCTTACCGTCAGCAGTGACTCTATACAATGGAAGATTATTTTTTTTTCTGTTTCTAAAATTGGTATTATTTGGTTTCTGCACCCACATATAAAGCCTAATTCAGCTCACTCATACTAAGATATAATGAGAAGTCAGAGGGATGCTTACTTAGCTCTCAAAGTGTGATTTTTTATTCAGCAGGCGGTGCAAGAGAAAAAGCATTTTAATAAAAGATCATTTATTAAAGAGTAACACATCCACTGCCCCCTAACACAGCATATGGATATAGCCCAGACAAAAATCTATCCTATGCTCTCTTCCCAAACTACAAATGCCAACACAAACCTTACACAGCTTCTGCAACTTTTTTCTAATACATACTCATGTGCACTTTAAGCATAATCTCTCTCATGCTGTACTGGCCCAACTCTTTTTGCTATGCCTAGCACAATTTCTATTGTTCCTGAAAAATACTTAATTGAGTCTTCTGAAATTTAGCTATATTAACTTTCCTCTCACCTTGCCTCATCTCTAGTCCCTCTACTTATGGACATGCCTCTGATGAAGAGAGCGGTGGCTCTCGAAAGCTTATGCTACAGTAAAGTTGGTCAGTCTTAAAGGTGCTACTGGACTCTTTACTATTTTACTTATGGACAGTAGGACAGGAAGTCATTAGGAATGTGCTGAGCAAGGCAACTTCTCCTTGGCCACACCATTCTTAGTGCAAGAACTGCAGTCACTCAGATCTTTAGGCAAACTTTGTTTTTGATAACTCTGTTCCTTTAATCAAGGTCGCTGCTTTAGACTGTCCCAGTCCACTCCAGGGCTTAGTATGGGAAGGAACAAGGAGAAAGGAAGTTGTTGAGAATGCAGCTCCACACTGAGAAAGAACTTGACTTCTTAAACTGAGTTCTTGTTGGAAACTTTGCTGCCTCCTTATTCTGATGCTAGCATTAAGAAAATAACCTATGCCCTCCCACCTCTCTAAATGTTCATACTGGGAATTCCTAGATGACTCCAGGGATCCAACCAGCTTTCAGCAGGTACTCAAACTGCCTACCAGCTGCATAGCACTTTTGCACATCCTAGGCCAGTGAAACAAAAGGGAGAAAATGAGGTGGGGGTGGCGCTGCTTTGCCCAGCTCCCTTGGATCCCAGGATGAGCAGGGCTCTGGGGATTTTCTCTTCTTATTTCCCTCCCCCTTAGAGGTCTTGAGTGTCATACTGTAACAGTTATACCACATATGCTCTCAGACAACCCTAGCTTATTAGGATGTGGTAGCCTTGACCTGTATAGCCCAGGTTAGCCCAATCTCATCAGATCTTGGAAGCCTTGGTTAGTAATTGGATGAGAGACAACCAAGGAAGACCAGGGTCTTCCACCTCTGTTAGCCTCTTGCCTTGAAAACCCCAGCAGAGATTGTCATAAGTATTCTATGACTTGAAAACACTTTCCACCACCACAGTCAATATGTGGCTACAGGTCAAGGATCAGCTTTCTAACAAAAGGAATAGCTCAGTGAAAAGAACTGTGGGTGATGGAGGGATACAGTGCCCTGAGAACTATGCTGGTGCTTCAAAAAGGAATAAGATATGCTAATCATTGTACAATATTCCTTGCACTAGAAACCAACTAAAATCTAAATGGGGGGGGGGAATCATTGCTTTTCAGAGTTACAATGCAAGACAAAATAGTTGTAAATAGGAAGAGGGGAGAGAAGTGTCACACGTGGTGTACAGAAATATTAAGTACATATATGAATAGTATACCCATCATTCTTCATAAGAATAGGAGAATTTTTAAAATGTCCACTTCAGAAGGATCCTAATCCATCTTTCAGGGGATTAAAACTTTTTTTGCCTTTAGAGCAGTGTTGCTTTATGGAACTTCTTGTGTGCCGCGGGATCCAACTCATGGACACCACACATCAATTCTGCCAAATCGATGCTTTGCTCAATGCCAGAAGCCAACAGCTTCTGGCATTGAGACTTAAGAGGCTCTTCTGCTGGCAGAAGTGGAAGTCTTCTTACGCTAGAAGTAAGTAGTGCCCTTAGTGGAATGGGCCTGTGTGAGCTATCCCCATGCTGCAGAGTATCCTGAGATGCACTCTCCGTGCATGTGGGTGGTCCTGGCGGCCTAGCCACCACAATGCTTGAACTGAGAGAACATCTTATAAGGGATAAGCCTGCTTTTGGGCAACTCTCAAGAAGTCCTAGGTTTCCTTGGAACACAATGAAAATCGTTATGGCAGCTAACTGAACTACATCTATCCTTCTGTGTGAACATCAGAAATGGCTGCTGTTTTCATGGAACCTTACCAGAGCGGGAGAGAAGCTCCAACAAAATGCAGGAATTTTACTTGTAGCACCCAAATGTTTACATATTCATAACTTGTCATATTAATAGGAATTATCCCAATAAGAAATACATTTTCATAACAGTACAGCTGATACTACTTACTTTAGAAGTCATTACCCAAATGTTTAACTGAAAATAAAACACATTTGCAATTCTCTTTTAGAATTACTAACATTTCAGTAAAAATTAACCACAAGTTTTGCAATGAATAACTTAAATTTCAAAGTGTGAAACGAGATCTGAGTTCCCCCTAAAACTATCCAGGCTATATCACCTAAAACACAAACTCAAAATCTTCCACACCTGGCATATTCAAATATATGAAGCACTACTATGTATTGGATCCCATAGAAGATTTCTACATACGCAAGCAGAAGCACTAAAAATATTCCAGTCTTTCTGCTTTTCTGGATGTCGAGACCAAGTATTTCCTCTGATAGCATTTCAAAACTAAATTAAATGACATCATGTGGACCATCTGTTGTAGATTTCACTGCTCTATGTTCACATTGTTGATTCATTTAGAGTTATATTAAATTGCTGTGTGCTGCTGCATCCTTCGCACTATGGCTTGCACAAGCAGAACTGCGTTAAGTACATTTTCCTTTCCATTCACACATGACTGGATCCAACCTGTTGATTACAACTGATGACCATGTGTTAAAAATGAACATTTGTGTTTCATTATATTTCACCAGTAGTTTAAACACTTATTACCCCAGTGTTTCACAGTAAAGCAAATGAGGACACCACCTACTTTGATCATTGTTGTGAGGAAAACCTTTACATCTCTGAAGTAGGTAGAAACACACTAAGAGATGTCTCTATTGATAACTGTTTTTAGATGTTATGAAGGAGCAGTGACAAGATAGGGCTTTCAGTGCTCAAGGGAAAGAATTGTTCTTTTGGAAGAGGAGAATGAAAGTCAACTGCATGTGATACTGTCAGCTCATCCTCGAATCTCTCAGTGACCAAGTAACAATGTTGACAGGTAGGTCACATAAATTCAGAAATATTGGCTCACCTCTGCCAAATGCCAGGAGGAAGCCATCCAAAACAGTGGCTACAGCTGTCTTCATTTCATGTCTGGCTTTTAGCCAGGCTGGAACAAGCTAGAGGCCAGATGCTACTGGGAACTCCTTTTTGAGTCTCTCAATGTTTCACTTAATTTACATGTACTTATTTAATTTTGCACTGCGAGGAATTCTTGAACCATATAAGACTATTCTTGCAGAAAGATGGAAAAGACAGAGGGTCATATACAAAACAAAACTATACGTATGCACCAGATACTATTTTAGATGGCATGGCTCCCTGTGCAAAGGATTGTTGAGAATTTGGGTTAGCAAGCATGTAGAGCAGAATCACTAATTTTTCAAGCAACCAGGGGAGTTGTACTTGTTTCTCTTCATGCTATGAATGTTTATAGCTATATTTATTTCCATACTATAAAAAGGTTTGTCTACTGATGACTGCATGATGAAGCAACTTTTAATTAAAATACAATCACCTTAATTAAGCTACTCAAGCAAATATGTAACAGAATGAAGGCACATGCAACTCTGAAGCACAAGAGCAGGTAAATCCCATTTTCTTTGACACTGGGTAATCCCAGTGCTGAGAATTTTGATTTATAGGTCTGTTTAGTTCTGCAGTTAATGATGTGAATACTTGCGGAACAGATTTGTGAGGATTGTGACTGATTTAACTGTATATTTAAACAACTGCCTGCCAAGTGGAGCAGCAGCATAGCAAAGGGGGAAAGGAGAACTCCATTGGGCTGTGCGAGAGTGTGCAAATGTGAAAACCCAATTGGGTTGTTAGGGAGGAACAACTGGAGACCTGTGAGAAATTCATGGGGATATGCCCTCACTGGTCCCTCCTTTGCCTTTTGGCTTCTGATACCTCCCGCCAGACACTTTTCTCTACCCTTTCTTTCCAATGCCACCTCATTCATCTCATCTTTTCCCTTCCATATCTTACCTCTTCTCCCCACATACACTTCCCACTGGTCCCTACCTTCCTCTCACCCCTACTGCTCCCTCTTTCCTCAGTCTGACCTCCTTCCCCACTGCCCTACCTGCTCACCCACACTGGTCTTCTGTACTGCTTTCCTGTCCATCCTTTCCCTCCCCTCTGTCAGTGGGCTGGCCACTCATCTCTTAGCCTGCCCAAATTGAAGCACTGCTTGCCTGCCACATCACTTCCCTTCCTCTGCCCACCCACCAACCCACCTAAGCAGTGGTATTACCTGAATGGCTACCCAAGTTTGTCCCTTGGTCTTGAGAGGCTTACCTCTGAAAATGTCCAAAGTGCAAACCAAAACTACAACACCAGGCAAGATTTTGCAGTGGGACATTTTCCTGTGTATACCAGTGTCCAGTGGTAGGGCTGTCTCTGGTTAGCAGGGGAAAACACCACTTACTAGGGAAAGATTTCATAACTCTCTTCTGTTGCTACTTCACTATTGGGGAATTAATGTCACTTGATATAACTTCAAAAAGACCTCTTAGAAAACTCATGAGCTTCTGTTACAAGAATGTTTACTAAATTAAGATAGACATATCTTACTATATAATTGAGTAAGCGTATTTCAGACAACTCACGTTATACCCTGGTGTACCACCAGAGGGCACTGTCATGGACAGAAGCCTAAGCAAGGCACCATGTCCCTCCAGAAAACATGCCATGGTGGGAAGCCCAGGTCGGGAGCAGGATGGGAGCAGGTGGCAATACCTGCCTCCCGCCTTCACCCAACTGATATTAGGAATACAGCAGGTGACAATGCCCACTCCCTGCCTTCAGCCAGCAGGTATTATGAGTGAGGTAGGTGGCAATGCCCACCACCCAAATTTAACCCAGATGATATCCGGATTACAGCAGGTGGCAATGCCCATTCCTGCCTTCACACAGCAGGTATCAGGAGCAGAGCAGGTGGTAATTCCCACCCCCAACTTAACACAGCTTGTATTAGGAGTGGAGATGGTGGCAATGTCCATGCCCCACTTTAACCCAATTGGTATTAGGAGTGGAGCAGATGGCAATGCACTCTCCCTGCCTTAACCCAGCAGGTATTAGGAGTGGAGCAAGTGGCAATGCCCACCCACCCCATGCCTTAACCCAGTTGATATTAGGAGCAAAGAAGGTGGCAATGCCCTCTCCCCACCTTAACTCAGGTGGTATTAGAAGCAGAGCAGGTGGCAATGCCCACCCCCTTTGAACCAGTTGGGATCAGGAGTGGAGCAGTTGGCAATGCCCACCCCCTGCCTTAACCCAGCTGGCAAATGGAGCAGAGCAGATGGCAATGCCCACACCCATCTTAACCCACCTGATGTTAGGAGCGGAGCAGGTGGCAATGCCTACCCTCTTGCCTTAACCCTGCTAGTATTAGGAGTAGGTGGCAATGCCCACCCCACTTCAGCCAACTGGGATCAGGAGCGGAGCAGATGGCAATGCCCACCCCCTGCCTTAACCCAGCTGGTATTAGGAGCAGAGCAGGTGGAATTTCCCCTCCCACCTTAACACAGCTGGTATTAGGAGCAGAGCAGGTGGAATTTCCCCTCCCACCTTAACTCAGCTGTTATTAGGAGCAGAGCAGGTGGCAATGCCACCCCTAACCTTAACCCAGCTGGTATTAGGAGCAGAGCAGGTGGCTTTGCCCACCCACTGCCTTAACCCAGCAGGTATTAGGAGTGGAGCAAGTGGCAATGCCCACCCACACCTTATCCCTGCTGGGATAAGGAGCAGAGCAGGTGACAATACCCATCCCCTTCACCCAGCTGGAATCAGGAGCAGATCAGATAGCAATGCCCACCCTTCTTCACCCAACTGGGATCAGGAGTGGAGCAGGTGACAATGCCCCCCGCCTTAACCCAGCTGGTATTAGGAACGGAGCAAGTGGCAATGCCCATACTCCACCTTAACCCAGCTGGCATTAGGAGTGGAGCAGGTGGCAATGCCCTCCCCTGCCTTAATGCAGCTGGTATTAGTAGAGGAGCAGATGGCTATGCCCACCCCCTGCCATCACCCATTTGTGATCAGGAGTGGAGCAGGTGGCAATGCCCACCACGCACCTTCACCTGTCTGGGATCAGGTGCAGAGCAGGAGGCAATGCCTTTCTTCCCCTCACCCAGCCAGAATAAGGAGCAGAGAAGGTGGCAATGCCTGCCCCCTCAAACCTATTGGAATTAGTCACTGAGCAGGCAGCAGTGCCCACCCTGCCAGAATCAAGAGGCAAGATTGTAGCAATGCCTGCCCCCTCCCCCTTCAACCTGCCAGAATCAGGAGCAGAGCAGGTGGCAATGCCCACACCCCTTTCACCCTGCTGGGATCAGGAGGAACAGGTTAGGTAGTAACGCCCGCCATTCACCTTCACCTGTCAGGATCAGGCATGGAGCAGGAGGTAATGCTTGTTCCTCCCTTCACCCAGCAGGGAGCAGGTGGCAATGCCCACCTCCCTTCACCCAGCTGGGATCAGGCTCAGAGCAGGTGGCAATGCCTGCCCCCCTTCACCCAGCCATTGTCACAGAACAGGAGGCAATACCCCCCTTTACCTGGCATGGAGCAGGCATGGAGCAGGTAGCAAAGCCCACCACCCCTTCACATGGCCAAGATCAGGCAGATCAGGCATGGAGTAGCTGACAATGCCCACCCCCCTCCTTCACCAGATGGAATCAGCAATGTAGTAGTAACAAATGCCTGCCTAACCTCCCCTTTCTAGAGCCCGTTGTATTTTTCCCACAATGGGCTTTGTTGCTAGTATAGGAATAATAACAAAGGCAATAATAAAAAAACATACTACAACAAACACAGAGCAACAATAACGTATCTACAGAACAATTTCCCATTCATAAGACATATTTTAAATGTCACTGTCAACCACCAAGACTTAAGGCTAACTCATTAACATACAACATCAAAGGAAAGGTTACCAAGGCAAAGATTAATGTGAATATCTAGTAGGTGCCTCTTCACCCACTGGGTACCTTTACTTAATTCTAAGAGGGACTGGGTATTGCCATGTTTAATATATAGTAGGAAGGTTCAGAGGCCTTAATTTGTTAGGCCTACTGTTTGAGATTATGAGTTCGTCTACCTGTGGTGAGAAGTTTTGAAGTTCCTTATCTGACCAATATCCTGACTTCCCTGGGAAGCAAGAATGGTTATGTTTGCAATATGCATAAATCAGTGTTCATTTGTGATGCTATTGGAGTTGTCTCTGTTATGTTTCTTTGAAGCATGATGTGCAAAAGTTAAGGATTGCAGCTAATGCGGGAGGCTCTTCCCCTCAGAAAGAGAAAATTACCCTTTTAAATTAGTCATGGTTACAGGGCATGATGAACTTCGATCCTCTAAATCAGAGTTCCCAGTTCACTTTAGGCATAGTGGCATGTAAAACCCTTTTAGTTTTATAATGATGAGACATCTAACTATCTAAATTTGCCAGATTAATCTCCATGCCCTTATATGAGATGTGTTTTGATGACTGGGGTGGGGGTTAGCTCCAGTGTGCAGCTGCGTCACTATAAAAGCTTCTTCCTGTTACGCTTGCAAAGTGATTGGAGGTTGAAGCAGATCCCATTCTCTTGCCTACCTCTCATACTGTTTTCCCTCCCTGTATACTTCCTGGTCCATCATTCCCCTCCTCTCTTGCAAATATCAGTGGACTATGCTATCCCCAAGGGGTTTCAGCTCCAGATACATTCATTATAAATATCACTCTTGCGTAAAAGCATAACATGGCAAATAAAATGATAGCTATGATGTCACAGTGGGGATGGCTCCTACTTTATGTAGTGGGGGGGGGCAATGGTGGCTTCTCTTTGCAACTTTCTTCTCCTCGCTGTCTTTCCACCCACCTGCCCCCATCATTCTTCCCACCCACTTCTCTTCTCCTACCCGCCTGTAGTGCAGCAGCCTCTGCCATTCAGCAGTGACTCCAACATAAGTGCCTTGTCTGCGTATGCACAGAAAACATACTTCTGTTTGGGGGGATTTAACACCACCTCCATTTTCCTTCTTGTTTTTTAGATTTTTCTGAAAATCTGGGTGGGAGGGCAGCTTGCTGAAAAATCTACCTAGTGTGTATGTGACCCCAGTCTGCAGATTTAAGTATTCATAGATGGGACCATGTTAACTATATTGATAGCTGAAGCAACCTGTCAAACAGCACAACTAGGTCAACACAAACAGTCCAGTCTGCTGTTTGAGACTAGTGAACAGGATGTGAGTTGAACCAGTGACTCTTCCCTAGTTGTAATCTTAGATCATGCTACCTCACAAGGTGAACTCCATGTTTTGATGGACCTAGAACTCCCAGGTGCTTGCTGGTGGTGGGCAAACTCCCGGAGATTTGCTCCCTTGTCCACCAATCACCCAGCAATTGGCAGTGTCACGGGCTGGGCCAGCCCAAGCAGGGTGGTTCAAGTCCAAACCTTAAGGCCAAAGTCAAAGGGAAGTTCCAAAAGCAAAAGCCAAGTCAAACCGGTGGTCAGAGCACGAGATAAAGTCAGGAGTGAGTCCAGAGTCCAAAAGCAAGGTCAGGCACAGTCCAAGGTCAGTCACCAATAATGTCAGGTCCAAAAGCAGGCACGGGCAAGGTTCACGAAACACGGAGTGGTTGCAGGCAGTAGACACGTTGCTTCCACGCCCAGCAGTTCCTCCAGACTGGCTCTTATAGCCAGGCGTGGTTTTCAGCCAGCTGCTGGGGCTCTATCCTGCCACTACTCATTGTCACTCTCCAGCAGCTGGCGTTGGCTCAAGAGGCGAGCACTGCGCCGTCTCTCCTGCAGTTCCAGTCTCTGGCGCTGCCTGCGGCGTTCCTTGGGCGTGGGTGAACCTGGGGGGGGGTGAAGGCTCTTGGCTGCGCTGCACCTGTAGAAGTCCCTGGCTGAGCTTCCTCTGTAGTATTGGAGCTAGAGGGTGCTGGTGCCTCAGCTGCCGGCTGTAAGCTCTGATCAGCCAGCAGCTGTTGCTCCTGATTGCTGGCTTCTGCTGAATCAGGGCTAGGGCTGGCTACACAGGGCTCCTCTTCTCCTGAGGAGTCCTGGCTGGCTACACGAGGCTCCTCTCCTCCAGAGGAGACCTCACTCTCAGACTGGGCCATGACAGGCAGGAGGGGGGCAAGCTCCCAGAGGTTGCCCACCACCAGCAGGAACCTCAGGAGAGTGCGCCATGTGTGTGCATGCTCCCAACAGACACAGCAATGTCACTTCTTGACGTGACGATGTTTCACCAGCTGCGGGAGCATTCTTGTACTTTATTTGGGGCTGATTTGGCCCCAAATGAGCCAAATTGGCCCTGTGAAGAGTGCAGGAGTGTGTTGCTGTCACTTCCGGAAATGACGCCACCGCATTAGCCTGGGGCACACATGCACAAAGCACACACACAATGGGATAAGGGGGATTTGTAACTATGTATGCCATCATTATTACGTGTCTAGATTACTGAATAAGTTATTTGATATCTAGGTGCATGCTCCACTGTTGATTCTCTGGGTTAAGGTGGGGGGCATTGTCACCTGCTCCACTCCTGATCCCAGTTGGGTGAAGGGGGTGGGTATTGTCACCTGTTCTGCTCATCCCAGCAGGGGTAAGGTGGGAGGTGGGCATTGCCACTTGCTCTACTCCTAATACCTGCTGGGTTAAGGCAGTAGGTGGGCAAAGCCACCTGCCCTGCTTCTGATCCCAGCTGGGTGAAGGGGGTGGGTGGGCATTGCGAAGTGCTCTGCTCTTATTACCAGCTGGGTTAAGGTGGGAGGGGAAATTCCACCTGCTCAGCTCCTAATACCAGCTGGTTTAAGGCAGGGGGTGAGCATTCCCATCTGCTCCGCTCCTAATGAGAGCTGGGTTAAGGCAGGGGGAAGTCATTGCCACCTGCTCTGCTCCTGATCCCAGTTGGCTGAAGGGGGGTGGGCATTGCCACCTACTCCGCTTCTATTACCAGCTGGGTTAAGGCAGGAGGTGGGCATTGCCACCTGTTCCACTCCTGATCCCAACTGGTTCAAAGGGGGCGGGCATTGCCACCTGGTCTGCTGCTGATACCAGCTGGGAAGGAAAGGGTTAGGCATTGCCACCTGCTCCACTCCTAATACCAACTGGGTTAAGGCGGGGGGGCATTGCCATCTGCTCCACTCCTAATACCTGTTGGGTTAAGGTGGGGCAAGTGCATTGCCACCTGCTCCGCTCCCAGTACCAATTGGGTTAAAGCTGGTCGTGGGCATTGCCACCTGCTCCGCTCCTAATAGCAGCTGTGTTAAGGTGGGGGTGGGCATTGCCACTTGCTCTGCTCCTAATACCCACTGGGTGAAGGCAGGGGGTGGGCATTACTCCTAATATCAGCTGGCTGAAGGTGGGAGGCGGGCATTGCCACCTGCTCCTATTCTGCTCCCAGCCTGGGCTTCCCACCATGGCATGTTTTCTGGAGGGACATGGTTCCTTGCCTAGGCATCCCTCCATGGCAGTGCCCTCTGGTGGTACACCAGGGTATAAAGTGAGTTGTCTGAAATACGCTTACTCAATTATATAGTAAGATTGTGCTCACTAGCCATTAGTAACATTACCCTCTTGCCAAACCTGACTGTTTTGTGACATCATATCATCCCCTTTGAGATTACTGATAGGATGGCGCTTATATATATGACTAATCTAGGAAGGAGAGAGCAGCTGCAACCAAGGGCAATCAGGGCACCAAGCAGGACTAGAAAAAAATGAATATTCACTCAGTCGAAAAAGGTTTTGGGGTAGTGGTGGGGAACTGTATTCCTTTGACATTTGATTGGCAAAATCAATTGGGGGAATATTAGAGATTGGCACTGGTGATTATTATATGTTACTCCCATCTTGCAATGGTATAGACCCAAAGCACCCATATTCTCACAGGTATATTTATGTCTGTGCAGGAAACGGAGTAAAGTAAGAGTGGGTATTGGAAGAGGAACTGGTACTTCACAATCACCCTGATATTGTGGCTAAGTAGATCAGCATGCAGTTGTAGCAAGGCCTGTAGCAAGTTCTAGTCAACTGTCCTTCAAATATTTCAAGCTTATTATGCTTATTTCATGTCCAAAGGGGTTAAAACTAAACTATACCATACTTTTTCCAAACCTATGAAAACAGGTGCGTGCTTTGGCCTGTTAGTCTGAATGTTTCTTTTGATGAATGTTGATTTTGTATATCTGTGTCTTTGACACTGATTTCCTTATCTGACAGCCAAAATGAGATATATTACTCTGAGGGGAGCCAAATATGCAAAGCAAATAGTAATGTTTTAGTGTTAAATATTTTTTACTGCTGGAAAGTCTATTTGGATTTTCTAAATCAGGCATCAAATTTTTGCTATTTCTTATATGATCATATGAGTTTATTATTAAAAGGATATTTAGTGGAGAGAAAATTAATTTTGTCATCCACCTGCAATTGTCCTCCTCCTACAGCATGTATTATTTCCTCCATTCCCTGAAATCTTTTACACCAATGGTCCAGCTATGGCTTAGTTTCTGACACCTGAATGTTCAGGCCTCTTATCTTGGAAGTATCAACAAAATAATTGACATGCATGGTTTACAATCAATTATCTCCTTGACTGTTTGAAGTGTCTAAATGTTCCTGGGACTTTAGCACAAGTGAATAGCTGACTCACATTGGATCCAATAAATGGATTCTTTCTGTAGGCTTAATTTGACTCTTCAAAACACATTCATGGCTCCTCTGACATTTTATATTCTATAAGAGCATATTTTCTTCCTTCAGGCCACTGTCACCATCATTGAAAATGTTCATTCTCTCAGAAATCTATTCCTTCATTATATATGCAGGCAGCAAGCCTGAATCAACTGCTGGAGTTAACCCAAAGAACACTGAAGCATAGTTTATAGTTTTGCTCATGATGTGAAAGCCAAGGTTCTGAAGCTCTGGAACTAATTTGGCAAACAAAATATATCCCACTTTTAGAAGTATTTGTAAAATGCCATAGTTGCCCATCCTATTGTAAATAAACTAAAATGAACCCTCCTGAAACTTGCAGTTCTGAGTCTGTTCAGTACCTGGATGGGAAACATCTTTGGACTTCTGTACACCACCTCAAATTCTATATTTAAAAAAAGAGTAGATTCAGATGTGCATTCATAGTACAGTATACTCATAAGTTCCATTGATCTTATGGTATTTTTATCCTATCCTTTTTATAAAGACTTCAAGGTACAAGGAGCTCCCTATCTTTTATCTTCCCTACTGAGCTGAAAGTAGGCTGAAGGACAAAATATGTGTGACATAAATTGTGTCATGGATGTCTGACCTGACTTGTAGTCACACATATGCTATAGGCAGGGCTTATTTGGAGGCAGAACGTGCCGGAACGGTGTTCCGGTAGCTCTGAAAAGATGTCACGTGGGTTTTGGCCCCGCCCATGTGATTCCTTTTCCTCCTGGCTGTCCTTGTCTTTAGCAGCAGGCACTGCTGCTTTATTTTCATTTGTGACTCGTGGGAGAGAGGGAGAGAAGGAGAGAGAGAAAGAAAATGAGTGAATGAGTGCAAGCCGAGTGGGGCTGGGCTTCAAAGGAACGTAAGCTGCTTAGAATTCATTCTGTTCTGCTGCTTGCTTTATTTTCATTTGTGACTCATGGCGGGGGGAGAGAGAAAATGAGTGAATGAGTGCAAGCCGAGTGGGGGTGGGCTCCAAAGGAATGTAAGCTGCTTAGAATTTATTCTGCTCTGCTGCTTGCTTTATTTTCATTTGTGACTGGTGGGAGAGAGGGAGAGAGAAAATGAGTGAGTGAGTGCAAGCTGGGTGGGGCTGGACTCCAAAGGAAGGTAAGCTGCTTTGAATTCATTCTGCTGCTTTATTTTCATTTGTGACTTGTATGAGAGAGTGAGTGCATGTGTGCGTCTGTGTAAGTAAGCAGGGCTGGCTCTCCAGAGGAGGGTAAGCTGCTTTGAGTTTATTCTGCTTTAAGGAAATACCTGGAGATTTTTGGGGAAAGGGGCCTGAGGGGTGGATGATGTCTTCTGACACACTTCTGGTGATGTCAGGGGGTGTGGCATATGCTAATGAGATATGCTAATGAGTTCCTGCAGTTCTTTTTCTAGGAAATGACCCCTGGCTATAGGGAACTCACCTTCAAAGCTCTGTTGATCCATATGGCTTGAGAACGTTGTAAAGGAAGAGGAGTTCTTCCCATCAGACATGTGACTGCAATTTGGGTTGGGCACCTGTAACTAGACATCTTTCACATATATAATGGATTTTGGCCCTGAAAAAGACAGCTGTGCTCATGGTCAGCCAGTTGACCCAGATCCACTACATTAGAGGTTATTTATGACTATTCCTATTAGAATGAATAACTTTGTTATTAATTAATGACTTAAAAGAATCAGGAAGTGAAATCTGATGACATCTTTACCAGCTGTATAAGATACAAGCTGAACTTCTGTTTTTGCTTCCTGTTGAAAGTATATAAGCCTGGGCATGGCCAGATCATCATCTTTGTCATCAGTGGCCCTGAATGAGCTGGCCCAGTGGATCCAGGTCCGGTTCAGGATGTAAAAGTTTGTGAGCAATTTTGGGAAGAAAACATGGTAAGAATACCTAAATAAATAAATAAAAATTAAGATTGGGAGAATTTAGAGTGCCTGTGGAATACATTTTAATAGTCTTTTGAGACCTTCCCTTTCTGAAACAACTATAGTAAATTTTCAAAAATACTAGAGCAGCATGGATTTTCTGTTTTATTTTTAGGTTTTTTTTACCATTGAACATGGTATCCTTCTAGATCACCTTTTGTAGTTAGCTCTGGGAACCACCATTCTGTGGAGGTTTCTGTCTTATCATGAAGGTAGGTTTCAGAGGGTGGTGCTATAGGATCCCATAAGCCCTACAGGATCCCATAAGCTTCCATCTTCATCCCCATGCTTTTCAAAATCTATGTGAAGCCACTGGGAGCAGTGATCCAGAGATTTGGGCTGAGTTGTCGCCAATATGCAAATAATAGTCAACTTCATCTTGTACTTCCAGTGGATCCCATGGAGGCTGAAGACCTGGTGCTTGTAGGCAGTTTTGGGATGGATGAGGGCTAATAAACTGAAACTAAATTTTGAAAATATGAAGGTGTTACTGTTGAGAGAAAGGTTTGGCTCAGGAAATGGCATTTCTCCTGTTCTGGATGGGGTTGCACTCCACCTAAAGCAGCAGATTTGTAGCTTGGGGGTCATGGGGGTGCAGCCTTCTACAGGTCAAGCAGGGCCATGAGCAAGCCAGAGGCATCCTTTTCTGAGCAAAAAGTTCTTTCTACAGTAGTGAATGCCCTAGTAACATCTAGACTACTACAATGCACATTTCATAGGCTTTCCTTGAGGAGCGTCCAGAAGATATAACTGCAACATACCGAATTCTGGCTGGAGGATATGTTAGGGACCATATTATTACAGTCTTGTTTTACCTACAGTCTACACTAGCACCAAATTTGCTTCTGTGCACAAGGCACTGGTATTGACTTTTAAAGCCCTGTATGCCCTGGGACCAGCATTACCTGTTTATTTTGTCTGGCTTTCCCTGACTGATTCTCATTGACCTTCTTCCTGTTCATCTGTTTATGTATTTATGTGTTTTGTTTTAATATTTTAATATATTTATATGTGTTTTAAATCTTGTTGTAATGCTTTTATTGGTCACCGTCTTGGGGACTCTATGGCCATTTCCACACGGCTCCCCGCTGCTCGTAACAACCCGGAAGATCGCGCAAATCTTGCGTGAGAAAACACAATCTTCTGCGTTTTTTCCGCGATCTTCCGGGTTGTTACGAGCAGTGGGGAGCCGTGTGGAAACGGCCTATGTTGAGTGGGCAAGTGGCTTTAAAATGTTTTAAATAAAAAATAATAAATAATACGGTCAATACAGAAAATGATAAAACCATTAATTAAAGCTAGAATTGAAGACAGGATTGGGCAACAGGATATGACAGTTTGCAGGTATTTTTCTTTTCTGTTTTCTTTTCCGCCCTCCAACAAATCAAGATATGGGATGGAAAGACAAGCCTACAACCTGACAAACCAACTGTTTACAGCACTATAGTTCCAATCCTACTTTATTACTTAAAGATAGTTATATTAAAAACATTTATGATCAGAGATTCTGCATTTGACATATCCTAGCCCATTACCTCTGGTACTGCATATTCTATCCCTGGCCTAGGAGTAGAATTGTATTTCTAGGATCTGTTTGCTACAACAAGATGTCAGGATGACATAGCTGCTTGACTGATATGGTTGTTCAACAAGAAACCTGTTTTGTCTATTTCTGTAGTGTTGTAGACAGATAACTTTGTGATTTTTTTTAATGGAGGCCCTAAGATCTAAAGATCTATACTGCATAAATATTGTATTAGTAGTTAGCTTTTCTATTACATTTAAGTGGCAATGTTAACTTAGGTTTCACACTGTACATCAAGTCTCCAACTCTGTTGCAACCTATGGTTTAAAACTAGACCATTCTCATAGCACTGGCTCTGTTTGTTGGGCTATGTAGTCTGAGGTGAGTGAAGATTCACAGCCCTATATCCCTAAATTCTGTGCATTAAAAGACTGGCTCTTATAGAGTTAGTCCATGTATTTCATTTTCTTTTTGTGCATGCAATTTTAACATGTTGCTTCTGAGAATATAATTTTGCATATGTAGACTGATCTGTAAATATTCTCCGCTTTTAATGCTATTGAATGTAAAGATTATAAACTATAATTAAGAGCAGTAAGACTAAGGGCCATACAACACATTACGTTTGCCAGGGATGCACCACAGTGCCTAGCAGCAGAATGCCATCTCCCTTCAGATTTACAGTCAAGGATAGGGGGTGGCAGCCTTGACTGCGTAAATGACTGCATTTGGTTGAATGTCTTCAGTGAGACAAGTATGAACAGATAAACCTCTCTTCATCTGGATACTCAGTATAAATGCACATTTAAGTGTACTTATCTAAGGGTTCCCTGAAGACATTCAGTGGAATGTGCTGACTATTAGGAAGGAGACCAGTAGGCATTTTCCTTCTTCTCAGTGAAAGTGAGGATAAATGTACAAAGACTAAGGTAGTCTATAGAAATCTCTTAATATTTCCCTGAGTGTTCTGTGCTGAACCAAAAAACTTGATTTTATGATGTATACATTAATAAGCCCCTAATGTCGTTTGAGGGGTCATTCTATTATTTATTTCCGAGATTTCATAGTTCACCAACTAGCAAAAAAATAATGAACAACTCCAGAAAAGACTGGGTCAAGATTATAATCATACTGACTGATGCCAATTTCTCCCCAAACATCTGTAAGAATTTGAAACTTAAATACTTCTAATACTCTCAACTCTCTATTTATAATGCACATACCATTTCTTCTGCAGTGTTACATTATGAATGAAAGTGCAAAGCATCCAGTAATTAGTATCTCTACCATATTGCTGTCAATTTGCCAAATGGTAGCAGATTTCCAGGGGCTTGAAGGGCAGCTTCACAGCTGAGAAGATGTCGTTGATGCAGAACCTATGCATAATTGACATGTCATTTGCTTTATTTTAATTACACATGAGCACCAATCCTCAGGCAGAAATGCTGGTAAGTCACATTCAGGAACTCCTTCTTTCGAGAACATCAGCCCATTCCCAAAGCTATGCTTCTGCCTGAACCATACTTTAAAAACATTGAAGCACAGCACTCTCTTGTATTGCTTGATCACCAATATAGCAGAACAGTTACTTTGAACACAGTACATGGGAAATTCAGGAAGAGCATGTATCCTCAGTAAAGGCAAAGGGTAGATTAAAATGGAAGGGGGGAAAGGGAAAGGAAGGGACATAGAACCAGAAATTAACATGTGTGCTTCAGATCCAGGCCTCTTAAAGGGCTTGGCAAGAGGCTGGGGAACAGTGGCAGGCAGCTTATGAAGTAGGGCTCAGGTAATATCCTGTGTTCCAGAACTGTGCACTGCTTAAGATGGAAAGGAATGCAATGATCTTATAAGAGAGAATCAGAAAGCAGTGATGGAGCTGGTGGAGGTCCTGCTGCAGCAGCTTCCACTAGTCACTTAGTAGCTGCACATCTGTGCAGTGCTGTAGGCATGACCCTGGCAACTCTGACACCACCTTCCAGTGCCAAAGTGTTATATTCCCCTCCTCTTTTGAATGCTGCTCAGTGGTAGGGGCTGCAATATTCCCCTGCAACCCACCCAACTCACAAACTGTTTTAAATGGGATGTTACTAGGACAGGATCTTGGTATTATTTTTGTACCAGAAGTACATTTCCCATATCAGAAGTTAGATCTATTGCAATCCTTCTCTCATTCTTTGTGATTTGTGCTTATGATCACCAATAGCACTCAATTCTTGTGACTTTGCTAAATAACTAGGAATCGGTTGGAGCAAGCAAGAATACATACTAGATCAGCAAAGCTTACATAGTTCACTCCTCCTGACATCCAAACCATATAAAGTTAACAACCATGAGCAATGCAGCTATACACCTGACAATGTCAGCCATGAATAGTGTCCTTGAATACTGGCTGAGATATTCACTTTAAAGAAAAATGAGCTTAACCTGACTCAGTAAACAGCTTGCAAAGTCTACTGAACTCCCTCCCATTGCTAGACCATTGTTTCTCTGGTAATAATCTTGGCAATTTTTAATTTAATACTTTACAGAAGGCAAACCCATCAATACCAATTTAAACAACTGTCAAATCTTCTAACACCATTATTACTTAGATACATTACTGTATCTAAGATTTAACAGGAAGTCTAGTCAATGAGTGCTAATATTTCAACATATTAAGCACTCGTAAGTGGTCTAAACAAAATCCATATCATTATCAGCTATCTTAATTAACTGAGTCAAATGCACCTTAAAATGCCACAACATATGTATAATTAGGTACTTACACTGTCAAAAAACAATAATTGTTTCAGAGCAACCAAATGGTGGGGTGAAATAGCAGTGCTGATAATGATCAGCCACATTTAATTCCATTAGAATAACACATACAAGCCCTTCTATATTAAAGACTTCTAGCCATCAATTGGAAGGCTGAAAGTATATAGTTGCATGCGCAGGTGATTGTTTATGTGCCCTGCGGCAGGTCAGAATATACAAGAATTGGACAATGGAATTAGAATCAACAAGACTGTCCTTTTTTAAAAATATACCTAATGTCCATTACTACGTAAAAAATCAGGATTTTAAAATTAATCTTGGGTGTGCACATTTGCCATAAACCCACGTCCAACTCAGGCTTAGGCTAACCTTCCCCTACCCTGAGGTAAAACTTTTCTTTAAGTCTATGAAGCTGTATATGGGGCTGAGAAGCCTTTGGTAGCGTGGTCGATGTTAAGCTTCAACTCTCCTTCTTGTCCCACCCTTAAGAAATATTAAAAATAGTTACCCAGCCAAGTCTTAGTAGGGATCAGATCAGGGGTTTGCGCTTCCCTTTAGCAGAAACTGGCAACAAGGCTTGGGGAGGTTTAAAACGTAACTGAAAGTTTATTTGCAGAAGGTTAAAATCAAAAGGCAGGTAGGCAGATGTTTGAACTGACGTAACAGAAAGGTTTTTATACAGCAACTTCACTGGTGGGAGGCACAAAACACTTGGTTTAACACTAGGTTGCTGGCTTCTTTCAGAGGTTGACACTGCTTCACAAATGTTTCCCTTTAAAAGCACAGACACAGCATGACTTCCCCTCCTCTCCAGACTTAAGGGTGCTCCACTGAGACAAAATCTTACTAGATACTGGGCAGGCATTATAGTTATGAGCTATAACCCTGTTCCTGGCACTGAAGGGGAGACTCCTCTCTACCCACTTCCTTGGCCCTCTATAATTCCCAGATCTCTTGAGTCTAAGTAGGAGTTAGTGCTGGTTTTCCCCACTTCAGTCCTAGGACGAAAGTGTTTCACAAACTTTTCTTCCTCTCACAGAGGATTCTCTGGCTGACCCTCTCTGGTCTAAAGCCAGGCTCCAACTCTCTTTCACTCTCTTGTTTACTCTCCAACTCCAACTGACAGCTTCCCCAACATTCCATCCCCAACTGCCATTTCAGGCTAGCCCCATGGAGTGGGAGTGGGGAGGAAACATGTCAATCATATGTTCACTTCTGGAAATCTCAGCATCTGAAGCTGTCTGTCACAACATTGCTATTCAATGAACATTGTTTTCACAAGGGGCATGGTAGACCAACACTGCTGACTGAGCAGGAACATTACAGGTGTCACGATTTGTACTGTATGTTACCACATGCACAGACCACTGGCCCATCTACTCCAGCAGCTCCCTAGGGTTTCAAGCAGAAGCCTTTCCCAGCCCAAGTGACCAAATCCTGTAACTGGAGGTGACAATGATTGAAAGGGCTTTGCAAGTGTGTTATGGGGCCTTCCTACAGCAGAAAAAAGCCTTATAGTTTGGGCCAACTGTAATGAATCTTTAATTAATCACTTCCATGAATGTGCTTCTTCAAAACTGGGCAAATAACTCCCCCTCGCCCATAGTTTGAAGTTGCAAAAGCAGTGCAGAGGAAGGCAGGAGCCCTTCTTCCCCCCAAGACCATGGCCCTAAGCTGAATTGTCCCCCTGCAGTCTTTAAAAATGATTCCCCCTTATCTGCTATGTGGCTGCGGGGGGAGGGAAAGCTAGTCAGGGCAAGGGAACCCACATCTGACTAATTACAAAATATATTGTGCAATTTGGCCCATCAATTAGTGCCTTGTTCCTACTAGTATTGTTTCCTATTCTTCCAGTTACATACTGAGACACAATACTTCCATTCTTTGTGAAATGCGCTAAATCCCACCTTAGGACTCAGCTACAGATCTCAGCTGTAAGCAATTAGGAGTGAGACCTCAGAAAGCGGACTGCAGCTTGTGGAGCATGTGAACACAGCCCATGAACAGAACCCCTAACAGAGGGAGTTAATCATGAGAGTTTGGCAGGGGAGTGTGTGGGGGAGGAAGCAGCAGTGGTGCCAGGGTTTTCGGTGCTCGCAGCCGGCCAGTGGGCCGGGCGCCCCCCTGTATGCGCACGCGCACTGGCCTGCATGATGATGTCACATGTGACATCATCATGGGAGCGCGCGTGCTGCCGGCCCGATCGCTGTGGCGGGCGGCTGGGACGGTATGCAGGTGGCCTCCGAGCTCTCCCACTCGGTTGCCTGCACTGCCACAGCTGCCTGCCCACGGCTGTTGTGCCCAGCTGGGGGCGCGTGGTGGCGGTGGCGGCGGTGCAGAGCGGGAGGGATAGGAAGCTGCAGCTCTGTGGTGCACGCCCCCGCCCCTTCACCTCCTCCGGCGCTCCCTCAAGCACCCCGTGCCCTGAGGCCACCGCCTACCTGGCCTCAATGGGTGCGCCGGCCCTGGGAGCAAGAGACAAGCATTGATGCAAATTCAAAGAGAAGAATAAAGATTCTGTGTGAATCCAGTGTTTGGAATCCAGCGTTTGACTACATCACATTAACTTTCTAGGTACAGGCTTTTACATAGTTTCAGGTAAGGCTCCCCAACACCCTTAAACAACCAGAGTAGCTATGAAATTAGAATGCCAACAGAGAGTGGGGGCTATCTAGCATTCTGCAATGAGTGACACATCTATGCATGGGACAGAAATTGTGGGTGCATGCTTGATACATGGAGCTCTTTGGTCTCAGGGAACAGATTAGTTCTCTTGAGACTAGGTTTGCTGACCTGGAGAAGCTGAGAGACAGAGAGGTACCTACACAAGATCCTTAGGGATACCTCCCAGTCCCGTGCTCATAGCTCCTCTGCTGTTGTTGAGAGTGAGGGTCTTGAGGTCAGAGAGTGTCAGCCTGAGGAGGGTGAAAATAATCCCTTATAAGGGCCCCTTTCTTGCATGATGAACTGATATACTCTCGAACCAAGGATACCCCTCTGAGGTTGGAAAGCGGTGGGCTTTGAGTTGTGGGAGATTCAATTATTAGGAATATAGAGTGTGGTCTGTAACAGGCATTTTGATTGCTATGTGACTTTCCTGCTGGGTGGAAAGGTTGCAGACATCTAGATAGCCTGATAGCTAGTGCAGGAGAGGAGTCAGAAGTCATAGTGCATGTTGGCACCAGTGACATTGAGAAACGCAGTTATGTGATCCTGGAGAATAGGTTACTAGGCAGTAGGCTAAAGGCCAGGACTTCCAGGGTAGTGTTCTCAGAATTGCTACCTGTTCCATGTGCAGGGCCAGCTAGTCAGGAACAGATTAGAGCTTTCAATGTGTGGATGAGAAAGCGGTGCTACTAGGAAAAGTTTGTCAGGCACTGGGGAACTTTCTGGTGGAGGTGGATGTAACAGGAGGCAGGAAATCTAGAGTGGCTTTTTGCAAAAGAGAAAGAGAATCCACTATGCATGTCTTTGCCGAGGAGAAGAGCAGTGGGGGGATTCTCTCTCTTTCTCTTGCAAAAAGCCACCCTGGTTTCCCTGCCTCCTGTTGCAGCCACACACACACCCCGACCCTGAGCTCCTGGAAGAAAACCTGAGCGGAGGCTTTTTGCAAGAGACAGAGAAAGAATCTCCCCACTGCTCTTCCCCTGAAAGAGAATCACATGCAGTGGCTGTTCTTTGTAAGACTGCAGTACCCAGGGAACCTTGCAGGACCTGAAACATAAAGAACACGTGTTGGGCATGTCGTGTAGTTTGGCTCTAAGATTAGCCATCATGGGATAAGAGGACATGTCCTCTTATGGATTAAATGTTGGTTAAATGGCAAGAAGAACAGACTAGGAATAAATAGAGAGAAGTGAGCAGTGGGGTTCCTTGGGGACTGGTATTGGGACTGGTGCTATTTAATTTATTCATAAACAATTTGGAATTGGAGCTGAGCAGTGCAGTAACCAAGTTTGCAGATGATACCAAATTATTCATGATGATGAAAACAGAGGCAGATTATGAAGAGCTACAGGAGGATCTCTCTAAACTGGGTGAGTAGGCAACCAGGTAGCAAATGAAGTTCATTGTGTGTAAGTGTAAGGTGACACATATTGGAATAAAAATCCTAATTTTACACACATGCTGATGGAATCTGAACTTGCTGAGTCTGAGAGCTAAGCTACAAGAGATGAATTACACAAGGAGGAGCACGTGAAGGGAGTCACAATGTTAGCCAGGAAGCTAAGGTTTAAAAGAGATCAGAAGGCTTTGTTAATTTCCCCTCTCTATAGCCAGGGAGATGCTGCTCAGAAGGTTTGTTTACTTCTTCTTTGCCTTTTAAAAGGGAAAGTGAAACTGACAGAGCCTTCAGGAGGCAAAGAGAAAATTAACAAACCCTCTGAAGCAGCGATCTTCTGATCTCTTTTAAAACTCCGCTTTCCGGCTAACATTGTGACTCTCTTCACGTGCTCCTCCTCATGTAATTTGTCTCTTGTAGCTTGGCTCTAAGACTAAAAGAGGTCTTGAGGCTGTTGTGGAAAGCTCAACGAATATATTGACCCAATGTGCAACAGCAGTGAAAAAGACAGACTCCATGCTAGGATTAATTAGGAAAAGGGTTGAAAATAAAATGGTCACGATTGTCTAGAGCAACAGTGCAGCTCCATTTGGAATACTGTGTGTAGTTCTAGCTGCCATATCTCAAAAAGGGCATTGCAGAATTGGAAAAAATACAAAGGAGGGCAACCAAGATGCCTAGAGGGTTGGAGCAGCATTCCTCTAAAGAAAGTCTGGAAAGTCTAGAAAAAGATGGCTGAGGAGAGAGATAATAGAAGTTTATAAAATTATGCTTGGTGTAGAGAAAGTAGGGCTTTTTCTTCTCTCATAATACCCGAATTCAGGAACACCCAATAAAATTGTCAGGGAATATGTTCAGAACAGACAAAAGGAAATACTTCTTTACTCAATGATCCAGAGGAGTTAGCCGTGTTAGTCTGTAGTAGCAAAATCAAAAAGAGTCCAGTAGCACCCTTAGACTAACCAATTTTATTGTAGCATAAGCTTTCGAGAATCAAGTTCTCTTCGTCAGATGCACGAAGTTCGGATCATGCATCTGACGAAGAGAACTTGATTCTCGAAAGCTTATGCTACAATAAAATTGGTTAGTCTTAAAGGTGCTACTGGACTCTTTTTGATTTCTTTACTCAATGAGTATTTAAACTGCGAGGTTTACTGCCACTGGAGGAAGTGAGGGCCCCAAGCATTTAAAGGCGGTTAGACAGATTCATGAAGGACAGGTGCATCAATGGCTACTAGCCATTGTGATTAAAGAAAAGGGGAGGGCCTTAGCCCCTATACTCTGCCCTCCAGGGCAACTGTTTGACTGCTGTGTGAAACAGGATGTTGGACTAGATGGACCACTGATCTGATCCAGCAGGGGTCTTCTTAAGTTCTTATGTTCTTACCTTAGAATAGCATGTGCTGAATGACTCACTGATGTGGATATAAATTGATAACCTTATACGAAACAAGATTGATGCATTAAATTGATGCCACCTATTTTCCAGTCCAAAATTT
Source organism: Eublepharis macularius (assembly GCF_028583425.1). Taxonomy (NCBI): domain Eukaryota; kingdom Metazoa; phylum Chordata; class Lepidosauria; order Squamata; family Eublepharidae; genus Eublepharis; species Eublepharis macularius. The sequence continues at coordinate 126,510,886 of NC_072792.1, forward strand.
CAGATTGGGGAATGCATAAATCCTGTAGTTGCAAGTTGCTCAGAAGTGAATGCCATTAATCTTACTGAAATGATAGCTCAAGCATGTAGGGGACTATACAGCTAAAAGTAAGATGAAGAAAAACTACGTGTATAGATTCTTCCCATGCTAAAAGACTTAAACTTCCTACTTTCTTAGTTTCTTCACTGGGAAGGATAAGAAAGCTATTCTTGAAGCTAATGATTTACACACAAGTTTTTACAAACATCCAATTTTCTTTACTGACATCAGGTTTGACATCTAGATGGTTGTTTTTTCTGCCGTGACTAATGTTTATTCATTTATTTAAATCTCTAGCTTGCTAGATCCTGAAGTTTGAGACAAATAACAAACCTGAAAAATAAAAATAGTGCAGTAACAGTTATGTGGCTGTGTACTTCCTAAAGTATTTAGATGGCCATTGCTGGACTAGTTAGGCCTTAGATCAGAGTTCCTCAATCTTGTTGAGCTTGTGGACATTTTTAGAGTTTTGAAAATGGCTAGTAGGCACCACTACAAAATAGCTGCTATTGAACACTGGGTCAGTCTTGAAAATGGCTACCATGGAATACTGGTTAGGGTTGTGCACCAAAAATAAAATAAAATATAAAAATCAGAGAAATCTGGACCTGTGGTTCAGGGATATTAAAAAAAAAATCTAGGCCGATTCCAGATGGCCAGAAATTGCGGTTTTCTGCGGAAATAATCGCTTATCGGCCACACGTTCAGTTTCGTCTCCATCCGCTTTGTCTCGCAGCGTGCCGTGCCATCCCGCTTCCGGATGTTCGCACGGCCAACTGAGGTACCCAGGATTGGTTGTTTCCTCCCCATCACAGTTAACGTCGGCGGCCTTCATTGGTTCGCATTTCAGGTTTTTTTTTTTAGTTTTTTTTACGTGTTTTGCGCAAATGCGCAAATGTGCAGGTATGCGAATATGCAGTGTCAACTTTTGTGCATTTGTGCATTTGTGCATTTGTGTGCATTTGCACAGTTCGATGTGCGCAAACGTGCAACTGCGCAAATGGTGCCCGGTTTTAAAAAAAAACTAAGGGAATATTGTTGCCGGCCAGCCGGCAAAGGAAGGAGGGAAGGGGGAGGGCCTCTCCACGGCGACGAAGCGTACAGAAGTGTGCAAACCCGCAATACGGCGTTCACACCGTCCGCTTCTGGAGCGCAACACAGCGCCATGAACTGGAGGTAAGCAGGGACGGGACATTATGGGTTTTTACGAGTGAGGTCGCTGGAAAAGCGAAAGCACTCGCTTTATTTGTGCCCGTCTGGAATCGGCCCTAGTCTGGTCAAGTTAGGACAGATCAAAGAATCCCAGATTTATTGGGGGGAAATTATCTGGGGTGTCATTGTTCAAGTAAACTCCACCAAACTCACCAGGAACCTACTTCTGATTGTCCTCTAAGGACCACCCAAGATTCAGGAAGATTGGATCCCGAGATCCAATTCTATGAGACCTTGAAGAAGGTGCCCCTTAGACACTCATAACAGTTTCTTATGGGGGAAACATTTCCATGCAGGGTCTCAGACAGAAAAACACAGGGGACAGGCTGCCAGTGGCCAATGGCACACTCTCAAATGCAAGCCCAGCAGAACCAAACTGAAGCAAAGGAATGGATGGAATCCCCCCAGAACCAAAGTGAACCCTGAGGACCAACATTAAATCAGAGAATCACATCAAAATAGAGAATGTCACCCCAACCAAACTGAAGCAAGAAGAACAAAAGTGAATCAAGGGGACCAACATCAAACCAGAGACTCATGTCAAAACAGAGAATTCCACCTAAACCAAACTGAAGCAAGGTACACTGTTGCAACTTAGCCCAACTGAACCAATGTCACACATGGAAGCCAGACAGACAAGGAGAGCTCCTGCATGGATTGGCCACTCATTCCTCCCCTCACTCTCTTCTATTGGAAAAAAAATGGGAGAAACCTAGGAAGGAACCAGCCAGAGGCTGAAGCCATATTTCCAAGATTTACTTGGATTTATCTGGGGGGTTGGATCCAGGTTCCCATCGGATCCTAGATTCTCTGATTTGATTTGGGAAAGCCAAGTTAGCCAGATCAGCAAAAATCCAGCTTTTTTCCTGAATCCCAGATCTGTATTGTACATTCCTAGTGCTAGGCTGAGCAACAAAATGTTGGGAGACTGCAGGTTCAGGACCCTCCTACAACAGAGACAGCTGTTTCTGAATGCGTGCTTCCTATAAACAGAAAGGTTGGCTTCTTTCACTTAGTTGAAAAAAGCCAGGACCACAAGGAAGAAGCAAATGTAGACAAGAAAACCTATTGGCAGGCACCATGGAACTCACAGGAGCCACACTGGGGATCACTACCTGAGTTTGGTCCAGCAAATCAATTCTTATGTCATATAACAGGTTTTTCCATTAAGGACGAAGAAATCCCAGCCACTGGCGTGCCATGTCCAGAGGTTCATTTGGGTACTCATTGAATAGCACTAATTCAATTTCTGCTAGTAAACCATGGTAGCAAAATTGGATCTGAGGACTTTTTAAAATGCAGTTGAGCTGAACAAGCAATTGTTTGGCACAGGATGGTACTGCATGGACAGAGCTATCTTTTTGCTCCACCACAATTAGTGTGGCAGCAGAGTATCAGACTGCATGTAAGTAGTGCTAAAGCTTTAGTGCTGACTAGCTACTTATTTTAATCATTTAAAAAAGAATTCTACATAGCACAGGTTATATGTATGCAAGAAAGCAAATAGCAGCAGCAGGCATCTTTGTTTTCTTGCTCCTGTAGTGGACAATGAACTCTTTCATTCTATAAAAAAAAATGATAAATTGATCAATCCTGTGATTTAATAAAGAGTTAAGTTTTCCAGCTGGGCTGGCAACTTCCATTAGTATGATACATAGCTTTGTAATCGTAGGTGATTCCCCTGCTGCAGATAATTGTTTTTTCAGTGCTCCAAGTGTGATAGCTAGACCATTTTATGCTGCCTTGGGGATATAATGCAGCTTTTATGAAAGTGAAACTGTTTGCTCTGATTAGACAGATGTCATATAGAGAAAGCAGTAGATTGAACTACCACAAGTAAAGCAGCATCTTATCCCTAGAAAGACATTAGTTGCCTTCCTGTGCCTTTGCATTGCTCATTTTAGATCTAACTTTTGTGCTTGTCTTTCTGGCATCAGCGGAGCTAACAGTAATGAGTGCACAATGAAGCACCAACAGAACTCTTTATATATTTTATATATATGCCTTTATAGATTTGGGACCTAGAATTCCCCGTTACCAAAAGGCAATTGGGTTGTAACAGAGTAAAGGACATTTTGAAATGTGAATGACATGTTAAGAACTTAAAGGTCATGTGGTCTAGCAATTTTTGTTTTTACAGAAGTTAATGATCTGCTGCCCCAAACAACTGAGAACGTTCAGAATTCTACAAACTCTTTACCCAATTTTCCCTGAAATTCAACTGCTTGTTTCCTCTTTCTAGGGATTTGGTGTCTTTCTATTCATTTCTTTTATGATCAAAGAAAATTTCAAAAAGGGGAGGGTCAGGAAGGGAGGATCTACAAAATTTCAGATTTTGACTCAGTATATGCTCAAAGGAAGGCAATGCTGTCCCCAACTTTCCTATCTTCCTGATAGAGCACCACCCTGTGGTGTGTAACATAAAACAACTTCAAGGAATGAAGTTACAAAGGAGTTCACTGATTTTTCTATCAAAAGAAATCTCTCTTTTAAAAGAAAAAAAAATAAGAGGAATTAAGGGCTATATCTAAATCAGTGAATTTCAAAAGAAGATATTCCTGTCCCCATAACAACACTAATTCAAAAGACCAGCACTTGACTGAAACAGCCAGTGACTTACTTCATGTGACTTTTCATTAGTCTGTGCTCAGCAATCTCCTTATTTTATGGCAGACTAGCTTGATGCCCGTGCTTTGCTACGGTATTTAACTACTTTAAATCCAGTTATAATACTTATGGATATGCAACATTCTTTGGTTTGAGAGGGGGGGGGGGTTGAGTTGGGTTTGTAGTATAATAGCATAGTGCCCGAGCTTCACAAAGGTGTTTGAATAAAGTGAAGCGAGTTGAGGCCGAAAACTGATGAAGTGAATTTCAAAATGTAACATTTATTGAAGAGATTTTAAAAGGAAAAGATTGTAGTGAAATAAATAAAGTGAAAAATACGTACAACCTTACTGAAGGTCCTCTTTGTAAACCTCATTGGTAGTTTTCCCCTCAGGTGCTAGGATCACCAGGCCACTGGGTGAGCTCACTCTGGAGCAGGCCACACAGAACTGCCCATGTGAGAAGCAGTCCTCCCTCAAGTAAATTCTTGCCACTTTCAGTGTCTGCCCCTGGGACGTGTTTATTTTACTTATTTTATTTATTTCAAATTTCTATTCGGCCATCCCTGCGAGCAGGCTCAGGGCAGATAACAACATATTAAAATACAAAATACAATAAAAACAACATATTAAAATAATATAAAAATCCATAGAGATTTAAAACAGGATGGTGGGCAGCCTTCACAGGGAGGGTTAAGATTTTATACACCCCTCCCCCCCAGGCCAGAAGAGGCCCAGCCTCAGCCATATGCCTGGCGGAACAACTCTGTCTTGCAGGCCCAGCGGAAGGATAGTAAGTCCTGCCGGGCCCTGATTTCAGCAGAGTGTTCCACCAGGTGGGAGCCAGGACCAAAAAGGCCCTGGCTCTAGTCGAGGCTAGGCGGACCTTGTTGGGGCCAGGGACCACCAACAGCTGTTTGTCCCCTGATCGGAGTGTCCGCCACGGAATATATGGGGAGAGACGGTCCCATAGATAGGCTGGTCCCAGTCTGCACAGGGCCTTATAGGTCAGTACCAGAACTTTGAATCTAATCTGGTACTCCACTGGCAACCAATGCAGCTCGCATAAGAACGGTGTTATATGTGCCTTATTTGGCACTCTTGTAATAACACATGCTGCTGCATTTTGTACCAGCTGTAATCTCCGGGTCAGGCTCAAGGGCAGCCCTGCATAGAGCGAGTTATAGTAATATAGCCTAGAGATGACCGTTGCTTGGATCACTGTAGTTAAGTCATGGGTTGACAGGTAAGGGACAAGTTGCCTGGTTTGCCACAGATGGGGAAAAAAGGACCTGACAACTGCTGTGACCTGTGCCTCCATTTTCAGGGAGGCATCCAAGATCACCCCCAGGCTCTTAACCCTTCGAACTGGCACTAACGGTGCCCCATTAAGGGCTGGGAGCCCGAGTCACGAACCTAATCCCCTGTGGCTCAGGTACAGGACCTCAGTCTTTGTTAGGTTCAGTTTCAGCCGACTCTGCTTCAACCAACCAGTCACGGCTGCAAAAGCATGTTCCAGGACATCTGGGGCTAAGCTGGGCCATCCGTCCATCATCAGATACAACTGGGTGCCATCTGCATATTGATGACACCCAAGTCTGAAACTTCGCAGCAACTGGGCAAGGGGGTGCATATAGATGTTAAACAATAATGGGAAGAGTATTGCTCCCTGGGCCCCGCACACCAAAGGGTGGCGGGATGACAATTTCTCCCCAAGTGCCACCCTCTGTCCCCGATCATGGAGAAAAGAGACAAGCCACTGTAAGGCAGTCCCTCATATCCCCACATCGGTGAGGCGGTGAGTCAGAAGATCGTAATCGACTATATTGAATGCTGCTGACAGATCCAATAATATCAGCAGCTCCGAGCCACCTCGATCCAGATGTCTACGAAGATCGTCTGTTAGGGTGACCAGCAAAGTCTCCGCCCCATGTCCCAGATGGAACCCAGACTGGAAGGGGTCTAGGGCCAAGACAACCTTCAGGAAGCCCTGCAGCTGTTTCACCATCAGCCGCTCAATCACCTTTCCGAGAAATGGGAAGTTCAAAACCGGACAGTAATTGACCAGGTCGGTGGGGTCCAGCGATGGTTTCTTTAAAAGAGGCCTCACCACAGCTTCCTTTAATGGCCCAGGAAAACCCCCGGAGCCTAAGCATAGTTTAACAGTGGCCTCCAGCAAGGACCACAGCCCCTTGGCACTGGCCTTTACTAGCCACGATGGGCATGGGTTCAAGGGACATGTGGTGGGCCTAACTAATTGCAGAGTCCTGTCAATCTCCTCCCCAAAGAGTGGGCTGAAATGATCAAATATTGGCCCCGAAGATGGCCAAGGGGTCTCTAGCTCATTCACTGAATCAACTGTGGCTGGCAAGTCGTGGCGGAGAGACAAGATTTTAGCAGCAAAAAAGCTCTCAAAAGCCTCACAGCTAATATCCGAATTCAAAATTTGATGGCCTCCCTCTGGCAAGGAGACCAATGACCGAACCACATTAAACAATCTTGATTGGTGTGAGCTAGCTGACACGATGGAGGCTGCATAAAACTCTTTCTTCACAGCCGTCACCACCACTTCATAGGCTTTCATAAATGTCCTATAAGATGATTTTGCCTCTTCTTCCCGAGATCGTCGCCACACTCACTCAAGCTGTCTTAGCTCCCGCTTCTTCCATCAGAGCTCCTCTGTACTAGGGAGCCCATCTTGCACGGGGGCAAAGAGGGTGATGGGGGGTGATTTCGTCAATGGCTTTGGAGAGCTGGCATTGCCAGTCCTCTACCAGCTCATCTAATGAACCACTGTGGAGCATTGGATCCCGCAAAACATTCTGGAACCCAATCGGGTCCATAAGTCTCTGCAGGCAAGCATAAATCAGCTCACCACCCTTGCGAGGGGGGGTGGTATCCCCAGCCAAGCCTTCAGGACTGAGTGGTCTGACCATAGCACCAGTTCTACCATTTCCAGATCTACATTTAACCCCTTCCCAAAGATCAAATCTAGCGTGTGGCCTGCTTGATGTGTAGGGATTGATACAAATTGGGAAAGTCCCAGTGCTGACATGGAAGACACCACATCCGCAGCCTGCCCAGAGGAGGCATCATCGACATGGATGTTGAAGTCCCTCAGCACCATCAGTCTGGAGTACTCCAAGGTCCACCCTGCTACCACCTCTAGCAGGCGCAACAGCAGTGCACTAGGCAGTCGGTACACCAGACAGCGCTTGTGCACTAAGCGGTCGGTACACCAGACAGATAGCCAAACTCTCCTCGGCACCCCACACTAGGCCTACACATTCAATGCCGGAGATCTCAGGGGTGGGGAACGGCCTGAAGGAGAAAGACTCTCAGGCAAGGATTGCCACCCCTCCCCCACCTCCTATTTGAGACTGGTGGAGGACCGAATATCCGGGGGGGGGGGTCAGTTCTCCCAGGGCAACTGTTTCACCCTCTCTCACCTAGGTTTTGGTCACGCATATCAGGTCCACATCACTCACCGCAAGGAGATCTTGGAGCATTGCGATCTTACTGTTTATGGACCTGGCATTGCACAACATCAGTGTTGAAGGAAGATTCTTTTTCCTAGCTCCATCATCAGCATTCATTGTCAAAGCAAAGCAGGCCATGAAGGGGAACTGCAGTTTCTTGAATTTGAAAGGGTTCTCTGATGGTATGAGTGATATGTGTGCTATGAACACCGACTCCCTCCCCACTCCCCCTCAGCACTGCCGGTGAACAATGTGACCTCGATGATGTTCCTGTGGAGGCTTTCACTCGTAGTCTGGTGCCATTGCAGAGTTTGTGTGGGCTGAGGTTCTGGAGCAGCATCACTGGAGCCCCCTCTTTGAGGAGAAGCTTGTGGGCTGGTAATCCAGGAGGGCTGAGCGTACTGAGGAACTCCACAAGATAGTGGACTGCATCATCCATTTGCATGACTGAGTCTACAGATCTGTACTCCATTTTGAGTGAGTTGTGTTTCATTAATGATGGTAGCCTTGTTTATCTTTGGAGTCTGAATGACACGCTTGCACAGCCAGTCTATGGACTTCTCCATGATAGTGACGATATCAGGGTATATTGTGGCCATTAGGTCTGCTAGGGTTGTCACTATTGTGCCTCAGCCTGCAGGGATGGTCACCTTTCCTTTGGACTCTGGATATGCTCCATCCCCTGTTTTTAGTAGGAGTTCAGAGAATTCCCCAGCAGACACCTCGCCTCTCAAGTGGACCCTCATGTTCTTTCTTAGAGTTTCCTGATGAGGGGCCACAGATATGACACCTTGACACACATGGTAACCTCGTCAGCTTGAGTTCCCCTTGGGACTACTTGCAGAGTCTGCCAGAAGTCTCCAGCCAGCAGCACTGTAACTCCCCCCATCACTCCCTCGTTGCCCCTGACATCTTTGAGGGTTATGCTCAGTGCCTCAAAAAAACCCTTAAGTGCCATGGGTGCTCTCATCCCAAACAATGAGCTTACAGTTCCACAGCATTTAGGCCATGTTGCTTTGTTTTGAGATGCTGAACAGGGGTGTTTCTGCATGGATGAAGTTAAGAGATAGCTTGAATTTAGTGAAGGATCATATGCCATGCCTGAGTGAGCCTTGGCCTTCCATGGAAATAAGTGCTTATTTGTCTTCCATGATTGCTTTCCTCATAGAGAGACTCTGCTGCTCTGTGCACCTTGGGGTGATCTTACTGGTACTTGGCGACTGCTGTTTGGTGCCCCACAGGAGCAGGACGTGCATATTTCCGTGCTGCATCTCTAAGTTGCTTACTCTTTTTATCTTTGGTGTATCTTGCATGACATCTGCCAGAAGGCTTCTTGGCGGCAGTAAGAGGTGATGGCTCACATTGAAATGGCCCCTAGAAAGGTTGTGTGCCATCTCCCCATGAACATTTAAAAACTCTGTTGCCATACTAATTTTTATATAAAATCCCTTTTCAGGAGTCTTGTACTGTCTTTCTTCAACTGTCTGTGGTTTCCTTTGCCTGATTTTTACCTCAGAACACAGAGTTCCACAGCTGACCCATCAGCCTCCCAGCCACACAGGAAAGCTAGGTCCCACAGGGAGATTGGCAACTGGGAAGTGTATTTTTACCTCAGGACACATTCAGTGACTCCCAATACCAAGTATATACTCTTTTGAATGTTGGAGAGATGACCAATCAAGTCCACATATGCAAATGACCTCAGGGAAGAGTGGCAGTTGGGGCGGGGGGGGGGGGAGCACCCTGCCAGCCACACAGGGGAACTGTATCTTTATGGGAAAACACATTTTACCCCTTTTTACCCCCTTAGGGGGCAAATTTCTTAAAATCCCTTCGTAGTGAGCCTGTACATCACAAAAGGAATGTTCTGTCCAAATTCCACGCTTCTTGGTCCAGGGGGTTGGGCTGAGCATTGATGAGTCAGCCAGGACATTTGTCTTTATATATAGATATAGATATAGATATAGATATAGATATAGATGATAGTTTCTTGTAGTTTGTGGTGAAAATCTGAAAACCATTCAAGGAATAAATCAATCCAAATTAAGGCTCATTTGCTAAATATTTAGCAAACAAAGCTCCCCATCTTCAACAATTTAATTGAGCATAGAATTCATTACTGAAATGTTTAAAACTGCATTTTCCTCATTCAAGTTGTTTCTGTGCCAAAGCAACCTATTATTATTACTATTATACTATGTATTGCCAAGTGTTAATAACCAATTACAGAAAAAGGAAATACAATCTGATTAAATGAAGCCAATTTGTAGATTTTACTGAAACCCATCTCCATTTGGCTTGATGAACAATTTCTAAATGGAATTGGATTGAACATGACTGAGAAATCAATGAGCAATATTGATACATGGGAAAATAGACTATTTTAGATATTCAAGTTTAAGGATGCAATCCTGAAATCAGTCTGTAGTTTAGGATAGTATTTAAGTTGCATGCAAAGATCATTCTGAGATACACCAATCCCTTTGATGCCAGCCATGCACTAGTGTGGCTGCATCAGCGTAGAATAATAATAATAACAACAACAACAACAACAACAACAACAACAACAACAACAACAACATTCAATTTATATACCACCCTTCAAGACAACTTAAGGCACACTCAGAGAGGTTTACAAAGTATGTTATTATTATCCCCACAACAAGGTGAGGTGAGTGGGGCTGAGAGAGCTCCTAGAAGCTGTGACTTACCCAAGGTCACCCAGCTGGCTTCAAGTGGAGGAGTGGGGAATCAAACCCAGTTCTCCAGATTAGAGTCCCGCACTTTTAACCACTACACCAAACAAGTGGCATCAGGGGACATGTCCAGGACAAACAGGCCTTAGATAGTGTCCTAAACTTCATCTGCTACATTCTGCTCCAGCAACAACATAAAGTTATGAAAGTGAAAATAATAGCTTAAGTATAAACATTCCCATTGAACACAATGCCTGCCTCCTGCACTGACTACATATCCATGGAGTAGTGTAGGATACTGAATAAGTGTGCAGCCAGTCACTGCTCTCCTAAGCATCTTCTAAGCATTAGCCAGGTCATACACATCCTCAGATGACAGCGCTAATAGTATGGGCCTCATGTTTCTGCTCTCATGTCACGCACAATTAGCACATGGATGACTTTCATGATGGGAACTATAGAGTAAGGGCACTTTGCACAAAAAGACAAAATTTGGTACAAACACCTAATGAGACAAACATTATTTCAGCATATTGCTGACAATGCTCTGTTCAGACCCTTTACAGTTACTCCACCTAAGAAGAGAAACATCAAACTGGAGATGAAAATGCACTTCATTCAGATAAGTCAGTAATGTTCCTACTTCAAACTCCTGTAAATGTCCTCCTCTCACCATAATGTGTACCTATCCTACCCAACAACCCTTCATCCCACCCAAGTGGCACTGGTAAAGGTGCACAGTAGAGATGGGAATGAACCAAAATGCAAACCAAAGTTCAGCACGAACCAGGCTGGTTCATGGTTTGCAAACTGGCTGCTCGTCGGAGCCCATTTCTGATGAACTGCCATGAACTTTAGGCTGGTTCATTTGGTTCATTTTTTGGTTCGTCACTGCAGACAGCCTGGTGCTGATCAATCAGTTTTCTAGGCAACAGAGGATGGACTTCCTGCAGACCTTCTGCTGACCCGGAAGTGGCATTCTACTGGCTCAGAAGTGACCTTCTGCTGACCCGGAAATGACAATTTGCTGACCTGGATGTGATGTTTTCATGAACCAAACAAACGGGTTCGCGATCCAGGGCAGGTTCATGAAAGTGCGTGGTTCGTGAGATGCAATGAACCACGAACCACATGGTTCATTTTTTTCTGGTTTGTGCCTATCTCTAATGCACAGTACAGAAGCTTTCTGCCCCATTCTCTAGAGAGATGCTAGCAGAACAGCAGTGCATGTCAGGATAATGTCATACTGGTATAACTCTATATGCAAGCTGGTAGGTACAGAACTCAAACCTATTCCTGGGTGAACAATAACCAGTCCAGCTATTTCTTCTTTTGCATTGCAGGATCAAGAATCCAAGAAGAAGCCCAAGCAGAAACTACAGAAAGAATCCCAATAGGGATCCATAAAAGGAATGAGTAAATATTGACCATGTTATCCCAAACACAACAGCAGCATCCTAAAGTGTGGGAAGCACTGAAAAGGAAGGGAGATACAGGAACTGGAAAAGCACCTAATTGGTGTTCCCCTGTCAAGTCGTAGCTCACACTGTGCAGAGTACTGGAACCTATGTTTTCTCTGCTAGTACTCGTATTACACATTACTTGGCTTTGTATCTCTTTCCAAGTAGAGCTAGAGTAGGGCTAGAGACCACAACGGTCACCATTCACAATGCAGTTCCAACCACCTTCTGAGGCTACAATGCAGCCAACAGTTACACTCACCAGTGTGCATCTAGCTGTTGCATTGTGTGATTGCCCGCTCTCTTGTTCTGTCCTGGCCCTTGGACTACTGCAAGCTCCTTACGAGTTGTTAGATCAGCATAGTGGTACCTGTAATGGGTGTGTATGCTCTATATGTGATACCATGGTCTATCAATGCAGCTTTCAAAGAAACAGGAGCCTTACTAGATCAAGAAAGTTGGCAGTCCCACTCACTGGATATTGTTAGTGTGGCATTCTTGATGATCAACAACATGTAGATTGTGTCTATTCCTTGATGTGGTTCAATAAATAGGGATCTCTCTTTCTCTCTTTCATTCTTGCTTTTTTAAAATCCTACCCTTCTTCTGAGGAGCTCACTGCTGTGCCTATGGTTCTCCCCTACTCTATTCTAGTGAGATAGATAAGACTGAGGGAGTGACTGCTCCAAAGACACCACATGGATTTCATAGCAGGATGGAGATTTCCTTGGTCCTAGTCTGACATGCTAAACACTTCACTACAGTAGCACTGTGGCATGGATCTACCCCCTTCCTCACCCAGCTTGCTTCTAACCCTGGCAGTCTTCAGCATGGGATCCGGTTCCTGCACTGTCTGTATAGTTATGCTCTAGGAAGTGAGAGGGGCAATTTTTTTCAGGTTCACCATCCTCCTGATCACTGTTGGCGTGTGATGAACTAAAGCAGGGGAAGAGAGATTGAGAAAAGGCATTTATGGGATAAATAATACCAGATAATATTAATGAGTTCCATGAACGCAATAGAAGTATGGCCACATAGACTCAGCAAATGAAAAGCATCTGGGTGCAACTAATTATCATGAACACCCTGTCCCTAGTGATTGTATCTGACTGTCAAATATGTCAGCTGTACAAGTAACTCTTCCTGGGCCTGTGTCATAGCTAGCTTATTGTTGAGCTTGAAATACTAACATTAAGTATGTTAAGAGTATGCTATTCAACACAGACTTTCTTTCCTGGTGCAGACATCTGGTTTTGGTACCAGAGTCAATAGGTGATTCTGAATATCCCAATATGTGCCTTTTTGCTATGTGTCCAGTTAGGTGTGTAGTTAGTGGAACAGTCTGTAGTTTATGAGGTGTGGGTTCTAGGCCTGCCTTTTATTTTATTGCTGGTAAACTTTTGCTGCACATAAGATCAGTGTTGTTTTATTTCAAACTTCACACTTGGACACTGGGATCTGAGACCTGTTATTACTGGTTCTCACAGGAATGCTTTCCCCCAGCAATTGGGAAGACTACAGAAAAATGTTTTGTTGTAACAACAACAACAACAACAACAACAACAACAACATTTGATTTATTTACCACCCTTCAGGACAACTTAACACCCACTCAGAGAGGTTCATAAAGTATGTTATTATTATCCTCACAACAATCACCCTGTGAGGTGGGTGAATCTGAGAGAGCTCCAAGAAGCTGTGACTGATCCAAGGTCAACCAGCTGGCTTCAAGCGGAGGAGTGAGAAATCAAATTCGGTTCTCCAGGTTAAGAGTCCTGCCGCTCCTTACCACTATGCCAAACTGGCTCTCATTTGTAGATTCTCTTGTTTTCCTAGTGCATATGTCCCACTTGCCTTGCAAAAAAACTGTTCCTCAGGGCATTCACAACCAACCTTGACACCTGAGCCCTTACTGAGAGAGCCTGTGGCATTTCGGGGGGGCTTTTTTCTACCATGTGAGGTTCAGAGGTATCTGGGTGGCCATGCTTTCTCCCCTCTTTGTCTACCAATCAAAAGGGAATTTAGAGATGCAGTGAATTTTACCACAAACACATTTGTTATTCATATTTCTCATATTCAAAGGTATTAATCAGGGCTTTTTTTCTGGGAAAAGAGGCGGTGGAACTCAAGGCCGCACAATGATGTCACTTAGGGTCAGCTGGAACAAGGAGGGAGTTTTTTAAAGTTTAAATTGCCCCCGGCGAAAATGGTCACATGGCCTATGGCCCTGCCCCCTGATCTCCCAACAGAGGGGAGTGCCGCTGGCACAGAGGGCAATCTAAAGACTCCCCTCTGTTGGGAGGTCAGGGGGCAGGGCCATAGGCCATGTGACCATTTTCTTTTTTTTTTTTATAATATTTTTATTTTTTATTAACTACATTAACTAACAATACAAAGGGAAGAAAGGGAACAAGGGGAGGAAGGGGAAAAAAGCACAACAACTACAACATGTAACAACTATGCTACACAAAATGTTTTCCCTTCATACTGCCATTATTCAAAAGTTAAAGCTTTATGTTATATTGATGGAGTGGTTGACCTTACTAAATGCAAATTACAATTTAAATTCAAATTAAATTTTCCTTCCCCTCCTGGGTCCCGGACGCAATTCTCTCTGAGCAACTGCAGCCGCAGTGCTCGTTTCCTCCCCCCCCCCTCAGACTTCTCCTTTTCGTCTTGCTTGGTGCACTGAAATTCCGGATTTTTATCCTCAAAATCCCTGAGTTGATCTTCTGATAATATCTTGAAAGCTTGATCTTTGTGACTGAACCAGATTCCTTCCGGAAATAACCATTTGTACTTTATTCCACGTTCTCTCAGAAGAGCTGCGAACTTTTTATACTTAAAACGTCTTTTCCGAACTAGAAATGGGACGTCTTTCAATATCTTAACTTTATTACCCAAAAAGTCCAAATCTGCATTGTATGAATTATATAGGATAGTGTCCCAGATCCTCTTAGATGAAAAATCAATGATGATCTCACAAGGCAGCTGACGCTTCATTGCATATTTTGAAGTAGCCCGACGGACTTCCAAAATGGCGCTTTTTACTTCTTCTTTAGTTGCCCTCGCGGGTGTCGCCAGTAGTTCCGAGACCAGACCCCGTAAATCCTCATTTTCCTCCTCTTTCACATTCTGGAGGCACAAAATTGTCTGTGTTCGTTCCACTTGTAGCCCGATCAGCTGGTTCTCCACCAGCTTAAGCTCTTTATTCGTAGCCTTCATGAGTGACGCACTTTCCCGAGCAGACTTCTCTGCCCCCCCCCCCCGCTGCTTCCTTAATGGTTTTCACTTCGCTCTCAATTAAGCTCACCCTTTGATCTGTTTCGTTCAGCTTGTCAACAAAGGGTTTTATGGCTTCACCAACCGCCCTCCGCACTACTTCCTCCAACGACTCTCCCTTCAGGGCAGCCGAAACTGACTTGCCCAGAGCGGGACGTTGTTTTTTCGTTGCCATTTTAGGGGGGGGGGGGAACCGCCAACCAGATTCTGAAACTCAGCGAAGGGGAAGAACGAGCCTTCTTAGCTTCAGATCCCACCACTCCTTCGCGTGCGCTTGTAGTAACAGAAGGGATTCGCTTACTTGCAGGCTTTCGCCTAATTCTGCTCTTTGCCGTTTTCCATGGCCCGGCAGCACTCGAGGCGCCGCGCACGTCTGCCGGCCTCCGTAGGGACAAACGGGCAATTAACCCCCCGCATTGATTCCGGGGGGCTCTTCCCGCAGCGTCCCGGACCCAGCCTCCCTCACTGGGAGTTTTGGGGGCTAATCTTCGCAGATCAGCCGCCCGGACAGGGTGCTCGGGCGCTTCCTCTCGGACCTGCGAAGAGGAGCATCCGACATGGCTGAGAAAACGAAACCGAATCCGGCCATGTGACCATTTTCAAGAGGTGCCGGAACTCCATTCCACCACGTTCCTGCTGAAAAAAAACCCTGATATTAATTCAATACAAGACAATCACCCAAAATATTCAGTTCATACCAAACAGCCACAAATATTTGCATCAGGTTTTCACAAGACTTGCTTTTCTTCTCTGTTAAAGATCTTTACTTCTTCTATCTGATCCTTCTCAGATAAAAACTGCAGTGGAAATACAGCATTTGAGCACAATATAATTATTATTAGAAAAAAATTAAACCTCCAAAATATTCATCTATGCCCTGTTAGTTTCATTTAGCACAATACAAAAGGTGCAGAACAGGGAATATTTACATCAATCTGAGAATTATTAGGAACTCTATACTTCTGGTTTGGCTGCAGTATAAAACTTTCTTCCATCCCAAACATCAATGTGACTATAACAAAGTAGGTGTCATTATTTTATCATTTTAGCAGGAAAGTGACCTTGAAGGTTATTTCTTTTTCTACATTTGACAATAGCTGTGGCCAATCAAGAGAAGAAATTAGCCACTTTTATTCTAGCAGCTATAGTAACATGTAATGGTCCAATTTATTCCAATTACCAGAATGCTATAAACACAAGTGGATAATACTGAGATAGCTATGAACCATGTTGAAAATCCAAGTATTTTTAATAGCGCAGAGAAGAGTCTATTACCTGATGTGCCATATACACACAATAGGAAAAAGTTAAACCAGTAAGTTAAACAGCAAGGAAATGCTATTTGTATTGGTAATGGTGTAGCAAAGGAAGATGTCAGGATATAAAGGTACAATGCAATTTGATTAGAGAAGGAATTAGAGTCTGTAGCAAGATAAGAATCCTAAGTTTCTGTTCAGAATAAGTTCATTGTTTTGAATCTGTGAATAAACTCCATTTCAGCCATCTCATGTTGTAATCTCTCCTTGAAGTTTCTCTGAGAACAGCCACTTTTAGGTCACCAGTGTAATGTCCTGGAAGATTAAAATGTTCTCCCACTAGTTTTTGAATGTTGTGAGTTTTAATTAGAGGTGGGCATGAACCACAAAAAAAACAAACCATGAGGTTCATGGTTCATGGATTTTCACGAACCAGGAACCACGAACTGGCATGGAACTGGGCCCAGTTACGAACCAGTTCATGGTTCATGGTTCATGGGGTTTAAATGCCCTTTTCTGGCCTCTTAGCAGTGGCAGGGAAAGTGGCATTTGACAGTTTAAAGTGCCCTTTCCTGCCTTGCAAGCAGCAGGGCCCTTTAAACTATCACCTGGCAGGCAGCAGTGGGGGGGGATCCCCTCACCCCCAGCCCTACACTTACCTTGGCCTGCAGGCCCACAGTATCCTCCTCCTCCTCCCACGAAGGGCAGGAAGGCTGTGTTCTTCCTTGTCTGCCACTGTGTGGGCCCACAGGGCAGAGGAGGAGGAAGCCAAAAATGGCCTCCCTGCCCCTCAAATGGCTGCTGCAGTGGCCATTTCAGGGGCAGCAAGGCCATTTTCAGCCCCTTCCGCTGCCCTGCGGGTCCACAGAGCAGTGGAACAGGCTGAACATGGCCTTCCTGCCCCTCATGGGAAGAGGAGGAGGATGCTGTGGGCCCACAGGCCAAGGTAAGTGTGGGGCTGGGGGCAGGTGGGGGGGGCTGGGGGGTTGGGGCTGGGCTTTGTGGGCCATTTGAAGGGCCCTGCTCCTTGCAAGTGGCAGGGCTCTTTAAACTATCAGCTGGCAGGTGGCAGGGGTGATCTCCCCTGCCGCTTGCCAGCTGATAGTTTAAAGGGCCCTGCTGCTTGCAAGCAGCAGGAAAAGTTTAAATGGCCATTTCCTCGGGGAAATGGCCATTTAAATACAATCCAAACAAACCAGTACACCAGTTTGTGGAAATTCGTGGTAACCAGCTTCTATGAACCACTGGTTTGTGACCCATGAACCAGCCTGGTTCATGGGTTTTTCAGGGTCATATTCAGGTTCATGCCCATCTCTAGTTCTAAAGTGAGATTTATGTCCATTTATTCTTTTGCAGAAGGGATGGCCTATTTGTCCAATGTAGAGGGTAGGAAGGCATTGCTGACACTTGATAGCATATGTAAGATTGGAAGATGAACTTCCCATCTAATCAAGCTGCATTGTACTTGTACATCCTGATGCCCTCCCTTGTAACACCCCACCCACCTTTGGGTGGGATAGAAAGGCTCAGGGATCGCCATTCCTACTCGTGTCTCAAAAGCTTGCATTCTGAAAATTTTGTTGTTCTCTAAGTCGCCACTGGACTCAAATCCTACTGTTTTACTGCAGACTAACATGTCAACGCACCTTATAGTCACAGATGTTCCCAATGAATCCAAGATTATATTATTACTAATATCTATTCAATTTAATTAATGAAATAAAACTTTTTGGTACTTTGGCAAGGATTTCAGGTGAAGCCTTCTAATTCAAGGGCATAGCCTAGCACAGGTTTAATGGTAAATCCTGAAACATATAGACACATCATGAATCTGCCTTATGCTGAGCGAGACCAACAGTCTATCAAGGTTAGTATTGCCAGCTCGGGGACTGGAAATTCCTGGAGATTTGGGGGGCTGAAGAGGGCAGGGTTTCGGAGAAATGGGACCTAAATTGGGTACATGCCACAGAGTTCACCCTTCAAAACAGCCATTTTCTCCAGAAGAACTGATCTCTGTAGTCTGGAGATCAGTTGTATTTTGGGATATCCAACCCCACCTGGAGGTTGGCAACCCTACTGTCTGTGCTGTCAGCTCCAATGTGTCAGGTAGAGGTCCTTCATAGTACCCTGACCCTTTTAAAAGGAGATGCTGGGGATTGAACTTGGGGACTTCTGCATGCCAAGTAAATGTTCTACCATTGAGCCACAGCCCGTCCCCAAATGGGAGCAGAGTTCAGCACTTTGGGGTATTTTGATGGATTTCAGTGCTTTTGTGAAAGTCTGGATGCAGAGCCGATATGCTGACACATTCAAAGGTAGACAGCAGTAGAAAAGCTGTTTTTAGCGGGTGTACTATTAAAAAATGAATGGCATAAAGTGAAAAGAAACTTAACAAATTGTATTGATTTTGATAACCTGCTTGTAATGATTTCAAGAAATGGGTGCATGTGTCTTTAAATGTTTGGTGAGATAGGTGAAGAGGGGGGGTGAAAGAGAGAGATGAGTGAGTGATATGATTGGTTGATGACAGAGAGTGGGTGGAGTGAAGGCAGTTTTCAGTTATTGAGGGAGAGAAAAAGATCCAGTTAGGGCAAGAGAGGCGAGCTGTGTGCAGCCCGAGTGTGTTCATGTATTTGTGAGGGAAAGGCAACCTGAGTGGAAGCCTGAACTGAGTGTGTCTGTGAGACTATATATTCATTCTATTTGAAGCAGGCAAACTGTGTGTGCGCCTGAGAGAGAAAGAATTGAGAGTGAAAAGAAAACAGGCTAGCTGTGTGCTGCCTGAGGAGTTCTCTCTTATAAATCCTACTAGTTCTTCTGAGTCTTTCCTTTATAACAGTTCTATATTTCTCATAGGATTTAACTGAACACTCTGTCTCCTTGGCTATCTGTCCCTTCAGAATGCCTTTCTCTCAGAATGTTCCTTCCTCCCAGGCTATTATATCCCCCTTAAAATATTTTCTTCTCCTCAGGATGTTTGAGATCCCACCGCTATGCCTCTACTTGTTATGATCTTCACTTTCTTTAGGGTGGATTTTGCTTTAAATCTCCCCCTTACACCCTCTGGGTAGTTTGCTGCCACCAGGAATATATTATTCCAAAATGTTTTATTTAAATTTTCCCTTTTGTAACGTGTTTGAGCGTCAGACTCCTTCGTGGTTCTATGTGGCCCTGAGGATAGGAATGGGAGATAACTCTGAGATATAACAAAACAAAGTTTTATTTTTTTAAGAAGCGTATTGGTTACATAAAAGTCGTTCTTAGTTCTTCTAGTTGCTTCATCCAAACTCATTCACACAGATCTCTTGCAAGGCTTCACACACAGTTACCCTTTTTCTCTAGGCTCTGTATTTCTCTCACAGAGAACTCCTCAGACAGCACACAGCTAGCCTGTTTTCTTTTCACTCTCAATTCTTTCTCTCTCAGGCGCACACACAGTTTGCCTGCTTCAAATAGAATGAATATATAGTCTCACAGACACACTCAGTTCAGGCTTCCACTCAGGTTGCCTTTCCCTCACAAATGCATGAACACACTCAGGCTGCACACAGCTCACCTCTCTTGCCCTAACTGAACCTTTTTCTCTCCCTCAATAACTGAAAACTGCCTTCACTCCGCCCACTCTCTGTCATCAACCAATCATATCACTCACTCATCTCTCTCTTTCACCCCCCACTCTTCACCTATCTCACCAAACATTTAAAGGCACATGCACCCATTTCTTGAAATCATTACACTGCTTCTAGCCTGAGAGGTGTTTTATGGATACCATTTCAAGCTGCTGATTACTGCTTCATATGATTGTTATGGCCCTGGTGGGCTCTTGGTTTGTTTGATGGCTAGTTTTATGACTTGTTTTAATACAATTGTTACGTATAGCCCTTCTGAGGAGATCTTCATAAATGAGGGCCCAGCATAAAAGAGACTGGTTGTCCTAGTTGATCCTACTAAGCCCCACAGCAAGAAAGGGAATTGTTTAGTCATGAAAATTTGTTCAAAATAAATGAAAGCTGGGATAATAGTAGGCCTATGTGTATGATTTAATTACAAGGTATGAGCACATAGATATAATGGAGCACAACTGAGATTATTAAAAGAAATTCTTGGCCTGAAATCTATTGCTCCCCTTTCCTGTATCTCTGACTGCCCAGCTCTCCATCTTCTAAAAATACCGCTTGTGCTTCAGAATCTTATCTTGAATTTCTGATGTCCATGGCAACTGCTTCATTCTTGGCTCTCAAAAGAACAAAAGTCATAATAGGAAACCTGCACTCTGGTTAGCAGCAAATAATGAAAACATGTTAGATGCCAGCTTTCCCGTCATGTGTCACAAGGCAAAAGTCTATCAAAGCCAAAAGTAATGTCAGGGGTCAGCAGAAATCCATCACACAGTGGTAACAGTTTGCATTTCTCCTGCTGGCAGCATGACAACAACCCATTTTGGGAATCTCTTGGCCAAGTACATAAGCATATACATACAAAATACAAACAAAATGCAAGAAGAATGGCAAATAAAGCATGGAAACCAGATTTTGCTTCTCTTGCCCAGCAATGAAAAGCAAGGCAGAAGCCTAAATGCTAGTAAGGTGATAGTTTTCTGGCAATTTGGCAACTGTGTCTGTTGGAGGAGTGATTTTGCCTACAGAAAGAATTATTCTAGCTGTCCTCAAGTCTCTCCAAAGCATAACGGAAGGAGTGTTCGAGTTAATTTTGTTACATGCAATATGTCCTTCATACACACCTTTGCATATTAATAGCTACTATTCATTCCATAATTCGTGCTTAGCCCTAAGGTTGTCAATCATAAACCTGACAATCCTGGGAGGTTTGGGGCATGGGGAGGGGGACTGTTGCTCAAGACAGCAAAACAGCAATGCCATTTCTGTATGAAGGCCTGGAAGTGATATCATAGTGTTGAACAATAATCTAAGATATCTCCCAATTCTGCATCAAGCAGCAGCGGCAGGTGGAAGCACAGAGGTTGGAGGCTGTACACCCAAAGGGCAACCTGGCCACCCTATTAGTACCACAGAGAGCTACAATCAGATATCCAGATGAGTTAGCCATGTTAGTCTATAGCTGCAAAATAGAAAAAAGTCCAGTAGCACCTTTAAGACTAACCAAGTTTATTGTAGCATAAGCTTTCGAGAACCACAGCTCTCTTCGTCAGATGCATCTGACGAAGAAAGCTGTGGTTCTCAAAAGTTTATGCTACAATAAATTTGGTTAGTCTTAAAGGTGCTACTAGACACTTTACAATCAGATCTTTTTACCTTTTATGCCATCAGCACAGTGATTGAATTTACTGCTGATGATTCTAATGAATTTTGAAAAACTTACCTCATTGTTAAAAAGAAACCCCAACATAGCTGACATCATTATCCTTTCATCGACTTTTTATCCTCACAACAATCCTGTATGGTTAGGCGATGAGTATGTGACTGGTCCAAGGTCACCCAGTAAGCTTTTGTGACAGAGCAGGGATCCAGACCTGGGCCTCCTGAATTCTAGTCCAGCACTCTAATCACTATACTACACTAGTTGTAAGATTGAAGGAACTTTTAAATGGGGCAGCCACATGCAGTGCCCTAGTCCTTAGGAGCTTTTCAGCAGATAGCATTGTGCTTAAAGTGCCCTTCAGTGAAGAGGCTAGAAAAAAGCAGTAGGTGTGGAATTACACTGAGAAGTAGGCAGGTAAACATCCCAAACCTTGTGTATAAATAAAACAGAAATCACAATTGTGCTAGAAATATGCCTGGCTCAAGATTGCACAAATACTACTTGCTGCTGTGTTTCTATCTATTTTCTGTTGTGCATTAGAGCTTTGAAACTAATCCATTTACTTGCATCAGTCTCAGCACTGAACTCAAAATGGAGTTTTTGTTCCTATCTATTAATTACAGCAAGCTTTGCTTTGGAAGATAATCTTCTTTTTCCATGCTCTAAAACTATTCCAAATGCTGTTTGCTATAAGAATTAGGAATCAGAATGCAAAAATCCCAATGCGCTTGACACACGCGCATGCACACACATGCTCACACACACACAAAGTTGCTAGTGTGAAATGAAAACAGGTTTGATCCAACCAAAAGTAAGAATGTTTAGGTCCTATTGACTGAATGAAAGAAGAAAGCACAAGCATAATAAAACTAGTTTTATGCACATTTACTCAGAAGTTCCACAGAGTTCAATAATATAAGTCCCACCAAATAAATGCACATAGAAGTGCACTACTCTTAGTGAAAGTTATGGGAAAGTGCATAAGATAAACAGCACTATACTGCTCAAAAGGGTTGTTAGTATTTGTTTATCTGAAATTAATATGTTGATGGTACAGACAGGAGTTAAGTGACAGTCTACGTGGTTTACAGATCACAGTAAGCACAATAAGCAGCTACAGCATGCAGACACTCTCACTGAAGTGCTGTCATTCCACATCTCTTAATGAAACCACTCAGATAGATCCAGAGAACCCTATGGGCATAATGACTGTCAATAAGTACTACCAATGGGTCATGAATTATGAATTGTTCTAATATTGCCTAAGTGCATTTTTCTTAACATTAATGATAATGCATTTTCAAAATCCTGCTATCTCTACATAATGCTACCCAACAGGATGTTGCTGAATATTTATATACCCGAATAACAACAAACTGATGAGGCAGCTTCAAGATTGATAACGCATGCAAAACTATTATCAAATCACATTTATACTTGGGGAGAGAAAAAAACTATCATACCAAACAAAGCTTGAAACCAGAGGAACTCAAAAATAGAAATTATGCCCTAGACATCTAGTTTCCCAAAAGTTCTAGGTGAACAGAATCATGAACTTTAATATTAAACTACATTTAGTTGAATGTATGGCACTTTTTAGCATTAGAAATTTTCTTCTTAGTAAAAAGTCCAGTAGCACCTTTAAGACTAACCAACTTTACTGTAGCATATGCTTTCGAGAACCACAGTTCTCTTTGACAGATGCATACACGCGCACGCACACACATACACACACACACACATCAGCTCTAGTGTATGATAACATGCCATTATTTTAAAAATGAATTTGATTGTTTAATACCAGAAAAAAGCTAGGCATATTAGGACAATCCAGCCATTATTTCCAATAGTTTTAATGAGAAAAACAATTCCATGTGGTGCTTCTCATCCCTATTGGGGTAAAATTCTCCATAATTGCACACCTTGCCCAAGGAAGTTTCACCCCTAACAAGCAAGAAACATCAAGCAACTATAGATACAGGCAGGTGGGAATTGACATGTGAGTAGGTTTCTGTCCTTTCCTGTGACCAAGTGGACAGGGATGAGTCTGGTTTTCACAAAAAGCAGACATGGGGACTTTTTCTGTTTTCAGCAGTTTCCCCCCATCCTTGCTGACTTCCCCTATTGGTGGCTTGTGAGAAGGAAACATACATTAAGCATCTGCATAAGATCTGACGCTGACCTGTTTTGGGGGGGGGGGTTGGTTGGTTTAAGAATACACTATAACCCTTCCCTTTCTTTGCATGTGAACAGGAAAACTGCCTTGTTCTCCCTTACAGTGTTAATAACAAATGGGGTAGTAATTCATGGTGATTTCTATCAGGGAAAGCTGAGAAAGAAATTAATACCCGTATAATGTTCAAGGTTTATTTTCACTTGTCTTTGACAGAATGGCTAAACCTGCTCACATTACTATGGTTATAATGAAGCTCTATTTCCTGTATAAAACTGATGGTAAAAGACACTATGGATTTCAGACCGGAAGACCTTCCCCTTGGCCTTCTTTTTCACAAGTGGATGTTTTGACGGGAAGCATCTCTGACATCTCCCATCTTCTTCAATAGCTTATATCATACTCTGGTGCTTGAAATACATTTTCTCCTTTAAAAGCAGTGCTTAGTGATTTTTAAATGCAATTACTTCCAGGACTGAGATCCCAAATCAGCATTTCTCCCTCACTTACAGAGCTGAGCTGATCCTTCCTTCCTCATTACTGATCTTTCACATCTCATCTCTCATTGGAAGTCTCTGCATAGTGACTTGGGAGGGAGAAGCAAAGACTTAGACTCTGTCTTATAATGTAAGTATATTAAATAAAATTAGATTAACCTGTGCAAATGAAGTGTTTTCTTCTGCCTACCAGGACAGATAATTGCCTATAGCTGAAGTAGGGAGAAACTGGGCATTTGCCCCTGCTCCACTAGTGCCAACAACATTTCATCTCATGCATGGAAAGCATTTCCCTCCATTTCTTATGGATCATGAGAACAGACTAGTGCTGCCTATGCATTATGGGCATGGAGAAATTATTATTATTTACAAAATGTCAATCCCTCCTTTCAGTCCAAACAGGTCCACCAAAGTACTTAACAATTAAAAGCAGAACATAATAAAACATAATAAGTTAAAACCAAAAATAAAACATGCCAGCAATTAAAACATAGGGCAAAAAGGAGAGGTCAGTCACTAAAGGAACACCAAAAAAAAAAAGTCTTCACCCAGTAATGGAAGACAGTGATGCAGAGGAACAGATAGATATTTTGGTGGAGGGAGTTCCACAAAGGTCCTCCCTTGGGTTGCTGTTTATGTAAACTCAAAAGTCCAGTGCACCTGAAGCAGTCTCAGTAGATGATCAGAGTTGTTGGGTAGGTTTCTATGGATGTATGTGGTCTTTAAGGTATGATGGCCCCAAACTGTATAGAGTCTAAAGATCAGTAGTACCAGTAACTTGAAAGTGGAAAGTGGAAATGCTGAGCACAGAAATACTAATGCATGAATCTTTCCAGTTTGATCACATTCTTGTCATATAAACTTATCTACAGATGCTGAGTGACCTTCCCTTTCTCTGCCTCACTGCCTTCAACCGGCCAATGAGATGCCAGGATAACAGCCAGATTGCTAGTCTTACCCAAACCTCAGAGGCTTTCTGAATGGGACAGAATATGTGTTGGGCACAAACAGAAAAAACCCCAAACATGGTGTTCGTTGTTCATTGCTATCCACAAACAATGAACAACAAACATTGAGGAACATGACCTGTTCACGAACATGTTTGCTGATCGTTGTTCGTGGGGGCCAGTAGGCTCTCCTGCAGCCATCAAAATCCCTACCACACCACTCCCAGAAACCCTACCTGAGCAGGCAGCAGGAAATGTACCAATAATAAATAATAGCTTGGCCCCAGAGCCTGGCAGCAGCCCTGGAAATTGAAGGGGTAGATCCCTATCCCACCACACACAAAGAAAATTCAAGCTCCAATGCACTCTCCCTGTCTCTCTCTCAGAATGCCAACAAAAACTCTCTCTCCCTCACTGTCTGCAAAACCAGAGCTTGGAGCCCCCCTCCTCCCTGCTCTTTGCTTCCTTGTAACAAATTTGGAGCTCCACACTTGAAAGGAAGACCTGCCTATCAAGCTAAGTTGGGCTTAGATTGGGGTTTCCAGGGCAACAGCTGGAGTTTAGACAGAGTTCAGGCAGTCCCTGCCTCCGGTTGCCAAGGGAATTGATTGCAGGTGCCAGATTGTCTGGCTTGACGAACAGCAATAAACGAGGCTTGCAACGACCACCTGTTCATTTAGAATGGGTCCTCATGAACAGCTGATTGGGCTGTTCGTGGCTTTTTTAGTTCTTATTGCTGTTCGTGCCCATCTCTAGTGACCAGCTATTTTCAGTGTTGGATTATCTTGTGGGTACCACAAGGTGCAGTCTTATCCCCCCATATTATTCAGCCTTTATGTAAAGCCTTTAGGAGAAATCATTTATAGTTATAGAATTGGTTGTCATCAATATGCAGAGGATACCCAGCTCTATATTTCACTATCCAGGTCCCCTTGTGATGCTGTAAAGGTTCTGAGTCACTCATTGACAGCGATGATCAATGGCTGAAAGCAAACAAATTGAAACTGAACCAAGACAAGATGGAAATGATGCTTGTTGGAAAGGCAGCAATCCTGAAAGACATCATACTCCCCACTTTCAAAGAGGTTCAACTGACCGTTGCAGACACTGTTAAGAGTTTACAAGTTATACTGAACTAGCTGCTAGAGAAGCAAGTTAATGCAGCTGCAAAAAAACAAAAACTTTTCTCAAATCAGGTTAGCCATAAGAGTTTTCAGCAATTCTTAGAATGAAGAGACATCATGTCTGGGTTTCCCCAACAGAGAGATAACACCATCATGCTGATCTCCTGTTGGGGGGAGGGGATTGAAAAAAACCCTCACTCCGGTTTCCCACCAGAATATTAATATATTTTGCCTATTCCCACCACTTGGAATGTTTTTGTATGGGGAAATGAGCAACTTGGGTTGGCGCCCAAATGTATTTAATGATTTTAATGTTGTTTTTATTGTAATTATTTATTTATATTGTAATTCGTTCTCAGCCTGTTTACAGGGAGAGTGGATAAAAATCCAATCAATACAATATATAATTAAAATAAATCATGCTGACACCAATTTTTAACTTTATTTTTTCTCCTGTTAGCCAATAGAGGGGAGACAGGCAGTAGGGATTGCCAGCAGGTGGTCTCCCACCATAGTAGCAGATCTGGCAACCTTAAGTAGACCATCCAAAGATGCTTTTGCAGTTTATTTAATAGTTTTCGTATGGAAATATGCTTCATTGTAATTAAAAAAAACTAATATAAAAGTTTGTATGAAACAGCATGAAGAGCTGTACATTGTTTCTTATAAAATTGGGGCTGTCTCAGCCTATCTCAGCTTGTTGTTGTTGATTCCATAATCTGAGTTTTTGTAGAAGAATCATGGTGCCTTCCACATGCCTATCCATTACCTAGACATCCTCATCCTGCATATGCATTCAAAGTATCTTGGAAAGAATAAGCCTTAATGAAGTGGTTCTATAACTTAAGGGGAACTGTTTCTTAAACTTTATTGACAGACATTTCATA
Source organism: Eublepharis macularius (assembly GCF_028583425.1). NCBI lineage: Eukaryota > Metazoa > Chordata > Lepidosauria > Squamata > Eublepharidae > Eublepharis > Eublepharis macularius. The sequence continues at coordinate 126,537,824 of NC_072792.1, forward strand.
GATTGATTTGGCTAAGGATGTATCTAGATTAAGGCTCCTATGAAAATCAGATGATCGTGTTTTTCACTTTTTGTTCTGAGAGTAGGCAGTAAAATATGATTTGGATTTTTAAAGCAATTTAAAGTTTCAGTATTTGAAAAGTTCATGGAATACAAAGCAATTGGCTTTTTGATTATGCCTTGTATTTACTTTCAAATGCTGCTATTTTTCATAAAAGCAAAAATGTTTTGACCAATGGAGTTTCCATGTATTTGGTAATCCTGCAAAAGTTCCAACCTCCTACCAACCATTGTCAGCATTTTCTGTTTTATGACCTGAATAGCCCAGGTGAGCCTGATCTTGTCAGATATCAGAAGCTAAACAGGGCCGGCCTTGGTTAGTAATTGGATGGGAGACCTCCAAGGAAGACCAAGGCAATGGCAAACCACCTGTTAGTCTCTTGCCATAAAAACCAGGGGTCACCATAAGTCAGCTGTGACTTGAGGGCACCACACACGTACACACACATACAACAGGTTACTGATCCAGAATTCTCAGTGAAATGTTAAACAGTTTCTATCCTTTTTAGACCATGGCTTATAGGCTGTATTTAGGGTTGACTCAACTTATACTCACTCATCCGTCCCCTGCCTCACACACATTTTGGGGGGGAGGGGTAGGAATCAGGGTATAAATATCAAAATAAAGAAGTAAATGAAATAAACACACATGTTATAATTTCCTGGACCACACAACATAGGTTCCTGGGACATTTTATTTTTCATTTTCTTAACCTGCAATATATAATATATATAAGTAAATATACTTATTCAATTAAGTGGATTCATAACTACATGGCAGAATGCATGTTAATGAGTATTACAATTACATTCCTCCTCCCAAACAGAAAGAAGTTTTGTAGCATCCCAAAGATTAACAGATTGTAGTAAAGAATTGCTACATTAGTGTTTAGCAATATGTGTGATCATGTTAAGATGGGCCCAGACTGACAGTTACAGATGTTGTGAATGACCTTTGTGCTTATTTTGTACTTTTAAATTCTGCAAAGAAATATCACAGAATGTCCTTACATTTCATGGCCTTTTAACTGTGCCATTCACATTTTGTCCATTTGTGCAGTTATATTTGCTGAATGAGGGTACACTTCACACTTCTGATGAAAGAGACTCTAAGCATGAATACTTGTGCTACAATAAATCTGTTTATCTCTAAAAATTCCTTTTTGGTTTTTCTACAACAGGATAATATGTCTTCCACTGTGGAATTTATCCCAGCTACTAATTAATTTGTGCCAATACTTCATCAAGTTATAGCCCAGGAGTTTGTTTTTAACTCTAGTGTCTGAGTGCTGGAAGAATTGTACCTCTGAATACACACAGAGTTTCTCTAAACACTGAGGTAAAGGCAGTTGCCTTCCTCCCCACGCACATTATAATTTTAAAAAGCTGACTGAAATTTCTGGACAGAGATTTAGGCAGGATTTTCAGATAGAAAGTGAGTCCCTAGCCCTTTCCCCTCCCAGACCATCTGCCAATTTTCAGTTCTGGTCTGATAAATCATTCTAAAGAATATCAGTGGCAATTCAGGATTTAAGTGATTGTTTCAATGTTTTCTCAACCAATTAAAGCATTTATACAAGATTTTAAAAAGCTGTTTTCTTCTCCCAAACCCTCTCCACTCCTGTTACAGTACCTGACTGACTTCCTCCATGTAATTTGGACTGGATTTGGAAACAGCCAACAACAAATGCATCTAATTTGTATTTAACACTGAAGATTCCTAGAGAAAAGTTTCTTTGATTCAGTAAATTCATAAACAAGTATTTATTTTATGCAAATTTCTTTGCATGCCTCTATAACTTATATGAACAACAATAAGGCAGGAGTAGCATGACGGGGATAGTTCAAGTGTAATATGAATCTTAAATGCTAAAATAAATCTCATTTGTCATTGTAATGTAGTGTAATCTACTGTATTGTACTGTGGAAACTGATGATTTACTTTAATTATTATGGGGAAATAATGTGATGGAAGTACATTAAGTACATTGCAAGTAGTAACATCTGGTCATGGGAAAATGGAATGGATTCAAAAACGAAAATGTGCCCCACAGATTATGGTTCTCAATGTAGTTGTACAGGAACTGGGGAGAAAAGTAGGCATAAATGAAGTGAAATGGATAAATGGGTATGTAAGTGCATTTATTTTTATGCAATTGCCCTTATAAAAATATGTCAGGTTTTAAGAAGAGAATAAATGAAAGTTGTTACATTGATCCTAAATACAATTACTCAGAAGACAGCTGCTAAAAAGGGATATCCTATAAAGCACAGTATTCATTGGGCAGGACAGACTTTCTACCATATTGCTCATTCAAAGTAAACAAGAATGGAAAGATTAATTTGAATTGCAAATAAGTTTTGTTTAAGCTCTCAGACTGTCTTCAGAAATTAAAATTGTAGGCAAAATGCCCCAAGTAGTGCCAGAGCAGAAGGAAAGAGAGAAACTGTTCAGGTCACATTTGATTAAACGTTTTGGTCCAATCTCTCCAGTTTACTCTTACCTCCTATACTTGCCTTCCTTTTCACAGCAATCAGAAATACACCACAGCATTTCTCATCTTATTCAGAAAATTGTAATTATGAACAGGTTCTCATCAAGGCTGAGTGATGATACAGAATGATGGAGAAAAAAAGGAAAAACTTTAGCAGTTGCATTGTATTATTACTCAGAGTATGCTCCTTTAGGTTATCAACTTATTGCAGATTGCAATATAGGCAATTTCAACAATTTGAAGTCCTGTTTTGAAAAATCTCTCTGATAACTTCCAATTTTGCCTTACAGGACAGGACATAATAAGATAGTCTTCACCCATATTATGCAGACATCTGGGGATAAAATTAGGTAATGAATCACTGGTTTATGTATCCTCATAAGAATTCATAAGTAGACCTATTTACTTTATTGTTTAATGGGACTTTCATGTGGACTTGGAGGTGCTTTTCAGTGTGGCTTATGTATATGCAAGAAGTCATAGTTTTGTATCAGAAACCATGCTTTGCATGCAGATAGGGTTGCCAAAACCCACGGGACTGGAGTTCTTCAAGAATTATGACTAATCTCCAGACTGCATAGATCAGTTCCCCTGGGAAAAAAGAGGCTCACAGAATTACCTGCAGGCTACAATGTGGCTGGGAGGCAAGGCTTGAGAAAGAACTGGCTGCATGTCCACACTTGTGGTTGTGAAGCCAGTGGGGGTGGAGGAATGTAGGAGGGTCTTAGCATCATAACAGCAGGCAGATTGTTTGATCAGCAGATCCGTGCCCTATGCTGCACCAATGCTCCAATGGCTGTAATCAATAAAGTTGTGGCCTGTTTTCATCCAAGACCTGTGTGTTGTGTATTCCTTGTCCTGGACCAGCCCCATGCATAGCCTATACAGCTGCAATGGCAGCTTCCAAGGGCAAATTTATGGTAATCCAAAGATTCTAGGTAAAATCCCTCCTGAAATATCCCCTCCACAAACTCTACCCCAAATTTCCAGGAATTCCCCAAGCTGGAATTGGTAACCTTATATGCAGAAAATCCAGTGTTATACCTATGGCATATGAAAATAAATAGTTATACCTACCTTTCCCATCATTAAACCATGCCTCAAGGCACATGTGAACTCCACCATAGAAACATATTAAAACATGGTACACAGGTGTTAAAATATTATAATTACAAAAACTAAAATGACCACGAAAGAGCAGACCTTTCAACTCCGCTAAATATCATCTATTCTTCAATTGCACACAAAGCCTTCTTAAACATGAGCTATAATAAGGTGGGGGTTCTCCTGAAATCCTCTTGGAGATAAGTACAGAGAACTGGTGCCACAAATGAGAAGAAAAATGCTTGAATTATGGCAGATCTAATAAGTTACAGTGATGGGACTCCCAAGAGAGAACCCTGGGAAAATTTATGTTGTATCACAGGCAGAGATGGGCACGAACAGAAAAAAACCCAAACATGATGTTCATTGTTCGTTGCCATCCACGAACAGGGACTCATGAACAACCACAAACAGGGCCCTGTTCATGAACATGTTCGTGATTGGCTGTTTGTGGGGGCCAGCAGGCTCTCCTCCAGCCATCATCCAAGTTTGGTCAAGATCCCTACTGCACCACTCCCAGAAACCTGACCTGAGCAGGCACCAGGAAAGGTACCAATAATAAATGATAGCTTGGCCCAGAGCCTGGCAGCAGCCCTGGAAATTGAAGGGGTAGATCCCTATCCCACCACACACAAAGAAAAGTCAAGCTCCAATGCACTCTATCAAAATGCCAACAGCAACTGTCTCTCCCTCTCCACTGTCTGCAAACTAAGCCAGTGCTGGGAGCCCCCCTCCCCCCTGGTCTTTGCTCCCTTGTAACAAATTTGGAGCTCCACGCTTGAAAGGAAGACCTGCCTATCAAGCTAAATTGGGCTTAGATTGGGGTTTCTAGGGCAACAGTAGGAGTTCAGACAGAGTTTAGACAATCCCTGCCTAAGTTACCAAGGGAATTGATTGCAGGTGCCAGACTGTCTGGCTTGACAAACAGCAACGAATGAGGCTTGCAATGACCACCTGCTCATTTAGAATGGGGCCTCACGAACAACTTGTTTGTAAACAGCAGATCGGGTTGTTCGTAGCTTTTTTTTTGTTCATGTTGCTGTTCGTGCCCATCTCTAATCACAGGTTTGTCAGGTATTGTAGGGATTTGTTGGTCAGAATTAGGACATTGAATTGGACCAGATACAGATGAAGCAAAATTGGACTACAATGTTCGTACCATTGAGCTTTAATTAAGAGATGAGCTGCTACCAAGTGTGCTGGAACAGGGCTGAAAGTAATCCCCTCCATACAGAACTCCAGGATATATAACTACATCTTGAAAGCTTTCAACACAAGGAAGCTTAAACAGCAAAGATCAGAAGGACCTTTCCAGAAGACCCTCCCAAACTGTAGGCATAAAAAGCATCAACTAAGGGAGAATCAGACTGCCATACTTCCTTAGGAAGAATTTGCTGGTAAGCTGCGAATCTCTTTTCTCTCCCTGGTGGGAGTGGGGAAGTCTGTCAACCAGGTTATACTGTAGCAATGTAGGCAATGGGTCGGAATTAATTAATTAAATAAATAAATCTAAAACTCTCTTGCTGGAAGAACATTTATCGAAGTGGTAATGGTGGAATGAATAGTGGTCCTGAAAATCATTTTTACTACAGAATTTGCCCAGAATGTCACATAAGCGGCTATGTGCTAATAAGTCTAAAAGAGCTACCCAGAATAATAATCTCCTTAATTTCTCTTGACAAAGAGACACAAGACAGTTATTTGCAGTGGTGGCATTGGAAACGAACATTGGGGGCACAGGAAGTGCAAAGCACCTTTGGGAAAGGATAGCAGCTTGGCCCACGAGATTCCTGAAAGACATATTAGATTTCTGAAAAGAAGGGTAAGCTGAAACAAAGCACATGTGCAAATGACCTATAGAAGTTTCTTCTATGAAACTGTTAACAGCAGCCTCAGTTTTTAAAATTTCAGAATAGTTATACCTATCCATTAAGACAGGAGCTTATATAAACAACCATTATATTAAAATGACCTTTTCCTCAAAAGTGAAGCATGAATCCATTAGAGTAAATCAACTCTACTCTCATATTATTTAACTATCTCTATTATCAGGTTACTATGGATAATTTGTTAATACTTTGCTTCATGAGAGCTAAAAGTACTTCTCATGCCATGTCTCAGTAACCCTTAAATAAAAATCAGCTTTGTTAATCAGCCAGTGAAGAATTCTGTATCTAGCTAGGGATGCATGAACACCTGCTGGCTCATGGCCTGTTTGCTGTGAACAGTTTGGACCTGTTCATTCTAATGCATTCAACTGTTCGGTAGAGTGCAATTGGCAGCATTTCATGCCTGTCTATTCTCTGCCCAGTGGAAATTCTGCTTTCTCCTCTTCCCCACAGACCTGTTATCACTGCACACTGTTCGACAGACAACCATAGAAATAGAGATGCAGAGGAGTTAGCCGTGTTAGTCTGTGGTAGCAAAATCAAAAAGAGTCCAGTAGCACCTTTAAGACTAACCAATTTTATTGTAGCATAAGCTTTCGAGAATCAAGTTCTCTTCGTCAGATGCCTGATACAGGCATCTGACGAAGAGAACTTGATTCTCGAAAGCTTATGCTACAATAAACTTGGTTAGTCTTAAAGGTGCTACTGGACTCTTTTTGATTTTGCAACCATAGAAATAAGCAGTGAAAAAATCAATGTCAGCCAGCAATGATAAAAACGGTATTTTTTAAACATCTTACTGTTTGGTTTAAGTGTTTATAATCAACATTATTTCAGATATTCATGTTTTTCACACAGCCTTAGGTGAAGTTTTCCCCTTACATAATTGAATTACCTCATCTGACCATCCATGACCCTCAGCAGGATCATCTCACCTACTGCACAGGTCAGATGTTTGGTTCAAGAGTAATCACGGCTATCAAACATATGTTCATAGGGTTTCCCAGCCAAGCCTGGCAACCAGTGGGAGGGTAGGAGCAGAGACGAGGGAGAGTATACGTGTTGGCAACATGGCCAAAATCATTACGTCACTTGTGGGTACAACCCACAAGTTACAATAGGTAGCTCTTGGATTTGCCAGAAACTCTATGGTAAAACTGTAGAGTTTACCATAGAACTTCTGGCAATTCCAAGAGCTCCCCATTGTCACTTTCAAGATTGTACACAGAAGTAATGTACCAGCACAGAGACTGGTGGTGTTTTTTCCTTTATTTTTCTCCTGCCACTGCTTGGTACAGGTAATGGAGAGGATCAGTGGGAGCTTGCCTGCCATCAGCAGGCACATAGTAAGCCTATATGTTCACTTGGTCAATGTATCCATGTGAAGTTCACCACTATGCAGAGCCAGTTTGGTGTAGTAGTTACAGTATCGGACTAGGAACTAGGAGAACCAGGTTCAAATCCTTACTGTGCTGTGGAAGATCACTGGGTGACCTTAGGCAATGGTTCACACACTGTCAGAGTAACCTACTCCACAGCATGGCTGTTGTGGGGATAAAATGAGGAGAGGAAAATTATGTAAGCCACCTGCAGTCCCCGTTGGGGAGAAATATGGGGTATAAATGAAGTAAAATAAAAAAAATTAAAAAGCTAAACTTCCCAATACTACAAGCAAGAATATGAATCAAAAGAATTCAATTCAACAACACCATAAAAATGAATGTTTTGAAAAAGTTAAGTTGAATGTCAGCTATAACTTTAGTAAAGAGCTCAGCATCCTTTATGAGACCTGGCCAGTTGTTCAGAGTTTCCTTTTACCAGATGATGATATAGAATTAAAACCTGTCTGCTACTAGAAGGAGACACCATCCCATTTCTCAAATTTTCCGACAAGGAAGAGCATTTTCATTGATTGGGGAAAATTTGGTTCCTAAACACAGGTCTAGTGGATCAAAGCAGAGCAAACCATTAAAAATTAAAATGTTTTGTGAAAAAATTGTATCTTAACGTGCAACATAGTAGACAATGTGAGCAAGTTGCTTACCGGACAGCATAAATTGGGTGTTTGGTTTTTTTGTGCAAGCAATTAGACATCTGCCTCTTATACAGCACGTTCCATAATTTTGGGACTATTGCCACTGAACCTTTTTCCTTCTTCTAATCAAGAGTAAATTAAAGGGAAAGCAAACAGTGTTTTTTAAATTATGTTAAATATTCCGGAGTGATCATGTAAAGATGCAAGTTCCTTCTGCTACCTGCATCTGACTTCCTGCTTCTTTTCATTGATGTTGAATGGAGCGTCTAGCAGTAGGAACAACCTTAGAAATATTAATGTGGTTTTATGATTTTTAAAGAGAAGACGGAATCCCAGTATTAGATGTTCTCCTTCATGCTAAACTGGTGGTTGTGCCCAGGGGTGGTGCCAGGGTTTCTGGTGCCTGAGGCTGCCCCTACACATGCGCACAGAGTGCGCACGCGTGCGCCCTGGACTGTGTGATGATGTCACTGTGTGTGACGTCATCACGCAGCAAGCTGGCCCCATTGGCCGGTGGGTGGCTGGGACAGCATGGGGAGGCTGCCTGCACTCCCAGTCGGGCATGGCGGGTGGCTGGGGAGGTGCACGTGCGTCCTCCCAGCCCTCCTGCTCCGTTGTTCCGCATGCCGCCCCAGATGCCTGCCGCGTCTGGCCCACAGCTGCTGCACCCGGCCAGAGGCGTGTGTTGGCGGCAACGGCAGTGTGGGGCTGGCAGGCTGCAGCAGCTGTGGTCCAGGCATGGCAGGCAGCCGGGCAGCACGCAAGTGGCTTCCCATCCCTCCTGCTCAGCCACCAGCTCCACAGCACTCGCCCCCACCCCCGACACCCCCTCCGGCGCTCCCTTCAGTGCCTCAGCGCTCGAGGCGGGGGCCGGACTTGCCTAAATGGGTGTGCCGGCTCTGGTTGTGCCAATCCACAAATGTAATGGAGTGGACTGTAACTCTGGCATTAACTCTCCAGTCTTCCAAAAGCCTTCAGAAAACCATTTTGTGGGTATAAAAGGATTCTTTGAAATGGTGTACAGAGATTTTCAGTCAATACTGATATAAGTCTAATACAGCCTGGGCACTAATCTAAGTAATCCCCAGCATACCATTTTAGAAATATGTTTACATGAGGTAAATGGTAATTTAAAAGAAGGCATCTCTGTAATCCATTTATTTTCTGCTGTGCTTCAGACTCTTTAATAACTAGTTCTGCTTTTGCTCCTTAAAAAAAATGTTACTATTGTCAGAACAAGGGGGATTGATGGCATAGATTCAATTTCATGTTACTCATTATAAGATGTCTTTGAGAAGGAAAAGGAATATTGAATAGAAACAAATGTCTGGCTATTGGCCAGAATCCACTGGTAGCAAGAAACGCATTCTACTGCAGTTCTTTTGCTGGCATTTTAGCAAAAAACCCTGGCTTTTTTCCAGTAGCAGATTCCCAATGTTCTGTTCTATCTAGACGTTTGATCTCATGTTCCACTGAAATGCATGTGGACTGGAAACTAAGAAAAATGTGGGGGATAGGAATTTTTTCCCCAGAAAGTAAGAAGTATTAAACCTCCTCTTCCATATAAACAGCCAGCATATCTCTCATTTCTGTGCTATGCTGATGGCTCATTGAAACCAAAAAGATATTACCAGGTGATAATATGTATGTCCATGGTAAGAAAGCCTCACTTGATTTCTCCATTGAAGATACAAGAGCAGGCTGGCCCAGGCTTGGGGATTTTAAAAAATTATTTACAACCCTAATCCCTGCCCCCATTAAATCAGCTATATCCATAATAATATGATCAGGGGGTGGCAAAACATATCCAATAACACCCCATTTTTAAAAAAAAAACAAAGGCTGCAATCTAAGCACACATACAAGGGAGTATGTCCCATTGAACTCAATGGAATTTACTATTGAGTATACATGCTTAGGATTCCTGAAAATGTCTTGGCTGTGTACCTAAATATCATATTGCACCTTAATGGGGTTCACTTGGGACAGTGTTGGCTCTCCATCTGAGGAGCCACAACTGATAAGGATCTATTTAATCCCTTTGCAAGTGTTGACTCCTGAATAGACATGGGCATGAACAGCATTACAAACGGAAAAAAAACAATGAACAGGCCGCTCGGCTGCTCGCAAACAAGCCGTTCGTGAGGTGCCATTCTAGCTGAACAGGTGGTCGTCACAAGCCTCGTTCATTGCGCTCGGCCACTGTTCGGGAAGCCAGATACTCAGGTGCCTTCAATCAATTGCCTCAGCAATGGAGGGAGGGACTGCCTGAACTCTGTCTGCATTCCCTCTGTCACCCCGGACACCCCAATCAAAGCCCAACTTAGCTTGATGGGCAGGTCTTCCTTTCAAGTGTGGAGCTGCAAATTGGTTACAATTGGTAACGTGGGAGCAGACACTCAGGGGGAGGAGGGGGGAGGGGGATGTTCTCCATGTCCAGCCGGTGTGTCTGTGCAGTGACAGCCTCTGCACCACGCGCGGTGTGGACAACAGCATTGGCTCCAATGCCATAATGTCCCCATCTGGTGGACATGTGTTGGTGTCTCTGAGACCCACCAGGGTGTGTGTTTGTGTGTGCAATGCCTCCGTGCATGCCATCATGTCTTGCTGGAGAGTTTTCTTTGCAGACTGTTGCTGGGTCATTTGGTTATGCGGTGGCTGCAGGCATACTGCCTTTGCGGAAAGTAGCCTCGAGGGTGCCTGACGGCACTGATAATAATGTGAGCCCTCAGCTGAGGTGCCCACTGAGCTTGGCTCCAGGGCCTGGCAGCAGCCCTGGAACCAGAGGGGATATATCCCTTTCCCACCCACCACACACAGAAAAAATCCTAGCTCCAATTCAGTCTCCCTCTCTCTCTTCCAAAAGGCTATCAACAGCTCTCTCCCACTCTACTGCTTGCTGAAAGTGAAAACCAGAACTGGGAGCACAGTGCCCTTTGATAAGCAGAGGTCTCATTGAGAAACGCAGGAGGTCTGTGGTTGGCAGTCACAGAACACGTTCGTAACACCGAACACGTTTGTTAACTGGACATGTTCTGTTCTGTTCAGCTGTTTGTGTTTGTCGTCGGGAACGAACAACGAACAGCCTGTTCAGGTGTTTTTTTCCTGTTCGTGCCCATGTCTATTCCTGAATAGATAGAATCCAGCAGAAATGCACCTAAAGATCTTAAAAGCTGAAAGTTTAATCAAGGAGTAAACATCATATACACAAAAATGTGACACCACAGTTAAAACTTGTTGACTTCAATTGAACTTACACAGTCTCTCTCTTTTTAAAGTTCTATGAAGTCAGCTTTGGAACAGAATTTGCAAGATAAACTTAAATCAAAGAAGTTTTTTTAACACAACAACCCTCTAAAATAAACAACAGTATAACAAAGATAGTTAAAGACATATATGTAAAAGCAATTGAACATTTGCAAAATATGTAGTTTCTATGATTTCAAGTAACAATTAGTTCTTGTTAGAAAACAACTTGGTGGTAAGCAAATTTCCCCAAAACAAGTGCTAGGCTCTTCTAACATACTTTCCTTGTATTCAAAAGGAATAACTGGCCATCACACAAACCAGACTACTTCTTTACTTTGATAATGGCTCTTGTACAAGGTGATAAGAGTCCAGAGTTTTATATGGCTCCCCAGCAAACAGACTTTCCCTGTGCTGCTACCCTCCATTTGCTGACTCCATTCTATTAGACTAAACCAACTAGTTCCTAGTGATTGCATTACACTTACATTTCATGTACTAAAATTATTTGTAGATTAAACATCAAGTTAAACTGGAGAGATCATAGCCCAGTGTTCAAATAGAAGGTCCCAAATTCAGTTCCTCTCTTCTTCCTGAGGTGGGGCTGATGGCAGTAAGCCCAAACCGAGTTGAATAGCTACTGCAGAAGAGGCCTTCCTTGCCCACCGTTGTAAATTGCTTCATTGCAGTGGAGGCTGGCACATGCCTAGTGAATGACTGACAGGGCTCTGTCCATGGCTGCATGTTATTCACTAGCCACATGCTTTCATGATCTTGTCCCAACCAGTCTCAGCCTCTACTGATGGCCAGCAGTAATGTTATTGGACTGTAGTAATGGCTTACTACTGCCTGCTTCCCTTCTTGAACCACTGCTGCATTCTTGGTGGAAGTGAGATCTTGGAAATCTGATATCAGAGCAGACAATACTGGGCTAGGTGGACCAGAAGTTCTTATATTATTTTGCAAAGAAAGGGTTCTCAATCACAAAACACTGCCAAAGTCTTTTATATGCCTGTAAGCAAATGTACAGTCTCATATTCCCAAACACAAAAGTCATTCATCTTTTCTTGTCCTTCTCTTGTTATGTTTCCCAACCTTTGTAATAGCATAAGCAGATTGGCTCTTGCAGTTAAATCTTTGCATACTGCAATTTCTTTTCTAGTTTACAAACAGACCCAGTAAAGGGTATTGTTACACCATCTCGTTAAAGTAAAGCTGAGTATCTGCAGGCACAAGACCAAAAAGGAATGAGAGAGTTGCACAGCCTGTGACCAGCATGAAGTGCTGGCTTTGTACCTGCACTTCCCCAAACTGTGTCATTTTTGATTTAACATATCTGCCATATGGCTATACCAGGATGTTTATGGAGTCTGTGGAGCGCTGGAGTAATTTCATTTACCTTTAAAAGTCAAGGTTAATTTTATTTAGTAGTCTAATTGTTAAAGCAAATAAAGCCTTACAAGACAAAATGAACTCTAACTTGATTTGTAAAACAATTCTGTTTGCCAGATGCTGCTGTCTCTAATCCTTCCCTAATCCATGTGGGATGGGGTTTGGGTTTTTTTCCATTTATGCATTGCATACACATTTGCTGCTGGCTGTAACTTGCAGTGTAATAAACAGTTATAGAACTTAAACTGATTCTTCATTCTTCTCTCATAAGTAAACCTCTTAAAAGCAACCTCTTGTTTCAGCATTCCAAGATGCTGACAGAGGTGTATCATTGTACAACACCTTGATTATTATGTAATATGAAGGCATATGTACTCCACAAATTCACTTCTCCTGATGTTCAACTCACACAAAATGATCACTTGTGCTTGTCACAGATCACCTTTACATGAACTTCAAGACACTTAACATCAATGCAGAACTCATGGCTGAAGAAAAAAATTATGGATAAGGTTTGGCAGATTAAAAGAGACACATGGTTTATGTCTTTCTGAAACTCCAGCACGCTCATGGTAATATTTGTAGTTTGATCTGAATTTCACTTTCATCTTAATGCCCATTAATGTCAAACACATGGATAGTGATATGAAGGGGCCAAAGCAAAAGGACATTCATCTGAAAATCAATATCGTGTGTGTTGGCAACAAAACTTGAATGAATTAGTGGACCATTTGCTTTAATAACATGTACACAGTTGATGAGAATCTCATGGAGGCAAATGTATTTGAACTTCACCAAAAATGGTGACAGATGCTGTGTGATGCCATAAAAGATGTCTGCCACTATAAACATATCAGATCACGAGAAGTGATGGTATTGCTTTACTCTGCTCTGGGTAGACCACACCTAAGTATTGTTTTCAGTTTGGGAACAAAACACAACAATTTAAGAAGGATATAGACAAGCTGGAATGTGTCCAGAGGAGGGAAGTCCTATGAGGAAAGATTGAAGGAGCTCAAAATGTTTAACCTGGAGAGAAGACGACTGAGAGGTGATATGATAACCATCTTCAAGAACCTGAAGGGCTGTCATTATAGAGGATGGTGCAGAGTTGTTTTCTGCTGACCCAAAAGGTCTGACCAGAACCAACAGCTTGAAATTAAATCAAAAGTTTTCAGCTAAACATTAGGAAGAACTTCCTGACAGTTAGAGCAGTCCCTCAGTGGAACAGGCTTCCTCAGGAGGTGGTGGGCTCTCCTTCTTTGGAGGTTTTTAAGCAGAGGCTAGATGGCCATCTGACAGCAATGCTGATTCTATGAACCTAGGCAGATCATGAGAGGGAGGGCAGGAAGAGTTACATCAGTGTTTAGTTCTTGTGCCCCTTCTTCCATGCCCAGGGTAATGGTGATCACCACTTTGGGGTCAGGAAGCATTTTTCCCAAGGCCACTTTGGCTAAGTATCCTGACAGTGTTTTGCTACCTTCTGGGCATGGAGCAGGGGTCTTGAGGGGTTAGTTGTGAATTTCCTACAGTGTGCAGGGGATTGAACTAGATGGTCCTGGAGGTCCTTTCCAACCCTATGATTCTATGAGTCTAGTTCTTACAAGGGATTAGCCATAACATGCTAGCAGTGCAATCCTTAGAAGAGTTACTCTAGCCTAAGTCCATTAGAATTGCGCTGTAGTGTTTGCAAATTAAGAAAACAATTATTAGAAGAAAAAAAAGAGAAGGATTTGTTTTAGGGGAACAAAGAGGAACAATCTTGGGAAGCATAAATAATAGCCTTCTTTTTCCAAATTTATATTATTTGCGGATTTCTCAGACACCTGTCTTTAAAGTATGTACAAATGTAAGATAATAAACATATTAAACATTATCAGCCATTATAAGCAAATAAAACTATATCAGTTGAAAAATAGGGTTGTTGTCAACTTCCCATTGGGACCTGAAATTCGTCCAGAATTACAACTGATCTTCATACTACACTGATCAGTTCCCCTAGAGCTTCACAAAGTGGACTCTATAGGGTCACATCCCTGCTGAGCTCCCTCCCTTTCTCAAATCCTGTCCTCCCCAGACTTCACCCCCAAATCTCCAGGAATAGTAACACAGAACAACAGCTGTTGGACTATACTAACATCAACACATCATGACTGTAGCCGTGTTGCTGTATGGCTTTTCTGCGAATGCTAGCATGTTGAATGTAGGCTGGAGGGGGTATTCGTGGTGCTGGGAGCAATCTTTACCTGGATCGGGATGTTTGATGAATGCATTATTTCCATGCAGATGGCATCAGGTAGGTTCAGATGTGGGATTTGTCAAAGATTTGGCAAAGATGCCTGCTGCCTATTGTTACCAGGGCCCCTTTCCCAGATGTGTGCTGTTTGCTCTGACTCCATCTTTAATAAATTTGTTCTGGCAGCCATTTTACAAGCTAGCAAAGCCATACTTTCGAGGAAGTAAGGCCGTGGCTCTCCTCAGACTATGCTAATTAGTGACCAAAACTCTGGGCAGGAGACTAATTCACTTATGGGATATCTGCATGCCTACCCATTGCCACAGTGGCTTGCACCTACCTAGATCTTTCAATGTAATTTAGGATTGCCAGGTCCCCTTACCGTCCTGGTCAGAGGGGGAACCTGGCACTTACCAGTAGGATATCTTTGAGTGTGCACAAAGCATGCATGTGTTCCTGGCACAGTGTGATGATGTCATTTCTGGGAGTGATGTCATTGAGCAGGTCCCAGGACAGTTCCTGAGCTTCGTGCCAAGCTGACTTGGGCCCCCTAATAGGCCAAATCAGCCTGGGAGGCACTCCTGGGGCCTGTGCAATGATGTCACTCCCTCTAGTGACATCATTGTGCCATGCCAGTAGCATGCCCTGGGAGTCCCATTCCTGTGCCTTTTATCCTGCCAGCCAGGTGAGTTATGGTGGGGGAGGAGGCTGGGAGTGAAGGATCCCCTGCCCTCACCAGGGGACCAGCAACCTAAAGTAATTTCATCAGCAATGACAAGTCTTTTTTGAGCATAAATATGATTACTATCAAGGCAAGCTTGATAGTTTTACTGACCTTATCTGAATGTCTCCTACCTACCTGCCACACGCATGGATCAAACCTCCACCTTGCTAGCCCTTTTTGTCCACTCTGCTCAGATGCAATTACCCTTGTTACTGTTGGAATCTGTGCAAGTGTCCTACGCACAGTCATGAAAGAGTTAAATTGTTGTTCTGTTTGTTTAGTCAGATAGCTAGTTAGGATAGGACCACTTAGGCTTCGAGACAACTTCCCTTCAGAGAAAGTGGGAGTCTTTAGTCTTAATGAGGGAATCCAGGATTGTCTATTGGCTGAGCCAGTTTATTGGGGGGCAATTAGCTAGCAACATATACTAAGGTTTTATTGCTCTTTGTTCTCTACTACTATAGTCTACTACTTCACTAGACCATGCAATCTAAGCTCAGTCCACTTCTCCTTGCATTCTAAGCTTTTCTCTCTCTAGGACCTAGTTTAGACATCAAGATGTAGTCAGAAACTGTTGTTTTTCCTACCAAATATACCCCTTTAGCATGCCCCTTTCCCTACCAAATATACCCCTTTTACCCTATTTTGTAGTAAAGTATTTTTATAGAGCTAGAATCACAGAAGTCTGTCTACTTATTTCCATTGCACTATTATCAAACTCTGCTACTCTGCAAACTTATATCTCATTGCTGTGCAACCCTCAACAGTTACCTTTCCAGGAAGCCCCTCCCTAACCAACTCAAAGTCAGAAAACCCATAGATGCTCATCCTGGACTCAATCGGAATTCCTGGACATTACAATTATTTCTTTGATATTCTTTTATGTGGATCCCTCTTAGTATTGCTGTTTGTCAGGAAGCCTAATCCCCTCTGCTGGATCAGATGTTGCTCACTCTTCTCCTTTGGAACCAGCCATCTTTTTCCTGGAGATCTTCAGAACCTGCCTGAGGTTCTCTATTCTCAATCTCTGCACCATCAAAGCAGACAACATACTCTACCCAGCTCAGCAGACTTAAGATAGGTAAACTCCTTCTCTGTTCACTCCTTTCCTCTGACACATTGGCAAATGTGTCAGTTTTCCAAGTTAGCTAGGTTGAAGAAGTGGGAAGAGGCGAGAATTTATATAAGATGTTCCATAGATGGTATATAACGCCAGTTAGACTGGCTAAAATGTTTAAAAATATGTCAAATAAGTGCTGGAAATGTAAAGAAGGTATAGGGACATTTTCCCACATGTGATGGTCCTGCAAAGAAGTACATAGATACTGGATAATGGTACATAAGTTATTACAAAATATCTTACAGATAACAATTCCTTTGAAACCAGAATTTTTCTATTAAACTGTATGTCGGATATAAAGAGAGAGCAAGAACACTTAGTAATCCATATAGTAACAGCAGCTAGAATCTTATTAGTAACCTATTAGAAACAACAAAGAATCCCCCAGCAAGAAGAACTAATAACAAAGGTAATGGAGATGGTGGAAATGGATAAATTAACATTGTTAATGAAAGGGCAAATAGAAGAAGACTTCTCTGTACCATGGGATCCCTTCCACAAATGGATGACAAATAACTATAATCGGTAAACATAAATATGATACTAAGATTAACTGTATAATGACATAATAGAACTCACAATTGATGTAATAAGATGGAATATAAGAGATAAAGAAATAGATAATAGATATCAACAAGTAAAATGATAACTGTCTCATGTTTGTATATACATGTGTTGGAAAACAATAATAATAAAAAAAAATTAAAAGAAGTGGGAAGAGGGTTCCCCCAACACTGAGCTTAACTCCTCCCAATTGGTTGCAGTTCTGGGTAAGTGTCTCAAACCCAAGTTAGAGTTCACACATGACTAACAATACACACAACGGGGCGCATATGCGGTAACACCCTCTAACCTCCATAGCATTCTGAGAGTGGATGATGCAAGGGTCCCTCTCTGTCTCCCTCACTTACACATTAATAACATGCAATACAAGATCAGTGAGACACAAAACTGCACACTATTCTGGAGTGTAACAAAAAGAGAAAAATGATGTTGCTTGCATAAGAGAGACATGGTTGGAAAACAGTGACATGGTGTGTCTGTCCCAACTGCCTTGGTTATGCAGTTAAGCAGTCCTCCTCCAACCCTGTACAGGTGGATATACCGGTGGCCATGGAAGAGGGGTGGCAGTTATTCTCCATGAGTCCTTCAACTTCCACAGACTCCCAGTGCAAACTATCTTTGGCATTGACGGTATATACCTTACGTCAGGAATTAAGCATAGACTAGGCATATCTCTTGTTTACCAGTGGCATATTTAGCCAGCAGAGCCCTGGAGTGTTCCCGTGCCTCTCAGTGGGCCGATTTTGGACCCAAATGGGCCCGATTTGGCCTGCTGCAGAGTGTGGGAGCGCTGCCAGGAGGGCCCTAGAGAGATCCTATGCTTCACAGTGGACCAATATAGGCCACAAATGGGCCCGGTCCAGCCCATTGGGAGACCAAATCAGTCCACTGTGGAGTGCAGGAGCATGCTGCACCACCCAGGAGCACACCCTGGGAGGCATGTTCCCCCATCTATTCCCCCGCCACCCAGGTAAGAAACGGCAGGGGTAAAGGGTGGGAGCAGGGGACTGACAACCCTAAGTAGCAGTAACACTTCAATTATAAAACTTCTTTTTGCAGTTCAAAAAACAGGTGAGCAAACCTTCAGTTATTATTTATTTATTATTTAAAGCATTATATGGCTCCTCTTTGGAGACCTGTGTGAGGCAGCTCACTACATAAAAGATAAAATCATCAAATCATTGATATTAACAACTATTACAACTATCCAATAAAACCCAGAAGCACTGAAGCACATATGAACCTAAAAACATCGAACATTTGGCAGCGTAAATCCATTTCATTCATTGGGCTTTGAAGATGTAACTCTGCTTAGGGTTGGATTGCATATGATCTTCATAACGCTCCTCAGGCTAGAAGCAGATTGTCAAAACAACAGGAAAAATCAAACCCTAATGAAATGCCCTAATGAAAGGTAATGAAACCCTAATGAAAGGTAAAAAGAAATGTTTTAGCCTAGCCCAATGCCTAAAAGAGAGTAGGGTAGGTGCTAAGCAAGTCACAAAGTTTATATGACTGCTCTCTGCACTTACACTAATAGTTTACCAGAAAAAATAGTAATAGAATAATATTTTAGGTTGTTCTTTCTCTTAGTCAGTGATGGCAAAGGCCAAACCCCTGTGAGCTGTGAAGAACAATAGTTAAAAGATCACCCATTCGGGTCTGAAATGGTTGCCAGAAGATGATGCATTTTCTGCATGTATTAAGAGTTCTAAAATGGATTTTTAATGTAGTGTCTCAATTAATTACTTCAGTATTTTTGTTCATACATTAAAGGTGGAGACATTTATTTGAAAAAACATGTCAGATTTGCACATTTTGTTCGGTAGTAACATAAGCAAAAGAACCAATATTATGTCCTGTTTCTCCATGAATGTATGTAGTGAGATAAAGCAGACAGCTAATAAGCTGCTATGAGGCAATTTCATTTAATAATGGCACAGAACTTAAGTCTATTATAAACATTCTACAATAACCACTGTACAAACAAATCACAACAGAGACCACGCCCATTAGTTTTGATATTCTAAGTCATCTAAAGCAATTGTCTCAAGGTTTCCAGACCTGTAGTCACATGTGAGCCATTGAATCACATGTGAGCCAACCTAGGCTTGCCAGTCCCCTGGTCAGGGCAGGGGATTCCCTCACCTGTTGCTCACCACTCCAAGCAGTAGTGGAAGGGGGGAAAGGCAGTGTCATGTGCACAATTACATTTTTTCTGAATAAAACTCAGAAGTGACTAAGGGTATTTCTAAGAATGGCCTGAAACTCTGTGGCAACATGATTCCTAGAGCTACCCTACATCCTTACTGATTCTTTCTGGGAAGTGACATAACAATGCACATAATATCATGTCCCCTATGTGCCATCCCTAAACCTCCCACCAAGGATGGAGGTCAAAGTACTGGTATTCAGAAGGGTATTTTCTCTCATGGAGGGAGTGACTTCCGCTAATTATCCCTCCACACACACACACATTGTTCATTCCCACTTTCCTCAGTAGAGTTGCTAAGTCCCCCTACCCCTTCGGTGGGAGGCCTGGCACTTACCTTCTATTCACTGGTTGTGCACACACAAAGCATGCACATGTGCTCCTGGTCTGTGCGCTGAAATCACTTCCGGGAAGTGATATCATCACATGGGACATGGGCCACCCTGGGAGTGCTCCTGCATTCTGCAAGGGCATGAATTGGGCTGTGGAGCGCGGGAGTGCTGCTGTGCTCTGCAGCTGCCTGATCTAGGCTGATTCGGGCCCAATCTGGCCTGATTCGGCCTGGATTGGTCTTTTGCAGAGTGCAGGAGTACTGCTGTGCTCTGCAGCAGCCTGATTCGGGCTGATTCAGCCCTGATCCAGGCCGATTCAGCCCTAATTCAGCCCTGATTCACACCCTGGGAGGTGCATTCCTCTCATTGGCCAGGTAAGCAGGAGTGGGGGTGGAAGGTGGAAGCGGGGGATCCCCTGCCCCCAGCAGGGAACTGGCAACCCTATTCCTCAGCAAGTTTGGTATAATATTAGAGTGTTGGACTAGGTTCTGGGATAACCAGGTTTGAATCCCCAATCTGCAATGGAAGCCTGCTGGGTGACCTTGGGCCAGTCATAGACTCTCAGCCTAACCCTACCTCACAAGGTGTTGTGGGAAAAAAGTCAAGAAGAATTGAGTAAGTCACCTTGAGTCCCTATTAAGGAGAAAGGTAGGGTATAAATGAAGTAAATAAATAAATATCAACTGTCGATCTCCTGTTACCCAGGAGCTATATTTTTGGGGACTCAGTGAGCTGCGTCAGGAGGGAAGAGCTGGAAAAGATCAATTATTTTATCCACACAAAACCCCTGTGAGATAGCTTAGGCTGAGAGAGCAAGAGAGTCGCTGGTTTAAGGTCATCCAGCAAGACTGATGATTAAATGGGAATTTTAACAGGCCTCAATATTCTGCACAGGCAAGTTGTATAGGAACCATCTTGACTTTTGATTAGCACTCCAAGGAGCTGTTCACAATAGGGAATGCGGGCATTAGCCCTGTAGTGATTGAAAAACAAAATTTCATTTATAATCTCTTAAATTCACTTAGACATTTAATGATTCTGATATCTGTATAATAAAGGCTATGGCTAAAAAGAATGCTTTCATAAAGGTCATAGGGTTATAGTGAAAGTAAATAGGATCACAGTTTATAGCACTGTTTATTGTACATATTATCCTGTTTTTATCACCTTGGTTTTTTTTGTACACCCAATTTTGCATTGTTTATGCTATGCCATTTCTTATAATGTTACTGCCCTGTGTTCTTATTTTATTATCCAATTTTATTACATTGTTTATTTGATGTCTTAATGCTGTTTTTGTTGCACTGTTTTTAAATTTTGCAATCTGCCTTGAGTCTCAAAGGCAGATGAAAACTGAAATACATAAATCAGTAAAGATTTGTCTTATAGTAACAATTGTTTTAGGGCCATCTCACAGAAATTTGCAACACTGTGAGTAAGGAGAGACCAGCTGCTGTCAGTTTTAGCCAGTTTGCTGTAGATCTTTGCAATTAGGCTTGACATTTTGCCTGCTTGCAGCGGGCAAATGCATGCCCTTGGCCCAGGTCCCCAACTCTTGAGAAACTGAGGAGCAGAAATTTTAAAAGGCCAGAAAATAGCCTCCATAGTGATGCTCTAGGAAGTTCCCCATGTCTTTATGGTCTTTACCAGAGAGAACAAGTGAAATTACTCAAGAGTCACCCAGTAATTACATGCATCTGTCAAGGCAGTGCTGGCAACCCTATCTGCAGTACTCAGGAGTGTGGTAGACCCCAAATCAGTTCTTGACACAGATATATATATTTGTTTTTCTTTACATATTCTACATTTTTCTTCCATCTTGTAGAACATTTCTTAGCTTTATAACTATTTTGTAGCTAAACACAGATATGGCTTCTTGATCTCATAGCACAGTATGGATCTGTAGCTTTTCCAAGATTTGTTTGAATTTTTTTGGTAATGTCACATGACACATTTCATCCTGACTTATTTTTTATGCTTTGCTCATCCTGTGGATTCACTATAGTCTATTAATGCTACATTCTGTAACATCGAGTTATAAAGAAACCTGTAGAGACACACAGTAAAACATATAGTGCTGTATGTTTTGCTCCAGGAAAGACTTGCTTGTGAGAAGGAAGATTTTATTGCAAAGGAAAGCATGTTTCCCCAAACCCTCTGAAAGTTTCTTTACCCACCCTGCACCTTTAAGCTAGAGACATGTCTGCACTTGTGAGTTTTGACCTGACAAGCTACACTGTAAGAACTAAGCATTCGCAGCCACCAAATGGATAATGATCAACATAATCCAGTATGCTTCATTGCTCAGAGCAGTAATCTTAACTTGTAGGTTTGTCTCATGCAGAGATGCCATTTCGCTGGCTGGAGTTGGATTTGCTAGATGTATTTTACTTTGGCCTTGCAACTGCACTGTTGGAAAGGCACACCAGCAATGGCATATCCAAATGTGCCTATTTGTCAAGCAATATGCTGCTGCCTTTCCCTCTATTTATATTCCCCTAGGGACACACCACTCAAAGGCTGCATAAAGAGAACTGTGATTAGAGGAAAAATACTCAGTTAAGACAGAAGGTTAAAGCTGGGCAGAAACCAATAAACAAAGAAGAGAACAGAGGATCATCAAGGTCGCCTCTGAAAAGAAGCCTGGAGAGGCCAATGACAAAGACAGTTTCCCAACCTAATGAAAATGCCTGTGAATAAAGAGGGAGCTGGCTATTGTGGATGAGAAAGGGAAAGGAAGACAATAATGCATCCAAAAAACTGAGGCTCTAGCACTTAACCTAGAATACAGTGACTGAAATCTAGAAGGAAAGTTTCTCATATTGCAGCAATCTCTCATGTAATTGCTGGGGATGCTGTCTTAACTTGCTTCGTTTCCCTTTCCTCCCTGCCAATATTTTTTGCACATTATATCTGGATCCAAAGGAAAATATGATTCATGCAAGGTTGCAGCACCAAGAGGGGGACTGGGGAAACAAAATTCTGTGGGCCTGCTTTGCTCACCCTGCAGATTCACAAAGTTGGGAAATAGTAAAGAGCCCAGTAGCGCCTTTAAGACTAACCAAATTTATTGTAGCATAAGCTTTCGAGAACCACAGCTCTCTTCATTAGATGCATCTGATGAAGAGAGCTGTGGTTATCGAAAGCTTATGCTACCATAAAGTTGGTTAGTCTTAAAGGTGCTACTGAACTCTTTACTAGACATGAGCACGATCTGAATTACGATTTCAAAAAGTCCCCGATTTTGGCGTTTGCTCCATCGTGACTCAGCTAATTGGTTCTGTCCATGGCAACCGATCCATCAGTCGGGGGTTTGCTTGTTCGGGACTTGATTGGATATATCGGTTTCTGTTCGCAATTGCAGACACTCAGGCACCAGTAATTAATTCCCGGGGTAACGGAGTCAGGGGGGGAATGAGCTGTCTTTGCCCTCATTCTGTCGCCCTCGAAACACGAATGGAAGCCCAGCTTTCCTTGATTAGCAGGCTTCCTTCCAACCACGGAACACCAACCCAGGGGAGGGAGGGGGAAGGGGGTGGGCACAAAGGAAAGGCAAAAAGGGAGGCTGGAAGGCCGTCTGCGCCGTTCGCCTTTCCCCAGGACAAGGGGTGTGTGGGCAAGCCAGCCGCCCCTTGTCCAGTGGAAAGGCAAAAGGCAGCGTGGGAGGCCACCCGCGCCGTTCGTCTTTCCTCAGGACAAGGGGAGGATGTACTAAAACGAATGACAGGATTGCCCATTGAAAAAAATGGGAGAGGCTTGAATGGGAACCTGGAATGCCTATTGACTTGCATGAGCTCCATTGAAACATTAGAGCAAAAAAAAAAGGTGCAAAGAAAATGTGGAATGGATTTTGAAGGAAACCCTCTGGGCCCAGATAGACTGTTCTGGGACTGGATTGACAGGCCCCTGAGTGCAATGACGGCCCCTGGGTGTGACAGAAGGGGTCTGGGACTGGAATGATGGTCCCTGGGTGACAGTCAGGGTCCTGTCATTCCAGTCCCATAGCCCTTCTGGCAGACCCAGGGGCCGTCATTCCAGGTAGGGGCCAGTCATTCCAGTTCCAGACCCCTTCTGTCACACTTAGAGGTCGTCATTCCTGTCAGGGGCCTGTCATTCCAGTCCCAGAGCCTTTCTTGCAGACCCAGGGGCCGTCATTCCAGGTAGGGGACTGTCATTCCAGTTCCAGACCCTTTCTGTCACACTTAGGGGTCGTCATTCCTGTCAGGGGCCTGTCATTCCAGTCCCAGACCCTTTCTGTCACACTTAGGGGTTGTCATTCCAGTCAGGGGCCTGTCATTCCAGTCCCAGAGCCCTTCTGGCAGACCCAGGGGCCGTCATTCCAGGTAGGGGCCTGTCATTCCAGTCCCAGAGCCCTTCTGTCACACTTAGGGGTCGTCATTCCTGTCAGGGGCCTGTCTTTCCAGTCCCAGAGCCCATCTGAGACACCCAAGGGCCCTCATTCCAGGTAGGGGCCTGTCATTCCAGTCCCAGAGCCCTTCTGAGACACCGAGGGGCCGTCATTGCACTCAGGGGCCTGTCAATCCAGTCCCAGAACAGTCTATCTGGGCCCAGAGAGTTTCCTTCAAAATCCATTCCACGTTTTCTTTGCACCCTTTTTTTTTTGCTCTAATGTGTTTCAATGGAGCCCATGCAAGTCTTTGGGCATTCCAGGTTCTCATTATTTCCAATGGGCATTCAAGCCTCTCCCATTATTTTCAATGGGCAATTCTGTCATTCGTTTTAGTACATCCCACAAGGGGCGCGTGGGCAAGCCAGCCGCCCCTTGTCCTGGGGAAAGGCAAAAGGCAGTGCGGGAGGCTGGAAGGCCGCCTGCACCGTTCGCCTTTCCCCAGGACAAGGAGCGCGCGGGCAAGCCGGCCGCCCCTTGTCTTGTGGGGCAGGTGAACGGCACAGGTACCCTCCGAGCCACTCACGCTGCTGCCAGCTGCCAGCTCCGCAGTGCACCGGGACAGCCTGCTTGTTGTGTGGGCGGGAGCGACTCAGGAACGCGCGCGTGCGCGCGTGCAACAGCCTGACTACGGTTGCTCTGGGCACTGGCCTCCCCGATTTCTGATTTTGGATCCGATTTTGGACTGGAAACGAGACTTGATTGGTTAGAATCGGGTACCTGAGTTCGGCGGTGCCGCAGAATCACGATCAGCTAAATCGGGATTATTTTTTGGATCGTGCCCATGTCTACTCTTTACTATTTCCCAACTACAGACTAACATGGCTAACTCCTCTGGATCTATGAAGTTGGAAAAGGTACTGATAATAAATTCAGCAAGAAGTTCAGCAAGAACCTCCCAAAACTGTTCTCCCAGTTTCCCTGCTCTTCCCACCACTGATCTATTGCAGAAGTGACAGCCTGCTAAGAATCTAGTTACTGTAAATACTGCTGAAAAAATAATTTAATCCATTTGTACCCTAGAGGGAGCTGTGGAGCATTCTCTAGTGTTTAGAGTTTATTAATGGTTTTCTTTTGAAGTTCAACCTACCCTTTGGTTGTTGTGGGTTTTCCGGGCTGTATTGCCGTGGTCTTGGCATTGTAGTTCCTGACGTTTCGCCAGCAGCTGTGGCTGGCATCTTCAGAGGTGTAGCACCAAAAGACAGAGATCTCTCAGTGTCACAGTGTGGAAAAGATGTAGGTCATTTGTATCTACTCAGGAGGGGTGGGGTTGAGCTGAGTCATCCTGTAAGAGTTTCCCAGGGTGTGGAATGCTAATGGTGGGAGGCTTCACTGTATCCTGAGGAGGTTCTTTTGCATATGGATTGGTACTTGATGTGCTAATCTTCTCTGCAGGGCTATTGTCGGGGATAGAATGTTTTGTTAGCCTGGTGTTTTTCAGAACTGGAAACCATGCTCTGTTCATTCTTAAGGTTTCTTCTTTCCTGTTGAAGTTTTGCTTATGCTTGTGAATTTCAATGGCTTCCCTGTGCAGTCTGACAAAGTAGTTGGAAGTGTTGTCCAGTATTTTGGTGTCCTGGAATAAGATACTGTGCCCTGTTTGCATTAGGCTATGTTCAGCCACTGCTGATTTTTCAGGTTGTCCAAGTCTGCAGTGTCTTTCATGTTCTTTTATTCTTGTCTGGATGCTACGCTTTGTGGTCCCGATGTAAACTTGTCCACAGCTGCAGGGTATACGGTATACTCCTGCAGAGGTGAGGGGGTCTCTACTGTCTTTTGCTGATCGTAGCATCTGTTGTATTTTTCGGGTGGGTCTGAATACTGCTTGAAGGTTATGCTTTTTCATAAGCTTTCCCATCTGATCAGTAATTCCTTTGATATATGGCAAAAACACTTTTCCTGTAGGAGACTGTTTTTCCTTGGTTGTTTGATTCATCCTGGGTTTGATTGCTCTTCGGATTTCATTTCTGGAGTAGCCATTTGCCTGAAGTGCGTGGTTTAGATGATTAATTTCCTCATTGAGAAAGTGCGGCTCACATATCCGTCTTGCACGATCCACTAATGTTTTCATTATGCCTCTTTTCTGTCGGGGGTGGTGATTGGAGTTTTTGTGTAAGTACCGATCAGTGTGAGTTGGTTTCCTGTAGACCTTGTGACCTAACTGAAAGTTTGCTTTGTGGATGACCAAGGTATCCAGGAATGGGAGTTTTCCCTCGATTTCTTTCTCCATTGTGAATTGTATGTTCAGGTGGATGTTGTTGAGATGATTCAAAAACCCCATCAATTCTTCCTCCCCATGGCTCCAAATGATAAATGTATCATCCACAAACCGGAACCATACACTAGGTTTGTGGGGTGCTGATTCTAGAGCTGTTTTTTCAAAATGTTCCATGTAGAAGTTTGCTATAACTGGGCTGAGTGGGCTCCCCATGGCCACCCCATCCATCTGTTCATAGAATTCGTTGTCCCATTGGAAGTAACTGGTTGTCAGACAATGGTGGAATAAGGCTGTTACATCCTCTGGGAAAATCTGATTAATAAGTGCAATAGTGTCTTTTACTGGAACCTTGGTAAACAGGGATACAACATCAAAATTGACAAGTATGTCTTGTGGATTGAGTTTCAGAGAACTGATTTTGTTGATGAAATCTGCTGAATCTTTGATGTAAGACGAGGTTTTCCCAATGTGGTCCTGCAGGAGATCTGCCAGATGTCTAGCTAATTCATATGTCGGTGAACCAATGGCACTCACAATGGGTCGGAGTGGGACCAAATCCTTATGTATTTTGGGGAGTCCATATAGTCTACCTTTGTTGTTTTTCTCTCTCTGCTGTGTATCAGTATGTGTTAGTGCTTGTACTCTGAAGGCCTTTCTGTTGCATTAAAGGCCTGCAGTCAGTTATTGTCTTCTGCAAAAATCCTGTTGCAGTAAAATCTTTGACATAAATTCCAAAGCATGGATTGGATTATTTCCTGAATTCTTCCAACATGATCTATGTGTTTGCACATACAAGGAAAAATGAGAGTGTTGGATCTTCCTTGGTGCTAGTTGTTTTAAAGCTCCATGCAGCACCAGGAATGCCCCAGTACAATGATACAGTACCAACTGAAAACCAGCTCCAGTCTGATGACCAAATATTGGCCTGTTACTGTTAACAACAATTGAGTAATATTTCCTTGAATGATGTACAGGCTTGTCTTAATTGTATGAAGGTGGAACTCATGTTTTCCTGATCACATTTTTCCAGGTGGGCCAATAGATTGATGTATAAACTGAAGTTGGTTAAACTTCACATAATGGACAGCTGCTTGAAGAACCCACGGCCACAAGGTATGGTGATCACCTTATTGATAGGATTCCCACTCTAAGCCTGGCAACTGATAGACAGCTGGGGATGGGGGCAAGGGGGCAAGCATGCAACATCAGTGACATCGCTATCCTTACTACGTCAGTTCCTGGTACAACTATAGAATTTCTGGTGGTTTCTAGAGCTAACCTTTGTCCCTTCTGGGATATACTTGTGAGTAATGTAGCAATGGCAGTGATACTGCAATTTTTTAAATTATATTTTTCTCCCACTTCTTGGTTCTAGTTGTTTTAAAGCTCCATGCAGTACCAGGAGTGCCCCAGTACATTGCACGGAGAAGTGGAAGTCAATGCAGCTTGCCAGCAGGAGGCCTCCTGAAACAAACAAAGAGGAATCCCCAACCAGGGAAAGCACACAATAATAACAACAATTTTTCACTAATACAAAGATATTCAATTCTATTCTCTTAAAGTGATGCATGTAAATGTAAGATGCTCCTTAATGGATATCAATAAATAGATACAATAAATACAATAACTAATTCATAAATAATCATAAATACAATGAAATTTATAAACCAACCTTCCACCCCCTTTTTTTAGGAGGAAGGATGAATGGCTCCGGGAAGGAAATCCAACAGGTAAGCAGTTCATTCCACAGGGATAATTAAGTCCTGAAAAGTCTAATAACTCTTTCTTTCCCGGATGCTTCGTCCTTCCTTGTTGTTATTATTGTGTGCTTTCCCTGGTTGGGGATTCCTCTTTGTTTGTTTCAATTGACTTAACCAGGAGTGCCTTCTTTTTGTGAGCAGGAGGCCTCCTGCCATAATGGGGGTCCTGCTGGCAAGCCTACATATGGAGGATAGGTCTATCATAGGCATGATAGCCAAATGGAACCTACGTGTTCAAAGGTGGAACGATGTTCACTCTCAGAAGCTAGCAATCATCTGCCTGCTGTTGACTACAAGCCCTGCTTGTGGGTTTTCCTGGCTACTGTTGGAAATAGGATTCTGGGGTAGATGGATCACTAATTAGATCCAGTATATTTACTCTTGAGTTTTCCTCTTTTTTTTGTACATTTTCTCCCTTAATTCCCTACTTCTGGGTCCTCCTTACGTTGCTCTAAAAGTTATTTCTGCCTCCTAAGATTTTTTTTTTTCAAGCAACACTGACAAGTTGCCCTTCTTTTGAGAAATTGGATTACAAACATTCCAGCTTTATTTCTGGAACAGTGGGAGTGTTTGGGAACATCATAGCAGCTCAACCAGTTGATGTAAGAGTCTTGTGTTGCCACCACAAGCAAAATATAGTATAGATATATGCCTACAAAGTAGATGTAAAAATCAGGCTGTGAGGAAGAACTTATCTATGATTCCAGTACAGATTAAATATTCACCATTTGGAACAATTCCACTTGATTGTCTTTCAGGCATGTTGGAAGGAGCACATCTTTGAGTTTTTTGTTCTCTATATGAATCTTTTCAAATGCAAGATGAATGCAGCAAAAAGTTTGAAGTCTTTTTATTCTTTCTTTCTGTATGAAGTTTAGCATAGCAGTATGGAAAGTGGTATTCATTGTCATTAGGCCTTTCTAAAATGTGCATTTTAAAGATCAATCACAGTATGCTTTCTTTGATAAGTTTGCCTTCTTTGGACAACATATGCTTCTAGAGGTGAGCAAAATAAATATTAAAACTGCTGTCACTGAGAGCAAATGAAAATATAAAACAAGGTGACCATCTGATTATGATGGAGCCTAATACTGCTTTTAGAATAAGAGCAGGAATCTTATAAAGTTTGTAGGATATCAAAAAACGCCATCAATTTGTTTTCAATGATTAAAAATTAATATAATTAAAATTGACTTGCTATATGCCTTTCCTATGATGTACCACTGTGCCAGAAATGCAAACAATCGAAGAATAGGATAAACAAAGAGTAAACAGAGCAATATTTTGATTTTCCAAAAAAAGCTTTCAAAAATTAAAGAAGCAAATTAAAAATGCCATTTCATTCACCCTATATGGAGTCAGAGATATAGCTTGTTCAGCAATATTGACACAAATAACTCTTTTACAAACTAATTTGCAGTGATCAAAGTGAGTCAGCTCCTGCTGTGTGGAGTATAGACTCTTCAGCATTCTTCTGTGTACCAAACACTGCAGCTCTGCCATTTAACTGGCACAGACAAAGACCATTTTGATCCATTGTGATTTTCATCAAGTGTGATTTACTGCATTTACAGTGTGATTCTTAGCAACACAGAGTAAAGAGATATTACACGGGGATGCCTTGCAGTGTCTCCCTTGCATGTGTATCCACAACAGGAGACCAAGTGTAAGATCTTTCACTTGAGCATCCCCATGTAAGATGTCCTGTGTAGAGAGACTCACAGTTGCACTCTTCTAAGCCTAACTTCAATGGACTTAGAAGGGCATATCTTTGCTTAGGATTGCAGTGTTGCTTTGTTTTCACACTTATTTTACTGGTGTTAGCATTTACTTTAAAAAAAAATAAAGAACATGGTGGTGACCATGAACTAACAACAAAATTAGATGCATGTGTTACAGACAAAGCTATGTTAATATGTGGGAGCACAAAAGACAGCACCTCACTGATTTGTTGTGGTATGAGCTTTGAAGGTAGGAGCTTGCTATGATAATTGAACCAAATTGGCAGAGGTTATATCTACCTAGCAAACTTACATTGATTGTATATGAATGCAACTTGCATGGCTCTCACAGAATCTTGGGAGTTGTTTGCTGCCAGTGTTGGGATTCTAGACATCCCTATTAGTCTTCACATCTGAGCTACCATTTCTCTGAGAATGACTGTTAACACTATGTCAGTCTCAGAACTGAGATGTGCGCTTGACTCAGGTTTATCAGCCATGAAAAAGGCAAGCAAATTGTTCAGAGTGGGAATAGTTATACACACTGTAGGTGATTTAAAAATGCACTCTTGACTTTGCCATTCCGAAGATATGGTGAGTTAATTGGTGAATGATTCTGTGCTCAAAAGGGAGTTCATTTTACTGTCCCAAACATTATCCCAGAGGAAATATGCCTTAATCAGGTGCAAAATCTACAGCAAGCTGCAGTTTATAATGTACAACAGTAATTCATTTTCCAGTGCTTTACCTGCCCATGAACTTATTAGGAAAGCCTTATAAGAAACTACTGGGTAGGCAAAGCTGTTCGGCCTGGCACCTAATTCAAATGTCAAATAAAACTGAGAGCTGAATCAGGAGTTCAACTGTCATGTAAATGATCATTTTGATAAAAGAAAGGTGAACTGGCAATTATGTTTATGTGAAATATCTCAGAATCTTTAGAACTGTAATGCACAAAAAAATGAAGGGAGGAATCTATATGTATATGTAACTCTGCCTTACATTAAGTCAGAACATTGATCCCTAGATTTATTAATTTATTTAGGCATTTTATGGAAATTTTATTTATTTTTTAAGATTTATACCCCTCCTTTCTGCCCTAATCAAGACCACCAAAGCACCTGTAGCCACAAAAGGATACAAAGTAGCTTACAGAAAAAATATTGAAATTTAATTTAACAACTAGTTTAAGCAAACACATCCTGAGCCGTTCCTAATCCTCAAGACTAGACATGGGCACGATCAAAAAAAAAATACCGATCAAGCTGTTCGTGGATCCATGCTGGTGACGAGTCTAGATCACCGATTCACTCCGATCAAGTCCCGTTTCCGATCTGGGATCTGGGATTGGAGGGGTGTCCCCCCCCCCCCACACACACAGAGCAGATGGGGGGGAAAGTTTTTAACCCGGTGACGAGATGCCTCCCCTCAGTGAGGGGATGTTTTCTCTCACACACACATGCACGCACTTAGAGCAGAGGGGGAAAAAGATTTTTAACACGGCGTTTTCTCACACACACACACACACGCACGCATGCACTTAGAGCAGGGGGGGGAGTTTTTAACCCGTCCCTGCCTCCAAATAGAGAAAGAGAGACACCCCGTCAACAAGTTTCAGCCAGCTTTTAAAAAAAAGCAGGGATAGAATCCTCCATCCCACCCAATTTTAAAAGCAAGCAGCCAGTCTTCCAAAAGCATATTTTAAACAGGAAGAAAGTAAAACCAGGATCCACACGGATCCTCGTGGATCCTATGGTTTTTTAAATAGGAAAAACACAAATGAAACATCAAATCACATACCAACTTCTTGCAAAAAGCAGGCACTGGGCTGAGAAGCCAGGAGGAGAGAGATATCTCTTTTCAGTTAACTCTTTCAGCACTGAACGAACTCAGGAGAGGAGCGCAAAACAGCTTGATAGCTGCTCTCAAAGCAAGGGTTTTTTGAAAGAGTTAACACTGAGAAGAGCTTTTCCTCGCTAGGGGAAATATTATCAAGTTTCAAACAGAGCTCAGGCATTCCCCTGCCTCCGTTGCCAGGGGAACAGATCATTGACGTCTGAATGTCTAGCTTCCTGGTCCTATCACGATCGCCCTGGAGTCCCAACTGCTGGATCGTTTGCCGTGGAAGACAATGGTCACAATTGGGAGATTGCCATTATCATGGGGGTTTTTTGATCGTAATCCAGATCGTGCCCATCTCTACTCAAGACTGCCTAATGCAGGCTTTAGGCTACAAAGTATAGGCTGAGCCTGAGAAGAGAACCAAAGGACAAGGACACCACAAAGACCACACAAGGGCTAAGCCTGTGTAAGCAGAACAGAAACAAACTCAATCTAGATCTTAGCCTCTTGTCTAATGCCTTTCCTGGATCTTGTCCAATTCCATCCCTACAAGCCCAGTGTGATAAACTCAATGATGGAGACAAATTAATATCATCTGACAAACATTTATCTTTGGGAAATCTGGATTCTATTTGCATTCTCAGCTACCATCCTGTCTCTATATTCTGTTCTTTTAGCTCTTCTGTTGACTTTAACTTTCCATCGTTTCTTAACAGCTGTTCATAGGTATACACATTTTCCCATTTTAATAAGTTTGGTTGGGTAAATGCTTCCACTGGTGATACCCATCTTGGCATTTTTGTATATATTTGATTTTTTGTTTTCTCCCAGACATTCATCAGGGATTTTCTTATTATATGGTCCTTAAAGTACTTATGTGTATCTGTTTTTTGGCACCAGAGGTAGGCATGCCACCCCATCTTAAGATCATGTCCTTCTAGTTTTAGCAGTCTTGGATTACGGAGTAGGATCCTTTCCTTTATCCACAGCAGTGTAGAGGCCTTATAATATAGTTCCCAGTCAGGCAAATTGCAGCCAGCTTTCTCTTTAGAGTTCTGTAAAACTTTTAATCTTATTCTTGGTCTTTTGCTTTGCTTTATTAATTTTGATATTATTTTATTTAACTCTTAAAAATATGATTGGTTTCTTATAATTGGAATGGTCTGAATAGAAACACGTATTTTGGTAATACGTTCATTTTAATTGTGGCTATTCTGCCCACGAGAGATATATGCATATCTTTCCATTTATTCAGGTCTTCTTTAACTTCGTTTAGTAATTTCTGATCATTGTCTTCCATTAAGGAGGTAACTCTGTTAGTTATGTGGATTCCTAAGTATTTCACTTTTTTCCCATTGGAAACCGGATTTCTCCATTAATTTCTTGATTTGTATTTTTGTCATATTCTTGGTAATTATCTTTGTTTTTTGGTAGTTGAGTTTCATTCCTGCTATTTCACCAAATCTTCTCAGTTTCTCCATCAAGGAATCGATTGCTTCTATAGGCTCTTCCAGAATACATACCAAGTTGTCTGCAAATGCCTGTAACTTGTATTCTTCTCCTTTTATTTTTGTTCCTTTTATTGCTTCTATCTTTCTAATATCGTTATTTAACACTTCCAATGTCAGTATAAATAGGAGTGGCAATAGAGGACATCCCTGTCTTGTCCCTTTTTCTATTTTTATACTTTCTGTTAAGTCCCCATTCACACTTATTTTTACCTTTTTTTCTGTATATATCATTTGAATCATATTTATAAACTTGAATGTACATTTCTTCTCCTTTAGTTGTTCTACCATTAGCCTCCAGTTGACATTGTCGAAGGCTTTCTCTGCATCCAGAAATATTAGAGGCATTTGTTTTTCTGGGTGTGCTTCGTAGTATTCTAAGATATTTAATATTATTCTGATGCTATTTCTTAATTGTCTTCTTGGTAGGAAACCTGTTTGGTCTTGGTGGATTATTTGATTCAATATCTTTTTCAGCTTAGCTGCTATTATTGTGGCAAATATTTTATAATCCACATTTAGCAGTGAGATAGGTCTATAATTCTTGATTTCTTTGGGGTCTGTATTTTCTTTATGAATTAGAGATATAATTGCTTTGTTCCATGAGTCTGGGATCTTCCCTCCTTCGTAGATCTTTTCCAATAACTGTTTAAAAGGTATTGCCAGAGATTCTTCAAATGTTTTATAGTATTCCGATGGGATACTATAAGAATAAGAACTTATTCTTATAGTTAGGAATAAGAACTCTGAGATTCATTTTGTGGTAAATTTTTGGGAACAACTTCCTAAACCAACAGATGTTCCTAAATCTACAGGGATCTAAATAAATTGCTACTCCAAAAGGAGGCTTTGTGTATTTTTACTTTGGATCACTTATATCCAAAAAGCTTGAATTATCATATGGATTGTCTCTGTTTAATTAAATTTTATATTCTTGATCTTGGTTATTGATTCTCTATCACTTTAATTGGTAGCATCTTAGAAACTGTATAAAGAGCATGATGCAACCGTGAATCATTGTAGTTGAGGGTTTCTTTTGTCCAGTTCATACTTGGTGTGGTGAGCATGAGTAATTAAAGATGGTTGTCATATCTTGATAAACATACAAATAAGTTCTCTCATGATTATAGCTGTGCAATTGCATTTGTTTTTCAGATTCTATCTGTATGATTGTTACAATTTTCTGCACAGAGAAATGTTGAATTTTTTCCTATGAAGTAAGTTTATCCTTCCTGCCTCCATCTCTGGTGTAAAGTGGCTTTGTAAAAGATTCTTGGCCAGCCTTTGGGCTTTATTTAATCCCTATGGCATATAATTGTTGTGAGCTATAAGTATTGCTGCAGTAATCCAAGGTCTCTGGGAAGGTAGATAAGAGACAATAGAATTTTCTGGTTTTAAGATATAGTAATTTCCATGATAACCCAAGGTCTCTGTAAAAGAAGATGAGAGACTACAAACAACTTGAGAATTTTCTGAAGATTTGAAACAAATTCCAGCTAGCTACCCATTATCACTGTGTTATTGGCTAACTGTCTTACTTATTGTGTGGTTTGCCATTTTGAGGCACATTTTTTATCATTCTGTAATTAGCTGAACATACGGTCACATTTTTCCCATATATATTTTGTCTTTTTTGTTGTTATGGAAGTATTGATATTTATGAACCATTTTGTTTTACATAGGGTTGCCAGCCTCCAGGTGGTGGCTGGAGATCTCCTGGAATTATAACTGATCTCCGGGGGAGAGATATCAGTTCCCCTGGAGAAAATGGCTGGACACCTGGAGGGTGCAGTCTATGGCATTACACCTCACTGAGGCCCCTCCCCAAACCCCACCCTCTCCAGGCTCCACTCCCAAAATCTCCAGGACTTTTCCAACTCAGACCTGGCAACAATCTTTCTTAAATGTTTGAGGCAGGGTGGGCTTGTCCCCAAATGCTGGTAACTCCTGGAGCTTGCTTGTTAGCAGCAAATTGTACTAATACAGGAATGTTTAATAGATCTAGGGTTGCTATGCCTCAGCCAGCAATCTCTGGGACAAAATGGGGGCCTAGAATATCAGTTTTTCACCAGGTTATGTCACACAGAGCTTATGTCAGTTCCATTGAAAATGGGAAGTAATAAGCCAGATGCCATAGCATTACAGTTTTACCATAGAGTGTTTGCAAATGTTAGAGGGTCTGTCATGGCATTTCTAATTGTAAGCAAGCCAGTGCGATGCTGGTGTGTGGAGGCCTGGGATTCCTAAGCAGATCCACCATTAATAAGGTAGTTAACCCACATAATGTTCTCTCATGTCCTTATTTTGGTGTACTGGTACAGTAATAAACATAATGTTTATATAATTTTTGATTGGTTAATAAATGAACACTCATCCCTACCACTTAGAGATATTGAGCTACAAGTGGAATGGCTGAGAAGAAACCATGCCATCAGTAGATACAGCACATACAGCACACCAATGGTGAGGATCTGATTCTCTTGACTGGATCTTTCTTTCCCATAAAATTGCAATATCAATTCCATTAACCTCAATCAAACCCTTAGGCTTTATACCCATGACATTTAATATCAAGAGGTGACTGTTTACAGTGCTTTAATCATGGTGCTGGCAGACTGAATAAAAGATGTATTCCATCCTTTCCCACATATTTATGGGTGCAGAGAAAATTATAATCCATTAAATGGATTGAATCCATTGTCTTCTGGGACCTGCTGTTGCTTAGTGGTTGAGTAGCTAGGTTGCAAGCAGCACTGTACTAGTTCAACTCCCACAACTGCCATGAACTCTGCAGGTGACTTTGGGTAAGCCACTCCTCTCTCCCTGCTCCCCACTGCATTGTGGTGATAATAACACTGACTTTGTTCACTGTTTTGAGTGTGGCACTAGTATGTCCAGAAGGGCAGTATATAAACACACTGTTGTTAATTTTGTAATCCAGCTGTATTACACGGCTATCATACATATTGTATTGCAATGTTCTCCAGAGCCATGACTCTTCCATTACTGTTACTTTCTGTATTATACTCTGCTTTGAGTGCAATGTTCTCTAATTTTGTTTACAGTTTTCTAGAGTAATTATTCTCTGTATGCATTATACTGTTCTTTCTTTCTGCATTATTTTTAGTTGTAGTCTGCCTTCAGTCTCAGTGAGAAAGGCAGCATGTAAATAAAGTAATGCCATTCTCATGACGGTAGTCTAATGTATATATCTGCTTGTAATATTGATTTTGTAAATAAATACTTGCAAGCTTTTTAATAGGCACATCTTTGATAGATGTAGTGGAATATACATTTTCTTTTAACAAGGATTTTTTCACAATACTGCTTTTAAGAAAAGCTGTTAATTTTTGAAAGCAACCCCCCCCCCCTAATTTTATTCTGTTATGAAAAACTAAGATCATGGCAGGAGAAACTGACACATTAAAACTGTCTTGTTCTTGACATTGGTTATCTTTTTAAAAATATCTTACAGAAGTAAACAAACTATATCTGAAAAGCAATTTAGGTTTGTTAAAAATAACTTGTTATGTCTTAGTACAGTTTCTACAGAGGAGGGACTTTAACAAGGAGTTTGTCATCTTTTCCCCAACATTTTGAAAACAATGAAGGAATGACCCTTTAGAGACTTTTAATATGTTGCAAACTGAAAGTTTTGTCTTATTTTTCACTGTTTCATCAGAATGTTTATGGTGAAATTGGCATTCTAATGCAGCAACTGCCAAGCATAACCGCTGCTGCAATTATAAATGTATAAGATTGTTGTCATTTTACTATTAACACTTGTCATTTGGGAAATTGTTAGATCAGCTCATTACAGATAAAACTTACATTTGCATCAAGCAGGCAATGATTTATTTCATTTTTTTTCTCCAAGGGGGGAAAAGCAAGATTCCAAGACAAGTTAGTGACAGTGTTGAAGATAGAGAGCATATTAGATTAGATATCAAAGATGTGTGATCAAGGTTTCCTGTCTCTTTAGTGAGGCAATGGTAACAGGTGAGTGGCATAGTTACACCCCAGGCAGGTTAGATGTAGGTGGGAAAGCAGCGGGATGGCAAGCACCCATGGCATATCCCCATTGGTGGGGAATTGGGGTCTGTCAGGAGTGGCTGGCTGTCTCACGGCACAGTGGTGAGGACAGACGCCCATGTGGGGAAACCCCTGGACAAGCCAGTCCCCCCGCTTGCAGCACAGGGGGGGGAGCTTTAAAGGGGTGAACCATGTCGCCTGGCCAAGCCAGCTTACACCTGGGTCAGAGGGTGGCTCGCTCAGACAGGTCAGGGCGGAGGTCCAAGCACAACCCCAGAGCCTGACCTGTACCACTAGTTAGGCCCTTGCCATGGTTGCAAGATCTGCTGTCGTTATTCAATAAACGGCCTTTTATGGCCCAATTCTTGTGTCTGCCTCTTCATTCTGACTGGGGGGGGGGGGAATCTCTCTTTTACTAGACTTCTAAATGAGACTGTACAAGACATGATGTCCCAAAATGTTTCAAGATTCCTCTCCTCCTGGGAGCTTCTGTAAACCATTCTGAAACCTCTGTATTAGGAAACTGTGTAACACTTTCAGCAAAAAATAACTGAAAATAGTTTTTGAAACATGTAATTTTCCCTATGGCATGGTGAAGTTATTCCATGAACGAAACAATGCAAAATTATCCTGTTTCACTGGAAATGTATTTGCTCGAGTTTGTGCAATTGTTTGTTATGGGAATAGTAAACAAAAATAAACATGTGATGTATCTTACAGATTTCTTTTAAAAGAGCAAAATAGTATTGAAATTGTTGTGTTCGGTGTTTGCATTTGACACGTGAGGGCTTTTTAAATTAAACAAATGATCAAAAGATACCTTACTTTTCCTGTCATAAAGCATCAGTTGTGTTCTGATGGGTCAGAGTACTTAAAATTCTAGACAAAGCTAAGGAATAGAAACTTATGAAGGAAAGTGAAGCAGACATCATGTGTATTAGGGCCATGGTTGGCTGTATCCCTTCAAAGGTCTTCCTGGATGAAGGCTGGCAATATTTCCCTTCACACCACTGACTCCCAGCTGTTTCTACACCTCTTTATCTTCTCTGAAAGCCTGCAATGGAGCTGAACCCTAGCCATCACAAATAACATCTTGAGGGTCAGTGGTAAATGAAACCTCTCAAGATTTTCACCTGCAATGCATATGTGATATATCCAATGGATTAGCCTGCTGCCATTGGCTAGTCTAAATTTATCCCTGTTTTAGTCCAGTTGATGAGACTGATACAGATGTCATGCAAACATTATGTTGGAGCTGGTCTAATTACTATTGTCTGATGTACTGCAGTACCTCCGAAAAGATTTCTTCATTGATAGATAGCTTTCTGCCAATGTCTAGTGTATCTTTTAGATCATCTGAAGTGCCTCATATTACAAAGGCTGTGCCATTATCACAGATCAGTTAAACTGCACCATTGTAATTGACTCTATGGTTCTGTTACAGCAGTGCTATATATTCCACCGCTGTTGAATCTACCATTTGAACCTCAGTCACTGGTGGATATGTCCAATTAGTAAAGTGCCCATCTGCTGTCTAGACTCATTTGTATTCTCCTCATATACGTATTAAAGACCTAAACTTGACCTTTGCTTCAGTGTCAGCCTAAAGGGAACCTTGTTTTCCAAACTAGTTTAATATCTATTTGTAGGACTTTAGAAATGAAAACATACAATATCTATAGGAAAAAGACGGCACTGAATCACTGTGATGTGAATAACACATTTGACAGTATATAGAAAGAGGACATTTGAAAGATGATCCTACAAAAGGATTTAAAGTATTGAAAACATTTGAACCTTAAAACATTTAAAATTTTAATGATTACATTTTTACCCCACTGTTCCGCCCAGAAACTTGAGGGTACACAGTTCCCCCTTCCCATTTTATTCTTACAACCATGCTGTGAGGTAGATTAGACTGAGAAACAGTGACTCATTTTACACATTGCACAAAACATGGTTTAATTAGTATGGTTAGTGTGATTGTCTGAATGCAGGCCATTCTACAAACTACAGTTCAAAATGCTGGTTCTTACCTAAGGTATATGAAGGGCCAACTCCTCCCATACTGTCTAGTTTGGTGGCGGTTAGCATCTTCTTCCAAAGCCCTACTGCCTGTGCTTCATCTGAAGAAATTAGATGGGTGGCAACCAGAGACCAGATTCTTCTCAGTGGTGGCACTTCACCTTTGGAATGCCCTTCCCCATGCAATTCATCTGTGTCCTAGCCTTCAGATATCAAGCCAAAACCTTTCTTTTTTTTACCCAGGCTTTTAACTACATCTTTTAAAGCTGCTTTTATGGTCTGCTGCTAGTTTGAGGACTATTTTAGAGATAATATTTTAGGCTATGGATGGTCGCTTTGTGATGTCTTGCAATCTGTAAAACATTTTTAATAGTGCTCATTCTTATGTTTTTATATTTCTTTTTACTTTTTCTGTGCCCCTTTGCCCACTGACTTGCAAGCTCCAGGTTGATGGACCACAAAAATGGACCCATGGCATCCATAGTGGAATTAAGCGATCTAGAGGCAAGATTTTTTCACCACCACCCCTTGCATATGCATATGCAGAGGAAAATAACTTTCCAAAGAGAGAGAGAGAGTCACTCTCTATTCTCCGCCACCCCTCCTCTCTGTCTTCTGCTTATGGGCACAAGGATAAAGTCTTTTAATATTCACAGTTCTTTGTGTTCACACATTGCATTGTTGTACAACCCATCAAGGCATCTCAGTTATCGGGAAGGAAAGAGCATCTCATCACCAGAATCTACCCTGCATGCATACTAGACTTGGACAGTTTAGCATGATCATAGTAAGGGTCATTAGGGATATTTTGCAAGGTAGTCTTGCACCTCAATAATAAAGATTCCTTTCTCCAGTTGTACACTTAATCAGTCACCCATCCATAGGTTTCCTGCTGTATAGCCAAGCACCAAACCCCTCACTCATAGCCAGAATTAAAGGGCATGAGTCAATCTAAAAGTTTGCATATAATAAGTATCCATATTAAACAGTCTAATTTTGTATAGGTAGCCCTAGTATACGTGTGTTATGTGTTGTTAAGTTGCTTCCAATTTATGGACACCTTATGAATTAATGACCTCTAAAACATCCTATCACTTACAGGCTTTCTCAGATCTTGCAAAACGGGAGGCTGTGCCTTTATTGAGTCAAGCCACCTCTTTTAGGGTCTTCCTCTTTTCCTGCTGACTTCCACCATTCCTAGCATTCTTAGCATTTTAGTCTTCTCCACTGAGTCTTGTCTTCTCATGATGTGACCAAAGTATGATACCCCCAGTTTCATTGTTTTAGGGAGAATTCACGCTTGATTTGATCAAGAACCCACTTATTTGTTGTTTTGGCCATCCTTTGTATCTATAAAACTCTCCCCCAGCACCTCATTTCAATAGGTAACATTTTTAGGTGATTCCCTCTTTTTCCTTCACCTTCTGTTGGTCATTTTTCTCCCCCCCCCCAGTTTTCTCATAGACTTCAGTCCACCCAGTTGCAGCTGCAGCCTCTTTTACTGCTGGGTCCTTCTCTGCCCACTACCCTTTACTATCCAACGTTTGCTTTTTCTGGGAGAAACCCAATCTATCCCATTGGAGTTCCAGTGGAGAGCATCTCAGAATAGATCATATGATATTTTTCCAGCACTCCCACTTAAACATCCACTCCCAGGAGACTCACACATCACCATCCTCACTAAACCTTACAATCTCTGATATATGGAAGGCCTAGATCTATAGCTGCTTGTGGTACAGACTGTGTGGAAATGAATATTCCACTGTTTGCCTATATGTTTTTGGTTGTGTTCTTCATAGTTTGTGCTCTAGTTTCAATTCCACTGTTCTGAATTCCACTAGTTTCAATTCCACTGAAGCTTCTTTCCAGTTCTTCATTGTTTTTGTGTAGTTTTGCAACTGTTTATAGTATTGGAAGTGGAATTCTAGCACCTCGATGTACTGTTCTGTAACATTTGTAGTGTATTTTCTGGCTTGTGTTTTTATTGCGCTTCCATTGTTTATCTATTTAGTAGTAGTAAAGTTTCCTTATAATCCTTAAGTATTGTGTCTCATTAATTCCCCATTGTAAATGCTTTTGTTTGGGTAATTCCCTGCTGTGTTAGTCAAGTCATTGGGAGGTAGTGAGTTCAGAGCTCTCCTTCCCTTCCATGTTACTGTCACTTCCCAAGAACAAGAATGGTGCCTTCCATGAGACGTTAGTATATGTACGAAGAGGCTCCTGCTTGTATGTTAACCCTGTAGGTGCCATTCTGTACTCTAAGAAGTGTTCAGAGTACTGTCATTAGTGAAGGGGATGCAGACTCCTGTAGCCATTCAGGAAACACCATGGTGTCATGTGATGTCTGAACTAAGCTAGAGATTGGCCCAAGGCTGCCCAAGTCCTGCAAGATAGAGTGGGGATTTGAACCAGTTATTACCATAGTTCAATACATTAACCAGACTGCCTCTCACTGCCTTCTTATAATATAGTATGTAAGATCTGTGGAGTATGGTACTTGCTTATCTGCACAGGAGAAAAAGTTTGAATTTTTAAAAAAATCCTGGACTTCTAAAATATTTTAGTTTTTTTCATACTCATTTCCTCAGACATACTTGATTATCTTGTCTCAGTGTTGCAGAAAACCTTTTCTAAGTAGAGAGAAGTGATCTTGCTAAGTACATAATCACAGGTGGAAACCACTCAAGGATTATTATTCAAATAACCTAATCTTCACTTTTTGGGTTGCTATTCGTTGCTGTCAATATATTTTGAAGCACGATATTGTATCATCTCTTCAAGAATATGGTTATTAATGTGTTATTCTTAGGGCTCAACATGGAGGTCTCCAAAGAGGATATTTGACATTTCTTTGTATAAGTTTGCCAGATATTGAAAGGAAACATGATGACAGGGAAATCCATCCTCTGCAAATTGACCATTTTTTCCAAATTCTTCCTTAAAACCTGATTAACTACTCAGTCCCATGAGCCACTGCACCAATAAACAAGAGCTTGTTATGTGGAACAGCAGTGCCAATCGCAACATATGGTGGTAGACTGCCATGACGAATAAAGCCTAAAATAGGAGCATGGTCAAATGACACCACACTGTCAATTTCACATCACGAGATGCAACATTTCACCACAAGAAGTGGGTTCTTTTTTTGCCCACAAAGAAAAAAAAAGTTAAGTTTCTACAAGGATTTCTTTCTGTTTTAATTGCAATTGACAAAGGCTATGCCTCTGAAAATATTTCATTATGATACTATGTAACTCTGGCTGTGTTGATAGCACTGTCCTGCTTCCACTCTACTGTTCTACTGTATGACCATGTTCTGTATAGCATGCTTTACTTTTACATACATTTGCACATAATTGAACAACAAGAACATAGAAATGCTGATGACCAAGAGCAACAGTTTTAAAATGGATGTGATGAAGACTATGAATGAAGACTAATGATCTATAAAGGGCAAACTGCAGCAGCCTGTCAGTCCTAGGGTTTCAATCCCTGGCAGTTAGATCCCCAAGCCCCTCACAGCAAGCAAGCAGGGCCATTGGTTGAAGAAACTTTATTTAGAGATCAGGTGTTCACTCATAGGTAGAAATTGACAGAAGTAACTAGCCAAACAATAGGACTACTGATATAGAGAGCATTTTCCCGCCCCCCTTTGCATTTAGGCACAAAAGCCTAAAAAGTTACATGGGAACAAAAAGCAGTTTAGTCTGAGATAAGGTACACAGTGGAATCTTCTCTCCTGTGAAGCAGATATATTTCAGCACCCAGCTGCAAGCTCTCAGCCAAGGTCACACAGAAATGAAAGCACATATTTCTTAGAGATAAGGAAGAGCCTGCTAGCTCCTTTGGCAATTAATATTAGCAGTTTGGACACCCTCAGGAGTCTTCTCATAAAATGCATAAGATACAGTATGTGACTTAATATAAAATGCAGTGTAAAATGCAGCAGACCACAATGGTAGAATTGTCTACATTATTCTCAGTAAAAAAATCAGAACACAGTGATGGCATACAACACAACAATGGCATGGATGCTGGCCATCCATGACACAGCCCATGGCCCCAATTCATATTGGGAAATAGTGGAAGGTGAGAGAAAATTTAACCCTGGAATATGCACTTGGCTTCACTTGTCAAAATGACATCTGCTTGTGCAGCTATTAGCAATGTAAAGAAAATATGCCCTTTAGAAACCTGAATCAGGATACTTACCATTTTCTTTTTACTGACGAATCAAGATCCATGATAATGTTGATTATGTTTTTTAATATCCATCACAGAAAGAGGCACTCATGAAACGGAAAGAGAAGATCCACTTTCATAATATTAACATTAATAAACAGCATTGAACTTAGGGTGCTACTAGTCCCTGTTCCTGTGAACAGTTAAGGACTTATAGTGCATATGTTCAACTGAAATAGCTCTTCATATAAATATGCCTTGAGGTTTTCCATGTCTGCTTCTTCAGCAGGAGATCCCCAACCTCTCCACTGGCCTTTCTCACTGCCACTCAGCTGAACAGTGGGAGAAAAATGGGGGGGGGGTGCAGCCATTGGCATCATTGGGGCTACAGTAATATCATTTTTGGGGTGACTAGAAGTGACATCATCACAGCATAGAAAACATTCTAGCATTTGGCCCAAATTCTGTGATGAGGTTACTTCTAATTGCCCTTGAAGTGATATCATTGCAGTACCAGCAACATCACAATGTCACTGGCAAAGTCTCACCAGATGGACTGAGTCTCCTACTGGTTGCCAGCCTTGTGCTGGCAACTCTGATTAGAAACTTTATAATGTGCAATACAGCACCTGCAAAAAATAACTATGGGTGGCACCACCATTGTATTAGCTGGAGGCTTCCAACAAACACTTTCTGTTATTTCATGAGGAACTAAAGTTGATTTGAGTTGCAGGCTTGCATTAAATTGTCATACATTCGGACTATGTCAAAAATGCTACTTGAGGAAAAGCACACTAATTTCTTAAGAAAACTAATGGGGGGGGGGAAATCTCATTTTCTCCTCCCCCAATATTCCTCATTCCCTTCCTTGAATGTTCCCAAAGAGTTTTTCCTGCTTCCTTCTCACCTTTGCAACCACCAGCCAACCTATCTTTTTTTTGTTCCCCCATCTTCATCTACATTTATGATTTCATTTATACCCTGCCTTTCTCCTTAAAGGGTCACCAAAACAGCTTACATCGGTCTCCTTTCATTTTATCCTTAGGGTAACCCTGTGAGTTAAGCTAGTCTAATAGAGAGCAATGGCCCAATCCTACCAAGTAAGATTCCTAACTGAGTGGAGATTTGAACCTGAGTCTCCCAGATCTAGTCTGAAACCCTCTCTCTTCCCTGTCTCCCTCCTCTAAAATATCCCTGGAAAGGGCTCTGCCCTCTCCCTCTGCCTTTTACTGCCAGAAAAAAAAGTCTTAAAGGCTGGTTATACAGTATGGTTGCCTAGCAACAGTTACCAAAGGCATTCATTTCTTAAAGTGAGAAGAGCTGTTTGTATTATTTGGGGGGTGTTATCCCCCCATTCTTATTTTTAGATTTTTCTGCAAACCTGGGACATTGTTTCAGTTTCTAAAAACATCAGTGGCATTTGGCTCCAATCTCCAGATTTAAGCAGCCACAAATCTGGCCATCTTGAGAATTAGAGGGGCAAATACCACTTTCACTGTCAGGCCACAGAGCACATAGAGGCACTGCAACTATAAAACAATATTGTATGTGCAGTGAGCTATGGAGTTAACTAGCGGAACGAGCAGGAGCTGGCCCCTAGTTTCCAATAAAACTTCAGAGGGAGATTTCCAATTAAAGAAATATGTTTAACTGATCGGTTTAGCTGATGTTTTGGCAGTCTAAAATATATTACCAAAACCATTTGACCTATTTGTGGAAAATGCTAATGTCAAGCAGTTCTTTATTTAGCAGAGTGTTAACACAGCAGGACATTTTGTCTTACATAAGAATGCCCAAACTCCTGCAGGCTCAGATGAAATAGTAATTTCTAGTCACAAAAAAGACACTGGTTTGTTGTAGATTGGATTGATTATTCA
This sequence comes from Eublepharis macularius, assembly GCF_028583425.1. Taxonomy (NCBI): domain Eukaryota; kingdom Metazoa; phylum Chordata; class Lepidosauria; order Squamata; family Eublepharidae; genus Eublepharis; species Eublepharis macularius. The sequence continues at coordinate 126,582,805 of NC_072792.1, forward strand.
CCAAGCTATTGATCAGAATTAATTGGGTGCCTGCATGCCTAGCACATATGAAAGCACATGAAGCTGCCTTATACTGCATATCAATAGGGACACTGAGGTGCTACTGTGTACAAATTCACTACAGGTTCATATAATAATAAATATATCAATTAAGTTTTATAGTATTTGTTTTACACAGTATTCACTACAGAGATTATATACCAAAAACAATAATGTTGTACTTCATTTACAACTAAAGTCAAAAAGACCAACTAACAATAATACATTAACAATATAATTTATAATAATATAATAATAACAATAATACATATAATTCAAATAAATAACAATTTCCCAAAAGTTGTACTTAGAGTCCAAAAACTTAAATATACAAGTTTTCTAGGTGTTGTTTCTCATTTCATATCTCTTTATCAGATAGGGCTTCTCATGATCTGTCATGAAAGAAACTGTAATGTAGAATGCAAGTAAACAATCAAACAGTAATGCAAACATCAGCCATAATACACATTTGTGTATCCACACACATGCATGCTCAAAATCAGTTTTCATGTATACATGTTGTTTAATACATGCACAATTGTATTTCCCCCATGTAATTGGAATGGTTAATTCTGGTTTTTAGTGTGTGGGCAGGAATATAGGGGAATTTACCTACCCCCTATGGCACACCAGGGCCTTTCAATATATCTGGAGAAGAAATACTGCACAAGTCAAGAAAGAACACCAGAAGTGTTTGAGTGTACCACTGTACTTTAGCAATGGCCATGGGGAAGCCTTTGCTATTAATACTCAAGTGGGCAGAGTTTTGCAGTATAATTGGCTGGTGACAATGACTAGACATGGGCACAAACAGGGGGAAAAAACCTGAACAGGCTGTTCGTTGTTCATTTCTGACGTCAAACACGAACAGCCGAACGAAACCGAACATGTCCCGTTACTGAACGTGTTCGGTGTCCGTTGTGTGTCAGCACCAGACCACCCCCCTTAGCACTCAGAGAGCCCATATTCACAGGGAATGTGCAGCAGGCTCTTCTCCAGCCATCATCCAAGTTTGGTCAAGATTGAAATATGGATCTCAGAGTTATACATTCCCAAATTCAACGCCCCCAGGAAACTCCCATTCAACACAAATGGAGCCACACTCTCCAGTTACTTTGGCCCTGTGTGGTAGTCCTGAAGGTAGGCCGCCTCCCATCTCAGGGGTGGGGGGTCAGCTTCTGGCCAGCGGCACCCCCCATGTGCCCACCCACCAGGCCTCCAGTTCGGAGGCAGACAAAGTATCCACTTATGCATCAAGGTGGTTTATGACTGCGGCTGCTGGGCCTAGCAGGCTCAGGGAGGCGGTGGCGTGCCACCTCCCCTCTCAGGGGTGGGGGCTCTGGCCATTCACCGGTGGCAACCCCCATGTGCCTGCCTGCCAGGCCTCTGGGTCGGAGGTGGACAAAGCATCCACTTACGCAGCAAGGTGGTTGGTGACTGCGGCCACTAGGCCTGGGGGGCTCAAGGAGGCAGTGGCTGGCCACCTCCCCTCTCGGGGGCCAGGGGTCTGGCCGCTTGCTGGTGGCACCCCCCATGTGCCCGCCCACAGGTCTCCGGGTCGGACGCAGACAAAGTATCCGCTTACGCTGCATGATAACTGCAGCCACTGGGCCTGGTGGGCTCGGGGAGGCGGTAGTGGACCACCTCCCCTATTGAGGGTGAGGGGTCTGGCCACTTGCTGGCAGCACCTCCCATGTGCCTGCCCACCAGGCCTCCAGGTCAGAGGCGGGCAAAGTATCTGCTTATGCAGCAAGGTGGTTGATGACTGTGGCTGCTGGGCCTGGCTTACTCGGGGAGGTGGTGGTGGGCCACCTCCCCTCTCAGGGGTCAGGGGTCTGGCTGCTCGCCGGTGGCACCCCCATGTGCCCACCTGCCCAGCACTCCCAGATACCTGACAAGATCAGGCACTAATAATAATGTGAGCCCTCAGCCGAGGTGCCAACTGAGCTTGGCCCCAGGGCCTGGCAGCAGCCCTGGAACCAGAGGGGATAGCTCCCTATCCCACCCACCTCACACAGAAAAAAGCCCAGCTCCAATGCACTCTCCCTGTCTTTCCCCCAAAAGGCTATCAACAGCTCTGTCCCACTCCACTGCTTGCTGAGAGTGAAAGCCAGAACTGAGATCGCAGTGCCCTTTTATAAGCAGAGGTCTCATTGAGAAATGCAGGATGTCTGTGGTTGGCAGCCAGAACTGCCTAATAGGGTTTGCAGATTGGCGTTCCCATGGCCACAGAACACCCCCTCCTTCCTCCCTCCCCCCTGGTGTCTGCTCCCACGTTACTGATTGTAACCAATTTTCAGCTCCACGCTTGGAAGGAAGACCTGCCCATCAAGCCAAGTTGGCCTTTGATTGGGGTGTCCGAGGCGACAGAGGGAGTGCAGACAGAGTTCAGGCAGTCTGTCCCTCCATTGCAGAGGCAATTGATTGAAGGCACCTGAGTGTCTGGCTTCCCGAACGGCAGCTGAGCTCAACAAACGAGGCTTGCGACGACTGCTTGTTTGGCTGGAATGGCGCATCACACGAACAGCCCATTCACGAGCAGCCGAGCGGCCTGTTCATTGTTTTTTTTCCGTTCGTAATGCTCTTCGTGCCCATTTCTAACCATGACCCTTTCATCTGTTTGAGGATGAATTACTGGGAGGAAACAGCACACAAACAGCCCATCTGCTGTCTTGACAGTACTACTGGATGCAGCTGAAAACTTTTTTCCCACTTCTGGCTCAGCGTGAACATTGTCTGCATTCCCATGCTGCTCCAGGGCTCTTCCTCCCAGATTCCTAGGTCTGGAATGATATGATTCACCAGAGTATTATATCTGTCTGTTAATAAGAGAGCCAGTTTAGTGTAGTGGTTAGGAATGTGGGACTCTAATTTGGAGAACCAGGTTTGATTCCTTACTCCTCCACCTGAAGCCAGCTGGGTGACCTTGGGTCAGTCACAGGTTCTTGGAGCCCTCTCAGCCCCACTCACCTCACAGGGTGATTGTTGTGAGGATAATAACACACTTTTTAAACTGCTCTGAGTGGGCGTTAAATTCCCCTGAAGGGAGGTATATAAATTGAATGTTGCTGCTGCTGCTGTTGTTATAAGGCCTACCAACCAGTTTGGCAGGAGTTTGAGGCAGTTGCCACATCAAGGAACTGATTCCAGCATCAGCTCACCGGAAATTTACCATGCCTTTCATGGCTTACCAGTCAAGGGTTTGGAGAGGAGGCCCTCTCAGGTCTGAATTGATCTCTACTGTTTACCAGCATCATGAGATGGGGGCACTGGGGTTACAGCACACCTGACACACCTCTGACACACTATTGTATAGAGGTAAGGGTATGCTAACAGCATTTTTATCTACCTCATACTTGGAGCCAAGGTAGAGTTGCCATTAATGCTGGCATGTTTCTGGCAGCTCAACAGGTAGGGTACCCACTTGTATCTGTTGTTAATAAATAAAATCCCAATGGAACCTATGTATCTTGTATAGTATCTTTAGTTCAGGTATGGGGCAGCCTTACTGCCAACATAGAAGCATAACAAAAAGCGTACAGGATGTCCATGGAAAAGCTTTTCAGATTTTCAAGGTAAACAAACATAAACAAGCTATGATGGGGTAGATTTGATCTTTTGTGGAGATAAAACAAATCCCAGGTTATTCCATTAGAAATATGGCCAAAGGAAGGCAGCATGTACAAAACTGCATGAGATAAATAACTTCTCAATTATTAACTAACTGTGCAGGATGAATAAGAGCCCAGTGTTCTGAATCTGAAAAGTGAGGGACTAGTTTATGAAGGATTTCCCTGCCTTTAACTGAAGCAGCGATATAGCAAGCTACCACTATTTTCCACAGTAGCTACATGTGCTAAACGTTTTTCAAACCTTAATCAGTTGGGAGAAAGCCTATTGGCCAAAAGTCCTAAACAAAATCTTCTCTGGATCATTATAAGGAGAAAACTAGCATGGAAAATAGAAAATCTGACCAGGAAGCCTATCAAAATTCATGTCCACTATCACAAAAGATGGCCAGTTCTCACAGATCATTCCCTCAAAGGCACAGCAGTCAGTTTACAGAGTGCAAATGGCTTTGAAACAAGAAAAAAAATGCATTCATTTTTTTTAAAGTCTAGCTGAAGCACTTTACTTAGAAGTGAATTTATGACTGAGCCTGAATTTCAGAGGTAGAGCAATGTACAAAATATAAGCAAAGATCATTTTTCTATGCCTCACCCCAGCTCAAAAATAAAAGTACTGCTATATTCAGTAATCTTGGAACAAAATAGCTGAATACAATGAAACACAATACATTAGACAACTGACATTTTTCCTATACCACACTGCAAGGGCGTTCAGTAAGACTTTTCACCAGAAGCTCCCTGCTGTTTTGAATAATGATCTGTTTCCTAACTCTAAGTACTTGCAGTCAAGTAGTGACATTTTTTCAGATGAATATTTACATCTCTAATAAGAGTTTTATTTAAACTTCAGGGTTGTTAGTTTTAATATTGATACTTCCTATGTTCATGGTTTTATTATTTATTGTCCTGTTTCTACCTTGTAAGCTTTCTTGAGTTGTTCTCTGAAGATGCGGTTTATAAGACAGACAGCCAAAGGAATGGACTGACTTGCCTTTCTCTATGGATTGACCAAGTGAAGATTATGATATCTCACCATCCAAAATATTTGCTTGGAGTTAAAAACAGTTGATTTAAATGTAGGTAAGATTAGTAATAGTCAAAATGCTCTTGGCTCAAATCAGAAATGGTCTCCACCTCTGCCATTTGTAAATACTGAAAAAAGCTCACTTTTTATTGAGAGTAATTCATTCATTCACAATATTTATACACCACTTTTCTATCTAAGGCTGACCAAGACTGCTAATAAATTAAAAACATATCTAATAAAATTACATCTTTAAAGCATCAAAACAAACAAAAACACACCATCAAAACAATTAAAACCAAAGCTATAATAATAATAATTGTGCTGTCGAGTATATAAATTGAATGTTATTATTATTAATGTTATTAACTGACTTCAAGAGGTTTTCAAACCAAGAGATGAGCTGAGGTGGTTTGCCATTGCCTTGCTCTGCAACTTCCAAGCTCTGACAAGCTTGGGTTAGTCCAGGCTATTCAGGCTGCTAAAGGTAAAATACATTTTGCTCCTGACTACTCACTCAGGCCACTTGTGGATCGAGGAGCTTAGACAATGGAGCATGATGCCTCCCTTCCCGCAGCTGAGTAGAAGATGGGATACTGATATAAACGCCTCCAGGTTCAGGGCCTCCACTAGTGTACTAGGAAGGGCAAGATTGCCAAGGCTACTGCAGAACTCCTCAGCTGCTATCTTGTGGACAGTTCTCATGGCATTCATCAAGTTATGGCACCAAGCCATGCCCTAGGCAATGCTGGACAGCTCCCAGGTCCTGTTCTTTGCTCTTGGAGTTGCAAGAGCAGATGCACTCAACAAGATGCACTTGCTCTTTTGCTTTCCTTGCTAGCATAAATCTTTTGCTGCTAAAGTAAATGTAGGGGCAGTGTTACTTACAAAAGAAAGTCAGCAGGAAGGAACTAATGTTTATTTAAGAATGTGTTTGAAGAATGAGTGGCATTGTTACTCTATGCTTGTCACAATGATTAATACTCTTATAACAATCAGGTTAAGTTACAGAAATGTGTTGCTTGTAAAGACTATTTGCAACCTTCAATTGGGTCAGAATGTAGCGGACAGTATATTGACTGGGAACTCCCAGATCTGAACATATTTGGTCTTTCCCTGGGTTTCTAAGTACAATTCCAAGCACTAGCACTGAGACTGAAATGAGTTTGAGCCATGGCTGAAGGTCAGCCTCCCTTTGTAAAACATGTCCATTTCCTAAGATTAGCTTCTGAGGACCAGCTGTTGAAGTTACTACCTACAGAGGTTGAGCAGATGGTGGCTATGGAGAAGTGTACAGCTGAGAAATTCCCTCCACAGAAATATTGATATGGCATCTGTCAAGGAGTTCCAGACCCCTGGGGCCCAGCCCAGCTCAGGGGAAGGGACACAGGCTGCCTGGAAGGTCCTGTTGCAAATAGCAAACCAAGTAAGCTGCCACCAGCTCCCCAGTCTATCCCTAGGCTAAGGAGTTAGGGAGCAAAGCTCCAGAGCCTATTAGGGAATTTAGCCAAAGCAAAGTCTACCTTGCAAGGATAAACTTACAGGCAGAGTTCACAGCAAAAGAATAGTTGTTTGGTAGGTGGATCTCAAGCACACATAGGGTGAGTTCAACAAAGGTTTTATAGCAGTGAGGCTTCAGAGTCTTAATAACCCACACAAGATAAAAATATAAAGGTTTATTAATTCCAGGTGCAGGGTTATCACACATGAGACAAAAGGTGAGTACAAACAAACAAAAACCTACAGCAGTAAGCTCTACATACCACAGTAAATTCTTAGGAGGCAAAGCAAGTTGGTTTCTCAGTTGTAGCAAGCAAAAGTCCCACAAAACAGCAAGGCAAAAGATGGAGCTTCAGTCCTTCTCAACAAATAGAGCCAGAAACAAAGCAAAAGAGCATACGCAGAGGTCTAAGGTAGACACTCAACATAAGCTTCTCCATGTTGGTTAACAGCCGGTTTATATTGGTTCAAGCTGGAACCAAAGTGAGGCAGGCCTAACCACACCCACTCCCAGCCTGACCACATCACCTGACAAGTGCGCAAAGGGACGTGTGGAAGGTCTGCAGCTCTTGGCACACGACCCCAAACTACAGGTGTGAAGTTAATTACCAATTAGCTAGTAAGAACAGCTTATCTTGACTCAAGGACAGAGCATACATAACTTACTGCTAGCAAAAGTGAAAAGCCTCTCCAAAAGGGGGGAGGGAATTTCTCCAGCCAAGGAAGCCTCCAACCTAGCTCTCAAAAGGGCTTCCTATACTCTTAAACATTTTTTCTTTACAGCATCAACTTTACTAGAGTGCAGACAGTCAGGTCAAATGCTAAGTCTGAGGCAGGTGAATCAGCATATGTAACAACAAGATTTGGGAAAATATGGGAGCCAAGTTTAGCCAATTAAGTAAGAATATTTTAAAATAGCACCATACAGAAGTAATGGGGATACATCTGGGAGTGAAGAATCCTTGTCTTTCCAACTAGGAAAAATTGAAGGAAGAAGCAATTTGCCATATTGACAGATGGAAGCAAAACATCTCTGTGTCAGTTTGTTAATTGTGCAAATCTGTCAATGACTTCATCTGGATTAATCTCTTCAGTTTCACGGTCCTCTGTAGTCAACGTGGCAAGACCACTCCATCTGTCCTTAGCTAAACTATTTTGTAAATATGTTTTTATTCTTTTCAGGACAACAAAGAACTCATGAGATAAGCAAGCTGGTTAAAAAATGCAACAACATCTAAAGCAATTAATACCAGAGAACATCAAGAATTTTCCTGGTTTCCTCATTTGCTGACATTAACAATGAACTTATATCTTTATTTAAAATTGGAAAACAGCTACAGCACAGACTTACATTACTTACTGAAGCTACTGAAAGACACAAAGTACTATGGGCTTTTGCTAACTTCTGCTGATTTAAGAGCATACACCTTTTGCAGTAAATGTAAGCCTTCTCTAATGCCATTATTGTGCTGTGTGTGAGGGCATGGAGAAGACACAACATCGCAAGTATACCAGCACATGTGAAAGCCAGCATGATGTAGTAGGCAGAGTATCGGAGTAGGCCAGGGACACAAGTTCTAATCCCTTCTCAATCATGAAGCTTACTTGTACTAGTAGTATTCTTTCTGTTACATACTCATATCTACCTCACAGGACTGTTGAGAGGATGAACTGGAAGGAGTAGGCAGTAATACGCCTCTGTGAGCTACTTGGAAGAAAGGAAAGATAAAATATGGTAGGTAACCACTTATCCTAGGGTACACTTAGATAATGAGACACTGAGTTATAACATCTTGGAAATTAAAATATATTTTTAAATCACATATATGTTAGTTTTTAAGGGACCCTTCCTTGGGAGTGTTATTTATTGCTTAAGCCTTCCAAATACTCTAAAGTGGTGACAGGCAAGGAAGTCTATACATCTGTATATTAAAGATCAAATATGAGAAATAATGTACTTCACAATTGATAGGATGTACACAAATTTTGTACTTGGGTAGATTAATCTTTGACTAAAAGGCTTCTCTAAAACAGAAAAATAATTACATTCAGTCTTGTATACTGTGGGTTGATTTAAGCTTTTATGACCACCAGTCATTCTCTGGTGTCCTCCTGATACCTGATAATGAAATTCTGCAATGTCCCAATAATTTTAGCAGTTTTTACTCTAGGATTCTACATGCATTACCTGTTGGCAACAAATAAGGAGCATTTCAGTACCATACAAAACTATACTTTAAACCAGCCAACTCATATCTTTGTCTTTGACCATATCTTCTTTCTGCCTGGTCAAATCTTCCTCTTGCCAAAATCTGAAACAGTCTTGCCAACCCATCATTCCACTAAAGAAGCCAAACTCCTCCACTGTATCTCTCACCCACACAGAAACTGACACTTTGTTCTTCACCAGCTTGGCCAAATGAATAAAACTTTGGCAACCTGGATATAGTCAAACAGCCAACATTATGTTAGGTGCTCACACTAGGTTAAGCATTTCTGGATTGGCAAGGGTGTCAGCTTGTCAAAAACCAAATCCAGTTTAATATTGTTTGATAGGTTTAACTCACATTGGCAAATTTCATGCTGTGAGTTGGAGGACTGATGGGAGTCAAGTTAAAGGTAACTCAACTTTTCCTTAGATTAAATATTTTAAAACATTGCTTATCCTTGTTTTCTTGTATTCAGAGTGACTACAAAATCTGCTTGTATTTTTTCCTGAATGGAAGGTTAAGAACCAGATTTCTCCCATCTGCTTTTCAGCAAAACTCGGTTGCATATTATTAGGGGTTTCCCTTCATAATAGACTTTTTTTTTTTAAACAGCAAGAGCATATAGTTAGGGATCCCTAAATAAAGGCCAAGACTTTCGAAAGCAGTTGCAAAACTGAAGGGGCTCCTTCTCACACACAATAGTTATTTGATTACTAGAGTAATATTTGAGCTAAAAAAAGTATTTTCTATCATGATGTTGCCAGTGCTACAGGATACAGAATTTGTTACTTTGATAAATTGTCCATTTTTGTTTGTAGTTATCTGTGTTTGGCTATTCTTTATATTACAAATCATTTTTAAAAATACAATTTTTCTACTCTATATGTAGACCTAACCTGAACTGAAATTTACTCCTCAACTTTGCTGTTCTGATCAGGCACTACAAAGACGACCCTCCTTTTGGCAATTCTTCGAGGACCCATGCAAATAAGGTAAAATGTTTGCCCATCTTATTGGCAGTAGTTCCCTTGATTAGGGATGCTTGACTGTCTGCCAGTCTGGCTCACCTTTTCTTTGCTGGCAATGAACACAAATTTGATTGACCATCTATCAGTTTGCTATTTAAGAGCAGATAAAGCCTGTTTGCCAGCATATTTTTCAAATATAGACTACAATGCAGCAATTGAGTGTTCTGTGCATGTGCAATCTTATAATGTCTGATGGCAGTTGTACTTTCCCCTTCCCTTCTTCCCTCCCAGACCTGTTGTTGCTGTAGTCCACTTGGTAATCCATGATATAAATAAACGGCAAGCACCAACTAGTCAGCTAGCAATTGTAAGTAAAACTTCTTAAATGATCTTACCATTTTACATTCACATGAACCCCTGTTAGTTATTTTGTGCATGCACAGCATTATGGGAGGCATAGTTTCCCTCTCTCACAATTTAATTATCTGATCTGGTGTCATTATAGTATCATATAGTCAGTAATCTATGGCTATGGGACAACATCAGGAAGGCAATTCTGAGTGAGGGCAGGCAATGCCATGTCACCATTCAGATTTGATCATTTTTACAAAATCAAATCAGAGCCAAAGCAATGCTTTATGACCTCACTCTGGTACAACCAAAGGAAAAGAATGGCTCTGTACTACAGCAGGGAGCACAGTTGCTATGAGCAGATGACAAATAATGGGCAGGGCTGGCCCGCCCACTGAAGCTGGCCCTGCAGCAGCCTCAGGGCACAAGGCGCCGGAGGGGGTGCCGGACCGGGGGCAGGGGTGCATGCCACAGAGCTGCCGCCGCCACTGGCCAGGAGCACATGTTGGCGGCGGCAGCATGGGGCAGCTGAGCAGGCAGCCTCCTGTTCAGTTGCTCTGTGGGCCAGGCGCAGCCACAGAGCAACTGAACGTGAGGGCTGGAAGGCCTCCCACGCGCGCACCGGCCCTGTGTGATGACCTCACATGCAGTGACATCATCATGCAGTCCAGCGTGCATGCGTGCACGCGCACACACAGAGGCAGCCATTAAGCTGCCTCAGGTGCCAGTGCCGGTGACGCTGGAGCCAGCCCTGATAATGGGTAAACAGCATGCACAAGGGAAACTTCCATATAAACTTCCCGCCTCTCCCAAGTGTTCTTTGCATGCCCCTAATGTTTGTTTTAGAACCATTCTAGAAGCCAACTTTTTTTTAAAAAAATCCTACTAACTAAAAATCTTAAAAGGCTGAGTTTTTAATCAGATTCAGTGCTTGCACCATAGATATTATGTTCTCAAGCCAGTACCTGAAAAAAAATCCACAACGAATGCACACTTCTGAAGCCTGAAGGTTTAGATTATTATATACAGAGATTTGAACAAGTTTTCCCATTTCTGGTTTACTGATACAATTCAGGCCACGCTAAGATAGAAAATAGATTTCCCTGTTCCCTTTCAAACTTTTCATGCAGGCCTCATCTGTTTGAATTCATTTTCCAGCTCAGAGCTGGCTTCTATAGTAGTGACAGACAAAAAAAACTAGATTGACACTGGCAGTTGCTTATGAAGTTTCTTTTGCAAATGCCAGTTAGAATAAGGTAGAGTCAACCTGAAACCCTGCCCAAAGCTTTAGTGCATTCATGTTATGGAAACAAAAGGTTTAATAAAGATCAACATACACAAAACTTAAATGTCAAATTCTGAAACTCAGGATGTCTTGCATATGGTAGGCCCCTGCTGTTTTGTTCAATAGTACTCTATTGGCCACAGGTGCTTTGACGATCAAAGACTGTTACCTGCAGCTTTGCTCCCAGTGAAAGATCTATTTGACTGCTCTTTCTATAGAGATTCAAGGTCCAGTCATTTGGCCCTGTTATAGGAGCACTGCTTGCTGATGACAGTTGAAGAATCTTTTCTCTTGCTGCTCTAAAACATCACTAACAATATGCAGATAAAATTTAATGAACTGTCACTAAAGAATATGGAGTGGCATTTCATTTTGGAGAATGATTCAAGTATAGAAGACATTTTCTTACTTTTATGATTTCAACCAATTCCTTTTGTACCATATTAACAAGCTCCCTATGCTTGAACTTTTTGTCTCTCTCAATGACTTCCAGAAGCAGGGACAAGAATTGGACATTCCTCTTGAAAGATTGTATACTTTGATAACTGGACTATCACCCTTAAAACAAAAAAACCCAATACAACATAGGCAATGTCGGAGCTGCTGTGATATTACTAGCATGTCAGGATGCTGCCTGTCTATACTGGGAAGCTGATGGGGGGCGCGTTCAGAAGACAGGTGGGGCTGAATTACACAGATCTGAAAGGAGCTCTATGGAAGGATAGTTGAGTTTGTTGTTTGAAAACAGATAAAGGAAGCAGGAGACCTTGGAAAGAAATTATGGCAGAATCAGGCAAGAAAGGGAAAGAGATAAAGAGGAGGTTGAGAAAAAATGGAAATAGGGTTGCTATACGGAGATATCACTCTTTTGCTTTGATTTGTCCCTTGCAGTGAAAAATGGCAGCTGAGTAATTTTCCATTTCCCTGTTGTCTCCCTGGTTCTATCCTCTGTGCTGCCCCCACATTGAGATACAGCATACTTTGGCTACAGTTGTGTGTGTTGAAAGAGAGACAGAGAGGATGCAGCTCCAGTTGCCTCATCTGCCATTTCATTGTGGAATGTAAACTTATGGGGAACAGTGTCTCGGTTGCAATGTGACAACTCCTGTGAATGGCAATGAAATCCTAGACAAAGTTACTCCAATAGGCTTAGACTGGAGTAACTACATAACATTGAAATGGAAACCATAGTGCCAAGGATCACCTTCCCTCCAAACACCAATTTCAGCATTAGAGACTAAAAAAATATGGGTTGGGCTGAGAGTAGAAATGATCAAAACTTTAACTTGTTGAATTTAACAGTGTTTTGAAATAGTTCTGGATATAGTTTTGGACACACAGTTTTCAATGTTGTTGCTCATTTATTTCTGGCAAGCAATAACTTGACTCATCTACTAAAATTGGAACACAATTTGTCTGAGTGGCTTCTGGCACCATTTTGTTCCTGTACTACCTGCTAGTGCAGACTAATCAGAAACAGTTTATGATTCAACAGATGCATAACAACATAATGGGTTCATGTTGACACTACATGGAAGATGCCCCTACCATTTCTTATATAAACCCTGAGCTCTGCTATGTACTTATTCCTTCAGATCAGAAGAACGTTCTCCAGAAACTGAGCTGAATTTACTGTGATTAATTCCTTCCAAAGTATTTGAATCTTAGAGGCAACCTACCCATTACATGGTAGTTCATATAATTGTGCCTTGACCATTTTTCTTTAAAGAAGTAAAGCAGGTTTGGGAGGGGAACCCCTTCAAGTTCCAGGGCGCTGCCAGGCTCTGGGCCAAGCTACTATTTATTATTGGTACCTTTCCTGCTGCCTGCTCAGGTAAGGTTTCTGGGAGTGGTGCAGTAGGGATCTTGACTTGGATGATGGCTGAAGGAGAGCCTGCTGGCTCCCACGAACAGCCAATCACTAACATGTTCATGAAGAGGGCCATGTTCGTGGTTGTTCATGAGTCCCTGTTTATGGATGGCAACAAACAACAAACATAATGCTCATTTTTTTCCTGTTTGTGCCCATTTCTATTTACAACATGAAACAAAGGTTGGCTATAATAAGAATGATAAAGCATTAGGGTTTATAATCAACAAAAAGTTATGAGGGTAAGCAGTATCAGTAAATCGGTGGTCATGGTGAGAGAATATGTCAGGGGCTTGGTGGAGGCAGACATAGGGTTCTGCTTCTCTTCCCTCCTTTTCCCAACATGAATTGCAGGCTTAGCTCTTTTTCTATTTGCTGTCACATTGGTTGTGTTGATTATTCCATTATTTTCAAGTGGTATCTAATTATTTAAGTTGTTTTATTTATCCAGTACAACTTTGATATTTATTAATAACAATAAAGAATGCTTTCTTCATTATTGAATTCCTGCCTCTCACATTCTATTTTTCTACTTGCTATCTATTCCATTTTTGTCCTACCTTTTCCTCTAAGGTACATAAGGTAGTGTTGATAGGGTTTGTTTCCTCCATTTTATCCCCAAACAATCCTGTGAGTCTAGTCCAAAGTCAACAAGTGAGCTTTATATCTGAAGAGATTTGAACCTCTGGTGACACTCCAGCATTCCAGTCACTACACCAACATGACTCCTGCTAGGGACAGCCTATGTAGAAAGCACGTGCCAGGTAGTAACAATACACTCTTGTCCATGCTTACTTGGAAGTAAGCTCTATCGAATTCAGTGATGCTTACTTTTCAGGTGAGTGTGTATAGGATTGCAGTCTAAAATTATTATTATGGGGATTTGCTCAGTGCAGTATATTTTAAAAAATCCAGAACACAAAACTGTAAACTGGCTGATTGCACTGACTTAAAAAACATCCAGCAGGTGGCACTTAAAATTAACCTTCCAAATGCTACTCATTCAGAAGCCTATGCTAACTAGAAAAGATGAGACTGCTTCCAAAATACTTACTCCAAATTATATGCAATCTGCCATCTGGATGGCTCTGTATTTGTATTCTGGGGTGTTAGCAAGGCGGAATGACTCCTGCATATTGTTTTGCTTCTGTTTTACCAGACATTGTCTTCTCAGCACTATTTACACACCTAACCCCTTGATAATCTGATTTAGATCTTTGTCAGAAGAATTTGCCTAGCTAATTTACATCCCTTCTTTATCTTGAGAATATCCCTGATAACAAAAATTAGCCTGTTCCATGTCTTCTTGGGTAGGGGGAAGTACAAGGAAGTACATTTTGAAAGCATTGAAGCACTCAATCTATTTTTCTTATAGCATTGCTACTTTTTAAAAATGAGAGGTTCCATGCCTCTAACAACTGCATTGTATGCCAGAAATTCAACATGTGCCACAATTTTCATCATAGTTCCTATGAATGCCTCTGTGGCATGCAGTTGGTAAAAATCCATTGCAGACTATGGTGGGAAGTCACTTTGTTCTTGTTCCTTTAACAGAATGCTTTTCTTTGGTCATGAAGTCACATATCCTCTAGGCACATGTTGGTGTGAATGTGGCCTACTTCACTCAAGCCCAAATCCCATTAAAATGGCCTATTAGGTAGGGTCTGCAAAACAACACAAATGAACTGGAAATACACATGGAAATCACTGTTTCGTTTTATTAAAGTGGTTCCAGAACTGTGAACTAAATCTGGGAAACAAAGTTATGAGACCCTCTCACCAAAAAATGGGTTTGTTTTGGTTCTTCCCATGCAGCAGCAGCGGGCAGGTAGGTACAGAGCCAACACAGCAGCATCTTGTTTTCCTTAACAACATTCACCTATTAGATCCCAAGTGAAGATCACCCTTATGTTATGTTATTAACTGAGTTGGCAGGAAAGTGGAATGTGTGCTGTATGCATAAGTGCATCCTTTTTTTTTTCAGCACTACCCAGGCAATTTCTCCCTGCCAATTGGATCTTCACAAGGGGAGATCCCTCCCTGTCTATTGGTGTTGGAAATGTCCTTTATTCCTTTGGAGGTGAGGGGGAATGTGCATATTATTTGGGTGGGTTTTGAGGTGCCACCTGGGCACTGGTCTGTCTCCCCCACCCCCATCAGGGCACTTGGATGGTCAGTTGCTGTGAGGAAAAAGTGCTACCAGGGTGCATAAAAAGCCCCAGAAGACTCCATTCATAGACTGGAATCCTCATGACACTTCCCTGGGAGTAAGCAATACTTTCTGGGAGTAAGCAGTAACATGGGACTTACATCTGAGTAGACCAGTTATGTAAGGAATGTGCATCTTCATGCTGTTAATTGCAATAACAGCTGCCCTAAAAAGCCTCAAAGGTCTCATTGCAAAGAACAGTGTCAAAACTCATAATAACAGAAAAAATCAAACCTATTAGATCTTAACCAGCAACACCTTCCCCCCCCCCCCAAACACCAATAATGGTAAATAGTTTGTTCAGAAATTCCAGATTCAAGACTGGGATTTTGTATCATGCATCTGACGAAGAGAACTTGATTCTCAAAAGCTTATGCTACAATAAAATTGGTTAGTCTTAAAGGTGCTACTGGACTCTTTTTGATTTTGCTACTACAGACTAACACGGCTAACTCCTCTAGATCTAAGACTGGGATGAAAATTCTCTGAGTGTACACCCCTAGTATTATGAAGAAAGCCTTCTTCCACCATCTCTCACTATGGGCTATTGACCTATATCAGGCTTAAAATTCTGTCCCACCTCTGACCCACCCTCTGAGTATAACTGAGCTTTGACAGAGTGGCAAGAAGCCTCTACAAGCTTGAAAAGAACAAAAAATCAAAACAGAAATGAAATTTGAGGGGAACTGTGTAGCTTCCCAGGCTGGAAAATTAGCCAGCTTGAACAGTCAAAGTAATAGCATGCATTTTCCACATTAGAAAGTCAACATAATGGACCAAATTGATTTAAACATAAAAATGTGTGCAAATTATTCAAGAGGGGAAGCAAGAGGCCAACAAAGCAGAGTGGTAGACAAAGTAGCCTATCCCCTGAAAATGTGGAAAAGAGCAACAGTCCAGTAGCACCTATAAGACTAACAACATTTGTGGTAGAGTATGAGCTTTCATGAGTCACAGCTCACTTCTTCAGAGTTGTGACTCATGAATGTTCATACCCCACCACAAATTTTGTTAGTCTTATAAATGCTACTGGACTCTTGCTCTTTTCTACTGCTACAAACAGACTAACACGGTTGCCCATCTTGATCTACCCTGAAGGTGTGAGCAAGGCTCCTAATACCGAAGCAGGGCAGCAAGTTAAAGTGCAGCTCTCTATAGGACGTACTCTGGCCCCACTTACAGACCAAGTGGCCAGCTACAAAAACAAAAGTTCCCTTCCTTTTCAGATGTGGAAAGATGAGAGGAGGCACGGCAAGTGATCAGGAGTGCCATCTGGTTGGTGGAAAGTAAGGAATGGGCATTTCAGGGTCCTGAAAAAGTTTCAAGAAAAATGGAAGAGGGCAGGTATTTAGCTGAGAAGGAGTGCAGGCAGTCAATCAGAAGTCAATCATTTTGACAAGCAATTCCAGATAGTGTAAATTTTATCAATGTCAGGTGAGAAAACCTTTCTTTGAGAAATGCTAATGTGACAGATTCTTTATCTGGTTTAAAGTACACTGCTTAATCTCTGAGAGGATTTGATTAATGATCAATTAATTAATTAATTAATTAATTAATAATCAATTAATGATTAGATACTGAGTAGGGCTTCTGCCTGAGAGACCCATTCTACCCCTGTTAGAATGAGGAAATTAGGAATAGACCAACAGCACACTCACTTCTTCTGGTAATAGCCATAAATGGTTTACAGACTTGATTCATGCCACCAAGATGAAGGGTGGTGATGTTGGAAAAATACAAACAAGGAGATTTGTTAGCAGATTTCACCAGATCATGTATTGATAATATGGAAACTTTTCACTGATTTTCAGTGACAAATATACAAATGCAGCACCTCCAGTTGAACAAGGACTGTTTATCGGCTTTGGACTTTGGCATGTGTGGCCCATGCTAACCCCTGATACTGTCCCTAGGTCCACCCATAATCCCTTTTATCCCAGTATATAAGCCATCCACACTAAAGGAGTCTGAACTTGCTGATACTGAGAGGTGGAAATGTCCTTGACAGTGTATGGAAATGTCCTTGATACTTATTGTACTCATCTCACATTATGTAATCTGCCTTGAGTCTCAGTGAGAAAGGCGGACCATGATTGAATGAATGAATGAATGAAAATGTCAACCCAGTTTGCTGCAGTGGTTAAATAGGCAAACTCTATACTGAAAATTATTACAAAGGGATTGAAAATAAAATAGCTAATTATTATAATACCCCTGTATAGATCTATGGTCCAGCCTCATTTGGGATACTGTGTGCAATTTTGGTCATCATTTCTCAAAAAGGACATTGCAGAGCTGGAAAAAGTACAGATGAGAGCAACTAAAATTAAGGAGTTGGACCACCTTTCCTATGAGGAAAGGCTGACGAGTTTGGGACTTTTCAGTTTAAAGTACCTGCCAGCTGAACTGTACCATCATTTATCTAACCTACTACATTGTATGTGAAATCTGGTTGCTTTTTAAGTTACTTACATTTTTGATGCTACCATTTTTTTCAATCTATGTATTGAATCCTTCCCTGAATCCTTTGCTAACATCTTACATTTTGCCCCATGATCCTGAGTATTTCTGCTATCTATGCCAAAATCAGGATTTAATATGCTCCCATATAGCTCTATGACCGACATTTATCCTCAGAATAATGCAGCGTCTGTCAGTTTCCTACTGAGCGATCAGAACTATTTAGCAAGTCCCAATAAAAATGATGCATTTCCTTGTGAGATAAATACTTTATACTTCACACTACAGACTTGGCTGACTCACAAAGTTTGATAATGAACATGATCTTAGTGTCCCCAAAGTCTTCATGAGTTCAGATTTATGGTTTTTCATCCTACCTTTTAGATAGAAAAGGTCAGGTAGAAACCTGAGGACTGGAATGCTAATCCAAATCTCAGCTGGTAAATGACAGGAAAGTCTGATTTGGAGCCATCCCATTTTAACAGTGTATGTAAGTCAGAATCCAGGATGTAAATGAAATAGATTTTTATTTCACATTGTTTATGCACTTCTCCTTTCAGTTGCAAACTTCTGACACTGACAGATGGAAAAGTTAAATGCCAAAATCCAAAGTGATTGGAGTACTGCATTCTCAGTATTAAAACCCCCAGAAACAAATTATTTCCTTGTGCTTGTGTCAGTTTTGAAAGAAACTTGAGTTGTGAAGGGCCTTTATTTTGACATAACACAAGGGCTAGTATGATAGGGAGGGACTGATACTCTGCTCATCTCGCTCTTACTGAGCTACTAACTAGAGATTTTTGTCCAAATCTCACCTTTGCCATAATTCTCACAGTTGCTTTAAGCATACCATTATCTTTCGTCCTCAGTTCTCCTTCTACAGTCTGAGATAGCAATTTTGGTTTACTTTGCAGGATTGTTGTGAATACAGCCACTATATGTGAAGCCCTTTAGATACTTCAAAAGAGGTGATGGTTAGGTACAATGGTGCCCTGTATTTATTTATTTATTTCTTATGGATCTTTCGACTTCCACTTTTCTACTGCTGTACTTCCCAAAGTATGAATTACCTGGGAGTTAAGTGTGGAAACAATATGGAATACAATATGGTGTCTGCAGTAGGAAGGGTGCGGGGTGTCCTGGCACTCATGGAACAAGATTTATAGTGCATTCCTAAGAACACTTTCCTAGATGTAAGCCTCATTGAAGAGATCTTGGCCGATTCCAGACGACTAATCTGAAGGCGCTGCATGCCGCCATGTTCCGGATCGCGATGGGGAAAACGTGAAATATCGCATTTTCTCGCGCGAGTTTGGCGAGACGTCACGCCAAACTCTCGCGAGAAAATGCGATATTTCACGTTTTCCCCGTCACGATCCGGAACATGGCGGCATGCAGCGCCTTCAGGTTAGTCGTCTGGAATCGGCCCTTATTAGGATTCTGACAAGGCCTTATAGGATCTCTTAATGATTTATTTTAATCCCAGTTTAGCCCAGTTTTCAGTACAAAGCAACTCTCAAAAGTATTGAACTACAGCATTGCACAAGGGAAGTGAAACTAAATCCACATATGTTATGTTTGTACAAACTGAAGCATGAGTATTGCTGTCAAACCTATGTATTATAGCAGTACCTCATTCTTGCACAAGTACATGTGGAACACTGTTAGGAGCCATGTTCCTTCTATTTATGATCCAACCCACTGTGCATAGGTTAAGTATTAATATTTCTATTGTTCTCCTGGAAAAAAATATTGAATCCTTCAAAGCCTTTATTTAAATTCAGATTAACATGCAGAATTAAATCCATGCATGCAGATGTAGAAGTTCTATAAAGCACCTTCTCATTTTATGGATGATGGTCTCCCTATTAAGCTGAAATATTATGCCACTTAAAGCATCGATCTGCACATTAGTGGAAAGGAATATTTTTTGCTCTGTTCTTCACTTCATCTACCACTGAAATTACCTCTGGAAGGAAGCCTTTTTCAAATCACATGGCACCACTGAAGCATGGTGAACACTTAGAGTTGGCACATTAAGGAATGGCTGTGTTATTTTCTAGATGTCACTGGTCAAACAGTGAGCAGAATGTCATCCCTACACTCTACAGAAGGTGAGAGGCAGATAATTTTGTACAAAATGGCTTCATTAAGGTCTGAATCCTCCTTTCTCCTTCAATGTATTATTGTATCCTGAGGTAATTCTTCAATAATTTTTGTTGTTTACTCAGGACCATCCAAATCGTGGATCATGCCCGTCATATCTTTCTGATGTACTTAATTTATAACTCAGGTTTGTAGTTGACACTTATCTATAATGCAGGTTGACCAGTCATTATTCTCATGTGATTTCTGACAGAGTATCATTGATCATTGGTTACAACTGAGGATTTATTTACACATCTGTATTTGATGTCATGTGTATGTGTGTTTGCAGGGCCAATTTAAAGGCCAGGGTTCACTGTGCAGAAAAATAAACACACTTAATACTTTGTTGGAGAAAAAACAGGCCAGAACTTTATTGGTTACTGAAGAAAAAGGAGTGTTGGCTGCATACGGCATGGATCCCAGCATCGGCTGACCCTCCTGACAGCCGATGACCCCTCACCCCTTCAGCCCACCTGCTGAAAGGGGAAACCACTGTATGATGGTTGAGGGAGCCACACTGGATGGTAGCCTCTACGTGGTTCCCCCATCACCTGGAAGCAGGCACGCCCTGGCAGCCCCCGAGCTGGGCTTGCCACTGCCATGCCTGGTCCAAGATCCCTTATGGGGATCCCCATCTATGAGGAAACAGTGCACACAGGCCCTGTTTCCCCCCAGGGGATCGGTGCCCAATGCCCAAACCACCACTGGAGCCACAAAATGGCTCCCCGCCAAAGCTCCTAATACTGCAACCAACAAAGCAAACTGTCCCGGATGTCCTGTAACCACATGTCCTGTCCCCAGCTGGACAGGTGCACACCATCTGGGTGGTACAGGGCCAACAACCGAAAAGAGATGTCAGGGTGACCTATCACCAGGCCTCCTGATGCCAGTACCAATCTCCCTACTGTTTTGGATAGCTGCCTTTGGGCTAGATCCACCCTGTCGTTATCCCAGGCCCCTTGTCAACAGTTCTGACCACAAAATTTGCATGCTTGAATAACTGTCCCTTAACAACCCCAGATCCTACAACATGTCCTGCAACACTTCCAGCAGATCATTTTCCCCAAGGTGTAAAACAACTGCGTCCGGTGGCCCCGATCGCTCCACAAGTAATTGAAAGAGAGACAACAGCACATTGCAGGTCATATCCCTCGATCAAATCCACTTGATGTTAACAGCGTCTTCAAGCCCCAAGTCGTGTCCCCAGCCAGATGCTTTTGTGTAACGGGCTGCCCAGTACACGATGCTATGTCCCATGATCCAAACATGCTTGTGATGACCTGATGGAGCTAAAAAGAAAGAGGATTAATGCCCAGCTCAGGCCTAACATAGGATTTGTAACTGCTGGAGTGCCATTGGCCAATTGCCTGTCTCAGAAGCCACTATTCCTGCCCCTATCCTGAATGAGTGGGCACCAAACTCCTGGGCTGGAAAACATTCCACCACCAAGACTGTGCATAGTACACTGATGAAGAGGAAGTGGGAGTGGGGGGGGGGGTGCCATCCTGTTGGACCAAGAGGAAACTCCCAACCTTAGAGTACACCACCATGTATGTTGACAATGCATGCAATGGGCACAGGCTGAATTTGGAAACACTCAGAGAGATTTGAACCCCCCGCCCTTGTTGATCCATCTTGGACCAGTGAAGGAGAATGGGTGCTGTGCAGGGTGACATCCTCAACAGCTAGAGCTTGACTGGCCACCTCCCGCCAGGAGCTTGCCACCAGCTCTCCAACCTGGAATGCCCCCCAAAGGCCAGAGTGAATACGGCCTCAAAGGGCAGTGCCTTGAAGGCCAAATGGCAAATGCTATGCAATTGCCCGAGGAGCCATATCATAATGGAATATGTAATGGGTTGTCAAAAATCTGGAGGAGGAGGGGCGATCCATCTCCAACCTTCAACAGCTCGCAGTGCTGCAAAAAAGTTGCACGGGTCAGGAAAGCCGTGTGCCTGGGGGCAAAACTCCGTTCCCTTAGGTGAAAAAGATAATGGAGAACCAGGACCTCCAAGGTAGGCAGGCTACCCGACCCTCCCCATTGGGTGGAAATGGACAAAAAACTGGACAGTGCACTGTGGTATGCCCTCAGGGAAGATGGAGCAATAGATGACAATACTCCCTGCACTATGGAGTGTTCCCAAGATTCCACAGGTCCTCCAGGAATGGATCTGGGTCCCAACATGCTTCTGGTGCCAGGGCAAAGTACTGCTCTGTCTGGAAGCAAGACAATGCATTGGCAATGCTGTTATCTGTGCCTGTTACGTGTTTCACAGAGAAAGAGATGTTATTTTCCAGGCACACCAGGACAAACCTGCATACCAGACACATGACCTGCTCAGAGCATGATGATTGTCTGTTCAAGACCTTGACAACAGCCATATTATCACACCAGAAGACCACCCTCCTATTCCTAATCTGTTCCACCCAGATAGCAACAGTCACTAGGATTGGGAAAAGCTCCAAGCATGTAAGGTCCCTTAACAGGCCTGATCCACTCCAATGGGGAGGCCAAGGCTGGCAGCACCAACAGACCATGAAGTAGATTCCAAAACCACCGCTGCCAGCAGCATCATAATGGACCTGCAGATCAGGAGCTGCAGTCCATGTGTCTTGCAAAAAAGACACTCGGTTGTATTTGGACAGAAATGCCAACCAAACCCGGAGATCTTCTTTCATGCTCCTGGTGACCCTGATGTGATGCCGGGGGGAGGACACCCTGGCTGTGACCCGATCCAAGCGAGCACAGAAGGGGCAACCAGGAGAAACTACCCTGCAAGCGTAATTGAAGTGACCAAGGAGCTCCTTCAATGTAATTTTTGGCCTGTGTAGCATGGAAACGATGAGCACCTGCAGGGCCTGGAGCTTGCTCTGGGGAAGCCAAGAGCATCCAGCCACTGAGTCCAGCTCAATCCCTAAATAGGTGAGCCGAGATGCAGGACCCTCTGTCTTTTCCCCCACCAAAGGGACACCAAGCTCTCTGGCAAGTGCCTGAAAAGCTGCCAGCTTGTCTGTGCATACCAGCCCCACCCCCTCCGATGGCCCTGCAATGAGGAAGTCACCAAGGTACTGTGTGACCTGCGGGCAACCTAGACAACCCTTGGCAGCCCACTCTAGGAATGTACTGAAAGCCTCGAAGGCCACACACACCACTGAGCAGCCCATGGGCATAGCCTTGTCCACATACCACAAACCCTCAAATTTAAAGCCTAGCAGGCAGATGTCATTGGGGTGGATGGGCAGCAGCTGAAAGGCAGACTGGATATCACACCTGGCCATCAAGGTGCCCAGGCCGCAAGACCGCACTAAGCGTACCACATGATCAAGTGATGTGTAACGCATGGAGCACAGCTCAGGTGGGATGGCATGGTTAACAGAGGAACCTTTTGGGTAAGAAAGATGGTGAATAAGGCAGTATTCACCTATTGCTTTCTTAGGGACCACCTCCCAAGGGAGAAACCCGGAGATTGGGCAATGGTGGTGTGGCAAAGGGGTCTGCGATCCTCCCAGTCCTGAGTTCCTTGGCCAGCTTACTGGCAACAATGTCAGGCATGTCCCTGGCTGATTTCAGATTGCCAGAGGTTGTAGGCACCTTGGGGCCTGTGAAGGAGATACGAAAACCTGAAGTAAACCCTACCCACAGGAAATCAGCCACTGATCTGTTAGGGTAGTGGTCTAAGAGAGGGCGGAGGGCTTCCTTGCAAATAAGAGATGGGGCAAGGGCCAGGCACAGAGATGCCTCACTACTTTCCAACGGCTGCAAGCTGAGCGGTACCATTGGAGCCGGCAGAACCTCCCTCCTTTCAGGCACCTACAGTGGAGGGCCGGCCCCCATGAAAGGGCTGTTGATTAGCACCTCGGCAGGACAGGAGGGGCAGGGTGGTGTCCCGGAGCAATCCTCGCAGAAGTGGTCAAATTAACAGCGAGTATGCTGACACTTGCCCTGGTTATATTCCCAACATACCGCTCTCCTGTCCCTCCTGGGGCCCCACCGCCCTTGGCGGAAGGAATCATTCTTGTCCCGCATGTAAAGGCCAACCAATCACAACCACAATTTTTGATTGATTAAATCCCATCTCCTCCTGGCATTGTATGAAGCCCGCTTATGGAAGGCCTCGTCGTAATCTATTGCTGCCCCCTCCCCAGACAAAGCCTCGGCTCAGAGCAAGTTGGACAAATGATTGGAGATCTGCCACCCCCTCTCTGGGTAAGCCAGCTGGACAACCCCATAAACACAGTAAAGTCCTCCATCCAATTATCAAAAGTTCTGTTTACCTCTACTTTTTTATCCTTTTCCTTACGTTTCCTGGAAGGAGGGTGAGAGAGGCCATCCTCTGCCTCAGGACGTATAAGTGAAAAAACATCTACATAATACCCATCCAGTATGCGCCTACATATCTTATGTGATAGGTGTGCCCCAGGGGTGTCCTAATCTCCAGCCCAGGATGGAATAGTTGGCGCATGGGCTGCAGCCCCCAGTAATCTCTATCAGAGCCCCTCTCCTCGTCTCCTGAGGATGACTCATTCGAGGTTCCTGTGCTGTCTGAATCATCCCTGCATCACGATGCTCTTCTTGTCCTTTGCGTCTTTCACTTCTTTTTTGCAGCAGGATGTCTCTGGACCTCTGGGCTGGAGGCGTCATCAATGGACAGGGACTAGGACTGCCACCCATGCCAGGGAGGACCCTTAGCCCAGCATTCCTATTTGTCCCCCGAGCAGGTGACTCCCCACTCCAATGGGCTGTGGAGCCCTTCTCAGCTGCCAGCTCTGAAGCCCCCAACTGATCTGCCCACTCTGTCAGCTGTTGTAGGGCCCTGGATAGGCCCTGCAGTGAAGGTCCCCTTCTAGTGGGCCCCAGTGGAGGGACCCGCCACTTCCAGCCTAGGCCTGGCCATCCTGGCAGCACCATGCACATGGGTGCACCGCAGGGTCCCAGAAGCAAGCCTGGTGGCCGGCCTCCCCCCACTCACAGATGAGCTTGAACCCATAGCTGCCCTGGGAGATGCCATGTGGGCAGCCCTGCCCTTTGCCGGGGGTTGCAGAGTGGCCCTGTGTCTACCTGGGGCCTTTCCTCTTTGTTCGGGCCACCCTTTGTCCCCAAGGCCTTGTCCCACTCGCTTCGGGTGCATGGCACCTACTGGCCCTGAAGCCAAAAGGACACTGATGTCTCAGTTTCCTCATGAAGGGGGTTAGGGGAGGTCTCAGTATGCCACTCCTCATCCCTTTTTAGCGACAGGCCCCCCTTTGTGTGGGCCCACTGCCACCCCACAAAAACCTGATGCACCACTCACCCGCGCCCTTCCCAGTCAAGCTGTTGAGTCTAGATGTGTGGAGTTTTCTTTTTAAAATTTGCAATTGTTGTTCAGGGACAGCAAGATGCTGGATTTTTTTCTCCACCCCCATCCTGCACAAGTGCTGATTATAGAAATTCTGGATTTTGAAAATGGTTCCAACTCAGGCCGCTGAATTGGTTAAGACCATAGAAATAATGACAATTTTAACCTACAGACCACTTGGCCCAGCATCCCGCAATATGACACAAAACAATAAAGACAAGGACAACTGAGAGTGTGTTCAACAAGTATTGCTTATTTATTTAAACTCATTTAAAGGGCTGAAATACATCACTGCTTATTTAAATAAGCTGACCATTTTGAGGTTGGGCTGCACTAGGTAACCACTCTGGGCACCCACCTGACTCCAAATTTGGCCAGTGGTTATTGCTGACCTTTTTTATCCCAGTCTGCACAACATTCTGTGCTGAGATGTGCCCAGCTTCATCTGCCTCCCTAGATGGGCTGCAAGGCATCTATCAGATTCAAGAGATGCCACTCAGCACCTGGGGCAGTCCTTCACAGCACCACCTAGCTATACAGCATGTGATGGCCTGTTCTGAGCACTTGCTCCATCACCATGATGACTCGGGGTGTTTGCCTGTCCTGAGCAACTGACCCTATTCCTGCCAACTAGTTGTGGCCTAACCAGTATTTCAACCAGGCCTATTTGAATTACTCAACTCAGAGGCAACTCAGAGCAGGTGAAAAAAGATGCTACACCATCAGCAATCAGATGAACACACACACACCCCATTCCTGCTTGGCCCCGTAATGCCAATGAGTTAGTCCTGATCCTTGAGAAGGATGGGGGGGGCATGGCTTTGGCTCCGAGGGAGAAGGAAGCATGGAAAGTTAGCTCTGTCCCTCCCCACCCTAAAGCCTTAAAATAAAGCATCATAACAGAACTTAAAAGTGAATAAAGAAAAAAATATGAGCAAACAAACCCTTGAGAAGGAAAAAACGAAGGCAAACGCTTCAAAAAAACTTCAGGAATTCTTCCCAGCCTTGCAGCAAGCAACAGAGAAGAAAAGTGCAACATCCAAAATGGCTGCTGAAAACAGCAAGGGTAAGAATAAACTACCCAACTTATCTAGCTCAACAGATCTGATACTAGCCAGAATGCTTGCTCAATTGGAGCAAAAAATTATGAATGAAGTCTCAACTATTCTTCAACCCTTTGAGGAACAACTTGCTGAAATAAAATCGGCTATAGACAAAGTAGCACAAAAGACTAATCGTGCCCTTATATTAAGCAATTCACTGCAATCTGAAATAGTCGTTTTACAACAAGAAAATAAACATCTACAAGAAAGACTATTACAATTGGAAATCCAGAAAAAACAATCTAACCTTAAATTCAGAAATTTTGATGAGAAGATATCTGATAACGCAGATCTACCCTACTTTTTAGAATCATGGCTGTCACAGCATTTACAACTTGAAAAGGGAGCAACTCCTATAATCACCAAGGCTTTTGGCCTGGGGTCAAAAATAATCCAAAGTATAATAAACCAAGAGATATATTAGCCACAATCCCAGGCTGGAAGACAAGGAGCAAAATAGCAAGAAATAAAGGATCAATCCCTTACAAAGGGACAAATATTCAAATACAACTCTGTTAGGGGCAGCATTGCCCATGCCTGCTTCCTGCCTCTCTGGCTGTTATGGACTGTGTTACCAACACCTGTTTCTTGCCTCCTTGGACACAAACCCCACCTGGGCCCAGAACCATGCTGCTAGCAGCACAGTGCCATTTGGGAGGGCCCTCCGCGAGGGCAGTGTCTTTCATGTTCTTTTATTCGTGTCTGGATGCTACGCTGTGTGGTTCTGATGTAAACTTGTCCACAGCTGCAGGGTATGCGGTATACTCCTGCAGAGGTGAGGGGGTCTCTACTGTCTTTTGCTGATTGTAGCATCTGTTGTATTTTTCTAGTGGGTCTGAATGCTGCTTGAAGGTTGTGCTTTTTCATAAGCTTTCTCATCTGATCAGTGATTCCTTTGATATATGGCAAAAACACTTTTCCTGTGGGAGACTGTTTTTCCTTGGTTGTTTGATTTATCCTTGGTTTAATTGATCTTCTGATGTCATTTCTGGAGTAGCCATTTGCTTGAAATGCGTGGTTTAGTTGATTAGTTTCCTCACTGAGAAACTGCACACTTGGCCATCCGGAAAAATCAGCAGTGGCTAAACATAGTCTAACTCAAACAGGACACAGTATCCTATTCCAGGACACTAAAATACTGGATAACACTTCCAACTACTTCGTCAGATTGCACAGGGAAGCTATTGAAATTCATAAGCATAAGCACAATTTCAACAGGAAAGAAGAGACTTTAAGAATGAATAGAGCATGGTTTCCAGTCCTGAAAAACACCAGGCTAACAAAATACACTATACCCTACAATAGCCCTGCAGAGAAGATTAGCATATCAAGCACCAATCCATATGCAAAAGAACCTCCTCAGGATACAGTGAAGCCTTCCTCCATTAGCATTCCACACCCTGGGAAACTCTTACAGGATGACTCAGCCCAACCCCACCGTGCTGAGTAGATATAAATTACCTGCCAACATCTTTTCCACACTGTGACACTGAGAGATCTCTGTCTTTTTGGTGCTACACCTCTGAAGATGCCAGTCACAGCTGCTGACGGAACATCAGGAACTACAATGCCAAGACCACATCTATACAGCCCAGAAAATCCACAACAACCATCATTCTCCGGCCGTGAAAGCCTTCGACAATACATCGCCATGGACAGTTTGCTCTGAGGCTGCCATTCCAAGATCAGGCTCCTGTCATGTTCACAGAGTCCAGCCTCGCCCTGGAAGCCGCCCCGAGATGGAGGCTACGTGCCAACTGTCCAGAACACCTAATGGACGCATATCAATACAACCATCACATTCCAGGCAGATCCCATCAAAACAACTTCAGCTTCCTGACAGATCTGATCAACCCGCCCGGTACTCCCTCCCATCCTTTGTCCCCTCTTCCTAAGGTGTCACAATCAAACATTCAGATCCTAAAAGTGGCCCATTAGCTGTAGTTGTAGAACCATCAAGCTTTTGTTTCCCCTCCTGAGAACCACTCGAAAGGCCCCCGCCTCAGGGTACATTTTTGGGTACTTAAGCAGGCTCCGCCTGCCATGAGGTGTGCACCATTCCTCTCCCGACTTCAACCGTCACTCTGCGTATCTGGTGCAGGCATTAGATATCGCCCTGCTTCGCTGCTACTGTCTCTGCTTCTTGCCATGATCAGGTGAAGTATCACCCCATTCCATCGATCTCAGGTGGGTACCTGCAAATGCAAACTGCTCTATTTTTCTAATCTTTATTTCTTAGCCCTTGTATGTTTGTGTTATTATAGGCTTATGCAGCACCTTAGTAAACATGTTTTGTACTGATTAGTTACTGCCTCTTTATTGCGTGAGTAATCCGGAAGTACGGATTTTGGTATACATTGGTAAAGATCCGCACTAACTTAAGCCAAACTGCTTGCTAATTTCCCCTTAAAATAGCAGTTCTGGTAACAAAATAGCTCTATTTAGTAGAGTAAGAGGGGACAGAGGGAGGGGGGAGGGGAAGGGGGGTTACTTTAGCAAGGTTTGTAAGGGTTATAATAATGAGTATATATTATCGTTGTTGGTTCTTCTATTAATATCTGTAATTGATGGGTAAAAGGTTTGACTTCATAATAATACTTATTTAATCATTATTATATATATTGAAAATATCTTCCTTAAACAGTATTTTTATTAATAATCTAATTATTATCAAAGTAGTTCAATTGTCTATGTTTATGATATAAATCCTCTATAATAAGGTTAAGATTTAAGTTATCATTTAGTATATCAACCTTTAATTGAAATCCAAGGTGTAAGAAAATTCATGGTTATAAGGGCATGTAAATTATTATTAATATGTAACAGAAGATTTCTTAGTTATATCAGTGTTTAATAACTTTCTCTCAATATTGTAACTATTATTGTGCATAATTAAATAAAAACTTTTTTTAAAAAAGGATGGTGGGTCAGTCTCCATGGCAAAATGCCTGCTGGGGAGAAGGCACAGGTAAACAAATAGCTTCCTGTTGCCATCCCCTGATTGGCTGAGATCTCTTAACCCCCACCAGTAATGTCTTTGGCCCCATTTACGTTGATGTGGGCCAGAGCAAACTCAAGCTATGGCATTAATGCCATGAATCTCTCTTGTTCTGAAGAGGCTTCATGTGTTGAAAACTATGATGCAGATTTGTAAAAAGCTGGATTTTTCTAAAGGCTTGCTAAATCTCAGCTTTCTCTACGTAGAGTCATTCAGAAGAAACATGTTGTAGCTTTGCCATACAGACAATGCAGATGCCAATTTGGACCCAGTCACTGATCTGCTAACATCTATGGCATTGCTCAGTTAAGTAGGATGAAACTGGATCTAAGCTAGAACTGCGCACCTCACTCAATTGTACATTTGCTTACTCCTTAACTGGGTGGGCAGAGAAGGAATGCACAGAAGTCGGACAGTATATGCAATATTTGAAATTGTTTAAAACAGCACTATCTTTTTTAAAACTCCACCTGCAATAGGAATGTCATTGTTCCTAAAGAGGCACTCTCAGCAGTTTCAGTGTTGATTTTTAGGAAAATTGAGGCCGGTTTTAGAAATTGCCAAGTATCAAATTACATGTTCCCTGCTCACATCTCTATTGTATGATTGTCAGCACATTCAGTGATTGCCAGTACAATCTGGTGTTAGCTTTTGTTTACAGAAAAGAGCAAGAGAAGAAAGGGAAGCAGTAGTAGTTACAAAGGTGTTGATGGCCAGCACATCAAGGCAGCCAAGGCATTTTATGCCTGGGTCTGATAAAAGATCTGTTTAACAGGAAATGCATTGTGTAGGGAGGTTCTAACTACTAACCTGGAGAAAACATTTTAAAATTTGAACTATCAATGTATTGATCTACTCTGGACTTGAGATCAGCTTCTGGTGTACTGCTCTGTGTGCTTTCAACAAGGAAGGCTACATTGGCTAGAGTATGGAGCAGGGCATACTCAGTATTGGTCCCCAGTTTATAAGTATCTATACCATAGGGACTTCCCCGTGTTTCATGCTTCTGGCCTTCTGGAAGCTGTTGAAATACATTCTGTTTCAGGAGGCCTTTAATTGGATAATCCCTTCCTCCCATACTATGTGGTTTAGATTTTTTCTGGTCCTTCTTATTAGCATATTGAGTATAATGATGATGGTAGATTTATATACTGCTCTTCAGGACAACTTCTTGCCCACTCAGAGCGATTTACAACATGTGTTATTATTATCCCCCAAACAATCACCCTGTGAGGTGAGTGGGGCTGAGAGAGCTCTGACTGACCCAAGGTCACCCAGCTGGCTTCAAGCAGAGGAGTGGGGAATCAAATTCAGTTCTCCAGAAGAGAGTCCTGCTGCTCTTAACCACTACACCAAGCTGGCTAAGCATATGCTAAGTTAGCATACCTGCTAACTTAGATGTTGCTATGGTGGTTAAGGTAATGTTGTATTGATGGTTTCTGTGTTTCATACATTCTCTTTACTAAATGGTGTTGACTTTAGTATTATTTTAAGCTCATTTCAGTTTATTGCTGCCAGTTTTATGTTTTTGTGCTAGGTTTTTGTCTTTCAGTTTTCTGTTTCGTTCTACTGAGAATTGTTATTGGTTTATTGGACTGGATTGTTAGCTGCTTCTAGAGTTGATTTTCCTCAGCAGAAAGATGGGATGTAATTGTCCTCAAATAAACTATTGAAAATTGTTTATTTCTTGAATCATACATCTTCACAGCAAAAACCTGAAATAAACAACTATTTGCTTCATTCCTTTAAATGACCCATTTTCATTCCACAAAGAGAAAGCTGCACGTTTTACTTGGTTTCTCTATGTATTCCAAAGCCGAACTGGTTATCAGCCTGACATCTCAAGAGGTTAGATCATCCTTTCAGTGCATTTCTCTATAGCTTGTCAGTATTTTACTTCATGTCATTAGGGTAGTACAATTTACAGGCACAGCTTTCTTTATGAATTATAGATATGAGGTAACATCCCACTTGTGAATTATGTGATGTGCTGCAAACTGACTTTCAGTGTGTTTAGAAAAAAACTACTGTTCTTTTCAGCATCTATCTGCCTCCCAAGGGAATTCTGCCTTGACATTGGGAGTGAAGTGCACATCACATGCACTTTGGTTTAAAAGGAGGTGTAAATAATAAGTTCAATGATTTACAGCAGGTAGCCAGTGGGAGATAACTACTTGACTAGTTATCCTGAACACTCACACTTCTATTGAAAAAAATACCCAAACTCCTATTGATTTCAAAAGACTAGAACCGCACTCTAAATTCAATCTGGTGTACAGACCCAAGGAAGCATAATAAATTCAACAGTAGTTAAAACTGATAGTCCATCTAGCTTAGAATTCTAGTTTTGAGAAAACCAAACAAATTGTACAAGAGCATTCACAAGCTGGCCAAGGAAGCCTTATTCATCGTCTGTTGTTTGTCCCAGATTCCTCTTATCAAAGAGGTCATATTTCCAGCCTTAGGGAAACAAACCTGGATGCATTCAATGTAATCAATCATTAATATATCTAATCTCTTGAAAAAACCACTGGTGTTAGTAGTGACCATAACTGGTCTTTTGACCAGTCTGAATTCCATAGTTTAATTATTCATTGTGCAAAGCAATATTTCCATTCCATTCAGTCTTTTAGTAATACCCATATACCCACAGGTCATAAGCATACAGGAAAGATTATATTAATATACAAACATTGTGATAAGCATAATTATACAATGTGGGAGATATAAATACACACTTTGAAGTACACAATTTTAAATTAGAGAGTGATGTCATTTGATGCCATAGACAAAAATTTTACTACTGCCACATTTAGACCAGTATCTGATAATAACTTCGCTACAACATCTTGTTGTTTTGTGGCAAAGCTCCATTTTTGGATACAAATTTTGATCCATTTGTCACAAGCCAAATTGTACTTTTTACAATCTATTTAAAAATGCCAAATACTGTCTAAGTCACCAGATTTAGTCACATAGCTGCTCAGAGAAAGGAATTCCTAGAAATCTGCCTGCTAATTCACCTAATGGCAAGATATTTAGTCTTGCTTTGGAGAAAAATATTCTATATTTTAGGAACTGTTAGAAACTTACAATGAGCAGGCAGAGACTTTGGGACTGAAAGACCCAAGTACTGTAAGGAACATACTTTTCAAGCTCTGCAGCCAGTGCTCCATTTGTAAAAGCTTCAGATGCTAGATTTGTATGCAGGGGGGTAGTCCATTTGGTTAAAGAGCTTAAGGGGCAAGCCAATTCTCTGCAACTTTTCATCAACTAATTTTAGCCATGAACTTCAGAAGCCATCTTCCGCTAGATGATATAGATAACTCTCTTCCAGAAAGCAGAAAATTTTCAATCTAAAGAAGTTGCTATCCATGCTTTAGCTTAAAAGGATGTTTCAGTAAATTCTAAACAGATGGCTGGACCAGAGACACACCGAGGGAGATTTGACAGTGAACGTAAGAAGGAAATTAAGCAGGAATCATACTTGCTATTGACCCTAGTTAGAGCCAGTGGCACACTGTATAATAATATAGGTACTACCTTCATCTGAAAGGCACAACTGACAGCAGGTACCTCTTGTGGTCTGGAAAAATCTCAAAAGGACTGATTTCCAATTTCATATATCCACTTCAGTAAATAAATAAATATTGCACTAGCCCACATACTATAACAAACGGGATCTATAGCAGCATAACAAGGAATACAGTTTTTAAAATAACATTGTTCATGTAGTTCATCTATATATATAAAGACAAGTGTCCTGACTGAGTCATCAATGCCCCGCCCAAACCCCTGGACCTAGAAGTGTGAAATTTGGGGAGGATGTTTCTTTTGTGATCTAGAGGCTCACTAAGAAGGGATTTTAAGAAATTCACCCCTGAGGGAGTAAAAAGGGGTAAAATGTGTTTTCCCATAGGGATAAGCTTCCCTGTGTGGCTGGCAGGGTCCTCCTCCCCCCCCCCGCCAACTGCCACTCTTCCCTGAGGTCATTTGCATATGTGACCTGATTGGCCATCTCCCCGACATTCTAAAGAGTATACAGTTGCTATTGGGAATCATTGAATGTGTCCTGAGAAAAAAATACATCTCCCATCCTTCCCCTATAGGGTTGCCCATCTCCCTGTGGGGCCTAGCTTTCCTGTGTGGCTTGCAGGCTCAAGCCTGCTCGCACCCTCCCCCTCCCTGATTGGTCAGCTTTGGAACTCTGTGTTCTGAGGTAAAAATCAGGTAAAGGAAACTACAGACAGTTGAAGAAAGACAGTACAAAACTCCTGGAAAGGGATTTTATATAAAAGTCAGTAGGGCAACTGAGTTTTTAAATGTTCATGGGGAGATCGTGCATGACCTTTCTAGGGGCCATTTCAATGCGAACCTCTCACATGAACCTGCCAAAGTGCCCACCACACCATCCCTCCCTCAGTCCAACTCCACCTCACACCTCTTGCAGCCATCATCTCTTACTGCCCCCAAGAAGCCTCCTGGCAAACGTGCAAGACATACTGATGCTAAAAGGAGGATACAGCTTAGAGATGCGGCAAAGAAATATGCACATCGTACTCCTGTGGTGCACTGAGCAGCAGTGGCCAAGTACCAGCAAGTCCCAAGTCCAAGGGAAAGGTGACCATCCCTGCAGGCCTGGGCACAGCAGCAACAACCCTAGCAGACCTAACTGCCATGATATACCCTAATATCACTATCATAGAGAAATCTATGTACAGGCTATGCAAGCGTACCATTCTAACCCCCAAGAATGACAAGGCTGCCGTCATTAATGAAACACAACTTAACTCCCTTGAAAGCGTAGAAATGGAGTACAGATCTGTGGACTCAGTGGTGCAAATGGATGATGCGGTCCACTACTGTGTGGAGTTCCTCAACATGCTCAACCCTCCTGGCTTCCCAGCCCAGTTTCTCCTCAAAGTGGGGGCTCCAGTGATGCTGCTCCAGAACCTCAGCCCACCCAAACTCTGCAATGGCACCAGACTATGAGTGAAAGCCCTCCATAGGAACATCATTGAGGCCACATTGTTCACCGGCAGTGCTGGGGGGGGACAGTCAGTGTTCATACCACGCATACTATTCATACCATCAGATAACCTCTTCGAGTTCAAGAGATTGCAGTTCCCTCACAAGGTCTAAAAGAAGGGAAGGGATAAATTTTAAGTAGAACAGCAGCACTAGCTTTTGAGCGTAGAGGGTCTTGGAGACCATTTTGATCTTCTTTATATTGATTCTAAAACTGGCATCTCCAGCAATTTAAAGAGAGTTAGCAATTTTAAAAGTTTTTAAATTTTTTGGAATTTTCCATCCCAGCACAATCCCACCCCACCCCAGTTTAAATTACCAAATTGTTTAAATTGCTATTGTTTGTATGCTATTAACAGGTTAAAAGTCATACTCAATCGTGTCCAAATAATCTTATCAAGGCTATATAAACATATGAGAGCTTTCAAGGCTAGTTTCTCTTCCTCCAACCCTAAACACAAGCTCAACAACAGGAAAAACATAGCCTTATGAGCAAATTAAAACCTAGACAAACTTAAACTTAAACAAGCCTAGTCCAAGAGTGTGATTAACAAGCCAGCAAACTACAAGTTAGCAAAGACAACAAATAATATATATAAATACACTAGATAAAAATAAAAAACAGAACATGCAAGTGAAAATTTTACTAATAGAATGGAGCACAACAACAACACTTCCCTTTGCCTCAAAACTGGAACTGGAAAACCCACTTATTTGTCTTAACCCCTTTCTCAATGTCCACTAAATCCTTCTTTTTAAGAAAGAGAGATACTTTTCACACTCGGATTTTAAAGCGTGTCCTTATCTGTTCTGTGTCCCGTGTTTTCAGGGGTTTCACACTTGCAATCTAGTCACGGAACGCATTGCTGCTCTTTGTCCGCATTACCCCGATTTTTCTCTCTGCAGACATATTGCGATTTAATTTTTAATCAGCTGTCCAGTCAGGGCTAGCCCGATTAATGCCAGTGTGAACACTTTTGCAGTACTTCCCCCCTCCTTTTCCCTGGGAGCTGATTGGTTTGTGTGGAATTAACCACACCCACCTGTGAGCTCTCTGAACTCCTTTTCCGCAATCTTTTTGGCCACTCTGCAGCCCTCCTGGGTAAGCGGAGCAGGCTCACCACAGCTCAGCTGAGGTGGCCGCTCTCCTCTGCAGCCCTCCTGTCAACCACCCACACCCACCCCATTGTTCCCAGTGGTAAGGCAGGACTTCCATTTGTATGTCACAAAACGAATATCTTGCAAGAGAGAACTAACCACCTGGGCATAATGACTGAGAAATTCCTGCTCCACATGATTCCCCTGCTATGCTTCCATTTGTAAAAGCACGTAAAAGAGGGCTCAATAAGTAGAAACACATTTTTGTTTCTTGTCTTACTGATACAATATGCCAGCATCAAAAAATCAGATGGAAAAGCAAAAATCTGACCAAAAAAAGATAAGCAGAGAAGATTTTGTAGTAATAATAAAGCTCCGGTACACAGGCAGAGGGAGAGAAAAGGAAAGATCTGCCTTTAGTCTGAAAACCTGAAAAGAGCACTAGAAATCTTGCTATGCTCTGCCAGCTGTGATTAAAAAGCAGTTGGACTGGAGATATGAAAAATACAAGATGACAATGTGATCAATGGCACTGCAAAGTAGACACAACACTATTAAAACCCATCATAGCATTGTTTGGTTTAGAATCCATGGTATAGAACATAGCCCGTCACTTTATGCTCCTAGTTTTTCTTAAAAAACTAGGGGTTTTTAACCACTAAAAACACTAGTACATTTTGGGAAAAAGACAAATTTTGTAGTTAATCAGATAACATTGCTGGTTTTGCAAGAAAAACAAATCATTACATTTCAGTGCTAGGAGGGAAGAGGTCAGGAGCAAGGGAGCAATTCAAGCAACTGAACAGTAGTTTCTGAAAACTGCTGTAGCCAGTTTGAAACTTTTAACCCTATTGGAAAAAATGAAGTTTTAACATTCAGACCAAACAACTCTGGAATACTAAGACTGGAGGGAAAGGAGCTGCCTCTCAGATACTGTCAGTCTTTGGCAGTTAGATCCCCAAGTCCCTCACAGCAAGCACTCAGGTGCATTGGTTGAAGTAACTTTATTAGAGATTCATATAGTTCAAGGTGTTCACACTAAGGTATCAATTTCCAGAAGTGACTATTCAAAAATTGATATTTCTAATTATAGGGAAACTTTACGCCCTTTGAGTCCGTTGGCATTCTGGCGCGAAAACCCCAAAGAGTTACATGGGAACTGATTAGTTTAGACTCGACATGGTACAGCATGAAATCATCACAGTCTCTGAGAAAAGACACTGTGTGCTGCCCACAGCATGCATTCAAGGACACTTACTGAAAAGTGAAAGTAAATACTTTTAGCAGATAACAGATATCTGGCAGAATACAATTAGCGGCTTGTTCGCAGTTTACACACTCTCAGATGAACAATACAACTTTAACATTAATGACAGGCATGCAAGCCTGCATACATGACAGATACGTTGCCACACCGATGAAAATAGTAACAGGAGTATAATCTATTTTGATCTACTAACTGTTTTAACTAGTAATCTTCGAGCCTAAAAACTGAAATCAAAGTTTCTTTGGTACATATTCCAAAACCATTTTTACATTAGTATTCTATGAGGCTGTAACCAAAACCAGGGTAATCAATTCCTATCTCTTGATCAAGTCATAGATATTATACCCACACTTCAAAATGAAGGCGCAAGATACCAAGCATATGGGCTAAACGAAATTTCTTAAAGGCTAGTTTACATCATTAAAGCTTCCCCTCAGCTAGTTTGTATAGGTTACAACTAAAATGGCTACCAGCATTTTTTGGACAACTCCAAATTTGTCAAACCTATGAGAGGCTTTTGGGGAGATAGCAAAATCTCCCCCTCAATTAGAAACGTATAGAGTCTTTGAATATTGCCATGGTTGCCTCGGATTCCCATTTTACACATGCACTCCACCAACGTAATATTACTTCCGTTTGTGTTTAAACATCTTGTGCTGTTTTATAAAGGTTCATCTTGCTTGTAGGATTTCTACGGTCAAGGCTCCCCCCAACAAACCGCTAGCTGCATTTGTTTCGCGCAGCTGAGCTTTATCAATTGAAAGAGGTATATCCGGTGTGTGAATAAAACCTTCAATGAAATTATTGCTGCCTTTGGTAATATTCCTAAATGGAAGCTTCTTTGAAATCAACAAACTGTCTATGTTTACAAGTTACGAGAAATAATTCAAGTTGAGAAGCTATTCCAGCCAAATATGCTTGGAATGTACTGAGGACTTCTCATGAGTAATTTCATATTGTATGATTTATTGATGCATTGTATTTTCTGAGCTGAATATTTATTGAATACATTTTTCAAGAAGGGACAGATTTAACTCTATTTATTGAATGTATTTATTGAATTGTATTTATCATATGCATGGAGCACTTTGTACACTTCATGCACTGAATTATAGAAATTTATTCTTCAATGACTGTTAAAGTTTCTAATTGAGGGGGAGATTTTGCTTGTTAGTTACAACTCCAAATTTGGCCAGTGTTACCTAAGGCTTTGTTTATCTTAGCCTGTACACCAACACTTTGTTGTCATCTCTGGGCACTCAATCATAGCACTCAAGCATGCCATTCAAGCAATGTAGATAGTTGATACTGCTCAGCTCCAAGGGATTATTCTTTCCAACTCTAACCATCCTCACAAGCCAGTGATGGGTTGACTTGGGAGTGACCCTTCATCCATTACTATTCCTATGCTCCCTAATTATGACCAATCTAACCACAATGACCTGACCTAATTAAGTTGTTGGATAAATTTAGTCGCAGAGTAGAGAATTTGCACAGCAGATAAAGAATCACAGACACGTGTGTACAGCTTCTAAATAAATGTTTACTACATAAAGGGTAAAAATAATAAAGGTTACATTGGAGATAAAATAAAGAAGAGCTAACTTAGTTCCTACATCCTTACATGCTGGAGATAACGGTCTAACTGTCTAGGGAGCAATGGCATCCTGTGAAAAGGAAAGAATGTTAATTGCCTGGTCAGCCAATAATCAATCCTAGATCTGTTCATTAAGCATGCAACTCCCCTTTTACCCTGATGGGAAGAACAGCTTGACATCTAACTGGCCTTATGCTAACTAGCTGCCTCTAACTAAACACAAACAGATTAACTCTTTCATGACTGAAGAGAATGACACTTGTAAAATCCCAACATAAGTTGACCTATAAACAATACAAAGCAGAAAGACCTCAATGGCAATCTGAAGGGAACCCAAAAGTTCTTGCTAATTACCAAGTTGACTGGCAAATTCCACATTGTTGAATTGAATGGGTCAGATGTATCCAGCAGATGCCGGAGGAAGCAGAGCTGGCCGATTAGGCAGTTCCTGCTTCTCTTCCATAGGCTGAGTCACTGGCCCAGTCCTCATGCATTCTTTGAAAAAAAGGTGTGCATAATGACACCCCCAGCTTCTAACAGAGCTAGGAACAAATTGACAGCTATCTATGTCCTAATTCATTTATTAAATTTCTGTTGCTGAATTCAGTTATTATTCATTTTCATTTATATGAGAACAGACAAAGCTCTGGATGGACACATCACAGCTATAAAAAGAAGTAAACTAATTAAAATAATTTTCCTTCTCGTCCAGAGTTTGATTTCCAGAGAAAAAAATAAACGTAATTGAATTACTGTATGCTTTAATACATTTAAAACAAAATCTCTTCTCAGGGCCTTGCACTGGCAAATTTTGGGTCTGTCAAATTCACAGTGGTTTCCCCTGCTGTGGCACATTCTAAAATATCTTGTGGAGCTTCACTTCAAGTTGAACTTTTTACAGTAATCAGAAGACTGTAAATTTCTTAATTAGAGTTGGGCACGAACAGCAATACGAACTAAAAAAACCCATGAACAGCCCAATCTGCTGTTCGCGAACAAGCTGTTTGTGAGGCACCATTCTAAATGAACAGGTGGTCGTTGCAAGCCTTGTTTGTTGCTGTTTGTTGCTGTTCATCAAGACAGACAGTCTGGCACCTACAATTAATTCCCATGGCAACTCAGGCAGGGATTGTCTGAACTCTGTCTGAACTCCTGCTGTTGCCCTGGAAACGCCAATCTAAGCCCTAACTTAATAGGCAGGTCTTCCTTCCAAGTGTGGACTGGAGCTCCAAATTTGTTACAAAAGAAAAAGACCAGGGGGGAGGGGGGCTCCCAGCTCTGGCTTTCAGGAAGAGACAGGGTGAGTGCATTGGAGCTTGAATTTTCTTTGTGTGTGGTGGGATAGGGATCTACCCCTTCAGGTTCCAGGGCTGCTGCCAGGCTCTGGGTCCAAGCTATTATTTATTATTGGTACTTTTCCTGCTGCCTGCTCAGGTAGGGTTTCTGGGAGTGGTGCGGTAGGGATCTTGATGGCTGGAGGAGAGCCTGCTGGCCCCCATGAACAATGAACATGTTCATGACAGGATCATGTTCGTCAGTGTTCGTTGTTCATTGTTCATGGATGGCAATGAACAACGAACACAATTTCTTTTTTTTCTGTTCGTGCCCATGTCTAGTCTTAATACAGGAGTTAGCCTTAGCTGATGGTTCTCTTGAAAGGACAGCACAGAGGTTTCAATCATTTGCACTGTCAGAATTCCTCCCTTTCACTTGCATTGTTTAAAGGTGAACTTCAAAACAAGCAAGAAAAATATTGTGACCTGGAAGCATATGATAATTTTGATCCTTGAGTTGCTGTACTGCAAAGGAAGGCCTGTGATACTCAAAAATAACCATACACCATTTTCAGGAAAGACAAATGGGAGAGAGAGGAGGAATGCTGCTGCTAATGAAGTAGGCCTCAAAGCCACACCTTGACACTTAGGCTGTAATCCTAAAGAGTAAGCCCTATTGAATGAAATTCGGATTAACTTCAGGTAGATCTGTTTAAGCTTGTTCCCTTAGAAGCCTGTTACCAAATTCAAGCTAAGAGGGAATCAACCATGGTCACTCAGTGTATTCTGCATAAGTTCATAAAACTCTTTTTATTAATACATCATTGCTTCCATATATGCACTCCAGAGTTTGTGTGTAAATAAGGTTTCCAA
This sequence comes from Eublepharis macularius, assembly GCF_028583425.1. Classification (NCBI taxonomy): domain Eukaryota; kingdom Metazoa; phylum Chordata; class Lepidosauria; order Squamata; family Eublepharidae; genus Eublepharis; species Eublepharis macularius. Next base: position 126,623,069 of record NC_072792.1, read on the forward strand.
AAACCTTATTTAATTTTTACTTTTTTCCTCCTGTTCTTCCTCTTAGAACTCAAGAGTGGCACATAGTACTCTCCTCCTCCATTCGTCTCTCAAAACAGCTCTGTGAAGTAATTTAGGTTGAGAGGAAATGAATCACCTAGGTCATTTCCTCACTGCCTTCAGGGGCGGCGCAAGGGTTTGCCGCGCTCGCGGCCATCCGGGCATCTCCCCGCGCGCGCGCAAGCGTGCACACACCAGCCTGCATGATGACATCACATGTGACATCATCACGGGAGCACGCGTGCCGCTGCCAGCCCAAACACTGAGGTGGGCAGCCTCCGAGCTCTCCCGCTCGGTTGCCTGCGCCGCCACAGATGCCTGCCAGCGGCCGCTGCGCCCGGCTGGGGGCTTGTGCTGGCGGCGGCAGCAGCGCGGGGTAGGAGGGATAGGAGGCTGCTGCTTTGTGGCGCGTGCTCCCACCCCCGCGCCTCCTCCGGCACTCCCTCCGGCACCCCATGCCTGAGGCCACCACCTACCTGGCCTCAATGGGCGCGCCGGCCCTGACTGCCTTATTTTTGCATTTATATCACGCCATTTTCAATTCCACTTTTATTTTTTATTTTTTTTATTTTTTTATTACCTACATTAACTAACAATACAGAGGGAAAGAAGGGGGGCAGGGGAAGGAAAGAGAAAGAAACAGCAACATATAACAACACTGCACTACAAATAATGCTTTCCCTTCATACTGCCATTATTAAAAAATTAAAACTTTATAAGATATTGATGGAGTGGTTGACCTTGCAAAATACAGATTACAATCCAAATTAAGTCTTCCTCCCCCCCCCCCCTGGGCCTCAGACGCAGTTCTCTCTGAGCAACTGCAACCGCAGTGCTCGTTCCCTCCCCCCGCCTTCAGACTTCAAATCCTTTTCTTCTTGCTTGGTGTCTTGCTGAAATTCTTGATTTTTGTCCTCAAAATCCCTTAGTTGATCTTCTGATGTTATCTTGTAAGCTTGATCTTTGTAACTAAACCAGATACCTTCCGGAAATAGCCATTTATACTTTATTCCACGTTCCCTCAGAAGAGCTGCGAACATTTTATACTTAAATCTTCTTTTCCGAACTAAAAATGGGATGTCCTTCAGTATCTTAACTTTATTACCCAGAAAGTCCAGATCCGCATTGTATGAGTTGTATAGGATAGTGTCTCGGATCCTCTTAGATGAAAAATCGATGATGATCTCGCGAGGCAGCTGACGCTTCGTTGCATATTTTGAAGAAGCCCGATGGACTTCCAAAATGGCACTTTTAACCTCTTCTTTAGTTGCCCTCACGGGTGTCGCCAATAGTTCCGAGGCCAGACCCCATAAATCCTCATTTTCCTCCTCTTTCACATTCTGGAGGTGCAAAATTGTCTGTGTTCGTTCCACTTGTAGCCCGATCAGCTGGTTCTCCACCAGCTTTAACTCTTTATTCGTTACCCTCACGAGTGATGCATTTTCCCGAGCAGACTTCTCTGCCCCCCCCCCCACTGCTTCCTTAATGGTTTTCACTTTGCTCTCAATTAAGCCCACCCGTTGATCTGTTTCATTAAGCTTGTCAACAAAGGGCTTTATGGCTTCGATAACCGACCTCTTCACCAAGTCCTCGAGCGACTCTCCTTTCCCCTGCAGGGCAGCCGAGATTGACTTGCCCAAAGCGGGACTCTGCTTTTTCGCTGCCACTTTAGGGGGGGGGGACCGCCGACCAAATTCTGAAACTCAGCAAGGGGGAAGAACGAGCCTTCTTAGAGCAGAACCACAAGTGACAAAAGGCACAGATTGGACACTTGTCTGCTTCCCTCAAGTTTTGATGGGAAATGTAGGCAACTTGGCGGAATGTTGGACAAGTGACAGTTGAAAAGTCCACTGGACAGCAGTCAGAGAGCGAAGCTGCGAGACCAGGATGCCTACATTTCCCATCAAAACTTGAGGGAAGCAGACAAGTGTCCAATCTGTGCCTTTTGTCACTTGTGGTTCTGCTCTTAGCTTCAGATCCCACCACTCCTTCGCGTGCGCTTGTAATAACAGAAGGGATTCACTTACTTACAGGCTTCCGCCTAGTTCTGCTCTTTGCCGTTTTCCATGGCCCGGCAGCACTCGAGGTGCCGCGCATGTCTGCCGGCCTCCATAGGGACAAACGGGCAATTTACCCCCCGCATCGATTTCAGGGGGCTCTTCCCACCGCGTCCCAGACCCTGCCTCCCTCACTGGGAGTCCTGGGGGCTAATCTTCGCAGATCAGCCGCCCGGTCAGGCTGCTCAGGCACTTCCTCTCGGACCTGCGGAGAGGAGCGTCTGACATGGCCGAGAAAACGAAACCAAATCCTTCAATTCCACTTTTATGATGGGTCAAATGTCTTGACTTCTGCATCTGCATTGCACTTTCAGAAGTTCACATGCTGCAGAAAAAGTGCAATAATAGGTGGTGGATGAGCTCGTGTCACAGCTGATGAAATCACATTCATGCCCATTTCTGGTTTTTTTAAAACCCATATTCAGATTTGCGCTATATCGCTGTTTTGATATGTAAGCTTGGAACCAGCTCTGCCCAAAGGAAGCTGGTGATAGGCTTTAATTTTGCCCTCCAATTTCATTTAAATTGCTCGTCGCAGGCTCCCCTTGCCTCTGCTCTCCTGCCACTGGTTAGCTTGGCAGTTCTGTTTCTTGTCTCGCTCCCTCTACCATTGGGGAAGCCAGGCTTGCCCCATAACTCCCAGTTGCCAAGCATTGGCAAGGCTGTCCACAGTGGTGGAGCTGTACAAAGGCTGCCTGCCCCAAGCTGCTTCCCTCCTCTCTCCTGGTTTGCTTGCAATTCAACAGAGGAAAGTGGGAGGAAGGATCACCCACTTTTCTTTGTAGTAAACACTATTTTGAAACAGTGGCAGGTCAGAGGGGGGGAAATCTTAAGTGAGCAGTTCACCCCTCTTTCCCCCAGAGAAATCTGATGAATCAAGCTAATTAAAACCAAGCTCTGAAGGAAGCATCCATTTTTTTGTACTACAAATTGCGAGCTTTGAGCTTGTCCTTCCCTTGGTCTCTATTAAAATCACCAGAGACATTGTTAAAAGGAGGGGAGCAGTATGTGTTTTGCCTCTAGCTGCCAGCGCTCTCCTTTCAGTTTCATTGCTTGTGTTCCAGGACCTAAATTGCTTTTAATGGAAATTGCAATCAGTTCCTTTTAAGCAAGAGATCGCAATAGTGCAATTCACATTTTTTTATAAAATGTTGAGGGGGAAACTTTTTGTCAGGAGTCCACAGAGGCTTGCAGGATTCCTGTTTGCGGGCTGGAGCAACTGTACTGTGGAGCACAAACTGAGAAAGGAAGAGTGGCTGAGGGGGCATTCTCTGGAGAAGCATTTCTGAGAGTTCTCATGTAGGCCACAAATAGCACTAAAAATGTGTTTCAAAGCAAAAAAAATGCGGGAAATCTACATTCTCAGAGAAAGTGCGACAATAACGGGAAGATGATGGGATTTGTATGGCTGGATTACGTGGATGTGTGTACTAATGTGAGTAAAGCAGCATAATAGCAATACTGTGCCACTAAAATAAAGATGAGGGGAAACAGCCCTATTGAACGTCCATGACACAGTAGCAATTTGAACCTGGAACGATCAGATCCTAGTGTGACACCTAGTGTGACACAACATCAAGCTGGCTATGTTAAGAAAACTAACTTCACCATTTTCCCAATACTTCCATTAGATCCCAGCTGCTTTGTTATTCCAATGACAGATAGTTACTGAGTGGTGCACTTTCTAGCTAACCTCTTACTTACAGGATTCAAAATTTTACTATAGTCCGCCTTTTTCACTGAGATGGAAGATTGATTACACAGTGCGAGTCAGTATGGTCAATTCCAAATAAATTCCAATAAACATGTAACAGGGTATATACATGCAAATTTGCAAAGATTTAAAACCAGCATAAATTCAATACAGAGTTCAAGAAATGCTAAAAAACAGCAGGCTACTTGCTATCTTAGTTTAACCTGCTTAACAGGGTTGTTGTGAATTTAGATTGGGTGAGGAGAACCATGCACGCCACTCTAAATTCCTTGTAGGAAGGGTAGGCAAAAGTGAGAGAGAGAGAGATTGTTTCCTGTAAGTGACAAATATGCATTATTTTTTGTATAAAGGGAACTGCTTACCTTACAAGCTTGTGCACAGTTTTCATTTGAGGTTGCCTGCAATTTGGGACAGCACTGTGTCCTTTAAGGGTGAGAGAAAAATATCTACTAAATAAGATGGCACCCTCAGATGACTGAAGCTAATTATGCTGAATGAATCTTTAAAACAATAGAGAGTTCCTTGTGACCATGAGCCCCACCACATAAGCAGCCATAACAATATATCCCCAGACCTGCTCTTGATTAAAATTAGGTCTTTAGGTCTTATATAAAAAAGGTGTGTTTAATCTTTTTATTTATTCCTTCACTGCTTCCCATACCATCCCAGGTAGGCCCATCCACTGCTTGCTAGTGAATATCAAAAGATGGATATTAACCTAATTTTCCTGTCATAAATTGAGCCAAAATGGGCTTTAGTCCTAGCTTTGGGCAAGTTTTGTGTTGTTTTTATGGAAGAAAGATATGAAAATAAACCAGGGCATGAATAACCAGATCCACCAGGATTACTGCATGTATAATGACAGTAATTCTATGCATACTTATCTGGGAGTAAGTCCTATTGAACACTAAGATGGGTTGCATGGGACCAACCAAAGAAAGATATTTACATGGCTCTCCTTGATTAGAATAACCACTTTAGTGTAATCATTTGGGTTGCTGCTTCAACAGCTATTGTGGGGCTACAACCTGGCCTCTACGAACTTGCTAACCTTCTTCCCATCACAGACTTTTTAGAGCACACAGAGCCTATCTATGGGATCTCTTCAACCAAGCTGAGCTAAAGCAGTTTAAAATTGTTGATACGCACCAAGTATATTTATGAAATGTTCTTTTTTCAAATGCACTGAATGTATCCTCTGTGGAGGTCTTAAGTCATTGCCCAAGAATGCCACAATCTGGTAGAACACGGCAATCAAAAGAATAAAAAGGTAAGATGTAAGAGAAGAATCTGAAGCAGAGCAAATGTACTTTTGGCAAATTAATTCTTTCTATGAAATACTGTTTTTTAACATATGCTAATTTGATACTCATCTAGATAGCCAGCATGGTTGTAATGAGAGGCTAAGTTTATGGAATAAAGTTTCTGCCAGGTGGATCTTTATAGCTGAAGCCCCTTGTGTAACACTCCCCAAAGGAAGGTACTGTACTTGCGGAGCAGTTCAAAGGCTGACGGTGCTTATGCAGGTGAAAATTATGCAAGAGGCATTATGTGGAGAAAAAGAGGCCACAACTTTATTGTTTACAGGACAGGAGTGTTGGTTCTGCATTGGGTGTGGATTCCAGCACTGGCTGACCAGCCTTTCAGCCGATGACCCCTTACTCTTTTAGCTCATCTGCTGAATCAAAGGGTGCAGCCAAATTTTAATGGGAAATCAAATGGACTAACAGCATTTATACTCCGTTTTGTGCTTCAAATGACAACATTTGCATGAGAATATACACATCTACCTTGACTTCCTTCCTTCCTTTGTAATCTCAAATAGATGAAAGGTTTTGTATAACATTTTATTGTGATCTCCCAGAAGAAGATTTTTATTTCTCGATATGCAGATTTTCAGCCTAACCTTCCTCACATGGTTGTTGTAAGGATCAAATGGAGGAGCGAAGATCACTGTAAGCTTCCCATTGGAGACAAATGTGGGATATAAATGAAGTAAAATAAATAAATATATTACATTGTCTTGATAAAGTATAAGCTGCAGCCTTACTTTCCAAAGAGAGGTAGATGATTTTGCTGTACTTTATTTATATTTCTAAAGACATTTTCGAATGTAAACATAAAGAAAAGCTGGGAAAGCATTTTAAGAGATTTCTATATCAGTGCTAAAGCAATCCTTCTGAGCCTCTGAGAACCTGTTAATAACCTTCATGTTCTCATAGCCTCCATTTCAGTCTTATCTATGTATGTCACATCTCTCCTCTTCCACATCGTTCTCACCTGTGCTTTATTCTCACAACAACCCATGAGATATGTTAGGCTGAAAGAGCATGATTGGTGCAAAGTCACCTAGCAAGTTTCCATGGCAGAGCTGTTTTGGAACCAGTGAAGCCACATTGATATATGGGAAGAACCACACAGGCATACATACACTGCCAGGTGAATCTTTGAAGGTTTCTGACTCTGGCTGTCTTGAGGTATCTTGTGTTCTGTAATAAAAGCAATGCATCTCTGGAGGTCTATGTCAGATTCCTTCCCATTACTTCTTCCATAGTGTATTTATGTGTAATCAAAAGGGGACTATAGCTTAGAATTTCTACACTCCACATCCTTGAAGGGCACTTGGGAATGAAGCTCCACAGCTATTTTTTTTATTCACTTCTTCCCCTTCCTCAATAATGGGCTGTTATCATTACCTCACATGATTTCCATATCAAGCATTACTAGTCAAAGCTAACTAAATAATCCCTCCCTCACCCACCCATCAGCAGATTTCTTTGTCCTATGTATAAAGAGTAAGCTAAGATTGGACAGTATTACAAAAGTCTGCACTTCCTTCCTTCCTTCCTTCATTCCTTCCTTCCTTCTTTTCTCTTAGTCCTACTATTTTGAGACTGCAACCATTACACCTAGCTCAAATTATTGCTACTTATAAAAGAAGATTAAGTGCACCGCTAAATGGCAAGGAGAAAAAAAGGACATTTCTATTTATATTGTGAAAAGCCTGAAATGGAAGTCTGTCATGAGCACACAGGAAAATTGGCCAACTGCAAATTTGCTTCATGAACTAGAAAGAAGTATTACATGTTTAAATTAATTTACAGACTGTTTTTCAACAGTGTCTGCTTGCTTCAAAGGATTCATCCTTTGAGCCAAATAAGATGATCACTTGATCATGCACTGGAGGTGAAATGGGTCAGAAAGCCTATGTTAGTTTGGCATTAAAATATCCATAATGACCATTTAATCTTCAATCAGGTTCTAATCACCTTATTGGAAAGTTGCTAAACATTAAAAAGATAGTGGCATTTATGAGGCCAGTGAATTACGTTGTGTCCCTCAATCCAAAGGTTACTTTGTTTTAAACAGAACAGGATCTTTCTATAAAAACTTATTATTATTTCTGTGAAATATTTATTTTCCTTTCCAGAAGCCATTTAATAAAACACAAAAGTCTTCATCTGCTGGCTAAAGACAACTATAGAGGAAGACAGACAAATGTCAGTTTTTGATTTCTGACACTGATGCCTGGCATTGGGCTTAAGACAAGGCAGATGCTGTCATCAGGTACTCATGTATCCCGTGGGCTATGAATGCAGGTCAATCAGACTGACTAGACAAAAACAATTATCTGTATGCAGCAAGTACCCAACAACTTTCCAAGGGGAAATGGGAAGCACATCTCGGCTCATTCATCCACCTCTTAAGTATTGAGATCAGTTGCAGGATTCAAATCTCTGCTCAGCATGAAGCTCATCCAGTGATGCTGGGCCATTTGCTCTCTCTCATGCACACACACACTTTTTCCTCTCAGCCTCACATGGTTTTATGAGGGAAAAATGAAGGAGAATTCCTTAAAGAACAAGAAGTGCAGAAGGGAATGAATGAATGAACAAACAAACTAACTGGGAAACAGTAGTTCCAGACTGGAACTAGAAGTCATTTGCAAGAGATTAGGAGAACTTTGTATACCTGTCAGACTCATAGTCAATGGGAAAACAGCTGTATATTGAGGATTTAGTTGATTAATTTCTCAATTAAAGGTTTCAGCATTTGTGAATTGAATTGAAACAGAAGAATAAGAAAACCTATGAATCAAACGAGAGGAAATTAACCTAGCAGACATCAAGAAGTAGAAACAATGGCTGAATCCACACTTACCGGCACAGCGCTAAGCAGGCAAAGTAAGAGCGTCTTTCTGGTGCGTTTTATGATGTCATTGTCATCATGATGCTGCTCTCGTGGCGCGATGACATCATAAAACACGCCAGAAAGATGCTCTCACTCTGCCTGCTTAGCGCTGTGCTGGTAAGTGTGGATTAAGCCAATTAGAAAATCATAGATTCTATGACAAAAAAATGCAGAATGCTGAAGTATAAAACTGAAAGCTAAAATTGTGTCTAAATAAATTGACAAGACTTTGCTATAATAACTTACAAATAAAAAGTCTCTTAGTGAAACCATCCAAACGAATAAAAGCAAATCTGAGTAAAGCTCAAGGAGAAGCCACTTTGACAAAGGGAGAAACAGCACAGAAATATTCTCCTTATCCTGGCTGTCAGGGGTCATTTCGTAGAAAAAGAGCTGGAGGAACTCATTAGCATAACTCATTAGCATATGCCACACCTTTCGCCATCACCAGAAGTGTGTCATTAGTATGACTGATTTGCATATGCCACATCCCCTGACATCACCTATTCTGGCTGTTTTGGACCCAATCCTGGTCATTCAGGGCCAAAATTGGGCCCAAAATGGCAAAAGGGGGCTGAAAATGGCTGAAAAGGGGCCCAAAATGGTCAGGATCGGGCCACTGATGAGTGGAAGAGTGATCCACCACCTGTCAGAGGCCCGATTCAGGCCGTTTTGGCCCCAATCCAGGCCGAAACAGGCCCAAAATGGCTGTGAGTCAGGTGGGCGGGGCCACCTGACATGTGACCTCTTTGGGGAACTGCTGGAACTGCGTTCTTGTGTGCTCCCCCTCAAAATGAGTCCTGCTGGCTGTATTCTGTAGCTTCATTATTACGTGTTTCTGAGCTCTCATTCATTAAAGTAGATGCCAGAACAAGAGCAAAACCAAAATTTTGCATATCTTTGGCATGAGCAAAAAACCACAGAATTCTCCAGAGTAAGACTCAGTAATATATAGGCTGCATGCAATTCTGATAGTACCTAATTAGCATGTGGGATTTGGTGAGAATCAGAATCCTAATAATCTAACATCTACTTATGAGAAAGGAAATGCTGAAGATGTGACAGTATGAAAAGGACAAAAGCTCAAATAAAGTAGACGGAATTATTCCCCTCTTATTATATTTTTAAAATAATTATTTCTACATACTTATGAGCCTTTCATGGAGATACTACGAATATCATGGATCACATGGTCGGCAGACAAATATACTGACAGATGACCCAATAATTCATGCACAAAACTTTGAGTCTCACCACTTTGCCATTATTTGATGCCAGCAGATGCTCAACAGCTTTGAGGCTGCACAGCAGCTATGATGGTAGTTTCATTTCCTTTTGCCTAATGGCTCCTTTTTCATCTGAACAGCAGGTGAAAACAATTGAGGTCTTTTGGGATAAAATTGTAACTCCTACAAGGTTGTACGAAAACGTGTGTGCACAAAATAACATTCATAACCTAGACTTCTTAGAGAAGACAGCAGGTCTTAAAGCAGGTATAATAAGGAGGTATTTTTAAAAAGCAGTGTTTATGAAGAACTGACTGACTAGTTTGCTCATCCTTTATTTAAGCAATCAGCTATATTTTTATTTTATTTTTATTTATTTATGTCATTTATAGTCTACCTTTCTCACTGACACTCAAGGCGGATTACATAGCATGAGATTAGTACAATCAGTATCAAGGACATTTCCATATAGTGTTAAGGACATTTCCACAGCAATGTCATAGAATTTTACAAAGACGTAGAATTAGCAAGGATCCAATACAGAGTTGAAGAATTGCTGAAACAGAACATAATCAATTCCAGGACTGATATTAGATAAACATGAAGTACAGGTAGTATAAAAGTACATATTTGAGCAACAGATAATATGAAAGGCAATGTAGTAGTGAAGTCTATGGTCCCTAGCTCATTAGTGAAGCATTTGAGACCCCTCCCTATAATACTTCCCTCCAATCTGAGTAAAAAGCTTTTTTGAATAATTTGGTTTTGCATCATTTGCAGAAAGCCAGGAGAATGGGGGCTCTTCCGACCTCAGGCAGACTGTTCCATAGGGTTGGGGCCACCACAGGCCAGCACCTGCAAGAGACTCTGTTCAGATGAGCGAAGCTGCCATGGAGGGACATAAGGAGTGAGGCAATTTTGTAGGTATGCTGGGCCAAGACCATGAAGAGCTTTGTATGTAATAACCAATACCTTGAATTGAGCATGGTAACTGATAGGTAGCCAATGGAGTGACTGTAGGATGGGAGTGATGTTCATGCTCCTGCTCACTCCTGCTAACACTCAAGCTGCAGCATTTTGCACCAATTGGAGCCTCCTTGTTAACTTAGATGGGAGACCAATGTATAGTGCATTACAATAGTCAAGTTTTGATGTTACCATAGCATGGATCCAGGTGGCTAGGTTGGCTGTGTTGAGGTAAGAAGCCATCTTCCAGGCTAGAGTGAGATTGTAGTAAGCATTTTCTGCAGTTGCCTTAACTTGTTTTACTAGTAGTAGCGCTAGATCCAGTATAACCCCTAGGTTCTTAACCAAGTCTGCGAGGGTCAGACAAACTCCATCGAAAGTGGGGAGTATGATGTCTTTCAAGATCTCTACCTTCCCAACAAGCCTCACTTCAGTCTTGTCTGGATTCAATTTCAATTTGTTATTTTTCAGCCATTTCACCACGGCTGTCAGGTAGTGATCTAAAATTTCTACTGCATCCTGTGGGGACCTGGATAGCAAGATATAGAGTTGGGTATCATCTCCATATTGATGACATCAAACTCCATAGCTGTGTATGAGTTCTTCTAAAGGTTTTACATAGAGATTAAATAACGTGGGAAATAAGATTGCGCCTTGCAGAACCCTGCAAGTTCATTCCTATTCTAGAGATAGCTGATCTCCAACAGCAACCTTTTGGGTGTGTTCCATGAGAAACGATTTAAACCAGTCCAGGGCACATCCTTTGATCCCCACTTCTGTTTCTAAATGCTCAACAGGATGGCATGGTCTACTGTGTCAAAGGCTGCAGGCAGATCCAGGAGGAGTAATAAGGAGGCATGGCCTTTGTCTATATTCAGATGGAGATCATTCACTAATGCTACTAGTGCTGTCTCTGTCCCATGCCCTGGTCTGAATCCAGTCTGGAAAGGGTCTAGCACGCTAGAGTTTTCCAAGAAGTTCTGAAGTTGATCAGCTACTGCTCTCTCAATCACTTTGCCCAGAAAAGGCAAGTTAGAGACTGGGCGATAATTGGCCACATCTGTTTTGTCTAGGAATAGTTTTTTAATTAGTGGATGGATAACTGCCTGTTTGAGTGGCTGGGGGCCCTGAGTTAGTGATTGATTTACAATAGATCTCAGTGGTTTACTTATGTGATCTTTACTTGATTTTAACAACCAAGAAGGGCCAGGATCAAGCACACAAGTAGTGGCTTTCATAGATGCCAGGATTCTGTTAAGTTCTGTCATTTTAATTGGTTTAAAGTTGTCTAAATGTAGGCCAGATGGTGTATTAAGTATTTCTCCTATCTCGTTTGCATTGCATCTAGCATCTAGATCAGAGCGTATGCGTGCTATTTTATCAGGGAAAAACTTAGCAAAGACCTCACAGCTAATTGTCTGTTCTTGGGACTGTGAAGATTCAGATTTAGGGGTTAGAAGGTGTTTGGATAACCTAAACAGTTGGGAAGTTTGTGAACTATCCGACACAATAGTTGCCAAGAAATAACGTTTCTTTGCTGCTTTCACTTCTGCTTCATAGGTCCTCCAGTGTGTTCTGTAGCAAACTCTATCAGCTTCCCTGCGGATTTTTTCACCAGTGTCTTTCTAGACATCTTCCAGCCCTCTTCAGGTCAGCCAGCTCCGTGGTAAACCATGGTGCCGGTTCTGTCCCAAGGGCCGGAGGGGTTGACAAGGAGCAATGGTGTCAATAGCTTCAAGGAGCTTTGTGTTCCACACTCCTACAGCAGCTTCTGTAGAGCATGTGTCTGGAATTCTAAAATCCCCCAAGGCACTTTGAAATCTGGAAGGGTCTATCAGTCTTTATGGGTGAATCATTTTAAGTGGACCTCCCATTTTGAGGGGTGTTGGGGCTATATTCACTTTTGCCTTCAGCAGATGATGGACTAAACCCACAAGATACTCCAGAGGAGGTGAATCTCTGGGGGGTCCTCGTCATCCCCGAAGGATGTGAGGGTGGGGGAGATGTCATTCTGATCTGAGTCCCAAACCCCCCGGGGGTCCCCTTTTTTGGAGTGTCCCCCCCTACGCCGTTGGGCCCAACCCGGGAGGCCTGGAACTGCGGCTGCCATCCCCCAGTAATCCTCCCAGGGGGCCCCTTCATCCGAGGAGGAGGACTCACCTGTGGATCCCTCACTGCTTGAGTCCTCATGCCGTCTGTGCCACTGGACCTTCTTCTGCGAGGTCCTTCTCCTTTTGGAGACTGGCTGCCTTTCTCTGCTGGAGCTACCTGAACTGGAGCTTGGAGATCATGCAGTCTGTTGCTCCTTGGTTGCCTTGATCCTCCCCTTCTGGGCACGAGGCTGCTTTGGGACCTCGACAGACCCTGAGGGAGGCGAAGCCCCCTCGAGCCCAGAGTTCCTCAGCTGGTCCACCTGGGCTGTGAGAATTTCCAACGCCCGGCTGATACTGAGGAGAGAACTAGGAGAAGAGTTCAGATTAGTGCTTGCCCATCTCTGCTTGCCTCTGCGCCCCCTAGATGGAAGCTGAGGCCCCTTGTGCCTACTCCCCCCATTGCTGCCCATGGCAGCCCTGGCAGGGGGAGGTGAAGAAGGTTCCCCTTTTTCTGCCGAGGCAGGCTGCCACCTGCCCTCCTTCAGGAGCCTTGGCCCTTGGGTGGCCCTTCCCTTAGTGCCCCATGCTGCCCTGCTGCTGCCAGCCTGCCCCCTCTGGGAGGCCCTCTCAGCCCCAGGTCTCCTAGAGGGTGCCACTGGGGATCTCTGCCTGGCCTGAACAGAGGGACCTGAAGCCTTTGGTCCCCCTGTCCCTGGTCCCCCTGTCCCTGGTCCGGCTGCCCTTGGCTGCCTTCTTGGGGCCATGGCCTCAATGAGCACTTTGCCAATCCGATGGGGGAAGAATAACCGTGCCGCCCTCTGGCCAGCGAAGCCGGGCTCCTCCAATGCCTCTCTGTCTTCTGCTGTGTCAGGCGTGGGCTCAGCTACACCACACACCTCCGAATACGGTGCTCCCACCCAACTCCGCATGTTGTGCAGGTCAGGGAGCCACTTGCTTCCTTCTCTGCCGCTTGGCCGCCTTGCCGCTCCCACCTGACTTGGGTGCTGCCTGGGTCAGGGAGCCACGCTGCCGGGAACCAAGGGAGAGAGGCGCAAGAGAGACAGCAATGCCGCCTCGCTCCAGGTCTTTTTGAATTATGTGTGTGCCTCCTGTATTGAAGCGGACCACACGCTCCTGAGGAAGTTGATACGGAATCTGCAGCATGTAGCCGGCCCCAGATTGGGCGTGGTCTGGAACTTCATCTTTCGGCTTCATCTTTTTTCTGCTTGTTAACATCAAGGAGGACTTGGGAGGACTATATTCTAAGAGACTTTATATTGTACCCAGTTGGTTACTATGTACCCAAGAAAAGTTCCCTGTATGATCTATTTATATATATGTATGGAATGAGATTGTATGAAATATTTATGAATTATCCATAGCACTTGCACTTTTAATACATTTTTATGAATGATTGATAATTGGTACAATTAATTGTATTGTGCTTCCCATGGAACTGTTCCTTTTTTGTCTTGCGGGAACCAAGGGAGAGGCTCAGCTCAACCTCTCTCAACTTGGTGTTTCCCGCAGCTCTTCAACGCCGCTGCCGCCGATCCTCCTCCTTCTTCTCCTTGCTGCCTCCTTGTTCGCAGCCAGGAGCAGAATGCGGAGGCTTGGGGCGGGCATCTATTTAAATGCTAAACCACCAGACCAGAGAGAAGACTGCTCCTCCAAGGTCCGGCGGCAAGCCCCGCCCCACAGCTCGCCTCCTGGCCACCGTTGATTGGACGGCCGGGATTTGAATTCATTGGCTGTCGGCTTGCCTGTGGAATGTCGGGCAAGCCGACATGGCAGCCGCTGTGCTCGCCCTGCCTCCCCACCCCACGGCAGCAAACTGGCTGCCCAGTAAGTCGGGCGTTCACGCTTATTGTATGACTCTTCACCAGTTGGACTTTTATACTACTAATTAATCCATTTGAAAGAAATCCTAAATAGGTCTAGATAGAATGTCCCATTTTATTAAGTGGGGTTTCTCCCAGGTATGCGTTCTTAGGACTGCAATCATAAACCAGAACTTGGTAGAACGATTTGAGTTCTTCCAACATATCCAGATTATCTGAGGAATAGTTAACTATGTTTATGAAATTTGAGCTTTCTAAATTTGAAAACACCCTTTCTGTAATCAAAGCACTATACAAACATTTTAAAAGAAGATGTTAACAGTTCATCAGTTTAAAAGGTTTACAAACTAACTGATAGATATATAAACTTAATGGGTCATTGCAGTCTACTCGATAAATCTGGGAATAAGAGATACAGGCATAAATCAATTTCTAATAGTTGGTGGTAATTAGCTTCCAACCTCAAGTAAAAATTATGAACTACACTGATGAAATGGCCTGATATAATGAATAAGGAAACCAAAGGTGCAATCTACTCTGTTTGAGGCTGATGGCAAAATCCTCAATTATAATGGATCTTGGATGCAGCCAAAGAACCTTAAGGATTATTTGTAATTATTTACGTTTATAAATGCCTGAATCACATTTCTGCCAGATTCCCAAAGCAACAAACAGTCAAAAATTCAACAGCTAAATGATCAAATCAATTAAAAACACTTGGCACAACAACACTAACACAGAAAGAGTTCTGCTTATTTAATGTCAGGCAAAGGTATGTATGAATGTGTGTGTCTGTATTGGAAGTAAAGACAGAAGATTTTCCTATTATTACTCTGGATATTTATCTCATGCTATCTGTCTTCCGTAGCTATCATCCCATCCATCCATTACTAAAACATTTCCCTTTTAAAATCAATTTAAAATACTAACAAGTAATAACCAATAACCATATTGTGCACATCTATACCAATTTAGAGGGTTTCACATATTTATTATTTTTTTAGAAAATGTAATGAAAAAAATGAATTGTTCAAGAGGACTTTTTGCTCAGATTGGAGGGCTGTACTGTAAGAAAGTGACTTCAAGAGGTCAGTAAAGGGATATGGAACCCATCAGTAAAGGCATAAAGGTGGACCAAAGACTTCACTACTAGTTCTGTAAACAGTGACTGTCCATAGAGTTCACTACTACTGCTGTAAACAATGAGGGACCATAGACTTCGAATGACTTTGAATATCATGTTCCCCAAAGGATGATTGAACTAATGGGAAAAGGCCTCAGTTACTTAGCCTGTAACTTTTGAAATGGATTTGGAAAGGCGGGAGAGACTCACAAGCCATCCAGAATTGTGGCAGCAATTGGAGAATGTATAAAGAATTCAAGAAAAAGAAGCCCATATTATTCAAGAATTCAAGAAAAAGAAGCCCATAGAAGACCAAAACATTTTGGACACTGAGGAAAATAAGAGATGTGGGGAGGTTCTCAGAGTAGCAAATGATTTTCTCAGGCAGGTCTGTCTGCTTTGGAAATACTCATTTTATTCTGGTTATTTTACTATCCAGGCTTTCATCTTTCTTTGTCCCTCATGGTCATAATCATTTGGGTATGACAATACAAAAGGCCCATCGAACATAATAGACATTACTAGAAAATGTAAGCCTAAGAGGCTTTAGTCAGTTTGTGGAAGTTCATACTGGGATAAATGTATATTATCCCATATGAAAATAGGGGAGTATTATACTATAGAAAATGTATGTAGACTAACAGGCCTTTCAAGATAGGGATTCCAGTCTCCCAGTGGGGGCAGGGGATCCCCCGCTTTCACCTTCCACCCTCCCGCCTTCACTTACCTGGTTGGCGGGGGAGGAAGGCACGGGAACAGGCCTCCCAGGCACACTCCCAGAGTGGCGCAATGTCACTGATGTCATCGTGCTGCCCCAGGAGCATTTCTGCACTTCACTGTAGGCTGATTTGGGCCCCAATTGGGCTGAACTGTGCCTCTCTGAGGCCCAAACTAGCTTGCTGTGAAGCAGATGCACCCCCTGTGCCTGCATGGTGACATCACCAGAAGTGCTGTCACCGGAAGTGACGTAACTGCACAGCAGCAGGACCACATGTGCACAGGGCACACGAGTAAAAAAGAAAGAGGGCAAGAAGGAGGTAAGAGCCAGGTCTCCCCCCGCCACCACCAGGAGGGTAAGGGGGACTGGCAAACCTATTTCAAGACCACCTTTAATATATGGAATTTTTTTCATTTTCAGAAGGCCTACCTTGGATGAGATTTGTGTCTGCACCTGACTGACAGTGACCTGTCATACTAATCTGGGCAAAGACCCTCAAATGACAGGATGTTTAACTAGAGGCTTGGGCAAAAAGCTCGGGACCATGGGATGGTTTGAAGTCAGCAAACAGAGAACAACTGAAAACAGTTGTGGGAAGGGCCAATTTTTGCCAGGAGAAGATAGAAATATTTCAAATCTAAATTGGACATTTTAAAAAGAAATATAATTATACAAGTTTAACAGGAATTAAGTATTCTGATTGCCAAAAGAAAATCAGGTATAGGCATGAAGAGGTAGCTTCTGATAGAAACCGTTTCATACTCCCTTTCTTTCCTTTCCTTTTCAGAACTCCTGTGATCAAATGATCTTCTTGAGCAATGCCTCTTAGCCCCATTGACATACCAGCATTTAAAATGGACTGTGTTTAATGTATTCATTTCCATATATGCTCTACTCATTTCTTTTTGGATAGTAATTTCAGATTATTCCCAACCCTATCTATTTCATAAGCCCATCTCCCAGTTTCTCAACTAACTGTTTGGCATGGCCCATCATCAGTTACTGACATGTATGCAAAGGAGCTAAGTTACATGGCTCAACTGTGCAGTGCCTGATTTAACACTGCTTTCAAACAAACAGAAAACCTAAGTCTTTGGCCTATGGGGGAGAGCTACATTAGTATTAGCACCAACACAACTGCCTTAGATACTTGTTAGAGACAGGGATTCAACACTAGGCTGAAATGCAAATATATACATGGGAATGTGAAAAGCCTATTTTGCATGATTACCACTTAATATTTACATACTGCAGACACCGCATCTTCCGGATTATAGCACAAGGGTAGATTACAGCAATATGTGAACTGTCCTGAAGATGTTATTTTTTCCATATTACATATCTGCAATCTTTTTTTAATATTATTTCACAAATTATTTACATCTTTTACCCAGCTAAAGTGGTAAGAATATAAATAACCTGCAAAACAGAAAGAAAGGTCAACCTAGAAGAAGTCAACACAACATGAATAATAGAGTTTTGTAACAATGCCCAACCCAACCGTAGCTGTTTAACAAACAGGATTTGGAGTGCTTCACAGGACACGTAAGAGTCACTGATGGTATCAAAATACGACAGTAGATGAAAGACAGGTGTTAGCTGGAGTGTGCCAGAGTTATTCCAACAAAAATTGAGAGGCAGTGCAGACATTTCCCAGAGTGGCAACAGTCTTTACTTACTGAAAGATTAAATGTATGACCCCTTCTGTCTCCATGGAAATAATATTCTATGCAGTAATGGTGATCCACAGACATGAAAGTACCGAACAGGATCTTCCTCCTTTTTTGAGAGAGAAGGATGATGGGACAGGGATTGCCAATGACCTCTGTGATATTATCTTTTTGATGGGCTGGAGCAGGGCATGACCATTCCTATGCACATAAAGATCATCCTGGTAGGACTCTTGAGTATCTTTGAACCTGGTGATCTCATCTTTGGGAGAACTTTCTAGAGTCAGTTAAAAAAATCACTAGAGAAGTACTTCATTTTACAATATATATATATATATATATATATATATATATATATATATCAACATGCATTGGTACAGAAGTTAGCTTGAAAATGCAATGGCACAAATGTTCCTTATGGTCCTCATGGCTGTCGCTGTTGGCCCTGTCTTTCCTGTTAATCTTCCCCGAGGAGTCATGGTACTTAGTCCTTTGAACTGCACGAATCTCCTACACTATAGCTTATTTACCACACAGGTTCCTCAGAGCATGTACAGAGTACCTTGTTAGTGAAGATAGTGGAGGAGTCCTCCTTACCCCTGGCCCACTGGTTTTGAGGTTTCCAGATGTCACAACGTTCCAAAGTGAGAACAAGGAAAAGTCCAGTGCACCCAGATATTTATAGGCAATGGAATCTGACCTAAGTCAGCCTCCTATGTGAGATAGATTAGGGGATCTAACCAATCCTTTCAATGCTGTTCTTTTCCACAGTGCTAGCCAATCAGGAACTGCATAGCAAGTGGACTTCCTGTTTGGGATCCATGGAGGTCTAACACAGCTCTGGGAGCAGAGCTGACCAGGCTGCCGTTTTTAGTGACCAGCGGGGGCAAACAAGCCCGTGGTCCCCTGTTCTCAGGCGGAGAACAGGCTTTGAACGCTCAAGTACCTCAGGGCGCGTCGATCTCGGGCGAGGGGGGGTTCTGCGCAACGGATTCTCCCCCGTCCCTTGAGGTCCCACCCTAAAACAGGTCGGCCTATATCTCTGCGGCAGTTCTGGGGCCAGTGACGGCTGGCATAAGATCTACATGCCCAAGCATCAACAGGAGGAAAGAAGGTGAAAGAGAACCTGAGTTTGAAGCAGTGATTACAACCCAGAAAGACGTGTGAAAAGGTAAAGATCACTATCTCTTGAAACGGGATGAATTACTTAAAGTAAAGAAGCATTAAAGGGGACTTTTAAACTGCAACAGTTTGATTAAAAGTAGAGGAAGACTCGGCAAGAAACAGATTAGTAAAAGGACTAAGCTAAAAGAAGTAATTAGAGAAATTGGAGGATTGTTGTTCATACCTGTGGTTGTGAGGAGATAATAGACTGTGAGAAAGCTTCTACCATCGCGAGAGCTGCTGTGAGGAGACGGGAAACAGGAAGTACGTAATTGTGATAGAGCTGCTGGAGAGAGACGGCCCTAAGGCAGACAGGAAGAGGACAATCGCCATCTTTGAAGAGGGAAGGGCACGGGCTTCAGCAGAAGAGGAAGTATGCCATATTGGATTACAAAAATATAGAAAAACCATAGAGAAAAGACGCCCGGCATTTTGGATTTTGTAAGTGCTTTTTTTTTTCCTTTTGAAACCGGGACATTTGAATTAAATTAAATTAAAGGGACACTTAGCCAAGCGCCACGGAGTTAAGGAAACGAGCAGATTCGTGGGAGCGAGGCAAGTCAAGCCCCACGATGTAGAAAAAAGAGTGGCAGACGGCTATGGAAAATTTAGACAAAAGATTTTCGGAAATGTTAAAGGTCCAGCAGGAGCTGGTGAAAGAGATCAAAGAAGTTAAAGAGACAGTTAAAAGTGAATTGGCAGAAATGAAAAAGGGAATGGAAGCAACACAGCAAAAAGTTAACGT
Organism: Eublepharis macularius; assembly: GCF_028583425.1. Lineage (NCBI taxonomy): Eukaryota > Metazoa > Chordata > Lepidosauria > Squamata > Eublepharidae > Eublepharis > Eublepharis macularius. Next base: position 126,642,616 of record NC_072792.1, read on the forward strand.
GGTGGAGAAGGCGATGGAGAATCTCTCAGACACGCAACAGACAGATATGAGGACGATGAGGGGCAGAATGGCTATTGCGGAGAGCAAGTATATGGAAAAGCAGCTAAGGTTTCGCGGTTTGCCGGAGATGGAGGGAAAGACAGCTCAAGAGCAAGTTGCTGAAGTGTTAGCTGGATACCTGGGGAAGGAAGAAGAAGAAATCGTGGCTATCCTAGATGTGGTGTATCGTATAAACTCAAGACTTGCGACCCAGAGGAAGTTACCAAGAGACGTGATTGTGCAATTTACAACCAGAAATATGAAAGAAATGATTGTGAGCAAGCAATTCCAAGACCCATTGGAGGTTGATGGCAAGACGGTGATTATTATGAAGGAGTTACCTAGATCGGTGTTGCTTGATCGGAAAAAATATAAAGCCTTAGTCCAAATTTTGAAGGACATGAAAATAAGGTATAGATGGGAATTACCGGAAGGACTGGCATTTGAGTTTGGAGGAGTGAAAAAGCGCATCAGATCTGAATCTGAAATGGAAAATTTTATGAGGGACAATGAAAAGGACTTACCAGCAACAAGGCTATGAATATGGAATGTAAGGTTATATCTTGGAATGTAAATGGACTTAATTCACCCAATAAGAGAAAAAGTACTTTCCACTGGCTATTAAAACAGAAATGTGACATTGTTTGTTTACAAGAGACTCATATTAGAAAACAGGATGTAAAATATCTAAAACTGAGCAAATTGGGCACTCATTTTGCAGCGGCCACAAAAAAGAAAAAAAGGGGAGTGGTCTTGTATATTAGAGAGGAGCTGCAGCCAAAGTTAGTGTTTAAGGACCCAGAAGCCAGATTTTTAGCGGTGGAATGTACATGGAATTTAAAGAAAGTGCTGGTGATTGGAATCTATGCACCTAATGGAGCAAAAGAAAGCTTCTTTGAGGATTTGAGGAAGCAATTAGATGAACTTTCTTACGACCAGATAATTCTTGCAGGAGACTTCAATGGAGTTACAAATTTGGAGCAGGACAAGAAATCAGCAACTGCACAAAAGAAAAGAGGACTACTACCAAAAACTTTTTTTGCATTAATGCAGCAGGAAACTTTGGAAGATGTATGGAGAATACAGAATCCCAAGGGCAGACAATTCACATTTTTCTCCACAAGACACTCTACTTTATCATGAATCGACATGATCTGGGCCTCAAAGGACTTAGTGTTATGGACTAAAGAGGTGGAAATAATGCCTATGGTAGGCTCAGATCACAATCCAATTATGTGGAAGTTTGGGAAAAGAACTAAGAGGAAAGGATGGAGAATAAATGAGGACTTGTTGCAAGAGGGAGAAAACTTGGAGATGTTGAGAAGGGAAACTAAGTTCTTCATACAATACAACATGAATCGAGAAGTACCAACCAACAAGGTATGGGATACCTATAAGGCAGTAATTAGAGGCATACTAATGGACTTAAACGGAAGAGCCAGGAAAAAACAAGAGGAGAAGAGACAGGAGATTACAGAGAAAATAAAAGCCAAAGAAATACTACTAAAGAAAAGACCAGGGAAGAAGAAAGTTTACCAAGACATTAAAATTTTACAAGAACAGTTGACAGCAATGAATAATAAAGAACTGGAATGGAATCTGAAGAGAATGAATCAAAAGTCGTTTGAAGGAGCAAATAAACCTGGGAAATATTTGGCATGGCAATTGAAGAAGAGAAAGGAGAAGAAGACAATAAATAAAATATGTGAGGATAATAAAGTATATCTGGAACAGACTGCCATTAGTAGAGCCTTCTACAAATTTTATGCTAAATTGTATAATAAAAAAGAGGTGAATAAAGATTCAATAGCGACATATCTGGGGAAAATGAGGCTCCCAGTGATCTCGGAAGATTGGAGAAATAAATTGAATAGTGAAGTGACAGAGGAAGAGATAAGGAAGGCAATACAGTCAACAAATCTGGGTAAGGCGCCAGGGCCTGATGGACTCACAGCTAAATTTTATAAGGTAATGGTCAATGAACTGGTGTCATTCCTAAAAGAAGTGATCAATGGTGTTATGAGAGACCAAAGAATTCCAGATACTTGGAGTGAAGCTAATATATCATTGATCCCTAAAGAAGGACAGGACTTGACTAACGTCAAAAATTACAGACCTATTTCCTTACTTAACAATGACTATAAGATCTTTGCGAAGATCTTAGCGGACAGAGTAAAGGGATGGCTATCCGAAGTTATTGGGGAAGAACAAGCTGGTTTTTTACCGAATAGACAAATCAGAGACAATTTAAGGACAGTTATAAATGCTATTGAATATTATGATAGGCGTTGTGATAAGGAGGTTGGGTTCTTCTTTGTGGACGCTGAAAAAGCATTTGACAATTTGAACTGGGATTTTATGTTCGCCACTATGGAACAGCTACAGTTGGGAGAAAGATTTATCAGAGCAGTAAAAGAAATCTACAGAGACCAGAGTGCAGCAATTGTGGTGAATGACGAGGTGACTAAGAAATTGACTATAGGCAAAGGTACAAGACAAGGTTGCCCGTTGTCTCCACTGTTGTTTATAATGGTTTTGAAAATTTTGATGATACAGATCCGAGAAGATAATGCAATCCGTGGAATAAAGATAAAAGACTTTTCCTATAAGGTCAGAGCATTTGCAGATGATATAATGTTAATTGTGGAAGATCCAATTGAAAACATGCCAAGGGTAATAGAAAAAATCACAGAATTTGGAGATTTGGCAGGTTTTTTTGTAAACAAAAAGAAGTCAAAGATACTGTGTAAAAATATGACTAAACAAAAACAACAGCAACTTATGGAAATAACAGACTGTGAAGTAACAAATAAGGTGAAATATTTGGGAATTGAACTGACTGCAAAGAATATAGATCTATTCAAGAACAATTATGAGAAATTGTGGACTCAAATAGAGCGAGACTTGATTAAATGGAATAGATTGAATTTGTCATGGTTGGGAAGAATTGCAGCAGTCAAGATGAATGTGCTGCCAAGAGTGATGTTTTTGTTACAGACAATACCAGTTATTCGGGATTCCAAGCAGTTTGAGAAATGGCAGAGAAAGATATCGGATTTTGTTTGGGCAGGCAAAAAGCCTCGAGTGAAAATGAAAGTGTTACAGGACGCGAAAGAGAGAGGCGGAATGCAACTGCCCAACCTAAGACTTTACTATGAGGCAATCTGCTTGGTTTGGCTGAAGGACTGGATGATGCTTAAAAATCGCAAATTGCTGGCCTTAGAGGGATACAAAAAAATATTTGGATGGCATGCATACTTATGGTATGATAAAGTAAAAGCGGACTCTATGTTTTTACACCATTACATTCGGAGAAGCCTCTTCACAATATGGAAACAGAGATTACCTACAAGAAGGAATTCCCTCCTGGGTGGTTCCTTATGAAGCGATAGATCCGAGAACTGTTGATAATGAACAACAGTGTTTAACGTATAAGGAGATAACACGAATAGAATTTTCTAAATTAAGAATAAAGACGCAAGAAGAGTTGTCTCCAAACTATGACTGGTTTCAATATAGACAGCTCAGAGACCTTTATAAATCGGATTGTGCCAAGGGAGGGATAAGAATGGAGAACTCGGACTTGGAGGAAGTAATTTTACAAGAAGACAAAAAGGAAATTTCAAAGGTCTATAAAGTGTTGTTAAAATGGTATACTGAAGAAGAGGTAGTTAAGGTGCAAATGGTGAAGTGGGCTATAAATTTTAATAAAGAAATAACAATGGAGGCGTGGGAATATTTGTGGAAAAATACTTTGAAGATTACGACATGCACTAACATTAAAGAGAATGTCTATAAAATGATCTATCGTTGGTACCTGACACCAAAGAAAATTGCGCTAGGGAATGTGAACACGTCTAATAAATGCTGGAAATGTAAAAAGCATGAAGGATCTTTGTACCATATGTGATGGACTTGTGAGGTAGTCAGGCAGTACTGGGGGGAAATAATAAGAGTAATAAGTGAGATTTTACAGTTTCAAGTTAAAAAGAACCCAGAACTCCTGCTACTGAACTTGGGAATGGAAGATATTCCAGCACAACATAGGACATTGCTTTTTTACATGACAGCAGCGGCTAGACTTTTGTATGCGCAAAAGTGGAAAGTACAAGAAGTGCCAACTATCGAGGACTGGATTCACAAATTGCTGTACATGGCGGAGATGGATAAACTGACAAGAAAACTAAGATACCTTGATCCAGGACAGTTTAACACAGATTGGGAGAAGCTGAAACAATATTTGGTGAAAAAATGGGAGGTGGGAGGAGAACTGTAGCAGTTTGAAAATTATTGAAGAAAAACAAAAGAAGAGAGAAGTGACTATACCGGGGGGAGGAGAGTTAAAGAAGAATTACTAAGCAATTATTCTATTTGATTATTCTATACAGTATTAAGTAATAGTTATTATGTGATATATAAGAATAGAAATTAATTAATTAATTATGTTGCTGGCAGATAGGGGTGTAATTGAGAATTAACAGAATTAAAATTCATGAATACAAGAAGGGAGGCAATGAGAAGTAGCATATAGAATATAGGTTAAATTGATTGACTTATGCTGAAGGTATTTTTGGTTATAGCGATATTCAGAAATGTGCAGAACATGGGTCAAATTGATTGACTTATGTCGAACGTATATTGTGTTTATAGGTATATTTAGAAATGTGTAGAATATGAGTCAAATTGATTGACTTTATGTTATAAAGATAAGAGATATAAGAGATATAAGAGGAAGTAAAGAGTAACATATAGAGTATAAGTTAAATTGGTTGACTTATAAATGTATTCATCACTTATGAGTACTCAAGTTATGTATAGGGAGGGATAAATTGTTTGTCCCATATTGATGACATTAGAATGAATAAGTTAGAGTACAGGATATTGAGAATATTACCAGTATTATTACTATTGAATAACATGCCAGGAATGTATTAATTAGTTGATAAGTGAAGGGAAATTGACTTAGTACTGTGTTATAATAGACTAGCTTAGAAGAGTGTGAAAGTATATGTTTAATTGACAAAATAAGTTGAAATGAGTAGGGGAAGAATAGACAAAGGGTTGGAAAACTGTTGGAAGTCAACAAACGGGGGGGGGGGAAGGGAGGGGGTTAGAACTGGAATATTAAAGTAATTTGATTGTTATAAATGACAAAATATTTCTAATTCCAATAAAAATTTAATAAAAAAAAAAGGAACTGCATAGCAAGTATGATACTGTCACAGCTCTGTGAAGCCAACTGTATAGTGACGTCACTGGGGCAAATAAAGCCCTCACATTGCCCACACTCTGTATAGAACAGAGGAAAAAAAGGGAAATATAAGAGGCAACTGTATGTTCCCTGTCTTGCTATGCTGTGCTAGTAGACAATGGAACCACCATTGAGGTGTGGAAAAACAGAGAACATCAGTCCAGTTACCTCAGCAACTTTTTCCTCCACCACAAACATTGAAATGCCCCCTCCAAATCCACAAAAGGAAGGAGTTTTGTTGAAGGATGAAAATGACCATGAAAACCAGTCCAGCTGTGTTTCTCACCTCAATAGTCTGAACTATTTCAGGTTCAGAGAGAGAAAGACCAACACTGTTAAGTGTTTTCTATCTGCCAGCTGTTGTAGCTGTGTTAATGAAACTGCACTTAAGGAATGCTGGTGCCCAGATTTATCTTCTATACAACAGTGCACTCCACAGTTTATTTATAATGAAACCTTCAGGCACCTTATATGAAGGAATATCCAGCCTCCTCAAGTAAATAGGCATTCAATCCTCCTTCACACTGATATGAACACGAGGCTTGCGCAAGCATGAACTGGCCAGAGGCATTATTCAGTGAGCTGGATTGCTGCACCTAGATTGATTGGTGAATTGGTACATATATACAGGTACATTTTACTTTCCAAAACAGAGATCATAATCTGCAGTTGTTCTTTCAAGGTCCTGCTCAGAGTGCATTTATTTTCTTGCCTGTTTTCAAAGTAAATGGAAGGAGAAAGGGAAGAAAAACAGCTGGCCAGTAGGAAAAGAGGGGGGGGGGGAATCAATCACACACTCTCAAGATGCATGTGGCTTTGTACATTTCTTTGGGTAATTGAGATGAAAGATTGCTGCTTTTTACACAAAGCTATTGAAGCAATTTGGAAGCCTTTAGATTCTTGCTCCAATACAACTTTCTGTGTGTACTAAAGCTAGGGCTTGTGTAGCCCTAATCAAATACTTGCAATAGCACAAAATAGCTGCTCAGAAGAGGGGTCCTAAATGTCCTGCTGTCTGTCCTAAACATCTGGTCAGTGCAATGTAAATATTTGACCAGATCCACATATAAGCATCCCTGGCTGGTAGATCAGGATGAGCACACAGCATCCATTTTTAGTTTTGCATACATAGTTTTGCAGTTTGTGTGAGGTTTGGCTTGCAGCTGGATGCCCATCTGTCATATATCACATGCGGTACCTTGTACCTGCTCTGCCTGGTATGCCAGCTGCATCACCTTCTAGACAGAAATGGTCTTGCCATAGTTATCAAAGCTCTGCTAATAACTGAATCCTGCAATGCTTAAATGTGCATCTGTTTGGGGAAATTGGAAACTTCATCTAATCCAGAATATGGCACACACATTACTGAATAGATCTACAAATCTCTTAGGATCTACATGAATATGACATCCATGCATTAATGACAATAATTCCTTAACTATCAGGATGGCTTAATGAAAGAAAAATCAGAAGGAATATTTAGGGATGCTCTGTCAACACAAGTTTGGTTAACGGTGAACAGGGAGCCTATATTTTGTTGTTGACCATTTCAGCTGGTTATCAGGATACTTTTCACATATTTAAACAGTACAGTACAGTGTAATCAGACCTATTTCCCACATGTACATTATCAAACAGTTTGAGGGAAGTCTCAATTTCCTCTTCCGCTTGAGGGTAGGATTGGCCATTAAGGCTACCCCTGCCCAAAGAGGGGTGGGTGGTGGAGACTTACCACAGCAAGGGATGCACCTTCCTAGCACCCCCCCCCCCCAGCTGGCCTGGCCTCACCATGATGAGGGATAGTACCTATCCACCCTGCCTCGCTTCTACCTGGAGGGGAGGCATCCACCCTACCTCACCCTCCTTGGCTGCCCAGCTTGGCTGGGCACCTTCTGTTTGTAGCTGGCCAGGCAGGCATGACTGCCCTCCTTTGGGAGGCAGAGCTGGGGCAGATTGGGGGCAGGCTACATTTCCAGAGCTGTTACTCCCATCATTTCCAGGGATGTTTCTCCCCCAGTCTTCCCTATTTCCCTTCCTCCTTCTCCCACAGACCTGTTGTTGCTGCACACCACTTAGCAGTCACTCATATACAAATAAACAATAAGCACATCAGCTAGCCGACAGTTATAAATAAATATGGTACTCTATAAAAAGGCCTTTCCATTTGGTTCAAGTCTGTGTTATCTATGTTATTTCATGCATGTACATTTTCACTAATCCTTATGTGTTCTGCCCCTCTCATCATTTAAATACCTAAGCCAATCATCCTTGATACTAAGGATGAACAACAGACTGAAAGCATGGGGACAAAAAAGGCAGCTCATTTCAAGAGTGCTGGCAGTTGCTTGCCTGCCTGAACATGCTGTCATGACTTGTGATGTCAACATAGTCAAAATCATTTCTCAAATGCAGTTCCATTCGGCAGTGTCTTTTTGTCTTGCTTGATGTAAGATCAGATCCTCTTTTTCAAAAGCCTATTTATGAATGAGTAAAATCTCCTACAGAGCTTTGGAGAGCCAGTGTGATGTAGTGGTCAATGTCTCAGAGTAGGTTCAAGGAGATGTGAATTCAAATCCATACTCATCCATTAAACTAACTGGGTGACCTTGGGTCAGTGACTGTCTCTCAGCCTAACCCTAATATGCCTATCTCATAAAGTTGTTTTGGGAAAGGAACCATGTGGAGGAGGAGAAAACAATGTATGCCATCTTGAAGATCCTGGATAGAATAACAACATATTTTTGACAAAAATGTAATTAGATCACCATCAATACATTTTTGAAAGCCTTCTGAAAAAAAAAACTGTCTTAATAACAATAAACAATAGTGTGGAAAATTGGACATTTGGCAGGAGTAGAATTCATTGTTTTGACATCAGGATGCCCTCTTCTTAATCACCACTGGTCATACTTCAGTCAGCAGAGGAAGACAGAGCTGGGCTTCTCTTGATGTATATTCTGATACTTTTAAAAAAAAAATCCTTTATCCAGAAAAAATGTTTTATACCAGCATGCAACATGTGGGATGGGGTGTACCAACTGGAAGTCACAAAGTTACTAGCTTCTCAAAAAGTGATGCAAATGTACAGAATAGTAAGACAATCCTGGATGTTTCTGCACTTACTTAAATTAGCTCTACAATGATATAACTAAATTGGCATACCTTGTAAGAAAAAGTCAATAGTATGCTTACAGATGTATCAATAAAACAGATGCAAGAGGAAATTTAACGCAACATTACATGATCAACTGCTCATTAAAATGCCCTAGTTTTTATCACTGTAATTTTTAATAAAGATATGTACAATTATCTAGGATTTCATAGTTTAGCTTTTCTAAGCTCTGTTTGCTGTTTTGGATAGTAATAGCACTGAATCCTGAATTGGAGGGAACTGGGCCTCTCCTGAAAGTTTGGGTCAGATTCACTTCTGTGGTATTAGAGTTGCCAACCACAAGTTAGGAAATGCCTGGAGATGGGGGTGAGGAGTGATGACTGGGGAGGCTGGAGTTTGGGGAGCAGAGTAAGAATTTTAAGAATGCATGGGTGCATATGGAACAACTATGGAATAAGGCATGGCATGGTTTGCTTTCCTTTCCCCCCTCCCAAGTTTTTTGTACTCATATATACAAAATCTGCTTGGAAACACTGTCTATGAACACAGGTCACATTTCATGGATCATGGTAATTGCTTTTAACATTGTATTTATTACTCCTTGGAATAACATTAGTGATAAAGAAAATCATTCCTTAAAGTGTCAGACACAACAGTTCACTAGAGAGTAAGAGGGTTGTAAAGGAAGAATGTAATGTATCATTTACATTTTGCAATATCTGAATAACTACAATTGATAACATTCCAATTAATTTGCTCTGACCCACTGACATGCAATCATTTTTATTACTGTAGTAAGTGTAAAATATTCTAGATATTCCTTTGCTAGTCTATGTATTAAATTGTGCCACTTTATAGAGTGGTATACTAATATATTGCAAAAACAAACTAATTCCTGTTTTAAGAATTAACAGACAGTGAGATTTTGAAATTATGCTAGAATGTTAAAGCAATCTTTAGACAATCTCTCAGCTCTCCACTTTGATACCTAGCATAAATTTATCTCCAGTTCAATGGATGAGTGACTTGTTCTACCTGATTTTCTAACAGCATTTATAGACAGCTAGTATGTTGCAATTATTCCCATTAGAATGAGAGGGGGAAATGGGCCAGATAAGAAAAGAAAGCTTATGATCTTAATCAACGAACCATCAATGTATCTAAACGTGCTTAACACTGAACTGGACTGGAGCAATGAGATGTCTTTCAACAGTCCCATTCATTTATAACTTACTTATCTTAGTAATGAAAGAGCCAATGATATTTTGACAGCTATCAGAAAGGATATTTAAAATTCAAGGCAAACAACTGCACCTCAATCATTTCTCTTCACAACAATTCCATCATAGATTAAGGTTATTATTCCTGTTTTTACAATAGATGAGACAGGAAGTGCAATCCTAAGCAGAGTTATACCCTTCTAAGCTGCCTTGACTTCAACGGACTTAGAACAGTTCATCTCTCTTTAGGATTGCACTGAGAAGCCATGAGACTGTGATCATTGTCTTTACTGGTATATATGATCATATTATTTTTATCTCTGTGTTGTTAAAAAATTAAAAACCCATTATTTTATATATTAAATTCATCCTTTATTTTTTTATTCATAAAACAAGATTCCCACTTTTCTTCAGGTTATTTGTCTGAAAGGCTAATAGTGAAAAGAATTGTCAGAGACTGGGATGTGTGTGTGTAGAATTTGATAATACCATATTTATTCAATGGGAAAATAACACTGAATGTAAGACAACCCCCTTAAAAATACTATATATAACAAAGGACTTTTAAAAAAAAAATACTGGACATAACTGTAATATGTATATGAATTTAAGATGACCTTTCCCTCCCCCTTCCCCGGTCTTTTGTTGATGGTATACCTGGAAAAAAACCAGCTTCCTGTTTCACAGATTTTTGCTTACAAAGGAACCAACCACTGGGATTGTGCTGGTGTACTGCCCACCCTGCTGCCTAAGATCATGGAACTCCATTGCCAGAGACAGTTGTCTGTCCCTTTCTGTCAGTGTCTTTTGCCATATGCTCACATGTGCTATAATACAACTGTTTTCATTTTCACTCGCGTTCAGCACTAAAAGTTTAAAATACCATTTGCCTCTACGTTCATTTAGATATTGAAAATGTTAAAATGCTCATTAGATGATTCAGTCTTAGTACTCCAGACAGTGATGGTATATTTCAGACCCTTGGTTGAATCTTAAAATAGCCCTGCTCTCTTGATCAGCATCCTAGAGATCCCACATAATGGCTTATCTGAAAGAATGAGCAAAAATATATTTTATACTGTAGGAAAAAAATTGGAGGAGGGAAGGCAGCATGGTATAGCCTGATCTCAGGGTGAAGCAAGGACAGTATGTGGATGAGTGACCACCAAGAAAGACTCTGAAGAGGAAGACAATGGCAAACCATCTCTGCTTCTCACTTGCCTTAACATCTCCTTGCAGGGGTCACTGTTACCAGAATGGGATTCCTTGCGAGTAAGAGGTGGGAATTAGCGGCAGGGAGTAGGCTATGCGAGAGGGGTAACAAAGCAGGATACTCCACCAGTTTTTACAGGGTCTCCTCCCCAAGGAAACTGATGGTCTTGTATTAAAGAGTAATTTCATTGAAAGGGGAAAATTCACATACACACAAGAAATGTCTCACAAACACACAAGATCCCTAGGAAAAGCAACAGTGAAAGTGGAATAGGTTTGAGGGATTTGTTGTGCACAGACTTGTGCCTCTGTGGTTCGTTCTCTTTTTTCCCAACCAACCACAATAAAAATTAAAATAAAATCCAGGAGTCCTTCTTGAATTGAAGCAAAACAGATGGTTCTTTATTAACCCGGGGGATGAGCCTCTTCCCTTACACAGAAGTAGACGGTCTCCTTGTGTGTAAAAAGCTCAACCCCTTACAATAGAAGTGTAGAGTAATTAATACTTTCAGATAATCATAACAATATTACAATATTCTAATATTTGCTATCTTATTGGCTCATAAGGTATCTAGGGTTAGTTCTGATTTGAAGATGCAATTCTGGGTTGGCTCTTCTTCTGGGGAGAATTCCAAATCCTGCAAACCCCTTATCTTGTCCTCAATTCAGAAGGACATAGGCTAACCTCTCACCCACTTTCTTCTGGGCATAATACTTTCAATAGCGCCAATGCGTCTCAATCTAGCAACCTTGATACCCTCTGATAACTGAATTCTGCTGGTAAGAAGGGATGTTTTATTTTCTCTGTGTCCTTTCCTCCAGTTCCTTCTCTGCCTTAGGGAAAGTAAGCCACAGGTGGCCAAAACCAGCTTGCTGCATCAAATCAGTTTTCTACAAAAGGCTCTCTGGTACTGATTTCTTTTGGAATCTTATAGAATAATATAACATATGCATAATATTTTATAAGTGCAGCTCTAAAAGCAGTATATCAGTTCTTACACAGTTTCAAGTCTTCTTGTTTCAAGTGTCATATTCTTACGGGTTGCATTACAAGTACTACATTGGCTCCTGAGCATAGGAAGAAAGTGCAAGGCATATATGTGTTGTATAAAAGTAATATATAAAATCCTTTTCTTCAATTCTATATCCATCAGATTTCAGGGCAATAATTACCTATTCGGGGGGGGTGGGTAGAGGAGTCCATGAAGCAAGAGGGCTTCAAATGGCCAGTGTTCTTGACCAGGAGAGTCTTAGGGAAGGAGACCCTAAGGGTACAGTGCTCGGATCAAGGAAAGCATGCACAGTTTGAACAGGGCAAGAGCCCTGGTTCTTATAGGGCAAAATGTGTCCTGAGGCACAGGGCACAGCCATTGGGACAAAGACCGTAAAGGTCAGCTCCTGAGAATGACAAGGTTTGATTACCTTTGATTGGTGCTACTGGGCTCTGACAAAAGAGTAAGATTGGGTTTTCCTGGTGCTTGACAAAGAAATGGTTGCTAATTAATGTTCCTGGAGTTGAACTGATCAATTTAGATCTTTATTAGACATTCTCAGGAGTGTAACTTAGCAGAGCTGATTGATAGTCGTATGAGTTTAGGGTGGGATCACAGAAAGAAAGGGAATTTCCGTAATGCGGCTCAAGCTGCATTAATTCAGGGGCTCTGTGATTTTCATATCACAGGCTGCTATGGAGGAGGCTGGGGTCAACTGCTCACATCACCATAGTTGATTGCGACTTGATGGCACATGCACACACAGGGGAAAAAATCAGATTAAAAGTGAACTTAAAACAAACACTTTTAATCTGATTTTTTCCCCTGTGTGTGCATGTGCCATCAAGTCGCAATCAACTATGGTGATGTGAACAGTTGACCCCAGCCTCCTTCTTGCATAAAATTGAAGAGTTAAACGGCAACCTTACAAAGTCAGATCAGAAGACTCTATACTGCTTTTCAATTTTCTGAGATTAAAAGCCTTGATTTTACATCAAAGACCCTCTTGGCATGTTTCAGTACCCTAAGCATCCTTGCCTCAGCTCCAGGTTTTGGAGCTCATTGGCAACTGCTACAGGAATGGGGGACTTGTCTCCCATACTGCCCGAGGAGCTCTGCAGCCCATCCTGAAGCCCACTGGTGGTAATAGTGGTGGACACATATCTCCTAGAGAGGCTTCTAGCTGTCAGTAAAGCTTTAAGCAAGGGATGTTTTCTTGTGTGGTGGTTTGGCTTGCATCCTGCTCAAAGTGGCTATCATGGCAACTGAACATTCAACAGACTGTTTATCTGCATCCAGACGGCTCAAATGTGTACAACTGTGCCAGAAATATTATATATGCATGATTACACTGCTTTCACACAGCTGCACATACCCCTCCAGTACCATGTCTGATGCTAGTGTTGCTTTCAGCTTAAAAGGATAGTGTTGGGGGAGGGGAGTGTGTTATTTTGACACTTTGTGTTGAGATTTACTCCTTTGGAGTCCTGTGTGAGCTAGTGTAATCATTAATGTAATCATCAAATAAACACACTTGTAGTCTTTAGAGTAAAATGGGAGGAGGAGTAAAATGAACTGTATAATGAGAAATGGGAAAACGTCTTCAGGTTGCTTTAACCCAAGCTCAGTTTCAGAAGCATGCGTGTGGTGCACCTGAAGCAACTGGGAAATGCCAACAGCTTGGCCACAGAAAACTGAAGTAGTGTGCATCAGATTTCTGATTAAGCAATGTTGCTGTCAGTGATGACACAGCACAGCTAAAAGCCATCTCATTTTCAAATTAGGTTTAAATGATTAGTACTTTGAAATAAAATGCTTGGAGTCAAAAACATTTCTTCTACTTATGGAAAACTTGATCTAATCACTATGAAGCAAGCAAAATGTAGGGATGTTTCATCTCATCATACAGTATTGTAATAAATCGAGTTGTTAGAACATTAATAGAGACAAGGTACTTCAGTTCATTAGTTGTGGATTCTCTAACTTAATTGGGTGCTGGCAGCTGAAAAATTGGGCTTGATCTCTTTGCATCTTTTATTCTGTCTAGGTTATCTGATTTCAGGAACTAATATGGTTGAGTAGTTTCATAAGGAAAGGAAAGAGGCTTGATACAATTTAAATTAACATTTCAAGATTATGCTTTTAATTCTAAAATTAGCTGAAGTTTTCCACTTTATTTTCTTAGTTTTTCCAATTGTCCACAATAAGTTAGAGCAGGTTTCCCTTAACCTATGTTGCACAAAGCAGATGACTTTTTAAAAATATGGGGTATAAATGTTCTCAGAGTATCACAGTGCTGTAACTGGGAATAAGTGCAATCATTATATTCTGCTCTGGAAAAAAAAATTCATTGTGTTCCTCCCATATGCTAGAATGTATTGCAATAAGTGGATTGCACTTCCTTTCCAGGTGTGCACACGAAGGCTAGGCCTATTTCCACATACTCAGAGGTTCTCCAGTATACTAAGCTGTTGGAGATATTCACTGTGCTTCAGGATTGCCTAATTTATCCCCAAACTAATTAGTATTTTTAAGGAGTGGTGATGACTAGAGATGGGCACGATCCAAAAAAAATAAACGATCCAGCTGATTGTGGATTGGTGCCAGTGATGATCCCGAATTAACAATCCACACCGATCATCTCCCGTTCCCGAGCCATGGATTGTGGATCGTGGATGCCACAGCGGGGCATGCTGGTATTCCCAGCTATGTAGTAAGGTGGGTTGTGGCGGCGGCCGACTCTCTCTCTCTCTCTCTCTCTCTCTCTCTCTCTCTCTCTCTCTCTCTCTCTCTCTCTCTCTCTCTCCCCAAAGGCTAGCAAGTAGCAAGCAAGAGCTCTGTCCCACTCTACTGCTCACAGAAAGTGAAACCCAGCCTGAGAGCCCATGGCATGGGTCCCATTCAGCAACACAGGAGGTCTGTGTTTGGCCGTCAGAGCTGCCTATCAGGGTTTGCAGGGATGAGATTGGAGTGCCCATGGCTACAGCACACCCACTTCCTCCTCCCTCCCCTGGGTGTCTTCTCCCAACTGGTGACTGCTTTGCTGCTCCGTAGTTGGAAGGAAGCCCTGCTGATCAAGGAAAGTTGGGCTTCCATTCAGGTTTCCAGGGCGACAGAAGGAGGGCAAACAGAGCTCAGGCATTCCCCTGGCTCCGTTGCCAGGGGAATAGATTGCTGGCATCTGAGTGTCTGGATCCCCAATCCGAGCTCGATCACCCCAATCCAGTCCTCTCCCGACCGCTGGATCATTGGCCGTGGACAATCATGATCCGCCAGTTCACGATCGCACGATCGCTATTATTGTGGGTTTTTTTTCAATCGTAATGCAGATCGTGCCCATCTCTAGTGATAACTGACAACAGAATGGTTCTATCAGTGACCACTCTCATTAAGCATTTCAGGAATGGGCTACCTGGAACTTTCCATATAGCAGTAGGTCATTCTCAGAAATACTTTGTCCGCAATCTGATTCTGGTTCAGATTCTGACTGAAGTGGAACTTCTGAAGCTTATCTAGTAGATTGTTTGTAAAGGGCAGTAACTGGTATTTCATTTCTCAAATGTACAAAACAGTTATGGCTAGAGGTGGGGTATTATAAAATTCTCAAGCCAGATATATATATAAATCCTGGTTCAATTCATTACCATGATTTTCTGGAAAGGAAAAACAAATCTGGAATGCTTAGGTATCATGAAACAGTCATCTCCAAACAATCTGTTTTTCATCTTCAGGTGCTGCTAGCTGGCTACAGCAGGTGCTTGTGTATGTTCTCTGTGGTGGTCCCTACCCTATGGAACGGCCCCATTCTCATAGCTTCTGTATTGTAGGGAGAAGTTCTCAGATGCTTCACTAATGTTAGGGACCATAAACTTCATCACTATATTGCCTTATATACTATCTGTTGTTTTAAATATGTGCTCCTATGAACTACCTGTGCTTCATGTTGTCTAATGTCAACCCTAGAATTGCTTATGTTCTGTCTCAGCATTTCTTCAACTCTGTATTGGATTCTTGCTAAGGCTATGTCTTTGTAAACTTGTGTTTATTTACCCTATGGCATTGTTTATGGAAATGTCCTTGATATTGACTGTACGAATCTCACACTGTGTAATTCGCGTTGAGTCTCAGTGAGAAAGGTGGACTATAAGTGACATTATTGGTGTTGTTAATACTACTACTACTAATAATAATTTGATTCTATTGATTTCCCAGATAACAGTATTTCTCTCTTCCAATTAGATCCTTTCAAGGGAGGAGCAAATAGTGCTCCCAGACTATCACCTTTAGAAACAAGCTACAAAGAGCTGCAGTACTCCTTCCTTTCATAGTGAAAACAGAGGAGGCATAGTAATTTGCTATTATTATGGCTGAGGGCACCTTGTTCAGGGTCCTGTGGAATTCGACCCAGTGGTCAATGCATGTGAAACGTGGGGATTCCATAATGGGTGGGCAGCACGAACTGTGCTGAAATGTTATTGTCATTTGGTTGAACCACTCCATCCTCCTGAAAAAGTCCCTGATAGGGAATAATGGCAGATCAGACAGTGGTTTTCTGAAAAGGAAGGCTTTGTAAAAGGAAACAAACAACAGACCACAATGAAAAAGGGTGGCAAATGCAGAGTTTTCAGTGGAAAGGTTTAAAAAAATGTTAATCAGTCACTATAAAAACAGCAAATGAAATTAATGCGAGTTTCTTTGCTTTTAATTGCATGCACTTGCTAGTAGTCTCCTGCTAAGCTGCCACTTGACCACCATTTTAGGAATCAGTAGAGAGAAATGCATCTGCACAGAGGGTGAATCTACTTCTGGGATCTTTAAAACTGAACCCCTTTCTTCAATCTGCTTGAAACTTTGGGGTCTTTAGAGTATAAGGAGAACTGTGGTATATGCAAATTTGGTGCCATTTTCTTTATACACAGCTGCCCCAGACCTCATTTACAATTTCCCTCTGAAAATAATGGTCCCAAATTTTAACTCAGATTTTAATCCCAAACTGATAATGTCCTACCCAGAAATAACCAATCACATTCAAATTCCTGTGCCTCCTCCCCGCCCCCCAAGCCCAGATTCAAAATTATATTGAATTTATTCTTGGCACATACCCTTAATAACTTCTAGAACAGAAATACAGTTTACACATTTTTTTAAAATCCTCTTTCTCCCTTCACTGCCTTCACCTAATAGATTTATACTGTCAGGATGAAAGTGCCGACTATCCCTGACATCGTGCATGTATCATGCAGGAGTACTGTATACCTAACTTCTGGACATGAGATTCTTTTCCTTCAGCAGCACAATTCTTTGTACATGGGATTTGCAAATGGAATCCTGTTTCTGCTTCCAGTTTTTCTTGCTAGATCAGGTTGTTTTCCAGTTTTCCTTAGAACTTTCAGTTTTTATGTCATCTTCCTAGAAGTCTAATGACTTTCAAAATCAATTCTGAACATTTTAACATTATGGGGTAATTTGAATAAGAAAAGAATTCTAAAATACATCTCAATGGTCTCTCCAGGCATGCATACCACAGTATGGTTTTGTTTTGTTACTAGGTCAAATAACAAGAGTTTCTTTCTGTACATCTTAATAAGCAACTGAATTTCTTTCCCACAAGCATATTTACAAGGTATTTACAATTATATACAAAAAGCAGTTCTGAAATACTGTTATTTAACCGACATACCAAATAACTTGAAAGTCCACATAATACCTACAATATTTGCAGTTATCTGAGGAACCTTAATTGTTCTCAAGCTGTGAAGTGAATTAACCAGGACCCTGTGTGGGGGGGTGGGGGTGGGAAACACACCATTAAAGTTTTCTTCACAGCTCCTTAACTGATTAGTTCTTGCTTGCGTCAAACTTTCCCATTATTTCCTGTCCTTTACTTCAATCCACCCTTTCCTCCTACCATTCGTATTTCTCGGTCCATTCCTTTGCCTATGTAGTACTGTAACCTTCCTTCAGTACCACAATTCTATGATTCCTGTTCATTGGCTTTTTAATATTTTTTTTGCTCAGACCTCATCTTTTTTCTGTGTTTTAATCCCAGTAAAAAATGACAGTTATTTATCTGATCATAGAAGATGAAGTAAAAATTGCTTTAAGGACACCCTTCATTGTCATAGAATCTCCTGTTCCTTAAATAATCATCATTGTTTTGTCCTTGCTGCCATTTACTTTTATAATACCAACCCAAATATAACACTTCCTTGGTCTCTATATTTACCTCACTTTTCTATTAATGTATTTTTGCACAAGATCCAGACCAATGGGTGCCTTTATTGCAATTACTAAAGTCCTTAACCTTTGACTCTTATTGTCTTCCCAGAATATTGTCTACCTTGGTCAATATCTAGGAATGAGTTCCTTCAGCTAGAGGTTTGTTGCACAACTACTGACACACTACATGTTCCTTTAAACTATTACTGTTATTACATTAACATTTAGTAGTTATGCCATGTTTGATATTTTACTGAATCTGGTCAGAACAACTAGGGTGGTGCTCATTTAGTGTCAACAGACAAACACCGCTACTGGAACGTCCTGAGTTAAGAAAATAAAAATCTGAAGTTGTACAAGGAGGACAGAGAACAAGAGAGAGGCTGGAAGAAAGAAAATGTTTGCATGTTAAAACTTTGCATGCACCTGGATCCTTATGCACCATAGCTATATTGGCTGCAAAAACTGGAATATATTTTGAAGAATATATCAGGGAAACTTGAAAGCCTCTGATAAGTGAACAATGTAGACAAGTTGCCCATTTCACAACAATTATATACAGCTTAGCTAGCCTACAATACCATTTCAATATTTTTTTCAATCACCCACAATCCTAAATTGCATGACATATGAACTGGGTCAAAAGTTAAGCCTGTTATTTTTTTCTTAGACATTTCTAATTCTTTGCAGAGTCTACCTAAATCTTGCTATTCTCAGAGACCTCTGGGCCATTTCCCCATGGTCTAAAAATAGCGTGATATTCACTGAAGGCTGCCAGCTTCCTCAGCGATTTTTGATGCCATCCATTTACAAAACACCACAAACATGATTTGTGGCGTTTTGTAAATGGATGGTGTCAAAAATCATGTGAGGAAGCTGGCAGCCTTCAGTGAATATCACGCTATTTTTAGACCATGAGGAAACGGGCTTGGTTGGAAGCATTCACCTGTTGTGATATATTTCCTGTATTGTGTTTGAATTTTTGGATAGGTAAAAAAAAAATCCTTTATACACATCAAAGAAAGACAATCCCTCTACACACAACATTCAGGGCAACAGATGGAAAGGAAGAACTGAACATTCTAGATGCACCTATGTACATTTTGTGGGATATGAGAACAGAGCCTACATATATGCAAACAGTACATGCACAGGTTGTCATCCCTGTGACTTGTACATGGGTAAGCTCTGTGTGCTGCTGAATGCACACCAGTGGATGAAGTGTGCTGGATCCCATCTCACCTGTTCACACACAGGTTGAGTGTACAGTGTGACACTTTCTTTAAAAAACATGGGTCTTTTGATGCATTCAAATAAACAATTATTTTCTTCATATATAATTAGGCAAAAACACCACCTGTTTTGTTCAGCTTCCAACATTTATGATTAATGAGAGCTTTGATCTCTTTTGAACCTCAGAATAAAATGTTTCTTCTTGTTAAGGGATCTTTTTAGTGTCCCCTCTTCTAAAACTTGTGTGTGAGGAATTGGATTCATCCACGCTGAACACCCACGCACAAGGCAAACTTGCCTCGGTGGCAAAAGTTTTTCCCCCTCACTGTTGAGATTAAGCTGCAGGG
The DNA here is from genome assembly GCF_028583425.1 of Eublepharis macularius. NCBI lineage: Eukaryota > Metazoa > Chordata > Lepidosauria > Squamata > Eublepharidae > Eublepharis > Eublepharis macularius. Next base: position 126,662,241 of record NC_072792.1, read on the forward strand.
TTGTCTTGAACTCACAGTAAGTGAGAAAGTTTCTGGCAACTGTAAACATTTTTGTTTTCATTCAGTAACTAAAATGTTAGCCTTGGAAGAGCTGCTTCCCAGAAGTGTCTCATATCCTTAACAAAAGTATGGCTCTGGCTTTTGAAATGTTTGTGTGACTGTCACTCAAGCTTGTCTGGTGCCATGTATTCTGGGAAAATGTAATTCTGAAGAGATGTTTGTTTTAACCTTTTTGATCTTTCATTCTGTAAACAATTAGTGCTAAGGCATATAAGATTCTCTGATGTAACTGTTCTTTATGCATATGAGCTAGAGAGATAATATGTATCTGAGCTTTATTTGGAAATAATAAAACTCATATTTGTCTATATCTCTGTGATTGGATTGGATTGAGTAAGTGGTAGAAGGGAAATTTATAATTGGCAGCAGAGTACTATTTAAAAAAATTCCCTAACACTTCTAAATTATGATTTTGTGTTTTGTCAAGAGATATGACTGACCATATGCCAATAGTGTAGCATGCTTAAGCTGACTGAAATAAGAAGCCTTGAGCATACTTAGGCTGTGAACCCTGTAAAAGGCAACTCAGTAAATCCCCCCCGCCCCCCGCAAAAGAAACTTTTTATTTAACAATTTTTGACACACTAAAGAACTTCTCCCCACTTGAAAAGTCCAGGAACCAATAAAAAAACTCAACATCTAAGGGAGAGGAAAGGGAAAAGATCAAGCAAATGAGAAAAAATAGGTTTTTGAGGGGAGTTGTTTTTTTCTTCACTCTGCTTTCTCATGTTTCTGTGATTCAGTGACTTCAAACTTTTTGTGATATATTCCTGATTCCCGAAAAAACAGAATTCTCCACAATATATAGAGTTAAAGCTGCTTCTATTAGACGAACTGGTGTCCCGTTGTCATGGCCCAGTCTGGGCTCAGTGAGAACAAGGACTCCTCAGGAGGAGAGGGGCTTCGTGTAGCCAGCCAGGACTCCTCAGGAGAAGAGGAGCTCCATGTAGCCAGCCTTGACTCAGCAGAGGCTGGTAATCAGGAGCTGCAGCTGCTGGCTAATTGGAGCTTACAGCCAATAGTGTAGCATGCTTAAGCTGAGGCAGAGCCACCAGTACTCTCCAGCCCCAGCACCACAGGGGAAGCTCAGCCAGGGACTGCCAACACCACAGGGGAAGCCCAGCCAGGGGCTTCCACACACACACACACCAGGTTTGCCTATGCCTAAAGAATGCCACAGACAAAGGCTGAGGCTGGAGTTGCAGGAGAGACAGTGCAGTGCTTATCTCCTGAACCAATACCAGCTGCTAGAGAGCGATGACGAGTAGCAGTAGGATGGAGCCCCAGCAGCTGACTGTAACCCATGCCTGGCTATAAAAGCTGAGCTGAGAAAACTGCCAGGCATGGAAGCAAAGTGTCAAACTACCTGTAACCACTCTGTGTACCTTGCTTGTGCACTATCTGACACTATTAGCAACTGACCTTGGACTGTACCTGACCTGGCTCTTGGACTCTGGACTCACTCCTGATGTTTAGTTCATACTCTGACCACAGTTTGGACTTGGCTTTTGATCCTTGAACTCCCCTTGGGCTTTGTGTTGGTGCTTGGACTTGAACCACCCTGCTTGGGCTGGCCCAGCCCGTGACACCCATAATCACATATACACACACACAGGTCACACTCACCAGCTAATTTGTGGGATGTAAAGACTAACTGATTCTACATGGTAATGGAGCTGAAGGCAGGATTGCTGTTCTCACTTTCATACAAGCTATCAGCAACTATGCCCAAACAGGGCAGGATTCTACCCAACTTTCAGCTGGAGTCTGAAGATGGCTGTTTCAAAGGGATGCCTGCTTGTGAGTTACTAGGTAGAGGCCACACTCATCTGCCCTGTCTGGACTCCTGCCAGGAAATATGCCTCTGACAATTAAGACAAGGTCTGCCTGAGACTTCTACATAACAAGGCCTTTGAGGATCAAAGTCCAGCTCACAGATGTGCTCAAAAGAGGATAGAATGAAAACAGTAAGTCAAGCTAGTTGTGTCTTTAAATTTTACATTGACAGCCACCTCAGATGTAAGGAAAGTATGCCTGAATCTATTGAAATAAACTGGATGGCCTCAAGTGTGGTGGCAAGTCAATAATATCAAAAATATTATCAAAAGTATTATTCCTGATGTGAAGAATCAAATCTTGAGCAGTTGTTTTGTCCCATATGACATTTTCCAGTTGAATCAAGGTGGCTTCCAGGGGATGATCCAATTGCTGTAGCAAAATGTTGCTTCAAACTCAGATCAGAGGATCAGTCTGAGATGCAGGAAATATAAATGTGCACAGACTGAAGATGAGAAGAAATGCAGAAATAGAGGCCGCAGTTAATGAGGGCTAAGAAAAATAGGTAAAGAAGAAGTGGACCAGACGGGAGATTTTCATCAAATGAAATATGAAAGATAATAAGAGTTTAGACAAAAAATAGATTCTAGGATCGAGTAAATGCCAATACATTCTAAAGAAAGGAGGAAAAGGCATTTACAGGGATTTTTAATGACAAGGAATGTGGTTTAGGAAATATGGCTTTGTAATTTTTTAATGAGCTATTAAATGTGTATCTTATTTTCAGGGTGGCCTTAATTGTCTAATGTTCTTAGTTAAATTATTTGTGCTAGTAATGACTAATCATTAAAGATTCCTGGTAACACAGAGCATATTACACAGGCCTAATGCATTTAATTATTTGAGTAAAGGACACAACTTTTTTTTCATTGTTAATACCAGCATGTGCACAGAACTGTTTATTTCCCCCCCATAGTTAGATCCAAGAATTCATAGTGCATATAAGCCTTAAATATTCTAATTTGTCCAGGACAGCGCACAGCTCCAAATATCATTTCATAGAATCTCTTAGGGCAGTAGTTCTCAACCACAAAGTGGGACTCGCAGCTAAATTTACTGTACATTTCAGTACCCACGTCTAAACCAACTTTACTTTTTCGGGCACACTTGCAAATAACTCCATACTGTTCTCCCCTCTCCAACATAAAACCCCATACCAATATTTTACTAACTATATTTTATCAAAGGCTCGGCTTAGCAAACCAATGAATTTTCCTTATACTATGGCTTTTCATCTCACCCAATGGACCACCACAAACTATAGACCATAATGATCCACAACTCCTTTAAAACTGCTTCAGAGTAGAGGTATTCTGCAAATCTTGTATGGTGCAGAGTTATGAGGCCAAAATGAGCATCTGGTCACAATTTTGGAAACTATTTAAAATGAGAATTTTAGCTTTGCCTCAGCGGTTCTAGTGTGGGCTGAACATTGTCTGTCTTCAAACAGAGCCCATTTGCACATTGCCCAGTTTAGATTCTGCAGAAAGCAAAGAGATTTTCTTATTAGCCCATGAATTCACTTTAAAGAAGTTTTCCTTAGTGCAGCATTCAGAGAGATGGAATGGAATGAGTTAACAACTGGCTAGAATGAGAGCTTGATTGACAGTCTGCTCCTTCCTCTCTCTTAGCCAGTCAGAACCAGCCCTCAGGATCCTCAGGATGACAGTTGGTGCTGACAGAGGTTTTTTTGGGGGGGATTGTTTGTTTGTTCATTTTTGGAGTTCAGTTGAATGTGTGAGAGAGTCTGACAAAGAGGGTCAGACAGGTTCCCCTCTGAAGGAAGGAAAAGGAAAATGTTTGCCCTAACGGTAACAACCTTGCCTTAAGGAAGACTTTTAGTTAAGGATTTCAAGTATAAAAGCTGGTACAAGTTGAAACCCGTTTAAACTGCCAAGACAGAACTGTGTGTGTGTGTTTTGGCAGATTGGGTATTAAGTAGAGACTCCCATTCAAACCAACTGACTAGGGTTATGTCTTCTTAGGTGAAGAAGAATTCTTCTACCTAATTGCAGCCATGGAGATTGTTCTTTTTAAAAAAATGCTGAGGGGAGGGGTGGAAGGGCAGTAAGCACAGTACCAGCAAGCCAGTGACTGGCTGTTTGATAGGCTCATCATCATTCCTTGCACCCTCTAGTGGCTGCAGGCAGAACTGCACCAAAAATTTAAAAACTGAAATGCATTTTTCCAGCTTCATGATTCATCCAGCTTCAGGAGCTCTAGGGTTACCAATCCCCAGGTGGTGGCTGGAGATCTCCTGTAATTACAACTGATCTCCAGCCGTTTTCTGTAGAAAATGGCTGCTTTGGAGGGTGGACTCTAGGGCATTATACCCTGGTGAGGTTCCCTCCCATCCCCAAACTCAACCCTCCCCAGTCCCCAACTCCAGGAATTTCCCAATCTGGATCTGGAAACCCCAGACTGATGGAGCCCAAGGAATTCTGTCCCACAGTCCACTTTTCTCAGCAACCTTGATGCAACTTGACCTGACTGATCAGCAGCTCTCTCCCCCCCAACACCTCCTTTTTTTGGCTGATCCTTCTCTGAACAAATGGTGAGCTATACAAAAGATACTGCAGTCATTATCTTTCAACTGTCCATCTTTTTCTTTCCTTTAGCAAGAAACTCCACCTTGGAATAGACCAAAGTCTACATAATTCAGCATTGCTCCTCCAAAGGTCACCCCAATGCCTCTGGGGGTATACCAATAATGGTACTTTTGTTTATGTCCAATAGCTAATACTTAGAAGTTCAGAATAAGGATTTCCCATTTAATGGTCATGGACATTTATTTATTTACTTATTTAGCTATTAAATTCCTGTAACTTTTCAATTACAAAAACTTTCCAAAGCAACATAATAAAATCATAAATGAATTGTAAACTAACAATTTGAAATGAGCAAAACTCTTAAAATAAAAGGCAAGAACTTACAGAACTGTTTAAGCCAGAAGTACCATACAAATCACAAATTCAGCTTCAGCATAATACTTTCATCATACTATTTTTATCAGAAGTATCAAAAACCAAATTGAACAAGTCAAGAAAATCCTTTACATCTAAGAAACCATAGCTGAGATGTCATCATATACTCAATCACCCTGCCTGAGAATTAACTGCTATCATCTACAACCTGCAACAAAGGGAGGTACCTACTCAAAACCAACAGCTAGAAAGTGAAAACACATGAGTAGGAAGCAATTGCCAATCAACAAATTCAAGGAGTCAAAGGCATATATTAAATACAAAATATCATCCTCATATATGGTCAAAATTTCTCACATAGTCAACATAATACTGCAAGGTAAATTTCAAACAATTACAGTATCATGATGGTGCAACACAAATACAGTCAGGAAGAACATCCCACAGGTAAGCTTCCATGAAAGATTACAAGATAAGTTGTAAAAAAAGTCCTTTTTATAATCAAGTGCAGTGCTTATTTTTCAGGTGGAGCCAGTGAAAGCCAAAGGCATGTCAGATCGCCCTACACACCGCACCAGCTTGATACCAGTGTTTCATCAGATGACCTCAAAAGGGGCGAAAGAACATCCACCATACAAAAAGTCAGTAAGTAATGTCAATTTCAAGCACCAACCAGTCAATTATCCCATGCAGAAGTCAAGTAAATTACTGCCAGCGTCCTTTACATCTAAGAAACCATAGCTGAGATGCCATCATATACTCAATTACCCTGCCTGAGAATTAACTGCTATAATCTACAACCTGGCCACCTCACTGCTCACCACTGAGTCTATATCAGTAGACTAAATATACGGTAAGTATAAGTATTAATTCTGTATGAGAACAAAGTATTTGCAGCTTCCATGATACTATATACCTTTCAAATGTTCCCTAGCATTTTCATAAACTTTAATTAATATAGCTCCTGTGCTAATTTTTTCCATTTGAGAATATACTAATTTTCAAATCTAACTTCAAATCAAACACTCTTTTAGTGACAACTGTCATGGGACTATCAAATAAGGATCATGTATACTCCTTTTACCAACCAATGAACTTTCTGGTGTGTGCTGTAGTGGTTAGTGACCAAGAAAGCCCGTACTCAAACCTTCATCCTGATCTGAAACTCATTGGGTGACCTGGGACCAATAACTGTCTCTCGCTTTAACCTACTTCACAGAGTCTGTTGTAAACATAAAATGGAAGTGGGGAGAACATGTATGTCTTAAGCTCCTTGGGGAAACTGCAAGATAAAAACAGTTAAGGAATTTCATAAAATCATGAGATGTTTTCATTGGCTTGAAGCATAAAAGGTTACTTTGGTTCCTTGAGAGCAATCTCTCACACATTCTTTTTCCTTCCTTCTGCTCTTTGTCAAATGATATGTTTATATCTTAAATCAAGATCAGAAAAACTACCAGATTTCTCTGCTTGCTGAATATAAAAAGCATTGAAACATGTTTCTAAACACACACAATTAACTTTTAAGGCTCCCCAAAATTGTTCAACAGCTAGTCTGTGTTCAGTATTTTTAGAATTTTCATAGTATGTAAAAATATTCACTGACTCCCAGACTGGTTTGAGTCATAATTCAAGGCAATAGTTTTAAGGTGTGAAAAACTTTGTGATCTTGGACCAAAGTATTTCAAGACTGCCTTGTCCTGCATAGAATTGTCAACAATAGCATCACTCAGTGAGTTTCTTCCCAGGGTGCTCCTGCCTTTGGAAGTGAGGTAAGGGGTTACCAGAGAGGGCCTTTATTGTGTTGGCCTTCCAGCTGTGCAGTTCCCTCTCAGACTCATTTGCCTTGCATCTTAAATTAATGTTACAATGCTAGGCCCTATCTATCCTGTTTCCTAAACTCTTAAGCATCAATTACTATTTGATTGCCCCTGCTTTATTAGGCTGCCTTATACTGCTCTTTGATTCTTGCAGCTTAATTTTTGTGAGTCATTTTGATATTATCTGCATTTGGAAACCACCTTGCTACAAAAGGGTTTCCTGGTGATGGGGCCACTGACAGCACACTTAACAGGTCAATATTATATATTGTTGGTGTTTTATTACAGTGATTGGAATATAAAGATCAATAGAACATGGAGAAGAACTGCACAATTTCCAGTGCAATCCTAAACAGACTTACACCCTTCTAAACTCATTGACTTTAGAGGACTTAGAAGGGTGTAATGCTGTTTAGCATTGCACTGCTAGTCTCACATGTGAAGTTTGGGATTCTAACTTTAAACTTGAAAAAAAAAATATTTAAGTGCTCTTCACTGGGAGCCCCCAAACAAAATATATGCTAATGTCCTGAACAAACAGCTCAACAGAAGTGTACATATTGAGCCATACATTTTTAGCAGAAAACACAAAACAAGTTGACAATAAAACTGAAAATATTACTTGAAGATCCAGTATAAAAGCACATATTAATTAGATTTACTGCATTAGCTCATTACTATTTGGGGAAGCAAATTAATCTGTTACTGGCAAAGCTGTATTATTTGCAAAGCTCCCAGACAGTATGGTTGCAGAAAATTAGATTATCTAGATGTTTCTGCCTTTTTCTCGTATTAATACTAATAATAATATTTGATTTATATACCACCCTTCAGGCCAACTTAATGCCACACTCAGAGCAGTTTACAAAATGAGATATTATTATCCTCATGACAGTCACCCCATGAGGTGGGTGGGGCTGTTTGAGCTCTGAGAGAGCTGCAACTAACCCAAGGTCACCCAGCTGGCTTCAAACAGAGGATTGGGGAATCAAACCTGGTTCTTCAGATTAGAGTCCTGCCGCTCTTATCCACTACACCAAACTTGCTTAAAAATACTTGTTATTTTGTACTATAGTAAAAACAATGTTGGCAATAATACAGCTTACTAAATTTTTTACTGTGTTTATCTGCGACACAATTTTCAGTAGCAGATGACATTAAAACAACAAGAAGTTGTTGGCAAATTGCAGTGGTGTGTGCAGAAATTCTCTAATGCCAACCTGCACAACTTGTGAGCAACTAACCTGAATACAACTTACCATCACACATTAGGGCCTATCAGGTGCTTCACTCTCTTGCATGTGCAAGCGGCACAGATGCTTATGGAGCCCCTCAAGCCGCCATGCAATTCCTCTTGTACTAATGATACTAGTACATGTATTCAAAACATGGTATCTCTTTAATAGGATGTGCACAAAAATTTTACTCACATTTGAATTTTGTTCAATAACAGGTTTGGGCTCTTTAATATTAGGATCTATTTCCATTGATTTCCATCAGAACACACATTCCCACCTGCAACTTTCTCCTTCCCTAATTGGGAAGGGATTCTCAGGCACTGTACCCCTACTATAAATTTCAAACAAATAAGATAAAGCATCCTTATTCTAGGCCCTTAAAGATAGCCAACTCTAGGTTCAGAAATTCTTGGAGATTTGAGGATGGAGCTTGGGAAGAGTAGAATTTGGGGGAGGGGGAGGAGTCCATTCAGTCTACCTGACAAAGCTGCCATTTCCTCCAGGTGAACTGATCTGCATAGTCTGGAGATCATTTATAATTCCAGGAGAACTCCAGGCCCCCCCTGGAGGTTGACAACTCTCCTTACAGAGAATACCAGCAAAGCATCTCCAGAGTTGCCAGTTATGTGGAGCAGGGGTAGAATTAGGCACTGACCACAAAACCTCTGTCTCATTCTCCCTTCTGCCCAGCCTGTCTTCCGCCATGCTGCTATCAACTTCCTATCATCAGATTCATGCCCAAATGCAAGGAGTGTTCCTAATTATATGATGTGAAAGCTCTGCCCAAGCCAACGAATCAGTGACAAAACTAGGGAATTGCCCAGCTAATCTTTGGTCCAAACATAAGCCAAGGTGGGTTCTATCCTCAAATCACCTAAGCAGCTGCTTGGGACAGTATGATGAACAGAGCATAGTGCACCACAGGAGTCCAGCTTGCTGAAAACTGCTTGGCATAGCCTATGCAGTTCATCACCACCCAAACAAGCATCACCATTGCCTGGGTCCAAGCTGTGACCTGACAGTGCTACCAGGCCTACAAGGGCTTGGCTTGTACTTAGCCACCACGGGTGCAGGAAGAGGTGATGGGCATTTCTTACCTGGGGTCTCAAGGTACTTTTTTTTTTTTTTATAATATTTTTATTAGTATTAAGCAAATTAACATTTAACAATAGCATTATAGCCATAACAACGAGAGAAAATGTTTCACATTACATCTGAAGATAGATTTAACAAATAGATAAACGGAATATTAAAAGAAAATATTCCTTATTATACAGATCATTGTATATTTTTCCAAAAGCAAATTTCTATAATTTCTTTTGACTGTTAACATGCTATAAACATACATAATGCCAACAATGATTTATATTTAGCCAGTCTTTTAACCTTTTTACTCTGTTAAATCTACTTTAACCATTTAACTTGTAAATATTTTATTCAGATGTTTATTGATTGAGTTATAATACTAATTATATACTTCCTAAACCACTTACCCACCTCCTCCCTAACCCTCCCCTCTCCTCCCTAACCCATCCAACCCCTTTGCATAAAAGTAAACTTTGCATCTTGGTTGATAATTGAATTATATGATCTTAATATATATTGATATCTATTAGCTTTAAGTATAGCTCTACTGAATTAGTGTGACATTACACACACCAATTCTGGGTACCCTACTTAACCCCCCCCCCCCAAACAGGTAGAGCTATAAAACAAGGAGAGCTATGCTGAGAGGACTGTAACCTCCCTTCCCCCAAACCTTCGTTTGTTTTAAGGCATTCAATGGGTAATACAACGAACTGCATATATATATATATATAAAAGTATGCTTAAGTTCCTTCCTAAAGTTCTTGCAAACATAGAGAGAAACATCAGATAAGTCTGATAGGAATCTTGCTTCCTTTCTGTGGTGAAAGCAGGTCTACTGGTTTCTTTTTCTGATTGGATTTATTCATTTCTCTTTCCATAGGAATTTCCAGCTTAATAGAATTCAAAAGGTTCATTCCAGTGTCTATGTCTGTAGCAACATAATGTTTTCCATGATATATCACCAGAAGCTTAGTGTAATTTAGCCATCGGTAGCGAATACTGGACTTTCGTAGCGCTTCAGTTATAGGCTTTAGTTCTTTTCTTTTAATAAGAGCTTCTTTTGGGAGATCCACGTATACATAGATTGGCACGCCTTCATATGGAATTGATCCTTTTAATCTTGCTTCTTCCAATATCTTCCTTCTTATGCTTTGATTTGGAATTTCAATAATGACGTCTTTTGGAGTCATTTTATTTTTAGTTTGTGATACTCTGCCGACTTGGTAAGCGTTAGTTATGAATGGGGCTGTTTCATTTTCCAACTTAAAATATTTTACAAGCCACTTTGAAAGAAGCATTATGAGATCCTCATTATGGGTACTTGATATATTAAGTCCTTTTAGCTTGAGGCAGTTTTTCTTGGCTGCAACCTCCAGCCGAAGAATCCTGTCCTTTTGAATTTCAATTACTTTTTGCATAACAGTTACCTCCTTCTGAGACTGCAAACTAGAGTCTAAAGCTTTCTCTGCTTTTTGGTTGACAGTTTGCAAGTCAAGCTTTATTTCAGCAAGCTGTTTTGACAGCGGGTTGATTAAATTAGTCATATGCAAAATAATGTCCTGACTCAATTTTGCTAGCTGCGGGTTTAAAGTTATTCTGTCTTGATTTACCTTTTCTGTGGCGTCATTAAAAAGATCGTCCGCCATTTTGGGTGTTTCTCCCCCACTGCTGTCTGCTAGCATCGGCTCTTTAACTGTAGAAAAGAACGTCTGTAGGTTCCTTGCCACTTTGAAGTTACTTTTCCTCTTCTTTTGTGATGGCTTATGCATAGTTTTTGTAGATTTTGTTTCGCTGTATGCTGTTAATGAAGGTTTAGGAGTCGGGAGGAACGGAGCTCTCCCAGCACGCGTCTGGCCACAAAGGTGCCCTCGCCACGCCCCGGGTCTCAAGGTACTTTGAACAAGTCCTGGTCAGGACCAATCAAAAGGGTGGGGGCATTTGATATAGGCCATCAGCTCATAGGGGGCTCTAAAGAGGGCTAGAAGAGCATTTGTTAAATTAAAAAGTTCAAATTATGTCTAACTCTTTTGTTGTTGGTGGTGGTTCCTTATTTTGTTTTCATGGGCTGCCATTTTTATCATGGCTAAGGACCTCAAAGACTGAAAGTGGTCTGAGCCTCTCTGGACCACTGGGATGGCCTGGCCTTGACAGGTTGGCTGCCATATATATATATATATTGTGTATTACTGTTTCCCCTTCCTGCTTCTTCCTACCCCTCACTACGCCAGGGTAATGGAAACTTATATGGAAAAATATATGGCTTTAATAGTGGAAATAAATTATTGAAACAGTAGAGAATTCACAGTATTTTGGGGAAGTCTAACCAAGAATAACTATAATGAGTCTTTTTTTAAAAAATTACAACTTCTTTGACCATATTGTATCATTTCAGCCAGACAGTAGATTCCATTTCAGACACAGGCAACCAGTTAGCTTGGCAGATAGTACAACATTGCCAGAGAACTGTATTACTAGGGATCCAGGTGATTATTAGCTGTTATCCTAACATACCAGTTGACATGCTAAAGGCTGTTTTCCCAGTGTCCTTATTCATCTTAAGCCAACACCACATTCACCTCTGCTTTTCTGTCACATTAGTACAAATAATCTGCAAATAAATCAGCAGAGAGCACCTTTGGAATGACCATAGGTACTATCAGCTAAGAGTTGCTAAATGTGACAACATTCAATGAGTTTCCAAAAATTATTCACAATTAACATGCTTTGCCTGACTGTCCTATTCAAACAGGGTAATTGAAGTCTGGTAAAAGGTTGGATTTCTTCTGCACTTCCGAACATATTGCTGGAAGCATTCCTGGAGTGTCCTTGATTCCGAATTCATTCATCTGAAAATATGTTTTTATAATCATGAAGATGGATTAGAATTATTATCCCAGCCCTCAAAAATTCTTTGCATGAATGGGAAAGAATATTTTTCTCTCTTACTATTCTGATTGTTTAAATTAAAATGAACAAAATATTTGAGAACTGACTCACAGGAGATGAAAGGCAACTGAAAAAGAAAAGCAGTATTTAAAAATTATTCTGGATGAAAATGCAGTGTGTAGTAGTGAGTCTCAGTCTGAGACATTACAGCACTCCATAAATGGATTGTGAAATTCTAGATATACCTGGCATAATCTTATACTTTTTTCACATCACTTTTGGAACTAATGAGCCATTCCATCAGTGTCAGCGGAGAAATTACTCAAGCGTGAGAAATATTGGGATAGCAAGGCTTTTGCGGCAATAGCGTTGTTGCATGCCAAAGCAACTTCGTAACCACCCAGGGCCCATGAAAATGGAATACAGCAACTTTGTGCCCTTCTCATTAATAAGATTTGACTCAAAGGAAGAAAGTTCTGAGTCTCTCATTCCAAGCAAACAGCAACGCACACAGAAAACAATATATAGTCACATTAATCTACGCTGTGTTGTGCACTCCATATTTGTCATTTATTTAACTTTTATAGGCATAATACTAGCAGCATTCTATAGCACTTTTTACTTTGCTTTATATAAATGCACTTATGCCATATGAAGAAAAACCTTTTACCAAATTACATTCCAATTGCCCCTCATAAAGTGGGCCAGTATTAGGGTTGTTATGGGATGGGGGATTTCTTTTTTGGAAATTCACTTTTTAAGATATAACCATTAATTACTCTTGTTCTCTTTTTTGTCTTTTAAGAGCAGGATTTTGCTTTCATTTTTCTTCAAAGAGAAATCAAGGCACTTTTGTAACTTCAGCACTTGTAGTTGTTTTATGTTATAAACTCCAGGACGGTGCTCTAGCAGGAAGATAGAAGGCTTGGGAAGCATTGCCTGCCTCTGAGCATCTGCAGAGTAAAATTCTGAAATTTCGCAGCACCCTGTCCCTTCCTGCCCCTCCTCTCTTCAAATTTCTCTTTGATCAAAATGGAATTGATTAGAAACTGACACTAAATTCCTAAAAAGAGGAAAAGAAAAGGATTGTTAGATTTCAGGGGGAAACTGTGTAAAGAGGAATTAAGAGAATTTCTCTTAAGAAACCAAGCCAGTATAATGAACTGCAAAAAGACATTTCACACTTAAAGGTTTGCCAAGCATATACATTGATTCTACTCCAAGGTTTGTTTGGTTTTTGCTGTTGTTGTTGTTGTTGCTGTTTTGATGCCTCAAGACCTGTATGGGAGGCACCTCATTTACGTCTTGTTTTGTGTGTGTATTTGTTGCAGTCTTCCAGTGGGCATCTTAGTATTCTCCATCTGTAAGTTTTCTGTCTGTAATGAGCAGCCATTTTGAAATGGATCAATACATTATTAGAGAAGTTGAGACTCCTGGTATAGTGTCCAGAAGGAGAAATCATCGTATTGTTGTATTTCTTCATTCAGTCTCTTCCAAGGGTAGAAATTGAGCAGTCGAGACAAGGGGGCATCAGTGCTTGAGGAATGACCATTCTGGCACATCAAAGCCCATAAGGATTCCAACTTTGGCAAAAACATCAGCTACCTGACTCCACCACCGCCGCTACCATTCTCTCACAGTACTAGGTGTGTTTCAGCAGTTTGATTTCTCTGTGGTCCCAAATGCACAAGTCCTACCTTCTATGTTAACATAGAAACATATCTCTCTCTCAATAAAGCAACTTTATTTCCAACTTTTCCTGTGTCCTTGTGTGTCCCACATAATGTATAAGCACATCGAAAGGTTATTATAATTTAGGTAGTTTCCTCCACAGAAGAGCATCCTGATCAAAGGCAATCTCCTTTAATCAATCTCCTTGAAACTGACATCTGTCCATACTTCTGTCACCAGTTGTCATTTCTAACATTTACTAACATCCATCAAATCCCCCTCCTCATAAACTTGTATTCCTGCCAAGCCGTTACTGGCTAAGATCTACCAATAACCTTTAAATTTTCTGGTTTGCATCCAATACAGAGACATGTACTCATCTATTCCCACATTCTGGAGTACAACACACACACACCCAAGTTGGTTCATTTGGTTCGGAACCACAAAAACTCCAACTCTTCATCAGACTTACAGATATTGCCTCCTAATTGACCCAGCTTGACCCTGCAACACATGACACTTCTTCATGCCTCCTTTATTCTACTCGCCTTTAACACCAGGAACAGTCGTCTTCAGGTTGGGCTTGTATGTTTATTTTATTCTCGCTTTCGCACCCTTAGGTCATTAGGACCGAAGTAGCTAGTGCTTGGTAGTTTTAACTATGTTGGTCTTAATTCTTTGAAATGGAGGGTGCATCTGCCAATATCCCTCTGTACATTTTCATAGTCATTTTCTTCTTAGTTTGTGTAATTGTTGCTATTCCCTTATTCATTTACTTGGTTGCAATAAAAAGTACCTTTTTAACTCTTCTCCACTTATTTCTGGGTACTAGCCCACTTTAACTTTAAAAAAAATCACAAATGCAGGACCCCAGCATGCATCAGGCAAGTGATCCTGATAATAAAGTTATCCATTTTCTATCTGTGTGTGCTTCATTCATGCTCAGAGGAGCCCTCCTTATGTCAAGGGGTAGACATGTGCAGATTGTTCAGTTAATATGTCCCAGTTGAAGCAATAAAGAGACTTATTATTGAATCTACCAGACTTTCCTATGTACTGGCTATTGAGCAAAACCAAAGGGTGATCTGATAGATAATCTTACCACCATGCCTCAGAGGATACTACAGCAGGCAACGGGGGTCCAGACCTCCCTATATCCACTCCCCTGTGAGGGTGGTCATGATAGCATAGTAGATCTTGCTAGGCTTTTTTCATAGCCCAGGAGCAGGCCATGTTGAGTGGCCCCTCAGCTTGGACCCAGCTAGCAGCAGCGCTAATGACCATAGCTAGTGATGGTTTAGAAGGAGGCAACAGGCAAGCCTACCCATGATGGCCACCACAAGCCAAGTGGCCTCTGCAGCACTGCCTCTGATGCTCAACTTTGCTCCTGGATACTTGTCACGGGCCAGCCTTGGCCCATCACCTTACCATCCATGATCCTCTTTGGAGGATGAGGAGTTAGAGGAGCTGGCAGAGCCGGCCTCTATGCCAGAGGAGCCTGCACCGGAGTCTGTCACAGTGGCAGAAGAACTTTCGATGGAGTGGCAAGTAACACAGGCAGGGATACCTGGGGAAGCTGGCTTGGGTGAGGGCTCACACAGAGTGGAGGAAAAACCAGCACCCGAGAGGCCTGAACCCCCCCCCCAGCCAGCTGCAAGACGGAGGAACCAGGAAAGGACAGCTGTTTGGGAAAGAAACAGGAGCACACGCTTGCAAGCTCAGCATCAGGCATGACTGAGCTCTGAGACTGAGGAGCTGCAATCAGGCAAAAAGGGAACACCTGCACTGTAACCTATTACCTAAGCACCTAGGTCACTAAAAGAAGGATGCTGAGCAGGGCTCGGCATAGAAGCAACCTAGCTTACCACTCCCTGCAACCTGCGCCTCTGTACCTGGAAGCTCTTGACCGCACCTTGTACCTTGTTTCTCTGGTACTGAACTCTTGGCTTAAGACCTCGCTCAACTCCTGGACTTGTACCCACCTGCCTTGTTATTGGACTGCCCTGCCTGTATAGACTCAGACCATTGGACTTGCTTTTGGACTACCTGGCTCATGTATGAACTCAGACTTCCTAACCTACTCATAAGCTGCTTTGCCCACGAACCTGGACTGGCCCCTAGCTTCTGAGTGCAACACTACTAGTGGCTCTGCAGGGCACTGGACCACTGGGTTCTTCCCAGGTAAGTTAATGGGCCAATCAGCCTCAAGACAGAAACACTTTGGAGTCAATCAAACCATCCTCCAAGGAGACTTCCTTCAGCCTAAGAAGCCTTCCTCCAAAAAGTTTTGCCAACTCCCCAGTGGGACCTAGTGATCTCCTGGAATTACAACTGATTTCCAGACAAAAGACAATCAGTTCCAGCAGAGAAAATGGCTGCTTCAGAGGTTGACCTCTATGGCATTATACCCTGCTGAGGTCCTATCCCTCCCCATTCCCTCCCTCCCCAAGCTCTGCCCCTAAATTCCCAGGAATTTCCCAGTCCAGAGTTGGCAACCCTACCTCCAACCTAAGTGGCTCTTCCAAGGACAAAATAGTGACTTAAGTTGGAAGAAGTCTGCTTAGGCTGGAAGTGGAAGTCTTCAAACTTTGTTCAGTGGAGTAATAGATCCGCCCCAATACTAACACGACTCAATGGTGTCATTGATTTGGTTCAGTTTGCCAGACTTTTGCACAAGTCTACAGAGCATGCCAGAAGGTTTGGTAGGCACTTTGTAGGCCAGCAGCTGATTTGCATTGTGGGGCAGGGTGTCTTTCAAAAAAACTTGATCTCATTTCATTAAATTAGATCTATTCACTCTCATTTTCTTTGTCATTTCATTGTCTCCTTGTCATTTGATCCTTGCTTCCCCTCCATGATTTTCTGCACAGTTGAAGAGAAAGCAAGCTAGCTCAGTTCCCGTTCACTTCTTCACCCAAGCATGAAAGTATTGCAAATAATATCCCTGCAATTCCAGGAGTGGCCTCTCAGAGCCAAGCTACAAGTGACGCCTTACACAGGTTGGACACTTGTCAGCTTACCTCAAGTTTTGATGGGAAATGTAGGCATCCTGGTTTTACAGCTTGGCTCTCCATTACAGCTGCAAGACCAGGATGCCTACATTTCCCATCAGAACTTGAGGGAAACTGACAAGTGTCCAACCTGTGTAAGGCATCACTTGTAGCTTGGCTCTCAGCCTAAGCCCTCCCCCACCCCCAGCAGCACAGCACACGGCAATGTTATTTGCACTAACCATTGTTATTTTTAGGTGTTCTCATGGACTGCTTTTTAAGCCAGTTTAATTGACTGTTTTTCTCCCCTGTTAAAATCAGCCATTTAAGGAATAAGTTTTTTCTGTCAGAGTAATGCAGGCCCAATTGTGTGGCAATGCTACTTGTCACGATCACCTTGACGGATGATGCACAATCATTTTATAACTGTGCCGTATGTATAATGCTGACATTTAAGCACATTATATTGTCTAATGCTTGGGGGAGTTTTATTCTTTACCTTGAAAAACTTCTCTGTGAATCTGGGGTTGTAAAAGATGTTTGAATAACAGCAGTGCAGATTCTGCAAGAGCTCACTTTGTCACAGGCATGACATAATATATATACATGAAGCACCCTTATACTGAATCAGACCACTGACCAAGGTCAGTGCTATCCACTTAGACTGACAGCAGCTTTCCAGGATCCTTCCCATCACCTACCTGATCCTTCTACCTGGAGTGCCAAAGCCTGAACCTGGGACTTTCTCCATGCAAAGCAGAGGCTTTGCCCCTGAGCCGTCGCCCACCTCAGGAGAGTGGGAGGAAGGGATGAACTATTACCAAAGGAGCACACAGCACTCCAGAGATATAAACTATTCCCAGGATTATTGTGAGAATAAAATGGAGGAGAGGAGAACAGTGTAAGCCACTTTGAGTCCCCTTTGGGGAGGAAGGTGGGGTATAAATGAAGTAAAGAAATAAAGAGTATATCACATTAACATGCAGGGTACAGAAAAAAATGAAAACAACATCCAACCAAAATTAAAAGATGCAGTCAGAGTGAATCTGTGCATCTTTCAATTGGTAATGACCTGGCCAAATGGGATAAATAGTGTACATAAATTTATTACAGAGGGTAACTACTTTTTGCAATGGGCTACTCAGTTCTGATCTCTATTGAGACCAAGTTTGGCAGTGCCAAATCACTTTATATGTTCCTATCCATGGCTATACATCAGAGTTTATAGTTTCCTGGAATTCATATGGCAGCATCTCTGACTGTACACCTCATCTCTGAATATTTACTGAAGTATAACTACGTATTCAGAAACAGTGTACAGAATCCTCAATACAGTTAAGAAATCCACATGTTAAACCTCACATACAGGCAGGAATCCGGGCTAGTCCAGCTAAGCTCCAGCAGTATAACTCTGCCACCTACCTTCAATTTTCTAGCTCATCTAATTCTATACTTCATCCCAAGCTATTAACTCTTATATTTAAGCTCTGCTCCATCATTTCTGAAAATCTACTGGCCTTAAGAAGTCATATTTTTCATTCCTTTCAAAGATTGTTTAAAACAGGTTTCATTGGATTATTCTCCTTAAATCCCCCAAATGAATGAGAGATTACGAGAGACATGAGGAAAATGCTGCCTAGGATTGATGTTCATTATGAGGCTGGACCAAATTCCAGTGTGTTCTTGCAAATTCTGCCTCAGTTTGAATTATGTATATCTGCAACCTGTATATTTCTATTCTCAGATATTAATAATAATAACATTCAATTTATATAATAATAACATTCGATTTATATACCATCCTTCAGGACAACTTAATGCCCACTCAGAGCGGTTTACAAAGTATGCCATTATTACCCCCACAACAATCACCCTGTGAGGTGGGTGGGGCTGAGAGAGCTCCAGAGAACTGTGACTCGCCCAAGGTCACCCAGCTGGCTTCAAGTGGAGGAGTGGGGAATCAAACCTAGCTTTCCAGATTAGAGTCCCGTGCTCTTAACCACTACACCAAACTGGCCATAAAACACAACACAGTTGCAAGACTGTTTTAATTACTGTGAGACAGTTTTCCCCCCATTCTTTTTGAAAGCATTTTCTGTTGTTTTTTTTAATTGTTCCTCCTCACTGCTGACCTGAACAAAACCAGGTGCAGTAGCCTTTGCTAAAAGATGATGGAGTTCCAGGAAAATGATGTTGAAAGGCCCTTGCAACAGCAATGAGTCATATATTTAAAATAAAAATAAACATTTATCTTCTGATTCCATTGAGCCAGCCCATGAGAAGGAACATGTTAATGATAAAGGAAGTATGCTACTAAATGAAAATGAAATATAGTAAAATTGCATAGGAATACATCAAATGATGTTTGCAAATAAAGTAGTTTTAAACCAGAGCATTGCCATCCTATGACTACATGCAATAATTTCTGCCTCTCCACTAGATATTCTACATTTGGAGCTCTGCAAGGAGGAAGAAAAGGGTGCTGGTTTTATTCATATACATCTTCCTCTACTGTGACTGGTCAGAGGCAGAAGATGAATATTGTTACAGGTAATAGTTCAGATCTTAAATTCATCAGGTAACTCATTCTGTATGAGCATTGCACTTCTAACTCCAGGTGATTAAGCAGAAGGCATTTTATTCATTCTTAAATTCATTCATTCATTCATCCATTCATTTATTTATGCCCCACATTTCTCCCCAATGGAGACCCAAAACAGCTTCCATCTTTCTCCTTTCCTCCATTTTTTCCTCACAACAGCCCTGTGAGGTAGGTTAGACAGACAGTGTATGACTCTATCGCAAACCCCTAGTCTGAAGGCATATTATTCATTCATTCATTCATTCATTCATTCAATTTTTATACCACTTCTGTTCAATTAAGATCTTGAAGCATAGTAAGATCCTCCAAAAGATACTGACCTTGAAAACACTGCACCACCACATGGTAAAAAGAGAACAAAATAATAGTAGCGGTTGGAGGGAGGAAGAGGGAAGAGTTTGATAAATGGTAAGAGGAAGTGTCATCTAGCAATAGTAGTGATACCAGACTCTCATGACTGCTGGTAAGTGAGCCAATGATATAAGCAGCTGCACAAGACACTCTAGACATTTGTGCAGTAGGGGTGTGCGCATTTGGTTGACCTAGATACAGGTTTCAGAGATACGCCCCCCCCCCCAAAGTGTATCTGAAATCTAGGCAAGATTATCTAATCCAGTTTGGCAAAATTAGAGAATCCCAGATTTATCCAACCATTCATCTTCGTTCTTCTGTGCCTCCACACATGGGGACTGCGCAGGCGCAGGCCAGCCGCCGGAGAATTTTCTAGAGCTTCTATGGCTCCAAAGGGGCCGTCTGTCGCGCGCCTCAGCGACCGTTTTCCCGCCCAAACGGTCACGTGATCCTCCAGCGACCAACGGCCCCTTCCCTCAGTTCTCTTCTTGCCGCCGCTTGGAGAGAACGTGAGCTTGTGCTCTGTGCTTTGTGCTTCGTGCCTTTCTTCTGACTGATTGATCTTGGCTTTTTTGACTTCGGACTTCTGACCTCGACTATTCTTCGGATCTCGCTTTGGACTTTGACGTGGACTCGGTAATACGACTCGGACTGTTTTGACCCTTCTCTCGCGTGCCCCTGAAGATGGCCTCTACGGCTCTCTTCAAGCATTGCCTGCAATGCCACACTAAGATGGCCAAATCCGATGGCCATGATCTGTGCCTTTTTTGCTTGGGGGAGACCCACAATGTGTCGGCCTGTAAGGTCTGCCAGGGTTTTACCAACAAGGCCCGGCAGGATCGCAAGGCCCGACTAAATTCCTCGCTGTGGCAGAAGGTTATGTCTGAAGGCGCCCCGTTACCTCCGCCCAAGGCCGGCCCTAGCCCCTCTGCCGAACGGCAATCAAGAGCTGGCTCAGTGGCCTCCACGGGGTCGAGACCGAAACCGCGTCCCCCGAGTGCCTCGGCGTCGAGAGCGGCCTCTCCAGCGCGGCCGCCCCGGAGCGCGTCGTCTACCAGGTCGGATCCGAGACCAGCTTCGGAACCGAGGATCCTGGTACCGAGTCCCCGGTCGGAACCGACGACCGGTTCGATCCCGATCAAGGCAAAGAGGTCGAAGCAGAGGTCCCCTTCGAAGTCGAGGAGCGCGTCGGTTCTGAGGTCTTCTTCTTCGGAACCAGCTAAAAAGAAGAAGAAGACCAAGCATCGCCGGTCCCCGCGTCCCGCTCCGCAGGAGGAGGTCATCGTGCTCCCGCACACGCCTTCCCCTCATCTGGGTTCCCCTGAACCAGAGGAGATCTCCGAACCGGTGCCGGATCCGATGGCGTTCGAGACTGTTCGGGCAGAGTTTTCCTCGGGACCGGAGCCGAGCCCACGGCCACATCTGAGTCGGCCATCTCCCGCCCATCGTTCACCGAGGTCGGAACCGAGCCCGTCTCCGCATCGGAGTCGATCTACCCCTGCTGTCGGTCGCGAGAGGCGTCAGTCCGGGGACAGTGTCCGATCCGTCCGGTCCACTGCGTCCCGAAATCGCCAGGCCTCCTACCTTCCCCCGTCGTACCACTGTCAGTGGGAAGGGGCGCCTACGGGTTTCTCCGCATCGGAGCCGAGGCCTTCAACATCACAGGCATGGTTTCCACCTCCGGTCCACGGTGAGGGATCCCAGCTCGGTTCCGACGAGGGGGACGTCGAAAGCCTGGGGGACTACCAGTCGGAGTCCTGGTCTGAGCCATCGCCCGCTGATGATGTGGTGCCTGCTACTGGTTCACCGTATGAAGACCTACGGATTTACTCTGACCAGATGGCACGAATGGCTCAGGCCTTAGAGATGGACATCTCCTCGGCGGCCCCCCAAACCAAGGACAAGCTCCTCAAGAGGATTTACGGGGACAACCCAGCGTACCTCGGTTTCCCCATGCTTGAGGGTATTGAGGAAATCGTGGATAGGGTGTGGAAGGTGCCCTGTGACCAGCCTCCGACGCCCAAGCGAATAGAGCAGCTGTATAAAATCAAACAGGGCACCTGGCAGGCGTTGGTGAAGCACCCTCCACCTTCCTCTCTTGTTACCGAGGAATTCAACCCCAAGCGGTCGGGCCACACATCTGTGCCGGCCGATAAAGAAAGCAGGAAGCTTGATGCGCTTGGCAGGCGCCAGTACATGGTGGCTTCGTTGGGCCTGAGGATCGCCAACTACCAGACCATCATGGCTGGTTACCAGCTCTACCTCTGGGAGAAGTTGGCATCCTACACTCGAGACCTCCCACCTGAGCAGAAGGCTGTCGTCTCCCTGTTGCAGACAGAGGCTGTCAGGCTGTCTAAGCAGCAGATGAATGCTGGGAGCCACGCTGCTGACACTGCTGCTCGGGGAATGGCTTCGGCGGTGGTCCTCAGGCGCCACTCCTGGTTGCGGTCTACGGCCCTGTCCCAAGAGGTGCGTTCCAGGGTGGAGAGCATGCCATTTGAAGGGGACTCGCTGTTCTCCAAATCGACCGACGAGACCCTGAAGAAAAAGAAGGAGGACCGGCAGACGGCGCGGTCCTTGGGGCTGGCTCCTGCGGACAAGCCCACCTCCAGGCCACGGTATGCTCCCTGGTCCGGCCCTTACCACTTCCAGGGCAGATACCAGCAACAGCGGCCGGGCTACCACCAGTATCCTGCTTACCAACAGCGGTCATACCCTCCTGCACAGCAACAGAGGAGGCGAAGGCCTTTTAAACCTCGTCCGTCGCAGCCACCGGCCCAGCAGAGAGATCAGCAGGGCGCCGGGAGGCAGTACTGACGGGTCGCGCCAGCCGTATCCCCGAACTTCTCGGACAGACTGAGTCCACTCCTCTCTGAGTGGGAGTCAATAACATCTGACTCATGGGTCTTAACAATTGTTGAAATGGGATACGGGCTGGAGTTCGTTGAGCTGCCTAGGTGCAGTTCACCCCTGACAGCTGTCAATAATACTATGGCCGAGCTGGATGCGGAGATTGTGTCGCTCTTGGCCAAGGGTGCTGTGGAAGAATTGCCCTATGAGGACTCTGTAAAGGGGTTCTTCTCTAGGTTCTTCCTGGTCCCCAAGAAGGATGGGGGCTTACGTCCCAGTTTAGATCTGAGGGGCCTTAATGCCTTCCTCAAGGTGACCAAGTTCAAGATGGTTACGTTGGCGGCTGTGATCGCCTTACTGAAGCAAGGGGATTGGTTTGCGGTCCTTGACTTGAAGGACGCATATTTTCACGTGGGAATACGGGAGGAGCACAGGAAATACCTGAGCTTCGTTCACCGGCAAAGGGTTTTCCGGTATAGGGTGCTCCCCTTTGGCCTGTCCACTGCCCCACGAGTGTTCACGAAATGTGTGGCCCCTGTGGTTTCCTTCCTGCGGGAAGAAGGCTGTACCATCTTTCCGTACCTCGATGACTGGCTCATCGTGGCTGAATCGGAGTCTAGGCTGGTGCAGGACATTGGCTTGGTACTTAGCACTTGCCAACGCCTGGGGCTCCTGGTGAACTTTGAAAAATCCAAACTGGTGCCCAACTGCAAGGTGTCATACATTGGTGCACTATTAGACTCTGTGGAGGGTAAGGCTCTGCTCCCCTTGGAGAGGGCTCGGTCCCTAAGGGGTCTGGTGTCCATGTTTAAAAGGAACCGTTTCCAGTCTGTGCGCACTATCCAGTGCTTACTAGGGCATATGGCAGCGGCCACCTCTGTGGTGCCCTTTGCTAGGCTGCGTATGCGCCCTCTCCAGAACTGGTTTGTGCGGAGGTACGATGCTCTGCTGCACCCTCCGTCCCTCAAATTCTCTATCCCGAGGGTCATCCTCTCCTCCTTGGACTGGTGGCTGTCTGATGACAACTTGTTTAAAGGGACTCCCTTTGGGTATCAGCACCATGACGTCACGGTTACCACTGATGCCTCTCTGTTGGGATGGGGGGCTTACTGTGGTGATGTGTCTGTGCAAGATGTCTGGTCTGAGAGGGAAAAGACCCTCCATATCAATGTGCTTGAACTAAGAGCCATTCGTTTCGCACTTGTGTCCCTTACAGCACTGCTGAGAAATCGTCAGGTGTTGGTGCAGACGGACAACACGACTGCCATGTACTACGTGAATCAGCAGGGGGGCACAGTGTCCATGGCCCTGTGCCGGGAGGCCACGCTCACTTGGCAGTGGGCTATCAGGAACGGCGTGTCGCTCCGTGCTATACACGTGGCTGGGTCAGACAATGCCCGAGCAGATGCCCTCAGCAGGGTCCCTTTGCTGGACCACGAGTGGGAACTGAACGTAGAGTGCATTGGGCCGATCTTTCAGATGTGGGGTCATCCAGTGATAGACGTGTTCGCCACTGCGGCAACCACCAAGGCCCACACGTTCTGTTCCAGGGCAGGGAGCGACCCCCTCTCTATTGGGGATGCCTTCCAGTTTACGTGGACGCAGGGCTTGCACTACATGTTTCCTCCATTCCCCTTGATTCCCAGGGTCCTGTGCAAGATAGAGGAGGACGGGACGGACTGCATCCTGGTGGCCCCCTTTTGGCCACGGCAGGTTTGGTTCCCGAGGCTCCTGCAGATGTCCCAACGGACATATGTCAGTCTGCCCCCTCGGCACGACCTTCTCCTGAACGGGAGCCTAGTCCACCACGATCCCAGGACGCTGCACCTGACGGCTTGGCGGATCGTTCCTCCCCTGTAGGCTTTACTGACGAAGTACAGAGGGTCCTCCTGAATGCTCGTCGGCCATCCACTAGGCGCGCTTATGCGGCCAAGTGGCGCAGGTTTGAACTTTGGGCACTTGCTAAAGGAGTGGTGCCTGCCAGCAGCCCCCTAGGGGTTGTATTTGGGTACTTGTGCCACCTGCGGGACCTGGGCTTGAAGGTTTCTTCCCTCAAGGTCCACTTGGCAGCTATATCGGCTGCGCACACCCCAGTTGAGGGTGTTACAGTGTTTTCTCACCCACTATCCCGCCAGTTCCTTAAGGGCATGTTCAACCTATACCCACCTGTGTCAGCACCGGTGCCTCAATGGTCACTGTCCCTGGTTCTTTCACGTCTTATGTTGCCTCCATTCGAACCTCTGGCTACCTGCCCCTTGGACATGTTATCGTACAAGGTGGCATTCCTGGTGGCCGTCACATCAGCCAGAAGGGTCAGTGAGCTGTCTGCATTGCGGTCTGACCCTCCCTTTCTTGTGTTTCATCCCAACAAGGTGGTCCTGCGTCCCTGCCTGGGTTTTCTGCCCAAGGTGGTGTCCGCTTTCCACCTCTCACAGGATATTTCCTTACCTGCATTTTTTCCTCACCCTTCCTCTAAGGGGGAAAAGGCCCTCCATTCCCTAGACTTGAAGAGGGCCATAGCCTATTATCTGGATAGGACGAAAGGATTCCGGTCGAGCCCTCACCTGTTTGTGTGCTTTGGGGCCAAGGACAAGGGTAACAGGGCTTCTTCACAGACCCTGTCTAGGTGGATTGTAGCGGCCATTGCCAAGGCCTATTCCCTGGCAGGGTTAGCTTGCCCGCTTCATGTCAGGGCCCATTCTACGCGGTCCCAGGCATCCTCCTCGGCGCTGCTCAGGGGTGTGCCCCTGGCTAACATTTGCAAAGCGGCCACGTGGTCCTCTGCAGATACCTTTGTCAGGCATTATGCCATAGATGTAAATGCCGAACAGGATGTGTCGGTGGCCAAGGCTGTCCTGCACTCCCTTTTTTCCTGAGGGAGTCTTGGGAAAAAATTTTCTTGGCGTACCTGCTAGGTACCCTTGAGTGATAGAGTGTATATATGTATATTGGGGTGTATATATGTGTAAATATTAAGTACTTATGTACCACTACACAATTTACAGGGATGTATATATGCATATCTGTTTGTTGTTGTTCTTGTTTGTTCAATAAAATTGTGTTGGACTTCACCCCGCCTTCCTTATTGCGTGAAGCTTGGTACACTCCCATGTGTGGAGGCACAGAAGAACGAAGATGAAAACAGGGTTAACATACCTGTAACTTATGTTCATCGAGTTCTTCTGTGCTGACACACAACCCTCCCTCCTACCCCGCTGTGAATTCCAATGCACGACAAGGTGATGGCTGTAACGGAAATTGGTGTCTTTAAGGTGTTATGGCTGAAGTGTATTGGTCAAGCGGCGGCAAAGGAGAACTGAGGGAAGGGGCCGTTGGTCGCTGGAGGATCACGTGACCGTTTGGGCGGGAAAACGGTCGCTGAGGTGCGCGACAGATGGCCCCTTCGGAGCCATAGAAGCTCTAGAAAATTCTCCGGCGGCTGGCCTGCGCCTGCGCAGTCCCCATGTGTGTCAGCACAGAAGAACTCGATGAACATAAGTTACAGGTATGTTAACCCTGTTTTATTCCCTATGGGGGAAGCTATCTGTGTGGCTGATGGGATAATTTTTCAAGCAAACACCACCAAATTTGCTGGGAAACTAATTCTGACTATCCACTGAAGACTCCCCAAGTTTCAGGAAGATTTGACCCCAGGGTCCAATTCTATGCGTCAAATTCTCTACTTTCCCTAACATCTCTCTGAACCTTCCTTTTCCAGTGACAAAAGAACAGCATTTCTTTTTTTAAAAAAGAAGTGTTTATTTTATTAGTAAGATTAAAAGCCCAGTAAAAGGGGCAAAGAAATGAAAGAAAAAAGTAAAGAAGAAAGAATACAGAAAAAGAGAGAAAAAGATGAGAAATAACAAAAAAAAATGATACATATTTCATTTTTCTCTACAACACCAATCATATTTTATTAAATATTATACTTTTAGTTTGGGTATCTCCAAAATTTACCTTCTTCAATACTGCCCCCCTTCTATTTATTTTTCCCAAATGTATCTTCTTAAAAATCAAAATCACAAATCATCAAATCATTTTTCGTAGTTTCACTCAGAAAGTCAATAAGGGGTTTCCAGTTAACCATAAAAATAGACAATGTTTTATCTCTGATGAGCGCTGTAAGTTTAACCATCTCTGCTAACTCTGTCATTTTCATAATCCAGTCCTTGATTGAAGGCAATACTGTACTTTTACATTTTTGCGCATATAAAAGCCTAGCTGCCATGGTCATATATAGAAATAAAATACCATGCTGATTTTCCAGCTGTTTATTCATTAATCCCAAGAGACCATAAGCTGGCTACTCCAATGTTTATATTTGAAACAAGCATGCCGAACGTAAAGAAGAAAAAAAGGAAGGAAGGGGGAGCGCCTGGTTTCTCGGCTGCTCCCGACAGGAAAACAGCAACGGGTTTGCCAGGCTAAATTATCCCGTTTCGCAGTAAATTAAGCGTCTTCACCAGCCATTATCATAAATTTCTGAAAACAAAGAAAACACAATTCTTTACCCAATGAACAATTTTACACAAAGGGCAGAATTATCATGAAAAATTATACAAAAAATATATATATCACAGTTGCATTTACCGTTATGACATCATTCTCTTCATATTTAAACACAATTTAAGCTTCTCGGTGAAGAAGCTTAGTTTACTGCGAAACGGAATAATTTAGCCTGGCAAACCCGTTGCCGTTTTCCTGTCGGGAGCAGCCGAGAAACCAGGCGCTCCCCCTTCCTTCCTTTTTTTCTTCTTCATGTTCGGCGTGCTTGTTTCAAATATAAACATTGGAGTAGCTTACGGTCTCTTGGCTTTTTTCACTTGCCTCCTTTGGATTCGTTTCATGGACCGTTGCCCTCTTGATATTGCTATTCATTAATCCCAACAAAAAGGCTTCTGGTTTAAATTGTATATTGATCTTCAACATTTTTTTTATTATATATGAATTTGTGACAAAAAAATTTTTAGCTTTAGAGTAAGTCCACCAAAGATGATAAAATGTTCCTTCATGTTACTCACATTTCCAACATTTGTTTGACATGCCTTTACTCATTTTTGCTGATTTGTCAGGAGACATATACCACCGATATATAATTTTACAGACATTTTCTTTAAGTATGAACTCAAAGTAAATTTGAGCCCCTTTACCCACATATTTTCCCACTGGTCCATTGGTATATTATACCCAAAGATTTTAGCCTGTTTAACCCTACAATCTTTCACAGATTCTTCTTCCATTTCAAATTTCAATAACAGCTTATACATTTTGGAAATAACATGTTCGTCATTTGTACAGAGCTCTTTTTCAAACTCTGTCTTTTCATAATCAAAGCCCCACTTTTAAAAATGTTTATGCCTCTAATCCTTTCCTCCTGCCTAATGTCTCCATTCAGAACCTCCAACACCAAAATGAAAAGGCGTGGTGACAATGGACATCCTTGACGTGTTCCTTTTTTAAATCTCACATGGTTTAGTTAATTCTCCATTAACAATAATTTTGGCATTCAGTGAAGTGTAGATCGATTTCACCCATTTTATAAAATTGTCCCCAGAAGAACAACATTTCTGATGCTGCTTTTCTTAATTTTTTGCCCAGATTTGTTCCAAAGACCAAGAGTGTGCTGGCTAGGCTGGTGTTTTTCTTGAGATTACAGGGGGAGGGGAGCCAACCTGGAGTCTGAGTTTTATGGTGTGTCAACTGGAACAAGCATCCCTTCTGTTGTTTTTTTACCTAAGTTTAGCTTTTGGGAACAGCGCTTTTCCGTACCTCCCCAATACAGACTGACAGACGATGCAGGCCACAAGGCATTCTAAGTTCACTCACTCTGAAAATCCAGAGCCGGGAAATTGAAGAGAGGCAAGTTGATCTTCAGGAAGACCAACGGCTCAACTCTCTAGAAGAGCAGGTGAGTGTGATGAGGGCTGACAATGTCACCCACATGGGAAAAGACACACTCACTCTGAACTCTCGTCACAGGGCATAAGAGGAGCCTCTGAGCCAAGAGAGAGAGATTGGCCAGACTGCCTCTTTCTTGACCCAGTAGCTCAGGTGGAATGCAACTCATAGGGCTCTGAAAGGTCATCTGCCAAATCCTGACTCATGTACTTCACATTCTCAGCGGGGGTGAGTGCCTCCCCAAAGGTCCTCTCCAGAGTCATCTTGGGAGTGGCCATGAAGAGAGGGGCTGGTCCAGGAGGCAGCAGAGCTGTCCCTCCCTCTGCTGGCAGGGTGCCCCTCCTGGCCTGTGTATACCACACCCACTGAGAGAGCTCATCTCTCAAGCTGGTGAGCTTCCTGGCCCACTCAGCAATGCTGCCTTGATGCGCAATTTGCACATGGTCACTGACATACACGGCTCCTTCTCAGTGAGAGGTTGCAAGTGGGACTTGATGCCATCTTGCAGCTTTATCATGACTTGATGGCATCTTGCAGCCTTTTCATGAGCAAGGTCCATGCATCCTGCATCTGGGTCCAGAAAGGAGACCATCTTCCTCTGAAGAATCTGGATCAGGGGAATGACTAGATCCAGGGTTGCCATGTTAGACAAGACTGTGACAGTGAAGTCATTAAAGCACCTAAGGACCTCAGCATGGAGCAAAGCCTTATGGTAGGTGGCCCTGCACCTCCCCCATCTGACCCTGGCTGACACTGGTCATCCTTCTCCCACCCAGAAGGTCATCAAGTTCCCGCTGGTGCAGAGTATGTGAGAGGTGCTCCTGCTGCAACTGAGGGCAGGTCCAGATGTCTGATATGGAGTGCACACTTCTCCCAGAAACATGTGAGAATTGTTCCTTCACAGAGTCCTTGGCAGCCCTGTAAAGGGAGGGCTCTATGGTGCTGCTCATCATGGTGCAAGCAGGGGGCATGTACCAAGGACAGACTTCTTGGAGCACCCACAGAAGCCAATATTCTTGACCATGGAAAAGGGGCACCCATCTTGGCAATTTTCCAAGTGACTCTCTTTGTGGCACTCTGGATCCCCCTCTTGGCACATTAGTGCCATCCCTACCAAACATCTCCACCAGAGATACTTGGTGTCTGTTCCCTGTAGGAGACCTGGGGGTAGACCTGGGGGTAAAGTACCAGAGGTGATCAGAGGATGAACCCCCCGCTGGCTTGCTGGTGACCATGTGGTGCCAGCCTCTCTCGAAGAAGAAGAAGCAGTGGCTAGCAGTGCTTCTTCAAGTGGTTCCTGAGGCTGGTAGTCGAGACAGGTCTTTCCCTTGACTGACCTAGGCCCTACAGTGCTGTCACTGTGCATTGCTGGGGCCCTCCATCCTCTGGAAGTGCTCCCAGACATTGGAGGTGTAAGGGCATCTAGTTCTCTGAACA
Source organism: Eublepharis macularius (assembly GCF_028583425.1). Lineage (NCBI taxonomy): Eukaryota > Metazoa > Chordata > Lepidosauria > Squamata > Eublepharidae > Eublepharis > Eublepharis macularius. The sequence continues at coordinate 126,691,893 of NC_072792.1, forward strand.
ACCCAACAAGAGCACCCCAAAACTCCATTTGTGGCAAAAAATAACAATGACATTAACAACTGTGGTGCTGGACAACAGACCTATTGGTGAAACGCACACACACACCCCATGCACACGCACACACACAAAACAAACCTGGAACTCTCAACAACAGATAACAAGCAGCAACTCTTGCATTTAAACCTGAAGAAGAGGGCAAAGTTAAGCAACAAGGGAAAAGCTGTTTCCCCACACACAAGAACAGCAAATCTCTGCAGGAGTGATGACTTTCTCTTGCCTTTAAACCAGCATGCAAGGCAAGGTAACAAAAAGAAGAGAAAAAAGAACCATTTCCACTCAGAAGATCAGTCAGCAAATAAATGAACAGCAATTAACTACAAACAATTTAGCAAATCCAAAGCACCCCCCGCCCAAACAGCAAAAGCAGTTTTTAAAAGATAACCCTATCCCTCCTAGACACCAGGTCAAGTCCCTTCTTCCTAAAGACAGGAAAAAACAATGAGTCTATGATTCTCAAACCAGGTAGAAGTCCTCCAGCAGGCAGCACAAACCTTCCTCCAGGCAAAGGCAGACCCAGCAGCAGTACAGCAACAGTAATGGCAAAGGGAGCAGGCCACAACCAACAGCAGCACTCAGCAGCACACAGTCTCTCTTCACAGCCTCCAGAAGACCAGATCATACAAAATGGAGCGTGGTCTGAGTCAAGCCTGCTTTTTAAATTCCGTACAGGCAGTTTGAAAAAGGCTCTCTCCTTATCCATGTATCCCATTGGCCAGACAAGGAGAGCTTCTGCACGGATTAGCCACTCCCATTCCCTGCCTCAGTCCCCCCTCCTTCTCCCCTCTCCTCCTTCCTCCCTCTCCTCTCTTGCAAAAAAATGCAGGAGAAACCTGGGAAACAGTCTGAAGCCGCATCTGCTGAATAAACTGGATTAACCCAGATTAATCGGACCTTTTTATCCAGATTCCTGGATCAGATCTGGATTTTTTTCATTTGAACTGGCAAAGCCAGATTTAGCCATATCAACATAAATCTGGTTGTAAACGCCGGTTCAGAAGGCTAGATCATACACCCATAATTGTTCCAAATCAGAGGCATCACCTGCACTGTTTAGACCTGGGCCTACCCCCACTCATTAGTTGCTATAAATTGATGATGGTTGATATACAAACAGCCCCCCCACCTTCCTTGCTTGGTGATGGCAACTGGAATTGTAGCATGTAGCCTTGGCTACAATTTCTCCAGAGATCAGTTCCATTGGAGAAAATGGCAGCTTTGGAAGCTGGGTTCTACAGTATACCATACAATCTAGAAGAACCAGAACTCGAGAGCAGAGATGGGCATGAACAGGAAAAAAACCGAACATGATGTTTATTGTTCATTGCCATCCACAAACAGGGACTCACGAACAACCACGAACATGGCCCTGTTCACGAACGTGTTCGTGGGAGCCAGCAGGCTCTCCTCCAGCCATCATCCAAGTCAAGATCCCTACTGCACCACTCCCAGAAACCTGACCTGAGCAGGCACCAGGAAAGGTACCAATAATAAATAATAGCTTGGCCCCAGAGCCTGGCAGCAGCCCTGGAACTTGAAGGGGTAGATCCCTATACCACCCCACACAAAGAAAATTCAAGCTCCAATGCACTCTCTCTATCAAAATGCCAATGGTAGCTCCCTCTCCCTCTCCAAAGCCAGAGCTGGGAGCCCCCCTCCCCCCTGGTCTTTGTTCGCTTGTAACAAATTTGGAGCTCCACACTTGAAAGGAAGACCTGTCTATCAAGCTAAATTGGGCTTAGATTGGGGTTTCCAGGGCAACAGCAAGAGTTCAGACAATCCCTGCCTAAGTTGCCAAAGGAATTGATTGCAGGTGCCAGACTGTCTGGCTTGACGAACAGCAATGAACAAGGCTTGCAACGACCATCTGTTCGTTTAAAATGAGGCCTCATGAACAGCTTGTTCACGAACAGCAGATTGGGCTCTTCGTGGCTTTATTTGTTTGTATGTCTGTTCATGCCCATCTCTACTCCAGAGTGATATCGTATACCAGATGAGCTCCTCCCTGTCCCCAATTTTCCCCCTTCCTAGGCACCACCTCTAGATCTCCAGGAATTTCAGACCTGCTATTTGGGCTGCTGCTTTAAATATCATAAGCTATCTTTTACTTGTAAAATTTTGGACTGTCTGAAATGACATGAGAAACACAGATTGGTCTAAAGAAGGAAATCCCAATTAAGTTAGCATTATATTTAATCCATCTCCCCTTTTCCAACAAAGTTCAAGAGACAGCAGAGAACAGCATGTTGTTTTTATCAAGGGAACATCTAAAGGAAACATGCCTTTTTTAATAATGCCCTTTTACAAGTTAATTTTTTCTTCCTCTGTTTTAATTCCATTCTCAAATGCTGTGCACACCCTCATACCGAATCCCCTCACAATTTTGAATATTGTGGGTTGTACCAAGTTCCCCTGGGGCACTTCTTGCCAAACACGATGGCTATTCTAAGCAAAAATACTCTCAAGCTATTTTTAAAATCCTGAAGTGACAGCTGATAGGAAACATCTTTTTTTGGTCTTTTGACTGAAAACTTAGTGAAATGTTTCTTTCCCTTCTCAGCATGACTAATTAAGTCATGTTAACTAGCTACTCCCCCATAATAGCACTGAACTCTAATGAGGGTGTTACTTTGAATGCATGTCATCCTTCTTTGCAAAGAATAAAATGGTCTAAAATTAACTTATTCTGGTGTATTCCGTTGACTTAAAACATGTGGGCCAGAACCAAATGATTCTGAGTTGGTTTCTAGTTGTGGTTGTATTTCCAAACATGTAAAAGGTTACTTTAATAATTCACTATTTTTGGACAATCATCTGGTCTATCTTTTTTTAAAAAAAAAAATTAAAAAGAAGTTCTAGTGATTCATTGAACTTCCACAGGCTATTCCTCAGTAATAGGGACCCAGGTCCATACAAGGTGACATATTCTAATTGACAAAGAGAATTTTGTAACAATTCTGTTAATTCCATTTTAAAAAAAAATCTGCATGACACTTCACATAACATGCCTTTTAGCATATGAATAAATGTTTGCAAGGAAGAATCCCAGTGTTGCATCTTATAACAATATGCTACAGCCTCAAGCAGACATTTTACATTTCAAAGGTGACCAACCATTACAATTAAATCAAGATCTTGTGAATGTTGCTGTCTGCGGGTGTCATTGTAAGAGTCAAGGTCATAATTAAGAATTGCCTTACTGAATCAGACCTGCAGTCCATCTCATCCAATAGTCTGTTTCCAAAGCCAGCCAGCTAGATACCTCTGAAAGCATATATGTATATAGGGTTACCAGTCCCCCAGTGGTAGTAAGGGATCCCCTGCTCCCACCTTCTGCCCTCCCACCACTCACCTGGCCAGTGGGAATGGGCTTCCCAGGTGTGCTCCTGGAGCAGCACGGCAATGTCACTTCCTGGGAGTGATGTCATCAAATTAAGACCCCCCAACAGGCCTTATTGTGCCCATTTGAAGTCCAAATTTGGCCCACTGTGAAGCACAGAAGCCCGCAGGAGTGAAAGGGAACCTGGCTGTAAGCATTTGGCCCGGCTTCCACCATCTTTAATAGCCATTTTAGCATTGCTGTGTGTGATAGTAAATGGCACCAAGCCTCTGGATATAAAATGGCAGCTTGTATTGCAGCCAGAGGACTTCCAGCTAACAGTTGCTGAGTCCCACCCGGGAAACTCAGGCATGAATGGAATGCCGCATAGGAATGCGGAGTGATCAGTGGTGATTGGATTTACAGGCTCTCCAGCCTCTAAGGAATCCAGCACAAAGGTCTCACAGAGTCATCCCCACTTAACACATTCCTTCCCTTCTCCCGTGATGAGATCTCCTGTCCTTGACTGAGGAGCTAATCAAATGGCATTCATAAGTATTTACAGTTCATTCTTGGGAAGGTACATTCCCCAACTAAATTCATCAACTTAGCTCCAGTGGACCTCACTAACAAACTGCCTTTTTGTGCAGAGCCCGGGCAAGATTTGCATTCTCTTTCACACACACCGACAGCTACCAATAAAGGTAATCAAACCTTTTGTTACCCCCCAGGAACTGACCATTGGAGTCTTTGTTCTAACAGCTAGGTGGGCCATCCCACCTCAGGGCACATTTTACTCTATAAGTGTAGTGCCTTGGCCCCATTCAAATTGTGCATGTTTCCAGGCTGCTCCCTTAGGGTCGCTTCCCTAAGCCTCTCCCTCCATATACGCTTACTGGATCCAAGCACTGTTTCCTTGAGGTTTGCCCTAAGCCTCTTGCTCTCCTGGCCAAGAATGCCAGCATTTGAAGCTACTCTCTTCTCCCACAGACTGGACTACTTTTCAGGATAGGTAGATATACTTATTCCCCTCTCTCTATCCCATCTTCTGGCTAGCTTCCTAGGACTCTGTGTGTGTGACTGTTATGGGGCTCAGTGATAGTGAGGACTCATCAGGAGGAGAGGAGCCTTGTGTAGCCAGCCCTGACTCTTCAGGAGGAGAAGAGCCTCGTGTAGTCAGCCCTGACTCCTCAGGAGGAGAGGAGCCTCATGTAGCCAGCCTTGACTCAGCAGAGCACAGGGATCAGGAAGAACAGCTGCAGGCTGATCAGTATCCACAGCCAGCAGCTGAGCTAGAAGCACCAACACCCTCTAGCCCCAACACCACTGGTGAAGCGCAGTCAAGGATGTCCAAACCCCCAGCTTCACCCAGAGAGTGCTGCAGACAAAGGCAATGTGTGGAGCTTCAGGAAAGGTGGCAAAGCGCACGCCTCCTGGCCAGACGCCAGCTGCTTGTGGAGAGTGATAAGAAGTGACCACAGGATTGCTCCCAAGCAGCTGGCTGCAAGCCCAGCCTCACTATAAAACCCAGCCACAGAAGACGAGGAAGTGTGGAAGCAATGTGTCAGAATCCTGTGATTGCTGTGACCACTCCATTGAACCGTGCCTTGCTCTTGTGACTGTGCCTTGACTCTGCCTTTGCTTAGCCCTCAAACCTTGCTAATAACCGATCTTTGGATTGCCTGACCTTGCTATTTGGACTCTGGAATGGACTCTGACCATGCTACTGGACCAGCCCACGACAGTGACCATTTCCCCCCGCATCGTCCATGCTGATGATGACGCCTCTAGTCGGGCTGTGAACCTGGTGTCCTCCATGGCTGCACTTGTACTTTCTCAGATTGTTTCGGCCCCTACACATCAAGCAGGCCACACGCTGGATTTGATCTTTGGGATGGGGATGGATGTGGTGCTAAAAACAACTGAGTTGGTGTCATGGTCAGACCACGTGGTCCTGAAGGCTTGGCTGGATATCCCACCCCTCCCCTGCAAGGGCGGCGAGCTTATTTATGCTCGCCCACAGAGACTTATGGATCCAATTGGTTTCCAGAATGCTCTGCGGGATCCAATGCTCCCTGGCGGTTCGTTGGATGAGCTGGTGGAAGATTGGCAAGTCCGTCTTTCCAAAGCCATCGATAAAATTGCCCCCTGTCACCCTCTCCGCCACCGTACTAAACTAGCTCCCTGGTATAGAGAGCTATGTCGGAAGAAGCAGGAGCTGAGACGGCTAGAGTGAGTGTGGCGGTGAATTCGTGATGAAGAGGCAAGAGCATCTTATAGGATGTTTATGAAAGCCTATGAGATGGCAGTGAAGGTTACAAGGAAAGAGTTTTATGCAGCCTCCATTGCATCAGCTAGCTCACGCCCAGCAAAACTGTTCAATGTGGTTCGGTCCTTGGTCTCCTTATCAGGAGGGGACCATCAAAATTCAAATTTGGATATTAGCTGTGAGGCTTTTGGGAGCTTTTTTGCTGATAAAATCTTGTCTCTCCGCCGTGATCTCCCAGCCACAGTTGATACAGTGTGTGAACTGGAAGCCCCTTGGCCACCTTCTGGGATAATATTAGACCATTTCAGTCCACTCTCTGGGGATGAGATTGACAGCATCCTGCGAGCAGTTAGGCCTACCACATGCTCCTTGTACCCATGCCCTTCATGGCTGGTGAAGGCCAGCATAGATGGGCTCCAGGATGCCCTGGAAGCCATTGTCAACAAGTGTCTGAGCTCCGGGATCTTTTTGGAAGCGTTGAAGAAAGCTGTGGTTAGGCATCTCCTGAAAAAAACATCTTTGGACCCTACCAACCCGGTCAGTTACCGCCCAGTTTCGAACCTCCCGTTCCTGGGCAAGGTGATTGAATGGGTGGTGGTAGAGCAGCTGCAAGTCTTCCTGAACGATTCCTCATCCCTAGATCCTTTCCAGTCTGGCTTCTGTCTGGGACATGGGACAGAGACGTTACTGGTCGCCCTGATGGACGATCTCCATAGACAGCTAGATCAAGGCAGGTCAGCACTGCTGATACTGTTAGATCTATCAGCAGAATTTGACATGGTCAGTCATGACCTGTTGATCCACCGCCTTGCCGATGTGGGGATTCGAGGGACAGCCTTGCAGTGGTTTGTCTCTTTTCTCCACGGTCGGGGACAGAGGGTGGCACTAGGGGAGAAGTTGTCATCCCACCACCTGTTGGTGTCTAGGGTACCTCAAGGGGCAATACTCTCTTCCCTGCTATTTAACGTATATATGCGCCCCCTCGCCCAGCTGGTACGGAGTTTCGGACTTGGGTGCCATCAGTATGCAGATGACACCCAATTGTATTTGATGATGGACAGCCAGCCCGACTCTGCCCCAGATGTCCTGGAATGTGCCATCGGAGCTGTGACTGGATGGTTGAAGCAGAGTCGGCTGAGACTGAATCCCTCAAAGACAGAGGCCCTGCATGTGGGTCTAGGGTCCATGGGTGTGGGACTCCGGCTCCCCTCTCTCGATGGATCACCACTTACACCGGTGTCGAGAGTGAGGAGCCTGGGGCCTCTACCAGAGCCAGGGCCTTTTCAGTCCTGGCTCTGACCTGGTGGAACTCTCTGTCTGAGGAAACTAGGGCTCAGCATCTGCAGGGCCTGCAAGATGGATATGTTCTGCCAGGCATTTGGTGGGGGCTAGGCTGTCCTCTCACCAGCCATACCACTGAAGACCATCCACCACCCATGCAGGAGCTCATAAGTGTGATGCAGGCATGATGCAAGAGTCAAGCCCTGCATCTAAAATGCTGTATTTAATATTTATATCTGCCAATTTTAATTGTATATGGAAGAATGCTCCTTGATGATGGACGGCCAGCCTGGCTCTGCCCCAGATGTCCTGGAATGTGCCTTCGGAGCTGTGACTGGATGGTTGAAGCAGAGTCGGCTGAGACTGAATCCCATGAAGACGGAGGTCGTGCATGTGGGTCTAGGGTCCATGGGTGCGGGACTCCGGCTCCCTGCTCTCGACGGAGCGCCACTTACGACGGTGTCGAGAGTGAGGAGCCTGGGGGTGGTCCTGGATGCTTCCTTGTCTATGGAGGCACAGGTCGCAGCGGTTGTTAGATCCTCTTTCTTCTATCTAAGACAGGCTCGACAACTTGTACCCTACCTATCGACCCATGACCTTACAACAGTGATCCAGGCAATGGTCACCTCCAGATTAGACTACTGCAACTCACTCTATGCAGGGCTTCCCTTGGGCTTGATCAGGAAACTGCAGCTGGTTCAGAATGCAGCTGCATGGGTGGTTGCCAGAGCACAAATCATGGTTCATATAACACCTATCCTCTGTCAGCTGCACTGGTTACTGGTTGAGTACCGGGTCCCGTTCAAGGTTTTGGTGTTGACCTATAAAGCCCTATGTGGACTGGGCCCAGCATACCTTCGGGACTGCCTCTCCCCATATGTTCCCTGGAGGTCGCTTCGATCAGCCACTAAGAACTTGCTGATGGTCCCTGGCCCCAGGGAGGTCTGCCTGGCCTCTACCACAGCCAGGGCCTTCTCAGTTCTGGCTCCAACCTGGTGGAACTCTCTGTCTGAGGAAACTAGGGCCCGGCAGGTTTTATTATCTTTCCGCCAGGCCTGCAAGATGGAGATGTTCCACCAGGCATTTGGTGGGGGCTAGGCTGTCCTCTCGCTGGCCATACCACTGAAGACCTTCCACCACCCATGCAGGACAATGCTGTATTTTAATATTTTATACCCGCCAATTTTAATTGTTTGATATGCTGTTTTAATGTTTTTATAATGTGTTTATTGTTTTAAGCTGTTGTTAAACCGCCCTGTGCCCGTCTGATGGGGAGGGCGGTCTAGATATGCGATTAAATAAATAAATATATAAATAAATAAATAAATAATATTTTATTGCTTTTAATCTTTATGTAAAAATCGTATGTTGTTACACCACCCTGAGCCTGTCTGATGGGGAGGGCGGTCTAGAAGTGTAATAAAATAAATAAATAAATTTCTGTGTGTATGTGCATGCATTTTTTCCTTCTAGAAAAGATTGTAATTTAAACTTAAGCATCAGCCTCGTTTGCTATTTTGGAAGGGACCCCGTAGACATTGGTGAACAAGATCCATAGCTGTCTTCCTTGCTTGCTAATTCCCCTCACAAATTCTCTTACTCACAAGGAGACCAATTTCTGTAACTTGGCAACCCCATGGTGCTTGTATACAGCATCTAGTACTCAATGATTTGAATGATGTATCAGGATTTGATATAAGAGCCACTGGAAGATCTGACCTGTGGAGAAAGGTATAAGATACCCAGCTTGATGCTATGGAGGGTTACTGAGAAATAAGTGTGCACAGAATTGCAGTCTTGGGTGAATAACTGAACTAATTCTCAACTCCTGGTAGAGTAGCCAAACAGATCCAAATTGGCAGCTCAAGACAGCATAGAAAACCAAGGCAAACTGCATGATTCTAGCTATCTTTCTAGAAGAGACAAGCGTGAAATAATATACTGACTCACCTAGGATGACAGAGGACAAATCTACTCATACTCAACTACTAAAAGCATTGTCTTATTCACTGTCACTATTAATACAGCACTTCACTCATTTTGATCTCAGTACACAAATGTTTGTTTTGATCTCTTCCCTTTTCTCTGCTTGGTTGTGTCTGAATGCTTCAAATCTGGCTTTGTTCTCTATTCGTTTTCACTTTGTCCACAGTCACTTTAGAAATCTGAGCCTAAAATGTTCTTCTGTTTCCATTGTCAGCTGTCCCTTCAGAAATCATAGCAATATCCTGCCCTTTTGCACTCCTTCTCATTTACAGCTAGTCTTGTACTTTGATTGTCATCTAGCAATGTCTGCAAGGGAATAAGTGCATCTGCTCCAAAAGTATCTTTGCAGACATCGCTAGGCATACCCAAAGGGCTTACATGTGCCTTTAAAATTTAAACAGCAAGTAGCAAATTCAGACAGGGATGCTGATTCTGATACTACAGGGGCACCAAACAAAAACATAGCTTGTCAGAGTAAGGCATGAAATTGAAATAAGACCCTTCTCTGGAGTTAAACTGCGACAGAGTGACATACAATAGCTGAAGGCATTCTCTTATATAATCTGTTTGATACACTACCAGGAATGTAATCTGAAGTCCACAAATAATGTTGTTTACTTATTGCCTCAGAAAAATCAGGCCCTATGCAATTTGCAATTAAAAGCTAAATAAAATTTTTGAGAGACAGATGTTTAATTAAAACTGAATTATGATTTAATGGTACACAGTAAGTCAACTAACCATATTGACAAATTATCAAGGAATAATCCTTTTCAACTATATTAGCTAAACGTTGCCAATGAAGTCCCCCGCCCTTCTTTTTTTTGCTAGTCCATGCTAACCTGCCATGGGTTGAACAAATTGGTTGTGCGCACACTGTGGTCCAGTTGTTGCCTACCATGTATAGAGCTGAGTCTGGGTCAGTTTTTCACACTCAGTTTGCATCCACTCCAATCTGTTGCCAAAATCATCCTGGCTTCCTCTCAGTATGTAATGTGTACCGGCGCATGACCAGTTGACTCAGCTCATGGAAAGTCAGCATAGGCTGTCTCAAACAATGGTTGCTTGGACTCAAGTACTCTTGTGAGCGATCCCTTGTCTAAAGGTAACACCTTGGTGTTTTCAAAGTCAAAGTCAGTTGAATGGTAGGCAAGATGTGGCCCTTACTTTCCACAGAGACCAAGAAAACATCCCAAATCCCTGGAAAGGACCAGCCACCATCCAGATGCATTCCCTATATCCCATTCAGGGAATATTCTGACTGCAGCATTTTGTACTAATCGTGATGTTTTATTTGCTAACAGCATCCATAGGCAGCTATTTTCTTTAAACAGGGACAGAAAAATTAAGGAGGGAGGTAAGGTGCTCTGAACAATGAACCAAGCTAACAATGTGGAAACTAAAGAGATGGGATCTGAGCCTGACCCAATCAAGCCTCACACACACGTTATAATGTCAGGCTCTCGCCTGTGTTGACAAAGGTTGTGACACTATAAACAGCAGAAATATGAAAGCACCTTTTGATTCCTGAAATGAATTTGAACATGAACAGAACATGTTTTAGCCTCTAGCTACCAATAATAACTGCAAATGTACTGAGACCACAAATGTCACCGCAGGGAAAGAGTTACGGAAAATGTTGTTCCCATGGACTGTAATCATAAATGGGAGTCTACTTTAGAGACATTGCAGACAACCGTGAATTGGATACTGGTATATGTGTTAATTATGAAAGTATTACATTTCAATTCCTTGAACTCTGACTCTTTGCTCTACTTGTAGCACCATCGAGGTTTTCCAGAATGTGGTATTAAGGTCTGCAATATGCTGCTAAAGTCCAATGATGTGTGAATATTCTGCATGCCAAACAGTGAATAATTATTTTAAAAACCTGCATGTAAAAAAATAATTTGCACCAAAGAAAAGTTGCTAAATACAAAAACAATTGTCAAAGCTATGCATTTGTAGCAGAATCACAAACAAAATTCTTCTTACTGAAGCCAATTACAAGAAGGCTTTTCTTTTTGTTGTTAAATAATATCTCAAAATTTTTTGTTACCATAGACAATGGAAAAATCTAACATTGCTTAGTCCCAACGTTCTTAAGAATCCACCATCTCCTTTACTTTCCACATAAAACTGAGATCCTGCTAAAATCCCACAAGATCTTAAGTCTCTGTCAGGGCTGGCATTATGCAAACAAGGCAAGTTAACACAGTGGTAATCTTTACTCTAGCAAGTCAATCCAGCTGAGGAACCATGCCAACATCCATAGCTTTATAGGTACAGGTAGAACCCCATTAACTCCTTGCATCACCTGCCCTGCACTGAGTTGGTTGCTGTACTATAGCTGTCGGCTCAGTGACTGCAGGCAGAGATTAGACCAGCAGCTTCTTTTACTGGCAAACTGCCAGATTAGTGCACAAGGCAAGGCATTGTTTCTTTTAATCCATGTATTGATTAAGCTAATCATTAGATTCAAAAGTGATGTCATCGTACCAGCTGGGAGTATGTGCACAACCCTAGCACCAGAGAGTTAAGTGCCAGGTCTCCAACCTCCCCCTGGGAGTGTAAGGGGACGTGGCAACCCTACTAGGAAGCCCTGCTGGTGGTTCGGAAGCCTGCTAGAAGGCAGACATCAGGAGGTCCAAGCCCTCTCTGCTTTGCCTCTTCAGTTGGTTAAGTTAAATTGTTAAATTATTCTCTAACCAGTTTCCAAGATACCATTCCGTGGCCCTAAGGGCTTGTTCTCCATTTTTATGTCTTATTTCACATACCACAGAACTTGATTGACTAAAAAATTCTATTCACTACCTATAGCTAGCTTTCTTTGCTTGATGCAGTAGGTTTCTGAGAAAGATGCCAGGGGGTAGCTGTAAAAACTAATTCTGTGAAAGCAAGCAGGCTCGCTTTTCCCAAATGGCAGCTGCTACTGGGGAGAGGTGCTGCGGGAAAAACTAGGGATACAAAACTCTTGGAATACTGGTCATCCTAGGGGAGCTCTGGAGCCAATGTAGGCAACACTACAGGATAATAGCAGCATATCTGTTCTAATCAAGCATCATGTGTAGGGGAATCTTAAGTGGGTGGGAGGCAGAGAGCATTGTTGTCTAAGCACTCACAGTTACTCTCAGAATTCTTGGATATAGTAAAGGGGAGCAGTTGTTCAAAGCAAAAAATAAATAAATCAAAAGTTCCACTAGGCTTGTGTAAGCTTTTAGCATGAGTCTAAGAGGCTTTTTGACTTTGACTACTGTGCTCATTGCATGTTGATCTACTCATCTTTTCCTTTGAATTGGTTAGAAGATTTGCATGTTACCTTGCTTTACCAAGATGCATTCTCAGTTCACGCCACTTAGCACTTCTAGAAATGGCCATAAATCCTGTTTAGTTCTGCTTGAACTATCATCTATAAAGTCTTGGGGGTAATGGGCAATAATGATCATGAGGTGGATCCAACCATCATCCAAGGAGTCTTTCTCTAGCCTTAAGGCAACTTCCTCTGATGAAAGAACCCCTCATGTTGAAGGAAGTTTCCTTAGGCTGGAGCAAGGTTTAAATAGATCAGTGGGGTGGTAGGATAGAGATAGGGTCCATCCCAGTGCATTCCATTCATGTATCTTGCCTCCAGAAGAGTTTCATCTGGATGCTGTAGAAGAAAAGAAGTGGAGGCCTCCAGCCCTCAACAAATGTCCCAGTGGTTTGGCTTTGGGATTAAAACAAGGATACCAGTTGCTGTGGAAGCAATACATTGCATGCACTGAAGCTGAAAATATGCATAGTGTCCTATTCTGGTAAATGGCTACCATGTATATTGGAATAATTGCAAACAATATGCATTACCAGTTTACACAACTGGATATCCCCAAAGTTAATGACTGAAAAGGGCTTATGTTAATATTGGGACTGCTTATCAGTACTGCAGAGGACCTTCTTCAGAAAATGGCCCAATTTTCCTCTGTTAGTCCTAATAAGGGTACTAATCAAGCACCATTTGTTAGCTGCTTCATTAAATGTGAGGTATCAACAGCTCATTCTTCAGGGGCTTCATTCTGTACTTATAATGAACAAGGCTTTATAAGTGTTTAATTTAAAAAGCAAATTAAAAAATCACACCATTTCATTCTGTGATGCTACAGTTCCATTCCTCACAACAAAGAATGACCTGCTACAATTAAAATACTTGACCAAAACCAGGATACCCTCATAAATATCATCATTCATTCTGTGTGGAGGGTACTAGGCAATGAGGGAACAGAAGCTGATACTGGCTCTCTCAGTGGGGAATTCCTAAAATGACCAATTAATACCAGCATAATAAAGGACAAGCAAGAGAGGGAAACCCCTCCAAAGGTCAGGCAAGCTGGAAGAATGGGATATCACAAGGTGGAGACTCGGTTGGTGACTGGCTGCTTAGACACTTTGGAGGCTTGAAGGAAGCAGTTCTCAATCGTCAGCAGAGGTGTTCCACCACAGCCTTTCTGATACCTGGCTTTGAACACAGCCCAAATAGAAGCCAGACTGCAAGTACGATGGCGCCTTTCCCTTAAATGGTAAAAACATTCTATCTTCTTTACAAGCTTTAGTGAAGTGGTGCTCTTGGTTTGCTCTCGCTCTGCATTGTGGCTCATTGTGAGTTGGATGGGGGAGCTGATATATGAAAGTCCTACCTTGAAACAAGTAGTTAAATTGGTGATGGAGGTCATGGAGGAGAAACCTTCATGTTTCATGGAGGAACCTTCCTGTTTCACAGCGGCAACAAAAGAAGAGCATTTGGCCTCTCCCCCCTTGCTTGTGGGCCTTCCGTGGCATCTCATTGGCCATTAGAGAAAGCAGGATGCTGGGATAGATGGACTATTTATTTTATTCAGCCAGACTGTTAAATCCTCAAACAGAGTTAAATTCACTCAAGACAACTGAAATCAACAATATTATTATCTCATCCTATATATAGTATAATAGTACCTATTAGTGTTCTGATTTCTGATGGTGAACATTAGTGTGTTCCTAAAGGAGATCAAAGTTGGTACCCCCCTCAGATAGCCTCCCCCCTCTCTCTGTCTTTGAAAGGGGGACCTGTCTTCTTAAAGGATCTGAATACCAGATGGAAGCAGCACTGGAACTGCATCCTTCTCCATGCCCGCACATTCTTTTCCTGTTCATTAGTTCTCTACCTTTTGTCTCCTCTATTGCCTGTGCTTTTGCAGTGACTGAAATGATGCAGCAGCGTGTTCCCAGCAGCAGGAGAACGATATAGCACATACTCCTACTCTCTGACCTTGTAATTTTCAGTAAAAGTAAATGAAATGGAAAATGCAACATAAAGACCTGGAAGAGGTTTCCAAGAGGAAAGTATATTTAGAAATTGCTGGCTAATGTACCTAAAACAAAGGATCCATTCATTATCGCTTTCCAACATATTAGAGTAGGGCTGAAGCTGTAATCAGTTTCCATTGTGCCACGTATGTATACATACACAAACGTCAAATGATTTCCACTGAAAAGAGCTTGTAATCAAAGTATAAAATGAAACAATGGGTCCTCTCCTTTTATACCGTTACAGCAAGTGGCCCAAAAAATTATCTGATGTTACCTGATGCAGGTCTGTCCATCTCTGGTTAGGGCCCAGCGGGAACCTATACTGGAGATGACCTTAGAGTCCCACACATGCCACTGCAGTCCAGTGGCAATGAAACAGTTGCAAACGCCAATGGAAATTTGTGAGGTAGGATAGTAAGAGGCCATTGCCAAGGAGAAGGAGTGAGGGAACATGTCATTCAACTAGACATTACATGGCTGCTGGGGGGCTGCCCTGCAGAAGTAATAGATGAGTGTTCCAGGCATTGTTGGTCATTAATCACCAGCACTCATGAGGTGGGTTAGTAGCCAGCAATGCCCAGCGCGAATCAATGACATTATCAGACATCCCATCATCACCCTGCTCCACCCCTCCCTACCCCACTGCTGTTGAACAATATCTGGCAATAACTACTCTGGTTCCATTCACCTGCTCACAGCGGTGAAGCAGTGGTCTTTTATTGCCCACCACGCTGTCTCACCAGCCACCATGACCAAGCAGTGAACACTGAAAGCAAGTCCAAACATTTTCAAGTTATTTGGTGTCATGTAGACAGTCTTAGAAATGCAGGGTGGGGGTGGGGAATAAAGGCTAAATGCAGATTAAAAAAGAAGGCTCACAGGACCATGAATATGGAGATAGCTCTCTTTTTATGTTAATAACAGCCTGTCATCCTTGGCTTGTCTGAAAGGCTGGGAGCTTCAACCATGATTGGTAGGAAGTTTAAGAATTCTATTGCTATTTGGATAGTTAGAGACAGGGTTTTTTTGGCAGGGTGTTACAGTTGAGATCCATACAAGGCTTTGGAAGGAAGCAACCAAGGAAAGTTTATGTGGTTTTGATACAAAAAGAATCAGAGATTTACGTTGCAATCTGAAGGCCGCTTTCCTGAGAGTAAGCCTCATGAAATTACATGGGGATTACTTCTGAGTAGACCTATTCAGGATTGTTACCATAATTACTAAAGTCTTCATACAAATTTTTTCAAAGCAGGATACAGACTGTAGTTACAGATTAGAGTAAGAGATGTGTCTTTCCTGTTTTCTTTCCCTTGCTTAGTCTATTTAAATCTGAAATCGGTGGTTAAATTTGTTAAAAAAACAAATGAACGAATGTTCTGAATCAATTCCTGTGACTAATAGTTTAGTGTTATTGAACTAAAATGAACTAAAACAAATTCCTAAGTGTACTTCAGGGTACTTTGGGTAAATGAAGTAAAAGCCTCATGTGGTGGCAGTTCCCACTGACAAAATATTTGTCCCATGTTGTATAACAATCTTGTTTTGTGGCTCACGTGGTTTCTAGTGCTACTGTTTTGGCATGGAAACAAAGCACACGACAATCAGATACCTGACACTGCAATGACATACCCTCACTCCATCTCAGGCATCCAGCTGTGGAGTCTTGGTTTCCCTGCAAGCAGAAGTGATGACAGCAGTAACAACCAGGCAGAAAAGCAAACAGGAGAGGTTAGAATGACAGATCAGCATTAGATTTATTGGTATGCTAGGGGGAGACAGGGGTATAAATATAAAGAGAATTGACAGCACTGTGAGTTTCACTTTTACATTACATCTGTCCCCAGTCTGAGAAGGAAAAATGACACTTGAATTGGAATATGTCTTTGCAGATGAATCTACAAGTTTCAGGCAAGTATAGAAATCTTGTCTGTTAAGCCTGGATATTCACACAGTGTCTTTTGCAAACTGGAAGGAAAAACTGAAAACATAAAATGTGGGCAGGACATTGAGAGAGAATTTAGGAGAGGGGTTCTAAATTAATGGTGGAGCTTCTGTTTTGCATTGGCTTTACAAGCTGAAGGTTCAGTTCTTGTGTCCCCATCAGTTGGTGCTGTGAAATATCCCAAAGAGTTGCTGCCAGTCAGAGTGGACAGTCTTGACTTTAATAGACTCGATTTAAGGCAGCTTCATGTGTGATAATATTCCAGCTTGTTTGGGTAAAAAGAAGGGATATGCTAAACTCCTGCATTATTAACATGAGGTAGCAAAATTGAGAGTTCTACAAAATTAAGATGGGCACCTACTTTGAAAATAAAGTAAATCCATGAAATAATTTAGAAGTGGATGCTGGGAGAAAAGAGTGAAGGATCACAGATCAGGTGTGGGGATGGTGGAGTTGGATAAAGAGAGTTGAGATGTAGTTACAATTATTGGAATGAAGTCTTTGAGGAAGGGCAGAAAGAGGTGGGGATATAAACTGGAGAAAAATTATTTTGGATCATTCCATCAACTAGGGTGCACATTTTTCCATGATCCGATGCAGAATGAGTATGTTTTTCTCTGAACCTACTGATTTCCTGGAAATGGAATCTCTCCCTTCCAATTAGACCCCTGCAAGGGAGGAACACAGCGCACACCCAGCCAATCCCAAGCTGCAGAGACCAGCCATTCTCCTTCCCCCTCCTTTGTGGGTTGCAGAGAGCATTTTCTTCCTCTCTGAAACTAGAAAGCCTGGGCTTATTCAGGGGCCTGCAGAATCCAAACACTTTGTCCAATTTGCTTGAAACTTGAGTATTCTTTGGTGGACATGCAGAGAAAGCTCCACTGCAATTTTGGTGACATATGGTTGAAAAACAACAACTCCAGCTGCGCCTAAAAAGACCCTCATAGGGAATAATGGAGATGCAATTATGATGGGGGGAATTTTGTTCAGGGGCATGTAGAATTTAAATCTTTTGTCCAATTTGCTTGAGAATTGGGGCCTCATTGAAGGACAGGCAAAAGACACTCCACAGCAACGTTGGTGATATTTGATTGAAGAACAGTGACTTCAGTCCCTCCTCCCTGAAAAAGCCACCAATAGAGAATAATAGAAAAACTGCTGATCTCATTCCTTACTTTGTTAAACAGACCACGACAAGGAAGCATGAAAGATGGAGAGACTTTGGTGGGAAGGTAAACGTTTTTTATTGTCAGTCGGTCACTTAAGAGTATGAAAATGAAATATATGCAGACAAGGTTATTCTTTTTATGCCAATGTCCATATGGAGCATTTCTGCTAGGCTGAAGCCATTTTAGAAATCAGTAGAGAGTAGACATGGGCACAAATCTAAATACGAAGTGATTTTAGTCACGAAATTGGCCATTTCATATATCACAAAACACCATTTTGCGGTGCCGCAGCTTTCAGGGTTTTCACAAAATTCACAACATTTTTGCCTGTTTCATTCGCCTCATGAATGTTTTGTGATAGCAGACAGGCTGGTGCCGATCCATTGATTCTCTTGGCAACAATGGGCCCAGACCTTTTGTTGCCACTGGAAACCCCAATCACAGCCCAATTACTTTTGATTGGCAGCTCTCCTAGCCATCTGGAGAGCTTCCATTCTCCCCTATACAGCCAGGAGCTGGGGGTCTATCTCCTAGGCAACCACAAAGGTGGGCCTTCTGTAGCCATGTGCACACCTATCTCACCCCTCGAAACCCTGTTAGGCAGGTCTGTCAGCCAACCACAGACCTCCTGTTCTCCCCTATGTCAGTGATTTCTATAAAATGCCCCCCTCTCTCTGCCTCGTGTCTCAGTCCTGGGAGTCAGAGAGAGAGGGAGGACTGGCTGTTGTTGCTGCTGGGGTAGTTGGATTGTGCTTTGGCTGCTGCTCAATGCTGCTTTAAAAAAGACTGAAAAAGAAGCCTCTTTTCAGGCTCTTGGCCTTGCTGTGGGAAGGTTGGGTGAGGGTGCCTCCCACCCCCCACCCCATATTCCAGCCTAGTCTCAGGCTTTTGCCTGGCTCAGGGCCCTGGGGCCTAGTCTTGCTTGTCTTTGTGTCTTCTAAATTCTTTCTCTTTTGAGGAGGGCTCACTCTCGCTGTTTCCTTGCTTCCTTTAGACTGGCAAGCCCCTCCCCTCACTCCAGATATGCAAGAGCTGGCTAACATTCAACAATGGTGGGGAAAGGCCACCCTACACCCATTCATTTTGTAGTTATTCAAGCGGAACCCAAGCTAAAGTCTCCGTGCGAGTTTGGCATCTCTCTGAGTGAAGGGGACCATTGAAATGCCCCTGGTTTTGACTAATCATGAAACTAACGAATTATTTCATAAAACTAGTCAATTTCATGAAAATTTGTGGCTCTCGATTCGTGAGAAATGACAAAACATGAACTTCTTGTTTCGTTTTTTTTTCCTTCCGTTTTGTGCCCATGTCTAGTAGAGAGAAGTGAAGCTGCACAGAGACGGACCTGCTTCCAGGGTTACCCCCTTAGTTCAATCTGTTTGAAATTTAAGAATTCTTTAGATTATGGGGAGGAGTGTGTTCTGCGCAAATTTGGTGCCATTTGTTTTATAAACAGATTCCAGACCCTTAAATAGATTCCCAATAATGGTCCTGAAGGGGAAAAAAACATAGATTTGACTCCAGCAGTAATATCCTATCCAGAAAGAAGCAATCACAGTAAAAATTCCCACCCACCCCCAAAGTTAAGACCAAACATTATAACGAAAATTTTCATTCATTTCTGGAAACCATCATAATATACAACAGTGGTGACTCAGTGCAAGATTATAGAAATCTTTTTGCAAGCGATGCAAGAATTAAACCATGGGATAAAGTCATTGCTATGTTTACTTGGTAAAAGCCTACAGTTTGTTACAAGGGCTTCAAATTGGTGGTCATACTGACTGGTATCCATATAGTTGGAAAGCTTCCAGCAAACTCCATCTCCACACAAGCAGGTAATAATGTCGCCTGCCCATCATTGAACCATCTGGGAGACAGCACAGTGTAATTTGTAGAAAACTGTGTTCCCCAACCACCCACTCATGCAACTCGCTGGAAAATGTGATTCTTCTGCTCTGTCTCCAGGCATTGAACAAGAAGATATGCGTCACCAGGACTTTGGAGATGGAATCCAGAGGAGAACGGATTTAGCAGCCAGCCATAAGACAGGGTTGCAAAGCATGAAGAACAGGCTTGCCCTGCTACTTTCACTGTGCAAGGCTTGATCCCAAGGTGGAAAGTATTGCCTGCTTCAAGTGGGAGTGAAGGAAGTAATGGTTAAGTTGTTTTCAGTTAGCAGAAGCAAGGTTCTCTACTCCTAATTTGATGCATGTCAACTTTCCCACTTTGTGCCACTGAAGCTGTAAGTACCTCTCTTCCTGGGGACCATTTATTTCATGTGTGTGTGTGTGTGTGTGCGTGTGCACGTGTGCACACACGCGGGACATGTAAAGTGCTGTCAAGCCACAGCCTACTTATGGCAACCCTTTCATAGGGTTTTCTATGCAAGAGATGTTCAGAGGTGGATTGTCTTTGCCTGCCTCTGCAAAGTGACCCTGGTCTTCCTTGGTGGTTTCCCATCCTCATCCTAACCAGCGCTCATCAATTCATGTTGATGCAGTGACCATCCCTAAGCAATAGAAAAGGAGGGATCAAGAGGTGCATCAAAATCGCAGGAAGCCATAGTCCCTCCCTATACTGCCTTGGTCAGGCCGAACCTGGAGTACTGTGTGCAGTTCTGGAGGCCCCACTTCAAAAAGGATGTGGACAAAATTGAGAGGGTGCAGAAAACAGCAACAAGGATGATCAGGGGTCTGGAGACTGAGCCCTACAAGGAAAGGCTGAGGGCCTTGGGAATGTTTAGTTTGGAGAAGAGGAGATTGAGGGGGGACATGATTGCTCTCTTTAAATATTTGAAAGGCTGTCATTTGGAGGAGAGCAAGGAACTGTTTCAGTTGGCAGCAGAGGATAGGACTTGAAGCAACGGGCTTAAATTACATGCAGAAAGGTATCGGCTGGATATTAGGAAAAACCTTTTCACGGTCAGAGTAGTTCAAAGGTGGAATCAGCTGCCTAGGGAGGTGGTAAGCTTCCCTTCACTGGCAGTTTTCAAGAAGAGGCTGGATGAATATTTGTCAGGGATGCTTTAGGCTCATCCTGTATTAGGCAGGGGGTTGGACTAGAAGGTCTGTATGGCCCCTTCCAACTCTGTGATTCTGTGATACTGGAAAGGAGGACTGTAAGTAACACTGTTACACATAAAAAAAGGTAAGTGGGTTAAACACTCTCTGTGAGAAAGGGATGAGAGCGAGCGGATGAGTAAGCACCTGAGGAAGGTACTGGGCTGGATGTCTACAGGGAGGGATTAGAAGAGAGTATGGAGATGTAAAACATGGGCCATTTTCACACATCCTTATTTTAGCAGCACAGTATCACTATTATGCCGCTTTACTCACTTTACACACGTCCTCATAATCCAGCCGTGAAAATCCCATTATGCTCCTGTTATTGTTGCACATTCTCCAAAGACCAAACTCGATGTGGTGATCCACAAACTGCTCTTCCATTACTTTTAAAGAGAAGTGTAACAGTTGCTGGGAGAGACCAAATTTGTAAAAGGACCATGATGTGGGGAAGGGGGTTAAGTCTTCCCCCTGAGCTGTTTCCCCAATGCCAGTAATTGTTTTACAGATCAGCCACTGGAGAGAGGAGAACAT
This sequence comes from Eublepharis macularius, assembly GCF_028583425.1. Classification (NCBI taxonomy): domain Eukaryota; kingdom Metazoa; phylum Chordata; class Lepidosauria; order Squamata; family Eublepharidae; genus Eublepharis; species Eublepharis macularius. The sequence continues at coordinate 126,712,834 of NC_072792.1, forward strand.
ATTATATCTGCTTTGTAAGGAGTCATTTCTGTGGTTCCTTCGAAAATATACAAGATTGATATTCAGAATTGCTGGGTTGGGTAAAGTTGCAAGTCTTAAAAGGTCAGCTAGTAAAAAGAATGGAACTTTGTCTATCATTGACTACAGTATTTCAAGGGTTTTTTAAAAAAAATTAATGGGAAGAACTTAACTCAGAGAATGGTTATGCTTAACCAGATATTTAGACTGAAGCTGCAACATTATGGCTATAAATTCCCCCAAGTGTGGAAGGAGACATAATATATGCACTGAAAGAGGGTCTTTCTAGGACCTGGAAGTGGGCAACATTCTAGAGATAGCATCATAACTACCTCTGGGATTTGCGATTACATGCTCATCCTCCAATTTATTGTAAATGATTACCTTTATTAAAAATTATGTTTAACTGTTTATATTGTAAGCCTTTGGGGAACATAGTGCAACTGGATAAATAACTGTTAAGAAAGTCTGAGCTCATAGGATAGAGTGAGATATAAATCAAATAAATCAATAAATTGTTGTAGAGAATCTATTTTGAGCAATGTAATAATATGCTATACAATTTTATTGTAACAATTAGGAACATGCATTCAGATATTAAATAATCAAAACTGGAACCCAAACTGTCCCATTCATTAAAATACTTATTATAACCAATCCAAATAAAGGGGCATCAGTGACACTGAGAGCTTGGGGTCTAGCCATTATTCTGGTACCTCACTGGCTGGTTTAGAGTTTGTGGAATCAAGGGAAAGACTGAAGAGAGACTTACTCGCCATGTGTATAAATGACAGAGCATTTCCCAGTCTGTGTTATACATAGCTCTTTCCACCAAATAGGATAACATTGATATTTCTGGCTTTCCAAAGTGTTGTTTACACAAAGCATACTGCTGGCTCACTGGCTGGGGAGGGCTTCAGTTTGATTCTACATAAGCAGGGACTGCTGTTTACTTGCTTATGTTCTCTAAGTTCAGATTCAAATATTTTGCTTATACATGCTAGTATATAAGCAGGCAATACTGCAAACTGGGGGATGAGATTCAACAAGCATTTGTTGATCCACCAATTTTTGGCCAGTGATCCCCAATGTATCACCCAAGGGTACCATGGCACCCATCAATGGGTTTATTTCCCAAGTATCTCTTCTCCAAAGCACATACCAGCTTCTGGCTTTCCTCCATGTCATTGGAGCAGGAGGTGCTTCAAAAAACCCCAGCAAGCATCACCTTTATATCTACAGGGGGCATCCATTCAGAAACAGCTGCCTCTATCACACACTTGGCTTGCATCCTCCTAACATTTTGTGGCCCTAGTATCCCACAACAGCCATTTTGTGATTGGCCCTGACCCTGCTCCGTAGTGCTACTCACTTCTTGTTCTTAAAATTCTGAATGTGTTCATGGGTAATGCCACTGCCGGGACAGACAAACAGAGGCAAATGTTTTGCATACACACGCTAGCGTATGGTCAGGTAGGAAGAATGGTACATTTGTTCTACTCTGAGTGATGGTAAAATCCCACAACGTATATCATGTCATATAATCAAGTACAATTCGCACATTGTGGGATATTGCACTATTGCAAACCATGTGAGACTAGGCAGATGTTGGTTTTATCCATGTTGGTTTTATCCATTCAGTTTCCAAACGTATCCTGTCTTTAAATCACTCTTATGGAAATTAGACACAGCTTGTGGTACGTGGGTGTTTGTAACTAGGCTGCATTAACTTACAAGACATTATATGGCATTTGACTATACATTTAAGGACAACATTTTGGAGATGAAGTCTTTGGCTTAGACTGATAGAAAGTGATGGTGCTTGCTGGGAGATACCTACCTCAAGAGATTGAAAGGACCACTCATTTCTCCTTGAGCCAAATATGGTTAAATGGGGGAGATAAGGATTTTTTGAAAGGTCAAGTGTGACATTTGTGCTAAAACAGGAAGAACAAGGAAGGAGAAAGAATGCAAAATGAGAATGAAAGGCTAAGAGGTCAGTAGGTATTGAAAGTTTGGTGCATGAATACATCTCCACTTATGGAGTTACGTGTCAAATTTATGTTGATGGATCCTTCATTTGGAAAGGTGATTGTAGTTTTCTGTATACCAGTTGTTAGACATAAGACATTCTGCAGATTATTCCCATATGATATGACATATATCTCCTATCCAAAGTGATGTCACTTCTGCTGTTATTGTTCCCATGTTATCTGGCAACAAATGCAAAAGTAGCATTTGGGGGTAAATTTCTTCTGCATATAACAAGTTAGTGGTGATTAAAAATATGTGCTTTGAAAGAAAATATGGCTCTGAATTGAATCAAAAGGGTACTCGATATTTCCCCAGATTCTGAATCATATGGTGATTGATATAACACCATAACTACTCATGTGAGCATAGATTAAGATTTGGTTCTTGGAATGTCGTCATGAAAGAGTTAAGAGTATGTGTAAAACAGAATGGTGGAAACAGAAGCAAAATTTGCAAAACTGGGGTGTGCATTTTTGAATTTAAGCCCATACTTGGATATTGAGGTGTCTTTGGGTTACTGGTGAATTTATCATTTTTAAGGATGTTAACATATCATGATATGGGCATTGTGATGTAGCTGCAGATTGTGTACTATGTGATTGTATTAAATCTAAAATGTATTAACAGATTAGTTACAAAGTGTCACACATTCCCCATCACACACATTTGGAAGAGAAGGTGAAAAGTTGTAATAGTCCCTAAGGGCTTTCAAAAGATGAAGAGAATTCCTGTGGAGCCTTTTGGATGGCTTTGGTGAGGCAGTGATTTAAACATCCAGCAGGTGGCAGTGATGGAGTCTTCTTTGGCTCTCCTCTGCTATTAAACAAAAGCAGCAGCAGCAAGTGTCAGGCTGCAGTTCCTGAGCCAGAGTCGTCTCTACTGCTTTGCTATCACACTTCACTTCAGTTGCTGTTTACGGAGGGGGGCCTTCCTTGCAACCTGGACTATCACATCACAGCACTTAAGGGATTCTCAAACCTGGGGCTACTGGGAGATGGCCAAGCAAAGAGCCGTTTCATTGGGATGGGATGAGCAGGCTTAGCCTGGAGGTAAGCCATGCATGCTACTCGGGAGGACACTTTGGAGCCTCTACCTGTGCATGCTTTTGCTTAGCATTCGGCCATGGTGTGTGTGTGTGGGGGGGGGGGGGCGCGTTGCTTGCCTGCCTGTGCTACGGCTATAGCTAAAGAGTTGGACCCCAGATGCTTGCAGGAACAGAAGGAAGAGGCCAGAGGGTTTCCAGGTCAGTGAGGGCAAACTAGTGCAGTGGAGGACCAGTGTCCTGTACTTTTAATCCCTGCCTTTAAAGGTGTGTATGTGTATGTTTTAATCAGGAGCAGCTTTTCTTCTGCTTGTGGCCCCATGACATGCCAAGCTGCGCCTGTCCCGATTCATTCTTCTCCCCACTGACAGAGGAGGACACCCTCCTGCTGCAACTGGTGACCTCAGTGAGACGGGAAGAGTAATTTGAATCAAGAATAGGCAGCTGTGGGTTGGATAATGACGATGGGGCTAAGCGGGGAGCAGATGGAATGGCTTCCAAGCCTCTAGGCAGGAAAACCCCTATCAGACTCTTCACCTGCACCAATTGCCACGGCCACACACTTGGTGATGCTTTGTTTTACAGCCCGTGAGCCTAAGGCACCTTGCTTGGAAGTGTCTCCCACAAAGTTTAATGGGACTGACTCCCAAGCAAGCGTGCAGGGGGCTGTTGTCTGTGACGCCTGTGGCTGGTAATCTTTGCTGTGCTGTGTGGTTCACACAATTGCCCTGCATCCCTGACATCAAAGCTGATTGGCCCCCCACTAATTGTCATGCTTGAAAACAAAGACCTGTCTGGCTTTCTTTGCAAAAGAAGGCATATCTCCCTCTTCATCTTTTTCTCTCTGTTTCATTGTGTTGAGTTGGAAAGAGAACTAACTTTGACTGGTCCTGCTTGGGTTGTAAATTTGTAAGATCTTTGGATCTAGAAAAAAGGGGGAAAGAATTTTGAAGTGCCTGTTTGCATTCTCTCCAGCTCTCTGTTTGATCATATGTGCTTTGCACTTGCTGAGGTTAGGGTACCTCCTCTGCAGAAGAGTCAGCCTCACTTCTATGGGCACAAGGTAGCCAATGTAATGTGCAGTTCCCTTTCTGCTTCACCTAGAACGAATTCAAATGCCCTTTTGCTTATCCTGTTTGTATTTCTTAATAAACTGTCATGGCTTTCAAAGGAAAATGAATTATATGAAGGAAAGACAAACTGAGCAAGCAGATTACCTGCCTCCAGGTTGTGAAAGAGAACAGAATGGTTTTCTTTCTTCTTTTTTTGAAACTAATGCCCTTGTACTGTTGTAGTGCACTACCCACTAGCACTGCAGATGCAATTTGCTTGTCAGTGTTTTGTTTAGTTTTCACTGCTGAAGCAGAAACATATGAGAGAGTGTTTAGGTAATTTTATTTCCAAAACTTTCAGAAAATCACAGGAAAACAAGTTGTGGACCTGTGAGAACTTGCAGGGAAGGAAAAATCTTATCCTCTCTTACCTGTGGGCTGTGCACTGTGTTCACTCCGCAGCGTGCCATCATATACTTTTCCTACCCTCGCCCCTTCATCTTCCTCTCCTTCATTTGTTCTGGCTCCTGGTTCCCCCACATACAATTCTGTTACACTTCTTTTCCCCCCACCCACCCCAAATTCTCTCCTCTATGCTCCTGGGTCTCAGTACTATTTTTGCAAAAACAGCCTTGCTCTTTTGTTTCCCCCATCTCATTTTCACACCCTTCCTAGCTCTCCTTCCCTCGCCTGAGTCTCTTCCCCCTCCCCCTCCCTCCTCTGGCAACGTCTGACTCCATTTTTTGCTGGAGCCTCCAGAGGATTCCTGTGATGCCTGCAGGTGCACAGACCCCTGCTGTTCTGGTTTGGGGTGATTTAACCCCACCCCCACCCCCCACCACCAAGTTTTGTTTTTAAAAAAGAAATCCTTGTTTTTCTACAAACCTATGCCCCCCCACCCGACCCCAGAACACAGAAACTCCTCCTTGCTCCTTGCAGATATTTTGATTGACACGGTGGGGTCATCCATGCAAATTAGTTTTATGACGTTTTTTTCTGCTAAATGGAACAAATTTAATATTGTTCAAAACCCTTGATTTTGTATTTTAAAGCTGTTTGTAGAGCTTTGAATTTACATTATATAATATTTTAGTTCAATGTGAGCTAACAAAAACTTTCTGAATTTTGCTTCTAATACACATGTTCCTATATTGCCAGTTCCTGTGTGTGGGACATAGTAGGCCTGAATAAAGACATGTCTGATAATGTAAGTTTGATTTTACAAATGAGTCAGCAGCAGTAATATTCTTTGTAACAGAATATGTTTGTGGCAAGCATTTTAGTTGTCCTCTTATCTTTAGAAACAATGGAAATCTAACGCAAAATCAGCATTCACTCAATGTTTCTGGGATTGTTCATATTCACATATGGATAGCCTCAAACTCAGGAATGTGAATGTTGACAGCTACCTAGATGCGACTGTAAAAGTTTGCTAGTATGTGCCCCAGAAGTGGAGAAATGCGTATTTTCAAATATTCATGATGATATTTATCGGGCTTTGTCAACTTTCACATATGAGTGTCAATATTCACCATATTGCATACTTGCTTAATTCACATATAAAGTGTATTGAAGGTTCACAGTTTAGAGGAGCTAAATCATCTTACCCTTCACCCTTGAAGTCCATTATCTCAGGCACTTTTCTCCCAATTCAGCTAACTTCCAGTGTCAGAGTCGGGTTGGGCTAAAAAAGACTTGGAGTCAAGGATCACGGAGAGATGAAGCAGAAACAGTTCAGTTCCCCTCACCCATTGCCCTTAAAATTAGACTCATGCATGCAATTCCTGCCACTTCACATGTGAACAAGGCACAACTATAAACAATATAGGAAAACAATTGCTGTCACTTCTTGGTTGACCCTAAAATATAAGGAAAGACCACATGGCCCCCCCTGTCTTGTACTAATAAACAAATCGCTTTAGAATGGTCAGCTTGTACCTGTTTTAAGTACTTCTTGATCATTCAGCTAGTATTTTCAGTATTGTTCATTATTTAAGTCTGGCCATTCTTACCAACAGACTAAATCTGCTTCTGATTTTGCACTTCCAGCTTTGCTCATGCTTGCTTGTTTACCTATTTTGGTTGTTGATGCAAGAATGATATAATAGAAAATGTATCTTGAGGCTGCCAGGTGCATGTTTTTGGATGCTTGAGGGCTTCCATCTTAGCTGAAGGCTCTCAAACCATATATTTCTTCAGTAACAAGATAGAAAATACATTTGCAATCTAGGTGTGGCATGTGGGGTATCTTAATTTCTCAGTATCGAAGCCCCTTTAGATCTTATTCCAGTTATGCAATTCACATTGTGATAGCCACAGTAATGACTATATAATGAATTATGTTTACTGTAGACATAGCAACCCTGGGAGAAATAGTGTGTAAATTGTTCTTTCAAAATGGGAGAATGGAAACGGGGATAAGGGACTAAGGGCCATCAGGGATCTGGTTGGAAGGGACCAGGGTGTTCTTGCTGCAAGACAGAGCTATGCATAGACCAGCAGCTCAATTTCAGTTAACAAGTGCCACAAGCAGAGTGCAGATGTTCTGCTTCAAGTGCCAACTGGAGAGAGTTGCACACAACCTGAGTAGACGAACCAAGAAATGTACTCCACTTGTCTTGACTTAGGAAAATCTGACCCAACACATTTTCACACATGCTCTTTACAGAAGTTATTCATTCAGAATTTGTCACTGTGAACATCGTGGATGGAAAACAGGCCATTTGCTTTTGGACGAGGATCCAGGACTGTCTAACACAGTGTTGGACTCCAGCCTTTTAGAATATTGCATATTCAGGAAGACATAGAAACAAATTTGAATGTGATAAATAAACCTTGTTTGTTTGAGGGATAGGAAATGAAGTAAATTGCAGACAGGTCTTATAGACATATAAATCTCCAGATATCATACAATCACATAATTCAGTTTTTAACCTTATAGGGTGGCTTGCTTTTTGGATGTGGCAACTGACTTTGGATCTGTACATCACATAAAGTGCATACCAACTCTTGTTCACCTAGGACAATCTGTCCACTTTGTGCAAACCCAGCGACATGAACTCCAAATCCCTAAAGTCAGGATCCCTAGATTCCTGTCAAGCATCTGTTCTTACTGACTTAGGGCCAAGCTACACATGACGAATGACACTTGAACAGCAAGTGTATTTCTCCCTGTTTACTTGCCCTCCACTCAATCCACTTGCCGTTCAAGTGTCATTCGTCATGTGTAGCTTGGCCCTTAGAATAAGCTGTGAGCTATGGACTGTTAGACCAAAAATGTTGACAGGAGGTCAACTTTGTACACAGGCAGAGATTACACATAGACCCATATAAGAAACATTGTAATATTGGATAGACAATGCTGAAGAGCTGATTATAAATCGAGCATATTTTCCAGCCAATTTAGATTTTATATTCAAGGTATAGTTTCAGAGACTGGAGTGAGAAGTTACAAATCCTCTCAGCAGTTTTAAAGAGTTTCTTATATCAAATTATCCTGTCCTCTCCAAAATTGTTAGCTTGAGAACAAACCTGTGAGGTAGGTTAAGCTGAAAGATAATGACAGTTAGGGCAAACCTACATGTCACAGTGTTTATTTAAAGTTTATTTTTTAATACTACTACTATTCATTCATTCATTCACTTCATTTATAGCCTGTCTTTCTCCCCAGTGGTTACCCAAAGTGGTTTACATTGATCAATTTCCTCCATTTTATCCTCACAACAATTCAGTGAAGTAGGTTTGGCTTATAAGTGACTGGCCCAAGGTCACTGAGCAAGCTTCTGTGGCAGAGGGGAGGTTTGAACCTGGGGACCCCCTTCCCCCAATCCTAGTCTGACACTTTGATTGGATACTAACCACTATGCCACACTGACTCAATGCAAAAAGAAATTTCATGTTGTGTACAAACATACTTAAAGCAGCCTGATAGCTTTAACTGGAAAAAGCCACTTTGGGGGGGGGCACAGTTAATACAACTGTTATAGTGTTGTAGTACATGTGTGAAGAACAACAAAAAAAAGAGTGTCGAGTCATTATGGCAGTTGTGATGACCACGCCTCTGAGATCTAATGCAATCTCACTGCAGAGAATAGATAAGATGAAGTCAGAAAGCAGACTGAGAAAAGTGAGCTGAAGCTTCCTCACCAATGTGCATGCCACTGTATTTGCACATTGGAAAGCAAAGTGGAAAACCCTCACTGTCATTGAGTTTCATAGCTGACAGGGGATCTGAACTGCCTCTGTCCCCCGAGTCATATTTATTGAGCTGCTTATTTATGCATCTCATCAGAATATGAGCAAAGGTTTCTGAGATGGTTTTGCTTCCTGAGTTAAATAAGTTAAATTCTGTGTGGAGCAATTCTATTATTTAAGAAATACCTTCAATACCTTATGCAACATATCTACATTGTCTCGTGTATATACCCTCTTCTTTTCTGGATTCATTCATTTATAATTGCACAGGGGATGGGTGAATGGAGACACGGGAGCTTTCAATTAGGTTTTAGAAGAAGATTGAACCAGAGCACTTCCTGGCTCAGCTTTTATCCCCTGTGGCTTGGGAGTTGGGCTGGCACTAGTAGAAGCCATCATTTATGCCTAATATATATGTATGTGAATTCAGATAGCATATGTTGTGAGGAGTGCACAGTTAAAAAGAAACCAGTATTTTCTCTTATGGTAGGGTTGCTACTCCAGCCCCTCATGGGGGGATCCCCTACTCCCATCCTCCACCCCCTGCCCCCACTTACCTGGCCGGCAGGGGATAAGGCAAGGGAACACACCTCCTGGGGCATGCTCTGGCATTGTAGCATGCTCCTGTGCTCCACAGTGGGCCAATTTAGGCCCCAAACAGGCCATTTGGGGCGTAAATTGGCCCACAGTGAAGCACAGGAGCTCACCAGGGCCCTCCCGGCAGAACTCCCATGCTCCGCAACAGGCCAAATAGGACATGTTTGGGGCTGAAAGCAGCCTGCTGCAAAGTGCAAGAGCACTTCATGGCCCATCGCACATGCATTCTAATTTTTTCTGTTCCAGAAGAACTTGTCAGGGTGTTCTTTGACAGGATTAGCAAACGTGGATAAGAGTAATTTGATAGACTTGTATCTCAAAAAACTTTTGACAGAGTTCCTCACCAAAAGCTCTGGGGTAAAATTAGTACCCATGGCATAAAGGGAGTCCCATTCTAGATTAGAAACTGATTAAAAGACAGCAAGTAGGTATGAGTAAATGAACTGTTCTTGAAATGGAGAGAAGTTAGCCTTGGAGTTCCACAAGGATCAGTATTAGGATCAGTGCTATTCAGTTTGTTCTTAATAGTTTAGAATTTGAGGTAAGCAGCAAACTGGCCAGATAACACCAAATTATCCATGATGGTAAGAACCAGAGCAGATTTTTAAGAAAGATCCAAAAGGATCTTTCCAAACTGAATAATTATGTGACAGTGTGGCAAATGAAGTTCAGTATGAATCAAGGTAATATGATGCACACTGGAACAAAAAAATACTAACTAATGGGATCTGAACTGAGGGTGACTGACCAAAAAAAGAGAACTTGGGCAGTATGATGCATAACTGGATGAAAATGTCATCTCATTGTGCAGCAATTATGAAAAGGTACATTATATGAATTATTAGGAAAGGGATTTAAATAGCAAGTATCATAAGGAATTTGAATATCTATGGTGCTGTTACATTTAGAACACCATGTACAGTTCAGTCCACCACATTTCAAAAAGGATATTTGAGCATGGGAAAGATGAAGAAGACAGTAACCAATATGATAAAGGAGTTGGTCTCTCTAATCAACGAGGCCATCATAGCATGGCAAAGGTGACCCTCCCCCCCCCATGGAAGGGATTGAGCAGGTGTATACCTGTGGGGAAAGGAAGTGCAGGTTGTATGCTGGAAGAAACACAGAGAGGAGCAGACTGTCTCTGATGAAAGACGGCCAAAGCATCTTGAGGGAACATGGTATAGGGTGATTTCAGGGATCATGCATTGACAGAGCTGCATGGTGAGATTCTATAGTGAACTAGCAAGTATATTTATTCCTTTGTACTTCCTTTGGGAAGATCCAATGATGGCATCATCATGTTATCTACTTACCCTGTTGGGCATCTTTGTTCTACTTTCCCTCAAATATCCTTAAGCATAGATTATTATCAAAATGTACTTTGTAACTGACAAAATCCTCTTTGAAGCGATAAAGGCTACTTCCACACCATGGTGATTTTCTCTGGTAGTCTGGTTGCTGGTGCACTTCTGTGTGAAATCGCCCATGCAACAGAAATTCCAGACAGAGCTGGATAATGTATTTTTCACAGAGAAGTGCATCAGCAACCAGACTACCAGAGAAAAACACAGTGGTGTGGAAGTAGCCTTTATAGCTTCAAAGAGGATTTTGTCAGTTACAAAGTACATTTTACAGTAGTCTATGAGAGCCAATTTGGTGTAGTGGTTAAGAGTGTGGGACTCTAATCTGGAGAACTGGGTTTAATTCCCCACTCCTCCACTTGAAGCCAGTTGGGGGACCTTGGGTCAGTCACAGCTTCTAGCTCTCTCAGCCCCACCCACCCCACAGGGTGTTTTGTTGTGGGGATAATAATAACATACTTTGTAAACCACTCTGAGTGGGTGTTAAGTCATCCTGAAGGGTCATATATAAATCAAATGTTGTTGTTGTTGTTGTTTCTCTCCACTGTTCTGTTATGATCGGCAGAGGCAGCTTCTTCCTCTCCCCTCTTAATCACTGGTTTCTCCCAGTAGACCCACCACCACCCCAACTGAAACAGGCTTGTCCCTTTATTAGCTATTGGGGAAGCCCATGAGCCTCTGAGTGTGTACAGAGTTCTAACAGGTGACTGAGCAGAAGGCACACAGGTGAGGCTTGATACAGCTTGTCTTAACCAAATATCTTTATTGAACTACAGCAGACTACAGAATATAGGGAGCCCACTGTATAGGAAAATAGCAAAGAGTCCAGTAGCACCTTTAAGACTAACCAACTTTACTGTAGCATAAGCTTTTGAGAACCACAGTTTGCTTTGCAGATGACCATGCATCTGATGAAGAGAACTGTGGTTCTCGAAAGCTTATGCTACAGTAAAGTTGGTTAGTCTTAAAGGTGCTACTGGACTCTTTGCTATTTTGCTACTACAGACTAACACAGCTAACTCCTCTGGATTTATGATAACTGTATAGGAAGATGCCTTGCACAAAGCTTGTGGCTAAATAATAAAAAAAGATCGGGGAATTGCTAGAGTCTAACTACCACATAGAAAGTTACCAGATAGTACCTGAGTCATCCCCTGCTGGGCTGGGTGCACACACACACGCACACACGCATGCACACACACACACACACACTATGTTCTCACTTGAGTCTCTAGACTCTCTGCCCATAGAAATAATGCAATACCTTTAAAAACTGTTTTTTTTAAAAAAACACATATTTGCAGACACCAATCTCCTCCCCATTCCTAAAAGACAGGCTGAACTGTGATTCTTCTTCTTATCTGGAATAATGCAAGATCTTTACAACATTTTTTTTTAAATTCATCCTCCAGTGATCTCTTCCCCTCTGTCTAAAAGGCAAGAGATTCTCCTCTGTTATGTGTGAATTCTGTTATTTTCTGCTAGGAACTGACATTTTGTGGCTGCTAATAGTATCTTGCCCAGGAAACACTGGGATTTTTTTTACAGGTTTAAAATAACAAGGTGGTCGTTGTCATTTTTGGTGGAAGGAATGGTCTATTAATGGTCTGTGTACAAAGAAATGACAATCTCATGTGGAAACATGAAAAATTGCACTACTGGGTGGCTGAAATGTGGGAAATCCTTGGTGTGGAAGCCACCAAAATTTATAATACTAGTAGAATAGATTATCTTGGTGAATTTTAAAAACTTGAGTCAGATCACCACCTTTAAAGAAAACCTATATAAAATGTTTTATAGGTGGTATGTGACACCAGAAAAATTAACAAAGATATATCCCAAAGTATCCAATAAGTACTCGAAATGTAAAGAGAAAATGGGCACCTTTTTCCATATATGGTGGCTATGTAAAAAAGCGAAGAAATATTGCGAAAGGGTACATGAATTGTTGCAAGAGGTGCTAGAAACACATATACCCTTTAAACCGAAAATGCTCCTACTAAATATAATACCGGAGGAGTTAAATAGGGAAAATAGATATTTCATAATTCATATAATAACAGCAGCAAGAATAGTATTTGCCAGATACTGGAAAAACAGAGATATACCAACAAAAGGAGAATTGATAGAGAAAATCTTAGAGACGGCAGAAATGGACACACTGACAGAATTAATAAAAGAGAAAAACAGACATGATGGGAAACATAAATGGACCCCGTTTGATAGATGGGTTAAACGGAACTATAAAATAGAGACATAACTATATGTTAGCAAGCCACAATCAAATGAATGAGGAGAGTAGAGAAGTACAAGAATTAAAGCAACATTATAGTGATAATAGCTTAGTGGAAAATAATATAATTATGATGGAACTTGTAGAGATGAAATGAAATGTATGATATATAACATGTATCCAAAGAATGTAAGAAAGTCCATTTATACTTACTAGACCTGCTGAAAACATTTTGTAATTAATGAGTCAACATGTTAAAAATGGGAGGCCTTTCACAGCCCCCTGGTTTGATTTCCGGGAGTTAAGGATCCACAGAAGATATTGTACAAAAATTAAGTGATACTAACATGGATCTTCTGTATAAATTCCATGCACATTATATATTCTCTGCCACAAAACATTCTTTCTTTTTCACTAAAACTTCTGTTTTTGCAAGGGTCCATTGAAAACCACTGTTCTAGTGCAAATGAAACTGTTAGCATAAGAAAAAGTGAGCTTCACAGCACAGACTATACAGAACACAGAGAACTTATTCTTTTTTTAAATTTTAATATGTAAAGAATTTTATTTAAAAGAAAGAAAATATAGTAATTAAGTGCATAATAAGAAGATTATACAGGTTCTAGATTAGACATTAAATTGAAACTTATACAATCATGTCTAAACAATAAGTATGTGAACAGTACATATAGAGTAGTTTTAGTAATTAAACAAACAATTCAAATAAACAGAAATCTGTTCTGTTTAGCATCTCTAAGCATTACAAATACATTATATTTCTCTTTCCTTCTCCTTCACTCTGCTAAGTAGAACTTGTTCTTAAGATCCACGCTATTAATGCCTTATAGTTAAATATCAAGAAAAATCTAAATCTTAGGAATTTTCAGAGATGTCAAGATTCAGGTGTTGAAACAAAAAAAAATTGAAAAGCAAGCAAAGCAAATTTAACTCTTTGATTAATTACTTTTTATCCGAGAAATTAAATGTTGCATACAAGTATGTCATTGACTTCAGCAGGAGAGAGTTAAATGGATGTTTCACTCTGCCCCTGAAATCAATGCCCTGACCTGGATAGTCCAGGTAGCCCAACCTCATCAGATCTTGGAAGCTAAGCAAGGTCAGTATTTGGATGGGAGAGCTCCAAGGAAGTCCAGGGTCTCCATGCAGAGGCAGGAAATGGCAAACCACTTCTGAATCTTGCCATGAAAACTGTACAAAATCGCCATAAGTTGACTAGGCAGCACACACACACACACACACACTGAAGTCAATAGGACTGGAAGTTTCTTAATATTGGCTAGATTTTGCCCATTAATAATTCATACAAAGTACTGTACCCTTAGACAAATTACTACTTGAGACATAACCTTGAGCCACCTTCTGAGTTAGCACTTCCATTTACATAAATGATCCAAAGTCCTGCAAAGAATGAATGTGTTCTTGCATTGTTCTAGCTCCTTGGCTAATACTGACATTCTGCAAGGAGCTGATAAGAGGCCACTGTGCCTCATTAACTCAAGCACTGTGAGCAATGATAAGTTCTTGAATTGGGACAACTAAACATTGAGAATTGAGATCTTATGAGAGTGAATCTCCCTTAGATATTTTTGCAGAAATGATCAAAAATTAAATCTCTCATTTGGAATTCAATCATGAAGATAAATTTGTATTGCTGAAATGAGTTTGTTGTTTCTGTCTCCTTGGGTTATGATTCACCAATAAGGAAGAAAAGGTGGAAACCCCCACTCTTTTTATTTTAAAATAATAGGAGAGTGTTGGTATTTCAGGAACAACCATCTTGTACTTTTTTTGTGAACAATGTAGACCCATAGCTCATCCCAATTGTTTTCTCTGTATTGTTCAGCTCTGTTTGTAAGACAAATTAAAATGTAGCATAAAGGACTGAGAATGCAGCTTGTGAGTGGGAAAATGTATATAGGAGTATAAAGAATAACACTGTAGAGGAGGTGAACTATAGAAGGTCATCTTATTGCATAGATCTCTAAATAGCCCCATCGACTTGAGGGCTGGAGAGAATAGAGACGCTTCAGTTTGAAAAGCAATAGCGAAGTCACCTGCTTAAAGATGCATTTTTGGATACAGTGCCATAATATTTGCCTTCCAGTAGATATTTAAAGAAAAACTAGAATAGCACCACTGTAGATAATGGGTGATGTCAGTCAATTCAGTATGGAGAATATAAAACAGAACTTCTAGCTATTAAAAAAAAGACGGGGGTTACAAGGTAAAAATAAGGTTGCCAGAGCACTGGAGCCACTGCCACAGCAGACATTTAGAGCAAGATAAAACAAGTTTGGGAGCAAGTAATTATATTGTTTGCTTTTTTCCTGGGAAATTAATATCTGTAAAGTTTTTGCCACTTATAAATGAATATTGGGCATTTGCAATGAAGCTGCTGCTTTTCTCTCTCCCCACCCCCGCCTTTTTCACATAATCCTGCTCATATTCAAGAGCAGAAAGAGGGTAAAGCTTTGGATTTGGACTATGAAGACCTGGATCAATCCCTGCTTCTCCTCTACGGTTTACAGGGAGACTGAGGGTCCATCATTCTATTTCAGCATAACTTATCACATAGCCTTGCTTTGAAAGGAAAAATGGCACTGAGCCAGACATCGCTGAAGGATGGGTAGGAAATAAATGAGAAGAATGTGTTTGGCAATGAGTCTCCTTATGCATTGTATAGATAACTGTGGATAGGACCACACCAAGCTCACTTGCATCATGTTATGACAGCTCCAGATGGTGCTGTATGATGAGGTGTCCCTCGTGATAACAGCTAACAGCTCAAGCTTGCCATTGTGGAAGGACTGGTGCTTTTATGGGAAAAGAAGAGACGGGTCAGCATGAGCTTTTCTCAGTGGACTGAAATTAACTGGACTTCACATGTGTGATATGATAAGGCTTTTGCCACAAGGTTCTGACAGAATCTGCTGAGGTCCCTGGACTGCAGCAGACCTCTAAATTTTGGGGAGAGCAGTAGATTATTCATTAGAATTCTAGGAGCTGGTTTTACCCATCGTGCAGGTGTAAATGTTTGTGTAACAGAGCCAGAATGTAAGAATATGGTGCCCTGTAGTATGTAGGAAAAAATTCTAGCCACTTTCTGACTGCTGTTAGAACTACATGACCAACTGCTTGCTTCCCAGTGAGCATATTTTAAGAATGCTGTGTCATTTTAATATAAATGATGGCCATTTTCTTCATTAGGAATCTGAAGCAACTAAGAGTGGTTCCAGATGGCAGTTTCTAAGGAAAATTGCAGGTCTTTGTGTTGCTGTTTGCTACTGGTTTTCCCAAACAATTCACTGCACTGATCCTTATACTGATAGCTGGCTAGTTCCAAAGGAGCACACAGACAGTAGCAAGAGTGCCAAACCTCTGCTAGCTGACTCTCCTTCTCTTCCTCCCTGCTGCTAGTGCTATTCCTGGAGAAGCATGTGTCTAGAGGCACCATAGTTCTTTGTTGCTACCACCAGAAGAGAGTACACAAAAGCCAGAGTGAGTCACGTGCAGGTCAACAAATCACTGGCTCTCTAGTTGCCATCACTGTGTGGAGATACAGTGGTCACAGCTGTGATCTTCTGGCTTGGGAAAATGAACTTTATTTGACACAGTCAGAGGAGCTATTTTTTTAGAAGTATATTTCTACCCTGTTCATGTTGTAGTGGTGATTTTTGTTTTTAATAATAAAGAATAAAAATGGCTTTTTTGTGGGTTCAAAACATTGAACACACATTGGTACTTTTCACACTTGGTTTTTAGAGCGTGTTTGTACCTGTTCCACATCCCATGTTTGCAAGGTTTTCACACTTTCAAAGCAGTCATGGGAGGCAGTCCCGCTTTTTGTCCTCTGTATCCCTGATTTTTTCCCCTGCAGACATACCGTGATTTTTTAAAAAGTCCGCTGCCAACTGGCAGCTGGCCCGCATTTTGCTAATGAGAACACTTTAACCCCCTTTTTGCTTCTCTCTCCCCCTCCCTTTTTCCCTGGGAGCTGATTGGTTTGTGCAGAATTAACCACTCCCACCCTCCTCAGCTCTCTGAACTTCTTGTCCACCATTTTTTTTAGTAAAGCGAGGTGAGGGTCATAAGGCTGCTTCTCTGTTGATTTCCTTCCTCCCGGTATGCATGCACTCTTTTATTTTTTTTTCCAAAGCCAGGAATGATTCCTAAGCTTGCTGCTAATTCCCTGCTAGCTTTAAAAGCAAGGAAAGGGTTAAATAGCTGCTTTCTCCTTCCTCCCTTAGGGTATGCACACACACTTTTTTTTAAAGACATGAATGGGTTGCAGCTTTGTATCATTGTAATGTTACTGCACTTTCTTCCTGGCTTTAAAAGCCAGGAAAGGATTAAATGGCTGCTTTTCCCTCCCTCCCAGGCATGTTTCAGACTTTGCCAAAGAGAAAAAAAGCCCCAAGCATTTTGCACAGCCCTTTGGAAACAAAGCCTCAGCTTGCCAGGAGGGGATGAATGGGCAGCATTTTAACCCTTTCCTGGCTTGATTTTAAAAAAAGGGGGGGTGGTACATGTTTCCCCCCAGAACTCTGCCACCAATTGCCTCTCCAGTGGGCAGGGAACAGCCCAATCAACAAAAAGGGGGGAAGGGTTCCAACATTGCAATGTTACTACGCATGCTCACTTTTTTTAAAAAAAGTGTGACATGAATTGCAAGGCCCCAAAAGCCCAAAACTGCACCAAGGCATCAAAGTGGGTTTGAAATGAAGCACAGATGCCAAATCGAAACTGCAGTGGACAGTGTGAAATGGACGGGTGCAATGCCAAAGCCACTGCGATGGGGGCGAATGCTCATAAATGGCGGTTTAAACCGTAAGTGCGGAAAGGGCCTTTGAAGCAGTAATCTTTTTTAAAAAAATATTTATTTATTTAGGAAATGTATTCGCCACTTCTCCAGAGAACCTGTTTGAGGCAGCTTACAAAATAATTAAGCAGCATAAAAATTATTTAAAATAAACCCCAAACAGATAATTCAAACCCCAAGCAGAGAATAAAAAGAGCATGAAACATTTAGCAGTGTAAAACAAGTCTCATAAAATAGTTCTCGAACTGTAAACCCAATTTTAAAAGTGCAACCCTTTCGATTATATAGTATGGTGGGACAGTATTCTTTTATCAATATGGCAGAAGAATGGGCATCCTTAAGGCCATCTAACGAGTTTCTGGCTGAGGCGAAGTCTGAATGGGGATTTTCTCATTCTCACTAACACAGCTGTAGTGTTAGTCCCATTAATAGGGTTGCCAAGTGCTTACCGTTGGTGATTACCATTGTGATCTTAGCATGCTTCACTTGCACGTGCAAAGCGTGCGTGGCCCCACACCTGTGTGATGACGTCACTTCTGGGTGATGTCATCGCGTGGGTGCAGGAGTATGCACATGCTTTGCAATGGGCCGATTTGGGCCTCAAATGGACTCAATTCAGCCCATCTGGGATCCAAATCAGCCTGCTGCAAAGCACGCATGCACTCTCATCATACTTCCCCAGGAGGCCCATTCCCACATCCTTCTCCTCCGCCAGCCAGGTGCGTGGTGGCGGGGGATGGAGGGTGAAAGTGGGGGATCTCCCACCCCCACTGGGGGAATAGGATCCCTAGTCCCATAGAAGGGTGTAGACTTAGCTTTTTCATGCCCATTTTAGCTTTTTTTTCCAGTCTCATAGTAATTCCAAATAGCATAGACCCCAGCATGCAGGAGTATTTTTAAATTTTATTTTAATTTCTGAATTGAAGCTAGAAATTTTTTAGCATTTTAGCTTCTTCTTTTTTTGGCATATCCAGATTTGTTCTGAGGGTTAGTAGTTGTGTTTTTGTAGTACCCTGTGTGGGTGGAGAAAACAGAAAAGCACCCTCATACTGAACCTTTGTTGCATAGTATGCTCAAATTTAGAAGCTAATTATTTTGAGCTCTAAAATTTTATTTAATTTTTTTCTTTGAAAAATAGAGCCTGCATAAGAATATTGAACCTTGAGAAAAATAATTTTATCTGTCCCTGTCCCTTTCCAATGAATAGAATTCAGAGTGCGGCAGAGAAAGCTTCTGATGATTTCTGAAGGATTTTAATCAAGGAAGTTTATGGTTCATCAGTAGATGCCTCAGTTCAGGGATGCTTTGTCCAAAAGTAGTCTCTCTAGGTTTGCATATTTGCTGTGTAGGTTTGTTACCAATAAAGAGCAAGCCTGGAGCTCTATTTCCTTTATTACATGTATTTCCAAAAATAAATGCACAAAGAGATTTTGCTCTGTGAACCCTTCCACTGGAAACTCATTAATCATTTTAATGTAGCCATGATTCAAGGGTAATCTGGTATGTTCCTGCTGTTAAAAGCTACTGCACAGATAATTAGGAACAATGGTTAATTTTTTTCTGTACCATTTTGTCTTATTAAAGGTGGTTGCATAGGGGTTATTAGTGCTTTAATTGTTTCTAACCTGGTACCCTGCAACCTATTTATTACAGTTCAATAGAATTGTCATGTTTGGGGATGGGTGTTATAACAATAAACATTTGCATATATGCCAGATAACATTCTCTTTCATTCTAAAATCACACAAAATCTCAGTGCTGCCTCTTTGCACAGTCATTGGCCTGATAACTCTCACTTGTTAGTCACTTCAGCTGTCTTCATGATGAGATGCATAAAGACAGAGGGGAGAAGATACTCCACCACAATATATCCCACAGGGCTGATAATTTGCATTCTGTCCATGATCATGCTACTGTATTATTTATTTTTTATTTTATTTATTTTATCATATTTATATTCCGCCCTCCCCGCAAGCAGGCTCAGGGCGGATAACAGCATTCTGCTGATTCTGTAGCCTCAGAATCAGCAGCAGCCCCAACAGCTCATTGTCCTGCCAAATCTACTGGGTACTTATCAACTACCACAACCAGCCAGAAAGATCATCCAATGAAGAGGATATTCTGGGATACTTGTATCCAAGTAAGGATGCCAAAGGATCAGCTATGGAGAAGGACTTCCCTGCAAATCCTGGTACCTGCTGGGGCCATGAAGGGTGTTAAAGCCCTTTAACAGGGATTTTGAGACACCAGGCATAGAAAGTGCACTAGTCAAACCTGCTAAATTCTGCAAATTGAAAACATAGGGTTTTGTCTTTAATGCCATTCTCAAATACAAACTACCCAGAATTCACTTAGTCACAAAACAACTATGCTGATGAACCCAAGCAGAGGCCAGCATCAGAAGATACAGTGCCTGTTTCAGCAAGTGACCTTCCTACTTCAGTACAGTTCTCAAGGAAAAACTATACACTTTAAGTATTATCAGGACCAGCCCCATTCATGCACCAGGAAAGGGTGAAACTTCAGGCCAGCTGTAGCTGTCAGGACCTTACTTATGCAATACCTACTTCTGACCAGCTCCTTGTAACCTGCCTTCAGTTGCAGGAGCTAATTAGATGGATGGCTTCCGTGCTTGAATCCTACTTCTCAGGCTGAAAAGTTTCCATTCTCAGTTATCATTTCAGCCTCGAATCCAGTCTTGGTTGAAATGAAATAGAACTGCTGATGCAATAAACTAGGCAGTTGGGGTTAGGATCATGACCTTGCTCCACCCCAGCTTGACTCGGAACTGGACTTGATAAATTGAGCTATTATGTCACACAAGATTCTCTTCTCTCTTACTGTCCAGTTGTCTGGTCCCTTGGGTAGAATGTGGCCTCTACATTCCACATGTGTGGGCTTTCGCCTACTAACTGAGCAGTGGAGTTAGCAAGCTATTGTGACTGGAATTTATTTATTTATTTTGATTAGAAAATTTATATGTCACATCTCCAGAGATCTGCTCTAGGGGGCCTACAAGCAAAACAACAAAACAAAACCATTGCCCCACAGGCATTAAACCAAGTAACTAAAAACAAGCAACTAAAAAAGGTGTATCATAAAAACAGTGTAAAATACTCAGTGAGGAGTCTAAAACAATTGATGTAGATAAAACAATCCTCAGGCCAGAGACAGACTATGAAATACTTAAACCAGATAAAAACCCCTTAGTTTAAATCTCAGGGGGGAAATAATGTTTTGGCTTGGTGTAAACAGAAATGTAAGGTAAGCACCAGATGAGCCTCACATGAGAGGTTTTTCATAGGTGAGGCAACACTACTAAAAAAAAGCCTTGTCTGTGGTAACAGGAGGGCCAGGAGAATCCGCAGGGACATACTACCCCATCACTCACCCAGCAAAGATCATTGTGACAAAGGCCATTTCTGTCCCAAACCCAGGCTTGAATCCAAATAGATGTAGATAATTTCTTTCTCCAAGATTGCTTGGTTAATCTGCTGAGGAATTGACCATTGGGCTGTAGTTATGTAGGTCATTTGGGTCTAACAATGCCTTCTTCAGGAGGGGATTAATGACTGCCTCTTTCAAAGTAGTCAGGACTACACCCTCCCTCAAAGAGGCATTTATTACCTCCTGCTCCTACTCAACCAGCCCAGCCCAGTTTGATACTATCAGTATCACAGTTGCGAGGTCTCTCCTGGCAATTGGCAGGGGTTGTGATGCTCACCAGCAACATGATGATTCACTAACATCTCTCCCTGAAGTGACATCATATTGGCAGAGACACTGGAACTCCTCTGGTCCTGGGGCAAACCTTGTGGTTTTACTGAAGCTTCACCTGGTGACATGCTGGTGTCCATTCCAGGCACATGGAAAGTGACATCAGCATGTTGCTAGAAACATTAT
Organism: Eublepharis macularius; assembly: GCF_028583425.1. Taxonomy (NCBI): domain Eukaryota; kingdom Metazoa; phylum Chordata; class Lepidosauria; order Squamata; family Eublepharidae; genus Eublepharis; species Eublepharis macularius. The sequence goes on from NC_072792.1 coordinate 126,734,111, forward strand.
GACATCAACAGCAATGACCCACACTGCTCAGTAATTCCCACAGTTTGCCCTTCTTTTTCATCTGCTGGCCAGCTGAGTGGTAGCAGGAAGTGCCAGGTAGGGATGGGGTATCCCCTGTCCCCCGCAGGGGCCTGCCAACACTGATCAGTACTATATCACCTCTTGCTTCAACAAATATTCTTCCACTTTCTCTTTTGATACTGGGGATTCCAAAGACATCGATTGCAATTATTAGCATTAGTGATATTGCTAAACTTTAGAGGTCAGGGAAAGAGATCAGTAACAATTTGCCCTAGTTTGAAAAATAACAACCCATTAAAACTTGAGTCTAAATCCTTCCAGGGTTTGAGTCCAGTTTATAATAATTTATCCTGCTGCCAAGGAGCCTTTTGTGCTGCCAGCTTTCTCCCTTTCCCAGCTTTGCCTTACAAAGAAAGATTAGCAACAGACAGTGACAGTGCAGAGGGCATCTGAAGTAGCAGAGGCTTCATTTTTAACATCAGTGGAGGATAATGTAGGGTAATGAAAACATTTGCACATCCATAGAAATGAAAGCTGGGTATCCACTCATCCCTTGGGCAAAAATGCTTCTTCCATTCAGTATTACCCATCAGTAAAATCCCCACTTTTGTGCTCATAGATCTAATGATGTAAGGGAACTCCATGCCATCAATCCGATACAAGATCTTTGTTCCTTCACTGTGTCTTATATACTCATGCTATTTTACCATGGCCGTTTTCACACGCGCCCCAGGAGATAGTGCAAATTCACAGCATGAAGTGTCTTCCTAGCACGATCTCCCAGCATGATCCCCTTTAATGGCTCGATGATGTCAGAAAAGGGGCCATTAAACGGTATCGTGCCGGGAAATCATGCTAGGAAGACACTTTTATGCCGCGAGTTTCGCGCAAACTTCCAGGTGCGTGGCTGTGTGAAAACGGCCCATAAATGGCTAAAATGTTAAACAAGCATCTTTTTCTTCAATGGGAGGCAGTCATCTGGAGCTCTCTGTTGACTGAAATGGAAATGTTTTCACTTGCATCACTCATTATCTATGACGGTCCTAGCACATCTCCATTGTTTCCTTTTTGCTAACGGTGTCCTGCTGACATAGCCCTGACATAAGGGCTATGCTGGTATCCTCCACCAGCATAAAGGTGACACTATAACTTTTTTTAAACATTCGATTTATATACCACCCTTCAGGGCAACTTAATGCCACACTCAGAGTGCTTTACAAAGTGTCAGAGGAGTTAGCCGTGTTAGTCTGTAGTAGCAAAATCTAAAAGAGTCCAGTAGCATCTTTAAGACTAACCAACTTTACTGTAGCATAAGCTTTCGAGAATCACAGTTCTCTTCGCCAGTTCTCTTCGCATCTGATGAAGAGAACTGTGATTCTCAAAAGCTTATGCTACAGTAAAGTTCGTTAGTCTTAAAGGTGCTACTGAACTCTTTTCGATTTTACAAAGTGTGTTATTAGTATCCTCATGACAATCACCCTGTGAGGTGGATGGGGCTGAGAGAGCTCCGAGAAGCTGTGACTGACCCAAGGTCACCCAGCTGGCTTCAAGTGGAGGAGTGGAGAATCAAACCCAGTTCTCCAGATTAGAGTCTTGTTGCTCTTAACTAGAGATGGGCATGAACAGCAATACGAACTAAAAAAAGCCACGAACAGCCCAATCAGCTGTTCACGAACAAGCTGTTTGTGAGGCCTCATTCTAAACGAACAGGTGGTCATTGCAAGCCTCGTTTGTTGCTGTTTGTTGCTGTTTGTCAAGCCAGACAATCTGGCACCTGCAATCAATTCCCTTGGCAACTGGAGGCAGGGACTGCCTGAACTTTGAACTCCTGTTGTTGACCTGGAAACCCCAATCTAAGCCCAATTTAGCTTGATAGGCAGGTCTTCCTTTCAAGTGTGGAGCTCCAAATTTGTTACAAGGAAGCAAAGAGCAGGGGGGAGGGGGGCTTCCAGCTCTGGTTTTGCAGACAGTGAGGGAGAGACAGTTACTGTTGGCATGTTGAGAGAGAGACAGGAAGAGTGCACTGGAGCTTGAATTTTATTTGTGTGTGGTGACATAGGGATCTACCTCTTCAAGTTCCATGGCTGCTGCCAGGCTCTGGGCCAAGCTATTATTTATTACTGGTACCTTTCCTGCTGCCTGCTCAGGTAAGGTTTCTGGGAGTGGTATGGTGGGGATCTTGATGGCTGGAGGAGAGCCTGCTGGCCCCCACAAACAACGAACAATGAACATGTTCGTGATCAGGTCATGTTCGTCAATGTTCATTGTTCGTTGTTCGTGAATGGCAATGAACAACGAACACCATGTTCGGGGTTTTTTTTCTGTTGGTGCCCATGTCTACTCTTAACTACTACACCAAACTGGCTCTCCAGTTTGGTGTATCTCTCCAGTTTAATGTATCTACTAGCATTGATTTGCTACACTAATGTAGCTTCAAGTTATGCCAGTGAAGAGGAATGTAGGAGAAATCCTATTCCCACTCAGTACACATCTCTGGGATGGGATCATATTGTCAATGGGATTCATAACATAAAATTATTGGTATTTTGCTCAACATTTATGCCTGCAAGTTAAACACCCTTAGTTGCATCTTCCCTACCATTTAATAAAAGTAAATGTCAATTGAAAGCAGTGTTTTTTAAAAAACTTAGTTCAATATCTCAGGTTCCAGAAATTAAAGCAGAAAAGGAAATTTTACATGTACTATTCAAATGTGATGCTAGGCCAAGCCAAAGCAAACTTGAGCTTGAGGACACTTTGTTTATACATTATCCTTGCCAGTATTTTTTTTTCTGTTTTCATGTCCTTAGGTGTATTAAGCTTTTAATTATTACACAGAAACAATACATTGGGAAAGCAGAGCAGTTGTGTATGATTAAGGTTTTTAGCTCTGCAATGGAAGTAATTGTCTTGCTGAATTTACTCATTTGAAGTTGCTTATACCTACCAATTCTGTATATGTGGAGCACAGGAGGGCTGCGTCTTCACTGGTTTTACCAGTCTGCATAAAACTGATGCAACAAAACTAGTTAAGAGTGAAGCTTGTCTTTTTTTTTTTGTAAATTATTTTTATTAGGTTTTTATAATGGGGAAGGGGATTACAAAAAGAAAAAAAATATTTCAGTAACAGATTCGTGTACAAGACCTTCATTATGTAATCAATGCATCACAAAAAAAGAGTTTTTTCCCCAGTATAACCATCAATCCATAAATTAAGAAAGCCACTGCATAACCCAGCTATTGCCCCTTATACCTTCAACCTTCCCTTTTAATCTCTCCAATCATTATTTAATTTCTTTGCTTTTTTATCCACTTACTCTATGTCTTATCTCATTTCTTACCATTTTTTCCTTTATATATGTTATATATACTTCATCTTAAGAAACATTTCCAATCCCTTGAATTTTAGCCAAGGGTGTTAATCCCTTAATCATTCCAGGAACCAAATATAAGAAAAGGACACAGGATATGAGCGGAAAGATAAATGACCATTACTATATATCAATATAAAACGACATTTTTGTACCAGTCTAACACTAATTTATGCTCTAGGGAGAATAACTAAAAAATAGGAATAATCGAAGAAGACTCCAAAGACCCAGTTATCACATTATCTCTAGTCCTTTAACAGTGAATATATAATATCTAACATGTTATAAAACATCTAAACTTCCAATAAGTCTATGTTAAACATCATTAAGCATAAAGAGGCAACAAATCCTGGGTCATAATCTGAATTTCATTATATTTCTCCTTCTTTCTCTCTTTCAAGAAATAATAATGAAGACAGAAGTCTCTAAAGACCCTTCAATCCCCCACTCTCTAATCCCTTCAGAGCACATAAACAGTTTAACAAGATAGAAAGAAACATACACATAGGACATTGTATTAAGTTTGTACTATTTGGATCATAATCTGAGTTTCATTCTCATTTTCTTCTTAATTCCTCTAACATGATAAAACAAGTCCTCCTTTCCAGTGCTCAGCCAAAGGTGACTTTTCTTATCTTCTAGCCAATTCTGGAAGGGGTCAGTAAACATGCTGTGGTCGCTCTGTTTTATTTTCTTTTTTAATATATGTTGCATACTTTTTTCTTCATTCAGAAGCGGCACGCTGGGTTCCTTCCCCACAGCTCTGCTTTGTTGCTCTCCCCCTTTCTTCTTTGTCACTTGTATTTTCACAAAGAAGGACTGGTATATTCCTCCATTTTGTAGACTGAACTTTTCATCAATCTGCTCTAATTTTCTTTCAGATAAGTCTGTCCCTTTGAAATTTTCTTCTGATTTAGTATCTTTCACAATGTCTTTGTCCATTTCCAATCCAAGTATCTCATCTGCTTTACTTAATAACTCGCTCATCAGCTTGGCAATTTCTTGCAATTAAGGAAATACTTCTTCCAGAAAAGCCATTTTAAAGTTACTTGTAGATGTTCTGTCAAGACTCTCATCAAAGTGGTAGAAAGCTCCGCTGTTATTGTTTATAGTTCCAGAAATTTATTGCTTTCCAGCTCCCTGCTGGGAGAGTCTTTTAATCACTCTTCCGTGCTTAGTTCCCACCTCCCAGCATTCGTAAAAGCAGCCGCCTCGCTAGAGGTTAATTAATCCCCTCCTTATCAAGCTGGTTAGCCCTCGTAAAGTCATAAAACAATCTTCTTACTTGATGGGAAGTCTAGTAGGTTCACTTTTGTTCAGTCTTTCAGATGTCTTTGTTTTGTCTTGCCAGGAATCTGCTTTATTTTCGCTTGTCAGACTTTCGGATTCTGCAGCTTCGTAGCCATTTTGGCTTCTTCCTTGGTCCTTGCCATCTGAGCCAATGTGGGGGCTTCACAAGGCATTGCCAGTCCCCTTGAGCTCCTCCACCTTGCTCTAGCCTGCCTCCCCTCTCTGTGGGGGGGTCTTGGGGGCCCGAATTCTCGAGTCCCAAGGAGCCAGGAAGATCACGACAGAGAGCTCATAACTCAGCTGCCATGCGCTCACTGCTTCATTCCAAGAGTTGAGAGTGACGCTTGTCTTTAAAGAGGAAAGGAAGAAAAAGAAAACCAGGTTTTACAGTGATAATCTAACAACCTTTCAGATGTTGCACAAGTTTTCTATATCATTGTTGTTTCATGCTTGTTTTTCCTGATAAGAGGTGGAAAGAATGGCACATCTGATTTCTGAAGGAAAAGTCAAAGCATATCAGTTAACTGCCAGTTGCTAGGCAGAATATTTGAACTCCTCAGTGACAATATATTTTCAGAGATGACAATGAAATTTAAACTGAGATAATGTGCTAACATTTTTTATTTTTGGAGTGTGGAGAGTTGTCATTGGTGGCACAATACAGGAGGGGCACCTGAGGCCTTCATCTCCAGTTATCACCACCCTCTTGCTGTTGCTGTCTCTTTTTGTTCCCCCACTCCCTCTCACCATCACTGCCCAAGAGCTGCATCCTGCAAGAGTCTGGGAATCACCACTGGGCACCATCATCTTGCCGCACTCTCTTGAAAGATTCTTGGGGAATAGAGGAGGAAGGAGCATTAGCAGTTCTAGCTCCAGCTCCTAAGTTGCAATCAAGACCTCGAAAACCTGCCACTTGTGGCCACTGCCTCACCTTACCAGAGAGTAAAGTTAGCCATGGAAGGTGTAGAAAAGAACAATTACAATTAATGGTGAGGAGGCAGAGTGGGATACACTAACATGTGTGAAGTTAGATGCCACTACACAAAACTTAGAAATATCATTGTCTACAATGAACACATTATATTTTTGTCCCTGGCATTAGAAATATTTACTTGATAATAGTAATGATACAATCTGTCCCCTCCTGCAGCCACAGATCTGTGATGACATATGTAAGGGGTTCTCTGTAAGATACATAGTTCTTTCCTCCACCAGCAGTGATTCTTTGTGTCAAGCACCCAGCAGCATACCTGGCCAATACCCACATGCTAAGGCTCTTGTTTGCTTGCCATAGATGAAACTATTATCCCTGCACCTCCACAGGTCCTTGTTGTGATGAGCAAAATAGGCAAAGCACACGGCCTTGTGCAAAACAAAGTCATGTGCTCCACACCACTTACTGAGCAGGAATGGGAAAGGATTCCCATACGTGCCACTTGGCACTGGCACAAAGCTTCACCCACAGGAGGAGAGGGATCATGCTGAAATTACTATGGCTACCAGATAAGGTTGCCAGGTTCCCCGACCCCCGGATGGGAGGTCAGAGGCCTGGCACCTACCTTCACTTTTTCCCATTACACACGCACACTCCTGGCCCATGTGATAACGTCACTTCCAGGAACTGACATTATTATACAGGTGACATGCTGCCCTGGGAGTGCTCCCACGCTTTGCAGGGGGCTGAATTAGGCCTCATTCAGGCCCAAATTGGCTCAAATCCAGCCCGATTCAGCCCAAATCTGGCTACTGCGGAGTGCAGGAGCGCTCCTGTGCTCCACAGCAGCCCAATTCAGGTGGAATCCAGCCTGAATTGGGCCGCAACACCTGAGAGTATGCCCCCGAAGGTGCATTCCCCCCACTGGCCAGATAAATGGGGGCAGGGTGTGGAGGCTGGGAGCAGGGATCCCCCGCCCCCAGCAGGGGACTAGCAACCTTAAACCAGACCAAAGAAAAACTGTGTAAACAAAAACATCAGTTAGAAATGCTCGATTTTGGTTCTTCAGCTTAAGCAGATGCATATAGACCTTAAATACAGTGCACAACAGTCCACTCCTAGATGAGCATGTCAGAAATTCTTATATGGTGGACTTGATCCATATCCACCAGTCATCAAAAGTGAAGAGGTCTGATACCGAAGAGAGGGCCTCATTCATGGTGTCATTTCATGTACACAGTTCTTCCCACATCTATCCACCTGGCACAAAGCCTGGAATCTTTTTGACACCTAAACTTATTTAATCAGGTATTGTATTTTTCTTCTACAATTACCTACTTAATATGCTGTTGCACAACTCTTTCTATTACTTTCAAGGTTTTCCTTGGTGCTTCTTTTATTGCTATATCTTAGCTTTTTAAAAAACCTTTCATTATTGTTCACTTGCTTTTAATTGTAGGTTCCGTGTTGTTCCACATTAAACATTTTGTGCTGTTTTTCATTGTTTGTTCATTATTTTATCTGTTAGGTAAGAACCCCTCAGAAACGTTATCCAGAGCAAGCAATATAAATACATTCTATGAATAAATAAATGTTGCTTGAGTTTTGGTGGTGCACACAACTAGCTGTCTGATTAGAATCTGGAATTTGTGCCAACTACAATAATATCTGCACGTAGCCATTAACTCTGGATAGAATGCTTATGAAGTGAAAGTGACCCTAAAAGGAGCACCATATTTGGAAGCAACAGGCTATCTTCTCCATTGCTGGAGAGCAATATTCATAGAGCTCAGTTCCTCTAAATGTAGAACAAGCTAGGGCTGCCAGTCCTTTGATGGGGGTGGAGGATCACCCACTCACAGCCTCTGCCCCCTGCTGCCACTCATCTGGCCAGTGGAGGGGAAAGACCCTGGGGAAATGGGCCTGGGAGGCAAAAATCCTCCCCGGTCAGTGTGCAGCAGGCGTGCTTCCCACGGGCCCAATGGTGTCACTTCTGGAAGTGATGTCATTATGCCTGCCAGGAGTGCACTGGTGCTTCCTGCTCACACAAAGAGACTGGCAGCAAGAGGAGGCCGGCAAGATAAATGCCAGGTCCCCCTGCCCTGCTGGGAGGGTAAAGAGACCTGGCAAGCCTAAAACAAGCCCAAATCTTATGAGAGGGACTTCTTCCCTACCACCTCAATAAGCTGCAGGGAGAGAACTGTCTGCCTTGTACAGTCTTGCCGATAGCAAACTGAAAGGAGGAAACTATTTAAAGCTTATACACCCCTTGAGATTAGGCTTCCCCCCTCTGTTCCATTGACTAGTGTGAGAGCAGTCATTTGACAGCCAAGTAGCATAGAGAGGATCTTCACCAACTGGCCTTGAGAGTTACCTTTTTCACCAGCTTCACGTCATTCTTCTTGGGTGAGGCCAAGTGACCTGAGGCATCTCAGGTAGGAGAGAGGCATCAAATTAGGACTAAGGCTGGTGGACTCCTTCAGTTTTAAGCATCTTGATTTGAACCCTTCCTGTAACTTTTGTGATGAGATTGAGTGGATGGTCAGGCCTAGGTTTCTGCGCAGGCAATTTCTTATTTTAGTTGTAAGTGATCTCAAGCAGAGCTCCGAAGAGGCGGCATAAAAATCTCTTAAATAAATATATAAATGAAAGGCAAGGTGTGGCTTTGGGCTGGGCTGAACCTGAAGCCAGTGTCATTGGAAAGCCTTTCATAGAACCCACACTAAGGAAGCAAGAGTCTGAATAAATTGCACAATCCAGAGGTTAATAAATCCTAGTTTCACCCAAGCAATGTATCTTCATTTCTGGGTAGGGGGCAATCCATTGGTCTACTGCATAAACTAATTAGTGACTCCACACTGGGTCCTAGTATGATATTTAGGAGGGTTACTCAAAATTATGCCTTAATTGGTTTTCATTGAGGGATTAATTGACAAAAGCATTAGCTGATTAATCAGTGAAGGAAAATATATATTGATGATGTTTTCATTAAAGACACACTTGCCTGTATTTTGAGACTATTTTGATTCTGCTTAGTAGAACAGAAAATGAAAAATGAAAATATTGTGACTGGCCTATTCTCATTCTAATAAAGAGTGGTAGATTTGTTTTATTCAGTTAGTCACCTCTTAAGTCCATCTATATATGAAGAACCCACAATGAGATTTTAGTCAACCCTATTCAGTTCATACTTCTTCAATATGCTGACTGCTCAATTTTTTTAAAAAAACAGCCTCATTTATTTTCTCACATTTGTAAAACTATTTGCTTAAATCTGAAATCTTAAATTTGAAATCTTTGAAATCTTAGTATCCTTTTCATACCTTGTGATGGCAAAGATGAGAAAATTTTCCAGTTAGGCATATGCAAATTGGATATTTCCATGCATTTCATTGATGTGACAACTTGGATACCAAGTTGCCCTAGTTGGGGTGTTGAGCCCCATATGGCCAAGATTTTTGATCAGCAGCAAATGTGCTTTCACAATATTGCATCATCCTATCTGCCTTTACAAGATTAGCAATTCTAGATCTGGGGTATCTTTATTTTCCTGAACTGCCATCCAAATGTATAGAATTATTAAGTATTTATCATGTTATTTAAAAATATAGAAATAGTGATCTCAAATCTGTCATTCTGCCATTTTTGTTGTAATAACTCTCTCTTGTGTTCTTTACTGCCTAGTTCTAAGTCTCACATCACTCTATACCTTCTTACATTATAGGTTATCAATAGAGTGTTTTAGTTTTGTGCCTAATTCTCCAAAAGTTAATAAAGTGCAACTTGACCATCCACTGGGGTATTATTTAACCTTGCTGTACCTTAACTGAAACCTATATCTTACCATACTGGATATCTAACGCATTTTAGAAGAAAGAAAAAACAAACAAAAGATGTCTTTGGATTGTTGTTGAATTTCGCTGTCACTGAAGCTATAACCTGTTCCATGGAATAAGTATCAATTCCATATCTGATTCTGGCTCTGTTGTCTGCTGGTTTCATTGTCTCCAAAAACGCAGAAAGTGTAGCCTTATTTTATTTCAAACAGGAAATGTGCACTCCAGCCCAGGCTAATCTTTTGATTCAGATTGCTTAATGCTGGGTTATGAAGACTTACATTGTAATACATGAGTATACAAATATGCATTACACACAGTGAAACTTTCGTCTCAGTCTTGATTTGTAGAAAACAAACTGACATTTGCAGCGGTAAATGTTATGAACTTCAGGCTCTGCACATTTGAATGAATGTTTCTTGCTGACTCAGAACCAACACAACATTACAGAAAGCTCTGATTAACAAGCATGTAGAGAAGGGAGATCCGGTGGACATTATATACTTGGACTTTCAAAAGGGTTTTGAAGGTACTTCACCAAAATCTTCTGAGAAAAATTGGCAGTCGTGGGATATCAGGACGGGTCCTGTAATGGATGAAAAATTGCTTAATGGTTAGAATCAGAGAGTAGGAATAAATGGACAGTTCTCATAATGGAGGGAAGTGAGAAGTCCCAACAGTATTAGAACTAGTACTATTTAATTTTTTTCTTGAATGATTTGGAATTTGGGAGTTGCTATTTATGTTATGAAAATGGGGTGTTTCATAATTGTAATTAAGGTGGGGAAGCAGGCAGCAGTGACACTACACTACTAGATGAGATAAGGGACACCGTTATTTCTCAAAGACTCTATGGGACGTTTCAGTTCAGAAAAAAACAATGCAAGGGGGAGACATGATAGAAGTTGGAATATTATGCAAGGGGTAGAAAAAGTAGATAGAAGGAGCTCTTTCTCCTTCTCCCATAATACTAGAACTTGGAGGGGGGGGGCGTTTAATGAAGTTGATGGGCAGTAGGTTCAGGACAGACATTAAAAAACATTTCTTTACTCAATGAGTAATTAGCAGTGTAATCCTGAGCAGGGAGGGCTAAGTGCCCTGGGAGTCAACCAAGAGTTACACCAGCATATCCTGGCCTTACTCTGGCATAAATCCCCTATGTCTGTGCAACAGCCTGGCACTGTTCCACCTGGATCCTTAGCTGGTGCCCGGCCACGGCAGCTGGGCGAAAGCATAACCAGGAGATATGTCCCTATGCTGGCAGGCTGGGGTGGGCAGGCAAGGGGGCAGGGTGTGAGTCAGCTCCCTAAGGTGTTTCAGGTACAGGAATGACCCCAGGAGCAGCAGCAAGTTATGCCATGAAAAATGATGGCATAGCCCATAGGCACCAATTGTACAGGAAAAGTTTATCACCCTCCCCACTCCCAGCCTCACCCAAGCAGCCCAGCAGAGCATATGATAATGACTACTGCAGGAACCAATCTGCTTGCACCCACATGGTAGCTGAACCCCCTTCACCACACCCAGTCAGCTCCCTGGGCACCCTACATAACCTCTGTTTGGGCGCCCATCACCCCAGGTAAGTAGGGAGGTAGTTGGAGGCTCTGCCTGATAGCCCCCTGTCATGGGGACATAGAGTGTGAGGTAGAAGAGGGCACAGGGGGACTTTACAAAATCCAGGACATGCCTTGCACTCGCAGGTAGGAGGAGAGCCACATCCAGAATGTATGACTAACAACTACCCCTCAAGTTCCCCTTCAGGTTACCCGTCTCCTAAATCCTGGTTTGGAGAGGAGTGAGGGCATGCCAACAGGTAAAAAAAAGCTGGGGAGGTGGTTGTTCCAGCTCACTCATTCATACCAGCCTCTCCTCCCTCCTCCCCTATACCCCCCCCCCAAAATGCCAGCCTCTGCAGTTGAGGCTCGCTGGGGGGGGGCATGTCGGTGCTTGATTCAGATCCCTTTGGCTGGGCTCCCCCCTTGGGCAGAGGACAGAGTGCGGCTGCAGGTTAGGGTGACTGGGTGCTTGATTCCATAACTCCCTTGCAGTGGTGGTGCACAACCCCATGATAATCTTCCTCCCAGGATCATAACTCCAGGCAGCCACAGGAGCAGAACAGCCAGATGTGGGCAAGGAGCACTTTTCCGCTGGAGGAACATCCCTTGTCTGGTTGTTGACAATACCTGTAATGCTGGAGTCACTACAGTTGCCCCTGGTCATTGAACCCTCTCAGGATGTGGCAGACCGGGACATAACCTGTGTGAGGCCCAGCCCCTCATCATACATATGTCTGTTTCCCTTTTAGGCAGGTCAAACCCATCAGGGAGGCCAGGAAGCATGGATATTCCAGCCCCCTGTGATCCTTCCCGGCAGCTGTCCAAGCCCTGCCTATGGAGCCATTCCCTGGGCAGCCCACAACTCAACCGCACTCCTGAGAATGCTGCACAAATAATGACCCTCATGGCTTCAACCACCATGCAAGCAAGCACAGCTCCCATCCCAGCCAAGGGAAATTGGCAACATGTGGCCGGACATCCTATTCACTGTTAAAAGTTCAATAAAGTCTGTGTCAAGCAACTAGTTCCTCTCCGCCTCTGCTCACCCGTAGCTCAGAACAACTCCCCCACCACCCCATTCTCTCCTGGGGCAGCCTCATGGTACATCCCTGGGGATGATCCCTGGCCCCGTGCTTCCAGGGAAGTAATGGCCCCGAGAATCCACCAGACACCTCCAACACATTGGGTGGCTCGATCCCCAAACAGAGCAGGGGGCATGAATCCCGGAGGGTTGCCACCACACACTGCTCCTGTTCAGCTGACCCTCACATGGTGATGAGGCAAACTGGGTGGACACGGGGTCTCGCTCATGTGTAAAGGGAAGGGCCATCAGTACCTCTTAGTGCTGCTGGAGTCTGAGGTGCCAGACAGATGGGTATGGAGGCTTGGAGGGGCAAGGATGATTTGCATGGGGTCAGGCAAGTCCATGCATTGCATGCCCATGCCTGCAAGAGTGTTCTTCTCTTCACCACTGAAAGTGAGGGGCATTTCCCCATTCCAACTCGGACCGTTAACCCAGGGAGTACCTAAGAAAAGAAACAGGTAGAGGGGGGCATTGCCCCCCCTTGATCGGTGCCTCCACATGGAATACCGGTTCAGGGAGCACATGGTGGTGCAATCATGCACCAGATCTCTAGTGGCACTCGCAGGGTTAACAGTGTGAGTCAAACTAGCCCAAAGGCTACCCGAGCTGGATGAGCCTCCCACTCTCATTCTCCCCACCCACTATCTCCAGAAGGTCCTTTTGGTTGTGATGAGCAGCCCTCTTGCCCCAGCATGGGGAACCCAGCCAGAAACTTTGGGGGAACAGGACAACCACCAGAGTGGGATCCATGTGGGCACCCCCCCCCAAGCAGGACACGACTGAAAAGGTTTATCACCCAGATGCTCCCGTCATCTGCATATGGAACTCCTTTGCAGAAGCTGGGGGATTGGGGACAGGGAGCGGACCACTCTCCTTGCACCCACGTGTGCTTGGCCAGTGAGGGACCATGATGATGGCACAGGAGGGTGTCACAAGGCTACAGGTGCCATGGCTGGGGCATAGTCCCCTCCCTGTGGTGAGGGTCCAGCTATCTGGGCAGAATGGGGTGAATGAGTGCCCCCATGGGCTGTAGGTCTGGGACCTGCTCAGTCGGTGGCAGGGGCAACCCCCCCCCCATATCACCAGAGCTCCTCCTGGATGACTTCCTCCCAGCCGGGTGCCCTGATGTGGATGCTGTGACTGCAGGGGCATGCAGTCCCCAGCTGTCTGCTCTCTGGTGGGGAGGGGGGAATGGAAGCATCAACAGGCAGCAGGGACCATGGCCAGTGCATTGGTTGTACCTTTGCCTGTCTCTCATGCACATGTTACGGGAGCAGCACAGCCACTGGGGAATGCTGGCGGGCAGGGGTCATTTCGTAGAAAAAGAGCTGGTGGAACTTATTAGCATAATTCATTAGCATAACTAATTAGCATATGCCATGCCCCTTGCCATCGCCGGAAGTGGTTTATTAGCATAACTGATTTGTGTATGCCACACCCCCTGGCATCACCTATCCTGGCTCTTTTGGACCCAATCCTGGCCGTTCAGGGCCAAAATTGGGCCCAAAATGGCAAAAAGGGGCAGAAAATGACCAAAAAGGGGCCCAAAATGGTCAGGATCAGGCTGCTGCTGAGTGGGAGAGTGATCCACCACCCATCAGAGGCCCAATCGGGGCTATTTCAGCCCCAATCCAGGCTGAAACAAGCCCAAAATGGCTGAAAGTCAGGTGGGCGGGGCCACCTGACATGTGACCTCTTTGGGAAACTGCCAGAACTGTGCATTCCCCCTCGAAATGAGCCCTGCTGGCAGGGTTGTCAAGAGAATGGCGGCGTGAGGCGCTCTTGACAGTAGCCTCACCATGCCTTCCCAGGCTTGGCTGCCAGCATAGCTCTCCCACAAAAGTCCTTAGGGAACAGACGAGCTGTCTCTCAGGTACATGGGCTCGTGGGTACCAGCAGCATGGCAAGTCTCAGGATTGCGCTATGAATTGTGGAAGTCATGCCAATGGATGTAGTGATAGCTGGGAACATAGATGGCTTTAAGAGGGGATTAGATAGATTCATGGAGAAGTCCATCAATGGCTACTAGCCATGGTGACTGAAGGGGGCAAAACTCTGAATAGGCACGGATCAGAGACAGGCCTAAGTCTCTATGCTGTTTGTTGGTTCACCAGTGCAATTGCGTGGTCATCATATGAAACAGGATGCTAGACTAGATGGATCGCTAGTCTGATCCTGAAAGGTTGTTTTAATGCTCTTATGTAATTAATAATGGTCAATGTGAGTGGCCACTCCAGTAAGTATGTTCCACTAATGCAGGATCTGAAACTGATTTCTAATCACAATTAGTATCATGTGATATCTGGATACAGATATCCTCACTTGGTCCTGGCTTGTCCTCTGCACTCCCAGGCTATGGAAAGAAGACAATGAGCCCAATTGTTGTTACTGATGTGAATTGTCTGTAAACTGGATCCTGATTAACCATAGTTAAAATAAACCATGGTTTTGTGAGATCAGTTGAGTCCATGTGAGCTAATGGAAGCTTTGAAGCAATGTGATCTTGGTGACTTACTCCACCAGGAGTTTGACAGCTGTATACACCAGGAAAGATGTTAGTCATGTCTGAATTAACTTACTTTTAGATATTGGTGAAGCACCAACAACAAACAGGTTAGGAAGGATGAAAATTAATATGTCATGTATTATCAGCATACCTTACTTAATAACTCTCTTGGATTTAACCTAGGATCCTCATATAGTCACCCATTGAACTCTAAAGATTGTAGTGAGCTGATGATCTCCTCAGCATTGTCTTTTTTGATCTTCTTCCAAGCTTTTAAAAAACAAATGACAAGCAACACTGGAAGAGGTCAGAAAGCTGATGTTTCATCTGAAACTACAAAACAACAAAATAGAATGCAGGGCAGTAAGTGGGTGGAAACTCACCGTGCAGATGTGATTTCTGAGCGAAATCACAGCTTTAGGCTTCAGAACATTTAGCACTGTTCCCTCCTTTATTATGAACCCAAGAGATGTGGGGGAGGGAGAGTCCATGACATTAGACAATTTGCTGTTCCATTAACAAAGAAGCAGCAGAGTAGCAAATGCCAAAAGTAGTAGAAAAAATCTACAAAGTTTGAAATATAATTGGCTCCATGAGATTTAAGGAAGGTGCACTGATCTAACTCATTGATTGCCACAGTGAAAGCAAAGGCGTGCTGGAATCTCTGCCTTCAGTTTTTCTATGTCAGTTTCTCACAAACATAGATAGTTTGCCTGTTTCCATGTTACTAAAGAGGAAAAAATCCATGTATATGGGCTCATGTCCCAATCAGTTATTTTTAAGTACTCATACTAATAAAGTACTAAGGAGCTCCGTGGCACAGAGTGGTAAGCTGCAGTACTCTAGTCCAAGCTCTGCTCACCACCTGAGTTTGATCATGATAGAAGCTGGGTTCAGGAAGCTGGCTCAAGGTTGACTCAGCCTTCCATCCTTCCAAGGTCAGTAAAATGAGTACCCAGTTTCCTAGGGGTAAAGTGTAGGTGACTGGGGAAAGCAATGGCAAACCACCCCATAACAAAAGTCTGCCAAGAAAACATTGTGGACTATAAATGAAAACAAATAAATAAAATTCAAAAACTAATGCATTAATAGGAGAAAATTCTACAAATGTGTGTGTGTGTGTGTGTGTGTGTACGTGTATAAATAACAGCAATTTAAGAAACTCTTCTTCAAACACTATACAAGCTAAACACTCACTCAGACATTCCTTGTTCAGTACATGGCTACTGATTTTTAATCTTTGAGTTTGAAGACATATGTTTAAATGTTATCTCTAGCTCTTTGTCATGCATGTACTGCAGACACTTCTTTCTCTCAGGCATCCTCCTACGCTTCCTTTTCTGAGTTTGACACTCAATGTATTATCCACTGAAGAATTTAAAGAAAAGTAGAAAGCTAGTAAAGTGAAAAAAATGTTTCAATTCATCTCTAAAAATGTCAGTAAAATAAAACCTATACTACAACTTAACTTTGGATGACCTCCAGTAACAAGGTTATTAATCATGATATTAGAAGGAATCATAGTTATCTTCTTCATCTTAGGATACAATTCAAACCAAGTTAAGCAATTTTAACCAATCAATTTCAATAGCAGAGGTTTAGAGGGGTGAGACAATGTTCTCTGTTGTTTTTAACCTATATTTTATATTTTGTTAGTATTCCAGTTGTCTGCTTTGTGCTCTTAGTTTTGTAGATTAATTTGTTTTATGGATACATGTTGTACATTTTTATATACAACTAGCTTGATACCCATGTTTCGCTATGGTATTTAACTACTTTAAATTCAATTATAATATGTATGGGTATGTAACATTATTTGAGAGAGGCTGGAGCTGAGGTTTGAAGGATGGGAGCTGCACCTTGCCATTGCTGCAACACATGAAAAGGTCTTCCTCCTTCCACTTGAGGGCATTGCAGTACTTGCATTTGTGGGTCATGGTACCCAGAGATACAGTGCTGTCTACCTCATAAGCCACATCAGGATCATATGCCATGCCTGAGTGAGCCTTGACCTTCCAGGGAAGTGAGTGCCTCTCTACTCATCTTCCAGGATTGCTTTGCTCATAGAGAGATTCTACTGCTCTGTGCACCTTGGGGTGATCTTGCTGGTACTTGGCTACTGTTGCTTGGTGTACCACAGGAGTATGATGTGCATAATTCTTTGCTGCATCTCTAAGTTGCTTCCTCATTTTAGCATTGGTATATCTTGAACAATATCTGCCAGGAGGCTTCTTGGGGGCAGTAAGAGGTCATGGCTGAAAGAGATGTGAGGTGGAGTTGGACTGAGGGAGGGGTGGTGTACTGGGCAGATTCATGTGAGATGTCCGCATTGAAATGGCCCCTAGAAAGGTCGTGCACCATCTCCCCATGAACATTTAAAAACTCAGCCGCCATACTAACTTTTATATAAAATCCCTTTTCAGGAGTCTTGTACTGTCTTTCTTCAACTGTCTGCAGTTTCCTTTACCTGATTTTTACCTCAGAACACAGAGTTCCACAGCTGACCCATCAGCCTCCCAGCCATACAGGAAAGCCAGGGCGCACAGGGAGATTGGCAACTCTAGAGGGGAAGACTGGGAGGTGTATTTTTACCTCAAGACACATTCAGTGACACCCAACAGCCACTGCATACTCTTTAGAATGTCGGGGTGATGACCAATCAGACTGCATATGCAAATGACCTCAGGGCTGAGTGGCTGAGTTGACAGTTGGCGGGGGCAGGAAGGAGAAGCCTATCAGCCAGACAGGGAAGCTGTATCCCTATGGGAAAACACATTTAACTCCTTTTTACCCCCTAAGGGGGCAAATTTCTCAAAATCCCTTCTTGGTGAGCCTCTACATCACAAAAGGAACGCTCTCCCCAAAGTTCACCTTTCTAGGTCTAGGGGTTTGGGCTGGGCGTTGATAAGTCAGTCAGGACTAGAGATGGGCACGAACCACATAATGAATGTCAAAAACCCACGAAAACAGCGATCGTGACCCAGCAGATCGTGATTGGCCATGGCCAATGAACCAGCGGTCGGGAGATGCCCGGTTCGGGGCGTTCAGACTCGGTTCAGGAAGCCAGACACTCAGGCGCCAGCAATCTACAAACTGGGAGAAGACACCCGGGGGGGGGGAGGAAGGGGCTGTTCTGTAGCCATGGGCACTCCAATCTCATCCCTGCAAACCCTGACAGGCAGCTCTGACGGCCAAACACAGACCTCCTGTGTTGCTGAATAGGACCCATGTTTATAAATAGCCATGGTCTCCCAGGCTGAGTTTCACTTTCTGTGAGCAGTGGAATGGGACAGAGCTCTTGCTTGCCACTTGCTAGCCTTTGGAGAGAGAGACTGAGAGAGTACAATTGAGCTTGGCTGTGGTGGATAGGGATCTATCTCCTCTGGTTCCAGGGCTGCTGCCTGGCTCTGGGGCCAAGCTCAGTGGGCACCTCGGCTGAGGGCTCACATTGATTATTATTCATCAGTGCCTGATCTGTTCACATCTGTGGGAGTGGTGGGCTAGGGCTCTAGTCCCTCCCTCCCTCTGGTGTCAGGGCTGCTGCCTGGCCCTCGGGCCAAGCTCGGTGGGCACCTCGGCTGAGGGCTCACATTGATTATTATTCATCAGTGCCTGATCTGTTCAGGTCTGTGGGAGTGGTGGGCTAGGGCTCTAGTCCCTCCCTCCCTCTGGTACCAGGGCTGCTGCCAGGCCCTGGGGCCTAGCTAGGTGGGCACCTGGGTTGAGGGCTCACCAAATGATTTGTATTATTATTATCACAATTCTAATCATTTTAATTATGATTCTTATTATTAGTATTATTATTCTTAGTCACTGTCCCTGTTCTGCCCAGGCATCTTGGTGTGCTGGGCTATGGCTGTAGTCCCAGCCTCTGGTTCCAGTGCTGCTGCCAGGCCCTGGGCCCAAGCTCAGTGGGCACCTCAACTGAGGGCTCACACAGTGTTATTAGTTCAGATCTGTGAACGTGGGCTGCTGCCAGGTCCTGGGGCTGAGCTCAGTAGGCACCACGGTGGAGGGCACACAGAGTCATCTCCTATCCTGTCCTCCTTAATTCTAGTTTGGTGGCACAGTGAGTCTTCCTATGTTGGCTGCCAAGAGTGGTTGTGGAATGAAGTGCGATGACAGTCCTCCTGGTTCAGTTGTGGAAGGCAGTTTTGGGTGTGGCTCGGGGGCTGCAGGGAGTCCTCCCACTCCCCACAATTCACCTATGTGGGCTGTGGAGGCCCAAGAGATATTTGTGCAGGAGGGAGAGAATCTCTCTCAACATTTTGAGGAGGGTGGGTGGGCGATGGTTCCCTGGAGGAATGGTATGTGTGTTATGAAAGATCCCTCCCATCCCCATCACAAACTTTGGGTGGTGTCCCCTCCCACAGTCCACCCCTCACTCCGTCGTCTGTGTCCAGTCCTGCAGTGCAGCCTGAAACCATTCATCCTCCTTCCCCTGGGACAGATAGCAGCCAGCATTACAATGCCTCCGTATGGAGGCACTTTCGGGCCCTTCCTGATGACCCCTGTGTGGTGCAGTGCCGTGCCTGTGATGTCCTGGTGCGCAGGGGCAAAACCCCAAAGCACCTGTCTTCGACAGCCCTAACTCGGCACCTGAAGAGGCACCACCTAAGCCTGTCTCCCTCCTCACCCAGTGAAACATCCATTGGGGGGAGAAAGGGGCCACCCACTCTTCTGAGCAGGGATCAGTGGGAGGATCACTTTGCTCTGAGGGTGATGCTGGCAACAGCAGAGCGCTCCGGCAGGCCACGCTGGTGGAGGTTGTCCCCTCAGGGTCAGGGACAGCGTCGCTTACAACCTTGAGGCTGATGGCTTAGGAGGCGGCTGCTGCCACACTGTTCCTCAGTGAGACCCTCGGGTGAGGACCCGCGGTGGCTGGGGGATCAGGCCCCCAGTCCAAATGACACATCCTTTCCCTCTCACGCCAGGAATACCAGCGCACTTCTCTTTGGCCTGGAGGTTGCAGGGGGATCTTCCCACTTACCCCCCACATGATAGGTCCTCTCCCTCCCGTCCTTTCCGGCAAGGCAGGAAGGTGGGTGATGCTGCTGATGGCAGCCTCCTTTGGGCACTTGTGCAGCAGCTCAGGAACTGTTGCACATATAGTTCAGCCGCACGGTGCCCCCATCCATCGCAAACGCATAGCCCTGGGTCGCTTGAATGCTGTCCTTCCCGCAAAGGCAGGAAGGTGGCCGATGTCAGCTGCTGCTGCTGCTGCTGCTGCTGCTGCTGCTGCTGCTGTCCCGTTTCCGTCTCCCCCTCTCAGGACCCACTCTGACCCATCCAAACAATGCCTCCAGTCCTGCCCATCCCCTAATTTCCGCAAAGGCAGGATGGCGGATCAGGTCACTTTACGAGGGACTATCCTGTTACTGCTCCCTCCTTGGTTACACAGCTCAATTGCGCTCACGCAGCCGATTTTATTGTGTACGGTTAAAGTCGGTTGACAATGTGGGGGCACCCCTGTCAACGGGACTGACTGTACCTCTTTCAGCTGGGTGGGAATGTGTCCCGAAACTCCCGTCCTTTCCGGCAAGGCAAGAAGGTGTGTACTGTTGGCTGCCTCCGCCACACTGTTCCTCAGTGGGACCCTCAGGTGAGGACCCGTGGATGCTGAGGGATATTCCCCCACCCCTCCTCATGATGACAGGTCCTATCCCACCCACTCGAGGAATACCAGCGCGCTCCTCTTTGGCCTGGAGGTTGGGGTGGCATCTTCCCACTTACCCCCCACATGACAGGTCCTCTCCCTCCCATCTTTTCCGGCAATGCAGGAAGGTGTGTACTGTTGGCTGCCGCTGCCACACTGTTCCTCAGTGGGACCCTCGGGTGAGGACCCGCAGTTGCTGGGGGATCAGGCCCCCGTCTGAATGTCATGTCCATTCCCACCCACGCCAGGAATGCCAGCGCGCTCTTCTTTGGCCTGGCGGGCGGGCACATGGGGGTGCTGCCGGCGAGCAGCCAGACTCCCCCCGCCCCTGAGGGGAGGTGGCTCATCGCCACCTCCCCATGCCCGCCAGGTCCGGCGGCCGCCGTCATCACCCACTTTCCTGCTGTCAGAGGGAATACCAGCACGCTCCAGTTTGGCCTGGTGGGCGGGCACATGGGGGTGCTGCCAGCGAGCAGCCAGACCCCACACCCCCTGAGGGGAGGCGGCTTGTTGCCACCTCCCTGTGCCCACCAGGCCCAGTGGCCGCCCCCAGTACACATCTTTCCTTTTCGCCTGGAATACCAGCGTGCTCCTTTTCGGCCTGGCAGGTGGGCACATGGGGGGTGCCACCAGCGAGCGGCCAGACCCCCCACCCCCTGAGGGGAGGCAGCTTGTCGCCACCTCCCTGTGCCCGCCAGGTCTGGCGGCCGCCGTCATCACCCACTTTCCTGCCGTCAGAGGGAATACCAGCATGCTCCAGTTTGGCCTGGTGGGCGGGCATATGGGGGTGCTGCCAGCGAGCGGCCAGACCCCCCACCCCCTGAGGGGAGGTGGCTTGTTGCCGCCTCCCCGTGCCCACCAGGCCCAGTGGCCGCCCCCAGTACACACCTTTCCTTTCTCGCCTGGAATACCAGCGCGCTCCTTTTCAGTCTGGCGGGCGGGCACATGGGGGGTGCTGATGGTGAGCAGCCAGATCCCCCGCCCCCTGAGGGGAGGCGGCTCATCGCCGCCTCCCCGTGCCCACCAGGCCCAGCAGCCACCATCATCACCCCCCTTCCTACATAGCTGGGAATACCAGTGCACTCCGCTTTGGCCTCCACGTTCCACGATCCACAATCCAGTTCGGCAACGGGAGATGCTCATTGAGGTTTGGGAATTCGGGATCGTGTTTGGCACCGAACCACAATCCGCTGGGTTGTTAAATTTTTTGGGTTCGTGCCCATGTCTAGTCAGGACACTTGTCTTTATAGACATAGATTTAAGCAGTATTTGCATGAACAATATATAGTGTTGCCAACTCTGAGTAGGGAAATTCTTGGAGATTTGAAGGTAGGGACTGGGGAGGGCAGAGTGTAGGGACAGAAGGGAACTCAGGATGGATGTGACACCATAGTCCACATTCTGAAGCTGCCATTTTCTTCAGGGGAATGGATCTCTATAGTGTGGAGATCAGGTCTATGCAATGACGCTTGGTCCCTGGAAAGTGTCCTTAGGATTGTGCTTGTAACTGTACATCTATGGCTGTGTTGTGCCCTACTCATTTGTATAGTACTTCTTTGAATATTCCAAGCATTTTACTCTTACTGTCTTGATGTTCCTTAACCCTGTAATGTAAATAATTATTATTGTTCCTAGATTGATGAGAGGGAGTGGCTTGCCTAAGATCAGATCAATAAATAATGCAAAGTTCCTAATAAATATCCATATAAATAATTCAAAGCACCCAATAGATTTTCATATAAATACAATCATTACAGAATGGTATCAAAACTGAGTCGGCCATATACAAAAGTAGAAAACAGTCTCTCTAGCATTCAATAAATATCTTCTAACCACTCATGAGCCCAAGTGGCCGGCTGGATATTCAAACGTTTCATAGCAATTACATCATCAGGGGCTGATATAAGGCATCCACCAATAAACACAAGACAATTTAATGACAGCACGTAACACATTCTCTTGGCGTTGCCTTCCAGATACGGGCTACGTGCCTTCCACTTGTTGGGCTTATCAGGTCCTTTGGGTCCCTCACCATCAGTGTAACTTCCACCTACAATTAAATAGAAGTTGTTATTTGAGCATTTGAACTTCTGCAAGTTTCCTAGAAAATATTCATCTGAAAGAAAAATAATTTATTTATACTCACTCTAAGATTTACCTGTGGAACTCACCTTATCCAAGCAGGAGAATTGGTCCTTGTGTCCTTTTTTCCTTTGCATGGCTTTAAACAAATGAAGAATATACAAGTACCATGAGTGAGTCATTAGAAGTTTTACCTGTGGAATGTTATCAGAGTTTGAACATCTATTTACTGACAGCAGTGCTAAGTGGATAGAAGAGAAGATATTTATTGAATGCTAGAGAGACTGTTTTCTACCTTTGTATACGGCCAATTCAGTTTTGATACCGTTCTGTATTGATTGTATTTATATGAATATCTATTGATACCATTCTGTATTGATTGTATTTATATGAATATCTATTGGGTACTTTGAATTATTTATATGGATATTTATTAGGAACTTTATATTATTTATTAGAAGCACTAGACACTTTGCACTGGAATACATTTTATAATTGTATGCACTGATTCTTGTTATGGTTGTTGTTTACTGCTTTTCCTCCAAGTGTGGTTTTCCACCGAAGTATCTATTGTTTTGGATTGGGGGTGCCTCTCTTTTTTGTGGTTAAGGTCACATCTATAGCTGGATATCTGTTTGAACCATGGACTCCCAGAAAATTCAAGTGAAGATGTATTTGTCCTATGGAAACACTAACATATAACTGTCAAGTAGTTTGAATGTATCTACAGCTGTTGCAGTAATGTGCTCTGTTTATACTAGGGCTACCAACCTCCAGGTGGGGTCTGGAGTTCTTCCAGAATGACAACCGAGCTCTTCAGAAATCAGTTTCCTTGGAGAAAATGGCAGCACTGCTTTAGAGGATAGTTTCTATGTTATAATACCTCTCTGAGGTCTCACCCCTCCATCTTCCCTAGACTCCACCCCCAAATCCCCAGGAATTTACAAACCTGTAGTTGGCAACCATAGTTTACACCTCAGCAGCTAAAGCAACATTCTGTGTGAAAGGCTGTCTCACTTCTTTCACAAAGGCCTATTCCACCTCTTAGCAACAGTTATTTGCCAGTTCTAGGGAGGGCAAGACTTGTTTAATTTTCTAGTCTGGTAAGCTAATTCTGCAGCTCTTCTACACCACAGAGGGCCTTTAACTCAGTATGAACACAACATAAACAGCATCTCTTCCTACCTCCTGGTGGAGCAAGAGCATGAGGTGTAACTTTTATAGTCATGTGAATGTAATCTTTCTCAGTGCAACATAATAAAATGTTATCTTTTTAAAGCATCCTCTTTTGGAACATTTTAAGACTATGAAAATATTTATTCAGATACATTATTCAGAGCTACATTTCACTGGGAAGCAAGATTGTTTTGCTTCACACTTCTTTTGAAAAAGTGAAGCTCTACAAATAAGCAATAGGGTGGAATCACAACTAACAGACGTTTGTCATATGGGTAACCTGTAATATATTCTGTGCAGGAAGATTGTGAAGCAGATGCTCACATAACTCCATGACCCACCACTTTGAAACCATGGAATTAAAAATACTTTCACACAATTCAGAATTCGTATCAAACAAACCTAAGGGAATGGGATCCCAGTACCAGGTCTCTGACCTCAGCCATCGTCAGTTCAGTAGTCTGTATGATCAAGGCCATACACACATCCGAATTGTCTGAGCATATGTTTGTCCACATTCTTGGGAATCCAAGCATTTGAAAGATTTCCAAATGAACATGTAGAGTGTGTACTTATATAGGTCTGTTCACACTGACTATTGAAAACACAGAGAGGAGGACAGAGAACATCACCACAAACTTCCTCCCCGTGTGTATTTACAGTACCAGCTTAGTACATTTTTATGTGGTGGGATAAGCAAGGTGAAAAGAAACTATCCCTTTTCTGAGAGAGACCAGAGTGAGCATTTGTGATTGTGTGAATTTAGCCTACACTGTGCACTCTGCCTTCAGTCTCAGTGAAACTAAAAATAATGTAAGTAAATAAATAAATAAAATGCAGTTATAAGCACATAAGCCTCTGTGCACAGACTTGGTTAGATGATCTAGGGTTACCAACTTCCACGTAGGGGCCTGAAGTTCTCCCAGAATTACAACCTCCAGACTACAGGGATCAGTTTGACTTGAGGAAATAGCAGCTTTGGATGATGGGCCCTATGGCATTATACCCTATTGAGGTCTCTCCCCAGGCTCCACCTCATATCTCCCGAAATTTCCTAACCTGGAGTTGGTAACCTAAGTTTGATCCCACTAAAGATGTCCACTAATGAAAGGAGGGGAATTTTCACTGATTCTCCCATTCCACTGTGATTCCTGGAGATCCTCATTCCCAAGCACAGTTTAGACTCATATGAGGTATCATTTTGTGCTGCAATAGGAAGAGAAAGGCAAGGAAGCCCAGTTTTACTGATGGAAATCCCTTCTTTCAGTGGAAATTTATTCTGGAATCCAAATATTTCAGCTGAACACAAGGAGGTTGGAGTCATGGACAGTGGCCACAAATCCACTTCTCATTGCTCCAAGTATGTCCATTGAATGTGTGAACTCTTGTGGCAAGTCTGGGGGAACAGGATTTCAGGCCTTTCTAAAGACATAACTCAGGAGTAAAATGAAAATGAAATTGATAATCACTTAGTCAATTAAATTAACATTCACATGAATATATACTCATAGGCCCTAAGAATCCATAAAACCACAACACAATCCACCTAATTCCTTTTATTAAGACCAACCAAATGACACATTACATGTGAACCATATAATTTAAAACTAAACACCTGAAGCAGCCTCTTGAATGTTACAAAATCAAGCTTCACATACATGCTCAGATGAGATTGTTTTAGGACCACTTAGAAAATTGCTACATGATAAACGTGTAAAAAGTAGAGTTAAACCTATTTCAAAAAATATCACTCACTTCTGGCTAGAAGAATGTAATGTCCTGTGAAGATGTTATATATAAGAACAACATTAAAATATAGATCTGTAATTGTTCATATTACCTTTCTCTTGTACCAATTATTGCACATTAGTGAGGTCCTAGGATCGTATGATGTTTTCAGAGAGCAGTTGAGACGTAGAGAACTTTTGTAGTATTTACTTTTATTTACAAATAAACAAGTACAACACAGGAGGGGTTAAAGAGGTACTCTCACAAGACAGAAGATCTTTCACCCCACATTAGATCTAGACAACTAGAGATTCTGCACCTCAGCTTGCAGCTGTTTCTGGTCAAATCTACGGTAATGGAGCCATTGGTCAGATTATCAGATAGCAACACATAATAATCCAGTAGCTGGATAATGAATGTACTACCCAGCTGATATTGTCCATTTGTGCATAGCATCACCTGCAGACTGTGTACTTTAAACTTTCTCCATTCTTCCATATGAACACGGAGTGTTGTTGGAGTAGATTCACATTTTACACTGAATGAAAATATGGAGATGTGTAAGGAAAATGAATCATCAAGCCTTATAATCCTTAAGATCACAGAATTTTGGTTCAGGCTCTAAGTATTTGCAGGCTCAGTTCTGACCTATCTGAGAAAAAATATGTTGCTATTACCACACCTGAGTCACTCCCAAGTGTTCTCTGTTCCTAATCAGTACTCTCCAGTTTCTCATGCCAGCAATGCCAATTAACTAAATAAGCCCCAGTTGGCTCATGCTCTTTACTATCAAGATGCCTGGAAATGCATGGCATGGAAATGAACGCCTTTACTCAGCCTATTGGTAAGAACTTTCCAGCCAAGAAGTGTGTCAGAGAAGCACATTAGCCAGCTTTTAAGTATTAAGAAACAGAGGTGTTTAGCTAAGCAATAGGAAGTGTTATATGTTTTGTTTGCCTGTTGCCTGACTCAAGAGTGGTTTCTGCTCTGCGAACACTCACTGTAAGCTGTATTCAATAAACCTAAACATATTTTATTTAGCCTATGTCAAGAGTTACTTGTTGTACATGAGCACTCCCTCAGGATGAACCCTGAGGCTGAAAAGCCTCAAAGGTAAACAGAAATAGAGACTTTCCCATCTCCTAGAAGTCTTGGAGTGGCTCTGGTTCAGTGGCCAGAAACAGTAGTGGGGGCTCTGTCTTGTACAAGGTGTTATACAAAGCTTTCTAAGCAGGTCTGTGTTTTAAACTTAACCATAATTCTCTTGTATTCTTGCCTTACAAGCTTTGGTCAGGCTTCTCTGTATCTAACAGAACCTGTGAAGCAAATTGCTAAGCAACAAAGCCTACAAAAGAGGAGCTTCCACTCCAGCCCCATTACTGTTAAGATGCTGAGAGAGGCCTGACAATACTTGGAGCCCACTGACTGAACATGTGAAATGAAAAAAGGAGCATAGTGTTGGAAAGAAGAGAGGAAGGCAAAACACAGGGATGCTGCAGGAGACAGAAATAAATGGCTTCAAATGTAATGTAATTAAAAAGAAGAGGAAATTATAGCATGCAATAAAGGAGATGGAACAAAAAGAGGACAATTTTAAGAGTTAAACACACCAATCCAACAGACAAAAAGACATATTTATTAAAATATGTTCTGCTGATTATAAATATACTTGTCAAAAATAGACTGTAAAAGAATGCCGGGATAAAGAGCTGCTTCTCATTTGTGAAAATCCATTCACTGGTCTATGGCTAAGATAACCACAGTGGCAAGACTATTGCCCACCAAAATGAGAGTTCAGCCTTGTCTCCCTGAACATGATTACAGCAGCAGCTCTTCACCATTACCTCAGTGCTGCTTCTAAGATTTGCATTGGACTTATAACTGCTTCATACAATACAAATTTGGTTAGAGTTCACAGCAAATTTAGAAGATTCTGGTTGCAGTATCAAGCATTTTCTGTCCAAGGGATCACAGGTAGAAAGGCTAGGAAAGGATCTGTGTCCCAGACGTCTAAGATCTGCTGCCAGTTGAAGTAGACAGTACAGGACTAGAGATGGGCATGAACAGAAAAAAACCCAAACATGATGTTCATTGTTCGTTGCCATCCACGATCAGGGACTCATGAACAACCACGAACATGACCCTGTTCACAAACATGTTCATGGGGGGCAGCAGGCTCTCCTCCAGCTATCATCCAAGTTTGGTCAAAATCCCTACTGCACCACTCCCAGAAACCTGACCTGAGCAGGCACCAGGAAAGGTACCAATAATAAATATTAGCTTGGCCCTGGAGCCTGGCAGCAGCCCTGGAACTTGAAGGGGTAGATCCCTATCCCACCACACACAAAGAAAATTCAAGCTCCAATGCAATCTCTATCAAAATGCCAACAGCAACTGTCTCTCCCTCTCCACTGTCTGCAAACTAAGCCAGAGCTGGGAGCCCCCCTCCCCCCTGGTCTTCTCCTCTTGTAACAAATTTGGAACTCCAATCCACACTTGGAAGGAAGACCTGCCTATCAAACTAAATTGGGCTTAGATTGGGGTTTCCAGGGCAACAGCAGGAGTTCAGACAGAGTTCAGACAATCCCTGCCTCCAGTTGCCAAGGGAATTGATTGCAGATGCCAGACTGTCTGGCTTGACGAACACCAACGAACAGCAAAGAACAAGGCTTGCAACGACCACCTGTTCATTTAGAATGGGGACTCACGAACAGCTTGTTTGCGAACAGCAGATTGGGCTGTTCGTGGCTTTTTTTAGTTTGTATTGCTGTTCGTGCCCGTCTCTATACAGGACTTGATGGGCCAAATGTTTGACTTAGGCCAAGGCAGCTACATGTATATGAGGAAGTGTCTTAAATAGAATCCTTTGAATGGTATTGACTAATAATGATATTGACTAATAATATCACTTATTTGTTTAGTCATAGTCAATTATGTACTGAGAGCTGAAATGAATTTATTAAATGGATTTGACACACATTTCCCAATTTTATTAAAATTGACTGTTTGTATTTTGTGTTTCTGAGTAAGCAGAATATGACAACTGCAGAGAGCAGCTATTCAGGTGCAAATAATGAGCTGGAAAGATTGTAGGGTCCATGTAAATGGACACTTAAGAGACAGAAGTTGTACTAAGGTGGAAAGTTACCTGTAGACAAGCAAAACATATACAGTGTCAACACTTCTGTAGAAGAAAAGGCAAGAAGAGGAGGAAAAGGAGGGGGAAGCTATTGGTCAATGGTTTTGATCATTAGGGTTCCCGATTCACCAAACACTGAAAGATCCTTGATTTGGTTGTTGTGGGTTTTCCGGGCTGTATTGCCGTGGTCTTGGCATTGTAGTTCCTGACGTTTCGCCAGCAGCTGTGGCTGGCATCTTCAGAGGTGAGTCTTTTGGTGCTACACCTCTGAAGATGCCAGCCACAGCTGCTGGCAAAACGTCAGGAACTACAATGCCAAGACCATAGCAATACAGCCCGGAAAACCCACAACAACCATCGTTCTCCGGCCGTGAAAGCCTTCGACAATACATCCTTGATTTGAATGACACCATACAAATCCAAGCCACTATGTTTAGAATCTACAGATAAAATGAGAAATTCAGGAGTTTTGCATGTTGAAATTCTGAGCATGAATATCACAGCTTTTCTGTAAAACAGATTACTGACACTGGCATATGAACAAATGAATGAAAGTTTAAAGTTTTGTCTAGTACTCTAATCCTGCCTATAGACATTTAGGCCACCCAACCTAAGATAGGGTTTAATGGACTGACGCTTCTTGATTTTAGTTTCCTTTTTTTAAAAAAAATAGTTTTTTAAAACATTTCAGATGTTTCTGCAAATCTGGGTTTTTTAGTTTTAGTTTCCTTAAGGGCATTTCTGTTTGTTTTCAGTTCTGGCCCTAGTAGTTGGGATGGGGGTAAGCTTTAATAAATTTTCAGTGCAGTCCTAAACAGAGTTGCTGCAGTCTAAGCTCATTTATTCCAATGGGCTTAGGCTGGAGTAATTTTGCTTAGGATTGCACTGTTAGCAATCTTATTCAAGGGCTAAACCACTGCAAATATACAAACAATATAATATTTAT
This sequence comes from Eublepharis macularius, assembly GCF_028583425.1. Classification (NCBI taxonomy): domain Eukaryota; kingdom Metazoa; phylum Chordata; class Lepidosauria; order Squamata; family Eublepharidae; genus Eublepharis; species Eublepharis macularius. Next base: position 126,763,436 of record NC_072792.1, read on the forward strand.
ATGTCTCTGGAAGCAGAGAAATCATTCCAAGTAACAAAATAAAGGAACACAAAGCCAATTGATGGTTGTTGTGGGTTTTCCGGGCTGTATTGCCGTGGTCTTGGCATTGTAGTTCCTGACGTTTCGCCAGCAGCTGTGGCTGGCATCTTCAGAGGTGTAGCACCAAAAGACAGAGATCTCTCAGTATCTCTCAGTGTCAGAGATCTCTGTCTTTTGGTGCTACACCTCTGAAGATGCCAGCCACAGCTGCTGGTGAAACGTCAGGAACTACAATGCCAAGACCACGGCAATACAGCCCGGAAAACCCACAACAACCATCGTTCTCCAGCCGTGAAAGCCTTCGACAATACAACAAAGCCAATTATTCAATCATGTTGGTCTCTAAAGTGCTTCTGGACCTAAATCTTGCTCTTCTACTACAGAGCAACATGGCAACCCACCTGAAACTACATTCAAGGAATGTTGTACTTGGTCCTTATGAACATAACAGAATATTCACATTTATTTAATAATGCTTGCCATGTCTGGATCTATAATACGTTTCAAGAAAGGTGAATGGGATTGAATTATTAGCTTTAGGTAACATATACTACAAGTGGAAGATCCATGTGGACTTGTGGGAGAGCAGTGTCTATCTTTTCTTCCCCCTTTCATCTTCAGCTTCCCTTCCTCCTGCCAGCCCTTCCCCTTTGTTTTTCTCACATGCAGCTGCCTACCTTTTTCTGTTTCTCTCCCTTTTTCTGTTTCCCTCACTCACTCATTCACCCACTTTTCTGTCACCTCCCCCACATTCAGCTTTCCATTTGTAGTATCTTTGCTCCTCCCACCTCCAGCTCTACCTACCCTCATGCCTATCTTCTACATTTTTAGTCAATCTGCCTGCAGTGACACTGAGGCTTGGAAACCTTAGCAATGTTGGTTGCAGGTTTCCTAGAATCCCTCATGTGGCTACCAGATCTCACAGTGTAGTCTTGCAAGATCTCAGCAGCATATTTTTCTTAAAGGAACAGACATTGGGTTGGATCCACACTAAACTGAGCTAAAATGAACCTGCCTCTCCTCCCATTGCAACCCACAGATCCCCACAAAATGCTGTTCTTGGTGGATAGGTGACTCTGAGGAAAGACATGAGGTGGTCTCCAGTGGGAGACTGCCAATTTAATCTAGATCTAATTCCTTGCTTCTATGATTTGAGTTTATTTTTAATCCTCAGTTTACACACACACATTCCATGTTTTTCAGGAAACCTGGGGCCTTCCTCCGGCTTGAATAAAAATCTCTCTTGTCTAGCTTTGTCCACCCATTGTGTGGATATAGCCAGGTTCAGAATTAGATATAAAGATTATTTGTTTAAATCCTTCCAATTTCAGTACTGAATTATGATTCTGGAACACTTGAAGTGAAAACTCTTTTCAGTATGGACAACCAGATCCATGATGAGGTTGTCTCATGGATTTTCAAAAAGCTATTTTGTATCCCCACTTAACTGCTTCAAAGAAAGGGAGTGTTTACCTCCCTTTCAGAAGCTTTACCTCCCCCCCCCCCAAAGCTATTAGAAGATGGGGAAGCCAGATACAAGCATCCTCAAAATCCCTTCCTCAAATGTACCCTCCTGGTTTATTGATTTCTCAGCAGGTCTACACAAGTTGTAATATTTCAGACAGCTGTAGTATTTCAGAAAACATTCAGGGCAAAACTAGATTTTACTAAGCCCAAAGTTTTGGGAGGAAAGTGGGCTCTGAGATGGGGAGATATCTTAGGCTACATGTTCATGATATGGTCTGAAGTTACACAGATGTATAGCCACATTTGAAATATTTTCTCTTGTTTATTTTTTGCAGGCTATATATTCTACAGTTATTGATTTATATATATAAAGTGCCTCTTTAACTTTAATATATGTAATATGAATACATAGTACTCATACATAGTATTCATATGAAATCAAAAACAGGACTTAATGGTTAGATAAAAATGATTTTCACTGAAGGAAGAGAATCCTGGCAGATATTTTAAAAAGGGTTCCGCTTTCAATCAAATGTAATTGAATCCCTCAGCAGTCCATTACAGAACAAAAGGTTCACCAAACAGAGTGGTACAAAATGTAGACATTTTGTATATGTGATTCGACACATATATGTTCATAGCTGTTGGTCAAAAGATTAAGAAGTAGCTATAAGATGTATTACTTTAGATTGAAGAGTCTTTTGAACATTTAATATATCCTTATATAAAGCCTTTGCTGTTTCTATGACTGGGCCAAGTTCATCTCCATGCTGAGCTAACAAAATTGTTCAAAGAGAGATGAGAAACTCATCACAGTCAGAATGGCTGAATAAATCATAGTGATATTAATCTTTCAAAAGAAACAACTTTCTTAACTTATCTGCAATGATAATGTCATCATAGTATTTTTTAAGGTTCTATTTTCTCAAATAACCCCTCCACAGTAAAATTGGTGTGTGTGTGTGTGTGTGTGTGTGTGTGTGTGTGTATGTATGTGTTTATCTTCCCTTCATCCAAGGAGCATACATTATTTCTTCCTTTCTCTCTTTTATCCTCATGATATCTGTGAGGTGGTTTAGGTTGAGAATAACTGAGGGCCAAGCTACAAGTGATGAATGACACTTGAACGGCAAGTGGATTGAGTGGAGGGCAAGTGAACAGAGAGAAATACACTTGCTGTTCAAGTGTCGTTCGTCACTTGTAGCTTGGCCCTCAGTGACTGGTTCAAGGTCAGCTAATAGACTTCATAGCTCAACAGTTATTTGAAGTCATGTAACTGTAGACTTAGTCCAAACAACCTACTAAATCTCATGGGCTTTGTGTAACATGGAAACTTGAGTACCAGAGCCTGAAAATCCCTGACTTCAATGTTTTTTTCATTAGTATGTAATATTGTCTAGAAACTGAAATAATTTTAAACTCGTAACATCTAGGTGACTGAAAAGGCCATCACAAAATCTTCTTGTTGATAGCCTTTGAGCCATGTGATCCAACTATCTATGGACCATTTGCGGAGACAGTACTTGGTGCTTCTTTTCTCTGAGGAAAGGAAGATTTTTGGAGGAGCTGATGGAAAATACAGCAACCCCAAGTCCTAATCACTAATCACAGCAGGAATGTAACCATGAAACCTAGAAAATTATTTTAATAAAATTCCATTGGGCTGTGGAAATCTTTCAAATTGTACCATTGACACTGATAAACTTGACAAACCTGATAACCAATTCTGTAGATAAGGAATTAGATGCCTTAAGAAAGACTGCCTCTTATATTTTCTCTTGTGCTTTCATTTTTCCGTGATGAAACTTTCACAGAGGAACCGCTTTAGGACATAACAGAAACATTTTTTTAAAAGTGAAGTTGTTTTCAAGAGTTATATAAAATCCCCCTTCCCTCAAAAGCACTACATCACAAGAGTACAGTAAGTCTCTGAAAGGGGAGGGGCTATTGATGTGAAATAATTTCATGTGAAATCTTTTCTATGATATAAAAGTTACTTAAATACTGGCATTGCCTGTGGATTTTTTTCAAAGCAAAGACATTCAGTTGTTACAGATGTTAACATGAAGTGTTAAAGAGTATACGAGCACATAGTACACTTGTTAGGGGAAATGTGAATTCCTCAGCATATTACTTTTCCCTATGCAAAATATGTCCTTCGTTTTTGACAAACATCTATGAGGCAGTCTAACAAATCTACATAGTAAATTTTCAGATCCTGGACTTCATTCTGTCAACGTGTTCTACTAACTTGCTCCCTAAATCTCTCAAATTCATCAACTTCTTCTTTCCTACTTTTAACATAAAATAAAAATTAAGTCTTGCTGAGCCAGAGTAAGTTTGCATCTGTTTTCCACAATTGCTAGGCAGATGTTTCCAGCTGCAGGGCATGAAAGCAATACCCCTCCCCTATTTTTTGCCCCTTATCCAGCAAATGATATTCAGAGACTCACAGCCTAAGCACCACAGTTCCATCCATCTACAGTCAGTAACAACCCAACCTTCAAGAACGTGTCCATTCCCATTTTAAAGCCATCTAATCTAATGGTCCTTAACTTTTTCTGTTCTTAGCTTATATTCACCCCTTTGAATTTCTCTGCTTCTCTGTTGTTTTTTGTTCAACCCAGAACACTTTTTTGTTATACAGTTTCTTCCCTCAGCTAATCTTTTTGAATGTCTCTGTGATCTGCTGATAGAACTACTGGGTAAATCTTTTTATATATTCTAGGCATTGAGGTGAATTGTTGATTTTGAACCAATTAAAATCAATATTCAAAGGTTTTAAAAAGAATTTAAAAGTATTAAAACAGTGACCTTGAGGTAAATTTCCAAGTGAATTTCCTTCTTTTTAAGAGTATAAGTCAAATCTTAGCTACAGTATTCCTGAACAGAGATGGGCACGAACAGCAATACGAACAAAACAAAACAAAAAAGCCAGGAACAGCCCAATCAGCTGTTCATGAACAAGCTGTTCCTGAGGCCCCATTCTAAATGAACAGGTGGTCATTGCAAGCCTCCTTCCTTGCTATTTGTCAAGCCAGACAGTCTCACACCTGTAATCAATTCCCTTGGCAACCGGAGGCAGGGACTGCCTGAACTCTGTCTGAACTCCTGCTGTTGCCCTGGAAACCCCAATCTAAGCCCAATTTAGCTTGATAGGCAGGTCTTCCTTTCAAGTGTGGAGCTCCAAATTTGTTACAAGGAAGCAAAGAGCAGGGGGGAGGGGGGCTCCCAGCTCTGGTTTTGCAGACAGTGAGGGAGAGACAGTTGCTGTTGGCATTTTGAGAGAGAGACAGGGAGAGTGCATTGGAGCTTAAATTTTCTTTGTGTGTGGTGGGATAGGGATCTACCTCTTCAAGTTCCAGGGCTGCTGCCAAGCTCTGGGCCAAGCTATTATTTATTACTGGTACCTTTCCTGCTGCCTGCTCAGGTAAGGTTTCTGGGAGTGGTGCAGTAGGGATCTATTCCTTCAAGTTCCAGGGCTGCTGCCAGGCTCCGAGACCAAGCTATTATTTATTATTGGTACATTTCCTGCTGCCTGCTCAGGTAGGGTTTCTGGGAGTGGTGTGGTAGGGATCTTGATGGCTGGAGGAGAGCCTGCTGGCCCCCCACAAACAACGAACATGTTAGTGAACAGGTCATGTTCGTCAATGCTCGTTGTTCGTGGATGGCAACGGACAACAAAAACCATGTTCTTTTTTTTTCAGTTTGTGCCCATGTCTATTCCTGAATAGTTTGATTTTTTTTTTCACTTTTATTCAATTGAAATTTTTTGGAAAGAATTATTGTATAGTACTTCATGTCTGTTGGAGATGTTTTAATACAGACCCCTAAATATAGGGGTCTGTATTAATGATATATTATCATGTTTCTTAATTTTCTAGTAAGCCTCAACAAAGGTTGCCTTACTGGTGGGGCCAGGATCTTGATGAAATATTGTAAGTCATTGGAAGAGCCTCAGCAGCATCTGGCAAGTTTGCCATTTGGCTGGCTATCTACCTCAAAGGGGCTCAGATAACAACCATGACCCCCCCCCATATCTTATAATACACAGCAGCCTTTGAGGTGAGTTAGGTTTTCAAATAGTGTTTGCTCCAATGTCATCACAAGATCCATGGCTGAGCCAGACTGGAGATCTGAACCAAACCAATATACTACCCAAGATATTCTATTTAAGAGTATAAACTGAAATCCAGTGATTTTTTTTTAAAGGACCAAAGTTTTCCTTCCTCACATCTAAGACAGAGCTGGATTTGCCCTTAGCACCATTGATTCCCAGTTCATCTATGCATTAGAAGATGATACTGCAAAACTGTGGTGGAGGATTGTGAGTGCACAATTACACAGATAATTAGTTCATGCAATTTCTTCCTCTCATAAGAGGAGGAATTAATCGTGTGAACCAGGCCCTTATACAACTACAGTCTCTTGCAGAGAGTGCATTCCACACAGAAGGGAGAAGGCCATCTATGCGGCAAATGGAAGGAGTTCTTTCAACACACTGCTGGAATGCTCCTTCAGCTGAATGTATGGACAAAGGCTGAGACTACTCTCATTTCTGTAGAAGATAGCTGTCCAATCAGTCTTCCTGTACAGAGTGCAACATTCAGCTGCATTGAGATGTAAACAAAAATTAAAGGTTTGTCATTATTAAAATGGGCCTTGGAAGTTCTTATCTTTACGTGAACCCTCTCCTTCCCTGCCTTGTATCCTTCTGTGCAACTCTGAGATGAAAGACTTGAACATTCACAAGAAGCCAGAGATCCTTGCTGTGTTAATGCTATTTTGAGGTTCCTGGTTTACTGGGAAGAAACAAACTGTAGCTTGTGAAATGACCAATTTTATTTAATCAGGTTTTTTGCAAGCTAGAAAATCGTCAGTCTCAGAAGTGCTTCTGAGGAGGGAGGGAAAGAGCATGTAAGCCTGAAGAGTTCCAAGGAGCATTCTTGTTATGTCTGACTGTATTTGCCTCCGTAATAAATTTCCTTAGTGGAGAACATTGTACATAACTTAATTAAATCATTTTGAATACAATATAATGATCAGCAGTTCAGACATAATCTGCCCCCCAACTTTCCCCCTCACTTCCAATTCAGAGGCAAAATGAATGCATAGAAGGAATGACAGAAGGAATTATGACAATGACTATACTTCTTGGCAGCATCTTTTCTAGAAACCCTTACAGGGCTTAACCAATCCTGTCCAGCGTATCTTCAAAGCAGCTCTCCAGTAAAATTAATCACTGATGGCTCTAATTAATGCTTTAAGTCGCATAGTCTAGTGTTTTCTTAATCTCTCAGTACATCTTTGGCCAATCTTCTTTGCATTTTTTATTATTATATGTATTCATTCCTGAGAAACAATATTTTATTATGTGTATTTTCTTGCAAAGACCTTGAAATATTATCTATATTTCTTTCAGAAACACGTCTGAGAATTTTACTCCTATGTTGACATTTACCCCAAAGCCTGTACTCTTTATCGCCAATATGCTTTCTTGAGATAAATGAAGGAAGTAAATCACTACAAGTGTTTAAAATGTTCTAATGGTTATTACATGATGCTTCCAAGAATTTTTTCCCATTTTGGTTATATGAGTGAATATGGATGTTTATTTATGAGCTACATGGTCATTGTAACTATTCTTCATATATATATTACATTGTGCTCTTTTCTTACTTGCCATTTGCAATGTCCCTGTAAATTACAAAGGTACTGACATTACATGATGGTATTAGGGTGAGTTGACTGAATATAAAAAATGCATCTGTCATAACCTCCTCATAGATTGCCTGCTGAACAATAACTCATATACATGGAATGAAAGCGAGCCAGTCTATTCATTTCACAACCATCTGGAAACAATTCTGCTGTCCTTGAGCAACTCAAAAAGACTTCCTTGAGTTCTGATGCTGTTAGATATATCTAACGTATTCTGAGTTAAGTAAAATAAACTGTCCTTCAAAAATATAGTCTTATTATACCTATGAGCATCAGGAATAGCAGGATTCAAGTCCTTGAAGACCAACAAGATTTTCAAAATTCAAGCTTTTGGGAGTCAAACATCCCTTCGTCAAGGACAACCCCATGTAGCGCGCAATGCAGTAATTTATTCTGTAATCTAGTTTGTCAAGAATAGCATTTTAGGGTTAAGTGTTGGGGAGAATGGGCAGGATTCATAGCAAAGTTCACAGCAAGCCTCTGAATATCAGTGGTAGGAGAAGGTCTTCAAGGCAGGAGAATGTCATAAAGAAAATATCTTGTGATTATTTATTTATTTAAAACATTTATATGCTGTCTTTCCAGGGTCCCCAAGCCAATAAATATCAAGGCATTAATAACACCTAAAACATTAAAACTACATTTAAAATGTTTAACAATATAGTAAAAATATATAGACATACAAACATACCCAACCAGGGATGACAGCCAATAAGAGTTTGCTGGGGGTACACCACAGACTACAGAAAAGTCTTCCACCAGCAGAAGACAATGACAGAGGGAGATGGGCAAATCTCTCTGGAGAGGAAGTTCCAAAGTCTTTGAGCTATGATTGAGAAAGCCCTTTCTCAGGCTGCCCTCCATCTAACCTCAGGTGGCGGAGACACCTGAAACAAGGCCTACAGAGATGACCTGAGTGGATGGATAGGTTCATATGGGAGAAGACAGTCTTTAAGGTGGGCTAGCCCCAAGCTAAATATGCTTAGGGCTAGCATACCAAGAGCTGGACCCAGAAACAAACTGGGAGCCAGTGTAGATGAAACAAGATTGGCATGATAGGGTCCCTGCGATCCATTCTCGTCAACATTCTGGCTACAGCATTCTATACCAACTGTTGCTTCCAGACAGTCATCAAGGACACCCCACACAGAGTGCAATGCAGTAATCTATTCTATAATCTAATTTTTTACCAGGCCATGTACCATACTTACAAGATCTGTCTCAACCAGGAAGGGCCAACAGCTGGCTTACCAGCCAAAGGTGCCCTTGGCCACCATTGCCACTCGTTTTCCAATAGGAGACCCAGCCCAAGAAGTACCCCCAAACTATGAACCTGTTTCTTTAGGGGGACCACAACCCCAGAACAGGAGCTATCCCCATTCCTAGGATGAAACTTCACCCTACCAGTAGCATCTCCATTCTGTCAGGATTATGAGAGCTATAGGTGACACAGGTGATCACAGATGAACATGACTAATTCTTCCCTTCCTTTCTTAAACAGTATGCCATATAATGTTTTTTATATGGAATATAATTTTAGTTATGCTTCTAGAGCCATTTGATGAGAAGGAAAGATTTCATTACTGAAAACTGGGCTCCTGTATCCCAACAAATAATTGAATGGCTCCTATAAATTCTCTGTCTCTTACATAAAATTTTTATTTTACCCTTCATTCAAGGAAATCAGATCAGCACACATGGTTTCCCCTTCTTTGTCTAAGTTCACAGCTTTCCCATGAAGTAGGTTTGGGGAGAGTCATGGCTCAGCGGCATGCAGAAGGTCCCAGGTTCAATCCATGGCATCTCCATTTTTAAAAGGATCTGGTAGGTGGTGATGTGAAAAATCTCTTCCTGAGACCCTGGAAAGCCTGAGTAGACCAGGGGTCCCCAACATGGTGCCCATGGTTTCCATAGTACTCACCAAATGTTTTTAGAAAGTGGGTAGGGGCAAGAGGGGGAATTACCCAGCAGGGCTTTTGATTGGACACTGGAGATTCCATTAACTGGGCCAGTTAAAATAATGTTTCAGTGGCAGCTACCACCACAGTATTGGTTTTATTCTCTTTATCTCTGTGTGTATGTGGCTCCACCTCCTGTGGCAGCCATTTGAGTTTGCATGCATCACTCTTTGTCAGAATTCCCAAGGTGCCCAGTGGCTCAGAAAGTTTTTGCGGGGTAGAGTAGACAATATTGACCAAAGGGCTGATTCAGTATAAGATCATCATCATCACCACCACCACCACAATCATCATCATCATCATCATTATGCTTTTTGTTCACTCTCCCCACAAGCGGACTCAGAGCGGAGCACAACATAATGGTATACAAAAAGATAAAAGCAATGGTAGCAGTTATATTAAAACATCATGGTACAGCACACTCAATGCATCCTCATTTCTATAAACAGCAGGGCCAGTGGGGCAGGATGGCCATCCACCTAATGACAACGCAGAGTCAGGAGGACAACATGTCCCCCCCCTCCACTGGCAGGAGGCTGGTTGGAGAAACCGCCTGCCTCAACCTCCATAAGCCTGGCAGAACATCTCTGTCTTACAAGCGCAGTGGAACAACAATAGGTCCTGCTGGGTTCAGGTCTCCAAAGACAGAGAGTTCTACCGGGTGGGTGCCAGAGCCAAGAAGTCCTAGCCCTGGTCAAGGCAAGACAAATGCTCCCTGGGGCCAGGGATCACCAGTAGCTGTTTTTCTGCTGATCAGAGCATTCTCCAAGGAACATAGGGTGAGAGTCCCACAGGTATGTTCATCCCAGTCCACTAAAGGCCTTAAAGGTTAAGACCAAAACTTTGAACCTAATCCAGAATTCCACTAGGAGCCAATGCATCTGGTACAAAACAGATGGCTTAATGTGTTCATGTGCTCATGTGTTCAACTGAAAGAGCATGGCTAGCCAAAGGTCAGTGAACTCCATGGATTAGTGGGGATTTTCAGCCTGTACAACATCCTTACCGCTACTCTGTACTAATTCTCCAGTGACTAAGGTAGATAATCAGCTTTAGATTAATGTGAATGATTTACTGTAAAGAAGAATGAGCAACAAAAAATTAAGAAGGGAATCCTATAGGGTTTGACTATATATTATGGTTTCATTGTCATCACTGTTGGTCTATGACCAGTTAAAAATGTAGTAGTAAATCACACTATGTTGTAAACTACAAATGAATCTAATGGGAAATCAATGGGAAAGTAAGGGTTTGTGCGCAAGAGAGCTACTAGAAAAGAACTGGCTCGTTAGCTGAAATCAACATGAGCCTGATGCTGGAGATGCAGGGTGGCTGGGGAAAAGTCAGACACACATTTGGTACTTGCAAACAGTCTCTTGTTTCCATCCTTTGCCCTTGTCGTCTGGTCACTGTCAACCTCTGAAGCTGGAGACATAAAATCCTTTTTTTCATACTGTAGCCAATGTGCTTCCGCTGTGGTAGGTTTAGTTTTTCTCCTATGTAAATGGCTGTTAAAGTATGCTCTTCATACTTGTTGGCACTTTGTCTATTTACCTTGTTCAGTAACTTTCTGGCAATTTCTTTAGAGTTTGTTTGTAGGAGGTGGAGCAAATTGTAGATTTCTACCAGTGTATTAAGGACGTTCTATTTATTGGGGTTCCTTTCCCTGCCACTTGGGGATCCTTTCTTGCCACTGTTACATAAGAAGTCTGTGATCAGATCTCCCAATGTTCCCTCTAACATAAAAGGTAGACGTGGGAAGGAGAGTGACTTGTATTGTAACTTTACTGCTGCAGGAGGAACTTAACCCTCCCTTATCCCATTTGTCTGATTGAAATTGCCACCAGGAGCTGCTATTAGCCAGAAAAAAAGGTAAGTGCCCACATTACACCTGTCTTTTCTCTTTACTGCAGCTAATAGCAGCTAAGGGATGATTTCTAGTGAGAAATGGCACAGCGAGGACAGTGGCTGTGACTAGACATGGGCATGAACCAAAAAAAATTGATGAACCAGCGGATCGTGGTTCGGTGCAGACAACGATCCCGAATTAGCGAACTGCAACAAACATCTCCCATTGCCGAACCGGTTCGTGGTTCATGGAGGACAAAGTGGAGCGCGCCGGTGTTCCCAGTGATATAGGAATGGTGGGTGACGCCGGCAGCCGCCGGGCCTTGTGGGCACAGGGAGGAGGTGGGGGGTCTGGCTGCTTGCTGGCAGCACCCCCCATGTGCCCACCCACCAGGTCAAAGTGGAGCTCCTTGGTATTCCCAGTGAGGGCAGGAACATGGTTGAGGCTGGCAGCCGCCGAGCCTGGCGGGCATGGGGAAGCAGCAATGAGCCACCTCCCCTTTAGGGGGCGGGGGGTCTGGCCGCTCACCGGCGGCACCCCCCATGTGCCCGCCTGCCAGGCCAATGTGGAGCATGCTGGTATTCTCGGCGGGGGGGGGAGGCGACATTCACATGGGGGCAGCCTGATCCCCCAGCTACTGAGTGTCCTCGCCTTAGGCTCCAGCTTAGGAGATACCTGACAGCAGCTGACAGCACCCACCTTCCTGCCTTGCCAGAAAGGATGGGAGGGAGAGGACGTGTCACATGAGGGGAAAGTGGGGAGGTCCCCCTGCAACTGCCCGGCCAAAGTGGAGCGCGCTGGTATTCCCGGCAGGGGGGGACATTCGCACGGGGGCATCCCGATCCCCCAGCTACTGGGTGTCCTCGCCTGAGGCTCCAGCTTAGGAGATACCCGACAGCTGCCGACAGCACCCACCTTCCTGCCTTTCCAGAAAGGACCAGAGTTGCAGGACACATTCCCACTCAGCTGAAAGAAGTCTCTTCAGTCCCGTTGACAGGGGAGCCGCCACGTTGTCAACCGACTGTATCCCTAGACAATACAATCGGCTGCACGAGCGCAACTGCGCTGTGTAATCAAGGAGGGAGCAGTAACAGGATAGTCCCTCATGTTGAAGCAGGGGCAGATCTGAACCACCGTCCTGCCTTTGCAGAATGTAAGTGATGGGCAGGATAGGAGACATAGCTTGGACGGGTCAGAGTGGTTCCTGAGAGGGGGAGACAGAAACATGACAGCAGCAGTAGCGGCAGACATCGGCCACCTTCCTGCCTTTGTGGGACAGACATGAGTCAGGGAACCCCTTCTCCCCTGCTCAGAGGGCTCAGCATTGGCGAAGGATAGGGGGACCGTGCAGCTTAACTATATGTGAAACAGTTCCTGAGCTGCTGTGCAAGTGGCCAAAGGAGGCTGCCATCAGCATCACCCACCTTCCTGCCTTGCCAGAAAGGCCAGGAGGGAGAGGACATGTCATTAGGAGGGGGAGTGTGAAGGTCCACCCACAGCCACTAGGCCTCCTCCGAGCATCCCACCGAGGAACTCTTCGGCAGCAGCCAGCATCAACCACCTTCTTGCCTTTGCGGAGAGGATGTGACTGGTCGTGGTGGCATTACCCATTCCCACCTGCCCAGAGGGGACAGCAGGTGCCCATGCAAAGGGGGGGGGGGTACCATGCAGCTCAAACCTGTCAAGCTCAGAGTGAGCTGCTGAGCCGCCCCTGGTGCGCCCGCCATGCAGCGGCCAACCACGCTGCCCACCGACGAGACCCAGAGATCGAATGTGTCCGTTGAGGTGGCTCTTCCCTGGTGTGGCTCTCTTCCCACCTCCTGCCCCTCACCCTCACCCTCCTCCTCCACCACCTGCCCCTCACTGCTGCCCAGTTCCTTGTCTCCTGCCCTCTGTCTCTGGAAATGGAGCACCACTCTGCAGAGCTCCTTTTTCCAGTGCTGCATCTGACCCGCCTGCATGGCGATGCTGCCCTTGATGCGGGGGTCACAGAGGGAGGCAAGTTGGTAGGGCGCCTCGTGGCGGAGAGGATGCAGGCATTTGGCAACGCAGGACTGGATCCTCTGGACAAAGTCCCGGACCCTGGGGAGCAGCTCTTGCCCTTGCTGGAGCTCCTGGGCCAGAAACTGGTCAAGGCCGTGGATGAGAGGGAGGACCTGACCCAGGCTGGCCTGGTAGGAGCACAAGAGCTCCGTGGCATCCTTGAACGGTTTCAGGATCCGGGACATCTGTGCAAGGACTTTCCAGTCCATGGAGGTGAGGCTCAACTCCTCTCCCCTCCTCAGCACATCTGAAGAGGACAGGATGTCTTGCACCACGCACCTCTGCTCCACCAGACGACATATCATGTCATAGGTGGAGTTCCAGCGGGTGGGCAGGTCCTGGAATAGTTGGTGCTCGGGGTCTCCTTCCTCACCATGCCTCTGGAGCAGCTCATGGGATGAGTTGATGCTGCGGGAGAAGTGGGAAGCGATGCGACAGCAGCTGTCCAGCAGATTGCGCATCTGCAAGGTTCCCTCGTCCCAGCTGTCCCTCAGCTTGCTCCCCAGCCCAGCACGTCCTGCATCACGAGGTGCAGCTTGTGCGCCATGCACATCAGGCCCGGGAGGGATGCCTCTTTCAGGGCTGCCAACATGTTGGCTCCCGTGTCCGTTACCATGAAGCCACGGACAAACCCTTCCACCCCAGATGTCCACTCCCTCAGAACCGCCTTGACGGTGGTGGCGATGTTCTTCCCTGTGTGGACCTCGTCCGTCCCCCGGGCCTGAAGGAGAACCGCCCTGTAGCCCGGGCTCAAGCAGGGCACCTTTTTACGGCTGCCAGATCTTGGCCTGGGGAGGTGATCCTCTGGTTGCCACTAGTGGGCGGTGATGGCAAGGTACCCGTGATGGCAGCTGCTCCACAGGTCAGCCGTGAAGTGCACTGTTCTGCCTTGGGCGGCCGACAGGTCTCTGCGCACCATGTCTCACACTGCCTTGTACAGGGTGGGCACGACTCAACACCCAATGGTGCGCCGTGACAGCATGGAGAACCGTGGGGCAAAGTGCTGGAGCAGCAGTTGGAAGCCCACACCCTCCACAACCGATAGGGGGAAGCCTTGCAGGGCGATTGTCTGCACCACCACACGAATGCCCACCTTCTGAGCCTTTGACCTCACCCTTTTCAGCAGCACCACCCCCGACTCCGATGGAACAACTTCCCCCAGGGAGGCCTGCCTGACCCTTCCGCTCCCACCAGCCACACCCTTGGGGCAAGGCTTCTTGCTCAGGGTGCATTCCGGAGACCCTCCCACCGATCCCGGATCAGACAAACTGGCGGCCCTCCGTCTCCCCCCGACAGATGTTTCACTGCCCGAGGACGGAGAACAAAGGCTCGGGTGGTGCCTCTTCAGGTGCCGAGTCAGGGCTGTCGATGACAGGTGCTGCGGGTCATTGCCCCTGCACACCAGGCCCTCACACACACAGCACCGCACCATGTGGGGGGTCATTAGGAAGGGCCCAAAAGTGCCTCCAAACATTGAGGTTGAACCGTGGCCCACTTACGGTTCCAGGGGAGGGAGGATGAAGGGTTGCTTCTGGCTGTGCCACGGTCCTGGCAATGGAAGACGGAGTGGTGGGTGGACTGCAGGAAGGGACAGCACCACCAGTAGTTTGGGATGGGGACAGGCTGGAGGTTTCCTCGAACCCAAACCATTCCTCCAAGGATCCCTCAGCCTCCTCCTCCCCAAAATTTTTTAGGAGTTCCTCTTCAGCCACCAGCAAGAGCTCTTCAGCCTCCTCCCCAGCCTCAACTGGTGATTTGGGGGGACTGGGCGTCTCTGCTGCTCCAGAGCCCAGCACAGCACTGCTTCCCATGCTGCAACCGGGACAATCTCTGCACTTCCCCCCACGACCACTCTTGTCCCCCACCCGGAGCCTCATAGTGCCAGCAAACAACAACTGAGGAGAAGGAGATGACACTGAGAGCCCTCAGCCGAGGTGCCCACAAAGCTTGGCCCCAGGGCCTGGCAGCCCTGGCACCGGAGGGAGGGAGGGACTAGAGCCCTAGCCCACTGCTCCCACAGACCTGAACAGATCAGGCACTGATGAATAATAATCAATGTGAGCCCTCAGTCGAGGTACCCACAAAGCTTGGCCCCAGGGCCTGGCAGCAGCCCTGGCACCGGAGGGAGGGAGGGACTAGAGCCCTAGCCCACTGCTCCCACAGACCTGAACAGATCAGGCACTGATGAATAATAATCAATGTGAGCCCTCAGTCGAGGTACCCACCAAGTTTGGCCCCAGGGCCTGGCAGCAGCCCTAGCCCACCGCTCCCACAGACCTGAACAGATCAGGCACTGATGAATAATAATCAATGTGAGCCCTCAGCCAAGGTACCCACCAAGCTTGGCCCCAGGGCCTCGCAGCAGCCCTAGCCCACCGCTCCCACAGACCTGAACAGATCAGTCACTGATTAATAATAATGTGAGCCCTCAGCCAAGGTACCCACCGAGCTTGGCCCCAGGGCCTGGCAGCAGCCCTGGCACCAGAGAGAGGGAGGGACTAGAGCCCTAGCCCACCGCTCCCACAGACCTGACCAGATCAGGCACTGATTAATAATAATGTGAGCCCTCAGCCGAGGTACCCACTGAGCTTGGCCCCAGGGCCTGGCAGCAGCCCTGACACCAGAGGGAGGGAGGGACTAGAGCCCTAGCCCACCACTCTCACAGACCTGAACAGATCAGGCACAGATTAATAATAATGTGAGCCCTCAGCCGAGGTGCCCACTGATCTTGGCCCCAGAGCCAGGCAGCAGCCCTGGAACCAGAGGAGATAGATCCCTATCCCCCAAAGCCAAGCTCAATTGTACTCTCAGTCTCTCTCCCCAAAGGCTAGCAAGTAGCAAGCAAGACCTCTGTCCCACTCCACTGCTCGCAGAAAGTGAAACCCAGCCTGGGAGACCACGGCAATTTATAAGCATGGGTCCCATTCAGCAACACAGGAGGTCTGTGTTTGGCCGTCAGAGCTGCCTATCAGGGTTTGCAGGGATGGGATTGGAGTGCCCATGGCTACAGAACACCCCCCCTCCCTCCCCTGGGTGACTTCTCCCAACTTGTAACTGCTTTGCAGCTCCATGGTTGGAAGGAAGCCCTGCTGATCAAGGAAAGCTGGGCTTCCATTCGGGTTTCCAGGGCGACAGAAGGAGGGCAGACAGAGCTCAGGCATTCCCCTGGCTCCGTTGCCAGGGCAATAGATTGCTGGCGCCTGAGTGTCTGGCTTCCCAAACCGCGCCCGAATGGAACAAACCAGTCCTCTCCCAACCGCTGGTTCGTTGGCCGTGGACAATCACGAACCGCCGGGTCATGATCACGCATTTTCATTTTCGTGGGGTTTTGAGGTTCGTAATGTGTCTCTAGCTGTGACCCAAGTCACCCTCCTTTAATGTTAAAGGGGAAAATGGGAGCTCCAACCATATATTTTGCATGTAGCAAGAGTTTAGTCTTAAGTTCTTGGTTACTGTTGCAGAAAAACACCCTGATCCTGTCACTCAAGAGTTGCATTGCTCATCTAAGCACTGCACAACAATTTTGTCTGTTTAATATTTAATAATTGTTCTGTTACATCTTCCTCCCCCTGCCACTTTGCTTCCCACCACAGAACCACAGACAAAAAGTCCCACTGGCCACTAGGAGTGGACAGGATGCCCAAATTTACGTTGCATTGAAACAACTTAAACTGGCTGCGGGATTATTAATACAGCTGTTAGATGCTCTACCATAACAATTTCATCCAAGCACGCTTAGATGCAAGTCTTATTTAGTATTCTCCAGAGACTATAAATGTTGCTTCTAGTTCATTGTGAAATGTCCGTGGCTTTAGGCATACTTTTTCTATCCCGTATCTTTTATGACAGATTTTTTTTCTTTTAGTATCATTCAATCCCATGTTTTCGTGAACATTTGAGCCATCTGGAGGGGATAAATTGAAACTGATTTTTTTATTATTTTCCTCTTGGCAGACTTGGGCACACAAATCTTTGAAACAGGACACCCTTGAAATTGGCTGAGCCATGGATGGGCTGTGCTTAATTCACAAGAAGAGGCAAATATCAGTATTCTTACCCAGGAGGCACCAAGCAGAGGTAAAGTGACAGAGCCCTAATTACATGTAATAAGGTCTTCTATAATCTATTTTACATGGTTGATGTGTTTTTTCTTAAAAGTACTTTTAAAACTATCAGTGAGCACTGTTCCAGAAATGATTGGTTTTTCAGAACTACTTCAGGTTATTAAAACAGCATCAAAACACGACATTGGTTATCACCCCCAAAGTGGTAGATGCATTCTGTCAATAAGAGGGTATAGAGACAATCATATTTCAGAGCTTTTGAGTTTATTTCCTCCTGTCACATATGGCTCTCTTTAGATAGGAGTTGCTGATTGTTTGAAGAACTAGATGACCATTGGAATTTTTACATTATGGACTTATTATGCACATTGACTTGAAAGTAAAGGTTGGTTGCATGGCATATTCATAGGGCTGGAGAAGGGAGCAAGTTTCTTTGTATTTTGTCCACAGTTTAGAGCTCCAACAGTCAGAAGCTGGAGCCAGACCTTGGAGCTAGTAGAGACCAAGCATGGGCTAAAAACCAGCTCTGAATGGACTAGCAGCTTTATACTGCCTGTCAGTTGTAGGTGCAAATATAGCATCCCTAATTTCCTCCTGTGCATCAAGATGTCTTGAGGGTTTGAAATCTCACAATCCTGGGTAACTCACTAGCCTTGAACATAACCCCAGAGCATGAGGTTCTTGGTTCTGGCCCTTTTTCCTCTGAGACACTATATACATAGGAGGGGGGGCAAGGTTGCAGGAGCTTGAGGCTGTCTCATTTTCTGTTGTGTGGCTACTTAGCCAGGCCATGTGTGTGACTCAATTATTCCAACAGATTAATCATAGCAAATATGTGTGTTGAGGATTGCATCCATTAACTTCAATATGCTGTCAGGTAGATATAACTGAAGGACACAAAGCAAGTACCTTATTATTGTGAGTCAACATCTGCTAGACATACATCTTATGAAGTAATGTGGTTTTCCCAAGGGATTTGGAATTACCTATGGAAGTGCATGTTGTAAACTGGAATATGGAATAGAAGATTGTATGGAAAATACTGCACACAAGATACTACTGGGATGTATAAAGATACCAACAGGGAAATTAAGAAAGTATAGAATTTTTCTTGGCAAGTGCAAGGCAAATTAAATGTTGTATAAAGTTGTGTGTTACTTTTTCCCAACAGATTTTTTTTTAAAGAAAAAGCCTTTGGGTTCTATAGCTAGAAACAGAGCCAGGTAGGAAATATACTACATTTTTTTGATAGTCACTTTTTGTTTCAAAATTCCTCTCCTGAAAAGCTGCTTTTCTATTTACCACAGGGGGAAAGACATGGCTACTCATATCTTGTCTCTGTGGCACAAAAAGTAGTTTGGGGAGGAAAAATCAATTTTGATCAGAAAAGCAACCAAAAAGGTAAGGGTTAAGCCCTTCCTTCTTAATCTGCTCTTCTTCTGCTTCTGACTGCATCTTCCCACTGCCACTTTTCATTAAAAGGAGCAGAATTGCACATATACCTTGAAACTGAGAGGTTTCAGTTTTTGAAGAAGCCAAGATAAATCCAGCCAGAGCTAGGAAACTGTGAGGCTGCAAAAACTAACTAATCAGGGCACTATCTACATCTGGAATTCAAAAGACTGCAGTCCTCAAACTATTTGCTGCTGATAGCCACATAAAAATCATTGGTCTTCTCTAAAACCAAGCTGTTTACAAAATGCGGTTTTGTGTAGGAGTGTGCATTACAAAAAATGAGCCAGAAATGCAACTGGAAATCACTGTTTCCTTTTGTTAAAGCAGTTTCTGGAACATTGAGCCAAATCGAGGAAACTAAGTTGTAATGAGTCCCTCCTACTAAAAAGTTTTTGTGTTTTGTTTTTGTTTATGCCTTGCAGCAGCAGCAGGCGGCAAACACTGGGCTCGCCTTGAAGGGCAGCAGCTTGTTTTTCTGAACAGCATTTACCAATCGGATCCCAAGGGGAGAGAGACATTATTTAGTTCTGTTGAGGAAAGGAAAGAATGACCTAATGCATATGGGTGCATCCTCTCTCCCTCCCCATTGCTACCTTGGAAATGGCATTATCTCCCTGTCAAAGGGGTGCTCAAAAAGGGAGACCCCCTGCACCTATCAGCTTTGGAAACGTTTAGAAGAGAGACTTCAATTATAGGTTGCAATTCAAAAGACACTTCCCTGGGTGTAAGCATTATTGAATAAATGGGGCTTACATGTGAATAAATCTTCTGGGATGCATCTTGTTTCATTTTGCAATGCAACCTGAGCAGTGGTCTGTCTCCTTCCCACCAGTAGGGCACTTGGACAATTGCTGTGATGTAAAATGTCATGGAGGGGGGAGTGGTCTGTTCAATCAATCCAACTTGATAAAAGCCCTGGAAGATTTCAATAACAAGCTGCAATTCTAAAGACATTTTCCTAGGAGTAAACACAAGGGAATATGGCACCAAAGGTAATTTCTTGGCACAAAAGAAAAAGAAAAAAGTGAACATAAAGTGGGATTGTTTTTATTCTGGCCACATCTGCCCCACTTTTCCTTAGCCAGCCAGTTTCTCACCATTTGCATAAGCCAACACTTGCCTTCTTCAAGGTCCATTGTGGGTTTCTGTAGTGTAACTGAGGGAAAACTCAGTGGGTCAATGGTGTTCTGTGTTCTGTGCAGTTTTGGTGCTGCTCAGTGCAAAAACAGCTGCCCCAAAGAGCCCGGAAGGCCAAAACTCTTGATAACCAAAAAACTCAAACACAGCAGAGCAGAGCCAGCAACACCCTAAACAGAAAAAACACCACCAACAACAACAACATTTGATTTATATACTGCCCTTCAGGACAACTAAATGCCCACTCAGAGCAGTTTACAAAGTATGCTATTATTATTCCCACAACAAACACCCTGTGAGGTGGGTGGGGCTGAGAGAGCTCCAGAGAGCTGTGACTAGCCCAGGGTCACCCAGCTGGCTTCAAGTGGGGGAGTGGGGAATCAAACCTGGCTCTCCAGATTAGAGTTCCACACTCTTATCCACTACACCAAACTGGCACTAACAGTGCACAGTTGGTTTGGAATCCCAATCCAAAACTGAAATGGATTTTTTTTTTCAGCACTAGTGCCCACTTTCTTCTTTATTCTACAGAAGTTTTCTACCTTGAAAGATTCATTTGGGGGTTAAAGACAGTTCTTGTATCTTGTATCTTGACTTCAGATACTTTGTGCACCACATTTTGCAACAGTCATTTTTTTAATCTGTAGCTAGATGTGATATTTTTACACATTCTTCTAGCCAGGAAAAATGCTGCTTTATGCTTTCTCAGGACAGCAGCCATATTTGGCTGTGATTAGCCACTGCTGCATAGAGGAGTGGGAGGACAGGAACTTGGAGGATATTTTGCGCCGTGTTTTCAGCAGCCAACCACGTCAACTGAACATTTTGTCTTCTATCATCAATAAGCCATTTCACATTATTCTAATGTTTGTGCAGTTGCTTAGAAACGCTGGACCTTGCACTAAAAAATAGAAAGCTTTAGTACTATTGCATTTTAGAAAACTACCTTCTTGCAAGAGGTAAATTCAGGAGGGAGACATTTTTTGTTTTCAAGCTATTGCATATTATAATGACCATTATTTAAATGATTAAATTCTATGTATTTATACTATTGCATGCATTAGGATCAATTTTAAACATGATATAGAAGAAAAAATGACTGTGGCTTCTTTCAGGTGGTGACTTTACATTAATTGATAAGTATATGGAAATAGTGGAAATGTAATGGCAGTCTCTTAAATTCCAGCCTGAATTTTAGCAGATTTTATTAATAATACATGGAAATGTGTTGTTGCATCAAAGAGTCACATGACCCTTTGTGCTTGTCTTTTATGTGATTCTTTTCCACACATAACTCGCCATAGACTTATTTATTTTATTTATTTATGATATTTATAATCCACCTTTCTCACTGAGACTCAAGGCAAATTACATAATGTAAGTCAGTACAATCAACAGGAAGAAGAGACACATAATAAGACTAGGATTGCAGAAATCTGAAACAAGGTGTAAGTATTAAGCAGGACATGTTGTAGAACAAAATGGTATCATATAAGTAGAAATATGATGCAGAGAAAGCAAGACAAAAACATACAGCAACAGCTAATACATATTGGTAGTATAGTCCACAGTCTGATTTTTTGTATTGAAATAGCTTCCTGAATCATTCTGTTATAATATAGACCTGTTTCCTTTATAAAAATGGCCTCCTGAACAATTCTGTTTTAAATAGTTTTCAGAAAGGCCAAAGTGTTGGAACCTTCCTGATCTTCTCAGGCAGTCTATTCCATGGGGTGGGGGGCACTACAGAAAATGTACATGTGTGAGCAATGTTCAGTGTTCTTTGTACCCAACACCTCAGTAATCATTACAACAGTCCTGTAAAGTTGATCTCAGTTATTGTATTAGTCCAGCACTAACACTTTCAAAATTCTGGCTCTCAAAATGCCCAGAAGTATGTATATAAAGCTTCATGGAAACTTGACTGCATTTCTGAAATTACCTTTAAGGTAGCAAAATGTCTCATGATTACCATAGATAACTTACCTCATCAACTGCCATATGTATCAAATATTCTTCAGGGGCTATTAGAGTAGTAATAAATAATATAGCTGTGCTCCATAGTCTGAGATGCAGGTGGCAAGGTGTTCAAGGCTGCAGCACAAGATGCTGGGACACAGTCTTAGACAGATGCAGCTCCCAGACTCTCCTGTGCAGCTTAGCCAGCCATGATGCTAGCCTCTTCAACAAAATAATGTGGCACCATGAATATTAGTTATATAATTAAACGCGTGTGTGAAGTACCATCAAGTTCCAGCTGACTTATAGCAATGACTTCTTATGGCGTTTTCAAGACGAGATTTTCAGAGGTAGTTTGTCATTGCCTACCTCTCCATAGCAACCCTTGACTTCCTTGATGGTCACCCATCCAAGTACTAACCAGGGCTGACCCTGACTTCAAAGCTGACATCTGAAAAGATAAGGGTAGCCTGGGTCATCCAGATCAGGTCATATAATTATATCGGCAACATGAATTACACTGTTGCTCCTTGATATTGTATCAAATCATTCACTGTTTTTCTTGTGTGTGTGCATGAAAATCTAAGGGCAACCAGTTTAATTGATCTGCTTACTTTTTAAATCCACATGCTTGTGAAACCTACATCTGCACTTTGGTACATTCTTTGATGTGTTCTCAACATATTTAACATAATTAGTAAATTAATTTCAAGTCCCAAATTCTGTTATCTTTTTGTCGTATGTGTTTAATGCAAGTGGTATCTCACATTTGCAGATAGGGGTTTTTTTCGTTTTTTTTTACTGTGAGTCACTGTTCTAGAAAGAGAATTGTGCATTAGTTTCACTGTACATAGAGTGGTTCTCTCTGGGCCAGAGAACTGGTATGTAAATATTTGCTCACATGAAGGTCAGGCCTGTGAATTGCCAAGGTTACTTTAGTGGCACTGCATTTAAAGGTGGCCAAAAGACACATATCACTTGGCAAGAGCTATTGTTTTTGTACCGATTAGCAATGACTCCCCAGAAAACAAGAATTGCAACATATATTCAGGATACAAATTGCATCAGAGAGTTTCAGAAACAGTCTACTTCATATTTGTTTCTTTTTTCTGTTGTTCCAACTTTCAGCATGGCACTGAGAGCCATGCTGGTCATGGATTGAGGCACATGACTCTGCCAGAGCAGGCACTTTCTCCCACCCTCCCTTCTTTGGGGGAGGGGGGTGGTAAAGTGTGGCCCTTTTCTAGAGATTTTTTTCCTCCTAGTCTTACATGAAAGTTGGAACCTCATGTAAGAAATTTCCGGGGGCTTTGGATGGTGGCAAATGAGTCCTCCTTTCTCTCAGAGAAACCAAACAAAAACTACATCAGCAAAGGTGAGAGAGGTAGGCCCTTTTTAACCCATTAATTCAGTTCTACCACAAACAATGTTTTGAATTACAAGCAAACTGTGTTACTGGTGGTATGAAAAGTTTATCCATGGGCAAGAGTGCTGGAGTTCATAAAACTTTGGCTTGAGGATAACATTTAATAATTTTCTACCTTCAGAAATGGAGTGAGTAAGCCGAACTTGAAAATGAAGTACAACAAAGATAGAAAGGGAAGGGATAAGAGAAGTGCAGGTTCTGATTAAGGAAACGAGAATCAATTAGACTTAAGGAGAGATTAGCTGTAGATCTGCTGGCATTCTGAGATTCAAACTAGAGAGCTAAGTTCATAGCTCTGACAACATCCATTTGTGGCCCTGGGCAAATGCCTTGAACGTTGCTCTTCCATTTCTCTTCTGAGGTAATAAATTAATTTACCTCTCAGGAATGCTATTTAGAATTAATTAATCTTTGTGAAGGCACTTTGAAAATATGCCCTAGAAGGATTAAGTACTTAAACTTATCCATCTTCAGAATATTCCCAAAAGTCTTTTAATGGAGGCATATCACAAAGCAGGACTGAGATGATATTATTTTTCATACTTTCATTAGTATGTTTGTTCAACTTTTAAAATCTCATTTTTTCTGTTTATTTTGCCACTCCACAGCTGTTTTGGTACATATCCTTTTTGGTTGTTGGCTGTTAGGACTTTATGTTCAAAGCTCAGTTTTATATGTATATGTATATGTATATGTATATGTATATGTATATGTATATGTATATGTATATGTATATGTATATGTATATGTATATGTATATGTATATGTATACTAGCTTGATACCTGTGCTTCACTACGGTATTTCATTACTTTAAATCCAATTATAATACTTATGGGTATGTAACATTGTGGGGGGGGGGTTGGGTTTTTTTTTGGTTTTTTGAGTTGGCAACCCTAGTGAACTTTTAGGGGAAGACTGAGAAGTGCATTTTACCTTAGGACACATTCAATGGCTCCCAGTAGCAACTGCATACTGTTTAGAATGTGGGGAGTGAGGACCAATCACCCCTATTTGCATATGCAAAAAAACCCCTCTGCTTTACAACTGTCTCTAGAAGGAGGAGGATGAGGTGTGGAATGTTGTGAGCCCCATTCAGCCTGCATATGCAAATGACTTTGAAAGGCTGGCCTAATCAGGGAAGAATGGCTGAGCTGGCAGCGGGCAGGGGCGCAAGCAGGCAGTAGCCTACCAGCCTTACAGGGAAGCTGTATCCCTTTGGGAAAACACATTTTACCCCTTTTTATCTCCTTAGGGGACAAGTTTCTTAAAATCCCTTCTTAGTGAGTGTTTACATCATGAAAGGAATGTTCTCCCCAAATTTCATGTTTCTAGGTCCAGAGGTTTGGGCTGGGCGTTGATGAGTCAGTCAGGGCACTTGTCTTTTTAGATAGATAGATAGATAGATAGATAGATAGATAGATAGATAGATAGATAGATAGATAGATAGATAGATAGATAGATAGATAGATAGATAGATGTGTGTAAGTATGTGTGTGAGAGAGAGAGAGAGAGAGAGAGAGAGAGAGAGAGAGAGAGAGAGAGAGAGAAACAGCTGTCTTACTTTAGTATAAGGGCCTGCCAAACTCTGCATTTGGGTTTGTAGGATACTGAAGAAGAGAACAGAACATTTGTGATTACAGTGGTGTATATTAATGTTTAAGAATAGAACTGCCAGCCCCCACCCCCAAGTGCAGGCAGGGAATCCACCCTGCTCACATGGCTGATGGGGGGAAGGAGAAGGAGGTAGGCTGCAAGCCACCAGAGCATATGACAAAATGGAGTAAGTAAGCCTAACTTGAAAATGAAGTGAAATAAAGATAGAAAGAGGTCAGGAAAGTTCAGGTTCTAATTAAGGAAACCACCAGCTCGGGAGACCCCAATGACACGTTTCTTATTGAAATCCAGAAGCTACGGGGTCTTGGCTGGGCCAAATCTATTTGACCCAGGTGAGTGTCAGGCTATGGATGACAGGATATGGTAGACAGGTCCCTGCACCATTGCAACAAGAAGTCCAAGCTCTTGGTTTTATTCAGAAACCCAATCTTTTCCATATATATTTCCAAAGACTTACTCAGAGGCAAGAAAGCATCTCAGCAGTACATACTTCCTTGATAGGAATAGAGACTTGAGGAAAGTACAACTCTAAATACCCATTCATTTCCCTCCTCCCAGCTAGACCACAGGTTTACGCGGGAAAGGGTCTGGGAATGCATGAAAGTAAACTGTAACATTTCAGACAGTACAAGGTCACTTCTGTGAGTTTCAAAGAAATGAGATAACACAGCTGGGTTCTCAGGCTGTTAGAGAAATGAAAGTATTGGTTAGAGCATTTGCAAAATGAAAACAAGGTACAGCATTAGCAGCATTACAGCATTAGCAATGGTTCAACAAGGTACAGTATTAGCAATGGTTCAACACATAGAACAATGTTATGGATGTAGGGGTACAGACATGACAGTGAGACCCTATAGCTTCTGGATTTCAACTATAAGTGACATTGGTTGTTGTGGGTTTTCCGGGCTGTATTGCCGTGGTCTTGGCATTGTAGTTCCTGACGTTTCGCCAGCAGCTGTGGCTGGCATCTTCAGAGGTGTAGCACCAAAAGACAGAGATCTCTCAGTGTCACAGTGTGGAAAAGATGTGGGTCATTTGTATCTACTCAGGAGGGGTGGGGTTGAGCTGAGTCATCCTGTGAGAGTTTCCCAGGGTGTGGAATGCTAATGGCGGGAGGCTTCACTGTATCCTGAGGAGGTTCTTTTGCATATGGATTGGTACTTGATGTGCTAATCTTCTCTGCAGGGCTATTGTCGGGGATAGAATGTTTTGTTAGCCTGGTGTTTTTCAGAACTGGAAACCATGCTCTGTTCATTCTTAAGGTTTCTTCTTTCCTGTTGAAGTTTTGATTATGCTTGTGAATTTCAATGGCTTCCCTGTGCAGTCTGACAAAGTAGTTGGAAGTGTTGTCCAGTATTTTGGTGTCCTGGAATAAGATACTGTGCCCTGTTTGAGTTAGGCTATGTTCAGCCACTGCTGATTTTTCAGGTTGTCCAAGTCTGCAGTGTCTTTCATGTTCTTTTATTCTTGTCTGGATGCTACGCTTTGTGGTCCCGATGTAAACTTGTCCACAGCTGCAGGGTATACGGTATACTCCTGCAGAGGTGAGGGGGTCTCTACTGTCTTTTGCTGATCGTAGCATCTGTTGTATTTTTTGGGTGGGTCTGAATACTGCTAGAAGGTTATGCTTTTTCATAAGCTTTCCCATCTGATCAGTAATTCCTTTGATATATGGCAAAAACACTTTTCCTGTAGGAGACTGTTTTTCCTTGGTTGTTTGATTCATCCTGGGTTTGATTGCTCTTCAGATTTCATTTCTGGAGTAGCCATTTGCCTGAAGTGCGTGGTTTAGATGGTTAATTTCCTCATTGAGAAAGTGCGGCTCACATATCCGTCTTGCACGATCCACTAATGTTTTCATTATGCCTCTTTTCTGTCGGGGGTGGTGATTGGAGTTTTTGTGTAAGTACCGATCAGTGTGAGTTGGTTTCCTGTAGACCTTGTGACCTAACTGAAAGTTTGCTTTGCGGATGACCAAGGTATCCAGGAATGGGAGTTTTCCCTCGATTTCTTTCTCCGGCCATGAAAGCCTTCGACAATACATATAAGTGACATTATCGGGGTCACCAGAGCATACACATGGAAGGGGAAGAAGAATCAGGGGCCCCTCCTGCCTACTGATCACCCCCATCCCCTGCTTTGACAGTAAGGGGGCTGGCAACCTTACTTAAGAGGTAGTGATTACACCACAATGCAAGATCAAGCAGTAAACCCATCCCTCTCTGAAGACTGGGTTTCCCTGAGAGGCCTCTTGAGATGCTGATTTGTGGGACTCATTGCTGGTTTTCACTGGTCCCTGTTAACCAGTGAGAGCCGTGTCCTAATTGCATGCAAGCACCAGCACATGTCCATGGAATGCTTTCCCACAGGCAGACTGTTTACTGCCTTCAGCATTATCTTTAATGAAGCAGTAATTGGCTGGGAATTGGCAGCGCAGACCTGAAGCCTGGGATAGAGTGAGAGAGGGTAAATAGAAGGATTTCATGGGATTCTGTAAAGAGAAACTGTCGCCTTACCGTACAATGGTCCTCTGCATGTAAACCCACTACAATAGCTTAAAACAGCAAAAAGGTATCATGAAAATACATAATATCTTTATTTCATTGCACTTGAGGAAAGCTGAAGTTAGATATCAAGCTAAGGCTGCTGGTTTCTTCCAGTACAAGAGTACTATTGGCTCTTGATTAACCATTTCCTTCCTAATCTGGAGCAATGAATCAGAAAAGGTGCTGGAGGCACCACTGAGCTTTGTCTTGCTCTCTGTGGTAGGTTTTTGCTGCATTAATCACACCCTCCCTGTGGATAGTGGGATTGGTTGCCTTTTGAGGAGCCAAACAGGAATTTGTAGGGCAGCCAGTCTCCCAGTGGGATGATGAAGCCTCTGTTCCCAGCTTCTGCCCCTTGCCACCACCCACCTGGCCACTGGGGCAGAAAGGCCCCAAGGAATGGGCCCTGGAGACAAAAAAAACCCTCTCAGGCCAGCATGCAGTAGGTATGCTTCCCATGGGAGTGATGATATCATTCCCTGAAGTAAGATCATCATGCTGTGCCGGGACTTGGAGCATGCTTTGCATGCTTGCAAGGACTCTAAAAAGCTGAGTGCCAGGTCTCCTCCCTCCTGCTGGGTAAGTAAGATGACCTGGCAATCCTAGGATTTGGGGAGGCCTTCTTCAAATAAGCCTGAATGAAAGCATTTTTTGCCTACTTGATGGTATTCTGGGGAGTAGGGTTGCCAGCTCTGGGATGGGAATTTCCTGATGATTCAAGGCTGGAGCCTGGGGAGGGAACTCAGTGGAGTATAATGCCATAGAGCCCACCCTCCAAAGCAACCTTTTTCTCCACAGCATAGATCCAAGCATTGGCTGACCCATATGCCAGCCAATGACCACCTTCATCCTTTCAGCCCACCTGCTGAAGGAGGAACCAAAAGAGGGCAAGCTGTGGGATTCCACATGAGCACAACCTTTGTGTGAATCCCCATGCTGCTTGGGATTGACCATTCCCTAACAGCCCTAAATGGACTTGGCCTTGCAATGCATCAGTCCCAAGATCCCTTAAGAGGATCCGCAAGTATGGGGGAACTGGGCTTTCAGGCCATGTTTCTCCCCAAAAGTATCCATGCCCAATGCCAAACCACCTCACCCAAAGTTGTGACAAAGATAGAATTAGTGTTGCTGGTCCCTTTGTGTAGCACCCACCACCTGCTACCACTCACTTGGCTGGCAGAGGGGGGAAGATGGGGGAATAGGCTTCCTGGGCATGTTCCTAGCATGGCACGATGACATCAGTCCCAGAATGACATCATCACACAAGCCCCAAGAGGGCCAGTGTGAAGCATGAGAGTGCTACCAGGGCCTGCACAATGACATCACTCCCAGGAGTGACATCATTGTGCCGTGCCTGGAGTGTGTGCATGCTTTGCTCATGTGCAAGAAGATTAAAAAGGTAGGTGCTGTTCCCCACTCCACATTAGGAAGGTAAGGGGGCCTGGCAACCCTAGATAAAATAACCCAAGACATAAAACCGCATAACCACCAAGATGTTACAGACCCAGAAAAGAAGCCATCGAGCAGCAAAATGTTCAGACCAAGAGACAGATGCCGAACAATCCCTGGAAAAGAGGGATGGATAGGTGAGAAGCTGGTTCAGGAGCAGAGTGCTAGGGGCCCAGCCAGTTCTAGAATTTATTCCCAGCAGGCAGACAAGTGGGAAAACTCTGCCCTCAAGGTCCACCAACACAACCAACTCTAACAAGCTGGCCAGCCTGTTGCTGACTTGCTGGCCAATGAGTTTGAATTGGGGTGGTGTGCTGAGGCAGATGGAAGCTGCTGGACCCCTGCAACGATGCTGGCTGCTGAGCACTGTGTCCTCTCATTCAGTGGACCGCAAAACAGGCTCTGAGTCAGTCCAGGGCTGGATTCTTCTTTCAAATGTCCTCATATGATGAACAGTTCAGGAAGTGGTGATGTAAAATCTTCCAAAAAAAATTACTGCTGAACCATATGCTTCCCATATCACAATTGCACAACTTTTAAGTTATTTAATAATCATAGTCTGGAAGCATAACACAGTAAAAGCTGGAAAACCAAATACTTCTGCAGTATCCTAAGCAGTGGCTCCTCTCAGGAGCACCAATAGAAGATTTCCTGGGATGTAATCTTGGGGAAAGTAGCTGGTATAACAATGGTTTTACTGACATTCTCCAGCTCACAGTTAAGGCATGATGGCCAGTTAATGAGAATTCATAATAACACACCAAGGGGGTACTCCAGTACATAGGGACATCACATCCAGACCAGACTGTGACAAACATATAAATGTGCATATCCAAGTATCTGTCACTATCTTTTTGCCCCTTATCCCTCCCCCCAAATCACCACCACATCAGCTGAACTATAAACTTTTATCACAAACACCATCTTCTCTGTTTCTTTCCTCCAGTCCAAGTAGGTCTTGTTCTATACATGAAGCAAAATGTGGCTGTAGAGATCTGGAATGGGAGAGTGGAGCACACCATTCCAGGCCACCTTGTAGGGTGCCACTATTGAATGGTTCCCTGTGTTTTTTTAACCCCTTGTTTTCTAGAACGTCAAGAAGAAAGTTTCTAATCCAGCACGTTTCCTGCAGTACTAACCTTCTGCTTGCAACAACCTTTTGCATAGGAGAGCATTCAACAATGTGATCCCCTGCTTGCAATCTGAAGTTATATGGACCATCCTACCATTTCAGGACTGTCATTTATTGTGTACCCAAGGCTTAGGTCTTCTAAACATAATAGAACAACGTCTTCCAGGAAGATCTCATCTTAGCTTCCCTTGGAGATGCCTATAACATCTGCCCATAAGGGTCCTCCATGGAAAAAAGTTGCATAAATATTATTTATAGATAAATGCTATTTTAGTTTATCTCTTTTGTCTTCTTACAGAAGATAAATGCTTTACAAAAACAGCTT
Source organism: Eublepharis macularius (assembly GCF_028583425.1). NCBI lineage: Eukaryota > Metazoa > Chordata > Lepidosauria > Squamata > Eublepharidae > Eublepharis > Eublepharis macularius. Next base: position 126,793,621 of record NC_072792.1, read on the forward strand.
GCTGACAAAAGCAGGAGTAAAAATCAGATAAAAACGTAAGATCTTTATTACCGCTCTCCCTTACAATTTTATTAGTGATTTCTAAATTATTACATGCTGTTTAGTATGCCACACAGCATAAATGCTATCATAACTAATTGCATGAAACCATGAAGAATACTAATTAAAGCACTCAATGTCTTATTTATTAAATTATAATCATTTGGGGGGAAATGCCTAGTGCCTTTAATACAAAAATTCAATTGCATTGAACAATCCCTATCCATACATTAAATAAGGGAAATAAACTAGACTTAAACAGTTCATCTAATAATTTTTTTAAAATCTATTTAAAATGCATGTAATAGTAACTTAATTTCTAGTGGACTGTTCTTTAGATAAATAATCATAATGGATCTTGTTGGATAAATACCAGCTGGTATTTTCTGAAGTTACTTGGCCAAACTACAATTTGTCTTGAGTATGAAGTCTTAGGACGTCAGTAATTATTCTACAACCATAATATATCATCGATGGCTGATTTAATATATATTAAACTAACTACTTCAAGATATCCTAAAATTAGAGCCCTCTGATGACATAAATATAGAACTGGTGCCCCTGAGGCTGGGGCTGAAATTGAATTGCAATCCTGCCCCAATCTATAAGTACAGCTCTGCCATTAACTGTCTGCCAGCTGAGCACACACCACAAATACCAAATAGTACATTTATCCCGCTCTTCCTCCAGGGAGTTACCGCTTTCCCTTTTTATCTTTACAACAGTCCTGTAAAGTAAGTTTATCTGAGAGAAAACAACTGGATCAAGATTACCCAGCAAACTTCATGGCAAAGTGGGAATTTGAACCTGCATCTCTCAAATCCTAATTCAATACTCTAACCGCTATACATACTGGCTTCCCATAGTCAGTGATGTGCAACTTATATGGACCTAGTTTTGGCTGGAGATATGGGTCTTGTACAAGTCATGTTTATAACTATCCTATAAAAGCAGTTTGACATTAAAAAGTTAAAATTTAAATTCTGATGCTGATGCCGAAAATTATTATTTCAAACACATTTTAAAATTAACATTTTTAGGACAAACATTGTGTTGCTTAGGACACATTTGTTTATTTATTACACATCTTTAGTGGAAAATATCTCAAAATGGCAAAACATGTTTTAGTATTTAAAACATAATGTCTTTATTGACTAAGGACCGTCAAAATAATTTTCTTATATATTTACATTCAAGATGGAAGCCAGTTTCCTGGACTGGGAATATCGTTTACAGTTAGCTCTTAATATCAATTTCAAGGGCAATGTTCAAAAGAAGGAATGGTTTCTCTCCATGCACTGTAAGCCAGAAGTATCAAACTCAAATGTATTGTTGGGCCAAATTCACCCCACTAGGAAATGACAGATATTTTACCTATATTTTTATCCCCCCAAAATCATAAAATGGATAGAGGAAGCCAACAGCAGTGATATTAGTTAGCTTTTAAAATGTTTCCTGCTATCAATGTTTCATCTGTCTATATCTTGTCTATTGAAATCCATTCACTGACACCATCACTTCTCCAGATAAATAGGTCCCCCTCACCCTGAGAACCCCCAAAGCCTAATCACCCTCCCAGGGCTAGCCAAAGGTTTTTAGAACCCTGGGAAAACTATGGTGTTGCCCCCCATACAGAGAAAATGAGAAGTCTAGAATAAACTTCTTTCTTTATTTAGTTGGCATGTATAAAATAAACAATACAAAAATAAAACAGATACTTTACTGTTTTTTTTTTAAAAAATCATTAATTAACACAATTATACTGTATAAGTTAAATAGAAAAGAGTCCAGTAGCACCTTTAAGACTAACCAACTTTACTGTAGCATAAGCTTTCGAGAATCACAGTTCCCTTCATCAGATGCATCTGACGAAGAGAACTGTGATTCTTGAAAGCTTATGCTACAGTAAAGTTGGTTAGTCTTAAAGGTGCTACTGGACTCTTTTCTATTTTGCTATTACAGACTAACACGGATAAATTGGATGTTTTTAGAATTGTTAATTATAACAACTGTTTTATATATTTTAACCTTTATGTATTTTGTAATCCGCCCTGAGCCTGCTGGAAATGTGGGGAGGGCGGAATAAAAATCGAAAATAAAAATATAAAATAAATAAATAAAAACTCCTCTGATACTGTATAAGCAAACCCCTAGTTGCTGATACTAACTGTTTCGAGTTGTACACAGTTGTTTTTGGCCAACGTTGCATTTCAAGTTGCTGCAATGGCCTTTCTTCCAAAGGAAATTATTTTCAGAAGCTATGAAAATCTTTATTCCTTCATACTGAATAAAGTCTGTTTTTTATTTGTAACCCTTTTGCCCTTGGCCAAACATGGGCAGCACTGTTCTGAATCTATGGCATGGCACATTTTAACAGTATTTGCATCCAAAGCTATGTGAAATAAATACCTCAGCTACTGACAAGATTAGGATGCATTGTTTTATAAGTCTGATACTTTTGTTTATAAGAGGATACACTCACACACATCTAGCCTGCCTACAGATTTGGGCTGGCATTGCCCCCTTCCCATGTGTTACGCTGCTTTCCCTCCAAAATGCTTCTGCAAGCCAAAAATCTCTTGATACTCTCCTTCTCCACTGGCATCCTTCACCTGGCTAAAAATTCAGGCAAGCAGGTTGGATTGGCAAGACTGTTTCTTTGTTATGAACATCACTTCTTAGTCTTTATATGATCGTGATCAGCTGTCTAATGGAGGTGCCATGGGCTGCACTAGAGACACCAAAGGAGCTCATAAAGCTCCCAGGTCTTAGAGTTGACATCCTTGTAAACTGAAACATTAGACAAGAACATCTTCTCCACTTTTTTGTTTTGTAGTAGAAGTTCAGGTTAAACATGTGATAGCATATGCTACATGACTATATAGCGGCATTTAAAAACTATTCAATTATGTTTTAGTCCTACAAATAGCCTGCTTAAATGGCATATTTAGGTCATAATTTTACTCATCATACATTAGATAACTGAGATACATATGCCAGGATCCTCAGACACTTCTCACTAAACCTCTCAATTGTTGTCATTTAATCACCACTTTTAAAAAAAAGTTGTTGGTAATTTGATTCAAAAGAGATACTGATTTTTTAAAATCTTGGGTTGGAAGAGCTGTGTTTGCAACACAGATCTTGCCCACTTATTTCATTCACACCTTTCTCACCCATGAGAACCCAAAGTGGTTGCTCTTCTCCTCTATTTTATCCTCACAACGACCCTGTTAGGCTAAGAGTGTGTGACTGGCCCAAGGTCACCCAGAGAGTTTCCATGGCAGAGGGAGGTTTCAAACCTTGGTCTCCAAGATCTTTGGTCTCCTAGTATGACACTTTAACCACTATTGTGCAAATCCTGTGCCTTCTCTCAGGAACTGTGTAGAATGTGGCACAGGATTTGAAGTTGTAAAAGAGAATCGATGGAAATTATTATACCCTCTTCCACATGGGCAGGAAGTACCCTCTGCTTATGTCAGGGAAATAGGATCCAACCCAGTGTAAGGAACAGAACCAATTTTCCTTCAAAATGTTCTGATTGTTTCCTCAAACTGCTTTCGGAACAGCAATTTGGAGGTTCTTCAGGGGTGTGGAAGCTTAACTGAGAAAACTGAGTGTGTATATGCAGGAGGTGTTCACCCCCCTCTAAAGCCTAGATGCAGGGTACCTTAAGAACATATTTCAGATTTAGAGAAAGGTTTGGCCTGTGCCTCTAAAGATTTTGCATAGGCCCTGCCATTTTTTCTTCTATTCCGTTTTCTGAACAGTTCAAAGAAGCATATAGCTAGGTCTACCAGCACAGCTTGTGGTTCAAATGGTAGCCTACCTTAAGCCATATAGCAACCCACTTATGAAACGATAGAGGACTTTCAAAAGAAATTTGTGATTCAGGATGGGGGGGGGAGAATTCCATTAGAGGAAAAAAGTTGAAAGCCTTGGCACCCCCATGTAAGCCCTTCCACTTAAAGGACCTTTGGATTGTGCCCCAAAGCAGCATTATAGTTACAATAAGAAATTTTGTCCTTGAGCATATTGTTTTTCTCCTCTCCTCTTGTGGAAAAAAAGTCATGTCCTTCTCTGTTTAATAAATGATAGTAAAATAATTTGTGTCTTGCTTAATGATATGTAATCAAAATACATATATCTCAACAAACAGGAAACAAACAGTTATATTTACCAAGTAAGCACATCTAAATGCAATCAAGTACTGTGTGTACTCTACAGTTCCTTCTTGTGACTGGCTGGAAGATGTACCAATGTCCTGTCCTTCAATTTATAATGATAAGAATACAGCAGGTCCTTGATTACTGTAAAGCATCCTGTAGCATCTCCTTAGTGAGCTACAGTCAGATGAGAAATGTTCCATACAATTTATCTAACCCCTTGCTCAGGCCTGCTTAGAGGGGAACAGGGGTCGATTGACCCTCTGACTTACTGGGAAAGTTCTCGATATCATGTTTCCCTAGAGAGCCATTTGAAGCCAAGAAGAAATCACACTAACCCCCAATGGCACTAAAAGCTCTGCAGGTGCTACTCATCTCAGAACTGCACAATGGAGAAAATGGCTGCTGGCCTGCCTGTTGCCACTGCTACCCTGCACATGTTCATACCCAGCCAGCAGCAGCCCAAGGAGAGGCAATAGGCAAGCTGGATCTGTTGAGCACCCTCCAACCTACCCCTAAGAACCAAGGCTCTGTGTCATGGACCAATCCAGCCCAGCAGAGCAGAGAGGCACAGAGGACTCTTCTGACCCAGATCCACAGCCAGTGACAGAGGCACTGCAGAAGGAGGCAGTCTCTGAAGGATCAGACATAGATCCACAGCCAGGTCCCAGCACATTGGTCCCTCAGCTTCCCAGCCCTGGGCCAGCAGCAGAGAGCCAGGCACCAGCCAGCTCTCCCCCTCAGCTTCCCAGTCCTGGGCGGGCAACAGAGAACCAAGTATGGGCCAGCGCTCCCCCTTCATCACCAGACCCTCAGGAGCACCATTAGAGGAGGGCTAGGAGAGCCCTCCAAGCCAGAAGGGGTAGTGCCAGGCTAGCAGCACAGCACTGGCCCAGCATCATTAGTGATGATGAGTGCTTGCAGGAGCAGGACTGAGACAGCCAGCAGGTGCATGATGCAGCACAAGTGGCTGAGCACTGTGAGGCTTAAAAGTAGCAGAGGAGGGAGTGGCTGTGTGGAAGCAACATGTCCGATTACTACTGACCTTGCTGCTGTGTTTAGAACTGATTCTCTTGTCTCTGACCTCGACCTGTTATTGTGGACTTGTTTCTGGAATACCCCCTTTGGACTAGAAGCTGTGAGTGTTGTCTAATCGGTGCCTGAACCTTGGAACTATGATTTATCCTCCTCTGACAGCTTGGGAGTTTCCCCTTGCCTGCTGCTTGTGCGAGTCTGCATCGGGACACTCTGCTTAATGTTTGGGACTCAAGTACAGGAAACTAGGTTTAAATGAACACCCAAGGAAGATTTTAATTGGATGGCCTGTGGCAATTCACGATTACTAATCCTACAAGAAATTAGTAATTCACAATTACTCATCCATTACATGGGAGAGTGTTAAGGAATTTTTGGGGACCCCTTCTCTAAAATTAATATGTGAGTGTTCATTCTCACAAGACACCAACACAAGAAGCAAACCTGCCTCAGTGGCAAATTCTTTCTCCCTTACTTCCAAGATTAGGCTGCAGGGTTAGTGTGATCTCAACACTGGTGAGAAAAGTCTCTGAGAAAACTGTAAATGTTTTTCATTGTTTTCGTTCTGTAACTAAGATTTTAGCTTTGAATGTGTTACTTCCCTGAAGTATTTCGAGCTCATAATAAAATAGGGCTCCAGAATTTGAGGTGTTTATATAACAGTGAGATCTGACTGTCCTGTCACTCAAGTTTGTCAGGTGCCACATATCCTGGGAAATATAATTCTAAAGACCTGTTTGTATTAACCTTTTTTATCTTTTATTCTGCAAACAATTAGTGCTAAGGTATATAAGATTCTCTGATGTAACTGTTCTCTATGCATATGATCCAGAGAGAGGCAATATAAAACTCATCTTTCTATTGTATCACTGTGATTGGAGTCTTGGAATATATTTGGGTAAGTGGTAGTAGGGAAATTTATAATCGGCAGTAGAGTACTATTTAAAAATTTCCCCTATCAGAGGGCTTTTAAAAACAGTTTGTGATGCAAGACTGGGGAAAGGGATTCTGGGAGAGAAAAACTGATGCCTTGGTACACCCATTTTATAATGCAGTGCTATAAGGGGATGGTTTACCAGTTTGCCCACCAAAACTTTCTGATAGAAATCAGCACTCTTGAGGTGCTATCAGCCTTCTTGTGGAGAGGGGAAGCAGAAATAGAATTGAAACAGAAGAAAGAAGATAATAAAAGGGAGACATGGTATGGGTTTGAAGAAAGCGGAGAAAACAATTCTCTCTCTCTCTCTCTCTCTCTCTCTCTCTCTCTCTCTCTCTCTCTCTCTCTCTCTCTCTCTCTCTCATAATGCTAGAAATTGGCTGGGGCACCCAAGAAATTGATTGGCACTATATTCAGCAAGTAACAAAGAAGGTTTTTTTGCACAATTTAACTCATCCAGCTAAACACTTTGAATGTTCTTATAGTCTTACATTCCTTCTGTATGTTATTTTGTAGAGAGCTGCAAGCCTGCAGAAACAAATTCTCAACAGTCGTTTTTAAAGTACCACCTGCAGATCCAAACTCTACATCAGGGGTGGGCAAATTGCAGCCCGCAGGCCACATGCGGCCCGCTACAGAGTTTTTTGTGGCCCGCCAAGACAGTAGAAAAGTGTGATAGGGTACATTTGTCTCATTAAACTGATTCTAAAATTAAATGTGCTTGCAGCTATAGATGATATGAAATTAGCACAATAAATAAATTGAATAAAACTACCACTATTTTATTTAATTTATATTTATTGATTTTTATGATACAATTTATACCTTTTCTAATGAATGCAATCATTTTAAAAGGTGCGGCCCTCCGCTAACCTCCGCTCCCACAAAGTGGCCCCCGAGCCAAAACAATTGCCCACTAGGGATGTGCGTTTCGGCATTCAGAATGCCGAAAGAATGCCGAAACAAAAGTGTTTCGGCTTCTTTCGGGGAATGCCGAAACGTTTCGGGGAATGCCGAAACGTTTCGGGTAGCCGAAAGAAAAAAGCCGAAACGTTTCGGGATTCTTTCGGCTTTCTTTCGGCTTTTCTATGGGAAAATGCCTCCGTCTTCCAGGACGTCTGGAGGAGGCATTTTCCCACCGAATAAGCCCAAAATTGGTGGGGACCTTCCTCTAGCCCTTCTCTAACAATCACCCAAGTTTCAGACAGATTGGACTTTGGGGGGCCATGTTATGGCCCCCCAAAGCAGGTCCCCCCATCCTCCCATAAGAAAGCGAAGGAGCAGCATATTGTTAGCATGCTGCTGCTGATCTTTCTTCATTATTTCCTATGGGGAAAAAAATGAAGAGGCAGGCTTCCTTTGCCAGGGGTGGCATTTTGCATGCAAAATGCCCCCTTACGCTCAGGGGCCCTTCTCCCACCCCTCCTCCCACCCCCACCAAGGCTCAGCCTGCTCCCACTTGGGGGGGGCATTTCATGGCCTCCCCAAGTAGGTGCTCTAATCTCTATCACTGACAGCTGGGGGAGGCTTGTGTTGCCAGGGGTGGCATTTTGCATGCAAAATGCCCCCCAACCCTCTGGGGCCCTTCTCCCACCCCTCCTCCCACCCCCCACCAAGGCTCAGCCTGCTCCCACTTGGGGGGGGGCATTTCATGGCCTCCCCAAGTAGGTGCTCTGCTCTCATCTCTACCACTGACAGCTGGGGGAGGCTTGTGTTGCCAGGGGTGGCATTTTGCATGCAAAATGCCCCCCAGCCCTCTGGGGCCCTTCTCCCACCCTTCCTCCCACCCCCCACCAAGGCTCAGACTGCTCCCACTTGGGGGGGGCCATTTCATGGCCTCCCCAAGTAGGTCCTCTCAGCTCCTAAAGTCCACCCCTTACAGCCCCACACAAACCCAATTCCCCCCCAGCTGCCACACACAGACCCAAATCCCCACATTAGCCCCTCACAGACCCAAATCCACCCCCACCTGCCCCACACCCATAACCCCAGGAACAGGCTGGCAAAGGCCAGCCCTCTCCCTTTGTTCCCTATGCTGGGAACTTCTAAACTCTCTTTCCCTAGGCAATTCTGCACAGCCCAGGGGTGCCACAATGGTGGGCACACTTCTGAGTGCCAGCTGGTCCCTGTGAAAGAGCACCTGAACCACAGACACCCTCCCTCAAATTCCCCCACCACCTACAGAGATGGCTGGCCAGCCAGCCCCATTGTTCCCTATGATGGGAACCAACTGCACAACAAAGAATAAAACAAGAACAACACAAAATAAAGTTTTAAAAAAATTATATTCTCCCTTCCAAAGTACAAGTAGGCAAAGCATTATGACACATTACACCAGCAGTCCCCCACACAGAAAAATTAAAACAAAACTCACTTAACATCAGAGAATCACAAAGCATGATTCCTGTCAAAAACACTTTATTTCTTGAACAGCTTTAGGTTACACAGCAGGGGGGAACACCAAAGGGCATGGCAGCACTATCTTACACAAAAATAACACAACTCACTTCACATCAGAGAATCACAAAGCACAATTCCTGTTAAAAACACTTTATTTCTTGAACAGCTTTAGGTTACACAGCAGGGGGGAACACCAAAGGGCATGGCAGCACTATCTTACACAAAAATAACACAACTCACTTAACATCAGAGAATCACAAAAACACAATTCCTGGCAAAAACACTTTATTTCTTGAACAGCTTTAGGTTACACAGTAGGAGGGCACAACAGGGCATGATAGCAATGTACTGCAAAAAATAATACAACCCACTTCACCGTTTTTGACAGCAATTGTGTTTGTGTGATTCTCTGATGTGAAGTGAGTTGTGTTATTTTTGTGTAGTACACTGCTTTCCTGCTCTGTGGTGCCTTCCTAAAGCAGTTACAGAAATAAAGTGCTTTTGACAGCAATTTTTTGGGGTGATTCTTTAATGTGAAGCGAGTTGTGTTATTTTTGTGTAAGATACTGCTTCCATGCCCTTTGGTGTCCCCCCCCTGCTGTGTAGCCTAAAGCTGTTCAAGAAATAAAGTGTTTTTGACAGGAATTGTGCTTTTGTGATTCTCTGATGTTAAGTGAGTTGTGTTATTTTTGTGTAAGATACTGCTGCCATGCCCTTTGGTGTTCCCCCCTGCTGTGTAACCTAAAGCTGTTCAAGAAATAAAGTGTTTTTGACAGGAATCGTGCTTTGTGATTCTCTGATGTTAAGTGAGTTGTGTTATTTTTCTGTGTGGGGGACTGCTGGTGTAATGTGTCATAATGCTTTGCCTACTTGTACTTTGGAAGGGAGGAAAAAAAATTAAAACTTTATTTTGTGTTGTTCTTGTTTTATTCTTTGTTGTGCAGTTGGTTCCCATCATAGGGAACAATGGGGCTGGCTGGCCAGCCATCTCTGTAGGTGGTGGGGGAATTTGAGGGAGGGTGTCTGTGGTTCAGGTGCTCTTTCACAGGGACCAGCTGGCACTCAGAAGTGTGCCCACCATTGTGGCACCCCTGGGCTGTGCAGAATTGCCTAGGGAAAGAGAGTTTAGAAGTTCCCAGCATAGGGAACAAAGGGAGAGGGCTGGCCTTTGCCAGCCTGTTCCTGGGGTTATGGGTGTGGGGCAGGTGGGGGTGGATTTGGGTCTGTGAGGGGCTAATGTGGGGATTTGGGTCTGTGTGTGGCAGCTGGGGGGGGAATTGGGTTTGTGTGGGGCTGTAAGGGGTGGACTTTAGGGGCTGAGAGGACCTACTTGGGGAGGCCATGAAATGGCCCCCCCAAGTGGGAGCAGTCTGAGCCTTGGTGGGGGGTGGGAGGAGGGGTGGGAGAAGGGCCCCTGAGGGTAAGGGGGCATTTTGCATGCAAAATGCCACCCCTGGCAAAGGAAGCCTGCCTCTTCATTTTTCCCCATAGGAAATAATGAAGAAAGATCAGCAGCAGCATGCTAACAATATGCTGCTCCTTCGCTTTCTTATGGGAGGATGGGGGGACCTGCTTTGGGGGGCCATAACATGGCCCCCCAAAGTCCAATCTGTCTGAAACTTGGGTGGTTGTTAGAGAAGGGTTAGAGGAAGGTCCCCACCAATTTTGGGCTTATTAGGTGGGAAAATGCCTCCTCCAGGCGTCCTGAAAGATGGAGGCATTTTCCCAAAAAAAACCCCCGAAAGAATGCCGAAAGAATGCCGAAAGAATCCCGAATCCCGAATCCCGAAAGAGATTCTTGTTTCGGCTTTCGGCTTTAACGGTAGAGAATCTTGTTTCGGGTAATCCCGAAACAAGAAAGCCGAAAGTTTTTTCCTTGCACACCCCTATTGCCCACCCCTGCTCTACATGCTTAAGATTGGCTCCCAAGATTTGGATGTGCATCCAATGACATTGTTACATGAAAAAGCCTAGTATGTCTGCAGAGTCAGGATCAGTCGGTTTCCTTGGTCTCAGATCCTGGTCAATTTCCTGCCGTCTCCCATCTGAAAGTAATACTGTCCCACGGACTCTCAAATGACATTATTCATAAAAATATCTTAGAGGAATAAGGAAAAGCTGGTAGAAACCATATATATGAGTCTTCTGAGTTACAACTTCTGAAGAGTCCTACTCTAGAATAAATATTATGTAAATTGCAGCATTTAAACCAGCAAAATATTGATGTCCACTTGGTTGAGATATGTATTAACTGTTACAATTGCATACGTACTCAAAAGAACAAGCATTGTCTACAATTGGGGGAACTTTCCTTTGAAAATTACATAAGGGACATTAACTCTAGTTCAAGGTTTATTTTAATCTAGTCGTTTCTTAGCTGAAAGTTAAAGAGCATTTGAAGTATAAGTTTTAAAATTTCTGCTCTGGGATGCTAACAACAAAAAGGAAATTATACTTTATGGTCTTCTGGAAAATATTTAACTAATCATTGCAAAAGTGTTTCTTTTTTGCAAATTTCAACAATAGCTGTTGTAGAGAGATTTCCTGGGCCATATTAATTCAGGCATTTTTTCCACTAATGACTGTTGAATTCCACCGCTGATAATTTTGAGCTGTTTTTTTAGGATAATTAACATTTCATTTTAAAATTTCCTACTATATAAAAGGTTAACCATGTTCCAAACAACTCACTTCCTACCCTGGTGCACCTCCAGAGGGCAGCCCATCCCTCTGAGAGCATGCCGCAGTGGGAAGCCCAGGCTGGGATCAGGCATGGAGCAGGTGGCAATGCCTCCTCCTGCCTTCACTCACCTGGGATCAGGAGCGGAGCAGGTGGCAATGCCTGCCCTCCACCTTCACCCAGTTGGGATCAGTAGTGGAGCAGGTGGCAATGCCTGCCCCCTGCCTTCACCCTGCTGGGATCAGCAGCATAGCATATGGCAATGCCCACCCCTTGTCTTTACCCAGCTGGGGTTAGGAACGGAGCAGGTTGCAATGGCCACCCCCTGACTTCACCCAGCTGGGATCAGCAGCGGAGCATGTGGCAATGTCTGCCCTTGGCTTCACCTAGCTGGGATCAGGAGCAAAGCAGGTGGCAATGCCCACCCCTGCCTTCACCCAGCTGGGATCAGCAGCGGAGCAGGTGGCAATGCCTGCCCTCCTGCCATCACCCAGCTTGGAACAGGAGTGGAGCATGTGGCAATGACCTCCCCTCCTTCACCCAACTGGAGTCAGGCATGGAGAAGGTGGCAATGCCCCCCCCCTTTACCCAGCTTGGATCGGTCGTGGAGCAGGTGGCAATTCCCACCCGCCTTCACGCAGCCAGGGTCAATCACAGAGGAAGAGGCAGTGCCCGCCTGCCTACCCTCCCCTTTCTAGAGTTCATTTTATTTTTTCCTACAAAGGGCTTTGTTATTAATTTTTAAATATATGTTAAGATTATTCAAGCAAGCAAGAATTAACAAATAACTTTTAGAAACATGCAGTTAATATGTCTAGAGCTATAGCCAGAGATATAGTCACATTGCCATGTTCATCAACTTATGCATGTAACCTCAAATATTGAGTTACATGTGGCAATGAGAGTGCAAGCATGGGGGGAAGGAATCAGATAGATTTTAAGCATTGGCCTAGGGGTCCATTGATATGAACTGAGCTTTTTAGAAATAAAATAGAAATTTGTCTTCCATAACTGACAAGACTGTATGTGCCGGATAGGAAAGTCTGTGCCAAGCTCATGAAATAATACTTGGGTCCTCAGTGCTCATTACTAATGTATTTAGTGTATCATATCTCATCTGCTACAATGCAGTGCTTTTCGACAGAATGCTGTCCCACATTCATCTGCAAGTTGACAAGTATTCTATATTCAATTGTTGAGGAATTTAGTAATGTACATGTGCATATGAGCTAGCTCTGTTTCTGTTCAATTTTAGGGTGCCAGGGACTTGTATCTTTAGGCTCAATGGTGAAAGGCAAATCACTTTTGCACATGGAGGAGGAGTTAAAATGGGGTTTTATAGTGGCCAGTATGGAGTAGTGATTAGAGTATATAATTAGTACTGAGAAGAGCTGGGCTTAGATCTTGGCTTAGCCATGAAGTTTGCTTAGTGATCTTAAGCCATTAACTGTCTCTCCATCTAGGAATGTTGTATGGATAAATGCAAGAAGAGGAGACATCTATTTATACCATTCTTGGGAAAAGAGCGATATAAAAATATTATAAACAAATTTTAAAATTTTACTGATACTCATGAGCCATTGGGCATGCTTCAAGTGGGTCACTGCCTGTGCATTTAACATACATGACCTAGAATAGTGGTATTCACTCCATGGCTCGTGGAGAGCCACAAACACAGTTGACTTCAACTAAAAAAGTCACATTTCCTTCCATCCCTGGCATGAGGCCTGGCATGTATCCATGATAAATCACATCTTATTCAAATATGCCCACTTTTCCAATGTCTTCAGATCATGCTGGATTCTGTCTCTGTCTTCAGGGGTGTTTGCTACTCCTTCCAGTTTGATGTCTTTCCTAAGGCTACCACGTGGAAGGCAAAAAGAACAATTTCTGTTCTGCAGGACCTGAGGGGAAAAATTATTGTAATTGTAGTACAATAATTTATAGCCTCATCCTAAGGTTTCCTGCAACAGCTTGTAAATGCTTGGGTTACTAATAGAAAGTGAGCATTGTCTTCATTGTACCAAAATCCAGGAATCCACAGAAGACAGCAAAGTTCTTGCAGGAGCAGAATTACCATAGGTAATCATCAAGGACACCAAGGATGGAATGCAGACCAAGTGTTTTGCCATCTTCTGGGCATGGAGCAGGGATCACTGAGGGTGTGTGAGGGGGAGGTAATTGTGAATTGCCTGCATTGTACAGGGGGTTGGACCAGATGACCCAGGAAGTACCTTCCAACTCTATGATTCTATGATTTTAAGTACCTGGGGACAGGTAGCAGGAAACTAGAAGCAAGTGGGTTGGCTACGCTGGATACTATCTTGTGTACCTTGGACAGCTCCCCGGAAAATGCTTATCCAAAGAAAGATATGAAATAGATTTGAGTTCTTTTGTAATGGAACAAGCCTCATGTAAACCAACACAGCCCAGGTTCAGCCTGTCTCCGGCATAAGGAGTTCTCTCAAAGTTTTGTGGCTGTAGCTTCAAAGATTATTTCAGGTGGGTAGCCATGTTGGTCTGTAGTAGAAGAGCAAGGTTTAGTTAAATTGTGCCAGAATTAGGTTATCATATTGTTCTTCTGAAAACTTTTATGTTGACTTCACAGAAGTTTTCTTTCCTCCTGCAGCTGCATTTGTAGCAAACACCAGAATTTCTCCTTTTGCTGGAAATTTATCATCCCAAATGATAAGATGTAGTTCAGATTAACCTTAATTGTATTTTTAATTTTTAAAATACCCCTACAAAGACACTAATCTTTAAAAATTCTGAATTGTGATAGATGTTGTGATTCATAAATGACATCAAATTTTATGACTGCATTTAATCAGAACCTCTTAATCAGAATCTCTGCAGAATTTATATAACAGAAAAGCATTAATATTTAAAACATGGTACTCTTCTAGTGATAAAAAGATTGAAGAACAAGTATTATATGCTCCTTTTCCAGTGCCATATTAATAACACTGCATTGCTTTGGAAAAGTTTCTATTCAGTTTAAATCTTCAAAAGTCATTATTAAATATACAACTATTTCTAAAACATTCTGAATCTGCTTTGGATACATTTTTAGAGGATTCAAGAGAATGGTTGCGTGACCATACATTAGTTTTCAAAATTAAAAAATAATATTTTCATTGTTTCAGTAAAACTTTTACCATTTTTAAAGCCTAATGCTTACCAACACTTCCCATTTGTTTCAGAATGATCTTTACCCTGAAGTGCAGCTAACAATGCAGAAAGAAATTAAATGTCCCATGCAATTTCACTGGGAAAATAGCTCTTGATATTATAGCACTTTGACAACAGCCTCTGACAGCTAAAATTAGCTTAGCTTTATTGGAACAGATAATGAACCTCTCTCATTATACATTCGTGTATAATACCGTAAATACCAATTAGTGCTAATATATTACATTTACTAAAGAGCTGTTTCTTAATTCATGTTAGTTTGCATCTACAAACAACATCAGGCTACTCTTAAGACTTTCCCATATAATTCTATTGCCAGTCATTTAATGTAATAGTATTTTTTTGTTTTATGTGCTTGAATTTAATCAACGTATATGCCTGAGGCAGGCATAATGTTCCCAGTCTCCTAACCATGGTTATAAGATCTGACTCATACTCCATTCTGTCCTCTTTTTCTGGCAAATTGCTCCTCTCCTTCCATTTTCAGAACTGGTTAATATTGCACCTGTGCCTACATATGTTCTGATCTTAACACAGAACATTTTTGGCTCAAACAAGAGTTTACAAACACAGTGTAACCATGAGGTTATTCCAGATCCTCTCTCCTCCACTAACAAAGCCAGAAAAGCAGAAAGAGAAACAAAAGAGGGAGTATGGCAGGTCACTTCCTCCAACCCCTTCCCCTCAGGTATGTGAAATAATAAACATGGATCTGAAACCTTGAAGAGGTGGGGAAATTGATAGAGGAGACATGGTGGGGGAAATCACATGGATCAAGGTTCCTTTTCTATGAACCACTTCTCTGCAGCAAAGAGAATGGTTTCCTCCAAAACTGATTTGCAAAAAATGCCATCAACATTTCATTATCCTAATTCATATCACTGTAGTTAGACCCTTGGATCTGATCAGGCTGCTGGATCAAATCAAAGGTGCATGTAGCCCAACATCCTATTTCCAAATGGCCCACTTGGAAGACATGAAGGCCAATGCCTCTCCATGCTATTGCTTCCCTGGCAACTGATAATCGGAGGTATATGGCTTCTGAATATGAAGGTTCCATTTAACCATCATCAATGCATGTGTGTAATCCCTCTTTGATGTCATTTAAGTTAGTGACCCTCATTGTATCAATATTGGCTCTTTTATTTTCAGTTCCTGTCTTAATAATCCCTACCATGATATTTGCTTTTATCATTGCTTCTGCACAGTGAGTTGACATTTTTATTAAGTTATCTACTAGAACCAAAATATCTGTTTCTGGGTCAGTTACTGCCATTTTGGGCCTATTGGTGTATATGTAGAGTTAGGAGTTTGTTTGTTTTTACACAACAATATGCATTGCTTCCCAGTGATGCTTTAAGATTTTATTTAATTACTCTGACATGAAGTTCAGGGAATCAATATGTTAAATGTTAATAGGCACAATCTAGTCAATGTTAGATATTTTAGGCTGCACTGATTTCAGTGAGAGAAATGTGTATATAAAAGCCTGAACCTTGAATGGACCCTGTTCTCCCCCCCCCCCCATTTATTAGTTTCTAGTGTTTCAGGGCAACATTTCTCAGAAGGTTTGCTGCTGATTTTCAACTGCTTCTTATTAATGCAGACTAGCAGATTTGGGAAATGTAAATAGAGAACATCATTTGCATATATTTTGTGCCTTCTATTTGAAGATTTCAAAGCACTTTTGACAAGTGTCTTGATTCACAGCATCCGTGAGAATTAGGCAGAATTTATTCTCATTACAGATAAATGAGAGAAACACAGTCTGAGGTCCAAATCCACATAGCAGCTCGCTGGGCACAGTGGAAACAGATCTGAAACCAAATGACTTTTCTTGCCGTTGCTAAATGTGGTATACGAATGTAACCAAGCAAGCTGATGAGAGTGAGCCTGAGATACTTTTCATAGCTGGCTAGATTTCACAGGTCTGCATGCAAGTGCCTCATGCTTCAAATCCCTTGTCAGTACCTTAAGCTGTAAGTCAGGTTCCTTTCCCAAACTATACTACTCAATGGAAATTCATTTTGAAGAAAATTCAGTGGCTGTAATAGTCATGAAAAGCCATTCAAGACCTTCATAACTTCTAACTGTTGCTTCTTTCAAAACTGTAAAAGTGAATTGCTTCTTTCTTTAAAGTAGATGTTTGTTGTACAATCTGATAGAGAAATTGGGTTATACGGCTTTGTTTCAATGCAATGCTATCTACACATTGTACACAAATATCTGTCCAATATATTTTTCTGAGACTGGAGAATATCATCAATGTCTTAATTTAGTTTTTTTTTAAAACCCTCTGAACTATGGTTTACAGGGAAGCTTACATAACACTTATTGAGGCTGTGTTTATAGATTCAAAAAAAGCCTTTTTTCCCTTTTACAGATCAGATAGTTTTGTCTTCAAAATGTGTCTTATAATCTTTTTAAAATAATTGTGAATATAGGAAGGATGCCATGCATTGCAAATTGGGTGTATTGTAAAGGCCTTTTGAAACCAAACTCTGTGGGATCTACTTCCCAGTAAAGTGGCATAAGATCATACTGTTATATTTGTGGGCTCACAGTGTTTTGAGGTATTTCTTTTTCCTGCCTTGAACCATATGAGAGCAGTCTTAAGATTCCTTCTACTTGCCTATGGAGAAAATGATTGACCCCCTCCTTGTGATACTGTTCAAACTAAACATGTTTCACTTAGCTAAAAGCATTGCAGTTAGTGAAGGGCAGGCCCTCCCAGAGATCAGCCTAGGTCATTTATCAAATGCCAAGAAAACAAGTGTCTAAATTTGAGGACCCCTTTGAGTTGGAAACCCAGGCCTGATGCAGGGGTGACCTTGAGATAGCCTGAGCTGTAATACTCAGTAGAGGTGACAGGTAAATAATAACTGCACTTATATACTGCTCTTCTAGACATATTAGTGTCCCATTCAGAGCATTGAACCAAGTCTAGTTGGTGAAGGCAGCACCAAATGTGTGTGCTATCTACCTATACCCCTCTGGATGCATTGTGGACAGAGCTATCCTTGTGGTATCACCTTCCCTATGGCACAACTAGCTGGCTTCAGGTTGTGGTATTAGCAAATATGGGTGCTGTACTGGCACAACTTTATATAGGCCCAATTATGTGACCCTTGCGTGACTTTATTAAACTATCTTAATTTGTTTCCTCTGATCATAGAATTACATTTTACCAAGGAGTGCTTGTTTCAAACTATGTTCTGCTCATTCTGGATTTATTCTGTGCATGAAGCCATTTATTCATAAACTATCTTTCTCAACACTAGGACACAGAGAAAAAATGAGCAATACATGCTTGAAGATTTGAAAACTAAAAAGCAAATGAATAGATCTACAGTTCAAGATTGTGTACCATTTAGGTAAAAGTCCATGACAGAAGTATAATCGATAGAGCAGTCTGTTGTATACATGGATCCCTTTCTAGAAGACTGTCCTTACAAAGATAAGACAGAGGGAGAGAGAATCTCAGATAAGAAAATCTTTATTCCCCTAACAAGATACAAAACTAGAAAATGAAATTCAAAGGAAAGCAAAAACATAAAACATCATTGAAATACCATAATGCAATCCTTGTAATGCTATCATTGGTTGTTGCCTCATCAGAGGACAAATGGAAACCTAAGGGGGAAATAAAGTGAGAAAGGAAAATCATGTATGTCATGAAAAAGGGGTCTTGTGTGCTGTGGTCCAGGGAGAGAAAAGGAGAAGCTGGCCTGAGATAGAAGTTCCTAGGAAGGAAGAAAAATCCAAACTAAAACCAAACTATGAATCTGGGGGTCCAGGTGAGGGACAAAGGTAGAACAAAGGAATTCAGTGATTCAACAAACCAGCTGCAAATCTAGGGAAGGAAACTCAGTAGTAGAACCAACTACAAAGTTGGGGGAGAACTAAGTAGTTAAATTTCACTAGGGAATTTTGGTACTGGCCCCATTTTGTGCAGAGTTTAGAATCTGTAGCTGTATTGGATCATAAGAGCAAGTTCTTGTTTCCTGTTGGGGAGTTTGAATTTTGAATGAGTACAGTCAGATTAACATTTCCATGGAAATCCAAGTCTGACTTTGCTATGTGGAATGACGTGAGGCAGTGGAATAGCTTAGGTTGGATGATTATATCACCTGAGCAGCAGGTGGGTTACTGCCATGTGAGAGTATCCATGGAAATTCCTGCTAGTTTGGGCTCCCTGCTTTGATATCAAACCAGGAATTTTATCCACATCCCTGTCAGTAAAGTCAGAGAATCTTTTTGAAGGTGGGCAAGTACAGGTGTCTCCATGAGGAAAGAGCTATGTACATAACAAACTCTACTTTTAGAAAATCCAAAAAGGAATACATTCTGATTTTCAGGTTAAAAGTCTCTAATGCAGTGTAGATTTTTCCTATGATTTGGACTGACTGATACAAAGTGATCATCCACTCATTCTGGAGTGCATTATTTGGTAATCAGAAACCAGGAAGTGAGAACAAGCACCAAAAATTAAATAGAAAATTATGACCATTATTACTTATATAGTTATTGAAATAAGATAGCACAAGCAAATACTATAGTAGGTTCTACTCCAACAGCTGCTAGATTTGATGCTTCAAGTGGTCATCCCAGATGAATATGTGTTAGCAGTCACACCCCTCTCACACTAAGAGAGCAGTTTATGGATGCAATATCATAAACCCCTTACGATATTCTTATTCTGTCCACACCTGGCTTCACTTCCCCTCAACCTGATTAAGCACTCAAAACCTAGGAGCTTTTCCCATCTGATCATTGCTGGATCATCAAGCACCTTTTTACACCTAGAAGTCCACCCTAGACAAACTTATCAAACTTCTCCCAACTTTTGGGCTACCTCCAGACAAACCATTAAGTCATTGTCTTTGCAGGGAAAACATCAGTTTGCCCCAAGGGTATGTTTTGCCCTATAATTGGACTCCCTAGACACCCACTCCGTGTGCATGTTCTGGATCCATACACTCACCCTCAAATTCACTTGTGACCTCTCCTTCTCCCTGTGAAACTCTGGTCATTTTCCTGCTGCTCCCACAGACCCCTCCTTCTTCAGGATCAGGACTAGTAATTATCACCCTCCTTAACTACTTTCTTCCACTTTCCTCCCTGTTTTTCCTAGTTAGCCTTGTATGTATGCTGTGTGTGATTTTCTGTATGTTTGCCTTTTATTTTTCTTTTATAAAAAACTTCCTGTTGAACATGTGCCTATTTGAGAGTTCTCTAAGGAAACAATCCCAGTATACATAGGTGGAGATTCCTAGTTATCCCGTCTTGCTTGTCACCTTTAATGCTAATTCTCCAAATCAAGAAGACCTCCTCTTTGGGTAACATAGGACTGTGTCCTCAGGTGTGATGTCCTCATTCTATAACTGCTGATAGGAAGCTTGTAAGGAATTCACAAGGAGCCATTTCCTTTAGAGAATCATATGTTCGGATAAGAGCAAAGACCTATCATTTGAACACTGGCTAAATGTAACTGTGTTGTGCTGAGATATGTATGATTGCCTAGATACACCATGGTTATTACAGTCTTCCAAGTCACAGATAGCAAGCTATCTGTCTCCAATGGAATTTTTGATAGTTGAAAAACTAGAAGTAGAAAAGGATGGTATAAAGGAATGAAAGTAGGGCATTTTGGAAGGGGGGATGTGACGGATTAATGTAGGACAAAGCTGTTTTTGATAACTGGCCTTCAAAATGACTTCATGTTGAATAAAGCATGGTTGAAAACACTTAAAAGGCTGTTGTTATTACCATAGTGATTTTTACTGAACAATGGATGGTTACACAAGCAGGTAGCAAATTAACTGAATTAAATTCAATCTAGCTTTTCCCCTGATGTTCTAGTTCTCTATGTTCAAGAAGTTTTTTATGGGGAATATTCAGATATGAAACCTTATTTCCACCTATTAGATGAAGTAGTACAGTCCAGGAAAAACTGTACTGTAAACAGGTTCATATCTGCTTTGTTAGACAACACTGGCTTGTTTTCTCAATTAGTAGAGTTTTTGATAGTGAAATCTTAAAGACTTGATCAAATTAGAATTCTATTGTATCTTCAGAACAAAATTATTCGTCAAAACATTTATCAAAAAATGTTTTTGTCCCACGTTTTCCCCCAAACTCAGGGCAGCATGACTGATTTACTGACATTCATTACAGAAAAGAGCTGTTCACAGATGTACATTGTCCCAAACATAGTCAAAATTTCAGAAACAAAAGCCTTATTTTGAGAGTAATTCAAATGCAAAAATTGGTAAATTTGCTAATACCAACTTCAGAAACCGCATCCTTGAGCTCAGCAGCACACTGCTGATCAATTATTTCCATTTGGAACTCCTCTGAAACCTCATGGACATCTACAGAAAATGATTATAGAAAATTCCCAAATCTCTGTGTAGGTTTCTTGAGGCAGAAAATCTTTCTTGGAGTAGGGACAAACCTCACAGCAAACTGACGAATACTGGTGTGTTTGTGTGCGTGCATGCACGCACACATGTGTACATGTGTGTGCGCGTGTGTGTGCGCGCATGCATGTGAGATTTAATTGTTATGGGCTTTGTATGGAAAAGTCCAGTAATATACTTGCAAGTCAACAAAGTGCTATTGGGGGCATCCATCTTAAGCTCTGGGATATTCAAAATGGTGTTCACATCTGACGAGTCTTCACATCTGGCTCCCAACAGATCCTTCAGTCCTAAGGACCCTTCCTCATTATCAGGCAAGCTTGCCACTTTCTCCCACACAAGGCCTTATGTTGTATGAACAGTGGCTGGATAAGGGGCAGAATCAAGAGGTGAAGAATTCATGGTCTGTGGCAAAGCCAAAATGTGTTGAGTCTTCAAATACTGCTTGCTCTGACAGATAGGTGCATTAGTACTACCTATTTTTTTACCATTTTTTTTCAAAAACTCTAGGACAGAGATGCACCATTTGTGTGAATGACAGCTGCTCATGAAGATGGATATTCAGAGAGACAGGTGACCAACAGAAGAGAGAATCTATTCAGACTAAACCCCACCCTCCATCTTGCCCTGCTGTATTTCTCTTTTTTCTTGAAGACATACATTTGGCCTTTGGTCCCAATGACTCTATGAAGGACTCTCCTTCACTCCCCCACAATGAGACAGGTTTTCCCACCAAAATCCAAGTTTGTCTGCTGTGGCTGAGCAGCCCTAAATACCATATCTCTGTTTATGGTTGTAAAGTTCTTTTTTGTCCCACTCTGATAAGCAGTTATATTTTTGGCTTTTTAGTCCAGCCCAGAAACTTGATAGGGAAAAAGCAGGAGCTTTCTTCTTTGTATGAAATGGCACTAGAGGCTAAATAACTCTCAAAATAAACAGGAACTTCATTGAACAGAAAGGGATGGAATATGGGCAGTCAGGGGATTAAATTGCTGAGGTAAAATGTGTTGGTAGAATAGAATACTATAGTTTTCTGGCAGCTTAGTTTCAATATTTACAATCCTTAAGAGTGAGAGCAACAGTCAGAGTGAGAACAACTCCTTAACAGTTAAAGCAAAAATGTTTCTTCACAGATTTTCCCTTTTCAACTCAGATGTCCTGAAGTTAGCCCAACACTCTTCCCTTTACAAAAGACCCAGGGTCCTCCTTAGAGCCAAACCCCCTTCTCGACATGGCTGGAGTTATTCTTCTTTACCTAAGAAAGAAGAATATCCACTTCTTGAATACACACCTTAACATGGTGAGGGGGTTAGAGTGTGTTAGTGAAGCTGAGAGCAACACCACCAGGAGCACAGGCTTGGTCAAGAGTCTAAACTTCTGGAAGAGTTACTCAAGGCGAAATGGTCAAAGCTGAGATACCAGACTAAGAATCAACGGTCACATCAGCAGAAGAGAACTGAATGTTCCAATGGTGATGGGAATGGAAGAATCCTTGAAAGTTAGCTACTAGGCAGCAGCAGTAGTGGAAGGTGACACTGGCGGAGGATCTCTCACAGATAACAGCAGTGTCAGTTCAACTAACCCTGGTTAGTACTGCGAAGCAGAAGAAGGCAACGGTAAACCACTTGCGCTAATCTCTTACCTTGAAAACCCTATGATGAGACAGTCTAAAAGGGAAAAAGATATAGTGCTGGAAGACAGGACCCCCCCCCCCCAGGTCAGACGGCACTCAATTGGCTACTGGGGAAGAGCCGAGGACAAATACAAATAGCACTATTCTTAATGATGGGACTGGATTAAAGCAGAAAGGACGTCCAGTTGCAGACGTGAATAGATGCAAAAGGAACATCCAAAGCTGTGTGACACACATAATAGGAACATGGAACGTGAGAAGTATGAAAACAAGTCAGCTAAAAATTGTAAAACAAGAAATGGAACGTATAAACATTGCAGTCCTGGGTGTGAGTGAACTAATGTGGACTGACTCAGGACATTTTCAATCAGAAAATCACACAGTGTTTTACTGCGGAAATGAACTCAAAAGAAACAGTGTTGCTCTAATAGTGAGGCGAGACATAGCACAAGCAGTCAAGAGATACAATGCAAAGTCTGACTGGGTAATATCAATCAGACTTCAGGGAAAGCCTGTTAACATAACCATCATTCAAGTTTATGCTCCAACTATGGCTGCTGAAGAGGAAGAAATAGAAAACTTCTATGCAAGTGTCCGAAAAGAAATTGACCACACACCTAAACAAGATATGCTGATAATCATAGGTGACTGGAATGCAAAAGTAGGCGATAAAGCAGAATCAAACATAGTTGGAAAATTTGGATTAGGATCACAAAATGAAGCTGGACAGCGGCTCATAGAATTTTGTGAAGCCAACAACCTGTTCATTGCTAATACATGCATCAGGCAACCAAAAAGACAATTGTATACGTGGAAATCACCAGGTGACCAATACAGGAACCAAATAGATTACATAATTGGAAGCAGTAGATGGAGAAGCTCTCTTATCTCAGCTAAAACAAGACCAGGAGCTGATTGCGATACAGATCATGAGTTGTTAATAAAAATTAGAATAAAGCTGAAGAGAAACACTAAAATAATCATAGTGCCAAAATACAATCTAAATAATATTCCTGAAGAATTTAAAGACCAGGTAAGAACAGATTTGCAATACTAAGTTTAATTGATCATGAGCCAGAAGAATTATGGGCTGAAACTAGAGATATTATCAAGGAAGAATGTGCAAAGACTATTCCTGTAGCCAAAAGAAAGGAGAAGCCTAAATGGATGTCTGAGGAAACTCTTAAAATTGCTAAAGATACACGAGAAGCAAAAACAAAAGGCAACAGAAGCAGGGTCAAAACTCTAAATGCAGCTTTTCAGGGACTTGCACGCAGAGACAAAGAAATCTATTATAATAACCAGTGCAAAGAAATAGAAGAGAACAACAAAAAAAGAAGAAGAAGAGTTTTGTTCCAAAAGATCCAAGAAATCAAAGGGAAATTCAAGCCACGGCTTGGGATGCTAAAAGATCAACATGGAAATACAGTATCTGATCAGGACAAAATAAAGGAAAGATGGAAACAGTACACTGAGGAACTATAAAAAAGAGATTGAAGGATGACCGATACTTTTGACAAAGAATCTTTTGATGAAGAACCAGAAATCCTAGAAAGAGAGGTAAAAGCTGCACTCAAAGCAATTGAGAGAAACTAAGCACCTGGAGTTGATGGAATACCAATAGAGCTATTTCAAGCCACAGAAATGGAGTCCATCAGAATCTTAACAAGAATATGTCAACCAATATGGAGAACAAAACAATGGCCCACCGACTGGAAATGCTCAGTCTACATTCCAATCCCCCCAAAAGAGGATGCCAAGGAGTGCAGTAACTATCGGACACTTGCGTTAATTTCCCATGCAAGCAAAGTGATGCTCAAAATTATACAGCAAAGACTCTTACCATATATGGAACAAGAAATGCCAGACGTTCAAACTGGATTCAGAAAAGGAAGAGGCACCAGAGATCACATTGCAAATTTATGATGGCTAATGGAACATACCACGGAATTTCAGAAGAAAATCAGCCTGTGTTTTATAGATTACAGCAAAGCTTTTGACTGTGTAGATCATGAATTGCTATGGAGAGTCTTAAAAGAAATGGGAGTTCCACAACATCTGATTGTTTTGATGCGCAACCTGTACTCTGGACAAGAGGCGATTGTCGGGACAGAATATGGGGAAACAGAATGGTTTCCAATTGGCAAGGGTGTCAGACAAGGATGTATATTATCTCCCTACCTGTTCAACCTCTATGCAGAGTATATCATAAGGAAAGCTGGATTAGATCTAGAAGAAGGTGGAGTGAAGATTGGTGCGAGGAACATTAACAATTTGAGATATGCAGATGATACCACATTACTAGCAGAAAATAGTGAAGACTTGAAACGACTGCTGATGAAGGTTAAAGGGGAAAGCACCAAAGCAGGATTACAGCTAAACATCAAGAAGACAAAAGTAATGACTACTGAGGAACTACACAATTTTAAAGTTGACAATGAGGAAATTGAAGTTGTTCACGATTTTCTATTCCTTGGCTCAATCATCAACCAACAGGGAGACTGCAATGAAGAAATCAGAAGAAGACTGAGACTTGGAAGAGCAGCTGTGAGGGAGCTAGATAAGATCCTTAAAGATAAAGATGTCTCTCTGGGAACCAAGATCAAGATAATCCAAACTATGGCATTCCCCATTGCCATGTATAGATGTGAAAGTTGGACGGTAAAGAAAGCTGACAGGAAAAAGATTGATTCATTTGAAATGTGGTGCTGGAGGAGAGTTTTGCAGATACCATGGACAGCCAAAAAGACAAATAAGTGGGTACTAGATCAAATCAAGCTGGAATTTTCCTTAGAAGCTAAAATGACAAGACTAAAGCTATCGTACTTTGGTCACACTATGAGAAGACAAGATTCTCTGGAAAAGTCAATAATGCTAGAAAAAGTGGAAGGCAGCAGGAAAAGAGGAAGACCTAAAACGAGGTGGCTTGACTCAATAAAAGAAGCCACATCCTCCAGTTTGCAGGATCTGAGTAGGTCTGTTAGAGATAGAACGTTTTGGAGGTCTTTCATTCATAGGGTCGCCATAGGTCGGCAACAACTTGACGGCACATAATACACACACACCTAAGAAGACATAACCCTATTCACTTGGCTTGAATGGGAGTTGCCACTTACCATTTATCACCCGCTCACTCTGCCAAAAACACACCCCCAGTTCTAACTTGGCTGTATAAATGGGTTCAATGTGTTGGCTTTTATACTTGGAATCCTTAACTAAACATTTTCCTTAAGTCAATGTTGTTACAGTTAGGGTAAACATTTTCCTTTCCCTCACTTCAGAGGGGAACATGTCTGACCCTCATTGTCAGACTTTCTCACACTGTCCATTCAACTCCTCTGAACTCAAAATCCTGTCAGCACTGACTGTCATCCTGAGGGTTGATTCTCAGAGAGAGAGAAGAGGGAGCAGCATGTCAATCAAGCTCTCATTCTAGGCAGTTGTTAACTCCTTCCTATCTCTCTGAGTGCTGCACTTAGGAAACCTTCTTTAAAGTGAATTCCACCACAAGCTCCCTGAAGATAACAAGTCCTTTGTGAAAGCACCCATATCTGCTCTCCATTCCCCTGTTCCCACATTCAGCCCCCTGCAAACACTTCCATGGCAACCTTTGGCTCCCCCCTCCTGAAGTCTGCAGTAGATTCAACAGGAATCACTTGGGCAGAGAGGAACAAGAGGGTGCTTGTCTACTGAGGAGGGACAGAGACAGCGGCTGTTGCTTGAGCCATCCTCACAAGCAAGCCCATTTCCGTGGAGAAACTCCAGCAGTAGCCACCGTGCAGAGTTGAGGGAGGGATGAAGCATAGGTGGGTTTGGGAGCCAATTGGAGCTCAAAGGAAAGGGGACTCCCCAGGCAGCTGCGGGAGATTCAAAGATAAAGGGAAGGAAGGAAGCAAAGAGGGTCTTTTCCTGCCATTTGCCTTTCCATTATCCACTTCCTCTATGCAGCTATCTGGCAAAATAGATCCCCCTCTTTTTTTCTTGACACCATTCAGTGTTGGGGGGAAATGTAGCAGAGTGGAGGGGATGGGGCTGTGTCTCCCTGAGAAGGCCTGTAGATGCCCACTGAAACCAAAGATTTTAGGGGCCCATCCTCACAAGTCTCTGGCACCAGCCCGGCCCCAAAGATGACAGCATCATAACGCTTTGGCTGTATATGTGGCAGCCCTAAATGCTGAGCATTTCACGCAAGCCCTGCTCTATGGTTGTGGCAGATTGAGTTGGTGGGATTGTGAGGGGACACAATGGCTTTGAGCTGCAAATGGGAAGAGTTGCATGTTTTTCATTCCCCCCTCCCCAGTCACTCTGGATTGGCCGGCCATGTTGGGAGCCAGGAGTCTCAGCTAGCAAGCTCTGCAGTGGTGCACTCTCACTGTGCATGCCTTGCTTGCACCCCTGAACAGCCTCCTGCCTTTTCCCACAGTTGCTCATGGGCCAGGTTAGAGCCCTGGAGGGGCTGGATGCAGCCTGCAGGCCATATGTTTGACACCTTTTGTCTAGTTCATATGAATTTCTTTGCAAAGCAAGGATTTCAACCCAGCTATCCCTGCAAAAAATGTAATTTGACATGCTCAAAAATAATTCCTTACTGGTTCTGCGTAAGTGTTATACTTATTAAGAACATGAACACCTGAAAACATCTCTGCTATATCTGATTAATGGGCCACCCAGTCCAACATTTCAAACAAAGATGGAATTGTCTGCAAACTTTGTTGCCTCACTGTTCATTCCTGATGAATGATAAATATGAGCTAAATTACCCATTGCACAGGAGAAGTCAGAGGGGTGGCTTTCAGGCTAGCCTTCCTAGACAGATACGAAGACCTAGAGATCTGGGAAGACCCAGCACCCATCTGCTCATTCACATGGGAGGTGGAAGGCAGATTTGCTGATGGGAAACAGAAGCTTAAGGTTCCAGTGACACCCTCCTTTGTTTCCAATGGGGAGAACACAAAAAGAAGATGGCCTGGAAGGTGGTCAGATGATCAGCTGGATATGATGTCCATCATCTTGCAGATAAGCGAAGTGGAGTTGGTGGAAGCACAATTAGTGAGGGACCTCCAAATGGGGGAGCACAGAAGACATTTTTCCGAAGTCCAGATATATTACCCCATTTACATTTAATAGAGTCATTTAATGCAAGATGCAGTTCCATTTTAATGTCAAACATGATTTAACTTAACCTGCATATTACAGAATTATACAAAATGTGGCTATTTCACATTCCCAACAAGACATGCCATTAAACTATCATAAGAATAATCTTTGATTTAATATGACATAAATACGAAGGGCAACCTTTTATTTAGTCTTTGATCTCAGACAGAGAAGGTATCTGATGGCTAGAAACCAAAAACAACCAGTTCTGGGCATCTACCTCACAAATGTAAGGTTTGAAATTAATCCCAAAATGCAGAGGAATTCTATTTTACAGAATTCATCTTTCTGTTCTATGCTGTTGCATCTACAATCATCATATTTGGCTTAATTTTAAACACTGTGTTCATTGCAATGCACAGAATAAACATTGTGACAGATTTTTCCATTTATCTCAGAAAGGAAATAGTGACCATATGTGCTGAGAACGTCCACATACGCACTGGGTCTGCTACCACCCCCTCCCACACATACACCATTTTCTGCATTGTCAGGTAATGTGGAGGCGATGGGGAAGAGAAACCCCAATGTATGACAAACAAGAGCAATTTTAGCAAAAGAGTTCTTTGGATTACAGCCATAATGTTTGAATGTGCAACAAATCTGTTGATGTTGACAAATGGACTGTTAATGTGGCTGTCAAATCACACTGGCTTCATGATTAGAGAAAACAGATGCTTTAAAAAAATCCCTCATATTTCAGTTTTAGTAAATAAGTGCTGACTATTGCTGTAGTCAAACACAAAGATTTTGAACAAATCTTAAGAAAACTACTAAATGAGCCCAAAGATCCATTTGAGTCCAGCATCCTGTTTTCAGCAGGGACGAGCCTAATATTTCTGAAAGCTCACAAGCAGCTTGTGAATAGTATTATATGTGTCAGATTATTTGTTGCCTGACTTGTAGTACTGAGGGGTATACTTTCTCTGAAAATGAAGGATCCATTTAGGTATCATGCTTAATAATGACTGACATTTATCATCCGTGAATTTGCCTAATCTACTTTTGGTTTCTAAGGGCTGCTCTATATATACAGTAGAATTCTGAGGTGGTATTATGGTCTATATCACTTGATACTGTAGGTGGAGAGAATAGTCACATTAAAAAACAACAACTGCATAGTAGGTAAAAAGGTTCTAGAGTAGACCAATCTTTTGCATTCTGTGCTAGTTTCCACTTTTTTCCCTGTCAATTTGAAGCTGGCTCTACAGTTTTCAAGGCAAGAGTCATTCAGAGGTGATTTGCCATTGCCTGCCTTTGCATAGAAACCCTGGACTTCTTTGGTGGTCTCCCATCCAAGTAATAACCAAGGCTGTCCCTGCTTTAGCTTCTGGTCTGACCAGGTCAGGCTCATCAGGACTATCCTAGTCAAAGCAGTTTCCACTTAAAAGATAATTATAGGTTTAAGAGAAATTTGACTGCTGTCTAAAGTGGTATGATTCATTCTACAACTGCTAAACCAGTGGTGGGCAGAAGGTCATTTGGGAGTGGCCAGTCTCTCTGCAAGAAGCATACAGACACACGCACACTTAAAGCTACTGCAGCAGCTTCACTCATCTTTCTCTTTCATGTGAAGGAGGCACTTGCACACATGCTCCTTTTTTCAAGATGAGAAACCTCCACCAGAAGTACCCTTCCTATTCCACATCTCCTCCTTCACGAATCATGCACACAAACAATTATTGTTGCCAAACTTCAGGAGAATTCTGGTATTCTCCTGGAATTTCAACTGATCTCCACGCTATGGTTCCCCTGGAGAAAATGCCCTTTGAAGTGTGAGCTCTATGGCCTCACATCCTTACTGATCTCTCTCTACTTCCTGTACTCCACATTCCCCAGCCACCCCCCCCCCAATTCTCCTGGAATTTCCTATTCCTGGCAACTCTAAGCTGCTATCAGCTATGTTACAATTTGGTGTGGCAGTTTCTTTTGGAAAAACAGCAGAGAAAAGTTTCTCCACCTAAGCACTCAGACTTGCTCTGAAGTGCTGTAATATTTAAAAAAGCTGCCATTTTGTGAGTTGGCCCACTCATCAGTTTGTGATTGGTAGTGCTTACTTGGTGAGCTTTAGAGATGCATTTCCCTAGTGGGAGTGGCGGATCCTCTGCTCCCATCCTCCACCTCCTGCCAGCACTCACCTGACCGGCAGAGGGGAAAGGCAGAGGAAAAGGTGTTCAAGGCACACTGGCAGGGCAGTGCAATGATGTCACTACCATCATTGTGTCACCCCAGGAGCTCTCTCATGCTTCACAACAAGCCAATTTGAGCCCCAAACAGGCCATTTGGGACCCAAATAAGGTTGCTGCAAAGCACGCACATGAAGAGGAACATTGAAAGCCAGCTCTCCCCTCCCCCTCCCATGGGAAGGTAAGTGGACTTGGCAACTCTGGTGGACTTAGTTATCTTTGGATTGCTTTATCAATAACGTAAATTCTTTGCTAGGCTTTTTGCTATTTTGTTTATTAGCAACAGAGATGGGCACAAACTGAAATACGAACAAAACTTCATCATTAACCAAACCAATTTGTGGTTCATGAACCAGCGGATCGTCAGAGCCTATTTCTGATGAACGGCAACAAATGTTAGGCCAGTTTGTTTGGTTTGGTTTTTTGGTTTGCTACTAGAGGTGAGTGCCCCCTTGAGTTTCCACATTGGGTTTATGAAGCTCAAAGCAGCACTTTTCTTGCCCTTGGTAAACGGCAAGAAAAGTGTTGCTTTCAAATGCCAGCTGCACGGCAAGAAAAGTGTTGCCGCTTTCAACCCCTCCCTCCACTACCCCTTTTCCAGTGAGGGGAGGGGAGGAGGGGGTCCCTCCCCCCCCTCCCCTCAGCTGAAAAAACTGTTGGCATTTGAAAGCAGTTTTTCAGCTGACAGGAGGGGATCCCCCTCCTGTCAGCTGAAAAAAGCAGCAGGCATTTGAAAGCAGCAACACTTTTCTTGCCGCACAAGAAAAGTATTGCTGCTTTCAAACACAGGCAGACCCTCTCCTCCCACACAGGCATTTGAAAATAGCTTTTTTCAACTGGTGGGAGGGGAACCCCCATCTTGTCAGCTGAAAAAAGCTGCTGTGGTTTGAAAGCAGCAACACTTTTCTTGTGCGCCAAGAAAAGTGTTGCTGCTTTCAAACACCCCACTTTTTTCAGCTGAGGGCAGGGGACTCCTCCCCCTGCCACAGCTTTTTTCAGCTGACGGAGGATTCCCCCTCCCATCAGCAGAAAAGTGGCACATGTTTAAAAGCAACACTTTTCTTACAAGCGGCAAGAAAAGTGTTGCTTTCAAACTTCCCAAAACAGCAGGGTGGGAACTTTGATACCTTTCTTGCAGTTTGCAAATGCAAACTGCTAGAAAATTGCTGCAAGTGCTGCCACTTTGCCGGCCCCCGGAAGTGATGAGCCATGCACAGAATGAACCTGTTCACAAACTGGGCAAATTCATGGTGGTTCTTGGTTTATCTCTTTTCACAAACCACGGCCTGCCATTTTCCCAGTTCATGCCCATCTCTAATTAGGAATCGTAATCCTTTTCTGCACGCATCAAATATATTCATCATATTAACAGGAAATCCACTTTTAAAGTTCAACTTCCTTTAGTTCAGTTGAACATTTGAAATTTGAGGCTCTTAAAACTATAATTTACTTTAATCTGTTTTTTTTAAAAAGACCCTCAGAGCTTGTCATATTTTTTTTAATACAGGAGAATGAAAATACTCTTCTCTGTAATTAGATTTAAATAAGTAGGTAATCCTGAATGGAAACAATGACTTTCCAGTAGGGTTGCAAAGAAAAGACTATAGGAAAGTCTTGAAAAAGTCTTTGATTTCAATTAGATTTAGCATAGAATTAAATGCTCAAACACATTGGAAAACAGTAGTTGTGCTTTGTCATTATGAACTAGTATTTTTAGCACAGTATGCATAGTTTTATAAATCATTTAACCTATAATGTTAAAATTGTTTATCTCTCCGACTCATACTCTTGTGAAAATATGAGCATTATGGAATCACCCATTTTAGACATGTTCTGCTTTTTACTGCTATGTCTTATTATAAGATCATTTTGAATAGCATTGCAGAGGTATTCCCCATTTACAAAGTAACAATCTGTAGAGTAAAAGGTAAAGGTAGTCCCCTGTGCAAGCACCATTACTTTTTTTTAAAATTTTTATTGGAATTAGAAATATTTTGTCATTTATAACAATCAAATTACTTTAATATTCCAGTTCTAACCCCCTCCCTTCCCCCCCTCCGTTTGTTGACTTCCAACAGTTTTCCAACCCTTTGTCTATTCTTCCCCTACTCATTTCAACTTATTTTGTCAATTAAACATATACTTTCACACTCTTCTAAGCTAGTCTATTATAACACAGTGCTAAGTCAATTTCCCTTCACTTATCAACTAACTAATACATTCCTGGCATGTTATTCAATAGTAATAATACTGGTAATATTCTCAATATCCTGTACTCTAACTTATTCATTCTAATGTCATCAATATGGGACAAACAATTTATCCCTCCCTATACATAACTTGAGTACTCATAAGTGATGAATACATTTATAAGTCAACCAATTTAACTTATACTCTATATGTTACTCTTTACTTCCTCTTATATCTCTTATCTTTGTAACATAAAGTCAATCAATTTGACTCGTATTCTACACATTTCTAAATATACCTATAAACACAATATACATTCGACATAAGTCAATCAATTTGACCCATGTTCTGCACATTTCTAAATATCGCTATAACCAAAAATACCTTCAGCATAAGTCAATCAATTTAACCTATATTCTATATGCTACTTCTCATTCCCCCCCTTCTTGTATTCATGGATTTTAATTCTGTTAATTCTCAATTACACCCCTATCTGCCAGCAACATAATTAATTAATTAATTTCTATTCTTATATATCACATAATAACTATTACTTAATACTGTATAGAATAATCAAATAGAATAATTGCTTAGTAATTCTTCTTTAACTCTCCTCCCCCCGGGTATAGTCACTTCTCTCTTCTTTTGTTTTTCTTCAATAATTTTCAAACTGCCACAGTTCTCCTCCCACCTCCCATTTTTTCACCAAATATTGTTTCAGCTTCTCCCAATCTGTGTTAAACTGTCCTGGATCAAGGTCTCTTAGTTTTCTTGTCAGTTTATCCATCTCCGCCATGTACAGCAATTTGTGAATCCAGTCCTCGATAGTTGGCACTTCTTGTACTTTCCACTTTTGCGCATACAAAAGTCTAGCCGCTGCTGTCATGTAAAAAAGCAATGTCCTATGTTGTGCTGGAATATCTTCCATTCCCAAGTTCAGTAGCAGGAGTTCTGGGTTCTTATTAACTTGAAACTGTAAAATCTCACTTATTACTCTTATTATTTCCCCCCAGTACTGCCTGACTACCTCACAAGTCCACCACATATGGTACAAAGATCCTTCATGCTTTTTACATTTCCAGCATTTATTAGACGTGTTCACATTCCCTAGCGCAATTTTCTTTGGTGTCAGGTACCAACGATAGATCATTTTATAGACATTCTCTTTAATGTTAGTGCATGTCGTAATCTTCAAAGTATTTTTCCACAAATATTCCCACGCCTCCATTGTTATTTCTTTATTAAAATTTATAGCCCACTTCACCATTTGCACCTTAACTACCTCTTCTTCAGTATACCATTTTAACAACACTTTATAGACCTTTGAAATTTCCTTTTTGTCTTCTTGTAAAATTACTTCCTCCAAGTCCGAGTTCTCCATTCTTATCCCTCCCTTGGCACAATCCGATTTATAAAGGTCTCTGAGCTGTCTATATTGAAACCAGTCATAATTTGGAGACAACTCTTCTTGCGTCTTTATTCTTAATTTAGAAAATTCTATTCGTGTTATCTCCTTATACGTTAAACACTGTTGTTCATTATCAACAGTTCTCGGATCTATCGCTTCATAAGGAA
Organism: Eublepharis macularius; assembly: GCF_028583425.1. Lineage (NCBI taxonomy): Eukaryota > Metazoa > Chordata > Lepidosauria > Squamata > Eublepharidae > Eublepharis > Eublepharis macularius. The sequence goes on from NC_072792.1 coordinate 126,827,233, forward strand.
CCACCCAGGAGGGAATTCCTTCTTGTAGGTAATCTCTGTACTTTTTCCATATTGTGAAGAGGCGTCTCCGAATGTAATGGTGTAAAAACATAGAGTCCGCTTTTACTTTATCATACCATAAGTATGCATGCCATCAAAATATTTTTTTGTATCCCTCTAAGGCCAGCAATTTGCGATTTTTAAGCATCATCCAGTCCTTCAGCCAAACCAAGCAGATTGCCTCATAGTAAAGTCTTAGGTTGGGCAGTTGCATTCCGCCTCTCTCTTTCGCGTCCTGTAACACTTTCATTTTCACTCGAGGCTTTTTGCCTGCCCAAACAAAGTCCGATATCTTTCTCTGCCATTTCTCAAACTGCTTGGAATCCCAAATAACTGGTATTGTCTGTAACAAAAACATCACTCTTGGCAGCACATTCATCTTGACTGCTGCAATTCTTCCCAACCATGACAAATTCAATCTATTCCATTTAATCAAGTCTCGCTCTATTTGAGTCCACAATTTCTCATAATTGTTCTTGAATAGATCTATATTCTTTGCAGTCAGTTCAATTCCCAAATATTTCACCTTATTTGTTACTTCACAGTCTGTTATTTCCATAAGTTGCTGTTGTTTTTGTTTAGTCATATTTTTACACAGTATCTTTGACTTCTTTTTGTTTACAAAAAAACCTGCCAAATCTCCAAATTCTGTGATTTTTTCTATTACCCTTGGCATGTTTTCAATTGGATCTTCCACAATTAACATTATATCGTCTGCAAATGCTCTGACCTTATAGGAAAAGTCTTTTATCTTTATTCCACGGATTGCATTATCTTCTCGGATCTGTATCATCAAAATTTCCAAAACCATTATAAACAACAGTGGAGACAACGGGCAACCTTGTCTTGTACCTTTGCCTATAGTCAATTTCTTAGTCACCGCATCATTCACCACAATTCCTGTGCAAGCACCATTACTGACCCATAGGAGGACGTCATATCATGACGTTTTCTTGGCAGACTTTTAATGGGGTGGTTGCCATTGCCTTCCCCAGTCATCTACACTTTACCCAAAGGAAACTGAGTACTCATTTTACCAACCTCGGAAGGATGGAAGGCTGAGTAAACCTTGAGCCAGCTACTTGAACCCGGCTTCCACCAGGATTGAACTCAGATCGTGAGCAGAGCTTGAGCTGCAGTACTACAGCTTACCACTCTACACCACGGGGCTATTATAATCTGCAGAGTAATTACAGTAAAATGTACAGCAGCATATTATAATCACCATGTAACTCAATCCAGTTTTTTTAAGCAGGTGAACAAGGTTATTGTGATAAGCAGGCTTTTTTTCCTACCAGAATGTTCCGGAACTGTGTTCCTGCAGCTCTGCAAAGTAGTCACGTGTTTAAGTGACCCTGACCAGCTTGTGAGCTGTGGGAAAGGAGCTCTTAACACCACCACCCCTGCTCTTCAGCTGGTCAGGGGAAGTCCCAAATTGGCTTTAAACCTCAGCTGAGAGGGGGGATTCCCCTCCTCCCAGCAGAAGCAAGGGAAGACCCAAATAGGCTTTATGCTTCAGCTGAGAGGAGGTGGACTCCCCCCTCCCAGCTGAAACCTTCCTTCTTTCTTCCCTCCCTCCCTCCCTCCCTTTCTTTCTCTTTCTTTCTTTCTTTCTTTCTTTCTTTCTTTCTTTCCCTTCCTTTCTTCTTCCCTTTCTCCCTTCCTTCCTTTCTCTTTCCTTCTTTCCATGTTTTTCCTTATTTCTTTCCCTTCCTTCCTTCCTCCCTCCCTCCCTTCCTTTCTCTTTCCTTTTTTCCATGTCTTTCTTTCTTTCTTTTCCCCAGTCAGGCGGCTGTGCCATGCACAATGATGGCACTTCCCGGAAGTGATATCATTGCACAGTCCCAGGAGTACACATACAAGCTTTGCATGCACATGTGTAGTAACAGGGGCTCCACTGCTTGCTGGAAGTTGCCCAGGGTGAGAGTTCCCCCACCTCTTTCCCCAGAAAAAAAGCCCTGTGATAAGCATCATATGTTATTTATAGATAGATTGTCATATGCAGGCTTGGTTACTGTAGTGGGCTGCCCTTAAATAAATTCTGAAAAATTTGGTTGGCCCCGAATGAAGCAGTCGGAATGCCAACTAACTCCTGTTACGGTCTTCTGTTTGTGTGTTCCAGACCATGAGGCTATTAAAAGATCAGAACTAGCATCTTTAGTTGTGCCTAATCTCTCTCTCCCTGTACTCACAGATGCTGACACACACACACACAAACCTCTCAGAGATCCAAGTGCCTGTTCTTAAATTCTTAAGAAGAACCTTTAAAAGTCTTGAATATAGTGCCTTATAGAACCTTGATATGTTTTGAGCTTTGTGTTACCATTGCCAACACTATCCAAAAATGGAGAATAAAAAGGGTGCACTCAAATAAGTTATTAAAATCTTCTGGCTTTCAGACAGAGAAACACCTACACAACTGGAATTAATTTTTACTTGCCACATTGCCTGTTCTGGATGCTGCCAATCAAGTGATTTTTCAAGGTACAGTGAAGGAAAGTATGATGGAAAGGCGCACAGCACAAGAAATCAGCACAAGAGCAGACTGAAAGGAAGGTGTTGTTCTATAGTTTTTCATTTGCTCTGAGTTAGGCCAAAGTAATTGACTTGGTGAAACTTGGTAGATCAGATAGTATCTTAATGCTGCCAAAATCATTTTTTTTCAAGTAATGCTTTTAAATGCTCATAATGAATACTAAATTATACAGATCTAGGGATTATAGACCACACTCTTTCTCACTCCTCCTGCCTTCAGTTCAAAATAGATCTATTTACAAAGGACTAATCTGAAGGACATCTGAAATTAATCTCTTTTACTGTCAGATATATTACAATGTTGATATTGGGAATGTGATGAGACATAAATAACTGTATGCAGTTATGCAGCTCACTTAAATTGCTGTCTGCCCTTCCTCCTATTCCATATCACCCCTGTCATTTGCACTAAGAATCTGGCAAAAGAGATATTAGACTGGCATTACCTTTCCAAAGTTCCTGCTTCAGTTTGGTATGCAACAAAAATGTATGAAAACATTACTTTTGCATATCTAGTAGTACCACCTTAACATGTGGATCAAGTCTGTTTCCCTTTACTAGTTCACCTCTCTTTTTGTCCTTCCATTACTTATTCTACAGTAACGTGAGCTGGCACAGCTATTGCAGGGGATTTAAAAAATCAGGACCTATCTCTTTGATGATAACCCTGCAACCAACCTGGTATGCTAATCTATCTGTGCCAGTTCCCATTATATATAGAACAGAGAGATGACTGAGGCAAAAAGAAAAAGAAAGCAAAGCAAAACAAACGCTGCCAAAAATGTTATTTAAGGGGTCCTTTCCGTGGCAAGCAACATCGGGCCACCTTGCAAGAGCAGTTGCAGCGCAGTCCAACTACTGAAGGCCATAGCCAAGCTGGCCTCCAAAGTCTGTGTATCTTCCCAAAAAAGAATTGGTGGCATTTGCAAGATGAGTTGAACATTTTCTAGAAATATCTCCGCGGGCTTGTGGTGAATGATGCACAGGCCTTCTAAGAGTTCACAGATAGAAATAGAGGTGCTCGTCACACATTCATGGAATACACAGATTTTCACACCACACAACATTCTCTCCAACTATTACATTCTACTGAAGGTTCTGGTTTGACTTCTGTAGCTTGAAGAAATTTGCTTAGGAACAGCTCATTCTCTGTTATCAAAATGAGCCTCACCAGCTTTAACATGTAAAATGGTAGGCTGTGGTCTGTAGGATGTCTGTGTGTTCATGCCTCAGTTTCATGCATGTGCACTGTGACAGACACTAACTCTACTCAGAGAATTAATTTCTAGGGACCCAGAGGAGGGGGAAAGAATGGCAATTCTAACATGCCTCCAGACTGAGCACTCTAACATTATAAAAGGCATCTCTAAAACCTCCCCAAAACTAGCTGACACATTAAGGACAATAATATACCAGGGACAAATACCATAAAATAGATCTAATCACAGCATTTTGGAATGGAGGCAAACTGTATGCTGCATGTTTGTGAAAGAGGCATAGAAAGGAAAAGGCATGAAAAAATGAGAAAGGGGAGTATAACACCCACATCCTTTACATAGAATTTTCAGGAAGTCTGGTGTTAAAAATATATTTCTTTTCATTTATACCTTCTAAAACTATTTTAAGGGAATTTTTTTAGGGTTTGTTCATATGAAGATGAGTGAAATATTTTATTGCATTTATTTATGTAAGCAGGCAGATGTGGTTACAAAATTATTAACAGAAAGTTATCACTACATGTTAGATTGATATGCTTGATGAATAGACTCATTAAGATAAAAAGGGATTTGGGGTAACTAAACTGCCTGTTTTGGAAGCAACTGACACGTAGCAAGACTAATAATAGTTGATTACTTTTTAAAAGAGAAAGCTAGATCACTATGATGATAACTGCTTGGAATTAGGTATTAGATACATGATAGGCATAAACATGTAACATTATAGCAGTTCACAAAACTGAGCAGGATAGGGAATCCTACTATTTAGTATAATGTTTTAGCATAAATGCCTACTAATTGTAGTAGTAGTAATAATAACTACTAGTTTTTCTGTTTTTCTGTTTCAGACATTTGTTTGTTTAGTGTGTTTTGGGAACCCAAAGCAGCCTACAAAAACACAACACAATTTAAACAACTTTAAATAAATAAATATATATATATATAAAGAAAATTTTCTAAACTGAAAAGAAAAGGCAGCTGAAGGTGGGGGAGTGGAGAAAATTGTGCTGATAACAACGAATTGTAAGTTTGCAAGTTCCTTCAAAGGTGGACTCATTACTGGCATCATAAAGGTTTGATTACTAAAACTAGATTGACAGGCTTCCATACACAATTAAGGGACAAAGTTTGCCTTTAATGTGGCTTGGTGTATGCATTGATAGGAACTTGTATATATCTGAAAACAATAGTGATAGATGTTGTCTATGCTTCTGAAACAACCTGCCTCCCTCCCTTCCCAATTATTTCATCCTTTTCCCTGGTGAAAGGGCAATTGTATAATTCAGTTCTAATACAGGATCACTAGAATGGAGCAGATGGCTACATCAAGCAATGAGATCCAGAATCCCATGAAATGGAAATCATCATTATGTTTGCAAAAGATTTATTTGTGTGAGGAAATTTGAGATTTTATACATTGCCCTTATGATGTTTTCTTCAAAAAAAATATTTACCCTTTTGGATAAGAGCAACATGAACCAATCAGTAATCTAATTGTTACAGTAACCGCAAGAATAAAACTTGCACATCAGTGTAAATCGTCAGGGACTCCTATTACTAAGGATTGGCTAAAGAGTCTACATTGTGGCCCACTTAATTCGATTTTAAGAAAGAAGAGAAAAGCTACTAAAAACATTCCTGGGCACATGGAATCTGTTGTTGTTATACTGTTTTAATAAGAGTTTTCCTTAGGATTCTAGTTTTAAAGGTTTTTGAAATATTGTTTTTTCTCGTATGCAGTTATTATGTAGTTATTTTGGAAAAAGTGAAGTCACTGTTATATTTTGTGCTTTAGCTTTATTCAGACATGAAAAGTCCATTTAAGCAATTAATTACAGAAAGGTGATTAGAATATTGCATAGAAACTCTAACTGGCATGTATAACGATATATTGACCCAGTCTTTCATGAGGCAAAGAAATATGAAAAAACAAAGAGACCCAATGGCTTTGTGCCATGTGGTTTTAAAATGGCAGTGAGGAATGTCATGTTAGAGTGGTTCGATGCTGTGCACATCTACAGGAAAAAGTGAGGAAAGAATGGACAAGAGGAAGAGAAGTTTTGGGGTCTTGCAGATTTGGTTGCACAATTTCTACATATATATCTGCAACCATGAAAGCTAACATGGTTGTCTGGGAGTGAGTTTCCAAATGCTTTTTAACACAAGGGTAGACTGCAGAGGAATACTGTCTTTAGTTTTTCCCATTTCAAATTTCTAACTCTTGGTAAAGGAACTGAGCCATTATTTGTGGTGGCAGAAGTGCTCTCTCAAGAACCATATTACAAAGTCCATGTGACAGTAACATGGACTGTCAAGAAACCACCATGAAGACTTTGAAACACAAGTTTACCTAGAGTTTTGCATGAGAAATTCTGTTCCCAGGTTATGTGGGGACTAATTCAGATTGGGAACATGGTTCACAGGAAGAAATTGTTTCAATCTTACCCCACCCTGCATGCTCAGCCTGAAATAACCTGGGGAGCCACTCTTTGCCATGCTGGAGAAACTTATGTATGTTTCCCAAACAAGGCATACGGTGGCTAGCCAGGCCTTTCAGCTTGGGAAATGGTCTGAGAAGGGATCATCTTCTTCCTGTATGCCCTAGTCCTGATCTGAATGAGACTCCTACCTATCTGGGAACTGAGCTCCTAGCAGAGAACATCAGATACATGCGTGATCCAAAGTTTTTGTGGTTGCCACTTGTCTACCACATGAACTTTGTAATGTTGAAATTAAATCCTACAAAGATGGAGGTCCTGTATTTGAGTCATGGGGGGTTAGGTGCCAGACTCCGACTCCCGACCATCGATGAGGCGCTGCTTATGCCAGTGTCGTCGGTTAGGAGTCTGGGGGTGATTCTTCTGGATGCCTCCTTGAAAATGGAGGCTCAGGTTGGAGCAGTTGCCAAGTCCTCTTTTTTCCACCTACAACGGACCGAGAAGCTTGTCCCATACCTCTCAGTCAGCGACTTAACTACAGTGATCCAGGCAATGGTCATCTCTAGGCTGGACTACTGTAACTCGCTCTATGTGAGGCTTCCCTTGAGCCTGACCCAGAAACTGCAGCTGGTTCAAAATGCAGTGGCACGTGTTATTGTGGGAGAGCCAATTGGAGCACATATAACAGCTATACTGCACCAGCTGCATTGGCTGCCAGTGGAGTACCGGATCAGGTTCAAGGTTTTGGTATTAACCTATAAAGCCCTATGCAGACTGGGACCAGTGTATCTGCAAGACTGCCTCTCCCTATACATGCCCCAGAGGATGCTCCGATTGGGAGAGAAACACCTATTAGTGGTCCCTGGCCCCAAGGAGGCCCGCCTGGCCTCAATAAGAAACAGGGCTTTCTCGGGCTCCAGCCTGGTGGAACTCTCTGTCTACTGAGACCAGGGCCTGGTGGGATGTGTTATAATTTCATTGGGCCTGTAAGGTAGAGATGTTCTGCCAGGCATATGCTTGAGGTCAGGCTTGGCCTCCACTGGCTGAAAAATGGAGGAAATGATGAAAATATAATCTGAATCCCTCCCTACTGAGGTTGTCCACCACCTTATCATGTTGAGTTGTATCTGCTGCTATTGATTGCCGCCATCTAAATCTATATCTGAATATATATTCTTATATTTTTATATGTGAAATATGTTATAGTATTCCATGTTTTTTATCAATCTATTCGTGGTTTTTAACTGTATAAATTGGTGTGTTTTAATATGTTGTAATCTGCCCTGAGCCCTTCGTGGGGAGGGCGGAATAGAAATCCAAAGAAAATAAATAAATAAATAAATAAATAAATAAATAAATAAATAAAATAATGTGCAAATGGGCCTTCAGTGGTGAAAAGAACTCCTTAGTTTGAAATTATGAAGTGATTAACATTTGAGAAATACGAAGAATAGCTTAGGGCTATTCCTTTTCTATATACAATCTTTATAGTGTGCCTCTGAGGAAAAGTCTGTTGTTGCTCAGCGTACATCAAGCACAGAAACTTGGAGCATTTCAGCAGTGTTTCTAGTGATTTGGGGGGGGGGGCGTTTGTCATGTCCTGTCTTTGTGCAAATTCAGGGAGGGCATCCCTATGCATTTGCACTTATTTATTTATATCCCACATTTCTCCTGAGTTGGGAACTCAAAGCTGCTTTTGAACATCATTCTTCCCTACATTTTCCCACACAACAACCTAGTAAGGTAGGTCAAGTTGAGAGTTTGTGACAGGCCCAAGGTCACCCAATGAATTACCATGGCAGAAGTGGGGATTTGGACCTAGGACTCCCTGGATCCTAGTCCGATCCTCGATCCCTGTCACCCTCGCCTTTCAAAACTGTGTGCTTGGACAATATTTGCTGCAATGAATCTTTTTTAGCAGACATTGTCATGCAAACATGGCTTTATTGTAAGAAGCCACAGATGCTGATCAAGGTTTATTAGCCTCAAGTTCAATGGCTGTGTATCTATAGTGCCTTTCACGGAACCTGAGCAAGGAATTGTTCATTCTTGCCTTCTGTAGTGCTATGCTATGCCAAGCACTATATGAATAACTTTCCCAGCAGTATGACACTTCCAGATAGCTTCTATAGAATACTGGTTCAGGCCAGAGTTGCCAGAACAGAACTCAAACTATTCCAAAGAAACCTAATATGTGAGAGGGTGGGCCAGCACTAGCAGCATGAAAGGAATACTGTTCAATGATTCATAGCTCACTGGTTGTTGAGCAACCACCACCAGAGGGTGTATCAGGTTCATCCTCCAATTGTGTAGAGGCCTCAGACTGGAAGTCGAGAAGTTGGATCTTCACCCTGGTCCATCTCCTCCAATCAGGACTTTCCCATCATTCTCTTACCCTTCTCTCTCAGCTAGATCCATGGAGAGAGGAGTAGCCCCAACTATGTCTCCCTTGTCTCTTGGCTGGAGAAGCTTAAATAGCTCCTCACAATCTCTGCATATCCCTCCTTCCTCTGGTTTGTGGGGAACCATCTAATCCTGGGTGTTGCCTCCCATCCCTGGGAAAGGCTTAGGAATGGTCTTTACCACCCTATGCCAAACTTTGCTTCAACTTCTTCCCTCACCTGACCCCATCAGAATGCCTTTGGGCTTTGGAAGCATAGCCTTGATATCAGCCTGCCCGATTGCCACCTTCTTCTGCTGCCCTGAGGAAGCCCTGCCTAGCAGCTGCACCGACCACCAGCCTTGCCTCTGAAGCTGTAAGTAAGACCTATGCCCCCTTCTTATCCCCACCAAGGGCCCCTGCCCTTTTGACCCACTTTTGCAGTTGTCACAAGACCAGCATCAGAGCACCCAACTAGCTCCAAACCTTCCTGTCCCTTGCCATGCCAGGATGAGAATGCAGTACAGACAAACATCTATCTAGCCTCTGTGTTTAAAGAGAATCTGCATATATGTATGGCTGTGACTTATCAAAATCTGCCATAATCTGTTTCAGTTCTAAACAAGTTTATGAAGAAGAAAACACTGGGGAAACCAATAGGCTTTATTTGCAAGTACATGCAAACAGGGCTGGTAGAGTGGCGAACAGTGGGAGTCTCCCCTCCTCCTCCATCTCCTCAGTACTTTCCAAGTAATCAAGAACAAAAGTACTAGTACTCATTCATATATGTTCACTGATTTCCAACAATTCCCCCCTTGGAATTCGGGAGAACCGCCCCCCCCCCGAAATGTGGCAGTACTCAGTGCCAGTTATAGACGCACAAAATGTCCTTGTTTTAGCCATGAAGACTGGAGACACATGGGGAGATGGCACTCTCTACCCCTCGGCACCCATGTTCGTATGAAGGCTTGTAAAAGTCCTACAAGTATGTTTCTCTTTCTTCACAATCAGAAATTATGCTTCATCAGGATTGCAAATTGCACAAAGAGGTGCTAGTATGTATACACTTTGGATTTTTACATGTCAGATGTACATCAGTAACAGCGCTTGCATCCATGATGTGTCCCCCATTGACACACACTGCATTCATTCTCCCTGGCATACTGAATAAAAGGGGTTCCTCTATATTCTCTGTCCAAGGGGAATGATTCTAAAAGAATTGGCAATTAAAAAAATGTCACCATGATTCTAGGTATAGATTCAGGGACATTAAATTGATTAACCAGAGAGCCAGTTTGGTGTAGTGGCAGGACTCTAATCTTCTTAAGAGTGGCAGGACTCTAATCTGGAGAACTGGGTTTGATTCCCCACTCCTCCACTTGAAGCCAGCTGGGTGACCTTGGGTCAGTCACAACTTCTAGGAGCTCTCTCAGCCCCACCCACCTCACAGGGTAATTGTCATGAGGATAATAATAATAATAACACACTTTGTAAACTGTTCTGAGTGGGCATTAAGTTGTCCTGAAGGGCGGTATATAAATCGAATGTTGTTGTTATTATCATTATTATTACTATAACCAACAGCCCTTTTCTCTTTCTGGTACTTTTTCTTCTGCTGGCAGCCTGCCTCTTTCTTAAATGAATATTTAAAATAAAAAAATATCGAGGTAGTCTTTGCCAGTGAAACACAGAAGATGGCAAGCTAAAGCTAGTACGTATGAGTGCACCTAGATTGGCATCACAAAACAAAATGGGAAGTTCTTTTTATGTTCCAGGATAACTTGCTACTGTCCCATCTGATCTCATAAAACTCCAGAATTTATACAAGGGATGGCTCAGTGAGATGTAGTGGACAGAATGCTGGACTAGGAGACCTGGGTTCAAATCCTTGCCTTACCTTGCTTGGTAACCCTGGGCTGGTCTTTCTATCTCAGCCTAACCTATCTCACAGGGTTGAGGAGAGATTAAAATGGGGAAGAGAGAACCATGTATGCTGCCCTGATCTCCTTGGCTAAAATGGAAGAAGGCAGCGCTGACTCTTTGAAGCTCACACTCTGAAACTTTTGTTGGTCTCTAAGGTGCCACTAGACTCCATTCCTGTTCTACTGAAGACCAACTGCCCTACTCACCTAAAACCAGGCTAAAGGTGTACTAGACAGATGGGTAGATACATTGATTACAAGAAAAAATCAGGAAGTCCTGGTGTTAATGGGTATGAATGAGCATGTTAAGGGCCTATTGGTCTCACCTCCGACTTCTACATGTTGAAAGATACTCTACATGCAGCCTGCATGCATGTAGCATGTACATCCTGTGCATATTACAGATGACAACCCTCCATTTTCCTGGGCACAGATTTATGCATACACGGACCTAGGCAAATTCATCCTGCATGCTACCTTCATGGAAATAATATCCTTGAATGTGGAGATTGTTGTTAGTAAGTTGCCCGATGGTTGTTAGTTTGGTTCTCAGCCAAGAACATTACTACTTTTCAATTCATATTTAATTTTTGCAGAATCAAACCATATAAATTATATTAGGTTTTAGTTGTCCTTTACAATTCCTCCCCCAAAAAAGAACAACAGGGTTTCTTTAACTTTTAAAGAAGCTGTATGGATGCTTTAGAACAGCAATGAGCCAAGATTCAGAAATTAATGCAATAAATTGTATAAAATGCTGCTTTAAGTGCATGAGTTATAGTCAAAACAGGTTAATGTCAAATAATTAAACATTTATAAAACGTTATTGTTGCTTATTCTGTTCTGGCAGATGAACCTTCGTTTTGGAAAAAAGAACCTTCTTCCATAGGAAGAAGTTCCCTCTGCCAGAGGAAGCATTGCTCCCTTGAAGGAAGACTTCTTCACTTAACAGAAGGGAGTCATATATTGTTTTCACTTAGGAAACAATGCTATGTAAATATATTTCAGATGGATCTCACTGAAGTCAATTGCAACTAAGTTCCAGGAAATCAATGGTGATTGTCACTTTCAGTTTAATAAGTTGGATCCAGCAATCTGCTCACACAAAATTTGCAGATCTTTCCCTCTCTCTAGCCATCATTTCTGACTCCAAGACAGATGATTCCCAGGGTTGTAGGACTCAAGTGGAAATAAACTTTTTTGTTGTTTTTAGCATCTCTTGCTAGCCTAAGCTCATACTGAGCTTTAGCTTTTCTAATGCCCTCCCTACAAGCATTGGTTATTTGTTTATATTCATCCTTGGTTATAAGGTCCCATTATTACCTAAATAAGTCCTTTTTATTTCTCAATTCATTAAAAAGCTGTTTATGGAGTCACCTTGGCTTCTTTAGGCTCCTCCCATTTTTCTTTTTCATAGGAATCATTCAATATTTCACCTTTAAGAAGCTCCCACCCCTCTTGAACTCCCTTCTCCCTAAGTATTTCTGACCATGAGATTCTACCCAGCATAACTTTCAGATTGTTGAAATTTTCTTTCCTGAAGTCCACCCAGGGCTCATTTTGAAGGGAAACACACTGGAATGCCGTTCCGGAAGCTCTTGAATCTGCCCATGTGATTCCTTCCTCCTTTGGCCCTGCAGGCTCTGCAGAGGATGCTTAGCTGCTTTGAGGTCATTTGGCTTTTTCCCCATTCCTCTGTGAGAGAGAGTGAGAGAGTGAGCTGGGGCCTGGCAGGGCTCTGCAGAAGAGGGTAAGCCACTTTGAGTTCATTTTGCTTTTTTCATGAGAGAGACAGACAGACAGACAGACAGACAGACAGAAAGTGTAAGCAGAGCTGCTGTGGTCGCCTTTGCAGAGGAGGTTTTAGCTGCTTTGAGTGAGTTCATTCTGCTTTTTTCATTCATGAGTGAGAGAGACAGCGAGTGTACACAATGCTGCTGGGGGTCACCTTTGCAGAGGAGGCTTTAGCTGCTTTGAGTGAGTTCTTTCTGCTTTTTTCATTCGTGTGTGTGTGTGTGTGTGAGAGAGAGAGAGAGAGAGAGAGAGAGAGAGAGAGAATGTAAGCAGAGCTGCTGGGGTCGCCTTTGCAGAGGAGGTTTAGCTGCTTTGAGTTCATTCTGCTTTCCATTTCATTCAGGGGTTTCTGTGTATGCATGTGCTGCTTTGAGTTCATTTTGTTTTATTTTCATTGGGGGACTGGGTGTGTGGGGCTGTGTGTGTATGTGTGCTGTTTTGAGTTCATTCTGCTTTCTTTTCATAGGGTGGGTGAGGCTGTGTGTATGTGTTGCTTTCATTCTTTTGTTGACGGAAGTTGACATTGTTATGGTTTCCACAGCTTTTGAAATCAGATTGGTTCTGTGTTAGTTAAATATATCAGTTATGGTTATTTGTATTAGTTAATCGTTAATTGTAGAGTTGTTGATTTTATAATGAAACCATTTAACATCTTGACTATTTTCTTTGTGCTTTTGAAGCAATTTTTCTCCAGGTAGGCTTGCCAGCTCTGAGTTGGGAAACACCTGGAGATTTTTGAGATGGAGCTTGAGGGGTAGGTGTTGCCTTCTGACACACTTCCGGTGATGTCAGGGGCTTTGGCATATGCAAATCAGTTATGCCAATGACACACTTGTGGTGATGTCAAGGGGTGTGGCATATGCTAATAAGTTATGCTAATGAGTTCCTGCAGCTCTTTTTCTACAAAATGACCCCTGAGTCTATCCATTAGTAGGAGGTCTACCTAGATCCTTTTCACACATAATTTGTAATTCTCCAACTACATGGTTGTAATTGTTGCTAGTCTTACATTTAACACCATGGACCTTTTTGTTGTAGATAACAGTTTTCCAGCCTATCAAGAAATGCAGTGAGAAGAAAGAAGGCTGCAAATTATTTCATTCTTCCTCTTCTGTCAGTGGGACTGAAAATGGTTGCTGGAGAGCAAGGAAAAGTGAGGAAGATACACAGATCGTCTGATGATGGATCTCTGGATCCTATCCAGTGGCTCCTATTTGTTTTAGTGCTACTTAGTCAAAACCAGCTTTAAGTGGATCAAGGCCTTTAAGTATTATTTTTTAAAGGCTTATCAGGCAAAATAAAGAGAACTCCATTACAAAGTCAGATAGATTCTTTCTGTGCTGATAATATTGTAATAAATTCTCCTGAACTCAGCCAAAATTAAGGTATTTAAATCCCATTATTGATTTTACTGAGAGAGTTAATCACATGCTATAATCTCTTCCTTTTAAATCAAAAGGCCTTACATTTGCTTTACTTTAGCTCAGCTGTACCCTAAATATTAGGACAAACGGATTAAATTTGCATTAAGGGGGAACAAGTATGTTTGTCTGGTGAATTTCTGTCCTGTTGACAGGACTCAACCAAACCCTCAGGGGAGCTTATTCACACACCACCCCCACTGCCACAAATAGCAACATTGGGGTCATTTACAAATTCAGCTAAAAGCAAAGAAAAATTGTGTGTGTTATGTGCCATCAAGTCACTTCTGACTTATGGTGACCCTATGAATAAATTTCCTCCAAAATGCCCTATCATTAAAAATCTTGCTCAGGTCTTACAAACTGAAGTCTTTGGCTTCTTTAACTAAAAATTATACAATCACAATAAACAATCAGGCAACATTAAAATACAAACCTATACAATATGATGATACAAGATAGCTTCATATAGAGAGTATGCAAGGGAAGGTGCCTCACCTAAATGAAGATACTTTCAGAATTTACTCGAAGTTGTGGGCTTCATTGATTCTCATAAAATGGTTGCTGCTATCTTAGATTTGTCAAGGAATTTCAGACAAACCAATCTGACATTACCTGAGGACAGATCAAGATGGATAGCCATGTTAGTCTGTCTGTAGCAGTAGAAAAGAACAAAATTCCAGTAGCACATATAAAACTAACAAAATTTGTGGTAGGGTATCATCTTTCGTGAGTCACAGCTCACTTTTTCAGATCAAGAAATAAGCTGTGACTCATGAAAGCTCATACCCTACTACAAATTTTGTTAGTCTTATAGGTACTACTGGTCTCTTGCTTTTTTCTATTATCTGAGGAGAAAGCCATATAACATTTCCAGATGAAGTGGGAGAAATAATTGAATATGCTTAGCTTAATTTAATACTATCTAAACATCTTCAGGAAGGTTAGGCTAATTGTGTTTGAAAGTACTAAGCTTATCTGAAAGTATGTAATAACTTTGATAAAAGAGTGAGTTAACACACTACAAGGTACTTTTTTCACTAAAGCCCATTCATATAAATTGTTGTAAACAGGCATTGGTTAGCAGCAGTTTTATACAGAATTGTCTGCAGTTTTTAAAGGCAAAAGATATTAACCTGAAAAATTAATCTACACACTATACGTGTGCTATCTTCTTGATCTGTAATGTAGAAATAAGGGGATTGTGTGGCAGCAAAATGATTTTGAACTACTTACTGTTTATTGTTATAACATTGTTAATGTGCTTTGTAATCTAAGCCCTCAAAACAGACCTATTATTATTATAGTTTTACAAATCAGGAATCAGTGCAGGATTCACAGTGCTTTCCTATAAAGTGGTACACCTTCTAAACCACTGATTTAGAAGGGTGACAGTCTGTGTAGGATTGAACTTTCTGTTACACAGGTGTGATTTCCAGTTAAACTAAAGATTGAGATGAGATAACCTGGGCTAATGCACTGCTTCATGATCTCTTGGATATTGCTGGATTGTTCTACAATGGATGCTTCCACATATCCTTAATGGGATGGCCTGCCAACGGAACTCTGACGGGTTATCTCACTCATCTCACATGTCATCGTTTCTGATGCGCAAGCAGGTCATTATGATCCCGGTTTTTAAGCATTTTTTGTAAGACCTGTTTTGGTCCATGTTTATTTTTGATGCAGTTTTTCCATGCGATTATCCTACTGTTTCTATGCATGTGGAGGCTTTTTTGTGCTTCAGAAGAGCCCTCTCACAAATCTCCAACCCCTCCAACCCTTCCTTTAAAGATCACACATGCATCTGACTTGCATGCGTGATCATATAATCCCTCCTTTTTTACTTTTTTAAATGGTCATTGTGCTATTACAATATCTATGTATATAAAGGGAATCATACTGCAGTGCTTGCTACATTGGATCACTCAGCAATTAGACTATCAGTCTAGGAACAACATTGAGAACGGAATGCCATTTCTGATTTTATTTTAAATATGGAATCATGTGATCATGCTACTCTACTGTTCACATATTTATTAAACGCTTTTGCATTTAAAATTGTGAGCGGGAAATCAACAGTAGAGAACAGAGTACCCCACACATGCACAGTTTCTACAGAAGCTGAAAGGCAGGACAATGGTATAGCGCAATTCCACATGCACTCAAAAAGAAAAAAGGAAAGTTGGGTGGGAAGGCGCCAACATCATTTGTTACAAGGCACAGATAAAGAATGTATTTTCTGTTTGGGGACTTTTTTTCACGACAGACACCCACAACACACTCATAAGGGCAATGCATATGAAAGGTAAGTTCTCAAAGTGGATCGGAAAGATGTGGCTTAGGGACAGGGAAAACCCCCAAAAAATGGAACATGAGGAATTGGCCAAAATCTGACAGGAATACATCCAGACTGAAGGTTTTTCAATGAGTTGTTGTATAAGCAGTTACGTCCAAGCCAGTAAGGTTGAACTAGCGGTGAACTGAGTGTTAGACTAGTACTGGAGTTATTGGGATTCATAGGCCCATGAATATCACCAATGATATTGGTCCATTGCGGAGATGAGTGTCTGTGTGACCAATTTAAAAGACTGTGATGACCAAATGGAGGTAAGGAGAACTGTATTTTTTCTTTAAGCTTCTTGTAGACAATGTGAGATAAAATATAATAAAGAGAGAGTGGGGGATCCCACTATCATTGCAAAGACACAGGTTTAATTTTGCAGTTGACATATGTATGCAACTACTGGAATCTGTTCCAGTACAACCAGCGCAAAGATGCCATCCAAAGGTGGTTACATAACTATGATAGATGAGGATGGTTCTCTCCTTACTCCACCTTTCATGACATCATAATTAGAGGTGGGCATGAATCACTATATGAAGCAAAAAATGCGCAAACCAGGCCGATTCATAGTTCATGAAAACGTGGTTCATGGGACCACGTTTTCCACAAACTCCATGACTTTTTTGACCCAGTTCGTGTGAGTCATCAGCAGTTTGTGAAGCCAGGCAGGCTGGCACCACTGATCATGTGTGAAACTGACAACTCCGTTCTGCTGCTCGGGTTCAGCCGATGGGCTAAAACCGGTGTGGGGTGAGTGAAGCTGACAGCCCCCTTCTTCTGCTGCTTGGGCAGCAGGAAAAAGGGGCTGTCAGCTTCACAGACCCTGTGCTGTGTTCAGCTGATGGGCTGAAGCTGGTGTGGGGTGAGTGAAGCTGACAGCCCCGTTCTCCAGCCGCCCGGGTGGAAGAGAATGGGGCTGTCAGTTTCATACAACCCGTGCTGGGTTCAGCCAATGGGCTGAATCTGGCACGGGGTTTGTCAAACTGACAGCTCTCGTTCTCCTCCCTCTCAGATGGCAGGAGAACGAGAGCTGTCAGTTTGACAGACCCCACGCTGGGTTCTGCCCATGGGCTGAACCCAGTGTAGGGTGAGTGAAACTGACAGCCATGGGGTGAGTGCAACTGACAGGGAGGAGAACAAGAGCTGTCAGTTTGACAGGCCCCATGCCGATTGGATGAAGCCTGCGCAGGATGTTTTGAAACTGACAGACTTCTCCTGCTGCTTTGGGGCAACAGGAGAAGGGTGCTGTCAGTTTCAAACACCCCACACCAGTTTCAGAAGCTGGCGCTGGGTGCTTGAATTCCATGAACTACGAACCATGAACCAATTTGTGAACTGGTAAACGTTAGTGGAAGTTCGTGGTTCGTGGAATAGCAACGAACCACGAATCAGGTGGTTCAGGGTTTTTTTGGTTCATGCCCATGTCTAATCATAATCTTTCAGAGCACATAAAAGCAATAAACACCCAAGAAAAACCCTATATTATGATAAAAATGAATATGGATGTTAATTTAAACACATCTCCCTAATTCATAAAAAATTGGAGCTTCCTTTCTATTTTGATCCATTAAAAGTTAATTTTTCTTAATCATTTTTTGTAATTGTTCAATGTGCATCTGCAGAAAACAGCAAATAACACATTAAGGTGCATTAAGAACAGCACGGAAAACAAACTTTTTATTCCATTTTTAAATGAGTGGGGCACCATCCTCTGAAAGGTTTATTCAACTGATTTAAGAGAGCAATTTAGGTCTCTAGAAAACAGATACATCCAGCTAAAGGACTGAAGTATTGTTACTTGCCACAGTATGATGACTCAGGGTAGTGGGTAGGAAATAATGAGATTTTATCTCAAAAGCTGCATTCAGTTCTGGGCACTTCCATTCAAGTAGGATGATAAGCTGCATAGGAGAGAGGAAAAAAGATATCCAAAAGGCAAATCCTATAATTATAGGATGAAGAAACAAATTATCCTTAGCCTATCAAAAAAATTAGAAAGGGGATGTGCTGATTTTCAGCTTCAAATAGTTGAAAGGCTCTTGGAAAGAAGTGAAGTATTTCTCAAAAAGCCATTGCTGTACATTAGAGGATAGTAAATTTAGGCTCGATTGGGGGAGGGGGCGTTTTGAACTGTGATGGCTGGTCAGCAATGATATATGCTTCCTCTGAATGTCTTAGGATTTTCATCCACTGAGGATTTTGCAGAAAAGATTTGAGACAGCTGCAACTAAATGAGACATTACTTCTAAATTGTGGCCACCATGGCCGCTGGCAGTCCCACAGCAGCTGCAAATGCTCCAAGGAACTCAATCCCACAGGAGACCCAATCTGGATCAAGACCAAAGTGCAGGGAAAGGGGCAGCTTCAGCCTTCCCCACTGCACTGTTTACCTGAGCCAAAACATCCAAATGGACAGGACATTTTTCTCCAGGGCGACCTGAGAGGTACACATGCACAGAACAGCATTCCAAATCTCACTTCAGTTGCATTGTATGTTTAATATTTCACTGTCAAGCATTCAAGACATGGGAGAAAAACAAACAAGGCCCTGGTTGTTGTGGGTTTTCCGGGCTGTATTGCCGTGGTCTTGGCATTGTAGTTCCTGATGTTTCGCCAGCAGCTGTGGCTGGCATCTTCAGAGGTGTAGCACCAAAAGTCTTCAGCCGGTTCTCCGGCCGTGAAAGCCTTCGACAATACATCAAACAAGGCCCTGCTACTCAGGAGCTTCTCCATGCACATTAACTTAACAGATATAGAGTTTGGTATTACTGGAGCAACAAAACCAGAGCCCCAGAAGGCACAGGGCCTTACGCCCATCTATTTTCCTGTCAGACTTTGCTGTAGTTGCTGTTGTTCCCAGTGTTTTGTGGCATGTGTCATAACATTTAAGGCTCTTGATTTATATAAGGAGTAGTATCTTTGTGTAACATGCAAATCAGGTTTCCCTGATTTGGGAAACTTTAATATGACATGCCTAAATTGACCTTATATGAGCTCATACTGGTCCTGTGGGAGCTTTTTCGGCTACAACAAAATTGTAGAATTCCCTCTCTAGAAGGTGAGCATAGAGCAACCCTACAGATCTTTTTTGAACAAGCTAACTTTTTTGTTCCAGAGGACCTTTGAAATAATTTATAGGAATGGGATGGCACTTCTCCCCTGAGTCTTGTTACTGTTGTCCTGTCAAACATGCCCATCCTTATACTAGATAGGTAGATAGGAATCTATCTCTCCACTTTCCTATCAAAGTATGGAGTTCCTATAATAAACCAAAGGCAAGTGTAAATTTGTTACTTTCTCACACTCATATCAACCACCATGCTCCAACCACCAGTGTTCCTGCTAATGTGCGCTGGTGCACAATCACACACAAATTTTTACCCCTCAGTTCACAGCTTCTCAGATGAAGCACACAGAGGGATGCCTTGGGCCCCACCTTCCCTGTTTCCTGCCCTTTGGCAGACCCACCCAGAAGGCTTGGCGCAATCCTGGCCCTGGGGTGGAGGAAGGGGGAGTGGTACAAGTCCTTCGAGGGGGAGCCGGTCCAGGAGAAGCCCCTACTGCCATGTGAGGAATGAGCACTGGGTCAGGAGGCAGGGAAGGTCCTCCACCTGAGCGGGAGATCTTCGCCCCTGGCAGGCACCATGTAGAGAAGGGACTGGGCAGGATGGAGCAAAGTGGAGAGGGGCTGGACAGTGGCAGCGCCAAGGCTGGGCAGACTCCAGGCAGTGGGTGGGGGACTGGCTACATGGCGTGCCCCGGCCTCAGCTAACTCATATGCTTGGCTCTTATCTAGGGTTGCCAGCTCCAGGTGAGGTTGGAAAATTCCTGAAGATTTGGGGGCTGGTGCCTGGAAACACCTCATCTGGAAAAAAAATAGCAGTGCATAGTTTGTTTAGAACTCCCAGAACAGAAACTGAAACAGAAATTTTTTCAGTGCATACTTGAAGGGTTTGGCCATTGCCTGCCTATAGTGATCCTGGATTTCTTCAGTTGTTTCCCATCCAGATTGTAACCAGGGCTGATGCTGTTTAGTGGCCCAAATCTGATGGAATCAGGCTAGCCTAGGCCATGCAGGTCAGGGCATTCTTTTTTAGCTATGATATTTAAAGTAGTGGATGGATAACCCTGATGTTCTTAGCTTTCATTAAATTTTCTGGTCCTTTTGTGAATTCCATTCACTCTGTCATTGTTGTAGCATCCGCACATATCAACCCCGCACTCTGTGAATCTTACCGGGCAGATGGTTTATAAGCAGAATGACAACAGCCTCTCAATAGCCATCCTATGTTTGTTGTGTGCACGCTGTTTGCTCAGGGCCATTGTTTGTATGTTCCAAATACAATGCAAAGTACGCAAAGAAGTTGGAATAAGGAATCAAACACAAAAATATCCTGGCAGGATTGAGTTTGTGCTCATCTGGGACATTTTGAGCTTGGCAATGTTGAAACCTTTCTCTTCTTTGAAGAAGAACTCTATGCACCCTTAAAGCTTGCTCCTTAAATCAACATCAATGCAAAGCAACAACTTTCCTGCTAATTCCAGGCAGTAGCTCTCAGGAGTCTGCAGTCCCTAAATATGGTTCATGGATGCTAACAGATAGGGAAGGAGAAGATGCTGCTCTTGCTTGGTGCCCTTCAGAAATCTGATAATAGCAGACAGCGTCTCTCTGACATTTGACTTCACTGCCGGCCTTACCAGCAGGTGACCCATGCGGGATGTCTAGGGCAGGCAGAGGGTTCTCTTTTTTTTTTTTACATGTGGAAAGGATTTTTAGTTCCTATTGCTGTCCCAATGTTCCTGCTGCTGAGAAACAGCAACAAGTAATGCCAGCTATTGTAGGTTAGCTGAAGTTGGCACACCACCCAGTTTGCCTTGGCAACTCTTTACATCCCTGATTTCTGGTCAGTTGGCACACCACAACAGGAATCAGGGAGTAGTTGTAACATGTTTCATCTTGTTCTCTCATCATTCACAGAGCACAACATTCCCATACACTCTAAGTAATATTCTTCTATGCTCAGAAGCTCAAGATGTACCTGTCTTTCCGTTATGCTTCCTAGATAAGACAAAAGTCTGATCACAGCATATTTTGCTTAGTTGGCTGAGAATGGAATGTGTAACTTGTAACTGTTGCTATAACCATATTTGGGCATCCAGGACTTCTTGAATACAAGCTAATAAAACTCTCGCCTCCATCTTTGGAGGGACAGACTTTGCATCCAGATCCTGTCACGTGTCGTTACTACAAGCTATTAGGGGCCTGGTGCTGTAAAGTGCAAGGAAGAGTCTGGCCTAGACCAAAGGCAGGGAATCCAGAAGGCAGCGGAGAGAGGAATGTAATATAATGCAGGCTGATGTGGACTTGCCAAACTTCAAAGCTAATTCAGGAGGCTAGAAAGGGACAAGGAGCCATCAAACTCCAGAACTTCAGGACCAGCTGTGATGCATAGATGGAGTCTTAGGGTTGCCAACTCTAGCTTGGGAAATTCCAGGATATTTGGTGGCAGTGCTTGGAGAGGGTGGAGTTTGGGGAAAGGAGAGAACTCTGCAGGGATGTGATGCCAGAGATTCCACCCACTGAAGCTGCCTCTTTCTCCAGAAGGTCTGATCTCTGTAGCCTGGAGATCATTTGTAATTCTAGGACAACTCCAGGCCACACCTTGAGGGTGGTAACCCAAGGGTTTCACCTAGGGATACCAAAGTCCAAAGTGACTGTCCATTTCTGGCAGCACCTGAATATTCTGGATTTGGGTCACCTTGCAAACTGTTCTTGCCTCATCCTGTTTGAGATTTAGAAACCATGTATGAATGGCTGTTGTTTCTAAGTGAGAAACAATACAATTTAAAGTAGTTTGTAGTTTGTTTTATGTTTTGTATGTTTGTAGACTGAAATACATTTTTTTAAAAAAGGAGAAACGCTCAGAACTTTAATGCAAGTTATTGTTTGAGCTCATGAAGTAGATTTTTATCTCATAACACTGCACAGCTTAGAGGGAACATTGCGTCGTCATGTTTTCTCTGCAATCTATGCTACTCTGTTAAGGACCAGTTTCTGTCTCTATTTTAGTCTCTATTTTATTTTACTTTTCAGTTACGTTATCATTACATTGTATTTTGGAAATGGTACACTGGGGGAGTGTAGGCCCTATGTTTCCTTGTTAAAATAGTTTTGTTTGTTTTCTTGCCTGCTGCTGCTGCTGTAGTTTTTGCTGGGTGTTGGATGAGTCTATATATCCTTGATTGAGATGAAAAGTTATTTTTTCATGGTAGTGGGGAGGGGGCTGCTTCAGCCACTCCTAAGCTCCTCTTTCAACTTTTAAAATGTTCCCCTACAGGCTTTTCTGTGTTGCCTTTCTTAGTGTTAAATTTGTGACCATTAATTTGTCTATGCACAAGGTATGTATATTTGTAGATCTTCAAGTGACTATCCTAAAAGTGAATTTCCAAAACAGGACACAGCAGGAGATTGCTGAGATACTGCTATAACCACTGGCCAGCTCCCAACTTTTCCTAGGTTTGACTCAGCCCATAGGCATTGTTGGGGGGGGGTGTCCAGGGGTGCCCAGGCTCTCCTAAATTTGTAAGGAGCCCCTCCCTAAACCCCCCATGGCCCCACCTCCATAAATAGTAGAGGCCCCTCCCTTTGATGTCACTGGGCCCCAGTTCTTTTAAGAGCCTAGCATAAGCAATGCCTCTGGCCTAGCCCCAGCCTCCCCAAAGAAACTGGAAAGTCTGCACCCTTGCATTAGCATATGGGCTAATTGGCTCCCTGAGCACTTCCACCCCTTCCCCTTAGAATTGCTCTGTTAATCTCTTATTTTTTAATTCTGATTTGTTATATACTTTAAATTCTCATCTATTGAGGATGCATACCAGAGAGGGGGAGGCTGAATATATGACCACTGAATAAATGGAGGAAGGTGCATGGCTAGCAAGCTTTCTGTAATTGTATGTTTGACCTAAAAAATGTCTTCTGGAAAATCTACAGCTTATGGGATCTTTTGTTTTTCAGCATGATCCAAAAGTACTGCCTAGAAGTAGACAATGTGAGGAGTTAAAATTTATTGGTCCACTTCTATTGCTGTGGTTTCTACACAGGAAAATGAAATGTCTCCTCTGTGAGATTTGCAGCTTCCTCTGTTTGGTTTTATAAATTGGAGAGGTATTACATTGCTTTCCATTTAGCCTAGTACATGAGGGAATAAAATCATAAGTAAACATGAGTGTTCTCATTCAGAAAGTTCTTCCTATTGATTGTGCTCTAAATCATCTGGCTTTTTTCAGCATCGTACAGAAGCACGATTGGGTTTTTTGCCTCCACACTTATCTTTTCATTCTTTGGAGGCACAGGAATGATTCGTTGATGCACTAAATGCTATCCAAAAGAGCCTTCCCCATTTTGTATATTGTAATGATTTTTGCCTTGGCAATGTACAATGCATTGTAGATATGAAACAATTATATAGCAAATTTCAGAAAAATAAGGAAATAAAAGTTGATGTATAATATATTAGAACATGCAAAGACGAGGGCCGTTTTTTGTTTTGTCGTGTTTCTGTATATTTGTTGTCTAAACAAACAAACAAACAAACCAAAAAAAAAAAGCCCTCTGTTTTGAATGGGCCAAAAGATCATTAAGTATACATAATGGAGGTCCTGTACTTGGGTCTTGGGCTGTCGGGTGCAAGGTTCCATCTCCCAGCCTTTGGGGGATGGGCCGTGGGAGCCCATCTCATCTGTTAAAAGTCTTGGCATGATCTTGGATTCCTCTCTGTCTATGGAGACCCAAGTTGCATCTGTTGCCCAGACTGCCAGGCAACTTGCCTCCTATCTCTTAGCCCAGGACTTAACAACAGTGATCCATGCAACTGTCACCTCCAGGCTGGACTACTGTAACTCACTCTATGCAGGGCTTCCCTTGGGTCTGATCCGGAAACTACAATGGGTCCAGAACACTGCTGTTCATGTCCTGATGGGTGTTGCATACAGGACACACATTACACCAACCCTATAGCAGCTTCACTGGCTCCCCATGGAATTCTGGATCCATTTCAAGGTGTTGGTTTTAACCTTTAAAGCCTTAAACTGATTGGGACCAGCATACCTGAGGGACCGTCTCTCCCAGTATGTGCCCCAGACAGCGCTTCGTTCAGCAGGTAAGAACTTACTGGTGATCCCTAGGGAGGCTCGTTTGGGCTCAACCAGGGCCAGGGCCTTTTCGGTCCTGGCCCCAACCTGGTGGAACTCTCTATCTGAGGACACTCAGGCACACCAGGATGTTGTATCGTTTCGGCGGGCCTGCAAGACAGAGATGTTCCACCAGGCTTAAGGTTGAAGCCAGCTTCAGGACCATCATTGAGCCTCCAACCGGTCTCCGGTATTCGAGTACAGCTTGTGTGTCAGTCTACCTCCTCTTTGTATGCTGGGGGCAGGAATGTGTAGCCAAGTATATCAGGTTTTTGTATATATATAATTTTAATTGCTGAATTTTATTGCAGAATTTGCTATGCAATTGTATTTTATGACTGTTGTACCCTGTCCTGGGCCCACTCATGGGGAGGGTGGGTTAAACACCGAATAAACTAAACTAAACCAATAAGCCATTTGAAAGAAATTGTTTTAACTCTGCTTTCCTCTGTATGGAATTGCAACCACAGACTTTTGCACAGGTCAATCAACTAAACAGAAAAATAAAATAAACTATGAATAGCCTTGGAATTGTTAAATAGTCCTTAGAATCACCACTTTATGTGATAGATTTACCTTCCTACATCTTATTTGTTCTAAATATTTCATAGGATGTACACAGTATTAGGCCTATCTACCCTTGTCTTTTTCTTTCAGCTGACCAGTGGCACACACATTATGGCAGATGCTCTAGCTTCATTTTCATGGTGCCAGTTGCAGTATTGCCATATTTTCTGGATGACTTTGAAAACAAAGGAGTCATAAAACTCTGGTGGATCTTGGCATCTGCTATGAATTCATCCCATTTAATCCATAGTTGTTTTCTGAGACATTTGCCTTCCAAAGCATTTTAGATGCATTTCCATATCTTTGGTAGACTTCCAGCTTTCATATCCATATGGTGAAGGAAAATAACATTAATACTGAAGATTAGCACTGCAGTGATGAAGGCTGATAGTTAACCTTTTAATCACGAGATTTCATTTTAGGTCACACCAAGCTGTCATCTTAATAAAAATGTAAAAGTGTTTTTCCTGACTGACAGAGCTTATGAGAGTAACTCAGTGTCTCAAAGTAAGTTTGAGCAATGGTGTCATATGCAGATTGGTTGAACCAGTACTGGAAAAGGTTAGATCACAGCCAACAGGTGAATTTTAATGTGCATTGATAGTGGAACTTGCAACCATCACAAAATGTTTCCAGGCCACCTGCAAAGGATGGGTGGGGGCCTACTCATTGGATGGGTGGGGGCTAGCAAAAACTTCAACTGAATTCATGCTTTGATCGTAGCCTTCTCTTTATTGAGGTATGGTGCCACAGCATGTTGATGTGATTGGATCCAGATAACTTGGCAGAGTACCAGTATCAGAAGCTGGTACAATTATGGCTGTGCTGCTGCCTGATGTGACAATACTGAGAAAATTCTGAAAGACATTACTAGGCAGCATTTCCTCCAGCCACATGACAGAAGATGCCCACTTATGTTAAGTCAATGAGGAATACGAGTGGAATATGAGCTGTTCTGGAGAATAAGTTGTCTACTTAAAAAAGTAAAGACTCGGGGGAAATGCGGGGATGGGTTCCCCACATCTTTTTAATAAATTCAATGGAAAAAATGTGAAAGTTGGGGGAACCACTGGGGAAAAAACTATGAAACATTTTCCCTTTTGGCATGAGTGAAGTACTTTTTTACTCTTTCATTGTGTAGCATAATTTTTTTTAATGTATAACAATGTGTAGTATTAGTTAATGAAGCTTCCTGTCAGCTCTCAAATGTAAGGAAAACCTCCAGATACTGTTTCCATTTTCAGATGTTAGGTTGTCCTACCTCTCAGATGGTAAAAATTAAGATACATATGCAAAGGTAGCATAATAGTAGCTTGCTGCTTGCTTTTCAAGTATTGACTATACTGGCTATTTTGCTTGTAGAAATCTAATACTGCATCCCTAAGCAGACGTATGCCCTTCTAAGTCCATAATACTTTAAGACTACTGCAGTCAATGAGCTTAGAAGGATGTAAACCTATTTAGGACTGTAGTGCAAGGCATTTATCCTTTTAAATTCCATAAATGTGCCTAATAATTCAATTTTATATGCTAAGTTAAATGAAGCATCTTATGTTATTAAAGTAAAGATGGGCATGGACCGGAAAATGGACCAAAATTTTGCACAGACTGGGCCGGTTTGGCATTTGCAAACTGGCAGGTCATGGGATGCCCATTTTCCATGGACCCATGGACTTTTTGCCAGTCCTTTCGTCCATTAAAGCCTCCTGGCACCACTGGCAAGCAGCACTGGGAGTGCTTTATCATTTAAATACCTCCCTTGCTCCAGCTGACTGGCAGCCCACCAATTAGCTGGAACAGGGGGCAATTAGAGCATTCCTGATGGCCTGGATCAATGAACCAGTCAGTTCACAAACCAGGGCAGGACCATGGAAAAGTTCATGGTCCATGGTATGTGAAATGCCATGGCCCATGGACTCATGGCCCATGGGTTTTTCCTGATCCGTGCCCACCTCTATGTTAAAGTATTAAAAGAAGTTAAACCCATTTTATAAGAAAGTAAGTATTGCATATATTTCCATTTCTCCCAGAATTTCCATTTAAAAGGGGTTGGGTTTGTGGAGGGGGGGGGTCAAATAAATCCTTGGCTTTTTCCCCATGGCTTCAAAATTTACAGAAATTTTATACAATTTTAAAATGCATACATTTCCCCAGTAAATGGAAAATACAATTTCCCATTTCATTTGTGATAGATTTGTTCATTTGCATTGCCTAAAACAAAGCTAATTTTTTTCTGATGTTCAAAATTCAGTTGATGCCAACCTATTGTGCCCAACCCCCCACATTTCTAGCTGGCAGGTAAGACAAAGTCTTAGGCACAAATTCAACATGCACTGCAAGATGATAAATAAATGATAAAATTGAAACTGCAGGAAGAGTCCCAAAAACCTGAGGACAAATGCAAGGCATCAGGAATAAAAAACACTGTATTGATTTGTTTGTGCAAAATAAAAAGAGAAATAAAACCTATGCCTGATCTTTTTCACCTTCATGGCTTTGTTTTGCAACCCTGAAGGTTGCTGAGGTTCTTTCCTACCATTTCCCCTGATGCATTCAGTGTTACTGTTCTCCTAATAATCATTAATGTATCAAGACCATAATTATGCTGCACCTCCCCCATATGTTATTCTTAGCTGTAAATGTACTTCACATTAACGAATCTTCATTACAGTGGTAAGAAGAGAAGCCACAGCCACCTCAGGCTCTCATTACGTCCTGTATGCAGGTCAGGGTTTTGTTTTATGGTGCAGTAGGAATTGTATTTAAGGTCTCCAATGGCCTGTGAAATATATAAACCTGATTTATACTAGAATTATCTGCTTCATCTGGTGAACCCTACACACTAGCCTACTCAGTTTTGAACCCTAGTTAGAAGGTTAAATGATGACTTTCTCTCTGTTGTTTGCTGACTAAAGATAAAGAAGATTTAAAATGTGTTCCCCCAGATCCTGTTCCTCATAAAGGTAGTGTATCCCAAAAGTGTTGGGCATGAAGCACTGATCATTTCAAGAACCCCCTCCTCCAGCTCCCCCAGATGCTGTGAACAAGTGATTTACAGTGAAATCCTAAGCAGTCTGCTTAGTATTCCACTGTTAAATACTCTTGGGCTCTCTTTCCTAGCTTCTACAAAGAAAAGTAAAACAGGCTGGTGAGTATTTGTCATTAACACTCTAACAGTGCAATCCTAAACAGACTTACTCCAGTCTGAGCCCACTGAAATTAGTGGACTTAGATTGAAGTAACTCTTCTTAGGATTGCACTGTAAATCTGAATGGGGCAGGACTCATTATGAATTTAGTTGTAAGATTCTGCAGAGTTCAAACAATTATTCTGGAATATTCAGATTTAGCTTCTGCACAAGCTAAAATCTGGGGTCTATTTGAAAACTATGGGTCTCACCACCACACAAGACAAAATACACTCGAATTACATGGGTAATTCAAGTGTATTTTGTAATTCGAGTGTAATTCAAGTGTATTTTGTCTCGTGTGGTATGATCCTATGTTGTATAAGTAAAATGAATCACATTATTACAAGATTGAATTATTGCCTGTCACGATTCCATTTCTAGGAGGAGGTACGCTTCAGACAAGGGTTGCTTCTACCTTCAACTTACTACAGCAATGAGAGAGAAGGCTTCACACTAGACATGAACACCAACAAGAAAAACATTACGAACATCCTGTTCGTTGTTCGTTGCCATCCACAAACAATGAACAATGAACAGAAGCGAACATGTCCCCTTAACGAACATGTTCGGTGTTCGTGGCCCTTTAAAGATCTCTTTAAACTATCCGCTGGCAGGTGGCAGGGAGGGATTCCCCCTTGCCACCTGCCAGCGGATAGTTTAAAGGGCCCTTTCCTGCCACATGCAAAGGGCAGGGCCCTTTAAACACCCCACAACCCCCAGCCTCCAACCCCCTGCCCCACCCCAGCGCTGCCGGGCTGCTGCTGGGTGCGAGAGGGACAGAAAGATTCTCTCCGACCCTCTGACAGTGGGCAGAGCCGGCACCATGGGGCCACTTCTGCTTGCTGTCAGAGGGACGAGGAGGCTTGCCACATCCCTCTGACAGTGGGCAGAGCCGGTGCTGCCATGGCACCACTCCTGCCTGCTATCAGAGGGACAAGGAGAGACTCCCCTCATCCCTCTGACAGCGGGCAGAGCCAGCACCACCGTGGGGCCACTTCTGCCCACCGTCAGAGGGACGAGGAGAGACTCCCCTCATCCCTCTGACAGCAGGCAGAGCCGGCGCCACTGCAGGGCTCTGTCTGCCCGCTGTCAGAGAGACAAGGAGAATCTCCTTGTCCCTCTGACAGCAGGCAGAGCCAGCGCCGCTGCAGGGCCCCTTCCGCCCGCTGTCAGAGGGACGAGGAGAGAATCTCCTGGTTCCTCTGACAGCAGGCAGAGCTGGTGCCACAGGGCTCCTTCTGCCCGCTGTCAGAGAGATGAGGAGAATCTCCTCATCCCTCTGACAGCGGGCAGAGCCAGCGCCGCTGCACAGCCACTTCTGCTCACTGTCAGAGGGATGAGGAGAGACTCCCCTTGTCCCTCTGACAGCAGGCAGAGCCAACGCCACTGCGGGGCCACTTCTGCCTGCTGTCAGAGGGACAAGGAGAGAGTCCCCTAGTCCCTCTGACAGCGGGCAGAGCTGGCACCACTGTGGGGCTTCTTCTGCCCACTGTCAGAGAGATGAGGAGAATCTTCTCATCCTTCTGACGGGGCAGAGCCGGCACCGCTGCAGGGCCATTTCTGCCCGCTGTCAGAGGGGCGAGGAGAGACTCCCCTTGTCCCTCTGACAGCAGGCAGAGCTGCCGCCACTGCGGGGCCGCTTCTGCCTGCTGTCAGAGGGACAAGGAGAGAGTCCCCTATGACAGCGGGCAGAGCTGGCGCCACTGTGGGGCTCCTTCTGCCAGCTGTCAGAGAGAGTCCCCTAGTCCCTCTGACAGTGGGCAGAGCTGGTGCCACCATGGGGCTCCTTCTGCCAGCTGTCAGAGAGATGAGGAGAATCTTCTCATCCCTCTGACAGGGAGCAGAGCCGGCACCGCTGCAGGGCCGCTTCTGCCTGCTGTCAGAGGGACAAGGAGAGACTCCCCTCGTCCCTCTGATAGTGGGCAGAGCTGGCACCATGGGGCTGCTCCTTTCTGGTGCCAGCGGGACAGAGAGATACTCTCCATCCTTCTCACACCCAGAGAGCCGGCGCCGCCCCCTTTACTGTCATTTTCTCTTCACAGTGGCAAAAACTGTACTGCCTGTTGGAAGCTACTTTGAGGGGTTACAAAACTGACCTTCCCAATGTCCAATACCCACCAAATTTGCAGGGGACATAGCCCTCAGTGTCCTCTGAAGACCCCCCAAATTTCAGAGAGATTGCAGCCCAGGAAAGGTATGATCCATGGGTGTCCCCCCCCTTTGCAGTCTATTTCTCTTCTGAGTGGCAAAAACTGGACTGTCTGCTGGAAGCTGAAGGGTTAAAGCCAGAAGGAGTTCAGACAGAGTTCAGTCCCTGCCATTGCCAGGGGAATTGATTGAAAGGTGCCAGACTGTCTGGCTTGATGAACAGCTGCCGAACGCAACGAACGAGACTTGCGACAACCACCTGTTCATTTGGAATGGGGACTCATGAACAGCTTGTTCGCGAACAGACGAATGGGCTGTTCATGGGTTTTTTTCATTCGTATTGCTGTTTGTGCCCATGTCTACTTCACACACACACTGTTATGCAACATTCTTCCTCCAAATTGGCAGTTCCTCGTTGCTAAGAATAACATGGAAGGTCCTCACTAATTTAGACCTTGCACAAGAGGTCACATGATCTACTATTTGATTATTCTCTTTGTAGATGCCAGAGGTTGAACCTGGGACTTTCTACATGCAAAAAAGTTGCTCTTCCACTGAGTCACAGCCCCACTTGTCAATACCAAAATACTGGCATTCCTATTCTTACCAGGCAGTTTACAGATTACCATTACTTCAGGATTTGGGATTTAGCTTGGATAGGCTTGCTTGTATATAGTGTTCAGCCAAAAACCAAATTCTGCAAAGCATGAAAATGAAACACTTAAGTCAGTGAAAAAAAAGAGAAATGGAGTTGGCTGTAACCTGTTTTTTTCATGGAAGCTTACTTCCTATCATGCATGATCCTTACTAGGACTCCATAGATAAATTTATTAAATGGTAGGAAGGAACATGTACGATGGAATCATGCAGTGTCCATGGAGAAATTTTTAAGTTATAAATGAGAAAGTATTTTGCTACATCCCTCTAGGGACTATTTGTGAACAATCAACTATGTGAACAATCAACTATGTGAACAGCTGTTCAAAATTCTGAGAAAACAAACAGGATTACATTCAATCTTTGCATTTAGCATTGTTATGGATCTGGTGGGGTGTGTGTGTGTTTTTCCCTTCCTCTGATCCCCCAGTTTTTCCTAAGTAGTCTGCCATCGCCCCAACTTAAATAGACTTTTTATCCACCAGCAATTGGAGAAGCTAGTTAGCCTCTGAATGTGTATAGAGTTGTAGTACATGATCAGGCAGCAGGCACATGGGTGAGCCCTGTCACAACTTTATCTTAACCAAGAGAGGTCTTTATTGAGCTACTAAAGACTACAGAATATAAAGAGCACACAACTTAGGGAAAATAGATCTTGCACAAAAGATTTGCTGCTACCAAAAGAAAATAAAAGTTGCTACTGTCTAACTATCACTTCAAGGATTACCACAGAGTACCTTATTCATTCCCTGCTGGAGATGGGCACCTACAGTCTAGAAAGGGGGAAGCAAGCCTGGCATACCTGACCCTCCGTCCCACCGACCCAGGAACTCACCAGAGTTACACAGCTAAATGGCTGCAGACTCTTTTTGTACCCTCACTTTCCCAAAGGGGGGAGGAGTCCCCTCCCCTAAAACCCAGCCTCTTTCCTAGCTGCCACGGCTAGCTAGTTCTCCTGGCACACATCTCTTGTCTCACTTGTCTCCAGTTTTCTGATGGAACCGAAAGAGCAGAACAACATACAATAAATTTATCCCAAGTTGTCAGTTTCCCCAAACATCAGAAGAAGGAGAGTTGTCAATGGGAGCATATGACATTTCAGTTGCCCTGCTTTTCCTGACTCTCTGGACTAACTCAGAGCCTGATTATAAAAAGGAAAATCAAAGGCCAGTTTGATATTAAAGATCCTAGGCCTGATTCATAACAAGCATATTTTATTTTTTAATTGCTGACTATCTTGAACCTAGCCTAGAAGAGATGAGAAATATAAGTTGTACACCTAATTCAGGATATTGCAAAATATTCATCACCTGAAACTTTTATTGAAATTGTTCCCATAAATAATCAACAAAAGAATTATAGCAATGTCATCTTTTGTCAAATGATACCTGTGAGTCAGCAATCTCAGATGATAAATTCTCACTATGCCTTATGATGAAGGAAATTCATTATTGGCCACAATAGGAGAAAAATGACTGGAATAAACAAGTTGGATGATTGCAGAGTTTCTCTTCAGCACCTCACAACACCACAATCCATCTGAAATATCAGCCAATAAATATTGCTGAAGAGAACACACAATTTCTGGACTTGAAATGACAAGTACTAATAGAACATTTGACACAAAAGAGTAGTGAAACAAACATTTCTGGAAAAGAAGGTAGTTTAATAGTACAAGAAACATCACATCATCACATGAAAAGGCAAGTACATTAATATTATCCTTTACAACTACATCTTTCCATGAAGTGAATCATTAACTGGACGTAAGGGGTTCAATTATTCCTTTTATTAGGGAGAGCTGGGAGGATAAGATGTCATTCTTTTCACCCTGCCAGGGTTATTACGCCTTTATAAACTATGTTTCCAAGGACACCAGGCAAACAGTGGTAGGTAGCTATTCCTGTATGGCAGGTTCAGTCAAGATTCACCCACTGCAAAGCTGGCAAGGAATTTAAAGAGCTGCTATCAAAAGTGCCCTATCAGCTCAAGCTGTTCCAGTGCAATGTTAATGCAGCAAAGTATACCCACTGTGCCAGGATTCCGGAGAGGATAAAGAAATGCTCTTTCTCTGATTATGCATCCATAATTATGAGAAAAAATTAGATGGCAATAAGGAGGAACAGCTTAAAGGAGGTGAACCATAGTTACAAAGCACAGCATGTCTGGTAATCCACTTGGTAGGGCAGGTTCAGAGTAAACAAAAAAAGAGGGAAGGGGGGTTAGTTTATTTGTGCAGTACAGTGCAGAGAGACCATAATCTTGACTGTATACACACCGTACTTATGCACAAAACATAAACAGTGCTAGTTATCATAGAGCTCCAAATCTGTGTGCCTTCTTCCACATCTTTCTTTTGACAACATCCTAAGCCCTCTGGCAATTTTGTTAATGGCTTTGCCCTCCTTTCTGACTCCTAGTTATGTGTCAAATTCTGACTGTGGAATCATGCACCAGCCTCAGAAAAGTCTGGTGTTGATGCACGCACATGGAGCAAACCCCTAATGTATCAATGGTACCCAGGGGTCTGGCAACTTACAGTATATGTTGCAGTATAACAGCCATGTAAATTCAGAGTCACCTCTTAGATCAATATAATTATTAGATTGGGGTCCCATCGTTGTTGCAGCAGTGAGCATTTGGGGAAGGCTGAGAACAGATACTGGGTGCCACAACAAAATGACTGCCATCTGAACCTGCATGTGTAAACACAACACGTTGAGCAATTCCACAATGAAGACAGCTGTTTCCAAAGTGGTGCTCCCTACAGAGACAGAGGGAATGCTTCATGAGCTCTTCTGAAACACCTACTTCAATGAAGTGGGGAAAAGTCAGGGTCAGGTCTCTGCTTTAGGGAAGATACTTTGTGGAAGATACTTTGTGGCATCAGGAAACACTTCAGTGGGGTCTATGGCACCCATGGGCACCATGTTGGGGACCCCTGATTTAGGTAGTTGTGTACCACTTACACTGGTACAAGGGGCTGAGAGGGCAGACATGGGGAAAGAGATGTGGAAAAGAAGTCATCATTATCCCTAGTGATAACATAAGAAAATGCTGTCAGGATTGAAGAGGAAAGTCGCTGATGTTTTAGAATATTGTTATGAGTTCTGCCCTCCTCTGTGCAACAAGAAATTTCAACCTGAGTTGGCTACCTTTGGTGCACAGAGCATTGGAAACGTGTAGTATTTGTTTACAACCACACAAGGATAATGCAAGTGAGAGAGCAGCTGAGGGTCAGTGGGGACATTAAAAACAATCTTACTTTATGTTCACATTTTTCTTTTTTTCCATAGAATCAATTAAACTTGCCGTTGCCTGTTGGTTTCATGTTACCCTGTGTTTACTCCCAGGGAAGCATCTTTAGAATTGCAGCCTATGACTGAGGTCTGCACATCCCCTCTTCCAAATGTTTCCAAAACTGATGGGCAGGGAAGGGTCTCCCCTTGCAAGGACTCACTTGTCTGGAAGACAATGCCATTGGCTAGGTAATAAGGGGAGGAAAATACACTTGTGCGCATTGCACAAATACCCCCTATTGACCAACAAAGTTAATTAATAACATAAGGGCTATCTCTCTGCTTGGGATATGATTGGTGAATGCGGTTAAGGAAAACAAGATCCTGCCCTGCAAGGCGAGCCCACTGCTTGCCTGCTGCTGCTGTAGGATACAAATCAAAACAAAAGAAACTTACTTTTGGGCGGAGGGACTTGTTACAATTTAGTTTCTCAGATTTGGTTCAGTGTTCTGGAAGCTGCTTTATCAAAACACAATAGCGATTTCCAGATGTATTTCTGGCTTTTTTGTTTCGTTTTGCACACCCCTGATTAACAGTGTTTTGCCAGAGGCTCCCCTTCCCTGAATGGCACCTTAGGCCAAGCTCTATAGGCTAGCCCTTCATAATAACCAAACTCCAAACCCACAATAGAAAAAGCCCTCCTTCAAGCAATCATAGTTAATAACAATAAAGATTAATGCAAATCTAAAACAAGCAGACCAAAGAGGGTTTTCTGAGAAGCAAAAGGGAATATAAAGAACAGTAATGAAGAGCAAAATGTCTTCAAATAAATCAGAACCGGGAAGCTAGACAAGCAGACTGTGAGTCATTAGACAACAACAGACATGTAAAGAGAGCACTCAAAGAATTGTCAGAAAAAGCAAATGGGTTTCTTTGTATGTTCTGCAAAGGATATCAGAGATATCAGACTGAAGTAACAAAGATTTTAGAACAAATCAACAGGAGAAGAGCTTCATGACTAGAGTTGGTATTCACTCAAGTGTTTTTTAGGCCTTTAAATGTGAAAGTGTAGAGGTGTTAACAAAAAGAAAATGTCTCATACTCTGTGCAAGATAACCTGAAGGTGCCCTATATAACTGTAGAGGACTGTAACTGTGTCAGCATAGCTTCTGTTCTAGTTAAATGAGTAAATTGAAGCATTGTTAGGACTGGAACAGTTTAACTTGCAGATGAATATGCAATTGTTCAACAGGCAACATGATTAGAATTTGAAGAGTAGCATACAGATGGTAGTGAGCTACTGCATGTCTTTAGTCATGGTGACTAAAGGGAACCTCCTTGTTCAGAGACAGCAGACCTCAGAACACCAGTGCTTGGAGACAACATTAGGGGAAGGCCTTGGCCTCTATGCCCCTCTAGGACAACTGGTTGGCCGCTGTGACAAACAGGATATTGGGCAGATGGACCACTCGTCTGACCCAGCAGCGCTCTTCTTATATTTTTATGCATACTTGGATTTTCAAAGGTTCTCAAGCAACTTTAACATAAAAAGTCTGAGCATCTTATGGACTTGGAAGTTGTGGTGGGAATAAATGAGCAGTTGTCACAAGAAATGTACATAGTAGGATATAGGAAGGATTTGTTATTAGATAAATGCTTTTTAACAGTATTACTAAAAGACTTGGAGCTATGCAGTAAATACTAAAGTAACTTGATGAATGAAACCAATTTATTCAGAATCATAATATGAAACCAGACTAGGAAGTGTTCCAGAAGGATCTCTCCAAACAAAATGATTGGACAAAAAGAAAATAATGTGTGAGGAAATGCTTACTGAGAGCAGAACCACAAGTGACAAAAGGCACAGATTGGACACTTGTCAGCTTCCCTCACATTTTGATGGGAAATGTAGGCAGCTTGGTGGAATGTTGGACAAGTGACAGTTGAAAAGTCCATTGGACAGCAGTCAGAGAGCAAAGCTGCGAGACCAGGATGCCTACATTTCCCATCAAAACTTGAGGGAAGCAGACAAGTGTCCAATCTGTGCCTTTTGTCACTTGTGGTTCTGCTCTGAGAATAACAGTCCTAACTATTAGGGCCCAGGGTAGCATTGCCTGCTTCTATGTCAAGTTGTCCATCTTCTGTTGACATCTTTCTGTGGACATCTTCCACTAGAAGGTGAATGGAAGTAAGGCCTTCTCAGTGGTAGCATCATAATTATATAATTTTCTCCCCTTGAAACCTGAGGGTGTTGGCATCATCCCTGAGTGACAATGGCTATCTTAGTTCAGTTTTTAAGAACTTACTGCTGCTGATGCTGTTGTTTAAATTTGATCATCATTTGCTGTTTTTCTAATGCCATATACTAATGAGCTTTTTAAATATATATATATATATATATATATATATATATATATATATATATATATATATGTTGTTTAAATTTGATCATCATTTGCTGTTTTTCTAATGCCATATACTAATGAGCTTTTTAAATATATATATATATATATATATATATATATATATATATATATATATATATGAGCCTCTGGGAGCAAGAGGAACATTGAGATGAAATATTTTAAACAGGCAAATAACTAAAATACTAGTATATTCTGAATTTACTGTGTAATATCCCAAGAAATGGGTTTGGGAATCAATGTAGAAAACTTACTGAATATATAACCCAATAAGCCACGTCAATAGGAGAAAAGGGATGTTTGGACACATCAGAAATTCAAGACTAGGTAAATCAGTGGTCTGATCAAATATTTATGTTTTTTCCCCCATTTTTTTTTCTACAATGAAGGTTTTGCTAGGGAGGGGAAGAATGTATAGGAGATAGGATTGCGACGCAAGTGGTCTCTTGGTAGAAGATCCATTCTATTTTTATTCATTCTGAGCTGTTCCTATGCTGTTCTCAAGGCCAGACCACATAATCCAAAATGAGTCCATGTTGCATGTCCCGCATGCATGTAACTGCGTGAAGAACATAAAGCAAGACCTGGGATGTCTCCAATATAGCCATAAGCATTGCTATACTATCATGATAGCTGCAATTTTATTTCTTGAGATCCTACCTTTCTTCCAACATAGAATTTAAAGCAGCCTGCATGGGCTTCCTAGGAGTTCTCCCATCCAGGAACTGAACAAACTCAGGCCCAGTCTGATCTGGCAGGGCTCTTTTTATGTTCTTATGAAATCCTCAGCACAAGCAGCATTCTAGTAGGTATTCCTACCTACTAGATAAACAGCCTTGTTTATCTGCTGTATACATCCAAGTTGCTTTTATTCGTTTTTTATGTCTTGATCCCATTTAAAGTTGAATTAATTGTCTAAGACAAGTCCACAGGTCTGAACTCATGTAACAAACATTAATATAAATTCTGGATAATCAGTTTAAATGTTTAAGACATTCACCTTTGTGCAGGCCTTATGTCAAGTGTCACAAGGATGTCAAAATTATTATGTAAGAGACAGAATCTTTTGTGACAGTCAGTTATTTTCCTATCAAGAATGACAATTAGGCAGCAAAGCGCTGAAAGCTGAAATGCCTTCTTCAGTGCTCAAAATGTCTGAAACTGGAGAACAGTCATATATAAGACTGATATTTTGTCAAGATTCTTCTAAAGATAAACACAGCCTCTCCCTTCAGCCAACATTAAAGAATTATTTTTAGCACTCCCCATTTCCTTTCATGTTTAAACAAAGTTTGTATGACAAAATGATGCACAAATAAAATGGATTGATAGAATGGCTCAGCCGTTAATGATAATGCTTTCCAGAATTTGGCCTTAGACCTTCAGTACAAAGCATTAAATAATCTTCAAATGATTATTTTTGTACAGAAACATGGACCACAATTGTGTTGAAGTATCTGAAAAGAACAGAGTAAGAACAGATGCTTCTAGAGGAGGTTTGGAAGGCCCTTGCCAAACCTTCCAGGAGCTTGCTGACGACAGTAGCAATATGCCCAGCATGGTGGCCGTCAGAATGAAAATACAGGAGGGAAGGTTTGTAATGGAGGTCTAGGGGAGCCATTTTTCATGTACATAGGGTGGAAGATTCCAGCCATGATCTTCACTATGGCTGGATCCACATGCTGGTTAGATGATCATTCATCTTCTCAATTTTCCTGGATCATGATCTCCGGCAATGTCTAGATCCTGATGATAATGACTGTTGCTATATTAATGATTAACTACTTGGCACATTACTTAAACATTCAAAACATGTCTGCTGCTTTTCCCCCCTCTTTCTGCTGGCAGTTCCCTTATATTGAATCCTGATCCTGATATGTACTTTTTGTCTTCCCTACCCTCCATTAAGCTTAAATATGGTGCATTCTTCCTTTAAAACTCTCTTTTCATAACACTCCTGTGAACTGGAATAGCCTGAGGGCCAAGCTACACATGACGAATGACACTTGAACAGCAAGTGTATTTCTCCCTGTTCACTTGCCCTCCACACTCAATCCACTTGCTGTTCAAGTGTCATTCGTCATGTGTAGCTTGGCCCTGTGTGTTACCAATTGTGTCAGGGCTGGATTCGGGAATTTAAACATGGGTTCAAAGTGAATCCTTGGCTCACTGCATTGCACTGGTTCGCAATGAACAGAATTGTGCTTTCTGATTGCATGGACTCATCCAGAGCATTTGTTATTATTTAAAATGGTTGCCTGTGTATCTCTCACTTTTCTATGTTCATCTTTGAAATACTGATGGGACAGCTTCTACACCTTCTTTAACCCAGGAAGTAAATGCAAAGAAACATTGGACAAGATCAAGCTTTGGCAGGGGGGAACCCCAAAGGGATCTTAAAAGTCTTTAAAGAGATGAAGTGACGCTCAGTGTGACAGGGGGAGGCAACTCCACCCCCCTCACCTGGCCCAGACCCCACAGAGCGACACTGGGCTGCACTGGGAGAGCAGGAGGAAAGGCTCCCGGAGCATGCTGCATCTCCCCCTCACTCGCCCAGCCCCCACCAGAAGCCGCGCGACCCAGAACTGCGGGGACTGGGCCAGACGAGGGAGGGGGGAGATGAAGTGATGCTCAGTGCGATGGTGGGGGAGGCAGAGCATGTGCGGCTATGTAGCTCCGGGCCACGCAAGCAGGGGAAGGAGAAATGCAGCGATGCACCTGCAAGGACGCCTACACTTCCCGTCAAACCTTGAGGCAAGGAAACCCAGGTTGAATTGAGGTAACTTGTCACGTCTGTTTCGGCTATTAGAAACAAACACGAACTGACTTATCCTTTTAATTAAAAGAAGTAGAGAATGTGTTCTTGCTGGTCAGCAACTAGAGTTCTGATAACTGTTTCTAATAAGCCCTTGGGAAGGCAATGAAATGTATCCCTTAAAATGAACAAGGAAAGGGAAATGTATTGGACCATTCTAAAATGAGATTATGAGCTTAAAAAAAAAAAAAGAACTATTATGAAAAGCCTTATGTTCTTGTTGTTTACAGTAGTATTGTTCAAGATGGCATTTCTATAAAGGCCATAGGACCAACAGTTTTGAAAACTGGTCTGTTGCTTTATGTTGTTGTATGACTATACAATTAAATATGAGTGATTTGTAATGCACAAACAAGAAAAGCTGGGTAGAACTGATTGCAAATGTTTCATTTTTGGCACTGTAAAAACTTCAAGCAGCAAGACTTCCATATCTCACATTGTACAGAATATCATCTGCAAACAAACACCTGCATGCTGTTATATGCTTGCGGTTCACTGAAACTCTTCTGAGAACAGCTATATTTCACTAAATCTATCCTGCAGAGAAAACAGCACAAATAAAATGTCATTCATTCGCTGCTTTGAAAAAAAAGCTGCTAGTTCATTCTGTAGTGGAAATACAGGGATTCTGCATTTTACAGAAGTCATTTACTGTATTACTGTCAAGAAGGAGTCCTATTTGTTATAACCTGAATGGCTTCAACTGCCTTATTTTAAAATTTCAGACAGAAACATTTTTTTTTTCTTTTAGCACATTTTTAAAGCATCAGAGAAATATCTTAAGGGATCTTAGAGGCAGAATTTTTTTTCTTTCAGAACTTCAACATTCTTTATGATCCAAGGATTCTTTTTTGTGCCTAGTAGGGATGTTGTATTTGGGGAGCAGCTAGCACATGTGTGCAGCTAGATACCACTGCATGAAGAAAATCAGAGCAAATTGACTGCACTGCATTTCAGATGTGTAAATGAGCTAGATCCCACAAGGAACCCACTAGGATAACCAAGGAACCCATATTGACAAGTGTTCCCTTTTATAAATCCATTTTAACTTGCATTTTCCATACTGTAAATAATTTTAAACTGCTAAGCCTTATGTTCTTGTTGTTTACAGTAGTAATGTTCAAGATGGCATTTCTATAAAGGCCATAGGACCAACAGTACAAAAAGGGGATTTAATAAGGAAATGAGACTGTGGGCTATAATACTGTGTATAGGTACACAATGGAAAACACATAACAAAACAAAAGGATATTCACTTGCACACAGTCCATATCATATACAGTTACAAATCGTACCCAGACATAACTAGCAAGATGTTACCTATT
Organism: Eublepharis macularius; assembly: GCF_028583425.1. Lineage (NCBI taxonomy): Eukaryota > Metazoa > Chordata > Lepidosauria > Squamata > Eublepharidae > Eublepharis > Eublepharis macularius. The sequence continues at coordinate 126,867,880 of NC_072792.1, forward strand.
TCCTGACTGGTCTAATGTTCCTAAATGTTACTAAATATGCAAGTGTAAGTTCTATAAATAATGCATATAATGACCTGTCCTGAAGAGTGATGATTACAAAGTAGAATCTTCCAAGTGGGAATGCCAAAAAGTATTCCAAGTGGAAAGGCAAAAGATAGTTGCAAGGGATTCTATTCAACAATGACCACAGGCCAGAAAGGTTTTCTGATGTACAGAGCATGTTAGGAGAGTATTAGAAGTACACAAAAAGGGTGCATGAAAAATAGATGCAATGCAAGGAAGGAGTATGAACCTGAGCACAAGCACCAGCAAGCCTAAGAATTAGTGCCTACCAATCTATAAGATAACAACGCGTGCTCATTCAATACTTTATACTATAGGGTACCTATACAGCATGTAAATGGGGCTGATTACTATAGACACTTGGTACATGTCTCCTTTCAGATTGGGCAGTGTGGGCTAATTTGGGCTAGGATTGGAAGTTGAGATTGTTGAGTATGTAACGGGAAAACAAGGGATGTGTGATTGATTAGGTACTGGAGTCAAAAGCAGACAGTACTTTGAATACCTGGTGGTTCGAGGTCAGTGGACCCCCTCACCGTAGACTCTTGATTGCTAGTGACACATGCTGCTAAAATAGTAAAGAGTCCAGTAGCACCATGCCATGCTCTCAGTGTGCTGAATTCCTCTGCAGTTCTGCAGCTATGATGCCTTGGTCCATGAACACAGGCTGTGCCTAGTCCTGGAGGAGGGGTACCATCCACTGGGTACATCTAAACCCATGTTATTAAGAGATAGGGCTGCCATCGGGGTATCAGCTTCCCTATGGTAAAAATGCTTATTCCCTGTTGTGGTATTCAAAAGTAATGGCTTAGTATTTTTATAAAAATGGATGCTGCATCGTCACATCACATATCATGTCTAATACTTAAGCTTTGTTTTCAGATTTCTGTAATCCTAGTCCTATTACTTTATTTATCAGATGTCTTATTCTATTGATTTCACTGATTTACATTTTGTAATCTGCCTTAAATCTAAATGAGAAAAGCAAACTATTAATAAAGTAAATAAATATGACATCTGTAGCCCACCTGTAAGGAACTTGCCAGTAAAGCCAGGGTTCTAATGAGGATGGCTGGACTTTGGTTCAATACTGTAAGCGTCTTCAGGCTCTGGCCTAACTCTAGGACATGCTAATCAACAAAACATGCAGAGCAGTCTCTGAGTTCCCCTGTGATTCAACCTTGGGAGACTGTTCTCAGAGAGGTTCTATCTGTCCTCTCTAGATGTTCTCACAGCTCTAACGCTAATTAACAACTTGGTCTTGATTGGCTCCTGAGTGCCAGGTGATGCACTGAATTCTAGAAGAGATGGTTTCTCAGATCAGCCCCCCCCCCCCCGCAACCCTTTGCTGCTGTTTCCACCTCATCCCCATGTCAGACCAACAAGGCATGGAAAGGACACACATTCTATCAGATGGATAAGATGAACAATGAATGGATGCCAACCCGAGGTTTTTAAGGTAGTAAGCTCTTAAGTTTCAGATAGGCAGATTTTTAGATAGCAACAGTAAGGTTTTCTTACTTTATGTATGTTTCCTCTGTGTGAGGGTTTTATGCTTTGCAACTCTCCTTCAAGCTAATAAATATAATTTCACTTAAGCTGAGCTTGCAGTTAATGACTTGGGCATGGGTACACCCCGAATTAACCCAAAGATTGGAAGGTTGAGTCCTTGGGAAGGTAAAGCTTTCAGTCTCACAAATAAAGCAGAGTGTGTCCCATTTGTCTGACTGCTGGAGTAGTAGGATGGGTGGGGTGGCTATCCCTGCACCACCATTCTCTTAAAAAGTGCTCAGGGTGGGTTACAATTGTTTTTAAGATATTGCAGAATAAAGAACAATTAATATCTACATATAACACAGATTAAAACAACCTCAGATGATCAGAAAACCTTTATTTTCTGGAAAGCTCAACTAAATAATTTGATCCTGTACTGCCCTTGAAAAGTTAGTAATGTGAACACCTTTCTGGCCTGTACAAGAAGACTATTCCACCACAAGGACTAAGGCTGAGACTATTCTCTCCCATGATGGCATTCTAAGTAGGCCTTATTCTGATGAGTGAAGGTACTGTCTAAAACGGTCTTCTGAGAGGCAGTACTGACCATGGAAATGTTCCCATAGGCCAGTAAGAGAAGATGATATGTCTGCACCAGGGGACCCCTAATGTGGCACCAGTGGACACAAGGTAGGGTTACCATGTGCCCACCAGTGGTGGGCAAACTTCCAGCCATTTGGCCCTCTTCCTGCCAATCACTGGCAATCAGTGGGAGGAGGCAGGCCACCTGATGATCACCCCCCCCCCCCACACTGGTAGCCCAGACAAACTAATGTGTGTGCTCCTGGCCCCACACAGGATGATGTCACTTCCAGAAGTTAAATTATTGCACAGAGCACCGGAGTGTGCCTATGAAATCAAAGTCAGTACCAGTCCCCACCCCCACCCCATTCTCCTACCGTTTGCCAGAAAGACCTGGCAACTCTTAGTACCATGGTACCTGCCAATACTTTTCCTGGCCCACCAAGTATTTTTAGAAAGTGGGTATAGCTATATCTTGCTGAGCAGGGCTTCTGATTGGCCACTGGAGATCCGATGGGCTGTGCAGAGTAAAATAATGTTGTTTTGGTAGCAGCTGCCACCTGGGTAAGCCACTCCTCTCAGCCCCAGGTCCCCAGCTGTATTGTGGGGATAATAATAACAACACTAACTTGTTCACTGCTCTGGGTAAGGCACTAATCTGTCTAGAAAAGTGGTATATAAGCACAGTTATTATTATTCTCTATTTCAGTTCTCTTTCCTGATACATATTTTTAAATTGCCCCTCTTCCCACCTGTACATGGGCTTCCTGTATGCATGTGGCTCTTCCTTCTGTTGTGGCCGGTTTGTGGTTGGCTCTACTTCCTGCATCATCCATTTCATGGTTTCACCCACCACTCTGTGCCAGAATTCCAAAGGTGCCCGCAGGCTCAAAAAGGTTCTCTGTCTCTTGGTGGAAATAAAAGAAGAGCCATGATATTCAGAACCACTTTAATTAAAACTTTTTCTCCTTTTTTGTAACAGGGTGGCAAATAAGAAGTAGTTTCAATCCCTCCAAAAAAATAGCCTAATTGGATATGCATATTCATCATATTAAGACCAGAACCAGGATCACAGCATGCCTTGATATATGGAGCTTCAGAAAAAGGTTTGATAGCAATTTGATGACTATGCTGGACAGTCTTTATTATATCCATTATCTCTGTAGAGAAAAGTTTGCTAAGTCTTCATGTATGGATGATCAGGATGAATGAGGAGTAAGGAGAAGGCAAGTGCCAAGAAGAGGCAATGACTAGATGGGGTCTGGGGATAGGAGAAAGACGTAGGCTAGCCCATCCTGTTTCCTCCATTTCACCCCCCAGCCAACTCACAGGGAATCCAATCCATGGCTTCCCTTCCTTCTGTCAAGGCAGTAAGCAGCACCAGCGTTATCATTTATGGACCTTGTTCCAACTGTGGAAGATATAGCTTAAATCTTCTAGGAAGATCCAGTAGAAAGAGTGAGGGCAAGAAAGTTCAGGCATGTTGCTTTGCTGCACACCTCTGCCTGAGGACAGCAGAACTGCTCCCTAAGTGTATTCTGGGTGATCAAATATAGAATGCATGAGGGGGGAAAACCCCAAATGCCACTGGCCTCTTATTGCTTATTTTTTTCAATTTAGGATCTTCCCAAGGATGACATCAAGAGGGGATTTAACCCATAATAATTATTGTCATGATTTATTTCCTGGCCTGCTTGTATAACTATTCAGGCTACTTTCAGGGGGTAGCTTTGAGGTTTCAGCTTTTTCTTTTCTTTTTTAAAATTCATTTTCCCAGTATTGTTACCACATCATCCTTTTTAAATATAAATGCATATGGCATTATAGTTATTTTTGTTGTACAAACCCTGGAGTTCTACAAAGCTGGGAGGGAAAATACAGCTTAGTTACATGATGCAAATTAGATTCTTTGTGCAGCTTTTCTTAGCCAGCCAATAAGGCATCAGGATCAACATCTACAGATGATGTTTGATGAAGTAAATCAAAGAAACTGCAGTGCAACTCCAATTTGTGCAATAAGGCTTAATTTATGGAAAAATGAACAACTATTCACTTTATTGGGAGGTGTTTGTGTAAAACAGAAGCAGTGTTTTCCTAATAATGAAGTCGCCATTCTTGACCACATTTCTCAAGTAAAAGGAGTCTCACTGCCCTGGAATTCTACCATTTAATTGTTGAAAGAAGCTATGAGATTGCTCTTCCCTTTGGTTCAATATGTAATCTCAATGAAGAGCCATAGCCTCAAGGTCCATAAGGAAACTTTCTTTCTGAACTAGCATGCTTAGTTCAAACATGTTGCTCGCAATTGGGTTAATGTTCTTTGTTCTTTTCATTGTAAGCGCTATTGTTTAGACAACAAGAGCTTTTGTTTGGCAGCTGGATGTTCCCATGATTGACAGGAGAATGAAAGAACCAGCTGTGGGCATCTAACCCTGATATTATCAACATGTTCCTACTCTACGAAAAGCCCCATTTATTACTATTATTATCATTATCAATAATGATAATATCCCACTCCGTATAAAGACATGGTCAAAACCTTCTTTCATGTTCAACAAAAGATCCCAGTATTATCAGTAATCTTTAAGGGAGTGAAATGAACTACTTCTGTTGGGAAAAAAATGGGTGCTTTCTTAGACTTCATTAGGAACCTAAAAATATAAGGATAGGCCAGCTGGATCAGTCCAAATTTCCATTCAGCTCAATGTTGTGTTGCCGAGAGTGGCAAGCCCACTGCCTGTCGGAGACTGCCGAGCAAACCATGAAAGCCACAGCCCTCACCTGTTTATTCTTTGCATCTTCTATTCAGAAACATAGTGCTAACACACATGGAGGTTCAGTTTAGCCATCATTGCTAAGAGCTATTGATGGATGTATCCTCTAAGAATACCTCAATATTCATTCTTCAATAAGCCCAGGTTCAAGTGTGGATGAACCTTTTTTTTTTAAAAAAATGACATTTTTGTAAAACAAGCTGTATGAAGCATCGCTTCAGTGGCAGCAGCCGAATGTTTCGCTGAACCAATTAATGAGCACATTTCACATGTCAAATAACTGTTCTTTGTGAACAATCTCCTGTGCATTAACATTTTCTATGACAGGTAAAATCCCTACCTATCTAAATGTGATTCTAAGATCTGGTAATGAACAAGTGAAAACAGTCAGGAATGCCATTATTCTCTTAATTATTTGCTGGTTATGGGATGGATTCCCCCTTAACTAAAATTGGGAATCAAGGAGTTTTGTTTTAATCTTTTCAGTGCAAATTATAAAACTATTGGTGGTAAAAACCTTTTGTTTTGGTTTGTTCCTCAAAAGGTTGTGCAAAAAGCTGTAACACGAAAGAAATGTGAAGTAATTATTTATAGAGTGACTCAAAGTATTCTTTATTGGCTCTGTGACCAATTACAACTTGAAAGACAGAAAATTATCTGCATCTGGCATTCTGACCTCCATATATTCTATTTGTACCAGAATAGGCCCGAAATTACTAGGCAAACCTGCTTTACAAGTACAAGAAAATTTACCAAGCTATTCTTCAGGAAACTAACAGATCCATCCTTCTATAGCATAGGCAGGCTTGAACGTCCTTTGCCAGGAAAGAAAGACATCTTTTCAGACCTAATGCGTTTGGAAAGGTCAGCTACAAATATCACATCTTATGTGTGGCTTCATATATCTTAGCTAATATTCTTTATTTCCCCTGAAGAACATACCTCTACAGTGTGTACTGAAACACAAAAAGAAAGATATCCTTGGTGTGATCCTATGACTCCCTTCTGCTAAGAGCCTTCTTCCTGTCAAAGTGGAAGGGGCCTTGTTCAGTGGGGGAAGTGTTCTCCATCAGGGAGAATTTTCCCCGCTTAGTGGCAGGGAGTTGTAGTACAACCTTCTGGTATCCATGGGTCCCTTGATACAGCTAGAGATACGTGGGTTTGGTTATGGTTTGCACACCCTGCCTCCTGATCCTGGATCCATTTGTTTAAAGCTGTGCACGAATTGCACAACTGGTGTACTCGCAGGTAAAGATCCAGCTCAAAAATGGATACTCTCCCTGCTGTTTTTTTCCAGACAACTTCATAGATGATGGAACCCAGTGCTTCTGAATGGTCCCCCCCCCCAATATTCTGAATTCTTTGCAAGCTTATAAAGTTTTAAGAGGCTGCTTCGGTGCAATTATCACCACTGTCAGGCAGTTCCTGGCTGCGAGTGCACCTCTATACTTGCTAGTAAATCTTGCCTTGCAGGGAAATAAAGGAGTTCAGCTAAAGCACATTGGAACATGGACACAAATCACAAAGCAAGAGGCTACTTCAGGTATTATTTTATACATACAAAGCAGGTCACTGAGTACAGAAGTTCACGTGAGAAGTTTCTAATATTTAAGAGACCATGGCACTTTGAGGAAAGTGCCATCAAGTTTCAGCCAACTTACAGCAACCCCATAGAATTTTCAAGACAAGAGACATTCAGAGATAGTTTGTCATTGCCTGCCTCTGTGTAGCAATCCTGAACCTCCATGGTGGTTTCCCATCCAAGTACTAACCAGGGCTGACCCTGCTTAGCTTCTGAGATTGGATAAGATTGGGGTAACCAGGGCCATCCATGTCAGTAACCATAAGAAGAAACTACTTATCTTGGGGAAAGGCGCTTTTTGTTCATTGTCTGCATATTTATTCTAAACATATTTTTACTTCCATTGCCCAAATTTGGTTTCTTTCCCCAAAATATGGAGTTCAGTGCTAAAGTAAGCATGTGGCAAAGTCTATTCAAGCTCCATGATATGTAATTTGAAAATCCATGATCTACTGCCATAGAAGAAGAGGCTTAATTTTACATGGATTTTCACAGATCTCATAATTTCAAACTCAGTAGGTCTACCTCTGCTCATTAAGGACACAGCCATCTCTTTGAGGACACAACAAGTTGGCCAGACATTGTATGACATCAAACCAGCCAGACCAATTGCAACCATTATACAACATAAGAAAATTTGAAGCATAACCCTGATAAGATAAGAAATCAAATCAGACAATGGCATTAAGAGGGGGCAGATAAGGGAAAAACAGATTCTAGAGAAGTTTACAAAAGTGAATGATCACTCACTTCTAAATAAATTGGACTGGGCATAAAATTGTTAAAACCCAGAAGGTAGAAAATGTAATACCATCAGGAGGGACATTCAATGACAGGTAGCCCTGCATAAAAATAAAGGATTTAAAAAAAACCCAGAAGGACAGAAAAATGTGATATGGAAAATTGTATCAATAAATGCTGGCAAGTATATCAAATAATATCTTGAGAGATATAAAATGTTTTTTTCCTAAAGTGTGTTTGCTTTCCTGCAGGTGTCTTCATTAGGTAAAGATCACCTTGAAGGGAAGCATGGATTTCCTAAATTTTACTGAACAAAATTATACACTGGAACAGAATGATACATCAGATCAACCACCAAGAGCAACATCCAAGGTTCTGGTTTCTCTTACACTTTCTGTACTGGCAGTAATGACAACTGTCATCAATTCTCTGGTGATGACTGCAATCATTGTGACACGGAAACTTCATCACCCTGCCAACTATTTAATCTGCTCCTTGGCAGTCACTGATTTCCTGGTTGCCATCCTGGTGATGCCCTTCAGCATTGTCTACATTGTAAAAGAGACCTGGATCATGGGTCAGGTGATGTGTGACATTTGGCTCAGTGTTGACATCACCTGCTGTACCTGTTCCATCTTACATCTGTCAGCTATTGCTTTGGATCGCTATCGAGCAATCACAGATGCTGTGGAATATGCCAGGAAGCGGACCCCTAAACATGCAGGCATCATGATTGCAATTGTGTGGATCATTTCCATCTTTATCTCAATGCCACCACTCTTTTGGCGGCACCAGGCAGCAAGCAGAGATGATGAATGCATCATTAAGCATGATCACATTGCTTTCACCATTTATTCCACATTTGGAGCCTTTTATATCCCACTGGCATTGATTCTGATCCTTTACTACAAAATATACAAGGCAGCCAAGACTTTTCACAGAAGAAGTGTGAGCCGGGTTCTTAAAGAGGAGGTCAATGGACAGGGTCTCTTGGAAGCAGGTGAAAAAAGCTGTAGGCTAACTTCATCTGCATCATGCACAAAAGATAACACATCTAACCCCTCTGCAGATTTTGATAGAATCCACATCTCACTCCGAAGCCCCAACTCAGAGTCCAAAAATGAGAAAGGTTGGAGGAGGCAACGGATTTCTACCACAAGAGAGCGAAAGGCGGCAACTACTCTTGGCTTAATTTTAGGTGCCTTTGTCATCTGCTGGCTGCCTTTCTTTGTGAAGGAGGTGGTTGTTAACACCTGTGAAAGATGTCAGATTTCAGATGACATATCTAACTTCCTAGCATGGTTGGGATATATCAACTCTCTTGTTAACCCATTGATTTATACAATTTTCAATGAAGACTTCAAGAAAGCTTTCCAGAAACTGATCCGCTGCAGGAGCTATCTTTGAGACTAGTGTATCCCTCAGACAAATTGAGAAATGGCGTTTGAAAAAGACTTCTGTGATAGATTGTTTTGCAAATGGTGAAATAGTGTCCAATCATAGTGGAGAATTGGCAGAATCCATAAAGACCCAAGGCAACCCAGAATGTTTCAGAGACGTATGCTGCACATCCTCCCCCCACTCCCTGATACAATATGGTAACATAACATACACTTTTAATGATGTTAAAGAGCCGAGTTCTACATTGGCTATAATATTCCTGAAGCCTGTATTTTATTTTAAAAGCTCGTAAGCATATTTTCTCCCAAATGGAACCTAAAGCAGCTTTCTAGAAGACTTTCCAGAAAAGCTACAACATATTTGATTTAATAAGTTCTAATGGAAGAACCCAGTCTCCAGAATCTCATATTCTGGAGTGTAAGGCAGAAGTTCAAAGAAATGGACAAAATTCACCTCTATTCAATTTTGTTTTCTGGAGCATGTTTGTTTATTTTATATTATTTATAATTCACTTTTCTCAATGAGACTCAAAACAGATTGTTCAGTGTAAGTTAATATGATCAACGGCTGGGATACTCAATAAACAATACAATAGGATATGAATTGCATATCCCTGATATTTATTTACATATTTGACTTTTAACAGCTCTATTTAAGAAGAGCATTGCTACCCAGATACGGGCTGTTTTCACATGTCTTTAAAATAGCACAATACTCACAGAAGGTTACTTCCTCACCCAATTTTTGACACCATCCATTTACAAAGCAACTCGAAAGTGCCACCATCACTGCCTGTCTCCATTTTGTAAACAGATGGTGTCAAAAATCACGTGAGGAAGCCAAAAGCTTTCCATGAGTATCTTGCTATTTTAAAGACGTGTGAAAATGGCCATGGCTAGTACAGTTTTTATCCTTAGCATCTTATGGTATCTACATGTTAAGATGTGGTCTATAGACTACATATGTATCAGAAACAAGAAGAATTACATACACAGGAAATTTATTGGGTGAGTAGGAGGGTTTTAAGCACATGCATGTTTTATTGAGTTCGTCAAGAACGTAGTTTCATGCATTCTTGCTTGGTAGATGTTGCATAAATAGGCAGTGAAGGAACTATCTCTAGGAAAGGCTGGCATCTGTTTTCTGGAGTATCTTTTAAAAGAAATAGAAGGCATTCATTTTTTTTCTTATTTGTCATTCATTAATGTAAGTTCTTCCTTGACCTGGATAGCCTAGGCAAGCTCAGTCTCATCACATCTGAGAAGCTAAGCAGGATTGGCCTTGTTTAATAATTGGTTGGGAGACCTCTAAGAAGACCAGGGTTTCTATGCAGAAGCAGGCAATGGCAAACCATCTCTGTTAGTCTCAGCAATCTATAAGTCAGCTACAACTTGGTGACACTTTCATTCATTTCATTTCACTTATTAAGCTTCTAGCCTGCCCTCCCTGCAAGCGGGCTCAGAGTGGGTTACAATGAATAAAAATACATTTTAAAATCACAATAACCAACAATCTAAATTTGACTATAGAGATTAAAATTGGAGATCTTCTACATAACATATTTATTTATCTTAAAAATAATGAATGGCTTTGGCTTATAAAACTTTCCATGTTTTCTTCTCTTAGCCATGAATAAACTGGACCAAAGTAATGCTACCCTCATTAAGCTCTATCTATCTAGTACTGCTCATACGGTTATTGCCTTAAGCGGAAATTAAAATTAAGATAGTATATTCTTCAAGAGACATAAGAAACTACACACTACAGGCTGGGCTAACTAAGAGGGAAGTTGTGTAATTATGAATCTGACCCGTATCCCAATTTGGTTGCTCTAGGGTATGCAGCACTGCTGAGACTCATAAAAACTGTTCCTCTTCTCACAGGACAATTCATTGGTAAAATCCTTCTCATACCAAGGATCATTCCTATTAATACCATTGAATATTGCTGCATGCTTATGCTGCTATCAAATTAGTCCTACCAGCTACAGCCGGTAATATGACAGGATATATATACGCTACCTTAGTATTCACACATCTGCACACATATATGTACTATGACAAAGTGAAAAGTTTAACTTCTAGAGACCCAGAATAGCAAGATTTGAGTCCAGAAGCACCTTGAAGACTGACAAGATTTTCAGGGCATACTCTTTTGCAAGTCAAAGATCCCTTCATCAGAGCAGAATAGAATAGGCAGCACTAGTGGCCTCAAATCTTGCAGTTCTACTGTAGATCAACACAGCTTTCCACTAGAGACCCAAAACCTGAGGAATAACAGTGCCACCATGCATTAAAGTGATTACTTTTTTTTAAAAGGCATTCCTAAAATTTTTGAGCCCAAGCAAAATAGACAAATTTGGAGAGTGATTTAACAGGGACAGCTACCTTAAAATATGGAGTGGGACTATCTCTGCCAAACAGGAGTAGAGGGAGCCTCTACCATATTGAAGGGATAAAATTGGCACTACACATACTCATTAATAAGGGCACAAGCTGCAATATTCATATTTATTATTTAAAACACACACACGTAATAATACACATTTTCTTGATTAAAGCACTAATCCTGCACATGTTTCCTCTTACCCTGTGGCTGCCTGTGAGGGCCTGCTGCACACAAAGTGTGCACGAGTGTTCCCGGCATGTGTGACGTCACTTCTGGGCGTGACATCATCACGCAGGGTCAAAGGGTGCCCTGCGTGATGATGTCACGCACACCAGGAAGGGGCAGAGAGACCAGGCAGCTTACTCTCTCGCTGCTGTTGCCGCCACTGCCATGCCCTTTGTCCCTTCCGGCGCAGGCTGCACAGGGGCAGCAGCAGTCACAGCGAGAGAGTGGGTTGTGGCAGCCGCAGCAGCGGCGGTAAGAGAGCAGCCCATGGCGACCGTGGCAGTGAGAGTGGCCTACTCTTGCCACTGCCGCCTGCTCTCTCTCTGCCACTGCCACCCACTCTCATGGCGGGAACGTGCCCCCCACTTAGGGGAGCACTGCAACACCCAGGGAGGGGGCGCCCCAGGGAGCACGTGCCCCCACCACCCAGGTGAGTGGGCACGGGGGGAAAGGGTGGGATTGGGGGATCCCCCACCCCGGGCGGGGGGATGGTAACCCTATTGTAGGTTAATACCAAAACCTTGAACCTGATCCAGTACTCCACTGGCAGCCAGTGCAGCTGGCGCAATATCAGTATTATATGCACTCCAGTCAGCACACCTACAATAACACATGCTGCTGCATTTTGAACCAGCTGCAGTCTGTTATTGTTGTTGTTGTTACCCTTGAGCAAGCCTTCAACTACTACTTTAAGTAAGCCTGAGTTGACTCTCTGCACTTTTATTTATTATTATTTTACTGTTTACTTCATTTATGCCCCACCTTTCTCTCCAATGGAGCCCCCAGGTGGCTTACATCATTCTGTCCACCATCTTATCCCCACAACTCTGAGAGGTAGGTAAGGCTGAGAGTGTGTGACTGACCCAAGGACACCCCGCAAGCTTCCCCAGCAAACTTCCATGGCAGAGTAGGGATTCAAACTTGGCTCTTCCAGATTCTAGTCTAACACTCTAACCACTATACAAGACTGATTCTAATATGTTACATCAAATAGTACAGGTAGGTTGGAACCTGATAAAGTAAGCCCAGACCCATGAAAGCTCACACCATGGAAAACCCTGCTGTGGACATTACACTAGTGCTTCAGAAACTCCCCCCAATTTTCTGTAATTCTACCTCACTCCTAAATTTTCTGCATCTTTTACACATAATTGGATTTAGAAACTGCACTTACAATAACTGTTTAGCTCTTAGATCTTTTCTCCCATGCCACATCTCTTTGCTAGTTTCACCACCCCACTTCATCCTTGGCCAAAGTTAACTGGGTTGTTGTTTGGAACTCATGATTTATCTTTTTTCTGCAGCTCCATCTAAATGACAAGTCATGTTTATGGGGACCCATCGCAGCTTAAGAAACACTATGAACATGTGAAGTATTTACATGAGAGCTGGGCTAAGCTCCAGCTTTGCATGTATTAAGCCACTCCACAGAATAACATGACTCTTTGGCTGCCAGTCTTATTCTGTAGTGCCTCAGCTTACCTGCCACTGAAACTGGCCTGCAGGCTTCACAAATTGAAGTAATGCCTTTTTAAAAAGGCAAGGTCTAACATATGTCATCGTATTATGACATACCTTCATCACAATCCTATGCATGCTTACCTGGGACTAATACAATACATATTACTTCTTAGTAAACCTGCATAGAACGGCTTGATCTTTTGCATCCAAAATATTCTGACAAATAAATCCTAGAGTGTAGCATCAATTTGAATTACACTCCCTATATGGCTTTAATTATCTTTCATACTAAGAAGCTTGGATTCTGTGGTAAATCTCTGCTAACAAAAGGCATTTCTATCAGAGGAATTAACTTCCTTACCTCTCCCTCCTAAAATGATCTCCCAAATGCTGGTCTTGGGGGACAGGGGATTCCCAGGAACAGCTGGAGAAAGGAGTCAGAGGTCTGCAGCAAGGCAGAAGAAATTGCAAAAATCAATTTTTCTCCCATTAACAGAAATGTACTGCAGAACCCAACCCACTTTTTGGGGACAGCCAGCATTTTCTCCCCAGATATAATTCTGAGTTGAGGCCTTGTGTATAAATCTTAAGATTCTGCCACCTTGGAAAAAAATAGCAACTTACATAGTGGAGGTTGACTGAAATTGTATCAAAACCTGGTGTAAGGACCCAGCATTGTGAACACTCCTTTATCCAGTCGCTTTTCTCTGAAACTTCTTAGCAGGTTGGGTAGATCATCTGATGATACTGACTGTCAAGAGTAAAATGGTGTTCAGGACATTTATGGAGGTATTGCAATTGTGTTGAATGTAAATATTGCTCCTATGCAAAGTTAACTGAGAATACTTTGCCAGAACTGCTGTAGCTCCTTCTTCAGACTCAGCAGCAGCCACTGTGTTCCAATTTATGAAGCTGCAAGAAAGGAGGGAAGTTGGCTGGCACTTCAAATTATTCCAAACAGTGCCATGAATCTGCCTTTCTGGAAGGATAATATCCAAAAGAAAAGGATCTCAATGCAAAGGACTCATGAAGGACCTGTTACAACTGTGCCGTGCTACTCTGAAACCACTTTGTCCAAATTGGATGTTACAGTGTGGGACTTGGAGCCAGGCACTTCTTAACTCATGAATCACAGTGCTGACAATTGATTTATATGGTCCATTTTCATAGTGGTTGCTGAATACAAAAGTATTATATTTGCCATTATTTGTAAAAACCTCATGGAGCAGAATCAGGAGGAGAATGGCTGTAGGAAAGAAGTTGTCAAAGCTATCATGTCTACCTACAGTGGCTCAGGTCCAAAGAATGGATCAATGTGTAGATAATAAAAAGAAAAAAAATGTTTGTGCACTGATTTCCTGTGTATTTGGAAAATGTAATAGTGATATGTCTAGGAAACAAAAGTGGGCTCCTTCTGTTTTGTAGACCCCTGAGTTCCTTCAGGGGTATTAAATGTGCCTAAAGAGCAGGATGTTATGTAATGCTGTTTTTAAAAATCACTTGCTAGTCAAATGATTTTTTTTTAATTGCTAATTGCCTTATGTCTTATGTGAGTCTCTGAGGGAGTGGAGGAAAATTGTCATGTCATAAAAACACCACTGAGAGGGGGGTCTCTTGCAAAATGGCTGTTTTCACAAAGCCCATCAGACTAGAGAGCTTTTACCATAGTTTGGATTTCAACCTAAAACAGCCATACAGGCTGTGTCCAGGGCAGTTTCTCTAATAAAGGGGCCAGCCGTATGACAGTAATCTCCTTGGTCTCCTTACTGCCATGCACAGTACATCGCTGCAAGATTTTGCTGCCAGGTGGGTTCGAAGTATCTCAGACTTTCAGTCAGGGCCGGCGCCAGAGGTTTTAGCGCCTGCGGCGGCGTGCGCCTGCGCCTCCGTGTGGCGTGATGACGTCATCACAGACGTCATCACGCGCCGCAGGGGGGCTGGGCGGCGCACGGACCGCCGAGCGCAGAAGCTGCGGGCTGCTGCTGGAGCGGCGCGCACAGGCTGCTCTGTGCGCCGTCCCAGCAGCAGCTCATGGCTTCTGCGCTCGGCTGGGGCGGAGGAGTGCGCAGCGGAGCTGGCTTGGGCTGGCTACAGCTGCTGCTGCAGCCATCCAGCCAGCTCCGTGCCGCCGCCGCCGCCGCGCGCCCCAGCCGAGCGCAGAAGCTGCGAGCCGGGGCTGGGGCGGCGCGCAGAGGCTGTTCCGTGCGCCACCCCAGCAGCAGCTCGCGGTTTCTGCGCCCAGCTGGGGCGGAGGAGCGCGCAGCGGAGCTGGCGTGGGCTGGCTACAGCTGCTGCTGCAGCCATCCAGCCAGCTCCGTGCCGCCGCCGCCGCCGCGCGCCCCAGCTGGGCGCAGAAGCCGCGAGCCGCTGCTCGAGCGGCGCACAGAGGCTGTGCCCGGCTGGGGTGTGTGGCGGTGGCGGCAGCAAGGGGCTGGCTGGCTGGCTGGCTGCAGCAGTAGCTGCAGGCAGCCCAGTCATGCCAGCTTCGCTGCGCGCGCCTCCACCCCCAACACCCCCTCCAGCGCCCCTCCAGCACCCACGCGCCCGAGGCCACCACCTACCTGGCCTCCATGGGCGCGCCGGCCCTGCTTTCAGTCATTTCTCTGTTGATAGGAATCAGCCTACTGTGAGTATGAAGGAAACCTCGACCCCAGCCCAGTTATTAAGCCAGAAACAAGGGTGTGATTCTGCCATGATCACCAGTTTGGGATGGGTTGCATGCTGAGTGGGAACTCCTACTGTAGTCTTGAAATACGTATGATCATTCATGACATCAGAATGCTGCTTTTCCCTTTGAATGGGAATAATTCGAAAACCTTTTGTGGAACAAAATAATGTGTCAATTTTCATTCCTAAGAACTAGTTGTTAGAAAGGCAACAAGGTTGCTTCATGATCACAGTAGGGGCCTATTTCTCCCAAAGTGAATAAATACTCATGGAAAAACTTTCTGGAGCTAATGGTTGGGTGGATTCTCCATCATTTGTTGATTATATTTTCCTGTATTTGTGATATTTATAAAGTTGCAACCTTTGTTTCTATATTATTAGATAAGATCCTGTGCAACTGAGTGGGGAGAAAAACTTTGACCTTAAAGTCTATGAAAATTAACTCATATTCACCATTTGAACAATAGCAAATGTCCTGAACTTTCTTATTTTCTTATAACCCAGATGAACTTTTCTTACTCAAAACACTAAGAGACAATTTCAGTGTTGCAACCACTCTGCTTTGAAGATGCCCTTTCATTAGCTGTTTCATGTCTCAACAATCAACTGTTCGTCTTTTTAATCTTTTTCTCATACATAGGATTGTAAAAAGGTTTTGTCCACCTTTTGAAATTCGTTGGAATCAGCTGTAAAGAGCATCAGTATAAAGGTTAGAACTTCGGAGAAAGGAGGCCATTTAAAAGAGCTGATTCTTCTGCCACTCTTTCTTCTGCCTTTTCTTCCCTCCAGGGCATCTTAGAATGACCCTTCGCCTCAGATAGGCTCCGTCCCTTCTTAACCAAGGGTTCCTTCTCATTTTTCAAGTGAAGTTTTCCCAGTTGTAAACTTCTGCAAACTATTGTATAGAATTATAACATCAGAAATGCATGACCAGCCAATCAGAATACACTTTAAGGAGATCACTGTCATCTCACAGACATCACTGCCCAGATATGTTTTCATTTTATTAAAAATGTTTATATCCTTCCATTTGGGAAAAAATAAATGAATAAGGTTAAAAAATAAAATAAAATACAAAAGACAGATGAGAAGTATAAATGGAAGCATACAAGTAGAATACAGTTGGCACAGAATCTAGATTGTATCCAATCTTATAGTAGCATTAAAAAATCATTTTCCATGAAAAACAGCAGATATAAATAGCCAAGAAAAAAACAAAACGTATCAGAAACAAGGGCAGCAACTGAATAATAATGGAATAATAAAGAGAGTCAATAAGGTCAGTTGAACAAACCCTGACTGAAACAGAAATGCCATCTCCAGGCAATTGTGCTCTGAAGCTGCCCCTTCAGTCCTCATGTGCCAGCTGCACCCATGCACAACCTCTGATGTTCGACTGGCTCATGAAAATCAACTGGAGATTATTAGACTAGCACCATTTACACAGGTGAAGAATTAGCAAACCACTAAAATCTCTGATATTTTCCCTGGATGCTTCTTGTATTACTGATTTGGTGCTAAAGCACTCAACTGTTAAAACAGAGTGCTCCTCTGCAATAATTTCTTAAGCATCATTTATGATCACAATATTAATAAATTCTGTCTTGGCAGGAATGTTCTAACTGAGAGAAGATTTCTAGACTGGAATGCTATTTCACAAACTCCTCTCATCTACAGACAAGAAATGGAGAAAAGGTGGTTTACATCCCTACCAACAAACCAATGATTTAGTAAAGCTCTGATGGCAGCTATGAGAATGACAAACAATGAAGAAGTTGGCAACCACTTTCTTGCTTCATAGGCGATTGCTGGCTGCTTCCGCTGCATGTTTGACCTTGAAAATATCAGGATTTTGCATGTGTTATTGCGTGCATGCCTCTTCAATGGTCTGAATTCTACGAGCTGCTTTTTTACACAACTCAAGCACCAAGTTGTACTCACCCGTATGGAAAGCATCATATTACGTTCCCTTTAGGTTCATTCCAGTGTGTAACACTGTCCACAATTGCTGGGGGGGGGGGTGTCTCCATGTGAACATCCAAATCTACACGTGTCTTAAGTGCAGCACAGATGGATTCTCGCTATATTTGCTGTCAGTGGAGTGCCTCCATTGAAGAAAATGTTTTGATATGTACATGGGTGTGCATACCCAAATATGAACTACAGTGTGCCCCATCAATTTATTTATTTGCTTCATTCATACCTTGTCTTTATCACCAACAGTGACCCAAAGTGGCATACATTGTTCTCCCTCCTCCATTTCATTCTCACAACAACTGTGTGAGGTAGGTTAGGTTGAGAGTGTGTGACTAGCCCAAGGTCATATAGCAAGCTTCCATGGCAGAGTGGAAATTTGAACCTGGTTCTCCCAGATCCTAGTCTGACACTCTAACCACTACAATACATTGGCTGTCTGGATAGGAAGAGTATACATGCAAAGAATTTGGCAAGAAGCAGTTTCTCTCACCCTCATGTAACAAGATGCACTCTCTGAACTCTGGATTCCTTCTGCACAATTTTGAATCATAATTGACTCTGTCCTCATTTGCATTTCTGTTTCTGCTTCTCAAAAAAAGAAATCCCATGCAAACAACCAAAAGTCATGGTGGATATACTGGTATGGCCTGGGGCACATCCAATGCTCCTTTAGTATGTATCTGCTTTTAAAAAAAAAACTTGGACGCAGCAAATACACTTGGCCTCAACTTAGGAACATTTTGGATTTACCTGGGAGTTGGACATGACTATAGAGAGGCAGGTGCTGAGTTCTTGGGCTGCAACAGGACTGAGAAATAGAGAGCAGGTGGCAGAACTGCAGCCATGCTGCTCCAGCTGCTTCTGGCTAATGGCAAGTCTGAGTCTTCAGCAGGGAATGAGGGAACCAAGGCAAAGGCTGAGTTTCCTCAGCTGAACTAACATCTACATAGGCAAAATTGCACACGTACATTCTCAGCCCCCCAGGAAACATTTTGTTCAGGGCTGAAATCCATACATCACATCTGAAATCATGATCCCAATTGTAAATGATATATTTATTTTTTAACTCTGTCTGGGATACAGCATGATGTGATGACAAATTACTCATTAATATATCTGGAACTGTGTTGTGTTATTTTTTCCATGTAGAATACAATTTCTCTTAGGACTAAACTAGACAATACAGTGTCACCTGGTGTGTTTGGACATTTGGTGCCAGAGTGGACACAGGAGCCCCTCATCCCCTCTCACGGTGTGGTCCTGAGCAGGATCAGGCCCCAGGGTATTTGTAAAATGAAGGAATTCTAAGAGTAAAATGGGAGCAGCAGCAGCCTCAGGGAATACTTGGAACGCTGTATCATCTAGTTTGGCCTGCAGACCTCACCCATGTTTGTTAAACCATATGCCACCAAGTATCTATAAGTGAGGGTATGTTTGTGCTGCAGAAGGCAGACAGAAAAATCTAGGCATAATGCTTACTTATTTATTTAGTATATTTTTTGCCCTTCAAGGAGCTCAAGGCAGCATAGGTTCTCCTCTCCTCCATTTTATACTCACTACAACACTGTGAGGTAGGTTAGGCTGACAAAAAGTGACTGAGTGATCAGTGAACTTCAAAGTGGGGTAGAGATTTTAATCTAGGTCTCCTAGATCCTAGTCCGATTCTGTAACCACTCACATACTGTCTCAGTGTTTCATGAGTTACTCATTTATTTTTATTTTTCTTAATTTATACTCCACCTTTCTCCCTAAAAGGGATCCAAAGTGGCTTACATCATTCTCCTCTCCCCCATTTTATCCTCACAACAACACTGTGAGGTAGGTTAGGCTGAGTGAGTGTATCTGGCTCAAGGTCACCCAGCAAGCTGCCATGGCAGAGTGGGGAACCAAATCTGGGCTCCTGAATCCTAAGTGAACACTCTAACCAATATACCAGAGAGCAATCCTAAGCAGGTCTACATAATCTTGTTCCAGTCTATTCAGTGGAACCTACTCCCAGGAGAGTGTCCTTAGGAGTGTACTATAAGTGCTGCATAGTGGTTAAATACTGAAATGTAAACTAAAAAGGCCCATCTCAAATCTCTCCTCTCCCATGAACTCACTAAACCAGGCCGCTATACCTCAGCTTCAGCCACTATCTGGAATATGGGAACAGTCATAGTGGCCCACTTTACAAGATGTTGCAATAACATCTATAAAATACTTTGAAGTTTATCTTTTTCCCCTTTCTAGGATGGCCAGATGCAAACAGGACATGGCTCCTGTAACTTGAAGAGAGAATTTAGAAGGTGCTGCTTCTCCCATCCTATAAAACATGTTACAAGTGTCACAATTCCTTCTGCATAATTTTTAATCATAAGGGAATACATCCTCCTTTGCTTCTCCATTTCTGTTTCTTGAAAAGAAACCTTCAAAAAGGTACTTGATATCCAGTGTGGGGTAGTGGTTAAAGTGTTGGACTAACACTAAGACTCTTGTGTTCAAATCCTTGCTTGCCATGAGACCAACCTGGCCTTGGGACATTCATTCTCTCTCAGCTTAACCTTCCTCATAGAGTTGTTAAGAGAATAAACCTGAGAAGGGATGAACCATGTATGCTGCTGTGAGTTGCCTAAAGGAAGAATGGGATAAAAAAGTTTTAAAAAAAACTATGCAAACCAAAATGATGGTGGTGATAGTAATGCAACTAATGCTTGAATTACAGGCCTGCCTAATATCTTGCTTTCCCTTGGTTTGTCTACTCTATAGAAATTCACCCATGTCTTTAGCCAGATGGCTGGCAGCCTGCTCCTCTACCCCTTAGGCATTTGGTTTACTTAGATACCCCCTTCTGTCATCCATAAGTCCCACTTGCCTCTGAGGGTGGAAATACATATTACTAAATACCTAGGGATGCTCAAGTGCAGGATTGTATGTATGGTTCTCAATTCACATGCAAACTGTTCTTGCTCGGCACACGTGAATGCCACTTTCATGGGAGCTCCCTTTGTGTAACAGCATCTACAAGTCATTTGGGAGGGCAAAGCACCAATTCAGCTCTGTTTTCACTGCGAGAACAAGCACTGTAGGCTCCTTTGACTTGACAATTTGCATTTCTTTAAGGTGTGAGAAAGTGTCAAGATCTACATTTCAATGAATGAATATGGGGGAAACTGGGATACTTTTAGCAGTCGAGGAGGAACTGATATTGAACGCATGAATATATTCACATGGAGCAAATTGAAGTGTGAAGTGTGAGCGAGTGCATGGAAAGTTGGAGGGAGAAAACACTCAAGTGAAATGAGGTTTACTTGAGCATCCCTAGATGTAATGTGTATTTCTACCCTGAGTATACTACATACACTTGCTGAGGAACCTTGCCAGCCACTTGCCACTTGCCACTTGCTGAGGAACCTTGCCAGCCAAGAGAAAACTGATGCTTGGAAATTTACATTGGATCTGGGGTAAGGTTACCAGTCTCATGTGGGGGTGGGGGATCCCTCGCTCCCAACCTCCACCCCCTGCCACCTCTTATTCCCACTCACAGCTCCTGTTGTCTGCCACCACTCAGCTGGGCAGTTGGAGTAAATGACTGGGCCAGATGAGGTAGCACAATCCTAAATGACCCAGAAGCAGGGCTTTTTTTCAGCTGGAACGTGGTGGAATGGAGTTCCGGCACCTCTTGAAAATGGTCACATGGCTGGTGGCCCCGCCCCCTGATCTCCAGACAGAGGGGAGTTTAGATTGCCCTCCACACCCAGGTGGGCACGGAGGGCAATCTAAACTCCCCTCTGTCTGGAGATCAGAAGGTGGGACCACCGGCCATGTGACCATTTTTGCCATGGGCAATTTAAACTTTAAAAAACTCCCCCCTTGTTCCAGCTGACCCAAAGTGACATCATTGTGCAGGCCTGGGAGTGTGTGTGCACTTTGCACATGCGCATGTGGTACCAGGGGCACCACCTCCTGCCAGGAGTTGCCCCCTGTGCTGGCAACCCACTGAGTTCCATCACCTCTTTTCCCGGAAAAAAAGCCCTGCCCAGAAGTGACACCATTACACCAGGTGATGTTCTAGCATCTGTCCAATACTCCCTGATTTAACTATAGTGTTTGGGGTAAATGCCAGAGCATGACCCCGGGCACAATGACACCACTTCCGGGTAGCTCTGGTACTGACATTATTGCAACAGGATGCTGATCCCCTCCCCCAAAATGGAAGTCCTCACTTCCCCTGCCTCTCACTGGTTGCTAAGGCATGCTTGGCAATCCTATCAGTAATTTTCCTACCCAAAGTAGTCAACCTTAGTTGCCACCCCTTCTTGGAGGGAGCCTCTGATGACTGAGCACAGCATTGAGGGTTACTTCCTTTGGGGGGGCACCTCTCACAAAGACAGTGAGAACCCAAAAAAAGAGCATTTTTTTACTACTGGTTTGTTTTTCTGAGAATCAAAAGGTAACATCAATGAGAACAGAGATACATAGTGCAGTCCCAACTCAAACAGAGTTACTCCAATCTCAACTCACTGTTTTCAATGGATTTAGCCTGGAGAAACTCTTTTTAGGATTGCACTGTTAGTTATTTCATTGCATTGCAATTAAGCAGGAGTGGGCACTCATAAACCTCCTTCACAATGATTATCCCGTAGTTATATACTAAAAGAGCCTGGGGTGGCTTATAAGGCCTAGTGAGAGGGACTGAAATTGGGACCTTCCTGCGGCAGTAGGCCCTTTACAGATGTAAGAGGATGCTAGCTCTGGACACTTGCCATGAGCCCTTGCTTCTCATTGCCTTCCTCCATTAGCCTGGTCTATCCTTCATCTATCATTGTCATGCTGCTCCTTATGCCTTCTCAGCTCCTCTTCTGGGTTGCCACCTCTAGATTGGGAAATACTTGAAGCCTGGGGGCGGGGGGGAGATGAAGCCTGGGGAGGATGGGGTTTGAGAAAGGGAGGAAACTCAGCAGGGTAAATTCCATACAATCCTCCTTCCAAAGCAACCATTTTCTCCAAGGGGACTGTTCTGTGCCATCTTGGGATCAGTGGTAATTCCAGGAGATATCTAGACTCCACCTGAAGGTTGGCAACCCTTCTTCTAGGTGGGGCTTGCTTCCACTTACAGTCTTCATCCTCCAACCATGATCAGCAGCGGACAGAAGCTACCTACAACTCATCTCTTTACATGTCCAAACACGGTCTTTGATAACCCAGTGGGAAAGAGGGAGAAGAAAACAAATTAACCTTCCTGATACAGCTTTTCCAGCTTCAGTGATTCCCTTTTAATCCAAGCCAATTAAAACACAATTTTAAAAGCTCTGGGTTGTATTTGATAATAGAAGGGCCTTGTACTGGCACCACCTCAGGGCTTCTCAGCGCTGTATAATTTACATTTGATGGTTGAGTCCACAGCAGGCACCCGGTTGGATAGTTATTGTGCATTACATTATAAGGTTTTCAGAAGCACATAAGAGCAAAGCAACATCAACTTGGAAATACTGTTGGATTACGACATTGTCTCAAAGGTTCAAACAATAAGTGAAAGGCTGCATAATTACCCAAGGGTGTCTTATAATCCTAATGGGGTGGGGGTGCTGGATACAGCAGACATTTAATTATCACAAGTAAAAAAAAGTAACTCAAATTTAATCCAATTTCCTCTCAGTATAGTCAGAGTGCAATTTTAAGACTATTAAACTCTTTTCACCAAACTGGGAAGATGTTTTTTAAATTTCACAGAATTACATAGAAACCAAAATGTCTGGCCTTTAAAAAAAAAAAAAGATTTTAGGCCTCCAGGGTTACATCTGTAAATTGAGCATACTTCATTCTGTGGTAGAATTAGAATTTCTTTTTTATGGAATGTAATTGCAGGGCCTTTTTATATGGAAAAACCTGCTACCTCACTATCCTTTCAATATATCTATTTGCTTTTCAGTCGTAACTGAGCTCACCTTGACTACTGGCTCTCAACTGAGACAGATGAACAGACAATCATATTTCACAACAAAGAAGGAGATGTGTGTGTAAGGTATAGAGATGGGCACAAACTGAAATACAAACCAAAATTCATGATGAACCAAACCGGTTCGTGGTTCGTGAACCAGAGGTTCGTCAGTTCCCATTTCTGACGAACCGCCACGAACTTCAGGCTGGTTCGTTTGGTTCATTTTTCTGTTCATCACCGCAGATAGCCTGATGCCAATCAATCAGTTTCCTAGGCAACAAGGGATGGACTTCCTGCAGACCTTCTGCTGACCCAGAAGTGACCTTCTGCTTACCCAGAAGTGGTGATTTGCTGGCCCAGAAGTGACATTTTCACAAACCAAACAAACCGATTTGTGAACCAGGGCAGGTTCATGAACGTTCATGGTTAGTGGTTTGTGAAATGTGATGAACCATGAACCACATGGTTCTTTTTTTTCTGGTTCGTGCCCATCCCGAGTAAGGTACCATCAAGTTGCAGCCAACTTTTGGTGACCCTTTAGGGTTTTCAAGGCAAGCGAGGAGCAAAGGTGGTTTGCCATCGTCTGCCTATGCTTACCAACCCTGGACTTCCTTCATAGTTTCCCATCCAAATACTAATCAGAGCCAACTCTGCTTAGCTTCCAAGTTCTATGAGGTCAGGGCAAGAAGGAGAAACAGATTGTTTAAAATCAGCATTTACAGATACTACTTTGGGCTTCATCTAGAGGAATTTTAAATATTAACTAAATTGATTAGTAAGCTTTCTGAGTTCCAGTAAAAGCAGAGGAATTATATCTGGGATTTCAACACAACATTATGGAGTATACAGGTTGAGTCAAGGGTCCCCATCCTGTGTTGAACATCACATGTGAGTTGTCAGTTTTCCTCAATCTTCAATCAGAATCAATACTATGGCATGCATGGGGAGGTACTTCAGCTATCTTCCCTGTGCTGTTTTGCCAACCTGAAACAGCCTCAGGGAATACTATTTTGGGGGGATACACATGGTTTTCCCTAACAAGCCTCCCCCCAGATTGTCTGAGGCTGGGAAAACGGCACAGGGAGCAAGGTGAAACCCCTTCTCCACATGTACAGTGGTCCTGCTTTTAATTGGGCACCAAGTGCGCAGGATTTTAGGAGAATCCACAACTCACATGTGATTATGTTATATCTGGCACAGGGTAAATAATATGTGAAGAGGCCTAAATGTTTCCAAAGAGATGTTCTAAGACTCAAACAAATTTGGGGGGATTTTTTTACTGTCCCAAATAGTACAAATTAAGTTATTTAATCAGTGGTCTTTACAGGCTATGTATGAGGCTCTTCCCTCATCAGTTCCCATGTCAGGCTATCAGCTGGCCAGTTAGGTGCCAAAAGCAGGTGTCCTCAGGCCACAGATGAGCAGGGAAGGGGGTTATATCATCTTGTTCCTTTTCCTACCCTAGGAGGAGCAGCACACTCTGGCTGTCTCTTCCTTTGCTTTTTCCACCCTGCCACTCAAAGGTACCTGCTTTTAAGGGGATTCCTCTTCCAACCTCCCTGGCTTTCCTCCCAGTCCCCATCCAGACTTCCTGATAAGCGTTTCTTGCGGCCTATCCAGGGGAAGGGCAGGACAGCTTCTGCAGTTCCTTGGCCCTGCCCTTCCCACCTCAGCCTTGGGCAGGGTGTTGCTAGTCCCCGAGTGGGGGCAGGGGATTCCCCACTCCCACCCTCCACCTCTACTCACCTGGCCAGCAAGGGGAAAGGATACAGGAATGGGCTTCCTGGGCATGCTCCCAGGACAGCACAACAATGTCATTTCCCAGGAGTGACATTATTGCACCATCCCCTGAGCACGCCCACATTTCACAACAGGATGATTTTGACCCCAAATGGGCCAAATCAAGACATGATATCATCGCACAAGAAAGAAAGGAAGACTATAAATAAATAAATAAATAAATAAATAAATAAATAAATAAATAAATAAACCTGACAGGATTGCCATAAGTTGGCTGTGATTTGACAGCACTTCCTACCACCGCTTGAGTCTTAGAGATAAAGCAGAGAGTGAGGTGCTTGAATAATTCTGTTCATATCTGAAGCATTTTCATTATTTATTAACATTGTTCAAATCAGATGTTGATTAATTTGTTTGTTGATTAGTATCTCTGGTTTCATAGTCCCACTGGCAAAAACATTTGGAATATCTATTTTGCGGTTACTAAGCTTTCTGGTTTCCATGTTATTTCTGAGTAACAAGTCTAATGGCTGGTGGCTCCTTGATTCCCCACGAGAAACCACTGGCTCATCTCCCAGATAGGTCTCATGTTCCTACAGAGGAGACCCAGAAGCAAATATTCCTGATTTTCCATGTTCATTGACTTGGCTATCCAGTTAGCCTGATTGCAGGTTTCTACATCTCCTCTTCACACATGCAGCTATGCAAATGTCTCCATTCTTGGTGGCCACATCAGGATCTTGTGACATTATGGATAAAAACCAAGGGCCAAGCTAGAAGTGATGAATTACACTTGAATGGCATGTGAACAGACTCATATGTAGAGCCAAGCTTCAAATGATGAATGACACTTGAACGGCAAGTGAACAGACTCAGGGTGAAGCTACAAGTGATGAATGACACTTGAACAGCAAGTGTATTTCTCCCTGTTCACTTGCGCTCCACTCAATCCACTTGCTGTTCAAGTGTCATTCGTCACTTGTAGCTTGGCCCTCATGTGTATTCTTCCCTGTTCACTTGCGCTCCACTTGCGCTCCACTTGATCACGTATGATCAAGTGGAGTGCAAGTGGAGCGCAAGTGAACAGGGAGGAATACACATGAGTCTGTTCACTTGCCATTCAAGTGTCATTCGTCACTTGTAGCTTGGCTCATATTCCTCCCTGTTCACTTGTTCAAGTGGAGCGCAAGTTAACAGGGAGGAATACACACTTGCCATTCAAGTGTAATTCATCACTGCTAGCTTGGCTCCAAGATAATGCCATTTCTCCTCCATACCTCCTCTTAGGCCACCTTCACTTTAATTAATGTTTTTCATTTTTCTCAGCTGGCGAAAAAGTTGTTGAACCCCCCCTCTTTTTGAAAACCATTATTGCATATAAAAAGGATAAAATCCAAAGTATTTTGCACACAGCTGAATATAAATAGTGCAATACTTCCTTGAACCATCCCTTTCATTTACTCTGCTCCTTACTCTTCATGTTTCCACCCACATCAAGATTCATACAATAAGTGAAGCAGGAGGGGTGGTTAAAATAGAAACATACAGAAGGTCTTGTGTTGAATCAGTCACAAGAGAGAGGGGGAGGCACAAGATGCTAGAGGAGTGTAGGGAGTCTGAGAAGGTAAGCAACATACACATAAAATGATCAAAGCTGAAGGATGAGGAGAAAGAAATAAGATTAAGGACCAGTGATTAAGGAGAAGGAACGCTCACATGGCTGTAAGTGGGGAAGATACAATTCAGAAGAGAGAAAACCTAATAGTCTTTGATACAATTCAGAAGAGAGAAAACCTAATAGTCTTTGCTTAGGTTCATTAGTTCTCTTATATGGGGGACTAACCACGTATGCTTAAGGCTTCAATCCTAATTTGCACTCCTCACGCTGTATTATGTTAGCTCTGCCAGTTTGGTGTAGTGGTTAACAGCGAGTGGGCTCTAATCTGGAGAACCGGGTTTGATTCCCCACTCCTCTTCTTGAAGCCAGCTGGGTGACCTTGGGTCAGTCACAGCTTCTAGGAGCTCTCTCAGCCCAACCCTCCTCACATGGTGTTTGTTGTTGTGGTGATAATATAACACACTTTGTAAACCACTCTGAGTAGGTGTTAAGTTGTCCTGAGGGGCGGTATATAAATCAAATGTTGTTGTTGTTATTGGTCTCAAAGAAGCCTTCATCATGATACATTTATGGCATTCTAGCACAGTCACATTGCAAAGGAAATGTACTCTGGGGATTCTCCTTAGAACCTATGCAGACAAATCCTCCAGCACCTGCTCCATTAAGTGGCCTACTGCCTTTCCCTCTTTACTTCTTTACTACCCTTCATACCCGTTTCTCAGACATCTCATAACTTTATCAGCAAGATCATCAAAGATTCACAGCAAGGGCTTAATGCCTAATATCAGATACATTCCAACTAAATTATACAGAAAGCAGTTCATTTTAAAAGCATTTGCTTTATATTTTTTTTCATTCCTCATAACAACCAGAAATATAGGCTGTTTTCACACTGCTTACCGGCCACGGAACATCGCACCAAGCTCCCATAACGACAGCGTCTTCCTGGTGCGATTTCACACAAGAACTGGAGTTATGACGGGAAATTGCGCCAGGAAGATGCTGTCATTCCGGGAGCTTGGCACAATGTTCTGTGGCCAGTAAGCAGAGTGAAAACGGCCATAGTGTGGCTTTACCCATATGTAATTGGAAACAGAGAGGATAAGGAACAAATGCCCTCCACTTCTCTAAATGGCATAAATGTGGGTATTCCATGATTCTAAGAGAACACCACAAATCACACAATTTGGTACTGGGTGCCCTGTTCAGCATTCTTAAAATCTTCATTTTTATTTTTAAAAGAGACAAATGCTTGTATAATCTTGGTCATAGATCCAGAGGAGTTAGCCGTGTTAGTCTGCAGTAGCAAAATAGCAAAGAGTAGCACCTTTAAGACTAACCAACTTTATTGTAGCATAAGCTTTCGAGAGCCATAGCTCTCTTCATCATGCATCTGACAAAGAGAGCTGTGGCTCCCGAAAGCTTATGCTACAATAAAGTTGGTTAGTCTTAAAGATGCTACTGGACTCTTTGCTATTTTGTATAACCTTGTGTTTGCAGGTCCAGGTTTACATTTTGGTATACTGAGCAGTTTCCAAAGTAGGGCAGAAAAGAAGGTGGGCAAGCATTGGCTAAGTATCATAGACTGTGACAATACTCTGTCTCCAGATTTTCACACCCTACAAGTTTCTATTGTGTTTGTTTTTGATACTTTTATCTTTATAACTGAAGCTTTGGGGGCCACTTAGTCTTCTAGTTCTCAATGCAGGCAATACTTGGACTCAAGTTGCCACCCAGCATTCACTTGGCCTATTATGAGAGGATTATAGGCTTGAAAGAACCATACTGTAAGCTTGATGAAAACAAGTAAGGAACAGGTTTATTTCAGCATTGTGTGTGACGTGGTTGTTTTCCCTTTCTCCAGGCTCTCTATATTACAGTAACAAAGATATGGGAGAGCCAGAGCCTAAGAAAGTATAACAGTTACAAAGTAGGCTTTCTGGTCGATTGAGTCAGACTTATAACATGGAGCAGAAAGGGTTTCAAGTTTTAACTGTTTTTGACAGGAACAACTAGGTTAGGAAATTCCTGGAGGTTTGGGAATGGAACCTGAGAAGGGCAGAGTCTCAGGAGATGAAGGACCTCAACAGGGTATAATGCCATAGAACCTATCCTCCAAGGCAGCCATTTTCTCTAGGGGAACTGATCTCTGTAGCATGAAAATCAGTTGTCATTTCAGGAGATCTCCATCTCCTCCTGGAGGTTGGCAACTTTCAGAATAGCACTGAAACCTTTATAATACAGAGCAGATAGGTTCCCCCTTTTAAACTTTTTTTGACAGGCACAGCAGTCAAATCCCATCTATCTTCAAAATATCTAAAGTCCCTAATGGACTCCTTTAACAGACCCTCTAACCCCTTTCCCACCAAAATCCAACAACCCCAGCTCTGTCAGTTGGATAGCAATTAAATTGCCCGATTCCTCCTTTTTTCTTTTCAACATTATAGTCCACCATTTGAAAGTGATTGGCTAAGGCTCCTGGAGGGGGGTATTTGAAAGCATCCATCACATAGACTTCTTAATTTCAGGGGGGGGGGCGGTGAATTTAGGGAAGTGGTGAGGACAGATGCCAAGAGCCAAAAAGACAGTTCAAAAATAAATTATGTAAAACAGATCTTTATTACATAAATGAACAATAAATATATCACAGCTAACCACAGTAATAATTGTGTGTGTGTGTGTGTTACGGTTATATATATATATATATATATATATATATATATATATAACCATAACAGTCTTCATCATACCATATAATAAATGTTTTGTATGGGCAGTCAAGTCACGCAGAGAAAATGAATGAGTGGTGCTGGGCTCCAAAGGAAGGCAAGGTGCTTGGATTAATTCTGCTGTGCTCTTTTGCTTTCATTTCTGACTGGGGGGCGAGAGAAAATGAATGCTGGGTGGTGCTGAGCTCCAGTGGAACACAAGTTGCTTGAAATTAATGCTGCTTTATTTTCATTTGTGACTTGAGAGAGTGAGTGAGTGAGTGGGTGCAAGCAGGGCTGGCTCTCCAGAGGAGGATAAGCTGCTTTGAGTTCATTCTGCTTTAAGAAAATGCCTGGAGACTTTTGCGGGAAGGGGCTTGAGAGGTGGATGTTGCCTTCTGACACTTCCCGCGATGTCAGGGGGTGTGGCATATGCTAATGAGTTATGCTAATGAGTTATGCTAATGAGTTCCTGCAGTTCTTTTTCTAGGAAATGACCCCTGCTCCCATCCAAGTACTAACAGAGGCTGACCCTGTTTAGCTTCTGAGATATGTAGAGACTGGGCTATGCCATGCTGCCTTCCCACAATACCTTTTACTAGGACCAACCAAACGATACATAACATGCCTAGATAGTGTAAAGAAGAACAGTGATATTGGTTAGGAACCTGGGGACGGGGATTGCCCCCAGAGAAATCTTGATAGGGACTCAAGCCCTGCCCCCCCCCAAGTTTATTCCTATGCTAAATATCAGAACTTGACATGTCATTAGCTATCCTGAGCATTTGGAAGAAGTAATCTCAAAGAGATGCATCAGTAAAGAGCTAAAGATCATAAACTATGTGCTACTATGAACTATCCGTTGCTTTAAGTATGACCCTACTGGGTAGTTGTATGTTGTTTAATATGTCAATTTTAGAATCGCTTATCTTCTGTTTCAACTCTTTATTGAATTTCTGTTGGTTTTAAATTTTTGCACATTTGCATTTATTTTTTATTTATTTTTATTTATGTCATTTATAGACCGCCTTTCTCACTGAAACTCCAGGTGGATTACACAGTGTGAGATTAGTACAATCAGTTTCAAGAACATTTCCATAAACAATGTCATAGGGTAAATAAACACAATTTACAAAGACATAGCATTAGTAAAAAGTCCAGTAGCACCTTTAAGACTAACCAAGTTTATTGAGGCATAAGCTTTCGAGAAACACAGCTTTCTTCATCAGATGCATCTAATGAAGAGAGCTGTGGTTCTCAAAAGCTTATGCCTCAATAAACTTGGTTAGTCTTAAAGGTGCTACTGGACTTTTTACTGTTTTGCAACTACAGACGAACACAGCTAACTCCGCTGGATCTATAGCATTAGTAGGAATCCATACAGAATTGAAGAATTTATATACCCTATTACATTGTTTATTGAAATGTCCTTGAAATTGACTGTACTAATTCACACTGTGTAATTCAATGAGAAATGTGGACCATAGATAAAGATAAAGAAATAAAACATTTTAAACTATATACATAAAATCATTCATTTTCCTACAACCAAATTTTTTTGCATTTATGTTGTCTTTAATGCCACCTTTGTTGGCTTGTATTGTATACATCAGAACTTCCAAGCAAGTGTGTTTACAGCCTTGCAGGATTATTACCTGAATTTCATCCTCTAGGTACTCATGTACATGAATGAACCATCTGCAATTGACTTATTAGCCTGTTCCACAGCCATTAATGTAGTGTTTGGAAATGGAGAGGGGGCGGGCATTGTCTGCTGCTAAACAGACAATTGGAGCAGCCTTTTTTCTAATTAGCGGACTCCTGTGTCCTGTGTACAGTGCTTGCATTATTCCCCAAATCACTGCTAACAAAGCTTGTCCAGCAATCTCTGCCAACTAAAGTAAAGGAACCACCTTTTGGCTGGTTTTACAGAGTTATGCAAAGCATGAATTAGCTTGCTTCCAAAGTTCTTAAGGGAGCTGAGAACAGTTTAGTCTGGTTGTTGGGCCAGCAGTTCCCCCTAGTGGCTAATCAGATGTGCTGTGCCAAAACAGGTTTCTTAAACCCCAATTGAAATCTACAGGCATTTATACAAAGACAGGCTAAAGTGCTTTTTCTCGTGCCAATTTCTGTAGTATGGTTGTGAAATCTCACTGGCTAGCATGTGCGCTTGGATTCTCCTACATTAAATACCACATCAAAAGTGATGCACTTTTCATTGCTATTTGTGAACAGTGCCACCTTAAGTAGGTATACTCATAATCCTACTCAAGTTTATTCAATGATTCTTACTCCTAGGAAAATAGAAAAGAATAGAGTCCTGTCGCACCTTTAAGACCATCTTTATTGTAGGATAAGCTTTCAAGAACCACAGTTCTCTTCATCAAATGCATCTGACGAAGAGAACTATGGTTCTTGAAAACTTATGCTACAATAAAGTTGGTTAGTCTTAAAGGTGCTACAGGACTCTATTCTTTTCTATTTTGCGACTACAGACTAACATGGCTGACTCCTCTGGATCTTACTCTTAGGAAAGTATTCTTAGTATTATGGTTGTTGGGGGTTTTCCGGGCTGTATTGCCGTGGTCTTGGCATTGTAGTTCCTGACGTTTCGCCAGCAGCTGTGGCTGGCATCTTCAGAGGTGTAGCACCAAAAGACAGAGATCTCTCAGTGTCACAGTGTGGAAAAGATGTAGGTCATTTGTATCTACTCAGGAGGGGTGGGGTTGAGCTGAGTCATTCTGTAAGAGTTTCCCAGGGTGTGGAATGCTAATGGAGGGAGGCTTCACTGTATCCTGAGAAGGTTCTTTTGCATATGGATTGGTGCTTGATGTGCTAATCTTCTCTGCAGGGCTATTGTCGGGTGTGGAGTGTTTTGTTGGCCTGGTGTTTTTCAGAACTGGAGCCCATGCTCTGTTCATTCTTAAGGTTTCTTCTTTCCTGTTGAAGTTTTG
The DNA here is from genome assembly GCF_028583425.1 of Eublepharis macularius. Classification (NCBI taxonomy): domain Eukaryota; kingdom Metazoa; phylum Chordata; class Lepidosauria; order Squamata; family Eublepharidae; genus Eublepharis; species Eublepharis macularius. The sequence continues at coordinate 126,900,175 of NC_072792.1, forward strand.
CTTATGCTTGTGAATTTCAATGGCTTCCCTGTGCAGTCTGACAAAGTAGTTGGAAGTGTTGTCCAGTATTTTGGTGTCCTGGAATAAGATACTGTGCCCTGTTTGAGTTAGGCTATGTTCAGCCACTGCTGATTTTTCAGGCTGTCCAAGTCTGCAGTGTCTTTCATGTTCTTTTATTCTTGTCTGGATGCTACGCTTTGTGGTCCCGATGTAAACTTGTCCACAGCTGCAGGGTATACGGTATACTCCTGCAGAGGTGAGGGGGTCTCTGCTGTCTTTTGCTGATCGTAGCATCTGTTGTATTTTTCGGGTGGGTCTGAATACTGCTTGAAGGTTATGCTTTTTCATAAGCTTTCCCATCTGATCAGTAATTCCTTTGATATATGGCAAAAACACTTTTCCTGTGGGAGACTGTTTTTCTTTGGTTGTTTGATTCATCCTGGGTTTGATTGCTCTTCGGATTTCATTTCTGGAGTAGCCATTTGCCTGAAGTGCGTGGTTTAGATGATTAATTTCCTCATTGAGAAAGCGCGGCTCACATATCCGTCTTGCACGATCCACTAATGTTTTCATTATGCCTCTTTTCTGTCGGGGGTGGTGATTGGAGTTTTTGTGTAAGTACCGATCAGTGTGAGTTGGTTTCCTGTAGACCTTGTGACCTAACTGAAAGTTTGCTTTGCGGATGACCAAGGTATCCAGGAATGAGAGTTTTCCCTCACTTTCTTTCTCCATTGTGAATTGTATGTTCAGGTGGATGTTGTTGAGATGATTCAAAAACTCCATCAATTCTTCCTCCCCATGGCTCCAAATGATGAATGTATCATCCACAAACCGGAACCATACACTGGGTTTGTGGGGTGCTGATTCTAGAGCTGTTTTTTCAAAATGTTCCATGTAGAAGCTCCCCATGGGGAGCCCACTCAGCCCAGTTATAGCAAACTTCTACATGGAACATTTTGAAAAAACAGCTCTAGAATCAGCACCCCACAAACCCAGTGTATGGTTCCGGTTTGTGGATGATACATTCATCATTTGGAGCCATGGGGAGGAAGAATTGATGGAGTTTTTGAATCATCTCAACAACATCCACCTGAACATACAATTCACAATGGAGAAAGAAAGTGAGGGAAAACTCTCATTCCTGGATACCTTGGTCATCCGCAAAGCAAACTTTCAGTTAGGTCACAAGGTCTACAGGAAACCAACTCACACTGATCGGTACTTACACAAAAACTCCAATCACCACCCCCGACAGAAAAGAGGCATAATGAAAACATTAGTGGATCGTGCAAGACGGATATGTGAGCCGCGCTTTCTCAATGAGGAAATTAATCATCTAAACCACGCACTTCAGGCAAATGGCTACTCCAGAAATGAAATCCGAAGAGCAATCAAACCCAGGATGAATCAAACAACCAAAGAAAAACAGTCTCCCACAGGAAAAGTGTTTTTGCCATATATCAAAGGAATTACTGATCAGATGGGAAAGCTTATGAAAAAGCATAACCTTCAAGCAGTATTCAGACCCACCCGAAAAATACAACAGATGCTACGATCAGCAAAAGACAGCAGAGACCCCCTCACCTCTGCAGGAGTATACCGTATACCCTGCAGCTGTGGACAAGTTTACATCGGGACCACAAAGCGTAGCATCCAGACAAGAATAAAAGAACATGAAAGACACTGCAGACTTGGACAGCCTGAAAAATCAGCAGTGGCTGAACATAGCCTAACTCAAACAGGGCACAGTATCTTATTCCAGGACACCAAAATACTGGACAACACTTCCAACTACTTTGTCAGACTGCACAGGGAAGCCATTGAAATTCACAAGCATAAGCAAAACTTCAACAGGAAAGAAGAAACCTTAAGAATGAACAGAGCATGGGCTCCAGTTCTGAAAAACACCAGGCCAACAAAACACTCCACACCCGACAATAGCCCTGCAGAGAAGATTAGCACATCAAGCACCAATCCATATGCAAAAGAACCTTCTCAGGATACAGTGAAGCCTCCCTCCATTAGCATTCCACACCCTGGGAAACTCTTACAGAATGACTCAGCTCAACCCCACCCCTCCTGAGTAGATACAAATGACCTACATCTTTTCCACACTGTGACACTGAGAGATCTCTGTCTTTTGGTGCTACACCTCTGAAGATGCCAGCCACAGCTGCTGGCGAAACGTCAGGAACTACAATGCCAAGACCACGGCAATACAGCCCGGAAAACCCCCAACAACCATCGTTCTCCGGCCGTGAAAGCCTTCGACAATACATATTCTTAGTATTGCTCTGTTAAAATTGTGTGTATATAATGCTGGTTGACTCTAAAGAGCTTATGTCCTTTTGATGGTGCAAAGATTCTAGTTTCATCTACAGAGTGTTCCTCAGTACATTTTTAACAAAACAAATGTGTTTTAAAAGACATTCAGATAGATTCACAAAGGATATTTGTGATTTTACAAAGGTTGTGACCAGTTTAAGACCAGTGAAACCCAGGTTCACTATTCCCACCTGCCATGAGGCTCATTGTATGGCCCTGGGAGAGTCACTCTCTGAGCTGAATCTAGCTCACGCAGTTTACAGCCTTTCCATGGCAGAGTAGAGATGTGAACCTGGAGCCTTCCATATCCTAGTCAGACACTATCTTTACAAAACACTGGCCTTGACAATCCCACTGTCTTGCCTGCCCTGCTGTGTGTCATGCTGCAGAAAGCAGGCAGAAACAGAAGAGGAACCCAATCAAATGTATGTAAATCTATGGGTGAAAACACAAGAGTTGAGTACAAAAAGCAGGCTAACAGAGAGTGAAGCCCTTCGTCTTGCTCCAGATACACCAGAACAGGCTAAGTTTCAACTCTGGTAGGGAGAGACATGCACAGAGATGCTTTAGTAATTTGAACAGTTATAGTGACGTAGAGAGGCTGGCTGGCTGGCAAGAAGGAAGGAAGGAAGGAAGGAATCATCTCTTAGTTAAAAACAGAACTTGCAACAATGAGACAAAAATAAGATACCTATGGATTGGTGGTTATATCAACTGGAACCCATATTATAAATTTTGTGTAAATTGTGGTAATTGAGCTACATTTGACTAGCATTGAGACACTCATAAACCAAAGAAAATAGTACATCAAATTTATTCTTTGTATGGGAAGTATTTCCCAATTTTTTTTTTCAGGAAATCTGAAAGGAATCGCTTATGCAGTTCATAATAGTCTAAAACCATTCACAGATAGTCATTACACAATATCCAACATGAAATTAATGCCAGCAATTCAGTCCAAAAGGCTTCTTGTATGAGTGATAGCACAAAGACTAGATTCCACATGTTGAAAGACCAAACCAAACATGTAAATTGCTATAATTTTGTTTTAATGACTGTATTACTGAAAGAGATCTTTTTGATTTTGCTACTACAGACTAACACGGCTAACTCCTCTGGATGAAAGAGATCTGTTGACCATTTAATAAATCTGATATATGTAAAAAAGATCAGCACTATGAACTATCCATTAGTGGCTGCTCAGTGATGTGCCAGACCAGACCTTAAAGCAATTTTAGCTGGGGTCCAATGGCTCTACCAAATTTTAAACAAGATATGGTTTAAAAAAGTCTCCCACTTCACCTGTAGGGGAAATGAATTTCAAATGGAGATTTGTCACACTATATATTACATTTTCTTTGTTATATCTCTCTGGGAGTTGCATGCAATGTTTCAGTTCTGTGCTCCTTTAACTGTGATGCCTCTATTAGTCAGGGTCACTGACTTTAGTATGCATCCTTACCTCCGGTGAAAAGGTCCAGTTAGGTGGCAAAATGTATAGAATGGTTCCTGAGAATTCAGAAATGTGCCATCTGTGGTCTAAAGTATGCCAAACAATCCAAAATTTGGAGAAGTAAGATTTTCTCTAGCAGCTGCAGGAATGAAATATATATCCCCACTATTCTCACTACCCCTGTATCATACACCTTACATGAAATGTGAGTATTCAGGACGTAGGAGTAGAGAGCAATTAGAGCGCCATTAAAAATGCTACCTTACAACTTCGCATTGCCTAAGAACTACAGGCAAATGAATACTCGGCACTAGAGGTGGGCACGATCCAAAAAAAATTACCGATCAAGCTGATCGGGGATCGGCGCCGGCAACGACCCCAAATCACCAATCCACACCGATCATCTCCCGTTTCCAATCTGTGGATCGGGGATCAGGGAGGCCAAAGCGGAGGGGCGCCCTGCTGTTCCCAGCTATGTGGGAAGGTGGGTGGCGGCGGCGACTGCCAGGACCAGTGAGCATGGGGAGGCGGCGACGAGTTGCCTCCCCTCAGGGAGGGGACTTTGACACACACACACACACTTAGAGCAGGGGGGGGACAAAAAAGTCTCTGGTTTCAACTGGATTTTAATCTTCAAAATCTTCTGAATTGATGCTTGTATCTGCAACCAGAAACTCTTTGCTTTCTTACATGTTCACCACATATGATAAAATGTCCCTTCTTGTTTAGCACATTTCCAACATACATTTGAAGCATCCTTATACATTCTAGCCAGTTTTTCAGGAGTCATATACCATCGATACATCAACTTGTAGAAATTTTCTTTGATACTAGAGCTTAATGTACATTTCAACCACCTTGTCCGCATATTTTCCCATTGCTCCATTAATGTCATGTCCACAATTATTTGCCCATTTAATTATACATTCTTTTATTTTTTTTATTTTTTTTTATTTTTATTGGGTTTTTATAATATATAGGGAGGGGTTACAGCAGGCCATAAGCATTTATGAGATTCACATACAAGACACATAATCATCCATCTAGATATAAAAAGCCATTATATATGTAATTAGTGCCCCATATACCTTCAAGATTCCCTTTTATTAATTTCTATATTTTTTAATCCACTTACTCTGTAGCTTATATTTCTAGTAATTTTTTCTTTTGTGCATATTACAGATAGATCACATTTCACCTCTTTTACCTTTTACTCAGGGATCTTAGATCCATAATCGTTCTAGGAGTGGGAGGTGGATGTAGCAAAACATACAATATCAGCAGGACAGTAATATACATCAACATAAAGATAAGAGCAATTTTTATATTAATTTCCTCTCTTTCTTATATCTGTTCTGGCCATGCATTCCAAACTTGTCTGCTTGTATTTTCATAATAGTGAGGATATAGAGGCCAAATCAATATTTAGTTTGAAAAAAAAATTATATTCTATTTTTTTTTAAGTATGTATCTTTCATCTATTTTGTTCCAGCCAAAACTATTTGCTTGGGTTTTCATACTGATAAGACTAGAGTGATCACATAACTATATAGTTAAAACACATTTTTACCTTTTAAAGATAGTAACTCCTTCATCTATTTTATTTTGACCATCTGGACTTATTTACTTGGATTTTCATACACTTAAGGTTAAGAAGAGTAGGTGGTCATTTAACTTAGCCAGTTTATATTTTGAGAAGGAGTACAGTCTAAGTACATTTAATAAACGCCAAAGACCCATTAACATAAACTATATGGTGTTATATAAAAAAGAGAAAAGAAGGGAAAACCTATTTAGGTAAGAGGTTGAGTCTGCAGTTAATAAGTCCTGATATGCCCCAACATTCTGATTGTTGTTTTTTCTTCTCTCTTCATGAAAAGTGGTACATCCAGTCCTTAATCTCTCTTTCCCCTTTCAGTATTGGCATGCTTGATTCTTTCCATGCAGATCTGCTTTCTTCTTCTTCTTTCTTCGTGAGACGTAATACATCCAATCCCTAATCGATCTGGGCCACCAAAGGTAGATTCCCGTGTCTTCCAGCCATTTCTGAAGGAGATCAGTATGGATGTAGTTTCTCCTCTGCTTGTTTTTCTGTTTTAAGATCCGCTGCATTCTTTTCTCCCCTTTCTGTGTTGGGATGTCTGTTTCCCTCCGTGCAGGTCTGATTCGTGGCCCCGCCTTTTCTTTACTAAAGTTTTGTGTCTTGAAGGGGACTTCCTGGTAACATCGTCCATTTTCCAAAGTGTGTCGCAGATTGGTTTTCCTCTCAATTGGCTCAATTTTCCTTTCAGTTAAGTCTGTCCCTCCAGAAATTTTTTCTGGATTATGATCTCTTGTAATCCCTTTATCCTTTCCCACTCCAAATATCGCATCAGCTTTAATTAGTAACTCCGTCATTATTTTAGACATTTCTTGCAAACAAGCAAGTATCTCTTCTTGCCAAGAAGCCATTTCAGAAAGTGGTAAAAAGCTTTATTTTGGTTGATTATTCAATAGTGTTCCAGCAGTTGCTGAGTCATTCCTCCCCCACATTTCTGACCCTCCCAGCTCCCTCGAGCAGCCACGCGTAGTTGGGCTAAATTGCCCCGTAAAACCATAAATCTGTCCACTTACTTGATGGAAGGCTGTGGGGTCAGAAGCTCTGTTAGAATTGTTTCTTTTTATCTGTCTTGTTAAGAATCTGGTTGATTTGCTGTAGGTTTTTTTCGGCCTGTTGGACTCCCGGATTCACAGTTAAGTAGCCATGATGGCTCCTTCTTTGGTCCTCACTTCAGAACCGGTATCTAGGCTTCAGGAGATTCACCAGTCCCCCTAAGCTATTCCGCCTTGTTCCAGCCTTCCTCTCTGGGGGGAGGGCTTGGGGGTCCGATCTTTCGGCTCCCAAGGAACCAGGAAGGTCACAAAAGGGAGTTTATAAAACTCCCCTCTTGTGCTTTCACTGTCTCATTCCGGAAGTCCAAATCATACATTCTTTTACTTGCTCTTCTTCTGTCTCAAACCTCAACAAAAGTTTATACATTTTAGAAATAACATGTTCATTTGTACAGAGTGCAATTTCAAATTCAGTTTTAGATTGCTCAAAGTCATATTGACTCTTGTCTAGTTTAAATCTCTCCAAGATTTGCATATAGGGAAACCACTGGCAAGCATGCCCTTCTGCTGCTAAATCCTCTCTTGATTTAATTTTAACTTGACCTTGAGAAAATTCCAAGAAGTCATGATAAGTTAACCATTTAGTTGGACTCACCATTTCCCTTCTAAAATGAGCTTCTTGCGATGACAACCAGAGAGGTATTTTCAAACAAAACCTAGGTTTGTATTTATTCCATATTCTCAGAATGGCATGTCTTACATAATTATTATTAAACTCTGCATTGGCCTTAACTTTGTCATACCATAGATACCCATGCCACCCAAATTTCAAATCGTGCCCTTCAAGGTCCAATAGTCTTCTATTTTTTAACATTATCCATTCCTTCACCCAAACGAAACAGCCACAAAATGTGATCTCAAATCTGGTAGACCCAAACCTCCTCTTTCCTTTGTATCCTGTAGAACCTTAACAGTGCAATCCTAAAGAGAGTTACTCCAGTCTAAGCTCATTGAAATCAATGAGCTTAGACTGGAGTAACTCTCATTAGGATTGCACAGTAAGTTTAACCATTGGTTTTTTGCCTTGCCATATAAATCTCAATATATCCTTCTACCATGGCTTAAATAGTGCCTCAGTTGTCAATACTGGAATAGAAATAACATTCTAGGTAAAATATTCATTTTAATTGTAGCTATTCTTCCCACCAATTATAATTGAATCTTATCCCATCTTAACATATCCGTTTTAATTTCATTCCAAGTCTTAATATAATTATTTTGGAATAACATACAGTTCATATTTGACAAAGTAATACCCAAGTATTTTACCTTTTTCTCAATTTTAAACCCTGTTTTGCTCTCCAGTTTCATTTGGTCCTGTATTTTCATATTTTTAGTTAACACTTTGGTCTTCTGTTTATTAACCTTAAAACCAGCCACTACACCAAATTCTTTCAATCTTGTCATTAAGGTTTCAATTTCCTTTAAAGGGTCCTCCAAAACCAACTCCAAATCATCCGCAAAGGCTCTTAACTTATAATTCTCCTGTTTCACTTTTAACCTTGAATTCTCTTATCTTGTCTTATGCCCGTTCAGAATTTCAAGCATCAGTATAAATAACAAGGGTTACAATGGGCAACCTTGTCTTGTACCTCTTTGTATTCCACATAGTTTGGTTAACTCTCCATTAACGACTATCCATGCTGTCTGAGATGTATAGATCAACTTGGTCCATTTTATAAAATTTTCTCCAAAATCCATATCTTCCAAGATCTTAAACAAAAATTTCTAGTTTAAATTATCAAAGGCCTTCTCCGCATCTAGGAAGATCAAAGCAGCTTGTCTTTCATTACATTTTTCCACAAACTCCAGAATATCCAATACTGTTCTTATATTGTTCTTTAGATGCCTCTTAGGTAAAAATCCACTTTGGTCTTCACAAATAATGTCCTGTAGGATACTTTTAAGTCTCCCTACCAAAATCGTTGCAAACAGCTTATAGTCATTGTTTAATAATGATATGGCCTATAATTTCTTGTCAATGTGTGGTCTTGACCTTCTTTTGGTATAAGTGTTATGTTGGCTTCCTTCCACTTCTCCAGCATTTTACCTCCCTCTAAGATAGAGTTCATCGTCTTTTGTAAAGGCTGAAGGAGTTCATCCTCAAAATACTTATAGTAACTACTTGGGAGTCCATCTGGTCCAGGCGCTTTTCCTAACTTACTCTTTTTTATAGTGTCTCCCACTTCTCTTCCTGTTATAGGTCCATTCATAATTTGTTTTTGTTGTTCCGTGATTTTAGATAATCTCTGGTTATTAATATATTCATCTATTCTTTCTACTTATACGTCACAACTTTTATACAGATTTGCATAGTATTGATAGAATGCCTTTTGTATATCTGAAAAAGTGTGACTTGAATTGCAAAGCCCTGAAAGCCCAAAACTGCACTGAGGCTTCAAAGCTGGTCTGAAAAGAAGCACAGACACCAAATCAAAACTGCTGTGGACAGTGTGAAATGAACAGGTGCCATGCCGAAGCCACTGCGATGGGGGCGAATCCTTATAAACCATAAGTGTAAAAAGGGCCAAGAAGCAAATGCAAATGAAAGATCAAAAGCTAATGAAAACGCTCAGCTAACTAAATCACAATGTAATCCTAAACACATTGAAGTCTAATACATTGAAGTCAATGACTTAGAAGAGTACAAGCAGGGAACCTGGAAAGGTTTGGTGGGGGCATTCCTTTTCCCCCATATTCCCCTCCCCCACTTTTTCCTCTTTCTCTTCCCTAGCACCCCGCATAGCCTCTCTGCATTTCCTGCTTCATTCTGTCCTTCCCATTCACCTGCCTTTATCTGCCCCACTCTGTTCAACTTTTCCTCCTTCCCACTCCCGTCGGCCTCTCCCCAAGAAAAAGATACCTTACTGTCAACTACAATTAAAAAAAAAAATTAAAATCTTCATTTATATCCCCCTTTTCTCCACAAAGGGGGCCTTGAGCAGCTTACATCATTCTCTTGTCCTCCATTTTATCCATACAGCAACCCTGTCAGGTAAGTTAGGGTGAGAGTGTGTGGCTAGCCCAAAGTCACCCAGCAAGCTTCCATGGCAGAGTAGGGCTAAATGAGCCTTGGGGGTGGCGAAGATGAAATCAACAAACCCTCTGAGGAGCATCTTCAGGGACTCTGTCTTTTTTAACTACCTTCCTGTAGAGAGGTGAAATTGACAGAGCCTTTGGCTCTGTCTGTTTAAACTACACTTCCATGCTAACACTGTGTCTCCCTACACTTGAGCATCCTCATGTAAAATGTTTTGTGTAGAGTGACTCTGTGACATTATACCACACTGGGTTTTGTAAGGTGGCTATTGTTGAATAGTCGCAAGCAGCCAGTTATATGGTATCAAGTCAACAAATGATTGTTAGTGGACTTTGCCCTAATGAGTCCCCCTGCAAAGGCAAAATCAGCCTGGAAAGAGCCATGCCCCTTCCCCTGCCTTTGTCTAAATGCCAATATTAGATAGGGCTACCATTGGACAAGCGAGTAGTTTGGGGGGTTGTCAGCTCCAGGTTGTGAACTTCCTGGAGATTTGGGGGATGCAGCCTAGAGAGGGTGAGGCTTGAGGAAGGGGGAGGACCTCAGCAGAATGTAATGCCATAGAGACCACCCTCTAAAAAAGCCATCCCCCCCACCCCAGAGAACTGATCTCTGTACCCAGATACAATTCTTGGAGATCTCCAGCTACCATCTGAAGACTGGTAACCCTATTTTAAATGATGTGGGAGGGTAAATTCTGTTACATGTTGATTTTTCTACTTAGAAAACATGGAAATAATGTACTTTTCCAATTAAAATTTCTGTTGGCAATGTAATTGTTCAAACATTGTATGGCATAGAATAGGGGGCCTGGAGAGCTTAAGCACTTCAGAGACTTTTCAGTCCCAGTTTTTAAATGCTCTTTTCTGTTTCTCTAATGGTACTCAAATAGCACTGAGACTGCATTTTACTTTCATCAGCTCTAACAATATTAAAAAGGCTTTACCTGGAGTAGTTATGTTGAAAAAGTTGAGTGACAGTTGATATCCTTAAAAATGCATAATGGAACAGAATTTCACAAGCTGTTGGATTAAGCAATCTGAATTGTTGTTACTAATTTATGAATTAACTGTAGACATTGACCAGATAAGAGCCTGAGAATACAAAAAGTTTGATTAAAGTCTATGGCTCAAGCTCTCAAATATGGCTATTCTCACAATGGTATTGTTATAGTAAGACAACCAACAACTGAGCACCCCTTTCTCTTATAACTTCTAACAGGGGATTTCTATCTATAATGGGCTGGATCCAAAGTTCTGTGAGCATTGTTCCATTTGTGGGATCATGGCACGAGCCTTACTTTCCCTTCCTTCTGCAGCCGGACAAGTCCTTGATATATTGCTCCACATCAGGGAACTCCATCAGGAAGCATTCTGGATGCAATGTGAGAGGCATGAAAGGTGAAAGGTGTGTGGGTCCATCAGTGAAAGTGACCTTCTGTTGGTAGAAAATGATTTGGAATTAACCCAATTTCTCCTTTGGGGGATCAAGCCCATAACATACAAAATATTATACATAAACATTTCTTTTCTAGAAGAACATGCCCTAGTCCAAGCAAAACTACAACCCAGATGGCAAATTAACTATACTAAAACATAAAATAGCATTAAATTTGTCTCCGAAAAGTAGATTATTGCTGTCAAGAGTTTCTGTTAAAGGCAAATAACATTTCTTGGTTTTAGTCATCTCTGTAGTGAACTATATGTTATTAAGCACAGCTGTGCTACTTTGCCTTACTCAGCACTTAACCTCTCATTTTGCTTTCACAATGGATCAGGACTCATTTTCAGGATCTCACTAACATGCTTTGCTTTAAAAATACCTTGGGAACAATGAATCAGAACAGTAAAAATAAGCTCTCTAATACAAAGGCAAGTTACAGTGCGATCCTAAGAAGAGTTACTTCAGTCTAAGCCCATTGATTCCAATGGACTGAAGTAATACTTAGACTGAAGTAACTCTGTTTAGGATTGCACTGTTAATTGCAGAACTTCATAAAGCAACCACAGCTTCCTGAACAGAGCCACAAAAGATGTCTGGACATTGCTCGTTGAATCGCTGACAAATCTGTGTAGCTATGGTGACTCTCCTGGAAGAAGCAGCTAAGTAGTCCTGGTGGACACATGCTTAGGTACATTCAATACTCCTACTTAAGCTATTTACAGTGTAATCCTAATAAGAGTTACACCCTTCTAAACCCATTGATTTGAAATGCTGCAAGCTCTCCTCACTCCCACCTTTTAAAGCACCTTAACATCTGCCAGAGGGGCGCACACACATCTGTGATGGTGAACCGATGATGGCCACGAGTTCACCATCTCATTTCCCTGGGCTCTAGAAGGTTGTAATTCTGTTTAGAATTGCACTGTAAATTTTGTAAAAGTGCCATTGTTACCCATGGGATGTCACTGGTAAGCAGAGGTAATAAATATTCAGGGTTTATTCAGTTTGTTGCCTTTTAAAAAAATAATATTTAATTTTAATTACAAGATCACTTACAATAAATATATAATACAAATAATATAACATTTCAAATATACTACAACCAATAATACTATTATTTACAATTGGTATTATCTATTAATTGAAAGGTAATTTCTCCTTAATTTTATTTTTATTTGAAATTGCTTAATCTATATTGTTTAATATAATATAAGAGTTGTCAAAAATAAGTTAATAAATTAAAAATTCACTGGATGGCATAGAACGGTAAAGGCAGTCCCCTGTGCAAGCACCGAGTCATTACTGACCCGTGGGGGGACGTTGCATCATGACATTTTCTTGGCAGACTTTTTGTTATGGGGTGGTTTGCCATTGCCTTCCCCAGTCATCTACACTTTACCCCCAGGAAACTGAGTACTCATTTTACCATCCTCGGAAGAATGGAAGGCTGAGTCAACCTTGAGCCGGCTACCTCTACCTGGCTTCCACCGGGATCAAACTCAGGTTGTGAGCAGAGCTTGTGCTCCAGTACATACACAAATCTACATTTTTTAAAAAAAAGTAGCAACATATTGGAGCAATGGTTTCCAGTGCTGGAGATCTTAACAGACAATGCCATATTGAGGTAGACTGGATGACATAGTCAACCTCAATATGACATTCTCTGTTAAGATCTCCAGCACTGGAAACCATTGCTCCAATATGTTGCTACTTTTTTTAAAAAAAAATGTAGATTTGTGTATGTTATAGGGATCTGTCTTAAATGTGAGCAGATCTTCCACAGTAATTCCTTGGAGACATGAGTTTTATTTCCATATATCCTATCTTTCTTCTGTGGAACTCAAGGCTCCCTGAGTGTCTCCCATCGAAGCACTGACCAGACACTCATCTCCTTAGCTTCATAAAAATACATTGTGTGCCTGCAGGCCCTTACTTATAATAATAAGTAAGAGCTTATATACTGCCCTTCTGAACAGATCAGTGCCACACTTGTCATAAATCATAAATCAGTTATAAAATCATCAGTTATTCAGTATAATCACTAGATAAAGTGAGTTCACAAAACAAAACTAATAATAATAAATAGTAAATTTTAAATTTACAACATTTAAGTGGCCAATTTTAACATCCATTCACATTTACAAGTCACTTTAGCTGAATTCATTGCTCATTTCCTAACGGTCCAAAGTGCTATAAAATGTGCTTGGGTTGTGCAACCCAATATATGCAGGAGGGAAGAAAAATAAATGATCAGCTAATGTGCGCTTGAGGAAAATAGTATAATGGACATGATCTTTAAACAAATATTTCATTGTTATTACTTCTAAAGCCAAGATCAAGGGAGATGTGTATACATTATTCATCCAGTGCTATACACAATATTTTTAAAATCTATTAGGAAATATGATCCTTAGGTAGGTGAGGAAGCTCAGGAGAAAAATAAATTCTTCCAATATGGAAACATTAAGAATAACTTTTTTCATTCAGTGCATAAAGTGAAACAGATACCATGAGCCAGTTCCTAAGTAAGGTGGCGCCTCCCATCAAAAATCAATCATATAAAGCAGAGAACCCTCACGGGAGAACAAAAACAATTCATAACACCATTTAAGCTATATCAAAGTTAATTCAAAAGTGCAACCTGCTACAACTATTTCAAACGAACATGCAAATTTCTATATGTTCAGAAGACAAATCTTTTTTTAAAAAAAAATTTATTGGATGGGTCATTATATCAATTCACACATACAACACATTATTTTATCTCCCCCATGTAATAATATCCCCCACCCTTCCTCCCCCTTTTCCGTTGACTTCCGACAGTTTTCCATTCCCTTCATCTAATTAACTTTACTACCTCTTAAAAAAACTTTAACTTTAATTAACTTTACTACCTCTTAATATATAATCCTTAACCATCCTAAACCCTATATAACATAGTTATCCAATAAAATATAATATATTCTAACAATATGTATCATATATTTAATACTATATAATATCCAGTATATTCTAGCAATAAATCATATATTCTATTACTCAACATATACACTCTCTATAATAACATACTCTATAATAGTATAACCTATAATATTCCATATCCAAAATAATATATATCTACTATACCAAACTATATTATCCTTTTCCAATATAATGTTAAAATTTCTATCTCTATATTCAGTTAAAGTAACAGAGCACTATCCAAAGACCACACTTTCCCTTTAATGTCCCACTTTTTTTCCGTATAATTCTTAAATTTCTCCCAGCTTCTTATATATTCTTCCACAACTTCTTCTCGTAGTTTCCTCGTAAGTTTGCCCATTTCTGCCAGATTCAATGTTTTCAAGATCCAATCTTCCACTGATGATATCTACTTTGTCTTCCACAACTGAGCATATAGTATCCTAGCTGCTGTAATCATATAAAACACCATTATCCTGTCCATTTTATCAAATTCTTCAAGGTTCATACATAACAATAACAATTCTGGGTTTTTAACATTTTTCTGTAATATATCTGACATAACGTCTACTATTTCCCCCCAGAACTGTTTAGCTTTTTCACACATCCACCACATAGGGTAAAAAGAACCTTCATGTTTCCCACATTTCCAACATTTATCTGACATCTGACTGTTTCCCTTAGCTAACTTTTTTGGCGTAAGATACCATCTATAAATCATTTTATAAACATTTTCTCTTATCGTGGTACATGTTGATATCTTTATAGTATTCTTCCACAATTTCTCCCAAGCTTCCATCAATATATCCTTATTACAATTTATTGCCAATTTTACCATTTGAACCTTTACTATCTCGTCTTCTGTAAACCATTTCAACAAACTTTTATACACTTTAGATATCAATTTCCCCCCCTTGAAGTAAACACTGTTCCAGCTCTGAATTTTCTGTCCTAAAACCTGCTTTCCTCCGATCAGAATCATACAAATCTTTTATCTGCATATATTGAAACCAACCATATCAAAATAGCAATTCTTCATTGTTTTTAATACTATATAAATTCTGGTCCACTCTAAGGATATTTTGATATGTCGTCCACTCCTCTCCTTCGTATTCAGTCCTTGGATTGACAGCCTCTGCTGGTACAATCCACATTGGTGTTTTTTCATTCAAATATCTCTTATATTTAGCCCATACAGCAAATAGACTTCGCCTCACAAAATGATGCAAAAACATCATATCAGCTTTAGTCTTTTCATACCATAGATATGCATGCCATCCAAAGGTTTTATTGTACCCTTCCAATGTCAATAGTTTATGGTTTTCCAACAGCATCCAATCCCTCACCCAGACCAAACATATAGCTTCATAATATAATTTCAGATTTGGTAACTGTAGTCAACCTCTCTCCTTTGCATCATATAACATCTTCATCTTGACTCTAGGCTTTTTCCCTGCCCACACAAATGTTAACATTTTCCTTTGCCATTTTTCAAATTGCTTATTGTCTTTCACTATTGGAATTGTCTACATTAAAAACATTATCCTTGGTAGGACATTCATCTTAATTGAGGCAATACGACCCATCCATGACAGATTTAACCTATTCCATACCATCATGTCTTTATCTATTTGCTGCCATAACTTTTCATAATTGTTCTTGAATAAGTCAATATTTTTTGCAGTTAACTCAATACCTAAGTACCTTGTTTTATGAACCGCTTCACAATCCGTTATCTTCATTAACTCTTGCTGTTGTTGTTTAGACATATTTTTACAAAGCGGTTTAGATTTCTTTTTATTTATATAAAATCCTGCCAACTCTCCAAATTCTTCTATCTTCCCCAACAGTCTTGGCATATTTTGGAGCGGATCTTCCACTATCACCATCACATCATCTGCAAAGGCCCCTCACCTTATATGTATACCCTTTACTCTTCATACCTTTAATTTCATCATCTTCACGTATTTGTCTAAGTAAAATTTCCAATACCATTACAAATAACAATGGAGAGAGTGGGCATCCTTGTCTCATTCCCTTTTTTATCTCCAATTTTTTTGTTATGTCCCGGTTAACAACTATAGCTGCAGATTGGTTTTTGTATATTATCTTTACTGCTTGAATAAACATCTCACCCATCTGCACTTTTTCCATCATTGCAAACATGCAATGTCAGAAGACAAATCAATACACATTTTTTTCTTTGTATATGTATATACACAGAATGACCCAAACTGCAGGTAATAAAGTCCAGGAAAATAAAGTCCAGAAAAATCGTTTTCCAGTGTCTTCTTTTTGGTTTCTCAGAATTTTTGCTTGGCTTAATACACAACCACAGCAGAACCGAAGAGCACAACTCCACGCCCTATCTGGGGCCGGCTGAATAGCTCAGATTTCGTCCCTTTGCTTCTTCAGGGGCGTGGCTCTCCACTGCAACATAAATTCATATCAAACTCACATAGCATACAGCGCTACATCTATACATGTTGCAAGGCAACCAAAATATTTAGTCCCGGTTACTGACCTGTAAGACTTATAATAATACATATAATCTGCGTAATCTTCAAAACCCAGATGGCGGCTATGTATTTTCGTCCGCGCCACATGTACCGCTTCACCACCTGCTTTTAATCTCTCCCTTCTTACACATTACACTAATCTTAAAGGGAACGCAACACTTAAAGAAAACAATTTAAAGACAGTTCGCTATTTAGTCCATAAGGTCTCATTGTCTGCAAGGAATGAATCCAGTATGCTTCCTTACGTAATAACGCAATTTGATTTTGATTGTCCTTCTGCATGACATTAAGAATCGCTACCCTAAATGCATTTTCAGAGTGTTGTTTTTCTAAAAAATGCTGAGTGAGGGGTGCCTCCATGTGTATTATTTGTCTTCTGAACATATAGAAATTTGCATGTTCGTTTGAAATAGTTGTAGCAAGTTGCACTTTTGAATTAACTTTGATATAGCTTAAATGGTGTTATGAATTGTTTTTGTTCTCCCGTGAGGGTTCTCTGCTTTATATGAATGAGTCAGTTCCTGGCAGGTAGATCCCTCAGCCCCTCTCCAGTGAACACACATTGGTTCCAATAGAAAAGGCTTTATTCAGGATTTTACAGTTCAGGTCTGATCTCCGTCACAGAGCTTGGTAGAAGTGACAATTCAAAACAACAGGTCAATTTTATACTTGAGTTTTCCCACGTTCCAGCAATGGTTATGTTTTAGTGCGCAGGGGTACACTGGTTCTGTGAGAACCCATTATAGTTATGGCTAAGCAGTGAGTACAGAATACTGAATTCCCAGCATCTGGGCAAAGTAACAAAGGCAAGCACCTGGAGTCTCCAAGGTCGTTTCTAGCTCAGAGATGCATAGTTCTGTGAGATAACAGGAGGCCCATCCCAGCTGGAGGAATAACAGTTATAATACGAAAAGAACATGGCTACTGAAAGAATACAGCAGGTTAGACATTAGACATTCAATATACTGTAGCATCAGTGACATAACAAACAAACAAACATCGCATGGATATACAGAGACATGGCACCATGTTTCATAACCTATAAGACTTTTTTAGCCCCAACAGTAAATATTTGAAAAAGTGCACTAGCAGTTTCAAAGAAAAATGCAGAACGCAAGCGCTATTTCAAAGTTTAGCATTGTATGCAGTTTGCATACAAACTGAATCAGGGACATTAAGTGTGCAATAATAAGTTGTACTGAATCTTCCAAGCAGACCAACTTCTTTGATTTATGCTGAAAAGTATTGACTTAGGCCATAGAGCCAGGGGAAATTAGCCTTCTAAAGGAACTTGATCAAGTCCCAGGCAATATGCATAAGCCAAAATAAACGGAAATTTATCTAGAAATGTCATCATTACAGTAAAGTCCAGATGGCATAAAATAAAGTCTCTTTATAAATCCTATGCAAGTAACCCTTTTGAAGTAGTGGATCTCCAATTTGTACCTGCATTATAGCCAGTAGGATACCCAGTGGCTCAAATACTTATGTACTAAGTACAAATGTTTAGCAAATTTCAAAAGAAGTTAAATTGCATTGTTTGAGCCACTGGCAGCAGTCATGTGACACTTCATACAAAATGCTAGACAATCTCACCCATCTGCTTACATTCTACTTTCATATGTTTTAGAGGGGAAAAATGTTTTATTGGCTTTAAAATGTGCATTTTTCAATTATTTTATTTTTGAAAACACTTTCCCCTGGACTTCTTTTCTTATAGCTCACCTTTCCTGTCATAATCAATTGCAGGGTATCCCATAAAACAGACGAGATGCTGGAAATCTATAAAAGATGTCTAGGACTGCAAAGTATCCCAATTCAGATAGAGAATGCGGTGTGAGGAAAATGATGGTCAGATCTTCCAATCTGTTTCCAAGACGTTTTATAAACTTCAAAGGACCCCAGGAGCTACAGCTTGCCCAGTCATGAGGATATGTGTAGACTGCATGTATATGGTCTGTATGTTTACACCAGTGTGACAAACAGCTATTTTGTGAGGGCCCATCTGAGATTTGGGGAATGGTATGGAAAAATTTAACACCTTGTACTGTGATCCAAATTCCCTTCACAGCTGCTACTTTGCAACATAAAAATATACTGGAAATCTGTTCACATTCTATCAGGTTTTGAAATTCAGCCACTGAGGCTGTCTGTTTGCATTCAAAGAGCTAGGAATGGCTCACAGGAAATATACACCTAGGGCCAACTAGCTCTTCTATCCTACAGCTTGACATTGCATTTAATTTCTAGAAAGGGGTGGGGGAGGCTATTCATACAAATGAGCAGGATGCTATTGAAGCTTTCAGCTCAAATTAGAAATCAGGCACAATTCAACTTTTACTGTAATTTCATTTGAAAATGTATCTTCCTGTAGATTCTGCAGAAACAAAATGTACAGTTGGTTCTAATTCTTTGAACTGGTTCACACAGCATGTACAAGACTTGATTTCTCTAACCAAATCATTTAAAAAGCTTTGTGTCTGAGGTGATGTGAGAAAAATGAAAGATACCCCCCACACATCAAGCCCTGAACACTTTTAACACAACCCTCTACTACTAATGCACTTGCATGCTGGCAAAAAACACTATTGTGAGGAGAGTGTGGGGGACTTTCAGAACCAGACTAGCAAAGCTTCTGCAGGACATGTCGATATTTTCATGCCTGAAGTAAAAAAAAAATGAAAGAAAGAAAGAAAGCAAATGCCACACTCTCGTACACCCTCAGGCAATCAGAGTTCAGGAACTGGACCATGGTACACTTTTTGAAATCTGCTGCTGGAAGTGACTACTTCAAAACCACTACAAAGTACAGCAGATCTAATCAAAGCTGGATAATTTTATGCCAGCTCCTTTGATGGCAGAGAGCTTTGCCAATTTCAGAACAATAGGGGCAAGATTCTAGTCCCAAATTATGCAGAACGCTGTAATTTCCTTCATAATCTGGTGTGAAATTACAAACTCACCTAAAACAAGCATATTCCTGCAAGGCCACCAATAGAAGTGTTTTGAAAGCTTCAGGGCACCGTTGCTCATGAAAAGTCTGTCACAGGTATCAGACAGTGTGTTAGCAGTCAGGCCTCTCCACCCACGGAGGGGCAGTTTATAGATATGAAATCATAAATATCCTCCCTCGCCCAATGGGCCCAAGACTGCTAAACAGATCTTAATAGTGATACCTGGAAACATATTTGGTCCTCCAATATATATAATTCCAAAACAATTGTCACCAAGATACAAACTTACAAGATATTAAATAGATGGTATCTAACTCCAAAAAAAACTTCCTCAGTTCTCGTCTGCACAGTCCCCAAACTGCTGGAAAAATTGCAGTGAAATAGGTAGTTTTGATCACTGTTGGTGGAAATGTAAACACATAGAAAAATTCTGGAAGGAGGTTCTTCATGAAATACACCAAATCACAAACTTTCATATTCCATTATTGCCTGAACTCATTTTTTTAGGTATCTGGGACAATTGTCAAGTTAGTATACCCGCAAGACCTCATTGAAACCCTGCTAGTGGCCGCTAAGAGTACAATTGCCGAACTCTGGAAGTTAAATGCCAACCCTACAATCAACAGTTGGTATATGAAAATCTGGGATCACTTCATCTCGAAGAAATTACATGATAAAATCCTCCAGATGGAGTACTTCCCCAAACCCTCAAATTTTCTAGAAAAGTGGCTTCCCTTCCTTGAATATCTTGAAATTAATAGACCCCATCCAGGCTTAAAACAGTTTTATTTACATTCATATGTATAAATTACTTTTATGTTTCTTACTAAATTTAAGGGTTTTTATGTATGTTGTTGTGTATAATAGTATTCATTCGCCTTTTGACTCTCATAAGCAATTGCTATATTTTATTACACTTTATTGTAAAGTTTTTTAATCTAAATTTTTCTGTAAATGACAAACTACAATCTGTATCTTATGTATTTGATTACAATAAAACTGTTTAATTATTATAAATAAATAAATAAATAAATAAATAAATAAATAAATAAATAAATAAATGCCCTCCTTCAAATGTCAGAAGCACAAGGCACTGCCTTGTTACCGGAAGTGGTCTCCTTGCAATAAATAATTTGTGGGTGAATTAGCAAGCAAGGAGGATGGCTATGGAAGACGTCGGTAACCGCGTGGATCAATCAGCTGTGTCTACGGAGTCCCCTCCCCAAATTAGTAAATGAGGCTGGTTCTTAACAACAGACAATAACTTTTATTACAGAACAAGGCTTCATGCACATACACACAAAATTGCTGGGGAAAATAATCACATACAGAGTCCTGGGAAGCTTAGCTGGAAATTGGGAATAGAGAGAGAGGGAGCAAGTATATCAACCTATCCTGAATGGTAGTCCAGTCCGCGGTGAAGAGAGAGAGAAAAAGCTTCAAACATCCAGAGTCCTCTGCCAAGAGAGCAAGAGGCTTGGGCAAACCTCAAGGGAACAGCGCTTGTGGATCCAATAAGCATGAAAAATTTGAATGAGGCCAGAGCTCTACCTTTATAGGTAAAATGTGCCCTGAGGTGGAAGAGCCCACCTAGCCGTTAGAACAAAGGCTCCAACAGTTAGTTCCTGGCTTAGACAAAAGGCTTGAGTACCTTGAACAGTAGCTGCCAGGGTGTGTAAAAGCGAATGCAAAACGTGTTCTAGTGCTGCACAAAAGGCATCGTTAGTTAGTGAATTCCACCGGAGCTAAGTTGATGGATTTTAGGTGGGGACTGTACTTTTCCAGGAACATCTGTATATACTTATGAATGTCACTTGATTAGCTCCTCAATCAGGGACAGGAGATCTCATCACAGAAGGAGGGAAAGGAATGTGTTAAGTGGAGTTGACTCTGCGAGGCCTTTGTTGCATGGGACACCTGTGGGGCTGGAGAGATAGTAAATCCAGTTGCTTCTCAATCACTCCGCATTCCTGTGCAGCATTCCATGCATGCCATGTTCTCCCGAGCAGGATTTAGCAACTTCTAGAGGCTCTCTGGTGGCCACACAGCAGCCATTTTATCTCCAGAGGCCTGAACCTTTTAAATATCTCCAGCAGCTATACGTATATATAAAACTGCTATTAAAATGGTGGAGGCCGGGCCGACTGCTTACAGCCTGGCCTAAAATAAAACAAAATGTATGCCAGCCAGGTAAGAGCCTGGAAAAGTATTTTAGAAGGGAGTCAGTATGGCTGACTGACTAATGGCCTCCTCCACGCCATGGAGAGACACATAACTTCGGACAATGAGGTCCTCCCCCCCACACACAACTAATTAGGAGACTGCCTGTCTGGGTAACAGTGTTCCATGTGCTTTTTAGAGCTGTGTACAGAGAACATTGTTATAAATGTACCAGCTAAAAAGTACAAACATATTCAGTCCTTGATTTTGCCAACAGTGAAGCAAAAGTTGTTTATCCCTAAAAATGGGTAACTGTAAATGAAATGACCAGAGATAAAGAGTGACGGGATTAAAATAAGATCTATTGTGAGCAAATGTTGGGTTTGCCAGGATCATTAATGCATTTATCTTCTGGAGCTAATGGAGGTGCTTGTAATTGTTTTACTTTGGTGTAAAGCAGGCAATAGTGTCAGAGCTTTAATTCCCTTCTATTTTGGTTCTGTGGTGACAGGGCTTTATTTAGCTATGTTTTAGGCATGTCTTTAAGTACAAAGGCCACCATCCCAAAGAGAATCTGCTGGGATGGATTCAGTTGCACATGAAATTACATGTCTGTCAGCTGAGAGAGACATTTGAAAGGGCTTTTGTATGCATCAGTTGAAAAAGCCATGCCTAGTCACTTGGATGAATGTACCCAAATGAAGCTGGAATACCCTTCATCTATGTGTTATTTTGTAAAAAGAGAAAACTATAGGTTTACCTACGGAAGGTCATATTCACAAAGGAGTGAGAGATCCAGAAGTTTAAGACTAACCAACTTTATTGTAGCATAAGCTTTTGAGAACTACAGCTCTCTTTGTCAGATACAAAGGAGTGAGGAAATGGTAGCTCTCATTGATCAGTTTTCCACAGGCCAGTTTGGCTAGGGATCCTGTAGGTGTTTTACCATCTTCTGGGCATGGAGCAGGAGTCACTGGGGCAGTTGTGGGGGGGGGGGGGTAGTGAATTTCCTGCATTGTGCAGGGGGTTGGACTAGATGACCCTAGAGGTACCTTCCAACACTATGATTCTATGATCATAAAACAACAGCATTTTCAACTAAAATAATAGCAAATGCCTTGGCACTGTTACATTCTATTTTCCTCCCTAAAACATAGGTTTGCCAACTAGTAAATGCTTAGTTGACTATGATACCTATCCATATGATAGGTTTGGTTGCAGGTTCTATAGTTCTCAGAGTCAGTGATGCAAGCAGGGCTGAGACTGATTCCCATGGGTCAGGAACCCCATATGACATATGCTTGTCCCACATTTGGGACCATGCAATAAGGGAATCAAGCATCCCTTCCTTCCACCCATCCATCCATTGAGTTGTCTCCAAGACATTTGGGCACTAAACAAGGGTCCTAAAATATTTGGCTAAGATATCAAGAAGATGGTTTGGACCTTTTTCACATTTAATTACTGTCCAATTCCAGTAGGGTAGCTATGTTGGTCTGTGGCAGCAAAAAAAAAAAAAAAAAAAAGTCCAGCATACCTGTGGAACCGTCTCTCCCTGTATGTACCCCAGAGAGCATTACGATTAGCAAATAAAAACCTACTGATGGTCCCTGGCCACAGGGAGGCCTGAGCGGCCTCAACCAGGGCTAGGGCCTTTTTAGTCCTGGCCCCAACCTGGTGGAACGCTCTGTCAGAGGACCCCTGGGCCTGCCAAGATCTCATATCCTTTTGGAGGGCCTCTAAGACAGAGATGTTCCGCCAGGTGTACGGCTGAGGCCAGTCCCTGATCATTTTAGGAGCCTCTCTACTGGTCTCCCACCAGGGGGCAGTGTAATCATCTGCCTCCCTAAAAGTGCAGTCACTGAAATATAACAACTGTGGCCCCCACCCACCCTCCTTTTGTTTTGCTTTGTTTTATCATGATTGGAGAAACTGGAGGGGGCCTGCCATCTGAGATGCTGTTTTATATGTATTTGGGGGGGGGGGGTTGTTTATTAAAAAATGTATTTATATGTTACCACTAATTAGATTTTTAAATGTATTCATATATTTTAATGTTTACTGAACATTTTACTGTAACCTGCCCTAAGGCCTCTCATGGGGAGGGAGGGCTAGAAATTGAATAAATAAATAAATAATAAATTAAAGACAAGCAGATTTATTGTAGCATTTGTGAGGGGCAAGCTAGACATGCAGTTTTTAAAAGGGTTAGGTTGGATTCCCCAGACCCAATTGGAGTTCCTTGCAAATACATAGCAGCTTTGGGAATAACTGTTAAAAATAAAGGAGAGCCCAAATGGCCATGGAATGCCTCCACGTGGACTATTCTGTGCATGTGGAGCAGTGAAAACAAGAGGGGGACTCCCCCTGTGCTATTGTGACACAGGGAAATGGCTTGAGGAGGAAAGGAGGAGCCCCTCCTTCCCCCACAGAGGCATTCCACAGCCCGTTGGGTTCTCCCTTTTTTTTTAAACAGCCATTTCCTTTTTAAATGCCATATGGCTGCAGAAACCCTAGTTGGTTCTGGAGAACCCAGACCCAAGTCTTTAAAAACCTGCACATCTAGAGAGATCCAAAGGTACAGTCCACTTCATCAGCTGCTTAGAGTAAATTCCTATTATAAAGCAGGCTCCCTCCTCTCCCCACCTCCAGCTGCTGTTTGGCTTGACACAGCTTACATCTGTACTGGAGGATGTGGTGTAAAATTGCCACCAAAACTAAGAAGCGTAAAATATAGCCTGCTGGGTAGCAGTGAAGTGCAGAGGAAGGAAACATGGAATGTGCTATATGAAGATAAACACGAGTAATTTTTACAGTAAATCAGGAAAGAAATAATAGTTCTTTGACTTACACCTCCAAAAGCATTACAAGGTCATAGCTTCATAGCTGTTAATACAGATCACCAAATGCGCTAACGCTATCATTCATTTGCAGCACTATTACCTCCTGCAAAGCAGTTTATAGGCTGGAGGGGGGGTCACATTCAGGTCTCTGTAGTGAGTTTTTAAATAAAAGCAAAGTATTTTTTTTAAAAAAATGTAAAGCTAGAAAGAGCTGAAAAGAAAAACTAAACCAGAGAAAATGGGGGGGGGGGGAGATGGGGAAAGAGGGATGACAGGAGGTGATGGAGCTATGGAAGGACAGACCTATACAAAGTGACCAAGAATCCAGCTGTGTTTGATGGCTAGTTTCTTGGATTGTTGTATTTGTAACCATTGCATTGTATTGGTGCCGGTAGATTATAAGCAGCCTTCAAAAGCTGGAGAATGATGGTTGTTGTGGGTTTCCGGGCTGTATTGCCGTGGTCTTGGCATTGTAGTTCCTGATGTTTCACCAGCAGCTGTGGCTGGCATCTTCAGAGGTGTAGCACCAAAAGACAGTCTTTTGGTGCTACACCTCTGAAGATGCCAGCCACAGCTGCTGGCGAAACGTCAGGAACTACAATGCCAAGACCACGGCAATACAGCCCGGAAAACCCACAACAACCAGCCTTCAAAAGTTGCTCAGTCCAAAATCTGAAAGCATCCTAAAGTCCAAATTGAATGGAATACTAGCTATCCATAACGAATTTACACATGTAAAGATTCCATTTGGTCTGGGGTCTCAGTGAAGGTTTCACAATCTACGCACATTAGCCTATGAATACAGCAGTTGCACATCAGAGATTCAGAGCAAAGCCATGCTGGTGTACTAAAGTTAATCAGGAAGCTCACCAAGTTTGCCCAGAGACTCTTTTTTGGTAACTGTGTTCACCTTCTTCTTTAGACTGAAAAAATGGTGGGGTTGACAAGCAGCTGCCAAGCCATAGTGCAAGGCACATATGCTGCATCCAGCTTGGTGTTCCCCAAGTTGTACAGGCCTGGTATACAGCAATAAGCTGTTTTGACAGGGAGCAGTGAATGATCTTTGGAATGGGTGGGCTGAGGAACTGCTTGCTGTCTTGTGAACATCTGCTATATTTATGTACTACTCTCTAACTCTTACACGTAGCTCATCCTTATTTCTTATTTGGGTAACTCAAATTTTGTTCCTATCTTTTTCACACAGCTATATAGAACTGTCTTTGCACACTGAGATTAACATATGGGTCATTCTGACTGCAAAACTGTGTAATGCTTCAGCAGTGGATATCATGACCAATTTAGTAGCTAGAACATCTCTACATACTTTCAAAATAATGAGATGACCTAGCATTGTCAGATGCTCTAAATTTCCAGAAGCGCCTTCTGTTGTATGAATACACCATGTCTCCATAGTGATTCCTATTTCCTGGAACGCTGGCAACTCAAAAAGGGTTCATTTTAATGTCAACATTTGCTACATCACTGTTGGGTATTTGAGTAAGACCTTCAAATAAATGGCTTTGTTTAATATTAAATAACATGCTGGTGATAATTGCTGTCCAGCGCTGCCAGTCATCTTTAGAAGGTAATCCTTATCACTAACCGTTGAGTAAGATTTTAAGAGGCAAAGAAACAACAGTCAAAACTCACATGCTAAAAGTCACTTTGGCTGCAATACTCATGACACTTTCCTGTGAGTAAGCCCCACTGACTAAAGGGGACCTACTTCTGAGTAGACATGGGCATGAATGGGGGGAAAACGAACACGCTGTTCGTTGTTTGTTGCCAGCGACGAACACAAACAGACAAACAGTAACAAACATGTCCTGTTAACAAACATGTTTGTTGTGCATTGTTCGTGGGGGCCCCCGTTGGACTTAGAGAGCCCATATTCACAGGGAGTGTTCAGCAGGCTCTCCTGCAGCCATCATCCATGCTTGGTTAAGATTGCAATATGGATCTTGGAGTTATACATTCCCAAATCCAACACCCCCAGGAAAGTCCCATTCGATACAATTGGAGCCATCAGTTGACTTTGGCCCCGTTTACAAGTGGAGGACTCGAAGGCGGGCTGCCTCCCCTCTGGGGGGGGGTCTGGCCGCTTGCCAGCGGCACCCCCCATGTGCCCACCAGCCCACCAGGCCTCAGAGTACTGTACTGTACTTTCCTGCACAGACAGGGACGTGGGTGATAAGTACGGCCGCTGGACCTGGTGGGCTCGGGGAGGTGGTGGCGAGCCTCCTCACCTCTAGGGGGTGGGGGGCCTGGCTGCTCACCAGCAGCACTCTCCATGTGCCCACCCGCCCACCAGGCCTCAGAGTATTGTACTGTACTTTCCTGCGCAGACAGGGACGTGGGTGATAAGTGCGGGTGATCACCCACTGCCCAGAGGGGACAGCCAGTTCCATTGAGATGGCCCATCGTACCACACAATTTCATGCACAGCAGCAGCTGAGCTGTTCCTCATGCCTGGAAGCCGCCGCAGCTGACTTCACCCACCTTCCTGCCTTCACAGAAAGGATGGGATGGACAGGACAGGAGAGGTTGTTGGGAGGGGTCGTAGCGGTTCCAGAGAGGGCGATGTTCAAAGAGGGACAGTGATCTTGTCAGCAAGAGAAGGACAGAGGTTTACCACTTCCTGGCCACCTTGCGGAGCAGGACCGGGAAACACCCAAACATTTGTGAGCCTTCATCTTTGAAACCCACAATTTATAGTCTGTCTTTCTCACTGAGACTCAAGGCAGATACATAGTTAATACAATCAATCATTGAGACATTCATTAAACAATACATCAGGTTAAGGATAGCAAAAATCTGAAAACAAGCAGAAATCTGATACAGAGCTGAGGGGAAATGTTTTTGTTTTTAATAAAAAATTTTATTGGTGAGTATATCTTTCAGGTTTAATACATACATTCACTTAATATCTAATTACCCCTATCCCCCACCCTTTTCCTCCCCCCTCCCTATCGACTTCCAACAGCTTTCCAACCCTTAACCCCTCTTATTACTTAATGCAATCCCTTACTCTAAGCACATTCTAATTTTTTTCCAGATATTCTATCATATATATCAAATATACTATCAATATAGTATACATCTATCAGTTATACTATCAATATAGTATACATCTTATACCCCTCAATATAGCAGACCAGTATGATATAGTATAATATATAACAAAAATCTTAGTTTAAACATATTCTATTTCTTTTAGACATATATTCTGTCAAATATACTACTATCAATATAATATGTATTATAAAACCCCTACTGTGTGCCATGCCACCAATGTGGCACCGCACACAACACCATATTACATAGTCATTATATAATATACAATCTGATCCACTAACGTAATATATCATTTATAGTATATATAGTATACCCCATTAATATATTTATTTAACTATACTCTTATTCATATACTCTGAAAAAGAATTCCCCTAACCCTTATACTAGCTTAGATTATAGTTACATTTCCCCTATATGGTAAGATCCCCTCTCTCTCTCTCTTATCCTTATTTTTCTTTAAAAATTCTCAAACTGCCACAGTTCTCCTTTTACATCCCATTTTTTTTCCAAAAATTGTTTCAGTTTCCCCCCTGAGGGGAAATGTTGAAACATGGGATACCAAATTAATTGTGTCTGAATTTTGCACAGTATATATATAAAATCACACTTTTGTTTCTAGTAATTATTAACTTAGGATATGCCAGAGTCATTTTTAATGCTACTTAAGTATTCACCAAGAGGGGGCAATAAAACTACACTGTGTTATTAAACAGTCAACCATCTATACAGTTTAGCAGTCATACAGAACAGTTGCAAATCTTATCTATAGATTGGCAACATGATAGCCACCAAAGCTAGAATCAGTACGCATGTCTTCAACATTTGGAAGTCCATCCCCAGTGCTTTGTACCTTTGCATGTCGTAGGATTTACTAGAAGTATTTACTGATGTCTGGGTGGCTGGTAAACAATAGAATTAAATACTCAGTTAAGTACATTTTATGCCATCACTGGTGGAATGAACATTCAGTCTCTGCAGAATAATTCACCTTCTGGGAAACAACATTGTCTAGATGGTTGTTGTGGATTTTCCGGGCTGTATCACCGTGGTCTTGGCATTATAGTTCCTGACGTTTCACCAGCAGCTGTGGCTGGCATCTTCAGAGGTATAGCACTGAAAGACAGAGATCTCTCAGTGTCAAACGTGTTTGACACTGAGAGATCTCTGTCTTTCGGTGCTACACCTCTGAAGATGCCAGCCACAGCTGCTGGTGAAACATCAGGAACTACGATGTCAAGACCATGGCGATAGAGCCCGGAAAATTCACAACAACCATCGTTCTCTGGCCATGAAAGCCTTCGACAATATATTGAACATTGTCTAGATTTGTGGTCTTCAACCTTTCCAGATGCAGAACCCAACTTTAAATACCAGGTCAGAACATGAGGCCCTCTGAGCTGCAAGCAAGTGACTGGAAATGAAACGGCATCACAATCAAATGACAGGTGGCCGAATAACATCACATCCAAGAGCCATCCAAGCCCCATTACATCTGAAGAAGAGGAGCCAGAGTTATGGCTTTGCCAGGACTGGGGCCAGGAACAAAGGAGCTAAAGCCAGAAAATGCAAGCTGAGCATCCGGTGCAAGGAACAAAATAGTGCAAGCTGGTTCAGAGCCCAGCCATCATCATTGTAAGAACTCTCCTTGTTTTCCCTGCCTAAGCCCATCGCCTAACCTCTTCCAATGCTCGTTGCCTGTTCATGCAGTATAGCACCTCCTACTAGTGAACAATCAGCTTGCTGAGGGAGAGGCAGCTCCATACTCCAATGTTATACAAGTTTGTGCATAGAGCACTGAACACGTGACTGATGATGGTAGGCAATGGCCAAGTGGGGACACAGAAGTCAAGGGAGAGCTTGACTGAACACGTGGCTGAGAAGAAGGCTGTCTGTGCCACAAGCACTTGTACAGAACACTGGGGGACCAAGCAGGAATGGTGGATGGGTGGCCAGGCTAGGCAAGGGAGGAGAGGGAGAAGGCAAGAGAGAGGTGTTGGGGGGAGCTTAGTACCTGATTGTGCTAGAAAGGAATCCTCTACACCCTTTTTCTCACCATTCTGCTCTCTTCTCGGTACTCATGGGAAGAGAGGAAGGAGGCATGGCACCTTTACTTCATGCATACATATCAGCAGCAAGACATTCCAAAACACAAAGGGGAGGCTCTGTAGGAGCTCATGATTCCCACCTGATGGTCCCAACCCATGGGATGAAGACCACTGATCTGGACCATGATGACAACCTTTCTGATCCATATGGAGTCCATTCTAACATACTTCCTTCCAATATACTTCTCCATAGCTCTCCTCCCTCCTTCCTTGTCCCATCCCTGTTTTCCTAGCATTAAACTTCAGCACCTCATGCTGTTATGGCAATAGGTTGATTAGGTAATCACATTTAACATTTGTCTGCCTGAATCTAAATGTTGGATCAGATTAGTAAGAACTCATAACCATTTTAACACTTATTTTTTAAAACAACAACAACAACAACATACTTTTGGAAAAGGGGGAAACTGATGTGTAGATTAATCATTTTGATTGCAATGATTTCAGGGGAGGGAATAAATCAATCCTATATATTCACAATCTGAGAGCGAATGGGAGAAGAAAAGACAAGATGCATAGATTCTATTGTTTGTGAAATTACTTTGTAATACAAGCCATGGGTACCTTCCTTCAGTAAGCTGAAAAATAAAGGTTTGCCTCCCCACAGGTTACACAGATATAGAATGCAGTATCTTAAAAGTTCAAACTGCTGGAACCAAGCTTTGGCATAAGTCTAGATAAGTTATTGCTAGCAGACAATTGGACAGCTGGAGCCAATTTGGCACACCCAGCTGCAGCAAAGCTGCTTAGGCTGGGTGCCGTTTATTGCTACCTTGCCTGGAGGGAGGGGCAGACTCCCTTCCCGGGCATACGGGGCTTTTGGCTGGGGGCGGAGCCAACGCCTACAGGCGGCTCTGCTTTCCCAGCCAGCAGTTGCCTTCTGCTTCGGGGAGAGAAGGAGCTTTTCCCCTCTCTCCAGGCAGTGGAAGACGCGAGAGCGGTGAGGGACGAGCGGTGAGGGACGCGAGCGGGAGCAGCGGCTCGGCAGCAGCAGTGGGGTCCTTCTGCGGGCCCTCGGCAGCGGACGGGCAGCGTGTGCTGCGGCCGGGCAGCGTGTGCTGCGGCGGCGCCGGTAGTGGGAGCGGGCCGTTTCAGGCCACTCCCCGCCGCTTCTCCGTTTTTCGCCGGGCCTTTCGGTGGGAGGCTGGGCGGCTGCAGTGAGCGGCGGTGGGGTGGCGCCTGTGCGCGCGCGCCGGCGACTCTTCGGCCTCAGCGAGGCCCTGCAGCGACGGTGCCTTCAGTTGGAGCGTGTTAGGGCGCTCCTGGCGGCTTGCTTCTGGGCAGGGTGCGCCCCCCCCTCTTTTACTGCACCCCCCCTGGCTGTGGGGACTTATCAGCGGCGCGCGGCCTCCTGGCCTTGTGTGGGCGTCTTAGGGGGAGCGGGGCATTTAGGCGCTCCCTTCACGGAGCAGGGGGTTTGGTTTTTTCACCGGGTGTGCACCAGGGGTCGGGCCTAGTCAATAGGCTTGTTCCCGTCTGGTAGCGGTGTTCCGCCCCCTCCCATTTCCATTTTCTTCTTATATTCGCCTAGTAACTGGCAGTGGGTCGGGCCCTGGGTTTAATTTGGCTGACTCTGCTCAGTTCCCCTCCTTTTGGGCAATTGGCCCATTTCTATTGGCGGCCATTTTGGAGTGGGTTGTGCCTGGTGGCCATTTTGTTGCTTTCGGTATGCCTCCCAAGAAGGGCAGTGGCCCATCTAAGGGCAAACAGCCTGCCAAGCGTCCTGCGAAGAGGCCTCCCCCTGCCCCATTGTCCTCCTCGGACGAAGAGGATGGTGGACCCAGCAGGCAGGAGCTGCTGGACAGGCTAGCTGCTTTGGAACAAGCCCGTGCCAGCTCTCAGCCTGGGGGCTCTGGGGTTCGGGCGCGTCGACCCACTAAAAAGGTTTCCGATGCTGTATTTCAGAGGGACATCCTGAAGCGTATTTCTGCTCTGGAGGACGCAGCAGCATCTGATCGTGGTGAACCTGGCAGCGGCCAGGGAGTGGCCTTGCCACCTGATGAGCTACAAGGGGCTGAAGCCGAACAGGAGTCCATTGTGGACTGTGGACAGGTGGCCATAGCGGTCGAGCCGGCGGTGCAGGAGGGTAAGTCTTTGCAGCCTTCCCAGGCATGCACCTGGCCTTGGGGGCCCTGGGGTCAGTCTACTGCCTCTGCGCCCCCTGGCTGCACTTCACCAGTTACACAACAATTTGTCCCTGCTTGGCCCCAAGCGGTTCCTGCAACCTGGCAGAGTGGGGCTGGGACTTTGTATGGCCAACAGCAGGCACCTGGTGCTTCTACATCCTCTGCACCCCAGACTGGGGGCTTGCCATATGGTTATGGATGTCAGTGGGGTTCCCCCCCCTGTTGGCAATTGCCTTATGGAATGGTGCCATACAGAGCATTACCATTCGGGGATACGACTTTGCCCCTTGGTGACCATTTAACCCAAGCCACCAGGGAGAAGATATTAAAAGGGGAGTACGTGGATGTCTTTACCCTTCTCTTCAGGGAACTGGAGAAGAAGGACAAAGATGATCTGGATGAGAGAGATAAAGAAAAGATTAAGCACAGGAAGGTGGATCGGAATTGGTCAAACTGGTTGCCGGGGTTCTTGATTTATGCCGGGGTGTTGGCCAGAGCGCAGCCGTGGAGGGCTGTCTCTCTTTTTCAATATATCGACATTATTTACAAAGGATACACTGGATTCGTGGGAGTGGCCTGGCTCCAGTATGACGAGGAGTTCCGGATGTGTGCCGCTATGAACCCTGGCCTGCCGTGGGACCAGGTGCACCAGCAGCTTTGGTTGCAGGTCATGTCCCCGGCCAAACCTAATTCTGGGGATAGGTCCGACAGTGGCCATCTTATTCAGCGTTCCCAACCGGCATTTGGTTCCCACGCCCCCACGGGGCAGCAGGTTCAACCCCGGCTGCTCTGTTGGGATTTCACATCCAAGGGGCAATGCAATAGGAAGGCTTGTAAGTACAGACATGAATGTCCTTCCTGCAGCGGCCCCCACCCATACTCAGCATGCCCTAAGTCTAGGCAAGGGAGTGGGGGTAAGCGCTTTGTGGGGGGTAGCAATCAGCAAGGACCTGGTAAAGGGACCCAGCCCAGTAAGGCTGAAGGTCCTTAGGCACCTGTTGCGTTTGTACCCCCGGCGCGGAGATGCTGAGTACCTGCTTGCCGGGTTTGAGTTTGGTTTTCGTATTCCTTTTCAGGGCCAAAGGGAACCTTTCATGTCAGCCAACCTTCGGTCAGTGGCTGGCATGGAAGGTGTGGTACGGGCCAAGATTGTGAAGGAGTGCGCGGAGGGCCGGGTTCTCGGCCCTTTCGATACCCCTCCTGTTCCTTGTTTGAGGGTTTCTCCGCTGGGGGTGGTGCCTAAAAAGGCGGCGGGGGAATTCCGCATTATACACCACTTGTCCTTCCACAAGGGCGGTTCGGTGAATGATGCCATTCCGGAGCATCTCTGTTGAGTCCGTTACACATCCTTTGACCAGGCGGTCAAAGTTGTGCGTAGGTGTGGTGTAGGTGCAGAACTGGCGAAATGTGACATCAAGTCAGCCTTTCGCCTCCTACCGGTACACCCCGGGGATTTTGATCTGCTTGGGTTTTCGTTTGAGGGCAAATTTTATATTGATAGGGCCGTCCCCATGGGTTGCTCCATATCGTGCGTGGCATTTGAGCGCTTCAGTTCCTTTTTGGAATGGGAGTTGCGGCGCCGCATGGCTTGCCCTGATACCTGTCATTTCCTTGATGATCTTTTGTTTTGCGGGCCAGCTGGTACCGGGCAATGTGCCAGGCTATTGTCAGGCTTTGTGGGGCTTGCCGAGGAACTTGGGGTTCCTTTGGCACATGAGAAGACTGAGGGCCCCTCCACTGTTTTAACCTTTCTAGGCATCGAGCTGGATACAGTCCAGCAGTCTTTCCGGCTCCCTGCTGATAAGGTTGAGGACCTTAAGAATAGAGTAGAAGAATTTAAAGGTCGGAGTAAAGTTACTCTCCTGGAATTGCAGCAGTTGGTGGGGCACCTGAATTTTGCCTGCAAGGCAATTGCTCCGGGTAGGGCGTTTTTGAGGCGCCTTTGTGATGCCATGGGGAAATTGCGGTTTCCGCATCACAGGTTGCGTCTGAGCAAGGGTATTCAGAGTGATCTTCAGGTATGGCAGGAATTTTTGCGGTCATACAATGGGGTGACATTTTGGAGAGAGGACTTGTTACTTGAAGCTGAGCTTCAGGTTACCTCTGATGCCTCTGGATCCTTGGGATTTGGGGTGTATTTCAGGGGCCATTGGTGCGCTGAACGCTGGCCCGCAGATTGGACCCAGTGTGGATTGTCTAAAGACTTGACATTTTTGGAATTTTTTCCTTTGCTGGTGGCAGTGTGGCTTTGGGGGCGGGAGTTGGCTAACTCCACAGTACTCTTCTGGTGTGATAACCTAGCGGTGGTGCACGTGGTCAACTCCTTGTCTTCAAAATCGCCTAGGGTAATGAGGCTGGTGCGGGCCTTCACCCTTAAATGCTTACAGCTGAATATATTATTTAGGGCCAGACACGTTCCTGGAATGAGTAATGGGGTGGCAGACGCTTTGTCTCGCCAACAGATGGAACGGTTTTGGCACCTGGCCCCAGAAGCCGATCGACGGCCAGCGCAGATGCCCGTGGAGCTGTGGCAGCTTGGGAGGCAGAAGCGAGTCGGGCAATCCAGTTAGCCTTAGCACCCAGCACGCGGAAAGCCTATGACCGGGCGATCAGGCAGTTCACTGAGTTTAGGAGGACGGTAGGACTTCAGGAGTTTTGGCCTGTCCCTGCCGAGCACCTGATTCAATTTTGCGTGTCGCAGCGTGTGCGTGGCCTTTCTGTCAAGTCTGTCAGGGGCCAGCTAGCTGCTCTTGCTTTCTTTAGCAAGGCACGTGGTCTGCGTGAAGACACTGGGGATTTCTGGATACGTAAGATGTTAGAGGGTTGGTCTAGGGAGGCTGGGCCCTCTAGGGACCAGAGGCAGCCCATTTCCCCATCGGTGCTTAAAGGGCTGGGAGCAACCTGGGCTGAGGTTTGCTCTTCACGTTTTGAGCAGAGGCTCTTCCACGCAGCTTCTTTGGTTGCCTTTTTTGGGGCCTTGCGGGTTAGTGAATTGGTGGTTCATTCCCGCAGGGATGCCTCTGACAGGGCTTTGCTAGCACGGGATATTTCCTTCGTAGGTGACAAGGTATCCATTCGGATCCGCAGGTCTAAAATGGACCAGGAACAGCGTGGGGCCACCCTGCTCTTGGGGCCGTGCACAGACCGTGAGCTGTGCCCGGTTCAGGCTTTGAGGGACTATGTGAGAGTCCGTGGGGAGGCCCAGGGGGTTCTGTTTCGCCATAACGATGGGACACCTTTGACCCGGTTTCAGTTTTGGGCAGTTACGGAAAAGGCCCTTGGTAAACTGGAACTGGTGGGGGTTAAGTTTGGTACCCATTCCTTTCGGATTGGGGCCGCCTCTATGGCTGCTGCTA
This sequence comes from Eublepharis macularius, assembly GCF_028583425.1. Lineage (NCBI taxonomy): Eukaryota > Metazoa > Chordata > Lepidosauria > Squamata > Eublepharidae > Eublepharis > Eublepharis macularius. The sequence continues at coordinate 126,935,184 of NC_072792.1, forward strand.
TGGGGTACACCCAGCAGGCCATACAGAGGGTAGGCAGGTGGCGGTCGAGTGCGTTTCGCTCCTACGTCCGCCCTCTGCCACAGTATTAATTGCCTACACTAACTGCTCTTTCCTAGGTGTGGCGTCGGTCCTGGGGAAGCGCAGTATCCTGATTTGCGGACACAGCATGGTGTTCTGGGCTGCCCATCAAGCCAGGAGAACACCGATCGGATCCCAGTTGGGGCTGAGTGCTGTGGCCTTGGTTGAATGGCTGGGTCGGCGGGGCCTGCGTTGGCCTGGTTTGTTACCACTCTTGTTTAGGGGGCGGACTGGTCCGCCCCCGCATATTTTGGTCATTCACCTCGGGGGAAATGACCTTGGGTTGGTACAGGGAAAGGCCCTGTCATTGCAGGCAACTGATGACCTTCGGGAGATAAGCCGCCGGTGGCCGGGAGTGCTTATTTTCTGGTCCGAGATACTGCAGCGCCGGGTGTGGCGCGAGGCCTTGGACCCACGGGCCGTTGAGCGGGCCCGCTGTAAGGCCAACAGAGCTATGAAGAAACCCTTGGGGGAAGGCTTGGGGATTTACTTGCCGCACCCTAGGATTAGGGCCGAACTTGCCCACCTTTACAGGAAGGATGGTGTACACTTGTCACCTGAGGGCAACGATATCTTCCTTGATGATTTTCGGCAAGGGCTGAGGTTGGCCTTGAGCCACCTGTGGGGCGCTAGGGCCTAAGCAGAGGCTTGGCCCTTGCGTTGGCAGGAGATTCTCGGGAATAGGGAGCGGGCCGGTGAGCACCCAGTGGCATTTCCCCATGTGGGAACAGGGTCTGCCATCAGTGCGGTATGCTTGTGACGGCTACCACAGCACAGGCAGACGCCTGCGGGGATCCCCAGGGGCAAGCCCTTCCCTCATGCTGTACGGCTGGGGTGTTAGGAGCTTGCGGGGGGGATCCATTCGCCTGGCTGGCCGGGTTGCAGTCATCCTAGGGATGGCCTACACCCGGGGCTTTGGGGCTCACCCACACAGGTCAAGGCGGAGGTCCAGGGTTGACCCCGTGGCTTGACCTGTACCGCTTAGTTGGCCCTTGCCTTAGTTATAGTTATATTTACTGTTATATTAATAAACGGCCCTTTTACCTCCAAGCCTGTGTCTGTCTCTTCATTCCGGCTAAGGTAGCAATTATTATTTATATACATAGCACTTAGATCAGCTGAATACTTTTGATCAAGGACAGCCAACTTGCATACAGTTGGCCCTTCTGTTTTTCAGATGATGGTCAGCGACTGGATAGTGTGAGGTAAAGTTTTACATGGGTAGTCAGGCCCTATAAAGTCATTACCATCTACCAAATTTGCTGAGGCTACCTGTGGCAGGATAATATTTGGTTTACAAGCTGCAAGTTAGCCATCCTTATCGGCAATTGATGTAAGAAGCCCCAGGCAAACCAGAAACTTGGGTCCCAGAGGTATAATCTCTGCATAATCTCAATTTACCGGAGTCAGTTTCCTGACATGGGCTGCTCAGGAAAGTATGACATGTTACATTTACCCTGAGAAATTAATCTTCAGCCACCCACAGAACCATAGCAAGGGCTGCATCCACTAAGGGGTGAGAAAAGCCGCCGTCATTGTAGAAATAGCAGAAAGTAGGATGGAGAGGCACATAACACTTCTAAGATACAACGTGATGTACAAAATCCACTGGTATTCAGTGGAAGTGAACTGCAAAGTAGGGAACAGGAAAAGGTTGCCATCACCCTGAAAGGGGGAATTCTTTATTGTTTTCATTATTGAATTGAAAACTGATGTAAATAAAATCAGAAAAGGATCTATGCTTACCTGATACATTAACTCTAATGTAGTGGCCCATCGCTGTGAAGTCAAGAGCTTTTGTTTGTGCCCGACACTGGTAATTACCACTGTCTGACACATTGACTTGAGGTATGCGTAGCAACACAGTCAAGTGCTCAACCCCCTCAAAATCTGATAACTCCTTGGATACCACTTTTTCTAGAGTTACGCCTATTTTAGCACAGATAGATGACTCTGCAGCTTGCTTACACCAGTGTGCATCCAGACCATCAGATGGGCCCTGCCGAAACACAACTGTACAATTCAAGATTAGAGAATCGCCTTCTTGCAGGTGAAGAAATTTTGTTGGGTAAATGATCTCCAGTGTATCACCCCCTGGAAAGTGAGAAAAATAGTAATTACATTTATTGGTTAGTTTCAAATACCTGGGTGCAGGGCAGAGTGCTCGCAAGAAAAATAATGACTGCATACATTATTATTACTCAGACGAGGCATCTGTTCTATAATGCTGCATGCCTACCCTTTGGATTAGCTACTGAGGGATATACACCAAGTCTAGTGCCTTCTAGGATAAAAACTTTTGTCAGCTTATCCTAAAACATGCTATCCTAAAACAGTCTTGCTTATTCTGAGATCATGGCCATTTCCACACTACTTACCTTCATCCGGAACGCTGCGGAACGTCGCAAAAAACCCCTGCAGAAGATAGCGTCTTCTTGCGTGAGTTTTGTACGACATCGCACAAAACTCACGCGAGAAGACACTGGCCGTTTCCACATGCCGTTAAAGAGACGGTCTACTTACTGAAGGCTGGCGGTTTTTTTTCACAGATTCCAGATGCCTCCGATTTCAAAGTGGAAGCAGGCCGTTTGTCTTGCGTCTGATCAGCGTCCTTGACCCGGCACAGGAAAGAGCGGGAAATCCCGGTCTCAGAAAAGACGCTGATTAGACGCAAGACAAACTGCCTGCTTCCGCTTTGATATCGGAGGCATCTGGAATCTGTGAAAAAAAACGCCAGCCTGCAGTAAGTAGACTGTCCCTTTAACAGCATGTGGAAACAGCCAGTGTCTTCCACGTTTTTTCGCAATGTTCCGTGACGTTCCAGATGAAGGTAAGTAGTGTGGAAACAGCCCATGTGTGGCTGAACTATGAAGTATCAACTAAATTCAGTAATTTTATTTATTTAGATATTTATACCCACTTTTCCCCTCAATGCAAATTCAAAGTGAATTTTCCATTTTTATCCTCACAACCCTGTGAGGCAAATTTGGCTGAGAGAGAGTCTGACTGTGCCAAGGTCACCCAGTAAGCTTTTCATGGCAGTATGGAGATTCAAAGCTGAGATCCTGGTTTGGCACTGCAGTACCAAAAGCTTTTGTTGTTCCATGCAGTGGTTTCCTCTTACCTGAAATCTTTATCCCCAGCAACATTGTTAAGAAAGCTGAAGCAAGATAGTTTCTTTCAAGCCTGGCCTGCCAATCCAAGGCAGTCATCATCTGCAATGCCAGAAACATCCATTGTTTGAAACACTTCCTTAACTCTCTTGCATCATAACATAGAGAAAGTAAATGTATTTTCAACAAAATTACCCCATACCAGCTACTGAGAAAGACAGACCATCAGAAAAACAAGTATTTGTTAGAAATTTATATTCTGCTTCTCCAGCAAATAAACCATGAAAGAGTACCAATAACAAAGCACAATTTAAAGTAACAAGTTTCAATATTTAATACATAGCAAAATCACAAATTGGAGTCAATATCTTAGAACAAAAATAGCTGTGGGAAGTCCATGGTGAGGATCTCCTTTTTAAAATCTTTGCTCCAAAGCTACATGATCAATGAAGCATTGCTGAGATGAGAGGGGGCTTAATCTTTTCCCTGAATTAAATTGAACCACAACTCAAGCTGCTCTTATCCCGTCTGAGGGGGGGAAAGACCTGTGGTAACTGAGAGCCAAGCTACAAGTGACGCCTGACACAGGTTGGACACTTGTCAGCTTCCCTCAAGTTTTGATGGGAAATGTAGGCATCCTGGTTTTGCAGCTGTAATGGAGAGCCAAGCTGTAAAACCAGGACGCCTACATTTCCCATCAAAACTTGAGGGAAGCTGACAAGTGTCCAACCTGTGCAAGGTGTCACTTGTAGCTTGGCTCTGATTAGTTCCCCAGCAGAATTAGTAGCACCACTATAGAGGAGGCAATTTAAATTGGGAAACAGCATGAAGGAAAAAAATAAGCACCCCTCCACCTATGCCACTTTCCTAATCAAGCCAACGTTTGCACAAGATGCTCTAAGGTAAAAGGAGAAAAGGGGCAATGCAGTCATAGATCTCATGTATCATGGAGGAATGAGAAAAGCTTACTCCTATGCAAGTATGTGTATACAGAGCTGTTGCTGCCTAATATAGAATTACTGACAGTAGCTGGGCTACTGTCACAGGAAAACTTCATGGTATTGTGTGGTTTTGAGGTGGCTAGTGAAAATGTCCACTCTGTTTACAAGTAATGAGTAGAATAAAGATAGCTGGAATCCATTGATTTTAATAGTGGGAGGAAGGTGAAGGGGTGCTTCCAAAAAAAGTTGTCATTCTTTGTTATATATTCTGTATTCGCTGTTATATTTACCGTCTAATGTTACTTTCTGTTATATATTCTGCTTCTGATATTTTCTCTACAGTCCAATGTTATTTTCTGTTTTAATAAATTAATATTTAAAAAATCATGAGATCAGTTTTATATGGCAGAAATAAAAGCAGAAGAACTTCTTTCACACAAATAAGGCTGCAAATTAATGACACAACTATAAAGGCAGCAGTTCTACATGTCCTTACCGTTGGAATCAATGGAACTTGCTTCTGAGTAAACTTGCTGGAAAGCTCCAAAGCACAGACTGAAGTCAAGCAAGTTATGCAAATACTAACACACACACCCTCCCAAATGGATGCAGGGTTAGAGTCCAATGGCAACTTAGAAACCAACAAGATTTTCAAGGTATAAACTTTCAAGAGTCAAACCTCTATTCTTCAGATACATTCTTCAGATAACTATCAAGATAGATTTGCGTCCTTAATTTAGTTGAATTGTTATCACTAAAGGCAAATCAGTTAGTGGAATGAGACTCACCCAAACCATCCCAAAATAATCTAAAAGATTATTTTGTCATTTTGCTATGATCCGGCTTTCTTCCCAGGCCAAACTTGTTCACTGATGGTTTTTTTACCTTATGTCCTGTGTCTTGTTTCGAACACTGCCTATGTTTTTCTCAGCACAGTTTGTGGCTCATCATCATTTGTCAGTCTGAGTTCCTACAAAGAAAATGCTAACTCGTGTGAAAACAAGACTGCCCATGGTTTCAGACACAAGTATTTCAAAGCCACAACGTCAATAGAAAATATTAGTCAACAACCACCTCACCTCTGCACGCTCAGTATTCCACCACTGTAAAACAAGACCAAATACAAATGCAACCACACAGGAAACAACATTTATACAGACCTTTTACCCTTGGTTTCTTCACATTTTTACAGACATACACATATCCTGTCATGAAGATTGCCAGAAGGTGTAAAAAATGTCCTGTCTTTTTAATTGAGGCTTAATGGGATGTTATTTATCAGGCGATATTATTTACCTCAACTGCCCATTTCCTCATATTAATACTACCTGTCATCCTCCACACAACAGAGATGGCTTCAGGTTAAGATTTGGTCATTTTGGCAATACCTAGTGAAGTCCATAAGTAACTGAGTACAGTAGATGTTACATGTATTATTTGCATGTTGCTGTACAGAAGCATTTTTAGTTGACAAACAGCTTTGAATTCATTTATATATAACTCACTCCATCCCAAAGGCTTGCACCTGGTAACAATAAAATCAGAAAATAAAAATAAAATTGAAAAATGTATACACTTAACACATGTGAATGCCACAGCTTGTTAGTGTAATCCCAGTGCATTCAAACTATTCCAAATAAAACAGAGAAATTTTTGAAATATGGTCCAGCCTTTATGTGGTTCTGGAGGCAAAAAGGAGAATTCCATAGTAACTAAAACTCTTCTGGGTATATGGTTGAAGCCAAAAAAGATGCATGGCTCTTTAGTTCACTTTTTAAACAGTTCTTTGTTTCTCTGTACTCTTTTTAAACAAGAGAAATTCACTCACAGAAGAACAACTGGGATCAGAGAAGAATTGGGGGAATGATCTACATATATTTGAATGAGTAACAAATGATGTAGTCATGAAACACTGACATACTGTGCACAAGCAGAATCGATTTGTTTCTATTAACCATAAGCTAGAGCCCAGAGGTGAAAGCAATGTTTTCACCTAGCCAAAAACTTTTTTTTTTTGTAAAATAGATTTTTATTGGATAGGTCAATACAATTGGATTAAAACACATGTACAGTTCATTTTATTTCCCACAGATATATTTCCCCACCCCCTCCCCTCCCCCCTTTCCATATTGACTTCCAACAGCACTCCAACCCCCCATTATTATTATCACATTATTTCTATACTATAATTGTGCTTATCTCATTATTGGTAAAGATCTTAACTAAATCTTATCTTACTTAATACCTTTAAAACCCTTCGAAAGACCATAATTGTCCCTTAACATCCCATCTCTTTTCCATATATTTTTTTAGTTTTTTCCAATCTTCCAAAAACATATTCGGATCTTGATCTTCCAAATTTCTTGTTAACTTGTCCATTTCAGCCATGTACAACAATTTCCTTGTCCATTCTTCAATTTCAGGTATTTCTTTTTTCTTCCAGTATTGAGCATATAACATTCTTGCTGCTGTTATCATATAATATAACAATGTCTTATCATTTCTATTAACATCTTCTAAATGCAAAGATAGTAACAACATTTCTGGATTTTTAACAACATTATACTGAAGTATCAAAGACATCTCAACACAAATTTTAAACCAAAAGTCTCTAGCCTTACACCTAACCAAAAACTTGAAGTGATTTGAGGTAGGAACTTCAGGTCAAGATAAGAAGACCCAGCTCCCCCACTAGTGGATACCAGGTAATTATTCAACTGGATAGAACAAACTATTATCTACCGTATATTGTCGAAGGCTTTCATGGCCAGAGAACGATGGTTGTTGTGGATTTTCCGGGCTGTATAGCCGTGGTCTTGGCATTGTAGTTCTTGACGTTTCGCCAGCAGCTGTGGCTGGCATCTTCAGAGGTGTAGCACCAAAAGACAGAGATCTCTCAGTCTCACTGTGACACTGAGAGATCTCTGTCTTTTGGTGCTACACCTCTGAAGATGCCAGCCACAGCTGCTGGCGAAACGTCGGGAACTACAATGCCAAGACCACGGCTATACAACCCAGGAAATCCACAACAACCATATTATCTACCGCAGCTATCAGCTGAGTTGTATCAGCCTTCCCTATTATCTTTGTATGCAGAATCGTAATAAGAGGTTACTTAATCAGAGGATCTTTGGAATACTGACCTTTCAAACTTCAAGAAGTAACAGCTGGCTGTGTCAACTTTCACACTTTCCTTTGTACACTTGAGAAGATTAGTAATCCAAATAAGGAGCAGCAATAAGGACTGTTCTACATTTCAGATAATTTCAAATCCATTCGGAATCTTCAGCTTTGCTGATATTACAGAATATGTATTTAAATAATTGGCTTGCTTTGTATTGGAAAATAAATTAATAGTCTATCTGCTATCAATTAAAAGTTAGACTTGAAGTGCAAGGTGTCAACACAGAAAGAGAGAGTTGTGGTAAAATATTAATGTTAAAAAACATTGATTGACTCTATTGATTGGTTATAGAATTGAGCCTTTTTGTACAGAAAGGGTATTGAAACATTTTCTGACCTGTCAAATACCCCACAACAAACTGAAACTTGTTTTTCCTGCCACAAGTTCCAGATGCACATTTGTCAGCCACACAATGTCTAGTTTGGCATTGCTGTGTGAGCATGATTTGTAGATATGCAGAAGAGGTCTTAGTTATAGGACATCCGGGGCAGCTGCCCTGGGTACAGCAGGGCCCCAACCTCCCACAGCTGTGTCCCTTCAATAAAGGGGGGCTGAATGCAGAAACCAGGCTCCTACCACCATGCACATGCATGCCCACCCCCCCTGGGGCTCAGGCAGTTGGTTTAGTGATGATAGAAGAACATGTTCCCTCAGCAGCTGGCTTGCCATAGACTGCATGCATCCCCTCCCTCAGGAGCCAGTTCAGTGGCAGCAGTGCATGCACACATGCATCCTGGGCAGCTGCCTCAAGGACTGCCCCTTGCTTGGGCTGAGGTGGCCCTGGTGGAGGGACAGTATGGTGATGGGCCTTGATGGGGGACAGCAAGGGTGGTGATTCTGGGGCCCATCCTGGACTTCTGTCCAGAGCCCCAGAATTGTCAAGGCTGCTTCTGTAGACATGAGGACACTCCAGTGTTATCGGGGAAGATGATTATCCTCTTTAGACTAGACTACATGCTTAGTTTTCTATAAGATTTTTTTTAATGCAGTATCTTCAACTTGAATTTTTAAAAGATTATGCAATGGCACAAAGCAAATCCTCAAAATTACTTGTCCAGATTTTTCTCTATATTCCAGTCCCAAATAACTATCTATTCATTTTATTTATACCCCACCTGCTCTTTCTCTGAACAGCTCTGAACAGCTGAATTCAAACTGTTGTCCCATCTTGAAGACCAATGTAGTGACAGCCAGCCCACGGTCCCTTCATTTGAGCTACTGCCTGCCATTTTACTCTAAGCCACCTCACAGGCTACACAGTATATGTTGAGCCATGCCAACCATCACAGGGAAGCTGCTCTGAGCTCACACAAAAATGGTGAGCTTTCCTCCTTAATTAGGCATGTGGCTACACAAACCACATTGCAAGTGGGGACCACAGACCTTCCTCCACCAGTATGTATTTCTTTAAACAAGAGAGATAAAGGAAAATCGGTCTCTTGAAGCTTAATTACTTAGTTACAGGCACATAAGTCTTCCCACACTGACAATTTTCGCTAAGCCAAGGACAAAAAAATTCTGATCTCTACATCTTTCATTCTGTTTCCCAGAAGCTAAGGGGAGGGAGGAGGAATGATCTCAGCATTAATCCTTAAATAGCCCAAAGGTTCTGCATGCTGTTTATTAGACTGAAAATATGATCTGCGGAGGAAGAAATGCTAGAGGTCATTGTGGTCAGTAGGTGACATATATCATGATTTTTGGCTGTGAGAGACCAAAGTTTAAATTCTTGTTTTCAGCTGCACGTGTCACCCTAGTCTTTCTCACAGGATTGTTGTAAAGAAATAGCAACACAACAATAGAACAGTGGTCCCCAATATGGCATGCCGTGAGTGCCATGGCACCTCCTAAAACCTTTCCTGGAGCTCATTAATTGTTTTAAGAAAGTGGGTAGGGCCAGATGGGATGCTTGCCCAGAAGAACTTCTGATTGGCCATTGGAGATCTGATAGATACTGCGAGATTAGTGTTTCTTCACTGGCTTAATATTTCTATTTCTATTGTGTAAATGCAAGAAAATAGTTCTAACCAATATGTTCATTTTTAAAAGCATCCTGTTAAACAGAGTTTCTCTCTGAAATACTGAAAAGCCACAATAAGAGTTATGCATATGCTCACTCCTTTATATTTTGTGGTTGGCCCTACCTCTTATGGTGCCATTTGTGGTTGTGCCCACACCACAAAGGTGCCTGCAGGTTCAAAAATGTTGGGGGCCCTTGCAATATAATGGTAATATACTTTGTAATAGGGATCCCATTCCACCGGTGGGGGTAGGGGATCCCCTGCTTTCACCCTCCATCCCCCACCTCCACTTACCTGGCCAGTAGGGGAGGAAGGCATGGTAATGAGCCTCCCAGGCATGCTCCTAGGGTGATGCAACAATGTCACTAACATCACCGCGCCACCCCAGGAGCACTCCTGTGCTGTGAAGCAGGCATGCACCCCTGCGCCTGCGTGGTGACATCATTGGAAGTGACATCACCATGTAATAAAGAATAAAGAAGGAAAGAACAAGATAAGAGCCAGGTCTCTCCCCCTCCCACCGGGAGGGTAAGGGGACCTGGCAACAGCACTTTGTAGACTGTAAAGATAAAGTGAAATAATTGACAACATTCTCTCATGGAGAAGGATTCTATGGAAAAGGTTTCTATGTGCTCAGGTGCAGGCACTGCTTGACTTGTAAAAGAGAGTAACTAAGCCTCAGATCTCTCTAGAAGTCATGTCTTCTGGTCTTGAAGTTCTTCTCTCCTAATTGAAGACATTTGAGGGGCCAGGTAGTTAGGACTACTCTCTGAGGAAGAAAATATACTCTTCATGTGCTCAAGGGCACCTTTTTCTTTACTACTGTTTCATTAGGAACATTTTTGCAACAATAACCCTAGGTGTTTGGTGCTGTAACTGATTGTACCTTGTGTATATATCTTGGCACTGAGTCCTGGTACAAATTCAGCTTGGAGAATAGTAGAGTGTCTAGCTGAAGCCACTTCATCTGGTCTCTTGAATTTCTGCCAAGCATTGCAACTGTTGAAGATACACTTTTTGTCCTAGCAACAGGTAGCAACTATAGGGTTGAAGATGCAGCAAGTAGAGATGGGCACGATCCGCATTACGATCGGAAAAAACCCACGATAATGGCGATCGCACAATCGTGACCCGGCAGATTGTGATCGTCCATGGCCAACAATCCAGCGATCGGGAGAGGCCTGGATCGGGGCAATCGGGCTCGGTTCGGGGATCCAGACACTCAGGCTTCAGCAATCTATTCCCTTGTCAATGGAGCCAGGGGAATGCCTGAGCTCTGTTTGCCCTCCTTCTGTCGCCCTGGAAACCCAAATGGAAGCCCAGCTTTCCTTGATCAGCAGGGCTTCCTTCCAACCACGGAGCAGCAAAGCAGTCACAAGTTGGGAGAAGACACCCAGGGGAGGGAGGGGGAAGGGAGTGTTCTGTAGCCATGGGCACTCCAATCTCATCTCTGCAAACCCTGATAGGCAGCTCTGACAGCCAAACACAGACCTCCTGTGTTGCTGAATGGGACCCATGCCATGGGCTCCCAGGCTGGGTTTCACTTTCTACAAGCAGTGGAGTGGGACAGAGCTCTTGCTTGCTACTTGCTAGCCTTTGGAGAGAGAGAGAGAGACTGAGAGGGTCGGCCACCACTACAACCCACCTTCCCACATAGCTGGGAATAGCAGCACGCCCCGCTTTGGCCTCCACAATCCACAATCCACGGCTCGGGAATGGGAGATGATCGGTGCGGATCGTTAATTCAGGATCGTCGCCGGCGCCGATCCACGATCAGCTGGATCGTTAATTTTTTTTGGATCGTGCTCATCTCTAGCAGCAAGGCCTTCTCCTTCTTTAGTAGAACCTGAGTGTGGGAAAGAAAACCAGGCACATTTCTGGAGGAAACAGAGAGGAAGAGATTGTATCTATCTACAGATTGCAACACTTGATCATGCTGGATGTCAAGTTCCACAACCTAACTGTTTTTTTAATTAGGGACATTTTCATAATTATCACCCTAGCTACTCTGTGTTGCAACTGATTGTATCTTGTGTGTCCTTAGTAGCATTTAACAACAGTAGCTTCTTGCATTTATTTTACTGTAGTCTTTGTTAGAATACTCTGAGCTCTTATGGAATTGGTGCACTGAGAAAAACCATACTACTATTTGCTTTGAAGGAAATAAGGTGAGGTGTCATTAAGAAGATTTGATCACCAAGAATTATAGGACTGTTTGGAATCTCTCATTCCTAAGCCAGGTAATCTACCATTTTTTGATTAAGTTGTTATAGCTCCAGGATGAAGAGGGTTACCTGTTTTACATTCCAATATGGCTTCGAACTGAAGGTATAGACTGATATCATTTCAGTTGGTCTGGTCAAGGACCTTCTCTATGAGAGAGAAGCTAGAAAAATGTCATATTGCTGGTTTTCTTTGAGCTCTTAGCAACTTTTGATGCTATCAACTGTTATACTTAACAGTTGGATAAACTGGTGGATTAGGAGCTCTTTATAGTAGTTCTGATACTACCTGGCTGGAAGATTCTAGAAAATGGTATAAAGGAGTTTTCTTCTGGACTGGAGCTTCCTTGAGGGGTTCACTCGATCCCCATGCTTTTCAATATCTATATGAAACAATTGAGAGTGATTGCCCAGAATCAAGAGATCAGTTGTCCAGTATGCTGATTACACCAAGCACTGTGTTTCTATTTGGGTCAATTATTGCAATCTAATCTTCAAAAAGCTTGATTGTAGTCAGTAATAGATTGGATGAAGGTGAATACGTGGATACAGTCATAACAAGGCAGAATTGCTAATAGTAGATGGTCCTGGTACCCGTGAAGGTCAGATTACAATTATGATGTATGACCTTGTAATCTCCTGACTAGAGTCCTGTAAGGCAGTCTGTGTGGGGTGTCCTTTAAAGAGGTTTGGAAACTTCAGGTGATACAAAAAAACCAGATGCCTGTTGTAATGTATACAAGCAGCCTCTAGGGGACAGCTTTCTGTTTTGCATGTCCTTCAGTCTTGGCCCTGCTGGGCTCTTGTAGTGAATTGGTGGCTGAGATAGGGGACTGAGAAGCTGACTGAAATGCAGGCTGAGAGCCTCGCTACAAGTGACATCTTTCACGCGAAGGGCACTTGATCATTTTCGCAAGTCTTTCTGGGTACTGAAGTCCCTCTCCCACACCCCTTTTCCTTTTGTTCCTTCCCCTGTCTGTTAGCACGGCTGCCTGAAGAGACGGAGAAAGCCTACGACAGCAGCTTTTGCAAATTGTCTTGCTGGGGGGGTGGGGAATGCTCTAGAGAAAGCTGACATGTCGGTGAAGTCCTCCCCTCTCTGTTAGAACTGTTAGGATCGTGGCCTTAAAAGTCAGAGAAAGCCTGCGTTTGCAAATCGTTTCTCCAGTCGCAAGCCTGCTCTCAATGATCTTTGGGGGCGGGCAGCTGCAACTTTCTTAGCTTTCTCCAGAGCATCCCCCCCTCCCCGAGCAAGACGATTTGCAAAGTTGCAGCTGCCCGCCCCCAAAGATCATTGAGAGCAGGCTTGCGACTGGAGAAACGATTTGCAAACGCAGGCTTTCTCTGACTTTTAAGGCAGCGATCCTAACAGTTCTAACAGAGAGGGAAGGACTTCACCGACATGTCAGCTTTCTCTAGAGCATTCCCCACCCCCCCAGCAAGACAATTTGCAAAAGCTGCTGTCGTAGGCTTTCTCCGTCTCTTCAGGCAGCCGTGCTAACAGACAGGGGAAGGGACAGAAGGAAAAGGGGTGTGGGAGAGGGACTTCAGTACCCAGAAAGACTTGCGAAAATGATCAAGTGCCCTTCGCGTGAAAGATGTCACTTGTAGCGAGGCTCTCTGTCAGAGTGAGAGCAAAATAAAACCTGTTTATTTTATATAAAATTGGCGTATCCTGGTGTTCAAGATACAACAATGCCAAAATGATTTTTAGTGCTAGCTGTGAAGAATACATAACATTAATTCTGTATGAGATTCAATTACTATCTGTTCGCTTTCAAGACATATTTAAAGTCTTGGTATTTACATTTAAAATAATTTATGGTATGGGACTGCTGCACTTGGAGAAGGGCTTTGTATAGTTGTCTGCAAATTGTGGAACAAGCTGCTTGTCATGGGAAAACACAACCTTTACAGACCCATCTCTTCCAACATGGATTCCTGTGTTTAGGTTTTTTCTTATTTTTATTACATTTTTTCATGGTTGCTATACAGTGTTTTGCCCTTTATATTGGGCAAGTATAATATAGTTTGGTGTTGTTGGATTGGATTCAGTAGTTTTAACTGTTGTACCTGCCTTAAAAATCATTGTGTCAAAGAGTTAAATGTTTCTTAAAAAATACGAATATATAGGGAAAATGGATTCTTCTGGAAGGATCAGGGCCCAGAGCTAAGCTACAAGGGACAAATTACACAAGGAGGAGCACATGAAGGGAGTCACAATGTTAGCTGGGAAGCTGAGTTTTAAAAGAGATTGGAAGGCTCTGTCAATTTCCCCTCTTCAGAGTCAGGGAGATGCTGCTCAGAGGGTTTGTTAATTTCCTCTTCACCTCTTAGAAGGGGAGGTGAAAGGGACAGAGCCTTAGAGCTTTGAGATGGGGGACTGTCCCCACACTCGTGTTGTGCTTCATTCTGTAGAGCATCAGCATGTGTAATGAAATTTCTAAGTTGCTCAAAGAAAAATCAACACAACTCAGCTAAGAGGAATGTGGGCGGGGTCAAGTTTGTTTATCAAGGAGTTCAGCAAGAGCAACGAAGTCCTGTTAAATAAATCATCTTTTAAATCAACCTTTGTTCATTCAAATTGTAGTCGTGTTTACTGATACAACAGCATTAGAGACTTCTAAGGAAAAGTCTGAGAACAAGTCTACCCATGCAGGTAAGAATTCCCCTAATCTGGTCTGTTTTCATATATGATACTAAAATGCATTTGGGCTTACTGATGCTGGTTGTGCCAGTTACAAGCACTGGTGGCATCCACATGGATTCTCTGGTTTGCATTCATTGCTGCTGTGAATACAAAAACATTTGCTTTGGCAATGGAGCATCCACATAGAAGTTTTCTGTGGACTTTGCTTTGGCAGCTGCCATTTTCCCTGCCATGCCACCAGAGGGCTTTTGAGGACTCATTCAAAAACCTGTTGATTGCTATAGCATTATAATGCTGTATTAATTACCATTTAAGCCCTTCTGTAGAATGGGTGGGGGGATGGTGTTCATAAGAGGACAATGGCAGGAAATGGTGCCAATCTAGGTGGGACCTTAGAAAATGCACATCCTTCCATTCACACAATGTGCTAATGAATTTTTACTGCATTCTTTACAAAAAGATTGCAGTACAGCAGGATTGAAATACAGTACAACAAGGACAGAGAAAAACTGGAAAGTGGATGATTAGAAGACAGTGTCGTGAAGAAGTTAAAAAAAAAGCATACCACTTTGGATACCAAAGTGGAAGCAGTCATTGTTAATATGAAATAGAACAGCTGCTGTAGCATAGTGGTTAAGTGGTTGGGTTGTGAATCAGCACTTTGCTGGTTTGAATCCCACTACTGCCATGAGTTCAGCAGGTGGTCTTAGGTAAGCCTCTTGTCTCAGCCCCAGATCCCCAGCTGTATTGTGGGGATAATAATAACACTGACTTTGTTCACCAGTCTGAGCGAGGCACTAATCTGTCAAAAGAGCAGTACAAAAGCTGTTGTTGTTGTTGTTGTTAACATCCAAGTGTTTAAAATAAGCATTCTACCCAATAAAGTCCTGATGCCTTACACTGGAAAACAAAAAAATGTGATTTTTTTGCAAGTTTCTTTTCTTCAGCCCCTCTTTCCCAGATAGTAGGATCTCATAGGATTCTAACTTCCCCATACCCAACTGCTACTTCAGTCCTTTATTGCCCGGGAGCTGGGTTAATTTCAATGCTAGTGCATATTTCCAAAAATAATGAGACTTCAGACTATTTTATTTGCTTTTTGGGATATGAGTCAGAATTCTTGCTTTATTGTTTTCCAGTAATTCCCAGAGATATAAAACAAAGAGGATTCTTGTGGCATCTCAAGGACTGAGAGATCTGTTGAGGATTAAACATTGTTTTGTCAAATACATGAAGTACATCTTTAATTAGCTGATATATGCATACATGTTGAGCAAAATTTGTAAATAGTGTGCTAGTTCACAATTATTTTCTCTCTGCATGTTGGGGGAGGCATAAGACTTCTTTTGTTTTTGCAGTAACAAACTAATATTAGCTAACTTTCTGGAATTTGTTTCCCAGAGATATAGGACCTTTTCCATTAAACTAGTACTAAGAATCTTA
This sequence comes from Eublepharis macularius, assembly GCF_028583425.1. Classification (NCBI taxonomy): domain Eukaryota; kingdom Metazoa; phylum Chordata; class Lepidosauria; order Squamata; family Eublepharidae; genus Eublepharis; species Eublepharis macularius. Next base: position 126,950,836 of record NC_072792.1, read on the forward strand.
GAGAAAGAATTTGATTGCAGAAAATGACACTGTCTACCAAAGGAGCTGGTTAAAGTCCTGCTCACAGTTGCACAAACAGCACTGTAACTCTTTATTGAAATATCACCCCTTTTCTTTCATTGTAACTTTATTCCAAAAGAGAATAGGATAGAAATATCAAGTAACTGTACTTGCTGCCATGGCTGTTTGAGTGCCACCTATGTATTACAATTTCCTAGCCTAAGGAGAATCTCCACTTATTAACCATCACCTCTTTACATATTAACTATATCATTGAGATTATGAGGTAGCACGTATGGAGTAGGAGTGAACAAAGTGCAGAATTATTACAAGATGTTTGGCTTTCAATATAATTACTGACCTACTATGCTCCTTTTGAAGTGTGAACCACAATTTTGACTTGATCTACATGTCAAGCATTATTTGTCATCTTCCCCAGAGTCCTCTAGCTTGTACAGAGAAGAGGGGGAAGGAGTGTCTCTCAGCAGAAAGGAGAGAAGCATATGAGACTCATACTGTTTTGCTATACTCCAAACTCCAGTGTCATTCTCTTCAGTTTGTGGAGAACTCAGAAGACATGAAGGAATTTTTGTACTGGTCATCAAGAAGGGGCAATTGCTGGGGAGAAGGGAACTGTTGTCTTTGGTGACCAAGGGATAGATCTTACAGTTGGACAAATAGAAAGCTCTCATAGTGGTGGATCTTTTCCTACTTTCCACATCCTACAGTAGCCCTCTGTGGGCTGTTTAAAGGCATTACATAAGAGCATAAGAAGAGCCTTGCTTGATCAGACCAGTGATTCATCTAGTCCAGCATCCTGTCTCACACAGTGGCCAAACATTAGAGGGCCAAAAACAGCGTAATAGCTGAGGCCTTCCCCTGAAGTTACCTCCTAGTACTGGTATTCTGAGGTTCTCTTTAGTCACCATGGCTAGTAGCTGCTGGTGGACCTATATTCTATAAATCTAACTCTTTTAAAGCCATCCATACTCATGACCATCACTAAATCAACTGGCAGTGAAATCCACAGTATAATTACGAGTTGAGTAAAGAAGTACTTTTTTTTTCTCATTCTGAATCTACTGCCCATCAACTTCATTGGGTGACCCCAAGTTCTAATATTAATATATTATTAATATATATAATATATTATATATAATATAATATTATATATAATATTATCCACTAAAACTTTGTAAACCTCTGTTATACCCCCCCTCCCCGGTCATCTTTTTTCTAAACTGGAAAACTGGGAAGTCCCAGGCACTTTGGCCTTTCTTCATTGGAAAGGTGTACTCCAACCCCAGTCATCTTGGATATCCAATTCTTCCAGCTCTGTAGTATCCTTTTTGAGCTACAGGGACCAGAACTATATACAGTGATTCCAAACAAGTGTGCACTATAGCTCTATACAAAGCCATTACAATATTTGCTGTTTTATTTTCAGTCCCTTTCCTATAATCTCCAGTGTGGAGTTTGTTTGATTCACCACTGCCACACACATTCTCAATATTTTTGTTGCTCTCAAGGTCTTTTTCAACCTCAGTTTCAGCCAGTTCAGACCCTATCAGCATATATATTTTAAAGTTAGGATTTTTTGTTCTGGTGTGTATCACCTGACACTTATCAACACTGAACTTTGTTTGCCACGTTACTGCCCACTCATCCAATTTAACCATAGCTTTTCTCAATCCACTTCGGTTTTCACCATCCTGAATAATTTTATATCATCTGTGAACTTGGACACTACACTGCTCACTTCTAATTCCAAATCATCTGGTCCCAATAGCAATCCTTGTTGGACTCTACTGCTCACTTCCCTCCATTGTAAAAATTGTCAATTTATTCCTATTTTCTTCTTCCTGCTGTTTAGCCAATTTGTAATCCATAAGAGGAGATGTACCCTTGTGGGCAAACCAGGGGACTGAAGTGAGGAGAACTGGTGGCTTGTTGTCCATTATGGTTGCATAATGCCTAGTCATGCTTTTCCCAATCTCAGAAGGCTGTTCTAGGAAGGAGAAGGTGGGGAAAGATTTGCTCCTGCAAGTGCCTTCCACTTGCACAACCATTAGATCCTGTTTTTTTGTAGCCTTATATGTAATTAATATATTTTCTTTTATCTTGCTCTGTCATGGAGTAACTACGAGTATTTTAGTATATCCTGTTCTTAGGCTAGAGTTTATAAGGGCTATTAAAGTAATTAATATCTTCCTAAAAATCTCAACAACTATCCTGTTGATTAGTGCGGTTGATATTTTCCTCAGGCTCCCAGTATACATCACCTCTCCTGTACTCATAATTCATATGAAACTTTGTTGGCAGGAGCTGGCACTTGCTGTACGTCACTTGTTGTACCTCAAGTTTTTATTCTGTTCAGATAAATACTAATACTAAGCACTAAATTGTTGTGGGAGTTGAAAAGACCATTGTCTACAACAAGAGTAAGCTGAGCAGTTGACAGTATATCCCTGGAGGATCATCTTCATAGGAAACATAATAGGAAAATTTTAAATTTTTCTAACAAAGCAGAGATGAATATCACAAGTATAATTTCTGTGTGGAGGGCTTAGGGTCAAACATGCTGCAACTGCAACAGAGCTTGTGCACTGATGAACTCTCTAGATTTTGGAAAAGAGCAAGAGTCCAGTAGCACCTATAAGACTAAGAAAATTTGTGGTAGGATATGAGCTTTCGTGAGTCACAGCTCACTTCTTCAGATACAGCTAGAAGTGAAGAAGTGAGCTGAGACTAGAGATGGGTACAAACCGGGGGGAAAACCGAACCATGCGGTTCATGGTTCATCAAATTTCACAAACCACGAATTTTCATGAACCTCCCCCGGTTCGTGAACCGGTTCGTTTGGTTCATGAAAATGTCACATCCAGGTTAGAAAATCATCACTTCCGGATCAGCAGAAGCTCACTTCCGGGCCAGCAGAAGGTCTGCAGGAAGTCCATCCCCTGTTGCCTAGGAAACTGATTGATTGGCACCAGGCTGTCTGCAGTCATGAACCAAAAAACGAACCAAATGAACCAGCCTAAAGTTTGTGGCGGTTCGTCAGAAATGAGATCTGACAAACCGCGGTTCACGAACCACGAACCAGCCTGGTCCGTGCTTAATTTTGGTTTGTATTTTGGTTGGTGCCCATCTCTAGCTGTGACTCACGAAAGCTTATACTGTACCACAAATTTTGTTAATCTTATAGGTGCTACTGGACTCTTGCTCTTTTCTACTACTACAGACAGACTAACACTGCTACCCATTGTGATCCATCTCTAGATTTTGAATGACAATTTAAAGATTTGAAATACCCTGCTGATTTTGAGATACAGCAACATGTTGCCCGGAGGGGTGGGGGCTCGCTGTATGCAGCTTCAATAACAAATCTTTGGTAGCTGTCTTTAACAAAACTGACAATGATTCTTTCCACTGAAATCCTGCTATAGCCAAGCCATTCCTGCAGTATGCTGTTTCAGGGTTTTGTGAGCCGTGCCCTTTGATGGAAGATTTCAGCCTTAAGGCAACTTATAATTAATTGATGAAAGTCAACTGACTGTTGTTTGTGCTGAAAAGTAGACAGAGTCAAGTGTGAGTTCCCATGTGCCATACTTGCATGCAGATTTCAGAAAAGGAACTGTGGCTAATCTTTTTCCCCGAGTGCTCTGGTATCCTGGTATGTGATTAATATGTTATTTCCAAATTGAAATTCAGCAAAAAACTTTGCTGAAGTGTTATGGATGTCCCATTAAAAAAAATCTCAAAGAGAGGAATTCATCCTAGTTAATCTGTCCCCTCTCCTTTGCCCCCGAAGTATACTTTACCATCAACATTCTTGCAGGTACTTGTGAACTACTCTTGCTGATTTTGAGAGTTCTTTGATCAAGTTCTCTGTCCACTATATTGCATGTTTCTCAGTCCCTATGCACTGCACAAGGTCTAATCCATTTTATTCAGAATGCCAAAAGCATCTAATTGATTCTCCTGTCTTCATGCCTAGGTAGACAGTGCAGTTGTGTATTTATTTTTTGGAGAGACTACATTTGTCTGTTTTTTGTTTTTTGTTTTTTTAACTTGGGGCAGCAACAGAATAAAGTATGGATTTTTCCTCAGGATGGTTATTTTATTTTATTTTTGTTCCTATCTTCAATTAAAGCAGAAATATCTAACAGAAGACACATCATGATAAGATCCTCAACAGATCAGGTCTCCTTCCCTGCAGCATGTTCATTTGGTGCTCTTGGTACACCAGCCCTTTCCCATGGAATTTTAGCAGTCTGCTTCCTTGGCAAGACTGTTAGAAAACTTTCTGTTTGCGAGAGGTAATAATAAATGAAAATGTATCATGAGCATGACCAACAGAGAGCAAGAAATCATTTTGCTATGTGATCATTGCAGAATGTGTGTAAATCTTCTCTACCTGCTAAGAAAGTCCTGGAGGAACCTCTTACTATTGTATAACACTCAGAATCCCACACACCTAATTTTTGTGTTCTATAACAACAACAACAACAAAAATCAAGCATGGCAATGAAGAAATAAATGTTAGCCATTTTAATAAAACGTACTTCTTCATGAGTTAAAACCAAACCCAAACTCATTCTTTAGAAGCGTCTGATTCCTTGTATCTTTTTTTCTCAAGCAGATTTCTTTTCCATTTTCCATTTTCTTTCTCACTTTTGTTTATGAGGATCTTGATGCTCTTGGCTAGTTTCTCTCAACTAGGCCCTCTTTCTATCTAAGCATTTTTGACAGCTGCATCTCCTCCCCCCCCCCTTCTCATTTCCCAGAAATGACATCTCCTCTTCAGCCCAGGGAATGCAAACTGGCCCGAAAAGACAAAGAGAGCTATGGATTTTGTCTGCGCCTTGAGAAACACAAAATTGGTCACCTAATTCGGAACGTGATACAAGACAGTCCAGCTGAAAAGGCTGGTCTGAAAGATGGAGACAGAGTCCTGAGGGTCAATGGGGTGTTTGTAGACAAAGAAGATCATGGGCAGGTATGACACATTTTAACTTGGGGTACTTTCCTCTGCCAAACTTTTCCTGCATTACACTCTGATATAATCAGACCATGTGGTCATCTGCCCACCCCCCACCCCCCACGCATGAGGAGTTAGAGTTTATTAACTCACACCTCCACCCTTTCTTAATGTGTATGATGTGCAGGGAAATGGAAGGGGGGCCCACCTAGGATACTGGAAATTATGCTTGTGATAAATGAGTTTGTGATTTTATTGTTTTACTGTAATTTTATCTATCGCTGTAACCCCCCCTGAGCCCGCTTGTGGGCTCAGGGGGGGCAGGCTATAAATTAGATAATGATGATGATGATGTTAGGCAGAGTTTGGTTGTTTTAAGAGAACCAGTTTGGTGTAGTGGTTAAGAATGTGGGACTCTAATCTGGAGTTTTATTCCCCACTCCTCCACTTGACGCCAGCTGGTTTACCTTGGGTCAGTCACGGCTTCTAGCTCTCTCTGCCCCACCCACCTCACAGGTTGTTTTGTTGTGGGGATAATAATGACATACTTTGTAAACTGCTCTGAGTGGGTGTTAAGTCATCCTGAACAGCAGTATAAAAACCAAATGTTGGTGTTATTATTATTATTACTACTACTACTACTACTACTACTACTACTACTACTACTACTACCACTACCACTACCACTACCACTACTACTGTTTCTGTCCTGTCACTCCCAAAGGCTTACATCACTTGAAAATTATGATAAAACAACAGTAACACCCATGATCACCACAACCATTCAAACCAACAGCAGCAAAAGAATCCAGCAATTACCTAGCCCAAACCTTCCAGTCATCCTTAATGTCTGAAGAATTTCAGTGGCTTAAAACCAGGAGAGCTATCGTTCCAAAGTACTGAGACTTATCTGTTTATTTTGCCCGTCATACAAGGAAGGAGCTCAGGGAGGCCTTCCCCATATACTTGCAGACTAGCTTACTTATGAGGTAGGTTAGGTTGAAATAATGTAATTGGCCCAAGGTCACTAAGACTGTAGTCTGTCAGAAGGGGGATCTTAGAGATGTCCTTGCATCTCATATTGATGGAACCGGCAGCTAGCCTTTTCATCTTGGGGATGATCTGAACAAATGTGCAGGCTTATAGAAGGAAAAACAGTCTCTCAAGTACAATACCATCTACAGAGTTCAGTGACATTTACTCCCATGTAAGTTAACACACACAGGACTGTACTCTTGAGCATTCTATACTACTTAGGGGCCATTTCCACATGGCTTACCTCTCTTCGTAATGTCCTGGTAGATCGCGCAAAAAACGCAGAAGATCGTGTTTCCTCGCACGAGAGTTGCATGACGTCACGTGACATCGCGCAAATATTGTGCGAGGAAACGTGATCTTCCGCATTTTTTGCGCAATCTACCGGGACATTACGAAGAGAAGTAAGCCGTGTGGAAACGGCCATGCTATACGTCCTGGTGGAGAAGGGACTGTTAACCCAGTTTGCGTTTGTAGCATATATTTGCTACAGAAGACGTTCCCTGCAATGATTTTAAACAAACCTTCTTTTCAGTAAATCAGAAGGTAGTGGTGAACTAGTGCTGTAATCAGCTGGAATCACACAGAGGAGTTCCATCTATTTTGCAGGAGTTCTGTGCCTTCCCTTCCTACTACAACCTCCACCCTGCCACTTCTGGGATAGGGACATCGGTACCAATTGTTTTTGTTGTGAGCAGTAAAATAAAAAAAATTAAAGGAAACATTTTCCTGATACTTATTCTTGCTCCTTAACCTTGTCTTCCATCCGCTACAGGTAGCTGATTTAGTTAGGAAAAATATGAATTCTGTAGTATTCCTTGTGTTGGATGAAGAATCTTATGAAAATGCACAAAAAGAAGGAATGGTTTTGGAAAAGCTGGGTCAGAAGTCAGAAACCCAGCAGATGCTAGAATGTCCCCCACCTGTGACAAATGAAGAACCTGCTCTAGTTCCACAGCCCCGGCTTTGCTACCTGATGAAAGAAGGAAAAAATAGCTATGGCTTCTCCTTGAAGACTACTGCAGGTGAGAACAATGAGGACAGGCATATAGCACAGTTTAGAGCATAGTCAACGTCTGTAGACTGTTCTTTAAAAAGTATTTTTATTTATTTATAAATTATATATATATTACCTCTCCAAAGAACTATTTCAGGCAGCTCACAAAGTAAAAACAAATTATAAATAAAATTGTAAAAACTATCATCATAAAATTATCAATATTAAAACTAGCTATAAAAACAGTTAATCATCCTAAAATGATACCTCCCTCAAATTAAAAGCCTGAATACACAGAAATGTTTTGGCCTTGTGCCTAAAGAAAGTAATGAAAGCACCAGACAAGCCTCAATGGTAACGGCACTCTAAAGGAGAAGTGCAACCACTGAAAAAAGCATGGTCACCACCCATCTCACCTCTGCAGATAGAAGCAGAGAGCAGAAAGGAGATCTTCGTTGGCAGGCTGAACAATATAAGAGGACACGGTCCTTCAAGTACTCTGACTCCCAGCCATTTAATGGTAAGAACCAGTCCTGTGAGTTGTTCCCAGAAACAAATGTGTAGCCACTGAAGACCTTTCAGTACAGGGGTGATGTGACCTCTGTATCCAGCCCCAGACAATCTGGCTGTGAATTTTGGACCAATTGAACTTTCCAAACAGTTTTCAAAAGCAACCCTATGCAAAGCATATTACAGATGGGATCAGAGCATTTCTAGATCATGCTTTTCAAGGAATGGCCATAACTAGCATATTTGCCAAAGTTCATAAAAGGTGTTTTTTGCCAAAGAGGAGACTTCAGTTAGGGCTGCCAGGTCTGATTTGGGAAATTCCTTGAGATTTGAGGGGTAGACCCTGGAGAGGGTAGGGTTTGGGGAGGGGAGGAGCCTAAGTGGGGTATAATGTCATTGAGTGCACCCTCCAAAACAGCCATTTTCTCCAGGGGAAATTATCACTGCCACCTGGAGATCAGTTGTAATTCCAGGGGATCTCCAGCTACCATCTGGAGGCTGACAACCCTAGGTGCCAGCCACAGAGCCAGCAGCAACCCCAAAGCTACGAATTTGGTCCTTCAGGAAGAATGCCACCCCCTCCAGGACAGACTAACTTCTCAACCCTCAACTCTTTGTCCTTGAGGAAGAGCACCTCAGTCTCGTCTGGTTGGTACTTCAGGTTTTTGGCCCTTATTATGCACATTCTAGGCTTCAAAATTAGTGTTGTTATTCAGCCCATTTTTATCGTTTGTCTTCTAAATTTCATACTTAAAAGTTATTGTTTGGATGAACTCATACAGTAATTGAAAATGTTTAAAAGATAGATATATCATCTAAATCATCACCTGAATTGTTGTACTTCTTCAATATGGATACTGCCCATTATACATTTAGTTTATATCCTGCCTTTCTTTTTTTATGGACACCAGGAAAGCATACATAGGTTTCCCAGGTAGTCTCCCATCCAGAATGTGATAAGATCCAGAGCGTGGCCTGGGGCATGTGAATAGTACAATTTGTGCTTGATTCTTCTAGCTTCATGGATCAAGGTGGAATCAGTACACTTTATAGTTGACTTGTAATTATACTGACTTCAATAGACATGAAAAGATGTAACTCTGTTAAGGATTACATTGTGAATTATACTTCCTATGTACCATATGTAGAGGTGCCTTTAAAAGCTTGTCTGTGGTTTTGACTTGGAGCCAAACTACAAGTGACACCTGACACAGGTTGGACACTTGTCAGCTTCCCTCAAGTTTTGATGGGAAATGTAGGCAGCTTGGCGGAATGTTCGACAGGTGACAGTTGAAAAGTCCATTGGACAGCAGTCGGAGAGCCAAGCTGCAAGACCAGGATGCCTACATTTCCCATCAAAACTTGAGGGAAGCTGACAAGTGTCCAACCTGTGTCAGGCGTCACTTGTAGCTTGGCACTTGGACTCATCTGAATGTGTCTTAAGATACATGAAACAAACTAGCTATGTGTGTCAGCAAGAGGACTGATAAAGTTGCTACATAACTGGTTCTTATATATTATATATTTCCTCACTCTACATCTGGATGTGGAGATATGATTATATGTCATATAATGTAGATATAAGAACTCTTTCTAGGTATTTTTACAATACTACATGCAGCAATTGCCAGATAATTTATAAACTATACAGGACAAACTTTCTTTTGAACTCAGGAAATATATTTGGAAGCATGGTAACAATTCCCAATCAACACATTGCAAGAACAAGGGCTTTTAATAAACAACTTTATTCTTGCAGCTAATAATCAGATACTAGCTTAAACCTTAGAAACATCTCCTTGTGCAGTATCAGAAAAGGCATGAAGTGCAGTTGGGCTATGAGGGATGGATAACTCTCCCTTAATTTCCTGAGGCACAGAAAAGGCATGTTATTGTTGTTGCTTCTCAGATCACACATCTGTAGCTGTTGCAACTGTTCCTTGAACAAATATGTCTCAAGCCTACCAAGCAAGTATAATTGCTTCACCTCCAAGCACCACAGAACATGGTTAACAACGGAATGGTGTTTCAGTTTCTGTCTGTTCTCTCCTTTATTCAGGTCAAAAGGGACTGTTCATTATTGACATATCCCCACAAGGACCAGCTGCAAAAGCTGGAGTGCAGCCAAATGACCGCCTGATTGAAATCAATGGAGAGAATGTGGAAAATGACACTCATGAGGAAGTGGTTGAGAAGGTACTCCTGATCTCAAACATCTCACACTCCACCTCTCCCTTGTCAGTTAATTCTATTAGATGTTCTGAAAGTATATTGGTCACTAAAGACAGAGTAAGTGGTGGCTGTCTCTTTGTCATCACCACTCTTCTCCCTTTTGTAAATCTCTGGAGTTGAGTAATCACCCATTTTCATCCAAAGGAATGGATCCTAAGGTCCCAGCACCCAGATCCAAAATAACTATAAGGACAGGTCATGTGTGAATGCTGTTGACGTGGGATAGAAGGTGCCAGGTTAATCAAATGTATATTGTAGGACTAGGCAATGCAGATTTCACCTCCTCAGTACAGACTAATTTAAGCTTCAATACATACCTTTTTAAGCCTTTACAAAGATGGATGGGGCATGTACAGAAGAGATATTTTGAACACGCTTATGAGCTCTGGAACATTGCATACAAAATGCTCTCTGGTCCTTCCCTGTTACAAGCACTGACAGAAGTACTGTCTGTATTTCCAGGTGAGAAAATCTGGGAATCAAGTTATATTTCTGTTGTCAAATAAAGAAACAGACTGGTATTACAGCAGACAGAACATGCCACTGAAGAGAGAAACGGCCAGTTTGAAATTCTTACCTCACAAACCCCAAACCATTGAGCTCAAAAAGGGAAATAATGGCTATGGATTCTGTCTGAGAATGGAACAAAATGGTAAAGGTAAGATGAACCAGACCACCAGGTCACACTCTGCTGCTTTGGCCATCTGGTTTGCAGGATTGGTAGTACACTCTGAGCTCTCCATGCTAGTAAATGGGCACCACCTACCAAGCAGCCAAAAAACATGGAAGCTGTACCAAAGTAATTTTCTCTCAGAACTGCCTGTCTTACCACTAGAGAAGGCCCAAGACACTCTGGAGCCTGGGGCAAAAAAAAATCTTAATGGCAACTTCCTCAATTTCCAGAGTCATAAAAATATAATAAATTGTTGACATATTTCTGTCCTTGAATGGTACCATACAACCTGCCACCAAAGATAGGGCATCACATATTGCCTCATGGCAGGGCTAGTCCAGCTTCCTATTCTATGAAAGGCCAGCATGCCAGTTATGATTTGATTTTAAGCAAATATGAGAAGACCTGTTCCTTCTTCATCCTCTAGAAACCCAGCTCCCAGCAACTCAATAGCACAAGTTCAGAGGTCAGATGGAAATGATTATCAGGCAAGGGTACGTTTTGTTAATGTTTTATTATTGCGGTTTTAGAAGTGTTCCAAAAGATTACTCTATAACTCTGTGGATAATTATTGCATTTTCTCCTAATTTAAAAAAAAATTAAGTAAAGCAATAGGTTTAATTTCTCATCCTTTCCCTCCCACCCACCTTCCCAAAGCAACAGACCTGACTATAAATATACAAGTTAGAGCCAGATCAGTTTTGTCCAAACATTGGAAAGATAACAAATAGCTTTCAGGAATGGTTATGTAAAGTCTGGGACATATTGATATTATCTAAGTTGCTGCTTTATATAAAAGTAAGAGAAAGGTGCGTGAACAAAGAATTTTTTTTGTACAAAATTCATCTCCATTTATGCAGTACTGAAACTTGAATTATAATTGAACTTGTTAAGACTGTAGATGTTTATCTTGGATGAATTATTTTTTTAAAGATTCACAAATAAAAGAGGATTAGACTCATTTATAGATAAGGTCTAGCAACAGATGTAAGCCATAGTTAAGCAGAAACTCCATGAACAGAGACAGTATAACAGACAACAGGAGACAGCTGTTCATTTCATGCTTAACTTTTTCATTGCCCAGAAGTATCTGGATGACCATTGTTGGATTTTTTTTTGGTCTCATTGGCCCAAGGAACTTCTTGTGTTCTTACAAACAGAATGTTTTTCCCAAGGTTACATAGGCGTGCATGATAGGTAGGATTTGAATCTGAGAAATAGAAATTCAGATACAGTTCTCACTTTTCCTAGAAAACAGTGGTACTGGTTGGGGGATGATCTTGTGGCAGTGAATGGTCCCTTTATTTTACTGTTTTAAGGAACATGTAAGCCACCTAAGAAATGTTGAGAGGACAAGATATAAATACTGAAATAAATAGAATTCATTTTGACACTATCAGAATAGAGCTCAATCACAATGAAGAGTGTTCAATTAACTTAGCAAATCTACAAAACAGAGCATCTCGGAGTGCTGTTGTGAACAGTCACTCTGTTTATCTTCTATGCATGTGGGCTTACAGTTCTATATGTACCTTGCATTTCTTAGCCATGCAATATCACAATTTCTGTGTATGCATATATACATGTAACATACACATACTTGTCCAGGAGCATTCAGTATGTTCTAAACTATTAGATTATATACATAAAACAGGGCAACTGAGGGGCCACTTTTTTAACATAAGCAAGCCAATGGGTTTAATTACTCATCCCACCACCAACAAAAAACAGACTTGGTTATAAACTTAATAGTTGCAGGCATACCAGGTTTGTCTAAACTTTGCAAAGGTCTTTTATGCACTGGGCTTTTTAATCAGTTCTGGCGCCATATTACATTGATTTCTCTCCAGAGTTCTGCATACTTTATTGCATTCTGCACAGTGAAAGGCTACATCAGCTGCAGAGTTTATTTCCCCTTGAATTTTTCTGCAGTTCTTCGGTGTTTTCCACATGCACACTTACACTGGGTTTTCTGGGTATTCGATTCACAAGGATTGGATCCACTTTGAGCCTCTGTAATTGAGCACTTGAGAGAGTCAAACCTAAGTGGTGTCTGTACATTTTTTTCTGCGCTAGAAAAATGCCCTGTTTCTGCTGCAGCCATTTTGTTTCTCCAGTTGATCGGCTGAGAGTTCATCGGCTTCATCAGTTGATCAGCTAAGGACAGGTCAGTTTCTTCAGTTGATTGGCTGAAGACAGGTCAGTTTCCATAGTTGATCTGCTGAGGAAACTTGCAAGTTTTGTTCGTTTTTTCATGCACCAATATTGTAACAATATTGTTTTTTTAAAAATTAAAAGGGATTTACTTACTGCCAGGGCTAGAATGTGCACACAACATACTTTTCAGTCCATTTTTAAAACTTCTCTTAGCCATATTGCAGCTGACAGGCTTAGGAAACTTGCAATGTTTTTTTTAGTGCACCAACACTGCAACTTTGCAACATTGCTGTTTAATTGGTGGCTGTTCAACCAATCAGGACACAGGTGATAAAGGGGAGGGTGAAAGGCAGCGCCAGGCCTCATACCAAAGAAAGCATTCTGCACTTCAATAAAGCCCTGTTTTGACTTCCTTGGGGAAAAAAACATAGAGGTATGTGTGCAGGGAGAAAAAAAAACAGAAAACCTAAGGGAAAATCGAGATTCCAGTAGAGATGGGCAAGAACCAGAAAAAAACGAACCATGTGGTTTGTGGTTCGTCAAATTTCACAAACCATGAACTTTCAAGAACCTGCCCCCAGTTCATGAACCGGTTCATTTGGTTAGTGAAAACTTCACATCCAGGTCAGAAAATCATCACTTCCAGGCCAGCAGAAGGTCACTTCCAGGCCAGCAGAAGGTCTGCAGGAAGTCCATCCCCTGTTACCTAGGAAACTGATTGATCAGCACCAGGCTGTCTGCAGTGACAAACCAAAAAATGAACCAAACAAACCAGCCTAAAGTCCATAGCGGTTGGTCAGAAATGGGATCTGACGAACCGCTGGTTTGCAAACCATGAACCGGCCTGGTTCGTCATGAATTTTGGTTCGTGCCCACCTCTAGTTTCCAGTTGATGCAGCCTTTCACCATCCTGGAGATGTCATAAACAATTGTTCATTCAGCTATCTTTGGCTACTACGAAGGCAGTTTTGCATTTCTTTTTTTGAATGGGGCATATTATATTCCAGCTGCTGTTAAGAGTTTTTAACTCAGTGGTGATTTCACAAGTTTTGTATGAGGTCTATCCCAACGCGAGAAGGGAATTCCATCTCTTTGTCATCAATTGTCAATGCACATGCACAAGCTACAAGCTTAAATTGTTTTTATTTAACTTCTTCATACATGTAAGGAATCTCTATTCACAGTTCTACTAAATAATGAAAGGAGAGAGTGCATCTTTTGTGGATAAAGGTCCATGGTAGAGCTTTGTAGACTCAGAGTATGTGGTGAAAAAAAAGAGATATCTTGCTCCTCTCCCTGCCGAGGTGTGAATGAACAAAGGAGGAAATGGCCCTAACAACTTTTGACGGGCTCTGAATGCCTCAGGAACAGAAACCTGTGGGGCAAGGCACTACAGCTCCCAGAATGCACTGCTCTTAAAACTACAGACATACATTCTAGTCTTCATACATACTAATTAACTGAGTAATATGATCAGCTTGCTGTTGAAGCAGCACAGGGTCCTTATATAGATCTCTGCTGTAGATGATTCTATAAACAGAGTACAGTCCTTGTTCCTTTGAGCAATTGGAGGGCTTCCTAGGTGCATTTAATCTGCAGCCCTTTGCTATGTATTCGGTATTAGTTTATATAGGAATTTTTCTTTATAAACTATAAACAATAACATAAAAACTACAGACAACAAACATAGAAGATTAAAAAATTCTAAAAAGAAGACATACTAACAATACATAAACAAGTGAAAAAAGAAGAAAAAGAAAAAAGAAAAAAACCCTTAAACTAAACTACAGAATGAGTTCTGATTTTCTCCATCACAAATATGGATCATTTTCAGAGTCTCACTTATTCTATCAAAAAGAGTCCAGTAGCACCTTTAAGACTAACCAATTTTATTGTAGCATAAGCTTTCGAGAATCAAGTTCTCTTCGTCAGATGCATGATACAGAGACTGGTCAAATACAGAGGAGGAGGGAGGAGAAGACGAGGAGAGAGAAGAGGCAATTAGGGGGGGAGGGGGAGGGAGCAACCAAAACATTCCTTTGCTAGTATATGTAAACATCTCTTTTTGGTGTGTGGATCAGTTGGCTTCAAAGGAGTTTGCCCTGTTAGTCTGTAGCAGCCAAACAGCTAGACCATCCAATTCCAATGCAGTATGAGCCTTCGATAACCACAGCTCTCCCTGCCAGATGCATCTGACAAAGAGATCTGTGGTCCCCGAAAGCCCACGCCAGGTGCCACTGAGCTCCCCCAGACCCTACTTCTGTAAAGGAAATCTGTTACCTGTGATAATGTGATAACCATTCATAGTCCCTATTCAGTCCCAGCTTGACAGAGTCAAATTTGCATATGAATTCCAGTTCAGCAGCCTCCCATTGGATTTTGTTTTTGAAAGGTTTCTGTTGAACTACAGCGACCTTTAAGTCTTTGATGGAATGTCCTGGTAGATTGAAGTGTTCTCCCACTGGTTTCTGGACGTTTCCATTTCACATGAGGGCATATATCAGATTGGAGGATGAGCAGCTGTAAGAGCCAGAGACAGTGTAGTTGATGCCATTGGGTCCTGTAATTGTATTCCCTGGGTAGATATAGGGGCAGAGCTGGCATCTGGGTCTGTTGCAGGGCCTGGTACCTGTGCTGGTGACTCTGCTGGCCAATTCATGGTTGTGAGTGAGAAGTCGTTTAAGGTTGGGGGGCTGTCTGTAGGCAAGGAAAGGTCTTCCACCCAGGGCTTCTGAGAGAGAGGTATCATTTTCCAGGATGGGCTGTAGCTCACTGATGATGATGATGATGATGATTCTAAACATAAGAGCCCTCTTTTTTCTATTGTTCATGATTCTTAATCCATAAATCCAGATGTCACAAACGCCAACACTTTTATCCACCATTCTTCCATTGTAGGCAATGTTGGAGTTTTCCACTTTTGCACAGAGTACTCTTGCTGCCGCAATCAAATATAAAAACAAAGTTCCAAAGCTTCTTTCCAACTGGCTGTCCATTATTCCCAACAAAAAAGTCTCTGGTTTCAACTGGATTTTGATCTTCAAAATCTTCTGAATCGATGCTTGTATCTGCAACCAGAAACTCTTTGCTTTCTTACATGTTCACCACATATGATAAAATGTTCCTTCTTGTTTAGCACATTTCCAACATACATTTGAAGTATCCTTATACATTCTAGCCAGTTTTTCAGGAGTCATATACCAACAATACATCAACTTGTAGAAATTTTCTTTGATACTGGAGCTTAATGTAAATTTCAACCCCCTTGTCCGCATATTTTCTGTTAGAGATTTATGGTATTTTATATATTTTAGTTTAGTAACTTAGCAGAGTAACATATAGCAGACTAAGGGCCAAGCTACACATAACGAATGACACTTGAACGGCAAGTGGATTGAGTGGAGGGCAAGTGAACAGGGAGAAATACACTTGCCGTTCAAGTGTCATTCGTCATGTGTAGCTTGGCCCTAATTTAGTCAGAAGCGTTTAAACCCTCACAAACGTGCATTAATTAATCCTCAGACAAAATTCATAGAAAGATAGAACTTACAGTTTATTGTAGCAGATTTCTCCATAGCAATATCTTCTGGTAATATCAAGGGAAAGAACCTATCTAAAGAGTAACATTCTCTAGGCTAATACCACGGCCTGAAACTAGGATGCGAGGTTGTAGGTGCAGGTTTGTGGACAAAGAGAAGGGCTCCATGAGGAGCATGGTGGAGGAGGAGTCAGTAGGCATTCCCACCTTAGACAAGAGAGTGGCAGATTGCTAGACTTATACATTACATTCAAAGAGACATGCAGCGCCCCCCAGTGTCCAAAGGCAGGCTGAGTCGCCTATTCCAACATTTTCCCATTGCTCCATTAATATGTCATGTCTACAATTATTTGCCCAGTTAAGCATACATTCTTTTACTTGCTCTTCTTCTGTCTCAAACCTCAACAAAAGTTTATACATTTTAGAAATAACATGTTCATCATTTGTACAGAGTACCATTTCAAATTCAGTTTTAGATTGTTCAATGTCATATTGATTCTTGTCTAGTTTAAATCTCTCCAAGATTTGCATGTAGGGAAACCACTGACAAGCATGCCCTTCTGCTGCTAAATCCTCTCTTGATTTAATTTAACTTGACCTTGAGAAAATTCCAACTCGGTATTCTAAAAAAAGAAGCCTGTGTCTGGGTACCAGCCTTTAACTTTTGGTTTCATCTTCTTCTTTTTTTAGACCCCTGAGGATAGTTTGGTAAGCCTAACCCTCAGAGATCTTATAAGACTCCCTAGCTTCAGCTTTTTGAACAGAAGCTATCTCTTATAAAACTTAAAGTGGGGGATCTTTCTTCTTCCTCTCTAAACCAAAGCAAAAAACTGGTGGCTAACCTGATTTATGTCAAAGATAAGAGCTATACTCATTTTGACACTTGGATGACATGCTCCCGGGTTGTCTTGGGCCTCCCATCAAATGGTAAACTCCATTCTTATTTAGACTCCTTGATTAGCCCAAAGTTATGTAAAACTCTTATGCATTCACAATTCAGCTGCCCCTTTTCAATGTTATTGTTGGGTCTCCTGTTAAGGATCCCCTTTTCAGATCAGTTACGCACCTGTCCCCTCCAGTCAGTTGACCCTCTTGTACATTCTCTTGTAATGCCCTTATGTGTTTTAGTTTAGGCTAAAATGGATTATGCCATGCCTTGATAAATGGACTATACTTCCTATAGTCACTTTAGAGCAAAACGATTTAATTTCTCTAAGAGGATTCTGATCCCAAATGAACTTATTTTGTTGCTTGATTTCTAGAGGCTGCAGAGAAGTGTCCAAGGGAAAGTGTTTTTAGATATGGGCTTTATTTAAGTTTTTCAATTTTATTGTTCAAGACCTTGGTCTAATAACAGGGGGATGAAAAGCAAGCATCCTTTCAACATGCAGCATGCAGTAGTCTGGGAAGCAGTATGGGTACTGAATTGGGGTATTTTGACCATGCATGCAGAACTCTGGAGATAAATCAATGCAGTTGTTGTGGATTTTCCGGGCTGTATTGCCATGGTCTTGGCATTGTAGTTCCTGACGTTTCGCCAGCAGCTGTGACTGGCATCTTCAGAGGTGTAGCACCGAAAGACAGGGATCTCTCAGGACACTGCAGTAGCTGCGGGCCAGGACACTGAGAGATCCCTGTCTTTCGGTGCTACACCTCTGAAGATGCCAGTCACAGCTGCTGGCGAAACGTCAGGAACTACAATGCCAAGACCACGGCAATGCAGCCCGGAAAATCCACAACAACCATCGTTCTCAGGCCGTGAAAGCCTTTGACAATATATCTTGGCAGTAAGAATTGTATTTTTTTTTTAAAAAATTAAACAACGATGTTGCAACATTGGTGCATTAAAAAACAAACCTTGCAAGTTTCCTCAGAGGATCAACTGGCAAAACAGAAAGGCCACAGCAGAAATGGGGCATTTTTCTAGTGCAGAAAAAACAGACCCCACTTTTGTTCAACTCCCTCAAGTGCAGAATTACCGAGGCCAAAGCAGATCCCATCCTTGTGGATTGAATACCCAGAAAACTCAGTGTAAGTGTGCATGCGGAAAGATAACTAAATATAACAAAGTGCTGTGGCCACTAGCCCACAAAAGCTTATGCCACAGTAAACCTGTTCGTTTTTAAAAGTGTCACATAACTCTTTTTAAATTTATATCTGTTAAGCTATAATCCTCTTTAGCAGGTCAAGTAGCCAGTTGATTGAGGTTTGTATTCTGTTATTGAGTTAAAGTGTATACAGAAAGTTAAACTTGAACTGGCAGACCCAGAACAGTTTGTGCACAATAAGTAACTACAAGCGGGGGGGGGGGGGGCGCGCAAGGACTTGTGGGACATTATCTCATTTCCCGCTCTCCCATTATCTCCCCTTGTAGAATGAATATATTTTTGTGTACAACACCCTTGTCCTGCTTCCTTTTCTCCTTGCCATACACCAACCAGCCTACCTTTTTCTGCCCCCTATCTTCAGCTTCCCCCTCCCCATGGGCAGTATCTATCTGAGAAAACTATAGCCCACTTGGCAGCTGCTGGCTGCCGGGATGGGCTTAACTGGCCAGTGGAGGAATCTGCAAGGACTTGCCGGGGGCACCTCATTCTCCCCCACTTCATTTTATTCTCACACAGGGTGTGCTTCCACTGAGGCAGATCCGGCAACCACCTCCAGTGCTGAAGCGCCGGAGGGGGTGCCAGGGGCAAGGGCACATGCTGCGGAGCTGGCGGCAGCAGCGCACAGGCGGTTGAGCAGGAGGGATGGGAAGCCACCTGCGCACTGCCCCAGCTGCCTGCCTCGCCTGGCCCGCAGCTACTGCAGCCTCCCAGCCCTCCCGCGCTACCGCCACCACCAGCACACAACCCCGGCCAGGAGCAGCAGCCACGGGCCAGGTGTGGCAGGCGTCCAGGGTGGCGCATGGAGCAACTGAGCAGGAGAGCTGGGAGGACGCACACGTGCCTCCCCCGCCACCCGCCATGCCTGGCTGGGCATGCATGCCAGCAGCAGCAGCGCGGGGCAGTCTGAGCAGGCAGCCCTCCCGCTCAGCTGCCCCGCAGTCCAGGTGCGTGCATGTGCGTGCGAGGGGGCAAGAGCAGACCTGAAGCTGCCCCTGGCCTCAAGCGCCAGAAGCCCTGGCACCGGCCCTGTCCTCACAACCATGTGAGGTAAGTTAGGCTGAGAATTAGTAACTGACCCAAGATACCCCAGTTAGCTTCCTTGCCAGAATGGGAATTCAAACCTGTGTCTCCCAGATACTAGTTTGAAACTCTAACCACTACACAATAGTGGCTGTCATAAGGTGGCTGCTGTTGGACAGTAGCAAGCAGCCAATCCTGGGTGAGTCATGCAAGTTGCATGGTAGCCTGTCACTCAGTGGTTGTTGTTGGGCCTGGCCCTAATGAGTCCTCAACTCTACTAAAGGGTGAAACCTAGGAGCAAGTCTTCTAACTGCACTAGAAAGAACTCCCGGTAATGGATTTCTTCACCAAACAAGTAATAAAATTTTTACAATTTTATATTGAAAAAGTGCATATGTGCAGAACGTGCATTCGAAAGGTAAACATTTACAATTAACAATCATACATAAATACTTTTGCACTTACTCCACTTTATGGACTATTTGGACTGTGTGTCTTAAAATTTTTCAGGAATAATTCCATCAGCTTTGTACATCAGCAACAGACATCGTCTGGAATAATTGTTAAAGTGAATTGTAATATCTATTTGCAAGCAAAAGTACTTATGTATGATTGTTAATGGTAAATGTTTACCTTTTGAATGCACTTTCTGCACATATGCACTTTTCCAATATAAAATTGCAAAAATTATATTGCTTGTTTGGTGAGGAAATCCATTACAGGGAGTTCTTTCTAGTGCACCTGAGTCCTCGCCTAAAAGCCAAAACAGCCCTGAAAAAAAATCTCTCCTCTCCCCCCACCCCATTTTACTGATAGAAACCGAGGCTTAAAGGCTGGCAATACAGTTGGTTGCCTAGCAACAGCCACGGAGTGCATTCATTTCTTAAAAGCTAAAGGTGCTGCTTCTATTATTTTGGGGAGTTTTAAGCCCTCTGTTTGTTTGTTTTTTTAGATTTTTCTGCAACCTGAGGCATTTTTTTCAGAATTGTAAAAAGATCTGTCTTGTCTGTTCAAGGCTCCAGTCCCAGATTTAAGTATCCACAGATTTGGCCATGTTGAAAATTATATTGATGCCCAGTTACTTTGGCTTTGAAATGTATACCAGTCACAAAATCAAGCTGTTCCTCGGGCAGAATTCTGATTAAATGACTGCATCAAGATAATCTCAAATTAATAAAACCACCAGTGAAAAGCTTAGAGCAAAGTCTTATCAGGCTTTTCTTCTTTCTGAGGACAGGTCACTTAATGAAGGACATTGATTCTGGCAGCCCAGCTGCTAAAGCAGGTCTCAAGGAAAATGACATTCTTGTGGCTGTAAATGGAGAGTGGGTTGAGGCTCTGGACCACAACTCAGTGGTGGAGAAGATCAAGGAGTCGGGTGAACAAACTACACTGCTGATGATGGATGAAGAGACTGACACCATGTACAAAATGGTAACAAAAACAGCTGGGGTGCAAGAATGAATAATTTGGAAAATCAAGTAATGGGCAGTGTAATAGTAGAAACACAGAAAATGGTAATGCACACTGAGTTACCATTCTGAGACTACCGCCTTTCATTTGTTTATAAGCTAGTTTCTAGCCCTTGTTGCTGCCCTGTTGGTGTGGGCAATGCCCTGGTGAATGTGCTTTTCCTATTAACATTTACTCAATTTTCAATGTTAATTTTTGCATTCTTTGTTTACAAATGACATATAGCATAAAATGAAATACAAATGGCATAAATAAAACAACAAATACAGACCACCAGGGTGGGACAAAAAGGTTCACATGAACATATGAAAGCAAAAAGAAATAGAACATATTTGTAGATCTCAAAGGTAGATGTGATGGTCACAGATCCATAGCTTTAAACACAGGTCTGATCTATAAAACAGATAAGGAGAGTGGAAGGGGTCTGAAGTTACGAGTAGGATGGTGATGATAAGCCTTCCTCCATTGACCAGAAATAAGCAGCTGTCGGGGGGAGCTGAGACTCAGGAACAGATCTCCCAGCACTTTCTTTAGTAACGTGGAAGATAAGGCTACGGGGGGAAAACTCTTACCACCACCACCACCACCACCACCACGTTGTTTCCCATTCTACAGTTGCTGCTGTTCCTCCCACAGCTATTAGAAATTGCTCTTCTGGAAACAGTAGAGGGGGACGTTAACCCCCTTCTTCCCTAATGCTGTGGCTCTATTCAAACCAGGTGCCCCAGTGGCTCTTGGTTTTTTAAAAAACATATTAAAAGTGTAAAAAGAACCAATTACTGATCTCTCAAGCAGTCAGCAGTTTGGCACTTAGCCTGTCTTTTAAACATATTAAATTGTATCAGAATTCTGTAATGCATACAGATTTACAAGTTACTGAAGTACAAGTGTTACATGCTTGAACTCAGAAATAGGAACCCTGGGTAAATAGCAATAGGATTCTAGAAGTAAAAGTTTGTTCAACAGCTGGAGGATGAAAATTTAATTGATGCAGGTTATTCTACTCTGCAGTGAGATAAGGAGTTATTTTGCCAATGAAATGGGGGATAAGGCCTTAAATGCCATGCCTGTTACTTCTGAGGATCTTAAGCTGATTCATTCAGCAAAAATAAATTGTTTAGAGTATACTGGAAACCACAGCACCTTTATAGTAAAGGACTAAATACAGTATTTAATTGCTAGCACTGTACTTTACAGGATGCATCTCTAAAGCACATGCTCTGGCTATGTCATTTTTCAACCTTTGGGGAAGGAAGTTATTACTCATGAATAATTTTGCATTAGAATTCCCATCGATTTTTAAGGTACTTTTAAATGACCTACGTGCATACTTTTAAACTACCTACTTGTATCTTAGAATCTAACTGGTGGTCAATGAAAAGGGACCCTCCATGCCCTTAGTGTAGCTATAACACTTGCATTACAACATTGGAGAAATGCCCTTTTCCTATAATTCAGTGACTAGAGGACCTGGCAACTATTTGTATGAAGTACAGCATATAGATGATGTGGGTGGACTTATTTTTAGATATTTAGAAACCTTTTATGGAAGCTTACATGTAGATTTCTCACTATTGTTGGCATGTTTATTTCTATTATGTGTGAAGCTTACTCTGCATTAGAATTCTTGCCGTTTTCAAAGCCTGTTCATGTTTATTTGTAAAAGGGGAGAGGAAATGGTCAATGCATATTCAGCCTCACAGCTTCAGAGAAACCACAGGCTATATAGCTGCCTGATTCCGCTGTACTATTTGCTATTGTCATACCCTACACTACAGCATCTTGTGAAAGGTTTTTGCCATGTTTCACAGAGCTACCAATTTTGAAATGTAGAAAGTTCGTTCCTAGTAAAAGGTATCTTTGCTTTTTGTTCCTCAGGCTCAAATTTCCCCATGTCTCTCCTGTCACAAAGCATCGGTGCCATCTCTAAGTGAAGCAGAAGTGCCAGCGTATCATACTGAGCAGGAGAGACACCAGCCCAGACTCTGCAACCTGGTTAAAGGTCCCAACGGATTTGGTTTTCATTTGAACGCTATCAAGGGTTTGCCTGGCCAGTTCATCAAGGAGGTATTAAACTAGAATCCATTTACACAGGGCGAGGGTGGAGAGGTATGAAAGAAACGGGAGACAAAAGATGGGAAGATGAGGAACAGGTGGGCTACCCTCTTGATCCCCTCCTATTTGCAGCATTCAGTTGATACAAAACAGAGCACAATTTCATACCGTATCTTTTTCTTCAGGTATCTGAGCCTTAAATAAGAGCTGATACAGAATTTTGCTGATGTTTGCTGTTGTCAAAGTTGAATATGGTTCCAAATATGATAGTTTCAGCCAAGCCTCCGTTTTTTTCACTGAATTTGCCACATGTAAATCCTGGAAGCATTTTTTTTAGTGCTTCCAGTATCACAGCAACAAGCAATGCGTATTCTTGTGATGTCTTTACTCAATACTGTAAAACTGCATGCTGAGCAGCCTCCCATAACACTAATTCCCATGATACTGCTTTTTCACCAATAGTCATTTTAAAATGTGGATGTTCATGCCAATTCCATTAGTTTTATGCAGTTTTAAGCAGGCTCCAAAGACACAAATGTACATGTGAAACAAAAAAATTAAAAGCCTATCCAAGAACAAAGACTAGATTAGACAATTCAGGACACAGTGAAACGTAGAATTGGAACTGGCTGAATATATTGGTTGGGTGTGAGAAATTCAGATTAGCACCAGAATTATCCACTAGGTTTTAACATCTCTAGTAGTAAGGTAATCTATATACCAGTGTGCATACAACAATAAGATGATGTCTCTACTGTCTAATTGTATCTATTTTTTCATCACAACTTTCCTCCAAAGAGCTCAGGCAGCATACATGCAAAGCTTTAAAATATTGAATGTATTACAGTATAACTCTGTTGTAGCCACTAAAAAAGTCAGTAGTTCGAAGAAATCCAATGCCCTTTACTTCCTTTTTAACAGAATAGTGCATACCACTCATTCTTTGTTTGCAAAAGTCATACTACGTAATCCTTGCTAATTTAACCACACTGTAATTCAGGGGTATTTGAATGACCCTCTCTACCCCATGCTGTCATACACTCTACTAGGGCAACATCTGCAACTAATACTATATATTTACAGGTACAGAAGGGTGGAGCAGCAGATATAGCTGGGCTGAAAGATGATGACATGTTGATAGAAGTGAATGGTGTGAACGTGGAAAACGAAGAGTATGAAAACGTTGTGGCCAGAATCCGGGATGGCAGCAACACGATGACACTGCTGGTGTGTGCAGAAAAGGCTTGCCAGCACTTCAGGTCCAAGGATCTTTCTGCTGCAGCCTCTATGGTACCTCCGCCACATGATTACAGTAATGATCCTCCTCCTTACACAGAAATCCAAGAGCCGCAAAGGCTGTTGTCAGAAGCACATGAGATGGTGAGTGTCACATTGCTTATAAAGAGTAAGTGGGAACTCACAGCTCTAACAATAGGTACAAATTCAATTAAATATACAATATTATGTATATTTATTTATACATAAGCCTCAATGAAATCAGTGGTACTAATGCCAATGATTAGACTGCGAATTCATGTGATAAGGCCATAAGAATAATGAACAGTTAGCACAGAAGAGCTAGTTACTCAACACACTCAAGCTGTGCCTGAACCACTGTATCATTAGCAGTACAATCCTATGCAGGGTGACTTCAGACTAAGTCCACTGATTTCAGTGGGCTTACACTGCAGCAACTCCACAGGACTTGTTACCCAAATAGGAGGTCTCCTTAATTAGTAGGGCATCAAAGGAGACAAGTGAGAGGGGAGTAACTCGGATTCTCCACCCATGTCTACGGGGATTGTTCCCTTAAAGAACTCTCAAATAAACAAGCAGATGTTCAACAGGAAAAGTTTTTTTATTAAAGAGAAATAAAAGGTAAACAGAGAAAACCACACAAAGCATACACACAGGGCTAACTAAGAAAAGTGAGGAAATGGAAAAGCAGTTTTGGGGGAAGGGCAATAATTATCAGTCTCGAGGAAGAAGAGGTCCGTGAAGAAAGCTGCGAGAATGACCAGCATTTCATGGCGAGAAAACAACAGGAAGCCCAAATAGATTGGGGATACGTGGATGAGTACAAAGGTACACACACAGATAGCACATGGCTGGGCAGCCCAATTATAGGGCAAAACTGACATCTTTGCCCCCAATACAATGGCTTAATGCTTTGTCTGGAGGTAGGACAAAAATTTGGGAAAGGTTTGATATGACTATCTGGGATGGACTATAGGTACAAATATTGCCTGATGACCTGGTAAGTACCGGGCAGGAAGACTGTCAGATGTGCTGAATATTAGGTGAGTGGGAGAGGAAAGGGTGGAGGAAGGCACTGATGAGATTAGGCGGGGAGGTACCTCTCATGAAGCCTCGTTATCTCTGCTACTCTTCAGGGCATGGAGGCCTGTCAGTCATTCCCCCATTACTCATGGCTTGGTAAGTTTCCAGTCTCCAGGCCAGCTGGCATCCGCTCTGCCTGAGGCCAGGCAGTGTCTAGGACTTATAGCAAAGAGTTTATGATATTCCATATCCATAAACTAACCTCTTAGCATGGGGAGGGGGTCTGACTGCTAACAGACTGCAGTTTAAAACTCAGTTTACTACTAGCAATACAGATATTGTCCTATCAGAGGCTGGATGCTGTCAAACAGAACTAGATGGGGCTGCTGGGGGAGGCAAACTTTTCTTAAACATTGTACTTATTTCTTCTCTAGGCCAGCTCATCCTCCTCTTCACTCTCAGTTGAGTCATCAGAAGAAGATACCAAATTGTGAGGATGCCCCAAACCAACATGTCCTAGCTTTGTTCCTAATTTGTTCCCATTTTGAAGCAAGTTAATATTACTTCTTTGCAAATCTTGTTTGCAACTCTATAAATGCTTTCTTGAAACTTACTCCCACTAAACAATGCAGAAGTTACTACTATTTACCTGGGGAACTAACCATGTAATTAGTTTTATCAGCCTCACTGGAGAAGTGATTGTTAGATTCAGGAACTACGTTACGTTGCAAATCTGTCCACCCTGACCACAATCCAGCACATCAGTGCTTATGTTTCAGTAAAATCATTGTGACAAGTGTATGTAACCCTGCTAATTAGAGACATAGGCTTCTTAATAATGATCAGTCACTACATGTATCCCAAATAAATTTGAGATCAATTTTTTTTTAAGTAAATTGCATTGCATGCCGTGTCTGGTAGCAAATTTTGGCGTGTAGTCATTTTAAAATGAATTTGTTTTGTTCTCCAGGATGCAAACCTCTGTGCAGAGATACTCTGTCCCAGCAAACTGCATACCCTCAGCTTGTGGGCTGACATGCTCACTGTGGTTAACTATTCTTAATACTAATTCTACCAATTTGTTAAATAAAGAAACCAAAAATGAAAAAAAAAATCGTATCTGCTACCTATTGCTTGATCACAGAACTTACATAATGTCTTAATTCTTTTGTTAGAATTCTTAAATGAAAATGAATTAATTTTGGTCTAGATAAGAAGTATATTTGTCAGATATTAAGACTGTAGGTTTTAATTTTTGATAATACCTTGTACCTATTTCGCTTTCCCCAGTTATAATGGTGCAGTAAAAAACTTGTTAACAGACATCACTGGGGAACTGTGGGTAACCAAAAATGGTGGGGAACCAAAAATATCATTTAATGAAGCTTTTACTGCAGCCATATCTGGGACTCTACCAGAGTCCTGAAAGTAGGTAGAGAAGAGCAGGCAGTGGATCCTGGTGGGCCCCTCGCCATGGATGCTCCCTGCGGAACAGCAGCATAAGCATGTAGCTCCCACAGCCTGAATATTCCTCATGTCTCCATACGGCCGATTCTGTGTGGTGACATGGAGTGGGGAAGAAGGGGGAGCAGCAGGATTCCAGCTATGGGCATCACCTGCTCAGCAGCAGTGCAAGCAGACAGTATCTATGGGTAGTCCTCGGAGCCTGCTTGCCACTGCTTGCTCACCCTTGAGCAGGCAATGATGTCCATCCTGCCAATTAACAAAGTTTGCCAGTTAACAAAGCTTCTACTGTATTAGTTTTAGCTGACTTACTAGTTGAGCTGCTTCCTATACAAGAGTAATCTGATCAGCTATTTTATTTATGCCTTATCCAGACTAAACTACTACTAGATTGTTTTTTCATCTGCACAGGCTGCCAGTTAATGGGCCTCTGAAATCTCAAAATGACCAGGGACCAGAATTTCTTAAGGTCTGTCAGTTCCCTTGCACATCTATGCTGACATCAAGAACATCTCCAAATGTCCTTTTTTTGTATGTGCCCACTGGTGCTATGATGGGTGGCCAAAGGAAAAAGCCTTTTCAATAGTAGTACACAACACTGGAGGGTCTGCCTGCCCGTCTGTTTACTAACTTTTCTACAGCTGCCTAAAATGGGTCCTTGAGCAGTGGTGGCTTGCGTTTAGGTAATGACTGTTTGTCCTATGACTATTCCTAGCCTGATGAGCGATTTTATTGTTGACATGTTTTATTCTTTTTGACTGTTTTAAGTTCACTGGAAACTGGGGATTTTTTTTGAGGACTGAAGGACAGGATAGAAATGTGTTAAATAAAAAAATCTTTTGTTTCCCTAATTCCTCGCCACCAATGTTCTATAGTAGCAAAATGTCATGCCTCCATCCAAGCACCACTCCTCCCACCTGTATGTCTGTTTACCCAATCTGCACATGTGCTTTACTGTTACTCCTTTTATCTTTCTTTCCTTTTGCTCCTAGTTAGATTGTGAAGGAATGTGAAACTCACAGACTATCCCTGGTGGAAGAGGCTGTGGAAGTCAGTCTCCTACTGAGTCCCACCCCCACTTGTAAAGATTACGCACGATCTCAAAATTTCAAAAAGTATTCTAACTACATTATCAGTCAATGTAATCGGTCTACCATTTCTCTAAGTATCTTCTTAAACTAAGACACAAAAATGCTGTGTGACTGTTGCAAAACAGAGCAGATAGCCTCAAGTGGAATCAGTAATGGTCTAAGAAAGGCTTAGAGGACAGTGGGTGATCCACATAAGAGAACTTCTTGTATATAATACATACAGATGCTTAACATCAAATTCCTAGGAGGTCTCAGTTCTATTCGTAGTCTGGAAGGAAAATAAATAAGATCCAACATAATAGTAAAAAGGCTAGGATGAAACATGACTGAATAGCTCATCCACCACATATTATAGCTTGCATGATACCAGATAATCTACCTGTTTTTAAATTCCCAGGCTAGCAGGAAATCCAAGTTTGAATCCCACCCCTAGTGAGCTGCATTCACCTTGATGGAGCACAAGTTGTGCAGGCCTGCCTTACAAAAACTCAGACACCAATAATTTGAGCATTATTCATTCCTCCTCCCAGCAGTATTCCCAAATCTCTAGGGTTATCAAACATTTATTATGAAACTAAACATTAAAATTATTACAAAACTTGGTTTATTGGGAGGTTTCATTCCAAAATCTCTACTCTCCAAGATTATAACATAAGCCATACAATCCTATGCATAGTTACTCTTGTCTAAACCCACTGATTTCATTGCTCTTTGATTGGAGTAATTCTGCATAGGATTGCTCTATTAGACAGACGTATTGCCAATCATCCTTTTCATTGAAGCTCATCCATCCTCTTTTTCAAGAGCTCTCATCTCAGGTTTCCTTAAGTATTCTTTTTATGAACTATTCCATCTCAAGCATGTCCCAAAACCAGAAAGAAGTACCTTAGGACTCTTGGCTGTTTCTCGCCATTTTCTGCCTGAGCTGAGGCATTTGATGTGAGCCAAAGAGTTGGTTAACAGCCACACAAAGACCTGCCGCAGTATGGCAGCATGGCAAGTGCTTTTTTTTTTTAAATCTATCTGGCACTGGAGAACTATAATGGACTTAGAGTGCCATATGCTTCTCAGGAGCCTGCTTGTGTGCCAGATAGAGAAAGAGGATGCTGGACAGAGCACTGACAAGAAATATAACATCAAACCAGCGATGGTAAAAGTTAAACTGTAATTCCCCTAGAACTTCAGTAATTATAGTGCGATACTCCAGAGGCATGCTCATCCGAATCAGAAGTACCGAAGATACAAAATACATCCCCTGCAGAGAAGATACAGAAACATCAGAAATCCAGCTGCAACAGCAAAACAAGAACAAAACACAGTTCACATATCAGCTAAAACACTCACCATGATCTGTGCCAGTAACAGAACAATGACATTGGAGGACTTGCTGCTTGAGATAGCATAGAAAAACTGCAGAGAAAGACAATCACCCCAAAAAATCATATAGGCTGTGTGTGATCACATTTCTGCATAGGATAAAACAAACATGCACCTGGGGATTTTTAATGATGTTAATAGGACTGAAACAGAAAGTGATCCCTTTGATACCCATCAAAGGCCCCTCACACAACACACTGCCAATGTGACCAGGAACAGTGGAGTTCTTGTAAATAGCAGCAATTTATTTGAAAGGATTCCTAAATTTTTCTAACTGGCAATAGAGTCAGGTTGGCTTGTAACAGAGTTCTCCAGTTACTGATGATCTCCCATAACATAATCCACATTCACCTGGGACCATAGCCATGTTACCTATTTTTGAAAGTTGGTAACAAGACGTTTTGCTCTACCTGAAAGCAGTCCTGACTGTCCTCATACATGCATTCATACAGAGAGACAAGCACAAAGGGACTAAGGAGGTACTGAGATGCACTGCTAATGTACATGCTTTACATGCAAGAAGTCCCTGGGGTTTACTCTTTGGCATCTCCAGCAAAAGGACCTCAGGAAACAGGGGCTGGGAAAGACCTTCTGCTGCTGGAGAGCTATTGCCAATTGGTCTTAGTTTCCTTTCCTTCCAGATTCTTGAATTCATATTTGTTATATTTGCAACCTGGGATGGATGTGACTGTCACTTGTGGAACAACCTGTTTTTGTGCATCAGATATAAGCAATGCAGTACAATGTACATTTGAACATATCTGTATGGCCAAGTTAGCTTCTACCCCATGGAAAGCAATCACAAATGTTGCCTAAAGGACATGAGGAGAAGCAACACTCCCATCTACCATTTGTACCATCACCAGAATGTAACAAAGATCAAAAGCACATTTAAGGCAGAGTCCATCACACTAAGAGATGACATTTAAAAACAGAAAATCTTACTCAGCTATTCTAGTATCAAGAATATAAAATTCCAAGTCAATTTTCAAAGATAGCAGAAATGGATATACTATGTGTTGGAATATAGGTTGCAAGGTCTGACATTCAGTCATTACGGGATTAATGTGTTTACCCAGCATCCTCTCTGTTTGTATTGACCTGGAAGGAAACCTGGCAGGGAGCCAATAGCCTTATCTATTTGAACGCCCGGGAAACTGAGAAACTATTGGTTAATAGGTCAGGTGACTTCCTCTGTAAGGGTCAAGAAGAAGCAGAATCTCCATTATTGCTCACGTGGACTTTGTAAAGATGTAGGAAATCAAGTTCTTTATTTTGTAGGAATCCCATGTGCCTTTTTCCTTTAGAAGTAAATGTTTTCTTAAAAACAAACAAGCATCTGACTCTCTATTGATCATGATCCATTGCAACTCTGAATTTAACTATTTTTAACCCACTTTTCCCCAATACTATGTTGTTATGTTTCTTACAGTGACTGAGGAATTGTAGTACCACTTCTCTGCAACGAGCTATCAGTTACTTATATACCAATGCTAAACATAAAAGCACATTCCAAGATATTGTGGGTGCAACATCACTGTTGAATTATTTCTAAAGGGTCCCACCATAAGTTTAAATTATAATAGGAAAACTAGTAAGAAATAGTTATCTGAATATGTGGAAGAAGAATGTCCCCTAACTCAGGCATTACTATTATTTACACCAGTATCTCTCAAATAAGCAGGCCAAGGGAACTCAATAGCAGAACTACATGTCACAAAAAACATGAGGCTACTGCCTAAAACAGAATCCTTGTTTTGGATTCTCTCCTCCTTTTAATGCGTAATTTGCTTTTCTTTGTGCCCTGGTGTCACCACGGTGAACATTTTCCTGGCTCTACCAAGAACAGCCAATACATACAGCCAAGGCTAGAAGAAACATTCAGCATAAAGGCAACTACACATTATGGAAAGAGAAATGGTAGGGGTGGTAGTTTTCAGTGGCAGACCAGTATATTTTGGTAAAATTCTTATCCAAGAACAGTGTTCTACCTAATTCACACACCACATTTGGCTCAACAAGAGTTTAAGGGACCATAATCCATCTTACCTTTGTGAGTGTTATCAATAAACCCCTGATAGAGGTGACTATAATTATTCCAACAAGGATAAAGGAAATATGCTGGGACCAGAATTTTACCTGCAATAATACAATCAGGAAATAGTCAAGTAAAGAAATTTACAGCAACATCACCAGAGAATATTAATTTGGCAAGCTGTCTGATTTCAGATTATATTTATATATGCACAGAATCTACTACAGAAGTTGATTAAAGAACATTTTCAGTATTCCTACAGATTTTGCCAGCAGCATAAATTCAGTTTTTACTGAGAGACCAAAAATCTAAAAAAAATTGCATGCTCTCTTAATGAACATGGAAACTACTGCCATCTTCTGGAGTAGCAGCAAACTAGAAGCCAATTATTTTAAAAAGAGCTCCTATTGAAATACTAACATTAGGTATTATTTATGAAAAAATATGATTCTGAAATGTACATAAATTCATATATATTCAATTTTAGATGCTTTAATTTTTTTCACATTTTGAAATAATACCCAACTGGCCCTACAGAAGTTGGGAGGGTATAAATGAGAGACAGATTTACAGAAGGCAGATTTACAAGTGGCAGGCAGCTGCAGATAAAAGTTCTGCAATGTATTTCTAATAGCCTATCATGAATGCACACAAAGTACATCTTTTAATTTCCCTTTTGCTACTCAGCCGTCGCTTGAATTTCAGCCAAAGCATGCAAGTATCCAGATTTGCAACTGCTTAATGACTGATTGATGTGAAATAACTTGATGGTATCACTACAGAAATTACTTGTATGGTAAGATCTGAAGAATGATTTTACAAGAGACCAAGGCCTTGCACACAGCCAGTGGGATCTTTTTGTCATTTTTCCATTTCAGCTGACCCTCCTCGTCATATCAAAACTGCATTTAGAGACTCCTCTTAGCATTCAAAGATAAGCTTCCTAGGGCAGTGGAGTTTGCCATTCAGAAAATATATCTAAAGCTTCCTTGGGCTGTACAGTTCTTGAATCCTATCCATGGGTTTAGCAATCACAAGATGCACCAGGAGCTCAACTTGTCAAAGTGCTGAATACTCCTAATAGTAATTAATTACTCACTAGACTCTCACTAGAATGAAACCCATCCAACATAATACTATCTTCTGTTAATACTTGACTTTAGGATAAACTCAGGAGCAGTCGTCCATTCACACAAGGTTGCACCTCCCACCAAAAAGCAATGCTAGAATATTATGAAACTAAAGGGACATTTTCTATCTAAGGTCAGATTTTGAAATACTTTTTATTAGACCTTTAAGCTATCCCTACCCAGGTGGTAAGTATTTGACTTGTTTCAACACAATATCAAGCAATAGTTGGGCTCCATATCAATGAGCCGCTGCTGCCTTCTCCTTCCTTTTCTCTGTGGTTTGCTACAAATCATGGTTTGTCATTACATCTGGACTGGCACTCTATGGTTTGCACTTGCTGGGCAAACAAGAACCGCAAGCAATTATCATGGTTTCAATTTTGGCACAAGCTGTTGTTTACTAGTTCAGATATAAATTGCAAACTACGGTTTGCTTGAAACTGGAAAGGTGGAAGAAGCCTTTGAACCTGAGACTTGTCCTAGGCTCGTTTACATAATATTCACCCATGGCTTGGCCTTACATCAACTTCTGAACACAGCAGAAAGAAAGAAGAAATATTAATGAAAAGTTAAGATTTAAAACAGGTCTCACATCAAACTGGATTCCCAAATAATTTACAGTGATTTCAATTCCTCTTGTGACTGGATCAGTCTTCCCAACTCTGTCAAATACAATATTGATTGTTGCCTGAAGAGGAAAGAGAAATATACTCAAATAGTGCTACTGAAAAACACTTTTACCAGAATTGATGCAGGATATACCCACATCAATCTTTCACAATAAATTATCCACCCTGGCAGAGATTATAAAACATACAGAGGCACACATAATACTGTCTGGTTACCTGGTATAGATATAACACAACAGCCAGCCACTCTCAGGTGAAAAACTATTCCAACAAGGAGAAGTCAAACAGTTTTTTAAAAACTTAACTATATTACGAGAGACGTGGAAGGCTCTCATAGAATCATAGAGTTGGAAGGGGCCATACAGACCATCTAGTCCAACCCCCTGCCCAGTGCAGGATCAGCCTAAAGCATCTCTGACA
Organism: Eublepharis macularius; assembly: GCF_028583425.1. Classification (NCBI taxonomy): domain Eukaryota; kingdom Metazoa; phylum Chordata; class Lepidosauria; order Squamata; family Eublepharidae; genus Eublepharis; species Eublepharis macularius. Next base: position 126,984,041 of record NC_072792.1, read on the forward strand.
AGTATTCATCCAGCCTCTTCTTGAAAACTGCCAGTGAAGGGGAGCTCACCACCTCCCAGGGCAGCTGATTCCACTTTTGAACTACTCTGACCGTGAAAAAGTTTTTCCTAATATCCAGCCGGTACCTTTGTGCATGCAGTTTTAGCCCATTGCTTGGGGTCCTACCCTCTGCTGCCAACTGGAACAGCTCTTTGCCCTCCTCCAAATGACAGCCTTTCAAATATTTAAAGAGAGCAATCATGTCCCCCCTCAACCTCCTCTTCTCCAAACTAAACATTCCCAAGGCCCTCAGCCTTTCCTCGTAGGGCTCAGTCTCCAGACCCCTGATCATTCTTGTCACTCTCCTCTGCACCCTCTCGATTTTGGCCACATCCTTTTTGAAGTGAGGCCTCCAGAACTGCACACAATACTCCAGGTGTGGCCTGACCAAGGCAGTATAGAGAGAGGCTATGACCTCTTACAATTTCGATGCTATGGCCCCTTTGATACAACCCAGGATTGAATTAGCTTTTTTTGCCACCGCATCACACTGACTGCTCATATTCAGTTTACAGTCCACTCTTACCCCAAGATCTCTTTCACATATACTACTGCCCAGAAGTGTATCCCCCATCCAGTATTTATTCTTCTCATTTTTGTGGCCCAGATGTAATACTGTGCACTTGTCTTTGTTGAATTGCATCCTATTCACAGCTGCCCACTTCTCCAGAGAATTCAGGTCTTGTTGAATTTTAATTCTATCTTCTTGGGTGTTTCCTACCGCTCCCAATTTGATATCATCAGCAAATTTAATGAGCAGCCCTTCCACTCCTTCATCCAGATCATTGATAAAAATATTGAAAAGTACCGGGCCCAAAACCGAGCCCTGCGGCACCTCACTGGACACCTCTTTCCAATCTGATGAAACGCCGTTGACCACCACTCTTTGAGTGCAGTCCTCCAACCAGTTCCCTATCCACCGAACTGTCCTATAGTCCACTCCACAGTCTTCCAGTTTGCCCATCAGAATGTCATGGGGGACCTTATCAAAAGCTTTACTGAAATCCAGATAAATCACATCAACAGAGTTCCCCCGATCCAGTAAGCTGGTCACTCGATCAAAGAAGGAAACCAGGTTGGTCTGGCAAGATCTGTTAGGAACAAAACCATGCTGACTTGCCCGGATCACTGAGTGGTCTTTCAGATGCTTACCGATTGATCCCTTTAAAATCTGCTCTAATACCTTCCCACCAACAGAAGTCAGACTGACCGGCCTGTAGTTTCCCAGGTCATCCTTCCTCCCTTTCTTAAAGATTGGGATAACATTCACTCTTCTCCAATCTTGTGGCACATCCCCAGTCCTCCAGGAGGCCTTGAAGATGATGGACAGGGGTTCTGCAAGTTCTCTGGAAAGTTCTTTCAGCACTCTTGGGTGCACCCCATCCGGCCCAGGGGATTTGTATTCATCCAGTGCAGCCAGATGCCTCTCCACTACCTCTCTGTCAATGTCAATTAGCCACTCAGGTGTCCTGCCACATTTTCTACTATCTCTAGATGTGCCTGAGTTCTTCAGGGAGAAAACAGAGGCAAAAAAGTCATTAAGCCTGTCTGCTTTTTCTCTGTCCTGCATCAGAGTTTCTCCATCTACTCCCAACAGCGGTCCAATTGCCTCTTTTACCTTGCGTTTGCTTCTCACATATCTGTAGAAGTTTTTCTTATTGTAGCGAGCCCTCCTGGCCAGACCCAGCTCGTACTGAGCTTTGGCCTCTCTGATGGCTGATCTGCAGTACCTAGTAACCCTCATATACTCCTCTTTAGAGGTCTGTCCTTCTCTCCATTTCCTGAACATTTCCTTTTTCTCCCTTAGCTTATTCTGGAGCTCTCTGTGCATCCACATTGGTTTCTTGGAGCCCTTACCATGTTTCCGTCTTGCTGGGATAGTGAGGGCTTGAGCTTGCAAAAAGCTCATGTTTGAGAATGGCCCACCCTTCACTCGCTCCTTTCCCTTCCAGCACACTCCCCCACGGAATGACTCTCATCAAGCCTCTGAGTTCATCGAAGTTGGCCCTAAGAAAATCTAACCTACGAGTCTGGCTATGAACTTCCTTGGCTCCCCACAGCAACTGGAATTCAAGAAGGACATGGTCACTTCCCCCTAAGGTCCCCACCACCTTCATCTCATCTACCAATTCTTCCCTGTTGGTTAATATCAAGTCTAGTATGGCCGAACCCCTTGTAGCTTCCTCCACCTTCCTCCATCTCCTGCTGATGAGAAATCCAACCTTTGCCAGCAAAATAAAAATTAGCATCTGAATAGAACTATTACATACCATAAAAATTTTCCAAACACAATAGATGGAGAAAAAATAGCCCAGGAAGTTGAAATATTTCCCTTGAAATGTTTTGGAGTATTCTATTCTTTCCTGCAATGAGGGAAAGGTTCAGGTTAATGAGACATTCAGATTGCTGGTTTTGAACTAAGAGATGGATTTCCCATCATTAAATAAAACAATGTGCACCTCAGAAAGACCTTTCAAAACAGATGGAGTATGTTGGCTCCTTTACATATGAGAAATGAGAGATACTGCCAGACAACAGTGTAAATAGGAAATAACCCTTTCCCAATAGAAAATTATACTGAGAGTTGCACAAAATCACAGAGAAGGTATGAACTGAGGAAGGCTAATTTACCTTCCACATTTCAAAAAAACCCACTTGTAGTACTCTTAGGTTGCAAGCCTAAGCACACTTCCCTGGGAATAAGCCCCAGTGAATAATATGGGACGCACTTCTGAATAGATATGCTTAACCTTGCTCTCTTATTTACTCGAGAATTTCTTCTGTCTCCACACCTGGCCACCCCTCCTATCTACCCACTGGATATCTTTAACCTGCACCTTGGTAGCATGTAGGTCAGCTGTTTCTAGGAAAAGCTGCCGACTGAGCTCCTCCAGAGCATCTACTTCTTGCTGGATAAGCGTCAGATCTGGCAAACAAAGGATGTTAAGGACATATACAGTACCAGAAAAAATTACTTACGCCAGCTTCCTTTCATTGCTCATCCCATAAGAGATGTATAATGAACCTTTAAAAAATGTCTGCATTAACTATCAGAAGATGATGACAATACAAAAATAAATCGAGACAGTTCCTGAAATTATTTCACTTTGCAGCAGCTCTCTACTGCACTCTCTACAGGGTTAGGGTTAAGTCCTGGCACACAGCCAGCAGCAGCATACCAGACCATTTTGTTTGACACCTGGGACCAGATCTCTGTCCAAGCAACTGAGGCACGGGCAGCACTGCAGAAGAAGGCAACAGGCATGGCTTACGCCCATCATTACCTCTCAAAGCTGCACAACCACCAGTGCGTTCAAAGTGAATCCCAGAGATGCTGACAGCTTACCTTGCTCCAAGCATGTCTGGCCAAGTGCAACCCTTACCTCCCACTGAGAAGGCTGCTGTTTTAAATGCCCTTTAAACTGAAGAAGAGTGCTGTATAGTCTGACCAGAGTGGTCTCTAACCAAGGTATAAAGCAGAATCAAGCCTATACCAGCTGCACATTGAATGTGATTTATTTTTATTTACAAAACTTATCCCCCACCTTTCTGCCCTCGTCAGGGCCACCATGACTGGTAGGTTCCAATCTATCCCATCTGCCAATACTAACAGCTCAACTCCATACAGTGACAAAATCTCAAACCTATCCAAAATATTTAATATGCAAGTAACAACATAAAAACCAACTATAATGTAAAGAACGCTAAAGTGCCATAGATACTTGGTACTTTCCCCACATTTCTACCACAGCAGAATAGACTGTCTGCTTAACAGAAAAGCCATCAATGCAGGTTATGTTGAGGCAAGACCAACTTCATGCTTCCCATCTTCACCCATATTAATCTGTTGGAATTATTCTTTCATGAAAAAGTATACAAGGAATCCCATTAGACCGAGTCACAGAGTTTACCGTTTGCAGGTTTGAGTTACCATCTCCACTGGAGATGAATCTTGATAACTGAAGGTAATGGGTTATGCAGAATCTGTCATTCGTACAAGTAATAAATGGATTTCTCAGTTTCCCCCCCCTTCTGTATTCCTTTCACTCAAGCCTCCATTCTGAACGTAGCCCGGAAATAAAGGATACTTTCGCTGCCTGGAGAAGATGTGGTAACACTTTTTATCATGCCCCAGAAACCAGTGGGCTTGTTGTGCACTTCCCCCCTCTGGAACATGTTTCTGTGAACCATGGCTATCCTGATTGAGTAGAAAAGTCAAGTTGTTTTTAAAAAGAGAAATGCAAACTAAAGCCAAAACAAAATTTAACACAATTTGTTTTCCATGCCATTTGATGACTGTCTACGGGCTGCCCCAATTAGGAACTAATTAAAGAACAGTGTATGTTTTTTGTAACTATCATGACACTAAATTCTCTCAACCCGTCTCCCAAATTTGCCATTTTTCTTACTATGGAAAAAAGAAAATACGTGGGTTGTTTTTTTGCAGGATTCTAATGTTAAGTGGATTACCAAGTAGATTGTTTAAACTACATTATGATTCTATTTATTGTTTCATATCAAACTTCTTAAAATAATGGCTCTAAGAGAATATAGATTCTAACTTTTGCAAGACCAGAAGGATTTATCTTTCTGTTTCAGTTCTAACAAAAATTCAACTCATAAATTCTTCCTTGCATGTATAATCAGTGTTACTCATATAGCCACTAATTCTGCCCAGGAAATTTAAACTCAGGGTGCACACATGAAGCAGGAGCTAACTGGAGTCCTCCTTAAACTGTCTCCTTTCATGCCGCAAGCTCAGTGCAGGAATAAAAGGATTTGAAATGGGGGGAAATGGTTTATCTTCTTATATTTAAAGTATAAACCAAGAGCAAATGAACTTAATGTTGAGCTATAGTAAGTTTAAAGAACCCCCTTTCCCTCTAAAATTGTAAAGTGAAACTAAGATTTTTAATAAAATATTATTACTACGAGCTGTTCTAAATTTACTGGCTCCTGCATTAATTCAGCAAACTAATTTCTTTAATCTAGTTCATCAGTTCTGCCTTTTTGGAAAATATCTGATTCTCTAAACAAGCGATACAATTTGTCCATCAACATGTTTCTATCTAATGAAAGATGCTTGATGTGTTTCTCTCACCTTTTCTTCTTGCTGATGATCATATCCATGGTCTGGAGGAGACGACGCTCCAGAGCTAAAATATCTGCATCTGTCACATTCCTGCAACACACACACACACACACACACACACACACACACAAACAAACTATTAGTGCAATTCTATGTGTGTGTGGGGGGGGGAATGCTTAGGAAGCCAACGAGCCCCCATGATGGCGTTTTAGCCCACTATGCCAGTGTAAACCCCACTTACACTCACAGTTCACTGTGGCAACGCTGTGCCTGGGTTCCCTGCCTGCACCCAGACACTGCAGCTGGGCACAGGTTGATCTGCAGCGTAAATCCTTGCACCAGTGTGCCAGGGGGCAGGGCAGGAGTTAGTCGTCTCCCTGTAGCATTGAAAAGTTACGCCACAAAAAATGGTGGCATAGCCCATAGGCGCTCTTTGTAAGGGAAAAGTCCTCCCCACACACACATACTCAGCCCCACTAGGCCCACAAGCAGCCTAGTGGAGCACAGGATGCCAACTACCGCAGCAACCACATCCCTATGGCAGCCATGCCCCTCCCCGGCAACCAATCAATTCTGCGCCCACCCTACATAACCTCTGGTCGGGGTGCCCATGAACCCAGGTAAGTAGGAAGTGGAACACAGCTGGAGGCTCTGCCTGACAGCCTTCTGCCGTGGGGACTTAGAGCACGAGGCAGGAGAGAGTGCACATGTGAGTGGGGTAACACTGCGCAAAAATCAGGGTGTAACTTGCACTCACACACAGGAGGAAAGCTAAGTCCAGAATGTCTAAATAACTACCACCCAAATTCCTTTACAGGTTACCCATCTCCTGAGTCCTGGCTCAGGAAGGGATGAGGGCACACATCAAGTAAAAAGGAGCTGGGGAAATGGCTGCCCTGGGTTGCTCATTCACACTGACCTCCCCTCTCCCCTCACCTGCACTCCCCCAAACACTGACCTCTGTGGTTGAGGCTCGGCAGTGGAGGGGGCGGCCCCTGCCCATAAGCGAACACTGCCCATGCCTGCCAAAGAGGCAGTTGCCCAGGGAGCCACGTTTGAAATAACTGTTTCAGAGGAGGGGCTTCTGGCAGCCCATGCCAGGGCTTCGTTCAGACTTCCTTGACCAGGCTCCCCCCTCGGGCAGAGGAGAGAATGCGGCCACAGGTTAGGACGAATGGGTGCTTGCTCTCATAACTCCCCTGCAATGGTGGGCGTGCAACCCCTTGACTGTCTCCCCCACAGGATCAGAGCTCCAAAGAGCTACAGCAGCAGTAGAACATCCAGATGCAAACAAAGAGCACTTTCTCACCAGAGGGGCATCCATTATCTGGTTGCCAGTAGCACCTATGACGATGAAGCCACCACTGCCGCCCCTGGCCATGGACAGTCTCCCAGGATGTGAAAGACTTAACTGTGGCTTGTGCGAGGCCAGGTCCCTCACCACACATGTCTCTGTTTCCCTTTCAGGGACATGTCAGGGAAGCTGAGAACTGGAGCATGGCTGTTCCAATCCCCAGTAATCCTTCTCAACTGCCATTTGAGCCCAGCATCAGGAGCAGTTCCCAGCCAGCCCACAAGACAACCCTGCTCCTGAGAAAGCAGCATGAAGAATGGCTCTCCCGGTTCCAACTGATGCACTAACAGGCAAGAAAAGTTGGTAACATACGTCCAGTCATCCCACTTCACTTTTGGCAGTTCAATAAAGTCTGTATCGAACAACTCTCTCCCTGTCTGTTTGCCTGCCTGTGTATGACTGTAGCTCCCTTAGGAGCTACAGGACATAGGGCTGTGCTTTCATGCATCCCAGGGGATGGTCTCTGGCTCTGAGCTGGTAAGAATGGGGTAGCCCTGAACAGGTTCCAGCCCCACTCAGCTTCCCTCTCCCGCTTCTGCCTCAAATTCACTACAGGCAGCAGGGTGGGACTTGAAGTGTTGCCTGTGTATATCTGGCGGGGGCACCACAGAGGACTTTCATTCTCCGACAGCACTTCTGGCATCTGATAAGCCAGGCAGAAGCCCACTGAATGCAGGGGGCAAGGTTGATGCTGGGATGTGGGAGGGGATGTGGAGCGACAACCCAGGATGTTTGGGGCTCCTGCCCCACAATGCCAGACCACTCTCCCTTTTGCTGTTTGCGGAGGTAGGGAATATTGCTCTGGGAATGAGATGACAGCACCCATAGCAGTTTCTCTGGTCCTGGGAGCCATCATTCCACTCTGGGGGCCATCATCCCAGCACAAGAGCATGACTCGCAAGGTCCACCCCACATTTTCTTTACATCTTTTTGATGCGGAAATGTATTTCAATGGACCCTCTGGAACAGAAGTGTTTTCTGCCAATGGAAACCATGGCGAGGATCCATCCCAATATTTTCTTCTTCAAAGAATAAGAATACATACAAAAAAAATTAGAAAACCCCATTTACCTGAGAAAGTAAGACATATAAGTATACGGGCAATTGACAGCACCGAATCCAGAAAGCAGAGCCATGAGGGTCACCCCGATTACTCCCACTCGGCTTATGAGCTGTTCTATAGACAGAATTCCTGACATAAAAGAAAATAGAACCAGATTAATTTCAAGATTGCGTTCCTGAAAACAGTCACTATGGCAACATTTGCACACACAATTTTTATTTTCAAACTCCCACTTTAATTGTAGTTATTTAACAACTGTAAATATGGTTCTACTGAAGATGTTCCTTCTTACAATACTTCTTGCTGAAAAGGTATTATGCCATCTCATAATTTCTGCAATGAGTAAAGAAATATGCAACAGGAATACTCAACTTTTGAAGGATACTGTGTCCAAGTTATTCTTCAAATACTGTTTGAGGGGCACCAGTGGTGCCACGTAATTGGGGGGGGGGGGGAGAGGTTCCTCAAGAGTCCATAACAAAAAAATAATAAAGCTCTAAAGTGCTAAACTTTGCAATGAAACTTCAAACATTTGCACTATAAAAGTTGCCATTTAGAACAATGACCATGCATAGACTGTTAACTCAGCTTCCCATATCCTGGTTGTAATACAAAAATCTGTTCCTTTACTGACAAATACCTCCGTGAAATTTAGCATGTACAAACCCAATGCCTCCTACGCACTACCTAGCAATGGTTTCCCTTTATCGCAGGTAGAAAATGAAGAAACTCAAACTTAATTATAAAGCCTTACAGGCACTGAACTATATGGCAATCACAATGTAAGTTATGGAATAGGAGGGGGCCATAAGAGAACCAGAATGCCAGTTTCACAATATAACAAAGTTTAAGTATCACTGCTCAAGCCATCTAGGTTAAGAAAAACAGAAATATTTACCCTAAGTCATAAATGGTAAGTGAATTTTTTTCTATCCATGGTGTTCTCTCAATGTCAGATTTAACCCACAGTGAACTCCACAGCAGAGAAAAAGCAAGAGCTGGTGCAGTTGCATCTCCCTTTCTTGTACTCACCATGGCTAAACTAGGAAACTGCTCAGTCTGTGTTGGTATTGACTTGCCACCCTTGCAAACAAGCTTGAGATGACCAGCATTACACTTTCAGAGTGCTGATAAAAAGTTTAGTAACATACAAAAGTACCACGTAGATGGCAGATTTCCTTAAGGGCATTTGACCTATTATGTGCTTACCACTCCCATGAAAGAAACTCTTCATTGATGTTGAGGTCCCAGCTTCTTACTGAAGTGACATTGCACACACAGTACCTCATCCCCAATCTCACATATCAAAAGTAAGTGGAAGGACATGTTCCTTAGCTTGCTTCAGAAAGTTAGCAATCATCAGACAATGATGGACAAAAACTGTCTTATCAAGACAAAGATGAAAAAATGCATCTAAAACTCACCATGTTTTGGACTGAGGATAGGAAATGGGTCTCCCAGTTTCCAGAAGAAATACATAAATGTTAACCAAACAACACAGGCAAAAAGTAGTCTATGTCTGTGCACTATTAAAAACAAAAAGAGGAAAGAAAATCAGGGGCATTAAGTACACCATCTTTAAGGGCTTGAATGGTGAATCAAACAACGTGTGTTACAAATTTTTAGCAAGGTAACTTGTGCCTACTTACACAGTCGAATGTTGCTCACAACAAAGTAGCCAATGTAAAAGGGCACCATGAAAACTAGCACAAGCAGAATCACGCATAGGTTCAATTTCCAGTGAAAATACCGGGAGCTGAAAACAACAGAAGGATTGCTCCACATCATTTCATATTCTGCTTACTTAACATACCATCTTCTCCTTTTCAGACAGTATTGCCTGCACAAAATCAGCTTGTAGAGTACCATATAATGCAATTCAACCAATACCAAGAATGTGCTCAGGATCCTTCTTACCAGCCATTCTATGCCAAGTCATCAGTAACAGATACTTCAGAAGGTACGCTGGACCTCTCTCTCACAAATATTAGAAACTGCAGCAAGCTATTTGGTCTCAGATCAGACATACAATTATGAAAGCAAATCTAAGCAGGTCTATTCAGAATCAAGCTCCACTGTATTCAACAGGGCTTACTCCTAAGAAAGTTCTCTTAGGATTGCCGCCTACATTTATTTCCACTACTGAAAATGCAGATATTGGTACATTTTTGTTGCTATTCAAAGATGTCCTTCTAAAAATTAGGTTTTTGTTTTTACAGATAAATAATGAAAGTGTAACAAGGTTTTCTTCAACTCATTCCAAGAGGAGGTAGAGCCAGTTTGGTGTAGTGGTTAAGAGCAGTGGGACTCTAATCTGGAGAACCGGGTTTGATTCCCCACTCCTCCACTTGTAGCCAGCTAGGTGACCTTGGGTCAGTCACAGCTCTCTCGGAGCTCTCTCTGTCCCACCCACCTCACAGGGTGATTGTTGTGGGGATAATAACATACGTTGTAAACTTTTCTGTGGGCATTAAGTTGCTCTGAAGGGCGGTATATAAATCAAATGTTGTCGTTGTTTGATAAAGACATTCTACAGAATTACTATCTTATTATATTGGACAAATGGGACTACCTCAGACTCTGGTATTATGTAAGTGAAGTTACATGAATTTGGGGACCAATATATATTTTTGGTATCAGCTAGATATTTACCACTTGGAAATGACAGGAGCAGAAAGATCTGGAAATCTCTGTAGTTTTACATTATGTGTGTGTGTTATGTGCAGTCAAGTCACCTCTGACCTATGGTGACCCTATGAATGAAAGACCTCCAAAACTTCCTATCATTAACAGACTTACTCAGATTTTGCAAATTGGAGGATGTCGCTTCTTTTAGTGAGCCAAGCCATCTCAATTTAGGTCTTCCTCTTTTCCTACTGCCTTCCACTTTTCCTAGCATTATTGACTTTTCCAGAGAATCTTGTCTTCTCATAATGTGAACAAAGTACAATAGCCTCAGTTTTGTCATTTTAACTTCTAGGGAGAACTCAGGCTTGATTTGATCTAGTACCTGCTTATTTGTCTTTTTGGCTGTCCATGGTATCCTCAGAACTCTCCTCCAGCACCACATTTCAAACGATTCAATTTTCTTCCTGTCAGCTTTCTTCACTTTCATATCAATACATCAATACATTGAGTAATAATTTCTCAGTACTGACAATATCTTTTTAATTATCATTATATTCATTGTAGTTTTCTTGAAGCAATTTGTAAAGTATCCTAGCAAGCTTTGTAATTAACATTGCATAAAAACTACCCAATGCTATTTTTACACGAGCCAATACCCTCTTACATTTAAATAACAAATACTATTCTTTCATACAACTGGATTGGAAAGAAAAGTAAAAATCTCAAACTACAGCCAGACCAATGGATGATTCCACTGTATCAGTAGCTGTAACACTTACCTGCTGTTTAGGACACCTAAAATTTCAAAAATGATGAGTTCAAACATAGTGCAGGAAAAAGCAAATGTGACAGAGAAGACAACCTGCACAACATACTGTCGCACCTGTAAAGAAGCAGAGGAGGTTTGGGAAGCACTTCTATAAACAGAGTGTTCAACATTCATATCTAAAATGCAGGAATAAATTAGTGTGAGTTTAAACACAATGTTAAATATTGTTTAAACACAATATTCTAGTTGAATATTCAAATCTTGCTCAAATGCAGTCTACATTATTTTTTATTTATTCTTCACTTAGTTTGCCTTTCTCACTGAATTAACCTAAGAATTGTTTAGCTTATTAATACAGTTCTTTTATCTGATATTAGACTAAGTTACATACACCAAAATCCAGAAGTCCTTTTTTAAATGTAGGAAAACTAGTTCCACACTGCCTTTTTTGACAAGTGTCAGACACAACACACAATAAAGAATCTTAGAGCCGTGTCCTCTGTGTGCCTGCATATGAATAAATACCACTAAATTCAATGACACCCAAGCTACCATGGCTTGGAACGCAGCCTTAAGGAGTTGTAGTATTAACTTGTTTTATATAATTCAAACCAACAAGTTCTCTGTTGTACTGTAATGAAGTTATAGTTGGGATCCAGTGGGCTGATCCTTACCTCATAGTCTTTAAAAAGCTGGCGCATGAAGAACAGCCATCCAAATCCAAAGAACAGCAACTGTAGATAAAGAAAATGGCAGATAATATATCTTATTTATTTAAATAATTGCAACATAGTTTGTGAAACTCTGAAGTTTCACAACTTCTCAGCAGTAATATACTATGTACAATCAAGATAAGGTAGAGGGTTTTTAAAAAATATTTTCAGCATAAGCTAGACAAGATGTTTCTCATCATAGTACTCAGTAGTGTGAAGTTTTTCCCTCTTAAAATATGAAGCTATGTCAGAAAATATATTGCAGCAAGCCTACACCTTCTTATTTATTTGTTAAAATATTTATATTGTACCTTTCCCAATGGCTCAGGGTAGCTTACAAAACTCAAAATATAAACAAACTCCCAAATAACCTCCCTCCTCAAGCTAAGAAATGTGTCCCTGTTACGTTCCCTGTTAAGAGAATTGTTACATGCTGTTGCTTCTCTGTTATATGAACAAGCAACCCAGCTTGGTATTTCAAAACTGAGGACTAGCAACACTACTCATGTGGACTGGCTGCTGGGAGGGAGGGAGTGGTAGGTTACCACCTTATCTCATCTCCTATCTTCCTGTCTATAATATTTGCATCCCATCTTTTCTCCATGGCATTCCTTGTTTGAAGACATGGGATTTACCACCATTGTATTTTCACAACAACTGAGTGAGATCGATTAGGCCGACAGAACACAGTCACCCAGAGTGCTTGATGTCCAAGCAGGAACTTCAGCTCAGGCTTCCCCAGTCCAAGTCCAATGCTCTACCCACCACACTACATTGGCACTCACATTCCCTCCCCAAAGCTGCTTGTTTGGCACCATCTAACATTTCCTCTCTTTGCAATTTCCCTAGGACATGGATCCCATCTTTCTAGTAAGCCAGCCCTTAAATATTATGAACACTGTTTTGCATGGTGTTATCAGTTTACTAGCTCGAAATGTAAACACACAAATATTTCAAAATGGTCATTTTAGTGTCATGATCCACTAGAAGATCTGAGAATACCAAGGATAACCAATATTTTCATTTCTACAGAGATGCATACTCTTTGAGGCAACATATTGTCTTTAGAATGGGAAGCACGTATCACACTGGGGAGCATACAACTCACTGGGGTGAGAGTCCTTAGGAATATACTGGCTTCGATTTCCTACATATGTTTTCCAGACATAGATTATACCACAAACAAACAGGCTGTTCATGGAAGACTCATGGCTGAATGTATCAATACTTATATGACATTCTTTAAAAAATGAGATTATAGTACAAATAAACAGGGGAAGGAAACATCTTTTATTTATTTACCTTATACTCTGCCATTCTCCCCAATGGGGACCCACAGCTTATTTTGTGGGTCTCCTCTCCTCCATTTTATCTTCATGACAACTCTATCAGGTAGGTTAGGTTGAAATATTGTGACTTGGCCCATGGTCATCCAGCAAGCTTTTATGGCAGAGTAGGGATTTGAACTTGGGTCTCCCAGATCACAGTATGCCACTAGCACCAGACAAGTAAGGACCAGGGCTTCTTATCACTTAGATCTGTAACGTGCAAAATACTTTACAATACATTGTCTCAGTGGCCCTTGCAATGACCATCTAGAGGGTTTTAAGAGGATGTTTTTGTAAACCAAGGACACTGTTCAAGTCAAGAATGTGTCACTTGTGCATACCATTAAATATGAAATAAGAAATAAAAGATGGCAAACTTTCTACTGAATGAACATCTTAGGCCATTTCAATGAGAGGTGCTTAAAACTGGTTTTTGCATCTTCCAGGATGACCATTCTAAAAGCAGTACAATAATGTAGACAATAATGTACATTTAAGTTTGATGTTAACAACAGTATTTATGATGTTAGAAGCACAACAGCAATTGGGCCGCACAATCCTATGCTTATTCCAAAGAAAGCACCACTGATTTCAATACCTGCTTCTTAGTAAATGTGCAACTTGAGTCTTAAAAATGAAAATAACCCTTGCCTAGCTAAGGTATACAATGTTAGCACCACTTGTGAAGATTGCCTTTCTTCTCCCCTTCTCTATTTTATAAACTTGGAACACTGAGCTATGAGCTCGTGTTTGGGACTGTTTCCCCATTCCCCCCAAGGAGGAGCTTGATTATTATGCAATGGGAAGAGGATACGGAGCATCAGAAATGCGACTCCTAGGCCTGATCATGCAAGAGAATGAGATGGCAAAATGGACTGCATCACTTCCAAATCCAGGGAGAGGATCACATTCCAGAATGGTCCCCCAAAGTTTGAAAACTTGTAAAAAGAAGAAAGGCACAGTAAGGAAGGTGAGAGGGCGTTGCATTTGTGTCCTGCTGCACTAGCGTTCTACTTGCTTAGTGTTTTATGCGAAGAGACGTTCAAGACCGCAATCCATCACCTCCAGCCTGAGGCGACAGTCTCTTCTATTTTATATTCTGGCATGACTACAGACAGCCGTGCTAGCCCTTTACAGGAAAATAAAGCAGGGGTCCAGAGGCTCCTTCAGGGCGGGGGAGGGGGAGAATGGCGAGAGAACGTTTGCTTCAGCCTAAGCGGACTGCCACCTGGGCTTCCGCCTTACTCCCCACACCGCGCGTCCACATTCCACCTCCTGAGGGGACAGGAACTGCACCGCCCTCTCGTTCTATGACGTAGGAGGCGACTATCTCCCATCATCCCCCGCGCGCAGGAGGGGGGACGAAGGAGGAGCCTCCGTACCTGAGAAACGACCATGATGCTGGAATCGATCAAGAAGCTCATGGCGAGCGAGGAGGTCCCCCTCCCGCCTGGGGCACGGGGGAGAGACGCTTTTCCTCTTTCCGCTCGCCGCCAACGCCGCTTCCCCCGCTGCAGCGTCAAGCGAGGTTGCCGGCTGTCATCCAGGACGGCTCGGCCCCGCCTCCCTGTCGCTGCCTCATTGCCGCCGTAGTGCGGCTGGGATGTTGAGACGCACTCCCGAGAGGAGGCGGGGCTGTGGAGGGCGCTTGGAGGCAGCGGAAGATAGAGGCGGGAGAGAACTAGCGTGATATAGGGCTAAGACTTCCGTTGGCGGCGCGCTAGGCCTCCGCATCTTTATGGTGAAAATACGAGGAGAAACGTCCGTTTTAGACCGGAAGTATCCGAAAAGAATGAGGTTGATGTATATGACGCCTTTTTATCTTTATATCTCTATACCTATATCTCTCTATATGTATATATTTATACATATGTGCGTCCGCGAGCGGGCGGAAAGCGCCGTAGGGATATCTAGCACAGATCGGTTTGATTGGGAGCGCTAGAAAGTGCCCCGCAGTGTTAGGAGAGCTTGAATTCTTTTATATTCCGTTCCGCGGAAAGAGTGTTTTGCAAGGCCAGAGTAATGGTATCGCACGCGATACATGTTCAGGGTATTTTGTTTGTTTGTTTTTGGGGAAAGGGAGGCTTCAGTGTGCATGCTGCTGAGCAAATTGAGCGCAAACGTGACGGTAGTGAGTGTCATCTGCGTTGTAGCATATAACATCTCTAGATCTTGCAATGCTGGAACATCTGGCCTGTTATAATGAACCTCCTTTGCTCTGCTTTTCTTTTTTGTACCCATGTATATGTATATGCTGACTATATGTAACACTTTCTAAAACAGGACTCAGCCTCAGGCTCATGAAAACTTATGCTACACAGGAAAGTTGTTATTATTTAAGATACTGTAAGATAATTTACTGCAGTTGGCTAATTTGATTCCCCCACAGGAATTCTTTTGGAAGCAAACCTTTCTCAGATGCTTTGAATCTGAGTCTGTCTGATCCATTTGTGTGCATGTATAAAGCAAATGGCATATATAAAGCAAATTACACTTGCAGATATCCTAGAAGAAGAAGAAGAAAGGAAGCATGTCATAATACCTACGGCTGGGGCAGTCCACAAAGATATCCACTCCTTAGGCTAAACTTTACCAGATAGTCCTTCCCAAACAGCCCAAATATGACAGCCACCACGCTGTGGTGCCCATGCTTTTAAACTGGCTCGCTCTCTGTAGTGGTTGATAATAATAATAAAAGGACTTCTAATCCACACTATCGCTGGTATTTATCATGTTTAATTCAGCACTTACTTTTTAGCTTGGTTATCTTTGTTAATAAACAAAATAATATTTGTCTATCATAAATGGTTGTGGTGAGGATGAATTAGGTTGGCATTCTACAAATTAGTACCTTGATCACAAAATTGTGTATTGATATTGTGGGAACACTTATCTACATTATAGCTGGATATGCCAGCCTGCAGTTCCAAAACCCCCAGAGGACTGGTTCACTTTTACTGGTTTCACATTTGCGCTTTGCCATTACACAGATGAAAGATAAATCATAATTAGAAAACAAGCTCCAGGAACACAGCCAGATAGAAGGCCTTTAAAATTAGATAAGTTTTCAGTCTTCTCCAAATTCTTCCGTTTCTAATTCCCTGAAAACTGAGGATAACATATTTTTTTTGTAGAACATATATTATCAGTCATAATATATTAAAACCACATTAAATGTTATTAAATATCTGGATTGTCATCTGTTTCTGAAGGTAAAATAATCATTCATGAAATGTTTGTTTCTATACTAATAAGAGTTTCTTGTTTACTGAACAGCAAATTCTACACCCATATCGCCAGCAAACACCTCAGATTTACATCATTCCTCAAAGAAATATTCTATAAGAGAGGAGAAGGTAAAATGTTTCTGTTTGTATACAGTACCATGGTATGCATGGGACTTATGCATACATTAGGGCTAGGGTCCAGAAAAAGCAGTTGAAAAGAAATGACTATAAAAGCAAAACCAGCAACTGCATTTGCAAAGTCTATATCATTCCATATACTGAAAGTCACATGTAATGTGTTACATGTTACATTCTAGATCTCATTTTTTAAATCACATGGTAAATATGTGGGCATTTTCCCTTGAACCCCATTTTAGGTTCTTAAATGAAACCTATGACCATCAAAATAGAGCAGAATTTTGCCACGTGAAGATAAAATGCTTCACGATTAGACTGGCCTTGCCTGTTTTCATGATGTTCTGGTTTTCTCTCCTCATTGGTGGTTGTAATTATAATTCTGCCATAGAAAATAAAAATGCCATCAATGAACAAAAAAATAAATAGGAAGTGTTTGTATGTGAGAGAGAAAATGAGTTCATGCTATGTTAGCAAAGCCAGCGTCTCTTATTCTTAGTGAATTGATTGGCCACACTAAGTGAACCTTTTGTGTGTGTGTGTGTTGACCTGCACCATAAGATGGTGTACATCATTGATAGCCAGCCTTTTGAGCTTGACTGCTTTAAAAAACCACAATGTCTTATCTGTGAAGGTATTGGCATACTCGGGCGGGGGGGGGCAGCATAGAAAAGAATTGTACTTGGCCACACCCACTCGGAATAAGATGAACTCCAGTGGCAGTGCCAGCAGCTCAGGGATTTATTCGGTCCCTTGGGCAGAGACCTGACCCTGTCTACTGAGCAAAATGCTCTGGCACTCAGCACTTGTGTTTCCCATCCCCTCTCCCTGTGTAATATTCATGACTATATTGTATGTTGGTTTCAGTGGGATTAAATGATTGGTTTGTAAAATTGCTTGCTTAAGTTATCTGTTTACTTCTTTCTGGAAAACAGTAACTGGGCCCACTATTGATTCTTGCAATCAAGTCCATTCTCTAACCTAGTTGAAGTCAAATCACTGATTTGTGCATCTCTTTTTATCAAGCAAAGAAGATAATTTATTTGCATAACTCGGTCATGATGCTGAACAGCATGAACAGCAAAACTCTTACTGTTCTGGCATCAAATATCATGGCTTGTTTTTAATCCAAAATTGCATTTTTCATTCATTGTTCTACTAATGCAGAGTTTGGAATCTTTTATAGATCTATAGAATCACTTTCAGCCAGTGAGACTCACTGATTATAGCAATATAAGCGAGTACATGTGTGGCCAGAAGGTAGAGCATTGAAACATTTCCTGGAAAACTTACAGTGAAATCTTAAACAGAGTTACTCCAATCTAAGCCCAGAGTTACTCACTAGATGGCAAACCAGTTTCTCATACAGACATCCTATGCAGAGTTAGACACTTCTAAATCCAATGAAGGGTGTAACTCTGCTTAGGATGGCACTACCCATCTCAGTTCCCCTTCTGTGAAAAGTGTAATAGTGATCTATTTCATGGAAGTGTTAGAGGGATGCATGAAATAAAGACTATAAAGCAATTTGAGCATTAAAACACTATGAAAGTGTCCCACAATACATCCTAAATGGCTTCAGTCCACACCGGTTTCACTTATTGCAAACAACAAAGCGCTCATTTTAATTCACTATCAGTTATTCTATAATACCACATCAGTTCTTCATCTGCACAGAGATGGCTGGGACATAAGGCATACTGGAGTTCAGCAGTGTGCCGAAAATCATGACTGTTCTCCCCCATTCGGTCCAGTTATTTTTGCCAATTCAGTTCAGCTGAAACTCCACCACAGCCCACACTGTATTACTGTCAATCAAAGTATAATGTTTAACATTACAAATTCTTAATCCGTTCCCAACTTTGTTCAGATCTATAGTTTGCCTAATGTTAGGAATATTCTTATCTTTGTTACTTCAGAGGTAAAATTAAGTATTGCTAGATGATTGTGAATAAGTAGGCATTCAACATTTTAAACATATATATGTCAAAAATACAGAGAAGTTGTAAAGGTTTTTTCCAGGTTAGATACACAGTAAATAGCAGAATTTAGAAAATAATCAAAAAGAATACCCAATATAGATATAATTTAAATGAAAAGTATGGAATCTGTCCGGAGCTGACTTCAGGATTTTTATTGGCTCTCCAACGACCTCACTGGCACACCTTTCTAATATCCATTCTCTAATTAAAGCAAATTGATTGATCCATGTCCATAGGCTGTGTTGAATGCTTGAGATTAAACAGGTTTGTTGGTGTCAGGTGCATATGAACATGTAAAGCTACTGTGTGCTGAATCAGACCCTTTGCCCCTCAGAAGGGCCTGCTCAGGCTTGGTAGCAGCTCTCCAGGGTCTCAGGCAGAGGTCTTTCCATCACTTACTACCTGACCCTTAAGTGGAGATGCTGGGGATTGGAGCTGGAACCTTCTGCATGCTAAGCAGATGCCCTAACACTGAGCCATCGCCCCTTCTTGAGTGAACGTCAGTGGAGTCCTGTGTCCAGACAATACTCATCTCTCCCAGAAAGTGCATCATTTTATAATGTAATCCTTAATCCACATTCCCTTCTTTTCTTCCAAACCACGTTAGCAGCAGGGACTCTGAACCTCTGAAAATGATGGATTCTATCAGCTGCCTGGCCTTGCCAGATGCTATGTACTCTACAAAGCAGCCGCGAATTGATATATTGTAGCTCCAGCTATTGATACCAAAGAGACTGATGCCTGCAGTCAAGTAGACTCTCAAAATCTCTTTAACTCTTACGTCTCCCTTAGTCCCTAATAATGTGTCAGTCACATTAAGTGATTTCAAATGTCAGCATTTTCATAATCTCATCTCTATTGCTTTCTATTGTGGAGGAGATTAAGTCCTTAAGAAAAGAATCCATATAAATAATTCTGCATGGTGACTGATAATGAACATTTTAAAGTCTATCTTTTTACAGGCACAAGAAAAAATTATCCAATAAATTGTTCGGCCATAATTTTGTACATTATTTGAAAATAGAATTTTTTGAAATGTATTTGCAATTTCTAATACACCTGAAGGGAAAACATATCCCCTACATCTCTTGTGAGGTCAGTGTTGTATAATGGTTAGATTTCTGGACTAAGATCTGAGGGACCCAAGTTTGCATCCCCATGGAAGCTCAATAGGTGACTTTGGGCCAGTCACTCTCAGCCTACCTCATAAGGGTGGTTGTTGTGAGAATAAAATGGAGGAGAGGAGAATGATATAAGACATTTTTGGTACCCATTGAGGAGAAAAGCAGGGTATAAATAAACATAAACATCTCGTTGAAATGACCTCAGCCACAGCATTCCCCAACATGGATGAGTGCATAAGGAGAGTTGCTGGAATGTTCAAGCCATACATAGTTTCCAGCAGAGCTGCAAAAATGCTGGACAGATATTAGCAAATATTCCAATTTCCACTGCAAATTGTTTGCTTTATTGAGTTTTATTGGCTGAGAGATCAGAGATCCCCTAAGGAGGTCACAAAGGAGAGGGTTTGCACATGTCCATCAAGCCCTCTCACTGTTTACTGCTTGGACAGCATCAAAATCCTCTGTTTTCCAAAAGGCCCTCAGCACTGCTAATACAGGAAGGAAGACCAGGAAGCCCTTTTTGCACTTGTGGCTCGACGCCCTTTGGATTACAGCCAAAGAAAATAATTAAAATGACAATATGAGGAATTCTTGACCCTTAGAAATAAAAGAAATTATTGTACAGAATGAGATACATATCCCCCTTTTTACACTGTTTTCTTGAGAACTCTAGATGCATCAAGTGAAGATCAAGCTATGGCAATTTTTGTGTGTTTGCAGAAGGATTAATTATATTATATTATTATTGCATGCTTTTATTCACAGTAACACTTATTCACAGTGAAATGTTTTGCTTTACTGTTTTTCAGTGACAGTGATTTTCAGAGTTTTAAATATGAGACATGTATACGTTTCCTTCCTGTGTATTGTCCATGAGGGATGTGATTTGGTTCTATATACTTCAGATTGCTTTCTAATCATTTTAGTTCAATACAATCTTTATTCACATTTTCACAAAACAATTTGCAAAAGACAAATTACAAAAAGAACACCCTCAGAACCATATAAAAACTTCATAAATTATTAAAAATGAAGAACATGAAAACTATGGGAAAACTAACAAAAACCCTCAAACTATTATCTCTGATAATGAAAACTTATTTTTCTTCTAAACTTCTGCTAAAACATACTTATTAAATATAGCATATTTTGTGTTAAAATCCTATCAGTGTCTCATTATTTGACCAAGATTATTTCCCTGTCAAGAATAGAACTAGCAGACTTTATTTAATTAGATTCCTTACATTTTATACATACCTCTTTTTTCCATCTTCAGTATCTTTGAAGATGTCCTAACACTTGTATTCATTATTATACATCATCATTTTGTGTTATTTTCAGGAAAGTAAAATAGCATGTGCCCTACAGTATGAAGCTTCCCTTCAGCCTAAGGAGCCTTCTTCCAGCTTAAGTGGCTCTTCCCTTGGAGAAAGAAGACAGGAAGAAGGCTTCTTAGGCCAGAGCAGATCCCTCCAGCCAAAAGTAGGGTATGAGCCATTATCTGTGTCCAATTCTGTGAATCCCCAGATGAACTTGGCTGGCCGCTGTCAGAAGAAGGTTGCTGGACAGAGGATGCTTGGTCAGTAGGCTCTTGTGCACTGAAGTGCTACATTTTTAGAAACCAAAATCCACAAAGAATAGACATATTTTCACAAAAAAAATCAATTGTTTTGTTAATAAAACTCCTACAGCATTTTAATATAAAACTGGACATTCTACCTCTCTTATTCAAGCGCCATTCTGTCTCAGGGCAGCCAATTTAAACAAAGTACAGGGACTGTGCTGACCAGTGTAAGAGACAGCAAGTGACAAAAATATAGCACACAATTGAAACTGTAAAGGGTGATGTCTGTAGGAGAATAGAATACATTGGAATTTGGTTAGGATTAAAAACCTAATCCAAAACCATGTGAATGAATAGAGGGAAAAAATCCCTGACTTCAGTTGACCTCTGAATTAGGCGCTAACAAACCACCAATCTTATGAAAAATTCTATGGGGCCCTTTCGGGGTGTTGGCAGTTCATGCTAAAGGGATTTTCTGAAATGGATTATACTTCCCATTGCAGGAAGCCTTTTGCATTGTTTCAGACTGAAGAGAATTTGCTGAGCTACTGAGGACTGAAAAAACAGAGCCAGTAAAAGTGCATACTTGCACATTTCTGTTATTAGCCTCCACCCCCTTAAAATATTTGATGCACAAAATATGCACATTGTACATAGGATAAGGATACTGGTACAGTCTTCAGTCTAGAGTACAGTGGACATTTACATCATTAGAAAGGCACACCCACATGGGGATTCCTCCATCTTCTTTACCCAGCAGGTTTTCCTATACCTCTGTATTTCTTTGGAAATACTAGAGGAACTGGCATGTTTCTGCAACTGAATATGTGTATTGCCTTGCTTTCTGTCGCTGGTCGTGACCGAGCAGTGGGCTAGACAGACTGTCTGCTCGAACAAGGCCATTCTTACAGTCTCCTCTCTGCACTATAGCTTTCAATAGAGACAGATGTCTATCCAGGATACATCCAACTAGCTTCATCCTGCAGTGGTTCTACAGAAAATGATGACAAAGAGGCTAGAGTAAAGCATACAATCTGCACAATAGGAGTCACACAAGCAGCACTTAAGAATTAATATGTAGGTACTGATCCAAAAGAATGGTAAGATCATTTGCGCATATCTTTGAAAATATGGATCTGCTTTAGTCAGACCATTGGCCCACCTAGCTCAGTATTATCTACTCTGACTGGTAAGGGCTTACCAAGGTCCCAGATAGAGAAGAGCCTTTGCCAGTACCTGTTTTCTGAGATCTTTTAACTGAAGATGCCAGCAATTGAACCTAGGACCTTCTGCATGCAAAGAATATGCTCTTTTACCGAACTGTGGCCCTGCCCATTTAACACCTAAGTAAATGCACTTCTCTTGTCATTGACTAGAAGTGATCCTGTTAAGAATAAATTTATCCATCTGGTAAATTATAACAAAGACAGCATTATCATCAAATGTCACAATCCTGATCCAGTAAAAGGAATTGGCATTTTGCCACTGCACAGGATATGAATCATAGCTAAAAGCAGTATTGTACTATATGTACTTCATTATCTTTTTGGTGAGAGGGGCACTTTTCCATGCCACTTGGGTAATGTGAGAAGCCCAGGGCATTCTACAGAAACTGGGGCACTACAAGTATATGGAAGAATCCCAACATGGGCTCTTCCCGTGTGGTTGAGACTTCTCACATATTACTCAGTAGAGAAAGAAGTCACTACAGTGTCTACCCTACCACAAAGCTAATGTGATAAAGATTCTAGTGAAATTGATAATGTATTAGGAACTAGTTCGCATGTTTAAAATGTTCTCTATATGATGTGTTTTACTTGCCTGGGGAACACCTAGATGTAGAGAACCAAATGTGTGATCCAGTTCCTTGGCAAATAGCCAAGAGTGTTTTTTTGTTTTTCGCTGTTATCACAATAGAACATTATACCTGACCCTACAACCACAGAGATTATGTCCCGGAAGACACAGATGTATCTGTGGTGTGATCAGACATCTCCTATTAAGTTGCATGCATCTAATTACTGAGTTGCATGCATCTAATTATTGAGATGCATTATGCAGACAAAAAGTTCAATGCCTCACATAGACTAAGGAAAGAAAAAATATAGGTAAACCACATTTGTCTTCATACATAAACATTTCAACTTACATTATTTTGTAGGGATATAGTTGGATCTAATTTAACCATGCTAGTTGCCAGTATCCCTTTTTTGTGAGGTAAATAATTAAAGTTCAAGGCCAACAAGGGAGCAAGGACCAACACTGTGACGTTACAAGCTAACATAGAATAAAGAAAGAAATATCAAAGCTAAGAGATTTATCAATATTTGCAGGAAATAAAATGAAGAAATCAACTTCCCACATCCCTGGAGAAAAGAGGAACATAAAAACAGTTGTGACCACAGTTGCTACATTGTTTTCCTCAGTGTTTTAGGGAAGTTTTCTCCTCAGATTTCAGTACTATATATATAGTGCATTTACTTTACAGTAGTGAGGCATCTGCATTAGAAAGAAGAGGAATTGTTTCATTGAATACATAACATGACAGCTAGCTCCAGCTGTAGACCAAACAGGACTGACAAGCTAGCTTTTATAGCACCTTTCTAGCCAAAAACATTGATAAGGAACAATCATAAAATGACCGGTTTGGCACCTTAAGACATCTGAGATATATATGTTTGTGGCTGTTCGAAGCCACCTGAGAGCCAATAACTTCATACAGTCAGATCATCTGACCTGGCCCGACTGCTGGTTTTGCTTAACCTGCTAAGGGGTCTTGTGTCAACAGTGATATCAGCTGGCGGTAAGGGTAAGTCCTCTCCTGGTGGCTCTAACATTTGTTCCTCTTCCTTGGGCTTCACCACTTCTTTTCCCTCTGCTTTCCCTGTTACCTTTTCCACACTCAGCTCTTGTGCCTCCTCAGCCACTTCATGCACCTCCTGTTCTGGTTCTTCTCCCACTTCTACTTTCTCTTCATCCTGTTCATCCATATGGGCATAGGACGGCAACTGCTCATCAAAGGCCCGGGAAAGGTCTTTCAAACGTTCCATGCCAATCTTCTCCTCAAAGTTATTGAATGAGGGGGGTATAGGAGTAGTTTCTACTCCCACTTCTGTCAAAGGGAAGTAATGAAATACCGGCTTCTCTTCCTCCAGCAGCTTGTAACCTTTGACCTTTTGGATGGATGAAACTGCAATAGAGTGAAGCGGTTTCTCTGGGGTCTCTGCGGGCTGTTGATCTGCTGACCTTCTGAAAGCCATCAGGATCTTCTTAAGGCCCAAATGACTGATCTCCACAAGATTGAGAAAGAGAGACACTGAAGCCACAGCCAACATAAACATAATAAAAACAGTTTTCTCAGTAGGTCTGGACACAAAACAGTCTACAAGGTTGGGACAGGGCCACCTGCCACAGCGGTAAAGAGGCAGAATTCGAAAGCCATACAGAAAGTACTGACCCACTATGAATCCCACCTCAAACAGGGTTTTGAAAAAGATGTGGCAGATATAGGTTCTCAGCAGTGTTCCCTCAAGACGAAATTTCTTGATCCCCTTGGTACTTATTTCTTTGGTGACTATAGGGCTCTTCTGGTCTGGATCAAGTACAGGGTTTTCGTTATCTGCCTGAGTTTGCCTAGCCCTCTCTGCTTCTTCCTGCTCTTTTCTTTTCTCTTCCATCCTAACATGGTGTGCAGCATGGCCCAAATAAACCAGTGAGGGAGTGGAGACAAAGATGATCTGTAGGACCCACAAACGGATGTGGGAGATGGGGAAGGCTTCATCATAGCAGACATTCTCACAACCAGGCTGCTGGGTGTTGCACACAAAGTCTGACTGTTCATCTCCCCATACAAACTCTGCAGCAGTCCCTAGGATCAGGATTCGGAAAATGAAGAGTACTGTGAGCCAGACTCTCCCAATGACAGTGGAGTGCTCATTTACTTCTTCTAAAATGTTCCCCAAGAAACTCCAGTCACCCATTTCTTGCTGTTTAAAAAAAGGACAATAATTAAGTTACATTCTATAAAAAGGGTTAAATACATTCTGAGTATGTTTCAGTTGCTACTTTCTTTTAAAATCTCCCATAGCTCTCTCGTCTTACTAACTGTAAATGTTCCTTGAAGTTGGGAAGCTCAGAACATTCCCTCTGAACATTACATTCCCTTAGGCTACACATATCGTATGAAGGTGACAAATATTCCATGACATTTCAACAAATGCATTATTTCAAATCCTGTGAGCCAGGCAGAGTCTCCTCCCCTTCCACCAACAACCCCCTGTGAAGCCAATGCTTGACCAGTTCCAGGAGGACCACATTATAAGCTGCTGCAGCAAGGGAGGGGAAATCAGGCCCTCTCCCTTCCTCTTCTGCTAGCAGAGGAGGCTTGATAGAGTAATCTCTCCACGTGCACAATAGGAAGAGGAATGATTTTTCCTGCCCCGACCACCCCCCTCCCCCGCAACCTCTCATGATACTTGGCTCTTGTTCACCAGAGAGCACTCACACTCCCCACCCACCTGGCACCGACTTTTCATGAATCACAGGAGGTTGCTGGGGGACAAGTACATTGTTTTTCCTTTGTGAGGAGGAATGGGCAAGTTAGAAACTGATACACCTTCAATAATCTTATTCCAGAATAATTGCATTGGCTTCAATAGTCCAGTCTGGAATTAGTTATTTGAAGTTTGCTGACTGAGAGAATATCACATTCCTCTGTATCGGGAATGGAATGCTTAGCATAGCAGACAGTAAAAAAAAACTAGTAGAAAAGAGCAAGAGTCCAGTAGCACCTATAAGACTAACAAAATTTGTGGTAGGGTGTGACCTTTCATGAGTCATATAATTTGTTATTGTTTAGCAGTTTTGTAGTTACAACAAGTGAACCTTTGTCTGATTATGGTGATTCAGAGAAGCAGACTATTAAGAGGTAGTACATTTTTAACACGGGTAACAATATGAAAGATCAGCTCCATTTCTTAAACTTACAGAGATTGTGGTCATTTTAA
Source organism: Eublepharis macularius (assembly GCF_028583425.1). Classification (NCBI taxonomy): domain Eukaryota; kingdom Metazoa; phylum Chordata; class Lepidosauria; order Squamata; family Eublepharidae; genus Eublepharis; species Eublepharis macularius. The sequence goes on from NC_072792.1 coordinate 127,010,065, forward strand.
TGGTATGTGTACATGTGCAACATTTGTAAATCATAATTTCAGAGCACATGGATTTGAATAGCCAGGCAAGCTATTATTTTCTCAGATTTCATTGCTTGTATACATTATCTATACAACTTTAAATATAGGGCTTTTCTGCACATTTGATTTAATCCTGATTTTCTTAGCAGTCAATCTCCAAGCATTGGAATCAATTTGGGTACGGTTCTTCTACACGTCTTCCCTCCCTCTGCATTTTTACAGTTGTGGAGTTGGTTTATTTCATTCTGCACGTGCCTTAAATAATCAGGATTTTCAAGTGAGGGTGCTGTCCTCATCAGTGATGTCACAGCACGCATAGCCCATTTTTATATTTTGTGCTTGCTTTTATCATTAGAATGACATAAGGGTTGAATTTTTTTAAAAAAGATTTAAATGAGCCTTTCGCAGGCTGGCCCAGAACCAGGAGGTGGAGGCTAGCACCAGTGGGGCATATGGATCTCTGTTGGGACAGAGCCTGGAGCAGTAGCAGCTATGTGCTTTTCAAACCATGCTGCTTTTTTGGGAACCAGGAGTGGCCACCAACGCATCTCCCCAGGCCACCAGAGCTTTTGCAATTTTAAAAAAAATCAATTTCATATTGATAAATTGACCTAATGTTATAATAAAAGGTGCCACAAGTTTTCTAAACTTCCAGTTTTATTTATATATTTATTTTAAAAAGTAAGTATCTAGCCCCTTCCCTTGCAGAGATATAAGGAAAAGGCGTATCTCCACAAGGGAAAGGGCTAAAGGGTTACTTTTTAAACAGTGAAAGCTGGGGATTCAGAGAAACTGCTGCACCTTCTATTACAATGTTAGGACAATCTATTGATATGAGATTTATGGTTAGCCACTTCCCTTGTGGAGATATGCCTTTTCCTTGTATCTCCTCAAGGGAAGGGGCTAGAGACTTACCTTTTTAAAAATGAAAGCTGAGGATTCAGAGAACCTGCTGCACTTATTATTAAAATGGTAGGTTGATCTATCAATAAATGCAGTTTTAAAAGAATCAAAACAAAACTAGGAAGGGGAAAAGAAGGCAGGGGGAGGATTAGTTCGATGATGAATGTCCAATAATCAAAAAGTAGGTTGGAGGTGGGTGGGAAAGAATGGGACAAACAAAACCAAAAGAAACATTATGAATCAGGAAAAAATTGACTCAGAATTGGCTTCCAGAAAAAGATTGGGGTAAAAGTGGCCTCAAAAAGACCTGGAAAAAACCTTGAGGAAAACTCGAAATCTTGAAGCAAAAACTAAAGGCAAAAAAATGCATGCAGAACTCAGGGAATAAATCAAAGTGGTATAGGGCTAGAACCAACAGACTACCAAGCGAAAAGCCCCATATTTACACCAATTGAGGTGATGTTCCCTTTCATAGGAATATCTACCTCAAGAACCACAATGCAAATTTAAGTACCAAATCAGAATGATTACAACTAACAGCAGGAACCAACAAGTATTGTGTATATTTTTTTAAATAATCTATTGTTACTATTTGGTATCAACCACATCTGTTAGATCATCTTTCAAAACTGACATTTTCAATACCACATACCTAATGCATTTAGTTCAAGGGGAAAAGGTCTGTGTTTTGTATTGTTCCCTCAAGTTTTCTACAAGCAACTTGCTAAATTTAAAGGAAATCACAGACAGTACTCTATAACGGGATCAGATCATTCAGAAACATTCAATCTGTGCTCACAACTTCTACAAAAATTCATAATGTAACATTTTCAATATGGTTCTCTCATCCTGTGTTCTATTAGAAAATTGAATTATTTGGGGCAAATAGCTGTCAAGTATTTTTGTTAATAAAGAGCCTGTACTGGAAAGGCTATTTCTAACTTCAATGGTTTATCCAATAATCACACACACAAATCTGTCACTGAAGAACCAAGACAAGACTTCATATTCCAATGCATTGTTCTTCAGTACCATCCTTTTTAGTGGGTATCTGCACCAGCTGGTTTTTTTCCCTGTCAGCACTTAACCCCAGCAATGCCCTCTTGAGGAACTGAGAACATCAGTCCTACTGAAGGTCAATGGGACTCGTACATAAATGCAAATGGAAATTGTGCTCTGCCTATCTTGCATCAAGGCATCTTTGCAAGTGCAATTTTTCGGTGCTTATTCTTCTGTATGGTGCCCACACAGAAAGATGCACATTTGAATCAAGATGCCATGACTATTTTTATTTACGAAGCACAACTCCAAGCACATATTTTTGCATTCCTTACAGATGAGTGCATGTTGGAAGAATGGCCCTAGTATCCTGCTTTCATGTGAGTAACACAACCTCATTCTCAGATTGCCATTGCTATGATTTCAACTACCTAGAGCTAAAAAGTGAGTCTGTATAAATTAATGCCATCAAACAGGCAACTTGCCACAATGAAAGGATCCGCTGAAGAACTGTGCTCCCCTTGTCGTCAGGCACTCCAGCAAAAATAAAAAAGTGAATTTTAGTTTCTCCCTGCTCTAAAAGTCCCAACCGTATCGCACGACTGAGCAGATGTGACTGGATCAGCACTGATGGGTGGGCTTTGCTTGCCCTGCACTATATAAGCTCCAAGCCAGACATCTTTAGAAAGTGAATGACATTTGGTGACATGGAGAACAATAGAATGGAAAGACAACAAGTGAGACACCGAAAGGAAAAAAAAGTGTGTACATGCTGAATAGGAACAAAGAGGACCTAGGGACAGGCAGCAGGCATTGATAGTGTAGCATAGCCAAGACGGTATTTATAAAGATCAGAATTAGCACTACATTGAAATGTCCAGGTATGTACAGTAATGAACACAAACTGAAACATCTCTGGCCTTGTCTATTCAGAATTGTTATTATGCGTCATCTAGGAAATTGTGGAGAGTCAGAGAGCCAATACAAATGATCCTTTTACCACATTCCAGCACACTTCTTGCCACATCTATACCTGACATGTGCTACTTTGATAGATCAGTCTCCCTTCCCACATACATATGACCAAAACTCACCTCAGAGTAGATTGGTCATCAGTACATTTGTTGTTAACACATCAGAACTGTAGCCAGCCTTCCTTGCTAAATGGGACTCCACATTTCCATGTAGGGCTTCAAAGAAATGAAAGGAAAATCAATGATTTCGTTACAGCCAATATAAGCATCTATACCTTTGTAAGCAAGACAATAACCTTGGTCATATTTGCCAGCAGTGCTGATGTAAACAACTCCATATGCAGGCTAAGCCGTGTACTTGCGGACAGAGATGGTGCACCCAGAGATACTGTTTGTGTGAAACAACTTCTGTGTGGCGCTTTGTAAGTGGCTGCAGCAACTTCACAGAATGGAGGCACCTTGAAAAACTGACAAAAGCATAGAAATGGGAGCAGTTGTGTATACAGCCTTCCTGTATACACAAGAACTGTATATAAAGTTCCCTGATGAGGAACTAAGCTGTACATGCACCATCTCTGGGGTTGCATTTGTTAATGAAGTGCAGCTGCGGCCACTTAAGTGACTGCCTTTCCAGTCTACGCTAACCTTTCTTCATGTGGAGGAATGTGACATTGTAAACACAGGCTTCAGGTGGTACATGAGGGTAGGGGCTACATTTGTAGTATAAGGGTGTGTTGTTGTGCTGTGTCTTGTGCATGAAAATTGCAAATGCCTGTGACCTGCACGGCCATGAGGAGAGCTGACCTTTACTAAGTGGTGCACAGAGGTGGCTGATGCCCTTTTGCAGGGCACGTTCAACAAGTTGGCATCCAAGTGTGTGTTAATCTTCCAGATGCCATACAGCTAAGCCAGAGCAGAGCCCTCTCCCTCTTTGTCAAGTAATTTCATTCTATTTTTTCTCAACTCTGTGAGGCCCGTTTTGCCCTACTCTGGCTGTCTTTAGGGTAAGGAGCAGGTAAGGAGCAGGATCCTAGACAAAAGCAAGGTTGCATTTCCTTCACAAAGAAAGTGCTCTTTGTCTGTGCTCAGAAGCACTTTGTTCCTATGTCCTGTAGGAAAAAAAACCCTCATTTTCCTAAAGGGAAAAACCCTGTTCATGCTCAGAGGCACAGAACCTGAGGTTGCCAACTCCAGATGGGGAAATTCCTGGAGATTTGGGCACAGGGCTAAGTGAGAGTGGAATTTTGGGATGGAAGGGAACTCAGCAGGGCTGTGTCTATCCTTTGTAGCCTCCATTACTTCCAGAGAAATTGATCTCTGTAGCCTGGGGGCCAGTTGTCCTTCCAGGAGAACTGTAGGTCCTTCCTGGAGACTGGCAAACCTAGGCATGAACCTTGACCACCTCTTCTTTTCTGCACATGTACCTCCTTCCTTTGCCAGGAATCAAGTCTTTGTAACAAGCCCATCCAGAAACCTTTCCCTTGCAGCCCAGTCCTGGAATGGAAGAGAATAGAGAGTTGTGTGGCTTGTTGTTTCAAGAGGATTTCTAACATGATCATGTCAGCACAGGGCAGGGCCTCTTTACTGAACAGAGCAGATCATGCATGAGGGCACGTTCTGTTAGTTGGATAGAATACAACCCCAGATGGTGGGAGTGAGCAGCCCCTGGAACAACGTTATCAACTTTTAATCTGCTTCGCTAGAAATCATATTTCCTGCTGACATGCTAGATAAAGCAAACATTCAAGCTATGTAGTACACACACAATGGCTACGCACTGAGGATTTCTCTCTAGGATTCATGCAAGAAAATCTCCACTGGTTTACTTAAATAATTTGGAAGACACGTTCTTTTAAAAATTTTGACTTTATTTTTAACCAAATATTATCATTGTTAGAAAAACAAATAGCTTTTGTCTTACAGCTTTAAATTCCACATATAACCAACTGTGCAATTGTTTTGAAGATGGCCCCATGTTTTGGAAGCAAAAGGGTAACTGGGAGGATGCCCAGAGGCGGAGGAATACAGGGCTGGGCCTAATCATTTTAGTTAGAGCTTTCTGTGAAAAAGAGCCAAGAGCCAAATAGGCTGGTTTGATCAGGTCAGTGTGTGTTCAGTGCCCCCCCCACCCATCACCTCCATTCAGCCCATATTGCTTCATTTTGAGTTATCATCCCTGTCTCCCCACAGAGCTCTTGCTCTCCCTTGCCTCCTAAACCACAGTATTTAGGGGGGGGGGGGAATGGTGTTTCCACATGACCTAGGCAGATCATGAGAGGGAGATCACGAAGGGTTACATCAGTGCTTAGTTCTCGTGGCCTCTTCTTACACGCCCAGGGTAATTCTGATTGCCACTTTGGGGTCAGGAAGCAATTTGCCACAGGCCAGTTTGGCTAGGGATGCTGTGCATTTTGTTCCTTGAGCATCTGAGCATTCTAAGCCCTTGTACCAGCTCAGCCAAGCAGAGTCAGAGGCTGACTGCCACAAATGCAGTGGAGTATAGATCTTGGGCCAAATGGAGCAATAGCCCACAGCCTCTTTACACGAGACATCTTACACGGGGACATTCAAGTGACTTACTTTCTGTGTGGTCTTCTATTCAAGTGTACTCTGCCTCTCTAGCAGAGCATGTGTATCCACAATGGGAGACCAAGTATAAGATCTTTCACTTGAGTGTCCCCCTGTAAGATGTCTTGTGTAGAGAGACTCTCAGTTAGCTGCCAGTGAGGTCTCCTGTGCATACATTTTCTCCACACATGCACGCACACAGTTATGCGCACACACATTTAACTGACATTCGTCAGCAAGTACATCAAGCTTGCAAAATTCTGTCATTGGAATTGTCTAGGATTCCCAAGCAGTTAGGCTAGTCAAAAAATATCATTTCATCTGTTCTAGAGATGTATTACTTAGTAGATTTTACTGTCTAAGTGGCAATACCAATAGGTATTACCAAGGTGTTTTCTTCTTGTATGTATCCTATTCACTGTCCTAATATAATAATGTTTTACACGACAGCAGTCTTGTAAACTTTCTGCCCACTAATTCATTGACAAATAATTGGGAATAGAAATGGAAGCATCAATTGGTGCCAGCCAGATACCAGTACCTGTTAATCTTTGGGAAGGTCAGTGACACAACATGGTAATTAATAGCTGGTTCGGATGATGTTCCAGCCCTAAATATGGTGACGGGACAGGGGTGGGCATACCTTGCCTCTGTGCCTATTGAGTGCATTTGCCCCAGCTTCGATGTCAGCAAGCATCCATGCTGCTGAACCAAACACACAGACTCTGAAATCATCCATACATCATTTGATATGGCACTCTAAGTGCACTACTGGATCATCTCGTCTGCACAGGAAAATTTATTTGTAAATAATTATTACAGTGCACCAACAGTACAATATTGAGTATCATGCAGACTCGGCATGCACAACTGGCCTCCTAGATGAAATGTAGAGGTTTAACCACACATACAGAGTTTGTGCAGCGGATTTCAACCCCCTGCAGATCTTGCGCCCACAAGTTCAAGAGACAGCGCCAGCAAGCTGGGTGGTTGGAGAAGTGCAGCGTACTCCCCTCTAGAGCACCCCACTCCACTGCATATAAGGCTGACCTATTTCCAAACTAGTGGTATAAATGCTCATCTTGTACTCCAATAATAATCAAATTGTGTTTAACGGCCAGGTGATCTGCCTAACTCAACTGGGCTTTGTCATTTGTTCATAAAAAACTGGCAACCTAGGCCTTGAGCCATCACTGTGGGCATGAACAAATAAACTCCAATTCAGCCTGTGCTGACTCTTATCTAGCTATCTCTTTTTTGTTCTCAGCACTTTTGTAACTGAGTTTATATAACTATCCATTTTATATGCCCAAAGAAGAATTTTGTAAGGTCTTCAAACTTTTAAAGTTCCTAAAAAGTGGGTTAAGCCTATAAAAGATTGTTTGTATATACTTTATAGCAATCTTTCAATTCTGTCTAAGGATAGAAAGGATTATTATTTGCAAGTTGTATAATGTAACTTTGTATTGAATTCACTAGGGGATTTTATGGTGAAGGTGACAATGATAAAGCCGCTGGCAGTAACTGACTCATTTGCCCAAATATCACAGAGGGCAGGGCAATAGAACAGGTTGTCATTGGTTGATTAGCTCTGATCCTGGTAGAAGAAACAGAACTAGGGGGTTGACCTGAAAGGGCAGTAGGTCAGTGACAGCTGGGGGAAGGATTGGGCCACAGATATGAGGGGGAGATAAGAATACTAGAGGGCAGAAGATGACAGGTGAAGAACATCTGGGGAAAAGTACATGCAAGCAATAGAGATGAGGAATCACGGCTTACTTTGAAATAACCAGCTAAGGTTGTTTCTACACTACTCATTCAGTCTGGACTTGCTATCAAATTTTCACTGAGTTTTGATGAAGAATTCAGATGAAGTCACTGGCAACCCACAACATCATCCCAGGAGGCTTCAGGGAGAGATCCATTCCTTGAGGGGTCCTCACAAGAGCAAGTTTAAGATGTGGGCTGCCTGGGGGAATGCTCCCTGGGCTTGACTTGAATGGCAGTCAAAGGGGATCACCAGGGCTGGAACGGCCGTGCTCCTTGGCCTCCCTGATGGGCTGTGACATGCCTGAAAGGGAAACAGACACATGTGTGGCAAGGGGATTGGGCCTAGCCCAGTCTGCGGCATCCTGGTTGTCCATGGGGGGGGGGGCAGCAGCAGCAGCAGCTCCATTGTCACAGCCGCTGCCAGAAACCAGATGATGCATGCCTTTCCAGCGAGAAAGTTCCCCCCACACGCATCTGGGTAGTCTGCTTCCATGGCTGCTGGAAGCTCTGATCCTGTGAGGGAGAGAGTCTAGGGGTTGTGTGGCTGCCATTGACAGGGAGTTATGAGAGTGAGCAGCCAGTCACCCCCACCTGCAGCAGCGCTATCTCTCCTGTCGGAGGAGAGAGCCCAGCCAAGGGTGTTTGCTTGGAGCTAAGGCGTGAGCCCTCAGAATCCGCTCGCCCTACAACAGCTGTGCCAGGCACGGCTCATTAAATATCTGCCTCCTTGGCAGGTATGGGCTGCATTGGCTTATAGGCAGGAGCCAGCCTCCCCCCCCAGCAAGCTTCAGCTACAGAAGCTGCCGTTTGGGAGGGTGTGGGAGAAGGGAGGCGGGGGCTGGTGTGACTGAGCAAGGCGGGGCGGCGGCCACCCCAACTGCATACCTGTCAGAGTGTCCTCGCCCTTCCCTGAGCCAGGACTCAGAGGTCGGTGAAACTGCAAACTAACTCAGGTGGCAGTTATTAGTCAGAGTCTGAACTTAGCTCTCCTCCCTGGGTGAGTGCAAGGTACAACCATTTTTCACAAAGTTCCCACAGCACACTCTTCCCCCTCCACCATGTTCTCTCTCTCCCATCTCGCACTCCAAGTCCTCACAGGTGGGAGCAGCACGGCAGAGCCTCCAGCCGCCTTCCCCTACTTACCCCTGTAAAATGGGTGCCAATGGACTATGCCATCATTTTTCACGGCGTAAGTTTCTGCCTCTGCAGTGGGCGTGCCCAGCCCTGGGGCAGCTTTGGGAACCAAGTAAGTTGCACCGTGCCCCACCATACCCCCTGGTGCTGAGGCAGGGACTTACATCTTGCTCATGCCTCATCTGGCTGCCTGTCCTGGCCTCTGCCACCAGCCTGCGGCAGGGGTGTGCCTTGCCAGGCCACCAGCAAGGGAGGGGGGGTTTAGAATGATGTCCAAGTGTGAGTTACAACAATGTAAACCGTAGTCCACTCTCTGAGCACTTTCAAGCCACCCCTTAGGATTGCATAGTAAATACTGTTTCTCTCTTTGCAGCAAATGCCACCCTAATTTTATTTTATCGTTGTTATTATTATAGTGTTATTAAGAAACTGTTATAATAAAAAAAATTTAAATGAGCCAGCAATTTGACTGCAAAGTGAAAAGCAGTATTTAAAGTCCAGCCCAAAGAGAACAATTAACCACTGGATCAGGGATTAAATGAAAATTGCAGGGGGAGCAAAACCTTATTTCTGAGTAATTATATAGTACAAGCTTAAGCATGGGTCCAGGCATCGTTGGATTTTAATGGGGAATACAGTGCTATTTCAAATCCCAGGCAGAACTCCAGTTACAATTCTATTTGCAGCTTATTAAGGAAAATGAACGACTGAATAGTACAAAAACAGCCTAAACGTTTGGTTGCAGACTTTTGGTGTACATGAATCCCACAAGAGGGTGCTATATTCGCACATTAATACTGTTATTTATTTGGGCTTGCAGTAGGAATTTCAGGATGTACATTGAGCAATTTATTCTGTCCTTCTTTACATCATCTTCCTTTTGATGGCTCCTACACTACCTTTTAATTATTCTTATTTTCTACACTAGGAACTTAATTTTGTTTCTGAGCAATCTGTGCCCCCTTTGCGTCACATTTCAGGACTCTACCAGCTTTTCCATTCAAACAAGTAGGAGAAGGGACAATTTCATTCAATTTCCTTCCTTATTGCAGCCCGCTCCTATGTGGCTTTTGTTCCATTTTGTCCCCCCAGTTCAAACATAGGAACTTTAGAGGTCAGAAGGGACCCCTCCTTCCTTTCATACAGGCAGAAAAGTTGGTACGATCCAACCCTTTATCACCAGAACTCATAATATAATTTGATTTTACATTTTAGTTCCTTACAGACCACAAATGATCGTTGCATATTCATACACAGACATTTTTCCCCTTCCCAAAATTGTGTGCGCAGAGATATACATTTTTCATTATTTTAATGTTAAAAATAGACTTGCTAGCGGATAAGGTTATCACCATGTGTGTTAGAGCCTTACGGCTTTTGCTCTAAAACCATCTGTTGCAGATGGCAGACCCTTGGTCTAGAGTAAGGTTGCCAACTATGGGCTAGGAAATTCCTGGAGATTTGAAGGTAAAGTCTGGGAAGTTGGAGCTTGGAGAGAGGAGGGACCTCAGAAGGGCATAATGCCATAGAGTCCACCCTCCAAACCAGCCATTTTCTCCAGCAGATGAGATCTGTAGCTTGGAGTACAATTGTAATTCAAGGAGATCTCCAGCCACCACCTGGAGGCTGGCAATCTTACCCACAATGTTCTATTGACCTTGGACCTTCTTCAATGCATGACTGGACAAAATTTTTTACATCAATCAATCTTTCAGACTCTCTAAGCCAATTGTTTTATTATGCAATAAATGTGCAATTATTACTCAGCCGTTGTGAAGAATCCAAAAGTCTTTTCCCCAGATAACATATTTGTTGTAGTGAAGTAACGTTTTCCCAGCATTCAAACGATAATGTCTTTGTGCTGGGGAAATGCTGCTTTTCCTGCTTTTCCATTGTTGTATGTAGGTCCATCTGTAAATGTCACAGGCACCTCTTGGATAGCATCTAATATTCTTGCATCTTACTGCCTTTTCCAGCACAGCACTTGATGGAAGCCAGCGAGAGGAAGACTGCTTTCAGCTCTCATCAGTTTGCTGTTTTGAGTGCAGGAGGAGCTAGACCTGAACAAACAAGAGGGATATAGACAAACTGTTTGCAGTCAAAGTTTCCCACTAGATCTTCCAAATTGTTTTGTAAATAAACAGTTCCTATTTAAACACAGAAGTATCATTTTGCTGCTGTTCTGCTGTTTCCACAATAACTATACGATCACTCACAATATTCTCCATTCTTTCTACAGATGGGTAAGTAAGTATATCTACACCCTCTAATAAAGAAGAAATAGGTGAACAATTGAGAATCATATCACAAAATGTTGATTACTTTTACAACAAGGCTATGACCATCACACAGCACAGAGGAAAAATATTCCCTGAATCTGTACTTGCTGGGTGGTACTACTCCCTAGCAAGGAACCACCTGGTAAACTGCTGAGTGCCATAGCAGAGGACCTTTGGGGACACCGCTGAAGCATATTGCCTGAGTGCCATCATGGGCTCCTTCCACAGCAGCTTTTGAATGTGAGGTCCTGGGAAAAAATGGAGGACCAATAATAATCCAGTCAGAACCACTGTACATGCTAATAGAAAAAAACCTGCAAGAAATCAAGAACAGTCTCAAAATGCCAGAGAAAAGCACAGGTTGCAAATGGAGAGGGAGACATCCTCCCCAGGTATGGTTCCTCCTTACATTCTCTGTTCACCCAGTCCAGAGGTTCTTCTTGAGCTGTTGTGCTTGGCATTTTCTCCCATGTTCTCCTCTTCCTCTTTGTTTCTCAAGACTAACAGTTTACTGTTTCATTTTCACCTGAATTTCCCCTGATCTGGATATACAAAACACAATCACACATTTTTAGTATCCCAAATTATTGTGGTGGCTTGAAATCAGACTACATAGAATACAAACAAACCCCAAACCTATTCAGCAGCCTTTGAACCTCTAGAAGAGGTCCTTCTTCTACTTTTCTAAAACATTTTTATCCTGCCTTCCACTCAATTAGGACCCTCAAGATGGCAAACAGTTAAAAATTTTAAAAAACAAAACATGTATATAAAACAGCAGTAAAAACATAACCATGAGGAAGTGTGAGTAAGGGAATGCCAAATGAAACAAAACAGAAAATCAGAAAACCTTCACCTAATGCTGCAAGACAAGGATAGAGGGGGACAGATGAGTCTCCTTGGGGAGGCAATTCCACAGTTTTGGTGTCATGACTAGACATGGGCACGAACAGCATTATGAATGGAAAAAACCCACGAACAGGCCGGTCAGCTGCTCGCGAATGGGCTGTTCGTGATGCGCCATTCCAGCCGAACAGGCGGTCGGCGCAAGCCTCGTTCATTGTGCTCGGCTGCTGTTCAGGAAGCTAGACGCTCAGGTGCCTTCAATCAATTGCCTCGGCAACAGAGGGGGGAGTGCCTGAACTCTGTCTGCACTCCCTCTTTTGCCCCGGACACCCCAATCAAAGCCCAACTTAGTTTGATGGGCAGGTGTTCCTTCCAAGCGTGGAGCTGCAAATCGGTTACAATTGGTAACGTGGGAGCAGAGACACCAGGGGTGGGGAGGGAGGAGGGGGGTGTTCTGTAGCCATGGGAACTCCAATCTCATCCCTTTAAACCCTGTTAGGCAGTTCTGACTGCCAACCACAGGCCTCCTGAGTTTCTCAATCAGTCCTCAGCTTATAAAAGGACACTGCATTCCCAGTTCTGGTTTCACTTTCAGCAAGCAGTGGAGTGGGACAGAGCTCTTAATAGCCTTTTGGGAGAGAGAGAGGGAGAGTGCATTGGAGCTGGGCTTTTTTCTGTGTGTGGTGGGTGGGATAGGGAGCTATCCCCTCTGGTTCCAGGGCTGCTGCCAGGCCCTGGGACCAAGCTCAGTGGGCACCTCGGCTGAGGGCTCACCCTGATTATTAGTGCCTGATCTGGTCAGGTCTCTGGAAGTGTTGGGCTAGGGCTCTACCCCCTCCCTCCAGGAATGTATAACTCCGAGAGCCATACTGCAATCTTGACCAAACTTGGGTGGTGGCTGGAGAAGAGCCTGCTGCACATTCCCTGTGAATATGGGCTCTCTAAGTGCTAAGAGGGGGCCCTCTGGCACCGACAAACACTGAACACTGAACACATTCGGTAATGGGACATGTTCGGGTCCAGTTGGCTGTTCGAGTTCGTCATCAGGAACAAACACCGAACGGCCTGTTCAGGGTTTCTTCCCCGTTCATGCCCTTGTCTAGTCACGACCAAGAAGGCCCTCCTGAAGCAGTTTCCTCAAAGATGGTTGGGTAGTAGGGTGGAGCCTTGGGATCTCTCAGGATTAAACTGATCTTCAGATCACAGAGATCAGTTCCCCTGGAGAAAATGGCTCTTTTCTCTCCCCTCCCCAAACCCAACTCTCCCCAGGCTGCACCCCAAATCTTCAGGAATTTCCCAACCTGGAGTTAGCAACCCTATTGGGGTAGGCTCCAATGGGAGTAGGCAGTGCTTAAGGGATGCTGGGCCCAAGCCAAAAAGGAATTTAAAGGTCAATACCAGCACCTTGAATTGGTCCCAGAAGCAAACTGGGAGCCATTGTAGATGAATCAAGATTGGAGTGATACAGTGATCAACTGTCTATAGTCCCTAGGCAGGGCCAGACTGGCCATTTAACTCATAAAGGAATTTCCCAGTAGGCTGATGCCATAGAGAACCATTGGCACTCAGAAGCAAGCAGAGTCAAGTGTCAGCAACTCTGCCAATGTCTCAAGGGCCACTCGGCTCAGATCCTTCAGTGACAACGTTTATCTTTTCCTGCACAGCCACCAGTTTGTGGGAGGAAGCAACAAGTAAGCTAGCAGCATTTTTGGTGTTGCTGATCAGGTCTGAGTGGAGTGGCTTCTGCTACTTGGCTTGCTCAAGACCAATTTTCACTTCCCATTCACCTGTCCCTGGGCAACTGGCATTTGAGCAGAGCAGGTCAGTGAGTATTTTTGTTACACTAATTGACTAGACAACATTACAGTAAAACTATAAAATAGACAAGTCTAATAACTATTGCAATTAAAATAAACTGCAAAGAACAGACTATGGACCAGATATGTAGAATTCATAAACCAGTTCACATAAAAATACATCAAGCCAGACAATATAAGGGGACACAACGGTTGTAGCCATGTGCCTGCACATGAAATTATATGGCCAAGATCCTAAGGACAGCACCATTCATTCTATAAGCCCATGAGAACTGTTGGCTTAGGTTTCTCAAACATTCTTCCAATCCCATGCTTCGTTGAAAACAGCTTTTGAATACTGATACAGCACAGAGAAGAAAAATCATCCCAATGGGAACTTCCATGTAGACATGGGCATGAATGGGGGGGAAAACCCAAACACCCTGTTCGTCATTCATTGCCATCCATGAACAATGAACATGGACGAACATGAACTGTTCCTGAACATGTTCATTGTTCGTGGGGGGCACAACCACTCCCACCCGACCCCCCCCACTTAGCCCCCTCTCCCCTCAAACCCACTTACCTGGCCCTTTAAAGATCCCTTTAAACTATCAGCTGACAGGCAGCAGGGGGGATTCCCCCCTGCCACCTGCCAGCTGATAGCTTAAAGGGCCCTGTCCTGGCAAAAACAGCAGTGTCTGCTGGCAGCCAGTTTGAGGACTTACAAACTGACCTTCCCAATGTCCAATATCCACCAAATTTGCAGGGGACATAGTCCTCACTGTCCTCTGAAGACACCCCAAGTTTCAGAGAGATTGCACCCCGGGAAAGGCATGATCTCCCTGGTCTCCCTGTTGGCTGTCTCCCTGGTCTCCCATGGTCTCCCTGTTGGTTGTCATTTTCTCTTCACAGTGGAAAAACGGACTCTCTGCTGGAAGTACTTTGAAGGGTTAAAGCCAGAAGGAAAGCCAGAAGGAGTTCAGACAGAGTTCAGTCCCTGCCTTCAGTTGCCAAGGGGGCAACGAACAATGCTTACAATGACCACCTGTTCGTTTAGGATGGGGCCTCACGAACAGCTTGTTTGCGAACAGCAGATTGGGCTGTTCGTGGGTTTTTTCTGTTCATAATGCTGTTTGTGCCCATGTCTACTCCCAAGCCCTTTGGATCTAAAGGAGTCCAATAGGACTACATAGCATGCTCAGCAGATAAGGTAGTACCTTCATCCAGACCCTGCAAGGTTTGATCAATATGATCTTACTAACACCAGAGCTAGTCTCCTCTAGTTTGAATCCTCACTTCAGAATCTTGCTGGGTGGCCTCAGGCCAGTCACACTGTCTCTTCTTCCCTCACAGGGTTGTTACTGTGACGATAAAGTGGAGGAGGGAAGAATGATGCTGTAAGCTGGGTTCGGTCTCCAATGGTGAGAAAAGTGGAGTATAAATAAACAAACAAACAAACAAACAAACAAATAAATAAATAAATAAATAAATAAATAAATAAATAAATGCATACATAGTTACAGTCTTCATGAGGAACAACCAGAGAGAAAGAGTGTTCTGAGCACATTTTTAATTTTATGTTTTTGGTAAAGTGTGCATTTTGATTTTGCCATCCGTGCTGGAGCTACACTATTGTATATTGAGATTAACAGCTCTGTATTATAATAAACATCTTTATTGGAGACTGGAAGCAGACAGACTGAAGACTCAGGCTCAACAGTAACCAACTTATATTTGTAGAAACCACTCCCACTTTTACAACAACCAATACAATGTAAGCAGCTAGAATCCTTTATTTGCATGAACTATATACAAGAATGTACTTTTGAGCACAGCAACTGGACTACAAAGCAACAGTTCTGATTGGCCGTGCCGGCACCCAAACACCAATAGCTTTGTAGGCCTCAGAAGCCTTTATTCTACACAAGCAATACATAACATACACATACTTTGGTTTAGAGTGCATACAATACATTTTTCAGTCATTATGTTTTGGGTGTTCCTTGCAAACCTTGTGCTACAAACAATCCTCCTGATACATGCGGCCACTATTTTGTGCGTACCAGGCAGCACATGACATTTCAAGCTTTGGTACATGTAAGCACACACCTGTAGACCTGGGTTTCTGATTGTACATATGAAAGATGGAAAATACGTGTGTTGCCCTAGTCACACAAAATAGTGACCAAACACACTGGAGGATCTCCACTTTCTGCGCTGTCCCCGGTATGCAAGGTAGGAACACCAAAAATAATGGCAGAAAGAGGCTTGTGTCTGTCCTTGGTTCTTGTAGAAACAGAGCCCTACCATGATCTGAACTTTGGGCTGGACCTGACTCCACTTTTTCACCATAACGTTTGTTCCCAGAAACTGTCTGACTCCCTCCAGGGAGGACATCCGTAGGGACAGTTCCTGTTTCCCTGCCCTTCCAGCCACTTGCCTTCCTGAGCCTGATATGATTGTTTCTTTGGGCACAATGCAAATATGCCAGCAAGGAACGGAAGCCTCTCATGCTTCAGCAATTTATTTAAAAGAAAAGGCTCTCGGACTTGGAGACACTTGAACGTGTATGTAGTTTTCTTTTCCTGACATGGGATCCAGGTCAGGCAAAGGCAATTCATCTCTTGGAACTGGCCAGACGTTTTCTGAATTATGGAAAGAGGCATTTTTATGGGAATGCTGCTAGCTGTAGACCAAAAAGGCACAAACAGAACTGCCCTTGACTGTTGCAGAAGTAGTTCCATGTTGCTCATACTTGGAGATATTGACCATAGAGACAAAAAACCTGCTGGAGAATGTACAGGAAAGATGGCAAAGGACTTTCTTGACCTGTACTCTAAAAGACTTATACTCCAGCATGCAGCCAGTTAACAGATCGGTCATGGCAGTTAACAATAATTCTGGGAATGGGTGCTGGAAGGTGCATTATATCACAGTTGACCTAGGACAACCCCATAGGATTTCCAAGGCAAAGAGTCAAACAGAGGTGGGTTGTCATAGCAGCCCTTGACTTCCTCAGTGGTCCCCTGTCCAAGTACAAACCTGACAAACAAACAATTCCGGGAATATGTATATATCTAACAGTTTTTTATATTTTTATATAGTGCAAAAGTGCAAAGTGCAAAATATAGTGCATGATTATATACAATAATAAATATACAATAAATACAATAAAATATTGATCTCTCTGTCCCAACATGCAATAAATATGGTAAAAATACAGAATTTGATCCTAATGGATATGAAGTATATTTTTCAAAGGAACAATGTCCATGAATTAATTAAGATGAAAATGTAGCAGCATGCAGATTTCCTCAGATAGAGCTCCAATGCAGACGTGTGGGAGGCATGAGATGGCAAGCTCCAGTCCAAACTGCAAATAAGTCCAAAAGTGCCGACGGGATTATGCGTGCATATTTATACAATTCCCGTTTCGTATAACATACTTCTTCATGGGCACAATAAATATGGACTGGTGCCTTTGTCGCCCATGGCCGGCCGCCGGGAGCCCAGAGCCGAGCGGAGAGGCGGGCGAGGCGCGCCGAGTGCCGGCGCTGCTGCTGCTGCTGCTGCTGCTGCTGGCGGCCTCCCTCCCTCCTTCCCTCCCTCCCTCCCCTCCCTGGGAGGGAGGCCGCCAGCAGCAGCAGCAGCAGCAGCAGCAGCGCCGGCACTCGGCGCGCCTCGCCCGCCTCTCCGCTCGGCTCTGGGCTCCCGGCGGCCGGCCATGGGCGACAAAGGCACCAGTCCATATTTATTGTGCCCATGAAGAAGTATGTTATACGAAACGGGAATTGTATAAATATGCACGCATAATCCCGTCGGCACTTTTGGACTTATTTGCAGTTTGGACTGGAGCTTGCCATCTCATGCCTCCCACACGTCTGCATTGGAGCTCTATCTGAGGAAATCTGCATGCTGCTACATTTTCATCTTAATTAATTCATGGACATTGTTCCTTTGAAAAATATACTTCATATCCATTAGGATCAAATTCTGTATTTTTACCATATTTATTGCATGTTGGGACAGAGAGATCAATATTTTATTGTATTTATTGTATATTTATTATTGTATATAATCATGCACTATATTTTGCACTTTGCACTTTTGCACTATATAAAAATATAAAAAACTGTTAGATATATACATATTCCCGGAATTGTTTGTTTGTTTGGTTTTCTACTATCCGGGTGGATTCCCTTGTTTGCTTCAAGTACAAACCTGGGCAAACCTTGCTTAGCTTCTGAGATGAATCTAGGCTGGGCCATCCAGGTCAGGGCACTAATTCTGCAAACAGAATTAGTTGTAAATTAATTAGTTGTAAACTGAAATTGCTGCATAATCAAGAAGTAGAACAGGATGCAGTTTAGTTACAAGGAGCTCTAGAAGGGTTGAGTACACTCTGGACTGAAAATGACAACCCCCACAAAATTTACCCAAATTCCGTAGTTTATAAGAAATGATAAAACTAGAAATATATCCCTAGTTTGCATAATTTATTCTATTTTTTGTGGGAAGGAGCAACAGGATCTATAGGGCCCCTGAGTCATTAGAAATCCTACTAAGCGCGTTGCTTGGATGTTAGAGATTTTATTTGACATTGCCTCTATTTTATCTTTGCAACTATAACAGCTAGAAACTTTTTTAAAAAATGACTGAGGATTCTCAGTTGATAAATTACATCGTAAGTAGCAAATTGTGTGGACTTTTTTCATTTGCACAGAATGATGGAACAAGCCTGATTAGAAATGGCTCCTTTACAGTTCCTTGTTGGGTCTTGGTTCATCTTTAGTTAAGGCCAAACATCCTTTTGTAAGGTGCCAGTGCCATTCTCACTTTCCATATAGATATGTGGGAACATTGTAAATTGAAACCCAGAATGTCATTCCCTTTCTCTGCTCATTTAAACTGACCCTGAATGGTCTCGCCCTTGTCAGAATACTACTAAGGAGTAATGCTAAGCAGTTTTATTCAGAATTCCCGTTCTATTCAGTAAGGCTTACTCATACAAGTGTGTTATTAGAATTGCAGCCTCAAACATTTACTACCATCTATTGCAAGAATCAAACAGGCTTCTACTTTGTTTCTCCATAGATGTACAATAATTTGAAAGTGTAGATTTCTGTACAGGCCTTTTGTTTTGATTTTAACTCTCTCGCTCACTCATTTTCCCTTGAGATTCCCAGTGACATTCATCCCAGCCCATTGTATCTCAATGGCTTCCTCGTGTTTTTAAGAGTTGGTTTGTTCAGAGATTATTTTTAGCTTCCAGCTCAATTGAAGCCACATTTTCAGGTGCCATGTGATTAGCAATATTGTGTGAACAATCCTCCCAAGCAGGTCTACATGGAAGTAAGTCCCATCTGATTCAATGGAGCTTTATCCTAAGAATGTTTTCTTAGTATTGAGGCCTGTCTCACCTAGTCAGGAGGTGTGGTGAGTTTTAATGGCTATTAATAGTCTGCCCATCTAGTGGCAGCAGTGAGATTGGTCATATGTAAATATTGGTGACAGGTAGTAGGGGAACATTACCGCTCAGTGCAATCAGGATATCCCTCTCATTTCAGCTGGGAAAACTTTCTTTGGTGAACTAATGCTGGGCCATGGCCATCCTGAAAGCAGCTTCCCTGTGCTCAGTGCAACCAGAACAGACGCACTGAGCATTTCACTTACCCCCAGCCACCAACTCCAGTTGGAGGGGACCACACAGTCCAATTCATGCTCAGCCATGTCCCGGCCTTTGAAACATACCAAGCGCTAGCATGCTGTGTGGCCAGGGATTTGGGGATGAGGCAAAGGATGAAGGTGATGTTACACACTGCATGTCACATCCAGCCTAAAATGATATCAGTGCTCGGGGATGCTCTAGCCACCCCAGAAGTTTCTTACCATGGAGTTTTCTGGAACAGCCCGAGTATTCCCTGACGCACTGACACCACATCCAGGTTTTTGGCCTGACATGACGTCACTCTTAGCATGACATCACTGCCATCTCAGACATGTCTCCCACTGTACTGGGGACTAAATGTGGGAGGGTGGGCCTGACTCGCTGGAGTCCTCTTGCCATCAGTGGGTCAATGGCATCCCTATGTGTTGCTTTGACAAGGCTAACAAGCTGAGGCTGAGGCAGGGAAATCCCTGGACTGATCTGGCTTTCAGATGCAGTCAAGATGTTTGTGTGCATATGGTGCCCTACCTCTGATCTGGGCTTGCGTAGAAAAATCCTCGAAATCCCTTCTTATATTGTTTTAGCTGGTGTTGAAAGCCTTGTTATATCAAAGGGCATGTATGTGAATCTTTAGTCTGGGCTCTTTGGAAGAAAAAAAATCCCCATCTTTGCAGCAACAGCAGGGAAAAGGAGATGACCAATGAAGCTGTGTCCTTTAAATATGGAGTGTGATTTTAAAAAAAGAAGAAGCTCTGAATAGGGGCTTGGGTTCAATGGCACTTCAGGGGGCAGAGGTACCCATGTCCTGCCATCTCAGACGTCTCATCACCAGCTGCCATGAACCTTTTATTTATTCTCTTTCACACACATCCAGAGAGTGCTGTCCCTTTAATTAAAGCCTGCTGTCCCTTCCTTAGATCTGGATCCTGCTCGCTAGCCCACCTTATCTAGGGAGCACCTCTGCCTGGCATTGCTCTCTGGTGCCTGGTCCCCTCCATTCCTTGAGTGCTCTTCTCTGCTCTTCTCTTACCTTGTCCTTGGCAGTCTCCTTTCTCCACAGTCTATCCTCTCTCTCTCCTAGATGGGCCTGCTTTTTATCATCTTCCAGTCTGGGGAAGAAGAACCTCCCCCACCTGCTGTAGCCCTGCCCTGCCCCCACCCCAGCTGATTTTAAACCCAGTTGGGCAGTTGATAGTGGTAGCAGTGTGGGGCTTATGTGTGGCTCTTTTAGTTCTCCTCCTCCCTCATAAGGGTTAGCTAGCAAAATATAACAGTAGTACAGTATCAACAACAACAGAAAAGCATGGGGGGCATCTAGATAAAACCACCCAAAATGCTGTTATTCTGATACTCTGGATAAGGAAAACAGCATGAATGTCAAAAAAGGTCATTATTTTAACAGCAGATATATTTGGCATCAGGAGCTATGGGAACTTTTTCGTCTAGATGAGACTCTGATTCCCATTGCACCTTTGTGGTAGATGGGAGTGCCAGTGTGGTATGGACAGTTCCTTTATTTCCTTTTCCCTACTCCCCCTTCCTGCTGTGGTGAAGAAGAAACCATGATGGATGGAGAGGAGGATCTATGGCTTGTTGATAGATAATATGCCTTCACTGGTAGATCGTCTTTCATGCAGAATGCAGGTTCAGTGCTTGCCATGCCCAGCGAAAGGCCTTCTGCCCATAATCTGACTTGGCATCAGCCTCATATGTTCATGTGAAAATAGATCACAGCTGGAGTACCTCAGATGGGAAGAGAGGATGGATGCCCTACAAGAATCTCTTCACATAAATTTTAGAGTCCAACAATGCTGAAAATGAGGAACTCCAAGCTCTCATAAAGGGTTTATCCACTGACTTCTCCATCCTCCTCACAAATACAAGCCCCAAAAGACAAGATGGCACTATTAGCATGTGTCTTTTTTTAAAGGAAAGACTGTGGTGAATTAGCACAATAGAAAGTCTTTGGTGCCCCTTTGCATGCCTTTCGGTTATGCTAGCATCAAGTCCTGGATAAGGCTTATCCTCACATCCTCAGGAGGGTGTTGAATACTTTGTCCATGCCATCAGAAGAGGCAGGAGAGCAACAGAGCAAGTGCCACTATGTGGAAAGTCTCTGGGAAGAACTAATCCCCCAAAATCAACACATTGCAGTTCAGTCACCCTTATCACAAAAACCTTGGTCGAATCCACATTACTCATTCTAAGTCGCATGTTCCCCGCATTCCCCACGCAATCCCGAGTGCCGGTCACATTACCTCATTAAACAGACGCATTTCATTCGCATTTCTCCCGAATATGTGGTTACAGGTTTTCAACGGGAGTTTCACGGTGGCCGTGAACGGGCCAATGCGCAATTTATGTGGGTTTTTTTAAAAACCACCCCCCCTTCCTGTCTCTCCGGCCGTTTTGAGAGTTCCTATTGGCTGATTCAACTTGCAAGTGCTCCGTAGTCTGCAAAGACTGTTTTTGACTTCATAGCATTGGATTTATTGATTATGCTGTTTCTGAATCAAATCTGGTAGTTTGAAAAATCATTTTGGGGTGAATCCATCCTCAGAACGGACTCGCGAAACTTCCTTTTTAACTGTTTTTTATTTTTTTTATTTTATATTACTGTAATATCGAAATTATGAAATATCGAAATAATGACACTCCAAGGAAGTGAAACTTCAGTAAAATTCAGGCACTGAACTGTCCTGCATAGGAAATGCCCACGAAAGCTTCCCACATGCTTCCAAATTTCCAAAAAAGAAACGGGAGAGAGCCATCAGTGCTGTCAGTGGGGGAAAGAGAGGCATCATTATCTTCAATGATGTTTCTTTATAAGGCAAGATCGAAATAACGGAAAAGTGCGCTCAAAATTTTTTTTAAAAAATGGGCGGGGAAAAAAGGTCCCACCCAAAAAAGCGGTTTTTGAGCGGCCATGTGACCGGAGGGACGCGCAAGAAAGACGGATTGGAAGCAGGGATGTGAACGAAGAGGAAAAAATCACGGATTGGAGGCAAACGGAAGATATCCGATAAACATGCGGGTAATGGGTGAATGTGGATTCGACCCTTCATTCCAGTTCTCAAAGCATCAGTCACTTCTCAGGTGGTGGACTAAAAAGAAAATAAGGACTCTATAAATAACTCCCAACTCTTCTAGTGCTCCAACATTACATCACAGGAAAGGTTTGTATGCTTTTGAGCTCTTACAGTTTGCTCTCCTGGAGGCTGGGGAGTGTGTGTGTGGGGTGTGTGTGTGTGATTTCACATTATTATGTATATAAAATAAAATACCACGATATCAAGTAATCCATTTTTCTTAACTCCAGCTGCTAGATGCCTAACCAGGGACAGGGACAGGCTGAGGATTTTGGGCACCCTAGGCTAAAGTGTCCTGGGACTGGCCCCCCTCCAGCCACAGGATGCAGGAGGATGGTAGCTACCATCCTCAACCTCCCTCTGGGCTTCAAGGAGACCAGAAAATGGCATGGGCCCTCCCCCTTTCACTTCCTACTGTGGTCAGAAGATACCACCTGCCCTCCTCATCCTCAAACTGCTGGGTGTAGGGCTGCCAACTTCTTGGAGACTTGGGGGGGCACATGGGGTGGGAGCGGAGGGACTTCATCTGAGTATAATGCCATAGAGTTCATCCTTCAAGGCAGCCATTTTCTCATCTCTGTTGTCTGGAGATCAGCTGTAAATCCAGAAGATGTCCAGCCACCACCTAGAGGCTGGCAATGCATGGTGGTGTCTGCCTTCCTTACCACACACTACTGGAGGAAACCACTGCCCATCTCCTTATTCCTTACCATCAGGCCAGGCAGCAAGGTGCACCGAAGGTAAGGAGGAAGAGGGCTGGAACCACACCACCCCTACCCTGCCACCCATGAAGGGAGGGAGGGAGCAGGCTCCCCGCCAGCCACCCACTGAGGCAGGACTGCTTAATGCTGCAAGCAGGTGGCTGGGTGGGGGTGGGGTGACAGGTTTGGGTGGCACCCCTCCACCATTGGGGTTCTGGTGCCACCTAGTGGGTGAGTTGACCATTCTTAGGGACAAAGATTCAACATTGCTTCTTAAAGATTCCTAGGCTAGAGTTACAGTAAACATCCAGGAAAAGTAAGTTCCGCAATGGTACAGCAACTACTGAGATTACACATTTATGAGTTGTTGATGTGTTTTTTTTAAAAAATATCATATGTTACACAAGTGGCTGGTCACAAAACTGGTCATAGTTAAGGTTGCCAGCCTCCAGGTAGGGCCTAGGAATCTTCCATAATTACAATTACAATTGATCTTCAGACTACAGGAATCAGTTCCCCGGGCCGCTTTGAACTCTATGGCATTATAATTTGCTGAGGTCCCAGCCTTCCAACCCCACCCTCCGTCCCTATCTCCAGGAATTTCCTTATCCAGAGCTGGTAACCCAAGTCGCAGCATATGGCTGAAGTGTTAAGCAGGCTGTGTTACGTATGCAAAATGCCAGTCTAAGCAGTAGGGTTGCCAGCTCTGGTTTGGGATGTTCCTGGAGAGTTGGGGGCAGTGCCTGAGGAGGGCAGAGTTTAGGGAGGGAGGGAACTTGGCAAGGATGTGATGTCATTGTAGTATTTACATTTCTCCTAGGGAATACCATTCAGAGCACCCTTCAAAGCAATTCTGGGAGAATTTCAGGCCCTAACTGGAAGTTGGTAACCTGACTAAGCGGAGTAACAGCTTTCTAAACTTACTAACTTCAGTGTATTTACAACAGTGTAACTCTGTTCATGATAACACTGTAATGACTTAGGCTGACATCCTGAGTATACTTTCCTAGAGAAAGCCCCATTGAATAAAAAGGGACTTACTCCTGAATAGGCCTGCTTACAATTGAGCAATCCTAAACAGGTCTATTCAAAATACTACTCAGGCCTATTCAGTGGGAGTTACTCCCAAAAAAGTGTTCTTAGGACAACAATGGTATTCATCTCAGAAAGGGTGGGTTTTCTTTCCAATCGCTCGAGCCATTCCTGAATTAGTATGAACTGAACACCAATTTCTAAAAATGTAACAAGACCAATAGCTGCAGGTAAGATATGCTGGCAAAAGATAAAGGGGTGGGAGATGGGTACTCTATTTCAGTCTGGTGACATGCACCATTTTAATACTAGGAAAAAAGAATGATAACCACCTCAGGGTTACCCCCAAACAAGGGCTTTTTGTTACCATCAAGAACCACAAAGCAGAAAGCCAGAGCATTAACAAGGTCCTGGCAGAAAGCCTTACAGCTGAAATCTGTAAAGACTTGTTGAGTCCCTGATGGCCAGACTGTGTGAACACAGCAGGCCTGGCCATGTGCTGGCTTGTAGTGATAACATTGTGTGCCGAGATTGGCACGGGATCTTTGGAAAGCTTTTCACAGAGGCCCAATACTTACTGGCCACAGCTCAGTTTCCCTATCAGCCACGAGGGCTCAAGTGCCGTGGGTCCCCATTGACTTCTCACAGGAATTTTGCACCACACCTAAAGAGCTTATTGCATCATGCTTTGCTTTCTCCCTCCCACCAGGCTGCTCTAAGCCAGGCCTCCCGGCAAAAGCACAAAGAGCAGACAGAACATAAAGGCTTTTGTGGATGTATTGATAAAGATCACCCACATTTAAGAGGTCCCTTCTTGATTATAGAGGCTTTGTGCCAACACATGAAATTTGTCCAAAAGTACTCTTAGCTCCTTCCTATATCTTTCCAATCCTTTGCAGTATTGTATTGTGGGAATGGCAACTCCTCTGCTGAAGTTTGAAATATTAGTAAGAAAAAGAAAATACAGATATACACTTAACTGAGCCAGTTTGGTGTAGTGGTTAAGAGCGCGGGACTCTAATCTGGAGAGCTGGGTTTGATTCCCCATTCCTCCATTTGAAGCCAGCTGGGTGACCTTGGGCTAGTCACAGTTCTCTGGAGCTCTCTCAGCCCCACTCACCTCACAAGGTGTTTTGTTGTGAGAATAACTTTGTAAACCGCTCTGAGAGGACATTAAGTTTTACTGAAGGGCGGTATATAAATCAAATGTTATCTATGCTCATCATTGTTCAATTATTCAAACAAAAATCTCAAGTTAACCAACAATGCAATCTTTATGTAAGATTGCATTGTTGGTTAACTTGAGATTTTTGTTTGAAAAATCCTGCCTAGCTAAGGTTGCCAACCTCCAACTGGGTCCTGGAAATCTCATGGAATTAAAACTGATCTCCAGGCAAAACAGATCAGTTTCCTTGGAGAAAATGGTAGCTCTGAATGATGAACTCGTTGGAATTGTACCCTGCTGAGGTAGCTCCCCTTCTCAGACCTCACCTTCCACAGGCTCCACCCTAGGTAGAGTTGCCACCCTTTCAGATGGGGGCTGGAGATCTCCCAGAATTACAACTGATCTCCAAGCCACAAAAATCAGTTCCCCTGGAGAAAATGGCTGCTTTGGAGGGTAGACTCTATGGCATTATATCTCACTGAGGCCCCTCCCCAAACTCCACTCTTTCCAGGCTCCACTCCTGATATCTCCAGGAGTTTCCCAACCTGGACCTGGCAACCCTAGGGTTGGCTAGAGCTGCTTTAGCATAGTGGTTAAGTGGCTGGGCTGCAAATCAGCACTCTACTGGTTGGAATCCCACTACTGCCATGAACTTTGCAGGTGGCCTTGGGTAAGCCACTCCTCTGTATTGTGAGGATAATATTGTGAGGATAATAGCACTGACTTTGTTCATCACTCTAAGTGGGGCACTAATCTATCTAGAAGAGTTGTATACAAGTGCAGTTATTATGATTATTATTACTCTGGGTTGGAAAATTCTGGGAAATTTGGAGACAGAGCCTAGGGACGGCAGGGTATGGGGAAGGGAAAGACCTCATCAGAGTATAACGGCATACAGCCCACCCTCCAAAGCAGCCATTTGCTCCAAGAGAACTGATCTCTGTCATCTGGAGATCAGTTGTAATTCCAGGCAATCTCCTGGCCCCACCTGAGGTTAGCAGTAGAGATGGGCATGAACGGCATTACGATAGAAAAATACCCACGATAATGGCATTCGCGCGATCGGGACCCAGCGGATCGGTGCTGTCCACGGCTTTACTTTACGCACAAATCTTAAGGAATTTCCCAGACCAGAACTAGAAGGAAACCCTAAAGTTCACTAATATCAAAAGACTCACTTTGCATTGCTGCATATAATGACACTGTTATAAGTACAACTGGGGGTAAGCAGGCCAGTGAGATTCAGGACTGCTGTTTTTTCTTCCCTCTGTGGCAGAATGATTGGCCATTGCTGACATTCAAGAGGAGAAGGCGGAGGCCAGGGATGGTTGCTGGGCAGGCTGATAGAAGAGCCACATTCTCACTCTCTCTCCTTGTTCTGCACTTCCATCTTCATTTGGGTCTAACTCTTCCAGAGTCCCTCAGCTAAACTGTAGCAAAACTGATGGCAGTCCTGTGTTGCAACTACTGCAAAGCTACCACAAAGCAACTGCTGAAGCTGGAGGACATCAAACAATTTTAAAAGATTGAAAAATTAACTTTTGAAAACGTTACATATATATAAAACTTACAGAGAAAAACAAAAAGGACATGACAGGCAAAACAGAAGAATCTTCACCCATTGTTGGTAGGGTTTCCAGCCTCCATGTGAGGCCTTGGGATTTCCCACAATTACAACTGATCTCCTGACTACAGAGAACAATTTCCCTGAAGAAAACTGCCAGCTTTGGAGGTGGACTCTATAGTATTATACCCCGCTGAGCTCCCTCCCCTCCTGACACCCCGCCCACTCCAAGTTTCAACCCCCTCCCCCCAATTCCCAGGAATTTCTCAACTCAGAGTTGGCAATCACGTGACAGTGATGAAGGGAGATAGCCGAATCTCCCTGAGGGGAGAATTCCATAATTTTGGTGCCATGACTGAGAAAGGCATTTCTCAGGTTGCCACCTGTCTAGGCTCAAAGGATGAGGCTCTTAAAGGAGGACCCTGAGGATGAACATGATGATTGAAGTTTCATATGGGAGTAGGCAGAACTTAAGGTATGCAGGTCCCAGGAAGCATACAGCTTTAAATGTCAATTCCAGCACTTTGAATCGGGCCCAGAAACAAACTGGAAGTTTCTGGATACTCTTCAAGGGCAGCTCCACATATACCACATTTCAGTAAACTAATCTAGATGTTGCTAGGGCATGCATCACAATGACAAGATGTTTCTTATTCAAGAAAGGTTACAGCTGGTTCACTGGCCAAAGCTGGTAGAAGGCATCCCTGGCCACCTGTTTATCAACCACCCAGGTCCAGCAGCACCCCAGACTTCAAACTTGCTATTTTAGGGGAATTGCAATCTCTTCCGGATCCCAGATCAGTCCTTCTGGACATTAGTATAACCTCCATCTTGTCAGGATTAGGCATGGGCACAAATCGAAATACGAATCAAATTTCGTGATGAATTGGGCCAATTTGTGTCTTGTGAAAATGCGTTTCATGGGGCCGTCTTTTTCACAAAATCCATGACTTTTGGGGCTGATTATTTCAATTTGTGATGCCAGACAGGCTGGCGCTGATCCATTGATTCCCTAGGCAACATAGGCCTGGAATGTCTGCAGACCTTTTGTTGCCGTGGAAACCCCAATCTTAGCCCACATAACCTTGATAGGCAGCTCTCCCTGCAAACCTGAGTGCTGAGCAATGCCAGTCTGTGCAAGTTTACCTGGGAACTATAGTCAGAGACTCCTTTCCCTCTCTTTTTCCCTTCTTCATTTTTAAGAATGGAATGGTGGAGTAGCGGCGGAGGCAGCAGCCTCAGCAGCTCCTTCTGCTACTGCTTGCTAGCTTCAGGAACCCTTCCCTGACTCTCAACCTCCCATCCTCCTGCTGCTCTGATATGCCTTCCCACGCACCACCATGCCCAAGCTCCCCAGAATGGATCCGCTCTGCTTGGCTTTTCCTTTAAGAACTTGGAGACAGGGGGGGAGGAGGGCATGTCAGAGCAGCAGGAGGACGGGAAGGGAAGGGAAAGTCAGCAAAGATAACTTGAAGAGAGAAAAACACAAGCAGATCTGCTCCACTTGACTTTTCTTCCAGAAGTGGCAGAAAGCAGGAGGACGGGAGAGAAAGGTCAGCAAAGAGAGCCTGAATAGGCTACTTGGAGGGTGGCTGGAGGAGAGCCTGCTGAAGTCTCCCTGCAAGTTTGGCATCTCTGGATATGAAGGGGGTTGTTGTAGAGCCCCAGAATCTGACGAATCATGAACCTAGTGAATCGTTTCGTGAAATGGGACAATTTCATGAAAGTTCGTGTTTCGTTTTTCATGGAATGCAACGAACCATGAAACTCAGGGTTCGTTTTTTTCCCATTTCATGCCCATCTCTAGTCAGGATTCACCTTTGGCTTACTAGCCCTCATCCATGCCAAAACTGCCTCCAGGCATCGGTTTAAGGTCTGCCTTGATTTGGCAATGTAATCAGGGCACTGGTAGGACTCCTGTAATTTGTTTCAAGATTAGTCTGGTAAGAGAATGTTTTAAGAGGCACAAAGTCATACTCCTACTAGATAGTTTCCACATCTTGTAATATGTCGAATTGCCTATGTTTTGTTTCAGCACTGTTTTTGGCTCTGTATCAAATTTCTGCTTGGTTTTTTTTTTGCAATCCTTACCTTGTTGCATTGTTTATTGAATGTTTCATCCATTGACCATATTGACATAAACTGTGTAATCTGTCTTGAGTCTCAGCAAGAAAGGCAGACTATAAACAATGTAAATAAATAAATAATACGACTTTCATGTTACTAATTGTACACTAATTACTAAACTACACACTCCCTTTTCTTCTTAGGCCTCTGCCATGCTCCCTATCTTGCCAACTCATTCTAGCATTACCAAACAGAAAACTACTATGAACAAATTGCTTTAGTTTCTGGAGTTGTACAGACTGGCTTCTATTGTAACTTTTTAAACCTCTATGTGAGCCTCCCAATGCCCATCCAAAGAGACACCCAAGCAAAGCATGTTCCTGAAGACCCTCCAAGACTGCAGGACTTTCCCCCTGCCATGTGGTTCAACTATCTTTCAGAGAAATTACTTGTTCCTCTGCACTGTGACTAGCAAATTTGAGAGTGTACCTAAAGACTGAAATCTGGGTGGCTAGCAATTCTTCAGTGATAAGCAATACTTAAGTACCTGCATTTTCTTTTATATTGGAGCATTCCTTTGGTTGAGGAAATAATAATGACATACTTTGTAAACTGCTCTGAGTGGGCGTTAAGTTGTCTTGAAAGGTGGTATATAAATAGATGTTGTTGTTTTTGTTAAGTTGCTTGTAACAAATAAAATAGTAAAATAACAATAATCTAGGAAAGTTGCTGGATGTTTCACCAGTGAATCTAAGGACTCTACCCTCTAACATTTGGAATGTAAGACCCATCAGTTTGGAATGGAGGCATCTTCAGCTACTAAGCAGAAAAACAATCTGAAGCCAACTTGCAGCTTTAAAAAAAAGGAAATTTTTAAAAGGGCAGAGAGAGAGACAGAGAGAGACAGAGAGAGAGACTGGTGACTTTGAATCAGCTGAAGGTGAAATCCTTTAGGGACCAAAGCTCTCTTTGGGAATCTGATAATTTGGCCCCTACCCAGCCGGCAGCCAAAGGCTTGAGGCCAGGGGCCACATTTGCCACCACGGAGGATAAGCGGCAACGTTCCCCTGGCCTCATAGGGTCACGTGAGTGGGGGCGGGGCTATGAGCCTTAAGAGGACTGCCCTGCCCCCATAACATCACTCGCCGCCTCGTGCTTGGCCCACCCGCCCAACCAGTGACAGTGCAGGTTTTGACCAATTGCCTTTTGGGGGGGGCAGGTAGGATTTTTTTTTCTTTTTTCCTGATTGGACCTTGGAAAGAAGTTTTTTGCCTACCTTGTACTGCTTGCTGGAGCTGTGGCTATTTGCTACAGTGGTGCTGTATAGGCCATCACTGGCAGGATTTAGTTGGGGGGATGTTAGCGGGATGGTGAGTACCCTTGGCACATCCCCATTGGTGGGGATATTAGGGGCCTGTCAGGATCGGCTGGCATGCTTTATGGCAGCCAGTTGAGAGGGCAGGCTGCCTGGTGGGATCCCCTGGACAAGTCCTTCCCTCATGCTCCACGGCGGGGGTGCTTGGAGCTTTAAGGAGGAAACCATCCACCAGGCTGGCCGGATCCCAGCCATGCATTAGGATGGCTCACATCCGGTGCAGCGGGTCTCGCCCAGACAGGTCAAGGTGGGGTCCAAGAGTAGTGACCCCAGGGTTTGACCTGTACCGCTGGTTAGGCCCTTGCCAGGTTTTAGTTATTGCAGTTCATGTTGTTGCCAAAATAAAAAGTGCCCCTTTATTACCCAAGCCTTGTTGTCTGCCTCTTTATTCCAACGGGGAGGGGGTGTCAATGGATTATTGTCTGCATGCTGTGTCAATTTTCTTTGTACAAAAATTGGAAAGAGACACTATAACAAATATTACAAAGACGTCCGAAGTCTCCAATTTCCTCTCACTCAAAGGAAACTAACTTGTACCACAAGCTCAGCTGGTAGTTCTCATCATTCATGGAAGCACATTAAACTTTTATATTTGTGTGATTTTAAAATATAGGTTCATCTTTCAAGGAACTGCTCTGAGTTTAACAGTCAATTAATTAAAGTTGTGTTCAAACAAATCTGGTTAAATACTGGCTTACACTTTATACAGCACATCATTCGAATCTTTTGTCTTCTATTTCTTGTCCCTTTATCCATCTGTTATTTTCCTCTTCATGAATTCCATTCTGTTCTACTGCCTTCCCCTCAGCTTCTCCAGCCATGGTTCCTTTTAAAGTCTCCTTGTGTTCCATTTCCATCTTCTTAATCCATTTGTCCCAACAAACACCATTCCCTTGAACCTAGGCAGACAAGGTGACATTCCCATCATTTCTGTTAGATATTTGGTGCTCGGTAAAGTGTTGAAATCCTTGCTCTACAATGACAAACAGATCTGAAATGCTTTTGGTCTTCCTTTTTCCAGCCAGACAGCTGAAGAGATCAGGAAATGTATCCCCTACCCCCCTCCCCTCATCGCTCACCCTTTGACAAATACCTTGAGCCCGTTTTACCTTCAGACCCCCAGCAAATATGCTGTCATGTGTCCAACTGGATACAGCAATTTGATATGCCACCTATATCTGGGGGAATGATTAACAACTGAGCATAGTTGGAGCCATCCTTTCTGATAGCCCAGCGCATATTTGGAATGGCAGGCAGAGGACAGAGGCTTAATAAACACTCTGATCAGTGACTGAAGATCCATTGGAATCCTTGTGCTTTCTATATACATCCAGCCATTTATTTCCATCCACACACCTCTCTTTCAAGTTAACAGTGCTTTACAGACACATCACATCATATCACACACAGAGGGAGCTTGTTTAATGCTATATATTTGTGTAATGCTCATTGTATTGTAGGTCTGTTATAGCTGGATATTTGCAATAATATTTTATGTTGCTGGAATCAAAGTCTACTCCTAAATTTTAATCTCACATTTTAAAATTATTTTATTTTTGTTATTTATAGTCTGACTTTTTGATCGAGACTCAAAGTGGATTATGCAAAGTAGGATTAATACAATCAATGACCAGGACACTCAATAAACAATACAATATGATAGAGATAGCAGAAACCTGGATACAAGCATAAATCCAGATTCAAAACTGAAATAGTGCTGAAACAAAACATAAGCAATTTGACATTATGTTAAATGATGTGGAAATTAACTAGTAGAAGCATACCTACATCAACAGACAGTGTAGTATAGTCTAGGGTCCCTTTATCAGTCCCTTGATTTTACCCAGTTGCAGGGAAGAACTTGCAGAAGGCCCTGTTCAGATGAGCAAGGCTGCAATAGCAGAGTATAGGGAGAGAGGAAGTCCCACAGATATGAAAGTCCAAAGCCATGAAGGGTTTTGCATGTAGTAGCCAAAACCTTGAACTGAACCTAGTATCTGATGAGAATGGGGGAAATATGCTTGCTCAACCTAGCTCCTGAAAATAATTGAGCTGCAGCATCCTGTACCAACTGGAGTCTCTGAACTGTCTTCGAAGGGAGACCTATGCAGAAGGTGAGTTCATTCCATGAGGAATGATTTAAACCAGTTCAAGGCACATCCTGATACCTACTTCTGCCTCCAAAAGCCAAAGGATGACATGGTCTACTGTATCAAACACTATAGCTAGATCCTGGAGGAGCAATGAAGAAGCATGGCTTTTGTCTATATTCAGACTTTGGTCATCACCTAAAGCCACCAGAGCCATCTCAGTCCCATAGCCTGGCTTGAACACAGACTGAAAAAGGTCCAGAGCATAAGAGTTATCCAAGAAGACCTGAAGATGATCAGCTAATGCTATCTCAATCACTTGGCCCAGAAAGGGCAGAGTAGAGACTGAGCAATAATTGGCCTCATCATTTTTTGTCTAGGGATGGTTTTTTTTAAAGTAGCAGGTAGATAATCACTTCTTTGAATGGCTGGTAGAAGGCACCTTGGTTAGTAATGGATTTATAATAGACATAAAGGGCTTAGTTATACAGTTATTTACATGATTTTAGCAGCTAAGATGGGCAAGGATCCAGGGCACAAGCAGTGGTCTTCACAGATGCCAGGATTCTGTCAATATTCATCACTGTAACTGGGTCAAAATGTCCCACAAGTGGACTAGACAATGTATTAGGCATTTCTTCTGCCCTACCTAAATTACAGCTGGCATCAGTATCAGATAGTATTTCAGCTATTTTGTCAGCAAAAAAATTGCAAAGCTGTTACAACTAATTGTCTGTTCCTGTGCCAGTAAAGATTCAGATTTAGGAGTCAGAAGAAGTGAAACCAGTTGAGGCAATTGTTTCAGAAAATAATGTTTCTTTGCTGCTATCATTGCCACATGATAGGTCTTCCAATGGGTTCGTAGTGCACTCTATCAGATTCAACATGAATTCTCCACGAGCGTCTTTCTAGACGTCTTCCAGTCCTCTTTAAATTACCTGTCTGTGTGGCAATCCACGGAGCTGCCTTCTGCCTCAAAGGTGGGAGAGGTCAATAAGGAGCAATATTATCAATGGCTTCAAGGAGCTTCATGTTCCGAGCTTCCACCACAGCCTCATCGGAGTAGGTGTTTGGAATTCTAAAAGCCCCCAGAACATTTTGGAATCCACAAGGATCCATGAGCCTCTGTGGACAGACCATTTTAATGTGTTCCCCTTTTTTGTGGTGCATCGGGGCTATATTTGTCATTGCCTTCAGTAGATAATGGTCAGACCATGGTTCAAGCCAAATCTCAAATGCTGGGAGAAGACCTCCCCTCCCAGGCTCAATACAAAAGATTAAGTCCAAGGTGTGGCTTCTTTCATGTGTGGGGCCTGTCACTATTTATTTATTTTTCAAATTTTTAGACTGCTTCTCTCTTGAAATGAAGCTTGAAGCTGTTTACAATATTAAAATCCACAATAAATAAAAATAAATATTTTACATTAAAAGACTAAAACATCTATATACATAAAGACAAGTGTCCTGACTGACGCATCGATGCAGCCCAAACCCCTGGATCGAGAAACAAAACCAACTCAAAAAAATTACAGACCCATAAGTATTATAACTGGATTTAAAGTAGTTAAATACTGTAGCAAAGCACAGGTATCAAGCTAGTTTATCTATCTATATAAAGACAAGTGTTCTGACTGACTCATCAATGCCCAGCCCAAACCCAAACCCCTGGACCTAGAAACATGAAATTTGGGGAGAACATTCCTTTCATGAAGGAAGGGACTAAGAAGGGATTTTAAGAAATTTGTCCCCTAAGGGGGTAAAAAGGGGTAAAATGTGTTTCCCTAAAGGGATACAGCTTCCTTGTGTGGCTGGCAGGCTGCTGCCTGCTTGCACCCCCACACACCGCCAGCTTGGCCACTCTTCTCTGATTGGGCCAGCCTTTCGAGGTCATTTGCATATGCGGGCTGATTGGGGCTCAAAGCATTTCACATCTCATCCCTGTCAGAGACAGTTGGAACAAGATGTAATTTGTGTATGTGGCCTGATTGGTCCTCATTTGGACCAATCTACGTTCTAAACAGTATGCAGTTGCTATTGGGAGTAATTGAATGTGTCCTGAGGTAAAATTCACCTCCCAGTCTTCCCCTCAAAGTTCACTAGGGTTGCCAATCTCCCCATGGGGCCTGGCTTTCCTGTGTGGCTTCTGCCAAAAAACACAAACCAAAAACATGTTACATACCCTTAAGTATTATAATAGGATTTAAAGTAGTTAAATACCATAAGCAAAGCACGGGTATCAAGCTAGTGTGTGTGTTTGTGTGTGTGTGTGTGTGTGTGTGTACACATAACATCAGTACATTCAGTAGTACTCAGAAACGTTTAGCTGTAAGCAATAGTTTGGTACCCTGTTGTTTCCTTTTTCCAGGCAGTGACATCAACAAGGGAAGACAATGATCCAGCTTGAAAGCGACATCATTAAATTAGAAGAGAGTACCTACGTTCTCTCTGAACAGGGATGTTCTACTGCCTCTGTGCTGTATTTGTACTTTCTACCAATTTGTACTTTCTACCAATCATAAAATCATCTCAGTGGCTTCTGATTCTATAAAAATGGACCCTGTTTGTGTGAACATTATCTAAATCTGACTCCACTAGGGAAAAGCAAAGCTTTGCTTTTTCTTCTTAGAAAGGGATGACACGGGCAAATCCTTTGGTTGCATTAGCTGGCAGGCAGGCAGAGTTGCACGGACTTGATTGGGCGGATGAAGTCAGAGGCTAAGACTTTGCCCCAGTCCTTGACAGGCAGTTTATCTGCTTTGCAAGTGGAGAGGCACAGAGGCAAAGGCTTCTCTCAAAAGTAAATACACCCACACACAAAACCAGGCAATATGTAACAGATTAATGTTGAGGGAGGATCCGTTCCCTCTATATGATGGGAAATTGCTGAGATCTCTTGATACCTTTAAGTTGACTTAGAAGGATCTGGAGGACAGGAGAGATAGGGCCAATCTTAACTACAAATTTACATGAAAGGTGGGAGGTATAGGAGGTCTACCTCTACACAAAATTCTGCTCCATCTCATGCCTTTCTCAGTTCTTGAAGCATTTCCCTCTTGGCCAGATGTTATCCAAATCAGTTGCCATGTCAGGCTTGCCATGACTAAAATAATGCATTTCTCTTCTATCCACATACACCCCAACAGCTGAAAAGAGGGTCTGAAAAGTGCTTTAAATGGCACTAGTAAATTCTAGCAGTCTATTCCAAGACTTCTGAATCATGTGAATGTGGCCAGTGGTATGTAAGTACTCAATCTACCTAAGAAACTTTAAGAATTGTTTAACAGTAAAAAATAAACTGCTGAAGGAAAGCATGGAATGTCCGTGGGATGAGCTCCATCTCAAGTGTCATCCTAAGCAGAGTTACACTCTTCTAAGCCCATTGACTTCAATCAACGTAGAAGTTGTTTAATGCTCTTTAGCACTGCACTATCAGGTGTGTCCACTCTGTTCTCTTTCCAGGCTCAGAGTCCTCAATTCAATTTCCTGCATTCTCAGCAGACTTGGTCAGAAGATTCCACCAGGGATGGAATTTTATCATAGCTACCATGAGGTGAGCCAGCTAGTGATAACGACGTGCTAAAATCAACAAGAAGGTGCTATTGATGAGAACTGAAGCTGGGTTTATGATTCTCTGCCTGTCACTTGTGTACTGAGGATCTGTGTTGTTCCACAAGCAGCTGCCTCAGTAGACAATTCTAGCCTCTCTCTTCTATGGTCTAAGGTTGATATTTCTTCATAAAATTGGGGGATTGTTCTCTGGAAAGCAATTACAGCAGAACTGAAATTTTATTTAGTTTCTTCAAGTAAAGATTCATGAGTAGGATGTTTAGACATATCTGTGCAAAAGGTTTTATTGCAAAACCAGTAATGCAAGAAACAGAACCAGGTAATCCTAATGCACTGGGGCGATGGGGATTGAATTTGCACAGCATTAAAGCATTCCACGATTGTGAAAACTGCACAATTACACCTGGAGCATGCAGTTGCTTGAGTTAGTAAAGTATTAATTTAAGGACAAGAATAGAAGCCATGTGAAGCATGCATTAGTGCCATGAAGCTGATTGGTGGGTCAGAATCAAAAAAATCAAACGATACAGAAAAAGATCTAAATTTCTGCATTTGATTTCTTCTTTAGAGACAATTCCAAGAAATTTTTTCCACGTGTAGCAGTCTGAAACCATTTCTGTAGGAGAGCCTGTATGCGAAAACGCTTTTCTTTATTTTCCTCTCTGTCTAAGATTACTTTTATGAACAAAGATTTCATACTGTTTCTATAGTTGTACTAGTCTACATAGTACATTACGTGAAAGCCAAATACTTCCTTACAGTGACTTCTGGTGTTGTAACATCCAGCACCATTTATCATATGATTGTTGTTTGTGGCTTGTCAATTTCTTTTTGCCATATGAAATTTCATCATAATTGGAAAGAGTCACATAATAACCAGAACTCTGCGAGTTCAGAGGAAGGATGCGCTTTTGGAATTTTATTAATCACCCTTGGACCACATCCCATTCATAAATACAGTAATTCCATTATTTGGACTGCATGCATGTGCTAGGCAGACTAGATCAAGGCTTTGCTTGTACCTTCTGAAAGCCAAACAGGGCAGACTGGAAGGACAGAGATTCAGATTACAACAACGCATGGCAAGTACTCACACCGTATATCATCTTGTGACCAGAAACATGGTAAGCCGTATCATTTAGATTTATAAGTTAGATTTCTGGGATGTGCTCTCTCTGGAGGTGCTTTTGAAGGTGGTTTGGAAGCATCAGTTGCTGGTAACACTAGCTATACAGATTTCATCTCATCTTACTGGCTGACTATAAAACCTCAAATGATCAGATACAGGCAGCCCAATCCTAAGGTCTGGCCCGGCGCCGTGCGTCAGTGTAAAAGTGGCACCGCTCCACCACTCCTTATGGATTTTTGCAGGAGAGCCATGCTGGCACACAAGCTTGGTAAGACAAGGCACAGCCACTGCTAAGACCACCCACCTGCCATTCCCCCTGACAACCCTGCCAGCACCAGCCAATGGCAGCACCACTCCCCTGACAGGCACGGGAGGGGCGAATAGCAGTGCAGCCAATGGGCATAGATCCAGAGGAGTTAGCCGTGTTAGTCTGTAGTAGCAAAATCAAAAACAGTCCAGTAGCACCTTTAAGACTAACCAATTTTATTGTAGCATAAGCTTTCGAGAATCACAGTTCTCTTCATCAGATGCATGGAGGGCAAAAAGAAACTGGTCAGATATAGAGGAGGAGAGGGGAGGGCGGAGTAGATGCAAACAGTTCCTTCTGATATGGAGATGCAAACAGCTCCTTCTGATATGGAGATCAGTTTGCTTCTGTAAAAGAAATCAGTTACTTTTGATAGTGAGATAACCATTCATAGTCCCCTGTCAAGCTGGGAACTTGTCCGCCCTCCCCTCTCCTCCTCTATATCTGACCAGTTTCTTTTTGCCCTCCATGCATCTGACGAAGAGAACTGTGATTCTTGAAAGCTTATGCTACAATAAAATTGGTTAGTCTTAAAGGTGCTACTGGACTCTTTTTGATTTTGCCAATGGGCAGGCTGTGATCTTCACTGCCCAGTGACACACCCCCTCAGGGAGCAAGCATCCCTGCCTGGGGGAGCAGAGGTAACATTGAAGGTACAGACAGGGCACCCTCCCTCTTGTCTGTCTAACCCCCATTTCTGATGAAGGCCAGGTGATTGAAGCTCTGCTCACTTGCAAATCCCCCCCCCCCGCTGCCACCGCCAGAAACAGGTTCCCCCTCCCTGAAAAGTGGGACTAGAAAAGCTGCGAAGAGTGAAGAGGGACCCAGCACCCAGGATCAGCCCCCCCATGGGGAATAGAGCCCCCAAATGGGAAGCTGGACCCCCCCCCCCCAAAATGGCTGTGTCAAGGGCGGTTCCCCGGGCAACTGCCTTCATGACTGGCAGGGGAAGCCACTGCCCCCTCACTGGCAAGCCTCACCTGCAGAGGCAGGTGTTTGGGAGGGTGCAGGTGAGGGGAGGGGGCAGCTGGTGCTAACGAGCAAGCTGGGGTGCCACCATCCCAGCTCCTTCTTATCTGTCAGAGCACCCTCGCTTCTTCATGACCCGGGACTCAGGTGTCAGATAACCTGCAAGGAAATTTAGATGGATTTTGTTAGTATGACATTCCAGATTAGGCACTTCTTCCCTTGAGTGCTAAGTACTCCCTGATTCTTCAAAGTCCCCCAAGTGCACTTGTGCACCAGCACTGTCAGCACCCTCTCCCACCTCATCTTCTAAGTCCCCGTAGCTCTAAGTCCCCACGGCAGGGAGCTGTCGGGCAGAGCCTCCGGCTGCCTCTCAACTAACCTGGGTTAATGGGCACTCTGCCTGGAAGGTATATAGGGTCTATGGTAAGCTGGTTGGACATGTGGGGGGCGGGGTTCAGCCGCCACAAGGTGCACATGGATTGGTCCTGGTGGTAGTCTGCATTCTGTGTTCCACTGAGCTACTTGGGTGGGGCTGGGCATTGAGCCAGAGAGTGAGTTTCCCCCGTAAAATGGGCACCAATGGACTATGCCACTGTTTTTAGCAGTATAACTCTCTATCGCTGCAGTGGGCATGCCCAGACCTGGAGTGGCTTTGGGAGCCAACTAAGTTGTGGCCTGCTCCCCAGCCTGCCACCCCAGTGCCAGCCCGGGGACTTACGTCTCACTCACACCTCTGTTCGGCTGCCTATCTTGGCCGCCGCCAACTCGTTCGGCCACTGGCAGGGGGAAGTTACACCTGTGTAAATTTGAGTTATGGCAGCATACCCCTTAATCTGCTCCGTAAGCACTTTCCTCCCTCCCACTCAGGATTGCCTTGTAATATACCCAAAGGATCAGCTTCTTTCATATGTTCTTACCCACCCATTGAGATTTGAGTGTAGACTTCTTCACTTACAGGAAGCCATAGTCTCCTGAATAGTACCATAACAGATGTCAATAAGTTCCAACAGCTACTCTCCAAGTATAAT
Organism: Eublepharis macularius; assembly: GCF_028583425.1. Classification (NCBI taxonomy): domain Eukaryota; kingdom Metazoa; phylum Chordata; class Lepidosauria; order Squamata; family Eublepharidae; genus Eublepharis; species Eublepharis macularius. Next base: position 127,049,109 of record NC_072792.1, read on the forward strand.
GGATTATCTCCCTTAATATATGGTTACATCTGATGTGGGGAAATGGTCACAAGGAGACATTTTAGGCAAGTTACCTGAATTTAAAATGAATTGGATGTGGAGGAGGCCTGGGGTGATTGGTTCTGTAGGTAGATAGTTGGCAGCTGTTCTTGACTTTCACTAGTACTGTTGCCCTGCCCTTGGAAACAGTGAAATTAAGAATAGAAAGAGGTTTGGAGATCAAGCTATACTCATCCTGAGTGAAAAGTCTGAGGGGAAAGCTGCAAATCCGTGCCATGTTGTCATCCGCACTGATCTTGAATGCAATGTAACTGTTGCGTTGCTCCAAAAGTGTTTACCTGTGAAAGAAGATGCCTCGTTTTCAGCATTATAGGATGTTCTCCTAAAATCAGAGAATGAACAGCTTGCTTCTAGAATTTACCACTCCTGAGCTGGTAAAAGGATGGATGGATGGATTCCTGAAGGCAATTACAATTTATTCAGAAACTGCAAACAAATGTGCTCTGCATAAACTGAAACTGTAAACAACAATGCAAGATGTTTACACTCATTCCAACACCCTTTCAACATCAGAAAGGAAATTTGGTGTACTTGGGCATCTGTAATGGAATAGGTCCATCATAATTACAGGCATCTGTAATGGAAGATGTCATTGTATCACCAAGACCAGCTGCTTACATCTTTATAACCCAGTCCTGGATGCTGTTGTAATGAGACTGGACCCTGAACTCTGTAGCAGTATGAAGAACTCCCTTTTCTTGTCTGTGTACAACACAACTGGGCCACATAAGGCTACAAAATGGCAATATTTCCTTATTCAGCATTCAAGAAACGCAGTCTAGCTACCTGAAAGCCCACCACTTTGGCTTATTGCCACACTTTTATTGTGTGCATTAAGATTATGGGAAATGACTATGACAGGGCTCTGAAAAGTAAATGAATAAGGATGATCATACCAAGTGCTACATGGTAGAAAACATAACATTTTATGCCATTACAGTTAAACATCAATTAACAATTCAGCAATGTTAAGCAATGTTAAATAGCGAAGAGAAAGGGATTTATACAGCCGATCCTGTTTATCTCCTGGAAGAACTGGGTTCACTTCTGTTAGGAAAAGATATTTGGCTAGTTCAAGCTGCCAGAAATGGTAGACTGCTAAACTTAGGTGGAATCAATCCCACAGCTCCCCCACCCCCCACCCCACAGAAGTCTTCTCCTGTTCAGAAACTGTAGCAAACAGGGTTTGACCAAATGGCAGAGCAGCAGTTTGTTGAGCTGTTTAAATTAATGTTATTCTTGTCAGCTTTCCAAGCATCTGTTGGGAACCATGAAATCCCAAATGCCCTGCTAGGAGTCTGAAGACTCATGGAAACATTTTGCTATGGATAAATTCATTAGATTTTTCTTGTCTGCATTCTTGTCTTTTTTTAGCTCCAGAACAATTTCAAAGTGATCATGGCATTTACCAAAATGGTGGTCATTGAGCTTGAATTTCTACATCATAAAGGGGGGAGGATTGTTCCCATGAATCTCTTGGCCCACGGGTGCCATTTTTTTAGACAACCATGTGGACTCTAGTAGCATCAACTCATAATAAGGTAATTATTTGAAGTCCAATGCCAAACATAACTTTAAGGCAAACTTTTGACATACAGCCATGAACACTGAAATAATGTTTGGTTTTACAACAAAAGCCAAAACAAGCAGAATCCTATTTGTATCATCACCATCCAGCCAAGGACAGACTGGTAATTTCAGTTGTCCAGACACTCTGAGAGCCCCCCAAAATATTTTTAAACATTTCTACTTTGAGCAATCTTTCTCACACCAGCTCCAGTTTACTAAAACGTAACTGATTGCATGCAAATCAAAGTGCAAGCTAACAAATCACTCCTCTTTTTCAATAAGTGAAGCTTTTGCTGAGACAGAGTCAGCTGAAACAAGCTGGGGAGGGGGGAGTCCCTGTATCCTGTTGTCTCAAAAATCTACGCTTGTAATCCAGTGCAAGACCAATAAACAAGGCAGATGTTTAGATAGGAAAAACAGCCACTTAATGTCTAGGCAGGATATTGATTAGAAAGGCCATTCTTTATTGCTTTCCTTATTGTATAGCAATCATCATGTCCTGCCGTGGGAACCCCCTAACGGGTCTCGTCTGGTCTGGGGTTAAAAGTTATCTTATCAGCAAGGCAAAAATAAAATCTCTCTTAGATATGGAAACAAAGGGACAAAGCCAGATGAGATGATGAGAACTCTGTGTATGGAGCTTAAAAGCATTTTTATTTCTTTTAAATATCCACCATGTAGGACACTGATTTGCACTACAACTGTTATAAAAATGCTCTCCTGTTTTACATAGTCTGCAGAATGCCAGAACAGCAGCAGGGCATTCCACAGGTAGGGCATTCCACAAGGTGGATGTGGAGCACAGGAGGAGAAGTAGTCCTGCAGAAATGAGAGTCTAAGGCCATGAAGAGCTTTATATGTGATGGCCAGTACTTTGACTAGAACCCAGTGGCTGATTGACAGTCAACCAAGTGACTGCAGAATGGGAGTAATATGCATGCTATAGCTAGCTCTTGATAATAATTCAGCTGCAGCATTTTGCACCAACTACAGTCTCTGAGTTGTTTTTGAGGGGAGACCTATGGAAAGTGCATGACGGTACTCTAGTCTCAATGTTACTGTGGCATGGATCCAAGTGGCCACATCGGTGTATCAAAGTAGGGGGCTATCTTCCAGGTTAAACCAAATTGGAAGAAAGCATTTTTTGGAGCTGAGCTAACTTGCTTTATGTTCCAAGCTGCCACCACAGCCTCAACAAGCACGTGTCTGAAATCTTCAAATCCCCCAGAGCATTCTAGAATCCATTAAGATCCATGAGCCTTCATGTTAACTAGGGTCCCTCTCCTGTGGTCTATTGGAACCACAGTCACCTTTGCCTTAGTTAGTGCTCAGATGATGATTCAGGCCAAATCCTCAACCCTGAAACCAGATCTTCCCTCAAAGGCTCAGTAGAAAGATTACGTCCAAGATGTGACCTCTTTCATGTGTTAAGCCTGTCATGATTCAAGAGAGATGGATATTAGTTTTGCTTATCATGTCTGACACTTCACCTTCCTTGATTAAATCTGATTCTGTTCATCCTACTCTGCCTATTTTTCCACCGTAGGAAGTGGTCCTCACCAATTCTAAATGGACTGAATTCTCTTTAATTGAGTATTGTCTCTAACCGGCCTTGTAACCTCATAAGCAGTCCTGGGTTGGGAGACAATTTCTTGAGCCATGACTTCTCAGGCCATAGGATGTCTGAGATTGTGGGAGAGGACCTATGTTGGATATTAATGCTGAGATATTACAATCAGACTGCAGGCGATTACTCACAAGGAAGTAGCCAGACTCCCCTGGAGTCCAGACACTCCCTTGACAATCACTCTCATCTTTGGCACCTGAAGGCTCATCAAAAGGACATGATTAATGATTAAGTTTTACAGGATAACAATCCAACTCCTAGGACCATCCAGGAATCTGCCTTGCCATGCAGACTTTGCTAGAAATCTGCTCGTGAATCCAGGGCCATCAGTGCGGTTTGCCTCTAAGGTGACTCAATCATCACACCCAGGAGGTTCATCCTGGCGTCTATCATTTTCCTCTCCTTCCTTAAGACCATTTTTGGGTAAAGGTGCTTTATCTTTACAAAAATCCAAACTCACCAGTAACTGCCAGGTTTCTGACTCTTTCCCAGTCAGAGCAAGAATTCTAAAATATCTCCAGTCAGAGAGCAAAACTCTCCAGTCGTGGACACAGTTCTGCAAATTTGGCCCAATGATGGAAAGGTTCTAAAAATGCCACCAATAGGACTTGGCCTCAATGGTAAATGCCCAAAGCAAAGCAGGATAATAATAGCATCCCAGCAAGGGAGAAATTAGATTTAATCTAGTTCCCAAGGATTGCTCTTGCATCATTGAAATCACTGTCTGAGACCCTCTTCTCACTTGGACTCTCCCTCCTGGAACTTCTCTTGCTGCATTGGGCTGCAGAAACCAGGCAACATATGAAAATTTCTGCTCTGCTTCTTTAAGCATCTCACCCTTCCTTCTCCCCATCCCCTTGCTCAAAGTGCTGCTCAGAGAGAATCAGCATCCTCGGCCCCCCTACCTGCCCCCAATTCTCTCCCCTTCTGGGGACACTGAATGCTCATAACAACACCAAAGTGGGCTATGACTTTTTGGACCAGCCTGAGGAACAAATATCTAGTCTAACTGAGGTGGCTTCCATTAGGAATCTTCTGATTTTCTTGTTATTACTAGTTTCACATATGCTAGGTTGAGTTTTATATGTCATTTGGTTCTGAGCAGTTCGATAAGTCCCAGAATTTACCATTTTACAAGTGGGGGACTGACAAGGACTTGTGGGGGGCATCTTATTTTCTACTTCATTCCCTCTGTTCTTTCCCTGACAGCCCCCAAAGCCTCTCCCTTTTTCCTGCATCCTTCTCTTCTTCCTACATACCAGCCAACCTTCATCTGCTCCACAGTCTTCAGCAGTAGGCATCCTTTTCTTAAAACTGCAGGTGTTGTTTCTATTATTTTCAGGAGTTTTAATCCCCTAATTTGTTTGTTTGTTTAGATTTCAGATTTCTCTACAAACCTGAGACTTCCTTCTGTTTTGTAGAGAACTGCCACACACACACACACACACACACACACACCGCATTCTGTTCCGAGCTCCATTTTGCTGATCTATTGATCCATAGTCTGTCGGTCCATTCAGAATAAGATATGTGATACTACTCTTTCAATCTCCCTGCATTTGCCTACTTTTTAAATATTAATTTTATATGTTCAATAAAAATTAATGTTTAAGGATTGTCTTCCTCACTGTCTGCCATTCACAGCTCCTCGCTAAGGTATTGCTCAGGTTTGCTCTCGTTTCAAGCTCAGACAAAAGATCCCTTGACACAGAAAACTAGGAGTGCAGGCGTGAACAGAGTTTGCCTGTGTACTCTGGGTATTTCCCGTAACAGCCTCTTTTTGTAACGCCTCACCACTCCCTTTTCTGTTGCTTGTAACTTGGAATATCAATATATCTTCTATGGATCTACTCTCCATACATCTGATCAACTGAGCTCTGACTCATAAAAGCTCACGATGGAATAAATTATATCAATCTTTAAGTAGCCACTGGGCTTCTGTTTATTTCAGGTTTGCCAGATCCCCCACCTTATTGGGGTATTCCCCACCCTCAGCCTCCACCAGCCTCTGTCCCCCTGACGCTGCTCCCCTGGCTATGGGTGGGTGTGTTATTTGATTGCTTATGTCATTTATATCCTGCCTTTCTCCCTAGTAGGGACCCACAGAAGCTTGCATAGATAGTTCTCCTCTCCGCCAATTATTCTTCACAACAACCCTGTGAGGTAAGTCAGTCTGAGAGCATGTGATTGGCCCAAACTCATTCAGCAAGCTTCCATGTCAGAGTGGGGACTTGACACTATAACTGCTACACCATGCTGTCACAGGAAAAGTCACCTGGAAAGGCTGGAGGCTGGCTTGAGGCATGCACACAGAACACACACTTGCCACCCATTGTGCCAGAAAATGCCATCATTTCTAGCATGATGCAGAAACGACACGTCAATTCTCTCAAATACAGCTTCAGAGTCCAAACACTAAGTCTCTCTACATGAGGCCTCGGGGCGTGTTCGTCAAATGTAGGGAGACACAATGTTAGCCGGGAAGTGTAATTTTAAAAGATAAGAGTTGGAAGATCATTCCTCAGAGGGTTTGTTAATTTCATCTTTGCCTCCCTGGAGGCTCTGTCAATTTTCACCTCTCCAGTCTAAAACTGTGTGGGGTCACAACAACCAGAAGGCAGCAAGGAATGGCAATGAGCTGGAGCTGCCTTCTAGAGCCGGGCTTGGACCTGCAGAGGTTATAATGGGCTGAAGTTTCCCTTCTGGCATTTCATAGCTCCTTCACACAGCTCCAGTGTATAGCAAAGCCTTTGCCCTGCCGCCGATTCTGTATTTTTAAACTACCCTTTCTGGCTAACATTGCATCTCCCAACACATGTTCTTCACATGGCAGATGTCTCGTGGACCAATTGTTAGAGCAGCAATCCATTGCTTATGCATTGTGCTGGAAATTATATCATTTATGAACTTCCACTTCCAAAAGCAAGAGAAACAAAAGATAAGGTGACATCTGTTGAGTTAGCTTCCATTAGTTGAGATCATTTTCACTGGTTTATCTTCCAGAACTCTGAGTGGAACTTTAAATACAATGTCATTAGCTCCAGCTCAATTCCATGAGCACAAAAAAGAGAATCCCAAAGTATGGGTGGAGGAACAGAAATTTCATAGAATTATAATTAATGGAACAGCAATTTGAAAGTTCTCACAGCCTTGGAAGAAGGTAAAGTATTGGCAAGAATGTGACAAACTTTTGGAATATACATGCTCGAGGGAAATCACAAGATCTTCAGGAGAGAACAGGGCACCAGATTGCAAATAAGTACCAACTGGTTTAATCACTAAAATAGCTGACATGCTTATCTCTCATCCTTTGAGTGTTCAAGAACAACAGTAGTAGCCCTAACAATTCAGCTGTGTCCATTATTTTCAACATTTCCATTCAATTGCAATTTCTTGTATCCTAAGTTAATAAGCAGAAAAGGCCATTTTGATGCTTTTTCTGTCAAATAATTCAAGATTATTTTACGATGTGTCTGTACACTGCATTTAAAGAATTCTCATGTTTCGTTTTTCTCAAGTCATTATAGCTGCATTGCTGTGATGAACTATTCCCAAATAGAGTCTTCACACACCCCCAATAAAAAACATAGTTGTTTGTTTTGATATGAAGGAACATTCAGCAGCCCACCAACTTCCCCTCTGCAAGCAATTATAAATAATATGTGGGAGACCCGTGAGGACTAATGGGGAGGTATCTAATTTTCTCTGTGTATCCCCCTCCCCACACTGTTTGCCCTTTCCCTACTCCTGGCAGCCTCCTAGACTCTCCTCTTTCCCTGCTTCCTTCTTTCCCTCCCACCTCCAACCTAGTTACCTTCTATTTATATTTATTAAAATATTTATACCTTGTATTTCCATGTGATTTAAGGAAGTTTACAATAATAGTTTAAAACATTTCTAGTTAAAACCAAAATGAAATAACAAACCACAAGTCTCTCTTTTCCTCCTCCCTTAAAAAATGCCTGCCATTCTCACCTCCTCAAAAGGCCTGGCAAACAAGCAAGGCTTGCAATGCCTCCTGAAAAACTTCCAGGAGGGAGACCCCTCTCATTTCTTCAGTGAGCCCATTTCACAGAGCAGGAGCCATAATGAGGTAGGTATGCCTGTATGCCAGAGAGGCAACCCTAAGTGGTGGGATAGCCAAAAAAATGGCTACTTGAGGGCCATAGATAGCACACAGGGACATGTGAAGGGAAATAGTCTTTCTAATATATAAGTTCCAGGCCATTAAAGGTTTAAAAGGTCATAAGCTGCACTTTGAATTGAACATGGAAACCGACTGGCAGCCAATTTGGCTCTTTCAAGATGGGTATCATCATGTTCCCAAAATTTTAAAATGGTGCTGGCTGGGTGTTTAATCATATCCAATGAGATGCAGAAGGGTCCGGAATGAAGGAGTTGGAATCAATAACTGTGTATACACTGTATAATGCCACCAAGAGCCCAACTAGATGAGGCACTGGAAACTTGTGAATGAATCTTCCAAGTACTTTTTGTTGATAAATAGTAGCTGCAGAGGCCTGAATTCAGATCAGGATGTTATTCTTTTCCTCCATGTATCAAATATACCACTCCCAAAGATGCTATTTTCTGGAAAGAAACACACAAATTGCCTCATGTTGCCACCACTAGCTCCCTAATACCATGGCACCAATCTTCTTTCCCCAGAACTGCTATTTACCAGGGCCCTTTTCACACTGCTTACCTTGACTCGCAACGACATGGAACATTGTGCTAAAAATGCGGAACATCAAGCAAATCTCGCACAAGAAAACGTGATGTTCCGCATCGTTGCGAGTCAAGGTAAGCAGTGTGAAAAGGGCCCAGTTGAAATGGTTGGTAGGTCCATTAATAGATTTATCTATTACATTTTATCCCACCTTCCACCAAGAACTCAGTATGGTGTACATGGCTCCTTCTGCTTTTCATCCTTGTCAGGTTCTGCCAGGGGCACTGCCCTGTGAGACGCTGGCCTGCCTGACTTCAGCCTTAAAGGACCTTCAGAAAATATGTGGGATCCCGCTCTGTGGCAGAAGGGGGGGGTATACCACACCCTCTCAGTCCACTTGCAGGTCCCTTCAACATCCTTTTATCCCTTCACCCATTCCCTGCTCCACCTGTCAGCCACGCCCCCTTCCTGCACTCTAGCCAGGGCCCTGGCTGGATCAGGCAGTTGTACCTGGGCTTACTCTATTGGCTACCCTGAGCCGTCACACCTGTGCCTCCTTGGCTGGCTGCCAAACTCTCTCTACTGGGCTGGCTGATTGGGGCAGGCACACCTGTGCCTCCATTGGCTGTCTGCCCTGCTTCTCCTGCTGCATGCCTCAGGCAGCTTCACCTGGGGTTGTTTTGCACCCAGCTGCCCCTTCCCAGTCTCCTCTAGCTTGCCTGCTGAGTGAGGTATGGCCCAGTGCTGTCTTTCAGCTTCTGTCAGTGAGTTGGTGGTCTTGCTGTCTGGCCACCTCTGATGCCCATGCTCCCTCCTTCCTAGCTTGGGCTCCTATTCTCCCACCAGAGGATGGGGCTGGCTGGCTTCCCCCTGCCCCGATTGACTCTCTGGAGCTTGAGTGTCCCTTCCCTTCCCTCTGTTGCTGAGCATGGCAGGGCCTCGGTGTCTGTTTGACAGCTGAGCAGTGGTCATCTGGCTGTCTCCCCTCCCCTTTTCCTGCTAAGTCTGGGGACAGAGCCTCAGACCCCGGACAATCCTCACATAAACTTTGTGAGGTATCTTAGACTGAGAGAAAGTGACTGAACCCAGAATACCCTGTTTGCTTAATGGCCATGAAGGGATTTAATGTGGATCCTAGTTCAATATAATCTAAGTAGAATTTACACCACTCTAGGGCACTTTAAGTGTGTACAGCTTTGGACAGTTCTACACAAGGTCTGAAAGTTTCCTGAATCCAGTTTGCCCTATAAATGTTTAAAATTTATACAGTAAGTGACTAGAGAATTAAATGTACAAAATGGTGCCACTTCCCAAATGCAAGAAAACATAGAGCATAATCAAAACTAAATACAAACTTTTAATTCCAATTGATTTCAGTTAAGAAATTTAAGCACAGATCTCAATCACTGAAATCAATAGGATGTAAAAGTTTGGGCAGGATTATGTCTATAATGCTCATGGTCTAAGGAGATGTGAAATAGAAACCTTGCTAGTCTAAAGAGACATGAAATAGAAACCTTGCTAAAGCTCAGCAGTTTTGTGTCTGCTCAGGAGACATGGAAACTGTGGGCTAAACTACACGAGACACCTGGCATGTGTCCTTCACGTGTCAGGTTCCCACAAGTTTCCCTGGGAAGTGTAGTTTGACAAAGAACAGCTACTCACTGTGATTCTCCACCAAGCAGAATCACTAGGGGAGGGATTCTGGTGATTCTGGTGGCTGGCCAACTGATATCCCCCACTTCTTCCTCCCTTGCTCTTTGCGGTCGCTTTACACTCACACTTCATGGGGCAAATGGAGCTTGCTTTTTTGTTGTTTTAAAGATGCATCTCGGCAGATAGGGTTGGGGGAACCGTTCTTGCTCCTCCTCCTCTTCCCCCTTTCCCTTCCAAGGGTATTCTAATCACTTTGCCAGCTTTGCAAGACAGAGAAGACAAAAAAAGTAGACACTACAGCACTGGAGAGATGGGGACACCACCAACACCCAGTTCACTCTTTTTTCCCTAGTCCAGTTCAGGGTGATTCACACTTTTATTCCTCCAGTAGGCAGTGTGGAATTTGCTCTTTTCTCCCTTCTCCACTCCATATCCACAGGACACACAAGTGGAGGGGAAGTGGGAGGGACATCAATTGATTCATTCAAAAAGCTCTCTGGTGTTTGAGAGCGTGAGGAAAAATCCAAACCCTTTTCGCAATAGAGGGGAGGGGAGAGGGGAGGAAATGCAGATGCAATCCACCGCTAACCAAACAGCCAAGCTCCAGCAAGGCAATGTCCACAGCCTGAGATCCCAGAGAAGAAGGCTTCCCCACTTTGCTCGGTTGAACCCATGAAATCCCTGTGGATGTAAGGGAGGAGGAGGTGGGGGAGAGTAGCCAGCAAGCTTCCCTCCCCTGGCAATTCTCCCTGAAGGAGAATCGCATCAAGTGGTCATTCTTTGTCAGACCACACTTCCCAGGGAAACTTGCAGAAACCCAACACGAGAAGGACACATGCCAGGTGTCTTGTGTGGTTTAGCCCTGCGTATGCCACTGTGAGTTCCAAAATGGCAGAAAGAGAGGGTAATTCCTATGTACCTTTAGATGCTTTCTCTGAAAGTCCCATCTGTAGCTATTTGTTCTCATAGTCAATATCAACAATGCTAATTCCCAAGTATGAAGTTATTCATAAAACTATTGTTAAATGTTAAGTCAGATAAGATCTTTGTTTCCCTGATGTGGTCTGACTGCTATCATTTCTAAGAAAGCAAATTTCAGGATTACTTTCACTATCTTCTTGCTAGGCCGGTGCAGAGGAGTGGAGGGGAAACTTCGCCTTCATGAGTATCAGCCTTCAGAAATGACTTGTGGTTTTATTTTCACAGTCCCCCCCCCCCCTTCTGCCTGTCTCCTAAGCCATTTCAAATTATATTTTTATTGACCTTTCTGCGGTCACATCCCGTGGTATCCTTGACGTGGTAATAAAATTCTTCAATACTGGGAGCATTGTGTCAAGCCAGCCTTGGGTTCACTTTGATCTTAGAAGACAAGATGAAAAATTTCTTTTATAGGGACACAGAATCATTTTCTGAAAAGCTCTGCATTGCCCACATGAATATCACATGCAAGACTTATGCTTTACTTTTTCCCAGAGGCAGACCACAGATCATGTCCCAAGAAAGGAGCAATGATTTCCCTCTCCCACCATTCTAGACTGTGAAGGTCACTCTTATCCAACCTACCATTCTATAAACACTTCCTTCATTTTGCATTTCTAATGAAAAAAATCCTGCTTTCCCACAGTGTCACCTATTCATGATACTGATTCTATACATCAGAGTTGTTTTGAGGGATACTGATAAAATAAAAACAATTTAGCCTTATATCTATTTTCCATTTCCATCCATTTTCCATCCATTTTCTTATTAAGGACACAAAACTGATTAAACTGATCTACTTTTGATTTAGGTTGAAAATTCACTGCTATCAACTGCATTTGAATATCATATAATAATTGAAGAAAAAATTACCATCCTCACCCATTGTACAAGAACATATAAAGGGACCAATGTTTAACTGTACAGCTAAGAATCTCCTACAATTTTGGCTTATATTATAATGGCACACAAGTCAAGTTCCTTGCTTCTGTTTTGGAATATGTATTTTCCCCTTTGTTCAGCAGGCCAGAGAGATTATTTTAATCACATGAGGTAAAAAATTGATATGATGTAAACTGCAGAGTTGGGGGAAGGGGAATGACAGATATGACATTCCTCACACAGGAACAGCAATTTTCCACATTCAATCACACCATACATTGGATTTTATTTCTAATTTCAGTCACTCTCCCCAGCATTCTTTTAGTTATAAACCTCACAGATGCACTTAAGTGATTTCATTCCCAAAATTTCTCCATCTAATTTTCTTAACTGCACCAGTAAGCTTGAGGGCCCCATAATAAACCAGAAAGCAGATTAAAAGAGGACTCACAGGTGTGCAAAATAAGCAAACCAGCCATGGCCCTGTTAGAAGCTGTGAGCAGCAGGCTCTCATGTTAAGGAACTTGAGTCTTCTTTGTGATATGTGGTACTTCATTGGGAATGTTTACAAATGCAAATACTGCATTTTGATTATCAAAAGATAGCAGAAGATAATAATTTGAAGTTAATGGGTTAGGTCCTAACTATTCAGCACACATAAAAGGGAGTATTTTTTATTGATTTCCTCCTCCCACTACAGACCCCCAACTCCTTCCCCCAAGCTATTAGCTGGATCCATAGACTCCAGGAGGCAGGATCCCAGACGGGCATGGCAGGCTGCAGTGGGAGGGGTGAGGTCCCAAAGTTCCTATCTGTATACATGGTTGTATTTGCATAGTATAGGATCCCAGCCAATATTTGTAAAATTCATTCATGGGGCATGGCAGCTTGCTAATTTGGTTTATTCATTATAGTGTGTTGAAATTAAAAGAGGTGTTTTTAATGATAAGACATGCAACTTAGTTATAATTTAGGTCAGTTCTTTGCCACCTCTCCAGAAGCCTTCCCCAAATATAGCTGAGAAATCTGAAGTTCAAAGGAGTGACATATCCAAGGATTTCCATGTTTCCAGTGAGTTAACTTTCCTATCATGCAGCTGTACCAGAAGCATAATAGCATCAGGCTCTTCTATTTTTCTCAAGAACACACACATTTCCATTCATTGTCTAATTGTCTCTCATCAGTTAAATTGAATATTACTAAGCTTCTGAGGCTACTAATGATCTTGAAACTCCCAGCTATTGAAAGGCAGCCTGGTTTGTGTGTAAGAGAGGGGGGGAAGAGGCCAGAGAGAGAGAGAGAGAGAGAGAGAGAGAGAGAGAGAGAGAGAGAGAAAGGCAAGCAGGCAGTCTTGTGAAAAAGACTCCAACACAGGATTCTCCAGATGCCAGCTTTGGAAGCTTTAGTATTCCAAGCTGTTGACAGTTTCTCAGCACACAGCTTTTATTGAACCAGAAATTTCCATTACTTTCATGATGTATGCGGTGCTGACTAGTAACCATTTGTTGCAGGCATCAACACTTTGGCACAGTCTACTTGATACCACAATTGATGTACAACATGTTCAGAATCACTTCATGCAGGACTCTAATTCAGCTGATGTGTTCCCATCTTCAAACTGGCATTTATGGTTTTGTTAATTCTTTAGTTGTGCAACTAAAAAAATAACAACAAAAAGATGAAGCATCACCATCTACAAAAGATACTCAAAACAATTCTAATCAGGCAAACTAATTTTTAAAAATCTTACAGACACAACCATATTTCAACCTAGTGATACAATACCAAACTGAATACTTCCTGTGCAACATATAATCACAAGATGTTCAAAACATAACTAACACCAAATGTTTCTGTATGCACATATTCTAGATCAATCATATAACAGGACTGTCCATTTGATAATGTTATCAAGTTTATATTGCAAAAAGAGTTCAGAAATACCTGTAAGTAAATGTATGGGAGTAAATAACAGGAAACCCAAACCGATAATTAATTTTGTCTTGAGATCCAGTTGTAGTCTGACCCAGCAGGTTTCTTCTTGTATTATGCCTTCCCAAGGCTTCTGCTGGAATCACAATTTCAGCATGCACATCATGCCCCTCTCCCACCCAAAGATCCAGCAGACAGCTAACAGCCATTATCAGTTTTGACAGTAAAACCTACCAATAAGACAGGAGAGATGAAGAGCCTAGCTGTGCTCCATTCTACCAAATAATTCCAGTCTTTGCAACTTCACAAAACCGAAACACCCACAAAAGATCACCAAAATATTATTATCTGAAAAACATGTCTCTGTATCAGAATTAACATCCAGGCATACATATGAAAGGGTTATGGATTAACTGGTAAAACTCTTAAATGGAAGATCTCCTTACACTAACAAAAATAATATATCTATCTGATAAGCTGCCCCCCGGGGTAGATGGCCAGCTACAACTATATGTATGTTTGGCAAACTGAAGGAACTCTGAGGTTTGAAGAAAAACCTAAAATTGTCAAAAATGGGGGGGAGGGGAATCCCACAGAAGACTCAGTTGTAATATCTGAGCATGTGCAGATGTTGAGAAGAAATCTGGCCAGAATTTGGCTGCCATTGCCAATCCCCACAAGAACCACAATGCTTGTCAAGGCACCTGTCTGGAGATCAGGCATGGGCCTTGAAAGGCAGCAGTGGGCAGAACAAGGAGAAGGAGGACATGGTGGTAGCAAGCAGGATGGGGGAAGCAACAGCAATCAGGGAGGTAATGACAGCTGGGGAGAGGGAAGAGAAAGGAAGAAAGGCAATGGTAACCAGGACAAGATAGAAAGTAAAGGGGAAATTAGATTAGCCCTTCTCCATGAAACCTCAGTTGTAACCCTCTTGTATAAAAATTAATAGCCTCCTGACCATATTCTAGCACTTTTTCAATTGCTCCTGAAACCATCACCTTATGAAATATAGGTTGAAAGTATGAATAAATCCTCAAATGTGATTCTGAAGTTCAAAAATGCTCATCAGAGTCATTCAAATGTACAAATGAGCCTTAGCTGGATGCAGATACTGGCTTATATCCAACCTCACAGTTCCAAAAACTTAAGGATACTTCAGGGCTGGCCCAATGGCTTTCTGCACCCTGGGCATGCTGGCTCAGGTGTACCTTGAGCCACTGACCAGCCAGGCAGGGTTCACTTTCCCACCAATACAGTAAGGAGAAAGGGGGCTGCATTCAAACCAGGAAGTACCACTTCTGGGCAATTTTCTAGGAATCCCTGAAAGCTATGGTAAAGTCCCGGGGTAAGCAAACCCTGAGCTGACCAACTGGCCAGAGCATCAGTGCTGAGGTCAGGGGCATAAGCAATAGTCTAGGGCTGCCTAATGGGTGAGCTGCTCCAGAGCACTTCACTTTCCTTAACTGGTCTTTCTAGGTTTGCCCCCCCCCCCCAGTAAGGGATGCTCTAGCTGCCATTTAATAAAGTAAAAAATGGCCATTGGTTGTCAGCCATCAGTGTAACATCATTCCCAGGAAAACCCTGAAATTAGTTTTCTCTAGAAATCACAGAAAACTCTGGTTTTACCATAGAGTTTCAGCCAATTCCTAAAGTGGTGTGATGTCACTTTCAGGTTTGCCTAGAAGTGACATCATCTGCCAACTAACAAGAAAATAACCGGAGGTATACACTAGAGTAATCACAATTATACTCTTTTTTCAAATTTTGAATAATTTTTACTATATATTAGTATAAAGTGCAAAGTGCCCAACTGTTTGGAAACGATTGTATATAGTCAATAAATATTCAATAAATATACCATAAATACTTTATAACATTATACAGAAATATATCCCATCTATTTACAAAGTTTATACGAAAGTCCAACTGGTGTAGAGCTTCCAAAGAGAAAACTACAAGGTAAGTCCCAATGTCTCAATGTCATACCAATGGGCCATTTCCCGTATGAGAATTGCAATGTCTGTGATTTGTCTATCCCGGTAACACACACTGTAAATCCACAAACTAATAAAGCCCTATATAGTTCGGACTTCTCTACCTGTAGAACTAACAACATTGTGTATGTGATCCAATGCAGTTGGCCCAAATTTTATGTGGGGAGCACCTCATGCTCTTTGAAAGTGAGGGTGCAAGAACATGTGTCCAGAATTAGAAATAGAGTTGTGGATGCCCTCTTGTTTCACATTTTATGGATTATCATTCTAATTGTAGGGATTTTAGGGTGTCAGTACTAACTGTAATCAACCCTTCCGTAAACTATGACACACATCAAAAACTTTTACAAAAAGAATCCAAATGATCTATAGACTTAATTCTTTATCCCCTCATGGTTTAAACAATGAGACTGAATATTCACATTTTTATAGACTTTTACACTTTATTGCTGTTCCTTTAAGAACATAAGAATAGGCTGCTTAAAACAGAGTGGGTGTTAACTTTCTCCTAGGCAATTGACCGTCATTTTTTCCCCAACCTGGTGACATAAATACAACAAACAATGGGAATTTGTAAGTAAAGAACCTTAACTGATATATAAATTGTAATTATAATGAACACAGACAACAACTTTGCTTAATTAGTTATATGCTTTATTATAATTCATTTTTATAGTGTTTGTCATGTTTAATGTGAGCCTTTGAAAAAGCCTTGAGTGAAACGGAAGGAAATATGCTGTTAATGCCTGTTAGGCTCTGCTATTAAATACTGGCAATCAGTTCTGGACATTGTCATCTTTGGAGGTTCTTACTTCGTTCAACATAGTTCCTGAAAGAGATCGAATTAGAAAACTTATACTTACCTTGTGCTTTTCTCTTTGGAAGCTCTACACTGGCTGGGCTTTCGTATAAACTTTGTAAATAGAAGGGATATATTTTTGTATAATGTCATAAAGTATTTATGGGATATTTATTGAATATTTATTGACTATATACAATCGTTTCCAAATATTTGGGCACTTTGCACTTTATTCTAATATATAGTAAAAATTATTCAAAATTCGAGAAAAGGGTATAATTGTGATTACTCTAGTGTATACTTCTGGTTACTTTCTTGTTAGTTGGCAGTGGTTGGAGTCCAAACGCAGCCCCCTGTTGGTGATTGCTGGAAGGGACATCATGGCAACACCAATGGTCACCCCCCATGTCCCCACCTTGGTCTCTCATTGGTGCCCCCTCTCCCAATGCAGCCCCTCAAATTTCATTCCTGGGACCTAGCAAATGCTCAGGAACTCAGTGTCCCACCTAAAGGAAAAAATTAAGGGCCCTTAAGATCTCAGAATGTGGTTGGATACAGGCCAGTGGTTTTTCAGAGATGATAAAGCAGATGATAGGTACATTGCTACCTTGAGACAGAGAGAAAGAGAGAGACTTATACACATACATTTCTTTGGTTACATTATTGTGTCTGGTCAAAAACCTTTTGCAGACTTTTGAAATAGTAATTTTTAAAATAACTTCACAGCCTATATAACATAGGCAATAGTGGGATGAGGGTACATGACATAAGCAAAGATGCCACAATGAAGGTGCCTTTCAACACAAAGCTGGTGACACAGAGACATCAGCATATTTAACAATTAAAGGATTTTGGTTATACACAAGAAGGTTATATTATGTTTTAATGTGAGGCATAGATCGAAAAATAAGGATCAGTGAGCTTAAAATAAAAGTTGTGGACCTTCATTATAGAGATAAAAATGACAACCAAGGAAACAATCCATTAGGCTTGTTCAGGTTGCCCTCAGAGGCCCCAACAAAACAAATGGGAGCAGAGCAAAAGCACTCTGGTATAGTTTCCAAAGTGGTCTTCCAGGTGATTATTCCTCCAGGAGTCACAGCAGAAGCTTGCTATTTCTTCTTCAGCACAAAATGGGGCTTTGCAAATATAATATAAATTTAACATGGACTAGCTCATCTGAGGAAGCATGGGGGGGGCAGCAATGGTGAAGGTAGCTAAGTATTTCATTTTGAGAACAGCCTATCAAAACTATAAGCTACAGCAGGTGCAGCTAAGGATCTTGCCATAACATCTCGCTTGCACTTTTAAGCTGCTGCTTCTTTCAGATACCAGTTTATTATCTTTTTTTAAAAAAGTCTAAACAGAATTGAATGCAGGAGCCTTGTGAATTAGGCTTTAAATAAATAGCCCGTCCATCAATTTGGTCCAATTGACAACTGCATTCCAGTCCCCAGGGGAGGAAACTAATAAACCTTTAGTTACTTTGCTATTGTTTTCCTAAAACAATTTGACTTCCTTTGAGATAGCCTCAAATTCCTTCATTAAAAATAGAGTTGCTGGGAGCTAAAGGAAGTGCTCAGCTTGAGCCAAGGCACTGCTTATAATAAAGCCTCCTTGAGACCACATTTATATCCCAATCCACAACGATGACTCTCTAAGTGAATCAGAGTCCGACAGCTGCTGGGTCATGTCGTACAGCACTCAGAAACTGGAAGACCCTGCTTCCTTCGGTTTTTCTGGGAACCTTCAGACAGACAGCTGATACCAGACAAGAAGAGTGGTTCCTGCGACCGTGTGAGTTATTTACCTCAGCCAAAGTGTCACTTACTAGACAAAGATCCAGGCTGGATACTGAGAGGTATGTTTCCAGCAGCCTTCAAATATAGCTAAAAGGTAAGTTATTAGTAACTAACTGTTTTCATCAATCTCATTTCATATAACTCCTTCTCAGTTCCATCCTAAACAGAGTTACATCCTTCAAAGTCTAGCTAAGTCAATGGGTTTAGAAAGAGGTACCTTGTTTAGGATGGTGCTGTTCATGCTTTCTAAACCTTGTGAAAGAAGTAAAAAAGGAGAATGCATATGGGGCAAGAGGGAGGGTTGTGTTATGCTAAATGCTTCTATTTCATCAGATTTAAGCAAATTCCATTGACTGAAGACATGAAGATCTTGTAGCTCTCTAGCCACTGTACTGTGTTGTCTATGCAAATTAGATGACCCCCCCCCCCCAAATTGTACTTTTTTCTTTGTGAGAATGCTTCCCTTTTTCAAAACAACAAAAGACTTAACAGGCACTATACTAATGTAAATCTACATACAATTGCTACCTAAATGTTTGCAAAGGATGCTAACATAAAAGTGTCATGTAGGTGAAAAAGAACATCTATTAGTCATTCTTTGCAATAGATGTTATAATGTTCTCAGCTATGTCTTTGTATTGAGAAAGTAGTTTCCTCATGGCTTGTAATCCTCACCATTTACTATGTAATATTCTCATTTCTAAGCCATAATGCAAAACAAGGTTGTGTCTTTTCTGCCTATTATACCTAAAACTTCCTTCCTGTATCATGAGGAAGAAGTGACCATTGTAATGTTATTACTAAAAATGATAATGAAGATGATTCTGAAGTTCTGAGATTTAACATCCAGAAGTAAACTATACAAAACATTTAAAATCTCAAAGAAGTTTCAGTTTTTTAAAGTATTCATTCTCCATCTTCCACAAAGTTCAAGATAAACTAATGATCTCTGATTGTGATGGGATGAAACATATTAAACTATAGGCTGGGCTAAACCCTATTTGGGCAAGTCCAGCAGAAACAATTCCATCACCCTTATGAAAATATGGTTGCAAATTCAGTCTGTAATTGTGCCATGTTATGGTGGACTTATTATATAACTACTTTTCTTCCAACATGCTAGGGGATTTTTTTTCTTTTCAGTAAATACTAATTCCATGTGGAGCAAGGTTAGGAAGGAAGTAATATATTCTGCTAGCCTCCTAGATCAAAGTATTAGAATATATAATCACTAGGAAGCCGAAAGGCTTTTGAGTTGTATTTTATGAGTTGTATAAAAACCCACCAATTTGTGGTAGAACAAAAATATTATGTGGACCTAACTTATAATTCAGTCTGTACAACCATTTTTTACCATGATAAGATGATTCACACAGGCATCCCTGACCTCTAGATTTAATTATTCTAAATCTAAATATGGTTAATTTATTTTAACCATATTTAGATTTAAAATAATTAAATATGGTTAATTTATTTTAACCATATTGCATCGAAGAACTTTTCACAATAACAAATTTCACATGAATCTCCATTGCAAGAGGTTAAAAGGTTACACAAGGAAAGATAATGACTGAACGAAGTAGTCACAAATTACTCAAATTCAGAAGATGATTTAGCAATGTGTAATTGAAGAAAGGGATAATTAATGCTCACTCCTGGTTCCTGTTTAATGCAAATATTTAGCTATGTGATGTGTAAAAGAGCACTAAAGAGTGCCTCTGAGCACATACAAAGCTCCTCACCCTGCTAGCAAATATTCACAATATATCTCTATCTAGAAGGTAAGCAAAGGCTGCATGACAGTCTGTGCAGTCCTAAGAACAATTCCCTGGGAGTAGGTCCTACTGAATAAATCCACACCTCTCAAAGTAAATGAACCCAGAGCATATCGCACCAAATATTGTGATTTAGTTAACAAAGCAGTAAAATTGTGAGTTGTCAATATTAAGATCTCTACTCCAGCTAAGAAAGTCAATATGGTTTTCTGAAATTTAAACATTAAAAGGATTCCTCTGTTTAGTGCAAGAATATGGAAGAAACTGACAGAACAAACAATGGCCGAATCCACACGTCTCAAGTTTTCCACTTTTTTCCCGCCCATTATTCGCTTCTCAGAGGGCTGTTCACATACTCTTACCTCAATCCAGCCATTCTCTCGTGTCTTTCGCATTGCACCTCAGACAAATTTGTCATGTGTTCAAACGCTTCTCTTGCGTGGTTCTCACCGTGGATGTGGACAAATAGAAGCGTTTCACAAGGAGACTGCCTCCTTCAAACCACCCCACTTCCGTGTTTCTGGAACACCATCCCTCTTTGCCGTGCAATTATCAAGCTTTTCCACTCTCTCCGCAGCATGCCTGCCTACCCGCCCTTTCCCTTTTTTTAAAAAAAAGGGGACTTTCCCAGCATTGTTGCACAATCCCGGCCATAAATCTTAATTGATGTGCTCCAAAATCCCCGTGGAGACATCAAGGGGTAGCGTCATTTCCATTTCCGTGTCATTTTTAGGATGCCGAACAGTTGGAAATATTGGTGGCTGTTAAAATTAATTTTTTTAACTGTTGAAATTACCATTATAGCGGAAATCTGTCATTCTAACATTACATTCAAGTGTCAAATAATTAGTCTGCCCGTTTGGAGAGTTTGGATCACCCCCACCTTAAATAACAGTTCAAATTAGCCCACCAGAATAATGGTCCAATGGATTTCAAAGAAGAAGGCATAGAATAACATTAACTGATCACAGGCATCATAGGGGTGTGGCCTCGCCATAGCAATTTAGCAAAAAAATGCTATAGCGGAAATCTGATGAAAAAATGGGGGGGGGGAAATGAACGTGATGTCGTCATCGGCGACATCGGATCTAAACCCGCCCCATATTGCGCGATTCTACCAGGGATGTGGATGAAGTATAGCGCGAGGCAGCGGCAGTAAGAGAAGGGATGTGAACACAGACTGGAACATTGCGGGATAGAATCCAGCATGATTAATGCACATGAAAAGCGGAAAGTAGGAAAGTGTGGATTCGGACAACTTCTTGTGTAGTTTAACCACCCAAGGTATTAAAAGGCAGCTCTGACTCTCGAAAGCTTATACCCTGAAAATCTTGTTGTTCTCTAAGGTGCCACTGGACTGAAATTCTGCTGTTCTACTAAAGACAAACAAGGCTACCCACCTAAAACAATCACCTCATTTAACAAAGCCGCAGTCAAATCCAAAGCCTGAAGTATCATGCACTTTAACCTTCAGAGTTAAAATGAATTTGCTTCCAAAAAAAAGGTCTCAAAATTCTCCTCTGTTAATTTTGATGACAAATATTTTCTGAATGTGTGCCTCTTTCCCACAGTCTCCAAATAGTTAAGAGACAGGTTGAAAGCCAATGTGATATAGTGGTTAGAGTATCAAATTAGGATCTGAGAGACCTATGAAGGCTCACTGAGTGACCTTAGGTTACTCTCTCTCAGCATAACTATCTCACAAGGTTGCGTGAGGTTGGGATAACACTGTTGTAAGCTGCTTTGAGTCTCCAGTTGGAAGAAAAGTGGAGTATACCTGGAAATACCTGAATAAAATAAATATCTAAATAAATAAATAATAGTCAATGAACAGTGTTATAATTTGATGTCCACAGATTCTGCAACTCCACTCTGCTCTGTCAACTCTACTCTGCTGGTGGTGTTTGGGATCCAACCCAATATTTAATTGTACTTATGCAATGAGGTGATACAACATAGTGGCTAAGAGAACCTGAGCCTCTAGGAGATTGCCATTTCAAATCTAATCTCAGCCTCAAGCTCAGTGAATGGCCTTAGGCAAGACTTTCTGCTCTAGCCTGTAATGAATTTCCTGTTCTACTTTATAAAGTTGGTATAAAGATTAGTGTAACAATGTCACACTCCAGAGGAGTTAGCCCTGTTAGTCTGTAATAGCAAAATCAAAAAGAGTCCAGTAGCACCTTTAAGACTAACCAATTTTATTATAGCATAAGCTTTCGAGAATCAAGTTCTCTTCATCAGATGCACTGAAAGTGATTGTATTATAGAAATGCTAAATGTGAATGAAATCAAATATTAATCAAATGAAAGCAACTTAATTGTGAATTGTGAGATCAGGTTTTCATTCTGAAATTGAAATGTTAAATTTTGATATCATATTTTAAATTCTGAAAATTCTCCAGTATTTCAGATTTCTGGCCCCCTTCTCTCCCCCCCCCCCGGATCAGCTCTGGTGTTGTTTTATCTCAGAAAAGAGGTAAAATTAATGTGCCGGCCTGTAAAACTGAAGAGCTGCTCATTTATATAAGCATTATCTCTCTAACAGATAATGGGCTTCAAAGGAAACATTTTCTTATATTGTGCCAATGAACAATGCTGTATTATTGCTCTGTAGAGCAATTGTTTCAAATCATAATCCCAACAGCTCTTTGCTCCTCCTGGGTCTTTTAACTGGCAACATATCTTTACATTGCTTTTTTTTATGCTGTCATCTGAATCAAGTTTTATTCCGTCTGTGAACTACTTTGCATTCATTCTATCAAATAATGGATTAATTAATCAGTTCAAAACATTAGAGAACTGACAAGATGGTTATAATTTGAAGATGTTTATCAAAAATTATGGGTTGAAGTCTAAGAATGGCAAGTGGGAGCTGTGATCTCAGAGCAGATTTTCCTTCTCCCTCCTGATTTCTGCATGAAACCCCCCTGGAAGTGCTTTCATCTTTGAATTCAAAAGATTAACTCTGAACTACTTCAGAAAATTAGAAAATAACTTATTGAGCAAGTCTATTGTTATATAACTATATAGTATACATCGTACATGGTTGATAACAATACTAAGCCCCTCAGGATACCCATCTGGAAGACATGGATAGAAAGCCAGCTAAAGTTCACCTTTGACTAATTTAACTAATTTAACTAATATTTAATTAGTTAAATATTCTGCTGAATCATTTAATGCTTTCAGTTCTGATGTTATTGGCTTGGATCCAAACTTTGTTCTCTGCCAAGGGAAGGGCATCTCCACCAGCAGAGGAAGGCAGTGGTTTTTTAAGATTCCGCCCTCCCACTTCTAGGTTCCATTCTCACAGCACTGTTCCTTTGATTCCCTGATCCATGGGATCCCTGTTGGGGAGAGGACAGTGGCCCACAGAAAGAGAGAAGAGATGGGAAATTTCCATTCTTCTTGCTGAGCTCAGCTCACACTACTTTGGATTGAAGTCATTGTCCACACATGGCAATGCTTCCCATTCCCCCCTTTTCTACTTAATTAGACCAGATGTTGTGGGTGGACTGTCCCAGAGTTAGGGTTGCCAGGTCCAGGCTTGGAAATTCCTGGAGATTTTGGGAGTGGAGCCTGAAGAGGGTGGGGTTTGGGGAGGGGAGGAGCCTCAGTGGGGTATAATTCCATAGAGTTCACTCTTCAAAGCAGCCATTTTCTCCAGGGTAACTGATCTCTGTTCCCTGGAGATCAGTTGTAATTCCGGGGGATCTCCAGCTATCACCCGGAGGCTGGCAAGCCTACTCAGAGGAAGTGCCAGTGGGAGAATGAATCACTTCAAGAAAGCTGGTATAGTGGTGTTGTGGCAGACCCGTAGCCTTTCACACACCCTGTCACCCATCCTAAACCTCCCCTTACACGTTTGGGGCTTCCTAGGCAGATAAGGGCTGGCCATGACATGCCACCTGTCTAGCCTCCAATTTAGCAGGCAGAGAGTCCTGACCCAAATCCTCTCAGGGTCACCTCTCTCCTGTTCTCAGAGGCTCCACCGGACAGGAAGCCTGTTCCCTCTACCTACTTCCCCTACCCAGCTACTGTCAAGGGCTATTGGGGAAAGGAAACTTAAAGTTTCATTTCCTTATATACACTGCCACCATATGCTTAAACTTGACCCATTTAATGTGACCAGAGCATCTGAGGTCTCTATGTGTGAAATTTTCCCTCAGCCAATGACTTCAAGCCATCCAGGGTTAAACAAAACAACTTAAACTTTATTTACAAGATGGAACATAGGAGTGAATGGCTTTAAACTCATAAATAAATTCTGGTTAAATGGGGAAGGGCACAACTTATCAGAACAGATTTACATCCAGCTATCTTTCTCTGCTGCCCTCTCTCAGTAGTTCCTTCCCCTCTCAGCCTCTCACTCTCTCCAATGGACTCCAACTGTTCCAGGCTCAGCATTCCATTCCCTCTCATTGGTTGGTTTCTCAGGAGAGGCAGAGCTGGGGCCAGTCCTGTCTGCCACAGGCGTGTTTAAGAGTATGAACTGGAAGTCCCTGAATCAACGTACATCTTTGTCATGAACTCACTATAGTTATGTTAGGCTGCCCATTCAATCTCACCTTTCCCATAAAATCCCAATAATGCTTGCCTAACTTACAGAGCTGTTTATAGCTCTGAGATAATGTTGGAGGAAGCACTTTGAGCTTTAAGGGTAAGTGCTATGTAAGTAGTATTATTGTAGCACCACTTGTTCAAATACTCATGCAGAGGTTTGCAGAATCTTGCACCCTAGACCTGTGTGGTCTCCTTGTTGTTTTGTTTTGTTTTAAATCTGCACAGGGGAGCATGTATAGCTATTAGGGTTATAGGTATGTTATTATTTGTTGGCAGGAGGAGATTTCAATAAAGTGGGAGGAACTCAAATGCCTGTGAGGAGAAGGAATCTGCACTCCCCTTTGATTTTCTGTAGCAAGGTTCTTGCTGCTTTTATGAAGCCTTGATATTGGTGCTGGCCGCATTCTAAATTCTCAATAGGCTGTTTGTGTTGTGAACAGTGTCCAGAACTGTTTAATTCTATTTTTACTCCCTGTGTGAATTTTTGGTTATATACATGTTTTCCCCCCCTCTAAGAAAAGTACTCTCAACAAATAAGAGGCTCTTTGAACTCTCCAAACTTGTTTAATTGGTGGAGCTTTTCAGAAGTAGCATGGAACAACTCCCGCCCCCCCCCCCCGTAACCAAGCATCCCTATTTTCCCTCTGGTCACACAAGGAGCATCACTGTGTCTCTGTTTAAAGAGAGGCTTGATAATGTCTTGTTATCTTGAAAGGATTAAAAGTGCAATGCTTCTATCTTGACAACTGAAAAGAGATTAAAAACAACAATCATCATAGTAGGTGCCTGAATGGACTAACTAGAAAGGTGGACCATGAAGGAGGGGGTAAATCTATAAAGACTTTTTAAGGAGGGGACAGTGACTAGGAAAGGTAGATCCTAGGAGATCATGTGGGAGGGAGGGAGAGAAACAATAACTGATGGAAAAAAGTAGCAGGAAAAGAGAAAGAAGATGATTGAAAGTACAAAATGCTAAGAAAGCATTAAGACTCTATTGAATAACAGAAGGAAGAGTCATTTCAAGAAGCAGGAAGAGACGGGTGAGTAAAATGATCATTTAAAAATTGTAATTGCAAATGTAAAATGTGATTGGAGACAGAGTACAAATGTAACCACTAAAGCAGCAGTCCTCTATCCTAAACCCTTGAATGCAGTGCAGTGTTTTCCTTGGGAGGGCTGAGGTCTAAGAGACCAACAGGTTGGAACTGGCTTTATTTAACTTAAAGCATACATGGGCCGATTCCACACGGCTTACCTGAAGCTGAGACGTTGAGGAACATTGTGGAACATGCCAGAGAAAATGCGATCTTCTGTATTTTTTCCGGCATGTTCCGCAACATCCTGGCTTCAGGTAAGCTGTGTGGAATTAAACACCATCTCTAATCTGGAAGGGTAATGAGAGCATCTGCCAGAAATTTCAGTTTTGTGAAGCCAAAAGTATCTTGTGACAGAAAGAAACTCTCCCAAAGCAATTTTGGGAGCAAATTAAGGAAAATATCAGATACAGAGTTATACCTTTCTAAGTCTACTGAAGTCAACAGAAGGATGCGACATTGCTTCAAGGCACTATCAGAACAGAGGAGTTAGCCGTGTTAGTCTGTAGTAGCAAAATCAAAAAGAGTCCAGTAGCACCTTTAAGACTAACCAACTTTATTGTAGCATAAGCTTTTGAGAATCACAGTTCTCTTCATCAGATGCATCTGACGAAGAGAACTATGATTCTCGAAAGCTTATGCTACAATAAAGTTGGTTAGTCTTAAAGGTGCTACTGGACTCTTTTTGATTTTACTATTAGAACAGTGCATCTTCATTTTTTCTCAGTAGCCTCTTTAGACTTTAATATGTCATTCTTTGGCAGATGATGTCCTTGTAATATGAGCTGTGAGTTCACACTGCACCATATTCTTATGAACTTTATCCATATCGTTTTTAATAATCTTATAAACAATAATCCAGAATTTGGGATCTTTTATTCTGTCTTTGCTTTCTTGTTCGATCAGACCAGCCACTGAAATCTGGTAAACATGGCCACCTATAATCACTGGATTACACTTGGTTATTAATAACGGACACTAGTTGCTCAGGATTTTTTGTTGTAGTTTGAAGGTTTTACTTTTTTGTTTTGTAAATGCATGCTTATGGGGAGGTTGTTTCCAAGGGATGATACCTACCCAGCTTGAGTCCACTTTGGGGAGAAATGCTAGTTTAAAATATCTTAAATAAAAATGCTATTTTGAATCTCTTCATGCAGGTTACCCATCAAACAAGTGTTTGTTTTGGCATTCTGTTTAACAAGATATTAGCCCACCCACTACTTAATTAATCTGTAGGCATTTAGATATAGGCCTTCATAGTCATTAATATGTGAGTGCAGAAGGTCTGATACTGTATACAGATACTATGTAAATATTATGTGATTTGGGAAAATCAAGACATCTTCATAGCACGTTGGGTGTGGGAGATACAGACACTTGTTTTCATGCTGAGCCCTCCCCATCCACTTTTGGGCTCTCAGTACTGCCTTTAAGTATATATTATTGTTATGGTTCTAATATATAGCACCTGTGGCTTCAATAATGATGAGTTAGACACTCGTTTCCCATGCCACACAGTTTCAGAACTGCTATAGCTAAAGGGCTGTAGGTTTGACAGCTCCAGCTTGGAAAATTCCTGGAGATTTGAGTGCAAAGCCTGGGGAGGGTGGAGTTTGGGGGAAGAGGGGGAGCTCAGCAGGGAAATAATGCAATAGAGTCCACCCTCCAAAACTGCCATTTCTTCAAGGGGAACTAATCTTTGTTGTCTGGAGATCAGCTGTAATTCTGGGGGATCTCCAGACCTAGGAATGCCAGGATGCTACCTGGCTCTTCCCAGGAGTTTTAGGGGAGAGGTAAGAGGCAGACATGATGTTGTACAATATGTCAACATCACATCTCGGTGAAAGTTTGGACATGATATCAGCTGATCACTGACATCATTCCCACCCCTCTGTTTCACCCAGACACAAGGGCATGTGGGACAGCTGGACCACCAGGAGATTATCTGCCTGAAGTAGGCAAATCCAGATCTCACCTGGAGGTTGGTAGCCCTAGGACTTAGCCACTTTACTAGAGAAATATTCATAAAATCCTTTAAGCAAACAAACATACGCAAGACCTTTTCTTTTTCTCTCCTAAGTGTCTTTCAACTCAAGAATATTGTATTTCATTTTAGGGGTGGAATTGATTAGACATTATTGCTTGCAATTTGGTCTAATCAATTTTATCACTCCATCAGCATGTGTGGGACTAGAACTTTTCGGAATCTGAAAAACAGATGAACCAGCTTCTTCCTTCCCTCCCTACATTTTATCTATTTGTTAATTTTAAAAGTTAACAATGCTGGTTCAGGGATTCTTCTCATTCCTAAACATTTTAGGTCTACAGCAATTATTGTCTTTAAGACTCTTCTGATGGGCAGCATAAAGCAACTATAAAAATGCCACTCCTATTTGAGATTTCAATAAAAAAGGACACGTGCAACTGTATTTGCTTGATTCAAAACACCTCCGTTTTGACAAGATATTATTTCCACCACCGCCTTTCTCATCTGCCATAAATTAGGCAGAAGAGTTCAGAATGATGTGATTCTAAATCCTGGTCACTTAGTTACTACAAGCATCGCTTTAGTTTTACCACTTAGCATTTTATTTTATCCCTGAACTTTGCCCTTTGGAATGTCAGTACTTCGCTGGAAAGAATTTGAGACATACCAGAATGTAAAACAGTTTCTCCTCCAGTTCCTGTTTTGGCTTGCCCTGGAGGTGGATTTCACACCATTCTACTCCTCTCTCTATCTGCTCTGCCTCATGGCATTGGAAAAAGGAATGGGTGATTTTGCAGAGATAGTTTCAGGGATTTTGCTGTGTATGTTTTGGGGTGTCATAGCTCTGAGGCTGAAGAAGAGGCCAAAAAATGGGACAGAGGGTTAGAGCCAACTATTTTGGTTCTTTCTTTCCTTTTTTTAAATTAGAAAGTCTCACAATATGAAGTGTGGTGCAAATCTGTTGAAGAACTAAATACTGGTCCAAAATATAGAGAATATTCTCTTTCTGAAAAACTCAGCAGATTCAGATTTTCTCCTTTATTGTTGCAAGTAGACAGATGAACATGTCATCTGCAACATGGTTAGGATGTGGTGTAGTGAATGGAGTGGGAAACAGTAGGTTTGAATCCCCATTCTGCCATGGAAGCTTTATGGGTGACCTTAGGCCAGTTACCTACTCTTAGCCTAACCTACCCTACAGGGTTGTTGTGAGGATAAACAGTGCAATCCTAAGCAGATATACTCCAGTCTAAGCCCATTAAAATCAATGGGTTTAGACTGGAGTAACTTTGTTTAGGATTACAGTTCAAACGGAGGAAAGGACAACAATATAAGTCACTTTGGGCCCACCTTTGAGAGAAATGAAGTATGAATGAAGTAAATAAGAAACACCTACCTATCTGTAATAAATAAGTAGTATCGTTTTAGCCATAGCAGATATCATGAGAACAATGCACGCTCAATCAAACAAGAAGCCTAAATTCAGGCCCACAGCCATAGAATATCTTATAAATCCTGGAGGGCATCCAGAACATATTCATCCACTAACATTTTTTTTTAGTATCAGCCAGTTATTTCAAAAATAGCAACTTTTTCAGCAAAATGTGGATCAATATTAGCGCATTAATTTTGCCAATTAGACTAGTGCTCTTGCCCTTGCAACAACTCTAAAGTCTGCCACATATTTTATATTCTGACAGAAAAATAAACAGTAATTTCAATCTCGAGTATCACCTGTAACACAAATACCACAGCTGCTGGTCACTAAAGTTTGTTTTTTAAAATGACAGCAGTTTTCTGAGAGGGAATTCTAGATATTAAATCATTTTCCAGTCCATGCAAACAGTTGTGGGTTGGATAGAGATCACTATCTAACAGTTACCAATATTAATGCATATTTATTATTTAAAAAGATATGCATCTTTTTAATGCATATTTATTGATAGGCTACCAGAGGAGAAATGCTGTGTATTTTTCTTTTCAATCTATATAACTATATGATGAGTCATACCATTGAAGCAGAGCATTTTTCCAGGGGAAATGTTTGGGAACAGGAATGGGTGGGGAGAGAAGTTAAATTTTAGAATGGACACAGTAGGTAGGGAAGAGGTTAAAGAGACTAGACAGAAGGAGCTGGATCCATCCCAAGGGCACATATGTACTAATTTATATATACTGCAGAGAAATCCTTATGTGCCTTACCTGAGAACACTATATTATACTCCTCTGTTTCATTGTGCGTACTACCTGTTATTACCATCTCAGTCTCTCAAAATTTTACTGCTTTTTTTAAAGTCTTCCTTTTCATTAGGTGCATACTAAACAGAGCTTTGGAAAATGAAATTAATATTTCTCCTGCCCCCTCACACACACTACAATAAAACAATGCCAATATTTCCCAATCTCTCTAGGTTGCTCCATATTATTTGGCTGTCCTCACTCATGTATCCAGCACCTCCTAATTTAGTACCAACTGTAAGATTTACATGGTTAGTTACGTGCCAGCTAACTCAGCTTTGAAGTCACTGATAAAGATGCTAAGTAAAACTAGGCCTAACACCAAGCTGTGCAGCAAGCCTCCCATACACTCACACCCAAGGTCATTATCTGCCACTTAACATTATCCTCCAGTTACAGTCCTTCAGCTGGTGTTCAGTCCACATAGATGGATTCATAAGCATGGATGTGAACTTCCAAGTTACAGGTTGTACATCAAGGCTGAATACTTTTCTATATTTTATAATATATTTCTATTTTCTACAAAAGGCTGAAATGCTCAGCTTTTTGTGCAGTTTATTGACATGCAAGAAGTATCCATTCATTATATTTAAGCATCTCACTGACTTCAATGCAGGGTATGGTTGCTTTAAGAAAATAATTGAATTTTTGCACCACATGCTGGCTGTGTTGACCAGATTGTACATATACTGCAGTGCACTCAGATGTTACAGCATCAGGGAACACTTTTATGTGGGCTCATCCTAGCTCATGTGGGCTATGACTGGACCAGTCATTTCCAGCATCACTGCACAAGTGCAATGCTATAGGGTTCATCCAAACTTCGTACAGTTGGCCCAAATGCCATTGGTGTAGTGATGTCACTTGAGGGTATTCACTGGAAGTGACGTTGTGCTAATGGTGTGGTGTCATTCACTCTATCCCCTCCCCCCCATCCACCTTGTTACTAGACGAGTTGGGATATCTATCTATCTATCCCATTTTATCCTGCCCATACCCCAAGAAGGTCAGGGCACTGTCCCATTTTATCCTGACAACAATCCTGCAAAGTAACTTATGCTGAAAGAGAGGAGGATTGGTCTAAGGTTATCCAGTGTACTTCAAGGCAGTGTGGGAATTTGAATCCAAGTTTACAAAATCCTAGTCCAAAATTATAACCTCTGTACTATACTGCCTCTGGGACAACAATTTCTTGGTAAGGACCTGTACAGTTGACCAAATCTACGTGTTGCTAGGTCTTTAAATGTAGCAGTCTGTGGGATAAAACCATACCTGGTCAGCTCCCTAGGGTTGCCAGGTCCCTATACCCTACTGACAGCCGCAGAGGAAAGCTGGCACTTACCTTGAACCTTCCACATGTGTGTCTTCACACGCACTCCTGCAGTCATGTGATGGCATCACTTCTCAAAGTGACATTGTCACGCCAGCTGCAGGAGCACTTCTGTGCTCTGCGCTGTGTTTGGGGCCAAAATCAACCCCAAACGAAGCATGGGATCACTCCTGCAGCTGATGCAATGACAACACTTCTGGAAGTGATGTCATCATGTCCGCTGGGAGCATGCTCACTGTGCATGTTTCTGGAGTGGCTTCTGGTGGCAGGCAATTTCCAGGCAGCCCAAAACTTCTTGCCAGTCGCCAGTGACTGGCTGGCAAGGAGACAACCCACAAAGAGATTACCTACCACTGACAGACACCTGGGATCCCTAGCTTCCAAACCAGTGGAAACCAAGGATGAGTAGCATCAGGTTTCAGGCAGAAGGTCTGTTAAAAATAAATATTATGTACTTTCAACAAACATCCTTATTGTTTAAAAACAAGACTAGTAGTGAGAAATACTGAGCCTCAACCATTATTCCAAACAATCATATATCTAATTCTAAACTGGGCCATACAGTGCAGATTAACAAATCCACAAAATGTTGCTAGACCCAACTTGGGGGGGGGGCGTGGAATATCTCTACAAACATCAAGGAAATCTTAGGTTTTTAAAAAAATCCAATTAAAAATTGTGGGATTAAAACTCCTCAAAATAGAAAGAACTATAAGAATGCCTACTGAGCTCTCAGCGGTCGTTCTGGAGGTTGCTATGCAACTACAGCAGTATGGCTAAGCCTTCTAATCCTTGGTTTCAGCAAAGCAAAGCCATGGTTGACAGCCAAAACTGCCCTGTCATGACACCTGATAGATGGAGATTCACTGGGGACAAGCCTAGCAGAGACTACCACAAACTCACTACCCATATCACTCAGCCTGCCCAGTGGCCACTACACAGCTGGAGAGAAGTTGCCAGGGGGAGGGAAGGCAAGAAACTTAAAAACAGGAGGGCAGATAAAGGTAGGTGCACTAATAGGTAGAAAAGAAAGAAGGAAAGCAGGAAAGGGGGAGATTCTATGGGGGCTTTCAAGGAAGGGAAAGAGAAAATAGTAGAGGAGAGGATGCAGGGGAAAATAAGATGCCCCCTGCAAGTCCTTGCAGGTCCCATTCCTGTAAACATTATAAGTATCTGAGCTTCTTCCATCAAAAATGCATTTTTCACCTTCCTCACAAATTAGGAAGCATTAACCCCACTTCATTGATGGGGTATTGAGGGAAGGTTCATTATCTGCTTTCCCCAAAGCTAGGTGACTTTTGCTGTCATTTCATAGTGGAGACTGGAGACCCATGTTGAAAGAGGCCTGTAGATACTGGGATCACAAGTCAAGCATAAGTTTTCTGGAATGAGATTGGCTAGTGGTTTTTGTATCACTTGGATGCTTCCAGTGACTGCCATTTCAAGTCAGGAAATGTCATGGGGGAAGACTCATGGGGGTTCTAATTCAAATCAGGGCCCCTTATATTGACTATTTAAAAAAGAAAAAAATACTTCAAATTCCCAGCACCTTGTCTGGTTTGATTTTCAGTTCCATACGGATCTGAGTTATGAGGTGTGTGTTTGCGTGTGTTATTAAAGAAACATATTAACATAGTTTACAGCACACAGATCAGTACATTCTGTAGAGCTAAGGACTTTTTATCACTTTTCTTGTGGGAAAATGTTAGCTGTAGCGTTCTGCTATTTATATCACTGCTACTCCAATTTTAGCTACTACTCCATTTTTAAACAAGCGGAGAAGCCTTAGTTTTCTCAACACAGGGAACAGAATTGAAGCCTGTACAGAAAAGAGTTATCTGAAGAGCAGAAGCTTACATGGGTGGAATGGACTCTGCCCACCTTGTCAAGTGAGTTCTTTAGATGCATTCACAGTTCTTTGCTTGTCAAAATCTCTGCTTTGTCTGGCACATAAAGTAATCCCTTCTCAGTCAGAGCATGTGACAGCATAAGTAAAAAGAGGCTATGGCCATGAAAACTAGGAATGCAAAGCTTTCGTCTTATAAAAGATGGAACAAAGGTGTTTTATAGTTCGAGGTCTAACCAAAGACCACTATTGGGATTTGGAATGCAATATCTACATTGACTCCCTCTTTCAGTTGCATCACTTACAGCTGCATTCCACCATCATGTTGTCTTCTGGGAAAGGAAGATGGATTCCTTAAACACCAGCACAGTGAATGAAGCCAATGAGGAATTGTGCTAGGCTAAATGAGAAAATACAGGGACTTCAGTGAGACTGGCCATTCATTCACTCATGCTTATCAGAGACCCAGATGCAGCTGGGTCTCAGAAGAGCTACTGTAGGGCAGTAGTTATCATGTGTATCCAGGGCTCATTTCAAGGGGGAACGCACAGGAATGCAGTTCCAGCAGTTCCCCAAAGAGGTCACGTCAGGTGGCCCTGCCCACCTGACTCTCGGCTATTTTGGGCTCGTTTCAGCCTGGATTGGGGCCAAAACGGCCCAGATCGGGCCTCTGACGGGTGGTGGATCACTCTTCCATTAAGCAGCAGCCCGATCCTGACCATTTTGGGCCCCTTTTTGGCCATTTTCAGCCCCTTTTGGCCCCAATTTCGGCCCTGAATGGCCAGGATTGGGCCCAAAACAGCCAGGATAGGTAATGTCAGGGGGTGCGGCATATGCAAATCAGTTATGCTAATGAACCACTTCCAGCGATGGCAAGGGGTGTGGCATATGCTAATGACTTCCTCCCGCTCTTTTTCTACGAAATGACCCCTGCGTGTATCTACAGAGGTACATTCAGCTTTACAACTTAATTCTGTGTTGATTTGCTCAGAAGTAAATCCTATCAAATTCATTGGAACTTGAAATGGACTTGGGATCACAGCTTTAACTGGTAGATTAGATAACTAAAGTGTTAACAGATTAATATGTGGAGGACAATTTTAATAGGGAAGGCTGAAAGTGAAATTTACACTTTTTGCCTTTCTGAAGACATTTTGACTGTGGCATCCCATCTCCATATTGTAATGAGATGAGGCATTTTACTTAAGAGGAAATGGCATTTATTGCTTCCTTGATAGGTTTTATAATAGCCTTAGAGACATTTAAATACCACCCCATTTGTAGATAAAATATTAACCAGCTGCATTGACCTCTCTTCTTCACCCACTCTCTCTTGCTG
Source organism: Eublepharis macularius (assembly GCF_028583425.1). NCBI lineage: Eukaryota > Metazoa > Chordata > Lepidosauria > Squamata > Eublepharidae > Eublepharis > Eublepharis macularius. The sequence goes on from NC_072792.1 coordinate 127,083,249, forward strand.
TCTTTTTTCAGAGGCCATTCCGCCTAGTAAGCAAAAATGGGTGACTGGAGCTTCCTAGGAGAATTCCTTGAAGAAGTCCACAAGCACTCCACAGTGGTGGGGAAAGTCTGGCTGACGGTGCTCTTTATCTTTCGGATGCTTGTTCTGGGCACAGCAGCGGAGTCCTCATGGGGAGATGAACAGTCTGACTTCATGTGCGATACCCGGCAGCCTGGCTGTGAGAATGTTTGCTATGACAAAGCTTTCCCCATCTCCCACATCAGATACTGGGTCCTTCAGATTATCTTTGTCTCCACTCCCTCCTTGTTGTACATGGGCCACGCAATGCACACAGTGCGCATGGAAGAAAAAAGGAAAATGAAGGAAGTCAAAGAAGGAGCAAAGCCAAACAGTGACTCTTTCCGCCAGCATGAGTATCCAGCAGTAGAAAAGTCTGAGCTGTCTTGTTGGGAGGAAGGAAGCGGGAGAATCATTCTTCGGGGCACTTTGTTGAACACCTATGTCTGCAGTATTTTAATCCGTACCACCATGGAGATAGCTTTCATTGTAGGACAATACATGCTGTATGGAATCTTCCTTGAGACACTATACATCTGTCACCGGCAGCCCTGCCCCCATCCAGTTAACTGCTACGTCTCTCGTCCAACAGAGAAGAATATCTTTATTATCTTCATGCTTGCCGTAGCTGCACTGTCCCTCTTCTTAAGCTTGGCTGAACTTTATCACTTGGGATGGAAAAAAGCCAAAGAGAAGATCTCTGGTTCTTGCAAAAGCAATCTTAGCCCAGTCAGTGGTAAACTGGAACTGGGATCGCAAGAGAAGATCACACAAAGTTGTACTCCTCCTCCAGATTTTAATCAGTGTCTTGCTAATCCTAGTGGGAAATATATCAGCCCCTTCAGTAATAAAATGGCCTCTCAACAGAACACAGCCAACTTTGCAACAGAGAGGGTTCACAACCAAGAGGATGAAGTTGGAGAGAGTCAATTTATCCAGGTTAACTATACACAAAATCCTGAACCCAACAATAGCTCTGCCCCTTGCTTGCTCCCTAATGGCTACTTCCATGACAACCGCAGGCCCAGCAAGTCCAGCCGTTCCAGTAGTAGTAAGGTGAGATCTGATGACCTATCAGTGTGAACTACCTTCAGCAGGAACAAGAGGAACAAGTACACCAGACACCTGCAGTTTTGCTTTTGAAGTACTGCAAGTCTGAGCTTGAGTTCAATCCAGTCCAACTCAGTAAATGGTTAGATATATTCCAAAAAGCTAATTTCAAAGTTGATTTCATGCATTGAATAAATCATTTTTAGAAAGGTGACTTTTCCAAGAAATAATTAGAAGAAATATAGCATTCTCATCAAGAGCTTGAGGCGGTATCTACTCAAAGCATATTTAGCCTTACAAATGTAAACCAGTATAACCATTATGACTTCCTTAAAAACCCTGGGAACTGTAGTTGAGAACAGCAGGGAAATCATTGTTGGAGGTCACAAGTCCTTCCACAGAACTACAGTTCCAAGAATTTCTTAATAAAGAACCATGATTCATAACATGTTTGAATGTAATTTAAAGGTGTGAAGTGGACATATCCTCAGATTGTAACCATTTACAAAATTAACAGGGAGGTGCGATTGGCACATATTATGATGACACTCTCAATTTCTGTCTTCTTGGATAAAGATGAGTAATTGACCTTAAGGACATCTACTTTAAAGATGAAGTTGATTCTTAACACCAATAGGTTATGTCTGGGAATAATTTTAAGAGATTTGTAAGCACGCAAAGTGAGTTTTTCTCCTCTTGGCAAAGTGAAATATCAGGTTATCTGATATAAATACCTTTACTTTTCCTCTTTTCTCTGCTGGGCTCCACAAACTATACCAGCTTGACATACTTATGCAAAGTAAATGTGCAATGAATTTTACTTGAATTTTTTATATTCATATGTCTGTATGTAATCACTTTAGACTTTGACTAATCAATAAGAACTGTTTGCCAGCCTCACAGGACAAGACAAACATTGGCTCAGTATGGCAGCAACTAATTTCAACAGAACTCTGCATTTGATGAAAGCAATATTTCCCATGGAAACTAATACAATCTCAGGAAAAATATGGAAAAACCCTAAGGGGTGGAAAATGGATTTGTTTTTGTGATTTTATCTAATAGTCTTTATTCCATTCTTCATTCTAAAATTTAAAGAACCTGGCAGGGATACATCCAGGTTCAAGCAATAATGAAAGTAAGATACAATTTCAGGTTCGGAGGACATTTCCAACCTCAGCTCCAGGAAGTTCTAAACCATTTATGTGAGGCAGATTCAAAGCAGGAATCAACATCCAGGGAAACAATCAGTACAGCAGAGCAGCAGTGCTGACAAGTCCCCTACTCTAGTAATGAGAACAGCAGTATCAGAAAAAGTTGGGATGGTTAAGGAAGCAGTCAGGAGAGTCTTTAGGCAACTGAAAGCAGTGTTATCCAAGGAGAGCTTGGTCTCACCTAGACAATTTATATAGAGTTTCCAGTACAGGCTGAAGTTTGTCAGAGCTTCAAGAAACTGATTTGCCATATGGCTTGAATGATAAGCTTCTATGACTTCTGGAATGGAAACTTCTGCTTCTGACCTTGAGGTACCTGAATCCATGTCCCTTGGGTGCCGGTGCCTAGGAAAAGGTACCAATTTGATCAACGGAGAAGCCAAAGCTTTTGGGTATCCACAGAAGACTTAAAGCATAATTCAGCCTTGCTATTTTACCTCAACTTGCTCCTTTAAAATTATTGTGATAGAGGCCATGTTTGACTGATATTTATCACTAAAGAACAAGCAAAGCACCCTTCAGCTTGTTCAATCAAAGTGGATAATGAGCAGCTGTCCAGTGCCATTTAAAAGGACTTGTAAACTGTTCAGATGCACACAGGCATGGGTTGTGGATCAGTCTGCTTATTACAGAACTGAATTTACATTGTCATCTTGTTTTCAAAAGGTCTAGTAACCAGATAGTAGGGTGTCCTATCTAACTTTAATGTGTTTTATATGATGTTACACATGGTGCTCAAATTACGAGGGAGGAAGTAAACAGTGCCCTCACTCCTTGAAAGGGCTTTCTTGCAAGTGGACACCCCTCCCCTTTTCTCGGCTCAGGAAAGTAAGAGCAATGACAGCCCCAATGTACTTGAGGAAAAGGCATGTGATAAGAAACAGAGAAAAACTGTTTAGAGAGTCCTATCATCAAAGTCCTCAATTTCCCCACAAACCAAAGCACTATTTTGTGATGTTCAGTTTGAGGGAAGATGGGAATTTGCATGTTCTCTGCTTAAGAAGTTGCAGATAATCTACTGTGCTTTGTTTTGTCCTAATAAAGTTTGGAGTAGAATCCTTCACCTTTGCATTTCTTCTCTCTCACAGTCAGTATGGGAAACTTAAACTTGACCTTCAAAAACCATAACAAGTATAACAGCCTCAGATTTGGTAAATTCCATGCTACATTGGAGCAAAAAAGAAAAAGAAAATAGCAGAGTCCTGTGACTTTTAGAAAGCTAATACATTTGTTAGCCCTGACCTGGATAGCCCAAGAGAGCCTGATCTTATAAGATCTCAGAAACTAAGCAGGGTCAACCTTGGTTAGTAACTGGATGGGAGACCTCCAGTGAAGACCAGGGTTGCAGAGGCAGGCAATGACAAACTACCTCTGTTAGTCTCTTGCTATGAAATCTCTGCCAGGGGTCACCATAAGTCAACTACAACTTGAGGGCAGGATTTCATTCACTCAATATATTTGTTATCATATGTTTGAATGTATAATCAGTATCTAAACTGCAGGCTGATATATATCTTTAGATGTTTTCCTTGATATATTGAAAAATATGTATATTCCTCACCAGTTCTACTTGGACATTAAAGACACAATTTTTTCTAGCGTATGTTTATGAGTGACTCACAAAAACTTATGCTGGAACAAATTTGGTCAGTTTCTAAGGTGCTGCTAGATTCTAGTTTTAGTTTGCTACAACAGCCTAATTCCTTTGAAATTGTTTGGACATTGTAACACATAAGTAGATACTCAGGAAAGGACACACTTGGACAGTGGAAATCCTGCAGTACGACTCGATGGCCCACATTGGTCCAGTAAGCTGGAGTGGTCTCTCCAAAGATCAGGTTCTCTGCAGCTTCAGTAAGCACCATGAGACCAAAATATGACTGAAGAAGCACTAATCTCAGAAATCTGGGAGTGGCTGTTTGAAATGATCTCACTAAAATGAAATATAAATGTCTGAAAACACAGGTATTCTTTGGTGAGCATTTAGTTATCTGCTATTTTTTCTCTCCTGAAGAGAAAAAATGTGCAAAATTACTCTCTCGTACAGCTACATCCCACCATTCCATTCAGACCCTTTCTGGTCATATTTCTTAAATTAACATTTCTTTGAAAGATTTATTTATTTTATGCATAGCCCACCTTTCTCACTGAAACTGCAGGCAGATGTGAGATTTTCCTCTGTCAGTAAAGGACATGTTTTGATTGTTTATGAAACAGATTTTCTCACAACAGCTAGATTATAGCTGTACCTGCCAGCACTAACAACTCCATTATGTACAGCTGTCATGCTGTCATAGATGCTGGATCAGGGCTACTGCTCAGCTACTGTCAATGCATCTGAAAAGTAGTGGCTTTCTTAATCTTCTCTGATTTTAAGCAAAAACTAAGTAAAGGCCTATCAAATTTTGCTGTGGAGCAGCTCCTCTCCCTCCTCCATTATTGATTTCTTTGCACACAGCACAGGCTAAGAGCTGTCTTCTGTAGGTAACAGGGAAAGGTTTCTGAGTGGAGGACAGGGGAAGGAAAACAATAGAGTAAGATGGCTCTGTCTTCCCTAGACTCAGGCTGCTTCTAGTCCAGCATGAACGGGGGAGAGAAGGTGAATCAGCTCTGAGCACTTCAGGTTCACCTGCCCTTTTTATTTCCCCCAGGTTCACATCTTGTCCAGAGTGGATGGGGAAGGCAAAACTGTTCTGTCCACATATAGAAAACACTCCCCCACATACACACATGCACACACAACCTGTTTGTCACACAGAATCGCAGGCATGACGTGGCCGCCTTCTGCTGCTTCTGTGACTTTTCCAGGGTTCTTTGTAACAGAGAATGCTGCTAGGGCTAAACTATGCAGCACTGATTCTAAAGCTGTTTGATGATCAGCTGTTGAGATTTGCATGCCATAGCTGAGTCTAAGCAACACCAATAAGGAATTCTGAAACTAGCCATGGTCTTCCAGCAAAAACAGTCCAGTTCTATAAAAAGAAAACCTATTTTTAAATGGTCATTAAACAAAAAAAATACAATGTATTTAGGTATCCCAGTAGTTCTCTTCTAATGCAGAGTTCTTGTCCATAATGGTTACCTAAGAGCCTGTGCTGACTGAGTGGAGATACCAGAAACTCAACCCTGGATCCTTTATACAAAAAGCATGTTCTCTACCATTGGGTTCCTCTCCATATATTTGAACCCAGGTTCTCTGACAGACCTCAGGCAGCTTGTGGATCCAAGACAAGACAGAAGAGGGAGTTGGAATGCTCATTTGGCCTTCTCATTTCCAAGAATGAGATCTTGCTAAGCTCCAAGATCTGACATGATCAGGCTAACAATCAAAACTCTAACTTGGTAGCTAGAATGAAATTGATGGGACAGAACATAGAAGAGTAGGCTCAATGGGGTTTTTTTCCCCATTAAAAAAAGCTGGAAAGGAAAAGACTTCTTTGTTATGCAGGGGCTGAAAGTCAAAAGTTGCTTCTCCTTGCTAGCTCCCTGGTGAAGAAAGAGACTCTGATCTCATTGAGGCAGGAACCATTCATTTCACTTCTATTAAGAAGCTTTTGCCACCTTCCTCTTAAGGGCAGCACCTGAAAAATGGCTGCAGCAGAGGAGTCACCCACAGCAGCCTTTACCTCCTGAGAATGTGCTTTTTAAGGATCACTGAAAACTTCAAAAATGTAGTCTCAGACCAGCCAACTGATAACCATCAATGGGTGGGAAACTTCTTTTAAAAAAATGAGTAGGTATTTGTGAGCTACAAATAGAATGAGACATTATAAACCTTTCAAAAAGGAGATTTATAATGGAAACTTTGACAAACTTAACTATTCTAGCTGTCCTGCCAGGCATCATCATAATCCGCAGCATCTTTCACATCAGTTGGAGCCATTTGGCTATATGTGTGCATACACTAACACTAAAAATACATTTTAAAATGGGAAAATAGATACTGTATAGGAAGAAGCAGGTGCTGCTTGGAAGCGAAATGCTAAACGCTCTGTATATTGGGATTTGCCCTCACAGACAGAAATAATTGCCTCCCCTTGTTTTGTGCTAGATTATGTTAACCAGCAAATTGAAATCATCTCTCCACAGAGCTCTCCCACTACAGTGCCTGGGAACTCCTGAGCTTTGCACCTCAACCCACTGTCATCCCCCCTCCCCACCACCACCATGCACACAAATATTCACACTATTCCATCCATAACCCTCCTTGGGATTATTGAGTTTCTGAAAATAACATGCATCCAACAGCTGGGCAGCCAGTAATGTCTTGAATGCACATACTATGATTCCTAAGACACAGCTAAAGCTCTCTCCTATTGGTTGCCTGATCCCCACCCACATCAAATATTGGGGTGGCAATTAAAATAGAAAGCAATCCAGAGGGGAGCTGATGAATATGGAATACACAAGAGCCTGAAGACCTTCTTATACCAGCTGCTTGTTAGAATGGGAAGGAAACTATGGCCTTTCAAACCACAGCTTAGAGATTTTACTACCCTATACATTAATAGCTGGAGTTTTGACAGAAAATAAGTCCTTAAGATGGAGTGTACTGTTGTATGCCCCCCCCCCGCCCGCTCAACAAGTGAGATGTTCCAAGGCTAGTGCCAGGGTTTAGTTTCTTTTAGATGAGACAGAACTATGCACTTAGATCCAGAGGAGTCAGCCGTGTTAGTCTGTAGTAGCAAAATAGAAGAGTCCAGTAGCACCTTTAAGACTAACCAACTTCACTGTAGCATAAGCTTTTGAGAATCACAGTTCAACTGTGATTCTCGAAAGCTTAAGCTACAGTAAAGTTGGTTAGTCTTAAAGGTGCTACTGGACTCTTTTCTATTTAACTATGCACTTAGGCTCTCTTAGCAATATTTGCTTTATTTACAACTATGCAAGCAGAGCATATTGAAGGCTCCTAAACACAGGCAGCAGATAGCAAGAGATCAATCTGTAAAGTCCTCAAACCGCAGCCACGGTTTCAATTAACTTCAGATAAAAATTCAGGCCTATATCCTATCAATCCACTAAGTAAACATTGAAACCTTCTTCCAGCAAAAGAGTCATGTAAATTTGAGGAAAGTTCCTTAGGCTGGAGGAATTCTCTTACATCCAAGATGCTGGTTTTCATGCAAATACCTGCAGAACATTCACATTTAGGCCTATTTGATAAGATTTTCCTGGGCACAAGCCCAGGTCCGTTAGGCACTGGACTTTGGGAGTCCGTGCCTATCAGGTAGGGTTGCCAGCAACTGGCTGACAACTGGCAGGAAAGGGAGGAATAATCCCATGCCAATGGCATGTCACTTCTAGCCTAAAACCAGAAGTGATGTCACTTTGTTGGCACGGTGCTCTGGGATCCTCCCCAAACTCTTATGGTTTTGCACCAGAAGTGATGTCATACCATTGGTGCAAATTTCCCTCCCCCATTTCCCCCCACTGCCCTACTGGGTGGCTGTGGGAGCAGCTGGAAGAGGATGGAAGGCCTGGTAAATCTAGTCCCAGGTAAACACAGGCTTAATTTGGATTGGGACTGTGGTGTGTCAGGAGAGGAAGTTTCGACTTTCACTCCTGCACCATGGTCTCAACCTGAAATGGACTCAGGAAGCCATTATTTGCCCTATGTACTCAACAAGTGCCCTGCCCTGGATGGCCCAGGCTAGCCAGATCTCATCAGATTTCAGAAGCTAAGCAGAGTCAGCCCTGGTTAATACTTAGATGGGAGACCACTAAGGAAGACAGGATCACTATGGAGAGGGAGGCAATGGCAAACTACTTCTGTTTGTCTTTTGCCTTGAAAACTGTATGGGGGGGAGTCATCATTAGTTGGCTGTGATGTAATGGGTCATGGGTCGATCGAGCTGGGGACCCGGCTTGCAATCCTCAATGGGGTACAATTGAAACCGACAGTGAGGAGCCTGGGTGTGACCTTGGATGCCACACTTTCAATGGAGGCCCAGGTCGCGACCATTGCCAGGTCTGCCTTTTTCCATCTTTGACAGGCCAGGCAACTGGCGCCCTATCTTTCACCCTGGGACCTGGCCACAGTAATCCATGCAAAGGTCATTTCCAGGTTAGACTACTGCAACTCACTCTATGCTGGGCTGCCCTTGGGGCTGACCCAGAAGTTACAACTGGTCCAGAACGCAGCGGCACACATCCTTACTGGAACGCCAATCTGAGAGCACATTCATCCTGTGCTGTGCCAGGATCCGGTTCAAGGTGTTAACCTTCATGTTTAAAGCCCTTCACAGACTGGGACCTGCATACCTGCGGGACCGCCTCTTCCATTACGTCCCCTGCAGGGCATTGTGTTCTGCAGACAAGCAACTCCTGGTGGTCCCCGGCCCAAAGGACATCTGTCTGGCCTCAACCAGGGCCAGGGCTTTTTCTGCCCTGGCCCCGGCCTAGTGGAACACTCTCCCACTGGAGATCCAGCCCCTGTGGGACCTGTTACAGTTCCGCAGGGCCTGTAAAACGGAGATGTTCCACCGGGCCTTTGGCTGAGTGCCAGCGGGTGTCCCCCTTCTTCCATCTAAGATCACCACTTTTTCTGTGGCTGCCCTCGGCCATCTACTGTGCCCATATACGGACTCCCAAATATTTATTTAAATAGCCTGCGCCTGGACTATTTTAATGACTTTTTAAAGATTATTATTGATTTTATGGTTTTGTGATTAATTCACTGTTTTTTATTAATGTTGTTAGCCACCCTGAGCCCATTTGTGGCGAGGGAGGGGTATAAATCAAACCAAATAAATAATGGCACATTATACATGCACAATCAGTAGAAGCGGAGGTTTTTTGCCTTCCTCTGGGTGTAGAGAAGGGATCACTGGGGGGGTTGGGGGGTAGCTGTGAATTTCCTTCAGGGTCCCTTCCAGCTCTATGTTTCTATGATAGCACAAATAACACCTCCTGGGGCTATTTCAGGTCAAAAAAATGTGCAAGAGAGGGCTTCAGATCTTTGTCCTGATCTGAATTTGGCTCATGAATGCCCACGTGGCATGGACACCCAGAACATGTCTACTAACCCAACCCAAGGATGTACCCAGGAAAAATGTGTCATGTGTCCTGAATATGAACTGCCTATTCAGGAAATCACTTGCAGGCATTAAGAAACATTAATGTTCTTCTGTTAGGCCTCTGAATACTCATTCACAGAGACCAAAGTAAGCCAAATGCATGATTACAGGAACAGTTGAGGCAACCTAAGAGCACACACTATGATTGTTACAGCAAGGAGACATTTTATAGGTAGATCTAATTGTAAGGATGCAATGTTCATCAGCTCAGAGTTGCCAAGGGCTATCCACCCTTATACTACCAAGCCCCAATCTAATCATCATATATAAGTAAATCACATTATTTGCTCTGTGCGTGAACAGGCTAATTATAGGTGGTTGTCTCTTTGTGCGCACCATGCTTTTCTATTCTCTTCCTCACATTCATATCCCATCCTTCTTCTGTGTAACTCAGGGGAATCTACACAATTTCCCCATTTATCTTCCCCAAAACCCAAATAGTAATTAGGGTCATGGCCCCAGCCTGTAATGAGCACCCTATATCTGCCTGACTCACTGATGTCAATGAGAAAACTTAGTCATGATTGTGATCAAAGAAAGCCCACTAACATTTGGGGGATCCAGTCATCTGTGCACAAAAGAGTTTCCTTGTTCACTTCAATGGAGAAGAGAGCTCAGCTTATATAGGGAACTGCGGAGTGTGGAAGAGAACTCAAGCAGACCTTTGATGCTCACAGAAGGTTGGAGCATAACCTAATTGTTATTTGAATGTTGGTAGCACAATGTTCTTCCAGGGATAATCACTGAAATGAAGAAAAAAATAGTCATAAGCCGTATCAGTGCTAGGGAAGATAATATTGATCCTCCTTAATTTTTTTAAAATCTTCTCCCTTACCGTAAGACTTACAGTTCATTATGTTCTATGATATTATAGAGAGAATCTCTCCTGTTTATGGAAAACAGCCAGGTGTCAAAGTGTCCATAATGTTTGCTGAGAACCAGAATTAAAATGTTCATTTACTGACTCATTTTCCAGTAGACTCACTAGATCACTAAATAAGAAGGCTGAAACGGATGAAAAGAGGTTTTTTAAAGAGTTTATTTTGTGGTAATGAATGCAGGTTGGTCACAAGTTATGTTCACCAGAAGGCTCAAAGATATCTTTGAATACTGTAAGACTGGACCTTCTTTAGAAAGATTTTAGCTTTTTAAAAAAAATCTGAAATAAAACTGTGGAATTACTGCTGTCCTTCATTTTGGAATCTTTGAAAACCATCATATTATCTAGGTGTCATTTAAATGTAGTCTGGACCTGCAGAGCACACATCCTGCTGAATCGGTTCCACAGGTAAATGAAGTAAAGAGGTCATGTTTATCTGGGGTCTCTTGGCCCAATGTCCTCTGAAGACTATGAATTGGGGATTTCAATATAACCTATTTATTTAATACACATTCATATTCCAAATTAAAATGATATAAGGCATTCTCAGTCCAGATTCTATAATTGCCTTTACAATCTGATGAAAAAAAAAGTTTAATAAATTTCTTCAGACGTGAGACCCCTTGCTTGTATTACTCCCCTCCCCAAAATGAAGGAAAAATAAGGTGGACCAAGGTCAAGTTAGTCATTTGTACCAAATAACCACTTAACTGAGAGCCAGTGCGGCACAGTGGTTTGAGTATTAGACGAGGACCTGGGAGACCCAAGCTTGAATCCCCACTCTGCCATGGAAGCTTGCTAGGTGACCTTGGGCCAGTAACACACTCTCTACCTAACCTACCTCACACATTTGTTGTAAGGATAAAAAGGGAGAGGACAATGATATAAGCCACTTTGGGTCCCTATTGAGGAGAAAGGCATGGCATAAATAAAGAAAAATAAATAAAAATAAAATAATTGGAGATCCTAATTTTGTATAGGAGTCCTGAGCAGCAAAAGACTAATCCAAGGGCCTAATTTTATCTAATTTGGTAGCCTCAACATTTGTAGGTACATCGAGAATCATCTGTCCTGTTTAAATAGCTCATCATCTATGAATAGATGACAGTAAATGCCACTCTGAGAGAGGTGGTGGTGGTCTCAGCCTTGCAACAGACAGCGGTGCATCCACTCTTAAAGAAACTTACTCCATACCCAGGACACTTGAAAAACTACTGTCCAGTCTCAAATGTACCACTCTTGAGTAAAGTGATAGAATAAGAGGTGGCTGGGCAACTTCAGGGATCCCTGAATGAGACTAACTGTTTGCATCCATTTCAATCTGGTGTCAGGCCTAGTTATGGGATTGAAATGGGCTTGGTTGCCCTTGTGGATGACCTGAGCTGGGAGATACCCAGGACGAGTGCAACTCTGTTGAATCTCCTGGACCTCTCAGCAGCTTTTGATATCATCAATCATGGTATTATCCTTCTGGATAATACCACCTTTCGGCCAGAACTGGGGGAGACAGTTTTGTGGTGGATTTGGTCTTATTATGAAGGTTGGTTTCAGAGTGTGGTGCAGGGGACCTGCTGCTCCACCCATTGGCCTCTGGCCTATAAGATCCTGCAAGGTTCCACCGTGTCCCCCCTGCTTTTTACCATCTACGTGAAGCCACTCTGAGAGGTCATCGGGAGATGTGGGGTGAATTTCCACCAATATACAAATGATACTGAGCTCTATCTTGTACTTCCAGCAGATCTTAGGGAGACTGTAGAAATCATGAACAGGTGCCTGGAAGCAGTTTTGGGATGGATTAGGGTTAACAAGCTGAAACGTAAAATGAAAAAACTACTGGTGTGGGGAAGGTCTGACGGAGGAACTGGGATATATCCTGTTGTGGGGGGAGTAGCACTCCTCTTAAAGAAGTACATTTGTAGCTTGGGGTGTCGCTGGCCTTGAGCTGCCTGTTGGATAAACAAGTGGTAGAAGTGGCCAAGGCCATCTTCCAGCAGTTTTGGCCTTTCACGGGCAGAAAGATCTTGCCACTATGGTGCATATCCTGGTAACATTTTACAATCGATTTTGGAGGATAGAAGAGGCACTAACAAGACAAGGAATACTTGGTTGGGGAGAGGCCTTAGTGGACTAGTCTCTCACCACTGCTTCTGGAGTCATCCCTTCCATCATAAAGGGGACTGAAGAAAAGCAGCTGCACCTTCAGCAATTCCTTTGGCTGATAACAAAGGCAGCAACAAGTGTCTTACCCAAGGGTAGGTGGACTAGCTTCTCACTGTATCTTATATAGTATCTTTGAGCTGTAAGTATGCACTTGGATCAGCCTTTGTTTGAATCGCTATAAATGAGTAAGTCTTTTACCAAGATATCAGAGTAAATATGCTAAGTATGTCTGTTGCAGCAAAAAGGGGAACACCTTAAAGACCCCAAAAATTCCAGTAAGACTCTTTTCTGTTTTTGTTGAATTAGAATTTAACAGTAGGTTTAATTGGATTAATCTGAGTTTAAACAGACATTACATCTTTCATAGTCACTACAGGGTTTAAATCGCTTAACAAGGCTATGCAGCCTATGTTACTGCTATCTACAACTGTTGTCACTGGTTACTGTGCTTCTCTTGTATATGAGTTTTTTTTATAGAAATGTCATTTTACCCTACATTTCTTCTGTCTCTATTAGGGCTGTCAGGTATCTGGTTTTGAGCTGGACAGTCCAATATTCACACAGACTGTCCAGGGAAAAAGTGATCAAAATACCAGGTACCTGACAGCGGCCTGTGTGGTAAAGAGGCACTCGGGCCTCACTCTGCTGCTCCGCCCCTCAGTGAGGCTGGCCGGGACAAGGGAAAGAGGCGGTTGCACAGCCTGCGCCAAGCCTCGCTCTGCCACTGCACCCCTCAGTGAGGCCAGGCCTGCAAAAGCCAACCAAGTAGGTGGGACAGCAAATGATGTCACTTCAGGATGTAACATCATCACACAGGGCCCAGGAGCACCCGCATTAAGACATATAAACAGGTATGTCCTATTTTATTTTCAATACTATCTGGCAACTCTAGTCCCTGTGTATATCTGTGTGTTGAGGTATAGCTTCATGCATCTGATGAAGGCTTTAGCCTCCAAAACCTTATGCCTTAAACTGGTTAGTCATTAAAATGATACAAGACTCCTTTTTGATTTGACTGCAACAGTTATATCCTGCTGGAATTTTTTTCTTGGAAATGCCACATGCCTCTTCCTTGTTTTTATCCTAACGCTAATATCTCCAAGGCAGTATTTCTCAAATATTATGAACTTGCATTCCCATTCTGAATGCATTAGAACTTCACACACATACCTCTCTGTTAAGAAACCTAACTGGATACAGTTGCCCTGCTCTCTCTCTCGCTCTCTCTCGTTATTCAGTAACTATACCCCTTCCCACACACCCACAGTGCCTTGACAGAAGGCAGATCTATTTACAATAGCAACTACATACACTTTTGACTAAATATAAAGCATTTAAGATATACAAAATTATTTGCCGCCTTCCTGCTGAACATCTTGTGTTTCCAAAACTTGAGAAATAGCAATATATAAATAACAAAATAACTATTTTAAATTATTTCCAGTAGTATATTTTGGAAGAAAGATCCCCCTCCAATACTTACTTATTTTTTGAAGAGGAGCTCAACAGGTAAATCTTTATCTGATTCCCTCTTGGCAAGAAAAGAGATTATTTTCCCTATATGGTTTTCCCATGAGTCCCTTTGAGCTATAGGCTCATCTGAGATAGTCATTTCAAACCCAAGACCATATATTTACCCAGCAGAGACTGTATAAGACTTATAGATGTAGTTCATAAAATACCCAGCTTGAATAGATGGGAAATATTGCTTTGCTTCTCCCTGTGTAAAAAGTGAAGATACTGTTTCTTCCTCAATTTTCTCTGCAACAGACTTTACCCATGCAATCCATTTCCAAAACCCATGATTGCTCTCTAGTGGTCAAAAAAGTTATAATGCTACTCCTCACATTAAGATAGTTTCAGGTGGATAGCTGTGCTGGTTTGACTTTAGAAACCTTATACCGTGGAAATCTAGTTAGTCTTTAAGGTGTTACTGGACCAAATCTTGCTTTTCCACACCAAATTCCAATTGAATTTTATGGATGGCCTACTGTGTGGCTTATGTTTATTTATATCTTATTTTGTAAAATTCCAATAAATAAAATGTTTAAAGAAAATCTGGCTTGTGAGAAATAGGACATTCATCACAATCTAAGCTCATAATGTACGTGTGCAGAAACCAAACTATACAGGTTATAAAACCTACCTCTAATAAAACCTATCTCTATAAATAAAGTTTTGAATAAACCATTTGCAAGCTGCTTCTTGCTTACTATTGGTTGCCTGTCCTTACCCCAAAATGTATTGATGTTTGCTGCCTTGGGAACTCTATTTATGTGGGAAAGGCGGCATACAAATGCTTTCAATAAATACATAAATAAGGGTTTTATTGAAATAATTTTTTACCTGGCCGTGTGCATGTCTACCTACTCAGACATCTCCATCTGACACCATTTTATGCAACCTCTGGATCCATTACGGGGGGGGGAGTGGGTGTGTGTGTGTGTGTGTGTGTGCGCGCGCGCGCACATTCATATATATCTCCAAACTGAAGCAGCTTTTTCTTTTTTTGAAGCATCTGCACAACATCATCTCCTAATCATACAGTTCCCTGGTTTTCCCCTGCTTTATTCCGATCTTTTGCAAACCTGGTTGGATATGATCTTTTGCAAAGTATGTTTGCACGCCGTGTAAATGGGAAGCTGCACGTTTTTGAAAGACCCACCCACAGCACCACCAGTTGCCTTGCCTCAGCCAAGAATTCAGAGGAACTAATAGATTGTTA
The DNA here is from genome assembly GCF_028583425.1 of Eublepharis macularius. Taxonomy (NCBI): domain Eukaryota; kingdom Metazoa; phylum Chordata; class Lepidosauria; order Squamata; family Eublepharidae; genus Eublepharis; species Eublepharis macularius. The sequence continues at coordinate 127,098,411 of NC_072792.1, forward strand.
AAATAGATCATTATAATGTTACAAGCAGGAGACTCACAAAGACTTGGGGGCGGGATCTCATTTCCCCCTCTCCTACTATTTCCTTTTTTCCTTTCTTGAAAGCCCCTATAGTCTCTCTCCTTTTCTGCTTCCTTCTCTTCTTTCCATCCACCAGCCAACCTACCTTTACCTGCTCACCTGTCTTCAGTTTTCCCTCCTTCTCTTCCCCTGGCAGCCTCTTCCCAGGAAAACTATGTATACGTTTCATGCTGCTGGCCAGGCCAGGCCCAGTTACTCAGTGGGGAACCTGCAAGGACTTGCAACTGTCCTTCACTTTCCCTTGTATCCCTGTCCCCACATGACTTTCTCACCCTTCCTCTTGGCAGCACCCATATCCCCAACTTCCCCTGCCTCCTTTTCTCCTTCCCACCCACCGACCTTTTATCTTCTCCCCATTGTCAGCTATATTTACTTCACTTATATTTTCATCTTACAGCAGCTTACATCATTCACCTCTCCTCCATTTCAACCTCACAACAAGCCTGTGAGGTAAGTTAGGCTGAGAATGTGTAACTGGCCCAAGGTTACCCACTGAGCTTCCATGTCAGAATGGGGATTCAAACCTTAGTCTTCCAGATCCTAATCTGAAACTCTGACCACTGTATCGCAGAAGCTGTTGTGGGGTTCCTGCTGTTGAACAGAAACAAACTGCTGGCCTGTGTGAGTAATGCAAGTTGCATGGTAGCAAGTCTCCTAGTGGTTACTGCTGGACCTAGTCATCCTTCAAAGGTCAAACCAGCCCTGGAAAGGGCCCTGCCTCCTCCCCCTGCCATTTACCAACAGAAAAGGAGGCTTGAAAGCCTCACTATGGCCACTGAGAGCATTAATTTCTTAATGCTTCTGTCATTTTGGAGAGTTTTAACCCCTATTTTTTTTTAATATTTCAGATTTTTCTGCAAACCTGGGGTTTTTCTCAGGTTTTTAGAAAGATCTGGCTAGTCTGCCCATTGCCCAAATCTCTGGATTTAAGCATCCACAAATGGGGCCGTGTTAAGAATTAGATATATTGCTAAAACTGTAATACAATAGCTATTGCCAATTTGAAAAAAAGCCCTCCAGTGTCAAAGAGGGGAAATGGTGGCTGATGGCTATCATCTGCAACTGCCCTCATGGCGCAGGGTACATTTTCACACCTCAGACTCAGTGGATCTAAGATCTCAAGAACATGGCTTCGCCTTTGCTTTGTTTTAGTTGCAGCATGCTCTCTAGACACCAATTTAGGGTAGAGATAGCAGCATCTAGAAGTTTAGACGAAGAGATGTATAGTTGGATGCCATCAATATAACAGTAACACACAACTCTGCATGATCTCACTCACTGATCTCGTATAAATATTTAAAAGCACAGAAGTACAGAACCTTGAGAAACATCACCAAGTAATTCCCGCAGTATTGTTTCAGCCTTGTAAAAGGAGACTTTCTGCTATGGTTCTGATTTTTTTTAAACCCTGAAACAATGGAGGAAAGTGCCATATATATCCTCTAACCATGCTCAAAATGATTTCGCAAATGGAACTATCAGTTATATTGATTGTAGGTGACAGAACTAAGAGGATCAAAAGAAACATATTTCCCTTATCCTTTTATAACTGGAGATCATACTCCAATGCTGCAAACTGTCCCCATCCCACAACTGGGTTCAAAACCAGACTTAAAAGGGCCAAGGGAAGAAGAATTGCTTGTGTGGTGAACCCCAGCCAGGGGTCTCAGGTCAGGGGGAGCCTATCCAGGGCCACCTGCCTAACAAATGGGTAGCTGCCACCAGGTTCCCTACTAACTCCTAGCAGTGGGGTGGGGAACCAGCCCATGCCTAACCAGACTGTACTTGAGAGACAGCAAGCTGAATCTCAACCAAAACATTATCATAGATAGCACAGATCATATTGGAAAAGACACTGGCCGTTTCCAGACGGCTTACCTGCCTCCGGAACATCGCGCCATGTTGCGGGGAAAACGCGAAATATCGCGTTTTCTCGTGCGAGTTTTGCGTGACGTCACGTGACGTCGCGCAAAACTCACGCGAGAAAACACGATATTTCACGTTTTCCCTGCAACATGGCGCGATGTTCCGGAGGCAGGTAAGCCGTCTGGAAACGGCCACTGTCTTCAGATTGAAGCAACTGAACCAAAGAAATACCACAGAGTCATAAAATATAATTTGTTTATTAATAAGTAATTAAAATACTAAACAAAAACGCATGAATAAAAAAATAGATATAACACAAAAGCTAAATAATCTAGCATCTAAACATACATGCCAAGTATTTAGTCAGCAATACAAAGTTCAGCACCAAAGTTTCCAGGCACCAAAGTATGACTATAAATCCGAGTAACTAGGAATCATATCCAAGCCCCATGTTCAAAAGAAGTAGCTAACTAAACCAACTTTTATCCCCCAAAGCCCAGCAACAGGGCAAGATTAATTAACCACTCAGAATACGGCAGTGACGTAAGAGCCTCTTCAGCTGAACTAGGCTCTTATAGCAGTGTCTATCCTCTACTGAGAATCTAGCTGGTTCAGATAAGCTAACAAGACGCAATGTTACACAGAAAAGTTGACCTTGGGTGCCTCAATCCCCCCTCTAGCAGTTTCAAGGGAGCCTTGCACCTGTGGCAGATATAGGGGTCTCAAGTGCCTGCCATTGGCAGGCAATCTCCTGTTGGTTTTCCTCATTGAGCCACCTGGAGATTGCCCGTCTCTGGCAGACACCCTGGGAACATGCACGGTGCATGCACTCCCAACGAACATGACGACTTCACTTCCAGAACTCATAGATCTAGAGGAGTTAGCCGTGTTACTCTGCAGTTGCAAAATAATAAAAAGTCCAATAGCACCTTTAAGACTAACCAACTATTGAGGCATAAGCTTTCGAGAACCACAGCTCTCTTCGTCAGATGCATGGGCATGCATCTCCATGCATGTGATGAAGAGAGCTATGGTTCTCAAAAGCTCATGTCTCAATAAAGTTGATTAGTCTTGAAGGTGCTACTGGACTTTTTACTACTTCCAGAAATGACATCTTTGGGCCAGCCACAGAAGTGCTCCCGCACTTCGTTTGGGACCGATTCTCAAAGACTTGGCTCCGCGCAGAGTGCAGGAGTGCTCCCACTGCCAGCATGACATCACTTCCGGAAGTGACATCACGTTGGTGCCGGGAGCACATATGCACTTCGTGTGAGTGAAGAGAAGAAAAAAGGTGAGTGCTGGGTCCTCTCCACTCCCACTGGGAAGGTAAGGGCTCCTGGTAACCCTAGGTAACACAGATGTCTCTGGAACTGAGATCTTTCTTTTTTCACTAGCACTGTTCCCAACAAGCATTGCAAAATTCTGGTCAAGCAGGCATAATTCTTAACACATGTTAGGCCCAAACCAGGCACGTTTTTCACAGCCTTTAGTTGGTGTGTCACTATTTGCTCTACAGTCTTGCCCCAAACAAGCAGGTTAGTAGCTCTGTAGATAGTTTGTAGTTGGTCATCCTTATCTGGGGATGCTTTTTGTCCCCCTAGCAAAGCATGCTGTTCAAGCACCTAGGAAACTGACTGGGAGTCAAGCACATGATTATCCTTGACAGAGAAGCTCTTAGTTTGCCCTAACAAGTTTTAACTAAGCAAGAGGCAACTTTACAGGTGCGGCATTCACTGCCTCAAGAACTGTCTTATTAATGGCACCTCCCTTTAGAGGGTATACTTCAAATGAAAAAGCTTCATGTCAGCATGTGAGCAGGGACCCTAAATTTCCACCCCAAAGTCTAGCCCTGACAACACCACTGTAAGGATCCTGGTAATTTCATTCTATCTTAAACAATCCATACAAATCTGACAAGCAACTGTTTCTAATACCCTCAGCCCGGGAACTGCCCCCAAAAGATTGAATCTGAGAGTTTTTATTAGCAAGGAATTTTGCAAAGGAATCCCAAGGCTCTACAGATATGCCAAGGGGACACTGCTACAACTCTTGTGGACTTGCACCATTACTGTACCATTCTGGCAAATGACAGAAAAATGGATTAACTTTGTCCTGGACTCTGCTTGGTCATGGACAGCTTTCAGCCTACTATTAGGCCACATACCCTTCACATGGGAAACATCACTGAGCAGAAACTTAAGATTACAAGGAATGTTGTTATTGTCAAACACCTCAGCCCTCAGTGCTGGAAACTCCACCAAATGCTTAAGACATGAACTGACATCAGAGAGAAGGACAGCATGACCTATAATAAATAGGATGTAAGAATGAAATTCTATTGTATTAGGGTGGATTTTTATCCCTTTAGGAAAATTAATAATTATTTATTTGTATTTCCCTTCCCCTTGAGGTGGAGGGGGGGGTGTATTTGCTCCTTTCATCATTGCCTCTTTCTTCATTTTCAAGATCTTCCTGTTCAGCCTTTCTGTTCACTGTTTAGCTTTCATGTCTGTGTGCATGCACTCACTGAAACGACGTTAGAATTGAAGTTGCCAGGCCCCCTTACCCTCCTGACAGAAGAGGAGGGTCCTGGAACTCACCTTCTCACTGCCCTGAGAGTGCCCCTGCGCCATCATGCAGGCATGGGAGTGCTCTCGGAACGCTGCAATGACATCACTCCACATAAGTGACATCATCGCACTGCTCCAGGAGCGTGTGAGGGGGGGGGGGACTGTTCTCACTCTTCCTGATAGCCAGGTGAGTGGTGGCCAGGGTGGAGGTGGGAAGCAAGCGATCCCCCACCCCACTGGAGGAACTGGGATCCCTAGTTAGAATAAACATTTTTTTTTTAAAAAAGCCATTCTAGGTAAAAGATTCTGGACAATATATATAATAATATATAGTATATAATCTTTACTATCTGTTGCTGTAAGTAGGTTCTTACTATGCAATTTTTGCTTTGTTTAATGAGTCATGTTAATGCTTATGCACTGTGTCTGATTCCTGGTTAGTTCCAGAATGATTTCTAAAGTCAAATTCTATTGCACTGTCGATTACATGTCCCATCCTGTTGATTGTATTGACTTATTCTGTGCAATCCACTTCCAGTCTCAGTGAGAAAGGTGACTATAAATAACACAAGAGCAAGATTCAGATCCAGTGGTACCTTAAAGGCCAACTAGGTTTCCAGGGTCTTAAGGTCCTACTGGACCCAAATCTTGCGCTTCTACTGCAGACCAACACAGCTACTCGCCTGAAACTATAAATAACACAAGTAAAACTAATTCATACAAAAACGCGACATCTAAATGTTGCAGCTATTAACTCTGCTTGTGTGAACTAATCACCACCTTCAGCCATACTTCTAAAATGAGAATTGTGTTCCATTTCACAGAATGACTACCCAAAATAACAAGACGCTTCTCCTTGAGAAAAGCAAGATATAAGCCTTCTAAATAAAGATGCTATGACGCTCAAGCTGTTTGCACTAACAAACTGCTACTTCCCGCAAACAAAGCCTCACCTCAGCTACTCAGCTCGAAGGCGCCGCTTAATCAGGTCACCTTTTCCCGCGCCCTACACGTGACCGGCTCGAAAGGAACGCGCCGGCCCTTCAAGCGCCCCGCTGTTCTCTGGGAGTTGTAGTCTTTGAAGGGCTTCTTGCGCCAGAAAGCTGACTTCTTGGGAAACCTCATTTCCCAAGGTCCATCTCTGTCCAGGATTCCGCCGAAGGGAGCCCCAGCAGATTCTGAGAGCCGCAAGCCGTAGGACGATGCGCAAGGTGCAACTTAAGTCCAACTAGGGAATTGTAAAGGGAAGGCAATTAAAGTAGACGAGTTCCTTTAGAGGAACTTGCATTCGCTGTTACTCCAGCTGCCTGGTGCTGCCCTCTTCTCGTCGTCACGACTTAACCTACACTGTTCTGGCTCACTTCAGAGGCTCCTTTGTCGGCATGAGTCTGTGGACTCGGGCTGGGGTCTTGGGCGCTCTCGCTTGCTGCGTGCATGGCAGGCGGAGAGCCCTAGCCGAAGCGAGCCGCAAAGACCAGCCGGAGCTGAAGCTGGTGCTGGTTCTCTTTCGGCACGGAGCGCGCACCCCTCTCCGGGCCATCCCCGACGTCGAGCAGGTGAGCCTGGGCTGATGGGGCGCAATAAGAACTGGCTGCGCTTTGATCGTAGGAGGGTTAACGGGTCTGCATCGCGCGGTCCCCCTCGCATCACCCAGATCCATAAAAAGGAAAGACCATGCCTTACGCGGGTCCGCTGGACCCCTGGAATCTCCCCTCTCCTTCTGTTTGCAGCCCTGCAACCGGGTTAGGATAGAAAGTGGGTTTTTGTTTTAAGATCTTTTATTGGGCTGTAGTAGAAGAGCAGGATTTGCATGAGGTTGCACCTTAGAAACCAACTAGATTTCCAGGATATGGGCTTTTGAGAGTCAGAGCTTCCTTCATCAGAGCTTTGACTCTTGAAAGCTTATACCCCGGAAATCTGAGTGGACTTTAGGGTGCTACTGGACCCGAAGCTTGCTCTTTTTGTTTTAAACAATCCTAACGAACACAAACCTTGATGTAGGGCTCTGAAGTGCTTAGGGTGCTTCAATCCCCGTTATAAGACCAAATATTCTATGGCATGTATTTGTACACTGTTTTTGTTCTCTTTGGGGAGAAAAGTGAGGTATAAATAAATAAATATTGCAACTGTGAGCTGAAAATGAGCGCCACGGTCTCAAGGGAATTAAAGGCAGAGGCCAGATGTCATCTAGAGGCTTCCTGACTTCAGAATTCCTAATTCCAAAAATAGGTTACACAATCCTTGAAGGAGGTGCTGCAGGTTTTTTTAGTAGGTCATAAGAGCACAGCAGCCGCATGGCAAAATATGCCAGCCACTGGTCTGGCCACAGCAGGTGGGACCAAAGTATAACTGAGAGAGATTTGCTTTGTTGATACCTTCTTTCTAGCACGAGGATCAAAGTACAGAAAGTATGAAAACAGATCTTCAGACCACAAATCTACAGTCTCATATATAGTTCCCGTTAGGCCTGGAAGCCGAGGCTAATGTAGAAATGCAAACATATTGATAGTATTGGGTAAATAAAATGTAGACCGTGGCAGAGCTCAGGGAATGAATTGACCTGCTGAAGCTGCCTTGATACCGGCAATACACTCTGGCAGGGGCTGCCAACCTCACCAGCCAACAGGGCGTTCCCAGAGTAGATGTAGGAATGTCTCTATAACAAAGGCAGATTGCTTTTTCCAAGACACTTTACTCGTTCAGTATGGACAGGAACTTGTCTTGATTCCTTTAAGTGTAACTATCCAGCAAAGTAACGTGCAGTACTGGTAACAGCCAGTGGGATGCAGTGGAAATAATTGTGCTTATATACTGCTCTTCTAGATAGATTAGTGCCCCGTTCAGAATGGTGAACAAAGTATAATTGTTATGCCCACAATAGAAATGGGGAGCTGGGGCTGAGAGGAGTGGCTTATCCAAAGCCACCTGTTGAGCTCATGGAAATAGTAGGATTCTTTTTGTTTGTTTGTTTGGTTTAAAAAAATAAATTAAAAAAAAAAAAAGAAATAGTAGGATTCGAACCAGTAGAGTGCAGATTCACTGCTCAAACACTTAGCCATTGTGCTGCCGCATCCACATGTAGTGCATGTGAGACTAAGAACAGCAAGGCCCAGGTTCACTTCCACATTTGTCTCTGAAGCTTACTGAGTGACCGTTGACTAGTCACTGTCTCGGCCTATTACCTTTTCTTTATCCTATTGTACATTCTTATTCTGCCCTTCCTCTGTCTACCACTCATGGTTCTCTCTTTCTCTCAACAGCTGTCTGAGGTGGGTTAGGGTAAAAGTGGTTGGCTGAGGTGACTCAAGATTGCTTATAACTGAGTGAGGAATTTGTATTCAGGTCTGTACTCTTACCGCTGCATCACATGACTTCCTCACAGGATTATTTGGAGGATAAATATGAGTGTTTTATGTTTATGGTATGTAAATCATTCACATAGTCCTGAGCTTCCTGGAGGAAGAGTGAGAAAAATATCTAGTAAAGATGACAGGAATTTACTTTTATGTTTTCACCTTTTTTGATAACATTGTGTTAACTATCTTGTTACATTAGCTCCCTGTATTTATTTAGATGTGGCCATTTGTACAATAGTGTTGGTACCTTTACTTCCAATTGAGTGCAAATTTCTGGTTTTGTTTCTCTGCTGTAGATGGTAGACTGTTTGGGTTCGGGAAAAGTATCAGGCTGGATTTTGAGTTTCTGACCAGACCAATGCTTTTCCCAGATGTCATTCATAAAGATTGAATCAAGTGGTGTGAAAGCATTGCAGTTTCTGCTCACCCTCTTCATGATGAGTTTTACTAAATAAAAAAAATGCAATTGTGTTTGGAATGAAGGTGGAAATAGCCTTTTGGTTTCTAAGCACATACCACAGCTGTTAGTAGCCATGTGCTACTAACAGCAGATGTACTTGCAAGTATAAGCATAGAAAGGAAAGATGCAGAGGAGTTAGCCGTGTTAGTCTGTGGTAGCAAAATCAAAAAGAGTCCAGTAGCACCTTTAAGACTAACCAATTTTATTTATTTATTTATTTATTGGTTAGTCTTAAAGTTGCATAGAAAGGAAAAGATTAGTGATATTCCAGAGATGTATAAAGCTCTTTTGAATCTTCCATGTTAAAGCATTTGCTACTTTGCAACGTTTCCAAGACAAGCATTCAGCAGCACATGGATTACTATAGTTGAGTGTACAGTAGTATGCAAGACTCATCCCTGTAGTTAACTGGTGGTCTCGCACCTTTTGCCTCTCTAGAGTAATTAAGTGCAGTGTTTCAGCCAGGGCTTCCTGTAGTGGTCATGAGATGATTTGGTAAGACTTCAAGTTACACTGTTGAATGTTTCAAAATACTAATCCATGTATGTTCCTCAATATTTTACAATAGCATAACTTGCATATTAAACTAGACACCATTGTGTGATCCAGCAGTCCACAACATGGTGCCCACCAAGTGTTTACAGAAAGTGAGCAGGGCCTGGTGGTCTTTTCCTTACTGAGCTTCTGATTGGCTGTGCAAACTTTTAAAAGCTTAGCTATGGTAGCAATTGTCACAATAGCCCAAGTATTTTCACTGCATGACTGAAGTTTAAGCTGTACGTATGCAAGAAAATAATGTAGAACAGTATTTTCATTTTAAAAGGCATTGCATTAAGAGAGATTTTGCCTGCAATTAGAGTTATGCAGAACTTCACTCTCTGACATTTTGTGGTTGGTTCTGCCTCTTGAGGCAGCCATTTTGCAGTTGCAACCCACCACCCTGTGTCAGAATTTCAAAGCTGCCTGCAGGTGAAGAAAGATCAGGGAGCCCTGTCTAATCTGTTGCGAACTATCTATCTCGAAGTCTGTTAAAAGTAATCTGCTCCCCATAGGAGCAGGCTGCTAAGTTGTGTAAACGTCTGTATTCTTAAAGAACTGTTCCTTACCTCTTTTCTTTCTGGAACAGGTGGAATGGGATCCTGCACTCCTGGAGATCCCTGCTCAAACAGAGTTTGATTATGCAGTAACTGATCTGTCTGGAGGTCCAAGACCTTATTCTCCTTATGAAGATCAATACCAAAAGGTTGTGCTGAAGGTGAGAAACCGATTTGGATGCATGTGTTTTGCTTCAGTGATATATTTCTTTTCATAATTTAAGACAACTGCTGTACTTCCAGGGTGGTGTGATTGCTGGGCAGCTGACCAAAGTGGGCATGCAGCAGATGTTTGCCCTAGGGGAGCGACTGAGGAAGCGTTATATCGAGGACATCAGTTTCCTCTCTCCAGCATTCAGACCTTCAGAGGTCTTGTGAGTTTCTTCATATTCCAATCTGTTTCCTAATTGCTTTTGCATTTCTCAAAGATCTACCCTTCCCATCACGTAAAGAACCTCAGTAGACTTTCTGCAAAGTCCCCTCTCACGTAGTACTGCAGTGAGTTCTTTGCTGTATCTTTCCAGCTTGCACAGATATAGGCATCAAGTCTTTTGTGATTCTAAGAGTATTTTAGAGAGTTTGATATTGATAGCAGTTGCCCAGGGCTGGTAGTCATCCATAATCTCCTCAAGGCCATTAGGATATTTGTGTCCCCTCCCCCCCAATCAGTTTGTACAGGAATAAACCACTTGTTTGCTCCACTTCATGGGTTACTTTGTCTTTCAGTGTTCGTTCTACTAATATTTTTCGGAATCTGGAATCCACACGCTGTTTGCTAGCTGGGCTATTTCAACAGCAGAAAGAAGGTTAGAACTGACAGAGAGCTTCTGTTCTCAATCCTGCCTTTGTTTCTCCTTGTTCATTGCAGCATTGCTGTTCTCTTTGAATTTCTCCTTTCATCCCTATCAGTTCCTATACTGGTGAATTCTTTCAGACTGCATCTATGCTGTAAATGAGAAATTGCAGTCTTATGAGAATGCCAAGAATTTCTGCAAAAGTCGCATAGGCCTTCTATTATAATTCACAGTAAAGAAGCTATGATTTGCAATATTCATTTCGTGTTTTGTTCTCTAACCCTGAGTGTCCCTCCTTTACTTGTTCCCCCTGGAGCTTCAAGCCTGGTTTGATTCAGAACAGGATTACCAGGTTCGGAAACGGGCAATGAGAAATGTGAGCAACATGACGCTAAATTGCTAAAGGCTATTAAGTAACTCATCAAATGTTGGTGTGTTATTGTCCTGAAAGGAAGCCAGTCTAGAACCTAAGTGACAAGCAGAAGTTGGTGATGTGATAGCCCAATTTTTTAGTCTAGAGAAGCAAAATATTCTACGTTTATCTTCTATGTTTACACTGCAGTGGTTTTTTAACAGGATTATGAAGAAGAGATTTGCACATGTTTAGGAGATTATTATATAAGCAGAATATTTAAAAGCTATGTATATTGCCACTGGCTATGTGAAGGCATACAATAATATAGGTATCAATTACCAGAGTGGGCTCTAGCATCTTGTAGAAATTTGAGGTCATACACATACAGAGTAAGTTCTCTAATGAGCTTTAAACAAGTAAGGATAGGTGTTATGGGTGGTTTATGATATACACAAAAAAACCCAAATTGTGCTCCTGGTCTGCAAATTCCATTAAAGTTGCATGGAGCGTTGTATTTGTTAGAACTTTTAACATTTAAAACACCAATTCTAAACATACTGCACTAAGACAAATCTTTTATTATACAGGGCCTATTACCATTGTCACAGATGAAGCAAAATCAGAAATCCTCTACCCTAATTTACAGAACTGCCAGCGCCTGAAACAGGTGAACAGGTAAACTGCCATAAGGCTGCTGAAAGTATTGGTACTACTGTGAAGACAAAAAATGTGTTGTTTTAACTGTTATGGTTATGGAGATATGATTTTTTAACCCCACCCTTCCTCCAGATAGGTACGGGCAGTGTATATTGTTTTTCCTCACAACAACCCTGTGTGTCTGACTGAGGGGGCCAGGGCCTGTCATCAGGTCTGTAAGCCACCTTTGAACTGCACTGGAAAGGGAGCATGTATATATTTCAAATAAAAGGGCAGTTGCACCCAAGGAACAAATTGGTTTCCTGTGGCGTGACCTTTCAAAAATGTTATTGTATGCAGGCAATCATTTGCTTATCAAAGGGAATGTTTATTTATGTATTTTAAAAAGTTGTTCCACCTGATCCCCTGAACTGTTTATATGGTTTACTCTGGCTTTTGGAGCACAGCTTCTTCTCTGAAGCAAGTCCAGGCTCGATGTCCTACTTTGCACCCTTCTGCAGTCTATGTAAACTATAGGCAGCTGCAGAAGCCTTTGGGAATGGCCATGCTGGATTTTGTCATAGCGTCATGTAACACTGTGGGAACACTGCAGAGTCGAGGAGTCGCTCTATGAGACGCTCAAGCAGGAGAAAAAAAGTTACTGTTCCTATTCTGTGCAAAGGGCAAGTAGTATAATGTAATAGTAAAATAAGAGTAAAAAAGGCAAAAATGAAAACCTTAGAAAGCCATCTGGGCATGCTTCACACTTCGCTTATTTCCTTTTTTAGCCAGTCAAATGATGCTGATAAAAACCATTTCATTTATGCAATCATCTTCAGGGGGCTATTCTGTAGCCCATCTCAATCACAACCTATTTATATTTCATGGAGTGTATAATGTGCTTACTTTAGCATCTTTTAGGACTGAGCTGACAGATGCAAAAAAAATCTGTCTACCGCAGGACCACCCCTAGCGGTATGAGAAATTGCTCCATTTCCCAAACAGAACAAAGCATTAAAAGCTTCTTGGGTGCTGGGGGAGGCAAAGTCAGAATCCTTCATATCTGGTTTAAAATAACATCCTCTAATCCCAGAGAAACTTTTTTGTAGTGCTCTGAAGTGTTTCCTTTTCCTCACCAGGGAAAGGATGGCCACCATGTGTTTACAGCCAGGCATCTCTGATGATCTGAAGACAATTAAAGAAAAAGTGGGAATCAACAGTGAGAAGCAAATTGATTTTTTTGTCCTACTTGACAACGTCTTTGCTGAACAGGTAAGCAACACTTTCCTAGAAATGTCTATAATATTTTCAAAGCATGTGGGAGAAACTGCACTGAAGGTAGGTTAGTCCAAACAACCATTTAGTTCCTAAATGAGGTTGACTGAGAAGATCCTGCTATGGGGGAAAGCGCCGCTGTTCTCCCCACTCTTTCAGATTCTTTCTCAGAACTCACCTCTCTCAAAGCTTTAGGTTTAACCTCTTTAAACTTGATTAAAGGTGAAAGCGAGTACTTTGGGCATGTAGCTCACACTGCCTTTTTCCTATTCTTGTCTAACTCCTTCCACCCTGTTTTACTCTCTCATTGTCTACTTCATACCATCTGTCATGAAACTCTCTGCAAAGGGCCATGGTGCATTATTTGTTTAAAATAAAGATTTCCTTTCCTACATATGTGCTCAAGGTGACTTGCAATATAAAATACGAAAAACAATAGTTAAAAACAGTTAAAAGACAGATAAAAATACATTAAAAAACTGTCTTGAATAAACCAGTCTTCAGCTGCCTCCTGACACTAAATTATGAGGGATCAGACGCACTTCCCTGTGGAGATTGTTCCATAATCAGGGCTGACACTGAAAGGGCCCTCTCTTATGTGCCCACTAACTGAGTTTCATTGGTTGATGGGGCAGTCAGGGAGTCTCTCTCACTATAATCTAAACTCCGGGGCAGGAACATATGGGAAAAGATTTTATTTTATATTTGATTTATATTCTGCCCTCCTCACCAGCAGGCTCAGGGCCTTCAGATACCCTCATCGCAAGCCAGCACCTTAGATTGGTCTCAGAATAGATTGGTAGCCAGTATAATTGCTGTAATATTGGGACCACATGTTCCCGATAGAGGGGTAAGAGCTTGTTCAGGCAAGTCATCTTTTCCATGTGGATAGTCCTGCCAAAAATCTCTCATGCAAGCATTGGTCATGCCTGTGATCCTAGCAATTCCCTGGCATAAACTGTAAGCACAACTCCCCTGTAGCTGCGAATTGGAGGGAAAGCTCAGGACCAGTGGGAAAACTGCCCTTCAAAGAAGCTTGTCCACCATTTCTGACCTTCTTGATGAGAAGCCAGATATGCATCCAACAAACCAAACACAGCTTAAAAAGCATCCTTGTACTACAGTCCACAGAGTGGACTAGAGCCCAAGAGGGTGCTTTACCTTTTAGGAAAAGAAACATACATCAAAGCATCATATTCTAAACTTCCTCGTTTTTCTCTCTCATGTTATTCCTCACATTCTGCTGCTGATTTCCTGATCAGCTCCTACTTGCTTTAACATTACTGTAACAAAGCTACTTATTTGGGAACCAGTGACATCCTGCTGTATTTTTCTGCAGGGCAAACTGTTAATTCCCTAATAGTAGATAAGGGTGAATGTGGTACCTCTGACGACACCCATTCAGGACACATGCTATTTAGTGCACTCTCCAAATCTCACTACCACAACCATATGGTGATGAAATTTCACCTGGAGTTCCCCACGCCCCACCAAGCTTCAAATGCATCTATCCAGGCCTACCTGGATATAAACACAGGAGCTGTGGAAGGCAGAGGATCTGACCCTGCCACTTGAAAGAGGCAGGGCAAGAGCATACAAAGGAGGACACCTGGCGAGATGCACCTTAATTCCTTCAGCTAAGATCAGGCTGTGAAACTGGAATCCCACCCATTTATCCAGTTCCAGTGAAATCTATTAGATCACCCAGATGTTAAGGGTTTTATTGTGCATGCACGTCTGTTCATTCCAGCTTTCCTTTGACTCTCCTCTTTCTGAATCACTGTATAAATTCAGATTGTAAGCTTCTTGAGGGACAGACCTGTCCTCCTTGTTGACTTACATACTTCAAGGAATGTGTGCATTTATGTTATCAGTCCTGGAGATAGGTGCTATAAACAAATATATGAGAAGGGTAAGTGCACAGAAATATTTTTTTTAAAAACTGATTGATTTTGAAATTGCCAGAAGGAAAATGTAGGATCCTCCTTACACTGCATTCCCATGCAGTCACTCCAGTTTAAGTCCATTGAAGTCATTGGACTTAGACTGGAGTAATTTTGCACAAGATTTTACTGTCAGGAAGCCTCTACCCTGGCCTCTTTTGGCTTGTCAAGCCAGTCCTATGCATGCTTACTTGGAAGTAAACTAAGCCCAATAGAGCTTTGCTCTGAAGCAAACATGCCTATAGTTTCAGCTTATTAATATTATGCTAATCTTTTTAAAGTACATAAAATAAGGGAGAAGTCTAATTGTGAAATATGATCTAGCATTTGGAAGGCTTGGTGTCCAACCCTCTTAACCACAATCCCATCTCCCCAGCTTGGAGGAAAGTGAAAATTAACACAGCTACCTTGCATTTCCAGAAACAAGTTTCATCACAAAGATCAGGGGTGAAAAATGAACCTGGTTCCTTAAATTACGCAAGGCTTTGGATTAGATGAGCTGAAGGTGTCTGATCATGAATAGTGTCTATGCTTGTCTTGGATGGAGAACTACTTGCAAGCTTGTACAGCTGTATATTGTTTGACTTACACACTGCTCTCTTTCAGGCACACAATCTGCCTAGCTGCCCTCTTCTGAAGAATTTTCTACAAATAATTGAGCAAAGAGCCATTGATTCGCTCCTTTATGTCACTGAATGCAACTTAAGGTGAGCAGGACCTTGGCTCAGGGAGGGAGGTGTGTGTGAGTAGGAAAGATTTATATTCGGATTTTTGCTAGCTGAGCACAACTTCATTTTTGTAATTAGAATACAGATCCCCGCCCCCCACACTTAGCTAGTAGAGTCTTCTAGCTTATCAACACTCACTCAACTATAAATTCAAGCCTTATTCTAAGTATGTATTCTAAAAGCAATTTTTATACATATTCCTGACACTACCTTTTCCCTCAGGGAAACTCTTCAGATGTCTGTTGGTCCTCTTCTTTATGAACTGCAGAAGAACATCAGAGAGGCAATAGATCCTTCCTCAGCCGACATCAAGGCCAGGTATATCCTTATAGTCAAGATCTGGCCCCATAAAATGAGTTCAATCTCCCAGATAGAGTTTACATTCTTGAAAACCCAGAGGTACCTCTAGCTTTGCAGAAAAATTAAATTTATTAAAATTAGAAGGCGAGAAGCTGAAACTCCTAAAGGTAATGGTAGCATCCCGCCCCTTATCTTTTAAAAGCTGTTTACAAGAACTGGGGTACCATGGCAACCCGTCATGACTCCAAGATCCCTAGATCATGTTTTTTGTGGAACTGGCTTTATTGTTCTCTCCACACCAGGTGGGACATGATTCACTTAGTGTTTAATAGGTACTAAATTGTGTAGCTGATTCCATGAAGCATAATGTGAGAAAAGAGACATCAGCAACCCAGGATGCCTTTATGCTGGTGGACAGTAGGGGGAGGTATTGAGTGAGGGAGTTGAGAGAGTGTGGGGGCGTGAGAGACGCTGATCTAGTTTCTTCCTGTTCTTTGCAACAGATGATGTACAATACAGATACATCCAGTTGATACATTCTAATCCATTAAGAACATACATATAATATGTGCCTTCAAAAAACATAAGACATAGAAACTGGACTGAAAACAAACAGCGAATGAAAGGAAGCCTGAGGGACAGGGACTAGATTAGATATATGTAAAAATCATAAAGAAAAAAGTATTATAAAGATGGATATATTAGACCTTTGCCTTCTAATAAGAACTGTTGGAGAGATCTGACAAAACCATCCTACTTCAGGTATTTATAAAATTAGACTAACCAGGCAGAAGCCACTTGCCAATGTTCAACAGCAGTGAACAAGTATAATGAAGTGCTGGTGTGTAAAATAGAGAAGAAACAGAAGCAAGAACCACATGCATTCCTGCTTAAATAATCTCTACCCACACGGAAATATATTAGCAACAGAATTAATACTGCATGTAAGTAGAACGGAGATGACAAAAGGCTAACACCTAAAGTATGCAAGTGGAAACAAGATTCAGTTGTGCTAATGTGGGTGTTTTCCCCCCCCCTTCAGAAAGCTCATATTATATGCTGTTCACGATGTTACCCTCTTTCCACTATTGCTGGCTCTGGGAAGCTTCAACTACAAGTGGCCTCCATATGCTTCAGATGTGACACTGGAACTCTACCAGCATTCCAAGGACTGGTTTATACAACTGTCTTATAACGGAGAGGTAAAGAATCCATGCTGATGCCTCATGCAAGAATACAGGGCACTGGCTGCTGAACTGTGGTGGATTCTTCTGGATATGCAGAAGGCAAGCTCTAGCTTGAGCTTCATTTGAATACCAGGCAGAGTAACAAGTCAAGCAGCCTGTTCAAGTTAGCACATGAAGCCTTAGTACTACTTTCTTTGGGTTCTCTTTTTTAAAATAAAGCATCTTGGTTCCCTTGTGCAAGTAGCATTGATGCAGTATAATTTCTGTGTCTCAAGATTTTCTCGAAATGCTTCAGAAGTGTTGCTTAAAATTTGTTTTGTTTTTCTGCAGGAAGTGATTGCAAGAGGATGCAGAGCTGGTCTCTGTCCCTTGGAGGATTTTATGAATGCCATTACACATTACAGCACAAATCCTGAGGAGTACAATCTGCTTTGCTCCAAATCAGATGAGAGACTGTAAAAGGATGACGAACGATAGTAAAATTATATTCTTACTATACATTTCTAAATACCATGAAAACAAGGCATGTTCTCTCATAAATTAACATTTCTAGTGCCGCATCCTTAGATTTTGCTATTGGAAATGAGGAGAACGCTTATCCATTTTGGAAATAGGTTGCTTTAGATGAAAAATGTGTCTAAGATCCCAACTGCATCCTCACAGGACATTTCTGCCCCACAACAAGAGCTGATAGTATAATGGAGCACATAATTCTGCTTACCCTGAAGGGAATGAGAGGTGCCTTCCACATCTGCTATCATTCCTTTGAGCTTTTCAAAAGTTTTAATAACATTTTTAATGAAAATCTTGATCCAAACTCAATATAATCCTAGTCTTTTGTATTGTTTCTCCACAAAGAATGAAAACCCAGAGAACAAGAATAATATGTAAACCTTAAAAAGGAAAGGAGAATCATCATCAGCTCTTGCAAGGGCTTCAATTCCAGCACTTTGGCTGATTGTGTAGTAAAGCTAACTGAACTGTCCCAGTGTGGTTCACACCAGCTTCCTCATGTAAAACCACTTCTGAGGAAAAGGGAAAACACTAATGCTGAATTTTCCAGCACTGGAACTTAACTCAGAAAGAAAACCCAGCACAGGGAATGCACCTTGTTGTAACTTCAAAACTAGCCACACAGACCATTAGGCACTGACCTTTGCTTCCAGAAACCCCTTCACTGTCCTGTTTTTTTAAGAAACTCTAGCCATTAGTAGGACAAACTCTTGCCTTGAACTTTCAAGCAGCTACTTTATAAATAGTTGGGAGTAAACTTCTGTTGCAGAATAAATACGGTATTGCTTTCAGTCATATTTTAAATATGCTCAGCCACACAAAGAAAATCGCTCAACCAAATAACATCACTTCTTTGACACAGGCTAGAGCTGAGTTTGAAGTGTTAACAAAAAAACCTGTTCTCATGCAGAACCATTTTTGACTAACATTGGAATGTAGTGCAGTTAGCGAAAGGGAACAAAATAAAGAAAATAGCTGATGGCAGCCCAGAAATATTTTTAAAAAAAAACTTCCATCCAATTATGGTACTTGGTGGCAATTAAGAATTAAGACTGTGGCTGTTGCAAGGGAAATGGGCAGTATGTCCTTAATATGACCAACCCAAAGCTGTTAAGTCTAATAAATGAGTACTCAGTTGGGATTCCAAATGGTTGCTCCCTGCAGTGACAGCAGCAGTGATAAATCTGGGACATCTTGTATCAGAGGAGGGCTGTGCTGATCTCTGCCCCAGAGATAACTGCTAACCCAAATGAAAGTCAGGTAGCTATGCAAATGACAGTGCTACCATTATTCCTAATCATGGACAGTGGCACTGAATCCTGCACTAGTTTGTTAAGTATTTCTCCCATCCAGCCCACTTCTTTTTAATGCAACCATTTAGTCCAGGAAGCAGTCTGTAAGTACCTCTTTCTTTCAAGAACAACAGACAGGGCTACAGACACAATCATATGCCAGCTCTTAAACTACTCTAAGGATATTCTCAGATACAAGTTGCTCCAGACATCCCTCAGAAATTTCAACTAGGTAAAAAGCTTCTCAGGTAATTTACTGATGTTATTTAAAAAAACGAAGGCAGAAACCTTAAGAGTATCACTACAGGTTGGACCTGTGGTAGCTGTTCCCCAGGCAACAGCTACAGATTGATCAGCACAATGTGGTGAAGTGGGATTTTATGCAGTTTGCTAACACTTCCACCCACTGTAAAGTTCCTTACCATTTTTGGTTACTGGGCACAAATATTTTCCCCAAACAATTCATTCTTTTTTTAAAAGATGTGTATTAAGCTTGCAGTAAATAAATGCTACACATTCCCTGGGTAGACATGGAATTCAGATGTCTCTGAAGAAATCTCTATCCGTGGCAACTCATTGCAAAAGCATGAGATCCCACTGTTTGTACAAACTACCCACTTTTCAGTGGGATTGTACTAGCACAAATGGACTACAGAGATGTATGGACCAAGTCTGAATACAAACTAGTTACCACCCATTGCAAAACTTTCAGTCAACAGAAATGATATCATACAATGCCCAGCTATTTTTTAATTCTGCTGCCCCCAAATTTGTTTGGAAATAACCCAGATACAGGACAAAACTGGATTGTAGTAACAGAGAAAGGAACTAGTTCTGTTTTTTGTAAGAAACAATATATTTTATTTTTCTGACACCACAGCCCTGGCAAGTGGTTTTGTACCAAATTTAATGGAGGTTACACAGAGAACGTTTTACGCTGGGGAACGAAAAAATAGCCACAAAAAAAGTCAGGGTAACTTTTAGTGTCTGTTCCACTCCCACATTAATAGTCACTTGGGGGGGGGGGGGGCGGGGGTTTCTAAGAAAAGAAGAATAAGAAACAGTAAGACTACTGTAGAATGTAACAGTGTCCAAGTCCAGCCTCTTCCTGAAAGTGGCAACACTCCCAGCATGAGAAGCGGCTCTCCAAGATTTACTCCCCAAAATAATACAATGTATTGCAGCTGCCAGAGGAGGAGACAGTAAAGGCTGGGGAGGACTGAGATTTTTTTTTTTTTTTAAGAGTGGGAGGGAGAGACAAAGGTGCTGGACAGCACTCCATAATTTTGAAAAATATGTCCTTAATTTATTTCTTTTAAAAGTTTCCCCCTCATTGAACTTAAGTTCCTTTTGTGCTTTTCATTAATACTCTGCTCTGAGGTCGTAGTTTGGTTTTTCTATACATTGGAGTTGAAGGAAAATAGTCCAAAGTTCTGAAGATGGATTTTCCATCTAAAAGTAAACAGCCTCTCACCCCAAAGACTAAAGTCTCTGCTAAAATCCCTTTTACAATATAGTACAGTACACAAAAATAACCCCCCAAAATAACCAAGAGTCCTGGGAGAAGCCAGTCCAAAGGACGTAAACATACAGAGAATGGTGCAACTTGTGACAAATGGCAATTCTCAAAATACAGCTACAGATTCTCAAAGCAGGTGCCATCACAGGATACCCAAGTACACAAAAATAATTTTTAAAAAATAAATCTTAAAAAAACAACCTGTTAAAATGAATTCATTTGTTTTCAGGTAATTCCATACATTCGAGATTTCCCAAAGCATCCTCTGGTCTGTTTTCACCTATTGCATGGCCAAACTGTGCTCCTGGAGCTCTCAGGCAGCACCCAGGACCTGGAATCTCATCTCAAGAAGGATCAGAATCATCCAGTCTTGTAGCAGCTTAAAACATCATGTTCCCTGGGTTTCCAGGGCCTTGGCTAAATCCTCCCATTCCTACATCAGCAGCCATACCCCGAGGTCTCATCTGTGGAGGAATCATGATGTTCTGTTGGGGGCCTATCATGCCCTGCATTGACATCATCATACCAGGTGAACCCACAGGTCCTGGGTGGCTGTACAGCCCAGCAGGAGCTCGGTCCTTGCCTGGAATCATACCCACTGGGTTGCTCATTAGAGTGGGCTGGCCAGGCATTGCTGTTTGTGCTGGTGACATCATTCGATGGTGAGGTCCCATCATGCCTTGTTGCAGAAAGGCAGGCGGTCTCATTGGGTTATGGCCTGGCATAGATGATGCTGTTCCCAGAGGAATGTCTGGAGTTCCTACTGGCCCTGGGCCTCCCATGCCAGGTAATGCCAGCCCCATTCTTGGATTCTGTTCTCCCATCATTCCCTGCATGTGAGAAAATCCAGGACCAACACCCTGTGGCTGCTTGCGACCTGGCACTTCCCCACGAGGGAAATACTGTAGTGTCTGGCTAGGCTTCTCTGATGGAATAATCCTGGACAGGTCAAATTCTGGTATTCCAGTGGCTCCAGGACGAATCACTTCCTGCAGCTCTGGATCAGTAAAAACTGAAGGCATGTTGTTTCCTAGAACAGTGAAAGAGTCCGGTCCACCAGGACCTCCAGACTTGCAAAGTGCTGGATCCGTTGAACTCTGGGGCATACTGGTGGGACGCCCCAAAGGCCCTTCACCATGGAAGGTCATTCCAGCTGGAAAGTTGCCTTGCCCTCCACTAGGTCCATTATGGGGAAATGGTACCTGTTGTGGAGGAGACTGTACTGGAGGAAACCCCTGTGGAAAGCCCAAACGTCCTTGAGGTACCATTGGAGAATCTTGGGAACCATGGCCCATCATTGGATTGTGTGACATCAGGCCAGGTCCCACAGGGACACCATGAGGAGGTATACTGGGTCCCATAGCATTTGGAGAGGGCATCTGGTTACTATGAGAAAGAGGCTGAGTCATTCCCATTGGGCTAAGTGTTGGCATTGGGCCCGACTGGTTTGGACCAGAAACACGAGGATTCTGTGAGTTAATGCCCATTCCTGGAAAGAACAGAAATAATCAATTTTAGAAAAACAGAAGCCAGTGAAAATACAAACCTTCACATAATGCAGCAGAACCACTTTTTTTTCCAGAAAATGCAGCTATTCAAAAAGCATTTCATTACAACAACTCATTAGAAATCCTGCGTATCGCACCATATCAGAACAATACTCCTATATGGCCGCTTCCCATTTGCTATGCCTGACTTTTCTCCCATGTTATAGGTGTCAGAGATGCCATTCTCTACTATAGACATAACGGCATTTTATGGTGTTGACTGTGCCACAAGAGTGCCTTTCCAATGTTAATTTTTCTCCCAACAAACCCCTTATTATATTGTAGAGGATTCAAAGGCATATTCTACAATGGATGGTATTCACACAAAACGGGTGCATCTGCTGCTCTGAGCATTCTCTATCATACAGCACTCCTCTACTGTTATGTACGACAGGGTAAGATCAATATTGGTAGGCAAACCATCTTTCAGGGGATGTTGCTTGCCGTAACTGAACTTCCTATAAGAAGCCTGTACACAACATAGTAGCAGCACTATAGTATCCAATCCTACTCTAAAATGAGAAAGGATGCTTGCTTATTCCTCGTCTTTCAGCATAAACAAGAAGAGGAACTGAGATATTGTAGGCAAAGCCTATTAGGGATGTGCCTCTAGTAAGAACAAAGATGCTGAAGCAAATGTATAGTCTACAATTTTTGAGTTTCCTGTCGAAAAGACTACTTCCTAGTCACAGGGCAGCTAAGCTCAAAGCCAGCCAGCCACAACAATGCCACAGGAGGGCTCTATGCGACCCGTTTCCCCTCTCTCACCTTTTCCAGCTCCTGCTTGAAAAAGGAGTGTGCCTACACAAAACACAAGTGAACAGAGCTCCAATCATTTAATTGCCTTAGAAACTCAAGATCATGCACACTTGCTCCTTCAAACTAATTCCAACAGTATTTTTGCTTTACAAGAGAGGCCCAATGGCATTCAAGTGAGCATGATAAAACTCAGTCATTTTTAAAACTTCCCTTACCTGACCAGAAAAAGTCAAATAAAGTCATTATCAGAAGAGAACCTCTTGGCCTTTCGACTTCCCTTATTAGAACAAGATCCTGGATGCTCGATGACAAAAGACTAATATTACCGGTCCCACACCTGGTAATGTTACATCAACAATGAACAGACTGGTGGATTGGGAACTAGCTCTCATTTGCCTATAAATAATTGCTGGAGTAAAAACCATGACCACACAAAAAGAGAAGGCCTGTTTATTTGTAAAAGCTGTTGGTGGAAAATTAAGCAAATATATGGAAAAGAGAAAGGATATCCTCAATTTCAACTTACACTTTTCAAAATCCCAACGTAGTACACTGTTAACTGAAACTTGGTCAAACAGAGACTCTGTTTTCAACACCTTGATTCCAGCAGGTCTAATTTTAGTGAGCCATAGTTTAATAAGACAGAGTTCATGCTGCTGGAAAAGCTATTCACACAACAGTTTACTGCAACAAATAAAACTTTTATCAGCTTTTCTCTATCTTTCTAATACCTGTTCTCAGTGACTAGAGATAATAGCTACATGCTACATGCCCCATCCATGCCAGCACTTGTATTTTACCTGAAAGACTATTCATTGGTGGTAAGTTTGGAGAACGTGCTGGAGGAGAGTCATCATCTGATGAGGCTACAGTCTTGATAGCATCATGGTAGAGCGGTGTTGAGCTGGGCATGGCAAACTTGGACATCCGGGACATCATGATGGAGAGAGGATTCTGAGACAGGGTAGGTTCTGGAGGCATTGTGTATGGACTACTAGAAGGAAGATTTCCAGGAAGAGTCACAGGAGCTGCCTGGCTAACCGTTGAAGGGGGTGCGCCACCTAAAAAAAATGCAAGTTAATGATTAAAAGCCTAGATTTGACCTAGAATGCACTAGGAGCATCACTAAGAGCATATGCACATAGCAACTTCCTGTGCTCCAGACTGGGTGCTACTGTGCCCATTTGAAGTTGCTTTACACCAAGCAATATTATTGATCAGCTTTATCAAGTGCTGACTGCTGTAGCCCTACATGGTCCCAGAGGTCTTTCACAGTTCTGCTACCCACAATCCTTGTATGTGGAAAGGTCCTGGTCCAGTAATTGCAACAAGGACCTTCAGCATATACATGTATTCTACCAGTGAGCTACAGTTTTCCTTAAAAACTGTACTTTTGTCAAAGGGTGACTTTCAACCAAATTGCTTTCTCACTATAATTTTACACATGAAAACTTGGTCCAGAATTTGTTCAGCCACAAGTCATTCAGGATCTGGTTCCTCATGAACATGTGGGTGAGTGCCCTCCACCTTTTGACCCTGCTGTAAACTTCAAGTAATGGGTGGTTTCTGTGAGTTTTGGGGGAGGAGAGGGGAGACCAGTAATCTGTAGTATGGCTTGAGCAAAGAATCCAGGAGGGAGAGAAAAGGCATAACAAGTCCCATGTTTATAAATTAAAATAAAAGAATAACTTTGCCTACACTGAAGTAAAGTATATAGTGAATTCCAAGTTATCTAACTGGTAAATGCCAGTGTGGACCCAGAACATCACTGTCATGGCGTATGTAGAGGAAAACTGAACAGCTAGAGAATCACAGAAGTTGAACTACATGTCATGCTAGACTTTCAATGTGAAGAAGCCAACCAGCTGATCAAAAGCCATGTTCTCTACCAGCACAAATAAGTTTATTCAACAGTGCAATCATTGCCAGCTTTCAGCTGTTAGGCAAAGTTGTTTTCCACCTGAAGCCTAATTCTTGAAAGTAAGATTTCATTGTAATCTCATTCCAGTAAAACTGCAACTCTCTGAATTAGTGTGAGAAGGGGAGGATTAGTAAGGCTGAGATGTCAATTCTGAATCTCTTTATCTTCCAGAATATCAGATTAGCAGTGGGGACAGAAGTTTTCTAATGTGTCAAGTGGATGGCTCATGCCATTAATAAAAATAGCAAAAACAAGCCACCCAAAGAAAAAAATGATTTTTAATTTACGAAAATTTAAAAATCCAAAACTTGGTTGGATGAGGGGTGAGCATGATCCAGAAGGCATGACACAAAGAGAAGAGCTGAGTCAACTGAACAAGGTACGGGGGTGGGGAGCTAGAAGGAGAAGAAATCAGTCCACTCTATCACCTGATGATTTACAGAACCCTGGAGGCAGTTGGACTGACGTAGGGGGAGGGTGGGGATTTCTAAACCATTTCTCTCCTCCCTGGCAATTCCTTGCAGACCCCTCTCAGCTGATTTTATTCCAACTGTTTTGCAGTGTGTGGCTTAAATGTTGATCTTACTCTTGAAATTAGGAGTTCTTTGACACACAAGATTTACTCAAAATAAAATAAGCCTCTGGGGTACTTTGACAGATACTAAGTTTTAACAGAAAAAGGCTGGAAAGCCCCATCACCCTGGCTCAGAGATGCAGGAATGTGTGTTTTTTGTTTGAAGCACGCTATTGCAGTGATCCCTTTGAAGCACTAGAGGGCAATGTAGCCAAACAGCTGACCTGGTTGCCTTCCTAATTCCTGGAATAATGTGATTTCACAGACTGAAGAGCTCCCAAGGCTGGCTCCATCAAACAACTGCATGCAAACACTGCACACCAGGGACTTGCTTTATTAGAACCTTGCAGGATGAAAACAGCCGGTTGCCTTTAAGCTATAAATCTGGAAGATTAAGCAGGACTTGAAATTCTACAGGGCATCTTAGACACTGAATCAAGAGAAGGGACTATGTTTTGTGGAATGGCAAAAGCTATGCTGAATCCAGCTGGTATCTGCAATCAAACCATCCAGTAGCATGTCAACTCTAGATCAATTTTTAGCTTCCTCCCAAAGAATTGGTGAAGCTAAGCAAGAGGACAGAATTTAGCAGAAGTCATTTCCCAATGGAACTGTTTAATGATAATATTCTTTCCCCGCCTGCTTCTTTCACCCACCCCAATTCTGCAGTCTTGCTCATCTTCAGTACAGCTGGCAACTGTTCTTATTTTATAAAGCTACTACCTAAACAGCAATATGCCCTAACCTGGATAGCCCAGGCAAGCCCGAGCTCATCAGATCTCAGAAGCTAAACAGGGTTGGCCTCAGTTCATAACTGGATGGAAGACCTCCAACAAAGACAAGGGTTGCAGAAGAGCAAGAATACATCTGCCTCACTTGGACACGATAATTATGTCTTGAATGGAATAGTAATTATAATCTACTATAGACTACTTAGGATTTTTTAGTCTAGAATATAAGTAATATTTCCAAGCCAGGAAAACTGATCTGTTTATGCAACCATTGCTTCATGATCTAAGCTATCCATACATCACTCAGTACTTCCACCCACTTTTAAAACTAGCTTTACTCCTGTGCCTAACACTGACATTTAGCAAGTGATCGTTTTCATACAATTCCTCTGTACCAGAAGCAATCTGACCTACTAAACCTCTGTACTTCAAATTGCTAGTGAAGGCACAAGAGCAGGGGACTTTGAAAAAGTAGCAACCTACTAGCCCAGAAAAACAGAGAGGAAAAACTAACCTGACTCAACATTCCCCATCATGGCTGGTGAAGACATAGCAAGAGATGCTTTGTGGTTAGGGGGGATTCCAGGACTCTGCAATGGAGGCTTTGGAGATGAAGTCCATCCTGGAGAAGGTGCAGGAAGGGATGGAGACTTGAGATGGACAGGTGATGCGGCAGCAGAACCCATAACAGGGGGAGACTTGATTGAAGCTGCAGCTGCTGCAGCAGCCGGACCTGCAAGTATCCCTGCCAGCTGGGATGGAGTCTGAGGAGATTTGAGATTCCCAGAGGGTGAACCCAGCATTGGAGATTGGACCTGGCGCATTGTGGGAGATTTTAGTGGGTTTATGCCTGGTGAATGAACCTGGCTGGCACCAACAGAGACATCCAAGGGCTTGCGGCCAAGATTGCGTTGAACAGGAGGAGCTGTGTTGAGGCTGTTTGGGTTACTGGAGGGGTTCAGAGGTAGTGGTGGCATGTGGCTAAGCCGGCTGTTAGTCCTTTGGTCAGGCCCTATTTGCTCTCTATGATTCCGGAGACTGACTCCAGGACCCTGAGGCATGGGATGGAAAGGTCTTGGGCCCATTCCGTAATCCTGCTGTGGATGGTCACCAAATGGCAAGGGTACCATTTTCTGCTGAGAGGGGAGCATTTCTGAGACACCTGGGCGCATTTTCATAATCTCCTCTGGGCCCACACCAGTTTCCCTCATCTTTTGAGGTATCATTGGTGGGTTAGAACTTATGTTAACATTCATATTCACATCCCCCTTCATGCTACCAGGGCCCATCCCAAATTCCAAATCCCGACCAGCTGCCATTTGAGGTGGCATTCCTTTTGCAAATTCTCCCCTGGATGGGCTCATTGATCCTTCAACTGGCATACGTGGAAATATGGGGTTATTGCCAGGCTCCATGTGTCTCTGAGGGGGAATCATCCGGTTCATATCCATGCCAGGCCTGATCCCTTCGATGGTCATGCCAGGGGCTAGTCCTAGCTGTTTTTCAGCTAACTGCTGTTGAAACATATCTTCAGGCAAGCCCTGAGGATTTGGAAACCGCTCCCCTCGACCAGGGCCACTGAAGACCCCCTGGCCAGAAGGGAAGTTTCGGCCATCGGGAATTTTTGGCACATCTTCTGGCCAAGGAACACCTGAAAGCCCAGGTCTAGTTGTGGCATTTGGGACATTGGGACCCTCTATATCAGGGTTTATCATTCCAGGAAATCCAGGCAGCCGCATCTGACTGCCAGGCACATTGGGATGGGGGGCCATGCCCCTTGGGGGCAATGAATGGGACATAGTGATGCCATCAGGAAAGGCTTCTGGGCCACCAGGTCCCCAGCCCTCACCTGGGGTTATCTGGTACGGTGGTGGGGGGCCTCTGACCAACCCTCGAGGCCCATGCTGGTGAACCATCATATCCTGCAAAGAACACTGCTGTACAACCTGTTCTTGCTTCCTCCTCTTTTCCTCATAGAACTCCTGTTGAAGCTTCAACCAGGCCACCTGTTCAGGAGTCATGTGATCCAAGTGGTCTGGTCCTATAGGGCCAGGCTGAGAGTTCATGGATGGTGGCCCAACCTCATCTGGTGAGAAGGGCATGTCTCTGTGCCCTTGGGGGCCAAAAGGAACCCCTCCTTCAGTCCGAGGCCCTGGCCCTTTACCTAAACTTTGGGACTGAGCCATCATTGCTTGTATTGGCCCTTCAGACTTCTTTTGGGGTCCATCCAGTACTCCAGAACTTGGCTGAGGCCCCCCAGGTTGTCCTCCAGTGAACTCCTTCTCATCGGGAAAAAGCATGCGCTGAATATCTCGTAGAGTCTGCAGTGAACGTTCTCTGTGTTCCAGCTGCTCTTGAGATAATCCATCTGGATTTTCACCCATATTTTGTGGGTCCCCTCCAGATACCTGCTGGCTGGGACCTTTAGGGTCTGCAGTGGAACTATTACTTCCTTGAGATATTGGACTTACTTCTCTGTTATTGGGGGTTGAAGTCTGCCCAAATCCTTCAGTTTGCAGAGGGGTAGAGTTTGCAGGACTTCCTGCAGACATGACTTTATTTTCTAATCCTGGATTGTCCTGGTCAATGGGGCAAAGAGGGCCAGTAGATTTGGGTGCTGGTGTTGGAACTGGAATGGGTGGAGTTTGCTGCATTTTGGCATTCTGGGGTGGAGTCTGCTCTTGGGAAACAGGAAGCTGCGACTGAGCCTGGGGCTTTGTATCATTTCGGAGCGGTGGAATCTGAGTGTTCTGGAGAGGAAAAATAAGAAAATTCAACTGGCTCTAGTAAACAGAAAAAAATAGGTGAAGAACACCAAGACATTCAAACTCCAACAACTTCTGACTACTCAATTAACCAAGGTGAAGCATGTATTTCAAGGTGCTAAAGTTTTCACCCAAACCATGAGCAGCCCCCCCCTTCCCATTTTTCTTTACCTGTGTACAGGTTACCTACCAATGGTAAAGTGTTTCGCTCTGCCTTGTTAGAGATGTTCTGAATGTGAAAAGATACAATGGTTTCGACTTGTCCCTTCAGCACAGCTTCTGCAGCCCTGAAAAGACAAAGAAGAAATCTGGATCTTTTTCTATAGTTACAACCACATTTTATAAGAGGGTAAGAAAAATACTTCACTTGCTTTTGTAAATCCTAGAGAACAATAAATTTTACTGTTTGTTCATCCTCTATATGTGCTGGATCATGTCAGAGAACACACAATTCCATTTCAGAGGGCAATCCCATCAACACAAGGCTGCAAATACATTGCCACTATCCTTCACGACCACCATGCTTCAGCCAGAGTGTAGTAAGAGATGTTAAAGTATTTCACTGTTTACAAGCAAGGTTTTTTAAAGCTTTCCTACATGCTTACTGGTTCATTGAAGAGAACTGCACACTCCTCCACAAACAACTATGTCACCATTACGTGCTTGCAATAAGCCATCATAATTAGCTACCATTTCATTGCATACAGATAGCAAAACAGAGCCACTTGCAATGCAACACATGATGAAGTCATAATCACGGAAGAAAGACATCTTGTATGAAAATTTCCAATCCCACATCTTGGGCTAAAACTGAAATAATAGCTATGTTCAATGGTAACCCCAAGGTTCACTTACTTATTTGCCATCTCGGTTGAAAAGACATAAACCACTTTGGATGGAGTCTTCTGCATGCTACCTGGCTCCGAAGTGGCAGCCTGACCATGGGAAGGTGTGGAAGATCGTGGGGCTGAGGCATTTGAAGGAGCCATGGAGTGTGCTGAATGCTGGGAGTCTTGCGACTTTGCATGATCAGTAGATCCCAGGTCTGGAAAGACAACTTTCAGTCATGAAGCACAGAAACTATTCTCATAATACTGAAAACTTACATAATCCTGAGAAATATATTTCGTCAGTTCATATGGGATAATTTTTTAATGTGTCCATCCTCATGCCAATAACTACATCAAGCTGTTTTTCACCATGCGCATCTTTTATTACATGTTACAATCTGTATATTAGACTATTTTGAGGCTTCTACACAACCTTTAGGAATAGAATTTTCACACTATACAATGTAGCAGGTTGATATTTAACTTTCACTTCACAAGATCCCTGAAGATTGATTAGGCAGGTCCTAGGAGAATAACAAGTGGGCAAATTCCTGCCATAGACAAAGCTATGGAACCTTTTACACTGTTTGGTTAGATAACAACGGTTTTAAAACCATGCATTTTAAAGTAAATACATTCATACTAATATAAAGATGCCTTGTTATTTGATATTTCAAAATAGTAGTACTCGTAAGAGTGAAAACAGCATCTTTCTATGGCTTTACCCCAGGTTCCCTAGCTACCTCCCTAGCAGAAATGTGCCAGGAGTTAAATTTGGGGGATTTTCAAAGAGCACCACAAAATGTAAGCATCAGTAGGTTTGAACATTTCATTCGTGTGGATTATCTTGCCACTTTCAGTATAATGT
Source organism: Eublepharis macularius (assembly GCF_028583425.1). Taxonomy (NCBI): domain Eukaryota; kingdom Metazoa; phylum Chordata; class Lepidosauria; order Squamata; family Eublepharidae; genus Eublepharis; species Eublepharis macularius. The sequence goes on from NC_072792.1 coordinate 127,128,372, forward strand.
CTGCATATTTAAATAGTTATTACCCGCCATCATGAACTTGAGGAATAGGAAATAGGCTCTAAGGCCAAATAAGGTTATTTCTGGAGCCTTACAGAAAGAAGGTAATACCATGAAGCGACACAATACCTGATTTGAGGCTTTTGTACTATCCTTTAAGGAAAGACCAAACCTGCAATATATCCAGGCATGTAAACTGTTTGTAAAAGTTAGGAGCTGCATAAAATGAGAAACTTGCTTCCTGGCTGTTGCAGCAAGCACCTTATTTTTTTTCAGATTCCAGAGGCTAGTGAGTACCTGGAAGGTGCAATCCCACAAATACCACGTGGGATAAAGCACAGAGAATATATTTAAGTGAATAATGAAGGATGTTATTTTTAAAAGTGTGGCTATAAAAAGGAACTGTCTGGCTCAGCCAATAATGGAACACAGGAGTAGAGGTACTCCAGTCCAGTAGGTGCTGGTGGGAAGAAAAAGGGATCATCCCCAAACAGTTCCGTTCTTGGCATGGTTGTTCTGTTGGTTGTTCACCCTTACATGGATAATGACTGCAATAACTTGGCTATAAACATGACCATGCAAATCATGGCTCCAAACAGAGGCATCAGTTCATGCAAAAGAGTTTCCATGCAAGTGCTGCTGAGCCACAAGTTCAACAGCAGCCTGACTAAGAACAGTGGGAACACTTTCTCCAACACTCCAAATGGTATAAGATCTTGGAGACTGACATTAGACCTGCATTCCATAAGTCTCTGGGACACCACACTGTTGCAACAGAAAGGCTTTCCCCGCCTCAATTAAGGCTACATTCAAGTATGTGGCAAAGTAAGCTGCTATTTTACTAGCTGCAAAAATCCTCTCCCAATTTCTAGCTAATGTCAATTTCACTGAGCCAGTAGGCACAAGCACATGGGTATAATTCAGTTCAAGAATTATACCCATGAAAACAAATGGAAAAAGGGTCGAAGAGAGCTCTCCTTACTACATCCAACATGTCTTCATTGAGACAAAAGGCAGAATATAAGCCCATTTGTTCCCAATCCATGAAACGCTGAAGGTCATATGACCCTGTTATGTTGCAGGATGAGAGAGAGATCCAAAAGCAAAGCTTTTGCTTCCCAAGGTCTCTCTTTCTCACAATTTTCTTCCACAGGAACTCATTTTTTGTTACAGGTTTTAACTCTTTCCATTTCAAGGGCTCAAACTGCAAAGCACCACATCAATGCATCTGTCCAATAAGGGAGATCAACTGAAATGCATAATAATCAAGCATTAAAATTTAATCCTGATCATGAAAAGCTGATCTAAGCAAGTTCTTCAACACTTGCTACTACTTTTCACAAAATATTTTGGATTCCACTATAGATGTCAGAGGACAAAATACATGCACATCTTATCCATTATTAATGACATCTCAGTATTTCAAGTGCTGCTTTAAACATATAGACGCAGCAGCTCATCCTCCCTCCCCCACCCCCGCCACTCTGAAAATCAGACCCTGGGTTGGATCCCACGGAAGGGACTTCTTTCAGTGAGGCAAACCTTCCTCCCCCTGCAGCAGTCCCAAATGCCCCTGAAATGCTGCCCCAGGAACAGCGGGAGGGTGGAGTCTGCAGCAGGAAAGGAAATCAGCGAAACGAGTCCCTCCTTATGTTCATGGAAATTTTCCATGGGATCAAGCCGCTTAGTTCCAATGAAAGAAACATCAGCTGCTAGTGACAGTCAATGAGAATAGCCATAGCAAGAGCAGGGTCCATGGACTTGTTCCATTCCCTCACATCCATCAAAAGAATCTTAAACAAATAAAAGCTCAAAGAAATGATTCTTGTAAAAGGGTTATTAATTCCTTAAAATGCATTTTCTTTATAACTAATTGCAGAATTTACTGCTCTATTTCATGGGCTGAGAACAAGTCAAAATATTACAGACAAGAACAAATTGATCTGCTACAAAGTCTCAATCAAAATCAGCATCCATCAATATCGCTGCATCTTCATGTGTGTGCATACCTTTGATTTCAGCTTCATCACTGGGAGTTCCAGCATCTCTCTGTTCAAAGGAGTCTGCTGAAATGCTCCTCTCTCTCTTTCCTTTCCCCTTTGAACCATTGCCAGCCCCATTCTTCAACCCCATGCTTCCTCCTTGTCCTGGGAGCACTTTCGGTGTATGGCCCCCACTCTTGGGGTCACAGGGAGAGGGCTGGGATTGGCCTGTTGAGCCCCCCTGTTTACCCTGGTTGGAGAATTTAGAGTCCAGCTGGGGGTTACCAGATGGGGACATCACTGTAGGGGGACGTACCATCACCTCCTGCTTTGATTTGGGACTACTGAAAAGGAGAAACAGAACATAAGAATGCCAATTCACTCAGCAGTTGCCACCTCCACAGCCTCTCTTTATACATTGTGGCAGGCACCAACAAGACATCTGCATGCTTAGCATCATCCAACTGCTATTTCAAAAATGTCTTGAAATAGTTACTATCCTGCTTGAGGTATCACTATTTGAGGAAAAAACAAGGCAGCAGCTACCCATATCCCAGGAACCAGTCAGTCACATGGGGATCTACCTCTGCAGCTTCTGTCAATAAAGACAATGGTTTCTATGTACAAAGACATGCCTCACACTAAGGCCAGCACAAAGTAAATAATCAGAGCACCATAAAGTCACAACGTCACCTATCTGGATTCAAAACAACACAGTTCAACTACTAGAGAATTCAAGCTAACCGGAGAGCTGTAGCTACGTCTCAATTTACATACTTATGAATTTTTATCCGTTAACTGCTGAAAGACGAGAGTAGTAGATTAAACAAATCAATTCAATTGTTTTAAAACAGAAGGTAGATGCACAGTTTACTTCCCACTGAAAAAAGTGCACAGCTATAAAACAGATTTAACTAAGCTTTCAATCCTTACAGTGTTGCAGAGGTGGTGAAACACAGTTCTCAGAGCTGATCCATGTGCTATATTGAGCAGCTGATATGTGCATTAAGCAACACAGGACCCAAGATCCAACTTCCACACATTAATTTGCTTGATAAGATTGCATTCTATTTATTTAATATGCTTGAGGTAAGCCTCCTTAAATACTTCTAAAAAGAAATGGGATAGAAATCATCTAAATAAATACAAATCTGGAGTATCATATGCTTGCCCAAATATTACTATTTATGACTGTAATATTTCAGTGATCATACATAACATATGGATTAGTCCTCAGATAAGATGTACTTAGTGCTTGCAATAAGACAGTGGAAGCTAAATGTAAGAATTCAGCGTGGTTGTTTCTTTTACATAAGGCATGCATGTGTTTTGGTTATTTTAGCCAGACTGCCCATATCATCCAGTCAAACTATTCAAATTAGTTTTTTCTGCATGTCATTTTGCTGGATTTGTAAAAAACACTTTGGGCCAGCCTGTGTTCTCTGATGGAACCAGCGCATTTCCCCCTGAACACTGGATCGGAGAATTTACACCAAGCAATTTTTTGCCTGTTAAATGTATTTATTTCCTTCATGAATGAGCTAGCAGCTGTCAAGCAGACTGATCAAATCTGTCACCTCTCCTCAAAAGTTCTGACAATTCAGAAGGTTGTATGAAAGAGGCAGGGAAATTTTGGTCTAGATAAGAAAAATTATAAACCTGAAGAGGATGCAAGGACACACCATGCTTGATGGAATAACACATAGAAATGGTCAGCATGTGAACAGAGTTCTCCCATCTCTCAATAAAATTAACAGATGAACCTCTTATGACAGTTTAAGAATAGAAGGCAAACAGCCCTTCTTCATATGCCATTCTGTTGTAAACTTTGTGGAAGAATTAAGACTTACTACTTACTTCTGGGCATTTCCTGATGGGGAATTTCTCACTTTGGGGTTACTGGAATGCATTGACAGAAATCCTAAGCACACAGGCCACGCACACCAACTGGCTCTTGTCAAGTTCCCCTAGGGTGCCGGCTATTGCTGCTGGCAGTTCTGAAACACTTTCTGTCCCGTGCTTTCCTCAGTGCTGTCGATATGCTTGTCTTTTTCCTCTTTTGTTCTCTCCGTTGTTGCACTGGGCCTTTCCGTCTTGCAGCTCCAGCATTCTCCAAACGTGTGACTCCTGCTGCTGTGAGGAAGTCTCGCATCTCCAGGGCACACTGCACCAAACCAGCCAAAGAACAGTAGACTGAACAGTAGACTAGTAAAAAGAAATCTCCAATTAACTAAATTAGATTAATCAATAATTGGTGTTTCTTCCACTTTTTAATTGAAAGAGGCAGGTAAGAAGCGTTCAACTAAATGGAAGTTGCATGTACATAAACAACTGAAAATAAACATTCTTCAGACATTAGATATGTAAACAACCAGGTATGCTAGATCTAACAGATAAAGGGAAAGTTTTATCTGCAGTCAAATCCAAATCGTGTATAAAACACATCAGTAGACAGGCAAACATTTTTTAAGTCTGAGCATTCCAAAAAATACTAGTTTCTAGACATAGCACTAAAATCCAGATTTGCAATACAAATCTAGATGCAGATTTTTAAATAAGCCACAAATACCATGATGCAATAGGTGACAGAACTGAAAGAAAGTGAGATGGGGAGAAAAAACAACTCCAGGTTCCAAATAACATTTACCAGATTCACAATACTTTGCTTCTCCAATCTGGCCAAAAGTTCACTACTTCTACTAAAAATATTATGCAGTTTTTGAGTTTGCCAGATCAAGTTTTCCACTCCACCAAGTATATTTAAAAATATATTTACCATGGAAATTCAGACACCAAGCATTATGTCAGGTATAAATTTTAAAAACTAAGCTGTTTCATCACTATTAATAAAGAGATCTAAAGTATTTTTGTCCTTCAGGCAAGAGCATGCTGACATAATTTTCTATCTTCTCTTTCATAGCAAAAGTAGATTTATTGCTAATGTAGCACTAGATAATTTTAACTCAAAATTAAATATTTCTTTTATAATTCAGCAAACAGTTCGACAGGTTCCTACGTGTTAGGAAGAAGTTGTTTTAAGGAAACTGTATTTGACAGATCTCTCTGAAAAACTTAACTGCTATCTGGCACTGCAGTAACATTCTACAAATGAGAGACCGGCTAGGTATGATAGTACATTACTGGTACTGAATTTTCCGTCACAATAATGCTGTATCAACATATTTTGAAGAAATCATTCTACCATACTCTCTTACTTCAGTTAACTCTTTTTTGGGATAAAAAATCCTTTCCTTGAGTAAGAGCTATTTAATGATCCCTACAAGATCGGCAAATGCTCTTTATTTTTATTGCCTTACAACCAACATTGGTGGGTTTATTGTTTTGCCCATGGCAAAGAACAGAGTGTGCCAATCAAACCTATTAATTCCAGAAATGTCAGAAGAGAGCTAATAGTAATTTTAATGCTCAAGAAGATACAACACTTCTGTGCCAAAGGTAGCACTGTACTTTACATGAACTGTATACAGACAGCATCACCCAAGACCTTGTTCTCACAACACAGAAACTGCCCCAAGGACTACCTCTTCCATTGTACTAGGACAATATACTTAATGTTCATGAATCCTTTGTAACATCTAGATTAGACACTGTAATGTGCTCTACATTGGGCTGCCCTTGAAGACCGTCCAGAAGCTTCAGTTGGTAAAGAATGCTGCAGCCAAAACACTGACAGGAATGGGCTGTAGGGACCATATTGTTCCAGTTTTGTTCCAACTGTACTGGTTCTAAATTTGCTTCCGAGCCCAATTCAAGATGCTGGTATTGACCACAGAAACCCTATACGATTTCAGACCAGTATATCATAAGGACCACCCTCTCCCATATGAACCTACCCATTCACTTTGGTCATATTCAGAGGCCCTGCTTAGAGTACGTCTGTTGTGTGAAGCTAGGCGGCTGGTATGATATTCCCTCGTACTTAAACAGAAATGGCACCAGAAGCGTTTTTAAAATTAAAAATAACTAATTTGTTTATTTATTTTAGAAGGGAAAAGGTCAGGTGAAATCAGGGATTGAAAATTTATGAGGTAAAACCAGAACATGCACAGTATTCAGTTTTTATGCTTTCCTCAGATACATAAAATACTTTTGTTTTGAGGCTTTTCTCCCCTTGGTTTTGCCCAGGCACTACGGTATACTTTCTTTTTTGTCTTCTCTGTCACTTCTGGAATTAGGAATGCTGGTACCCACTTCCTAGTACCCCAATCCTCTTCAAAAGTGATCTCAGTAACAAATTTTCAAGTCAACATAAGTGAGAGCATTTGCAAATCCTCTCATATTCTTTTTACTTCTACATACAACTTACCAGAACTTCACTGTCACAACATGATGTTGATCATTCTGAAGGAGAACCTTTCAGAACCCTTTTGCATACGAATAAAGATCACCTGAAACAAAACAAATGCTTCAATAAAGAAGGATCCAAAGTACAGAACACCCCCCTCCCCCGCACACACATATACAAATGTTATGTTAACCCAGTCATACAAATAGTTTGACTGGGTTCTTATTCAACAACTCCTCTGTGCCCCCTCTCTGATACTGCAGAAGACTGAAACAGAATAAAAAAGGAGACAGAAATGGGAGAAGCAGGCACAATTCCTATTCACCTTGGGCTGCATAGTGAATGCCCCCTTAGAAAGCAGACGTTGCGTAACGATAAAGGAGAGCATCAAAATAATGGGTGGGAACAGCTAGACTGCCCTTACCCAATTAATGGTACAGTAAAAAGCTATGAAATCCCAAGAACAGAAAATGATGCCATATGTAGAGTAGTAGTTCCAGTAGATATATTACTTGTTATGTCAGCAAAAGTTGTTCTGCCCTCATGCAGTGAACATACTGAGTTGCCTTGTTCTTTTATGTTCTCTCTTCATTGATCTATTAAGACAAACTCCACCCATCACACACAGAATCAGGATAGCTACTTCACTTTTTTAAGTGGCAGTCTTTAGGATAATCAATAGCAGAATCATCCTGGATCTACAGCAGAGGTTCATTAACCAAAAATATTTGGTTTAGACACTTAGGTCTTAAAATAGTAATTGCTGGATATTATCATGGCCTGCTGAGCAATTTTGTGCAAGATTTCTTAGCCCACAGTTCCAACTTGGAGCTTGCTCCTAAATAAGTATTGCACAGGAGAACTATCCAACTGCAGCACAATTCTAGAGAGGTGAGGTTAATATGATTTGAAAACATTCATTTAATTTCACTAATCAAGACTCACTAACTAGAATTAGAAATTTAATATTTGGGAATTAGAATGCTCTTTCCTCAAAATATTATATCCACCATTATTATTCCTAGAGTGAAGTGGTATCTCCAACATAATACAAGAAATCCATAACCTTATCAGAACTTGTATTCTCCCATCAACATTATCTGTCCACTTTGGAATGAGACAATATCCTACTAAACATACCAGAGATGCAACTCTTTGATTCTCTTTATGCACAGTTAAGAAAGAATGAGGATCTATGGTATGGTAGACTATGATCAGAAGCCTGCTCCCCCCATCCCACCCCTTTCTTGGTAAGCCTTAAGAAATATAGAACAGCCTTTCCATCACATAGGCTTTATTAATAATGCACTGGTTTCTGCATTGAGACTGAATGCATTAGTATGTCTGGGGATGAATGGTCAAAGGTTGATACTTCCAAATATAAGTTTTCATACATAAAGATAAGTGCCATTTCTGAACAAGAACAGCTCAGAATGTTAGTATTTCTTTTCTTTTATTGTACGACACTATGCATTTTTATCCCACCCTTCCTCCAAGGGGCTCAGGGTGGCATTCATCATTCTTACCTCCTACATCTTATACTCACAACAACCTCATGAGACAGGTTAGGTTGAGAGGCAGCAACTGACTCAAGGACACCCAGCAAGCTTCATGGCAGAATGGGGATATGAATCTAGGTCCCCAAGACTCTAGTCTAACTTCTGTACTACATCATTGGTGGTTATCTGCAACAGGAGGAGCCAGTTTTAAACTGAGGTTTTTTTTAACTTGAAGACTATAGTATTTAACCTTTTAATACTTAGGACCCACTTATAACCCCTAGGTTGCAGTATGGGACTCATTGAGCTGCAAACATGTGACAGGAAGAGCAGCCGAAGTTAAGCCCACAGGTATCAAGATCAGGACCACACGCAGGAAACACAAGCTGAATCCCAGAAGATGCACCACAGAGTGTATAAAATAAGGATCAGTGCCATGGAGACTGAACTAGGAACCCAGCTTCACTGAGAATGGCAGAAACAATGGACATGCAAGAAAGCGAGAAGATGCTGGATAAAAATACATGAAGAGATGCAAACGATATTAAAGTGCCACTATGTGCTGGACCCCAAAAATATTATTAAATATTTTGCCAAGAAATATTACAAACTAACACAGTGAACTCTTTAAATACATGGTGACGGTGGCAAGAGTAGTATATGCAACAAAATGTAAGGTGGAACTTTGTCCACTTGTGACTGAATGGATGAATAAATTGCATGTTTATATGTAAATGGCTAAATTAACTTCTTATATATGCATAACAGGCCAATTTCAGAATTTCAGGAAAAATAGAAAGGTTTTTCTTGATTATTTGGCTGAAATATAAAAGTTTTTTCTTAAAATGCTGAATATAAAATGGCGTGTACAATGTATCCTAACATAAGTGGGGGGATGGAGAGGAGAAATATTATGCAGTTTTAACATTCTGCTCTATATTCTGAAGAAGTGAGCTGTGACTCACAAAAGCTCATATCCTACCATAAATTCTGTCTTATAGCTGCTACTGGATTCTTGCTCTTTTTTTTTACTGCTGTATATTCTGTTTTTGATATTACGTTTATTCTCTAATGTTACTTTTTGTTATATTATTATGCATTTTAATACTTTGTTACACATTCTGTTATCGATATTATGTTTACTGTCTAATGTTACTTTCTGTTTTTGGTATTTTTTTCTACAGTTCAATGCTCTTTTCTGTTTTAATAAAATAATTTTAAAAAGAGAATAGCAGAAATGAGAAAGCTTGTGTGTGCAGAATACAGGAATACCAAATGGCAGGGAGAAGGAGAGAAAGGAGGCAGTTCATACGTCTGAACCTTCATACGTGAAAAGAGAAATCCTGTTCACCAGTGAGTGACCTTGCCTCAATGTCCAGCTCTTACCATTTATGTTCCACAGCAGCAGGCACTTCCTCCACCCACCAAAGAAGCAAAGAAGTGTCAATTCTCTGGGAGTTTGCAAACTAACACTGCCCTATGGAAATGTAAGAGGTTATCCAAGACAACTATATTCCAAGGCTGGCACTGGAAAAAAGTGCCAGTGTTCAAAATGTAGTTTTCCTTTTTGTTATAATAGGATATCAGAAATTAAACAGATTCTGAAAATATCGTTAATTGTGTAAACAAACAAGCATGTTATGCTTTGCAGAGAGTTATCTCTGAAAAGGATAATGACATAACCGTGTGAAAGCCCAAGTCCCAGAAAAGTTTTATTTATCCTTCTTGGTAACTTTAGATCCTACCATTAGAACTACGTATCAAATTCTTAAACTGGTATTGCTATAGTGGTTTGTTTCCCATATAACTGAAGATCTTTTCCTCAATAACAATTCTGTTCTCAAAAAATTTAACTGTCAGATCACAGCTGATTGTTACCTTGGGTAAGTAATGGAATACTGTGCTGAACGGAAATGGCGTAGAAGAACAATTCAAACATTTTTCTTTATCATGGTCAAAACAAATTTTGTGTACAACCACCAATACAGTAGAAGACCTTACACCCCTGGACTGAAAAGGTCTACACTGGTTGCCCATTTGTTTACAAACAGATTGCTGAGTTATGGCTTCACTTGGGGTCAGGATGCCTGAAACACCCTCTTCCCTGCACTTATAGCTAGAATAGGGGCAAGGGATCTGGAGACAAGTCAGGGTTCTTTCAGGCTAATTCGAAGACTCTGTATAAGACATACTGAAAAGGGTGGGGGGACAAGAAAAAGCATTGTGAATCTCCCTTATATCATCCATAGTAGCTGAAGACATTCAATCAAGGGTTAAGAGAGACAGAAGACCTGAACATTATTACAGTAATTTCTATACATTTAACCTAATTAAAATTCCTACAATAGGATTTATGAAGCAAAATTCTCATACAATATAATTTTATATTAAAGATTCTATGAAATCCCCAATTAATCTCTCCTTCTTGTATAACAGAAAGGTCTCTTTTAAACTCAGAGTTGTTTTGTCAAGAAAAAGAATACACTGAAAACGATGTTCAAAACTAAACTATAGGTTCCAATATATTATCTATGTTAAATAAGGATAAGTAGTCCCTATGGAGTTGTCATAAGTCAGCTGTGATTTGACACAAACAAAAAAAGTCTTTAACAGACAACTTTAGCCATTAACCAGACTCATACACCAGAAATCTAAAAAAATGGATTTTTAGACATAAATTCAGACATTGTTTAAGCAGTTAATAACCCTATGACCCTCTAATTACAGAGAGGTACAATTAGGGTTTTAACTTTTGCAGGCGATGGGCCAGATGGTATACAGGTTACTGTCAAGCTAGGATTAGTGACCCAGGTTCAAATCTCTACTCTATCATGGAAGGCTGTTGAATTACCACGGGCCGCTCCTTCTCTTTCTCAGCCTAACCTAACTTACAGGGTTGCTGTGAAGATAAAACAAAGGAAGAGAACATTATGAGCTGCTTCAAGCCCCATGTGAGGTATAAATATTTAAGTAAACTGTGCCAAACTCTGAGGTATAAAGAGATACAATAAAAAAGTCCTAATCAGTGACAACAAAATGACAGCAAAAACATAAGTAAAGGAGTCTTTGAAGGGCGCACTCAAAAAATTAGCCCCCATGTAGGCATTAAGGGGACAAAAGAAGGTTTAGTATGCAGAGTGCTAAAACGAGAGGTAAAAACCACAAAACAGCTTGTAAAAATAATTATCAGGAAAATTGGTGGTTGGAACTTCATCTCCTGTGCCACTCCACCAATTCCTCAGCCTGCCATACGGACTCACAGGGATTAGCACATTTCTCTGATTCAACGGTGCTGGCTGTACTGAATCAGTATGCCTGATATCTAAAAACTCCTCCAATTGAAAGGGACCTAACCTGAGGGGATATGCAACTTACAATATCATAATGCTTTATACCATTATTCTGTCTGTACACAATTGAGAGCACCCACGAAAGAAAAGTGAAAGACAACTTACGTTCTAAATGTGGGAAGAAATTTTAAGCCAAGTTAATTGTAGGACTAGGATTTCCCAGTTACTTCCAAATTCAGATGGCATATTCATTGATCAGGCTAAGGTAATTCAGTTACTCTATACAGCTGACTTGCCATGGGGTATTTTATAACATAGAAAAGATTTTTCTGTGATGCAGGTTCAGTAGCCCAAAACCTAAAATTAAGCTCACACAGCCATGCAGAAATGCGTATTTGACTTTCTTAGGATGATATCCACAAAGATGTATAACTACAAGATAAATATTAATAATCTAGCCTACTCATTTGCAAAAGAAAATCTTGCTGCAGTTTCCTCAAATCTAGAAACCCAAGTGGGATTTAGGTTTCAAAACCTTATCAGGATGATCTGTGTCATGTTTTGATTTTTGACTTCTGGTGTCAGAGATCTAGAAAATATCATCTTTACTTCCTGCCTACTCTTTGTTTGCACTCTTAGCCCTAACTTGATTGGTAATACCATCCTACCTTCAAATTAATGTGACAGCAGCTTCACAAGACTCCTACAGCTACTCTTGGGGAAGAAAAGACTTCACAGATCTATATCCATCTTGCTTATGAGTTCTTTAAATTTTCAGAACAATAAGACAATCTGAGGCAGCCATTTGGTGGGAAGTGGCTCAATCAACCTCTTTAAAGTTCAGGAGTGACAGCTACCTACATAGTATCTAAGGTATTTCTACTTATAGAATTACTGAAGATACACAAAAGGAGGCTGGAAAAAGAGACGTCACATTCCTTCTCCCTTTACCAGAGACTAACATTTGCTCATCAATGGCTAGTATTTTAAAATTCAATTTAAGTATTTTGTGACAACTGTTAGCTATTTTATCATCATCACAGCCAAATCAACATAGTTCAAAAATGCCGTAGTCTAGACAAGACTAAGTTCCATGTTAGAAACACATGATTAAAGCAACAAAATGGTAGCAATATTGAAACATGCATAAAAGTGCTCAATAGGAATTGCAACTTAACAGTAATAAAACCAAAGAGTAACATTTGATATTGATGTTCAGAGAGGTAAAATATGCCTTTCTGATATTTACTACACTTCTTTTACCTATGGTTTAAGCTGGTTGACTGTGTTCACAATAGCAAAGCTAATCTCCTTCATGTTCCACCACTCTTAGAATGATTTTTTTTTTGGTCTTCTTACATTAGTATAACACCATAATCCTTCAAAAAGAACAGGCTACAAATCTAAAATAAGCAGCAACACGTAGTAATATGCAATGTGCTATTATGCCTAAATAAGTCCAACTGTATTGTTAATCTTATTCCTAGGTGTGTACATGATCATATTCTCCTTTATGAACACACACGAACACATGCATCTGCCTTATACTCAATCAAGCCCTTGGTCCATCAAAGTCATCTACTCAAGACTGCCAGCAGCACTCTATGGTTTTAGGTAGAGATCTTTCACATCACGTAATACCAGGTCATTTTACAGAAGATGCTGGGGATTGAACCTGGGACCTTCTTCATGCCGAATAGAAGCTCTGCCACTGAGCTACAGCCCCTCCCCTCAACTTCGCACTGTCAGGCTGTTGGCATCTATCGAAATAATGACTGCTTCAATAGGCAGAAGTCTTTCCTAGTCCTGAGCTTTCCATTCCTTAATCTGAATATGCTAGATATTTCCAGACCCTTCTGTATGCAAAATGTATACTTTATTCCTGAGCGATGTCCTCTCTCCACAATCAAGGACAAGTTATTTGGACATTCAGTGTTTCTTCTGTTTCTTCTTAATTTCTAAATGTGTAAAGACTTTTGCACAAGTGAAACAACAGCTACTAAATTGTAACTATATTATATATCCATCCCTTAGACTAGACAAAATCTCTCAATACCCAATTATTCAAAATGAAATCTACCAGATTCTGAAAGATTTAAAAATTGGGAACTGCATACAGATATACCATTAACACAATCTCAGCTAACAAAAAAGCTAACCAAGAATGCACTACAACTATACGGGTACAAAGCTCAATGCGTACTGGCAGACACTATTTCCTCAATAACCAAAGTTGTCCAAAAACTGGAGTCAAACTGTTTTAGTTGAGCAGAAACAGAGAAATTTCACAAGTCAATGGTTTACACATGAACAATCCAGGATACAAGATAAAATAACATTCACACCTCAAGGATGCACTGGGGAGAGAAGAGACAGATTCATAGAAATATAGGAATTAATTAGATCTCACTTGCTAACTAAATCCTATGAGCTGAATTCAAAGGAAAACTCTGAGACCTAACCATGATCAGAACTCTACCAAAAAGTTACAGCATCAGTTCTTCAAGATTTAAGTCTTGTGGCCCCTTAAAAACCAACAAGGTTTTCAGGGTATCCATTCCCATGAGTCAAAGCTCCCTTCAACAGATATATTAGTTCTGCTGATCTTTGTTCCATCTTTCCAACAACTTTACATCACCCATGAGGGGAACAAAATATGGATTTTCTTTTTTTGAAATGAACTGGATTTGTTGTCATTTTACATGTCATTTTACATTTCAGATTTGTTTTTCAGTCATAAGCTCTAGGAACTTTTAATGCCAAAGGTATGTGGACACAAGTTCACAGAAATGATTTTTCAGCCACTTTCCATTTCCCAGTTGCTTTCCCTGTCCACAAAATGTCATTACTGAGTGTCAAGAGACCCTGCAGAACAGAATACCATGATCACAAAGGTGCAGAGAAGGACTCCCCAAGAGTTGCCTTCTTTCGCTCTTGTGGAGGGAGACAACTCCAATCAAGTCTCTATCCTCTACAAGTTCCCTTGCGCCTTAGCAGCAACATTTCAGAGGGTGCAGGAAGCTGCTGAGGAAAGGGGAATCTACTGAGAAGGGGAGAGTATAAATATGCCACATTAACATAACTTTGGATTCAACCCTAAATCTGGAGATCTAACAGACCTACGCAGTCTTCCCCTAGTCATTTTTCATCTGAGCTATTTGAAAACCACTGTTTCATCTTTTAAAAGATAGTTGTCCCATTAATAAGTGACCATTCTTAATTTAAAGGATTAAACAGAATCAAAGCAGTATTTCAGAGTCCAATTATAGCCTCACAGGTTTCTAATCATACGCAAAAAGAGGATGACTTCCCTTAATGGATAACCAAGACAAACAAGTAGAAAGCAAGATAACATTTCAGCAAGAATTCTACAGTTTAAAAGTTGTTGAGCATGATTAGCAGACTAAAAGTCATCTACTGGATAAAATATTTACAGATTATCCTTTTTCAATTAAGGTTCTAAGAGGTCTTCAATACTGCTACTTTTTATCATTTGGAAAGTAATTCCCACTAGTTGTTAGCAGAAGTATAAAATATGCTGAAGGTGAAAACTTCGCCAGCTCTTTAATGTAAATGGGCAAGACATTTAAAAAAAAAACCAGAAAAAGAAAAGCCATATAAACAGTTTTAGTCTATCAGCAGACACAGAACTGTTTTTGAAAGAAAGCACAACTGCTTCACAGCGTTGTGAGCCACAAGGCTCCAATTTTGGTAAGACATCCACTATTTGTTTTATCTACGTTTATGTCTTGTTTCAAACCAGCTCACATTTTAAAAATCAATAAAAACACACACAAAAACTAAACAACAACTAGCAATGCGGAACTCCCCTCAGTTCAATTTGGAATCAGCTACAGCTCCATACACCAGAACTTCATGTTGGGAGGAAGGACCTTAGAAAACAAATTAGCTTTTCCAAGTTTATAATGTTGGCACATGCATGGTTACTGCTCCCAAGGAATTATCATTTCTACTACCAGCAAACCTACCCCTCCACACATCCTCTCCCAAAAGATCATACACCAGAAACAAGAGAGCTCAAATTACTCTCAAGTTTTATTGACCAAACTCTGCAGAACAAGAGCTGTGCTAGTCCCCCAAACACTGATTTTAAAGGAACTATGTGTCCCAATATAGCCTACAGGGAGGCTCCCAAGCTTTGGAAGAAAGGGAGCTCTACAATTCCTGATCTTGTCTGTCTAAGACCAGGAAAGCACCCTGACCCAAAATGAACTGAAATTTAGGCAGTGCCCTCCTCAGATTACATACACATATACAGGAATAGAGAAGAACATCTGTGTAGGAGGGCTAAGGGTCCTGGTTGTCCCAGGACAGTAATAGTGGCTCAGGAGCCACTTATGTGAGTATGACTGTTTTAACCTCCCCCCTCCCCTTGCCAGCTTGCTCCCTTTTGGGCACCTTGATAATCTCAGTCATACCTCATGGAGCGGGTACCACTGGCTTAGGGGTCCATGAAGCCAGGCAAGTAATGCAATTTGTTTTCTTATCCTGGTGTTGGGGAATCTTTATCTGAAGGCCTACAGTGAGAAGGGCTCTTATCAATCACATGCGATGACCTTACACAGAGAGAGAGAGAGAAAAAAAGAGGGAAAGAGAGAGAATATGTTTACGCACGCACACAATACACACCACTTTTGCTTCAGCTCATTCAAACTAGCATTCTTACCTAAGCTTAGTGAAGCTCAGGCACTGACTATTGCTCCCAAGGATGAGAAGTTTCCCAAGTTGTGTGTCCTATGGAATATCTCAGGAAATCAAAAGTCTCCTAGAGCCTTTAAAAGCCTTCTTATTTGCATCTTTACATAGTAAGATTTGAGTTCAGTGACATCTTGGAAACGAACAAGAGTTTCAGAGTGTAAGCTTCTGAGAGTCAGAACTCCCTTCTTCAGACGTGAGCGGTGCCATTGGACTCAAATTCTGCTGTTCTACTGCAGATCAACACAGCTACCCACCTAAAACTACCTTTACACTGTGCCTTTCTTCAGGTTGTTTTGCTCAACAGGGCTATTAGCAGTACCTAGGACCTGGGCAAAAGAAGTTTTGAACACTTACATTCAAAACAACCCAGTAAGCTTGAATAGTAACTGCACATATGTAAAGAAAAGTTAGCCGTGTTAGTCTGTAGTTGCAAAACAGTAAAAAGTATGATACATCTGATGAAGAGAGCAGTGTTTCTCAAAAGTGTATGCCTCAATAAAGTTGGTTAGTCTTAAAGGTGCTACTGGACTTTTTACTATTTTGCACATACGTAGAATCCTGCTTTACATTCCCAGCTGAAGAACACAAAAGGCACTTTTCAACCACTACAAGCTAGCCAGATTCATATTTTTGAACCAGTTAATTACAAACTTTTTCAATATTGCTACTAAACACACAAAAACATACAATAGCAGCAGGGAGAAAAAATAAGAATTCAAGTTATTTCAGCAAAGTTTGTTCAAGAAATCCAACATCACATCTAGGTCTGATAACAGTGCTGGGTGTCAAATGCATATTGACAACTCTGCTCCCTACAACTTCAAAAAACCTGTTCCAGCAGTTTAATATTAAAAATAATATCATGTAATACTGTACTCTTAAGAACTCTTATAGGACTATGATGCCCAACATAGAACCCACTTGCTACCCTGCTTCTGGATCCTTTCCACATTCTCCTTATAGCTTTTCAAGTTCCCTTAACTTTGTTGTCAGTCACTCAATTCACAATCCATGTTCTTCTTTCATTACCTTTCACATTCCTTCCTTGCCCTTTCTCTGCCTCTCTTTCTCTCAATGCTTGTTCTCCTCCAACCCTATGCTATGCCATTTCTCAAATCAATTTGGCAAGGTATTATAGGGGTTGGAAGGGAAGAACCAAACTGCACCCACCTTCCACAAAGTCAAAGCAGTTACTGCAGCTTCAAGGGTAACAGGCATGTAGGCCTGCAGCTTGGCACCATTTCTCTAGAAGCATGTGTTTGCTTGGAACTATTTTTGCCACAATAGCAGCTTCAGTAGAAGCAAAAGAGAAGGCAGAGAGGGACCCTTGCTATAAGAACTGAAGTAAATACAAGAGCACCAGAAAAAGAACACAAAAGAAGAAGAGAATGACAGAGGATTTATGATCCTTCAGTCTGAGCCAAGGAAACACATCCTACTCCCCTAACATCTCCCACATGAGAGGGGACGGACACGCGTGCACACACACAATAAATAAATAAATAAATAAATCTCAAACTTTTGCGTACCAGCGTATGGACTGTCTAGTACTGGCTTCACCTAAATTTCTCTAACAGATTCCTTAATCCCACAATGGCTTGCAGACAGTAACTAAGGCTACCAAAATAATTTAGTTCAGTTGAATATTCATAAGCTTGATCAATTATACAAAGACTCAACAAATCCCAGGCGCCAGATTGTCAGAGTGTCTAGAAATTTCATTATAGCACTTAATATTTTCAGTAATGATTTCATTGTAGTGCCTGTCAGCAATTATCAGAGCAAGTATAAAGGGCTGTATACAGCCAGTTTTTCCACTAGTGGAAAAGGGAGGAAGAGGTCCCTTCTGTCCACTAAACAGGATGAGTTTGGGATCACAGGACCTGGACAGAAGCCATGTGGAACGGGGACTGTAATAAGGAGGAAAACTGGCAGAAGCTGAGCAAAAAAAATGGCTGGATCCAACCCCAAGCTCATTTATCATTTCATATTACAATGTTTTGTTGCATGACATAATAATAAATGTACATTAAATTCTTGTCATTGCTTGTTTATATGCAGTAATAGTGAACAAATTCATTTCTTAATCAGTTGCTTTCTGTACTGGCTCCAATATTCAATTAAATGGAATTTTAAAATCAATAATTATTTACATGCTACACTTTTTAATCATAGGTTTAATAACTATATGAGTAATTGTGACAGAATTAGGATTAGATTTTGGAGTGGCAATAATTAGATAATTAAAATACAAATTCCTGAAGGCTGAAAAATTAGACTCACTCCTAAATTTTTAGGCTGGCTCCTCAACCCAAAGAAAATTTGTCAAGGCCTGAATTACATTACCACCTAAAAGTTTTCTTGGCCCTCTGTAAAAACTAAAATCTTCCACACACAAATATTTTAAAAGTATTTTTAATAAAATGAAAGAAATAGAGACAGTTAGGGGTCCCAATGACTCTTTGTGATCAGACTATTTTCATTTTTTTTTACTTCATTTAGATCCCTCCTTTCTTCCCAGTGGGGACCCAAAGCAGATTACTTAGTTCATCTCCTCCAATTAATCCTTATAACCCTGTGAGAAAGGTTAGGCTGAGAGTATGTGACTGTCCCAAAGTCAACTAACAAGCTTTTATGGCACAGTGGGCATTTAAACCCAGGTCTCCCAGAACCTAGCCCCAAACTCTAGCCACTACACCATGCTGGCTTTTCTCACACCTGTAGCAGCTATTAATTTCTGCAGCTCTAACAACTCACAACGTCCTCCTGCACTGCTCAACTCACAAGTAGAGATGGGCATGAACCGGGAAAAAAACAAACCATGTGGTTCGTCAAATTTCACAAACCATGAACTTTCATGAACCTGCCCCTGGTTTGCAAACTGGCTCGTTCAGTTCATGAAAACGTCGCTTCCGGGTCAGAAAACCATCACTTCCGGGTCAGTAGAAGGGCTGCAGGAAATCCATCCCCTGCTGCCTAGGAAACTGATTGATTGGCATCAGGCTGTCTGCAGTGACGAACCAAAAAATGAACCAAACAAACCAGCCAAAAAGTTTGTGGCGGTTCGTCAGAAATGGGATTTGACAAACCATGGTTCACGAATCACAAACCAGCCTGGTTCGTGCTTAATTTTGGTTCATGCCCATCTCTACTCACAAGTTAAGATCCTTTTTTCAAGCCCTGCATTCTGCAATCCAACCTGCCAAAGCAAGGCAGGTGACAATCACAGACAGGGCTTTTACAATAGTGGCACTTCACATTTGATATGCTCTCTTACTTGAGATTCACCTGCCACTTCTTTAGGTGCCAGCTCAAAACATTTCTCTACCCCAACTTTTAAACAGATTCTACCATTTTTTGCCCTAGCCAGAGCACTATTTTATGACTTATGTTAATATTGGTATATTTATGTGTTTTCATTATTTTACTATTTTGCATCATAAGTAGGTTGCTGAAGACACAGCATATTAATTTTTAAATAAAAAAATAAATGGTTCATGAAAAGGGAGCTGCTGAAGAGTTTGTGTTGGGAATATTCTAATCCAGAAGGTAAATACATAAATTGGGTACATTTAGAGAGCCCCACCACACCCATGGTTGTCATGTTGACTATAGAGTTCCATTTCAGATCCTCCTTAGCAAGTGCAGTGAGATTTTGAACGCCGTTAAAAGTAATAGCCTTTGGGTTTCCAACACTAGGCTTGTGACTATTTCCACAAGTTAATTCAGAGAGCCTGTTAAGCAGCAGAGTGAACAGTACGCCAACAAAAGATCTAACCTGTCCATAGAGCCCAACAATATGTATATAACTCAGTTTTTTGTAATTCACCTGATGAACAAGTTAATTCACCTGATGAACACCACCTCCCTGCCCATTACTATGCTGACACTGTATTGAGCCCCTGCCGAGGGACAGCAAGTTGAAATTAATCAACCATGATTTTTCCCCACACAGCTCATTCTCTCTGGAAAGCGAACATAGGTCTTACCTTGAAGCCAATTTTCAACCCTGCTATCCCTTAGAACCCTTTGAGCAAATGAAAGAAAAACTAGACACTCAATCATCAGTCCCCTCAAATATACAAAAGAAAGTGTCATCAAATTACAAACGATTCATGGCAACTCCATTCATGGGATATTCCAGGTAAATGATGAGCAGAAGCAGTTTGCCACAGCCCCCCTCCACTTAGCAGCCTGCACTCCTTGGTCTTCCATCTATGTACTGAGCATAACCAACTCTGTTAGCTCCCAAGCTCTGATGAGACTGGGTTAACTTCCCTATATATTCAGCCAGAAATTCTGATCCTTATCTTTGCTCCTCTGAATGTTCAGCTACTAATAATTACCAAGTAAATACAGGCACTCACAAACTAGTTAGGAGTAAATGCTCTTCCAGATTGCAGGATTGGTCCTATAAGGGAGGACAATTAGGAAGTAATGGCAGGCTGTAGGTCTCTGGCAGAGGTTAACCCCATTCTTTCCCCTGCCCCGTAAGTTAACTAGGAAAGGTAAAGGTAGTCCCCTGTGCAAGCACCGAGTCATTACTGACCCATGGGGGGACATGATGACATTTTCTTGGCAGACTTTTTATGGGGTGCTTTGCCATTGCCTTTCCCATTCATCTACATTTTACCCCCAGGAAACTGAGTACTCAATTTACCGACCTCGGAAGGATGGAAGGCTGAGTCAACCTTGAGCCAACTAGTGCTGAGGTGAAAAAACAGCATTTACTATACAAGCTGGGCTATTCACATGATCAGTGTCTGTTACCCAGAATCCTTTTTATTGCACTCAGATGTTATCTCATAACACTTATAATCACAAGTTAAAACTAAAAATCAAAAATTTCATTCTTTAACAGCATTACATCCTCATTGTTACTTGTTTGAAAAGTGTGACAGAAACAAGTAAAACCGTCTGGATTTACTGCAGCTCATTACCACAGAATGATACAGGTATGTTCCATTTTTATTCCACTATTTGTATCTTGGCACCTAAATGATGGACAAATGAAACATGCCAGTTGTTCAGGTTTTTTTCACCAGTCTCTTCACCCCCTCCTCCCCCAGGACATGCTGAACAAGTTGTTAGGCCCTAAGCAAAGTTTAGAAAAGACCTTTACACAAAATACTACCATGTGAAGCTGGAGTTATAATTCCAAGTTTGTCAAATTCATCCAAGGACTATGAGCATATCTCTGATTCACCACATTATCCTGACTAAATTTCACACATCTGCAAATTGAATGAGAGCCACATTAACCACAGTGATGCATAAAAGCAACATATATGCTAGTTAAAAATGATTGTCCTACTGTTTTGTTTTAGAAAATAAAACAGAGAGCAGTATTCAAAAGTGAGGCACAAAAGGATATCACTTATGAAAGTGCCCTCAATTCCCCTCAGAGAAAACACATCTCCCAGAATTGTTTCAGTGATTATGAACAACTCTGCACATTTTCAGTGCTATCTATATAAATTAAAAATAAGGCCAAATAGAGGTAAGCTGTATTTTGGGAAGACTATGTGCCCACACTGCTATACTCCATTGTGCTTTTCTCAGTTTATTTTTATACAAGTGTTTTCTAGCTTGCCACCATTTTACAACATCTTAAAGTAATTCAAGAATTCAGTGTCACCTAAAATAGAAAGACAGATTTGCAGCTTTTAACTCAGTGTAACACATTACATTCTAGTCAATTTCCAATGATGTAATAGAAAGACATTATTTGGAGAAAAACTTAACTCCCCACCCCCAAAAGCCCACCAAGCTGGACTCAGGGCACAATCTCCAAGATGAAAATATTTCGCTTTTCAAGCAAACAGACCACCCTTCCAAGCTACTTCACCTTACCATTACTGTCATTTGAAACACCAACCAGACCACTGATACTCAGTCACTCTAGAACCACATGTGACTCTTTGACATATCACCTATATTTCTTCCGAGCATCACTGCCCAACCTGGCTTTTGCTGCACGTTTAAGCAAAGAGGAGTGGGGCTTGTGGTTGGCACATGGTTCCCACCATGAAACAGGCATAACTAGAGGAATGGGTAAGCTGCGAATCTCCCTGAAGTACAGGTCTCATGCCTGGGATGGAAATAAATGTGGCTTATTTCGTTGTTTGTAAGCTGCAGAGAAAGTGCCACTGCGCCAGACCCAAGAAATGCAACATAAGGCCCCACTTCATGCCTGAACTGTCCTAATGCAGTTATGAAATTTATAAACTTTGCCAAATAATGGCTGCCTACTCTTACATAATTGTTCTTGAACACAAGACTCATGCATTTGTAAGATCTCTTTTCTGTAAGTACTATAAATCTCAAGAGTTCAAAATTGAAGTGAAATGTGAACCTTCAAGGAGGACAGCATTTCAAATACACATTATCACCTAAGTAGATACTAAAGTCCAGTATCTACAAGACCAAACAAGAAACTGTAACTTTTTAAAGATATAGTGTTCCCTTTTATACTACCAGGACAAGTACCAGTTGCATATGGAGTCAGTCTTCCACCATCAACAGCACAGGAGGGGGGGGGGAGCATCATGTCCTAGCCATTCCAGCTTAGTGCTCCAGCTCTACAAACCATAAATCCACTTCCTGAATACCATGCCAAAAGAGCTGAGAGCCCATAGTCACTCAGCCTTCTACTTCTCACCTCCCGGTCCATACTAAGCCCCTCACAGACAGACACCACTGCAATGTATCCTTCCCTACCCCCAATACAACCTGAAGAATTAAAAGCGTCTCACCTCTAAAGGCAACTGTGGGATCCTCTGACGTTACAGAAGCCGCCCAAGATACAGATTCCCCCCCCCCGGCCTCAAGTTAGTAAATAAAAGGAGAACAGGAGAGGAAATGGAGAAACACCCCCCCCCCCATTCCCAAGCGCGGCCCCAGGTGTGCCTCGCCTCTTTCCTTAAGACGCTCCTCTCCCTTTCTCTCCCTCCCCCCGCCCCACTCGAGGGACAGACAGGGCGCCCCTCTCCTTCCCAGGCTCCCCGCCCGTTTGTTCTCCCCCTCATGCTTCAAACACGCCCCCTCCCCAGCCCCGACCCCTCCCGCCTCACGGGGACTCCCTCCGACCCCCACGCGCTCTCCGCGCCCGCCCGCACCAGGCTGGGGCCAGCCCCCAAACTCTGAAACTTTCCCCGAAACAAGCAGGCGGGCGGGCGCCCAAAGCCGCCCCTTATGCGCGAGCCCTGCCTCGCCCCCTCCCCCCGTGACCCGCAGCTTCCACGGGTGCTGGCGCCACGCGGAGCCCCCAGCGCACTCACCGCTCTCCACACAGGGGCCCTGGCCCGGCCGGGGGGAGCACCTTTCAGCCCCGGGAGGGAGTGGGTAGCGCAGCGTCTCCCCCCGGCGAGAGCGAACTCGTTCCCTTCCCGCAAACACACACAGGCTCCATTGTCCGCCAGCCAGCCTCCCTCCTCTCCCACATGGTACCGCCCATCGCCTCGCCACCTCCCCCCTCAACGCACAAAACCGCCTCTCGTGCGCGCCCCCGCCCCACCCAAGCAATGGTTCATCCCCGACTTACTCGCTCTCGGACTGTGGCTCCTCAAGCGATAGGACCGCCTCCATTTCCAACAGCGGGAATGGTACTATTCCAAGGGGGAGGGGATGAACGAAGACTTCTCCCCCTCCCCTTTCTCCCTAATGGTATCAACTGGTTCCTTAAAGGGACAGACCCGAATACACGGGCCCTTCCTCCCCTGTAAGCCGCACCGCCCTTACCTCCCTCCATTCATCCCGGCACCGCCCCCTCAATTAGCATAGGCCAACCCCGTACCTCAAGGTAGTTTCTTTTCCACCGCCTCTTCCTTTTAAAGATGCAGCCACCCAAAGGCACTCCTTAAAGCGACACGCACCCTTTTCCTTTCACCCCCCCCCCCCCATCCGTAGCTCCTTAGAATCATCCTCACCACTGCGCGTTCCTCTGAATGGATTGGAAGGCATCAAAAGCCTCTGGTGCCTGGTCTGCCGTAGAAATTCATGCATTCTTCTTTGCAAAGGAAGGGAACACGTCCTAAGCCTTAGCCACACCCAGGTAGGGGACTCCATGCAGTTCCCACACCTCATGGCCTCGGAGGGAGGGCGGGCAGGTATTGCAACCGCATCTCACTCTTCGACACCTCGCTAGGATGAGACATGCAAGCCTAAAACAGGCTTTTGCTAAAAACGGCTGTAAGACGAGTGAGGTAGGAAGGCTAACAGCAGCACAATGCGAACAAAGTAACACACGTACTCTCCCCCACCCCGGGGCATAGAAGCCGTGAATTGAAATGTCCACAGTAGTACAGAATTTTGTCTCAGTTGCAAGCAGGGGCTTTGATTTTACGGAATGAAAAGCGAAAATGTGCTCAATGTGTATGGTGAAGGGGGTGTCACCGGTTCAGGATTTGCGTGGCAGCTAGTCGTTTTTTTAAAGGGTGAGTAGTGTTTTCATTGCATCTATATCGTATTCCCAGACCAATTTTTCTCCCCGGCATCCGCCCCCTTCTCTGCTCCATTATGCAATCCTGGGGCTGTCGACCAAACCCAGCTCGTGTATTTTGTGCCATCTACCTGGATACAACTCACCGTGAAAATCTAAAGGAAATTTGTCATTTATGTGGATGACCATTAATGGAGACAGCCATCTAGAAGCCACAATGGTTTTAAGAATTTTTGGAGACTAGCTTTAAACTTTTCTGTGTGCCTCACCAATTAAATGGCAATGTAACAAAATAAAATACCTTGCCCCCTTTTCTTTGCTGTATAAAGTATAAGATTTTCCCCTCTTCAGATGCCATCATTCACTCTTACAAACTTATTTGCCTAGCATGATCCCCAGAACATTTACTCCTACTTTTTTGCCCTCCTCTACTAGGAATTTTCCCCTTCCATTCACACATTTTGCTGCTTTAGTTTTCTGTTTCAACACCACTTTAATCTTTTAGGCAAATTCACATTCTTTCCTTTTTGTCTCTCCCCTGTCCCCTCCTGCAAATAGCCACCAACAGTAGCAGAAATAGCAATGGGCAGACAAGCTGAGACAGTGGCCCAGAAGCTCCATTTTTTAACCAGACATCAACTTGGATATTATTATTGGTTAGAATGCATGTGCCTCCCCAAAGAGATATAGGACATGGTAGGTAAAGATCAACTGGTAAGTTTAGTTTATATTACTTTGCCTTTCTTTTTACAGCTTCAACATGTCATCCTCCCTCTCTGATGTCCCCACAAAGAAAGGTTAGTTTATGTACCAGGAACTCTTTAGTGCTTTAGTTTCTGTACCAAAACAGGAGGAAGATTGTCCGTCTCCCTCCTTTAGCAAAAGATTCAGTATAGTTTGAGAGATCCTTCCATTGCCATCATACACTGAATAACAACTCTCAGTTTTAGGACACTATCTGATTCAATTCTGCATAAATATAGAAAAAAGCTCAGAATGTAGGATTGGCTGCTGTGAACTGGGCTTCAGGAAAATTTCTTTTATTTACTTCATTTATTTTTGGTTTTAAAAACAGTTACTAGTCCTTATGGTTGCAAAGATGTTTGAACATGTATCAGCAATGCCTGTCAGAAATCAGAAAAGTGGCAGAATAGCTTTTCAGCAACTTAGAAGTAGTACTGAAGATCCCTGATTCATTGTACCAAAAATCTAACAAGATTCCACATTTGCCCTCTAAGCCAATGGTAAACACCTGGAAATATAGACCTCCTTGCCAGCCTATTACTAGCTCATGGCCCCTCACCATCTCCAACAGTGTGCCTTCCTGCTTTCTGAGGGTTCCCATAATTGCATCTTCCAGGTAAGCCTTAAGGAATGACATGCAATAGAACAGTCATTGTTTCCATATTGTGAGATCTTGCTTTACAGTATGAAACACTTATTCTGATCTTCAAGAGAGCACACACATGCAGAAATTTCCTTCTAGTTTTGAAGTTCCAGAGAAGTTAACACCTTTGTTCTTTGTCTTGGACTGTATGCATTGTAGAAAATGCATGCAGTATATGTATCAGAGAGATGAAATTATTATTGAGGCCATTCAAGGAGTTTCAGAATCAGTGTCTGGCTCCTTAGTAAGACGACAAACATTTTCTCTGCAATCCCAACTGAACAAGCATATAAGCAAGATTGCAAAGGGTGCAGTTGGTGGTGCAGCTGAACTTACTGAAAAGTTGGGGGCTTCCAGTGCTCAGTGCACTTTGGTGCACAAGTACCCAAGCTATTGAAGCAGTCTGAAGGACAGTATTTTCCTGATGATGATCCCAGCATCTCCCCAAACTGCCTGCATCACAAGTAAAGGCACTCAAAGCCAATGAATTTCCAATGGCAAGTCAGAAGCCTGTCACTGACTATAGAAACCATGGGAAATCCATTCCTGGATGTCTTCCCAGACTTAGTAATACTTGACAGATGGAACTGCTGATGATTCAATTGTTGATCCAATTCACAAACTATATAGGCAAAAAGCACCTCCAGTGTTTCTAGAATGACACTGAAAATTGCACAAAGAATCAAAAAGGACTTCCTTGTTCTTTTCAACAGCCCACAAACCAAGGCAAAAATAAGATGGCCATAAGTTGCTGGATGGTACTGTCATTGTTCATTGCTGGTTTGCCTTGGCCACATGCACATTTGATACGATTTTTATACAATGAATTACAATATGCCAAGAGAGTGGGCATTGTGTGGAATACATTTAGGACAATTTGAAAGGGCCCATCCAGAAGGGGAAAAAGGGAAAGTTATGTCAAACCAAATTGGCAGTCAAGTTCTTTCATGACTCACGAATCCAGCAGAATCTTTGCTGGATGAATTTTAATTCCCAGTAAGCATGCATAGTATTGTTACCTTATCCTTCCATCACTCCCAAATGCCAGGAAGCCTAACTATAGTTAAATATGACAAAATAAATGTCTGTGAGCAGGACCAGAATGAATCAATCCATTTACAAATTTTTAAACCATGCACACATGTTTATCCCATACATCCTTCAAGGAATTCAGGGTGTCATAAACAGTCCCCCTCCCCCACTTCTCTCATTTCATCTTCACAATAATTTTGTGGGATAGATTGAACTGAGAGATAAGGGCCAAGGTCACTTCATGGCTGAGTAGGAATTTGAGCCAGCTCACCCCAGTCCACTCTCTGTCCACTATACCACACTATCATCAACTACTTAGGAAAGTCTAGTTTATCATGGCTGA
The DNA here is from genome assembly GCF_028583425.1 of Eublepharis macularius. NCBI lineage: Eukaryota > Metazoa > Chordata > Lepidosauria > Squamata > Eublepharidae > Eublepharis > Eublepharis macularius. The sequence continues at coordinate 127,155,367 of NC_072792.1, forward strand.
CATGATGTCTACCAGGCTGAAAGATGGGTCACAAGGACTAAGTTTGTAGTAGAGAGATCCTTTTTCAGAGGATTCTGGTTGTACAAAATAATGGATACTAAATCATTGGTGTCTCATCTGAATGCCAGTTCCAGAGGTCTTAAAAGTATGCAACAAGATGATCAAGTGTTCCTTCAAGAAAAGCTGTTAAGTGTGAGAAAACCAATGCAGAATATGCAGCATTATGCAAATAAAAATATAAGGGATATGTATAATATTCAGTAAATATAAAAGTTACGATACTTTATGCATATTTTTATAAAAGTTTCACTTGTCTGTATTTAGGTAGGGCATAATGATTGCCTTTAAGAATGGATCTTAGTGATTTTGTACTGATTGCTTAGTATCAGCATTTTATTTGAACACCATAAAAAAATCACCTGCTCATGTAGCTGAAATCTGATTATTTACATTTGATCAGAACAGCAAAAAAATGTACTTTTCTCCATCATGTGCTGCCAAAATGAAATAAGGATATTGAACTACTTAATGATGGGTTGGAGCCAACAGTAATTTCCACTGAACTGGACTTCCTCACCTCATCTCCCCCACTAAGTTCAGAACAGACAAAAGGAAATACTCCTTTACTTTGTGAATTAAGAAGGAGAAGTAGTGAAAGCCACAAGAGAAGAAAGCTTTAAAGTGGGATTAGATAGCTCCATGGTCCATCAATTCTACCTGGCATGTTTAATAAAGGGAACCTGCATAGCCAGAAGCAGCAACTCTCGTAATACCAGTGCTGGGAGACAACAGGAGTGGGAGCCTAGTCTCTATGTCCTGTTTGCCCTCCAGGGCAACTGGTTGGCCGCTGGGTGAAACAGAAAGCTGGACTAGGTGGACCACTAGTTTGATTCAGCCGGGTCTTCTTATATTCTTATGCTGCATCTTAAAATGTTCTCTGGAATGCTGCTTTTATCGGAACCTTAAGGAATGGTTTGAGGGGCAACTTGGGGGTCTGCAGTTGGAGGGGACAGTCAACAAAAATCCCTTCCATTTGTGGAAATTTACCCCTGTATCCATCCTGTGCTTGATAACAGACTGCCTCTATTTGGAGAAGGTTTAGCGCCCAGTCCCTTGCATATTTAATCAAACCTCTGCAGGCTTCCAAAGTATTCAATGAAGCTTGCTCAAAGGCTTACATGCATAGGATTGCAGCCCTAATGGACTACATCGAATACAAAGCTTTGGGGGCCCTGAATCGAAATCTCAAATAGACAATCGTCCTTAACATAGGCTGCTACCAGAGGAGTATCCGTGCACCGAACACCTAAAGTTGCACAGGGGCTGTGACAATCCCCGTTCTGATCCCCACTAGTTCAAACGAGGCTATCTTGCAAATGCTACTCTTTTGGACTGTGCTGCTTGCACAGTAAAAGAAAACAGCCATTGCAAGATGTTCTCATGTTAATAGGTCCCCCCCCCTTTCCCTTCGGTTCTTTCTTTGCTGCTTCAGGTTTAGCACCATTGCACTAAGCAGTCAGGAGAGCCAACTCATCTCGACAAGCCCTTAACTCCTTTCCTTAGAGCCTACTTGAATCTATTACATCTTTCTATTTTGGAAGGTCCTGAAAAAATGTCACAATGCTTTCCTCATTTTTTCAAAGTACTTTGGCATTTCCCTTTGTTGACTGTGGGAATCTGCTATAGCAACTTCCTAGGGGAATGAATTCCCAAGGCAAGGGTTCTCACAAGAGAAATCCCTATTGAGGTATTTCACCCTCGAAGCAAACAGCAATGGATCTCAGCTACACTAAACTGCTGTTTGACAGGTGGTGTGCTGAGATGCAGGCTCAGGTGGAGAGGCCCCAGCCTGTTCAGGGATTTAACAATTATTGCCAACAACTTCAATTGGACTTGGAATGGAAGACTGTCCTCTACAAATAATACAACACTCTCATTTCTTTAGACTATTACAGCAAATCCATCACTAACTAGAAACATCAGTGCTGATGCAGCGCTGTAAATCAGGGCTAAGAAGAAATTTCCAATTCTGACATATCAGCATCAGATTTTTAGGTAGGTAGTTGCTGGCCCTAATCTGAACAACCATTTCAAATTCCTAGGCACCAGCATCAAACTTATAATGGCAACATTTAGCATTCATGTAGTATAGAGGTATATCAATAATGTAAGTAATTAAGGAATTCAGCACATGGAATTTTCTAGTGCTGTTATACACTGATTTTCTAAATCCCTATTTGCATGTTGCCATTTTTATTGTAATACGTATCTGAAGCAAGAGCCAGTAGTTTGATTTCGTATTGTAAGGAGATAGAAACTACATGTTCATAAACTCTATTGTATACACACACGAGTTTTATTACACTGCATGCTTTTCCAGATTCAATGCAGGACCGAACAAGTTTGAAAGTTGTGTAGAATTTTAGAAACTGCAAATCTCTTTCCATCATGGTATGATTGCTGGAGAAGCCAGACCTGATTGATTTTACCTGTATGTCCTGAGATGCTCATGGTATTGTTGGGTATATATGTATTTTAAATACAAAAATTAAATAAGTATGTTTTAAAAGCCAAGCCACATAATACATTCTGTTAAATGTAAATGTTCCCATTATTTTTTCAAAGGAAGAGCAGACACAAAGCCTAAAAGTTTAAACAGAGCTCCAGAAGGGAGGGAAATACTTCCCTTGAACCATTTTATCACCCCCAATTAGATTTTTTTTTCCCATGGGAGGAAAAGATGCAGGGAACTGTATCTTTTACCTCTGAGTGGGGAATGAGGATAGGGGACTACGAAGAGTAGGAGACTGATGAGGCTAAGCACATTCTTCCTCCTGATACTTTGTTATTTCCAATTGGACCTATTATATAGGCGGCTTTTCCTATTTTGAAAGGACCATTGGTCTACCATTATACAGTTTGCACATAACCTACAGCTTTGAAACTCAATGGTATCATTTTGTGTTATAGCAGCAATATGATTGCTGCTGACAGATGCTTCTGCAGGCAAGATCTTTGTGGAGATGCCTTTACACAGCTGTTGATGTAAGGAGCTCTCTATGGATAAGAAAGAACTATTGCGTTGACAGTCCCATGCTCACCTGGAAGCTCCCCACCCTCACCCCAAAGAGGTGGAAGTAGTGTAGACAGTTTCCCTGTGCTGAAATTGATCAACGAGCAGCCATATGGAGCCTCTCCATGCAGACATATCTGCAACAGTAATTGTGCTGCTGCCATAAAGAATACTATGATGAACCCCTAGAGGAGGTAGTGCATATGTACTGGTTGCAGCAGAAGTACGGTATAATTCTTTATATGTATATTCAGAAGTAAGTCCAAATTCAGTGGGGCTTACCCCATTGTATGTGTCTACAGAACTGCAGGAATCAAATCCAGAATGCTTATAAAATTGCTTGCTTGCTTCTTTCATGAAAATATTTATATCTCACTTCTCTATGTAAGATAAATATTAAAAGTGGCCAAAAGCCACACAATATCAATATAAAACAAATGACAATCAGAACTCAATACAGATATTTTAAAATGCCAGAGAAAAATTAGCTCAAGCCTTCATAATTAAAAAAAAGCCTTCAACGTGCACCAGAAGACCTTTACAGAATATTATCTCCCCCTTGATTTTATCCTCACATCAACCCTGTAAGGTATGTTAGGCTGAGAATACATGACTGGCCCAAGGTTAGCCAGCAACTTTCTATGGCACTGAGGGGATTCAAACCTGGGTCTCTGAGATTCTAGACTGACATTCTAACTCTGCATCACAAAGAAGGAGCCCTGACAGTGCATAGGGGAGCAAGTTCCATAGGGCAGGGGCAGCTTCCAAGGAAGTTATATACAGGTTCCTAGCAGTCAGATTTCCCTGACCAGGGATTCTTGGGTAAAGCTTTCCTGCTGACCCTGGAGCACAAGCTGGTACATACAGGCAGAGGACTTGGGCCATCTACAGCTCTAAAGGTTATCACCAGCACTTTGTATTGATACTGACAGCACATGTAATTAGCACATCATGGGAGTGATGTGCTGTGACCAGTTCCTGTTAACATCTTGGCTGCAACATTCTGAACCAGCTGAAGCTTCCAAACCATCTTCAAAGACAAGCCCACATAAAGCATGCTATGGTAGTAGTCTGCTGTACAATAGTGGTTAAGTGGCTGGGTTGTGAATCAGTATTCACCTGTTTCTAATCAGTTTGGTGTAGTGGTTAAGAGCATGGGACTCTAATCTGGAGAACCACGTTTGATTCCCCACTCCTCTACTTGAAGCCAGCTGGGTCACAGCTCCTCAGAGTCCTCTCAGCACGCCCCCCCCCAGGAGATTTTTGTGGGGATAATAATAACATACTTTGCAAACCACTCTGAGTGGGTATTAAGTCTTCCTGAAGGGCAGTTTATAAATCAAATGTTATATTACCATTATTATAATCCCACTATTGCCATGAACTCAGTAGGAGGCCTTGGGAAAGCCGTTACTCTCAGCCCCAGCTCCCCAGCTATATTGGGATAATAATAACACTGACTGTTCATCGCTCTGAGTGGGGCACTAATCTGTCGAGAAGAACGGTTATATGAGTGCAGCTTTTGTTGTTGTTGTTCGAACCTGGATGTTACCAAAGCAAGTGTGATGGTGGCCATGTTAACCTTGTCCAGAAAAGACCACTGCTGGCACACTAATTTAAGATGAAATTCTGCGTACCATATTCTGAAAATCCAGGATAAATGAGGCACTGAAGATCACACTGCAAGCTTACTCCTTCAGGGGAGTATAACCAAATCCAGTGCAGGTTGAACACCTATAAGCTTTACCCTTGATGTACACCATCTCCCATTTTGTCTGATGCAATTTCAGTTTGTTTACTTCATTCAGTCCCTCATAGCCTCCAAACATATTAAGTTTTCCCACACTTCCATAGGAGCCAGTTTAATGCAGCGGTTAAGAGCGGTAGGACTTTAATCTCGAGAACCAGGATTGATTCCTCCTCCACTTGAAGCCAGCTGACCTTGGGTCAGTCACAGCTTCTAGAAGCTCTCTCAGCCCCACCCACCTCACAGGTGATTGTCACGAAAATAACACACTTTGTAAACTGCTCTGAGTGACCGTTAAGTTGTTCTGAAGGGCAGTATATAAATCACATGTTATTGAATGTTATTATTATCTTGAAGGAGTCAGATGTCATCTGCATACTCACTAAAACTAACTCTAGCTTCCTAGACAATCTCTTCCAGAAATTTCATATAAATATTAAATAGCCTGGGAGGCAAGATGGATCCTTGCAAGAAGCTGAAAAACAGTGGCTAAGAAGCTAAGCAGAAGATTTTGAACACTATCTTCTAAACCTATCCTCCAGAAAAGACTGAAATCAGTCTAATATGAACCTGGCTCATCTCCATTAAGAAGTCGTCCAGCGAGAAACCACTGAGGATTCCAGAAGAACCAGCAAAGACATGCCTCACAAATCAGTATATCCATTAAGATGATAAAAGCACTTTTGTGGCACAACCTGGATGAAAGCTAACCCGAAAGCGATCAAGGTAATCAATTTTGTCCAGAAATACCTGGAGAGATCAGTGGCCACCACCTTCTCCAAAATCCTACACAAAAATGGCAGATTCAGTACAAGACTGATGGATCTGATGGATCCAGTCTTAAGTATTCTGTCTGTAGCCTCAGGTTATCTATTTATGTTATTTGTAGTCCACCTTTTTCACTGAGACTCATTATCAACTGAAAAGTATCCATTGAACCCTGACTCAGAAACATTCAGAACTTTTGTAGTTAACAATACTTACATTATTATTGGATAATTTGATTTTATTCTGCAAAGTGTTTTGCAAATTGATCGCAGCGAGTTTCTGAAAGATCAGCTATTTTATCCAGAGGGCCTACATGCAGCAAGCCTTTTACAAAGCGGAACAAGAAGAGATGAGAAGACCTGTTGAGAGGACAGAAATCTTCAGGGGGAAAACATGATGTTTCCTAGGGACTTATTTTCAGTTTTTCCAAGGTAAAACCTGGAAATTTGGAGGAACACTGAAAAAACTCCTATGGAATATTTACACTTTTGGAATGAATGAAATGTTTTTTAATACAAGGTTTTGGTGGTGGAGAGTGCTGTCAAGTCATAGCTGACTTATGGCAACCTCTGGAGGGGTTTTCATGGCAAGAGACTAACAGAGGTGGTTTGCCATTGTCTGCCTCTGCAACCTTGGTCTTATTTGGAGGTCTCGCATCCAATTACTAATCAAGGCTGACCCTGCTTAGCTTGAGATTTGACGAGATCAGGCTTACACAGGCTATCCATGTCAGGGCAATATAAGATTTTACTCACTCAGAATATGCAGCTTGAATATTTTCATTTAAAACAATCTACAGTATTAAATAATGGTCATTATGGTGTGTATTTTGGGATCCCACATCCCCCAGTGGGGCGGGGTTTCCCCCGCTCCCTCTTAGGGTTGCCAGGTACATGTACCCTCCTGGCGGGAGGGGGAGGGACTTGACACTTACCTCATGTTGCTAGCATGGTTATTCTTCATGTGTGCACCCTGACACTTGAGCAATGATGTCACTTCCAGAAGTGACATCATCATGCTGGCTGCAGGAGGGCTCCTGTGCTCCACGTGGGGCCGATTTGATCCATTTGGGGCCCAAATCGGCCTAAAACAAATCATGGGAATGCTCCTGCAGCCGGCACAATGACATCACTTCCAGAAGTGATGTCACTGCATCCACTCCCCAGGAGCACGTGCACTGTGTGTGTTCCTGGGGTGCCTGCTGGAGGCAGGTGACCTCTGCAGGGCTTGCCAACTCCCTCCGATCATTGGCATGTCAGCAGGTGAGGGGGCAATCCCCAGGAGTTTGCTTGCTGCCGGCAGGCACCTGAGAACCCTACTTCCACCCCCCCCCTCACCACCACCCACCTGACTGGCAGGGGGGAAAGGTGGGGAAACAGACCTCCTGAGCTTACTCCTGAGGCAGTGCAATGACATCACTCCTGGGAGTGCCGTCATCATGCTGCCTCAAAAGTGTTCTCGTGCTTTGCAACAGGCCTGCATGATGACGTTACTTCCCAGAAGTAACGTCTTCGTGTTGCCTCAGGAGTGCAAGAGCAATGAAAAGGTGAGTGCTCCTTCCCTCCAGGATGGTAAGGCGACTCTGCAACTCTCCATATCCTGTTGACATATGCAACATATTTTGAAGCATATCGTTATTGTTTAAATGTGACTAATTTTGTCCACGGTTAATATGCTATAGAGGCCCTGATCTGGATGGACTAGGCTGGTTCAATCTCATCAGATCTCAGAAATTAAACAGGGTTGGCCTTAGTTAGTAATTGGAAGGAAGACCAGGGTCATTATGCAGAGGAGACAGGCAATGGCAGACCACCTCTGTTAGTCTCTTTCCTTGGAAACCCCAGCAAAGGTTGCCATAAGTCACGTACGACTTGACAGCACTACACAAACACATAATATGCTGTATAATGTATATAGTGACAACGCACCACAGAAGCATTCAATGTTTTAAATTTTAACTCATTATCTAAATATGCTAGTAGACTGCTTCTGAACAAATAACACATTTTTCTTTACTTTAGTACTGTTTTTGATTATCAGTTTTTTCCTCTCAAATGGCAAAAATGAAGATACATGTGCTAAAGTAGAATAAGGTGTAGCAAAGCAGGATTTTAGTCCAGTGGCACCTTACAGACCAACAAGATTTTCAGGGTGTAAGCCTTCAAGGTTCAGAGTTCCCTTCTTCAGACAAGAGTTTGACTCTGACTCTCAAAAACTTGCACTCTGAAAATCTTATTGGTCTTCGAGGTGCTACTGGACTCAAATCCTGCTGTTCTACTGCAGACCAACAGGGTTACCCATCTAAAACTGTAAGGTGTAGCAGTTTGCATGAATCTCTCTCCTCCTTTCTGTCTCTCTCTAGGGGGTCATTTTTCCTATAGAAAACTAAGGTATTTATACTTTTAATTTTCATAAATTAAACAGTAAAAGAATTAATCCTGAGTTATAAATTATGTATTTTATTTTGTAAAATAAGTTTAGGTTTTATAAGTATTACATACATTTAAATCCCGCCCCCAGGCTTCAAAATGTCTAGAAATGTTACATCTCTAGGAACAGCATGACTAGTTGGTACAGTGAAATCACAATGGTAATGGGGAAGTAAGATTTCTTTGCTACCATCACTGCCACGCAGCAGGCCCAGAAATGGGTTCTTACTTCTGTTTGGTCAGATAATGTATTTATTTATAGTCCTCCTTTCTCACTGGGTCTCAAGGCAGATTACATAGAATAAGTCAATACAAAACTAGAACATTCAATAAACAATACAATAGAGTATTTGTGCAGAAATTCCTCCCCCTCACTCTAGCTATCATCCCAACTGTTTCATAGCTCCTGAGAACCAGGGCATGTGATGACTCTGAAGATGTGGGAGCAATTGCGTTTACTGCTTGCAAGACCTACTAAATTTGTGCCAAGCTTGCCAATCATGCTAGACAGAAAATCTCACAGTGCTATGAAGAAACCATATGGATCTATCTTTCTCCAGAAATGATTTGTTTGAATTGATACCACACCATGCAGGGGTTCTGTGTCCCCTCAAGCCTAAACCCAATTAGAAAGTGGTCTGTCCATAACAATGGAGTTAGAAAGAATGCTCCCATTCCCGTATCATTATTATCCTGACTGGTCCATGACATTTCCATCTCCTGACCATCCAGTGTCAATGAGGTATCCAAGACTCCAGTGAAACTGCAAGCTTGATCCTTCAATATCATGGGATCAAAACCAAATGTATGATGTGACCTGCTATATGCCTTGGTTATTGTGTCAGCTGAGGTATACCTATGGTGGCTATAGCAGCCATGAAATTCTGAGTTGCTCCAGAGAGCAAGGCCTTGCTGTGGGTACCAAAGTCCCTCAAAATCAACAGCCTTGGAAACTCCAGCACCAATACCAAGACTAACTCAATCAGCTCATGTTGGCTGTTAGGCATTAGGGAGGTGGTATTCCAAGAGAATCCTAGTTCTGCCTTAGAATATGACCAAGGGCTGGCCAGTACTTAGTTTAGTACCTTCTCTGAATATGGGGATTCTGTGTAGCTGGGACTCAGTACTCAAATGAGGACTGCCTCTTGCAAAGTATTTGGTGCTCAAGATAAACAAATCTCATTTATGAAAGGCACATGTACATTTAATGTCTTTAAACACACACATGCCCACACGCACACACGCGCACACACACAATGCACACAAGTTTTGAATTTTATTTCCCATTACTACAACTTCTTTCCTTCCAACAATTCACAGGGTCTCAGATGTTCATGGAGCATTAACACGCCTGTAATTTGCTTCCCAACTCTAAACGGAATGCCATTAGTGTTTCATCTCACCTCCTTCTGCACCTCACAGATCCACAGCTAGCTGCCTGTGCCTGTGTCCCTGCACTCTCCATCCCAATCACCCCATCCATTGAAGGGCCCCAGTACCTGCTTTCCTCTCATGCTGCTACTTTTCCTCCTTTTATCGGCATGTCTTATCCAGCCTCTTCCATTAAGCATCAATTATACACACTTTACCAGGCCACATGTACTCTCTTATTTACCATCCTCACTTTCTTTCTATGCTCATTTGCTTGAGACTGAACCTAAATGAAAGTTACCTAGGTAATGTCCGGTTAACTTTCTCCCATTTAAAGTTGCCACCTTACTTTAGGGCAAAGGTTTGATGGCTTTTGACAGGCAGAAAAGTAACAAATACAGTCTTCCCCCTCATGTCTCCATGATGGAATAACTTGCACCTGTTACATTTCTGCCTGTCATGCTGATGTTAAAGAAATAGAAGTTCTGTGAGGAGAAAGCAAGCATATACTAAACTTTGCTACTCCCCCTTTCGAACATTTACCTTTTCTGTTCACATTTGTTCTCCCTATAATCCTAAACTCACTTATCTGGAAGTACTTTATGTTGATATCCTTGAGACTTATTTCTAAGTGACTGGAAACAGGATGCTACCTTGTACATCTTCCCTAGCCTTTTGTAAAGCATCTGACATTTTTGTTAGCATTTTATAAGCATGAGTAGCAGCAGCAGCGAAAGGCAAGCAAAATTAGCTAAAAGGAAAGTGAATATTTCATGAGAACGTAAGAATATCTGCTCCTTTAGCCGAAGGTGACCCATTCATCATGCTTGGGGATGAGGAGGTTTGGATCCATGAATACAGAAGTTATTCGGACTCTCATATTCTGGCAGAGCTAGCAACACATAGTGCGGCTATAAACATGAGACTTCTCTTGATGAACTTACATTTAGCAATGCCTCTGCCATGTCAAGGGTCCTACAACACACTCTACATAAATTAGTATCTCCCAGGACATTATCTAGGAAATACCAAAAATAAGATTTTACATTTCCATTAGATTATCCTACCTTAAGCCAAGCAATATCATTCCTCAAATGCCTTTTGAAACATGATCCTTTCTCAGCAATCACCGGCCTCCCCAAAGAGCATTGATTACCCTACTCTTGGAAATGAGTGCCATAAATTAATCCTTAAACCGGAGTGTTAACTAAAGTTCAACAATCAAATTTAAGATGTGGATCCTGTCATGGACAACATGTAACTTACAGGTTTTGCTTCGGAATGGGGATGATTCCCTGTTCTGATCACTGCAAATGCAAAGGCACTTGAAGTTGCAGTGGTGCTTCTACACACATATTTACACCATGCTTTTCCCTTCCACCCATCACTACCAACTTTTTGCCATTTTAAAAAAAATTGCTGAATTATATATTGCTATAGTCCAGGGGTGGCCAAACTGCGGCTCAGGAGCGACATGTGGCTCTTCTAGACATACTGTGTGGCTCCCAGAGGTCTCTGAGTATCGCTGTGGCCATACATTTTTTAGTTTAGTTTAGTTTAATTTCCCTCCCTTCCCTCCCTTTTCCTTTTTTCTTCCTTCTTTCTTTCCATATCTTTCCCCCCCTTTCCCCTTTTTCCTTCTTTCTTTCCATGTCTTTCATGTTTTCAATACAAATGTTGAGGTTGCTAGGTCTGACTCAGAAAATACCTGGGGATTTTGGGGTGAAGCCTAGCAAGGATGTGACATTACTTTTGTGATGTAATTTCAAGTCAAAGGTCAGGTGATGGATCTTCCCAAGCTCCACCCCTTCCAATGATGTGTCTTCCAGCATATTGCACCCAAAGCCCACCCCTTCCTGTGATGTCACTTTCAGGACACACCCCCAAATTTGCCCCTTCATCTGAAGTCACTTCAGTCCATCATGTCTTGCAGCTCTTAAACATCTGACATTTATTCTATGTGGCTCTTACATTAAGCAAGTTTGGCCACCCTTGCTATAGTCTTTTCACCTTTTTTTAAAAAGATAGCAAAAAACCCATCAGAGATGGCACTGGATGAGGGCAGGGAGGTGTGGAAATCTTTCCCTTTCAAGCTTTCCCAAATCCTCTTTCCATAGAGTATTCCACAAAGGGCAAACTAGAGCAAGTTTGGTGAAAGTAACAGTACAGCTGAGGGAAATCTGGAAGGTTGGAGGAAGCATAATAATGTTGTATTGGACCCAAAATTAAATCCACTGCCATTAAGGGTGGGTAGGAAAATGCAGAGCAAAAGCTGGGGGGGGGGAGTTCGTGTCAATATCTTTTGATTTCAGTGGGTTTATATTGGAGTAACTGCTCAGGACTGAACTGTAAGTTTCAAGCAAAATGAAAAATAATGCTTTTGAGTTATAATCTCCTAGCAGATCTGGAACTGACCTATTTTATAGATCCTCTCTTTGCACTATATATATATTCATACAAATGAATGTGTATATCTTCTTTGTTAAACTAAGACATCATTTCTTTGGAATTCAGGAATTCTCCACCAGTATAATGATTCAAATTATCACGTGTCCTAAGCCTCTATATCAGTGTATCTCAACCAGGGTTCCACAGAACCCTGGGGTTCTGCAGGACATTGTCAGAGGTTCAGCAAAAAATCATGGAATAAAACATTTGAAATACCATGAAAAATTCCAAATATCCCTCAAAATATTGTGGTTACTAAGATTATATTGAGTTGTATTGTGTCTGTGTTCATTTTGTATTGTTACAAAGCATTGATAATACACATGACAATAATTTAGCAGTAATTTAATTGTGCTTCCCGCTATAAACTTTTTATATGTTTTCATATTCCTCAATATTTGAAAAATTAATTTAGGGGTTTTTCTAAGTTGGGAAATACTGCTGTATATTTTCTCTTGTGTTATTCAACTGATGTTTTTCTGCCTGAGAATATGGCCCTTACAGAGTAAGATAAAATTGCAGAGAAGTTTAGGACAACTTAGGCGAGTGAGTTGTACAACATGCAGGACACATGGCAAAGTGCTTGAGATATGAAGGAACTTGGACTGCTTTAATGTGTGAAGGATTTGACTCAGAGTCAATCTTACATTACAATAGAATACTCTAAAATTTGTGGATGCTATTCAGATCTACCACATGCATCTCCCAATAATCCAGTAGCATTTTCATTTCATTTCTTTTAGTTACCTTTACTCTTTCTTATTGCCTTCACTCCACCATTCTACTGCCTCTTGTCTTTTTACTGTACCTTCTCTTTGATCACACAAGTTCTTTTTACTTATTCCAGTTTCAAGTTATTCTTTAATATGTTACTTAAATAAAGATTCTGCCTTTCCTGTCCAATGAAACCATGATATTGTTCAGTAACTCTTGAAAGGCAGTTTAATTGCTTGATACTGCAGTATCAAGCGATTAAACTGAGGAAAATTAAGTGAGGAAAATTAAGATTTTTTTTAAGGACACTGCTCCAAATTAAAACTCAGCTCTATCCCTACTTCAGTGAATGAGGCAACACTACATAATGCCCCAATGATCCCTATCTACCAGAGATCATCCCTGTTTTCTGGTGGCCCAGGGTTCTTAGGAGATGGTCTGAAGACACAAGTTATAGCAGTAACCTTATGAAGCTATGTAGGTCTGGGTTTAGTCAGTACCTGGATGGGAGAATTTGGTAAGCCTTTATATGCTGCCTTGGATTCCATAACAGGAAAAGGTGGGATGTATGTGTAATACATACCTGAGCCTGGTAAGTTAACTTTCCATAGTCCTTTTTCCACTGACAGAGATGTTGGGGATGCCTTGAAAAAAGTTAATGTGAACATGTGTATTATAGACGGTTGTTGTGGATTTTCTGGGCTGTATAGCCGTGGTCTTGGCATTGTAGTTCCTGACGTTTTGTCAGCAGCTGTGACTGGCATCTTTAGAGGTGTAGCACCAAAAGACAGAGATCTCTCAGTGTCACAGTGCAGAGAAGATGTTGGCAGGTGTAATTTATATCTACTTAGGAAGGTGGGTAGATATAAATTACCTGCCAACATCTTCTCCACACCGTGACACTGAGAGCAAAGCTACAAGTGACGCCTGACACAGGTTGGACACTTGTTAGCTTCCCTCAAGTTTCGATGGGAAATGTAGACATCCTAGTCTTGCAGCTGTAATGGAGAGCCAAGCTGTAAAACCAGGATGCCTACATTTCCCATCAAAACTTGAGGGAAGCTGACAAGTGTCCAACCTGTGTAAGGCGTCACTTGTAGCTTGGCTCTGAGAGACCTCTGTCTTTTGGTGCTACACCTCTGAAGATGCCAGTCACAGCTGCTGGCAACACGTCAGAAACTACAATGTCAAGACCACGGCTATACAGCCTGGAAAATCCACAACAACCATCGCTCTCCGGCTGTGAAAGCCTTCAACAATATATGTGTATTATCGTTGTTCAGTTTTCAGCTTGTCCTCAACTCTAGAAGTTAAATCTTTGAAAAAAGAGGATTGACACATCCTGACTTTAGCGTACATTTGTGTAAAACTTCACACATAAACACAAATTGCTAATATATTGATTTCCTTCCACCCCCACCCCTAATAACCTATTCAGTAAATGAATTTGTTTGTTGCACCTAGTGTATAAAAAATACAACAAGATCCTTTGTAAGATCTTTTTTTTTAAAAAAAGGAATAATTGCAGACAGCTTGCTACACATCCTGCATCATAAGCCTGCACAAGACTGGCTATACAGAGTAAATGTATACAATGTCCAAAAGGCAAAGAAGGGCTTTCAGAAAAGTGTGTCAGGCACAACAGTCAGGTGGCATGTGAGAAAAAATTCTAACCTATGTATTATGATGAGTCCACGGCCACTGCCAACCAATATCTTACTCCAGACTTTAATTAAAGGAGGTACAAGATTAACATCATTTAACTCAGCAAACCCAGTAATACCCACTCACTTCTTCATAATACTTCTTCATTCTGGTGTAGTGGTTAAGAGCGCAGGACTCTAATCTGGAGAGCCAGGTTTGATTCCCCAGTCCTCCACTTGAAGCCAGCTGGGTACCTTGGGCTAGTCACAGCTCTCTGGAGCTCTCTCAGCCCCACCCACCTCACAGGGTGTTTTGTTGTGAGGATAATAATGGCATACTTCGTAAACCGCTCTGAGTGGGCATTAAGTTGTCCTGAAGGGCGGTATATAAATCGAATGTTGTTGTTGTTGTTGTTGTTGTTGTTATCATCATCGGTTGAAGTCCAAGCAGAGCAGCATCAGAAAGCAAAAAGGGTTGTGTTTGAATCTGGAAGCCTTTCAAGCAAAGAATTTTTTCATAATAGAATGCAGTTTCAAGAATTATCAATATAGCTGAAATGTAGCTCACCCATAAATATGAGATGAAATGCTTGCCACTTTATGCCCTGTGGATCCCTGGAGCACAAAACAGTGGCGATATTAGTTCCTAGAACCTTGACAAAGGATTATGAGGAGACTGCTTTTAAAAAAAAAATTAAATAAAGGTAATTGTCAGGGGCGGCGGGTCTGTCAGTGGCGCTGGCTGGAGTTGGCTCCAACCGGCCATGGGTCGCAGGTCCGTCCTGCCTTCCCTGACTTCAGCTGCCTGGTTGGCCAAGTGCGAAGTGCTTGGGGGTGAGGGAGGGCTCCCCCAAGTGCCTCAGAATGGGTGCTGCAAGCCTCTGGGTCTGGTAGCCACCTGAGAAGCTGCCTTTTACTTCAGGAGCAGACTTCCTCCATTCTCCCTGGCCAGGGTATGGAGCCCTCCTTTATACCTCCCCTAATGCCATCCCCACTCCAACTCCCATGTCCCAACCCCCAAGGTGAGGCCCAACACCTGGGCCAGGTGTGGCCATGTTGTGACCTTGCCCTAGTCAAGGCTTCTGACTGGGCCTGCCTCCTGTCACCCCGTGCTTCTCCCTCCCTCTTCCAAGGCCCTCCCGTGCCAGCCAAGCCCCTGGCGAATCACCAGCTGCCTGTTGGGCTGTGGGGGTGGTCTGATCCTGGAGGTAGGCTTCCCTGGGGTGAGCCGAGACCGCACCATTGGTGCTCGTCTGTTGGCAGCATCCCCGGGACCATGGCATCAATGTGGAGCTCTCCTGCACAGCTTCATTACCCTGCCTCGTCTCTCACCACACAGGCCTCCAGCGCAGCTGGCGAGATCGGTGGGGTGTCTGGTACAGTTGCAATGCCAAGGGCTCGTCCTCCCTGCAGCCCGTTCCTTCTGCCACCGCCGCCGGACAAGCCGCATCCCAGAAGGCTCGGCTGATCTGTTGCCAAGCTGCTGCCGCCGGGTGAGTCACATTTCAGTTGGAGCCTACCAGGGCTGCCTCCCAGCTGGTAAGTGGGGTGGGGAGGTGGAGGGGGCTCATTGCAGCCCATTTGGGGAGCGGTGGAGTCTGTCCCCAGACATTAATAGCTTCTACCTGCAGTCCCAAATGATACAGTTTATCACCTCAGCATTCTACTATCAGACTCTGCATGAATGGCTTCTAGAGACTAAAAGTCAGTGTCTAGCCTCTGCTAGCCTCTTGCATTTCCAAATTTGCCCCTTTCCCTGAGCCTGCTCCAGAGGAGTCTTGTTTTCCTGTACTCACAGGAAGGAAACAGTGAGAGACTGGATCATTAGAGTAGTGCTTTCCTTGCCGGTGTTCATGAGTATGCACAAAAGGGATAAAAGAATGCTGGGGCTGACAAGTCGTCATCCCCTATGGGTGAGTTACCTCTTACCCAATTCCCAGCTTGTCTAGATGCTGTACTAAATCTGGTAGGTGGAAAATGAAGGGAAGGAGAAATAGACACATACGGGATTCCTGATACATATGGAATTCCTGCTCCATTAGGACTACATCCTCATTACATGGGAATGAGATAAGAGACTAGAAAAACTCAAGGGATACTTGTCTCTTAGGGCCTTAGAGCCATGTTTCTCTTCTCCTCTTCTGCGTCTTATAGAATTACCATAAAGGTGGCTTTGTGTGGAGCTGGATCTACAAGAAACAATATTTGGCATATATGCCAAGTATGATACCTGATTATGGTTTCCCAAATCCCCAAAACAAGGGCTGAGATCCATCTACACATGTGATTGTGCAAGGTGATAACCAATCAGCCTCAGCTTTCAAATGCCAATCATATTGCCCAGTCCCCTTCCTCCCATCCTGCTACACATAACCCAGATGAATCTGGTAGATTGCCAATAGTTTACTTTCCTTAGAATGCATGACATTAATTACAGTATATGCCCACAAACACACAGAGCAATACCTGGGGGTTTTGCAGGTTGTGGGACAGTGACTGAGAAAATGTCTCCACATAGGTGCTCTTCCTTTCTACATGACCGAGAACCACTTCTCATTTCACATTCTCCCACAGACTGCCACCCATTTGGGGATTTACATATTAGGGAAGATAGTCACTGTTAGACATGGGCACAAATCGAAACACGAATCAAATTTTGTGACGGATTGGGCCAATTCACATATCGCAAAAATGGGTTTTGTGGGCGTGCATTTTTCACAAAATCCATGACTTTGGGGGCCAGTTCATTCAATTTGTGAATGCTTCATGATGCCAGACAGGCTGGCGCCAATCCATTGATTCCCTAGGTAACATAGGCCCGGAATGTCTGCAGGCCTTTTGTTGCCGTGAAACCCCAATCTTAGTCCACATAACCTTGATAGGCAGTTCTCCCTGCCAACCTGAGATCTCCCATTCTTTTCCATGACAACAATGAGCAGGGGGAAGATGGGCCTTCTGTAGCCATGGGAACACCAATCTGATCCCTCCAAACCCTTTTAGGCAGGTCTGTCTGCCAACAAGAGAGCTCCACTTCTGCTCCATGAGAGCGTTTCTTATATAAGGCACAGCTCTCTGCCTCCTGCTTTCAGTTCCAGTAGACAGAGGGAGAGGGAGGAGCAGTTGCTGGGATTTGGAGTGAGAGAGAGTAGATTTGGGATTTGCTGCTGCTTCAAAAGAGACTGAAAAGCCTCTTTCTTATTTTCTGCTCTTGTCCTTGCTGGGAAGGTTGTTGGGTGAGGGTGCCTTTTTTCCTCCACCCCACTCCAGTCTCAGGGCATTGCCTGGATCAGGGGCCTAGCTTGACTGAGGCCTCCTCTTTTTTCCTTTGATTTTCTTTGTTTCTTCTTATTGCAATCTTCACTAAACTTGGACAGTGGCTGGAGGAGAGCCTGCTGAAGTCTCCCTGCGAGTTTGGCATCTCTGGGTATGAAAGGGGCGGTTGTAGGGCCCCAAGATCTGATGAATTACAAACCTAATGAATCATTTTGCGAAACGGGGCAATTTCATGAACGTGGTTTGTGGTTCGTGGGATGCGACAAACCACAAAACTCAGGGTTTGTTTCGTGCCCATCTCTAGTCCTGTGCTCCATGAGAATAGGGTGTAAGATTCTACTTAGACTTTATTCTTGAACAGCATCCCATGTTCTATTGCAAACTGCTTTGGAAACTGAAGGTAGTTTTTTAAAGTAATGTGTGATATTGGATGTAAATCAGTTTTCAAGGGCCGCTTGGTTTACTCAAGACCTTTGCATGATCTTAAACAACCTGTTAGACCCTTGGTCCTATATTTCGAGGTCTTCTTTTTCAAAAAGTCATTATTTACTTTTTGTTTCTTTCATAGTATTTTTCCCATGTTAAGGGTGACTTCAACTCTTGGTATGATGTATTTGGTCTGTTTTCTGCATTCTGGAGAAATGAGGGGACCTAACTTGCCTCTTGTGTAAGAATGTCTAACCCACTGACTTCAGAAGAACTACATATTCCATGGTAAAGCCTCATAGTAGATTAATCTAAATAATGTAATCCAATTGCTTTTATGTTCAGTACACAATCAAGGAACTTTGAACATGTACTATCAACTGGAGACTGAATATAAAATGTCACATTTTTATTGTCCAATTTTTTCCAGACTAAAAATAGATTGTCCCGGACTGTCATTTTTTAATTCAGGAAATTAATCCTAGTTCTTAAATGTCAAACTAATTGCAGTCACTGCTAAATCCTGACATCCAGTATTCTTTTTGGTATTAACACTCCTGTTCATGCAAGCAGCTTTTGATGAACCTCTGTACCATGAAACTTTCTTGGTTTTGGTCTGGTGAAAAGTTTTATTTGCCAATATCCACCAGGATTAAAGCTGATGGACTGATAACAAAATTAAAATTTCATCTTCATTCTGGCCTCCAACCATTCAAATTGCTACCTTTTAACTCTTAAAATCTCTCTTTTAATCTAACTATTAATTGCAAGCATGCTGTTAAAAGTTTTTGGAGAAATGTGGAAGGTAACTAAAAGTGACACTATAATTATATTGAATTTGATATAGATCAATTTAAAAAAATACCACTTAACTTATTCTAAACATATACAAATAAAATTTAAAACTATCAGTTATGAACAGAAGTATCTATCTGGGATGCATCCTTATTTTCCCTTTTCATTCTGTAACAGTTACAACCAATAGACTTAGAAGTGTGTAACTTTTCTTGGGATGGCACTGCTAGCAACCTACAGGAATAATCAAAAGACACAGGAATTAAAGAATTACATGATGTTACAATTGTCTGGTGGTGATTTGAAAACCAAAATTAACATCTTACTTGATATCTTAATAAATTGACAAAAGATGAAAAAGTGTTTACTCAAGAAAAATAACAGTTTAGCACCGGGCATATATCAAACCAAACAAACAAACAAAAAAAACCCTACCTAAGCCATGTAAAATGGTCAGTTTCTCCCGCAAGTCCCTTCTGCCCACTTGGGAAAGACCTCCTCAATTAGACAGAAACTATTCTCAGTTGTGGCTCAGATCCTATGAAACGGTCTGAACACATGAACTTTGGTCTATCAGTATTGTCTGCACTGACGGGCAGCAGTTCTCCCAGTTCTAAGGTAGAGGTCTTTCAGTTCCTGTCATCTCCAGTTAAAAGCATCAGGTAGCATATAATGTGCTACCTGGTGCTTTTAACTGAAGATGACAGGAACTGAATCTCAAACCTTCTGCATGCAAAGAAGATGCTCTTCCAGTGCCACAGACTCTCTCCCCTTCTTCCAGAGGACAGCTGCCGAGCTCCTTTGCTTTGCCTTACTGAGCAAGAGGTGCAAGGCAATCTTCGTGGGGGGTGGGGTTGGCAACTGCTTGGGATTGCTGATTGCAGTTTAATGCTTCCTTGAATGGACTTCTGATCTGTTGGTTTACTGGTTTTGTCATTTTTGGTTCATTATTCTTTATTGTTGATATTATATTTTAACTTTTGTATAATGTAAGCTGCTCTGAATGTAAGGAGACAGATAAGATATAATTTCTAATTAACTAAATAAATATGCCTCCATAATGGTTGAGCAAGATTCTTTTAAAAAGTCCAAGTGTATTTCACCCATGGGGAGACAGGCTTATATGCTACAAGAGACAATAAATTGTCTTTAGATTTATTTTTCTTTATCTGAAGGCAGAAAAAAATAACTTGGAATGACTGGATAGTATGTCTTTCTCCACCGTGTAAACCTCAGGGCTAGATTAAGAATAGAAGGTGAATGTAGGTGCCTCTCTAACATGATCTGCTTATCCACTCAAACTCGTCCTATCTGTTCTATCCTAATCTCCCTATCATCACCATCACCATCTTCATTCACCATTCTCTTTTTATAGAAGTTCTTGTTCACATAAAATAAATATTTTTCTCATATAGGATGGGGTCCAACTGTGTACGCTATGATTCATTAAGTTGCTGATTCCAGTCTCAACCATCAGCTCACTAGATGGCCTTACACAATTTGTGATTCTTCAGTTCCTATATTAAAGGACTGTTACGATTCAAAGAACTGTGAAACTAGTTTTGAGAGTCCAAAGGGGCTTTAGATGAGTTTTCTTTAAATTGTAGCTCCCCACTGGCCCCCATACTGCACAGAAACTGCTTTTGAAATGGAAAAGTTTCAAAACATGTGGCATAGGTCCAAAGACAAAAAAAACAAACCCAAAAAACGTTCTACTAAGCAAGCTCAGGCCCTTCAAATGACCTTAAACAGCTCTTTGTAACTTGGTCTGTGGATCAACCAGGAGATACTAAGACCATTTGGAAAGCATTGGAAAATAGAAGATTACACATGTTAATCAGATATTTCAGTGTAATGATTTCACAATGTACAGTAAAGCAAAACATTTTAAAAGTATGTAAGAAGCTATATAATGGCTATCATATAATGTGACAGAAACTGGAAAGATCTGTATTAATAACATTTTGATGACACTTTGCTAATACAGAATATTGCTATCAAACAAAAATGTGCAGTGCCACTGAATCTATACTTATAAAGAAAAACACTACAAGGAACAGTGATAATTGAAGACTTATAGTTAAAAGTGCATAGAACACTTTGCTTGATGAGGGTGTCTCCTGGGTCTGTCTGCAGAACTCTGAAGTTTCTATAGCCAATTGATTCTGCAAGCTCTGTGTGTGAAGCAGATAAAGCAATTTTGTCAGACATTCCTCAGCTTGTGGCCTGGATGATGGAATCTTTTGGGTTGAGTTTTTCTGGGGCGGGGGTGGGGATCTAACAGATTCTTTGCCATTACTTTTCTCTTTCAGGGAAGAGAAAAGAAATTTCTGAAGGCACACATTTTACAGAGGCCTACAAGTCCCTCTCAGACTTCTATCTGATCCTATGAACAGGATTTAAAAAAAAAAAGAAGTTCATCATACCTAACCACAGCAGTGTGGTCCAGTAATTTGAGACCTTGGTTTCAATCCACGAGTCCCCACTTCAAATCTCAGCTCAGTCAGTTTATCTGATAAGAACAGATCCAGCAGAAGCAATCATTCAGTGTCTTTCCTGGTGGAAAATCCAACAGAAAACATAAGGACTATCTTGCTGGCTCTGACCAAGGTTAATTTTGTCCAGCATCCAGTGTCCAGCAGTAGCCAGCCACATAAATATGGGAAGCCCCCCAAACCAGGGACATGATCGTGGTAGATATCCGCTGCTGTTTCCCCCCAGAATCTAGTATTAAAAAAATATCTCTGTACACCTACGTACATGCTTCCAGTTGCCATCCAAAACAATTTACAATCCATTGTTTATTTCCAAAACATAAAATAAAACCACTTCTGTTCCATTCTTTTGGACAGGGACAAACACACATGGGATTACCATGAAGCATTCTTAAAACTACAATGCCCACTTAGTAAATGGTACATATTTTAAAAAGCCAGATGGTACCCAGGGCTCACATAAAAAAAGCCAAATCCAGCATAGAATGTGATCTACTACCACTAGTTATCACCTAAAGTCTCTCAACACATAATCAAGGGTCTACAGACAACCCTGGAAGACAGATCCTTTCTTCTAGGCCTTGAAGAAAGGATCTGTCTTGTTGACATACAGCTCAGGAGTAGAGGTGGGCACGAACAGGGAAAAAACCCCAAACACGATGTTCGTTGTTATCCACGAACAGGGATTCATGAACATCAACGGACATGACATGTTCACGAACATGTTCGTAGTTGGAGGTTCATGGGAGCCAGAATGGCCCCCTTGGGACTTAGCTGAACTTGAGCCGGGAAAGGCATGATCCATGGGTCTCCCCCTTTAATGTCATTTTCTCTTCACAGTGGCAAAAACTGGACTGTCTGCTGGAAGCTACTTTGAGGGGTTACCAACTGACCTTCCCAATGTCCAATAACCACCAAAGTTGCAGGGGACATAGTCCTTACTGTCCTCTGAAGACCCCCAAATTTCAGAGAGATTGCACACTGGGAAAGGCATGATCCATGGGTCTCCCCCTTTAATGTCACTTTCTCTTCACCGTGGCAAAAACTGCACTGTCTGCTGGAAGCTACTTTGAGGGGTTACCAACTGACCTTCCCAATGTCCAATACCCACCAAAGTTGCAGGGGACATAGTCCTTACTGTCCTCTGAAGACCCCACAAGTTTCAAAGAGATTGCACTCCAGAAAAGGCATGATCCATGGGTCTCCCCCTTTAATGTCACTTTCTCTTCACAGTGGCAAAAACTGGACTGTCTGCTGGAAGCTACTTTGAGGGGTTACAAGCCAGAAGGAAAGCCAGGAGTTCAGACAGAGTTCAGACAGTCCATGCCTTTGTTGCCAGGGGAATTGATTGAAAGGTGCCAGACTGTCTGGCTTTACAAAGGGCTGACGAATGCCACAAAGAAGGCTTGGAACAAACACATGTTCACCGGGAACGGGGCCTCACGAACAGCTTGCTCACAAACAGCTGGGTTGTTCATGGCTTTTTTTTGTTCGTATTGCTGTTCGTGCCCACCTCTACTCAGGAGCCAGATGCAAGTTTTTCACTTATGGACTACGAACAAAGGTACAAACCAAGGAATTATTTCCTGCAGCAAACCGTGTTGTCAGTTCTGTCCCTTTATTTAAGTGAGTGATATTATCATGGAATCCAATAACCACCAAAGTTTACTTGTTTGTCTTTTTGCATAATGGTTAAGTGGTTGGTTCGAATCTCACTACTGCCATGAGCTCAGTATGTAGCCTTGGGTAAGCCACTCCTCTCAGCCGCAGCTCCCTAGCTGCATTTTGGGGATAATATCACTGGCTGTTCACTGCTCTGAGTGGGGCACTAATATGTCTAGAAGAGCAGTATATAAGCACAATTGATGTTATGTGATATCTGCAAGCAATGCCCCTCTACCAGACAAGACTAGCACCACATAAACAAGATATTAAAAATTAAAAGCAGCAGGGGAGCATATCATTCACCTTGGACATTCAATCACACATTTGAAAGCTGCTATATTGCAGGGGAAAAGAGTTTGAAAGGGGGACTCTATTGTGAAGCTGCCAGACTGGAATTCATATGGAACCTCAACGTTATCAATTAGAAGTTCAACAGAGTCCAAGAACGGCCAGCTTCCTGAGAAAAATACAACCTGTTAACAATCTTCCAGATAACATTGTTTTGGCCACCATACACCATACACCAGCATCCCCCACAAACAGGGACTAGAAGCCATTAGGAACACCGTCGCTGACAACACCACAGCTGACCTCGTTACCAAGCTCTGCCAGTTTATCCTCCTCCACAACTACTCCAATTTTGGTGATCCTTCAGATCAATGGCACAGCCCTGGGCACTTGCATGACACCAAAATATACCAACAGCATTTTCTCAGCTTCTACTCGCTAACACTCCTCTTTTATTTGAGATTCATTGATGACATTTTTATCATCTAGACAAAAGGGGAAGAAGCACTGAAGGAATTCCATGAGGCCTTCAGTAACTTCTACCCCATCAACCTGACCATTAATCAATCCACACAGGAACTACATTTTCTAGACTCCACAATACAAATACATGATGCAAACTTAAGAACCATCTTATATAAGTAACTTTCTGTTTGACAAAATATCTACACACCTCCAGTCATCATCCTAAGCACACCATCCTAAGCACACATCATCTAAAGTCAAGCTCTGTTACAACTGTATCTGTTCCAATTTCTTTGACAGAGATTCTCACCTGTTATGCAAAAAGAATGATACCAAGGGATAACCTGCTACAAAACAGGCCCAAATGAAACAACAACAGAACATGACTGTTGGTCACAAACAGCTCTCAGCTCAAACCAGTTCAGCACATCATTAATGACTTGCAAACGATGCTCGACAATGATACTCTTCTCACACAAGCATTGGGAGAGAAACCTTTTCCTGCCTCAATCTTAAACAACTCTTCACCCTCAACAATACACTTCCCAACACTGACCCAGACTCTGGACCAGGGCCTGCAATAAACCACGATGCCAGCTGTGTCCCCATATTCACTCTGACAACACAGTCTTGCAGAACATCTTCCAGGCACAAATCCCCTACCATTCAGAAATGCTTGTAAGTCAGATGATGACAAACAAAATACTGTTCTCTAAAAGATTTTGTTGAGGCATGTGTCTATTATCTATTCCAGGGGTCTCCAACGTGGCACCCATGGGCACCATGGCACCCACCAACACCTTTCCTGTTGCCCACCAAGTGTTTTTAGAAAGTGGGCACAGCCACATGGGGCTTTTGCCCAGCATGGCTTCTGATTGGCTATGCAGATTTTTTAAAATGTTGCTTTGGAATCAGCTGCCACCACAGCACAATGCTCTTTACTGTGTGACTGAAGGTAAACTGTGTGTATGCAAGGAAATATTTTAAAACAGTATATTCATTTTAAAATGCATTTGGTTATACAGAGCTTCTGTTTGAAATGCTGAAGAGTTACTATTAGAGTTATGCATAGTCCTGGTATTTTGTGACTGCCCCACCTCCTGTGGCAGCCAATTTTCGTTGTACCCACTGCCTTATCAAAATTCAAGGTGCCCACCAGGTTCAAAAAGATTTGGGCCCCCTGAACTATTTTATTATCTACTGTAGTTGTGTAACACTCTTGGATATGTTTACTTCCAAACTCTAACACTCATTTCTACATACTCCAGTACTCATTAGGGGTGCCAGTGTTGCCAAGTAGGCCCCCCTCCTGCTTTAAGGCCTGCCATGGACTGTGTTAAAGTTTCCTGCATTGCTGTTTCACTGCTACACCAAGATTGCCCTGCTTGTGTGTGTTCTAATACACGTGTCAGTTTCCTGCCTGCGTGTTAATTACCTTGCTGCTGCAATAGACTGTGTAGTTCCCTGACTCCATGTTTGGTTAACTGCACAAAGGACTCTCTTCCTGGGCAGCCCTGCCCTGCCCTGTATCTGGACTTCCCAGTGTGTGTTTGGACTTTATTACAAGTGTGCCCCGTGCCTGCACTGCCATCTGCCACGGACCGTGCCTGTTCCCTGCTTTGGACTGTGTTTTATGTGCTGTTCCCCCTGCCTCCATGGAAGCCTGCCTCCTATGGGCCCAAGCCGCTGCTAGCAGCCGGGCGCCTGCCGGGGAAACCTCCAGCAAGCCTGGCTAGGCGCTCCCTGGTCAGTTCCCGCCTGGAGCCTCCCACGGGCCGGTCGCCGAGCTTGCCCTCGCTACCGGGCAGCCTGCTATCCAGCTCCAGCTATGCCCAGCCGGCATCCATGTTCTCAGGCAGCCAGAAGACCCAGGGAAAAAGACTGCTTTGGGAAGCCATTTCAGCGAAGCGGGCACACCACATCCGCAGCGAGAGTACCTCGCCACGCTCTGCATATCTTAGGAGCTGCCCCGGAGAAGGAACTAAGTGCCGACCATCCCAAGCACTTAGAGAATGCATCTCAAAGAAACCTCCGCATTCCAGAGCTGACGACATCAGGACAAGCCCTGTCCGCTGGAACATCCATTCAGCCCACTCGGATTTCCCCCTCCCTCCTTTGTCCCCTCTTCCTGAGGTGTCACTTATCACAATCAGATTACCAAAGTGGCCCATACAAGCCATTCAGTAACCCATTAGAACCTTTGTTTTAATCTGTGAGAACCACCAAGTACAGCACCAGCCCCGGGGTACGTTTTGGGGTATTTAAGCTGGTCTCTCAGACCACTCGGTGCTTAGGCCATTCCTGTCCAGAACCCCTTGCTGTCTGTCCATGGTCCCATTGCTGGCATTGGGCCACCTCGCTGTTGTGTCTCTGCTTCACTTCAGGATTGTGAGTATTCCCCACCGACTTTGGGAACGTGCTAATGCGAAAGTCTCTATATTTCTTACTCTGTACTTCCTAGTCCTTGTATGCTTTCTTGTGTGTATGTGCAAGTTCAGGCTTACGCCACACTATTAGTAAATACACGTGTTTGGAACCTATTTGTAGTCTGCCTCTTTGTCACTAGAGTGTCTGGAATCGGGACCTCCGTAAACATAGGTTAGATCCGCGCTATTTTTAGTTACAGACTGCTAAAGCTAATTTCCCCCATTATAAAAAGCAGTTCTGGTAACACCAGGTCCCCCAAGAGTAGGGTTGCCAGGTCCCTATACCCTCCCAGAGGGAGGCACCCAGTACTTGTGCACGCTCCCAGCACCCAAACAATGACATCACTTCTGGAAGTGACATCATCATGCCGCCTGTGGGAGTGCCCCTTATGCTTTGCATGGGGCCAACGCTTTTGAGAATTGGTCCCTTTGGGGCCAAAACTGACCAGGTGGACTTTCAGCTTGGGGGCAGACTTCCGGCTTGGGAATCATGGTGGTCTGACGCAGTTCGGGGAGCTGAGCTATCCAAGTTGCTGTTTGTCAGGGCTGGTGGGGTGCTAGATCGCCCATGGCCCCCTGCTCTCAGGCGGAGAGCAGGCAAGAACGCTTGAGACCCCGAGGGCATGTAGATCTCGGCTGAGGGGGGGTTCTGCGCAAAGGATTCCCTCCCAGCCTTGAGGTCCCGCTCTAAGAAGTGTGGCAGAAATCTCTGCAGCAGCTTTGGAGTCATTGAGTTGGCATAGGATCGCCGTACCCAAGCTTCAGTAACTAATTTGGACTAATCTGAACATCTGAAACAGTGATTACAACCCAGAAAAGACCCGGCAAGGTAAAGATCGTTATCTCTTCTACGAGTTTGAAATTGGACTAGAGGATTTAAATTCAAGCAGAAAGCTGAAGTAGAAAGTTTAACAGGACTAATTAAGTTCACCCCGGTAAAAGAACTGTATGAAAAGAAGCTTTTAGAAAAGAATTAGACGCGAAGAAAGGATTATTATTTACATACCTGTGGATTAAAGAGATAGCGAACTGTGGGAACGAAGAAACATCGCGTGAGAAAGTAGCAGTGCGACGACGGGGAAGGAACAGGAAGTGCGTCATAAACATCGAGATGCGAGGCTAGAGCGGCTGTGAAGGGAAAGGCGGAAGCGGAAGTGCGCCATTTTGAGGGCAAGGGCAAGCCCTCATTGCAACCGGAAGTGGGCCATCTTGGAGAAGGGTAAGGGCAAAGCTTCGATTTAAAACCATAGAGAAAAGACGCCCGCCATTTTGGACAGTTAAAGAGCTAACTTTTGGACAAAATACTAGTAAAACAAGAAATTTAATTTGGGAACTTAAATATTTAAGCCACAGAATTGCAAAATAGAGCAGACTCGTGGGAGCAGAGCAAATCGAGCCCCACGATGTCAAAAAAGGACTGGCAGTCGGCATTTAATAATTTGGATAAGAAAGTGGCTGAAGGCAACAAAGAACTAAAAGATGTAATACAAGAGATGATGAAGGATCTCAAGGAGACAATTAAAACTGAAGTGGTGGAGTTAACAGAGTATTGATGAGGTCAAGAAGGAACTACAGACGACGCAGCAAAAAGTTAACGAGGTGGAAGAAAAGACGGAGAAGCTAACCACTACATTTAAAGCAGAAACCACAGGCTTGAATGAAAGAGTGGTGGTGATGGAATGTAAATATATGGAGAGACAACTTAGATTTCATGGTGTTCTGGAGGAGGAGGGGAAGGTAGCCCAGGAACAGATATCGGAAATACTAGCAGAATTCTTGAATAAAACCATGGAAGAGATCGTAAGACATGTGGATGTGGTGTACAGAATTAATTCAAGATATGCAGCTCAAAAAAAATCTGCCTAGAGATATGATTGTGCAGTTTACTACCAAAAAAATGAAAGAAGACATTGTGAGCAAGCAATTTCAAAACCCACTGGTAATGGAAGGAAAAAAGGTGAGAATAATGAAGGAGTTACCTAAAAAAATCTTGATAGAAAGGAAAAAATATAGAGATCTGACTCAGATTTTGAAAGAGTTTGAATATAAGATATAGATGGGAGATTCCAGAGGGTCTGAGTTTTGAATTTCAAGCAACTAGGAGAACTATCAGATCGCGGCATGAGATGGAGATGTTCTTGTTGGACAATGATAAAGACTTACCTAAAAGACCCAGAATTTGATTATGGAGTGTAAAGTAATATCATGGAATGTAAATGGACTTAACTCACCTTCCAAGCGTAAAACTATTTTTCATTGGCTATTCAAGCAATATTGTAATATAATTTGCTTACAAGAGACCCATGTTAAAAAACAAGATCAAAAGTACTTAAAAAATTACAAATTAGGAAAAGAATTTGTCGCCGCAGCAAAACAGAAAAAAGGGGAGTTGTGTTACATATCAAGGAGGAGCTGCAACCTAAAATGATATTTAGTGACTCTGAAGCTAGATATCTTGCGGTGGAAATTATTTGGAACTCCCAAAAGGCACTAATAGTAGGGATTTATGCACCAAATGGAGCTAAAGACAATTTTTTTAAAGAATTACAGAAGCAATTAGATGGAGTGACTTATTCACAAATAATCCTGGCAGGGGATTTTAATGGAGTGGTAAACTTACAGGAAGACAAGAAAACAAAGGGGACTCAAAAGAAACGGGGATTATTGCCAAAATCTTTTTTTGAAATACAAAAACAAGAAAATTTGGAGGATGTGTGGAGAAGAAATAACTCCAAAGCCAAGCAATTTACCTATTATTCGGCAAGGCACTCGTCGCTATCGAGAATTGATATAATCTGGGCCTCTAAGGAATTGGCAATATGGACTAAAGAGGTTGAAATTATGCCCAAAGTAAGCTCAGATCACAATCCAGTTATGTAGAGATTTGGGAAATGTATTAAAAAATTTAGATGGAGAATTAACGATTTACTGCAACAGGAGGGCAATTTAGATTTGTTACAGAAAGAAACCAGATTTTTTATACAATATGATTTGGATAAATCTGAACCAACGTATAAAGTATGGGATACGTACAAAGCTGTAATGAGAGGGGTCTTAATGGAATTAAATGCGAGAGACAAAAAAAGAAACGAAGAAAAAAGGAAAGAAATTCAGGAAAAGATAAAAATCAAAGAGACGCAATTAAAGAAAAGACCGGGGGGAAAGAAACTACACCTGGAGATAAAGATTCTGCAAGAACAATGAAAAGCAATGGAGAACAAAGAATTGGAATGGGAATTGAAGAAACTAAAACAAAAAACATTTGAGGGTGCCAACAAGCCGGAGAAATATTTAGCTTGGCAATTAAAGAAGAGGAGGGAAAAAAGAGTGATAACTAAGACGTTAAGAAGATAAGAAGAAGATAAGACGTTAATGGATCAATCAGCCATAAGTAGAGCATTTTATAAATTTTATGCCAAATTATATCAGAGTAAAGTGGTAAAGAAGGTTAGTATTG
The DNA here is from genome assembly GCF_028583425.1 of Eublepharis macularius. Lineage (NCBI taxonomy): Eukaryota > Metazoa > Chordata > Lepidosauria > Squamata > Eublepharidae > Eublepharis > Eublepharis macularius. Next base: position 127,184,850 of record NC_072792.1, read on the forward strand.
ATCAATATTTGAGCAAAATTGACTTACCAAAGCTATCTGAGAAGTGGAAGCGAAAACTAAATGCTGAAATAACAGAAACAGAAATTATGGATGCAATACAGTTGACTAAATTGGGGAAGGCACCAGGACCTGATGGAATAACGGCTAAATTTTATAAAGTAATGGCAAAAGAGGTGGTGCCTTTCCTGAAAAAAGTGATGAATGGGATCTTAAAGGGACAAAAGATTCCGGAAACCTGGAATGAGGCTAATATATCACTGATTCCAAAAGAAAAACAGGACCCATGTAATGTAAAAAAATATTGACCTATATCACTGTTAAATAATGACTACAAGATTTTTGCGAAAATATTGGCGGAGAGGCTGAAGGAATGGCTGGCTGAATTTATTGCAGAAGAGCAAGCAGGATTTTTACCAAACAGACAGATTAAAGACAATCTAAGGACTGTAATAAATGCAATAGAATACTATGACAGACACTGTGAAAAGGAAGTTGGTTTCTTTTTTGTGGATGCAGAGAACACTTTTGACAATTTAAATTGGAATTTTATGTTCGCCACAGTGGAGAAGTTACAGATGGGAAAAGAGTTCATCCAAGCGGTAAGAACTATATATAAAGACCAGTGTGCAGCAATCATAGTAAATGACAAATTAACTAAGAGACTGGAAATACGGAAGGGTACAAGGCAAGGTTGCCCATTGTCTCCACTGTTGTTTGTCTTGATATTGGAAATTTTATTGATGCAGATACAAGAAGACGACGCCATAAGAGGTATGAAGATTAAGGGATTTACATACAAAGTCAGAGCTTTTGCAGATGATGTAATGGTTACTGTAGAGGATCCAATCCAAAATATGCCAAGATTGTTGGATAAGATAAAAGAATTTGGTGATTTGGCTGGATTTTATGTTAACAAAAGAAAATCTAAGATATTATGTAAGAATATGGTGAAACAAAGACAACAAGAATTAATGGAAATTACCAACTGTGAAGTAACACATAAAGTAAAATATTTAGGAATAGAGCTTACTGCTAAAAATATTGACTTATTCAAGAACAATTATGAAAAGCTGTGGCAACAAATTGATAGAGACTTAATCAAATGGAGTAAGTTGAATTTGTCGTGGCTGGGAAGAATAGCAGTAATTAAAATGAATGTACTTCCACGAATTATGTTTTTACTGCAAACAATACCAATAATAAGAGACAACAAGCAATTTGACAAGTGGCAAAGGAAAATATCAGACTTTGTATGGGCAGGGAAGAAGCCTCGAGCGAAGATGAAAGTTTTATGTGATGCCAAAGAAAGAGGGGGATTACAATTACCAAATATAAGATTATACCATGAAGCAATATGTTTGGTGTGGCTTAAAGAATGGATGTTGTTAGAGAATCTTAAACTCTTAACTCTCGAAGGATATAAAAAAATTTTTGGTTGGCATGTGTACTTAAGGTACGATAAAATTAAAGCGGACTCTATGTTTCTGCATCATTATATTAGGCGAAGTCTCTTCACGGTTTGGCAAAAATATAAAAAATATTTGGATGAAGGTATCCCGACGTGGGTGGTGCCAATGGAAGCTATTGACCCGAGGATAATTTATAATAGGGAACAATGTATGTCATATAAAGAGGTGTTGAAAATGGAGCAGAATATGATTAAGCTTAAAACAGAAGATGAAGTATCTTATTACGGATGGTTCCAATATAGGCAGATTAAAGACTTATATGATTTGGATTGTTTAAAATCGGGATTTAAATGGAAAAACTCAGAATTGGAAGAATGTATACTACAAGAAGGCAAGAAAAAGATTTCTAAAGTTTATAAGATCTTGTTAAAATGGTATACAGAAGACAAAACTGTTAAAGTCCAGATGGTGAAGTGGGCTATAAACTGCAATAGAGACATAACAATGGAGGCATGGGAATACTTGTGGAAAAATACATTGAAGATATCAACTTGTACTAATATTAAAGAAAATGTTTACAAGATGATATATAGATGGTACTTAATGCCAAAGAAAATAGCATATGGGAATAACAAAATGTCAGATAAGTGCTGGAAATGTAAAAACCATGAAGGTTCATTATATCATATGTGGTGGACCTGTGAGGTAGCAAAGCAGTTCTGGGGAAATATTATAGAAGCTATGACTGCAATTTTACAAATTCAAATAAATAAGAACCCAGAACTGCTGTTGTTGAATTTGAATATGGAGGGGATTCCCAGGCAATATAGAACATTACTATTTTACATGACAACAGCGGCGAGAATTCTATACGCTCAGAAGTGGAAGACAAAAGAAGTACCATCTATTGAAAATTGGATACAAAAATTGCTGTACATGGCAGAAATGGACAAAATGACAAGAAAGCTGAGAGAACAGAGTCCAGAGGAGTTCTTTAATGACTGGGGGAAACTAAAACAGTATTTAGAAAAGAAGTGGGACGTAAAGGGAGAAATGTGGGTGCTAGATAACTATTAATTTGGCAGAAGGGAAGAGAGGGCGATCTTTACAAGAGGAGAAGAGATAAGTTAGAAACATGTTGTAATTTGATATTAGGTTTTTTATAGTTTAACATATAATATTTATTTTAGTAGTATATTAGAATGAATAAGAAAAGAAAAAGAGATATAAGTAGTAGATTTAGACAGTGGGTTGGAAAACTGTTGGAAGTCTGAGATAAAGGGGGGAGGGGAAAGGGGGAGGAAATATGGAAATGAGGGTATTAATCAAAAAAGTTGTAATATTAAATTTTACTCACCCAATAAAAATCTTTTTTTTTTAAAAAAAAGAGAGAGAATTGGTCCCTTTGGGGCCAAAACTGACCCAAAGCAAAGAGCAAGGGTCCTCTGCTGGGAGCATGTATGCCACGCTTGTTCCTGGGGTGCCTGCCAGTGGGTGGTAAGCGATTGCCATGTGGCTTGGAACCTTATGCCAGTCACCAGTGACTGGTGGACAAGCAGGCAAACTGCTGGAAGGTTGCCTGCCACTGGCAGGCACTTGGTACTTACACCCAATGCACACACAAAACATGCACAGACTCCCCTGCCCACCCATTAAGCTAGAAACTTGACATTTTCTGGAACGACGCAGAAGCTACAGGTCACAGGGGGACATGCCTTCTCCCAAGGTGCTTTCTCACCTGTGACAGGTGAGCGGAGGAAGAGAGCAAGGGGCTGGGGACAGGACATCCTCCACCTCCGCTGGGGGGATGGCATTCTTAGTATTCATGCCTTCTACATGTAATATTTACACTAATTATCCTGGGAGTGTTAATACCTTACCTTACCATTTACTCTTATTCTTAAAACAATGAACAAGTGACAAGTTCAGGTATTAACATTCCTTAAACTTCCTGTTTTATTAGGAAAGCCACCACTATTCTTTCAGAAGTCTAGGGGGAGGGGTAAGACACATGGACGGATAATTCACCAAAATCTGATGGTGTAATTTAGAAATTTTGAATTTTGTTTTTTAGTCATTAAAAAGTTGACTCCTAAAAATTTATTTGAATTCTTCTCCAGCCCTGATCGTAGCAGCTCAAAAGGCAATCTTAAAAACTTGCTGAATCAACACATGAATTTATTAAGATAGGCAATATAAACAATAACTCTGGTACAGGACCAAAGCATCTTTTTTCTCTCTGGAACCAGAACAAATCTGAAACATGGTCATTCGTGCCTCATTCCAACACATGTATACAATGTCATGAAGCCTAAAGAAAAATCTGCTTTTTTTAAAAAATATCATAGATAGATTGCGCCATAGCAATGTGCCTACCACCTGGAACCCTGGGTCCTGGTTAAATGTACCCATTTTCCCGCTGATATTTTGGCCTTGCTCCAGACCCTAATATAACATATAGGGGGATGTATATAATAACAAAGAAGAAACGTCCTCCCAAAATAAAAGCAAAGGATGTTGTGCAAAAGAAGCACGCTGTAGAGGAGGATGCATTCATCACACAAGAATCTTTAATGGTATGCTTCTAGGAAAGCCTTTTCAAGAAAAAGAAAGCACAAACAGATAATGTAATACACCTGATAGAGCAATAATCCTCACATGGCAAAATCTGATTTTCACACCTAGTAAGTGAAATAACTGCTGTGACCCATTGTCAAGGTTAGAGGCTAAGGTGAGATGTTAATGGGAGGTTCAGGACTACATAAGACATAATGGCTCTTTGGGGAACACTTTTAAAATGCTCTTACCATGTACAGCCCTCACTTGGGAAGTCTGATCTGAAAGCACAGTTTGCACAAACTGGTTACTGTCACATACCAGGCCTATGACCACGCAGCGATGTTATGATTGTTTGGATTGAGGTATCTGTTTTACATTCCAGTGAACTGAAAGTGAGGATTGCTCATTGTTTGTTCCATCCTAGGAACTATTCCACATTCCTCCAGTTGCCTCCTAGCATGACTCCAGCAGCACACAAACGTCAATCTTCTGTGCTGTTTTTCTGAATGTGAAAGTGGCCAAAAGAGAAAGGGGAAAGTTACAGAAATCCAAGGAAGCTCAAATTAGGGAGCAAGTTATTTCAGGCACATACAAGTAAAGCCTCTGATTCATTTTAAACAGTATAAATGAGGGGAAAACATCAGCAAAACAATGTGCTGTGGCCATTCCAGCCGAATTGGCTCTAAATCAACAAACAAGTCAGATAGGTGCAGCTTAAACTGATGCAAAACGTGTCAATCAACTCCAAACAACTGGGAATCTGAAATCTACCCAGAATCTGCAATGAGAAGGAAGACTGAAACCTGGAATCACAGCACAAATAGAACCCAAGCAGATTTGGGCTTTCAAACAAAAACTTGTTAAATCCAGAGCAGGGTTCACAATTGCAAAAACAAAAAAAAAGTGGGAATAACTGAAAGTGCAAAAAACCAAAGATAGGATTGAATATCAGGAAGTAAAACACTTCCTCATATGTTTGCCATAAATTATTCGGTAGCAAGCGATCTCAAAGAACAGCATTCTCTGGGTCTCTTAAAAATGGACCATCATGCTCTTCACAGAATAGGAAGGTTCCCAAAAGACATCTAGTTTTCTCACTCGCAAAGTAGTGTCATTCATACACCAGTCCCCACACTTCAATCCATGCCACCCAATCCATAAGCAAGTAGTCTGCAGAAAGTTGACTATAGAATAAAATTCCAGATAACACAAGAAACTGAGCTAAGCCAATGGATCTCCCCAAGAAAATTCAATTTGGACAGATCTCTGCAATGTGACTGACTAAGTGAAAAGCAGCTGATCTGCCATGTAACTGACAGGTGTCTGGCTGGCTTCTTAGCTTTGTAGTTCCAAACAAGCATGGGTGGGGGGCAGATATATCAAACTGTTGGTGGCTGATGGACTGCTTACAGTTTGGTGGGGCTGGTTTGTATTAGGGGTGCATGTTTCTGACATGCAACATCTTCTGACTGTAGCAGTATCTAAAGCCTCAGGCAGGGAAGAAAATTTCTGACCCTAATGTGCTATGGGAGAATAAAATTACGACTCTTCATAAATCCATCTGGAAATCAGTGAGGTGTTCTAAGTTACCTAGTCTAGATTGTTATGCTTCTAATTGTCAAAACCCTTCTGCAGGACATCAACCAATACTTGTTAATGGCTGATTTACACCTGATGCCTCAGACATGAAGTAGGCTTTCCTTCAGGAACTTGCCTTGCCTAAGGTGGACCTTTTCAGCTACCTCCAGGTTATGATCCCCTCCCTATGAGATGAGGCTGATGCCAGCTTTACAGGCTTGCGGAGGGGAGATGAAGGCATTTCTGTTGCAGATATCCTTTGAGTTGGCTGACTGCTTGAAGATGCCATATATTCTTCTATTGTGACCTATGGATGATTTTATGCTTATATTTTACTTATTTTAACATTTATGTTTTTATGTAGCAGTGAGCTGCCTTGGGTGGCCCTGTAAGGGATCAAAAGGCAACACAGAGATAAGCAAACTAAATAATAGTTCTTCAATCTACTCTTGTTTCTAATCAAAATTGCTCTTCTCTCTCTATTATATGTGTATAAAGTGCTGTCAAGTTGCAGCTAACTTATGGCGACCTCCATAGGGTTTTTGAGGCAAGTGAAAAACGGAGATGGTTTGCCAGTGCCTGCCTCAGCAGAGCAACCCTTGGATTACTTGATGGTTTTCCATCCAAGTAACAAATCAAGGCTGACTCTGCTGAAATTCCAAGATCTGACAAGATCAGAGTTTATACTATCTTTGATATATTTGTAGAGTGAAATCACATCCCTTCACAGCACATTCTGTTTTCTAAGAGAGTGTCCATACCATCCAATTTTCATGTGATTAGTTTTAATGTACACCATTAGTAGCAGTGTTCACTCCTAGTGCCAAGTTCTGTTTTATTCTTTAGGCTGTTTAATGAGAAAAAGAGAAAGGAAGAAAATAAAAAGGGAGCCCGTCCTTCACTGCCTTTAGTGTTGGCAATATGTTTTACCATTTCAACATTTTCAATAAAACTCTCCCCATCAACACTACCATCTTTATCAAGAACACTTGCAATTTTTTTAAATACATCTGATTAGCCCAATGCTAACATATTCACCAAGATCTTTTCTTATTTTTTCCTAAACATATGTACATACACTTGCCGTCTTTGTCTTCTGCCCTCTGTATTAAACTCATACATCTTTTTAAAAAAGATTTTAAGGAAAGAAGGCATAATTGATGGATGGGTGTGAAAATAAGACTATAGGTTGCAGGAAGAATAGAGAGATAACTGAGTAATAGTGCTGCAGAGAGATCTATGAGGTACAGAAAAATGAAACAAAAATGACAGATAAAGTATACAAAGAATAGAATGGAACACAAAGAAAAAAGAGAGAAATGGGGCTTCAGAGAGAGATGTGAATGGGAGTAATTTGGAGATGGTGGTGCAAAGAGAGAAGGGAGTGCCTGCTACATCTCATGGAAACATCAAAAAAATGTGAACAGATCATGAGATAAATTAAGAAAACACCAAGTTAAAATTCTAACTAAAACCCATATAAATGCAGCCCTCGGGCAATTTGAGTTCTGCATGCCTGCTGTAAACAAAGTTATATACCTCTTCCGGGAAGATGTTGAATAGTCACTGAATGTAATAGTGTGAGGTGGTTCTCAGAGGCCAGCAGAACAGAGCCTTGCATTTGGTACTTGCAAAGAAAATATGATATTCCTAGAGGGAGAGGAAGTTGCAGAGGCTTTCATATGAGCAACAGTCAAATTTTCTGGCCACAGAAAGGAAAGTGGTAACCTCCTTCACTTCCTTTGTGGCTTTAACCTAAACCACAGCTTCTGCCTTTGGCTTAGGAGAGTTTTCTATACATTCTGATAAGTGTCAGCACATTTCAGTTTGCACACTGCCCCTTGGAAATCTCTTCCTCACACCTCTGCACAATTTCTCCCATGCAAACCAGTGGTTTTCTGCAGACTCCACTTGCCTATTCTATGGATCTTCCTCTAATGAGTCTGCTAGCTGGAACATTTTTTTGGCCTGCAAGCTATAACTTGCCCATCCTAGCCCTGCTTAGGTACAAAGAGGCCCGGCTAAGTTTACTATCAATCAGATGTACCTCTAGACAGTGACTAAGGTAATTAAGTAGTTATAAGAAGAAATAACTTAGTAATGGAACTATAGCACAATGTAACAGGGAAAATGGCATCTATTCTGAGGACAAATTTATTTGTCACAGGGAAAGTCTGCAAATAGCTAACCAGCTCCTGAGTGCCCAAATAAAACTGTGGGCACATGGAAGATCTAAAATTGGAACTATAATTTCAGTGCATTCTTAAAGTCAAGCAAATTCAAACAGGCTTTCTGCCTATTAGCTTCTGATCCAAAATTCAATTACAGCACTTGGTTTACAATCATCTGTCTCACACAGAGCCACAGCTGGCACACACACTCAAAAACAGATCCTATAATCAGAAGATCTGATAGAATAACATTTCATTCTGCTTTCCAAAACCAAAAAATGAAGGCCTTAGGAAGATATCACACTCCCACAGATTAGGGCAAGCCTTGAAATGATAAGCCCTCAAACTCAGCAACTGATCTACTCTGAACAACTGACAGGTTTAGTATGTTCCTGTTGGTCCTTCTAGACTTCTCAGTAGTTTTTGATATCACCATCCATTGTACCCTTCTGGTCTGTTTGGCGACACTGGGATTGGGAGACTCAGTATTGGACCAGTATCATTCTCTCCTGGCAGGAAGATACCAGGAGGTGAGTCTCAGGGATTTCTGCACAGTCTCATGGCCATTGGCTTACAGGGTACCACCAAGAACAATCTTGTCCCTAATATTTTTTAACATCTACAGGAATCTACTGGGTGCATCTGGAGATTTGAAGCACATAGTCAGATGTTGCACAGCTCTGTGTGTCCTTTCCATCAAAATCTAGGGAAGGCAATGGAAGTGTTAAACTGATATCTCGAAACCATAAAAGACTGGGTGAGAGTTTTAATAAACTGATTTTTTATCCAGACAAGATAGAAGTGCTATGGGTGGGACTAAGGCTGATCCAGGAATGACACTGGATAGGGTTACAGTCCCTATGAAAGATCAGGTGCGCAAGTTGGGAATACGTCTAAACAATCAAATGTCTGAAATAACTCAGAATGCTTTTTATCAACTCAAGCTGGTTCACCAGCTGCAATCCGTCCTGGAGAAAGCTTGGCTTGTCACAATCGCACATGCCTTCATAACATCCAAATCTGAATACTATAATGAAGTCTGGTTCAGATTATGTGGTTTCACCTAAGTTGCCTATTGCTGCCTGGTATGACAGCAAAAAAAACTGGAAGGGGGGGGTCAATGCTGGTCATGTAACCAGAAGTAACATCATGTATTGCCATGATGCTCTAGCAATTGGGGGATTATTAGAGCAACTGTTATGCAACCATAAGTGAGATCACAGTGTTGCGTAAAATCATGCAATACTGATGCAGCCCCAAAAACTCAAGGACTGACAGCCCTAATTTGGGTCCTTAATTTTGTCCAAAATTCAGCCACTAGGATCCTCACAGAAATCCTGTTAAGAGATGCTGTTATATCATCTGCACTGGCTTCCAATTTCTTTCTGGGCTGAACACAAAATGCTGGCTTTGATTTTAAAGCCCTACATGGCTTAGGCCCCCGAGTGTCTCAAGTACTTCTTCTGCCCATATCAGCCAACCTAGTACATGAGATCAGCTCAGAAGACCTTCCTCTAGGAATCTGCCTTAGAGGAATTTCAGCTGGAGGAAACCATGAAGGGATTTTTCAGCTGTTGTCCTCTGAATGTGGAACTCTTTCTCTTCAGGAGCTGAGAATGGCCACTATTCTAAAGGCCTTTAAAATGGCTTTGAAGTTCTGCTCTTTCTGAAGGGTTTTGAATTGTATCAGTAAATAATGCTGCTGCAGTGGGGAGTGGAAACTGGTATTTTGGTGCTGCTGAAATTGATTTTTTAATTTTATTTTATTTTATTGGAATAAGTTGTAAATCACCTTGGGGTCTTCTTAGTGGAATGTCGGTCTTTAAATAAACTGTAAACAATACCACTTTTAAAACTCCAGATTTATCTGAACCCCATGAACTGGGCAATGCATGGATACTTTTGCAGGAAGACAGGGAAGTGAGCAATTACACTGTAATCAATTACACTTGGTCCTGCATCTGGTTATCACAAATTGCAGTTGTTAACTTGTACTCAACAGAATACATAATTGCAAAAGTGCACATTTTAATGAGTCTGTGCTTTAGTGTTCTGTATAGAGAGGTTATACATTCTAGGCCAAGTTACCCCAACTGAAACTTCATTAATTCTAGAGGACTTGCAACAGATGTGAATTTGGCTGGGGCCATTTTTAAAGATATATATTTCATCATTTCTCCCCTACAACAAGGCATAGCAAGTTATCTTCTGAATCAGTGTTCAATGGTCTCCTTGAGGCGGCTGGACTCCCTGTTTAATCAGACATAAAACAAATCGCTTGCGGAGGCAGAGGCGTATAAGCTGGCTTTAATTACAATATTGTAACACCAATTAGAGATCTATCTAATCGAGGACTCTGTACTTTCTACTTGGGTATTACTCCCATGTTGGGATAATTGCTGCTAATTAAGCTTGGAACTAATTAGGCCAAATGATCTCATTTATACCCACAAATATGACTTCCAGGAGCCTACAAGAAAAACAAGGGGAATTTTTATTTTATTTTTTAATTATTCTTGGACTTTTCAACCTTTGTATTCCTTTTGCAGAATAATTCTCTACCTCCAAAAATCTTTTCTGGATCCCAAAGGAACCAGATTTCTTCTTCAGAGGAGAAACCCACTGCCAAAGAAACACCAGTTATGAAATTCTACTTCCACTGAAGATGCAGGAATCTTTGCTACCAATTTCAGTTGGAATTTTAATGCTTGCGCATATTAAAAAGTGTAATCATTTAATTTAAAAGTGCTTTTCAAACTGCCATAAAACCAGAATTGTTTTAATTCAGTTTCCTACATCAAAGCAAATTTTCCATACATAAACACTCTTCACAAATTAATCTATATTACCCAGATTATCACATGTCATAAACAAAAAAGGAACCAGTACATTCTATCAAGGCAGAAGAGCCTCTAGGATAAGGTTCGCATTTAAAAATGTACCTGGGCTCACATTCTGAATTAGAACGCATGTTGAACAAAGCTTGCAATGGGCTGAGAGGAAATTAAGGAATATCCATTAACTGATTTAGCATGGAATCAGTGGTCCTTGACATAGGAATTCTTTACAGCAAGACTTTTGTTTATACAGCTACTGGGGAAGTCCTATTTTTTTCTAACTAATTTAAAGCATGATTGTGGTCTAACAATATTACACCACTGCTACTTCGTATCTTTCTAGAGTGAAGTTATACAACAACATTGTCCTTTTTTTCTCTTCTGGTTCCCCCACCTTTTCCCACAGCACTGCATAATAGTAACTGGACCACAACAGGAAGAGCCCCAGTCAGTCCAATATTTTACTTGTTAAAAATATTTTACTCTGCACTCATAACTAAAGTTCTTGAGGCAGACCACATTCTGTTAAAAATACCATAAATCCAATAAAAATGTCATAATTAGAATAAGACCCAATTTCAGATTTCAGCAACAGATATAGGTTACCAAACAAGAGCAACAAAAATATAAGAAGCAAAGAATCATAGGGATCAGAACCAAGAACAATAAACCACCTACCACCCAAAACTTTGGAAAATGAAATATTCAAATGGCATGGTACAGAGATTTGAAGGACTAAGCTGGGGGGCGGGATTGTAAAACTGGTGGGGCAGTTTTCCCATTAGGAGGGAAATTAGTTCAATTTCCTCCCGGAGGGGGCTTTTATGATCATTTTTCTTTCAGAGTGATGAATAAAATATCTGTCAAGTCTATAGATAGTCTGTCACTGGCAAACCCTTACAGCCCTCTGTAGAGCCTGAGGGATCCATCCCTCCAACCCTTCCTAGGGACCATATTGTGGGTTGGGCCCACCTCTATGGGTGCCACCCTCTCCCTTTCTGATGGCCTCAGACAGAAACGATTGGGGGTTTACATCAGCTGCCTTCTCTTGCACCTCCCATCAGCCTTTCCAGCGAGCATTTCTGGCTGTTGGACAGGAAACCTTCTCAGTCCATACCAGATGTGCTTTTTATACCCATGCTTGGTCTCACTCTCAACCAATCCAGTCCCTCCTGGCTGTGATTCCTCCCTGTGGGTAGAGCCAGCAACTAGCTTTTTCATTGCCAGTGATTTCTCACTGGGGCTCCACTTTCCCCTCCTTATCAGCTGTAGTAGTCTTAGGCGCATTCCTTGGCTCACCACAAAAGACACAAGCTCTGGATAAAGCCAGTCCTGGCACTGGTCCATGCTGCTGCCTCTCTGATAACCACAGCCATGACCCGTGCTCAGGCATGTTGCAGCAACCATTCTGTGGCCCTGGTCAGACCCAGGAGGACTGAACTATATCACCTGTGTGCCCTCCAGGATGATGAACTGCAGTGAAGACAAAGTTTAAAATATTGTTTATCTGTCATTTACTCCATTTAAAAGTGTTACAATAAACTATGTAATAGCTATTTAAGATAATCTATTAGGTGATTACAATTCCTAATCCTGCAGACATGTATAACTCTGAAAACTTCTCTTGCCTCTAATCCTCTATCATCTGCACTATGAGAAAGAAATTGGTCTAAGGTCAGAAGTATACACAGCAAATGAAGAAACAAGCTAATATTTGGTATAGAGAAATGTGCCATGATGTTCCCACATCCTTAAACAACAGAAATGGCACTAGAGGCATTTTTTAAATTAAAAAATAACTAACTCGTTTATTTATTTCAGAAGGGAAAGGTCAGGAGAAATCAAAGGTTGAAAATTTATGAGGTAATTCAACACACACACACACACACACACACACACACTTTCTGTTAGTATTCTCTGTCACTTTTGGAGTTAGGAACGCTGGTACCCACTTCCCAGTACCCCAGTCCTCTTCTCTCCATACACCAGTTCTTTCCTTCCATTGTTAATTGAATCTGAAGGTCTCCACAGGCACTTTCTGATCACCTGACCAGGAATCACTCTCCAAAGCATAAATGCTTATCCCGTTTGCCTGGGTAGGAAAAACCTCCTCTCCTTAGAAGATCTATCCCCTTTTCCTTGGCCCATTTGGGAGTCTGCATTCACTTCCCAAACCTCCTTGCCAACTTTCCCCAGTTCTCCTCTATTTTGTCACTCTCAAGTGTCAAAACAGCCATGGCTGCTTGGGGAGGGGGGACAATGTCACTTGGTACCACTCTGTTGCAGGCCTTTGGGTATTAACTAGACAGCTAGTAAACAGACACAGGAAGGAAATTCCATAAGTAATGTGCCACTACTGAAAAGGCCTGTCTCTGGTAAACACCTACCTTTCTTCTGAAAATCGGCCACAAAGAGAAAGAGATGGCCCTTAAGATAATCTGGCCCCAAACCATTTATGATGTTGCCTTAGCTATATGTTTACAGGTCCTTGCCACAACCTCATCACTATGAGTCAACACCCACAGGTGCATCAACACTCCAGTCTCTTATGTCTAGTCTACACATGCACCAGAATGAGACAGTAACAAATGGATAGTTTTGCAGTAGTGGAACGTACCTCTCAGTGTGCAGGTGAGGGGGAATCACATTTTTTAAAACTCCCTTAAAGAAGAAAGTTAGTACAGCAGGCAGCAGGCTGGACTTCCTCTCTGATACATTTGTTTAATGCAATGGGCTTTTATATGTGAGAACCTACAGAAATAGCACCCCTAACTGCAACTTGAAATGGTATAGTCCACTTTACCGCCTCATAGATCCAGAGGAGTTAGCCATGTTAGTATGTAGTAGCAAAATAGTAAAGAGTCCAGTAGTACCTTTAAGACTAAGGTGCATCTGACGAAGAGAGCTGTGGTTCTTGAAAGCTTATGCTACAATAAAGTTGGTTAAAGGTGCTACTGAACTCTCTACTATTTTACCACCTCACACATTCGTTTTTTATGCAAAGTATTCCAAGGTCCTCGCTACTTAGAAAAGATTAAAACTTTCACTGTTTCTTACTTTGCGCACAACTCCTCTCTTTCCTTGCCATTATTAATATTCCTTTCTTTCCTGTGTTGAGCAATATTGTAAGGTGAGTGAAAGCCAGGAGACCAACCAGGGATGACACTGGTAACAGGCAGCAAAGCAATTTGGTACTGGATCCAGTCATTCACTTAACTCACCATAACTCCCTGGTGTTCTCCTCTACCACCCTTAGTTATATCATTTTAAAGGTCAACTCCTAACTCTAACACTAACCCATTATGATAGGTCTAGTAAGGACCAAGTTGCAGAAAGGAAGTAATTAATCATCTTTTACATAAATATCCTTGGAGATTGTGGAACACTGTGTATACTTTTGTCCTTGGTACTCCTGGCTCAGAACAGAATTCCAAGTAGCAGGCATATTCTATTTCTACCATAAGCTCAACATCAACATACAAAAATAATAACTGGTGAATCATTCATATCTCAAGATCACTGGCAAGAGATTTCAGCAGGTCCTGCCGTGATGAGTATCTTCTCACAAGCAAATTTCTCTGATCTCAGTTTACTATTTCCTAATTTTTTAAAAAATAATACTATATTAGGGTTAACAAATTCCTGAGGGCAGGCAATGATAATCTACCACAACAGGAGTCTTATAGCACCTTAAAGACTAACACATTTTATAAACAACAGTGGACTGGGCCACCCACTTCATCGAATGTATGAGTTGGATCCTCAATTGATAGAACAGCAGGTTTGAAAGGCCATGGAATGCAAGAAATGCAGGGTGTGACATTATTATGTAAAATTCAGCTGTAACCCAGAAAACTGCAGTGACCAATCACAATACCTGTAATTGATGATAATGTAGTCTCCCTAGTTCTGCTAAACTGTGAGCGCCATAGAGCCCTCCACTAGATTTCCTAGTACTCACTTATTTCTTCCCTAAAGCAAATCCAGGTTTTTCTCGACATCAGGTGCTTCAGAAGAGACGAGAAGGCATCTCTTTAGTCTACAAAGAGCACTCTTTTGGAAACAGCTGCCTCTATCATAAGAGTAATCTCCTATAATTTGAAACCTCCCACTGAGCCAGCCCTATGGCAGCCATTTTGTTGCAGAGCCTACTACCTGTTCCCAAAATTGTCCCCCTTTACCCCCCCTTTGCTAAAGTGTCTTAACATCTATAAAGACAGACAAATGCCACGTTTTCGTCCAAGCTACAAAAAATGCAGTTAAATTTCTTGATGAATTATAATGTGGCAGTCACACTGGAGTGTCCCTCGGAAATTCCTTTTTTTTTTTTTTTGAGAATGTTGACTTGTGATTTTGTCCAATTTGTACCTGCTTATTTGTTTGAGATGTGTTTATGCTATACAGACAACAGAAGGTTTTCTGTTGATACATAATGGCTTGTATGTCACACTGGAGGATCTGCAAGTGAATTAGCCTCTAATCGTGTGGCTGAGGTCATTATATCCTGTAACAGTATTTCCTCAGTGAACAGGGGAACCAAGTTGCCGCCCGGGTTTGTTGGACTGGTTGGATTACATCATTTTTCAACAAAGCTCTCAGCTCAAACCCAAACCAGGCCAACGTATCAGCCCATTGCCAGCAATATACTTCTCTCACACAGGTGACAGGATTTTCCTGGTCTACAGACAGTCGCCTAATCTAAAACAACTTCTTATCAGCAACAACTTATAAGACACAAACCCAGACCCTGACACAAACCCAGATTTTGTGACTGGTCACTGTACTTAATCTGATTACATTTTAATTTTACATAATAATGTCACACCCTGCAATCTTTGCATTCCTGGCTTTTTGACCTTGCTGTTCTGCAAACTGTGGATCAACCTCACATATCAGATTAAGTGGGTGCTATTAGTCCCCCAGGTTTTTGCTAAAATACACATTTAAGGTGGCACAAGACTCCTGGTTGTCTTTATGGGATAAACATTTTTTGTCAGTAAGTGCTTTTTTCTAGAAATCTGGACTGGCTGGTTGGTTGGTTGATTTATGCCATTTACTTCAGTAGAAATCAAATGAGAAGCTAATTATTTTGACTGTTTCTAAACTCACAATAGGACTTACACCACAAATAACTTGTAGCCCTGCCTGAGTTTCTGTTGTAAAAATGTGAGTTTCTCTTATGTGTCATTCACATAAAACAAAACCAGGCTACTGTCTGGAAATAATATTTTTATTTGTTTACATTATTTAAAGAAAGTGTGTGATCCAGCTTTCATGTACCAGTCAAATAGTCAGATTTATGCAGATCCAGCAAAATCCAGCCATGCCAGTTCAAAATAGAGAATTTCAGATTAGATCTGGGAAGCTGGATATTAATGGGCTGGATTGAACCTAGTTTATTTGGTTTAATCTGGCAACCATTGCTACAAGCTGGCTTTTTTTCCTTTCTAGGTATGGGGGGGGGGGAGAGACCATCTCCTTTGGCCCATGCCCTTGGCCCCATGCTCCCAGCTGGCCCCTCTCCCAGTCTTTCTACCTTGCTGCCTCCTGTCCCCCACTGGCCTCCTGCCACTCTCTTGGTGTAGCGCTCAATGGCTCTTCGAACCACATCATGCTGCTGCTCCACCTCTGCTGTCTGCTTTTCTCCACGAGGGCTGTGGATTCCCATCCCGTCTCCAAAACAGCCCTTCACACCACTGGCTGTCTTTTAAACTCCATGGCTCGTCCAGCAAGGCTCATCACTCCCCTTGCTTCAGTTTGGGGTTCTCTGATTTGACATTGGGGTTACCTGGTTCAATGCTGGTTCCCTTGCTATAGCTTGGTTCTTTTGGGCTTTGTTGGTTCAGCTTGCATTGGGAGTGGAACTTGCATTGGGATGGGCTTTTGGCCAGGGCTGCCTTTGCTGAAGGTTTCTCTGGAAAGCCTTGGAAATGTTTCCCCCATAAGAAACAATGGAGAGTGGTTTGGAGCACCTTATTCAGGTCCACAGAACTGGACCCCTTGGTCCAGTATTCCTGAAACCTGGAAGGGTCTTTAGTGGACAGAGAGGACTGGATTCACTGCAAATTTGGTGGAATTTGCTTGACCCCCCCCCCGATAATTTTATCCATAGGGAATAATTGGCAGATAAATTTGGGATTTTCTAATCCTACTGAACTGGATTAGAGAATCTGACCCAGATTTCAGGGATATTGAATTTATATGGTATCCCTGATACCTAGATCCAGATGGAGCCGATTTTTGTGTGTGTTCAGAACCCTAATTTAAAGTCTATCTTTCACACCGAGACTCAATGCAGATTACACAAAAACAAGCTACAATTCTTAATTTTTACAGGAGAGGTCTGGCTTTTCAGATTCTTGTTCCCTGGAGAATGCTTCAGGAACAAGATTCTGTTGCCATCATGTATTGCAGTCAGGTAGCCAAACATCCTAGCTAACAACATGAATCATTCCTTTATCCCAATACCCTGAAAACTCAATAATCACTCAGCCAAAGTTAACATTTTAAACAGTAGTTTAGAGTTGTTGTTGTGCTCTTACATTTTATTTAAAAAGATAATAAAATGTGTGCATTAAAATATACCTAAAATATTTACTTCTTTTTTCATCAATAGGAAACCTAGTTGGATCCAAGCAATTACATTTTTACTACTATGTACAAAACCTCTAATGTGTGACATGGAGCTTAAGGCTCTGCAGGACTTAGGATTCCATACAAAGACCATGTACTCTGCTGAGTTACAGCAACTTCATTTTTCAACGATCAAACTCCCAAGTAGTTGAAAACAGCATACAGCACAGGTAGTCTTCCTTGAGGAACCAGATGAATTCATGCTTGGACACTTCAGCTATTCCTTCTATCCACCTGCACAGCACATGAGGTCACTAACACCACCAACATGGGCTTCATTGATTTCTCACTACATGGTCTGATGGTGACCTACCGTCAACCCACCCACACCTGGAGATGCATCTCCATCTGGAAGCAAAAGAAACCCCTCTGAATATGTTTCCTGACTCTTTTCCAGAGAAGATGCTTTAGGTATGGTTCTATGAGAGTACCAAGCACTGATCTAAAGCTGGTCTCACAGCTGTGAGCCAAACTTGCACTGGTCCCTAAAGCTGGGATCAGATGTTTGAATTCACACTTGTGCTTTTTTTTTGTATACTGCAGCCACTGTCACTATGCACATGCTGCCAACTATTTTTTTAACATACTTGGTATTCAAATATAAATTCTTTCCTCTCTGTATCAGTCTGAGGGACAGATTTCACATGACAGCAGCTGATATGTGCTTAAACTCAAGATCCACTGCAACTGTATAAAAACTGTGAAGGTTTGATTTTGGTGAAACTCTATGAGCTCCCCCCTCCCCCTCCATAGTTAAAGATTACATAAGTAACCAACAGTTAGATCCTGCAGAGGATTTCCCCTGTTGGAAGCACAGGCAAATTTTGCTGATTTCCCCCATACACATACCTCTTCCCATGCTGTTCCTGGGTGGTCCGTTTCATTACAGTGTGTGAAAATACATAAATAAACTATAATTCTATCCTCAGTTCCCATCTGATTTGGTCCCAATCACACAGTACAATCCTAAGCAGAATTGCATCCTCCAAATCTCATTGATTGCAATGGACTTAGAAAGGCGAAACTCTGCTTCCAATGGCATTGACATAGTGAAAAATCAGGCTTGGGGCACATGCTATTTATCCTCAATGGCACCATTTCCTATTGATTACTCACAAGCTGGCAGTGCTGAAGAAATGCAAAAAGAAGAAATACAGTCAGCTCCTAAGGAACTTGCAATCCAATATGATTTCAGTTGCACAATAGATGAAGGGTTACACACTGCCAAAACGAAGTGTAGTAGCAGCTTCAATGAAAGAATGCATTTTATGTTTTATAATGACTTTGCAGAAGAAAGTAATTTGGGGAAATTACCAGGAAGATGGGCCAGAGACGAAGAGATACATGAAAATAACAATGGTATAAAATAGTTCAGTATCTGGGATAGTCTATGCAAATCAGGCAAAAATATGCAAATTTGTTTAATCTGCATAATTTATTCATTGGACATAACTTGGATCTTTTTTAACTTGGGTTACTTTGTTGTAGAGGTTGTTTTTTAGAGCACAAAAAACCCACAAGACAAGAGGAAGGCAGCAAGCAGAATTAGCCTCTGCTTACAGTGGCAGAAACAATGGGCACAATCCACCAAGACATTCTTATACTGCTACCGTTCCTTCCAATATGCTTGTTCAGGGTAACTTCTGGTGGATTATGGCCAAGGATTCTCCCCTACAACCTCATTCTCAGTCCTCACGCTAGCACTGAAGACCAGGTGCATAGCTAAAGTTGTATCATCTCCTACTACATGCGGAAAATGAGGTGCAATTTGCATGTGGTAGAAGGGTAGAGACAAAAATGATGGCAACCTTGTAAGGGGTGGGGGAGAATATGAAAGATGCCAGAGGAAGATGAGAAGATTGTTACATATAAAATTACAAAGACACTCAAAGAGAGAAAATGGGAAAAGGCATGAACAGAAGAAAGGGAGGGACAAAGGGAAGGGAAACACAGACAAGGCAGAAATAAAAAAAGAACTTCAACAACAATAAAAAGAGGAGAAGGGGAATCCCCTTGGAGGAAGATTCACTGTGGCCCCCCTCATAGAAGAGAAAAGGAAAGATGGAAAAACCATTCACTGTTTCCATTTTGTACATCATACGAAAAGATGGTAAAAACATAGTTAGGTCTCTGTGCTAGACAAATTGCACAAGTTACACGATTTATTTTTTATGTTACTTCTTGGGGCAGTATTTTGAAAGATATCAACTGAGTAACGCACAATATGAGAAATGCACCCTGAGATCTTTCTAAGTGTCGTAAAGACACCAGAACACAACCCTGAGGTCATGGACAATCTGAAAGCCAAAGCCCAGAAAACTCTGTGACTTCTCAAAGAACTCTGGGGTACAAATCCTACTCTATAAAAGGCAAGCAGTATTGGCGATGACTCACTTTTTATCCTCATGCAGGCACATTGCCAATGACTCTGGCCTCAAGGGCACTGTGAAGCACCCGCTTGCTGCCGGGTGAGGGCCTACTGAAACAGTTTTTTAGAGCTCATTGTATTTTTTCACACAATGGATGTTACTAATAAGAACAAAAGTAGAGCGCACTGGATCAGTCCAGCGGTCCATCTCATCCAGCTTATTGTTTCACATAGCAATCAACCAGCTGCTCTGGAGAGCCAAACAAACAGTATAGAGGCTAAGGCCTTTTCCTGGTGCTACCTCTTTGCATGGGTATTCAGATATTTGCTGTTTCTTGGCTAGCTCAACATAAGCCTCTTGAGAAAGCCATCACAGGAGGCCAACCAGAAGTTCCCACAGTTTTTATATAAATGTATACAGACATAACCGTCCCACTGAACGAGAAACTGAACCTGCATGCCTCACTGTATATGCCAGTTTGAGAGAAAGCCAATTACAGCATTTATTTCTTTTATCATTACCAAACCCTTATGAAGTAGGTCACGCTTATTCACGTTTTACAGATGAAGAACAAGCTCCAAAATCAAATTTTACAGATGAAGAACAAACCCTGGACTATCCAAGGAATAGTCAAATTAATACAATGGCTGCTACAAATTATAATTTTATTTGGATGTACGTGTTAAATGATTTCTGTGTACTAGATATATGAAGTCCTCAGGGGGAAGCTGGAAAAATGGGGGGTGGGGTGGAAAATTTTGGGGAACACTGAAAAAAAATTGTTTTTTTTCTTCCTGGATAAATTAAATGCTTTTTAAGATAAGGTTTACTCTCTCAAAATATATAATACGGAAAAAT
Source organism: Eublepharis macularius (assembly GCF_028583425.1). Classification (NCBI taxonomy): domain Eukaryota; kingdom Metazoa; phylum Chordata; class Lepidosauria; order Squamata; family Eublepharidae; genus Eublepharis; species Eublepharis macularius. The sequence continues at coordinate 127,205,264 of NC_072792.1, forward strand.
TATGGTATGCGAGATAACCTCCAGCATTAGAAAATAATTCCTATGTATACTGTAGATATATACAACATATTTTCAAAGATATGTTTACTGTTTAAATATGAGTAATTTTGGCAACAACTAATACGTTGTTATATGTATAATAAATTATTAAATAGTTCATTGTTTTTAATATTATAACGTTTAACTTGATATCTAAATATGCTAATAGTTCAACCTTTTGTGACAGTACAAGATGGTTTCTATCTAAATGATGTACTTCCTTTTCTTTACTACAGAATTTGCTTTCTAATTTTAACATATATTTTTTCCTAATTCTCAGACGACAATCACTATGGTACATCTGCGAAGATAGCAGAGGGCGCAGCACTTTGCAGTTCGCTCTCAATTATTTAGTACATTTACAATCTTTCTCGTAGAAAACTAACAGTGCAGTCCTAAAAACAGATTCCTGTACAGAGCCCTGTTGAACAAACCTGAGCAGGGTTCTGAGAAAGGATTGCATTATAAGGCACTAATAGTTTTAAACTTCATAAATATGACAATCCATACTATTTATATGCCAAGTTTCAAATGATATATATTTTTAAAGTAGTAAAATAAATATGTTTGATAGGAAGGTAAATATTGCATATATTACAGGTATCTCCCAAATTTCTGTTTTTCACACACACAAACAGGACGACTAGTTCTGTTCCATTGCATCAAAAACATCTAGAAATTTTACATCTCTAACTTGTATACAGAGGAAATTAATCTAGGGATGGGTATGTATTTGCAAAAATGTGCATGGTACAGGTATACTCACCAGAGAGTTGGAACTGGTTAGAGTTCATCAACAAGTATACTACTACTTAAAGTGTAAAGCAGCCCCAAGACATGTCATAACACTCAGAGCTTTCCTATTCATATTTACTCCCAAGTAAGACTCACTGAGGTCAACAAAATTTACTCATTAGGAAATGTGTGCAAGACTTCAGTGTCAGTTCTGGGGGTTCCTATGTAGAGATGGGCACAAACCTAAATACGACCCAAAAACCCCCACAAACCATGCCGGTTCAGGGTTCGCGAACCAGTGTTCATGGAAGCTCCTTTACACAGAACATCCACAAACTGTATACTGGTTCGTTGGGTCGTATTTATAGGGGCAGTTTAAATGGCCATTTCCCCAGGGATACGGCCATTTAAACTGCCCCTTTAAGGGACTTGCAAGTGCAAGTTTCTTTAAACTATCAGCTGGCAGGCGGCAGGGGGGATCCCAACCCCTGCCGCCTGCCAGCTGATAGTTTAAAGGGACCTGCTACTTGCAAGGCAGGAAAGGGCCCTTTAAACTGTTAAATGCCCCTTTCCCTGCCACTGTTAAGGCCGGAAAGGGGCCTTTAAACCCCACAAACCACGAACCTCCTGGTTCAGTTTTTTTTGTTCCGTGCCCATCTCTATTCCTATGCATTCAAGATTGTAATTCTATGCATATATATACTCTAAGTAAGCATAACTGAAACAGCAGGACTTTCTTTTGAGTAAACATGAATAGAATTGGGCAATATGGGGTATGAATGGTACCATCACTGTGTAGGTCTGACAGTACTCACGGAGAAATGGAATGGGATTCTGGATGAAATCCTAATTCTACTACAGTCATGGTAGGGGTTTGGAGAAGGGCACAAACCAATCACAGCCACAGATTTAAAAAAATGCATTTAAATTGGCAATATATTAAAATTATACATAAGATATATTCATATTATTTAAAAGTGATTACTGTTTTTTGCAATACAAATGTATTAGCAGTTTTGTTTAGACCATCCTAAAAGAACTGATAATCAGGAAAAGTGGGGTTCTCCCCCTTCTTTAGGATGGCCCTCCTAGAACAAATAAAGATCCATTGCTGTTGTCTAGCTATCCTCTCTAAGAACAGATGCCTGCAGACATCAAGACTGCTACTCCAGGATCTGTGCTTTGGACTAAATTCATGCACAAGCACATTTAAATTCCATTCAGGATTTTCAAAAGCATCATAATCTCTGAAAGTCAGGGGCTTTCAGATTCTTCCTTCTGCTCATTGTGTTTAATGTCATTTAATTGCATTTAATGTCACAGTTGCACAGAGTCCCCATATCTTTCATTTCAAGACTTCTGAAATAATCACCAGTTGTTTTTTCTCCCCTAAATTTGCCAGGACAAAGAGCACAAATCCCTAAGAAATATTTAGTGGATGTCTTCCTTCAAAATGTGAGTGACCGTAGGCAACACATCTGAATAAATTTTCCTCCAAGAGACAGCTTTACCACACACACACACACGCACACAGCCATCCTTGGTACTCAGTTAGTACATCAATCCACAGGAATTACTGGAATCTTACATCCACCTCACCTAAGCCAACAGTACTTCACACATTGCTAGTACAGGAATTGCTCAGGTGTCCCCTGCAGATGAGTGACAAAAGGCTTAGCTGCTGTAAACTGATGGTAATGGCAATGTGCGCACCTTGTTTGTTTATTCCTGAGGAGGAATGTTTATCATGGCTGTCAGGGATTATAAAAATATTTCCATGCCTTGAGACAGCAGGATATTGTAGTTTGCAACTCAACGAGTGGGCGAGTATGCAGGTGGAACGCTGAAACAAAGCTGGAACCTTTAGTCAAAAGCTTGTGTTATGATCCCCAAGGATGGCAACAGAGTGAAGTTAAGGGTACAAACGGGGTCACAAAGCCATTAGGAGGAAGAGTTTTATCAGGCACAAGGCAGTGGAGAAGAGAGAGAGAATAAACACACACACACACACACACACAATGTGTGTGTAAATAAATGTTTGCTCAAGTCACTTCAGCAAGTTTTCAATTAAATGAGATCTTATAATAGGGATGAGCAACACACCCTGTAGTGCAATCAGTAAACTATGCCAAAATCCTGAGAATTCGTAGATTTCTCTTTTTAAAGCAAGTCCGTTTCTAGCCCTCATGGCTTCAACCAACCATAAATCTGAAAATGTGATAGCAAAAACAGAGCAAAACACTTGAATGAATTAATAGAATTTTCTTTTCATGATTTCTGCATTTGCAGTGCAAGGTTTTTCAGGGTCTGATACAGAGTATTATTAACCTTTTAAAACAGATATTCCAAACTGAAAATATGGGAAAATGCAGTGCTTCATCAAAAGTGCCTTGCCAAGTCTCCTGTTACTAACAGCACAATCCTAAGCAGAGTTACACAATTCTTAAATCCATTGACTTCAATGGATTTGGAAGGGTGTAACTCTGCTTAGGACTACATTGTTAGAAGCAACTAAAAAATCTTGAGCAGATCTACTCAGAATCCAACTCAGGTCTATTCAATGGGGCTTACTCCCAGTTCTTATGACAGAACTACAAGGCTGTGATTAGACAGAGACTGGCCTGATGCATGTGTGACACCAGAATATGACTTAAGACCTTGTGAGCCAGTAGGGTATAGTTTTGGATCAAATTCTCATTCTGCCATGAAGCTTGCCAGCTGATTCACATACTCAGGATTAGAGATGGGCACGAAAACCCCGCCGATAATGGCATTTGCGCCTTCGGGACTCAGCTAATCGGTTCCATCCATGGCAACCGATCCAGCGTTTTGGGGGGGGGCTTGATCGGGGGGGGGGATCGTGATCTAATTGGAGAGCCAGACACTCAGGCGCCAATAATCTATTCCCATAGCAACGGAGCCAGGGGAACGCCTGAGCTGTGTTTACCCTCCTTCTGTCACTCTGGAAAACCGAATGGAAGCCCAGCTTTCCTTGATTAGCAGGCTTCCTTCCAACCATGGAGCAGCAACCCATGGGAGGGAGGGGGAAGGGGGCGTTCTGAAGCCATGGGCACAAAGGTTTTTTGCTTTTTAAAAAAATGGTTCAAAAAACAAAAAACTGTGACCTACTAACTAAAGAATATGTGAAAAAATAACACTTTTTAAAAGTTACACTTTTAATTTTTCTATGAAAATAATTTTGCCATGAAAGTATTCTTTGTATTGGGTAACACTTTGTATAGTGTACCTGTATGTGCAATGAGCAAGTCTGTCAGGAACTTATTGATGTAAACCCCCTTCAGCTGGGGCTTTATATATTTGTTGATTGTATTCACGCCTTTTGTAATATACTTTGTCAAATTTGTTTGCCATTGGGCACATGTATATTGTTGAGTTTTGACTCCGGGGGCAAAACAAGTAGCACAGGGACCGCCGCGGACTTCTCCTCCCCTGGGCAGAGAGCTGCGGAGGCTCCGTTTGCGCTTTCGAGCCTTTACAAGCCGTTTGCTTCACTAGTTTTGTTTAAATAAATTTCACTGTACTTTTGATATACTTTTATTTTTTCACATATTCTTTAGTTAGTAGGTCATGTTTTTTTGTTTTTTGAAGTGTTTTCCATGTCCCTCTCTTTGGTTGGTGGTTTACTTTTAAAAAAACGGGGCTTTGTAGGAGGAATGGGTGTTTTTCTGTCTGTCACTCTCTGCAAAAGGCAGCGCGGGTGGCTGGGAGGCCGCCCACACCGTTTGTCTTTCCCCAGGACAAGGGGTGCATGGGCAAGCTGGCCGCCCCTTGTCCTGGGGAAAGGCAAAAGGCAGCGCGGGAGGCTGGGAGGCCGCCTGCGCCGTTCGCTTTTCCCCAAGACAAGGGGCGCACGGGCAAGTCGGCCACCCCTTGTCTTGCGGGGCAGGTGAATGGTGTGGGCAGCCTCCGCACTGCTGCCAGCTCCGCAGTGCACCGGCACAGCTGGCTTGCTGCATGGGCGGGGGGGTGACCCATTAGTGCACATGCACAAGAGCCTGACTACGGTTGCCCTGGGCGCTGGCAACCTTAGATCCAGCCCTGGTGTGAATGTCCCCTCCCTGAGGGGAGGCGGCTCATTGCCGGGTTAAAAACTCCCCCCCCTGCTCTAAGTAAGAGAGAGAGAGAGAGAGAGAGAGAGAGAGAGAGAGAGTGTGTGTGTGTGTGTGTGTGTGTGTGTGTGTGTGTGTGTGAGAGAGAGAGAGAGAGAGAGAGAGAGAGAGAGAACATCCCCTCCCTCCCTGAGGGGAGGTGGCTCATCGCCACCTCCCCATGCCCGCCGGGCCTGGAGGCCGCTGCCACCAACCACCGTTCCTATATCGCTGGAAACAGCGGGGCGCCCTCCCGCTTTGGCCTCCCTGATTCCCGATTCCGGATCGGAAATGGGACTTGATCGGTTAGAATCGGTGACTTGGGTTCGGTGGCGGCCTGGATCCACGAACGGCTTGATCGGTATTTTTTTTTGGATCGTGCCCACCTCTACTCAGGATTCAGGCGCAAGGGCTTCTAGGGGTCATTTATCTACTTCATTTATATCCCACCTGTCTCTTCAATGGGGACCCAAAGTTACTCCTCTCTTCCATTTTATCTTAACAACCTTGTGAGGTAGACTAGGTTAAATGTGTGTGACTGGCCCAGGGTAACTCAGTAACTTTCCATGGCAGAGTAGACATCCATACCTGGGTCTCTCAGGTCCTCCTTGGATATCCTAACCACTATACCACACTAGCACTGGCACGGATATCAATACTTAAGCACAGGATGGTGGCTCCAGTAAATATACCTTATAGAAGGGATTATAAAATGTATAAAAAAGAAATGGCAAATGTCTGGGTCTCGTTCTACAGTTTGTTTTGAAAAATCACTTAACAAGACAAGGGCAGTTACTGAATAAATTCCCTTTTTACTTCTACATATTTAGCACAAGAAGAGCCAGTTTCTAACAGGATGGTTACACAGGGGAATAAAGGGTGTCCTAAAGGGTGTGATGTGAACATATTTCTGGAGAGACATTATATAATGTGCATTTGAATGTTTGGAGACAGTCTACTACATGTTAACTAATGCACTTCAAAACAATAACACCCTTTGCTATGTGTTAACCCCTTGCGCAGATGTGTCCTTAGAGACACCCAAGTGTTGCTAAGTGGCATATACAAAATGAGATCAGTGGCCTTCACCAAGCTAACAGAAACTTTTGGTACAAGTGGCAGCAGCGATACGTTGTTAGCATCTGCAAAATCAGAGAGACCAAGGAATTTACAGCAAAAGAAAGTGAACTTCTAACTGCATGTTGCAAGACAAGCACAGGGTTCCTAGTCTGTATTTGCCCTGAAAATTAATGCACGTCATGGGAGGGATACAGCATTGAGGTTGCCAACTGGACAGGGAAAATGTCCTGTCCCTTTAATAGAGGTTTGATAGGCAGCTGAAGCTTTTCATGGCATAGAGCTAAATAACATCACCTGACAATTGCTGCAGATCAAACTGATATTAAAATGAAAGCTACAGGGGCCACCAGTCTAGAAGTTGGTAACCCTAGACAGACCTGGAGGGGAGAAGGGGGAGGGGCAGCTTTATCAGAGACAGCCACCAGTTCTTTCTGACACATCCTACTTTTCTCCATTTCCCCCTTAGCCAGCTCTTTGTCTGCAAATAAGTCTAAGCAGAGGTGGGGGTGGGGACTCAGCTGAACCAGTTATGGTCTGAAGGAATGTGAGGCAGTGACACATCTGAAGCTGAGCACAAAGGCTTAGACTTGGTCAGCGTCTGGATAGGAGACTTCAGGGACCCCCTACTGAGCTTCTTGGAAGAAGGGTGGGATATAGATATAACAATAAAATTAAAAGTTACTGGTTTTGACAAGCATGTACTTGCCAAAAGTTATGAATTAAGCTTGTCCTTATACATTCCCAGTAGGGAAGACTTGAGAACCATTGCTGCTTTAGCACTTCTGCTCTCCATTTCAGATTACAAAATATACCAACTGGTGCTTCAGGCTCTACAGTCTACCCTACGGTCATGCATAAAGACAGTTAAATTTCATTTTGTATTTTCAAAGATGTAAGAATTGGAGAAAATCAGGTGGCTGAATCTATCTAAACACAGTCATTTACACCAAAATTTCCATCAGTCAGTCCTAAGATTTTGTCATTTGTAACATTTGTCATTTTCAAGGTTTCTCAAATAATCTTCAGCTGTTTTTCCTCTAAATGTAGAGCCTATTTCTATGCTTGTTTACCAGGAAATCAAGTGAGCAGTGAGGGCTACTCCTATGTAAACATACATAAGACTGCAGCCTTAAAATTACAAAGAACATAAGGAATAAATAAAAACAGAAAAAAACCCAAAGTTCTCACAAAAATGTATGAAAGGGACAGTCGCTAGTTTCCTCCATTTCATATATAATGTTGTATCACTAATTCTGTAAATGAAAAATGTTTGTGTGAAGCTGCAATAAATTGGCTATAAACAGAGCCCAATTGCGTGATCCTGACTTTAGCTTAATTCAGATATCAAACCAAACCATAGTTTGTGCTAACTAGAGTTCAGAACTTCCCAACAATTATAACTGCTTGTCTGCTTTTTTCCCTGACCTCACAGCATTCCGTTTTATAAGATAATAAATTCACTTCTGCCTCCATATCAGCAGCCCACATTAGTGGAACGGTTAATGAATGAAGAAATCACACACACGCCACACAGCACAAACAATGATTTTGCAAGCTCAATTCAAACTGTGGATTCTAAATCTGGTTTTCAGCAATTTCTGCGCAAGTAAGTACAAATGCAGCAATGCCCTCTCTATCAAAGTGAATGGGATTAAGTTTGGAAGGATCAGCTCAAAAGAACATGCCTCAGTATATAGTTTTGGAAAGACATTTTTAAAAAAAAATCTGAGAAAAGTTCAGGAAAACCTAAAACTGGCCAAATTAATCACCCTCAGCACAAATACAGGTATCCATGGCTGAGGAAGAGGGTACCATGAGATCACATCCTCCAACAAAATCATACTGAAGGGAAGAAGGGAGAGGGGGTCTAGGGTTGCCAGCTTCAAGTTGGGAAATTCCTGGAGATCTGGGGCATGAAACCTGGAGAAAGTGGGTTTGGGGAGGGAAAGGACCTTGGCATGGCATAATTTCACAGAGTCCACCCCAAAAGTAGCCATTTTCTCCAGGTGAACAGATCTCTGTGGCCTGGAGACCAGTTGTAATTCTGGGAGATCTCCAGCCACTACCTGAAGGCTGGTAACCCTAGGGGGGTCAGAAGAAGCCATCGATTCTACAGCCTTAACATGACCCTATACTGCACCAGGCTGTATATAATAAGTATCCCTTTTCCTTGTTTTAGAGGCTAGAAGTTAAGAATTCCCTGGAAAATAGGGCAGAAAAATAACATGGAAACAAGCTGTTTAAGCATGAACACAAATAAGTGTTGGACACATCACCACTCAACTACTACCCCTTACAAATATTTGTATGTTGTAACATTAAAAAGAAACTTATCAATACTGAAAATCACTTTTCTTAAGCTGAGCTAATGTTGAGACGCAATGTGGTAAAAATGGTTAGTGGTGAACTTTACCAGGGATGCCCAATGCCACTCAGTTCACTTTTACTCAGTAAGAATCCTAGTCAAGTATATTCAGTGAGGCTTACTCTCAGGGAGGCAATCTTAGAAATTTCAGTCCTGGCTCCAACCTGGTGGACACTTGGGCCAGCCAAGATCTTCTATCTTTTCAGTGGGCGTGTTAAGACAGAGATGTTCCACCAGGCATATAGTTGAGGCCATTCTGTGCTATCTGGTGAGCCTCCCTACCAGTCTCCTGTTGGGAGGGGGCTGTGTCATCATCTTGGCCTCTTATATGAATCAGTCTGACTTGACTATTGCCCCCTCCTTCCCTTCCCTTCCTTCCCCCCTGTGCATTATTTTTTTTAATAAGTATTTTATTGGATATTCCCCCTGTGCATTATTAACAGGGGCAGATGTTAAGGATGAAGACCGCCATCTTGGGGATTGCGAACTGTACATTTTGTGTGCATTATGACTACATGATTTTATTGTGATTTTATATTGTACTTATGTCTGATGTAACCCACCCTAAGCCTGTTCACAGTGAGGAAGGGCTAAAAAGTTAAACAAACCTCTCTATATAAAGACAAGTGTCCTGACTGACTCATCAATGCCCAGCCCAAACCTCTGGACCTAGAAACATGAAATTTGGGGCGAACATTCCTTTCATGATATAAACACCCACTAAGAAGGGATTTTGAGAAATTCACCCCCTAAGGGGGTAAAAAGGGGTAAAATGTGTTTCCCCAAAGGGATACAGCTTCCAGGTGTGGCTGGCAGGCTGCTGCTTGCTTGTGCCCCCACCCACTGCCAGCTCCAGCACTTTTCCCTGATTGGGCCAGCCTTTCAAGGTGATTTGCATATGCGGGCTGATTGGGGCTCACAACATTCCACACCTCATCTTCTCCCCACCCCCAGAGGCAGTTGGAACACAGAGGTCATTTGCGTATGCAGCCTGATTGGTCCTCAACCCCCACATTCTAAACAATGTGCAGTTGCTACTGAGAGTCACTGAATGTGTCCTGAGGTAAAATGCACCTCCCAGTCTTCCCCTCAAAGTTCACTAGGGTTGCCAATCTCCCTGTGGGGCCTGGCTTTCCTGTGTGGCTGGCAGGCTCCTGCCTGCTTGCACCGCCCCCGCCCCCTCTGATTGGTCAGCTGTGGAACTCTGTGTTCTGAAGTAAAAATCATGTAAAGGAAACTGCAGACAGCTGAAGAAAGATGGTACAAGACTCCTGAATACGGTTAACACGCTTCGCTTTATTCAAACTACTTTGTGAAGCTTGGGTACTATGCTATTGTACTATAAAACCAACTAAAAAAACCCATGCACAAACCAAAAAATGTTACATACCCATAACTATTATAACTGAATTTAAAGTAGTTAATACTGTAGCAAAGCACAGGTATTAAGCAAGTAAATAAGAAGAATGGCACATCGGCCAGTCACCTAACTTACTTTACAGGACTATTCTGAAAACAAAATCTGAAACTTCATTTTATCCTCACAGGATTGAATAAAAATGGATAAAAACACTGAGACATCAGCATCATGTGGCACAAAACAAACCTGATTTTAATTAGATCCTGTACCCAAAATTTATCCAGGAGGAGTTTTCAAATTCATACTGGAGGCATTAGCCCAGTTCTTTTGCTTGTAATCATATACACTCATAATGCTGTGATGCTTATAGTCCTGGTTCCCTGTAGGGCAAATAGGAACTTGTAGGGAATAAGATTCCAATGAGGGATACATCTAATCCCATATCACTTTCCCAACAGTTTCCCACCCCCTATGGCTGTTCTGTCCTTTTAAAGAGTCATGTCTAGTTAGACCATTGGAAGCTCCAGAATAAGCAGGCATTTGCCTTAACACTGGAAGCAACAATGGCTACTCTTCTACCACCATGTTGAGGAACTGGTTCCGCAGTTATTCAGAGAGATGAACACCAAAATCACACAATATCATGTCCTGCAGCCTTCTGAATTTACAAATGCTGGTCTGGCAAGATCTTGATTAATTTTAAGGGTGATAAGATACTGATCAGAGGCTAACTTGAAACACAAGTTTGATTCTGTTTGTTGGCACCCAAAAGCTGTTTACCATACACAATGCAATTAGAAGTGAAATTGGTAGAGATGACATTTTATTAAACCATCCAGTTAAAGGTTTTTTAAAAAAAAAAAAAGATAAGAGAAAGCTTTTAAATTTCCAAAAGGAGGAAGGGACAGTACAATCCTCTTTTTCTATTTCTTTTTGAAATTTTCAAGACTTGTTTAGTTCATTCTATCTTAGGCTGAACAAGCATAATGTGAAATGGAAAGCTTTGTTTTTTAATTTTATGTGCTTAGTATTTATACAGCAGCCGCCACCCCCCAAACCACTGGCCCAGTTAAATATATTATCTTAATCTACTGTTTTTATACCTTTTATTTTATGTGAACAATATAGTAAAAGTGCTTCATTTTTAATAACAATACCAACCAATGTAGCATAGAGGATAGAGTGTTGGACTAGGATCCAGAGAGACCTGGGTTCAAATCCCCACTTCTGCTATGGAATCTCACTGGGTGACCTTGGACCATTCACACACTCACAGCCTGGTCTACTTCACAGGATCGTTGTTGTGGGAAAATGGAGGAGGGGAGAACAATATTCTAAGCTGCTTTGAGTTCCCAACTGAGAGAACAACAGGATATAAATAAATGTATCATCATCATCATCATCACTATTATTGCTGCGGTGGCAACGGCTAAGACAAAAAGCCATGTAACATCTTGTACAGTACTGTGTTGACAGTAATATCGTGACAACAACACATCAGAGAGGACAAAGCAGACTTCACTTGAATCAAGGCAGATGAAGGATGGATAGACTTTCTCTCAAAGCCTGCTAACTGATGAGGCAGTTGGTGTACATAGATTTTTTTTATTCAGCCAAATCTTGTCGTTAGGATTTGTCAATGTATTAGCTTTCTGTTTTCTGTTAGTAAATGTGCATATTACCCCTAAACTTGTTTTCTTTACTTTCAAATATGGATTCTATAAACGCAGTTTTAATCATTCAGGAAAACTTGTTTATATGCCACAAGTCTATTTGTGGATCAGACTGGCCTATCTGGGGGGCTAGCAAGCCATACTGGCCTATGTCAATCAGGTTCCAATTAGAATCCCAAACTTTATCATGAAGAGTAAAAGCAGCTGGTTCTTAAGGAATGCTGCTCTGACTCATCCTCCTCAATCTTTGGCCTTAATGCCCAGAAGCACTCTCAACCCAAGAGGTAACCTCAAAGTGTTCGCATTTCATGTTGTTGAGAAGGCACCTCCCTAAGCATGACCATCTTCCCTTTTTGAGATTCAAAGCTTTTGAATACCCATACTTACCTAAATCAATCAGCTTGGGAAGATTAGTTCAGTTTGTAAACATGACTTTGTTTACATTGTGTAGTTGTAGGTAACTCTATCAAGATTCTTTTGTGCAACCCTGCATTAAGGGAGGGCCCATGGCTCTGTGCATCTGCTTTGCATGCAGAAGTCCCATGTTCAACCCCTGGTATCTCTACAAGGATCAGTAGACAATAGTGATTTTGATTCACCAAGGATCTGACTAAGGATAAGGGAGTTTCTTACATCCATTTGTATTTAAGCTGTGCCTTAGCTCCTGGAAATGTAAAACTTCTACATCACATAACATTCCGCATCCATCTAGGTCAGGCTACCACTGTCTTGCCCAGAACACAGATAGTTTACTGATCCTGAGCTGAAATTATGGTGCAGTAGCTCATGGCCTTATCCGCCTGTGGTGCTGATTCCCAGTTAACTTCTTCCTTGTTTCTTTGGGGTGTCTATGACACCAACGAAAACATTCATTTGTGTATGTTTTGTGAATGGAAATGGAAACTACTTGTTTCGAATTAAGTTCCACTGAGATTTATGACTCTGAAAGCACCATCTTCCCTAGATCCAAACATACATTTTCCTCTTCCGGGGAGAGCTCTGGAAAAAGAAAGGCAGCGGGGGGGGGGGGGAGTTTCATGGTGCTGATTATCCAGAGTTGTGATTTTTCCAAAAAACTATACTCCTTATCCTTCCCTTTAAAAAAAATGAATAAAGTAACATACAGTGTTACCATCATTCTTGCCAGGGTGGGTTCTACCAAGGTAAAACCACATTTATTGCCCCCGTTTAAAAAAAAACTTGGGGAAAAATAGTGTAGTCTAAAACATTAACACCATCTATTTTAATATTGTTCTATCAATACACACATCACCGTTTAGTACTAGTATTGCCACTTTAATTACTTAACATAGTGATTTCATAAAATAGCTGTTTTCCAACTGTATTCTGGAGACGCCTGGAAACTTATCAGGTGCTCCTCATGAGAATATCAATAATGGCAGATAAACTTCCCTGAATGACCACTACTAGTGATTTTTCCTGGAAAGCAGGACAACAGGAGTATGTCCAGCATGGTCTATACTGAACTCTAAGTACATGTAGGATCCAGCTACATGAATAGCCAAGTCGGTAACCTAGCTACACTAATAGCCAAGTCCTGTATCAACTACGAGTGAACTAAATATTCTTCCTAGAACATGCAACGAAATCAACTGCAATGTACATACATACACATGCAGAGGTTTGTTGGACAGGAAGGCTCCCATATTTCTATCATTTCACAATATCTGCAAAATAGAAATGTTCAGGAGGGCATTTAAGAAAAGGATTAGAACAGTAGTACAATGCACAGGTTCAGGATGATGCTTCTATAAGGGAACAGGATTGTAGCCAGATGCAATGTTTATTATATTATCATCTTGCTTTTACTGCATTGTCTTCTGCCTTTGTAATCTGCTTTCTGCATTGTTTACAAGCATTATCACCTCTTAGGGGTTTTTTGTTGCATTGTTCTCAAGTTCAGTAATCTTAACCCTATTGTATTGTTCATTGGATGTCTTATGCAGTCATATTGCATTATTTTTTATATTTGGTAATTCACCTTCTCAGAGAGAAAGGCAGGCAATCGATCAAAAGATTGATCAATCAATCGACAGACAGATCGATAACACTGTAGGAAGGTTTCACTTGGAGTACAAAATTTGAAACCCAAATAGAAAATTTCATATGTTTAAACAAAATTCAAACCATGAGGCAATACAATATTACATATACTGTTATATTTAGCATTATATTAAGAAATGATTGACAATTATTCCGGATTCTCACTTTTTTGTTGCATTTTGTAAACTTTTTTCATTTAGCCTGCCTTCCCAACATTTTTTTCCTTTGTCATATTTATTTATTTACACTATTTATAGTTGGCCTTTCTCAGACAGACTCAAGAAAGACTACACATTAAAGTTCAATAGAATCAACAGCTGGGGCATTCAATGAACAATACAATAGGGTATAGTTCTCAAAACTATGAAAACAGAAATATTAAACAGAGCTGAAACAATGTTGAAACAAAACAAAATCAATTTGACATAATAAACTAAAGTAACAGACAGTACACAGTAGTATAGTCTACAGTCCCTCTCACTATATCGAAGTATCTTTTTGAACCACTTCCTTACTACATAGCCCTATTAAGTGTGTAAGAAAGCTCTCCTGAATAATTCAGTTTTGCACAGTTTGCAGAAGGCCAGGAGAGTGTGGGCTTTCCTGAGTTCTTTGGACATTCGATTTCATAAAGTGGAGACCACTACAGAGAATTTATGTGAATGGGCAGCTATTGATTTTTGGCTTATCTGCATCTAAGGGCTGCTCTATGATAGTTGTTGCTTCAGTGGTAGTACTCCACAAAAATGCATGCACTTTCCATAAAGTAAGAAAGATGGCCTCATTTCAAAATGATTTCCTGTAAAATCCCATTGGCAGAGAAATATTTCATCCACACACTTTTCTGTCTTGAGATGGTGAGAGGCCCACACGGCCCCAGAACTGACCCCCCCCCCCCCCCGCCGCAAACTGCCAGGTGCAGTCTTTCCAACAAGCCCAGTGAACCTCAGCAATGGTTCAATCAAGTATTTTATTAATTTAAAATAAGCAGACCATATTTCAGGAAAACATCTTAACAAATAGTAGTTAGTTACTTTAAAACGTTCTTCAGTATATTAATAACTTACCATTTTTCCAGTACATACAAGAGAAAACTGGGTAAATGCTAGTTTTCATGAGTTAATTGTGCAAAAGTAGTTGATGAAAGGCTAGATTCATAATTACTCATGCATTTTATTTAAATAAATAAAAATTAATTGTACACACTCCACCTGAAGCAGGAGAGGAAGGCAACAATCACACTTGAACCAGTGTTCTATTTGCTAATATTACTAGCCATTTCAGATGAAACCCAGAGGCTGGGTTCGAACCTGCAGCAAAAGATCACATGATGAGCTCTTTCCATATTTTATCTGTTGTCACTCGTAATTTCATGTAAATATGTTTATAACATTTGTCATTCACATTTGTGTATGTTTGTGCTGTTCAATACAAACACCTCACACCCCTGAAGGATCATCTGTGGCTGTAGCCTTGCAGAGGAAGAAGCTGCTAGTCTGTGTGATGTGTGTGACACAAGTGGTGTGCTATCAAGCAATAGCTGATGACTACAAACTTAAGAGCCAAGAGTCTTACATTCTTCTGTGTAAAAAAAATGAAATATCTAGCCACTGAATAACACAGTGTTCACAAACAATGAGTGCGCGCACACACTGCAAGTATGTTCATCCCAGCCCTGCCCTTGAGTGAAAGGGCTTGCCTCTGTCTTGAAAAACCGGGGCTGGAACAAAGAAGCAAAGAGTTAATCCTACTTTTACTACTAATTTGCCTCAGGCTACACCTCAAATTAGCATCAATCTCAACATGCTTGTGGCTTCCAGGACCTCTCTGCTCAGTCCACTAGAACATACTGTCTTTCCAACAAGCCCAGTGAAGCAGAAAACAGGAACACTGTGCTAGCTGAAATGCTTATGTACATCTGCCCAAACTGTGTACTGCAAAAAAATTTCATCTTACATAGTCAGAATCTATATGTGTATGAATACTCATAAAACAGGAATGTCTAAAGCAAATGGAGACAGGCAAGAGAGCTTGTGGTCTATGCATTTTTGTTAAGTTTTGCAGTATATGAATATTCTAAACTATGTTGGTGGCTCAGGAGTCTACTAGACAGGAACTATGTTGGTGTAGGAGGCTAGTAAAATATATCAACAGCCTTGTTGTCTGTTAACCCTAGACAGTCCAAAATCTTACTAGTGATTCAGTACTGCCTACTAAGTAAGCTTCTGAGAATCACTTGATATAATTCATGAAAGTTTAAAAATGAAAATTAAATCCCCTTTTTTCCTCCCAGTTACTCTCACAAACTAGTAAAAGAAAACAAATGGCAGCAGATTCTGGATGCCTTCCTACATTTCCTGCTTTTTTCCTGGCACGATTTCCTACCCCCTATACAGAACTATCAGATACACTCTGCTTAAGCACTGGCTGGGCTGCAGTTGATGGTACACAAGGAAATGCGGGCTGTTGCATGTTACTGGCCTTTAGCTTGGACCGCCTTATTAGCAGATTTAGCATTTTTAAAATGAAGATTTAATTAGATCAGCAGCTTTGAAAGAGAAAAGAGGCACAAAAAATCTGCATGGGTGTTCCCTTTAGTCCCAACTCTTACCACTTGTTGGAAGACATAGGAAAAGCAACTTGTTCATTCTAGAAAATTTACCTCTAAAAAAAAATGAACCCTACCACATATAGTGCTGTTTTTGACTGTGCTCTGATTTACTGTTCAATGTTTCTTCTAAAGCTAAAGGACCCATCGCCCCATTTTTCTTCTCCTCTTAACACTCTTTGGCAGCATTTATTCTCAGTCTGCCACCAAGGGGCCAATTAGTGCTTCACTGTTGTTGAGCTTTGTGATTTACCTAATGGCAACTAGATTGGAATTAAATAGGGCACCAAACAGCCATGAGCAGGTAACAGTATTATGGGCTGCATTCAAACAGGTGGGAATTCTTACAGCAAAGTGTGAAGAACAACAGTGGGGTACAATTTAGATCCACCCACCTTTTCAACAAAGCAAAACATGCTTTGGACATATTTAAACATGCTACAAGAACAGGGCTCCCTTAGAACCAAAAATCAGATCAGCCTGGCACAGGTCTACATTGGATCCAATTTTATAGTATGAATGTATAAGTAAGCATATGTAAAGATAACGTGAGTGAGATAAAGCATTTGCTGCATGCATGTATGCGCATTAAATCATTGTGAGCCAGAGATGAAAGAGGACATCAACTGTGGAATGTCACAGAACTACACACCTGGAAAAGACCTAAAAGTAACTCAGCCTGACCTCCCTATTAACATGCAGATCATCTTGACATAAACAAATAAGGAATAAAATCACATCATCCAGATCACATTCAGAGATTTGTGTTGTATCTCACAGATCTGAACTCTGTCATGTGCTGCCTCCACAGTGCACTGCTAAAGAGCGGGAAGTCTGAGCTGGGAAGCCTAGACAGCAAATTCTTTACCACAGACCAGATACTCTCCTGCCACAACCGTTCTGGGGCACAGAGAATTCAGGTAACAGTTCTAAGTGCAGTGCAAGGGCAGACATGAATGACAACCTCATGTCCTATTGCAACAAGTTTCTGTATACACATGAATTTTGATATTCAAGTGTTAGATGCTACTGTTATAGTATGGTAGGATTTTATGTCTTCTTTGTGCTGATTTAAATGTCTGCTAGGAACTGAAGGGAAATAAGCTAGTCTGATATTAATACAGACCTATTTATGGCATACATCTGTTTTGTCTCACTGAAGTACACTGTGCTTTGTATGTACAGAAATTCTTCACCACTATCCATTATTATATTCTGTGACAGATCTGATGCACTTATTCTGCACATAGAAGGAACTTCATGAAATAAACCATGGTATTTGTGTTGCCAGTACATGAACACATACAGGATGATCAGTGGATGCTGCTGAATTCTGGAATCGAAATGCATATAAATACTTCCCCTCCGCCCAAGAATGCTAATAAGAAACAGCACACTGTTAACATAGAGGGCAGTGCTTGGGGATCTCTGTCTCTTCCTAGATTACTCATGCACACAGCTCTATCCTTTTCTACTAAAATCTTCATTCATGCTTCAGTGTCCTCTTACTCAGAGTCCTTTCTTTAAGGTGTACCTATCTTCATTGGCAAAATGAATCCCTTTTCATGAACAAACTTATAACACCGTCATTCTGAACAAAAGCTCCATTTTTACGTCAATTTTTTCTTACAAACGTATCTTCATTTGTCTGAACCTGAGTTTTGGAATTGCCCTGCCACCTAATCTGCTCCATTCATTTTGCATTTTTTCTCTCCATCTTATTACAGTAATTCCACTACATGTGCATAGGAAAAGGAACATGTACATTAGAGTGTGTCACCTTCTATAAATACTGTACAGTTTTCCATATGGATAGGCATTGAAAAATGATTGCCAGTCATAATTTACCAATTATGTGTACATGCAGCGCAATAAAAGCATGTACAACCTTCACATGATAGTATACACTGATGAACATTATTTTTATTTTTCCCTTCACTATGTACATACAGTGCCATGTGAGATGCAGCCCTTAAGTGTCAGGCCAATGACCTTTGCCAGTCCTTCCTTTAAGGAAAGTTGTTCTCTCTCTCTCTCTTTCACACTGATTGCCTTTTCCAAAAATTATCTTAAAAGTTTTTTTTCTGCTTCTTGTAAGATTTACCTCATTAATGCAGTTCCATAAAAACATGGACAGCATTTGACAACAAAATACTACCTTACTAAAGAAAGTTAGGTTGCCTAGATGTGGGGAAAGTGCTTTATAGAGAAGAGCTCTACAGAATCCCTGCTTTCCACTTTGCAGAGGCAGAAGGAGCCTCCATTTTCCTTGCTAGACTGAGGAGGGTCTCAGACCAATTTTGTCTCCCTCTCTCCCTCTCTCCCCCATCCTGCATACAATCTTCAGTACACATGATGTTATTCTGCAGGCCTAGCTAGAAAAGCATGGATCTCTCTCCCTTTCCCTTCCCAATACTGTTTCTGTGTGGCTCAGGCTGTTAGAGGATGTTAGGCTGATGAAAATTTGTGCCACTCAGACTTTTATAGATTTTTGAGGTTCTGGTTATCTGTCCAAAAGTAATAAACTCTAGACTCATGGTAAGTGATAAAAGCAAAAAGACCTTGGAGAATTCACCTTCAGCTTCTGTTAAATCCTATCAATATTTTACATGTAACACAAATCCACAAAACCTAAGAGTGATATCCATTTTTTTAAAAAAAACAGAATAATAAACCAGACCCCCGTCCTCCCATTTTTGCCTCTTTAGCATTACATCAGCAGCAGTAAGGTTATACCTACAAAAGCAGCAGCAGTTGTTGTCCTCACACTCAGCCAGCTATGTGTTGCATGATAAATGGCACCATTCTGTAAATAAATTGTTTACTTTCACAAATTTATATATATAATTTTTTAATCAAGCCTTCTTGCACAACATAGAGATTTGGATGCCCCAGCTAAATCCACATGCGCGCACACACATACACAGTCTGAATATAACAATGACAAAAGATTCATGGTCTCCCTTTTCTTCCTGGCATCTCGCTATGTTTTTTAAACATATGTACAATTAGAGAGGCGGGTGAAAACCCTTAATTCCTCCTCCCACCCCATTCTCACTATTAATCGCCCAGTAAATCTTGCAAAAAGACACAACAGAAAAGGACAGAAGCCAACAGGTGGGGGGAGAGGGAGGAGAGAAAGAATAAAATCAAAACGCTTTGTGTTCGTTTAGAAATGCCATGTACTTGATCTGTGCTCCTTTGCCT
This sequence comes from Eublepharis macularius, assembly GCF_028583425.1. Lineage (NCBI taxonomy): Eukaryota > Metazoa > Chordata > Lepidosauria > Squamata > Eublepharidae > Eublepharis > Eublepharis macularius. The sequence goes on from NC_072792.1 coordinate 127,224,504, forward strand.
CTTTGTCAGGGGAGAGTGGAAGAGCTTTCTGAAAGACTACAGACAATTAGACAAACCAGGCTAACTTTGGCGTTCTCCAAAAGCCTTTTGAGCAGAAAGCGCTTCAAAACGTGAAGGCGTTGTGCTTGAGGTGGGTGTGGATCGCATTTCTGAAGGGCTTTAACGCCAGGGGAAACGGAGGCACGAACCGAAGAAGAGGAGATAGCCATACCGACTGGAAAAAGTTTCTGGATCCCTCCCGTTTCTTTCACCCTTCCTGCCCCGTGCCTGCACTCCAACCCGAGCGCTCAAGCCGTGGTGCATCTTAAAGCCTCCTCAGCAGCGACGGCAGAGCCGTGTGTGTGCGTAAAAAAGGCCACATGCGCCCGGAGCCAGGCGAGGGCTGCTGCGAGCCAGGCAATCACTGCGGCGGCTCCTTTGGCGGGGCCAGCCCTTGTGCTCTCTCCAAGCCGCGAACGAAGCGCAAGGGGAAGCGTGGAGCCGACAGGCCGCCCGCCGGGAGCCCGCTGCGAGCGCTCTGCCCCCTTTACCCAGCAGCCGCCCCCGCCCCGCTCTCCTCCCGGGCTTAGCCAAAAGACGCTGCAAGGAAGAAGGAGGCGAGCGGCTGAGGGAGGGCGGAAGGGGCAGCTGCAACAAAATAACAACGCCAACCGACAACCACCTCCGCGCGCGCACACACCGCACGGGCATTCCTGGGCTCTCTCCGGGGCGGCTCTGAAGTGACCAGCCTGCCACCGGCCCCCAAGCCACAGCGAGCGACCAAGTGAGACAGCTCCGGAATGAGCGGCTGCCCCCTCCCGCCTCCCTTCCTTGCCAAGCGCGGAACGCTCGATGCTGGCGGAGCTGCCCTGCTGCCACAGAAGGAAGAATTGTAGTCTCTCTTACCTTTTCTCTCTCGTTCTGCCCCTCTCTCTCTCTCTCTCTCTCTCTCTCTTTCTCTTTTTTTAAATTGTGTGTTATGAGGAGAATTTCTGGAGAATGATTCCGCCAAGGCGAAAGGGGGGGGAGCGAATGGCAACCCGAAAACCCCCGCGACCTTTTCCCTGCAGTCCCCCGGCCTCCTGGTACTAAGACACTAGGACAACATCAAAGCAACTTAGGGGGAACACTTTAGGGGCCTATTGTCTGCTCCGGTCTGCTCGTTTTTTCCTCCAGCCTCCCCCTCTCGCTGCCGGGAGACTTGGTATGGCCCAGGCATTCATGCCAAGTAGCTTTCACACATGGAAGCTTGTCTCAAGCAATTGCTGACAAGCCACAAACAAGACATTCTCCCTCCCTTCTCCCTCCTCCCCCCTCCCCCTCCTCCTTTCTTCAGAATGCAAACTAAAACTCCAGTGACAGGCGGGCGGGTTTGGCCTAGCCCCCCCTTCCTTTATACACACACACAGACACACACTCTGCTCACTGCTGTACTGGTAGAGTTAAGAGACAGGAAAAAGCCCAGGCTGAGTTGGGGGCAGGGAGAAAGCTGTCTGCTGTGTCCCAGTAAAATGGCAGAGAGAGAGAGAGAGGCTGCAAGCAAAAGCTTTTTCTTTCTTCGGATACAGGAGGGGGGATTAAAGAATGAGCTATGGGGGCAGGGATGAGGAAGAGGAATCCAACTCTTCTGCATCATATACTGAGCATTTGGGGTGGTAAAATTCATCTTACAGCCTCAGTTGGCTGAGATTCCCAAAAATGTTACCATAGGTAAATAATAAGATGCTTTGCATAATCCATTTGGGCCTCCTTAATTATTTAAGAACACCCAGTAATAAGAACAATTATTAATTTCTATAGCCCTTCCCAGTATACAAAGTTCTCTGCTATAGTTTGACCTCATATATGTGTCCTCACAACAGCCCTGTAAGATGAAGGTTAAGTGCTGAGAAACCCTGACTTACAGGGCAATGCCAAACAGAAGTACACCCTCCTAAACTTACTGACTTCAATAGACTTAGAAGGATGCGACTTTGCTTAGGATGGCAACTGCTACACAATGCTTTCCAATTAATTTCAGGTCCGAGGAAGAACTTGGGTCAGAATCTGAGACAATGACATTGCCTGCTGCCTATCTGCCTATCTTCTTCTTCTCCAAACTTGTATACAGTATTACCAACAATTAAGAATCCATCACAAAGCCCAAGAGAAAACATCTACAAGCTAAGCAGGGTTGGTACTTGGATGGTAGGCCAACAAGGAAGACTGGTTGTTCTGCAGAAGCAGGCAATAACAAACCACCTCTGCTCTGCACTTGCCTTGAAAGCCCCTTGCTGCTGTTGCCATGTTGGTTGCAACTTAATGGCACTCTCACACACACATTACATGAGAGATCCATGATTAGATCTTCCCAAGTTTTCTATAATGTTAAAAAGCAATGGAGGCGATGAAACAATGGAGGAGGTAAATAACCTTTTCTCCCCCTTTGTTGTTTACCTGATAGTGTCTGCCAGAACTCTTATCAGCTGTAGTAGAGAGAAAACATAGATACCAGCATTGAACTGTTTTTCCATCCAAACACTCACCTTGGCTAACAGCAGCTCTGGGAGGCAACTTCCATCAGGGAAACAGAATGGGGGAGAAAGCGTTAATCCTCATGCAAACACATTTATGTGCTTCAATCACATGCATGTCCCTTCCTATCGCTACTTTTTATTGTTTTAAAGAAAACATTGGGTGATTCAATCAAGATAGCCAGCACAGAGAAAATAAGAAAATAATAAAATTTTGAGATGAAATCAGCCCCTGGCTCTGTTATTTCTAATGGAAGCAAAAAGGAGGCATGGAAGAAGAAGAGGGAGGGCAGTATTCCGCCAAGTCCTCTGGACATTCAAATTATCATTGTTGCTGTTGCTCAAGGGCTATGGAAGCTGCTCCTACATACCATTTAAACCTGTAATATAAACATCATATTGACTTGAGGTATGTGTAGGGTGATGGTGTTGATACAAGTAGGTTGCCTAAAGTCACACACACAACTGGAAGCAAAGTTACAGAAGTGCAACTTTCCCTTACTATCTATTTTATTATTGAAGTAAACAAAATAGGGAGATTTGGAGGAAGAAACAGTTCCACTTAAAATGTTGCGACCATTTCATGAACTCTGGTTGTTGTGGGTTTTCCGGGCTGTATTGCCGTGGTCTTGGCATTGTAGTTCCTGTAGTTCCTGACATTTCGCCAGCAGCTGTGGCTGGCATCTTCAGAGGTGTAGCACCAAAAGACAGACATCTCTCAGTGTCACAGTGTGGAAAACTCATGGGGATCTTGAAAGAACAGTGAGAAGCCCAAATTGTTGTGAGATAGAATATTGTGATAAAGTTATTATAAATCATTACATTCTTGGAGCAATCAATTTTTTCTCTCCAAGAAACAAACACTTCTCCATCAATATATAACTCGCGAAATATCTGTACAAAAAGCATCTCTGTTAGAAGTGAGACCTTCTGAGTTCAACTAGACTTATTTCTTAGTAAGTACATTTAGGATTACAGGTATAAAGACCTGCAATCCAGCACACCGTTTAGCACACTTAAGCCAACTGAAATAAGTGGTTTGGAAACTCAACACTGTTGAGTTGTGTTTGGAGCCTGTAGCATGTTTGTGTGTAATGTATTTATGGCTTGTCTAGATTTGGGATGTTTTTAATGTCTTATGTAGGAAGCCCACCCTAGCCCACAGTCCTTGCCAGCAAAGGATGCCATGTACCCTCCCACAGACCGCAGAATGAGAAGGGAAGGAGTTTTGTTCACCCTCACTCTCCTGCTCCTGCTCAGGGCCAAGCTACAAGTGACGAATGACACTTGAACAGCAAGTGTATTTCTCCCTGTCCACTTGCCCTTCACTCAATCCACTTGCCATTCAAGTGTCATTCGTCACTTGTAGCTTGGCCCTCAGTCTGTGGAACTAGATCCAGGAAATCCTCTTCCACTGATTTCCCATTGCCTGGCCCATCCTGGTGTTCCATCCCTTCTAGAATTCATGTGAGATCTGAGCAGTTCATCCCCTATGTTCCCCCACCCACTGCCTCCTAGCTGATTGTCAGATTATGGGACATTAAGGGCTAGTCACACAAGTCACTGCCCATGCTTCTGAACTGGTGAGGAGATGCTGGAGATGGCTCTTCAGACAACCCTGGAGTGAGAGAGCTCTCGGGCCCCTCGACTTCCCAACAATCATAGATAATATTTTCTTCCCCTTTTGAATTTGAATTCAAAATTACACATGCTAAACAAAGACCTAAATGGCATGAAGCTCTATGCTCTGTGTATTTTGCATGAGTTCATGAGGGTTCATTTAGCCCAGAAATTGAACCACATGGCCGGCTGTTGGAAGTTTAATAAGAACCACAAAGCCCCGCCTCAAAAAATACACATTATACCCAGAGACGACAAATTATTTGCAAGGCCTTAGGAAATTCCACAGCAACTTCAGCTGTGTGTCTTTCACCCAAAGATATCAAAGTGATGTTAAAAATAGGAGCAAACACTATTATCTTAGTTTTGTAGGTGGAGAATGAGACAGTGATTAAACACTTTGCCCAAGGCCTCCTAAAGGAGGAGAATGGGGGGACCCAAGCTTCCTGACTCAATGCTGACTAACTACTGAAACTATTCAACACTCTGCCTCTGTCACAAAGGGAGAAATTGGTCTGTCTCTCCACTTCCCTAGATTTTTACCTGATTTAGGAATAACAGGGAGGAGGAGAAGTCAGTTAGGGAGAGGAAAGTGATGGGGGATGGTATCTTTTGCTTTCAGAGGCATGTGACGTATGAAAAATGGAACATAAGCAGAATGTTGCAAAATTCCAGATGGCATGAAACTAGAAATCTGCAATGATGATGTGAAATATATCCAAAGCTACCAGAAATGGAAAAGGAAAGGAATTCAGGGCAGATACACATTGATCTTTTAAAGGAAATCTAAGCAGTTAGAAAATTTGTTACTTTTTGTGTCTTAGTTAAAGGTTTCCCAATTAGGTTTCCCAGTTAGTATTATACACAAACAAAGCATACAACCCTCTAAATTACATAAACATGTTATTCTGAAGAGTCACTTTTGATTCTTGTCTCCTGCTGGGAGTTGCTGCTCTATACTTATTTTTACACTTCTTAGAAAAATACATTTGTACAAATTACACAGGTACATATCCTTAATTTTTATCTAATTACTTCTTCACAAGACCCATTTCTGCAATCCTTATCCACTTTGGGCAATATAATATTGTTTCACTGTTTAATCCTAGGACAAAACAATGGTCAGATCTTTATTCTGATAACCTACAATGAACTAATAAGAAGAGAAAAACAGAAAGAGAAGCTGCAAAAATGTTTAGGGAAGCAGCAGGATTAGTCAGAAGTCCTGAGTTCCAAAATCTAGGGATGTGTTTGTACAAGACCTGGAATGTCAGGAACCCTATCTTGCAAAACATCTTAGAAAAATATCCAAAATGAGCAAATAGTGTTGTTATATTTAGAAGCACTGTCATAACTAGAAAGTGCCTATAAGACACTAGCAAAACAGATCTTAAACTACCATGTTAACAAGTTTCATAGAGGACTGCATGCATTCTTAACCCTCTTGATACAGCTAGAACTAGACAAATCCTTGCAACTCAGATCTAGCATAGCAAAGCATTCCATGAAAGTGCCCTTAAATAAAAAGTCAGATCATTAGCATATCAGGCTCTTATTCTGAGGGGCAGTGGTTTGTCCCAGGCTCTCAAGAAAAGGTGTTTCATCACTTACTACCTGATTTTTTTTTATCCGGAGATGCATTGAATCAGGAGGCTACCTGCATGTAAAAGCGATGCTCTACCACTGAGTCATGGCCTCACCCATTGACAGACAAAGCTAGTTGTAAAGGCTTCATCAGTTAACAGGTATTTAATTAACCTGAATGGACTTCAACCATCCTTTGGGAGCAGTAATAACCTGAGGCTATGTGTTTGTTCATGTTTTCAGAGATTCCAGAGACTTGAACCCTGGATCTTATAACCTGAGGCTGGGACCTAGCTTGGGAAGTTTCTTGGGGCACTGGAGTCCTTTTTTTCAGGGTCAAAGAGAATAGAAGACTGTGTCAGACCTTGGCATTGGCAAGTAGTAGCCTCTTGATTAGTAGGGTTGCCAGCCTCCAGGTGGATTCTGGAAATTCTTAGAGTTGCAACTGCTGTCCATAGTTCTCTTTGATATAATGACTGCTTTGGACTCTGTTGCATTGTACCCCACAGAGATACTCCCACATACCCAGGAATCTCCCAGCCAAGAGCTGGCGACCCTAGGAAGGTGTTCGCTTTATGTCCATGTTTAGTCAACAAAGCAGTATATACTATTCTTCCAAACTCTGGAGCAAGATGAGGATGCAGGACAATGGCTCAGGCTGGTTCGTGATTAGAGAGGGGCACAAACCGCATTACAAACTTCAAAAACCCACGAAATTGGCGATTGCATGATCGTGATCCAGCGGTTAGTGATTGTCCTCGTCCAACGAACCAGCGTTCAGAAGAAGCCTGGTTCGGTGCATTTGGCCACAGTTCGGGAAGCCAGACAGTCAGGCGCCATCAATCAATTCCCCTGGAAACGGAGCTGGGGGAATGCCTTAACTCTGTCTGCGCTCCTTCTGTCGCCCTGCTTACCTTGATCGGCACGTCTTCCTTCCAACTATGAAGCTGCAAAGCGGTTACAAGTTGGGAGAAGACACCCGGGGGAGGGAGGGGGAGGGGTGTTCTGTAGCCATGGGCACTCCAATCTCATCCCTGCAAACCCTGATAGGCAGCTCTGACGGCCAAACCCAGACCTCCTGTGTTGCTCTATGGGACCTCAGCTTATAAAAAGCACTGTGATCCCAGTTCTGGTTTCACTTTCAGCAAGCAGTGAAGTGGGACGGAGCTCTTGCTTGCTACTTGCTAGCCTTCGGGGAGAGACAGAGAGAGTATAATTGAGCTGGGATTTTTGGGATAGGCATCTATCTCCTCTGGTTCCAGGGCTGCTGCCTGGCTCTGGGGCCAAGCTCAGTGGGCACCTCGGCTGAGGGCTCACAGTAGTATTAGTGCCTGAGCCCCATGAACCGTGAACCAGTTCAGCAACAGAAAATCTTCGTTGCGGTTCACGACCTCGGGATTGTCATCGGCACCGAACCACGAACCTCAGAGTCGTTAAATTTTTTTGGTTCGTGCCCATGTCTATTCGTGATACAAGCTTAGTTGCACAGGACATAAAAGAGCCTTATACTCATTTAGTGGCATTCCATATACACCTCTCTATTTCTTGAGACCATTATCTGAGACTTTGCTATGAGCCCCTGGCTTCTGGGATGGTAGCAGATTTCTCTGTAATGTTTTCCCAGATATATTCAGGTATTGTTACTTTTTCTTTTTTTACTTTTTCATTTGATATTTTTGAATGGTTCAGCCTGTTTAAATAGTGTGTTTCTATCATTTGATCTGACCATGGTTTGATATAGCCACAGTGATCAATGCTCTGATCCCATCCAGGTTAGATTACTGTAATGCACTCTGCATGGGGTTGCCTTTGAAAACTGTTCAGAAATCTCAATTAATCCAGAGTGCAGCAGACAGGGCTTTGTCAGGAGATGGATCCAGTGATCATATTACCCCTGTGTCGAACGAAAGATCTATACTGACTGCCTGCCTGTTTCCAGGCACAGTTCAAAGTGCTAGTTTTTACACTGCAGGCCACTGTGGATTTGCAGTTGGGGTACTTGAGGGACAGCTTCCTCTGGGGTTGCCAGCTTCCAGGTCAGGCCTGGCATGCTCCCAGAATTAATACTGATCTCCAGATGACAGAGATCAGTCCCCCTGGAGAAAATGGCAGCTTTGTTGTTTTATGAATTGTTTTAATATTTGTATTTTATTTTTATAACTGCTGTACCTCGCCCTGAGCCCGCTTGCAGGAAGGGCGAGTTAGAAATGTTGTTATATTGTTGTTGTTGGAGGGTGGGCTTAATGGCATAATGTTAGGGGTAGCATCACTGTGGCCTCTGGGGTTACTCAGTATGTTCCCAGCTCCTTTTGGCATTTCTTTCCCCTTCTAAGGAAGTATAGGATACATAGGATGACTGCATTGGCATCTGGGGCTTAGTACTGAGCTGCCCATCATATTCAAATTATCAATCTATCCAAAATTCAACTATTTAACTATTCCTGTAGTATTGAAAAGTTACATCACTGAACATAAAATTGAGAAAATTTCCACACTGATATCAACTAATATTCATGCAGAACACAGATGTAAGTCTTGAGACTTAGACTCAGGTCACATCATGAAAACCCAAAAGGATTAATAGAAAAACATAGATGGAGGGTGCATGGATGCTAATCACAATAAGAGCAGCAATGTTATTTATTTTTTAATTCACTTACGTATTTATAAAATACTTCATCTCTCCGTAAAAGCCCTCAAGATGTTTGTATTTAAATTAATAATAAAATACACAAAAAATCATTTTAATGTTACAATAAATCAAATAAGCATGACATCATGTAAGCGTGACAATTTGGCAAATGTTGACTGCTGAATAGTTATGAATTGTATTTTTAATATGATTACATAAATGACAATGCACCTAGTTGAGAATACACATTCAGAATACTTCTAGTCAAATTGTGTTCATCAAGTTCATTTGGATGGAGAGCCTTATGGGGATGGAGCACAATTATTTATTTATTTATTTATTTATTTATTTATTTATTTATTTATTTATTTATTTATTTATTTATTTATTTATTTATTTATTTATTTATTTCAAATTTCTATTCCGCCTTCCCCACGAGTGGGCTCAGGGCAGATAACAACATATTAAAATACAAAACACAATAAAAACATATTAACAATAACAATAATATTGTTATTAACAATAACAACATATTAAAACACAATTAAAATGCATACACATTTAAAACAGGATGGTGGACAGCCTTCACAGGGAGTGTTAAGATTTTATACACACACACCCTTTTTTTTTCAGGCCGGTGGAGGCCCAGCCTCAGCCATATACCTGGCGGAACAACTCTGTCTTGCAGGCCTGGCGGAAGGACAGTAGGTCCTGCCAGGCCCTGATTTCAGCAGACAGAGCGTTCCACCAGGTGGGAGCCAGGACTGAAAAGGACTCTAGTCAAGGCTAGGCGGGCCTCCTTGGGGCCAGGGACCACCAACAGCTGTTTGTCCCCTGATCGGAGTGTCCTTCGGGGAATATATGGGGAGAGACAGTCCCGTATATATGCTGGTCCCAGTCTACACAGGGCCTTATAGGTCAATACCAGAACCTTGAATCTAATCCGGTACTCAATTAGTTTGACAACTTTCTTTTAAGCATTTATTTGCCCTGCTTTCCTGGCAGATAGTCTTATTTTAACAGATTGTTACTGAAAATGAAGGCATGTTTGGGGTGTTAGCTATGTAGGGTCTGAAAACTCTTTAATACATGTATGTGAGTCATCCTGTCCCCCACTGTGGCCATGTCTGTCTAATCCTGCACTATATAACATCTTGGCATGATATATTCTCCACCACTTCTTTCCACAATAGCTGTTTTTGAGGGAGTACCACACTGCAAGTCAAGCACGCTGCTGAGCTGTATATAGTCATCTCACAGGATTATGCAATTGAATCTTGTACTTGTTTCCTCAAAAGTAAGTACAATTGATTTCACTGGGATGTACTTCTTAGGATGTGGCTGTAGCTCACCACAATACATTTGTTAGTCTATAAGTTGCCACAAGAAATGCTCCAATAAAAGCAAGACCCTGCTGTTTTGACTTCCTAGCAAGTGTGTTTAGGATTGCATCCTAAAACAGAAAATGCTGAGTAAAGAGAACAACTAGGTCCAATGGGAAATGGTTCGGGATGTTTGTTAATGCTAATGTAAGACCCTGAACCTCTCCTATCCAACAGTGCCACTGAGGTGAATTGAGCAAATCCCTATCGCTCAGCCTTAATTTCTCATCTATAAATAGGGCATTATTATGATCTGCACAGTGCTTCATACAGACTGTTTTGAGGATAAACTGAATAAATATTGTGAAGTGCTTTCCACATTAAAAGTGCTATATACATAAATCAAATTAAGGAGAAAGCTGTTTGTTCCTACCTGTTTCACAAGCCAGTCACATATCTGCTGCTTACTTTCTGGGTGATTATTTGCTGTCAGATTATTCATTTTTTCAGATCAACATACTCAATAATCTGAAAACTAAAAATGGTTTGACAAGTGCAAGCTATGGAGCTAATCTTGAATGAAAGCTGGATTCTAGATAGTCTTTCTGGATAAACAGACAGCAGTGATAGCTGGGACGAGGAGCACGCAATCAGAAATTCAGGATCCAAACTGAACAACTTCCATTCATACATATCATAAATGCTCCAGACGCAAACAAAATTATTTATGCCAGTCTGTAGGTTTGTTGTGAGGGCTTTCTGAGTCTCTCTCTCACATGTTTATCCTGTCCTTCCTCCCTCGGGGCAATAGTTTGAGTTTGAACCTGGGATCCTCCCTAGCCTTAATCTTTTTATTTCATAAATGTTTTTTAGTTCAAAGCGTGAATATACATTACAGTAAACAAATAAAATTTTAAACATTTAAACATTTACAACAAGTGTTTGGTTATTTAACAAACTATTAACCTTATAGTTTCCTAGCCCTCATCTGACACTTTATCCTCTACATTACACTGGCTTTCAAAACATCTTCTATGTAATCATATTTTTTGAACTGTTCTAGTATTTAGGCAGGCAGGGAAATACTTTCCTTTATTAGGCTGTAAGGCAGGGCAGAGATACTTCTTCCTTCCCCTGGTGATAGGTAAACAGGGGACGGAGGAAAATGCTTTAACTGGTTTAGCTGTAGAGACTGGGGGGGCGGGATAGGCACAGAGACTCGGGCATTATCCTGCCTGTCTTGAAGATGCTGGTGGGAGGCAAGACAAGGGCTAAAACTTTGTCTCTGCAACCATACATGTGTATGTATGCACATGCACACACATCAAACTTGTTGGGTAAAAGGAAGGATCTGTCTCTCAACAGCTATAATGTCAGGACAAAAACACTAACCAATCCCTTCTTTTCCCCAATATAAATGATACCCTGCTGCCCAACAACTGCTATTGGCATGGGCAGATGAAAAGACAGCCCACTCCTCAAAAGGTTGGAGTTATTTTGAAACAAAACCCAAGCACCTCGGTCAGGGGAGCTAAACCTGTCCTATCCTTCAGCTCATTCAGGTGGTTTTAGCCATTTTTCTTAATCTGGCTGACTGTGAAAGCACCAAAGCTCAGCAAGGAAAATGGAGTTGGGGGTTGGTGAGAGGGGTAAACTCTCACTGGGTAAATTACTGGAGGGAGGGAGTGTTACCAAATGAAACTAAGGCAAATAATGTTTTGATTGATTTCTTAACATGACTAGCTTTGATTCAGATGTTAAGGAAACTGACTGAAGTTTTTAAAATGGCATACAATCTAGGTCCAAATTCTTTCTCCCCCACCCCCACCCCCTCACCCCCATGGCTATTTCTGGAGAGAGCAGAGTTAGCCACAGTCACACTTGTACTGATAACATCCAGATTAGATTACTGTAATGTGCTCCATGTGGACTTGCTTTTGAACATTGTCTGGAAACTTTAACTGCTTCAAAATGCAGCAACTAAGGTATTGACTAGATTCTGCCATCAGGACAGGAGCATTTAAGACCAGTGCTATGTCAGTTGCACTGGCTTCCTTTTTGTTTCCAGGCTGAATGGAAAGTGCTAATCTTTAAAGCCCTACACAGCTTGGCACCAAAGCAAGCTCTACGTTCACCCTGCCTGGTACCTGAAATCAGCCAGTGGTGCCTTGCTTTGGGAACCCACTTATTGGACATAACACTGGCATGTACATGAGGCAGGGCTTTTAGAGCTTTTGCTCTTGGTCCTCTGAAAACTGTCTGGCTTCTCCTTCCTTTTTTAGTCCAACATTGTCTAGAAAATTTGTTTATTCTGGAGAGCCTTTGAAATTGGGTACATTTTGAATTTTCTGGCACTTGGCAGGCATCTGTATTGCTGCTAGCTCCTTCAAAATGTGATTGTTAGGTTTCATTGATGATGTGTTTTACTCTTAACTACCTTTCTTACTTTGTAAGATACCTTGAGTTCTTGTAAAAACATGGATATATGTTTTTTAAACAAACCAACTAACACCAGTAAAATAGAAGTGGTGGTGGTGGGAAGTTAGCAGGTATATTGTTGACCTTTTCTGTGGAGGTTCAAAATGAGAGGGTGCTGTTTGATCCCCATTGCTATATTTTGGATCCCAGGAGGTAGCTGTGACTAAAAGTCTTAGTTTGTTTATTAAAAGCATTTGTAGACCACCTTTCTCTTGAGGTTCTTTTTCAGTGGTGGCTAGCACAAGGCAGAGCCAATCTAATTGTTCTGAAAGTAGAGGTCAATAGCAGAAGTTTCTGAGAAGCATAGAGTTGGCATGCAGGCTCTTATAGGGAGAGGATTTATTGGGGGGGGGAACCGCTTGCAATCCCATCTGATCCATGGGCTTTAGCCTTTTCTGGAGCAGGGGGACTAGCAATGGCTTTGTAACCTTCAAAACAGATGACCAAAAAGAAAATAACACTTGGACTTTCGGCATAAACCAAATACACGATTGATGAGATGACTATAACCTGTATAGAGAATGGCTGGATAATGAAACTACATAATAATGCTAGTTTTATATTTCATCAGATTCATGCTGGAAATGTTCAGGCACAAGAATGCTCCGTCACATATTCTGGCACACAGCACTAACTCTCAGAGGGATTGTCATGGGTGAGTGGGAGAACCTGCCCTGGCCCTTTTGACCTCCAACCCTACCACCACCCCCTCAGGCTCCTAGCTGGAACCCCCAAGGTTTTGAATAAGGGAAGGGGATACCTTGGCTCTTCTTCCACCCCAGTTTTATACAAGAAGGATCTCAACTTTCTTGGGCTCTCTTTCAGTATATAGGTTGTACCACATAGCAGACCTAAATGGCCACAGGTGAGACGAACCTCACACTCCCTAAGTCCTTCCTCTGAATATTCTTTACAGAGAAGTGTGGAGAAAAACAGGAATTTGATGGATAAAAACAAATCAGAATAAGGACAAAGCAAAGCACCTAGGAATTTGGGGGAACGTAGGCACTGAAATTAATAATACAACCCTAGGTGGTAAAGTTACAAAAAGAACGCTCTAAATAAAACATAATCCCTAATGCATGAAGCTACTATCTGTTAAGATTTCTGTCACTGTCTTCCGTCTTTTTGAAGAACAGAAGAAACCATAGCTAACTCTGGCTGCTCTCATCAAGCCTCCAGCAACTGAACAAAACCAAATGTTTCCCCCTTCCCCCAGCCATTACCAGTGTTCTGTGCTGCTAGGTCATTGGCACAGCACCTACTCATAACAGCCCTGATGAGTGTTTGTTTAAAGAAACATTAAACTTTTCATGTAAATGGACACCAAGGTGTTTGAAAGGTGTTCTGTAATTTTTTAAAAATGTTATCATTACCAAGAGTTCTAGAAATCTATATGTGGTGATCGTAGTCTGAACATGACTTGTGAAACGTATCTTTTGTAGAATCCTAAGAAGTTAGTCCTTACAGACATGGGCAATTAAGTCTTAAAAGAATGGTAATATCTGAAAAACAGAAAGGAGTTAATTGTGTTTGTTTTTGCTTAGGTTCCTGTTCCCACTAGGTCTTTCTTTTCCACATCATCTCTCACCACTGCTCACCGCTGATGTACTAAAGTATAAAAGTTAGGATCTTTAATTCTTAGAACCAAAGCCAACACAAAGCCTGCCACTTCTGATTTACCCCTCATCCAAGAAGACTTCTAATCCCACAGCAAGTGTAGGTACCACCCTGAGAAAGTCTCCCTCCCACTTTGATAACCAATTGCAGAGTTTGGATTTTTCTAGCAGGATAATTTGTCTGTGATTCTAATTTACCCCCCCCCCCACACACACACCTCATTAAAATATGTTTATTTACCAAACTGAGAGGGGGAGGGTCATGTGGCACAGTTGCATTATTTTATCAAGAAATACAATAAAATATTGATCATGAAATACAAAAAAATGGTGTAGTTTCCAGTAGGGTACAGTAGGAGGACCTAGGCTGAACAAATAACAGCGCTATGCATAATCATTATGCCAAGGCTGAGTTGAGGTGTTTTTTTCCCCTCCACCTCTCCTAGCAACACAAATCTGCAAGATGAATACTGCTCTGTCAGACTGAGGGAGGAATGGTCATAGAAGATGCTCCCTTTCTTTTCTGCCTATTCTGAATCAGGTTTTTTGTGTGGAAATCCAGGAAGTCAGACATCATCTGCCTCAGTGAATCATACGGCAAGGCTCTTGATCAAAACATTGCCTGCTTGTGAAGTGTTGAGGGGACTCCATTTTATAGAGTTCCAGCCACTGATTTCCTAGAAAGAAATTATGCTTATGATAAGTGACCAGCAGGGTACTCACCACACATCACACCACACATACATCTTTCAGGCTGTTGTCCCCATTGTTGCCAACCCAGGGAATAAGGCAAGCTAGTCATCCAGCTGCCCAGGCCTCCCCCTTCTTTTCTGTATCATATATTAAACACAGCAGCATGTATTTCATGGAAACCACCAATCAATGCTCTGAATTAGCAACTCGTAGGACATTTAAAGTATGTGCTGCTGCAATCAACTCCCAAATATCTGGTTTTTTGGCAACAGTCCATAGCCCCTTTTTCAGGTGTTTGCCAATAGAAAGCTTGAAAATGTGACTGCAGGGTGCTCATTTTTATAGACCACAATGCTTTAGATTGGCCATTGTGGCTGTCTCTATGATACTGTTCTGTATTCATGAAATCTTATGTGTAGTGGGTGTTTACACATACTCCCCAGTTGCTCTTTGGAGAGATGTTTGCTGTGGCAGGCACCCAGTGTAGAATGCACTCTTTCCACTCAGTGTTGCTACTTTGGCCTCCACATATGCAAAATGACAGAAGTGCACAGCAGCGCCCTTGTACTACCACATTAACACATTGTACCACCAATCATGGAGGGCTACACTCACCATTAGAGATGGGCATGGATCCAATTACGATCCAAAAAAACACAAGCCAGGCTGGTTTGTAGTTCGCGAATCACGGTTTGTGGAAGCTCCTTTCTACGAATTTCCACGAACTGGTTACTGGTTCGGGTTCATTTGGGCCATATTGGGAAAGGGACATTTAAACTTTCCCCTGCAGCTTGCAAGCAGCAGGGCCCTTTAAACTATCAGCTGGCAGGCGGCAGGGGGGGATCCCCTCCTTGCCGCCTGCCAGCTGATAGTCTAAAGGGACCTGCCGCTTGCAAGTGGCAGGGCCCTTTAAACGGCCCACAAACCCCAGCCCCAGCCCGCAGCCCCCTCAGCCCCACACTTACCTTGATGACTCCTACGGTGTGAGGCCTCCTCCCCCTCCTCCACCGTAGCCATTTGAGGGATGGCAAGGCCGTTTTTGGCCTCCTCTGTCCCTCTGCGGACCTGCAGGGTGACAGAGGAAACTGAAAACAGCCTCCCTGCCCCTAAAATGGCCGCTGCAGTGGCTATGTGAAGGGTGGCAAGGCCATTTTTGGCACTGAGAGGCGAGAAGGCCATTTTCGTCCTCCGCCGCCACCCTGCAGGCCCGCAGAGGGATGGAGGAGGCCGAAGATGGCCTTCCTGTCCCTCACGGGAGGAGAGAGAGAACGTCGCGTGCCACAGGGAAAGGAAAGTGTGTGTGTGGGGGGGTTGGGCTGTTTAAAGGGCCCTGCCACAGGCAGGTCCCTTTAAACTATCAGCTGGCAAGCAGCAAGGGGAGGGGATTCCTCCCCTGCTGCCTGCCGGCTGATAGTTTAAAGGGACCTGCCGCTTGCAAGGCAGGAAAGGGCCCTTTAAACTGTTAAATGCCCCTTTCTCTGCTGCTGCTAAGCATGCCTATGCTCTCCCAAACCTTGCCTGGAACCTCAGAGCTGTGACTCAATGGTGTCAAGTCAGTAGATAAAGACACCTCTTCCTATACAGCTGCTTTTTGTTGTTGTTGAGCCACAATGCAGCACAAAGCTTTCTGGTGCACCACTAACTTCAGCAACCACCCTATGTCCATGGGTGCCTAGTCCTGAAAAAAGCAGATATAGACCATTAAGTTCTGTGTTCTGTTAGAGCATAGGACAGAACCAGGAACATAGCCAACAGCCATCAATCACTGGCACTGGTCCAAGAATGCCTGGGTAGTATTAGGGATAAGTCACACACAAATTGAGATAGATTTGGGGTACAAGATTAATATACTTGTCAAGCAATAACCATTTGCCAAGCAGTAACTTGCCATGGTGAACATGGGCTGAATCCACACATGGCGCTAAACTTCCTGAAGCTGTTCTAAACTTCCAGAAGTATAGCATCTTTCTAGCGCAATTTCTGACTCATTGCACCACAAGTCAGAAATTGCACTAGAAAGACATTATACTTCCGGAAGTTTAGCTAAAGTTTAGCGCTACGCCTGGATGTGTTGATTCAGCAATGTATTACCTGAGCAAGATTTAGGTCCAGAAGAAATTTAAAGACCTACGGGGACTTCCGGTTTGGGATTCATGGAGGTCTAACGCAGCTCCATTTGCGGAGCTGACCGGACTGCCGTTTTAAGCGGCCGGCGGGGTGAAAATAGCCCGCGGCCGACTGCTGTCAGGCGGAGAGCAGGCAAAGAACGCTCAAGACCCTAGGGTGAGTTAGATCTCGGACGAGGGGGGGCTCTACACAACGGGTCCCCTCCCGATCCTTGAGGTCCCACCTTGCGACGGGTCGGCTACAATCTCTGCGGCAGTTTTGGGGCCAATTCGGCTGGCATAAGACCTACATACCCAAGCTTCGATTGGGGGAAGAAGTGGAAAGGAGAACTTGAAATCGAAACAGCGATTACAACCCGAGGAAAGTGAAGGGAAGGTAAAGATCACTATCTTCCGATACGGGACAGATTGATAAAAACAGAGAGGAAAAAAAGTAGACTTTTAAACTGCAACAGACTAGCGAAAAGGAGGGGAAGCTTCGGCAGGAGTTGTATTAGAAAAGAGACTAAGTTTAAAGAAGTTATTAAAGAAATCGGACTATTGTTTTGAATACCTGTGGCTTTGGAGCTGTGAGAAAAAGACACCATCGCGAGATCTGCTGTGGGAAGACGGGAGACAGGAAGTGTGTAACAACAATAGAGCGGCTGGAGAGAAGCGGCCCTTGCTGGAGGGCAGGAAGAAGGGAATCGCCATCTTTGAGAGGGGAAGGGTCGCGGCTTCAGCGGAAAAGGAAGTAGGCCATATTGGATTATAAAATCATAGAGAGACCATAGAGAAAAGACGCCCGACATTTTGGACCCTTTAAAATTAATTTATGCAAGAAGACCAGGACATTTGAAATAAAAAAGGTACTAAATTTAACGCCACGGAGCTAAGGAAGAGAGCGGACTCGTGGGAGCGAGCCAAAGCAAGCCCCACGATGTCGAAGAAAGAGTGGCAATCGGCAATAGAAAACCTGGATAAAAAATTTTTGGAGGTGATTAAAGAATTTAAAGACATGAAATTGGAGCTGATCAAAGAGGTTAAACAGACAGTAAAATCGGAGCTGTCAGAAGTAAAATCGGAGCTGTCAGAAGTGAAGAAAGGTATGGAAACAATACAAAGTGAATTACAAGGGACGCAGCAGAGAGTTAAAACAGTAGAAGGAGCGATGGAGAACTTAGCAGATACGCAACAAACCGAGATGTGGCTGATGAGGGGAAGGATGGCGGTTGCGGAAAGTAGACATATGGAGAAGCAGCTGAGATTTCGCGGCCTGCCGGAAATGGAAGGAAAGACAGCGCAAGAGCAGATGACGGAGGTGTTAGCTGAATACCTGGGGAAGGAGGAGGAGGATGTTGTGGCTATCCTAGATGTGGCATATCGTGTGAACTCGAGAATTGCAACCCAGAGGAAAGTACCAAGAGATGTGATTGTACAATTTACAACAAGAAACATGAAAGAGAAGATTGTGACTAAACAGTTTCAAGATCCATTGGAGATTGATGGCAAGACAATCATTATAATGAAGGAACTACCCAGATCAGTGTTACTAGATCGGAAAAAAAAAAGCGCTAATCCAGATGCTGAAGGACATGAAAATCAGGTACAGATGGGAGCTCCCAGAGGGTTTGTCCTTCGAATTTGGAGGTGCCAAAAAGCGTATCAGATCTGAGCGGGAGATGGAGCGATTTATAAGGGACAATGAAAAAGACTTACCAACAAGATTATGAATATGGAGTGTAAAGTATTATCTTGGAATGTAAATGGACTAAATTCACCGAATAAGAGGAAAAATATTTTTCACTGGCTACTAAAACAAAAATGTGATATTGTTTGTTTGCAAGAGACTCATATTCGAAAGCAGGATGTAAAATATTTAAAATTGGGAAAATTGGGCAAGGACTTTGTAGCGGCCTCAAGTAAGAAAAAAAGAGGAGTGGTGTTGTATGTAAAAGAGGAGCTACAACCAAAATTCATAATGAAAGATGTGGAAGCCAGATTTGTAGCAGTGGAATGTACTTGGAACCTAAAGAGAGTGTTGGTAGTCGGAATTTACGCACCTAATGGTGCAAAAGAGAGCTTCTTTGAGGATTTGAGGAAGCATTTAGACGATCTTTCATATGATCAGATAATTCTTGCTGGAGACTTCAATGGAGTGACAGACTTGGAACTGGATAAAAAGACTACAATGGCACAAAAGAAAAGAGGACTATTACCAAAGCTCTTTTTTGAGCTGACTCAACAAGAGACTCTTGAAGATGTATGGAGGAGAGAATATCCTAGAAGCAGACAGTTTACTTTTTATTCTGCAAGGCACTCCACATTATCAAGAATTGACATGATCTGGGCCTCAAAAGATTTGGCGTTATGGACTAAAGATGTAGAAATAATGCCGATGGTAGGCTCAGATCATAACCCAATTATGTGGAAATTAGGGAAAAGGAGAAAAAGGAAAGCATGGAGAATAAATGAGGACTTGCTACAGGAAAAAGAGAATTTGGAAATATTGAGAAGAGAGACAAAGTTTTTCATACAATACAATGTGAATAAAGAAGTACCAACTGATAAAGTTTGGGATGCTTACAAGGCGGTTATAAGGGGTATACTAATGGACTTAAATGGTAGAGCAAGAAAGAAGAAAGAGGAGAAGAGACAAGAGATTGAGGAGAAAATAAAAGCTAAGGAAATACAGTTAAAAAAGAGACCAGGGAAAAAGAAATTATACCAGGAAATTAAAATATTGCAAGAACAGCTAACAGCAATGAGCAATAAAGAATTGGAGTGGAATCTTAAAAGGCTGAATCAGAAAGCGTTTGAAGGTGCAAATAAACCTGGGAAGTACCTGGCATGGCAACTGAAGAAGAGAAGGGAAAAGAAAATAATAAATAAAATTTGTGAAGATGACAAAACGTATTTGGAACAGACTACCATTAGTAGAGCCTTTTATAAATTTTACGCTAAACTGTACAACAAGAAAGAAGTAAATAAAGACTCAATAGTGTCATATCTGGAGAAAATGACGCTACCAGAAATCTCGGACGCTTGGAGAAATAAACTGAATAGTGAAGTAACGGATGAGGAAATAAGTAAGGCAATACAATCTGCAAATCTAGGAAAGGCGCCAGGGCCAGATGGACTTACAGCTAAATTTTATAAGACTATGGCCAATGAGCTGGCACCATTCCTAAAGGAGGTGATCAATGGAGTTCTAAGGGATCAAAAGATTCCAGACACTTGGTCTGAAGCGAACATATCATTGATCCCAAAAGAGAGCCAAGATTTGACCAATGTGAAAAATTACAGACCTATATCGTTACTCAACAATGACTATAAAATTTTTGCGAAGATACTGGCGGAGAGACTGAAAGGGTGGCTTTCGGAAGTTATAGAGGAGGAGCAAGCAGGCTTTTTGCCAGACAGACAAATAAGAGACAATTTAAGGACAGTGATTGATGCTATTGAATATTATGATAAGCGTTGTGATAAAGAGGTTGGTTTCTTCTTTGTTGACGCTGAAAAGGCATTTGACAATTTAAATTGGGACTTTATGTTTGCCACTATGGAAAAGCTACAATTAGGAGAAAGATTCATCAGAGCAATTAAGGAAATCTACAGAGACCAGACTGCAGCAATTGTGGTGAACGATGAATTGACTAAGAAACTGAGTATAAGTAAAGGAACAAGACAAGGTTGCCCGTTGTCTCCACTGTTGTTCATTTTAGTATTGGAGATCCTGATGATACAAATATGACAAGACGAGGAAATTCGAGGAATAAAAATAAAGGACTACTCATACAAGGTCAGAGCATTTGCGGATGATATAATGTTAATCGTAGAGGACCCATCGGAGAACATGCCAAAAGTGATAGATAAGATCAAGGAGTTTGGAGATTTGGCAGGTTTCTATATCAACAAAAAGAAGTCAAAGATACTATGCAAAAATATGACTAAGCAGAAACAACAACTGTTAATGGAAACAACGGACTGTGAAGTAACAAGTAAGGTGAAATATTTGGGAATTGAACTGACTGCAAAGAATATAGATTTATTCAAGAATAATTATGAAAAACTATGGACTCAGATTGAGAGAGACTTGACTAAATGGAATAGGCTTAATCTGTCATGGTTGGGTAGGATTGCAGCAGTTAAAATGAATGTGTTACCAAGAGTGATGTTTTTGCTACAGACAATACCAATCATCAGAGACTCTAAACAATTTGAAAAATGGCAGAGGAAAATATCAGACTTTGTATGGGCAGGCAAGAAGCCTCGAGTGAAAATGAAAGTTTTACAAGATGCAAAGGAAAGAGGCGGAATGCAACTGCCCAACCTGAGACTTTACCATGATGCAATCTGCCTAGTTTGGCTGAAAGAGTGGATGACATTAAAGAATAAGAAACTATTAGCCCTAGAGGGATATAAAAAAATATTTGGATGGCACGCATACCTATGGCACGACAAAGTAAAGGTCAACTCGATGTTCCTGCACCATTTTGTACGGAGAAGTCTATACACAACCTGGAAGAAGTACAGAATTTATCTACAAGAAGGAACTCCTTGGTGGGTGGTTCCATATGAGGTGATAGACCCGAGAGCTGTTGATAATGAACGACAATGTTTAACATACAAAGAAATAACTAAAGTAGAAGCATCTAAACTTAGAATAAAGACGCAAGAGGAACTATCACCTAATTATGATTGGTTCCAGTATAGACAGATCAGAGATTTGTACAACTCGGACTCTGTAAAAGGAGGTATACGAATAGAGAATTCGGAACTAGAGCAGACCCTTTTTAAAGAGGACAAGAAAAGAATATCCAAGGTATACCAAGTACTGTTGAAATGGTATACTGAGGATGAGACAGTTAAAACACAAATGGTGAAATGGGCTATAAATTTTAACAAAGAAATAACAATGGAGGCATGGGAATACTTGTGGAAGACTACAATGAAGACAACGACACGTACAAATATCAAAGAGAACATCTACAAAATGATCTATCGTTGGTACATGACACCAAAGAAGATTGCGCTAGGGAATTTGAACACTTCTAATAAATGCTGGAAATGTAGGAAGCATGAGGGCTCCCTCTATCATATGTGGTGGTCGTGTGAGGTAGCCAGGCAGTACTGGGGGGTAATAATAAGAGAAATGAGTGAAATTTTACAATTTCAAATTAATAAGAACCCAGAACTCCTGCTACTGAACTTGGGAATGGAGGGAATTCCAGCCCATTACAGGACGCTGATATTTTATATGACGGCAGCAGCTAGACTATTGTATGCGCAAAAATGGAAAGTACAGGAAGTGCCAACTATTGAAGATTGGATCTACAAATTGCTGTACATGGCTGAAATGGACAAGATGACAAGAAAACTGAGAAATCTGTACTCAGGGCAGTTTAACACAGACTGGGAGAAGCTGAAACAATATTTGGAGAAGAAATGGGAGGTGGGAGGAAAACTGTGGCAGTTTGAGAACTACTGAAGTATAATAAAATGTAGAGGGGGGTGACTTTACCGGGGGGAGAAGAGATAAATGTGAATTTATAAGCAGTTAGATTAACAGATTGATATATATAGAGAGATATATAGGTTAATAAATAGAATATTGATAGAAATAATTAATTATAAGGATTAAATATAAGGATTGAGTAACCAACAATATTTTCTTTCTTTAATAAGATTTGTATAATGCACCAAACTGAATGTCTGAAGGTATAGACGAGTTAAATTGATTGACTATGTGATGAGAGTTATATAGAATTACCATAAAAAGATAGAATGAGTAATATATAGAGAATAAGTCAAATTGTTTGATTTAAATGTGTAAGATTTTTATGGTTTATGATATATAGGTTTATGATATATAGAAATATTTAAAATTGGAAAATGGGATAAATTGTTTATCTAAGATGGAAACAAAGACTTACAGTTTGGGTATATAATAAGAAAAATAGTTAAGGATGTACTGCTTAGTATAATGGAGAATATATATTTGTTTTAGATAGAGGAATTTAATAGAAGTAAGGGAAAAGGGACAAAGGGTTGGAAAACTGTTGGAAGTCAACAAAAGGGGGGGAAAGGGAGGGGGTTAGAAATGAAAAATTTGGGGAAAATTGAATGTAAATGTAAAAATAACGGATTCTAACCCAATAAAATTTTTTCAAAAAAAAAAAAGAAATTTAAAGACCTACTAGATTTCCATGGTACAAACTTCTGAGAGCCAAAGCCCAT
Organism: Eublepharis macularius; assembly: GCF_028583425.1. Lineage (NCBI taxonomy): Eukaryota > Metazoa > Chordata > Lepidosauria > Squamata > Eublepharidae > Eublepharis > Eublepharis macularius. The sequence goes on from NC_072792.1 coordinate 127,247,289, forward strand.
ACCCTGGAAATCTAGTAAGTCTTTAAGGTGCTACTGGACCCAGATCTTCCTCTTCTACTACAGAGCAATACACTTACCCCCTAAAACTATTGTCACGCTTCAGCATAGACGCAGCTACGCTGGGTGCCGTTGTGCTTGACTTTTGGCCCTTAGGTGCAGGCAGGGACTGCGCAGGTTCGTGCTCTGTGGGTGTGTGGGGGGTATACCTCATCCTCGCTCCCTCTTGTCCACTTGCAGCCCTGCCCAACCTGCCAACCTCCATTCCGCTTCCTCCGTAACTCTCCAGGTCTCCGTCCTCCTTCCTCTCGCCCCCTCCTCCTCTCGCTCTCTCGCTCTCCACTCCATTCACACACTCTCCTCAATTCTCCACCCCCATCTCTCCCTTCCCTCGCCTTTTTACGGAGTTCCTGGCAAGGGCACCCACCTTAGTCTCCCGGTCTTGCCTTCCGCCTCGCCTGCTCGCTTTCCCTGGGCTTGACAGGCAGCTGACTCGACTCCCATGTTCCCTCCAGTGGTTGGCCGACTTCTCTCACCCTGCGTGGACTCCTTGCATCCCATTGGAGGATGGGACTGGCTGGCCTCCATCTGCGCCGCCTGACCCGCTGCAGCTTAGGTGGGGCGCCTGGGTCGGAGTCTGCTCTGGCGTCCTTGTCTTGTTGTCAGACGACCTTGGCCGCTGTCCTGCCAGTCAGGGCACTCCGCTTTTACCCCGCCTTGGCTACTTCTGGAGGCATCATCGACCATGCTTCTCTACCCCACTAGGGCCAGAGCATTGTCTCCGCCCTCCGTCCCTTGGACCTCCCCTGGTAGAGTGTATGCAGCTGTCCTCTGTTCGGCCATGCAGTGGGCTTCCAATGTGGGGGTGTGGGGGGCAGAGGCCATCTTTCTGGCCCCCTCCCAGCCTCTGCTCCCGGCAAGTCTGGGGGCGGGGGCTCCGACCCTGGACACACCTCCCCCCTTGGCCATTCCATATGTGCGTCGGGGCCAGCTTCATGCATTTGGGACATAAAATCCGCGTCAAGATGTTGGGCTCTGCTATGGTACTTGATGGTGAACTGGAACAGGAGCAGGGAAAGGTACCACCACACTACTTGCGGATTGTGCTCCTTCATGCGGTGCATCCATTGGAGGAGCGCTTGGTCTGTCACCAGCACAAAGGGGTTGATGGCAAGGTAATACTGCAGGGCCCCCACCGCCCACTTGTCTGCTAGCGCCTCCTGTTCCACTGTAGCTTAACACCTTTCTGTGGGTTGCAACTTCCAACTCAGGAAGAGGATTGGCATGTCCACTCCATCATGCTCCTGTGTCAGGATGGCCCCAACACTGGTGTCGGAAGTGTCCATGGCCAAAGTAAAGGGCGAGTCAAAGTCAGAGTTCCACAGGGCCGTGGTATTAGAGAAGGCAGTCTGCAGGTTGGTGAAAGCTGCCTCCAACTCTGGGGTCCACCGGACTTTGTTGGGTGCCCCCTTCTTTAAACAGTCTATAGGGGTGCTACTTGGGAGGCAAAGTGGGGGATGAACTGCCCGTAATATCCGAGTAGCCCCATGAATCGCCTGACCTGCTTCTTGGTATGGGGCCGGGCACGTCTCCAATCAAGGCCATTTTGTCAGGGGGCGGTCGGATCCGGCTTCCTCCAACCACGACACCAAGGTATTGGAGCGCTTGTAAACCCAGATGGCTCTTCTTTGGGTTGTCTCAGAGTCCTGCCAGCCAGAGGGCCTTTAGGACTGACTCCAGGTGTTGGAGATGGAAGGGCCAGTCAGGGCTAAAGATGACGATATCATCAATGTACGCCATTGTGTACACCCTGCACTCGGCCTGCACTTGGCCCACCAGTCACTGGAACACTCCATGGAGACCAAAGGGCATCCATTTAAACTGAAAAAGGCCTTGTTGGGTGGCAAAGGCCGTTTTCTCCCGGTCCTTGGGCCGTACAGGCACCTGCCAGTACCCCTTCATCAAATCGAGGGCCGACAAGTATTGGGCGGACCCCAGGTGGTCCACAAGCACATCTGCTCAGGCATGAAGTAGGCATCAAACTTGGCCACCTTACTCAGCTCTTGATAGTCAATACAAAAGTGGGTTGTACCATCTGGCTTCGGCACCAAAACTATGGGACTCCTTCAGGCGCTTCACAAGGGCTCGATTACCCCCATCTGAAGCATTTCTGCCATCTCCCACTCTATGGCCTCCCACTGCTTCCTGGGGATTGAGCACCAAGTAGCCCGAGCTGTCTGCCCTGGCTCAGTTGGGATGGCGCGCTATATCAGGCTCGTGCTACCAGGCCTACGGGAGAAGACCCCCGGCATGCATTCCGAGAGGGCTCGCAGCTGGCCGCGTTGGTTTGGATCAAGCTGGGGATTTACCTTGGGCTCCTCAAACTCTGGTCCACGACATCTCATAGGTTGGCAGCTCCATGGGATCCTCAGCCAACTGACATTCTTCACTTGGCCGTTTGTGCCATCATTGAGCAAGTTCATGTGGAGTGTCTTGCTATTGTGTCGCTGGGGGCCACACTGGACCTCATATGTTGCGGGTCCCAGTACGCTCGTCATTTCATAGGGACCCTTCCATGGGTCTCCCCCTTCCCCTAGGAAAGCTGTGTGGTGTACGAGGACCTTTTCCCCTTGCTGAAAGGCTTGTTGCCAGGTGCTTCAGTCATAGGTCACCTTTTGCTGGGCTTGGGGTGTGGGCTAGGTGTTAGGTGGCTTCCTCGCTGGCCCATTCCAGCTGCTCCCTCAGCTGTCGGACATACTTGTCGGCTGGTAGAGCCTGGTCCTCTGCCGGGGGGGGGGAACTGCTCCTCCAGCAGGGAGAGTATCCCTCTAGGCTTGCGCCCATACAACAACAAAGAAGGGCTGAACCCCGTCGAAGCCTGGGGTGCTTCCGTCAAGGCGAGCAATAGGGAATCGATGTACAAATCCCACTGGTTGGGCCTGTTGTGTGCCAATTTCCTTAGGGCCTCCTTCACCGTTTGGTTTAGCCATTCCACTAACCCGTCGGTCTAGCAACCCCACCATTGAAAACAGCCTTATCAGGGCCTTGACTACCCCCGGGGCTTGCATAGTCCGAAGAGGGATGATTTCAGGGAACGCCTGGTGGCGTAATCCACTGTCATCAAGGCATAGTGGAAGCCCCGAGTTGTGCGGGGCATTGGCCCCACAAAATCCATACTGATGTGGTGGAATGGCGTCCAGATGACGGTCAGCGGGGCTAGTGGGACCCTGAGGGGCCACTGGCCTGAGACCTTCTGGCAGGTGGGGCATGAGCGGCAGTGAGCCTTCATGTCCTCATTGACTGAAAGCCAGAAGAAGTGCTCCAGAATCTTAGCCAGAGTCTTCCGTCAGACTGAGGCTTGAATAAAAGTTGCAATCCAGACTACCCCTTGCAATGAGACAAGAGTTCATTGATTCCAAAAGGCTTTTACTGAAAATAAACAACTAATATAAGTCCACATTCCCAGATCCAAGGATCAGGGCTGAGCTTAGAAATTGTTACGAATGATAGGCAAAAGCAAAGGTACAGAATAGCAGTTCCCTGTGGGCCCCATCCTCCCCCTTAGTTCTCAAAACAATCGGCCCGAGGGTGAGAAAGTGAAAGTTTCCCAAGGGCGTCGGAAAGGCAGATATCTGTAGACATAACATTCCTCTTCTCTCTGTGAGCTTCCAGTGGAAGGCTTGCCACCTGCAAAGAAAACACTTAATATACAGACAGGATCAAAATGGAGTTTCTTTGGTTTGAATACAGTTAGAACCTGACACCGATGCCCTAGGTGACCCACCCATGAGTGCTCGTGGGCATAGCGCAGAATCTCTGCATGGTAGGGGCCAGACACCAACAGCTGCCAGATCTCCCCCTGTCCATTAGGGGCTCTGGCCATACGTACCCAAACACCTCCCTGCTTCTCAATCCGTGGTACCCACGCCACTTTCCGTTCATCCCATACCTGTCCTTCTTCAACCGCCATGCCTTCCTGCAGCTGTTGCAAAGAGACATTTGCTGCCTGAGCCATGCGAAAGGTGGGGTCGGCCGGAGCCACCGCCAGGGGCCCCTCTCCCTGGTCTTCCTCCACCGTGGTTCTGGGGCCTGCCCCCAGGTCACTCACAGCCTCTTCCTTCAGGGCCACTATCACCTGTGGGATGGTCCTCCACTGCAAGTCCCTTTGGAGTAGGCGTAGGAACTGTGGTGCTATCTAGCCCAGCAGCATGAGCCACAGCAGGTTGGGTACCCGGGCTACCTCCAGGGTGTAGGAAGTTCTGAGACCCAAGTAATAACATAGTTGTCCAGGGTTGGAGCCCCTGCTCCTAGACTTGCTGGGAGCAGAGGCTGGGAGGGGGCCAGGAGCGATGGCTGGGTCAGCCAGACAAGAGGCCACCTCCAGGCTGGGCCTGCTATGCAGGTCACAGGGGCCATCCAGGTGATGGGCAGGTCCAGGGGAAAAGTTGATTCCATACCATTGAGAGGGCACTACTAGAGTCAATGAGGGCCTGAAACTCCCTGCCGCTTAGCCCTACAGGGGCCAACAGTCCTGGCATCCCTTCTGGCTTGGTGGAAAAGGGCAGGGAGATTTCGCACGCTAGGTTGCATTCCTGAAGGGCGCCCCTTCTCAACCTGGAGGGGTGTGAGGGCCCTTGTTCCCAAGGCCACTGAGACCCCTCAGATGCCTCTTGGCCAAGTTTGCGGAGTGCCTCCCCCTCCTCGGGGCAGCCAGGCTGGGCCACCATGCCGCCTGTCCAAGCAGAGGCATCACCCTGGAGGGAGCCCCCCGCTGGGGTCTGGCCTCCAAGACACCTGCCTGCTGCCCGGGGCTCTCGCCAGCAATGGCACAGTTCTCTGACCAGGGCAGCCTGGCTCTCCCGCTGCTGTGCTGCAACTGCATGCCAGAGCTTCTCCTGGCGCTCATCTAGCCAACGACCAAGGTGAGTGAGCTCCAGCTCTTTCCTCCCACCCGAGTTGTAGTGTGGCCATGGCGTATCGCAAGTCCCTGTATGGGCCACCACTTTGTCCCGCTTCGGCATGGACGCAGCTACGCTGGGTGCCGTTGCTCTTGACTTTCAGCCCTTAAGCACGGGCAGGGACTGCACAGGTTCCTGCTCTGTGGGTGGAGGGGGGATATACCTCACCCTCGCTCCCTCTCGTCCACTCGTGGGCCTGCTCAACCTGCCAACCTCCATGCTGCTTCCTCCGTAACTCTCCAGGTCTCTGTCCTCCTTCCTCTCTCCCCCTCCTTCTCTCACTCTCTCGCTCTCCACTCCGTTCGCACACTCTCCTCAACTCTCCACCCCCATCTCTCCATTCCCTCACCTTTTTACGGAGTTCCTGGCAGGGGCACCCGCCTTAGTCTCCCAGTTTTGCCCTATCGCCTTGCCCCCTCGCTTTCCCTGGGCTTGACAGGCAGCTGACTCAACTCCTATGTTCCCTCTGGTGGTTGGCCGACTTCTCTCGTCCTGCCTGGACTCCTCACATCCCATTGGAGGATGGGACTGCCTGGCCTCCATCTGCACTACCTGACTTGCTGCAGCTTGGGTGGGGTGCCTGGGTCGGAGTCTGCTCTGGCGTCTTTGTCCTGTTGTCGGCCGGCCTCGGCTGCTGTCATGCCAGTCGGGGCACTATCTGCTTTTACCCCACTTCAGCTGCCTCTGGAGGCGTCATCGACCATGCTCCTCTGCCCCACTCAGGCCAGAGCATTGTCTTTGCCCTCTACCCCTTGGACCTCCCTCGGTAACGTGTACACGGATGTCCTCTGTCTGGCCGCGTGGTGGGCTTCCAACATGGGGGTGCGGGAGGCAGAGGCCGTCACTCCCAGCCCCCTCCCAGCCTCTGCTCCTGGCAAGTCCGGGGGCGGGGGCTCCAACCCTGGACAACTATGTTATTACTTGGTAAATTTTTCTTCTGTATTGTATTGTCAAGCACTGTAAAGAATCTTACCATCCTTTTGCCACTGATCAGAAATCTAGAATAGCAGTAAGATTTTTATTTGATTTATTTATTATTACACTTGTAATGCATACCTCACCATTAAAGTTAAAATAGTTCATTACAATAAAACAAGACAGAAGCATTGTCGTTACCACTTGCTAAGAAATATAAATAACCACCTTACTCACTGGTCGCATACCATACAGTAAATTACCACTTAATAAATGTATTCCGCTAAAAAGAGCCCCGTGGCGCAGAGTGGTAAGCTGCAGTACTGCATCCCATTGGATGCTCACAACCTGAGTTGGATCCTGGCAGAAGTTGGGTTCAGATAGCCGGCTCAAGGTTGACTTAGACTCCCATCCTTCCAAGGTCAGTAAAATGAGTACCCAGTTTCCTGGGGGTAAAGTGTCGATGACTGGGGAAGGCAATGGCAAACCACCCTGTAACAAAAGTCTGCCAAGAAAACGTCATGATGCGACGTGCACCCATGCGTCAGTAATGACTCGGTGCTTGCACAGGGGACTACCTTTACCTACCTTTAAATTCACCTAGGACTCTAGGTATTCACCTAGAGTCAAGGCAGGATGGCTCTAGGATGTTTCCACATAGGAGCAAGAAAAAATACTCCCACTTGTAAAAGCAGCAGCAAGCAGAGTGGGCGTGGGTGGGGATGGTATCCACATCCGTCATCCCCACCGACACTACACTTCCACTCCAGTAATGATCATGCCAGCACTGCCCTCTTGACCAGCCCTTCCTTTCCCCCTTCCCAGCTGAGACATGGGGCAAAGTTTCTCTGTGGCTCAGCAGCAGAGGGGCGGGGGGGGGGGCTATTAAAGAGATAGGAGAGGAAATTTGGTGTTTTAAGCTCTGTCATTTTGAAGGCTGAGCTCAGCTCCACCTACCTCCCCATAGTTGCTGCAGACAGTGTGTCTATGCGGATGCTTGCCTGGAGCCACGCTGCTGAGAAGCAACATTGTTCCAGGAGCCCCCAGACCTGTGTAGAAGCTCCCCAAAACAATCCTCATATGAAAGTAGCCCTAGACACAAGGCCAGTTCTAGATTTTGGCGAGCTCCAGAGAGCTCCCAGAGCTCCCCCTCTTCTGCTACCAGTAAACCCCCACTTGCACCCCTTCCTTCCTACCCACACTCATCCATCTGTTTGTGTGTCCCTCTGCCCACTTGCAAGACCTCCCACCCCCCATTTTCACAGATGCCTGCACCACCCTTAGTCCTTTCCTGGGGGCACTGGGTAGTATTTGCCCCTGGGAGTACAGGTGGTGGAATGCTAGCAAGAGAGTGGGTGGTGTAGCCCTAAAAAAAAGGTCAGTTCTAGGTTTTAGCGAGCTCCAGACAGAGAGCTCCCAGAGCTCCCCCTCCTCTGCTTCCATTAAACCTTCACCTGCATCCCTTCCTTCCTACCTACACTCAAGCCTCCCACCTGCTTGAGTGTCCCCCTACCCACTTGCAAGACCTCCCACCCACCCCATTTTCACAGATGCCCGCACCACCCTCAGCCTTTTCCTGGGGGCACTGGGCAGTGTATGCAGCTGGGAGTACAGGTGGTGGAATGCTAGCAAGAGAGTGGGTGGTGTTGGGTTTAGTTAAGGATGGCTGGACCAGTCAGACAGCCCTTCCTTTCCTTATTAACAGAGTGCTCCTCCTGAGCTTCAGCACAGCAGTGTAGCCTAATATTTACCACACAATTTTACAAATTGCACAGAGAGAGCCTCTCCCTTGAGATAAAGAACCAATAATGGTCTATTTATTTATTCAAGTACATTAACTTAGATATAGTGGAAAGAAAAAGTGACTAACTAATCTAGCTAACTAGGATGTCGTCAGATTGATAACAGGCCATCTGTTTCATTTGTCCCAGAAGGAAATATCATGTTGCTTCTCTTGAGGCATGCAGGGAAGAGAAGGAGGAAAGAAGGAGGAAAGAAGTTCTCTTGGACTACATTTTACCAATTCGAGTGAGTGATAGTTAGGTTTGCCAGCCTCCAGGTAGTGGCTGGAGATCTCCCAGAATTACAACTGGTCTCCAGGCCACAGCAATCAGTTCATCTGGAGAAAATGGCTACTTTGAGGGGTAGACTCTATGGAATTATGCCATGCCAAGGTCCTTTCCCTCCCCAAACCCCTCTTTCTCCAGGTTTCTCCCGGTTTCACGCCCCAGATCTCCAGGAATTTTCCAACTGGGAGCTGGCAACCCTAGTGATAGTAGAGTAGGCAGGAAGGAGAGACTGATACTAGCCTATCTACCTGTCTAATTCTATGGTTCTTGTCTTGAAGTTTTGAGCCACAGACATCGCCAGTCCCTTTTTCTAACAGGTGGGAGGGTCGACTCAGCAGCAGTGGGCCCTGCCAAGAAATGTGGGCCCCGCAACTGGTCCCTTGGGATACACTGACACCAGCCCTGCTTCAACAGGCAGATAGGAGCAGACATTCAACAGGTCTGCAACTAAGGTCAGGCAGCAGGTTGGGAGAAGCCTCCAACATGATGCAGCTCAAGGAGAGGGAGAGGTTCAAATATACAGGTTTGCCAGTGCAACAAGGAACCAATGTTCTCTCTGAGGAATTCTGAGTGTGTCCAATGGCCTACTAGTAATTTCTTCCTGTTCTTACAAGGGCTGCTGGGAGGTTGGGCCCAACAAACCTAAGGCAGCCAAATGATCTTTGTTGTGTCTTATTGCACAGTCGCAGATGGCAGGGTTGGGGAGCAAATTGTGATATTCTATTGCCCTAGTCCATTGTGGAGGGGAGGGGAGCCTTGCTGTGGGGGGAAAAGCTGTTCAATCTGTTTGCATAGTTCTTAATTGCAGCAGCTTCTCTTATTCCCCTACAAATCAACAGAGTGGTGAGATTTCAAGCAGCTTGCGATCTAATCAGTTTCATTCCAATGGGAATCATGAGTGGCAGGGTTGCTGAGAAGAAGTAACTATGCACTGTATTTTTGTTTGTTGTTGCTTCATTTTGAAGGGTTATGTGAGCACTTGTGGATATGTGAATGTGCACCTGCCTTCTCATACTCTTGAGCTGCATGTCGCTGGATATTACACTACCCTTCTACTATAGCAACCCTTCACAACTGTATTTTCCTCTGTGAATAAGACAATCTGGGAAATGAATGAATGATTTCTCTAGCACAGCAACAGCACACTATCCGATGATGTGTGGATCTGCAGCCTTAAAAAAACAATTGCAGGGATACTAGACCTTGTAGGGCTTAAAAGAGATGCACTAGCACCTTGAATTGATGTCTAGGTCTGCTCTAAATCTGGAGTCATACAGTTGTAGAATTGGAAGTGATCTCCAAGGTCATCTAGTGAAGGCCAGAGTTTTCATATGTTTTCTATCCAATAACTAAGCATTGTCTCAGAATATGAGAGGCACTTCCTTGACTGGCTCTTGTTGGACTGAGAAGATGGATCGGACTCACTGAGTGTAAAAGATCTGCTTCCTGGTTTGAATGTCAATATTTTAAAATTGAGGGACAACATTTAGCCAACATATGCACCAGTTACTCAATCGAGTTGAGAACTGGGCTTAGGATTTCAGTCTCCAGGACTAGCCATCTCCCTTGAAAGCACATGACAGCTTGCATGCTGTTTTGCATCATTTTGGTTGGTTCTAATAAAGATAACTCTGTAGCTTTTGGATTTGCCTTTTGCTTTAAACCAAAGTGGCTACCTACACGCCTGTCCTACTTTGTAAATGACTAGATTCAGTCAATAAACAGAGGGATTTGTCAAGTGGTGAAAAATGAACCTGGGAAAAGACTGTGCTTAGCGTTCACACACACACACCGCACATAAGGTCACACTATCTTGGTTTCCTTTGCCTCTTTACCTTGTGCTGCAACTCAAATGAACCCCCAATATTGCTAGTTCAATAGCTACCATGTTCTTCCTCTGCTCTCAGCCTTGTATGAGCAGGTTTTTGTATTTTCAGTGAGATGCTTTTTCCCCACCTTTTCTTCCCAGAAGGCCATAGGGATGATCTGACACCAGCACCATTTTATATCTGCTCAGAATTTTACACTGGATGCATAAAAGGCAACACCTTAAGTTCATCGCTTCAGATTTCTCTCCCCCCCCCCGCCCCCTCCTCACAAACATCCAGCCTGATGAAGCATTCTGGAATACTCAGAATCTTGGGTACTGTTTCGTATCATTTTGGCTAGCCCCAATAAAAGGTATTATGCAGCTATCATTAACCTCTTTCTCCTTTGAAGCATAGTATCTCTTCTAGTATGCTCAAAAGGCAGGACCATGCTGAGAAGTGCAGATCTAGGCAGAGTATAGTAGTTCTAAAAAGGAGTCGTCCCTCCATTGTTGTGACAGCCTGGGAACCCCAACGCCAAAGAACATGCTTCAATGCTACCCACACCGTCACCACTCTTGAACTGTGTTGTGTTGTCTTATAAGCCTAACTCTCAGCCTTTAACCTGCCAGAGTGTTTGCCTGCAAAGGAAATGTATGACAAGCCCAAATGTGCTATGTACATACACATACATTGTCGAGCTCATTTTACAATCACATTTGCTATCTTCCCTTGATTTTTACAGGATTTTTCCTCTCTCTCTCTCTCTCTCTCTCTCTCTCTCTCTCTCTGCAAATGTAATAATCCAATTTTAAAACAAACAAACCTGTACAAATGCATTCACGTGGAGGGTGAATTCAAGTCCCACAGCTACCTCTGGCTTCTAAAATAGCTGTTACTCTCTTTGTCAACCAGCTGCGCTAGGGGAACTTGACACTCAATTTGTCAATGTGTTACAAACTGTTTACTAGACAGCTATAGAACTCTAGAGAATAAGGGCACAATCCACGGGGAACATCCTCTTGTGCAAGCCCAAATGAGTTCAGGAGAAATTCCAGGTGGACTTCATTCTTAATCTACAGAATTTATTGCTGGCTATTAAATAGTTCTTTTCATTGCCCAGTAGAAATTTCTGGTCATGGATGGTACTAAAAGGGCATTTATAGCACAAACAGATTTTTAATGTACAGCTCAACACATAGGAATGTTGAAGACATTTTTAATTCAAATATGCTAATCAATGGGGCTCTTTCATTCAATTTACAAACATGAGAAATAGAATACTGTTCTTATACTCTTAAGCACCTTAACTGCCAGTTCTTCTCAGGCCCTTCTGGAGGAGGTTTACAAAGTCTACAAGAGGAAATGAGCCAATGCTTATTCTCACATATCAAGAGGGAACATGATTGAGATTTTAGATGCAAACATGTGGGGGCCACTTTGAAACCCACACCAGGATCTGCTGATGACCTGTCCTTGCCTTTTGCTTAGGAAGACATTACTCCATTTTACAGAATAAGGAATAAATTATAGGTTCAGCAGCAGAGATCATTTTATCTCCTACCCTTCCTCCAAGGATGTCAGTGTAGCATATGCCGTTATTTCCTTCTTGTTATCCTCACGTCAAGCCTTGCTGTTTTGCTGAAAGACAGAGACTGGCCTTGAGGACTTCATGGCAGAACAGGGATTTGAATCCTGGTTTCCTCACAGTTGAAGGTGCTACTACCTCACTGCAGCAGCTCTATGGCTGATTGGGACAGAAGGGGACAAGTTGTGCCCTGATGTGAGAATGGTTACCTCGATGCTGGTTCTTGAGAGCTTCTGCGACTCCATAGTGACTCACTGTATTAGCAGCTTGATTGTTTCTTTCAAGTTAGCAACACCAGTGTCTAATGAACACAACATGTGTGTGGAGACTTCCAGTTTCCAGCGTACCTTTGCTCAGTGTGATCTGCTCTGTAAAACCTGCACCCTTCTACTAGCACACATTGAAATATTCAAAGGGGTGCCAAAATTTCCTGTCTTCCTGATTTTTGTGAAAAAAATGTACTTAATCTTGCTATTTGGCTTAAGAAAAGTAATTTGCTGCCAAGGCCTACTTCTGTAGGAGACCATTAGCGCAATTCGAAGCAGAGTTGCACCCTTCCAAATCCTCTGTTTTAGGACTGCACTGTAACCACTGAGCAAGGTACCTCTTGTTTTGAACATTAGGAACAATACCTTTACAACTGAACTTTTGGGGGGGGTGATTGTTCTGCTAACTGATATACAATAAGAGGTTACATCTTCTTGGTCCTAAGCAATGTAATCAAGCAGACGCCAGATTTTTATGTTTGGAACATTTTAGCATATATAACCATGTCACTTTCCTCTGCTACCAAATTAACAATGTCGACAAGTGATTGGGTCAGGTATGGCTTGTCACTAAAGGCAACTTACTGGGCAATCCTAAGAATACTTTCCTGAGAGTAAGCCACATTGAGTAGACCTGACCTGAGTAGGATTTGGAACAGGGTTGCTCTGTTAGTTCTCACCAGTCTTGCCTTCCTGTTGTCACTTCATCCAGGCACAGCCCACCTATTTTTTAACCCAAATCTTCCTGGTCCACAGGCTAGTCACTGATTCCATAAAGTCTGTTGGTGGGGAAATGTAACACATTTCATTACCTAATCAGAAATTTGAAGAAGGGAATGGCAAAAATTCTCTTCACCCTTTCACTCATTTATTCCCCCAACCCATCTTCAAAAGCATACTTGGATGGGATGTTGTCATTTTTCCCCCTCACACCATCCCTGAAAGATAAATTAGACAGAGACAGAATGGCTGGCCAATAACATCAACTGAGCTTCAAGGCTCATGTAGGGATTCAAACCCTGGTCCATGTCCAGCACTCAGTACCACATGGACCTTCACTCCTCAGAACAATTCAGATGACCAGTTACCAAGTCATTCTATACACACCACAGCAAGTTGTTAAATGGTTGTCTGCATTCACCTAGTGTGAGTGGGAGCTGAGGAGCAGAAAGAGAGAGAAAGCATGCAAAGAACATCTTGGAAGATGGGTGAGGTAAATATCAACAAGAAAGGAGAAGACTGAGTAAAGCAGACCAGGGGAGAAGGTGGTCCTGAACAGAAAGAAAAGATGACATCTAAATTAAGGGCCATGTGCAAAAATTATGCGTGTGTGTGGTTGGGAGAGGAGGAGATCTGCGTACATTCTAGAGTGAAAAATAAAGGAATGAGACAAAATAAAGCAAATAAGAGAGACAAAGGGTTTTTTTACTGAATGAAGTTTAACAGGCAAATGTCACAACAGAGTGAATGGAAATCATGTACACATTATGTAACTGTCATCTAGCGAACAGCTCCCAAATATCTAGCCCCAGCAGCTCAGTTTAGAGACTCAACAACCCTAGGAAATGAAAGAGAGTTAACAAAAAAAGTCTTGCTTGAAGAAATATTGTCCACCTGTTAGGAAGGGATTGTCCATAATTGAATGGCGCAGCACTTGGAAGATGAAAGAGTCCTCAGCCTTCTTGAAGGCCTATTCTGAAAACAAAGGGGGTTTTGACTGAACAGATGATCTGGATGTAGCTGATGAAAATGGCTAACTGTTTTGGCATGTGGTCTCCAAGAAAGAAGCACCAGAACACAATAAAACCTGTCAACACATGGTGATAGCTATATAATTATTCTTAGTAGAGTTTACTAAGTAGAGTTTTCACACTCCTGAATCACTGAAGAATTAACTCTGTCTTTGTTCAGCACTGAAGCAGGAATTGTCTTTTTAAAAAGAGCATTGATGCTGCTGCCCCTGATATTATCAGATCCTAACAGACAAGTGAAATGAACTCCTTGTCCTGTTTGCAACCGGGAACCTAAGTCAAACAGGATCCAAGTCCAGGCAGGCAGGTCACTCTGCTTCATGGGTCACTCAGCAATCCCAGTTTCTGGTGCTGGCTCCTTCTCCTAAGCCTTCTGAGCTTCTGGTATGGTAGCCACAGCTGGCCTCAAGTCCCCTGGCAGCCCCTCGGAGTCAAAGAGCCCAAGCACTTTGGGGAAGTCTATCATGGTTTTGCCTTCCAGGGGATCTACCACCATGGTGTCTTCATCCTTTCATGAGGAATTGTCAGGCCAGATCTGACACTATTTCACCCCCTTAGGGCTCCCTGGACAGAGGAGGACCAGGCTAGGTTTTCAGGGGTATGCCTTATGGAACCAGCCTAATACAGCAGGGGTGTAAACATCTGGGGCAACTTCCCAGGAAAGCTTCAGACCCATAACCTTTCTACTCTTAGAAACATTGGAGTTGTCCTTGATTGTATGCAAGCTACTTCATACTCCTCTCTGTTATTGGAGGTGGTGATGGCTGAGGAAGCTGGACTGGATCCAGGACAAGGTAAGGGCCAATGAACCAAGCATCTAGTCTGCAAGATCGTCTTGCCCACAAAGTACTGATGGACAGCCATACCAGATCTCTCACCTTGATTGGTGGTACTGGTTGTCATTTGCAGTCAGCAGTCACCTTCTAAGCCTGTTTTGTGTGGCCAACTGTCCCCATAACACATAGTGTATACTTTATAATTCCTGAACCATTCTGTCCACAACAGGATCTGGTAAGAAGTCCATGACTGGTAGGAAGAAATGGGGGTTATATCCATAATTAGTCATGAAGGTGGTCTGCTGGGTAGAGGAATGGAAGGCATTACTACATGTGGACTCAGTGAGGGGAAGCAGGGCCACTCAGTCATCTTGTTAGTAGAAGACATATCACCAGAAATAGTGTTTTAAGGGTGGCATTTGCCTGTTAACTTTGCCCATCATATTGAAGATGATAGGCTGGAAAAAGTGGGCCAGTGAGTTCCCAGAACTTTGTTCAAAGCATTCCAGAACTGGTGTCTTTGTTCCATCACCAAGTTAGTCTGGAAGTCCATGAAGCCAGAAGACATGCTGGAGAAACAGCCACGCAGTTCCTTTTGCTGGTGGAACTCCCACACACGGGGCGGAATGAGCCATCTTGGAGAACAGATTCAGCGTAACCAGGATGGCATTGCAGCCTTGGGAGTGGGGAGTCCATGGACACAGCTCTCTAAGGGCTCAGTGATGTGAACAGAGTTAATAGCCCTGTGGGTTTTCCTCACTGATCCTTGGCTTTGTGGCAGCCCACACAAGATGCCATATATCAAAACACATCTTTTCACACCTGAGGCCACCAGAACTCTTGGATAAGGAGATGTAGTGTCTTACACTGGTCAAAATGCTTGCTGATTTGGAATCATGGCACAAGCATAGAAGTTTGAAGCCTAGAGGTCCAAAGTGAACATGGAACTCCTGGTGGTCAGCAAAGGGCAAGTGTGATTCCTGAGCTGGGTCCTGGATTGCTTTCAAATGGGTCTGGGTGAGGTCATCATGCTGTTCGATAGTTAATATCTGTTCCCTCAATAGTATTCCAGATGGATACCCACAAAGGATTCAAGGCAGAGAACAGTAGTAAGGGGTTCCTTAATCAGTGTACAGTAAGTACAGTCCAGCTTCTGAGATAGGGCATCAATGCAGTGATTTTGGGAGCTAGGGATGTAAGTCACTATAAAATTAAAATGGGGAAAACGTGACTAATGGATTTGCTTCTTGTTGAGCTTTTGGGCTGTCTGCAAGTACTTCAGATTCCAGTGGTCATTACAGACCTCCACAGGTCTGGGTACCAGACTCCATCGAGATGATGCCACCAGACCTCTCTTTAATGCAAATACTCCTTCTTCCAGATGGCATAGTTTCTTTTGGCAGGAGTGAATTGTTTGGAGTAATAGCCTCAGGGAAACAAGAGCTCAGAGAGGTCATGTTGTAGCAGGATTGCTTCCAAACCCAGGCTGGAGGTGTTGATCTCAACACAAAGGTGTGCTGATGGTCCAGATGTTAGAGTAGTGATTTGGAGGTGAATGGGATTTTCTGAGTCTGGAATGCCTATTGTGCTTCTGGGGTCCACTTGAAAGGCTCTTGAGCCTTGAGTAGTTGTGTCAAAGGGGTAACACTGCATATACTGGGATAAAACAGCAACAGTAGTTGGTAAAACATAGGAAGTGCTGGACATCCTTCAGGTTTTGGGGTGGACAGCTCCTACCCCAGATCCTCCCTGAGCCTGCTTGTGGGGAGGGCGGAATATAAATATGATAAAATAAAAAAATAAATACCTTTGGGCCTCCATTTGTACACCAGGTATTCTACTTTGGATAGGGTGAATGCACATTTTTCCAGCTTTGCTAGGCTATGTTGCTGTAGTCACAGCAGCACCATCTTCACAGGCTGTGTGTAGGACAAAGGATGTCATCTAGGTACACTATGGTACACTGATTCAATAAGTCATAAAAGAAGTCTTTCATAAAATGCTGAAATACTGCAGGAACATTGCAAAGTTCAAAGGGCATGACCAGATACTCAGACTGGCAATAGCAGGTATAAAATGCCATTTTCTATTCATTGCCTGCTAGACGCAGACCAGGTTGTGTGCCCCATGAAGATCTAGCTTTGTATAGATTGAGCCCCCCTGGAGCCGCTCCAACAACTCTGGATTAAAGGCAAGGGATAGTGGTTCTTGATGGTGATCTTGTTCAGTGCCTGGTAATCGTTGCTGAGGCACAGTGCACCACATTTCTTCTTGACAAACAGAACTGGAGAGGCAGTGGGGAATAAGGAAAGACATATAAATCCTCTGATAAGGAATTGTCAGGCCCAGACCTGACACTCATGACTAGATGTGCTGGTTATAAATCCTTTAGCCCCTTATTACTACAAACACTATTTGAGTTCTTTTTTGTATTTTCTGATGATGATTTTAGCTATCTTTTTGCAGCCTTGCAACTATGATTGTAAGCTGCCTTGGGCAAATGGAAATGTGGGGTATAAATGATGGAAATAAAATGTATGAAGAAATGGAACTTCATGTTAGATATAGTATCATGATTGTTGTTCCCAATTCATTTTTTTTTTAAAACAGAAGATGGCTGCAGTTTAAAAACTATTTAATGCTCACTTTTCTACCATTTTCCTGCTGAAAACTTCCACTTCAACTGGTTTTACTGAGGGGGAACTACTGAGTTTTACTGAGGGGGAACTTTAGATGTAAATGTGCCATAAATGAGCACAATAGGATTTCAGTCCAGTCGCACCTTAGAGATTAACAAGATTTTCAGAGTATGACTTTTTGAGAGTCAGAGCTCCTTTCTTCAGACTCTTGAAAGTTTACTTACAAAAATCTTGTTGGTCTCAAATCCTGCAGACCAACATGGCTTCCTTATCTGAAAATGTGCACAATAGTTTTAAGGTATTTTGTGGGTTATGTAACATTTAAAAAACCTTAACATTTGACTTCTGGAGGCAGTGTCAACAATTCACTGCTCATTTTTGTAACTCTTGAAATGGATGCAATGCTTTCCTACAAGACCAAGGACATAGGAAATACAGGAGCATCTCTTGAAATGGCTATGTAGGTCCAAGAGAGTGGAAAAGATTTGTCCCTGGTAGGCAGTCCAAATGAGCAGGACAAGGACAGAGACAGGTGGGACTGATGGTCAAGGAGTCAACGCAGAAACTGAAAACTAGCCTAGAAGTAGACAAGGCTGGGAAAAGATACTAGGTTCTGGTATCCATGCACAGTCAGGGTATCAGCTTTATACCAGATCTCTTCCCATGTTTTTCCCTAGCAAGCTGACATTCAGCAAAGCATTGTGTAACCTTTAATCTACATGGTTGATAAAACTTTCATTAAAATTTACCTGAGTTTTAGACTGCTATAGAGGTAAGACTGACCCAGAATCAATCACACTGATGAGGCATAGAGGAAGACAAAGAGTTAGTTCTGCTCAAGAAGACTATAAATGGAAAGTGGTGCCGAGGACCAGCTTTTTGGAGGACCCAGGCATAAATTGACTTCCTCCTGTCAGAGTTCTGACATTTGATCATTTCTAGAAGGTCTCAAGAAAAGGACTATGTCAGAAATACATTTAGGTACAAAATAATGAACATCTGAACCAACCTAATTCTGAATCAGACTACTGATCCCTCAAGCCTCCCTGTGGTCAACTCTGACTGGCAGCAACTCTCCAAAGCCCATCAAAGGTATTTTCCCAGCGCTGTTACCCAAGATCATTTTCACTGGCAATGCCAAA
This sequence comes from Eublepharis macularius, assembly GCF_028583425.1. Classification (NCBI taxonomy): domain Eukaryota; kingdom Metazoa; phylum Chordata; class Lepidosauria; order Squamata; family Eublepharidae; genus Eublepharis; species Eublepharis macularius. The sequence continues at coordinate 127,265,198 of NC_072792.1, forward strand.
GATTGAATCTGGAATGTCTTACATGTCAACCAGGAGCTCTACCACTGAGTTATTGTTTTTCTGCCGTTTTAATGAGGGTGGTAGTACCAAACAACCAAGTTCTAACCTTCTCTGAACACATTCCAAAGGGGCAGCTGTGTTAGTTTGCTGAGGAAAGAGTCTTGTGGCACCTTTAATGCTAACCAGCTTGTTATGGCGCCAGCTTTTGTGAATCAGAGTTTACTTCATCATATACATTAACTAATGCACTTCTCAGGAAGTCAGGCAGATTCACATCATGCATCTGACTCATGAATGTTCTGTAATAAATGGTGCAACAAGAGTTGTGATTGGGTCCAGCTCCCATGTATTTTGTTTTCTGAGTTTCATGAGTTCTCTGAGCAACCATTAATCAGAAGATAACTGTTACATATTAAAAAGCAGAGTTCTGTGGAATGGAAAGGCTGGCTTTCAGAAACCTCCCTCATTATGTCCTGTAGTGTCTATAGAAGGAGAGTTTTGTACTATAGCTTTGCTGGGCATCTTCCCACTTTTACTTCCCATCATTAGCTACCGATGCCAGGGGCAGAGTGACATGCAGTGTCATGATGTCTGATAAATTGTACGAGATATTACAGAGAGAAAGCAGAAGAGTGGATAAGTGTAACATCTAGATCTGTCAATGGGGACTTGTGCTTCTGGCGATGTCCTAATCTACTCGTTCCAAATGTTTTTGTAAAAAATCTTTTAAACTGGGTGTATTTTTGCAAGAAGCTGCAATTACTATCCATTTAAAGACCTCGGGATGGGTAGAAGGGTAAATCACAAATGACGCTGTGCTCCAGTGGCGGCGTAGTGGCAGTTAGGTGTTCTGGATAACGGGGGTGGTTCTAATACATCCGGCATGGTGAGTGAAGAATGAATCAGCAGAAAGCCCACAATTCAGCCATTCCCCTGATATTTTTGGAATGGATGGATGTACTCCAAATAATGTAAGCAAGATAGTGGCTCAGCATTTGAGCAATTATTCAGTTCCTTTTCACAGGAGTGATTCAGAGAGGGGAAGCAGCATGACTGGGAAAGAGATAAGAGAATATGCAGTGGTATGTGTGTGCACATGCCATAAAAGCAGGGAAGAAACTGGCAGGCAAGCAGGAAGGGAATGACATGGAAAGGAATAAAGACATAAGACAAAGGAAAGAAAGCTACAAGAAAAGGAATACAACTTACATCAGTGCTCCTTTGTTGTATCTTAAGCTTTGCTCTACGTATGAGGCAGTTATTCAGACAATTATGGGATCAAAATGTAAATATAAACCCCAGCCTCCAGCATTCATAACGTAATTCAGAAAAAATGCAGATTTTGATTTAACTGTGTAACTCACAAGGTATTTTTAAACACCTGTTTTCTTACTACCAGGCTCTGCCGCCCTCTTGTGGGAACAAGTAGAATAGATTTAATTTATTGTGGAAGCCTTCATCCATTTTAAAGATCTTTACTAGAAGCTGAATGCAAGTGTTCGTTTATGTGGGTTAATATATTGAAGCAAAAGTAAGATTTTGAGGTGTTCAGAGGTCCTGAACTGTCATCTAGCCCCTGATATTGACATGGACAATCTATTCTTTCCCATTGTTTTCTGGTAGTGAAAAGTGCCATCAAATTGCAGCCAACTTATGGCAACCCCTTAAGGTTTTCAAAGCAAGAGACATTCAAAACTGGTTTTCCATCATCTGTAGTGACCCTGGACTTCCTTGGTGGTCTCCCATCCAAGTACTAACAAGGGCTAACCCTGCTAAGCTTCCAAGATCTGATGAGACTGGGCTAGCCTGAGCCACCCCAGTCAGGATGGCTATCCAGGTCAGGGTTTTCTAGTGATATAAAATACTGTATCATTTCCCCACAAGAGTTTTGTGAGAGTTGGCGTAAGGGGTTGAGAAGAAGAGCATGGAATCAGTTGATAAGTGACTTGGCCTGCAAGCCAAGCACTTCCAGACCCCTCCCATGAATAGTTTAGGTAGCATGCAGTAATAGTTCTCATCTGTCACTGCACTTATGCCTCAATGCTATATGAACAGCAGAAACCAAAGCATCTCTGCCCATGCTAAGTTACTGTTTCCCTGATATAACAACACTTCCTTCCTTCCATGTCCATTGGAATAGAGAGACTGTCATCTCTACAACCCTTCATTTTTTGAACTACTGAAACCCAGTAGCTCCTTCATGTGAGTATGATTTTCTGGGGAGAGGTGAACTATGAGTCTTGCAGGATAATTGAGGATGAGAAGAAGGTCAGGGGTAAACTGGAAAATGTTACATCCTGAAATTATATTGGCCTCTCCCTCCCTTCTTTCTTGGAGTTCAAAATTCTGCCTCTCCCTATCAGTAAAACGGCTGGGGACAGATAAGAGTGATATGTTTTTAGCCGTGCTGGTATGTGAGTTTTTTTCATGTTTTCTGCAAACATTTTGAGTGGTCATTTGTTTTCCCAAAGTTGCTACCACCCATGCAGTGAGAATATTAATAAAATGTGTCCAGAATAATGAACAAGTACTCAATTCACCAAGACGTATTCCTGTTTAGGGTTTCATGAAAAGAACATTAGATAAGGGAAACTACAAGGACAGTAAATTAAAGCATTTCTCTGCCCAAACTAACTGTATACTTGGACTATATGTCTAAAACCTCCATCAGAAATTATTTTCACTGCAGTTACTGCTACTGTTTAACACTGAGGGGTTTTCCAAAAAAATCAGTTTTAGTAGTGGTTGTTTTGGTTTGTTTTTAAAAAGGTGTTGGTACTCATAGGAACGGTTGCATTGATTTCCACCAATTCTCCCCTCAGGACTTAGGAGAGTCCTCTCCCCCAAATGTGCCATTATTCAGTTCCAGCAACAAGTACCACCATAACCACCAAAAAGAGTCCTGAGTTTAAGGGTTAAAGTATACGTGATGCTAGAAGTCAGTGGTTGGAAACTACATTTGGCAGCCATAGTGGAATCCAGTCTTCACTGGCACTGAGGAAGGGAAGCTTACATTTTCTCCCCTGCATTACTTCCCCATTTGAAAATCTAGTATTGAAAATATAGTACGTCTTTTTTCTCTACTTAGGCTTAACACAGCTGCATGGAGGCATTTCCTATCTGAAAACCTGTATGGAAAACCCTGAAGATATTGCAAGGAAAGGCAGCAATTGGCCCTCCTTGGTGAGATTTATTATTATTATTATTATTATTATTATTATTATTATTATTTCCTCACCCAGATGAGTGAACAAGTTAGTATTATTATTATAACCACAATACGGCTGGAGAGCTGGGGCTGAGAGCAGTGGCTTACCCAAGGCCACCTACTGAGTTCTTGGTAGTAGTGGGATTTGAACCAGTGGAGTGCTGATTCGCAGCTGAACCACTTAACCACTGTGCTACAGCAGCTCAAGGATTCCATTTAAGGATTCAAGTACAATCCTTATAACTGAACCACAGATAATTAGGAATTAGGAGTAGTATTCTGCCTCCTCTCTACAGCTGACACATGTGGAGCTTATCTGAGTGCCCTCAACCACTCTTTTTCATCTAGTCGCAGAGGTTCAGGCCTCTCCAAGGATACACAGAGCCACAGAGAGAGAATTCTTAAATGCTCAGGAGTGAGGATGTCAAGAAGGAGAGACATTGCTACTTTAGTTCTGTTTGAATAATGAAGTACCATCTTATATGCACTGAAAGAGTTTTGAGGAAATTACCTTCTTATATTTTGTCATCTACTGTCCACTGAGAGAATTAGGTTCTCTAATACATGAAAGTGAAAGAAGTGTCCCTCATAACTACAGTGTCTTCTCAAGAAATGATGGATTCATACGGAGCAGAATGAGGTGGTAGAGCCTAGAGGTGACACCAAACCATACCATATCAGGTAGCAGCCTGGGATCTCAGTTTTGAGCACTTCCTTAATGAAGAAAAGCTCCCTGAAAGTTTTTTTTTAAAAGGGGGTGGGGGTGGGGAGGTGATGATTTGGGCTAGAATCTCTTTCTCAGCTGTGCTATATTTCTACTTGGTGGGTGATATTTAAAAAAAATGTGAGAGTATTCCAAAAGAGAAGCAGCCAACCTGACCACACTAACACAATATTTTGCACCCTCATGGCTGGATTACTGTAATATGCTGTACGTTGGGCTGCCTTTGAAGACAACCTGGCTACAACGGGCTCAGAATATAGCTGTCTGACTTTTGACTTTTGTCAGGGGCTAGCCAAGCAAAATGCATCTTATCTATTTTAAAACAGCTACATTGGCTGCCAAATTATTTCAGAGTTCAGTTCAGATGGCTGGTTACGTGACTGAAAGGGGATTTTATTTAGAGTACTCTGCATTTTAATTTGTCTCCCCTTTCAGCCAATGACTTTACACAGAATCAAGACATCAAGCAGTGATCTTCAAAGAAATATGGGTTTATTATTTAATTAATAACACATGACACATTCTCCATTTTGGGGAGACGTGTAAAGGCCAGTAACATTTGAGGGCTTTAAATACCCTTCAGCCCTAATTGTTTACAGAATAATTGCTATTTGTTTACAGAATAAAAGATCAGAGTTTATGATAAAACTCTGTCACAATGACGCATACACCTTGTCAAAATGACGCAAGATGATGCATTTCCCCAGAGAACATGCCATCTGACAAGCTTGAGTGACAAATGAATTATACAAACATTTGAGAAGCTGGAGCCATGTATCTGAAATTCTCTTAAGGAAAGAATGCATACAAGGTTGAAATCTTACTTATCTAATTAAAATAACCAAAACAAGAAAATGTTTATACTTTGCTCAGTGACCTTTACCATCCACTGGGGAGACCTATATGACCTGCAGGATATCTCAGAGAGAAAAAATTGACACTTGGAGCAAGGCTTCCTTACTTGTTTACATGATTTATGTGCTGTTAGCTTTGAATGTATGCTCAGAACAAGATTTTATAAAATGCGCCTAAAAATTCTTTAACAGTGACTTATAGAGCATTTCATGACCTACCCATTATTTGGCCTGCTAAGTTCTACTATAGTTTTCTAATTGTTCCTTGAATATATTTTTTTTAAGTTTTGTTTTATTTTTACTTGCAGGATAGTCAGAAGTTCACTTTGAGTCTGGCAATCATATTTTGCCAGAGTTCCAAAATAAAGTCCAAATGGAATCCACGAGTTATATGTTACATCGATCCTTTGTATGCAGAAGTAGGAGCAATCCCTACTTTGAAAAAAAATCTGCTTGAATATCATAAGTAAAGCAGATTTCATACATGCTTTATCATGGAGGCCCTTTTAAATCTTTCCATATAGTGGTTTCCAAATAATAAGGCATTTGTAGACAAGTTTCTTCTTTGGTGCAGACAACAGTAACAAACTTATTTTATTGAGTTATTTTCCCTGTCACCCTATAGCAGGATAACTTATTTATTTTTCACATCTTGAAGCAAGATTAATTTTTTAAGATATCTCTTACCTCATAAATAATTTCAGTGTACCTAGGAATGCTGAATCTTTGTCTTTCTTCTATTACTTTCACATAGCTTATAAGTGGATCTCATTTCTTTAGTTTTTCTCTGTGTCCTACAGGGTACATATTTCCTCATAAAAATGTAATTCCTACTAAATCAAAGATAAGCTTTTATAGATGAAACTTATATTTATTACCATTCTTTATACATAACATCCATTTGGACATTTTCGTGAGAATTATTTTGTTTATCCCAAATAAAACATTCATATATTTTGTATGTAGGTTAACCCTACATTTTCTCACAAAGGACCGAATCAGATCCATAAAATTAACAATGACCAGAATCCAAAGAACTACAAAACTAGTTGTGTTAGGGCTGCTAACTTCTAGGTGTGGCATGGAGATCTTCTGGAATTACAACTGATCTTGCAGACTATGGAGATTAGTTCTCTAGCAGGTGGCAGCTTTGGAAAGTAGACTTGAAGGCATTATACCCGGCTGAGGTCCCTTCCTTCCAATTAAGCTTCAGCTTCTTATCTTGAAAAGCAGCTCCCACTGCTGTATAGCAAGATAAAAAAGGGGTAGAGTGTCAAAAGTAGTTTATGATATAAGATGGGAGCTCTTTGAAGGGAAAAATTCCAAGAGTCTATTGAGTTATCACAAATTCACAACCTAAATGGCTGTTTAGAGTGTCTCTCATTTTATCATAAAGCTTTATCAAAGAAAATGTTTATGGTATCTCTGCATCAGTTAATAAAGATGCTAATAAAACACTCTCCACAACAACCCTGCTAGAAATATTTGTATATTATGATTTATTTATCTGTCAAGTCTCAGGCAAAGTGCTGTCAAGTCTCAGGCAACTTACAGCAACCACATAAGATTTCAAGGCCAAAGACAGAGGTGATGTCTGGCTGACCCTTGCTAGTCTCCTATCCAAGTAGTAACCAGGGCCAACCCTGCTTAGCAGCCAACATCTGATGAGATCAGGCTAGTCTGGGCCATCCAGGTCAGACCACTTGTTTTAGTACATTTTTATTCCAGTCTTCCTCCAAGTTGCTCAGGGCAGCTCTATGATGGAATGGGCATGTTAGTCTGGGTTTCTCAGTTCCTGCTCGTACCACTGCACTGCACTGCACTGCACTGCACTGCACTGCACTGCACTGCACAACACAACACAACACAACACTGAAAGGTTTACATCCATGTAGATTTATGAGCACATTCACACATACCTTTGCAGGATTGTGAACTATGGCCTGGATCCTAGGAATGAATTCTGTGCCCACTACTTAGTCTTGGTCTCTGCTGCAGAGGGTGACTCCACTGCCACTATAAATTCCAATTTCTCAAGACCAGTGGTTTTCAAGAGATGTTTTAGGGGAATAAGAAGTGTGCCCTGTGGCAGGGCTTTCCCATACACTCATCTTAGTTCAAGTTCAAGTTCGCCTTTATTGGCATATAGCAACAATTCAAGTTATCCACTTACAAAAAAGAAAAACAAGGTTAAAAGGATACTACATTACAAATACATAAATACATTTATAGCTTATTTCCATGATATCCTTTGATGCAGCTTTAAAGCAGAATGGAGAAACTTGGCCACCTTCTCAGTGACGTCAGGAAAGGAATCATTCAACAGTCTGTAGACTTTGAGTGAGTCAGAGCAGTCCATCATACTAGCTAAAGCAGATTTTAAATATGTTTGACGTATACTAGCATACAAATGACAATGCAAAAGAACATGTAATACCCTCATCTTATTCCTGATTTTCTTAGCAGTCAATCCCCAAGCACTGGAATCAGTTTGGGTACGATTCTTCTACACATCTGCCCTCCTTTTTTAACTATTTTGTGGTTGGTTTATTTTGTTCTGAATGTACCTTAAATAGTCAGGATGTTTACATGAGGGTGCTGTTGCTATTGGTGGCATCATCAGTCATGTCACATCACTCCCCACTTTCTAATTTTTTTGTGCATGCTTATAATGTTATAATGATATAAAGGCTGATTTTTTTAAAAAAAAATCCTGAAAATGAACACATGGGGAAATCGTTGCATGGAGAAATCTAAAAAGGGAGCAGCCCCACTCAGGCTTTTCCAGAGTTGGAAGGTGGAGACTAGCACTGTTGGGGCAAACCAAGCTCTGTGGAAACTGAGCCCAGAGCAGCAGCAGTGACGAGCTTTTCATACCACGCTGCTTTGGCCCCAGGGGCTATAACACTATGAAAATGATAAAATAACACTAACACTATGAAAATGATAAAATTAAAAAATTGTAAATGCCCTTGGACCCCAGGGAGGACCCTGGGATCTAAGGGCATTTACAATTTTTTAATTTTATCATTTTCAGTGTTATAGCAACCTACCATTGTAACCAGGGTTGTTTTTCAGCGGGAACACGGCACCTCTTGAAAATGGTCACATGACCGGTGGCCTCGCCCCATGATCTCCAGACAGAGGGGAGTTTAGATTGCCCTCCGCGCCACTGGAGCTGGTGTGGCATGGAGGGCAATCTAAACTTCTCTCTGTCTGGAGATCAGGGGGCGGGGCCACCGGCCATGTGACCATTTTCACCAAGGGTGATTTAAACTTTAAAAAACTCCCCCCTTGTTCCAGCTGACCCCAAGTGATGTCATTGTGCGGTTCTGAGTTCCACCACTGAGTTCCACCACCTCTTTTTCCAGAAAAAAAGCCCTGATTATAACAATACATGCAGCAGATTCTCTGAATACCCAGCTTTCATTTTTTAAAAAAGAGTAAGTCTCTAACTGCTTCGTTTGCAGAGCTATAAGAAAAAAGGCATATTTCCTCAATAGAACAGGCTAGAGATTTACTCTTTTTTTGTTATTAAAGAAAGCTGTGATGTATTGTACAATTGTAGTTTGAGATAACACTGTGAAAATGACGATAAAAGAGATAGAATACAAAACCAGGAGGGGAGCCAGAAAGGAGGCAGGAGGAGTGGTTCGATGATAACGAACGTCCAGTCATCTAAAAGTGGGTGGAAGATGGGTGGGAGTGGGTGGGAAAACAACACTGAAAAAACATTACACGAGGAAAAAATCAACTCAAAATCGGTTTCCAGAAAAAGATTGGGGTAAAAGTGGCCTCAAAAGAACCGGGAAAAAACAAGGGGAAATAAAAAAACCAGATGCAAAAACTAAAAGCAAAGGAAGTGTGTGGAAATCAGGGGATAAATCTAAGCCATATGAGGCCAGAAGCAACAGGAAAAAATTGTGCAGAAAACCTCTAAGTAACACACATGGAACTTGTTCATAGGATCCAAGCCGCTGGCTATAAATTAGATATATATTCAAATGCACATTCTGCAGCATACCCGAATAAGAATACCATCCATCGTAGGCATTCAGATGCACATCCAGATACTTGTACAATAAATCACACCTGAAAACTTTGTTTGTGCATGGCTAGACTGGGACTGCAGCCTCTGTGACTTTACAAGTGATTGCTTTACCCAGAGTATCTATACACAAGACATCTGTCTCTGTCAATTTCACCTCCCCTTTGGAGAGGTGAAGAAGAAATTAACAAACCTTCTGAGGAGTGATCTTTGCCGGCTCTATAGAGAGGTGAAATTGACAGAGCCTTTGGCTCTGTCTTTTAAAACTATGCTTCCTGGCTAGCATTGAGTCTCTCTACACTTGAACAACCTCGTATAATGTCTTGTGTAGAGAGACTCAGACGCTCAAGTGAAGTGAGACACAATGTTAGCCAGGAAGCATAGTTTAAAAAGACAGTTTAAAAGCTCTGTCAATTTCACCTCTCTACATGAGGATAGTTTAAAAAGAGCTGGCAGAGATTGCTCCTCGGAGATGTTGTTAATTTAATCTTCACATCCCTGAAAAGGAGTTGAAATTGACAGAGCCTTCTGGGAGGTGAAGATGAAATTAACAAACTCTCTGAGGAGCCATCTCTGCAGGCTCTGTATTTTTCTACCTTCCTGTAGAGAGGTGAAATTGACAGATTATGCTTCCCAGCTAACATTGCGTTTCCCTTCACTTGAGGATGCTCAAGTGAAGGGAGTATCCTCGTGTAAGATGTCTCATGTACAGAGACAGTCAATGAAGATCTATGTAGTCAGTGAAGTCTATGTAGAGCACCAATGTCCACAGCGACTATCACGGTTCTTCGGTGTTTCAGGCATAACTTTTTATCGCTATAAGTTCAGGATGGTTTGTGAGCCACTAACAAGTCTTATATAAGATGCCAGCCACAGCTGCTGGCGAAACGTCAGGAACTACAATGCCAAGACCACGGCAAGACAGCCCGGAAAACCCCCAACAACCATAAGTCTTATATAATTCAAGAAAGTGAAGAGAAACAAAAAAAGACCAGTTGTGTAAATACACTAAGAAACAACTGGATCTTACCCTTTCTTCCATTCGTTCTCCCAGAACTAGAAAATAGTATCAAGAAGAAGAAGGATTGTTGAATGATGCAAAAACATTATCTAAGAATGGGGAGGCTGAAGCAAAAGGTGGTGATTTGGAGTTACAAATAAGGGTAGAACTGGAGGGTGCAAAAGAAGTTGTTGAAGAGAGAGAAACATTATAGGGTTGAATTGCATGAATCTAGTCAGCATGAAAATTATGGCATTCCTCTCTTAGGAACATCACTGATATCATCTGACATTACAGACATCTTTATGCATGATCCAATACCGTGGTTTAAACAGCTGCTTTCCAGTATTAGGGAGTAATTTCAAGGATATTCGTAGACTGCAGACCCTTAGAATTCTTTGGGTAGAATTGGGATATTATGCCACTGTGATAATTCAACTTTCCAACTAGAAAATCCAGGAGGTGAATGCACAATATCCCACAATACCCAGCCTTACTTATGAGTCAATGGCACAAGTCTACATTTCTTTGCATGTAGCAATAGATTGTGAACATACTGCTGTACACATGAGTCTCTTTCTGGACAGCTGGACACTACTGAACTCTAGAGTGATCATTTGATCTGTTCCAACAAAGGAGGAAATATAAGCCTATAGATTTATTCCACATTCTCCCTCAAAGAAGATCTCCACTGCCAAAGTCAACTAAAATCCATAGCTGTATTTCTATTATTGATTCAGCAAGGGGTACCACATGTATTCACCTAGGTGATGAAGAAAGACAAGCGTACCACACTTTTGCAGAAAAGGGGTCTGAATTAGAAGGGCAGATGATGATGAAGAGGGTGATGATGACGACGATTGATGATAAAATATCCTGCAAGGTGAGCATAAGCTGGTTTTAGATAGGTATGTTAATGTGGGTTTAATGTAATATGTGTTATTTTTATGTTTAATTACATTTATCTCATTATTTCTTACAGTATTTGGTCCAGAGTTGCTTGGCAGAAAGGGAGACATATAAATATTTTTAAACAAATATTTTATAACTCATTATTGTTAATGGGCCAGGGTTGTAATCTCCAATTGGCTACTTGTAACTTCGCTATGAGCAAGTGAAGGATTTTACTTTTAACTTCTCTCAAAACATTTTTTCCTGTCACTGTACATGGCAGCATGGACAAACATCTGCTTGTCACAGCATCTGAATGTAGTTATTGTCTAACCCTCTGTTGTAAGTGAAGGCTGGGTGCTCTGTTATCTAAAGTGCTCCAGAGCACCATAGCTCAGTAGTATATTTTGCAAGCAAGGGGTTTTTGGTTTAATCCACGATATCTCTGGGATAAAAGGATCTTCAAGTCATAGGTTTAGGAAAGATGTTTTGCTGTGATTTTGGAGAGCCATTGCCAACTAGAGTATACAATGTTGTGCCAGATGGAAGGAGGTCCTATAGTTTGTCCATGCAGCTTCATTAATTCATTCGTTGCCCTGCTTTTCCTAATGTTATGCTGAAATTTGACCTTCTGTTAGTTTGACACTGCCCTGTCATTACTCAACAGCATACCAGTTTACTCCCCCTCCCATTTATGTGTTCTGCAAGCATCAGCCACTACCAAATCTCTTTCACTTTTGATGTGGGCAGGTACAGCCAACTATTAGGCTTATTTTATTATAAAATACATGCCAAACCATTTCACACAGCTACAAAACCCGCATTTTCTTTCTTTTTTTATTTTTTTTTATTTTTTTATTACCTACATTAACTAACAATACAGAGGGAAAGAAGGGGGGCAGGGGAAGGAAAGAAAAAAAAACAGCAACATGTAACAACACTACACTACAAATAATGCTTTCCCTTCATACTGCCATTATTAAAAAATTAAAACTTTGTAAGATATTGATGGAGTGGTTGACCTTGCAAAATACAGATTACAGTCCAAATTAAGTCTTCCTCCCCACCCTGGGCCTCGGATGCAGTTCTCTCTGAGCAACTGCAACCGCAGTGCTTGTTCCCCCCCCCCCTTCAGACTTCAAATCCTTTTCTTCTTGCTTGGTGTCTTGCTGAAATTCTTGATTTTTGTCCTCAAAATCCCTTAGTTGAGCTTCTGATGTTATCTTGTAAGCTTGATCTTTGTAGCTAAACCAGATACCTTCCGGAAATAGCCATTTATACTTTATTCCACGTTCCCTCAGACGAGCTGCAAACTTTTTATATTTAAATCTTCTTTTCCGAACTAAAAATGGAACGTCCTTCAGTATCTTGACTTTATTACCCAGAAAATCCAGATCCGCATTATATGAGTTGTATAGGATAGTGTCTCGGATCCTTTTAGATGAAAACTCGATGATGATCTTGCGAGGCAGCTGACGCTTCATTGCATATTTTGAAGAAGCCCGACGGACTTCCAAAATGGTGCTTTTTACCTCTTCTTTAGTTGCCCTCGCGGGTGTCGCCAATAGTTCCGAGGCCAGATCCCTTAAATCCTCATTTTCCTCCTCTTTCACATTCTGGAGGCGCAAAATTGTCTGTGTTCGTACCACTTGTAGCCCGATCAGCTGGTTCTCCACCAGCTTTAACTCTTTATTCGTTGCCCTCACGAGTGACGCATTTTCCCGAGCAGACTTCTCTGCCCCCCCCCCGCTGCTTCCTTAATGGTTTTCACTTCGCTCTCAATTAAGCCCACCCTTTGATCTGTTTCATTCAGCTTGTCAACAAAGGGCTTTATGGCTTCGATAACCGACCTCTTCACCAAGTCCTCGAGCGACTCTCCTTTCCCCTGCAGGGCAGCCAAGATTGACTTGCCCAAAGCGGGACTCTGCTTTTTCGCTGCCATTTTAGGGGGGGGGGGGACCGCCGACCAAATTCTGAAACTCAGCGAGGGGGAAGAACGAGCCTTCTTAGCTTCAGATCCCACCACTCCTTCGCGTGCGCTTGTAATAACAGAAGGGATTCGCTTACTTACAGGCTTCCACCTAGTTCTGCTCTTTGCCGTTTTCCATGGCCCGGCAGCACTCGAGGTGCTGCGCACGTCTGCCGGCCTCCATAGGAACAAACGGGCAATTTACCCCCTGCATCGATTTCAGGGGGCTCTTCCCGCCGCGTTCCGGACCCTGCCTCCCTCACTGGGAGTTCTGGGGGCTAATCTTCGCAGATCAGCCGCCCGGTCAGGCTGCTCGGGCGCTTCCTCCCGGACCTGCGGAGAGGAGCATCCGACATAGCCAAGAAAACGAAACCAAATCCAAAACCTGCATTTTCTTGTGTGCTTGACTGCTTGTAATGTAATAGTTATTCTAGACAAAAATTTTGGATTGAAATATATGGAGACTGGCACATCTCTGATTGCCCCAGCCTTATCCCTGTGCCGACAGAACAAAGAACCCAATTAATCTGGATAACTGAAAAACTGTAATGCAGACTGTTACAAACGTACTGTTTCCAAGCGGTAAGAAGTTCAATGGGCAATATTGCTGGTTTGTTTCCATTGGATATGAGAGCACTGTAGATGTATAATATTTGTAATGTTTAGAATATTTGTTTTATTTACCAATACATGAGTACAGCACAAATCAGGCAAGCAGCTTTTCATTCCCATTATCTGACTAAGGGAGCTTGACACTCGAAAGCTTATACCCTGGAAAATCTTACAGGTCTTTTAAGGTGCTACTGGACTCAAACCTTGTTCATTCTCAAGAAAACACTCCGTGCCCTTCTTTCTCAAGACTGCACCCCATTTTCTGGGCAATTCCGGCAAGAAACTCTCATTTCTTTCTCTGTCTCTTTAGCTCTTTCCACTTGTTACAATCAACCATGCATAAGGGAAGATCACACACAGCGTAATCCTCTCAATATACACTGTTGCCTGTTCATATTTTCCAGCTTTGGCACATGTGAATGAGTGCCCACAAAAATCTCACCCTCAGCATGGAAATGCTCACCCACCTTCATAAATGAAGGAACCACAATTTCTGAGTTGCATATAGCGTTTTTGATGGTGCATCCCCAATAAGTCAACAGCTCTATAGACTGTGCTATGTGTCTGATCAAATTCAGAATCCAAGCTCTTAGAAACTATATGGACACTCACCTGCAAATGCAGAACTTGGTCAACGAACAAAGGCAGTGCTTCAGGTGGGGGGGGGGGCATACAAAGAGGAGCATCTTTAGGACTATAGGATTTCTCTAGAATCTAATCATTTCTTGCTTTGGGGTAAAACAGCAGAAGTTTATCTGTGTACAGAGTATGCATGATGTAACCAGATTGCATTTGAAATCAGCTAGCACTTTGTCATTGATTTCAATGGGCATTTTATGTCTGTTGAATAATGATGTTATTCAGGATACAAGATTTGGTATGGAGTATACTTTTTATTTGTTGATATACTTAAAAAAAAAGCTCTTGCAAGTCAACCTGGGATACTACTAAAGATTAAGCCTTATTCCTCTGTCTGCTGCACTAAAGCCAGCCTTAAAATGAACAAATACCATGCAAAACAGCTAGAAAGCACATGTAGCTGCTTTACATGGGTACTATCTCAGTCTGAACAAGGTGTTTTCCACACAGGGACAGGCTCCATTTCTTTTGTGGCTGCCAGAGGCAACAAGGCTTCCACATGGCAGGTTTCCCCATAGCTTCTTTGCCCCAGCTTCCTGGCAGCAGCCATCCCCACACCCCCAAGGCTTTTTCCATTTAAAAACACAGCAACTGAATATTGATATATCGATATAACATTGCAACAATCTGTCTATCAGGTCTTATGAATTCCAAGCTTTCAGTTTTTAAAAAGAAAGTAAGTCTCTAGCCCCTTTTCTTGTGGAGATACTGAAAGATGGGAATTTACAAAACTTGATAGACCCGAGGACGTACCTGAATATACCATAATGCTGTCAGCAGATCAGAAAAAAAATGCCAATAGCTTTGAACTTGGGGCAAATAATTCATGTAGATATGACCCAGATGCTATGAGAATGCAAAATCCCACGAGAGTGTGCTTTTCCCTCACCACCACATTTAAATCAAGATTAAAATCATTTGGAAAATATGTATGTGGGTGGATGGAATGGTAGCTACTACTTAATTCTGATTCTCACAATTTACTGAGTTAATTATTAGTCCACTTTTCTCACTGAGACTCAAGGAGGATTACCAAATATAAAAACAAAGCACTAAAAACAACAAGACAATGCAATAAGATTGGATTACAGAATAAGATAACAATGCAAATCAAAAAGTGTAAGCTATATCTATGAAAAGATGGCTAATTTGATAACTGAATTGCTTGATAACTGCTTGATAACTGAATTGCATTTGAAGACTGAATAAGTTTTCGCACGTTACAGTTAACCTGGATTTTACATTTCCCGCATAAACTGAATCAGCTAGATGGTAGCTTTGAAACCATTCCTTCTCCTCTTTCTATTGTGCATCTCCCTGCCTCTTCCTACCAGATATGACCAGCCACAGAAGGCAGAGCTGTAGAGGAGGCATTTGACACAAAGATTATCAGAGGAAAAAGGAGAGAAGTCATTATTCACATTATCGAAACTTGGGCAAGAAACCATAAATGTAAACTAAAGGCAGATTGTTATTGTTTAAGCAACTAACAAAAAGGCTAGCTGGAAGAGCAACTCCTCAATGGAATAAGCAGCCTCAAGGTGTTTGCCGACTTTTCTTCTTTGGAAGTTTCAGATAGGCATCTGCCACGGATGGTTTCGATGCAGATGTTTTGTCTTAAGGCAAGGAGTTCCTTACAGCTATGGAATGTTAAGATTTTGTCATCTGCCAAACTGTAAAATACACCAAGGGATGGTGTAACTAATATGACCTAAATAAGAAATTATTGAATTGCATGAAAATGTAACATGCCCCACATCTTAAAGTTCTTCCTTTCTAAGAGTAGTAGGGTGACATTGGATTTGACCAGAGATCATATTTTACATTTTATATTCATGCCGGACATGCAGTGTGATCTTTAACATGTCTTCTTAGAAGTAAGTTCAATAATGTTTAATTGTGCTTACTCCTAAAAAAGGGTGCATAAGATTGAACCTTTAAGGGCTGGTCTAACAACCAACACGCACTGAGTCAGTCCCGTGATATCTTGTAACACTGTGTTTGTACTTAATCCTGAGCAGTTACCACCACCGCTCTATCACATATACATATCCAAGTAGACAGAATTAATGAGGATTAATGCAGAGCCAGGAAGTCTTGTCAATAAACAGGTGAAATTTATGCACCTCTTTCTTATTTACCTTTGGGAGCTTTGTAAACACTTTGTTGCAGATTTGGACTTTGGGAATGAAGGGAATCCGGCTGACAGGAATTGAACCACATCCATCTTCTCACATGGGCTTTTTTGAGTTCTTCATGAAGCTCCATAGTTCCCCAGACAAGTAAGAGCAACTTGTGCTCATAGCTATTGGGCTTGGGAGACACAATTATGATTTTTTCACTGCTATTATAGATGGTCATTATGTGCCACTGTTAACACAGCAATAAACAATACCTTGCAATTTGAAATCAGATACAGGAAACCAATAGAAAGGGGCAAGAGAAAGAAGACGCGTGTTGAGAGGGCATACATGAAAATAATCAGAGATTCCAGAAACTACCAGCAATGTAGCTTATAATGTTTATATGTCAATTGAAGGTTTTCATTAATAAGGCAAATTCTTGAAGCTTGACCATCAATGCATCCAATCAGTAGATACATTGCAATCCATTATAAAGTTGGGGAAGTGTTTGATTCTTCATACACACGCACTTGAAAAAAAGTGAATCATCTTGGATGTCAGAAAGGAAAATCAGGTCTCCAGAGTTCTGACTTGGTGTGCCTGTCTGCAGCACAATCGCATTCCTTAATGAATGCTCTGGGCTCTATTTGTAATTTTGGAGTTGAGCACAATGAATATTGCTGCATTTTTCAGCCACCAGAGGATACTCTGATGTACAACCCTCTTCTATTTATGTCTTATGCAAACAATATCTTCTTAACAATGCCCATTGCAGCTAATTTGCAACTGCAGATCTCAAAAATATTGTCTCATAAAGTTTTAATGGAGCCCCATGTAACTTAATTATCCAATATTGGCAGTTTTTCTCCTGGGGTGATTAGTTGAAGGAAGCTAGCAAACTTTGAAATAGTAAGATCCCAAATGGATGAATGATTTGTTATTTAGGTGGAGACTGAAATGGAAGGGAAGAGGGGAGGGGGGACTCCCCTGGCTCCTCTTTGCTCAACTTGTTTTCTCAATGGCAGGATAATTCTTTTCACAGAATAATCTCATTTAAAGTCTTGTTGGAGAGTTCCTCTAACTAGTGCAGTTCCTATTTAAAGTTCATTCAGGTATGAATGAGGAATGACTTCATCAACTCAGGAAACAGGAAAAAACACAGATAAGATACTCTTTTGACTCCATCTTAATAAACCTCCCAATGTTACTGAAATCCATACTGAGTGCTCTGCAAGTTGTCGATCTTTTCTGGAGATGCTGCTGCCTATTGATGTAGTTTCTAATATTTCCATGGAGGATCAGGATAATTGAATCTATTCTTATTCCCAAAAGAAAAAGAATAATTGAAAGTCAATGTGGAGTTACACTAGGGGTAATTCTGGACATTATGATACCCCAGTGAATTTGACAGAGACACAAGCAATTATTGATATCCCAAGAAAGCACTGACCTATACATGAGGATGGATTCCATGGAATGGAATTCCTGATCTATTTTTTCCCTAAAACCACCTGCAGGCAGCCTGTCTTGGATCAACCTGCAGTGTTAGGAAATTCTTCCTCCACCCATGATGTTTCCTCAATTGAAAATGCCACCCCCTTCAAGTTGGTTTAAGCCCCAGTAGGGAAAAAAAGAAGCACAATCCTATATTTTTTTCTTCTGGGGCTTAAAGCAGCCCAAGGGGACTAGATGGAAAAATGGCATGGCAGGGTAGAGATAATTCCTTTCTCCCTGACACTGATCCATATCAGATGTTCCTGTGGTTGCTTTCTAGGGCCAGATAATACACCTGGAGTTCCAGTTATGAAGCTCGTCACATGTAGCTTGGCTCTAAGATCTTGTAAGATCACAACACAGCAGACTACAAGAGTATTGTGTCAGAAAGAGGTGATGACATTGATGACACAATTGATCTTCATTGTAAGCACAATAATATAGACGGGAACAGGCTACTAGCAAAAGCCACAATGATTTTGGAACAGGAAAGAGGAACTACTCTGCCAGGATTCTGAACTCCATCACTTCCTAGTATGGTAACTTGAGAGGGTCAATACACTACAAAGACTTCTTAAGATAAAGGAATATAGGCTGAGACTGGGTTAAGCTCCAAAATCTTAGACTGCAATTCCCCTGACCTTAGTAGGCCTATAAACACTTTTAGACTTTTGAGAAAGAGTAGAGAGCACCAACAGTAAGAGGTTACCATGCTGAAAGACAAAAGAAAGTGTTCATGGCCAAGCCAAGGGGCTGTGGCTGTGACACACCCACCTGAGATGAGCTCAGAACTGGTAAACTCCCTGGTGTTTTCTGTTCTGTTCAAGGCCCTTTGGATTTTATCTCTAAAAACAAGCAGGCACCAGGAAACCAATTGTGAACACCATGGCACCCGCGAGTGCCACACTGGAGACCAGTGTCTTATATGCAGTCCGACCTTATGCATGTTGACTCAAATGTAATATTATTATACGTGTGCATAGTACAGTCTCTGAATTAAGAAAAGATATCCTTTTAAGGCTTTGCCTTTTTATGTTCATAAGGCTTTTGTTAAATGTGATTCTCCTCCTCAGATCCCTACAATAGTTGCCTCTCGTTTCCCAGATTCAGCACAGACTTTTCATTCTAACCTTCACAGTCTTCTATGGCCTTGCTTCTTATTATCTCTCAGTTCTCATACTCAAAAAAATCCGTCCATGGTCTTCATTCCTCCACCTTCAGCTGCCCAAAGAACCCCGCTCCCTCCAGTGCCCTTTGTCCCTTGCTGCCCCTCATGCCTGGAATGGCTTCCTAGAACACCTGCACCATTCCATTTCTCTCTTACTTCCTTCAACTCTCTTATCAAAGCCCGTATTTCTAGTGAAGCTTTTGACACAATCTCTTATTGGAAGTAAACCTAAATATGAGCAATTGAAGCAAACTCTTTGGGATGGTTCACATTATCCTCAGAGTCCCTGTGGGGCTACCCTAAGTCCTGGCGATCAGTCATTCTTTGGAAGTTTTGTGCTTGGAACTTAATTCCCAGACATGGTATGCAGGGAGAGTTGTGCAGTTTCTCTTGTCTGAAACAACTCAAGGGAACCACTTACATGTACATGCAAGTTTCCCCAGCGAGAAAATAAGGACTCCCTGGGGCTATTTCATGTCAAGGAAATGGTGTGTCCTCATATGCCAAGATCCCAATCAAAATATATATATTTAGGCAAGGAAGTTATAGTAACTTATACTTCATGGGGGTTCCGCAATACAGTCTTTTACAACCAGGCTATCCAAAAAACTTTCCATCAGAATCTCCCTTCTGAAGCATCCAATTCCTGGGTGAAGGTACCAAAAGTTGATCGAGACTGTTTTTGACAGACTGGGCCTCATAAGTTCCTGTCAGTCAGAATCCACTGCAACCCAAATGTAATGTGGAGCTATTTTGGAGAAAAACTCATCCATCAGAATATTTTACTTGCAGTAGAATCCCATTCTCTGAACACAGTCAGAGAATGGGATGTCCCTCACATCCCTTCAGGAAATCTTGTCCAACAAATCCCCAAACAGCACCAAAATCCCATTGTCTGAATGCAGAGCCCCTGTGGAAGTGCTTTCCCTAGTAAAGATTTAATGCTGAACAACAAACAACATCCTTTTCCCCAGCAGAGTAATGATGTCCTTTCATTTGTATGCAGATCTATGTGATGGTCACAATTGTGAAAAACAAGCATGATACAGGGGGCCGAATTGTCCCCACTGCAGATCTTGGGCAAGAGGAACTGTAATGGTAGGCATGTCATAGGGTTTCTAAACTACATCCTTTTCCTCTCTCCAAGTGAATACACTTCATTTAGATCCAGCGTGGTGTCGTGGTCAGAGTGCCAGACTAGGGCCTGGGAAGTCCAGCTTCAAATCCCCACTCTGCCATGCAGGCTCCCTGGGTGACCTTGGGCCAATCACATGGTCTCAACCAAACCTACCTCCAGGGTGGCGCAAGGGTTTGCCGCGCTCGTGGCCAGCCGGTCGGGTGCCCCCCCCGCGTGCGCAAGCACGCGTGCACCGGCCTGCATGATGACATCACACGTGACGTCATCACGGGAGCGTGTGCACCGCTGCTGGCTCGATCGCTGCGGCGGGCGGTCTCTAAGCTCTCCTGCTTGGTTGCCTGCGCCACCACAGATGCCTGCCCACGGCAGCTGCGCCCGGCCAGGGGCTTGTGCTGGCGGCGGCAGCAGCATGGGGTGGGAGGGATAGGAGGCTGCTGCTTTGTGGTGCACGCTCCCGCCCCCCGCGCCTCCTCCGGCACTCCCTCCGGCACCCCGCACCTGAGGCCACTGCCTACCTGGCCTCAATGGGTGCGCTGGCCCTGCCTACCTCACAGGGTTGATGTGATGCTAAATGGAGAACTATATGAGTAACAAACAAACAAACTCTCAAGAAATCTAAAGGTATGTGTTCTTTTTGGGAATAGAAGTGCAAGGCTGCATGAACTTCAGAGAAAGGAAGCCTAATTATTTACCTAAGTGCTGTGTGGCCCGTGTGCAGGGTGTCCAACCAGGATCTGGGAGAGCCCAGTTCAGCTTGCCACTCTGCTATAAAGCTGGCTAGGTATGTTGGAGCACAGTCATTCTCTCACAGCCTAATTTATTTCCAGGGTTGTCCTGAGGAGAGTTATGGAGGAACAGAGAGTCATGTGCTCTGTTCTGAGCTTCCTAGAGGAAGAGCAGGATTAAAATGCACTAAAAAAAATAATCTTTATACTATCCTACTATAAACACTTGAAATTTGCTCACTAGCATGAGACCACCTAACTCCTGTGCATGTTTTTGGATAAAGAGCTATCTTTTTGACATCCTGTAAGAGCAAGGGCAGGGCTTAACTGGAGGGGGCGGGGAGAGGGGAGGCGATGCGGAGTTTTGCCAACACATAGCGCACTTCTGCACCATTGCGCACACACATACATTTTGTCTTGTAAAATAATGTCTTCCACGGTCTCGGGATGACTTCCCCTAACTTACACTTATCTTTATGCAAGGGTGCCTCGAACAAAATGCACGGAAAAGCAGCTAATAAAGAAAGGAACCCCGTTTCTTTAGAGTACCAAAACCAGATGCCAACAAAGGGCAGAGCAGGGCAGGGTTTCCACTCCTCTTTACTAAGCATTCCTCGATAACATTCAGGGTGAATTCTGATTATTCGACAAACATCAGGCTGATTCCGCACATGTTGGATAATGCACTTTCAATGCACTTTATCAATCGTTTGAGGTGGATGTTTTGTTCCGCACACAAAAAAATCAGTTCCAAATGATCTATAAAGAGGATTGGAAGTGCATTATCCAATGTGTGCAGAATCACTCTCAGAATGCAGGATCCGAAGTTTCCAGGTTCCAAAGGAGTCCTTTTAAAAGGTTCCCACAGTGGGCGGGGGAAGAGGCTGTGTGACTTTTTTGTGTTGGCTGAGCTCGGAAGGTGCGCTCAAGAGCCTGGAAACCACCACTCAATTATGGGTTGTGGCCATCTGCCTCGGGGCACCTGGCACTTGGCAGCACAGCTCTCCCCTTGCTAGACGTGGAATGGGGGCCCAGCCACAAGGATGGAGGGAGCGCCTGCCCGAGCTAGGAGCAGGACGAGGGAGCCAATCTTTCAAGCTAGGGAGGCTGGGCGGACTGGTGGGCGCAGGGCATCGCCCCCAGTGACCTTAAGGGCTAGCCCGCCCCTGGATGTGCGTCGCCCGCCTTCCTTCCCGTAGCCAAGTCTCCTTTAGAGTTGCTGCTGCTATTGCTTCGGAACCGCAGGAGGCGCCCGATCCGGCTCTCGCGCTGTTGTTGCCGGTGGGATGTACTAAAACGAATGACAGGATTGCCCATTGGAAATAATGGGAGAGGCTTGAATGCCCATTGGAAATAATGGGAAACTGGAATGCCCAGTGACTTGCATGGGCTCCATTGAAACACATTAGAGCAAAAAAAGAGGTGCAAAGAAAACGTGGAATGGATTTTGAAGGAAAGTGTCTGGGCCCAGATAGCCTGTTCTGGGACGGGATTGAAAAGCCCCATGCTGGAATGACGGCCCCTGGGTGTGCCAGAAGGGCTCAGGGACTGGATTGACAGGCCCCATGCTGGAATGACGGCCCCTGGGTGTGCCAGAAGGGCTCAGGGACTGGATTGACAGGCCCCATGCTGGAATGATGGCCCCTGGGTGTGCTAGAAGGGCTCAGGGACTGGAATGACAGGCCCCTGACTGGAATAAAGGCCCCCGGGTGTGCCAGAAGGGCTCAGGGACTGGAATGACAGCCCCCTGACTGGAATAAAGGCCCCTGGGTGTGCCAGAAGGGCTCGGGGACTGGAATGACAGGCCCCTGACTGGAATGACGGCCCCTGGGTATGACAGAAGGGCTCGGGGACTGGAATGACAGGCCCCATGCTGGAATGACGGCCCCTGGGTGTGCTAGAAGGGCTCAGGGACTGGAATGACAGGCCCCTGACTGGAATAAAGGCCCCCGGGTGTGCCAGAAGGGCTCGGGGACTGGAATGACAGGCCCCTGACTGGAATGACGGCCCCTGGGTGTGACAGAAGGGCACGGGGACTGGAATGACAGGCCCCTAACTGGACTGATGGCCGCTAGGTGTGCCAGAAGGGCTCTGGGACTGGAATGACAGACCCTCGACTGGAATAGTGGTCTATAGGTGTGAGAGATGTGGTCTTGCAGTTGAATTTCAGTCCCATCATTGCCCTGAAAGCCCCTGGTGTGGTGGAAGCTTTGTGGGAGCTAATTGAATCATCCCTGTATGGACTAATAATCTCTAAAAATTGTAGAATTGTTCTGTGGCTGGAATGACATGCCCATGACTGGAATAATGGTCTCTTATGGAGATAGTTGTCTCCAACTGAAGTCACCAAGACTGGAATCAAACACTTAACATTTCAATTTATATTCCAGGGATTTGTTTAGCTATCATCGTTTCAGATCCTCCTATATCTTTATCCTTCCTCTCACCTGGTCAGTTTCATCACAATTTCATGAAGTCTATATCAGCCACCTCTTCTATTTTCAGGCATAAATCCTTCTGTTCTCTCCCTTCCTGCTCCCACAGCGTTTTCCACAGCCATCCAGACTTCCATGTCCCCCTCAAGTGTCACACCCCACTCAAATTCCTTGCTCAATTTTGCTAATTCTGTCGACCACTGGCCCAGAGCACGTCTCTCTGTGAAAAAACCCATTTCATACCTTAGCTTAACAGTTGACAAACTCATGGTCTTATTTTGTTGCATGCTTTTGCTGTTTTATCTATTTATTGAGTTTGTTCTAATTCACTTTTGGTCAGGTTGCTGTGATAACAGACTATAAATCCAAGAGTAAAAAAATGGGTCCCCAAACTTGCGACCCTTTGGAGCCAGCTGGCATGTTTGTGATTCTGACACACCATGGTGGGTGCAGACACTAAATGACTGCTGCAGCAGGTGAGTGAGCAAGCAAAGACTGGGTGCAGTGTTCCTTTGGTCACACGGTGAAGATCCCTGTAATGAGTTGTCAGCTGATGCCTAAGGAATATTTTTCAAAATCTGCTCAGCGCAGTTATGGGCTGGCAGTTATGGGGCAAACCTTGCTTCCCTGTGATCCTCCTCCCAAGGTTCCCCCCAGCAGTGGGAGAGGAGGAGAAGGCAGCAGGTAATGTGGATTGAATGATGGACCTGCAGAGCCCAGGTCTACTTCCCTTGGCCTTGCACAGGGAGTAGACCTGGCCTCCGAAGTGGCAGAGGCCAGATCTACCTGTTATTGTTTTGCAGAGCAGATAGACCTGGCCTTTGTACACCTCTGAAGGCCAGCTCTACTCATCAAGACTTTGGTAAGTAGACCTGACCTCCACTCTTCTGATGGTCAGGTCTACTTGCCATGGCATTACAAGGGGAATACACCTGGCCCCTGCATGTCCGAAGGCCAGGTCTACTCTCCATGGCATTGCAGAGCTGTTGGCTCTACCCTCACCAGACACGATTGGGTCAAGGCGGTCTGGGGCATGCCTGGCTTGACTGCACTCCGCCTCCCAAGGATCCTGCCCAAGCCTCGGTCTGCTGTGGGGAAGAGGGCACAGGTGTGGAGAGTGTTGCTTGCCCTCTATCTCCACAGCTCCACCTCCGTTTCCCACCTCCAAGCCTCGATCTGCTGCATGGAGAGGTTGTGTGTGCAGTTGGTAACCCGGCTTGCATGCCAGATGTGCAGAACCAAGGTCTACTTGCTATGATATTGCACAGTAAGTGGACCTGGCCTCTGGCCAATAGAGGCCAGATTAACCTGCTACAGGTTTGCCAGGCAGGTAGACCTGGCCAACACACATATCCGAAGGTTGGGTCTACTCACCATGGCTTTGTTTGGTGGGTAGACCTGACCTCTACTAATCTGAAGGCCAGGTCTAATTGCTATGGCATTGAATGGCCCGTGGGGGGGGGGGGGGTGCAGACCTGGCTTCTGCATGTCTGAAGGACAGGTCTATTCACCATGGCATTGCAAAGCAGGTAGATCTGATCGCACTTCCGAAGGCCAGATCTATTTGCCATGGCTACTTGGCCCCTGCATGTCTCAAGGCCACGTCTACTTGCCATAGCTTTGCACAGTGAGTTAACCTGCCCTCCAGACCCATACAGCTCAGGTCTATCTGCCATACACTTGCAGGGCCAGGCCAATTGGGGGAAGCACGGGGAATGCCGCTCCCTGGGCACACTCTCTGATGGTTCAGCATGCTCCTATGCACCACAGTAGGGCGATTTCAGACCAAAGCAGTCCCAATTCGATGCACTGTGGAGCACCGGAGTACTCCAGGGCCATTTCTGCCCCCAACACAGATAGAACTCCCAGTTTCCACAGCTGGCCGATTCAGCTCGAATCAGGGCTAAATAAGCCAGCTGCAGGGCTCAGGAGTGCTCCTGGGCCCTTTCTGCCTGCCCAGAAGCTCTACTGGTCTCCACAGTGGCCCAATTCTGGGCAGAATCGGGTGGCTGCAGTGCACAAGAGCACTCCAGGGCCCTTCTCCCCCCCCCCCCCAGCGATGCTCCTGGCTCTATGGTGTCCAAATCAGGCCTGGGATTGGCTGGTGGAGGGAAGGGTCCACCTACCAAACCCTCTGCAGCCCAGTTGGGGTGAGGAGGTGGCAGGATGGACGGTCCCGCCTCCCAGCCCTTTCCCAACATGATTGGTCAGCACTGGGGAGGGAGCAATGCCAGGCCCAGCCACCCTGTCTTCCCCCTGCCCATATTGGGGTGCAGCAGAGGGGGCAATGCCAGGCCCGGCTGCCCTGCCCTCCCCTTGACCAGATCATGTTGCGGTGGAAGCGGAAATGCCTGCCCCGCCCTTTCTAGAGCCTGTTGGTTTTTCCCCCCACAATGGGCTTTGTTGCTAGTCCTACTTTATAATTCCCTTAGCGGGTTTCCAATGACTCACATTGATGCTGGTGCGCTTGCGCAGGGTGCACCAGCATAAGAGTGCACCAGGCAGGCCGCTTCTGGAGGGTGCTGCTCGATGCCGCAGGCTTCGCAGCCCGTTTGGAGGGTGGTGGCAGCGGCATGGGAAGGGTGGCGTGCCGGCAAGCCCTGGGGGAGCAATGGCGGGAGAGAAGCCCGCCACAGTCTGATCCATGCTGGAGCCAAGCCGCACCGCTTTCGGAAGGGACGGGGTGACAGGGTGAGGGCAAAGTGCTCGCTGCTGCGTCAGCCCTGCCGGAGCCAGGTGTGCCACTCTGCAAAGATCCGGGGCTTTGCACGGCAGCAGCGCTCAGCCCTTGCACCACAGCGGTGCCCCTCTCAGCCTTTCCCATGGTGGCGCGGGAAGGGCAGCAAGGGCGGCGTGTCAGAAAGCCTCAGGGGAGCCGCGGCAGGAGAGAAGCCTGCTGCCCTCTGACCCCTGCCAGAACCGCGCCGCGCTGCTTTCGGCAGGGACGGGACAAGGGCAAAGCACCCGCTGCCATGTCAGCCCTGCCGGAGCCGGGCACACCGCTCTGCAAAGACCTGGGGCCTTGCATGGCGGCGGTGCTCCTCTTGCGGCGTCTTGCCCCAGGTTCGAGGAGAGCAGTGCACACGGCTCCTGGGGCCTCACAGGGCAGCAGTGCTCCACTCTCCTCGGGCCTGGGGAAAGGCGGCGTGAGCGGAGCGCCACCGCCCTGCAAGGCCTCTGGAGCCACGGCACTCCGCTCTCCGATCCAAACCCCCATTGCCTCCCTCCCTGCCTTTCCTTTCCACACCCCACCTGCCTCTGACCCCTCCCGAAAACCCCATTGCCTCCCTACCTGCCTTTCCCCTCCACACTCCACCTGGCTCTCAGCCCTCCCCCAAACCCCATTGCCTCCCTCCCTACCTTTCCTCTCCACACCTCACCTGGCTCTCAGCCCTCCCCAAAACCCCATTGCCTCCCTAACTGCCATTACTCTCCCCACCCCCACCTGCCTCTGACTGCTTCCCAAACACCCATTGCCTCCCTGCCTGCATTTCCTTTCCACACCCTACCTGGCTCTCAGCCCTCCCCAAAACCTCATTGCCTCCCTACCTGCCTTTCCTCTCCACATCCCACCTGGCTCTCAGCCCTCCCCCAAACCCCATTGCCTACCTAAATGCCTTTCCTCTCCACACCCCAACTGACTCTCAGACCTCCCCAAAACCTCGTTGCCTCCCTACCTGCCATCCCTCCCCAGACCCCTCCTGCTTCTCACCTCTCCCCAGACCCACCTTGCCCCCCACCTGCCAGCCCTTTCTAACCACAACTTCCCACCAGCCCTCCCCAGCCCCAGCTTTCTAGAGCCCATTGTATTTATTTGCACAACGGGCTCTGTTTCTAGTATAAAATAACAAAATTTCACCCCCTACCCACCACCCATTGAAAAGGCAATATAATATTGATAACGATATGTTATATTCCCTTCCCCTTTGGACCCCACAAAAACTATTGAACTCAAATTAATAAGAAAGCAATTTTCATACCAAATGCTAAATCAAAAAACATGATATACGTACAGCCTCTGAGAGACCCTGTGGAAAGTGACCTCATTTCGGCCTGTTGAACAAAAGTGCAAAATCAAGGGCCTGTCTTTATTGGGAGCAAGAGAAAATGTCCCCCCCCCCCCGAACCTCAATACTGCTGGGTAGCACAAACTGCTAGTGACATATTAAACTGTTTTTTTTTAAAAGTTTGGATTGTTTCCCCCCCTTCCCCACTTATACGGCTTGCAAGAAAATGGGGAAAAAAACGATTTCTTGACTCTAGAATGCTTTCCATTTTGTTGCTCAGTTGTTTCTTACTGGAATTAGTTCCTTTATGAGGGGTAGGGGCTGAATGAGTTATCTTTTTTGTGCAGATTTTGATAGGTCAGTGGAGGTAATGTTGAGTTTATACAGTAAAGCTTGTCCTGATACGAGTAACAAACAGCAAATATTTTCAAGTTTAAAGAAATAGCATTAGCAAGGAGCCAAGACATAGTTTATCACACCCAGGTGCCGTCATTCCAGTCTGGGGCCTGTCATTCCAGTCCCAGAGCCCTTCTGGCACACCCAGGGGCCGTCATTCCAGTCAGGGGCCTGTCATTCCAGTCCCCGAGCCCTTCTGGCACACCCAGGGGCCGTCATTCCAGCATGGGGCCTGTCAATCCAGTCCCCGAGCCCTTCTGGCACACCCAGGGGCCGTCATTCCAGTCTGGGGCCTGTCATTCCAGTCCCCGAGCACTTCTGGCACACCCAGGGCCTGTCATTCCAGTCAGGGGCCTGTCATTCCAGTCCCCGAGCCCTTCTGTCACACCGAGGGCCCTTCATTCCAGTCAGGGGCCAGTCATTCCAGTCCCAGAGCCCTTCAGGCACACCCAGGGGCCTTTATTCCAGTCAGGGGCCTGTCATTCCAGTCCCCGTGCCCTTCTGGCACCCCCAGAGGCCGTCATTCCAGCATGGGGCCGGTCATTCCAGTCCCTGAGCCCTTCTGGCACATCCAGGGGCCGTCATTCCAGTCAGGAGCCTGTCATTCCAGTCCCCGAGCCCTTCTGGCACACCCAGGGCCTGTCATTCCAGTCAGGGGCCTGTCATTCCAGTCTCAGCGCCCTTCTGGCACACCCGGGGGCCTTTATTCCAGTCAGGGGCCTGTCATTCCAGTCCCCGTGCCCTTCTGGCACACCCAGGGCCTGTCATTCCAGTCAGGGGCCTGTCATTCCAGTCTCAGCGCCCTTCTGGCACACCCGGGGGCCTTTATTCCAGTCAGGGGCCTGTCATTCCAGTCCCCGTGCCCTTCTGGCACCCCCAGAGGCCGTCATTCCAGCATGGGGCCGGTCATTCCAGTCCCCGAGCCCTTCTGGCACACCCAGGGGCCGTCATTCCAGTCAGGGGCCTGTCATTCCAGTCCCCGAGCCCTTCTGTCACACCCAGGGGCCTTTATTCCAGTCAGGGGCCTGTCATTCCAGTCCCCGAGTTCTTCTGTCACACCCAGGGACCGTCATTCCAGTCAGGGGCCTGTCATTCCAGTCCCTGAGCCCTTCTGGCACACCCAGGGGCCGTCATTCCAGCATGGGGCTGGTCATTCCAGTCCCCGAGCCCTTCTGGCACACCCAGGGGCCTTTATTCCAGTCAGGGGGCTGTCATTCCAGTCCCTGAGCCCTTCTGGCACACCCGGGGGCCTTTATTCCAGTCAGGGGCCTGTCATTCCAGTCCCTGAGCCCTTCTAGCACACCCAGGGGCCGTCATTCCAGCATGGGGCCTGTCAATCCAGTCCCTGAGCCCTTCTGGCACACCCAGGGGCCGTCATTCCAGCATGGGGCCTGTCAATCCAGTCCCTGAGCCCTTCTGGCACACCCAGGGGCCGTCATTCCAGCATGGGGCCTGTCATTCCAGTCCCTGAGCCCTTCTGGCACACCCAGGGGCCGTCATTCCAGCATAGGGCTGGTCATTCCAGTCCCCGAGCCCTTCTGGCACACCCAGGGGCCTTTATTCCAGTCAGGGGGCTGTTATTCCAGTCCCTGAGCCCTTCTGGCACACCCGGGGGCCTTTATTCCAGTCAGGGGCCTGTCATTCCAGTCCCTGAGCCCTTCTAGCACACCCAGGGGCCGTCATTCCAGCATGGGGCCTGTCAATCCAGTCCCTGAGCCCTTCTGGCACACCCAGGGGCCGTCATTCCAGCATGGGGCTTTTCAATCCCGTCCCAGAACAGGCTATCTGGGCCCAGACACTTTCCTTCAAAATCCATTCCATGTTTTCGTTGCACCTCTTTTTTTGCTCTAATGTGTTTCAATGGAGCCCATGCAATTCAATGGGCATTCCAGTTTCCCATTATTTCCAATGGGCATTCAAGCCTCTCCCATTATTTCCAATGGGCAATCCTGTCATTCGTTTTAGTACATCCCGTTGCCGGTTCCCGCAGAAGTTGCGGAGCACGTCTGCAGCATGCCTTAGAGCCCGTAGAGGCATGCGGCGCCTTGGACACTGACGTGTATTCAGCCACTGCGCTGACCACAGCCGATCTGATCCGGTGTTTTGATGTGCGGCGCAATATTACCGGGAAGGAAGCCCTCGGATTTCTGTGGGAGTCGCTGCCGAATCAATGCCTACAGGGCTCCTCGCCCTCGCCCAGCAAAATCTATGTTACTGTGTCAAGCGTAGGAGGAGGCGCGACAAGAGTTCCCCTTGCTCTGTTTGCCAGTCGAAAACTACAAATCCCAGAAACCAATGGGGGCATTCTAGGCACTGATTTAAGTGTATGTGTCCTCGCAGCTGGTGCTGGGGGTGGAGTCTTTCTCTTTCCTCTCCACTGAATGGAAGTCCCCGTGGCTGGCTGAGGCGCGCGCCGGTGCCGTGCTTGGGTTTCTCGCCATGGCGCTTCGCCTGCTGCGAGTTGCAGCTCTGCTTCTGTTTTGCTGCTGGGGGAGTGGCTCAGCAGGCGGGCGTAAGTAGCGCTGAACTGAAACTTCATCCGGAAGCGTGTGCCGCCTGGTTGTCTTTTCTGCGCAGTTCTTTGCTTTGCTGTGTGTCGGTATCAGAAGGTCTTTGTGTGTGGTGTAGAGGCGTTTTCTCTGTGCCGGCAGAGTTGTTTCGGCACTCTCTGATTCCCGTTCCCAGGCCAAACTAATCTTCCTTAACCGGTTCCCTTCTCTTTGTTCTGCAGGAGTTGAAACGCCTCCTGCAACTTCTGACCAGCACCCCGAAGTTGCTTCTTGCACAAACCCTGGTTCTGGTGGAATGGGGAAGTGTAATAGCTCCTGGATCATTTAGCCCTCAAATGTTCTTAATTAGCTTAGAAACAAAACTGGCATTCCATAAAGAGTGAATGAGGTTCTAAGCCACACGATTCCCTCTTTAGCTTTCCCCTTTTCCAGGAAGCAGGCGATTCTACCCCTTATTGTTCTCAATTGCTTTCCTATTGATAAAGTGCTTAACTATGTTATTGTGACTAGGCTCTGGGAGACCCAGGTTCAAATCCTTCCTCTGTGATGGTGGGAGACCTTGGGCCAGTCATACTTTCTCAGGCTTACTTTTTTTACAGGGCTGTTGTGAAGATAAAATGGAAGAGGATGTTGTAAGCCATTTTCGGTCCCCACCAGAGAGAAAAGCGGGGTATACAATCAGAAGGAATGAAAAATACACCTTTGCTCAATGCTGTTGTCCAGTCTGATTTGAGTGTGATGCTGGTGATCCCAAAGAACTCTCTTGGGCACCTTTGAACTTGCACAGCATCTCATTTAGGCTGGACTGCATCTGGGACAAATGCTAGCACTGCAACGGCCTGCTTTAGCTAGCAGCTGCTGCAGTGAATGGGGTTCCAAAGGAAAAATGCAGTGCCTGCACTCCTTCTGCTACCAGATTGCCTAACCTGCTGTGGGAGAACCAATAGACCAACTGTATATAAGAAAAAGGTTAGATATTCTAGACACAGGGCTAGCAACATTCCTTTTATATAGCTAATGGGGGTAAATGTTAT
Source organism: Eublepharis macularius (assembly GCF_028583425.1). NCBI lineage: Eukaryota > Metazoa > Chordata > Lepidosauria > Squamata > Eublepharidae > Eublepharis > Eublepharis macularius. The sequence goes on from NC_072792.1 coordinate 127,296,173, forward strand.
TTAGCTGAAGGAGTGAAATCAAGAGGTAAGGTTTATCACACCAAGGTCTTAAAAGGAACTGCTACGCTGAGGTGTGCTCTGAGTGGATGGCAGATGGGCCCTCCAGGCCCTGAGAGTGACTGCTGCAGAGTCCTTGCCTAGATAAATTGGCAGTCCTCCAGTCTGGTTAGGTGCTAAGCCGGTGAGCATTGTGGACAATGGAGTAAAAAAGTCATGGCTGTCTTCTTTGCTTTTCCTTCTTCCAGCTCCCTTCTGGATGACTCACGTTTGTCTGTTCTCTGTTTTCACTCAAAATCCCCTCAGAGGTATCTTTCCTCAATCTCTTCTGAACTATATGGGTTCTCTGGGTCAAAACACATTACCTGGATCCTACAGAGGGCTACATTTCTCTTAACGGTGTACTCTGTTTTAGCTTAGCTCCAACCCTATGTGAAATAGCAAATAATGGAAGAGCTCCAGAAGCTCATCTGTTCCACCGCTCCTGCTCAGGCATGTTTGTCCAGCAGCTTCACAGATTGGCCTAAGTGATGAAGCGTGTGAGACCTGGTGTACTACAGCAAAGCGTTGTTTTAGAGCAAATGGCTCAAAGTTCCTCATGTTAGTTAAGTTAGAAACTTCAGGCAAAACGTAGTGTCTCTGTCGCTCAGCCCTTCATAAGGTTTATATGCACAGCCCTGGTCTATATCTTGCCCTTTCTCCAAAATCCTCAGGGCAGTTTCCATTGCCCCATTTAATGATATAAGAAAATTCAAGCAAAATATTTAGACATACTATCTGTCCAAGGATTGCAAAGCAGTTCTGTTTCAGTGAGCTTCTGTTTGAAATCCAGATAGATCTTGAGTAATTTTGTATGGGTTTGTCTTCTTGTCACTAAGATTACTGGCAATTATGATGGGCTGTTTTGTTAGGTGGTGCTTGTTTAAAGGGGTTTTAAAGGATTCGGTGATTTGTTTAAAGAACTGTAAGCTACTTTTGGATGTTCAGACAAATGGGATAAAAATATTTGATAAAATGGAGGAAAGTCTCAATTGATAGAGGCAGACATTTGAGAAGGGAAACAATAGGGAAACAATGGTTTCCTTATTGAAGTCTCAAAAATACCAGATTGCCAAGATACTGAAGGAGTCTTGTTGATGCTTTCCTTCATTATTACCAAGTATACCTACAAGTGGTTCATGAAGTGTTCTCCCACGGATGTTCATACCAGTTTATGTACCATTTATCTGCACATGTGACAATCTCTTCTGTAGTCTGAGTGGCCACAAAGGGTTCCTATCTTTTTATCTCTTGGTAATTGTTGTATAATTGTCTAGAAGTTGATCTAGGTTATGTTTCAGATACAAATTGGAAGAAATTCCTGGTCCAGATTGAAAAAGCTCTGGAGAACTACAAACCATGCGTGAAGGAAAACTGCAGCTGTCACCAAAAGTAAGGAAGGGGCAATATCCCTAACACTTTGATTCTTATTTACCGGGGTGATGGTGAAGTGACAGAGCATATCCTTTACCTACAGAAGATTCTGGGTTCAGTCACTGATGTCTCTAGTGAAAAGGACCACAGTGTTGTAGGGCTGGGAGAGGCCTCTGTTTGAATCTGTCAGCATGTAGGACTAGGTGGGCCAGTTGTCAGATTCCGTGCAGCAGTGTCGTGTGTTTATACTGGGTCGGCACTTGAGGAACCTACTTCGGCTGTAACTATACAGAATATTGCTGCATTAACAGTCAGTGGTGTTAGAATAATAGCAGTAGATGATGCTGTTCTTTTATCTCAGACCAAAGTTGGCTTGAAGCGAGCTTTAGAAAAATTTAATGATCAATGTAACATTGAATTGTTAACAATTAATTTCTCTAAAACCAAAATTGTTCGTTTTGGCAGCTCATTTAGGAAATATAGCTGGAATATGAAAGGAAATGTCATAGATCAGATTAAGAACTTTCAATATTTAGGCATAACTTTTTCCTATAGTGCCAAATTCTCAGCACATCTGACCTCATCAGCCACTTCGGCAGAGAGAAGTGCAAATGCCATCCTTAAATTGTTTAGAAGGAAAGGCGCTGACTTTCTCCCTATGGCCTTAAAAACTTACCAGGCAAAATCTTTGGCCCAACTTTTGTATGGCTCACAAATTGGACTCTCTGCCAATTTTAAGATTCTTGAAACAGTCCAATCAAAATTTCTTAGATTTTTATTTGGTGCTCCCAAGAGTACATCTTAATGTAATACTTAGACAAGAGGCAGGATTACCCAGAGTTGAATTAAAAGTATTGGAACAAGCAATATTCCTCTGGCTGAAAATTCACTATAATCCAAAGGGAATGATAACTCATCTCCTAGCTGCAGACCCTTATCCACCTTGGTTCACACAAATCTTTAACAAGAGCAAGCAAATTGGCCTAAATCCTGAAGATCTTTTTAATGGAACCCTGAATATGGCAAAAACAGCTATTACTCAGAGGCTTCTTGATATTGAACTTCAAAATGAAGAAGCTCTACTTCCCAAGAACTTCAAGTGTTTAAAATCTTGGCCTAATTTTTCAGCTGCCCCATATTTATCCAGTATTACCCATGAGTCCTACAGATGGGCATTTTCTAGAGCCCGGTTTGAGACATTACCTTCAGTTGTATTGTACGGCAAATTCTGACGGATACCAATGCATGAGCGCTTATGTCCATGCATGTCCAGTATGGTGGAATCTGTTACTCACATACTTTTATTCTGTGAATTTTATTGTGAAGAACGGTCTCGCCTCATACTACCTCTTTTGTCTAAATTTATCCCCTTGCAATCCTATTTGGAATTTAGACCAGAAGTTCTGCGCAGATTTCTTTTAGAAGATTCTCAGAGCTCAGTAACCTATGCTGTGGCCAAATTCTGCTCTTTAGCTATCAGAAAACGTAAACTTCTCTTAGTGAAAAACACATTATAATTTTTTTTCTATTTTCATTACTGTTATTCCATTTTAACTCTTATCCCCTTTATGCCTTTGGTTTTCCTGTATTGATAATATTGATTTATTGCTTGTAATCGTATTGTTTTATATTGCTGGCTTTTGCTGTAATAAATTGGATTTGGATTTGGAATAATAGCAGTATTATCATGAGCTGTCTGGGCTATGGAAGATACAGTAACAGGTTATCAAATATATTTTCCTTGGAAGTAAGTTACTGTGATGGACTGCACTTTAAAATAGATTTCCTAAATGCAGCAATCAGAGAGCTGGAGGGAAAGAGTTAACGCTTGCTTGGAATAAGAGCTTGAGTGACAGGCTGATTCCTCCTCTTTGATTGGTCAGTTAGAATCCAGCTGACAGTTAATTTTCTTATAAGATTGTTCAGAGGGAGAGTTTGTGAGTAAATCTGACAGGGAAGGTCAGACAGGTTCCCCTCTGGAGTGAGGGAAGAGGAATCTTTTAATAACATACGATTTATATAACATTTGATTTATATACTGCCCTTCAGGATGACTTAACACCCACTCAGAGCGGTTTACAAAGTATGCTATCATTATCCCCACAACAACAAACACCCTGTGAGGTGGGTGAGGCTGAGAGAGCTCCTAGAGGCTGTGACTGACCCAAGGTCACCTAGCTGGCTTCAAATGGAGGAGTGGGGAATCAAACCTGGCTCTCCAGATTGGAGTCCCAAACTCTTAACCACTACACCAAACTGGTTCTTTTTGCCTTAACCATAACATCAGTGTCCTAAAGAAGAATTCTATTTAAGAATCTCACCATATGTGCTCCAGAGGGTACTTCGATCTGCTGGCAAACAGCTGCTTGTGGTCCCAGGCCCCAGGGAGGCTTGCTTAGCTTCGACCAGAGACAGGGCATTTTTCATCCTGGCTCCAGCCTAGTGGAACTCTGTCTGTTGAGACTTGGGCCCAGACAGATTTGTTATCTTTTGGCCAGGCCTGTAAGACAGAGATGTTCTTCCAGGCATATGGTTGCGGTGGGGCATGGGCAAGTTCTTCCTGCCAGTCTCCTGTGGGGTGGCGTTGTGCCCTCCCATCCCAGCCTTTTCACCAGTTGATTTGTTTCTCCATCCCCCATTCTGATGGGATTTTGTGCTGGGGTTAGGTAATGTGGGGTCTGCCTGCAACACCATCAAGAAATGATTTTATTGAACTCTATGTTTTATTGTTTTAAATGTGATGTGACCTTATACTGTTGTTTAGCCACTTAGAGCCTGCAAAAGCGGAGAGAGCAGAATACAAGATTAAGAAATAATAATAATAATAATAATAATAATAATAATAATAATAAAATTCTTAATGTAAGTGTTAGCAGAAGCTGAAGCCTAGTTGACACAGATACCATGGAACAGGGTGGATTTGATTTAAATCAAACTGATTTAAATCACAATTTAAATCACGATTTAAATCACTAGTCATTAAGGCTTGATTTAAATCATAGTTTTCTACATAAAGACTAATTCTTGCTGGTATAACTTTAATATGCAAGTAGATGCCTGCCTTACTGATAGGTAAAGGAACTTCATTAAAGTATTCCCAAACTGGGTCTCTTTTATGGCCTGCTGCCATTATAGGTTTTTTCCTCCAAGGAAAGCATGTGATAAACCTCAGGTCATACACACAAAAGATCCGAAGACTTGTGCAGTATTGTGCTCAAAAAGTTTCACTTTCATTTTGTACTGCTTGCCCCTCCCTCCTCACACTTAGTTTCTTCTTGTGCAGATCTATTCCACTCCAAACAATCAGAAAAATACTGTTTCTGTTCACTGAACTTCTTGAAACTTAGCACTGGAGGGGTTGATTCTGTCTTCATAGGTTTGTAGAACAATAGGATTAAGGTCTTTTTCTCAACTCTGTTCATGTTATAACATTTTTGCTGTGAAGAAGAGGCATGTGATCTCTGCTGTGCTGACACAAATTCAGTTTTGAGAACTGCAAAACCAAGCATCTGTGATAATATCTTGTAGGCAGAGAAACTGCCCAATAATCTTACAAAAACCTCTGGAAGAGCATGACATTGTGAATGGATTAATGGAATTTATTTACGAAAAAAATTAAACATATACAGCCTTATTCTACATAATTAAAAACTAATCTTTATTTCATGATGGAATAACCTTTGGATGGTAATATATTTTCCTCAAAAAGCATTTTATTTAAAAAAATCCGATTTAAATTAAAAAAATCCGATTTAAATTAAAAAAATCTGATTTTTTTTTTTTAAATCATTGATTTTTATCCACCCTGCCATGGAATTGAAAGAGTGTTTTGGCAAGAGTGATTGGGTAGTGGGTTAGACTCTCTTTCAAGCCAAAAGAAAAGGGTTATATCTTCTTAGGAGAATATTAATTCGTGCCCAGTTCCTAAAAGGGGTTTGGCTCTGAGGAGGACCCCAGGTCACTTGTGAAGGGAAAACAGTTTTAAACTAACTCCAGGAAACCTGAGCTGTCATAGGAAAGTCTGTGAAGAAACGTTGTTGCTGTAACTAGAGTATTAAGTAAAACACTTCTCACTGCTAAGAACCAAGAATGTAAGAAACTAAGCTTCAAGGAAACTATTTTGCCTGTAATTCAAAGTGTATTCTGTACTACCAACAAAATTTTACCTCAGCACTTTCATTCCTCGACTACGCTTATTCAGTCCCTGCCTGTTAAATAATGTTATTTCTTTTTTGGATGTTATACAGTCCACAGTGCCATCTCCAACAAAAAGGAAGAGAGCTCCTGCTTCTCCCCGTCAAGTTCCTGGGCTGGGCTAAAAAGCCTAAAATTATATCTGACTGTTAGGGTGGGACAAACAGACTTTCATACCACAAAGATTAAACATGCTACTTGGGGCTGCTTAGCAAAAGCAGGCAAACTGAATTTTGACAGAAAAGTCTGTATCACAGTAGGGGAATGAAGAGGGGTCTGTCATAGTTACACTGAAGTTAATGGCTTCCAAGTAAATCTGTTTACAGACAGACAACTTTTTTGGGCCACAGTTCTGAAAAAGCCATAATGTATGCCACAAAGGAAGAAGGGGGAAAGATAAGGAATGTACCTGGCCAGATATACTAGGAGCAAGCTGAGCTGCAACAGCATGGCCAGTGCCTCAGGGGCTTTCCTTAGATCTGTCTGGTACCTGAACCTGTCCAGGAAGCTTTAACCTTCTGTGCTTCACCAGCCCTATGTGCTTAACAAACAGGTTTGTTATGCCACTGTTTGGCCAAGTGGTTGCGGCTCTGAGTGCGTACTCTTGTGTCTTAGTAGAGCTGCTTTTAAATCCATGCTGCACACTGTATTTCAACAAACCTTTGGCAAATTTTCCATTTTTGTTTACATATACAGTCTTGAATGCACTTGCTCATGTGACACACAAAGGTCACTTCTTGGGTAACTCTGAAGCTAGTCTACTACATTTAGTGAATATGCTGCATGGAGAATTTTAAAGTATTTACATTAATAACTTTCCTTATACTTAATGTAGTGGAAGATATAAGCCCTTTCTTGCTTTATATCAGTATTGTGGGAGCTCCTTCCCTGTAGCAGCATTCCTCACCATTGCAGGAACAGTTTGTTTGGGCCTTCCCCATCTAATAATAACCTAAGTAGGAAGGAATTATAGAATCATAGGGTTGGAAGGGACCTCCAGGATCATCTAGTTCAACCCCCTGCACAATGCAGGAAATTCACAACTACCTCCCCCACACACAAACCCACTGACCCTTGTTCCATGCTCAGAAGATGGCAAAACACTGTCAGGATCCCTAGTTGAACTGGCCTGGGGAAAATTGCTACCTGAACCCAAGGTGGCGATTGGCATTACCTTGGACATCATGTAAGAAGGGGTCAAGAGAACTAAACACTGATGTAACCCTTCCTGACCTCCCTCTCATGATCTGCCTAGGTTCTGAGAATAAGTATTGCTGTCAGATGGCCATCTAGTGTCTGCTTAAAAACCTCCAGAGAAAGAGAACCCACCACCTCCCGAGGAAGCCTGTTCTACTGAGGGACCGCTGTAACTGTCAGGAAGTTCTTCCTAATTTTTAGCCAAAAACTCTTTTGATTTAATTTCAACCCATTGGTTCTGGTTTGACTTTCTGGGGCAACGGAAAACAATTCCACGCCATCCACTATATGACAGTCCTACAAGTACTTGAAGATGGTTATCATATCACCTCTCAGTTGTCTCCTCTCCAGGCTAAACATACCAAGCTTCTTCAACCTTTCCTCATAGGACTTGGTCTCCAAAGCCCTCGCCATCTTTGTTGCCCTCCTCTGGACACATTCCAGCTTGCCTCTATCCTTCTGAAATTATGGTGCCCCAAACTGAACACAATACTCTAGCTTAAGTCTAACCAGAGCAGAGTAGAGCAGTACCATCTGGGTGAGAATGACCCTGCGCTTTGCTCATATCATTCTTGTATGTAGAAAGTTACCAAAATGGTTTGGGATCCTATCATGGAGAAACTGCTACCTTGTAGCTCATGTAATGTGAGAAGAGCGTTTTGGCTACTTTTCTTTTTGGCTGAAAGAAGAATGATGTGTTAGGTTAAAAGCATAAATACTCGTACACTGCTGATGGAAGCAAGTCTATTAAACAGCAACTAATTTGCGTTTTACTCCTAAAATGTATTAGGACATCAACCGCTATGGGGCCGTCAACTGCTATTTGCAGTTGATGGCCCCATAGCATCAACTTCTATTTGCTCAATTCAAATAAATTCTGTTCTTACACAAGATTTGGAGTAACATAAGGCAACAGGTCTTGTCTACAAAATAAGACAAATAATGAATGTGTTCCATGGGTAGAAACTATGACAGAGCACAGCCAAAAATCAGTGCTTTGCACACAGAAGGTTTTATCTAACTTTTTAAAATTTTCAGACAGAAATAAAAAATCACATTAGTTGAACCACCCAGAATCCCATCATATGCATACTGTCCTTGTCTTTTCCTTTCATTTGTGAATTCAAATAATAATTATTACAATTATATTACAAATAATAATTGTATTACAAACCCTAACTCAAACTCAGACACATTTTAATGCCTTCATTTTAATCTTTCCTAGAGGACTGTTCTTATTCCAGAAAGTAATGAAAGAATACCATTTCCTAATGCTGTGACCAGTTCTCTCTCGCCCACTTGTAAGTTTTCCCATCCGTGTTACATGCTATACCCTATTTTAACTAATCCTTCCCCTGGAGCTTCTTTCACATGGAAGGCTTTATCCATGGCATCTCTGGCTAAAGCATCTCTTCCAGGACACCCTGTAGAGTCACTGCCAGAAGAACAGACAGTACTGAGCTCAGCTAGTCAATAGTTTTAAGATATGAGGCAGCTCCTTGGTTCCGTTTGTATCTGTTTACTTCAGGGGGCAAGCTGAGTGATCTGCTAAACTTGGTGCGTAAGAGACTCCCCAAACAAACAAACTGCGTTACCTTGTTAACTGTTACTATAATAACTTTCCCCAGTGTGTTTAATGATGGGTAGAAATTCTCTCCTCTTAGAGTTAGGGAACAGGACTTGGCTCCCTTTCGAGAGGGGATCTCCAAGGAGTTGCTGTCAGAAGCAATCAGTCGAAAGCTTGGGACACACTACCAGATTATCGGGAAGAAGTTGTACCGTGAGCATGATTGCATGTTCCCTGCAAGGTGAGAGCAATACAAGATCTACCCATAGGAGAGAGAAACAGGGAAAACTCCCTAACCTCCTTAATCTATGGGTCATCACTCAGGAAATGTTTGAAAGGGCTAAATTCCAGTATAAGAGGAAGAAACTGATGAAGCATTGCCTTGCTCGAAATGTTGAAATTGCATTTGCTTTTGTGAGAGATCAGTATTGACACTGCACTTTAGTTGCACAAGGAAGCAATATGGGTTAGCAGCTGAAAGAAATGAAGAATAAATGCCTCTGGGAAATGTGGATAATTGAAAGGCAAAACTTGCCGAGTTGTCTAAAACAGGATTTGTCTAAGTATCAGAAGCAGGGCAGGATCTAGAGGGGGGGCAGGGGAGTAGTCTGCCCCCGGCACCGCCAGGGAGGGGGCGCCAGAAGCAGCTCCCAGAGCATGCAGGCGGCAGCATGGGCAGCCGTGCTGCCTTTTGCTTGCCCCGCGGGACGGGGGGCTGGCTTGCCGCGCAACCCCTGTCCTGCAGGGCAGGAAAAGGGCAGCGCGGCCGCCCACGCCATTCACTTGCCCTGCAGGAGAGGGGGCAGCCGGCCGCCCCCTGTCCCGCGGGGTAGGTGCATGGCACGGGCAGCCTCACAGGCTCCCGCGCTGCCTTTTGCTTGCCCCACGGGACGGGGCGGCTGGCTTGCAGCGCACCCCCTGTCCTGCAGGGCAGGCAAAGGGCAGCGCAGCCACCCATGCCACTCAATGCCCTGCAGGAGAGGGGGCAGCTGGCCGCCCCCTGTCCTGCGGGGCAGGCGCATGGCGCGGGCAGCCTCACAGGCTCCAGCGCTGCCTTTTGCTTGCCCCGTGGGACAGGGGGCGGCTGGCTTGCAGCGCACCCCCTGTCCTGCAGGGCAGGCAAAGGGCAGCACGGCTGCCCATGCCACTCGCTTGCCCTGCAGGAGAGGGGGCAGCTGGCTGCCCCCTGTCCCGCGGGGCAGGCGCATGGCGCGGGCAGCCTCACAGGCTCCAGCGCTGCCTTTTGCTTGCCCCGTGGGACAGGGGGCGGCTGGCTTGCAGCGCACCCCCTGTCCTGCAGGGCAGGCAAAGGGCAGCACGGCTGCCCATGCCACTCGCTTGCCCTGCAGGAGAGGGGGCAGCCGGCCGCCTCCTGTCCCGCGGAGCAGGCGCATGGCGCGGGCAGCCTCGCAGCCCCCCGCACTGCCTTTTGCTTCCTCCGCAGGGCAGAGGGCGCGCGGCAAGCCGGTAGCCCCCTGTCCCACGGGGCAGGCGAAAGACAGCGTGGGGGGCTGCAAAGCCGACCGCGCCATTCGCTTCTGAAGCGAATGGCGCGGGCAGCTTCTCAGCCCCCCGTGCTGCCTCCGGCACGCAGCGTGATGACGTCATCATGCCGCGTCAGGGGCATGCGCATGCTCTGCGCGCGCGCGAGGGCCGGCAAGCGTTGCCCCGGGCGTCGGGAGCGCTAGATCCGGCCCTGATCAGAAGGTAACACAGAACACACTAGCTATCTGGAGTGAACAGTATATAACAAATATATAACCCTTTTAATGAGTAAAAGTGCAAGAGTGCTCAATGAAGACTATCAATTTCATTAATCCATACAAGTTGTAAACATATCCAACTGGTGGGAAAATACAAATAGTACCAAATCAGTCTCATACAATCTCTAGAATGCACGCAGGCATTCAAAGGCAGTTCATTGCGAAAATAATGAGAAGCAGTATCTGTAGCATTTGCCTGCAGAAGTCAGCATATAGACAAGCCACGCCAAGCCACGCCTACGGGTTTTGCCAGCATAGAACCTCCGCCCTGTTTCGTCCAATCACTTCTTCATAGGCAATATTCATTACTAGCATTTTAATCAAGAGTACACCGCCATGTTGGCTAGCTCTGGACGGTCTAACGCTGGCCATGCACACACACCCTTCCTGTGAGGAACATATGGAAAGCAGCACCACTGATCCTGGGGAGGGCATGTATACATGGGCTCTTGCTCTGTATGTGTGCACCATGCAGATGACTTGATGGTTGTGCGGGGGAGTGGCTCAGTAGGGGCCAGAGTGCTCATGCCCTCTCCCACCCCATGCAGTGAGTCATTGTGTGCATGGTCATCAGCACAGAGCCCCTGGGTCTCGTTTTTTCTCTGCCAGTTCAGTCTATGGGCCTTTCCCAACACCATGCTGTTCCTGTGCCTTTCCCCCAATTATCTGGCCACTTTCTCTTCAGGCTTACCTTGAAAACCCACTAGCTTTTTTCTTTATATACAATCTCCATGATCCTTAATAGAGATGGGCATGAACTGGAAAAAAAACGAAGCATGTGGTTCGTGGTTCGTCAAATTTCACGAACCACGACCTTTCACGAACCTACCCCTGGTTCGCGAACTGGTTCGTTTGGTTCATGAAAACGTCACATCTAGGTCAGAAAATCATCACTTCCGGGTAAGCAGAAAGTCACTTCTGGGCCAGCAGAAGTTCACTTCTGAGTAAACAGAAGGTCTACAGGAAGTCCATCCCCTGTTGCCTAGGAAACTGATTGATTGGCACCAGACTGTCTGCAGTGACGAACCAAAAAACAAACCAAATGAACCAGCCTAAAAGTTCATGGCGGTTCATCAGAAATGGGCTCCGACAAACCATGGTTCACGAACCACAAACTGGCCTGGTTTGTGCTTAATTTTGGTTCATATTTCGGTTCGTGCCCATCTCTAATCCTTAACAGTAACCGTGGTAGGCCAGTATTATTATCCCATATTCAGCTGTCTTGAATATGATGAAAGTGTGGTCATGGTAGGGAAGTATCTTGCTTAAGGCCAGCCAAGTTACAAGTTGAGGTCATATTCATAATAATAATGACGACGACAACAACAACAACAACATTATTCAATTTATTAACCGCCCTTCAGGACAACTTGACGCCCACTCAGAGCAGTTTATAAAGTATATTATTATCCCCATAACAATCGCCCTGTGAGGTGGGTAGGGCTGAGAGAGCTCCAAGAAGCTGTGATTGACGCAAAGTCACCCAGCTGGCTGCAAGTAGAGGAGTAGGGAATCAAACCCAGTTCTAGAATCTTCTGGATTATTTTAGAACATTTCGCCAGTGGACCACCCCCCATAACTATTGCCCAATATATGGTAATTTTTTCTGTAAATAAGTTTAAATAGATGATATAATTGGGTTTACATCCTTGATTTGGTATTTAGTCTCATAATATTACATATTTAATGTCTGACATAACTTGTGCTTCTCCTGGGCATGCTGCAGGTGTAGTGGAATTGAGCACTTCATCTTAGAGATCATTGACCATCTTCCAGATATGGAGCTAATGGTCAATGTGCGGGACTACCCCCAGGTGCCCAAATGGATAAAACCTCTTGTTCCCGTCTTTTCCTTCAGTAAGGTAAGAGGGGAGAGTTGTTATGTCCTGTGATCTAATATGGACAGCTGTGACATGTAATTGTATCGCTTCCATTACTGACCTGCTTTTTCATTTTATTTTCTGGGAGACTTCAGAATACTATGACATTATGTATCCTGCCTGGACATTTTGGGAAGGAGGACCAGCTGTCTGGCCCATTTACCCAACTGGCCTAGGACGCTGGGACATAATGAGAGACGACCTCCAAGGGTACGTTATAAGGAAAGAAATATGTTGCCTTCAAAGTATGCCAGTATGTTTGTTCACTGAACTTTGCACTTGTATGGAGCCATTGATATTGAGAAATAACTGAGAAATAATTCACATTTATTATTTTTTAAAAGTGTGTACACAATTGTAGTCTTTGTGATCTGCAAGCTATGGTATGTTAGCCATGGTAGTCTTTTGGACTTCAAAAGGCTGAACTGATTGGGTTTCTATTGAAATCCATGCAGATACCACATAGCATTTGACACATGAATCTAATTGGATACAAAGATGTAGGGCACCAGGCACAAAGAGATCCTATATTCTTAATGGTTGTGAAGAGAGGAGGACTTCAGCAGGTTCAACTTGTCAGACTGAAGTGAGAAGCTAAACCTACTAAAATTCTGTTCCATACAGAAGTTAAAGATACAAGAGCTGAGATGTTTGCTTCTGGTCACATAACTGTAGAGCACAAGGGAGCAAAGGTGACAGCCCTATTCATTGGGCATAAGGTTGTGGTTAGTGGGGTAGGGTGGCAGATACTTCTGGGTACCTTTAAGTGTGGTCTATTACTTTTTAAATGTGATTGGCACTTTGTTGGTTTAAGCCTTGCCATGGTTACAATCAGTATTTTTTAAAAAATCTCTTTATATCTTTAAAAATAACAATAATTGACTTATATCGTAGCCATTTGGCCAGTCCTAAGAGCTGTTGGTTTTCAAAATTCAATACGTCTGCTCTCTCTTACATGAGGAAAAAACTGAGCGGTTTCTTCTGGTTGTCTTGAATTTCAAGTGCACATGAAGTGATGCAACTTATGGAGCATGTATAGGATTTTAAAATATTTTGTTAGGATAATGTATGGCACTACAAATATAGTGGGGTCATTAACCTGTGACCTAAGAAGAAGTTCTGAGAAATAAGGAATTATGTCTAGCAGTTATTAAAATGGCCCCCTTGATATTGTGTATTTCTCAAAAATATTTTTAGTTCGGCAGAAAAATGGTCATGGAAGAAGAAAATTCCCACAGCCTACTTCCGGGGATCGAGGTAAGCACACCTTCTTAGTTCCAAATGGTTTGATGTGAATTGTAGTCAGGGCTACAGGAATCAAGGCTTAAACATAGCAATTGATTAATGGAACCAGAAAGATCTGCTTCTTACGAATAAAATAATGCTTAACCTAATTTCATCATTAGCAGATAGGAGACTTGCTGTTCTTTTTACAAGGAGAAACTTAGATGTGCTGCACAATCCTGGTGTGAGGTCAGGAAATGGTATTGAAAACATCCAGATAGTTGATGAAACATCCAAAGCTCCCCTAAATAAAAGGAAATCTGTCTGCTGATCCCAGGTTGCTGTATATCAGGCTGAAGGTACACTACAAATGGTGCTCTTCGTGCTCTGTTGTTTCTGAGTATTGAAGAATAATTTTAGTGACGTAACTTACTGTCTACAAAAGCAGCTGTACTACTAACATTCTCAAGTGTCAGTGCTTTTCATGCATTTGAGTAGTTTTTGACAAGTTCACAGTCCATGGAGTCACTTTAGTTGTGACTTCTGTGGGTTAGTAGGAAGTGCTGATGTACTGAATTTTCCATCCCTGTTCTTCTTCATCACATCATACCTGAAACAGAACTTCCACATTTTGGATTGACAGGGGTGTAGGCCCCATGTGTGGCTGCTCCCTGAGCCTGCCTCCTTCCCCAGGGTTTTTGGTTGGGTTCAGCTAATGCCTGCACCTTAAAGCAGTTACAGTGGTTCCACAGGTAGTGCTGTAAACAGCCCCAAGCGTGGTAGTGCAGCCACTGGAAGGCTATCAGGGTGCCTGGGAAAGGTTCAAAGTCTGCCACACTGCGTGATCCCCAAGCCTGACACTTTCATCGTTGCTGTACTGCTTTAGTGTCCTAAATTATTTGGTATCTTACCAGGAAGTGTTCTGATGCAATTGTAACATCTTTTCAAATTATACAGGCTTTTCTTTGTTTGGATATGTTTTTTTTTTAGATTATAGTGTTTGTTGATAGATTTGTGTGTGATTTTCCCCCCCTTCTGACAGGACAAGTCCCGAGCGAGACCCCCTTATCCTTCTTTCTCGAGAAAATCCAGACCTTGTTGATGCAGAATATACTAAAAACCAAGCCTGGAAATCTGAAAGAGTAACTATTGTTAAATTCACCTGTTTCCTTTATATTAGAAATGGGTGTTTTCTGTATCAGAAGAGACAACAGCAGTAAGAGGGCTCCCACTTTTACGACAGATGAGCACATAACTCTGTGTTAACCTTGAAGAGTGAACAAACACTCTTGTGTTCAAGGTGTTCAGTCTTATAGCATGCCAATTCCATTTTGCTTTCTGGTTGTCTGGGTCCTGGGTAACAGTCCATACTGCCTATTCCTTATTATACTAGTGCTTGTAATGTAAATGGAATTATGTAGCTTGTTCATACATGGAGGTGGCCTGAGACTTTTCTACTTAGATGCAAAAAATGTTCATGATTTGCATTTTGTGGTACAGAATGTCATGGCCGACCAAAAATTAATTACAAATCTGAATAGAATTGTAGATGTGCCTATTTCAGATCATCTTTGTACAGTCAGCAATAAGACGTTATAATAAAGGTTTTAGAAGAAATATTCTCTCTCTCTTAAAGGATACTCTTGGAAAACCAGCGGCTAAAGAAGTTCCTCTAGTGGACCATTGCAAGTACAAGTAAGTAATCGTTTTGGTCTAGAATCCATTTGAAACTTTTCCTCTCTCCATTCTGTATGATGGGAACACTGAAATAAATACTGGGCTCTCAGAAGGTCTGTAGTTATGGCTGGGCTGTGATGGTTCCCCATTAACCTGGGTGCCAGCCTGGTTGCTCCACAGTTCTTAGCTTCATATTGCTGCCATCTCCCCCTTTTGGACTCTGTAACAGAAGAAAAAAAAAACCCAATTCTTGCCCTGAATTGTTTAACAGAGAGAAATATACTGAATTAATGCTAGATGAATGTAACTTCTTAAATAATCGTTTAATCTATCACATTCCTATTTATCCTCTCCACCATTACAAAAGGAGTCAGATCTGTAGCAATACTGAGTTTTATCATACATTGTGTATGATATTTAAGAAATTGCAGAGAACCACCATAATTTCATAGGCTTTGCTCAGTGATATTAAGTATCTGATACGCTATGCTCCATGGGGTGTCTGCAGTCCATCTGATGCAATGAACCTAAGGCATGCTGTCATCTCTCAAGTCCCTAGGGTATCGTTGTAACATATTTCTGTGCTATATGCAAATAACACTATTCAAATGCTAGTACATTAAATGACTTCCCTGAAGTCTTTTGGGAAGAGCAAAATGATACCTGGAATGTAAATTAAGGACCTAGACTTGGAAGTTCTTACTAAAATTGGTTATATGCTGCCTTATTGTCTTCAGATGATACATTCTTGTAACTTCTCTTCTTTCCACAGGAGCTACATATATTGTAGTTGCAAACATTCAGGTGCTGGTGGCAGCTATTTGAAACATGTATAAAGATTTAGCTTTAATTTTAGCTTCTTGATACAAGCTTTCATGGAATAAAGTTTAAAACCAGAAAGGATGTTCAAGCCCTTATCATAGTTTTCATAGTTAAGCGTTTTGTACTGTGGTTGTTTTCGGCTACTCTGAGGGAAGGTTCCAATAGAATGTACATTCCTTTCCCTTAGTACTCAGTATAGAACATAGGCTATCCCACATACTGACCTATGGAAGTCTTGACCTTCTTTTGTAATCACAGCATTGTAGATCATGAAAAGCAGACAGGCTTGTATTAATACAAGCGGATTACTGGAAGAGTGGCAGTATTCTAAAACACTGTCTCTTTGTATTACTCAGATACCTTTTTAACTTCCGAGGTGTAGCAGCCAGTTTCCGGTTTAAGCACCTCTTCCTGTGTGGCTCACTGGTTTTTCATGTCGGGGAAGACTGGCAGGAATTCTTCTACCCACAGCTGAAACCCTGGATTCACTATGTCCCAGTCAAGTCTGATCTTTCTGATGTGAGGTAAAAAAAATTAAAACTTGAGTAGCGTTGTACCTTCTCTTGTGTCTTAGCGCAGGGATGATCACAATATTTATGTATTTATTTATACCCTGCCTTTCTCCTCAATGGATACCCATTGAGTGACTTACATTGTTGTCTTCTCCATTTTATCTTCACAAACACGCTGTGAGGCAGATTAGGCTGAGAGCATGTGACTGACCCAAGATCACCAAGCAAGCTTCCTTGGCAGGGTAGGGATTGAAACTTGGGTCTCCTGGATCCTAGTATTCTGCAAAATATCTGCAAAAGAAGAGTCAACATGTTTGGACTGGTAGAGTGATGCAGTAAATTCAGACAGGTGTGAAGGAGTAAGGTGCAAGGAAGAGCAAATAACTCTTGCTGCTTTTTTTGCCACTTTTTCTGGAATGTCCCAAGTAGCTCTTAAAATTAAAAAGGTTTAATATTTTACCAAGAGAGTTCAGCCCCCTTCAACTGTAGTTTTGTTGGCTGTCTACAAACCTGAATCAAAGTGAATGTGCTAACTCCACCTGTTCTGTCTCCCTCAACCTGCCTGCTTGATCTGCACCCAATGAGCAGGGTAGAAGTGAACATAAAACATTACTACACTGAGGTATTTGCAAAGTTTGCTGAGCCAGTTGATATGAGCAAGTAAATACCACAATGTGTTCAAATGAAATGGGGATAGCCTGAAGAGGGGAGCCTTCCTATTTCAGGCTTATCACTAAGTAGTGAGGAAAGCAATCAGTGTGGATTTAAGATGGACTAGAACTAATCGTCTCAGTTTGGTCCTAATTGTCAAGTCTTAGCTCAGTAGCTGATTATCGGTGTAATCATATATATCATCCACAATCATCATAACGTATCAACTTTGTTTTAGAGAGCTATTGCAGTTTGTGCAAGAAAATGATGGCATAGCCCAAGAAATCGCAGAGAAGTAAGTTCTGTATGTGAGTGCTGAGTTGTTTTATTTGCTATACTAATTAACCCAAATTCCATTTTTTTACTATATAAAATGAAAATATAGATACAGTGGGCATTTCAAAAACTTAGTGTGATGAGGAGTATCACTTAGGATACAGCTGTTCCTGAATATAACCTGCGTAGAAAGGATGGGGAAGTCTGTATTGAGGTGAGGTGGATCTTTATGTCAGAGAGGGCAGGGTCCATCAAGTAAACTTAGAACACTTCAAGGAATAGATTTCTCCACAGAGTTCCTAAGGGTGGAATTACTGGGCCTGAAAGGTTACTAGGTACATACTGGTGTTTACCTGACCCAAACATGAGGAATGATCTTGAAATAAAGAAATAAATAAAGAGAGCAGTCAGAAGAGAAATATGTGTAATGATGGGTGAATTCAGCTGCTTTAACTTTAACTGGATAAATGTGTGTTCAAGTCATGAGAAAGAGGTGACATTTGTCAAAGGATTATGGTTGGCCATGGAGCTGACTAGGCGTGGGTGAGGGTGACCCTGGCCTTGGTCTTGCATTATATTACTCAGTTTAGCATTTATGTGATTAGAATGTTGCCCCAAAAGTCCAATACACCTACAGTGAATTTAAAAAGAGGAAATGTCTCTAAAATGAAGAGATTAGTCAAAAGGAGACTGAAAGGGAAGCTGGTCAAAAGGTCTAACATAACCACATTTGATTTCAGAAGAGGAAACTAAAA
Organism: Eublepharis macularius; assembly: GCF_028583425.1. NCBI lineage: Eukaryota > Metazoa > Chordata > Lepidosauria > Squamata > Eublepharidae > Eublepharis > Eublepharis macularius. The sequence goes on from NC_072792.1 coordinate 127,314,101, forward strand.
AGAGATTAGTCAAATAGTAGATGAAAGGGATGCTAAAGAGGGTCATATCCCTACAGAATATTTGGAAATTGTAATGGGAGTTCCAAAGAACTGGTCCAGCATGGCTGCTTCTAGGTTTTTATGATACCCCATTCATGCACAGTAAATGGGCGGGGGGGGGGGGGGGTTGCTGTGTTGTGGCTTGCCATTCTCTAAAATCAAACAAAGAAGGAACAGCAAATGGTGCAAAAGGAAGAATTCTTTAATAGTAACTAACCCCTATGTGTTTTGGTTACTTACTATTAAAGAATTCTTCCTTTTACACCATTTGCTGTTCCTCCTTAGTTTTGCCTTGGTGCGCCTCCCCTTTTTCATTGTTTGCTTCTCTAAAATCAAACACACATAATTATAGAGTGTGCTCTAGTGTGGGGAACAGGGCAGTACATACCCCCAAAGAACTATTAGCAAAATTAATCGGAGTCCACAGCATGGTGGGGTGTTGCTGTTAGAGGAGTAAAGGGGATACTTCTACTGTTTTGCTGCCCTAAAAAGAGTTGTATGGCTGATTACTAGTTATGTCACACATAAGTATGCAGTAGATACCTTCTTACATAATTACAGTGAATGAAGGCATGTGTTATATTTGCCCCAAAACAGGGACCTGTATGGGTGATAAAAAATTTAAGCAGGGATGACTGTTCCCAGCAGACAAGAAATAATGCTTCATGATCAATTGACTGTACAAGAAGGTCCTCGTTCAACTTTAGCCCGTTGTACTTTAAATATAAAACATCACTATCTTTTCTCATTAATGTAATTTTTTGGTGTTAATTTGAGCAGTCTGCCTCTGTGCAGAAGTCTGCCACTAAAAGTACTACAGACCTACTCCCATTTGCATGTATGTGTGCATTTTGGTCAACTGATCTACTATACAAACATATAAGCACTCTATGATGCTAATTTTACAGTGGCATAAATGAGCATCTTCACTAACAGACATCTGTTTCTATCCCGGAACTCTAGTTCCTAGCCAGGATTAAAAGGGGAAGAGGAAAGGAATGAGAACCTGACAACTAACAAGTTAACGAACTGCAGTTTTTGAAATCTGAGTGCCCAAAGTCCTAGTCTGACACCAATTGCCACGGTGTGTTGGCACTGTCTTGTCTTAATCTCTGAAGTAGTCAGCTGCGACTCATGAAAGTTCATATTTTACCACACATTTTGTTAGTCTTATAGGTGCTACTGGATTCTTGCTCTTTTTTATTGTCTTAATCTCTGAAATAGGACAGCATTGATGCAGGGGTCTTTCTTGCCTCTAGGGGTCGCCAGTTTATTGTGGAAAATTTGCAGATGAAGGATATCTCTTGCTATTGGGAAAGACTTCTAACTGAATATTCCAAAGCCTTGACTTACAAAGTTAAACGGAAGAGTAACTACAGTGAGATTTCCCCCAAGCGACTGAAAACAGAACTGTAAAAGCCATTGTTCCATTTTCATCTCAGGATCAAGTCTTGGATGGTGTTTCAAAAGGGTAACTGAGTTAGTCTGGTGTAGCAAAGTAAAGCAGAAATCCGTTGGTAAACTTGGTGCTGCTTGATTTCTGTTGAGAAAGCTAGAGAACTGCATAGTTTTGTTCATCTGCAGCTGTTTTTCATGCTGCCAAATCTATTTTTTTTAATGTATTATTATTGCATTCTGTATTAATCATACCCAGAATTTTATTTTTTTCAGTTTTGGGGGGTAAAATTTTAAGTGTATGGAGCCTACGTTCTACTGAGTTACAGTATTGCTTTGCTTCATGAGCTCTGTTCACGTGTTACAATGAACACACAAAAAACCTGCATATATGTTAGGGGTGTGCATTGAGAAAGTATCTATTTCAGTTTGGGTTCTTGGAGTCCCAGAATCATCCTGTTTCACTACTGATTTGTTTTGGTCAGCTGGTTCTGGCTCAGAACCAAACTTTTGTGTTTTTTTATTTGTTTCAGTCCGTTGCGTGTGGGGAGACGCAAATGCACCTATGTCTTTTCTGGGGTGGGGTGGGGAAACAACGCTCTTGGTTTAGCCTTAACCAAAACCAGCACCAACCATTAGTCCCCTTCCTAGTCTAAACCATTGATTGAACAATCTCTCTCTCCCACACACGCACATGCATGCACGCACAGCCGCACACAGCATTCCTCCCAAATGTTTCCAAAACTGGTAGGAGGGGATTGTTCACTGTAACTTTTGAACATGGCTACTGTCCTTTTGAAAAGGGAACATGTGTTTTCTGAAGATTTGATTGACTCACCAGTTTACTGCACATCAAGTGGCCTACCTATATTGGCTAAATGGTAAGTGAATCATCCCCTGACACATCATGGTATAACTATTTAGCCCTGTATTTCTAACAACTTGTTATTTTAAAATACAGAATACAGTATTTGACAGGCCAAAAATGGCATTCCACAAACAAGCAGCTTGGAACAGGAGGAGCTTATGAAGTGCATAGGTGTAAAAGGCATGGATTGAATAAGGAAATGGGTGGGTAAATGGGTCCAGAATCCTTGGAACACAGATCCATATAGTCTGGCAATCTTTTTTCAACAGAGAGCGGTAAGTTGCTTCTGAGAACCTTATAAGCAGGGCACAAACACAGAGAGAGCCTGTCTCTAAACAGGGAGGTCATAATATGATATCATAGTTACTATGGTCATGGATTTGTCCATTCCTTTTTAAAGCTCTGGTGGTTAACTCTGTAAGTTAATAAGACAGTTGGATTTGAGATAGAATCATAGACTTGGAAGGGGTCTTACAGATCATCTAGTCCACCCCCCTGCTGAATGCAGGAATATCCTAAAGCATCCCCCACAAGTATTCAACCAGCTGCTACTTGAAGACTGTCTATGAGGGGGAACCCACATCCCTAGAAGATTTTCCTAACATCCAGCTGGTACCATCTGTCCTGTAGTTTAAGCCCATTGTTTCGAGTCTATCCTCTGTTCTAACAGAAACAGCTCCCTTCCCTCCTCTGAGTGACAGACTTAAATACTTAAAGAGAGCAATCATGTCTCACCTCTTCTCCAAACCGAACATTCTCAGATCCCTCAGTCTTTCTTCTGTACCTGTTCCAATTTGTCCATATACTTTTTGAACAGAGGCCTCCAGAACTGTATACAATACTCCAGGTGAGGCCTGACTTAGACCGTGGAAGCAGTTCTGTTACACCATTCTTTTCTGCCCTGAGTTATGTTTAAATCACTTGAGATAGGGCTCAGTATTTCATTTAGGCATAAAGTGGAATGAGGTGTTCCAGATACAGTGCACGTACATACTTTAGTTTTGTGGACCTATAGCTTATATTTTATAGTTCAGATTTTCCCAGACTACAGAACTAAATAAATAGTATAGACTTCCTTTCCTTCAAGTAAGGCTGATGCGGGTGTGTGACAGTTGGGGAGCCCCCTGGCCCACATAGCATGAGAAGAGCTCAGTGCTGGAGTTACATGAGTAGTTTCCTGCTCCTGAACATCACTATGATGGAATTGCCTTATAGTTCTAACAGCTAAGATACAGAGTCAAATAAATAGTAAGTTACTCATCTGGCCCTTAACCAGACCAGAGCAGTGCAGACTGGTCTGTTTTCACCTCATCCCTCTTTGTACAGTATGGGGGAGGGGTATGGGGGTGGGGAGGGGGAATTTCCTGATTCTTTTTAATACTGCATACTGTTTAAAACTCCAGGCCTAACATCAGCCCGAATAAAAGGTTTTACAGTCTTTAGGAAAAGTGTACAAAGATGTGTGTGTCTTGACTTCAACTGTTGGATAATTGCAACAGCTCTGCTGTCTCCCTCGCAGGGCCGGTGCCAGAGTTTTCGGGCAGAGCTGCCAGGGGCAGCTTCAGGGCTGTTGCTGCCTGCCCGCGCCTGCGCATACGCACACCCAGACTGCTCAGTTGCCCCAGATCCACCCCGGCCACCAGCTGCGCCTGGCCCGCAGCTGTGTGCTAGCAGCGGCGGCAGCAGCATGGGGCAACATAGAGCCACACCAAACGAGACGAGGGTCACACAAGTTTTCTTGGGAAATGTAGAAGACACCTTCCCCTCTCTACTGCTGCTCACTGCCCTCTCTGAACGTGTGTGTTTGTGTGTGGGGGTGGAGCCCCAAAGCATTTCCCTCCGATCTCCTGCCTGTCGCCTCACAAACCGGAAAGGAGCAGAAGAAAAGTGACCAGTTTCTTTTGGGGGATGGGGACGGTGAGGAATGGGATAGAATAATGACAGAAGAAAGCAAAGGGGAAGGGAAAGGAGAAAGCAGGAAGGACCTAGAGAAACAGCTGCACGTCAGGGTGTGCACTTTGAATGAGCTGCTGAAGATGCAAATCCTTCCAGGCACAATCCCACCTCCCCACCCCCGATGCGAGGATGCCCTGGGAGAGAAGAGCAGCAGCCCACCCCAGAACAGTCTTTGGGTGCGCCTGGAAGAAGGATTTGCATCTTTAACAAATCCTTTCCCTTCTTCTGTCATTATTCCACCCCCCCACCCCGAGTCCCCCAAAAGAAACATAACTTTTCCTCTGCTCTTTTCCAGTTTGTGAGGTGACAGGCAGGAGATAGGGAGGAATGCTTGGCATACGTGCATCCTCCCAGCCCTCCCGCTCAGTTGCTCCACAGTGCGTGCACCCGCTCCCCGGTGCCCCGTCCAGTGCCTCTGCGCTCGAGGCAGTTGCTGGAGTGGCCAAAATTGTGGAAACCTTTTGGAAAAAGTGTATTTTTGAGGTTTGATGGCTCATAACACCACTTTTGGGGGGGAGTAATACCATAAAATTATATATCAATGGAAAGATTTAATCAAGAATGTAATACAATAACTTTTATGAAGGAAATTTTTTTAGAACAGTAGTTATAAAGAAGAAAATTGAAACACATAGAAAAAATGAGTTATACAACAATTCTCACCATGTCAGTTAATACTTAGTTGGGTAACCTTTTGCTTTAATTACGGCCTTACAACGCCTTCCCATGGAGTGAACCAAGTTTTTTAGTTCTGCAGCTGTTGTAATGTGAAACCACAATTGAGTTATTGCTTCTATTAATTGCAGTTTATTGCTGGGTTGCTTCTCACTAACCGGTTTCTTTAGTTGGCTCCATAGATTTTTGATGGGGTTAAGGTCTGGGCTGTTCCCAGGCCATTCCAACAGTGGAATATGATTATCTTGAAACCACTTTTTGCACACATCAGCAACATGACATGGAGCTGAATCTTGTTGAAATATAAATGCTTCATTATCTTGGAAAAGATCATGTGTGGAAGGCTTCAGTTTGGGCTCAAGTATTTCATTTATGTATTTGGGAGCATTTATATTGCTATTTATCATGCAAATTCTGCCCACACCTTTTGATGTCATACAACCCCATATCATAACACTAACTGGGTGTTTCATGGTAGGTGTAATGCAATCAGTATGCAAATCTTCTCCGACTCTTCTTCTCATGTATTTTATGCCATCACTACCAAACAGAGAGATTTTGGTCTCATCTCTCCAAATAACACTGCCCCATTGTTCCACTGTCCAGTTAACACGGGTTTTAGCCCAGTTTAATCTTTTCAACCTTTGTTTGAGAGAGAACAATGGTTTTTTTCATGGAATTCTAGCATTAAGACCAAATTCCTCCAGTCTGTGCCGAACAGTCCTTGCACTCAACTTCACATTGAATTGTGCCATTTCGTTCTGTTATGATTTTCTTCTGTCACCTAGGCTCAGTCTCTCAATTCTTCTATCATCCCTTGCTTGTGTGCACCTTTTCCTGCCTTTACCAGTCTGGTTTTGTAGTGACTGAGTTGCCTTATACCTCTTCAAAAATTTAGAAATCAGGGTGGATTTGATTTAAATCAAACTGATTTAAATCACGATTTAAATCACGATTTAAATCACTAGTCAGGAAGGCTTGATTTAAATCATAGTTTTCTACATAAAGACTAATTCTTGCTGGTATAACTTTAATATGCAAGTAGATGAAGATTTTTAGAGTAACTTTTCATATTAGTTTTACAGTTGTATAAAATATTGATTTTAATACTATTAGAAACACATTATAGTTAATTTATTGTGAGATGAATTATCCCCAGTTTAGGTTAATCATTCATATTTGGACAACTTTTCTGTTGTACTTTATTGGAAGGAGAAAAATAATCATTACCTTAATAATAACAATTTAGATAGTTTTATTTATTCAATTGAAACAATAACATTACAGCATATGTTATTTGCTTAAACAAACATCCATGTTTGTTAACTAATTTGGCTAAACAAAATATATATATTTTAAGAAACTTAGACTGTCAGCCCAGCCTACACATGAAAAACTTAAATACTGTCCTCTGTAGCTCACTCGTCATCTTCATCTTCTTCTTTGTTCATAATCTGGAAAAGAAAAACAAGCTTTCCTGCTTTATCGGGTCCCAAACGATTTCTCAATTTAGAATGAATGAGTCCAAAGGAAGAGAATATTCTTTCAACGCCTGCAGAAGAAGCTACTGCTGTTAAAAGTGAAATCATTACTTGAACAGTCTCTAAATCCAAGTGCTTAAGTGACTTCCACCAGTTCACTGGTGTGACTTTCTTTAAAATATCTTCAGCAAACATATATTTCTTGAATGGTTCCCCCTTAGCTCTGAAGTTTATTATAGTTGGCATTACAGATGGATGATTGCTGGATACCCATGTCATAGCTAACTCCTCTTCCTCAGCACTTAAGTTTTGACCCTGGTACTGGATATTGACAATATTTGCCAAAAAATGAGCTGGAGACAGTGCTTGTCCCATTTGTTTTTTTAATGCTTGTAATTTAATTCTGTCCATGTGTAGTTCTGTTTTTAAGTGTTCACTCAGTTCCTTCCAAATTTCAACAGCATCAGCAATAAAACAGCTATTTTTCTGTATTTTGTTTAAAGCTTCAGAGATGGGTTTCAGGATGCTCAGCATATGTTCAACATTTCTCTTAAGCCCAATGTTGAGGATTTTGGCCGTGACAGTGCCATCTATTTTATCTCAATTTTGTTCACAAATTGTCATCAGAATAGGCCAGTTCTTGATATACTGCTCAAAACAGTCCACCACAGAGTTCCATCTAACATCTTGTGGGAGCGTTAGCTTGGTTCCACCCATCCTTTTCCGAGCTGCTGCAGCAAAATGATTGTTACAGAAGTATTTAGCAATTTCAACAACATTAGTCTTTATTTCTGGAACACTTAAGTCTTTGGCTAAGAGGTGCAGCAAATGAGCACTGCAACCATATGTTATTAGCTTTGTATTCCCTTCCTGCTCTTCTAAATTTCTTCTCATCTTGGATACATTTGCAGCATTGTCTGTGACCAAACTGCGTACTAGACATTTGAATATTTGTTCACGTTATTATAGCTTTTACTGCCACTTCTTGTAAGTATTCTGCTGTGTGTGCATTTCCTGATGTATCAATTGTTTGTGCAAGGAAGACTTTCCCTTCTTCTGTTGTTATACAAGCACATACAACAGGATCATTGTGGACATTACTCCACCCATCAATACTTAGGTTAACAATTCTACCCTCCAGAGCTGTTGCACATTGCTCCATTTCTCTGTCATACACTTTATCCAGCAGTTTCCCTGCAACACCTGCTCTGCAGGGTGGACTGTATCCTGGTCTCAGTGACTGAACCATATTAATGAAATGTGGGTTCTCAGACGGAAAGAAGAGTTCGTTGCATAAACAAACTGGGCAATTTTTTCATCAATTAACTCTTTTTCTAATCTGCTAGTTTTTATCACAAACTTATCTATGGTGGTTCCAGGAGGGAAGGGTTTTTTCTTTCTTTTAGGTGATATACTGTGGGTGTCTGATGATGATGCAAATGAAGCACTATCCGGGATGGATAACTCTGAAGCTGTAGAACAGGAGGATGGTGATCTTGAAGGTGGATAGTTTCCAGAATCCTTAATGTTGACGATGAATTCCCCTAAACAAAAAAGTCAATGCTGTTATTTTATTGTTTATACAATTTCTGCTTATTGTACAGCACTGCCCCAAAAGGAATATTTGCTTTTCTTCATAACTGTACCAAATGACAGTAACATGCAGTAATAATAAGAACTATAATTTTGCTCAAACATGACAGTTCAAGGCAGTCTTTAGAAATATGATTCAATAAAAATGTTTACCAACCTGAAGATCCTGCCTGTTCAAATGTGTTTCTTTGGTCATCTTCATCACAGCACTTCTCATGATGTTGCCTCATTTGGGCCACCAGGCCTCGCATTTCTTTGTTGCAGTGTTTGCATTTTGCACGCATGCCTGCCTTACCGATAGGTAAAGGAACTTCATTAAAGTATTCCCAAACTGGGTCTCTTTTATGGCCTGCTGCCATTATAGGTTTTTTCCTCCAAGGAAAGCATGTGATAAACCTCAGGTCATACACACAAAAGATCCAAAGACTTGTGCAGTATTGTGCTCAAAAAGTTTCACTTTCATTTTGTACTGCTTGCCCCTCCCTCCTCACACTTAGTTTCTTCTTGTGCAGATCTATTCCACTCCAATCAGAAAAATATTGTTTCTATTCACTGAACTTCTTGAAACTTAGCACTGAAGGGGTTGATTCTGTCTTCATAGGTTTGTAGAACAATAGGATTAAGGTCTTTTTCTCAACTCTGTTCATGTTATAACATTTTTGCTGTGAAGAAGAGGCATGTGATCTCTGCTGAGCTGACACAAATTCAGTTTTGAGAACTGCAAAACCAAGCATCTGTAATAATATCTTGTAGGCAGAGAAACTGCCCAATAATCTTACAAAAACCTCTGGAAGAGCATGACATTGTGAATGGATTAATGGAATTTATTTACGAAAAAAATTAAACATATACAGCCTTATTCTACATAATTAAAAACTAATCTTTATTTCATGATGGAATAACCTTTGGATGGTAATATATTTTCCTCAAAAAGCATTTTATTTTAAAAAAATCCAATTTAAATTTAAAAAATCCGATTTAAATCAAAAAAATCCGATTTAAATCAAAATCCGATTTTTTGATTTTTTTAAAAAAATCATTGATTTTTATCCACCCTGTTAGAAATGCCATCTTTGGTTAAGTTTCTACCAATTTTTCTTCTAATTACTTCATGACAGTAGCCTTGTTCACTTAATAGTACTATTTTACATCGCTTTCTGGGTGACCAGTCAACTCTTTGTGCCATTTCTTTAATTTTATTACATTTTACAAGCTCACTAAATGAAAGAACACAAAAAACCAACCAACTTGATAGCAATCACATAACACACTGACAAATGGCCTCCTCTCAGCTCCAATACATGACATCAATAGCTGAATCCTACTGTGACCTGATTGGCTCATTGCCAAAACAAGATGACACCTGATTGGCTCTCTAAAGACTCATGCTCATTGGCTATATTCAAATGAAGGAAAGTTTCATATCAACCTAAGCAAGCTGTGCTTCCTTTTCCTGGTTATTTGGCTATAACATTTGATAGAATACAGATAACTGAACAAAATTTGTTGCATTACATTCTTGATTAAAATATCTTTCCATTGATATATAATTTTTTTTTAAGTGTTATGAGCCACCAAACCTCAAAAATGCACTTTTTCCAAAAGGTTTCCACAATCTTGGCCACTAGTGTAGCAACAATTCTCTTTGCATGGCATTTTTCTTTGCCATTTCCTTGCCTCAGCCCCTTGCTGCTTTCACACCTTTTATTTTAAGAAAATCAATAATTACTTGATTACAGCGTGTTAATATTGGTAGTTTATTGCCAGGATCTTGCTCCTCTGAATTCCCAGCTTTAATTTTTTATAAAAGCTTCAGCCCTTGTTGCAAAGGTAGAAGGGGAAAGGAGCACTTCTTATATTCACAAGAAGAGCTATATAATCTTTTGAAATGAAAGTTGTGAATTTAGAGGAGTCACTTCTATACCCTGCCATTCTACATAATGGGGACCCAAAGCAGCTCACATCATTCTTCTTTCCTCCATTTTACCCTTGCATCCTGTGAGGTAAATTAAGCTGTGTATAACTGACCCAAGGTCACCCAGTGAATACCATGGCAAAGTAGTGATTCAAACTTGTTTCTCCCCAATCCTAATACGAAACTTGAACTAGACTCAAAAGTGGCACTCATGGGGTGGTGGCTGTTAAAAAGCAGCACGTAGCTGAGCCTGGGTGAGTCATGCAAGTGGCTGGTGGTGGTTGCCAGGGCTGGCTCCAATGAGTCATCCCTCAAAAGCTGCAACAGCCCTGGAAAGTGCCCTGTCCCCTCCTCCAGCCTTTTACTGACAAAAACCATATAAAGACCAAGGTTTAAATGCTGGGATTGTTATTGTTGCCTAGTAACTCCCACAACCAAAATGAGTTTATTTAAAAGTACTGTGGCCATTAAGAGGACATTTGTTTCTTAAAGCTACAGGCAGTGCTTCCATTATTTTAGGGAGCAGTTAGCAGTCATTTTTTTTAAGCTTTCAAATTTTTCTGAAAAGTTGAGGCTTTCGCAGGTTTGTGGAAATATTTGTCTTGTCTGTTCATAGCTCATTTCCAGTTCTAAGAAACCAGAGGTTTGTTTATGTTAATTACATATATTGATGATTGACCAATGTTATTGTGTTGTAGATTCAGCAGTTGGGAGAGGGGTGGATGCCCTCTCTGGTGGCATGGGGAAAATGGTGGCCATGGCATTGGGACCTTCAAAAATGCACCCTCATGTCTGCATGGTGTGTGAAGGTACTTTGACTTATCTTTCCAAAAAGATCATATGAAACCAAGTTTGGGAAAGGTTTTATCAAACCAAGAATGTGGATCGTGTCACTTGGTTGCTCCCCAAAAATCTGCCTTACTCCACTTACTGGAAAGATTGTCCCCAAGTCACTGAAGACTGAGGGCAAAGTGGGCCACGAAATAATCAATGGCGACTGCAGATTAGAGGAGCTAGTGAATTGTGAGCCCCTTCAGGCCGGGCTTTTGCAGTATTAATTGAGGGGTGGCTCAACAACTGGGAAACGATTAATTCAAATGTGACTGAAACAAGAGGGTGGGATCAATCAAATTGTGACTTCCACATTCATGCTGTTCATGGTCTGGTGGAGGCCTCTGCACTACACGTAACGCATCTCCAAGTTCCATCTATAAAACCTGAGCGGGTACCGAAAAGTATTCCTAGTTTTTCACAAACGCCCGCTGTCGTCTTCGATTTGGCTAAGAGGTGGGGAAAACCCTTGTCTGGCAGTTTAAAACGTTTAAATGACCGCGTATGTGAAAACATTTAAGAAATTATGGCACAGGGAGGCAGGCTGTAAATCTGCCTTTCAAGAGCACCATAAACCGCGTCACTAAGAAAAGACTCTCCTCGAGGCCTTGCGAGGTTGCTCCGGAGGCGCTTCGAAGGGTCGCGAGGCACGCCACCCCCGCGCCGCCGGCCTCGCCCTACGCCCGCCGCGCCCCGCTCAGCCCAACGAAGCGGCCAGGCTGGGCAGGGGTGCCACCGCCGCTAGGCGTCCTCCACAGCGCCAGGGCGGCGCTCTCTTCTCTCGCCCTTTTCCGGCGCGGCTCAACGTGCGGGGCGGCGGGCCTTGAGCGCCTCTCGCCGTGCTCCATCGGCTGCTATGGAGCCACCGCCAGGCCCTGCCGCCTCTTCGGCGGTCTTTGGGGGGCAGCCGGGCTCCAAGCCCTGGTTCGCGGGCAGGCCTCAGCCGCCGGAGTCCGGCTGGGAGCGAATTTTGGAGCTCTTCCGCAAAGAGTGAGCGAAGGCGCGCCAGGGGAGCCCCGTTAGGTCGAGGGAGAAGGGAGGGCCTGCAGGCGGGCGCCTCCGCAGCTCGTCGGCAGTCGTGGTCCAGTGCTGAAGCCCCTCCTCTTTCCGCCAGGCTCCACCCCCAAATCTCTAGGAATTGCTCAGCCTGGAGTTGGCAACCCTGTCCTCGACCCGTTTAGGGGCGCTGCGTTTTTGGTGGCTGCTGCTTCGTTGATTTCAGGGCTGCTGAAAAGCTGGGGCCGGGCCCGAACTCGCCGGCACTGAGGTCACGCACTCCCAACCCCTCGGTGTCCTCTTTAAGAGCACCCAAATAGGCGTCTGCCCCACCTGTAGCGAACGACCAGTCGGCAACCGAAAGAGAGAAATTTAATTTTTAAAAATGTGTGCATGGGGTTCTGGATCCAGTGCATCTCTGACGGTCTGAAATTAGGCAATCCTGCTTGTAGAGGATGTTACAGTTCCTGGAAATCAATATAGCTTCTCTTACTCTGAAATGACACTTTTAGTTAGAAGTTGAGGATGGTTGCTAAGAGCTTTTTAAAAAGCTGCTGACAATTAGTAGTAATTGTATGTTGGTGCTAGAGATATATGCTATTTATGGGAAATTTGCTAGACAGTATCAGCTATTTAAGCATCAATGGGGTCTTATCACACTTCATTTCATCCAGATGCTCAGCAATAGATGCAGTCACACTGAAGTTGCGAGTCTAAGAATATCTTTTATGTTGGACAGCTCCTAAAGATTTAATTTTCATGAAGTTTTTCTTGTTTGCAGTGAACTAAATCGATATCCGGAAGAAACCGTCAGTATCTGTAAAGCAACATTTACGGCAGGTGTTGTTGGCTTTGTATATGGAGGCATTCCTGGCTTTGTATATGCCAAAGAACGATACATTGAGCAGAGTGGTGCAGAGATGTACCACAGTCGCCTGGATGCTGCGGTATGCATAATATCAGAACCTTTAAAGTGCTTGATTCTATAGCTCTTTGAATCTTTTCAGATCCTGTTTGCTTGATTACTTGCTTCTGAAAGAGCATCATAGATTGAGTACCCAGAACAGAACCACCATAAACCATACTTTTTTGCTGCAGGCATTTTACATATTCAGCTATGAGCCAGCAAGTGTTGAGCAGTCAAGTAATACCATAAGTTCTGTGTGCGCATGTTTGAAAAAAAGTTTAGTTTTGGCAAAATCAAAGCCATTTGAATTGTTTCCTGGGAATGGGTAAAATCTATGTTTCTTTGTTTGTTCAAAAGACATAGATGTGGTCTGGGGCAGTGCTTACACAAAGCAAGCAGATTTGTGACAGGATGAGTACAAACTTGTATAATGGATGTACAGCTTGACATATGGCGGCTTCCTTTCACTCCTAGGTAAAACTGTAAGACCTGATGATAACTCTGCTTGAGATACAATCACAAGCAGTGGAAAAGTAGACAGAAAGCCAATTGGGCAGTAGAAGAGAGCAGATATTTTATTTCAACAATAATCCCTATGAGTTTCATATTAGACCCCTGATGAAGCTAATGTGAAATGTATAATCTGTTAAATAAGTATCTGCTCTCTTCTATTGCACCATTGGCTTTTTACCTATGTTTTCTTCTTGGTGTCTGGTTCAGCTCTTTTGTTTTTTCTCCGCAATCAGATGCATACTTGGGTTTCCCATTAACATCAGAAATGGTGCATATGGAATGTTGTCTTACACCTGTTTATTTTACTTATTATATTCACAATGTCATATTTGCACTGCAAATATTTGCTGTAGTCTCCGAATGTCTTCCAAAATGAAAAAAAATATTAATTTCTCCATAGCAATCTGCACACCGTGCAGCAGTACGGGGCTTCATCCGTTACGGCTGGCGTTGGAGCTGGAGGATTGCTGCCTTTGTAGCAATATTCAAGTAAGTGTGCCTACCGTTAGTTGTGGGACGCTTGTTGTGTACCTTGGCATTGATATGTTATAGGGGAGAGAATGTTGTCATTTTCACTTACTTGAATAGTTCCTTGAAGTCTAAATTAACTGCAGTCTGCCCCTTTCTCTATTTCTGGTGATGCTGTATCCTGCTCTTGACCTGCAAACAGCTCCCCCCACCCCCCTGCCATATGAGGCTTTCCGTAGCCAAATCAACCTGTTTTGTAGTTCACAAGAGCTACATTGTTAGCTAATATTTTGATGGTTGAGATTGTGGCTTTCTCTGAATGTATGTAGTTCTTCAGCAATTATATTCATTCACAGCAATCCAGCTACTTGGAACTCAGTTATAAACTAAAAATGGGCTATTAATATATTCAGGGTATTAAAACATCATCCATGTTCCTATTGCATTTGCAGAGAATTTCCCTCACTTCTGACCTAGTGTTTTTTTATCAGTTAATGCAACAACAGTTTGTATGCAAACTATTGGAGATACTTTGCATTTCTGAGATGCCAAAGTTGTTTGCCTAAGATTCACAAGTAAGCATTTATAAAATTTTGAAATCTATCAATTAGTATTAAAACCTTGATCGTTGAAATCTGTTGGCTTGATTCATTAGTCATTCTAACTCTGTGAAAAAACATAGCCATTATCAATACTTATGAAGCCAGATTCATAGGCATTCTATGTTTAATCACTTTGCAGAGATGCTGTCACTTGTGTGGCATGGATGTTCATTTTGCCACACATTCATGGAATCAGAAATTTTTCCTACATGATATATGTGAGCTGTATTGTGTATGGAACGATTCACGTTAAATGTTGTTTTTACTAGCCAAATGGTCTTGCTCTCTCTTGCTGCTTGAAAAATGATATTGTGCAAAATTTAGGAGTTGGGACTTGCAGGCTACCAATTGGGACCTTCAGGAATTGGTGCTGTTCCCTCTAGTTGCCCGTTACCTGCTAACCCTTGTTTTTGCTCCTTTTGCAGCACTGTGAGCACTAGTTTGTCTGCATATCGTGATAAAAACTCACTCAGTAATTTTGTGGCTGCAGGAGGTGAGATTGGTTTATTTTGAATGATTATTATTTCCAATTTGAGGTCATCTGAGTGTGGGCACTCCCTGGTTTTGCATCTTGTTTGTCCAGGTTTCAGCCTTTCACCCTGATTCAATAACATTTGAAATGAGAAATAATATTGTTTTTAAACTGAGGAGATGGTTATATCTATCTTAAGTGCATTTACTTGAAAGGTCTGTTGAGTTTAGAAAAAGTTCCCTTCCAATTGTGTGCTTGTGTTTATAGTATTAATATTGTACAGTTTGTAGTTGAAACATCCCTGCCTGAAACCTTGGAAAGCTGCTGCCAGTTAGAATAGAGAGCACTGACCTTGATAGGACATGGGTCTGTCCTGGCATGAGCTTCATGTGTTAAATGTGAACAGAGCATTGGGTTCTAGCAAAGAATATCTGAAATGAAATCTTTTAGCCAGATACATTTTTAAAAAATAGTTAAGTCTCTGTTCTAAATCTTCTCTTGTTGTATATTGGCTGTTGTTAAATAGCTGTGTATCTCCACCATAGAAATAGCTCAGCTGAACTCCTGCTTCAACAGAGGCTAAGCTAGAATGTTTAAAGTGGTGTGAGAATTTTTAACAATGCAATCCTAAACAGTTATTTCAATGGTCTTAGAAGGCTGTAAGCCTGATTGCACCGTCAAAGCTGATTTGTCAAAGGACACAGTTCACCAAGTGCTTGCCTGAAATGTTTGGTTGCAGTGGGGATTGCACAGAAGTCCTACACATCTTCCACTGAAATGAATGAATGTTGCTCTAAAAGCCCAAGTAATCTTTTAGAGGGAGAGAGAGCCACTGGAGTTTTTACAGATTCTCTTGGATGTTGTGTTCTCAGTTGTGTGCATCCATCAATGTCTTTGTTTTAAAAGTTAACATGACATAACGAAAATTCTTAGGACATAATCTAGATATTTGCCTGCATATATTTAGGAAAATAACCTCATGGCAGGTAGAATTCCCCTTGTAAAAAGAGCTTTCATAGCCCAACATATTTCCCTTTAGTTATGAATACATGCCTTGTGCTGAAACAAAGTCAGTAGTGTCTATTCAGGCTGGCAACCATTCTTGTGTCTCACGCAGAGATCTTTCACATCCCCTGCTACCTTATCCTTTTATAGCTGGGGGATTGAACCTGGTACTTTCTGCGTGCCAAGCAGATATTTTACCACTGAACCATAGCCCTTCCTCAAATGTGATGTTTTTTGAATTACTCCTATACATTACTGAAGCTAGCTGTAGTTTATGGTGAGTTGACTTTTCTAGTTTTTGCCTGTTTTTAGTTCTAAAAATGAGAGTCTGATAATTACCTGTACTTTGTATGTATGAATAGCAGCTGCTCTTTCAGTGTAAACATGCAGGAAATGCAACCTCAACTTTACACAAAACAAAAACCACCCAGCGTTCTTACTTGAATGTGCTATAGGGGACCACTTTTAGAGGTGTAGCCATGTTAAGTCTTCTGCAGCTAAAATAGTAAAGTGTGGCACTTTAAAGACTAGCACATTTATTGTGGTATACATTTTTGTGAAGCAGAACCCATTTTTTCAGATGCATGAAGTGGCAAGGTGAAGGCTTGTCTCACAGTAAATTAATTGTTCTTTAAAAGTGTCAGCAGAGTGTTAGTTATTTTGACCTGTAGGAGATACTTGCTCATATCCAACTACGGTTCATCACAGTCAGACACATAAATCAGCAAGGCTATTGCTTGTAGTGCCCAGTTCTGTTAATAGGCAAAACATATGCCTATTCAGTGGGTGGCACTTCTGACCCGTGAGAACATAGTGTTACACTGGTGTTTCTCACAGCAAATATGAGCATGTTCCTGTGCGTGTGATGCCAAAACTTTGGATATTTTCAGCAGGAAACAACAAAGCAACACTTGTATTTCTCGCAGGAATATATGGGACTACCAAAATCAGATGGGAATGATAAGAGCAGTTGTCACGATGCATTGTGGTTGAGACTTCTTGCAAATCTCCTTTCGTGACCTTTTATTTTCAGCTTTTACAGGAGGCCTGTTCAGATTTCACTTGGGCTTGGGAGGTTTTGCTGCAGGCAGTATTTTTGGAGCATTGTTGGGGTAGGTTGACTCATATGTTTGCACATATGCATACACTCATGCACATCAATGCAGTCAAGGTCAAAATTACCGGTTTGTACTAGGCATGTTAGCATCCATGTTATTCCAAATAAGTTTTCTTGCTTGGAGAGTATAGCTGTTGCCCCTACTCCAGTCTTCTATACAGATTTTGTTCTCTTTATTATTCGTCTTCTTTGGATCCTAATGTTTAAAGAAGCAGAGAGGCTGCATTGTTTTAAAACTGATACTTTCTATGATGGAGCTGTTGTTAGTCAAGAAAGTGCACTGTTCTTTTTTACCTTATGTATTATGGATTGGATTCAGACTAATTTTTCTGGGAATGGAAGGCACATCTGACACTGGAATGGGAATGTTCTGCTTCTCTCCTGCATCAGCCCACTGAGCTCCCCTAAAATACTACTCCTGGGGGATAGGAGGCTGTTTTGGGGAGCTCAGTGGGCTACAAGAGGACAGGGAGGCATAAAAGTTCTGGTCTGCTGAAAGAATGCCTTTCATTATTGAAAACTAAACGTTGGATCCAGCCCTGTAGTAAAAAGGTAGAATTAAAATTTTTCAAAATAATTGCTTTTTTTCTCAATCAGGTGTCCAGTCAGCTCTAAATTAAATGTTTAATAGTGGTGGTGATGTCTGAATTTAAGGCATCAGTTTTAGGGGAAAATGATAAAATGTCCACTTGAAGAAGCCTGTACGCTAAGGTGTGGATAGGAAACTAAAAACCCGACTTTATCCTTTTTCAGATCTGGAACCATTTCTCTATGTGATTGACATTTATTTATCTATTCATTCAATTATTTTTAACCTAACAACAACAACAGCACTTATATACCGCTCTTCTGGACAGATTAGAGCCTCACCCAGAGCAGTGAACAAGTTAGTGTTGTTATTATCCCCACAATACAGCTGGGGAGCTGGGGCTGAGAGGAGTGGCTTACCCAAGGTCACCTACTGAACTCGTGGCAGTAGTGGGATTTGAACAAGTAGAGTGCTGATTTGCAGCCATACCACTTAACCACTATGCTACTGCATAATGTATTTTTAGCCAGGACTGGCTCACAAAAAAGTTTAAAAGCATCGAAATACATATTAAATACTTTTCAGTAACTGAAATACAGCCAATCAGAGAATCAGTCAACAAAATCATATTTCACTTCAAAAACTACCTTAATCTAAAAACCCTCATACCATATTTTATTTGGCACTTTAAATGTCAAAATGGGTGGAGCAAAATGGGTTTCAGGGGGAAGGAAATTCCATGGTCTTGGTTCAGAGCCTCCTCTGTTATGTCACCCTTCATCGTATTTACATGGTTGAGAGAACACAGTGGGATCTCTCCAGATTACACAAGTGTTCAGATTTTAATGTGATGAATTATATGTGCCTAATGTTTTATTCAAAAAAGTATATATAGGAGTGTGGATACCTTATACAAGTTATAGTTGACTGGATGTCTACAGAATTGAGCTCCATTTTATAATTGTTTTTAAAAAGAAAATGGGCTTGTTCAGTGAAGAGACAAAAGCACTAGCAGAGTGGTACGTGGGTGATCATGTGTTTGGGTCTCTTAGAGTTCTTAATTGCTTTGGCTGTTAGTGGTCTCCACATGGTTATTCCTGCTTCCTGTAACATCTCCAACAGAGTCCCTGCAGGAGGATTGATGATGGCAATGCAAAATCTTTCTGGTGAAACCTTGCATGAGGGAAGAAAACAGGAGCGAAGGGAGCGATATGAACAGCAGCTGATAGAGTGGTAAGGAACCCATGCTATTCTGTTTCAACTGGTAGCTCTGGCACTGAGACAGGATGAACCTCATCCAATGATTGCAAGTCTTAATTTACTGAGAAGAGTTTCTAACAGATGAAAATACAGAGCTGGGTCTCAATCTGTCTCCAGAAATTCCATTCCCAATACCTGGGCCAGGTATGTTTACCAGATAGTGTTTCTAGCTGTATTTCCTCATTGGTGATATAACTGAGTGTTCTAGCTGTCTTGCCTGTTTTCTTCACACTGGCCCTAAATCATCTTCAAGATGAGATTAAAATATACCTGCCAGTAGTGAAGATCTAGTAAGTGATCCAATTGGCTGTAGTCAAGGAATGCATTAATGTTAAGGGAACTCGGATAGCCAAATGCATTTATGTATATTTGTGTTAAAGCTGGTTAACACTAGTGGGATAATTGCTCTTTATGGTGAGAAGCACCAGTTGTTTTTATTCAAACCAAGAAATACATAACAATATTAATGAACACTTGATTCAGCAGTTTTGCATTATGTCTGGTCCCTAAAATCTCATGCTTATCCTTAGTGTCTGATCAATATTCTGGGATATTAAAACATTCACCCATTGGCTTTTTGTCTATTGTCCTTTCAAAGGTGATGTTTTATCCATTTCATTCTTCTGTGCAGCAAATGTTTGTTCTTTGCTAACTAAA
Organism: Eublepharis macularius; assembly: GCF_028583425.1. Lineage (NCBI taxonomy): Eukaryota > Metazoa > Chordata > Lepidosauria > Squamata > Eublepharidae > Eublepharis > Eublepharis macularius. The sequence continues at coordinate 127,333,380 of NC_072792.1, forward strand.
CAACAGTATTGTGGGCTGATTGAGGACGTATATCATGTTTGAGAATATGCAAGAGTCTAAGCACTATGTGATATTGCTGGTGCCTTCCAGCCCTATTGTTTAACAAGAAGAGATGAAAAGACATAGATGGTTATTTAAAAGGCTTGGTTCCTATGTCATTGTGTCTGGATAAATTACTACGGATGACCAGTAGGCATTTTTGACTGGAGGGTCTGGCTTTCTGTCAAGGTCTCTTTGAAGGAATTGTCTTTTTCTAAGATGGACTGTAGACCAGGAAATGATGGCATAGAGGGTTGGCTTTAGACACCTGTGTTAGTCGTTTTATAGTTGAAGAATGAGATGATAGCAGTGCCCCCCCCCGCCCCTAATCCTTTTTTTCTTACTTCAGGAACAACAGCCTTGGCATCACTGAGAAAATCTCGAAAGAAATAGACGATTACATTCAGGAAGGAGCTGAGAAGAGACATGATGAAAAGATACAGAAATGAATAAATCTTGTCTCAAAGTTGAATCTTGACTGAACTGCAATGGGATCTGTGGCAGAAACTGGACTCCTAACATCGGTGTCAAAGAATCTTGAGCTAAAATTCTCCCTCTGCCCTGTTTTCCTGGTCAAAGTGCATTCTTCTGGGGGGAAAGGAACTCACACATTTGCTCAGTTACACTTCAGAATGTCCAACTTGAAATGATTAGAGAGGGGAATGCTTGAAATGCCTCAGTGGACAAATGGAGTGAAAAATTCAAGTCTTACTGGGGCAAGTTGTAAGTATGATGATGGATAAATTGATGTGGTCTTCGTAATTAGCAGAAAGAGATTTGGGTTCTTTTTGAAGCATAGAGTGATTTTCAGAAAGTGTTCATTTCAAGTGGAAACACCCTCTAAAGCCAGCAATAACTTGGGAATACAGTACCCTTTATCCATCTGAATACTGTAGATCAGAAGAACATCTTGCAAAAAATTAAGGACGCTGATCAACACACAAAGTTAATAAAGTAAACTAACTTTCAGCAACGCATTACCTGGTATTTTTGATGAAAAATGGTTAAATAAATACAGGGGAAATCCTGGAAAATCCAACGCTTACAGAACAGTAATTCAAATTCTGAATTGGGCAGATCAAGAAAACTTGCATATTTCCTTTACTCTGTATAGTTTTATATCTATATTCAGATTTCATAGTATGAAATTTCTTTATATAGGCTGGACACGGAAAGCTGTGGCTATTTGGAACACTAATTACCTTAACAAGGCTGTTGAACTGTGGGGCAAGTTACAGATCCAGAGACCCAGTGAATTTTAGTGGTTAGAGTGTTGAACTAAGATCTGGGAGAACCAGGTTCGAATCCCCACTCTGCTGTGGAATCTTGCTGAGTGACCTTGAGTCACTCATACTCTCTCAGCCTAACCTACCTCACAGGGTGGTTATGAGGATGAAATGGAAAGGAGAATTATGTAAGCCATCTTGTGTCCCTGTTGGGGAGAAAGATAGCATCTAAAAGAAGGAAAATAAAAACAAATCCATTAATAGGTAGTGTATAAGGTTGGGATGGTGGTAGTCCTGCATAATAATAGTGTAGCAGGATGAAAGTTTGCAAGATGCTCCTTTTCATTGCTGTCCATCTTCCAGCTTCACTGCCAAAAAAATCTTAAAGCTTTCTTTTTCAAGGCCACATATCCTCAGGAACCCAAGTCTGTTGTAAGTATCACAACTGTTCTTATGGGGATGTTTTGTGTTCATTCTATAAATCACTACACAGCTCTGAATTTCTAAGGCACACTTTACTGGATAACGTCCTCTGTGAATGTTACTCTCTCTTTGGCCTGAGACGCCGAGATTTCTATGAGATGTGAAAGGATTTGTTTTTGTGGTACAATCTGGTAACTCTGAGAAGAACAATATTTAGCCATGTGTGTAGTTGGAAAACTAGACAATTCTACCATGTAATCTTCTCTTACCGCAAATAACCACAAGTGGCTGTTTGGGGGGGGGGGGTGTTCACCTGACTCTATCTTATCCCTATCCTAAACTGCTCATTTGACCAAGTGTAAATATTTCTGGCATAGATTGTGTGACAGCATAGAAAGGTTTGGTGGATAGTGCTCATGATCCATTCACCACAAACATTGAGAGGAATGGACGTGTGTGTGTGAGGGGAAACAAATCCACCACATGCAATTACAGGTTGTGTGAATTGGTCCTTACTAAGGACTCCTTAGAGAACTTTGGAGCTTTTCGCCATTGTTTATGCTTCCCTTGCTCACATGTGCTATCTCGGGAAAAGTAAAAAAAAAAACCATGATTAAGCTTTTCTTCTTTAATTGTATCAATCCAAAATAAAACTGTTAAATTGAAAACAATTCACTTATAACTTAGGTTCACATCTTAAGTAGGCTTGAAAAGCTTTGTGGAGACTAACTGCATACATTTCCCTGAAAAGCAAGAACAGGCATAAACATGCTTTACAAGATCAAAACTTAACCTTCATTTATAGTTATGTCTACGTAAAAATATAAAGCAACAGCAGCAGCAGCAGCAGCCGCAGCCTGAAGACATACAATTATGCAAATATTCAATGAAGAACACTGTTGTTAGTGTATGTTGTGTCTTGGCATAATTACAGTTTTTATTGAAGAGTGCTGCTTAATCAATATACATACCATGAAATTGGGAAACGCGAGCCTGAATGCAGAGAATGGATGTTCTTTCTCCCTTCTCAGTACTCTTTCTCTGAGTTGGACATCCTTGGAAACAGCTTGCAGTGCTTGTTTTGGATTGGGTGATGGAAAGACTGTTTGGAGAGGGAACTGGCAAAACAACTCCCGTCTTGCCCTTGCAGGTGTTTGTTTGGGATAATTTCTGCCAAGGCCCCCTTCTCACTGTATCTTTTCATGCTGTACTCCCATGTTGTTCCTGGGAGTCCCCAAGAGCTCCTTCTGAGGAGACATGGGGAACTGCAGTAAGAAGAGGACTAGTAAAGATCCGTTCTGCACTCTGCTCATGATACTCTCAATTTCAGTTATTTTAGAATGTATGTTGGTCAGAAAATAAACATGCTTTTGGAAACTTGTAAGAAAATTTTGTGCTCCTTCAAATCTAACCAGAACTGATCAGAAACGGTTCCCAAGAGGTTAGAGGGGGAAGGGTATTTTATCTTGGGAAACATCCCTACAAGAAAATTGCAACCCATGTCAAGGATCGCCATCTCAGAGGTAAGTTTTGAAGAGGGAGTAGAATTTTCACATAGTCACTTTCCAAGAGGACTTCAGCTGTGAAATCCAAGGTGGTAATGCTGCATGGCAGGGAAATTCTGTTCCTCAGTAAGTGACACAGCCCTTTGTCAAATCAAATAGTATGGCTTAAATCTTTATACAAGATTGCTTGCTCAGCCTCTGACTATACTCTTACGTTCAATAAATGAAGAGAATATGAATGTAAGTCAACAATTCCTAGAAATATGGCTTCAGTTTTGAGTCTCTCCCAAATCTAGGATGCTTGGTCATGTAAACAGTGTCTGGTATGAAGGTGTGGATAAAGAAATTGTTTGCTAGAGAAATACATTGATTTGTCAGTTGTCTCAGGACAAATGTGGGTGGGTTGGTTAAATTTAGTGGCATTCCTTGGCTTGTGCAGAGAAGCATTAGTATTTCAGGTATTGTTTTGTTGTTTGTCTACAGAGAACAATTTATATATAAAAGGTTTAATAGAGTATAGAATAACAAATACCCATGGCGGCAGCCACTAAACCTTCCACTCCAAACTACACGTGGTAGTAGATTGTGAGGCAACTTGTGGTGTAAAATTCATTGGTGTGAACATTTGGTGATGTGCTACATTACATGTGAGAATCACTGGGTGACCAGACTGTTGTAAAGCTCCATGTTTGTTTTGAGCTTTTCCTCTCTATTTTGCTACCACATTTAACTCCTTCCAGTTCCACCTCCTCGGTCTTCAGGTTTTGCTTTTCCTCCTGTTGTGTATCACACTAGTATCATGTTTAATCCAGAGAGCACAATTCAGCACAGTTAGGTGTGCTTAAAACTACAGCAATCCTAACACCCCCCTCCCCACACTATCAAAAAAATATAACCATGTAGAAGCAGTATCTCCTAACTACTGTGACTTGTAAATTACATCTCTATACTGATCCCTTTTGAAGGGACCAGCTGAAATATTACAAAAGCAATAGAATTTTTCTTTTATTAGTTCAGAACCAGCAAAAGTTTCCTATGACTGAAGGAGCCAGATGGTTCAGCTCCAGCAGATTTCAGGACACTGTTCCTGGATGTTCCCTTTCCCCCAGGAACAACATTTTAGGGGAGGCAGGGACATCCTGCTCCACTGACAAATTCTCACACTGAATTTTATGCACAGGCTCCAACCCCTCAGTTCTACCTAAAGACAGACATAAGAATAAATCATAGGCAAGTTGCATTACAGGAACTGCCTAGGAGTTTAAAAAAGAATGACTTTCCCCTACATAGCAGGCAATAATATTTTCCTAACCAACTTCAGAGCTGTACTGGTATATTCCATTTTGCTGTTGATGGCATGGAATGGCTATGAATATGAGAATAACTCTTCACTCAACACATCCTCTTACTGAGGGACTTTACCATGAGACTAAGGGCTAGTTCAGAAAAGATCAAGATGGCTTCGGGCTAATGGCACATTCCCCTGGAGTGTGCTGATACACTGCAGAGTCAAGGATGCAGTATTCAGTGCTGGCATCCTCAGCACTGTTTCTTCACATTCTACACAAAGAGAAATTTTATAAAGATGTGCCTTGTGGTTTACAACCACTACTGAATTGCCACTGTAAGGCATCTTCTCCCCCACCCCAAGTCCTTCTAAATCTAGTTGAACACCTTTCCTTCAGGTTCCATCAGCAAAATCTCAAGGTACCAATGAGTCTGTAGAGCAAATGCTGGAGCCCAATCCAGAAGAGGTGATCTGAGGACAAACAAACAGTGTAAAATATACTATACAGAAAGCCACTCACAAGAAACCTACAGTCTTAATATCTTCAGCCTAGTAAGTGGCAAAGTTCCAGCATAACAGAAGGTGTGAAAAAGCAGCTCCCAGCAAGTGTGTTGCTTGAAACCACCAATTAGTGTCTGTTGATAAGGGTAGCACAGGCTGCTCTTTCATGTAATAAAGTGGTAGGAGCCATCCAAGCCACAGTATCTGCTCTAGACAGTGTTCTCTAGGGGATACTTCTGGTATACAGAACCACACAAGCAGTTTGTGGCTGTTTCACTACATTTTTAAAAAAGGGGGAGGTAGAAAAAAAATTCAGTCCCTTGAGTTTGAAGCTAAATGCACTGGAAAACTTCTGCTTGTGCAGATCAGCTTTTCCAGAAGTGTTCCTTGCCAGTCTTCCATATAAGCAGCATGCTGGAAGTAAGCAAGCCAACCTTTTGTTTGAAACTGCATGCTGGGATATGTGCTGCAAATAATTCCTGCATTGGTCATTGCCTAAATGAGCTACACAAGAAACAGCATAGGGACCATAACAAGGAGTGCATATGATTGCCTGTCATTAGAAACAAACGGGAGAGGCCTCTTTATACATTATTAAGCACACAAGTTGGGATTCGGTCTCCACTCTCTGTCATCACGTCTTGTAGGTTCTCCCCAATTCCTGCTTGTTGGCTGCCCAGTTAGGATCCGAACTGAGGGGCATGTGGAGAAGAGGCTTCAGACTGACTGCCATCTTCAAACAGTTGGAGGTGCCATTGGACATGTTGGGGAAACCCCATGTACAACCAGAGGGAACATGTAGGTTTCTCCAAATAGTGGTCTCTGGGACTGTTTCAGGTTGTGGAAATAAGGTGGTGTGGGGGACTGAAGCCCCTTCCTCACATTTGCTATGGTCTAGATTCTAATCCAGCGCCATTATGTGGGAATTCAGGAGACTGCAACTCACATGTGATTGTGTTACGTTGGACATGGAGTGAGATCCCCAGATCCAGGCTGAGTTCTCTGTAATGTGTGAAGAAGTTGCTACAGTGTGAGGGAAAGATATGTCGATGCAGATGTGCAGGTTCCTGTATTTTCAGTCCCTACTAGGTCTCTTAAGCCCAGGGGCTTACTTATGAGCAGAACAGAGCTGGGAAGAGCAGAATGCTCAGGTGTCCTGCAACCTGAGGAGGGAGGGTGCTCTCCATGTCCTTCCCAGGAGCCCCTCATACACATATGGGGCAGGTGGTGTCCCTTACTATAAAGGCATCTCACCCCACCCTACCTTCTAAGCCTTGAATGTTCAGGAAGGTCAGTCTTCTGATGTGTGACTGGAGAGCTGCAGGGGTGTCAGAGCAGCACCCGCATTGATTTCACTTATTTCCATTGACTGATGGGAGGTGGTGTGGCAACAAGACCTCTGCCTTTTGCAGCCTAGTATAAAGAGAGAGTTTTATAAGTTTGAAATACCAATCAGTTGTAGATAAATGCTTGAGTGACAGTTAGTAAATATTGTTGGGAGAATGATCAAAGAAATTAAAGGTTTGCTTGCCAATCAAATAGAACACCTGTGATATTTCAAAGCTTGTTCCAGTCTATTTATATAATTTTTGATTTGATATTGTCATGAACAGGTTTGTCCAATTTAACCTCATCAGCTTCCATCATTCCTAAGGTACAAACGCTCATTTAACCAGCTCCTTTGCCATAATGTTCAGTTTCCTTTTATTCTCCTTACTGACACAGGCAACAGGTAGTCTATCATGCTGTTTTCCCCTGTCCAGTCCTCAGCAAGAATATATTGTGAACTCTGCTTATGTTCCACCCTTGGAAATTCTACCCAACCTCACCCTCCCACACATACTTGAAATGTTAATACTGTTACTCAACATAACTTCCCTTATTCTACACTTGACGTCATTTATGTTTATTGGTGGCTGGGGGGGGGGGGTAGGGGTGAGAATCAGGTAAAAGTTAATTAGAGATCTATGTAGCAAGTATTTGAAAGTGCTGCACCTGTTAAATTTCTGCCTGGACACAATTTCATGAGCCCAGTGTTGGCCAGAAAAACCAAGGTACTGCATGGAGCCTAATTTCTAAGCAAGCATAATATGCAAGGCCATACAAGTAGTCCACCACTTATGAGGTGCAGCAATTAAGCATGGCTTAATTTATCATTTCCATTTGTAATTCGCAACTTCATTCCTGTTCTTGTAAATTAGATTAATATGTAAAGGATGATAATTCTGGGGGGGTGGGGTGGCTTGGGGTAGACAGTGTTAATTGCTTGCAGCAAAAATAAACATGAATCTTAAATTTTATGCCGGCACAAGCTTTTGTGGGCTAGAGCCCACTTCTTCAGATGCAATGAATGAATATACTTCAGAAAGATCTCTCCAGTGCTATGTTGATAATTCATTTCCTTCCATAAACAGGACTTCATTGCCAGGAACACTTTCCCTTACAATGCTGGTGCTTGGCTCGGGAGCACATAAAATAGTAACGAGATGGTCTTTGAGCAACAGCAAAAGTACATTTTCCTTGTCACTAAGGGAAGTGCATGTTCTGCAAGGAGACACAAATTTAAAAACCCCAGAAGGGGGAAAACCACTGGAGAGAGATACAGGTTGGTGTGGGGAACCTTTCCCATGGTGGTTTTCTTGTTTACTAAGTGCAGTTAGATTACCAGAGCACATCTTTACATGTTAACAAATAATTCAGCACTGAGGTAAACGTATCGTACTCACACACATCTGTGATTCAAGTAAAGGCTTTGAGGTGGACTGACCCTTGTCACTCATTTTGGAAATTGACCTCCCGCCCAGGAAGGTGGGTCAGTAATTGTAGAACATTTTCAAGGGGCAAGAGAAGAGATGTTTTGAATGAATACAATTCAGTATTCATTCAGTGGCCAAGCTTGTGGGGTCAGGGGAGGCATTCAAGGAGGCAAGCAGATGAGAAGTAAGTATCTGTTTTTCTGTCAGGTGCTCAGAGGACTACATGTCCCAGGATGCACTGAGATGCTCTTCAGAAAACTGTTCAAAGGAGGCAGGGAAAGAGAGTGAGAGATTCTCCCATCCACTCATTGACTCCTTCTCTGACTGGCTCTGGCACTTCCAGCAGCAGTCTCAACCTACAATATAGTAAGCGCAAGCTGAGAGGAGGAGGAGGAGAAGGAGGAAAAGAGGGTAGAGGTGGCAGAGAAGGAGGAAGGCTCCAGGGCAAGGCAGTGTATGAACAAATGGTACCCATCTTTGTCTTTATCACTCACACGTGAAACCATTTTTATTTTATTTTTTCATTCACTGGGAAATGCATAAACATCTCTAATGGATAGGGATATAGGACATAGGAAATAGAGAACAATGCAAAGGAACAAAATGTAACACTTTTGATTCCATTCCTTTGAAGAAGATCCAACAGCTTTATAAATACTGATCAAAAAGGTACTTACATTGGATGTTTGCTAGTGCTGCCACAACTACAAGGCAGACAAGGATCACGCTTGAAGCAATCACAATCCAGTGTGGTAGAGGATTTACCACAGAACACTCCTTTGGTATTGCTGAAGGGAAAGAATAGAAATGTTACAAAATAATCCAGGCCAATAATGAAGAATGGGGCCCCACTGAAAGTGGTCCCTGAATGCTTCTTGTGCAGAAACATAATTAATGTGTACATAAAGTGGGTTGCCTTCCTTTCCCTTAAGCCTCAAACCTACCTAGGTGTTGACACATTAGCTGATCCTTAACAGTGCCAATTCCAGTTTTTGGTCAACTGGTTGCCATTGTTCCCTAGGAAAGCAGTTTCTGCTCCTCAGTATTGCTGCTCTTACCCAATTCTCTTACCATGAGAATTGGTGGATGAGTGAGCAACAGATAAGACACTAACAAGTGGGAACCCACAAAGACTTGCAGGGGGCACCTCATTTTCCTGACTATTTCCTCTTTCCCTTTCCTGAAAGCTCCTATAGCCTTGCCCCTTTTCTTGACTTCTATCCTTCCTACCCACCAATCAACCTGCCTTTATTCTCCCCATCCTTTCTTCAGTATATGCTCCTTCCCTACTCCTAGCAACTTCTGTCAGAACCTATGGCCTAGTTGTACATTGCTAGTTGCCAGGCAGGACCCAGTTTTTTTGATGGTAAACCTGTCAGGATGTGTCAGGAGGAGCACCTCATTTCCCCCTATATCCCCCTCCCCATACTATTACCACTTTCCCTCTTCCTGGTAACTCTCATATCCCTACCCTTCCCTGCATCTTTCTCTTCTCACCCACCACTCAACCTGCCCTTTATCTGCCCCACATCTTCAGTTATATTTATTATTTTTATTTACTTCATTTATACTCTGCCTTTCTCCCCAATGGGAAGCCGAAACAGCTTTCATCATTATTTTCACTTCCATATCCTCACAACAATCTTGTGAGCAGGGTTGACTGGGAATGAAAAACCCTAGAAAAGGACCCCGGACTGGACCCCACCCCAGCATGCCGTGGCCTTACGCCTCAAAGGAGGAAGGGAAACAGAGAGAGGCAGTCTGCCATCCCAAAAGTGAGAAGGAGTGAGGAAAGAATTGGCAGCCTACATAACCCAATTGATTTTCTTGCTTCATGAGGGGCTCAGATGGCTGGGTTCCCCTTAGGGTTGCCAGCCCCCCATACAGCTGACTGGCAGTGGGAAAGATGTGTTCTGCCGGGGAAGCATGCAGTCAGTATGGGCCAGCACCCTCCCGTGTATCTGGAAAATGATGTCATTTCTGGCATGACAAAGAAGCAATGAGTTGCACCCAGGCCAAGTCTCTGAAATGTGTGCAGGAGGAAAGTATTCATTGCCCCCAAACTGACCCCTCCACACACACAGTTTGCCATTAGGGGGACCTGGCAACCCTGCTCCACTTCCCTCCTCTTGGCTGGGCCATGGGCTGATTCTCTCACCTCACATAGGGCTTAGGAGGGATGGATACCGCTGCTTACTTCATCTTACGCAGAGTCAGGCAAGCCAGGCACTGCCTTCCGCACCTCAGGCAAGGTTCAGGCAGACTGGGTGACAGCCTATGTGTGGCTGGGGCAGGTCAAGAGCCTCCTGCCTCACCTTGCATAGGCCAATCCAGGCTTTACCACCTCCCTTGCCTCTCCTTGCGTGGGCCAAGCCAGATACACCACCTTCTTTGCCTTATCTCTCTTATCTTGTCAGTTCATGGCTTCACTGTCCAGATTTAATTATCCACAGATCTGGCTGTGTTAGGAATTAGATACACAAGTGAGGACCACAATACTCGTGGGGAGGAGTGGGGGAGGAATCCCATCAGCTTTCCAAGCAGTTGACCACTGTTCTCCCCTCCTCATACCCACCAAGTGTCTTGTGGGGAGGATTTCACTTAGGCTTCTTCTTCTCCTTCCCTCCCTGCCTGCCAATCACCCTCCCTGGGCCAAGCAGCAGAAGATTCCCTTCCTTCCCCACCTGCCCTCTTCCAACACAGCCACCTCAGTGGCAGTTATTGAGGAGGGGATGGAGGCAGGCAGAGGCTTCCCCTTCCTCCTTGCCCACCTGCTTGCCTCCAAGGAGGCTGGCTGGCTGCTGGTCTAATCACCCACTTGTTTGTCCTTCGTTTTGCTGCTTCATTGGGAATGGGAGTGGCAGCAACTCCTGGGCTCCCTTGCTTGTCCACCTGAAGTGGGAGGGGCCACAGTGGTGCCTACTCTTCCATGCCCACCTGTAGCACCATCCCCTCATTGATGCAGAGGAAATGTCTCCCACTCTTCTTCTCCACCCACCAGCTGGCCTCCAGAGGACAGGCAGGGTTGCCTGGTTCCTCTTTCTCTCCCAGGGTTGCTAAGTTGACACGTGTGCTTTCACAGATTGTGTACATCTTTTAAACTTTTCAGATTTTTCACCAACCTTGGTGGGGGGAAGGGCGTGGGGTCCTTTCAAGTTTGCTGAAAGAATCTCTCTTCTGTCTCCATGGTCCACAGATGGGCCACAGTTGAGAATTAGATAGACTGATTGATGAGGACGTGGTGGAGGAGCAGTTCTGCCATTCACCATTCTACCAGTGGGCGGATAAGTGAGACAGGCCTACTGCCCGACAGTGGGCCCTTCCAGGGCTCTGATGACTTTAGCTTCCTGAGGAATCCTATCCCTTAATGTCAGCCCTGCTCCTTACACTGACTATGCTACCCAATGTTTTAAAAGTTCCCTTTGTCTCTAAACATGAGTACCACTTCCTGATTTTCTAGTGATGAAAGAATGAATACCTTGTTCTGAGCCGAGGAGGACAAATACCAGCTATATCTGAGAATAAGGTAACATACAAACTAGCCTACATAATTATTTTGTTTTGTAAACCTTTCTCACTGTTTCAGTTCAATACTGACACATCTTCCTATGTTTTGCTAGTATTTTCCTGCTAATTCTAAACATAGGACTTGTAAAATGGAGAATGTTATATTGTTATCAGACCAAATATTTTGATTTGTAATGCTAAAACGGCATCAAAGTATTATTAACATGAAAAGGATACATTTTATTAATAATTTACACTGTAATAAAAAAAAGTTTGCCTCTACCTTGCAAGTAAGGATTTTCTGTTTGAAAGCTGATATAAGACATATATGCTTTCTTTAAATTCTCCTGCATCACTGCATTCTGCAAATGAATAACACCAACTATATAAAAATGAGGGAAACCTACTGAAATTGTAGCTGGTGGATGTTTGGAAACCTGGATACGAAACTGAGCATTGGAACAATATATCTCCAGTCAAGTTCTGCTGCAAATTGCTGGTAATATTGAAGAGTTCTGTTTGGTTGTCAGGTATGAAAATAGGAATCCATTCCACTGTCTCATTATTTAGAAGCCCAGACATGTTAGCTTTTGGATATCCTCCATGAGAAGAGCATCTCAGTGTCAATAATGTTGAGCCACAGGCGTTAGGTGGTATCTCAGCATGTATGACAGGCTTGCTGAAATCAGCTAAGAAAAAAAGAAAAGGAGGATCAAGATTTAGGGTTAAGCAATGCTAATCATGCACTATCTTCTGACCAAGTCCCATCAAAATTAATAGGACTCGCACAGGAACAATGTTATGCTTTTGATCAAGTTCCATCTATTTCAAAATGGCATGCACATGAGAGCTTCCCATGTACATACTGCTGTTTTACCTATTGGTGGGAAATGCTGTGAAGTTATAGCTGACTTATGGCTATCCCTTCTAGGGTTTTCAAGGCCATTTCCTGCCTCTGCACAGCAACCCTGGTCTTTTTTGGAGGTCTCCCATCCAATTATTAACCAAGGCCAACCCTGCTTAGCAGACTTGCCTGAGCTATCCAGGTCAGGGAACCAACGATTCCATAATACTTGTTTAGTATTCTAATTACATTCTGGATTAATAGCACATTTTGAGTTTGTGATCAGTTTTGAACTGGCTGAAGTATTTTTCCAATAACAAGGTTGTTCCATTTTCTGGGACCATTTTCTAGCATTAAGTCATTGCTGTTCTGTTATCAGCTGTTCCACCATTAGCTGCGTGCAGAACTACAATACAAGAGTCACACATTGGTGAATTATTGTGGTTTTGAAATAATTTACTTCCAGGATTTTCCCATCTATACAGAGTTCTCTTATGATAAGAGTTCTTTTTCAGGGAGTATAAGCCAGTATGGAGTACTAACTCCTGTTGGGCATTCAGGACTTGGGCTGAGAAAGGAGAACATCGTAAGTACTGGGCACATCTTTTTTTAAAGAGAAAAAAACACTGGTTATGATCAGGACTTTTTTTCTGGGAAAAGATGTGGTGGAACTCAGTGGGTTGCCAGCACAGGGGGCAACTCTTGGCGAGAGGTAGTGTTCCTGGTACCACATGTGCATGCGCAAAGTGTGCGCACACTCCCAGGATCGCACAATGATGTCACTTTGGGTCAGCTGGAACAAGGGGGGAGTTTTTTAAAGTTTAAAATGCCCTAGGTGAAAATGATCGCATGGCTGGTGGCCCTGCCCCCTGATTTCCAGACAGAGGGGAGTTTAGATTGCCCTCTGTGCTGCTGAGGGTGGGGCCACCAGCCATGTGACCATTTTCAAGAGGTGCCGGAACTCCGTTCCACTGCGTTCCAGCTGAAAAAAAGCCCTAGTTATGATCATCTTGCCCTTCTGTTTACTGATGCTGGAGGAGCTATACCTCCATAATTTCCACCCTAATTTTAGCTGATCAATGTTGTTATGTCATGACACGAGGATAATTACCTAATGGCGAAAATAAAAATGATACCAAATTCCAGTGGTCTAATAATTGGCAATTTTAAAAATGACCGTGGCAAGCAGTTGGGAGGTTGGCAACTGGCAACTGTTTTCCAACTCACACCATTGTTAGAACATAGTGCAAAGTGCAAAAACCATCCACACATGACAAAAATCCATATACTTATGCCATGTACAGAAGTGGCATCTTTCTACAGTTCTGGGGAACCCCCTGCAGAAAAATACAGAAAGTTAAAAAAAGACGAGGAGGGCTGAAATTCCCCTGAACTGGACAATGCCAACTGAGATTTCATGAAATCTCATGAGATCACAGTCCACCACCATAGAGCCTTGGCCTAGGAGATCCCAGAAGCAGCTGCTTGGCTTGGATGGGAACATGAAGAGGTGAGTAGATAGAGATGCCAGTCTGCAACCTGGCATCCTTGGGAGGATTGGGGGGCAGGGACAGGTGCAACAGCATCATGCCAGTGTGAGATGTCGCTTCTGGACATCTGAAAGTAGTGTCATGATGTTGGGGGCTATGCTCTAGTTTACACCATGGAGTTTTTGGCAAATCCTAGAGGAATGCCCCCAATATTATGACATCACTTCCAATTTGAACACAGCTTACACCAGTGTAATGCTGCCTCCCATTTCCCCCAGTACCCCTTGACCTCTGAGACACCAATGGCTAACAGAAAAGATTTCTGGGCAGTCTCTGCCACAGTGATAGTTGCCAATCTCCAGGTGGAGCCTGGAGATGTCCCAGAATTACAACTGATCTCTAGACAAGTGGAACTGTTTTCCCTGAAGAAAATGGCAGTTTTGGAGGGCACATATGCTAAAATTGGAACAATAAAGAGAAGATTACTTTGGAGGGTAGATTCTATGGCATCACATCCCTGCTAAGTAGCATTGCAAGCTGCTTGCTGGTGGCAGGAGATCTACCACCCACATGCATACACACACACACACACCACAGCCTCTGCCCATTGCTGTTCAGCTGAGCGGCAAGAGGAAAATAGCAAGTGAAATGGACGGTGCATGACCAGCATACCTAGTGTGATAGTGTCACTTGCAGTGCAACCCAGAAGTGACATTATCATTTTGGGTGATGCACCACCATTTGCCCAAAATTTTATGGTTAAACCATAGAGTTTGGGGGCGAATGCTAGAGTGTCAGGCCAACATGATGACATCACATCCAGATTGTGCCAAAAGTGATGTCATCATGCCAGGGATGCCAGTTGTGTGCTCACCATAAGTCCCTGTTTCCCCCACCTCCTGCTAGTTGCCAGGCCATGTTTGGCAACCCTACTGCAGTGATGAGCCCTCTCCTCCTCCTGTCTGCCCACTGCAAGCTCTGCCTCCAAATCTCAAGGAATTTCTCAACCAGGGATTGGCAACCCTAAGTACAGCAAAAGACTGAAAAGCCTAGGAAGACAGACACAGTGTGTAAAAAAATTGTAAGAGGGAAGAAAACCTGCTAAAAAAACAGAGCGGGAGAAAAACAGGTGTAGAGAAACAGCTGCAAAGAATGAGGAAATGAGGGGGCTCAAACAAAGAGGGAAAAACAGGGGGAGGGTAGAAAGGAAAGGGGAGCTGAAAAAGCGACATGGTGGGGATCAGTGTGGAGGAACATGATTTTCCTCCCCTATGATTTTCCTAGCTTGTTGTGTAATATTTTAAAGCAAAGGCCATTCCCCAAACCACACAACATATAGTGAGCAAAATCCACCACAAATCCATCGTGCATTTGCTTGCCAGGCTCTGACTCATTTCATTATGACTTAGCATAATCCTCCAGAAGTAGAAAGTGACATTTATTCACTGCCTTTCTTCCAGTATGCAACTCAAGGCTACAAATACAAGGTTGCCAAGCTTCCTATCCAGACACATGCTCAAGTTAAGCAAAGTGTGCTAGGGTTGCCAGGTCACCCATAGGGTGGGAGTGGCGGGGGGGGGGAGATCCCTTACCTTCTGTAGTGGCATCGTCACACATGGACGGCTCCAGTATTTGGGCAAAACTCTATGGTTTTTGCCCACATACTGGGGCTTCACCCTGCAACGTAATGTCAATTCCAGTCATATTGGAAAAGCTGACAGGGATGGATTAAGTAAACTGTTTTCCCCCCACTAGCCAACTGAATGGTGGTGAGGACATGGGCGGGGGGGGGGGGTATGGCAAGCCTATAATGTGTCCTTACCAACCATATTCTGGGTTTCCATTCTCATTTTTAAAGTTCTAGGGTGACATTAGAGCCCTAATGAGCTCCTTCCCTTCCCAAACTTTGTTATCCACAGGTATGGCTCCCAAATCTGCAGCAACTGTCCAAGGTGGACAACCCTAACTAAACCCATCCCTGTCAACTTGATCAAGTGGAGTGCAAGTGAATGGCGAGTGAACAGGGAGGAATACACGTGAGTCTGTTCACTTGCCAGGCAAGTGTAATTCGTCACTTGTAGCTTGGCTCTCAGATGGCTTTTATTTCAATCTCTTCACTCCTAAAGGAAAAGGGGGAGTGGAATAATAGTTATGGAGACCAGAAAGTGAGATTAAGTATGTCCAAAGATTATTAACAGAGTAGAAAGTGAAACATAATACTCTGTCATGTTCTAGCCACAGCAAAGTCAGCTCTTATTTCAAGAACTGGGCCTATATACTCTTTTTTTAAAAAAAAAATAATTTTGTAAGTTGCATATATCTTAGGTAGACAGTTGACTCTCAAATCTATATAGCTATAGCAATCATTGTAAGTACTACTGTGGCTAAAACAAATTATGACGATTGGGCAATTAAATACTTTTATAGTGATATTGTGCTACTAGACATCACTTACCCACCACAGATAAGTTTAAAGCACTGAAGTCTGTGGAATTGCTCAGTATGATGCACTTGTATTTGCCTTCATCTGACACTTTTACTGGAGAGATCCAAAGCGTAAAATTCTGCTGGTCCATTTTGGTTCTGTTCTGGTAATCTGGGTGTTTTGTATCTTCTTTGCCTTGCCAGTAAGATAGTGCTACATGATCACGTTTATCGTAACCAATAACTTTTTGCCAGTAGACATTGTAATATTTCAGGGGGTTGTCTAAATGTATATTATGCTTGCAAGGGAGTGCGGCTACCTCCCCTACTTTAGCTTTCACTGTTGTCATCTGGACAGCACCTGAGGACAAAATAAAGAGAACAATATCATATAATGTCTAAATAACAGCTATCTGTTCTTAAAGACTTCCTTCCCATCTTTGTATTGAAATAATATATTAGGGGGGGGGGAGATTCGGATACATTAATTTTGGTCATCACTATGTAAAGTAAAACAAGTTTGTCTGAAAGAGTCAACCTATAATGAAGTTTACAGCAGTGCTACATTATGGGGATTCAGTTCCATAATAAAGAATTGGATTGTTCTTTTGAATGTTAAATGAATATCTCAAATATCAAGGCAGGATAAGTCTGGGTATGTCCTAGTCCACCTTTGCCTTACAATCTTGCTCCTTGCAGAACTACATGTATATTCAAATTTACAGGAACATACACACAGAGAAACATAATTTCTATAATTTAACAAGTAACATTATTTTCTGTGACACCGTTCCAAACTGCAGCTGCTCTGCTAGCTGAAGAAACGTTCACAGCTGGGCATCTAGGGCAGCTGTCCCAGTCTGGCTGTGGAGCTCTGACTGCCATACAGCCAGCTGCTTCAGCTGCTTCCTAAAGCCACCACTGCCACAAGTTGCAGCAGTGGCAGCCTTGAAGCTGGCAGTCAGGGGGCCTTCTCCCACCCTACAGCTGAGCTGCCCTGAAGCCCCCGCTACCATGCAGCAGCTTCACTCAGGGCAGCGATCAGCTTCCGTCAGCTCCCTCCAACTGCTCCACAGCTGAGCTGCCCTGAAGTTTCCCCTGCTGCACTGTGGCTTCATTCAACCAGGACAATCAGCTGTAGGGAGGGTTGCCAGCCTCCAGGTAGTGGCTGGAGAGGAGATCTCCCAGAATTACAGATGATCTCTAGGCAACAAAATCTGTTTCCCTGAAGAAAATGGTTACTTTGGACTGTGGGCTGTATGGCATTATACCCTGCTGAGGTCCCTCCCCTCTCCAAACCCTGCCCTCCCCCCCAACTCCACCCCCCAAATCTCCATGAATTTCCCAACCTAGACTTGGCAATCCTAGCTGTAGGACAGTGTCCTCCCACAGCCACACTACAGATGAGCTACCTGAATCCCATGAGTGCTTGGGAACATTAGTTTCCCAATGTCCCATTTGCCTGCAAGTTGGATTAATGAACTCTGACCTGACCAGTAGAAGCGGGGATATGTGCATGTGTTTATGTTGCCCTGTATGCCATGATTCTGGGGCCCCATCCCTGACTTTGCCTAGGGGCCAGTATCACTAAGAGCTAAACCACACGAGATGAATTACATGAGGACGCTCAAGTGAAGGGAGGCACATGTTTGCCAGGAAGCGTAGTTTGAATTTCACCTCTCTACAGAGCTGACTAGATTGCTTTTCAGAGGGTTTGTTAATTTCCTTTTTGCCTCCCTGAAGGCTCTGTCAATTATTAACAAACTCTCTGAGGAAGATCTTTGCTGGCTCTGTAGAGAGATGAAATTCAAACTACATTTCCCGGTTAACACTGTGTCTCCCTTCACTTGAGTGTCCTCACGTCATTTGTCTCTAAGACCATCCATGTGCAATCTGGAGCTTTTGTTGAATTTTTGGAGCTTTTGAGTCTTTGTGCACACTGATAACAATCTCAGTGTGCACACTGGCAATCTGACACACTTTGGAGAAGGCATAAGTGTGACACAAATCTGGTTGGCCCAATCTCTCCATTTAGCTTGGAATCCACCAACACCTCTGAAAATTCCACAGAAATCTACCCACAAAATTTTAGAGGGCCTTTTTATTCCATGGAATCGTTTCACCAATCCCTAATAGAGGAAATCAACTGAGCAAGATCGTGGGTGTTGTTATGTCAGCAAGATGTCCCATTTGATTTGCCAAAGGTTTAGTGGTTTACATCCTAATCTCTGCACTGGCCAGAAAGAGGAACAAAAACCTACTCAAGGCGTGCACACAAACTCATGGGAAATTCTAGTTAGTGTCATACCTATCTTTGCAAGGCAGATTAGCCATGAAACTGCAACCTGAATATGCTTACAGCATGAAACAGCCATGGTCAAAGGGGAATTATGCTGCCCACAGAAATCTGCAAGTTCACTTAATTCACTTTGAAGGTGGGCTGCAAAACAAAAATGGAAACTCAGCTTGGTCTGGACTGTATGCATCGTAACTCAGATGTGTGAGAGAGACATCTGTCATTGCAACCAGTAATGCTGACAAACTTGGAGCAGTGGAGCGCAAAAGGTGAACTTCCTGTGTTTGAAAAGCTTCCATTAAGTTAAGCAAATCTCTGAGCTCAGCTCAAAATAGTTCAGAAAATGCCTGCTATGGATGATGGAAATTGGGGTTTCAGTAGACTTCCAAAGTGGACCTGGATGATGAAAAAAAACACAGATCCCATCATCCACAGCAGGACGTTGTTGCACTGGGGAAGTGTGGAAAAAGTAATTTGCAGGAAAGATAAGCCCTATATTCTGTTTAAAGAGTATCCACGGTGAGTTATTCCTCCTCTCCTTCAGAAAAGTAAGGTTTGTGGCTTAGGAAGTGGGGAGAGAACCAAAGGCCCACACATTTGTTCATTTTGCAAGAATTTGTGAAAAGTTGCAAATGCCCATTGATAGGGATGATCACAAAAATGTGAATGGTTTCAGGGACAGGACAGAGGTATTTGTCTAACGCTGACTGCAACAAAATTATGATGCAATCTAGCGAATCAGTAAAAAATACTGCTGACGGCCAAAGAAGATGTGACAGAGTGTCTCTACACGAGACATCTGACATGGGGATGCTCAAGAGACATTTTCTGTGTGGTCTTATATTCAAGTGTACTCTGAGTCTCTACACGAGACATCTATTACATGAAGAACATGTGTTGGGAGATGCAATGTTAGCCAGGAAGGTTAGTTTAAAATGGCAGAGCCAGCAGCAGGGCAAAGGCTTTGCTATACACTAGAGCTGTGTGAAGGGACTGTGAAATGCTAGAAGGGAAACTTCAGCCCATTGTGACGTCTCTAGGTCCAAGCCTGGCTTTAGAAGACAGTTCCAGCCCATTTCCATTCCTCTCTGCCCTGCTCTCTGGTTGCAATCCCACACAGTTTTAGACTGGAGAGGTGAAATTGACAGAACCCTCAGGGAGACAAAGATAAAATGAACAAGCCCTCCAAGAGGTGATCTTCATCAGCTTTGTCTTTTTAAACTACACCTCCTGGCTAACATTGTGTCTCCCTACACTTGACCAACATGCGCTGAGGTGTCTCGTGTAGAGAGAGACTCAGTTTTTGCATCCAACATGAAGACACTGCCATCATTTTAAAGCCTAAAATGGGTGATTTTAAAATGCCACGAGGGTTGCAGTGTAACGAGATAAGGTGCTGGTGTTTCTCTCATGCTCCTTTTCAAGTGCCAAAATGTCTCCCTTCACACCACCATTTCAGCACTTGAAAAGGCCCAGGGAGGAGCAAGAGCTAGGGTTGCCAGATGGGGTCTGGACTAATACTGGACCCTGGGGAGAGGTACAGGGGGACTTACTTTTGCACATGCACTTCTTGAGTGGCATGATGACATCACTGCAGGAAGTGATGTCATCATGCTGACTCACTTCCAGGTGCCTCAGGCTGGCTGGCCACTAATGGACAGTACTGCACAGCTGGAGAAGATCAGCCAGCCACTTCTGGGCAGCCTCATGCAGCCTCAGGAGGCTGGTTGGGTGCCAGGGGTGGCAGGCCACTTCTGCGGCCCAGAGGTGGCATCACACAGTCATAGGAGACCAGTAAGGCATCCAAACTGGCCAGCCAGGCACTCCTGGGCAGTGCTGTGCTGCCAAAGGAGGCTGGCCTGGAGCCTGGGCTGGCAGGCTGCTTTCTTGGCCTGGAGGCAGCTCTGCACAGCAACAGAAAGTTGGGCAGCTGGGCTGGGCAACTGAGAGGGAGGGGCCGAGCCAAGTGTTCAATATTTGGTAGACATTTTTCTCAGATAGTCTCCCAAAATACCAGACTGTCTAGGCAAAAAATAGGCACCCGGCAACCCTAGCAAGAGCTCCTCATCACACCATGCGGTAAGCTTAATTGAGCCCTCACAATGTTAAAAAAATTGCCCATTTTAAGCTATAAAAGGACGGTGGCATCCCTATGTTGAATACAAGGATGGCAACACATCAAGTTTGGCCCTGAGACTCTCCTTGGAAAAAAGATATTGTTCTCTTTTCTCTTGCCAGCCAGTTAGTATGTCAACCACTATGAAGTCGAAAAAGTTTTTGACATTCCATGCATGCATAACAAACAGCTGCAACCAATAGCAGTTTTCTGAGCTACCTGTAAAGTACCTGAAAAAAAACCATCCTTCTATGATCTCAAAGAAAACCTTCACGCACTGTGATCCTTATCTCAATGCTAAAGGGGTGGGACCCCATAGACTCAATGGCTAGTTATTTTAATTTTTTAAAAATGCTTGCTTACACAAGAGAGAGATGAAAAGGCAGTATTACTGAGTAAGGACCTAAGTGTATGTGTGGTCCTGTGGAAACTTAATTGAAATGAACTGGAGCTGCACACAGGTATTCTTGAGACACTTCCATTCATCTTAAGCTGTGCAAGAAATCTTCCAGACTGATTGTGCACATTATATACCCAACATATTTACATAAATGATATTTCAGGTAGAATGCGGTAACAAGTAATGGAATAGCACTCCTTCACTTTCCTTAGATTATATTATTCTACAAGATCAGTATATAAAGAAAAAAATAAGCAACTAAAACTTCCAGAAATGATAGACATAGAATGCTTGTGTGTAGGGGGTGGGGGAATTGTAGCACCATTTTACCCCTTTCATTTCTAATCTAAGTATATCTGATGCTCAATAATATTGACTATTATAGCAACATATGAAGAACTCTGCTTGATTAGACCAAGAGAGAGCAAAGGAGACCAAAGGTTCACTATCCCACACACCACATTTACCAACCAGCTGCTCTAGAAGGCCCACAAGTAGGATGCGATGTCAATAATTTTCTTGAACTATTGCCCCTCCTGAAGCATCTGGAATTGCTACAGTAAAGGCCATGGCTTAGTGGTACAGCTCATGCTTTGCAAGCTGAAGGTTTGAGGTTGTCCCCAGCACTACCAGTTTATCAGTTTTTGGTAACAGGTGTTAGGAAAGACCTTTCTCTACCTGAGATCCTAGAGGGCTCCTGCAAGAGTAGACAATACTGAGCTACACAGAGCAAAAGTTTGACTTACATAGGATCGATATGTTGTTGGATATTGTGCTATTATAATAATTCACTTTCCGGATTTTTCTGGTATGCCAGTTTCAGCTTCATCTGTTTCTCTGAATGTGGCAGATAGACTTAGCTATCACGCCAAACAGCTCTTGAAAGCCCTATCTTCCATGAAAGTGTCTATTTTCCTTTCAAGACAGTGGCCATCGCCATGCTTTCTGGCAGCCGAAATCTGTAAGTCAATTACATGTTATATGAGTAGTACTTTCCTTTGCAGGTCCTGTGTCCTGTCAACCAATTTCATTGGTGACCTAAATTCTAGCATTAAACAGAGAGATAAAGAAAATTTTCTCTGAATCGTTAAGTGTATTTAAAATGTACATTGTAAAAATGTGTAGATTTAGAGTCACCATTCTTATACTGGCAAAGTTCCTATGTTTTTTTTTAATAGCTTATCAGGTGACATCATGCATCTCCACATTGGGGAAAAATTAATTGATTAAATTTCTGCCTGTTTATGGCAAAGGGACCCTGACAGAAAAAGCACATTGATTCATTTCGAAAATGTTTATGCTGCCTGTCCGGAGACCTGCTCGAGGTGATTCATAAACTAAAATAATACAATAAAACAAACAATTAAAACAGCATGAAAGAAACACTGTGTAATCTAAAACGATCTTCATAAACGAATTCTCAGACTAGATGATGATAGTTATATAATACTAGGATACTTGACACAGAATGTGAACCAGATCTCATACTCTGTGGCCATGAACAGCTGCATAGTTAAGTACAAGCTCCACACACCCCATAACTTTGTACAGCATGACCAACTGTTATGCTTGCCAATCTCCAGGCAGGGCCTGGAGATCTCCTGGAATTACAACTGATCTCTAGAATACAAAGATCAGCTCCCTCAGAGTAACTGGCAGCTCTGGGGAGTAGACTCTATAGCACTGTACCTGTTGAGGTTCCTGCCCTCCCCAAACTCTACCCTTCCCAGGCTCCATTTCTAAATCTCCAGAAATCTCCAACTCAGAGTTGGCAACCTTGCCTACTGTGCATCTCTTCACTTACTTGACCAGCCATACACACAATACATGAAGTAATTCCATGTTTTCCTCCTTGGCAGGGGGAAGGGGCTGTTAGGAGGAGGAAGTTATTTTGTACTAAGTGAAATGAAGTGAAATGGAAATGTACTGCTATAAGTATACCCCACCTCTAGCGCCTATCTCCTGGGAAGGTCATTACTAGTCATTAACTAGCACAACCAACATTTTCCTTTTCAGTCAGGGAATCCCCTAAGACAAGTGAACTTAAAAGCTAACAGCTGAAAGCAGAAGCCCAGCCTACAGACAAAAATACTTTGGTTTTAAATGAACATTCACATATTCTCAGTTCTAGATCTGAAATTTCTAGTGAGGTCAGTCAGAAGGATGCATTATTTTAAGGCCTCAGTTAAAAATCATGGTGATCCCTTTGATGAATTTCACACCTGGGTAAGAGTCTGGCATTTTTCTGATGCCATCTTGAGCAGTAGTAACGAATCATATAATACATGCATAGACCCAGCACGCCCACGACCAAACAAACTTTAAATGGGTCTGGAGTGGACCTATGGGATCGCTGCTGCCCTCCACATGACAATTTCCCCAAGTATTCCTCATTGTGCGCAAGAATATACTGTTAGCACTTTTGTGCAGCTCACATTCATTTCAATACAGCTCATTTATTTATTTATTTATTTATTTATTTATTTATTTATTTATTTATTTATTTATTTATTTATTTATTTATTTATTTATTATATTATATTATATTATATTATATTATATTATATTATATTATATTATATTATATTATATTATATTATATTATTAGTCCGCCCTCCCCGCCAGGTGGGCTCAGGGTAGAGTACAACATTTCAATTTACATAAATACAGTTAAAAACAGATAAAACAGTATACAAAAAACATTAAAACAGTATACAAATAACATTAAATACAAAAAACATTAAAACAACTGTATACAATACAGCTTCTCTTCAGATGGTGATGATAAAATACTGCTTTTCAAGCCCTGGCTGGTGGACAGATCTTTAGTGTGGCCAGTGGGGGCCCAACCTAGCCTCCACCATATGCCTGGCGGAACGTTTCTGTCTTACAGGCCCGGCGGAAGGATAATAAATTCTGCTGGGCCCAGACAGAGAGTTCCATCAGGTCGGTGCCAGGACCAAAAAGGCCCTGGCTCAGGTCGAGGCCAGGCGGGCCTCCCTTGGGCCAGGGACCACCAACAGTTGTTTATTTGATGGTTGTTGTGGGTTTTCCGGGCTGTATTGCCATGGTCTTGGCATTGTAGTTCCTGACGTTTTGCCAGCAGCTGTGGCTGGCATCTTCAGAGGTGTAGCACCAAAAGACAGAGATCTCTCACTGAGAGATCTCTGTCTTTTGGTGCTACACCTCTGAAGATGTCAGCCACAGCTGCTGGCAAAACGTCAGGAACTACAATGCCAAGACCACGGCAATACAGCCCGGAAAACCCACAACAACCATCGTTCTCCGGCCGTGAAAGCCTTCGACAATACAGTTGTTTATTTGTTGAACGAAGCATCCCCTGGGGTACATATGGGGAGAGGCGGTCCTGCAGATATGCTGGGCCCAGTCCACATAGGGCTTTATAGGTCAACACCAAAACCTTGAACTTGACCTGGTACTCAACTGGTAACCAGTGCAGCTGGCGTAGTATAGGTGCTATATGTTCCCTAATTGGGACCCTTGCAATTACTTGCGCAGCTGCATTTTGAACCAGCTGTAGCCTCTGGATCAGGCCCAGGGGAAGCCCTGCGTAGAGCGAGTTGCAGTAGTCTAATCTAGAGGTGACCATTGCTTGGATCACTGCAGTTAAGTCATGGGTTGATAGGTAGGGGACAAGCTGCCGGGCCTGTCTCAGAAAAATGAAGACCAGGCAACCGCTGCAACCTGTGCCTCCATAGTCAGGGAGGCCTCCAGGATCACCCCCAGACTCCTAACAAAACCAGTGCAAGTAGTGCTCCATCAAGAGTGGGGAGCCAGAGTCCTGTGCCCATGGCCCCCAGACCCACATGCAGGACCTCCGTCTTTGTGGGATTTAATTTCAACCACCTCTGCTTCAACCATCCAGTCACAGCTTCCAAGACATCTGGGGCAGAGTCGGGCTGTCCGTCCATCATCAGATATAGTTGGGTGTCATCAGCATATTGATGACACCCAAGTCCAAAACTCCGCACCAGCTGGGCGAGGGGGCACATATAAACATTAAACAGTAATGGGGAGAGTTTTGCCTCCTGAGGGACACCGCACACCAATGGGTGGTGGGATGACAATTTCTCCCAAAGTGCCACTCTCTGTCCCTGACCATGGAGAAAAGAGACAAGCCACTGTAAGGCAGTCCCTCGTATCCCCACATCGGCAAGGTGGTGGGTCAGTAGATCGTAATTGGCCATGTCGAATGCTGCTGACAAATCCAGTAGTATCAGCAGCGCCGATCCACCACGATCCAGCTGCCTGTCAAGATCATCCATGAGGGCAACCAGCAACATCTCCACTCTATGTCCTGGGCGGAAGCCAGACTGGAAGGGATCTAGGGATGAGGAATCATTCAGGAAACCCTGTCGCTGCTCCACCACCGCCCGCTCAATCACCTTATCCAGAAACAGGAGGTTTGAAACTGGGTGGTAACTGACCGAGTCGGTGGGGTCCAAAGATGGCTTCTTCAAGAGAAGCCTAACCATGGCTTCCTTCAAGGCTTCGGGAAAAATCCTGGAGCTCAAGGACATGTTGACAATGGCCTCCAGAGTAGTCTGTAGCCCATCTACGCTGGCCTTCACCAGCCATGATGGGCATGGGTCCAAGGAGCACGTGGTAGGTCTCATTGCTTGCAGGGTGCTTTCAATCTCATTCCCAGAGAGTGGGTTGAAATGATCTAATATCATCCCAGTAGATGGCCAAGGGGCCTCTAGTTGATGTACTGTGTCAACTGTGGCCGGCATGTCACAGCAGAGAGACAAGATTTTATCAGCAAAAAAGCTCCCCAAAGCCTCACAGCTAATATCTGAATTCAAAATTTGACCGTCTCCCCCTGATAGGGAGACCAGTGACCGAACCACATTAAACAATTTTGCTGGGCATGAGCTAACTGATGCAATGGAAGCTGCATAGAAATCTTTCTTTGTAGCCTTCACTGCCATCTCATAGGCCTTCATAAACGTCCTATCAGATGCTCTTGCCTCTTCGTCACAAGTTCGCTGCCACACTCGCTCTAGCTGTCTCAGCTCCCGCTTCATCCATCGTAGCTCCTCTGTATACCAGGGAGCCAATCTGGTGCGGGGGCGAAGAGGGTGACGGGGGGCCATTTTGTCAATGGCTTCGGAAAGACGGACTTGCCAGTCTTCCACCAGCTCATCCAATGAACCACCAGGGAGTATCGGATCCTACAGAGCATTCTGGAAACCAATTGGATCCATAAGTCTCTGCGGTCGAGCATAAATAAGCTCACTGTCCTTGCAGGGTGGGGGAGGCATATCCAGGCGAGCCTTCAGAACCAAGTGGTCTGACCATGGCACCAGTTCAACTGCTTCCAGATCCACATTTATCCCCACCCCGAAGATCAGATCCAGCATGTGGCCTGCTTGATACGTGGGGGTTGAAACAATCTGGGAGAGTCCCAGTGTGGCCATGGAGGATACCAGATCTGCAGCCCAAGTAGAGGCGGCATCATCAGCGTGGATGTTGAAGTCTCCCAGCACTATCAGTCTTGGATACTCCAAGGCCCAGTCCGCTACCACCTCCAACAGGCGCGACAGGGTATCTGCTGGTGCGCTAGGCGGTCGGTACACCACACAGATAGCCAAACTCTCCTCAGCACCCCACACTAGGCCCACACAATCAATACCGGAGATCTCCAGGGCAGGGAGCGGTCTGAAGGAGACTCTTGAACAAGGATCGCCACCCCTCCCCCCCCCGGCCACCCATTCAGGACTGATGGAGGACTGAAAACCTGGGGGGGATCAGTTCTTTCAAGGCGACTGTTTCTCCCTCCCTTACCCAGGTCTCGGTCACGCACACCAGGTCCATATCATTCGCTGCAAAATAATCATGAAGCATTCTAGTTTTATTATTTATGGACCTGGTATTGCACAGCATCAGTGTCGAAGGGGCCCTAAATATCCTAACTCCACACCCAGCATTTCTCAGGATGGGATGCAGGCTGGAAGGACACCGAGCTCTACCATATCTCCGTGTCCTTCTCATCTTGGCCCAAGTCCCACCGCCATACCTCCCTCGCCCCCAGAGGACTGGGATCCCTGACTCCATACTGGCCAATCCTTCATCCACCACCCTTTGGCTTGCTCTATCTTCCCAAGCTACCAGCTTTTAAAAAATTACAGCTTAAAAATTCCCAGGCATACAATCAATCATTAAACATCCTAACCACCTGATCTCTCTCTCTCTCTCTGACTTATAGGCATTTCAGACCTATTTAAGTTCTATAGGCACTTCAGGCCTGTTAGGCTCTGTTAAATACAGCCCCAATTAAATTCTCTAGAGACTGGTACAGATGACAATTTCAACACAACTGGCATGCAAAAATAAATCTTCAACTTGTGCGGCAATGACTGGTAAACAGGAGGGCAATTAAAAACTTAAACTGGCAAGAGCGGCTGCAAGCGCTCCCACTCGCACCACCATCTTAGAAACTCTTAAATGTTCTGATACCGCCCAAGTGCAGAGGAGGGTTGGGCCGAGCAGCTGGCTCACTCACCACAAGGAGGCAGGCGCTCATATAGAAGAACCTCCTAGTAGTTTTTGCCTTTTGGCTCATTTGTTTCTCCCTTTTTTCTCATCAAAGATACGCACGTCAATAAAATGTGGAGGCAGCAAAAGGACCTACATTGGTTCATGTTACTTGAAGAAATTAGAATTTCCAGAGAATGTCCTGCTGCTGGCAACCCAGTTCTTCATTGTGTTCGGCCGTGTAGGAAAATGATTCATAGAAACGAAGGATACGTTTGCATTAAAATCAAAGTAGTTTTTCCAGTAGTTTAATTAACATGGCTTCCATCAAATAACCTTGGGACTGGGGGAAATGCTCAGAATTGTAACAGCATTCCTTACAATCTAAAGGTACTAGTTTACCAATAGGCACTAAGGGTTGGCAGTGGCACCTGGCTAGAAGTCTTCTGTTCTAGCTGGAATGCCATTATTGAAAAATGCCAGTGCTTGGAGAGGTGTGTGTGTGCGTGTGTGTGCGTGCGCGCGTGTGTGCTGCAAGGGGGTCTCAAGGGCTCTGCAGTTCCTGCCTGGACATAATTTTGCCCCTGCTCTCTGACCAGGTAAACATTTGCAGAAGGTCGTTTGCATTTTATTCTGTTGCAAGTTCAAGTGGTAGGAAGCCACAATTGGTCATGTTTTCCCCATATGTGAACATGCAGCAGTTCCCCATTAAGATTATTAGACTCTAGTAGTACAAACATGTGGTTGGGGCAAATGATATAGTTTTCTCAAAAAAGGAGTATTTCCCCCCTTTTTCATTCAAGAGGGGAAAGAACAGCCTATCAGAGACAGCTTGGTTAAAAAAAAAAGATGAGAGAAAGGGCATGGCTGGAAAGTTGAAAAATATCACATGTAGTACTTTTGTTTGTTACACATTTGGAAAAAAAATGAAACAGGATGTGAAATGGCTGGGAATTCCACTGGACATGACCGGGGGATCTCCTGAAGGAGGGAAACATAAGAACAGCCCAGCTGGATCATGCCAAAAGCTGATCTAGCCTGGTGTCCCGTTCCCCACAGTGGTCAGTCAATTAAACTTCTAGGAAGGTCACAGGCAGAGAATGAAGGCACCAACCTCCCCCATCATTAGCACCTCAGCAACTGGTATGAAGAGGCCTATTGACTCCGAAGCCAGAAGCTGGCTGATTATTATGAGTCTAATAACTGTTGATAGGCTTATCCTCTATTAAGTTGTTCAGATCACTTTTAGGACAATGTTAAGTGGACATCACCATACTTTCTGGCAGTGGGTTTTATAAATCAATTTCATGCAGGTTATTTTTTTAACCCTGTGTTTTGACTATCCAGGATCTATTGCCAGTCAACTGGGGGAGTGACCCAAGTTCTAGCATTATCAGAAAGGCAAAGAAAATTCTTTCTGTCATCTTTCTCTACTAGGTTTATTAAGATTTAGTATTACAAGAAAGGAAGAAAAATCTTTCTCTGTCTGTTTTCTCTACACCACAATTGTATAAACCTAATGTCCTCCTTAGTTGTTTTTTCTTAAAAGAAAACCCCCAAAGGTTTTCACCATTCCTCTAACCCCTTGACCATTTGGTTGCTCTTTCTGTGCTGTTTTATAGCTCTGTAGTATTTTTGGGGGGGGGGGTGCTGGAGTCATCAGAACTGTACACAGTATTCCAATGTGGCCACTCCATAGATCTATACAATGGTGTTACAATGTTGGGCATTCAGCTCTCTTTTTAATTGTGTATGCGTGTGCACGTGCATTTGTGTGTGCACACATGCATGAAGTACTGTCAAGTTGCAGCAGACCGGTAGCAACTCCTGGTGAGGTTTTCAAGGCAGGAAACTAACGACATCTTTAGATGATACATTTCTGCATGGGCATGCGCTCATTTTAATGTGCTCCCTTCAGTCACATGGAAGCTGAGGGGAACTGCTTCTTTTTTAAAAAAGGAGAGTCCAAACAGGCTGGGAATGGCTTAGCAGGTGGAAGAAAGACTCCTGCCCTCCCGAAATGCAATTTTGTCATATGAAAACTTCTTGTTATTTTGCTGTTCCCCATGGAGAATCTGTGCACAGGGTTGTTGTGAGGATAAAATTAAAGAGGAGAATGATGTAAGCCACTTTGGGTCCTGATTATGGAGAAAAGTGGGGTATAAATGTAAAAGTAAATAAATAAATATAGCTGAAGAGGGGAGCAGATAAAAGGCAGGTTGGTAGATGAGAGGGAAGGGGAGAAGGAAGCAGAAAAGGGTGAGGACATTGAGATTGCCAGAAAGAGTAGGGTTGCCAAGTGTTCGGTTTTCACCAGAACAATCTGGTATTTTCTTGGACTGTCTGGGGGAAATGGACTGAAAATATTGGACACCTGGCAACCCTTCATCTTCAGGGGGGAGCTGTGTGGATGAGTGGAGGGTTCACAGCTGCAGCAGCCACCATGTGCTGCTTGCACACAACCGTGGCTCAGGGGAGTCAGGCTCTGCTCTGGCTGCTTCTGTGAGCCCTCCGCTACTGTAGAGGGAAGGAAGGAAAGGAGGGGAAAGACAATAAGCAGGAGGGGAAGGAGGAGAAGAGGAGGAAGGGAATGGAAAAGTGAGAAAAGGAAGCAGCATAGCATGCAGGAAGCTGGCCCACACACCACCGTGGAACAGGTAGGACTTGACCTGGGGACCAGTGCTGCTTGCAGGCTGGGTCCACAGCACCCCTGTTTCTCCACTCCCCATCAAGCCACTGAGAGACTTGGACACTGGGGTCTGTCTAGCCCGGCCTTCCAGCGTGGCACAGCAAGACCCCTGCCCAGCAGCATAAACAGCTGCAGGAGTGTGATGATGTCACTTCTAAAAGTAATGTCATCAGGCAGGGGCCAGAAGTGTGCATGCAAAAATAGTTCCTGTTGTAAGTACTTGGCCCCCATCCCCTGTATCTGGTATTTTTTCAGGGACCATCCAGCAACACTAAGAAAGAGAGAAAGAGGAAATGCAGGGGAAAGTGAGATCCCCCTCCTCCGTAAGTCCTTGTGGGTTCCCCACTGTGCAACTGAGCCCAGCTTGCGATTGGGCTGGCACAGCTGTGCCTAGGCTGTCTCTGGTGTCATCTTGCAACTGGGCCCAGTGGGCAATGCAGAATTAGACCCATCCAGGGAACTGGTACTATGCCACCTGGACAAAGTTTTCCTGGGCAGAGGCTTTCAGATGGAAGGAGGGAAAACTGAAGAATGGGGGCAGATACATTTAAGTTGACTTATGGGTGGGAAGAAGGGGGGGGGAAGAGTTTATGGGGGCCTTCAGGAAAAGGAAATAATGAGGGAGGGGGGGAGTGAGATGATCCTCCTGCAAGTTCAAACTTGTTCTCTAATTTCGTAATCCAGCTTTATTGCATTACTTGCTGTATATATTGTACTGTTCTTGCATTGGTTTGAATTGTGTGAACCTCCTTGAGTCTTAGTGAGCAAGGCGGACTATGAACAAAGTAAATAGTTCCTAGCAAGGCTTTTACCTTTTTTTTGTTGCTGACCCTTACTGGGAGCTACTCAGCACAGCCCAAATAGCTCTTTCAGTTAATTACTTCCAGTTCAGATTCCCTAAGGATACACGTGGTTAGGAATTCCTACCTTGCACTGCATAACACTCTGCACTTACTTACACAAAATTTCATTAGCTTTCCCTCCTATTCTACATTGGAGTGATTCTTTGGACCTCTATGCATATGCTTAGGTTTTTATCATCTTGAATCATTTCCTGGGCTAACTTAGCTATTTTACCATTCATGCTAACTCATTCATGCTAACTCATTCATTTACAAAAAAAGTTAAATAGCCTAAATCTCAATAGGAAGACTTTGGGGGACCCCATAGCTTTCCTTCCATTGTTACAACTGTTCATTTATTCATGTTATTTCCTGTTCTTGAACCAGTTACTGATACATCAGAGACCTCACTTTGTATCCCATGAAAGATAAATTTACACCAGCGCCTTTGAAGTAGGCACACGCACTTCGGACTATACTAGACATAATCATCTCTTTGTTTTTGTCACTGTCATAGCAATCTAAAAGGCAGCACTTATTTTTGTTCCTCTTTATATTCAGTAGTTCTAGTTTTAATGATACATTTTCACCAACTTACTGAGAGCAGATGTTAGTCTATCTGGAGTAATTTGCTTGCTCCCATAGCTACCTTTTAAAATATTAGTGTTTTATTGGTTATCCTTTAAGGGGTCTGGTTTTCAGGACATTTGAGATCTAAGAACTCTCAGGTGTATCCAGAGCCAATGACTAGATAACTTTTTATTTGACATGGTTTTTCAGATAAGTAGTTCAAGTGTATGTATCTGTCCACCATGAAGAATGAGAAAAAGAAATTACTTTCTCTACCATCTTCCTATCCACCCTTTCTTACCCTTGGTCTCAGAATGCTCTCTCTCTCTCTCCTGGCCTTATTAGCAACTTTTAAAATCCCCCCCTCAAAGACTGTGTTTCTTTTTTATCTATGGGACCATCTCTCCCCATATATTCCCCGGAGGACACTCTGATCAGGGGACAAACAGCTGTTGGTGGTCCCTGGCCCCAAGGAGGCCCACCTAGCCTCGACTAGAGCCAGGGCCTTTTCAGTCCTGGCTCCCACCTGGTGGAACGCTCTGTCTGCTGAAATCAGGGCCTGGCAGGACCTACTATCCTTCCGTCAGGCCTGCAAGACAGAGTTGTTCCGCCAGGCATATGGCTGAAACTGGGCCTCCACCGGCCTGAAGAAAAAAAAGGGTGTGTGTGTATAAAATCTTAACCCTCCCTGTCAAGGCTGTCCACCATCCTGTTTTAAATGTGTATGGATTTTATTGTATTTTAATTTGTTGTTGTCCACCCTGAGCCTGCTCGCGGGGAGGGTGGAATAGAAATTTGAAATAAATAAATAAATAAATAAATAAATAAATAAATTCTCTTCCTTTGAGCAAGATTTCCATTTTTTAAAAGAAAATATTGCATTTAATTCCTCTTTAATTATGCATGATGTTTACTCTTGGACTTGGTTGTGTATTTTCTCCTATGCAGTGCTTTTTTCCTTAAAAAAAGAGGTGTTGGAACTTATGATGTTTGCTGCCTTGGAGACTCTATGCTGGTGGCATTGAAATGTTTTAAAGAAATACATAATAAATGAACAAAAATACACAGCCCTCTTGTGTATTTCAATCATAAAGAGAGTTATTTAAGTTCATTGACTTCAGTGGATCTAGAATGCCACAGCACTGCTTAGGAATGCACTGTTACAAATCAAAGCAAATATGGCTTCAAAGAAATGAATGATAAGAAATGTTGTTGTGAATCTTTAAGGTGCCAGTGTACTTTAGATATATTTTGCTACAATAGACAAACATAGCTTTCCCTTTGCAAAAATCAGTGGATTTCCTTATAACTAATAGAAATAGCTACAGCCCTCTTGCCAATTACAATGTATCTATGAATTTTAGTGTGTCGGAATTATAGGGCTGCCAAGGGTACCCCCCACCCTTAGCTTGTGTTTCCTACAAACACTGGCATAATGTCATGGACCAATGGCATTTTCCGCGGATCAGCTTCCAAATGACCTTGATTTTTTTTTGCGTTTCCACATGATTTCTACATGATCCTAGCAGCACCTTTGAAGTCACTGCAGGTTTTGTCCGTTTTTCTTTCCTTCCTGCTTTTCCCCGACTTATTTGTCCATTCACTGCAGATTAGGGTTTTTAATCGTCCAAAATTCTTTATCCGGTGTTCTCCCCACCCTTTCTCTTTTCTCCCACCCTTCGAATCAACTAAATTTGATTGGTTGATCACGTTTACCAAGCCACACCCACTACCCTTTCCCTTCCCCTCTTGTTTCTCTCTCTCTCTTTTTAAAAAAAATTATTAAAAACATTGCAACGTTTCTACATGTCTATGCAGAAACATATCCTGTGTCATGTGACGACAGCTGCCCAATAATGGGTCCATTTTTCAATGTACCAGATTTGTTACTTGTTGCTCACTGACAGCTGACAGCTGACAGCTTCTGAGGCAGAGGGAAAGTGGGGTCATCGGTAACAATTTCCCCTCCAAATGTCAATAACCAACACTCATTCCACAATATCAATGGGAAATGCTCTGACCTATTAGATGTGTTTGTTTGATGCAACATTTATACGTATCAACATGTGTTTTGAGAAAAATTTTGATGTGTTTACTAACACGGCTAACTCCTCTGGATTTATTTGATGCAACGTTTATATGTAGCAATGTTTTTGGGGGGGGGGAATGAAGAAGACTCACGTCTGTCGACGCTTCCCCCGGAAAAAGCGATGCGGAATTGATTTTTATACTGGCAAATTCTGCACGATGGACTTTGAGCATGATGAAATGAAATGTCAATGCAAAACAAAAGCCTTAATGTGGAATCGGGGAGCGGTGGATTCGTACGACTCCACTGCAGCACGACTGCTCAGAAAGTCCAATCAAAGTTGATCATGTGGAATCCCCCGCTGTCTCTTCCAAGGAAAACCTGGAATTGCCATTACTGCTTGCTAGGGATTGTTGGAAATGCTATAGTTTTTACCAAAGAGTTTCCAGCAGTTGCTAAAGAGATATGATGTCACTTCTGGGTTTCCCCTAGAAGTGATATCACGCTGTCTCTGACAGCAGCCCCCCCCATGTCACTACCTTCCTAATCTCCTGCCAGTTGCCAGGCCATGGCAACCCTATTGAATTTTCAATTTGGTAGCTTTTACTTACAGTGAATGTGTATGTAAAGTACCATCAAGTCACAACTGACATAAGGCGACCTCTGCAGGGGTTTTCAAGGTAAGGGAGAAGCAGAGGTGGTTTGTTATTGTCTTCCTCTGCAGAGTCTGCCTTGGTGGTCTGCCATCCAAGTACTTACCCTGCTTAGCTTCCGAAATCTGATGAGATCGGGCTATACCATGTTGCCTTCCCTCCCACTTACAGTGAATATGTTCCTTAAATAAAGGTAGTTTATTAGTCCATTAGTTATTAGTACATCTTTGCCCTCTTTAAGTACTCAGTCATAGTTGCTGAAATCATAAAATTCACCTTTTATGAATCCCCTTTTTCAAAAGGGTAATTGACAATTCTATCCTGAGTCAGGGAGAGGCAGAGCTGTCAGGGTCCAAGTAGAGTTTGGAGCATGATCACTTTTGGAGGGCATCAACTGCCACAAATGGCAGAAGAGTCTGCCTTTTCCCTCCTTTTTATTTTTCTTTATTTGCAACATCTGCCTGATGAAGCATTCTGATGAACTTGAAAGCTTGCAATATATTTTATGTCATTTTGGTTGACCCTAATAAAAAGGTATTACAAGGATTTGGGTTCTTGTTCTGGATTTATGATGACATACATGGCTCTTTGCACCCGTTTTTTCTTTAAGCATCCATGTCTTACAACCCATACTGTTCCAAGTTTCTTAGACACATATACCCTGTTGTATCTTGAAAGATACAACAAAGAACAAAGATAAATATGTATCTTTGTTCACTACAGGAGATGCTGGTGTACATACAGCCACCAGTTTGCCTCCAGAAATTCAGAGCTGCCCTTGGCCAAAGACCCCAAACTAAGTATAATTTTGTTCTCTGCTATTTGAGTTCTGAGGGTGTGTGTGTGTGTGTGTGTGAAAACTCATGTCTACTGGAGTATGAACAATGTGCATAGCTGTAATAGTTGTGGCTATATGCCCAGGCTAGCCCAATCTTTTCAGATCTTGGAAATTAAGCAGGGTTGGTGCTGCTTAGTATTTGGATGGGATATACCACCAAGGAAGTCTAGGGATGCCATGCAGAGACAGGCAATGGCAAACTGCCTCTGTCCGTACCTTGCCTGAAAACCCTACAGCATCGCCGTAAATCAGCTGTGACTTCATGGCACTTTCCACCACCATGTGCCCACAGATTATGCAATGTCAATATAACACTATGCTATGAATGAGAAAAACTTACATTCACCACAATGATTCATTTTTAGAATGGTGTTCATTTCATATGCCATGAGTGAGTGAATGAGTTCCTGCAGAAAAATTTCTGCACAGCTTTTTTGGTGTATTGTTCCACAAGGTTTATGTTAATGTTGTCGTCACTTAAATCTTTTTGATAATCTCCAAGTTATGGTTTGAGTTTCAAGGTAAATAAATTTAAAACTCAGAAAATAGAAGCGGAAATAGATCCGCTTATGCAACTTCTCACCCACAAGGACAAATGTAGCTCAGCATTGATGAATTGTCCCAAGTGTTTGACAGTCCCCTTATTTCCAACAAGGCAGCCAAAAATTAGGTTTATCAAATCCATAGTGGGCCTCATGAGTCTTTGTGAGTCAAACAGTCCTCAAGGTACTGGTGTTATGATGGTTTGGGACCAGGGGATTTAAAAGACAAATTGCTCTTGTATGTACAGTTGAGATCTTCTTGGGAGGTTCTGCTCCTCCAAGCATCTTTTGCAGGGGTCATTTCGTAGAAAAAGAGCTGGAGGAACTCATTAGCATAACTCATTAGCATATGCCACACCCCTTGCCATCACCGGAAGTGTGCTATTGGCATAAGTGATTTGCATATGCCACACCCCCTACCATCACCTATCCTGGCCATTCGGGGTCAAAATTGGGCCCAAAATGGCAAAAGGGGGCTGAAAATGGCTGAAAAGGGGCCCAAAATGGTCAGGATCGGACCGCTGCTGAGTGGAAGAGTGATCCACCACCTGTCAGAGGCCCCATCTGGGCCATTTTGGCCCCAATCCAGGCTGAAACAGGCCCAAAATGGCCAAGAGTCAGGTGGGCAGGGCCACCTGACATGTGACCTCTTTGGGGAACTGCCGGAACTGCGTTCCTGTGCGTTCCCCCTCGAAATGAGCCCTGGTCTTTTGTCTGAAGGAATGCAGATTGGTACAAGAGGCACTCCAGAAGTTATACCTCCTCTCAACAATTTTGCTTGGCAGTGTGATCTGGGCAGCAAGAGAAGATTTCCCCTAGGCTTAACCTGGAAGTTACTGAGGCATAAATACCTGTGGCCATATCTCTGTCCTTTTGAGGATTTGTTCAGGTGTTTTTGCAGAGTCACACGGTTTTTAATATGACCTTTAAAACATGGTCTTATATGCAAAAGAGTTATTTTTACTTAAAGACAAACAGATGTCAACTCTGACTGTGTTAAATTGTGTCACCACAAAATCATTTGCCAAAACCAAGGTGGCACTTGCCTGTTCCTGCATCTATTCCATAGATGAATACAGGCAACCATTTCCCAAATAATGTTCCCAGTGTTCGCGCATAATCCAAGTTGATCAGCTGTATTATCATACAAAGCAGTACCATATATACAATGTGGGGATACAAGGCTTAATAAATGCCTCCCCACATTATTTATCTACTCCTCTGCCCATATTGGAAGGACACGAAATGCAGAAGATGAAAAAGAGGCTTGCTTGATTCAGATATTATAATAAAGTGTTGAAGTCTTTTGAAGTCTGTTAGCAAGAATGGAAGTTAATAACTTAGTATCTACATTATCAAAGATGTAAGTTGAAAATTTGCACATTGAGTGTGGTCTTTGCCTGGCTTTGAAATGTCAGTAATTTAAGCATCCTGCAGTGATGCTGGCAATACACCAGATTCAAAAATCTCATTGTACAATTGATATAATTTTGGAATTTAAAAATCTGAAAAGGTTTTATACTATTCAATAGGGAACCTGTCCGGTCCTGGAGATTTACCAGCGCTCATATTCATTATCACAGCCTTAATTTTATCCATATGCAAAGGCTCAGCAAGCAGCTGTTGTTGAGCCATATATAAATATGGAAGATCAAGGTGAGAAAAAATGCTTCTAAGTCTTCTTCTGATGGTTCTTTCCCTTTCCTATACAATTTAGAGTAAAACTTTTGAAACAGCAAATGTATTTCAGTTGTGCTTATTCCAGTTAGCTGAAGGTAAACCAACAATCTGGGGTTTGATGGTCAGGGCAAACCTGGGATTTCAAATCTGGGGTTATGGTCAAGGTTGTTTGCTATGAAGTATACATTCACACTATGGTGAGTAGAACCATTCCTTGCAGTTGCTTGAGCACAAAAATAGAAACCAATGACAAGGCACAAAGTGACGGACCAGTGTTTACACACAAATTGGGATCTAAATCTACGGAGTGAAGTCTTTATCTAATGGAAAAGTGCCTCTGGTAGCTAACCAGAGTTCGTTGCATATTTACATTGGAGTGAAACCATGGATTTGTTTCAGTTTAAGACTACAGCCTTCTCAGCGTGAAAAGTTCCCAGAATGTAGCCTGCCCTTTCTTTGCCTTTCTAAGGACACCTGAATGTGGAGTAGATTTGTTCAGTTCCTGGCTTCCACAAATCTCTGATCAGGTAGATAAATGTAAAATTGTTTTCATCACTTGGCAGCATATAGATTAGTAGTTTACCAAGTGGTTACATTTACTAAGGTAAATTATCAACTTGGTAAATGTGTATATTCTTACAGGCTCTCTATGCAGATTCAAACCTAGAAAACCAACAATCCCTTTGAAATCCCTGGCTTTACCACGAAAAGAAAAAAAATAACTCCAAAGTAATGGAAAAATCATTTACTCACACACAGCACCTTTGAGACCTTATTACTGAAAATAATTTCTTTAGCAATGTTAGTATATGAAGAGGTTACAGGCCTTGTTTCATTAATCTTCATAAGAACACTGTGAAGAGAGTCCTTAATGTTCTCAGCAAGGAATGATGGAAGGGTATTCCCTTTTGAAACATTAAGGAGTCTGTCATGTGGTTAAGGCAATTTGGTGAATTGGGATTTGAAAACACATCTCCAAGGTCTAACACTCCATCTATCAGCTCTCCATTAATATTTCCATATCTTTCGACTAACAAGAGAGAACAAATTAATTTATTGCTCAGATTGGAATAAATGCTTCTACAAATAAACTTGGCCTGCTTATCTCCATTAACACTGAATTTTCTCTCTTTTTGATGTGTACGTTCTAGCAATTCACTCATTCAGGGCACATCAGAAATACGTATCCAAATCCTAGCTAAGTTGGCTTGGAAGTAAGCCTCTGGAGAAGAGACTATGGTGGAGCACAGGTTTTCCATACAAAAAATCCTGGCTTTAATTTTTGGCATCTCCAGTTAAAGCATCTCACATAGCAGATATTAGGAAAGAATTTTCTCTCTTCAACTGAGACCCTGGTGAACTGCAATCAGTTAGAGTAGACAGCACTGAGCTAGATACACCAATAGTCCGGCTTACTATAAGGAAGATTCCTAAGTAATAATGTTATTTCTATGTTCAATGGGTTTTGAGCTTTTCAAACTTAGAGCACTACAAAACTGATCAGTACCAGTCAGAATGGAGCATATCACACTGACAAATAGTTGAAAATGAAGCTCACAAGAAACTTTATAAGGGTGCAAGGAACCAGGAATCGGCATAAGCTTCAATACTCTTGATAACAGTAAAGGCAGCCTGATATTAACAATCCAAACCTGAAACTGACAAATGATAATAATCAGGATTAGAGATGGGCATGAACCAAAATATGAACCAAAATTAAGCATGAACCAGGCTGGTTCGTGGTTCGTGAACCATGGTTCTTCAGATCCCATTTCTGATGAACCACCACAAACTTTTAGGCTGGTTCATTTGGTTGTTTTTTGGTTCGTCACTGGAAGCAGCCTGGTGCCAATCAATCAATTTCCTAGGCAACAGGGGATGGACTTCCTGCAGACTTTCTGCTGACCCGGAAGTGAACTTCTGCTGGCCCAGAAGTGGCCTTCTGCTGACTTGGAAGTGATTTTCTGACCTGGATATGACATTTTCATGAACCAAGTGAACTGGTTCGCGAACCAGGGGCAGGTTCATGAAAGTTCGTGGTTTGTGAAATTTGACGAACCACGAACCACATGGTTCGGTTTTTTCCGGTTCGTGCCCATGTCTAATCAGGACTCTCATGTCCCCCACCTTTATTTATTTGTTTGAAACATTTATTTGCCACCTCTTCAAGGACCTGCAAGGAGAGTCTCATCATAAAACATAAAATTATAAAACATAAAATCATTAAAACCAGCCCATAAAGCCCAAAAGCATAAAAACATAGAAGCATAAACCACTTGGCAACCTAAATGATTCTTATAACAGGCCTCTAATTAAAACCTCTGGCTAATAACTATGCCTAGCTTTAGTATTTTCAAATCTGCTATGTCCTCTATAACAATCTAATACTAATAACAACAGAAAAGAAAGTCAATAAATGCTCTGTATTAAAAAAACCCTTTAAAGTATTGGACTTACCTGTACTATTGGACTGAAACACAAAGAGGCCAAGCCAGAAGAACCCCTTTAGACTGTGTCTGGAAAGCATCAGTTCTGTATTTTGTATGTGCACCATTTCATCAAGACTACCTTAACTGAAGCAGTAGGAAAGAAATTTTAGAAAGCAAAATTGGATTTTTAAGTCATTACAGTGCTTTATATATCTTACAGAGCTAGACTGATATAGTGGTTCGAGTGCCACAGCAGG
This sequence comes from Eublepharis macularius, assembly GCF_028583425.1. Lineage (NCBI taxonomy): Eukaryota > Metazoa > Chordata > Lepidosauria > Squamata > Eublepharidae > Eublepharis > Eublepharis macularius. The sequence goes on from NC_072792.1 coordinate 127,373,222, forward strand.
ATCTGGAAGGTTCAGATCCCTACACTGCCATTGAATCTTGCTTGGTGATCTTAAGCTAGCTGCTCTCTCCCAGCCTAACTTACCTCACAAGGATGTTGTAAGGATAAAACAGAGCAGAGGAGAACAGTGATGTAAGGTTCATTCCCGTTGAGGAGAAAAGCAGGGTATAAACATAATAATATTACCACAATCCCATCCTGAACCATTCTCCAGTATTTATTTGCTCAGGACATCAATATTTTATTTTATTTTATTTATTAAAACATTTTAATTCCATCTGTTAGCAAACCAGCTAAACTGCAACTGCTCTCTAACACTAACATTAATTGCATTGTATTGAAATGTGGGTCTGAAGAACTAGAATAAGGTGCAGATGCAATTGGCTGAAACACCTTGCTTGAATGAATCAACATAGAATTATCTGAAAGGCTATCAGTTAACTGAAATAAGGCAGGGCTTCCAGGGTCAGTGCTGGTACAGGGCTGTTCGACATCTGTTATCAATTGCTTAGATTCAAAAGAAACAAACTTTTCAAAGGCATAGAAGATACCAACTCATCTATTATGCACCAGCAAATGCATATCTACCAGAATGAGTTCACATAATGGAGAGCTGCAACCAGTCCTGGTACCCTGGTACATGCACCTGTATCATTGAAACGTCTGTGACATGTATACATTTTTAAATGTACATGGAAAAACATACTATGTGAAATATTTTTGAACCCGTTGAATAAGCCAAAACATAACAAACCCAAACATCAGAATACCAGTAATATGAATTAGCGAGGGAAGCTATTAAAAGGTTATGCACAACTGGATGCATTAAAAAGATCCATGGGACCTCTCTTGCCAAAGACTGCTTTTAGCTTGAGCAAGCCAATCCCACCTCCCTACCTAGAACTTATGAGTGTGGCCAGCATGGATCACTTTAAATAAGTAAAACGTGATAGAAGACAGGCATCTTCTGGTTGAATTAAACCCACTCATCTCATAAAGGAAAGTGTGCATGACTGAAACCAAGAGGAAGAACAAATAAGTAAAGGACAGTGAAGTAGCCGAGCTAGCATGGAGCAACGATGAATAGGAGCAGTTTAATCAACTTCAAGGCAACATTAACAGAAGCTGACTTCTACATCCTGCAAGCCATCCTAAGTATGTAAGTGAGACAGTAGACGGTGTATAGTTTTCAGATGCTGCACTTCCACAGGGGATTAGCAATAGACTAGGTGGCGTGCAGGAACCCTTAACGGTGAGGATGATAAAGGGTCTCTAACAAACAGCACCTGAGAAAAAGCGGATAGAAAGAAGGTAAAGGAATGAGACATTTTCTTCCTATGACAAACATTTTAAAGTTTATTTCAGGGAAAAAACACAATTGTTTACCATATCCACCAAGGATCAATTGTTAAGGTTGATTAAATTTAAATATTGTGAGGGGAAAGGTATAGATTCGAAGCTGGAACAAGCTGGAAGTTTTAAGGGTTCTTGCCATACGGCAAGGATGACCCCTTTCAGTTTTAAGGTCCTCAAGTATATAAAGTGCTCTTGATAGAACTTTGTAGAAAAAAAGGAAAGGAAAGCAGAGACGTCAGCTCCTCCACACCCAGCCTTTCCGTATCATTTCTTGTCATATCAATCTCTCCTTAAGACAAACAGACAAAAATAAATCTCCAAGGAAAAAAATAATTAAATGGATTTCCACACATTCCAGAAACAATCTACTCAGCCTGTAGCGATGGCTGGCAAACTAAGAAAAGGAAGCAAAAAATATGCTAAAGCCCTGTATGGAAAGCAGAACTTACGGTAAACAGAAACCCAAGAGAAGCGATTTGCATTCCAAATAGGCAACTCTTCTTCAGCTCACAGTAGTAATACTAAATGTTGTTTGACCATGTCTCAAGAACAACAAAACAAGCAGCTCATCCTCAATTTGTGAATGAATGTACTTAATGATGAGCAACATGACTTGTAAGAAAAGCCAAATGTCACCACCCCCACAACTTCCCTTTTTTATGTCTGAAAAAGTAACTTTCATTCCCTTTCCTAGCACAGCTTTTTTCCATGCCATTAGAGAAACTAAGAGACTAGCTATGTTGATAATATCGTCACAAACAGTTAGCCAACCATTCGTGTGTTAGGCAGATTGCTTGGTAATAGTTCAAGGGGCTGGATAATGTTTCATCAGTGAGTGATTCCGCACATGTTGGATAATGCACTTCCAATCCTCCGTATAGATCATTTGGAACGGATTTTTTTGTGAGCGGAACAAAAAATCCACCTCAAACGATTGATAAAGTGCATTGAAAGGGCATTATCCAACGTGTGCGGAATCACTCTAGAAGTATACGGCTTTGGCTCAAACCCCATATAAGATAGTTATGATTTTCAGAAACAGCACAGAAATTTTTCTTTTATGACTCATGAGATTCTCTCTCTCTCTCTCTCTCTCTCTCTCTCTCTCTCTCTCTCTCTCTCTCTCTCTCTCTCTCTCTCTCTCTCTCTCTGGGGGAGTGGGGAGCTTGTTACAAGCATGAGCTAGACCCAGAGATAAAATGTTTGGGCCCTGCTCATGTTAGCTGGGAATATCTTTGAATTTTTAACTGAAATTTCCTTCAGAGCCACATGGTATCATTCCACCAAGGAGAGGGAGCAGGTTTGTATATGGGAATAAACACTACTTTGCAGTTTTGGTAAAGACAGAGGCACAAGTTGTTTCTGGCTGACATCAGATGAAACGGGAGGTATTGCTAAGAGTTAAGGGTGCCTTAACTCTTCTCTCATAGGAGTGCCTCTCATAGGAGTGCCTGTTTGCCTCTACTCAGGCTCTATAATTATATTGGTAAATACAGCAAATATTGCAAACATGTCACAAGTATCCAGTGCACTCTCTCTCTCTCTCTCCCTCTCATCTAAAAGAATCCCCTAGTGAATCCCCTAGAATTTGGAGAAGTGAGAGTGTGTGTAACAATATAGAGTAACACTCTAATATGAGAAACATCCTTAAGGAAACGTCTATAAATGAGCTAAGACAAAAATGGGTTACTAACAGTGCTGTCCTAAACAGAGTTACACCTTCTAAGTTCTTTGATTTCAACTTTGCTTAGGATTGTACTGTAAATGTAGGAGAGCAACAAAAGTTCCATAACACTTTCCATGCCTTGCATACCTCAACCAGCTTATTTCCCACATTTTCCTTCCACTTTCTCTTTCAACACGATAATGTGGGTTATATCCAGTCACCTGGCAGCAGAAGGCAATGTCGACATGGCGTTTCCTTACATCCCCATCCCCCCAAAGTCCTTTTTGATTGAGAAAGATGATTCTTGGAGCAAGTAGAGGTCCATAATCAGAAAGGGGATTCATGTGACTTTTTCTCCATGTGGATCCTGCAATTTCAGGAGTTATCTTCAGGGGTCAAAAGGGACTTCCAGATGGAAAACATGGAGTAAATCACTAGCAACTGGTTGGACCTGGTAATTGTACAGGCTGATCCATTACAGCTATTTCAGTGGACTGTTTAAATGAAATGTTATGAGTATTTTATTATATTTAAAGGTGACGATTTTTTCCTGGGGGGGGGGGACAGGGCCTGTGTGCACTGTTTCCCCATAGATGGGGGTCCCCATAAGGGATCTTGGACCAGGCTTGGCAGTGGTAAGCCCAGCTCAGGGGCTGGCAGAGCAGATGGGGGAATGACAGAGAGGCTACCACCCAGTGTGGCTCCCACAACCGTCATCTCGCGGTTTTCTCTTTCAGCAGGCAGGCTGAAGGGGTCATTGGGGCCATTGGCTGGCAGGCCCTACGAAGCCATAGCTCCCCCTTTTCTGTAACCAATAAAGTTATGGCCTGTTTTTCTCCAGAAATGCATCAGCTTGGTTATTTCCTGCTCAGTGAACCCTTGGCTGTATTAGGCTGGTCCCGCAATCCCTTTTAAAAGCTGTAAAGTAACAAGCTATTCTGAAATTTCAAGTGTCCGTGCCACAAAAATAAAATTTGAAAAATCCCTAATATACCTTAAACAAAATAAAATACTTTTGCACATCATCTGAAGTTATAAAAATGGATACTAGAGATCTACAAGAATACAGACACTGAAACTCTTGAACTACATGCTGCGTGAAAATGAAGATTTTAGATATAAGAGAAAAGACATCAAAAAGGAATGACTGAAAAAAAAATATTTTTTATTGCATGTATTCCCCTCCTTTCTTCCTTCATGCTGCTCAAGGCAGCTTCCATGGGATCCCCCAATATGTCTCCCATCAGGGACTGACCAGAACCAAGTCTGCTAAGCTTCAGCAGGGTTGCTATATCACGTGCTCCCGCTAGACACTGGCACAGTTTATTATTTTGTGACTTACTTTTTTGAGTAAATGAGAGGTTCTAAGCATCAATATTCCTTTCTAAACAGATATGCTGCTGTACATTAAACCAAACCCTAAGGTATTTGTTGAAATCCCAATATTATGCTTGTATGTATGTACTTTAAATGCACGCAAATCAAAATATAAAGCTCAAAACCAATATTTTTCTAGGTCGTAGGAGAAACACTTTCAAATCAATGGTACAATATTGCTTATGAAAAAGAGGTTCCTTGATGCCCGTTGAGCTTTTTCATCTGGACTATGTACTGGCAGGTTCTCTGGACACAAAGAAAATCTCCCAGTGCCAGGAATCCCCAGGCAGCTGGGATTTTATCCCAGATGTTTTGACTTTTCAACTTTGACAGGGCTTCTACACTTTTTAAAGCTGCACCACCACCCTTAATCCTGATAGCTGCAGTATTTCTCTACCTCACTATTGCTTTTCTTCCTGGGTGGGTTTTTGTCTTTGTCTGTATTTCAGGGGAAGGAAGACCCAGACAAAACTGCTTTATGCTTTGGTGGCATCTGGACTGCAGTTCTGAAACCTGAAGGCTGCAGTTTCAGAATAGAAGCCCTGTGAAAATCACCAGAATAATTGCATTGAAATTCAGGCTGGATCGAGGGGTGGGCAGGGGGGTAGTCTGCCCCCGGTGCCGCCAAAGAGGGGGCGCCAGGTGCAGCTGCCAGCCACCAGGAGCGCGCCCGTGCCATTTGCCTGCCCAGCAGGACAGGGAGTGCATGGCAAGCTGGCCGCCCCCTCAGCTGGGCAGGTGAATGGCACGGAGAGCTGGGAGGCCGCCCGCGCCACTCGCCTGCCCCGCTGAGGGGGAGACCGGCTTGCCATGTGCTCCCTGTCCTGTGGGGCAGGCAAACGGTGCGGGTGGCCTCCCAGCCCTCCGTGCCATTCGCCTGCCCAGCTGAGGGGGTGGCCAGTTTGCTGCGCGCTCCCTGTCCTGTTGGGCGAGTGGCACGGAGGGCTGGGAGGCCGCCTGCACTGTTTGCCTGCCCTGCAGGACAGGGAGTGCATGGCAAGCTGGCCTTCCCCTCAGCAGGGCAGGTGAGTGGTGCGGGTGGCCTCCCAGCCGCCAGCACTGCTGCCGCTCCGCTGGCGGCATGCCCACCCTGTGTGATGACATTACAAAGTGATGTCATCATGCAGTGCTGGAAGCGCATGCTGTGTTGTGCACGTGAGAACGGCTGGACTTGGGTTGTCCCGGGCACCGGGAACCTTAGATCCAGCCCTGCTGAAATTTCAGAGTAAATGGTGGCCACTTCATAGGATAAGGCTTTCTCTCTCTAGGACTTAAGTCCTTCAGCATGAAAACTAAAATAATTTAAGAGCACAAGTCCTATGAAACAGGAAGACACTAAAACATCAGGCACATGACAGATTTTTTAAAAAGAAATCAGATTATAGAAAATAGAAACTCTACTTTAAATTGCACATTGTTCAGGGGAAGTTATTCTTTGAGGCAGTATTTATAAGGATTTTGAGGAGAGTTTGCCACTCAGTTTGACAATTGACATTGATCTTGCCAGATTCAGATCCCCATGAGATTCTTTTTTCTTTTTCTTTGAGCCAACCCTTACCAAAGGTTCCTTTCAGTAGGAAACAAAGCCTGTCACCTTTGCTGCCAAAAATATCACAGTAAGAAGGGGAATTGAGCTCTGAAGACTTTTGCTTTCAAGGCACAGTTGCTTCTGCCATGACCATTTGGGGGTGCTTGAAAAGTGTACTATGCCACCACGTATCTAATGTGGATGAAGGAATGGATGCTTCTGCATTGGAAGATCATGACCTGAGATTTGGATGGCATGCTTATTTGTGGTATGATAAAATAAACGTCAATGCTGACTTTAAAAATCATTATATTAAGAGAGCCATTCTGAGAATTTGGAATAAATACAAACTGAGATTATCACAGAAGACACTGCTTTGGATTTCAACACAGGAAGCGTTTTACAGAAGGGAGAAGATTTCCAAATAGGGATGGTTGACTTACGGAGACTTACTAGAATTCTCACAAGGAGACTGTAAATTGAAGACAAGGAAGGATTTAATAGCTAAAGGTTATAATTGTCAATGGTTTTTCTATGCTCAACTTCTAGAAAGGTTTAAATTAGATTAAAAAAACCTATGGGGCTTTGATTATGAAAAGACTGAGTTTGAAAAAGAGCTTTGTTCAAATGATGAACACGTTACTTCAAAAATGTATAAGCTGTTATTGAAATTTGAAATGGAAGAAGAATCTGTGAAAGATTGTATGGTAAAATGGGCTAAAATTTTTGGGTATAACATACCGATGGATCAGTGGGAAAATATGTGGGTAAAGGGGCTCAAATTTACTTTGAGTTCCACACTTAAAGAACATTTTTACAAAATGATGTATCGGTGGTATATGTCTCCTGATAAATTAGCAAAAATGAGTAGAGGTATGTCAAATAAATGTTGGAAATATGAGTGTCCTGATTGCAGACTCACACTGGCAGCAGGCAAGGGACAACTCCCAAGTTGTCTGAGCAGGGCAAAGCACAGTTCCAAAGTTCAGGCACCAACTGGGCAACACTCACAGCTTCAAGTCCAAAGGGGTATTCCAGAAACATGTCCACATGAACAGGCCAAGGTCAGAGACAAGAGAACCAGTTCCAAACACAGCAGCAAGGTCAGTAGTAAGCTTCCACACAGCCACTCCCTTTTCGGCTGCTTTTAACCCACACAGTGCTCAGCTGCTTGTGCTATAGCATGCACCTGCCAGCTGTCTCAGTCCTGCTCCTGCAAGCACTCATCATCACTAATGATGCCGGGCTGGTGCTGTGCTGCTAGCCTGGCACTGCGCCTTCTGGCTTGAAGGGCTCTCCTAGCCCTCCTCTGACAGCGTTCCCGAGGCTCTGGTGATGGAGGGGGAGAGCTGGCCTGCACCTGGCTTTTTGCTGCTGGCCCAGGGCTGGGAAGCTGAGGAACCGATGTGCTGGGGCCTGGCTGTGGGTCTATGTCTGAGCCTTCAGAGACTGCCTCCTCCTGCAGTGCCTCTGCCCCTGGCTGTGGATCTAGGTCAGGTTCGACAGCTGCCTCTCCCTCAGAAGAGTCCTCTGAGTCTCTCTGCTCTGCTGGGCCAGGTTGGTCCATGATAACATCGAGCAACAAGAAGGAACATTTTATCATCTTTGGTGGACTTGTCGTAAAGCTAAAAAAATCTGGTCTCAAATTCATATGATAATACAAAAAATGTTGAAGATTACTATACAGTTTAAAACAGAAGCCTTTTTGTTGGGATTAATGGATTAACAGTTGGAAAACCAGCATGGTATTTTATTTTTATATATGACTATGGCAGCTAAGCTTTTTATATGCTCAAAAATGGAAAAGTACAGAATTGCCTTCAATTGAGGACTAGATTATGAAAATGACAGAAGTAGCAGAAATGGCTAAACTTACAGCTTTGATCAGAGATAAAACATTGTCGATTTTTATGGTTAACTGGAATCCCCTTATTGGCTTTCTGCGTGAGACGAGGAAAAATGAACTGATGATTTGTGGCTTTGATTTTTAAGTAGACAAATCTGGGAAAAAATAAATAGAAGGGGCAGTACTGGAAAAGGAAATTTTGGAGAGAATAAAATTTAAATTACGATGTTTGTCAAAATATGATAGGTGTTGTAGAGAAAAATGGAAAATGAAACATATTATTGTTTTCTGTTATTTTTAATTTGTCTTTTCTTTTTTTGTATGCTCTTTTCTTTATCTCTTTTATTTCTTTGCCCTTTTTACTGGGCTCTTAATACTATTAATTTTTTTTAAAAAAAAAAGTATGCTGACACCTCTCTCTTCTTGCCACTGACAAATATTCAGAGGATAGGTTTCCAGAAATTGTTTTTCAAATAAAAAGCAGGGACAGGGAGGGGACTGAGCCATGTCCAGCTAGGTAGGTAGAGATTAAGGGGCTCCATGTGTGAATGAAATGGTGGTTCAAAGACAAAGACACTGAAGAATATTTTCGGACAAGCCCAACCCTATACAAAAGAGAGGAGCCACAGATAAACTAGAATGGAACTAGTCTGCTGCTGTCTAATATCACAAAGGCCACAGAGAACTTCTAAACTAAGTCCCAGGGAAAGTGAGCAGAAACTGGAGAGCATTCAGTTTGGTATCAGATCCTGAAGAATTAGCCGTGTTAGTTTGTAGTTGCAGAATAGTGAAAAGTCCAGTAGCACCTTTAAGACTAACCAACTTTATTGAGGCATAAGCTTTCGAGAATCACAGCTCTAGAAAGTCAAGACTAGACAGGATGCATATCGTTTTCTTTCATTTTTTTAAAAAAGGAATATAAATCACTGGTTGTCCACCATAAGAGAATATACCAGAAAACTGTGGACCAATTTAATTGAAGCAGCTAAGAGCAAAAATTCATCCATGTTCTGGAAATTAGTGTCAAACCGTGCTTCCACAGCATCCTATATTCCCCCAGATAAATGGATCTCTTTTTTCCAAAAAATGTATGAAGACCCTATACAATCCTCCCCTGCTCTAACAATAGAAAATATGGCCAAATGGCCCCCAGTGCATGTTGAAGAGGTAAACGCTTACATTAGCCAGTTAAAGAATGCAAAAGCTGCTGGTCCTGATGGAATCCTCCCAGAATTACTTAAAGCAAGTAAAGATTGGTGGGCAACTTTTCTAGCCTTCCTATTTACCTGTATTGATGAAACCCGCCACACCCCCAAAGATTAGGGAATGGCTATAGTAGTCCTATAAGAAGGGAAAGAAAGAGGATCCGTTCAACTACAGACCGATCAGCTTACTAAGCATTGTAAGTAAGTTATACACAAACAACTGCTGGAGAAATTCTTAGATTGGCTAGAACATGAGGATATAATTGTAGATGAGCAAGCAGTGTTCAGAGCTGGCAGGTCAACGATGGACCATTGCCTGACTAAGCAACTCTTTGTAGAGAAATACGCCATGGGAGGCCAAACACCGTCTACATCAATAGTCTGTTAAACTTTTTGAATGACCCTGGATTGCACCCTCCCAAATTAGCAAATTGGCACATTCATGTATTGTTATATGCAGATGACGCTGTATTACTTTCTAGAACCATCATAGGGCTGAAAGGAGCCCTAAAAAAATTCTCCCAATACTGTGATAATGAATATCTTCTAATTAATTACCAGAAAACTACGTTCCTGGCTTTTGGAAAAACCCAAAGATTGGATGATGCAAGCTTCAGGGGCACCAGCTAGAACAAGTTACCAGCTTTAAATACCTGAGTGTAGTGCTACAAGCCTCAGGCACCAAAACAACACATAGCAGCTTTGTTGCCCATGTAGGAGAAAAAACAGCAAACAGCGTACTGAAATTCTGTCAATCACAAGGGGGCCATTACGTACCGGCTGCTCTCAGACTGTTTAAAGCCAAATCATTGGCCCAGTTATTATATGGATCATTTTTGGGGCCACCATCCTCTTCTTTCTCTCCACTTGAGAGAGTGCAGTCCAAGTTCCTTAGAGCTCTACTACAAGTGCCCAAATGTGTACCAAACTCGTGGGTCAGACTGGAAACAGGAATGTTAAGGATAGGATTCGGTTTCATTTTCCCGGCCATGTCGGACGCTCCTCTCCGCAGGTCCGGGAGGAAACGTCCGAGCAGCCTGATCGGGCAGTTGACCTGCAAGGGTTAACCCCCAGGACTCCCAGTGAGGGGGTCAGGGTCTGGAGCGCGGCGGGAAGAACCTCTTGAAAGCAATGCAGGGGGTAAATTGCCCGTTTGCTCCAACGGAGGCCAGCAGACTTGCGCAGCACATCGCGTGCCGCCGGGCCATGGAGAACGGCAATAGCAGATTTAAGATGAAAACCTGTAAGTAAGCGAATCCCTTCTGATTTCTAAGCGTATGCGAAGGATTGGTGGGAGTTGAAGCTAAGAAGGCGCGGATTTCTTCCCCTCCACGGAGTTTCGGAACTTAGCTGGCGCCCCCCCCTAAGATGGCGACGAAAAAGCAGAGCCCTGCGATGAGTAAATTGGTGATGGCGATGTTACAGGGGAAGAGGGAAACCCTGGAAGAGATGGTCAGACGAGCGGTCTTTGAAGCTATGCAGCCCTTTGTAGCGAAGTTAAATGAAATGGGGCAAAAGGTTGATTCAGTGGAAAGCGAAGTGAAAACCATTAAAGAAACAGTGTCTGGAGCAGAGCAGTCTGCACACGAAAACGTAGTACTCATGAAAGCAACAAGTAAAGAAGTGAAACTCTTGGAGAATCAAATAATAGGATTACAAGTGGACCGTGCCCAAACGGTACTGCGTCTTCAGAATGTAAAAGAGGAGCAAAGTGAAAATTTAAAAGATTTGGTGTCGGAACATTTGGCGTCATTCGCTAAGGCAACTAAAGAAGAGTTAAAAAGCGATATTCTGGAAGTCCGTTAGACATCTTCAAAATATGCAATGAAGCGTCAGCTGCCTCGCGAGATTATTATTGACTTTTCATCTAAGAAGACTCGGGACACCATCCTATATAATTCGTATAATGTGGACTTGGACTATCTGGGCAATAAGGTTAAGATATTGAAGGATGTTCCATTTTTGGCTCGTAAAAGAAGATTTAAATATAAAAGACTTGCGGCTTTCCTGAGGAAATGTGAAGTAAAATACAAATGGTTGTTTCCGGAAGGCATCTGGTTCAGATACAAGGATCAAACCTACAAGATAACATCGGAAGTATAGCTGAGGGACTTTTTGTTTAACCATCAGGAGTTTCAGCAAGAAGAAAGTTCAAAGTCTGAAGGGGAGAGTGGGGGGGAGGAGGGAACGAGCGCAGCTATTGTAGCAGCACAGAGAGAACTGAGACCGAGACGCGGGGGGAGGGGGAGAAGACCTGATCCTGAATGTAGTCTGTATTTTATAAGATCTACCAATCTGATAGTATATTAGAAAGTTAACTTTAAAGAAAAATTGCAGTATGAAGGGAATACAAGACATGTAGATGTAGTGTGTGTTTTCTGTTTATATGTTGCGCTTCCCTTTTCTCCAGTCCCCTTTTTTCCTTTATATTTCTGTAGTTTTTTGTAGTTTTCTATGTTAGAAATAAAAAAAAAGGAATGTTAAGGATAGAGGCCAGAATCTATATCCTTTCACTTTTCAAATGGTTGATAGGAAGCGTAATCCCCCAAGGTCTGCTCCCTCTAATTCTCCAAAACAAATTTCAATCTAGTTGACAAAAGGTGATTTTGAAATCCCTCGAAAAACTGGGTCTTTCCCCCTAAAGTTTGTTGGCCATTGGGATAGACTGTACAAAATCACTCATTAAGCAGAGAGTTACAGACATTGAAAGACAAATTGATTTACTTAGATCACCAGGTTTTATTTCCTCAGAAAATACCAGTTATATTGCTGCCCCTGCAGCTTACTTCTACTTTCTTGAATCCAATAACTCCAGAAGGGCATTTATTCTAGCTAGAAGCTCGACTCTGCCCTCTGCAGTTTTGGAAGGAAAGTTTAAAGCAGTCCCTTATTCTCTTAGGCTTTGCTCACGCCCCCTAAGAGAAATTGATTCAATGGAACATATTTTCTTCAGCTGTCCAAATCACAGAAACATCAGAGCAGAAATCATCAGTCTATTAGTAGAAAGGCTCCCTGGTAGTTCGAATAAAATCAAACTTGACTACCTTCTGTCTGATTGGAATCACTAGACAACATGACAAGTAACGAGATTCTGTGCCCAGGTTTACAAGCAGCGTAAATTGCACATGGCAGTCTAAATTATTTTAACTTTTTAAATAATTAATTTATGGTATAGTTTTACTTTTCTACTTTTATATTTACTTATTGTTCTCCTTCTATATTAAATCCTAATTGTTTTAAAACTGATTTATGTAGATTGTCTTACTTGCGTTGGTTGCAGACTGTAACAATAAACTTGAACCTGAACCTGAGCTCTCTTCGTCAGATGAGAAGAAAACAGACAAAGAAAACAGAACAGAGGTGTTTATTTGCAAATACTAGAAGCACTCAAACTAAAATAGAAGAGCTGAAGTACTTGGTGTCAAGTGAGAATATACACACAAGGGAAATGTCAGGGAAAAGCGGTGTGCGGCAGGGAAAATCAGCAGGATACAGCTATCCCTGGATATCAGCTATATAAGAAGGGCAGGACATGCTGGCAGTGTCAAACAGGAAAGTCCAATGAATCAGAAAATTTAAGAAGGGAGAGACTCTCTCACAGAAGTGGTATGAGTGGAAATACGAAGCATAAAAAGTAAGTTAATACTCGGCTAAGGGGACATAGTACTGTCTCCTTAACCAAAATTCTGTGAGTGATCTTGAAATAGAGAAAGAAATAAGGACAGGGACTAGGGGGGAAAGTTGTGTAAGAAGCCACAGGGTTCCACAGGAATGGATATGAAGACCAATGCTATTTAATCTGTTATTCAGAATCAAGGGCGAACAGCAAACTGGCCAGTACTACAGATTATGTGAAATTGTTCAGGATGAAGAGAACTAAAGCAAATTGTGAAGAACTCTAAAAGGTTCTCTCCAAATTGAATGAGTGGGCAACATGACAAATGATAAGCAATACACACTGGAGGGGAAAGGAAAGTGTCTTCCATAATACTCAAATTCACGGACAACAATGAAGTGGATAGGCAGACAAAAAGAAGTACTTTACTCAAAGGTTAAGTAACTTGTGGAATTCACTGCCACAGAATGTAGTCATGGCCACAAATTTCATGGGCTTTAAGCATTAGATGAATTTCAAAGGCCTATCTGCAGCGATGACATCTAAATGACGCTTCCGTATTCAGAAGCAATAACCTTCTCCATAGAGGTGCCATGGAGCAACAAAAGCAGTAGGCTTGTGGGCCTTCTGGGGACATCTTGGCTACTGTGTGAAACCGGATTCTGGACCAGATGATCTTTGGTGTGATTCAGAAAACTGCCACCACTTACAGAGTCCCAGAGGATTTAGCCATGTTAATCTGTAGTTGGAGTTGATCATCAAACACTTTTTCACCTATAATTTACCTCAGATAGGAACCATCAAACCTCTCCCAACCCATAGCCAGCCTCCAGAGACAACCATTAATCCATTGTTTTGGGGGTAAAGACGTCAGTTTGCCCCGGGGCGCATTTCATCCTATAACTGGGCTCCCCAGCCATGTGCTGTGTGTATGTGTCTTGGGACCCACCATACACCCCCAAATTCATTTCGGCTTCTTCTCTCCTCCTCATGAAACACTGGTCATTTTGCTGTCTCTGTGGACCTCTACTCATTGAGACTGGTAATTATCTCTCTCTCTGAAACTATTTTCTCCCATTTTCCTTCCTGATGTTCCTAGTTAGCCTTGTGTGCATGCTGTGTGTGATTTCTATGTTTTCCCTTTTTATTTCTCCTTTAATTAAAAAAAATCCCTTTCAGTTGAGCATCTGCCTGATTAATTTAAGAGTTCTCTAAGGGAATAATCCCCATAGACATTGGTGGAGATTCCTAGTTATCCCCTCTTGCTTGCCTTCTTAATGCTAATTCCTCCAACTAATTAAGGTGATCTCCTATTTGGGTAACACCTGCACCGCTCTTTCTCATACTGGCCCACTTGCCCAGGAGGCCAAGATCAAGCTCCTCTTTATTTTCCAAACTGCTAGTGATTGCTAGCAATTCTGGATTAATTCTAGAATCTATTTCTGGCAACAACAGAAAGCTCAGCTGGTGGTGGATTCTTAGAAGACATATTTCCTGATCCAAGCTCTTTCTAACAATCCAAAAACAAAACAACAAATGCACCAGCTGCAATACATTATCTGATCTGAGAAAAAGTTCTGACCAAAGTCTTCTGGACAATCTTCAAATATGCTAACTCATAGAATTATATCCCATGACTGCCACCAAACAGTGACATCCTGGGAACTTTTGAAGAGTCCTTGACTCTTGCTGTTTAGCCTCATACTACTTTGGGAAACTGGATTAGATAGATACCCAGTTGCTGCAGCTTTACCAGTGGATCTGAGGATCACCTGAAAATCTATCACTAAATAAATATGCCGCAATCTACTGGGTTAAAGAGCAGTAGATTCTTATGTATCATACAGAGGAGATTCAGTTTGGGTACCAAATAACCATTTTGCTCCCTTATTCTCTAACATGTCACTCTCCTAAAGCAGGAGGGAAAAAATGAGGGTGCATATTCTACCTTTTCTTCTGTGTCTGCCAGTCCAGAGTGAGGATTTAATTACATGAATCAAAGCACTGAAATACAAATAACAGGCATTATCTAGACAAATCCTGTGGTTTTATTTGGGAAGTTAGGCTGTGTTTACATCTCTTTCATTGAAATCCATGGGACTATTTATTTTTCACTGGAACTTGCCTATTAGCATTTTCTGAAAACACCAGTAAAATGACCTGCCTGCATCTGTTCCTCTTCTGACGCAAATCAGCACTTCCTGATTTGTCAAAATACAGATCATGGAACACATTTACAAGAAATGAAGAAGTAGCTCTTTCATAAACCATACTGCTGCTATTTTTTCCTTGTACATGATGGAAATGACAATTACCCATGTACAATTATATTTCACAATGGCAGTGAGGGCCAAACTAAGCGAGATGTTGCAGACATGCCATTGGATCTCATGTATCCAAACACAGATTAGAGTCAGACTAATTTTCTGCTCACAAAAGGAACTTCTTTCAGTGGAAGAGAA
The DNA here is from genome assembly GCF_028583425.1 of Eublepharis macularius. Lineage (NCBI taxonomy): Eukaryota > Metazoa > Chordata > Lepidosauria > Squamata > Eublepharidae > Eublepharis > Eublepharis macularius. Next base: position 127,388,277 of record NC_072792.1, read on the forward strand.
CATCCCTTCCTTGCCTCTCCTGCTACATTGATGTCCCCAAAGCACCTCTTCTGGGGACAGGAGGCAAATCCAGGGGTCTGCAACAAGAAGAGGAACCTGGTGGAAATTACTCCAACTCTTATGCTAATAGGAAATTTATTTTGGATCCGACACAAGTTCCTTTAATAGCAGACACAGGCTCTGCAATCAAAGAACAAGGAGACAGCACTTAGGCAACACTACATCATACATTACTGAGAATCCCCTACACAAGCACCTTTTTATTGTTACTGTAAGATTTGTGACCAGTGGCACTTTAGAAACCAACAAGAATTTTCAAGGGTATACATTTTTGAAAGTCAAATCTTGCGTCTTTACATACAGGGAGGAGTGGAGATCCCTGAGCCTTCATTTCCCAGTCAGGAGAAGGGAGAGGTGAAGCAAAGAAGGGAACCAGGATGCAAAGGTACAATGCTGCTTGAATAGAGCAAAAATCGGCATCTGTAGTGAGATTAGAATCCTACGTCCCTATGCAGCCACAGATAATTCCATTGTTCTGACTCTGTAAATGAACTCAGGTTCAGCAATCTCACATTGTAATCTTGAAGCTTCTTTGTTTGAGGACAGCCACTTTTAGGTCAGCAATGAAATAATAATATAATAATAATAACATTTGATTTATATACCACCCTTCAAGATGACTTAACACCCACTCAGATCATTTTACAAAATATATTATCATTATCCTTATAACAACAATCACCCTGTTAGGTGAGTGGGGCTGAGAGAGCTCCTAGAAGCTGTGACTGACCCAAGGTCACCCAGCTGGCTTCAAGTGGAAGAGTGGGGAATCAAACCCGGTCCTCCAGATTAGAGTCCTGCGCTCTGAACCACTACACCAAACTGGCTTTCTGAAATGCCCTGGAAGATTAAAATGTTCTCCCACCAGTTTTTGAGTGTTGTGATTTTTTGTGTCAGATATATGTCTTTTTTATTCTTTTCCATAGTTGGGCCTGTTTGTCCAATTACCAACACTATAATTTGAATGATCTTTGACGGATTAAAAAAGAGGTCTCTGGTTGTCTGGAAATCTGCCGTCTCAGTCAATAATTAATTTAATGTACACACTTATGATTCTGGGGATGACAGGTGCCATCTTAGAAGAGGAATCCCTTTCCTCCTGCACATAACAAGGTATGCCTGTTCTGAGACCATGTTTACTGTGACGCATGTACATCATTTAAAAACAAAAATTAGCCTTTTGCAGATCTAACCAATTAGCCAATTGATTAAACTGATTAATCAATTAATCAGATGAGCAATCAAATCAGATGAGCAAGAAAAAACTAATTAATGCAGCTGCACCTTCTAATTTAAACAATTATAACATACAGCAAATTCAGTAACTATCAGTGCAATCCTAAACAGAGTTACACCTCCTAAGCGCCATTGACTTTGAACTTAGAAGGGTGCACCTCTGCTTATTAGGATGGCACTGTATGTCTGCTAAAGAAGCCACCATAGATGGAAGAACTAATTTTTCACATAATGTGGCTTTGTTCCCTTTTCTTAGAACAAATTAGTCTGGTAAGGCTTAGAGCCAAGCTACAAGTGACGCCTTACACAGGTTGGACACTTGTCAGCTTCCCTCAAGTTTTGATGGGAAATGTAGGCATCCTGGTTTTACAGCTTGGCTCTCCATTACAGCTGCAAGACAAGGATGCCTACATTTCCCATCAAAACTTGAGGGAAACTGACAAGTGTCCAACCTGTGTCAGGCGTCACTTGTAGCTTGGCTCTTAGTTCTTGTCCTACGTGATACAGATCTTTATAACCCATGACTGCCAGTTTAAATGGTAATTAAGTAGGATGTTCAACAGGAAAACACAAGTCTGCCTTATGCTGAACCAAATTATTGGTCCATGAAAGCCAGTATTGGCTACTTAGACTGGCAGCAGCTCTCCAGGGTCTCAGGCAGAGGTCTTTCACATCATCTACTGCCTGGTCTATTTTAACTGGAAATGCTGGGGATGGAACCTGGGACCTCGTGCATACCAAGCAGAGGCTCTTCCACTGAGTCAGCCCCTCTCCTCTAGATCTGCTTTTACATTCTTTAATTTTTGTATAAGCTTTGTTATTCATGTAATTTAATTATGTGGTGTATCAATGTGCAGAGTCTGTTACCTCTGAAACAGCTGTAGGTCATGTAGCTTTTTTAGAGCCATAGCTATAAACTGAACAGGAAAACAGGTAGTGCTCCAGGAATTAGATCTTCAATTGCTGTAGTTTCTTGCACCTCAAAGCAGCCACAAGCATATTCTGTACTATTCCTAGTAATGGATATGGGGAAAAAAATGCTGTTCATGTAAGGGATGCTTGCATGCTCGCCAGTGATTTTATTTGCTGTGCCTAGAGATGTAAAGGCCCAGAGAGCCAGTTTGGTGTTGTGGTTAAGATCGTGGGACTCTAATCTGGAGAACTGGGTTTGATTCCTCACTTCTCCACTTGAAGCCAGGTGGGGGACCTTGGGTCAGTCACAGCTTCTAGGAGCTCTCTCAGCCCCACCCACCTCACAGGATGTTTGTTGTGGGGATAATAATGACATACTTTGTAAACCGCTCTGAGTGAGCATTAAGTTGTCCTGAAGGGTGGTATATAAATCGAATATTGTTGTTATTATTATATAACTAAACTGGGGAAAATGTCTCATTCACGGAACTGGAATCCCCCCTCCCCCGCCCCAAAGCATAAGATTAGGAAGTGGAGCTGCCAATCAAACCCGCACCTTTTGCAACTGCGCCGGACCCGAGATCCGTTCTAGAGAACCGGGAGTCTGTGCAAACTACTTTCTTTGGAAGGCAGCTGGTGCGTTTTTCCTGCATCAAGATAACTTCCAACGATACCATGATTATTTGCTGAACAGAAGTAATCGTGTAAAGCCTCCCAATTTTACTCTGCAGCGAAAGGACCCGATCAGCTTTTTCAAGCTGTCTAAGCGCTTCGGATCTCTCCGTGCCACCCTCTCCCGGCAGAGAAATGGAAGCGCAGCCCGAGATCTCTAGCGCCCCCTTTCTCCGCCCTCTCTGCCCGCGGAGCCAAACGCCCCCAAAGCGGCTCTCGCCCTTCCCTTTCCGATCAGCTGGCCAAGGCAGTTGTTTCCTTCACCTGCTTGCTGGAAATTGGTTGCTGTACTCGCTTGATCCGCCAGCAGCAAGCGCTTTTCCGGCCGAGGGGATTTCCTGACGACTTTTAGCCTTGTCCGACTCCCCGAGCAAACTGCAAGTACTTTCTTTAAGAAATAGGTGCCTTGTGCCTTTTAGCAGCGCATTCAGGGGGCGTGTAAACCCGGGTACGCCGGACCCAACCCTGGACACTGCATCGACGGGCATACATCTGTTGGAGTTTAACTGTCCATAGAAGGGGAAACACAGAATGAAATTTCCCAAGGGCGGGGGGGGGGGGGAGAAAAACCAAATAGAAAAACGAAGTTGAATGCTATTGCTTTTATATCGTTTTTGTCAGCCTAAGAAGCAACTTGCCTAGACCTGGATAGCCCAGGTGAGCCTGATCTCGTTAGATCTCTGAAGCTAAGCAGGGTCAGCCTTGGTTAGTAATTGGACGGGAGACCTCCAATGAAGACCAGGGTTACAGAGGCTGGCAATGGAAAATCACTCCTGTTAGTCTCTTGCCATGAAAACCCCACCAGGGGTCACCATAAGTCAGCTAGGACTTGAGGGCACTACACACAAGAAGCAACTTAGTTCCTTATTACATTGCCCATGCCAAGCTGCAAACATAAAAACTTAGTTCCAGCTATTTCGTTTTAACCACACATAAGGTGCCCAGCTGCAAGGTAGAATACACTTCACCCCTAAGTGTGTGTATGTAAGTAAAGCCTTGGCCTTCTTAATGATGAAGAAAGAAAGGACATAAACATGGGAGGGGGACTGTTGTTCCCTTTGTATTTTGATACACCATAATGATTGATGTATTAGGATGTAAATGTCTTCAGCAACTCTTGAAAACATGAACATGTTCGACCCCTAAGGAAGGAAGAGTACATAAATTTTAAAGTATATACATTTAAATATTTTTAAAAGGAATTTTCCAAGGTTGGGGCGGGGGGAGGATGAATTAGGGTTTCCAGGTTCTATACCCTCCTGGTGGGAGAGGGGGAAACCTAGCACCAGTTTTCTTCCCATACATAAACGCTCCTGGTGCTGACGCAATGACATCATTTCCAGGAACTGATGTCAGCACGTCGGCAGCTGGCAATTGTGGGACCAATTCAGCCTAGTGGAACTCCAAATTGGCCCCAGCAGGAGCATGCTGGGCACAATATTACTTCAGGAAGTGACATTGTCACTCCTGCCGGGTGTGTGCCCGCTGTGCGCTTGCCCAGGAAGTTTTCTGCCCCCCCCCGGCCTGTTCCCCCTCTCTTTCTCTCCTGCTGGCCAGATTAGCAATGGGGGGCGGGGTGGAGGCTGGGAGCCAGGGACCCCCTGCTGCCACAGGTGGGATGAGATCTCTAGAAGAACTCAGATTTAAAACTATGTTTTGAAGTCACTATATAACAAATGCTGTTAATTTTGAGTAATGTTAGGTTATATCAAAATGTCTACTAAGTTTGCTGTTATCTGTCCACTACTTAAAAAACCATCCCTAGACAAAAATGATATGTCCAATTATTGCTCAGTCTCTAATCTGCCCTTTCTGAGCAAAGTGATTGAGAGAGAAGTAGCTGACCAACTCCAGACCTTCTTGGACAACTCTAGTGCTCTGGACCTTTTCCAGTCAGGATTCAAACCAGGGCATGGAACAGAAACAGCACTAGTAGTGTTAGTGGATGATCTCTGTCTGAATATAGACAAAATCCATGCCTTTTGTCCACAGAAGTGGGCATCAGAGGATGTGCCCTGGACTGGTTTAAATCATTTCTCATGGAACAGACTCAAAGGATGGCCGTTGGAGATCAGCTATCTCCAGATAGCTTGCAGGGTTTTTCAGGGTGCAGTCTTATTTCCCATGTTATTCAACCTGTAGGTAAAGCCTTTAGGAGAACTCATTTGCAGCTTTGGAGTTGGATGTCACCAATATGCAGATGACACCCAACTCTATATCTCACTATCTAGGTTTGCACAGGATGCAGTAGAAATCTTAGATCGCTGCCTGACAGCCGTGGTGAAATGGTTGAAAAACAACAAATTGAAATTGAACCCAGACAAGACTGAAGTGATGCTTATTGGGAAGGCAGAGATCTTGAAGGACATTGTACTCCCCACTTTTGATGGAGTTCATTTGATCCTTGCAGACTCGGTTAAGAGCCTAGGGGTTACACTGGATCCAGCGCTACTACTAGAAAAACAAATTAAGGCAGCTGCAAAAAATGCTTTCTACAATCTCACTCTAGCCTGGAAGATGGCTTCTTATCTTGACACGGCTGACCTGGCCACCTGGATCCATGCTATGGTCACATCAAGGCTTGACTATTGTTATGCACTATACATAGGTCTCCCATCTAAGCTAACTAGGAAGCTCCAATTGGTGCAAAATGCTGCAGCTCGACTGTTAGCAGGAGTGAGCAGGAGCATGAGCATCACTCCCATCCTACAGTCACTCCACTGGCTACCTATCAATTACCGTGCTCAGTTCAAGGTATTGGTTATTACATACAAAGCTCTTCATGGCCTTGGTCCGGCATGGCCTTGGTCCAGTTGCTTGAGATGATTGCAACAACCAATCAACATTGCTTGTGTAAATACTTGAAGACTGTAGCTCTTGACTGAAGTCTGAGTTGAGACCAGCAGTATGTTTGATATTGTAATATGTGGTTGTAGGGTACAATCCTGAGCTTCTTACATACTACTTATTTGCTTGGTAGAAAATGTCAGGCAAATTTACTATTCCATTATAGTTGGGAGCTGGTAGATATGGGAGCAGGACTTATGAAAGGTGCCCAGCATTGAGCAGTAATGCTTGCTGCTTATCCAAACTCTCTAATCTTCCACCTGCTGACAGTGGGGCCACTTCTACCCCCGCTCCCGCTACACTAATCCTATGCAATACCAGATCTGTTAGGAACAAGGTTGCATGCATTACGGGGATGTTGCAGGAAGAGAAAATCGACGTGGCTTGCCTAACAGAGACATGGCTGCAGGAAAATGACAAGGTGTGTCTGTCCCAACTAACTCCCCCTGGCTATGTAGTCCTACACCAACCTTGCTATAGTAGCCGAGGAGGAGGGGTTGCTATTATTCTTCGTGAGTCCTTCAACTTCCATAGATCTCCAGTACAAGTTATAGCTGGTATTGACTGCTTGTTCCTGTCTCTGGGAATTAAAGATAGATTGGATATCCTTCTTGTGTATAGACCACCCAGCTCCCTTTCTGAGTTGGCAGAGCTGCTAGCAGACATGCTGCTGGAGACACCTAAACATATTGTTCTGGGGGACTTCAACAATTGCTGAAGGCAAAAGTTAATATAGCCCCAACACCTCACAAAATTGAGGAGGGCTATCTTGAGTGTGTTACTGGCCCAAGGTTACCCAGTGAGCTTCGATGGCAGAGTGGGAATTTGAACCTGGATCTCCCAGACTGTAGCCTGGCACTCTGACCACTATCCACACTGTAGAGGAAGAAATTTATATACCAATCTCTAATCTCTAGACTAGAATTTTTTTAAAAGGTAGAAGAAATCCAGTAGAATTCCCGAAGTAGAAGAAGTCAAGATCTCTCATCCACTTGACCTTCCCAGAGGTAGGGCAGATTCACACTTGCAGTAGGATGATGTTGTAAAGAAATTCATTTTTTTAAACATTTTGGTTAGGCTTTTGAGACTTTTTTTCCTTTTAGGAGACTGGGCCTGGTCGGCACTGTCTGTTCCAGCCAGATAAAAGGCCTTGAGCCACAGGTGCAAAACTGAAGCAGATTTCAAGGACTCCGTTTGACAGAGGCTGGCACCAACCTCCTGGCTTGTTAGCCTGTAGCCTTCTGGGGGTGGGTTGATTTCTTCCCCCCTCGCTTACCTGTGAGGACAGGCTACGGCTGGACTTATTGTCAGGTTTTTGGTCCTTTTGATTGGCTGAGTTACCTGGACCTTATGTAGGCAGTGGGTCTTAAAAGTATTGTTTATTAGTCTATATTTCCTCCCTCCTTGGGATCATACTTTCCTGGAGGATCTTTTTGCTCCTGTTCCTGCATGCTATGCAGCTGGTGGATTCCTGAGCTAGCAACGTTTCTGCTTTTGTCTCTTGCATTTCTGGACTTAAGAGCTAAAGTTCCCATTTGACAACATCTGGAACCAGTTAGGGATTTCTAGATTATGTGGCCTTTTTTGTACTTCTCCACATATTTCTGTTTATTTGCTTTTGCAGTTTTCTTTAATAAATTACTTTTTCTTACATTGGTGTGGAGTTATTAAGAGTTGTGACCTCAGTCCAAATCCAGTTCTTTGGCCATTTTGCCATATGCTACCCCCGTTAATTGTTTTTGGAACTCAGCCTGCTGAGTGTCTACTTTCATTTGTTTAGTTCCCTGAGAGTTGGAGGTCTGCCTCTCATTTTCTAGTTGTGGGGTTAGTCAGAGAAACTGGTGACAACTTATTATTCTGACAGAGAGGCTTCACTTGCCAGTCTTTTTGGAACTTTGCCTCCTGACAGCACTAAAAGTGACTGGCAGTCCCCTGGGGATTCAGGCAGGCCTGCTGGGAACCTCTACAGATGTGATAAAATACCCAGGTGGTAGAATGGACTACTGTCCCGGGCAGGGCTTTTTTTCTGGGAAAATAGGTGGTGGAACTCAGTGGGTTGCCAGCACAGGGGGCAACTCTTGGCAGAAGGTGCTCCTGGTACCACATGTGCGCGCCCAAAGTGTGTGCATACTCCCAGGACCAATCATGTCACTTTGGGTCAGCTGGAACAAGGGGGGAGGTTTTGGAAGTTTAAATCACTTGGTGAAAATGGTCACATGGCTGGTGGCCCTGCCCCCCGATCTCCAGACAGAGGGGAGTTTAGATTGCCCTCCACACCGCTCCAGTGGTGTGGAGGGCAATCTAAACTCCCCTCTGTCTGGAGATCAGGGGGCAGGGCCACCAGCCATGTGTCCATTTTCAAGAGGTTCCAGAACTCTGTTCCACTGCGTTCCTGCTGAAAAAAAGCCCTGGTCCTGGGTAACCAGAGCAAGCCATATCTTGTCAGATCTCAGAAGCTAAGTGGGGTTAGTCTTGGTTAGTGATTGGATGGGGGAACCTCCAACAAAGACTGGGGCTGCAGAGGCAGGCAATAGCAAACCACATCCATTAGTCTCTTGACTTGAAAACCCCACCAGGGGTCACCATAAGTCAGCTATGACTTGAGGGTGCTCTCCGCCACAACCAGAATGGATTGTACTTCAGAATGAAGGTGAAGGATTACATTTTCAAAATTCCCCTGCAACAATGATGTCTGGAAAACTAGCACAACTTGCAAAGGATCAGCTAGTATGCCTCTCTCTGATGTGCTGTGTATTTGAAGAGTTTTAATATGAGGAAGAGTGTATCCTCCACGCCACATTTTCAAGTGGTGCATCCTATTTTACTGCTTCAGAATTCTACCATCTCTTTCTGCTGCACGTGTAGAGCAGACTACATTCTATTTAGCATGAGAGAGTTAGGACAGAGTGTACTGAGGGGAGAAGAGGATTGGCAGAGTCAGGAGAGAATGGGGAAGTTTCTTCTCTTACCAGAAATCACATGCCTGTCTTTAAAATAAAACCGGAGTCCAGTGGCACTTTAGAGATTTACAGAATTTATTCCAGCATACGTTTTCAGTGTGCATCTGATGCAGGGAGTTCTTCTGATTCAGCACAGCTTATGCTGGAAGAAGTTTCTACTCTCATCTCATCTTTACTCAACAAGTAGAGTTCGCTGCCAGAAGATGTAGTAATTGGAGATGGGCACGAACAGGAAAAAAACAACGAACATGATGTTCGTTGTTTGTTGCCATCCACAAACAGGGACTCACGAACAATGACTAACATGGCCCTGTTCATGAACATGTTCATGGTTGGCTGTTCATGGGGGCCAGCAAGCTGTCTTCCAGCCATCATGCAAATTTGGTCAAGATCCCTACCACACCACTCCCAGAAACCTTATCTGAGCGGGCAGCAGGAAAGGTACCAATAATAAATAATAGCTTGGCCCAGAGCCTGGCAGCAGCCCTGGAACTTGGAGGGGTAGATCCCTATCCCACCACACACAAAGAAAATTCAAGCTCCAATGCACTCTATCAAAATGCCAACAGCAACTCTCTCCCTCTCCACTGTCTGCAAACTAAGCCAGAGCTGGGAGCTCCCCTCCCCCTTGCTCTTTGCTCCCTTGTAAAAAATTTGGAACTTCACACTTGAAAGGAAGACCTGCCTGTCAAGCTAAATTGGGCATAGATTGGGGTTTCCAGGGCAACAGCAGGAGTTCAGACAGAGTTCAGGCAGTCCCTGCCTACGTTGCCAAGGGAACTGATTGCAGGAGCCAGACTGTCTGGCTTGACGAACAGCAACGAATGAGGCTTGCAATGACCACCTGTTCGTTTAGAATGGGGCCTCACAAACAGCTTGTTTGCGAACATCAGATTGGGCTGTTCGTGGCTTTTTTTTGTTCATATTGCTGTTCGTGCCCATCTCTAGTAGTGATGACTACAGATATGAACAATTTTAAAAAGGGATTGGACAGATTCGTGGTCTATCAGTGGCTACTAGCCATGGAGGCTAAAGGGAATCTCCACAGAGGCAGTAAGCCTTTGAATACCAGTGCCAGGAGGCATCATCAGAGGAAGGCCTATCCTCTCTGCCATTGTTGGCCCTCCGGTGTGAAACCGGATGCTTGACTAGATGGACCACTGGTCTGATCCAGCAGGGCTCTTCTTAGGAGTTCAGTGGCACCTTACAGACGAGCAGCTCTAGCCACATGGAATCATCAGCTTATTTGGGGGAGCTGAACAGCGCAAAAAGGGCATTTAGAGGTGCATAGGATGGGGTGAGATGGATAAAGGAGTAAGGAGACCCATTTTCTCATGTTCTTATTCCAACGTGAAATGAGGAGCGAACTTTGAAATGAGAGCCTGGCTGTACTCATCATATGCCAGCTGCTCAGAGGGAAGTCCCTCTTCTCAGAACTGAGAAGGAAGTGGTTCGCCCAAAGTGTATTTACTCAAACAGGTCATAATATAAAATAGGAAGATTGACTAAAGTAATAATGATGAAAGTGCTCACTTGGTCTAAATGCCAAAAGGCCCCAAATAAATGTTTGGCAGCTCCAGGTAAAGGATGCCAGATAGTCACTGTTGGAAAAGACCATTCTCTGCCTGAGATCCTGGAGAATCATTGAGTCAGAAAAAATATTGAGCTGGTTGGACCAGTAGTCTGTTTCAGCATAAGGCTGCTTTGTGTGTTCAGTTTTAGATTATTTAAGCCAAACTGTGAGAGATCTATGATTATTTACCAATAAATGGTTGTTTGAGGTTTTAAAACTTGAAATACAGCAAGAGAGAGGGGTGTTTAACTCTTTCCCCTTCTGAAGTTCTTCCAGTCTAAATGCCCTAGGAGATTTTTTAAAAAAATCTACATTATTTCCTTTTATTCCTGTGGATATTTCCTGATTGTGTCAGGCAGTAGAGCTTTCCCTAGAGTTAGGCAGCACAGAAGGATTTATTTGGCTGTATTTCAAAGCAATGTTAGGATAAATTTGGTGTTTTCTATAATAATGGAAAGATATATCCTTGATTAGATCTAACAGTACTTTACAACTTGGAATGTGTTCCTGTCATTTTAGATTGATTTATCTTCCCTGGTTCTTTAGATTTCAAATTTGAAATTTGATGGTTAGATCCTAGAAAAACAGGTTCCAGTGGGTCTCACGTTGCCATAGGCAGGTAAATTGGTGGGAGCTAGACACAAAGGCACACCTCATGGCTCAGTAGTCCAAATAGACCCAGAAGGACAAGGAGGTCTGTTCAGTAGTTTCTCTAAGCTAGCTGGCTACAAATTTTTCTAAGCTAATTTCCCACATTCATTTTTTCATTTCCCAGTTTTGATAAGACAAGAAAGAATAAGGCAACTTCATGTATTCTGCAGATAGTGGAGGAGTCATCTTCTTTCCTTTCCAAGACAATTAGGATCAAGAAACGCCATCTAGATATAAACATTGGCAGCACAGAAGTCATCTTTACTAATTAAAAATACTAGATATTCTCTGATCTATTCGCCTTTTTGCATATTCAGGACATGATTATTTATTCAGAAGTAACTTCCAGGGTGTCCATTGGGACTCCCATATAAGAAGGCACGTACAGACTGTAGCATTAGGTTACAAGCTTAGTGCCCTCACCCCAGAAGAAGTCCCGTCATCTTGATCTCTGGGTCCTTTAATGTAGCACAAAATTAACAACAAAGGAAGTTGTCTTACTATTTCTAATCTAATCATATATTATCAACCAGGGAGCATCCTCAGTCGTCCCTGACAGAAGTCAATCCTAATTGTAACTATTTGCTTATGTGCATTCGTCATTACTTTCCTGTTTCTCCACTCCTCCCTCTTATGCTGAAATTGTAAAGTCCTCAGGGCAGGGACCATTTCTTGCTGGACATAAGTAAAAGTGTCATGTCATGTGTTATATAAAAAAGAGGGGCAGGGAGAAGCGGATAGATGGAGTGGTGTGATGGCTGCTGCTGTATGTGCGTAAAGTGCCATCAAGTTGCTGCCGATTTATGGCAGCCCTAAGGGTTTTTCAAGGCAAATGAACCCTTCAAGCTTTCAATGTGGCAAGATACTTAATTTGCAAGCTGTTGTGCATTCCAGTACTCCACAGTGCCCTTGAAAAATCTCATCATAAAATGCTTTATTCTGTCAGATTCAATGAGCATCTCTGCCAGTCGGCAAAGGGACTGTGAATGATGTGATGGAACATCATTTGCTTTGGGCAATTGTCAGAACCTTTGCGGCCTTAGAAATGGACATATTCTTCCAGGTTCTTCCAAACCACTGAAAAACACTTTTTACAAATAAATTGTAGATATGGGCCTGATCAATGATAAAATGGTTCTTTTTAATATATACCTACTACATGCAGGCTAAGGTGTTAGGTTACACCTACATTAAGAATCTTTCTGTGATTTTGCACGTTATAAAATGTTAAAACATGCATGTTTAGGCACTTTAAAATAGAATGAAACCAAGTATACAATGATTGGCATCTTGCACTGAAAGATATTTAACAAAACCACTGAATTTTGTTGGTGATAGCTAAAGTTTTAACCAATTTTAACGGAGGCTTTATGTCTTTTCCTTTCTCTTTTTTGTGGGGACAGATCATGTGTTCTGGACTGCTTGAAAACTATGTGGCAGCCATGGTGTTGAGTGCCACCGGAGATGCCCTGGGCTTTAAGAACGGCAAGTGGGAATTCCTTAGCTGTGGTGAGAAGATTCACGCGCAACTGGCAGAAATGGGAGGTGTGGATAAAATCAATGTGGCAGGCTGGCTGGTCAGCGATGATACTGTCATGCACTTGGCTACAGCTGAAGCCCTGACTGCAGCTGGAACAGACCCAGATTTTACACACCTGTATGCTCTCCTAGCAAGAAACTATAGGGACTGCATGAACGACATGAGCGGAAGAGCTCCAGGTAACCTTTTCTAAAGCTGTATACTTTATAAGAAAGCACAGTTGTATTTCTCAAGTGTCACTAGAGTTGTCTGGGGTTTTCATAGAAATGATGTTATCACAACTTCATCTCTCTCGTTAACCCCCCCCCCTGCCACTCCAAGCAGCTAAAGGTAATGGGAACTTGGGTCAAGGAATCCCATCACCACATGGGGCTTGTGACTCCTAAAGACGAATTGCAGAGTACAATAAACAACTTACTTCAGTAATAAACATTCTGCAGTATCTTAATTATTAAAGTGCAAAGTGCTCAAACAGTGAATTATATATACAATACACGTAAAGTACATCAATATACTTATAAATATATTCAGAATATGAAATCTAAATCTCTCATTGAATGGCACACCACATATTTGAGTAGCTCTATGGAATGTGAACTGGCAGAACAGATATTTACTTGGCAATATAACTTTCTCAGGACCAAACTAGACAATACCATATCTCTGAGTCTACAATGTGACACTATTTTAGAGCCTTGATTTTTACTTTTCAAAATACAGCAGGGGTCTGATCCTATGGACTGCTGCGTTGGAGGGGGGATGAGGAGCTCTGAGTTCTTATGCCCCCTCCACAGTCTCCAGCGGGGCTGGCGTGTCCATGGAGGTGGGTCCAGCAGCTGCCTTGAGCGCTGAGACGCCAGAGGGGGTGGGGCCGTGCTGCGGAGCTGGCAGCAGAAGCGCTGGCGGCTGAGCGGAAGGGCTGGGAAGCCACCTTTGTGCTGCCCTGGCCACCTAGTGCATCTGGCCCACAGCTGCTGCACCTGGCTGGGAATGCGTGCTGGTGGCGGCAGTGCGGGGCAGTCTGAGCAGGCAGCCTCCCAACCCTTCTACTCAGTTGCCCCATGCTGCCACCTGCATGCAGCTGCGGGCCAGGCACAGCAGGCGGCCGGGGCAACTGAGCAGGAGGCCTGGGAGGCCAAATGTGTGCCGTCCCAACTGCCTGCTGCGCCCATAGGGCTGGCTCGCAGCGGCATGCTGTGTGATGACATCACACGCAGTGACATCATCATACAGTCCGGGTGCGAGCGTGCGCTTGGTGGTGGCAATAGCCCTGAAGCTGCCCCCGGCCTCAGGCACCAGATACTCTGGCACCGGCCCTGGTCCCCAGCACAATTGGACTTCTGCATTTTGAAAAGTAAAAATCAAGGCTCCAAAATGGCACCATGTTCCCATGACAGACTTGGGGACGTGGTATCATCTAGCTTGGCCTTCGATCAAGGCCTATACAGCAAATATAGTTTCTTCTCACGCTGTAAGGACTGAGAGTAATGGTTTTGTACCCTCGACTTTTCCATCTACAAACTTTATTAGTGAACGTTCCTCTAAAAATTTTTGCAGAAAAATTCCACTGACTCCCCTAGCTTGCAGCTAACAGATCCACTAGAATATGATGAAGCATTAGCCTATAAAAACACATGTACTGTGAATTTAATTTTTTTTTTTAAAGGTGCAACTCAATTTTAAAAAATGATGGAGGGAGGGAAAGTGACGGGAGCCACAGAGCATGGACATCTTATGCCCAAAGCCCTGTAGAAATCTGCAGGAGGCCCATTGTTTCTATATGCATGCAGTGTTCAGAATATTTAGTATTCCTTTTCAGTAGTTGTATCTTTGGGTTATTGTAAAACTTTTAATAGAATATAAGCTGGGATATAGGAGCCCTGTGGCTGTACTGCAGCCCAAGCTCTGCTCACGACCTGAGTTCGATCCTGGCAGAAGCCAGGTTCAGGTAGCTGGCTCAAGGTTGACTCAGCCTTCTAAGGTCGGTAAAATAAGTACCCAGTTTCCTGGGGGTAAAGTGTAGATGGCTGGGGAAGGCAATGGAAAACCACCTCGTAACAAAAAGTCTGCCATGAAAACGTCGTGATGTGACGTCCCCTCCCGTGGGTCAGTAATGACTCGGTGCTTGCACCTTTACCTTTTTAAGCTGGGATATGGTTTCCTGATTTTGGTCTGGATTGATGAGGGTTTTATTCACATACAGCTATTTTGAGATATTTTTGATTAATTTTTGTATATGCACTGAATGCTGTTCAGATTTTTTTTACAGTGTATTTATGTGTTGTCGGTTTGATTTACCCTTTTCCCAGTATCATTGGCAAAATCTGTCTTCATCTGGGTTTATCATTGCACAGGGTTTTATTTCTAGCTGTTAAGGAGAGAAGCTGCCAGATGACTTTTTCCCCAATCCCGTGGTTGGGGGAACTACTTTAAATGGAGGAAGAGATGTTTCCTCTTTTTCTGTTTTCTTCTACCCTTTTGTATTCCCTCCTGTGATTATATTGTTAAATTTTCCACCCTGTGGAATTTCAAAATCACTGGAACGGGGAAATTTGGAGGAGTGTTACATTAAATGTTCCTTTGGTACAAACGTAACTTTTGACTTCTGGGATTTTAAAGCAACCTAAGAGCCAAATGTGGCAACATTGGAAAGTAGCTTAAAATGGGATTTGCTCATTTTAAGCTACAAGATGGTTGACTTTTTTCTTGAGAAGTTGTACCACATACTTTGCAGAATATTTGAGGTGCATGAGATGGTTCAAATTTTTTCTTCACCTGTGTTTGGTTTAAGGTGTATCTTACAATGGTGATGACCATTCATAATTCTAACAATGTCAACAGAAATCACTGGCCAAATGGCTTTGTCAATATGCCTGTTCTTTTTTTCCTATCACCTTATTTACTACATGAAGATTTCACTGAGCAGTAAAAATGAGCACAGAAAAGACAGAAAATAAAACCAACACCCTTGTAAACAGTGAAGAACAAATGGGAAAGCCTTTTTTCAGTGAAACTGTTGTAAGCCACAAGATGGAAGCAGATGCAGCATAGGGGCTCCACCTGAACCATGAGCTGGGAAATCCCCTGCTCAAACCTAATCTCTACGAAGGATGCACTTTTAGCCAGAGCCACCCATCTGTAGTATGGAAAGAATAAATGCAGGCCTTCTACTGAGATTGTTGGGCTAACACATGGAACTCCAATTAAGCTCTAGAAAATGGTTTATATTCATGATAAAGCTTCGGCTTGGACCCAATAGGGCTGTTCGGGCAGTGCAGCTGCAGCTCTTTGGACAGACCTTGAAGAGAATTTTTGCATGCGTCCTCACCCCTGCTGCTGACTCCCAACTTGTCCCTCTCCTCCACTGTTCCTTCAGGTCCACCACCCCAAGGGAGCATAATTTCATGGAGCAAAGAAGGCTGCAGTGAGGGACCGGGGAGGTGTAACTGTTCGGATTGCGAAGAGTTGTCTATGGGCAGTAGGCCAGGTCTGTGGGGTCCAGAGACCAGGTCTTCTACTGATGGAAAACAATGGTGGACCAGGTGGAAGCTGGGGTATATCCTCTTCCTCCTGTTGCTTCTGGGGGAAGACGCTTCTCATTATCCTTCTAATTTCCTTGTTTTCATTAAATTGGGAATATTGTTCTGATATTAAAACAGAAATGTTTCCTGATACAACTTTCTGGAATGATAATACTCCTGATATTTAATGAAAATGATCATCACGCCCTCCTAGCTTTCTGATATGGAATTAATTTTTTAATTGCACACCCCTTTGGATGATTAGTATCCCTGTGCGTATACATACACTGGTGTGTGCGTGCGAAGGGCAAAGTGCAGGACATTTCTTGCTTGGTAGCAGTTTTTAATCAGTTAGGTGTTTATTCAGAGGTATGTTCATCTTACATATGCAGAATTGGCTGCTACAGATTTTGGGCAGAAAAAAAAAGCCTGCTCATGTTTCAAAGCTACAAGCGTAGGGGCTTGAGGAAAGGTCTGCAGATAGAGCAAACTGGTGCTGTGTGGCATTGACTGAAACCGGAGATAAATATTCTGACTAACTTCCTTCTGTCTATCCTCTGCAGGTGACACCTGCATGCATTATGCATATCGTTTGAAACCAGATGAGCCGGATGGCTGGAAAATCCCTTTCAATGCAAGAGGGGGAGGGTGTGGAGCTGCCATGAGGTCAATGTGCATTGGACTACGGTTTCGTCATCCGGAACAATTGGATAGCTTGATTGAAGTCAGCATAGAGAGTGGGCGAATGACTCACCACCATCCAACAGGCTACCTGGGATCCCTGGCTTCTGCCCTCTTCACTTCATATGCTGTGAATCGTAAGCCACCTCAGGAGTGGGGGAAGGGGCTGATGACCATGCTACCAAAGGCTAAAGCCTATATCCAGAAGTCAGCTCACTTTGTGGAAGAGAACTTGCAGCACTGGTATGTGACTGTACATCTGCCTGTTTGAAGTTCAAAGTGTCTTTTGTTGAACTGGTATGCTGTTGAGAAAGTATGCAATACAATCAGTACTGGGACTGAGATTGCACAACTATAAACGGAAGGGAAGGAAATGGAGGGTATCTGTTGCCTTAAAATGTTATAATGTTGAAATAGTCGTATCCCGACTACCAGAGAACATTGCTTTAAGCCTGTCCACAAACATTTCTTGGTAACGTGGGATATCAAAAATGTAGAGTACATCCCCTATGTTCATACTGCATATATCTTTTGAGTCCCACACGTGTCGTATGCCTTATCACGTTAGCTTGCTTGAGAGAAACCCTGATTTCTTTTTTTCATTTCATAGGAACTACTTTGAAAGTAAGTGGAAGAAGTACCTGAAAATCAGAGGCATTTCAGATGGGAAGTCTCATCCTTCCTTTCCTGAAGAATACGGTGTGAAACAGAGAGACGAATTCTATACTTCTCTGAGTTATTCCGGCTGGGGAGGCAGCAGTGGTCATGATGCTCCCATGATTGCTTATGATGCCCTTCTTGGTTCTGGGAACAACTGGACTGAGCTAGCCAGTAGAGGCTTCTTCCATGGGGGAGACAGTGACTCTACAGGGGCCATTGCTGCATGCTGGTGGGGAGCAATGCATGGCTTCCAAGGGGTCAGTGCAAACAACTATAGGGAGATCGAGTACAGAGACCGACTGGAGAAAGTAGCTGGAGACCTTTATCATCTCAGTTTGGCTGCAAAGCTTGACTGAAGAAGCCCTTTGGGATGGCGGAGCAAGAAGAAATGGCAGAAACCAAATGCTGATAGGCTGTCTCATTCTTTGTCCTTATGAAGACCACTATCTAGTCAAATATAAGGCTATGTTGTTTAAATAGACTCAACAAAAGGCTTTCCCTGGGAATTAAAATGTTAAAATAATTATTTGCTGGATTCATATGGTGTAAAACTAAGTATCATTGAACAGTGCAGGCTATTTCTGTTCACCTGCATAGGCTGATCAATAGGTGGCACCGCGTGGTGTGGCGGTTAGAGTGTTGGGGGACTAGCGTCTGGGAGACCAAGGTACAAACAACCGCTCTGCCAGAGAAGCTAGCTGGGTGACTTTGGGCCAGTCTCAGACACTTAGCCAGACCTACCTCACAGGGTTGTTGTGAGGATAAAATGAAGGAGTGGGGAATAATGTAAGCTGTTTTGGGTCCCCACTGGGGAAAAGGTGGGGTATGAATGAAGTAAATTGTAAAAAGTTAAACGGGGGCGACAACACACAAAAATAATCATCATGAAAAACCTTCAAATAAGCAAATGGTGGGTTTTACCTCTAAAGATTCCAGTTTGGTGCAGTTTTCATGCTGCTCGAGAGAGAGGCTTACACACAGAAAATCAGCATATAAAGAATTACTTAATTCCCTTTAGTACTAATTGTGTGCTAGCGCCGACCATCTTGTCACATTCAAGAGCGTGTGTACCACTCGCCATCTGATAAGAATCTTCCTACGATTTGGTGTATCACCCTTTAAATAACAAATATAGTTAGGGCCTTTGGTGCAGTGGGCAGGCAGAAATGACTAGCTAAGGGCTGCTGCCACTGAACTACCCTCTTGATGTTCTTGTCCCTCCTGCTTCTGCCTCACTTTTGCTTTCCCTTTCCTCTATGAATTATTTACTCTGTTGCTACATTCGAGCAAAGGGCCCTCTAGCAGCAAATAGCGTAGTTGTTCTGAGAGGCCTACCTTGCTTTGTTTGGGCTGGGGCTTTCCTAGACTCCACATTCCAAGGCCAGTATACATCTTGCAAGATAAAAGACTCCCTCATCAATGGCGGTATGCCACGAGCTTTCAGTTGACAACTTGCAGATAAAGACAGCTTTGAGTGGGGTGGGGGTGGGCCACTCACCACAGCTAACTGCTTCCAAAACAGACATCCTACCTCCTGAGGAGGAGATGTACTCATGGCTGTAGTCTGTCCCTTCCTCCACTAATAATTTTTTTCCCTGGCTTAGGTCAGTACTTTGTCACTGCCAAGCATTTACCTTCCAATCCAGATGCAGGCTATAGCTTTCAGCACAACCAGGGAACAGTGGGTAAACGACATCCATCCCTTCACAGTAAAAGTGACTTCTCAGGCTACTTGGCAGAGCCCTGAACAGGCACATGTCCAACTGCTGGCAATAACAGTGCCTGTGACAGCTGCTCAATCACACACTCAGAGGAATCCCATGCACAAAATCTGTGCCAAGTGCACGGTTAGAGCAAGAACCCTACGGCTACCGACAGCTAGATCTGCAACTTGACAGCACAGGTACTGGAGAAAAGGCATCTTTCAACAGACGGTTTGTGTCAACGGGAAGAGGGAAACTTGAGTACCAGAGTCCCAAAGCCACCAAAAGCAGGACCATTAAGCCACAATCTCAACACAGTTTACTACAGCTCTCTCATGTGTGTTGTATAAAACATTTAGTGCAACATGGTACAAAGGTTTTTTTTTTAAAAAAATCCCACACTGTTTTCCCATATCATGCAAATGTAGCTCATTCCTTTTCCTCTGGGTTCATTACTGGAAGTTAAATCAGTGTTGTCTGAAAAGTCTTCTTAAAGCTTCTTACAAGCAAATGTCCATCTTCGTAATAATAATTTAAAAAGAAACATTGTCCCCAACTGGGCAGTAGATTGACAGAACAACAAACAAGTAATTTGCAAAAGTAATCTGTAATTATCAGTGCTGCTTAAGGGAGAATCCTCCCTGTTCCATCTGCAGCTTTGCATTTTCCCCAGAATCGCTGCAATCACAAACTGCTGGCCACTGGAGGTCGCTGTGGGACAGCTTACAGTAGTTGGAAGGAACCAAGAGGGAAAGAAAGGATTGTTGGTTAGGCAGAGAGAAGCACTGATGCTACTGGGTGAGTACAACAGATTTCCAATGCAAAGATAAACAGCAATGTTCTCTAGGGCAGGAAAACATCTTGCTGACTCATTTCCTTTTAAAGAGATGAACTGAGTTATAGTTCCTGCCCTGAAGCAGTATATGTACAGGACATTTTACATTTATAAAACAATAGACACAAGAGCCAGGGGCTCTTTTTATTTATTTTTGCTTCATTTCCATTTGCTTTTTAATTCCTCCTTTCTGAATACACTGCACAGGCAGGAGGATGAAGGAGTGTGTTTTAAGCACAGAGTTTATCTTGCAGAGGCAGGTGTAACCCAAGAAACATTTTGGATGCTTTTATTGGGACCCCACAGAAATCTTCCTCATGGTGAGAGGGGATGTTTTTCAAAACCTGAAAGGTTGGGTAAATAAAGTGGAGTAACTTGAACATACATGTCTCCCTCCGCCTGCCAGAGTATGGATGGCACCAGCCTCCACACAGATCTTCACAAACTACTACTTACATGGGGGTAATGTTTTATCCCCATAGAGTGGCTCCCATGGGACAACCTAACAATTTAAAAAGACTCTTTTCAGGTTGTCTCTCCTTCTGAGAAAGAGACGACTCTCTTGCTGGCTCCTCCTCCCACACTTTGCCCTTAAACCAAGATGGCCAAACAAGCCATAACATGTATTTACGTTATCTAGGTGACAGCAAAATATATTATCCCACATAGATTTAGTCATTCTGTGAAAAAGGTAGTGACCAGCTTTGCCAGGAAGACTTACGAAGACAGCAAAAGGCCACATCCTAGGAACCCTGTGTCTCTCTCTGTTCCCAAGGTTACAGTGAGGGGCATTAAGGAGAGCCGGGTCCACCTGTTATCACAAGAACTCCCCAGGTAGCACAGAACATGAGCAGCTGGCTTCTCCGAGGGACAGCAGATGCCCTGCTAGCACTGAGCCTCAATTTTGTTAACACCATGTCTTTCACAGAAAGAACAGCAGTTTTTGCCCTAGCATGTCTTTAAAAGTCTGTTTGTGGCTTTTGCAGGGCTGTGTGGAATGGGGAGGGGTGTTGCACCTGGAAAAATAAAGCCGAAGTAACAAAATGGCACACGCACATACAGGAGGAAAGGGAGACCCTTCCATGCTGCTCTTGCCGGTCAGTCTGGGTCATTAGCGCAATGGGAAACGGAAGTCAGTCGTCATGTCCACGCTTTCTCTGTTGTGTGGTTCAATATCCCAAAGCTATTACAAATCCAGGCCCTTGCCAATCTTCCCATTTCCTAAATCATTACTTTGGTCAATTTTCAAGTGTCTTTAGAGTTAGGAATCCAGGTTTTTTGTTCCTGCAGTCTCCAAAGAAGTGGCAGTGTGGTTTAAACCAAAAAGCAATTGTGTGCATTTCTAAGTAGATAGAATTAAGTGTTCAGGCAGCAGTGCTCGGGGCACAGAGGCCAGGGAATTTTTGCATTAGTGGCATATTTCGGCTTTTGCTTGACTGCAACTGGCATAAGTAATCTCCTTAAGCCAATTAATGGCAAAGCCACCCTCTATCTGTTTTCAGTCCTCCAAAAGACTTGAGAAATGGCTAGATACAAATGGGTGGCAGTGGCTGTGTGAGCTGGCATAAACCCTGCTGCTGCTTAGCAGAGAGAAGTTTCAGTTTTGTTTTCTTCAGAAGAAACCAGTCCAGTTTTCTGGGCCTCTTCAAAATAAAGGCTCAAGGATGGCATAAGATAATACAACTCTAACTCAATGTGCCCCGCCTCTGGCACCAAAGATCCCCACCATATTTAGAAACATGCTGGAGATTGTCCTCGGTATAATTCAAGAATGTGTCTTTGGGCAACAGAATTAAAGTCCAAAAGGCAGGCTGCTGAAAATGGAGGGGGGAAAAAATACGATAAGGAAATCCACAATATACAGTGAACGCATGGACTTCCTGTCCTCAGCTGTGCCTGTGTCTCCTCACACATTCTGACTGAGCTCCTCTAGTTCCAAAAGATGGCAGGAACCTCATCAAGGAGCCTTGTCAGGATCTAAAGTACAGATGCTGCAACAAAAAGACAACACACACACACACACATACACTTCCTTTGGGTTCCAGGTGCCTCTTCACTCTCCTCTTCCCTGCAGGCCTCTCTATAGATTCTTAATCTATAGTCCCCGGGTGGATGCTGAGAACAGGCGGCTCCAGGCAAGTGGGAGAGTAGTTGAGATGTGGCTCTTTGATCCACAGCAAGGGGACCCCATTCTTGCCTTCAGAATTCTTGCTGGAGTTTCTGCTCTTGAACCGCACAAGAAGGATGGTGATGATGAGGATGCCAAAGATGGGGAAGGGGTAAAAAAACACAAAGTAGAAGAGGGCGTCGTTGGAGCAAGTGACGGACTGCAGAGAGGAACCTGAGAGAAAGTTACAAAAAGCAAAGATGAACATTCAGGGCAACAAGATTCTGCTTCCTTTGCGCCACCCATCTAATAGCCACCCAGCAAGGCACCAGCATCCCTCAGGCATCTAGGGCTGCCTTATGAGGAGAGGCAGCTAGACACCCAGTTGGCACATGCAATTGCACTTACTATCCCCATTTCTTTTTCAGCCCTATGGGGTTCTGAGTCTTCTGCCACAGGCACTAAGATGTCAGAGGATGGCCCTGCATATGGTACTACATGTGGGAAACAACTTGCAGAGCTCTGCCTGATCAACAGGGCTCTTTTTCTCCCTCCTCCATTTGCGCTCTCTCATTCATATCCTGTTGCAGAACAGTCATCTTTCAGCAAGGGCTACCACCTGACAGGCTGAGTATCTTACAACTAGATGTAAACCTCAACCCAGAGTCTTTTGAGATGGTGTCATGACTATAGGGACTTCGTCCTTTAGGAAATGTCTGCTTTCTGATCCTGACTGGGTTGCAAATCTATGGCGAAAGACTGTGAGAGCGTTCAGTACTCCCTGTAAAGGCACTTTTGATGAAGGGCTTCTGGTTGCCCTGCTTCAGGGGTTGCAGAAGAAGTAAATGTTAGGTAGCAGCTGAGGATGTGCTTCCTGGTATTCTACTGTGATGCTACCACAACACAATTTTCTTCTAGCTACTACAGGGAAAGCCTCATTTAACTTCCTATGAGTGGGCCCAGTTTCTGCCGCCTGATTGCTCCTATGTCATTCCAAGTAATGTCTTCCACCCATGTATTTAGTACAGATTCTGTAGTTATGCACCACATTAACACCATATATCATGCTATGTAACTGTCATCGACCCTAAACACATGGAAGGAAGTTGCAGATGATACCGGGAACCGTGCTGAAACAACCACAGGATAGAAAAACCATACTCCAGGACGGACACAAGAGTCCCAAAAGACTGCCTGCGTATTTTGGCATACAAGAAAAACTCCTTGGAGAGGAGTCCCAGCCAAGCTCTGATTAGGGTCAGATAGAGTTTCATGAACCTCCAAAGTAGCAAACCACTGTTAAGACAAGTCAGGAGAAAGGAGGGGTATAAATTATTTTAATAATGTTTTTTAAAAAATCTTTTTACATTTAATCTGTGTAATTCTATCATTACTCTCCTTGGCAGATATTCTTCAGCACACATCAATTTTGTACTCTCAATGTACTTGTATTGCCATACCCCTCCATACCTCCCCAAATGATTCCCTCACCTGAATTCTGTACATAAACTGCTATGGGGCCAGATTCCTCTTCAGCCAGTTTGTACCATATTCCCCTGGGTCCAGGAAGCCATTCTTCCACACGGCATGAGTAATTGCCATCATCTGTAGCCCCTGCCTGCAACACAGTCAATCGGTACAGTGTAGTCGAGAGCCTCTGAAAGCGCAACCTGCCTTCCCAGGGGCTAGCTTCTTGGCTGAAGATGGCATCCTGGCCTACTCTCAATAAGACCTCCTTTTCTTCTCCATCCTTTTTGTGACTGGCATGCCTGTCTCTGCCGTTAGTCTTCAAAACAACCCATGATACAGCAAAGCGGGAATCCTGGCTTGAGATGGACAGGATGGTACAATCCAAATGAAAATGCCCCAGCTCTGGCACTGTGAGGTTGGCTGTTGTTGTGTCCACTTGTAAAGAGGCATCTAAAGATTATGAAAACGTACAGATAACCATTAGCCTCTCTCCTTGCACAAGCGTATATACACAAATTTCCAGATATGGCTTCTTTAAGAGGGCAACCAAGACCAATGCTGACAAGGATTTCTTTTTATCTTCAGCATGAGGGAGATGGGGCAGAAAGGCACTGGCCAAATGAATATTAAACATACTTCCAGGTCGTCCAGAGAGGACTGCAAGGAACCAAAATGGCTTGTGAGAAGCAAGGTGTAGTCAAATTGAGAAATCCATAGGGCAGTCACCACAAAGGGTGTGTTCTTGCCTCCTTAAGCAGCTCCTCCTTGTAATCTGAGAACCACTGATATGCCTTCCATCCAAGGGCTGACACTTGTATTATGGGGATGGCCTGTTGCTGGGCTCCCACCTGCCATCCAAAGCTCTAAGCTAAAAATCCATGAACTGGTCGATACCCTCCTAGCATATGGTTATAGCTACAGGAAGAACTGGGCATCTGTATTCAAAACAAAGGCATGTATTCCACCATGCAGTTCTGAATACTTAATGGCACTTCCGTCTCTGGAAAAGGAGGCAGTGATTTCCATGGATTCCCCTTGCCCTGATGCTAAGGATCTGCTGACCCCACCCCCCTCCCCCCAAAATAAAAATTTGATGGGCTCAGAGGACTGCAACTGGAAAGACTCACTCCGCGAAGTCTCGGGTTAATCCCCCCCCCACTAAAATTATGCATGTGAGTTATCTGCTCAGACAAAGGAAGCAAGAGAATTAAAATAGGAACGTTTCAATGACATTTATCCATTCACATTGTGCCTGTTAGGAAATAATTACACTTGTTAAATAATTAAGAATGCAGCCGACTTTATATTAAAGCCTTGCATTTTCTCCCCTTTACAGTGTCACCCCACAAAAGAAAATGTTATTGGCCTGAAGGTTGGTACATTTGTTAAGCAGCCCTGGAGGACTGGGGATGGGGGGAGAGAAAAGCAAGAATAATCACAGAACAAAGTGAATAGGTTGATGGATTGCTGGAGTACAAAGACATTCATTATATTTCAGTTTTCATAGTGAGTGAAAAAAGCTTATGGTATATTTTAAAACCTAAATTAATAATTTCTCTTTCTGTCCTTCACAGCTTAAGAGTAGCTGCAAAATTTCCACCTCTGTCTGTTTCAGTCTATCTTGAGGTAGTGAACAATTGAGAACTTTCGGCCCAAAAGGAGAACTTGGAAGCTTTGCTCTGATGCGTGCAGCATTCATAATGACTACTGCCTGGAGGCATCCTTCCCCCAGAGACATTGCCGTCTTTTCTTCTTAGGCCTGAATACAGGAGTGGGGGGCGGTGTTTTATAAATGTGTCAGAGATAAAACTTTCACATTAGCACTGAGTTTTGGCTTGTTCTTCAGACTGCAAATTCTGTCTGCAGAGATTATGGCCCTCCTTAACTCAGTTCTGGTATCTGCTAACTCTACTATGGATACTCCATATGAATAAATCTTATGGAAGTATATGGGATTTGTATCTATCTCTGAAGGACTCAAGAGGAGATTCACTGATTTGAACAGTTTTTCACAGAGCAATCTCACCTTTCATCATTTCAGTATCAGAATATCAGAAATGACATCTGAAAGACAAATCTTTAACTAAAGCATTTCAAAGGCAGGTTACTGGCTAAATGTTAAAAAATCTAATTTCAAATGTTCCCATCATAGAGCACAGTTTATCGTCATACTTTAATGGTTTACAGCTTTCTATAAAGACATCACATTAGTCCTTTATCTCCTTTTAGAGCTGCATCTCTCCTTGCACTTCTTTCTAATCTCTGAATTAAAATTCTTAACCTGGGTGTTCAATGAGACGCTGAAACCATATAATTATCTCCCTCCAACGCATACACAAGATCACAGTACCTTTTCCATCTAACAGATATATCCACTTTTATATCAAGAGTTGCATATCTGCCCTCAAACCCCTGAAATCTATTACATTAAAATAACAGATCCCTATTTTCAGCATACCACCAAGCACCCTTTACCCCAAGATGACCTCTGAGGTCAGAAAGATAAAACTGGGGAGAACTTGATATAACCTTCCCTGGTACTGTGGAAGGGAGACAGAAACATCTACCAGATTTCCACTGTAATCTTCCTTCCACATTACAAATGGAGATGACAGAGGGACATGGAAAACATTGCTCAGCTACTGCTGTTACCATCTCTTATCTCAGTGGCATAGTTGTATGGCTAAAGAAAACAAAATTAAAAAGGGAGATAAGGTGACCACATGACTCTAAGTCTCTTTCCTGGCTCCTCCCCCTTCAGCATACCTAAAATGAGCATCTGCTGGCTTAATACAGCAAACAAGGGGAGAAATATTTATTCACTAGCAACTGATTAATTAAAGACAAGCCAATAACTTGTTTCTCACCAAACAGTACATTCATTATTTCTCTCTCTCCCTCTCTCTCACACACAGTCACACACACACACACACACACACACACACACACACACACACACACACACACACACACACACACACACACACACACACACACACACACACACACACACAATGGGGCAACAGGGAGAGAGGTGCAAATTACAGATGGGAGTCTCATAGTCAAACTTATCCCACAGCACTAACTGAGCTTCTCTCTGCATAGCTGCTCCCAACACTTTACCTGGCTGCTTCACCACAATCGTGGTCGGCCCGGAGAGGCTTTCTGCCCGTTTGTACCATGTATTAGTGGGGTCCAATAGCCACTCCTCCACGTGGCAATTGTAGATGCCACTATCCTGCGTGGTTATGTTCTGAATGGTAAGCAGGTACAGGCCCGGGGAAGGGCTTTCCAAGCGCAGCCTACTCTTCAGGTCACTCATTGTTGCCAGCTCCCCATACAAGACAGTGGCTTGGCGGCTCAGCTTTACAACCTCTTCTTTCTCTGGGTGGCCAGGCTTCCACACATACCATTCCACAGACAAGTGAGAAGCATGGCTGCTCCGGCTGCTGATCAGACACTCCAAAGTCACCCACTCGTTCTCTAGGATGGTAAGGTTCTTCAGGGTCTGGTTTACCTCCAGGAGGTTATCTAGGGGAAAAATAGACAAAATAAACAAACAATATTCAATTGCCCCCAAACTGGCCAAAGTGGCAGCCTCTCTGTTTCACAATTTCAGCTCTGCAGCCTATTGGCTTTTCATCCTATATTTAGAACTAATGATTTTTATTTAAAATTGCTCCAGTGTAGGAGTATTGGATTTCTGCTGGTTCTATGGATTGTCTAGCATGGCTCTGAAATTTTAAAATCACACAGCAGTTTTATTCCATTGTATGGAAAACACCCTATGGATACCACTGATCCAATTTAAAGACAAAAAATGGGACACTTTTTGGAGCAGCAGCCACAGGTCACTATTAGGGACTACGAAGCTCTCTTACAATAGTAAAACCTTTAATGGATACAGCTTCCTTCCTGAGTTACTGCAAGGTGCTGGTTTAGCATGATTTTGCTCTACAATGTTGCCAATAAGCTTGCTTAAATAGTGTGCGACTTAAGACTCTCACATATAGCACTGAGACTCATGTTAAACAAGGACTGTGAAGTTTGGTGCTAATGTTGGTCTACCACTTTAAGCTTCTGATTGCAGAATCTTTAACACTTGGTACTGATGACTCACCAACAACTTGGGCCAATGTCAATACCTTGAATTGTACTGCATGCATAGAAATGTAGACATTGTGCAGCTTAGCACGTCAAGTGTTAGTCAGGGCTTAACTTTGAGAAGACTTTCTTTTGCTGCTGTAACACTGAGGGTGGTAGCTATTTCTCCAAAGATCAGGAACAAAGCCTCCCTTGCTTCCTCCTCTTTCCCTCCTGTGTCAAGCCTAATCTATTCTTCCTTCCCAACTGTGCTAGTTGGGGGGGGGGCGCAGGGGGCAGGAGGAGACTGCCCTTCAAGGACAAAGCATGTAAACATCAACAAGCTCTCTGGTGTGATGCATAGTTGGTAAAAATGGCTGACCCTCTTGAACCTTTTCCTATAACAGATCGCACATCTCTCCTGCCCATGTCCATTTGCTGACCGGCAGTTCCTTGATTTATTCAACACTTTCTTATTTCCTCCATTTTCTGCTCCTGTCAAAGAAACTATTGCCCCTTAGCAGCCAGCTTCCCTCCTCATTAAACTCACATTTCCAAGACACAGTGTATGAGCAGAGAAACATTGCTCCACACCCCCAACGGGACCCAGGCAATGTGTAAAATTAAAAAGCATACAAAGGAGAAGGGAAAGGAGAGGAAAGGAGGAATAGTACACAAAGCTTGCCCAAGCAAACCGATTCCTCCTCATTAGGTTGCCAGTCATGAGATGCAGTCTTGGAAGCATAAGGGACAGTTTGCCTAATCCTTCCTCCTGTTTGAGGCTCTTTGAGCTCCCATGAAAGAAAGCACATCCTTGTTTCGCCAGCCTATTACAATTTGTAACTGCATGAAGGCACACAAAATAGTCTACAAAAGAACACCTGAGCATGAAAACCTAGGCTCCGGCAATGATAAAGAGAAGCATTCTGAAGGCAGTTCAGCACGAGCGTTTATAGGCTCTTGGGTATGTCTGTTCCATGAGCCACAGCCTTCTACGATCTGAAATACTTCTGCCAAGCAGAAGCAGGAAGTCTTGAGCTGTGACTGTCTGCCACAGCTTACATAGAGGAAAGTGATGTGGAACTGGGTGTAAGAAATGTCAAAGCTACATTATACTTCCATTTCCTCAAATACGCTTCCCTGCATTTCTAACTCTGTGCCAAAGAAGCCATGTGGTATATTTTAAAGCATTTATAAGATGGGGTAAAATAACATGGACAGAAAGAAAAGCAAGGAAGGACTACACTGAAAATCATAGGAGAACATGCCCTTAGTACAGCTAGGAAGCCATAATCTATTA
Organism: Eublepharis macularius; assembly: GCF_028583425.1. Lineage (NCBI taxonomy): Eukaryota > Metazoa > Chordata > Lepidosauria > Squamata > Eublepharidae > Eublepharis > Eublepharis macularius. The sequence goes on from NC_072792.1 coordinate 127,417,088, forward strand.
ATATGATGGCAAAAGAAGCCAGGTTTAATTTTAATTTTACTTCATTTAATTTTACTTCATTACCCAACACAGTTTATATAATTCTCCTCTCCTTCGTTTTATCACCACAACAACCCAGTGAGGTAGGTTAGACTAAGAGTGTGTGACTGGCTGAAGGTCACCCAGCAAGGGAGCAGGGCAGAGCACGGAACTGAACCTGGGTATCCCATATCCTAGTCTGTCACTCTGGTGGTGTTGGGTGGGAGGCGAGGTGAAGACAAGGCAAGATATGCAGTAAGGGAGTTGCAACTACAATCAGTTAACAAACAGCATTAGATACTGGCAAGATGAAATACATGAATATTCACTATGGATGAAAACCTGGTTCAATTCTGGAACAAAGTGCTATGAAAGAGGATTTGCCCCTTCAGAGCACCCACTCCTATATGCATATTGCTTGCACTGGACATATTACCTGGCAACTTGACTGTGACTTCAGTCCGACCTGAAACTTCCTCTGCCAGCTTATACCAGGCGTGGTTGGGGTTGAGAAGCCACTCCTCCACATGGCAGTAATAGCTGCCTGTATCGCTGACCTGTGCCCTCTGCACTGTGAGGCTAAAGAGTCCTCCAGACAAGGACCTCTCAAACTGCAGCCTCCCCTTCAGCCCTTCTTCTTCTGCATAGGTACCATACTCAAACACAGAGTTGTGAGTGGTCTTGAGGATGAGTCTGCCATCTGTGTCGGCTGGCTTGTGAACGTACCACAGAACAGCAAAGTGAGAGTCTGGACTGGTCTGAGACTTCACAGAGCAGTTCAGAGGAATGGCCCTGTTCTCCACCAGAGTGATGCTCCGCTTAGATTTGCTGACCTGCAGCTTTGTCACTGAGGGAGGAAGGGTGAGAGAGAAAGAATGATCAGTTAACTAAGAAAATAATGCTTCTGGACACAGTAAATAATATAATGCTTTTATAGTATTTTTAATACAATATAGTATTTTTATTCATTTATCTGTAACACTGAGCGCATTTGCACTTGTGTGTATAGTGCAACTGCATTCATACAGACAATTTACACAAGTCTGGGAATATTCTGATGTTATCTGTGCAACTACATTTTTATACAATTGCATGAATATCTATCCATCTCTTTCAGTATCTACTGCCCTGGTCAACTCTACCTCAAAACAGCTCTCTCTGACTTTTTGCCTTGCTTTTGTGTCCTGCCCACCTGTATCAGCAACCACACCCATTTCCACCTGCAGCCCAGTCTTCTTGCACTCCCATTCCCATTCTGACTCTGGAATCTGCCGGAATGACAATGGCCTGCCCCATTTAATCTAGTTGCTTCTAACCTGAATTTGGTAAAGTTATTTTTTTAAGGCCAGTCCAATTTATTTATTTATTCAAAACATTTTTATCCATCTGTTCAGAGGCCAGCTTGAGTCAGCCCACAAAGTAAATGATAAAATCATAAAACATAAAATCACTAAAATGTACAGTGATTAAAACCCAGCCAATAAAATCTAGAAAGTCTAGAGTCACAAATCTGATATGACTTAGCAAACTAAGTCTTATATCAACCAAAGCCGATCAGATAAAAGATACCACAATATCTGTTTTGTATTTCTTATTCTAAAACAAAGTTGAGTCACAATGTGCTATTTTAACAGAGACGTATTCCTCCCTCAACTTGCTTCTGACTTTTATTAACCCCGTGAGTATATAAGCAAATAGAATCTAAGGTACAGCACCATTATTCCACAATAACTGATCATATAAACAAGACATCACAGAAGATTTTATAGTATAACTTGAATCACAGTTGAAAAGATTATTGAGAGGTGTATCTTGAGCTCTAGAGCATCCCAATAGGTTTTATAAGCTTTTCTCCACTGCTTCTGCCAATTATAAATTTTTGCAAGACTATATACAGTGGCAATACAACATGTAACATATTGTAACTCCTGCCTAATGTATGTGTGTTCCTAAAGCACTCTCTAAAACAACAGACACTGCAAAGTCACCATGTTGTTCCGACTGTCATAGCTCTGTGGAGTTCTAGCCCAAGCTCTAAGTCAAAATTCCGATGTCTTGCAGAACACTAAAGCATGCACAACCACAGCCTGTCTGACTTGGGTGCAATCCTACAGCCTTCACAAACAAGAGAGGGCATTCCCTCCCAGTGTAGTCTCAAAACCCACACCTCCTTTAACCCTTATTAGTTAGGTCAGGCTGCAGTGTTGGATACGTGGGAGGAAACCGAAAGAAGGTCATATACAAATCATTCTTAAGGGGAAAAAAGAGGCAGTTCTCATGACAAAAGAACTTTGCTATTCTGATACCGCATGCAAGGTTTATGCATCCTGGCAACACATTAAAAAGTTCCCCTGGAGCCTATATTGCCATTGGCTTTAATCGGTATGCTAATAAAGATAAGATCGCTGTGCTATGCGATGACATGACATATAGAGGAAAGAAGCCCTCATCTCCTCTCTCTAGGGAGCTTGCTTTAATAGAAAGGCTTAGGCTCAGACTGCTGAGTAGATACTTTCCACCTTATTAATTTTAGGAGAATAACCTCAACCACCAAGAGGTGGCAACATGACCCAATGCTCCTTCCTTGCTGGCTCCAAGAAGAAAAATATTTTTTTCATGTCTCTGTCAGTGCTTGGAGTCCTTGAAATAAAAAAAGCAATAAGGGAAGTGAACTGATTCACAGAAATTCTACTCCTTCCCCTTTGCCCCCCTCCCCATGCTAACAGTTTATTTTTAATTGGCACTGGATTATTTTCTGGTACTGTTGCTAAGGAAACCTCAGTTGCTATAGTAACTGTATATGCTAAATGGGCAACCTATACTGTTTGTAAAGTACCATGCACACTCAAGTGAAGGCACTGTGTATGTTCACACATATGCTAAGTATACATCCTGTCCCTCTACCACTGGGAATATGCTGCATCTGCACCTTGCAGCACTAGATTCAGGCTTCAAGGCGCCTAGGTTTATTTCCCCTGAAAACAATACAGGAAAATCAGAGAGGGGAAAATGGGAGTACCATTAATACCTGACACTATAAAGTGGCATACTCTTGTCCTGTACATGCTGGGTGTTTGTTTCTCCAAACTGAATCAACAGATCATGTTAGTAACAGACAGGATCTATAAATCCCTGACGTGTACCAAACAGCAATGGCTGCTGATGTATAAAGTATAAATGCATTTGCTTCACAACACCATGTGGTCCAACACTTTAAAGCTTATATACAAAGCTTGCTTCGACTTATTACTGCCAATGTTTGGCTAGAGGAGGAGAAAGTATACAACAATTTTGCAAATGATTATATTTGGGGGAAAGGTTGGCTTCAGGAACGTTTCACTCCTTCCAGGTTAGTGGGGTTCTCTGAGACCTCTCCCCTCAGTTGGAACTTATTTAGAGGGGTAGACTCCCACCACCTACTCAGCTCACCTGTAACACTGATTCTTCCCCTTCCCTGGCTCTGGTTCTCTCTCCTCTAGCTTAATGTAGTCATGAGCTCTATAATGCTACCGCAGAGAGAATCCAAAGGATATGTTCAGATCAGTGTTAAATACAGTACAGCAGCACTGAGCTGGCTTCATGTGCTCTCTCAGCCTCTCTTCTAGGCTCACAAGGACACCAGTTCCTTAAGTGTGATCTACAGGCATCTGGCGTAGCCCTGTATCAGCACAGTACAGCCTAGCCCTGTGGAATGTATGACAGGACAGCATGCCGCCCGTGGTGCAGGTGCAATTTGCCACTTGAGTGCTTGCCTGGGGGCAACTATTATTCATTGCAGGCATGCAGCATATTTGGGCAGAGCTATAAAGATGATACACAGTGGCAGCAAGTTCAGCATTCTGTTCTTGCTCAATCATTTTAAGGTTAACGAGTGTTCTCTCTTTTTTGTTGTTGTCATTGTCTTTTTTTGTTTTGAGCATTTTGGGTGCTGGATTTCCCTGCTTCTTTATTTATTTATTTATTTATTTATTTATTTATTCAATTTATATACCGCCCATCCCAGGGGCTCTGGGCGGTGAACAGTTAAAATTGATAAAAACATTTATACACCATTAATATGTGACTGATGCAAAAATAATGTTGGAAAGTGTCTTCGTTTTAACAGGAAATAGAAATAATCGGGAACGTTAATGGGAAATTTTTACACGACTTGTGACAGTAAAGACTCATGGGTTGTATTCACACAAGGGTGAAACTATCTTTCAGTCAAACCAGCAGGGATGAGCACTTGATTACACCCCAAATTTTTGGCTTTATGATGCAATCATCATTTAACAGTGGATGTCCCTCACTAGACACAGACAGATGGTTTGATAGGAAAGTACTGGAGCGGGCACATGAGTTTGAACAGAAGGTGTCAGAACTCTATAATGGGAGAGTGAAAAGAACAGCAACTGCAGCCTAGGTTTCAGAACTCAGCCTCAGGCCCCCTGCATGACACACTCCTGATCCTAGTGTGTGCATCCAGGGTATACCTAAGGTAATGAGTGGTGGAGTACACGAGTTTAAAGACCCTGGTGGTGAAACTGCACAAAACCCACACACTTTTGTCCAGGCACATGTGTGCCTAGGCACCCACATACCAAATCCATGGCAGCTTCCATGCTCTACACAACTCAGGTAACAGCCATTCAAAACAGCCAGTCAGCCGCAGTCTCTATTATATCAGTTGAGACACAAGTGGAAGCAAGACATGATAAACAGTGAAGGCTGCTAAGTCGTCCAGAACACTAGTAAGCTCTGAAAGCCAACTTCATAATTTACTATGGGGAACAGGAAAGCATCTGAAGAAAGTCAGTATCTGGTTATGTCTAAATCAAACACAAACAGTTAAATCCTAAACAGAGTTACTCCCAAGCCCACTGAAATCAATGGATTTAGACTGGAGTAACTCTGCTTAGGATTTCACTGCAAATGACCTTGGAGCAGGCAAACAAGAAGGTAACATCAAATACTGCTCATAATTACTGAAAATATGATTAGGCCACTGAGTCCACTTGGAGTTGCACCACTTTTAATGAAATCTGCTTCAAGCAGTAAGGTTGCTTAATCCTGACAAGGCATAACAAGCCAAAGCATGTTAAATCTGAGGTTTAAAGTTAGCCTCAAGCATTTGTGTTCTACCAATCATAGTTCCCTTAGCTCAAGGGCGGAATGCAATTGCTATCTCTCAATACACAAGGAAAACAGCAAACCCATCTGGGGATAAGAAGTTAAGAATGACCTTATCTATTAAGAGTCTACTGAGAAAATCTGGGAAGGAGAAGTTAATCATCCACTGGAATTTGTCCACGGGGTTCAATCCTCCCCCTCCTTTACTCTTGCAGAAATATGGAAAAGGAACTATCATCACAAGCACTCCGTTTAGATTTACTTGCAAGTATCTTCAACTGGAAAAAAAGGCTTTTAAATTCTATGGTAGCTATTGGGCTACATGACCATAATTCCCTAGAACAGACCATAACTGCATTTGCGTGTGGTCTCATAGGTATCTCAGCTATGTGGCAGTAATAAAATTGATGTAGCACTATACTATTTAAAAATGTACACTGCTTGCCCCCCCCCCCAAACTACAAAACTAACAACTTTAAAGGCAAGTGGACACTATTCTTGTTTTTATGTAGAATGGGTAGTTTCAGGTTTTGTCTATCTAGTGAAGTTGAGATTGGACCTCTGATATCTCAGGGTGAGCGCAACCCACTGTCTTTCATTGCAACAGTCCCAAACTGTATTTTGCTTCTTTGAGGGATATGTTTTAGGTGATGGGTCATGTCTTTCTTGAAACATTTGTCATCAGACCATTATATAGGCAGGAAACCTAATTTATAAACTTTTGAAATGCCTGTGTGCTTGTATGTGCATTAAAAATAATTGTGCCTTTTGTCCTTGGACAATCTTCCACGAGCAGAGGGAAGTCATCAGTGCAGGCTGCATAGCCTTTGTATTCTTGTTAACATGTGAAAAGGCAAGAGACCCAGAGGTCCCAGTAAATGAGCAACAACAGTGATAGATGTTGCACCCAAGGGGGACCAATCCCCCAAACAAACAGTGGTATAGATACAAGCCAGCTCCCTTCCCTTAAAAAATGGGAGCCCAATAGTAACTTGCCTTGGTAAACATCTGGATCTATCGGACAAAATGTCATTCATGGAGCAGTTTTATAAAAGATGGTCCTTTCATCTTATCCTTTATCATAAGAGTTTAAAAACAGAAAAAAAGAAAAATCAGTTATCATCAGAACTTAGTTTGGGAGTAAATGATAGATGCAGGGTGTTTGCAGCTCTCTCACAATTCAACAGATCAAGAAAATTAATCAGGCAGAAGATAAATTGTGTGTGTGTGTCTGAGAATAGAAGGAACTGGCCAAGAATGGTGTGTGTGTTTGGGAGGGGGGGGAGATGCAGCATTTGGATAGAGTAGTGCCAAAACAAGCACACTGTCCCATGGGACAGCACTCATCTGAAGAGGGAGGGCAGGGGGGGGTGTCTAAGGCCGCTTTGTCCCACTTAAAAGAATGCTAGCTTCAGGAAAGAGTGCCTTCAAAGGTAGGTTTCTCCCTGAGAGAACTTAAGAAATACTACAAACTTTCCCAGTGTTTGTCCTCGTTTTTAAAGCCTCTTGACAGAATGTGGCCATTTGATGTGACAGGAATAAGGGCAACAGGATACGCAACAGTGATCCCCAACATGGTGCCTGGCAGCACCTGGATTTCACTGTGTGTTTCCTGCTTCCCACTTGTTTCTTCCCCGGAGCAAAGAGACAGTTCTGGATTTCAACTGATTCACTGCGGCAGGAGGTGCTTCTGAAGGGCCCAAAGGGAGTATTAACCTTTGGGTCTGCAGGGAGCACCACAGGAAGAGGCTTGTCTTGGGAAATCATAACATTCTGTTGAACCTCCCAATGTCTTGTGATTGGACCTAGCCTTCATGGCAGCCATTTTTTGATTGGTGCTGCCTCCCTATGGCAGACATTATGTAGTATCAACCACTATCTATTCTCAAAATTCCTCCAAATTTTGAGGCTCACCAAGGTTAGGGACTACTGACAGAGGGACTCTTTATCACAGTCTGAATAATAATCGATGTAGTCCACTAGCAAGACCAATTAATCTTGGTATGAACCTACCAGAGTAAGGGTTCTTTCACACATTATGTAGACAATACAGCTCTATATAACATCCTGAAGGGTGTGTGTGTGTGTGACAGAGAGTATTAAGCAGCGCTGTAAACATCATTGAGGCTTTCAAGCATTAACCGTAAGCTTACATACGTGCAAACATCCTTTACATATATAGAAAACACATGCCAGCCCCACCTTTTGCTGTAATCTTGCTGCAGACAGATGTGTGACCTACAGTATCTGAAAGATGCCCATTGGAGCAGAGGAAAGATATACAGCTTCTCTATATTTAGAGGTCATGCACCCTTAAATATCAGTTGTTGGGGGCATCAGCAGGGAAGGGGAAGATATTGCCTTCCTGAAGACTTCCTAGCTGCATTTGATTGGTCACTGTAGGATACTGGTTTACATTGGATCTTTGGTTTGATTCAGTGGTACCCTTGTGTTCTCGTGAAAATTGCTGCTGAACGGACAGAAGAAAGCCTGTAACTCATTTCCACTTACTGCAGCTATCGCAGTTTTTCTACTGAAGGGTTCAATCTCAAAAGACAGGTTAAAAATAAAGATTATTATAATGGATTGAGCCTTGACAAGAGGGAAGACTTTTTACCATCATCCAAAGCAATGCAAGTATGCATGTCTTCACAATACATCCCGTTTTTCTGATGCCAGGTATCTACTTGTGAACTGGCAGGAGAATAGTATTTTTAACTAAACAGATTTAGTTGAAAAGGTGCTTTAGAACCATTATAGAAAAAACACACAGGAGTCACGGAGAGGGCAATCCTACAGAAAGGCAACTGAAAACAACAAAAGACGCTAGAGTCATTCACAATTAGATTATTTACTTCCCCTGGAAATCAAGAGCAAATAAAATAATATAATAATTACAAATGAAGGACAGAGACAAAAATACAGTGGTCACTTCCCTAAGGAATGTGGTAGTCCAGCTTCTACATGCACTACTATCTTGTTTAGCAGAACAGAATTCCTACTCTAACTGGATTAACAATACCCAAATTGCATTAGGCAACATGAGCGGCTGGATGGTGCAACAGGAGTATGAGCAACGGAAACAACATTAGAATCTGCTACTATTATTACTGCCGTTATTTCACTTGTCACTTTGCTATAGCATTCCAGTAACAATGAATTATTGCCTGAAAGCAGGCCACCTTGATTGAATTACTAGGGAGGATATGGGGGAAAAGCTCACTGGAAAAGTATGACAACTTCAACCCTTTCCTGAGAATCTTGCAACTGCTGCCTGCTTCCCCAACTCCCTCCTAAATAGCAAACTTCAAACGACCACCAGAGTAGGCTTTTAACCTCAAGAATAATCAGTTCCGTTTCCTGCAGACCTATCAGCTGAGGTAATTATGCTGCCTGCTTGGTCATCCACCCCAGTACACACTTAACTGGTTGTAGTTTGGGATCCAATTTCCCTCAAAAGTCTTTTTTCTGCACTCATACATTATACAGGATGTGATGGTTAGTTTATTAGTTCTGCAAGCTGCCCTAAACTACTGGAAAGATGGAGCAAAACACATGAAGCTGTCTTATACTGAACCAGATCCTTGGTTCATCAAAGTTAGTATTGACTACTCAGACTGGCACCAGCTCTCTTACTGAAAGATCTTTTTAACTGGAGATGCCAGGGATTCAACATGGAACTTTAATAACATTTGCTAACAATAACATCCGATTTATATACCACCCTTCAAGGAAAACTTAGTGCTCACTCAGAGCAGTTTACAAAGTATGCTATTATTATCCCCACAACAATCAACCTGTGAGGTGGGTGGGGCTAAGAGAGCTCTGAGAAGCTGTGACTGACCCAAGGTCCCCCAAGCTGGCTTCAAGCAGAGGAGTGGGGAATCAAATCTGGTTCTCCAGATTAGAGTCCTGCCACTCTGTCTTAACCACTACACCAAACTTGGCGTGCCAAGGAGATGGTCTCCCACTGAGCCACAGCCACTCTTTTTAGATAGAAATATTTGCTTTGGTTCAGTTCAGAGTGGTACAGCATGGGCATACCTCATGAACTGGAAAGTAGGTTGTGATATTCCTTACCCAGTTTACACAAATTATCTGTTTCTGAGGACCATGGGTCAGCTCTCAAAAAGTTTTAATTATACCCCAGAGGGCTCTTCTGCAACAAATATTTTAGATATTTCTTTTATTTCTCGCATTTCTGCAACGATATCACACCAATACACCTTGTGCATGCTAAAGTGCTGATGTCAGAAATACCCTTCCCCTTCCAGTGGGAGACAATATGATCTGTGGAGCGGAAAGAGACCTCAGATTCATTGTTTCTCTAGCAACAGTTGGGTACTAGCAATTAAGACTGCATCTGTTCACATGAGAAGAAAACATATGCCTACCAGATCATCTGAAACAGCCACATTTCCAGACCCTATCATTAAATTTTTAAAAAGATGGTCTTCACAAGCTACTTTCTTATCAAAAACCTATTTGTGACCCCTCCCCCCTTTTAAAGAATTTGAAAAGTCTGCATATGCATGTGCTCCAACTGCAGGCCACTGGTATTGTGCTGGCATCTTAGGCTAGTGCACAGGTGCAGAGTCATAGGGAGGCAGGTGGGAAGAAATCTGGGACCCTAACCAAGGCACATTGTGGGGGTGGTTACTGGATGCACTAAGGGCATCCACCAACAGTTCCCAAATAGAAATGCTGTGCTTAGTACTGCTTCTTTGGAATTCTTTCCTTGTCCCTAAAAGACCCTAGGAAGCTACAAATCACATAAAGCAATAAAATGGCCAAATGTCCTGGGTTCAAATTTCATATTATCAAGATAGTTTCAGGTCTTCAGTAGAACATCATCAACTTCAAGACCAACTTAATTTCCAGGTATAAGCTTTCAAGAGTCAAGCTCCCTTCTTCAAATACGTTTGATAATGGAGATCCCTGTACCTTTATATACCAGTCAGAAAGAGGGAGGAGTGTTGCAAATAAGAGTTTAAATGATCAAAGAAGGGATGAAATTATCAAGGCAATTTAGTACCTTGTTTTGAAAAACATGCATATCCACATACAACAGGTGCCATTTTTTTGGGCGGGGGAGAAGGCAGCTATAAAATGTTAGCTCTAGAACACCCACAATTTTTTCTTTTAAAAAACAAGTTAAAAATGGAAGCCTTCACAACATGTCAAAATTTGAAACCCACAAATAAAAAGTCTATGGGAGAAGAATTTAGCACAAAATTCATTTGCTGTCAGAAAAACATGTACGCCTCACTGATCTCTGGTGAATTAGAATATGGAGATGAGAAAGATGGAAAAATAGAACCTGTATCAAGCAACAGATTCAAAGAACAAAATTACAAACTGAGCTATTTCATCAATGGCTCATCAAAAAGCCTTCAAACATAAATGGCACCAGCACAAACAGAAAACATTTAATTAAACTCTATTCAAAGCAGTCATCCTCTAAAGAAATCCACTTATTTACTTTGCAGGTTGTTTGCTAAGAGCTAAGATTTGTAAAGAGACTCTTTAAAAAGTGGATTGCAATGCCTGTGCACTCCTCAACTTAAAAAAATTAACCCTGCACATTCAGAATCTCAGAAAGTAGTTTTCAGTACTTTTGTTTTGTACATCCTGCAGTAAAACTCTGGGGAAGTGAATCTCACCCCCCTCCAAATCCTGAGTGATCCAAGGAACTTTCAATGAGCTAGTGAAAAGTCATGTGTACATGAATCAGACACTGTGGTAAGAAGAAATGCTTGTAATCATAAACAGCAAGTGCTATTTTTCTGTTTCCATTGAGAAAGACTCTAAAGTTGGTCAACCAATTTGCACCAGAGTGTCACTTCAAAATCCATGGTGAGTAGGTAATAATGGTTCAGCTGTCCATTGACCTTAGAACTCTCCTTTTTGGCCCTCCCAAATCCTGTCTAGTTACTGTTGGAAATACAATACTTGGAACAGTAGACCCTTGGCCTAAGCCAGCAAGGGCTTTTCTCAAGTCTTGTTTATAATCAAACTTAGTTCTCAGCTCTCTCTATGGGAACCTATCAGCCACTGGCTACTGAATGACAACTGCAGCCACTGCCTATGCTAACACATTTTGAAAAAAAATTGGGATACATGAAGGGGAGCAACCAAATAAGAAAAAAGTGGTTTAAAGTGTTAAATAAACTTAAACACATGCAGGGCCAACTACGGGTTTGATGGGATTCTGGGCAAAAAGGTTTCCCATTGCATGTACGTGCATATACACCCCCTCCTGGAAAAGGAAGCACAGCCGCCCCAGAAATCCTTTTCATCAATTCAAACCCCACTGGCACCAATGAGGCTGAAAGAAGTCAGAGGGCAGAGTTGTGCTTCCTTTCTTGTCTATGTGCTTCATGCGTCTAGAAATGAGAGACTGCCCCAGGATCATCACGGGCAGGCATATAAAGTGAGCAAGAAACCTAAGCATGCTCTGGAAGGGAGGAAAGACTGAGCAAGTTGCCTTCCCTGGGTGCCTTTCCCAGCCATGTACTGGCAGAGCATGAAGATAAGCGTAGCTCCTTCTTCCTGAATGCCCCTCCCAGCACAAATGGGAGACTGTCCCAGAAGCCTCTGTGACATCATCATTCTCTCTTGCAAGGCTTCCTTCCCACATTAGTCAGGGCTTAGCAATGGGCTCTCCTGGAGCCCCAGCAGCTGCCCAGCCATGACAACCCTTGACATTGTCCCTATGAATAGGGAAAGATTCTCTTCCCTCCTCTAGTATACCCCAGAGTGATTGTAAAACATTTCTCCAGAAAATTAAATAGGTGTGTTTAATTGCTTCATTTGATACATTTGACTGCTGAGGCTACATGTTCATTCTCGGCTTAGTTGCAATACAAGGCTCTGGTAAAGTAACAGAAAGTGAGAATTAAGCTCCTTGTCTCCGGTGCCTCTGTCACAAAGCGCATGCTCATCCCCACAAGCATCTGGCATGTCTCCTTCTGACAATCCCATTATGAAATGTGTTGGAATTGTCAAGAGGCCAATTTGAAGAATATGGAATTTCCAGTCTACAAGCCCCTTACTGTGCCCTTGGTTTGTAGTTATCCGAATGTCTTTTCCTAACTGTATGATTCTTTTAAATGACACTATTGAAATCATGATTAGACCTGGGCACGAACGGAAAAAAAAATATGAACACGCTGTTCATTATTTGTTGCCATTCATGAACAAGGACAAATGAACAGTAACGAACATGACCTGTTAATGAACATGTTCGTTGTTTGTTGGGGCCAGAATGGCCCCCTTGGGACTTAAAGAGCCTATATTCACAGGGAGTGTTCAGCAGGCTCTCCTCCTGCCATCACCCAAGTTTGGTCAAGATTGCAATTGGGTTCTTGGAGTTATATATTCCCAAATCTGATGCCCCCAGGAAACTCCCATTCAATACAATTGGAGCCATCAGGTGACTTTGGCCCCGTTTACAAGTGGTGGACTCGAACCCCCATGGTGGGCCACCTCCTTTCTAGGGGGCAGGGGGGGTTGCCTGCTCACTGGCAGCACCCCCCATGTGCCCGCCTGCCAGGCCTCAGAGAGGCCACCTTCCAGGAGTCAGGTGATGTTGGCGGCTGCTGGACCTGGCGGACTTGGGGAGGCAGTACTAGGCTGCCTCCCCTCTAGGGAATGGGGGGTTTGGCTGCTCGCTGGCAGCACCCCCACATGCCCTCCCGCCATGCCTCAGAGAGGCTACTTTCGGGACGCCAGTGAGATGGACGATGTCAGCGGCTGCCGGGCCTGGTGGGCTCGGGGAGGCGGTGGTGGGCCACCACCCATCTAGGGGATGGGAGTCTGGCTGTTCACTGGTGGCACCCCATGTGCCTGCCCGCCAGGCCACAGAGAGGCCACCTTCCAGGAGCCAGGGATATGAGTGATGTCGGCAGCCACCGGGCCTGGTGGGCTCAGGGAGGCGGTGGCAGGCTGCCTCCCCTCTAGGAGGCGGGAGGTTTGGATGCTCGCTGGCGGAACCCCCGTGTGCCCGCCCACCAGGCCTCAGAGAGGCTGCCTTCCGGAAGCCATTAAGATGGGTCATGTCAGTGGCTGCCGGGCCTGGTGGGCTCAAGGAGGCGGAGGTGGGCTGCCTCCCCTCTAGGGGGTGGGGGGTTTGGCTGCTTGCTGGTGGCACCCCCCATGTGCCCACCTGCCAGGCCTCACAGAGGCTACTTTCTGGATGCTAGGGAGATGTATAGCATCGGCGGCCGCCAGGCCTGGAGGACTTGGGTAGGCGGTGGCGGGCCGCCTCCCCTCTAGGGGGTGGGGGGTTTGGCCGCTCACTGGCGGCATCCCCAATGTGCCCACCCACCAGGCCTCACAGAGGCTACTTTCTGCTCGGCCGAAAGGTGGGTCATGTCATCGGCCGCTGGACCTGGCGGGCTAGGGGAGGCGGTGGTGGGCCGCCTCCCTTTCTTGGAGGTGGGGGTTTGGCTGCTTGCTGGCGGCACCTCCCATGTGCCCACCCACCAGGCCTCAGAGAGGCTGCCTTCCGGAAGTCATTAAGATTGGTTATGTCAGTGGCTGCCGGGCCTGGCGGGCTCAGGGAGGTGGTGGTGGGCCGCCTCCCCCCTAGGGGGTGGGGGGTTTGGCTGCTCGCTGGCGGCACCCCCAATCTGCTCGCCTGCCAGGCCTCACAGAGGCTACTTTCCGCTTGGCCGAAAGGTGGGTCATGTCATTGGCTGCTGGACCTGGTGGGCTAGGGGAGGCGGTGGTGGGCCACCTCCCCTCTAGGGGGCAGGGGGTTTGGCTGCTCGCTGGCAGCACCCCCCCCCCATGTGCCTGCCCACCAGGCCTCAGAGAGGCTACTTTCCGGACTCCAGGGAGATGGGTGATGTTGGCAGCCGCCACATTACCAAATGACCCAGGAACAATCTGCTAAGAAAACCCTCCAGCAAGACATGGTAGCGTATGTGGAGGCCTTGCGCGCGCGCACACACACACACCCACCCACCCACCCCTGGTGGGTCAGAGACACCAACATAGGTCCATCAGATGGGGACTTCATGGCATCAGGGCTGATGCTGTTGTCCGCACCTTGTGTGGTGCAGAGGCTGTTGCCACCAACACACACTGGCTGGACATGAAGCATTGGACAATTAGGTACATGGGATAGATAGGCTTCTCAATAAACAGGTGGATAGCTGTATGGGATAAGTGTATAGGATAGAGGGATGCATGGATACATTGAATACCTGCACTGGATTGACAGGAGAGACAGATACTGTGTACAGGGATACTGGGGAGACAGGTGTATTGCATAAATATCTTGGTTGTCCCGGCATTAGACAGCTGGAAAGAAAGAACCAAGGGTGGGTGGTGCAGATCACCCCTAATGTGTAGAAGCAGAGGCTCACATGCTGGCTGTCGAGGCGGTGGAGGATGCCTTCTCCCCGGTCGTGGGAGAGGCATCAGTTCCCCTAGGAAAGGGGATTGTGGGCAGACAGGTAGGTGCCCACGTGGGGAGCTGTGGGCTGCCACCAGCATCACACACTGGCCTGCCATCACGGACGTAGTAGCCTATTCAGCACCCAACAGAAGACGGCATTGCAGCGAAGGCTGATGCCGTTGAGGGTCCCTCCAGCCTGATATGGTGGAACCAGGAGGACAGTCAGCCCAAACTAAGAACCCCGAGTGACGGGATCCACCTTGAAGGAATGTGCAGATTGCTGCTGAAGACAATTGTCCGCCCCTCCTGTGTCGAAGTGGAGGCTGCTGCCAACATCACCCACCTTCCTGCCTTTGCGGAAAGGATGAGGTTCACGGGACCCATTCCCCCCTGCTCAGAGGGGACAGCCTGTGCCAGTATAGGGGGCACCGTGCTTTACAATCATATGTGCAACAGCTCCTGAGCTGTCCCTCGTGCCCAAAAGCGGCGGCTGCAGACATCACCCACCTTCCTGCCTTTGCCGAAAGGATGGGAGTCGCGGGACCCATTCTGCTCCTGCTCAGAGGGGACAGCAGGTGCCATGGATAGGGGGCACTGTGCTGTACAACCATATGTGCAACAGCTCCTGAGCTGTCCCTCGTGCCCAAAAGCGGCGGCTGCAGACATCACCCACCTTCCTGCCTTTGCCGAAAGGATGGGAGTCGCGGGACCCATTCTGCTCCTGCTCAGAGGGGACAGCAGGTGCCATGGATAGGGGGCACCGTGCTGTACAACCATATGTGCAACAGCAGCTGAGCTGTCCCTTGTGCCCAAAAGCGGCAGCTGCAGACATCACCCACCTTCCTGCCGCAGAAAGGATGGGATGGGCAGGACAAGTCGTTGGGAAGGGTCGCAGTGGTTCCAGAGAGGAAGAGGTTGAAAGAGGGACTGGGAACTTGTCAGGGAGAGGAAGACAAAGGGTTACCAGCCGTGTTGCGGAGTAGGACCAGGAAGACCCAAGCATTTGTGAGCCATTATCTGAGAAACCCACTGAGCTTGGCTCCGGACCTTGGAGCAGCCCTGAGGGGGGCTTGAGCGGTACCCCACCACTCAGAGACACCTTTCCTGCGCAGGCAGGACAGGCACTAATAATAACCAGTGTGAACCCTCATCTGAGATACCCACTGAGCTTGGCACCCGACCGCGGAAGCAGCCCCAGGAACTGAGGCGGGGCTAGAGCACGACACCACCACTCACAAAAACCTGATCTGAGCAGTCGCTGAACAAGTGATGGCAGTAAGTAGCTTTGCCCCGGAGCCAGTCAGCGGGACAGAGATCTTGAGGCTGCTGCAGAGGAGCTTTGCCTAGATTAGAACCACAGTAGACTGGGGTGGCTCAGAGCCCAGGTAGGTCCAGGTCCAGGGAGAGATATCCAAGCAGGTGGAGGTTGACCTTAACCAAGGTCAACATGTCCACAAGGTCCAGGTGCAGACATGCGCAGTGGGGATGGAGGAGGTCTCCCAGGTGGGAGAACACCCGCTCGCTCTGCACACTGGAGGGAGGGCAGAACAATATGTTGGTTGCCACAATGGACAGGTCCGGCCATCCAGCAGATTTACTCACCCAATACTCTAATGGGTTGGACTGGGGGGGGGGCTCAGTGGGCTCCGCAAGGTATTCTTGCACCATGGCCCCCGCTGAGTCCTCCACAGTGAGAGATGCGTCCACTGTGCTGTGGCCAACCACACAGCCCACCAATGAGGCCCAGAGATCGAGTGAGCACGTTTGAGTGGGTCTCTCCTGCCATGGCTCTCTTCCCACCTCCTCCCCCTCCCCCTTCTCTGCTGCCTGCCCCTTGCCCCTGCCCGGTTCCCTCCATCCTGCCTTCTCTGCCTGGAAATGGAGCACCGCTTTGCGGAGCCAGGAAAGAAGGAAAGAAACAACAGAAATTTTTTGAATAGACGCATACTTACCGTCTTCCTCTGTGAGCCTGGAGTCTTTGCCCTGTTCCTGGAAAGCTATTGGAATAGAACTTTGCCATCTCAGTCTGCCTCAGACTGATATATAAGCTATGAACCTCGCAGAGGGCTTAGTAACAAGAGAATGTACTGCATTTGTTGCATTTGTTATATTGTAATTTTGTATCACTGTATGTCTGTTTGATGCTGAGCACATTTGTCACATTGATTATAGAGCGTTAGCCTTAAAAATATATATATATTTGTATGCCTGTATAATTACAAAGCACATTTGTTGCAGCAGTAGTGAATGTAAGTCATTTCAGGATCCATCCCGGGTGGGTTTCCCACTTTCTTCTTGTTGCCTTGTTCTGGGGTGAGCCTTGTTCTAGTGTTCGCAAAAATGATAAACAGCATATCATATGAGCACACTGGCAGACGGCACAGGGAAAGCAAGTTAAGAGAATGAATATGCATTGGGCTAGAAAAAAAAAGTCTGGAAACAACCTGGCTTGACTACAAAGTACATTTTACCCTTTTGTCATCTGCTGTGTTTACTACTAGCTAGACACAGGCCTCCCTTTCAATTAATCAGAGATAAGCAAGAGTCTCTCTTGAGAGAAGCTGCCTTCATGCGAGGAAGGTTAATTTTCTTAATATGAGCTGCCTTGAGTATCATGGACAGGCGGGGTATAAAGATCTTTAATGGACAGGACAACTAAATGAAGATAAATATGGCAAAAGTATAATGAAAGTCAGTTACAGAAAAGGTACAGGAGGGTAAGAGGAAGATATTGGTTGAGATCAGGTTATTGCCTCCATTAGTGAATTTGAAGATTGCATTTGTGACAGGCAGTAAGACACCTTCAAGGCAAAACCTTGCTGGCAACTTGAATAAAACTAACCAACTAACAAATTAAATAAAGGAAAGAACAATACTTTGCTCACTGTTGATCCCAAGGAGATGAACTTAATTTGATTTTCCTTACTTGGAATAGAGACTTGGAAATTTCCTTCGCCCAAACAACCCCTCCTAGAGCCAGAGAGATCAGGAAAGTGATTCAGCCCCTTCCAATCGCATTACATTGAGGTTCAAGCAGCTTCTTGAAAGGGAAGCTGTAGGTTTCACCACTTTAAGAACTTATTCCTTTTAATTTTTACAGTTATTTTTAAGCACTATTATATTAATCTTATATCCTCTTTAGGAGCAGGAGAGTGCTTCAAATAATAATTCATATTGCTCATGACATTATAAACTAGGAAGAATCTACTAACATCTTGTTGCCACTCTCTCACAAACTCCTCCTCTTGGGGATCCCATCAACAATGTCCACTGACCTAAAAAATATTTAATGTGGCTAAGCTGAGGAATCTGAACAGAGGGACTGACATCAATCAAGCCAAATCTGAGCACAGAGAAGCCAACATCAAATATTACCTCTCCTGTTCAGGTAAAGGTAGTCCCTTGTGCAAGCACCGAGTCATTACTGACCCATGAGGGATGTTGCATAACAACATTTTCTTGGCAGACCTTTGTTATGGGGTGGTTTGCCATTGCCTTCCCCAAGAGCCCCGTGGCGCAGAGTGGTAAGTTGCAGTACTGCAGCCCAAACTGCCAGGTTCAGGTAGCCAACTCAAGGTTGACTCAGCCTTCCATCCTTCCAAGGCCGGTAAAATCAGTACCCAGTTTCCTGGGGGTAAAGTGTAGATGACTGGGGAAGACAATGGCAAACCACTCCATAACAAAAGTCTGCCAAGAAAACGATGTGATACAATGTCCCCCCATGGGTCAGTAATGACTCGGTGCTTGCACAGGAGACTACCTTTACCTTTACCCCGTTCAGAAAACACATGAAATCATTCCATGGGACAAACCACACAGGTTTCATTCTTTGTTCGACACAGAATATTTACTAGACATTCACAAGTCTGAAGCATGTTTACCTCCCACCCCTCACTCCCCCAGGATGGAGAAAGCCAGGCTCTGCTCATTCTTTTTTAGCTGAGATAAGATTAATTTTTAAGCACATATTATATTATTATAGCAAAAATTGTTGCAGGATACTGACAAGTACCGACAAGTAATGTCCCCTACTGCAGGTAAGAATGTAACCCAAAAGGGGCTATCAAGTTAACAGACACAAGTGTAGAGCTAGCTGGGAAAATAAAACTGGTCTCTGAACCAGAAGTTCTAGGATAAGCCCACAATGGAGTTGCTGATCACTCCTAAACACACAGATTCTAGCAGTTCTGCTCTTTACCGCAGTTTTGATCAATTTGCATGTTCACTGGCCCATAGTTTGCAGTCATTTTTATAGAATGAACAGTTTTTACATTCCTACAGTCCATAACCATGGCACAGAGGCTGATTTCAGTGATAGTTTAAGTACCACTTAAATCGCCCAGCCGATTCGGGTATGCCGATTTGGGTTGATTCGGGTTGATTCGGGTTAGCTTTTTCAATGGGAAAAAGCCACCCAGGATTCTCTGAAGCCTGGGGGAGGCATTTTCCCACCGAATCAACCTAAAATTGGTGGGGTCCTTCCTCTAACTCCCCTCTAACAACCCCCCAAGATTCAGACCGATTGGACTTTGGGGGGCCATGTTATGGCCCCCCAAACCAGGTCCCCCCATCCTCGCCTAAAAAAGGGCTTAGCTTTAGGTTGCTGCTGCTGATCTTCATTCATTTTTTCCTATGGGGAAAAAATGAAGAGGCAGGCTTCCTTTGCCAGGGGTGGCATTTCGCATGCAAAATGCCCCCCAACCCTCAGGGGCCCTTCTCCCACCTTTCCTCCCACCCCCCACCAAGGCTCAGCCTGCTCCCACTTGGGGGGGGGCATTTCATGGCCTCCCCTTGTAGGTGCTCTCAGCCCCCAAAGTCCACCCCTTACAGCCCCACACAAACTCAATTCCCCCCCAGCTGCCACACACAGACCCAAATCCCCACATTAGCCCCTCACAGACCCAAATCCACCCCCAGCAGCCCCACACCCATAACCCCAGGAACAGGCTGGCAAAGGCCAGCCCTCTCCCTTTGTTCCCTATGCTGGGAACTTCTAAACTCTCTTTCCCTGGGCAATTTTGCACAGCCCAGGGGTCCCACAATGGTGGGCACACTTCTGAGTGCCAGCTGGTCCCTGTGAAAGAGCACCTGAACCACAGACACCCTCCCTCAAATTCCCCCACCACCTACAGAGATGGCTGGCCAGCTAGCCCCATTGTTCCCTATGATGGGAACCAACTGCACAACAAAGAATAAAACACAAAGAACACAAAATAAAGTTTTTAAAAAATTATTTTCTCCCTTTCAAAGTACAAGTAGGCAAAGCATTATGACACATTACACCAGCAGTCCCCCACACAGAAAAATAACACAACTCTCACTTAACATCAGAGAATCACAAAAGCACAATTCCTGTCAAAAACACTTTATTTCTTGAACAGCTTTAGGTTACACAGTAGGAGGGCACAACAGGGCATGATAGCAGTGTACTACACAAAATAATACAACCCACTTCACCGTTTTTGACAGCAATTGTGTTTGGATGATTCTCTGATGTGAAGTGAGTTGTGTTATTTTTGTGTAGTACGCTGCTTTCATGCCCTGTTGTGCCTTCCTACTGTGTAACCTAAAGCAGTTAAAGAAATAAAGTGCTTTTGACAGCAATTTTTTGGGGTGATTCTTTAATCTGAAGTGAGTTGTGTTATTTTTGTGTAAGATACTGCTGCCATGCCCTTTGGTGTGCCCCCCTGCTGTTCAAGAAATAAAGTGTTTTTGACAGGAATTGTGTTTTTGTGATTCTCTGATGTTAAGTGAGTTGTGTTATTTTTGTGAGGTGGAATGCTGGAATGCCCTTTGGTGTGCCCCCCTGCTGTGTAACCTAAAGCTGTCCAAGAAATAAAGTGTTTTTGACAGGAATTGTGCTTTGTGATTCTCTGATGTTAAGTGAGTTGTGTTATTTTTCTGTGTGGGGGACTGCTGGTGTAATGTGTCATAATGCTTTGCCTACTTGTACTTTGAAAGGGAGAAAATAATTTTTTAAAAACTTTATTTTGTGTTGTTCGTGTTTTACTCTTTGTTGTGCAGTTGGTTCCCATCATAGGGAACAATGGGGCTGGCTGGCCAGCCATCTCTGTAGGTGGTGGGGGAATTTGAGGGAGGGTGTCTGTGGTTCAGGTGCTCTTTCACAGGGACCAGCTGGCACTCAGAAGTGTGCCCACCATTGTGGGACCCCTGGGCTGTGCAGAATTGCCCAGGGAAAGAGAGTTTAGAAGTTCCCAGCATAGGGAACAAAGGGAGAGGGCTGGCCTTTGCCAGCCTGTTCCTGGGGTTATGGGTGTGGGGCTGCTGGGGGTGGATTTGGGTCTGTGAGGGGCTAATGTGGGGATTTGGGTCTGTGTGTGGCAGCTGAGGGGGAATTGGGTTTGTGTGGGGCTGTAGGGGGTGGACTTTGGGGGCTGAGAGCACCTACTTGGGGAGGCCATGAAATGCCCCCCCCAGTGGGAGCTGGCTGAGCCTTGGTGGGGGGTGGGAGTAGAGGTGGGAGAAGGGCCCCTGAGAGTTGGGGGGCATTTTGCATGCAAAATGCCACCCCTGGCAAGACAAGCCTCCCCCAGCTGTAAGTAGTAGAGAAAAGAGCACCTACTTGGGGAGGCCATGAAATGCCCCCCCAAGTGGGAGCAGGCTGAGCCTTGGTGGGGGGTGGGAGTAGAGGTGGGAGAAGGGCCCCTGAGGGTGGGGGGCATTTTGCATGCAAAATGCCACCCCTGGCAAAGGAAGCCTGCCTCTTCATTTTTCCCCATAGGAAATAATGAAGAAGATTAGCAGCAGCAAGCTAAAAAGACGCTCACTTTTCCCTTTCTTAGGCGAGGATGGGGGGACCTGGTTTGGGGGGCCATAACATGGCCCCCCAAAGTCCAATCGGTCTAAAACCTGGGGGGTTGTTAGAGAGGAGATAGAGGAAGGTCCCCACCAATTTTGGGTTGATTCGGTGTGAAAATGCCTCCCCCAGGCGTCCGGGAAGATGGAGGCATTTTCCCATTGAAAAACCCGAATCGACCCGAATCGATTCGGGTTATGGCGATTCGGAAAACCCGAATCGATTCGGGTTTCTCGAATCGATTCGGGTTTCCCCGAATCAACCCGAATCGGGGTGATTCAGTTTTTTTTCGGGTTTCCAAAACCCGAACTGCACACCCCTAGTACCACTATTAACCATTCTTCAATTATGTTTGGTTTCTTTCACTGATAACCCAGTTTTCTTCATCTCTAAACCTGAGACCATTTACATGTATGCCAGCAGGCTTCAGTCCAATCCGAGATGCTGCATCTGTACAAATACCAACATGCCTACACGGCATTTTTGTTAAAATAATACCAGAAGCACTTAAGCTTTATGGCTAGCAGCAATGGGAGGAAGCACACAGTGCTGAAGAGAAGGATAGCTTGACAAGTCCTGTGGTCTTTTCCAGATTCTGTACTTTAAAAAAACAACAACATATAATGTTGTATACTCCTGAGCCAGTTTTCTAATTTACAAAATAAGGATAAAAAGTTAACTGCCTCTAAGGATAAAACAATACTTCACTGTGTCAGTAAAAAAGCATGTGATCCTCTGACAGAAAGGCGCTTTGTGCCTGTCCCAGACCTTCCTGTTCGCCACAAGGAGGAAACATGAGAGGTCAGCTGAGCATGCTTCCTTTACAAGGGATGATTTAACTCAAGTAGCTTTCAAAAAGTGCACATGGAAGATCTGCAGACCTCTGCTAATTAGTGTTTTAATGAAAACTCCCGTCTTGTGTTGCTTGGCAGCACTCAGATCAACCTAGCCAATCTGGACCAAACTTTCAAAAAGTAAAGTACATGAGTCAGGGATTCTTGGAGGCAACTTTCTTTCCCCTCGTTTCCTTCTCTCCTTTATTAATTTCTGTTAACACGTATGAATGAGCAAAAATGTATAAAAGCAACTCTGGGAGGGGGGTCCTTCCAGATTAGTTATTTCAACTCTGTACTTAAATATAAGGTATGGAGAAGACACGAAGACTCAAGGAGAAATCAGAGGATAGAATCTGAAGCTCTGTATAATCAAAATGCAAATATACCCATCTCCTGTCTCCATTTCTAATACACAACAGATTGACACAGAAAACATGCCGCAGCAAGCATCCACTGTGGGCAGCCATGGATAGGTGGCAGCCAGCAGTGATATTCCCAGGGCCGGTGCCAGGGTTTCTGGTGCCTGAGGCGAGATACCTACTTGCGCCCCTCACCCTGTGCGCGTGTGCAAAGCGCACACGTGCTCCTGCCCTGCGTGATGACGTCACTTGTGACATCATCATGCAGAAGTGTCCCCCTCACCTGAGGTGGGCAGCAGCAGTGAAAGGGCAGGGAGGTGACCCGCTTCCCTGCTCACTGCCGCGCCGCCTGGGCACCTGGCTTGCCAGGAGCTGAGCTGAGGCAGGCGGCAGCGGCAAAGGGGTGGAGAAGCGAGTGGGGATGTGGCCCACTTCCAGGTTGGGGGGGGGGTCATTGGGGGCCGGCACGGCACCTCCTTCAGAGTTCAGCGCTCGAGGCGGCTGCTGGCCCCGCCTCCATGGACGAGCCAGGCCTGGATATTCCAACCATGTTCCAATCTTAGTGGAGCCACCGTAATGTAAATCTTATGTCCCCTTTAGGAGCAGGAGAGTGCTTCAAATAATAATTCATATTGCTCATGACATTATAAACTAGGAAGAATCTACTAACATCTTGTTGCCACTCTCTCACAAACTCCTCTTCTTGGGGATCCCATCAACAATGTCCACTGACCTAAAAAATATTTAATGTGGCTAAGCTGAAGAATCTGAACAGAGGGACTGACATCAATTAAGCCAAACCTGAGCACAGAGAAGCCAACATCAAATATTACCTCTCCTGTTCAGGTAAAGGTAGTCCCTTGTGCAAGCACCGAGTCATTACTGACCCATGGGGGATGTTGCATAACAACATTTTCTTGGCAGACCTTTGTTATGGGGTGGTTTGCCATTGCCTTCCCCAAGAGCCCCGTGGCGCAGAGTGGCAAGTTGCAGTACTGCAGCCCAAACTCTGCTCACGACCTGAGTTCAATCCTGACGGAAGCCAGGTTCAGGTAGCCAGCTCAAGGTTGACTCAGCCTTCCATCCTTCCAAGGCCGGTAAAATGAGTACCCAGTTTCCTGGGGGTAAAGTGTAGATGACTGGGGAAGACAATGGCAAACCACTCCGTAACAAAAGTCTGCCAAGAAAATGATGTGATGCGATGTCCCCCCATGGGTCAGTAATGACTCGGTGCTTGCACAGGGGACTACCTTTACCTTTACTCCATTCAGAAAACACATGAAATCATTCCATGGGACAAACCACACAGGTTTCATTCTTTGTTCGACACAGAATATTTACCAGACATTCACAAGTCTGAAGCATGTTTACCTCCCACCCCTCATTTCCCCAGGATGAAGAAAAGATAGCCAGGCTCTGTTCATCCTTTTTTAGCTGATATAAGATGACAGCCAGCTGTACTTCCCTGTGTGTTTTCCTTAATCCTCCAAGTACAAAACAAGGCCAGCAAAAGTCACTATTCATCCTAAATAGGGACATTCTTGGCTTGCATGTATAGTAACTGTCATTCTTGATACTTCCTTTGTTCCCTTCCTCGTTCCTTTCATGTTTGAAAACTTAAGTGCGCCAATGAAGACGATGTATGCAGAAATGTGATACACGCACAAATCACCTGACAAAATTCATTGGCAGAGGGCACATATAAGTACCTCAACTAGTATTCTGCAGTTCGGCCATCTGCCATGTGCTCATTTCTGATGTCTGGCTGCTGTCCTTGTCTGCGCCCCTCAGAATTTCCTTTAGTATGCTGAACTAATCATGTCTGCAAATGTCTTGCAGAAGGATGAGATCATCAGCAGAGACTAAGAAGACAGGAAAAAGCGCCTCTCAAGACTTCTACCTGAACCTTTGAGTTTAAACTCATACCTTGAGGGTTTTTTAACTAACTCCCCTCCATCTACATATCTAACTTCCCATCTTTATTCATTCTTACTTTTGAATACACGAGTCATATTTAGCTATCAGGGCCAGACAAACTGAATTTTTACTGCAAACAAGTCACAGGTCTATTAGGAATAGAATCACATTACTTGAGAGATGCCAACAACTTTTCATGCACATACAGGTGATTATTTTAGGTGGGTAACCATGTTGGTCTGCAGTAGAACAGCAGGATTTGAGTCCAGTGGCACCTTAAGAGACCAACAAGGTTTTCAGGGTGCAAGCTTTTAAGAGTCAGAGCTCCCTTCTTCAGACATCAATAGGTGATTGCCTGTTTTAACCATTCTTAGATATGCTATTTTCTCTACATGGTTCTGAATGCTGAATTGTATTACATGGTTTTGGTAATGTTGACAATGAAGAAACTGAAATTGTCAAAGATTTTCTATTCCTTAGCTCAATCATCAACTAAGAGGCAAATGCCACCAAGAAGAAATCAGAAAGACAGGGCAGCCATGAAGGAACTAGAAAAGATCCGTAAGTGTAAGGAAGTGTTGCTAACTTGCTAAAGATGAAAATCAAGATAATTCATACTACAGTATTCCCCATTATTATGTAAGGATGGGAAAGTTGGGCAATGGAGAAAACTGACAGGAAGAAAACTGATTCATTTGAAATGTGATGTTGGAGGAGAGATACCGCCAAAAAGACAAGTAAGTGAGTTCTAGATCAAATCAAGCCAGAATTCTCCCTAGAAGCAAAAATAACAAAACTGAGGTTATCATACTTTGATCACATCATAAGAAGGAAAGACTCTCTGGAAGAGACAAAAATGCTAGGAAAAGTTGAAGGCAGAAGGAAAAGAGGAAGACCTAACATGAGATAGATTGAATCAATAAAGGCAGCTATGACTTTCAGTTTGATATATATCCATGAATTTTATTATGATATTTTCCTTTTATTATGATATTTTCCTCTTCCTGTCAAGCCAGTTTGGTGTAGTGGTTAAGAGCGCGGGACTCTAATCTGGAGAACTGGGTTTGATTCCCCACTCCTCCACTTGAAGCCAGCTGAGTGACCTTGGGTCAGTCACAGCTTCTTGGAGCTCTCTCAGCCCCACCCACCTCACAGGATGTTTTGCTGTGGGGATAATAATGACATACTTTGTAAACCGCTCTGAGTGGGTGTTAAGTCATCCTGAAGGGCGGTATATAAATTGAATATTATTATTATTAGTAGTAGTAAGAATACAGGACCCAGTGCAGACTTGCCATTAGAGTGCCAGGATAAGGCTGGGAAGACCTGTATTTAAGCCTCTATCCAGCCAAATCTCATTTTTAGCTACCTCACAGGATAAAAAGGGGTGGGCAGAGCCATGGAGTCTCACCCTGAGCTTCATGAACAAAAGGCAGGATAAAAAATTATCTCTAAATATTTTGCTGAACACTGGATATGTATGAAAGACTGATATCGTCCTGATAGTTTTAAAGTTCAAAACTGTATTACAGCAGGACATGGGCACCTCAGAGGCCAACAAGATTTTCAGGGTATGAGCTTTTAAGAATCAGAGCTCCCTTTCTTAGATACCCTGAAAATCTTGTTGGCCTCTAAGGTGCCACTGAACCCATATCCTGCTGTTCTACTGCAGACCCACAATGCTACCTACCTGAAACTATCAAACGTGTATTGTTATCCTCCAGAGAAAGCATGAAACAATAGAGAGACATTTCTGGGGAGACTGCATGATCAAAGAAGAGGGATCATGTCTGGTTTTCAGCCTATTTCATACTCACCATCTGAAATAAACAAAGCTTCATCTATTAGTGTGGACAAGTAAAATGAGCCAGATTTTATCAATGGGTTCCTGACATACAGATAAACCAAATTCCTGTAGAAGCAAGAATCTTCAATATAGGAGGGCTACTGGTATCACTATTGTTACAGCCACTGCAACTTACAAAATTTAATACAAAATTAGTAAAAAGAATTAATTACCTATGAAAGGCATAGAAAAAAGATTCATTACCTATGCAACCTGATTGTGTGGCTTGCACTAGATCTGGTACTGGTACCCACAAACCTTCTGTCCTCACTATTAGTGAAACTGAAGTCTGAGAATTGCCACCTACCCTCTTGAGTACCACGAGCCTCAAAACACTTTTGCAATTATTTGTATAGTGATTTCTTAATTCAACATTGCATGGACATACTTGAAACATATTCAAAGTGATATCTGAGGGCAGGAACCATCAACAGCAAATATACTTCGGCAAAAGAAACATTCTGATAAAGGAAAACTCCAGGAGTGCAGTTCAAGGGCAAAGCAAACATGTCCCAGACACACGTACTAGTCTGACTGGTATAAAAGCCACAGAGTACAAAAATAGTATCTGTCTGAAATTAGAGGGTAAGATTTAGATAAACAGAATTACTGATTGATGTTGGAACTTAGCCATCATATTGCATCTGATGTCCTCTCTCCTCTCAGCATCATTCCCTTGAATCTTTAATGAATAAAATCAATTAGAATTCTGCCCTATGATCTTATCCAATCACTGAAGTACAGCAACTGAACCTTGACTGAAGTACCGATGTCAGATTAGAGTGTTCAGTGGAAAACTTTCCTCAAAAAACAGAGTTGCACTTACTGTAACTGCTGTTCATTGACGTCTTCTGTGCAGGCACACATGGGACTACGCATGCGCAGGCCTGCCAATACGGCAAGGTTTTAAGCTAAAATCTGCTAGGGGGTGCTCACGTATCATGTGAGCATGCACAGTGTTTCCCGCCTAACATGCCACTGGGAGGCAGCACCCCCTTACCCTTAGTTCTCCTGAGTCACCCGCCTAGGGTAAATATTGAACAGGCACACTGTGGCAGGAGGGAGGGTATGCATGCCTGCACAAAAGACACCAATGAACAACAGTTATGTAAGCGCAACTCTGTTTTCATTGTCCGTTTTCTGTGCAGTCCCACATGGGAGACTAACAAGCTTCTTACCTTGGAGGCAGGTGTGCTCTCATTGGAAGAGTGAGTGGAGTACAGCGTGTTCTACTGCTGATTCTTTTCTCTCCATCACATCCAGAGCACAATGTCTCATGAAGGTGTCCAAAGACAACCAAGTCGCTGCTCTAGATGTCACGAATGGGAACTCCCCTCCACCATGCAGACGAAGCCTGAGATCTCGTTGAATGTGCCTTCACTTTCAAGGGACAAGGTAAGCGTGCTAATATATAGCATTCCTTAATTGTTAATGTAACCCATCTGGCTATAGATTGAGCTGTCGCTGCTTTCCCTTTCCTGGGCCCTGCATAACATACAAATAGTTGTTTGTTTGTCCTTTCTAAAGGGTGACGTATGATTTAAGTAAAATAATATCGCTCTTCTTGCATCAAGTGTGTGTAATGCTTTTTCCGAGTTATCGGTGGCTGAAGGGAAAAACACCGGGAGTACAAATGAAAAGTATTTGCAACCTTAGGTCTAAATCTAGTACAAGGGCATAATACCACCTTACCCTGATGTATCTTAAGAAAGGGAGGGTCCAATCTTAGAGTGGCTAATTCACTCATCCATCTAGTGGATGTAATAGCCACTAAAAAGGAAACTTTCAAGGCTAGCTATTTCGATGAACAACTCGATAGTGGCTCAAATGGTGAAGTACCAGCCTGGCCAAAACTAACTGCAAGGACCATTGAGGTACAATTTCCTTCACTGGTGGAAAAAGGTTTTGTAAGCCTGTAAGAAATGACTTAGAGATGTGGTGGGAGAAAACTGTCTTCCCATCTTTCTTAAAATGAAAGGCCAAAATGGCTGCTAGATAGACCTTAACTGACAAATCGGATAAGCCTTCATCTTTGAGTGTGAATAAGAATTCTAGGACTTGTGACAAATGACATCAAAGGGATCTAACTCTTTCTCTCTAGCCCATCTGGTAAAACTGTCCCACTTAAAGCCATACGATTTTCTGGTGTTTTCTTGTCTAGAGTTTCTGGTGTTTTCTTGTCTAGAGTTGAGGATGACCTCTGCTACTCTATCAGAGAGTTGCCCTGTTGTATTATGAACCAAGCTGTTAGTTTCAGTCTGGGTAGGTCGTGATACCATACCCCTGTGTGACTGAGTAAGTCTGCTTCCGATCCAAAATGAAAAAGCAAACCTTTGGATAGGTGTAGTTGTCTGGGCCAATAAGGCGTTACCAGAATTATGTTTGGTCTGCCTCTCTGTATCTTGCTGATTGTCCTGGCAATCAGCAGAATGGGGGGAAAGGCATAGAAGAGGTTCCTTTTCCAGGTTAACTGGAAAG
Source organism: Eublepharis macularius (assembly GCF_028583425.1). Lineage (NCBI taxonomy): Eukaryota > Metazoa > Chordata > Lepidosauria > Squamata > Eublepharidae > Eublepharis > Eublepharis macularius. The sequence continues at coordinate 127,445,877 of NC_072792.1, forward strand.
CGTCCCCTAGAGAGTTCAGACCTAGGCGTTCCTTTGATCAAAACCTCAGGACTTTCTGCTTTCCCTCTTTCGCAAAGAGGTCTATATCGGGGTATCCCCACTCCTGAAACACTTGTTCTAAGTAAGCATCCTTTATGGTCCACTTGTGATTCTCCATGTGGACTCTGCTGAGCTTGTCTGCTACAACATTTTTAGGGCCTGGGATATCTACAACATGGAGGGTAATATCCCTTTCTAAGGCCCATTCCCATATCAGAATGGCCTTTTTGCATAGGACACTGGAGGCGGTGTCCCCTGCTTATTTAAATAAAACACAGCAGTGGAATTGTCGGTTAGCACCTGGACCATCTTCTGCTTTACAATATCTCTGAAGGCGATAAGGGCATAACGAATCGCTCTCATTTCCAGGATGTTAATGTGTAACTCCTGCTCGTGTCCAGACCATTTTCTGTGAGTCTTGAAAACACCACATTGGGCACCCCAGCCTGAAGTTGAAGCATCAGTAGTTACGGTCACTTCTATCTGGTGGGACCCAAATTCCACCCCTTTGAATAAGTAGTCATCCTTAGTCCACCATTCAAGCGATTTGAGAACCGCCCTAGGGATGGAATATTTCTTATCCTGTTTCTGTGTCTCAAAGTTGCGAATGGACAAAAACTGCAACTGTAGTCTACGCATATGTAATCTAGCCATGGGAATGACTGCTGTGGTAAAGGCCATCAGACTCAATAGTGTCAGAATAGTTATAGCTGATGGGAATTTGCAACAAGTAACCCAATTTATCAGGTTTTTGATTTTATCTGCCCTCTCTTGCGCCAGGAAACCCTTATTAAAGACACTATCTAGGACTGCTCCTATAAACTGTGCCCTTTGAGAGGGTATAAATACATTTTATAAAAATTAACTAACAAACCTAATCTTGTATTGATGACTAGACCCGCATGCTGTTCTAATAACTCATTAGAGGGGGCTGAACCCAGCCAATCATCAAGATAGGGGTTGGTAACGCATCCCTGCTTCCGTAAGTAAGCTACCACCCCATCCATGCACTTTGGCCTGCCCGCAGCTCTAGGGGCCATGGACAGGCCAAAGGGCAAAACCTCGTATTGAAAAACTCTACCATTGTATGTAAACCTAAGGAATTTCCTATGTGCAGGATGGATAGAAATATGGACATATGTGTCCTTCAAATCTAGGACAGCAAACCAGGTATTAAAGGGGAGCAGTTGTAACACCTTATTGAGTATTACCAACTTGAACTTTTGGGTGTGTATGAACCTGTTTAGACCCCTAAGATCTTAAAAGGGATCTGACACCACTGTCCTTCTTGTCTATCAGGAACATCCTAGAATAAAACCCATGTTGGGAATTGTCTACAGGCACCAATTGAATAGCCCCTTTTGCTTCCAGTTCTGTCAACTCTTGGAGCAATCTATCAGGCAAGGTATCAGGAGAGAAATTATGAAAACTCTCAGGCGGGTAACAGCCAAATTCAATTTTATAACCAACCAAAACAACTTATAATACCCAGGATTCAGAGGTAATGCTCTCTCAGGTTGTAAAGTGATCAGCTAGCCTGTTCCCAAATATAACTGACTGCTCAGCCCCTAGTCAGAATTGCTTCTGTGATCCTTGGGACTTCTTGGTCAATGGGGCTTGTTGCCCTTGGTGGGATCTATTATTCGACTGCCTATGCTGGAATTGTCTGATTGTGGCTGAGATTGCCTATAGGATATGGCTTGTAGCAGTACTGCTTGCCCATATATGGTTGTTGAAGGTGGTAGGAGTACTGCTATGTAGGCTGCTGCCTCTGGGGAAGCACACACTATGACTGGGCTGTCTGCCTATCTTTTTTCTTCCGTGATAGGAAGTCATCTGTTTTAGCCACAAATAGTGTCTGCCCTTCAAAGGGCAAGTCCTCTACTTTGGCTCTAGTCTCAAGAGGTAGGGTAGCGGACCGCAACCAGGCATGTCTTCTGAGGATTATGGATGATGCCAGAGCCCTGGCTGAGGTAACCACAGAATTTTGTACCATGTTAATCTGTTGCTTGGACAACTTCAGGGCTTCTTCCAATATCACCTTTGCCAGCACTCTCTGATCTTCGGGCAATTTATCCACAAAAATTGACATATGGTTCCAGTGGAATGTTTGGTAGGACCCCATAATGACACTATAATTTGCAATCTTGATATTCAGAGCAGAAGAGGAATACAATTTCCTACCCAGTGTCCAGCTTTCTATTCTTCTTGTCGGTGGAGGAGGTGTGAGAGCCTTGTCTCTGTCTTGTTTGCATCTCCTCCGTCACCAGAGATGATAGCGGAGGATGAATAAATAGGAAAGGACAGATGTCCTCTTTAGTCTTATATAGTTCTTCAGACTTCTTGGTGGTAGTGTGAGTCGAGGCTGGCTTCTCACAAACAGAGTTAATGAGCTTCACAAATCCCTCAATAATAGGGAAGGCTACATTAGTGGCAGTACCGGAGTACATATTATAGAACCTTGTCTTTAGATTTTGGGTCCACTGCAGATATCTCAATGTCAAGAGAGCAAGCCATCACGACCAACTGCTCCATGTAGAGGCGATAATTGTCTGTAGGAGAAACTTGGCCAGTTCCCATTACAGCTTCATCTGGTGAAGGATCAGAAGCAAGGCTGGGGCTCCTCTCCCTCTCCTGTTCTGAGGGTTAGTAGGAGATCAATGAATGAGGAGGCTCATAATGCATCCCCGTTCCTTCTTGTCGATCGAAACCCTCTAGGGTCAATGTCACAGAGTGGCCGCTGTAATGTCACCAGATCCAGAGGGTGTCTGGAAAGCAGGGTCTGCTATGGCCAATCATGTCAATCATGTGACCAGCAGTGGTGCCTGTCACCATAGTTTCCCATCAAGGGTAGCTCAGAAGTGTATTCCTTCTCAATTTCACCCTCCTCAGCTGAGGAGTGGTAGGAGGGCAATCTGGAGCAAAGAGAAGGGGTTCAAGGCTTGTCTATAATGATCTTGGACTGTTCTGCGGGTTTCTCCTTATGTTTTGTCTAGGTCTTCAACTTCTTCCTTGGAGGTTCAAGGACCTCCTAAGTCCTCTAGCTAACACCTCCGGTGTAGACCTGGTCTGGTTGTCGGTCTTTGGATCTGAGTCCTTCAGATCTGAGCCCGCTGGATTGGATCTTGGTGTTCTTTGGAGTTGAACCTTTCGGATCCAAGCTCCTCTGAATTGCTCTTGGCACCGAGTTCTTCAGAGCCAATTCCACTGGATCCAAAGCTGGTTTAGGTTGTGGTTGGCTCCACTCGCTTCTTTTTTGGCTTCGATATTGGAGCTGCTAGTGGCTCTGATTTCGAGGGCGACTTTGAAGGCAGGTGTCGGCTCTGAGGAACCTCCGTGAGGCTCTGGGTCTCAAGTGAGTGGTGCAAGCCTCAAGTCAGATCTGAAGTTGTCGGAACAGAGGCAGCTGAGTGGCTCGAGGGATATCGGCTCCGAGCTGGAGACGCTGTTCTGGAGGCAGAGGTGGCATGGTCATCTGATCACCGCAGCCAAAGGGATTGATATCTTAGTGATATCTGAGGCTTTCATGGCTGTCTCCAAGAGTAGCGCTTTCAGCCTTATGGCCCTCTCGGCCTATGCTTTAGGGGTGAATTTTTTGCAAGTCTGAACATTATGCCCTTCCCTTAAGCACTCCAGACAAATGGAGTGTCTGTCTGTTCTAGTTATCTTGGTGGCACAAGTAGTACAACCTTTAAATAAGGCCTTCTCAGCCATATCAACAACTTATTTCTCTCTCCTTTCACTTTCAGAATGAAGTGGATCAAGACGCAAACCTTTCTGGCCGGCGGCAAATAATGAACTGAGGGTATGGGGCGCCGCTTCCCAGTAGCATGTTAGGTGGGAAATGCCGTGCATGCACACTGGGTAGACGAGAGCCCCCTAGTGGATTTTAGCTTAAAACCTTGCCATATCAGCAGGCCTGTGTATGCACAGTCCCATGTGGGACTGTACAGAAGATGGACAATGAACATATTCTTCTTGTTCAGCCAGGTTCTGTCCTGCAATTAACTCACACGCGTGCTCTCACACACACAAACCAGAGCACACTACCAAATAAACTGGAAATCTATTATTAGATTTTGCAATTTTTTTTAACTTTAGAAAGCAGTTTGAGGGATTTGGATTGGGGGACTCAGCACTGGGGGAGGATTTTTATTAACACCTTCAATGCCATTTCTCCAAGCAAAATAATCCCCTCCACTGAGTAGCTATTAGCCTAGTTAAAGAAAGAAGATAAGTACAAAATGTGCCTGTCTGTTTTCCTTGTAAGTGTTTATGAGAGCAGCTCATGCCTGAGAACAGCACAGAGAAAGAAGATTAAATCCTCTCTTCCCTCACCACCAAGGTCCTAATCAAAATCAGGTACCTCCCCTCCCACATGGCTATTTTGTACAGTTCCATATCAGGAGATCCAAACAGACTCCCAACATAACATATAGTTCGGATTTAAGGGCTTTCCTACATATTCAGAAAAAGCATGGGGCTCTCACTTAAGAAGGTAAATGTGAGACCACTGGAATTAACAAACAAAAAATTAGATGCCCACAGAGAGCTCATTTTAAGCCTTGCTCTCTCTCTCTCCAAATTGCTTGTTTTCTGTGAGTAGGGAGCATTCAAACCCATGGTTCTCCATTCACTCCCAAATATTTGTTAAATTGCTACATTCTGAGCAGGGCTGTACCATGTGTTTTATCTTGTTAGATCTCAGAAGCTAAGCAAGGTTGGCCTTGGTTAGTAACTGGATGGGAGACGTCAAAAGACCAAGGTCTCTCTGCAGACTCAGACAATGGCAAACCACCTCTGTTAGTCTCTTGCCTTCATAACTCCAGCAGGAGTCACCATAAGTTAGTATGACTTGATGGCACTCTCCACCACCACTAAACTGGATACTAATTCACTTGAGCTCTGCCACTTAAGTCATAACATAAATTGCAGCGGCAGCAAAGTCAATTTCATAATGATTAAAGATTGTATTTTGGAAGTTTCCTACAATAATAAAAAGACAAGCTTTTCAGCCATTACACAGTCCAAATAAGGTTCAAAGAAGGTCCTGCAAATAGCAGGAAGCAGAACACTAACCTACTATCAAGTAATCAGGAACAAGATAGGTTTGAGATACTGTGTCACATGTATTATGAAGCTGCTTATAAGATAGGATCTAGTATCTGGATCTAAAAGTAGTACTTCAGCAGTTTAATGCATCACCCCATAACAGTCACAATTTTCTACTCGTAATTCTAAAAGTGCACACACATGCACACACACTCACACACTTTTATACACCCCCTGCATGATGGATAAGGGAATGATCACTGCCTTTGTATACTGATATCCTCAATGCAGCTCAGATAGATAGATCTCTCTGATACTTTGGGGCAGTTGGAATTCATGTTCTGGTCAATAAACGAAAGGTCTCCTCTTTATACTTCTAAAAAGCTCTAACATGCAAATACTGTAAAGACATAAATCATTTCAGTCTCTAAAAGTGGCAGGTATCTATACAGAAACCCCTGTACTAGGCAATTTTTGATAGTATGCCAACAGGATACTTACCAGGCCGTAAAACCCTGATTTCCAGGAGATTTGAGGTTCTGTCTGCCAGTCGTGTCCAGCTGCTGTTGTAGTTCTTCCGCCAGAGCTCTGCCACACATTGGTACTTGCCTGCCTCTGTGTCACTGGCCCTGCTGATGCTGAGTCGTACATTGTTACTGGACTCTGCTTTCTCAATGGCTGTTCGGGTTCGGAACCCGATATACTTGTCTCCCCATTGAACACCTCCATCCCGAGTGAAGGTGACCAGATCGTGAAATTCTGTGCTGCCTGCTGGTTGAAAACGCCATGTCACGGACACCGGGACCCAGGATGGGTAATGTGGTTTGATGATGCATTGTAAATCAAACGACTCATTATATGTCACTCCAGGGGTGCGAGAGATAGCTGTAACTGCAAAACCAGCATCTACCAAAAGCAAATGGACAAACAAAAAGTGAAGATTTTCATAACAGTAGTACATTAGTCCATGCACTCCTAGCTGCAGTGTGCAGAAACCTGGTTAGTCAACTCTTGATCTTAGTTAATAAGATCCAGCCCAGAAAACCCACAACAACCAAGAACACAAAAATTACAGGGTAATCCTAACCAGAGTCATACCCTTCTAAATTCACTTACTTAAACTGACTAAAGAAGGTTGTAATTCTATCTAGGATAGCACTGTAAAAAAAGTTTGAAATAGGGATGGACAACCCCCTCCCCCTATAAAATAGCTTTTCCCACATCTCATTTTGGTGTACAAGCATTATGGGGGAGTAGCAGGGCCCCACCAAAATCCTTCTGACCAATCTTGAAATCCTCAGCTGAATTCAGCTTTGGACAGAATACAGGCAAACCTACTAAGAAACTTCCTTTCAGCTATCCTATTTTTCTCCACCATTCAAGCAGGAATAGTTCCTACAGCACAGGGGGGGGGGGGAGACACTGCTTCAATCTGCCATGCGTAACAGTCTACTTGGTTCCCAACTCTTGTTATCTTTCACACTACGGAAACAGTCTCAGAAAAGGAGACTGGGCATATCTTGTTTTATAAAATGGAGACTATATTATGTGAAGAGGGGTTGAAGAGGTTTGCATGGAGAATGCAAGAATCTTGGTAGGCAAAAATCTTCTCAGAATCAGACCAAGACTGTAGAACTCACTGGCAGATGAAATAACCACTTATCCCACTTTTCTCTCAGATAAATGAACCATTGCATATTTTGATTTGTGAAAACAGGAACATTGAAAAAGGAATTTATTAAAATTCAGAGTAACACCAAAAACACTTGCAGCAGAAACATGCACCAACTGATACTACTTGTTAGTTTTCATCCACAATACTGCCTGACATACAACAAAAGCAGATTCTGCGAAACCATCAATGAGGTTTTTGAAACTGTTTAATAAGCTTCCACGTACCATTAAAAAGAACACCATTAATATGATCTCCTAAAATAAAAACCACAAAGCAGCTCAGAATAATTTCCTATAGCAACCTTCGAAGCATTAACAAGCCAGGAGACAATTCCGATTGTCTGACCACACAAGACAGCATTAAGGCAGTAGCCTCTGGATCTGTGCAACTCAGGAAGACAGCACCTCCTGACCTGAAAGGCTAGAAGGTATTAATTAACAATGCCAGGCAACTGGGACATTAATTGCAGCGAGCAGATTAATTTTTGCCTGCCAGCCTTGCCTCAGAGCTGCAACTGAGATCTCTGCCCATTTTCAGCAAGAGGCTCAGGGATTCTAATCATCAAAGACGTCACCATGGCAGAGTTCCGGCCCATGTAATTACAGCAAAAAACAGGTCAATCTTTGGGATTAAAGCATTTTGGAAATGTGTTTAATGATTATACAGGAGAAGGGGAGGAAACTAGTGGAAGGAGAAGAGAGAACATTCTCCCTCTTTCACTACATTACGTACAGAAGCTACACAAATGTGGTCACTGCCCTCCTGACCTAGCACAGAGACCATCATGCACAGTCTGGAGTACAGTTCAGACCCAGCACCTGGACACAGAGAATGTAGAGAAGATCTTCATTTTTCTATTACAGAATTTAGATACACATGTCTTCTCAGAAAGCCCTGGGCTTGGAAAACTCACATCTAAATTAACTTATAAAGAAAACTCTGCATACAAAAGATCAGGAATTAACTATGACATTGTACAATGGTATCAAATGAAGGAACTGAGGACCAAGCAGGGGTATGCACACACCCACTCACAAGTCGGTACATTCTGATTTCAGGTATCAGGAATCTGATATATATTGGTATTTCCAATACTCAGGTACAAAAACACCAGTTTTGTATTCAGTTCTGGATTTTTTTCAGGATTCCAAAAATAACCAGGCCCATTATTCCATATGCGGGAACCTTTCTAGGGGGCTGGAGAGGCTGTTTTTCATGCAAACTATGCCAAAATTGCATAGAACCTGGCAGAAGGCTGCAGCCTGGTTTCCTGGGCCAAGCAGAGAGGGATGAAGGAGGGGATTCTTACAGATGAATGGAATTGTATGTTAGGGAGAGCTGAACTGTCTAACCAACAATTATTTCATGTGTTATGTGAGAGAATTGTCCTAATTGGATAGACAGTTCAGCTCTCCCTGATGTGCAATTCTATTCACCTGTGAGAATCCCTCCCTCTCCTTCCTTTCTTGGCCCAGAAAATCTATGAAAAGTGACAACAAAACCAACAAACAAAAACCTCAAGCTGCAGCTTAAAGGTGAGGAGTGTATGCCTTCTGCCAGGTTGGTTTTGCTGAGATTCTCCAGTTCTGCTGGGCTTTGGGGAGGCTTTTGGTCAATGATTGTTCTTGGCTAAGGCTTCTTTGTCCTGGAGAAAGCCTGGGATTCCTTCCCGTACAGCCAATAGGATCAAAAGGAGAGTAGAGTAGCTGTGGAGATCTTAGTCAGGGGCCTGTAGAATTGGACCCATTGAGCCAATCTTCTTGACACTTGTAGGGTCTTGAGAGCCCTCACCCCACTGCAATTTTTGTGCCATTTGCTTAAAAAACGGCTCCTTCGGCCCCCTGGAATGATTCCTCCATAGGGAATGTCCTCATTTATTTCCAAATATTTTTATAATTAACCAGGAAGATGGTATCAGCATATCTGAGAATCCTGGAGTTAATTGGATTCCTAAATATCCTCTGAAAATACCAATGAGATATTTTTCAGGTATAATTTTGGACCAGATATACCAAATTGCACACTCCTAGAGCCAAGTTGCTGCTTGGCAGGTCTCCATATAGGAAGGACTGCTTCCAAATGATGGCTAAAGTGACATTACATCTTGGAAATGAAGCTGCCACTATCCCCCTTACTGTAATTTATTGTAAAAGTTCTAGAGCTCTCCAAAGTGGAAACTTTCCAACAACTCATTCTATACGTTTTGCATCAGCTAACACAGTAAAAATACTTGCTGGCTGACACAGAACAAAGCAAAAATAATGTAAGGAAGCACTGACTGTCTTGTTTTATTAATTATATCTACACACTGCTCGTTTTCTCCAAGCATTTAGTGAGACTTACATCATGGTTTGCAAGCAGTGTCCTGTAAGGCAGCGTACTTGGCTAGACTTGCTTAAATCTAGAAGTATTAACTATGTAATGTGTCTTTCCCAGACCACTCTCTGGATGTGCCTCTGGACTCTGCCTCTAGCAGTCATCTGAGCTGGAACTACAAGCCAGGGTGAATATAACCACTCATTTGCCTTTTACGGAAACTGTAGTACTTATCTTTTTGGGAAAACAACAATAAATCTTTCAAGCATGCTGGATGTCCAATGCTACAGTTTTGCCAATTTCACATTTCCCTCAGCTTGAGGAATGGACAAGCCCTTGTCTCAGATCTTAGACTGAGTGACTTCACAGACAGGAGACAAGGAATGTCAGGCAAACCAACATCATAGTATGCAAAGAGGGGAGAAAGACCCCTGGGCAGCAGCAGGTCAATGTTTCTTGTAATGCTCAGTACTATCCCTGAGTATCTAAAACAATATGTGAGGGTCTGAGAAGTGTGTGCATAATATGAAAAAGGCAGCAGGTTTCCTTTATTTTCAGTTACTGAAGTAATTTTAATTTTTAGGACAACAGTGATGTTGTCTAAGTCAATGGAATTAAAACCTCACAGAAGATATGTCTACACCCTACATGACCCAGCATTCTATAAACTTAAAATCACCTTTTAAAACTCACCCAGTGCATTGATAGATACCGCAGAGCCATTATGCCGCTCCCCAATCATCTGCCATTCCCCATCCAGCCTTCGTGTCCACTCTGTGATGCGACATTCATAATGGCCTTCATCTGCCTTGAGGCTGTTGAAGATTTCAAGTGTGAAGGATCCAGGCTGTATCTGCTCCATCTGGATCCCGCCATAGCTGCTGCGCTCAATGTAAGATGGGCCTGGGTGAAGTGTACCATCCCGATCAAGCTGTACTATGTCACTGCGACGGTTCTGTTTGTCCACTAGCTGCCAAGTGACAGAGAGGCGGTTCTGGGGTCTAAACCCTGTGCGCACATTACAACCAAATCGTAGGCTCTCTCCTTCTAGAACACTGGTGGCATTGTTGGTCACCTCCACTGAAATATTGGTCTCTGCAATAGAGAAGAGATAGCACACGTGGTTATGGTCAAGGATGTTCAGAGCAGTTTTCACATGTTTTCTTTGGCCATTTTCCTTCATGTAACAGGTCCCAAACTTGCTCATGCTCAACATTCTGTGGAGAAAGAAAACCATCTGATCTGGCAGTGGGCGGATGCACTCCGTAAGTGATTTCTGATTATGGTAGCAGCATTAAGAGCCACAGCAGTGGTAGAAGTAGCTCACCGGCAGTGCAATCTTCTGGCATGTTATTCCAGACTGAGACCATTAAAATCAATGGTCTTAAACTGGAGAAACTTAGACAAGATTGAATTGTATATATTGTATATGTTGTGTCTCCTCACACCCAGAAGCACATACCAGGAATATTCAGGAGTAACCATGTGGAGAAATATGAGCTATGAGATGAATGTGTGAAGTAGCTTTGTGCATTTCACAATCTGCATTGTACAATTATGCATGTTCCACACTGTTACTGATGCCAATTTTGACAGATTCTGGAGATTCTAGATAATATTTACTTCATTTGCAATGCGAGTGAGTTTCTAGAAATTATAGATGTGGATATATATATTTCAAAGGACCCAGGCAAGGACTTCAAAGTCTCTGGTGCTTGGGATATGGAACCTCTGTGTCCTATAGAATTGTATCATTTCCCACTGCCCATGTCTATCTCACAGAGCCCTTCTTTTGTCCTACAGATTATGCCCCCCCCTCAATTTATTTGCTGACATTTTATTTTCTATGAAAGTTAAGTATCAACTTGAATAGTTTTATTTTTCTTTTAAGAAGTATTTAAATATATTCTTAATGGAGCCCCAATTCAAAACAGAAGTTTTATCCCAGTTGTTATGCAAAATAATCTAGTTTGGGATAAACAAGTATAACAACTGTTTCCAAACTTCATTACAGATATAAATCTAGAAAACAGCAGAATCCAGGCAAGATATACTGCCAGGCTTTAGCATGGGTAGCCCATGCTAAAGGACAATGGGTCATTTTGCTCCTTACTTTATGGTTTTATTTTTTTGTTCTTGAAATAAACCACATTATTTTCAGCTGCTGAGAAACAGGAGGTAAATTTTTACGGTATCTTCTCAGCAATTTCTATTTTATTCTGTGTGTATTTTATGCTTCCTTTTACAAGATTTCTCATATCAGAAAAATGTCACCGTTTGAAGACAGAGCAAGATGAAGTATTAATGAATCAGAGATCTGATTCCTCTTACTCAAATATTTCTGTATTAATCACTTCCCTGTGGTGCATGCAGCACTCAGACACAGGCAAGGCCCTGAAGTCAACAGGCTTTGACAGGAGTAATTTTGCACAGGACTGTAAAATAGAGCAATTAAGGAAGTCATGTAGACAGTTGGGTTTCTGAGGCAATGAGCTCAAGCTGACCTGGCAAGATTTTATTATTGTCTCTCTAACAGTCAGAGGAACATTTTGCTAAGTATCGCTCCAAATTTAGCAGACACATCAAATAGAATTCCTGCCTTAGCCCTCTAAAAGACATGGCAGAACAAGAGCTCATGGTATCAGAACAGCATTCTCCAAGCTCATAAAGGCAAATACATATTTAAGAGTTTGAAAGCCTATGCGAATCACCCTGTAAGGACTGCCTCTTCCCACACAATCTCTCAAACCGCACCATCTCAGCACTAAGGGTCTCACCACACAGTGACGCCTGGCACGTGCTGTTTAAGTGTCGGGTTTCACAATTTTTCTTGGGAGCTGTAGTTTTAAAGGAGCTGCTGGATCGGATCACTGTGGAGAGAGAAGGATCCACTCTTTCTGTAAAACAAAGAGTTGGGAGGGAGGAGTGGAAAAGAAAAAAGCTTTTGGCTAGCTCCTTTAACTCCTTAGTTGCTGACTATGGTCCCCCCCCCCCCGCAGATTCCATCCAGAGGGATCATGGAGGGAGAGACTGTGTAGTTCAGCAACCCCCTCTGGGTAGAGTCTGCCAGATTTTAAAATAAAGAGGGTGGGGGAGACTGTGTAAGTCAGCAACTAAGGAGTTAAGGGCACTAGCCAAAAGCTTCATTTCTTTTTCACTCCCCCCCCCCCCAACTCTTTGTTTTACAAAACAAACAAGAGATAGGGTGCAAGGGAGCGAGGGAGCGAGTGCAAGGGAACAAGAGGAACATGCTTCCTCTCGCTGCTGCCAGGGGGCTCCCCTTGCTCCCCTAAATGCCCTTGGGAACCGAGCACACTGGCAGCGGAGAGAGGGAGCCAAGCAGACTAGATGAGATGCCTAGAGAAAGAACCTCTGCCAGAGAGAAGGGGGATTCTCCCTCTTCTCCCTGACAGACGTTTTTTCTCACTACATCTCCCATCAAACTGATGAGGGTCCTCCACGCATCAGAAAGGCAAAACTCAAAGAGGCTGTCTGGGTTGTACTCCCTACTCTGTGGAACTCCTTTGGCCTGCTTAAAGGCAGAATTGTAAGTTCCTCCTCTACTAACAGCGCAATTCTAAGCAAAATCAAAAAGAGTCCAGTAGTACCTTTAAGACCAACCAATTTTATTGTAGCATAAGCTTTCAAGAATCACAGTTCTCAGAAGAACTACAGACTAACACAGCTAACTCCTCTGAATTCTAAGCAAAATCACTCTCGTCTAAGCCTACTGATTTCAATGGGCTTAGACTGGAGTAACTCTCTTTAGGATTACACAGTAAGAAGAGTCTTTAAAGCCCAGCCACCAGTTATTAACTGTAAGGTAGAATCAAGAACATGAAATCAGCAGCAATCATATGGGAGGAGGAATGCTTAGCCATTCTCCCACCGCTCACTTTCTCTCACCAATCACCATCCCAGCTGTTTTTGTTCTCAGTGGGGTTTCAGATCCATGTTCCCACACAAACACAGACAGAAAACTTTGGCAAGGGAACAGACAGCTGAAAGAAAAGTAAAGCACTCTCCTCTCACTTCTCTACTGGAAACTGCACCCTCCTACTGCCACTTTACAATGAAGAAGTGGCAACTGTTTCATCCAAATCTTACCAGCCTGATCCTAAATGAACTAACTCAGAAGCATGAAGGCTGCTTACAATTGAAGTTCAAGTCTTCCAGTGCTTCAAAGAGCAATGGAAGACGCTGTACCAAATCTTTCAAGTAAATGGATCTGGTGACATTAGAAGTATACTGTTTAAATTCTTCATGTTTACTATTTGCATGAATAATTTGTATTTTTAAGTTTTAGGTTGCTAACAATATGCACTGCAAGTTTTTATGAGTTGTTAGACACTTTGAGCCTCCGGAGTATAAGTGGCACAGAAATCTTACTAAGAGCTAAGCTACAAGAGACAAATTACACGAGGAGGAGCACATGAAGGGAGTCGCAATGTTAGCTGGGAAGCTGAGTTTTAAAAGAGATCAGAAGGCTTTGTCAATTTGCCCTATCTACAGAGCCAGGGAGATCTGCTCATAGGGTTATTTCCTCTTTGCCTCTTAGAAGGAGAGGTGAAACTGACAGAACCTTAGGGAGGCAAAGAGGAAATTAACAAACCCTCTGAGCAGCATCTCCTTGGCTCTGTAGAGAGGGGAAATTGACAAAGCCTTCGGGTCTCTTTTAAAACTCAGCTTCCTGGCTAACATTGCAACTCCCTTCACGTGCTCTTCCTCGTGTAATTCGTCTCTTGTAGCTTGGCTCTAACTGTGTCACAGCTTCCTCTGAAAACTGCATTGTATAATGGTCAAGGAGAAGTAAGCCCCATGAACTGATTTCTTGCATATACATGTCTCTGCCCTGCTCCCTCCCTCACAACCCTGCATTCTCAAGAGTAGCTAAGACCTCTGCTTACTAAGAGGCAGCACTGTGATGGGCGTGTTCTTCGGTCGTTTGCTGTCTCCATCAATGTATTCACCAGTTGATGTCTTCAAGCGCTCTGTCACTCGACAGTTGTACTTTCCACTGTCTTCTAGTCGGAGTCGGTAGATTTTCAGGATATAGACACTGTCACTCTCTTTGGACACTTTCAGTTGCCCTAAAGCTTCACGCTGGGCAAACTCATTGTTAAGTACTGGCACAGCATTAGCCCCAAAACTAGCAATTAGGGAGCTGTTGAAGGCCCATGAGATGGAGAAGTATCTCTTGGCAACATTCTGTACCTCCAAAATACACCGGAACTCCACTGGTTCACCCACAGTGTACATCCGTTTCTCTGTCTCCAGTCGGACGTTAATATCCATATCTAAAGAGACAGAATACACACAAGCACACACACATACATCCCAAATGAGACAGCATCACAGCAATGAACACACTGAAAACCCTAACTGGATCACTCAAACAGGCAGTGAGACATCAAGACATACTTGGCAATTTACTTCCCCCATGACTATAACCATTCCATCAAATGCTAATGACTACATGTCTCTGCATAGGCAGAAATAAGCATTTGGGGGACACTAATTATGGCACAATTGCTTATCAGATTCATACCAGTTTTCCATCACAGAGGAAAGAGGCAAGGCTAGATACTATTTCTAGTCACTAGTTTCATGCTGCCATATTGAGAGGTTATCTCATCTTGGCTTGCATATTTTGATTCAAAGTTCCAACTAGCAATTGTTATGAAGTACTATATCCAGGTGTCTTGGATTGCCATTTGGGCAAAATCTCAAATTTATCTTCATTCACTGAAAACATCAAGAGACAGGAAAGGAATATTAAAAAAAACTGAACAAAAGTGCAAATCCTACCAAAATTGTGAGCACTGACTGAAAGGTAAAGCAAGAAGATAACACCATTAAAATAAAAGAGAGAGACAGGGAGACATGAAAGGACAACATCAACACAGGGCGAAATACTGTTCAGAATACTTCAAAAAAGAAGACCAATGCCTTGATTATATATTAAGAACAATCAGGGTATTCAATGTTAAAAACTCATAGGTAAATATTAATTGGGCAGAAAGGCATTAAATAAATGTTTCATTTAATGGGAAAGTTTTCTCACCCACATTGCACAGAAGCCATGAAGCCATAATGAGAGAAAAATAAACCACCTTTCCAAGGTACATAATGCATTCCCTTCTACATATAAGAGTTAAAACCTTAAAATGTCATAAGAAAGATTGTAAGCTATACTTAACATTCTAAATCAAAAAGTTACAAATGTCATAAATTTTAGTTCTGCCTTTGCACATAAGATTATTCCTCCCACTCAAATACAGATTCACAATTTAATTCAGATGGTATACTTTAGGACTGCCAAATCAGTCCTTCAACTAGACTGTTCCCAAAGAGCTACATTTGCTTATAAAGGCATCTTTGTCATAGTTAATGGCATATCAGACATAGCATTTATTAATTTATTTATGTATATCCCACTTTTTCCCCAATGGGGACACAAAGCAGCTTTCAACATCATTCTCCTCTATTCAATTTTATCCCCACAACCACCACCCTGTGAGGAAGGTTAAGTGGAGTCTGTGTGACTGGCCCAAGCTGCCTTGGTGGAGGGGGGGGGGGGTCTCCCAGATCCTAGTCTGGCACTCTAACCACTATACACATCTTTGATCAGTATGCCTTCTCCTCTCCTTCCCATTCCTATACCCAAAAATCCCCCCTCAAGAAAATACTATCAAATGCTACATGAGAGAAAATAAACATGACACACTAACCAGTTCCTTCCACATAGACCATGGTGCCCTCCGAGCGCTTGTGGGTCATTGCATACCAAGTGCCATCAGGATCCTGAATCCACTCTGCTGCCTCACAGTAAAACTTGCCCTCATCAGTAGACTGCAGGTTGTAGATTGTGAGCTTGGACTGAGTCTCGCCTATTTTATCCAGGCGGATATCACCACTGGCATATCGCTGGCTGTACTCACTTCCAGCATGCAATACAAAATCTCGACTGAGGGAGATCACCTCTATCGCAGGCTCGTCTGCTCTTTGCTGGTACCAGGCAATGGAAATATGGCTATGTTGTACAGTAGTCTTTGATATCTCACATTTCAGCTCCAGAGAATCATGCTGCACTTTATTTAGGGTCTGGGCTTCTGAGGTCACCCGCAAAGAGTCAGGAATAACTGCAATAGAGAGAGAAGACTATTAGCACTTAATGTTATTACAAGGTAATTTTTGAGCAGAGCAAAAAACATAAAATTATAATGGATCCTTAGAACAGAAGGGAAAACCACTGATAGTTCAGTGGTGGACCTTATGTAAGTCACTGGTGAAGGCCTTGACTTCCTAAACTAATGGGATCAATCCTCGCCCCAGATCATTTCCACTAATGAAAGGGAGGGGGCATTTTTGTCAACTTCTGATTCCCATCTCTTGCTGCAGACCTCTTGATTTGTCCTGGAGGAAGAAATTATCAGCAGAATACAACAGAAAACAATTTCAAGCTATTGGAATCTGTGGCAGGGATGAGAAAAGCTTCTCCCACAGAACCTGGAGACCAGGGCTGACAGTGTTGGAATGGATGGCCAGCTGATACGGCTCAGTCTAAGACTGATTCTGATATGAAGCTATATTCCCTTGGAAGGATTCTTGGAAGTTTGAGACTTACCACCTGCTTATGTGACCACTGCTCTTTCTGGCTACTTAAATCTGTCAGGGAGGGCTGGTGGACTGGGCCTAAGAGATAGTTAATGTCTCCTTTAGAGAGGGGGTGGTCACCCAAGCCCTGAAACAGGCTGTGGTGCATCCACTTCTAAAGAAGCTGGACCCAGGAGTTGAGAGACAGAGTCCTCACAGAGGGCAGTTTACCACTGACAGAATAGGGAAGAGTTGGTGAGGAAGTCTGGGAAACAGGTGCAGACTCCCCAATGGGCCAAAGAAAGGGGATAGATTTTCTAAGGCGAGGAGACTTTCCCTATCAAGTCAAACAGGGAGGTAGCTCTGGAGAGTGGAGAGATCCCTGGTCAGGTGTGGCTTGAAACTGCCTGTGAAGACCTCCAGATTCAGTTAATGAATGAAGGAAAGCTCTGCTGTGTGAAGAGAAGGAGTCTGAGGTACTAGAAAGTGGGAACCAGCCCTCCTGACTCAAGAAGAGAAAGAAAATACTAAAGAGAAAGTATATTCAAGTGTTTGGGGGAAGACAAGAGAATCAAAGCATAAAAGCATAAGCCTTAAGTAACAGTAAAGAGCATAAGAACTGAAGTCTGTGCATGTTCTGATTTTTACCTCAGTGATAGTTATATATGTTGAATTTTACCTCAGAAATCTTCAACCTCTAATTTCACCTGACTTTCTCTCTCTAATGTAAATAAACCAATTAGTTATTTTTAGAACTTTAAAAATAAATGGTGCCATTTTTGTGGTTTAAGGACGAGGGACCCTGTATTTATTAATTTTTATTTATTTATTTATGTCATTTATAGCCCACCTTTCTCACTGAGACTCAAGGCGGATTACAGTACAATCAGTAGCAAGGACAAGGGTAGGCATTTCCATACAGTGTCAAGGACATTTCCATAAACAATGTCATAGGGTAGATGAATACAAGTTTATAGAGACATAGCATTAGCAAGGATCCAATACAGAGTTGAAGGATTGCTGAAACAGAACATAATCCATTCTAGGATTGACATTAGACAACATGAAGCACAAGCAGTATATACGAGTACATATTCAAAGCAACAGATAATATGTAAGGCAATATAATGGTTGAGCCCATGGTTCCCAACTCATTGGCGAAACATTCGAGCCCCACTCCCTACAACACCTCCCTCCTATCTGAGTAAAAAAGCCTTTTTGAATAATTCAGTTTTGCATTGTTTTGGGAAAGCCAAGAGCGTGGGAGCTCTCCTGACCTCCTCAGGCAGGCTGTTCCATAAGGTAGGGGCCACCACAGAGAAGGCCCGTGTATGGGCTGCAGTTGATTTTGCCCATGTGCAGGCTGGCACCTGCAAGAGACCCTGTTCGGATGAGCGAAGCTGCTGTGGAGGGACATAGGGAGGGAGGCGGTCCCATAGGTATGTCAGGCCAAGGCCATGAAGAGCTTTGTATGTAATAACCAGTACCTTGAATTGAGCACAGTAGCTGATAGGTAGCCAATGGAGTGACTGCAGGATGGGAGTGATCTTCATGCTCCTGCTTGCATCTTCTAACAGTCAAGCTGCAGCATTTTGCACCAATTGGAGCCTCCTAGTTAACTTAGATGGAAGACCAATATATAGTGCATTACAATAGTCAAGTTTTGATGTTCCCATAGCATGGATCCAGGTGGCCAGGTTGGCTGTGTCAAGATAAGAAGCCATCTTCCAGGCTAGAGTGGGATTGTAGACAGCATTTTTTGCAGCTGCCTTTACTTGTTTTTCTAGTAATAACGCTGGATCCAGTGTAACCCCTAGGCTCTTAACCAAGTCAGCGAGGGTCAAACAAACTCCATCGAAAGTGGGGAATTCAATGTCTTTCAGCATATCTGACTTCCCAACAAGCATCACTTTAATTTTGTCTGGGTTTAATTTCAATTTGTTATTTTCCAGTCATTTCACCATGGCTGTCAGGCAGCGATCTAAGATTTCTACTGCATCCTGTGGGGACCTGGATAGCGAGATATAGAGTTGGGTGTCATCCTTTCTTTCTGTGAGAATGGGGAAATTTCTGGATATAGCTAATATGAGGAATCCTGTGGGTCTGGAAAGTTCCTAACTTATATTCATGCAGAAAATGAAAAAAATTAAATTATATAGAACAACAAATTTCCCCACTAATGAGTTAACAGAGGACTTCCCTTCAATGGTCTGACCAAGAAAAGAACAAAGGAATACCCAATAAAATAAAAAGTGGATATTGCATTAGACAAGCAAAAGGCATTCTAACTGTATGCATGTACACAAAGCAGAGTATGGAGGTCAAGGGTGGTTTAGCTGGGCGTGAACTGAATCCCTGAATGAGACACACAGAATAGGTAGAAAATCTCTTATCAAAGAAGTAGGTATTTATATTGCTGCAATATTTAATGAAGTACTCAGTTTGATCAGTTAACTGAAACATTTTAATCAGGCAACACATTTTTAAATGTTGAAAAAAATGTAAACAAGTGCTTCAGAAATTGCAAAAGGCATGCAAAGCCTTTTTGTGTGTGAAGAGCAAAGTGGGGATACCTAAGGTGATGCCTCCTGCCACGTGTGTGCTTCATTTAAAGGTAGAATTCTTTTTAAGAACTTTTCTTTTAGAACATATGCAAATTTAATTAATTAGCCAATAAATAAATAATTTGTACAGTTCGTTTGTTTACATTGTTTTAAATGAAGAAACAGCTTCAGTATTGAAAATACTTTCAAACCTTACCAGGTGTGGTATTGTATTTCTCCTTCAGAGAGAAACATAATGTTCACTGCAGACTAAACCCCAAAACCAATTCTCTAGGGTAGGCTGATGAAACTGTAGCTGATTCAACTTCACGGCATTCCCAGATCATCACTTCTACTGGAAGAGCATTCACATAATCAACAGCTAATGCTTTTAAAGAAAGTAACTGATCATCTTTTCCTTATTTTGCTCCATAAAATTAAACCAATGGACTCTCCTTCCAGTTTTATATATTTCCAAGTGGCAGCTTTACAGGGCCAGTTTCTTTCAGAGGAGGGAACGTGGGAAACTCAGAGCCAAACTGCACACAACCATGGCAGCTGTATGTCTCATGTCTGCTTTGCGGACTAGAAGGGGATACAAGGACTCTGAGCGGACGAGAAAGATTTCTCTTAATTCTACCAAATTAGGGGTCTACAAGCGGGCACCTGTGAGACTGGAGTGGGAGAAGTCCTATAAGTTTATCTTGCTTTTCTGGCCCTCTCCCTCCACCCCCCACTTCTTTTTCTTCTTCTGTCCCCCACTAGCACTTTCCCTTCCTTTCTCACAGGTTAGCTTTTAGTAGGGCAAACTTTAATAAACTCAGAGATATGATTAGAGTTATTCCATGGACAAGAATGCTGAAAGGGAAAGGAGGAAGTGAAGAGGGCTCTCCTAAAAAAGAGCTGTTGCAGGCTCAAATAATCACAATTTCATAACAACATTCGATTTATATACCACCCTTCAGGACAACTTAACACCGACTCAGAGCGGTTTACAAAGTATGTTATTATTACCCCCACAGCAAACAAACACCCTGTGAGATGGGTGGGGCTGAGAGAACCTCCCGGCACAAAATGCATGCACACTCCTAGGACTGCACGATGACATCACTTCCAGGAAGTGATGTCATCGTGCAGGGTGTGGCTTCCCCCCAGGAGTGCCTCCACAATTCGGGCCCATTCGCCTCCCTAGCAATGTTCCCTCTAAGCAGTGCAGTGTTGTGAGCCAAAAATCTACTTTGTGAGCAGCAACTTGCAAGTTTTGAGCATGACTTTTCCAAAACCAGAATCCATTTGATTAGAAGACTTTTGAATTAGATTGTCTGAGGCATTGGTATTGGGTTCCATCAATATGTTGATGACAACCACTTACACATGTAGTTCTCAAAAGCTTATGCCTCAATAGAGTTGGTTAGTCTTAAAGGTGCTACTGGACTTTTTACTATTTTGCAACTACAGACTAACACAGCTAACTCCTCTGGATATTAAAGAGTGCATCTGTAATATATGGAATTCACTGTCACATGATGTAACAACTGCTAGAGGGTAATTAGGGACTTCAAAAATGATTAGAAAAATGTGTGAAGTTTATTCACAGTTATTTTAGCGTAAGAGTTAACTGGATACTCCACGTATAGGGGCAGTATACCACCTGAGCCCAGACTAGGACAACCCAGGCTAGCCTGATCTCGGAAGCTAAGTAGGTGATCCCTCCAGGGTTGTTTCACAGAAGTAGGTAACGGACAACCACCTCTGCACATCTCTTGCCTTAAAAATCTTGCAGGGTTGCTATTTATTTTATTTTGTTTGCACTATTTATAGTCAGCCTTTCTCATTGAGACTCAAGGTACATTTCACAGTATAAGTCAATACAATCAACAGAATGGGGCATTCAATAAACAATACAATAGGGAATGAGTTGCAGAAGTTTGAAAACAATCAGAAGTTGGATATAGTGCTGAAAGTGTTAAGAAACAAGAACCGAACTTCCTTAACATTTATACAAGGGGCAGACTTGATGGAGGGGGGAGGAATACAGCTTGAGTTTCAGGAGCTGGAAGCAGACATCCTCAACCTCCACCCTCTCCAGGTGCCAGCCCCCAAATCTTCAGGAATTTCCCTACCTGGAGCTGGCAACACTGGACGAGTGTGAAGCATGCGAGCCAGCTGAGGCCAGGGCGCACCATGTAGCCGACTGCGTGCCCATGCTTGGCCGCCGGCCTGCCACCATCACCTTCTCCAGCTCCTGGCACCAAGGTGTGCTGGAACTGCGGTCCACTGAGTTTCGGCAGAAAAAAAGCCCTGCCGGTCTTTTTCTTCCTTTTCCTGCTCATTAATGCCTACTCCCAGGTTCACTGGAGTGGCATCTCTCTCATCCTCCGTACCACCTTCTTTGTCCTTTCCTACTGCTTTTCTGGTTGCTACCATGTGCATGCACCTACTCACATGCTTGTTTGCTAACCGGCAGCACCAGTGTCTCTCCTGCCTAGCTCACCTGCTAGTGGCTGTAAGGAGCAAGCCTTGTTCCACCTGATATAGAGTAAAACTTTGGTTCAGGCTTCATGCCTTGTAAGAAATCTTACTAGGCCTGTTTACTGGGAAAGGCACAGCTCTGATAATTAATTGCACCTGGGCTGCTTTTCCCCTGCTAGAGAGTGACCTTGGGGGAGAACAGTGTCTGCCACGATCTCAGCTCTAGCCATACTCCCTAAACTTTCACACTGAGGTAATGTCTAATTAAGTAATGAGCCCTGATTGGTTCCTTTCAGTGGGCTGATGCCCCCTTCAGATTTGAAGAAGCCTCTCTGTTTCTAGGCAGTTTACCATTCTATACCATTC
Source organism: Eublepharis macularius (assembly GCF_028583425.1). NCBI lineage: Eukaryota > Metazoa > Chordata > Lepidosauria > Squamata > Eublepharidae > Eublepharis > Eublepharis macularius. The sequence continues at coordinate 127,467,936 of NC_072792.1, forward strand.
CAGACCAGTCTTGACCAGCTATGCTACTTTGTAGCCACTACCAGCTATGTGAGAAGAGAGCTTCTAGCTCCATGTCATCTCCAGGATGCCTAGAGTGAGCTGGCATGGATGGACTCGGATAAAATCAACCAGCTTTGGAACCAGCTCAGAGAATGTTTAGTCACTTAACCAGCAAGTAGTATTTTAGCCAGTTAGAACATAGATCAGCAAGCTGTTGTTTTCTGCCTTGCCTAAATGCTTTCATGACCGGTTTCTGCTTAGCACACGCTCCTATGTTCTTGCTTTAATAAGCTCCTAATACATTTTACCAGCCTGTGTCCAGTGTTGCTTGCTAAGGAGGTACACGCTCATAAGAAGCAAGGAAGCAGGGATGCTTCAAACAAACAACCAGAGTTCTTAGAAGCCCCTAGAGGTCCTGTTCAGTCTGGAGAACCAGCAGGGGCAGGGGATGAGAGCCTCTGGGTCGATACAGCGGCTCTCCCACATTCCCTGCCACTCCTTCCCCCCCTCTCCTCTCATTTTTACTGCCTGGCAGCAGTTCCTTTCAGGTGCTTTGGCTAGTTTTGATAGTTCATAGGGTTGCTAAGTAACTATAAAAATGGCAGTTGATATCTCGCAATACAGCCCCTCCCCCCGGTAAGTATACATTTCTGTTTTAAAAATTTGAGTTTTTTCTTTTTGGATTTTTGTGCAAAACTGAAGAGGGACGAGGCTGGCCCAGGTTTATATAAAAAAATCACATCACTCTGTATCTGACTCAAGTGAGTGGGTTTTTTGATCCACACCTAAGGTCTAGCTTCAGCAGTAACCTCAAAGTCTAGCTTAACTGACTGTGTAAAGATAACCATAGGTCTTATATTAGCCCTGGATCAATGAAATATAAGGTGATATTACACTCATTAATCACACAATGAAGCACATGAAAAATATCAGCACTGTGCTGTCCCCAGGCTATCATGGGTATGTAACAGCCCCCTCCCCATTTATGCACATTTCAAACAGAATATAAATATCTCAGTATTCTTTTCTTCCTACTCCTCTGAGGAACATGCCATTAGTGCACATTTCTGTCTTTCTGGTTTAGCAGTCAATGCAAGAAGAAACCGATCCCTATTTTTCCCATGATGCTCACATAATATTTAAAATTCTTATTTAAAACCAACTATGAATAGTTTCAGAGGCAGATCAGCTCTATTCTGCCCTGCAGCCACAGAACTCCCTTGCAACTTAAAAAAATTAATCAATTAAGTCTGATGTAAAACTTGTGAAGGAGCACATGACATTTCTTTGCTGATCTCTCAACAGATATATATACAAGAATAGGAAATGGCTTTGTAAAACCCATGACAAGGGAGTGGGGCGTCTGCAACTTTTTCATGTAACTCAGTGCATGAAGTCTACAGATCATCTCCCAACTCAGTTATAAAGGCAGATCTCTAGGATTTTACATTATACCTACAACATTCTATGGCCCACCCCACTGTAATGTGCAGCACTAATTGGTATTCTAAGCCTAACAGAAGCAGCAAAAAGACATCACATCTACCCAAACTTGACTGTCATTTATCATAAAATGAGAGTTTCTCTTCAGTTATAAAACAGCAGCATGGTTCTGTATTAATTAATCATGGGATAATTTTATATTTGTTCTTCTGCTGGAAGAAGGAGGAATTGACAAAAAAGCCAAAAACTGTAAAGAATGACTAGCGATATAACCTGGTCTTTTGTAGGCAAGTGTGGGTTGCTGTGGTGGCAAAATTCCTCTGATTATCCAGCTCTATGAAGTCACCGAAAATGACATCTTTATAAAAATGCACAGTTTATTACAATTTTATGTATTTATTTTTACAACAGTTATGTCCTGCCCTTCTGCACTTATAAGGACCATCAAAGTTGCTAGCAAACTAAAAACATATATAATAAAACCCACAAAAACACATCATTAGAACAATTAAAACCAGAGCTAAAATGTGCATGCAAAACCAAAAAAAAGTTAAGCACTGGAGAGAAAGGAGAGGTCACTGAAGAAATGCCAAACAAAACCAAAAAAAAGTCTTCACTTGCTGGCAAAAGTTGGCATGAGAAAGGGGCAGATGATTCTCCCTGAGGAGAGAGTTCCAGAGTTTGCGCCATGACCAAGAAGACCCTCTCCTGGGAGGATCCGAAGCAAGCCTCAAAAGATGTCTGCAGTGGGTTGGATAGGTTTATAGAATGTACAGCTTGCTGTATAGCTTGTACTATGTTGGTGTAAGTAAAGAGTCTATCATGTCATTTTTGTATTGTGTAACATGTCATTCTATTATGTTTTATCTCAGTTCTGTTTCAGTTTTTGGTTGGTTCCAGATTCCTACAACCAAATCCTATTGCATTGTCTTTTGGATGTTCCATCCTATTGTTTGTATGACTTACTCTGTATAATCGACCTTGAGTACCAGTGAGAACATCGGACTATAAACAACATTAAAAAAAAAAGGAAGTAGGATGTCCTTCAGGTATGTTGGTCCCAAACCTTATACAGCTTTTAAGGTCAACACCAGCACATTGAATTGTGCCCAGAAACAGATTGGGAATCAATGCAGAAGGGCCAAGAATGGAGTGATATGGTCCCTATGACCCACTCCAGGCAACATCCTGGCTGCAGTATTGTATGTTTCTGAACACTTTTCAAGGGCAGCCCCATGCAATAACAACAACAGTTCATTTGTATATCACTCTTCAGTGCAGATTAGTGCCCACTCAAAGTGATAAAGAAAATCAGTGTTATTATTGCTACAATGCAGCTAGGGAGCTTGAGCTGGGAGGGTGGCCACCTGGGGAGTTCAGGGCAGTAGTGAAATTTGAACCAGTGAAGTGCTGCATTGCAGTTCACTTAACCACTATGGTACACCAGCTCTCAAGTGCAATGCAGCAATCTAAGCTAGATATAACCAGAGCAGGCATGACAGAGGCCAGATCTTTTCTGTCCAAGAAAGCCTGTAGCTGGCTAATCAGTTGAAGGTGGTAAAAGGTACTTCTGGCAACAGCTGCCACCTGCTTATCCATCAGCAGACCTAGCTCCAAGAGCACCCCCAGGCATCTGTTCCTTCAAGGGGAGGCCAACCTCATCCAAAACAGGAGATACTTGAAATCCCAGGCAAGACCTTCGCTCATCAGTAGGACTTCGGTCTTGTTCAGATTAAGTGTCAGTTGATAAGCCCACATCCACTGCAAAACTGCCTCTTGGTGCCAGTTCAGGTTTCTTACAGCCTCCCTATGATTTCCTGGAAGCGTGAGATAAAGCATAGCATCTACTTACTGGTGATAACCCAGCTCAAATCTCTGAATGACCTCACCCAGCAGTTTTGTGTAGATTGTATTGTCGAAGGCTTTCACGGCCGGAGAACGATGGTTGTTGTGGGTTTTCCGGGCTGTATTGCCGTGGTCTTGGCATTGTAGTTCCTGACATTTCGCCAGCAGCTGTGGCTGGCATCTTCAGAGGTGTAGCACCAAAAGACAGAGATCTCTCAGTGTCAGCCACAGCTGCTGGCGAAACGTCAGGAACTACAATGCCAAGACCACGGCAATACAGCCCGGAAAACCCACAACAACCATTTGTGTAGATTTTTAAGAGCACAGGAGACAGGATGGAGCCTTGAATCACACCAGAGGGCCTAGGGTGCTAAGAAGCAGCATGCCAGCACCACTTTCTGAAACCTACCCTCCAGAAAGGACCAGAACAATCGCAAAATGTTGCCTCCCATTCACAGTCCAGAAAGGCGGTCCAAAATGATACCATGACTGCTGGTACTGAAAGCTGCCAAGAGGACCAGGTAAGTAAACAGAGTTGCACTCCCACCATCCATCTCCTGGTACAGGTCATCCACCAGGGTGATCTAAGCTGTTTCAGTTCCATAAACAGGACTAAAATCATACTGGAAAGGCTCCAAACAATCTGCTTCATCCAGGAAAGCTTGAAGTTGTCTAGCCAACTTCTGTTCAATCTCCTTGCTCAAGAATGGAACATTTGAGACTGGTGGATAGTTGTTTAGATCTCCTGGGTCCAGGGTAGGCTTCTTTAGAAGTGGATGTTCCAAAGCCTGTTTCAAGGCTGGGGTGACCACTCTGTGTCTCAAGGAGGCAATAACTACTGCTTGGTCTTAGCTTAGACCAAGAGATTTTATCTGCAAAGTATTCAGCAAAACAGTCATAGCAGACCACAGAGCAGTCCACCTCCTCCTGCAGGCCAGATCCCAATTGGCCTTTGACCACTCAGAAACCTCCACCTGCCTACACTGTCCAGATGCAAAGGTGGCAGAGAAGTATTGTTTCCACCACTGACATGGACTATGAGCTTTAGCCCATGTCTTACTGGATTCATCCTTTGTACATTATCACTCTAGCTGTCTCCCTTCTCTTTTCATCACCTGCAGCCCATCAGTAAACGAAGGGGCTACCTGGGCCCTAATACTTGAAAGTGGGCATCTGGGAGTGACTGTGTCAACCACCTGGGTCATTTTATTCCAGAGGTCATCGACAGAAACACCAACCATATCAACAGGATAACAATGGGTTCAGAACTTAGAGGATCCCTGGATTCTAGTTGGGTCTTATTTATGAGCCGCTCTTCCAACCTATAAATTCAGTGTTAGGGTGGGCCATTTCAGCTTCAGGGAGTGTTCTTGAATCACTCAGATTTTATTTTAAAATTTTTTTATTGGTGAGTATATAGTTAATACATACACTCCCCATCATACCTAATTTATTCCAACCCCCACCCTTTCCCTCCTCCCTCCTTGTAGACTTCCAACAGCTTTCCAACCCTTAACCTATCTTATTACTTACCTTATTTTCAATTATGTTCTTCTAAATCATATATGTATTATATCTCTTACTCTAAGCATATTCAAATTCTCTTATATATACTATATCAAATCCACTAATATATCCATTCTCTACATCACTATTTAAACTGTATATTTTTGATAAAGTCTCCTTAATAGTAATACTAGCTTAGGTTAATTAATAGCTAAATTTTCCCATTAATGGTAAAGTTACTTCTCTCTTCTATTTAAAACATCACAAATTAATAGTTCTCAAACTGCCACAGTCCTCCTTTCACATCTCATTTTTTTTCTAAATATTGTTTCAATTTCCCCCAATCTGCAATATATTCTCCTGGATCAAGATCTTTGAGTTTTCTTGTCATTTTGTCCATCTCAGCCATGTACAGCAATTTGTAAATCCAATCTTCTGTAGTTGGTATTTCTTGTACTTTCCATTTCTGCGCATATAAAAGTCTTGCTGCTGTAATCATGTAAAATAACAATGTTCTGTACTGCATTGGAACATCTTCCATTCCCAAGTTCAGTAGCAGCAATTCTGGGTTCTTATTTATTTGGGTTTGCAAAACCTCATTAATTACTTCAATTATATCTCCCCAGTATTGCTTAGCTACCTCACAAGTCCACCACATATGGTATAATGATCCTTCATGCTTTTTACATTTCCAGCATCTATCTGACATACTAGTACTTCCTAGCGCAATTTTCTTTGGTGTTAAGTACCACCTATACATCATTTTATATACATTCTCTTTAATATTAGTACAAGTTGAAATCTTCAATGTATTTTTCCACAAATGCTCCCAGGCTTCCATTGTTATTTCTTTATGAAAATTTATTGCCCATTTCACCATCTGGACTTTAACTGTTTCATCTTCCGTGTGCAATTTTAGAAGTATTTTATAAATTTTAGAGATTTCTTTTTTACCTTCTTGTAAAATCACTTCTTCTAGTTCCGAATTTTCCAATCTTATTCCTCCTTTTGAGCAGTCTGAGTTGTAAAGATCTCTGATTTGTCTATATTGAAACCATCCATAATGAGGAGATAACTCTTCTTGCGTTTTTATTTTTAACATTTTATGTTCCATTAATGTTATCTCTTTATATGTTAAACATTGTTGTTCATTATAAACAGCTCTCGGATCTATTACTTCATATGGTACCACCCATGAGGGGATACCATCTTCCATATAGTCCTTATATTTCTTCCAGATTGTGAAAAGGCTTCCTCTAATATAATGATGCAAAAACATAGAGTCCGCTTTTACTTTATCATACCACAAATAGGCATGCCATCCAAACAGTTTTTTATATCCCTCCAGAGCCAGCAGTTTATGGTCTTATAACATTATCCAATCTTTTAGCCATACCAAACATATTGCTTCATAGTATAATCTTGTATTTGGCAGTTGCAGTCCACCTCTTTCTTTCGAATCTTGTAATACTTTCATTTTCACATGGGGTTTCTTGCCTGCCCACACAAAGTCTGAGATTTTCCTTTGCCATTTATCAAATTGTTTGAAGTCTTGGATAATTGGGATTGTCTGCAACAAAAACATCACACGTGGTAACACATTAATCTTCACTGCTGCTATTCTTCCCAACCATGACAAGTTTAATTTATTCCATTTTATCAAATCTTTTTCTATTTGTAGCCACAGTTTCTCATAGTTATTTTTAAATAAGTCTATATTTTTCACAGTCAGCTCAATACCTAGATACTTCACTTTATTAGTTACCTCACAATCCGTTATCTCCATTAGTTCTTGCTGTTTTTGCTTTATCATATTCTTACACAATATCTTCGACTTCTTTTTGTTCACATAAAATCCAGCCAAGTCTCCAAATTCCTTTATTTTATCTATTATTTTTGGCATGTTGTCTATTGGATCTTCTACTATTAACATTACATCATCCGCAAATGCTCTGACTTTGTAGGAAAATTCCTTTATTTTTATGCCTCGAATTGTATCGTCCTCTCATATTTGAATCAACAATATTTCCAAAATCAAAATAAACAACAATGGAGACAAAGGGCAGCCCTGTCTTGTACCTTTGCTTATTTTCAGTTTTTTGGTCAAAATATCATTCACTACAATCGCTGCACACTGGTCTTTATAAATTTCTTTAACTGCTTGTATGAACTTTTCTCCCATTTGCAGCTTTTCCATAGTGGCAAACATAAAGTCCCAATTCAGATTGTCAAATGCTTTTTCCGTGTCCACGAAAAAGAAACCAACTTCCTTATCACAATGCTTATCATAGTATTCAATAGCGTTTATTACTGTCCTTAGGTTATCCTTAATTTTTCTATTAGGTAGAAATCCAGCCTGTTCTTCTGCAATAAATTCCAACAGCCATCCCTTTAACCTCTCCGCCAAAATTTTTGCAAATATCTTGTAATCATTATTCAACAACGAAATTGGCCGATAATTTTTAACATTAGTCAGATCTTGTCCGTCTTTCGGAATCAACGATATGTTGGCTTCGTTCCATGAGTCAGGAATCCTTTGGCCTTGCAAGATTTCATTCATTACCTCTCTTAAAAAAGGTGCCAATTCATTAGCCATCATTTTATAGAACTTTGCCGTTATTCCATCCGGACCTGGTGCTTTCCCTAATTTAGTTGATCGTATAGCTTCTTTTATTTCTTCCTCTGTCACTTCCCTGTTTACCTTTTCTTTCCATTCCCCTAACATCACTGGAAGCTTCATTTTCTCCAAATATTCTGCTATTGAATCTCTATTCACCTCCTTTTTTTGGTACAATTTTGCATAAAATTTAAAAAAAGCTTTACTAATAGCTGGTTGATCCAACAGTATTTTATCCTCTTCTCGGATTTTAATTACAGTTTTCTTCTCTTTTTTCTTTTTTAATTGCCAAGCTAAATATTTCCCAGGTTTGTTTGCGCCCTCAAATGATTTTTGATTCATTTTTTTCAAATTCCACTCCAATTCTTTATTATTCATTGCCGTCAATTGTTCCTGCAGAATTTTTATATCCTGATATATTTTCTTCTTCCCTGGTCTTTTCTTAAGTTGTATCTCTTTGGCTTTGATTTTTTCCATAATTTCATGTCTCTTTTCTTCCTTTCTCTTTCTGTCTCTTGCATTTAAGTCCATTAATATTCCTCTTGTCACAGCTTTGTATGTGTCCCATACCTTGTGAGTTGGCACGTCCTTATTCATGTTATATTGTATAAAGAACTTGGTCTCTCTTCGTAGCAACGCCATATTATCTTCTATCTGCAGCAAATCCTCATTTATCCTCCATCCTCTTCTTTTAGTATTTTTCCCAAATTTCCACATGACTGGATTGTGATCTGAGCCTACCTTGGGCATTATCTCCCTTAGTCCATATCGCCAGTTCCTTGGAGGCCCAGATCATGTCAATTCTTGATAATGTAAAATGTCTTGCTGAATAAAATGTATATTGTCTATTTTTGGGATTTTGTCTCCTCCATACATCCTCCAGACTTTCTTGGAATCACTCAGATTTTAATCAGGCAGAGGCACTTGAGTCAGCTGGAAGAAGTGAGATTTTGGATCCCAGGCACAAGGTTTCATAGAGAGAGCTAAAAATCTACCATCTGATATGCAAAAAGGAAAGCATGTCAGATAAACTAGAGAGCAATTTACAGGAAAATCTGCATTGTCTTCTTTTAAATATATGCTATTCCAGCATAGAAGAATCTGAGTGAAAATTTGTTCACTTGAAAAAGTTTAATTACCTGTATTTAATAGTATTAAAGCAAGATAGAGCTTTTTCCAGTTATCCATCCAATTTACAGCCCAGGATCTAGTCTAGGGGTCCCCAACACGGTGCGCCAGTGGGTGCCATGGTGCCTTTATATATTGTGTCTTAATTCCAAAAGTACTTGGAGGCTTAAAAAAGTTTGGGACCCTAATATAGTTTCAGACCAAAATGTTGCCTAAATATTAAGCCACTTGATTCAGGCAGAAATGGGTCAAACACTAGAGCAGTCACCCACACTGTGGTGTTGGTGGATATCATGGCCCCAGGTGATGGGTTTCTTGGTGCTCATTTGTTCTTACCCAAAGCAAAGAGCTAATTCTTTGTTCTCAAAACTCTAAAAAGGCCCACAGGCTCAGTAAGACTGGGGACCCCTGGACTACATACAGAACAGGAGGTACATTGATTTGAATGAAGGGGTGGAAATCAAGCAGAAAAACCATGTGCCAGCTGACAATGTTAAGCAAAGGGAAAACGAAGTCCTGATCATACACACATTGCCATCTCGTATAAAACCCCACTGAAGTGAACGAGGCTTTGGAAGAGTAACAAGTTCAATTTATTTGAATGGGCCTGCATAGGACTTGATTAAGAATCACTTTTGTGGTAAGGGAGCTAACATGAGATGAGAGAATTTCAAAACAGATTGGAAGCCCCCTTTAACAAGGAACTTCAAAAGAGCTAAAGCAGGCAGCACTTTAACACCTGACATATTAAATAAAGCTGAAAAATACAGATGCTGCTGCTATTTTCAGTCTGATTTGGTGAAAGAAGGATTAGTAGTTTTGTGGAATCAAGACAAGGAAAGAAAGAGATGGACCATGCTGTTCTATTAAACATCAGAGTCCACATTAAGAATGTTGACAGTTCTGCAATGTTACAACTTGCCTCTAGGTGGAATCAAGGTAGGGAGGATTAAAATGAAGACAAAAAGTGAAAGGAAGAAGAATTGGAAGAAATAGCAGTTTACTTTCATACAGCCACTACATTCTTTTCTGGGAAAGCCTTTTTAAAAGGGAAAGATGATAAAAAGGAACCTTCATATACTTAAATCATACCTCACGTCTGAAAATTCCTACGGATCTACTGTAAGAATTAGTATTCCCTTTCAACTACTAGGTCGGTCAAAGTAAACTGCTTTTTTGCCATATTTATGGCAACAATGAGAAAGATGCATCCTAAGTATAATGCCTTGCTAAACACTGGGTGAATCTCATTGACCTTTGATACAATAAATTACTTCCCATACTCTGGAGTAAACAAGGGAAGGGAACCTATCCCGGACCATTTAGTTTCCTATTCCTGGGAACTGACTTGCAGAGTCATCCTAAGTCCAAAGTCAATGGTCTTGGAAGCCCTGTTTAGAATGCCAGTTATACTCCTTAAGCACTGCTCCAGAGTCAATATTATAAAAACCAGTTACCATCCTTTCTCGTGTAAATGAGATACCATCCTCTCAGCTCCCTCAAAGCTTTGGCAGCAACTCAGGAAAGTGTTCTGTTCCAAGATATTCAAGTCACAGAATTTAGAATACATTGGTGCAAAATTTTGTTTTTCAACATTTTTTAAAAAACACATGGAATACACACATCTGTCCTTGATCTTATGATTATCAGTTACCAGCTTTTTAATGCTCCTACTTTTACTGTTCCACATGCACAGGTGTAACTATCTGGGTTTGTTCTTGGTTTCTGAAGTGGGACCTGAGCGAATACTACTGTATCCTCCTTCATTTTACACCCTTTGGTGGTTCAAGACTCAGCTGGTTTCTAACCATTGACATAATGGCTGTCCTCTCCCTGGTCCCATTTTCATATGAAAATCATGGTGGAATCACAGAAAAAACATGGAGAGGATGGGAAGGATCAGTGTATTACTTCACACAATTAAAACTTAACTGTAATAGTGCAAGGATGCAGAGCAACAAAGCACATACAAGCTGAGTTACAGAAGTATCATGTGACTTAAAAGACTAAATTTATTTCGACACAGGTTTCCGTGAACCTTGCAGGCTTTGAGCTCTTTCAAACTAGGAGGGCAGCTGGAAGCTCAGGGTGTTCAGATGCATTAAATGCAACATCTGGGTTACACATAGGAGTAAGTGAACTCAAGCTCACGACAGCTTTGTTTTTAGTCTTTAAGATGCCACAAGACTTTTTTCTGCTTACCCTTTGTAATGAGCCCAGTAAAATATCAACTTCATACCTATAAGACTATATCAAATCAAAGGTTCTTTATAGGATCCAGGAAAAAAAAACTGGACATGACATCTGGCACATATTTCTTTGTGTGTGTGTGTGTGGCCCCTTTCCAGTCACCTGCATGGAGTGTGCCATGTTTGTTTTCCTCCTGGAAGAGAAGACGGACTTCACTTGTCAGAAGTGTAAGCTGGTCAGGCTTTTGGAGGAGAAGATTCAGAGCCTGGAGGAGAGGATCAGCACCCTTCAGGAAATCAAGGAAGGGGAGGATTTTATTGAAAAGAGCCTGGGGGCTCTGCAAAAGCATGAAGAAATAAGTCCAAGAGAAGAAGGAAGCGTCGATCCCCCTTCTGAGCCTCCTCTCAGTTCTGTAATACAAACCAGAAGACATGGACTAAGGTGATGCTCTGGTCCACCGGAGCTCAAGAATCGTTTTGAGGTGCTTGAGATGGTGACGGAGACAAGAGTGGAAGGAGAACCACAAAAACCTGGAGGACGGAGTAAAGAGGGCATGGGGCCACACGGAAGTGGAAGAAAATGGAAAGTAGTGGTCAACCGGGACTCTCTGCTCAGGGGTATGGAACACCATGTGACCAGGCTAGATCCCCTACTCCGAGAGATGTGTTGCTTGCCAGGAGCCAGAATTCAGGATATTACAGACCGACTGCCGAAACTGATCAGACTGACTGATCAGTACTTGTTTGTGCTGGTTCATGTGGGAACGAATGACATGGCTGTGAATACCATCGCAAGAATTAAAGGGGACTATGAAGCTCTTGGAAGGCAGTTGAAGACAGAGTGGGCACAGGTGGTATTCTCTTCTATACTTCCTGTCAAAGGAAGAGGAATGCAAAAGGAGCAGACCATACTCAAGGTGAATACTGGCTGAGGTGATGGTGCCGGCAGGTGCGCTTTGAGTTCTGGGACCACGGGATAAGTTTTCTTAGAGAAAGCCTTCTAACACATGATGGGCTTCACCTCTTAAGGTTAGGGAAGAAAATGTTTGGAAAGAACCTGGAGAGCTTCATCAGGAGAGCTTTAAACTGATGCTGCATGGGGAAGGGGACGATCAACATGGGGATTTCAATGAAGAAGTAATAACAGTGGGGGCCTACCTGGGTAGGACAGATCAAACAAAGGTACAAGGCTACAAGTGCCTTTATACCAATGACCAAAGTATGAGTAATAAGAAGGAAGAGCTTGAGCTTCTCTTGCAAACCGAGGGCTACGATATAGTAGGAATTACTGAGACTTGATGGGATGACTGGAATGTGGTAGTGGATGGGTACGAGTTGTTCAAGAAAAACCAGAAGGGCAGAAGAGGAAGCGGAGTAGCATTGTATGTGAGGAGAGGGCTTGATTGTCAGCAAGTTCTGGGAATGTGGTTGATAGCCTAGTGGAAAGTATACGGGTGGAAACAAGGGGAGGAAGGACAGAGGGTATTGTTGTTGGAGTCTGCTTCAGACCGCCTGACCAGGGAGAGGAAATGGATGCTGCCCTCCTTGAACAGAAAGGTAGAGTATCCAGACATCAGAACCTTATAATTATGGGTGACTTCAACTTCCCCAATGTGTGTTGGGAAACAAGCTCAGCAAAGCAACAAGAATCATGCAACTTCCTGACCTGCCTGGCCGATAACTTCCTTTTTCAAATGGTGGAAGAAGCTACAAGGGGCTCGGCCATACTAGACTTAATATTAACCAACAGGGAAGAATTAAGAACATAAGAACATAAGCAAAGCCATGTTGGATCAGGCCAGTGGCCCATCCAGTCCAACATTCTGTCACACACAGTGGCTAGAAATCCAGTGCCATCTAAAGGACTGTCAGTGAGGCCAGGACACCAGATGCCCTCCCACTGCCTTCCTTCCAGCACCAAGACAACAGAGCACCACCTCCCCACAAAGAGAATACCATCTATCTCCTGTGGCTAATAGCCACTGATGGACCTCTGCTCCATATATTTGTCCAGTCCCCTCTTGAAGCTGGCAATGCTTGTAGCTGCCACCACCTCCTGTGGCAACGAATTCCATGTGTTTATCACCCTTTGTGTAAAGTAATATTTTCTTCTATCTGTTCTAACCCGACTGCTCAATAATTTCATAGAGTGCCCACGAGTTCTTGTATTGTGAGAAAGGGAGAAAAACACATCTTTCTCTACCTTCTCTAACCCGTGCATTATCTTGTAAACCTCTATCATGTCTCCCCTCAGTCGCCTTTTCTCCAGGCTAAAGAGCCCCAAGCGCCTCAATCTTTCCTCATAGGGAAAGTGTTCCAACCCTTTAATCATTTTAGTTGCCCTTTAGTTGGTAGATGGGGTGAAGGTGGTGGGGACCTTAGGGGGAATGACCATGTCCTCCTTGAATTCCAGTTGCTGTGGGGGGCCAAGGAAGTTCGTGGTCAGACTCGTAGGTTAGATTTTCATTCCGTGGGGGAGTGTGCTGGAAGAGAAAGGAGCAAGTGAAGGGTGGGCTGTTCTCAAACATGAGCTTTTGCAAGCTCAAGCCCTCACTATCCCAGCAAGGCAGAAACATAGTAAGGGCTCCAAGAAACCGATGTGGATGTACAGAGAGCTCCAGAATAAGCTAAGGGAGAAAAAGGAAATGTTCAGGAAATAGAGAGAAGGACAGACCTCTAAAGAGGAGTATATGACAGTTACTAGGTACTGCAGATCAGTCATCAGAGAGGCCAAAGCTCAGTACGAGCTGGGTCTGGCCAGGAGGGCTCGCTACAATAAGAAAAACTTCTACAGATATGTGAGAAGCAAATGCAAGGTAAAAGAAGCAATTGGACCGCTGTTGGGAGTAGATGGAGAAACTCTGATGCAGGACGGAGAAAAAGCAGACAGGCTTAATGACTTGCCTATGTTTTCTCCCTGAAGAACTCAGGCACATCTAGAGATAGTAGAAAATGTGGCAGGACACCTAAGTGGCTAATTGACATTGACAGAGAGGTAGTGGAGAGGCATCTGGCTGCACTGGATGAATACAAATCCCCTGGGCCGGATGGGGTGCACCCAAGAGTGCTCAAAGAACTTTCTAGAGAACTTGCAGAACCCCTGTCCATCATCTTCAAGGCCTCCTGAAGGACTGGGGATGTGCCACAAGATTGGAGAAGAGCAAATGTTACCCCAATCTTTAAGAAACGGAAGAAGGATGACGCGGGAAACTACAGGCCGGTCAGTCTGAATTCTGTTGCTGGGAAGATATTAGAGCAGATTTTAAAGGGATCGATCTGTAAGCATCTGAAGGACCACTTAGTGATCCGGGGAAGTCAACATGGTTTTGTTCCCAACAGATCTTGTCAGACCAACCTGGTTTCCTTCTTTGATCGAGTGATGAGCTTACTGGATCGTGGGAACTGTGCTGACATGATTTACCTGGATTTTAGTAAAGTTTTTGATAAGGTCCCCCATGGCATTCTAACGGGTAAACTAGAAGATTGCGGACTGGACTATAGGACAATTCGGTGGATGGGAACTGGTTAGATGACCGCACCCAAAGAGTGGTAGTCAATGGCATTTCATCGGATTGGAGGGACGTATCCAGTGGGGTGCCACAGGGCTCGGTTTTGGGCCCAGTACTTTTCAATATTTTTATCAATGATCTGGATGAAGGGGTAAATGGGCTACTCGTTAAATTTGCTGATGATACCAAATTGGGAGGAGTGGAAACACCCAATAAGATAGAGTTAAAATTCAACAAGACCTGAATACTCTGGAGAAGTGGGTGGTTATGAACAGGATGCAATTCAACATAGATAAGTGCACAGAATTATATCTAGGCCACAAAAATGTGAAGCGCAAATACAGGATGGGGGATGCAGTTCTGGGTAGTAGTGTATGTGAAAAAGACCTTGGAGTAAGAGTGGACTGTAAACTAAATATGAGCAGTCAGTGTGATGCGGTGGCAAACAAGGCAAACTTAGTCTTGGGTTGTATCAAAAGGGCATTGCATCGAAATCGCAGGAGGTCATAGTCCCTCTCTATACTGTGTGCAGTTCTGGAAGCCTCACTTCAAAAAGGATGTGGACAAAATTGAGAGAGTGCAGAAGAGAGCAAAAGAATGATCAGGGGTCTGGAGACTGCACCCTACGAGGAAAGGCTGAGGGCCTTAGGAATGTTTAGTTTGGAGAAGAGGAGATTGAGGGGGGACATGATTGCTCTCTTTAAATATTTGAAAGGCTGTCATTTGGAGGAGGGTAAAGAGCTGTTCCAGTTGGCAGCAGAGGATAGGACTCAAAGCAATGGGCTTAAATTACATGCAGAAAGGTACCGGCTGGATATTAGGAAAAACTTTTTCACGGTCAGAGTAGTTCAAAGGTGGAATTAGCTGCCTAGGGAGGTGGTGAGCTCCCCTTCACTGACAGTTTTCAAGAAGAGGCTGGATGAATATTTGTCAGGGATGCTATAGGCTCATCCTGCATTGGGCAGGGGGTTGGACTAGGAGGTCTGTATGGCCCCTTCCAACACTGTGATTCTGTGTGTGTGTGTACGCGCACTCATGCATGTGTCATATGCACATACAGAGGAAACCAAGCTGTTGATGCACTAATGCTTCTACAGATAAAATGCTTGGTGGAATTTCCTAAAGAGCTGCTACACTTCAGGAAAGATCAACTTGTTAAATGTAATCAACAAACATTCTCATTAACCTTATATCCTTGGTGCTGTAGTGAATTATAAATGATACGGAAGTTCATTTTGTATTCACTTGCAACAAAATACACCTACAAACCCTTTCAACATACCGATGACTAATGTACTTATCTGCTGGCAGTTAAACATGCCTTAAAGAGCCAGAGATAGTTAAGGATATAAGAGTGGGGGGGGGGGAGAGAAAATTTTTACAATTGCTCAAACTTACCACTATTTGAACAAAATCTTTGAAAAACCAAACATTAGTAATTCTCTAATTATGTTATGTACCTTTTGTTGACAAAGTTTCTGATTGGGGATTTTCCTTCTACTCAAGCAGGTTTACCACTGAGGTTTTTCTCAAGGAAACCCAAGAACTGTGATTTGGATTTCTAAACATCCTTCAAAACCCCTCTTCCTTAGGTATACCTGTAGCATGAAGGTGCTCTTTGGATTCTTTATGTTGAAATTAGATTGACAGAGATAAATTCACATACTGTAAGAACAGCATATCTAATATGTGCATTGAACATTGAATGAAAAAGTTATCCTATTCATAAAAGTTATCCTATTCATAAAAAATTATAAAGAAGTGTAGATTTCTTACTCTTCTTGCATGTTTATTATGAACAATTAAGGAAGGAGACTGAATTTCAGCTGATTCAGTAAAACCTGGGTATTCTGGATCAAAAAAATGAATACCGACTCAGGTTTGGATCACTGAACTCAATTTTACCAAATTAATTCAGTAAAATTAAGTCATACAGGCTGGGCTGTTCCTTTGCTTTTTTCCCTGCAAAGAAACAGCAGTTTTGCAGACAACCTATTTCTGATTGTTCTCTAAAGACGCCCCCCGCCCTTCACCAAGTTTCATAAAGATTGGACACTGGGGAACGATTCTATAGGCCCTCAAAGAAAGTGCCTCACACCCATTCTCTCCATTATTCCCTATGGGGAAATATATCTGGAGGCTGTTCAGGAGGCTGTGGGGGGGGGGTGACATTTTTCAAGCAAACTCCACCAAATCTGCAGAGGACCTACTCCTGACTGTCCTCTAAAGACCTTCCAAATTTCTTGATGGTTGGACCCTGGTGGTCAATTCTATGGGCCCCCCAAAAGGTGCACCCAGCCACTCCATTGTTTCCTTTAGGAAAAAAGTCAAAGCTGTCCCACTGCAGAAACACACTGGGGAAACATTGCCATGGTCAAGGCAAACTGAAGCAAGGGACTGCCTTGTGCTTGTGGCTGGGTACTGTTTGGTTTTGTTCTGTGGTGGTCCACCACTAGCTAAACCCAGTGCTGGGCTGCTGGGAATGACATTCGTTCTGTTGGGCTAAGTTGCAACAGTGTCCCTTGTTTCAGTTTAGTTCCGGTGGAATTGATGTGATTCTTTGGTGTAATGTTGGTCACCACATTGGTTTTGAGGGGGATTTCATTCTTATGCCTCAGTTTGCTACTGCTGGGCTCTTTCTGGGATGAGCTCAGCTTGCTATGGTGGGCTATGACAGCCTTGTCCCAATGTGTTTCTGCAGTGGAAGTTAGCTTTGACTTTTTTCTGTAGGAAACAATGGAGTGGCTGGGAGCACTTTCTTTGGGGGGCCCTAGAATTGGCCACCAGGGTCCAACCATCATGAAACTTGGGAAGTCTTTAGAGGACAGTCTACCTCTGGCTGCCCACTCAGTATAGAGCCTCATTTAGAGTTCGGATTTTGTTCTGCACTTCCCAGCACTGTCTGTGAAAGAGATCCAGCTTCATGGGCTCTGTCCAACTTTATTAAGCCAAAAGAAATACAAAGAAGAGAGAAAAATTGCACAAACACTGGTGGACTGTGGAATTCACTGACACAGGATGTAGTGATGGCCACTGATTCTGCTGCCTTTAAAAGGGATTTAGATGAATTCTAAATCCTGAATTCATGGAGTTTATGTATTGACACTGTTCATGATTCTGGATGTGATTTCCAAGTAGAATGATTTCCCATCTATTAACACACTTAGCATAATGTCTGATAATTCTAGGAAAAATCTTAATGTTACATGGAATATTGTGGTGGGACTAAACTCTACAGCTGGCTGGCAGAAAACTACACTCAGCTACAAAGGCCAATTGCAATTTGTGAACCATGGGCTAAAACTCAAAAACACTGTACAGACAGAGGAACACTTTACAGTTCTACAGCTTTCTACTGTCCTTGTACATGTTCACAGTATAATCATTTGTCTGCTAAGTTTCCAGCAGGGGCGAAAAATTAAGACTTGGTCAGCTGTTGCTGCAGAACATCTTGCTGATAAACCCTTAGATTACAATGGCATCCTTGTCTGTGCTTTAATGATACGTCAAATGATTCTGCTAGAAGGAACTGCGTCTGTCGAAGCAACTGCAGTGAAATGGCTGGAGCAAAGGGGGATGGGTGGGCAATTTGCTGAACATTTATTTTCAAATAGGAAATTAGGTCAGCTTTCTGATTCAAGGCCTGAATTCCCCCCTCATGTGATGTTACAACCTATTAGTCAGGCACTATACCTGAGCCACATGGTCCCTTAAGACAATTAAACTAAGCAGCAGAATTTACAAGGCTGCAGTATAATCTGATCCAGATAAAAATATAACAGCACTGGAAGACAGCAGATGCTCAGTGCCGTCCTGAACTGTACAAGATCCTTGTTGTCTGGAGCTAAACCACCAGCAGCATACACACAAGAAAGGGTGGGGGGAGGGCACTGTAGATCAACATCTGTTTGCAAGACAGGGTGAACTCTGCAGGGCATACCTAACGAGCGTGTAGGTAGATCTGAGTATAGCAAATGCATAGCAAGATGACTATTTCCTCTCACACTGGATGCAAAGAACATTAGTTAAAGGTTGCATGATGGCTATCCAATAGAGAAATCAAAGCTACAATGGAGCAAAGGTTTATATTAACATTATGACCTGTAAACCTATTGCAAAATTTAGAGGCTCTTTTCAAATTATTTCAAGCGATTGATCTAGGTATTTACCAGGCCACTTGCAAGGGATCAAGGTTTTAGCAACAAGCATAAACTTTTAATCCAGCCTTGCTTTTAATATATTTGTGTAATGAACATCACAATAGACCAGGCGGTAAAAAGAGCAATTTATAGCCATCACTGATGATCTCTTGGACATTCATGATTAGCAGGTTTTTGCATATGCATACACCAAAAATGCTGGCTTTTCCAATATAATACAAAAGAAGAAGTATGTCAACAAGAGAGAAGAGGAGAGAATGGAAGATTTAAGTATCACTTATTGTGAAGCTTCCTTTCTTGGTGGTCTGGGAGTGGGTCAGTCCTCACAAATGGGAAGCGACTCCTCTCCAGTGCAGGGTCAGTCAACTGAACAATCCCAGAAGGAGAGGGGCTTCCTTAGTTCCTCAGTTCTTTTCCAAGCCTTGAATTCCTGTGAGCTTACATAACTGGTAAATACTTCCCCTCCACCTTTCTACCTAAAATCTATTTACTAACATCAACAAACTTAACAACAGACCATAGGAGTTGGGAAGCAACAGAGGAGTTGCTTCCCATTTGTGAGGACTGACCCACTCCCAAAAGACCACTGGAGAAAAACCAGTTCATCAGTTAATGTTTAAACATCAAATAAATCAAATAGCAAATAGCAGTAAAATTTCCAGCATATTAATCTCTATCAAATGCCACCCAAAGCCAAGATAAGTAAAAAGTTGTTTTTGCCTGGCACCTAAAACCATTAAAGTAGATACCAGGTGGACAGACAATGAGGAGCGAGTAGTAACAGTAAGGAAAATTTCTTTCTGGTGGACACCTACTTAATCTCAGAAGGTGGGTCACCTGAGATGAATATCTTAAAAGTCTTGCCACTGTTGCTGTCAAGGAGGGCAGGATATAGGCACTTTAATAAATTTTCGAAGAGGATGTGTGAACACATGGGAGTGGTAATTGTTTTCTTATCCTTCCTGAAAACTTGTATCATGGGCAGCATCATAAAATAGTTGCAATGGAGGCTGGGGCTAATTTTAAATTGTTTGGATGCTCCAAGTCAACTATCCTCCTATGACAGAGGCAGCTACTTCCAAATGGGTGTTTCTTCTTATAGATGTAAAAAGATGGCTCCAGGATTGTTCTGCACCACCCCCTCCTCCAGGGAGGAGAAAGAAAGCCAGGATTAGCTTTTGCTTTGGGGAGTAGAAGCTGTTTGGTTTCGATTTCCAAAGAAAAGAGAAGGTATATTCCCTCTGCAGCCACCAAAAGTGGTTACCGAATTCAAAGACACAAGGAAGTCTGTGTCTATGGCCAAGCCAAGGGTACATGGCTGCTAGTGCAATGTACCTGCCAAGGACAAACTCAACATTTTACTTGTTGGTCAGTTGGTAGGGAGAAACCTGAAGCTCCTTTGTGTCCTGTTTCATTCAAGACTCTTAGGATTTTATTCTCAAAATTCAAGAAGCAGCGGGTACAAAGAAACATATCAGAAACCATGGCTTCAAAGGTGACCACTGTTGGGGACTACTAGTTCATGTCAGATTAGGATCTGGGAGATCTAGGTTCAAATCCCCACTCTCCCGAGAGCCATTAGGTAACTTTGGGACAGTCATACACTCAGCTTAACTGAGCTCACAGGGTTGTTGTAAGGACAATGGGGGGCACTATATGCCATTATGAGCTCTTTGGAAGAAGGGCGAGTTAAAAATATAGACAGGCAAGAGCAAATTAAATCTAACACCAACTGTTAAGTCTACAGCAATCTAGATACTGCTGGTAACATTCTTTTGTGTTCCAGTTTAAGTTTCCTTGTTGATGACCAGCACAGTTCCATACTGTCACACAGGCAGCTTTAGAAATGTGCAGTAACAGTATGTACTGACCAACAGGTGTCTTGAGCTAAAGAAGCCACAACTCCATAGTACAATTCATCTTAAAAGAAGTACCATCAGTATCAATATCCAGGTAGTTTAGAAAAAGTGCAACAAGGCATTTCCTTAAGAGGCTTTAAGATTAATCACAAAAGGCACCCATAAGAAAGAGATGCAGAACAGATACGTATGTGGGATGCATGTCTGATTTTTGAATAATCTCTTTTGATGGTTGTTGGGGGTTTTCCGGGCTGTCTTGCCGTGGTCTTGGCATTGTAGTTCCTGACGTTTCGCCAGCAGCTGTGGCTGGCATCTTCAGAGGTGTAGCACCAAAAGACTTGGTGCTACACCTCTGAAGATGCCAGCCACAGCTGCTGGCGAAACGTCAGGAACTACAATGCCAAGACCACGGCAAGACAGCCCGGAAAACCCCCAACAACCATCGTTCTCCGGCCGTGAAAGCCTTCGACAATACAATCTCTTTTGAGTTAATCAAATATGAAAGCCACAACATTTAAGAAGTTAACCCTGGAGACAAACATGCCCAATCTGTCTGAAAAGAGCAAGTGCAACACAACTGCATCATAACACAGGCTCTTAAGGGAAAACTGAAAGTGGCAAAAGATCCGCTCCGGAACAGGCTGTGCTGTTCCTCTATTGGAAAGTCCCCTTTTCAACAAGTCAATCCTTACTCTTTTACAAGAACTCTCCACTCTCAAAAGATGAAGTTAAACTGCAGCTGTAACACAGGCAACAGACTTCAATATTATTCCATAACAAACTTAAAATTAACCAAATTACAGGAGCAAAACTACCCATTAGTAAGGATTACTATCTTTTGTCAAGGTTATCCTTGATGCATGCTTTGTATGGGAAAAGAGGATCTGGTACATGGGGATGAAGTGGAGGGAGAAGCCTAAGAGTGCACACACATACGATTTATAATTTTGGAGTAATATTTTAGTTCTGCTAATATTTTTGTTTCAACTTTGAAAATTTCATTGCGACAATGGTGTGAACATATGCTTTCCCAATTACAGTTTTCTGACTCACAAATTCAATACTTGAGTGATTTTTTTCATGTCCACTGCCAATTTCAGATGCTCCGAAAAATAATATTTTCTTTCTATAATGAATACACATCACTTGTCACTCTCCTTCTGCTGTGGGAGGAACTAAAACAATATTACTACTTATTATAAGCTTACTATAATCATCAATCAACATATTCAATTCTCAACATGGCGCCATCTGTGGATACTCAGGTCCTCAGATTGAAGCCATGAACAGACAAGACCGATCTTTCTACAAACCAGAGAAAAGCCCCGGGTTTGCTGAAATATCTGCAAACAAAAACAGAAACCATACATTGGGGAGATTAAACCTCCTCCAAATAACAGAACTGCTGCCTGTAGCTTTAAGAAGACAAATTGTTGTTGTTACGCAACCACACAGCATTCAAGCCTTGGTTTCTGTCAGTAAAAGGCAGAAGGACGGGAGAGGGCACTTTACAAGGCTATTTTGGCCTCTGAGGGAGGACTCATCTGGGTCAGGCCTGGCAGCAACCAAGCTACTTGATACCATGCAACTTGCATGACTCACCCATCCCCAGCTGCTAGTTACTGTTCAACAGCAGCCATCCCATGAAAGCCATTGTAGTGTAGTTGTTAAGAGTTTCAGATTTGGCTCAGGGAGAACCCACATTCAAATCACCACTCGGCTGTGGAAGCTCAGTGGGTGACCTCAGGACAGTTAAATATTATCAGCCTAACTTACCTCATGGGATTCTTGTGAGAATAAAAAGGAGGTGTAAGCTGCTTTGGGTCCCCATTGTGGAGAAAGGTGGGGCATGAATTAAATAATAAGTACAACTGAAGATGGAGAGTAGAAAAAAAGGTAGGTTGGTTGGTGGGCGTGAAGGACAGAAGGAAGCGAAAAAAGGTGAAGATATGGGGGTTGCCAGGAGGAGAGAAATGGGAAATACTGTGGAGAAATGAGGTGCTCCCACCAATTTTTATAGGTTCCTGGCCCGGCGCCTGGCACCACACAACTTGAGTAGTAAGGATGGAGTGCAAGCTAAAGACAGGGAATCAGATAAAAGTAGATTGGCTGGTGGGTGAGGAGAGAAGAAAGCAGAAAAAGGATAAGAGACTACGAGGGGATTTCAGGGAAGAAAGTGGAAGAAGGAAAATGAGATCCTTCCCCCCACAAATCCTTATGGGTCCCCCACTTGTTTGAATCTAGTTGTCTAACAATGGTATACAGGAAAAGATGGCCTGTGCCTATACAGGAGGCGCACATCTGTGTGTATTCCCATATCTTAACAATTAATTGCCTCCTTCAAAATATATCATGGAAATATTTTCCTGTTTGGATGATTCATCATCATCTTCAAATTAAGTATTCCTATAACTGAATTCTGTATCTTTTTTTCCTAAGACTTTCTGTCCTCATGAATTCTGCATATTCTCTGACAATCTCATAACCCATCTGTAAAACAAGAATGAAGGCTTGGCTTACCTGGGTCTTCTCTCACCTTTGCTTGCTATTTTCAGTCTGCCACCAAGCCCATTACAATGGTGTAAATCTGCAACTTTTCACCATCACATCTTTGATTACAGCTTTGGTTCACGCTCTAGTTACCTCTTGCCTTGCCTGTTTTAACTCTGTCTTCCACTGTTGATATCTTGAACGCCTCTTGGACTTGAACTCTGCTGCCAAAATTGTTCCCCATTTTTCATTGTTCTGACCATTTAGCAGCCCTCTTTAAATTCCTGCAATGGTTTCTGCCCATTCCCAGAGCTATCACAAACTTATCCTTACTTTCAGAACTCTCCACGGTCTTGCTTGTCCTTATCCTTGCATACACTGTTATATTCCAATATACTCCTGCCTAATATAAACCTTTGCTCCTCCACCACCAATCACCTGAAGATCTCCTACTTGCTCAAATTATTATGCTCCTTTCTCCCTTTAATGCCTGGAAGTTTGTCTCGGAACAAATCATGATGCCACCAAGTCTCACCTCCTTTTCCTTTGGCTCAACTGCTTAGTTAACTGCAACTAAGCCAAAGTTCCAAAGAGTTTATTGTCTATAGCCATAGGCCATCACAATTTACCAAACATTGACTAATAAACAGTTAAATCCATTATCATAGTTTGTAAAGATTAATTAAAATTAATTAAAACAGTACAGTATGCCAAACTATCCCAGGAATCACAAAACAGCCTCGTTCAGTACCACCTTAGATCTTATCTTTTTGGCTGCGAGTGCAAACTGAGAGACTCTATAGGACACATGATTATCAGTGTCTGATAACAAAAACACAATCTTCTCGATTTCAGACTATGTGACTGATAGGATTCTGGCCAAGAATTTAGCTCTGGGTACACTATATAATGGACAATAAAGTAGGTAGTGGGAAAGGTTCTCCACTGTAGATAATCCACAAATGCAGGTACGATGTTCCATAGGGATGTGAGAATAATGCCCTGCCAAAAGAGCTGTTTGCATCATCTGAAAGTGAAAGACACTCTGAGGTTATAATGAGAAATACTGGCTAGGTAGGGAGATCTTAAATGGTCAAATTTGATTAGTTTATACCAAGGAGCTGCCTTAGATTTTTATATTGATAGCCGATCCATCACTGCCTCTGACTTGTAGATCCACTCCTTAAGTGGGAGGTTGTTGGCTGAGATCCCTATCAGGTCATCCGGGATGGTATACCTTTGGCAAATGGTGGATAGAAAGCCAGCGCGTTTGGGGTCTTTGGATAGTAAGTAATTTACTGATTGGCAGCTTAAGGGGTCAGAACTGGAAAATTTGATCCTTTCCCAGTATTTTAAAACTGCAAGGTGTACCTGCACCCTAAGGGAGAGGAGTCCTGTTTTGGCCCTCATCAGGGAGGCAGGAGCGCCTTTGGGTAAAGCCAAAATCCGTCTCAAGAACTGGTTTTGGATTACCTCAAGACTGGTTAGAATATCTTCCTTCCAACCCCACACTTCAGCTCCATATAGGAGGTGAGGGACTACCTTGCTCTTAAATAATTTCAGTGCTGGATCTATCAGTCGACCCCCCCCCTTTGTATAAAATAAATGTATGATTGACCCTACAATCCTTGATGCTGAGGATTTAACCAATACAAGATGTATCTTCCAATTCAGAGTCTCTCTAAAGGTTACCCCTAGATACTTAAAGGAGCTTCATTGTTGGACTGGGTTGCCAAGGATGCTCCAGCGGGAGATGTTTGGCTTTCTCCTGAAAACCATTACCTTTGTCTTTGTGTAGTTGACATTGAGCTTCTTTGTGTAGTTGACATTGAGAGCTTCTTCGTTACAATAATGGCCTAACTGGGCTAAGAGTCTCCTCAAGCCGATCTTGGTCAGGGAGGTTAGGACCATGTCATCTGCGTAAAGGAGAACTGAAATCTTCTGTTGTCCCAGAGAAGGTGGCATAAATTGGGGACCTGACAGAGTCTCATTGATATCATTGATGTACAGGTTAAATAGTAGAGGGGCCAGCACACAACCTTGTTTCATGCCTCTACTAATAGGGATTCTGTTGGTTAATTATCCAGAGGTTCCCACCCTGATTTGAGCAAAAGTATCTTTGTGCAGCTCACGGAGCAGAAACAGCAGTCGCTTATCAATGTTAAGTTTGGCAAGCTTGGACCATAAGCGGGACCTATTGATTGAATTGAATGCGGCAGCCAAGTCAACAAATGCTACATAAAGTGCCTTTGTTGGCCCATTTATTCCAGAGTAAGCCAGTTGGTATAGCGTTTGACAGTGGTCTATAGTTCCAAGACCTTTCCAAAATCCCACTTGTGTGGGATGAATTATTTTTTCAGTAGTCACCCAATCTTCCAATTTTGCCAGCAGATATCTGCTATACAGTTTTGCTGCTGTATCAAGTAGACTTATTGGTCTATAGTTTTGCGGGTCAGATTTATCCCCTTTTTTGTGTATAGGTACCACTATGCTCAGCTTCCATCCAGAGGGGATTAGACCTGAACCATTAATTTGAGTAAACACCCTAGCCAGTCCTGGGGCCCACCAGTCTGGGAAGGCTTTATACAGTTCAGGTGGTAACATATCCTCACCTGGAGATTTACCAGTGGGTAATGAGGCAATTAGTCCCCTAATTTCAGCTTCGGAGACTGGAGCCCATTCTGGTAGGTCCAGAGAATTCTGATCTAGAACCTGTTGGCAAGTCCAAGTTCCCTCTGCTTGCGGATATTGAGGCCTGAAGATTTTATTAAAGTAAGAAGACCAGACGTGGCCTGGAATAAATGAATCAATATGGCAGTAGAGGGAGCTTCTTTTGAATGCAACCAAGTCCCAAAATCATGAGTCATTTCTTTCAGATACTGTGCGATCTGACTCATTCCAGAGAAATTTAGCATGTTCTAATTTCTTCTGTTTAATTAGAGCTTTATACTGGGACCTAAGCATTGTTAGACTGCTGATCTGAGCCCTATCCCTATTATGCCTGGCCTGTCTCATAGTGTAAAGGAGTTCTTTTTTAAGCGCTCTGCATTCGCGGTCGAACCAACCACTTTGAGCATGGAATATCGACTTCATAGGCTTGTTATTTGTTAAAACAGGTTTAAAGCTGGAAATTAATTTCATCAAAGATTTTAATCACATCTGTGGTGTTTTGTAAAAGAGACGATCTCAGTCTACTCACTTCCAAGGATGACAAGTTATTGGATATAGTGCAATGTAGTTTCCCAGACCATTTGAGCCTCCTAAGATTGGGATTCATGCTCTCAGCAAGGTCTGGTACTGGTTTCGCTAGGACATTAACGTCAAGAGAGAGTCTCCAGGGACAGTGATCACTTAATGTTACATCTAAAACCTCGAAGTTAAAAACCCAGTTAAATTGATCAGGGGATATGGCTATGTAGTCAACAGTGCTGGTACTAGATGCCGCCACGTATGTAAAGGACCCCCATGTGGAATCAAAAGAGGTGCCATGCAAAATATGCATGTTGGACAGAGAAAGCAGTTTCAGTAGTTTAAGGCCAAACTTATTTACTACTGAATCCTTTGCTGAGCGCTCTAAGACATGGGCATTTGTAGCAATCTGTGCGCTCACACCATCTCTTGCATCAAACTTGCCCGCCCCAATTCTCACGTTGAAGTCTCCACATAGAATAATGTGTGCATTTGGGTATCGATAGGTTAGCCTATCCATTATATCAGACAGAAGATCCCAGATACACTCACCTTTCTGAGGTGATAAGCCCCTGGGGGAGATATATACGTTAACACAGAGTAGACTTCTAAAATGATCACCTTTGAGAAGTAGAACCTGAACCCCCACTTCCCCATCCCTTCGAGTGTACTTTAATCACAGGCACATAATAGACCCTGTACCCCTGCACAATGGGGAGATCAGAGTTCTGGATCCAGGTTTCCTGCAAACAAAGAATGTTATGATAATGTAAAAAAGTTTAAAAATCTGGGTCATGTAACTTATTGCACCAGCCCCCCAAGTTCCAAGATAAGAGCTTTAATTGTCAGTCACCAAGATAAGAGCTTTAATTGTCAGTCACAACGCGCTTTGTTGCTAGTAATGCATAACTGAAATGTTTGTTTATCCTTGCCTTTACCTCCCCTTGCCCATCTCAGATTTTAGACTGTATAGTCTTCTAGGCAGAGACCTGCCTCCTTATCACATACCATGCACTTTGATGGCACAATGTAAATAAGCAAATAACAATAACTTTTTAATACACATTTAAGAAGCCTATCTATTTTACATGTTTAATGGGTAGGAACCAGTTACACAGAAATCAGATGATTTTTTTAAATGTAAAAATGATATGGAGGGGAATTGGAAGTGAGTACAATAGAGTTCTTAAAACAATGGAAAATTCAAAAAACGTACAGCCCACCCCCACCAAAGGAGTCTGGGCACTAAGATTCAGAGACATACAAAAGTTTTTTTTTTAAAAAAACCTTGAACATAATTTACAGTCTTGATTGTTCATGATCATGTACTTGCCTTTTTTTTTAGAGACTCAGAACTCACCCCCTGCACAATAAAATTTTGAGCGACTGATGGCACAGCTCACTGCTCAGCCTCATCTGGCCAAGAGAATGAGGAAAACAGGACAGGCAAAGGTCACATCAAACAGAGCCCCAATATCACTACCTAAAGGCGGAGCCTTCCACTAGGTGCTTTTGGGTGGGATGGGAATTCTGCTGGACCAGGAACCAGACGGAGGAAAGAGCTAACCCAGATCTGTCCTCTCCCCTCCCAGAAAAGAACTATTCTTCTAGACACATTCTGTTCCAGATAAACTTCTCCTTGACAGAGGAGACTTTCTGTTCCAGATAAACTTCTCCTTGACAGAGGAGACTTTCTGTTCCAGTTAAACTTCTCCTTGACAGAACATCTGGAGTAATTCTCTAACTCCCAAGACACAGGTTTACATTTCAGGACGATCTTAGGGACATGAACTTCATGTTCTACTCCAGGGATGAGAGGTCTTCTGTTCCTTGCCCACAGAATTTCCCATTTCTGCGTCCTGGAAAATCATCCAATTTCACTTGAATCTCCTCAGGATCACCCTGGCCCACTCCTCCTGGTCTGCAATGATCTCATAGCCCCCCTAAGCTCAGCATCCCCCAGGCCAAGCTGGGCGGCAGGGCCTCAGCAAGTGGGGCAGAGAGAGACAGAGGCAAGTGTGTGCTGGCCAATAATGAGATTTGTCTTATTACAAAAGGTTCTCAAGATGATTTTAGGTAATGAGCCATGGAATTGTTTCCAACTTTTATTCTGCTAGGATAAAGTGAGCCAGATTTGCTTTCAACCTTCAATACAGACATCTGTGTTTCCCAAGACAACTGCTAGCGCTTTTGATTTTCCAACAGTTGTAAGCAATTTACTTTTGTTGCTCTAGCTTTTAGATAACATAGTCTCAGCCACTTTCCTGTTCTGCAATTTGCTCTATTGCTTCTTTCCCTCACTACCTGAAATGAATCTGCAGTCCTGTAGACTGAACTCAGAAAAAGACATGTACCAGACGTTAGCATACTTAATGAGGATCCTACTTTCACTTACTCAATTACTCTTCATCAGGGACAACTGTTCAGGGAAACTCATGTAATCATTTGATTCAAAGAATCAACCACGAGAATGATGATACAACAGAGCCCAAGCATAAGAAACAATGTCAGATTTATGATTAACTGAAAAACCTGAGTGATCCTCTCATTAGCAAAATGCCAGCCTTCCAGGATTGCAAGGTATAACTTTAACAAATAGCTTAGGGAGTTTAATTATTCAACCCATAGGAAGTACCTGGCATTCCAACTGGCTTAACCTCTTACTATCTACATACACAAAAAGAATAATTTCAGTATCTGCTTCATATGGAGGCTACTAATCAAACTTCTGAATGAAACGTTCCAAGTTAGTAAGATAGTTCCATCTTCCCCCCCAGCCTCTTCACACTGTTTCTCAAAGCACACTTCTCCCGCAAAGTTCTTGGCTTAATAATACAAAGCAACTCTTGAGTATTCAAAGCACTTCTCACACAGATTTTACGAAGCTAACAAGGAATACAGAATTCAGTAAAACAAAAAAAAAGATGAACAAAAAGAAATGTAAGAACATATTGTTAAATACATTAAAACAAAAAGAATTTCTTTAAATAAATCAGAAGCAAGAAATCAGCCAGCCAGAAAGTAGGTCCCTGGTAGGTCCCTGGCCAACAGAGTAGTGAAAAGATTGCTAAAAAAAGACATGGAGATTGCAGGGAGAGTGAATGAATTCTTTGCATTTGTTTTTCATTACTGAAGTTCCTCTAAAAGTAGTTCAACTGAAATATCTGATTAGGAAAAAAACACTTAATGCGGTTTAAACAGTTTTGGGGCATATGTGTGACAAATGTGTGTGACACTTGGACAAATTTACCATATTCTATTTGTTTCTTGGGGCAGCCATTTGAAAAAAGCTGATTATAACTTTGAAAGTATTTACTTTGACTGGTACCCATTCAATATATATATCTCAAGAGTTTTCTGAAACTCTTGAGGTACTTGCATTGTGAACACAGGGGTCAAACTACTCATTTATTACAGCAAAAAATAAAGGAAACTTGATAGCTCTCTCAATCATGGCATTAGCTACTAAGAAAAGAATTAGACCTCAAGAATAACTTTCTTCAGCAATGCAGGATAAACAAGAGTAAATTTATAATCGGGTTCAAAAAGACCCCTAATTGAAAACATCAAACCCCCATAGAAACGTAAATGGAGTCAAATTGACCCTACCATTTTTAAAGCATAGGACACAACTGGGAATCTGTAAAATTGCAATAATTTTTGACTGTTACAATATTGAAAATTAACATAATAATAGTGCAGTGTGGAACAACAGATAACAAAAAATGAGGTTAACAGGTGACACAGGTAGAACATCAAAAATAAAAGATCAAAATCCCACAGAAACTGATCACACCACTTTTAAAGCATAAGGTTAAGGATACCAGTTACCCACCAGTGGTTTGCCTCACTGCCTGCCAATCACTGGTGCTTGGCAACTGCCGCTGCCAGCAGGTGATGGGCGCCCATCGCCAGTTGAAGGGCACCTGCTGTCGGGTGACCACCACCACTCACCACCAGGCAGCATCCTGAAGTGATGTTGTTATGCTTGTGTCACATCTTTGAATAACTACTGTGGGATAATTGGTTCTAATGTTCCTGTTCTTCTGAAGGTGTAAATCTGCTTGACAACTATAGGTAAGGGCTATATGAATGCGGTGGCTTTGCTGCAGCCACTGGGTCTGTGCAAATGGAGTGCTTTGACCTTGCTGTATACACTTCTAAAATGAGAAGGCTGAACTTAGTTTTCCTAGATGGACTGCAACCTATTACATCAATACATTCCCAGTCCATATATCCCCAGATTAAAATGTAATAACTCCACGGAAATGTAACTGGGGTCAAATTGACCCCACCATTTTTAAAGCCTATGACATAGACAAGAAAAAAAAGTAGACATGTAACAGTCCCTTACAATGGAAAGTGGGATTCCATTCCTGCCAGTTGAAGGGTTAACAAAAAGAAGAGAAAATTGCATTCTTTCTGCTAGCCTTTTTGTAATCTGCCCACAAACTGCACCTGTTGGATCTTTACAATTAAGAGCTCTTCCTGAACAACAAAGAGAAACAATCATCTCAGTAGACAGATGTCTAGGGGTCATCTAAAGTTCCAGGCTGAATGGCTCCTTCAAGTCTGGAAAATGTAAAGAAGTTCAGAGGATGCCTGCAAACATGCCCAGGCTTGTATGGGGATAGAATGACTCTATTTTCCAAACTTGCAATACTGTTTAATTTGAGCTTTTCCATGTGGCTATGGGACATAAGGAAAGCTCTGATAGAGCACAAACACAAGTGTTTACAATTTAGGTTGCAAACACTGGTTTTCCCCGGGGGTAATTAGGGAAGATGGAGGGAGAGGCAGAAAGGGCAGGGAAATAGAACCAAGCAAAAATGTCTCCTCCAAATCTCTTCATTCCAAAAGGGGTCACAAACCTACTGCTCCCCATCCATCCACATGTATTTCTGTTGCAGGGTTGCCAGGTCCCCCCAGCCACTGGTGGGAAGGGGACTTACCGGGTTACAGGGGAAACTCACTGGTGGTATCATTATATCACCAATGATGCAGTGATGTCACTCCCTGTTTGCCTAGAAGTGATGTCAGCACGTTGCTAGGGGACACTCTAGTCCCCACTGTCACACTAATGTCACTCTATGTGTGCCTAGAAGTGATGTCAGCACATTGGCAAGGGACATTTCCAGGTGCATGGGGAGTGATATCAGTGCATCAGGATGCTGCTTATGCCCCCTCATTCCCCTCACCAGCCAGCTGCGCAGTGGCAGGAAGCACCCACCAGTGGAAGAGGGGAATCTCCTACCACCAACACGGGAATGAGAAATCTATTGTTGAGTTGAAATAGACTTATAGCAGGCCTTGAAAGATGTTCTTTGAGACCAGGACCCAGAACCAAATTTTAGAAGCCACTCTCATTTCAGTCTTTGGGGTTTTGTATTTCAATTTTCTAATATTAGGATCTACCATGAAATTTCTAGGCACCATGGTGAGCTGGAGCCTGGGATTTGTCAAGACCTGGACTATGGTCGAAGGGGAATCACATATCACGTTAAAAACTGTATTCTTAATCTATGATGTTCAAAAACTACAAAGCCATTCCAGTTTACAATTTGCTTATATTAATACAGCTGTGAGCATTTTTAGCATCCACACAGTTCTCATATCATCAGATTAACATGGCAGAATAAATTAGATCAGTTGAACATAACCAGCAGCATACTAAATATACTTTAACCCTTCACTACCCACTGAAGACAGATCTATATGCCACACTAGTGTGGTTGATATTTGATAGCAAAATTTTATTTACATTTGTTTTCCAATGGAGCAAAAAGAATTCAGTTCAACTAGGTAGACATGGGCACAAATGGAAATACGAATCAAATTTCGTGACGAATCGGGCCAATTCGTGTTTTGCAAAATGTGTTTCGCAGGGCCGCGGTTTTCACGAAATTCATGACTTTTGGGGCCAGTTCGTTCATTCGTGATGCTAGAGAGGCTGGTGCCGATCCATTGATTCCCTAGGCAACATAGGCCTGGAATGTCTGCAGACCTTTTGTTGCCATTGGAAGCCCTAATCTCAGCCCACATAACCTTGATAGGCAGCTCTCCCTGCCAACTGGAGAGCTTCCTTTCTGCCCTGTACAGCAAGGAGCTAGGGGGTTAATCCCCTAGGCAACTGAAGAGATGGGTCTTCTGTAGCTATGGGAACACCAGTCTCATCCCTCCAAACAGGTCTGTCTGCCAACCAGAGACCTCCTGTCCTGCTCTATGTGAGCATTTCTTATGTAAGGCACAGCTCTTTGCCTCATGCTTTTCAGTTCCAGTAGCCAGAGGGAGAGGGAGGACCTGTTGCTGGGACTTGGAGTGAGAGAGTGGAATTGGGAGCTTTTGGCTGGATTTGCTGCTGCTTTAAAAGAGACTGAAAAGCCTCTTTCTTATTTTCAGCTCTTGACCTTTCTGGGAAGGTCGTTGGGTGAGGATGTCTTCTTTCCTCCACCCCACCCAACCCCAGTCTCAGGGCATTGCCTGGCTCTGGGGCCTAGCTTGACTGAGGCCTACCTTTTTTTTCTTTAATTGTCTTTGCTTATATTCTTATTTAGAGCATTTGTTCTTGCTGGCTTGTTGGGTGGACGAGAGCTGTTGTTGGTGGACGAGAGCTTGCTGAAGTCTCCCTGCAACTTTGGTATCTCTGGGTATGAAGGGGGCCATTGAAGTGCCCTGGGTTCTGACAAATCACGAAACTAATTAATCGTTTCGTGAAACAGGACAATTTTGTGAAAGTTCATGATTCGTGGAATGCAACAAAACACAAAATGCTCGTTTTGTTTTTTCCCCCATTTCGTGCCCATCTCTACAGCTAGGACATTGTGCATATACTTGTACAATTCTGAATATTTTTTTTTATCTTGGTGCTTATCAGAAATTATTTTTAAACTTGCAGGAAACACAGGCTGATTCTGCACACATTGGATAATGCACTTTCAATGCACTTTATCAATCATTTGAGGTGGATTTTTTGTTCCGCACATGAAAATATCCGTTCCAAATGATCTATAAAGAGGATTGGAAGTGCATTATCCAACGTGTACGGAATCAGCTTTAGAATACCAAACAGATGAAAATATCACCACATACAAAGATTATTCTCTAGGCTTTAAAACAGCTAAATTTTCCACAATGTATCTAAATTTATTTTTAAATTGAAAAAGTGCAAGCTACAGGAAGAAAAAGCATGGTATTTTCATACTAAAATTATGAAATACTTGTATTAAACTACAATTTAAATATTAACAAGACACTGAAGCTACATGGCATTAAGAGTTCAATATATTGTCGAAGGCTTTCACAGTGACACTGAGAGATCTCTGTCTTTTGGTGCTACACCTCTGAAGATGCCAGCCACAGCTGCTGGCGAAACGCCAGGAACTACAATGCCAAGACCACAGCTACACAGCCCGAAAAATCCACAACAACCATTAAGAGTTCAGTTGAAATGTAATAAAATTATGAAACATCATGAAAAATCAGCTTCAATACAGAAGGATTGGCAGGTAGCCATTATAACATAAGTGTTCACAAAGCGATTCAAAACCAGCCAGGCAATTATAGACCAGTTAATCACTACTGTCCCCCAGATATATAACTTTATCATCAAATGCCCTCCTGTTTATTTATTAATTCAAATGTTTACATGGCACCACACATGGCAAAAGTTGCCTGACCAACAGGTAACAGATAACTAAAATTTTAAAAATTCATACTAGAGCTTAGTAGAAAGAGAACTTACTGTAAAACAATCAATATATGATGCAAGCATTTTTTGGAATACCAAGTACACTAAAATTCTTATCAACTCATGTGAAAAAGGATTGTGCAGAGCTGTAAAAGGTGATGAGAAAGGCACCTAAAATGGTTGAAGTGATGGCAGCACAATGGAAAATGCTTGGGCCTTTTTGGTTCAGAATAATCACAATAATAAAAATATGCATTTCTGTAGCACTTCACATACATTGCCTTGTTGTAACCCTTACAACAGGTAGGAGAGTATTATCCCCTACTACAGATGAAGGAGCCAAAGGTGAGACACAGAATGGCTTCTTTAAGGCCACATAGAGAGTTTGTGACAGAAGAGAGATGGAACTGGGGACTTACTGGCTCCCAAGGTCACACATCTTGCTCTTAACCTTTGTACAATACAGATCAAAAATACAACTAAAGGCAAGTATAACAGAATATAATAAAAGTTAAGAATGGTGTGGATAACGGTAAAGAAGAAATTCCTCTCCTGAATACTGGAAATAGGGTCATAGAATTAAATGATGGTCAACAGATTCAGGACAGACAAGACCATAATTTCTTCATGCAACACAAAATTAACATATTTGCTGCCACAAGGTTTAATAAGGACAACAAGCTTAGATGCCTTTAATTGGGGATTTAAAAATTTATGGAGGGTTGACATACCTATCCCTTTTAGTAGTCATTAAAGGGAACCTTCATTTTCAGAACTTCTAATTAAAGAGTATGGTTGCTGTTTCTACACTGCTTGTAGAAACATCTGGCTAGCCATCATTGAAAAAAGGATGCTGGACTAGATGGACTGATCCAGAAGAACTGTTTGCATGTTTTTGTGTACATTACAATTGCATAATGCATGTCCGGGGTCTGTGGCCCCCTCTCTCCCCGGACACCTCCATGGCCCAGCAGAGCAGCGGCAGACCCTGGAAAGGCAGGGAGGCTTTCAGGGAACTTTGGCGTGGCTGCTAGGCCAACGGTGGCAGCCAGGGCAGGTACAGTGCCAGCCATGGCCCAAAGCAGACAACAGTGGCAACTCCCATGTAAAACTGCTAACGAGGAAGGAAACCCTCATGGGAGAAAGGAAATAATACAATTCTTACTTCAATTTAAAGTACAATTGTTAATAGTCACTTCTATTGTTTCATATATAGTCAATTGGATGACCAAAATATATCAAAAGAACTCAATGTCGTTAGTATTCATATAACAAGGCAACAAAAGTCCGAGAGAGACACATAAAGAGACCACACTGTATCTTCTCTGGGTGTAATTGGTCCCGTTGTCCAAAATAAAGTCTCTGCCAAAGGTAATTGCTATGTCCTGTTTCTTCCTTCAAAATAAAGACTGTGCTAAAAGCAATAGTTGTGTCCTGTTTCTTCTTTAGTTATTTATACAGTTGCTGCTGTGAAGCTTGGCAAATCACAGCCCTACGCCCAATCTGGGGCTGGCTGAAAAGCTCAGATTTCGCAGAATTTCTTCCTCAGGGGCGTGGTATAATAGGACACTGGAAGATAATATAATACAAATAACATCTTCTACATTCCATCCTTGCAATATAATGCAATTCTACAAGTTCCACAAACAAAATAAGATTACAGACCTTATCATTGTTGTCACAAATCACTACAGTAATGTTCCCGGATAGTGGCGGCTGTATCTTCTTAGGCGCGCCCTGTGATAGTTCCCTTTGAGTTTATATCCACCCCCAACGATGCACACTCTCTTTCTTAAAGGAACACTCAAATTAAGAACACAAAATGCAATTACAAAGTAATTCATAATTACTACAGTACTCACAGAGTCAATTGCAGAATCAGTTACAAGTAACAATTATAGGAAACAGTTCAACAGAGGAAAGTGTCATGGGCTGATCCAGTTAGTTCTTTTTCGGATTTAGAAACGTCTGGAGTCTCTGATAGTTCTGGTGATGAGGGACCAAGTAGCAAGAACTTACGGAGTAGGACTGTGTACCCTAGTAGGCGGGTTCCTTTTTTAGGGAAAGGCAAAAAGAAAACATTCCAAAGGGGCAGAATGAGACCTTAATTTTTAATTTGTCTTCTCACCCCCTTAGTGTGCCTTAGAATCTTCAACTCTCGATAAAGGTTTGGGGTTTGTTCCCACCCCGCCCTACAGATCCCTCCAGACACAGATTGATATCTTCAAGCTGGTCCGCCAGATTAAATTACGTGCATTCTTTAAGAACAGCACCTTAGAGGATCCAGGACTGACTGTTACATTACCTAAGCGCCTAAAGGGCCATTCACAATTTATACCACCCATTACTGATCATAGAATTGACACTCTTGAATACATGGTATTAAAAGAAATTGCAACATTAGAAAGAGACCAAACCATTGCCTGGAATAACTTTTCCCGCCAAGAAAGAGATGCTGTACGTAGCCTCCAGAACGATAGGAGTATAGTGATAAAACCCGCCGATAAAGGGGGCGGAATAGTTGTCTTAGACCGAACAGCATATGTCCAAGAAATCCATAGACAACTCCAAGATGAAACTAGTTATCTTCCGCTGACCTCAGCAGGGATGATTTACATGTGGCTTATGACAAAGCACATTGTGCGAAATGGGGCCTAATTTCCAACCTGGAAAACCCGTTGCCACCTCCAGCCGGGAGTTTGGGAATTCTTCACAACTCCTCGGTTGATTTTGGCTTATTATGTGCCTTACGATTGTGTTCTGGAAGCAAGAAAATTGATTTTGGCTTTTCATTGTGCCTTATATTTGAGTTTTGATAGCAAGAAAATTAAACTCTTTTGTACGTGGTCCTGTTCTTCGGCTTCGTTTCATTTTGTTTGGGACCACCCCCTCTTGGATTTGCTCATAGGAATCCTATCGACACTGAGTTCTTTTGATATATTTTGGTCATCCAATTGACTTATATGAAACAATAGAAGTGACTATTAACAATTGTACTTTAAATTGAAGTAAGAATTGTATGATGGCCCAAAGCAGAGCAGTCAGAAGGGAAGAGCCTGCAGGGGCCAACACTGGGCCAGCCACGGCCCAAAGAGCAGCAGCAAAGGCCCCCGAGGCAACCAGGCTGTGCAGAGCCCAAGGAGACGTGACAGGGCAAAGGCAGGTGGCCCGCGAGGTGCTGCAAGCTGCAACAAGCTGACCCGCAGACTCCAGCAGCAACGAGGATCCCTGCATCGCCGCCAAGCCTGCCCTGGTGCCTGCCTGACCAGCGTAGCAGGGATGAGGCAGCACCCTGGCACACAGGCAAGCCAAGAGTCTGGGACTGGCCGAGCCGCAGGCACAGCATGCCCTGCCCCGACATCAACCTCACCACTGCTGGAAAGGTCCAGCCAGCCCCACCCTGCAGAGGAGCAGGAACACCTAGGTGTGGAGGAGCCCTGAACCAGGAGATGCTGAGAAGTACTCTCCCAGTGGCTGGCCTGGCTAGCTATCACACGGGGTGGAGGGAGGGGAAATCAGGGGTATGGAGGAACCAGAAGGGGGTGGGGGAAAGCCACTGGGGCTTCCCCATAAAAGCGGGCTATAAAGGGCAGCTGAGGAGGAGTAGCTGGAGTGGACAGGCGAGCGGAAGGCACAGAGAGAGAGAGCAAGTGAGCTGAAGGCCTGTTGATCCAGCAGGGCGAGAAAGGGAAGAGGGTGCTGTAAGCCCCCCTCCTCTCTCCAATTTTGAGGCCCACCCTGAGTTGGCGTGAGAGTGGGGCCAACCTGGCGGAAACCACACAATGCATACATTACAAAAATACAATAAACTCATAGTACTAGTCTTTTCCTATCCTATTCAAAATACGACAAAATATTTCTCCTGAGATAATCTCATATGGATAGTCCCATTCCAATCTAATTTTCTTTGAATATGTGCCCATTATATTCCCTAGTTTTAAAAAGTTACCACAGAAGAATTGTATTTATTGTACTTCTGTCACTATTGCAGTTATTAGTTTTAGTTTATTTATTTAAAATAAAAATTGAATCCACGCTTTCCAACCTAATGTTCTCAAGGAGGCTTGCAACATCATTTAAAATGCAGTAAGAAAACAAACAAACAAAAACAGTGATGTGGGTCTGCTAGAGACTCTAGAACTGGAAATTCTTCTTCTATAGACTAATTTAACAAATTATATTTATATTTAGTAAATCAAACTAAAAATGAACATGATAATTGTACAGGCTGTAGAAACAACTGGAAAGTTCTTTTTCCCAGTTGCCAAAATAGTTCAACTGAAATATCTGATTAGGAGAAAAGAAAAAAATTAAAGCATACTTAGGTTTTAAAATATATGTAAGCATATGTGTGAGAGAGTAATGATTTAATTTATATGCTCTCTATGAAAAGTCACCTAAAATTATAATTACTATTCTGAAACTGCCCAATTTAATTGGTATTGTATCTATTCATCACATTACTAATTAATTTTATGAAAAAGGCATGTTTAGAAATGGAAAATTTTCCCCAGTTAAATACAGTCGCGGACAATTTTTCATCCCTCATCAATGAATAAAATTGTAATAAAACACTGCCAACAAGAAAACAAAATTGGAAAGCAACATAGTTTGCACAGCATTAAACACCTCTATAACATGCCCCCTTTTTGTCTTAAACAATTTAAATGCCACTAGAGGCATATTTTATTTAACATAGAGGGGAAAGGTCAGATGAAATCAGAGTTGAAAATTTCTGAGGTAACTCAATAGGTAAAACCAGTAGATGCACAGACTTAAGTTCTTCACAGTTACTTAAATCTTTATGCTGAGAGGTTTTTGTTCCAGTGTTGTCCCAAACACTCTAATACACTTTTTTTTTAGTATTCTCTGACTCTTTTGGCTTCCAGAAGGCCGGGTAGCCTCTTTCCAGTACCCAAACTCCTTATCCTGAAACATCAGTACTCATCTTGAGTTTTTAACTGACTCTTAAGGTCTCCAAAGGCAGTTTCTAACCACACCAGACCAGGGATCTCTTCATTCTTCAGCACTAACCCCCTGTTTGACTGGGTAGGGAAATTCTCCTCTCACTAGAAGATCTATCCCTTTCATTGGCCTAAATGAGAGTCTTCGCCTACTTCTCAAACTTCCTTGCCATCTTTCCCCTAGTTCTCCTGTCTGTGTTAAACTGCTCTCAGCTAGGGTTGAGTCTCCATACTGTCAGTACTTGACTCCTCTCAGCTAGGGCTGAAATCAGACCCCCCCCTCCCCCCCAGCACCCAGTTCAGAAGTCTTTCTCTGTTCAACTCATGCTACCCAATCAGATTCCATGGAGCAACCTGTTACTCAAGGCTCTCTGTGTAGAATTAACCCTTCATAGTCCTTCAGCTGTTTGTACAGCACTTCTAAGCTTTTAAAAAGTGCAGTAGATCATAATCTCCATGAACAGCCATGTTTTAAATGGCACTTAAAAGCCGTTAAAATAGCCACCAAATTAACATACATGAGGGAGGATTTATGCAAAAGGCACCATTATCAAGAAAGCCACTGCCCATAGCGGGAGCCTTGAATGATGCCTCCAAAGATCTTAATCAAATGGACAAATTGATACAGGACAAGGCAGCCCTCCTAATGCTATCTAGATCATTAGAGTTGAAAGTACTAGAATTACCACACATCTTTACGATTTCTATTAACAAAAAGAGTAATCCTAAAAGCAGTGTTTCAAACAAACATTTGTTTCCATGGTGGATCATGTCTAGGGTTGCCAGTCCCCCACTGGGGGCAGAGGACCCCCCACTTCCACCCTCCACCTCTGCCCCTGCTTACCTTGCCAGTGGGGGAAAAGGTGGGGGAACACACCTCTCATATGTAAGTTAGGAGACTCTACATCCCCAAGTGACTTGCCAGGTATACAGAAAATAAGTATTTCTGGAGCTATGTAAGGAACAGAAAACCAGCTAGGGAGGCAGTTGGGCCATTGGAACAAAAGGATTACTTAGGGAAGATGAGTTGAGAGTCAGAATGGGTAGTGATACAAAGAATACTTGGCATCTGTTTCACTGTGGAAAATGTGGGACAGGGATACAAGGCAGAGCCACTGTTTTTAGAAAGGATGAAGTTCTAGGGCTACTACACAAACTGAGAAGTCTCCAGGTCCAGATGGCATACACCCAAGGGTTCTTGAGGAACTCAGGTATGAAAGTGTTGATATCTAGCTAGCATATGTAAATTGTTGTTAAAACTGGTCTCTGTGCAGAGGAAAATGGCAACTGTTAAAGCAATTTAAAAAAAGAGGTCCACAGGGGATCCTAGAAATTATGTGCCAGTTAGCCTAACATCTGTTCCACGTAAACTCATAGAAACTTTTATTAAAGATAAAAATTATTAAGCATATCAAGGAACAAAGGCTGCTGAGAGAAAATCAACATGACTTCTGCAAAGGGAAACCCTACCTCACTAAGCTTTTGGAGTTCTATGAGCTGGTAAACAAACATGTGGATAAGGGACATCTAATAGACATGATATACTTGGACTTCCAAAAAGCTTTTGACAAGATACTTCACAAAAGACTCATGAATAAGCTTAACATCTGTAAGAAGACAGACAATGGAACGGACCTTTGGATGCTTATCGTGAAGGGTCCTTCTCCTCTGAGGAAAGGAGGACATCTTGGGTGATTCCCACCATCCAATCAAGGAAGAAGGAACTAATTTTCTTCCACTTCTTGTCTGGCGTGTGGGACGCCCTCTCTTCAGTTCAGTTGACTACACAAAGCAGTAACATTGAATTTATCATTCGGCAACTGTCAGTACTGAGAAAAAAAACACCTGTTGCGTTAACACGTACTGTAAATAAAGCATAACCCGGAGGAGGTAGAAGAATGAGGCAGCAGGGTAGAGGAGGACGAAGACCCAGGGAGGGCAAGATGTCCTCCTTTCCTTAGAGGAGAATGACCTTTCACAGTAAGTGTCAGTTTATGGAATTCAAGTTACTCTGATTTCATCTCCCACCCCCTTGCTGCAAGAAATCCAAGATCTCTTGGTTCAAAGGTTATTTATTGAAAGTTTATATTCAATGTACAGGAGTCCATAAGTAATCCAAAGGCATGAAAGCTTCTGGCTGACAGCGAAGCTTTGTTGAGAATGATGTGTTAGTTACAAAAAGCAATATATCAAAACCTCCCTCTAGTTCCCCCCACATTGACCGGCTACAGTCGATGCCTGGGAAGGCGAGGGATGCTCCTCCAAGGTCAATGTCTAGTCCTAGTAGATAAGGCCTCCCTGCCTCCCTGGGAACACAGCTGTGAACCTGTGGACAGAAAACACTGGAAAACTACAGCATGAGAAAGCATATGGAGTTACTGTGAATAGCAGGCCTGACAGTAAGTGTCCAAAGGTCTGCTCTCCCTCTGAGGCAGAGGACATCTTGGGTGCTCCCAAAGCAGTTTCCACTTTCTGGGTGGGATGTGGTCTTCGTCCGAGATCATGCACTGCAGTACTTTTTTATCGCAGGCGGTGTCCGCTGAATCATATAGATTTAATTTGTAGTGTCTCACCAAGGTCGAGACTGACGACCATGTTGCTGCCTTGCAGACTTCTTCTACAGAAGTGTTCCTGTGTAATGCTGCATTGTTAGCAGTGCTCCTCACTGAGTGGGCCATTATTCCATTAAGAGCCTCTACGATGAGAGCTTTGTGAGCTTCAATAGTGCATGTTTTGCTATTGGCACCTATGGCTGCTGAAGGCATTTTCTTCCTCAAATTGAGGGGAGATATATTGGTGAACAGTAAGTCTGACTTTCTGATTTGCACTGTTCAGGGCAGATAGGCCTTGAACATCCTTCTGACATCTAGGTTGTGTCAGAGCCTCTCCCTAGGATATTTAGGGTACAGGTAGAAATATAGTAGCTTTATCTCTTGCAACCTATGGAATTTGGAACAGACTTTTGGAAGAAAAAGGGTGACTGTACAAAGCATCACCTTATCGTTGTGAAAGATAGAGTTCAGGTCTGACTGATGATGTGTTTAGGTCTGAGATTCTTCTGGCAGACGTGACCACAATGTGGAAGATGGTCTTCATTCTAAGCCTTCTCAGGCGAACATCCTTGACCAGTTCAAATGGGTGTTTGGTCAGGGCTGAGTAAAATGTCTAGTGCTTTCCTCCTGCCCCACTGAGTGAGGGCTTTCCAAGAGGAATTGTAAATTCTGACCTTGAACTGTTTTCTGGATGCTAGGAGAGTGTCGGCCACCTCTCGGGAATATCCCCATCTTAGGAAGGTTTTTCTTTCTATTTCCACACAGTTAAGCAGAGTGAGTCTAAATGAGAGTGCCAAATTAGTCCCTGATGTAACATGACTGGGGAGATTGGTAGGATGAGATGTGGAGATACCACCATATGTTGGAGTGTTGGAAAGCATCATTTGCGGTGCCACCAAGAGGCAATCACTAGCACTTCGCTCCCTGTTACTTGATCTTTTTGAGGAGTTTGGGTATTACTGGTAAGGGTGGTAATGCATAGAGGAGGCCTAATGGTCACCGTGATGTCAGGACATCTGTATATGGGTGGAACAAACCTTGTCATGTCCCCTGGTAGTGAGAGGTGTTGTGAAGTGCGATGTTATCCACTGGATGAGATCTTTCTTAAGGGACTATTTCCCTTATTGAATGGTCTGCCTGCTCGGTCAGTCTGCCTGGACATTGGATATGCCTTTGATGTGTTCAGTTCTGATCGAGGCTAGGTGACCTTCCTTCCAGGTAAGTATCCTTGTTACCTCCTTGTGCCGTCTTGAGGTTTTGGATCCCCCCTGCTTGCTATATATGTCTTGTCTGCAACCTTGTCCACATATATCCAAGACATTGAAAGGAAGATGTACCTAACCTGTAATGCTTGCATCTGTAAATATTTGTTGTTCTCGAGGGGTCATGAATCTTTGCTTTGCATTGGGTTGGTGACCTTAGCTGAGACTGATTTTGATCTGAAGTGGTACCTGAAATGGGAAGATCTGTCTTCTTCACTATCTGTTGTTAGTAAGATCTGAGAAATGTCTGAAGCGGTCCTGCATGTAGATGACCCCAAGGTATCGCATTGCTGTTGGCCACTAGCAAACCCATCAGTTTGAGTAGTGTTGTGAGAAGTGATTTTGCACTCTGATCACCATCTTGGCCAGCTGTTTGGTCTTCCTGACCTTTTCTTTGGTGAGGAACAGACAACATTCTTTTGGTGATTATGATCATACACAGGTGTTCCAGCTTTGCAGGAACTGAATGGTGAACTGAGTGTTCTGGTGAGATTTTCCTTTGAGCTTGATCTGATCAGGAGATCATCTGGGTACAGGTGAACATGAATACCTCACTCTCTGAGACATATGATGGGGCTGATCAGGAGCCTTGTGAACAATCTTGGTTCAGTGAACAGGCTGAAAGGGATGGCTCAGAACCGCCAATTGATTTTTTTTTTCATGCAAAATCTTAGGTATTGTTGATGGGCTGTCAGAATTGGTACATGGAGGTATGGTTCCATGAGATCTGTAGATATATATTCTTCTGATTGACTGGCCTCTGCGACTGAGCACAGAGTCTCCATTCAGAAGTGATGCAATTTGATAAATTTGTTCAAAAACTTGAGATCTAGTCCCCATTCTTTTTAGGGACTGAAAAGAAGATTGAGCAGACCCCTCCCTCCATTCTCTTTTGTTATGGGGAACATGCCGCACTGCTTGAATGCCCAGAAGGTGTTGGATTACCTTTTGGGTTAAGTTTTTGCATATGGGAGAGAGGCCAAAACGTTCTGGTGGGTAGCTTTCGAATTGTATGGAATAACCTTGTGAGACTATTTCTAAGGTACAGATGTCCGCTTGTGTGTCGACCCAGGCTTGATGGTAAAGAGTAGTTGGTCTCTCACAGGGACGGTTTGCGAGTCCTGTCTTAGAGATCTTGGTATCAAGGTCAGATCTCTTTCCGTGTGTAGAGAACTATCTGTTTGATCTTGAGACAAAGTAAGCATTATCCCCACAATACAGCTGGGAAGCTGGGACTGAGAAGAATAGTCCATCCAAGGCCATGTGGTAAGCTCAAGGCAGCAGTGAGATCCGAATCAGCATAGTACTGCATCACAGTTCAGTTACTTAACTACTATACTACAAGTGGGTTCTTGAAAGGACCACCCTTATTAAAGGGCTGTCTAGATTAACCCCAGGATGGTCGCTTGGAATCCTGTCTGGACCTTATTAGAGTGTGTTGTGAATAAAATGGCTGAAGGCCAAGGGATCACCTCTCTGATCATTTGAGTGTTTTTGGCAACACTTTCTTTTGTCCTGAGTCTCAAGCCAGATCTTTCCCAGGGCATCCTCAAATAACTTGTCTCTCTGAAAGTGGTAAGCCAGGACGATATTTTTAGAGTGTAACTCTGCTGGCCACACTCTTACTTAAGGGTGCCTACTGGTTACTACTGCTGAGACCGCAGCCCTGGAAGAAAAGGTAAGAGCATCCAGGATGGTGTCTGCCTTGAAGGTACTGGTCTTCAAAATTCTGTTTGCCTCTTCAAGGGGGCATCTATTGATGTACGGGAGAAGTTGGATCAGTTTTCTGATTCATACTCCTGATGGTCTGGAGGCAATGGAGCAATGGCTGTAGTCTTAATAGCCATGGCCATGGCCTCGTGAGCTCTCTTCAGCATGGCCTCTCTCTTCTTGTCTAAGATGTCTCTGACTGATCCTTGCCTGTCCTCTGACAGGAGCCCAGATGATTGAAGTGTAGCCACTGGAGCATCAATCGCAGGTACCTGCAACATCTCATTAGCAAAGAAAGGTGGTGAGTACAGTTTTTTGACCACATTCGGGGATTGCTTATTGGCTTATGGTTTGGGGAAATTTTTGGGAGACAGCCTTGAGCTGTCTCCCGAAACATTCTGGAAATATTCTGGAAATATTCTGGCTGAGAACGTCTTAGGTAGTAAATACTAGTAGACTTCAGATTCAAACAGCTGGGCTGACTGTTCTGGCACGGATATTTCCTCCTCCACATCTGAAGGAATCCTTCCTTCTTCTTGTCATTACAGATGCTCTCCGAGGACAATCCCCCTGCTCAGTGGGGATCCCTGCCTCTTAAACATTACAAGCTGCCTTATTCTGACTCAGACCTTTGGTCCACCAACGTCAGTGTTGTCTACTCAGACTGGCAGCAGGTATCCAGGGTCTCAGGAAGAGGTTTTTCCTCATCACCTACCTGATCTTTTAAACTGGAGTTAACAGGGAACAAATTAGGAT
Organism: Eublepharis macularius; assembly: GCF_028583425.1. Taxonomy (NCBI): domain Eukaryota; kingdom Metazoa; phylum Chordata; class Lepidosauria; order Squamata; family Eublepharidae; genus Eublepharis; species Eublepharis macularius. The sequence goes on from NC_072792.1 coordinate 127,512,802, forward strand.
CCTTCTGCATGCAAAGCAGAACCTCTTCCACTGAGCCACAGTCTCTTGCATGGAGGAAGGAGAGGAGGAGGTAGACGCCACATTACTATTAACAGAGGTTTCAGCCAGACAGGGATTATATATTTCCTCCCTCATGGTTAGTCTTAGGAAGTGAAAAAGTTTAAAGACACAGGCAGGTTTGTGCCCTCCGTACATTATGTAGATCTGAAAGGGAAAAGCCTACTGTGGAATCTCCAGCCAGAAAGTTGGCATGGGTGCATTCACTGTGGTGCCGGAGTTGAGCAGATTCTTGGCGTCTTTTCTCTCCAAAAGCCCAGGCTGAGGTAACACGCCAACTCCAGCTGCAGAGCAGGAGTGTGTAGTTGCTTCTGGCTCCTGCTCAGTGGGACAGGTCGTTTGAAGCTCTTCTGTGGCTCTAAGGCTGACATATGACAAGCTCTAAGCCTGTTACAGTAGGAAGACCACACAAGCCATGGAGGCATGTCAGTGCCAACTCGTTGCCAGGAGCACATCCAAGCCAGGAGGCATGTCGGTACCAGATTCATCAATTCCCATTGCGAATACTGGGGAGCATTTCTCATTGTCATCTAGGAAACTGTCCTCAGAATCCCTGGCGTCGATCTTGTAGGCAGCTCCCCCAAATGGCTGCTGTGATAGTCTCAGAGCCAAGCTACATGGGACGAATTACATGAGAAGGAGCACATGAAAGGAGTCGCAATGTTAGCCGGGAAGTTGAGTTTTAAGAGATAGGAAGGCTCTGTCAATTTCCTCTCTCTACAGAGCCAGGGAGATTCCTGCTCAGAGGGTTTGTTAATTTCCCCTTTGCCTCCGGAAGGCTCTGTCAGTTTCACTTCCCCTTTTAAGAGGCAAAGAAGAAATAAACAAACCTGTAAAGCAGCGATCTCTGTAGAGCGGGGAAACTGACAAAGCCTTCCGATCTCTTTTAAAACTCAGCTTCCCGGCTAACATTGCGACTCCCTTCACGTGTTCCTCCTCGTAGAATTTGTCTCTTGTAGCTTAGCTCTCAGTCAGCCAGGGAGAGCAGTAAGAAACTGGAGAGGACAGCAAGAAGATAGGGAGGGACTATGAAAGTTTAAGTCAAAAGAGTCAGGAAGACAACAGAAGGATAAACTTAGAGGAAGAGAAGAGCAAAGGAGTAGGAATGGGAAAGTGAAACTGAAGTCCTAATAAGAAAGTAGCAAAGCTAGTCTGCTACTACACTGCTCTCTCTGGAGGCAGGAACAGAACTGAAGAGAGAAGGTGTCCCACACACCAGACAGGAAGAGGAAGAAAATTAGTTCCTGCCTCCCTGGTTGGATGGTGGGAATCACCCAAGATGTCCTCCACCTCAGAGAGAGAAGGAAGTGAGCAGTGGGGACCCACAAGAACCAGTACAGGGACAAGTGCTATTTAATGTATTCATAAATGATTTGGAATTGAGGCTGAGCAGTGTAGTGGCCAAGTTTGCAGATGATAACAAATTATTTCGGATGGTGGAAATTAAAGGGGACTATGAAGAGCCATAGAAGGATCTATCAAAACTGGAAGAGTGAGCAACAATATGGCAAATGAAATTCAATATTGGTAGATGATTTATGCTGGAACAAAAAAATCCTAATTTTAAATATATGGTGATAGGTTTTGAAGTTGCTGAGACCAAAAATGAAAGATCTTGGGTTAAAGTGGATAGCTCATTGAAAATATCGACCTAGTATGCAGTGAGGCAAACTCCATGTGCGGAATTATTAGCAAAGGGACTGACAATAAAATAGCAAATACTGTAGTGTCCTTCTATAGAGCGATGGTACAGCCTCATTTGGAATACTGTGCTGGTTGCTGTATCTCAAAAAGGATATTGCTGAACTGGAAAAAGTAAAGAAGAGTGCAACCAAGATGGTCAAGGGGTTGGAGCACCTTTGCTATGAGTAAATATTGGAACATTTCAGTTGGGAAAAAAGGCTAAGAGAAGACATGATAGAGGTTTATAAAATTATGCATAGGGTGGAGAAAGTGGATATAGGGAGCATTTTCTCCTTCTCCCATTATACTAGAGCTTGGGGGCATCTAACGAAGTTGATGGCAATAGGTACGGACAGACCAAAGGAAATGAATTGTGGAATTCACTACCACATGATGGCCATGAGCATAGATGGCTTTAAAATGGAATCAGACAGATTCCTGAATAGGCCCATCAGAGGCTACTAGCCATGTTTAGTAAAGGGAACCTCCATATTCAGAGACACTAAACTTGTGAAATTCAGTGCCAGGAGTCAGTATCAAGGGAAAGCCATGGCTTTTGTACCCTATTTGTTGGCCCTCCAGGGCAACTTATCAGTCACTGTTTGAAAGAGGATGCTGGACTAGACCATTGGTCTGGTCCAGCAGGGCTGTTCTAATGATCTTAAAGAGACCTATTACTAGCTACTGTGATGAATTAACAGATAAAAAATTCAATCAAGCAGCTGGAGAACTGAAGCCACTGTTTTCTTAGTATCAACCACTTCTAGTGGCTCAAGCATGGGGAAAAAGAGAAACTTTCACCATAATTGCCTATGAGTGATTTATTTCTGGCCAGATCATTTGCCTATGTTCTTTCCACATTGCTTCACATAACTAAACTTAATACATAGGAAGACATGCAACCATCTTCAACAGAAAAGCCAACCTTGCTGACCTGAAAATCCCCAAGAGACATCAGGTTAACCTAATAGGCTATGCTCACAGAACACACACAAGTTGCAGAGACACTGAGCCTCTGCAAGTCTAAAGCTCACCAGGCGATAGCTGCTCTATGAGTGGAAAATCTCCTTATCATCAAACCACGCACTTTATTCCCAGAGGAAACCAAATCAAGAGCATGCCTTGCTGTGTACACAGGGATTAGAATGCTCTAGGATGGCCCCATGGTGGCTATGAAGACCAGAGTTGCTCCTCTCAGGTTGACCTCAGCATGAACTTTGAAGTCCCTGAGAACAATCAACTTTGGGGTCCTCAGTGTCAAATTCAAGACCACCTCTGTCAGCTCAGGTAGAGGAAAAGTTGGGCAGCAGGGTGGGGAACCCCTATTCTATCCTTAGCATCGAGTACATAAACACAAACATGGGTATATCAGAGTCACATGTGGCTCCCATATCATGGAGTTTCATTGCTTTAAAATGATCTGACTGTGCTTTATATGAGAACTCCAAGAGCAATGTTCATTACAGAGGAATAATATTTAATGTATCAAAACATATGCCCAAGGTCTAAGAAAATGGCCAAGAGAGAAACAGAATGTTAATGTTAATTATGAAAGAAATGCTACCACCTATAAATGGAATTAAAGGGTTGTGTTTATACTGTTCAAGTGGCAAGGACAGGAAGACAGTATCTAAGGCACTCAGCTTTTCTCTGGCTGTAAGGCTACTACAATACCTGCTTTTCCAGTTGGCATGCAACAGATACACTTTCCCTTGTGCAACCTGCTGCCAACGTTGATTCCTCTCTAGAATGCCTTAGTTCAAACTGAGCCCTAGAAGGCTCAAGTCAGCTGTGCTTCTCAGTAGGAATCAGCTTTCCTTTTGCAAATTAGAAACACAGTCAAGCAAGAAAGAGGGAAGAAAAGAGACAAAGGACAAAATCCTGAGAAAAAGTTTCTGGGTTTAAGACCAGTAATAAAATGAAAATTGAATAAAATGACAGCTATTTTGAGTGGACATGTTTAGTATTGCTCCCAAGGTCAGTCAGGATGAGAAATCTTCAGGTCTCATCTCACCTGAGATGATTTTCTAGGAATCTGAAACATTTTTGAGCCTTTGAGGTAGGGGTGGTCGAACTTACTATATATTTTTTCAAAGTATTATTTATTTATAACAGTAAGAAGAACCCTGTGGCGCAGAGTGGTAAGCTGCAGTACTGCAGCCCAAGCTCTGCTCACGACCTGAGTTTGATCCTGGCGGAAGCTGGGTTCAGGTAGCCGGCTCAAGGTTGACTCAGCCTTCCATCCTTCCAAGGTCGGTAAAATGAGTACCCAGTTTCCTGGGGGTAAAGTGTAGATGACTGGGGAAGGCAATGGCAAACCACCTGGTAACAAAAAGTCTGCCAAAAAAATGTGATGCGACGTCCCCCCATGGGTCAGTAATGACTTGGTGCTTCCACAAGGGACTACCTTTACCTTTATTTATAACAGTGCAACCGGGGTTTGTTATCCCTAAAAACAGAAAATTAGATAACGTACACTGACACTATCATTTTGGACATATCCTGGAAATAACTAGTGTGTGTGACCACAACAATTCTGCTTCATCTTGAGAGGGATCTATGATGACAGCTAACCAAATGCACTAGAGAAAGTTTCTGTTGCACACCAACTGGAAAGGCAGAGATCACTTCCATAATAAACCCTGAAGCAGCTGACTTATAGCAACCATTACTGGAGTTTTCATGGGGAGAGATAAACAAAGGTGGTTTGCCTCTACACAGCAAACCTGGTCTTCCTTGGTGGTCTCCCATCAAAGTGCTAACCCATGTCAACCCTCCTTCCGAGTTTTGATGAGATCAGACTCACCTGAGCCATCCAGGTCAGGGCTATAATAAGCCTTACAGCCAGGAAAAAATGTAGTGATCTGAAAGTGTTTTCAAGCACTATCCATGCCATTCTCCATTCTCCAATGTACACTTCTTTTGCTGCTGTTGTTTTACCCCTCCTCCATCCCTTATACACACACCCAAACCTCCTCCAGCATATTTACCTTATGCAGTGTTAATCAAATTGCCTGTAAGAAGAGAATGGTCTTGAGGAGTGCAAAGCATATGGTGCCACTTGTTAAAGTGATTCTGTTTCTTTCACAGAAATGCTGTTTATTTCACGAAAATGCTGTATTCACCAAACTGTTGTTTTGTCTTAGTCATTAGTGTTTGCAGGGTGGGATGGATGGATGTGTGTGGGGGAGAGAGAGAGAGAGAGAGAGAGAGAGAGAGAGAATGAATAAATAATAATAAATAGCAGCTTCAACTAAATCACGTTTGGAGAATAGCAAAACAAGAAGTTCATACATCTCAGTCTCAGACTCGGGGGAAAAAACCTGAATGGGTTCCCAGAATAAGAACATAAGAGCCCTGCTGGATCAGACCCATGCCCATCTAAGTCCAGCATTCTGTTGCGCACAGCAGCCAACCAGTTGTTTTGGAGGACGAACAAACAGGGCACAGAGATCAAGGCCTTCCCTTGATGTTGCCTCAGGAAAATGTTCTTTCCAAAGAAAAGCAGAGTCTCACCCAGTGAAAGGCAATCGGATTATCAGTCAGGATCTTTCAAGTAATTAATCAGTTTGTATTAATCCACAAATGGATCTCACTATATTGGAACTCTGCTAACAAAAAAGAGGAGGAGGAGAAGAAGAAGAAGTATACCCATATCAGCATTTCCCATAAACACATCAGACAGCCCCCAAAAGGTAATAAAGGATATCTGAACTGCCCACTAAAACTCAAGTTCAATGAGATAAGCAAGACTGCCTCCAAACATACCTCCTCCTTGCCTGGCTGTCTCCCCTCTATAACATACTTGGAAATATTCCCAAGACCCTGTACTCCCTCTTCTCCTCTTAAACCACTCAGCATACCCGCTAGCCTGCCTTGTCTCCCCGCCCCCTTTTCAAAAGATAGAAAAAAAGTGTTTTGTAAGAACCGTAATCAGAACCATAATCTGTCCCCAAACTGAGCTTTGGCCTGCCTTGTGAGTGGCAAAATCCTCATTCTGGATATCCCATCATGTGTCTCCATGCCTTTCTTTTTGGATTACCTTTCCCTCGATGCTCAGGTTCCTGCCTAGGGAACTGGATCCTGTGTGTATCTGGAATGGTATGGTAAAGCACTAGCACAGGCATTATAGTGCTGGGTACCATTACTAAATGTTTCATACTATTTTGACTGTTTGAGTATAAGTTTTCATCTCAGCTGTGTGAATTTTGCTGTTCAATAAACTGTTACTGTTTTTTTCTCTATCCAGATTCTTAGTATTCCTTCCAAACTTTTAAGGGAGCCTTACTACTTTCTCAGAAATCCCTTGGAGGAGTTTGTGCAAGGTGCTGACCACACTGGAGCATTCTTTTAAGCAGAGGGCACAACTAAGCCAGCAGTGCCTGGGAATGAGAGATAGCAGAAAGAAGGCTGTCTCTCTTATGCTTAAGATATTTTAATGTGAATTTTAGCCAAACCAGAAAGTGGGCCACAATTCCATGGCACATAACTAGAGTATACTTCCCTTCTGACCACATGAAAGCATTATGTACAACTCAAAGTTGTACATCTTTCTCACACCTATCTTTCTCACATCTGTGGTAGGTGTAGGGTAGCTGCCCCTTTTGCCCCACAGATCAAGCAGCCATGACTGCAGCGCTCTTCCATATAATACACTACCCATTTGTTAATTATTTTCCTCCCTTACCACCGTTTCTGGGTGTTTTAAAAATCATTATACCTCACACCTCAGAATCACATATATTTAAATTTCATCCTCCAAGTACTTCTCTATGAAATTGCCTTATATTATGCCAGACAATTGGTCCATCTATCCCAGTACTGTCTACTTTTACAGTCAGTGACTCTCCAGGGTCTCAGGAAAAGATCTTTCTCAGATCCTTTATGTAGAGAAGGTAGGGAATGAAGTGGACACCTTCAGCCATTAAATCATGTTCCCTAAAGCAAGTTATTGCCCTACGCTCAGCTTTAGTGGAAGGGATGCTCTTTCAGAAAGATCCACTGGTTGTTTCCTAACAAGAAGTATTATCCCAGCAAAAAACCCTGGCTTTCTCAAGCTAGTTAAAGGAGAATTTAATACAAAGAACATTTAGCTTCCTGGTAACCCTAGTCTCCAGGCAACAAGAAAACCTACCACAGATGGTCTGTACCACTAAAGCATCTTCCACCTCTAAATCTGCATTTGAGATTTAACTTTTTCACTGAGTTTACAGCACAGCATTCCTTCAATGTGCAATGCCTCTATGACTACCCATCTGTCACAGTTAAAACTGGTGAGCCTGTCTGGACACATATTCCTTGCAGTTGCCAACAACACTCCTTCATAGCTACTGGTCTGAAAGTTTCAGCCTTAAAGTATAATCATTTCTAGGTGTCCTACACCTTGTCTGTCTTCTTATTTTAGTTTCAGTAAGACAGACAGGGATTAATTTGTGGCAAAAGCCAGTGTTATCTTGAATACTAACAAAGTTTATTCCTACATAAGCTTTCATGAGTCAGGACGCACTTTTTCAGATACCTATGACCAGTGCTTTTTTTCTAAAAAAATGTTTAGGGGTACTCTCAGTTTGATTCAAGAAAATCACCATTTTACAGTTCAAATTGGAAAAAATAAATGCAGTCAATGGACAAAATTACCAAGAACATGCTCACTCTTCACGTGGTCAACAGAAGACGGGGCCGTGTGCCCACTCTCTACGTGGTCTACAGCAGACGCTGTATCATACAACATCGTTGTCGCATCTTTTGTTTTTACAGCGTCATCATTCACTTTACACTTCTTTGCTGGCTGTGATGATGTAAAATAGCTAGTAATTTTCCTACTCATATTGAAATACTGCCACTCAATGTGGTTATAGGCCAAACTTTCATCAGTAAAACACCACACTACTTCACAGATTAAACGCTCGCTTCCACCTGAGACTCAGGAAACACTGTGAAAGGAAATGACATCAGAAGACTGTCAGTGATGAGAATTATGGGTATTCCCAACCAAGCCCCTCTATAGTGACACGTGCGCACAACCAAAGAGTTTCGATATAGACAAACTCTTTGCACTCTTTGCACAAAACTTACACAAATACACAAATTGGTTGGAGCCATCGGGGATAGCAACAAGACTGACCAATCACCGTGCTAGATTCCAACTACCTGAGCTCCAAGTGGTTTAGAGAAGACTTGTTTGTATTTGTCTGCACCCTAACGATCACTGATTATGCCAGCGCTCGGTGGCATGTTTGATACTCAAAGAAGTTCCATTTTTTGTAAGACGAACAGCGCTCCTAGTGAGTTTAAATATAACTAAACATCTTTGTTGCCAACATACGCTACATAAAACTTAACAAATCACATAAATATCCATAATATGTTTGGAGTTGGTTTAGCGGGAATTCCAACATTTTAAAATTTTTACTTTCTCCCGTTAGATTCACAAAATGTTTAGGGGTATGCGTACCCCTGCATCCCCCCAGAAAAAAAGCACTGCCTATGATGTGAAACATCTTTTCACCAAGATTTTTATATCCCAAATTATTGGGCGGGTGGGGGGATCATTTAGAGTCCTATCGACAATCTTGTAAATCATTCAGGTGATACTGTGTTGGGGTAGACCAACACATATACCACTCTGGAATTACACTATAACCAAGCAAGTAACAACAAAATTCCCATAAGGTAGGAATTAGGGGGATGAGTTTTTACAATAAATCTGAGCCCTTACATCCTCCTTTCTCTAGAAATTAAGTAGCGAAGACAATAGTGACAGAAGTACAGCTGTTTTCCAAGTCATGATTTTATAGGAAACAGGCTACATGATTTCCTTCTTGCTAGGAGAAACATATACCAGCTCTCTTGAGATCCTTGCAGTACAATGCAACCAGAACTCTTTTCTGCTGACAACACAAAACAAGCTCATCACTAAATGCCTGATCTGATTTTCTGCTTTACAGTCCCATGAGGTTTTTGTTGTTGTTGTTCGTGGTTGCTTAGATTGTCTATCAGGATTAAGACTAGAAGGGTCTTGTTTACCATCTAACCTCAACATTTTCTGTCACAATAAACAGCTCTTAAACAAAAAAGGTATTCAGTACAAAAAACATAAGCAAAACTTCCTAATTGGTCAAGCAGAAGGAAAAAGGCAAAGCATATATAAGAACAATGACAAGCAAACTGACTTATAAAATAGGTGCTTGCTGTGAACAAAAACAGGCTTTTGTTTATAAAGCAGTTGGATTTGTAAAGTACAGCATCCATTAAGCAGCTAAAAAACAAACAGGAAAAGGTATAATCAGAGTTCTGTATCACAGAATGGGTACCTCATAGCCTATATGCTGGTACCTCTGAAAAATACTGTATTGGCAAGTCCTTCATGCAGTTCTTGCACTTTGTGGTATCTAAAGTGCTCTGTATATTGGTAGGCATTCCCCATTTATATGCAGCCTGTACTCAGAAGCAAATCCCACTGAGTCCAAAATATTTACTCCCAAGTCAAGCGTACACAGGATTGTTGTAACCTTAACTGCAGATAAGTAGATTTTCCAGGTACTACAACTACAGGACCTCTTTTTTAAATTTTAAGCTGCGCATTTATGACGTTGACATTTATGACATTCTCTGAACACAGCATATGTTAGTCATCATTAGACTCTGAGGTAAGGATCAATTAAATGAAATGTGCTAGATTTTTCTTACCAGACTCAAATGGTGTTTTCTTTCTTTTTTAATCATAATTTTCATAGTGTTAAATCGACCTACTGTTGTAAATAAATGCAGCAGATTCTCTGAATGCCCAGCTTTCATTCCCAGCCCATTCCACTGCAGAGATATGCCTTTTCCTTTATATCTCTGCAAGGGCAGGGACTAGATACTTACTTCTCTTTAATCATCAAATTCATATTGATAGACTGATCCACTGTCGTAATAAAAGGTGCAGCAGGTTCTCTGAATTCCTCGCTTTCATTTTTTAAAAGTCTGTGGCCCCTCCCCTTGTGGATATATCATTTTTTTCCTTATATCTCTGCAAGGAAAGGGGTTAGAGACTAACTTTTTAAAAATGAAAGCTAGGAATTTAGAGAACCTGTTGCTTCTTTCATTACAATGGTAAGTTGATCTATTGATATGGTGGCCTGGCAGCTGGAGGCTGCTTGTTACAGTAATTCCTCTTAGCCCTCATAAATACTCTTAAACCTGTATCAGATAAATACTGCAAAACTGTTATAGTCCTAAACTCTCTGAACAGCCACAGCAAGACAGAAGGCATCTTCCTTTTTCTTAAGATTGAAAAGCAGCTCACTGTTAATTATTCAGGTCATTACTTCTGAGCATCACTTCATCCATAGGTAAAACCTCTGGCTAGCTAGCTTCAGCATCTGTTTTGGCAAGATCTACCAACTTTTAAGTCACTTTAAGCTTCTTGTTCTGGAAGCATTCTTTCCACAGTACACTTGCATTCTGCTTGTAGCATGGGTCTGCAGAGGATTACATGGCTTGACCGGAGGGTGGGTAATCATTACTTGATGGAGGGGTCTTGCTAGAGGCAGAGGGCTGGATAAGAATAGCTTCACTTTGGGGCTTTTTCAACTCTATAGTTCTAAGAGAGCAGGTTTTTCATGGGAAGGGAGAAGGAATGTAGTGTAACGTCTGCGTTGGGAAATGATAAGACTCAACTGAAAGTGAGGGAACATCTATAAGAAAGCAATGGCTTGTATAAACTTCCTCCCTTGGCAACTGTTATACAAGCACAGATTCTCATGTCTGAAAGTAGTGACTTCAAAGAGGTTTTGTTCTTATTTTCTATCTTATAGGCAAATACAAAGGTATGAGAAATAAGGTGTTATTGATACAAGGCTCTAACATTTCAACAGCACACAGAAGCCTAGCTGCAATCTCCTTGTTCATCTTCTATACTTTCAATCCTTCATTTTGAAGAAGACTCCAGTCAAAATTGCTTGCTATTTATTTGGCTGTGATTGGGTTTCTCAGGGCTAAAATTAGAACTCTGCAGGTGTCCTTAATAAGTACAGTTTTATCATACCTCCAAATGATTAGGCTTCATTCTACAAAAAGTTAATCTTCTGTGTGGCAGAAGTTTCTGAACCAGCAACAGGAAAAGAGAATTAATCCCTGTGAGCTTTGCTGTCCTTGGAGAAGGAAAGCCAAGGAGTCTTGTAAATAGCCAACAGCCTCCAGGGGAAAAAGAATCACTGGCAGTAAAATAATAGTAACAACAACATTTGATTTATATATATTTATATGCCCTTCAGGACAACTCAACGCCCACTCAGAGTGGTTTACAAAATGTGTTATTATTATCCTTATGACAATCACCCTGTGAGGTGGGTGGGGCTGAGAGAGCTCTGAAAGAGCTGTGACTGACCCAATGTCACCTTCTCCTCAAGTGGAGGAGTGGGGAATCAAACCCAGCTCTACAGATGTGAGTCATGCCACTCTTAACCACTACTCCAAACTGGCTCTCAGTTACTTAAAAAGCTGAAAAAAAGATTTATTCATATGACCATATGGTCCTCTACAGGAAAAATCTATGCTGGCTTCCAATCTGTTATGACACATTCACAGGATTGGATTTTGGCATGTCCCTGCAAACTTTGCTAGGGAGGTGGAGGTGTAGAGGCATTCCAAAAACTGAACCATCGTGCCTTACGCAAAAAGTAGCTTGCTATGGACTGTAAATCATAAGTTTACTCTACTACTACTCCCTCACTCCCCTCCCAATGATCACATGGCCAGAGGAGATGGGAAAGGCAGCGGCAATATAAAAAAAATCTAAAAGTATGCCATAATTAGTTATAACTAAATGTATTACGTATAATCAAAAGAGAAAAATCAGAGTTTCCATAGAAAAACACTGCCCAGTAGCTAGAAAGATGGCACTGAAACAGAAGGCAGCAATATAGGACTTGCTATATACCTCCTATGAAGTACCACTATTCAGTGGCCTATGACAGGCTTTGCATGCAGTAAATCCAAGGTACAACCCCTGGCACTCTCCTCCTCTATTAAAAATGAATCCTCCAGAGCTGGAAAAGACAGATTGGTCCTTGAAAAACAGCTACCATCTGGGGTACCCAACAATGACTTAAGTGGACCAATGGTTTTATTTAGCCTAAAGCCATTTCATAGGTTTACAAGGGTACAACTTCATTCTTGTAAGCAATCCTTTCAGGAGCAGAGATAAATGTTCCCATTACATCATGCTTGCCAAAGAAATGCGGTGGCATCAGCTGCACCAACAGCTTCCCCCTGCCCTCAAAATACAGCAGGCAAACTAATGCACAGTGAGTAAGCTGACAAATGAGTGGAGGCAGAGAAAGAGAAACTGAACCAGTCCCACAGGGAAATGAATTTTGAGTGGGATGCAATAGAAATAAGAGGCGTCAAGTATATTAACCAGTAGAAGAATGCCAAAGATGTGAAACTAGAAATTTTCTCTGGTAACAGAATGATGGCCTATTTCCATTACAGGGTTTCTCAGATTTGTATCTGGCTGAAGTTACATGGATCACATACTGCTTTCAAAGTTCACTGAGCAATTGCTAAGGCAGGGGATGGGTGCCATATGTTTCCAGCTGCACTTATGGTTATTACTTTCCCCACTTAATGCTGAGAGACTGTTCTGAAGCAGAGAACCTGCATAGCCTCTGCCACTCTTGCCCAGACAACCCATTATTCCTACCCAACTGCCAGGAACAGTAATGGGACCTGTAAGCATGCCTAAAGAGGTCCCAAGGCAGCGTTAAGCTCTAGAGGGCTGCCAACTCACTGTGTCCTCTCATCGAGAAAAGGAAAAACTGGAAGAAGCAGAGACCTTACTGAACTGCCAATAGCTATGGAGGAGGCTCAGTGGGGTGCTGCAAAATAGGAAGGGGCCGGTGTCCCACCAACTGTGTCTCTGACCCTGTCTATACAGCTCTTTTTTTAAAAAAAAGAATTTTTCACCAAGGAAAACTGAACTTTATATCTTGCGCAAGTTCATACTTATTTTCATGCGTGCTTATTTTTACTATATTTATTCCATTCCTTCTATTTACTAGGAAGGATATGGAGTTGTGCAGAGAGTTGAAGTATCCTGCCCTAATTGCTAGAAATCCTACTGCCCCACCCAACCAAAAATGGGAAACAACAGCAGTCTTACCAATTATGGGACCCCAGGGGAAACTCAAAATCACTGTCACCTTACCACTGGCCCCAACACTGGGTCCAAGCAAGAGGTGGCTCTCACCCTGTGCAAGGTGGGCAGGAAGCTAGCTGCCTGAAACCCAAACAGGGCTGATGTAAACAGCAACTGGTACCTGCCCTTTTTCTTTTCCTTCTTCCTTCAGGGCTAGGGCATGGGTGGTCAGAGGTGTTGCCAAGTAGGCCTCCTCTCCTGCTTTAAGGCCTGCCATGAACTGTGTTAAAGTTTCCTGCATTGCTGTTTCACTGCTGCTACACAAAGACTGCTTTGCACGTGTGTGCTCTAATACACGTGTCAGTTTCCTGCCTGCTTGCTAATTACCCTGCTGCTGCAATAGACTGTGTAGTTTACTGACTCCATGTTTGGATAACTGCACAAAGGACTCTCTTCCTGGGCAGCCCTGCCCAGACCTGTATCTGGACTTCCCAGTGTGTGTTTGGACTTTATTACAAGTGTGCCCCCTGTCTGCATTGCCATCTGCCACGGACCGTGCCTGTTCCCTGCTTTGGACTGTGTTTTAAGTACTGTTCCCCTGCCTCCATGGAAGCCTGCCTCGTCTGGGCCCAAGCCGCTGTTAGGAGCCGGGAGACGGCCGGGGAAACCTCCAGCGAGCCTGGCTAGGCGCTCCCTGGTCAGTTCCCGCCTGGAGCCTCCCACGGGTCGATCCCCGAGCTTGCCCTCGCTACCGGGCAACCTGCAAACCAGCCCCAGCTATGCCCAGCCGGCATCCATGTTCTCAGGCAGCCAGAAGACCTAGGGAAGAAGCCTGCTTTGAGAAGCCATTTCAGCGAAGCGGGCACACCACATCCACAGCGAGAGTACCTCACCCCGCTCTGCATATCTTAGGAGCCGCCCCGGAGAAGGAACTAAGTGCCGACCATCCCAAGCACTTAGAGAATGCATCTCAAAGAAACCTCCGCATTCCAGAGCTGATGACATCAGGACAAGCCCTGTCCGCTGGAACATCCATTCAGCCCACTCGGATTTCCCCCTCCCTCTTTTGTCCCCTCTTCCTGAGGTGTCACTTATCACAATCAGATTACCAAAGTGGCCCATCCAAGCCATTCAGTAACCCATTAGAACCTTTGTTTTAATCTGTGAGAACCACCAAGTACAGCACCAGCCCCAGGGTACGTTTTGGGGTATTTAAGCTGGTCTCTCAGACCACACGGTGCTTAGGCCATTCCCTATCCAGACCCCCTTGCTGTCTGTCTGTGGATCCATTGCTGGCATTGGGCCACCTCGCTGTTGTGTCTCTGCTTCGCTCCAGGATTGTGAGTATTCCCCGCCATCGTTGGGAACCCGCTAATGCGAAAGTCTCTGCATTTCCTACTCTGTATTTCTTAGATCTTGTGTGTTCTCTTGTATGCTTGTGCAAGTTTAGGCTTACGCCACATGGTTAGCAAATACACGTGATTGAACCTATTTGTAGTCTGCCTCTTTTTCACTAGAGTGTCTGGGATCGGGACCTCCGTAAACATAGGTTAAGATCCGCGCTAATTTTAAGTTACAGACTGCTAAAGCTAATTTCCCCCTTTAATAAGAGCAGTTCTGGTAACAGAGGGCCCCAAGAGCAAGGCCCAGTTCAACTACCCCTGTTACAAATTGGTTAAGACCACTCCTGCTTGAAAAGTATTGTTTTAGAGATTGACAAGTATGTAGGACCATTGCATAACCCATATTTTTTGGATTCTTTGCTCCGATATAGCTTTTTGGATTCTTTGGATATTTTTGGATTCTTTGCTCCATATAGCTTTTTGGATTCTTTGCTCCAATCCCAATTAGGCATTTAGGAACTGCATTTTGAGACACTACTCAAAACATTCATAGGCTGCAAAACTAAGAACACATTCCACGGAGTAAGCTCCATGGACTAAATTGGGACTTCTGAGCAGATATGCTTAGGATTGCTTCCACAGAGATGTGAATGCCATGGGGAGAAGGGGCATATGCTTTTTCCAAATTGAGAATTGGGAGAATGCTGAGGTCCTATGAAATATCCTTTCTTTTGGAGTGAGTAAATTGCTTTTAGTTTAAAAAAAAAGTGAGAGATTACTTTTCTCAAGGCTACATGCTGCCAAGATATGCTTTAGGTTAAAATTATTGCTCCTACTAACATAACACAAGAAGAGCCCTGCTGGATCAGACCAGTGATCCATCTAGTCCAGCGCCCTGTTCCACACAATGGCAACCCAGTTGCCCTGGAGGGCAAAGCAAACCACACAGAAAAGCCAGCAGATGTTGCCTTCCAGCACTGGCATTCAGATGTTTGCTGCTTCTGAAAAGGAGGTTCCCTTTAATGACTATGGCTAGGAGCCATTGATGGACCTAGCCTCCATGAATCTGTCTATCCCCTATGTACATGGCTACCACTACAACCACTCACAGTGAATTCCACAGATTTAATTACTCGTTGAGTTAAAAAAAAGTATTTCATTTTCACTTACTACTGCAAACTAGAAGGAGGGGGGGAAAGCAGGTAAATGTTTTTGTTCACATCACTAGTGTCAGTCCTTGTTACAGTAAGGTTTTGGAAGTTGAGGCATGAAGAAGAATAAACCATTTCTTCTACAATGGAATTTCCATTAACTGAAGGTGCTGTGTCACCAACACATTTTTAGTGAATGGGCTCTTTACTGTTTCCTTCTAGAATGCATATTTTAACCACGTCGCTGAAGCTTGCTTAGAGAAGGATTGCTAAATTATACAGCAAAATTCAAGCACATAATTGCAAAACTGATAAAATACCAGATGGCATGCTTTATCAAAAGGTGAATAACTGAGCCTGTTTTGCTTAACACAGCTGAGCAACAAGCAATGGAATAAGGTATGCAAACTAATGAGCGGAACAGAGAAAGCAGCCCAGGGTCACTTGTTTCCTTCATAGAGCAGCAGCAGCCGCCAAAAAAAACCCCCTTTCCATAAATTGAACAGTAGATCATTTAAGCAGAACACAGCAACTCTCCTTCTCCCAGTCCTCTCATACATAATGTATCATTAGCCTGCAAATTTATTGTTACAAGGAAAATCAGAGAATAGCAGAATTCAGAAACAAACAGACATAAAATTCTGGCAGGATCACAAAATATGCTGGTTCCAGGGCCTAACAATCTCCAACTGATGAGAATTAAAAAGACTCTTCCTCTATTATAAGGCAATTTCATGCACTTCTGCTTGGAGCATCCAGTATCATCTAATGTCAGCTAAAATGCTAAACTAGATGGATCATTGTTTGAAGCTGCTATGGCAATGTCTGCACTCCGAACTGCATTCCTAGTATATTTAAGTGCTGCACATAGACTCAAGAAAGCAAGAAACAAAACACAACAAGAGCCTAGATGAAGTAGGCTCTTCAAGTAACTCCATTTAGCAACAGCACCACACTTTCCTTGCACATTTCACTGCTGCAGCAAAATGCTTTAGGCACTGCCCATAAAGTGCTATGCCCTATTACTAACCACTAAAAGCGATATTCCTAAGTTTACGCCACAGGCAAGTGATAGCCCCCTGCCTCAAAATGGGATCTGACAGGAGAGACTCACAACGCCAGTATTCCCTCTAATCTGGTTGATGCTCATGACTGGAGTAAGCTGGCAGGATTTAACACCCACCTTTCTTACTTATTCTAAATACTATGTTAAAGAAGAAATCAAATAATAGTCTCTGAGACCCACCAGGTATGTTTAATTCGGCTTAAACAGAAGTAGGAAAGTAGATGGCAGAGATACAACATAATTGAGTAGATAACAGCACAATGAAGAAAAATGCCTGACTCTTTCTCGACTGGACATGTCTTCTGGACATTCCCACACACAATTTATCCTTTATAGCCCAAAAAAGAGTAGTGCAAATGTGGCACGGGAACTGTACATTACTCCACTATTGCCTACATTTAAGGCTACGAGAAGGAGAAAGCACAGAAAGCCTCAGCAAAGGTCTGTACAGAGTTATCCGGGCTGTCTCAGAGATCCAGGTCTCATCTCCTTAGTGAACTTTACATCAGGCTGAGTATTCAACCCATGAGGATTGGATCCGCTTTATTCATCCATTCTGGCCCCATACTGCTTTGATTCTTTAATTCTATACTTTGAGGGAACTGAACAGAAGTGATGTCTGTTTTTTTATTTCTGCAGGAGAAAAATGCTCAGAGTCTGCTGTGGGCTTTGAGGACGGACACGTCAGTTTCCTCAGTGGATTGGCAGAGGAGTCCACAGTTTCCTCAATGGATCAACTGAGGAAACTTATGAAGGCCTTTTTTTCTTTTTTTTAATAGCACCAAGGTTGCAACATTCAGGTTTTAAAATCAGGAAAAATTGATTAGTTGCTGTTTAACCAATGGGGACACAGCGAGGATGGGGACACAGAGAATGCAGAGTAATAAAGGGGAGGGCAAAAGCCAGGGCCAGGCCTCACACCAAAGAAAGCATTCTGTATTGTCGAAGGCTTTCACGGCCGGAGAACGATGGTTGTTGGGGGTTTTCCGGGCTGTATTGCCGTGGTCTTGGCATTGTAGTTCCTGACGTTTCGCCAGCAGCTGTGGCTGGCATCTTCAGAGGTGTAGCACCAAAAGACAGAGATCTCTCAGTGTCACAGTGTGGAAAAGATGTAGGTCATTTGTATCTACTCAGGAGGGGTGGGGTTGAGCTGAGTCATTCTGTAAGAGTTTCCCAGGGTGTGGAATGCTAATGGCGGGAGGCTTCACTGTAACCTGAGGAGGTTCTTTTGCATATGGATTGGTGCTTGATGTGCTAATCTTCTAATCGTCAGGAACTACAATGCCAAGACCACGGCAATACAGCCCGGAAAACCCCCAACAACCAAAGCATTCTGTACTTTGGAAAAGCCCTGGTATGACTTTGCTGGAAAAAAAATCAGGTTGTGTGTGCACAGAGAAAAGCTGTAAAAACGCCGGAGAAAGATCGATTCTGTGGCAGTTGCAACCCTTCTCCATGCAGAATGTAAAAAAGTCTTGCAAGCAGTTTGGAGACTGAATTGGGGTATTTTGACCATGTGTATAGAAGACTGAAGAGAAATCGATGTAGTATGGGGCCAGAACTGATAAAAAAGCCCTATGTGGAAAAGACCCTAGTGCCTGTTACCAAGCATTGTGTGGTTACAGCTTCCTTTGCTGTTACTCCTATGGCAAGTATAGCTTATAGCTATATGGGTTAGGAAATGTAGCTATATACCACCCTGCTGATATAGGCAAGCCAACCGCATAATTTCTGAAGATGATCACCTGAAAAAGCACTGGTTACAACTTCAACATTGCCTAATATTGTATTGGCAAGGGTATCCATCCAATCTTATTAACATTACGAAACAATGATCTTTACAGAGTGTCCCCACTTCAGAAACTGTTGTATCTCACATCTGCTCTGAACTAAGCAATCACAGGATTGCAGTAAATGTAAAGTGTATTCACAGCAGCCAGGAGCTGTGCAGGTTCATGGAGGACAGCTCCATCAGTGGCCACTAAACATGGTGAGTAAAGGGACCCTCTATATTCAGAGGCAGCAAATCTCTGCAGATCAGTGCTAAGAGGCAGAATCAGAGGAAGGCTTTGGCTTCTATGCTCTGTTTTACCCTCTATGGCAACTGGCTGGCCCCTATATGAAACAGGATGCTGGAATGGATGGACCACTGTTCTGATCTAGCAGAATCAAAAAGAGTCCAGTAGCACCTTTAAGACTAACCAATTTTATTGTAGCATAAGCTTTCGAGAATCAAGTTCTCTTCGTCAGATGTATGGTACAGAAACCGGTCAAATATAGAAGAGGAGGGGAGGAGAGAGAAGATGCAGTTAGGGGGGGAGAGAGGGAGGGTGCAATCAAAACATTCCTTTGCTAGTAAATGTAAACATCTCCTTTTGGTGTCCTTTTGGGGTCAGTTGGCTTGAGTGAGGCTTCAAGGGAGTTTGCCCTGTTAGTTTGCAGCAGTAAAATAGCTAGACCATCCAATTCCTATGTAGTATAAGCCTTCGATAACCACAGCTCTCCCTGTCAGATGCATCTGACAAAGAGAACTGTGGTCCCCGAAAGCCCACGCCAGGCGCCACTGGGCTCCCCCAGACCCCACCTCTGTAAAGGAAATCTGTTACCTGTGATAATGTGATAACCATTCATAGTCCCTATTCAGTCCCAGCTTGACAGAGTCAAATTTGCATATGAATTCCAATTCAGCAGCCTCCTGTTGGATTTTGTTTTTGAAAGGTTTCTGTTGAACTACAGCAACCTTTAAGTCTTTGATGGAATGTCAGATTTGTCAGAATGTCAGAGCAGAAGGACATTGGCACATGACGGCATATCGGCTTCTCACCCACAATCATGAATCGGCCAGCAGAGTCACCAGCACAGGTACCAGGCCCTGCAACAGACCCAGATGCCAGCTCTGCCCCTATATCTACCCAGGGAATACAATTACAGGACCCAATGGCATCAACTACACTGTCTCTGGCTCTTACAGCTGCTCATCTTCCAATCTGATATATGCCCTCATGTGCCAACAATGTCCTTCTGCTCTGTACGTTGGACAAACCAGCCAACCTCTACGCAAAAGAATAAATGGACACAAATCTGACATTAGAAATGGAAACGTCCAGAAACCAGTGGGAGAACACTTCAATCTACCAGGACATTCCATCAAAGACTTAAAGGTCGCTGTAGTTCAACAGAAACCTTTCAAAAACAAAATCCAACAGGAGGCTGCTGAATTGGAATTCCTATGCAAATTTGACTCTGTCAAGCTGGGACTGAATAGGGACTATGAATGGTTATCACATTATCACAGGTAACAGATTTCCTTTACAGAGGTGGGGTCTGGGGGAGCCCAGTGGCGCCTGGCGTGGGCTTTCGGGGACCACAGTTCTCTTTGTCAGATGCATCTGACAGGGAGAGCTGTGGTTATCGAAGGCTTATACTACATAGGAATTGAATGGTCTAGCTATTTTACTGCTGCAAACTAACAGGGCAAACTCCCTTGAAGCCTCACTCAAGCCAACTGACCCCAAAAGGACACCAAAAGGAGATGTTTACATTTACTAGCAAAGGAATGTTTTGATTGCACCCTCCCTCTCTCTCCCCCTAACTGCATCTTCTCTCTCCCCCCCTCCTCTTCTATATTTGACCGGTTTCTGTACCATGCATCTGACGAAGAGAACTTGATTCTCGAAAGCTTATGCTACAATAAAATTGGTTAGTCTTAAAGGTGCTACTGGACTCTTTTTGATTTTGCTACTACAGACTAACACGGCTAACTCCTCTGGATCTCTGATCTAGCAGGGCTCTTCTTATGATTTTATATGTGCACACACTAGAAGCAGCCCATTACCCAAACAATCAATTACCCAAACTTTAAGAATCTAAAACTTCTAGTTTACTGTGCTAATATCACTTGGTCAAAATTCTTAGACAATGGTACTCATATTATACACATACATCTGTGTTCACAGAATTAAGCCATTTTCCCCATATGCTCTGTTTTTCTGTCTCTGCAAACTATACTGACAATGAAAAAGCAATGTTGTTAAAGTGCAGTGTAGTTATTAAAGTTCCAGATCTGTCATAGCAATTGTCATGGCACACCCAAGATTCTTTTCTCTTAGGGACCACAACTACTACTGTCATATACTCAACTGCCAGGGTCCAGCCTTAATACAAAGATCTGGTTCTTTTCTGATGGGAATGGAATCCTACAAGAGCATTAAAGCAATGCTATTATCCAAAACCATATGCAGAGATCACTCTAAATTATAGCATAATCTTCATGCTAGTTTTCCAGAGAGTGAAGCCACCTGTGCCCCAGCTGACAAGCCAACTAAAATAAGAGCTATTCATGGCCACAGGCTCCATTAAAACATAGCTCAAGTCCAGAAGGCAGCATGATGTTAATGAGAAACCAAGAAACAGAAAGCCAAGGAGTATAAAGCAGCGTGATTTATCCCTTCTGCTCTTAGTGGTTGCCAAGTGAAAATCAGCCTATGGTAAGCCTTTAAATGTGAGGAGGAGAAAGATGTAGGGAATCCAAGTAGCATTCATGACATTTTCTTCCTTCCACTGTAGAATGCAAATTCTCCCCACTTTTTTAACCTCCCAGCTTATCAAGATAAAGGAACATACTTTTGTGCGTTGAAGCTGCTTCTAGACTTGGTAGGACTAGATGGAAATGTCTTATTAGATATGTGTATAAAATGAAGGCACTCCAAGGTCTTGACACTAAAAAGTTGCTTTCTGTTGCTGGGTCAAACCACTGTTCTCCTCCTAACACAAACACACACATTGTATTGGTAAAACAAAACGCTTTTAAACAACTTCAGCCCCCATTTCTAAAACAAGCTTGAATATGATTGGCTGTGATGCTTTTCATGTGGCTCTTTGGGCAGCGCACTTCAGGACAGATTACTCTGATAGTAGTGCATCAGTTGCTATGTTAAACACCTGTCACATTCAGCAAAAAAGAATATGAAGTGCCTTGAAAGAAAGATGGATCTCACATTCTGCTATGAACTAAGAGCGTATCTTTTAGTTTACAGCTCTGAATCTGGAGTTCTCTCCAACTGAAAAGAAATTCTACTGTTTGGCATTTGTTGGACTTTGCTTGCTTCATTCTAAGCTTATTATGAAAGCCATATCATTTGATAATCATGTGAACTGGCCATGTAAATCATCTTTGGTACTCCCTTGTTTCAAAGCATAGCAAATAGTTCAAAGCAGAGAAAGAAGATTTCATACAGCTAGAAATCCTTTGGAGGAAGGACTATGTTAAAAATTACCCAGACATGCAGAAATTACTCCAAATCTTTCTAGATATCAAAGACAAAGTATTCCTAAGGCAGATTCAGAGTTATTTTCCTATTTATATGCTGAAGATGAGAGTGAGACAAAAAACTAACCGTGTGGTTGAAGAGGATAAAAATGACTTGGATCTCATTACACACACTCAAAAATGGTAACGCTCATCACTGTTTGTATTCTAGTTACTTGACAGAATGGACAGATGAATCTGACATTAAAGACTTGTGCCTTCAGTCATTTCTTCTCCATTTTCCTGTCTGCCTTAGCAATGGGTGATTCCATACGAATGGTTTTCCCTGCTTCAGCTTCTAAATGACCTCGATTGTTTCTTGTGTTTCCACACGTGGGAAGGCAATCCTAGCAGCAGATTCGAAGTCACTGCACGTTTTGTCCGTTTTTTTTCCATCCTGCTTTCCCCAGACTTATTTGTCCATGTGCAGCAGATTAGGGATTTTAATCATGCGGTATTCTTTATCCGATGTTCTCCCCACCCTTGCTCTTTTCTCTCGCCCTTCCAATCAACTTAATTTGATTGGCCAATCATGTTTTCTAAGCTACACCCACTACCCTTTCCCTTCCCCTCTTTTTTTTTTAAAAAAAAATGTAAAAAAACATTGCAATGTTTCTACAAATCTATGCAGAAACATATCCTGTGTCACATGACAACAGCTGACCAATAATGGGTCCATTTTACAACATGCCAAATTTGTTACTTGTTGCTCGCTGACAGCTGACAGCTTCTGAGGTAGAGTGAAAGTGTGATGGAGGGACTTCAGCGTTCAACTAGTGGTCTAGGCATTTCATGGAGGGAGAAAGAGACCGTCCTCAACACAACACCTATCACTAAACCACACCGCTCATGAAGAAAGCGGGAAAGATAGATGCGGGGTCATTGGTAACAATTTTCCCTCCAAATGTCAATAGCCAATACTCTTCCACAATATCGGCAGAAAGTGCTCTGGCCTATCCAATATGTTTATTTGATGCAACATTTATGTGTAGTAACGTTTTTTTGTGAGAAATTTTTTTCTAATGTGTTGGTTTGATGCAACGTTTATGTGTAGCAACGTTTTTTTGTGAGAAATTTTTTTCTAATGTGTTGGTTTGATGCAGCGTTTATGTGTAGCAACATTTTTGGGGGGGGGGGAATTTAAAAAAATGAAGATGTGCATCATTCGACACTTCCCCCGGAAAAAGCGATGAGGAATCGATTTTTATCTTGTCAAAAATTCCACATGATGGACTTTGAGTCGATGAAATGTGCAAAACAAAAGCCTTATGTGGAATCAGGGAGAAGTGGATTCGTAGGACTCCACCGCGGCATGGCTGCTCAGAAAGTCCGATCAAAATTGATCATGCGGAATCCCCCAATGGTCTACTTATTGCAATCCCCACTGGAGATGACTTGAAAAAGCTAACCCTCTGCAGCTCCACAATATGGTAAATTTCAGTAGGGAGACCTTGAAGTAGCATGTACTTTTAAGCAGCTTTTGCATGGCATTTAGTAAGAGCCCCATGGCGCAGAGTGGTAAGCTGCAGTACTGCAGCCCAAGCTGTGCTCACGACCTGAGTTCGATCCTGGCAGAAGCCGGGTTCAGGTAGCCGGCTCAAGGTTAACTCAGCCTTCCATCCTTCTGAGGTTGGTAAAATGAGTACCCAGTTTCCTGGAGGTAAAATGTAGATGACTAGGGAAGGCAATAGCAAACCACCCCGTAAAAAGTCTGCCAAGAAAATGTTGTGATGCGACATCCCCCATGAGTCAGTAATGACTCGGTGCTTGCACAAGGGGCTACCTTTACCTTTTTTTTTAAACCTTGCATGGTATCTATACCAACCTTTATTTCCCTCTTCTTATGGCTTGAATATGAGGGGGGGGGGCGGGGAGAAGCACATCTTTAAATAACAGCAAGCAAAGACAACGATCAGTTAACATTTATCACAATCTAACAGAGCACTAAGTGGCCAATGAAACTAGCAGATGCAGTTTTAAAAAATCCTCTTTACACATCCTTCTCCCCACACATTTCACAGTGCTCAACAGAACTAAAAACCCCATCTCCCCAAAGCCCCTTGGACCATTCTGCTGCCAAATAAGAGCTGCTAAAGCTAATGAGAATTAAAAATTCATAGTTTGATGAAAGGAGGAAGTTTGGTTCTACTGCTAAGAAAATGAAAAACAGTAACTCACTCATAGCTCAGAAGCACTTCTTGAGTAAGCATCTCTAGTTATGCTAGAAGAAACAGAGAGCTGAGTCCAATCATCTGAAGAGCCCTTTGATGACTCTAGTCTAGTAAGGAAACACGCTTTGGGGCTACCTTTCCATTTGCCTTATGACCTTTGAATGGAAGATCAGCAGTAACAAAGCCTTTGAAAGTAATGGGAGACCATATCTTCCTGGGCATACATCTGAAGAATACAGTGAAGGGCAGTTAGCAGCAAACAGTACTATGTACAGGTGATGAGGAATTATAGTATATGGAGAACAAGACTCTGCTAACATCCCGATCTTATGGTCATTGTAAAACACAACATCTTTTTTGCATAGCCTAACAAACAGGGAACACAAAGTCTCCCAATGACTGTCAAGATATCCAAAGCTCAAGTTTTAGGATTAATTCCGATGCTACGATGGAAGTGGGTATTGTAAGCAGAGGTTGGGGAGGGTTTTTGGTTAAAGCCACTTCTATCTCTGCATCCTTGCATAAAATACAGTATCTGACCTGACAATCAAATCCATGAATACCAAAGATTATTTTAGGAGACAGATCTGATCAAGCTTGAAAATTAGTTTGGAATTATTGATATATTGTTCATATATCAGAAGTTTTGAAATTAGATTATTTGCTGATATTCAGAGCTGCAAGTGATAGCTTCTAAAACAGGGCATCCTAGATGGCTCAGAATATCTTTTAGAAGTGATGCAAAGAGCACGCCCATACATACACATTCCAATTTGAGTACATATTTAATGACTAGAGAATAGGGCTGCCAAGCCCCCACCTCCAGGTCTTGTTGCCCTCCATAGAGTTCTGGCAATTCCTAGAGATAAGTAACAAAGGGTAGATCTAGGAAATGCTCTATGTTAAAGCCAGAAGTTCTTACCATACTTCCAAGTAGGTCTAGGAATTACCAGAACTCTATGATAAGAACTTCCTGTAAGTAGACAAGACCTTATTTTTCTTTTTAATTTTTCTCTCAGGATGTTGACTTCCCCCCATGCATACCACCAGTTGCCAGGGACTACAAGAGAATAGGAATGATATTTTTTTTCAGTGCCATTTTATATTTTTGTAACATGAGGAGTGTGTGTGGGGGAGCGGTAATTTTAACATGTATCTATCCAGTTTGAGCTTTTGTGTGTAAGTAATTTAAAAACCCGACTAACATAAGATTCCTTTTACATGGCTAGATTATCTCAACAAATTCAAGTCACCACATTTCAAACATTGCAAGACTGGGCCATTTCAAAGGTGTTAAGAACCCTAATTCTGACAAAATGTATTTAGGGAAAGCGGGGAGGTCACAGAATCAGAAATGGGGGGTAGTTCACAGAATCAGCAAAAGGGGCTTAGACAGAATCATGGAGGATAGGTCTATCAGTGGCTGCTAGCCATGCTGACTACAGAGAACCCCCAACATTCAGAAGCAGTAAACCTCAGTGCCAGGAGGCCTCTATGCCCTGTTGTTGGTCCTCCAAAGTAACTAGTTGGCCACTGTGTAAGACAGCATGCTGGACTAAATGGATCACTGGTCTCATCCAGCAGAAATTTTATGTTCATATATTTAAAATGTTCCAGGGACTTGATTTTCACCACCCTGGGGATCTTTTTGGGTGGAAAGGCTGCATATATCATATTTTAAAGAAATACTAATTAAAAAGCGAGTAAGTCCAAAGGAGTTAGAGCTTCCAAGTATGGGTTGTATTGCTTCTATTATTACACTACTTTGTTGATAACTCTAGGTTTGTTTCTGCTTTTACCCGTACAAGTCTTTATCAGTTCTTCAGTCATTCAGTTGTTGAGAATCACTGTATTATTCAACATACCTTCCCACTTTATGATAAAAACTGTTCTCCTTCTCCCTAGATTTGAAGGCCCAGAAAATAAATTATAACATTTCCCCCCCCATTTTGTTTCTGAGGACAATTTCCCCCAATGTTTTTGATGAAAAAATTGATAAAGTTTGAAAAACATTGAAAAAATTCCCATGAAATATTTTTCTCTTTTGAAATGAGCAAAATGCTTTTTAAGACAAGATTTTATTCACTCAAAATGGATAGCATGGAGAAGTTTGAGTGATTTTTTTGAATTGGAAGTTTGTCTTTGCTTTCGAACTGAATGAAATGTGCATAGGGTGCAACAGTTTGCAGCTATCTCACTTCAGTATATGGTGTATTTACAGTTTTGCTTGTAGAAAACTAAGGCATTTATACCTTTAAAATCCCCCCAAATGCCAATTAATACAATTTTATATACTAACTAAATTACAAATAATGTATATTATATTGTTAAGGCAGCAAAATAGGTTTAGGCTCAATACAAAAGTAAGCGTTGAATATATTTCAATTTTTCCAAATATTTTCCCCTGCAGAACAGTTTTTTTCCATAACTTCAAAAGTTTTGGAAATTTTACATTTCTGTGTATACCTGCAATATTTGCACACTTTATTCCCTGAGTAATTAATATCTCAATTAAAAAAGACACCTGGACTAGAGTTACCAGGGGCCGCAGGAGAAGTGTACATGCATGTGCACTGCCCCACCTCTGTGCTCCCCCCTCCCCCCGTTGGCCAGGTGAGAAGGGCCAGGGGACAGCAGGTCGGGGCAGGGGTTCCCTTACCTTGGGCGGAGGCATGGCAAGCCTAACTTGGACACTGGAAAGAGCTCTTTATCACATGTGAACAGATGTGGTCATAAACAGTTATTTTAACACTACTGTCCCTATTCTCTGCATTGCCTCTCTCTATTACCTGAAGCTTATTGGGATAGTTATTCTATATTAAAACCTGTGTTACTTGAGATTCCCATCTGTGCCTATCTGCTTTCCCACTCAAGAATGTACAAAATTATAATAATTTACGAGAGCTCATCAATGTTAAGAGAGATCATAATCAAACAGACATCAAAACTTCTTTAGTTTCAGGACTGAATTATATTTTAAGAGTAGTATTCATTGAAAGTAGTTACTTGGGGAGACTGCTCTTCCACAGAAAATGTACCACCATGAAAGGTAACACAATAATGTATCATGTGTTTGTAAAGTGTTGTCAAGTCCCAGGTGATGATGACTCCATAGGGTTTTCAAGGCAAGAGAATTCTGAGGTAGTTTTCCATATCCTTCCTCTGCGTAGTGTGACCCTGGACTTCCTTGGCAGTCTCCCATCCAAGTACAAATCAGGGCTGACCCTACTTAACTTCAAAATCTGACAAGATCAGGAGAGCCTGGGCCATTAGACAACATTAAATAAACCATATTTACTGTTATGGAGCAAACAGGAAGGCTGCAGAAGAGATTTTGCTGCAGCATAACAACATATTTCAAGAGTAGTCTACTGACGGAGCCCTGGTCAGCTCTTTTCTCACTATTTATTAGGATACCTTTGGTACATTTTCTCTTTTGGTAGCACCTGACATCTCCCTTCAACTGCCATTTCCCTTATAGCTTCAACTTACATTCTCAGCAGCCTCACTCATTTTTGTTCTTTAAAATAGTTACTCAAAATGTGCAGGCTTGACCTAGACAAGAGGGCTCATGATAAAAAACTATTCAGGGTATCAAAAAGAGCTGTAAAACAAACACTTTACCTATTAGCTTCATCTTGGCACTGTAACTCCCGAAGTATCTTTCATCCGTGGTGGGTGTGTGACATTCATACACGCCAGCATCTCTGTCTTGGAGCTCTGTGATATGCAGCAGAGCAGAATCCCCTTGGATCTTCTCTACATAGATTTCCCCACTTCTGACTCGCTGGGTGTAAATAGCATAAGGGAAAGATGGGTCCATGGTGCTGACAATTTGTACCTCCCTTTCTGGGAGGGATGGGAGATATATAGACCACTGGAAATTCTGTTCTGATGGTCCTTGGTAATCACTGACATTGCACCAAATAGTGATGTGGGAGTTTTCAGTGCGGTATAGTGGGCCTTCTTGAACTGTCACTTGGCGTTGTGCAAGTGTCAATCCTGAAAAAAATAAAAGGGAGAATCAGTTCATAAACTAAGTTCATGTATTAGTTATTTAACCTACATTTCTCAAGCAGCATTTCTAGCTAAGCATGTACTTCAACTCTTCAAAAAGGAATGCCCTAAGCAGATAAAATACCTGTACTTGAAGAGCTGTTACTTTCTCAAGGTTACAAGTAGATTTGTCATCCAACCCCTTTATTCTTTTATTTCTGTATGGGTAATTAAACAATGCTGCCTTTCAACAAAGAACAGTCTTCTGCAGAAATGAACATGAAGGACACTGGAGTATAATGCATTTTCTCCATCAAGAAATGCTCATGAAAACTTTTACTTCAAACTGGAAACCCCATGTGGATTTTACAGGAAAAATAATCCATACACAGGAGACTAGGTCCTTGACCACTCTTGTTCACAAATTTTCTACCTGGAAAACTATTAACTGTGTGCACTTGGCATTAAAACACTTCATTTTTAACATCAATAAAAGCATGTATATCCTTGGTGAGGCAAACAGGAATTAAAGTAGCCGAATTTTTTTGCCAGTACTTTCCCTGCCCCCCACCCCTATCGCTCAGGCTCCACCCTCAGGAGTGTATCCAAACACTGTTTTTCTTTCCAGTTTGGTGTAGTGGTTAAGAGTGTGGGACTCTAATCTGGAGAGCCGGGTTTGATTCCCCACTCCTCCACTTGAAGCCAGCTGGGTGACCTTGGGCTAGTCACGGCTCTCTGGAGCTCTCTCAGCCCCACCCACTTCACAGGGTGTTTTGTTGTGGGGATAATAATGGCATACTTTGTAAACCGCTCTGAGTGGCATTAAGTTGTCCTAAAGGGCGGTATATAATTTATTATTGTTATTGTTATTGTTATTATTACTACTTCTTCTTCTTCTTCTTCTTCCCTGGTCCCAGATATGTTGCAGCACAATCATTAGCAGCCATTGGGGTTAAGTACAGCTATCATTACACCAAACTCTTCTTTGCACGGCTTCCTTTCTCACCCCTCAGGAGCAGTCCAGCCCCCACCGTTGCACCAGTATTTACTGGCTCAGTGAAAAGGAATGGGGGAGGGACAATGGCCGACACAAGGGCTGTTTTGTTCCCCCTTAAAAACTGTCTCATAGCATGGCAGTAGAGACCAAGGATATGATCGGCAAAGGTAACAACTGTGGTGGTGCTTTGCTCTCTCAAGAAGACCTTGTCCTCCATCACTGCACTATGATATGCTTTCAAGCAAGCAGCCCACATGGCATCCAGCCTTTCCTCCCTTCTCATCTGCCCAACAAAGGCCGACCCAGGAGCAGGGGCGGCTTGCTGAGGGGCAGAAATGGTAGCAGCAGTTTGCCTTCTCAGCTGCAATGAGTTGGCTGAAGTCTGACCTGTAACTTTACATGTGAACAGGATGAGGCCTGCTGCACTGCTCAGCAGCAGCTCTCCTTCACCTAGCACTGTGCTTCTCCACCATAGCTCCTGGCTGCAAGAGAACTCCAAGAGAGCTCTGTTGCTTCCTCCCCACAGACCTCCCTTGTTTGTTCCCAAGCAGTGGGATAACTAGCCTTGTCTAACCGCAGACCCCCTCACATAGTAGCCCCTAATAAGGGGTACAGAAACACTTGGCTTCCAAATATCAAGCTGATTCATAGCTACTGCTGTAGCCACTTTCTTATGGTATACATACCAGCATACCAGCCCACACTGATATACTTTCACCTCAGGGTGAAAAGTTCCCAATCCATTCAGGGTGCAAAGCAGCTAGGAATCAAACCAAAAAAACTGCTTGAAAAGTTTCTGTTTTAACAGAGAATGAGACAGAAGAGTGCAGAATTCTTTTACCAATAAAAGAGCCCTTGCAGAAAACACAAACATACACATACAAACTACACATATATATCTACCCAGGAATGTTTAAGATACATTTCTACTAACAATTAGAAGAATTCTGAATGAAAGCTTCTTAATTACAGATTATAAACAGGAAATTCTTAGCATTTATTCCCAATTCTATTCTAATCCTTAGTTTTTACAAACTCTGAAGCCTCCCCTACAAGATAAAAGCCTTTGAAGGCCTTTAAATCCTTCCCTACAGGAAAAAGGGAAAAATAAAAAAAATGTAGGTGCACTGTGTTGAGCAAAGAATAAACTGAAAAGTATTGGAACATCACAACTGTGATGGCGAAAGGAAGAAATGCTCAGGAGAATCTTCTACAATCTCTGTTCTGAAAAGTCTTATTCAATTAACATTGTACTTCCCAGGAATGAGATGCTTAATTCAGATTTCTTATAAATGCTTCCAAGATGTAACAATCCATATGCTACTGCATAAGTTATTTGGAACAGAGATTGTTAGTACTATCATTTTTTTTAGCACTTAGCCTTTTAATGGATTAAATTTAAATACAGACATTATCAAATGCTCACTACATGCATCCTTTTGAATTACTGACAGATGTATAAGCAAATCTAAATACAATAAACAAAAGGGTTTTTTTATTTTACAAAATTTATACCCCACCTCTCTGCCCTCACCAGGGCCACCAAGGCAGCTAACAAATTAAAACATATATAATAAGATCACAAAACCAACGAAGAAACTCATCACATTTAATTAAACCAGAGCTAAAATACATATAAAGACATAAAAACAACTGAAACATTGGTGAGGAAGGAGGGATTACGGAGGAATTGCCAAATGAAACAAAAAAAAGTCTTTACTCGCTGGAAGCAGATGGCAACCAAAGCAGACAGATGAATCTCTCTGGGGAGAGTACAGTTTGGGTGCCATGACCAAGAAGGCCCTTCCTGGGCTGCCACCTGACTAATCTCAGAAGGAAGGGGCACATGAAACAGGGACTCAGACAATCATAGTGGTTGGGTGGGCTGATAAGAGAGTAAGAGATTCTTCAGGTATATTGATCCTAAATCATATGGGGCTTTAAAGATCAACACCATCACCTTGAATTGTGCCCAGAAACAAATTCGGAGCCAGCGTAGATGTTCCCATTCAGAACAAAAGTTCCCAATCCATTCATCGTTAATATTTTTCTTACATGTTCCTTTTTAAAGTAACTCACCAGAACTGAACAAGTATGCTCTTAACTATTAGCTGTAGCATTGAAGTTATTCTTACTGATAAAGCAAACAGTTCTAGAATCCTATGCATACTTAGTTCCAAGAAAACTGATACAAAATTGCATTTATTGAGTAAGTTTAAAAGTCTAGAATCTAACAGACACAGAAACTGTTTTAAGTTTCAGACTTTAGGGAGCAAAGCAACAGACTGAATTCAAATGCCATTTCACGAAGCTGAAGTTTTCTAACTGTCTCATAGCATGCATTATGTCTGTACACGCATGTCACTCACAAGCCCTTTTCAGTTGTTATATAATACTATACAAGAGATGCCAGTCTCCTGCTTACCTGGCTGGTGGGGGGATGTGCTTCCTGGGGCACTCCCTGGGTGGCACAGCAGCCCGATTCAGCTGGAGTCGGGCCCGCTGCAGGGTGTGGGAGCATTGCCATGCTCTGTAGCGGCCCAATTCGGGCCCGATTTAGCCCCCTGGGGAGCACAGGAGCGCTTCCAGGGTGGCCTGTGACTCATGCAATGACATCACTTCCCGGAAGTGACATCATTGCACAAGCCGGGAGCATGCACAAACTGCGCACGTAAAAAGGAAAAACACAAAGTAGGAGTTGAGCCCCGGATCTCCCGCCCAGGCAAGGGGGGGACCCTCAGGGGATATGGCAACCCTGTACTATGCATCTGGGGGAAACATGATCACAATCTTCCTATACATGTGAGAAAACATAACTAAAAGGGGCTGCAGTGTCAAAAAGTTGTTTAAGCTTTTAATATTTATATTCTGTTATACTCAAAAATTGACTTTTGCTATTGTTTTTAAGTTAATTTTCACTACTAAAAACAGATTTGTTAAAATAGGGATCACATACTTTAATTAAAGATAATCTATTTACTAATGATGGTACTAAAACAATCACACTATTATGATAATGTTTCAGAGGTCTTTGGTCTTCTATCAATTGGTTTTGTGTCTAAGATGAATGAGAAGGTCATACGTCCTAACCCGAAGGAATAGGGTGTGGAATTCTTAACAAAGCTGCCAACAAGCCAAAACTAAATATGGAGAACAGTTTTCATCTATCAACAGTTCTTATTTTTATTAGGAGTACCAAGTAAAAATTCTTCCTAGCATGCAATATATGTACATATTCAGTTTATAGCTCCTGCCATTAAGTTATCAAAGTTTATCAGATAGATGAACATTTCTGTGATAATCTTTTAAGAGCTTGGGTCTGGAGACCAAAACATCAATCCAACCAACAATAAAACCTCTTACATTTTCCAAGGCCTTTATGAGAATATAGGCTAGCCTACCAAGAGGCCATGCTTCTGTTTGAAAGGACAAAGCCATCAGCGTGCTCTATGAAAATCATACCACTACAGAAAGCTACATCTGATCTACATAGTGAAGATTCTTTGAAAATGTAAGTCTGATGGCTATCTTGTTAATTTTTTGTACTGTAAAAGGGCTACCTCATACATTCACTTTTGACCATTCCCCTCTAAACTCAGTGAGGCTCGGCAGCTGTGTCCCTGCATCACTTGGATCACTTGCTAAATTCTAGATGCATTTGATTTCTACTGGCAAGGTATAGCTAGTAGCTGGAGGTTAAATATTTTTGCTCTAACTTCCCACAGTCTAAAGATGCTATTTTATGTGAGAATCATATAAATTTAGCAGGAGAAATTCTCAATTCAAAGGACACAACCCAACTCACATCAATTTCACTGCTAACAATTCTACTAGGCAGCAATTAATCTGACAAGATGATTTTAAAATCATGCAAAAGCAAAGAGATGTGATGAAGATTATACATATGAAAGCTCAGCTAATCAAGCAGATGAACGCCCGAAGTTTTCTATCCAAACAGCCACTCCCAGTTTATCAGTTGTTAGAAGCATTCCAGATTCTTGGCAGACTTTCTATCTTGTTCACATTGTTATTTTCTAATATGCAGGTCTTGCATAAGCATTCCTAGGACTGAAAAATGAAACACAAAGAGCACCATTCAGCTAATACCAGCATGCTTAGGAAAGAGGTAGGCACAGAGAGGAAAACGTGGTTACATCCCTACATTAAATAGTCCGTTGAAGTTTTGGCTGAAAAAAATTGTCAAGTCACATCATGACCATTTTCTTTCTTATAAAATCCACCACTCAATTTAATAGTTTGTTTCCCGTCTAAATTCTTCATTTGCTCTACATATTTAAGGCAGAAAAGTCTGCTAGCCTCATCCTCTTTTGCTGCTGGGACCAAGGGGGAGCACTGCCTGTGGCACATGCTGTATTGCTGGTGTAGAAGGGAAGAGGTGAATTAATAAGACAGCTCTTACCTGCTTCACTGAGTAGTAATTGTGTATTGCCTGAAGTTCCTGGAACAGTGGCAGAGAAGCTTGCAAGTTACAGCTATACAACTTATACAGTGCTAGGGCAGAACCCCTGGAATTTGGAAACTACTGAGATCTTTTCTCAAATATTGAATTACCAGCAGCATAAAATCATATAGTGAATCTAACCAACCTGGCTTTTACTACAGTTGGACTAATGGCTAAACCATTTGTAAAGTTTTTTAATTTTTTTTTTTAAATGCAGCAAAGTATTTAATCTTTTGTTTTAAAAAGAATGAGAGATTATTGGCATTCAGAGATTACTGACTCAGTTCTCTTGTCCCACTGGACAACAGACTTCAGATATGAAGTTTTCCCACCAGAAGCTCTGGAACCCATCCAAGAGAGTGTGTTGTTCTTACCAGCTCCAAAATAAATTGTGAAAAATGGCTCAGTAGATCCAGCAGACTACGTCGCTGAACAGATGGAGTGCAATTCAAACTATTAGGCTGGGCAGAAAAACGCTGCTGCTCTAAATTATATTTTCTCTCATTATGAAAGTATGTGGTTTAAAAGGAAGACAAGGAAAAATAATTTTTAAACTAATGGATACTGAAAATGGAAACTAAAAGGCTACTTTGCTGCTGATTATTCTAGATTGACTAATATCCAAAACCTCATTTACAAGAAATTAAGCCAATTTAATGCACTCTGAATTAGACTTTTTGCAGTGGGGATCAATAACACCTTTTAACAAATCACTAAAGAGAAAGTTTGAGATGAATCTGTAGCATACAGGGAAAAATAGAAAGGTGTGTGTGTTTCAGAAGCAGAAAATGTACCCTACTGAACAAAATATATCATTATGGGAAAGTTTCAAGATATTTTCAAAATAAAATGAACTCCAAGTCATTGAATTCCAAGTCATTGTTGTGGGGTTTATTATTTAAGTCTGTCTTCCTCTAAATAAGGCCCCACTTTAGCAGATGCTTTTAATCTCCACGGAAGAAAGGAGAGAGGGAGAGTAATTTCTAAAAGGCTGGGATACAATTAAGGGTGGCATCTGGCTAATATATCAGTGACACAGCTGGCATCCAACTGCAAACCCTTGAACAATATACAATAATACAAGGACTACAGTAAAAATGGAGACTGTCAAACAGTATTGTAATGAATAGGTGGGAGGAGAAACAGAAGGAAGAAAAATACAGGCTTGTATACACAGTCATCTCTCTCTCTTTAAAAGCAAACCCTAGGAACTGAAAATAAATTAAAAACATGCAATGGCTTGTGTGGCATAACAGATGAAAATCAACCTAGGAAATCAGACCCAGACTCAAATCCTTAAGACATGGAGTTCACTGGGTGACCTGAGCACTCAGAGAATAAGCTAATTCAGAGGATTATTGTGCAAACAATGATATCCTAAGCAGAGATACACTTCTAAGTCCATTGAAATCCAATCTTCCAATTTAAAGAAGACCCACAGAAGATGGAAGGAGTGTTCTTAATTTGGAATAAGGCTTCAAACTTAAGCCAAAAGGAAAGGTGAGGGCCTGACTATTTTAATAACAAACTTTACTCAGTGGAGTGATAAGACGGGTAGGTTCCACCTTGGTGGCCTAAAAAGAGTCTTAATTTTGCTAATGATTACACCCTGTAAATATTGTGGGAGGGTGCATGACACTGTCATCTTGAGGTTCTTGGAGAGTAAAGTTGAAAGCCATTTCAGTATAGCAGCATCAAATTCTTTATTCATTTCTCAGCTGACTGAAAGTGTTAGACCTTTCAGCAGCGTTCAACACGGTTGACTATGAGTTGTTGGCCCACCACCTCGCCAATGTGGGGATTTGTGGGACAGCCTTGTGGTGGCTTGTCTCTTTTCTCCATAGTCGGGGACAGAGGGTGGCGCTGGGGGAGAGACTGTCCGCATGCCAACCGTTAGAGTACGGCGTCCCACAGGGGGTGATACTCTCTCCCCTGTTGTTCAATTTTTATATGCGCCCCCTCGCCCAGTTGGTGCGGAGTTTCGGACTGGGTTGTCATCAATATGCAGATGACACCCAGTTGTATCTGTTGATGGGTGGCTGACCTGACTCTGCCCCTGACACCCTGTTGAGAGCTCTGGAGGCTGTGGCTGGTGGTCCCTGGCTCTAGGGAGGTTCGGCTGGCCCCAACCTGGTGGAACTCTCTGTCTGAGGACACTCGGACCTGCCAGTGTATCATTTAGGTGGGCCTGTAAGATGAAGATATTCTGCCAGGCATATGGTGGAGGCTAATTTTAGCCCATCATTGCCGAGCCTTCCACCAGTCTCCCTCTACAAGGGGTATGGAGAGTCCACTCCCTCTGGTTGCCTCGAAAGGGGCACAGTATTTTATCTGTTTTTATCTGTTTTTATAATTGATTTTAAGCTGTATTTTAATCAATGTTGTACCTCGCCCTGAGCCTGCTTGCGGGGAGGGTGGGTTATAAATAAATAAATAAATAAATAAATAAATAAATAAATAAATAAATAAATAAATAAATAAATAAATAAATAAGAAAAACATCGTAAATAAAAAGAGTCCATGGGCCACAAAACCTTCAGATGTGTGCATGGGAGGGGGGAGTTGCTGCTGCTTTTCGGAAGAACCTGCTACTAGTACAGTGATCTGACACAGCCACCACAGTCAGTTGGGCCTCCATTATGGTGCCCCTTTGTCCAACAGGTGAATGGCCTTGTGTTGCAAGCTCAGGTAAAGACCATTCGTCTGCTGGTCAGTAGGGGCCATGTAGCAGAGATAGAGAGCAAGGAAGAATATTTGTATCTGTGCAGCAGCAAGAATATTTGTACCTGTTCTACACTATGGCATTCATCTTGTGTTTTCCTTCTCAGCTTTCTTGGTCTACTGCCCACAGATCGGGCATTAACATTAGTGAGATCTTATCAGTAACTTCTCTTCTGGACATGTTACTGTGATGACATGTGCTTGCAGCTCAGTGGGTCTCATGCTGTTGCCTAGAGGGTTAGAAGTCTAGAAAAGGTTGAAGGCTGCTGCTCTAGGAGGTGAATGTTGAGGGCAATTAAGGGGAGGGAACAGAAAACAGAGCAGATGGGGAAACTGGTCTTCTTGATCCTCTGAGAGTTTACTGTATTGAGCTAAGTGAGCGTTATTGATGGGGGAGGGGAGGGAATTCCCATTCACTTACCCATCTACTCCCTTGTTTCATGTAAGCTTCCAACCTGTATGTTTCTACCTAAATACCCATTTGGTATTTAATATTTAATAGACTTAATATTTTCACTCTTACTATCACTCAAAGATTGCCCTTATTGGCAAGCAGCATTCTAAAGACTTGATGGTAAAAGAAATTGTACACATTCAAAGTGAAAATGATTAAGAAACTAAAATACGGCCGATGTAAATAAATAAGTCAGGAAAAAAAACTCAATCTTTGTATCACTTGGACCTATTTTTAAAAATATATATTTAATTGATTTGCATATAACTGAATTGCATATCATCTCCTCAATTTAAAAATGTCCAGATTGAAAAGACTCTAAATACAGAAATAGGAATAATGATTGCTGGAATAATGGCAGGCACAAGAGCCAGTGAAAAACACCAAATTATGGGGCTAGGTTTAGTTGATATAGAAGTGGAAAATTTTGACAAATTGGAGCCATGAGTACACATGGAAGTCGTGAATTATCTGAGCAGGAATATTTGTAGTTTGAACATTAGTCTGACCTATCCATTATGGAAGATAGGGAGTGGACTGTAATAATTGCCTTGACTGTGTGAAATCTGGCTCATATGAAAATCTGGTTCATCTTAAAACTTATCATAGAGAATTTCTGAGAGTGATTTATCCAAATTTGTTTCTGGAATTATAATATCCACCTTCACAGATTATAGCAGTGCATCATCTTTCCTTGTCTCATAACATACCAGTCCAGGCTTCTGTTTGTCCTATTTTGGCATAATAGCTTAATAGCAGGGCTGCTGGGTTGGTACAGAGATATGGTATGTGACATTCAATTAGTAGCTATGCCAACAAAGGAAGTTTATGTAAATGACTTAAGTGGCTGAGGCTTGGCCATTCAGTGGGAAATCAGTTCATTGTAAAACTCTTGGAACTGTCTCTGTATCCCTAGTGTTAATGTCAAACTTTAATCTGCATTGTACAATGGTCAGCTCAGGCAAACTGTGTGTTTGAAAACATAAAAGCTGTGGTACTTTGAGTTCCTGGGGAAGAGTTTTATTCACAGGGTTGCTGTCAGGGATATATTCTTAGTTTAACACACAGGATCAAACATGGAACAAACGGTAGTAGTAGGAGTATATTTTGGGAAGCAATAACCAAATCCAACATACAGTGGCATATTGCCAGTTCTTTCTGAAACAGCCTACTAGAGATAGGTGTTCTTATATGCTAAAGTGGATATTGCCTGAGGTACAAACCAGGTATTTAAGGTGGCACCTTTCCAATATTCCTCCTCTTTAGCTCTGTGTGCCAGAATTTAACACTGTGATTTTAGAGCCCAAAAGAGAGGTTCCTGCCTTCCCGGATAATGGCAGTGTCTAGTCCCAGTTGTTCATTGCTGGTACTTATCTCTGACTACAGGCTATGCCTGTGGTTTTGTTCACTTACTGAGCAGAGTTCTATCCCTTCCCTGTGTTGACTGAGGCATACCTCAGTCTCCTCCAGGGCCTGTGCCATTTTCTTTCTCTCCAGAGATTACAGATGTTTCAGCTTCCATAGAAAACCATCTGCTCCAGGCTAGATTCTGAGCTACTTCTGTGTCTTTTAAAAGTTTCAGGAAATTACATAGTTCTAGATCAATGGTACTCAATGGCTCATGGAGAGCCACATTTGCAATCAACCAAAAGAAGTATGTGACACATAATACAAGGCATAACTATTAAGTATATTTACTGTTTATTGACAGGTGCATCTTATACAGCTTATAGGCTTTTAGATAATGCAAAGTTATATAAAATGCAAAATTTGGTAAAGTAGTAGATTTAAGATAAAATGCAAAAACAACCTCCTAAGCTAAATGTCCCTACAGTCTCCAAAATTTACCGTAACTAGAAGATTAACAGCCTGGATAGCCTAGGAGAGCCTGATCTCGTCAGAGCTCAGAAGCTAAACAAGGTCGACCTTGGTAGACCTCCAACAAAGACCAAGGTTACAGAGGCAGGCAATGGCAAACCACCTTTGATAGTCTCTTGCCATGGAAAACCCTGCCAGGGGTCGCCATAAATCAGGTATGATTTGAGGGCACCAAACACACACACAACAGATTAACAACAAGGCTAAAATTATAAGCCATGTTCTGCCTTGAGCTTCATTGAGAAAGGTGGATTGTAAATGTTGTAAATAAAGACAGAAAGAATTACTAGGGAAGGACGCTGAAAGGGGAATAAGCAAAGATGCTCTTCTCCGCTATCAGCCTACAAGAGAATAAAAACTGTTGGATAGTTTCTGGAGTCCGAAGTCACAAGAACAAAACTTCTGTTCATACAGGGAATTGGAGAATCTTCAGAATATTTCTGGAACGAGCAAAGCATGGAATTTAACAAAAAAAGTAGTATCAGTAAGCCAAAACAGTAAGAAAATGGAGGTTTCCACTATAAGCAAAAGACTGAAGGTTAAAATAGTCAAAGCAAAAGAAGAACAAATAAACATAGCATCAAATATGAGAGTGGACCAGTCTTACATCTCAAGGCCATTTCTTATTATAGCAAAAGCTCTTAAATCACAGACTAATTAATTGGGGACTGTTTAAATTGCCAAAGTACCTTTGAGCATGTACAGTTGTCTTTCCCACCACTGTTAAACCTTTGTGAGCTGTTGTGTATCTGGAGTGAGAAGAATTTGCAAGCTTTCGAGTTCTCCAGAACCCTTTAATAGGCTAGAGGTTAAAAAAATAAATGCTTAAAATTTCCCTTCAAGAAGCACTCTAGTGCTGTAGGAGACAGAGTGGTTAGCAAACTTAGCTTTTGTTTAATATGTTAGAATTCAACTGTGATATACCCATTCTACCATTTTGTTCAGCTTATATGTTGATCGAGCCTCATACACAGAACCCCTGCAACTCCATAACCTTGTTATAATCATCATGGACAAGTTGTGTTTTGTTTTAAAAATAAAACCTTTAGTTTTATCTTGAGATATATTAATGGCTGTGGTGAAAGGGGGCAGAGGATAAAACCACTGCCACCCCACTGCAGTCAGCTTATTTTCCTCTCGACAGCTGTTCAGGTGATGGGATAAGAGCGCAGAGGCTGCAGAGAGATTGTTGGAGAGGATGGGCCCTTTACTTCTAAACCACCTTGAGTCTACTTTGGCAGAATTTAAAATGTTAAAAGACGCCGCCCCCCCCAAAGGTATATCCTCAGGAAATTGGCCTCTTCTTCAGAAGCTTAGGCCTAGTCTTCAGGTTGGATCCCCCCTAAAATTTGCCTCTCCCCTTCCTACTATGGCCTGAAATACCCCCTGAAATTCTTCTCCAGGTGCTCATGAGCAGCATGGGAGGAGTTGTAGGGCTGCTGCAGGAAGAGGCAATCTGCAAAACATGCCATCTCCCCCCAGTACATAGACCTTTTCCACCAGTTTTTTTTTTTGCCTTTTATTCTGTTCTTTCCTCAAGATTTTCAGGTTTTTAAGTGGGAAGGAGGGAGTAGCCACTGCAGTTGGATTTTCTGTAGCCAGATGGGTGTTATTAAGGAGCTGATGGCATGACCTCCTTGACCTGAGTTTCTCTTCTTCTGCCTTCCTTTCAGGGTCTGTGTGACATTTAGTGGCCCTCTGGGAGGAGTTGCCTCAGCTAGACTTTCAGGCTGCCTGTGGTCTCTATGAGCCTGACCTCCTTAATTGTGCAAAACAGGAGTTAAGTAACTCATAAGTGGCCCTCAGAGTATACACAAGAGCACTTTCCTTTTTTCCATGGCCGAGGTGAAAAATGAGTATATTTTGATTAAACATATATTAGGAATATTGTCAAAAACTCTGTACAGCACTGCTGTTAAGTAGAGGCTACAAAATCTATCCATAATTCTTCTACATAGAAACTAGAAAGGTCTGTCCAGCAGCTTAAAGGTGATCATTATTAAAGGTGGCAAAGCAGTCTGTACTCTGCTATACTCTGAGTTTTTTGAAAGGACAGTGGGATGCAAATATGATGGGGGGTGGATGGGAAACCTTTATGTCTTGTTTTGTAATCTGTTCTCCTGTCTCTTCCCTTCTGTCTTCAGTATGTAAGTGTAGTCACACGACAGCTGATTAAAAACATGTGGATAGGTATTCCATTTAGCTTTGTGGTGCTTAAAAGGCTCATGCTAGCACATATGTGTGCAGCATTCACACAGCACCACTGTATGGTCTAGGTATCAGCTGTACTGGTGTGAAGGCATTGCATGCATAATAGACTAAGGGCTGGTTTGTGTGTTACAGTGACAGTGTGGAGCACACCTACATAGGGAGACCAAGGACTGAACTACCTGAAACTATTTAGCCGGGCGTGAGCTTGCAGATGCTATGG
Organism: Eublepharis macularius; assembly: GCF_028583425.1. Classification (NCBI taxonomy): domain Eukaryota; kingdom Metazoa; phylum Chordata; class Lepidosauria; order Squamata; family Eublepharidae; genus Eublepharis; species Eublepharis macularius. Next base: position 127,553,645 of record NC_072792.1, read on the forward strand.
AGGTGGCAAAGTATTCCTTCTTTGTCACCTTCACAGCCACCTCATAGGTTTTCATAAATGCTCTAAAAGATGTTCTCACCTCTTCACCCCGATTCCGCTGCCAAACTCGCTCTAGTCGTCTCAGTTCCCGCTTCATCAGATGTAGCTCCTCTGTATACCAGGGAGCCAATCTGACGTGAAGACAGAGAGGGCGACGGGGAGCAATTTCATCCATGGCTTTTGAGAGACGGTCATGCCAGTCTCCTAGCTCATCCAACGAACCACCAGGGGGCATCAGATCCCACAGGCCATTCTGGAAGCCAATTGGATCCATAAGTCTCTGTGGGCGAGCATAAATCTGCTCACTGCCCATGCAGGAGGGGGCCGGCACACCCAGATGAGCCCTCAGGATATGGTGGTCCGACCATGGTACCGCTTTAATAGTGTCCAGGTCCACCTGAATCCCTGCCCCAAAGATCAAATCCAGCGTGTGGCCCGCTTGATGCATAGGAGCTGAAACAAATTGGGAGAGTCCCAGTGCTGCCATGGAAGACACCAGGTCCAAAGCCTGAGAAGAGGTGGCGTCATCAACATGGATGTTGAAATCACCCAGGACCAACAGTCTAGGATGATCCAACTCCCACTCCAACACCACCTCTAACAAGCTCGACAGGGTAGCTACTGGTGCGCTAGGCAGTCGGTACACCAACTAGATAGCCAAACTCTCCTCAGCACCCCACACCAGGCCAACACAATCAATAATGAGGATCTTTGGAGCAGGGAGAGTCCTTAAGGAGAAAGACTCTCGAATGAGTATTGCCACCCCCCCCCCACAACCATCCGTCCGGGACTGATGAAGGACTGAGAACCCTGGGGGAGCCAGCTCTTTCAAGGCGACCATCTCGCCATCCCTCACCCAGGTCTCGGTCATGCACACCAGGTCCACTCATTCTGCTGCAATGAAATCTTGCAACGTTTTGGTCTTATTATTAATGGACCTGGCGTTGCACAACATCAGTGCCGGAGGGAGGCTACACCTCTTAGCCCCGCTCCCAGCATTCCTTGGGATGTGACGCAAGTTGGAAGGGCATCGAGCCCTAACATGTCTCTGCAACCTTCCTTTCCAACCCCACGTCCCACCACCATACCTCCCTCGACCCCTTCTGCATGCCTGGACTACATTTCACCGACCTACAAGTCAATGTTCAACCACTGGTTTCACTCCTAGAGGAAATAGGTGTTACTGGAAATGGTCTCCTTGCAAAAATATGATTTATGGGGGAATTAGCTAGCAAGGAAGATGGCTATATGAGAGGCGGTAACTGGGATCTTACGCGCCAATATCTACAAGGATCCATCCCTCTAGAGAACCCTTTCAATAAGCAGGCAGATATTCAATCAAAAAGGAGTTTTTATTTAAAATATTAAGATCAATTGCATGCAAAACACACAGGACACATAGAGAGCTAACTAAAAAAAGAACAAGGAGGAAAGTTGGAGAGAGTTGCAGAGTTGGCTTTATAGTTACCAGGTCCATTAGATTGGGGGTGTCTGAGGGAGAGCAGCTTCAGTGAGCAGTACTTCATGGCAAGAGGGAGAAGGGCTCAGACATGCCGTCTGAGGATGTGGAGGGTCAGGGACACATACACTGAACACATGACAGGACAGTCAGATATGCTGTGCAACATACACTGAGGCAGGACTGAGGGTCTCTGCCCTAAAACAATGGTTCTTCCCAGGGTGGGACAAAGGACTGGGAAACTGTCTCCAGGGTGGAACAATAAGGCTGATGAACTGTCTCCAAGGTGGGACAATGAACTAGGAAGGTTTGATTAGGTCTTCCTGGGAGGAACTATAGCTGTAAAAAGATTATTTGATGACCCACAATGGCTGGATGGGTGAGGCTACAATAGGAGAGTGGGTAAAGGGTAGAATTGGCAGGGTGTGTGAATGGATTCATTCAAGTACTTCTGGAGACCTCCATTGTTCCATGGTTATGCACAACCTCCGGAGTGTGGGGCTAAGTTAGCCTTACTTCACTTCTTACATTCCAGTACTTTTCCATCTCCTGCCCAGCCCGGCAGCTTGTCTGTGTTTTAAACACATGAGCAGAGGGGCTTATGATATTGCCATATTCATAAGCCTTAATATGGTGAGGGCAAGTATGACCACTTACATAGGGGGCTCAAAAGGAATCACAGTGGGAGAACAATAAAACATTTTGAAAATTTCAGATACATATCCATATCTCCCCATCTACAATTCTTCAAGCCTGAGCAAGCCAAGTTCCTCATCCTTGCCTGTCCCCAATTTTAATTGACTCAAATCTACTCCAAATACTCTATGCTTTGTGAAACATGCTTTGCTCCTCGGGATTTTTTCCCCATTTTACTTGTCAAAACCATAGTTCTCTGCATGTTGGGCACTTCCTCAAGTACACAGAAATGCCCACCTTTTCTAAGAGTGCTTAATTTTGCTGCTTTCATGATTGCCACAAACACAGTAACAGATACAGTAAAATAAAATGAAAAGGAAATTAATAAATACTGATGGCAACACAACCCCACTCTGGTTGTTACAGAGTGACTTTTTTCTTCTTTTAATAAGGCAAATGGGCTTTTTATCTTCAGGTCACTGAAATTACCAAAACTCTAGGAGAGAATTACAGCATAAAGCCAGAGAAAGGTGGCATATACATAACTAGGATGCCTAGGGTCCAAGATATTCTAGGGTCTTATGTAAACAAATAATCTTCAGAAACAAGGCAAGACCTCCAACATTGTCGCAGCCTCCGTTCATTATAGCTCAGATTATAAACTTCTGAACTACTCATGTTGGAACAAAGCAAATTTTATCTTACCTTCATTAGGAGTCAGATCTGATTCCTGGCAATACTTCAAATGTACCCCTGAAATCTAGGTTTGCTGCAGTTCTTTTATTTTTAAAACTGACTGAGTACACACCTGACAGCAAGGTTATTTACTTTTAATTGATTAGGAAAGAAAAACATGCACAAAGATAAAACCATCCAGAACAACAGAATGACAGTTCTAGTCTAAAAGCCCTAGTTAAATTAAGAACACAGAAGTTTTGATCTTCATCTATTTCTTAAGCTTAGCTAGTCCCCTCTGACTAGAAACTGGAGGCGCGGCTTACATAGCTAATAAAAGAAAGAGGCCTTTTATTTATCTGATTTCAATACATCCCTGATATCAGACTCAAGAGAGAGTCATTAATGAATAAAAATGCTTGCTTCATTCCAGGCAGGAAGACTCTTCCTTGTAAATATCTATACCTCACAGACTTTACATCCCTTAACGCTAGCTTACTCATGCAAGTTAAAGTAACACAGCTACTAGAAAATCCATTTTGATTCAGAAATGCTTTAAGTACCATCCTTTCAATTTGATTTCCAGCTCTATCTTGAAACTGAAAGTGTGTTGATCACCCTGATGGACAATCATGGTTGGAAGAGAGACACAGGTATCTCACCCTTATTGATTCCCCTGGATTTCGCAGTGGTTTTCAATATTATCAATCACCATGTCCTTCTGGAACATGTCTGAGCTGGAAACTGGGAACACTTTGCTCCCGTGGTTCCCTTCCTTCCTGGTAGGTTATTCCAGAATACAGCACTGAAGGACTTCTGCTGTGCCTTGCAACACTCATTCTGTGGGGCACAAAAGGGATCCAACTCACTTCCCATACTATCTACACATAACCACTGCAGAATGTCATCCAGGTATTCTGAATGAGATACAATCCATATGCAGATGATACCCAAATAGATATTTACATCCTAGGAAACTTTGGGATCATATAACCATTCAACAAAAACAGACTATAAGCCAAAACTTTAAAACTTAGTTCATATGCTTAATTCATTTACACTCTATCCTATATTTCAGTCATAGGTTAAAAGCTGGTCCCCAAACCTACAACCAAAACGGGAAAATTCACACAACACTGATTAAGAGGCAGCATTAAGAATAATCTGTCTACTCTATAGTCTCGTGGTGTTCAGATCAACAAATACATTGCAGAGGAAATTACCCACTGGAGTACAATTGCAAGTTGAATCATGAAAATAAAATAAGGAAACAAGGCCAGGCATGTCAGAGAGAGAGATAAAAGTAGTGTTCAGGAGCCTTCTTTTAAAAGGGCACATAAATATATCACAACAATGGAGAGAATAAAGGGCTAATAAAGGAACATTAAGTAACCCACTGCAAACCAAGTCTACAGGCTTCACCAGGTCTCTAAAACTACAGTATAAACCAAAAGGCCAAACAATGTTGCTCCCACCAGATTTATAGTTATAAGCTGTGAAGTACAAAGGTTAAGAAATAGTTTCTCACTCATTAAAGGTAATTTTGAACACTCATCACTTTCAGTCAGCCCCTTCCCCCAACACACACCCTGGCAAATACCCAATTCTAAAAATTAAAAAGGTAGACATTTGTGAGTTTTGTAGAAAGGAATGCAGAGCCATCCTTCAATTTAAAGGCTGTTTTTAAAGGCTGGATGTAGACTGAAATGAGGCTAGTTAAAATCTAAAAAATAAAACACATGAAGTTGCCTTATACCCAGTCAGAGCAGTCGTCTATCAAGGTAAGTACTGCCTACTCTGAGTGCAAGGTCTCAAGGTCAAGGTCCATCACTTCCTCTCGAAGCCTTTTAACTGGAGATTGGGAGAGTGAACCTAGGATCTTGCATGCAGAGCAGAGGGGTTTCTGCCTGTGGCCATGGATGCCACATTCCATGTGTTTCTATTGTGGGCATCTGGATTTTCCCACAATAGAAAGTGGGGAGGCTGGGGTGGTGGTCAACCTTCTCTGGGGAACCATTACATGGCCCCTTGAAGTCTAATCTCCCAGATGCTTGGGTGATCTCCAGAGGGCAGGTAGGCATAGGTCCTCTGCAGGTTTGGTGCATTTTGCTTGCAAAATGCCACCCCCAGCCTCCTACAACAGCCCACTAGTTTTCAACACATGGTTCAGTTTTGTTTGGGTTGAATTCAATGGATGATTCTCTGGAGTGAAGTTGATCTCCTTTCATCAGTTTGACTGCACTGAGGGAGAGGTTGTTCATTAGTTCACTTCTAGTTGCTCACTCGCTTCATATGGTTTTGTTGTGTATTTTTAATCAAATTTTTCTTATTGTGATTCTCTGGTGTCGGAATTCACAAGGATCTATGCTTTTCAATGAGCAAATCATTTTAACTGCCCCACCCCTTTGTGGGGTGTCAGTGCCAAATTCACCCGTGCCTTCAGTAGATAATGGTTCAGGTTGAATCTCCAACCTTGAAACATGCTCCCCCTTAAAGACTTGGTGGGAAAGATTAATTCTAAGGCATAGCCACTTTAATGTGCTGGGCCCATCATTATTTGAGAGAGGCCCAGAGAATATAAAACCCTGGGCATGAACGTTGCCCCTGAAGAATCTTAGTCTACATGTCTCCAGCACTGGATCCGAGAGCACCTCTGTCACAAGAGGGTGCCCAATGAGGAACTAGATGGCCAATAAACAAGCAGAAGGCATAATCTGTCCTTAGCCCCCAATAAAAGAAGCATACAGTCAACGCCACCTACAGTTTGTCCCTGGAGTCTGCAGAAGTTGAAGGACTCAAGGAGGATAATGACAGCCCTTCCTGCCCATCCACCTGTGTGGGGTTGGTGGAGGTCTGCATAACCAGGCAGAGTTAGTTGGGACAGACACACCACATCATTTTCTTCTAACCATGTCTCTGTTATGCAAGCCAGATCAATTTCCTCTTTCTGTAACATCCTAGAGAGTCATGCAGTTTTGTGCCTCACTGATCTGGTATAGAAAAAAGGTGAGGGGAAGAGGGGCCTTGCATTGTCACCTCTCCAGATGCTACAGAAATTAGATAGGCAGAGAGAATTCTTGCCAGATACTGGGCATCTTTGAAAAATCTCACCCCCATCTCTCTCATGTCCACTGAAATAGCCCATTCATCAAACATCCTGCTGTGAGCCACAGGCCAGGAGCCCACAGCCCTTGTGTTCTCACCCTTCATAGGCACCAGGTTGTTCATTAGTTCACTTCTAGTTGCTCACTCACTTGCTTCATATGGTTTTGTTGTGTATTTTTAATCAAATTTTTCTTATTGTGATTCTCTGGTGTGGTTAGTCCTCATAGGGAATAATGCAGCTGGGGGACCTTATTTGGGGGGCCATAACATCCACCCCCCAAAGTCCAATCTCCCTGAAACCTGGGTAGCCTTGGGAGGAGAGTTGGGAGAGGGTCCCCTGCAGGTTTGGTGCATTTTGCTTGCAAAATGCCACCACCAGCCTCCTGGGAACCTTCCCCCTGATTTTTCCCATAGGAAACAATGGAGATATGCAGCAGATGGGGGAACCTTCTTGGGGGGGCATAATATGCCCCCCAAGTCCAATCTCCCTGACACTTGGGTGGCTGTGAGAGGAGGGTTGGTAGAGGGTCCTGTGCAAATTTGGTGTTATTAGGGAAGAAAATGACCCCCTCCATGCCCCCGGATAGCTGAGAGCAGTGTTTCCCATTAGAAACAATAGCCGAATCTTCCCTAATAATCCCAAATTGGCTTAAATACCCGAACCCAAAGCGGCTTGCCACTTCGGGTTCACCCGATTTTTTTTCCTGCTCTGGGTACACCCGAAGCAAGAAACTCAAATCTTTTGGGGTTGCACACCCCTAGTGGCCACCCAAAGAACACTAGCACAATATTGGAAAAAAGATATACTTCCAAGGCCAATCGTTTGATTATCTTGTTGATGAATAAAATTACAGTAATTAAGCAAGCATGGGATGGGAAGAGAAATTTTTATTAATATTTGGCAGCCATTTATAACATGTAGGAATATAATTAAGCCAGAGGAAAACACTAAAAAGGAAATTCTGAAGCGTGTATAACTGTATCGGGTTATAGACTGTTGCTGAAGTTGTTCTGATTATGTAAATTCTCCTTTTTTATATATAAAGATATATTATATGCAATGTTCGTAACTTCTGATTCTCAACAAAATTTTTAAACAAATTGTGTCAAATGAGGTCCCAAACACGTCAAGTCAAAAGAGTTTGTTGTCTATAGCCACAGGCCGTCACAATTCACCAAACACTGAAGGTCCCAAACACAAGCTTCACTACACTGCACCTTAGGATATATAACTTGATCCAATATTTTACACAAATAGCCTACATGGTGCATGGCTAGGAAATGTGACCTAATGGGAATTGAATTCTAAAACAAGGAAAGGTTTAGTTCAAATATGACAAAGTACCCATATCACAATATAGTGGTTCCCTTACCCACAGCACTGCTATTTCAACATTCATAAGCACTAACGTAAGACTTAATGGAACCTTATTAACTTTACACACTAACTAGCTCATAACGGCTGTTCACATATTACAATTCCTAGCCATAATGAAAACTCTTAGTTTGCTTGTTTGTTTGTTTTTACTTTTGAGCAGCGAACACTGACAAGCCACCTTGCGCTCATTCTCAGGCAGTTATCTAGATGCGAGAATTTTGGCTGTGGAAACAGAACTGATCCCTAAGCAAACCAACCAGGTTAGAATTCTGTTACCAATGGAACTTAATAGGGAAAAGTGAAAATTTCTAGATCTTCTGGAAATAATTCTGGTTTTCAGGACTTATTTAGAATGGGGCATATACTAGATACATACATGCATGGTCAAATAATATCTGCTACCACATACGCACAAATGCAGGTCAGAAATATCATTTATGAACCAAGAGCAACAATTTGGTTTACAGTTCCTTCTGAATTGACTTCCAGGGCTCAAATCCATTACATCAATATCATGTCAATGCTTTTAGCAGTATCTCTCTAAAGAATTTTAGAAGCAGCTATTACGCCTACATGCTAGTTTAACACTCATTCATAAGCACCACTCTATCTTACCCAGCTTATAGGCCAATAAAAGAAAAGGGAAAAAGTCAAAGCTTTGCACCAGTACTAGCGTATTCTGTATTCAGTTCCAGAAATCCTAATGCTGCATGTACTTTCCCTTTAATTTCAGTTAATCATATCAAAAGATGATGCATGCAGGTATCAACCTAGGATTGCCAGCTCAAGGTTAAGAAACTCTTGGAGATTTGGGGATGAAGCCTGGAGAATATAGGAGTATGGGGAGGGATGAGGGCCTCAGCAGGGTATAACACTACCCTCCAAACTAATCCCTATAGTCTGGAAATAAGTATCTTTAGGTTCCACCGGGAGGTTGGCAACCCTATATCAACCTCAACGTATTTTGCAGCAAATCAGCACTCATTTCTGAGAGGTATAATTGTTCTTATGCCATAGCTTGCTCTGGAGGCTGAACACTTTTCAGCATGGAGCGCAGAGTATGAGAAGCCAAGTCTGCCTGGAAATATTATTTAAGCATTCTCCCTCCTCACCGATTTTCAACATGAGATTGGACAATGTTGGAGATGTTTTACATCTAGAGTACCCTGCCCTAGGGTAAAACTTTTGGATTAGATAGCCAACAGAATCACTCTCAAAAGTTTCATAGTCCTGTGTGCTTTCTTTTCACAAATATATTGGGAATATATTCACATATTTGTTACTGAATTATGCAACATATGGATTAGGTACAGACAAGAGTAGGAACAGAGAAAAAAATGGTACCCACAGGAGGAAACAGAAACAAGCTTTGCAAGAAGAAACAGAGGTATGAGAACACTCCACCCACACAATGCTATAGCACAAAGGAACTTAATAGGGCAGAACTAGCCTACAAGAAACTGAGCAAATTATTAGAACAATCCATTCTATCCGCAAAAATGTGAAGGTCTGGCATTTTTTCCAGAGATTTTTTTCAATTTTTCCAACAGAAACACAAAAAGTTTGGGGGAGCACTAAAATACTCTTATGAAATATTTTCTCTTTCAGAAGGAATGAAACTTGTTTTACGGAAGTTTTATTTACTCAGGTGTAGTATGAAGATTTTTATATAAGACAATTTAAAGCATCACATATCTAATTCCCAAGTATGGCCCCCCACTGTGCCGATCAAAAAGTCTGCAGGTAGACACCCAGCGCTAGGAAATTTATTTGTGCAAGCCTAGGGTAATCTCCAGGCTTGCCGAAAAATGTGAACACTAAAAAAAGAGGTTAAGATCCTCCCAAAAGACAACGGATACATTTTAGGTTTTCTACAGCAATCCAAAATGGCACCCATCATTGGAAAGGGATTGGGACAGATAGTGGAGGTGGAAGTGGTGGAGGAGATCCAGGAGAGTAAGCAGTAGTAAAGGTAGACTAAAGTGAAGGACATAAGTGGAAATAAATGCAGTGGTGGGGGGGGGGGAGGTGGCACCAGAAAATAGAGTGGAAATGGAGCAGAAATAAAGTGGAAAGAAGCACAGACAGTTTGAGGAGAGAGGTCATTGAATGTAATTTTCCCTGCCCTGTTAATCGTTGTGAGTCCTTCACTCATTAGGTGATAACTTTGGTGAGCAATAAGGTATTTTTAAGGATATGTTTACAATTTAAGCATGACTAAAGGGAGCCATAATTAAAATTATGACTACGAGATACTATGCTGTTGCAGAGGTCATATGAAGTTCAACTTAATATCCAAATACGCTGCTAGTACTATTGTTACTGTAAGGCACTGTTGGCCCAAATAATGTCCTACTTTTGCTTATTGCAGAACCCTTCTTCTCTATTTTCAACTTTCTTCCTAAGACTGCAAAAGCTGAGATACATGTACTAAGTTAAGTTTGCAGCATTCTCTACAGCACTGGATTTATTTACAATTTTGCTTGTAGAAAACTAAGGCATTTTATACTTTTAAATTTCATAAATATGCCAAATTTCATAAATATGCTTTATGTTAATAGTTATAAATGATGCATTCTATGTTGTTAAAGCACGTATATTTAGGTTTCATAAAAAAGTAAAAAGTAGATATATTTTTATTTTCCCCAAAATTTTTAAAAACATTCAGAACACAGACACTCCCCCCCCCCAAGAATTCAAAATTTCCAGAATTTTTACATCTCCAGTCTCTGACTCCCTATTACCATCTCATACCAAAGCAAATGATATCTATAGTAGCCACAGCCTTTGCAAAGTGGTATGATAATCCCACTTTTAACATGACTGAAGAAACTACTTGTCCTATACAACTATACAAAAACTTTTTAAAATGAAGAGATATTCATTAGGTCAACCTCAAATATGTAAGAGCAATGTGTTATATAGAAAGACCTCTTTTAGTTATTTTTTTCTACATTTAAATGTATATTGCTTTTTCCTTGGTCACATGCTTCTTTCCAATCCCAGGAAATTTAGAAATGCCAACTTTCCAGCAGTAATTTATCCTTCTTTTCAGATGTCTATGGCAGCACTCTTTAGACTTCCTAGGATTTGCACTGCACAGAGTGCTACAAAGGAGGCATCTCTTTTTCAATGAGTTCTGTAACAAGAAGACCCACACTTGTAGTTATTATCCATAGGGCCTTAATTCATGTAATCCCCTCTTCCTTGCATAATCAAAAGCACGCCAAAGCAAGGAAAAGGCTTGTTAATTCAAACCAACCATGTAAGCAAGCTTATATGGGAGAAGGCAATTGGTGGTGATCCACTGCAAGCAGTGTGTCAAAAGCTACAGAATTGGTACTGCATACCTCCAATTAATACTGCAGCTGTGTTCCTAAGAAGAGAATGCTAAACACAACAGATCTATAATCAGTGTTGATAATCCTATTTCTAAGGAAGAGGTGTTACCAGTAGTTCTATTTCTTATGTATGAGAGACATATGAGGTGGCAACCAGTCCCAACCACCAGCTGACTGCCCTTGTTAGGCTGGAGAATTCGAAAGTCTCTCCACGTTGCCTTCCACACTATAGCTTAGCTTCCTCCTGGAAAGCTGTAGCTGTCTCTTAAGCTCAGCCATGGTCCTCATTCAAGACAGATCTTTCATAGATCTCTGATGTAGCTGAGAGGTAAAGAACCTGCCTAAGGCAGTGCTGTGTCACTTCTGGCCTGGCCATATTTATTTATGGCTGCTCTGATCATGCCACTGCTCAGCCCCTCTCTCCCACATTTTATTTTTTCTTAAATTTCTGATCAAAGAGTGCTATAATGAAACAGCTTTGTAGAAATTAATACTGTAATTCACTGTTCTTCCATATCTTCTGCCCTAGCCACTGTCTACCTTTAGCTTTATTCAAGTTTCTAAACAATTTGCAGCTGCTGTTCCTGCTGCCAGCACCAGAGGCTACCTCAACTGACTTGCAGGCCTTTCACCAGTTGCAGCTGCATGTTCAGGAGCATTCCAACTTCCTTTCCTGGATACCGGCTATTCCACTATCCTTATCATCACATTCCTGTCTCTTATACAGGATAAGGCTCAAGGCACCATCCACAACTTTCTCTGTGCTATCTAGCTGCTTCTCTGGCGATGGAGACTGTTTCCTTCCATCTGCTACCACATCCAACCAGCCATTTTCCCAACTAGGAAAACGAGCCTCGGAGAGAGAGTGAGAGCGAGAGCAAGACTGACTATAAATTAAGTAAAACAAATAGAGCTTTACAGAGGATCTCTCTCTGACCTCACAAGAAAGAAAGTCTGTTAAAGTTGGTGTGCCTATCTAATTAACACCCAAGTCTTGATCCAGAGTAATGGTCATCTTATTTATTTTATTTATTTACTTAACTTCATTTATTCTCTGCCCTTCTCTTCAATGGGGACCTAAAGCAACTTAACTCATTCTCCTCTCCTCCATTTTTTCCCCTCACAACAACCCTATGAGGTGGGTTACACTGTGAGTATGTGGCTGGCCTAAGGTTACCCAGCAAGGTTCCACGGCAGAGCAGGGAATCGCAATACATTTGCCTATTACATTTAAGAGAAGCTCATGAACACTCAACTGATCACTGTTCCAAACAGTCATAACTTTCATAATGAAGCTGCTAAGTGGGTGGGAGTGTTTCCCACCCAACTTTCTACAACTTTCCACCAGCTGATTTCAAGGAAAGGACACTATAATCCAGCCACATTTCAAGATGACAACTCCGAAGCAATTCTTGCATGTAATAGATTTCATTTTCCTGCCTCCAATCTTCCTCTGCTTGTGTAATTTAAAAACAGAAGGAAAGTGGCATATATTGATCATGCACTTTAGCAGCTCCCCCCAAAAGTAGCAGTACCCATTGGCAGTAAGATTTATTTACTTACTTGATTTATATCCCACCTTTCCCCTCAATGGGAACTCAATGCAGCTTACATTTTTCTCATCTCCTCCATTTTATCATCAGAACAACTCTGTAACTCTGTGCAGTAATGAGGCTGAAAGTGTTTATCTGGCCCAAGGCCATCCAAAAAGTTACCATATCAGAGCAAGGATTCAAACCTGGCTCTCCTAAATCTTGGTCCAACACTCTAACCATTACCCCACACAAGGTCATAGATCCATCACTACCATGTCTAGATTTATTTTTTCTTATTCTAAGCAGAGGCTGAGTATCTTCCATTTGCCTGCATTAGCTAACTGATTTGCTAATCCACTCTTTCACCACTACCAGACAGAGCAAGATTACAGGCAAGGTCCAAGAGCATGATAGGAAATGACCTCATTCTAGCTCATTATTTGCAGTGTGGCCTCATAAACACATGGCCTCATATACGTACTAGAGAGCAGGAACACCTGGAGGACAGCAAGCCCAATGAGACCATGCATTTATTGTGCTAATTTTAAATACTTGAATTATAGAACTTGTAACCTTGAATGTTTACAATCTCTTTCATGGAATCATGATAAGCTTCCTAATACATTTATCTGAAATACACTTACCCTTGCATTTCTGAAAATGGAGCACATACCAAAGCAAAGCCAGATACATTCAGCTGTGCCAGAAAGATGAGAAAACAATGAACTTCCCCTTTAACATAGTTCTAAAACAGTGTTTCACTCACCTGTAACTGTTGTTCGTTGAGTTCATTCTGTGCAGACACACATTGGGACTGCGCCTGAGCAGCCCTGCCTCGGAGAGAGATTTATAGCTCTAGAAACCTCAAAAAATGGGTGGCCCCACAGCGGAGTAAGAGGGAGGGAATGTGTGTCTGCACAGAATGAACTCGACGAACAACAGTTACAGGTGAATGAAACACTGTTTTTGTTGTCGTTCTTCTGTGCAGCCCCACATTGGGAGTATAACAAGCTACTCACCAATGGGGGCAGGGGTGAGGAAAATTGTCATCTGACCTCTTCCTAAAAACACTGCTGACGTCTTTCCAATTATTGTCCTTTTCTCATCTTTCTTTCTGTCTCTTTTCTTTCTCTCTTTTTTTTTAAGGTGAATAAGGACAGGAGAATTGCATTCCCCACCGCAGCATCTGACATGGAACCAGCGTCTACTGCATAATGTTTGATGAAAGTATCTGATGACGACCAAGTGGCAGCTTGGCATATCTCCTGTAAGGGTTTTCTCAGAAGAAAAGCCACTGAGGAGGACCGTGAGCGGGTAGAATGGGCCTAACCGTGCTGGAACATGGTGTTTTTGCCACAACATAGCACTTCTTGATCGTCGCCACGATCCATCTAGTAAGGGATTGGTTAGATGCGGGTAGACCCATACGAGGGCCTGCGTAACAAACGAACAGGGACCTGGTCCTCCTGAAGGACCGTGTTCTATTCAAATACAATAAAGCCCTTTTAACGTCCAAACTGTGTAATGCCTTTTCTGCATCAGAGGTAGGGCTATGGAAGAAAACTGCAAGTGACAGTTTCTGGTTCAAATGAAAAGAAGATACCACCTTGGGGGTGAACCAAAGGCTAGGATGTAATACCACCTTTTGTGGGAAAAATTGTAAGAAAGGGGAATCCACCCTCAAAGAAGTCAGTTCTCCCACTCTCTTCAACGATGTAATCACTACCCGGAAGGCGACCTTCCAAGATAAAAGAGCAAGTGAACAACTTGCTACAGGTTCAAAGGGGGAGAGCATCAACCGGGTTAATACCAGAGAAAGACTCCATTGAGGAGTCGGGACCCTTCTAGGGGGAAAAGTACGTAATACCCCTTTTAGAAATTGCTTTGATGCATGATGGGAAAAAAAGGGTCTTGCCGCCCACCTGCTCGTAAGGCCGATATAGCAGCCAGGTGGACTTTAACTAACATAGCCATCGGGCCGCTAAGCAATAGCGAAACTAAATAATCAAATACCCGGGGTATTGGACAGGAAAAGGGAGAGAAACTCTCCTTAGCAGCCCACTTTGCAAAGGCAGTCCACTTAGTGGTATATGATTTCCTAGTAGAAGGTTTCCTAGCATTCAACAAAATCCGTGCCACTTCCTTAGAGAAAACTACAGTTTCGGAAATAGCAGCCACGCTGCTAGATTGAGGGAACAGACATTGTGATTCTGTATGTGTTCTCGGTACAGCAGGTCTAGGGACCTTGGAAACAGGTGTATTTGCCCTTTGCCATATGTCATAGAAGGGGAAACCATTTCCTGCAAGGCCAAAAGGGTGCTATGAGAATGCAATGGGTTTGGTAGTGTCTGATTCAGCACAGCACCTGTGGTAACAGGGGCATTGGGGGAAAGGCATAAAACAAACCCGTCCCAAGGGATCTGGAAGGTATCCCCAATTGAGTGGCTATCTAGGCCAGCTCTCGAGCAGAAAACCCCCGCCTTAGCATTCTGGGAGGTAGCGAAAAGATCCACGTCCAGGAATCCGCAGTCCTTGAAGACTGGGTGAAGGAATATATCATTGATCGTCCATTCGTGGTGAGACTTGAAGAACCTGCTCAATGTGTCCGCTCTGGAATGCGAAAGGCCAGCTATGTGAATCACTTGTGGATGGGTGTTGTTGCAAATAGCCCATAACCACAGGCGTGTTGCCTCTCTGCAGAGAGTTAGGGAAGCCGTTCCACCCTGTCTGTTGAGATAGTAGAGAGTGGTGGAGTTGTCGGTTTGCACCTGCACTATCTTGTCTCGCACCAACTCTGCAAAGGAAGCAAGGGAATAGTGTATGGCTCTGAACTCTAAAACATTTATATGCATCTGTGATTCAGCTGGGGACCAAATGTCCTGTACAGAAAAATCCCTAAGGTGCCCCCCCAACCCTGGAGGGAGGCATCAATAGTTAGCATAACATTTGGGGGATGAATACCAAAAGGGACACCTTTGAGCACATTATAAGGCTCCCTCCACCACCTTAAGGATCTGGTAACAGACCTTGGGATATAGAGGTTCTGCCACTGGGAATCCCTAATAGGATCAAAGGCCCTGATGAACCAATTCTGCAGTGGCCTCATAAAAAGGCTTGCAAAGGGAACCACCCCAGTAGAGGAGGCCATAAGGCCCAGCAACCTCTGAATAAACCTTGCAGGGTGGAACCATTTTGTTTCTACTTGTCTCACTAGAGATTGGATCACTCGCATCATTTCTAAGGGAAGGAAGGCCCTCCCTATGGATGCATCCAAAGTAGCACCTATAAACTGGACAGACTGGGATGGCTTAAGGTTGGATTTTTTCCAGTTAATTAAGAGCCCTAGCTTGGAAATGGTAGTGGTTGTGAGCTGCACATGTCCCTGGACTGATCTACAAGGAGCCAATAATCTAAATAGGGGTAAATTATACATCCCTTTGACCGCAAGAAAGCCACCACCACCACCATACACTTAGTAAAAACCCTGGGGGCTGATGACAACCCAAAGGGTAACACTGTATATTGGAAAGTGTCTTCTCCATAACAGAAACACAAATATTTCCTATGGCTGTGGTGTTTGAAATTTTGGAAGTAAGCATCCTTGAGATCAAGGACAGCAAACCAGGCTCCCCTCTCCAAGTAATGAATGACACTAGAGAGAGTTAACATGCGAAACTTTTCAGCTTTAATAAACATATTCAAATTTCTTAGGTCAAGGATCGGACGGACTCCACTGTCCTTCTTCTCCACTAAGAAGTACCTCGAGTAAAAACCAAACTTACAGACACTGGGAAGAATTCTTTGGATGGCTCCCTTCTGTAACAACTCGAATATAGAAAGGTGTAGTCCTTGCGAAGCTACTGCCGAACTTCCTGAACAAGTTAAAGGAGGGACATCCTCAAAACATAAACGATAGCCATTACGAACAATGGCCAGAACCCAGGAATCGGAAGTGATCCTTTCCTATTCATGAACAAAGGGTGACAGCCTGTTCAAAAAAGGGTAGGTCTGCTCTGAAACAAGGGCGGTCAGTCAGAAAACAGGCTTCTGAGACTGGGGGTGCTTCGGAGACTGAGGTTGGTTCTGTTTAGACCTTGACCTGCTGGATCGTCTAGAAGAGCCCCATTGGTAGGATGGGTAAGCGTTATAATGATGGTACTGGTGGTAAGGTTGATAGCTGTACCTCGTATTGTGTTGGTATTGCTGCAGTCCTTGGTTCCAGTATTTATATTGCTGCTGATGTTGGGGGTGTTGCTGTGGTACAATGACCCCCAGAGAACGAGCTGTCTGTCTATTAGTCTTCATCTGATTTAGTGAGTCGTCTTTTTTTCAGAAAAGAGGTGCCCTCG
Organism: Eublepharis macularius; assembly: GCF_028583425.1. Taxonomy (NCBI): domain Eukaryota; kingdom Metazoa; phylum Chordata; class Lepidosauria; order Squamata; family Eublepharidae; genus Eublepharis; species Eublepharis macularius. The sequence continues at coordinate 127,570,162 of NC_072792.1, forward strand.
AAGGGAAAGTCCTCTATTTTACTTTGTATGTCAGGGGTCAGTGCGGTGGACGTTAGCCATGAGTGACGGCGAAGAACCACTGCTGAGGCCATGGCGCGGGCTGAACAGTCTGCTTCATGCTTGGTGGCCGTCATCTGCTGCTTTGTGAGTCTCCAGGCCTCCCCTTGCAGAATTCTGAACACGACTTCTTGTCCTCTGGCAGGTCTGCAATGTACAAAGAAAGCCTCCCCCAGAGGAATAGGTTATACAACCCCCATAATGGCCTGGTAGTTAGATATGCAGAAATTCAGGGCAGCTGAAGAACAGATCTTTCATCCCAGTTGGTCAAGCTTGCATCCCTCTCTATCACTTGGGGAGGAGTGAAGGCCATACTTGCTCTTAGGTTGTACCTCCTCTGTTACCAGAGGCGAGGATTTAGGATGATTGAACAGAAAAGCGCAATCTTGCCACTTCAGTTTGTAATAACCTTCCACCTTGCGTGAGGTGGCAGGTACAGAGGCCGGCTTTCCCCATACTCCATGAGCAATATCTAGAAGGTCCTCCACAGCTGGAAAGGCGACCGACACCAAGGAGTCAGAGTACAGTGCTTGGAGCACCTTACTTTTTGGTTTAGAAGAAATGATGGACACATCCAATTCCAGAGCCCTCACCATGCGCAGCATTTGCTCTGCAAAAAGTCTGTAGTCCTCAGATGGGGAGGATGAAGCGGGGTCCCCCACTGTCTCCTTGGGAGACGGCTCAGAGGTGACATCTGAAACCTTGCCATAGTGAGATACTGATTCAATGTCCTCCGACCCAGAGGCAGGTTCCATTGCTGTGGTCAGTTGGTCTCTAGGAGGACCCAGTTCTCTAGGCTGTTGAAGTTGTTCTGGAACGGGGTAAGAAGGAGGAGGTGGCAACATAGGTGCTGACTAAAGCCATAAACTCCTGCCAGTTAGGCGCCTGTGACTGGTAAGGAGCTTGGAACGCCCAAGATGGTAATGCAGCAAAGGGTACCGATGGGGCCGGGGTCAGAATCGGCCACGGATAAGGTGCATACTGTTGCACTGATTGGAATGGAGCCTGTGCCTGCGCTGGAACCAACATAGCCAGAGCCGGGTGTTGCTGGATTGCTGGTCTGCGATCTGAACGATCCGGGCTCGGTTCTGGAGCATTAGAGAAAGCCGGTTCCGACCCTTCAAAAATTCCTTCCCCTTCAAAGTCCTGCTGAAAGACTGGGGTAGGTGTAGGAGACGGTGTCAATGGAGGGTACAAGAACTCCTCCTCAATAATAAGAGAGGGAGTAGAGGATGTCGACCGATGCTTCCCCTTATGGGAAGAAGAAGACGAAGATCTTTTCAAGTGGTTGTTGGGGGTTTTCCGGGCTGTATTGCCGTGGTCTTGGCATTGTAGTTCCTGACGTTTCGCCAGCAGCTGTGGCTGGCATCTTCAGAGGTGTAGCACCAAAAGACAGAGATCTCTCAGTGTCACAGTGTGGAAAAGATGTAGGTCATTTGTATCTACTCAGGAGGGGTGGGGTTGAGCTGAGTCATTCTGTAAGAGTTTCCCAGGGTGTGGAATGCTAATGGCGGGAGGCTTCACTGAATCCTGAGGAGGTTCTTTTGCATATGGATTGGTGCTTGATGTGCTAATCTTCTCTGCAGGGCTATTGTCGGGTGTGGAGTGTTTTGTTGGCCTGGTGTTTTTCAGAACTGGAGCCCATGCTCTGTTCATTCTTAAGAATGAACAGAGCATGGGCTCCAGTTCTGAAAAACACCAGGCCAACAAAACACTCCACACCCGACAATAGCCCTGCAGAGAAGATTAGCACATCAAGCACCAATCCATATGCAAAAGAACCTCCTCAGGATTCAGTGAAGCCTCCCGCCATTAGCATTCCACACCCTGGGAAACTCTTACAGAATGACTCAGCTCAACCCCACCCCTCCTGAGTAGATACAAATGACCTACATCTTTTCCACACTGTGACACTGAGAGATCTCTGTCTTTTGGTGCTACACCTCTGAAGATGCCAGCCTCAGCTGCTGGCGAAACGTCAGGAACTACAATGCCAAGACCACGGCAATACAGCCCGGAAAACCCCCAACAACCATCGTTCTCCGGCCGTGAAAGCCTTCGACAATACATCTTTTCAAGTGCTTAGTCTTTACTTTAGCCTTTTCGGTACTGGTTCCAAGGAAGAACATTCCGATCCCTTCAGATCCGGGGAACGGCATTTAGAAGGAACCAACCTGTCCTTTGGATCCATGTCAGAACCGGCAGTGGCCGGAATGTGAGGAGTCAGTTCCAAGAGTGTCAGGGCCTACTGCTTTGGGGGGTCCTCGCGCCCGGCCTTCGGAGTCGTATTCATGGCTGGGGGTATCAGGCCTGAATTGGTGGTTGACTGTTCCATTGGCTTAACAGAGCCAGATAAGACCCTCTCCCAAAAGGCTGCCTTTAGTCTAGGCGCCCAATCACTGCACGCCGTGGGTGTGAATCTTTGGCAATGGCAACAAGTGGCGACATTATGGGACTCACCCAAACAAAGCAGGCACAAAGAATGTTTGTCCGACTGGGGCATTTTCATGTCGCACTTCGAACATTTTTTGAACAGCGCTTTCTGCGACATCTTAGCGGCGAAGCCACTACACTAATGAAGAGCACTATAACAGCTATAAGAACCACTATAACTATTAATAACTATAACTACTACTAAGAAACAGTAAGAACTAGAACTATAATAAAGAACTACTATCAACAAGAGTGAGAACGAGGAGTAGAGCGAACGACCTTTCTCATCGGTGGTGATAATCATTTGATTATCTACAGCTGATAAAGTCTCTCCAAAAACTTTGCCAACAAATACCAAAGAACACTATATTGGAGAACAAAGGGGATAAATGCCAATACAAACCCAGAGTTAAAACACAACAGGTTATGTTAACTAAAGGGTATTTAGTGATTTAAAAAGACAAAAAGCACACACATACTACTGCAATTTACAAGAGACAATGTCTCAAGAGCCTACATGACCTTACTGCAAACAGGCAGGTCACTCATGACAAAGCAGTGCTGCCTGGGAAGTTTCCCTCCACATACTTTTCTGGCAAAAGAAGTAGAAGTAAGAGGGTGGCAGCCTAGAAGCTGGGAAACATCAGAATTTGCATTGCACCATACAAGGCATGTCAGAGTGAGTTATGTTTCATTAGCTTATTGTTAGGCTGAGTAGCCTTCTATTTGGCTCTTCCTAGGCAACTGTTTGTATAGATAGTGCAGTTCAATTTGCAGAAGCAGGTGATGACAGTCAAAAGAAAAATCCCTGTTAGAAATGTCTGCTTTAGAAGCTTCCTAGCTTTAATCATTCAACAGCTTTTCAGACACAACTCAGAATTTCTATTTTTTCAACTACTTCTCTTGCTGTTGGTTCAAAATACTATTATGTACAAGCGGGGAGGGGCGGGGATGTGTTATAATACAATATGGAGACCAGCAGGCACTACAAGGGCAAAAGCCTCCATGATTCATATAATGGGGAAACAAATTAGGTTGGAAGGAGAAGCTTACCAACAGAATAATAAATGTATAACTAAGACAAGGCAATAACCTTCTCTATTAGTAACCCATTTCCTGTTTTTGTCCCCTAGTATCAGAACAAACTTCTCCAACCTAGAATAGCCAAGAAGTATCTCAACAAACTCCAGAAAAATGACAAAAGCGAGAACTCACTAGGGCTTAATCCTAGAGGCTGGTTTCAACATTCCATCTCTGTCCTGGAAAATATAAAGAAAAGCTTCAAAGCTGGTAGAAGGTCTTTATTTAAGAAGAGTGATGGTGTGGTTAGAGTGCTCAACTAGACCTGAAAGACTCAAGTTCATATCCCCACTCTGCCATGGAAGCTCTCTGGGTGACCTTGGGCCAGTCACACACAGTCAGCCTAACCGATCTCACAGGTTGTTGTGAGAATAAAATGGTGGAGAAGAGAATTATATAAATCGCTTTGGGTCTCCACTGGGGAGAAAGGAGGGAACTGAATGAAGTAAATAAAAATAGAAGCATCACTGCGAGTTGACAGGACCAAGGCTGCAAGTTCCAAAGTAAACGGTATGACTTCCAGTAAGAGTTGAGCTGTAGCACCACTTGCGTTATAACTTAAAGTCAGGCCAAAAAATTTCACTATGAAAAATCTTGTACTGTTCAGAAGCATAAACCCATCATTATTTCTAAAATGCAACTTTTTATACACAGGTAAGACAATCAATTGCTTGCTCTCAGTAGCAGGCAATGCTGTTTTTAGTCTGTTAGGTTCTCACAAATGAGGCATATGTTTTTATAGAACAAATTCTGAAGCACACAGCAAGGAACACTACCACACACAGGAGTAGTCATGGGTGAAATCAAATTGTAGAATAGAACACTTGGAATATATGGCAGAATATATGGCAGCTACTCCAGTAAGTCATAGTTCGATAAGAGCAACAGAAAAAACACCTACATTGCTGCATGGAACAATTTCTTTAGGTGCAAGATTATTATGGCTAACCGTTTCTAGAACACCTTGAAGACAACAATATAGCACACGTTTCATTCAACCACATACAGAGTAAGTTTTTCATATTTTTCTTGGGGAAAACCAAAAAACTTCAGTTGCACAACACAAATTTACATGCATACAGTCCTAGGCTCAACCCTTTTCATCTCTTGTTAAAAATGTTCATGTAGTGTCATTCTGTTTTGGGAGAGAAAAATGAATTATAAATACCTTTCTAAGACTCAGTTGCCTTAGACTCTGGAGAGCTGCCACAAATCAGAGCAGTCCATTGGTCTGATTAAGTATAGGGTAGCATCTTATGTCTTCTGGAAAATAATGATTTGTTTTAAAGCCCTATGGCTAGACTGCCATTTGATTCATGTCTATAAACCTTCAAGTTCAGTAGCATCAACTGGACAGCACCAGTTGTCAATGGACAACACAGCAACTTCTACAAATGCACACAACCCATAAATATGTATTATCCATCTGAAAGTTGCAAAAACAGACCATAAATTACACTGTGAAACAACAGAAAGAAGGCTTACATAGAAATTCACAATCCCTGTGCCTATGCTCGCAATACAATTTACAGTCCTTTAGTGTTCAGTCACTGATGGGAGTCTAGTATTTTAAAAGAAACAGAAAAATGTTCATAAAACAGTAAAGGAAAATGAGCTCTGTAACTTTCTATAAGCCTATTATATACTGTTTCCTATATGCAACAGATATTAGCATCTGACTTTGCACCTTTGGAAGAAGCAAGTAAATCTTAGAAACACAAACCAGCTAATGCCTTGGAAGAGCATTAGCTGTCTTATTACAGCATGAAGGTTATTTACAATACTTTACAGTGTTTCTCCCCATTATATAGGCAGCATGATAAAGCAACACTAGCTTAAAGCACTTCCACCAAAGAACTGTTGCTTGAGGAAAAGAAACTCAATGGTACCCTCTACCCATGTGCCAGATGAGACACTTCATTTTTAGTGCCAGAGTTTTCCTCCTTGATTTCTCCCATGAAAGTTCTGTTTTATTCTCTCGCTTGTATAATTGCCAGCTTTATTTCAGCAATTCTTATATAATTAAAATATTTATTTATTTAGAATATTTCTATGCCATCTCTTCAGAGTCCTGCTCGAGGTAGCTTACAATTAAAACCACAATATTAAAATTCCAAGTCATTAAAACATCAGCAGAATGTTAAGAAGCTGATAAGATTAAATTCCTAATAAAAAGCCTTGGTAAAAAGATATGTTTGAAAGAAAAGTAGGCTCCAGGCAAGCCTCATACGGAGGGTGTTCCAAAGATGATTTGCCATCACAGAAAATGTTCTGTCTCTATTCACCACCCATTTCATCTCTGAAGGTAGATATAGAGAGAAGGGCTTGAGAAGCAGATCTTAACGGGTGGGCTGGATAGTATGGGAGGAGACAATCCTTCAGGTACTTGGCATGTACATTCAGTGTTCAAAGTACTTTACACATACTAACTGCTGGTAATTCTTAAAAGAGCCTTGTAAGGTAGGTTAATTTTATCTTTAGTATCGTCACTCCCGTACTGTTGATGGGGAGCTGAGAAACAGTGAAAGAGCCTGTAGTGGCAGAGGGGACATTTGAACTAAAGACTATTCAATTCACATCTAATTAACAGTTGTGATCATTCATGCATCATTCTGTGCTTGTTACACTACAGGTAATATGCCTATGAAGCCATAAAAAACATGGATCACAACAGAATTTTAAGTTACTTGTCAGGCAGTCCATGCAATATAATTAGCACGTTCAACAAAATGAATTTTCCATACCATTCAATCACAATATTCAAGCTATAGAACAAGATTAAACTTTTGACTCCACATTAATCTTTATTAGCAAAGCAAAGGCAGTTCAAATACACTACCCTGAACTATTTTTGAATACCTTAGGGCTTTTAAGCACATCACGACTTTCAAGACATTGCCAAATCTACTTATAATTTAAATAATCAGTTTAGCACACCCAGAAAAAAATGTCCGAGGACACAGAAACAGCCCTGTGAAAGAGGGGGAGAAAGTATATCCTCATTCTGTATCACACACATCACCAGCAGCATTAATTGAGTCTGGAGAGAGCTATCTGACTTTTATGCAGAAGGGCTGATACAATTTACATAACAGTCTGATATAAAATTCAAAAATAATTGTTTGCTTTTACTGATGTAATTAGAGAAAGGCATTGATAAGGTTGGCATCTAGCCAGGAAACTGGGGCCAATGCTGGTGTTTTTTGAAAAACTGTTGTCAATTATATTTCACCGTGAAAGACAGAACCTCTGGCAACAGAGAGCCCTCTACTGTTGTGCTGCCATATTGACTTTAAAAGGAGAACAAGGAAAGCATTCACACCATATTAGGAATACATTATTTGCAATAAAATTGTCTTTAAGCCAAGATGATTTAATTCTCAAGCATGTAACGTTTACTCAATCTGCATTTCTCATTCATCCATGTCAACTATCAGAATACAATAGCCCCAAATGGTAGATTATACTTCAGCTGCAACCCTACACACAATAACTTGAGAGTAATTCCTGATGGGTAGTCATGTTAGTCTGTTATTGCAAAAAACAAACATAAGTATGATAGCACAAGTCTACTTTATGGACAACTTATGCGGCAATAAAATCTTTTTAGCAGTGCTTAAAGTAACTTACATTTCTTATAGGTACTCATGCTCTCTCTCTGGGGGCCCGAAACAAAAGACAGGAGCAACTACTTCAGCCAGTTTCTTACCAGTACTCTGTAGTGGCTCATACCTACTTACTCCTGCTTGTTATTCTTTGAAGTGCTGCACACAAGTGTTTACTTTATGAGAAATCAGCTTCCAAGCAAACATGCATAGCATCACAGTGTTACACTCTCTGAAAACCATTCTGGCTTTTAAAAAGTTAGAGAAACTGTTGATAAAGAAAAACTGTTTTCTGAATGTCTTGCTCAGAACAACACTAATTTTTAAAACAGTCTTTTAAAGCATATGGGCTCTGCCTCCTCAGAAAATAGCTTACCAGGCTGGCCCTTGTATGCATCCACGTGCCAGAGGTAGCTTGAGTGGTGGGCCTAGGAAGCTATTCGGCCATAAGGAACAGTCACCTGCCGTAAGTTAGCAGGCAAGTGACCAACTGCCAGGGCGCCTTAAACCAAAGATGAGAAAAGACACATTGGTTGCTTTGCGTATTGTATACCACACATTAAGATGCTTTAAAAAAATTTAAATTTCCACTGGAGCAGAGGAACTAACTTGTCAGCACAGTGCAACCCTTTTGTCTACTTTAAACAGGTCTCCCCCTGCCCCAGTTATACTGTATTTTCATAATGCCCCTGTTTTATTCAACAAACCAAGCTTGTCACATATCTTAACTGAGACACATGGGATATTTTCAAATGTCTTGTACATGTTTAAGAAGGATCTAATACAATTGTTGTAGCATTTGCCATCCAGAAAATTCTCAATACACTTCACAGAACTATACACATACATTCATTTCACCCACCAAAAGTCACTTCTGGGATATGAATAGCATCTGTTTAAAACACGCACAAGCAGCTCTACAAATCACTGGATCGGTGGCAGTGAAGAATACGGTATCTAGTTCGCTAAGTTGGAATTCAACCAAATTTCCACCCCTACTCTTGCAAAAATATCCCAGAGGGGTAGCAGAGGGGCAATTTATTGCCTAAAAAATGAGCACTAAGTCTTATGGCACCTTAAAATTGTTCCAACGCACCTATGTGTAGATTTGAGCCCACTTCATACATCTCATGAAATGTGTTCAGGCCCACAAAAGATCATGCACTAAATCCAATAGCCTTTAAAATGCCATAAAAACTACTACCTTTATCACACGTGTGCGTCATCCATCTGCACACAAGAGCCAAGGAACCTATTTTTTCAGCCAAGTTGGAGTGTCCAACCTTTTTGTTACCCGCTGGCTCAATACTTATCTTCAACATTTAAATACTTCCTACTGTATCATCACAAAAGACAGCTTTACTGACTAAACTCAAGTCTCCTTGAGGGATGCCTATTCTAGATTTACATTCAGATACAATTCTGCTTAGCACACACAGACAAAGGACCGAGGAGCATGCTAAAAGAATAATTCAGCTAGTTAATGATGGAAATGTAACTATTTCCTCCTTTTCTTTGCTCCAGTTTCATCATTGATAGAAGCTATGGCATCTGTTTTGGAGGAGGAACACAAGATTTCATCTTCCGAGTTAGAAGTATTCAGAAAAACTGGATGTACTATGATAGACACAAGTCTTGCTAAAGGAAAGCAGTGCTGGAATGAAAAAAGAGCTAATAGGGAGTTAAACTTCCCAGAGCTTGCAGACAGAGACAGGAGGCTTCTTACCCAGTAGCAGAAGAAATGTCAGCTCCAGCAGAAGGCACCTCATCTTTGTGAAAGAGAGAAGATAAAAGGACATCAATTTCTTTACCCGCTTTCTCTCGTTTATTCTTTTATCTTCTGCTGTCAAACACTGTGGCTTTATATTTCCAAAAAAGAGTATTTTGGTAGGAGTTTTAAAAAGAGGGAGAGGGGGCTGGGAACAGAACAACAACAAAAAAGTGAAGGCAGGCTCAGTGGGAGGTGTGAAAGTGTCCTCAGATGCTAAAGGATGATTCCAGACAGACTCTGCTGCTTCTCCGAAGCCCAGCTTATCACATTTTGTTGCGCCTACTTTGAGTTCTCACACACCAGCTTCCACACAGCAAGGAGAGTGTACTGATCCTTTGTTGGTTAGCCCTTCCTTGATGGGGGAAAGTGCAAGAAAATCCTTTCATGGAGGCTTAGATTCATGAGGCAGAATCCCCTCTGCAACTTGAAGGAGAGCCTTGTCCAGAGCCTAACAACTTCAGGCAATTAGCACCACTCTCCCCGTGAAAATGTCAAGCGTGCCCAAAGGATCAAAGCTTTGCCCACACAAATCAGCTTTGTAGGAGTCTTCTACATCCCTTAGCTTCCCTGGATGAAAAGCAAAAGCAGAGCTCATCTCTTTCTTGCCTCCTAGTGCCTGCCTACAGGGCTGAAGAGAAGATCCCTCTCTTCTGCTTGTTTAATGCTGAGGGGTCAATTCAGCCACCTCGGTTGGGATGCCCCTTCAGCAGCTCTTTCTCTTCTGCCTCGGAGCCTCGTCCAGTTGCCCACGCCTGCTTCTCCCTAGGGGGGGGGGGGGTGGCGGGGAATAAAAGAGGTAGAAACTTATGAAGTACAGCCACAGACTTGACGCTATTGTTTAACTGACCTCGAGAAACCAAGCAAGGGGATCTAGAGGAGACGGGGCGGGCCGAACTGAAAAAATTCTGCTACGCCGAGCGAGGCACGGCCAGCCCCCTCCCTTCTCTCCCCAAGACCCCATCTGCGCCGGGGGGGGGGGAGACCAGCCCGCTATTGTTTCAGCCGCTCCGTCCCTCAAACTGAGCTTCGCAGGGCGCCCGAGGCAAGAACGGAGCCTGGCAGCAGCCTGAGGGGGATAGTCGCCTGAAGAGGCGTGCGCTTCGCTTGCCACCTGCCCGCAATGGGTCCACCATAGGCAGGTGGCAAGCGAAACGCTCGCCACTGCAAGCGACCCCCTCTTCTTCTCGCCTCACGAGGGGACCCCACCGAGCAACAGTCAAAGGAGGGCTCCCGCCTGCCTCCCAGCTCACCCGCCCCGGCCGCTCCCTCGGCCGGACCAGGCTCTCCCCACTCCACGTGCCCCGGTTGCGGGCTGCCTGCTTCCTCCGCTATCCCCTCCTACCGGGCAGCCGAGACACTCCTAGCTCACTTCCGCGCCTTCGCCAACCGGCCCGTGAGGCGGGCGACGCTTCCAGGCGGCGCTCCCTCAACCCACCTGGCCGCCTCGCTCCCGCTTGCCTCCAAGGCGCCTCCGCTCGGGTTTCATGCTCTGTTCGAAAGCCGCTGAGGGGGGCGCCAAGCGTTTCCTCCCGCCCGGGAGGCTCCTCCTCCGCCTCTCGGTCCCTCCTCGTCCCGCTCTTTCTCCCCTCGCCTCCTTCCCAGAGCGAACCAGCCGCAGCCCGCCTTTCTTGTCTGCCGCGTCCCTCCCTGTTGCCTTACCTTCGCCTCTTCATGCAGGCACTGACTAGCGTCAGGCCTCGCCTCAGGAAGGAGGAAGGAGGGAAGGGGGCTGCTCCCCGCAACGGGCGAGAGAAGCGAGGGGCTTTGGGACTCGCGGCCACTCCAGCCCCTGCCTTTGAACCTGGAGGAGGATCATATTTCAGCCCGAGCTGTTGTGATCCTCTGGTTCCAGCTGGCGGGGAAGTAAAGCAAAGCTGTGCGGTAGGGAAGGATAAGCCTCCAGCCTGGACTTCCTTTCGATTAACCGCCGCCATCTAGTAAAAGCAATCGTTGCATATCAGCAATCGGGCCAAAGCAGTACAAGTTTTACCTAGCTGCCCTTTGGGGTCGTTGACTTCCTCATGCCGACCAGTTATATAAAAAGAGGATTCAATCACGGCGACTTTAAAAAAACTGAAATATGCCCTTGGGTTAAAGGCTTGTGACTTTTGATGGGCTTCAGAGTGGGGTGGGAAATGTCATGTGGAACAGCTGAAGTTCTAGATTTGGGCCGGATAATTATGACAGCAATGGAAGGAAATGTGCCCCATTCCAGTCATCCTGGTTCCATTTTCACAGGTCTGGATAAATTTGCAGGTCTGGTAGTAAATGTAAAAGTAATAGCTGCGGTTACTTAAATCTGTTTTATTCGGGTGTAGTCCCAACAGGAGTTTCTCCAGGCTATGTGGTTTGAACATTATTTCTATAGAAGTTCCAGAAATTCCATCTACTCAATAACATTACAAACTTAAAAGACTACCAATTTGAAACTGGAATGTGAAATTATAAAACACAACCTTGTAAGTAAAAAGCACAAAATATTTTTTTAAGAAAGCTATGGGTTGCAATATGGAACATTCCTCTACTTTTGATCACTGAAAGAGCAAAGAGCAAAGACGAGCAAAGGCAAATCTGCATATATTTATATATGAATATGAAAGCAAGCTGCAGCAGGATCTAGCCCTCAAAATGGCACAACACAAAACCTACTTACCTGTTCCTACCTGTGAGCCTAAGTGTGGTAAAAGGACAAAACAGTGCTTCCTTAGTAGCATGAGTGAGTGGCTGTGTTGTAATTCCATATGCTGTTCTAGCAGTTTAGAAACCAAAGACCTGTTGAATCATGATGATGTAATACCAAGTTCATAGAAGGAAGCTACAATGGTCAGAAGTAAACCATAAAATGACTGTTGGATGATGCACATTATGGGAATTTTGCTTTGATATTGCAAAAGAGGCAGCTGTCTGCAGATTCATAGGGTCTGTGAACTGGATAAGTGAAGGATGTCGTGGTGCAGCATGGATCTGGTGTGGGAAGGATGGGGCACCTTTGTGTGCCAGTGTGACTCTTGAGTTAAAGTATCACAGCCCAGACTTGAAGATTCTGCATACTTACTCTGAATCTGTGCATGAACTTATATTTGTTCAGTCTGGAATACCAGAATAAAAAGGTTAAATATACAACATATAGAACATTGTATGGGCTCCACTGATCCCACTTAGCTTAGCTTTTCAAGAATGCCTTAGTCTGAATTAAACCTGAAAGTACTAAGATAAGAAAAGGTGGAATAGTAACTTGAGAAAGTTGTTGACACAGCCAAACTGCAAATACATGCACCATTTGTTCAATAATCTTATTTTAATTGGAAAGCCACTTTGGTAGGGAAAGATTTGGATCAGAAAGTGAGTGTTTCTCTACCCATCATTTCTCTGTTCCAAATCCCTTCTCATAGTATTCTAGGAAGAAAGCATGTGGGGATGGATTTTTTTTTTTAAGTAGAGAAGCTGTAGCCAGCCAAACAATTAAACGCTTTGTCCATCCTTGCTCCCAAATGCCACTTTCTGAAGCAAGTTTTACAGATGAAAATTGGATGTTGAGCAACTGTTACATGTATTTGCATGTAACTGTAGTTTGGTCCTGAAGCTCAGAGCAGAAGAGTAGAGTAGATTCTCAGCAGTGGGGAAACCTTGATGCAACTGTTCTTCTATTGTTACAGAGTTTAGCCTGGAATCAGAAATAGGGGACACAGCACAGTTTCTGCATACAGATATATTAACATAGAAGCTCAGTAACATTAACTTTCCATCGAATGTAGATGATAATGTCAACTAATCTATGTGGTATTGGTCCTGGAAAAGATTGGGGAAGATAATAAAATGATCGCTTCTGTGCTCAAGAATGAGCAGGTGACAAGTCCAGGAAGAAATCTGTCTCCACTAGACTGTGTGATATGAAAATACATTCATAAATTAATCCAAATGTTAACTGAATCTCTTCTGTTTTTACCATATTTAGCCACCAAAATAACATTCAGTAGTTCAGAAACATTTTGATTTGGCTGTTATTTTGGCACCTTGCTATCTGAATTCATGAGGTGAGAGAAGTGTGATGGGACAGCAAAGGCAAAGAGTAACTTTGCAGCCAATATCTGATAAGGTCATTTTCCAACCAGAAGAGTTAGCAGATGTTCCTGATGGCTAAGATTCTCCTTGTCATGATGACCCCCTCCAATCCACTCTTACTCAGAGTCTCTCTACACAAAGATCTGGCATGTATTCTTCAAGTGTTGGATGACGCAATGTTTTCTGGGAACTGTAGTTTTTAAAAAATCGCTTGGGATCATGGTGAAGAGGGTTGAAAATACAAGTAAATTAGGTTAGAAACATTTTTCTAGTGTACTCTATCGGTGCAAGCCTTTAGTCCCCGCCCCCCCCAGCCTGGGTGGAATCTGTCAGGTCTTAAAATAAGTTTTCAAAGACAGAATGGAGCGAGATCACTTTGCAATTCTACCCAGAGGAGGGATGGGGGGAGGGGGGAGACTCCTCTGATCTGGAAGATTAAAATGTTCTCCCACTGGTTTATGAGTGTTGTGATTTTTAATGTCAGATTTATGTCAATGTATTCTTTTGCATCGGGACTGACCTGTTTGCTCAATGTAGAAAGTGGAAGGGCAGTGCTGACACTAGACAGCATATATAACACTGCAAGATGAACAAGTGAATGAACCTGAGATGGTATAACTGTTAGGTCCAGTGTAGCCCAGAAGATCGCCCACTACCTTGACTCAGTTGATCTGACCACCTGGATCCAAGCCACAATAACATCAAGACTAGACTAGTATAATGCATAGGTGTCCCCTGAAAGTCAACTCAGAGACTCCAGCTGGTGCATAACTCTGTAGTTTGGTTATTATCTGGAGCTAGGCAGTACGTGCATATTAGCTTAATTTTGCAGGCTCTCCATTGGCTGCCCATCAGCCACTGGGTGTATTCAGTGTATTCATTCAGTGTATTCATTATCATATACAAAGCCTTGGAACCTCATACCGCAAGACTGTCTCACCTCCTGTACTCCACTATGACAGCTTTGCTCATCTGCAGGTGCCAAGCGGGCAAGACCAGCAACTGCCTGTACATGTAGAGTCTCTGTTGTGGCTCCCACACTGTGGAATGACCTGTCTGATGAGGTCAGGAAGGCGCTCACTCTCCTGGCATTTCACAACCTATGCAAAACTGAATTATTCAGGTGGGCATTTTTACAAAGCTAATAGAGTGTTAATATCATTTAATATGTCGATACTTACATTTTTATTCAGCTTTGTTCCAAGGTTTTACTTTGTTTTAATTTCCACAACTTAATCCTATTACACTGCTCATTCGATGTCCCAACCTGTTGACTCAACCTGCCATGAATCTCAGTGAGAAAGGCATATTATAAATAACATAAATGTAAATGAACAAAGAAATGTACTTCCTCAAAGGCATGCAAGTATAGACTGGAGTAAATAAGGGTAGTTTCCAGGCTTTGGTACATCCCCACTTCCTCGCAGCAGATAACCTGCAAGGGGAAAGGCAAACAATCTCTGGAAGAAAGAAGACTGCTGCAGAGCAGACTGAATGGGTAACTGCTGCAAATAATTTCTCATCCTCAGTTAATGGCAGGGTTGAATCTGATGAAACGCAAGAGATCTGTAATGTAGAAAGATCTTTCTACTGGAAAAAAAATATCAAATTTCTGAGATTTATTGATCGATTTGATCTTAAAAGCAATACAAACTCCCTCCATGGGGGAGGGGAGGTTGCTGTTCCTTCCTAAAGAAAACGGTGTGAGAGGGAGGCCAGTTTTTAAAGAAAGAGTGGCTGATTCCACACACATTGGATAATGCACTTCCAATCCTCTTTAGAGATCATTTGGAACAGAATTTTTTGTGTGTGAAACAAAAAATCCACTTCCAAACGATTGCTAAAGTGCTTTGAAAGTGGATTATCCGATGTGTGCAGAATCAGCTAGAGTGTACAGGCAAGAGGAGCTGTAAGGTACAGGTTCATTCCTGCCCTTTACACTGGAGCTTGAAACTTTTTTTCTCCCCAGCCTAGCTAGACTTCAATAATGGATCCTAGTGGGGAAAACATGCTTTAACATCAGAGTTCAGCCAGGTATACAGTTGGATAGGACACGGCTTTAAAACCAAATATCATCCTGCCATGCCTCAAGATCCTAGAAAAGGAGAAAAATTCAGTCTCATACCATTTAATGCCTCCCTGTGTCTGCTGTGCAAGACAGAATTTTAATTGCAGATTAAACTGGCATGCTTTGTCGTATCTGGAAGGGAGAATTCCTTGACTAAAGGATGCCATCCCTGAAAATTTCACCCCAGTTGGATGGAAATAGAAAAGTTATAAAGGGAAAAGTTTTCCCACTGAAACACCATAAAAATGAAGAATCAGTATATCTAATTCTCAGCATGGTCAAATGTGTGGATACTCAGGACCAAACTAATGTTGTGGTGGCCACAGGTTCAACTCGTGACTGCTAGTGCCATTTTACTGAAGAATTTGACCATTTAGAAAATGCTGCAAGGTAGGCTCGGCAATCTTGTAACTCTCAATGCCTTTTCAAGTGCTGAAACAGCCTCCTCCCATGGCTGTTTGGCACTTGAAAAGGCATTGGGACGGGACAAGATTGTCCAGTCCCCCAGTGCCTAGTCCCAGGATCAGACTCTCGTAGCATTTTTAAAAGGTCAAATTCTTCCATAAAATGGTGTTGATGGCCATGGGTTGAACCTGAGGGCCCTGTAATGTGTATTTTGACCCTTAAATTCTGGGACTGGAGTCATGAACAGACAAGGCAGATCTTCTACAAACCTGAGAAAAGCCCCAGATTTGCAGAATCTGGAAAAAAACATATATTTCAAATGAAAAAAAATGTATAAAAGAAGTAGAACCTATAGCTTTAAGAAACAAACGCCCTCTGTGGCCATTGTTAGGCAACCACAATAGTATTACTAACTGAAGTCTTGATTTCTGTCAGCAGTGGGAGGAGGTAGCCCTTTCTGGGTCTGTTTTAGCCCTTGAGGGTAACTGGCAGTGCCAGGTCCAGCAACAACCATGGACAATGTCACTTTCATGACTCACCCAGGCCCAGGGGCTCACAACTGTTGAACAGCAGCCACCACACAAAAGCCAGCATGGTGCAGTGGTTAGTGTTTCAGACTAGGATCTTGGAGACCCATGTTCAAATTCCAGTTCTGCCCTCATGTTAGTTACCTTGGGCCAGTCACGTATTCACAGGTTAACCTACCTCACAGGGTTGTTGTGAGAGTAAAATGGAGGAGATGAGAATGAACTGCTTTGTATCCCCATGGGGAAGAATGATGGGGTATAAGTGAGGTACTTAAAATATAGGTGAAGATAAGGGGAAGATAAAAGGTAGGCTGGTTGGTGGGTGGGAAGGAGAGAAGGAAACAGGGAAAGGTATGGAAATGAGATTTTCCAGGAGTAGACAAAGAGGAAATAATGTGGAAAAGGTGGATACAAAGGAAGAGAGGTGCCCCCCTCAAGTCACTGTGGATTCCCCACCATTCAACTATGCATGGCCTAGCAGCAGGCACCACACCACTGAGTCATAGTTTTCCCAGATACAGGCTGCTGGGGGCAGGGAGGAGAGAAGGAGGAAGGGTGGAAGACAGAGAGGCAGAAAATGGTAGGTTGGCTGGTAGGTGGAAAGGGGAGAAGGAAGCATGGAAAGGTGAGCGGCTGTGGGGGTGTTCAAAGAAGGGGAAAAGGAAAAAGCAGAGGAGGGTTAAATGAGACGCCCCCTGCAAGTCCTTCCAGGTCCACTGCTTGTAGTGTAAAGATTCTGAACAGGTGTTTCAGCTATAATAAAGAACATGAATAAAAATATTAAAGAACCACATGACCCCCCAGTGACTTGAATACAATTTCTGTGGAGATTCCTATTATCTGTGCCTCATCTACAGTGCCTCCATACTTTTAAAAAAGAGTGTTTGATATTTTTAGCAGAGAGTAACCATAGAAATATATATCGCAGGATATTTAGAAGGAGCAGAAAATTAGTAAGCATAGCATAACACTGTAGAGAGCTCACTGAGCTTTCACTTTCACCTCTTGTCTTCTTTCAGCATATTGCATTAATGCACAGTAACAATAGTATATATAAAGAGACCATGGCAATGACTTTATAGTATTATAATATTAATCCTATTTCAGTTAAATTAGATTATTATAATAAGCACAGTGTGCCAAAGACTTAATAGGCACCTACGTGCTCTGGATCCCCATAATCTCTATGTCTGCTCTCTTCTCTGACCTCAGTAATCACATAAAAATAGCTATCATTACTCTTCCTTTTACCTTCACATCTTTTAAAAAGCATTTATTAATCTTCAAAAGAATTTTTTGTGGTAAATCTATATTTAGCCCCATTGCACTGACAAAGTAATTGAGTTACGAGTAACTGATTTTCACGATGTTATTCCAGGATGAAACTGCTTTATAATTGAGGAATTCCCTTTTTTCTGTTTGGTGGTCTCCTTTGTCTCTTTATGTATTTCAGAAAACATTAATTATTCCGTGCCTTATCCATTAACTTTACAGTACAGTGCATGGCTATGATCCTATGCACTTTCAAGTCCAGAGTTAAATAAGATTTGGTCTTGTAGTGAATTTGAAGATCAGCTCCTTCATCAACTACATTGTCAGTCAAGTGCAACTAAACATGACTTTGCACATGGACATGCAAGCCATAACATCACCACTAGTTTTACAACATAACATACTAGCAACAAAGCACATTGTGGGGAAAAAATACAACGGGCTCTAGAAAGGGGAGGGCAGACAGGCAGGCATTTGCTCCTCCTCCATCACCAATTCCAGCTGGTGAAGGAGGGGGGTGGGCATTGTCATCTGCTCCACACCTGATCTGCCTAATATTGGCCATGTGAAGGGGTGGTAGGCTTTGCTTCCTGCTCCATGCCTGATACATGCTGGGCAAGGGGGGGGAGGCATTGCCACCGTCTCTGAGCCTGATCCCAGCTGGATGAAGGGGGGTGGGCATTGCCACCTACTCCCTGCTGGGTGAAGGGAGGAGCAGGCATTACCTCCTGCTTGACACCTGATCCTGATAGGTGAAGGTGGGTAGCGGGCTTTACTACCTACTCTGCTCCTGATCCCAGCTGAGTGAAGGGGGTGTAGGCATTTCCACCAGCTCTGCTCCTGATTCCGGCAGGTTGAAAAGGGGGGCAGGCATTGCTGCATGCTTGGCTCTTGACTCTAGCAGGGTGAAGACAGGGTGGGCATTGCTTCCTGCTCAGTGGCTAATTCCGGTAGATTGAAGAGGGCAGGCATTGCCATCTTCTCTGCTCCTTATCCCGGCTAGGTGAAGGAAAGAAGGACATTGCCTCCTGCTCTGCGCCTGATCCCAGCCAGGTGAAGTGGCAAGATGGGGATTGCCATCTGCTCCACTCCTGATCCCAAATGGGTGATGGCAGGGTGGGTGGGTGGGCATTGCCACCTACTCTACCACTAATACCAGATGGGTTAAGGCAGGGGAGGGCATTGCCACCGGCTCCACTCCTAATACCAGCTGGGTTAAGGTGAAGGATGGGCATTGCCACCTACTCCGCTCCTAATACCAGCTGGGTTAAAGCAGGGGGAGGATTGTCACCAGCTCCACTCCTGATCCCAGTCAAGTGAAGGAAGGTGGGCATTGCCATCTGATCTGCTCCTGATCCCAGCTGGGTTAAGGTGGGGGTGGGCATTGCCACTTGCTTCGCTCCTAATACCTGCTGGGTTAAGGCAGTGGGTGGGCAAAGCCACCTGCTCTGCTTCTGATCCCAGCTGGGTGAGGGGGGGAATTTCCAAGTGCTCTGCTCCTAATACCAGCTGGGTTAAGGGTGGGCGGGCATTGCCAACTGCTCCGCTCTTGATCCCAACTGGTTCAAGGGGGGGCATTGTCACCTGCTCCGCTGCTGAAGATATCAGCTGGGTTATGTCAGGGGTTAGGCATTGCCACCTGCTCTGCTCCTAATACCAGCTGGGTTAAGGTGAGGGGTGGACATTGACACCTGCTCTGCTCCTAATACCGAATCAAAGGACCCATAGCAGTCAGGACGAGCAACTTAACACAAAGTACAGCACACACTTATGGTAAAAGTTACTAACCACTTTTATGAACAATATTAATCACAAAGGCCACTAGCCTGTAGCTTTTTAATACAAAATAAACACAAGGATTGCACAAACAGAAAGTCCACACTCCCCTATGGGAAAGACGTCCCAAAATTGTCTCTTGAGTCACGGTGGTCAAATGATAAACACATTCCAATGACCAGCCCCAGTCCGGAGATTCCACAAAGTGGATGCCAACCCTGCAGTGAGGATGGAAAGCCACCGTGCACTCAACAGGGCGCAAGCTGAACTCCTGTTTCGTCTTTTTCCAACTGCTCCACTCCTGATCTCTACTGGTTCAAAGGGGGAGGGCATTGTCACCTTCTCCGCTGCTGAAGATACCAGCTGCGTTACATCAGGGGTTAGGCATTGCCACTTGCTCCGTTCCTAATATCGGCTGGGTTAAGTTGGGTTGTGGGCATTGCCACCTGCTTCACTCCTAATACCAGCTGGGTGAAGGCGGGCATTGCCACCTACTCCCATTCTGCTCCTGGCCTGGGCTTCTCACCATGGCATGTTTTCTGGAGGGATATGGTGCCTTGCCTAGGCTTCTCTCCATGACAGTGTCCTCTGGTGGTACACCAGGGTATAAAGTTAGTTGTCTGAAATATGCTTACTCAATTATATAGTAAGATCAGTGCAAACTAATATTCAGAAGTATGGTGGTTAAAAAATTGCTATGGGATCTTACTGTCCCTCTCCTTGTAGGATTTGCATTTGCCCAGTTGTAGCCTTCATATATTATTTACCACTGGGAGATCTAACCATTGATCTAGTACTTCCCAGAAGAATCTGAGCAGATGGCTGGATGATGCTACAGATGGCTGAATGATTCAGATCAGATTAACTTGCAAGGAAAGACAGGTTGAGATATCTTTTATCAGAAGCAACCTCCTTTTGCATCAGCTGCAAGGAATTAAGAGGCAACCATTACTGGCATAATGTTTGTTTGTTTATTTAATCAGATTTATACTCCGCCCTCTCTATGAATGGGCTCAGGGCGGCTAACAACAAAAGAAAATAGTGTACATAAACAAATATCTAAAACTATTTAAAAGCTCAATACAAAAAAAAGAAATACCAATTTGAACAAATAATCCTATCAAGAATAATTAAATTGTGTAAAACCAAAACTGTAACAAAGTCAGAGTAGAAACACATGTAATTACTATAGGACCAAAGTGTGAACAGACATACCATTAACAGCAAGAAGGCCAGTACTGGTGTAACTTTGCGATAAAGGCCCAGCATGAGAGGGGCTTTAATTCAGAAGTTCAGCACTTTTCCTATAAGGCCAGTGCATGCAGATTTCCTTACGAAATGAGATCAAATACCTATGAACCTGAGCAAGTTTCTGCTTTAGATGTCTCTCCAGACCTTGTGAAAGAGGATTCTAAGAGGCAAGGCAATTGGTGCTTGTTAAGTGGGTAGCAGTGACCCTCTTTTACCTGCTTAAACTCTAAAAAACATTTACTGTATTTACATTAAGACACTGAAAGAACTTTCCTCTTCTTTCAAGTACATTGACTAAGTACATTGTAGTGACTTTATTGAATATCCAAAAACAACCAAGTTCAGGCCATTCTTAGCTAACTTTTTAAAAATGATATTGTACAATGATTCTTTTTTAGTAACTAGTCTTCAGGTTCTTAGAAATGAAGAGCAATTTAAGATTACATCAGGAACACCGTGCAACCTAGCTCTGCAGTAGAACCTTCACTGCAACGACTGAAAAGTCGGCATTTATAATTATTGGGGGGGGGTAGTGGTGGTGTCTGAGTTATTTATGCCTAAAGTGCACTGATAGGTCAGAAAGCTAATTTGTAGCAGACATAAAATTACTCCCCTGTGGCAGTTGATACCAGGGGAGTTCTGCCTATACACCACCAAATCAAGTAGGGAGGAAAAACTATTTTAAGATAAATCAACATGTTTCCAGATTTACAGGGCATCTGTCAGCAGGCACTACAGTGTATGCTGGCTAATCCTGCTTGCAGATTTGCTTTTAACCCTTGCTTGACCAGAAAGTCTGTTGATACGTATGCGTACCCCACATTATGGTGACAGCAATCCCCTTTATGAGCTAAAAGGTATGAGCTGATTGGAAGAAATTATGTTATTTCATTGGCACAGCACTAACAACAAAGGTAAAAAAACCCTCTCTTATATAGGGGCAGTGTAGGCATTAGTACCTCATTTCAGGCATACTCTAGACTAGAGCAGATGGGGGCAGCTTGTTCAGCTCTGAAAGCCATACTGGAAATGTGTCATGTGCTGGAGGCCTATGAGTAATTTACTTACTTGATTTCATGAAGCTGGCAAATGCAAACTCATGCTACATGTATTGACATCATTTTGAAGCTGTTGCTTTGAAATGAGCAAATTAGATAAAGTTTTAGACTTGGACCAGAGAGAACTCAACCATGAAATGGTTGCTTAGCCTCAGCTAGATCACTGTAGCTCAGGGAACATGTTTTGTATACAAAAGTTCCCAGATTCACTTCCAGGCATAAATTCAAAGAATTTCAGGTAGCAAGTGCTGGGAACTGCCCTTCTCTGCCTGAAATCCTGAGGGCTTTAACCTGTCCGAGTAGACAGTACTCAACTAGATGAAGTAATCTGACTCAGGATGGACAAGAGGAAATACAGCTTAACTCAACAAGTAATTTAATTGTGATTTCACTGCCAGTGGACCCAGTGATGACCATAAGCACAGAAACCTTTAAAGGAGGAATAACAACAAGAACAGCAACAGTGAGCTTATATACTGCCCTTCTGGACAGATTAATGCCACACTCAGAGCAGTAAACAAAGTCAGTGTTGTTATTATCCCCACAATACAACTGTTGAGCTGGGGCTGAGAGGAGTAATTTACCCAAGGCCACCTGCAGATTTCATGGCAATAGTGGGAGTTTCAGAGCCGACTAACAGTGGTGACTAAGGGGAGCCCCCACATTCGCTTGTATACTAGAAGGCAACATCAGGGGAAGGCCTTGGACTCTATAACCCGACTGTTGGTTCCAAGGGCAACTGGTTGGCCATTGTGTGAATCAAGATGCTGAAGTAGATGAACCACTAGTCTGACCAAGTAGAACAGCTCCTATGGCCTTACGTTATTCTTAAGACTCTGTATAGCACTTTCATATGTTTAAATATTCATAGTATTTCAAATCTAACCCATTTCACTGTTAAAATAATAATATCCCCATAGATGCCATCCTGAGATCTTTTGAAAGGGGATGATACAAACATACAAATATGATAACATGTTATATTTTAACCAGTCCTTTAAAATGTGATAATTAGATAAGATGGTGACACTCAGTCTTGTATCCCAACAAACTTTAGTGAAAATGTTAGGATTCCTACCCATGGGGTGCAACTTTCTTGCCTCCTCCTTTTGCAGCCCAAATGCCCCCCAAATACTATTCCTGCGGGATATGCCTCACCGTAGGTAAAACTCGTGGCGGAAGGGTGCCACAAAAGGGGGAAATAAGCAAAAATTGTTCCCTGTTGCAGTACTGGATCTTTTGATGAGATCTGATCGTAAAATGTCTTAAGTCTCTTCTGGAGAACACTGGCTTAAGTTTACAAGTCATTCTACCAGCATTTATGTAAACTACTGAAAATCAGACCTGTCCCTTTTTCGGGGGGGGGGGGCAGAGGCAGGATGGGTTGGTTTCAGCACAGTTTCACATGGCACCTTTTGGATGGTCATGACCCACTGGAAACACAAAGGCCTGCAAAAACTCCCTAGATTTTTATACTGGCTGAGCAGCAATTTGCCGCTGAATCAAAGGGCCTGATTCTTCTGCTCTCAAGGAGAGCTGGGGTATACAGTACATGTATTGTATTTAGTGGTCCCAGTGTGTGTTTAACCTTTCTCAAACAAGAAAGCATGCTGCTTTGGGCTTAAAGCAGCATATGTAATGATCAGGCACTCAAGGCGACTAGAATGGGATCTTATTCAGTCTGCTCGTTTCATAACCAAAGGAACAAGGGTCTTTGTTGTTTTTAAACTCCAGCAAGTGGTGGAATCTGTATCCAGTAACAAAAATCATAGAGTCATGTGCAAAGGGAACATCTTTCCTTTGATCAACAATATGTTCTTCCTCTCAAACAGCTTGCTCCTCATGAGGTCAGAAAGCATTTGGCTTGAGATTTTCCCTCTCCCTGTTTCATCTTCCCCTTCTGTCTGTCTGTAGAAGGCTGAAAAGAGTTGAGTGAAATTGAAACAGGCACTTTCTTGACACTGAGAGCTTTCATTTCCCTCCCCTGGTATAGATGATCAGCGTGCAGCAAGGGTATCCAAGCTTGTGACCCAGACCAGCACAAGCTTTTCCTCTTCTCAATAAAGTACCTCTCATATAAAAAGGAAAAGAGCAACAAGAGTAACAGTCACTGAAGTGTGATGTAAAAATGCAGAAAGTTGCTTCTTTAGCACAGTCATTGAGCTAGATGATGCAAGCAACATGGGGCTATTGGGCTCTGTGTTCTTTGTACATTACAACTAGTTTAACATAAGGCTACATATGACATAGGTCATTATAATAGCATGCTGGCCTGACCCTGCCTCACATCACTGGCTGTCAGCTGCAGGGGCTAGGCAATGCACAGAGCAATGATATGTCACATGTTGTGTTAAAGTACGCATTAGGAACACAGAGCAATGGCAGGTCCCTCTTTCTCACAACTTCTAGTTCCATCTCATGTATATACAGATACAATTCCTGAGTTTACCACACCTTCCCCTCCTTACGCAGAACTTCCCA
Organism: Eublepharis macularius; assembly: GCF_028583425.1. Classification (NCBI taxonomy): domain Eukaryota; kingdom Metazoa; phylum Chordata; class Lepidosauria; order Squamata; family Eublepharidae; genus Eublepharis; species Eublepharis macularius. Next base: position 127,594,008 of record NC_072792.1, read on the forward strand.
GTTGCCTCAGTCTTCGCTTATTGTATTTGGGGAAGTCTGCACTCTGCATGAAAAAAAAAATCTGTCCTGTAGTAACTGAAATTCAAGAATAAGAAAAGAAGCACACTATAAATCTCTGTTGATATGCTGAATGGGAGCCATCCCTGTTTGTAAGATACGGCAATACACCTAAGAGAACCGAATTAGAATTGTACAAGTGGGGACCCGCAAGGACTTAGGGGGGACTCATTTCCCCCTCCCCTACTATTTCCTCTTTCCCTTCTCCTGGCAGCCCCCATATCCTCACCTTTCCCTGTTTCCTTCTGTCCTTCCCACTCACCAACTAACTTACCTTTTATTCATCTACCATCTGCAGCTATATTTATCATATATTTACTTAATGTGTACCCACCTTTCTCCACAATGGAGACCCAAAGCAGTTTACATCATTCTCCTTCACTTTCAAATCCCAGTACTGCCATAAACTCAGCCGGTGGCCTTGGGAAACCCACTCTGCTGAGCCCCAGCTTCCAAGTTGTATTGTGGTGATAATAACAACCCTGACTTTGTTCACTCCACTCTGAGTGGAGCACTAATCTGTCTAAAAAAGTGATATATAAGGATTGTTGTTGTTAACCCTCACAACAACCCGGTGAATTAAGTTAGGCTGATAATGGTCAAAGTGAACTTCCCTAGTGGAGTTGTGATTTGAACACGGGTGAGTCATGCATCTTGTGTGAAGTAGCCCAGTGGTTGCTGTTAGGCATGGCTCTAATGAGTTCTCCCTCAAAGGCCAGAACAGCCAAAAAAAGGGGCATATCTACTCCCTCTGCCTCTCCAAGGCTTGAAGGTTAGCAATACTGTTGTGGTTGCCTAGCAATCCTCACTATGGCCACTGCACTATGGCCACTGGTATTAGCTTTTGATACCATTGACCAGGGTATCCGTTCCAGGCTGGGACTGGGAGGCACTGTTCTGTGGTAGTTCTGGTCCAATCTACTTGGAGGGTAGATTTCAGAAGGTGATGCTGGGTACTGCTGCTCAGCCCCTTGACTTTTGGCCTCCAGAGCTCTGCAAGGTTTCATATTATCCTCTATGCTCTTTAACATCTACATGAAACCACTGGGCAAAGTTATCAGGAGATATGGGCTAGGTTAGCACCATCATGTGGACATTTTCAATTTTGTAGAAAGATCTGTCTTGTTCATTCATGGCTTCCTTCTACAGATTTAAGTATCCTCAGATATGGCCAGGATGAGAATTAGACATAGTGATGATTGATACATTCTGAATAAATTACACATTACATACAATAATTCATATTTATATTATACATTGCACAACTATATGCAATTGAACTATGCAAATGTGCACAATGTCACTTGTTTTGCATACTTCTACTCTTGCCTGTCATAGGAAAAGCAAGGAAATCATTGGATCATCCCTCACTGATGAAGTGACCAAAAAGGATGAAAAACAGGAAAACCTCATGCACGGAAATATCAAGGTATAAAGCAAAAAAAAAAAAAAAATTACCCCCCCCCCAATCTTTAATTAATTTTAAACATTAAAAACTAAAATCTACCAATTTTGGATAAATATAGGTATCTTGCCTGTAGTATTCACACACACACACACCCCTGTTTTTATCCCCTCCTCAGATATCAGGCAATCTTAGCAACTCCTGTGGCTTTTAGGTATTCCCCACACATTTCCAACCAATCAATCAGATCAGTCCATTTGAACCATATCTTTGCAATCATAAGAGTTAGAAACGTTAAAAAAAATTAGATATCCTCAAGAAGCTGAGTTCTACAGACAATGCTGTTGCGTGGCTTTCTGTACTCTTGGGGAATCACAGTGTACACACTGATATTTCTATGTCCTAGCTATTTTTGTGCCTCCTTCCTCCCTTTTGCTGCCAAATCCATTCTGTTTCTTTCTCAGTATATTGTGCACATTTCTACACACTGCCACCATAGCTGTTCTCCAAGGACATACAAAAGCCATCCAAAAGATGCAGTGAATTTAAAGGAGACTTAAATGGGTTACATTAGTGGTACTCACCCTGGTACTTCTCTGGATTACATTAGTGGTACTCACCCTGTGGCATGCAGAGAAGTTACTGACAACCAACCCTATGGCATGCAGTTACAATCAAGCAAAACAGCCACATGACTATTGAATACAGGCTGTCCAAGAGAAGGACGGGTGAAGTGCCTGTCTTCTGTACAGAGCCTGCTCTCTTGGATCTGGCCAGCAGCCGCAGGAGCCTAGACTGGCTCATGCTTGGGAGAGAGGAAGAAAGCAGAGATGGAAGTAGAGGGGGCTCAAGCTTCCTACTACAGGAATCTGCCTGGGTCAGGCCATGTTATTCTAAAGGGAGGCTCCAACCCAGCACCTTCCTTTGGGCAGCTTGGGTGGTTGCTGTGGTGGTGGCTTTGCTCTCTTGTCTCTGCAGCGAACTTTTGTCCTCAAGGCACCTGCCTCGGTTCTGGGATGAAAGCACAAAGGGTACAGAAAAGGGGGAAGAGATGTTGGAGAAGACCATGCCTTCATTTCCACCCCTGTCATAAGGCTTGCTGCTCAAGGAAGCTCACAGCTTATCTATTCTCCAGTCCATCCAGCAGCAGCTGTTTCAAGGTGGGAGCCCCCGGCCAACCAGAGGCCCTCCTGGGCCTTTCTCACTTTCCTGGAACATGGGGTGAGTGCCATAATGGGGGACATTGCTCAGAAGAGCCACAGATGGCACGTCCTGAGCTACTGAGCGAGTATCGCTGGATTGCACCTTATGAGGCACCTGCCTATGCACCTCCAAGATTGATATAGCTCTTATATCACTGTTCAGTGACAATTGAAATTTGACAGGATCAGTGTGCTGCTTGCAGAGTTGAACTATAGTCTGAAGCAGGCTAGAGGAGAGTCCCTCGTGAAACTGCTTGCCTTGGGGTTCCAGGAATCCTTTAATAAATATCTGGCCTTGGGTGAAAGCTTCTGCAATGAGGTAGCTGTTTGTATTCGAGTCTACTATGGGTCTGATGATACTGGGAAGAGATTGTTTATTTACACTGCAAATTGTTTTGTGTGTACATCTCTGTGCCTAGGGCACTGTAGCACATTAGAAATCTGTGAATAAATAAAATTAATTTTTCAGTAAAATTACTCAAAAAAGAGCTCTAGTACTACATTGTTTATTAAATTACAGACCAGAAAAAAAAGTTTCGTTTTCTCTCAATGCAATGCTTCAGCTACAGAAGGATTTCCTTGGAACAATCTGATGAGGAAGGAGCTTTTTATTCTTTAGCGCTGAGAGGCAGGGCATTTGTCTAGCATGTAGAAGGTTCCATGCTCAGTCCCCTGCATCGCCAGTTAAAAGATCTCAACCAGAAAATACTTCTGCCCCCAAACACTGCAGAGCTGGATTGCAGAGCAGACAGAACAGAGCAAGATGGGCCCAATAGTATTACATGGCTTTGTATATCTATGCTAAAGATGCAATGTAAATCTGGCATGGATTCTTCTGACTTCCATGAAAGACATCTGCGATTCTTTAGTGTGACATCTAACCAATCCGAGCCATACCTGTGGCCAGATGTACAAAAAAATCAAAGATCAGATGAAAGGAGCTTTGCCCCATGAAAAGCCACAATACATTTACAGTCCTTAAAGCTGCAATTCTAAGCATTCTTGCCTGGGAGTAAGTGCCACTGAATAATATTTCTTCTTACTTCACAAAATCACAAGAGTTTGAAGGGGCCATACAGACCATCTAGTCCAACCCCCTGCCCAGTGCAGGATCAGCCTAAAGCATCTCTGACAAATATTCATCCAGCCTCTCTTTGAAAACTGTCAGTGAAGGGGAGTTCACCACCTCCATAGGCAACTGATTCCACCTTTGAACTACTCTGATTGTGAAAAAGTTTTTCCTAATATCCAGCCGGTACCTTTCTGCATGTAATTTATGCCTGTTGCTTCAGGTTCTGTCTTGCGCTGCCAACTGGAACAGCTCCTTGCCCTCCTCCAAATGACAGCCTTTCTAATACTTAAAGAGAGCAATCATGTCCCTCCTCAATCTCCTCTTCTCCAAACTAAACATTCCCAAGGCCCTCAGCCTTTCCTCGTAGGGCTCAGTCTCCAGACCCCTGATCATCCTCGTTGCTCTCTTCTGCACCCTCTCGATTTTGTCCACATCCTTTTTGAAGTGAGGCCTCCAGAACTGCACACAATACTCCAGGTGCGGCCTGACCAAGGCAGTATAGAGAGGGACTATAACTTCCTGTTATTTCGATGCAATGGCCCTTTTGATACAACCCAAGACTGAGTTTGCCTTTTTTGCCACCACATCACACTGACTGCTCATATTTAGTTTACAGTCCACTCTTACCCTAAGATCTCTTTCTCATATACTACTACCCAGAAGTGTATCCCCCACCCAGTATTTGTGCTTCACATTTTTGTAGCCCAGATGTAATACTGTGCACTTATGTATGTTGAATTGCATCCTGTTCACAACTGCCCACTTCTACAGAGTATTCAGGTCTTGTTGAATTTTAACTCTTCCTCTTGGGTGTTTGCTACTCTTCCCAATTTGGTATCATCAGCAAATTTAATGAGTAGCCTGTTTACCCCTTTATCCAGTTTGGTGTAGTGGTTAAGATCGCGAGCCTCTAATCTGGAGAGCCGATTTTGATTCCCCACTCCTCCACTTGAAGCCAGCTGGGTGACCTTGGGCTAGTCACAGCTCTCTAGAGCTCTCTCAGCCCCACCCACCTCACAGGGTGTTTTGTTGTGGGGATTATAATGGCATACTTTGTAAACTTCTCTGAGTGGACATTAAGTTGTCCTGAAGGGCAGTATATAAATTGAATGTTATTATTATTATCTAGATAATTGATAAAAATATTGAAAAGTACCGGGCCCAAAACTGAGCTTTGCGGCACCTCACTGGACATCTTCCTTCAATCTGATGAAACACCATTGACCACCACTCTTTGGGTGTGGTCCTCTAACCAGTTCCCTGTCCACTGAACTGTCCTATAGTCCAGTCCGCAGTCTTCCAATTTACCCATTAGAATGCAGATCCTTATCAAAAGCTTTGCTGAAATCCAGGTAAATCACATCGACAGAGTTCCCATGATCCAGTAAGCTCGTCACTCGATCGAAGAAGGAAACTATGTTGGTTTGACAAGATCTGTTGGGGACAAAACCATGTTGACTTCCCTGGATCACTAAGTGGTCCTGCAGATGGTTACAGATCGATCCCTTTAAAATCTGCTCGAATATCGTCCCATCAACAGAAGTCAGACTGACCAGCCTATAGTTTCCCGGGTCATCCTTCTTCCCTTTCTTAAAGACTGGGATAACATTTGCTCTTCTCCAATCTTGTGGCACATCCCCAGTCCACCAGGAGGCCTTGAAGATGATGGACAGAGCAGAGGCTCTGCAAGTTCTCTAGAAAGTTCTTTGAGCACTCTTGGGTGCACACCATCCGGTCCAGGGGGTTTGTATTCGTTCAGTGCTGCCAGGTGCCTCTCCACAACCTCTCTGTTAATGTTAACTAGCTACCCAGGTGTCCTGTCACGTCTTCTACCAACTCTAGATGAGCTTGAATTCTTCAGGGAGAAAACAGAGGCAAAAAAGTCATTAAGCCTGTCTGCCTTTTCTCTGTCCTCCATCAGAGTTTCTCTTTCTGTTCCCAACAGTGATCCAATTGCCTCTTTAACCTTACATTTGCTACTCACATATCTATAGAAGTTTTTTTTATTGTAGGAAATAAGTTTTTCTTAGTGTAAGTTTTTCTTACTGTAAGTTTTTCTTATTGTAGTGAATAAGTTTTTCTTATTGTACTTCTGAGAAGACTTCCTTTGGATTGTTCCTTCAAGAGCCATAAGAATTTGTGCATAAGCTTAATGTGGCTGCCTCTTTGGAACTAGATCAGAGGTGCCATTTGACTAACATTTGGCAAGTCCTCCATCAGACGGGTTGGAATGAGATATTTTGAAAATGGATCCAGACTATCTATAAGGACAAACAAGAAATTAAAAAATGCAACCGTTATGAGGAAATGCTGAAGTGGCTGCATACACTGAACTTAAAGAAAAGTAAAGGAGAGTATTTGCACAAATGGCAGAATGAAGAGCATGATCAGTTATAGAATCCCTAGGACAGCCAGATCCTGCTATAGCAGGAGACCTTGTCCAGCCTTCACCCCATTTCAGTTGACAGGCCAGTGGGCAGGAAATGGGGGTTGTCTTCTGCATTGCACCAACTCATGGTATCACTTCCAGCACAAAACCAGAAGGGCTATCATCACAGTGGTGGAACTGTCTAGGATTCACTCAAAATTCTGTGGCAAACTACAGGTAACTACAAGTTGTAGCCAAACTACAAGTAACAGCATCCATGGGTCCATCCTGTGGCTACCATTATCATTTTAGAAGCATCTGTAGTTTTAATAAATTGCTGCAGTGCCCTCATCTTGAGTGCACATTCACTGAGGCAGCCCCAGGAGCTCTTGCCCCCCCTTTTCAAGTGCCAAAACGGCCCGTTGTCATATATATATACCTTTTCTCTCTGACCTGGATAGCCCAGGTAAGCCTAATCTTGTCAGATCTCAGAAGCTAAGCAGGGTCAGTCTTGGTAAGTAGTTTGATGGGAAACCTCCAAAGAAGACGAGGGTTGCAGAAGCAGGCAATGACAAACCACCTCTGTTCATCCTTTGCCTTGAAAATCCCAAAAAAGGGAGGGGGAGGTCACCATAAGTCAGCTATGACTTTACAGCACTTTTCACCACCATCTTCTCTTTAAGCCCACCCATCGTCTACACTTTAATTGCATTCACAAAATGCAATTGTAAACCTAGATTACAGTACCTGATCTACCTTCATGTTTTGCATGTTGGAAGTGAAAGATTGTGAACCGTCTCTTTGTACCAAGCACATCTGTACTCCAGAGGAGACAGTACAACTAGCAAGGTGGACAGGTTTTACCCCCCCCCCTCCTTCCTCTTGTTTATTCTGCTGCTTTCTGTTTGTTTACCCAGAATGTTAATCTCAGGGACTTCCTTCCTTCTGGCTGCCTTCTTCTCTTCTGTGTTTGTGTTACCTCCGTGATAGTAACATGTTCTCAGAATCTCTCTTCATCCTATAGTGAGAGAGATAGCTAGAGTGCCTATATTGCATTTCTTCTTGTAACAGTATGGATTTCTTTAACCATGAAGAACATCAATTTCTTTCTTAAAGCAACAAGCCTTGTGTGGATTTTATTCTACTAGAAGTTTCCCACTTTTGCTAGCACACAGCCAGTATCTGCTAACACTGCACAGTTTTTAGAGATGGACGTTGAGATGGGAACTGACAATTTTAAAAAAATCTCTCCCTTCCCTCAAGGAGCTAAGGCATGTATGGTTCTTCTCCCCTCCTCCAACTTATCCTTGAAACAACACACTAGGTTAGGTTACACTAAGGGTCAAACCACCGGAGACAAAATACACTTGAATTACACTCGAATTACACTCAAATGCGCTAGAATTACAAAATACGCTTGAAGTATCTGTGTAATTCAAGTGTATTTTGTCTCATGTGATGAGACCCTAATAGGGACTGGCTGGCCCAAGGGCAGCTAGTGAGATTCAAAGCCGAGTAAGGATTTGATCTTAGGTTTCCCTAATCCTAATCCAACCCTCTAACTATGACTATATTTTACTGGCAATTTTGTCTGAGATAAATTAAAGTTTTGTTTCTGTCACAGCTCAACAAACCAAAATCCACACTACAGTTTGCAAAGCTTCTAGCAGAAGTTAACCCTTCTCAATAAATCCAGGTTTAGTATAGGTATTGAATTAAACTGGCCAAAATACTAGAACTTTGCCTATCAACGCCAATGAAGTTGATAGGCAAAAGGATGGACAAAAAGAAGCATTTCTTTTCTTGCGCATAATTAAACTGTGGAATTCGTTGCGAGATGATGTAATGATGGCCACAGGCATAGACAACTTTAAAAAGGGATTAGACAGATTCATGGAGGATAGGTCCATCAGTGGCTACTAGCCATGGTGACTAAAGGGAACCTCCACATTCAGAGGCAGTAAATGACAGACTTCATTGAGACGTCATATACAACCCAAATTAAGTAAAAATGTGCATAAACTTGGTTTGTTGGCAGGCTTAAGTACGTGCCTTCCTTTCCTCCCCCTTCAAAATGTGGCTACTCATAAAGCACAACTGCACGTGTGTGGTAAAGTGGGCATAACAAATGGGGCTCTAGTCCACAGAAACAATGCTTGAATAAAACCGTGTTCCTTTTTAAGGTACTACAAGATTTCTAGTTTATTTTTGCCATGCCAGACTAAAACAGGTCTACCTCTCTGGAATATTTTTGGTTAAAGTTCACATTATACATTATATGTCTCATGTTCTTAAAAGTATTTTCATAATTTTCTGGATACCTGACCTGCAGTCATTAAATGGGACTGCTAATACAGTTCAAAGCAGTATTACTTGTGGCATTAAGGCAACAGATTTTAAATACAGAACAAAAGTGTTACTGGTTGCAATACTCTGTTAAAAGCAAGAACACATTCTTTTGAATGGAAAACCTACAAAAGATATTTTTTAATTCCCTTATTTTTATGTACAAGATGGAAATTTCCCTACATGACTACATCTCTTCATACATCTTCCAGATACCAAGGTTATATGTTTTATAGATTTCCTGATAATCCGAACATAGATTTCTTGTTAAGGAATGGTGCTCGATTGGCTTGTCTCTTGACATTTTTGTTGCTTTTCTTCACTCCAAGGAAAAAGAACACCATGTATCATTGTGAGTGTACTGAAAAGAGAGCAGACTTCTTCCTGTTCACCAGTTTCAATGGCGCACTCTTGGTTCATCTTCTGTCGCTACTTCCCAGCAGGACTCCTCTTGGGTTCCATCCTTTCATTCTTCCTCTTGGTAAAAGACACAATCTTTAAAGAATTTGTCCAGGATCCAAAGGTAGGTATAACTCTTAATGAAGCCATTATAATCAAATCAAATTAATTCACCTCTAGAAACATTAGCCCATAAAATTCCCCCTTGATAATTCAAGAATAGCCAGTAATTTGGTACTTTACCCATAGTAGTTACAGTGGGTCAAACCACACGAGACAAAATACACTTGAATTACACCTGAATTACACTCAAATACACTCGATTAACACATGTAATTTGAGTGTATTTTGTCTCGTGTGGTGAGATCCAAAGTAGTTACTGTCACAGCAGTAACTCTAAAAGGAAGCGCCTCTTCTAAAAAGCAGCCATTCTGTCGCTCTGATGGAAAAGCACTCAAATGGTCCAAACTGGAGAGCAATTATCTCTTATTTTACTGACATAAAGTTTAGTTGAACCCCAGATACTCCCTATTGACCTGAATGCATTAGAAAGAACCCCCATTCAAATAAATACAAGGTTTCCCAGTTCATTTATTTATTTATTGGAGCAAAACATCTGTGCATAACAGGATGCATGTTCAGCAAGAACATAGACTATATCATGTAAAAAGCTGTGTGATCCGAAAACTGGCAGCTAAACAGCACAGAGCACAGGCGCAATAGTGGCGGTCATTATGTGACTGTTTCTTTATACAGCATCATCTGTATGTAGTCTTATAGAGTCTTACATAATGCAGACACAAACTGGTCCTGCTGCAGAGGAGCCAGTCTCAACTAGACTATGGGAAATCAACAGAGGGAAGAGATGGAGAGACAAGAGGAGGGAAGGATGTTATGAATCAGGGCTGGCCATACTGATTTTGGAAATGCCCCTTTCAAATCTCGCCAGCCTCCCTCCTGCCATATCCATTCTGGGCATCTGCATTTTTGTTTTCATTTTCACACAAGTTGTTTTCTTTTGAAGATGTTTTTGATTTGGTTGCATTACATTCGTTGAGTACATTAATATCTAATTTCATCCAATTAGGATGAAATTCTCAGTGATCATACACTTTACCCAAGGAATTCTACATGCCACATTTCAGGAGAAAATGTCACCACATTATAGGCAATTAAGATTGTTTATTGCAGACCGGGCATACAGAGTAATGCAAAGAGCAGACTGAGCACTAATATATATATATAAATAAATGTCTTTGGGAAACTGTTGTGTACTGGGCCGAGCAAGGCCTCTAAAGTATTTACTGTATTGATTGCAATGCACTATACTGTGTTGAGCGTAAGGTTCAGTCAAGGCTCCCAATGCCTGCATTCTCATTGGTCCTTAATCCCTGCAATATCACTGGTTACTTTCTCAAGGCAGCAGCCAATCGGTCCTCTATAATAAAGACCAATCAGTGGCCTGCCTACTTCAAACATTGTATATAGTTTATGCAAATGATGGTATTGTAAGGTATGTATTCTCATTGGCTATCAGTTATTCTGGGGGTGGAGCTGCTGTATATATATTGAGGGCTTCTGTTCAGTCAGTCAGTGTGTGTTGAGTTCTTGTTAAATAAAGAGCTGTTGAATTACCTTGTGTCTGAACCTACTATTTAACAAAAACCCATGAAAAATCATGGTGGAGGAGAAATCCCATGTTCCCTCCACTCCTCCTCACTGCTGCTTCCCATCTCATCATCCCCCTTTATTCATCCAACCACTTGTGCTTTCTTGCAGTTATATACCTCCTCCCTCCTTCCACCAACCCACCACCTCACACAAAAGTAGCATTTGCCTCATTCTTGTTCTTCCCTGCCAGTCTGCAGGGTAGTGACTTTTTGTCCATGCTAGGCACGCATAATATCTGCCTCTATGCTAAGAGAACGCAGCACTAGAGAATAAAAAAGCTCAAGGACACAGGACCTATCGCTTATCTAGCACCCATGTACTCTCCAAGCTACTGAGGCAACCATGAGGTTGGGAAAGAAAGACATATCAATACAGTCCTCTTTGGTGGCAAGATCTGAGTAACTTTGCTGCATGGAAAAGATCCCTGTCAGTTAATGCTACCTGCTGAGTCATTCTGTCCTCATTCTCTTGCCCTTCCCCCACAGCCAAGTGCCAGAATAACAGAGAGATCTGAGGTTTTGCAATATTACCGTTAATTTTTTCACTTTGAATGAGTAATAGTAACCATATGAAATGAATAGAAGAATTTTTCCTGTTCAGGTTTTGATTAGTTAACATCTGAATGCACATCCTAATTTGCAGTCATCGTAACTGATTGTCCAGCTCCTGCTGTCCCTCTCATCTAATTGACAGCCTGCACAGGAATTCTCTTCAGGAGCCCCTCATTTATTTTTCCAAAGTGCTTCAGACTCTTACACTGAGCACCGAGCAATGCTAGAATCAGGACACATCTCAACTGTTCCTGCTCTATGCTCTGAAGCTCACCCTGAGAACGGAGGAACAGCTGTGAGGCAGCTGGTGGTAAAAGATGGGAGACTGAGCAGGATTCTTCTGGTGCTCTGAAAACAGGAGAAGAAGGTGGAAAAATACTGCCCCTCCCTCCCAAATGCCATCCTAGATAGTTGCCTACAGTTGAGAGTTGCTGTAGCATAGTGGTGAAGTAGCTGGGATGTATATCAGCACTCTGTTGGTTGGACTCCCACTACTGCCATGAACTCAGAAGGTGGACTTGGGTAAGCCACTCCTCTCAGCCCCAGCTCCCCAGCTGTATTGTGGGGATAACAGCCCTAACTTTATTCACTGCTCTGAGTGAGCACTAATCTGTCTATAAGGGCAGTATATAAGCACACTTTAGTATTATTACTATTATTAATGACAAAGTATTACAAATGCCACCTTGCTCCTTTACTCAGCCTCTCTGAGCTATGAGCAAGCTTTTAATGAGCTTTGCTGCCTTTCCAATAATAATAATAATAATAATAATAATAATAATAATAATAATAATAATAATAATAGGAAACGTTTGTGTCTGTCCTGACTCAGAACCCCTAACCGAGAACCCTATTACACAATTTTGAGAGAGAAAGAGAAAGAGGGAAGAGGCTCTATGTGGCTAGAAACGTCTGCTTCTCACCTTTCTTTCTTTTAAAATTTTGTATGTTGCAGCCTGATGAAGAGTCCTGGTGAACTTGAAACCTTGCACAATATTTTGTGCCAGTTGGGTTGGTCTTAATAAAAGAGATATTACATGCATTTTGTTTTTGCATGGGGTTTCCTGTCTCCCAGCAGAATTTGAATTGCCTCTCTGGGAGCAGAACCACAAGTGACAAAAGGCACAGATTGGACACTTGTCTGCTTCCCTCAAGTTTTGATGGGAAATGTAGGCATCCTGGTCTCACAGCTTCGCTCTCTGACTGCTGTCCGATGGACTTTTCAACTGTCACTTGTCCAACATTCCGCCAAGCTGCCTACATTTCCCATCAAAACTTGAGGGAAGCAGACAAGTGTCCAGTCTGTGCCTTTTGTCACTTGTGGTTCTGCTCTGGGGTGCAATAATCTTGGCTTCACTTCTTTGGTGTTTCACAATAGCCTCTGAAGGATATAGGGAGAATAACAACAACAATGCGCTTATCTATTGCTCTTCTAGACAGATTGGTGCCCATACAGAGTGGTAAACATGATCAGTGTTGTTATTATCCCCACAATACAGCTGGGGAGCTGGGGCTGAGAGGAGTGGCTTATCCAAGGCCTCCTGCTGAGCTCATGACGCTAGAGAAATTCAAGCTAGCAGAGTGCTAATTTGCATCTCAACCACTTAACCACTAAGCTACAGAAGAGGGCTGCTCCGAAGACAGAGAAAAAAAACGTACAACGGGAAAAATAGTTTTATTCTGTTATATTGGAGCAATACAACAGGATAAAAACTATTTTTCCCACTGCACCATTGTTATGTGTTTGTTTGCCCCATAATAGCTTCTGCAAAACACAAACTGAAAGCATAGTGCATTCTGCCCACCCACCAAATCCCCCTCTTCTTTGGACTTTTGGAGAACACCACAGAAACTCACACAAGGTTTTTTCTACAGAACTCTCTCCCAATGGATGGGAGACTATAATTGTCCACATTGAATCTTAGAAAATCAGACTCTGCATGTTCTTTTCAGAGTGGCTAATCCAATAGTAAGACTGTACAGCTTTGCATTTTATTGAAAAGGCACACACGTCTTCATTCTCCTGTTTCTATTCTCTTGGCCTGTCCATCTTTCCACCATGCAGAGCCACCCTCTGTTCCAATGCATTTTCTCCTCTGCTGCGGGTACTGTTTTGGAACAGACATTTTGCTGTGTGTTTCTTCGCGGCAGGTGCTCTATGGTTTGGAACATATACCAAACAGTATCCTTAGAGAGAGAAAAAATCCTATTTTCCTTTCTGCACAAAACAGTAGGAAATAAAAATATTTGAAAAGTTCCTTGATTGCTCTTTGACCTCTTAACCTGTTTTGTTCTCTCTTCTTCTTCAACCCATTGTATAGATTTAATCAAAATGTGGAACAATTGCTAAGGGGGTGGTGCTTGTTCTGTTCCTTGCAACAAACATTGAACAGCACCCTGCAAAGAAAAATGTTGCTTTCCAGGCTCCAAAGTATTTACAGAATAAATAGAATCTAGCTTGGGGTATTAAACAGGAAGAAACAGACTTCTGTGTATTTATTCCAAGCGGGGTGGGCAGCTGGGTGATGATTGATTGGTGCAGTGTTTCCCTTTCCATCCCAAATCTGCAGTTGCACAGGAAGTTCTTGCATGGTGTAGTGGTTAGGGTGTTAGAACTCGTCTCTGAGAGATCAAAGTTCAGATTCCCACATTAACATGGAAGCTTGCCTGGCAGGTTAAGGCCACTCACGCTCTCTGAACCTAAACTACTAACAGAGTTGCTTTTGAGAATAAAATGGAGGAAAGGAGAATGTTGCTTTGAATCCCCATTGAAAAGAAAGGCAGGACCTAAATAAACAAAAAGGTCAATGTTTTGTGGATCAGGTCATATGAGGCAAAATAGCGGAGTGGATCCAATTTTGCACCACTGCGTTTCAGCAAGTATGGCAAAACAGGCCCTGCATGTGCCCTCATTTTATCAAGAGGATACAGAATTTACCCAGCTGCCCCAGGTCACGAGATTACAATGAGGACGGAGTACTCTTCTCCGGCTGTGTTCTATCAGCCCTGAGAGAAATAACTACTTTTTGCCTCTGCTACCAGTGAAAGGAATAGTGAGATCTATAGTTTTTAATTCTTCTGCTAACCAAAAACCTCTCTTCAAGTACATTAATTCATTTAATATCCTGGCCAATTCCCTAACTACCTACTCCAATTTACCCTGAACTTGGGGGCAAATCTTAAGAGTTCTGCATCTTGTAGTAATTCAAATTCAGGCAGCAGTTTCTCTACCTTCTCTTTGTTCTGTACAAAGTGTGGGCAGGTAGGTTTTGGTGTGTGTATGTGTGTATGGGGGGGATAACCATAATAAAACATCAAGCTTATTAAAAGGCAGTTTTATTTTTACTTCTAAATAAAGCCAGTAATTACAAAAGGGAAAAAATTAAGTGACCAAAAATTGTCCAACAATTGCTAAGCAAAAGATAAAATGAAAAAGGTGATGAATGCCATTCTCTTTCCTGAGGTTTAGAGCATATCTACCTAGCAGATTTTTAACACAGACTTCCTCTATGGGCTAAGAGTGGCATACATGCATCTTTCTTCCCCATTTTAACTTCACAAACATTCTGTGAGGTAAGTCAGGAGAAAGTGACTGATCCAAATCATCAAGAAGGCTTCATGACAGAACAGGGATCTGTATCTTTGGATCCAAATATACAGCCCCAAATCCATTTTGGCCTTCTCCATGAAAAAAATGGTCATTTTGTTACTGCCTCCACGGACCTCTGTCCTCAAGACTGGTAACTGTAGCCTTCCCTGAAACTGTTTTATACCCTTTTCCTCCCTGATTTCCTTTTAGTTATCTTTATATGTGTTTTGTGTTTGATTTTATCTTTGTCCTTTCATTTCTCTTTTAATAAAAAAACCCCTTCTGGTTGAACATCTAGCTGGTTTATTTCAAGAGCTTTCTTAAAGGAAAAATCCCAGTAAACATTGGTGAGAATCCCAGTTACCTTCTCTCGTTCTGTCTCCTTTAAGCTAATTTCCCCCAACTAATTAGGAGACTTCTTATTTGGATAACAAACTTAAAGAAGAATAGGTACATTTGAAACAAATGCTTTGAGAATTGTTCCAGAGTTGCTGTGTGACTCTAAGAACATGGTGTGTGTCTTCTTCTTTTTTAAATCAAATAAGCATCCTTGTAAAGGTCAGAGTAACCTCAAGGAGACTTACTTCTGGTTACACATACTTTGGACTGTGCTTTCAGTATCCAGACTTTTGGGGGCAGCTGATGTTTGCAGTTTGTCCCACAGACTTCCCTCTACTGTCATTTTACTCAACAGTTCCAGCTATGCTTGACCACTAAATAAAAGATATACCTCTGTTTTGCGAAGAAATTCTTCTGGAAAGTGACAACTCTGTTGTTAGGAGGACTACAACTCTATTTTAAAAAAGATGATACTGCTGCGCTTTCCAAGTGGGCAAGGAAGAGACCAAACAGATAAACATTGACAATACGGCTGAGGATAGCAAAATGAAGGGGGCACTTTTTGGTGATAGTTTTTTTTTACTATGAAAAATACTTTGCTTAGGCAATTTTTCTGGGTAAGCAGGGTGCTACAAAAGTGGATGAAGAATTCCCCATTCAAAATGACGGTGGGAAGTATTGCTTTGAAGCATAGTTCTGTGACATCTTTGATTGATTATGGATCATGTGATAGCATCATGTGATAGCATCATGATCTCTGGTTCTCCTGTAACACATTCCTAGAAAGAAGAAAACACATTTCTTAAACAATGGCTGCTGATCAGGCAGTCCTCAAACAGCCAGTGAAAAGTATAAACAAGGAGCTATTCAGAGAGCAATTTGTCCCCTTCCAAAAGCACACCTCTTATTCTGAAAAAGTTCTTAGGCAAATGTTCACTGCTCCTACCAAAAGCTTCTGGTTTCCCCCCCTAATTGTTCAATTATGGTTAACATATCATAGCTAATTTGGGTGCTTTTGAACAGGAAATGCCAAATCCTGTCAGAATACTAGGTCATGACATACTGTATACTATTAGGCAAATTCTGCTGTGTTTGGAATAATGGTTCATAATTGAGGCTGCTGTACCAATGTATAAGTTATTCATGAGTTTCATTCATGTAATATATTGACCATGGGGGCAAATATATGATGTGTGTATATATTACCTATGAGGTTTTTAATCTGCAGAAATAACAGGAACTTGTATCTTAACTTGGTTAACATTTCAGAACAGGCACCCACTAGCAATGGCACCTAAAAACTCTCCTCTAGATCTAAGATCGGGCTCATGGATCTTTTGCCCCTGAAAAACTCACATGCATTTTCAACTGATAGACTGTTTTTCTTATGTATCACTTGATAGTAATTATGGTATAGGCCAAATTCAGTTCTTCTGTTACTTGGTTACGGAGAACAGAATTTGATACCTTGGCACCGAATTATGAAAGTACATGATGTCCATTATTCTGACTACAGTTCTACAGGTAATCATGTCTTATTAGCATGGACAGCTTATTCAAACAACTGTTTTAGCCCATAGCAAACATGACTTTTAAGCCTATGCAACTTCCAGCCATGTCCAGCTGGTGTGAGGTGGTACATGTAGCCAAAAGGCTCAAAATTGGGACTGGATCAGCTATTTTCATTCTGTTGGATACGCTCAAAAATGGCATTTGTGCTAATGGGCCAAAAGCCACTCAGCAATGGCATGAAAATCAGTTGGGAAAATTGTGTGAATTAGCCCTGATTTTCAGAAGCCTATGTTACAACACACTCTCTGGTTACAGGCAAAGAAAAGCAAAGGAACAGGTAATCACAAATATTTCCCACTAGCATTCTAGCAAATAAGTGAAAGAGAAAACCAAGGACAACCATCTGTAGAAATCCCTCCCTCTCTCTGTAAAAGCCAGTCCTGAATGTTCTGTTCCTGTCTCAAACATCCCATCGTGTTTTAATTTGCCAAGGAAACAGAATCCAAGTGGAGGCCTCTGTGACGGGATCAGACAAATATCGCCTGCTTAGACTGGGTCACTCAAAGAGGTGGTACGCCCACTATTTAAAAAAAATACCCAGACAAAAATGATGTGGCCAATCATTGCCTGGTCTGTAAACTGTACTTTCTAGGCAATGTGATTGAGAGAGCAGTAGCTGACGCACTTCAGGTCTTCTTGGATAACTGATGTTTTGGACCCTTTTCAGTCTGGTTTCAGGCTGGGCTATGGGACAGAGATGGCTCTGGTGGCTTTAGTTGATGACCTCCATCTGAATATAGACAAAGGCCATGCTTCTTCGTCGCTCCTCCTGGATCTGTCTGCAGACTATGACACAGTAGATCATATCCTCCTGTTGAGGAATTTGGAGGCAGAAGTAGGTATCAGGGGGATGTGCCTTGGACTGGTTTAAATAGTTCCTCATGGAATAGACTCAAAAAGTTGCTACTGGAGACCAGCTATCTCCAGCATGGGAATTATCTTGCAGGGTTCCACAGGGAACAATCTTATCCTGCATATTTAGGAGAAATTATTCATAACTTTGGAACTGGATGTCATCCAGCTCTACATCTCTCTGTCCAAATCCTTTTGTAATGCCTGACAGCTGTGCTCAAGTGGCTGAAAGCAAACAAATTGAAACTGAACCTAGACAAGATGGAAGTGATGCTGGTTAAGGAGACAGAGATCTTGAAGGACATGGTGCTCCTCACTCTCAGTGGGGTTCAGTTGACCCTTGCAGACTAGGTTAAAAGCCTTGAGATTATACTGGATCCAGCATTGCTGCTAGAGAAGCAAGTTAATGCAGCTGCAAAAAAAATACCTTCTTCAAACCCAGTCTAGTTCTGAAGATGGCTTCTACTTTGTCATGGCTGATTTGGCCACCTGGATGCACACCACAGTAACATCGAGGCTTGACTTACTGTAATTCACTCTACATTTAGCTGATGACCTCCATCTGAATATAGTAATAGGCATGGAGTAAAGGTCACTGGGTATGTGTGTTGGGGGAGGAGGTATTTGTGAATTTCCTGCATTGTACAGGGGATTGGACTAGATAACCCTAGAGGTGTCTTCCAATCCTATGATTCTATGATTCTGTGATAGATCTCCCCTCAAAGTCACCTCAAACTAGACAGAGCATGTATATTGCTTCTGTTCTGCCATGACTCAATTAGCTAACCATCAGTTACAGGGCTCAATTCAAGGGTTTGGCTATCTCACCCAAAGCCCTTCATGGCTTGGTCACCCATATCTAAGGGACTGCCTCACTTCCTATGTTCTGCTGCAGCACCTTCATTCATCTGAACAGGGTCTTCTGAAGGTGCCACCCTGCAAATTGACAGCAGGCAATGTACAGCTGCCTGTACATGAGCATTCTCTGTGTTGTTCCACTTTATGGAATGGCCTACCTTAAGAGGTCAGGAAAGCTCCCAGTCTTCTGGCTTTCTGCAAATTATGTAAAACTGAATTATTTAAGAAGGCTTTTTTACATAGGTGATAGGTCTATGCAGTAAGGAAATAGTTCAGAGAGATGTGTTAGTAAAGGGATAGGGACTATAGACTATGCTACTGTGCACTATATGTTGCTGTAAGTATGATCCTACTGGTCAGTTTGCACATTGCTTAATGTGTCATGTTAAATTGCTTATGTTTTGTTTCAGCTGACTATCAGATTTTTGCTCCCCCCAATTTCTGTAATCAATACCTTATTGTATTGCTTATTGAATGTCCCAGCTGTTGATTTTTTTGATTTATACTGTGTAATCTGCCTTGAGTCTCAGTGAGAAAGGTGGACTATAAATAATATAAATAAAAAATTTAAAAGACCACTGGGATCACTAGGGCATGGAGTAAGATTGGATCCTTTCTCAGGGCAGACTTTCACTTTCTAAGACTTTCAAGGCATGAAGCTGTAACTCATAACGGGTCTGAAAGTATTAGCAATTATCTCTAGCATCTGGGAACCTATACAGATAAAACATTTTGCAAGCAATCAAACAAGATCCAGAAAAACATAGGGCATGTCATTAAATGCTTCATACACATCTTAGGAGGCCAGCTTGTAAATTATCCTAAGACTGTTTCTCGATGGTGGATTGTACTGGATATCAGGCATTCAGATTCAGTCTCTAACCACCACAAGCCGCATAGGACCTGTCACAATTCCCATTCAGACTCTGCCAGCCAAATGGCAGACCAGGCATTGGTTGAGTCAATAAGAATAGTGCACTCAAAAGTGAACCGTACTAGCCCAAATAACCTTTGATGCCATTACGAAATTGTTAGTTGTCCTTGAATTCCTTAAAGCATTCCACACCCAGCACCCCCATTTCCCTTTCCATGTTACATTTTGGTTCATACAGCCATGGCAGAGAGAAAGCTTCTTCTGATCAGTACTTGTCTGAAAAAATAAAATAACAACACACCAGAACTTCATGAGTTTCTTGCATAGCATAAAGTCAAATGAGGGCAAATGATTTTGGCCTGATTGTGTTAGATGGATATTATTCCCGATAGGAAAAATCAGTATGTTCCAGACTAAAGAGCTCAAGATACATATATAGAATTTGTTATCTGCATTAAAAAGGATTCTCAAAGGCATGCAACACATCTGTGAAAGCTTTTTCATGTTCTGACTACATTCTACTGCACACAGACCCTTCTATCTAAAGACTGGAAAAGTCTGGGATAAGTATTTAAGTAAGTTTCTTAACAATCTTGTCAAACTCAAAAACATTTGTTCAACTGCTTTCATTGGGAGAGTTAAGAACACTTTTGAATCTGTTCCATCTACAGTACTTCACTTTGAGTAGATTGTGTATCTTACATAATTACTTTGTGCCAGACCTAAAAGATTCTCAGATTAAGTTATAGAAGGTTACCAAGTTTCTGCCTAATGAATGGGTATGTGAAAGGAGACTTTGTACTAATTAACACCAAATTTGCAGATCAAGAAGCTGAAACCCTTTGAAAGAATGAGATCAACATCATTTTAAGAAGGATTACTAATAAACAGCGCTGGATCAACCAGCATTGCAGATGCTAATTAGGCCAATAACAGGGAAGGGGAATATGTCACCACAAATATGTCATGCCCCACCGGCAAATTCCTAGCTTTCATTTTTTAACAAAATCTCTAGCCCTTTTGGTTATGGATATATGAAAGGAAATGTGCATAAGCAGTTTTTGTCCCAATTGGCTGTGGCTGGCATCTTAGAAGATTAGCACATCAAGCACCAATCCATACGCAAAAGAACCTCCTCAGGATACAGTGAAGCCTCCCTCCATTAGCATTCCACACCCTGGGAAACTTTTACAGGATGACTCAGCCCAACCCCACCCCTCCTGAGTAGATATAAATGACCTGCCAACATCTTTTCCACACCGTGACACTGAGAGATCTCTGTCTTTTGGTGCTACACCTCTGAAGATGCCAGCCACAGCTGCTGGCAAAACGTCAGGAACTACAATGCCAAGACCACAGCTATACAGCCCGGAAAATCCACAACAACCATCGTTCTCCGGCCGTGAAAGCCTTCAATATATTGGAGAAATGGCGTTTTTACTCCCTTGGCTATACTAGAACATGGCGGTGCCCAATGAAATTGTTAAAAAATGTGTTCAGGACAGAAAAAAGGAAACATTACTTTACACAATGGGTAGTTAAACTGTGGAATTCACTGACAGTAGAGGTAGTGATGGCCACAAGCACAGATAGCTTTAAAAGGGGGTTACACCAATTCATGGAGGAGAGGTCCATCAGTGACTACAAGCCATAGTAAGTAAAGGGGACCTCCATATACAGAGGCAGCAAACCTCTGAAGACCAGTGTTGGAAGGCAGCATCAGGGGAAGCCCTTGGACTCTCTTGGCCTGTTTATTTGACCCTCCAGGGAAACTGATTGGCCGCTGTGTGATGCAGGATTCTGGACTAGATGGACCACTAGTCTGATCCAACACAGTTTGAATTTGCCCTGCAGTCTTATGCCCTTGAATACGTCTGGAGGAAGAATGTAGTTATGCTAATTAAATAATCAAAGGATTCATAGTACGATAGTAAGCAAATTGCTTTTCCTTCAATAGCCAATGGAGTGCCATATTGCAGATATAGAACTTCTTTAAAGACTTCTAGGCATGCCTGCTTGTGATAACAACTGCTCATATAAATCAGATAGAGGAGGCAATTATTGGCAGTCATTTAGCACAGTTAGTTTCCATGTTTGTTTTGGTCTTATAAATAATCTTTCTCTTCAAAGCCATGATTGTGACTAGACACAGTTACATACCTAGTGGTACATATCTAGTGGCATGTGGAAATATTAATACAACTATTCAATGTGACATCATTTGGACCCTCCCCAACACATGACATCATTAGGCTCTGTCCAATGAATCTCAGGATTTAGAATGATGGGGACTTCTCAGTCTTGATTCACCACCCTGCCCCCATGTACTCATGCACCCTCATAATATTTTTTGCTGGAACCTCTGGGGGAATATCAAAACTATTATTCATGCAGACTGCAAGGAATACAGTGATATTTAATCTTTGTTATAGCTCTTACTGCCTTGGAAAGGGCTGGTTGGAAAATGTAGCAAAGGACCAAAAACATCACATAACTGAATCAGTCTCAGGCAAATTTCTCAGGGTCAATACAAAATGAAGAAACAAGAGAAAAGACTAAAAAATACAGTGCTTTCTCACTTTTTTCCAATCTAGGTTTTTATCACAGCTCCTTTCATGGCCATTCTGGATTGAAAAAAGTGCAGAGTAAAGATTTCCATTATAGCTCTGATCAGGGCTTTTTTTCTGGGAAAAGAGGTGGCGGAACTCAGTGAGTTGCCCTCGGAGAACCTCATTTTCAAGAGGTTCCGGAACTCCGTTCCACCGCATTCCAGCTGAAAAAAAGCCCTGGCTCTGATTATTTCATTACTATCACTTTCTTATTAAAATGAGCAAGAGCTAGCAGCTAGACCAAAGTTTTCTGTTTCCAGGAATGCTGCCAGCTCTTCAGTCACAGATTTAGAACATTACAAGATTCAAGGCATGAAATGTGGGACCACAACCATCCAGTGCAGATGCCTTCTAATGCTAAAGCACATGGGTGCATGTCCCTCCTTCAAGTATAGCATTTTCTTCACTATTAAGGCCAAGCCACATGTGAAAGCAACAGAGCTGTTTGTCAAAACCTAATGTTGTGGATATAGCTAGAACTATAGGGGAACAGTTGCTGGACATGACTAAGAAAGTAATTCAAGATACCTTTGCACACAGAGACAGTGCTAGCCTGGCCCCGTAACTAGACAGGCCACAAAGGGAGTCTAGAGGCCTAGAATCTAACAATCTTGGACAGGGACATAAAACAACAGAGTTACAAAGTAGTTTTGCCAAGTACAGATCTACGGGGGGGGGGGGGGAGTCACCTGCCCCTGGTGCTGCCGAACAGAGGATGCCAAGCGGTAGCTGGCCAGGAACGCATGCTCCCAGCTCTCGGCAGCAGGGCAAGTGGTGGTGTGGGTGGGCTGGGAAGCCACCCCCCGCGCTGTGCGCCTACAGTGCTGATGGGGCAGCTGGCTTTCCACACACTCCTGGCCCTCCAGTAGCTGTGCAGGTGGCACGCTCCGGGGGGGGGTGCCCTATGTGATGACGTCACAGAAGTAACGTCATCATGCACTCCTGGGAGTGCACGCGTGCTTTGCGCACGTGGGGGGGGGGGTGCAGGGGCGCTGCCGGACTTGGGATGCCCTGGGTGCTGGCAAACCTAGATCTGGCTCTGCTAGCTCAAATCAATATATATAATGTACCAAGGCCAAAGAGCAAAGCATATCTGAGAATGGCAGGAATGCCTGACTTCATACAGCCTGGCAACGTTATTTGAGGATAGTTGCATTGGGGGAGGGCCAAAATATTCAGATGTATGAGAAACTTATAATCACTAATTTTACATAGCATTTAAGATAAAAAGTAGCAAGAATGAACTATTGTTATGTGTTTTAAGAAGATGTTTCAAATATGGATAACGTTGTTTGGTTTAGGAAGTCATAAGATCATAAGTTAGACAAGAATTTGAGTCTTTGAAGTGGGATAGACAGCTATTGTAAGGAGTCAGTTTTGGAACCCTAAAAATATGACAGACTCGATTGATTGAATGCTTCTTCTTAGAAGAGGCTCCCTGCCTGTGACCTTTGTATCTTTCAGTAAGATACTTTTGGGGGGCTCATGTAATTGCTCTCTTTTAATGATCTATGTAGTTACGAAGGATGGAATAATTTTCTGTTGATTGAGTTGATATTAAGAATGCCAAGTAATTATTTTGTAATAATAAAGGCTTAAAATGGAAGCAGAGACTTCATGATTTTATTTTTTGTGTACAAAACATGGTAATGAATCTAAGATATTATCTGTGGCGTACCTCTTGCCAGGAGATAAATGATTTGATACAGGAAAACTAACTAGACACTCAAGGCTTCTTAAGTGCACCCTATATCTAAATCAGGCCTGACCAGAGTCAACCAGAACACTGGGCCATTGCCAAATCCCTCTAATGTGATTGCTTGCCCCACTCACATCTCCCCCCCTATGACTTTCCCCTACCACGTTTTCCCTTAAGTGGACTTTCTGATGAGAAGCAGTAAGTGAGGAGTAGTTGGGGGTAAACAGTACAAGCAAGGTCTGGCTTGACTACCCCTTCCCACCTCTACCCCTGCTTTATAGGGATAAAGCACAACCCACATCAGGCCACACCCATCATCATATCTACTTTGCAGCTTCTTTAAGCATCTCTGTAATAAGAGAGATTCTATAGTCATTTTAATGATTTCTTTTTTGGTTGTAAAGTACAGGAAACAAAAGACTGTATAGGGCATGATGTGTAAACACTGCATTTGTGTACCTTTAAGATTTTTGATTAAAGCCCAGCAATGAATTGTTAGGAGTTTGAAAGGATGTATAACCCATTACAATTCAATTTGTGTGGCTGCACTCATGAAAACCACTCTATGAGCAAAGCATGTCAGAAACAGTCCTAAAAGCTTATGATCATTGCCTTGTTTTTAGGTTAACTCTGTGCTATTGCTCAGCTTCAATTATTTATATATTTCATCACTTTGGCACCCACTGAGATTCAATGAAGACAAAAGATAGAGAATCTTAGATATGGATGGTACCAGGGATCAAAGTAGCATATTCTTCTTTTATCATTATGTGGCATTCCATCCCTTCCACTCATAAAAAAGAAATGCAACTCCTCTTCATATTTTATGCTGGTTTGAGAGTAATTTAATCATTTCTGTAAGGTTGTCAGGCATTGCTCCATGAGCTGGCAGTTCCAAACATTTTCTTTCCACAATAGAAGAGGTTTATGCAACAAAAAGTTTAATATCTCTGTTTGCAGGAATTAATCCAAACAATGTGAAGGTATAACCAACTATAATGAACACACTTTTACAGCAAGGCAATGTGAACTTTATAGACACAATGGGTGGTATCTTACCACTGCCTCTAGAGGAAGTCCCTCCAGCCTAAGAAGCCTTCCCTCAATTTAAGTCATTCTTTGTTGAAGGAAGAGCTGTTTAAGTCAGAGGAAGGCTTCAAACTTTTCTTAGTTGAATGAAGGATACAGGCCAGTAGTTGAGAGAATGCAAGCTGAAGAAAATCAGATTGTGCAGCAAAGAAGCTAAGTCCTTTCTTTCCATCTCTTGCATCTCTTGGTATATGGGTTAAGGCAATCCTGAGGGCCACGGAGTGTGTGCAGGAGATGGGGGTGAAGATCTAAGCACGGGCTCAGCCTCCACAGTGCCACTGGACTGCTGCTTTGTTTTGCAGCTGAACAAAACAGAAGGCCAGTGGCTCCTGAAAGACCAACCACAGCACGCACACTCCTGGTTCAGAGCTGAATCTCTTGGATGTCTGAAGGGGCAAAAACACTGAGGATAAGTCACAGATTAGGGGAGAGGAAGTGGGGCAGGGAGAGGTGCGGAGCCTGTCTCATAAACAAATAGACAGGGACAGACAAGACTTTACTGAACTGCAAATCATGAAGAGGTCTGATGAACTGGGTTGCCAGCTCCCTCTGCCCACTTCAGCACGTGTGCCTTTGTGAGCTGCTCCTACCCCCATAGGGGGCCATTTGCCAGGAGAGCTCCCCAAGTCACATGCTGTTGCCATCCTAATCACACTTACCAAACCCGTGAGAAAGTGCTTTACTTCTGAAACTGACTGAGCCAGTGCTGCTGCCACTGCATGGGTCCCTGATCCTGCAAGGCAATGGGTCTCAAGGTTGCTTGTCCAGCTGATCCACTGAGCACAGTAGGGTAGTAGCTAGGCATCCCAAATCTTAGTTTTGGCCTGTCCCCTGCCTCCAGGGAGAGGAGGCGATTCCTGGGAAGAACGCATCCCCAGGAATATGCCCCATTGCGTATTATGGGCCATATGCAGGGAGGGGCTGATTCTGGCTGCCTTGACATAAACACTCTTCTGGCCTTCACTGTGGGAGCCTGCATTGCTGGTAAGGTTGCCAGTCTCCAGATGGAGCCTGGAGATCTCCCAGAATTACAACTGATCTCCAGGCATCGGAGATCAGTCCCCCTGAAGGAAATGGCTGCTTTGGAAGGTGGATTCTATGGCTCTATGCCCTGCTAAGCTCCACCCTTTCCCAGGTTCCACCCACCAAATCTCCAGGAATTTCCTAACAAGGAGCTGGCATCCTTAATTGCTGGCCTAGTGCCAAGTCTTGTGTGAGGAGAATGGGGGAGGCAGGTACAGAAACAGACTCTCAGGCCAGGGTGGATGGATTCCTATCCCTGCTTACCTGTCAGTGTGCATTCGCCCCTTCGCTTTCAGGCTCTGTTGGGGTTCTGAAATGACATGGGGACCACACAGTATGGACTTTGCCCTCCCTCTCAGGTATTAGTGCTAAGTGCTCCCTCAGTGGTGCTTAGTTCCTCTTTTGTGCCTCTCCCACCACTGAAGTGCAATGCTGTACACTCTAAGTGTGTACAGCCGAGACTTCTGAGGCAGTGCCCTATGCTGCATGCCCTGCCTACTGAACTATGGGGTGTCCTGGATGGGGTTTCTGTTGTATTGGGGGGCAGTGATTGTCTACTGGGGGAGTGTCTGCCCTGGGAAGGGAGGTGATTGGTTGTGGTTGTAGTTGTATCCTGTACTCTGCCAGTGCTTTGGGGCAGAACTGTGCCTGTGGGGACACTTGGCCTTTTCCGTTGCATTGGTGCCCAATGGGATACGCAATGTTTTTTTGCTGGCGTAAGTATCCACTAACGTTGTGGGGCATTGCAAGGCTGGACCAGCTTAGGATGATAACTAAGCCCAGCCATGCCCCTGGGTTTTCCCCTTCCTGCACTGGTGCAGGGGCTTATACTGGTGGCCCACTAGCACTAGTGGCCAGGACCAGCTTGGTGGTGTTGGGGTGCCCTGCTGGCACAACTTTGGCTTATGCTGGCATTTCTCAGAAATAATGCCTGTGTACCATCTAGTCAGCTCTCTGTGGACTCCACCCTGTCCCCCACCCCCGGATTGCACTGTTACAAATTTTGTACTTGTAAAATGTATCAACATTGCATTAAATTTCCCAACATCGCCAGACTAGGAACAACAGTTAATTATCTACGACAGCAAGGATAAAATAATTGCAAGAATAATACTAAACAAGAAACCTAAAAAACAAAACGGTTTTATCCTATTTACAGAGATCGCAACCCAGCAAAAATAGCTGTATGACAATGAGTTTTAAGCTGATCATAATTAAGTCCCGTTCCAACGCTTCCAGAAAGAGTTGGTTGGGATTAACTTCTGCCGGATTGTGCCTAATATGTACAGGGAAAAGTAAAGCAAAAATATAAGCTTTGGTCAGGCTACTCAAGCAACAGGTCTCAGTTCTGTTCTAGAAGTAATGAGTGCTAGAAAAGAAACAGGCTCAAGTTATACATATAAGAACAAGCTAATATAGACCTCTGTTTTATGTGCCCCCCGCCCCATGCAGCCAAGGCATAAACATTTCCTGGTTGCCATGAACCACAGCTTGTTATACTGGCCACATTATGGTGTTCTGTTACTAGGATTGCCATTTCCCTGCTCCCACACTCTGCCCCCTGCTACCACTTACCGGGGGGGGGGGGGAAGGCAGGGGAACAGATTTCCCAGGTGTGCTCCCGGAGTGGTAAGATGGCAGGCTTGGGACTCAAATCAGCCCAGTGTGAAAAGTGCATGAACAAAAAAAGTGTGTGTCGGATCTCCCCACTCCTGCCTGGAAGGTTAGGAGACCTTGCAACCCTATCTCTTGCCTACAAATCAAGATTCTAAACAAAAATTAAACTGTGGTTTGGAATCCCGGCTTCTGGGCAAGAGAACAAGAATGCATTCATACTACAGAAACAAACCAAACAAACTTCAGTCTGTTGCTGCAGGAATGAGCCTGGGAAGTCCTGAGGCTCTTGTGCTTCCCAACCTCTGCTGCACCAAGATCAAAGACTTCCTGGTTTCAAACTAATTGCAGTTCATCATAATAGTCAAGACTGCCAACTGGCCAGTTTTCTGCCTGCATAAAGTTGCCAATTCCAAACTGAGAAATACCTGGATATTTGAGGGGTGGGGCCTGAGGAAGGCAGGGTTTGGGGAGGGGCTGGAGCTCAGCAGGTTATAATGCCATAGAATTTACCCTCCAAAGCAACCACTTTCTCAAGGGGAACTGATCTCTGTTGTCTGGAGATCAGTTGCAATTTTGGGAGACCTCCAGGCTACACCTAGAGGTGTAGACCCTCATCCCGATTGCCCTATAACTCCGGCTGGTAGTGGGACTGGAGGAGGAGGGGGAGAACCAGAACGACCGCTAGAGCCAGCTTCCCCGATAGTTCCACCACCCACGACTCAAGCGAGCCAGCCCCCAAGCCTTCTGGGAGGAACTACACCCCCGGTCATCCCAGGAGCGGGCGGGCCTCTACCGACACCGGGGCCGCGAGGGGATACGGTTCCTCTCCAACCCATCTCTCCTCACCCACCTCCGTTGCGGCCAGCTCCCACTGCCCTTCAACCAGTACCTGGGGGCCTACCGAGGGGGCGTCCGACACCTTCTCGGCCAGCACCAGTGCATCCGGCACCAAGAGGACCCCAGCCAATCCCCCAGCCGATTCCGGGGGTGCCGGGGATTCCCCAGCCGATTCCGGGAGCGCCTTTGCCGCACCAACCTCAACCCTACCCTCAGCATCCTCCGCCACAGCTACCGCCAACGCCGCAACAGCCTCCTTTACAACTCGCTCCGCTTGATGCCTACCCAATACCAGCACCAGCTCCTAGGCAAGATCTTCCCATGGGATGGGTCAAACTGGACGCTACGTTTGATGGAGACCCTTCCAAATTGGGATTCTTCCTGGCACAAGTAGTGCAATTTTTCAATCGATGGGGACATCTTTTCAGGAGTGAGGCCAGTCAAATAAAGCATCTGGGATCACGTCTCCAAGGTAAAGCTGCCGACTGGTATGTGGGACTTTATAACGTGGGGGCCCCTGAGTTAGATACGCTCCAAGGGCTAGTGGATGCGATCCGAGCCCAATATGAAGACCCCCTGGAGGAAACTAGGGCCCGAACGGAATTACAGGCTATTAGGCAAGGCAGCATGTCGGCTAGAGACTATGCCACAAAATTCCGACAACTCGCTGCCAAATGCCCAAGGTGCGAAGAGTCCACCAAGATTATTTTGTACAAACAAGGTTTAAATCCTAAATTGTTGGACCGAGCTCTCATGCAGGATAACCCTCCTACACTGTTAGGATGGATACAATTGACCTGCGAAGTTGAAAACCACCTACTAGAAGTTCGTTTAGTGGAACAACACCAACAACCTCCGGGCCAAAGACGCTCCTCCACTCCCCTCAGGGGGAGCCGGGGGGCTGGATATGCCACTCGTGGAGCAAGAGATTTGCTAGATGGCAACAAGGGCTATGTTTGCAATGTGGCCAAAGTGGTCATTTTGCGGCGCAATGCCCATATCGGCCTGTGCAAAGACCTCTGCTCCAACTAAGACGCCCAGCCCCCGCAGCCTACCCGGCGCCACCGCGCCCCACTCCAGCTCCAAGAACCGCTCCAAGAGGTAGGGGGGCATCGAGGAGGAACCTCCCCGAAAGAGGACTAGAATTGGAAGAAGTTATGGAATACGATCCAACAACCCTAACGGGGGGAGAGAATCCAGAGAGTCCTGCCTCGGGAAACGAAATGGATCTGTTGTAAAAGGACCCAAACGGCAGATCAAACATTCGCCGGTTCCGGTTCCGAACCGACCCCCTGGGTCCATTCTCTTCATACCAGTAACGTTGGTGAATCCTGACAAGAAAATGCACATTCGCATACAATCCCTGATTGACTCGGGCTGCTCCAGAGACATTATCGCACCAGCTCTAGTAAATGGACTAGTACTTCCTGTAAAAGATTTGGAAATACCGGTAATTTTCGAGCAAATGGATGGCACTAACATGAATCCAGTCACTACCGAAACCACCCCGATCATAACAGGCATGGGACAACATTGGGAACTAAGATCATTCGTCATTAGTGCCACAGCGAAATACCCCTTGATCTTGGGAAGCCGGTGGTTATGCGATCATAACCCTTATATCAACTGGGCAGAGGGAAGCATCACGTTCACTCATGAATCATGCAAAGACCATCGTTGGAATCAGAATTGGGGTAATAAACCTACTGTAACTGAGCCTGCTCTCCTCACCCAAAAAGAAATCAACCAAATACCCAAGCAATACAGAGCGTACACCCAAGCCTTCACAGAGGAAGAGGCTAATACCTTACCTCCTCACAGGAGGACGGACTGTGCTGTGGAAATTTTACCAGGCGCCTCGCTGCCCAAGGGCCGTCTATATCCTATGAGTCCTAATGAAAGAGAAGAACTCCGCAAGTTCATAGACCTGAATCTTCAAAGAGGATTCATTCGCCCGGCTAATAGCCCCCACGCAGCGCCAGTGCTCTTCGTTAAAAAGAAGGATGGGGGCCTAAGACTGTGCACGGACTTTCGAGGACTCAACGCGGTCTCCTCCAGCAACGCCTACCCCATCCCGCTCATCAGAGATTTACTCAACGTCGTGGCACAAGGTAAGGTCTTTACGAAATTGGATTTGAAAGACGCTTACTTCCATGTCCGTATCCGAGAGGGGGATGAATGGAAAACCGCTTTTAACACGCCCCTCGGCCAATATGAATATTTGGTTATGCCATTTGGGCTGGCCGGGGCACCCTCGGTTTTCATGTCCATGATCAATGAAGTGCTGCATGAATTTTTATACAAAGGCGTTGTAGTTTACCTAGATGATGTGTTAATCTATTCGGGAACTGAAGAGGAACACGTGGACCTTGTAAAAAAGGTCTTGATCACTCTCATGAATAACAAACTGCCTATAAAGCTCTCCAAGTGTGAGTTCCACAAAACAGAACTCACTTATTTAGGATACTGTATTTCCCAAGAGGGCTTGAAAATGGATCCAGGCAAAATACAAGCAGTATTAAATTGGCAAACCCCCGCGAAAGAATTACAATCCTTCTTGGGCTTTGCCAACTTCTATAGAGAGTTCATAGCGAACTTCGCTCAAATCACACTCCCCCTAACTGAACTGTTAAAAACCAAAGACAAGGGGGACCAAGCCAAAAAACCAAGTGCAAAGTTGTCCTGCACGCCTGAATGCCAAACAGCATTCCATCACCTCAAAACGCAGTTTGTTTCAGAGCCCGTCCTGCAGCACCCCGATGAAAATCGTCCCTTCATAGTGCAGGTCGACGCCAGCGATGCTGCAATTGGGGGGGTGTTGCTTCAGCGGGGGGCGGACGATAAACTCAGATCCTGCGCATTCCTCTCCAGAAAATTTTCAGAAGCGGAAAGAAATTGGAATGTTTGGGGAAAAGAGGCCTTTGCTGTAAAAGCGGCTCTCACTACCTGGAGACATTGGCTAGAAGGTGCCCGTCATCCGTTCGAGGTCTTGACGGACCATAAAAATTTAGAGGCCCTACGCAGCCCTCGCAGGTTAAACGCCAAGCAATTGTGATGGGCAGAATACTTCTCCAAGTTCGATTTTACTTTGAATTTTCTCCCAGGTAAAACCAACTTCTTGGCAGACGCTCTTTCATGCATGCCCCAACACAAAAGCAAAAGGGAGGAGACAATTGACACAATCTTTTCGCCTACGCAATTAGGGGGCGTGGTGACCACGTGCAGCCGCACAACCCTATCCCATCAACCCGATCAAGGGTGGAGACAAAAACTAAAAGCTGAAGTGGAGAAAGAAGGGGGGGATGTGCCCAAAGACAAACTGCAACGTTCTGACCAAGGGGAATGGCTTTGGGGAGATCGCTTCTATGTACCCAAAAGTTTAAGAAAAGAAGTTTTGCAACGCTGTCATGATGCTCCCACTGCGGGGCACTATGGGTACTTAAAGACGCTTCACCTAGTCCAACGCCAATTTTGGTGGCCGGGCATGCGCAAAGACATCTCCCAATATGTAGCGTCTTGCCCTATTTGTCTCAGTGCCAAATCCCGAAAAGGCAAACCTCCAGGACTCTTACAGCCGTTAGAAACGCCAAGTAGACCGTGGGAAATAATCTCTATGGACTTTATCACTGACTTACCCCCCTCAAAGGGACACAACTGTATTTTGCTCGTAGTTGATTTGTTCTCCAAGCAAGCTCATTTTATACCTTGCACCACAATCCCCTCTGCTAGAAAACTAGCTGACATCTTCCTAAGAAACATTGTAAAAATACATTCTTTTCCATCTAAGGTGATCTCGGATCGCGGCGGACAATTCGTTGCCAACTTCTGGCGGGAGCTTTTGCAACTGCTGGGCATTGAACAAGGTTTGAGTTCAAGCCATCACCCAGAAACAGACGGACAGTCAGAAAAAACTAATCAGATATTAGAGCAATTTTTACGCTGTTACATTAACTTCCAACAGGATAATTGGTTTGACTTGCTCCCCTTGGCAGAGTTTTCATATAATAACAGCGTGCACGCTTCCACGGGGGAAACTCCCTTCAAAGTCGTCTATGGCTTCCACTTCAAACCATTCCCTTTTGAAGCGCTTCCCCCTCCTATTGCTGTTTCCAAAGACGTCTCCGAGTGGTGGGGGGAAGCAGCCCAACAATGGACTCAAATTAGAAAACACCTCATCAAAGCCAAACAGGATTACAAAAAATACGCTGACCGCCACCGTGTGGCGGAATGGGAATTACAACCTGGTGATCTCGTTTACCTTTCTACAAAGAATCTAAAAGTAACCCAAACCAGCCGCAAGCTCACATTAAAGTACCTGGGACCTTTTCCTGTTCGCAAAGTAATCAACAAAGTGACTGTTGCCTTAGATTTACCAAAGAATTTACGCCACATACATGATACCTTCCATGTCAGTTTATTGAAAAAAGCCCCTTCTGCAAACCAGTGGCACACCCGTGCTCCTCCCATCCCTACGTTAATTGATGATCAAACCCACTATGAAGTTCAACAAATATTGGACTCTAAAGCAAAACATAATCAGTTGTTTTATCTCATCAGATGGAAGGACTTTGACTCTGGGTTCGATGAGTGGGTGAATTCTGTACATGTACACGCTCCTAGACTAGTTAAAGCATTTCACTCTCGTTATCCACATAAACCTGGGGGGAGGGCATCTTAGAGGGGGCAGAATGTCAGGTTCAGAATGCTGTATTGTACTGCTTCGCTTAACCGACTCCATTTTTAATCCTTTCAGTGTTTAAGTGCTCTCTCCACAGGTGCCAAGGTTCCCAGGCAGCTATCTCACAGAAGAGGATTGTTTTGGCTACCGACGTTCCACCAAGAACCGGCCTTGGGAACTTTCGCTATCCTGACTTCAAAGGGGTTGTTTTGAGAACTATGGGGGGAGGTTGGGCCTACTGTGATCTGTTACTTTGTACCTCATGCTTTGCTAGTCATTGGTAACAATGCATATGTACCATCCTGAATATTGCATTCAGGCTAGTGGACTATAATGAACTATTTTCCAGTAAAAGCCTTTTGGAAACAATGGACTGTTGTCTGATTGCAGAAGGTAGTCTGGAGTAAGGACATTATCTAGCCACAGTTCTGACAAAGGGAACGCTGTGGGAGAGTAGCAGAGGCAAAGGCTTCTAAGCTTTCTCACTGTGTTCTCCCCACTGGTTCCTCTCATGGTCAGAGCAACTTGAATCACCTTCTTCAGGTGAGACTAGAACATCACCGACTCAACTGGTATGGTGATTCAAGTTCTGGTGACAAGGGATATAAGCACACAAAGAAGGGTAGCCAACTCCAAGTTAGGAGATTTGTGGGTGGAGCCTGCATATGGATTTGTTGAGGGGACGGACCTCTGCAGCGTATAATGCCATAGAGTCCACCTTCCAAAACAGCCTCCCCCACCCCCCCAGGATAACAGATCTCTGTAACTGGAGATCAGTTGTAATTCTGGGAGATCTCCAGGCTCCACCTGGAGGTTGGCAACTATAGCAGAGGGTTTCCTGCCCAACTTTTAAAAAGCTTCTGAACCTTTTGGTTACCTAACTCTTTTTTGGGACTGGGTTATTTCCCCTTCATTTGTTTTTTTGGATACATACACAAGTTCTACATAATCATGGTTTGGAAATATCAAGATCATTGGTTTCAAGATTGCCAAATTGAAAAATCCACTGAAAGATGGAAATGTATATGGTCATCCAACATTTACAATTCAAAATCTATTGTTACCAAATTACAAACATATAAAATAATTAACAGGTGGTACGTAACACCAAAGAAACTATCCCAGTTCCTCATCCTCATCCTCACCCAACTGTTGGAAAAATTGTGGAGAGGAAGGAAATTTTGCACACTGCTGGTGGGGTTGTCCCTTTATTGAAAAATTTTGGAAGGAGGTCCTAAAAGAAATCAAACGCATAAGAGGATATGAGATTCCGCTCTTGCCAGAGATTCTTCTTCTGGATCAATGGGACAAATATCAGGTCTCTATTCCCCAGATAAGAAAGGATCTCATTGCCACACCATTTGTAGCTGCAAAAAGTGCAACAGCTACACTTTGGAAATCAAAATCCACTCCCTCAATTGATAATTGGTATAACAAAATTTGGGATCATTTTATTTCTGAAAAATTATATGATAAAATCTATCAAGTAACACTTCCCGAAAACCATGAATTTTATAGAGAAATTGTTTCCATTCTTTGATTTTATAGAAAATAACAGTTCTTTACCTGGACTAAAACTGTTTAATATGTATATAAGTCAAATGTATAAATTATCTTCATGTTATTGCTGTATATTTATTTATTGAACCATCATGCTAAATATTGTAAACATACCTTCCTTGAAATTGTACTTAAATAACCAGACATGAATTCTTGTACTTTACTTTACTTGTACTTTAGAAAGTTACAAATTGTGTTGTTGTTACATTTCGTCATGCTTTGTTTATTGTTATATATTGTTATTGTAATTTTGAGCGTTATAAAGTTTCAATAATTTTCTTTTAAATGAGTGTGCTTTTTACGTAATTAATTTGTATCTGATTCTCCATTAATATGGTCATATTGGCTAACAAAAGCCAAAGTTGCAACAATACAAAGCAGAAACTTGATTGCTGCCACTTGTCTGAGCAATTTCAATAAGCAAACGACCATCTGCAGCAGGTATGCCTGTGAAGGATCTGTTGATACCAGTTGTGCACTTTGTTCGAGATGCAGCATGAATTGTGGCTGGTGTAATGGCCGAGGGGAGAAAATTCCAGCATGCTGTTACCAGTATGGATTGCAGTCTCTTGCACTTAGTCTTTGGTTGAATGACAGCTTTGATATTTCAGTGGTGTATAGTTTTCACAGTAGGACCTGGAGTTGGAATTAAAATTGATTTGCCAGGTAGTTTGGGTTAATCCTATAAATGGGGAACCTTAGAATTGTTTCTGTTCATGGGGCAGAAACTAATTCCAAAAGCAGAAAAACAAGATGTAGTATCCTGTGATGTGAAGCAGACACGCGGCTGAAGTGTGTGCTAGATTTTTTTTAAAGGAGGCAGTTTCATTCTTCCAGGTGTCAGCGTGTGCAGGATGAGTTTCAGATGCTGAAGGCAGTTTCAAAGAGTTTGGGCATGATTTTTTGTTAAAGAGACCATTCATTTCTTCCGTTATTACTATAATAATGGTATACCATATTCTAGAGTACCATATAATTAAGAGATTGTATCAGTTCAATGCAATCTTGTCTCAGGATAATTGTCTCCTACTGCTACAGACAGGGCATGTACTAATGGTTATTTGCAAAACAGAAGAGACTCTGATCTTGAGACATATTCAGCGCTGACAAATTGGTCTGGCACAATAACTATAATTAATAAAGCTGCTATAACTTTTATCAGATGGAAACACATGCAGGAGGGAGTGACAGTTGATCACAGCATCACACTGCATTCCCACTGGCTGAAAACCAAATCTGTGATGAGTATTTTCCAAGGGGTTTGGGGAGGAAGAATGAAAAGCACATATTCTCTTTTGTTAGCCCGCTCTGGTCTCAACCCATCCACATTAACAGCATTCTGAGTGTAGAAGGTGCAATCCACACAAGGCACCAGTGTTAACATGGGACTGTCCAAAGCCATATCATCCACATGTCCATTTTGAGTGCTAAAGCTGTACCAGGGCCCAGGAATTTTCCATATGATGACTTTAGCAAATCATATAACAGATACTATCTACATGCCAGAATTAGATGTTTCAGCTCATGAAGATATTCTGCACCATTGAATACCTCACCATCCCATATTTCTTCTGGCAAGACAATAGGCATGAAATGCAATTTCAGAATGAAACTAGCTAGGCTGACAGTCTAGCAACTACCACTGCCTATTCTAATCAAGTTCTTGTAGTCATATCATGTAACTTCTGGAGTTTCAAGAGTCAAGCTATATGAGCAAGTTTTAAAGAGTTGAGTCCAGGTTCCCCAGACCCAACTAGGGTTCCCTGCAGCCACACAGCAGCTGTGGAGAATGGCTGTTAAAAAATAAAGAAGAGCCCAAATGGCCTCAGAATACCACTGGGGGGGGGAGGAAGGGTTCTTTCATCTCCCCTCAAGCCTCAAGCTAGAGGAGCGCTTTGTTTTTGCTGCTGCATGTTGGGTATTCTGTGCACATGGAGCAGTGAAAACAGGGAAATACTCTCCCCCCCCCCATGCTATTTTGATACGGGGAAATGGCTGGTGGCAGGGCTTCATGCCATCGTCTCTGCTATTCTCATATGGCAACTCACTCTTCCGGAGCAACTTCATTCTCTGAATTAGCTTCATTGGTTTGCAGGTAGTCTGTCTTAATGCCCCATCTTCTGCTTTCCTTTCTTCATGCCTTACCCATTTTAGCCCAATTACTGTAGCATATATGAACGCCTCATATCCTTTAATGTATTTATCTTCACAACAGCACTGTAAGAAAGAAAACCCATTATCCCTGTGAAAGAGAAACCTATTATCACTCTGTTCCTCCAAGAGGAATTGAGGCACTGAGAAAATTAATGCTTTGCCCAAGGTCAGCTTAGGAATTTATGGTAGAACAAAGAATTAAATTCAAGATTACTCCAGAAAAATTATCTGACTCTGTCCAAAATAAAGCAAGAGGCCTTAGCAGGCCCATTGAGACCACCAGAGAGGTCTGTAGCACCTCACAGCATCCACCCAACTTCCTAAACTAATCTTTAATGCCTACTTGAATGGAGGGGCCACACAGGAAGGCAAAATGGCTCAGAAAGAAACTCCCACACTCCTTTACTGCCATGCCGGCCCCCCGCCCCCCCCCCCCCGAGGGAGGATTGGCTGATGCTTCTGGCTGCAGACAACTGCTGATGGCCAGGGCTGCTGTGCAGAAGATGCGAGACTCCTGAGGTGAGACTCACACAGGACTTGGGGATGCACCCGCAGGGACATTTCTTGACCTGAATCTACCCCGTTTGCATGTGAGCAAAAAGCACACTGGCTGCTTTTCCTATTGAAAAGTAACTTCAGAAGTTTGTTTGGGGGAGAGAGGGATCAAGGTGTAGGAAGAGAGAGTACTTACCTCTTTCCCAACCCACTATACTTCTGTCTCAAGCTGTCCCCACTCAGGGTCACTCTAAACCTTACTTCCTTCACAAGCCGCCCTGAGCCCATCTGTGGGGAGGGCGGGGTATAAATCGAATAAAATAAATAATAAATAAGTTCACCATGGAGCCAACCTGGGATTGTGGAGACACAAAGCTCTGAAGAATGGCTCGCACACAAAAAAGGAGACCCCAAATGGGCTCAGAAAGCTGCTGCCAGGGGAGGGAAAGCTCTTGCCGTTCTTCCAAGTGTTTTTCCTCATGCAAAAACAATACGTAGGGGAAGCTTTCTCTGATTCTGTGAGGGGTTAACCCTTAATAACCCTTCCAGACTTTTTCAAACATGCAATCCATCATAGTGACCCTCTGTTTTCCCCTGCTACAGGGTTCCAAATGTGACTCTGTGGGCGACATGATATCACCTTCCTTCCACCTTCAGCGCTTTCTCAAATCTACCCTCAAATTTTGCATGTAATAAAAAACAAGGAAATTGTTGCCCTTAGGGCTGATTCAGAATAGCTGACAATGCATGCTAGACCCTTAGCCTTTTCTATTATTTATTGAGTGGCATAGGTAAAAAAATGATAGAGGAATTAAGAACAAAGAATGGCAATAATGAAGCAGACAGTGGAATCTGGAATCTGTCCATAACTGCAGCCAGGGATCTGGGGGGGGGGGGAGGTATGGAATGCTGTGAGGAGGGAACATGGCATCAGGCGGAGGAGATTGGCATAGCAGGGATGTTTAAATTGGCTGGGCTGGATGGGGGGGTGGCTTTTTGACACATGAGAGAGTTTTATAGAGCAAGTAGGCAGCAATGAGGAAAAGGGGTCTTGGGTGGTGGAGAGTTGCATGTGGGCTCAGACCTGAGGTGTGTTTTGGGGGTGGCCACTGTCACAGGTGGTTTTAAACAGAGTTGGACCTAATGTAATTGAGAGCACATGATGCCACAGCCTTGCTGAAGTTCTGTGGGTCTGGTCTAGTCCATACATGGAGAAAAGACTTCCTGAAAACCCCACCTTGAGTTTCATGATGGAAGAAAGGCAAGATACATGTAATTAAATACAATAATAGTGAATGCAGATGGATTATCTGCCTAAAGCACCCATACGGGCTGTGCTTGTCATGCTACAGCTAGCCAGCCAAAACAGAGCAACAGTCTAATAATGGGAAGCAGAGTCTTCTACCTCACTTCACTGTGGCCTCTCCATGAAAGCTGCTATTAACACAGCAGGCTGTACAAGAGAAAACACAGTTTTGGTTTTTTCTGCTTCTTGAGAGTTGGTGACACTAACATTTTCCTCTGTATCAGTCCACCTCAATCTACAGTATACACAAGGCCAGTTTCAATGATCCCGCCAAACTGGTGACTACAGGGAACCTGCAAATTATAGCCAGTGGGCTCAGTAAAGTGACAGGGAAGCACAGGGTAAATCACTTCATGCTGATGAGATGTCTAGGGGGAATTGCTTATCAGCAAGTGCACTTATGGAAATGCTAATGGGGAACAGTTTTCCCTCTCTCCATTTCAAATCTGGGAGGCAGCCAGGCAAAGGGATGAATAGGAGGCTGGGCCCATTTATGGGTCTCAGAAGAATTTCAAGGAAGACTTGAGCAAAGAGAGTTACACCCTCCTAAGCCTATTCAGTGGGCTTAGTAGGGTTTAACTCTGCTAACAATTAGGGATGCCATGAATTGTGCAGCAAACCTAATATACCCTGCATGACACAATCAGACTGTGAGCCCATCAAGGACATGTTCCACTTGCATCAAGCAAGCGACAAGTGACGAATTACACGTGGAGAGCCCTTGATTGGTCGCACAAGTTTACCTGGGAAGTGTAGTGTAGAGTGCAGAGACTCCTTCCCCTCTCTGTGAGAACGGATGGTGGAGCAGCAGCAGCAGGCTCAGCAGCTCCTTTTGTCACTGCTCGCCACCTGCCAGCTTCAGGCTCCCCTCGCTGGCTGAAGAGCCGGAGAAAGCCAGCAGCAGCCGCCATTGCAAATCATTCTTCCAGGCACAAGCCCATCTGGACGTGAGGGCCCCCAAAGACTGTTCAGGGGCGGGCAGCTGCTTCTCTCTTCCAGGGAGCCCTGCATCCAGCGGGCTGCCTGCCCCTGACAAGCTGCTCTGGAGAAAGCCACCACATTGGCCCTCCATGCCCTTGCCACGTGCCCTTGCTCTGGTTTTCTTCTGGGAGCTTGGGGGCAGGGAAGGGTATGTTAGAGCAGCAGCAGATCTCTTTGCTGTCACTGCGACTGGAGCTTCGCCAACATGGTGGCTTTCTTCAGAGCAGCTCCTTAGGGGCAGGCAACTCACTGGATGCAGGGCGCCCTGGGAGAGAGCAGTAGCTGCCTGACCCTGAACAGTCTTTGAGGGCCCTCACATCCAATGGGCTTGTGCCTGGGAGAATGATTTGCTGCTGAGCCTGCTGCCGCAGCTGCTTCTCCACCATCCATTCTCACAGAGAAGGGAAGGAGTCTCACACTACACTTCCCAGGTAAACTTGTGCAGACCCACCACGTGTAATTCATCACTTGTAGATTTGCTCTAAGACAGCTGCCAAACAAGTTTGCATCTGCCTGTTGGTCAGAAACTGACACACAGCTGACTGGGGAGATCACCAGAGAGTCAGGTTCTGTCTGCCAGCATTTCCCTGTATCTCAGCCTTATTGTTCTGGTACACAGGAATAAGTCTGGAGGTGGGGGAATCAGATGCTGACATTCCCTGATCAGCTGGGAATGGGGTTCTGATCAACCTCCCTCAGAAAAACTGCTGCAGAGTGAAATTGAAAAAGGGAGAAGCAGATATTTCTCTCCCCTCTCCTCCCCACTGAGGGAATGGGGGAGAGACAGAAATTATGTTTCTGATCTCCCCAATGCAGAAGGGAGAGGAGAAAGAGATTGTTTTTTTTCCTTATCACTGCAGCCTTTACGTTTTCAGCAGCTTCCTTTCTCACTTCCAATTTTGTGTTGGCCGATAGGCTATTCTCAGGCATGCCCTCTACTTTGCTATCAACAGAGAATTGTGATAATCATACCCCTTTGACCGATCACTTCCCATCATGAATAGAGATCGGCATGAACTGCAATACAAACTAAAAAAAAGCCACGAACAGCCCAATCTGCTGTTCGCGAACAAGCTGTTTGTGAGTCCCCATTCTAAACGAACAGGAGGTTGTTGCAAGCCTTGTTCTTTGCTGTTCGTTGATGTTCGTCAAGCCAGATAGTCTGGCATCTGCAATCAATTTCCTTGGCAACCAGAGGCAGGGATTGTCTGAACTCTGTCTGAACTCCTGCTGTTGCCCTGGAAACCCCAATCTAAGCCCAGTTTAGCTTGATAGGCAGGTCTTCCTTTCAAGTGTGGAGCTCCAAATTTGTTACAAGGAAGCAAAGAGCAGGGGGGAGGGGGGCTCTCAGCTCTGGTTTTGCAGACAGTGAGGGAGAGACAGTTGCTGTTGGCATTTTGAGAGAGAGATAGGGACAGTGCATTGGAGCTTGAATTTTCTTTGTGTGTGGTGGGATAGGGATCTACCTCTTCAAGTTCCAGGGCTGCTGCCAGGCTCTGGGCCAAGCTATTATTTATTACTGGTTACTTTCTTGCTGCCTGCTCAGGTAAGGTTTCTGGGAGTGGTGCAGTAGGGATCTACCCCTTCAGGTTCCAGGGCTGCTGCCAGGCTCTGGGGCCAAGCTCTTATTTATTTTTGGTACATTTCCTGCTGCCTGCTCAGGTAGGGTTTCCGGGAGTAGTGTGGTAGGGATCTTGATGGCTGGAGGAGAGCCTGCTGGGCCCCACGAACAATGAACAACAAACATGTTCGTGAACAGGTCATGTTCGTCAAGGTTCATTGTTCATGGATGGCAACAAACAACAAACAGCATGTTCGGGTTTTTTTTCTGTTCGTGCCCATGCCTAATCGTGAGCCACATTATTGAATGAGAGCACTTCAGTGATGTTTGGGATCTATAAACATAGGAGAGGCAGATTTTTTCAACTCCATTTTGTAGTGCTTCCATTTTCCAGGGTAGCAGCTTTTCTGTATAGTTGGGAAATGTCTTAGCAAAGTAGGCTAATGGGGGGGCAGTGGAGTCTACTGGCAGGAGACATGGATCTCATCTCATTTTGGGGTGAGGAGAAGGTTCAGGAAATGCTAAGCACCTTTCACATAAATATTGAAGCAAAAGGAAAATCCAAAGCAAATACGAGAACCTCTCAAAATACAAGAATGAGGGGATCATGGTGCTGATTGCTAATTTTTTTTGAAAAACCCATCACAGCCAATCACCTGCAGAGTTCACCCTCCCAAACCCAAAATAAAAGCAGAAAGAGCACAGCCCAGTCAGCCAATTGTGACCCATTCCAGCAGTGTATTGATTTAGCACATGCACAAAAGAAAAAAAAATTAAAAGGCTGGCACTGTGACACCACTGATGGCAACAACACCAGCACTCTTCAATTCTGACTATTTGATTACACTGCAGGATAAATCAACTGACACCACACAGTCATATAACACCACTGAAGCGCTGAAGAACCAGAGCCGAGCCAATTCCATACGTTTCGGCTCAACTTCTTAGAAAATGTGGAGTAAGTCTGGCATGCGGAATAGCCCGAAGACTAACTACAACATGGCTGATTGAAGAAGAAAGCAGAGGGAGATTAAGGCAGGGACAGGGACTTAATGTTACACACACACTTGACAGTCTGTACAAATTCTTGTGTCGGTGTTTCAGAAAGCTACTACTAAACTATACGATGATGTCCCTATGTGACGAATGTTTCTTATTTCAAATGTTTTCTCTCTCTCATCCTAAGCAAATGTCTGTTCTAGGCATCTCAGAATCAGCCTTACCTTCCTATCTTTTAAAATCTGGGTCATTGAGTAACATTTCTGAAGTCTGAGAGAATACATGGATCTCAGTCAGCACACACATTTGTAATGATTTTTTAAAAAATCAACACTAAGCCTTCTCTTCACAATTCCCAAGCAGTCCTACAGAAAAATGTATAGATTACGATCAGGGAAAGTGCTCCACAGGGATCAAAAAACTAAGAAGCAAAATATTTTAAAAGTTAAGAAATTCAGCAGAGGTGCTTGATGGAAATACCAACTGAACTGTTCCGGGCTTGCCTTAACCATAAAGCACAGCAGATTCTAGGGATGGAACTATATTATTGCCTCTAATCTGGATCTCTTTGCGTCAGTTCTAAAAGAGACCGAGAAGCAGAGGTGAGCATGCTGTTTTGCCTTTTCATTAAAGGTACAAAAATGGTTGAAGTATGAGGCCAGCTCTCATGTTGGTCACCTGCTATAGTGGAGCAGAGTGGAAATTTCCACATGAAGGAGGCAGTTGTGGTGCTAAGCAGCATGAAGGGTGATAGGATCACTTTTCTTAAAAGACTACCCACTTCTATTTTCAACACTTACAAAGACCAGATGATCTGACCCCCACATGGCAACTTTCCTGCCCCAGAGATCACCTGTCCATCCATCTCCTGAAATAACTCTTTTGTATAACAAAAGACGAAGGCTTTTGCGCTCCATCCCTTCCTAACCTTTGGAATCACTTAAAGATGAGAGGCTGCCAGATACCATCTAGCTGACGCCAATCTCAGCTGGTGCCCCCAGAAAGTGTAGGGCCTCCTATTTTCAGCAGCCATGCCAAACCACACCCACAGCTTATTCTACTTGCTCATCCCACAAAACAGAAATGAGTTAGAAAACAGCAGCAGACTGCTCTTGCCATCATTCCCTGCTTCCATCTATGGGTGACTGAGCTATGGCCAGAATGACATGCTTATATAGAAGGAACTTCAGTAGATTACAAGAAATGGAGGGCCATTAAACTCAGAGGAACTCATTCTTAAATGATCCTCATTAAAAGAATAGTTTTGATGGAAAAATCAATTTTCCTTTGCAAAAATGATCCAGGGGTGGGCGCTTGTCCTTCTAAAAGAATCGGATGAGAGATTTTACATGCATAAATAATACAGAAACAGGCTAAATTAGACTATAAATAATACAGAAAGTTTAAGTATTCACATCAGCACTGATTCTGTGCTAGGATGTCTTGTTTCGTTTGTCTTGCACTTTCTGTACTGAGATGTGTTGACACACTTTTTTGTTTAAGGTATGAGATGTGAATTAGCACAGGACACTGGAGCATGCCCTAAACCGACCAATTTAGTATAGATGACAATGATGGGCAAGCACAGGCTACAGGGTTGGCTTTCCCTGTTCAGGACTGATGATATTTAATGTTGCTAACTGGCCAG
This sequence comes from Eublepharis macularius, assembly GCF_028583425.1. Taxonomy (NCBI): domain Eukaryota; kingdom Metazoa; phylum Chordata; class Lepidosauria; order Squamata; family Eublepharidae; genus Eublepharis; species Eublepharis macularius. The sequence goes on from NC_072792.1 coordinate 127,637,419, forward strand.
GAAAAAAATGTCCTGAGTACCTTTAATAGAGGTTTAATGTGCAGAAATGGGCAGATTAAGATTTTCATGGCATGGAACTAACTATATAACATTACTCGACAATTGCTGCAGTGCAGATCAAACTGATATTAAAAGGCACAGCTAGAGGGACCAGTTTAAAAGCTGGCAACCAAAGTGATCTTCAGGGACCTTAGCAAGGACTTCTCAGCTATTACATGAGTGAACTAGTTTAGCAAAATTAAGGGAGCAATCCTAAGAAAGTCTGCTCAAAAGAAAGCATTTTTAGGTTTGCATTTTAAGATAACTTTGTTATTACCAGTCACTGCTATTATGAATAGTATCTATACTTTTCTTTAGTACACTTGAAATTTACCCAATTACATCATACCTTGTACTTCCTGCATTTCATGGCCCTTTGATTTGCTCAGTTTTCTACATACCCACAAACACACACACATTATAAACTTCATTATACCTATGGAGGACCCACTGCATGCAGCTGATGAAGTGCAATGTTTGTTTATTTAAAATATTTATACTCTGCTGTTTCAATAGGTGGGACAAACCAAATACTTAGGGGAAAACAGTGGAGGACAACGGGAAAACTCAAGTAGTTGGGGAGGACTATCATGTAGAATGAATGGTCAACTATGGAAAAAAGGCTAGTGAGGAACCTCCCATAGTTTATGAAATTCAGTGGAGTTACTAATATTTTTAGAACAGCTAACCGTATGTATGGGAAGTTAGTTAAACTAATTTTAAGATCTCTGAAAATAATAGAGAAAGAAGAGAGAGCATGTTGTATAATGTGAATCAGGGCATGTTGTATGATCTCTTGGCTCTATCAAAGTAGCAGCCATTTCCAATAGAACTGAATCTCACATTTTTTTCAGCCAGAGCTACTGCTGTGAGGCAGGTTGAAAGCAGTTCTGTAATGGCTCTCATGAGTTCCTTCACTGGTAAAGTCACCATTGGCACTGCGTTATACACACCATATCCGTTGAAAAGCTAATAATGGTACCAGTGTAAATTGGTCACTGGAGGAGCGAGAAAAAAATGTCACATACAATAAAGCCCATGTCATTATAGGCCTGCCTAGGTAGGAACATGCTGTCTGGGCTTTAGCACTGAATGGGAAGTGTGGGTAGGCAGTGCCCATGAACAAGCAAGTACATGATTTTTGCATAACATTCTTCTAGGTGGCAAGTGCTATTTTGTACTAAGGGATGGGAAAACCTTATTGGTTCAAGCATGGAACAAATTGGGATGGGGTTGAGAAGGTGGATAAGAAGTTTTCCTCTCTCCCCCTTAATACTAGAACTCGGTGGCACCCAATAAAATTGTTGGGAAATAGGTTCAGGAGTCAGGACAGACAAAACTTTCTTAAACAATGAATACTTAACCTGTGCACTGCCAGTGGAGGTGGTGATGGTCACTACATAAACAGCTTTTAAAGGGATTTCTACAGATTCATGGGGCGGAGGTCCATGGCTATTCGCCATTGTGACTGAAGAGAGCCTCCACCTACAGAAGCAGCCAACCTCTGAATAGCAGTGCTGGGAGGCAGAAGCAGAGGAAGACCTTTGAGCCTCCAGGGCAGCTGTCCAGCTGCTGTGTGACACAATATCCTGGACTAGATAGACCACTGGTCTGATCCAGCAGGCTCTTCTTATGTTTCTGTGTCCAGGTCCAGACCCTGCTGTTACTGCCTCTCATAATATGGAGGAGCTAGAAGTAAGCAACAGTGCAGCACTGGCTGCCCACGGAAGTTGAAAAAAACGGGGCACAGAGTTTTAAATTCTTCCATGTTTCTTATGCACAAACACAATATTTATATAACATATTGTTTACATTGTTTTGTATTTTCTATGAAATATATATATTTTCAACATTATCACATAAAAAAGAAAAAAAAAGCCCCACTGCAGGCTGACAGAATTCTTAAATGCCAACAATTTGGAAGGATATTTCTGTACCAGACCCAGCTCAATGCAGGAGGATGGGAACCTTTTCTTAAAGGTACAAATCTAAATTGGGGGGTGGGTGGGGATAAACCCCCTAAATCCACAGGGTGGCTTGAGAGAATATGTGAATTCAACCAAGGACCCAATCTCAACCTCTCACCCCATTGCCATAGAGAACTCTAGGGATGTAATATTTCTCCTGTAATGCGATTTGCCCTTAGATACAAAGCAGACCATAACAGTTAAGATCGTCAGCATAGAAATGGTGCTTTGTGTGTTCTGCATATTCGGTACTGCCCCCCACCCCATACTTTCCACAGTGTGTTCCATATCTCAGAGAAGAACCCTCATTAGAGAGCAGGAGACACAGCCAGAAAGGCTGGAAATGCGTTTTGCAATTTTGAAATAGCCCTATATTTAGAAGCAAATTACAAAGAAAAGAGCAAGGTATTCACTGTGAATGGGCCCATTTAACTAAATGCAAAGTTTCTATAAGCTAGTGGCTGTGTTACCTACATTTGGAGGAGACTATTATTGGCTATTATTGATTCCTCCTCTTCCCTACCCCTCATTCACACACACTCACACAGAGTTGCATGAATAACTCACCACCTCTGTGATAAAACCAGGCAGTGTGAATTGCAGTTTAGCAGATGGTTGCCATGGGTTACCTTCGTATTCCATAGATATTCCTTCAGAAATAGTAACATGAATTTAAATCAGGGCTCCCATCACTGCTAGGTTTGCTTCTAAGGGATCATACTTGCTGTAAGTGCAATTCAGACTATAGCAACCCTAACCCTGGTGCACTTATGCAAATGGTATTCAATCTCATCCCCAGCAGGAATACGGTTTTTACATACACACTCAGCCTTTTACCACAGAAAGGTGGGATCTAATTTTTAAACAAGGGGATTCGACTCATTTCTGTGGCAGCCCATTTAAGGAGTAAGTGGTGATGAATCACTATAACAACCGAGAAGTACAAAGGACAGCAATGTCACAGGGCTACACAGGGAAAACAAGAAAAAGGAAAGAAGACAAGAAGCTGTACAAAACACCGCAGAATCAGCAGGTCTATGAAACTAGCTGTGCTATCTGTTACTCTGTCTAAGCCCATTGACTTCAGTGGGCTTAGAAGAGTGTAATTGTGCACAGTACTGCACTGTATACAATGCACAATTCCACTTCTACATATATACATACACCAGTTTGACACTGGTAGCATTTAGCTTCATTCTAAGCCAACGCATGCATGAAACCCAGCTTGTTGCTTGTCCTTGTGCATACAATAGAGATTGGAAACTAAGGCCGTTTCCACATGACCTTATAGGGATGGCCCACTTACAGTATGCCGGCGGCTTTTCCTCAGGAATCCAGAAATCTCCATTTGCAAAATGGCTACAGGCTGTTTGGCTTCCGTTTTTTCAGCACCTTTTCTGGGAACTCACTTTCTGCAATCCCAGAAAAGATGCCCAAAAAAACGGAAGCCAAACAGCCTGCAGCTGTTTTGCAGAGACGTCACCAGCGTTCCATGAGTGGGCCATCTCTATAAGGGCATGTGGAAATGGCCCAGTTCCAGTTTCCTGCAATGGACTTGTGACATACCCACGATGTATGAAGGCAGGCATGTAGGCTAACCTGTTAGTTTTCCATTCACAAATGGGGGAGCCAGTGTGGTGTAATGGTTAATACATCAAACTACGATCTGGGAGATCCAGATTCAAACCACCACTCTTTCATAGAATCTTGCTAGCTGACCGTGGGACAGTTACTCACTTGCAACTTAACCTACCTCACAGGGTTGTTGTGAAGATAAAACGGAGAAGAGGAGAACAATGTATGCTACTTTGACTCCCCATTGGGAAGAAAGGTGTGGCATAAAAGAAGTAAATAAATAAGTAAATTGGGTTAACACTCATGCCTGTATTCATGCATGGGGAATTATTAGAGGGATTCTCTAACAGGGATTCTCTAGAGTAGAAAGGAGAGGAATGTTGCCCAGAAGCCACCAACCCCACCAGGGGGAAGCCACCCAGAAGGTCATCTGATGTATTAGACAAGGGGAAATGGTTGCTAGGGTCCCTTCCCCATTTTGAAAAGCATATTCTCTGTCACAAAAGAGAATTTTAAAACTAGCCACACATACAGGGGAAATAAAATGCCAGCCAAGCCTGGGAGAGCCCCAAGGCACCTATTGTCAAGGGATCTTCTTAGATGCCTGTTATCACTTCAACTCCACCTGGCCAATGTCTGTGAATGATGCACTCCCCTTCCAGAGTTGTACACTAATCAATTGCAGCCAGAATAAAAGCAGCTATCCAGCCTTGCCCAGAGAAGCAGGACTATGTCTTCTTCTACCACTTCCTAAGCCAGTCCTTTGTCTTTTCGTTTTAATTTAATGAAGTTCCCCATATATTTTACCAGCCTATCAGCAGCTCCTTGCAGTGCTACCAAAAACTAGATTTTCCCCTCCCAGATTCAAACCTCAGTGGTCGAACAGACAGAAAGTTCTTCTATGGTAGTGCTTTTATCACTGCTGAGTCCGCAGTGCACTGCCCCTAATTTTTTTGTGTGTGGCAGTTTGTATACTACAGATAATAGGCTCTGGGCTTCAGCCTGCATAAATCACTTGGAACTTTGCCAGTGTTGGTGGTGTTAAAGGAAACAGCAACCCCACCTGGGGACTCCAACCCCCTGGCACAAAATTGTCAGGGTTTTCTTTGTGTATCAAACTGTGTATGTTTAGACTGCCCTGGAGGGCAATAAACACAACTGTGCATTCTTCCTATTGAAGTAGCTCAATTAATCAATCAAATCTTGATTCCAAATTTAGAGTAGGATTGATCTGTGGGTATTGGGGTTGAACAAGATGCTTTGCTGAGGGTGAGAAGCAAAAATCCTGTGACCATTGGTTAGTGTAAATGATGAGGAAAGCACATACTCACTTCCATTAGACATGCTGAGATGATGGTGTGAGTAAAAATTTTGATTAAACTGTTTTTTCTCTCCAATAACCTTTAATAGCAAAAAAACCCCCAACAAACCTAGTAAGCAAACCAGAGTTCAAAGAAATTATACCTAGGAAACTGTCACATTAAGAATAGCATTGACTGGGATACCCCAGGCACAGAGTCAGCTTATTTAATTGCTTCATTAACTATTCTGAAGAGGAGGCAATTGCTGCCCAATTCCTATATAATAACCTTCTGCCACAAAATGAGAATCTTTTCACTTAGCACTTTTCACATCTTCTCTTTCTAACTCACGCCGCATACATTTCTCCTTACAAGGAGATGTATAGGAGTGTGTTTTTCCATTAATATCCTAGTAAGCTGTTTTCTCGGCTTCAGGCTATTCACCTGTCAAATTCTAGCTGCCTTTTATCTATTACATTTTTATTTTACATCTTCTTTCAACACTGAAGCAGCACACATGGAAGCATCCCATTTTACCTTCACAACAAACCTGTAAGGTAGGTAATGTTGCCACAACTCCCATTTTGTCCCCTCCCTGTCTCAGAATCCAGAATACCTTCTTCCTTTGCATATCATCTTGGGGTCAGTGAATAGGTTTCTGGGCTGACAGAGATATGGACAGTGCCTAATTCCATTGCAGTAACCAGAGAAGAATATCAGGTCCTCATTGTACCTGAACCACACTCCCAAAGCAAGTATCTCCCACTTTGGATTTCCTTCTAATGGTATAATTGAAAGAAACTCTTTGAATAGTCTGTCAAAGCTCTCCACTGATCAGACCAAGCTGCTTTCAAACACACCCCTAACCCTCCTCTTTCCTTCTTTTTTGGATTATTTCCACTGCCATGTCTAGTCATGTGGTATGCCTTGCCCCACCTATTTCCAGGCTTGGAAAGCAAAGAAACTTTTATTTTAGGACTTCGCTGCTTATCCTATGATTCAGGACAGAATCCTTCTCCCAGTTGGAGATTTGCTTAGGATTGTTGCTGTGTGTACTTTTGCCTGCCCCAAAGATTACCCTTGTCTTGCAAGATGCTTGTTTCTGGCTGCCATGAGCAAACATGGATTTGGGGTCTTGTCTGTGTCAGGAAAAAGGTGGAAAGGAGAAAGCATCTATAATAATAAAAAGGCCTATCTGTGACATGCATAACTCATCAGAAAATTAAGCTAAGAGTCTCAAAATTGGCCAGCAGTTCAATCCTGCTAATAGAGCTTATACCCAAGGATGACTGTATCCCATTGATTTCCCTCATTCTGCAATGTTTCTGAGACACTCACTGTATCTAAATTGTCATTTGCGCCAAGAACGCTTTCTCATTCATCTTGGCTTGGAGGCTGCTAGCCGTGGCATATAGACACCTGCAATGTGTTTCCTTCTCCAACAACCCTCTGCTCCCTCAGCCCCTTTGTATCTATTCATGACCCTCCATTGCCATCCTACTCTCACTCTCCAGTTCTTCCGATGTTTCCCTGAATGTTGACACTATTATCCCTTAGGACTGAGTTCTCTCAGCTCCTGTTGGCTTTCTCTGGGCTTAGTCTAAAAGTTGCTCTGCCACCTTTTTGATATTAAGTTCCAGTAGCACTGTTCCCTTTTGGTCTAAGTGAAACCCATCTCTTTTGTACAGGGTTGGTTTGTCCTAGAACAGGGGTCCCCAACCTTTTGGCACATGGGGGCCACATTAGAGTGCTCAATGCCTAAAGAGGGCCACAGCTTAAATCAAAATGTAACAAAATCATTAACCTGCCTATTTAGATCAACAGTAAACATTCAGAGGTCAATGAAGAAATGTTAACTTGAATGCAGTCCATTTGGGAACAATATTTTACTGTCGAATCCTTTTATCTAGCTACACATGCTTACTTAGGAGTTAGTGTAATTTTTGTGGCTGTTTTCTGATAGCCAAGGCATTAATGTCCAAGTCAAGGTTTGTGGCAGGCACCCTTAAAATGTCATGTAAATGTTCATCTGTAAAGTCTTGAGCTACACTTGGATTTCACAATTTTCATCATGGAAAAAATTTGTTCACAGATGTATGGGGTGCCAAAGAGAAACATGCCTTCAGCGAATATCTTTAGGTTGATAAATCTATCTAGTAGGACACAATAGAAACTGAACAGACTATTTTCTTTGTAATTGTCTCTGAGATGATCACTGGCTGACAAATCAATTAGTTCCATTTGAAAAAAAGTTACATGCATCTTCTGGTGCTACTTCAAATGGATTTTGAAATATTCTTATTTCCTTTCTGTGCTTATGGTAATCTGTGAGTTGGAATTCCACCTACAATAGGTTCAGTGCTTTGACATGTCCTTCAACATGGAATTGTAAATCCACGTCTTTCTCAAATTTTAGTTCATTGCAGCACGAGAAGTTTGAAAAGTTACTTTCACTAACTTGCTTCACAAAATGTTTAGTTTTGCTTCAAAAACTTTCAATTCAGGGATACACATCACACACAAGCTTTCCTTTCCCCTGCAACCTTAGATTCAATGTGTTCAGATGCTCTATGATCTCAGATAAGAAAGCCAAATCAAAAATCCATCCAGGGTCAGAAAGTACTTGTTGATCTGCTTTCTCTTTGAGAAAGACATCAACTTCATGGTGAAGACTGAAAAATAGTTTGAGGACTTTGTCTCTGCTAAGCCACCTGACTTCTGCATGGTACAATATGTCTCCATATTCTGCATCTATCTCTGAGAGAAAATTTTGAAACTGATGATGAGTAAGGCCTGATGTAATTAATGCTAGATACAACAATATGTGTCATGCTTTCCCTCTAAAGAATCTTACTACACAAGGCTGACTGATGGATCATGCAGTGAATTGCATGGGAAGTGTACTGTTTAATTTCAGTATCTCTTCGTTGATTCTTGCATCTATACCAGTTTTACTTCCCACCATATTTCTTGCACCATCACTTGTGATGCTTATCAATTTATCCCAAATCAGATCATGATTTTCTACTGATTTACACACCTTCAAGAATATGTTTTCTGCAGTTGTAGTGCCTTTCAAACTCTGCAGTAATTCTGAAGCTGGAATCTATCCCCCTGATAAATATTAGCAGTTGAGCAGTGTCATTGCTCTCATCTAATGCCAAAGGAAGAAAAAAATCAAATTTTTTTGCCTTGGCAATCAGTGACATATGCAACTCTTCTCTTAGTTCTTCAACACGCCTGGTGACACAACTAACACAAGATACCTTATCAGGGCACATTCCCTCCATTACTTTAACCATGCAATTTTTAACAAATTCACCACCAGTGAACGGCCTACCACTCTCAGCAATACATTTAGCAACATGGAAGCTGGCCCTCACAGTAGATAGGTTCTCCTCACCATGCTTTCTAAAACTATTTTGCTGCAAAAACATTCATTTTTAAAGAGAATTTATCTTGTTCACTCACACCTCTCCTTAATATATTGAGTATATATGATTATATAGCTCTTGTGACAGGATTCAAAGTGCCTTCTAACAGTGTACTCCTTTAATACTGAGAAAGTTTCAAGACATATCAGGCAAACTGCTTTATCTTTGTTTAAAACAAAGACATGCCCAGTAGTCCATTTGTCATTAAAAACACAGTGCTCATCCGCAATCTTTCATTTCTTTGAAACAGCACTTTCTTTTGCAGACATCTTACAGAATTTTTTAGCAGAGCAGCAGTTGCAGAGTTTCAATATTATCCTTGAATAAATAAAAATATGAAAAGCATAGGTTTTTTTGGGGGGGGGGGTCTAACTATTCCCTTTCCCATCAAACTCACTCCACTCTAGCTGCTATTAGCTGGGGGTTTTCATTTTGACCATGGTAAAGAAGAGAAGAGACACATGCCTCTACAGTTCTCAGGAGCATTGAGCTATATGCACAGGCCAGGAAGAATTTTTTTAAAATGGATTATGAATCTGACCTACCAGATGGCAAAGTTGCAATCCTAAGTACATTGAATACTATGAGAGCTATTTCTTAATAAACACACAGCTTTGAGGTTTAAATCTACACATGCTAATACTTTGGGGGACCTCCAAAAAAGAGCAGATAGAGAGAAAGAGTGAATGAAAGGGCAGCCTCCCACCTGGAGCAGAAGATAAGCCATACACATCATTGCCTGCTAGCCAAGCCTCAATCATGAGAAGCAAAATGGCAGCTGGGTGGAAGGGAACTTGGCTGGAGAAAGATGTGGGAAGGAGGATCTCAGAAGCTTCCCTGCTAAGGGAGTACTCCTTCCCACTCAACCCAAGGGGCCACTCACCAGCTCCTGCAATCACAGGTGCATGAGAAGACTCCTAGCTGGAGTGGGTGGAGGAGGAGAGGCAGAAGCAAGCAAGGCAAAAAGTCAGAGCTATCAGCTCTTGTTGAAGAAGGAAGAATGCTTTTGCCTACAGCAGCAACTTCACCAGTAACCTTGGAAGCCACTTGGAGGAGCCTTGATTGGTGGAGCCTCTAAAAATGTTCAGTATGAAAAACACTTTGTATCCTTTCTTTGCAAAAAATACCAGCTCTTTTACTGTCCTTTTCCCGCCTTTTTTTTTTTTTTTGGCAAAAGACAGCTTCTGTACCCTTTCACACAGCTGCTTTATACACATATATAGCTTTCAACATGGTAAGATATGGAGAGGGGGAGCAAAAGCTGAGCAGGATGGGTAGCCAGCAAAGCACCCCAAATGGCCAAAATGCTAGTATGGAGGATAAAACCAAGAGGGGGCTGGCAGAAGGAACCTTGGAGACCAGAAGAAACAATGTTGCTGTTGTGTTTTTGGTAAGAAAGGGACAGGAAGAACAGCAATAGGTGATGCCTCTTGAAGCGGGAAGAATAGTGTGGGTCTGAGGGGAAAATGCCTTGGGGGTGATAGCAGCAAACAAACAGGTTGGAGGGCCACACAAAAAGAGCTTGGGGGCCGCATGTGGCCCGCGGGCTGCAGGTTGGGGACCCCTGTCCTAGAATATTCCCCAGTTCCTAATAAATCCTTTCCTCCCAGCACCCCTTCCTCATCCACATATTGAGACCTCTAATCTGTGTCTGTCCTGGCCTGAAACTTCCTGCCTAGTATCCTAAATTTTTCCTCCAGGACCACATGACTATGAGCCTCTCTACATGAGACATCTTACATGAGAACGCTCAAGCGTAGGGAAACTCAATGTTAGTTGGGAAGTGTAGTTTAAATTTCACCTCTCTACAGAGCCTGCAAAGATCGCTCCTCAGAGGGTTTGTTAATTTCCTCTTTACCTCCCTAAGGCTCTGTAAATTTCACCTCCCCTCTGTCACCTTTTACTTTTGATTCTGTCTAGCTTTTGCAATTTTAAGAGTTTCATTAGTCACCCACTGAAGCTTTTTCATTCTTTTGGCTACAGGAATAGTCCTTGATAACGTCTCTGGTTTCTGCCCACAGTTCTTCCAGTTCATGGTCAATTGAACTTAGTAATGGAAATCTGTTTGTTACATGGTCTTTAAGTTAATCAGGAATGTTATTTAGATATTTTGTCATCATTATTATTTTAGTATCTTTTTCAGCTTTATTCTAATTTTTGATATTAAAATATTTGTGATTTGTACCACAATCAGCTTTTGTTCTTGTTTTAGCAGAGAGAATCATTTGTATTTGTAGTATTCTCTTTTATAAATTTTATTTCTTCTTAATAAACTTTATTTCTGTCTTCACCTTAGCTGGATCTCAGTATTCCTTCCAAGCTTATAATGGTGCATCACTACTTAGTCACAAATCTCTTAATACTATTGTGTGAGTTTGAAGGTTTCTTTAAACTCAATGTAAAACCTAAGACAGCAGCTCCCAGTGGAGAGACAATATAGAAGGAAAGATTTATCGTCATGCTATTTCAGCATGGATTTGGGCTAATATTGGAAAGGGGGCCATTTTTACACTGACATATGTTTTTGGTACACACATTTTTAGATCACATACAGTAACAGACTGACAGCTAGCAGACCTGGCCCTGGCTGCCTAGAGCTTCATGGCTGAGTAAGAATGAATCCAGATCTCCCCAAGTCCAAACCCAAGAGTCTATCCAGTGTTAGTAGATTTCTACATGGAAAAGTTGGGTTGAAACAGACACAACACACATTTGATCTGCAGCATTTACACTGAAAACACCAATGGCGCTATAAAAAGATGCTATGGACTTGATTTAGCAGAGTTCACACTGTATTACATCATAGTGGAGGAAATTCTCCACTCCAGGTTTCTATGCCACAAAAAATGCCATCACTGTGTTTTGTATTCCCCTTGGCTCAAAAGGTACATATCCAGAGAAAGCCATTTGCTGCCAGTTCACATACTTGCTGTCAGTTGCTTTTACACAATTGTGCAAATTTGCAGCAGGAGTTCGCAGTGATAATGATGTGGCAATATGTTAAGAATATACCACTGTGTATTGCTCCAAGAGAATACAATGGAAGAAGAATGAGGGGGAAAGCAAAGTCTGTTCCCACATCCTCAGGGATGTCCCTTGACTGTCTTGTTATAATAAGCTTGGGGTGTACTGAAACTTGGAGGCAAAGCCAAATGTACCAGATGTAGCACGGACAAATGCCATGTCAGTGGGATTCACTGAAAGGGCTCATATGGTCGTTGTTTCCTGTCCTTTGTATTACATATATCCAGATCAGGCTTATGACTAGCTTCTCATTTGACTGATGATTTTTTACAGGCAATCAGATAGATAAGCTTTCGTTAACAGGAATAAAAAGTTTGCTCTTTTTCTTTCAGGTTGTTAAAGTGTTACAAAATATGTAAGCATGGGCTAGTAATAACTCTGGTATGTTGTAACTTTTGTTTGAGAGGCTGGTTTGGCTCATAGGGTACTATGCTACAGTGGGTTCACATAGCATGGCATATGTACCCCTGGCCTTAAATGTGAGTGATACTAAAGAGAAGAGCTGAAAGAAGGGGGGAAAGTGAGTAATGTGCTAGAATGAAAACATTTGTGTGCAGGGCTATTTCAACACTAGTTTTTTTCCTCCCAGTGTCGTTGTTGCTTAATTCGCATTAGCAACAGAGAGTCCATACAACTTTTAGAGCGGAACTACAAGTGACAAAAGGCACAGGTTGGACACTTGTCAGCTTCCCTCAAGTTTTGATGGGAAATGTAGGCATCCTAGTCTTTCAGCTTGGCTCTCTGACTGCTGTCCAATGGACTTTTCAATTGTCACTTGTCCAACATTCCGCCAAGCTGCCTACATTTCCCATCAAAACTTGAGGGAAGCTGACAAGTGTCCAACCTGTGCCTTTTGTCACTTGTAGTTCGGCTCCCAGTTATCCAGTTTTGACCCACATTAGCCATGGTTTTCCTTTCACATCAGATGTGGATTGTTCTGCTTCCCATTCCCTCAGTTTTGGTGGTGCCAGCAAGAACAACAAGGCAGTTCACTGTGACAATGCAGAGGAAGGAGGCAAAGGTAGCAAGCCTTTTATTCAAACAGAAGGCAGACCTTCCCTTCCCACATTGTCCCAGCAAGGGCAGGCTGAGAGAGTTTTTCTCCCCATGGTTTTTTTTTTTTTTACAAAAGTGGACTTTTTATCAGAAAAAAATGTTCATGTAGATGATGTCATGTAGAAATAAAATAAAAAGGCACACAACTAGAGTTATTGAAGGAAATGGCTTCACTATATGATTAAGACAACCCTACTTTATTGAAAGAACAAGAAGAGTCAACTCTGTATTAATGCAAGTCACAGGTAGGACTTAGGCTGAACTTATGTACAGCAATGACTCAGATTTTTTTTTGCTGCATTTAGTGAGGCTTACTCCCCCAGGTAGCATGCCCAGGACTGCAGCCTTAGAGCCCCTTTGTACTGTCATTCTTTCTGCATTGTAATACATAAACCAGAAACTCACAGAATTTACAGGGACTTGTAGAATCTATTCTGTGCTTTTTTTGGAAACACATTTATTCCCATATAAAATGTTATACTGTTCAAAAAAGTGGCTGACTCAGGGGAAAAAAGAAGGAAAATCAGAGTGGCCTCTATATGGCCCATCCAATGCTCCCATCTCAGCTTCAGCTCCAGCCACCCAAAGCTCTTTCTGTCTGCACCATCCCAGCTATATCCAAGGAAGTCTTTCCCATTAGCCATGATAACTGGATAAAGCCTCCATGTCCAGAGGCAGCATACCTGTGAATATCAGAAGCTGGGGACAAACAACAAGGAGACACCATTGCCCTCATGCATCACATGCAAGATTCCCACAGACATTAGGATGTTGCTTTTGGGAAAAAGTGTTGCACTAGACAGAAACAATGGACTTTCCTTGAACAGAAGGTGGAAAAGAGGCATGAGCCCAAAACTTTCCTCCCCTAATTCAATTTCCCCTTCTATCAATGGCTAATTGGCCAATGAATCATTAAAATGTGGAATTTCCTGCCAGAGGTTGTTGTGATGGTCTCGGCTGTCAAGGAGGTCTTCCTTGCTATGGTCAGCAATGCCGGGTTGCAGGGAACTGTTGCTATAGAGGCACACACACACACACACACACACACTATGAAAAGTGTATGAAGTTTATTTACAAAGACTATATTACAATTGTCACAAGACTGACTGGCATAAGGCTCTGCCAGACTTGTGTTACCAACAGAGGGCACACTGTAATGGCACTTCAACTCTTAAGTACACATATGCTTAATTGCAGGAGATTACACAAATTGAAACAATTAACCAATCATGGAATAGTTGCTGACTCACCATGACTGAGTCTGATTAGCCTTGTGTATCACCTGACATGCACTCATATGACTTAGAACCTGTCAGGCTAGATCATTCTCATCTAGCCTGCTGTCACTGCCAGTAAACAGCTTCAACACTCCTCCTTGTTTACAGAAGTGACACCCAGGCGACTCCTGTAATATTGAAACTTTTCAACACTTAAACTTTTGGTAAATACATCAGCAGTGTTCTCGTCTGTGTTACAATGATCCAGGGTTACAAACTTGTCACCCACAGCTTGCCGAACTGTCTGATACCTAATTAGAATATGTCTACTGCAAGCTTTTATTCCTTGCTCGCTTGCAATTTGTACAACAGCTGAATTATCACAATACATTTTAATTGGCAAATTGTATTTCAGTTTAAGATCCTTTAGTAATTGGTACAACCATTCCAAAGTAAGAATGCAAGAACACATGGTGGCGTATTCTGCCTCACAACTGCTTGTTGCTACTAGCGTTTGCTTAACAGATTTCCATACAACTAATGCACCATGTACAAATATCACATACCCAGTGGTTGATTTGCCAGAAATGCTATCATCACACCAACTGGAATCAGTATATACACATACTTCAGAATTTTGTTTGATGTTGAGAGTCAACTTATAATCAGCAGTGGCTTTTAGATATCTAAGTACTCGTTTGGCAGCCACCCAATCTCTGTTACAAGGGTTAGCACTTTGTTGACATAACCAGTGTACTGCCAAAAACACATCAGGTCTACTCCAGCATGCTAAGTAAAGTAATGCTCCCAACAAAGATAAATACTGCCTTTTGCATTCTAGCTCTTGGTCTTTAGGTTCCTTAAGGTATCCAGTAGTCATGGGTGTACTTACAGGTTTGGCATCTGTCATGCCATATTGTTCCAACAACTTCAATATTTTCTGCCATTGGCATAATTCATAACACCCTTCAGAATTTTTTGTCACATCCAAACCCAAATAATGTTTAATGGGACCTAGGTATTTAATCTTAAATTGACTACTTAGTTCGTATTTGAACTTGTTCAATGATTTGTCATTTTCACAGAGGTACAATAGATCATCCACAAACAAAACGATAAATTCTTGTGAATTTTCTCCTTGTTTGCTGAACACACACTGGTCAGCAATCCCAGCAGTAAACCCTATGCTGGACAGCTTAGTGCTTATACACTTGTACCAACATAATGCACTTTGTTTCAAACCATACATTGACTTGTGCAACTGCAATACCAGTGTTTTCTTTTGTGGTTCAAACCCCTCAATCTGGTCCATAAATAATACTTGATCCAGATCTGCATTAAGGTAAGCAGTTTGAAAATCAAAATGATGTACATTGAGGTTTTGCAGACTTGCTTTACACAAAGCTAAACGTAAGGACCCTGCCCTTACCGTGGGCGCAAACACTTTGTCAAAATCTGTACCTTGGGTTTGAGAAAAACCTTTGGCCACTAATCTGGCCTTTCTTTGATGACTACCATCTGGCAGCTGTTTAACCTTGTACAGCCAGCGACAACCCACAGTCTTTTTTCCGGCAGGCAATTTTGTAAATGAAAACACTTTATTTTCTAACAAGGAGTCATATTCATACTGCATTGCGGCCAACCAAGCCTCTTTCTCAGGACTTTTAAAACTCAGTGTCTCCTGGAATGATTTAGGCTCTGGTATGTAAACATAATTAATAGATGCTGTAACCTTGGCATCAAAACCATACCTCACAGGAGGACAGCCTTTAGTGCTTCTACTTGACACGCGAGTTGGCCGTATATCAGCTTGCTGCTGTACACTACTTTGCGCATGTTCAGAGGCTTTTTGATCTGGAGAAGCTGCCTCTTGCTTTATCTCCTGCCTAGCCTCTGGCTGCTGCACATCTTCAGCCTCGTTAGTAATGGGTAACACAACTTGACTCTGCTCCTCCCTTCCATGTAGTTTACCCCAATTTCCGTGCTCGTTAAAGTTAGCTGATCTGCTGAAACTTAGTTGTTGTTGCGAATCTGCAAACCTGTAGGCTTTCATGCCCGTTTGATAGCCCAAAAATATCAATCGTTTGGACTTGGGACCACCTTTTCTCCTCTGAGATAAAGGAATATTCACCCACGCTGTTGTACCGAACACTCTTAGGAAATCTGTTTTAGGCTTTTTGCCAAATAACATAGAATCATAGAATCATAGAGTTGGAAGGGGCCATACAGACCATCTAGTCCAACCCTCTGCCCAGTGCAGGATCAGCCTAAAGCATCTCTGACAAGTATTCATCCAGCCTCTTCTTGAAAACTGCCAGTGAGGGGGAGCTCACCACCTCCCTAGGCAGCTGATTCCACTTTTGAACTACTCTGACGGTGAAAAAGTTTTTCCTAATATCCAGTCGGTACCTTTGTGCATGTAGTTTTAACCCATTGCTTCACGTCCTACCCTCTGCTGCCAACTGGAACAGCTCCCTGCCCTCCTCCAAATGACAGCCTTTCAAATATTTAAAGAGAACAATCATGTCCCCCCTCAACCTCCTCTTCTCCAAACTAAACATTCCCAAGGCCCTCAGCCTTTCCTCGTAGGGCTCAGTCTCCAGACCCCTGATCATCCTTGTCGCTCTCCTCTGCACCCTCTCAATTTTGTCCGCATCCTTTTTGAAGTGAGGCCTCCAGAACTGCACACAGTACTCCAGGTGTGGCCTGACCAAGGCGGTATAGAGAGGGGCTATGACCTCCTGCGATTTCGATGCTATGGCCCCTTTGATACAACCCAGGATTGAATTAGCCTTTTTTGCCACCGCATCACACTGACTGCTCATATTCAGTTTACAGTCCACTCTTACCCCAAGAACCCTTTCACATATACTATTGCCCAGAAGTGTATCCCCCATCCAGTATTTGTGCTTCTCATTTTTGTGGCCCAGATGTAATACTGTGCACTTGTCTTTGTTGAATTGCATCCTATTCACAGCTGCCCACTTCTCCAGAGTATTCAGGTCTTGTTGAATTTTAATTCTATCTTCTTGGGTGTTTGCTACTGCTCCCAATTTGGTATCATCAGCAAATTTAATGAGCAGCCCTTCCACTCCTTCATCCAGATCATTGATAAAAATATTGAAAAGTGCCGGGCCCAAAACCGAGCCCTGCGGCACCCCACTGGACACCTCCCTCCAATCTGATGAAACGCTGTTGACCACCACTCTTTGAGTGCGGTCCTCCAACCAGTTCCCTATCCACCGAACTGTCCTATAGTCTACTCCACAGTCTTCCAGTTTGCCCATCATAATGTCATGGGGGACCTTATCAAAAGCTTTACTGAAATCCAGATAAATCACGTCAACAGAGTTCCCCCGATCCAACAAGCTGGTCACTCGATCAAAGAAGGAAACCAGGTTGGTCTGGCAGGATCTGTTAGGAACAAAACCATGCTGACTTCCCCGGATCACTGAGCGGTCCTTCAGATGCTTACAGATTGATCCCTTTAAAATCTGTTCTAATACCTTCCCAGCAACAGAAGTCAGACTGACTGGCCTGTAGTTTCCCGGGTCATCCTTCCTCCCTTTCTTAAAGATTGGGATAACATTCACTCTTCTCCAATCTTGTGGCATATCCCCAGTTCTCCAGGAGGCCTTGAAGATGATGGACAGGGGTTCTGCAAGTTCTCTGGAAAGTTCTTTCAGCACTCTTGGGTGCACCCCATCCGGCCCAGGGGATTTGTATTCATCCAGTGCAGCCAGATGCCTCTCCACTACCTCTCTGTCAATGTCAATTAGCCACTCAGGCGTCCTGCCACATTTTCTACTATCTCTAGATGTGCCTGAGTTCTTCATGGAGAAAACAGAGGCAAAAAAGTCATTAAGCCTGTCTGCTTTTTCTCTGTCCTGCATCAGAGTTTCTCCATCTACTCCCAACAGTGGTCCAATTGCCTCTTTTACCTTGCATTTGCTTCTCACATATCTGTAGAAGTTTTTCTTATTGTAGCGAGCCCTCCTGGCCAGACTCAGCTCGTACTGAGCTTTGGCCTCTCTGATGGCTGATCTGCAGTACCTAGTAACCCTCATATACTCCTCTTTAGAGGTCTGTCCTTCTCTCCATTTCCTGAACATTTCCTTTTTCTCCCTTAGCTTATTCTGGAGCTCTCTGTGCATCCACATTGGTTTCTTGGAGCCCTTACCATGTTTCCGTCTTGCTGGGATAGTGAAGGCTTGAGCTTGCAAGTAAGTAAGTAAGGGATTTGGTTAATTGAGCTGGACCACACACGGTTGCATATGAAACAGGCAGCACAAATTGCTTCTGCCCAGAACCTTTTGCTCAGATTTGAATCTGCCAGCATAGCATTCATTACTTGTTGAATCAAACCGTTTCTCCTCTCAGCCACACCATTCTCAGATGGTGTTGCAACATTTGCAATTCTATGGTAAACACCGCGGCTCTCAAGCCAATGTTTGAATTCTTTCGACATGAATTCACCCCCTTTGTCAGTTTGAATAGCAATTAACTCTTCACCAAGCTGCTTTTCTACCCTGCAACACCAACGTTTAATAGTTTGGTATACCTCTGATTTATGCTTCAAAGGATAAATCCACCCAAATCTACTATAATTGTCCACTAGACAGAGCGCAAACTTCATTTTTCTGAAACTCTCAGGATAAGGCCCAGAAACATCCATATGAACCAATTCTAAAGGTCTTGTGGTCACCCTGGTACCGGCTTTTGCCACGGGGGATGCTTTTGCTTTTACACATTTGCATACCTGGCAATCAAGGAAATTGTTACAGCTTTTTACCTTCTCTGTACCCAGACAAGCTAAAGTTTTATTAATTACTTTGTACCCCATGTGCCCTAGCCTACGGTGCAGCAAATGCACCCATCATGGGGACTCTTATTCATAACTACTTGAGCACCTGCTGGCACATTGTGAACCACATACACATTATTGTTTAACTTCCCAGTCACTATTACACTTTATCCCCCTTTGATATGGTGCATGATGTTAGTGAGAAAGACACAGTAAACCCAGCTTGTGTTAAACAAGCTACACTAAGCAAATTTGACTCTAGTTTGGGTACATACAATACATTATGAAACACATGTCCCAATGCTGCGAAGTCAAGCCTTCCTTCTTCTGAAACTTGCACTTCACTGCCGTCAGCCAGGTTCACATGAGTAAGCTCAGAAGGACGCATGTCACAGAGCAAGGTTTTATCACAACAAAATAGCCTTGTTGCACCAGAATCAAGCAACCATTCATTCTGAGACACTTGGCTCGACACCACCAGCCGGGCACTACTCTTGGGTACGTTGTCAGATTCATCCGGAATCCTCTTCTTGCCCTTTGCCTTCAATACCGGGCAAAACTTACGAATATGGTTTAATGAGCCACAACCAAAGCAATGCCGATGGATAGTTAAAGCAAACTGCTTCTCTTCTTCACTTGCACTCGGCTTGGAAACACTGCTTGAACTGCTACAGCTGTGCTGTGTTTCCCTATCAGCTCTCCTGGAACCGCTCCCAGACTTGGCTCCATTCCCAGATTTAAGCAATTCACTGAACGATTCACTGGTTGCCAATCACTCTGCAAACTCAAATATACGTCCTGTAATGTGTTGTAAGGACAATGTATTCAGGTCTTGAGACTCAAGGACCGCAATTAATGGGAGATAAGTGTCAGGAAGCAATGAGAGTAAGATTAAAACTTTGTCCTGCTCAGTGACAGTTTTCCCTCTCAAAAGTAGCTTCTGAAAACACTCTGCCATGGAGTTCATGTGAGTCTTTACACAACCTCCCCGGGCCAACTGCATCTGGTACAGCTTCCTGGTAAGAGATATAACAGACCCAGCAGACTACTGCAGATATATCTCTTTCAAAGTGTCCCAGGCTGCTTTTGCGCTGGTTTTATTAGCCACATGTACGAGCTGATCATCTCCCAGGCACAACACAATAGTGGCAAGAGCCTTCCTGTCTCTCACCTGCTCTGCAGGACTTGGCTGATCAGGAGGTGTATCCACACTTTCCCACAGCGACTCCCTGACAAGGTAGTGCTGCATCTTCAGTGCCCAGACACTGTAATTACTGGAGGTGAGCTTGTCCACCAGCAGCCCCATCTGGACTTGTGCCATGCTGTCGTCTAGGACAGGAACCAGGGCTGGACCCAAGATAGGAACCTGGAGCTCTTCCTCCTCCTCCTCAGTCCCACTCTCATGAGTAGACAGGTTTCTTTCTGTCTCCTCCTCGCCTATTGAAGATAGTCACTCCTGGCCTCTCTGATGTCTCGCCTCTTGAATGCAGCTCACAGTTCACTGCCCTTGAACCCAGCACCACAGCTGCAGTCTGGGCCCATAACCCTGTCAAGGAGATCTTCCTTGCTATGGTCAGCAATGCCGGGTTGCAGGGAACTGTTGCTATAGAGGCACACGCACACACTATGAAAAGTGTATGAAGTTTATTTACAAAGACTATATTACAATTGTCACAAGACTGACTGGCATAAGGCTCTGCCAGACTTGTGTTACCAACAGAGGGCACACTGTAATGGCACTTCAACTCTTAAGTACACATATGCTTAATTGCAGGAGATTACACAAATTGAAACAATTAACCAATCATGGAATAGTTGCTGACTCACCATGACTGAGTCTGATTAGCCTTGTGTATCACCTGACATGCACTCATATGACTTAGAACCTGTCAGGCTAGATCATTCTCATCTAGCCTGCTGTCACTGCCAGTAAACAGCTTCAACATCGGCATAGATGGCTTTAAAAGGGTTAGACAGATTCATGGACGATAGTGCCTATCAGTGCCTATGGTGAGTAACCTCCACACTCAGAGGCACTAAACCTTAGAATATTAGTGCCAGGAGGCTGCATCAGGGGAAGGCCTTGGTCTCTATGCCCTTTTTGTTGGCCTTCCACAGTGACTGGCTGGCCACTGTGTGAGACAGGATGCTGGTTTAGATGGACCTCTGGTCTGATCCAGCAGGGCTCTTCTTATGTTCTTGTGTTCTTAACTCTTGTTCTGAATTGTCTGGCTCTTTATCCTTTCTCTACATTCCAGGCTTCCTACAGTGCAAAGACAAAAGGAAAAATGCAGGCAGTCCAACAAAGCAGTCCCAGCACACATTTCTCCTTTACACAATCAATCAGCGAAACTCTTGGCAGCTGCAAGGGGAGATGATGGCCACTAGCTTAGGGCTGTACAAGACAGAGGAGATCTAGGATCAAAACTCATGTCTCTTTACAGTTCCACTAGTAGCAACCACTGGGGGTGGCAGGAAGAGAGGGCTGCAGCACTGGGGAGAGGGGGACACTCTCTCCATTGTAAGGGACATTTTCACCAGGAAAATGGTGTGGCAGGAGAGGTTGCACTACCCACTTGTAATTCCTGATCCAAATCAGTCCCTGCCGTCAATGGAAATGTAAAAACGAGTTCCAGTGACCTGGTTGAACTCTTGTTTGGCTTTAAAAGGTTTCTTAGGTTGGTTTTTAGTTTGCTAGAGCTAAAACAGTTTCTCTCCCTGCCTTCCGTTCCATTTTAAAGAGGTCATATGAATTAACAGCTTTAACAAGGAAAAAAAAAATCTGTCTTGGGGTTACTGCACTACTCACTGAGGAAGCCTCTAATTCAGATGGGCAGGCAGGCTATTTTTAGGATTCTTAGCATTTGTCCAATCTGGTGCTGCCTGTGGCAAAGGTTCGCATAGTCCTTGATAGTTCTTCTTATGGACTGTCCATGGGATAGCTACCTTCTCTTCAAACTGGTACAAGGTCATTGTGAAGCATACTTGTACAAGTTCAAGTGTAGAGGTACCAAAGCAGTACCATCATTACCTGCTGCCATATGAGTAGCTGAGAAAGGATCTGATCTGATCCTGGATACTGGTACGGTATCACTAAGAGAAGGTTTATTCATAGGGTCAAACTGTAAATACATATTGAATGTAAATTAGCAGTGCCATCCAGAGCAGGGACACTGTGCTGTTGTGATGACTGAACAGACAACACCCTTTATAGTCTATAGAGCAAGGATATCTTAACTTAAGTGGCAAACATTACCAAAAGCCGGGGCAGTTTTAGTGATTCTGGGCCCCACAGCAAATTTATGCCACCCCACCACCTGCCCCCCACCAGTGCAAAGAAGGAGGTGGCCCTCACCCCATGTGAGGAGGGCTGGAGCTACTACTGCTTCCGGAAGCCAGCTGCCCAAATCCCTGTCAGATCAATTGCAAGGGGATAGAGGGAGTTTGCCCCTCCCAGATGTGGGGCCCCAGGGCAGCTGTACCCATTGCCCAATGGTGGAGACTGCTCCTGCCAAAAGCCTCCTTCTCCAGCAGTATAACGTAGATGTTCAGAATGACACAGGCAAAAAAGATCATGGAAAACCATCAGATTTGTTGAGGCAGATTCCTGAGATGGTAAACTACCAATTCAACATGCCAAATGCACATGCTAAGTTTTATAAATGAACCAATATGCCATGTGAAAACAGAAACGTCTCCAGGATGACTAGATAGATGTGCCTGACAGACGGTTAACATTTTAGGGGACAGTGCTGTTTTTGGTGGCTACATAAACAGTACATGACATCTATGATCCTTTGATACAGCTGGCCCCTGGCTGCAAGCAAGCAAGCAAATAAATAAGTAAGTAAGTAATAGCATTAGCTGCTTTCCTTAATTTTGTCTGCTGGCTGGCTGTGCAAGAAGGCAAGCCTTATTAACAAGGATTCATCAGAGCTGCTTTTAAATAATGCAGGAAGCATTTGTCTCCAGGGATGATCCTCAGCAAAAATTTACACTGTCTTTGTAGTTCAAATATAGCTTTGACTTGATATATGAGTTTTCACTGATAGTGATTTGGATATTGCAAACACCAAAAACAACTTCTATCTGACTCTGCTTTGAAACAGCACCTTTTGAGCACTAGATACACTGTATTTTGCATTTAAATCATTTACATTGCTCAATTTTTAATTAGCACCTTGCTGCCAACTTTTAGCATTTAAAACAATTTTTAAAAGCAATTTTTTAAAAAATGTGAGGCTCTTTTACACAGTCCACTCTCATAAGAGGACAAAGAGTCTTAAGCCACCATAAAGGCTGACAAATTTCTTTAAGCAAAGCTTTCAGGAGCTACAGTGTGCCTTGTCAGATGTATGAAATATTACATTCAGTTGGCAGATATAGATGCAGATATATTTTCAAAACTACAAAGAACAGATGGAGGGGGCATGATGAGAACTATTACAAAGAGAGAGTAGAAGGCTCAGTTTCCCAGGATGTAGGTTTGTTAGATCACACTTCCAAACGCAAATGAAAACCAGAGTCAGACAAAAAAGAAAATGATCCACTCAGATGGAATGCAGACTATTCCCAACTCTTGATGAACTAGCAAAGTATGATGAATCTCACTAATGTACATAATCCTGACAAACTTTGAGGTTTCCATTTTGCTTAAGGAGATGAAAGTCAACAGCTGCAAAGAGGGCTGGTTGCCCCAGAGGTAGGGTTGCCAGATGGTCTCTGCAAAAATACTGGACACAAGGGAAAGGGAGGGGACAGAACTCATATGAGGAATTATTTTTGTGTGTGTACACAATATCCAAGAGCTCCTGGGCCCAGTGTGATTATATCACTTCCAGACATGATGTCAACATGCCACCCACAGCTATCAATGCCATTGGGTGGGGTCCTTGCTGGGCTGGAATCACAGGGGGAGAGGAGGCAGGAGGAGGTCCTCCCATGAACAGCTTCTGAAGCCATGTCTAGGGAAGCTGCCACGAGGGCTCAACAGAGCCTTTGGCATCCAGAGGCATGCTTGGCAGTGGGCAGCTCCCTGGGTGACCAGGCCAGTCCCATGCTCTAGGCCTCTTCTCCTTTGCAAGGCTGGTGCAAGGAGAAAATAGAAACACAGAGACGGTGAGGGGCACTTCAGGCCCTGCTGGAGATAAGTAAAGGAAAGCAGCAGCTGAGCTGCCTCTGACCCACAGGTGTTTAAAAGGGCTTTGGAGAATCTTGACGTGTAAGAAATCTAATTGGGATGGTGGGGCATGAGGCAAAAATAAAACCCTAGAGCTCAGCTAAGGATGGGAAGGGAAGCCACTTTATTATATTAAAGTCCATAAAAGGTACAAGGATCATCTCATTCCCTAAACTACAACTCCCAGAAGGCAACACAAGTAGGGGTGTGTAAAGTAAAGCACCCAAGTCAAAAATCTACACAGAAATAGCTGTTTGGAATCATTATCTTGATTATCTGGAATGTAACACAAATTCAAGATGCTTTTAATAGCTCCCCCCCCATTCATTGTTTTTCCTTCAAGATCCAATGCTTACCAGCCATGCAACATGAGCATATTTGTTCTCTGTATTATTTCCTGGAAATGGCATTTCTCCCTTCCAATCAAATCCTTACAAGGGAGGCCCAGATCTCCAGCGGGGAGAGCATTCCACCAGGCCAGGGCCACGGCAGAAAAAGCCCTCACCCTGGTTGAGGCCAGATGGATGTCCTTTGGGCCAGGGACCACCAGGAGTTGCTTGTCTGCAGAGCGCAACACCCTGCAGGGGACATAATGGAAGAGGCGGTCCCGCAGGTATGGAGGTCCCAGTCCATGTGTCAGGTTCAGAATGCTTTCCTTTATGTTATAACCAAAGAGACTCCATTTTAATTCTTTTAGTATTCTAAGTGCTTTATTCACAGGTGCCAAGATGTTCCCTAGCAGCTATCTCACAGAAGAGGAATGTTTTGACTACAGCTTTTCCAGCCTTGGAAAACTTTCACTTTCTCAGCTTCAAGCGGCTTGTTTTGAGAACTATGGGGGAAGGCTGAGCCTGCTGGGGTTTGATACTTTGTACCTTGTTCTTTGCCTATCATTCGTAACAATACACGTGTACCAGCCCAGATATTGCATCTGGGCCAGTGGACTATAATGATTGCTTTTTTCAGTAAATCTTTTGAAAACAACGGACTCTTGTCTGATTGCAGAAGGTAGTCTGGATTACAATTATTATTTAGCCATAGGTCTGACACCATGAAGGGCTTTAAATACCAAGGTTAACACCTTGAACCAGATCTGGAACTCCACTGGAAGCCAGTGGAGCTGGCACAGCACATGATGAATGTGCGCTTGGATGGGCGTTCCGGTAAGGATGCGTGCCGCTGCATTCTGGATCAGCTGTAACTTCCGGGTCAGGCCCAAGGGCAGTCCAGGATAAAGTGAGTTTCAGTAGTCTAGCCTGGAGGTGACCGTTGCATGGATTACTGTGGCCAGGTCCTGTGGTGAAAGATAGGGCGCCAGTTGCCTGCCCTGTCGAAGACGAAAAAAGGCAGACCTGGCAACAGTCATGACCTGGGCCTCCATTGAAAGTGTGGCATCCAAGGTCACACCCAGACTCCTCACCATCAGTGAAGGTTTCAATTGTACCCCATCAACAGCTGGGAGCCGGTTCCCAGCTCGATTGCCCCATGATCCAGACACAGAACCTCTGTCTTCAGGGGATTCAATTTCAGGCGACTCTAATGGAACCATACCGTCACAGCCTCAAGACCCTTGACCAAGGAATCCAAAGCAAGATCCGACTGGCCATCTGTAATGATTCCAAGTAAATGTATCTTTAAATGCTTGATGAGATAGATGAAGAGTGGGGGGTGAAGGAGATGGATGAGTGAGTGATATGATTGGTTGAGGACTGAGAGGGTGGGCGGAGTGAATGCAGTTTGAGACTGAGAGTAGAGAGAAAATTTTTAGTCAGAAGAAAGCAGGCTAGCTGTGTGCTGCCTGAATGTGTTGAAGTGTTTATGAGAGAAATATAACCTGTGTGGAACCTGAACTGAGCATGTTTGTGAAAGGACACTCAGTCAGGGAAAGAGAGGCCAGCTGTGTGAATGAGAGTAAATGAAGTAACTTTAAGAACCGAGAACTACGTTTATGAAACCGATACGCTTCTCGAATAAATAAAAGCTTATTTTTGTTTTGCTATATCCCAGTGTAGCTGTCATTGCTATATCCCATTCCTATCTTCAGGGCCACATAGAACCACGAAGGAGCCTGATGCTTAGGAACGTTACCAAAGGGAAAATTTAAATAAAATATCTTGGAATAAAATATTCCTGGTGGCAGCAGACTACCCAGAGGGTTAAGGGATAGATTAAAAGAAAAATCTACCCTAAAGAAAGTTAAGGTCATAACACCATCCATCAGCAGATAGAGCTGAGTGTCATCCGCATACCGGTGACAACCTAGCCCAAAGCTGCGGGCTAACCGGGCAAGGGGGCACATATAGATGTTAAATAGCATCGGGGAAAGAATCACCCCCTGAGGGATGCAACATACCAAAGAATGGTAAGCAGACATCTGTTTCCCGAGTGCCACCCTCTGTCCTAGATTGTGAAGGAAGGAGTTCAGCCATTGCCGGGCTGTTCCACGAATCCCCACATCAGCAAGACAGTGGGTCAGAAGATTATGATTGACCATGTCAAATGCTGCTGTAAGATCTAAAAGTATCAGCAGTGCTGACCCACTCTGGTCCAGGTGTCACCGCAGATCATCTGTGAGGGCAACCAGAGCCGTCTCTGTACCATGGCCAGGCCTGAACCTGGACTGGAATGGATCCAGGATAGAGGCATCACCCAGGTATACCTGCAGCTGTTCCGCTACCGCCCTCTCAATTACCTTACCCAGGAATGGAATATTCAAAACTGGGTGATAATTGGCTGGATCAGCAGGATCCAGTGATGGGTTCTTTAATAAGGACTGCACCACTGCCTCTTTCAGTGAGTCTGGAAAAAACCCAGAACTCAGAGAAAGATTAATGATGTCAGCTAATGGTGCCCAAATCCCATCACCACCACTTTTCACCAGCCATGATGGGCATCGGTCCAGTGGGCACATGGTAGGTTTCACAGCATGCAGGACCCTGCCCACCTCCTCCTGGGAGAGTGGCCTGAATTGATCTAATATCAACCCTGAGGACAACCAAGGGGCCTCCAGTACATATACTGCATCAACTGTGGTGGACAGATCCCGGCGGAGTGACAAGATCTTATCCGCAAAATAGTCTCCAAAAGCCTTACTGAATTTACATTTTTATTTGTCCCATGCGTGAGGGACGTTAAAGACCAAATCACTCTGAAGAGTTGTGCCGGGCGAGAACTAGTGGACGCAGTGGAAGCTGCATAGTAGTCTCTCTTTGCAGCTTTCAGTGCCATCTCATAGGCCTTCATAAACGTCCTATAAAATGTTCTTGTCATTTCATCATGAAGTCGCCGCCACACTCGCTCTAGCTGTCTCAGCTCCCATTTGATTTGTTGTACCAAGGAGCTACTCTAGTTCGGGGGCGGAGAGAGCGACGGGGAGCGATCTCATCAATAGCTTCAGAGAAACGGGCATTCCAGTCCTCTATCAGCTCATCCAATGAGCCACAAGGGGGCATCGGATCCTGCAGAGCGTTCTGCAATTCAATTGGATCCATTTGACTCCATGGGCGAGCATAAATCAGCTCGTTGCCCAAGCAGGAGGGGGTCATGGTGCCCAGACAAGCCCTCAGGATGAGATGGTCTGACCATGGCACTGCTATAGCTTCATCCAGATCCACCTGTATCCCGAACCCAAAGATCAAATCCAGTGTGTGTCCTGCTCGATGTGTGGGCATTGATACAAACTGGGAGAGTCCTAATGCTGCCATGGAGGCTATCATGTCCATGGCCTGTGAGAAGGTAGCATCATCAGCATGGACACTGATGTCCCCTAAGACCAGAAGCCTGGGGTACTCCAAGGCCCAGCCATCCACCGCCTCTAACAGGCCTGGCACAGCATCTGCTGGTGCGCTGGGCGATCGGTACGCCAGACAGATGGCTATACTCTCCTCGGCATCCCACACCAGGCCCACACAATCAATGCCAGCAATCTTTGGCAAGGGGAGCAGCCTGATGGAGAAAGACTCTCGAATGAGCACCACTACCCCAACAAGACATTTCCCAATATGTAAAACAAATATGAGAAACCTGTACCATAAATGTGTTGGAATATATGTGTGTTGCAAGGTCTGAGATTCAGTCATTATGGGGTTAATGTGTCTACCTACCATGCTATCATTTAGATTGACCTGGAAGGGGAACCTGGCTCAAAGCCAATAATCTGCAAGCCCGGAAAACTTGAGAGTGTTTGTAAACTGTTATTGGTCA
Source organism: Eublepharis macularius (assembly GCF_028583425.1). Classification (NCBI taxonomy): domain Eukaryota; kingdom Metazoa; phylum Chordata; class Lepidosauria; order Squamata; family Eublepharidae; genus Eublepharis; species Eublepharis macularius. The sequence goes on from NC_072792.1 coordinate 127,665,218, forward strand.
ACAGGTCAGGTGATTTTCTTTCAGGGTCAAGAAGACAGAGGAATAAGAAGATTCTCCATTCAGTTATCCCAGCTCTTTGTTTGTAACCAGTAGTGAGAATGTAGCTCCAGGCATTTGTTGTTTTGTAGGCAATCCTGTTAACCTTTTTCCTTTAGAAGTAAATGATTTTAAAAGCTAAACTCGTGTGCTGACTCTCTATTGATTCAAGATCCATTGCACCTCTGAAGAAAAGCTATTTTTTAACCTTTTTCCCCAATCAAGTGGACCAGTTGAAGTAATTATTAAGGTGAAAAAGATGCTAGCGATTCGTGTATATTGTTCTTTGAATAACAGCAGTATGGTATGGCTTTGGATAGGCAATATGAGATCATTAACTCTCAAAAAAGGCAAACCTTATGAGTTATATCATCCTGCTTTCAGATAATACTGCCAGTCATTGCTGCATCTCAAAATAGTCTAGGAGACTCAAAGTTATCTCAGAAGTCTCAGTCAACTTGAGAGGAACAATCCTTACTGAAACTACTCCTTTTTAGCTCTCCAGAGAGCCAGCTAAAAAGAAGAAAGCAAACAAACAAAGTAACTGCAGACAAAAGTATCTCATTTTCAAGTACAACATAATTCTCTCTCTCATTGTCTCACAGCAAACAAGAGAAGGGGGTGGGAGTAGAAGACACTCTGTTGTGCCAGCCAGGAAAAAGGTGGGGAAATAGCTTCCAATGCTACAAAAAGAAACTTTTCAGCAACTTGAGGAAGCCAAGCAAGAAGTGAGAAGGAAAACAAAAGGGAAAAGGTGGGAAACTGCCTCCAGAGCTAAGAAAAAACTCCACTTCATAGAGCAAACTGTCTCCCAGCAACACCAAGAGAAGAGGCAGAGTGGAAAACACTAAATCTTCACAGCTATTCTGCTGTGTCTGGAAAGAAATGGGCAGAAAGTCAGCTTCATGGCTGCAATAGAAGGGAGGAAAGTAGGGAAATTCTGCTGTAGCGATGCGCATAGCATACTTGCTGCAGAGGAACAAGTGCAGGGAAAAATACCTCTGCACTAGAACCTACAACTATATAGTCAAGCTTTTAAGGTTTCCTCAAAATCTGAAAATCCTTTAAAGAGTTATGATGACCTCGCCCAATCCTTAAGGCCACTTTCGGTAGGTGCTCGAGAGGGAAAACTGGTCAAGACCAATTTGTCATCTAAACCTTGGTTTGATCAAAGCTGTATTTGTGCTAAAAATGCTTTAATCTATGCCTATAAGCTAGCACTGACAGCTGATGAAAAGACCAGACAGGATGCATATCGTTCTCTTTCATTTTTAAAAAAGAAATATAAATCACTGGTTGCCCGCTGTAAGAAAGAACATACCAGAAAACTGTGGGCCAATATAATTGAAGCAGCTACGAGCAAAAACTCAGTGGTGTTCTGGAAACTACTGTCAAACCGCGCCTCCACAGCCGCCTCCTCCTTGGCTTCCTGTATCTCCCCAGATAAATGGACTTCTTTTTTCCAAAAAATGTATGATGATCCTATTCAACCCCCTCCTGCCCTAACAATAGAAAATCTGGCCAAATGCCCCCCAGTTCATGCCGAAGAGGTAAAAGCTTATATTAGCCAGTTAAAGAATGCAAAAGCCCCTGGGCTTGATGGAAGATCTCCAGAATTAATAAAAACAAATAAGGACTGGTGGGCAACTTTCCTAGCCTCCCTATTTACTTATATTGATGAAACCGGCTACATCCCCAATGATGGGGGAATGGCTATAGTAGTCCCCTTCCATAAGAAGGGAAAGAAGGAGGATCCATCCAATTATAGACCCATCAGCTTACTAAGCATTGTAAGCAAATTGTCTACAAAACATCTGCTGAAGAAATTTTCAGACTGGCTAGAACAGGAGGATATAATTGCTGATGAGCAATCTGGGTTTAGAGCTGGCAGGTCAACAATAGATCACTGCCTAGTAATGCAACACCTTGTAGAGAAATATGCTACAGGAGAACAAGCATCACTTTACCGGGCATTTGTTGATTTAAAAGCAGCTTTTGACACAGTCTCTAGAAATAGACTTTGGAGGAAACTGCAGGCCTCCTCTATTGATAGGCGACTGCTGTTCCTTTTTGGGGCTATGCACAAGCAAACTGCCCTGAGTAAGGTGCAGCCGAATTGGGCATTTGACTGACCCCATTCAAACTTACAGGCAGGTGTGCCTTCTAGCCCCCTTTCTGTTTATCTTCTACATCAACAATTTGGTAAAGCTTTTGAATGACCCTGGATTGCACCCTCCCAAATTAGCAAATAGGCACATTCACGTACTGCTCTATGCAGATGATGCTGTATTACTTTCTAGGACCCCCATAGAGCTGAAACAAGCCCTAAAAAAATTCTCCCAATTCTCTGATACTGAACACCTTCTAACTAATTACCAAAAAACTAAGATCCTGGCTTTCGATAAAAATCCAAAGATCAGACGATGGGAGCTTCAGAGGCATCAGTTAGAACAACTTACCAGCTTCAAATATTTGGGTGTAGTTTTGCAAGCCTCAGGTACCAAAACAACACATAGCAGCTTCATTGCTGATGTGGGAGAAAAAACAGCACACAGTATACTGAAATTCTATCGATCACAAGGGGGGCAGTATGTACCGGCTGCACTCAGATTGTTTAAAGCCAAACCATTGGCCCAATTAGTATACGGATCATTCTTAGGGCTGCAAAATCACTCATTAAGCAGAGAGCGACAGACATTGAAAGACAAACAGATTTACTTAGAGCACCAGGTTTTATTTCTTCAGATACTACTAAATATATTGCCGCTCCTGCAGCCTACTTTTACTTTCTTGAATCCAGTAACTTCAGAAGGGCATTTGCTTTAGCTAGAAGTTCAACTCTACCCTCTGCCATTCTGGAAGGAAAGTTTAAAGCTGTCCATTACTCTCTTAGGCTTTGCTCCTATCCCCTAAGAGAAATTGACTCAATGGAGCACATCTTCTTTAACTGCCCAAGTCATAGTAAAATTAGAGCGGAAACCATCAGTCCATTAGTAGAAAGATGCCCTGGAAGTTCAAATAAAATCAAACTTGATTATCTTTTGTCTGATCGAAATCACCAGACACCATGTCAAGTAGCAAGATTCTGTGGCCAGGTCTACAAGCAACGTAAATCGCATAAGGAAGACTGAATGTATTTTAACCTTTTAAACAACTAATTTATGATGATCTTATTTTTTTACTCTTATATTTATTTATCGTTCTTCCCCTGTATCCAGTCTCGACAGTTTTTAAACTGATTTGCAAATGGTTTTATATGTACTGGTCACAGACTGTAATAATAAACTTGACGTGACTACCTCTGCACTAAGAACAGCAGAAATACCTGAACCTACTTCATGGGGTGAATTATCCTAGCTACCACCAGAAGAAGCTGAGAAATGGAGAAAAGCGGAGGGTGTGGTGTCGGTGTTGAAGAGAATGATAGCACATTGAAAGAGCTCCGTCTCTCCCATGCCTGAAATTTAAGATTTATGTTGGAAGGGCAAAATAAAAATATTTACCCTTCCAACATAAAGATACACTAAGAGATCTGAAATGCAGATTCATATTTATTAAAGGCACTACAGAAAACCAAACTTACACATTTGGCTAAATTTATGCCCCAAGCCAAGACAGCCTAATGAAATTCTAAAACAAAGTTCATTAGAATACACATGTATCAGTATAATGTGCTCTAAACCATATTTTCATGACAAACCCACAGAAACAGCAGCAACATAATCTAAGAGTATAATGGAGAGCAACAGATAGAAACAGAAGGATTAAAAATATCCTGCTCACTAGGTTGGAGGCAAGTTCTGACAACAACAGGGCCAACAACAAAGATTTTCAGGTTAAACTCCATGGTCAAGTAACAGATTCCAAAATCAAAGACTGTGACCCACCAAGGCTCAGGCAGCCAGAACCTAAGAACTCACCAACAGCCAAGTCCAGAATACCACAATTGTGACTAGCTAATCCCATGCTAGCTGCGGCCTTATAAAGGGAGTTTCTCCTACAGGTGAGGCTGGGTTCATTAAGCTTCTTTCTCCAAGCTGGCTCATCTCTGCTACTCAGGAGGAGTAGATCAGACCCTCAGCCTTCGCTGCTCTCTGCTACTCAGGAGGAGTTCACCTGTCATTTGGAGATCAGTTGTAATTTGTGGGGATCTCCAGGAGGGTTGACAACCACAGTGTCATCAAGCCAGGCGGCCTTAGCATGGACCTGCCTGCTGCCAGAACTGCCACTGTCTCCCAAAGAACCCCAGGAGCAGCGAAGGCTGAGGGTAAGGGCAGAGGCATGGACCAAGCACAGGAGCGCATGCCTGGCAGCCCACGGCCTTCCCCCTGCTGAGGAAATGTCAGGAGAGCCAGTACAGGATCTGATATAAGGCCGCAGCTAGCATGGGATTAGCTAGTCACAATTGTGGTATTCTGGATTTGGCTGTTGGTGAGTTCTTCGGTTCTGGCTGCCTGAGCCTTGGTGGGTCACAGTCTTTGATTTTGGAATCTGTTACTTGACCATGGAGTTTGACCTGAGAATCTTTGTTGTTGGCCCTGTTGTCGTCAGAACTTGCCTCCAACCTAGTGAGCAGGATATTTTAATCCTTCTGTTTCTATTTGTTGCTCTCCATTATACTCTTAGATTATGTTCCTGCTGTTTCTGTGGGTTTGTCATGAAAATATGGTTTAGAGCAAATTATACTAAGTGATACATGTGTAGTCTAATGAACTTTGTTTTAGAATTTCATTAGGCTGTCTTGGTTTGGGGCATAAATTGAGCCAAATGTGTAAATTTGGTTTTCTATAGTGCCTTTAATAAATATGAATCTGCCTTTCGGATCTCTTAGCGTATCTTTACATTGGAAGGGTAAATATTTTTACTTTACCTTTTCAACATAAATTTTAAATTTCAGGCATGGGAGAGACAGAGCTCTTTCAAAGTGCTATCATTCTCTTCAACACTGACACCACACCCTCCGCTTTTCTCCATTTCTCAGCTTCTTCTGGTGGTAGCTAGGATAATTCACCCCATGAAGTAGGTTCAGGTATTTCTGCTGTTCTTAGTGCAGAGGTAGTCAAGTCAAGTTTAAAAGCAGTTGAGACTGGATACCGGGGAGGAACGATGAATAAATATAAGAGTAAAAAAATAAGATCATCATAAATTAGTTGTTTAAGCTGCCTTATGTGATTTACGTTGCTTGTAGACCTGGGCACAGAATCTTGCTACTTGACATGGTGTCTGGTGATTCCGATCAGACAAAAGATAATCAAGTTTGATTTTATTTGAACTTCCAGGGCATCTTTCTACTAATGGACTGATGGTTTCCGCTCTAATTTTACTATGACTTGGGCAGTTGAAGAAGATGTGCTCCATTGAGTCAATTTCTCTTAGGGGATAGGAGCAAAGCCTAAGAGAGTAATGGACAGCTTTAAACTTTCCTTCCAGAACGGCAGAGGGTAGAGTTGAACTTCTAGCTAAAGCAAATGCCCTTCTGAAGTTACTGGATTCAAGAAAGTAAAAATACGCTGCAGGAGCGGCAATATATTTAGTAGTATCTGAAGAAATAAAACCTGGTGCTCTAAGAAAATGTTTGTCTTTCAATGTCTGTCACTCTCTGCTTAATGAGTGATTTTGCTCGGTCTAACCCCATGACTAGCAAACTTTGAGGGGAAAGACCCAATTTTCCCAGAGATTTCAGAGTCGCCTTTTGCCAATTAGATTGTCTTGGAATAACAGAGGGAGCAGACCTTGCGGGTTTAGACGTCCTGACAGCCATTTGAAAATTGAAAGGATGGTGATTCTGGCCTCTACCCTTAACATTCCTGTTTCCAGTCTAACCCATGAGTTAGGCATGCATTTGGGCACTTGTAATAGAGCTCTAAGGAATTTGGAGTGCACTCTCTCAAGTTGAGAGAAAGAGGAGGATGGCAGCCCCAAGAATGATCCGTATACTAATTGGGCCAATGGTTTGGCTTTAAACAAACTGAGTGCAGCCAGTACATACTGCCCCCCTTGTGATCGATAGAATTTCAGTATACCGTGTGCTGTTTTTTCTCCCACATCAGCAATGAAGCTGCTATGTGTTGTTTTGGTACCTGAGGCTTGCAAAACTACACCCAAATATTTGAAGCTGGTAAGTTGTTCTAACTGATGCCCCTGAAGCTCCCATCGTCTGATCTTTGGATTTTTACCGAAAGCCAGGATCTTAGGTTTTGGTAATTAGTTAGAAGGTGTTCAGTATCACAGAATTGGGAGAATTTTTTTAGGGCTCGTTTCAGCCCTATGGGGGTCCTAGAAAGTAATACAGCATCATCTGCATAGAGCAGTACGTGAATGTGCCTATTTGCTAATTTGGGAGGGTGCAATCCAGGGTCATTCAAAAGCTTTACCAAATTGTTGATGTAGAAGATAAACAGAAAGGGGGCTAGAAGGCACACCTGCCTGTAAGTTTGAATGGGGTCAGTCAAATGCCCAATTCGGCTGCACCTTACTCAGGGCAGTTTGCTTGTGCATAGCCCCCAAAAGGGACAGCAGTCGCCTATCAATAGAGGAGGCCTGCAGTTTCCTCCAAAGTCTATTTCTAGAGACTGTGTCAAAAGCTACTTTTAAATCAACAAATGCCCGGTAAAGTGATGCTTGGTCTCCTGTAGCGTATTTCTCTACAAGGTGTTGCATTACTAGGCAGTGATCTATTGTTGACCTGCCAGCTCTAAACCCAGCTTGCTCATCAGCAATTATATCCTCCTGTTCTAGCCAGTCTAAAAATTTCTTCAGCAGATGTTTTGTAGACAACTTGCTTACAATGCTTAGTAAGCTGATGGGTCTATAATTGGATGGATCCTCCTTCTTTCCCTTCTTATGGAAGGGGACTACTATAGCCATTCCCCCATCATTGGGGATGTAGCCGGTTTCATCAATATAAGTAAATAGGGAGGCTAGGAAAGTTTCCCACCAGTCCTTATTTGTTTTTAGTAATTCTGGAGATCTTCCATCAAGCCCAGGGGCTTTTGCATTCTTTAACTGGCTAATATAAGCTTTTACCTCTTCGGCATGAACTGGGGGGCATTTGGCCAGATTTTCTATTGTTAGGGCAGGAGGGGGTTGAATAGGATCATCATACATTTTTTGGAAAAAAGAAGTCCATTTATCTGGGGGGATAGAGGAAGCCAAGGGGGAGGCGGCTGTGGAGGCGCGGTTTGACACTAGTTTCCAGAACACCACTGAGTTTTTGCTCGTAGCTGCTTCAGTTATATTGGCCCACAGTTTTCTGGTATGTTCTTTCTTACAGCGGGCAACCAGTGATTTATACTTCTTTTTTAAAAATGAAAGAGAACGATATGCATCTTGTCTGGTCTTTTCATCAGCTCTCAGTGCTAGCTTATAGGCATAGATTAAAGCATTTTTAGCACAAATACAGCTTTGATCAAACCAAGGTTTAGATGACAAATTGGTCTTGACCAGTTTTCCCTCTCGAGCACCTACCGAAAGTGGCCTTAAGGATTGGACGAGGTCATCATAACTCTTTAAAGGATTTTCAGATTTTGAGGAAACCTTAAAAGCTTGGCTATATAGTTGTAGGTTCTAGTGCAGAGGTATTTTTCCCTGCACTTGTTCCTCTGCAGCAAGTATGCTATGCGCATCGCTACAGCAGAATTTCCCTACTTTCCTCCCTTTTATTGCAGCCATGAAGCTGACTTTATGCCCATTTCTTTCCAGACACAGCAGAATAGCTGTGAAGATTTTAGTGTTTTCCACTCTGCCTCTTCTCTTGGTGTTGCTGGGATACAGTTTGCTCTAAGAAGTGGGGTTTTTTCTTAGCTCTGGAGGCAGTTTCCCACCTTTTCCCTTTTGTTTTCCTTCTCACTTCTTGCTTGGCTTCCTCAAGTTGCTGAAAAGTTTCTTTTTGTAGCATTGGAAGCTATTTCCCCACCTTTTTCCTGGCTGGCACAACAGAGTGTCTTCTACTCCCACCCCCTTCTCATGTTTGCTGTGAGACAATGAGAGAGAGAATTGTGTTGTACTTGAAAAGGAGATACTTTTGTCTGCAGTTACTTAATTTGTTTGCTTTCTTCTTTTTAGCTGGCTCTCTGGAGAGCTAAAAAGGAGTAGTTTCAGTAAGGATTGTTCCTCTCAAGTTGACTGAGACTTCTGAGATAACTTTGAGCAATTGAGAGGGCGGTAGCAGAACAGCTGCAGGTATACCTGGGTGATGCCTCTGTCCTGGATCCATTCCAGTCCAGCTTCAGGCCTGGCCATGGTACAGAGATGGCTCTGGTTGCCCTCACAGATGATCTTCGGCGACACCTGGACCAGAGTGGGTCGGCACTGCTGATACTTTTAGATCTTACAGCAGCATTTGACATGATCAATCATAATCTTCTGACCCATTGCCTTGCCGATGTGGGGATTCGTGGAACAGCCCTGCAATGGCTGAACTCCTTCCTTCACAATCTAGGACAGAGGGTGGCACTCAGGGAATAGATGTCTGCTTACCATTCTTTGGTATCTGGCATCCCTCAGGGGGCGATTCTTTCCCCGATGCTATTTAACATCTATATGTGCCCCCTTGCCCCGTTAGCCCGCAACTTTGGGCTAGGTTGTCACTGGTATGCGGATGACACTCAGCTCTATCTGCTGATGGATGGTGTTATGACCTTAACTTTCTTTAGGGTAGATTTTTCTTTTAATCTATCCCTTAACCCTCTGGGTAGTCTGCTGCCACCCGGAATATTTTATTCCAAGATATTTTATTTAAATTTTCCCTTTGGTAACGTTCCTAAGCGTCAGGCTCCTTCGTGGTTCTATGTGGCCCTGAAGATAGGAATGGGATATAGCAATGACAGCTACACTGGGATATAGCAAAACAAAAATAAGCTTTTATTTATTCGAGAAGCGTATCGGTTTCATAAACGTAGTTCTCAGTTCTTAAAGTTACTTCATTGAGTCTCATTCACACAGCTGGCCTCTCTTTCCCTGACTGAGTGTCCTTTCACAAACATGCTCAGTTCAGGTTCCACACAGGTTATATTTCTCTCATAAACACTTCAACACATTCAGGCAGCACACAGCTAGCCTGCTTTCTTCTGACTAAAATTTTCTCTCTACTCTCAGTCTCAAACTGCATTCACTCCACCCACCCTCTCAGTCCTCAACCTATCATATTGTCAGAAACTGTTTTAACCTAAGTAACGCCATATTTAATCGTGTAGTGTTTAGACTTCTTTCCCTCCAGGCAACACCTGCAAGGAGCCGATTCCATGGGAAAGGATCCTGTCTTATCTGCTGTTTCGACCTTGGCCAGCTCAGCGCACCTCTGAGAAGTTTTGCTGTATGAACTTGGGGGGGAGGCTGGGCTCCGGGAGTGTGAAATGTAACAACCTTTGCTCTATGATTCATTCCTAGCAACGCTTTGCTCGGCCAGGATCTCTAATCCTGGAATATGCACATCTGGGCTTGAATGCTGACTTTCACAATAAACCTTTTGAAATCAAAAGACCTCGTCTTCTTGCAGAAGGGAGTGAAACAGACGACCAAGTCTGGAATGCCATAGCCTGACACATATCACTCACTCATCCATCTCCTTCACCCCCCACTCTTCACCTATCTCATCAAGCATTTAAAGATACATGCACACATTTACTTGGAATCATTACAGATGGCCAGTCTGATCTTGCTTTGGATTCCTTGGTCAAGGGTCTTGAGGCTGTGATGGTATGGTTACATCAGAGTCGCCTGAAATTGAATCCCCTGAAGACAGAGGTTCTGTGTCTGGATCATGGGGCAATCGAGCTGGGAACCGGCTCCCAGCTGTTGATGGGGTACAATTGAAACCTTCCCTGATGGTGAGGAGTCTGGGTGTGACCTTGGATGTTACACTTTCAATGGAGGCCCAGGTCACGACTGTTGCCAGGTCTGCCTTTTTTCATCTTCGACAGGGCAGGCAACTGGCGCCCTATCTTCCACCACAGGACCTGGCCACAGTAATCCATGCAACGGTCACCTCCAGGCTAGACTACTGCAACTCACTCTATCCTGGACTGCCCTTGGGTCTGACCCGGAAGTTACAGCTGATCCAGAATGCAGCGGCACGCATCCTTACCGGAACGCCCATCCAAGCGCACATTCATCATTTGCTGAGCCAGCTGCACTGGCTTCCAGTGGAGTTCCAGATCTGGTTCAAGGTGTTAACCTTGGTATTTAAAGCCCTTCATGGACTGGGACCTCCATACCTGCGGGACCGCCTCTTCCATTATGTCCCCTGCAGGGTGTTGCGCTCTGCGGACAAGCAACTCCTGGTGGTCCCTGGCCCAAAGGACATCCATCTGGCCTCAACCAGGGCGAGGGCTTTTTCTGCCCTGGCCCTGGCCTGGTGGAATGCTCTCCCCGCTGGAGATCTGGGCCCTGTGGGACCTGTTACAGTTTTGCAGGGCTTGTAAAATGGAGAAGTTCTGCTGGGCCTTTGGCTGAGTGCCAGCGAGTGTCCTTCTTCTTCCATCTAAGACCTCCATTTCTTCTGGAGCTGCCCTCAGCCATCTGCCATGCCTGTATACGGACTCCCAATATTTGTTTAAATAGCCTGCTCCTGGACTATTTTAATTATTTTTTAAAAAATATTATTGATTTTATGTTTCTGTGATTTTAATGTATTTTTTAATGTTGTTATCCACCCTTAGCCCATCTGTGAGGAGGGCAGGGTATACATCAAATAAATAAATAAATAAATAAATAAAAAAGTTACGGTGAGCTTTTGAGCTGCTTGATGTCTGTGGACAGGACCATTTAGGGGGTGCTCAATAGGTTTTCTCAGTTGCATTTTTTTCAAGAAAGTAATCTGTTTAAAACTATGCCCCTCTTTAGGTCTGTGCCCAAGGCGGCTGCCTAGTTGGTCTAATGTTAGCATTGGCCCTGTCTATAGTTATGGCAAACAGAAATGGGGAAAGGGGACAGCCTTGTCTAGTTCCCCTTGCTATATGGATATCTATTGAATGTACATTGTTAGTCCTAACTGTAGCTTTTGGAGAAAGGTAAAGAGCATTAATGGCATTTTAGAATTGGTTGCCAAAACCCATTTTTTGAAGTAAAAGTTTTAAATATGGTATTTCCACTTAATCAAATGCCTTCTCTATATCAAAGTCCAGAAGTAATGCAGGGGTTTTGTATGCTTCACAGAAATTAATTATAGTTAAAGTGTTACGTGTATTGTCTGGTCGAGGTGAATGTAGTTGGTTATTTAAATTTAGACAATGTTTTGGCAAATATGCTTGTAAAGATCTTTTGGTCTTGATTCAGTAAGGGTATTGGTTGAGAAGATTTAGTATTTGTAATATGGTTGTCCTTTTTTGGAGTAACTACTATTTTAGCCTCTGACCAAGATAGAGGGATGCTACCTCCTAACATAACAGAGTTGCATGTGGCAGTTAGTGGAGTTGAAAGTAGGTGAATGTATTTTTTTGTAAAAATTTGGCAGGGAATCCATCCCTGTCTGAAGCTTTGTTATTTTTTTCAAGGATTTGATAGTGACTGTAACATCTTCTGTTGTGACTGGTTGGTCCAGATATTGTTTATGTTCTTGTGAGTTTTTTTTCCAAATTTCCTGTGATGATAAATCATTTAAAATATGATTAGTGTCAGGATTGTCTGATGTACAAATGGTTTGGTAGTATTCAGCAAATACATCGGCTAATTTTACAGAATTAGTTTGAGTTTTTCCTGGGTGCCTTTAATAGCTTGTATAGAATGTGAGGAAGTTTTTTCCTCTAATTTTCATGCAAGCAAGTTTATAGATTGGGTGGCCTTTTTTGTGTTCATCTTCTAGTTTTCTTATTCTAGATATCATTTCATTTCTAATGTTTTCTTTTTGCTCTTCATGACAGGAGGCAACGGAGATTAATTTCCCTCTAAGTACCACTTCCATAGCATCCTACATGTGGATTTGAGGAATGCCACATAGTTTGTTTCTATTGTTTAATTTCTAAAGAGACTTCAGAAGAAATTTATTTGTTAAATAAAAGTGATTTATTTAGTTTCCAATTTGTTTGATGTCATTTATTCTCAGTGTACATTCTGTCCAAGCATAGTCTGTCCACAACTTGTCACCAATCCTTGATGTAAGAGTTTGACTAATTAATCTAGGAGATAAGAATATGTTATTTAAATATGTAATTTAGAAGATAAGAATATGTAATCAATCCTTGTGTATATATTGTGGATAGAAGAGAAGGTTGTATAGTCTGTTACCAGTGGGTTTTGAAGATGTCACTAGATCAATAGATAAAGCCTAAGAGCCATTAATTGATCTTAGCAGCTTAGTAACTGTATTGTTAATTTTAATTGCTTTGACACGATAGGCAGTAAAATTTAAAAGGTCATTCAGAGAGGAGTGATACAAATGTTTACTGCTGACACATTGATTTACCCATGCTGAACGAAAGCAGAATTGAAAGCCAAGAGAATCAAGTGTACCCTGCATGAAGACAGCTCGTCAGGTTGTTTTGATCTACAAGCAGCTCTCCACACTGAAAGCAGTGAAAGCAGCTTTTTCAGTAATCATGCTTTGCGGTATTATCCAATACAATTTTTAAAGTTTGTATATGTACACTCACACGTTATGCAATGCATTTATATTTTGTATCACTTTCATATTTATCAAAATACTTAATTTCACAGGTCAAGGGATGGCGTCATGGAAATATAAATAATAATAATAACTGTGCTTATATACCGCTCTTCTACACATATTAGTGCCTCACCCAGAGCAGTGAACAAGTTAGTGTTATTCTTATCCCCACAATGGAGCTGGGGCTGAGAGGAGTGGCTGACCCAAGGCCACCTACTGAGCTCATGTCAGTAGTTGGATTCAAACCAGTAGACTGCTGATTATGGTTTAGAACACATACTTTGTGAAACATATGCATTCTAAATAACGCTGTATGAACATCACTGTAGTTCTTTTTCTAGTATGGTGTATAACTGGTGCTTTACCTTTGACAGCCAATTAAAAATAGTGAACAGTATCAGATACATGTTCTGTAATTGTTAGCAGAGACCAAGGATGATCTGGTCATGTAACTTTTCTTGTCATTTTTACTATCCATATCTCTTATCTTGCAGCTGGGCATAGTGGTACTTTTGGCTAGGTGGTATGTCACATGATTGGAAATAGTAAAAAAGAATTAAATTATGATTGGTTTGATATTTATCTTTGTTATCATATGAAAAGATCTTAGATTTCTGCATAAGATAATATATAAAAATGGTAATCCAAATAGCAGATCAGGGTTTTGGCCAAAAGAAATCTCATGAAGATCTAGGCAGGAAACTTACCCTTGTAATATGTGCTACGGTAACTTGAATGCATTTCATTGTTAATCTGACCGAGTTAGATTTCATTAAGAAATGTTAGGAAACTTAATTCTTGTTGTGTTCATCTGTTCTATTTTTCTATGTTTTATTTAAATAAACATTTATATTTTGATACCTCACGTAATGAAAATGACTAGCATTTGTTAATGAAAGAAGCCATTAAACTCTTAGGAGGAGTCTGTCTCCTGGTTGGGAGAGTGCAACAAAAACATACATCCTGTTTATTTTGTACTGAAAAGCAGTTTCTCTAAAACAGAGAAACGTGTTTTCAGTTCTCACTTGAAGGTTTCAAGCTGCTCAGGATTTAAGATAAAACCTTCAACCCATCTCTACTGAGTATTTAATACTTTTTACTTAATGTTTAAAAGTTATGTTTAATATTTATGCCTAATATGATTATAGAAGCAATACTGTTTGAATTATCTATAAACTTATTTGAGTTGGATTGTTAGTAAAACTACAATTTTATGAAATTTTTACCCATCCCCATCCCCATCCCCATCCCCATCCCCATCCCCATCCCCATCCCCATCCCCATCCCCATCCCCATCCCCATCCCCATCCCCATCCCCAGGCAAAGGCAAAGGCAAAGGCAAAGGCAAAGGCAAAGGCAAAGGCAAAGGCAAAGGCAAAGGCAAAGGCAAAGGCAAAGGCAAAGGCAAAGGCAAAGGCAAAGGCAAAGGCAAAGGCAAAGGCAGCCAGGCCCCCGGGGGTCGCGGCTGCGCTGCTCCCCCCGACGCCCCCCGCCCCACCTCCGGCACCCCCCGCCCCACTTCCCTGTGTCCCAAATACCTGGTTCCAAGTCACAGTGTTAGTAAATATGAATGCTGTGCTGTCACAGGATGGCATTGTCAACGATATCAAAAGGCACTAAGAAGTACAGGAAAACAAACAAGGATGCAGTTTCCAAATAAGAGGATCAGTGTAGGGCATTCATCAGGGCAACAAATGATCTTAGTCTGCCATGATGAGGGCAACAATCAGACTGAAATGGATCATCTTTATGACGTGGCAACGGGGGTGGACAGGGTTGCCAAAGAAGCCATGGAAAATGGTTCTTCACCGTTGGTCCCATCCCTCTTCCATCAACACTGCCTCATCTGGAGGAGATCCAACAGATAATGGGCTAATATGCAAGTACAAGCCAGCAGCAGGAGGCAGCACCACAGTGAAGCCAAGGACTATTGCTGCCTGTCTCCCTCGGCTCGTCTTTGCCTCACTTGCCTCATCATTGGTCATCTGTGGCTGGTGTCTCTGATCAAGAGGGATCACTGATGGGGCAACTGAGGCAAAGGCAAGCCAAGTGAGGAGGCACCAGGCTTTTCTGCACCACTAGACCACTGGCTGATTCTTGCCTAGCCAGCCTTATTGGCCCTCCTGGCTGCGTGGGCACTGACGTGTGTGTGTGTGTTGTGTGCAGACAAGTGGTACCCCAGACCACCATCCCATAGGAAATTTTCTCCTAGGGGCCATAATGGCAAACCTGATCTTGCTTAGAAGCCCTTTATCTGTTACATTCTAGAGTGTGAAATTTGCTGCTTCACCATCCTCAGCCTCCCCAGTCTTATAGTTGCTGACTCCTGCTTGTGCCAGCAGATTTAGGGGTAATATCAGAGGATGGTGTGGTTTAGGAAGGAAAGGAACCTCGGTGGCATATAATGTCATAGAGATAAGAGAGTTGATCTCTCTTATCTGGAGATCAGCTGTAATTCCAGGAGAACTCCAGGCTCTATCTGGAGGTTGCAACCTTACCCAGTCTCCTTCTCTTCAAATCAGCTCTGCTTTTCCCTCCTGTATGCTTGAACCGTCTCTCCAAGCACCTGCTGACACTTTAGTCAAAACCCTCTTCAGATACCAATACTTCATGCAGCTTTCCAACCAAGCTGTCACGAATTTTTGCATCACTTATTTTTTCACATTAATCCACTGTTCACTGTACAAACACACACCCCCTTCGCATCATTTTTGCACTCACCTTCATTTTGACCCTCTAACTGAATTGGTCTATGGGAAGCAATCCTTAAAGTGGATTCCTTTTTTTGGTTTATTATATATATTAATTGGACATATCTTAATTTTTTTTTCAAATAAATAAACAAATAAATAACTGAAAAAATAGGACATATTTTTTATTGTTACTTGGAGCATCCAGCCAGGTAACTCCTCTTCGCCTGAGGCTAAGTCCCAGGCTACCAACAGATAATTGTTGGGGTGGAGGGAAGTGAAAAACATGGTCTGGGTGTGCTTTCAGTCCCGAGTCTGCAGAAAACTGCAGTCTGTTTTGTGCTGTTCCAGGAGCTTTTTGGCATGGAACAGGTTAATAAAAGCTGGGCAGTCCAGAGTTTTCATTTCTAAAATATTGTTCTGGAGTATCTCTAACACATCCCACTGTTTTTTGTGGCACTGGCATTCCTTTAGTGCCCGTTCCAGGCTGTTTTGTGCTGTTCCGGGAGCTTTTTGGCATGGAACGGGTTAATAAAAGCGGGGCAGTCTAGAGTTTTCATTTCTAAAATATTGTTCTGGAGTGTCTCTAACACATCCCCCTCTTTTTTGTGGCACTGGCATTTCTTTAGTGCCCGTTCCGGCCTGTTCCGTCTCGTTCCGGCTTTTACCCTGTCCCCCAAAAAAGAGCAAGAGTCCAGTAATGAAGAAGTGAGCTGTGGCTCATGAAAGCTCATACCCTACCACAAATTTTGTTAGTCTTATAGGTGCTACTGGACTTTTGCTTTTTTCTGCTGCTACAAACAAACATGGCTACCCATCCTGATCTATCAACACAGGCCCCAGAGTGGAATGACAGTCCCTGGGAGAAGAATCAGTGGACTGGGACTGGAATGGCAGTGGGTGTCGAATGACAGGGGGTGTCATTCCAGTCCCAGAGACCTGACCCTATTCCCAGGAGCAGTCTTTCCACTCTTTGACCTGTCATTCCAGTCCCTGAGCGCAGGTTCTATTCCTAGGGGCTGTCATTCCACTCTGGGGCTGTCATTCCAGTCCAAGAACACTTCTGCTACTCCCAGGGCCTGTCATTTTATTGTGGCGCCTGTAATTCCACTCCAAGAATGCTTCTCTACTACCAGGGGCTGTCATTCCACTGTGCAACCTGTCATTCCTTCCCAGAGCACAGATTCTTCTCTGAGGGGATGTCATTGCACTCTGGGAGTTGTCATTCCAGTCCCAGAACACTTCTGCTCCTCCCAGGGTCTGTCATTCCAGTCCCAGAACGCTGCTTCTACTCCCAGGGGCTGTCATTGCACTGCACTTTGGAGGCTGTCCTTTCAGTCCCAGAGCACTGAGCCTATTCCAAGGACTGTCATTCCACTCTGAAACCTGTCCTTCTGGTCCTGGAGCACAAACTCTATAGCTAAGGACTGTCATTGCACTCTGGGAGCTGTCATTCCACTCCCAGAGTATTCCATCTGGTCCCAGAGACCTTTATGGAAAATACATTCCACATTTTCTTTGCAGCTTTTTTTGTGTTGTGATGCATTTCAATGGAGCCCAAGCAAGTAAATTTGCATCCCTGGCTCCCATTATCTCCAATGGACCTTCAAACCTCTCCTATTATTTCCAGTGGGGAATCCTCCTGTTATTCCTTTTAGTACATGGCGGGAGGCGGGGGGGGGAAGAAAGGAGGGAGAAAGGGGGACAAAAGGTCAGATTGGAGCTTGCTGCTCCCCAGCCAGCTAGTGTCTCTTGCTCGCAGAAGCTTTGCCCAAGGCTTAAATTGAGAGAGAGAGAGAGAGAGAGAGAGAGAGAGAGCGGAGGAGGGGTAAAAGGGCAGACAGAGAAATGTCCCTGCTGATGGGGCTGAACTTGAAGCTCCTCGGGTGCTGGCTGAGCAGGAAGATAGGGCTGCCCTTCTGCACTCCAGAAGAAATGCCTTGCGGCAAAAGAGGAGAATTTCTGCACGAGTGCACAGAAGCACGCACACTGCAGGGAACACCGGTCATTGGGGGGCTGGCACGGCTCCTCCTTCAGAGTTCAGCACCTAAGGCGGGGGCCAGCTCTGCCTCAATGGAAGTGCCAGCCCTGTGTATACATTATAGCGGAAAAGTCTGATCCCCCTTCTGATATATAAGTGTGTTGGTTTAGTCTCACGGGATGCAGTCCCTGATGGTTAGTTCAGTTTGTTAGAACTGTAGACTGGGGAATCTCCATGAACAACTTTGCCCTGAAACCAGTTGCTCCAGTCCCTCTATCTTATTGTTTTGAACACACCCATCTCTGCTGTGTGAACCTAAGAGCATAACCTCAGTGAGTATCTTATTCCATCAGCAAGCAAAGGGAACATCACATGGTGGAGGGGAGGAGACTTAAGATTTGTATTGTTCCATCCCCAATATTCCATTTTGGGCACATCTGCTGCAGGTGTCTGTGGATCTGCTCCTTTTGTTTGGGACATGAAACTGCTGTACTGGCATTAATAGGAGATTATTGCCTCTTCACCTCTGGCATTACTCTCTTGAAGGCAGAGTTCCAATCCTTACCTGTTAATAGCCAACAGCCACAAAGTCTGCCCTCTGCTAAGTCACTTAACAACTCTACTCACTCTTTTATGAGATGGAACTTGCTCTTAACTCTTTCTACTAGCAGAGCAGAGGCTTGATTAATGAATGTATTAAGTGAGGCAGTTTATAAATCTAGCATATCATGATGATCTTAGTCTTTGGAACGTATTTCTCAGGGTTGTTAATTAGCTATCTCCTGAGACACCGTCAAAATCGTGAAGGAATTTCATGCAGGGCACCATTGTGTGGCAGCAAGATGACTGGGGAGGCAAATCAATCCTGACAAGACATTGATCAAAGCAAAACACTTCTCTAAGGAGAAGAGCAAAGTGGTGGGTGTTATAACAACCCATGTTTAAGCTAAAAAAGATTCATTTGTCTTTTCTCTGTATCTTAGTTGACATTTGAATCAGGGTGAGGACTGCCAGCAAGCTAATTACAGCTCCTGGTTTTCTGCCACTGGAAAGCAGACATAATGCCACAACATGTTTCATACCTCCTTTCACTATAGTAGCTCTACCAGAAATGGCAGGCAATAGTGGCATGGAAGAGGCTTCTGTTGAACATTTCTGTAAGTACAAAGAAGTGACACAGGCACAGTCCAGCCCTGAGGGAATGTTCAGTAGTTTAGATTAGCCACTGAACCTGTCACAAAATATAATGAATGATGGTCCAGAGTGGGTATATCTGCTTTTTCTACTGCAACCCTAGCACAAACTGTATACAGCCATTTCTCTAATCCTACAAAAGGAAAGCCAGTGTGGTATAGTGGCTAGTAGAGATGGGCACGAACAGCAATACGAACAAAAAAAAAAGCCACGAACAGCCCAATCTGCTGTTCGCAAACAAGCTGTTTGTGAGGCCCCATTCTAAACAAACAGGTGGTCATTGCAAGCCTCATTCATTGCTGTTTGTTGCTGTTCATCAAGCCAGATAGTCTGGCACCTGCAATCAATTCCCTTGGCAACTTAGGCAGGGATTGTCTGAACTCAGTCTGAACTCCTGCAGTTGCCCTGGAAACCCCGATCTAAGCCCAATTTAGCTTGATAGGCAGATCTTCCTTTCAAGTGTGGAGCTCCAAACTTGTTACAAGGGAGGCTCTGGTTTTGCAGACAGTGCAGAGGGGGAGACAGTTGCTGTTGGCATTTTGATAGAAAGAGTGCATTGGAGCTTGAATTTTCTTTGTGTGTAGTGGGATAGGGATCTACCCCTTCAATTTCCAGGGCTGATGCCAGGCTCTGGGCCAAGCTATTATTTATTATTGGTACCTTTCCTGCTGCCTGCTCAGGTAAGGTTTCTGGGAGTGGTGTGGTAGGAATCCACCCTTTTAAGTTCCAGGGCTGCTGCTAGGCTCTGCGGTCAAGCTATTATTTATTATTGGTACCTTTCCTGGTGCCTGCTCAGGTCAGGTTTCTGTGAGTGGTGCAGTAGGGATCTTGACTTGGATGATGGCTGGAGGAGAGCCTGCTGACCCCCACAAACAGCCAACCATGAACATGTTCGTGAATAGTGCCATGTTCATGGTTGTTCATGAGTCCCTGTTCATGGATGGCAATGAACAACGAACATCATGTTAATTTTTTTTTCCTGTTCGTGCCCATCTCTAGTGGCTAGATTGTCCCAGAGAAAGACCTGGATTTGAGTCCCTGCTTAACCATGAAGCTAGCCAGATGACCTCAGACCAGTCACACAAACTCAATCTAACCTACTTCAGAGGGTTATTGTGAGGATACAAGAGAAAAGGGAGAAGCATATAGATTATCTGTTTGAAGAAAGGAAGAAAGGGCAGGATAAAAATGTAACCAATTGATAGAAAAGAGAGAGAGCGAACAAAATAGGTAGTAGCAACGGTCTAATATATTTTTTATTGCTGTCACAGTCAAGTAATTAAGAGAACTGTATGGGCAGCTGTTGATGCACAAAACATCCCATGTGGTACAATAACCATGTGGTTTAATTAGGAACAGCAACCTGTACAGTGCAGTGCTGGAACTTTGGGGTTTCACAATTGTAATGGCTAAAAACTAACCTTTATTTTATAAAATAGAATGCAAATGCATGAAAGCCAACAGATGTATACTTGATACTCCTCAAATAATTGGTTGAACAGAAACTACGGAATAACAAGGCATAATTATTAAGGGATGCTTCACTTAAACTTCAAATTAATAAGCATCCCATATATTTCTGGGAAGTGACTTCAATGCCATTTCAGGAAGTACTAAACAGCACTCAGAATTTCATGGTCTAACTACAACTATGTAGGGATTTCCAGTATTTTAATGTGTTTATTAACCCACTTTTTCAAGCCCATTTGTCTGAGATTAAAATGAGCAGCACAGATCATAAACAAACGATCCCTCCTGCAGGGAACTGGCACCACTGAAATAGGAGTAATTTTAAAATAAACTGTGATGCACCAGAATAATTCAAAAGCACATTACAGGGAAAAGATAAACTGTGTGCTATAAACAAAAAAGACCACTGGATAACCCAGAGAGGTTCAGTGGAGGAGCAGTCGCTGAGCATATTGACACAGATGTTGTAATTATGAAAATAACATTTGCTCATGAAGAAATAGCCTTGGAAGAGGTCTAGGTATTTATTCACAAGCCCTTAGGCAGAGCCAGGAAGAAGTAAGGGTGTGGATAGTGGCATGTGTGTATGCGTGAAGTTTTTTCTTGCTTAAATTCCTGTCATCGCCATCTTATTCCATCCGGTGACTGGAATGCTTCATCAGCAGCCTTGTATACTGGGAACAAAAGAACCCATTTTACCTGGACATGGGTAGGAAGTAGATAGGATAAAATATCCTCAAAATACAGAATAAAAATAAAAATAAGGTATGTTTAAAATAAAAGGAAAGCATAATTTATATGGTATGGCATATAGAGATTAAAAAAAGAGAAAACTTCAGAAATAGTATAGACTTTCTAAAGTAGTGAAATATAGGCTTTCCGCATTAGAGTTGCCAGGTCCCTGGGGTCCTGGAGGATGGGACATGCGGGGGGTTATTTACCTCATGTAATGCCAGAATTGACTTCATTCCTGGCGCAATGTGGAAGTAATGAGTCACGCCAGGGGCCGATTCGCAATTTAGTGTTTGGGGCTGATTTTCACTCACTTGGCCTGGGCTGCTCTGGAGCATGTGAGGGTACCCTTCACCCCCACAACTACACTCCTGCACCTTCCCTCCACCCCACCTGCCAAGTGGAAGGTGGCGGGGAGCATAGGCTGGGGGCGGGAAGTTAGGAACTAGCAAGCCTGTTCCACACTGAATGTAACCACATTTTAAAGACAGAGGATACAAAATGTGATGCTTGTCTGCTCAGTACAAGAGGACAACAAGAAGCAGATCAAGCCATGCTTGCTAAATTTAGCCATAAGAACTAATCTTTGTAGAAACAGCCTCTTTCAAGAACTATTGAAAACACAGTTGAATACTGCAGGCTCATCCCCTTGGGTGGGGTAAAAGGCACTTTCAGGGTTAACCAAGGAGGTTAGAAGAACAGAAAAAATTGTTGAATATGATTAAAAATATGAATTAAAGACACCGGTATAAAGTTTAAGTAGAAATTATTTAGAAATAATCTACATAAATTAGATTAAAAACATCATATAGTTCTACATATACATACTAAAGACTTGTATATAAATAAAACAAAATCACTAATATACAGGTATAAGAGTACAATTCATTGCCATATGTACAGAACCAATAAAACCAGATGCATCTCAGCCTAGAGGCCTTCCTCAGTGGCATGAAAAGGTCACAGACAGCGCCCCATCAATAAAAGACATGAATTAAACTTACATAACCTAGCACACATTTACTCTGGAATAGAGAGGAAAAAAATAAAAGAAAAAGATGGCCAAAACGTGTAAAGATTAAGACCTGGATAAATAGAAAACCAAAATCAAACAAATATATTTCAATGAAATTACTCACACTGAGATGAAAGTGAAAATAATATGGAGTTAATTCCTTAGAATTCTGCCCCAGAACAGCATGAAATAAAGTCAGGGCAATGTATCATCATAGGAACATTTTCAATTGTCATGTAAAGGTAATTCAAAACCAAACACTAATAAATAATGGAATATAAGTACGTTTCATGATGCAAAGGACTAGAGACTTACTTTTTAAAAAATGAAATCTGGAGATTCAGAGGAACTAGATCTTGGCACTACATGGTTATAATGTTGTAATAGTATAGAGATTTAATGATTACCAAATTATTTAAAAAACTTGAAAAAAGCCTTTTTACCCCATTCTATGTGGGCTTTCAGTTCCTACATCCAAAGGTAACTATGAATTTAAGAAATATTTTATGGGAACAGCTTTTCAAAAGGATCTTACTTATGTCTATACCTCTAAATCGAGCTCACTGTTGAAATTACTTAAATCCATTTTTGAAAGAGAATGCTATCTAATCAAACTCTCCTGTGCTGTGAGAGGCTGATCAGCACTGCTAAAATTCTCTGTTGCATTTACCAACCTAATCATCTGCAGGTGTAGAGAGAGACACACGCAGAGGTCTTCCGTCTTCATATTGTGTCTGCCCTTGCAGTGAAGGGATAATAGAAAATCTAGAACATTATTTCCTGGAGAGTGAGTTTTATAGAGGGAAGGGGATAAATGGTTTCTCTCCATGACAGAAAATATCTTTCCCTCTAATTCTTCCTCAAAGATAGCCTGTCTCAAGGGACTCAAGGATAGGAAACGTATCAGAATGATGGCCATCTCTGCTCATTTACCAAATACTTGTAGGCAGAAAAAAGCAATCTGAGTGTAACATTTGGGGATGGAGCCTTCCATCATAGACAGTCAGCATTCTCTTGTTTGATACTCCCCTGGTATTGGTTATATCACTATTTGGTTTCTAAGTATATTATTCAGTAAGATAACCATTTTTTAAGATCTTAGAAACGTAATGTATCAATATAGATCTGTGAGGTCCTAACAGTGATTTAAATCTCAATAGATACTGTTCGTAAATTGATAAGATAACCAGTTTTCAATGAATTAGTAATATTTGATTTCTGCTACTATAGCTACCTGTGCTGTAATACTCAGGAACTTCTGATTTCAGACCATGGAAAAGCTGTTAACTGATCTATAAAAATTGTAGCAATAATAATACATTATCCCCCAATAGTGTCAGCCATCTTAAACCAGCATTGTACTTTATATTCATTTCCACTTGCCCACTTACATTGTACTAGGGTTGCCAGGCAACCAGTGAGAGGACTGTGGATGGGGCTATGGGTGTGTGTGAGAGAGAGAGACACCATGCCATTTCTAGTATATAAAAAAAGGAAGTGACAAGCAGTTCTAGGAATTGCCAGAAACTCTGTGGTTTTACCATAGATTTTCTAGCAATTTCTAGAGCTACCTTATGTCACTTCATTTTTATTCCAGCAGTGATGTGATGCCACGTGCAATTCTGCAGTTTTTAAATTTTTCTCCCACCACTGCTCAGAGCAGCAACAGGAGTGAGAGATGGGAGATCCCTGTCCCCAAGAAGGGAATGGAACCACTCCTTTATATATCTATGCAGGACAGGGTTGGGAGGAGAGAGATATGGATATATGGTGGTAGTTTAAATAGCAACCACTGGAAGACTGTCACTTCCTGCTACTGAGAACCACTGACTGTCTAGGTTAGTCCAGCACTGTTAATGTCAGGGAGGTGGCATTGAAGATGTGGAACTACTGCCTCCGCACCATATATGTAGTGTTTACATTACAGGGTCCTCGTAAGCCTGTCGCTCAGCATCTTTGTAATAGGGCACAACAACACTGAACTACATTCAGGGTTATTGTGAGTGGCAGTCAGACTCACAGTCTTGTCCAGCAGTATGAACATAATTGTCATGGGCCAGTCTGGGCTCACTGAAAGTGAGGACTCCTCAGAAGAAGAGGAGCCTTGTGTAGTCAGCCCTGACTCCTCAGGAGAAGAGCAGCTCCATGTAGCCAGCTCTGACTCAGCAGAAGCCAGCGATCAGGAAGAACAGCTGCTGGCTAATCAGAGTCCACAGCCAGCAGCTAAGCCAGCTCCAACACCACCGACACCCTCCAGCTCCAACACCACCAGTGAAGCCCAGCCACCAGTTGCCCAAAGTCCTCAGTTAGCAGCTGAGTCAGAGGCACCAATGCCCTCCAGCTCCAACACCACTGGTGAAGCACAGCCAAGGACGCCCAGACCTCCAGAGCGCGCCGCAGACAAAAGCAGCGTGTGGAGCTGCAGGAGAGGCAGCAAAGTGCACACCTCCTGGCTAGACGCCAGCTGCTTGTTGAGAGTGATGAGGAAGTAAGCACAGGATAGCTCCCAAACAGCTGGCTGCCAGCCCAGCCTGTCTATAAAGCCCAGCCACAGAAGACCAGGAGGTGTGGAAGCAACACATTAGAATCCTGCTCTGACTGCGACCACTCTGCTGGATCGTGCCTTGCTGTGTGACCCCTGGACTATGCCTTGACCTTGTTTTTGGATCACCCTAACTCTAACTGGTAACTGACCTACGGACCTCCTGACTTGGCTTTCGGATTCTGGACTTTGGACTTTGTACTCATTCCTGGCTTTGGACTTGTGCTCTGACCTCAGACCGGACTTGGACAACTCTGCTTGGGCTGTCCCAGCCCACAACAATAATAGTTCTTCAATCAAACCCTACCCTCCCAATCTGGGTGCGGCTGTGGCTCAGTGGCAAAGCATCTGCTTTTTCATGCAGAAGGTTCCAAGTTCAACTCCTGACATCTTCAGTTGAAAAATGATCAGGTAGCAGGTAATGTAAAACACCTAAACTGACTCTGGAGAGCTTTTGCCAGTCAGAGCAGACAAAACTGAAATTGATAAGCCAAGAGTTTGACTCAGTATAAGGCAATTTCATGTGTACCATACGAGGATAATATTGTGTTTTACTTTTGTCTCTTCTAATGCAGCAACTATTTATAGGGAATTTTGTAAAATTGTTTAAAAACTAAATTAAATAAATCACATTTCCACAACACCAGAAGATCTGAGTTTGAAAAAGCATGATTCTCTGATTCCACATAAGACAGGTGTGGAAACATGATGTCACCAAATCACTGCAATATAAATTCCTGGACTTCTCATTGACTCCTATGAACAGCTGTTATTGTTATCACACTAAGCAGAGACAGAGAGTCATGATGTCAAAAATAACCAGGAAATCTGGTCTGCAGACAAAAGAACTGTTAATTTAGTGCTTGCTTTTGTCTATGGTCAGGATTAACAACAGGGAATTATGTTCCTTGCCTCTCTTCTTCTCCATGAAAGAGTTATAAAATAACTGAAAATGAATGCAACTACAAATGCTGTCTGTAGGATTTATACACATGCAAATACAGACTTTATTTCATGTTTTACATCCTGGCCATCTGAATGTGTTGCAGCATGTATCTCCATCCATAGTTACCTTCTGATTTACCTATCTAAGAGTACAATCTTATACACACTTACCTGGGAGTAGGCCCCAGTGAGCACAGCAGGACTTACTTCTGAATAGGCTTGTACAGTCATTTATGAAAAAAAAGTTCTTACTTTCCAAAGCAACAAATACACTAACATTGTCATTTAGACCAAATTCACATGTGCCACTTGAACACTTTGAAGCTGCTGATGTGCACATGTGAAAAACAGAAAGGGAGCTTTGAATGTCCTTGTTTCAAGCTGAAGCAACTGCAAAAATAAAACCTGTATGGCCATTAATCACATCTCAACTTTCCTGTACTTTTAACTGAACACTTGGTCGAACAGGCCACAGGTCACATGCAGCCCAGCACTAGGTACATACACTCAGAAGTCAACCTCTTTGAATTCAATGGTACTTACTTGCAAGTAAGAATAAAGCTTTGCCTTTTTATGTATGATCTGTGGATTGATTTGTATGCAACTAACATTGCGCTAGAAAAAAACTGAATTGCAGGAATTATTGCTTTAGTGTTTCCACATAAATACATCTATGGGTGAATGGTATTCTAAATTAGAGTACTGATTATTTTCAGATCATGGTTTGGGACCCATTCCCATGCCAATCTCCACTGATGCACACAGACTAGCAGCAAAGGCATTGGAGACAGTGTTAGTTGAGCTAACCTAGAAATGGCCTCTCTGGGATTAATATATTCAACATGATAATTCCTATTGTGCTTCTTGTTTCTCTGATACCAGCACGAATTGGAATGCCATTTGGATGTATGCAGGGCTTTTTTCAGGGAAAAGAGGTGGTGGAACTCTCTATTATCACATGTGCACATGCAAAGCATGCGTGCACTCCTGAAAATGCATGATGACATCACTCCCAGAAGTGACGCCACTTCCCGGAACCCAGCACAATGCATTACGACAAGATAAATGTTAGTAAGCTTGGAAAATTACACTGTTATGAGAAAGGATTTTTCCCTTTCTGTATCCTCTACAAAAAGTGAAATCTTCCATTCCCTTTCCCAAACATTTCATTTCTTTGGAATCATAGTTTAAAATATGCAAGAATGAGGGGGCCTCTAAAAATACAAAACCCATCTAACAAATCTAAATTCTAACAGATTTCCGCTGCCAGCGTAGAAAACAAATTCTAAAACTCTTTCTCAAAATTCCACAGAGGCTGAAATTCCTAATCAAATGAATTTTGAACTTTCAAATTTTCAAGGAGGGTTTTGCTTTACTGGAGCAATTCAAAATTAGATACTCAACTTTAGCTGCATTAGAGTTATACTTAGTTTAAAATGGCTTTTTTTTGTTGCCTGCCAACTCTACCTTACCAATGGCTAAGCTGTTGTGACATTGTGAAATGCTCATAAATATTCCAATGTCCCACACAAACAATATTCATAAAAACTTCCTAAACACCCGTATGTCCACTGCAATTTCAGTGATGTTAATTAGCTGAGAGTGGGGAGACCCATTTGAGTTACAGCTATTAAGACATAAGAACACCTATATGCTGATGAATATATTGATGAAAGCCTTCTGTGACTTGGACACAGCTATCCATTCCTAGCATAAAACTGGAATAACCATAACTGATATTTTAACTAATAGAAATAACCGTAACGGATATATTTAACTAACACAGAACCAATCTGCTTTCAAAAGCTGTGTGAACCATAACAATGTCAACTTCAGTCAATAAAAGAATGAAAGCAACACACACACACACAGCCTCACCCACCCCAATGAAAATAAAACAGAATGAACTCAAAGCAGCACACACATACACAGAAACCCCCGAATGAAATAGAAAGCAGAATGAACTCAAAGCAGCTAAAGCCTCCTCTGCAAAGCCGACCCCAGCAACTCTGCTTACATTCGCTGTCTCTGTCTCTCTCTCCCTCACTCACGAATGAAAAAAGCAGAATGAACTCAAAGCAGCTTACCCTCCTCCACAGAGCTCTGCCAGGCCCCAGTTCTCTCTCTCTCTTTCTCTCTCACACACACAGAGGAATGGAAAAAAGCAGAATGAACTCAAAGCAGCTAAGCATCCTCTACACAGCCTGCAGGGCTGAAGGAGGAAGGAATCACGTGGGCAGATTCTTGAACTTCTGGAATGGTATTCCGGAGTGTTCTCCCTCAAAAAAAAGCCCTGAATCTACCTACAAAGAAACATGGGCCACGTGAAGTATATTTGAACTTTGAGTGACCAGACACACCATATGAATACACTTCAGAAGAACCCTGTTGGGTCAGACCAGTGGTCCATTTGGTATACCATCCTGCTTCTCATAGTGGACAACAAAATGTCACAGAAGCCTCCCCTGGCAAATGACATTCAGACCTATGTTGCCTCTGAATTCAGAGACCATGGCTACAGATGATCCTATTCTCCATGAATTTATTTAACTTCCTTTTAGAATCATCAAAAGAAACAGCCATTACTACATCCTCAAGGAAGTGAATTGCACACATTAGATATGTGTAGATAAGTCCTAAATCTGTCCTAAATCTACTACCAACCAACTTCATTGGGTCCCCCCAAGTTTTAATATTTTGGGATATGGAGTGGGTGTGGGTTCTCTGATTACTTCCTCCATACTATGCTTAATGTTATAAACCTCTATCATGACCCCCAGTCATCTTTTTTTAAACAGAAAAGCCACACATTTTTTAGACTTTCCTCATAAAGAAGATGTTCCAACCCCTTAATAATTTTGGTGGCCATTACTGCACCTTTTATTATTTTCTATCTGCTTCAATTGTTAACCTTTTTCCTCCACAGAAAGCATTTTCATGAAAGTAAAAATCCAGGGTACACCATATGTAACCCAGAGAATGATGAGATCAGCTGATAAATACCTACTGGTGGTCCCAGGCTCCAGGGAGGCTAGACTGGTCTCAGCCAGAGCCATGGCCTTTTTGGTCCTGGCTCCGATCTGGTGGAACTCTCTATTGGTGGATATGCAGGCCTGCCAAGATCTACTATCCTTTCGGAAGGCCTGCAAGACAGATGTTCCACCAGGCATATGGTTGAGGCCGGTCCAGCAGTCATCAGGAGAGGCCGGTCCAGCAGTCATCAGGAGAGCCAACCGCTTGTCAGGGGGCCATTTGATTATCTGGCCCCTATATGAGTTGTAATGCAATCTGAATAGCCTGTTTTCCCCCTCCGTCTTCCCACCTCCTGTGTATTACTGGCAGGAGTGGGTTGTAGGGTTGCTGTTGGGTGGTATTTTTATGGCAATGTTGTGATTTTATTGTAAATTATATGTTTTTATTGCTGTAAACCCTCCTTGAGCCTGCTTGCAGAGAGGGTGGGATACAAGCCCAAAAATAAAATAAAAATAAATAAGTAAAAAGAAGCGCAAAACTCAAACTGAGATGGCCACACATGCAGGGGTGTTTTGTATGTGTGTGTATTAGAATTTCCAGGTCCCCTGAAGCCCGGGGGACAGAGTGGGGGTGGGGTGGGCTTACCTCATATGTGCGTGCTCTGGAACTTTTCGTTTTTGCACCAGTAATAACATCAAATGATGTCAGATCAGCCCCATATATGGGCTTTCCCTTCCTCGTCATGCCAGAAAGAGCTCCAGAGTGCATGGGAGAGTGCTCTGGAGCTCCTGAGCCCATTCCTCATGCACTCCCCACCCCCCACCAACCGGGTGAGCCGTGGCGGGGGGGTGGAGGCTGGGAAGTGGATTCCTTGCTCCCACTGGGGGACTGGTAACTCTGGTGTGCATGCCCGCTTTTTCTAAGACCAAAGCCTTTTCCGTGGAGGAAATTCATAACATTCAAAGCGGTCCTCAGACAGAAAACAGCTCCTTTCTCCCTCAGCCCAGCTGCAGCTTGGAGTATACAAGCATTCTTACAGAAACCAGCTGCTGCAAGGCAAACAAAAGGGTTGTAACATTTATTTTAAAGCTCGAGGAACCTCTTGGGATAAACAGTTTAAATTAAAGATCAAAACCATGGCATGTGTGCCAGCAGCATCCCCCTCACTGGCAGATAAGCTCTTGTATGAGCCATACAGATGCCTCTTAAATTCAAAGCATCCTTGGCTTCACCCGGATGTGTCCCACACAGGTTGATTAAAAAAATTTAAAAGCACAATCTAACTCTGATCGCCCTTTCTCTTAGCTGAAAGAAACCTGGAACCTCCTAAAGTGATTTATTTACAAGGCAGGTTCACCTGGCACAGTGCTTCAGAATGTCCCACTTTCCTTTTTTAGGGCCTCTTGGGAGGATGTTAAATCCAGGCCACTCCTGGATGTATTTAAAGTGATTATAATTCACATGGATTGGTCCTTGGCTATAAACTGAATTACATTCTGATTTAGCAGCAGGGATTAAGTCTCTACATTTTAACTTATTAACTCAACCCGAAGTTAGAATTCTTTTATCACCACAGGACAGGAGAGGGCAGAAGCAAACTCAGGGGAGGGGCAGGGAATTGAGCAGGTTGTGCATTTACAGCTGCTGATATTCATGTGATGCATTAGTAAACAGGTAACAAAAGCAAGAGATAAGAACTGATGTTGCTCCCTTTTGTGTTGCGCTCTTCTGTCTGGGAATGGGGTATAGGATTTTTACCAATGGCAACAATGCAGCATTGTAACTGAAGTATCAAATTGGATGTCAAATTGTCATCCATCAGGTGACTATTATTTCTCAGCCTCAGTTCAATATTTGATATATAATACTCAGTTTCTAACATTCTATCACTTTTGTTCACTTTTTCATATCATATTCTAGCATAACAAAGGCCCAATTTACAACAAAGGGAGCTTTAACTCTCAAAAGCTCATACCCTGGAGATCTAGTTAGCCTCAAAGGTGCTACTGGACCCCAGTCTTGTTCTTCTATTATAGACCAACATGGCTACCCACCTGATGCAATCCTTTAAGTGAATGGCCCCGCTGCTCTGGATATTTCCCACCAATATGATTAGGTTGGACTATATGATAATGTACCACACTTATGGTAACCTCTTAATGAGGCAGGTGTCATCAGCAGTATAGTGCACGGCCATGTCATTTACCCTAACCATTTGGAGGGGGGCATACATTAGCTAGAGGATGTGTGACCACAGAAGTAGAGAACGCAGCTGAAGATAATGTCTTAAGGGCCTAAGAAATAGAACCAAGGGCTCAGCAGATAGGCACAACTTCAGTTATTAATAGCTCCCAATGTGTTGCATATGACAAAATAATAAAGTAACCCATGTCAGAGACAGGGTTTAGCCTCTCTCACCACAAGGTATCTGAGGGAGGGAATATTTACAATATTGGAGCTTAAAGTCTGCATGTCCTAGATCCCTGTTTCAATACCTGTTGTCTACATTTAAAGACCTTTGGTAGCAGATACACATATCTGGAATCAAGAACAATATTTAATTATTTGAAGAAGATATTTTGAAGTGCTCTGCTCTTGGCCATAATATGCTTTGTGGTGTATGATTGTTATCTGTGGTATTTGTCAGATTTCATGTATTTTCTCATATGCTTTGTGTTGAGGAACATTTTTTATGTCATTTACGCGGTCTCTTGCATTTTTCTGTTTATGGTTTCTTGCAAATAGTCATTGGAGTCAGTTAAACTTTGGTGTATATTTGGTGCATAATTATGTGTTTTCTAAAAATTGATTTTTCGATCACTTTCATTGTTTCACTGTCATTGTTTGTGGGTGTAGGTTTTGTTTCCTTTTGCGTGGCCACACACTTTTTAATATGACTTGGTATGAAGCAAAGTCTTCTGCTGAGCATCCACATTTCGATAATAAAAGTAAATGACTGCTAGTCACAAACTGTGTGTTAACTGTATTCATTTGGTGGCATGGACAAGATAACCAACCCATGCTTAGAGGTCGTCTTTGTAACTTGACAGATTCCAGGTCTCGGTTATTGCACTCAAAATAGATGTCCTCTTGAGCCCTGTCTCCAATTAAGCTGCAGCAGAGAGACAATTTCCCTGTACTCTCTGCAGTGTGCTTGGACCTGGTTGGAAGCAGGGCATCGGGGCAGCCTGCAGGCATTATGAAAAGCAGCGCTGGCCATTTGGAACCTCACCAGCAGTCATCCTCATAGAGAAACTGTTGCTCTGTTATGAGACTGGCTTGAAGCTGTGGTATTATTTGTAAATCCAACATGCTCTTGCACATTTATTTATTTTATTTCATGGGGTTCCATTTCAACAACAGCAAAAATGAGCTTTTTACCTACTGGTATCTTTGTGTTGGAATCTGACAACTAACTGAACACAGAGCTGCCACTCTTGTTGAACGGGGGCAGGTGGGGGAGATTAACCATTGTTAATAATTTATAAAAAGGTTTGTGTAACTGTTGTATTCTTGACTGTTGTATTCTGCATCTCCTTTCTTTGTGTCACTGACTGCTTCAGTATTTGTGTGTAAA
Source organism: Eublepharis macularius (assembly GCF_028583425.1). NCBI lineage: Eukaryota > Metazoa > Chordata > Lepidosauria > Squamata > Eublepharidae > Eublepharis > Eublepharis macularius. The sequence continues at coordinate 127,696,974 of NC_072792.1, forward strand.
CAGAGCCTATTTTCTTTCCAGTCTGCTGCATCTTCCAAGTTAAGGATTAGATTCAGATACTTTTACAAAGAGAATACCTTCACTTTCCAAAGAATTTGACAGAAATGAATGAGCTCATTTGCTTCGGAGAGTACTACCCATTTAATAACATCGAATGAATGGATTCTTCAGAAAATTATGGCTGCATTTAAATGTTGCCATGAACTGTGGTTTGTTTAAACTGTGGCTTGCACTGCAATTTCTACTTGGTGTGCAGGTGTAAGTAACAAAATCCAGTTTGTGTGCTTCTTGCCTCTCTTGTCTTCCAGGATGCAGGACTAGACAGCAACTGCTGTACTACTCAGTAAACTGTGGTTTGTGATGTCAAAAGCCAGAATCAGTCATAGCTACTACAAACATCTGTTAACAAACCAGCTACAAAACTTAGTGTGAAATCACAGTTTGTTGGACCATTTGGACATCACAACTAATTGGAATTTGATCATGGTTTACTGTAAATGTAGAATGCCACCTCAGTAATGTTCTATCCAAGGCATGGGAATTTAACAAAACTGTGAGGCTTGCAATGCTGGGAGAAGAGTAAAGAGCAAGAGTAGAGCACAAAGTTAGCCCCTTCTCATTTGCTGGTGTTTGCAAGAAAAACATTAAATAATAATGTTAAAAATACATTATTGTCATGGCTGTAGCTAGCTACTGACACCGAGAAAACTGATTTTTCTTTGTTTCTTGCTTAAACTGTGACATCCAAATTATCTCCTTCTCCCACCACACAAATGACAGACCCTTAGGAAATAACTTGCATTTCAGCTTTTGCCTTCAGACTAGCCCAGGGAACTGTAATAGGAGAGCCTTTCCCCCAGTATTGTAAAAAAAAATGGAAATAAAATTAATGTGAAGGCAAAGCTCCAACGAACATAGCATCTACTAAGTGCTTGCAAGTTTCTGATGCCTCCCTGCCACTTCTGTTCCCTTGAACTCTTTGATAGGTGGGCAGTGCATGCAGTTCCAATTTTACTCAACCATGGAATCCCATTAAGAAGATGGAGGTGCCATGCAGGCAATTCCTTTTCTTCCTCCAAGCAGCTACAACTTAGATGTGGCATTTCTTTTACATGCACAGAAATGATAGGCATTCCTTACTGGTGAAACAAATTTGATATGAGGAACTGGATGACTCAGAAAAGTGTGCTAAATGGGAGATATAGCCTTACAGCTTGAGGTCACTACTAGTGAACATGCCAACCTCTGTAAGAAATTCATTCTTTTTCTGATTCATGCTTTGGAGGTGGGTGGGTGTCAGTGAAATAGGTTGGAGGTCTGAGTCTTCCTAGTTCCACAAACATTTGTGGCAGAGAAATCACAATTAAGCAGCCTTCTGATGGGAAGTATCAGCTGAAAAAATTCAATTAAAGAATGGATTTGCCAGTCTGGACTCAACATCTCAAGTACAATTGCTGTGAATGGGAGTAAGGCCCAAGGTTTGGGCTGCCCTCTGCAATCTTCCAGTTTAACAGTCTCCCAGGCACTCAATCTGGCATGCAATCTTTGGCACTAAATTTCCTTAAAGAAAAAAGAAAATGACTTAACTAATCTTTGGTCATTCAGCTTAATGCCACCCCATCCCGCAAACATACAGCAGGAGGTACACACTTGCTCAATGGTTTTATTTATTTAAGTGTATTGATTTTAGTCTAAGTTGAAAGAAAACAAGCGGATAAACAGCAGGAAATTCCCCAGCTGTGAGAACCACATGGACTACTCAGAATGAGATTTAAGCTAACAGATGAAAATACATTTGCCAAAGTAAGGTAATGAACATTTTACATCAGTGCAGAGATCTAGCTGAAAACCAAGCCCTGCCTTTTTTGTTAAAGGAGTGATTGGGAGAATCCCTGCTTAGCCAAGTGCATTATTGTTAATGTACAATGGTTTTTTTTCTATTAAAAAACAGAGCTCATGATGCCTTGGGTGGTAGGTGGTGCTGGTGGTATATAAATGTTTAAAATAAATATTATGGGCTTCCTACACTAGTGCTAATATTTAATTAACATCCCCAGTCCAGACAAGATGGTCAAAGGAGGTGTTGGAACTGAAAAAAAAGGCCCTGTATAATATATATGTACTCCAGGTTTCACAGCTCAATGTGTTTACTACTCCTTGACATAGGGAGTATGTCATGTCATGTCATGTCATGTCATGTCATGTCATGTCATGAAGTCCTGGGTTTACTAAACTTATCTGAACATTTGCCAAGGACTTCAGAGTAACAAATCACACCCTCATCCAAATCTCACCCTATTGAGATCTTGTAATCTATCTAACTTAAAGAAGGGCAAGTAAAGATGAAGATACAAGAATGTGACTGTTCAAACTACATCTCATTGTAACCTGGGCCGTTTACACACTGCTTACTTTCCCTTGCAACGATCCGGAACATTGCGCAAAAAACACGGGAAATCGGGTTTTCTCGTGCGAGATTTGCACGATATTGCGCAAATCTCACGTAAGAAAACGCGATCTTCCGCTATTTTTGTGCGATGTTCCGGGTCGTTGTGAGGGAAGGTAAGCAGTGTGAAAACGGCCCTGATGTTGCTGAATAAAGTATCTGAATGGAGGGAGTACTTGGGATTGTATTGTAGTATCCCCAGTCTAGTCATTATAACTCCCTTAATTCTTTATAGTAATTGCTTACTAAACCTAAGCTCAGACTTGGCAGTTTGGGTGACTGATAAAAAGAATTATGACACCAAACATATTAACCATCTATGTATTAATATTGCGCTGTATCCTGGCATTTTGTCAAGGATTTCACAGCAATTTAGTCTCAAAAACAATACTTCTGTGTACTAAATTAGGTGGAGAGATAGTGACTTTCCAAGGCCAGACAGTAAGTGTTCTCTGTCTAACAGAACACTTACTGCCTAGGCTTGGAGAATCACTATCTTTCCACCTAATTTAGTGCACAGAAATATTATTTTTTAGACTAAATTGCTCTTGACAAAAGGTTTCATTGTCCAGGCTCAAACAAATGAGATCACCATCACATGTCCCATTCTGTCATAAAATACAAACAACCGGCTCTTGCACACCAACTTGCCTTGGGACTGTGCAGGGAAAGCAGGGTGTTTAACCCTTTAACCTCCATTCAGTTGGGTATTCAAAACCAGGTTTGTTGTTTTCTTATGATCATTTAAATGATAAGAGAAGTGTCCTTTAAACCCCTCCCCATTAAAATGCTAATGATAAAGCAGGAAGGCCAGCTTCAAAGAGCAAAGTTATGTCTCATCTGTATCTTTACTGGCTCTTCTTCTCCCGGACAGCCATCATCACCACCACTTTCCCATGCAGTCCTGATTCCTGTTGTTCTAGTTAATCTGTGGTTGAGACAAAACAGTAGTCCTACTTAGTCTTTAGTTGCTCTGTGACTTTAACCTTAAAAAGGCACACTACAAAAGAAGGGTCTAAATAATGAAGTGGAAGCATACCTGTCTATATCCAGAAACCTAGGGATTCAATAGACATATTAAGGCACAGAAAACAGTCTAAAGGTAAGTGTATGGAACAGAGAGCTGTGTCAGAAAAGCTGAGATTATTGAGCAATATGATAAATATTTGTAGGATTTGAGTCTGAAGCAGGGAGCTCCGACTTTCAAAAGCTTACACCCTGAAAATCTCATTGGTCTCTAAGGTGTCACTGGACTCAAATCCTGCTGTTCTGCTGCAGACCAACATTGCATCCTACCTGAAACTATGATAAGTAACTGGAACTGACAGTGTTCAAAAAGAATGCAAGAATGCATCTCCTGATGAATGAAAAATGAGTAAAGGTATGTCAAACAAATGTTGGTAATATGAGCAACATGAAGAGACATTTTATCATCTTTGGTGGACTTGTATTAAAGAAAAAAAATTGGTCATAAATTCATATGATAATGTAGAAAATTCTGAAGATCAATATACAGTTTAAACCAGAAGCCTTTTTGGGGGGACTAATGGACAAACAGACGGAAAATAAACAGTATCTTAGGCTCTTATATGCGTAAAAATGGAAAAGTACAATATTGCCTTCAATGGATAACTGGATTGTGAAAATGATGGAGTTAGCGGAGATGGCTAAACTTACAGCTTTGATCAGAGACAAAACATTGTCTACTTTTATGGTTAAGTGGAAACTCCTTATTGACTTTCTGTGTGAGACAAAAGAAAACGAACTGATGATTTGTGGATTTGATTTCTAAGAAGATAAATTTGGGAAATATAAATAGAAGGGAGGCAATAATGAAAAGATAAATTCTGGAGGTATCAGAACTATAACTACATTGTTTGTAAAGATATGATGTGTTGTAGAGGAAAATGGAAAATGATATATATATATATATATATATATATATATATATATATATATAAATATATTATTTTTCTTCGTTTTTTAAATTTTTGTTCTTTTCTTCCTTTTTTTCTAGTCTTTTCTTCCCTTGTCTTTTTCTCTGCCTCTTTTATTGGGCTTTTACTCTTATTAATAAAACAATCAAGTATTTAAAAAACAAAAAGACTGCAAGAATGCCTGTTGATACAGAGGGGTAATATTTTACAACAGCAAAAACCTACTAGAAGAAATTCCAGGAGGCAAGGTCAACCAGATCGTTAACAGCTTTGACTTTATGATAAGCATTCTTTACCTGAAACTTATTCAAAAGGCAATGTTTTTTCTTGTCTGTGAAAACAATGAAACAGCCTCTATCTTGATCTTTGCAAATAAAAACCTCCAATGATGAAAACAAGCCTAGGGGAAACATGCAAGGTTTTAGAAGGCAAGATCTGATAGGCAAAGGCAGATGGTGCTACCCAGAGAGATCTGCAGGATCTCTGCCTGTGAATATTGAAACTGAATCACACTCAGAGGCAAAACCCGAGAGCAGAATAGAGGGAGGAGGTCACTGTCACCAAGGAAATGTGGGTATCAGTATCTTAAGTGGGGGTGGTCAGGGGAAGTCCAGACATAAAGGAAGAACACAGACCAGGTAGAGTAAAGAATTTTGACATCTATCCAGAGTCCTAAAGCCAATTATGCCAAGAAGCACTGTTGAACCGATTTCTACTGAATTACCTCTGACAATGCTAGAAACTGAAGCTATGGAGTCTAATTAGCAAATGTTCTAAATGTCTAAATGAGACTTTCCAACAAAATCTCAAACATACCATGGTGCTTCATTTTGAAATGAGTTGATTTCACACTTCCTAATCCATAATCTTGGTTACTCTGAAAGAAATGACAAATGGGTAAATTAAGTGTTACCACACTTAGCTAAGCACAGTGTGAATACTAAATGAAAGGGGAAAGAGAGTGAAATGACAGGACCAAGCCTTTTTTTAATGACTTCTTCGAGTTTTGATGAATGGTGTGGTAAAAAGAAAATAGGCAGTCCCTCTTTGGTGTCTTTTCAGAAGAGATCTTTAATTGCCGTTCCAACCACCTAAAATACTTTTATTCTGACAGAGCTGTATAAATATGATTTAGGCTTAGATACTGAAAATAAATCAGTAAGGGACAATAAAGGGACGTAATGATGATCTAGCCAAGAAACCTCTGACTAGACAAGAATGTCAAAAATGATGTCTTAGATACAAAGCACTGGAAAACCCTCGTATAATAGATAAGGGAATATTGAATAGTTTTTACAGAATATTGTCAAAGGCTTTCACGGCCGGAGAACGATGGTTGTTGTGGGTTTTCCGGGCTGTATTGCCGTGGTCTTGGCATTGTAGTTCCTGACGTTTCGCCAGCAGCTGTGGCTGGCATCTTCAGAGGTGTAGCACGCTACACCTCTGAAGATGCCAGCCACAGCTGCTGGCGAAACGTCAGGAACTACAATGCCAAGACCACGGCAATACAGCCCGGAAAACCCACAACAACCATTTTACAGAATACTTGGGCTGCTAAGAATTTTGACACAAAGATGATCACCAGGTAATCTTATCTTAATCGAGCACCATCAGGTAACCTCCTGATTGGGCTGCCTCAATGTTTTCTGTAGAAACTAGTCTGAAGCACCACACTAAGCAGCTTTACACCTGTGAAGTAGCTGCTTCTGCTACAATGTTAGGTCCTGACTTTTAAACCAAAAACAAAAAATAGCTTCTCAGTTACTGGAGAAGAGGCGTCTGTCTTCTGTGGTCTCATAGCTGAGTCATTAAAGTGACTTACTTGTCAAGTACAGAACCACTCATTGCTCATCTCCTCTTTGTGCCTGTACAATTGGATGCATCCTTAAAGATCCTTAAAACATTGCTTGTTTTTTGCACTGAAGTAGGCAGCAGCATCCGTTGTGAAGTCATTGCAACAATTGATCACAACATTAGCCATGTTTGTAAGCAAACATCAGAGGCACAGGGAGACACCTAAGTAGTAAGTTTCAACTTTAAAAAAGTTCAAACATACTTTTAAAAGCTATGTGCTTTTTACCAGTTGTAGGCAGTGGCAGATGGGTAGCAGGGGAGGGGAAAGGCTGTAAGAAACCAATCTATAGTCATATTTAAAGACCTATACAAATAGCTTGGCAAATGATTGGAAAAGTGGAGCTACAATTTACAACAGAATCTTCAACCTCAAATTGCATGTATAAAGCTATTATAGGAATTGGAAGGCTTTTATGCGAGAGACCTGACCTATGGAAGTGGAATACTTAACCCTTCCCCCATTGATTATCACTCCCTTACTTTATTATTAATGCTCATCTGCCAATGGGCTGATAGCATTGTCGTTCCCTCGGTAGGGGTGGGGAATCCCCCTCTCCCACCCTCCACTCCTCGCCACCACTCACCTGGCTGGTGTTGGGGGAAGTGGGGAACAAGCCTTCTGGACATGCTCCTGGGGCAGTGCACTGATATAATTTCCGGGTGATGTTATTACATTAGACTGGGAGTGCTCCTGCACTTCGCACAGGGCTGATTTGGGCTCCAAATGGGCCAAATCAGGCCTGTTTGGGGCCCAAATTGGCCCAGTGCAAAGCACACAGAACCCCCACAGGAAGAAGAAGGTGAGTGCCAGATCCCCTCCTCCTTACTGGGAGGGTAAGGGGACCTGGCAACCCTAGCTGTCAATAACAAAAAAGCCTGGCAGCAGGGCTATACAGCAAGACTGACATTTACAAGGGAGAATATGGGTGGGCACTAGGAGGATTTAGAACTCCCTGCTACCTGTCCCACCCAGCTAATATTCCTCTATCCCTGTTTAGAAAACACATTTGCTGGTACTGTATGTAATTCTTCCCTGCAATTGTTGTGCTAGAAACCTGGAAAAACCAACACTATCAGTAGGCTTGGCATTAGTTTTATATTTTGCATCAAGTTTTAACAGGAAAAAAACTTCACTCATGGTAAGGTATTCACAGGAAAAGAACATGGACACTCCACCATATTACATAGACACATCCACAGTTCAGCTGGCAGATGGAACCCTCACAGAAAGTCCAAGGCCTCCCCAAGGAAGGGTTTACGTCCAGGGTAGGGACGGAGTGACCTTAGCAGAAGCTTTTGGTAAGGGATGAGACACAGAAATAAGAAGAGCAACTAGAGCACACATAACTGTATGTTTACAAAAGGTATTCCTGTTATCCACAAATAGTTTACTGTGGAAAAGAACACGTGAGTACCAGGAATAAGAGGGTTCAAATTCCACCAAGGGAGAAACTGCAAATAAGACAAAATTCACCTTTTGATCAGCAACAAGCCAATCAGCATCTCTGTCTTATCGTGCCACTGCTGTGACAGCTCACTGCAATGACTGAATTTGTTTATGTGAAAGAACAAAAATGGACACATTGCTGATAAGGGCAGTGGTAGCAGAAGCAGTTAATAGTGTCAGGGAGCAGACCTCCATTATGCAGAACTGGAATTGATGTGCAGATTTAGAGGCACCATCAGACAACGTAAGTGTGGCAATGGCAATAATATCAGAGAGCAGTACAGAAACGTAAGCATTGTGCAATGCCCAAAGCTACATGTACAGTGCTTTATAACACATCAAGTATTGCCATGGGTTACTTCTATTTTGGGACACCCTAATTTAGGCAGTTAAAGAGCCCAGAACAAATACATATTTTTTGTAACTTCCAGTTTAATAAAGGTAAAGGTTTTTTTAAAAGTGTTTTACGTTTTCTTCCTATTCACCTATTTCTGATGCTTACTGTCTACAACCTATGCCAATTAAATTTTAATAAAAGAAGAAAACAGAAGCACAGTAAAAACTATTTCCTTCTGTTAAAAAAAGAATCTTGTTATCTGTAGCATTGACTAAGTTGTGTCATTCAGTGTCCCCGCCCCACAAGTGCCTTTATAAAAAGAAGTCAATTTTGCAGTTTCAAGTCAATTTTACTTGGCTTGCCTTTCATCCTTTTAAAACTGTTTTCCAACCACATTTAAGATGACAGTGTGATAGACTGTACTGGCAACTTTAAGTAAATTACTGTTCTTATTAGCGATGCACCTTAGCATTTTTTGTGTTGTATACTGAAGGGCCACACTTTGAAAAATTACAGCCGACATCTGTCGATGGTTCTTTCAAATAGCCAGTTCTGCTTTATTTGATAGAGAATCATATCCCCAAAAGCTGTTAGAAGAAAGAAATCTGGATCAGGCCTGATTTGCAAATTTGAAAAATACTGTTTGCTCAGTCTCTTGCAGTTTCAAGATGAAAGAGACAACCTAGCTCTTGCGTTTACTTCCCCAGAGTTACAAAAGGGCAACACTTTTGCATTGCCTTTCATCTGCCACAGGATAACAAATCTCTACTTGTTCTGATAAAGCATGAGGGGGAAAGCTGTAACAGATGCTATGTGTAGGCTCCCTAGTTGAGTATAACCCAGTTTGTACAGTGTACAGTGAAAGCTTTGCTAATACTGATTAAACCATGTTAAAAACTGCTACAGCTCACACAGCACAGGCATTTATATCACACAGATAGCATCCAAAATGCTTCCAATGGGTTCTCTTAACATGGGACCTGTCTTGTCCTACATATCAGCTTTCAATATTCACAATTTCTTATTTACATCAGAAGGGTCTTTTCCAACATTGACATTTGCTATTCTTGACTACTCCCCAACTAGATTTACAGAGGTGATCCAATAAGGAATATCATCAGAGACATTCTGGATCATATTCCTTGACCAACACTGGCAACTATTTCTTGAATCTTGTACTATTTATCAATACTACCAGTAAGTAGCTAATAACTGCTTCCTATATCTTGCAGCCTGAAGATCAAGATTCACTTCAGTACAATCTGCTTATGCCTCAGAGGCCTGTTAAAAATTATATGTGATCAGAAAAGCCAAATACTATACCAAGAAAAGTTGAATTTTGTGGTCAAAATAAATTAAGCTCAGCAAGTGAGAGGGGGCTGCCAAGTTGCTCTAGACATTTGGAGGATTTCTGCTATACTTACCCATCATCATGTCTGAGATGTTTCATGAAGGGAAAGAGCTTTGATCACCAAAAGCAGCAAGGGAGACACCTCTAAGGTGAAGTGCATTTATTCTGCAAGTCATTTATCCTGTCAAAGAAGGAAAGCAAGGTTTATTTAGGCTGATTTGTTGGTGACAAACTCATGTCACTTGCTATTTACCTTTTGACCTGACTGACTCCATACTTTCTTACAATCTTGTTCTGTACTTACTGAGCACATCATCCTCATACCTATGGGAGGATGGCCTCTTACATCTTTGGGGCCTTTTTCTGATATCTTGCTGTACCATGAGCTACATGCATTACACAGTTCCTACTGTGAAAGTATTTCTATAGGAAAAAACATTCCAGCTGCAAGTCGGCCAATTTGACATACCTGTTTTCATTGCTTGTTCTCACTCTGGGAAGTCATATGTGCCCAGCAGGCATACTCTATATGCATATACAGTATACAAATATGATGACTGTAAGATATTTTTGCAACATGGAAATGCTTGCTGTATAGGAGATCTGTAATGTATGGTGGTTATAATTAGGTTGCAAACCCTCTGGGTAGAGCCCAATATCATTATTCACTTCATTTATAGCCCACCCTTCTCACTGAGACTCAAAGTGGATTATAAAATATGAAAAGCAATCCAATCAAACAGCAGACCTCGAATAAACAATGCAGAAGGATTAGGATTACAGAACTGAAAAATAATGCAAACAAAAATGTTTTTTAGACAACTAACTGTCTGAGGCATGTCATATCACAATGAAGGGGCCATTCTCCCCACCCACCCCCCCGCTCCATTTCTAAATAATGGTTTGGCCGACGTGAACTCTATAGAAAGACAAGGATGTGTCTGCCCTGAATTTTTTACATGACATTCATATGAGTCTTAGAGCCTAGCTACAAGTGACGCCTGACACAGGTTGGACACTTGTCAGCTTCCCTCAAGTTTTGATGGGAAATGTAGGCATCCTGGTCTTGCAGCTTACAGAAGTTTACAGAGCGGCAGTCTATGGGAGGGAGAACATGCAGTCGGGAGGGGAGTGCAGGCGTCGGGCTCTTGCCGGGTGCCTCCCTTCCCCTCCGCTGGGTGTGTGTGTGGGGTTTCTGTAAACTTTAAATGGAGAGCCAAGCTGTAAGACCAGGATGTCTACATTTCCCATCAAAACTTGAGGGAAGCTGACAAGTGTCCAACCTGTGTCAGGCGTCACTTGTTGCTTGGCTCTTAGATGTGCGTGTGTTTACATGTGTCAGAGCTTCAGTCTGTGCTAATGCTGTTTCCTATCTACCTGGCTGTAGTATCTGACAAAGAGAGCTTTGATTCTCAAACGCTTATACCCTGAAAATCTTGTTGGTTTGTAAGGTGCTACTGAACTCAAATCTTGTTCTTCTACTGCAAACCAACACAGCTACTCAGGTTAAAATATCTTCCTACCTACCTGTGTCACAGAGAAAATTGGATGGCCAACTCACTTCTGCTTTGTACTTGTAGCTTACCCAGGCGATAGAGTACATACTCCCTATAAAGTCCTTTGAGCTAGCTACGATCCTCAGATCAGTTTCTCTTTGCCTCTCATTTATCTTTAATTACAGAAAATTCTTCTTCAATGGTGGCTTCTGAAAGAGGAAAAGAAGCACCCTCCCTTCAGCTTTCTCAAAAATGCTGTACAGCAGTATAGTTTGCCAGGGCATTTAGTGGGCTATAAATGTTCTTGCAAAGCATTGATGTATGTTTGCCATTGGGGACAGTTTTATTTGCATTTATTACTGTTTTTATTCCATTTTTTCTAAGCTGCATTGAGCCTGCATTGGGAAACTGTGCAGCATTAGTCTCTTTAATTTGACCTCTTTCTCTTGGCAGCAGCAGAATTGTTGGTGACTGGATCCTCTTGAAGTGATTGGACTGTCCGCCCTGGGCACATATGCTGCTCTGTGGTTACTCTTCTTCCATTTGCACCTGACAGCAGAGGGCAGCCAGCTGGCTGGGTGAACATGAGTGAATTGAAGCAAGCAGCAGCTATACCTGCTCTCTGCTGGCTGGTTAAGGGGAAGTCAGCTGGTGCTATTCACACATGCACTCTCATGGGCATACCTTACAGGGTTATTGTAAAGATAAAATGAAGGAGAGAATACTGTGTGCCATTTTGGTTCCCTGTTGGGGAGAAAAGTAGTGCATAATTGAAGTAAATAAAGAAATCCAACTGTAAGCCTCTCAGCTGTAAAAGAGACAGGTTGTAAATCCATGAGTGGACACAGAGCATTCAAATGTGCACTGACACTAAAACAAAACACATCTTTTATATCAAGGCAAGAAAAGGTGTACCAAAGTGGGAGAGAAGGACAAGGTAAGTCTCTTTAGTCTCTGTCCCCTACTCAAAAACTCCAGGAACATTTGGATGCTTTCTTAGCATGAGAGCAGGTAGAAAATTTCCTGGAAAAGTCAATGTAGAGGCAGGATGGTCAATGTAGGGGAAGGAGGTCTGCCATCTTTAAAAAGTCTGCGGAGAGGCTTTCTCACAGCAGATGTTCCATAAATGCGCAGGAACCAGAAAGCAGTCTTCTTCTCTGGAACCTCTTCAGCAGAAATCCAGCGCCCCAGTGCATTCTCTCACTCTTTCCCACTTTCCTTTTCCTTGAGTTAACCAATCCCTTTCTCTTCTGGGGCTAGGCAACCCCTCACCAAAGCTTTCCAGAAATCAATTCCAGCAAGAGGGCAATGTTTCAAAACCAGGATCCACTATGCAGCAAAAAGCAAAGAAAAGATTAAGAGTTGCCATCCTCTTGATGGAATGAGGTAGGGAGAACGAGTATCAATCAGTGAGTGGGGATATAGCCTGGCAGATGCAGACGGCACTAGACAGCATCTTGCTGTGGGCGTCCCAGGTCCTTGCCTGGAAATCTCTGGGTACTTTGCCATATCAATGTATCACTTCTTAAAAATATGCAAGTATAACATCTGGGGAGGGTGTTGCAGCCCTCTTGCTTTTCTTCTGTTGGACCCATGTCTCAGGGCCAAGGTTCAGATTCTTTCTTGTTGCAAGCAGTTTGTCCTTCAGAAGTCAGTTAGCACAGTCCAGAAAGACCTCCTTTGCAATGGCTGCTGTAATTACCCAAAGAATATTATTTCAATATTAATTAACCTCCCTTTCTTTATAGCAAGCAATGTATACAATTCCATAACTTTCACCAGTCCTAAATCATATTTAAAATGCATAGACTCTACTACTTTTAAAACTTTGCCTGAAATAGGATTAACCAATCATAAGTGTAAAGATAAACCAATAACCTATCATATATAACAACAGTGAGTTAAACATCTGACCGTGATGCTAGCAAACGTCTCTCAGAGCAACAAAATACTAGTCTCTAAGTCAACATAATCTGACATGAGTGTAAGTTTTCAAAACTGGAGACAGTGCCAAATCCATGAAGATTTTCTTCTGAAGATGGTCTCTTTCAAAAGCGCAAGACAGAAACAATGACTGCAAGGAAACGCCGTCCTCCTCCTATTGGGTGAGTACGGACGCGTATTCCCAATCAATTTCTCCTCTGAAAATGCTTATTCTCTTAGTAGGTTTTTTTCTTTTAGTTATATGTGTAACCACAAAGATGTAACAAGGACCCTGAAGGGTCCCCCTGCCCTACAAGTGGCCGACAAAGATGGCTTGTTTTGTGTAATGTCCACTTCCTCAGGGGCCAGTTTCGAATCCACCAAGAACATGCACTCACCCATGGACCAATACAGTCTCTCATGTGCACACAATTCAATGCACTCTACTATGGTCAAGGTAACATCCCCTCCCTCCTGGATTCTTAAATACCATGCAGCCATTAGAAATTTAAAGCGACAGTCACCTCAAAGGGTGCACATAGCTCACAGTGGCTCAACATATACAAAATATACAGAACAACTAGAAAGTTGAACAAAACAAGACAAATTAAAAAAAATTATACAAAATGGCCAGAGAGTTATACAAAACAAGAAAAATTCAATTCCGAATTAAGACCTTTAGGATGTAAAGACCCCAGTTTGTAAATCCATTCAGCTGCCCGTCTAAGTAATTCTTTCTGTCCTGAGGAATGAGAGTCCCTAGATGACACATACAGAACTGTGAATTTGAATTCAGTGGCATTTGAATGGTAATTCTGAAAATGTTCTGCTAACGGTGCCTCTAGGACTTGATTCCTTATTCTGGATAGATGTTCCAATATTCTGGTTCGTATAGGGCAAGTAGTACTTCCTACATATAGTTTATTGCAGGAGCAACTGATCAAGTAAACCATGGATTTAGTTTGACAGGTGGAAAAATGGGACAGGCTGATATCGATCAAGTCATTCCTTGCCTGTATGTCTCTGCCTGTCCAAACCAAGGGGCAAACTCGGCAATGGCCACATGCAAAATGGCCCCTTGGTGTCATCTGATGTAGTATGTTTGGTATGCACTAGAATGTCCTTTATATTTCTAGTGCACCTGAACCCAATCTGAGAAGGTCTATCAACCTTCAGTGTCTGAAACAAGATGCCAGTGTCGGTAAATGACCTGTTTGATCTCCTGTGCTAAGTGTGTATACTCAAGCGAGCAAAAAACCGAATCCTGAGTGTGGGACTGTTTGGGTTCGAATAGCTCCCTGCTCTTGGTCCGTTCTACTTTGGTCTCTGCATCTACAATCACCCATAGAGGATAGCCTCTGTCCAAATTTGCCCTCTTCATTAGTTTACTCTCCCTAGTGTGATCCGATGGTAGAGTGGAATTCCGTTTAAGTCTCAGCATTTGGCCAAATGGAATATTCTGTTTTAGATGACGGGGGTGAAAGGACCGATAGTCCAAGTATGAATTCCTGCCCATTGCCTTCTTGAACGGTCTAATCGCAATCTTATTAGACTCGCTACGATAAGTCACTACATCTAGAAAACTTATGTGGATCACATCAGATTGTAGCGTGAATTTAATGTTGATATCCAGTTGATTCATCCACGCCACAAAGGGCTCAACAAGGTCCTGTCCCTTATACTGGTTTACCTTTACACTTATGATTGGTTAATCCTTATATAAATATTTTTGTATTGAACCTTTGATTGGCATACTTTTCATATATCAATTGTTGTTAATGATTTTTCATCTTGGGTTTCAATTTCACTCCCTGGGAAGTCTTTCAGGTATTCTAGTATATTTTTTCCCTTCAGGAACGCTTCTGTAGTTTGGTATGAAATAGGATTAAGGCAAGCCTAGGAATACTCCTGCAGGTCTGGAGCCACCTTCTCCCTTCCCTCAATAGCTCTTTTGGTTAGCAACCCTCTCTTTTGGTTAGCTCAACTAGCAGGAAGCCCTCTGTTTCTGCAAAAGGCATGGAGAATGAATGGCCACAACCATACAACCAGAAAGTCAGGCAATAGCACATTGAGAGAGAGAGAGAGAGAGAGAGAGAGAGAGAGAGAGAGAGAGAGAGAGAGAGAGAGATTTTTTTAGGTGAGGCAATGCCCCAAACTGAGGTCTCTGCTTGCCACCAAAGGATTGCCTTCTGAGCTTTTACAATGGAATCTTTCAGGGCAAAATGCTGTTTGGCCCCAGCCAATCACTATCTGACTTGCACAGGACTACATGAAGAAAGCAGGCAAATTCCCTGTTGTTCTGCAGAAGCCTCATAGCTCCTTCCTACCTAACATTGTGCAGGTAGAAAAAGCTGGATGTATGGTGTCCACTGCAGGACACAAGACAGATGCCCCAGAAGGAGAACTGCCCTGTGAAAAAAACAAGATGAATGGCTGCTGCTGCCTGACTCTGTTTTCTGTGCCATCTCTGCCTTCAGCTTGACTTTTCTAACTGCAAGTGAGGTCACACAAATGGAGGTATGAGAAGAAAGACATTGGTAAAGGAGAACTGGCTAGCCAATCTCCATGTCGGGCCTGGAGTTCTCCCACAACTATAACTGATCTCCAGATCAGTGTCCTTAGAAGAAGTGGCAGTTTTGCACAACAAACTCTAGGATATCATAACCCCACTGAGCTTCCTGCCTTCTGCAAACTCCACCCTCCTGAGAGATCACCCCCAAATCATCAGGAACTTTCCAAGCCACAGTTGGCAATTGAAGAAGACAGATACCATATATGGGATGGGATAAAAGCTGGAACGGGCCAGAACGGACATTAAACAAATAGTAGTGCCAGAAAAAATAGTGGGATGTGTTTAAGACATTGGAGAACAATATTTTAGAAATGAAAACATGGAAATATAATGCTTTTATTAACCCTTTCCCTGCCAAAAGGCTCCTGGAACAGCACAAAGTAGGCTTGAACGTGCACTAAAAAAATGCCAGTACCACAAAAAAACAGCGGGAAGCATTACAGTCACCACACAGTAAGAGTTTAGAAATGAAAACATGGATATATCATGCATTTATTAAACCTTTCCCTGCCAAAATGCTCCTGGAAAACGAAGGAACAGGCCGGAATGGGCACTAAAGAAATATGAGTACCACAAAAAACAGTGCAAAGCATTACAGACGCTGCAGAACAAGATTTTAGAACTGAAAATACAGAAGTGGCACACTTCTATTAACTCTTTCCCTGCCAAAATGCTCCTGGAACAGCACAAAACAGACTGGAAAAAGAACTAAAGAAATGCCAGTACCACAAGTAACAGTGGGAAGCATTACAGCCACTGCAGAACAAGAATTTAGAAATTAAAACATGGAGGAGAGGTGGGGCACCATGCAAAGATGGTGGATGTCTGAATGCCTTGTCCTGAGCCCTGAATCCCCGCCACAACTGTAACTAAGCACCTAAGCAGTGGTAAGCCAGCAAAAGCTATGGGAAAAGTCAGTAGGGGCAAATCTAAACCCACTGGCGCAACAAATTCTACTCTAAAAGCATTCCTGGAGCCTGTGGAAGCGAATCAAGCCCCAGCCAAAAAAAGAAAAATGCAACCCAAAATGGCTGCCGTGAGGTGCCTGGAAGAAACAGAAGACCTACAAGCAACGGAAAATTAGCTGGAAAATGCTACGGAGAGAATGGAGGGAAAAATTGTCAACAGAATTAAAGGCATCCTCAAAAATCAATTAAGTGAAATCAAAGAGACTACAGCAGGTAATCCAAACTGCAGAATGTGCTATGGAACTGGGGCTAACTGTTCAGGAGGAGGTTCAGGAATTGCAAGCTAAATATATGACTCTAGAGAACAAAATAATGGACTTGGATAACAAATTAAGATATAACAATGTGAAGCTTGAGGTTTTGAAAAGAAAGATGAAGGATGCACAGACCTTATAGCTTTTTTTTTTTGGTAGAACAGCTAAGTCACGAGCCGACTTATCTGATACCAACTTATATAATAGGGTGGGGGAAGAAATATTTTAAACTTAATTTGTACTGCGGAATCTCTTTGCAGTTAATCTGGGATAAAATGAAGGTGGTGATAAGAGAAAAGTACATAGCGATAGCTTCCGCCTACAAAAAAAGAAAAGAAAAAAGAAGTTAGAAATTGTGAATAATATAACAAGACGGGAAAACAGATCCACAAAAGAGTGTAGCAAAAAAAAAAAATACAAATTTTAGCTGAGAGGAAAAAACTTGAATCTTTAGAGACAACTATCTAAAAAAATTATTATTCTTTTTTTTTTTTAATTTTTATTGGATTAGAAACATATCATATCATTTACACTCACATTCCCTTAAATTTCCAATTCTAACCCCCTCCCATTCCCCCCCCTTTTATTGACTTCCAACAGTTTTCCAACCCCTCATCTATTTTCCCTTTACTCATATCAACTTTACTATATTTATTATAATATACTTTCAAATTCTTCTAAGCTTATCTGTCATAATTGTGCTATTTCTAATTCCTTTCGCTTACAAATGAATAGGACTCTCTTAACCTATCTTCTTCCCTAATGCTAATAATATTCATTTTAATAACCTATACTCTATCTTACTCTTTCTACTCTCTTCAATATGGGACAAACAATTTGCCCCACCTTATACATATTTTCTAGTACTTCTATAAACATTACATACATTCATAATAAATCAATCAATTTAACTTATATTCTATATATATTGCTCCTTACTCCCTTTTACATGTCTTATCCATTTTAATTATCTAATTTCTCCATTATAGAGCTATCTAACTAAAGTAATCCATTCATATATTCATTTAACATAAGTCAATCTATTATATCCACATTTCATATGCTAATATATATCCATTCACCCTTGTACAATTATTATTTACCATCAGAAAGATATTTGATTTAGTTTCTATCCTTATATTTCTTATAATAATAGCACTACTAATACCCTATATAATAAGCCAATATGATATTTGCTTAGAATTATTCAGTTAACTCTCCACCCCTCGGTATAGTCACTTCCCTCTTCTTATATTGTGTTTCAGTAATTTTCAAACTGCCACAGTTCTCCACCCACCTCCCATTTTTTCACCAGATATTGTTTCAGCTTCTCCCAGTCCTTGTTAAACTGCCCTGGGTCAAGGTCTCTCAATTTTCTTGTCATTTTATCCATCTCCGCCATGTACAGCAATTTGTAGATCCAATCCTCATTGGTTGGCACCTCTTGTACTTTCCACTTCTGTGCATACAAAAGTCTAGCTGCTGCTGTCATATAGAATAACAATGTCCTGTATTGTGCTGGCATATCTTGCATTCCCAAGTTCAGTAGCAGGAGTTCTGGGTTCTTATTAACTTGAAATTGTAAAATCTCACTCATTACTTTTATTATTTCCCCCCAGTACTGCCTAGCTACCTCACAAGTCCACCACATATGGTACAGAGATTCCTCATGTTTTCTACACTTCCAGCATTTGTTAGACATATTCAAATTCCCTAGCGCAATTTTCTTTGGTGTCAGATACCAACGATAGATCATTTTATAAACATTCTCTTTAATATTAGTACATGACGTAATCTTCAGCGTATTTTTCCACAAGTATTCCCACGCCTCCATTGTTATTTCTTTGTTAAAGTTTATAGCCCACTTCACCATTTGCACTTTAACTACCTCATCTTCAGTATACCATTTTAACAACACTTTATAAACCTTTGAAATTTCCTTTTTGTCTCCTTGTAGAATTACTTTCTCTAATTCTGAGTTCTCCATTCTTATTCCTCCCTTCGCACAGTCCGAATAATAAAGATCTCTGATTTGTCTATATTGAAACCAATCATAGTTTGGGGACAACTCTTGTTGTGTCTTTATTCTAGCTTTAGAAAGTTCTGTTTGAGTTATCTCCTTATACGTTAAACACTGTTGCTCATTCTCGACCGTTCTTGGATCAATTACTTCATATGGAACCACCCAGGAGGGAATTCCTTCCTGTAGGTAATCTTTATATTTCTTCCAAACTGTGAAGAGGCTTCTCCGAATATAGTGGTGCAAAAACATAGAATCTGCTTTCACTTTATCATACCATAAATATGCATGCCATCCGAACAGTTTTTTGTATCCCTCTAAGGCCAGCAATTTGCGATTTTTCAGCGTCATCCAATCTTTCAACCATACCAGACAGATTGCATCATAGTAAAGTCTCAGGTTGGGCAGTTGCATTCCACCCCTTTCTTTTGCATCCTGCAACACTTTCATTTTCACCCTAGGCTTCCTGCCTGCCCACACAAACTCCGATATTTTCCTCTGCCATTTTTCAAATTGTTTAGAGTCCCGAATAATTGGTATTGTTTGTAACAAAAACATCACTCTTGGCAAAACATTCATCTTAACTGCTGCAATTCTTCCCAGCCATGACAAGTTCAAT
Source organism: Eublepharis macularius (assembly GCF_028583425.1). Taxonomy (NCBI): domain Eukaryota; kingdom Metazoa; phylum Chordata; class Lepidosauria; order Squamata; family Eublepharidae; genus Eublepharis; species Eublepharis macularius. The sequence continues at coordinate 127,716,198 of NC_072792.1, forward strand.
CTATTCCACTTGATCAAGTCCTGCTCTATTTGAGTCCATAATTTCTCATAATTGTTGTTAAATAGATCTATATTTTTTGCAGTCAGTTCGATTCCCAGATATTTTACCTTGCTTGTTACTTCACAGTCAGTTATTTCCATTAATAACTGTTGTTTTTGTTTAGTCATATTTTTGCATAATATCTTTGATTTCTTTTTATTTACGTAAAAACCTGCCAAGTCTCCAAACTCTTTAATTTTATCTATTACCTTAGGCATGTTTTCAATTGGATCTTCCACAATTAACATTATATCATCTGCAAATGCTCTGACCTTATAGGAAAAGTCCTTTATCTTTATTCCGCGGATTGCATTGTCTTCTCGAATCTGTATCATCAGAATTTCCAATACCAAAATAAACAACAGTGGAGACAACGGGCAACCTTGTCTTGTACCTTTCCCTATAGTCAGTTTCTTAGTCGCCTCATCATTCACCACAATTGCTGCACTTTGGTCTCTGTAAATTTCTTTAACTGCTCTTATGAATCTTTCTCCCATTTGTAGCTGTTCCATAGTTGCAAACATAAAGTCCCAGTTCAGATTATCAAATGCTTTTTCGGCGTCTACAAAGAAGAAACCAACCTCTTTATCACAACGCCTGTCATAGTATTCAATAGCATTTATAACTGTCCTTAAATTGTCTCTGATTTGTCTATTTGGTAAAAAACCTGCTTGTTCTTCCCCAATAGCCTCAGCTAACCATCCCTTTAGCCTCTCTGCCAAGATCTTCGCAAAGATCTTGTAATCATTGTTAAGTAAGGAAATGGGTCTATAATTTTTAACGTTAGTCAAGTCCTGTCCCTCTTTGGGGATCAATGATATATTAGCTTCACTCCAAGTATCTGGAGTTCTTTGATCTCTCAAGACACCATTGATCACCTCTTTTAAAAATGGCGCCAGCTCATTGGCCATTACCTTATAAAATTTTGCTGTAAGTCCATCAGGCCCTGGCGCTTTCCCCAAATTTGTTGACTGTATTGCTTTCCTTATCTCTTCCTCTGTTATTTCACAGTTTAATTTAACTCTCCAGTCTTCCGAAATTATTGGGAGTTTTACTTTTCCCAAGTATGTCGCTATTGAATCTTTTTTCACTTCTTTTTTCCCATACAATTTGGCGTAGAATTTGTAAAACGCTCTACTAATGGCAATCTGTTCCAGATGCTCTTTATTGTCCTCACATATTTTATTTATTATCTTTTTTTCTTTTCTCTTCTTCAATTGTCATGCCAAATATTTCCCAGGTTTATTTGCACCTTCAAACGACTTTTGATTCATTCTTTTCAAATTCCATTCCAATTCTCTATTATTCATTGCCGTCAACTGCTCTTGAAGAATTTTAATATCCTGATAAATTTTCTTCTTCCCTGGTCTTTTCTTTAATTGTATTTCTTTGGCTTTTATTTTCTCCATAATCTCCTGTCTCTTCTCCTCTCGTTTCTTTCGGGCTCTTCCGTTTAAGTCCATTAGTATGCCTCTAATTACTGCTTTGTATGCATCCCAAACCTTATTGGTTGGTACTTCTCGATTCATGTTGTGTTGTATGAAGAACTTAGTTTCCCTTTTCAACATCTCCATATTTTCTCCCTCCTGTAGCAAATCCTCATTTATTCTCCATCCTTTCCTCTTGTTTCTTTTTCCAAACTTCCACATAATTGGATTATGATCTGAGCCTACCATAGGCATTATTTCAACATCCTTAGTCCAGAGCACTAAGTCCTTTGAGGCCCAGATCATATCAATACGTGATAGAGTAGAGTGTCTTGCGGAGAAAAATGTATACTGTCTACTCGTGGGGTTCCGCGTTCTCCATACGTCTTCCAAAGTTTCCTGTTGCACTAATGCAAAAAACGTCTTTGGTAAGAGTCCTCTTTTCTTTTGTGCAATTACTGATTTTTTGTCCTGTTCCAAGTTTGTAATTCCATTGAAGTCTCCTGCAAGGATTATCTGATCATATGAAAGTTCATCTAATTGCTTCCTTAAATCCTCAAAGAAGCTCTCTTTGGCACCGTTTGGTGCATAAATTCCAATAACCAACACTTTTTTAAAATTCCATGTACATTCCACTGCTATAAATCTGGCTTTCACATCTCTAATCATTAATTTTGGCTGTAGCTCCTCTTTAATATATAATACCACTCCCTTTTTTTTCTTTTTTGAGGCCGCTACAAAGTCAGTGCCCAACTTACTCACTTTAAGATATTTTACATCCTGATTTCTGATATGGGTCTCTTGCAAACATACAATGTCACATTTTTGTTTTAATAGCCAGTGGAAAGTACTTTTTTCTCTTTTTGGGTGAATTAAGTCCATTTACATTCCAAGATAAAACTTTACACTCCATGTTCATAACCTTGTTGTTGGTAAGTCCTTTTCATTGTCCCTCATAAACTTTTCCATCTCAAATTCAGATCTGATGCGCTTTTTCATTCCTCCAAATTCAAAAGATATCCCTTCCGGTAATTCCCATCTATATCTTATTTTCATGTCCTTCAAATTCTGCACGAGCACTTTGTATTTTTTCCAATCAAGCAACACCAATCTGGGTAACTCCTTCATGATGATAATTGTCTTGCCATCGACTACCAATGGATCTTGAAACTGTTTACTCACTATCGTTTCTCTTATATTCCTTGTCGTAAATTGCACAATCACATCCCTTGGTAATTTCCTCTGGGCCGCAAATCTGGAATTTATTCGGTACGCCACATCCAGGATAGCCACAACTTCCTCCTCCTCCTTTCCCAGGTATTCAGCTAACACTTCAGTCACCTGTTCTTGTGCTGTCTTTGCCTCTATTTCCGGCAAACCTCGAAACCTCAGCTGTTTCTCCATATATTTACTCTCCGCAACTGCCATTCTTCCCCTTATCACTCTCATATCCGTTCGTTGCGTCTCTGTAAGATTCTCCATCGCTTTTTCCACAACATTAACTTTCTGCTGCGCTGCCTGTAGGTCGATTTGTATTGTTTCCATTCCCTTCTTCACCTCTGCCAATTCATTTTTTACTGTCTCTTTAACATCTTTAACTTCTCTCACCAACTCCTGTTTTGTTTCCTTCAATTCCTTTAACATTTCAAGGAATTTTTTGTCCAAATTCTCAATAGCTGTTTGCCACTTTTTCTTCGACATCGTGGGGCTTGATTTACCTCGCTCCCACAAGTCTGCACGTTTCCTTAACTCCGTGGCGTCTAAATTAATGTCCCTTTGAAGTAATTTAAATGTCCCGGTTCTTAAAATAAACAAGAGACGTTTACAAAATCCAAAATGTCGGGCGTCTTTTCTCTATGGTTTCTCTATAGTCTTTTTATAATCCAAGATGTCCTACTTCCGCTCCTGTTGAAGTCAATGCCCTTCCCTTTTCAAAAATGGCGATTCCCTTCTTCCTGTCCTCCGATAAGGACCTTCTCTCACAAGCACCTCTATCACTATTACGCACTTCCTATTTACCGACTCTCCACTGCAGCACTCGCAATGATAGAAGTTTTCTCACAGCCTGCTATCGCTTTATAACCACAGGTATGGTAAACAATTGTCTATTTTCTTCAATAACTTCCTTTAACTTAGTCCTTTTTCTAATCAAATTCTTGCCGGATCTTTTTCTCAATATAATCCATCTGTTGCAGTTTAAAAGTTCACTTTAAAGCCTCATTACTTTAAACAATCTGTCCCGGTTTCAGAGATAGTGATCTTTACCTTTTCAAACGTCTTTCTGGGTTGTAATCACTGCTTCGATTTCAAATTCTCTTCCAAAATTACTTTCCCCTGCTGAAGCTTGGGCATGAAGATCTTATGCCAGCCGCACTGGCCCCGGATCTGCCGCAGAGATTTATGCCGACCTGTCTTAGGGTGGGACCTCAAGGGACGAGAGAGAGTCCTTAGCGCAGAACCCCCCCTCGCCCGAGATCAACGCGCCCTGAGGTACTTGAGCATTCTTTGCCTGTTCCCCGCCTGGGAGCAGGTGGCCGCGGGCTAGATTTGCCCCACCGGCCGCTGAAAACGGCAGCCCGGTCAGCTCCACAATTAGAGCTGCGTTAGACCTCCATGGATCCCAAACCGGAAGTCTAAAAAAATTATTATTCTTAAAACAAAAATACTGGCATAAAAATCTCAAATCACTAAAGTTATCTTGGAAAGTAGGCAAAAAGAAAACCTCTAGGCTGATTAATTTCATAAGAGATGATCGAAACCAAATTCACACCAACTCCAAACTAATTGTCGACACCTTCTCTATCTTTTAAAAGAAACTATACCGTTCAGATAACCCAAGTAACGAGGAAATTGATAATTTCCTAAGCAGTGCAGGCATCAAAAACAATCTAAGTTTAGAGTATAAGTTATTCATGGACCAACCCATAACTAGAGATGGGCAGGAATAGGAAAAAACCCGAACATGATGTTCATTGTTCGTTGCCATCCACAAACAGTGATTCAAGAACATTGACTGACATGACATGTTCATGAACATGTTCGTAGTTGGAGGTTCGTGGGAGCCAGAACGGCCCCCTTGGGACTTAGCTGAACTTGAGCCGGGGAAAGGAGAGTCCACGAGTCTCCTCCTTTCATGTCATTTTCTCTTCACAGTAGCAAAAACTGGACTGTCTGCTGAAAGCTAATTGAGGGGTTACAAAGTGACCTTCCCAATATCCAATACCCACCAAATTTGCAGGGGAAATAGTCCTCACTGTCCTCTGAAGACCCCCCCCCCAAGTTTCAGAGAGATTGCACCCCGGGAAAGGCATGATCCATGGGTCTCCCCCTTTCAAGTCACTTTCTGTTTACAGTGGCAAACCCACGGAACCCAGAGAAATAGTCTCTGCTTGAAACCCACAAGGTTACCAAAAGCAACATAGGGGCACCTTTGCTAAATGTTACATGGACCAGAGGAATGGGCAAGAATGAAAAACCTATGAAAGAGATGTGTGGGAAAGGAAAGGAGATGTTCCTTCTAGAGAAAGACCATGCACAGATAAGATAAGCAATGGCAATTGGGTAATATTGTAATTGTGCTATTGATCTAAGTTGTTTCTTCCAATAAGAATATCCCTGGACATTTGTATCATGAGAGGGGGTCGCCCACTTGAGCCAATGGGGGCCACTGTAGTTTCTGAGCCAATAGAAGAACAAATATAATTTTAAAAAGGTATTAATTGCTTTGCACTGCTATTGTAGCTTTGACGAGCGTTGGACGCGAGGAGACCTTTTACTCTCTGTGTAACCATTATTCCTCCATCGTTTAATAAACGTTTATAGACTGCTTCATCTACAGGACTTCACATCTGTCTCTTATCAAAATTGGCTGAGGGACATTCGAACCACAAGTTGTGTGGAGCAGGTGGAAGAGGAGTCCGGCAGAGATGGGGGATTGTGGCAGGCAAGTAGGGTTGCCAGGGGTCCAGTTTTCACCCTTACAATCTGGTATTTCCTTAGAAATGTCTGGAAAATACTGGACACCCGGTTGGAGAGGAGGGAGGAGGAAGGGAAAGGTGAGGAAAGGGAGGGAGCAGTGGTAGCTAAAGGAGAGCCTGTTGGCATACGTTCGTTTTTTCACAGTGGAGGAGAGAGAAAGTATGGGAGGCACTAAGGTGCCATTCCCCTCTGCTTCTCTCCCCCACCCCCCACTGGCATGAAGGGGTGGTCAGGCTGGAGTCCTGGTCAGGCAGCATTGGCAGCTCTGAGGGTGGTGCGGCAGAGGAAGCGAGCCTGAGGAAGGATAAGGAAGGAAGGGAGAGAACAGAGATGGCTAGCTGGGGTAGGGAGGGGGACTACTGGGGATGGTGACACAATATCACTTTGTGCATGCAAAGATCAATCCTGGGTGAGTACCGTCCCTACCTTCCCCAGGGCCTGGTATTTCCCCAGAGCCCATTTGGCAACCCGAAAGCCTACATTAACTAGCACTTTGTCAAAGAATGCCAAAGTCCATATTACCTTTCTGTAGCTACTTGGCTTTGATTTGATCACGGTTAGAAAATCAATGGCAGGATTACAAAGAGCAGGGCTTTTTTTCAGCAGGAACGCAGTGAAACAGAGTTCCGGAACCTCTTGAAAATGGTCACAGGCGCGGAGGGCAATCTAAACTCCCCTCTGTCTGGAGATCAGGGGGCGGGGCCACCAGCCATGTGACCATTTTCTTCGAGGGCAACCCACTGAGTTCCACCACCTCTTTTCCCAGAAAAAAAGCCCTGACAAAGAGTATTTTCCTCTACCTTCTTAACAGGCAAGGTTGGCTCCCTGCAGAATGCTGTTTAGTGTTTTCTCACATCTGTTCTTATTTGAGTGAACAGATGTGACTTGAAGGCTCACCTGGAACGGATATGTTAAATAAGAACGTATTACTTTTACTTAAGATAGGCTTAATTTCCCATCACTTATATTCCCAGTGCAGGTATTTTATTGAATCTGGCATGCTTTTGGATGATTAATACTGTGAAAAATACCATCACCCATATCCACCCATGCATCATGCTGTTTATTCTGTTTCCTGCTATCTCTACAGACCTGAAGCTACTTTTGTTAGTATTGGAGTGATTACAGAATTAAGGTTTACTACTGAACTGCAGAAATTTCCAAGTCATTATTTCAAGAAAAGATTGGACAGGAATCTGCCAATGATATTCTTTTCATCCTATGATTATCTGAACAATTTTCTAGATAAATATAATCAGTCAATATAATCTTTCCCAACAATTGTGATTCACAAGAGAATGTCATACACTATTAACATTGGGTTGGGGTTTTTTGCAAGTTACCTCCATGTGCTGAACTCGCTCCCAAATAATGCCAGAATATCAACATGCGTGGGATTTTACCTACACTTATATATACTGTTAATCATGGACTCCAAACTTTTGGATCTGGATTATCCAAATTGTCCAAACCACAATAAGCCTGTATACGTATAAGGTCCTGCACATCTATAAGCCCCCTAAGACTTGAGGTGTTAAGACAAAAGATTTCAAACTCAGCACACAACATTTTACACACAGATACTTTAATATGATCCCAGAACTGTACTGATGGATGATCTGGAAGATGGAAATAGCAGGACAGATGGTGTCTGATCATTGCTGTTAATTATGTGGCCTATGGACACATCCACAGCAGCTATCTGTGCTATTCAGAATATTTCACAAGCACACAAGAAACACAGAAAATAGAGCTGGAAGGGACCACATGGGTCATCTAGTCCAAACACCTGTACACTGCAGGAAATTAACAGCTATCCCCCCCCCACCTCCCTCAGTAACTCCTGCGCTATGGCCAGAAGTGCCCTCTGTATAAAGAATGTGGAGATGGAAAGTGCTGTCAAGTTATCACTGACTTATGGCAACCCCAGCTGAAGTTTTCAAGGCAAGAGATTAGCAGGTGTGGTTTGCCATTTCCTGCCTTTGCATAGCAACCTTGGTTGTCTTTGGATGTCACCCATCCAATTACTAACCAAAGCTGACCCTGCTTAGCTTCTGAGATCTGACGAGATCAAGCTTGCCCAGGCTATCCAGGTCATAAAGAATGTATTGCCTCCCATTTCTAAGCTGGAAAGGCAGACTGCACTACTAATGTATGTATCTCAGTGCAGGGAGTAATATAGCATTCTCTCTGCAGCTATGCATTTATTTGTTTAGGAAATTTATATGCTACCTCTCCTGACATGCTTGAGGCAGCTTACAACTAAAACAATAAAACAAAACCAACTAAGACAATAAAAAATCACACCAATAAAACAAGCAAACAGAACCGAGTCACTTAAATGTGCTAGGGTGTAAAAGTGCATAAACCAAATAGAGTCCCCCCCCCCCCGCCCACAGTCGGAATGAAGAGGCAGACACCAGATCTGGAGTATAAAGGGCTATTTATTAAATAACTACAACATAACTTGCAACCACGGCAAGGGCCTAACTAGCAGTACAGGTCAGACCCTGGGGTCATTCTTGGACCTCCACCCTGACCTGTCTTGGCAAGCCACCCTCTGCCCCAGGATATGAGGGATTCATATGGCTGTGCCCTGGCCTAGCCAGGCAATGTGGTTCCCCCCTTAAAGTTCCCCCCGGCTGCAAAGCCGGGGAGGACTGACTTATCCAGGGGTTTCCCACCTAGGTGTCTGTCCTTACCACTGGGCCATGAGGCAGCCAGCTGCTCCTGACAGACCCCAATTCCCCAAAAATGGGGATATGCCACAGGTGCTCACCGACCAAAGGCCAAGCCTCTGCTTAGGCCTTTGCGCCCCACAGGTGGCCTAAAGCCACCCTGAGCCCTTGCAGCAGGTCTTCCAAGAATATCTCATTCCCCTTCACAGAAAGATGCACTCCATCCTCTCAATAGAGGTCTACAAATTTAGCCCTGATTTGTAGATGGGGCAGGTAAATTCTCAACCTGCCCGCCAAGGCTTTAAAGAAGTCCCCGTTGGTCTATATCTTTGCCCTCTCTATTGCTGCAGGATCCAATGCTTCCTGCCAAATCCAGCACGGCAGCATTGCTGACCAGATTATCAGGACTCCAGGCCAGCGCTTGCCTATCATGTGCAAGTCTGCCTGTGCCTGTAAAGAAAGGGCCTTAGCCTTAAGAAGGCACAGGTCATTGCCTTCCAGGTACACTACCAGAATTTGAGGTGGTGGACCCCTGTTCGAACAAGAGCAGCAGCAATCCATCCACCTCAGGCATCTTCTGCCTTTCCATTCAATGGTGGCCCACTGGCTCAGGCCAAGTTGTGACTTGATATGCATCCTTTTTCCTGGTGCACTGCCCAGAAGACCATCCTGTGGCTGCAGATGAGGATCCATACCCTGTCGTGGCAGCTGCCCCCCCCCCGTGAGATAAAACAGCATTAAGAAGGGTTCCCCTGATTCAAAAGGTGGACATAAGCCTGGTAGGTGGAGGAGTGCCACTGCCCTCCCCGCTGGATTGCCAGTCCCGGATATCCCATGCCTGAGGCCGTGGATGCTGCCCCGATCTGTGACTGCCCAGAACTGGTACTTAGTAAGTGGTGCCCCATCCCCGTGGCGAAATAGAACCCCTCGATCATCACCTCGTGCCTTGATGTAGCTTCTAAGGGCAAGGACTGGGCACAGGTCCTTTTCCATGCATGGGACCAATACGATCTCCATCCCCTTCTGCTTTTGGTCGGTCTTAGAATGCTGGATGGTTATAACAACGTGTTTACCTTTGAATCTAACATCGCTGGCCTGCAGGCCCTGTTCGACTCATCCCTATGGGACATGATTACTAACTTCCTGACCCTCAGCGCCCCGAAGAATGTTGTCAGGGAAGTGGCATGGAAGAGACCCTCCTCGTACTTGGAAGCACAGACCAAGGCCCACACTGACCGCAAACTCCTCAAGATATCTGGTGAGATGGGCTGTCTCTGATCTCTGGGTGCCGCCCCCTCCCGGGGCCACCCCTCTAGCATCTTCTGGATTCTAAAGTCCCTGGTATTGTCCACCAGGCCCCTGGCCTTGCTTGCAAAGGCCAGTGCTGCCAGTTGGCCCCGAATGTACTTGACTGCCAGCCTCTTACCTCTCTGGGTCACACACAACTGCATCAGGTGCTCAACAGGGATGGGCCACAACTGGTGACGACCTACCTGGCGCCTGAACCCTGCAAACTGCAAGATCACCCTGTCGTAGGCCCTCTGGGTTCTGGGAATGACTGCTGCCTGGATTGCCCTGCAGGCCTCGGCCTGCCAATTTGCTAAATGTCCTAAGGCATCTGGGTTGCCCACACATTGGCCTCGGGGGCAAGCTGATGAAACCAGTCCATCTGCAAGTGAGACAGAGTGTCTGCCACTTGGTTGGTCACGCCTGGGACATGTCTGGCCGTAAACATGATGTTAAGATGCAGGTACCTTAGGGTAAATGCCTGGACCAGCTTCATCACACTGGGTGATTTGGAGGACAGGGAGTTGACCACGTGGACCATTGCTAGGTTATTGCACCAAAAATGAACTGAATGCTTTGCCAGCTCCTTCCCCACAGCTCGACCGTCACCAGAAAGGGAAACAACTCAAGGAAGGTAAGGTTCCTGCAGAGACCCTTGGCCAACCTATCTGCCGGCCACTGGGCCACATACCAATGGCTGCGGAAATACATCCCGAAACCTTTGGCCCCAGATGCATCAGAGGAGACTTGGAGCTCCCCCTCCAACAACCTCCCTCCAAAAGGACACTCCATTATTAGCACCAGTTGCTTTCCCTTGGAAGGACCGTTGCCCTTTCTGGCAGCTATGCCGTCCTGTGCAGCCCCTCAGCACACGACCCAAGTCCTAACTCACTCTCCAAAGGTGTTCTTACCACTGTTCTCAACCACTACCCCAAATGGTGACCACTGTGTCCCGCCAGTTCTACCAGCCACAGTGCGCTCTGGGCCAGCTCCAGTGTGGCTATCCTATCGAGAAGCTGCTGCCAGCTGGGCTCTGTGCCTTCTTCCTCTCCTGTGCCCGTGTTCTTTTTTGGAGCCGGGCATTTCACCAGTTGCTTTCCCTTGGAAGGACCGTTGCCCTTCCTGGCGGCTATGCCATCCTATGCAGCTCCTCAGCACACAACCCAAGTGCTAACTCACTTCCCAAAGGTGTTCTTACCACTGTTCTCAACCTCTACCCCAAATGGTGACCACTGTGTCCCACCATTTCTACCAGCCACAGTGCGCCAAGGGTCAGCTTGGCTGCCGCACTGCCTTCCCTCAATCAAGCCCAGCCAGCCTACCTATGCATGGAGCCCCTGCCCCAAAATGATACCCCCCAGCTGCTGCCGATTTGGGTGAGCCTCTTGCCACTGGAATTAACCCCTAGGACGTTGGGGCGGCTCCCCCAGGTGTTTTTTTGGACCCAAGACCCTTTCAAGGCCAGTGTGCCAGGGCAGGCTGGCACCCAATTCCGGAGCCCCAAAAGCTAACAGTTCCGTGGAGGGTCACTCAAATAGGAATTGGAGGGATCCCCCTGCTGTTAAAATGGCCACCCAGGGGACTTCCCAACCGCCTGAAGCTGAGCCTGTTTTAGCACTGCTTGCCCCCTAAGGGCTGGTACACTGTGGCGGATCTGGTGCCCAAACAAGCCCAGGACCTGTCTGGGCAGCACCAAGCTCCCGCAAGCTCCCAAGCCAGGCCCCTTCAAGTCCCAGAGCCCCTGGGCCGGCGGCCAATGCAAAAAATCCCCCTCCCCGCAGGGCCTCCCTCCTTCAAGGGTGCTAGGCACTATGCGGCCCGACTAAGGCAAGGCCAAGCAGGAGCAAAACCCCCAAGCTGTTGTGACCAAAGGGGGGGGGGTGAGCAAACCCCTTTCCTAGATCTCCCACCCCCAGGGGTGCTGAGAGCCAGCAAGCGAGTGCCAGTAGGTTAAGAAACCCCCCTCCTCGCCAAGCAAACGGTTGTCTAGGAGCCGGTGTGTCCTAGGAGCCACTCCTCCAGGAGATACGCTGCACCACCTTGCTCTACCGCCATTCAGCCCAGGAACCTCACCATGTCTCCACTCAGCCTCTGGACCCTCACCATGCTGCCACTGAGTCCCAGAACCTCACCCCGCCACTGCTGAGCCCAGCACCCACGCAGCACTGCCACTCAGCCCTTGGAGCCTTGCTGCGCCGCCGCGCTTCTGCACCACCACACTGCTACTCCACTCCAGGAGCCTTGCAGTGCCACCACTCAGCCTCCAAAGCTGCAGCTGATGCTGTGCTGCACCGTCAAAGCTCGTGCTCCATGTGGGGGGAAGGAGAGCTGAGGCTGCACAGTCCCCTCTCGTCCTCCGCTCATGAGGTGCACCTGGCTGGCTGAGTGGGCGGAGTGGCCTTATGAGGCCTTGGTCTCCGCCCCCTGGCATACCCAGATGCCCGGGAAGCCTTGTCTGCCTCTGCCTCCTCCAGGGAGGCAAATTCCAGCCCCCCAGCCCAGCAGCTGCTGCCGGGTCTGGGGCGTGCTGCACAGTCTATAATTATATTGATAAAACCTCAGGCTAGGGCAGACCATTAAAACAATTCTAAATGATCAACCTTTTAGATAAAGGAAGTGTTTTGGCCTGGTACTTAAAAGACAGTATGGCAGGTACCAAGCAAGCCTCACTGAAGACAGCGTTTCAAAAATTAGGTGCCACCACTGAAAATGCCCTATCCCCAGTTGCTACCCATCTTACTTCTGGTGGAGACACAGAGAGCAGGTCTACATAAGTTCATTTGCAATGCTCCTTTAAAATTGAATTGACTTGAGCTGATCTGAATATAAGCAGTGTTTGGGAGAGCAGGTCTTAACAGGTGCTCTGATGAGACTGCATATATATTTTCTAAACAATAATACTGGCAAGAAAAATTGCAGGCATTTTTTGATAGACTTTAAAACAAGATGTTGCTATCTCTCGATGATGATAACTCAAGATGGTTAGCCATGTTAGTCTGTTTGTAGCAGTGGAAAAGAGCAAGAGTCCAGTAGCACCTATAAGACTAACAAAATTTGTGGTAGGGTATGAGCTTTCATGAGTCACAGCTCACTTCTTCAGGTATCTATGAACTATGACTCATGAAAGCTCATACCCTACCACAAATTTTGTTAGTCTTATAGGTGCTGCTGGACGCTTGCTCTTTTCCATCTCTAGATGGTAATCGTTTGACTGTAAATACGTGATTTCTGCCACCACAACTAAATATCCTTGGTTGATCCGCAAGCCACCATATACTGGACAGAACTAATCTCCAAATTCTAATGACTGAGTTGCATATTCAGGAAATTAAAGTATTACACACGGTAGGCATCTGACAGCTGAAATTTGTCTTCAGTTTTGTAAATTGCATTTTCAGAATTGTATGGCAACAGTAAAAATAATCGGAGACCCTACAGACTCAGATACTATTAAACAACACAGCACAGTCCATTAAGCTTTACATTGAGGCCTCCATGTCACTTCACCACATCATCACACCAAAAACCTTGCTGGGTTATACACACTTACAAAATAACAATTACTTTACAATGAATCACATTGTGCAAAATGCAAAGAGCTTAAGTTGTACCTTGGCTCTCTCCTGGAACCCACTTCTGATAGCAGAATACACACCTGAGCATATTAATACAGATGCATTAACATTTCCTGCTGAAAAGGAACCATCTCCTGCCAGCATTTCTTATTCCAGACACTGCAACTCTCATTTTACATGTACATCATGGGAATAAAATGTAGCTTTTCCACAGATAGGTCTTTGCACTGTTCCAGAATGCTTCAAAGGCGGTTTCCATGTTGTTTGATGTGGTCAGGCCATTTTCACAGCTTAGCTAAAAGAACCAGATTCAGTGCTTAATTTCAGCATTTGGCTAGAAAGTGGAATCAGGCTGCAAAAATTGAAACTCTCCTCACAGCACTGTTTTTTCTTTGCACCTGCAGGCTGAATAGACAGTAGAATGCCTCAGAGCATCTGCAAGTACCTTTCCCTTGCAAATGAGGAATCTCCTGTTTGTGGGAATTAGGGGACAGCATCTGTTAATTAGCGATATTAACAGGAGCCATAAATGCTTGGATTTATATTTCATTTTAAAGTGCTAGCCACTCTAAATATTGAGATTTGGAGAGCCTTTATTACCAGTTGAAGTGGCCAACCTGCTTTTAAACATTTATAAAAGAAAGCCATTTTAATGAGTTACAGAAGAACCTTGTTTCAAATTTCAATGAGCGTTTGTGGGGAAATATGATAGAAAGGTTCCTCCAGGATATATTCAAGAGTATTCAAAAGAACATAGGGGTTCTTGTTGCTTTTTTATGGTGGTTATTCTCTCTTTTTAAATATAAAATGGTAACAATTACCATGTCTTTTATGAAATGGCTGTTTCAAGCAGATTAACTTGTTTTTTAAAATATAAATATGTGTACAATTCTAAACATGCATGGTGCTTATACAGTACAAGAAGGCAGGTTATGTACCAGTTTATAGGGTCTTTTCATTGTTTATATTTATAGCAATCTCCAATGTGTGTGCAGAGCCAGAGAATTAGTCAGAGCATGTAGATATTCTGAAGAAATAAGCATGGCACAGGAGAAACTTTTGGCCTATTTATACGTTAAGACAGGATTCATGTTAGAAATGTTAGAGTGATGCTATAAATATTAGAGAGATCAGTGTGAGGAACATGTGTTTTTTTTAAATGCAAAGGTGTTTTTTTTTTACGGAAGACATTTTAATAGTCCACTTGTATTTGTATTCATGCTTAGATATGTATTTCCATTAAAATGCCCTGTAAAGGGATATACATTCTTTTCCCTATCTAAGCTTTCATTCCATATGAATCTACTACGTTCAAAAAAGAGCTGTATAAGCTATGAAGACAAGGTGAATGCAGCTATCGAGTCCCTGAGAAGCAGCTTTCAACTGCTACAGCCACACAGGCTCGGACTGTTGTACAGGCCTTTTTATGCCTTTTAGAGGAACTCTGGAAATGCAGTGAGAAGCGCCAAAGTAGATCATGCATTCATGCTGGGTATCTGCCTTCAGGGTATGAAGAAGAGCAGCTGCTTAGAAGTGCATTTAGAATTGTTCCATTGTGATAATGAGGAACATTGTGATAATGAGTGTCCCATATACCTCCAAGCCCTGTTATGCTCAAAAAGTGGAATGTGCTGGCAAATCAGTGTCCATCAGGCCCAGATGCCTAAAAGCATCCACCAGCTGACATCAAAGGAATGTGCTTAGACAACATACAAAAAGTATCTTCTAGACCTACCTGTCAAACTGCCTCAGATGACTGGCTTTGTAGGAGGATACTTTGGGAATATGCACAGTGACTGTACAAATGGATGTGACTCAACATTTGGCTTCATTTAGACCAAGTTCCTGTGGAGATTCTTGGTCTAGCATCTGGCTTCTGCCTCTATGAGCTAGGGCATGGAACAGAATTGCCAGCCAAAGTTTTCCAGTTTTATTTGTATACAGTACTAAAGCTGCAGAAGCTAATGAATAAACACAACAGGTTTTTGCTATGAGCAATTTCCTTGCAAAAGGCCAGGATGTTTACTGTGCGCTTCAATTGCTTTCAGCTTCCATTAACTTTTAAAGGAGTTGAGAACTATTGGCTGTTCATGCTGTATGTACTTTTCTCATCAGGAGAAGAAATTTTCCATCCATACAACTGGCAAGTAGGCTGAACCTCTGACAATTTGATGAACAAGTAGAGGCATGCCTAAATCACTGGGCAGTGATGGTTGATTGATATGAACTTTTTATGGATTGAGCTCTGAGTTGAGTTGTTGTTTGAATTCACCGTTCCTTTCTTGGCATGAAGAGAGCCAATGTGGTGTAGTGGTAGAGTTGTGAGTGTTTGACCCCCTGTGTGAACAGCTCACATTCTGCTTGTCAGTAATGAGCAGGGGGATGATTTTTCAATGCACAGTTTGGATGTTCTTGAACAGTTCATGCCTGTTCAGAAGGTTAAGTTCTGCATATTCAAACAATATAGTACAATTGACAGTATTTTTTACACAGTTGGTTAGTACTTCTAGTCCCCTCCCAGTCCTGTCATCATTTAAATGAAGAATAATCAAATTAATCAGTCAGCCAGTCATTATTAATATATACTTTTTTAAAAAAGCTTTACTGTTTGGTTCTCATCTAAGTCTGTGCTATTGATGCTAACTCATAAGTACACATATTAAACAGCCATATGGGAGTGTTAGTTCCACACCATCTTTTAATTAATTGACCTGAGCGTCCATTACTCTGGCAGAGAATCAACTCCGCCACTACAACTACAAAGCTTTTTGGCAGATGTTCAAGTTCGATGGCAGCAAAATGATCCGAGATGAGGCTCACAAGTGATTGAAGTTGTCAAAAGAGTGATATTTACCTGCTGAACGTGTCACAAAGTTCACTGCACCTCTAGTTAGATTTTTTTTTTGCTACAGTTGGGGAGATCAAATCCCCATTGTGCCATGGAAGCTTACTGTCTGACCTCAGTCCAATCAATATCTCTCAGCCTGTCTTAACTCATAGAGCGACTGTGAGGATAAAATGGAAGAGGGAAGAATGCTGCGCTCTTTGGAGGAAGGGAGGGAATGTGATAAACATTGGTTGCTTCCACACAGGGACAATTCCTTACTCTCCACTCTGTATGGGAGTATTCTGCATGGGAGTATTCCCCATGGTATCCCCTTGTGCCACTGCCACAAACCCACATCCAACTCAGGCTTAGGCTGACCTTCCCCTACCCTGAGGTAAAACTTTAAGCCTATGAAGCTGTATACTGGGCTGGGAAGCCTCTGGTAGCGTGGTTGATGTTAAGCTTCAACTTTCCTTCTTGTCCCACCCTTAAGAAATATTAAAAATGGTTACCCAGCCAAGTCTTAGTAGGGGACAGATCAGGGGTTTGCGCTTCCCTTTAGCAGAAACTGGCATACAAGGCTTGGGGAATTTCAAAACATAACTGAAGGTTTATTTACAGTAGGTTAAAGTCAAAAGGTAGGTAGGCAGATATTTGAACTTAAGTATCAGGAAGGTTTTTATACAGCAACTTCATTGGTGTTAGGCACAAAACACTTGGTTTAACACTAGGTTGTTGGCTTCTTTCAGAGGTTGACATTGCTTCACAAATGCTCTACTTTCAAAGCACAGACACAGCACGACTTCCCCTCCTCTCCAGACTTAAGGGTGCTCCACTGAGACAAGCCCTTACTAGATACTGGACAGGTGTTATAGTTATGAGCTATAACCCTGTTCCTGGCACTGAAGGGGAGACTTCTTTCTACCCACTTCCTTGGCCCACTATAATTCCCAGATCGCTCAAGTCTAAGCAGGAGTTAGTGCTGGTTTTTCCTACTTTAGTCCGAGGACTAACAGTGCTTCACAAACTTTTCTTCCTCTCACAGAGGATTCTCTGGCTGACCCTCTCTGGTCAAAAGCCGGACTTCAACTCCCCTTCACTCTCTTGTTTACTCTCCATCTCCAACTGACTGCTTCCCCAACATTCCATCCCCAACTGCCATTTCAGGCTGAGCTCTAAGATGGATTACATACTAGAAGTGAATAAAATATCATCAATAACTAGGACATTCACAGCAAAAATACAGTATGATCAGCAGTTGGGACATTCAGTGAGAATACAATCAGGTACAGTAGCCCCAAATTTGAAAAGTAGTATAAAACTGCAACACATAGATGAAAACTTTCTTAATCTTACTATATAATTGAGTAAGCGTATTTCAGGCAACTCACTTTATACCCTGATGTACCACCAGAGGGTGCTGCCATGGAAGGAATCCTAGACAAGGCACCATGTCCCTCCAGAAAACATGCCATGGTGGGAAGCCCAGGCTGGGAGCAAGATGGGAGCAGGTGGCAATGCCCGCCTCCCGCCTTCACCCAGCTGGTATTAGGAGTGAGGCAGGTGGCAATGCCCACCACCCAAATTAACCCAGCTGATATTAGGAATACAGCAGGTGGCAATGACCACCCCCTGCCTTCACCCAGCTGGTATTAGGAGCAGTGCAGATGGCAATGGCCTCACCCTGCCTTAACCCAGCTGGTATTAGGAGCAGAGCAGGTGGCAATGCACTCTCCCTGCCTTAACCCAGCTGATATTAGGAGCAAGCAGGTGGCAATGCCCACCCCACCTTATTCTGCCTTACCCGCCTTATCCCAGCTGGTATTAGGAGCAGAGTAGGTGGCAATACCCTCTCCCCGCCTTAACCCAGCTGGTATTAGGAATGGAGCAGGTGGCAATGCCTAACCTCCGCCTTAACCCAGCTGGTATCAGCAGCAGACCAGGTGGCAATGCCCGCCCCCCTTTGAACCAGTTGGGATCAGGAGCGGAGCAGTTTGGCGACTCTTTCTATTATCAAATCAAAGGGGTAGCAATGGGTAGTCCTGTTGCTCCCTCTATTGCGAACTTATATGTGTCTGATTTATAAGAGAGATTCATTTACAATTGTGACAATAATCCTTTTTTGACAAACTAGTGATATGCTATCGTTATATTGATGATTTGGTTGCCATTTTGGACCATGAAGATACTGTACCTGCGTTTGGTTCCTGGCTTAACTTGCTTGATCCGTGTATATAATTTACCTGGCATGCTCATTCAAATTGTGTGAGCTTCTTAGACATGACTGTTTTTCGGGGTTTGAATAACACCATCTCTGTTCGCCCTTTTAGAAAACAAACCCGTCGGTTTTCTTACCTTGAATATTCTTCTTTCCATCCACGTAATCTACGAGATAATATACCCTTTAGCCAATTATTGAAGGTTAAACAAAATTCCTCTTTCTATAAAGATTATGAACGTGAGGCTCTGCTAATGGAACGTGCCTTTGTCAATCAAGGTTACCCCAGAGAGATAGTTAATAAAGCCCTATGTAGGGTTGAGGGTATCCCTAGATCTGATCTGCTTGTCAACAAACCTAAAACTATCCAGACTGGCATCTCATGGGCCATTGACTATACTCCTCTAGCCCACAAAATTAAAAATATTGTATTGAAGCATTGGCATCTCGTAGCAGACATCCCTGGTTGTGATATTACCCCTACCATCGGGTTCCGTCGCACCCGCAACATCAGAGACCTTTTAGTTCATAGGTATTTACCCCGTGAGCCCTCTATGGTACATGTGAGAGGTCATCAAAAATGTGGACATTGTTCTGTGTGCCTGCTATCATTAGATGGCTCTATAATTAAGTTTGACAATGTTGGTCTGACTGTCTCTTTAAATTCTTTCAGCACATGCTCTACTCTGGGTGTAGTTTATGTTATTATCTGCGGTTGTAATAAATTTTATGTTGGTAACACTAGTCGTCCAGTATGAGTTAGAATTTTTGAGCATCTTTCAAGAATTCGTCATCATGTTGAAGAAGCTTCCCTTACTGATCATTTCCTTGAATATCATTCTAAAGAGAATGAACTACACTTCTCTGTTCTGTATGTCTCTTCTGTTAAAGACTGGTTGTCAGTGTATAGAATTGACTTGTAAGGAGGCTTACTAGATTCACCGGTTGAAATGTTTAAAACCTGACAGACTTAACTCTGAATTATCTTTGACTTGCTTTTTATAAGTCTTTGACCAATCATTTCCCAGTATGTATACTGTCTCTTTAAGAATTGTATTTATATTATGGGTGAGTTGGGTGTCCTTCGCAGGCGGGCAGTTTTGTAGGCACTGTGTCGCCACTTAAGAGGTTCATGGTGTTCTTGCTTGTAAGTGTTATCTCTATTATTAATAATGTAATTCATATGTATTATCATGTCTGTTATGTATGTTTAAAATGACTTCTGACGATTTTGTTTATTATATGTACTTCATTTTTATTTTTAGTTCAGGTTGTCTTTGTACTGTGACTCCTGAGGAAAAGAAATTGAAACAAGTTCTTTGCTGGCTCCTTGTAGAGTCGCAGGGGTCTTGGTACCCCTTTCTTCAGTCTGGACACCTACAGATAAAAGAAAAAAAGAATACATCAATAGTCCCCATTTTTTAAAAAATTAAATATGCTTTATAAACAGTTACAAAGTCAAGAAAAATAGCCAGTGGTACAAAATAAGTTTTCCACTACATACATTTAGAGTAACTTAGATATTGCTAACTCAAAAATATTTTTATATACAAATATATCTTCATTGATTATAAGTAAAGTACTATAATTTAGCATCTCTAAGACAGGTAATAACTTATATCTTAACATTATTCCTAACTACTATCTAAACTACTATCTATTCATAAATGCTTATAATTCTACTTCTTTTCTTTTTTTCTGTGGTAATATTTAGAATATTAGTGAGAAAAAAAATTTAAATATGCTTTTAACATGTTAATGATATCCAAGAATATGACAGTGAATAGTCTTTATAAATTGCTTTAGCCAAGAACAGTAAAGTGAAAAATATAAACAAAAACTTGTAACTGTTAATATTGTCCTTACAAAACATGTCAACATAACCCGTTACCCTCCTCCTCCCACTCCCTCCCCTGCCCAACCCCATTCCCCAACTCCCCCTCCCATATCACCCAAAGTAATAGTTCTTCCACTAAAAATAACTTCAACATTCAAACAATATTGTACTCTGTAACCGTATGGACATTTGCTATCGGTTACTGGGGAAAAAAACAAACTTGAGTACAATAAACTAAACAGTGGGAGCAAGTGCAGGATGCATCCAATGCCCCCCCCCTCCCCCAACATGTTACATTATTAATTTCTATTATTACAACCTCAATAATTGTTCCTTTTTTAAAGTTCCAGTTGGGCTTTCTGTTTAGTCTCACTGGAATCTTGCTGCTTTTACAAGGAGGCAAATCTTGAAGTTTTTTTAGCTTCTGTGTTGTTTTCTCTTTATCCATCAAGAGTTCTAAATCAATGTTCTTAAGGAATGCTGTACCTGTTTCCTTATCAGTGGCAGTATTGGTAGTATTCTTATGGTTTACTTGCAAGATGGTAAAATTGTTCCAATTGTGGTTCCCACCAGGCTATAATGTGATCAATCATAAACAATGGAAATTCCTATCCAGTATAAAACTCTGTGATATCTCAACTCATATCGGGATTTTAACAAAACCATATTTGGAAAGTAAACTAAACTCTCCTATCCCATGGTTTACATACCTACAACTGGCAAATATGGGAAATAAAATACATCTAAGGGATATTATGTTAAAACCAAAAACTCAATTTGAAGAACTCCTGGATACAGATAAAAAACAAAGACGTGGACTGATCTCTAAAATCTACCAAATTATCATGATTCTCCATAAACCAAAACATTACACCTATCAAGAAAAATGGCAACAAGACTGTAATACCCCGATCTCTTCTGACCAATGGAAACAGATATGGTCCTCCTCCACATTAAACTCCAAGGCAATAAACATAAAACTCCAGTCATTTAAAATTCTCACACGCTGGTATCTAACCCCAAAGAAATTATCAGTTATAACGTCGAAATACTCTCCTAAGTGCTGGAAAAATTGCGGCAATATTGGCACCTTTGCTCACCTTTGGTGGCAATGTCCCATAATAAAGGCATTCTGGTTAGAAATTCTAAAACAAATAAAGCTCATAACGAATTATGATATCCCATTAGACCCCCAATTAATCTTTCTGAACCTCTGGCAAAATCACAACATACCTCCCTCACAGAAAGATCTAATCAACAACTTATTAACCATAGCCAAATCCTCCATAGCCTACTTCTGGAAAAAACAAACACCACCATCAATATCCCATTGGCTAACCAAAGTTTGGGACCAACTTATTATTGACAAAATAACAGACAATATACATACAAACTCATCCTCGTTTAACTTTTATGAAAAATGGTGGCATTTTCTAGATTTTATAGATAAAACGGAAGCACATCCCCCGAATCGTCTATATCAAAAAATTCTGGACAGTTAGCTTTAAAGGCTTTTTATGTTAATTGCATTTTGCTTAATATTTACAAGTTGTATAAAAATGTGATACACTTACTACTATCCTGTAGTTAAGAATTTGTTCATTAGCAACTTCAATGTTATTCCACAACATTACCTTTTGTATTTACTGTTTTTCACTGTTTATGGTTGTTTATTATTGTTGTAAATATAAATAATAATAATAATAATAATAATAAAAATTGTTCCAATTGTCTTTAATCTGCTTTCTTCTTAATGTCTCTGTTATTTCTTTTAACTCTCTTCTTTTGTTTAAAACTTCTGTTGGTAAATCAGATAAGGCCAAAATGGGAGAGCACTTAAAGTTTAATGATCCTTTTTTCTTTATCAAGTCCAAAATTGTCTTTTTATCTCTCCAACTTGCAAATGTAGCCACTATATCTCTGGGATATTTTCTTTTACTCAGGTTGCGTTTACCCACACGATAAGCATCTGTTATTTTCAATTCTGTCCCCTCTTCCATAGCCAAGGATTTTATTAGCCAGGAGTTTAATAATGAAATAAGGTCTTCTTTAAATGTGCTATTTTCTTCTATGCCCCTGAACTT
Organism: Eublepharis macularius; assembly: GCF_028583425.1. Lineage (NCBI taxonomy): Eukaryota > Metazoa > Chordata > Lepidosauria > Squamata > Eublepharidae > Eublepharis > Eublepharis macularius. Next base: position 127,738,148 of record NC_072792.1, read on the forward strand.
AATATTCAGCTGTCTGGCAGAAATTTCAAGCCTTAATATTCTATCTTGCAAGAGGATATTTTCCTTTTTTAAGGCTATAAATTCAGTTTGCAGCATTTCCCCTAATTCTACTGCTGTTTCAGCATTTCTTGCTGCTTCACTTTGTGCCGTTTTCAACTCAGCAAATTGTTCAGTCATTGAATGTAATAAAAGAGTTATCTTACTTTGCAATCTTTGCTCCATTTGTGTTAAAAACGAAGCACAGGAGGCGACTAATCCAGGTGGTGCGTTCAGAGGAGCAACTTCTTCTCTGTCGGCCATTTTGTCTTCTCCTATTAGTACACTTTATGTTTCTTCCAAGGCTTTTGAACTCGGGAAGAAGTCTTGTAGATTTTTAACCACCTTTGGCTGTTGCTTCTTTCTTTCAGCAGTCTGCTTGCCCATATTTTATTCTGTTTCTATGGGTTTGTTAGCTTTTATTTGGCTAAAAAAGGGAGAGGGGAGCAGAGCTCTGGCACTAAGCTTCCTTCTCCTCTCCCTACGAAGCCACACCCCAGAATACATCAATAGTCAAGACTTTCACAGACTTAAGAAACTGTACTTAGCCTGTATTATATTGCTCTGTTGCACCAGTTCACCACCACCCTTGTTCGTCTCCTTTTGTGGAGTTACAGATTGAATGTTTTTCACAATTTTATGATGCATAAAATAATTGCTTTGTATTATTGACTGGTTATGTTCATTGCTTTGCCCTTGTAATTGTTCAGTTTTGGTTTCCTTTGAGGGCTGCTCCCTTTGCTTTTTTGTGGTATTAGGAACAGAGCAGGTGGCAATGCCCATCCTCCACCTTAACCCAGCTGGTATTAGGTGTGGAGCAGGTGGCAATGCCCTCCCCTGCCTTAACCCAGCTGGTATTAGTGGTGGAGCAGATGGCAATGCCCACCCCCTGCCATCACCCATTTGGGATCAGGAGTGGAGCAGGTGGCAATGCCAACCTTGTGCCTTCACCTGGCTGGGATCAGGCACAGAGCAGGAGGCAATGCCCTTCTTCCCTTCACCCAGCCGGGAGAAGCAGCAGAGCAGGTGGCAATACCTGCCCTCTTCAACCTACCGGCATTAGCCACTGAGCAGGCTGCAATGCCCACTCTGTCTTCACTCTGCAGAAGTCAGGAGCCAAGCATGTAGCAATGCCTGCCCCTCCTTCAACCTGTCAGAATCAAGAACAGAGCAGGTGGCAAAGCCTGCACCCCCTTCACTCAGCTGGGGTCAGAAGCAGAGTAGGTAGTAAAGCCTGCTGCCCACCTTCACCTCTCAGGATCAGGCACGGAGCAGCAGGAAATGCCTGCTCCTCCCTTCACCCAGCAGGGAGAAGGTGGCAATGCCCACCCCCTTCACCTGGCTGGGATCAGGCTTGGAGAAGGTGGCAATGCCTGCCCCCCTTCACCCAGCCATAGTCACAGGAGGCAATACCCCCCTTTACCCAGCATGGAGCAGGAAGCAAAGCCCACCACCCCTTCACATGGCCAAGATCAGGCAGATCAGGCGTGGAGCAGATGATAATGCCCACCCCTCTCCTTCACCAGCTGGAAGCAGTGACGTAGGATGAGCAAATGCCTGCCTGCCCACCCTTCCCTTTCTAGAGCCTGTTGTATTTTCCCCCCACAACGGGCTTTGTTGCTAGTTATAGAATAGTGATTAATATGACATCTTTAGCAACATTGAACTGCCTAGTAGGAGTTTATCTATATCAGCAGACAGTACTCAATAGTCTAGTGTACAAACCGTGTCCTTCACCAAGGTAACTCTTTGAGCTATATCTTATGACATGGACCTATAATCTGGTAGAAAGCCCTGCTGATTAATTCAGTCTTGCTTAGTTTATAGAAAACCAGGAATGTTGGAGCTTTCCTGACCTCCTCAGGCAGACCACTCCGTAAGGTGGAAGCTACCACAGAGAAAACTTGTGTCTGGGCAGTGGTTGATTTAGCCTAACTACAGGGTGGTATCTGTAGAAGGCCCTGTTTATATGAGCAAAACTCTGTGAGAGTGAATCACACAACCATGAAATACATGGCCATTTTCTCCGCCAAGCCCTGAGTGTGGTTTGCTCATGGCAAAGAAGTCATATGAGGAATGCATCTTGCAAATGGACTTGACAATATACACTTTCCCCAAATAGGTAATGCTGTATACATGAACTGGGTCTTGCTGGAAACCTCCATCAATAACTACAGTTTGGGGTGGAAAGAAAAATAGTCCACCATTTGCCTAGAAGCTGTTAGAACTGATTCTTACCTAATGTTGAAATTTGTCAGAAAGATGTACCACTGCCTAGAGCTGAAAGACCACAGCCATATCTTAGCCCATTCTGATAGTATATACATAGAAAGGATCAAGATGGGTAGTGTATTAATCTGTCTGTAACAGTGTAAAAGAGCAAGAGTGCAGTAGCACCTATAAGACTAACAAAATTAGTGGTAGGGTATGAGCTTTCATGAGCCACAGCTCACTTCTTCAGATACTTTCATGGCTCATGAAAGCTCATACCCTACCACTAATTTTGTTAGTCTTATAGAGGTGGGCACAGAGCAGAAAATGGACCAACAATTGACACGTACTGGCCCAGTTCAGCGTTTGTGAACTGGAAGGTTGTGGGATGCTTGTTTTCCATGGATCCGATAACTTTTGGGCTGGTCAGACTGTCCATTGGTCCATACCTTTAAAGCACCCGTGCCCCTTGCTTGCAAGCAGCATTGAACTGGGCGCTCCCTACCGGGTTGGCTTCAGCTGACAAGCAGGGACTCCCCACAGCTAATGCAAGGCAAGGGGTTTAAAGAACCCATTTTTGTGCCCCTCGCTTGTAAGCAGCATGGAAATGGGTGCTACCCCACAGGGCTGGCTTTAGCTGACGGGCGGGGAGCTTTCTTCCTGGCTGGCCAGCTGAAGCAAGTCACACTGGGTTGCAAAGCACCCCTTTCTGCATGGTTTGCGAGCTGCGTGGAAAGGGGCACATTAACATTTAAACCCTCCTCAGCTTGCTCACGGGGACTCTCCTTCGGGTCAGCTGGAGCAAGGCAAGGGGGTTGCAAAGTGCCCTTTTCCATGTGGCTTGCAAGCCACAGGGAAAGGTGCACTGTAACTTTTAACACACAACCCCCCGTGGGCCAGTTGAAGCAAACCGAGGGGGGTTGCAAAGCACCCCTTTCCCCGCAGCTTGAGAACTGCACGGAAAGGGGCACTTTAACTTTTATATCCCCTCAGCTTGCTCCAGCTGACCTGAGGGAATTTCCCTTGCCAGCTGAAGCAAGATGCAAGATTTAAAGCGGGGTTTAAAGCTTGCAAGCGGCACAGAAATCAGTGCTCCCCCATGGGGCTGGTTTTTGCTGATAGCCCCCCCCCCAAATTGACGGACCACAGACCAACGAACCATTCCACAAACTGGGGTGGATCTGTAAAAAGTTTGTGGTCTGTGGTCCATGAAACGCGACAGACCATGGCCCAATGGCCTGTGGTTTTTCTGCAGTCTGTGTCCACCTCTACTTTTGTATGCAATGCTTTCCCTCACAATCCTTACACCCAGGGCATATTTTTATGTAGTTCTGATCCAAATTCTAGAGTTAGCACTGTGAATGTTTCATTCCAGATGGATTTGCAGGTCTAGGTAAACAGAGAGGCAATTTGAGAACAGTCCAAAATGCTTGGGTGGAAGCCTAAATATTTCAAAATATGTTCAGGGTCTTGTTTTACCACTTTCTTTTCTATCATTAGAACTGCAAGCTTCAATACGAACAATTTCAAATCCATTTAGGTACTTAGCACAGCACCTTGCAGTTAATATGGGATTTATTGGTAAAAGGAAGATGCCCCTGGGAAGTGTCTAAGTATGAAGGTGGCAGTTCTCTTTTACTGTTTGTACTTGGGTAGACCTTCTTGCATACAAAGACATGTTTGCACCATCATGTGGGAAAAGGGTACATGTGTGCAGCATGTCTTTTTTAAAAACTCAAAAGTGGCAGTGATAGCTACAAACCAGGAGGTTAATGCATGTCCCTTAAGTTCCACTTCAGTGGTCTTCCTTTATTCTTTTCAGCCCCAGGCAGATTGGGATGCATAGGAAAGCAGGCTTTCTCTGTTCAATGTTTGCATGCAGATCAGCCTACTACCAAGATCCTGGGGTCTGCTGTTTGCTGTGGATGAAATGGAGCCAACTACAGTGTGCATTCCCTTCCGAATTATGTTCTCAAGGGTGCAGCCTCACTACTCTAGGCCCAATGCTGTGTCCTCAGGGTTATGCAGCAACCCCCAGAAGAATTCCAAGGGCAACATTTTGTACTGAGTGGTGGATGAAGGCACTCATGTCATAACAAGTTAGCACACAGCCACAAGACTTGACATCTTGTGGTAGCTATTGTCAGGACTCTGCTAATTTCTTCTTGACAGTGAAAATGCAGCTCTTGGCAAGCCCTTGTTATTTCAGCTAAGGCTCATCAGCCATCCCTCTGTCACTAAATGCCTCATTATGTGCAATTAATGGACTGACTGAGAAGAGCTACAAAGTCTCTCTCCCTGTGAACTCACTTTGAGGCAGCTGGGTTACTTCTAGTGACTTTTTAATGTTGTCAGGTTCATTATCAAGTGCAGCTGGGTAAACGGGAAGAAGGAAAGGTGACGAAACTCAAGGCAAATAAGTGAGACACAATGCAGAACTTATGCAAATATGTTCTTCAAACTGATCCAGCCATGAAACTCTGCCTTCTGATGGCCCCAATTTGCATTTCTTAAAGGGACACCTACAAGCACATCACGATAGGTAGGCAAACTATTATTTATGATTAAATACCTGTGGCTTTAGAGGCATACACCACCCTTTTCAAATGGCTAGTCTCCTGTTCACTGTTTATTAAAAACAAATGCAGCAAACTGACCTAACGAGTACAACAGAAAGAAAATGAATAAAGATCTCTTTTTCCTGCTTTCTTGTCATATGTCAAATATTCACTCTTATAGTAATAATAACTGTGCTTATATACTGCTCTTCTTGACAAATTAGTGCTCCACTCAGAATGGTGAACAAAGCCAGTGTTATATTATCCACACAATACAGCTGCAGAGCAGGGGCTGAGAGGAGTGGCTTGCCCAAGACCACCTGCAGAGCTCATAGTAGCAAGCTGTAGCCCAATTACAGTTTTAAGAAATTCTTGCTGTTTATACAATACTTAAGGATATCACCTATCTGGAGAAAAAAAATGTCTTGTCCTTTTGTTCTGGATGACTCTGGTTAGGCCTGATTAAGATAGAGGCGTGCACTGCGTATCTAGTTAGCTTTCCTATATCAAATCATTTAACTCCTGGCAAGAGGTATACCACAGATTATGTTTTAGGTTTGTTACTGGGTATTGTACACAAGTAATACAATTATGGAGCCTCTGCTTGCAATCTGAAGCCTTTATTAACAGAACATATTTATTTAGCAACCTTAATATCAATTCAATCAACAGAAAATCATACCATCTATTATTACATAAATCATTTAAGGAAAGCAATTACGTGAGTCCAAAAAAGTATCTTACCCAAAGATAAGAAGGTCACAGGCAAGGAGCCCATGCTGAGAGGACACTCTCGATCAATTTAGCCTGTCATATTTTTAGGGTTTCAAAACCTTCTTTTAACAACAGTTGTATCAGTCCTGAGTTAAAGGCATGTACATTCTTGGCTAACCTCCTGTCTTATAACTTCAAACAGCAGACCAGATTATCTATATTTGAAACATCTTTTTAAAATATATAAAAATAGTTCATTCTTGCTTTCTCTTATCTTAATAAAGGCTATGTAAAATTAGTGATTACAAGTTTCTCATACATATGAATGTCTTTTGGCTCTCCACCAATACATCTGTCCTTGAGTAATATTTCTAACTTATATGGACTTAAGACTCTCCTGCCATCCTCAGACACTTTTTGCGTCTGGGTCTTAGAACATTTTCTGTCTTGATATGCAGCTCTTCTAATCGACACAAAGCCATACAACTCCACTGTTTCATGCTCCTCTCCAAGGTTGTTCTGGTCTAGCCCTCTCAACTCCATTTGTGGCCTGTCTATTTATAGGACTGAGCTAGCCCTGTTTCTGTGTGCAAAGGCATCTGCAATGACTTTCTCAACTGTTCTCCTATAAGTATAGGTATATCCATGATGCCCTTAATAGAGGTTTAGTAGGTCTTTATTTACCAAATACCAGGTGAAGTTATTTATCTCCAGGCAATGAAAAGTTCTACATACCCATTTCCTCCAGAGAGCCAGTTTGGTGTAGTGGTTAAGAGCATGGGACTCTAATCTGGAGAACTGGGTTTGATTCCCCACTCCTTTGCTTGAAGCCAACTGGGTGACCTTGGGTCAGTCACAGCTTCTAGGAGATCTTTCAGCCCAACCTACCTCACAGGGTGTTTTATTGTGGGGATAATAATGACATACTTTGTAAACCGCTCTGAGTGGGCATTAAGTTGTCCTGAAGGGCGGTATATAAATCAAATGTTGTTGTTATTATTATTATTACTATGCCTTTTTAATAGAATAAGACATTTTCCTCTAGGCCTATTGGCAACCTTAATCACTATTTTTTTAAAAAGAGCTCAGTGGAGATTAGGGTTCCCAGGTGCCCACCTGTCATGGGCTGGGCCAGCCCAAGCAGAGTAGTCAAAGTCCAGTCCAAAGTCAGAGCACAAGTCTAAAGCCAGGGGTGAGTCCAAAGTCCAAATCAGTAGGTCAGTTACCGGTAAGGTCAGGTCTAGATGCAGGCAGAGACAGGACACAGTTCAAGAGCTACAGGAGCAAGGCAAGGTTCAAAGGAGCAGTCACAGCAGGAGTAGAAATCCAACACATTGCTTCCACACCTCCTGGTCTTCTGTGGCTGCATTTTATAGTGAGGCTGGGCTTGCAGCCAGCTGCTTGGGAGCTATTCTGTGGTATCTCCTTATCACTATCTGCAAGCAGCTGGCATTGACCCAGGAGGTGTGCGCTTCGCCACCTCTCCTGCAGCCCCATACGTTGGCTTTGTCTGCAGCACTCTCTGGGTGAAGCTGGAGGTTTGGGAGTCCTTGGCTGTTCTTCACCTGTGTTGTTGGAGCTGGAAGGTATCGGTGCTTCTGCCTCGGCTGCTGGCTGTGGATGCTGACCAGCCAGCAGGTGTTATTCCTGATTACTGGCCTCTACTGTGTCAGAGTCTGCTGGTATAATTTTTTTCTGTGGGGGTAAGCTGGCGGGAGTAGTAAGCATAGGGCTGTGGAGTGCTTGAGGGCATCTCATGTTGTGACGGCACAGCTCCTGTTTCTGTGCTGGAAGCATCTGTCTCAACTGTGAAGGGCGGCTGGGGAATCTGGGTATCGGACTATAGGTTGGGCAATGAAGCATGCCTTCAAGGTCTGGAATGCCTGGTTGGCTTCTGGTGTCCACTGGAATGGCTCCCTAGGTCAGAGAAGCTGAGTTAGAGAGACAGCAATGGATGCAAAGTTGGGAATGAATTGCCAATAATACTTTGCAAAGCCCAGGAACTATTGTACTTCCTTCCGAGAGTGGGGGGTTTGCCAAGTCTGTATGGCTTCGACTTTCATTGGATCCATTTGGATCCCATGGGGCAAGATCATGTGCCCAAGGAATTCTACTGCTGGTAGATGGAACATACATTTTTCCAGTTTGGCAAACAGGCTAGGCTGCCATAGTCTTTGCAGCACGGTGCACACGTGCTGGGAGTGTTGAGCTGGGTTCTGGAAGTAAATTAATATGTCATCTAAATAAATGTTGACAAACTGGTCCAGGAGGTCATGAAAGATGTCATTCATGAACCCCTGAAACATCGACTTCCGGTTTGGGATCCATGGAGGTCTAACGCAGCTCAAAGTGCTGAGCTGACCGGGCAGCCGTTTTAATGGCCGGCGGGGCAAATCAAGCTTGCGGCCAACTGTTCTCAGGCAGAGAACAGGCATAGAATGCTCAAGAACCTCAGGGCGCGTTGATCTCGGGCGAGGGGGGGTCCTGCGCAACGGACTCTCTCCCGTCCCTTGAGGTCCCACCCGAAGACAGGTCGGCTAAAATCTCTGCGGCAGTCCTGGAGCCAATGCGGTTGGCATAAGACCCCCATGTCCAAGCTTCAACAGGGGCAAGAAGAGCTGATTAAGTCCATTTACATTCCAAGATAAAACTTCACACTCCATATTCATAACCTTGTTGCTGGTAAGTCCTTTTCATTGTCCCTCAAAAACTTTTCCATTTCTAATTCAGATTTGATGCGCTTTTTCACTCCTCCAAATTCAAAGGATATTCCTGCACTGCAGTTTCCGGTGATGCAGTCTATTCTACCACTTCATTCTCCTGCTGTCTGCTCTGTGCCTGATCCCGGCCTGGACTTCCCACTGTGGCACACTCTCTAGAGGTCTGGCTGCCTCATCTGGGCTTCCCTCCACAGCAGCGTTCTCTGGAGGTGCACCAGTGTAGGAAGTGAGTTGTCATGAATACACTTAGCCTTTTATATAGTAAGATGAGGATCAAACCTGAAAGACACACTCATTTTTCAGCAGAATGGCAGGGTATAAATAAAGTAAATAAACAACATATTGATCTCGGTTTTTGTTTATATATTTATTTTATTTATACCCTACTCTGCCTTTCTCCCCAGAGGGGACCCCAAGCTACTCTCAACATTCTTACCTCCTCCATTTTATCCTCTCCGCCCTGTGAATCAGGTTGGGCTAAGAATGTGTGACTGGTCCAAGGTGACCTAGAAAGCTTCCATAGCAGAGTGAGGATTTGAACCTGGATCTCCCAGGTCTTAATCTGACATACTAATCACAGCACCACATTGGCTCTTTGCAGTCTCTGTGTGCTCACAGGTCCTTCAGTACTATGCTTCATCTTCGAAATTAAGTCCTGGCACTGAAAACAGATTATAGGGGCCATCTATGGTAATCTTGAAACTGCTTGTCTTGTCACCCCAGCCATGTGTGTCCGTAATGCTTATTTTTATACAAATTCTATCATTGTCATACATGTAATGTATCTTATAAATAACCCTTACCTCTGTGGATGAAAGCATCAATAATTCTGCTAGCATTGTCTACCCCTTGCACCATATTTAGTTCGATGTGTTTGATCATTATTAGCTGAGAAGGGTACATAAAAGCACATGAACCCATCAAGAAGAATCTGAGCAAAGAGGTTTGTTTAGAATTTTAAATGAAAATAGGTTATTGTAAAGGAAGATTAGCAGAGGTAATAAAATGGGATAAGGAAGGATCAGATTAAGGTAGATTTTGTGCAAAGAGAGGTTAATACAGGGAGAAATATGGGTTAGTTTGAAGGAGCGAAGCTGTATACCCAAAGATGGTTTGTATTTCTAATGTATGACGTGGGTTGGAGGTTTTCCTTTTTCTGCCTACCTTCTTAATGAAAAGGAATCTATTGTGATCCCTTAGATATTGTTCTCCACTGAGAGATTGTCATAGCGAGTTGCTGAATGCACTAAGCCTCACCTCACAAAGCTCTTAAGCATGTGTCTAGCTTTAACCACCAGTGTAATCCCATTGTGCTTTTTAAATTGCTTGAAGTTAAGCATGTGCTTGAATGCTTTACAAGATTAAAACCAGGGTATTCAGACACATTAACAATTTCACAGAAATCAAATATTGCCTGGAATGAAAGAAAATCGGACTATTTTGCCACTTCCTGCTCCCTAGCAGCTTTTCAAATGCAGGCAAGAATAAGTGGCATGATTACAGCCTTCTAAAACAGTAGCTAGATATCATTTTTAGTGCACTTGATCTCCAATAGAACTCAAAGTAGCCCCTTGCTGTGAGGTACGAGGAATGTATGTGTGACAATTCTTGAAACTAATGTGCATAAGTAGAGCATGAGCGGGGTGGAGCCAGAGAGCAAAAACAAGTAGATCAGAAAGCAAGGTGGGGGAAAGGCAGCTTTAGCTCCATTCATGGGGTACAGAAAGACCTATGAGGTGAACACTGAGTCATTGTATAGTGTGTGGTGTAGGATTGCCAACAGACTCAAAGAAAAATATCCTGTCCCTTTAACAGAGGCTTAATGTGTGGGCATAGACTGTCGGAGCTTTTCAGGCAATTTTTAAATTTTTATTTACATTATTTATAGTCTGCTTTTCTCAGGGAGACCCAAGATAGATTACACAGTGTAAGTTAATGCAATCAATAGGATAAGACATCTAACTGGCACTGTAATAGGACTGGGATTGCAGAAATATGAAACAAAGCAGAAATATTAAACAAGAATGGTATTACATAAGAAGAAGTACATAGCACTGAGAACAAGCTAGTGTATACAGCAACAGATAGCACATAAAGTCCAAAGACCCGGTACCTTCCTTGAAACATCTCCTGAACCATGTTGTTATATATAGGCCTGTCACTTTTATAAAAAGGCAATCCTGAACAATTAGTTTGTGAAATGCCAAAAGCATGGAGGGCTTCCTGACCTCCTTGAGCAGGTCACAAAATTAGGGTGTGTGATGGACTGCACTTTTTAAAAGTTTAGAAGTGCTGTACAAACAGCTGAAGGACTCTGAAGGCTTAATTCTTCACAGAAACAGAGAGTCTTGAGTGACAGATGGCTCCAAGGAATCTGATTGGGTAGCATGAGGTGACCAGAAAAAGACTACTGAACTGGATGCTGGGGAGAGGGAAGTCTGACTTAAGCTCCAGCTGAGAGGGATTGAGTACTGGCAGTTTCGAGATTCAGCCCTGACTGAGAGAATTTTAACACAGACAGGAGAACTGGGGGAAGTTGGCAAGTTCTGCTGCAGCTGCCCTCCTTTCTGCTTATTGATTTGTTCTAGGGGCACCCTACTTTTTGTTGAAATAGGTGACTCAGCATGCCTTGGAAATTGGGGGCACTGCATGTCTCTCTATATGTATGTGTAAGTCTAGCAAGCTGTTACTCTCTTGTCTAAGGTGGGAACGCCTCCTTCTTGTCTCTATGCCTCTTGGGAGATCTCTCTCTCTTGCCTCGTGGTTCTTCAAGGAGAAGGATGTAACCCTCCATGCTCTGCCATGAAGGTCTTATCCACAGACTCACATCTCAGCCTTACCGCCTATCTCAGGCAGTGGTTTAGATTTAGGGAATGTAACTCTTTAGATTAGGAAATGTATGATATGTGCCCCTACAAAGTTTATTTTGGGATGCAGAGCTTTTCAATTTCCCCTAATATTTGTGCCTGGCTTTGCGAATAAGGAACTACGAACTGTGAATAAGGAACTGGGAACCAACTTCAGCTTGGTGACAAACAGGGAGTTAGCTCCGAAGAGTGAAGAGATCCCTGGTCTGGTGTGGTTAGAAAATGCCTTTGGAGACCTTAAGAGTCAGTCAAAAACTCAAGACGAGTACTGGTGCTTCAAGAGGAGTAGTTTAGGAACTGGAAATAGGGTACCAATCTTCTTAAAACCAAAAGAGTAAGAGAATACTTACTCTTTCTTACTTACAGGGAAGCTGCTGCTGCTGCTTCCCTGCCACTTTGTTTCCAAAGGGCTGTGCAAAATGCTTGGTTTTTTTACTCTTTGCAAAGCCTGAAACATGCTTTGGAGAGAGGGAAAAGCAGCCATTCAATCCTTTCCTGGCTTTTCAAGCCAGGAGGAAAGTGCAGTGTTACAATGTTGCAATGCTACAATGTTACAACATTGCTACACTTTCTTGCCTTTGAAGAAAAAGAGAGAGTGTGTGTTTGTGAATACCCCAAAGGAAGAAGGGAAAACCAGCTATTTAGCCCTTTCCTTGCTTTTAAAGCCAGCAGGGAATAAGCAAACTTCTACAAACATGGGAAGCAGAACAGATACTGAAACGCTTTAAAGTTCCAGACAGCATTTGAAAGCAGCAAAACTTTTCTTGCATGCAAGAGAACTGTTGCTCCTTTCAAACAGCTGGAGCTTTTTTCAGCTCATGGGGGATCCCCCTCCCATCAGCTGAAAAGCAGCGGGGTGCACACCTCTACTGCAGAAAGCTCATCTCCAGTTGCCTAGGAAACTGATTGATCAGCGCCAGGCTGTCTGCAGTGATGAACCGAAAATGAACCAAACGAACAAGCCTAAAGTTCGTCCCAGTTTGTCAGAAATGGTCTCTGATGAACCGGTGGTTCGTGACCCATGAACCGGCCAGGTTCATGATGAATTTTGGTTCGTATTTCAGTTCGTGCCCATCTCTAATATCAAAGACAACTGAAGTGAAAATCATCCAAAAAGTGAGTTATACCAGGCTGATATTTCTAAACACTTGAAAATTAATTTGGAAGAAATGACAGTCTAAGTTAAAGCCAAATGACTGTCTTAGCATTAGAAGTGTAAGTGTGGAAAAATTTCACTGAGCTAAAAATCACTAACCTGAAGTTTGAGTGAAGTAACTGTCAGCAGAATCTAGCCACAAGTTGTATAGCCATGAGGTAAAGTTTGATATAGTGCTCCTCCTACACAGTCCAGATTGCCTTTCTTCTACTGAAGAGATTTTTTCCCCCATTGTGCCATATACAAAGGGAAAAAAGTCAACCTTCTTCACAGTAACCCATAGGAAAACATAAGACAGAATTTTTCCCTTCAGCCCTGGCATCTTCGTAATAGTATTCAAGCTAGAAGCATCTTCAGAGCTTTGTTGTTTCTTAGTTGGAGACGAGAGCTCTTAAGATTGAGTTTTAATGTTAAAAATATGCTTTGAACTCTGAAGGGGTGTTTTTGTTTTGTTTTTTTGGTGCATGTGCATATGGCTTCTGATAGAGATACTCATTTGAAAGGGAAGAAGAAAAACTTCCACTATTCCCTCTTGGTTTGTGTCACTGTTTGATTCTGATGCAATGCAGTTTTATGAAAGAAATTATCATGGGAAAGGGAAGTAAATGTTGCTCTACTGACAAGGACTTGTCAGCCTTGTGCTTTAGTCTTAGGGAAAGAGTTGAATTTAATGATTTTTTTATGTGCCACTCTGAAACTCCAGACAGAAAACCCACAAACACTCTAGTTCCTTTCACTGACTGTCATTGGGTAAGTATCCTAGATCTGAACATTTGGAAGAGGTTATGCATCCTTCAGATCTACAAGGAAGGTCTTGTACCAAGGAACTAGTCTTTTGACAATGTGAAACCAGATGCATTTCTTTAATTATGAGTCTACCCCACTAGACTCAGAGGTTGGAAGGGTTCATCATAGCAGCAAAAAGTATATATGTGGCAGTGCAGCCTGAAGCAGAGTTAACCTTTCAGAGTTCATTGAAGAAGGCTGCGACTCTGTTTAGGGTTGCATTATAAGCCACTTTCCTTCCATACAAGCTTCCCCTCACCCCATCATGTACAAATCATGTATCGACTGAGTTTTTGACGATATTTTGTACTTCAGTTATGGTTTGCTTTCAAAGAAATTCTATAGTTTAAATACACGCTGAAGGGAGGAGGGGAACTGAAACTAGTTGTCAATACACACTGTGTCCCTATCATGTTTGAGGTCGGGAATAAATCCAATCCTGCCCAGAAAATAAAGGTGGTGATGGAGGTGGAGAGAGACTTATTTCAGAAAACTTTCCAGTAAAGACTTGAAAGTACTAGGCAATAGACATGGGCATGAACAGCATTACGAACGGAAAAAACCCACGAACAGTCCGTTGGTCTGTTCGCAAACAAGCCATTTGTGAGCCCCATTCTAAATGAACAAGTGGTTGTTGCAAGCCTTCTTCGTTGCCTTCGTCAGCCATTCGTCAAGCCAGACAGTCTGGCGCCTTTCAATCAATTCCCCTGGCAACGGAGGCAGAGACTGAACTCTGTCTGAACTCCTTCTGCCTTTCCTTCTGGCTTTAACCCTTCAAAGTACTTCCAGCAGAGTCCCGTTTTTGCCACTGTGAAAAGAAAATGACAGCAAAGGGGGGGCATGGATCATGCCTTTCCTGGGGTGCAATCTCACTGAAACTTGGGGGGTCTTTGGAGAACAGTGAGGACTATGTCCCCTGCGAATTTGGTGGGTATTGGACATTGGGAAGGTCAGTTTGGAACCCCTCAAAGTAGCTTTCAGCAGACAGTCCCGTTTTTGCCGCTGTGAAGAGAAAATGACAACAAAGGGTGCACCCATGCATCATGCAAATTTGGTGGGTATTGGACATTGGGAAGGTCAGTGGGGTGTTTAAAGGGCCCTGCCCCTTTCATGTGGCAGAAAAGGGCCCTTTAAACTATCAGCTGGCAGGCAGCAGAGGGGAATCCCCCCTGCCACCTACCAGCTGATAGTTTAAAGGGATCTTTAAAGGGCCACGAACAGTGAACATGGTCATGTTCATTACTGTTCATTGTTCGCTGTTCATGGATGGCAACGAACAACGAACAGCTTGTTTGGGGGTTTTTTCCGTTCGTGCTCATGTCTACTAGGCAATGTGTTTGTATATATAAAAACAGTTCCAAACATTATAGCTCTTTGCAAATCTCAGATAATGCAGTCAGCCAGTTTGGTAATAATAATATTATAATAACTTTGCTTATATTCCACTCTTCTAGACAAATTAGTGTCCCACTCAGAGCGGTGAACAAAGTCAGTGTTACTATTATTCCTCAAACACAGCTGAAGAACTGGGGTTGAGAGGACTAGCTGAACTGAAGGCCACCTGCTGAGCTCATGGGAGTAGCAGACTTCAAACCAGCAGAATACTGATTTTTAACCCAACCATTTAACCACTATGGTACAGCAGCACTCACAGCAGGAAAACAATACACCCACAGCCTAACTTTGGGAGTAGGGTTGCCAGGACCTGGAGTTCCTCGACAGGTGATCCCCAGGTCCCTGTAGTCTCCCGGCGGAGGATTGGGAGCCAGTACTTAACCCGGCTTCTTTTCTCCATGCGCACGCAGCACACACATTCTCCCGGCTTGCGCCATGATGTCACTTCCACAAGTGACATCATCATGCAGGGTTGCTGCTGCTGCTTGCTCTAATTGCCGCTGCTGCTACTAGCTCTCACCATGACCCACTCTCATTTGGCACACAGGGGCCGCGGTGGCGAGAGCTGGCAGTGGGCAAGAGGCGGGGAGAGCACCCAGGGAGTGTGCTCCCCGCCAGCCAGGTAAGTGGGCGCATGATCCCCCACCCCGGGTGGGGGAATGGCAACCCTATTTGGGAGGGGGGAGCAATTTGCCTTCAGTGCTCCATCCACCACTGCCTCTAAGCTCAGGGGGGTTTTGAGAGAGCAAAAAAAGATTTGTTTACCTGTATCAAATGTTTAAGGCAGTACTGGGCCTATGCTCTTTTCTCAGGAAGATTGGTAGTCAATTAGGGAAGAGTCCACTCTGCCCTCTTTTCACAGAGACTGTTGCTGGGGTCAGAGCAGGGGGTGAGCCAGGCCTTCTTTCAAAACCTTTCTTTTTTGTACACCAGGCTCCAGGATGGTGAAGCTGTTGCAGTGAGTGAAGTGAGTACATCATTCAGGGTGCAGAAGTGGGGGTGTTGGAAGGGTACAGAAGAGGAGGTACTGAAATAAGCAAAATGGGAGGGTAAGCATTTGAGCCCTTCTCCCCAAATATGCTGTTCACATCCATAAAATCTCATGAGCTTTGGTAATAAATTGGCTGGTAGCCCTCAGAAGAGCTTTGTGCATCAGGTGAACAGGAAGAATAGCAAATATTTCAGGCATGAAAGCCAGTTTGGTGTAATGGACAGACTAGAATGGGGAGAACTGAGTTCAAGTCCCTCCTCAATGTTGAAGCTCACTGGGTGAACTTCAGCTAGGGTTGCCAGCTCCAAGTTGTGAAATTCCTGGAGATTTGGGGGTTAGAGCCTGGAGATGGTGGGTTTTGGGGAAGTGAGGGACCTCAGCATGGTAGAATGCCATAGAGTCCACCCTTAAAGGGGCCATATTCTCCAGGGGAACTGATCTCTATGGCCTGGAGATCATTTGCAATTCCAGGAGATCACCAGTCATCACCTGGAGGTTGGCAACCCCAACTTTGGCTAGATGCTGTCTCTTAGCCTCACTTGCCTCACAGACAGGGTAATAGTGGAATGGCACTTGACATGTGTTTCCACTTCATAAAGTCACTACACAGCCAGAATTAAAATCCACAGAAGTTTTGAAAGGATTCAGAAATAAGTACTGTATATACCCAAGTTCTGCAGCCGATTCTTGTATGCTGCAGTCACCCTTTCAGTTCTTGGCAGTCTACACCATGGAAGAAGATCACCAGATCTTTGGGTATGAAGTTTGGACGGACAATCTTCTACTTTCAGAGACCAAAAAGAGAGTTTTTAAAGTGAGCAATTTGTCTTGTGTAAGTACTAAGCTTTGGATCCAGTGTTACAGCACAAAACTACAGCACAAAAGCTGCTGTGCAGATGTGTTCCAGGAAACTCACATCTCTGGCAAAACTAAATTCCATACAGGTACAAATCCCGTGAATCCACTAAGTTGCAACCCAGCACCTGTGAAACCTGATTTTATGTGGGTGTCTTAATAGAAAAAATGTAAAGGCTAAGTACTTGATTATTTAATGATGTGGGTGATTTAAATATAATAGAGTCTGCTGAAAAGGATGTGCTCATGATAGTGCTTTATACAGCCAAATAACTATTAAAGGGCTTTTGGCCCAGATGCTAGGCTATCCACATACAGCATGTGCATCGTCCTGCTGGCAGCTGCATTGGCACGCACATTCTGCTTAAGTATAGCTCAGTATGCTGGCAAAGAGCTTTGAAACATTGTGCTGGCCTCATGGAGTGCCCACATGGGTATTTACGTCTTGATGGAGTCCGTGTGATTCCTGTCACATTTAAATCAGTCCTAAGTAGCCAGGAATTGCTGGCATTTTTCATACCATCTTTTGGGTTTCATTGAAGATTTTAGAGAAGCACAGGGCTTTTCATTGAAGCAATGTTACATAGCTATTTTTACAGAGCTTCCTGTGCATCAAGATCCACCCTCTAAATGATACTACCCACGCTCTGATGTGAGAATTACTCATTTCATCTTCAAACATATACTAAAATTGCAAATGAACCTTTACAAATGATAAAGGTTTGTAAAACAAACCTCTGGTGACAGCTATACAGAAGATATGTGAGTGAAGGTGAATGAGAAGTTAGATCAAGTGTGCTACATGTGCTTAAAACAAGGAACTTGTAACAGACTTTGAAAAAGGGTGTAGACAGGGTTGCCAACAGGCCTGGATAAAATATCCTCTCCCTTTAATAAAGGTTTAAAGTGTGGAAATAGGCAGCTGGAGTTTTCCATGGCATGTAGGTAAATAACATTACTGGGTAAATAATATATCATTAAGCCTCAACAAAAGGGACAGGGTATTTTTTTCTCTAAGATGTTGGTAACCATTGTAAAGTATACAAGCAGTCTCTAGGGGACAGCTTTCTGCTTTGCATGTCCTTCGGTCTTGGCCCTGCAGGGCTCTGTTAGCTGGTGACTGCTGGCAGGGATCTGAGGGTCAAGCTAGACATGCAGATTTTTAAAGAGTTGGGTCTGGGACAACTTCGGTTCCCTGCAGCCACACAGCAGTTTTAGGACATGGCTGTTAAAAAGTAAAGGAGAGCCCAAACATCCTCAAAATGCCTCTGCGAAGGGGAGGAGGGAATCCTCCCTCCCCCCTCAAGCCATTTCCCATGTCACAATAGCATGGGGAAGTCCCCCCCCCCCTGTTTTTACTGCTCTATGTGCACAGAATACTCTATGTGGAGCAGAAAAACAGGGAAAAAACCTTCCTCCCATGCTATTGTGAGATGGGAAAATGGCTTCAGTGGGGAGAGAGGAGACAATAATAATCACTTGTAAGGACTTCATAGATAATGTATACAAAGTATAGCACTCCTGAATGTGCTATAAATCAGACTATGATGATGTTCCATGTCCACTTTTATGTTTCTAGATCTCCTTCTACCCTTGGTTGAATAGCCTCCTTGCCAATAAGTGCATAAAAAGGATATATGTTGGTTAGGAATTTTTTGTCTAGGGAAAAGGCAGCCAGTAAGAAACCCAATAGAGTATTGCCCCAACACGGCATTCATGGCCAATGGACTCCCTGGTATCTACTTTCTTCTTCCACAGAACATCTCTTCCTGCAAGCAAACACCATATCCTCACTTTCCTCTACTTTACCGGAGCAGGAGTTATTACAGAAGATCTCAGAGGCATTATTTTCTGTCTACAGGGAGAACCCATTCAGAAACAGCAGCTTTCATCATAGGAAGATCCTTGACTTGGAACCTCCCGATATTTTGTAACTGGTGCTAGCCTCCATGACTGCCATTTTGTTGTTGATTGTACACTTCATGAGGAAGCCATTTTATGGTGGCACCTACAACCTGTTCTCAAAATTACAGAAATGTCCACAGGCTCAACAAGGTTTGGAAAGCTGACAATAGAGGCTTTGAAAATGATGGCATTCACTCATTATTAGATTCATGCTCAATTTTAGGACAGACAAAAGGAAATACTTCATGCAAAAACATACTGTCCTTACAAAATTCACAACCACAAGTTTGATGGAGGCTGCTAAACAATGCTACTGCAGACAATAATAATGGATGAATGCCATCACCATCATGCCTTCTTCTGAACCTTTTAAAAGTAATTTGCCTGGCCAGTGTTCAAAACAGGATGCTAGATTAGATAGATGTTGGATTGATCCATCAAGGACAAATCTTATACTAATTGTATGTGGTTCCAAATCCAGACTGGGAATGGAGACAGAAAATAGTGACTCACTGACTCACCAAAGATCAGGCATTCATGTGGAAGTTTGACTCCAGGTCCCATCCTTGGTTCACTGTGTCATATTGGCTCTGTCTGGCTTCTGTGTTAGTGGGCAATAAACAACTATGTGAGACACTCTACACCATGGTAAGAGTGTACACTATTGTTTGGGTAATACTTTAAGCAGATGTAGGGTTGATGCGTGATACAATATGGATCCAACTGGCTGAACGCATGTAACTACGGTTTTAAATTAGCACTGCCATATGGTGAAGAAACCCACAGTTACTTTTGGCTGGTTTAACAGTTTGAGAGCTCAGTGTTCAGTAAGTTAATTAAAATTTGTAGAATCCAGTCCCAACAATAACTGTACAGAAACAAAAAAGGCAGTATATGTACTGAAATCCAGAAGCATATGGTCCCTATAAGATAGCTCATCTAGAAAAGTTTTTTTTTTAAAAAAACCCTGCACTCCCTATCACTATTGCAGATTGTGAAAGGTGGCTGAAGATGGATTATGTTTTTATTTATTTAAAGCAACTCTTTTTCTGGTGGATGATTTAGTTATGTTTTCTCATTCCAACGTGACACCTACACTGCATTCCTTGAAAGCAACTCACAATAGGTGAGACTTCAAAGCCTGGATAATTAAAGGCATATCCTGTCAATTAGTTCTAGTACCAACATATAGATGGGTGATAGGGGGGTTTGTTCCTTTTTTAATGGTGAGGGCTATGTGTAGGAGGTTCAGAAATTGTAAGGGGAATCTAACTGTTTTCATGCTAAAATTTGCTGGAAACTTTTGATGATTTAATTACCTGTACCCAGCACTCAATAACTGAACCAGCTTCTTCCAGCCCCAGAACACACATCAAGAGAATAATGGAACCTGCTAGTGAGCGAAGAAAAAAGCAACGTGAGTATGCCAAAAAGGTTTAAAATCAAAATGCTTCTTTTTGGCTTTGCTTTGTTAATCACAATAACAACATGCTACGCCTGTTTCTTCTTATATAAGATTCTATTCTTACAGGCTACAGGAAAATCAGATATTTTAAAAAATACCTCACAGTAATGTCATTCATGCATCATTATGAAAAAGACAAATTAATTCCCATCCGTATAGACTTGACAACACATGTTAAAAACATAGCTAGATTACTTGGTGAGGTGGATACTTCCCCCATCCTCCCACTGACTGAGCAAAGGTTGAAGACTTCCTCCAGCCTAAGGAGCCTTCCTGTAACTTGTGGCTCTTTCTCTAAGGAAGAGGTACTTGTTGGAGGAAGGCTCCTTGGAGAATAGTTCGATCAACCTTATTAAATGTAAGGTGAAGGGGGAATGTATTTATAATATCCAGTACAAAAATTATGTACTAGATATTATATTTTAAAATGTAAGATTCCAGTTATATTTTAAAATGTAAGTTGCCAGTCTGTTTACATGTTTTAAAGATAAAATTGGAACACCATCCTATGGAAATGCTTAATATAGAAGATCTGGTATAAGAAGATGACTTAGGTACATTTCGCACTCGGTTTTTAGAGCGCGTTTGTACCTGTTCCACATCCCATGTTTGCAAGGTTTTCACACTTAAAAGCAGTCATGGGATGCAGTCCTGCTTTTTGTCTGCTGTATCCCCGATTTTTCCCCCTGCGGACATACCCCGATGTTTTTTTAAGTTCGCTGCCGACTGGCAGCTGGCCCGCATTTTGCTAATGTGAACACTTTTGCCCCCTTTTTGCTTCTTCCCCCCCTCTCCTTTTCCCTGGGAGCTGATTGGTTTGTGCAGAATTAACCACTCCCACCCTCCTCAGCTCTCTGAACTCCTTGTCCACCATTTTTTTTAGTAAAGCGAGCTGGGGGTCATAAGGCTGCTTCTTCGTTGGTTTCCTTCCTCCCGGTATTCATGCTCTTTTATTTTTTTTCAAAAGCCAGGAATGATTCCTAAGCTTGCTGCTAATTCCCTGCTAGCTTTAAAAGCAAGGAAAGTGTTAAATAGCTGCTTTCTCCTTCCTCCCTTAGGGTATGCACACACATTCTTTTTTTTTTTTTAAGACAAGAATGGGTTGCAACGTTGTAATGTTCCTGCACTTCCTTCCTGGCTTTAAAAGCCAGGAAAGGATTAAATGGCTGCTTTTCCCTCCCTCCCAGGCATGTTTCAGACTTTGCCAAAGAGGAGAAAAAAACCCAAGCATTTTGCACAGCCCTTTGGAAACAAGCCTCTGCTTCCTGGGAGGAGATGAATTGGCAGCATTTTAACCCTTTCCTGGCTTGATTTAAAAAAATGAGAGTGGTACATGTTTTCCCCCAGAACTCTGCCACCAATTGCCTCTCCAGTGGGCAGGGGACAGCCCAATCAGCAAAAGGGGGGGAAGGGTTCCAACATTGCAACGTTACTATGCATGCTCAATTTTTTAAAAAAAGGTGTGACGTGAATTGCAAGGCCCCAAAAGCCCAAAATTGCAGCGAGGTTTTGAAATGAAGCACAGACACCAAATCGAAATTGCAGTGGACAGTGTGAAATGAACAGGTGCAATGCCGAAGCCACTGCGATCGGGGCAAATGCTCATAAATGGTGGTTTAAACCGTAAGTGCGAAAAGGGCCTTAGACTAGATAATCTTCTCAATTCTTACGACTATGAAAACAGCCAGTTTTGAATAGTGGTTTAAGTGCTGGAATAAGATCTGAGAGGCCCAAGTTCGAATCCCTGCTCTGCTGTGGAAGCTTAGTGGGTGGCCTTGGGCAAATCATACTCTCTCAGCCTGACCTACCTCACAGGGTTGTTCTAAGGGTAAATGGAAGAGAGTAGAATAATGTAAGCCACTTTGGTTCCCATTAGGTAGAAAGTTGGGGTGTAAATGATGTAAATAAATAAATGAAGATTTGATCTTGTACTTCTCAGGATCAAGTCCTATATGGTTTACCAAAAAGGTACATTGGGGTACACAGTCAGTTGTCAAGTTCATACAAGAGTCTTTTGCCAGATGTACACTTGTTGGAAAGCTACAACTGGCAGGTCTTCCTTCTTGCACTCCTTGATGGTCATGACCAGAAGTGTGCGCTTCAGGTATCCGATTTGAGTTAAAAACCCGAATCGGGCCCAATTTGGAAAGATTCGGTATTTCCGAATCAGGGCCAGTATGCTGGCCCCGATTCGGAAATACCAAAGTGGATATTTCCGAAGTAATTCGGATCACTTCGGAATATTTGGAAATCCGAAATATTTGGAAATCCAAGAATCGCCCATTTGCTGGCTGTTTGCATTTGCAAACAGCTAGCAAATTTCTGCAGGAAGCAAAAGCTACCTCCTCCTCACCCCTCCCATCTAGCCCCAAAAGGCGGGAACCTTTGTGTAGGAAACTGCTGTGATGCCCTGTGTTGTGCCCTCATGCGGTGTAACCTAAGGGTGTGAAAGAAATAGGGTTTTTTGCCTGCAATTGTGTTTTTGTGATTCTCTGATGTGAAGTGACCCGGGGTAAAATTGTGTGGGAGACTTCCGTGATGCCCTGTGTTGTGCCCTCCTGCTGTGTAACCTAAAGCAGTGAAAGAAATAAAGTGTTTTTGACAGCAAATGTGTTTTTGTGATCTCTGATATGAAGTGAGCTGTGGTACTGTTGTGTGGGAGACTGATGTTGTCATGTGTTACAGTACTGTGCCTTTACAGTTGTTAAGTTGCTAAGGGAATTGCAATCAATTCCCTTAGCAACTTAGGCAGGGATTGTCTAAACTCTCTCTGAACTCCTGCTGTTGCCCTGGAAACCCCAATCTAAGCTCAATTTAGCTTGATAGGCAGGTCTTCCTTCCAAGTGTGGACTGGAGCTCCAAATTTGTTATACGAGGAAAAGATCAGGGGGGAGGGGGTCTCCCAGCTCTGGCTTTCAGGGAGAGACAGCTGCTGTTAAAGAGACAGGGTGAGTGCATTGGAGCTTGAATTTTCTTTGTGTGTGGTGGGATAGGGATCTACCCTTTCAGGTTCCAGGGCTGCTGCCAGGCTCTGGGCCCAAGCTATTATTTATTATTGGTACCTTTCCTGCTGCCTGCTCAGGTAGGGTTTCTGGGAGTGGTGCGGTAGGGATCTTGATGGCTGGAGGAGAGCCTGCTGGCCCTCATGAACAACAAACGACAAACATGTTCGTGAACAGGATCATGTTTGTCAATGTTCGTTGTTTGTTTTTCATGGATGGCAACAAACAATGAACACCGTGTTCATTTTTTTCTGTTCGTGCCCATGTCTAGTCATGACAGAACTCCAACACAGGGTCTTTGTTTGGGCTGAGCAAGATTCAGGTCCAGTAGCACCTTTTTTGAGAAAGCTCACACCCGAAAAATCTAGTTGGTCTCTAAGGTGCTACTGGACCTGAATCTTGCTCTTCTACTCCAGACCAACATGGCTACCCACCTGAAACTATCTTCTTGGTTTGGGATAGCAATTAAAAAGAACAAGACAGAAACTTCTACCAGAAAGTCCTTTGTAGAAACCAATTGTTCTGATCAACATGAGGGTGCATTGATCTAGGAGGAAGGGCAGCTCTTAGGGTTTATAGGTAATTAATATCCACAGTGCAAAAGTCAAATATTAATTTTTGAATGCTAACGTATTTTCTTTTTCAAACACTCTTCTTCCTCTCTTTCTTGTTTCGTCCAATTCTTCCAGTCTGTATTGTTCTCCAGTATTCAGTTATCCTGTTGCCTGATGTGCCCAGTTGCTAGGAAACCTATTCCCTTTCTATCAATAGAGCTTGTTTTTTTTTCCCCCTATGGCAGCATCTTCTCTTCCAACCTTGGGCTGCTTGTTGCCATGGCAGCAACCCTCCTTCCTTCCAGTGCACTCTCTTTCTGATGTAACCCCCTAAGACCTAGTGTCATTGGTTGAATGTTGACTGGTTGCCTTTTCTTTATGAATCCCAACTCTTATTCCTGGCCTTTCTTCATTGTTTCTTTCTCCTGAAATAGCAAAATCTTAAGAACACTGATGCTGGAAGAAATAAATTTTCTACAGCTGTTACTGCCTATGTGCTATGAACTGTGATGCTCCAAACAATTCTTCCCAAATCTAGTTAACTACAAAGTGCACCTGGTCTGGTGAACTGTGGTTAAGACAGAGCACTCTGTAATTGTTTAACACAGCAGGGCAGGTTGGTGAACATGTCAACAATTTGAATAGAAGCAATGAGTTAGCTTGCATGCCCAAGGCTGGGGCAATATAGCTCACTGCTTCCATTCAAACTGAAAGGGGAGAGAAAGGGACTAGTCTGACCAAAGCCAACTGAGTTGTGCTTTATTAGCTAGGTAACTAGAGTTTTGCATTAAATCTTTTTGCATTAGCTGCCTAAACCAGCTGCTATGGTTTTACTTACATAACTTGCAGAAGCAAGTACTAGGCCAGAGGTCCACAATATAGTGCTTGTGGGTGCCATGGTGCCCACCAGCACCTTTCCTGGTGCCACCAAGTATTTGTAGAAAGGTGAGCCTTTTAAAGTTTTTGATATTTATGGTATAATGCAGACAGTGGCTTATGTAAAGTACTTTACCTGTGCAAGTAGCTGAATGATATTCTAAAAACACAGTAGAACTTGATTCTGACTAAACATAATTGGGCTGCATGGCTTAAATGCTGAATGCATGTAACTTGAACTTCTGTTTAAGTCATCAAATCTTCCTAGTTTTAATATATTTTTATAATTCAGGCAGAAGTTGATAATAGCCATCACTACATTTTTTTCACTTTTCAAAAATCATTTATGTTCCTAAAATAATCTGCCAAAATCTTTCTCTTACTTTACACATGTGCAAGGAGATATCACTTGCCTTTCAGCACCAGCAGTCATTATTTATTTATTTTATTAAATTTGTAGCCAGCTCTCCCTGAAAGTGGACTCAGAGCGGATAACGATATCTAAAATAAAAACAACCAGAATATAAGATAAAACTTTACAATTTACAAATACAGTAAAACAGTTTCAGAGTGCCGTGCTCGATATCACACAACCCTGGACATTATTATAAGTAATAGTGTAGATTCAAAATGTCTTGGCTAAGGAGAAAATGGTTCATGTAAAGGGAATAGCCAGGAAAAGAATAATCTCCCCCCCCTTTCTTTTACAAAAGTGCATTAGATACCTGGAAAATGAAGACAGATACTGCCATGTGAGGTTTTTTTAGCTATCCCAATATGTATACTTATTGTGTGTGTCTGGAACAATATATTTTTAACAATATGGTTACAATAAAAGGCATCCTGTTAAATGGAACTTCTGCCTGAAATATTGAAGTGTATCTACTTGAGTTATACATAACCTCACTTCCTGACATTTTGTGGTTGGCCTTGCCTTTCGTGGTAGCCATTTTGTGGTTGCGCCCACCCCCCTGTGTTAAAATTCTAAAGATGCCCACAGGCTGAAGAGGGGAACCCCTGTGCTAGGCTATGGGTTGTTTGTGTAACTTTTGACATTTAACTAGGGCTTTTTCAGCAATTTCACAAAATTTTATTAAGAAACCTCGAATGTATGATTATGGTTCTTGCGCTAACTTTTTTTTTTTACTTTGGTCAGCAGGTGGAGGGTATGTGAGCTGGATTGTGAAGGTGAAAGAACCAGGATGAAGAGAGAAACCATGAAAGAAGAACAACAAATGCACAAGGGAGTTCATTAATCTTGACAACTGGTGCGGATCATAAGATATCAAAAAAAGAGAGTCAGCTGAGACAAAGACTTAACACAGGTCTCATGCAGGTCAGTGATAAGCAGGAGAGTTTGAGGCTTGCAGACTGACTAGTTTCAACCAGGTCTCTGCTAAGATGCCAACCCAAAACTTCCACTGTCATAGTCATAGTTCTCCTGTGTCATCAGTCCATAACCTGGCGTGGCCTTCCAGAGTATGGATGCATGAGTAGATGAATGAACAAGAGTGGTCCTTCTGCTTCATGATTGTAAAAAATCCATTTTTAATAAATGTTATATGAATAGTGCATGAACCATAAAACATATATCTCCTTGTTCATTCTCTCCTCCTAAAAGATCATGTTTATCTAGCTGGCTTGGCTTACCTTTCCATTCTGGTTATGCATCTGTTTTGAGCCAGCTGATAACTTGCTTATAGAAAGCAGGCCCCACAATGGGCTTACAGAAACAGAAGACCAAAAGAGTAGCACAGCAATGATGGAGAGACACATGTAGTTAATTATCAGCTGATACAGACGCAACTTTAAAAAAAAAGTCATCAAGGTAACTTTCACATACATGGAAGAACGTACTGTGAACTGGCAGTGTACAGGTCCCATTCCTGTCAAGCACAGCAATTACAAGCTCATTTTGAAATTTCAGGTGTTATGAATCTGTCTCGGAGTTAATCCATATGTTAACAATTAATAAGGTATGGTGTCATTGTAAAAGCAGAAACAGGACGCATACACACATCTGCTAAAAAGCAACATTTCAAAAAACAGTAATGTACTTCTGTACTGTCTGCATTACCAGTGCAGAGATAAATGATCTACTCCTTTCACTTCTTCAATATTAAGGTGATGCCATTCATTGCTGAGGTCAATGCTAGCGTAAACTGCTGTAGTTTGAGAAGAGAAGTGTGAATGCTGCCTGAATGTGGATTCCAATGTTGATATCAGTCTTTTGGAACATATGGCAGTGGTGGGAGAAGAGAAGATACATGCAGTGTTTGTGGCAATGGACTACCAGATTAAAGCATGACTCAGGGCCCCCCAGCATGGTGCCATGGCACCTGTTGACACCTTTCCTGGTGCCTGCCAAGTGGTTTTAGAAAGGAGGTAGGGCCGGATGGGCCTTTTTAGGTTTGTGGTATAATGCTGACAGTGGCTATTTAAAATATTTCACCCATGCAAATAGTGGAGTGATATTGTAAAAACACAATGGGATTTGCTTCTGATTAAACATGAAAAGACTGCCTGGGTAAAATGCTTAATGCATCTACTGGGAACTTCTATTGGAATCATCAGCTGTTCCCCAATTTGAATGAATTTTTAATTAAAGTGGAAGCTGATATTAACATCACGTCCTCAAATTTTGGTCAATTTAAAAAAACTATTTATGTTCTAATCAAAATCGGGCCAGAATGAAATCTCTCTTACTGAACCCAAGTGTAAGGAGCTCTTACCAGCCCTTCCATACGAACTGTCACTTTTATAAGTAATAGTGCACAGTTAAAATTGCTGGGCTCATAAGAGAAGGACTCATGTAAAGAGATAGCCTGAAGAAACATTTTTTCCTTTTCTTTTTGCATGTATGTCAGATGCCTGCAAAATGAAGACAGATACTGCCAGATGAGGGTTCTTAATTAGCTTGATGTGTATCAGGATTTTGTGTGTATGCAAATTTTTAACAATATCTTAATTTTAAAATGCATCCTATTGAACAGAAGTTCTGCCTGAAATGCTGAAGACCTCCTATCAGAATTATACATAACCTGATTTTTTTCAAAACGCATAGCCCTAATCCTAACCTTGCAATTGTTAAATGTGATCTAAAGACCACATTAAACATGCTGGTTTTCCCAGACTCAACTCTGCTTCTCCATAGTCATACAGCAGCTGTGGGGAATGGTTGTTAAAAAAATAAAGATGAGCACATTTGGGCTTGGAATGCTGTCCCAGGGGAAGTAGGGCTCCTGCCTTCTCCCAAAGCCATTTTATTGCACTGAAATGGTACTGGGGGAGAGTTATTTCCCTGGTTTTGCTGCCCCATGTGGAATACATGAGCTATGGGAGAAAGCCAGGATCCCTTTATCCTTCCAGTGTGACATTCCAAGACTGAATGAGCTCACCTTTGTTTTTAAACAGCCATTTTAAATGCTGGGGATAGAGTTGGGACTGTGTTCCAGACCCATCTGTTTGAAAACCAGCCCATCTAGTTGGGTCTTACGTCAGATGAATGCTCAGAGACAGGAATAGGCTGGGTATTGTCTAATAAAATGGAGCTCATTTTAGATTAGTCTATGAGGCAGCCAGTTGATAATGAAGTAAAACAGCTTGTTCTGGATAGCATTGCACTCGCCCGTAGAGGACATGGCTTGCTTTTGGGGGGTACTGTTATACCTGTGCCTACAATAGGGTTGTCAAACTCCAGGTGGGGCCTAGAGATCCCCTGGAGTTATAAAAGATCACTAGACTACAGAGATCACTAGACTCTATGGCATTATGCCCGCTGAGGTTCCTTCCTTCCCCAAACCCCACCCTTCCTAAGCTCCACCTCCAACTCTACAGGAATTTCCCAGCCTGAAGTTGCAACTCTAGACTACAGATGGAAGCTCAGTTTTCCTCTTCAGCTGGTGCACTGAATGGAAGATACTGTCATGGAGAGGAACATCTTAACTATTGCCAAAGTAGAGCTGGCAAGTAAATGGAAGACTTTTCAAAATGCTAAAAAATATAAAACTATTATTAAAGCTATGATTGAATTGACAGAGCTAATCTTGTATTGACCAAACTGATCTATTTTGTAAGATTGCACTAACTCAGAGGAAATCAGTATTCAAAGGAAATCAATTTGTAGCATATCAACCAACTTTTGTAAGATTTCCTCTCTTCCCTGATCACGTTGCTTCTTGAAATGTAAATTGTAGTGATTAGTTCAGTGGAAAAAAGAATATTGTTGGGAGCATGGAAGAATGGCTTACTAGAAATGGTTCTATCCCATTGGCTTGACCAGATGTTCCATGCCTTGGGAGATCCAGTGCCTATTGCAAAGTAATGCTAATGTTTCTTAACATTTGTAGATATTTTCTCAAGGGGTCTTTAGGAAATGGCTTGGTCAAAGCACCCATCAGGGCTAGGAGGAGCTGATTCTTCCCTCTGAGATAAAGGGACAAAACAGATATATGTCTCTGAGGGAGTACTAATTGGGGCCAGGTCCAGAAGCAACCACCAAACAACTTGATATCACATGACTTTCATGACTCACCCAGGCCTGGCTGCTTGCTACTGCTGCTCATGTGCCCTGCCCCTCAAATCCAATGTAGTGTAGTGGTTAGAGTAGGATCCGGGAGACCAGATTCAAATCTTCACTCTGGTGTGGAAGCTCACTGGGTGACTTTTATTCAGTCATATACACACCTAACCTCAGGGTTGTTGTGAGGATAATTGGAGGCAAGGAGAATGATGTAAACTGCTTTGTGTCCTCATTGTGGAGGAAGTCTGTATATATAAAGTAAATTAATATAGATGAAGATAAGGGACAGTTAAAAGATAAGTTGTTTAGTGGGTTTGAAAGAGAGAAGGAATAGGAAAAGGTGAGCACTGCGAAGAGGAGGATTAGAAGAAGTATTGTGCGGAAGGGCATATAGGAAAAGGTCAAGTACTCCCTGCGAGTCCTTGCAGCATCACCACCATGCAACTGAGCTATAGAGAAGAGACTTGATGTATTGTCGAAGGCTTTCACGGCCGGAGAACGATGGTTGTTGTGGGTTTTCCGGGCTGTATTGCCGTGGTCTTGGCATTGTAGTTCCTGACGTTTCGCCAGCAGCTGTGGCTGGCATCTTCAGAGGTGTAGCACCAAAAGACAGAGATCTCTCAGTGTCACACGGTACAGGAACTACAATGCCAAGACCACGGCAATACAGCCCGGAAAAACCACAACAACCAGAGAAGAGACTGCTGGGTGGGGAGGGGAAAGATGAAGACGAGGACGCACAAAGGTGAGTGGAAAGGAGAGTGTCAGGCTATGGGTGACAGGATATGGTAGACAGGTCCCTGTACCATTGCAACAAGAAGTCTTGGTTAAATGGTTTTATTCAGAAATCCAATCATTTCCATATATATGTCCATAGAATTACTCAGAGGCAGGAAAGCATCTAAGCAGTGCATGCTTCCTTGATAGGAATAGAAACTTGAAGTACAGCTCTAAATACTCAATCATTCCCCCCGCCTCCTACTTAGACCACAGGTTTGCATGGGAAAGGGTCTGGGAATTCCTTCTGGAATTTATACTAGGGGTGTGCGCTTTGGGTTCCCGGTTTGGAAAAAACCCCCGAACCGGGCCTGATTTGTAAAGATTTGATATTTCCGAATCGGGACCAGTATGATGGCCCTGATTCAGAAATACCAAATCAAAGCTTCCCGAAGCAATTTGGATTGCTTCGGGAAGCTTCAGGGCCTTAAAGGGTGCCTGGCCTCCTGCCCTCCCACCACCACCCCCACTTACCTGGGTCAGTCTTCTGGTGGTGGAGTGGGCGCTGGTGGCGCCGGCATTTGCTGCCACCCTGCTGACCACCGCTTCAGCCTCTGCGGTGGTGCGAGCAGTGGCGGCGGCGCTTGCTGCCACCCTGCCGGCCACTGCTTCGACCTTGGCGATGGCACGGGCAGCAACAGCGCTGGCTATGGCATTCGCTGCCACTCTGACAGCAGCTGCTTCGGGCACTGTGGTGGCACAGGTGGTGGCGGTGGCATTTGCTGCCGGCCTGTTGGCCACCACAAACACTTAAAGCAGTGGCACAGGCGGCGGCAGAGTTGCCACCAGCATTCGCTGCCATAGAGGCTGAAGCGGTGGCACGGGCAGCGCCGGAGCCGGCTGCAGCCTTCCCCGCTGCCCTGTGGGCCGTGGTGGCAGCAGCAGAAGGCCTGCTCCGGCCTTCAAGGTAAGTGGGGTTGGAGGAAGGGGGGCTCAGGGGGGAGGTGGGAATCTCTCTTCAGTATGCTCTGAATCATTTCAAAGCATACCAAAGTGATTTCCAAAACCTGAACCCGAAGTGGCTTGCTGCTTTGGGTTTTGGGTTATTCTGGATCATTTTCCCGCTTCAGGTAAATCCAAAGTGGGAAAACTGAATCTTTTCCCCGCTGCACACCCCTAGTTTATAAATCAGCCTAGACAGGACAAAAGGCATAAGAGTAAACTGTAATATTTCAGACAGTACAAGGTCACTTCTGTGAGCTTCAAACAAAAAAAGATAAGACAGTTGAGTTCTCAGGCTGTGGAGAAATGAAAGTGATGTTTAGAGCATTTGCAAAATGAAATCAAGGTACAGCATTAGCAATGGTTCATCACATAGAACAATGACATGGATGCAGGGGTACAGATATGACAGAGAGAAGGAAGCAGGAAAAGTGGGGAGAAGCTATAAGAGGTCAGAGAAGGGAAAGAGGACATGGATGGGGAGGGAAAAATGAGATGCCCCCTGCAAGTCCTTGTGGTGTTGCCTGGAACCCCCCCCCCCACACACACACACAGAGAATCTGGACATGGACTTTATATATGGACTGTGCTTAACTTGGTACTGAGGCCAATATGATGCATGAAGAAGGGAACGGTGTGGGACTGGCAGGGCAACCCCCTGATCAGCACCAACAAGCCACCCTCTTTGCAAACACTCTGGAGTGGCCATACTGCACCCAGAAAAATGGGCCTGCTTGCCAAGATGCCAGCCCCTGCTGAGATTCCTGCAGGAACCAGGACTAGCAGTGAAAGAGAGAGAAGCCATTTTCCCAGAGATAGTTTTAAAACTACAACTATTTTTCCTGTAGAAGCCATGGGATGTCTGCTTCTTGTCATGAACTATGTCTCAGATGGGCCTCTTGATATGGAGATGCCAGGAACAAAAGGCGCTTCAGGATCTCCTGGTAATCCCACAATCAAGATAATCGCTTCCACCCATTAGGCGATAAATGATCATAAAATGCAGATCACTTTATTTATTTATTTATTTATTTATTTATTTATTTGATCATATTTATATTCCGCCCTCCCCACGAGTAGGCTCAGGGCTGATAACAGCATTAAAACATTTAAAACATTTCATATAAAACATTTAAAAGCATTGTACAAAAATATTAAAAAATAGCAGCACTCTTTTTCTTGATGGCGGCAATACCATTAATTACAAATAGTGCAATAATGCACTATTGTTATTCTTGAGGTGTCACAAACACAAACATTAAGACTCCAAAGTACCCAGTCCGGATCTCCTTTATCCTACCTGAGTGGCACATTATTTCCTTTTGTTAAATTTCATGGGAACCATTTGACAGGTCCTAAGTCTACCCCAGGTCTCGCCTGGAGGCTGAAATTGGCTATATAAGGAAGATGCTCAACCCCCCTGCTTCTCCTACCCCACCCCACCTAGTGCGTTGCTGGCATCTCACTAGAGATTTTGCCCTTTGCTTCTGGATCTCTGCTCTTGCCAGGACAGGTGTATATTGCCCACCGACGATATTCCTGCTAATGCAACAGTCTCTGTATTTTTCCACCTTTATTTCCTAGCCTTGTGGTGAATGTATATGTGACTCTTGTACTCTGTATACTCTAGATTAAGTAAAGCCTTTGATTCATTGAAATATTAGACTGCTCTCTTATTGGGCGTGTCTCAGGAACTCTGACCCTGGTATATATAGGTCTGGATCCCTTAAGAATAGCCTACTGCTTATTCATTCCTCGTCCTTAAGGCAGTTTGGCTAACAGTGGGTCCCACACTCATTACAAGAAAATTTGTTGGAATAGAACTTGATGGCTGTGGCCTCTGCAGGTGACCATTCTAGAGACTACTGGCCAGTACAATAGAAGGTGCTCTGGCATGTATGGATGTCAGCTTGGTCTGCCCAATTAGAGTTGCATCATGCTTTGCTTGCTGAAGAGTGTAAGATAGGCCTCTGTCTTTCCTATATCATTCATAATTTCACGTATAAAGGGGAAAGATCCTCCAGTTTGATTTGGAAGGTTTAGTATTTTGTGTATGCTCAATAACCATCCAGAAAAATCTTTCCTGTTTTTCCAAGAATGCTCTCCTGGCTCATGCCTGCTAATATTGTATCACCCTCTTGGAATTGTAGTTTGGATTTACATGTGGTGAACCCATCCCACAGCACCAACTATGATAGAAAGCCTCTTGGAAATGAGATAATCCACTTCAAATAAACCCTCCCCAGGAACAAGAGGGGGGGGTTGGACTTGGAAGGAGGGGAGCCACCACATACATAATTCTCAGTCAGGAGAATTCACAGAGAAGATACTTGAGAAGCACGAGGCAATATATTGGTTATGTGGTCTAGGGAAATAGTTCACAGCAATCAATAAGCTTTTTAATTAATTAGCATTAAAGAACATGTACACATGCAAAAGCAACAGGCTTTGAGTACCTGGCCCACTGAATACTAACTAACGTGCAGAACCTTGTTCAAAATTCCAGCTTGGAGGAAATGATGTATAATTTGTAACAACACGGAGCATTATGACCTGTACAACTTTGTGCACTAAACTAACTGGATGAGTTCAACCAGTTGAACTTGTCACTGAATTCCACAAACCCTTCTACCGGGAGCAGATATGTATTTGCTTCAAGGAATGATTTTTGGAACTTGGCAGACAGGTCTATATTTGGCTCAAACTTCAAGAGAGGGGACGTTCTGATTATTATGTCAGTTTGCTTGATTCACGGTCAGCTAACCTAGTATTCCAGTGTGTACAGTCTTATTTACTACCTGATTCTCAGTGTACGCAATAGAATGCTCATCTGAATTCCCCTTGTTTGACTTTGGAGAAATTGTGGTTAAAAATGAATTAAGCACATTTTCAATAAGTTCTATTACATTCCGTCACCAAATAACATATCATGGCTGGCATGAACAATAAGGGACTAGCCTGAAAGCTGGTGTATTATAAATGATTTATTGGTCTAATAAACAGACTGAAATTATCCACCCCCTTCCCTTCCCCCTCGCCCGAAGGACCAATACTGCTACTGTACAAACATTTTCTACTTCCCGTTATGTAATGTTACAGGGAAGAAAAACAAGTATATGAGCCTCTTGAGATTTTCCATGACTGACGAGTCCCCAACCACCACCACCCTGACTATTAAACAACAGCCTTTGAAACCAAGGCAAAGATTGTTTGGGCAGATTGTAACAGCAACAGACTGCTGAGTTCTCTGTGACAGAGACATTTTGCAGCTCTTCGTGCTTCAAGGAAGCCCTTGCTTTTGTGAGCCACCACAGAGGTCCCCTTGATTCTGTCATCTTACCTCACCTGACATTTCTTCGTTTTTGTGGCAGGTCTACCTAGCAGTCCTTTCCTGTGCCAACTGGGAGGGGGAGTTGGAGTGAGGCATCTCACAGTCTTGCAAGAAGAAACCGGTGACAAAAATAACCTCTCTATACCACAGAACATTCTTCACTCTGTCATTTGGTGCACAGCTGTGGAGCTTCTCAGTTCATGATCTGCTCCTCTGTAATTATAGGACTGGCACATTTGCGGTGCTACTAATAGGGAGGAGAGAAGCTGCTTTGCCAGCCTAACACCCCAGGCTTTAAATACATTTGCATGACATTGAGCTCCATTCATTTCAATGGAAGTTAGTTCCATACAAGTGGGTTTATGATCGAGGTGTTAAAATGAGGGCCGCAGAGAATATTCTCCAATTTTGACATTTGCTTTCAATTTTGATGCAACCAAGCTAGTTGGAGGGGCGGGGGGAGAAATTGCAACACCTTGCCAACACTTTATATTGTCTTACTTCTGTCTAGTACCTTTTGTTTCCCTGAACATTGCTACTGCTTGGTGCCATTTCCTTCTTTCTTTTCAGCCCTCACAATCCTTAGTGTCATTTGCCGACATTGCTATTTAATCTTATATAGTGAGAGCCACCAGATTTTGCTTATGAGCCCATGGTGACATCATCATATCAGACATAGCATCATGATGGCCATCAACAAAGTCACTTTGGTCACTGCAGCCAATAGGATTAATGGCAGTGAGAGTAAATGATGCTGTAGGGAACAAAAAGAAAGAAAGAAAGTGACAGTGACAAGAATAGGATTGGGAAAAAAAACACAAATGTGTTCCCAACTGGTGCCAAAAGATTGCTGCAAACAGGAGGCACTTTTCAACACTCACAACAAGAAAAAGAACATGAAACGTGGTAAGCTGTTTCAGGCTCAGTCCTTCTTAAAATTGACTTCATATCCAGAATAAGGATTTGGTATTTTTATCACGTCTTTTCCCACCTCTTATCAGACAAGTTTTCTTCTGTGAGACCTTTGAATCTGAGCAACATTTGAAGCTCCAGCAACAGTCAAGGATACTATGCAAGGATTTCATTTCTGGTGCAAATGAGCCTAATGCAACTCTGATTTGGCATGACTCCTATTTGCCCAGGGATATGCAGTTTTTATGAACACCTGCACAACAAATTAATACATTAGATGTTCTGAAATACATACTCATTCCCAAATCTCTAGCTCTTTGCATTTCCCATCTAGGAAGTAATATTTGCGCTAATGCAAGATGAAGTAAGCCCACACAGTCACTTCAGGTAATGATGTTTTTAGTGAACAAGCAGTTGCCATAACTCCAGATGTTTCCAAGAACACTTGGGACTTCATACACAAGTAAAATACCCTTCTTCCAAGTAATGCTTCATGTAAACTTGTTACAATCAGACATGCACTCAGTTCGTTCCTTGAAGCTAATCTCGGTATAAGTATTTGGTATGACCTGTGCAGCAGTGGAAATGGTCACCTCCTTCTGCTATCCCCACATGGATCTGATCCACATTAGGGCACCATGAGGGTCTGATTCTGCTTTGAAAGACAATGGGAAGATCCAGTGACTGCTCTCGTAGCATCTTGTCAGTTTTCACCCCTTTCAGGATAAAGATATAACTTTTAAGAGACTTATGGCAACCCTAGGGCAAGGTGAGACAGGAACAATAGCAACATGCCCAACTATGTTATTAAAATGATAGCAGCAAGTCCAGAGGCTAATGAATTCAGTCAGAAAAAACAAACCACTTAGCTATTGTGAATTTAAGGATGAAACACATTAAATCTCCTTTGTTTTTAGGACTTGAGTCTTTGCTGGCCATACACAGGGTTGTTTGGTTTATTAACTGGGATGGTTCAAATACAGTTTCAGAGAATGTCATCTTAAAAGTCCTTCAGAAACTTCGGGTTGTGCTGAGTAGTAATAAAGAGCAATGGTGATGGTCTGTAACAGAGAAAATGTTAAGACAGTGGCACGATTGTAGTAAAGGTTGCAATGAGTTGCTCATTGCTTTTTAAAAGACAGGCAGCCATATTTAATTCCCCTACCCCAAGTGGTAAAATAGATTAATCCCCCAGATTAAGAATTTATAGTGAAATCCTAAACAGAGTTACTCCAGTCTAAGACCATTGACTTCAATGGGTGTAGACTGGAGTAACTGTGCTTAGGATTTCACTTTTAGTTTCTCCCCATGGTAAGGTCTAAACCAGACAAGGAACACTGATGTTCTTTTTAATGGTGATAGCTGTCGTTGGCTATCTTAGTTAAGGAATATAATCAAACTAATAAAAAATGTAGGCTGCATCTGTATAACTACAAGACACATGGTGATGAGCACTCCCCAATCCCCACACTGGGGATTGCAAGCAGGGAGGACTGCAGTCCTAGTATGTATTTTCTATGCCCTGCTTGAGGGCTTTATTCTCTTAGGCTTCACGTCAGAGAGATCAACAGGCTGAGCAAGATTACCAGCCAGATGATATGCAAGAAGCACTCTGTAGAGACTATCATTAGCAAGAAAAAGGAGAAAAAGTGCAAGAGACAAGCCAAAGATCAGTTGTGTAGGCAATCTACAAGTCATACAGGAACATAGGATGAGTCAGGCATTATCATTCTTAAAAAGGATCCAGAAGGGCAACAAATATGCATAATTGGTCAAATCCTTGCAACTGTTTGCTCAAGTTGGACAGCTAAGAAGACCAAGAAGTTCTCAAAGAATTCTGTTAAGCAAACATATATAAATACTACACTTTGTTTTATGACTGCACTGAAAGAGGTAAGTTAACCAACGTTTATTTATCTGAACCAAGAAGTTCTATAGTGAAGAACGGCTTGATATTAACACCTGTTAGACACCTGACTCAGAAGACTTAGCTTCCAGTTTCTTAGATGCAATGAACTATCTGGCACTCTCATAGAGGTGAAGGAAGTAGGGAACTGGACTGGTTCCAAACCACCAGGGCTTAAGAATCGTTACTCCTTTCACTGCTAGAACTGTCTTAACAGTGGGGGTTGTCTGTCATATCATAGCTAATTTTTCAAGGTTCCATTCTGTGTTTCTTGTTTAGATTTGAAATGCTAAATAAAATGTTCAGAAAGCAATGTTGATGCCTCATAAGCATCTGAGATTGCAAGGTTTTGTGTGCCAGCACACAAGCATTTAAGACAATGTGGAACAACAACACCTATGCAAGCACAATGTGACAAAGTATAACCCATAGTGATATTAATGATGTAAGTGTTTCAAACAGATACACACCTATTCAAATACAATTTGTTGGGCTGTAGAAGAACATCACTTGAAATTAGAAAGCAAGTCAAACTATCTGTACCTATTTTTAACCAGCTAGCAACAATCTCAGGCATTGAAATTGTCATCATAATGCAAAGATGTTGACACCCACTTCTCTTACCTCAATGTAACATGTGACTGAACATTGTGAAGGATAATAGCAAGTAAACAAGCCTCTTTTGTTTTTGTTTTTTTGCAATGGATCAATAAAGCTGCAATTTACAGCAATTACCCTTCCCCTCTTTCAGACCACATGTGATTATTCCTCAGATGCTCTGATATCTCTGGCCTACCTACAAGTTGTACTGAGCGAGGATGGTTATAAACAATTAAATGGTCCTTTGCACTAGAAATGCTTTGGCTTTAAACAACAACAAAACACAATAACCATAGCAAATGCTCTTAATTACTTTTTATAGGTTCAACTTGAATATTACTTGAGACTATTCAGTCTTACCATCCTTGGAGATCAAATACAACCAATTATCTTTAAAGACTCAAGGCAGTGGGACAGAGGTCATACAAGATTTTAAACTAAGGCATTGTCAACTGGTAAAAGAAAAAAATTGCAATGTTTAAGGCAGATATAAAAACTGGAGTGAAATTGAGATATGGATATCCTTTTATACTACTGTCACCATTTCAGTGGTTTGACTTTCTCAAGAAAAAGATAGTAAATATTTCTTTAGCTAAACATAAACAATAGAATACCTAAGTAAGGAAGAAGTAAAGGTTGCAAAATCAAAATTCCCAAAGCAATACTGTTGAGCTGTAAGTGATTCATTCTATGTACTCTTGAGACTGCCGTCTCTTCCACAGTAGAAATCACTTAATATATAGCACTGCTGTGATATCCATCTAATATGCCAGTTCTTTTTAAAAATCTTTCTCATTACGCATATGCTTAAATGTAAATGGAGATAAATGTAAGTAAGATGTCTCAGGGCTATGGGCACACCAAACTTACCAGAGCTAAATTTCAATGACCATCTATAAACCTATTACTGTTGCACTGCTAAAGAATGATACCCCATATCTCCTTACTTTCAAGAAAACAGAACAAACAGCTCAGTTTTGTCTTCGCTTAAACCATGAAGTTCTAAAATCTTATATAGAGGTGTTAAATTTTCCTCTCTCTGTTTTTAGAGCAGTCAGCTTATGATTCTTCAATTGACTTCTTAAATAAATTTGCTCTAATTCTAGGGCTAAATACTATAAAAGTATAAATTGTAAATCCATTATTCAGAAAACATTATTCAAAAGACACTTCCAGATAATTTCATAAATGCAATCTCTCATGAATAAACAGAATAATTATCATTCGGGTGTTAATAACATACAATAAATACATCAATAAATATACTCTCTAGAATAGACATGGGCACGAATTGAAATATGAAGCAAATTTCGTCATGAAATGGGCCGTTTCATGTGTCATGAAACTGCGTTTTGTGGGGCCACAGTTATCACGAAATTCATGGCTTTTTGGCCTGTTTCATTAGTTTCGTGAACTATTCATAATTTCAGACAGGCTGGCACCAATCCATTGATTCCCTAGGCAAGAATGGGCCCAGACCTTTTGTTGCCATTGGAAACCCCAGTCATAGCCCACTTACCCTTGATTGGCAGCTCTCCTAGTGATCTGGAGAGCTTCCATTCTGCCCTATACAGCCAGGAGAAGGGGGTTAATCTCCTAGGCAACCAAGGAGGTGGGCTTTCTGTAGCCATGGGCACACCAATCTCACCCCTCTAAACCCTGTTAGGCAGGTCTGTCAGCCAACCACAGACCTCCTGTTCTGCTCTATGTCAGCGTTTTTTTATAAAAGGCACCTCTCTCTGTCTCATGTTTTTCAGTTCCAGTAAAAAGAGGCAGAGGGAGGACCTGTTGCTGGGATAGGAGTAAGAGAGTGTGTGGATAATTGTGCTTTTGGCTGCTGCTGCTTTAAAAGAGACCGAAAGAAGCCTCTTATTTCCAGCTCTTGGCCTTGCTGTGGGAAGGTCTTTGGGTGAGAGTGCCTTTTTTCCTCCACCCCACCCTAGTCTCAAGCTTTAGCCTGATTCTGAGGCCTAGGCCTCCTCTTTTTTATTTGCTTGTCTTTGTTTCTTCTCAATTCTTTCTCTGCTCTTTTGAGGGCTCACACTCTAGGTGTTTCCTTTGGTTTTGGTTTAGGGCCTCTCCCTCCAAGCCCAGTCCCAGGGCCACTGCCTGGCTCTGGAGCCCAGCTTTGTGTGGGTTCCAGAGGGCCTCACTCTCTTCTGTTTCCTTTCTCTTTTGTTGTGCACTTGTCTGGTGCAGCTCACTCTTGTTTTGGGCACCCACTGTATGCATCTCATTTTTATTTTGAGCACCTCTCCTGCCTGGGCAGGTGTCTCTGTAGTGTTTATAGGCTCTCCCTCCCAATCCCAATCCCAGGGCCACTGCCTGGCTATGGGGCATAGCTTTGTGTAGGTTCCTCTCCCAACTCTTTTCTGTTTGCTTTCTTTCTCTTGCTTGCTGTGCACCTGTTTGGTGCAGCTCACTCTTGTTTTGGGCACCCACTGTGTGCATCTCATTTTTATTTTGAGCACCTCTCCCACCTGGGTAGGTGGCTCTGTGGTGTTTAGGGGCTCCCAAACTCTAAGGACTGTCCCTGCCTGAGTCCATCCCTCAGTCCATCTTACTAGCCCAGCTCCACACTGCAGCCAGTAATCCTTTGTCCTCCTCCTGACCCAGCAAGTCCCAGTCCCCATTTCAGTCAAGCACTCTGGCAACACTTGCCTACCAGTTAACATATTGCAATCTTGGCCAAACTGGGAAGGTGGGTTTAGGAGAACCTGCTGAAATCTCCCTGTGAGTTTGGCATCTCTGGGTGAAGGGGGTCATTGAAATGCCCCTGGTTTTCACGAATCATGAAACTAACGAATCGATTCATGAAACAGGTTAATGTTGTGGAAATTCATGGTTTGCGATTCGTGAAACATGACGAAACAAGAACCTCTTGTTTCATTTTTTTCCATTTTGTGCCCATGTCTACTCTAGAAGCAGCCACCAAAATCCATTGTACATCCTGCAAAAACTCCATAACAGTCCACATGAGTCTCTCTTAAATCCACTGAATAGAGATAGCAGTCCAAATGAATCTTTCTTGAAACTGCTGGATGAAATAACTCCGGGAAAAACTATACTTCAGGTATGTAATTTGATCAAAAATGTACAATTTTCTTCTTTGTTTTTTCAGGCGGAGAAGTAGAAGGGGACAGAAAACTGAATGCCCCAAATGCCCAACCAAGGTCTGGCTGAGACTAACAGGTTTCATTTTCAAACTTCCTCAGGGTCTCAAGCATCAGCCACCAGAAGGAAATCTGAAATAATAAATTATTCTAAAACAAGAACATTGTATAATCCTGAAATTATTTACATATCTGTATAAAAAACAAACTCACCATCACTCACAGTAACATTGACTCATTCTGTAAAGCGGTGCATAGAACACGAGAGGGCCATGTGCACCCCATTGGGACTGGATTAACAATTTCAAAGATTCATGGATACAGATAAACAGAGTTTTAAAGACACGTGGACAAAAAATAACCAACTCAGAGCCAAATATATATTATTGATTGTACACTCAGAGAATCATCATATATGTTATTGAATACATTCAGAGAATCCTCATAAAAAACAACTCCGAACCAGTTCATTATTTAACTCCACTGATTTGAGGCTACCCAAGTCATGGATCCACTGTGCCTCCTTGCAGAGTAGATCCCTTTGAACTGCCTGCTGAGTCCTCTTATCGGCCACATAAAAAACTCTGTAATGAAATTAATCCTCCCTTTGATTTATGTTGTTAAAGTGATCTACTAACGAAGCATTCTGGACTCTATTTCGTATTCTGGATAAGTGTTCCAGGATGCATGCCTTAATGGGGCGTACAGTACTACCCGCATACAATTTCTGACAGTTCCATATAATCAGGTACACGACCCCTGATGTCTGACAGGTGGAGAACTGTTTAAGGGAAATGGTCCCATGCTGTGCCTGAAGAGTTACTTAGTCAACGGTCACATCTCTAGTGTCCCTTTGGTCTAGTGTCTTCTCCAACAGGCATTTTGAAATCAGAGTGGACAATGATATCTTTAATACTCTGTCTTTCTTAATCCTATAGTTGGAAGATTCTCACAGCCCTTTATTTCACTCAAAAGAGACAAATGTTGTTGTCCCCTAAGAAATTTATCAGCGTGATTATTGTTGTCCTAGTTTTGGCTTGGCCAATCCTTTTGGGTTGTTTGTATGCCAGGCTAGCCTCTTTATTGTTAGTCTAATTCTAGGGCTGCCAACTCTGGCCTGGGTAACTCCTGCTGATTTGGAGGCAGTGCCAGGGGAGGGGGGAATATGGGGAGGGGACAAAGCTCAATGGGGATATGATGCCATAGGGTTCACCCACCAGAGCTGCTATTTCCTCCAGGGGATCTGATTTCTGTAATCTAGAGATAAGTTGTAAAAGTAGGAGAACTCCTCCAGCCCTACCTGGAGGATAGCAATCCTAACTAGTTCCTGGGTGGCAGTGACCTACAACATGGTGCCACAGGGGGTTCAGCCACTGGAGTTTGTGCAATATGTGGGCAGAAACAGGAGGGTCAGTTACTACAGGAGCATTCTTGCTGGCTTCCTGTTTCAGCAAATTAGAGGGGAAACCACTCTGAAGCACAAATGTTGGCCACTGCTGGTCTAGCATCATTGTGACTTACCAGTTGCCATGTTAAACTGACATAAGCTTCAGTGTGATACCAACAGAGCTGGTTATCGGTTATGAATTTGTCCTCACAGCAGCCTTTCATTGATTTGATGTGTACAGCTGATCTAAGACAATCCCATACCAAGAAAAAACACAATATGGTCCTTTCTGCTTTACATGTTGCTTCATTTGCTATAGATACAACCTATGCTAACACAGAACTAAAGTGTTAGTGATCAGACTTGCCCACACAAAATTAGAAGGCTTATAATTGTGCCATAAGCCCCTTCTCTAATATGCATTGAGTATTAAAGCTACTTCCCAATTAGGCAGAAACATGGAAGCCAGATCTCAGCCAGGAGATGGAACATGCAAACATGGGGAATGACAAGCGAGGCCAGTTCACCCCCAAAGGCACGCTAAGGATTTTGATACAATAGGGCCTTCCTGGAGTTCCTGAATTAATCAATGCAACACACTCTATTGATCTTCCCTTAACCACTTCCCTATTCTTAGGTGATTCAGGGAGCTGATAACCTCACCCATCCACCTTGTGGGTCATCAATCATAATTGATAACTTTAGTTCCACCCAGGAAGACATAATTAAACTTTCCTAGTTCATTATCACACACAAGAGATGGTTTGCTGGTTCATTGTCCTACCTCAGAGACAGTGCACCTGCTCTTTTGTTTTGCTTGAAGACAGCTTATCAATCCTTTCCCCCACCCTGGGAATAACCACTTAAGTCTTTGTTTTGGGGGCAGAAGATGCAATCTTGCCCCAGGGTAGGATCCATGGTATAAATCGCACTGCCCCTCTACCCCTAGGGAATCTAGATATGTTATGGGTATGGCCAGATATCTCACTCATTTGGATGTCCCATCTTATAGAAGGGCTTTCACCCTGGCCCGATGTGAAGTTATCCCTTCAATGGTCATTGACGGGAAATATAGAAAGATCCCATATGAGGATAGACGCTGCCGTTGCTCCATTGATGAAGTGGAATAACTTTTTCATATGTTCTTTCGTTGTCCTTTCCATCAAGTCTATAGGGACAAGTTTATTTCCCCACTCTTAGAAACACCAATTGCAGAGGCAAATAAGGCCTTCCTGGAGAAATTCCTAATTGATGAAAATCTATCTATCTCCAGGCAAATAGCCAAATTCTGTCTCTATTTGTTTAAATTCCATAATAAAAAGAATAGCCATACGTAGTCTCCTGCTCTTTTTATGATTTTGATGTCAATGTTTTTAATATTAGAATTCCTGCAGTTCCCAGAGAACTATATACATTTTAAAATTTTAAACGTTAAATGTATTTTTTTTAATGTCCTTTACATTTTTACACTGGATTTAATTATTTATTGATTGATAAGGATAAGGATGTATTGTCATTGTTATGGTCTCTGACCGTAAATAAATTCACTTATTATTATTACATTGACTGCCCCTCTACCATAAGCTGTGTGCGTGCTTTGGATCCAGCATCCACCCTCAAACCTCTCTTCAAATCCTCCTGTCTTGACACGCAGGTTGCTCAATGCTCTCTCTCCTGGAAACCCTGGATGGTAAATATCACCCAATCCCTTAAACAATATCTTAACTTTCACCACTGCTTTCTAGTTAGCTTTGAATGTGTGTTGTGTGTGTGTTTTGTAGGTTGTTGATCTTTGTTTTTTCCAATAAAAATCCCCTTTTCTGGTTGAAACATCTGTCTGGTCATTGAAAGAGTATGCTAGCTGGGACAATTCTCGTATACATTGGTGGAGATCCCTCAGTTACCCCTCGAGCTGCCTTCTCCTTGCTGCTAATTCCCCCCAACTTGCAAGGAGACCTTCCTTTGGGGTAACAAAAGAAGAAGAGAAAATTTGTAGAAGCAAATCTTTAATTCTGATTATCACACTCCAGAGTGAGTCAGTTTAACCCAGAGTTCAGAAAATTCTGCAAGGAAGCATCTTCAGGGGGTGTTTTACATTTTGTCTATTTGTCCAGAAAAAGAGCATTATATGTTTGCCCTCTAGACATCCACCCCTATCACTACTGACGGACTGTTCACTTGTATTCATATTACTTAAGCATCAAGAGGAACCCTCTCATCCTATTTTTACAAGGTGAACAGCAGTCAAACACTGTATTACAAAAACACTGAAAAGAACAGGTGGTGCTCTTTCAGTGCCTAGAAGGATTTGCTGCCCGCCAGAGCCTGGCACCTTAGCTAATTGGTCTAACTTCGTGACAGCTGGAATCTTAATGCTTACAATCTTTTACATAACTTGTGTAATTTGAAATCCATTACAGCTGGTTTGGGAGGCTTATAGAACTTATAAACATGGCTGTGATATTTTATGTTTGTTCATTATTTGTATTACATCTGAGCCCAAAGGCCTATTCAGCATCAAGATTTGGTCTTCTTGGGTGCAGCCTGAGCAGAAGCTGAGCTTTTCAAAGCTAAATCAAGGATTTAGACAAGCTATTCTTAATTTTAAGGTGAGGTGTATGACTAAGACTGGAGTTACTGATGCAAAATATAAGCTACAGAATAAGATACAGATAAGACCCAACAGAGTGCAAAACATGTTCTAGACTAAAATAAAGTTATCCATAAAGGTGAGATCTTCAGCTGCCTAACCTAATAATTTTGTATTCATTTTTGCAGTGTAAAAATGCCATCTATAAATCCTGAGTTCAGTTAAAGAAATCCCAATGTTGCATTACTGTATAACTGCAAATTCTCCTGTATAGGACTAATATTAATCTAGACACACATTATTGTGACTTAGAATAGAGCTGAAATCTGAGATTATAGAAATATATTTGGATTTAGGCAACTGTAGGCTTTTTGGATCTATTTCAAGCTAGATTTGAAAGTACCTGTCAAGGGGCAGTGGTGGTAGAGTCTCCAATGCTTGTATTATCAGTGACTCACTCAGCATGCACTGAGACCTAGATACTAGGTTATAGTCCAAAGGGTAGGAACTGGGTTATACCCACCTTTCCAGTCATGAGGTGACAGCAGAGAAGGTTCGATGCCTTCCATTCAGGTCACTATATGCTTTGAGGTCTGGGATACCACTGGGATATTTGGGCCTTTCAGCGTCATGAGAAGTATAATTTTAATATGAGTAGCATCCCAGAACAGCTTTGTTTTGGATAGTGGATATCTGATCCTGTCTGCAATTCCATCCCCATCAGATGATTAAGGAAGATATTCAGAACACAGATTACATGATGGCCTACATTTCC
This sequence comes from Eublepharis macularius, assembly GCF_028583425.1. Lineage (NCBI taxonomy): Eukaryota > Metazoa > Chordata > Lepidosauria > Squamata > Eublepharidae > Eublepharis > Eublepharis macularius. The sequence continues at coordinate 127,783,094 of NC_072792.1, forward strand.
TATGATAGTGAGCCACGAGGCACCAAAGCTTTCTTCTAATTATCCATGTGTCCTACTGATGCCCAAATTTATTCAAACTTTTGACTGATTCATAAAATTATATTGAAGATTTTTTTATCCTTCTTTTCTCCTTTATGAGGGTCCAATGAGTTTTACAATCTCCAAAAATACAATATAAATAAACAAACAGGACTCCTCTCCCAAGAGTATAATATACCACATCCTGGAATGGCCCAGGATCCATCGGGTCAGCTAACTCAGGGCCATAGTCTGCAAGCCAAACCCCCTTTGGCTCTTGCTAGCACTGCCTTGGCAAATGCTGGGAGATTTTGAAGGTGGCACCTGGGGAAGTAGCATTTGGGTAGGGGAATGATGTTACTTCCAGGTGATACTCTATGACTTTCCATAGAGACATGGGGAAATTCATAGAGCATTGCTACGGAGGCCATTTTCTGGACATTTTTTTCTCCTCCACCTCACTTTCTCAAGGGCAAAAGGAGTGGATCTGAGGGTTGCCCACCATGGGTGGGCAAATGGCAGGCCTAGCTCATACCTCTGGCCATGTCCAGGCTTTAGATACCTGTAACAGGAAGGGACACAAAAGCTGAGCCCATCTTTTACTCAGCTGGCAGGCATGTTCCTAGGAATTTCCTTCCTCAGCTCAATCTAATCTGCATTCATTACTGTGTTCCACTGGTGGAGTTCTATTGTTGTAGCTTCATCTGTGTGTTCCAGGTTTGGGAGAACAGGGAGATAGTGCCCTGGCAGGAGGAAAGTGGCAGGAGCCAATAGACTGTGAGGAAACAGACTTTTGCGTCATAAACATCCCCAAGAAGTGGGCAAGGCAGCAGATTACTACTGCTGTCTTTTAGTAAGGAAGCTACTGATGAGAGGAATGCAGGAAGAAAGGCAGTTGGTGAGTTAACGATAAGAGACAGAGAATAACAACAACAACAACAACATTTGATTTATATACTGCCCTTCAGGATGACTTAACAATACCCACTCAGAGTGATTTAAAAATTATGCCATTATTATCCCCACAACAAAACACCCTGTGAGGTGAGTGGGGCTGAGAGAGCTAGAAGCTGTGACTTACCCAAGGTCACCCAGCTGGCTTCAAGTGGAGGAGTGGGGAATCAAACCCTAGAGTCCTGCGCTCTTAAGCAGGCTCTTGAGGCTGCTTTGGACTCTGACCAGGATCCTGTGAGGCACCACTGCTCTCAGCACTCTGCTCTGAGTCTTCTGGGAAGTGGCATGCAGAGAGAGGAAGACACTGAAGAACCTAGCCTTCCCTCTTTCTGAGATCACAGGGAATTGGAGTAAGGGTTGAGGCCCAAAAAGCAAGCTAGAAGCTACCCATCTTTCCAAACTTCTGTCCTACTGTAAGTCTCCAGTGATCAGAGAAGCTGCATTTGCAGACATTTTCCACTCTACTTTTAAAAGGGTAGCAAACAACTGTTAAAGATACGAGAACCACCCTCTATGACATCTTTCAACCATATTCATAATCAGAACTTCTGGAATCCAGAGTCTGAGAAAGTTTCTGTATCTTTTGTAGCAAGCAAGGAAACTCAGTATCAGCAGCTGCCAGGTCTTTCCCTCCTTTATGGTGCTCCATGTGACCTATGCCTGGTTAGCTGGACTCCACAGGAGGGAGTCATTCACTGTGCCTAGCGGACTGATTGATCCAGTAATGAAGCCTTCTCAAACCTCAGCCTAAATAGCCTGAGTAGTGATCTGTAGGCTTCCCAGTTGCTTGTCGACGGCAGGCAATCTCCCAGGGGTTTGCCCAGTTCCCTGCCAAAGGCTGCTTTGGACTCTGGCCAGGATCCTGCGAGGCGCCACTGCTCTCAGCACTCTGCTCTGAGTCTACTGGGAAGAGGTATGCAGTCAGTCTGGCACTTCGCCTCCTTTGTGATACCCTAGCCCAGGCCGTTCACCATCACTGTTCCTGCAGAATGGGTGAGGGTTCTGGGGGGCTGTGGGCCCAGGTTTGTGTCATGCCTGGCAGGAGCCTTGTGGTTGTTTCAGGGGCTGTTGGCAAGGCCTCCCTTGCAGGCTCTGGCAGGGTAGCTTCTGGTGCTGAAGCGTGCTCAGAAGGTGCCTCTGCAGCTTTGGGTTCTCTCTGATTCCATTGGTCCTCCTTGTTTTAATAAGCAGAGTGCTCCCCCCACCTCAGAGTCCAGTATTTCTCCAGACCCCATCTGGCAATCTTAGAAATCACTATGTTGCCCTATATTTTATCTGTTGCTTTAAATATGTACTCCTATGTACTACCTGTGCTTTATGTTTGCTTTATGTTGTCTAATGTCAATCCTAGACATGATTATGTTCTGTTTCAGTATTTTCTTCTACTTTATATTGGATTCTTGCTAATGCTATGTCTTTTAAAACTTGTATCTATTTACCCTATGGCATTGTTTATGGAAATGTACTTGATACGGATTCTACTTATCTCATACTGTGTAATCTGCCTTGAGTCTCAGTGAGAAAGGTGGATAATAAATAAATAAATAAATAAATGACATAAATAAATAAATAGTGATCAGAATCTTCAGGCTGCAGTCATAGATCACCATTTGGGAACTATCTGAAGGACCACCTACTCCCTTATGAACATACTATGGCCATTTCTGGATGCCCTGCTTTGGGTGCCCCTGCTTTCTTGATCAAAACTCTGGGACTCTCTCCCAGGGAGATTAATTAGCTTTTAAGGGTTTTTTTCTTAGTCTTAATAGTTTTTAAGATGCATTTTTATTATGTATGTTTTAATTTCTTAGCTGTCTTGGTAACCCTTATTTATTTATTTGATTAGATTTGATTTTTATACCACTTCTCTTCAATTAAGAGCTCAAAGTGGTTTACAACAATTACATCAGTTAAAAAAATACAAAACATAATATATGCAATAAAATCATAATAAACAACAACATAGTACAAATACTCAATGCCACTCTAGTTGCAACCCCAGACTATACGACCCTGCAGATGATATAAAATTTAGCAAATAGCTCTGCCTCACAATAAAAATATTAAATGCCCAAAGCATGATAGAATAGTTCTGCCTTGAAGAGTTTCTGAAACATTAACAGGTCACTCTGTGCCTTCTGACAGTGCATTCTGGAGGGAGGGCGCTACAATTGTGAAGGCCCTTTTCCTGGTGGAAGAAAGTCATGCCACCCTGGGATAGAGAACCACCAGCAAGACCTGTAAAGATGAACAAAAGTTGTGTGTTGGTTGCAGGGAGGGGTTTCATAATGGGAGAGGCAGACCCAAGGTGTGAGGGAGAAAAAGCAGGGTATAAATTTTATTAAATACAGCACTCCACAAACCTTCATGTTGTGAATTCTTGAGTTCATCAAGGCAGTCAATACTGGGTTCAGTGAAATTCACTGAAATTAAATTAATGTTCCAAAGAGTTCATTTGTTGGGTTCTTGTTTTCTTTGCAACATCCCCTTAGAAACCTGCAGTGGCATTGATCCTTTTTCACTTTTTGGATCAGCATGACCATCCCTGTGTTTCTCTAACAGGGCTTGAAAAAATGTTGCACAGTGACTGCTTCCACCTGAGCCTCTTCCACCTGAGCCGGAAAAGAGGCCAGGAACAGGCCATGCTCCCTCTGGGTGGCCTCTCAGCCACAGAACAGGGTGGTTCATTCCCCATTGATGTCAGAACGCCCGGAGTCGTCCTGAATGAAATCACACCATGCAATTTACCATAGTACAATGCTTATGAATTAAAAACTGCTGCTGTTCTTTGCAGATCCAATTTATTTTGCTACCCACCAGGTAGAGGTATTCCCAGCTAATTGGTCTGGAGCTGGGGTCCTGACGGCTGGAGTCTTGACACTTCTCTTTTGCATTCCCAGTAAAATATGAGTAGCTGGATTGTGAGATTTCCAGGAAATGCTGCCTCTATTTGTTTTAGGAATGCTCCTGGCCTGCAAGTACTCTGCTTGCGCCTAGAAGATTTATAGTTTTAAACTCACACAGTGTATGTATTAAATAAACAACAGTCATAACATTTAAATGTACATTTTAAAAATGCAAGAATAAATCATTAAAATTGTTCAAATTCAGAACTGAGCGAGACCTGAAATTAGATACAGAATCACAACATGACCCACTCAAATTAACAAAACATTTGTGTCTAATAAAAGCTTTGGCTTGGATTCACCAGAGAGATTCCCATCGTTGGGAGTCCCTCCCCCCACCCTGGAACAACATTGGTTTTTTTTTGTACTACAGAAAAAGGAGGAATTGGAGAAAATTGCCCCCACCATGGAAATCCTCTGAAGGTGAGAGAGCATAGCTGAACTGCAACGCACATGTTTGAATGCAGAAGGTCCCAGATTTAATCTTCAGCATCTCTATGTAAGGACTTCAGGTAACAGGTGCTGATTAAAACCCTTCTTTACTGGAGAGAGAGTGCCAGTCAGACTGAACAATAGTCTGATGATATAAGGTAACTTTTAGGACATACCCATAAGTGTTATTCCAAGTTAGGTTTTCTAAATTCAATGGGATGTACTCCTAGGATGTACATAGGATAGCTTTCATGTGAAGCCTCTGAAATGTTTCCGCATTTCCAAACTGTACTTTCAGACAAGGTTTCCACCTTTATCATAGGCCTTTTTTGCATGAAAGATTTTTGCTGGTTTGGACCCCATACATCTTTGGATTTTCTTCCAAATTCTGGATGATTAACTCCCTCTTCAGTTTTCAATGCAGTGTTTCAAGGGTTCTCTTTGGAGTTTTCTGCCTGCACTTTTCCTGCCCATGCAAAAAAGGCCATACACCAGAACTGAAATAAATTGGGGAGGGAGGAAAGACTGGAAAATGAACGTTTTCCTGGTTACAAATTTTTTTAATTTACATTCTCGGGTTTATTATAATAGTCTTTATAGATGTGTTGAATTGAATATATATTGTTTGTTTATAAAAATGTATGAAGCACTTTTATGCTTAAGAGGCAACCAAAGCAATGTAGCACAAACAAAATCTGCAACGAAACCAAATAACTGCTAAAAGACAATACAGGTAAAGAAATGTTTACAGTGAAAGTATTATAGTTGGAGCAAATTATAAAAGTACTGAATGAAGATGATTGAACATTCTTACTTTAATGATCTTCAGTGAGAGGTAAGATATCTGGGGTTTTAAAAGTATATTGCAACATTACAACCAAAATTTTAAAATGTTTGGTATTCAAAATTTGAATTCTGAAGTATTTTGAATTTGTGAGAAATTTCATTCCATCTCTCTCATGATCAGTTCTTCTAATGGGCCAATTATTAATGAGCGCAAGTTTTTCTATGAATGAAGATAAAACTTTAGGAAAAGACTTGTCTGTTGATTTCTGTTTTAATGGCCTTCATGTTGTTGGTTGTAAGTATAATATTTTGGGACTGCATTTTAGTGCTTCTGAACTTTGTGATAGATATGTTAAATGTAGATGAAATGGTCTCACTATCACCAAATAATGTTGATGCAAAACCAACTACTTTTAACTTTAGAAAATATATTAAGAACAAAACCACCTTTGAGACATAGCTGGATTATTGCATCTAATGGCCTAAATATTATGCTGATGAGGATACATTTGAAACTGGCATAAAATCAGCTCCTGGCTGAGCATTTTGTTAGTACACACAGAGCTACCATTAAGAGTTTGCAGGAATGTTCTGGGTAGAACAGAAAAGATTTTGTGAACATTCACAGCAAAAATTGGTGAAGTGACTTTAGTTTTTCATTTTGCATTTTTAGTCACATTTACAGTGATAATGGACATTTTATTTTAATTAATTGAGTGTAAGTATATGTAATGTTTAGAGATTTGTTTATTCTTTTCTCAATAGATTTTGTGTACAAAATGTTCATTGCTTACTTTTATTATTTTTATTGTCTTTTTATTATTATTCATGTAGAGCAGGGGGGAAGGCTTTATATTTCCGGGAGATATTTAAATTTTTTTCAGGAGCTTAGCTGTCAGTCAAAAAAGGATGACTTGTTGAATTAAGTAAGTCAGCAAATGACAGCACGTCTGCAGTGCTTGGCTGTAGAAACCTTTCCTCTGCTGTTTGCCCAAAGCACCCCCACCCCAAGTAGCTTGCTCTGCAGGGGGGAGGGGAATATACAATTTCATCTGTGTTTTCCCTGGAAGAGGCAAATAGCAGCTTTGATTCGGGGGGAAAGAGTTAATAGCACGCTTCCTTCTGATCCAGAGCAAGGGTGCATGAGTGCACACATGTGGATTTTATTATTTATTTATTTATTTAATGTCATTTATAGTCCGCCTTTCTCACTGAGATTCAAGGCAGATTACACAGTATGAGATTAGTACAATCAGTATCAAGTACATTTCAAGTCAGTATCAAGGACATTTTCATAAACAATACCATACGGTAAATAGATACAAGTTTAAAAGACCTGGGCCGTTTCCAGATGGCTTACCTGCACCCGCAACGTCGTGCCACGTTGAGGGGAAAACACGAAATATTGTGTTTTCTCGCACAAGTTTTGCATGACGTCACGCAAAACTTGCATGAGAAAACGCGATATTTCGTGTTTTCCCCGCAACGTGGCGCAACGTTGTGGGTGCAGGTAAGCCATCTGGAAACGGCCATAGTATTAGCAAGAATCCAAAACAGAGTAGAAAAAATACTGAAGCAGAACATAATCAATTCTAGGACTAACATTAGACAACATGGAGCACTGATGGTACACAGGAATACATATTTAAAGCAGCAGATAATATGTAAGGCAATATAGTGATGAAGTCTACGGTCCCTAACTCATAAGTGAAGCATCTGAGACCCCATCCCTACAATACAGCCCTCCCATTTGAGTAAAAAAGAAATGTGAATGGAAAAGTGTGCTGCTGCTAATTGTGGTCTTTGGAGAAGTAGGGGAGATAGAAACTTACTTAAGTTTAAAAAGGGGTATATCTTACTATATTTTATTGGATTAGTATAGTATATTTACAGGGGAGTATAAGTATGAGTAATAAGGTTACAGGGAATATGTGTGAAATATAGATATTATAGTTAATTGGTATAAAGGAATAGTATGTTACATATATATATGCAATTTTGTTTTAGTTAGCATATGTACTTATTATTACTTATGTAATTTTTATATTTTTAACTAAGATAAGTAATATAGTTAGTGTAGCTAGTTAAGATAACTAAAGAGATTTGATTAGTATGTATAATATAGATATATATTATATTATTATTATAGATTTTAAGAATTTATATGATATACTTTTTAGATTAAGTTGGGTATGGAAAACTGCTGGGAGTCACCAGAAAAGGGGGGGGGAGGATGGGGAAAATGCAATGGGGTGGATAATAATAATGATTATTATGTTTATGTTTGTAAACCCATCCAATAAAAATTCTTTAAAAAAGAAAAGAAAAGTGTGCTGCTGCTGGTGCTTTCCCACACTGAAAAGGTGCATATGTGCTTGTGCCTCCTGCTCCTTCACATGAAAGAGAGAAAGGAGAGAAGCTGCTGTATTAGTTGGTTGTTGTGGGTTTTCCGGGCTGTATAGCTGTGGTCTTGGCATTGTAGTTCCTGACGTTTCGCCGGCAGCTGTGGCTGGCATCTTCAGAGGTGTAGCACCAAAAGATGGAGATCTCTCAGTGTCACAGTGTGGAAAAGATGTTGGCAGGTCATTTATAGCTACTCAGGAGGGGTGGGGTTGCCAAGACCACGGCAATACAGCCCGGAAAACCCACAACAACCATCGTTCTCCGGCCGTGAAAGCCTTCGACAATACATCTGCTGTATTAGCTTTAAAGGGAAGGCTAAGAAAGTGATTACAGCATTGAAGGATGTCATTTTTGGGTCATACTGGAACTGACACCACCATGCCCCTAACAACATAACAGCATCACTGAAGAAAGCATCCCTGCCAGTAAGTCTCTCCCACAAATTGCCAGTGTCGTGGGTCCCCCTGGATGCCGGGCAGCACAGGACTGTTGTTCGTCTGTGCAGGCAGGGGAGCATGGGACAAGCTAGAGCATGGACAGAGTTGACTCCAGTCCATGGGTCGTGCATGAGAGTCTGAGTTGTAGTCTAAGGTTGGAGCAAGGCAGTGTCAGGATAAGAGGCAGCTGGGTGGTCGTCACTGGGGCAGGTCTAGGTCATAGTCCATGGCAGTCTGAAGTCGCAGGAACTAGGCAGAGTCAGGATCGGTGGTGGTGGGGTCAAGAGTGAACCGACTCATGGATTCCACTACCGGTCTCTTCCCCTCTCTATCTTTTAACACCAAGATGCTTGTTTTGCTGCTGAGCTGCACCTGGCCAGTGCGTGTGCTCTCCCTGTTCCTGATTGGCTCTAGGTGCCTCTGAGCCACTTATTGTGCAGTTTACCTCCTCTCCAGTAGTTTGTGCCAGTCCCTCTTCCATCTATGCTCCAGCAGCTTTGGAGACAGAGGAGATGAGGTGGGTAGTGGGGAGCTAGTTGGCATGTCCTGGGCTGAGACAGATGGGCCGCCACTGTCAGGTGGTGGTTCCCTTCTGAATACAGCAGCTCTGACTTTTGGCAATGGGTTGTTCGTAGCCAAAGGCAGATAGGGCCCTGCTGCAGCTGCTCCTTCCTCTTCCCCTGAGCTGATTGCTTTATTGGGGCTGGCTATGTCTGGCTGATCCACAACAGCCAGCCTCAGACATGATGTATAAAGGACAATCTTAATCAGATATACTTAGAATCCTACGCAGGTACGTTCAGTGGGGCTTACATTCAGTACAGTATTCTTAGGATTGCATTGTCAAATTCTTACAAATTCCAGTCCTGTATGCATTTTGTGTCATGAACCTTCTCCCCCCCCCCCCCCCCGTTTTTCTTCTTCTGGTACATTTATGGGGAGGAGTCAGGCCACTGAAACATTCCACTCATATTGCAGAAAGGCTTTTCATATTGTATAGGTGTAAACATTAGGTACAAAAACATATAAGGCCCCAAGGAGCCTGAGGAGGAGATGATGCAAGAAAAATGCAAGAAATTAGTTTTTGTGGCTGTTGCCACACTGTCCTTGCTCTGTGTTGCTACATGCACTAGTGTACATTTGGGTTGCCAACTTTGGTTTGTAAAATTCATGGATATTTTGGAGGTAGTGCCTGGGGAGTGTAGAATCTGGATAGGAAAAGGAGCTTGGTATAGATGTAAAGCTATAGGGTCCAAAGCAGCCATATTCTCCAGAAGAAATGATCTCTGGCAGTTTGCCAACTCTTGCTAATTGCCAGCCATTGGCAGGCAACAGGGCTGAACCCCAGGAGTTTGCCTGACACTGGTGGGCAACTAGGAACCCTGTCCAAGATTCTAGACCCTACCTTGAGGTATCCCCAGTGAAAATGCCATTTCTCCCTTAGTAGCTCTACAGAGGAAGCAACTGAAGACAGCCAGTTTCCTTACCCTGTTTCAGAACCAACAGAAGTTGTGCCTTTCCAAAAACACAGATAAGACCATAGGGGCCTTCTATCCTGCAGAATCTGGCAACCTTAGCATGTAATATCTATTAATAACATTTGGCTTCCTTCCCCCCCAAATGCCAGTTCCTGTCTTTTCTTCCTCCCATTTAACCCAACCCCATTCCTGCAAGGCCTGCAGATTTCATCCAGATGCCTACCCTATTGTTAACTGTCACCCGTTTTCCCTCCCTCCTTGGTAGAGGTTCAGCTGCTAACAATCCTGTCAATCCAAAATGAATTCACTGTCGGTTCTATCCTCTTCTCTCATCTCAGTTCCTTTCATTTATGTTTGGGAGGCAAACTTGGATTCCCTAGCAAAAGCACATCCAATTATGCTGCCTTTTGTTCCCTCCTCCACCATTCATTTGAACATTTTGACAGATTCCTCCAAATGATTCCACTGTTTTAGCCAACTTTAGATTCAAGAAGACTAGCACAACACTGTGAAAGTGAAACAACTTTGTAGAAATTGTTAGTTGAGCATGACTAGAGTGGCCAGACCTTCTGCCGGACACCCCCTGCCCCATTCCACACCATTGCTTAAAATGGCAGTGGGAGAAAATGGCGGTGGTGGCAGGGGGCTGGGATTTGATGCTATGCCAAAGCCTTGATATCACTTCTAGTCATAACCTCAGTGCAGTGCTCTGGGATAGAGTTTTCGGTGATGTGCTGATGCACTGATGTCATATCCGGATCCTGTTAGAAGCAACGTCGTGGCCTTCTGCAATCTCCTGGGCTGGCATCCCTATTCATGACAGGCCTGGCCACCCCCTTCCTGTATTCTCAAATAAAGTGCAAAAATGTCATTTAATGTCGATAATTTATAATCTGAATAGTTTAGTTTTAGGTTTCTGCCAAATTTGGCAACTCTACAAACCAAAAAATTAAGAATATGCTGTCTTTTAAAAGTTAAGCTATGGAGCGCATATAAGTGACATATGGAACATATACCACCTTACCTGAGATATCTCCGAGCTATTTTAGATCCAACATTTATCCTTTTAAACCTCCAAATTTTTCAAATATCTTAAGTCTGTGAATATTGTTCCCTCTCCTCTCTGTTTCTTTACATTGCTCATCTATTGTGTTCCACATGGAGTTCAGGTGCACCCAGATCAGGAGCTGCCTTCCACAGTACATCACTGTGCAGTCACCTGCCTTACAGGCTTTTCCTAGCTCTTCTCTGGGTTTCCCTAAACCTCCTTTCATACAATCTGTCTGTCTGTCTGTCTGTCTGTCTGTCTGTCTGTCTGTCTGTCTGTCTGTCTGTTTGTGCTTCATTTATACCCTGTCTTTCTTCCCAATGGGAACTCAAAGCAGCTTATAACATTCCTCACAGCAACCTGGGAAGAGCACACCCAAACTGGGCTTGGGAAAAGCGAGGTCTGGAAGATGTAGGTTTCTACGCCTCCCCATCTAGCACCATTTCACCTCCCCACCACCACCTGTGCGCTTCTTGCTGTTTTTTTTAAAAAACTATTGGTTGTAGGTATATCACAACAATGTTCTTACAGAATTATTGCTTCTACTGATTTTTTTTAATGGCAAACAACCACTGGAGGAAATGGGGAGGGGGCCATGCAAGGAACTATGGGAGAAAGCCCCACATGAAAGCTCCATTGCTGCTCCAAATGCAGAAGCATTTACAGCAGCAATAAGAGCAAAACAGGGAATTTCCCCTGTGCAGAAGCAACCTTGATTTATTTTTTCTGCCTAAACTTTATTCCTTCTTCAAACCTGGTCCAATTTGTTGAATTCCTGCCTCCAATTCTATCGATCACATTTCCATCCACGCTTCCTCCAAAGAGCTCAGAGCCCCTCTTCCATTTTATCTTCACAACAGCCCAATTCACTGTATGGCAGCCTCCACGCATTGTTTAGAGAGTTGTGCTGCCAACTCCCAGACATTATACTTCACTGAATCATTTATCTCTATCCCGCTTTTGAAATACTCAGTATACTCTCTGGAAATCAGCAAAGGTGGCAAGTTCATATTTCTTTTCTATATTTTTTGTTCTCTGTGAATCACCTCAGATTCTCTCCAAGAACCAAGCTATATTCAGAATCTATCCATTTAAAAACAAATCTGATACAGTTCAGTTAGGATTCTTCTTCTGCTTTTCCCATCAAAAAGTCAGAGATGATTTCTCTTCAAATTCAGGCCTTAATCTTGTGTTGAGTTAGTCTGAAGGGCCAAGGCTTGTTGAAAACAGAACAATATTCAGACGGAATTTAAAAATAAACACTCCCCTCCCCCAAGCACTTTCTGTGCAATCGTCAGGATATCTACATAAACTGAATTTGGAGTTTCCTCTGAGCTTCAAAATGATGTGTTCTTGGAGTGTGGTTAAGCAACATGTGACACTAGAGATCTGGGTTTGTATCTTCAGACATGTAAGTGACCTGGAATAGGTAAATCCATTTGGATTTGGGCTCTGGTGCCAAAGAATGGGGAAAACTCATCATTTCTGTCATTAAAAACACTCTGCTGGTTGCTTTAAACTGTAGAAGGTGAAAAAAGGCAGATATCTATATTGTTCCTGGGGTTTTTTACCCTCCTGTGCTTAAAGCAGCTGAAGAAAGTATTTCCAGTTGGGAAAATTGCACCAGTAGGGGATGTGATGGGGAGAATTAGTCCTTCTTCAGTGCTATACCATCAAACCAGACCTTGGCCATTTTCACACTACTAACCTGCTTCCGCAACATTGTGCAAAAAACGCAGAAGATAGCGTCTTCTTGTGAGAGTTTTGCACAATGTTGCACAAAACTCTCGCAAGAAGACGCTATCTTCCGCGTTTTTTGCACAATGTTGCACAACATTACGGAAGCAGGTTAGTAGTGTGAAAACGGCACTTCTCTATCAAAAAGCTGCCTTTTGCAGCTAAAATGCATGTCTGGGGATCAAATCATACATCTAATCAGTTTCACATGTAGTTTGGCCCATAGTATCATTAGGGAAATCCCTGATTATACCTTTTGCTTCCCTCACCTCCTTTCTTTTCATCCTCTCTTTCCTTTTATTTTTAGATACTGTTTTTTCAGGCTTCATGCCCTCTGTTCAGAACTTTATTCTCACTTTTCCTGCCAAGGGAAAGCCATCGAACCACCGTTCCCCAGATTGGCCTCTGTAGCTAATGCCGCCAGTCATGTGTCTTCCTATTCCTGATCTTTCAAAGTGAAAAGCAGACACACTGCTATCCATTAGCTCTGGGGACTATAATTCAATACAAGCCATGGCTCCCAACATCCAGCTATTGAAATGGCCCTCCCTGAGATACACAGACCAATGGAGGTTGATGCTCATAATGGTGTTTATTGATTATCTAGACGTAACCTTTGTTAGGGAGGTGTGGGTTACACTAAGTTGGCATGGAGGATCCATGGGTGTAGGCATTTATATTTCTATGCAGGAGAGAGCTCACATCAACAGCCAATCGGTGACTCTGTTTCTGAGGGAGGAACATTACAAATGTAACAGAGGCAGAGTAAGCTGGTGAGTGCAGCTAAGCATGTCTGTGTGTGCTTTTGAGGAATAAACTTACACAGAGCCTGCTTGATCTTTAGTAAGGAAAAAATAGCCCTTTTGCAAGGACAGGAAAAAGTAGACATCGCATTCTAAACTATCTGTAAGATTTGGGTCCAGTAGCACCTTAGAGAGCAGCTATATTTCCAGGGTATGAGCTTTTGAGAGTCAACATTCCCTTCATCAGCTTTGACTCTCAAAAGTTCATGCCCTGGAAATATAGTTGCTCTCTAAGGTGCTACTGGACCCGAATCTGGCTCTTTTGCTATGGATCCACACAGCTACCCACCTGAAGCTAAACTAACTCTCTAAGCTAAGATGCCAGGAGATGCAGGAGATATATCCTGCTCTCATGGCTGTGAAGTGGAAAAGAGAGGGTGGAAGGGAAGGTGATATCCCTAAGAATATCAGCCTGTACTTCAAAGGGATGGAGCCAGGATTGTAGAAAGGAGGGATGGACAGACCCTTGACCTCTCTGTCTTGCTGACTCTCTCATAGTCCCCCTATGAAACCTGAGAATAGGAGATGGCATAAAATCCTCCACTGCTATCAAAAAACAGTGTGTTGTGCCAAAGGGGGTGAAATGGATTTGTGTGTGTGTACTGTGTCTGCAGGCATTCCAGCAAGTATCCCAGGGTACAAGTGTGTTGATGCTTTTACCCAGCCTGCTTCCATATCTGAGACTTTCAAGTTAATTGATTTAGGAAGTAGTTAGACTTTTTCCTCCATTAGCAAAACAACTATCCTTCCCAGAGCTCACCCAGGGAGACTTAAATGCATTGTTTATTGCTGGAGACATATCATCAATAAGCAAACATTATTAGAGTGACTTGACGAGAAAGAAACTCCTTGTGCAGTTTACAAAGCTTAGTTTCTTCGATACATGGAAGCCTGCTGGTCAGTCAAAAGATTACAATTGATTTTTTGTTAGGTTGATATTCAGTCACCACATGTAAAAGGCACCAAATATTGCATTACACTCTGTTGCCCTCAAAAGTAGGAAAGATTATTATTAATGCTTAAACGTGGTCATTTTACCTAGGAAAAATCTCATAAAGAGGAAGACTACGCATGACCATCAGCTGACAGCCAGACTTTCTTGGCACAGTGGCTGAGCAGTGAGGGTCAGGTATCTTTCCTCTTCTCCTGCAACCTGGAGTCTTTCCTAAGGTCTATGATCCTCATATTAATACCGCATGATGCACGTGCAGTAGTTATTCATTTTTTCCAAGGGAATCCAAACGCCTTTGCCCAAGATAGCACTCTATTGTAGAGAGATTACATTTATTCATGATAGTAAAATCTCAGGCAGGCTGTCAAGATCCAAAAGGATCTCTACCCCACCACTCCTGAGTAGATACAAATGACCTACATCTTTTCCACACTGTGACACTGAGAGATCTCTGTCTTTTGGTGCTACACCTCTGAAGATGCCAGCCACAGCTGCTGGCGAAACGTCAGGAACTACAATGCCAAGACCACGGCAAGACAGCCCGGAAAACCCCCAACAACCATCGATCTCTACAAACATAATGATGGGCAATGGGATTGCTGATGGGATTTATGGTGAGCAGGCACAAAGTGCTCAGTAAGCTTGGTTAAAAAAAATCAGACTTGAAATATTCTCTGAATTGATTAAATTGATTAAAACTACTTAGGAAACAGATTTGAGGGGTGAGTGGGAGGGGTGGATAAATCACTTAAAATGTCATCTTGGTGAGGGGAAAAGGTCAGTTTAATATAGTATTCAGTCAAGGTAGTTGTTTAAAATAAAACAGCAAGTATCATAATGCCTATATTGTCTGTATTACTAGTGCATTCACATTTTGAATATTATGTACTATTCTAGTTACCCTATTTCATAAAGAATATGACAACATAGGCAAGGTATGCTCTGACCTGAGTGGCCCAGGCTGTCCTGGTCTCATCAAATTCAGATCTCAGAAGCTAAGCAGGGTCGGTCTTAGTTAGTAATTGGATGGGAGACCACCAAGGAGGACAAGGGTCGTTGCACAGAGGCAGGCAATGGCAAACCATCTCTGCTTCAAAAACTCATTGGAGGAGGGTCACCGTAAGCTGCCTGTGACTTGACAGCACTTCACACACACAGGAAAGGTATAGAGAATGGTCACTAAAATAGGATAAAATGAAGAAAGGGGAAATATAAACTATTGAGGTCCCCACTGGGGAGAAAAGAAGGGTATAAATGAAATAAATAAATACATAAATTAAATGATTGGCACGTTGGTCATCCTCTCCATAGGCCTAAAGAAAGTTTAAGAGATAGAAAGGACAATCCTAAACTGAGTTATACCCTTCTGGATCTGTAGAATTCAATGGGCTTAGAAGGCTGTAAGTGTTTAGGATTGCTTGGAAAATAAGATAAGACTAAGGACTACTCACAGCCTTAAGCTGGAACAATGATTATGCCTGAGTGTGGGGCAGGGGGACCCTTGGCAATTGTAGTCAGCATTGGCTCCACCAGGCAACTTTCATGCCGCTTTCTGCAGTTGTCCCCATGTGGCCAGCTACATGTTTTGGATGGGACTTGGGGCCAGAAGACCTGATGTTCAGGCTCCAATTTGATGCACTCTGCATGTTTAGAAGAAGGAGACTGGTAGCAGACTGGGCAGTTGGAGCTGTCTGCAAGTAACCCCTGCCACATGTTTTCATGTAATACTTGTGTTAGTACTCATTCTTGGTACTCTTGCATCCTTATTATGTCTTGGTATGTCTGATTCACAGGACTGGGAAAGAATTTTACTCTTGGTTTTGATTATTTTTACTACCCCGATAGCAAAAGAAGGGTTAGGGGGTAGGGACATGGGGGCATGTGACATTGGTGATGTTGCCTACATCACTTCTGCACAATCTGGAAGGGACAATGGGAGTTTCCAGTGATTCCTAAAGCTACCCATTGTTACTTCTGGGTTGTACCTGGAAGTGACCTACCAGCACAGAGGCCAGCAACATTTTTATTTTTCTCTCGCCTCTGCTCAGAGCCACGGCAGGCAACGGCAGCAATTAGCAGGAGGCTCCCACCATAGCAGGAGGCTTGTTCAACCCTATGTATATTTGACTGGATTATAGAATGAGCATAACTATCACAGACGACTGCTGGCACTTAGGCATTGGTTGAGAACATAGTACAGGGTGGCAGGGGTGGACTACCTGCGTGACCCTAAAAGGGCGGTTCCCTTAAGGGTTTCTGGGGGTAAGTGCATGCCATCTACCTTGGGAGATGGCACATTGATCACACCTCCCAAGAGGCAGCAGCTTCTGGCCCTAAGACCAACTCTTCTCCCTTGGTTACCCCCAACAGGCAGGTGGGGATGGGTGGCTTGGTGTCAGCTGTCAGGCTGTCAGTTGCTGAGCCAAGACCTGGAGAACCTGTAATCAAGAAGGCTGTGGCTTGATTTTCTCCAGTCTAGTGTTTCTGTGTCGTTCCTCTTTTCTTCCCCTTCAAGCTCAGCCCAACTTCGGGAAAGATGTGATACAGCTTTACAAAATGATGGAGGGTGTGAATTAAGGAAAATTATAATTTCTCTCTCAAAGTACAAGAACAAGGGATCATCAAAGGTGGTTTGCCATTGCCTTCCTCTGCAACCCTGGTCTTCATTGGAATTTCCCATCCAATTACTAACCAAGGCTGACCCTGCTTAGCTTCTGAGATCTGACAATATTGGGCTTGCCTGGACTACCCAGGTGAAGGCAAAGAAAAGGGGAAGGGACAGAAAAAAGACTTTTCATGCCAAGGTGTTAAGGTCTTTGCTTTGCATCTTGTGCAGTGTGTGTTGCAAACTAAACTAGAGCAAGTAGTGCTATGTGGTAGTGGCTTGCAATGCATTTGGGAATGGAGATGAAGCTTGGCACCTCTTGGCACTCTGCATATGCAGGGGAGAATAAACAAGGGTGGTGTAAGAACTGGCTAAGTTTTGAGCCAGAGTGGATGTGTACAAATAATCATGATCCAAATCAGGTCCACACATGCTTAGGAATTAACTTTGCTACTGGGAATTCACAGAAGGTGTCTGTACAAAGTCCACATGGAGGATACATCGACTAATTGTTGTGAATTGGGCCTCAGAGGGAGATGGGATCAACAGTTGGACAACCTGAAATTTACCACTGGCAGTGCTACAAGTTTCTGGTATATTTGGAAAACACTCTGTAGAGGTGCTGGATAAACTTTCCTACAGCTTTTAGACTGAAATATTCTTTCCTGGATGAAATGAGTGCAGAAACAGTCAACTGTGACTGTTGCATTGGTCAACTGCTACTCTGAGGTTACTGGAATATGGAAAATGAGATTATGTGACAAATTCTATGAGACAGGCTCATAAAGAAGATAGATTTACTATACAAGCAATTACTACTGAAGCAGTAATAACACTACAGCAAGCTGCTGTTATTGCTAGTCAAATATTGTCTGCCTCGGCAAAGCCACTGAAGTAATTACTCAGAGAAGCTGCAGATAAAAGATGGGCCATGCGTTACATCTCTTCAAAGAGAACAACATTTTCCAAGTTGAGCCTTTCAGAGTTGCATCCAGATAGTCAAATGATATCTTCCACTGTGGTACAAATTCAAAGTTTTATCTTAAATTAGGGATGAAAAAGAAAATGACACATCAGACAGTTTCAGAGAATTAATAAAAACATGGTGCTGTATTAGCCTTTAAAAATGGAGAACAGGACAGAAGAGACAGCTGCCTAACGTCTCCTCTGGTGATGTTTCTCCTTCCTCTGCTGGTGCTGAGCTCTGAGGCGTGCTGCCCTGCGCTGGAACTGGAACTCTTCTCTACACCTGCACTGACGTTGCTCTTGCAGACCTGGGGATCCTGGAGGCGATGGGGCAGCTGGCGGCTCTGTCCTGAACTGTCAGCTCTGGGCAGGGGGATGGAACATGCACCTCATAACCTCCTAACTGAGATTCTTCATCTGACTGGTGGCTGATAGGCACAGAATGCAGCAGTTTTTCAGTAGCAGAGTCAGAGCTCTCTCTGGAACCTGGCTGCTCCACGACAAGCTCCTGCCCCCAACAAGTATATATGTGCTCAGCTATAACCCTGAAAGCAAACCTGGGCAAGAGCCATGTTTTCCATATGATGTCTGGGATGGACCATGCTGGATGATAATGATAATGATAATGATAATGATAATACACCACTTTTCTAGACAGATTAGTGCCCCACAATGCAGCTGGGGAGCTGGGGCTGAGAGGAGTGATTTACCCAAGGACACCTACTGAGCTCATGGCAGTAGTGGGATTCGAACCAGTAGAGTGCTGATTTGCAGCTGAACCACTTAACCACTGTGTTACAGCAGCTCTCTGTAGCAGTGCCAAACTGAGACATTAAGATCAGGTGGCAGGAATAGAAAAGCTGACTCAAAGACAGGAAGGTAGCCAAGCTTCCCTGGGGACCTGGACACTCCCTTGACAATAGTTCTATTCTTGGGCTTCCTGAGGGACTCATCACAATTCAGGCCATGTTGAAAGATCAGAGCTTGCTTGGCAATAATTTTCCAGGACTACCAAGAAATCTGTTTTACAAGGCAGACTTCCCTAAGCTAATTAATCATAAGGACATCAGCCATCTCCTGGCCTTTGTTATATCAACCAAGCTGCTGCCTAGTCTTTATCCACCAGACTTGAGCTGGCCACCTGTGAGGCAAACTAGTCATATTCATATCTGGAATTCTTTCTACCTTCCACTCCTCTAAAATTCAAATCTTCCAATCAGATTCAAAGTTTCTAGCCTGGACCGAATCCTGTCACAGCAGAATAGTAAAGAGTCCAGTAGCACCTTTGAGACTAACCAACTTTGTTGTAGCATAAACTTTCAAGAACTACAGCTCTTTTTGTTAGATGCAGAAAGCTGGTTAGTCTTAAAGGTGCTACTGGACTCTTTACTATTTTGCAACTACAGACTAACACAGCTGACTCCTTTGTCACAGCAGAGAAACTGCCCTCCTCTCAATTAAACTAGAGGTGCATAAAAACCACCTCTCAGCCCAAAATGTTTGTAGATGGTTCCTGTATCCTATCTGGTATTTCAGCCCCACGGTTGGCTTGCCTTTGCTGAAATCACTAACAGTGCAATCCTAAGGAGAATTACTCCAGTCTACGTCCTAAGCAGAATTACTCCAGTCTACGACCATTGAAATCTGGACTGGATTAACTCTGGACTGGACTGGAATAACTCTGTTTAGGATTGCACTCCTAGTCTCCTATGGGCTCCCCAAGGACTGCAACAGACATCCAGTGCACTGGATTCTTCCTTCTGATTTCTACGCAGACTAGGAACGGCATGTCTTTGCTCCCCATCTTTCACCTATCTCCCCTTATTTTCCAATTCACACTGAACCACACAGAGAGCTAGCATTTTGCTTCTCTCTGCTAGTTAGAAAGAATAGACACTCACCTCACTTCTCTTCTGTCCTGTTCCCCATTTCTCCCTCATATTTACACCTTATGTTTAGAGGTAGAGAGAGAAGAATGCCCTCAAGTCATAGCTGACATATGATGACCCCCGGTGGGGTTTTCATGGCAAGAGACCAAAAGAGGTGGTTTGCCATTGCCTGCTTCTGCAACCCTGGTCTTCGTTGGAGGTCTCGCATCCAATTACTAACCAAGGCTGACCCTGTTTAGCTTCTGAGATAGGGCTCATCTGGGGTATCCAGGTCAGGGCATGTTTAGAGGTAACTGAGGTTCAAATTGGAATTGGAATTGGAATAGTTTTGGTTGATGTTTTCTTGGTATTGTTTGGAAATGTACTAGTTGTTTGGGCTTTGTTTTAATATTTGCTCGTAGCATAAGTTCTTCCCCCTCTCCTAATATTGTACCGTCCCTCAATAAACTCCATATTCCTTTTCAAACCTTTAAAATCTGTTCCTGTTGTCCTTTTTTTTGCTGAATTACACTCCCTAAACAACCAAGTAAGCTAATTTCCCCTAGCAGTCGGAATATACAAGTTATATGCAATATAACTTGCATATACAAGTTCACGCGTTTGTGGGGCTGTGGTAACATATATGCATTGAGTAATTCTCATACTACATTAAATACATGTACAGCTGAATGGCTGATAATCCTACTATATAAAAGGCTAAGCACATTCCAGACAACTCACTTCCTACCCTGGTGCACCACCAGAGGGTGCTGGCGTAAAGGGAAGACCAGCCAAGGCAGTGCTTCCTTCCAGAGAGCGTGCCGTGACAGGAAGCCCAGGCTGGGATCAGGCACGGAGCAGGTAGCAATACCTGCCCCCGCCTTCATGCAGCAGGGATTAGGAGCAGAGCAGGTGGCAATGCTCGCTCCATGCCTTCACCCAGCTGGGATCAGGAGTAGAGCAGGTGTCAATGCCTGCCCACCACCTACACCAAGCAGTGATCGGAGCAGAGCAGGTGGCAATGCCTTCACCCAGCTGGGATTATAAGCAGTGCAGAACAAAATGGCTATTCCCTTATGAAACAGCAAATAGAAGAGGGAAAAAAACAATCCACAGGGAATACAATACTAGTCTACAAAATTACAAAAATGTATTCAGAGTGCAAAGGCTACAAAATTTCATCACTGTGTTCAAATAAATACTCTTAATACAATTTCCAGGCACATACATGAACAATACAATACTTTTTACATAATCATATAGGGCACATTGCAGTGGACATCCACAGTTTCCACAGTCTTTTTGAAATAATTATAACAATTCTTTCCAGGGCTCCCCTTGGCAAGTGAATGGTGAAGCCCAGCCGTGAAGCAGACTCCAACCCACGCTCAATCTGGGGCCGGCTATCTGTGGCAGATATCGGAATCCTTCATCAGGAGCGTGTGGAATGCTTTACAGCAGAAACGGAAACTTCCAATGTATTCAAATCCTGCATGCCCAAAACATAAACTTGAAAATCTCTTATGCGTGTCTCAGTGCACCAGTTATATCACTTTTAAGCAACACATTTATACATAAAAAGACCTAAAAGTCCCAACAATGCACTTTAATAGATTTTTCAAGATTGTTTTTGAAATAACATTGATTGTGTAATATTTCTATTCCCTAAGTATTTTGGTTGTATAATCACACTGCTGGCAACATCATTATGCTACTGGTGAGCCCCTCCCCCACAGGTGAATCTCCCTCCAGTTGCCAGTCTTGTGCTGGCAACTCTATTTATAGTCATATTCATAACCAGCAGGAGACTCGGGGGAGGGCAGGGACATGGGGAGCCAGTCATTGGTGATGGTGTGATGTAACTTCCTAGAAACCCTGGAAGTGATGTCATGTCTGTACCCTTACATCCATGTCATTGTTCTAGGGGTTGAACAATTGCTGATACTGTGCTTTGATTTCATATTGCAAATTTCATATTGCATTTGCTATATGCATCATTTTCATTTCTCTCCCACCCAGCCTGAGAACACAGCTGTGTAATCTCTTTCTTTGAAGCTTACGGAAATGACCTTACAATGTCTGAAATGTTACCGTTTCTGTTATGCCTCTTTCTGTCTTGTCTAGCTGATGTATAAACTCCAGCAAAGGTTCCCAGACTTTTTCCTGCTCAAAACTTGTGGGTTAGGGAGGAGGGAAATGTTTGGGTATTTTGAGTATTTAGAGCTATACTCTTCTCAAGGCTCTATTCCTTTCAAGGAAGCTGTACTGCTTGGAGGCTTTCTTGCTTCTAAGTAAACTTATGGACATATATATGGAAATGATCTGATTCCTGAATAAAAAGCCATTTAACCAAGAACCTGTGTCTTGCTGCAATGGTCCAGGGATCTGTCTGCCATATCCATAGCCTGACAATGTCATACTTCTCTAGGAATTGTCAGGAAGTCTGTGGTTTTACCACAGAGTTTCTGGTGATTCCTAGACATGCATGATGTCACCTCTGGGTTTTTCTTGGAAGAGATGTCATGTTGTCACTGATGGTGATTTTTAGGGTTTTTTCTCCCATCAGCCTTTGGAATGCTAGCAGCAACCCCACCTCATCAGGACTGACAGACTTAAAATTTGTTCTGATCTTCAAAATGTGCAATCCTAAGAAGAAGACTGAAGTCAGTGGGTTTAGAAGGATGTAACTCTGTTTAGGATTACATTGTAATTAAAACACTCCTAAATCTACCCAGCTTCAGTGCCGGTTGTTAACTAATATGTTCCTTCCCCCCGCCCCCAATAAATAGAACATCTTGCCTTTATCCTAAACCCACACAGAGATTAAGAGATGCTCTGAGGACCATATGAAGCTATTGAAGAGTATTTCTATCTGACTCAGAAAGGGAATAAATGCCTCTTGTGCAAACATTACAGAGTGAGTCTTTGTGAGTAAAGCTGTGCTCTTGAGATATACAAATACTAGACTGGTAAAAGTGCAGCGTTCAGTTCAGCATAGTTTGAATAATTGGCACTGCTCAGACTGGAGGATAAAGGCCATGAAGGCCAGGGCTATGGCTGGAAGAATCTAGAATTCCAACAGGCTCTCTTTTGTAAATGTACCTTTGCTCTTTTTCTTCGACAGGATTTGGCCAATCCCAAAGTGGTATAATACAATAGTTTGTATTCCACTATGAAGGAATTTGCTCTTTCACAGTCATCCTTTCTTTCCCACCAACAAATTTCACATAGAATTAGGTTCTTTGAAAACTGTTTATTTCCTTTTCTACTACTTATTTGGCAGATCTAAAAAAAAAGCCATCCAGTCAACTCAGTTTTACATACTGGAGTGAATTCAACTATCCTCTAAGTAGCCTTCCTCTAGCCTAAGAAACCTTCCTCTGGCTTATGTGGTTCTTCCTCCAACAGAAGGACCACTTTAGTTGGAGGAAGGCTCTTTAGACTGGAAGGCTTCAGACTTGAGACGAAAGGTAAGGTCGGGTATAAATATTTTATTAAACTTTGCCCACTGGTGTGGCAGATTAGGATCCACCCCACTCTCAGGACATGAGACACTGATATCCCAGTGATTCACTATGATTCATGGTGAAACAAAAATACAATCCATTCTAAGGCCAAATGCAAACTAACAATTCAGTTGTGCATTCCTTCTGCAACAATTCTCAGCCATCCTAAGTGCAAAGATTACTTAAATATTGGGTAAACATCAATGTGTGATGAAGCTGCTACATAAAGACTGTACCTAGGTAGGGTTGCCTGATGGTCTCTGCCCAAATACTGGACCCTGGGGAGAGAGGGAGGTACTCACATTATGAACAACCTTCATGCGCACGAGCTCCTGGCATGGGCATGATAGTGTCACTTTCAGAAGTCATGCCATTGTGCCAGGCTGTGCAAGCTCCAGCACCCGAGTCTCTCAGCGGCACTGCCATGTAGCTGGGGCTAGCAGTGGGGAGATGGCCTGACCAAGCCAGCCCTCCTGGGAGCACTTTTCAATAGGGAGTGGATAGGTGGGGGGTCCATGGGCCCGGCTTGTGAACAGCACCGCCACCCGGGGCCAAGTCCTGCCTGTTCCACAGTGGTGAGTGGGCTGGCTTCCTGTACACTGCACCACTCTCTCCCCTTCCTTGCCTTTTCCTTCCCTTCCTCTTCTTCTCCTCCCTCCCCTCATGCAGCCAGGTATCCTGTATTTTCAGTACATTTCTCCCAGATCATTCAAGAAATTACTGGACAGTCTGGACACCTGAGAACCCTGTGTCTGGGTATATTTTAATCATTCTGCAAGCATCTGGCTGGGGTTTGAAGCAGAACATCTTGTACACCTACTTTAAGAAGCAGGTTTCATATATCCTACTATCTTCAGGTGATAGCAACAGGAGATATACAATTTTTTCTATTGCAAACGCAGATAGGCAAAATCAGCACAAATAATCCTTTTCTCATGTTCCACTGCAACATCCAGTCCCAAGAGCACCAAAGCTGGAACTAGACCACAGGGCTGCTGCAAAAAACAAAACTCCTTCTTGTCCAATTCTTCCTCATCACCTGTAATAAGTAGTTAATGAAGAGTTTGACTTTGCATAATGCTGTGAATTCTTTACCCTCCCAGTGGCAGTAAATGATGTGGAATGGGAGCTTGGAAACGTACTATGATGTTGACATGATATTATACATATCTTTAACTAAACATGAAAGGGAAAGGCAAAGTAGGTCAATCAGGGGTTCACTTATGCCACGTTTCGTTCCAGCCTGAGAGCACTGCTGGCCTTGAACCTTTTACAAATCTAAACCAGAGTATTTGGGGGTGGGGAGACCATTGTTAGACTTTGGTGTTTGGGGATCTGAAGAATAGCATTAAACTGGTGGATCTCACTCTATTTTAATACGACATTAAAAAAAAAATTCTAAGGCTGATTCAGATTCTGAGGCTATAGATCTAAATCAGCCAAGTTAGATCACTAATACTGCATCATATAAATATGGAATGTGGAAATAATTCTCTGGCACCAAATGCTGTGATTTTCAGGTGACAATTAGTCTCATCTTCCTATCTATAAGTATGATTTTGGTCTTCGAAGTTCTTTCACATCTGCCATTAGCAGATTTAGTTTTATTTGGTAGCCTACTCAAGCATAATTAAGTTAATTAAGTTTTACCCACTCATTCTCCAACCTACCCTTATAACCATAAAGGAGCATAAATGCTAAGCCTTGGGTGGTGGGTGAGTTGTTGTTTTCATCGAAAAGCTCATTGTCATGAAATTGAGCTTGGGGTACATTTTCACATTGTGCGCTTTAACCTTTTATTTGTTGATGGCTTTCAACAAAATACAAATTATTGGGCTGTCTTGCCAAGTACTATGCACTCCGAGGTTACATTCACACATTATAAATACCTCGCATCCCCTGTGTGCCCTTCATGAGGCTTTGATCATATGATATCTGGAAGTTTTGGGCTTAAAACTTAACCCCCAAACTTACAGGAGCCCAAGCAGACCAGTACTGTGACATGCAGGGAGAGCGGGCTTAAGCTTTCATTCCCGTACTGTTTTTCCCATCCTGAAACAGCATCAGGGAGCTGTTATTCCCTCGCTTGGGGAAACATATATGTACAAATAGCTGTATCTGCTTTTTTTAAAATGGGCAAATAATAAAGTTATCACATTCAATATAAGACTCATTGAGATCAATCTAACAAGATGAAGGAACCTAGGAAAAAGAGCATGTATCACATTGATAGTTCTTAAAGAAAGCAAGATGGAGAAATTGTGCATTTTGTTACCCATTTTTCAAAAAGCAACATCAATTTTTAGAAAGGTAGGGGGGAAGCAGACTGTGAGCCTATTTTATTTTGTGCCACTCCATTTTGCCACTAGAAACAGATCTCTTGTGACATTTGGTGACTTATAAAAGCATTTTACCCACTTAGGTGCGTGTGTAGAATTTATGCAACACTGATAGCTTAGCCATTTAATTAGGTGATAGTTTATGGATAGGTACTTTGGAGTAAGCCCCACTAGACTCAGTGGGATTTCTAAGTAAACATACATCAGGGCAGTTAGATTGCCCTGTTTCAAATGGTATGGGCAGGCTATAGGCGCCCAATTAAGTTCCAAATGGAAAAGAGAAGACAATAGATAGTATATTACAGTAGAAGAGTTAGAATATCCCTCTACAGGGTTTGTTCCCTCCACTCTTAACCTCAGCTCTGCTCTTCTCTGCACAATGAAGCCCTGTTCCCATGGCTCAGCAAACAATACTCAGAAGTTGTCTGCTAAGACATAGAAGACAGGCTGTATTTCTCCTCAATCACTCTGGACCACATCAGCACACATTTTTGCCTGCCTTATCTG
This sequence comes from Eublepharis macularius, assembly GCF_028583425.1. Classification (NCBI taxonomy): domain Eukaryota; kingdom Metazoa; phylum Chordata; class Lepidosauria; order Squamata; family Eublepharidae; genus Eublepharis; species Eublepharis macularius. Next base: position 127,808,839 of record NC_072792.1, read on the forward strand.
TTTTAATTTATTTATTGCAATTCTATCCAACCCTTCCTCCAAATATACAGGGTGGTATACAATTTTACCCCCATATCAACCTTCTGAGGTAGTTTAGGCTGAGAGAGAATGACTAGCCCAAGATTACGCAGTGAATTTTGGTGAAAAGGAGGAAGTTAACCTTGACCTTTTGGAGGGGAGTGGGTCTTCAATTCCCTCTACAAAGTGACTTCTTGTTGACTTGGTCTAATCATGCAAATGGAGGGAGAGACTGAGGGCCAAGCTACAAGTGACAAATGACACTTGAACGGCAAGTGTATTTCTCCCTGTTCACTTGCCCTCCACTCAATCCACTTGCCGTTCAAGTGTCATTCGTCACTTGACCCTAAGATGGTTGAATGGATCTCCTACCTGCAGCCTGAACTGTTATAATCCCTTCTGCCACAGGACACTGTTGCCTGTGTAGTGCAGGCCTGAGTCTGAAGGAGGAAAAGGGAGCGAGGGTTGGGGTGGGGAGGCAGAAAGAGCACCCATTCCTGGCCACTCACCTAGGTTCTTTCACACACCCGATTTTCATAACAAAGCTCTTAATATTGACTTCTCATGCCAGACTGCTGTGGAGGAAAAAGGACTGTGTGAACTAGTTGTGTTCCACATGATTATAATTATTTAATATAGCTGTCTTTGAAATGGTGCCAGATTTATCATTGGACCCATGTCACTACACCTGCTGCAAAGACCTCCAGAGTTCCAGCATCGGTTACCTCACAGGGTGCTGGCTGTCATTTGTACTTCCTGCTGTGATATGCATGCAACAGAGTGTAGCAGCAAAGAGGGAAAGAGAGTGGGTGGTAGAAAAAAACAGAGCAGCGCCAAGGGAGAGAGGAACAGCAAGTGCGGAGTTCTTCAAAGAGGAACTTCAAAGCACTGAAGAGAGATGAGGGGAAGAGCTGGGAGTGACAGATCTGGTTTAAAGAGCCATCTATCTCCCAGCTCTTGCTATGTAAATTACACTCACTTGCTGAAGTAATTGCTAATATTTTTTGTTGTGGGGGGAGGGAAACAGCTCCTCCCTACCAAAGCAGCCGAATTCTTCCTTAACAGTAAAAGTAATGCTATATCAAAAAGAGTCCAGTAGCACCTTTAAGACTAACCAATTTTATTGTAGCATAAGCTTTCGAGAATCAAGTTCTCTTTGTCAGATGCATGATACAGAGACTGGTCAAATACAGAAGAGGAGGGAGGAGAAGAGGAGGAGAGAGAAGAGGCAATTAGGGGGGAAACCAAAACATTCCTTTGCTAGTATATGTAAACATCTCCTTTTGGTGTGTGGATCAGTTGGCTTCAAAGGAGTTTGCCCTGTTAGTTTGTAGCAGCCAAACAGCTAGACCATCCAATTCCAATACAGTATGAGCCTTCGATAACCACAGCTCTCCCTGCCAGATGCATCTGACAAAGAGATCTGTGGTCCCCGAAAGCCCACGCCAGGTGCCATTGAGCTCCCCCAGACCCTGCCTCTGTAAAGGAAATCTGTTACCTGTGATAATGTGATAACCATTCATAGTCTCTATTCAGTCCCAGCTTGACAGAGTCAAATTTGCATATGAATTCCAGTTCAGCAGCCTCCCATTGGATTTTGTTTTTGAAAGGCTTCTGTTGAACTACAGCGACCTTTAAGTCTTTGATGGAATGTCCTGGTAGATCTCTTTGTCAGATGCGTCTGGCAGGGAGAGCTGTGATTATCGAAGCCTTTGAAGCCAACTGATCCACACACCAAAAGGAGATGTTTACATATACTAGCAAAGGAATGTTTTGGTTGTTCCCTCCCCCTCCCCCACTAATTGCCTCTTCTCTCTCCTCCTCTTCTCCTCCCTCCTCTTCTGTATTTGACCAGTCTCTGTATCATGCATCTGACGAAGAGAACTTGATTCTCGAAAGCTTATGCTACAATAAAATTGGATAGTATTAAAGGTGCTACTGGACTCTTTTTGATTTTGCTACCACAGACTAACACGGCTAACTCCTCTGCAGTAATGCTATAGTGTATCAAACAGTGTTTCCTTGCCCCATGACTGACAAGAACTTTAGTGTTGGCATTCAGTGTTGGTACCTCCATTGGGCTGTGAACATTGGATACTTAATTAACTATTTGTTTAGGTATGTTATAGAGTAGGATCTCAGCCTCAGACGACAAAAATGCACCTGGCTTGTTCCCTGTAACATATGTTCCTGTTAGTTGCCACCTAGTGGCCAAGTGGCAGAGAGTTTGCTAAGCCGTCAAACTAGGCATGCTCCTGGGAAAGGGCGGGAGGGCGAGCAAGCTTCTCCAAGACAGATGCTTAGTTGAGGTTTTGTGTGTGGTGGCTAAAGTAAGGTTGCCAGCCCTTGGGGTAGGTGGGGTTTGGAGACTGGTACATGTTGTGCAATTCAGAGTGACATCATTGCTGGTCAAAGAACCAGAAGTGAGGTTATATGATGAGATGCTGTAGGAATTTACCAGAAATTCTAAAAGTGGCATGAGATCTAGTGACATCACGTCAGGGGTTTTGACTAGAAATGATACTGCAGCATTGTGTGACACTTTCCCCCTTTCCCTTTTAACTCTTGCTGGTCATTCAAGCAGTGGTGGTAGCATGGGGCAAAGGATCGGAATTGCCTGTTTTGGCAGCCCTAAGCTCAAATAAAGTAGAGTTATATCCATCCTTCCTTCCTTCCATTTATTTATTTATGTCATTTATAGTCCGCTTTTCTCACTGAGACTCAAGGCAGATTACATAATGTGAGATTAGTACAATCAGTAGCAAGGACAAGGGCAGGCATTTCCATATAGTTTCAAGGACATTTCTATAAACAACATCATAGGGTAAATTAATACAAGTTTACAAAGACATAGCATTATCAAGGATCCAATATATATTCTTGTCTTGCTGGTGTGGATTACAGACATTACCTTCCCAGCTATGGAAAACATATCTAGTGGTAACTTTCAGAGGATTGGCTACACACCCTGCTTTACATGAACATTGATGACAACGACAACGACAACGACAACGACGACAATGACAACGATGACAGAAGAGATATGTCAGGACTCAAAACGTGGCTTGATTTCTTTGGCTCCATCTTGCCCTTGCATGCATATTACTAATTATCTGATCCCACATCCATCAGACTTGCTCTTTGTTTTGCCCACCATCTCCCCCAGCTCTGATTTCTTATTGCTTTTCCTCTTTCATTTCTGCATCTTCACACTTTCACATGGCCTTCATTTGCAGCATTCCTCTTTCCTGATTATCCCCATTTATCATTATCCTGTTCTTCCTTAGCCCCTAAGCCTTTCTTTTTTGCTTCCACATCTTGCTTTCCTCCACCCTGCAGTTGCTTTCTATAAGCTTGCATTAATCATTTCTTTTACAATAAGTATATATTTACCTAGCAAGCTTCTTGGTCCTAGGGTTGCTGCAAAATTCTTAGACATCCTGCAATCCATCTCAAATTAGTAGTTCCAGTTATGGTGGAACTGCATATCAGGAACATCTGAGGTTCCCTGTACATTTAAGAGGTTTCAGGTCTGAAAGAGACGTTGGTACTTTTCACACTAGGATTTTAAAGTATGTCCATACTAGGGGTGTGCAGGGCCAGCCTGATTTGGGTTTCCCAATTTGGAATAAAGGGAATTCTGAAGCAGCAAGCTGCTTCGGAATACCCGATTCAGAAAGATTTGGGTTTGCTTCGGAAAGATTTGGCCATTATTTTCAATGGGGAACTTGCTCCCGGCTTTCCGGGAGCCTGGGGGGCATTTTCTTTCCAAAGCAAACCAAACTTGGTGGGCACCTTCCCCTAACTCTTCTCTAACTGCTGTCCAATTTTCAGAAAGGTTGGGATTTGGGGGGCCATGTTATGGCCTCCCAAAGAAGGTACCCCATCCTCCTCCACTCTCCATTATTCCCTATGGGGAATAACAAGCAACCTTTCTAGGAGGCTTGGGGCGGCATTTTGCAAGCAAAATGCACCCAACTTTCCAGGGACATGTTCCTACCTGTCCTTCCACCCTCCCCCAAGTTTCAGTGAGATAGCACTTTCGGGGGCCTTTTTATGGCCTCTCAAAGAAGGTGCCCCTATGCTCTTCCTCTCCACTAATCTCTATGTGGAAAAAAAGAGGGGGCTTTTCTGGCTTGGGGTGGCATTTTGCAAGTAAAATGCACCCAACTGTCAGGGAAACTTCTCCTACCTGCCCTACCACCCTCCCCCAAGTTTTAGGGAGATTTCACTTTGGGGGGCCATGTTATGGACCCCCAAAGAAGGTGCTCCTTTCCTCCCCCACTCCACTAATCTCTCTATGGGGAAAAAAGAGGGGGCTTTTCTGGCTTGGGTTGGCATTTTGCAAGCAAAATGCACCCACCTTTAAGGGGACCTGCTCCTACCTGTCCTACTACCTTCCCCTAAGATTCAGTGAGATAGCACTTTGGGGGGCCATGACATGCCCCCACAAAGGTGGTTCTCCCACAATCACACCATTCTGTTTCTTTCTACTGTGTGGAAGACTTCCACCCACACAGCAGAAACACGGATTGGTGCTGCCAATCCCCACAGCCACAGTCCGGCTACACCACACACTCCCAAGCAACCCATCACAGAAGAACCCCCCCCCCCCACAAAACCTAAACACCCCTGCAGTGACTGGCCAGCCACTGTCCATTGGTTCTTGTTATGGGAAAATCCAGACTCCCACAGCAAAAAAACATGGAATGTGGCATCTATGGCCACAGGCCTAATCACCCTTTAAATCTACCCTGCCACCATCCCCACAGACTGAAATACATGATCCCCAAAGTTCCCTGCCACCTCCAGAGCAGGCTGGCCAGCCACTCCCCCTTGTTCCCTATGATGGGAACTTTTAAACTGTCTTTCCCAGGGCAATTATGCACAGGCCAGGAAGGGCAGCTGGCATTGGAGGGCACGTTCCTGAGTGCAACCTTGTCCCTGGGAAGGCACTCCTGAATCATAGACACCCTCCCCAAATTTCCCCCACCCCCTCGAACAGGCTGGCCAGCCACTCCCCATTGTTCCCTATGATGGGAACTAACCTGCATACCAGAGAACAACACACAAACACACATTGAATTAAGTTTTAAAAAATTTATTTTCTAACTTTCAAATTACAACTGTAAGGTGCAGTATTGTAACACATCACAACAGCAGTCTCCTACACAATAGTACCACAGCTCACTTCACATCAGAGAATCACAAAAACACATTTGCTGTCAAAAACACTTTATTTCTTTCACTGCTTTAGGTTACACAGCATGAGGGCACAACACAGGACATCACAGCAGCCCCCCCCCACAATAACACCACAACACATCAGAGAATCTTTCACTTTAGGTAATCATACCATGGGGGGCAAACCTCTGTACCCTCACCTCAAGCCAACTGAAGTTCTAGGTTGAAAGGATTTACTCCAGAAACCAAGGACAGAATAACAAAAACCACACACACACACACACACACACACACACACACACACACACACACACACAGAGTGTCTTTCCATTCCACTTTATTTCTTGGCACAGCATGAGGGCAAGCATCCATCCCTCCCAAACCAAAATGAAAGGGGGGAAACTCTTGCAACTTGGTCCAGCAGAACCATTGTCATTTCCTGCAGCTGGGCTTGCAGTTCAGCCAGTGGGGAAAACACCACAGAGCAGAACTGTGCACAGCCACAAGCACAACACAATGGCATTTTTGGAGCACAGTTATAGAGGTCTCCCCCCCCCTTGCCAGCTTCAGGCTGTACCTGCAAACATCTGTGAGACACAGTGATGTTGCCATCATCATCAGCTAGCCACCTGCATCATCCCCAACCTACCCCCCCCCCCACTCCTTCAACATGAACAGTTTAACAGCACACAATAACATTAGAAAACATCAAAAAACAGTAAACAGGTGCAAAGTATAAGTATCCCTAAGCTAACCAGTCCCTATCTAACCTATTTCTCCCTCCAGTGGCAATCAACATTTCTGGGGCATGTTATTATTTTTCAGAATAAATTTGGTCCCATAGGGTCTGTCACAGTTTTGGGTCAGTTTTTTAATTCCTATTTCGGGGGAGCCAAATTGCAGGGTGCATTCCCTTTGCCACTGAGTCCCACCCACCTTCCGCTGGCCAATTTTACCTACTTCTACAGGTTTGTTTAGAGAAGAGCGTGATTTCCCAGGACTAGACTTGCAGAGGATGCAGGCCACAAGGAGGGCTCACCTCATTTACTCTGGAAGTCCGGTGAAATCAAAGAGCCGAGAGTTAACCTTCAGGAAGGTCAACTGCTCAACTCTCCATGGAAAAAGGTGAGAGCAATGTGGGCTGACAATGTCACCCACATGGGAAAAGATGCGCTCACTCTCCATGCTCGTCAGAGGGCATGAGAGCAGCCACTGCACCTCGAAGGAGAGGTCTGGCCAGACCGCCTCCTTCTTGGCCCAGTAGCTGAGCGGATCGGTGGACAGCAACTTGCAGGGCTCTGCAAGGTAATCTCTGACCACTGCCTCTGCCGAATCCTCTCTCATGCGACTCATGTTCCCTGAGGGGGCAAGGGCCCACTGGAGCATCTCCATCTCCATGGACATTCCGGAGGTGCCTGCAGGGGGAGCCTGCTCAAAGGGGGCATGAGAGGGTCCAGCATGGCAGGGCCCCTCTCCCATCCCCTCTGGTGATAGGCATCCCCTCTTGGCCTGCCTGCGCCTCACCCAAGCACAGACGGTGTCTCTGGCTTTTGTGAGGTTCCCGTCCCGCTCAGCAAAAGCGTCCTTAATGCGTGGGTCACACATGGTCACCAAAATGTACGACTCATTCTGCATGAGAGGCATTAGCTTGGCAGCTATGCCCTGCTGCAGCCTTCTCACCAGTGTGCACACCGCTGGAACAGTGTCAGCATGAGGTGCGTTTGGGTCCACAAAGGGGGCCAGTGAACTCTGGAGCGTGTGCACCAGAGGAATGACCAGACCCAGGGTCGCTGTGTCTGATGAGACCGCCACAGTGAAGTCCTTGAAGGACTTCAGGACCTCCACTGTCTAGGTGACGGTAAGCCAATCCTCCAGGCTAAACTCACCCACCTGACTCGCACCGCCACTCTCTGATAGCCACATATGGAGTGTGGCCTGCTGCTCCACCAAGCATTCAAGCATGGCATAGGTGGAGTTCCAGTGAGTGGAAACATCCAAGAACAGTACGTGCTCCAGCACGCCTGTCCTGGCCTGCTTCTGGCGCAGTTCGTAAGTGGCTGTCACGCTTCATGAGAAGTGACTCGTGAGCCTCCGACATTTCTGGACGAGATACTGGAAGTCATGAGCCATGGGATCACGGGGTTCCGCAGTGGAGCCTGACCCAAGTGCATCTCTCACCACTAGGTGAAGCTTGTGGGCTGCACAGTAAATGCGCTCTTGGCTCACTTGACGTCCTGCTGCCCTCATGTTGCTGCCACCATCCGTCACCATGCATCCCGCGGTGACAGGGCCCTGGCCTACCCACTCTTCCAACTGTCTCCTCAGGGTGGCAGCGATGTTATCTGCCATGTGCGACACGTCGGCATGGAGCAAGGCCTTGCTACACGCTGCAAGGCCTTGCGGTAGCCAGCCTGGCAGTCTCTTATCCTCCCCTGCCTAACTCCAGACACCTCCCCCCCCACCCAGAAGGTCCTCGGGTTCCCACTAGTGTGTAGTAAGCAAGAGGTACGCTTGCTGCACACTTGGGCAGGTCCAGAGGTCAGATGTGAAGTGCACAGTTCTCCTGGCAACCCGGGACAACTGTGCCTTCACGTGGTCCCTGGCAGCCCTATAAAACAAGGGCACCACCTATCTGTTCAACGTCATGCGAGCAGGGATGGCGTACCAGGGAAAGAAATCTTGGAGCAGCCCTGAGAAGCCGAAGTCGTCCACTTTGGAGAACGGTCTACCATCTACAGCTACCATATTGACGATGTGGTGCATGAGACGCACTAGGGCCATGCCTGCCAAGCATCTCTGTCAGAGAGGCTTGGTGTCCCTGCCCTACAGGAACCCATGGGGGGAGAGCACCAGAGGAGCCTGCCTCCTTCTGGCTAGCTGGCAGCCCTGTGGTGCCACTTGAACTCTCCCCCCGAAGAAGCACCGCCTGGTGTTGCCTCTTCAGGTGGTTCCGCATTCCCGATGTGGAGAGATGGTTCACATCTCTGCCATGGCTGATGCACTGCCTACAATGCCGGCACTGGGCAAATTGGGGGTCCTCCTCTGGAAGTTATTGCAGATTTTGCAAGTGATGGGTACCCCACACCTCCCAGGGGAGGCGCTCACGGGCCCCCCATGAGACACCTCCTGTGAGGTGCTTGGGCCAGACACACCATGTCCCACTCTCAGCTGTGCAGTTGGGGATGGATGAGGTTGAAGGGGCTGAGATGTGGGCTCTTCCACCACAGTCTCCTCCTCTTTCCTTCAACTGGAAATGAACCTGGTGTGACTTTCTACATACAATTCATATGGTCTTGCCTTGGAGCAATTTTAAAGTGAAAAGTAGACAATGGTATACAGAGCTGCTGCAAAATTTGTATTTGTCAGCTACACAGTTATAAGTATAGCTGCGCTTGCCATGCACTTAAGAAAGAGAGATGTCAGAAGTCTCCAATCAACTGAATTTCTGCTTGATGATATCAAATTACCACTGAGCAGAACTGTCATCCATCCCAGTGCATGAAACTTCCCTAATGGTATTGTTTTTAAGCCCTGATCAGCCAATAAAATATCCCTTGCCTATCCCTTGCCTATCCCTATCTGCTGCTTCCCAGATTAAATTCAGAAAAGGCAAACAAGTGCAATGGGACATAATTCTGGTGAAAAAGAAGTACTCAGAGAAGAATGAAATGCCCTTTCCTTCCAGTATTCCAGCCATGTCTATCAAGAAGGCATTGCTTCACACAAGTAGTTCTTCAGCCTTGTACAAAATCAGCTGTTTTCCTGGGGGAAGAAATCTACCAAAGGGTTAATACTTGGAATAAATTATTCCACAGTCGGCTAGCTAGTTCAGAAACAAGAAATGGTAGCTAACTGTGGAATTCGTTTTCTGGGCAAAGAATGAGCATTAGAAATTGCAGCCCAAAGGGTCAATTTTTCAGAAATGTTGAAGTGTCTGAAAACAGGGGTTCGGAATGAAAGTGTCTCCTGAGCCATCGCTGTAACCTCAGTGCTGCGTTGCCATAATAAGGTGCTTTTTATGTAAGTGACCTATTTTCCAAGCAAGTCAGTTCTCTGAGAGGGGAATTGAAAAATGACTAGAGCAGCAGTTTTTAACTTTAATATGTTTTCATTCTCTGTGAGCAACAAGCAGCTACTGTACCCGGAGGACTTGGAGAGCAGTCTGCTTTAGTAAGGGAAAATATTTTGCTGGTGTCCAGCTGAGATGAGAGCAATGGGCAGACAAAATGTTGGGTTGCGAAACTCTCCCTACCCCACACACCACACAATAGGCTCTTAGCAGAAATTTCCCATGGGGTTTCTACTGGAAGGGGGAAAGCTATTATCTGTCAGCCATTGCTAATAGGTATGAGTAAAACTTTCTCTTGTGAGCAATTACATGGGTAGGCCATCATCACCCTGAAAAAAGGAGGATGAAGGAAATAACTCCAAGGTGTTCCTGAAGCACAAATGTACCTGGGACTCCTGACATGTTTGACTTTGTGAGGTAAAAATCAGCTACATTATGAAATAGCAGTTACAACGTTGAGAGTTGGAGAACATGGCTTAGATCCCAAAGAGGATTTCCACAAACACAAGGCAGGACAATTTTTGCCAATTCCACCCCCATCTATAGACGTCCAGCTGTCATCTTTTCTTGGGGGTCCCATTTGTCCAGTAGCTCCGAGCCAACATCTAAGCACTCTTCATGCAAATAACCATTTCATGGGATTTTAAAACAGATCTCACATATAGAATCTGTCTGAGACTCCACAGAGAACTAGTCTTGAGTATGCAAGCCCTGCCAGAGCTGTTTAGTTCATTGCTCTGTTTTCCCATATGGGTCAACCAGATGCCTTCTGGAAGGTAACAAGCAAAATTTTCTTCTCATTGCACCCATCTTCCCTAAGCAACTAGTGTTCAAAGAGGTGCTGCCTACGAACAAGGGTGTTCCATTTATCACTATGGCAAACAGTCTACATGCATTTATCTAATCCCTTTTTAAAGGCATGTAAGCCAAAAATGATCCCATTTTGTGGAGGGAATTCCATAAATTAATTATGCACTGTGCGAAGAAGTACTTTCTTTTTTCTGTCCTTAATTTACTGCTCATCCATTTCATTGTGTGACACAAAGTTCTACTATTATAGAAGAGAGAAAAAAATCTTTCTACTTTTTTCCTCATAGCATGCATAATTTTATAAATTTCTGTCACATTCACCCTTGGTTATCCTTATTTTAAATTATATGTTTTAGCCTTTGCTCATAGAGAAGATGTTCCAAATACTTGATAATTTTTGTTGCACTTATCTTCACCTTTTCCAGCTCTTTGGATATTCCTTTTGAGAAGAGAGATAAATCTGCAAATGCAACCAACACAACATATTTCATATAAAGGCATTTTTTCAGATGAGTTTGGATAGCCTGGTTGGTCTGCAGTAGATGACCAAAGTTCAAGTCCAGTAGCACCTTAACAACCAACAAGACTTTCTAGGGTACAAGCTTTTGAGAGTCAAGCTCCCCTTGTCAGGTAAGGATCATCAGATACGATGAAGGGAGCTTGACTGCAATGTCTGGGAAGAGGTCCATTGGTTGAGAGTTGTGACAGCAGCTCCACAGGTGCAGCTTGCAAACACATGATGCATGACCCTCTGGCGAGACATTGGGATGATCTTATCCCACGAGGGAGAAAATCAAGTGGCTGAGCACCCTCCAGCAACAGGGTGTTACGAACATCCAGTCAAACTGACCACTGGCCGCACTTCCTCCTCTGCCGGGAGGGGTCCCAGCTGAGGGAATCTGATCAGAGCACCCACATGGGTAGCCGCCCGACCCCCCCTCCCAGTTAGCTGTGTCATGAGTAGTTTCTGGGCAACTGCCTCTGTGACAGGCAGGGGCTGCTGCCACTGCCCCCTCCCCCGCCGAGCCTCACCTGAAGAGGCTGGCGGTCAGGCGAGTTCAGGTGAGGGAGGCAGCTGGCACAAATCAGCAAGCCAGGTTAGCTGCCACCCCAGCTCCTTCTTACCTGTCAGTGCTCCCTCACTCCTTACTGAGCTGGAACTTCAGAGTCAGATAACCTGCAAGGGAACCTGAATGGTTATTGTTAGTTAGTCAGACATTCTGGACTTTGCCCTTCTTCTCTTGAGCGAATGCAAAGTTCTCCCAGTTTTTCTGCTACGTCCCCCCAGTGCACTCATGGCCCACCACAGTGAGTACCCACTCTCCTGCCTCGCGCACAAAGTCCCTGTGGAAGGAGGCTGTCGGTCAGAGCCTCCAGCTGCCACCCACTTACCTGAGTTCATGAGTGGCATAGCCATAGGTTTTGTAGGTTGTATGGGCAGGTGATTGGGCACGGGGAGGGGGGCTCACCCACCGTAGAAGCACACACGGATTGGTCCACCCGGTAGTCACCATCCTATGCCCTATTCGGGCCATGGGGGCGGGGCTGGGCACAGGGAGAGGGGCCCGAGTTTTCCAATTCAACGTGCGCCTATGGGATATGCCTGCTTTTTCATGGTGCAACTTTCTACCACTGCAGGGGGCATTTCTGGGCCTGGGGAAGCTTAGGAAGCCAACTAACTTGCAGCCTGCCCCCGCCACCTCCAGCACCAGCACAGGGACTTGCACCTCACTTATTTATTTATTTATTTATTTATTTATTTATTTATTTATTTATTTATTTATTTATTTATTTATTTATTTATTTATTTATTTATTTATTTTATTTCAAATTTGTATTCCGCCCTCCCCGCAAGCGGGCTCAGGGCGGATACCAACATATTAAAAATACAATTAAAATACAATTAAAAATTCATATTCATTAAAACAACATATTTAAAACAAGATGGTGGACAGCCTTCACAGGGAGATTTTTATACATCCCCTTCCCCTCCCCAGGCTGGCGGAGGCCCAGCCTCAGCCATATGCCTGGCGGAGCAACTCTGTCTTGCAGGCCCGGCGAAAAGATAGTAAGTCCTGCCAGGCCTTGATTTCAGCAGACAGAGCGTTCCACCAGGTGGGAGCCAGGACCGAAAAGGCCCTGGCTCTAGTTGAGGCTAGGTGGGCCTCCTTGGGGCCAGGGACCACCAACAGCTGTTTGTCCGCTGGTCGGAGTGTCCTCCGGGGAATATAGGGGGAGAGACGGTCCCATAAATACGCTGGTCCCAGTCTGCACAGGGCCTTATAGGTCAATACCAGAACCTTGAATCTGATCCGGTACTCCACTGGCAACCAATGCAGCTGGCGTAAGAATGGTGTTATATGCGCCTTATTTGGCACTCTCGTAATAACACGCACCGTTGCATTTTGTACCAGCTGTAATCTCCGGGTCAGGCTCAAAGGCAGCCCCGCGTAGAGTGAGTCATCTAGCCTAGAGATGACCATTGCTTGGATCACTGTAGTTAAGTCACGGGTTGACAGGTAAGGGACAAGTTGCCTGGTCTGCCGCAGATGGAAAAAAGAGGACCTGACAACCGTTGTGACCTGTGCCTCCATTTTCAGGGAGGCATCCAAGATCACCCCTAGGCTCTTAACCCTTGGAACTGGCACTAATGGTGCCTCATCAAGGGCCGGGAGCCGGAGTCCTGAACCTAATCCCCCATGGCTCAAGTACAGGACCTCCGTCTTCGTCGGGTTCAGTTTCAGCCGACTCTGCTTCAACCAACCAGTCACAGCTGCAAAAGCATGTTCCAGGACATCTGGGGCTGAGCCGGGCCGTCTGTCCACCATCAGATACAACTGGGTGTCATCTGCATATTGATGACACCCAAGTCCGAAACTTCGTACCAACTGGGCAAGGGGGCACATATAGATGTTAAACAATAAAGGGGAGAGTATTGCTCCCTGCGGGATCCCGCACACCAAAGGGTGGCTGGATGACAATTTCTCCCCAAGCGCCACCCTCTGTCCCCGACCATGGAGACGTGTTCGTATGACTGCCCAGCATGGCCATGGGCAGTTGCTCACCTATGGTGGCATGCCTCCCCAACCTGCCAGCGGAAAGGAGGGTTACACCCGTCTAAGTGCAAGTTGTTCCCACGTAAGCACATATATTCAGACTGTGAGACTCAGATATTTGGGACGTTACTATAGAAGACGAAAAACACTAGGGTGATTCAGTGGCCCTTGATATGTAAGCAAGCTGCAACACAAATCGAGATATTTTGAAAATACCCAATTTGTCACTATTTCAGAGAACTTTATACTAGAATATTGCTATATAAGAGAATCTGTTTATGAAGAAAGAGTTAACCTTTTCAAGGACTACTATTTCTGCACATATCATTATCATATCATTATGTTTGGTCCATTTTTTTGAAGATTTATTGTGCCATTTGGCTTTTGTAAGAAAAAAAATAAAATGAGATTCTGGAATAAAGATAAACCCCATGAGGAAGATACAACTTTTGCCAAGCCACAATATCAGCCAACTGCCAGTGTGCCTTGCTAATATATAAAAGGAAAAGAACTCATCAACAGCTGAGGGGCTAACACCAGTCTAAGCAACACAAGGAATAGCTTGTGATGAGTACAGTTAGGTAATATTCTTCTCTGTAAAGATGTCTTTCATAAATAGGGCCAATGACTGTTCCTTTAATTCAAGTTATGGCTAATGCCATCTTTTAATGTGTTTGAATTTCAGCCAGGAAGCTGATTGCAGCTTCCTATGTTTACTGATGACTTCTCCTAGCATTTGCAATTCTAAATATGCTGCATATTTATTATTAGCCTGCCATTTTAGAAGCTACACACCCCTTGAGATAAAGTAACACTCCCTTTTTGTGTAGTTCTTAACAAGATGCCCCTGATTCGAACCAACAGTTAAAGTATTAAAGCACAATAAAAAGTTTATTTCATCATGCTGAAATAAAAGAATGGCTTTGAATGGGTGACAGGTTGGATCAGAAAGATGCAATGGCTTTGCCTAGCTTGGCAGTCTCTCAGTTTAAATTGTGTTTCACTGAAGGGCTTGATCTGTTATGGTCTTAATATCCAGTTACCTTACTAGTATTAAATACAAGCAAAATACAAGTCATTGTGGCAGCTTACTAGAGGACACACAAAGAAGGTGGAGGCCATTGGCAAGTCAGTGCTGTCATTTTGGCAATTGAGCCAAGACAGGACAAGCCCTGTCCAGGTGTCTTCTTACTTCATGGTGCTCCCAATATTAGAGCTTACAATAACAACAACAACATTTAATTTATATACCGCCCGTCAGGACAACTTAATGCCCACTCAGAGTGGTTTACAAAGTATGTCATTATTATCCCCACAACAAAACACTCTGTGAGGTGGCTGAGAGAGCTCTGAGAGAGCTGTGACTGACCCAAGGTCCCCCAGCTGGCTTCAAGTGGAGGAGTGGGGAATCAAACCCAGCTCTCCAGATTAGAGTCCCACACTCTTAACCACTACACCAAACTGGCTCTCAAGAGGGTAGTCATTGTCTTTCCCCTTGGGCAGGATCTATTTTGCCTGCAACATTATCACAATGTACAGGAGAAGAGCATAATGGAAAACCTATTGACATGCCAGGCTGTCATATATAAAAAAAAATCATCACTATCAATCTTTTAAGTCACATTAGATTTTCTGGTGCGCATGCATGAATGACATACATCGGGGGGGGGGCTTTATAACCAGTGGACAAATGGGCTTTTACATAAACTGAGTGCCTGTGAGGAACTGTGGGGCAGGAAAAGAATTTGGATTCAGAATCTTCTCTCGAGTGTTCTGTGAGTTCTTGGGAACTTGCATTCTTTTCCCTTTAACCGACTGGCACCTCCTGTCAACTTTCCATGCTCATGGAGCATATTCAATACTTGCTGCTCAGAAATTTTATCATGAACAAAATCAACACTATATTTCAAGGATTTATTCTGTGCAAGCAAGTAGGTCATTTTCATAATCTCTTCAGCTTTGTGTTGAAAAGCTCATTCAAGTTTATGCTCCGGGTGCATCTTCCCCGTTACAACTTCCTGCTCAGTAAGTGAATTAATGAAGAGGATGGAAACAGTAATCACACCCAGTATGTATTCAAATATGAGCCACACTGACATAGTAAAATAGGCTCAGAGCAGGAAACCCCAAATCAGCTTCATCTATTGCTAAATAGCAGGTAATTAATTATTTCCTTATTGTCCTCAGAATCTCTCAAAAGAAATAGTAAGGTTAACAGAGGAATTTGCATCTGACTTAGAGAAAGAATAGTATTACTATCCTTTCTGTTTTGCTGGTGACAAATTGAAGGCACTTACAACGTGGGTTGTTGCTAAGTGGTAGAACATCTGCTTTTCATGCAGAAGGTCTTAGGTTCAATCCTGGCATCTCCAGGTAAAAGAGTCAAGCAGTAGGTACAGTGCAAGACCTCTGCCTGAGGCTGTGCAGAGATGTTGCCAGTCAGAGAAGACAATATTGACTTTGATAGACCAATGGTCTGGCTCAGCATAATGAAGCTTAATGTGTATAGACCTGGCTAGCATCAGGACAGGCAAAGGGAAAACATATTGAAACTGACGTACAAGCAAGGACAAACAGTGATTTTTAATTTTTTAGAAGCAGGGAATATGTGGCTGTTCCATGACCTAAGGATGTACATCCACAAACAAGTATCCAGGCAAGAATGTAAGGCGTTTCTTACCTTGCAACCAAGATTTTATGTGTTAAAAAACAAATTATCTTGATTGGTCATAAAGAACCAGCCTTTCCATTCAGCTAGATGGAAGTATCTCACCAACTGCCTTCAGAAAGTACATTTGTAATGTGCTAACAAAATTTATGGATCCCTCAGTGAGAGAACACAGTATTTCAGCTGAAGGCAGCCAGAATGTATTTCATGTTTCGGTGAATGTCAAGATCTCCCTTCAAGGTAAATGTTGATCTTGGCTTCACCTTGAACAACACATGTTTTACACATTGCCATTCATCTCAGCAGGGGTCTAGATAAATTGACCATACCAATATCATGCTGAGGTATGAAGCTGCAGGGAAGCAATGGGAATAGCAAAAGCTCTCTTCTAGGAGCAGGGGAGATAAATAAGAGTCTTCCTAAAGTACAGTCCTGTATTTGAAGGCGATGTTACAGACAATACTTAGGGACTCGCAAAGGGCAGATACCTACAACAACAGGCTCAGGAATTATCACATCTCTGAGACACATGACATGTTACAGGACAAACTTTTTTGAAAAATATCTACATGCAGCAAAATATCCTGATCATCATGACTCCTTACTCCATGTACATATCTTCTACTTCAATTAATCCTGTTCACAAGTTACAGTGAACATGTATACTTATGTTTTCTTTATACACATACTGAGTATTCTCGCAATACATTTAATGCATTTATGGCTGAACGTGTGATTTAAACTCCCATATTTATCCAAGTATTAGTCTCCAGCTTTGTTTGCAAGGCAAACCCATGCTGGCTTTTTCTTACAAATAATGGTACACATATGCATGCAGGATATACATACATTCACTAGCCCTGCCCGCAATGCATCCTCATGTATTCATTGAACACACACAGAGAGAAAACAAGAGTAAGTGTCTGCTTGTCTGCAGGGAGGACTGTGTGGAGGAAGTAGCTGTGTGAACTCTCCCTCCCCATGATCAGTGGCATTCCAAAACCAGCATCACTGACCACAGGGAGGGAGAGTCTGTGTGCGGCCACTTACTCCACACAGTCCTTGCAGATGATCAGGTAAGCACATTGAGGCAGGAAGAGGGCGCACTAATCCCTGCTCTCGCTTCCTAAACAAGCAGTGGATGTGTGGGGTGTTGTGCACACCAGGCTACTGTAATATGTGATCAGACCTACTGTACATTAGTGTCTAAACACATAATTTGTCTCTTTCATGTGTTGTGGTTTGTTTCTGCACACTAAAGTGTTCACTTGTGAAACAGTTGTCATAGCGATCCAAGGATATGCAGTGTAAAATTTCAAAAGAAACAAGTAATTGGCTGAAAAAACAGGTCTCTTGAATTCCATGTTCTTCCTCTGGGAAAGTGCATTAGGCATGATTTAAATTTTTATTCATTTATGACACTTTAGTTTTCCTTTCTCCAAAACGGACTCAAAGTGAGTTACAATGTGATACTCGTGTGGCAAAAGCACTTGCCATGGGACTTTGCACAGAGCATTTGGTTTGAACTGGCCTGGTACCCGCACAAAGCAACCCCATGAGCTTAATTGTCATGTTAGAGATCTGGAAGAAGAAGGAAAAGGAGAAGGAAAAGAAGAAGAAGAAGAAGTAGTAGTTGAACTCATGTGCTAACCAAATATACATGGTATACTTCACATGGATAGTGCAGCCCAGGTTTAATGGGATGTCTTGTGAGTGCAAAGCATCAGCAGCATCGCATGTAATTCAAGCCTTAGATCTCATCTATACATGCTAGAGCAACAGAAGTGCTGTGCCAATTCAGACTGCAGAAGAATGCTGCCATTTTAAAATGTTCTACTTTATAAATAGTTTCTTGCAAATATAAATCTAGTACATCATGGGGAAAATTTCCACCTCAAGACACAAGACAGGTAACAATATAAAAACAATTGGATAAAAATCCGCATTAGAACATACGTTAAAACAGGGCCCCCCAAGCTTGTTGAGGCTGTGGAGACCTTCAGAATTCTGATACATGGTGGCGGGCACAGCCATAAAATGGCTGCCACAGGAGGCAGAGCTAACTACAAAGACTACTAATGACAAAGCGTGAGCTTAGGTTAGGGTACCAGATCCCTCAAGGGGAAAATGGGGCAGGGGCAGCAGAGTACTTATCTCCCAATTAGAGGTGATTTGTAATGAATTGTGCTTCAGTGCGACCTGCAGCTCCCCTATCATGCTGGAAAATGACTTCCTATGTACCAGTCAAGTGAGTGGGGTTGAGGGAGGTGGTAGGCGCAGGGGTTTCCCTCCCCCAGGCAGGGGGTTGGTAAACCTAGGTTATGCATAACTCTAATAGTAGTAACTCTTTAGCTTTCAGGCAGAAACTTTGTTTAACAGAATTCCTTTTTAAATGAACATATTGTTTAAAAATATTTTCTTGCTTACGTGCAAATTACCTTCAGTCATATAGTGTGTAGTTGACAATCCAAAGAGTTTATTGTCTATTGCCATAGGCAGTCACAATTTACAAAACATCGACTAATAAACAGTTAAATCCATTATCACAGTTTGTTAAAGTTAATTAAAATTAATTAAAACAGTACAGTATGCCAAACTATCCCAGGAATCACGAAACAGCCTCGTTCAGTACCACCTTAGATCTTATCTTTTTGGCTGCGAGTGCAAACTGAGAAACGCTGTAAGACACATGATTATCAGTGTCAGATAACAAAAACACAATCTTCTTGATTTCACAATATGTGTTTGTTGTGACTGATAGGATTCTGGCCAAGAATTTAGCTCTGGGTACACTATATAATGGACAATAAAGTAGGTAGTGGGAAAGATTCTCCACTGTAGGTAATCCACAAATGCAGGTGCAATGTTCCATAGGGGTGTGAGAATAACACCCTGCCAAAAGATCTGTTTGCATCATCTGAAAGCTCAGAGCAGTGAAAGACACTCTGAAGTTACAATGAGAAATACTGGCTAGGTAGGGAGATCTTAAATGGTCAAATTTGATTAGTTTATACCAAGGAGCTGCCTTAGATTTTAATATTGATAGCCAATCCATCACTGCATCTGACTTGTAGATCCACCCCTTAAGTGGGAGGTTGTTGGCTAAGACCCCTAACAGGTCATCCGGGATGGTATACCTTTGGCAAATGGTGGATAGAAAGCCAGGGCGTGTGGGGTCTTTGGAGTCATATAGTGAAGATTGTTGTGTTGTTGTGGCAACTACTGCCAAACCAACTTTATAAAAGATCTGTGCAGCCCATCAGCTCTCCAATAGCTTATCAGAAGCCCTGCCCACTTTCTAAAAACATTTGGTCGGTGTCAGGAAAGGTGTAAGCAGGTGCCATGTTGCCCATGGGCACCACATTGGAGACCCCTGTAGTTAAACATACTAAAAATCAAGCTGGAAACACCTTTTGTCCCACAAGGAGGTTATTCCCCTTTGCTAAGGCTGTCAGGTCTCTTGCTATAAAGGGAGACCTTCTAGTGGCAGCTCCCAACCTTGCAGCTGCTCAGTAGAGCAGCAGAAGGGGGGAAATGAACTGAAAACGGCTGTTGCTCCAATAGCATGACTTCACTTCCAGGGCTAGACGAGGAAGTGATGTCATTGGGGCTGCAGAAGCCTCTAGGGTTTTTCCCCAGTGAAACCTAGAGTGTTGTGGTGACACAGTGCCATCAAACTGCAGCATAATGCATAACATGGTATGGTCCACTCTAACCTCTTTGAACTGTTGCCTTGTTCCAACCACATCTGCTGCATAAGTCTGGTCTTAGTTGAGTAAAGAAACAGGATTGGCAAATTGGCAATTTTGAGGAAGGGTGTGGTGGAAAACAAAGGCCGATTCCCACTGATGTCAAAATCCAATTTGATCAGTGCTTTTTGTATATGAGTCTGGCAGTATGAGGCTAATTTTCACGCTGAGTATACAAATTACAATTGCTTTCATTATGGCCAGATAGCCATTGTGGAAGACACCCTCATCTTTAGATGGGCTAAAATGCACTTTCCTGTGTGCTGGAGATAACACATGAAGCTGGATGCGCACCACAGGATTCATGTCACTCATTTGATCATGTGCTCATTTTTGCTTGGATATGATTATACTCACAGGTAATTAGTTACAGATGGTCACCTTAATTTGCTATTTTTCTAATTACCTTTAATTAGAGAGGGACTCGAACTGTAAGTGGGCATCACTTGCTGAGATGTAATGAGTCAGACGGTTATTTTATTCTAGTGTCAAACAGTGTGTCTTTCTTGTTCAGTAATGAGGAACACTTTTGGGGTCTGAGGATCCACTGTCAGCTTTCAGATGTGGTCCACTGCAACTCGCCTTCCCTTCCAAATAATCAGTACTTCTCTCCCAACATTTAACATTCCCAATTCATAAAGCAATACCAAGGTTAAAAGCTGCTGGAGAAGGAAACTGTTGTGCTAAACTGCAGGAAATAACTATTCCTTCTTTTTCTCAGTTTCTTCATGGGCCTGGAGATCTGAGCACAATGCTTATTTTTCCTCTGCACCATTGACTCTCTTATTTCCTATGGGTAACCTCACCCTCGGGTACCAAGTGCTGTCTGCAGCAGCTGCTCTGTTTCTGAATGTTTCTACAGAACACATTCAGCAGCTGCTAAAGACCTATTAGAAGACAAGAGAAACAACAGAGTAGAACAGTGAAAAAGCCTCTCTGGCTGCCAGGCCAAAAATATATGGAAGAACGTAGAATTCTTTCCAATGCCCAGAACCATCATGAAAATCACAGAGTTCCTTGCGATTAGCATCCCAGCAGTTTCAGAGCCTGCACAGAAACATCTGCTTGGCTTCCATAGCCAGGAAACATCCATCACCCATGTCCTTCCTCCATGAAAGCAGCTTGAATCAGGGCTTGCCCAGTTCCTTCAGCAATGTCCTTTAGTTTAGCTGCCTGCAGAAATGGGACTGGAGCTGAACCAAAAGCAAAGCAGGACAAAATTAGTATGGGTAGTTTTGGCCTTGCTTCTATTCCAAATGGTCTCAAGGAAAAATTTAGAGCTAAAATTGCTCTTCTGTGAGCCAGTGTGGAATAGTGCTTACAGTGTCAAACTAGAATCTGGGAGACCCTACATTTTAGATCCTACTCTGCCATGAAAGCTCTCTGGGTGACGTTGGGCCAGTCACACACTCTCAGCCTAACCTACCTCATAGGATAAAATGGAAGGGTATGGTGTAAGCTGAGGGAAAAGGTGGGGTGTAAATGAAGTTTGTTT
The DNA here is from genome assembly GCF_028583425.1 of Eublepharis macularius. NCBI lineage: Eukaryota > Metazoa > Chordata > Lepidosauria > Squamata > Eublepharidae > Eublepharis > Eublepharis macularius. The sequence continues at coordinate 127,829,888 of NC_072792.1, forward strand.
ATCAGCTGCATTTAGATCCCGTCTTTCTTCTCAAGGCAGCATAGATAAAGCAGCCAGGAGGTCTCTCATCTAGCCAGACCCATACTTGCTACGCTTCAGCCAGTTTGCTGTATTATGTGCTTTGCAACCATGTTCTGTTTACAAGGCCGCGCATCCAAACTGATTACAAAGAGCTGAATATTGACACTTTACTCTCACTTTTGGATGCTTTCAAATATCAGCATTTAGTGCATAGCATCATCAATTGGAAAAGGGCAAACACAATTTCTGCATAACAGAAATTTCCACTGCTGCTGTATGACTTCAAATGCTTCCTTTTATTCTTTGCTGGGCACCTAAACATGTACACTGCACCATTACTCACCTTACTAAATTCCATGTGCACAGTCCCATCCATAGTAACATTGGCAATACCACCAGATTTTCAAAAAGCATATTTGAATCAGAACCCGCCCCCCCCCTCCCCACACACACACACACAAGATACAGGGTCAGGGCACTTTGAAAGGAAATACTACTGCATAGTGGTATGTGTTAGTAATTTGACTGTCCAGTGTGAGCATCACTACCATACATCTTTGCATTACCCTTGCATGTGCATGCATGTTTAGTTGTTTAGAGTCATATTCCATGGCATTTAAGAAGCCTATGTAGAGTGGGAGGGAAAAAAATCTTCATAATTGGGAATTTGACACCACTATTGCAGAAGACTTGCATTTTTGAGCTGCACCACTGTTCTTTTTGAAGTGCACGTTTTGTGTCTAGTTGCACATTAAATAAAAGCCCTGATATGGGTATATGGCTTCACTACAGATGTACACCCTTTTACATCCATTGGAGTCAATTGGCTTAGAGGATGTAACTTTACTTAGCATTGCTCAGCTAGAATGCCAGTGGGTGACTATGGCTGCAGTCCATGAAAGTCCCTGACAGGAAACTCACTTTGTTGGTTTCCTGTCAAAACAACTGTCCAAGCAGTTAATTGGAATTTGGTTTTAAATCAATTGGAATTTGGTTTGGGGCTGGCAAAGGCACTTAAGTTTAGGGCATTTTGCCTTTATGGTCCTTCTCCCCCCCCTCCCCTTTAAGATCTGAGAAACCAAAGTGTTCCTTGAAGGCTGGAGCTATTTGGCTCGCAGGCTGATAAGGAAGAGCCTCTTTCTGGAGGTGTCAGGAACTCAGGATCTCAAGGTCGAGGGCCTTAGACTGTCTGGTTCTTGCATTCCAACTAATCAACACAAGGCTTCTTGAGACAAACAAAAAAACTGATTTTTTTTCTCCCTCATACCTGCGAAGTATAGTAACTGCAGAACTAGTCTCGTAGGCCTGTTTTTGATTGGCTATTCTATGGGCACACTGCTGGCAGTGTGCCCTATAAAAGATAGCCTTCTACTTTGGTTTTTGTTCCTTCTTGGGGTGCTATCAGGGTGTCCCTCAGGATCCATTTTGCCTTCTTGTCTGCTGGCAGGCCTTTTTTTTTTTTTTTGAGAAACCATTGCCTTAGCTGATCTTTCTTTGGACTCTTAGGACCGTTTGATTAATTTTGGATTTGTCATCTTGAAGCCTGCTGTTTGCCAGAAGGTAACATCTGGAAAATTAAAGTTAGGGATTTTAGTATAAGCTAGATTAGTTATTTAGTCTTTGTTATATTGCTTGCTTGCTGCACTATTCTATCCTTCTTGGTATTTGGCTTGCACTCTTTAATAAATTTTAGTAATTAAAATCTGTGTGGAATTCATTGAGTTGTTGCTCCAATCCAAATCCAGTTCTTCGGTCACTTTGCCACTCGCTACCCAGCTAATTTGTTTGGAACTAGTCTGCAGGGTGCCCACCTCACAGGGCTGACTTGCATTGGTTCAATGCCCTGAGGGCTGGAGGCTCGCCTCTTTGTCTCTAAGCTATGGCAGTAATTAGAGAGGCTGATTGTAGCTGCCACTGGGCTTTATTTGCTGTTTTGTCCTTTTGGAGATCCCTGGACTGTTCTCTCTTAGAAGTTGGGGGTTGGGGCTGCCTGGGCTTCTCCTGCAGTCCCATTGAATAAAATGGGTCTGTCTTTGACTTGCTTAGGAGTGCTCCCTGGGAGTAGCTTTCATCATTGTACTGGCCTTGAACATCAACATCTTTTAGCAGAAAGGCAGAAGAGAATGTGGCAGAGTAATGGGCAATCTGCTTGCTCAGGCACTTACTTGAACATGTCAGATCCAGACTGGCATCACATGAATGTTGGGATATGGCTGTCACTCAACCTTCCTGCATGACCATCTACAGAAAGCCAGTATGAACAGATATAATACGGCCTGTTTTTCACAGGGGTACACTAACTGCCACAGGATGGGGGAGGGGAGGCTGAAAGGTGCTATAATGGCCATGCTGGGTCTTATTTCTATTGCTGTCCTTTGATCTTAGGTAGCAGCCTTTAGTTACCTTCTATCATCCATGACTGATGATGAAGAGGCCTTTTTTGCCAAATAAGAGAAAAAGAGCATCTTGTGCACCACTCTCCTGTTTGTCAGGGAGAATATATCTGCAATGCTGCTCATGATGAATCATATAATCATAGGGTGGGAAGGGGCGTCTAATCCAACCCCCTGCCCAATACAGGAACAGCCTAGAGCATCCATGGATATTACCCTATTATCATGGTTATTATCCTATTGAAAGGTGCCCATCCTTCCATGTGGATGGCTGTCCTTGCGAGCCAAATCCAACATTAGTTGTAACTATTTCTTTCATTCTGATGGAAAAGCGATGTGGGGAGGGGAGATTTTGTTCAGAGGAGATGAGAGCCCCTGCCCTACCTGCTGCTCACTCTCAGGTTCATAGGTTGGGTTAGGGGAAAAGCCCTAACACCACCACCACAGGCAAAGTAACAAGCAACTGTTGTGGAATATCTAGTTTGGCCCACTGTCATTTTTAGTTCTATGTGTTTGTCTCAGGAGAGGGTTTTCCATCAAAGGAGAACCACCACAGAGAAGACCCTATCTGTCTAGCCTATGAAGGTAGAGTCACCCAAACTAGGGCCTCCAAAACATAACTTTATATGCAAAAGCACCCCTTCTGATATTTTGCTTTATCTTGTGTTTCTGGAATGCATTGCATAGTGGTGAACAATCCAAATAAATGAAAATTAAAGTAGAAGCAGTGTTGTGCAGTGGTTAAAATAGCCAACTAAGACATGGGACATGGGAAATTCTGGTTCATATCCCATTCAGTTCGTTGGTTCAGATGACTGTGGTGCAGTCACTTTCTCTCAGCCTGACTTATCCCCAAGGCTATTGGAAGGATAAAATGGAAGAGGGGAAAGTACTTATACTGCCCTGAGTTCCTTGAGGGAAGGGTGAGATAAAAATGCGATAGAAATAAAGTATGGTATTTATTACATTGGAATTACTATTTTTTATTTTCTTTGTCCTTATCAAACAGTACTGGCTGAGATTTTGGTGAGCCATGGAGAGAATAAGATTAGAGAGAACTGGAGGGAAGGGTTCAGCGTACACTAGCTCTGTTCATTTTTGTACCTGTGCAGAGACACAGATTCAGATGTTAGTTAATATTCTACACATCACTGGTATAAGGTGCTTCAGTTGCAAAACTGCTAGGATTGTTTTGGTACAGCATCTCTGACATTAAAGTGCACAAAATCTTGCACAAAAATGCTGACTTTTATTACGGTTAAGCCTCTGATGGCTAACTAAAAGAGAGGGGGGGCGGGCTGTATGGAAGTCAGCCACCTCTGTCCCTGGCCTCCTGCTACTCCGCTGCACACATTCCCTAATCTCCTTTCCAAAATTTCCACTGATGGCACCTCAACGCCCTCTCTTGGTGGCTCTATTTGTATTTCAGCAGGAACTGTATGTACGAAGGAGAAAGTAATTCTTATTATCTAAGACTAGCAGTGCAATCCTCTGCAGAGTTACTCTAGTCTAAGACCATTGAAATCAAAGGTCTTAGACTGAAATCAGTGAGCTTAGAGTGGAATAACCCTTCATAGGATTGCCAGGTAAAAGTCTGGAGGTGAGCTAGTAGTGTAGGAAAGGCAGGGGTGTTGTGGTTTTTGGTGAAAAGCAGGAGGTTTGCATCACTGTGGGAAAAGCTACAGAGCAAATGCAAAGAAAAAGGCTACCAAACTTTGCAGGGATCTGATGAATGCTGCCATTTGTATTTTCAGAGAGAGAGAGAGAGAGAGAATGGCCATTTCTTCTTTTCTATCCCAACAACCTCTGGTGCATCTTGAAATCTGCTTTGCACCCACCAGTGACCTCCTAATCTAATTAGTCTGAATCTCCATTTTAAGCAGGCTACTGATGGTAGACTAAGCTTTTTGGGTATAGCTCTGAAATATCTTTCTCTCTCTGCTCCTTTTTGTATATCCAGCCTGTTCAAGAGATCATAGGCCTAGCATCCACTACTTTGTAGCAGTTTATTAACAAAAACATATTACTGTGCTGTAGTTTGGATTTTTTGTCCTGAGGAGCCACGATGGCTACCCCCTATCTTAAATGTTGCATTGTAGAGTCGCTGGAGGCCAAACCAGACATGATGGGATCCTCGTAGTTGCCATAAGGATACTGTTGCCATTTTAAAGGGATTTTAAAATGCCACAAGGATCCGATCCTGGTTGGGCCATCAGCACAGTGGGCTGAGGGACTTTGGGCCCCCTGTGCCAAAATGGCCACCCCTTTTGCAGCTGTGTCAGTACTTGAAAAGGCGGAGGGGGGACCAAGAGTGCCGTGCAAAGACTCAAAATTCATGGATGGACCCTCGCAGCATTTTAAATTCTTGTTAAAATCACAACAGTGTCCTTGTGGCATTCATCATGATATCATCATCACATATAGTATGGCCCTTAGCTGAATTCATGGAGAAGAAAAGAAATTGTATATTTTGGAGCCATCACCTTTGTAACATACCTTTATTTTTTAAAATGTAGGATTATAACAGCAACAATAATAGCAAGTAGCTGTGATTTTCCTGAGTGCTCAGTCCTACTTCACATACATTACCCCAGTAATTTTACAAGGTTGTTCAGTAAATTGTATTGCAGAAGTGAGGATTATACTGTTGGGCTATAGATCTGTTTTGCTAGGTGATTTCAGTGCATTTCAAACTTTTTGAGCCTCCATCGCTGCCATTCATCAAGTTACAGTCTGCCCACAGAATGCCCATCTTGTTCTCCCACATGTCCTTACGATAGATGGAAACGCAGGTGGAGTGGGAAAGATCTACATTGAATCCGCAATACAGCTACACCTTTCTCAGTCCAGTGACTTAATTGGATTTAGAAGAGCGTATCTTTGCTTAGGATTGCACTGTTAGTGTGCACAAAGCACAATCTATTTTTTTTTCAGTCTGATTCTCACACATATGGTTGTGTAAGAAAGCAGAAAGTGAGAGCACAGGATGTGAAAATGACCTACATGACCTTGCAACGGAAGCACCAAACCTTTTGGGTAAGGAGCTGCTGATCTGGAGAGGACAGAAAAAACATGCAACTAATTTAGTACACCCAGAAAAGTTGAGTGGATGATATCGTAAACAAAACTAAAAAACATTTCACAGCTTCCTACAAAATGCAGTCTGTAGTACATACAGCTCCTCTTTCTTTTACTGAAGCCATCCCTGTATGGAATTACATGTTATTTCAGAAAATACATACTATAACATAATAATAACATTCAGTTTATATACCGCTCTTCAGGACAACTTAACACCCACTCAGAGTGGTTTACAAAGTATGTTATTATTATCCCCACAACAACAATCACCCTGTGAGGTGAGTGGGGCTGAGAGAGCTCCTAGAAGCTGTGACTGACCCAAGGTCACCCAGCTGGTTACAAGTGGAGGAGTGGGAAATCAAACCTGGTTCTCCAGATTAGAGTCCTGCGCTCTTAACCACTACACCAAACTGGCTCTCTTAGCAAACCTGACTGAATGCAAGTGCAGAATGAACTTTCAGGAGATAATTTCTCAAGCAGTTGCAAGTCTCCTCCACAAATGCCCACCATTAGCTGTTTTTGCACCAGTTTCAGAAGAAACTGGTTTCAGAATCATACTGTGGAGGAGGGAACATGACTAAAAACAACTGGGGAAAATGCAGTTGCAGAGGGAAACAAGTATTTGGGAAAAGAGACAGGCACTTACCTTCTTCCTGTAGCTTCTGCCCTGTAAATGTCACCATAATCCCCAACTCCCCAAATCAGCGTTACAATGGAAACATTTGTTAACATATTACATTGCATGATCAAATTTTCCATGATTTTGGAAACAAAAAACTTCCCAAAGTTTCTCGAATACACATTCATCCTGACTTGTGCTGGTTTATAACTCAGTGAATGAAGAACCACGAGCACAAATCAATGTCTTTATTTATTTAAAATATTTATATCTCCCCCTTTCCCTAACATTCAAGGCTGCTTACAAAGTAGAATTGCAAAAAATGCAATAAAGCATATCATGTAAAAACTAATAAACAACTTCATTAGGGTTATTAAAAGCAACCACAAAGAGAAAGACCTGTTTCATGATTTCCAGGATGAGAATGCTTTACAAATTACCAGCATCCCTAGCAGGAAAGGTATTGTATATTGTGTAGTGGTTTGAATGCCTACATTAAAGCTATCTGGTCTTCCACCTTTCACCTTGTGATACCCCCATGGAGTCACTTCTCCTTACCTGGTAAACAGGTAGGACTTGACCCAATATGTGCCATGTGAACTGAACCTTCTTACCGTATACCCTGTTGGCAAAATCTGCTTCTGCTTAATATTCCTGAAAATATATACAGCGGAATGCAACCAACTTGCTATTTTTAACAGTCTGCATAGGCAGATGCTCAACAGGTACAGCTTCTCCCAGTAGGGAGTTGCAGTGATGAGAAAACTGCTGGTTTTTTTCAAGGGCCGTTTCCAGATGGCTTACCTGCCTCCGGAACGTTGCACCATCTTGCGGGGAAAACGTGAAATATCACGTTTTCTCGCACAAGTTTTGCGCAACGTTGCGCAACGTCACGCAAAACTCATGCGAGAAAACACGATATTTCGCGTTTTCCCCGTAAGATGGCGCAATGTTCCAGAGGCAGGTAAGCCGTCTGGAAACGGCCAAGGAATCCAGCCTGGAGAAGTGACCCCTTTCTTTCATAGAAGAGTCCAACTCGTGGGACAAGAAAAATCCATCACACTCTTCAAAAGCTGACTAGGACAGAGTTTACAAGAATCTTAGATCCTGGTGGGAGATGGGGGACCTAGCACTTACCTTCTCTGTTGTTTGTTGCGCACACACAAAGCACACGTACACTCCCACACTCTGCAGGGGCCTGATCTGGGCCAATTTGGGCCCAGATCAGCCCAGAATGGGCCCGGAACAGGCCGCTGCAGCATGCAGGAGCGCTCCCACTCTCTGCAGCAGCCCGATTCGGGACAATTCTGGCCCAATTCAGGCTGGATCAAGCCTGCGGGAGCATGCCGTGCTGCCCAGGAGCATGCACCCGGAAAGCCTGTGCCTCCCCCACCGACCAAGTAAGTGGGGGCAGGGGATGGAGGGTGGGATTAGGGGATTAGGGGACTAGCAACCCCATATAGCCCAATTGCACCAGAACTTGGAAGCTAAGCAGGGTCAGTTCTTGTAGGGGGGAAGATTGCCAAGAAAGACACTGCAGAGGAAGGCAATGGCAAACCACCTCTACTTCTCATTAGCTTTGAAAGCTTCTTCCTGGGGTCTCCATAAGTTGGTTGTGACTTGATGACTCATACATATACATGCAATTACACACTTCTCCACTTGGGTCTGAGTCGGCCATCAGGATTGTCAAACAGATATGCACTTGCAAATTCCCAAATGGGAATTCCTAGGAGTACAGGGCCAGATTTGAATTGGGGCTGCAATGTGTGTGTGTGGAGAGGATGCGCCATTTTCCTGACCTGAAATCGCCATAGAGAAATGCTGTTTCCCCCACTGGGAAAACATTCATGTTACATTCCCCATCAGTACTCATGGAGCCAAAACAAGGCAAAGAGCACTATCCTGGGGCCATTTCAGGTTAGGAAAATGTCACAGGGAAAAGCTGAAGCCCCTCTCCTTGCTTGCTATTGTCCCATTCTGGATCTGAGTTCCCATGGGGGAACTCACAAGCACACTGATTAGGTAGACCCAGGATGGCCCCGGGGAAAACATAATGTGTAGTGAGGCCCTGAGAGAGATCTCTGTTATTGCTTGGCCCACCATGCGGCAGATGTACAAAGGTGTTCTATTCTTTGCTGTCATGTTGTTTCAGTAGGGAAATGCATTTGCCTTTTACAACACATGCAATTTCCTCACAGTAATCTACCATTGCTGAGGGCAGAATGCGATCATTTTTGTATTTAAGTCAGGCCTTCACGGGGGGGGGGAGGGGGGAATCTCCACACATCGTACAGGATGGCAAGTAATTGCAACCTCGGGCTTGTTTGTTACCATCCATCCTCCAAACAGAGATTTTCCTACACTCTGCATTATTTCTCTGGCCATGGTTGGGGGTGGGGGAGAGAATGGCAGATTCTGCTGAGTTAAGTGTCTCTCAATGACAGAAAATGGCCTAGTTGCTAAGAGATTGCCGTGGTGTTTTCTCCCCTCTACCCCACATGTTGTAAATAAATGTCTCTCACTGCTGCAAGGCTCTCTGCCTCACCGGATGCTGTGTGAGCAGTTCCAGAAAAGCAAGATCTGGTCATTTTATACATATGATGACATATACATATCTATATGCCTATGTATTTTTTTTAGAAAGATGCATGCGCTGCAAATAAAGCACCCAGAACTATTCTGCTTCTACTTGTCTCCCATCCTAGAAGTGCAGCAAGCCACCAGCAGCAGCTGATATAGTCTGCACTCTGGGATTGAATTTGATGTTCACGCTGTCTTTACAAAGACCGTAATCCTTTTAATTAGGGTTTTCATCGTTTGGCTGCCGAAAGACAGAACACTCCCCAAATCTCATTAGAGCTTTGGTTTTAAGAATGCAGAACCAACACCCTCTGCTGGAAGAAAAGCTAAATTGGTAGAGGTGCGTGGGCTCCTACAGCCCATGAGACTAGCTCACAAACAGCCATCAAGCCCCAGGAGTATCCAGATGTGGAGAGAAGGGTTTATCCCAGTCGAAATGGATTGGTGTCCATACAGATTTAGTAGCTGGTACCTGTAGCTATACTTAGGCAATTACAGACAGCGTGCCATGAGCAATGCAGTGACTGAAATCCAGGCAACTGCTTTCTTTTATACCCCTCTCTTAGCCACTCCAGGTGCCAAATTGCTTTGCATAATGAAGGCAACTCCAAGATTCTGCTCTAACACTCTAACTCATATACCAAACTGGCTGTTTCTCAATCTCTCTTTATCATTTATGTTAACAGATATTTTCAGAGAAGAAGCCATGTTAGTTTGCAGCAGCAAAAGTAAACACGAGTGTTCAGAGACTTCAAAGCCTATCAGGGCTTTATTCTCCTATAAGCTTTTGTAGATCTGACAAAGTGGGCTTTAGCACACACACATTTATGCTATGATGGACTAGATAGTCACATTTTACATGGTAAAAGAAATTCAGCTAACAGAGCTGGCTTCCATATTAGGAACTGGGTATAAAATATAACTCATGCTATGCATCTGAAACCGTTAAAATATGTGAGTGAAAAGTAAGTTAGAAGATATTAGATTTTCTAAATATTACATGTGTCCCAAACTGCCAGCAGATACAGAGCCTAACACTAGTACACCTGACAAATGACAGGTCAGACCAGTATAACACCACCACCCCTCATATTTTTATATAGAATATCTTGCCTTACACCAGACTTTTGGATTAGAGAGTAGACTTAGCAAATCTTTTAGGTTTTCAGTTGTAACCTGTAGCCTGCCAGAAGGTTTGGCTTCTTTTCCCTGACATGCTAGTCGTAGGAAATGTTTTAATTAGAGGCAGGCATGAACCAAAATACAAACCAAAGTACATCATGAATTGGGCCAGTTCGTGGTTCATGAACTGGCGGTTCGTGAGAGCTCATTGCTCACAAACCATGATGAATTTTAGCCTGGTTTTTTCGGTTAGTATTTCGGTTCTTCACTGCAGACAGCCTGGCACTTCTCCTCCAATCAGTTTCCTAGGCAACGTGGGGGGGGGGAGGATGGGCTCTCTGCAGACCTTCTGCTGACCCGAAAGCGACGTTTTCACGAACCAAATGAACTGGTTCACGAACAGGTGCAAGTTTATTTACTATATTTTAATTTATTTATTATATTATTATAAGTTTGTGAAAGTTCATGGTTCGTGAAACATGATGAACCAGGAACCACACGTTTTGGAATTTTCCTGGTTTGTGCCCATCTTTAGTTTTTATACAAGACAGTATTCAAAACACAGTTTCCCATGGAAGACAGTAATCTCCATCACAGAGTTCTGCTAGCAGCTCCACTAGAAAATTCTGGCTAAGTGGTACTCAGGTAGAATAGGGAGAAGGGGCTGTATAGAACGTTTTAAATGGATGCTTTATGGACATGAGTGTTGTGTTCCCCGCTTAAATGCCACAGAGCTCTGAGCCCATCTCAAGTCTAAAGCAGCACAGATAAGCCTGACAGACAAGGCAACGGAGATTGCAAGAAGGAGCAGGAATGAGGCAGCCGCCACTCTCAGAGGTCAAGTCATTTAACAGAGGCTGAACTGCTGAAAGGAACAAGAGCGTATGGCTGCTCTTTGGCTCCTGTGGTGGGAGAGTCACTTAGTAGGAAATAAGTGCGTGGAAATCACTTAGCAGAAAATAACAGCACGAAAATCGCCTACGACACTGGAATTTCAACCAAGGCCACCACCTGGATGCTTAGAGAAGCAAAAGCATGCAGCAACAGAAGCAAATGCTTAAAATCTCTTTTCTGTATTGCAGGTCATAGGGATACAAGTGCTCACGGGAGTTAAAAGAATCAATTCTAACCACTGGGCACGTTAAGGACTAATCCCTACTGTAAGTGTGATTCTTGCCTACTTCAGAGATAGAAGAGCAATGCAGAACTATCCAGAACTTTATCCATAGGACAGAATTGTGCAGGTTGTTGGGCCCACCCCTGGCATTCAGTACATTTGTATTCCATCTGTCCTCCAAGGAGTTCAGGGTGGTGTACAGTGATGGGTTATCCCATGTTCCTTCCTTGCAAATACTCTGTGATAGTTTAGGCAGAGAAAGAGATTGACTTGTCCAAGGTTACAGAATGACATTGTAGCTCAAGTAGAGATTCAATACTGGTTCCTACCAATCCCAACCTAAGAGCCGAAATAGACGTGATGAGTTACTAGAGTTCAACTCATGTTTCCTTACCTCAAGGTTTGTCAAGAAGTGTAGGCATCCTTGCAGCTTAAAATTTAACATTTACAGAGTGGCAGGGAGGGAAGTGCAGGCGTGGGGCACCTTTCCTCCCACTCTCCAGGTGCATCGCTGCATTTCCCTCCCCCTGCTCACGCGGCCTGGAGCTACATAGCCCGCTCGCACAGAGCATCGCTTCATCTCCCCCCCCTTGCCCTGCCCGGCCCCCACAGAGCGAAGCCAGGCTGCACCAGGAGAGCGGGAGGAAAGGCACCCAGAATATCGCTGCATCCCCCCCCCTCACTCACCTGGCCCCCGCCCGAAGCCGCATGGCCTAGAGCTGCATAGCCCAGCGTCACTCTGCGGGGGCTGGGGGGAGTGCAGCGATGCTTCATTCAAGTAGGCTACGTAGCTCCGGGCTGCACAAGCCGAGGAAGGGGAAATGCAGCAATGCACCTGGAGAGCGGGAGGAAAGGCACCCTCTTAGTTAGCCTATTATATATGCTGTGTGTACTTGTGTTATTGCCCTTTTTATTTCTTTTAATAAGAGAATAATCCCCATAAACATTGGTGAAGATTTCTAGTTATCCCCTCTTGCTTGTCTTCTTTAATGCTAATTCCCCCCAACTAATTAAGGAGACCTCCTATTTGGGTAACACGACGGTTACCCACATTCTCACTAGCAGGATAAAAACCAAATCTGTAACATATTTCTCTACACCCCCACACACAACTCCCCCCCCCACCAAAGTGTGGGTAAGAAAAAGGAAATAGGATCTTCAAGTAACAATGATGGGGCATGAACACAGGGTACCACACATTTCAAATGTATATGCCACCTTTCTCCCAGTGGGACCCAAACTGGCTTACATTTTTATCTCATAACTCTGTGAGGTGAGTTTAGGCTGAGAGTATGAGATTGACCCAAATTCACCCATCAGGCTTCCATGGCAAATTGAATCTGGGTTGCCCAGATCATAGAGAGTCATTCAAGCCACTAGAACACACTGGATCTATATATCTTATATCATCTATATATTTATAAAGACAAGTGTTCTGACTGACTCATCAATGCCCAGCCCAAACCCCTGGACCTAGAAACGTGAAATTTGGGCAGAAAGTTCCTTTTGTGATGGAGGGGCTCACTAAGAAGGGATTTTAAGAAATTCACCTCCTAAGGAGGTAAAAAGGGGTAAAATGTGTTATCCCATAGGGATACAGCTTCCCTGTGTAGCTGGCAGGGTCCTCCCCCCCCCAACTGCCACTCTTCCCTGAGGTCACTTGCATATGTGGACTTGATTGGTCATCTCTCCGACATTCTAAAGAGTATATACTTGCTACTGGGAGTCACTGAATGTGTCCTGAGGTAAAAATACACCTCCCAGTCTAGGGTTGCCAATCTCCCTGTGGGGCCTGGCTTTCCTGTGTGGCTGGCAGGCTGATGGGTCAGCTGTGGAACTCTGTGTTCTGAGGTAAAAATTAGGTAAAGGAAATTGCAGACAGTTGAAGAAAGATAGTACAAGACTTCTGAAAAGGGATTTTATATAAAAGTCAGTATGGCAACTGAATTTTTAAATGTTCATGGGGAGATTGCACGACCTTTCTAGGGGCCATTTCAATGCGAACCTCTCACATGAACCTGACAAAGGGCCCACCACACCATCCCTCCCTCAGTCCAACTCCACTTTACAACTCTTGCAGCCATCATCTCTTACTGCTCCCAAGAAGCCTCCTGGCAGATGTTGTGCAAGATATACCGATGCTAAAAGGAGGAAGCAACTTAGAGATGTGGCAAAGAAATATGTACATTGTACTTCTGTGGTGCACTGAGTAGCAGTGGCCAAGTACCAGCAAGTCTCGAGTCCAAGGGAAAGGTGACCATCTCTGCAGGCCTGGGCACAGCAGTGATGACTGTAGCAGACCTAAGAGCCATGATATACCCTGATATCGCCACTATCGGGGAGTAGTCCATGGACAGGCTGTGCAAGCGTGCCATTCTGACCCCCAAGAATGACAAGGCTGCCATCATTAATGAAACACAACTTAACTCCCTCAAATGGGCAGAAATGGAGTACAGATCTGTGGATTCAGTGGTGCAAATGGATGATGTGGTCCATTACCCTGTGGAGTTCCCCAGCATGTTCAACCCTCCTGGCTTCCCAGCCCACAAGCTTTTCCTCAAAGAGGGGGCTCTAGTGATGCTGGTCCAGAACCGCAGCTCACTCAAACTCTGCAATGGTACCAGACTACGAGTGAAAGCCCTCCACAAGAACATCATTGGGTCCACATTGTTCACCAGCAGTGCTCGGGGAGAGTCAGTGTTCATACCACACATACCACTCATACCATCAGATAACCTCTTCGAGTTCAAGAGATTGCAGTTCCCCCTCAAGATCTGCTTTGCTATGATGATCAACAAGTCCCAGGGTCAGACACTGAAGGTGGCAAGAATTGACTTGAGGGAGGACTGCTTCTCACATGGGCAGTTCTTCCTGGCCTGCTCCAGAGTGAGCTCACCCAGCAGCCTGGTGATCCTGATGGGAAAATCACCAATGAGGTCTACAAAGAGGTCCTTCAGTAGAAAAAAAAAGGTTGTACGTATTTTTCACTTTATTTATTGTGCTACAGTCTTTTCCTTTTAAAAACCTCTTAAATAAATGTTACATTTCAAAATTCACTATATCAGTTTTAGGCATCAACATGCTTTGCTTTATTCAAACACTTTTGTGAAGCTCGGGTACTATGTTATTATACTACAAAACCAACTCAACCCCCACCCCCAACCAAAACCTGTTACATACCCATAAATATTATAACTAGATTTAAAGTAGTTAAATTTGAGCCTGCTTGCGGGGAGGGCGGAATATAAATATGATAAAATAAATAAATAAATAAATAAATAAATACTGTAACGAAGCACAGGAATCAAGCTAGTGATAATATATGAGAGAGATTATAGGCTGGAGTAGAGTGTAGAGATTTGGCAGTTGTTTTATATATATATATATATATATATATATATATATATATATATATATATATATATATATATATATATATATATATATATATATATATATATATATATATATATATATATATATATATATAACAACTAGCTGTAGAATGGCATGCAGTAACAACAGGTCTGTCATCGTGGGGGAAACTAGGGCTTCCACCAAGCTGTGTATATGTATATGAAAGATTATCAAATGGCTTATACCATACTTTTTGAATACAGGAAACTAATCCACCCAATAGGCTCAAGCAACTCACAGGTAGTTGAACCACCCAATAAAAACTGGGCTCTCTGCTTGTGAGCGGTGAACAGAAGTGAGCTGAACTAGCATCTCTAACTGCAACTAGCTCCTTGCATATCCCCATAGTAGCCAATCACAACATAAGATAGGATTCTATGTAATCAGTTTCCCAGATTAGGATGTAAAAAATGTGTAGCATCAGATCCTTGATTAACATGCCCCTTTATATTATATACATTGTGTAGTATGAGTTGTTCTTTCTCCTAATTCTAGTATCTTTTGTGTTGATATTCTATTATCTGTTTCGCTTTGTTTTTGCAAGAACAAAGAACAATGTTGTTCACAAGTCTTCAGCTTTCAGCTTATATCAGCTGAATTTAGACACTAGAATGCTTTACATAGATTTGATTTCTGTTTTCAGAAATCTCCCGGGCCAATTGTTTGAAGGCATACTTTATGGTTGCTTGTGACAGTATGCAGAACAAATATGCTAATAAGCTCCAACACAGAGGGGAAGATTAGAAAAAGAAGGAAAAAATGAGAGCAGGCCGTAGGAAATATGGAACTTGCAGGTGAAAAATATAATCAGCCACTGGCCTTGCGCATGTTTCCTACACGTGTAGCTAGTTCCCAAGGGTTACACTGAGCCAGGCCTTTTCTCAGGCTAGCGTGGAGCCTGCTAGCAATGTTTGGACCCAGACTTGCATCCTCTGACAAGATTTCCTGTTAAGCATGTGCAAAGGACTTTTCATTCATGACTAATTCACCTGTGCCAAATCCGTTGTTTACATTTATACCCCACCTTTCCTTTTGTATCAGGGTGGCATACATGTGGATTAAGGCAGTTCTACAGGGACTCAAGCCCTGTGTGTCTGTCTGTCTGTCTTTATTTATTCATTTATGTCATTTATAGTACATCTGTCTCATCGAGACTCAAAGCAGATGACATAGTGTGAGATTAGTACAGTCAGTATCAAGGACAATTTCATAAACAATGCCATAGAGTAAATACACACAAGTTTACGAAGACATAACATTAGCATGAATCCAATACAGAGTTGAAGAAATGTTGACAAAGACATAACATTAGCATGAATCCAATACAGAGTTGAAGAAATGCTGAAACAGAACATAAGCAATTCAGAGCTGACATAGGAAAACATATTTAAAGCAACAGATACTGTGTAAGGCAACATAGTGGTATGTAAGGCAACATAATGGTAAAATCTATGGGTAAAGTCTATGGTCTCTAACTTATTAGTGGAGCAACTGAGACCCCTCCCTAAAATACAAATTTGTCTTTTTGAATAATTTGGGTTTGCATCATTTGCAGAAAGTTAGGAGAGGGGGGGGCTCCTGACCTCCTCAGGTAGACTGTTCCACAGGGAAGGGGCCACCACAGGGAAAGCCCACGTCCAGGCTGCTGTTGATTTCACCCATGTGCAGGGTGGCACCTGCAGGAGACCCTGTCCAGATGAGCAAAGTTGCCATGAAGGAACGTACAGAGGGAGGCATGGAGGAACATAGGGAGGGAGGTATGCCAGACCAAGGCGATGAAGAACTTTGTATGTGATAACCAATACCTTGTACTGAGCATCGTAACTGATAGGTAGCCAATGGAGTGACTGCAGAATGGGGGTGTTCATGCTGCTGCTCACTCCTGATAACAGTCAAGCTGCAGCATTTTGCACCAATTGGAGCCTCATAGTTAACTTAGATGGGAGACCTATGTATAGACCATTACAGTAGTCGAGTTTTGATGTTACCATAGCATGGACCCAGGTGGCTAGGTCAGCCACGTCAAGGTAAGAAGCCATCTTCCAGGCTAGAGTGAGGTTGTAGAAAGCATTTTTTTGCTTTCTACAACACTGAGCCATGATGCTTCTCATTGCTAGGCCAGCAGGCTGCTTTGGGATCAGTTTTGAGGGTCAAAACACCCCAAGGACACATTCATTGTATGCCGTGAAAACATCTGTAAAAGACTTTGGCACTGCAGAAAGAATAGCTAGATGATGGTTGTTGTGGATTTTCTGGGCAGTATAGCCGTGGTCTTGGCATTGTAGTTCCTAACGTTTCGCCAGCAGCTGTGGCTGGCATCTTCAGAGGTGTAGCACCAAAAGACAGAGATCTCTCAGTGTCACAGTGTGGAAAAGATGTTGGCAGGTCATTTATATCTACTCAGGAGGGGTGGGGTTGAGCTGAGTCATCCTGTAAGAGTTTCCCAGGGTGTGGAATGCTAATGGAGGGAGGCTTCACTGTATCCTGAGGAGGTTCTTTTGCATATGGATTGGTGCTTGATGTGCTAGATATAAATAGATATAAATGACCTGCCAACATCTTTTCCACACTGTGACACTGAGAGATCTCTTTCTTTTGGTGCTACACCTCTGAAGATGCCAGCCACAGCTGCTGGCGAAACGTCAGGAACTACAATGCCAAGACCATGGCTATACAGCCCGGAAAATTCACAACAACCATCGTTCTCTGACCGTGAAAGCCTTTGACAATATAATAGCTAGATGGTTCAGAATCAGGTAGCTTTCACTTATGTGGCCTCCTTGCTGGAAACTCTCTCTCTCTCTCTAACCTTAAATGTGTCAGATCTCCCAGCTAGTTTTCAGTGCACAACAGGCCATCATTGAGAACCTCAGTATTTCAGTGACGCAGCAGTTTCAAATTTAGCGGCAGTCTAATAATTTATGTGTAAACAGAAGCCAGCATTATGGTCTTTCCAAGTTCCTCCCGGAAATAAAAACAGATACATCCAAGTCCCTAAAAGTATCTATCTCCAGCTTTTAAAATAGCCTTTTCCAGTGCAGCCTCTCCCCCTTCTTTCTGCCCCCCCCCCTTTTTGAAAGAAATCATGAATTTTCCAAAGCATTGTTAAGGTTGGAAATAATGATAACTTTTAAGATAAGGCTGCCAATAAAGTCAGCAACATAGTCTTTCTTTCACTCACTTTTACACACACACACACACGTGTCTCCCTCTTTCTCTTTTACACACATTCTCTCTCTCCTGGTTACTGTGAGACAAGTTCTCATTTTTAAGCATGTCTGTGTTAGTTCATCAAGGCATGCATTTTCTCCATAAAAATGCAACAAACCCTAAGTGCCTTGCTTAATTCACCCACATTTCCCTCTGGCTTCATATAATGCACCAAGAATTCAGATGCCTAAGTGGTCTGCAGCTAGCAGTCATTTTTGCTTAATATCGCTCTCATTATGGGCCAATTTCAACTTATGAATTAATTTATAAGTCAGGCCGTTTGTGCAGGCAAAGTTGCTAGAGGCGCAGCGCTGCATCCTGCCTGCCCTCCAACTAATGAGGAAGACTGCCTGCAGGAGCAAGGAGGTCAGCTCAGCTGTCTGCTGTTGCCACAAAGCAAAAAGAGAATGTCTTAATCGAGGAGACACTGATGAAATTCAAGGGGGGGGGGTGGAAGCATTCAGCATGATGAAGGGCTAAGGCACAAATCCAGCAAAGCAGTGGATCGGGAACACTGTAGGGCATTTCCACACATTCAGAGAAAGGGATACATTCATTCCCTGCAGTTCACAATACATGCTCATCCTTCAATCCCATGTGAATTGCCTGCCAGGCCCTGCCCATCACAGCACAAGCTGAGATGAACCAAGGACTCCTATGGCTGTGATCATCTGCATTGATAAGCACATCATGGGGATGAATGACTTATTATGACTAACACTGTTAACTCACCCTTCCTCCAAGGAGATCAAGTTGTGGGCTGCCTCTTGGGAGGCATTCTCCCATTGACCCTGGTGGGAAAGAGGTTGCCACTGCCTCATGTAAGTGAGATGGGTGTTGGCGGCAGAGCTAGCAGCCACTTGTTCTTCCTCCTTTCCTCCTTCATGGAGGAAGGGTGAGGAAAGTTAGGCCAGGTGAGCAGGCCCCAGCAGCCAGAGCTGCTGCCAATCACGCCATGTTTCCATGACAGTGCTTTGCCCAAGGGGAGGGGGCAGTTGGGGCCGCTTGCCCTCAGCAAGCCACTTCTGATGCCCCTGGAGCCCCCCCCCTCTGGCCTCTTAAGCAATCACCTAGGTCTGCCTCATGGGCTGATGGGCTGGCTAGCACAGCTGCGACAATGTACTGGGCCTTCAGAATGGTAGCAAATTTGTAACAGAGGCAGGAAGTTGAAATGTGATATTAAGTTCCTGTTTGCTTCACTGCAGTGATAAGCAGATACCGCATTCAGTAAACTGAGAAAATTTGTTTCAAAAATAAAACAGACAAGTAATTTTTGAAAGTATCAAAATGAAGTCAGTGAATTTCCAATGTTTGTCAGCAAAATGTTCTTCTCAGAATATAATAAATGGAGTTATACTCTACAGGCATTAAATGTGTGCCTGGTGGGAGGGGAGATGTGAAAACTGGCCTCCAAGTAGCTGATTTAATATGCAGAATGCAAACAATAAATGATGTAAAAAAAATCCAATGACAGTTTTAAGATAATTTACTGTGAAACAACCACAAGGTGGCATTGGACTGTCACAGAATCCCCAGTGACGGCCAGCAGCGTGTTGGCACTTGTGGTAATCAAAATCATGTTTATGTACCACTTCAACACATCTGAAAACACATTAAGAACTCTTGGTGTCTACATATTCCCCCCTCCCTTTCTACTTGGGATGTTTGGGAAAAGAGCAATTTTATGTCTATTGTACTTTCGACTATACCCTCAAATTGACTGATGGTGGATAATGGGAGGATTTGAAATGATAGAGTCCTGCCACTTGAATCTCATTCATGCTGTAGACCGTTTGCACTAATCTTATCCTGCAAAAAACATTTTGTACAGGGAGTAACCGCACTCTCAGTGTAAACTCCCCTGGAGAGGCTGAGGTAGAAAACATTTGCTCGCTTTCACCTAGGTGGATTTGCATGATGCCAAATGTGAAAACAAAAAGACACAATCGAGAGGCGGTATCTGGTAAATTGCATTCAGTAGGGCTATAGACTTCTGGAATAAGGAGCATCCATTGTATTACTGTGTGGGTGAGATGCTCCAAATTACACATTAAAATAGAGACGGAAGAACGGTGTGTCTGGATTATCTTTCTCATTTTGTGCAGAATTGTTCCCAACTGAATATTTTCTCAGACTGGGCTCAGCATTACAGGCGCTGGATTTTCACTCAGGAAGAAAGCTCTAACCTGCTGATACTCATCTGAACTCTTTTGTGTAATTTCCTTTACTATCACAGAGTAATGAGCCTTTCCAAGCATTATGGGACAGCATACCCGACTAAATGTACTTGGCAGGGAGTTGTAGCTAGGCCTGGCTCTCTGACAAACCTCTCTGTCTCCTGTAACCTCCATGTCATGTGTTCAGTTTTGATTTCTGTATGGAAGCAGAGTGTAATGGGAGTATTTTCTTCACTATGGAACCATTTTCTAGCCACTCTTGCCCTCCTCAGTTTCTCAAGGGCAAGGGATTGGGCTCAGAGGCAGGGGTTTACCCACTACAAGCAGGCAAATGGTGAGCCTAATGCATATATGAGTTTCCAAACACTTTATCTCATTCACAAAATGGAATACATTTGGAAAAGAACACTTAAATAAACTTTGGTGTGCAACGTGTAAAACCTGCCCCCAAACCATTTTTCTTGTCTCCTCTGATTAGTGCATTTCAGCTGACTGAGCAGCCCTGGATATCTATAATATTTC
The DNA here is from genome assembly GCF_028583425.1 of Eublepharis macularius. Classification (NCBI taxonomy): domain Eukaryota; kingdom Metazoa; phylum Chordata; class Lepidosauria; order Squamata; family Eublepharidae; genus Eublepharis; species Eublepharis macularius. The sequence goes on from NC_072792.1 coordinate 127,850,150, forward strand.
CAACCTGGAGCAATACTTTGAATTACAGGAGAAGAGACACTCAAGTCCCCTCAGCTCTGATTTTTCCAGTCCATTATATTCTTTTAGAGGTTCGGGTGTTCTTCCTACAACTTGACCCAGAACTATCAAATTTTAATATCACCAGATGAGTTCACAGTTTTGAACATGTAGCCAAAGTATCTTTCTTTCTTCCCTCCACAGCCCACCCTAGGCATTTCCAGGGTCACACATTGTGTTTGGTGACAGTCTGCTTTTCCTTCCCAATGAGAAACCCAGAGCGCCCCATGTCTGTTTCTCTTGGCCTCCTCATTGAATGGGGCTTCTTGTTCCCCTTTAGCACCTCTCAGCTGACACATCTAATCAAGCAGTCGACTGCTTGCAAGGTACAGCCTCTCTGTGGTGTGGCTTGCAGGCTGCCGGCATGTGTGCACATTAGCGCACTCAATCGACTCGCTGGCATTAATCTGGCAGCAAGCAGACAGCGCTGGCCAGCACAAAACAGAGAGCATGCCAGAGGCACCAAGGAGGTGCTAACAATCACCTTGCACACAGAGTAGACCCGAGACATATGCTGACATTTGTGGAGAAGGGGGGAAAGAACAGCAGGACTTCCCCTGGCCACTTCTCATACATGCTTTCCTCTACTGGAACGTCCTGCAGGAATGAGAGTTCAATTTCCTATGAATTCTGTATTTGAAATACATTTTTAAAATGTACCATACTGTCCATTTTAAACATTGCTTTCTAACCACTGGAAAGTAAAAGTTCAGGGTGAAAAAGGTGTTCAGCGTGGCTGGCTCTCTTCTCTCGCCTTCTCTTTCTACAGACACCATTGCGGGAAATACACGGGCCCAGCAGACGAAATCTAATAGGGCATCTCATCTTGTCAGTTGCCTTCCAGCTATTATGGACATATAATGCATTTATGGAACTGTATGTACCAAACAAAAAATACTGGCAAATACTTTCTCTGCTATTATGCAATTGATTTTCCTCAGAGCAGTGAATTGCTAACCATGTTTGAAGTAGTTATATTGACTCTGGGCCTCTGCACTCTGGCTACTCAGGAGGCCAGGGCCTTTTCGACTAATTTCCATTCATGATGTTGCACAGAATCGTACCATCATATCTTCTCAGTTGCAGAGGTCAAGAACACCCCCATCAGGCAGGCTTGCTGAAGGTGAGGCTTGAATCATAGTGCTTCAGCTCAGCAGGAAAACATTTCAATATTTCTAAGCTGTGTGTCATGCTGAAGGTTTTCTCTCTCAGAGCAAGATTCCTGCAGCTCAGCTTCATTTGTGTGAAAAAAGAGCAAGTGGGAAACCAGCATGAAGAAAACGGCCTCCAGTGAATTGGAAAAGTAGCTTGCAAACAACCAGCAGGCTGCCAGAGGAAGTCGCGTATGAGCAAAGTTTGAGATTTCCTGTTTTTGGAACCTAGCCATGGACCCAAATTCTGAATAATAGACTTTACTTATGACTAAGGGTGTGTGATTTGGAATTACTATACTCAATATATAGCCAGATATATGATTTGGCATTATCTATCTATACCAAATAAATTAGGAAATCCCTGATATATTTGGGATCCTGAATATGCCAAATATCCCAAATACCTTTGAGATACCTGGCAAATGCAGCACCAGATGTTCTAAAGTGGTTGGCTGCTTCCAGGTTGGTTTCTCCCCCTGTCTTGGGCTTTCTTCTCACAGGGAAATGAGGCAGAGAGAGGGTCGGTGGGTGGGTGAGTGAGCAAAGGGTGAAGGAGATGAAATGATCTGCCAATCAGGGATTCTTTCATGGAGAGATCCTTTTTCAAATTCTGCAAGAACATAAAAAAGCAGCCCTGGCTCAGAGAAGATTCCATTTTGTGGGCGGTTTTTGGAGACAAGAGAGACTGTGCTGTGAGTGCTTGCTGAGTCTGGCCTTCCCTCTGGATTAACCACTGCCTGCCTCGATTACTGCTACCTGCCTGGAGCAAAATCAGAGTGAGGAGATGAGAGATCCCTGCCTGCAGAGGGATCTTCACCTGGGTTGGGAGTCTTAGAGCCAAGCTACAAGTGACGCCTGACACAGGTTGGACACTTGTCAGCTTCCCTCGTTTTGATGGGAAATGTAGGCATCCTGGTCTTACAGCTTGGCTCTCCATTTAATTGAAGTTTACAGAAACCACCCCCACCCAGCGGAGGGGAAGAGGGGCTCCTGGAAAGAGCCCAACACCTGCACTCCCCTCCAGACTGCATGTTCTCCCTCCCATAGACTGCCACTCTGTAAACTTCAATTAAATGGAGAGTCAAGCTGCAAGACCAGGACACCTACATTTCCCATCAAAACTTGAGGGAAGCTGACAAGTGTCCAATCTGTGTCAGGCGTTACTTGTAGCTTGGCTCTCTGGCTCATTGTTTCCCCCTGTTTGAGGGGTTAGGGATGGGTAGGAGAAGGGGGGAAGGGGCAACCTTTAACTGCAGTTTAATTTTGATAAATAATTGTTTTTGTTGGGAGGGTGCTGTGAGAGGAGCAGTTGTATGAAGTGTCCTTTGGGGTAGACTTGGGTTATGTGAGTTTTCTGGTCCTCAAGCTCATCCCAGGGAACCAGAGGATGCTGGAGGAAATGGGGGAAGGTCTCACCACTGGTGAAAGTTCCCTGATTTCCTCTGAGATTAGCAGCAGGCTTTTGAGAGAGAGAGGCAGGAGGAGAGGATGGAGTAAGAAGAGGAAGAGATGGAAGAGCTGCCCCCCAGGGTGCTACCTTCTCAACCCCTTCACCTTCAGCCATCTCTTTCTGTCTATGGTGTGTCTGCCTCAAGCACCTCACAGGAGATGCCTCCTGGGATGCCTGCAGCTGCAGGGCAGTGTGGGTCCCCCTAAACCTCTAGGATCAATTCCAGAAGATAGAGGACCCCTGTTGCGGCCCAGTCTGGACTTGATGTGAGCAAGGACTCCTCTGGAGGAGAGGAGCCTCTTGTAACCAGCCAGGACTCCTCAGGAGAAGAGGAGCTCCATGTAGCCATCCCTAGCCCTGACTCAGCAGAAGCCAGTGATCAGGAACAACAGCTGCTGGCTGATCAGAGTTCACAGCTAGCAGCTGAGGCAGAAGCACTGGCACCCTCCAGCCCCAATACCACAGGAGAAGCTCAGCCAGGGATGTCCAATGCCACAGGAGAAGCCCAGCCAGGGGCTCCCCCCACCCCCCAGGTTCACTCACACCTAAAGAGCACTGCAGACATATGCAGAGGTTAGAGCTGCAGGAGAGACAGCGCAGTACTCGCCTTCTGAGCCGACACCAGCTGCTGGAGAGCAATGATGAGTAGCATCAGGATGGAGCCCCAGCAGCTGGCTGCAAACCATGCCTGGCTATAAAAGCCTGGCTGGAGAAACTGCCAGGCATGGAAGCAAAGTGTTAACTACCTGCAACCACTCTGTGTACCATGAATCTTGCTTGTGCCTGCATCTAGACCTGATGCTTCGGTAACTGACTTTGGATTGGACTTGATCTGGCTTTTGGATTCTGGACACACCCCTGGCATTTACCTCATGCTCTGACTGCAGACTGGACTTGGCTTTTGAACCTTGCACTCCCCCTTGACTTCATGTTAGTGATCGGACTTTGGACTATCAGCTTGGGTGAGCCCAGTCCACAACAACCCGCACTATGCACTGTATATCAGCATTGTAGGGCATTGGTTAGCCAAGGGAAAGATGTGGCTCATTTCTTGACTACTGGGATGTGGAGCTCAGTTACTGGGATATGGAACCATTAGAACACGCACCACCAGACAGTGCTTCTCTGGAGAAAGAGACAGACTGGTGCCATATGGCTGCCAGCAAGTCAGGAGGGGGGTTGTCCTGCAACCACCTCCAGGTCTCCTGCGGGAAAGGGACATCAAGCACCTCTGACATGCTTAGTGGGAGCAGCACTAGTGTGCCAAGAGGGAGGATCCAGAAGGCGGGGCAGAGGGTCACTCTTCACATCACCAAGATGATAACTCTAGATGGAAGTCCCTTGTTCATGGTTGAGGATATTGGCTTCCACAGGCTGCTCCGAGAAGTCTGTCCTTGGTACACCCTCAGGCCACACCAAGCTGAGCAGGGCCATGATGCCCTCTCTTTACATGGCTACCAAGGAGTATGTGAGGGCACAGTTGTCCCATTTTGCTGGAAGTACTGTGCCCTCAGTCACGGCATGCGTACGTCCTGCAGATCGTACACTGGTGGCAACGCCATGAACTTCTGGGTAGGAATGGAACAAGTATCACCAGACAGGGTGAGGGCCGCTGAGCCAGTTACCCCAGGGCCTTGCTCCATGCCGAGGTTCTTGAAGAGGCTCACATGGCAGACAACCCACTCCAGTAACTGAGAGGCAATTACTGGAGTGGGTAGGCATCGACATCACCATGGGAGGCAAAGTGACTAATGGCAGCAAAAATATCTGGGCAGCTACAGCAAAAGTGGGCCTAAAGCACATTTACTGTGTGGCCCACAAACTTTACCTCATAGCAAAGGATGCACTGGGTCTGGACTCTTCTGAGGAACCCAAACTGGACACTGTGACTCATGAGTTGCAGTGTCTCATCCTGAGATTCTGGCACATTGTGGGTCGCTTCTTGCATGCGTGAAATTTACTCACCAACTGCACCAGAAGCAGGGCCTGGCAGGCCACACTGAAGTATTGCCTGATTAGTGACATGAGCACTCACTAGAACTACATTTATTTATTTATTTATTTATTTATTTATTTATTTATTTATTTATTTATTTATTTATTTATTTATTTATTTATTTATTTATTTATTTATTTATTTATTAGTCCGTTTTCCCCACAAGCAGGCTCAGAGTGGATGACAATGTAATAAATAGATAAATAAACAAACAAATAAATAAATATAGTTATCATATGAATATTATAAAAACATTATAGGGCACTGCATCATGCATCCCACATCTCAATTCTCAGATATCTTCAGGATCCATGGGGCAGGATGGCCAAAGGCCAGCCTCAACCACCGTAAGCCTGGTGGAACATCTCCATCTTACAGGCCCAGCAAAATGATAGCAAGTCCTGCTGAGACTTGGCCTCCATGGACAGAGAATTCCACTAGATGCAGCCAGGGACCACCAGTAGCTGTTTATCTGCTGACTGGAGCGATCTCTGGGGAATATAGGGTGAGAGATGGGCCCACAGGTATGTCTATCCTAGCCCATGGCGTGCTTGAACATTTGGTGGAGCAGCAGGCTGCCCTCATGATGTGGCTCTTTGGGAGTGACACTTAGAGGGGAGGGAGTCAATTAAGAGAAGCGGTTGATTATCTCCCAGCTGGTGGAGGTCCTTAGGCCCTTTAAGGACTTCACTGTTATCATCTCGTCTGACATGGCAACCCTGGGTCTCATCATTCCTCCGATCTAGATGCTTCAGAGGATGATGGCCTCTTTTCTGGACCCAGATGCAAGATGTGCAGACCTTGTTCCTGCAGTGTGTGTGCCTGTGAAAAGGCTTCAAGAGGGCATCAAGTCCTGCCTGCAACTTCTCATGAAGAAGTCGTACATGTTTTTAGAAAAGCTAATTTTAACAAGCTTAAAGTAAGTCATAGTCAGAAATACTCAAGGAGAAGAGAGTTGAAAATGGGTGAAATGTCTTAAAAGTGAAATAATGAGTGATTCCACACACGTTGGATAATGCACTTCCAATCCTCTTTATAGATCATTTGGAATGGATTTTTTTGTGTGTGGAACAAAAAATCCACCTCAAATGATTGATAAAGTGCATTGAAAGTGCATTATCCAACGTGTGCGGAACCATTGACTGAAGGCATGATCTCAAACAATTCCAAAGAGAAAGAAAAATGGGAGGAATCTTAAGAAGCCAGGGTGGCTCCATAAACAGCTTTCTAAAAATCTGAGAATTAAAAAAGACACATTTAAGAAATGGAGGGCCATACATCAATGATTGGTATAAACAAATAGCCAATGCTAGGAGGGGGAGTGTTAGAAAGGAGGTTTTTAAGCAGAAGCTAGCTGGCCCTCTGACAGCCATGGTGATCTTATGATTCTATATGAACTTAAGTAGATCAGGAGAGGGAGGGCAGGAAGGGATGTGCCAGTGCTAAGCTCTTGTGGCCCCTCCTCCTATGCCCAGGATAATGGCAATTGCCACTTTGGAGTCCTGGAGGAATTTTCCTCCAGGCAAGATTGGTCAAGTATCCTGTAGGTTTTTGCTTTCCTCTGGGTATACAACAGCAGTCACAGCGAGTGAGTGGGGGGAGGTGAATTTCCTGCATTGTTCAGGGGGTTGGACTACATGACCCTTGGGGTCCTTTCCAGCTCTATGTTTCTATGATGGTGGCCATGTGCAACCTGCACATCAAGGGCAGCATTGCAGAGTGGAATGGGAAGCTCGCAGCTTGAGAGAACAGCTCTCTCAGTGGGTGCAGCATATGCAGACTGAGAGTGGCACTCTGCCAGCAGAGGGGAAGGAGCTCTGCTTTTCCCCATACCTCCCCTTCCCAGCAGGGTTCTGCCACAACCGCTTCTGAGATATCCATGGAGATGGTGGCTATCAGGGAGGTGCTTGGCCCCTCTGGGAACATGAGGCACATGAACCAGGATTCAGGAGAGGGAATAGTCAGGGTCTGCTGCTATGCAGTTGAATGATGTGTTGGTATTTGGTTCTGTTCTGTCATTGGCCCTGGGTTCTACTTGGCTTTTGTGAATGACACTGTTTCTGTTTGGCTTGCTACAGTCCCTTGTTTCACTTTGGTTCTGCTGGGATTCTCTGGTTTAATGTTGATTCTGTTGGACTTTTTCGGTTCAGCTGGCATCGGGACTGGGCCTTTGGCCTGTGGTGCCTTGCTCCAGTGTGTTTTTCTGAAAGACAATTTGGAATTTCCCCCCCTAGGGAACAATGGACACTATGGTGGGGATAGCCTCTTCAGGGGCCCCTAGAACTGTACCTCTGGGTCCAATGTTCTTGAAACTTGGAGGTGGAGTCTTTAGTGGAGAGTCAGGACTAGGTTCCCTGCAATTTGGGTAGAATTTGCTTGAGAAAAGTCCCCATCCCACCCCCCTGGATATGTTCTCCCATAGGGGATAATGGCTGAATATATTCAGTATTCTTTAATAAAACCAGGGCCGTTTCATCGCATGAAAGACATCGCATGAAAGACTCGGAAGACAGTGTCTTCTCACGTGAAATCGCACCAGGAAGATGCTGTTATCCGGGAGTTTTGCGCAAAATTGCATCTTTCTGATGCGATTTCGGATGAGAAGAATCTGTCTTCTGGGTCTTTCGCGCCATGTTCCACAGGCAGGTAAGATGTGTGGAAACAGTCCAGATCCAGATCCCACACTGGTTTATTTGGACCTGAATATCTGTAATGCCGAATATTTATGGTATTACAGATACCTGGATCCTAATAATACCTTTTGGGGGAAGGGCTGTGCATCCCTATGTATGACCTTATCGGGCATAGCATAGCTAGTCAAGTCCTGTTAGAATTCTATATCAAAAGAGAAATGAGCAACATATGTGAACATTTTTATATGTAATTCTAAAATTGAGTTTTGAATTTCCTGTGTATATAACTAAAATGAAAATGAAATGAAAGTCATATTGATCAGAATGTACATTCAAGCGGAAAATATTACTCTCTGGTTTTTATATCATAGTAACCACATTCTGAAATGCTGTCTTTTAGCATTATATGAAAAAATACTAAGATATAGATATAGGATATAGGCAAACCGACAACTCAGATATGTATAATTTCTTCTGCTTTATGCATACAAAATGGGGCTACATCTACATGTCAGAAGTAATGAGTGACCCTCGACATTACTCAAACATTACACAAAACAATTTCCAGAACTGCAGAAGCTGACATATGTGTCACTGAAATAAGAGAAATCATTCCTAGGAGGCCATAGCAATGTCTATGGTGGCATCAGGTTTGTTAGAAAAAGGGACTGGCGATGTCTCTGGCTCAAACCTTCAAGACAAGAACCATAGAGTTAGACAGATAGATAGGCTAGTATCAGTCTCCTTCTTGCCTACTCTACTATCACTCACTTTCTCTGATTGGTAGAATGTAGTCCAAGGGAACTTCCTTCCTTTTTCCCTTCTTCTTCTTCCTCCCCTCCCCTGCATGTATTAGGAGAAGCAGCATGGTATCTCCTCCTGGGAAAAATGAAGCAGATGGCCTGTTACCAATCTGAAGCCATCCTAGTAGTCACTTTTTTCTCTCCACTATACTTGTTGATGTACTTCTATAAATAAATAGACCACTATTGGTTCTTTAACTCGAAGGAGAGGCTCTCTGAGTGCAATTTGTAAGATAGTGTGGTAAATATTAGTTTAGGCCACACTGCTGTGCTGAAGCTCAGGAGGAGCACTCTGTTAATAAGAAAAGAAGGGCTGTCTGACTGGTCCAGCCATCCTTAACTAAACCCAACAAGGTTGCACATGGGTTCCCCATGAGAACTCCTAAACTGGGCCAAAACCAAGATCGGCAACAGCACTCTGTAAAATGTATAGGGGCCATTACTAAGGCTAAAGATACAGCTATAACCCCCAAAAGGTCACACGTAACCTTGTAGTACATTGTAGTACATTGCCAGTCTTGCTTGAAGCAGGGGGTGGGGGTATTGTTTGCAAAGGTATTTGGATATGTCAGATGTGTTTTCTCATATGATTACAATTTTTTTTTGCAGTCACTTCTCTACCCCAGCCATTTTGCTGCCACCTTCAATCTTAAAAGACACATAGTTAAAAGAAAAAACATCTTTCTGAGTTGAGACTTAATATTTAGGTGTTTTTATATGCCTTCAGGGTTTGCGTATTATGAACATAAATCTGCTTGCCCTTCTGATTACTGATACCAATGGCAGCAAAACTCCATAATCACAACTGAAGATGCAATGACCTGTCCTTGGTTACTGCACAGGTGCAAAACTACTCAACATAAATGTTACTTTCCAGTTTTTCTTCCACTCGAAGTGGTTGCCCCATCCAAGCTGTTTCTCCCCTCCTCCCAGGGAGAATGGCCAATTTTTGAGTGAGAAAGTGGCCAGTCAGAAAGGGGTTAAGCGTTCCATTCCTTTTCCTCCGTGTTTTTGCCTTCTGTAGCCGCTTGCTTTTAAAACAAAACTGATCTTCCTTTACAAACATATATGTTACACAGGTGGTGAGATTGCATTTCTATACAAAGATAGACCATAGAAATGTGGTTTGACTCACTAAACCCTGAAAACACCAGCAGAATAGGTAACAGGCGCATTAGCATCAATGGAAGTCCATCCAAGCAAAAGTGGTTAGGTTCACAGCTCAATTGATTTGAAATTGATGGGACCTGATTCCACATAAACCTGTCCAGGGTGTCAGTTGTATGAATAACACCTTAACTATCAGTAACAAAATGTCAGGAGAAGCACAGTAATTCTAAACTTGGATTTGAAGCTTAGAGACATCAAGGATCATGTTTACTTGGTTGTAGAGAGGGCACTGATACTGATGAAGCCTTTCTGGTCATTTCCGTACCTTCAGCTACATAGACTGAGTAGTATTTCAGGGACAGATGCAAGTAGACCATGCTAGGCTCAATGCAACATCAGCCCTGTCCTTCCAAATCTAATCAACACTCTGCCAGCCAAACCAAATACCTCTGTTTTATCTCCAACAGCAACAAAAAAGTGTTGAAGCTCAACTCTCCCATCAGTCCTCATAGTCTCGAATCTGTAACAAGGCTTACCAAAGCCTAAAGGGAGTCAACCCATAAGACTACTGCCTTCCCTAATTAAACCCATTAAGTAGGAACAAAGGCTGCACCCAACGAGTCTGACTGTTCTGGTAAGTAGACACACGGTGCCTGGTATGCTCACACATGCCTCCTCCATACATGGAGCTAGGGTTGCCAACTGGGTTGGGAGATTCTTGGACATTTGGGGGCAGAGCTTGAGGTAGGAGGAGTTTGGAGAGAGAGCTCAGCAGGGATGTGGTGCCACAGAGTGCACCCTCTGAAGCTGCCATTTTCCCCAGGAGAACTGACCTCTGTAGCCTGTAGTTGTAATTCTGGGAGAACTGGATGATGTCCCAGTGATGTCCCAATAAAGGGCTTGGGCAAAAGGAAATTGGTTTCCTCCCCCACATGCCAGGATTCTAAATTAGCAAACTGGAGTGTGATGAAACGCTTTCCAGACACGGAAATGTTCGATTCTTCTCTATGTATTCATTGATGAGGAAAGGAGAGTTTGACCACCGTTAACAAGCCTCCTGCCCCCTCACAAACAGGGTTCTTATGACATCTGAATGTAGTAATATTTTAGCAGAGGACCCCATTAAAAGTATGGCATCTTTATATAGCATAACATCTATTATTGTCTTTATTCTTCTTGAATGCTTTCTAACTAGTGGGCTATTGGTTACTATATTTTTATTTTGAATGGAATCCAGCCACAAGCATAGGTTATTCTGCCCATGCACAATATTATGCAGAACTTATGAATGATAGCAAAGGTTTCTTTAAAAATCTGAACTCAGAAGACTCGCGACTCATTTATATAAAAATGTGAAAATAGACATATTGGAAAGAGCTTTGTAAAAGCAGAAAGCACAGCAGAATGGGATTTTCAAAGCTGCCAAAAATGATACAGATAATTCTCATGGGTCAAAAAATGTCCTTGGATATGGATTTGCAAGAAAAACGAGGGTGTATTCAAGCACATTTGTGTGTTCTCACAGGTCAATAACCTGCATTTAACCAAGTCCCTTCAGTGTGTTAAGGGCCATAATAGTCGTAAGACAGCTGTTACACACTGAAATAATAATCAAAGGAGCAGGGAGAGCTGTACTGATTATCGAGTGTGTTAATGTGTGAGTCGGGACTTTGGGTTATTGATCTTATGTGCTTTGGCAGCTCACTGAACATTTCTCCACAACCTGCTTTTGAAATTTATAAACATAATAATTGCCTTAAAATAGCTGTTCCCCACTTCAGAATTCTGACAGTTCTTTATACACTGCCTCTTCAGCTAGAGGAATTAAACCTTTAGACATTCAAAGGCCCAGCACTTCTCTCTTTGCTCAGTCTTGCTTTTTTGTACACTGCTACATGCCTGGCTGAATGGTTTGATACTTTTCAAATAATCAAAAATGCTATTTTTCTCCCAAAGATAACATATGTTATCTGCAGATCCAGTTGATAAGTCTACTCACATGGCTCCCAGTTAAGTGGGGATGCTTGCTTCATGCAGAATTTATGGCACCCAACTGCAAAAGAACAATTTTCAATGTGTGAGAAGGTAAATCTTACATTTTGCAGTGGATGCACACAACTGGTTTGCTACAAATTGGGAATGAGCTGGCAGCAGCTTTTTAAATAGCTGAGGGTGTTTGAATAGTCCATAATCAGCCCCAAGTCAATCTTTGCCACTCAAACTCTTCTCTATTTTCTTCTCACTCCTTCCAGCCTAATTTTACATCCTTTTAATTTCCTATCCACCATGATTTCTGCTGGCTTCCTTTTTCAGTCTTTTTATAAGCCTTGAGCTCCCCTTCAGGAAGCAAGTTTCTCTATGCCAGTTTGGCTAGGGATCCTGGAGGTATTTTGCCATCTTCTGGGCATGGAGCAGGGGTTGCTGTGTGTGTGTGGTGGGGAGGTAATTGTGAATTTCCTGCATTGTGCAGGGAGTTGGACTAGATGACCCTGGAGAGCCAGTTTGATGTAGTGGTTAAGAATGCAGGACTCTAATCTGGAGAGCCGGGTTTGCTTCCCCACTCCTCCACTTGAAGCCAGCTGGGTGACCTTGGGCTAGTCATGGCTCTCTGGTGCTCTCTCAGCCCCACCCACCTCACAGGGTGTTTTGTTGTGGGGATAATACGAGGAATGACGTCATTCCTCTTGGGGGGGAAGTGGGGAGGGAGGGTGGGGAGAAAAGGAGGAAAACAAGTCTGTATCGGATGTATGGATAGTTAAACTTATTCTATATATATATATGTACATGAAGTACAGATTGTATGTGGAGGTAATATAATGCAAACATCAGTACAATAAAAAAAAATAACTATAGCTGTTGTGGGCATTAAGTTGTCCTGAAGGGCAGTATATAAATCGAATGTTGTTGTTATTGTTATTGTTGTTGTTATTGTTATTAGGTACCTTCCCATCTATGATTCTATGATTCGGACTCACAGCAAAAGCCAAGCATAGGATTCTTCAGGCAAGAGCCCACAGCTAAGCAAGACCCACAGTGATGAAAATGCACTAGCATGCCCTCGTGTAGGCTCATTCACTCTAAACAGGTGGGTGCAAGCGGGGGGAAAGCAATGCCCCCATCAGCATTTAGACATATGCACACAGTTTCAGTATGCATGAGGTCAGTGCTGACACTCCACTGAATACTCCTAAGTTGGCATGGGGTAGTCCTGTCCAGACATTTCTTCCAGAATACGATGAGTGCTCATAGAGCTGTAGCATTACCCAAATTGCTATACATGTTGGGTTCATAATGTGCAAAGCATCCTCTACACCTGGAGGATCAAATCATGTCACCAGGGTAATTATTTCAGGGTCAAACAGATAGTGTATACCTGGGTCCCAATTTGATGTAGCACTCCAATAAAGGAGAACAAACACAACTGAGAAAATTTCAAAAAGATACGGTATTTATTTTCCTAGCAAAACGCAAGGCTAGAAAGGTGAAATGCACAGGAGAGCAAATACATAAAACAATGTTGTAATATAGTAACACTCCTAGCAACGGTACCCTTGATTGTTGTCTATTTAGGGCTGAATGTGGGAATCAAGGATGGATGGAAAGATATCCTTTGCCTTATCCTGAAGAAAAGAGGACCTGTTGAGAGACCAGGAGCAAAAAGATCTGGAGTGAAGGAAAAAATCTTAAATGAAACCAAGTAAGAATTTGGTGATCCAAAGTGGATGATTCAGCCATTCAGCAAAAGGGCAAACATTTGGAAAGCAAGCCAACCACACAGTTGGGGAAAGAGGCTTGGGTACAGAACCAACTATAGGATCTCCTTTATTTTTAACAGCTACTCTCCAAAGTGGCTGTGTAGCTTCAGGGAATTTGAACTGGGTCTCAGGAACTCAGATCCAACTCTTTAAAAACCTACACGTCAAGCTTGGTCATTAGTCTCAGATACAAAGAAGGCAGAGAGCTTCAGGAAGAGGCTGAGGACAAAAGACCTTTGATCAGTGTGCTGCTCTGTATGTGGAACATTTCAGCAGGTGGGCTGCTCCCATGAGGCACTGTCCAGGGGAAATTCTTGCTAGTTCAGCCCCCGCCCCCTCCCTGGATAGCAAAGTGGATTATAAAATGTTTCCCAATCAAAATGTGACATGTCATGTCCTCCATGTCTGAGAGAAATGTTGCCAATGTACTTAAAAGGGGCACAAACCTCACTTTAGCCTGGATGTTCAAACTTGGGGATGCACTGAAAAGTTGCAGGTTTGGGTATTGGAAAAAATAGAAGCACAAAATGCCAAGAGGGCTTACAAAATGGTTCCAAGCCAAGCATCCATCTACAATAGAGGCAGATGTTTCTGAGTGCCCTGACCCTCCAGACTCAAATAATGTAAACAAACTCATTTACCAAAAAAGGAGAGAAAAGGTACAGGTCTACATGGCTATGACTCATCTAAGATGAGTTCAGTGCTTTGCTAGTCAGTCGGCTGATCAGGAGCCACCCACAGGTGTTCCAGTCAAAATCCTAAGACTCAAGAAGCAAGTGGGTCCCATATAGGGAATCAGACTTTCGACTGAATATGTGGAGGTGCACTCTATGGGTATTCAGTATATGTATGAAGAAACATATGAGAAGGATGAGCCAGCATCCCTAGATCATTGCTGTCATGGTGGATGCTGAGCAGCCCCTCTGGCACCAGCAGCAGCTCTGGGGCCACTTGGCTCACCTTCCTCCTGGCCACCAGTGGCCTCCTAGGACAGTAGCCTTCTGAAAACTTTCCTGTCAACTTGACTGGGAGCTGTCATGAGAAATCAGTTGGATGGGATATCTTTACATAAGTGAAATATTGGATCATGGATGGGACCAAGTGGAAATTTATAATGGTTTTGCAAAAGGGTTGATAGACTTTATTAATAGTCCTTGAGTTCCTTCCCCATAAAATCTGGATTTCATAGATTTCTCCACCCATTGTGTGTGTGTGGGGGGGGGGGGAATCCCACTGTCTACTAACCTTTGAAGACCTGTTTTCTTCCTCTGAAAGGCCTACAGTAACAGTGAAAATTGGTAGGGACATGGGCACAAACAAGAAAAAAACCGAACCATGGGGTTCGTGGTTCATGGAGTTTCCACGAACCACAAACCACGAACTGGCATGGAACTGGCCCAGTTACCAACCAGTCTGTGGTTCGTGGTTTGTGGGGTTTAAATGTTCCTTTCTGGCAGGGAAAGGGGCATCTGATCATTTAAAGGGCCCTTTCCTACCGCTTGCAAGTGGCAGGACCCTTTAAATGATTAGCTGGCAGGCTGCCATTTGAGGGGTGGGAGGGCCCTTTTCCTCCTCCTCTGGAGAAGGCAAAAAATGCCCTTTCTGCCCCTCAAATAGCAGCCGTGGCTGCCATTTGAGGGGTGGAAAGGGCGTTTATAGCCTTCTCTTCTGCTGCATGGGCCTGCAGGGCAGCGAAGGAGGCCTCCATCACCCCAGCATCTGAGGGAAGATAAGTGGGGGGCTGAGGCTTGGGGGGAGTGAGGGGCTGGGTCTTGGGGCTGGGGCTGGGGGCCTGGGTTTGGGCTGTTTAAAGGGTCCTGCCTTCCAAGCAGCAAGTCCCTTTAAACTATCAGTTGGCAGACGGTGAGTGGGGATTCCCCCCCCCCCACTGCCTGCCAGCTGATAGTTTAAAGGGACCTGCTGTTTGCAAGCGGCAGGAAAAGTTTAAATGGCCATTTTCCCCGGGAAATGGCCATTTAAACTGGCCCTTTAATGCAAACCAAACAAACCAGTAGTCCAGTTTGTGGAAGTTCGTGGAAACGAGCTTCCACGAACCCTGGTTCACGAACCCCGAACCGGGCTGGTTCATGGATTTTTTTGGTCCGTATTTAGGTTCGTGCCCATCTCTAGCAGGGAGTGCAATAAGAGAACATAAGCAATGGAAAATCTCCCACTGGCATTATGAGGGTCCAGAAGGCGCTTTGCATCTTAACTGGAGCTCTGGTTTAAATGCAGTCATCTCATGAATGGGTTAGAAATCAAAACAGGTGATGACCTAATACCATCCATCACTAACTGTGTAATTTTAAAAGAAAATGTAAACAGTAATATATATCAAGAAAGGTTTTTAAAAAGATGAACAGTGAAGACAATGCTTTGGTACCCAACAACAACCTTAATTCAGGTTGTGAATTTTTGAAGGGAAGGAAAAGCTATTAAAAGAACATGCAAGTGACATTTGGAAACCACATCTACTCCTGCTCAGCTCTGTGGTAGGCTAAAAAGCCAAGCTGTTAGAGGGCTAGGAGTTCTCCACAGCTTGTCACACCGAACTGCAGCTTAATAAATGATCACATACAGCTCAGTGGTTACAATGGTTTGTCTGCCCGAACAGACACTAAAAGCTTTACAAAAATGTTCCCCAGTTAAAATGTGACATGTCATGTCCTCTGTGCCTGAAATGTTGCAATGTACTTAGAAAGGGAATGCATCTCACTTTAGACTGGATGTTCAAACTTGGAGACGACATTAACTGCAAAATTGTGAGTTTAGGTACAGGAAAAACCAAAGTACATGCTTGGCTGGGGAATGTGAAATGCTTCTGTCCATAACTCACCCATAACCAGGTTCAGGTATACAGTGTTTTGTTGTGAAGTTAATTAGGGGCTTCCATACAGATCCCATTATAGTTGCAAGAGAGCAAACTAGTTACCATGTTGCAGTCAAAATGGTTTTGTCAGCCAGCAACTCCCTGCAGAAGCACTTCATGCTATTCAAAAAGAAGCTATGATGCAGCTCTACAATGAGGAAGTCATTGTGGCATCACAATGCCTTCTAATAGTTCCAACCCTTGCAAGAGAATGAATTATGATCGCCTGCTTGCAGACTTTTTCAGTAGTCACTCTGATTTCTTCTGGAGGACATTAGAAGATCTACTTCCATTCTTAGTTTGGGAGGGGAAGCAAGGACAAACTTTTTAGGAGGGAATTTGGCTCATAGATTAAGTGGCTTAACACTCTCACTTTGACTTTTAAAAAATTGTTATTGCTGGCTATTTTAATGGGTTTTAAAATGTTTTCACAGTGTGTTGGTTTTATTGTTGCTACCAACCTTAGGTCCAAATTTTCTGGAAGGCACAGTTATAAATGTTTTAAATAAATTTCATCTCATCTGTGCTCATGTACAGTCCCCAGTCAGTTTCTTACAACTTGCAGCCTGATGCCAAGAGAATGTTTGTGATTGGCATGGAGGGACAGGGAAGATTTCAATGGTTCTGGCAGGAACAGGGACCACCCCTCCTTTCTGGACCATTTTTATTACCCACAGAAGCTATTATAAGCTCCCCCTCCCCTGCACCCCCCGCAAACCCTGACAAATCATAGAGTATATGAATTCTATCAATTTGCACAAAATAGGTTTCAGTCCTGCAGCAAAATCATGCGGGTTTATTACAAGTCAGCAAAATACTATGTTCAGTCAATCATAAGGAACAATGCGAAGTTTTTCCAGCCCAGCAGCCTAAGTCAGTTGGCCTATGGCAATCACAGAAGGTGCAGCCGATTTGATTCTGTCTAGATACCATGCGTGGTCAGATAAGAAAAAGACTCAGTGACAATAATAAGGGTTATGCTTCTGTAGCTGACCAGGCATAACAAACAAGACTTTCAAAAGAACAGCTCTAAAACCCCCTCATCATTCCAAATTCTGAGCAAAAGATTCCACCAGAACCTTGACATTTGATGCCAAGAGCACAGACTCAAACATCTATAGTGGAAACATATTTTTCTTATTTTTCTTTTTTATTTACATTATAAATAATGTAAATAAAATGTAAATAAATAATGTAAATAAACTGCTGCTTAATAAATGCAGTTTCAGTGAGAAAGGCTGACTATAAATACCTTTCTCACTGAAACTCAAGGTGGATTACATAGTGTAATTCAATATGAACATTGGTAGGGACATTCAATAAACAACACAATAGGGTAAGGATGGCAAAAATTTAAAGACAAGCAGTAATCCAATATAGAGCTGAAGAAAACAACAACAACAAAAAATATTGAAACAAAACATAAAACAGTGTGGCTCTATCCAGTAGGAGCATTCTTAAAGCAAAAGACAGTACACAATACTGTAGTATACAGTCACCAACACAACTCTCTGAGCCATTTCCTTATAGCACAGAGCTACCACCTATGTAAGAAAGCCCTCCTGAATAATTCAGTTTCACATAGTTTGCAGAAAGTTGGGAGAGTGGGAGCTTTCTTGGCCTCTTCAGGCTTTCTTGACTTCTTCCATTCCATAAAGTGGGGGCCCACCACAGAGACTGCACTTGTACCGGCCACTGTTGATTGTGCACATTTGCAGAGTGGCACCTGCGGAAGACCCTGTTCAGATGACTGACACTGCCATGGTGGAGCAAAAGGAGAGAGGAGGTCTTGCAAATATAAGGGACCAAGGCTATGAAGGGCTTTGTACACGATAGCCAATACCTTGAATCGAGCCTGGTAACTGATAGGTAGCCAGCGGAGTGACTGCAGAATGAGAGTGATATGAATGCTTTGCCTAGCTCTTGATAATAATTGAGTTGCAGGGTTCTGCACCAAATGGAGTCTCCGAGTTGACTTTGACAAGAGACCTATGTAGAGTGCATTACATTAGTCAACTCTTTTTACCATGGCATGGATCCAGGTGGCCCGATCCTCCATGTCAAGGTAGGCTGTGTCAAGGTAGGGGGAAACATAATCTGATTTTTAAAAAAATCATGTGCAGCTCTTGCTATAGTAAAGCTGAGAGAGGAAGGTTCCAGTAGACTTTTTTCTCCCAAGCCACATTTCAAGACACCAGAGGATTTATAGTAATTAGAGGTAGTGCAAGAATTCTCAGCTAGCTTAGTTCCCTAGGCTACTCCAGAAACAAGAACAATAAATTTCTGGCCATGTTTTATGGCTACTTCATATATGCCATTTTCACTTTGAAAAAAGAACTTACATACAGTATGGAACCGTAGTCACAATCAAATAGAATGCATGGCCCAAATGTTTATTTTGCTGTGAGCAAATGGAGCATATAGCTGATGTTGATTACCTTTTCTCAAGGCCAAACTAGATATTTCCTTTTTTAATTAATTGAGTCAGAGGGTCTTTACAGGTTGGAAAGACATACTTTCTCAACATGGTGAATAAAAAGAAATAGGCTGCTCATTTACATTTAATATGAGCAAAGCCATTTCCACACGTCCTTAAAGGCCCACTCACTGAACGCTGGTGGTTTTTCTTCTTCACTCCACATGCCTCTGATACCAAAGCAGCAGCAGGCTGTTTGGCTTCTGTTTTATCGGCACCTTTTTGGCGATGTAGGAAAATGTGGGAAATTGCATTCCCAGAAAAGGGACCGAAAAAATGAAA
Organism: Eublepharis macularius; assembly: GCF_028583425.1. Lineage (NCBI taxonomy): Eukaryota > Metazoa > Chordata > Lepidosauria > Squamata > Eublepharidae > Eublepharis > Eublepharis macularius. The sequence goes on from NC_072792.1 coordinate 127,868,735, forward strand.
GCCAAACACCCTGCTGCCACTTTGATATCAGAGGTATGTGGAGTGAAGGAGAAAAGCTGCCAACGTTCAGTGAGTGGGCCATCCCATGTGTCAAAATGGCCCAACTCTCATATTAAAATCATGGATAATTTTTTCATATGGTTGACAAGGGCTGAATCTGTTATCATTAAATTAACACAGCTGTTAAACAATGATGAGGTTCTTAAACCTTATAGAGACTCACAACTGGAAAACAATCTTTCTGCCTTAAGTTATTGGCAATTAATCTATTTCCTTCATATCAAATTCAGCTCAGATGCACTTGCTGCTTTGGGCCTCCCCTGACATATTGCCTTTTTCGACATCTACAGAACCACTACCAAAAGTATACAAAGGCCTTTTTTGCACAGGCAATTTTTGCTGCTTTTTGCCCTATATCTTCTGAATTCTGGATGATTAACTCTCCCTTCAGATTTCAGTGAGGTGTTTCAAGAGTTCTCTTCCAAGTTTTAGAAAACTTGGAAGTTTCTAGAAAACTTGGAAGAGAACCCTTGAAACACTGTGGAGTAGTGGATAGACATGGGCATGGACCAAAAAAATAATGAACCATGAGATTCATGGTTCGTGGATTTTAACTGATCAAAAACCATGAACTGGCATGGAACTGGGGCCAGTTACAACCCAGTTCATGGTTCATGGAGTTTAAATGCCCCTTTCTGGCCGCTTAACAGCAGCAGGGAAAGGGCATTTAACAGTTTAAAAGACCATTTCCTGCTTTGCAAGCAGCAGGTCCCTTTAAACTATCAGCTGGCACCCTGCCGCCTGCCAGCTGATAGTTTAAAGGGACCTGCCAGTGGCAGGGACCTTTAAACTGCCCTAAGCCCAGCCCCCACTCCCCCACTCCCCCACCCCAACCCCTGCCCTAGCCCCACACTTACCTTCCCCTGTGGTGCGGGGTCCTCCCTCTCCTGCCGCGAGGGGCAACAAGGCCATTTTCGGCCTCCTCCATCCCTCTGCGGGCCTGCGCAGGGGCAGAGGAGGCCGAAAATGGCCTTGCCACCCTTCACAGGAGGAGGGGGAGGACGCCGCGGGCCACAGGAGTCCTCAAGGTAAGGGTGGGCTTGGGGTGAGGGGGTAGCGGGGGGCCCTCACCCCCTGGGGGTGAGGGGGGTAGTGGGGGGCCCTCCCTGGGGAAATGGCCAGTATAAAGTTTGTGGAAGTTCTGGAAAAGGAGCTTCCATGAACCCTGGTTCGGGAACCCCAAACCAGCCTGTTTCGTGGGTTTTTGGGGGTCGTATTTCAGTTCATGCCCATCTCTAGTAGTGGATAGAGTGTCAGACTAGGACCTGAAAGCCTCAGATCCCCACTTTGCCATGAAGCTTGCTGGGTGACCTTGAGTTATATACTTTATCCTGAACTCCCTGGATGAATGGCAGAATAAAAGCGTACTAAAGCAGTAAAGCTACATTTTTTTAAAAAAAACCTGAAGTTTGGATATCAGAACAAATTGTGGTTTGTTGCAGAAAAGGAAGTCTTCAGTTTTTCAGCCATACATGAGGGGATGGGAGAGTATGTGAACCCCATGACTTCCTAAACTCATTTCAGACCAAACAAAACATAGTTTGCTGATCTCAGTGAAGCTTCTTCCCATTTTTCTGTTGTAATACAAAAAGGTTAAAAGATGTGGGGTGGGGGTGGGGAGAAAAATCCTTCATTCCATGTCAAACAACCCCCAAGTGGATATTCTACACTCCTTAGCATATTTACTATCAGGCAGTATCAGCCTGCCACTTCCACTTTTGATAGCCTTTAACCAGGACTCCCCTCCTTGGAGCATTTCATTCTTTTAAAACTGGTATTCCTAGACAATCTGTCCCATTTTTTTCCACAGGACAAGACATTCTATCCCAGCCTACATTTTTCCCAGATAGCCTCCAGCATTTAATGCACATTATAATCTTATTCTATAGTACTTATTTTCATAGACCACATTTGAGCAGAAATAAATGACATATTCAACTACTGAAGGAGAGAGACCCAATTAGGAGAATATGTTGAAAAATAAAAGCTTGTTGACTGTTTAGTCTATATTAAACAGTTTGTTCAAGAGGTGTGCATTTCTTATGCAAATACCAGGTTGCTTGCATTTAGCACCAAAAACTAATGATGAAATGCTTGGAAAGTTACGTAGTGGGGGTAGGGAATGGTACAAAATCTGATTCATTCCTAATTACTGAATCAAAGCCTGATTCCCCACCAAAAATGGGTCATTTCCAAAGCCTGCATCCAGCTCAAAGAAAATGGGTAGTATTTACACAGCCGCTGTCCTGTGCTTTTAAAATCATAAATAAACCCCATGAGTCATAGTTGTCCTTTAGAGACATGGATTCTTTTCCCAACTAAAGGAAGAATTAACAAAAAAGAGTCATTTACTCCATTTTTAAATAATGGAAATGGATTGTGAATCAAACTGAACTTGCTTGTAACTAAGTTGGAACAGTTGCTTCATGCTTGGAGCAAGGTTTACTATGAGCCCTGTTCCAAGCTCAGAATGCCTCAGTTATCCATGCTGTAGTGTTTTCTCTCCCCCTCCCCAGATAATATTTCAGAGATCATTTCAACAGAAGAATTGTCCAGGATTTGAAGAAATGCAGCTGAAGAGATAAATTTTGATTATTTCAAACACATAAATAATAAAATTTGACAGCTTCACATCTAAAACATATTTTGCAATGTGATTTCTCAGTGGAAATGGTGTTTTCAAATGCAGGCCTTCTACAAATCTTCTGGTTCTGTCCATTGGATGAAAAATATTGGAAGCAGATTTTTGTGATATGGTTGAGCAACACATCATTCAGCCCCAAAATGTATTTTTAAAAGTTATTTAAACCCAGATGATGATCCCAGACTAATAATTTGCTTGTTAACAGCGACAAAGAACACAGTTACTTCTTATTGGAAACAGCCTGTATTCAAAAAGTGACACAAATTGGTTCAGACAGTTTCTGTATGAACTAAGTTAACACATTATAGAGAAGCAAAACAACTCATTCTATATGACAATGTTGTTAAAAAGTAGATTTTATCTATAACTCATCCCATTGATTTGCAAGATAGCACCTGCTGCTCTATATAACTTATAGTATTGTAAATTTGAAAGTTTTTTATAATTAAAAAATTAAAAGAAGAGATTGTTCATTGGGGGCTCAATAGAGAGTGGATACGTATGGGTGAGGGGTGATTAACCCTCTTCTTGCCAGCCATTTTTCCATTCAAAACCCTCACCCACTACTTTTCATTTTTAATAAAGCAGGTAAATGAGTTGGGGATAGTCAACTCTAGATCTAAGTCTACTCTGAACCTTACTGTTGCCCTGGTCAGTACTGTGTATTCCCTTCCTTTTACAGTATGGAAATAAAAATACAACCTTTGAGATCCAGACCCAATGGAATCCTGAGGGAGGCAAAGGATAAATTGACTAAAGAAGCCATGCAAAATGTTTCTCTCCTTATGAATTTGTTAAGCTTTCTGAAACTGGCAATTGCTTGCAGGACTCCATCCTTTGGGGGTATAGAATTTTTTTTCAAAAAAACAAAAAAACACACCCCACTTTGATTTGTACCCATATCCAAGCAATGGGTTCTCTACTGACAAGGATAAGGCAGGTTTGTTTGGTTTTTCATTACTATTTATTTTAATGAGCCATGTTTCTAAAAAGATATGAGGCAGGACGGGAAGGAGACATTGTCATTCGCTTTTTGTGGCCCTCCAAACTTTGAGAAAAGGTGAGATGAAGCAGGATGTAGAGCACATACTTTGCATACAAAAAGACTCAGGTCCAATTGTAGCAGATGTTGGGAAAGACCTTTCTGAGCTGGAAATGCTAGAGTTTTCTGCAAGTCACATTGGAAAATACTGAGCTAGATAAATTCATGGTCTGATGGTATATGAAGTAGTTTCATATGACAGTAAGTACAAACATTAAAATCTGTGTTCACCTGTTAAGCCCATCTAATCACAAGATATTTCTGGAGTTTATTAGGCTGTTGTTTCGTATGTTGTGCTTAGGCAAGATTGAAGTAATGCTATGCCAATTTTGTAATCTAGTCTGTGAGGCAATATTGGATAATAGTATCTACAAAGTACATGTAGAGTTTAGAATGATACATATTTCCAGAATCAACTTATAAGTCTTTTGGGAAATGCAGTAACCTGCTTTTCCACTGACTGATAAAAATGAATTATTTCAATGATTTGGAAGATAGAAGAATCAAACAACAAAGCTTTTAACAGAAGACGACAGCAGGATACATCACATACTACACCAAGTACATGATTCTAGTTCAACACTAAGTAAATATACCCTTTCCATGGGACACTAACAGCATTTGCTGAAATGTTCATTTTGAAAGATGTCCCTTTGTCCAGTGCACAACATGCTTTTTAAGAACATTTGATACCATAAACTATATGTTGTTTTAAGATTACAGACAGAAGCCTTTATTGGAATTGCAAGGCTCTAAGATGGATACCATAGAAAATCATATCTATTACCCAACCCAGGAGAACAGCAGAATTTGAGTTCACTGACAAAATCCAGGAAAACGCTGCATGCTATAGAACACACGCTTCCTGTGGTTTAGAGAAATGGGCTATGGTTTAAACAAGTTAAACCTCTGATCTCTTGCTTGCTTTGTATGAGTTATGAATACTACCTATAACAGCCATTACTTTGTCCAGTGAGGAATCAGATACTAAGAAGAATATAGGCTCTGAGTCCAGTGGCACTTTTGAAATCAACAAGATTTTCAGGGTGTAAGCTTTTGAAAAGGTGTCTGAAACTCTGACTCTTGAAAGCTTGCACCCTGAAAAATCTTGTTCGTCTCTAAGTTACCATTGAACTCAAATCCTGCTGTTCTACTGTAGAGCAACAGGGTTACCCACATAAAACTGTCCTCAGAAGAGCATAGATGATCATCAGAAGTCTGGAAGAATATTTAAACAAGATTTAAACATTTAAAACATTCATTGGCTGCCTTTCTACCTTGCTGAACTGAAAGGGGCTTGCAAGATAAAGAAAATAACCTTAAACCAAACCCCTCCCCCACAAGTTTAAGGCTGCCAGTAGTTAGAGAAAACTAAGTTAATGAAAAGCAGTCCTAAATAGTCTTCAGCTGCCTGTTAAAGATTACCGGTGATGGCCCCGGGTGCACCTTCCTGGGGAGGTTGTTCCCATAGTTATGGGCCTGCGTCTGGAAAGGGCCTTTCTCGGGTATATGGGGCTCCTTGGGTGATAGAACAAATCTGGATAATTTTTTGCTTGACTGTTTTGTCATTTCCCATGTGCCCTTGGGAAGTTTTAAATGATGGACGCCTTGGAAGATGATGGCAACAGCATGGTACATCGCAGAGCAACAAGAGCATCAACGTTTGTATGAGGATTGGGATGGTGAGAAGAGGGGAAAGGAGGAAGGAGAAGTTGGTGAAGGCATTACACTACAAGTTCTTGTGCTGAGCATCTGGTCCTGGGGTCTTGGGCCTTGAATCCAACCTGTGTCACAGTGTATTACTCAATATTAGCAGTTGCTAGCAGGGCCAGTCAAATGTTTTTTGCTGCTCTACATAAACTACCCTAAACAAATAAATAAAAACAGCATATATAAGGGATTCTCCCAAACTCTTCAGTGCTTAGCTTCAGAAAGGATGCTTAATTATGTGCTATCCAGCTGTTTCCCTCAACTGGCCCTGCTTGTATGCCTTTAATGACAGCCTGCCTTGAAAAAAATGAACCACACAAAAGCTTTTCCTTTCATTTAATACCCATGCCTAAAAGAAATTTCACCTGTTTAATAAGTTTCACCTGTTTAAGAATTTCACATCAGACTACTACAACGGCAGTATTAGTGATTCTGGGGCGCTAGGCAAAAGGTCAGGATAAGACCGAAGAATCCCTGCCCCTGGCCCACCAGTGCCAAGCAAGGATCCCCTTCCCACACAAGCCAGGTATAGGACCCAGCAGAAATGGGGTTCTGGCTCACTCCTTCCCCTTCCCTCCCCCCTTTGTGGAGGCAGGGAAGTTTTTCCCTCTGCAAATAGGATGACTGGGCACCAGAGGTGGGCATGGACTGGAAGATGGACCAAAATTTCTTATGGACGGGCCCAGTTTGGTGTTCGTGAATCAGCGAGCTGTGGGACGCCCATTTTCCACAGATCCCACGACTTTTTGGCTAGTCTGTTGGTCTGTCGTCCATGAATCCAGACATGGGGGGGGGGTTAAAGCACCCCCAGCGTTGCTGGCAAGCCATGCCAGGAGCACTTTAACGTTTAAATCCCTCCACTTGCTCCAGCTGACTGGCCAGCCTGCCAGTCATCTGGAGCAAGGGGGCGTTAAAACACTCCCAGCGTCACTAGCAAGCAGTGTTGGGAGTGCTTTAATATTTAAATTCCCCTCCTTGCTCCAACTGACTGGCAGGATCACCAGTTAGCTGGAGCAAGCGGGGTTTAAAGTGCTCCTGGCATCACTGGCAAGCAGTGCCGGGAGTGCTTTAACATTTAAATCCCCCTTGCTCGAGCTGACTGGCGGGACCAACAGTCAGCTAGAGCAAGAGGGGCTTAAATTGTTCCCAGCGCCACTGGCAAGTGGCACCGGGAGTGCTTTAACCCCCCCTTGCTCCAGCTGACTGGCAGGCATGGACCCATGAACCAGCAAAGGCATTTTATTACATGGAAGCACAATCCTGCAGCTTGAGGTGAAAGTAATATCCTGATACGATCTCTTCTTCCTTTCTCTGAGGTATGCACTCAATACCTTGTTGCTTCTAAAGATGTCCCCGGCTCATCACCTCTGGGACTGCAACATCACACTTGCCAATCGGTGTTTGTCGAAGGAAACCTCTTCCTTGGGAAGCTGGGCGGGTAGTTGTTCTTGACACTTCAACTGTAGCGTGTGTGAGTTTCTTGGGAAGTTCATACCAGGTCTTTTCCCTTTTGGCCAAGCAAAGAGACGTGATTTGAGGAGGCAAGGAGGCAAAAAGAGAGAGGCAAAGTCATGGAACTCATATCTTGTCACAGACAAAACAGAGCTTCACCGATCAATGGTTTAACTCAACAGAAGGCAGTGTTGTGCATTCACATCTTTCAAGAGGGGCCCATGGCTGAGTGGTAGAGCATCTGCTTTGCATGTAGAAGGTCCCAGGTTCACCTCCAATAGGTGATGTGAAAGATCTCTTCTTCTTCTTTTTTTTTTCAAATAGTATTTTATTTGTATTTTTGAATTCGAATAACAGCAGTAACAGGAGTCTGTGAAGTTAACTCCCTTTGCTCAATCTGCTTGGAATTTAGAATTTAGATTAGAGAAGGGCCTGTAATCCATGTGAATTCGACGTTATTATCTTTATAAACAGGGGTCCACACCCTCATATACTTTCTGCATTGAAAATAATGGTCCCAAACTATGCAACCAGAAAAACCACACAGATTTGAATCCTGAACTGTGGAGGCTCTGGCAGCAGCTACCCCCTTCCTTTTCCTGCCTACCCAGAAATAAGAAATCATGGTAAAATTCCCCCCCACCGCCCACCCCCCCCACACACACACACAAAGGCCAGTGAGGGTGTCTGTGTGACTAGACCCAGAGCCACAGCTGAACCCTTGTTGGAGGAGAAGTTCAGCTTAGGCCTGACCTTTTTGGTGCCTTTAAGAATCTGGCGTCTGGCACTCGAGGTGAATGCCTAGATCACCTATGTAGTCAGCCTGGCCTTGGCCAATAGGTTAAGTGGTGTCACCATTTCTGTAAAGCTTTATGTAAAGTGTATAAGTGAAGAGAAAGAATGAGGTTACATATACATGCACATCACTCAGTGTTAGCAACATCTAGTGATGACTGGATATGCAAAAACTATCATATACCATCACCACAACTTTCATGTCACATCTTCTCGATATACAGTGGTTTTAAACGGAAACAGCAGGTAACACGTACAGCTGTAAATCATTGAACAGTATACAGATATGTGTGATACAGCCCTCTGAGCATCATCAGTAAAAACTTACACATGTAAAGAGCTGCACAGGGGAAACAAATTACTGATTAGAGAGCAATACATCTGGGGGCCAGTTCATCCACTCTAAATTCTTCACAAGGAGCAGCTACATAAAAACAGCCATATAGGGGAGTAACATAGGGACCACCTGGCTCATGTGAATCATTGATGCAATTCAGCATCTATCACTGTGCTCATACCAGTTCGTACATTACTTCTTCCATGAGCCTCACTGTGCAGAGGGTTTAGAGCATGTAAATTGTACCTAAGAAAGAATTAGATCAATGTCAGTTTCAGTTGCAATACAATAGGCATTATATTGAATATTTATGAAACAGTAGTAATACTTAACATAAATAAGCGCTTGCCTGATGTTCTCTTCTAGGAGCCTTAGTCCAAGAAGAATAAAGGAGAAAGAAATGAAGAGTTCTCTATTACATTGTAATCCCACCCTTCCTGGAAGAAACTCAGGATAGTGTAATTAGTTCTCCCACCTTCCATTTTAAGGTTGATGCTTGTTTGTTTTTAAATTGGTGTGAATTTGTATTTTTGTAAGCAATCATGGCAGCGGCATAGCGTGCCTTAGTGCTGCCCGGGGCAGGAGGTGGTGCCTTCACCCCTGTGCACACGCACTCTGGGCCATGCACGATGACGTCATTTCTGTGACGTCATCGTGCAAGGGTGCACCCCCACCCACCCAAGAGCGCTCCGTGGTTTGGGCGGCTCGTCTCACTGCCCCTTACTTCTTTGTTGCAGCTGCTGGGGGCCAAGCTGGCAGCAGAGGCACGGGCAGCTGTGGTAAAGAAGTGGGGAGCTGGGCTGCAGGGTCGTGCCCCCACCCACCCCAGAACGCTCCCACAGTTCAGGCTGATCGCCTCAACACACCTTACCTCTTTGCTGCAGCTGCTGGGGGCCAAGCTGGCATGGGCAGCTGTGGCAAAGGAGTGGGGAGGCGGGCTGCAGGGGCATGCCCCCACAGTTCAGGCTGCTCGCCTCACTGCCCCTTACCTCTTCACCGCAGCTGCCCATGCCGCTGCTGGGTGCTGAGCTGATGGCAGCAATGCAGTTGGCTGTGGCAAAGAGGTAAGGGGCGGGGGATGCGAGCCACCCGAACCACAGGAGTGGGGAGGGTCAGGAGACAAGTGGGGAGGCAGGCTGCCTGGCGTGCCGCTGGGGCGCCCGGCTTGCTGAGCGCCATGTTGGCAGTGGCAGCAAAGGGATGGGGAGGCAAGTGGGGGTGCCCTTGGGGGGGCCATGGATGTGGCGCCCCCTCAAAATTTTGCACCTAGGGCAGCTGCTCCCCTGGCCCTCTCCACGCTACAGCTGTGAATCGTGGCAAGCTGCCTCAAGTCTTTCATAGGAGAAAAGTGGGCTAAAAGTGGGTCTTTTACAGTTCTGCAGAGCCTGCAAGATGGAGATGTTCCACCGGGCCTTTGACTAGGGGCCAGCTTTTTTGTCCCCCTCCTGGCTGCCACACCCTCCTTTTGCAGCTGCCCTTGAGTTACATCATGGTGGTGCCGGGGTTTATGATGATTTTGCAGTAGCTGATATGATGGCGCCTGAATTTTAATGCGTTAATAAGGTTTTAATTGTATTTTAACGGTAAATTTGTTGGAAGCAACCCTGAGCCCGCTTGCAGGAAGGGTGGGGTATAAGTTGAATGAAATAAATAAATGTCTTAAATGAACCATAACAACCTTGTACGGCAGGTCATGTTGAGAAGTGGTGACTGTCCCAAGATCACTCACAAAGCTTTATGGTTGAGAGGGGATTTGAACTCAAATGTTTGTAGTCCTAATATTCTGAGCGAGGAGGATAAGAGTGTAGATGGTTAAAACAAACATGAGGAAAGGCAGTGGACAGATTTAGACAAAAACAAGAGAGATGGGAATGGAGGATACATCGACAAATAAGTAAAATGTCCAAAAGAACACTGGAGAACAATTGGTTATCATACTCATCAAGAGGAAGTCAAAGTTTAATTTAAGCAAACCCCACTCCCCATCCTGCAATTCCCCAGTACAAAACTGCCTATAATAGAAGAGAACTGGTTAACCAGGTGATTCCGCAATCTTTTCTTCAAGGTTTCATCGTAGACATATATTGTAAAAGCTTTAGGCAAACTTGCTTTATGCATGTAAATTCATGGTAAGTTCAGCTCATTAGCAATAGTCCAGAAGAGCAGAAAATGCCCCTAAAAATAGCTGTGATATGACATAGGAGAACCTAGTGCTAATAGTGAACTTCTGATGAATAGATCGTTAATGAGTACAGATGGTCATTTCCAAAGTAGTGGTTTATTGTGGTGGATACACCAACTGGAAAGTTCCTGTCGTGTCTGCCCACGTAAGTGTTAAGAATTTTGCCATACATCAACAGAAGTTTGGAGAACATGGTCATATACAGCATAATTCACACAAAAAGGTGAGATGATGGAAATGTTCTTGGGCTTTGTACTGAAGAGGATTGTGGCGGAGTGGGTGGGAGGCAGAGGGTTGTGGTGGCGTTGCCATATCATTCCTGAATTTGCCAGTTTCTAGCGACTGCTTCTTTCCAATATATTAGTTTGGTAGGTGTAGCAAATCCTCCCCTCTGGAAACATTTCATACTATTCCTCACTTGGAGATTAAAGTGGTGCTGAAAAAAAGTTGTACCACCTCACCTACTGTTGTGTGGAACAGCATTTAAAATTCTCTTCAACATGTGGATGGGTGCAACAGAGAACTCTCCTGCCATATAGTGTTATGCTCTCTGTAGTAAGCTACCTTTTGATAAAAGTTCTGCTGCATTCCACCAGTGTGACCCATGAATATTACACAAACGTTGCTGCCATCTACCATGACAATGGAACACATGAGCCAAGTTTTGGATGCCATGAGATTTGTAAGGAGATCAAATGTGGTGGCAAGACACCCCCCACCATCACCTGTCTTCTGTCGTGCAAGATAGACTCAAAAGGCCCCATTATTTCCACCTTGGATATTTTATGCCAAATAGGCAGTAGCTTAGAGAAACAAAATTTCTCCATGACACCCTAATACAACAGTTTTGAAAAGGTAGAAATAAAACTTTGACTCAGACAGACTGACTAATCTGTCCACATATCTCAGCTGAGCATACACAATCCAGCAGAGAATCATTTAGAAAGTACACAAAAGAGACATAAACAGATTTAACAAAAGCAATTATTTACAGGCACAGCACCATAATAAAAGCAATTAACAGGCAAGATATTAAGAACCAACTCCATCTTTAAAATGTTGGTGGGCCATAAATAGACGGAAGCACAAGGAAGCCTTTAGGAGCAAACCTTACACCTTCTTATGCTATCAATTCTCCAGTTAATTATCTGATAATCACCACTGCTTTCCTCTGCAAAACAAATACCCCATGTAAATTTAAATCTGCATGTAAATAGAGTAAGAGTTAATTAACACAACAATGAACTACCCAGCCATCTGAGTATTTTGGGGACTATATTCTGCCCATTAATGAGAAGAGTCTATTAGTGTTTGGTGCTTCTTGGATTGAAATATCCTTCTCTGTTGCATTTGCAGCAAAGGAGGAATTATCATCATCATGATCCAAGGAGCAAGTCGGTCAATGATCACGTTTCTCGAGCAAATGTAGGTCCTCGCCTTAATGAAGAGTGAGTGCAGCCTTATCCACCCAAGCACTTAAACACTTGGCTAATTTTCAACCTGTAGTTACATCCATGTTGACTTTGATGAGGTTTAAAGATAGCATTAAATGCTTTGAGATCTAAAGGGAGTCATTTTTGCCTCTCATGCGTCTTCTCTTCATACTAGATTTCTATAGACTAGGACATTTACAAGCAGAAGGGCTTGCAGGGGGTGTCTCATGTTCCCCTCTCCCACCATTTCCTCTTCTTTCCCTTCTCTGCCCCTCCATAGCCTCTCCTCCCCCCTTCCTGCGTTCCTGTCTCCTTCCTGCCTACCATTTCTCTCTCCCTGCTTCCAGTTTTTCCCTTGCCATCCCAGGCAGCCGTTCCCCTACGGCCCAGTTGTATGGTGGGAAACCTGCAAGGACTTGCAGGGAGTACTTCACTTTCTTCTGTATCTTCTTCCCCTCACTATTTCCTCTTTCCTTCCTCCTGGCAGCCGCCATATGCTCACCTTTCCCTACAGCCTTCTCTCATTCAAACCCACTAAACAGCTTGCCTTTTATTAACCTCCAATCTTCATCTATATTTATTAATTACTTAATTTATATGCTACCTTTCCCTACAATGGAGACCCAAAACAGCTTCATTCTCCTTGCCTTCATATTATCCTCACAATCCTGAGAGGTAGGTTAGGCAAGAGAGATGTACAAAAGAAATGGGTGGCTGATGCAGTGGGACTTGTTGACTGGGAACAGAGGGCTGAACTAATACCTTCCATTGCCCCCCCCCAGTTGGAATGAAGAGGCAGACACCAGAGTTGGGGTATAAAGGGGCCATTTATTGAATAACAACAACCTAACTTGCAAGCATGGCAAGGGCCTAACTAGCGGTACAGGTCGGGCCCTGGAGTCATTCTTGGACCTCCACCCTCACCTGTCTGGGTGAACCACCCTCTGCCCCGGGTGTAAGCCATCCATCATATGACTGTGCCCTGGCTTGGCCAGGCGACGTGGTTCACCCCTTTAAAGCTCCCCCCCTTCTCCAAAGCTGAGGGAGGACTGGCTTGTCCAGGGGTTTCCCCACATGGGCATCTGTCCTCGCCACTGGGCCACAAAGCAGGCAGCTGCTCCTGACAGACTCCAATTCCCCATCAATGGGGATATGCCACAGGTACCCACCATCCCACTGCTTTCCCCCCTACAACTAACCTGCCTGGGGCATAACTATGTGACCCACCTGTAACCAACCCCCCCCCCCATATCTACAGTGCAAGATAGGTGAAAAACTCCCCCCTCAAACGGGCAATAACGGGCAAGGAGAAAATTCCTACCTGGCCCCTATAAACAGCGACCGGTAACCTGCACTGCAACAGGATGAGGTGAGTGGGCAGCTCACAAGGCAGCAACTGGTGGCTGGGTGGGTGGAGTAGCCTTATGAGGCCTCCATCTCTGCCCCTCCCCCCAGCATACCCGGATGCCTGGGAAAGCCCTGTCAGCCTCTGCCTCCTCCAGGGCCCCCAGCCAAGCGGCTGTTGCCAAGGCTGGGGAGTTCTGCATTCCTTTTCAAAGTGATTATGCAGTAAATGTAGTTGTTGACCTGAATCCTAAACCTTCCTAGCCTAGAATATGCTATAAGAAGTTCCTGGGCACTCATTTTGTCTTGTCTGACTGTAATTATATACAATTTCATAGAAGTAATTTCATATATTTAAAATTAACCAACATTCACGGACGTTTCCTCTGGAGGCAGGGCCGGATCCATGGGGGGGGGGCAGGGGGGTAATCTGTCCCTGGCACCGTCAAAGAGGGGGCGCTGGGCACAGCTGCCAGCCGCTGGGAGTGCGCAGGCGGCTGAGCAGAGGGCTGGGAGCCCACCTGCGCCAATCGCCTGCCCCGAAGGCAGGGGGCGCGTGGCAAGCCTGCTGCCCTGTCAGTGTGCCGCCCATATGGCAAGCCGGCTGCCTTGGCACACCACAGAGCTGCAGCAGCAGTGCAGGTGGCTGGGAGGCCACCTGCGCCATTCGCATGCCCCACAGGACAGGGGGCACATGGCAAGCTGGCCGCCCCCTCAGTGGGGCAGGCGAATGGCACAGGTGGCCTCCCAGCCACCCGTGCTGCCGCTGCCAGTTTCACAGCAAGCCAGGGCAGCTGGTGCATTCCACCCTACGTGATGACGTCATGGAAGTGACGTCATCACACAGCGCCAGGAGCGCACGCATGCTGCACACATGCGCATGGGCACGGACTTGGTATGCTTTGGGCACCGGCAACCCTAGATCCAGCCCTGTCTGGAGGCCAGCCTTAGCAGAGCTTGGGCTGACAGAAACCTGATTGAAGGCTTTTTTATTGGTTTTTATCTCCTTCCACACACACACTTCGGAACTTCCTCTCTCATAAGCTGAGAATGGCTGTATTCCTAACAGGCTTTCTGGATGAGTTTGAAGACCTGCCTGAGTTATATCTATAACAGAGCAATAATGGTGTGAGAGGGAAGAGGCACAATTGAGACATTGGGGTTTGATCCACTGATTTTTATTTTATTTTACTGTTTTTATTGATTTACTGTATTCTGTTGGGCTGCAAATTGCCTTGTGGATTTTTTTTGGTGGAAAGATCTATAAATAAACCAAACTAAACAATATGTTTTATTGGACATTCAGGCATAAAGTGGAGTAAGCCTAAGTCTGCTGTGTTGGCCCTGCCATACATGGACATATTCGGAACCATATGTGAATCCAAATGTGAGCACGTTGGCTCTTCCATGTGACTGAGGCCTTCTAAAAATGGCCACTAATCAAGCATAGAACTTAGACTCATGTAGGGTTCTCAGCAGAGCTTCTGCTAAATGCATGGAGGCCGCTCCACTTACATTCATTTAGTGTGTACAATCAAATGTATAAACAGAACTTAAATGTTTAGTTCTTGAACAGAAGGGTACATTCAAACTTCATTATGTTTTTTCTTAAAGATCTAAAGCTACACCTGCAAAATAAAATTCCCAGTATAGCATCTTCATGGATGGTTCTGACACACCATTTGTGAACCAGTCACTTAACAGAGAACATCTATCACATATCTATCATCTCAGCAAACACACTTTCCCAAAGCAGCATTTGCCAATAATATGAATCTCCATTCATGGTGGTAGGGAGAATTTTAAGGAAAAATCAGTAGGTGGAAGAGTGCTTAATCCTTCCCATGCGTGTCAGTTGTTGGGTGTTTCCGCACTCCAAACACAATCCCCTGTCCAGGTTCCTTTCAGGATTGGAAACCAGCTTGGAAAATTTTTTTAAAAGGCAAGGGACCAGTATCTAAAGAACAACCAGAAGAAAGGGGAAAATTTAAGTAATGCTACATGCTGCAGATCCTTCCCTAAATGTTCCTCAGCATATGGTGTACACGCAGAAGATAGAGGCTAGGAACCTCTAGTTTTCTTCATAACTAGGGTTATTAAGACAGGGGGCTAGGTAAGGTTGCCGGGTCTCCTGCTACGGTGGAAGACATGAAGCTGGGAACCTGCTCTTAGGGGAAGAGTAGGAGAATTTTTTTAAAAAATACTGGCAGGCTGACAGCGTGACATCACTTCCAGGGGAAACCTGCAAGTTACATCAGACCTCTTTAGAAATCGCCAGAAACTCTATCATTTTACGGTAAGAGTTTCCAGTAATTCCTAAAGAGGACTGATACCACTTCTGAGTTGCCCCAGGAGTAATGTCACACCATTGCTGATGGCGCTTCCTCGTGTCCCTATCCCCCAGACTCTTATCAGTTGCCATGCTTGGCAACCCTAGGGCTAGGGCAACAAAACTCCAGGATTTCCATATCCCAAGTTATTGGATGCCCATAGTCCTAACCTTTCCTAGCCCTTAAGGCAACCAGTCAGACCCTAAGCATTTAACTCCTTGGTCACTGCAAAAGAAAATATCAGTGGACAAGCTCAACACTGCCTATCATCCTATCTAGTTGTGGGACTGCTCTTGTCTCACTCCCAGGAAGGCATTTTGTGGGTCTGTGATGCCTGCCACCCTTGTTCACGCAGACCATAATGATAACTATCTGGCATGTTCCCCATTTTGTCCATGCACTAAAACACCTCCCTGTTACTTTAGACCTTCAGTAATTGTCTTTGAATTCCTGACTCTCTCCAACCATTATCTGAGTCAAACGTATGCCTTGCTTCATTAAGCCTGTAAGCCAGTGGCTGGATGCTATCTTACTTGTATCCGTTTGCAATTTAAAATAGGCACTTGCTTTAGATCAAAGCAGCAGCAGCAACAGCGGGGAGGGGGATTAGAATCTCATGGCATTTCCCTTCAATTTCACTGCCACTGTGCATCTCAGTTATTACCAAGAGAATAAAATATCTTACAGTTCAGGCTGTCGCTGTCTTTTATCCCATGGCCTCCAGAAGACACATTATTACCACATTTAACTCCGATTGGTCATGGCCCTTCTCTTCCAATTTGGACAGTGTGCCATATACTAGTATTAAGGCGCCATCAGAGGGACACAAAGCCGCATTGCTACCACCCCCACCCCCTTGGGGTGTCTTTCCATCCTGCTCTTGTTATTACCAGTTCATTCCCATAAGCTTTCTGCAAAATGCTTTCTCCTCGTGCTGGATTGGCAGCTCCAGAGACCATAGTGTGTTCTCCCTTTCCCCCTTTGTTCTTTTTATCTCCTCAAAGGCAGCAAACACTCTATCAGTACTCTTAGCAACTCTGTTTAGTCACATTCCTGCAGGAATTTCCTTTGATGGAAGGCCATCAGTCTCTCGCCAATCCCTCCAGCCCATAATCTTTTATGATGCAGTGCAGATGAGCAAGAAAACCACAGTACTTGGAATGATGTTGTGTGACTCCCTCACCAGAAGCAGTATCTGCTTGGGATGGGAAAATAGGCTGAATCCTAGCACAGATTTTCATTTTTTATATATATATACACAACATTTACACCACATTTCTGTATAATGTGGACCCAAAGTAATTTGTATTATAACCTTAATATGGCCCCCACAAAAATTAATTTAAAAAAGTATGTCTGGAAATGAGCAGAATGGAACAAATCCAGGAGGAGGGACAAATTCTCCTTTCCTCCATGAATCCAAGCCCCAAGATCTTCAGAATCATAAAGCTGGACAGCATCACAGGTGAATAGCCAAAGGCCTCTTCACACCTTTGGCACATGCTGGACTTTTCAAAGTATTTATTTATTTATGTCACTTATAGTCCGCCTTTCTCACTGAGACTCAAGGTGAATTACATAGTGTGAGATTAATACAATCAGTATCAAAGACCATTTCCATACAGTGTCAAGGACACTGTATCTGAAAGTGGAGGGGTAAATGCTGAGTAGATCTTTCCCAGCTGACCCAGGCTCCCAACTTTCTTGCCACATACAGGGGTTGTGGATAAAGAATTTGTTAGCAGAGTTGCATAGTACACAGAGAAGTGGGGGGGGGGTGAGCATGCTGGGCAGCGTACATGCATGAAGAGATACAAAGTTACACTCAGAGCCTTGGTAAAGCTTTAGAAAAGAAGCAAGTGGGGGACTTGCAAGGATTTGTGAGGGGGCATTTCATTCCCCCCTCTCCCGCTACGTCCTCTTTCCCTTCCATGGGCCACAGAGCCTCTCCCCCTTTTCATGATTCCTTCTCTCTTTCCCACCAGTCTTTGTCTGTCCCCTACCCAGCAACTTCTCCCTTATGGTCTAGTAGCAGGGTGTCAACTGAGAGGTGCATGGTGGGGAACTTGTAAGGACTTGTGGGAAGGGGTACTTCACATTCCCCTCTATCCCTTCCCTCACTATTTTCCTCTTTCTCTCCTCCTGGCAGCCTCCCTATGCTCAAATTTTCCTATGTCCTTTAAACCCACTAAAGAACTTACTTTTCACCTGCCCCCTTATCTTCATCTATATTTATAAATTTAATTCATTTATATGTTGCCTTTCCCCCCAATGGAGATCCAAAGCAACTGAAATCATTCTCCTTGCCTCCATTTGATCCTCACAACAAGCCTGAGAGGTAATTTAGGCTGAGTGTATGTGACTGTCTGAAAGTCACCCAGTGAGTTTCCATAGAAGAGTCATGATTTCTGATGATGCACTAGAGATACCAAGTAGCTGCTTGACAGCCATTGTCAACTAACTGAAAGCAAACAAACTGAAATTGAACCCAGACAAGACAGAAATGACGCTGGTTGGAAAAGCAGAAATCTTGAAGGACACTGTGCATCTGATCTCTGATTGGGTCCAGCTGGCCCTGGCTGACTCAGTTAAGAGCCTAAGGATTATATTGTATCCAGCACTGCTCCTAGAGAAGCAAGTAAATGCATTGCAAAGGTCTTCTCCTTGTTGGAAATTGCAATGTCTGGTGTACTGCAGCAGCAATTGGAAGATGAGCCTTCTATGCAGGGGGCAGCAAGGATCACTTAGTTAGGACAGTGAGAGCAGCATCTCTCTTGTTTTCTGGGGGTCATTTCCTTGTCTTGTCTCCTATTGGGCTAAACAGAGTAATATCCTGCTTCTTCTCTCTCCTGCCTTATTCATTCTCTTTACAAGATGTAGTCAGATAGCAAGGACTCTATCCCTATCTCTCTCCTTCACTCTCAAGTATGTATTTCTCAAATAAACTTTTTGCCCCTTTAATCAGCACAGCGTAATTTCTCTGCTCTGTTTACACTCAGCTAACACTCCCAACTCAGGCTAGCCTGGAAGATGGCCCCCTACCTTGACACAGCTGATCTGGCTACCTGGATTCACGTCACAGTAACATCGAGAAGATTAGACTATTGTAATGCACTCTACATAAGTCTCCCCTCAAATTCAACTTGGAGATTCCCGTTAGTGCAGAATGCAGTAGCTCATTTACTTCCAGGAGCTAGACAGAACATGCATATCACTCCCATTCTGCAGTCACTCTACTGACTACCCATCAGTTACCCATCAGCGCAAGGTCTCATGACTATCACATTCAAAGCCCTTCATGGCCTTGGTCCCTCATATCTGTACAACCACCTCTCTACTTCACTCATCTAAATGGGGTCTTCTGCAGATGCCACCCTGCTGTTGGCCAAAATCAACAGTACACATATTTTCTCTGTGGTATCCTCCACCTTATGGAATGGTCTTCCTGAGGAAGTCAGGAAGGTTCTCACTCTTCTGCTTTCCGCAAACTATGCAAAACTGAATTATTCAGGAGGGGCTTTTACTCAGATTATATGGCTGTGTCATAAAAAATAGTTCAAAGATATACCTTGGTAAGGGACAGGAATCGTAAACTAGGCTATTGGGTACAGCCTGCTGATGTAGATATGTTCCTGGAAGGCAGTTTACACATTGGTAAATATGCCACATTAATTATTTACACATTGTTTCAGAGAGATTTCATCTCTGTGTCTGGCTTTATGTTTGTTTTCATTTTTTGCTACCATACCCTATTGTATCTATTGAATGTCCTAACTGTTGATCGGATTATATTTTGCTCAGCAGATGACCTCGCTATTGATTATATTGTAGTCACTTGCACTGTGTCTCAGTAAGAAAGGTGGACTATAAATAAATTAATAACTGTAAGACATCACCACAAAATGGCTGCCAAGGATAAAGGGAACTGAGGTCAAATCAATGTAGGGAGGCCCCAAGCTAAGCATCCTGCTTTTATGGAGGCAGATGTTTCCAAAAGAGTGCTCCCTCGAGATACAGGGGGATGCATTTTGGAATCTTCTGAAGCACTTCCTACTCCAATAACAAAGCAAAGATGGACTTTTTTGCTTTGGAGAAGGAAAGGATAACCCATCAGCAGGCACCAGTGCACCCAAGGGAACCATGTTGGTGATACTTCTCCAGGCTGTAACTATAGACTGGATGTCTGAATGCTCCCCCATGGAATAAAAAACCTTCAACTCATAGCAATGGTAATTGTTATATGCGTTCACACAAATACCCTCTCTCATTTTTGTACACACAGATTTCCTCTGTCTCAAACACACAAATATATGCACATACAAGGAAGACTTTCCATTTTGAGCTGGCTGTACCTCTGGCCAATGCCTCCAATCCTCTCCTCTGTTGGTGCCAGCCATCTCCTCAAGGCTTTCTTCCCAACCATGGGAAGATGCAGGCAGGCACAGGGCTCTCAGCTTAGCCTCTGGCCTATTGTTGCTGCCACAACTGATCACAGGCAACATGGCGACAAAAAGGTAAAAAAAGTGAAATCAGCAGCTATTGCACCTGTCTACCATCAACACTAAGAGCTAAACCACACGAGACAAATTACACAAGGACGCCCAAGTGAAGAGAAACGCAATGTTAGCCAGCAAGTGGAGTTTGAATTTCACTTCTCTCTACAGAGCTGGCAAAGATTGGTCCTCGGAGGGTTTGTTAATTTCCTCTTTGCCTTCCCAAAGATTCTGGCAATTATTAACAAACCCTCTGAGAAGCGATCTTTGCCAACTCTGTTGAGAGAGGAGAAATTCAAACTATGCTTCCTGGGTAACATTGCATCTCCTTTCACTTGAGCATCCTTATGTCATTCATCTCATGTAGTTTAGCTCTAAGCCTCACTAGGCATGGCAGTCTGGAGAAAAACTTATTTATTCATTACATTTTTAGCTTGCTGTTACTCCAAGGAGTTTTGGGTGGCAGCATACCTCCCTCCTCCATTTTCTCCTCACCACTCCCCTCCGAGATACACATTCAGCTGAGAGAGAGAATGAGGTCACCAAACAAGCTTCATGGCAGAGTGGGGATTTGAAAACCCTGGTCTCCCAGATCCTAGTGTGATAAACTAACTACTACACATGTTGTATCTCTACAGTGAGTGTCCAGAGCCTAAGCGCATACAACACCCAAAGACAGGCTCAGCTTAGAACCACTAAGTAATTGCATGGAGGCTGATGGTACAACCTGCCACCATGAGCCCATTCTTCCCCTCTGGACATTCAGTACAAGTTGTATGCACAGGTTGAGAGTTGTGCCTAATAGCTAAAGGCAATGCTTTCAACACCTCTGATGATATGGTAAAGGACAGGATATTAATAGGATTCAGTTCAAGAGACATCCAGGGAGAAATTTCTTCAGGAGCAGACTTAAGCAAACGAAATGTATTGGGTACAAATAATGGCCTGGCAGAGCAAAATCCAACATGCGTGCCTGAGGTTAAGGCAGAAGGGGAAAGTCAAGGCAGACAAGCAGAGGAGAACTGTAGATTGCTGCAGAAAATTGTTCCTGGGAAATACAAAGATTTTTAAAATCCTGTAGAAAATATGGGAAGAAATTAGCACACGTAAAGTTGAGAACTGCCCTCTATGGGGAAAGTTTTTCCGTATCTGTAAAAAGAACAATTTTGCACAAGTATGTAACTGCAGATAATAGAAATGTGAGAAGTTCATGTAAGGATGCCAAATACCTAGAGGGGAAAAAATGCCCTGTCCCTTTAACAGAGGCTTAATTGCAGGTTACTTGCCAGGTGGTGTTATTTATCTCCATGCTGTGAAAAGCTCTAGCTGTCCATTTCCATACATTAAGCCATTATTAAAAAGGCAGGACATTTTCCTCCTAAAGGCGATCCAAGTCAATCAGGGGTGTGTAGGCAGTGTGATCACGTAATTAGCCAGATTTGCCTACATAATGATTCCACAAATGATGAAGGTGATGATGTAAATAAATGCTGTTTCATCTTGTGATGGATATCCTGAAGCCAAATCAAAGTGGGGATGTTGTTTTCCGCCCTCTATTTTGACCCAGTTTTGAAACTTCCAGGGATGCATTTTACAGAAGTCAAAGTTTGTAACAAAATTTGGTCTGCTCTGTGGACTCAACCCTACAAAAGGTTGACCAAAGTTTTAAAGGAGCGTGTAGAAGCAAATAAAATTTTAAGGGTTTTTTTTCCTCTTGCAACTTGACAGCTATTTACATTTAAATGTCTATTTGTGAAAGGAAATAAAATTCAAGAGTGGTGGAGTGTGGAAGAGATTCAGGATGAAGTGCTGTAGAAGATCTTCACAGACCAAGGCAAATTTTGGTTTTATTACAAAATATTACAACTGTCCAGGTTCCCATTGTGGAAACAGCAAGCCTGACCCATAAATAAAACCCAGATTGAAATTGATCAAGATTCAGGTATGGTAGAACAAACAAAAACATAGAGTAGAATTCTAAACATTCCTAGTTACGTGGTTTTCACAAGATGTGAAGAGCTAGCTGTCTGAAATCAAGGCTACTTCCACTCCCTGTGGAGGCAATTACTGTCCTTATCCAACTCAATTTAAAAAAGGCATTTGAAACTGTTGCTTCATTGGATGGTGTAATCTTCTCTTCACTAAATGTTCAATCTACCACACTGCCCTTAAGACTACTAGTCTCTTCCTTTCCTATGCTGTTACTCCTTTTGCCACTCAGTTGTTGATGGGTGGGTTCCACTAGTCCAGTCTCCTCACAAAATTCTTGTTTTGTCTTCAGATTCCATTGTTTTTGCTGGATGGATTTGATTTTGAAGCATAAGAAGAGAATGGCAGCCATCAAAATAAGGAACATTACCAGAGGGTAGAACAAAAGGAAATGGAAGAGTGATGCAGAATAGCAGACCTCTGTAGAATCAGTTGACAATGACACTGCAAAACACAAAACCAAACACAGCAATTCATTCCTCTCACCTTCTCTTGTCTACATTCTCTAAAAATCAACCCCAAACTTAGTGTTTTTAGAGAATCAGCCCTGGAAGCAAACTGCAAGTGATGTGGGAACATATGTGGGGGGACGTATCCACCACCCTGCCACCCCCAGTACCCCCATTTGGCCCCCAGGGGACCTGGCAACCCTCTTCCAAAATCACTATTCCCTAGGCTTGCCAGGTCTCCTTACTCTCCTGGCAGGAGGGGCGGGACCCAGCGCTTACCTCCCTCCCATTCCCTGCATGCTCCTTGCACACATGGAAAGCATACACAGTCTTGCGCCGGTGCAATAATTTCACTTCCGAAAAGTGACATCACCATGCAAGGTGGGGGAGGATGTGCATGCTTCACAGCAGGCCCATTTGGACCAGTTTGGGGCCCAAATTGGCCTGCTGTGATGCACGGGAGCACTCTTGGGGCAGTGTGATGATGTCAGTGATGTTGTCATACCAGCTCTGGGAGCCCACTTGGGAGGCCCATTTCTCACCTTTCCCTCCTGTCAGCCAGCTAAGCAGGATCCCCTGCTCCCACTGGGGGAATGGGAACCCTACTCCCCCCTGCAACTACCTACCACTGGAGTTAAGGAAGGAGTGGCCCTCGACCCATGTGAGGTGGCAGAGGCGGCGCGCCCATTGAGGCCAGGTAGGTGGTGGCCTCAGGCGCAGGGTGCCAGAGGGAGCACCGGAGGAGAAGCGGGGTTGCGGGAGCACGCACCACAAAGCAGCAGCCTCCTATCCCTCCCGCCTCGCGCCACTGCCGCCGCCAGCACAAGCCCCCCGCCGGGCACAGCCACCACGGGCAGGCATCTGTGGTGGTGCTGGCTACCGAGCGGGAGAGCTTGGAGGCCGCCTGCCAACGGCAGCGCGCGCACTCCCATGATGACATCACGTGTGACGTCATCACACAGGCCGGTGCGCGCGCACTTGCGTGTGCGTGGGGGGGGGTGCCCAGCCGGCCAGCCACAAGCACCACCACCCCTTGCGCCGCCCCTGTGAGTTGGGCAGGAGCCATTGCTGCTATGAGAAGCTAGCTGTCCAAGCCCCAGATGGGGCAGATGCAAGCAACATCAGGGTCTTGCTCTTCTTCTTTCCTGGTTCCTTGAGGAGGGGGACTGTGGGCAGTCCCCCCGCCCAACGTAGGGCCAGAGCAGCTGCCCTGTTGGCTAAGTCTGCCCTCTGTGTGTTCTGAACAGCAACACAATGCACCTACGGCTATATCTCACATTCCCTTGTGATCCTAACAGACCAATTTATACACTGTTAATCTGCTCTAGTTTGGTTGCATAGCAGTATGATGTGGGTGAAGAGGGTGTAGAGAAGCAGCAGCGGCAGCTTCTACCAGCAGGGATTTCCATAATTCATCCAGCTCAGGATGTAGCAGTAGCTGTGACTTCCATGCAGATATTTCTCCCCTGAATTACACCTCTTATATTAGTGGATCACTTTTGACTGTGAACGTTTATTTGAACACATCCACATTGGTGTTATACATTCTTTTCTGAAATGAGGATGGCTGCAGGAAATATTGTTACTTCTCTTTATCTCCACAGCAGAAGGGTACAATGCCCCCCCCCCTCTCTCTCTGCTAACCTTCCCCTACTGCTGCTGTAAGCCTCTCCCTGTTGCCTGGTCCTCTCTTGACCCCATATAAATCATGTCCCTGCTCATTCCCAGGCTTCAACGCAAGTAACTGAACAGCACATGGAAAAATACCAAGATAATTCTTGTCATCTGCTGCCACAGCCTATGAAATGTTGTTCAAGGATGCTGCCTAACTTTACCTTGCCATAAAGTCCAAGTCAAAACATCAGTTAATGTCTACATAGCCTAATGGCCGTCATCAACCAAACGACCAAAATAGTAAGGCCGTGAAGCCACTTTTGTCCAACAGAGAATTCTCCAAAGGGACAACTCTGCTGAAGTCAAATGTCCAGCCTGCATCTTCAGCAGCCTTGCTTATTTTATCCTACAGCTCAGCTGGTCCAGTTTGCTACCCCAATGGAGTTTTGTCACAGAGGTTACACAAAGAAGAAGCAGGTGCCCAATGCCGCCATAATCACATATACACAGTGCTTATGTGGCAGTGGGTGTGTTCATGATACACATGCAGAGCATCCCATTTCAACATTTCTACCAGCTGCATAGACCTGCCAGACTGAGGGCTGACGCAGGTGTGACATAGTAAACCCACAAGCAGTTTTCCTGACTTAAAAAAACTGAAAAGCAATTGTTGGCGCAGTAGCCCTGAGCAGGTGTGGGAAATATATCAGCAGGATAAAGGCGATAGCCATCTTCCTGTTGCACATCTAATAGCAGAATGTGCAGGGAGGGCAGTTTAGATCCGAAAACTCGGGCGGGGGTGGGGGGTGTTGAAGCCCCCTCTCCAAGCCTGTTTCAGTCCCAGGAAGGATCTCTCCACACCGTTGGAGCTGCATTCAAGTTTTGAAATGTTAACAGAACTGATCATCACAGATTTATGTCTCATCTGTTTGTAGCTTTGAATGTTCAAGATGAAGAGTGATGTAAATTTCGATGATGGACAAAAATTACCTGGAGGAAGCACCACAACCTCGCTGTGTCCAGATTCTACTGATGCTCGTAGGACTTGAGCTGTGCTACAGTTGAGTGCCCATTCTTCCACTTGGCAGTAGAACAGTCCAGAATCAACCGCCTCTACATTCTGTATTGTCAAATAAAAGTTACCAGTAGAAGGGCAGTGGGGGTGCAACCTCCTTGCCATCTTCCCATTGCCATACTCAATGATGCCATTGTCTTTTATTTTCAGCAGGGCTTCGTTATTGGAATGGTTTGACACTTTGAACCAACTGATGGAGAAGTGAGAGGTGGGATGTATTTGGCTCTTCAGGAGACATTTCAGGGTCACATCATCATTTTCAGTGACAATAATGCTG
Organism: Eublepharis macularius; assembly: GCF_028583425.1. Taxonomy (NCBI): domain Eukaryota; kingdom Metazoa; phylum Chordata; class Lepidosauria; order Squamata; family Eublepharidae; genus Eublepharis; species Eublepharis macularius. The sequence goes on from NC_072792.1 coordinate 127,893,961, forward strand.
TGGTTTGTACTTTCGATGTGTAGCTTTCTTTCTAGAAGTGAGCAAGGAAAAAACTTTTCTAAGGATATACACAGGCTCAGCAGATTAGTAAACATTTGTCTGCACCAAATTCCTCCGCTTCTCCCCATATATTTCAGAGATAGGTGACCTACGTCACACCTTATATCTTCATGGAATCACTGATTCGGGATACACATCTGGGCTTTATCCTAGGAAGATAGTACAGGGTTGCTAACGGGTTGTTGTTTTCCCAGCAAGGCTCTGTCTGCACTATGTCAAAACATCATTATGAGGAAGTGGTGCCTGCAAGGTTCTGCTTCAAATGGCCAGGAAAAACAGGAGAATCTCCACATGTCTCATTGATTTGCAGTGAAGTGTCCTGGTTTCTGATGGGATTTAGAAGCTCCATGGTAAAGGGTGAGGGATCTTGCCAGGAAAAAAAAGTGCACTCAGTGCTGGGATACTGGTGAATGCTTTTGTGGACTTTTGCATGAGGGAATTAACTCTCCTCCCACCATTGCTCTGATCAATTTAATAAATCCCTGAAGCTGCATGACATTTTTTTAAAAGTCAGAAGATCCAGTCATAGATCTCTCATTGAAAATTGTGATAATTAAGTATATTGAATCATCCAGACTTCCCCCACTAACAGTGACATTTTTCTCTGACAAAAGACAAGCTCTTCTACTAGCAAAAAAACTCTTCCACTGGCTCTTCTTTTAAAAAAAGACATTACCATTAATAGAACAGCTTTGTAGGATCCAACCCATTGCCTAGAAGGGAGGGAGACTTTTCTAATTAATATTGTGAGTTTAAATTAAAGATAGGTAGCAACTCACATGTGAAGTTCTTCTACCTCCCAGTATCACTCTTTGTAGAATGATGCATGAGAAAATCAGTTCTCACATCATACTTGGAATATACTCCTATCAAATCCTCTTATTATGGGGAATGCTACTCAGTCACATTCTAGTTCCTTTACCTGAAGGCTTGAAACTCACAGTAGTTCTTCCTGATTCCATCTTTCCAAGGTTGTGCCAGCCACTATCCACTGACCAGATCCATTCCTCTACCACACAGTAATAGATGCCACTGACATCAGGCTCCACTGACAGAATATACAGCTGGTACAGGTGACTGGAGACCTTCTTGCTATGGAATCTGAATTTCTTCTGAGGAGAACTGAATGCTTCCCCATATTCAACTATGTTACTATAATTGGTTGCTAAAATGAGCAGTGGGACTGTATCCACTAGAGACAATGGCTGAAAGTACCAAGAAACTCCCAACTGAGACTCCTCTTTGTTCAATGAGATGATTTCACATTTGATTTCTGTAGCATCATTTGTAGAGAGTTCCAGACCCTTAGTGTCCAGGCTGACTCTTAGCTTGCTTTCTATAATTGAGGCAAAGAGAATAATTAATAGATAACATTAAAAATGTTACTAAAAATCTCTATAATCGGATAACATTGGTAAATGCCAGCTTCGAAGGATCGAAGCATGGAGTAGACTGGGCAAACATAATTCGGTGTTCAAGGACTGTTTAGATAGTCAAACCCCTGACTGTTATTCTGGTAAGTGAAACCTCATGGAAACAGGATAATTACTTTCTGCTATATATAGTGTGTCCTTGTGAAGAAAATGGTTTCTCTTTTTTGCAACTTTGGTCATTCTTGGTTTGGGATAAGAAAGACTTAGTTTCCAGTGTTTATTAGTATGTAGTTACCTTGCAGCTAAAAGATTGCTTGCAGAGGAGGTTTCTTTAAGGGCATAGCACTAAGTAAACATTCTTGAGAACAGAGCGTATTTTTTGCTCCTGTGGGAAGGAGGGGGCCTTTAACAGTAGTTAAGGTTTTGTTTCTTCCCTGCTCAGGTGTTCCTTGTTAGCAATAGTTACATCCTTTTTGGGGAGTCTGATTGGCTGTACAAGCTTGAGCCTATTAATACTCTTATTTGTAAAGTTAGTTTGCTAGTGGTAAGAGATAGTGGTGTGGTCCTGCGACCTTCTTTGGCAGAAGAGTGCCTGGACAGGGGTTTGATTTCTTTTGAGAAGGAGAGCCTGACACAACTTGAATAACTGCCTGTATTATTGGTAACTGGAATTGTTTAGTTAGAGCCATTTGTTGTTTTTCTTCACACTCTATTTGCTTTTTTTCTACTATCTTTTGCACCTAATAAATAATTATATTCCTTTTATATTGGTGTGGCTCTTGCCTTCTTAACCTATAAAGCCTAAATAGTGTATTGACCAGAGACCACCTACCTGTTAGGCATTTAGTGAAAACCCTTCTTGCAAGGTAGGCTTTTTTTGTTAATTCCCAGAGAGCCGGAAAATTTGTCCTTTTACTCCTGGGCTGTTGGAATAGATAAAAGGACTGGTGGCAACGACCATAGTTTGTAATTTGTGGTTGTTTGTTTGTGCCAAGGTGCTCCTAGTCCTGGCATGGAAGTGAGAGAGTCTTGACACTCAAATAAACCTAAAACCCAGCGTTGTTAATAAAAGCAGTGTCACATTATCCTTCACTGCTGCTGTCTATCCTTTGAGTTCCAATTAATACTAGAGATTCAAATAACTATTGCTAGCTTCTCTATTTTCAAAGGGACAGTGACCATTGCATCTCTGCCCCAATAACTTTTGGTAAAACTTAGTTTTGCTCACCCCTGCTGCCTTGGCCCTTAAACCTTTAATAATTAGTATCCTAAATCATGCTGTTATCATCCTTCATTCACATCTCTCAAGAAATCATTCTGGAATTTTAGTCAAATGCCTGAATATCAGCTTATTATGAATATTTAATGGACCCTCCTATTGATGGTCACGTTCCTCTCGATTGCATATATTATCTGTTCATTGACTGAAATGGAGATACTGCCTTTTGAGACCTCTGGGGAACATCCTGGAATAGCTTTTATATCAAGACAGTTGCAACATACATTTCCACCAGCAGTCTGAGTCACATAAGGCCCTGGATATGGCTGTTCTACTACATATGTCTCATTTTGACCTCACATACAAATGGACTGATTTCTTATACAAAACCTTTGTTTCCTGGGTTTAAGTTCTGGAAGATCATGGTCTCTTCTGTCAAAATAATATTGTTGCCCAGTTGTCTGAACCCCCTTTTAATTCATTTTCTGATTTCATTTCTGCTTGTGACTTAGCACTCCATCTTTGATTTGAATACTTCTGACCTGGCTTAAGGAGATATATGAGCAAAAGAAAAATATTTCCTCTGGATGTGTTGCCTATACTGCACTTACAGCTGTTTTGTGGGAGGAATTGAATGCATTGTATCAATTTTGTGCAGGGTCAGGTATTTTGGATTTATTAGCTATATTGATGGAGTGCTTTATATGAGGCCACTGAGGAAGGCCTTTAGGCCAAAACACGTCTGGGTTTGTTTCTATACATATGTAGATAAAATCGACTAACATAACTGTATATGTGTGAGCTTACGATGCATAAATACTACTGATGTTTTTAATCATACTTTTGCACTTTCACTTGTTGAATTAAATTATATACCGGCATTTTATTCATATATCATGTTTGGAGTTATATTTAATTCACTTTTTTTTGTTCCAACCTCTTTGGTTAACCTTCTGCATAGTGAACCTGATTTCATTTTTCTTAAGCTGCCAGGCATGTGCAATTTTGATTACTATTGAACTCAGGTTTGGACTTACTGACAAACAATCCCATTCAGATAAAAATGTTAACCTGAGCTCTACTCACATCTTACTATGAACACTCATATATCTTGCATGTATGAGCAGCATACATCTGCTTGTAAGAAACAGCCAACACAAGTCTGCTTTACAAAGGAAACTTGGGTTCCCTGGATAAATGTGGGTTTTAAGTCACATGTTCAGCTGTGCATGCATTGAATGCATGAAAATTACTTAACACATGTATAAAGAAAAATCAAGTGTACACTGTACATGGACTGTACATACATTCACTATAATTTTGAACAGGGACTGTGTGTTAAATAGGACACTGTCCAGTTTAAATTGGATATTTTATATACCTGTACAGGAAAAATCTAGTTGCTGTCACCAGTTCTTCTGGCTTCTACTTAAACCAACACAAAAACCTAATCCAGAGCATCTGTGGACACTTGATTTTTTTTGTGCTCTGATCTGGCAGCGATCTAGCAGCATCTTGCAAAATAATACTTTCCATTGTTAAAACAAAACAAACTTTTCATATATGTCTCACGCTGCTTAAGAACATGTTTTTGCTGCTTGTCTCTATTTCCCACCCAACAGTTGGGGAATATATTTCGATTTTTGAAGATATCCTTGCACTTTAGTGAAGGCCTCCGTGCCTTCACAGTCTGAGGCCCTACAAATTTGAAGAGTTTTGTCTAGAGATAAATCTCACTTAAGCAGCCCTCATTCTCTGTGGACGTTATCTCTGATACCACAGCCAACTCTGTCAGAGATTCTCTCAAGTCACCAAAACCATATTTTTTACTTAGCTGCCTCAATTCTTTAATGCACTGATTCATAGTTTGATATCCTTTTTGCATGCATGTAAAAAAGTCTGCATTTCAAAAAGTTTCATTCTTCCTAGGCATGCGATATTCTTCACACTTGTCTTTTATAACTTTTTGTTTCATATTCTCACATTTAGCAAACGAAAAATTATAATAACATGTCCCAAATTATGGCTTCAATCCAGATCCAGTTCTTTGGTCATTTTGGCACCTGCTACCCTGTTAGTTTGTTTCTGGACACAACCTGCCAAGCACCTACCTTGCAGGGCTGACTTCCTGTTTAACACCTGGTAAGGCTGAGAACCTGCCTCTCAGGGCCAAGCTACAAGTGACAAATGACACTTGAACGGCAAGTGTATTTCTCCCTGTTCACTTGCCCTCCACTCAATCCACTTGCTGTTCAAGTGTCATTCCTCACTTGTAGCTTGACCCTCAGTTCCACATTGCACCATAATGTTGGTGCAATGTGGGGATACTCTAGGAATTTTCTAACCAGTATGGTTTTTACAGACTGTAGTTTCATTGGGTTTGGTACCCAACAAGAAACTCTGGTTTGTTGGATCACCACCATTTAGGATATCACAATTCAGAATTGAACTAACAGTTTTGAGAAATCAGTTTGTGACATCCGAATGAAGTCTGTGCATGAGCCTGCCTATTTCTCATTCCTTAGACACTGTCCTCTTCAATTCCACTTTCATTTAATTTCACTACCCTTCCTGAATTCTAACACAAAGGCTTAAGATACATCATTGTCAAGTTAAAAGTAGTTAGGAAATAGATAGTACTGGATTCTGAATGTTTCTAGTGAAATGGAAATGAGAAACTTCTAGTGCATGTATTTGTGTGTGTGTTTACTGGGCTAGCACATCAATGTTGAGCAACAAAGACATTCTCAGTTTTTTGTACTCTGAGATACAGGTGGTTGTGGAAAGGATGTGGTTGCTGCAAAATGTAATCTGAATTGCACAACAGGTACTTCCTTCCATTACCAATAAGTTTTCTGCAAGTACACAGAGGGGAGGTAGAGAAAGGCAATGAGAAGCCACTGCCATTATTCTCATTAGATCCCAGAACAGCACACTCAGGGTTCTGCCCCCCTGCCCTGGGAATATGTCTCACAAAAGCTACCACAGTCTTCCCAAAAACCTGTCTCTCTCAAGAAACCAAAGCTCTTCCTTTTTAAGTTTTCTGTCACCCGTGTTAGCCTTGCTAAGGAGAGATGATGTGAAAAGGAGAAAGTAGAGCCCACTTCAATTTAATTAATCAAGCACAATCTCCAAGCATCCTCTTTTCCTTTGAACCCTGACTGCTGACAGCACAGTCTTCTCTCTCTGCGGCAGCATTTGAAGCATGCAAAAGAACCCAGCTGCTGCGAATGGTGTGCACAGACAGCCAACGCTGGCCTTTGCAAAAACCACAGTCTACCAATGGTGGGTTATAATACCTCCCAGAATGAATCATTTCAGAAATGCCCAAAGCCCTTCCTCCTTTCCACAGCTATGGTCAGAGGAAGTGCTGTTGGGTCAGCTTCCTCTCTGGCATTAGATTATTACCTGTTTTGTGAGCAGGATGCAAGACTCTGGGGGAAGGCTGCAGTGAGAATAATCTTTTTGCTATGTTTATTGCTTATTATCTGTTGTTGCTTCCTGAGGACTTAACCACAATGACGTCTTAAAGAGCCCCCAACTTGCTTTGGTTCAGATTGGTATTATAAACTTCTGACATTTGCAGTCAAAATTTCCCCTACCACTCACATTGTTTAGTCATGGAGGGGGGGGGGGAGAAGAGACAGTCAAGAGAGGATACCTGTCTTTTATCCCTCCCACAGTAAGTCATAGCCAGGGTGGTGGTGGGCAAAATGGCAAATGAAAGAAAGGATGAGCTGCAATAAAAGCCACTCCGGGATTCTGTTCCATACCGGGATGGTCAGGTCAGCCTGCGCTGGCCCCATAAATCCTCTGCTTTCCTTGCAGAGAACTGGGGGCTCAGTGGAATGTCACGTGCCCTACCCTACTGCTGAAACTGTCATGCTATCCAACAGACATTTTAATGCCAAGGGTTTTTTGTCTAATTTTCTAATGCCATGTTGCATACTTGGTTTTGATCCCAGCTTCCCCCAGTTGCATTACTTCTATCTATTCATCACCTGAAATCCTTCAGAAAGTAATGCAAGAATTCGCAGCCAATGAATCTCACAAAGCAATCTTTCTGGGTTTTTATAAACATGGTATCTTACAGCTGGCCTAGGGAACCTAGATTGAATGACAGTGAAGTAAAAATACTTTTAAAATTAATAAATCTACCCTGCCTTCCTGCCTTTTGCCCTTATGTGCCATTGCAATTTCTAAACACCTTCATGCCTGTGCAAAACTCTTTCTCTATGGAGTGGCTTTTGTGTTTCCATTTTCTAGTCTTGTGCCCTGGATTTTTGTGGCCTTGTAAATTGTGGCACTTTTTATTACAGTCACATGGCACCATGGGTTTTGCAGTTGCATAAACATTCATGACAGTACAGTTGGTTTCATTGTTATGTACGTGTATTTCGCTCTCAAAAATGCAAACAATTTAGCACAGAAGGGCTGTCACAAGAACACAGATTGTTTGGCACCAAAAGTTTAAAATATTTCCAGAACACCCATGGCACAAAAAAGATAAGAGATGTCAAAGGAAATCAAATACTGTGAGAATAAGTTATGTTTATTCATGTAAATTGCTCTTCAAAAGCTTGACAGATTTCAGAACAGCCATCAGAATTTTGGAATCATGATCTGGAACTGATGGAACAGGAATAATTGTCTTGAAACCAGCTTTTCATCAAATTGTGGGTAATCTAGTTTTGACTGTGACTCTTGGTTCACATATAACACAAAACCATGGTCTATTTTAGCTACGCTAGATATGTGAAACAACGGCCGAGCTTTCAGATCCTGGACTGAAATCCTGATTTGCCTCAACAAATTCAGGTTTCATCATCTTTGCTCTTTCTATCACCTCACCTCAGACACAGAGATAGTATCTGGTCTGTACTGCAACATGAGAGTATTCAGGAATAAGTTTTCATTCATGTATCACACAAAGCCATACATCACATAAAGCCATTTATTGTAAACCATGCTTTCAAGGTCTTTGATGTAATCACAGTTAGTGGAGTAGTCTGTATTTAATCATTCTAACATTGTTAGTTTAATTAAATCATGGTTTTGTATGATCTGAACTGATCCATTGGTGCACCTGCTTTGAACATCCAGAAGATGCATGGAAAACCATGTTCAGTGCCTGCCCCATAGTTGTGGAATGCTCTTCCCTCAAAAGAGTCACTCTTTTGGACCTGGTTGTTTGGGTTGGCTTTTAGAACTTAAGGAGAAAACAAATGAGATTTTTGTGCCATCATGTGTTTGCTCATTTTTAACATATCATTTTTGTATGGATTAGATTATTCAGACTATGCCCATAATAAATCAATGATATCATACTTTCACCACAACTCTGAAGGACAAGTTGAGACATTGGGACTAGCCCAAAGATTCACAGTAAACTTGGTGAATGAACAGGGATTTGAAAGCTTACCTGTTAACTCGAGTTGCTACTGCCATCCTATCAGTGGTCTCAAATCCATTCAGCTAGGAATACAAATGTAAGGGAGCATTCTCAGAAGTTACTGGCATGTCCTTTGGCCAAAAAAAAAAGTCAATACATTTACTTTCTCCAGATGCCTACCTGGTTGGGTGACTTTTATTTCAACAGGATTAGAAGATGCAACTGCAGTTGCTTCTGTACCCAAATCTCTGGCTTGCTGAGAACTTTTCCTGACTTCTACTTCACACTTATATATCCCTGCATCTTGCCATGTAGCACCATGGATTAGGAGTCGGGATGAAGAGGAGGATTTGGTAATCTTGGTTTTCTTGTGGAAGTGCAAAAGGGCTGATCCCCATTCAACAGTGCCTCCTGCAGTGATTTTCACCACTTGCTGATAGCCACTCAGGGCTGAGCTGGGGTGGAAGAGCCAGATGATAGACATAGGCACTTCGTTGGTGCTGTGGTTAATTGACACCTTACAGTACAGTTCAAAATCTTCATGCAGTTTTACATTTGCAACTCTGCCAATCAGTACAGCTTTCAAATTCATCCCTGTTACAGAAGAGAAAAGTCATTTGTTAACATTATACCCCACTCTCCCCACGAATGGGCTCAGGGCGGCTAACAACATACTATACAATTAAAACCATATACATGTCTAAAAACCATAAAACAATAGAAAACAACTGGCACTATGATCAACTCAGGCTATAATAAATATCTGAAAAACCATGTACATAGCTGCGGCACAGCCCAGGGTGGCTGCCAGCAGAGCACAGGATGTGGCAAACAGGAAGGAGACAATTTGCCGGCTCTCAACCAAAGGCCTGGTGGAACATCTCCATTTTGCAAGTCCTGCAGAACTGTAACAGGTCCAGTAGGGCCTGTATCTCAATGGGGAATGTGTTCCACCAGGCCAAAGCCAGGGCCAAAAAAGCCCTGGCCCTGATCGAGGCCAGATAAATGTCCTGCGGGCTGGGGACTTCCAGGAACTGCTTACCAGCAGAGCGCAAGGCCCTGTGAGGGGCATAATGGGAGAGGTGGTCCTGCAGGTATGCAGGCCCCAGTCTGTAAAGGGCTTTGAACACTAAAAGCAACAATTTGAACTGGATCTGGAACTGAACAGGAAGCCAATGCAGCTGGCACAGCACAGGACGGATACGTGCCCGAAATGGCGTCTTCCTAAGGGCATGAGCCATTGCATTCTGAAGCAGTCGTAACTTTAGGGTCAAGACCAAAGGCAACCCAGCATAAAGTGAGTTACTGTAATCCAACTTGGAGGTGACCATCACATGGATTACTGAAGCCAGGTCCTGGGACAAGAGATAGGGTGCCATTTGCTTGACCTGCCAAAGATGGGAAAAGGCAGATTTGGCAATGGCCATCACCTGGGCCTCCATAGAAAGTGTGGCATCCAGGAACACACCCATGCTCTTCACTGTCAGCAATGGCTGTAATGGCATGCCATCAAGGTTTGGGCGCTGGAGCCCCACATCCATCGCCCCATGACCAAGGTACAGAACCTCCATCTTCAGAGGATTCAGTTTCAAGTAACTCTGACATAACCATTCTGCCACAGCCTCCAAACCCTTAGCCAAGGAATCCAGAGCAGCACTAACTGGCCATCCATCAATAAACAAAGCTGGGTGTCATCTGCATACTGGTGATACCCCAGCACAAAGCTATGAGCCACCTAAGCAAGGGGGCGCATATAAATGTTGAACAACATCGGGGAAAGAATCACCCACCTGAGGGACACAGCATATCAAAGAATGGTGGGTGGACATCTGTTCCCCTCATGCCACCCTCTGTCCCCGTGGAGAAAGGAGCTCAACCACTGCAATGCTGTCCCACAAATCCCCATGGCGGCAAGACAGTGGGTCAACAGGTCATGATCGATCATGTTGAATATTGCTGTAAGATATAAAATACCAGCAGCGCTGACCCACCTAGATCTAGGGGTTGCTGCGGATTGTCTGTGAGGGTGACGAGAGCCATCTCCATACCATGGCCAGGCCAGAAGCCAGATTGGAATGGATCCAGGATGGAGGACTCATCCAGGAATACCTGTAGCTGTACTGCTACTGCCCTCTCAATTACCTTGCCCAGAAACTGAAGATTCAAAATTGGGCAGTAATTGGCTGGATCAACAGGATCCAATGATGATTTTTTTTATATAACAGCTGCACCACTGCCTCCTTCAGTGAATCGGGAAAATCCTGGAACTCAATGACAGATTGATGATGTCGGCTAAAGGAGCCCGAATCTTGACATTGCAGGCTTTTACCAGCCATGCTGGGCACAGGTCCAGCGGGCACATGGTAGGTTTCACAGCACTCAGGATCTTGTCCACCTCCTCCTGGGAGAGTGGCTCAAAGTGATCAAAAATCAACTCTGAAGATGGCTAAGTGGCTCCAGTTCACATACTATATCAACAGTTGCGGGCAAATCCCAGCAGAGTGATAAGATCTTAGCAAAATAGTTCCCGAATGCCTCACATTTTTCTTTGTTCCCTGAGAAAGGGACATCAGAGACCAAATCGCTCTAGATAATTGTGCCGGGTGAGAGCAAACACAATGGACACTGTATAGTAATCCCTCTTTGTGATCTTCGCCGCCATCTCATAGGCTATCATAAGTGCCCTATAAGATGTTTTTGATGCTTCATCATGAAGTCGGCACCACACTTGATCTAGCCGTCTCAAGTCCCATTTCAACCATTGTAGCTCCTCAGTATACCAGGGGGCCACTTTGGCTTGGGAGCAGAGAGTGACAGGGAGCAATTTTGTTGATGGCTTCAGAGATGGGTATTCCAAACCTCTACCAGCTCATCTAACAAGGTGCCAGGGGGTATTGGATCCCTCAAAGCATTCTGGAATCCAATTGGATCTATCAGAATCCGTGGGCAAACATAAATCAGCTCATCACCAAAGACGAGCTGGATGTCCCCTGACCCCAGAATGTCAATGGGTGGGTGGGATGGATGGATGCCTCCCCCTTGGGGGGAGGAAACTCTAAATGCCCGGGCAGGCTGTCTCGCCTCACCCCGGGACATGCATGGGTGGGTGGGACAGACGGACGCCTCCCCCTTTGGGGGAGGATGAGGAAACCACCTCTGCTCCTTCAAGTCTACCCTGGAACAGGTCATTCTCTCGATCCAGGGGCTGGATGGATGCCTAGCCCTGGAAGATGAAGATACCACCAATCTCCTCTGCTCCTTGGGACAGGTCATCCCCTTGATCCACTGGCTGGACAGAGGCCTACCCCTCTTTGGCCTATGGCAGTACCTGCCCCAGCAGCACACATGCCCCTGAAAAGGAGTGGCAGCTTCTGAGAGAACCCACCTGCTGTACGTGGCAGTGCTCCCCTTCAGGAGCTACCCCTCTCTGGGCTACAGCAGTACCTGCCACAGCACACAATCGAGACTTTGTGACTCCCCCCCCACACACACACACAGAGAAGATGGTCTCCATCACAGACCTGCGCGCTGTGAGACCTGGGCCAGGAACCCACTTAGCTTTGCCCCAGAGCCAGGTAGTTGACCCGAGAACCAAAGAGGCCAAAGCCACCACACAGACACCTTGCTGTAGACAGAACGGACGGACGGATGGATGCCTCCTCCTTGGAGGGAGGAAAGTCTGAAGGCTGGGGGGCATCTCCCCTCAACCCAGGACATGCATGGGTGAGTGGGACAGACAGACACCTCCCTCTTGGGGGGAGGAAATTCTAAATGCCCGGGGGGCGTCTCCCCTCAGCCTGGGACATGCATGGGTGGGTGGGATGGACAGACAGACAGATGGACAGATGCCTTCCCCTTGTGAGGAGGAAATTCTAAATGACTGGGGTGGGCTGTCTCCCTCACCCAGGGCAGTAGAGCAATGCAACGGAATAATGCCTGCAGGTCACACCTTTCCAGGCAGCACTGATTCTCCAAATAAGGCCTCTGGTCTGCTTGGAGACCACAGGGCAGCACAGCTGAACTATGCCTTTCCCTCGTGCTGAGTTGCGTACTTGCCAGCGCCAACAGAACCTACCCTCTGGACATGGTGATACCGACAGATGCCCTCCACACCCTCTCAAGAGGGACCAGTGTTCAAAATAAGACTCCGCCTCCCACCAGTAAAACCTACCAGTTGGAGTTGGCAGCATTGACGGATGCCTCCTGCTCTTTCATTTGCAGCACTACCCACCGCAGCATACAACTGAAACATAACCCACAGACCCCTCACAATTAAGGACAGGTGCTTCAAGAAAGAATATCAGTCCTGTGAGCCCTCAGGCAAGGAATGGATCACTATAAGCTTGGCCCAGAGCTAGGTGGTGGCCCAGAGCCAGGTGGTGGCCCCGAGACCGGCACCCAAACAGTGCACAGGCACCTTGCCGTTCAAGAGCACAGATGCTCAAAGAAAGAGAAAAGAGGAACAAAAGCAAAAGGTTTTCCCATGTGAGCCTCCAGGGGAGCTGCCCACAGTCAGCTTGGCCCCAGAGCCAGGCAGTGGCCCCGAGACCGGCGCCCAAACAGCGCACAGAGACAGGTGCTCAAAGCAAGAGTAAGGAGGAACACAAACAAAACAGTTGTCCTGTGATCCCCCCAGAGGAGGCGCCCACTCAGCTTTGACACAGAGACCCCCAACAAATCAGCAGTAACACTCAGACACCTTCCCATGTGGGAAAATGTCTGAAAACAAAAGTGAAGGAGTAAATAAAACTAAAAGAAGAGTGAGCAACTGAAACCGAGATAGGAGTGCAGGAGGAAGCTTTTCTCTGAAGTCTGGCAGTAGGCAGGCAGACACACATTGATCTGGATTGGCTCAGGGCCCAGACAAGTCCAGGTCCAGGGACGGGTACCCAAGGAGGGGGAGGTTGACCTTAATAAAGGACAACATATCTACCAGGTCTGGGTGCAGACGTGCATGGTGGGGATGGAGAAGGTCTCCCAGGTGGGAGAATACTCGCTTGCTCTGGACACTGGTGGGAGGGCAGGAGAGGATGTTAGTGGCCACAATGGAGAGGTCCGGACAGATGGCAGATTTTCATGCCCAGTACTCCAGGGGGTTGGTGTGAGGGGGCTCGGTGGGCTTGGCAAGATACTTTCACACCATGGCCCTCACTAAGTCATCCGCCCTGATAGACACACCAACCATGCTGGCATCAACCACGCAGCCCACCACATATGACCAGAGGTCGTTGGGAGGGCTGTCATGGCTGGAGATGGCCAGCTTGTTTACAGCCTCCTGCTCCTCCTCCTCCACTCCACGCTGCACCCTCAACCCTCCATCCCACTTTGTGTACCTGATACCTGTGTACCACTCTGTGCAGGACCTTCTTCCAGTCCTGCAGCTGGCCATCCCACATGGCAATGCTGCCCTTCATCCGGGGGTCACATATGCAGGCTAGTCTGTATGACTGCTCCTGGCAGAGAGGATGCAAGTGGGCAGCTATGCCCACCTGCAACCTCCTGACCAAGTTCCTGACCCAGTGGGCAAGATTGTCCTCATTCTCCAGCTCATTGACCAGCACCCAGTCCAGCCCGTAGATCAGGGGGATAACCTGTCCCAGGCTGGACTGGTACGAGCATAGGAGCTCTGTGGCATCCTTAAAGGGCTTAAGGGCACAGACCATCTGGGAGAGGGCAACCAGTCCTCATAGCTGATGCTGACCTCCTCTCCCTCATGCATAATAGCCATGGACTACATGATGTCCTGGACTGAGTTTTTTTGCTCCACCAGATGACTAACCATGTCATAGGTGGAGTTCCAATGGGCGGGAATGTCCTGGTAGAGGTAGTGCTCTGGATCACCCCCTTTCCCCTTCCTCTGGAGCAGCTCATGCAAAGACTTCATACTGCAGGAGAAATGCAAAGCCAGGCGCCAGCAGTTCTCCAACAGGTCACACATGGACAACGTTGCTTGGTCCCAGGTGGCCTTGATCTTGCTACCTAGCCCAAGACCATGACCAGGTGCAGGTTATGCGCCAGGAAGACAAGGCCATTGAGGGATGCCTCTCTCAGGGCTGCCAGCATGTTGCTTCCCGCATCAGTGATCATGATGCCACAGACAAAATCACCTGTGGGCGCCCGCTCCCGCAGCCCAGCCTTGATTGTGGCAGAGATGTTCTTCCCCATGTGATCATCATCCATCCCCCATGCCTGGAGCATGACTACTCTGTACACAGTCTGCAAGGGCAGCACCTCACCCCAGGGCCCAGGTGTTTCCCTGGGGCAACGGAGGTCCTCCGGTTGCCACCAATGGGCAGTGAGGGCAAGGTAGCTGTGATGTCAGCCACTCCACATATCTGCCGTGAAGTGCACATTCTGACCTGCAGCACGTGACAGCTCCTGAGCAACCATGTCTCGCACACTGCGGTAGAGGGCGGGAATGACTCACTGGCCAATGGTCCACCACGACGGCATCACAAACCAAGGGGCAAAATGACGCAGCAGCCTCCAAAACCCCCCACTATCCACAATAGAAAAAGGGAGTCCTTCCAGGGCAATCGTCTCTTCCAGCACACAAGTGTCCATCTCCTGAGCCCTCTCCCTGACTCTTTCGATAGCCACCATCCCCGACCCCAAGGGGACTACCTCCTGTAAGGTAGCCTGCCTGGACGTTCCACTCCCACCCGCATCACCCTCAGGGCAAGGCTTCTTGATCAGCATGGAGTCCCATGACCCTCCCCCTTCTTTCTGATCAGGAGCCCTCCTCTTCTGCCCGCCAGATGACTTGCGTTGCTCCGGAGGCAGCAGGCTTGGGTGGTGCCTCTGCAGATACAAGCAGAGAGCCCAGTATTGCTGAGCTCTGATGGGCAAACAGGACAACCTGTGCATTTCCTCCCCCCATGATCACCCTTGCCCTTCATTCCACACCTCATAGTGCTGCACACAAAATAAAAATGAGATGCACACAATGGGTGTACAAAAAAAGAGGAGTGAGCTATGCCAAGCAGATGTGCATGGCAAGCAAGAGAGAGAAAGCACAGTGAGCAGAAGAGAGTTGGGACTTCAGAGAGGAACCCACACAAAGCTGGGCCCTAGAACCACTGGCCCTGACTGAGACTGGGCTTGGGCTTGGGGGAGATGCCCTAAACCAAAACCAAAGGAAGCAAGGAAACAGCAAAAGTGATCCCTCAAAAGAGCAGGGAAAGAATTTAGAAGACACAAAGACAAGCAAGTAAAAAAAGGGTGGGGGAGACTAGGCTGGGGGGGGAAGGCACCCTCACCAAACCTTCCCACAGCAAGGCCAAGAGCTTGAAAAGAGGCTTCTTTCAGTCTCTTTTAAAGCAGCAGCGGCCAAAAACACAATCCAAAATCCACACTCTCTCTCTCACTACTCCAATCCCAGAAACAACAGCAAGTCCACCCTTTCCCTTTGTCTCCTGGGACTGAACACAAGGCAGAGAGAGAGGGGCATTTTATAGAAAACGCTGACATAGAGGATAATAGGAGGTCTGTGGCTGGCTGACAGAGCTGCCTAACAGGGGTTGGAGGGGTGAGATTGGGGTGCCCATAGCTACAGAAGGCCCACCTCCTTGGTTGCCAGGGAGATTGACCCCCAGCTCCTGGCTGTATAGGGCAGAATGGAAGCTCACCAGATGGCTAGGAGAGCTGTCAATCAAGGGTAAGTGGGCTATGATTGGGGTTTCCAATGGCAACAAAAGGTCTGGGCCCATTGTTGCCTACTGAATCAATGGATCGGCACCAGCCTATCTGCAATCACAAAATGTTCCTGAAGTGAACGAAACAGGCAAAAAAAAGTGAATTTCGTGAAAACAGCGCCACAATGAAATGCTGCTTTGCAACACACGAAACGGCCCATTTCGTGACTAAATTTGCGTTGTATTTTGTTTCATGCTCATGTCTACTATTGGGGTAGAGGAAGATGTAACAAGATCTCAGTAATCTTCATTGAATCACCCTCATTCCCTTGAACTGGCTGCTCCTGAGCAGAACTGTTTCTGAGTCACAACCAGAACAAAATTGCCTCAAAATGACAATATAACTGAGGTCTGCTGAAACAATATAACTGAGGTTACCTGGAACAGCATATTCAAGAGAACAAGAATAGCATATGAAGAAGGCTTATAATTTTCTGCAACACATTGCCTATCTCAAAGTTAAGTGTGAGGTAGTTTTGTAGTCAGACAAAAAAGAGCGATTACATTTTGAGACAAGAACTAAGGAATAAAATGGAGTGTAAGGCGGACAGCCATGATATGCTTTAGCCAGGGTAGTGTGAAAGGGGAAAGGGAAGGATTAACATACCCAGTGGTTCAATGTTGGCTGAGATGTCCTGAGCGTGTTTCCAGCTTCTGCCCTTGAACCACTCCGTAACTTCACAACGATAAAGCCCTGAATCATCTGTAGCTGAAGTGTTATAGATGGTCAAAGTAAACGTAGAAGAGTCCACCTTTTCTAATCTGAGGTCACCACGAGCACTGTGCTCCAGGTAAAAAGATCCTATCTTTAACGTGCCCTCTTGATCCATGTTGGCTATGAGCACTGGAGGGCTTCTGTCCTTTGAGATATGCCACCATTTCACAGACAAAGAATTTCCAGCCACACTTGCATTACAGTGGAAGTTTAAAGCTGCTCCTTCTATTATTCGTTCCTCATTTACCCACAGAATCAATTTCAAGCGGCTTTCTATGAACAATAGACAGCAGGTTAAGTAGATAAGTAAAACTTAATTAAAGGGAAATAAGATACAGAACCAGCTGGCATTTTGGCACAGTTACCTAAGACACCCTTACTTTTTCACTGGTATGCCCAATGATTAGTGGGAAGCTTTTACTGAGCACTATTATTTTCCTTTTGTAGAGATCATCTATACATAGGGGGGCGGGGAATAAATACATCATCCTGTGTTAAGACATTCCTACAGCATCTGCAATACAGAACAGCCTATGGCCATACCACCCTGGACATGCCCAATCTTGTCTGATCCTGGATGCTATGTAGGAAAAAACATCAGATGTGAAGTGGACCTTAATGGTATCTTTCACATAGTAGCCTCCACTTTCATAATATTTTGTTAACATTGACAGCATTGAACTGCTTGGATTGAGAAGTCTGCGATTGCCCACAATCTGTGCATCTCTCTCTGGCACTGATATTGGGTTACAAAGGGTTGCACAACACATTTGAAATACTTAGCCCCATTTTATGAAGGATTTCTGAAACAGTGCCCATAAAGGGATGGATTCAAAAAATGGATTTCAACCCAAATCTCATGAGTACTGATGCAACAATATCACCACTTGTCCACTTCCTTTGATTTTGTGACATGTATGTCCTGATGCTTGAATATACTTTTGTAAGAATTTGAAGAACACACTGTGCGATGTGTGTAAAATCACTATGCAATGTGTGAAAAAATGGAATCACTGTACTTCAAAGAATTAAAGAATACTCTGGAAGCCCATTATTATAATGAATTTATATGAATAAAAGTTTAAATTAATAAACTGTATTGTAAGGTAAAAGAAGCAGAAATAAAAGCAAGATAGACATGCCTTGGTACCCTTATTAATCTGGCAAAGGGAAGTCTTATTTTTAAAACTAAACATTTTAAAAATCCATCTTTTCTACTGTAAAGTCTAAAGAAATGGACAAAAATTTTATGCCCAGACCAGAATGGTTAGCAAACTATTCTGTAAGTAGCAGTTAGAGTGTCAGATTTGAATCTAGGAGACCCAGATTTGAATTCCCACTCTGCCATGAACCAGTCACATATACTCAACCTAACCTACCTCACAGGGTTGTGGTAAGGATAAAATCAAAGGAGAAAGATGTAAGCTGCTTGGGGTCCTTATTGAATAAACTATGTATCTAAGTGGTTGCTTGTGGTGATATTTTCACATTTCCCGTAACAGCCCCAATTGATAATACCTGATTGATGGCCATTTGCAAATATAAGCAGTACTCCAAACCTAAACAAAATTATTTCCGACATTTTAGAGTGGGCTTCTGCCTTCCATTCTGTTGGTTATTTCAGTACTTCAGCTTGGTTTCATTTTCCCAAGCAGCAGGACACTAAGGTGGAAAGGCAACTGAGCAGCTGGTGATATGTATATGACAGGGATACTGGAATCAGGTTCATCCCGACTGGCATTTGTCTACTTGATATTTCTGTTTTCTGTCAATCATCTTATGTTTTTGGGAGGGCTTTATGATTCACATGTCTTGTTTTCTTGAGCGTGTGGGTTTGTGTATGTAATAGGCAGATGAGGAAATAACTTTGTTTATATATTCTGGAAGCAAGGCAGTGTAGGTTTGGAGTTGGAGGAATTGAGAAATAGAGGCCAACGGGTAAAGTTTTATCTCTTTTAGAAGTGAAAAGGAGGCAATGGTAGCCAACCAACATACTTTAAGTTTCAGGTGGGTAGCCATGTTGGTATGTAGTAGAAGAGCAAGATTTGGATCCAGTAATAGGTTAAAGTATGATATGGGTCCAGTAATAAGTTAAAGACCAACTAGATTTCCAGAACATGAGCTTTCAAGAGTCAAAGTGAAAGCTCATACCTTGGAAATCTAGTTGGTCTTTAAAGTGCTACTGGACCCATATCATACTTTGAATGTGTTTAAGTTTGCCCAATTAATTTCTCACAGAGTTTGGGAAAATAATGGCTGACTGCAGAACTTGGAGTGGGTGATCAGTGTTGAATAAAGATATTTACTGATAGTGGTCAAACACTACAGAATGCTACCACCTACCTGCTGCACAACTGAGTTTGCCAGCAAAGATTAACAAATATCAGTGAACCACAACTTGGCCCTTTCTCCATATTATATTTAGAAGCACAGAAATCTGGCGTTACTGACCTCGAGGTGACACATTGATCTCAGCACCAGAAGAAGACTGTCTCCTCTTAAGAGTGAGGGAGCCTGTGGAAGAGCTCTCCATTTCAGAAACCTCACAGCGGTACAGGCCCTTGTCACGAAGTTCCACCTGGTTTATCCTGAGGATGTACTTCTCATTGCTCTGTTTGCTCACTAGGATATTTCCTGTGGTATACCTGCCCCTGTTGTTCTCTTGAAAGACCAAGGTCCCATGTTGATCAATGCTAACAACCACTCTATCATGATGAAGCCACACCATCTGGAACCATCTGTACTGGAAATTCTGGGCTTGCACAGAGCAATTGATCTGCAGGACTTCCCCTTCTAGAACAGAGCTTTCAGCAACAGAGATCTTAACAAAAATATTGTGATCTGTGAAAATACAAATGAAGACACATATTTAGCCAGTAGTTTCACTGGAATGAGTATTGAATGTAGACCTCTGGACAATGTTTGCCATCAACTCTGTGTGTGTGTGTGTGTGTGTGTGTGTGTGTGTGTGTGTGTGTGTGTGTGTGTGTGTGTGTGTGTGTGGGAGGGGGGGCGGGGAGTTGGGGGGACAAGTTGCAGTGGGACAGAAATATTTGCTTTCAGCCCCAGTCAGCTGCTGTTTTGGTGTCTTTTTTCAAACTGATCTTCTTGTATCGTCACATACCCAATTAGATTTGGCTGCATGTTAACACCAAATACATCTCTGAACTAATAATCTGGATTCAGTGGTATTATTACATACAGAAATCTTATTGGCTGTGAGATGAGGTTTCTGTGCTTAGAAAGTAGTAATTTGAAAAAAAGGGGTTGGGCTGTTGCTGAGAGCAGCTCTAGATTATAGATTTTTCTGCACAGGCACGTGCTTTTTAAAGGGTGCTCTGCACAGTCACATGGCAGCTGAGGGAAACTGCTGCTTTAAAAAAAAAGAGAGAGCTGAAGGGGGCTCAGAACGGTTCTGCGCAGAAAGTCTGTGCTCAGATTCTCCATGTGGAGCAGCAAAATCAGCAAATTAACTCCTTCCTCATGCTGTTGTCAAGCAGAAAAATGGCTTGGAGGAAAGGCAAGAGTTTTCCTTCCTCTTGTGGCGCTGTTGTTAGCTCATTTGAGGACTCTTTTTTTAAAAGAAGAAGAAGAAGAAGAAGCAGTTCCCTACAGCTGCTGTGTGACTGCGCAGACCAGCTTAAAACGAGCGCATGCCCATGCAGGAACTTATTGTCTAGAGCTTACCTGAGTGGTAGAGCATCTGCTGGGCATGCAGCAGGTCCCAGGTTCAATCTCCTGCATCTCCTGTTAAAAGACTCAGGTAGTAGATGATAGGAAAGTCCTTTACCGGTGACCTTGGAAAGCTACTACCAGCCAGAGTAGCCAGTACTAATCCTGATAGACCAAGGGTCTGATTCAATATAAGGCTGCTTCATGTAGTCCTATATATGCTCAAATGCCACTAAAACAGATGCTATTTATTTACATTATTTATAGTCCATCTTTTTCACTGAAACTTGAAGTGGATTACATAATGCAAAGTGTAATCAATTGGATGAGGCATCTAACAATGTGACAATACTAGGGTTGCAGAAATCTGGAACTAAGTGTAGTTATTAAACCTGACCTGCTAAACAATGCAGGAAATGGTGTTACGTAAGTAGAATTATAATGCAGTGAGAACAAGATAAATACATAAAGCAACGGGTTATAAATGTTAGTAGTATAGTCTATAGTCTATATACTATAGGAATCCCGTGGCGCAGAGTGGTAGGCTCTGCTCACAACCTGAGTTCAATCCTGGTGGAAGCCAGTTCAGGTAATTAGCTCAAGGTTGATTCAGCCTTCCATCCTTCTGAGGTCGGTTAAATGAGCACCCAGTTTCCTGGGGGTAAAGTGTAGATGACTGGGGAAGGCAATGGCAAACCAACCCGTAACAAAAGTCTGCCAAGAAAATGTCGTGATGCAACATCCCCCCATGGGTCAGTAATGACTCGGTGCTTGCACAGGGGACTACCTTTACCTTTTTACCTTGTTCTGTTTATCCCAATATCTTCCTGAATAATTTGGTTATAATGTAGTCCTATTTCTTCCTGAATAATTTGGTTATAATGTAGCCCTATTCCTTCTGAACTGTTCTGTTGGTTGAATACTTGTTGGGGATGCTTTAGGCACTTTCTGCATTGGGCAGGGGGTTGGAGTAGATGGTGTGTAAGGCCCCTTCCCACTCTTTGATTGTATGTTCTACTTAGCTTGCAGAATGACAAAAGTGTGGAAGACTTCCTGACTTCCTCAGGCAGGGGCCACTACACAGAGTGCATGTGTACAGGCAGTTGTTGATTTTGCCCCCTTGCAGGGTGGCACACGGAGAAGGCTCTGTTCAGATGAGCAAAGTTATCATGGCATAGGAGAAGGTTGGGAAATTCCTAGAGATTTGGCAGGGGAGAGATTGGAACCTGGGGAACATAGGGTTTAGGGAGGGTAGGGACCTCAGCTAGGTATAATGCCATAGGTCCACCATTCAAAGCAACTATTTTCTATAGGGGAACCGATTTCTGTAATCTGAAGATCAATTGTATGGGAATTTCCCAACCCCGAGATGGCAACCCTACTGGAAGCCTGTTTGGGGCCATACATTTTCAACAGGAATTTCCCCTCTTGTTCAAGGACACCATGAGTGTTCTAGGAATATAATGGGTGTTTTGGTTTGTTGGATGTCTCCTTTGTAAAGATGTCTTTTACAAATTAAGCATCTATAGGTTGATTCTGCGCAATTCCCCCAATCTCAGTCTTGTATTTCCTCAATGGGTAATATCTGGACTCCTAGTATACCCACCCCCACTTTGTGGTAGGATCTCTTGGAGGGAGGGACAATTCAGGGGAACTGATGACATTTGGAATTCTGAGAATCAAGCAGCTATCAGCTGAAAGATCTCACCTTTAACAAAGTCTCTTTTGATTAAAGTAGGGCAATAAAGTGGGAGAAGGGAAAGAATGAATGAATTCTGTTAATTATCTCGAGAAAAATGAATAGATAAATGAATCAGTTCCATATGAACTCATACAAAAGCTGCTGATGAGGCACAGAACTTATACTGGCTTGGTTCAGTTTTGTGCTAAATGTGTTTGCTCCCTTTGTGTTCGCTCCCTCTTTGCCCCTCCCTGCAAAGGGTCCAATTTAGTTAAGCCAAGTACTAGTAACAAAGCCCGTTGTGGGAAAAATACAATGGGCTCTAGAAAGGGGAGGGTGGGCAAGCGGGCATTGCCACCTCCTCCATGACTGATCCCAGCCAGGTGAAGGCGAGGGGCAGACATTGCCACCTGCTCTGCTCCTGATCCTGGACAGGTGAGGGGAGGACGGGCATAACTGCCTGCTCTGCTCCTGATCCCAGCCGGGTGAAGAGGGATTGGACATTGCCTCCTGCTTCGTGCCTTATCCTGGCTGGGTGAAGGGGGAAGCAGGCCTCCTGCTCCATGCTTGATCCCAACCAGGTGAAGGTGGGGGTGGGCATTGCTATTTGCTCCACTCCTGACCCCAGCTGAGTGAAGGGGGGTTGGCGTTGCTATGCTGTGCCTGATCCCAGCTGGGTGAAGGTGGGGGGAGGCAGGCATTGCCACCTGCTGCACTCCTGATCCCAGCTATGTGAAGGTGGGGGCGGGCATTGCCACCTGCTCCTCTCCTCATCCTGGCTGGGTGAAGGGGGTGGGCATTGCTGCCTGCTCCACACCTGATTCCAGCAGATTGAAGGGGGGGTGGGCATTGCCACCTGCTCCACTCCTGATTCTGGCTAGGTGAAGGGGGGAGCGGGCATTGCCTCCTGCTCCATGCCTGATCCCAACCAGGTGAAGGCAGGGGGTGGGCAGTGCCACCTGCTTTGCTCCTGATCCCAGCTGGGTGAAGGTGGAGTTCAGGCATTGCTACCTTCTCCACTCCTGATCAAGGCTGGGTGAAGGCAGGGGACAGGCATTGCCACCTACTCTGCTCCTGATCCCAGCTGGTTGAAGGCGGGAGGGCAGGCATTGCCACTTGCTCCGCACCTGATCCCAGCCTGGGTTTCCTTTCATGGTGCACTCTCTGGAGGGAATGGCTGCCTCATCTGGGTTTCCGTCCACAGCAGCGCCCTCTGGAGGCGCACCAAGGTAGGAAGTGAGTTGTCTGGAACACGGTTAGCCTTTTCTGTAGTAGGATAGTTTGCACTTACATTCCGTAAACTAAATAATGCATTGTACTTGCCTTTCAAGCAAGGATTGCAAACTGGGTAGAAACTTTGGTTTGCAATCCTGCCAAATACAAACCTTTGTTTTCCAGGTTGAATGCAGGGCAAAATATGGTTTGTGTTAAAGTAAAAGTTGACTTAGCTATTTAATTTGCACAAGAGTAGGAGGAATGAAAGAGAACAGAGCTCATCCTCTGAACACCAGACCAGGGTTCAACATTATGTCACAACTGCTCCCTCCTTCCCAGGTCAGTGAAAAAAGAATCAGTGTAGACAAGATAATTATAGATTTGTGAAGCTTTTTTTCATTGAACTACCAAAGTGACTGCCAATATTTTGGAAGGAAATGAGACAGCATCTCTTTCATAGATCTCTGTGTACATCATCTAAAGCCACAGTAGCTAATCATGGCTACAGCTCTTCTAATTGCTTACTGTGCATAAATTATCCAAGGCACTGGATGCCAGTTCTTTAATAATTCAAAACCAAAATCCTGAACAGACGTTGGCCATTCACAAATATTTGCTGAATGCTTTATATGAAGAATGTGGAACTTTTCACACTGTGCAGTTCCGATCTAGGATTGGGTTTAAAAGCCTTTTCTCTTTTTGAGATCACAAACATAAAGCTTTCTAAATAGCACTACTTAATTCAGGTTGCAGCTCCCACAAGGGAGCTCTGTCTCTCCTTCCTTGATGTTACTGCATTGCCAATCACTGCAGCAGAACTCAATAGATAATTTAGCAAACTGGATCTCATGGAAGAGAAAGAAAATACATTGAGTTCTGGCATATCATTGTGCCAGATCTAGAGTCCAAGCCAGACATTGTCACTGCTGAGTTGGTCCCTCTCCCCCTCCCTTATACTGCACAGCTGTACTACAGAAGGGCCCATACACTGCTTTGGTGGCATTGGGGCCGAGGAGGGAGTAGTGTCTGCCTACCATCTTACATGAAATGCTATCTGCTTTTCATGGGCCAAAGAAGCACCAGTGCACCACAGAACCAACCCCCGTGGAAAGTAAACCCCCACTTGCGCTGAGCTTTGGCACGCCGTGGCCCACCTCAGATGGAAGACAGTTCCTTTCTGCTTGTACACATGGATGGCTTCTCTGCCTTTGTTCCTGTGAATCAGTTCTGACAGGGACTTGAAAGCATCAAAGCATCGGAAGCTTCACTAGTTTTAATGCTTTTCTAGAAAGTGAATGATTATGTAGAGGGGAAGTTAATGACCTAGCAAATGACTCATTTATTCATAAGGCTAGTTTCTACCACTGCAGCTAGGTCTAAAGAGCTCTTGGACTGTAAATTAATTTACTCACATTTTAAATTGACTAAGCTTGTCAAAACTGTAACAAAGAATCAAGGTGTTAGCGAGTGTATGATCAAGCAGCTGCTAATGGCTTTTAAAATGGCAGCGTATATGACTGATGCATCTTACCAAGGCTCCTGACAGTCAGAGAAGTGTTCTTTGTCCGTTTCCGAGCAATATCTTTCCAAGTTTCATCAGGATCTTGAATCCACTCTACTGCTTCACAATACATTTTCCCCTGGTCCGAGGGCAGTATCTTAACAATAGACAATTTATACTTTTTGTCTCCAATTTTGTCTAGCCTGATGTCTCCTGAGGAAACCCTCTGTTTGTAGGAAGATCCCGCAATCAAGACAAAATCTCTTGACAGGGAAAGGATTTCCTGGACTTCTCCATCTCCTTGAATAAGGTACCAGGCAACAGAAAGATGGACATGTTGGGCTGTTGCTGTTGACACTTCACAAATGAGTTCTAATGAATCTCCTTCATTGTGGATGAGATCCTGGGGCTCCATGGTAGCAGACAGTGTGTCTGGGATTACTAGAAGGACAAGACAACAGAGGAAACTACAGGTGGAATAACCATCAACGGTGCAAATGAACCATTCATGTCTTTCTCAGGGTGCCAACTGTATCAGTTATGTTCCCAAGAGGGGACTCAACAGGGATGTGTTACCTAGTGGTTCGAAGGAACAATATCATCTGGCCATACTCCCCCCCCCTTATAAAACAATGGGACAAGAAATACCTTATTAAAAGAGAACCGTCAAGAAACCTCCATGGTACCTATTTTTTTATATTGCTTTCTCAAACATGCTCAGCTTACACTATATGCACACATGCACGCATGCACGCAAACACAGAGACACAGAGTAAAAGGAAACTGGACTCTAGCAGCAGCAGCTTTAATTGGTTTTCATGGTCCATAAGACCTGCCTATGTGGAGCAAAATGACAGATTGCCAGAGCAGGTACATAAAACGTTTAAGCAACCCTGCAGCCGTTTTGAGCCGAAAGGAAAGGCTGGATGTAAATATTTTAATAAATAAAATAAATTAAAATTCTAGAGCAGATTATTGTGAAACAAAACTGACAGAGTGGAAATACCAATCCAGTTTGCTTCAAAAGTTTCAGAACTTATTACTACTGTCATGTATACAGAACCATCAATGTACATGACATTTTACAGAGTACAAGATGAAAGGCCCTACCCTCAGAAGCTTATAAAGCTGTCTCAGGAGACAACAAAGAGGAATCAACAGGAGTTCAATACAGGCTTATGTATATTTACTCCAGACCTGGACAAATAGCAAACTATTAAGCTGAACGTAACTCAGCAACTGTGCATATTGTTCCACTAATAGCTCAAACAACTTCCTGGTTTTGCTTCTTGCTAAAGTGAGCACATCTAGCACCCAGAAGTCCATAACACTTTTGTTGAGCTGCATCCTTTTCAGTAGGCCTCAAGTTATGCAGGCCCCATATCAATGATTTGCACAGGCGACAGGTTCTTGAGCTTACCTGAAAGATTCGTTTTGGCACTGTAAGTCCCAAGGTAGCCTTCATCTGTGCTGGGTGTGTGGCACTCATACTCGCCAGCATCCTCATCCAGAAGGTTAGTGATGTGCAGCAGGACAGAATCCCCGTGGATCCTCTCTACATAGATTTCTCCCCTCCTGACACGCTTACCGTAGACAGCATAAGGGAAATTGGAGTCACTAGTGCTGATCAGCTGCCATTCTATCTGTGGGGTAGACGCCTGATACACGGACCACTGGAAAGTCTGCTCCAGTGGCCCTCCGTAGCCACTGACATTGCACCAGATGGTGATGTGGTAGCCTTTGGTCCGATAAAGACGACCCTTCTGAATAGTTACCATCCTTTGTCCAGCACAAATATCTGTATACAAACCATAAAACAGCAGCATAAACCTACTGCGATATGGATTTTTTCCAATTTCAGATCCTTGCTCAGAGGGGGGAAAAAAAACTTGCAGAAATTATGACTTGAACAAAACATAACTGTAAAGCATTCCAAGCATTTAAATATGCAAGTTCCTGGTATTCAAAAGTCATGAGCCAAACTTCACAAGCACTGTAAATTTGTTTTTAAAATAATGTTTAAGCAGTTGGACACATGCACCTTTTCATTTCTGCACATTTCTCTATTTAAACTTGCTGTTTGGTTTCAAAGGGCTTTCCTAGACACAATAACGTACTACATTACTAGATCTCCTGCTGCTTTTAAAGTTACAAATAGCCATGGTTCCTCTCGGTCTGGATCACTGCTCTGCCACTGGGAAAGAGGTTTACTCCTTCCCCTAAGCTATTTTCATAATCTCACTCCTGCTCTATTTGCTCCACTATTTCCTTCATCTCCCACTTGGTAAACAGCACATCTATCTGTCTAGATATTTATCCCCGACTCTTCTTCCCACTGAGGTTCCAAAGCAACTTACAACCCTCTCCTGTCCATTTTATTCTCACAACCACTACCCCATGAGATAGGTTTGGTTCAAAGACAGACAGGCTGGCTGGCTGGACAGCCCAAGAGTACCCAGGGACCTGCAGAACACCCCATAGGTCACTAGGGAGAGATAATACAGATTAATAAGAACAGAGTGGTCTTCATTCTGCACCACAGCCCTGCTCTAAACTGGGTCCCTTCATGGCTATTGGTTGTTCGACAACTGTAGGAGATCTGTTCTCATCTAGTTAATTGCTTTAATTCTTCATGGTCTCTATTTTCAGGTTTTCCCTTCACACAGTCATGCAAATTAAGTTTATAAAATGTGAAGTCATAATTTTAATCTACTGCTGCTAGCATATATTTATTTTTATTAAATGTAATATTTTGTTTATCACCAGCAGCTTATTTTAAAACCGTCATTTAAGTCTTTAACAAAGCCTTAGAGTCAACGGATTTCTTGTGGGCTGAGACAGGAGCAATTAGAGGGGCAGAGTTCTGAGGAAGGGAATGAGTGATCCTTCCTGAGCCAGTTGCAGTCTTTGCCTAACCTCCCTGACAGGGCTGTTGTGAGGATAAAATTTACATGAATATTGTCTTTGAAGTTCCTTTGAGGCAGGAGAAGATACAAATATAAGAAATGGAATGGGGGAAAGTATGGTGCACACACATTGTGATAACAGCAAAAAGGCTAAAAATTGTGAGTTTTAAACTTTTTGAATGACAGCCATTTTAATCTGTTATTTTTAAAAATTATGCTTTCATTTTAATTGATGTTGCCTGCTTTGGATCCTAGTTATCTGGCGGAAAGGCAGGTTAATAATGTTTTACATAAATAATAACAAGTTGCATTATTTGTTTTCCTGAGATGTAGTGGATGATAAGGGGCAGCGCCTAGAGGGAACGGGGATCCATAGTGGCTATTTTGCCCTACAGTTCTGATAACCTGATATTCTAGGGATTTTCAGAAACTAGCCAAGCTCATATGTAGACTGATTTGTGCAGCCAGGATTTATGAAGGAATTGATGCCATCTCTGAAATTAGGTACATTATTTGATGCACAAGGCCAATGCAACGGGCAATGAAAGCAGAAATCCCACCACCGCACACCATTACTGTTCTTTCTGAACATCAACATTTTTGTCTGTGCACAAGAAAGAACAGATTTTAGCAACACCAAATGATGCAGTAAAGACAATTCCACAGATTTGAAACTTTTGAATTTAAACCACGGTAGAACAGCTTCCACCACTATTTTGTGCACAGACCTCTCCACAGTCAAACTGACAGAGAGGGGCAAATTCTCTTTAATTAACATTGTCCCTTTAACAGGATAGAAAATCACCATTCTTCGGTCCTTCACACCAGATTTCTTTTGTAAAATAGAGAATAAAATCAAAGTCATTTCAGAGAAGGGGGAAAAAAGAGGAATCCTCTCTGGAATAGTTAAGAACATAGCAGAGACATAAAAGAATCCATCTGCAAAGATGAGAAGAATTTTCTGATTTTTGACGTTCACCACAGAAGAAAGCAGCTAATAATAGACTAGAGATCTGGCTTTCTGCGCTACTTCCATTGGTGCCATGCAAACTCCATCCTGAAATTGCTGAAAGAGTGAATATAACTCATATGATAAAATGTGGGCTTCTGTAGTTGAATGAATCACCACCTCTTTTAATGGGAACAGGCCTAACAGCTACTAGCCGTAGCACCTCCATGGATAGAGGTACTATACCTCTGAATATCAGGTGCTGGGGGCAAGTAACAGGAGAAAGCCATAACTTTGCATGCCTTAATTTGCATCTTGTTGGCCACAACTGGTAGCAGAATAATAGACAGGCCATGGCCTTATCCAGCACCAGGGTGGTTCTTGCATTCTTAGAAGATTTAAACACATTTAACAGAACTCACCAAGCAGCAGGAAGAGCACAGCTGTCAAGCCCTGAATGGGCCCCATTAATAACAGAACAAACAAACTTCCTTCCTCTGCAAAAAGAGCCTTGTCTCTCGCTGAGTGGCAGCAACACTCCTTCCTTAAATAGCTGTGGGGAAGCTGTCTGCTGGTTCTTGTGGTTTCTTTGTCGCCCAGGCAAGACAGAATGAATACACAAGATTTCTCAGAAGCATGCACATCTCACACAACACAACACACCTTGGAAATTCGTTTTGTGGCTACTGCGTATGATCTGGTTGATCATGAGAACCTTAAACAGCCTGGCCCAGCTAGTCCAGCACTGGGTGTCCAACAGTAGCCAGTCAGATAGCTCTGTTTGCAGGCAGGGCATGAAGATGATGGCCTTCATCTGCAGATACTTAAATCCATAGATCAGGACCACATTGACAGAAAACAGTTCTGCAAACTTGAGAAATTACCCAGGTTTGCAGAAAAATCTGAAAATATTTTTTAAAAAATATTGAAACCTCCTCTCTCACAAGAACATCGTCTGAGCGTGTGCAGACAACACACCTACCCCTCCTCCATTGATGGTGGCAAGAGAGACTACTGATGGTGTGAGTGGTGGTGGTGGCTTAAAATTGAAAATGACCTGGACCTCTCTCAGCCTTTGAGAGGTCCTGAACAGATCCATGGGATCCAACGAAATGATATCAAAATTAGTATTTATCCTTAGACTGCTCTACTTGCTGCAAAAACTGCATAATTAAAACAACTATGTTACTCTTTATTATGTGATTGCGACTTAAATTCTCTCAATACAATTAGAAACATTCACTATGGGCTATGCAGGTTCATATTCATGTTTTATGCACAACACAAACACCAGATTTGTTAATGTTCATTGATGGCTCTATGAGGAGAAACTTAGCCTAGGCAGTGAATGTGTGAGAGAACTAAATGCAATTAACATGGAATGGAAGAAGAATGCGGAATGCAGCATATTCTCAACCAATTGTTCTTGCAAAAAATCGACTTTCACGACTGCCTCAACATGGTACAAAAAGTGGGACATTGAACTTCAGAAAAATTAAACCAAAATCCAGTGGCATCTTAAAGATCTTAATGATTTTAGATCAGTTTTGCTGCAACAGATTAACATGGGGGCTCCGCTGGAATTAAAACCCCTGTGCAACACATTCTCTGAGAATTTAAGCTATTTGGAATTCCAGCTTGCAACATTCTTGGCCTTTCAACATCTTGTACATCTACTCAAGCTATTCCCAAAGGCCTTCATAATAATTCCCTCTCATCAAATCCTACCTAATACTCCCCTGCTCTTTCACTTTGCTAAAGACTGCTGTTCCCTCACAGCTCTGACTTCATGGCTGCAGTAGAACTTGTCTAGAGAGCATGTCTCATATTTTTTTCCTCCCTGAACAAGAACATACTCTACACTGAATGCCCAAGAGTATACTTTATCTAGTACTTTAACACTAGTAACTGCAATAGTAACAATCTGCCTACTTGGCATGAGAGAACTGGAAATGGACCTCTGATTTATCTCCCCTACATTATACTCTCACCACACTCAAAGATAATACAAATGAAAGCCTTTTGCTTCCCTACCTTAACCGTACTAATCCTTTCCAAGAGATGTGTCAGCTTCTTCTCATTTCCTGAAGTTACCCTTGCCTAGAAGAAATGTTTGAGCAAAGAGAAAGAAAGCAAGGCACACACAGAGCCTGTTGGGCCTCGAAAACCAAATCAATCAGTAGTCAAGGTTTTATGCGGCAAACCCAGGCTGCCATAACGTGGACAGCATAGCACCGGAAGGATTCAGAAAGGTTTTACCACAGGATCATAGGATTTTTAAAGTGTTCCAAACATAATTCGACAATCACACAAAACATATGCATTCCATCCAGGGACTGGCTCCTGTAAAAACACCACCAGCTGAAGTGTATATTTCTCCCATGCCAGGATGATAGATGGTCAGACTCTATGACATCAGCAGGACATCTCTTTCATTTGTCAAAAACAGTAAATTCTGAGCAGTGCTTGTAGGATGCATTTGCTCATGGAAGAATCTGAGGGACAGGCTGTTTGCGGGGACAGCGGAATATAACTAACTAACTAAATTATTAGAAGTCTGTATGTGTAACATGGCCCTTAACACAACCACAAGGTGGGGAGTAACCTGTACAAGTTCCCCAGTCAGACTCCCCCTCCCACCGCTGCCCCACTGCTTTAAGCCCCACCAAGGGGGAAAAAGAAGCACAATATAGGTAACTTTTGTTTCCTTCTGAGACTTAAAGCAACTAGGAGGATGTTGCTGTAGTTTTTTAAAATATCTGCTGAAGTGAAGTATTAAGCCTCCTCTCCCCCACGCTGTAGTTGCTTTTTAGTCCCAAATTACCCCTGTGAAAGTGATACAAATGCCCTGAATGAAGCAACATGGAAAATGTTTGGCTGGTTCATTGGTTTCCCAGAGAAAGAAAAAGCATCATCCACCGATTCAGCTTTCAGTGTTTCTAGAAGTAGCTGGAAGTCCCTTCTCTTAAAATACACATCAGCCTCAGAGGCTCTGCAGGTGTCACAAAATGCCTCAGATCAGGGGTTCTTTTCTGGGAAAAGAGGTGGCGGAACTCTCAAGAGGGAAATGAGGAAGAAACACATGGGATTCTTTGAAATAATATTATTTTCATGCACTATTGCCAAGTATTTTCAAGAGGTCCCGGAACTCCATTCCACTGCGTTCCTGCTGAAAAAAAGCCCTGCCTCAGGTGCCCAAGCATGTGTCCCACCCCTCCACTATGCAACATTTGAAGCCTTCCTCCTACATAACAAACCTTCCTCCAATTGGTGGCTCCTCTTCCAATAGAAGAGCAATTGAAGTTGGAGGAAGGCTTCTTAGGAGGCTTTTTAAGGAAGGCACTCTGTTCCACCCGCTATCAAATTCATTGCTGTAACCTGGTAGAGTTTTATAATCTGCTAGATGTCCCTCTTCAATATCTGAAATCTGCAGTTGCCTAAGATGGGGGGACCTTTTACATTTCTAGTTGGACAGGCTACTATCACAGAGAAAACATGAACACAGCAAATACTGTTCTGTTATGTGGCAACACCATATGAATAGGTGAACCCAATTTATCACAAGTACTGCTGTCAGGAGATGCATATTTCTAGTGATGGGTAGTTTCATGATAATAACTCCAATTCTAACCAGGTTTTCATGCAGCCACATTCATGCAGCTGGTTGTCATGGACCAACCTGGCCCAGCAGAGCAGAGAGACTCAGAGGACTCTTCTGAGGGAGAGGCAGCTGTCGAACCTGACCTAGATCCACAGCCAGGGGCAGAGGCACTGCAGGAGGAGGCAGTCTCTGAAGGCTCAGACATAGACCCACAGCCAGGCCCCAGCACATCGGTTCCTCAGCTTCCCAGCCCTGGGCCAGCAGCAAAAAGCCAGGTGCAGGCCAGCTCTCCCCCTCCATCACCAGAGCCTCGGGAACGCTGTCAGAGGAGGGCTAGGAGAGCCCTCCAAGCCAGAAGACGCAGTGCCAGGCTAGCAGCACAGCACCAGCCCGGCATCATTAGTGATAACGAGTGCTTGCAGGAGCAGGACTGAGACAGCCAGCAGGTGCATGCTATAGCACAAGCAGCTGAGCACTGTGTGGGTTAAAAGCAGCCGAAAAGGGAGTGGCTGTGTGGAAGCAATGTGTCCGCTTACTACTGACCTTGCTGCTGTGTTTGGAACTGGTTCTCTTGTCTCTGACCTTGGCCTGTTCATGTGGACATGTTTCTGGAATACCCCTTTGGACTTGAAGCTGTGAGTGTTGCCCAGTTGGTGCCTGAACTTTGGAACTGTGCTTTGCCCTGCTCAGACAACTTGGGAGTTGTCCCTTGCCTGCTGCCAGTGTGAGTCTGCAATTGGGACACTGGTATTTTGTGACATGTACATCTTGTCTTTTGGTATTTTCATGCTGGGTGAATTCAGGGACATTTGCTAGAATATGCAAGTGTTGATCTTGGCACTGTCTAGAATTTGGGGCCTGATCAATGAAAGATTTTGAAGAAGCTGCCTATGTTTGTTTGTTTGTTTTTCTTTCTCTCCTACTGAAAACACTATTCTCCATTCATACAGATCCCCTTAACAATGCAAGGAGTGTTAATGGAGAAGCAGAGAGCCTCACTGGCAGTATCTATTACCTCATTAGAATCCACACTTTCCACACTTTCGAAATAGGATTTTGATTCAATTAACTTTTATGGCTGTACCTTATAAACTTCTCGACTGGTTTCTCACTTGATAAGCTTTTGGGATTCTTCTTTGCAGAAGGAATGGTGGCAGTGCATTGTAGAGTCGGAGAGCTTCCCAGCACTAATCCCACAAAAAATAATATTAATCAAGAATGCTAAGCCCACAGGCCAACATGGACCCATTTCCATCCTTCCTGTGGTTACTAGAGATTTGCATCAAGCAGGAAAAGAGGGTGTTACAACTGTAGCAACACCTGCATTTTTAAGCTGTGGTTACAGGGTTGGAATTGCAATTATGGCCAGTCATATAGTTCCCTGGGAGTCAAATGCTGCCCAAATGCTGCTCTCTCATTAGTTTAATAGGCAGATGCAGAATGCGCCACTCTCTGTATGCCAATTTCCTGCCCTCTCCCTTTAATTGCTCCTGGTTACCGGTCGCATTTATTGGGTTAGGCTGAATGTACTCAATGGAACAGAATAGAATGGGATGTTTGAATCCAAGACATACCCCTGCACATTCCCCTTTCTCCTTTCCTAGCATCTAACTAAATGCAGACAATAACTGGAATGTGTGAAAGTAATATTGTCTTAGAGGAAGAGCATTAATGTGAAAAGCTATCTTCTCTGAGATGCTATGAAGTTACTGGTTGAAATAGGAAACCATTCAAGTGAACTGAAAGAGGAGCATAGATTGTAAACCAAATCAAAAGTCAAGGGGGGGGATTTATTTGCAGACCCTCTCCTCCTGATACTTCTGTGGTGCTATCCAGATTAGAGTTACTTGGAACTGAAATGCAGAGGAAGTGAAAGGGCGGAAAGTGCTCTGCTGGCACGTCACTATCAGGATTGGTTCTCAGTGATGCCCTGACCTAGACGACCTTTCTCCAGTTAGATCATAGACTTGAGATACAGCCACTGCTTGAGCCCTACAGCTGGTGGGTTGGTAAGTCCCTGAAATACAGGTGCAGAAGACTTTTGTTGCAAAACTCTAGAGAGGGATAGAGGAGCAAAGCTAGAGACATGCTTTGAAGAAGCTTAGGCATACTCAAAGCCATTTTGGTGTAGATTCAGGACATTTGTTTGTTGAAAATGTTCCTTGCAAGATTTGTTGCATTAAGTGACAATACGGTCTTGAAGCTCCAATGATGTTTTATTAGGGAAACTCACCCATAAATACCTGATTTTCTTCAGGAACATCACAGACCTTGCCCTTAGACAGTCTTGAAAATGCTTTCTGCTGAGTTGTGTGGCCAGGGCTGCATCTGTTCACTGCTTATCTGCCAACAGATCGAATTCAATAGCTTGTGATTGGCTCCACTCCAGTTAACATAATCTCCTCTATACCTCTGTATTTCTGATGCTCATTAACCCAAACACTCCAGACTCATGTGGCATTTTATCATCATGTAGTCACTCTCTGCTCAGTTTTCTTCTCTTTGTTACAGACTTAACATTTCTCTCCCCAGTGAGTGGTTTTCACCTTTTGTCCTAATGCCAGTTCCAGGACTGGAGAGTTTTAAAATATAATTTGGAAGAATTTTTCGCAGCATGTTTCTAATTTTCTTGTATGCTGGTGCTCCATGCTAACAGAGAAAGAAGGTGTTGGGACCTTTGCTGGCCTTGGAGATCAGTTGGTACCCAATGTTGCCAAGACCTCAGTTTTGCTCTGCTTCACTCTTTCACGACTGACCTTATTTGGGTCTCAGACCACTCACTGATTAGGAGTGGTTTGAACTACCATCTTGAGTGACCCATACTCTGGCCTAAAACCCACCTCAACTATTTATTAGCTACTCAGATCACCAGACCAAAGCCTTATGAGGACAAACCTGTGAATTCCCAGCTCTGCCCCAGAAGTGAAATAACTGTAATCTTACTTGTACTATTCCAAGGCTCCCTTGCCCAAGTGACCCACCATCTGGCAGTCAACATTAATAGATGATTGAGCTTTGAATCTTTAACTCCAGGGATGTGTAATGGAATTCTTCTGCATTTGCAAAGGGGGGAAAAAAAGCAGAACTAATAAACTTGCATGGCAGCATCATATATTTCTATGACGCTTTAGGGACAAGAATAAATGACAGTTTTCTCTGCTGATGATTGTACTATCCAAAGTCATATTTATATCCTCAGCATTCCTGAAATGCTGTTATGAGCCTCATGACGGTTACAGCCATTTCTAAAGCTTCATTGTCAGGGATGCTAAAGCTCAGCTATCGCTTTACTTTCTGGCGTCCCTCTGCAGGATGCTCAGGATCACAGATGTGGCCCCCTCCTCTTTGGCGGTGGTTGTCATTTCTTTCATTTGCATCTCTCCCTTTTTCTTAGCAGATAAGATGTTCTGAGATGAACTAAGGCATGCTCGGTTGGTTGGTGATGAACCATGACATTATTTTTAAAGGCTACTTTTAGTAATGTATTAAACTAAAGGCATGCCCTCACGAGGAAAAGGAAATCCATTTTAAATGGAAGCAGTTATAGGTATACTATAGGGTTCTGAAAAAAACCCTCGTTTGCAGGAAAAAGGTTAGTTTTTTAAAAATCCTGATTTGGGGGTATACCTCCCCTCCAAGTTAATACTGACATCTCTGTATATGCAGACAAAACAAAATAGACCAAAAAACACTTGGAGATGTCTTTTAGCCAATTTTATTTTTCAGTAGTCTAAGCTCATGTTTGTTATTTAAATGAAAAGTGAGGTAGCATCATTATTTCCATAGATGTTGCAGTGGGCTGGAAGAATGTATTGTCCCTGTGTCATTTTAGGTCCTACATTATTATTCATAATTTTCGAATGCTGGATGAAGTAGCCATGTTAGTCTCTGATGAATGGCAAGGATCCTTGAGGCATTTTAAAGACTAACAGATTTATTGTAACATAAGCTTTCATTGGTATGTCATCAGATGCGTGTCATCTTAAATCTTCTACCTTTTAAACTTTCATACAGAGATGGGCCAAAGCATCATTCCAAAGCTCTCTTTCAAAAAGGATAGCAAGGAGAAGAGAGATGCATTAATGAGTGCCTTAGTACAACACATTCATTCACACCCAATTTAAAACATGCAAATCTTATTTGAACCAGAAGTGTCCCATATAAAAAACATCAATGAAATCAAGGGCTGATTTCCCCATTGTGGCCCACACCCATCAATATATATTTCTTCATTATACAGGATTCATGACACATTTCCCAACAACAGAGTTTTGTCCTAAAAAGAAATTTTTCTTTCCTGTCAGTTTTTGAGACACTTTGCAGTGTAGTTTACAATTCAGTGACATTAAAAGCAAAACAGTAGCTAACTAGGCATAACAAGCCTATAGAAATTTAATGGAGATCTATGACAGGGAACATTATTTATATGTCATAGTTGTTATCCTTGAAGATGAGAATGTGCAGTTTTAAACAACAGCCGAGTGTAATAATCCTCGGCATAACCTCCACTTGCCAATAAATCATGAGTTGTATCAAGAGATTTTGAAAAATATGAATCATGACCTTTAACATACATATGGGGATACCCTTGCTAAATCTCTCTTCTGAAAGAAAATGCTGAGGAAAATATTCAGGAGTCTTTATGAAGAGGATGAAGCTGCAAAAAAAGAGAATGCTTTACAAAGGATGTTGAAAGTTGACTTTAGAGATCTGTCCAGTCTCTGTCAGAGACCGTAGCATCTCCCAGGAAGGAGGAAAAGAAGCCTGTACCTTTAATATTTGCATAGAAGAAGAAATTCTGGCAGTTGTCACTGGTTTGGGACAAAGCTACAGCATCTGAAATCCACCCTTTCAAGTAGCTACTAAGGCCCTGTGCATCCTGCCGTGCTGGGAGGAAGTGTGAGAACAAACATCAGGTACTAAGCAGCCACACAAAAAGTAAGGAGAAAAATTACAGTTTCCCTGAGGGTTATATCTGATGTGTCCAATACTGATTATTTGAGCTCTAGCTTCATATAAGAAGCTCCCCCCAAAAAGCATGACAAATGATATATTACAAGTGTTACTCTAGCGCCCTCTTGGGGTAAAAGTGCTTACTTGGTATCAAGGCTCTAATCAGTATTGGTTCCTTGAACTACAGAATTTTAAGGCTTGATTTAACAAGTTCTTGATGTAACATAAGATCGGTTTTTAAAAGTTCTTTAAACTTTCTATTTAAAAACAATTGGTCAATCAACCTTGCTTCTGCAAAACCAATTTAGAGGAAGAAATGGACAGTATGAGAAGATTGCTAGTCTGGGGCTGATAGATAGAAGAGTCTTTTGGAGAACCTACAAAACAGAATGATGCATTCAAGTAATTTGCATTAGATGGAGAGGGTCAATGTTAGATTATAAGAGTACATTAAAAGGCTCCACTAACTTAAAAGTATTACTTAAAAACTAGCACATGTATATGGCTTATTCATTGGTGACCTTTAAAAAAACTGGATTAAAGTTGGATGGTTATTTTAGGAACTATTAGGGCAAATTTTAATCGGAGTTTGTTCTACAACTATATGGAGCAAAGACTCCAGGGAACCCCTTCTCCTGCTATTCTCATTTTGAAGGGGGGAAATGGAGTCCAGGAGCCTCTTAAAAACCAACAGTATTTCTCAGGGTAAACGTTTGGTTTTTTTTAAAAAAAGTCAAAAATCACTTTGTTAGAGACCAGAATTGTATCTGTTGAAGAGAGCTTGGACTCATGAAAGCTTATACCTTGTGAAATGTTGCTCTTTAAGGGGCTACTGGACTTGAATTTTGTTCTACTACCACAGACTAACATTGCTGTACCCACTTGAAACTATCTGGTTCTTTAGAGCAGGCTGGTTAGGGAGATCATCTTCACTGGTCCGCAATGACTGGTTTTTGCTAAAGTGGGTTAGGCCAGCAATGCAACAAGCATCTTTTGGTAAAATACTGAAGAAGAGCAAGGAAAGAAAAGCCAGAGTGGAAGCAGGGAAGATGCCGGTGGGTTTCATCTAGTGACAATACTATATATTTAAAAGGCTCAGGAATGCATGGGTGAGCCAATGGTGTGGGTTTTCACCACAGCAATCCATATCCTCCCTCCTAACGGGATGATTCTTCTCCAATTCCATGGAGAACAGCAACAGAATGGGATCACCCCTGTGGTTGTGGAAAGGAGATAAGCATCTTCTTAAGATTGCCAAGAGGCAGTCCCTATACATGTCCTGCTACAATCCTGACACAAACACACAACAGTCTGAAAATGTTATTGGTTCTAAGCATTATTAGTGTTTGAATACATTTAAATATATAAAAAGCCAAGTATTTGCCAGTTGCCAATGTCTGAGAAGATGACAACATGCCCAATTATCAGTACCCAAATATGGGTTATTATTCACAATATTCATACTGGGAACATTATCTGTGTGTTCCCCTCTGCCATTCAGAAAAATAATATCACATCAGGCCAGCCTGGATTCTAAATGTGAGAAGAACAGTCCAACACGGCATTTGGCATGCAACGAGACCTGACTTCTGTGAGATTATTTCCCTTCCAACATTCCAAGTTACCTTGCAGGCACAGCACAACCACTGTTGCAACTGAAGCTGCATGAGAAATTCAGGATTCACCTTTCCCCCTAATGGTTCCATCCACCTCAAAACATTTGGAGTAACCATGGTCCAGTTGTTCATTGCTTTCTTTTACATTCTTGTCCTGCCCTTCCTTCAATGAGTTCAGGGTTGTAATATCCTCTAAGGCATCCTCTAAGGTCATGAACTGTCTGTCCTGCTTAAGTTCATCCTTTTGTCCTGTTCTGTAGCCAACATACAAGAAAGCATGGTAGCTTCAACAACGGGCATTTTTATTGCTTCCAACTTGTACTTACCGATGGAGGATGCTATTACATACATTGAGTTACCTCAACTTGCCTTGAGCTATGTGGAAAGGTGGGGTATAAACAAACAAACAAATAATCAAGGGGGCTCCTATACATGTGCTGAGGGGACTAAAACTAGTTACTGAGGACTCATTTAAAGGCCTATATACATACATGCATTATGGGGGGCATGCCTAGTTCGCTTCTCCTCCTTTACCCCTCAGAGCCACCCTGTGAGGTGGATTAGGCTAAAAGGTGACTGACCCCAGCTCATCCCGGGATATTCATGGTAGAGTGGGGATCTGAATGTGGGTCTCCCTGGTCCTACGCTAACCAACAATGATTGCCTTTGAAGGAGGTTGTTGGTCATTGAAGATTCAGAACAAGCCTCTGAACCATCTGGAGTGGCAGTAAGTGTCAGTAGTCTTAAAAACTGAAACATCAACCAGCCAATCCATCCCTCATCCAAAGCAGTCAAGGATTCTGTAGAAACCACCTTTGGTACTTATGTAGGCTGAGCCCCTTATCAGAGGTCAGCATACATAAATACCAAAGCTGGTACTCCTAGTGAGGTGCTCCTACTGCAAATAGCGGAAAAGGAAGGGCAAAACCTTTGAAAGGCATGACATGTACGTTCCTGGAGAATGCTCTACTTTCATCATTCCTGCAGATACAGTGTCTCCACCTGGGTGAGTACACTTGGGTGGGCATGTGGCTCAGCAGTACAGCATCTACTCAGCATGCACAGTTAAAAGGATCAGGAAGTAGATGATGTGAATGACCACTGAAACCTTGGAGAGTCACTGCCTATCATAAAAGACAATATTGACCACTTGACTCAATGGAAGGCTGCTGCATGTGTTCCAAGTGCATAGGCCACTGCCATGGAACGTACAGGAGTAGGTTTGTATTAGCACTGAAGAGAACCCTCTAGTGAGCAGGAATATACTCAGATACGGCAAAGAACATTAGGCTAGTTGTTTTTAAAACACAAGAGCATCCATAAATATTATTATGGTCAGGATAAATATATTGCAAGAATGAAAACGTAAACTATGAGGCACTTTAATACTATAGGAATAGACAGGTTTAAGCGCTATGAGGAACCTGCAGCGGGAACACAGCCACGGTTATTATCACAGTCTTCCTGAAAGAGGCTTAATTGGTGTTGTCTTCCTTATTAAGATGTTGTTTTCTTTATTAGGATGCTTGCAGAAGACAGCTCATAAAATGTGAGAACAGAAGAAGCAAATGAGAGAATTAATGTTTCTCTAGAAGATATTCCATGGCCATGGAAGGGGCAAGCAGGTGCACTCAATCCTGATCAGATTTTATAACCTGCTGCTTATTTCCATTCTCTTTGCCAGGGGTAACATAGTGCAGATATGTCTGTCATGCAAACATTGGTGCCTCCTAAAACACACTGTGACATATGATGTGGAGTCATGTCCCTTAAGATATGTATGTATGTATGTATGTATGTATGTATGTATGTTATTTATAGCCCGCCTTTCTCACTGAGACTCAAGGTGGATTACACAGTATGAGATAGTACAATTAGTATCAAGTACATTTCATAAACAATACCATAGGGTAAATAGACACAAGTTTAAGAGACATAGTATTAGCAAGAATCCAAAACAGAGTAGAAAAAATACTGAAGCAGAACATAAGCAATTCTAGGACTAACATTAGATAGCATGGAGCGATGGTTGTACATAGGAGTACATATTTAAAGCAGCAGATAATATGTAAGGCAATATAGTGATGATGTCTATGATCCCTAACTCATAAGCGAAGCATCTGAGACCCCACCCTACAATACAGCCCTCCCATTTGAGTAAAAAGCCTTTTTGAATGGTTCAGTTTTGCATCCTTTATGAAAAGCCAGGAGAGTGGGGGCTCTTCTGACTTCCTCGGGCAGGTCATTCCGCAGGATAGGGGCCACCACAGAGAAAGCCCATTACAGGCTGCTGCTGACTTCACCTGTATGCAGCCTGGCACCTGCAGGAGACCCTGTTCAGATGAGCAAAGCTGCTGAGGAGGAACATAGGGAGGGAGGCAGTCCTGTAGGTATGCCAGACTAAAGCTGTGAAGAACTTTGTATGTAATAACTAATACTTTGAACTGAGCACGGTAACTGATGGGTAGCCAATGGAGCGACTGTAGGATGGAAGTGATGTTCGTGCTCCTGCTTACTCCTGATAACACTTGAGCTGCAGCATTTTGCACTAATTGCAGCCTCCTAGTTAACTTAGATGGGAGACCAATGTATAGAATATTACAATAGTCAAGCCTTGATGTTACCATAGCATGGACACTGCCAAGTCAGCCGTGTCAAGATAAGAAACCATCTTCCAGGCTAGAGTGAGGTTGCAGTAAGCATTTTTTTGCCGCTGCCTTAACTTGTTTTTCTAGTAATAATGCTGGATCCAGTATAACCCCTAGGCTCTTAACAGTCTGCAAAGACATGGGGACATAGAGGAACTGCTAAGACGCTGGTATACAAACAGAGATGCATCTTTTCTTTGTATTTCATGATTTGTGTCCGGTGGCACCTTAGATACCCACAACATTTTCAGGGTATAAGCGTTTGAGAGTCAAAGCTCCCTTCTTCAGATAGCATTTCATGCTATCATGGCAGAAACATGATAGCAATATCAGCTATATCAAGTGTGAATTGGCCATAAGTTCAATCAGAGAGTCACCATTCCACATGTAGGTGAATTTTACTACAAAGCAAACATCTTTCCTAAATGCCACAGATTTGACAAAGGAGCTATTTCACATATCCAACAGACTTAATGTCACCATCTGGAAAACATACCCTGCCCTCCGATGGCAATGTGTCTCTTGCACTACATGTTCATACTGCAAAACTCCTCTATGCAAGGTCTTGCACATCCCCAAGGGCATTCCAGCATCAGTTCCACAGACTTTGCATAGTGTACATTCCCCAGTATTATAGGCCCTCTCATGTACTCAATTGACTGTGTGATACTCCCAAGCAGCTTCTAACCAAGTAGTGGTGCTGTACCTGGCCTTCATGTAATGGAGGAGATATGGAGATGTTTAAAAAAATAGTACAAGGAGCGGTACAAAAATAGGAGGATGAAATTCACTAACAAAATACCTTGCTGTGGGAAAAACCAGGAAG
Source organism: Eublepharis macularius (assembly GCF_028583425.1). Taxonomy (NCBI): domain Eukaryota; kingdom Metazoa; phylum Chordata; class Lepidosauria; order Squamata; family Eublepharidae; genus Eublepharis; species Eublepharis macularius. The sequence goes on from NC_072792.1 coordinate 127,935,982, forward strand.
AGATGGTTTCCATTAAAAACTGCAGTGGTAGCACTAGACAATGATGGAGTATGAAACTGACCAAGCCTTTTAAGTCAAATTTCACAAGCCACTGGTAGGGGCTTGATGATGCCTGCAAGCATTTTTTTCCTGCTCTAAAGCACCCCCCAAATGTTATGGTATTTCATATGGTAGGAGAGGGGCTGTGGCTCAGTGACAGAGCGTATACTTGGCATGTAGAAGGTTCCAGGTTCAACCCCCCTCTTCTCCAGTCGAAAGGATCCGGTATGTGGAAAGACCTCTGCCCGAGACCCTGGAGAGCTGCTGCCAGCCAGAGTAGACAAAACTGAACTTGATGGACCAGTGGCCTGAAGCAACTTCATATGTTTCAATGTGAAAGGATTCAGCTCCTGAAGAACTTTTTAAAACCACAAAATTAAAATTTAGAGGGTCCAGAAATTCCATGGATAGGAGTGGGCAGAGCTGTTGCATTGCCAAAAGCAAGAACTAATTGATGTCTGTGGTGTTTGTACAGCTATAGGTTACCTAGCCCCCTTGCTGGTGATCTGTATATGGGGTGGGCAGGTGGGGGAATCATGTTTTCAGGGACAAAAAACTGAAACTGAGTAGCAACATGGAAAAATGTGATGGTCAACAGGAACGAAACCTTTAGTAACCATTGTGAGAGGGGAAGAAGGAACGAACCTCTGTACTGCAAAAGCAGCGTGTGAGGCCTTACATCACTTCGTTTCACTTAGGATTGACAGAAGAAAATATCAAAACTAGGCAACATCAGCAGGTGGAGGATTCACCCCAAGTTCCTGCAACAAGGAATCTCTCTAATATAGGTGTGGATTTGGAAGCCTTATAGAAGGGTGTTTGGCTCAAGTTTTTTTTGACAGAGATTTTGAATTATTGTTGGATTGGGTTTAAATCAGTTGGCTTTTGCTGTTTTAATGTTTTAAGAATGTTGTTGTGAGTCACCTTGGAGTCCTATTTTAGAAGAAAGGTGGCTTCTAAGTGCTAAAAATTCATTTCTGAAATATTTCTAATCTTGAGAACCAGGCATATTTACAGTGTAGTACTGACCAGAGTTACTCCAGTCTAAGTCCATGACCACGTATTTCAAGTGTGATAACCTTGGAAATTATTTCTAATGGAGAGCTTTTTTGCATTGCTTTTCACTTTAAACAACAACCAGTGCTCTTTTAGCATGAAACAACATCTTTGCATAGTGTTGACATCCCACGCTGTCACAACTACAAGATATTTGACAAGCACATATACGTTTCTGGAAAATCATGCCTTTCTGGGCCTTAACGTACTAATGCATCACTAAACCAATAGAGAGCAAAACTATTTTGATTCAAAAGGAAATGAAACATCCCAGATCATTAAAAAAATGTGTTGGAAATTGGATGTGCTGTATCAATAGCTCCCTGCCCACCATCTTTTCAGGATGTCAGCACACTACTGTCTCATGCGGGATTGCGCAGTGACCATAAGGGTGAGGAAAACCTGGTTGCACTTACCTTTAACTGACCATTGAGTGGTTACCTGTGCAGGCACACATTCCTCTCTCCAGTTCCACCATGAGCGCCCTTCCAGACGCTGGAACTCTTTACTATGCCAGCAGTGGCTTCAAAGAAATTAGGGACTGGCAGTCTCTCCTCACCCTTGCATGGGAAACAGAACAAGGGGTGAGCCTTGGATTCTGAGAAGCTTGAAAAAATTCTTCGTGGCAGGCCTGTGCTGTTCCCCACGTGGGACTGCTCAGCGACCATAATGATTATATGGCAAAGTTAAGAGAGAGAGAAGCAGAGGGGAGGGAGGGAGATTACTGCCTCACTTTTTTCATTTCTGAAGTAGCCTAAATAGATGGTGGGATGGTATTAGAGTCTGTTGCATAACATAGCTGTCTGTGGCCTGTGCTAGGATTTAAACATGCATTAGCATCTTATTAAGAAACCATCTTTTAAATGTTCCAGATGGTCACCAGCAACTGCTCACACTTCTTCCAACCTCCTGAAAGATCATTATGGTTTATACTCCTTTGGCATTTGTCATGAAGGAAGTTGGAATAGAGTTCTGGCAGAATGCTATTTAAACAATCATTCCAGTTTTTTGCTATAAAAGCATTAAGGGCGAGATAAAGAAGCGGGCTTTTAATATTAAGCTGCTTATTTAGGTCTCTAAGTTCTGGAGATAGAGCAGTTCAAAACCAATTAGATCGACAGAAGCTGAGATTCCATTACAGGATTTCTAGAAGCAGAAGTTTTTTGGAAACAAAAAATAACATGCCTGTATGTGAGACAATGTAACAGACAGTATGGAGCCACCAGTTATTACACATGTAAAGAAGAAGGGAATTAAATCAGGGCAATTCCAGGTAATTGTGGTATTCCAAAACTCACTTGTCACAAACAATGAGGGAATAAGCCAACAGGATCTGGGGGAAGTTCAGTTTTGCTTTGTGGGAGCAGGGGAGAACTCAAGAAGAGACGTTAGATCAGATCAGTGGTCCGTAGAGTCCAGCATCCTGTTTCCTACGGTAGACACAAAGAGCAGTTACACTTGCTGACTACTCCCTCAGCACCTGATAATCATGCTTTTGAACCCAATACCCCATTTGGCTGTCATGGCTAATAGCTAATGATGAACCGTAAACCCATCCCACCTCTTAAAATCCATCTAAGCCAGTGGTCATCACCATACCTTGTGGCAGCAAGTTTCACAGGTCAAGTACCAGTTGTGTAAAAGTACTTCCTTTCGTCAGCCTTGGTGGTAGAAAGTGCCGTCATTTCGCAGCTGACTTATGATGATCCCATAGAGGGTTCAAGGCAAGAGACAAGCAGAGTTGGTTTGCCATTGTCTGCCTCTGCATAGTGATCCTGGTCTTCCTCAGTGGTCTCCCATCCCAATACTAACCAGGGCTGACCCTGCTTAATTTCCAAGATCTAACGAGATCAGGCTAGCCTGGGCCATGTGAGACAGGGCTTGTCAGTCAATAAAGTGACCCCGTGTTATAGCATAATGGGAGAGGGAGAAAAGTTTCTCTGTCCTCTTCCTCTACCCCATGCCCTTTCTTGTCACCTCTCAGTCACCTTTTTTTTCCTCAACTGAAAACTCCAAATACTTTGGCCTTCCTTCACAGGGCAAGTACTCAAATCCTGTGATCATTTTGGTTGCCCTTTCCTGCACTTTTACTTGCTCTTCAGTATCCTTTTTGAGACATGGCAACCAGAGCTGTATGCAGTGTTTCAAATTGGGGCACACCAGGGACTTGTGCAAGGGCATTATTGTAGTGGGAAGTTTTAGTCCCTTTTCTGATGATCCCTAGCGTGACGTTTATTTCTCTCAAACTGCTGCTGTACATGGAGTCAATGATCGCAGTGTGGTGCGGACTTCAACTTCTATGTCTTTTTTCTTTATATGCCCTTGCCAGTTCAGACCCCAACAGTATATATGTAACTTTTTTGCTCCAACATGCATTATTTTGTCCTTATGTTGAATTTTGCCTGCCCTTTTGTTGCCTAGTCACATAATTTGGAGAAGTTCTTTTGGAGCTCCTCATAATCCACTCATGTTTTCACCATCTTGAACACTTCAGTATCATCAGCAAACTTTGCTTGCCTCAGTGTTGTCTCCCAGCTTCAGGTCATTTATGAATTAAACAGCACTGGTCCCTACATGCTGGGGGACTCACTGCTCACCTCCCTTAACTGCAGAAACTGTCAGTTTATTTCTACCCTCTAGTTCCTCTTTTTAACCAGTTACCAATCCATGACTAGATCTTGCCCCATGACTGTTGAGCCGACTCAGAAATCTTTGATGAGGCACCTTGTTAAGCAGAGAGGTTTCCTTTCTACTGCTCCAGTTGGTCAAAGGATTTGCGCTCTATCAAGCCTGAGATTTCAGTTCCAAAGTTTGTCTATTTCTTTTCTTTTGCAGTTTCCAACAGAAACTCCAGGGACCATTTCCAACAGAAAACTCCAAGGACTACACATCGAAAGCAGTAGAATAGAAACAGAAAACAGTTTCCAATAGAAACTCCAAGGATTACACATTTTTGAACAAGGAAATAAACTCTCTTTCTTTCCTCAACTGTGTGGTGGTGAACTGGATATCAGTTGGGCCTGATTGATAGGATGTCCAAGACTTTTTGTCACTAAAACATGTGATTAATACAGTGTCCCCCTCAAATAATAAAATATAAAATATGAATTTTGTTAAGGTCAACTGTACTTGCCTCAACTATAAACCACAATAAATTAAAATTAATGGCTGAGAATGTGCCACCCATGAAAGTCTCCCCACGCCCACCATCTAAAGCAGCTACCTTACTTTGGCATATAGTCTTCTGTGTGGTGCCACTGAATCTGCCGTTCCACCCCAGGGAATTTTGCATGGTAACATAAACCATCTGAGATCCTGATGAACGTGCCTGAAAGCTGATTTAATGCAAACATACTGTAATAGGGGTGGTGCAGGAGCAAACTCGTCCCATACTCAGTTGTCATGTGACTTATCCCTGATCTGTCATTTTATGTAATTCACTACAGCTGGAATGGAGGGCTTTATATTTTAATGAATTATGAATTGGGATGCTTTTGCAAAATGTAATTTGAGTAGATAGAAAGACTGGGGTTGAAGACCGTCTCTGAATGTTATGCCACATCATAACATAGGCTGGGAGTGCCTATGATGAATCTGAGCTGGTTCGGCATGGAGATAGGTTAGCATGAACTGGCTTTCAAATGCCTAAAATGCAGCCCTGAGTCCTGAGACCTTTGCTTGCCGGGCTCATTCTATGCAGTCTAGTTCCCCTTTGTGCAACTGTGTGGAGGAATTTGTCGATGTGAACCAGGATTCCAGGTGAACAAACGGCAATCTGCACATGGAAAGGTACACACAAACTCGCCATATAGAGTGTGGGGCATTAGTGATCCAGAGTCTCATTCTGAGATGTAAATCTTAGCTCATTTTAAACACTAAAATGAATTCCTGTTATTTAAACACAACAATAGCCCTTCAAATAAGCCTGGATGGAAAATGGCACATTCTCATGCATGGGAGCTGACCGATACAGACATGTGGGGGGGGGGGGAATGCTAGCAGGCATTGGGAAATCATGTTCAATTAACAGCAACACTTAAACGGGATGTACTGCTGCACTGAAAACTAGTTCCTAGGCTGTACCCTTCCAAATGCTGGCTTTAATTAAGCCTGAAGTTTGGAACTTACTAAAATGTGAAGGAATGGTAAGCCTTGAGGATTAGGGGCGGAAGCTATGAAGCAGAAATCAACAGAATGGCCTTTTAGAACAATGTGAGGATATGCTGTAAAGAACTCCTGCACTATGCACAGACCCAGCAAGACTGATAAGAGATGCCGTGTTCTATGGCAACAGCTTCAAGAGTTGTAGAAACACAGATAAGGAGAATTTGCACACATTCTCAATGAACTGTGATCTAGCTTACACACAAAGCCGCTGACTATTCCACATGTTAGTTGCAGATGTAAACCAATTTCATTGAAAAATATTTGGGGAAGTGCTACAAAATAGAGATTCCCTCCAATGATAGCACATAGGCATCCCTTAATGTTGCAGTAATCAAGAGAGAAATCTACGTGCATGAATCTGCCCTGTCTCTAACCCTGCTGCTCTTCATTTCCACTATTACAGTGCACCCAGAAGCAATTTCTATGTTTTAGACAGTTAATGGAACCCCACAAATTAGCTTTTTCTCCCACTGCTGCTTTGGGATGCTACTGGCTTTGAAGACACTATCCACAGATCCATTTCACAAGGTCCATTAGTTTCAGAATGGCTTCGTATGGAATCCTGTAGTAGTTGGGGTTTTTTTCATGTCTCAGATCAGAACTTTGCCTTTCATATTTCTATATGTATGTCTGAAATGGCATTGATGTCTCAAAGAGTGATACAATAAGGAAGCTTTCAGCTGTTGAAATTCAGATTGACAAGTATAAATTGGCCCATAAAGTACAAAACCCTACTGAAATATGCAGGATTTGCTACTATGGTTTGGATTGTACATTATAGCTCAGCGGATCTCATTCAGCTCACATTCTGGACAAGTTTCATTCAAAAAGAATGATTCAGATACTACCAGAGAGAGCCAAAAGCCTAGCCTTACATTCATTTATCTCAACTTTCAGCATGGGATTTAACTTGGTCACATTTTCAAGTGTATTTTCTCTCTCTCTCTCTCACACACACACACAACCATTGGTTTATCAACTTGGTCACATTTTCAAGTGCATTCTCTCTCTCTCTCTCTCTCTCTCACACACACACACACACACACACACACACACACACACACAGGTTTATCAAGATTGTTGTTATCTAGATTAACTAGCAACAGCTCTCTAGGATCTTCCATGTCACCTACTCTCTGCTCCTTCTAACTAGAAATGCTGGGGACTGAACTGGGGCCTTCTGCATGCAACGCAGATGCTCTACCACTCCACCAGAGCGACCCCTTCCCACAACATTCACATGTACTAGGGACTCACAGAAGCTGAGAGGCTCTGAAGAATAAAACAGTGAAAGTCACTGAATAAACTCAAATCATTAACCCCCCATCTTGCCTCTAAACATCTTTATAAAGGGACAAATGTATGCAAGAAACACTTGTGTATCATATTGCAGGACCTACTGGATGTAAGTAACAGAAAAGGGCCTACTACTTCTTCTACAAGACAAAAGGCCAGTCTCCCTCAGAAGCTCCAAGTTTTCCTTATTTGGGGCCAGAGGCTATTCTACCCATTGTTAAAGTGGGTAGTTTTAACCTGTGTTGTCACACATTACGAGTAAGGCACACACAATGTTCTGTTGTTGCCAGCACCTATTTGGGGGCGGGAGGGCAATACATATCTCTGTACCCAAGAAATTTTCCAAAGGAGGATCATGGCTGTAAGATACAGTACAGCTTCACAAACATAGGGCTCCTATATTGTAGTAATTAACACAGCATTGCAGCATCACCAACAAGAATAAGACAGGATGCATGTTGACAATGTAGTTTCTGAAAGCGTGTGAAGACCACACAGGCTGAACAGAGCTGTATTGAAGACACCCATTCTTGAGCCATTTCTTTCCCCTCATACACCCAAGACACTTACAAGTCAGCATGAGGAGATGATGACAAATCATGTGCACAGCCCTTGGGTTTTCTACATATGCCTGTTTAAGTGTTAACCCTAGGGGATGTGGATCTTACAAAGCAATTATCACCTTGTCTTTGGTCTGGAAATTACTTGCAGTGCCTGTCAAATGCTTCCCTTGCCAAAACGTTTTTCTTAATGGCCCATCTGTACCTTTGAAGAGGAACTCTGCAAGTTTAGACTCTAATTTCATAAAGGAGCAACAGCTGGATAGTATTTTTAAGCATATTATGTTAAATTAAGCTACAAAGGAAGTACTGCTTATACCCACCTGACAGTGGGAAGCCTGGTTAACATTGGCTGATCCTCAATTAGCTTTAAATTACTTCATCTCCTTGAAATCGATTGGGCAAACACTCCAGAAGCTAAACCCTTCCTTCTCTCTGGAAAATGAAGCTCTTGCCTAAGAAGAAGTGTTAGATTTGTGATGTTACATATTGGGGGATTTTTGTCAACCATAAAACTATGCAGTTTATACTAACCACCCCAGCAATACTTACATAGGTTCCTGGAGCAACAGTATGTATTTGGGATTTTCCCAGCCTTGGCAAAACCATAGGTACGCAACCATAGTTTTTAAGGCACTTTGTTAATCAGGCACATAATCCTAACCTGCTCAAACTTGGGTCATGACGTTAAGTCTGTGTTAGTCTTCTAGAAAAGTTCAGCTCTAAAGTCATCAGGTGAGCAGGGTATTGGAGGGGTGGGCTCTTAATAACTGTATAAAAGAAGAGGTTTTGCTAGTTCATGCAGTGGTGAGAAAACTCACACTTAGCCAAGTTCCGTTTTTATATATGGATATATGGAATATATATGGAATTAACCAGGAAGCCAGGAAGAATCCTGAATCTGACTGGGATTCCCAAATATACCCCAAAAATACCGATACTGTATTTGCCGGGTATATATTCAGAGCAGATATATTGAATTGCACATCGCTAATGCACATGCCAAGTCCTAGTGACCAAGAAACTATCATGATCAAAATACTAGAATACATGTTCAGTAAACTGTTGATTATCTCATCAGCTAATCCAGTTGCACCTTCTAAGAGTTAAGACAAAACACTAAAAATTAAAAAATGCAGTTCATATACCATCTGTAGTTCAAAATAACAGCCACACGAAGTAATTTATAAAAAGACAATTTATTTTCAAAGTAAAAAACACATTACATTTCATTATAATTGTCCCATTTCCTACATTCCAGAGCTGTGCTGAACACATTTCTTTAAAAGCTTCCAAAGTTGTGCCTAAAACCCCTCCTTGAAAAACAAAAATGCTTCCCATTCTTTAAGCAAGTTCTGTTTGAAAACATACCCGATTCATACCCCAAGTGCCCTGAATTCCCAACTGTGAGCTGGAAGCATGGAAAGAGACCAATCGGTGGAAGCCCTTAGAATACTTGACTATTGATTCCATGATTGCAACTCTGACAATCTTGCTGACCACCTAACTGAATCCCATGCAATTTTTTCTTAGAAGATACACCAGAGGAAGTTAAGACAAAACAGACAAGTTTTCCAAAGACGGGAGTTCTACTGTTAAAAAGGGAGATAATATAAAATTGGCACAATTGGAAGGAGACTGCTGGACTGTTATTACTTCAAGATACAGTTTAGTACAGGGGCAGAAGAATCACCATAGGGAATGGCTATGTAACCTATTGGGCAAGGAATTTTGTCTAGAAAGGAAATGATTTTTCCTATGTTCTAGGAGGGGTGGGTCACAAGTTGAAGAACAGGAGTCCTGCTATAAAAGGCAAGGAGTCCCTGAACCAAAATAACCCTGAGTTTCTTTCCACAGATAGACAGTGTCAGTGTACAAGAAGTGTGTGAGGAAAATTAAGCTTCTCAGTATAACAGCAGCTACACTGGATCAAAAACCAATGATTCACCTAATCCAGTACCCCACTGCACACAGTGGCTAACCAGATATCCCCAGAAGGCCCTAAAGGGAGTGTGGAGGCCAAAGCCCTTTCCTTCCTCTTCCCCCCAGAACTGATATTTAGGTTACTGCCTTGGACTGGAACATGCAGAGTTCCATTTAGTTACTGTGGCTAATAGGCATGGATGGAGCCTATCCTCCATGAATTTGTCTAATTTGTCTAATCCTCTTTTAAAGCCAACTGTACTAGTGGGCCAGCTATTCAATACATCACATGGCAATGAATTCCAGAAGTTAATCACTGCTGAGTGAAGTAGTACTTCTGAGCTCAATTATTGCATTTAAATTATGATTCTGTTTCTTCTCAAAATATGATAGAACAGAAAGTCACAAGGCATTAAAACATGCAAGAAAGGGTAGTTTGTGCTTTAGATAATTGCTTCTTCTCTACTTAAAAAAATTAGGTCTTATAATGGAAAACAAAAGCACCTAAAATACTAGTCATCATATAAAATATTAAGACACCATATTTATCTCGATGGGTGAGATGTCAAATGAACAACACAAACAGATTGGGGCAGTGCAAGAGTTTGTGTTGGGGAAGCCTAAGAAATAGATATACTGCTGCCGCCCAACCAATACTATTCCTTCTGTACAACTCCAAACATATTGACTCTTTGCACTTTACAAGTCTGTAGGTTTCCGGAGAGGTTTGACTCTTCTCAAGGTCAAAGATATTTCAGGAGCCTCAGATGCATATCCCCACATTAAGGCTTGCGGAGCTATGCAAAGAAATGCAGGCTTTAACCCCAATGGAAAACAAAAGTAATCTGACATTTACTCAGTTTCACAAAGGAAGAAAAATGGTTACTTGCTCTCTTCCTGAATTTTCAGTCACACTGATTCAAGCCATGTTGGTCATATGCCTAACATTGTGTGTAAAATGTCTACATTCTGACTTATTGCTTAGAAATACTGGTTGTGCTAGAAGTAGTCATGGGGCAGCTCTTGGGATCTGGGATAAAAAGTATGTGGAAGACAAGATCTTGGTCTCTCTTCTGCAGCAACAAAGAGCCCCATGATAATAAATAATTTCAGCATGCATGAAGGAACATCTAGGAAGAGGGCATTCTTTCCTACATGAACCCATTTCCTTCCTTACCCTGAGTACCAGTTGTGGACTACCGACCCATTGCTATTCAGTGATTCCAAAGTCAGTGGCATGTGCAAATTCTTTAACATAGCAAACTGCTGTGGATTAGCCACTTGTTCACTGACCTACAGGGGTCTCTGTTGTGGTGCACCTTGCTCATGGCATGCTACCCAATGCAACTTTTTTTTTAACCCAATATCAAAATATTTAGATTAAGGAGGATTCGTGCTCAGTTCTAGACTTTCTAGGTTCTTTAGTTACATGGTCTTATGATCTATTATTAGCAGTCTCCATCTTAGATGTAAAGTGGTCATTACACAAAATCCATTAACACAGTAAGCAGAAGTGGAAAATCTGGTGGCAGTTTCTGCTGAGACAGTTGGAACAAACAGGGCACAGAGACTCAAACACCTCTTACTAGAGTAACAACAGTGGGTACTCTATGAGGTACAGCGGAAAGGTAAACTGTAAAAAGAGGTTTCTGTTGCTGTCCAATATCAGAGGAATCAGCCTTCAGGGCAGTTAAACCAGCACCATTCTAAAAACAAACAATGTCCTTAGACCAAGTGCCAACTTGGAATGGCCTCCCATAAGGAATAGGGGATTTTTAACCCCCAAGCTAGAGCGCGAAGTCATTGACTTCCTTTCTCTAGAGATAACAACTGGGAGTTAAATGGGAGCCATTTACTTCCTCCGAGTTCTTCCCATTCCATCTTCCAATCCATCATTAAACCAAAAGGGAAATGAGATTTTAAAAGCAAATCTTGGTAGTGAATCTTGCCTAAAGGTCTGCTGGAAGAACACCATGGACAGTTAGCCTGTGAGAAAGAACGATCCCCGTAAGAAGTGCCATTGGAAGACGAGCTGAAGGCTGACAAACATGACGCGTGCTCTCAATGTGAAACACGGCAAGAAAAGGAGCAGCTCGTAAGTCTAGGACAAGATCAGACAATTTTGTTACCAGGACATTTTGATGCAACACACTCAAGTTGCAGAGTGGCCTTAGGTCAGCCAAAAATCCCTTCAGAAATGTATGCAACCATCTCTCATTCTTATGTTAGTCCATCTCCATAGACATCAGCCGGCGTCTCTCTCTCCTGGTTTCTTGAACTTCCTTCTTGCAACACCAGCGGGAACTGCAGTAGCCAATCAGACAGGATAAGAGCCCAATAAGTGTGGCCAAGCCAATGCCAATCAACAGTGGAAATTTGAAAGCATTCAACACTGAGAGTAAGGGGGAAGAAAGGGAGGAGGGAGAAAAAAAGTTAGAGTAAATATTTTCTTTGCTGGTTGTGCACTGTTTTGAAATATTCTCTTTGTAAAATATGTTACTCATTTACTAGTCCTCTTCAGATTTTACAACCACACCTACCAGGAGTCCAGTAGCGTGAGCATATACTATCTGCAGTGCTCTTGGTACATATGGTCACCATTTCATGTGAATACTGCAATGCACAGATTTTCATTTTGTGTACAATTTTGGTACATGTGAATAGATTGCTCACGTATAGTGAGGCTGTATATAGTTTTGTATATTGCTTTATTCATACAAACTGGTGATTGTGCTTATTGGGAGCATCACAGGTAACATATGTTCCAGTTGGTGGTCTCCTAGTACATATGGCTGCGATGGCTGAAAAGGGCTAAGATCTATCAGCTTCTTATTTTAATCTGACCTGGAAGAAGGAAGGCCCAGAGATTCATAAAGCTCAAAGTAGGAATGCTGGATTAGCTCAGCATATCCAATGCAATATTGGTCAGCAATTCCTATCCATGATTACCTAAAAACCCAACCTCTTATCCTGTATTTTAAAGCAGTGTTCAAACAAGGAAACATTCACTTAAGCAGTCTGAAGAGCCAACTAGTTTCAATTTAAATATCATTTAAAGGCAACTAAGTAAATAATACAGCTGCCATGAAGATGAAGTGCTGATCCAGCACGATTAAGAGCCAGCAAGAACAGAGTAGTATTGAATGGCAGTCTGCTTTGAAAACAAGAATCATAGGGGCCTGGACATTCCATGGCCAATATGATTGCAGGCTAGTTGGGGCAACCTAAACAACACTTTTAGTATTTTTATAGCTTTGTATCAAATGGTTTTCTAAACTGGAACAAATATAATTCTTAGAATTCAACAGCAGATCACACATTTCAATAGCTGCACCTGCTTTTTAGTGGTACAACATTTTGTGCTCTGAGAAAGTGGGGAGAAATCTCAAATTTGCTATCTTTATATAAGATTATATATTGGCTTTTTAAATAAAATGCTTAAAGAGAATAATGTGTTGATTATCTTTCGGTGAAAAAATCTGCTCTTGACAAGGATAATACAACCAAAATCGGAGCTATCCTTACCATCCATTTTCACGGTTACAAAGATGGGCTTAGATTTGACCTCTGTCTCCTGTTGCCAGATACCCGCAGCTGACCGCACCCATGGGGTTACCACACAGTAATGGTTACCAAAGTCTTGATCCTCACAGCCATGAACTCTAAGCTGAAACTCCAGGGGAGCGATTCTTGCCAAGCTGACATCACTACTCCCATTTCTTCTGGCCTGGGTTGTAATTCCTTTCCGATCCAAGGAAGCTAGAAAAACAGGGGGTCTGTCCATTGCATAAGAACGCACAGCAAACCAGGAGACATCAAAAGACATATCATCTGAAATTGAAAGCACAGACACAGCATGACAAGGGTATGGAGCAACTAATGTGACACTTGTAAGAATAAGGCCTCTTACTGTGATGCACACAATGACAAAAGTACAGAGTTTCCTTCTGCTCTAAATAGTGCTAGGGCTTCAGAACTGCAGAGGCTTAATTGTATCCAGCAACCTGTGGTTTCTAATTTGTGGAATCTAAGCAAGAATTTTAAGTTTGTCAGATGTAAAATAAAGAATATTAAGGAGTTCCATCTGCAGCAGTTAGTGATCTGGGGCAATGCTACCTAGTTATCCTGCTTCAAGAAGATGGGAAAATAAGACAAGACGATTTCACAAGGAATCCAGAGTCCCTTTCTAATCTCCAGTATTGGTATATACATATCTCCCCTCCCCAAATAAGATTTCTTTATAATTCCAATTTCTCTTTTTTCCTACCCCGCAGGGATAGGAACTACTGCAGGGATTTATTTTGAAAATCTGTATTCCATTCCTACTTCTATAACATCCTGGCAGACCTCACAATCCTCAATACTTCCCTGGCATTCTTGCACTCTCTGATGCATCTTTTTTCAGTATTTGGCACTGCCATGGTGTCCTGTACTTCCATTTCCTCTTGCAAACTCTACTTTCCTTTCATTAAGCCACATGTTATTACTGATTTTCCCATTAACATCCCCAAACTCACACTATCATTTTCCTGCTCCATAGCTGCATTTTTTCAACATCTCAGATACATTTTAAATCCATGGTTAATAAGGCAAGCACCACTCTAGTAAGAGAACATAATGGTTTGCAGAAAGCCGCAAATTTCTGGAGGTGAACATATAATCTGTAATGGGTTACTGACTGTCTTTGGCCACACTGGGAAAATGTTTTTCATTCATTCATCTCTAGATCAGAGACTTCACTGAACGAACACTGAGATCACATTCCATTCCTTTGGACACTGTGGGAAAAGAAGCATGAGCACAGGCCGTATTACATGTTGTGTATTCTACACTTTATTTTGAAACGAAAGTTATCCCAAGCATGTTTGCAGGTTTTACGTGTATGTATATGTGCGGAGAGTGAATATTCTTAGAAAAGTTCAAAAGCCTGCCAATACAGACTATATTGTAAAAAGCAGTGACTTTAAAAGAACATTTGTTGTAGCTACTTTTTAATCTGTCATCATAATCAGAGATATAGGCATTCCACATGAATGTGAGTTTGTGCACACATCCTTAAATGGCTCTCTGCAAAATTACAAACTTCTGTTACTTGCACATAAAAAACAAACAGCAAGATTCCCCTAACAGAGGCAGTTCAAGCATAAACAGGAATTTGTTACAGGGCACTAATGCAATCTACATAGCAAGGCTTATTCCCCAGTATGTGTTGTTCTTGATTTAGACCATATTTTATCTATAAATATACTGCAGTAATACATCTTTAGGAACAAATGCCTTACACCAATTTCACTAACGGGATATCCTTTCAGATGTCTTTGCAGTACATTCTGCCTCTAACACAGGGTGACAAGTAGTCACAGTCCATCAGTATATTCTCCATTGTTCTATGCAATGTGCAAGATTATGCTGAACCCATTAGTAGATCTGCACTTTAACCTCATTAGACTGGTAGCCATGAATGCAGTTTAATCACTACAGCAGTCATTTGGTGAATATCCTTGTGCCCCCCTCCCCCCACAGCAAAAAGAGTTGTTACATAGGAGGAGTCAAAGATGTAACACAATCATGCCTACCGCATCTGTCGGAGTCTGACTGAAAGCCAAAGTTCATTCTCACAGCCTGTGAGCAAGTTGGGTATGTATGTTCATTCCGGACAAAGGGCTCTAATTGCTTCAGAACAGAACCTTACCAGATATCTCAATATATCAAACGTTTAAAAATTAACTAGACTCAGGACAGGTGTTTATACATGACCTTCTTGGGCACATTTGTGCGTAAGCGGCATATAATCATATGATAGAGAAAAACAAGAATTTCACCATAAAACTGCTTGTCCACAACCAGTTTTCTATACTAGAATTTTCCAAAATTATAGAACCAAATTTTGCATAAAATTATAAGACCAAATCTTTTCATGTGCATGTGGAATAAGTTATACTTACTAAGTTTATCTGGTTGAACAACTACATTTTTGTTTGAAGAACTGAAGTTTTCTTTAAAAAAAAAAAAAGAAGAAATCCCTTGGGAGAAAAAAAATTTCTCCATGCTGGGGAACACAAGTTATTAAAGGGCAATATGATTATAAAGGTCAAAATATTAGGATGGTTTGGGACCTGTGCTGTTTACAGAAGTTGCCTCCATTTGAAACACCCCCTCCTCTTCCTACAGAAACTTATATTTAAGAGTCTTCAGAACAAATTGCCAGACTCAGATGTTCTGCAATAATGAGGTATTATGATTTATCCCGAAGCAATTTATTGATTACTCTTGTCATTTGCCTGTCCCCTTCTGTTGCCATCTTCCACCAGCAGGAGGACTTTTTTGTTTCGTTTGGGGTTCTTTCCTTCCTACCCCTTTAGAATTATTATTTTTATGTATATACATTTTATTGTATGTGTATTTAACTTGGTTTTAATGGTGTGGGTTTTTTAAAATTCTTTTTAAGAGCATTTTAATGCTCTTTAATGCATTTTAATCTGTTAGCTGCCATGGTAGACCTGATCAGGGCAGAAAGGTGGAATATAAATTTTGTATATAAATAAATATATTACCCTGCCATCTGTTGCAAGTCTTCACAGCAAACATTCTTTCCAATCTGTGTACTCTAACAGGATCACTTGTATAGGGTAATTCATCTTGCTGTATCTACATCTGGTGTAGATAGGAAGCCAATTAAGCTATATATGCAAGGTTTTTTTTCAAGTCATATGGACAACCAGTCAGTTTCACTGTCTGAGACCTATCAATGAGATAACCAACAGATGGGAACTATCCATCTAGATCCAGATGGGTTAACAGAGTCTATGACCAGAGGGACAGAAGCGTCCCAGATACCTTACTCCCAACCCCTAAAGCCATCCATTACCTACATATCTATCCATCTCATTTCAGGCCTTGTATTTCTGATTAACTTGATCCAATTATACTAGAAAACTGCAGGAGAATTAACTCAAGAGAAGATGAGCTATCTTAGTGCATTACCCTTCATCCATAATTAAGATTCCCTTCCCCACGAAGCAGCTAAGAATCCAGATTTTTAGGCAGGGTTTAAAACTGCTTTCTAGCTATTTGTATTTGAAGCTTCTTTCCTCCTCTTATGAAGGTAATATCCAAACTTACAAGCTCTTGCTGTCATTCTGCAATTCTAATTACAAAAAATAAATTTTGCAATGTGGGATAATATTAACCAATAAATTTAAGTGCATATATAGAGTGTGCACTGAGCAAGTCTATATATCTCAAGAATCTATGAGGCAGAAAGGGGAAAGGCTATTAAGAGTCCTTTGTTTTTAAATTTCCTGAAGGGACCATACTGGAGTCTAATTGGCTTCATTCTTATGTTTTATGAAGACTTCCACGTACCTCTGCCACTCCACATTTTGTGATGCCTCTACTTAAAATTAAGTTAGCAAAGATCAGTAATGATTTCAGTAGGGAGGAGAAGCAGCAGTCAGTTAGTCCTATTCTACTGTTACTCTAATTGTCAGGTGAGACCCTCTCCCATTCCAGCCATCTTTTCCTCCTGTGGCCAGCTGAGCAGCAGCAAGAATCCCTAGTGGTTGGTGCGAGATCGTCTCAGCCAGAGAAATGGTAAGCCTGCATACACCCCAGTTTCCTGTTTTACCAGTTAACTCCATTTTGCATGGTTAGAGTGGTAAGAATACAAGTCATCTGCTATCAACTGACTGGATGTATCTGCAATTCACTGAGCAGTACCTTGAGGGGGGGGCGGGTACACACTGATGGCAATTTAACTGGATGTACCCCCTCTGCAACCTGAGACATGTTGTGAGATACTTTTTTAGCTGTAATGTTTTGACCATGACTGATTATTTCAGGTGATTTAGACTAGAGATGGGCACAAAGCGAATTATGACCCCAAAAAACACACGAACCAGGTTGGTTCATGGTTCGCGGAAGCTCGTTTCCACGAACTGGTCTACTGGTTCGTTTGGGTCGTAAAGGGGCAGTTTAAATGGCCATTTCCCCAGGGGAAACTGGTTCGTAAACTTGCTCCTGTTTGTGCCGGTTTGTGAAAATCCACGCACCACGAACCTCATGGTTCGTTTTTTTTGTGGTTTGTGCCCATCTCTAATTTAGACACATTTGTAAGTTGTCGTATTTCACCAATTACTGCTGTTGCAACTGGTCACTGTATTATAGTGTTACATATTGAACATTTGAGATGGACAAAGAAATGTCACAGACACTCGTGTTTTCTGACCTTTTGGCGCCACTGTTGTCAATTCTTTTATGATGAAAGTGGGCCCTGTCCACAAAAGCTTATGCCAGAATAAATCTGTCTTTAAGATGTCACAGCTCTCCCTTTTGTTTTTGTTGTCACAGACTAACACAGCTTCCCCTCTGGAATAGAGATCAAATATGTGACAGCTTTTAAAGCCTTGATTACACAGCAGCTGTAAGGCACCATCAACCCCCATCTGAAATGCGAAGATGGTAATACAGGATGGTAGTAGCACAAGTACACACACATCCACTTCAGTCTGCCATATCAGGATGTTAATGCAGGACTACAGAGCTTTCATATACATTGCAAACCAATGTCTCTGTTTACTTTTTGTGCTGCCACATCCTTTGGGCTCAACAACATCTTTCATGCTAATATGCCACAGCCACAGTATGAAGAGTTTTTAGAATATTTTAAAAATGAAACTCACACTTTTTGAACCGGAGACCTGAGTCTAAAAGAGCATGAATTTATTTCTGTACTATGAGATGAGGTGAGGGAGAAGGGGAGTTACCAAATCTCTGCAAGAATGGCATCCTGGACTGCATTATGATCCCCTACAAGAACTGCTCTTAACAAAAGTAACCATGGAGACAAATAATGGGAAAATCCGGTTTGCAGACAAGAGGTCTCACAACCTAGTACATCTATGAACATACTTACTGCTCCCAAAAGCTACTGCAAGTAATTTTTCTTAGGAGACAGAGAAGTTTTAAAGGTTGCTTCAGTGATCAGTGTTGTTTTTTTAATGAATATGAATTTTTAATTGTATTTTAATTGCATTTTAATATGTTGTTATCTGCCCTGAGCCCGCTTTCAGGGAAGGTGGAATACAAATTTGAAATAAATAAATAAAATAAATAAATATGCTTGCGCACATGTGGAATACCTGTAAATGCTTTAACCCAGAGGAATACCAATCACTGAAGCAATCTTTAAAATTCATTTTTAAATGTTTATAAAGGTCTGGAAGTGAAGCACCGGTAAAATGGTTCCTCATCATGCAAGTATGAGAAAAAGATTAAATTTTCTACAAAACTGTAACTAGAGAACTACTTTTTTGCTTAAGACACCCCTTGGAAAAGTAAGTAAAACTGAACAGGTTGTTGAAATTAAGTTTCAAAAATACAAGTTCTCTCTCTCTCTCTTTTTTTTTTAAAAGATGCATTTTGAGATAGCAGTTGTGCACTTGTGACAAATCTCCCAAACACTAGTAGTGCTTGCAGCTTTTACTCACAACAGAAAACATGCCACATACACTTTTTTCTTATGCATGTGTAGGAATTGTCTTTTAAAGTCACTCTCACCACCACAGTGGGAGTAAGCCACAATTCAGAAGTCACAGTCTTCAGATGATTAGTATAACAACATGTATTGTTAAACACACGCACACACACACACACACTTTAAATGTTGATTTAATGTTTGAAATGTTTTTAATGCCTTTATTTTCACCCCATTGGGGACTCTATTTGGATGGGAAAGTGGCATATAAATGTTTTACATAAATAAATAAAACCTGGAAAACTGAACTCTACCCCCAAGTCTGAGCCTCAGCCCCTCAACAGCAAACTTCTTTGGGTCTAAAGAGATGTGAGCTGGGAGAGATTGATCTTCTGTAACTTTTTTTTGCTAACTTCAAAGCTAGTGTTGTGTGACTACCTATTTGATCAACAAAGCAGCAGAGGAGGAAAGAGTTAAAACCTCTTCTTCTACTGCTGCTTCCTATATGAAGTTAGCAGCCTCACAAAACTACTTTGTAATAATGCACCAGCAGAGTTTCCAGTCCGAGTCTTTCAAAGGCCTTGGCCTAAGTATGAAGCACCACAAAGACAGCTTGAGGGAAAAGTATATATAAAATTGCCCCTTTTGCTGGAAAATGCTGTGTGAGAAGGAGTTCGATCCTTATCTAACAGTCATAAATCCATGGCTTTTTGCAGCAACTAGTGCAATTTAAGGTATGTCCAGCCTAGTTCTCTTGGCACACTTCATATCACTACTGCCACTCAATATTTCTGAATATGGGCCATCTTTAGGCAACATTTCTGACCATTCCCACCATTTTTAGAATCCTAATAGTTTGTAAAACATGGAGTAAATGGTCACTGTTAGCTACTCTCTGCAGAAACACGAATGAGCACATCATCAGTGGCAAGATTTAGTGAAATGAAAGCACTGGGTCAGGTTTGGCATAATTCTAATACTAATGGACTTTAAAGAGAGAAGGCTGGAGGCAGTTGCTATTCTAAGAAATGCTATAGTATCCGTCACGCTTTGGAATAACTTCATGCTAATGTGTGAGGGAGGGAGACTTGCCATGTGGAACAGCGGTAAATTAAGTCTTATATTTTTATATAAGTGATAAACTAAGATGCTAGACTTTCTTCCCCTGTGAAAATTTGTAACTATCAACATGTAAAGTACATATTTATGCACTTTTCAATTTGACACGCAGGCCTAAACCATCTGGCCTTTAGCTACTTTTCTGGGTCATATCAACCTTCGGGATTCTCATGAAGCCAGGGAAAAAACTCTTATCTGTTATTTCCAGTGTATTTGCTAGCTGTGTCTGCAACAAATAAAACTCCAAATACTGGCACACAAAATATTATCTGCTAGCCCGGGGAATACACAGCTATAGACATCAGTGATTTTATGTATCTTCTAAACCAAGATTACCAAGATTTTATAAGTTGGGTAGGTTCGTATGGGAGAACGCGGTCTTTAAGGCATGCCGGTTCCAAGCCATCTAAGGGCTTTAAAGGTCAACACCAGCACCCTGAATTGGGCCCAGAAGCAAATTGGGAATCTGCCAAGTGTAGGCCTGCTACACCAGTTTGAATAGCATTTTATTCACTGGACCAGCAGGTTAACAGAGTCCTTTCAATACTACCCTTCATTGCACGTTAACCATCACAGCATTGTACCTGCATATTAAATGTCAACCTAGGACCAACACTCAATAACAAAATCAACCCTTCAGAAAAGGCTAACAGACAAAGGAAGCATTTGGCTTGTCTCAGCACAGCAAGATTTTCAAAATATTTGCTGTAAGCACTTGCCACACATCAGCACAAATATTAAGGATTAAGAGTGAATGAACCATTTGCCCTAGATGTGTCCTGAACACACTCAATAAAAAGCATAAACACTCATCAGAATTACATTTGTATAGGTGAGCAGCAAAGCTTAACTGAAAATAGCTAAGCTCAGATTTGCGTGCCAAATACCCACACCACTAGACTGCTCACTCAAATAAGCATCCTCTAAAATGAACAGAAATTTGTATGTTTACATACTGTACAGTGATGATTAAAGATGAAACTTTCCATGGGAGAATAGGAGCAGATTTCAAAAGGTGAAATGTAAATGGTATATTAGCACATGGAAGGCTTTGTCTTTATTATATGCACGTTTTCAGATGTACCATTTTGCCTGATGGCTAAATGAATATAAAAGCAGCATTCAGAATTAGATGGGCAGTCACTACACTGTGCAAAACTCCAGACTCCACTGAGAATCTTTTCCAGTTCTCCATGGTAAAACATGCATCTACTGCTTTCATTCACTGTTTTGTTTACTAGGCAAACAGACAATCTCTAATTCAACTTGTAGGGACAACAAGCGTTAATAGGTATAACCAACTGTAGAACTGAGGCAGGTGTTCCTAGAGACTAGGTATTCTGGTGTTCCATCAGTTCCCCCTATGTTTACCTAGGAGAACACAATTAGTAATTCCCTGGCACTGACTGAGAAATTGCTGCACTGCCAACCACTGCTCAATGTGCATGAACAACTGCTAAATGTTCAGATCCTCATGATAAATCACTCAGATTACAAGAATCTACCAAGTTACTGCACCAGTTGATTAAAGTGTCAGGATCCAAAACTTTCACTGAATTGTGCAATCACTTAATTCCAACAGCTACTCAAAAGCATAACACAACTTTAGTTGTCCCATATGTTCACGGTTTTTGTAAAAAACGGGGGGGGGGGGAGGCATTCAACCATTATCAAAAGCTATTTAAATCATACCTGGATCGAATGCTGTTCCTTCAATGGTTATGATGCAAAGCAAATTCACCAACTCATCCCGATAAACTGTTGGATTATCTGAATGGACCGAGGCATTAAAAACAGGACCTAGGAGGGAGAAGGGAAAAGTTATTTAATACAATTTTTCTAGCAGGGTTCCTCTTATGCTGCCTACATACTGCTGGTCTACAACAGTTTATTAAGTCATAGAATCCAGTTCGTATTCATAACTTGCATCAGGCTAAAGCCTTATAGAATTACCATCTTGTGCTTCTGAATCAAAGCATATTTTATGCTAATGAAAAATAACAGGCTGCTTAGAGGATATCTGATGTTTCAAACAAGTACAGCCAGGTAGCCACAATATCACAGGGATCTCTTAGACAGCCTTGTAGGTATATCCATTACTGAAAATGTGTATTCTGTCTAGCATTGATAAGCCATTTTGGTCAACTTGCAATAACTACTGCAACTATATAAAGGGTACAAATATGACAAATGAAAACTTCATTTAAATTAGCCAGCTGCCAGGTTGGTCATTCAGTACCAAATGCTCTCATGTCAGTTTTGTAATAAATTAGCTCAATCCACCTCTGTGCAGCCACCTGCACACACAATTCTGTAGCAATTTCAAATAATAAGAAGGTATATACCATTATAGACGTTCTGCCTCCTGTTACAGACAAAGTGAAGCCAGAATATGTTTTGACAAGAGATACATGACTTTTCCTGCTGGTTCAACATTTTTTGTTACCTTATGACAAACTTTCTGGGAGATTTATTCTCTAGCCCAAAGAACCTCCTTTTTTAAAAAAATTGAGCAACTAGCACATTTGATAATGGATCGAGAATCCCTCAGGGGCTGTTTGAACAATAATGTTGTTATAATTAATGGCTCATCTGTTAGCAATCTTTCAGTTTCAGAAAGAAGCTGCTTTGAGCAAGACAGTGGGAAAACGTAGCATTCCTCAAACTACATTTGCATACAATGGTTCAAAGTGTCTGCCATAACAAAAGCAGACTGCTCTGTATATTAGAAACAACTGTTGTCTATAATGAAAGGTACCACTCCAAGAATCAAAATGATGGGGAGTCTGCTACACAGCTATTATTATGGTATGGCTAAATTGCAAGCCACTGACAAACCAACAGATATTATTACTTCTTACTAGGTCCTTTAAAAGAAGTTCAGGAGACTACAAAGACAATCATGTCGTCGTATGTCAAAATCAAATCTCTATGATACTTAAACTGTCAGAGGGAACTGGAGAAGCCAGGAAAAAGAGAGGGTTTTAGTAGCGTTTAATGTTTATTATTTTTATTTTGTAAGCCACCTTGGGCAGGTTCCTGGAGAGGCACCTTAATTTTTTTCTAAACAAATAAATAATCAACGCTGATGCATACTGGAGCAGAGGAAGAGTTGAACATATGGCTGTGCTGAGTTCAAGCACAGAACCACTGGAATTATGGCTGCAGTAAAACATCACACATCCAGTGACACCGCAATCTCTATCAAATCATGCCATGGATTGTTATTCAAATGCTCCTGGGACCATTTGCAGAACTTCCTCCATCTGCAGAATGCTAATGGAGGGCAATAATGATCCAACAGAGCAGCAGTTCTCAACCAGTGGTGTGTGTGCCACCAGAGAGACGCGGGAGTAGTCAAGATGGCGTGCAGTGTTTTCATGAAAATTATTAAGAATTTGGTCTCCCTCAATGTCCATGTCCATCTGCAAGGGTGATAAGCTATCTTCTGCCAACCCTACCTGCCACAGTTTATCCATCAGTGACATTGTGGCATGCTATTAGTAATAACAGAATGCCTGTAAACATACGAACGTCCTCCTCTAAAAAGTGGGTTTTTTATTTCTATTATGGTGGGACCCAGGTTCCTTAATAGAATAATTGGTGGGGGGGGGGGCATACGATATAAAAGTCTTAGGACCTTTTGCAACACTGGGAGTTGTAAGAATTTTATTACTGGTATGAGCTATTGGCTTTAACAGCAACAAAAGTGAGTTGATTAAGAAAAAATGCGTACCAACAAACATGGCATTGTATGTAAATATTTAGGAATGGCATGTCAGAAATCTGTTCATGCCACCTTGGTCCATTCATTCTTTATTAAATGAATTTGTACTAGGGTGTCTGGGGCTGAGGAAACTGCTTTTTCATAATCCCTATATAACTTACAGAAGTTCTTAAGCAGAACAGTATTAACTTGTATTTCCCCCCATAGAGTGAAGCACAAATGGGGAAGGAGAAGTGATTTTGAACAGAAAACATTTGGTTTCGTGTCTAAGAGCGGCAGGACTCTAATCTGGAGAACCAGGTTTGATCCCCCACGCCTCTGCTTGAAGCCAGTTAGGTGACCTTGGGTTAGTCACAGCTGTCTCAGACCTCTCTCAGTCCCACTCAACTCACAGGGTGATTGTTGTGAGGATAATAATAACAACACAGTTTGTAAACCACTCTGAGCAAACATTAAGTTGTCCTGAAGGGCGGTATATAAATCAAATGTTGTTGTTGTTGTTACTATTAATAAAACAGCCAGCATGTTAAGGGTTAATCACGAGGCACACAGAGCCTACTTAAGCTTTATAGACTGCTCTTGGTTAATGAAGGAGGAGAGGATGACAGAGACACACACGGTGTTCATGTTACATGTAGTCTGTTATCCCTTCGCTCTCTCTTATGCTGCTGTAGTAACTTCAGCAAGTATTTCTTCACTTCTACTCAGCTTAGGTCAGTATTCTCCAGGGACACATTCAACAGTCAGGCAAGCTCCTGTGAAGTATGTTAGTGGCTGCAAACTATATTTTTTTCTTGGTCAATGCTGATTCAGCCATAGAAGAGACTGCAAAGAGAAATTGTCTTTTTTATTAAGACATAAAAAAGCAGGGGGAAATCTGATTTACAATTCTTCCCCCTTCACCAAATAGCAAAGCCATTTGCTACAATGCTGTGACCACACTCCACTTTTCAGTGGAAACAGTTACTGCCTTACTGAGTCTTCCAGGCCATATTCAAAATGTACATGCATTCTTAATTTTCACTCCTAAATTAAATTGTGGTGTACAATGCCAAAGTAATTCACTCAAGTAACTTGGTCAAGGGGTAAAGGAGAATGAACAATAAAACGCTTTAAAAATATTACCGACAGAGCCACACCACAGGGGAAACAAACAACATGAGAGAATGAATATATGTAATCTTTTGTCAATGAAGAAATTTAGTTATATCTGAAGAACCAATTCCTACTTAAGAAAAATGTTAATACTGGAAATCTGTTCTATGCGCTTCCTGGATCATACAAAAATAGCTGCATTAAATTAATCTTGTATCAAGTTAAGAAGGAATTACTGAATTTTCCAATGTCTTATCACCCTATAAATGGAGAAGAGGAGAATCAAAACGTCCCTGATGATGAACTTCTGTGAATACATAAAAGCAAGAGGGGTAGGTTATTCTTACTCAGAATTCAAGAACCTTCTTTACATAAAGGCATTCATGTTTACAAATTCACAAAGAGGAGCAAGTAGGGGAATATACTGAATGCTGAAAATCCTACAATATTTACAGATCAAACTTCTATCAGGGGTAAAATTCCATTTAACATGCATTAACTACTGACCTCTGGCCTTCATAAGGGTTCCCAAAAGAGCATGGTCACCTAGACAATCTGTTTTCTTCTCCATTCAGCAGGGCAATGAAATTTACATGATATTGTACAGGTCTCCTCTTAGGAAATATAAACATGCTAGCAAACATATATTCACAAAATGAATTAATTAAGGCTAACCGAAAATGGAGGGGGGCACTGGGGGCATTCCCATGTAGATGACCTTTTGGGGGTGATGTGAGCAAAGGCAGCAACGGTCATCTCACCTGTATATTAACCTGAATGTAATCTACCATGCCTCAGGAACTGCAACATGCTCTGCAGATTGTTGCCCTGTCAATGGTAATCCAAATGCAGTTGTGTAGACAGGAGCTGCTTTCATGTCCATACTGCTTGAGATTGCCCTAAAATGGCTGCAGCAGCCACAAGGGGAACAGTTCTGGCAATATGCAGGGTGAGATACCTTCCTGATGAGGGAAGGAGGCAATGAAACTATGCTCCATTTAAAACAGCATTCAGTTTTAATGAACTTCTACAGACAATACCCGGAAAATAACCTGTGCTTTTCTAGGAGTTTCTCTTCTGCATGCATATACCCTCCTGGAAATTTAATGAAGAACATTTGATTCTACCAATTAAGATTTTTTTTAAGTACAGGAATAAAATTAAGAGAAATTAATTTTTATATTTTTTGTGTTTTTAAAGTAAAATTATGTGTATAAAAAATTAAAAGTCACAAATAAGTTAAAGAATTTAAAAAAAACACTTCTCTATAAGGGATTAATATGAACAAACTTCTACATGCCCCTATAAACCAAGTGAGCTCAGAATGAATGTTCTTTTTACATTCCAAGCCAACTTCTGGTGCCTAAATTGGAATATACATGAACACTACTAACCGGAAAAGTTTGTATTCTGAACCTAGTAACCAGGACCTGTGGTGACATTACTAAACCCTGAACATTACTGTGGTATAATTGCTCTCTAAAGGGGCTGCTGTCTTTGAAATGGGCTATTTTAATTAATTACCAACATCTTGATATCACATTTCCTCTACGGAAGGAAGAGAGAGAAAATTCAAGGAATGAGGCATGTTATTTAATCATATGTAAAAGCATAGCTTTAAACATATGTGATGTTGATTAGGGTTATTCTCTTAAAAGGTGAGGAAGAAATCTAATTGTAGAATCACTTGCAGATGAGAGCTTTATCTAGTCAGGCCAGGTTAGTAAGAAGAACGCTGACATTTCAATGTTATATTGAACCAAGCATCAGCTCCTGCCCACCACATGAATCACTTGAGGAAAAACTGATGTAATGCACAAGCCTTTTCTAATCCAAAGTATTACTCATATCTACCCCAGCATCAGCTTTGGCACTATTACAGTGAAGCTACTATCATCTTTTCATTTAATCAACCCATCCTTTCTCCACACATAAATCCATCCCGCTACCACAGCCAGTTATTTTGCTGTATATGTTTTTCTTTATCACTAGCCACACAACAACAAGACATTAGAAAAAGAAATAGTCCCTTTTAGTTGTGTCTCACATTTCCAGCCATCAACTGACAAGAGCCACATGACAAAGCACGTTTCCATCCAATAAGAGCTAAAAATTCAAGTTTGGGATGAATTTTTCTTTGCATCAAACTCTTTTAAGCTGTCTTGAGCAAATATCTTTCTCTGAGAATGGATGGGAAAAAGAGATGTCTTGTTCCTTCATAGGTAGAGAATATTTTGGTTCAGTCATATTTTTAATATCAAAGTCTCAGTCCATATCACAACAGACATTGTTGTATCTTGGCTCCGTTCAAACTAATTACAGAAACATTCCTCTGATGTGAGTTCATCAAGCCAGATATGAAGATTACATCGAGGAAACTCCTGGAGCATTTTCTGTCAGGTTGCCTCCCACTTTTAGCTTTTTCTCCTTTGCTGAGGCAATAACACACTCCCCCTCAGTGGATGGGGGAGAGCGTATCTTTCCAGCCCAATTTACCTTTCAACTCTCATTTGTGATGGTTATTTATGAGCAGCTACTTATCACTTTAAAAAATGCACTATTTTCACCTTCAGTGAATAGGATGCTGAGCAATAGTTTTGTAGGATGATCTAGCTTAAACATTAGCAGAGAAAGGCTGGTGAAAGAGGTAAGGGGAATATGAATATGTGCAACACCCATATTTCATGATCACTATAAATTTCATGCGCAGCAGAATATACAAATCAATGCCATAATTTCTAATCATTACACTGCATATGTGAGTAGGTTGTGGGTCCCCGGTGTGTGCCCAAGAGTGTCCATCAGAAAAACAACCACCACCCCGACCATAACAAGGTTTGCTGTAAATGTCCTTATGTGAGCTGTCAGTGCTGGGATGCAAGCAGCTAAGTATACAGAGCACAGAATACAACTCCCAGCATGAGTGGGATGGGAACAGGCATGCCTTGGAGGAATTTTGGAAGCAAGTTTTGTTGATCACTGGCAAGGCTCCGAGCTGAAGCTGGCACAGGGATGCTAGGGATCTATACACCGTAACTATAAATTGTAGCTGCTATGTAGAAGGCAAAATTTTGTAGTCCAGTTTGGATGTCCAAATATAGTATGATACTTCAGGATAGGCCTTATATGAACAGTGTGAGCAACACCCACATGGAACATATTCTTCTTCTGAAGCTAAGAAAGGTAATAAAGATTATCAATAGCTTACAACCATCTATCTTATATACAAATAGCCAAGCAGCATTGATTTGTGGATACTTAAATCAGGAGACTGGAGCCATGAACAGAAAAGACAGATCTTCCTACACAGATAAAAAATGTCCCAGGTTTACAGAAAAATCTGACATCTAAAAAACAAACTTTTTTTAAAAAAATCCAAATGATAAAAGGGATGCCTCTAGCTTTAACCAGATGTCCTCAGTGGCTGTTGCTAGGTAATCCTAACAGTTTAGCCAGTATTCCAGGCTTGGTTTCTGTCAGGGAAAGGCAGGGGAGGGAGAAGGACTCTTTCCTGGGCTGCTTTGGCCTTTGAGGGAGGACTCATTGGGATGAGGCTCAGCTCAGCCTGCACCGCACAACTAGCCCATAGGAGAAAGACTGCTGGAAGAGGGAGAAAGGTGAAGACAGGAGGGCAGACAAAGGTGGATAGGAAGGAGAGAAGGAAACAGGAAAAGGGGGAGGGGCTATGTGAGCTAAGGAAAGGAAAGAGGATATGGTGGGGGAGGGGAAAATGATTCCCCCCCAAGACATTCCTAAAGCACATACTAGTTTGTGATGTTGTGTTTGAACATTACACAGACCCCTAAAGTGGCACAAACTACTCAGTTACTGGAACCCCCCCCCCCATTTTTTAAACTAAAAGGGTACAAAGAAAGATAGACAAGACACATTTTGCCCTCTTGCTTTCACAGCTGTTTTACATACTCACCTCATATTCAATCTCTAGGATGTTACTGAATGGCATGTCTTAAGAGGGCTTCAAAACCATTAAACTAGATTATGCAGCCACCCCCTTATCTATAATCTCTGCCCTAAAGATGGCTCCCATAGCTGTGCCTCATTCTACTCACATACATCTACAGCCCCCTAAAAAGAAGCACTCTTGAACCAACCTGATGTTTCCAGTCCTCAGATCCATTGCACTGCTGCTGTATGTGCTTAGGGAAATACAAGGGTCTCACCCCCCCCCCCAAAAAACACTAACAATCACAGCAAACAGTATTGCCAAGAGGTCAGAGTTGCCCTGTCATTTCAAGATCAACATGAAGTTCTATCTGCAACCTCATACAATAACCGGATCAATCAGAGAATGAAAAAAACCCCTTTCTATACCCAAAAACCTCAATCACAAAAAGTATAGAACATCAGTACAGCAAGTACCAAAAACTACAGAAACCAAAGAGAAAGAACTAGCTATCAACAAGTAAATTGTTCCTTTTAATGCTACTCAGCATCTTTCTATACATACTGTAATAATACAAAAATGGTATAATGCAAAGGGTGTGCAGTTCGGTCCAGAATTTGGAAAAAGAAAGCTGAATTTTTGCTGATTTGGTAAAATTCATTTTTTCCAGATTAAAATAGGCAATACTGAATCAGATTTGATATTCCAAGTTCAAGTCATCAAATTAATTCGGTAAACAAGGCTTGGCTGTTCTTTTGCTGTTTCCCTGCAATGAAACAGCAGTTCCTGCCTTTTTTGCAGAGGGGGTGGGTGGGTCATTTTTTAACCAAACTCCATGAAGTTTGCAGGGGACCTACTCCTGGCTGTCCTCTAAAGACCCCCTTAAATTTCAGGAGGATTGGACCCCAGAGACCAATTTTATGGGCTTCCAAAGAAGGTGCCCAGGCACTTTCCATTATTCCCTATGGGGAAAACTATCTGGGGGCTGTCCAGATGGCTGTGGGGTGGCATTTTTCAAGCAAACTCCACTGGAGAATCCCACTCATTCAACCCAAACCAAATTGAAGGGGAATTGTTACGATTTAGCCCAACAGAAGCAAACTGAAGCAAGGGAATGGAATCCTCCCAGAACCAAACTGAACCCAGAGAAGGTTCCCTGCAAATTTTGTGAAGTTTGCTTGAAAAATGACCCCCAGACCCCTTGATCCTGCTGATCAAGTAGTGTGCCTTTACCTTTGTTTATAACCATACCAGCCTTGAGTAGAAGTTGATGCCTTGTGTTCTGGTCTCAGGTTTCTAAATGAATCCAAACATTTTGGGGGAAATGCAATGAGCTGAACAAGAATCAGACTATTAATTATGAACTATGAAGCAAAGAAAGTAAAGTAACTAAGAGCACTGAATTATCTTTAGACAGGCTGTGACTTGTTTAGACTATATGGAAAGCCTTCACAATCTAATGTGATCAATCAATCAAAGGATGTTTTGAGCAACCCAATCAAATATTATTTCCTAGGAGGAAAACTTTTAGACTATGAAATTGTCTCAAGAGTACCAGTGAGTTCCCATTTTAGAAAACCAAATACAGTTAATTGAACTTGCATCTGATGAAGAGAACTGTGGTTCTCGAAAGCTTATGTACAATAAAGTTGGTTAGTCTTAAAGGTGCTACTGGACTCTACTATTTTGCAACTACAGACTAACATGGCTAACTCCTCTGGAGTTAGTTGATCTACAGGAGGAAGCATATACAGTAGATGATATTTGTTCTGAATTTATACGCTCTAGCTTATAAACAGAACTTTCTTCTGACTAAACATTAATGGGCAGTCAAAGGACATTTTGCATAATGGAAGCAAAAAAGCACTGGGCTGCCCCACCGCAATCAGTATCTTTTAAATGATAGGGGTAAGTAGCGAGAGGGGTCAAGGATGCATATGGTAAATTATTCAGAAACAGAAGCAACTGAAGAGTTCCAAAAGGCTATGCTCAGTTTAGGGGAACGGGCAACAAAAAATTGGGTTTTAAAAATTTACTTCATTTATATCCCACTTTTCTCCCCAACAGGAACCCAAAGTAGCTTACATTGTTCTCCTCTCCTCCATTTTCCCTTCTCAACCACTTGCAGTAGGTTAGGCCGAGAGTGTGTGAGTGGCCGCAGGTCCTCCAGAAAGCGTCCATGGAAGAGTGGGGATTTGCATCTGGATCTCCCAGATCCTAGTCCAGCATGAACAACTAGACCATACTGCCTCCATGTAAAATTCTCTGAGGCCTAAACTGACAACAACCATCAGGCATGAGAACTTCAGTGTGCGGTCGACCGCTCAGTAAAAAATATCTACTCAACGTTCAGCAAGAGAGAAAAACTCCATGCTATGGTATATTAGGAAAGGGATAGAAAGAAAACAGCCAGGATCACAATGCCATTACAGAAATCTACGGTGTAGGCACATTTGGTATACTGTGTACAGTTATGTCTGCCCCATCTCAAAACAGACTACAAGTGCAGGAAAGGGCAAACAAGGTGCTCAGTGGCAGCCATGTCTTCCTTAGGAGGAAAGACCAAACCAAAAGATATAACCAGGATGGGGCATAACAGAGGTTTACCAAATTGCTCATTATATGGAAAAGGGTACCTTTGCCCCTTGTCTGTACCATCACAGCAACACAAATAGATTGCATTTCTTTCTCAGGAAGACCTGTCAACATAGAAAGCAAAAGCCTTGTGAATATCTAGAACTCTGTCACAGTTGGCAAAATAAGTTCCTGAATGCGGTAGAACTTGGAAATTCTGGGAAGAAAATGTCAAGACTAATTTCTCTTGTGAAAAAGGAAATCAGAATGGTTAGCGATAGGAACACAGAACCCACTCTCACTGATGTTACTCTTAGAAATGTGCATATCCCGGGATATATCCTCTGAAAATGAGCTTATTCATTGCACCTCGGGGATGATTCCTTCACCTTGGGGATGATTCCTGTTATATGAAGGGTGCTCTGAGAATAGGAATCAAATACTGAATCCTGTCCAGTACCACTACAGAGGATGGTACTGGGGCTTAGGATGGTGGTGTCCACTGGTGAGCTTTGAAGTACTGCACTCTGATAATGGTAAAATTCAGAGGTAATTTGTGCCATTGCTGAATGCTGACACACTGCCCTAATTTTCTCTCTTTCCCGCCCTCAGCTGGTTCTGAAAGGGAACACACTGAGTGCTTAAATTTCAACACCTCTGTTCACAGATGAGATGCTGCTTGAAGGAGACACCTCTGTGTCATGCAGGTCCAGTGATAGTGGTGATATCTGGGGGTGCGGGAGACAGATTGGTCTGTTTGCTGTTTATGAAGACTAAGTCATCAAAACCAAAACTGTTCAAACACACTCCCATAAAGTGGCTCTCAGATGGGTGAAGCAATTACAGCATGTCCATTTAATGCATCTCTGGCAATTGGAGCAGGATTCAACCTTGCCCAAACAGAACAAGCAATAATCATGGCTGTCTATGAATGGAAAATTTCCATCCCACTGTAAACACTTTAAATAGTATGCTTTGCCATGCCATGGATCAGTAGGAGAGACTGAGATATCCACAAGACAGAAAAGTAGGAAAATTTAGAAGGAGAAGGGCTGAGAAAACTTAGCTACCGATTTAACAATCCAAGTGATGCTATTGCTGTGGCAATTGAAAGGAACTCAGTGGGAAGGTAAAGCTCTCTCCTCTAGCTGCCTGCTCTGGTGCTGCCTTTGGGGAAGGTAGAGCCAGTGCCATTAAAGTTGCTGCTTTAGAAGATTCCATGTAGTCTGCAGAGGCACATAGCCCATAGGTATGACTGCAGAGACCGTGAAAAAGAACTCCATGTTCACCAGTAGTGGTGGTGGTAGAGAGTGCCCTCAAGTCATAGCTGAGTTATGGCGACTCCTGGTGGGGTTTTCATGGCAAAAAACCAACAAAGGTCGTTTGCCAGTGCTACCTCTGCAGCCTTGGTCTTCATTGGAGGTCTCCCATCCAATTACTAACCAAGGCTGACCCTGCTTAGCTTCTGAGATCTGATGAAATCCAGGTCACGGTGTTCAGAAGCAGTATGCCATGAAATACCAGTTCATGGGGGCTGACAATGGGGGAAGAATCCTGACTTGCCTCTCTGATTGGCTAGAAAATATGAAAGATAGAATACAGGATTTTTTGGTCTGATTAAATTTTAAATTCGCTACTAAATAAGATGGGATGAACTGGGAACCCTCCAACTGGCAAGATCTGTGACTGGAAAGCCCACCTGGCGTGGGCTTTCGGGAACCACAGATCTCTTTGTCAGATGCATCTGGCAGGGAGAGCTGTGGTTATCGAAGGCGCATACTGCATTGGAATTGGGATGGTCTAGCTGTTTGGCTGCTACAAACTAACAGGGCAAACTCCTTTGAAGCCAACTGATACACACACCAAAAGGAGATGTTTACATATACTAGCAAAGGAATGTTTTGATTGCACCCTCCCCCTTCCTCCCCCTAATTGCCTCTTTTCTCTCCTCCTCTTCTGTATTTGACCAGTCTCTGTATCAGGCATCTGACGAAGAGAACTTGATTCTCGAAAGCTTATGCTACAATAAAATTGGTGTCTTAAAGGTGCTACTGGACTCTTTTTGATTTTGGAAAGAATTTGTGCTACATTTATCTGTAGAAGTTCATGGAAAGATTTTTAAAACCACATAGCATGCCAGGAATCCTGTAGCAATAATAAAAA
Organism: Eublepharis macularius; assembly: GCF_028583425.1. Lineage (NCBI taxonomy): Eukaryota > Metazoa > Chordata > Lepidosauria > Squamata > Eublepharidae > Eublepharis > Eublepharis macularius. The sequence continues at coordinate 127,969,080 of NC_072792.1, forward strand.
AAAATCATAATCACTGGAGCAAGAGTGCATGTAAAGCCACCAAACTGCACAGATAAAAAGCAGTCTTATAGACCTCCTGCAGTTCAGCTAGGTTGCACTTTGTGATGTGTTTGTACAATGAAGAGCTTTCCTTGTAACTTGAAACCATTCAGACAAAGTGATGCTCCAAGAAAAGCTCTGGCAGGAAGCCAAGCCAGTACTACGAAGGTCTTCCAATCCAAATAAGTCCTTCCAGCTTTAAAAGAAATCAATACAGACGCTGAAGTCTATTGCAACAAGCACTAAAAGCTTTTATGTGAAAATCTTTAAGGATTTCCTTTAACAATAGTTCTTCCTTTCGTTATTGGATTCTAAGATGTACACACAAGATACTGCCTACATTGAATAAGGCTGACATTCTCCAGCATTACAAAGCATCTCAGGTTCCCCCCCCCCCTTAAACAAAACCACAGCAGGGAAATAATCCATGTGTAGGACCACTGATGGTCTAAGCCAGGACTGGGCAGTGTGTTAGAATTACTTCACAATGAACACTGCACCATGGGCATGACAGAGTTCAAGTGAATGCTCCAAATCTGAAGGGGAGATTTAGTTACCCTAAACTCTGGGGGATGTGTAATGTGCACCCACTGGACACTGTAATTGGTCTTGTCTCCTTGGCTCATATCCACTTATGTCTTTTCATTATACCATAATGTTTATGTCAGAAATGTACCCACAGTGCTGCATGTAGTGGCTCTTATTTATCATCACCTCTCCTGTTCATGTATCTGGGGGAAATTAGCACAACGACAGCTGTCTCTCAATGAAGAGGAGAAAATGCACCAAGAGACTGAGACAGAGGGAAATAAGGGGCAAATTATAATAGCATTGCCCTTTATTATGTCTAGTCCCATTTCAACTATAAGTAGACAAACTAATACTATGAACAAATCTGCTTTTTAGAAGTCTGCTGCAATGGAGTTACCATTTGCATTTTGCTACCAGATGGGATGATCTGCTTGCTTTCTGTTTAGCGAAAAGTGGTTTGTTACCCACTGAAAGTTTTGTTATCTAGTGAATCAGCTTGAAAGTATGATCAACACATCGCTTCCCAGGCATAGAATTGATACACTGCTTTGTTCTCACTACTGAATGTATAAAGAGTCAAAATATCATCATTTTCATAATACACTCTCAGATTAGCACACAGTGCACTAGGGATAAAAAACTGAACCCGGAGCAATGCTTAGCCTCCCTACACCAAGTAGTATGCAGTGTCCCCTGCCTGACCTTCCACACAGAAGGGTCAACGTGATCCAAGCATTGTTTGAATTCAAGGCTACTTAGTTCTAAATGACCTTACAGAACTATTGGCCCAACTATTTTTGCTCCCACAGAGCTACTGTGAAACCCCAAAGAGCAGCAGGACGGAGAAAAGAGCTACCTCCTGCATCAATACAGGTAGTTTTGACTGGGCAGAAATTAAAAAGTTGTGAACTGCGGTTGGGTATAACAAAATATGTATGCATTGGGCAACTAACAGAAGTTAGTGACACAGACTCAATCCATTATTATCGTTTTCATATGAAAAGACATGTGAAGGAACTGGGCCCAATCTGTCCTACACAAAGAATAGTTGCAAATTTCCTGACTTGCAAGTAATGTCAAATTCCATTCTGGAACTGCATCAAAATTCTTTCCACATTCCTTAAATACTACTTATCTCTTAAAGCGACATGGGATGCATCTGCAGAATAAAGGAACTGAGGAAGTTATGGTCCCTTGGCATAGTAGGTCATGGTGGTGACTACTTAAACAAGTGGCCTTCATTATGTTCTTTCAGCCATTGCTGTACAGGAGTTGGGTACTGACCTGAAGTCTGGAAGTCTATCTGGATGGGATTGGATAAACCATTGACTGCCTCTCGCCACATGCCTCCACCCCCTGGTGACCATGCAGTCACCACACAACGATACAGCCCAGCATCAGAAATCTGTGTCTGGTACATTCTGTAGCGGAACTCATTCTCCTGGACCTTTTCTAAGACCACACCATCCACCCGGTCCTGGTCTGTCCAGTCTTCCCGTCTGACTACTGAATCTTGATTGAGCGAAATGATGCGTGTAGTTCCATTAGGATTTGATTGGTCATTCAGATTCTTCTCAGCTGTAATGAGGACTGAGTAACGAGGACTTTTGATGTTCCGGGAAGACACCTTGCATGTCATTTCGAAGGTGTGCCCAGCCATGAAGAACGGCTTCAGCTTCACAGCTTCTACAGTCAGTGCATAATCTGAGAAGAGCAAAGAAGGCACAGATATAAGGAACAAGCAAAAGACAGAGGAGCATAAGCAGCAGCCAGGGATTAACAAAAAGCGATTTCTGATCCTGCAGTACATTTTAAGTTAAATGTTCAGGAGTGCTCTGTAGTCTGTTACATGCACAGCCACAGGACAGGGGATGCCCCCATGTGAGACAGCATTCAGAAGCAGCATGTTGTAATAATACAAGAAAAAGAAACAGCAAGGGTAAGGTAGGTGTGCAGAATAACTGCATACTGAGAATTTCATCTCCATGCTTCAAGTCATAAGTGAGCTTTAGCAAGAAGCCAGGGCTTCCATTTCAAGTTATGGAATATAGATACGCATTAAGCAGAAAAGAACTTGCTTTACCAAACCAACAGAATTTCTGAGACATAAGATTTAGGAAACAATATCTACTTGCCACTCTCAACAACTGACAGCTCTTCAGAGTATCTGTAAACTTAGTTTCTCACTCTTATTATACTTCTTTATCCAAAGTTTCCACCAGCCTTTCGTCAGTTGTATGCTTGGTGCTTTTTCTCCCTTTTGCCTTTTACTGAACTTTTAAGGCAGAATGGAGACAGAGTGCCATGTTTGCAGACTGGCATGGTGGTGACCTACTATCACCATGTTCTTCTTGATTTCAGGAAATCCTCAGGTCCAAGGGAGGTGATATTAGAGACTGAGCTGTATGCCTGTTTTGCCACTATGAGGAAAAACCCTACCAAATCAGTCTCTATCATTACCCCCACTGATCGGAGATCAAGGTACTGCAATTGTACAAGTCCAGCTATGAAGTCCAGCTCTGTAACATAAACACTAGGAGCAGCCTCTCTTTCTGTTTGAAATACCTGCTTGGGCATCAGATGAATGCAAGGCCTTCTGATGGAATGCTTCCCCACAGTGGGTCTGGGTAGAGGTGTTAGAGGGTTTGTATGTAAACTGGACCTCTGCAGCTGCTGCCTTTATACCCAGGAATATTTGGGGTCCAAAGAAATTTAACTAGGTGTAGAAGACCACACTGAGAACAAACAGGAAGGGGAGGTTGGGTGCACAGGACTGGGAATAAGCCTCAGTGATGAGTGGCAAAGTTGCTTTTGCTCTGATTCTGGGTCTTAAAGGGTCTTTTTCAAGCACTATATAAACAGAACAGCTTGAATTCCAAAACAAGCCAAAAAGACAATTTATGTTCAAAAGAGATTTTAAAAATATCAAGAAATTATTGCAGAATCTTCATATAAACAAACAAGGTCATTGCAACAAAAATGTCCATATAACATGTCTGATTAGCCATCATTACAGGTATCAGCAGCACCACGTAGATATTGACACCCTGATTTTATGCAATTTGATATGCCTTTCTCTTTTGTGTCATAGGCCTAAAGATTCGGCATTATGGTTTGCAACACAGCAACCATAAGAAACTTTAATAGTGGGCCAATAGTGGGAAGCATTTTCATTACAGCAGAGTTAACTGTAGGCAGACCTCGGCCACTTTTTGAAGTTACATGATTGCAATGAAAATAAATTTTAGAAGCAAAGCATTTCATATGGCTTAGCGAGACAAGAGCCGCAGCGCAAATGCATGCCATTCGGAGGAATTGCTGACTCCCTGAACACAGACAGGTACTAAATACATACCTCTGAACATGTAAATATTTGGTTATATATAATATGTGTGCATGGCAGCCATGTAATGCAAGCAGCAGTCCATTGTTATGAATCTATCTACTCCAGTCTAGAATAAAAAAAAAAATTCTTGTTCAAACCTGCGAAAGCTTATGATGGCTGTTGTGGGTTTTCCAGGCTGTATAGCTGTGGTCTTGGCATTGTAGTTCCTGACGTTTCGCCAGCAGCTGTGGCTGGCATCTTAAGAGGTGTAGAACCAAGAGACAGAGATCTCTCAGTGTCACAGTTGTCACTGTGACACTGTTGTCACTGTGACACTGAGAGATCTCTATCTTTTGGTGCTACACCTCTGAAGATGCCAGCCACAGCTGCTGGCGAAACGTCAGGAACTACAAATGCCAAGATCACGGCTATACAGCCCGGAAAACCCACAACAACCATCGTTCTCTGGCCGTGAAAGCCTTCGACAATATACTGCGAAAGCTTAGTTATCAAGTAACCCAACTTCTTAGTTCAGGGAAAGGCACTATACCAGAGATGATCACATTTAAGAATACAAAAGTTCAAGAATTAACATTAGATCAAGACTGAAGAGGACTAAAATTTAGATTGTTTTCATATAGACAAAAGTTCCACTGAGCCCTCAACTGGTTGAAAGGAGTTATTGTAATTGCCTGCAAGGTACTCAATTTCTGTGACTGGTCTACTCTCCAACAATTCATAGCTATTACCTGCAAGGATATGATCCATCATAGATGCCGTTTCAGTTTCCAGCACGATTTTCTCTCTCTCCTTCCTGCCTAATTTTCTTTTTTCACTCAGCCTGATCTCCATTTGCAGGAATGTCACATGGCAGAATTCCTATTATTTATTGGCTTTTGCTAGCTTGATGTTTAGAGCCGTTTGTACAACAATACATTTTCTTCTAATAAAAACTGGCTGCATATTAAACAGGAGGTGAATCTTTTACAAGGCCACAGGGAAATAAGATATACTGAGCTTGCCACACACTTCCCAAAATTAAAACTACATACAATACTTTTGTCTTTCCTCAAGAGATCTGCAAGGTATTTGTTGTGATTACATTTTACAGTGTTTTGCCTTCAAGCAGCAGTTTTCACAATGAGTAAACACTACCCAGAAGATGAGAAAACTAGGCATGACAACTATATCAGCACTGTACAAAGGAGATCATAGTGCAATACTATATAAATGCAATAGCGAGAAAGAACGAACAGTGTGCCAACTCTAACTTGGCTGAGTACCAAACCATCCAACATCCCACATTAAAAGTGTCAGAGAGTTGACAGTTGCAGAATTTATTTCTAAATTGTTATGAATATCTCTTTCTTTGTGTGCAAGGATCTAATCTGCTCAATGGCTCATTCAATCCCTGATCCCTCCCACCGAACCCCTTCCCCATATCCAAAAATCCAGCATGCAAGTTTCTCATCCATCAGTTGATGAGCACAGCAGATTCGTCAGTTTATGCCCATAGAAGGGACAAGTTGCTTGGGCAAGAGATGTGGCCTATATATTACAGAAAGGTTTTGACAACTAGAAAAGGGTAACACTTTATAAGAATTCACTGGGCATCAGGTAAGATTAAAGCTTACAGTGCAACAGTTAGAAAGGCTCTCATTCCAGCTTGATGGAGGAAAGCATGCAATGGCCATCTACGCATAAAGACTAAATTCTGGCAAGGCAAACAGTCCAGAGATGAAAGCAGTCCTTCCTTGCCAACCTCTTTTGTCCATTTCTCTTGCATTCTGTTTATCCCATTGATCAAAGTGGTATCCCACTGGTCAAAGTGGGATGGAGATGGCGGTGGTCGCCCTCACAGTGTTACCAGAACTGCTCTTTTAAATGGGGAAATTAGCTCAGCAGTCTGGAACTAAAATTAGCGCGGATCTAACCAACGTTTACGGAGGTCCCGATTCCAGACACTCTAGTGACAAAGAGGCAGACTACAAGTAGATTCAATAAACACGTGTATTTACTAATAGTGTGGCGTAAGCCTGAACTTGCACATACATACAAGAAAGCATACAAGAACTAGGAAATGCAGAGTAAGAAATACAGAGACGGTCGCATGAGCAGGTACCCACGATGATAAGGGCGATACTTACAATCCTGAAGCGGAGCAAAGACACGGCAGCGAGGTGGTCCAATGCCAGCACTGGATCCACAGAGAGACAGCAAGGGGTCTGGATAGGAATGGCACGAGCACCATGCGGTCTGAGGGACCAACTTAAATACCCCAAAACATACCCTGGGGCTGGTGCTGTACTTGGTAGTTCTCATGGACTAAAGCAAAGGCCTTAATGGGTTACTGAATGTCTTAGATGGGCCACTTTGGTAATCTGATTGTGTTAGAGTGACACCTCAGGAAGAGGGGACAAAGGAGGGAGGGGGAGATCCGAGCGTGCTGAATGGATGTTCCAGCGGACAGGGCTTGTCCTGATGTCATCAGCTCTGGAATGCGGAGGTTTCTTTGAGATGCATTCTCTAAGTGCTTGGGATGGTCGGCACTTAGCTTCTTCTCCGGGGTGGCTCCTAAGATATGCAGAGCGGGGCGAGGTTCTCTCGCTGCGGACGTGGTGTGTCCGCTTCTCCAAAATGGCTTCCCAAAGCAGGCTTCTTCTCTTGGTCTTCTGGCTGCCTAAGAACATGGTCGCCGGCTGGGCATGGCGGGGGCTGGTTAGCAGGTTGCCCGGTAGTGAGGGCAAGCTCGGTGACCAGCCCGCAGGAGGCTCCAGGCGGGAACTGACCAGGGAGCGCCTGGCCAGGCTCGCTGGAGGTTTCCTCGGCAAGCGCCCGGCTGCTAACAGCGGCTTGGGTCCAGATGAGGCAGGCTTCCATGGAGGCAGGGGGAACAGCACGTAAAACACAGTCCATAGCAGGGAACAGGCGCGGTCCATGGCGGATGGCAATGCAGGCACGGGGCACATGTGCAATAAAGTCCGAACACACACTGGGAGGTCCAGATATAGGTCTGGGCAGGGCTGCCAGGAAGAAAGTCCTTTGTGGAGTCATCCAGACATGGAGTCAGGAAACTAACACAGTCTATTGCAGCAGCAAGGTAATTAACAAGCAGGCAGGAAACTGACACGTGTATTAGAGCGCACACGTGCATGGCAATCTTGGTGTAGCAGTAAAACAGCAATGCAGGAAACTCTGGCACAGTCCATGGCAGGCCTTAAAGCAGGAGAGGGGGCCTACTTGGCAACAATTGATAACCTTTGTTGGCATCTGAATCAAGATGGGTCAGCACTGCTGGTCTTACTGGATCTTACGGCAGTGTTCGACACAGTTGATTACGATATTTTGACTCACTGCCTTGCCAATGTGGGGATACATGGGACTGCCTTACAGTGGCTAGTCTCTTTTCTCCACAGTTGGGGACAGAGGGTAGCGCTTGGGGAGCACATGTCACCTCGCTACTCGTTGGTATGCAGAGTCCACCAAAGGGTGATTCTCTCAGCAGTGTTATTTAACATCTATATGCGCCCCGTCGCCCAGTTGGGCTGAAGTTTTGGACTGGGTTGTCATTAGTTGTATGATGATGGGCAGCTGGCCCTTGAGACTGATCTGGACAACTGGTCCAGAAAGCAGTGCCACATGTCCTTACGGGGACTCCAACCAGAGCACACATACAACTTGTGTTATGCCAGAGCTGCATTGGCTCCCAGTTGAATTCCAGATCAGGTTCAAGGTTTTGGTTCTAACCTTTAAAGCCCTGTGCAGACTGGGACCAACATACCTGCAGGAGTATCTCTCATCATATGTTCGCTGGAGGGCACTGCACTCAGCAGACCAACATCTGCTGGTGATTCCCAGCCCCAAAGATGTTCACCTGACCTCAGCCAGGGCCTTTTCAGCTCCAGCACCAGCCTGGTGGAATGCTCTCTCCATAGAGACTCGGGCCCTGTGGGACTTGTTACAATTCCACCAGGCCTGTATAAAGGAGATGTTCTGCCAGGCCTATGGTAATGGTTGAGGCACGGGTGAACTTTCCTGCCAGCTTTCCTATTGTGGTTGTCGACTACTTTGTCCAGCTGGTTGGATCTTGGCAGATCTCCCGATGTCTAACTGAGGGTTATTACTAGATTGTATACTAGCTGCCATATCTTGGAGAAATTTTATATTTTGTAATTTTTTGAATTTATACTGGATTTCATAATATATTTATTGTGTTGTTTTATCTATTTATGAATTTATATTCTTGTATTTATGTGATTGAGATGTTGTGATCCACCCTGAGCCTGCTTGTGGAGAGGGCAGGCTAGAAATCTAATAAATCAATCAAATCCAATCAATCAAGAGCACAATGAATACAATGGTCCTAAAATAAGAGCCTTTAAGCTCCATTCTAGAAGGGCAGGGATGTGCATTCATTTCCAAAAACAATAAGAAACAAACAAAAAAGGCCATTCATTATTTTCACTAGGTTAACAAAAATGAATGGGACAAACGACAATTGCATTTTACATTTAATTGCCTATAAACATCTGCCAGGTCAACCATCTGCATTGAACCACAACACAGGTAGCTTTGTTTTAAATAATCAGAATCACTCGAAATCAGGTCTCAGAATTTTGCCTTTGGTCATGATATACGTTCAGTGATAAATGTAAACAAGCTAGGGTTAATTTTTTAGACCACACACACTGAAAGGTGTAAAATTTCTGGAGCTTTTAAAGCCATGGGGGGAAAAACAATTTTTCCATTATTATCCGCAAAAAAAATGCAAGTTTTGTGGAAAATTAAAATATACATAATATTAATTTTCCTATCAAACCTAAACCTATTTTGCTGCTTTATCATCATAAAATGCATCATTTATAATGTAGTTAGCATATAAAATTGTATGGGCATATTTATGCAATTTAAGAATACAAATATTTTATTCTACAAGTAAAACAGCAAATATCCACCACTAATCCAAGAGAGTTATAAAATGGTGGGAGTGGAAAGTGTCATCAAGTAACAACTGACTTATGGTGACCCTGTAATATTAGCATATTTTAATCATTCCTAAAGAAAAACAAATCTGTTTCATAGGCATTTTTTAAAAATCAGTGGTTCCTCAAATTTCTTAATTTTTCCACTGGAAAAATGGGAGGGGGGAATTCTTGCAGGAATCCCACCTCCAAAAAAAATGCATCTTTTGTGTTTTCCCCATACCTTCATCTCTATTTACAAATTCTACACCTATCATTGCCAAACTTGCAAAGATCAATGCTAAATGGTTCATAGATGATCTTGTGATTTTACTCTCAGTCTGCTGCAGCGGATATCCCTTCAGTTGCTTTGAATGCAATTCTGCTGATCAGCTTTTGTGAGGATAACTCAAGTTCCCAGCCTATGTCACTCAAACGCTGGTATATATTTACTTTTTGTCATTCTGTTACATGGGAAACAATTAAACAGCTTCACTCAGTAACAGTTCAAGCCAGGGGGGGAAAGTGTGCCCTTGTATCCAGACAAAGCAAACAACAGCATCCCTCAACCTCGAGAGTTCCCAAGTGGAATGTGCTTGCACTTGATCACTCTAAGAATCATTACGGAGTTCGCCCAGAAGAGAACATGCCAAGGCCTAAGAGGGAGGCTGCAAAAGGAAGAACGCAGATACCCACTCTTCACTCTATCCTGCCCCTAGGCATTATCACAGGTCTCCACTTGAACATCTGTACAAGGCTGCACACAGATATCAGAAAAGTCTGTTTCATGATGGGCACAAACTGGGCTTCTTGTTGTGACCCTGCAGTCTCCTTCCTCCCCTCACATGTAAAACACAACTGAAGACCCCATTTTGTCAAAATGGACTTTTCCCCCTACAGGAGAAGTGTTTTTGCCATGTATCAAAGGAATCACTGATCAGATGGGAAAACTTATGAAAAAGCACAATCTACAAACAATATTCAGACCCATCAAAAGACAGTAGAGACCCTCTCACCTCTGCAGGAGTATACCGCATACCCTGTAGCTGTGGACAAGTTTACACTGGGACCACACAGCATAGCATTCAGACAAGAATAGAAGAACATGAAAGACACTGCAGACTTGGCCAACCTGAAAAATCAGCAGTGGCTGAACATAGCCTAACTCAAACAGGACACAGTATCTTATTCCAGGACACTAAAATACTAGACAACACATCCAACTACTTTGTCAGATTGCACAGGGAAGCCATTGAAATTCATAAGCAAAAGCACAATTTCAACAGGAAAGAAGAGTTTAAGAATGAATAGGGCATGGTTTCCAGTTCTGAAAAACACCAGGCTAACAAAATACTCTACATCTTACAATAGCCCTGAAGATAAGATTAGCATATCAACCACCAATTCATATGCAAAATAACCTCCTCAGGATACAGTGAAGCTTCCCCCCATTAGCATTCCACACCCTGAGAAACTCTTACAGGATGACTCAGCCCAAACCCACCTTCCTGAGTAGATATAAATTACCTTCTAACATCTTCTCCACACATTGACACTGAGAGATCTCTGTCTTTCGGTGCTACACCTCTGAAGATGCCAGTCACAGCTGCTAGCGAAATATTAGGAACTACAATACCAAGACCACAGCCATACAGCCCGGAAAATCTACAACAACTAACGTTCTCCGGCCGTGAAAGCCTTCGACAATACATAGTTTATATAGTTCCCTGTGATACAAATGCAAGAAACAGACTCCAGTTTGCCCATGTACTTCATGAATCATCACAACAAATAGGACTTTAATTGCAGATTTCCAAACCCACAAATTTTTCAATTGGGCCCTATGTTGGGGTAGGGGGAGGGCTCAAACATGACATCTCGTTAGTTTATTCCCTTTATGAACAAAGCTGTTTGTCTTGTCTGAATGGAATTCAGTACTTGAACTTGTGAAAGGTGTTTGATAACACACCTGTAAGTCTTGAGCAAGCTTAGCAGTCATGGAATAATCCTTGTTATGGATTAAATATTAGAAAATGACAGGAAGTAGAGAGTAGGAATAAAAGGTCAGTTTTCAGAATGGAGGGGAGTGAGCAGTGAGAACTGGTACTGGGACTAAAGCAATTTAATTTGTTCATAAATGATTTGGAATTCGGGATGAGCAGCACAGTGGCCAAGTTTGGGACATATTATTATCCAGGAGAATCTCTTGAAATTGGATGAGTGGGCAAGAACATAGGAAATGAAGTTCAGAGTTGGTAAGTGTAAGGTGTGATATAAACAGGAACAGAAAATCATAACTTTATATGCTGGTGAGGTTGAAGGGATTGAAAACGAGATTGAAAGTGATCTTGGGGTTACAGAATATAGCTCAATCAGAACATCAACCCAGTATTCAGCATCAGTGAAAATGACAAAATCCATGATGGGGATTATAAGGAAAGGGATTGAAAGTAAGAATGCCAATATTGTTACACCATTGTATGGAGCTATCATATGGTCTCATTTGGAATACTGGCCATCATATCTCAAAAAGGATATTGCAGCTAGCAAAGTACAAAAGTTGGCAATCAAGATTACTTAGAAAATTCTGCACGGGGCAGAAAAAGTAGATAATCATTTTCTCTAGCTCTCATAAATACTAGAACTTGGAGGCACCCAATGAATTTGATGAGCTATAGATTTAAGACAGACAAAAGGATGTGCTTTATAGGGGAGTGCAAAACAAAACAAACAAGATGGATATACACACGGAAATCACTGTTCCGTTTTGTTAATGCAGCTTTTGGAACAGCGAACCAAATCTGAGAAATCAAATTATAAAGACACTCTCTCACAGAACAGTGTGTGCATTTTGTTTCAGTTCTTACCTTGCAGTGGCAGCAGCAAACAGGCAGGCACTGGTCCAGCACAACAGAATCTTATTTTTCTTAACAGCATTCACCAATTGGATCCCAAGAGGAGGAAGCCCTTACATGATTAACTAACTCCATTGGTGGAAAGGGGGAAGCTGCACAATGAGCATGAGTGCATCTTTTTTTTCTGGCGCTAGCCAGGCAATGACATTGTCTCCCTGCCATTTGGGTCCTCACAAGGAGAGACCCCTCTCCACCTATCAGCTCTGGAACTATTTGGAACGTATCTTTTTTTTCTTGTGGCAATAACTGGGCACTGGTCTGTCTCCTGCACCCTCATCAGGGCACTTGGAAGATCAGTTACTGTGAGGGAAGGTGCTGCTAGAGTGTGTCTGTGCAAGTGATCTGTTCAACTGAACTTGATAAAAGCTCTGGATGACTTTGATTGTAAGCTGCAATTCTTAAAACACTTCCCTGGGAGTAAACACTACTGAATAACATGGGGCTTACATCTGAGTAAACCCATTTAGGATTGCTTCCTCCTCATCCAGCATCTGTCAAAACATTACTTAAAAACAAATCTTCCACATCAAGCTTAAGTCAAGGCCCCTGCAAGCCACTGGCTAACTTTCTGCCCTTTCCAAAGCTATTTTGCCTAACCACTGCAAAAGGAAAACTTATGAAAAAAACCAGAGGTATATTTGGGGGGGGGGGATTCAAATAATCATCTGCCTGCCCTTGGGCAATGGAAATTGGCAGCGATTAATGTGAGAACACATTAATGTGCAGCACAACACCGTCAAAAGCACAAAGAGCCATGGCAGCAACAGGAGAATGTGAAGGCTATAATTTATTGGCACTGCCATGCAGAAAAAGCGAACATGAAGCTGGATTGTTTGTAATGCTGCTGCCGCCTCTCTACCACTTTGTCAGCCAGTTTTCCATGATAGTGTGCAGCCATCGACACTCGTCCTCTTCAGAGTCTGTAGTTGTGTTTGTGTGTGCAGTGTAACTGAGGAAAAATCTGGATCAATGGCTTAGAGGAAGGGGAACTAATGGTCTGTGTGGGTTTTGGTTGAGTGCAAGTAATTGCCTCACAGTCTCATTTCCCCAATGCCTCCTTGAAAAGAACAGTGTATGATTGCATCACTAACACTTGCCTTCCCCAAGCATTCTTTTAAGGTCCATAAACACCAAACCATGTTGCTGTGTGTGCTCTCAAACTCAGTGGGTCGATGGTTTAGAGGGAGGACTGTGTTCTGCGTGATTTTGGTGCTGTTAACTGCAAAAACAGCTGCCCCAAAGAGCCTGGAAGCCCTCATTGTGAAGAAGGGGGCTGAAACTCATGATAACAAAATAATCTGAAAGAGATTAGATCTGAACTGGCAACACTCCACACGGGGAAAAAATAACAATACATAGTTTGCGTGGAAGCCCCAGATTTGAAACTGAAATTTAAAAAAATTGCAGTGATACTCCCTTGTGCTTTACGTAACGACTAATTAAATTGTAGCATTCGGTGTCAGTGAATGATCTTAAACACTGATGACTTTGAAAGGCAGGTCAGACAGATTCACGGAGAATAGGTCCTTCAGTTACTACTAGCCATTGTGACTTAACACAAAGTGACATCCAGCAAACCTCTGAATATCAATAATAGGAGGTAGCATCAAGGGAAGGTCTTGGCCTCTATGGCCAGTTTGCTGACCCTCCAGGGCAACTGGTAGATGACTTTGAAAAACAGGATGCTGGACTAGATGGACCAGTGGTCTGATTCAGTAGGATTTTCATGCTTCTAGACCATGGTTTTTCCAAGTGGCATAACTATAGACAGTTCACTGAGCACAGGGCTATGACGCTTGTTGTTTAGAGTACATTATACCGTTTATTCAGTGTTCTATTAAACAGAGCAGTTCTAAATAAATCATTGCAGTGAAAGGTGCTCTAGTTGATTTAAAACAGGTCCTTATTGAAGCACGGTTAGACCTGCAAATTGGACTGATGGGAAGGCTGCCATTTATGAGCTGATCTGGGCCTACAGAACATTCATGTTTCTAGCTTAGATATAAGCAAACTACATGTGCTTTAAAATATTCCCTCTTTAACACACCAATCATTTCCCTTTCTTGATTCTTCTGGAGAAAAACAGTAACGCAGTTAACAGAAATGCATCTCATACTCCATTACAAAATGTCACACATGCAAAATATGAAGTCTGACCAAAGGCCTGCCATAGAGAGCTTTTAGTCCACACACAAACTATGTATTTGCATTAACAAGAGTATGGCTTCCAATTTCCAAAACAAAGAAATGAGATGGAAAAGCAAGATGAAATTGTCTTCTTTCTTAGCCGTAAAATTTTCCCTGAAAGATTTTCATGGCATAACCTTTTGAGAGTCAGAGCTACCTTCTGACCAATCTTGTGGGTCTCTAAAGTGCCACTGGAATCAAATTCTGCTGTTCTACTGCAGACCAACATGGCTACCCATCTAAAACTATGTTCCCTGAAAACTGATATAACAAGTGCATTTCTTGTAACAATACTTTGACTGTTATTTAAGCAGAAATGCATTCCCTTCTTTCCATGTGCTGTGTCCTTGACTATTTTAATTTTATAATAAAAACAGTCTTGTTTCAAGGAAAAAATGGAGGCATTTCAAGCTATTAAAAGTGCCAAGAGCTCTGAGCTGTTTATGTAGCTTTCACTTGCTCAGTGTTGATTTTGTATTTCTAATTATATAGTGGAAAAGCAAAGACGAAACATTCCATAAACTAACATTAAGATGGGTTAGTAGCTAAATGAAAAGTATTGTGCTTAGCACTAATAGTGTAGATTTGCCATGATATATAATAATGAGAAAACTATTACGAGTAGCTCCTGAAAATCATTACCATTATAATTAAATTCGGCAAGGAAGTCACAGCAGGCAAGTTTATAAAGGTTGCAAATGCACCAGCCTTGCTTTTACTTCTGCAATACAGAGTAGCAGTCAAGATAAAATATAGTAGAATGTTACATCCCAAGCTTCTCCTTCCTCCAGGATTCTTGAGTCACAAAGACAAAAAGGGAGATCAGCTCCTTTCTACATCATACTCTGAACTCTTTATGCAAAGTCTTAGGAAGACTCAGCTTCTAATACCAGTTTCACTTTCTGGTATTTAGAGTTCAAGAACAGAGTCCTACAATCTGAAGAATTACTGCTCTGATTCCCAGAGACTATAGAGCCAAAGAATCAGGATTTTAGCATACTCAGGATTCTTGATATTTGTACTTCATAAATTTTGTCTCCATTGACAAGAAGTATTGTTTGGCAAAGCTAAATTACCCTCAAGCAATCTACTACTAATTATTTCTCTGGACTTGTAGAAGTTTAGAGTATTTGTATTTTAAGGATACGTCTATAGTAAGCATAGTATGCTGGTAATTTTCTAAATGACAGTGTTTGCATGGTTACACCTCCCTCAAACAAGCTTCATACACTTACCTGGAAAAGAAGAGAGAACCAAGATGATAAAATGAAATGAGTCTGTGCATGAATGCCACTGTATCACTGAGCTGGATACAGTGACACACAACTGAAAACACAAATGGACTTAGCACAATTTCACTTGTGCAAGAACACCTAGCACTTTCCTCCTTATATGTTATAGTGCCCAGAAATTGGTTGCACAAGATCTTGTGAAAGCCGAAACACAAGTAAGGATACAGTAAGAAGTTTGACACAGACTGTGATCACCACTCGTTCTGCTTCCACAAGAGCTCTAATGCGAGTACAAATCTTGCTCTAGAGCTGACAAATTTAAAAATTATTAGTACTTCCTATAGGTCTGTTTTTTCCCCAAATGAAGACAGGAATGACTATACAATTTTTTCCCCATGACGTTGCCTACTACATTCTTTTTTAAAAGAGAGAATGCATATAGGTCTCTCTCTGATTGAGTAGATGGTGTGGAATGTGAAGACTCCAACACAACATAACCTTGACAATGTTCAGCCAACATATTATACTGCCATGTGGCCAGAATTACAATAATGCAAACTTCATGCCAACTTACCAGAGTCAAAGCTCCCTTCATCAGATATCTTGCTGTTTTACTGCAGACCAACACAGCTACCAACCTGAAAGTATTTCCACAGACTAGTATTAAGTGCTTTAATTGTGACCCTGAGTGTAGGAGGTGAACTTCAAAGACTGACTCTGAATCTCTTGTAGCTTAATACCCACTCTCCTGAAGGGCAATGCTGAAAAAAACCTGGCATGTGCTTCCAATTCTTATCACCTCAATTATGTTACAGTATAGAATAACCACAGCACATTTTCCCTAGAATACTTAAATGTTGACTTGAGGTGGGACTAGCAGCACGTTTCTGATTACAGTGTTGTGATGTTGGAGAAAGCCTCAAACAAGTCACAAGAGGAAACGCCACTCATTTCATTAAAACTGCTGGGCTGTATGATGTTTGAGGTGATAGCCATTTCTTGCAGCAATCTGATACAATTCAAAAGATAAGCAGAGAAGACTGCTGCTAGCATCATTGTGTAGACTTTTTCAACTATATTTTGCAAATATAAAAGGCATGAGATTATGACATTTCAGACTAATATATAAGATAAAGTTAAATGATCGCTAATTATTTCAATTGCATTCCCAAGTATTTCAATTACATTCTCAAACCAATGATGCCAAGTTTAGGCCCTTCATTTCTTTACAAGTAGTTAAAGATGTCTCCCTTTTTTCTTCCCTCCATAGTTCTCTCTCAGATAACATAAGGATGAGATACAGATATATGTTTTGCAAATTTCATGGGACAACAGGATCCTCCCACAAGACTGCCTAGGCAAAAAAGGAGGGTGGTGGGAAAGAGTGAACAACATTTATGAAAAGATTTGTCCCAAGTAGCTCCTAGGCACGTATATAAATAATACCAGGGACCCCATGTAACACGCAGAGGACACCTGGATTGGCAACTAGGGGTGTGCAATTCGGTATTCTGATTACGATAAAAATGCCGAATCAGGGCCATTTAGTTTTTTTCAGTATTACCGAAACTTTTTCTGAATACCGAAAAATTTTGGTAATACTGAATCAGAGATTTCCGAAACGATTCGGCCATTGTTTTCAATGAGAAAACCTTCTCCCGGCTTTCTGGGAGTCTGGGGGGGGCAAGTTCTGTCCAAATCACACCAAAACTGGTGGAGACCTTCTCCTAACTCTCCTCTAACTACCCCCCAAGTTTCAGAAAGATTGGACTTTGGGGGGCCAAGTTATGCCCCCCCCAAATAAGGTGCCCCCATCCTCCTACACTCTCCATGGTTCTCTATGGGGAAAAACAAGTCATCTTTCTAGGTGGCTTAGGGTGGCACTTTGCAAGCAAAATGCAACCAACTTTCAGATGACTTGCTCCCACCTGTACTCCCACCCTCCACCAAGTTTCAGGCAGATTCCACTTTGGGGGGCCATTTTACGGCCTCCCAAAGAAGGTGCCCCTATCCACCTACACTCCACTATTCCCTATGGGGGAAATAAGAGAGGCTTGTCTGGCTAGGAGTGGCATTTTGCATGCTAAATGCCCCCAAAATTCAGAGAACCTCCTCCTACCTGTCCTCCCTCCCCCCACCAAGGCCCAAGCTGATCCCACTTTTGGGGGGGGCATTTTATGACCTCCCAAAGATGCTGCTCTTAGCCTCCCCTTTCTCCATTATTTCCTATGGGGGAAATAAGAGAGGCTTGTCTGGCTAGGGGTGGCATTTTGCATGCAAAATGCCCCCAACCTTCAGGGGCCCATCTCCCACCTGTCCTCCCACCCTCCACCAAGGCCCAAGCTGATCCCACTTTGGGGCCATTTTATGCCCCCCCAGGTGGTTCTCCTGCCACACCACTTTGTCTTTCTACTGTGGGGAAGACTTCCACACCGTAGAAACACATGGGATTGGGGCTGCCAATGACCACAGCCACAGTCCACCTGCACCCAAACTGCCAAATACCACACACACCCTCCCCAAAACCTAACCTCTCCTGTCCTGTGGCCAGCCACTTTCTATTGATTCCTGTTATGGGAAAATCTCCCACAGCAGGAACCCACGGAATGTGGCATCTATGGCCACAGGAACAGTCCCCCTTTTAAATCCACCCCCCCAGCCACACACTGACCCAAAGACACCCTTCCCAACATTCCCACACCGGCCACTACCCCAGGAGCAGGCTGGCCAGCCGTCCCCCATTGTTCCCTGTGATGGGAACTTTTAAACTCTCTTTCCCTGGGCAATTATGCACAGCCCAGGGGTGCCACAATGGTGGGCACGCTCCTGAATGCGAGCTTGTCCCTGTGAAAGAGCACCTGAACCACAGACACCCTCCCCCAAATTCCCCCACCACCTACAGAGATGGCTGGCCAGCCAACCCCATTGTTCTCTATGATGGGAACCAACTGCACAACAAAGAATAAAACACAAGCGCACACTGAATAGTATTTTAAAAAATATTTTCTCACTTTCAAAGTACAAGTAGGCAAAGCATTGTGACACATTACACCAGCAGTCCCCCACACAGAAAAATAACACAACTCACTTAACATCAGAGAATCACAAAAACACAATTCCTGTCAAAAACACTTTATTTCTTGAACAGTTTTAGGTAACACAGCAGGGGGGCACACCAAAGGGCATGCCAGCAGTATCTTACACAAAAATAACACATCTCACTTCACATTGGCAGTTTGGGTGCAGGTGGACTGTGGCTGTGGTCACTGGCAGCCCCAATCCCATGTGTTTCTATGGTGTGGAAGTCTTCCCCACAGTAGAAAGACAAAGTGGTGTGGCAGGAGAACCACCTGGGGGGCATAAAATGGCCCCCCAAAGTGGAATCAGCTTGGGCCTTGGTGGAGGGTGGGAGGACAGGTAGGAGATGGGCCCCTAAAGGTTGGAGGCATTTTGCATGCAAAATGCCACCCCTGGCAAGACAAGGCTCTGTTATTTCCCCCATAGGAACTAATGGAGAAAGGGGAGGCTAAGAGCAGTATCTTTGGGAGGTCATAAAATGGCGCCCCAAAGTGGGATCAGCTTGGGCCTTGGTAGAGGGTGGGAGGACAGGTAGGAGATGGGCCCCTGAAGGTTGGGGGCATTTTGCATGCAAAATGCCACCCCTAGCCAGACAAGCCTCTCTTATTTCCCCCATAGGAAATAATGGAGAAAGGGGAGGCTAAGAGCAGCATCTTTGGGAGGTCATAAAATGCCCCCCCAAAGTGAGATCTGCTTGAGCCTTGGTGGAGGGAGGGAGGACAGGTAGGAGGAGGTCCTCTGAAGTTTGGGGGCATTTTGCATGCAAAATGCCACCCGTGGCCAGACAAGCATCTCTTATTTCCCCCATAGGGAATAGTGGAGTGTAGGTGGATAGGGGCACCTTCTTTGGGAGGCCGTAAAATGGCCCCCCAAAGTGGAATCTGCCTGAAACTTGGTGGAGGGTGGGAGTACAGGTGGGAACAAGTCCCCTGAGAGTTGGTTGCATTTTGCTTGCAAAATGCCACCCCAAGCCACCTAGAAAGATGACTTGTTTTTCCCCATAGAGAACCATGGAGAGTGTAGGAGGATGGGGGCACCTTATTTGGGGGGGCATAACTTGGCCCCCCAAAGTCCAATCTTTCTGAAACTTGGGGGGTAGTTAGAGGAGAGTTAGGAGAAGGTCTCCACCAAGCTTGGTGTGATTTGGACAGAAAATGCCCCCCCCAGACTCCCGGAAACCCAGGAGAAGGTTTTCTCATTGAAAACAATGGCCGAATCGTTTCGGCAATCTCTGTTTCAGTATTACCGAAATTTTTCGGTATTCAGAAAAAGTTTCAGTAATACTGAAAAAAACGAAACGGCCTGATTCGGTATTTTTAACCTAATCAGAATACCCCTAGTTGCCAATCCAGGTGTCCTCTGCGTGTTACATGGGGTCCCTGGTTTCATTAATCGGCTTGCTGTTTCGGTATTCCCTGAATACTGAAACAGTTTCCTGATTCAGTTAAAACCGAATCAGGTTTAACGAAACAGGCAGGCCTTGCACACCCCTATTGGCAACTACCAGGAATGAGAGCTTAGAAAGTATGCTCCATGTTCATAAATCTGGGGCATCTTGGACTCACAGTCGACATTACAGAAAGTATTCAATTTATTTTTCCATACAGTTTATAATTATTACACTAGATGGCCTTTTGTCTTAAGTCCATGTCTGCAGTAACCCAAATGTGTAGACTAATTTTTCAGCATTGCTAAACCGCTAATACACAACCAAGTCGAACATGCCCCAAAGCACTTCCCCTGCGTGTGTACTTCCGATGTTGCCTGACCTGCAACAGACAGGTGTGACTAAGGCTAGAGTCTGAATGGTTTCAGGAACAGTGTTCACCCAGCACCATCACACTCTATATTGTTCCCAGTTTACTTCTGGCCTTACTGGACCTGCAGTTTCCAGAGGTAGGTAAGAAGTGTAATAAAACTCAAAACTAGGAAGGTTATTAGATGTCACGATAGGATACCTAATTAGAGCGTTGGGGGGCGTGTCTGGATGGGTGAAGCAGAGCAGACTGAAGTTGAACCCCACGAAGACGGAGGTCTTGTACTTGGGCCGTGGGGCAGTAGATGTGGGGATTCAGCTCCTGGCCTTTGAAGGGGCACCACTTGTGCCCGTCTCATCAGTCCGGAGTCTTGGCGTGATACTGGATTCCTCCTTGTCTATGGAGGCCCAGGTTGTGGCAGCTGCCCATACTGTCTTTTTCCACCTCTGACAGGCCAGGCAGCTTGCCCCCTATCTCTCAACCCATGTCCTAACGACAGTGATCCACGCAACGGTCACCTCCAGATTAGATTACTGCAACTCACTCTATGCAGGGCTTCCCTTGGATTTGACCCAGAAATTGCAGAGGGTCCAAAATGCTGCTGCTCGTGGCCTGACAGGAACTTCATTCAGGGCACATGTGACCCTAACTCTGCAGCAACTACATTGGCTCCCCTTGGAGTTCCGGATCAGGTTCAAGGTTTTGGTCTTGACCTATAAAGCTCTAAACGGATTGGGATCAGCATACCTGAGGGATCACCTCTCCCTGTATGTACCCCAGAGAGCCCTTAGATCGGCAGGTAAACACCTACTGGTGGTCCCTGGCCCCAGGGGGGTTTGGCTGGCCTCGACTAGGGCAAGGGCATTTTCCATCCTGGCTCCGACCTGGTGGAACTCTCTGTCGGAAGACACTCGGGCCCGTCAAGGTCTTACATGTTTTCGGCGGGCCTGTAAAACAGAGATGTTCCACCAGGCTATATGGTCCATCCGCCCCCACATGCGCTGGGAAGTTAGTTTACCAACCCACACCTCCGCCCTCTTTCCCTGTGTGTATGGCGTGCAGGGAAAGGGGAATGGCACCCCATCTGGTATACTGAAATGTATACTGCTATGTTGAGATGTGATTTTATTGTTCTATTGTTTTATCAGTTTTACACTGTAATCTATCTATTGCTGTAACCCGCCCTGAGCTCGCTCACGGGAAGGGTGAGCTATAAATGT
The DNA here is from genome assembly GCF_028583425.1 of Eublepharis macularius. Classification (NCBI taxonomy): domain Eukaryota; kingdom Metazoa; phylum Chordata; class Lepidosauria; order Squamata; family Eublepharidae; genus Eublepharis; species Eublepharis macularius. The sequence continues at coordinate 127,990,325 of NC_072792.1, forward strand.
AATTTTTAAAAATACAAAGCAACTGATATTCATACATTTTTTTAAAAAAAATGACATACTGGAATCTCTTAGACATTTCAGAAAAAGCGTCTCCATCTTTGATAATAACTTAGAATTTCATAGTTTGTTTTATCTGCATGTACAGCACAGTAGCGCTCCTTAAACAGTGTTCTCCCTCTATGTGTGTGCATGCCTGTGCAAATATTTCCTTCTTCAGAAGCAAATGTCACAACCACTATCCATACTGCTGTCACCTCCTTTCAGATTGGAGCAATGAGCTCAGCTTACGGCTGTACCATTTGCTATTTCACTCATGGAAAGTACAAAGGTACTGTCTGCATAGGCTTGACTAGCCTCCAATTGGGTTCTAAGCACAAATTTAAAAGCTTTGATTTTAATTCAAGAAGCCACAGATGGTTTGAGGTATAGCCATTCAAAACATTCTAGCAAACAAGTGCGCTTAAGCTGATCATTAACTTTGTATGATGACTTGAAAGTAATGAACTCAGCATGTTATTGTCATAGCCTGGGAAACTCTTGCTTGGCTTCTTTTAATCATACAGTACATGATTGTATCTCAGTCATAAGTGTAAAAATACAAACTATACATGCACTAAAGGTTAATTATGCCCTTTGGAGAAGATCTTCACAGACAATTACATACTTCCAGGCATATGAAGAAAAGGATCATAAAGAACAATCATAACCCTAAACAAAAGGTTCTGCCTCATCAAAATATGGTTAGTGCAGACACAGTTATGCCCCCACCCCTTTTAAAAGAAACAGGCCTGCCCCATTTTGAATTTTGTTGAGCCACAACCCTCATTACATGGATATGAATACAGCATGTAAGCATTGCTATTCACAAACCTTTCCCTCATGACAGCCATTCCCGTAGAAACTCCCCAAGATCCCAAGGCCCTATGCAGCCAGAGGTAGAGAGACACCATTTTGTACCAAACCAATTAATCAGAATTAGACCTATGTGCAATTAAATGCATCTCCTAACAAGACAGCCAGGTCACCATGGGAAAACTGTCACACTCCAATCAAAGCCTTGTTCTTCAACTCTCTGGAATCCTTCATACCTGTGACAAAACAAACTGGTGTCTGCAGGACTATAACCTTACATTCCTTCCTCATCAAGATGTGCATCTGATGAAGGGAGCTTTAACTCTTGAAAGCTTATTCCTTCTAAAGATGCTACTGGACTCAAATCTTGCTGTCCGTCAAGAGTATCCCTTAACAACAACAACAACATTCAATTTATATACCGCCCTTCAGGATGACTTAACACCTACTCAGAGCAGTTTACAAAGTATACTATTATTATCCCCACAATAATTACCCTGTGAGGTGGGTGGGGCTGAAAGAACTCTGGAAGAGCTGTGACTGAACCAAGGTCTTTGTCACCCAGCTGGCTTCAAGTGGAGGAGTGGGGAATCAACCCAGTTCTCTAGAGTCCTGCTGCTCTTAACCACTACACCAAACTTGCTAACCCTTACTCATGGTCACCAGTTTAAAATAAGTTGTTGGCCAGAGATATAGATATTGCTGAGACCCAACTGATATATTTCAGATTAAGATCACTGGATTCAGTTGGTTACTGGGGCAGACATGAATTCAACTGAATTGCATTGAATTTTAGGAGTTGTTCTGATAAATACTTCAAGGCAAAAGGGATTATAGGTTCTTATGATTATTATTGCAATAAAAATCTTAATGAATTACTTGAACAGAGATGTCCCAAAAGAAAATGACTAGCTTTAGGAATTTCTTCATTTAGAGAAGGTTCTGTATCTGCCCCCAGTGTGCTGATTAAAAAAATACATACAATGGGCATGTACAGGAAGGGTATCCTCAGGTACCCCAAAACTAAGAAGGGGGAGGGGTGACAAAACTTTTAAAAATGATGTCTGAGATCTGCCTAGCAACCCTGTACAACTGCAGCATTTTTGTTTTTTTTAAGCTCATCTAGGATAGCCCAGGTGAGCCTGATCTCATCAGATCTCAGAAGCTAAGCAGGGTTGGCCTTGGTTAGTAACTGGATGGAAGACCTCCAACGAAGATCAGGGTTGCAGAGGCAGGCAGTGGCAAACGGCCTCTGTTAGTCTCTTGCTATGAAAACCACATCAGAGGTCGCCATAAGTCAACTATGACTTGAGGGCTCTCTCCAACATCACCACCACCAAGCAAGGACTAGCTGAGGTGAGGAGGAGGAGGTGGTGGAAGGGATATTGGGAGAAACAAGCAGAGGTGGCATGGGGTGGGTTAGGGATAGGCAAGAGTCGAGAAAGGAGGGGTCATCAGGGTGAGGGGATTTCCTCTCCCCCACAAAATTCAGTCAGTCTCCTGATTGTACTAGTTATATTTTTCAGGGCATAATGACTTATTGCTCATTTGTCATCAAATCTGGAGGTCATATTTTATGGGATACTAAAGGCTAAACTTTTTGAAGGTATGTATTGATTGACTTACACAGTTATGTTACTAAATGGCTATCATTTTCTCTCTGCCTTTACTTGGCCTGAACTGGAAATCAAACCAGCTTCCTTCACTGACCAATGCAACTACTGCTTAAATAAATGTACAGAGATCAGCAACAAGGGAGAGTACTTGTGGCATCTTGTTTACTGAACCTCTTCCAAAACCAACTTCTCATTCCTTATTGCAACTCCTTGTTGCATCTCTACAAACTTGCCTTTGATGATCACGACACATTAAATATAAATAAGATATAACAGAAGCTTGTCTGAGATTCTTGTCTCAGAAAGTACTTCTTAATTTGGCACTTAGCTCTCAGTTTCCATTAATGATCGATCACCTTAGAGGAACTAAGTATCTATCTTCAATGTGTGAGTTCTGTACAACACTTTGCATTTAATTCAATCCACAGTGCTCCAAGTACAACAGGGTTGCTCTTCAAAGATGTCAAGACCCGTACCTAGACCAAAAGCGTTGAAAAGAAGATGGATATTTAAGGGTGGAAGTGAATTGGCTTTATGACAGAGACTCACTCAGTGGCTCAGGAGTCACACGGGGATCTTCTGATCACCTACCTCATGTTTCAGGAAAGTGGGAAAGGCCCTTGGGATTGGCAGGTGGTTCCCTGAGGTGCTAGCTTCATGCCGAGGATAAAACTAAAAGTGGCTCTTTTGGTTGATGTTAATCGTGAATGTGGCTCTCCATAGAATGAGTACCACTGCTTTCTGGAATTATACATAAGATTCTTTTAAAGTCCCTATTATGCAAATGAGAATACCATTTCTTAAAATTGTGTTTGTCTTCCTACAAGTTTGTCTGCCTATTGTCTTTGTGTTCGTCTTCCTACAAGTTTAAAAGACATATTATTAGCAAGAATCCAATATAGAGTAGAAAAAATACTGAAGCAGAACATAATCAATTCTAGAACTAACATTAGACAACATGGAACACTGGTGGTACATAGGAGTACATATTTACTTTTAATACTTCGTAAGTGAAAAAGGAGTCCAGTAGCACCTTGAAGAATAATACAATTTATTTCTGCATAAGGTTTTGACAGTCAGAAATCACTTCATCAGGTGCACTGAAGTGTATATCCATAGGTCAATGCTTTTGTAATTCACTGGGCAGCGAATTTTACAAAGAGAGGCAAATTTAAATGAGATCCAATAAACAGGGGAATTATGTCAGTCAGAGTTAGTGAGGATCATTCCCAACTGCTTATAGATGGGCAATTAACATTATCATTTATCTGAAACATTTCTATGCCTCCTTTCAGCTCAAACGGGGTCCCAAAACAGCAAACAATAAAACATTTCAGCACTGAAACATTAATTAATTGAGGTGCCCTTGAATAGTGTTCAAAAGCAACAGCAAGGGCAGAATGCTATGGCTAGACTGCTGTTTGGGACCAGCTATTAGGATCATGTGACCCCAATACTACAGCAATCACACTGGTTACTGATCCACCCTGAGCCCAGTTCAAGGTGTTGGTTTCGCCCTTTACAGCCTACATGGCTTGGGACCACATTACCTGAAAGACTATCTTCTTTCATACGTTCCTGCCCAGGAGTTGAGATCACAAAAAGAGGCCATCTTGATTGTCCCATCATTCAACCTTGTTTGGTGAGTATACAAGATACAGCCTTTTCAGTAGCAGCCCCACAATTACGGAACAGTCTCCCCAGGGAGGTGACTGACCCCCTAATCTAACACATGTACACTTTAATGCATCTAATGAAGTGAATTCTAATTCAACCATGCTTATGTTGGAATAAATTGTTAGTCTACGGTGCCTCTGGCCTCCTGTTTCATTTTGCTTCTACAGTCCAACATGATTTAATGCTTACTAGAAATGGTCACTTCAAATAGCTCCAGGATAGCCAACTACCACTGTTCTATGGTCTTACATACACAATGATCGTAGTTACTTCATATGGTATTAAACGACAACTGGTTGGAGAGACCAAGTCACAAGAATACTTCAATTTATTTGATCATGTTGCTGCATGTCTGCACAGTCTAAGATTCAAAATTAAAGGGGAAGGGAACGTCTGTTTTGAGCCACATCTGATATAAAAGAGAAACCCTGTCAAGATTACATACCACATCACAGCCACTTTTATGGACACCCAAATGCAGTGATTCTCAGGCAAGAACTCAAAAATAGTACAGTCACAAGTGTTATTTTAAAAGAATGCTCTTGTCACATTGTCATTGGTAACATAAAAATCAGATAAGTGCCAAATTTAATTCTCAGTTCTAGATGCAAATCTTCACATTAAAGGGAAAATATTTGGTCAAGATTTGCATTTTAACTAGCTGCCTTCAAACATTAAGTACAATATTCTCAGTATCTTCAATATCCCCCAGGCTTTATCTGAAACACAGAATGTTGTAGGCTCCTTATTATGTTAGCTATTAGATAATTTTACACTAACTTGACATATTTAAACAGTCTTTCTATTAAAACAAGTAAAAAAATGTTAAGATTCATGAGAAGAGTCAGAAAAACAGGAAAAATCAAGTAAAATGTAAAAACATGTCCATTCCAAAGCATCACGGCGATACTCTGAGATGGACTGTGACAAACTGAACTTCTCTATAGGAAGGAACAAAAAGAACCGAGAGAAGATACCTTCTGAAGATACTTGAGCACTAGCTTAAACAGGAAGAAATTGTTTGAATTCAAGTGGCATAGAAAAACGGTCCATCAGATATGTGGGTACTAGGTCACAGAAGGCTTTAAAAGTAAAAAACTAACATTTTAAACCAAGTCCAGAAACATATAATCAGCCGCTGTAATCATTCCAGGATAGGTGTCACATGGCAGAAGCTATTTGTTTTAGTCAGCAAATGAGCCACTACATTCTAAACTGTCTGAAATTTGTGCACTGTCTTTGAAGGACAGCTCCACATATAGCAGACTGCAATAATTAGTCTCCAAGTTACAAAAGAACAGGTCAAAGTGGCTAAATCTGCAAATCTAGGAGGAGAGTTAGAGCCAAGCTACAAGTGACACCTTACACAGGTTGGACACTTGTCAGTTTACCTCAAGTTTTGATGGGAAATGTAGGCGTCCTGGTTTTACAGCTTGGCTCTCCATTACAGCTGCAAGACCAGGATGCCTACATTTCCCATCAAAACTTGAGGGAAGCTGACAAGTGTCCAACTTGTGTCAGGCGTCACTTGTAGCTTGGCTCTTAGTCACCAAACCAACTGTCAATGGGAAAAGGCATTTTTGGCAGCACCAGCAGCAATGACTTAACTATCTGTTAGCAGAAGTGGGTCCAAATGTATCCTAAGTAGAGATGGGCACGAACCAAAATACAAACCAACGTTCATGACGAACTGGGCTGGTTCGTGGTTTGCGAACCAGTGGTTCGTCAGAGCCCATTTCTGACGAACCACCACGAACTTTAGGCTGGTTCATTTTTTGTTTTGTCACTGCAGACAGCCTGGTGCTGATCAATCAGTTTCCTAGACAACAGGGGATAGACTTCCTGCAGACCTTCTGCTGGTCCGGAAGTGACCTTCTGCTGGCCCAGAAGTGACCTGCTGGCCTAGAAGTGACATTTTCACGAACCAAATGAACCGGTTCACAAACTGGGGAAGGTTCATGAAAGTTCACGGTTCGTGAAATGCAATGAACCACAAACCACATGGTTCACTTTTTTCCAGTTCATGCCCATCTTTTATCCTAAGCTTTTCACACAATTGGCAAGAGATAAAAGCTACCATACCTAAGCTTAGGTAACACAATTCACTCTAGACTAGCAGCTTTTCCAACCAGCATCTCCTCTGACTTGTATATGTTCAGCTTCAGCTTGTTATCCAGTAGCCACAGACAGCAGCTCCTGAAGACCTAGTTAATGAGATACGCGTCATGTCATCAGCATACCCAACCACACACTTACTGAAGATCTTTGTCCTGTAAAGGAAAACAAAGATTGACTGGAAGACTTGAATGTGTACCCAACTCTATGCCATTTGAACTCAAACATTTAAAACTACCTTCAACCAACTAGCAAGGAAAACAGCTAAGCCACTCTCACTAAAGAAGAGAAATGAAATAGCACAGCAGTCTCTCTCCTTTGGATGTTATGTGAGATCAGCAGACTGGAACTGAGCCCTGGAGAACCATCCCAAATATAAGCGGTTGATTTACCTGCCAGCTCAGGGATAGGGTGGGTGGGAGAACACAAGCACCACCACAGAATTAAGTAGCACAGGCCTTAACAAATTTTCTTTGGCTTGAGGATCTGGCCACAAAATTTAGGAGCCAGACTCATTTTTCATCCGGTAGACTTTTGTATTTTAATGACTACATTTTTCTAATTATTGTTATCAGAAAGCCTAATCCTAGCCTCTTCACAGTTCCTTGTGATACAATCATAGCCATAAGCATAAATAAATAGAGGAGTAACACGGGACATCATTACAACAATGACAAAACAGTGCCTCTAACCCTAACCTTACCTTTTCCCAACCCAGCCTCTTTCCAATTTCTCATAATTCCATTATTGCTTCAGAAGACTCCATTTAACTGAATATGAGAGCAGCACAGAAAGCAACTGGTTAAGAAATTAATTCACGCACCACCATGGAAGGGTATAAAGTCATATAAACAAGCAATGTCAAGAACTTTATGCACATGCCTTTTTATGACATACAACGAAACTTTCTGATATGAAATGAATTTTGCATTTGGTATGAACTGAGAATTGCCAAAAACCACTACAATAAAATCACTGCTGAATATACTAGATCCCACAATGAAATTCTTAGGCGCTATGGCAACCTGGCATCTGGGTCCAATTAAAAAAAAATCAATGTACTTTCACACACATATAAGCATACAAATAACATTATTTACAATGGGACAGAAGTGCTCCTATAATTCTCTGGACTGTGGTCTTGCATAGCAGAGACCTGGTCAGCAAACTATCTACTATACTGCATTACTGCATTCTGGACAAATAAGAGAACACTATTTTTCTTTGTGATCTTGAGAGAAGGTAGCAGTCAACAGCAAGCTAGTTCTGTGCAAAGAACCTTTAAAGTCACAGAATCCACCGGAGGTAAGGACAATCTGAAAGTAAGCAGCATGTTCTGGCATCTAGTCCACATCACTTGCCCAAAGCCAAGGCCCTGCTTGCAGAAAGTCATTCTACTGAAGATCACAACAAATAAGCCTCAGTTCAAACGCTTAGATCTTGCAAAATATAATTAAAACGTCTACAGGGATATATGTATTGTGTTAACTAGCTGCATTTTAATAATCTACATTTGTGTGACTCAAAATGGAAATAACACTAAGGCAGAGCATGAGACTGAAGACCAACTTATCACTTGGTTATATGAAAAAGTATTTGAAATGCAAAAAAGCGCCATTAAAACGAAGCCAAGCTGTCAAAATACAGATTCGCCAGATTTTATAGATCTCACAGCACACAGAACTTCCTGAAATAAAAGAAACTGCAGTTACTAAGAAGGTGAAATATTTCCTCATGTATGAACAGTTTTGTGCACTAGCCAGACACAAAGGCTTAATTGAGAAGTCATGCCTGAGCACCAAACTGTAATAGGGAGGCTACCAATGAGTTAATAGTTCATGCACTCCCCCCCTTCCCTCTTGCACTTGTATTTCTCCTTCCACTCTATGGCTTCTTGTTACCATAGTGTATGATAGGGGTCTCCAACATGATGCTGATGGGCAACATGGCACTCATCAATACCTTTCCTGACACCCACCGAGTATTTTTAGAAAGGAGGAGTGACCAGGCAGAGTTCCTGCCCAGTGAGGCTTCTGATTGGCTGTACAGATTAAAGTAACATTTCAGCAGTAACTGCCACACAGCATCGGTTTTATTCTCTCCCCCCTTTCCCAGTATATTTTTTAAAATGACTCCTCTTGTCTCCTGTATTTGGGCTTCCTGTGTGTATGTCTCCACCTCCCATGGTGGCTATTTTGTGGTTGGCTCAGCCTCCCACAATGGTCATTTTGTGGTCACACCCACTTCCTGTGTCAGGATTCAAAAGGTACCCACAGAATCAAAAAAGTTGAGGACTAGGTTTCCCAGTTGCCCGCTACTGGCAGGCAATCTTCCAGGGGTTTGCCTCATTGCAATCGGCTGAAAGTGGGAAACCCTCTAGAGATTGCCTACCACCAGAAGGCAACCCAGGAAAGCAAGCACAAAGTGTGCTCTTAGCTGGGGTGATGATCTCTCTTCCTGAAGTGATGTCATCGCGCTGACCACAGGCATGTTGCCACACATTGCAGGGTTCAATTTTGGCCCCAAACAGGCTAGAATTAGCTTCATGCAAAGCATAGGAGCACACCTGTGGTCAGCGTGATGTCGTCACTTTCCAGAAGTCTACAACAAGTCCCAGGTCCCCCACCTCCCACTGCAAATGCTGAAGCTGGCTCTCTGCACACCTTTCTGGGTCATTGGACTGATACTTGTTGCATTTTAAAACAGTTCATTGGCTGATGAATTTCAACGTTTGTAAGCATGCTCGTCCAACAAAACAGCATCATGTGCTGCATAAATACAGGTTTGGTTCTTTTATTCTTGTAAAAGATACTGATGTGTTAGATGCCTGTGGCCAAGATATAACCTTGCCAAAACCTGTTGTTCTATGCAAAACTTAGGAACAGAACTGTCCAACAACAACTAAAACATGAAAGACTGAGCTTAAAAAAAACTTACTAACATGATGTCCCTGCCAGACACTTTTAAAACAAGTTTGAATGTAATAAGCATCATCTAAACCTTAAACAAAAGGAATTACTGTAGGCGCTAAAGCTAAGCAAGCTACAGACTCCATTTTACATCCTGCAAAATCTAGATGTTTCAGAAACACGAACTGCTGCCAAAAACACAGCCTTCCTCCTTCTCTTCACCATAGCTAATATAAAATGCAATACTATGTCAAACATATTCTGTATTGCCCCACACCTCCACTTTTGGCTGCCACTGTCATGGAAAAGGAAATAAGTATCACCAAATAGATGAAAGAATGAGGTATGAGGCTGCTAGTTTCTGTGCAATTTCACTCTCTACTACACAGTTCCTGATAGGCAGTAGGCGTCACATTTCTAAAATCTACCAATTCAGACGAACTGAAGCAATACAACCGACCCGCTGAAGCTTTTCTGCACACTCATCTTACTCCTGATTTTCTCAGCAGTCAGTCCCCAAGCATTGGAATAGGTTTGGGTACAGTTCTTCCATAAGTCTGCCCTCCCTTTGCAGTTATGGAGTTGATTTTGTTCCGTACAAGCCTTAAATAATCGGGATTTTCAAAGCGAAGATGTTGTCATCATCAATGATGTCACAGCACACACACTATTTTTTGCACGTGCTGATAATGTTATGTTAATAGAGGGGCTGAATTTTTTTTTAAAGATTGAAAATGAATGTACGGGAAAGTCTTTGCATGGGCCAGCATGGACTGACATAAAGATTTCATAAACTCTGTGCTCATTTTGTGCAAAAAGTGCAAGCAGAGGGAAAGACAGTCATCTTTCGAAAGGGAATTTCCCACAGTCCACATTGTATGCTGTAGTGCTCAACCAGGAGTGTCAGAAGCTGCTATCAGGACATAACGTTCTCAGGACATAACGTTCTCATCAGTGCTTTACACAACTCCTGATGCCACCACCAGTTTCTTAATTCCTGCCCTCAAGGCCACTACTTCTTTCAGACACTGCAACCACCCTTGAGATGCACTGCAGACTGCTTTCTACTACATTGTCAGAAAGGGCTTAGAAAGGACAGGAGCCCCCTGCTACAATGAATAATAATGATGCAAGTACATACACATATACTTAGTTTTAAGTCCATATTCATTTCTCAGGTCACCTAGAGAACACAATCACCCCTTTATGACAGCAGGCTGTTCAAAACTGGAAGTTAAAAACTTGTTATTTTGTAATGCAGTTGAATCTTTCTCTTCCTCTCTCTGCGGCTCTTTAAATGCAATTGGTGGATGGCCCTAATCCCAATGTAAAGATGGAGCAACTAAACTAGACATTTGATCTCTGGTGCGCTAGGTCCAAAAAAAATGCAGGAACACCACAGTTCTATACCCCAGCACTGACTCAAAATGTTTCTGGCCACAGTTCCTAGCAACCTTAACCGAGCATTATTGTTGGATATGGTATTATTTTTCCTGTATATTCCCTACATGACACCATACATTTTACTCCTGTTATTAACCATTTCAATCATCCTTTTTTCAAATATGGCTTTGACAGTCCTATATATTTTTACCAGGACCTTGCAAATTTTTCAATCTATTAAGGCAAATCACTGAGTCATCAGCAACTTGCATCACAAAATTTAAAGTGATACAGGGCAAAATTCCTACCTTGTGTAGACCATAAAATGCTTACAGACATAGAAGCCACATCCTTGATCTTTACCCAGCTGTTGTTGCGCTGTCTGCTCCATGAAGAAATTATACAATAATATTCTCCTCTATCAGCCTCCGAGGTCCACTGGATTCGTAAGCGGAAGGTGTCCACAGCTGGCTTAGAAAAAATTATTTCCCCATTCTGGGCTCGTTGTTTGCTCCTCTCCCCAACTACCAGCGTCCAGTCTGCATCCATGGTGGCAAGAAGTTCATCTTTAACCACCTCATCACTACGTAAAGGCAGTCTGTAGTACCAAGACACAGTGTAACGGATATTTGCTTCTGCATTCCGTGCTTCTGTGATCCTACACTCCAGTTCCGTGGGATCCTCTGAAAATTTAGGCATTTTAGAAGCATTCAGAAACACATGGTAACTTGGCTCTGCATAGAATTTGGAAAAGAAAGGAAACCATTAAAAGAAATCACAAGTGTGAAATGAAGACACAAAGAATGAAGTCATGTAGCGACATATAATTTGATGATTGCAGAATACATGCAGTTTCTTCCCAGTCACAGCCTAGCATATTACATTATATTCTGCCTGCCTTCTATTATGAAGCTCAAGGCAGTATTCGCAGAACTCCTAAGAGGTTTACCATCCAGGCACAGACCACACCATATCTGCTCAATTTCAGTAACTGCTGTATCCTACACCTTCTAGTTGTACCCTGACAGATGGCAACTACCCTTAGCCAAGGCTGCAATGGGCTCAGTGATTCCAATAAGTGAAGCTCACAGTCTTCACAGCATTATGCACTAGTATCTCCCACCCAATATGTAAGGTAAATTCTGAAGCTAGAAACACAGCAAGTAAAGCTGTTTTGTAGTAATTTTACACAACATTCTGGTCATGGAATACAACATTTGAAATGGCAAGCTGTCTGGCAGATTCTGGATTTTAACTGTATGTGTTCAACATTTTAAAAAGCATGCTCATACCATTTTGGTTCTCTGTACCTGGTGTTTTCATTTTTAACAGTCCATTTTACACTTCCTGGCCACTGCTAAACCAAGAGAAATTGCCAACAAAGTAGTTACACTTACTTGCTCCCAGTAATTAGCACTGAAGGTAGCAACTGAAGGTGAACCAAGTTACCTTTACAGACTTAACATTAAGTTCTTCTGATAATATTATAAACACAATGAGTTTGAAGGGCCCCTCTCTTAGTAATGTAGAGGTCCTGAAGAGGTCTATTAAGTACTATCCTAAATCTTATAAATTACAGAACTGGTAGTAGACAAGCCACAACTTATTGCAGCAAATATTTTCCAAAAGAAAAGCATGAATAACTGGGTGAAAAAAAAACAGAGGAAAGATTAAGGGAAATGAAGATTCAGCTAATCACTTGAGCATTTAGGCCCTATGCAGTGGCTTGCTAGGGAAAGTTTTGGCTTTGACAGGAGTGCTCCAGCTAGGCTCTTCACACTGACTCTCAGACAGGGGATTTAGAAGGTAGGAATAAAAGGCTTGCTAGATAAGCCTCATTCCCGCACTCTGTCAGCTGTCAAAGAACCGCCTTGCCGCCAGTTCAATGGCTTAATACCCTGCCAAGCTCTCAAGCTTCAATCAAGCAGGAGGAGGCTGGTGTTGAATTCTGGAGGCAGTTTATGAACCTTAAATGATGAGAACTCTTCTTCTGTTTTACCCCACCCCAGGCAATGCAAGATCATTTGAAGAACACTTTTATCCTCCCTACTTCGCCTGCACCCAAGAAATTACTAATTGGAAATATAAAGGAATGGAAATTCCCAGCAGTTCATGAAATACTTTCAACACAGAAAAGGGCACCCTGTTCAAGCCAGCTTTGGAGGCTGGGGATACTATCAAGATTACGCTCGAAACAAAGGCATATGAATGCAGTTGCATCTCTCTCTAAAAAGTACATGCTGCTTGGGACCAAGTATCCCATGGTGAGATTTGCGGGCTTGTCTAGTTCATAGAGACGAGATCATTCCCATAATTACGTAAGTGAAAAACAGAAAAAGTGAGATGCAAATTCATTATGCTACTCATTCTTTCAGATCTTAACAGTTGCTTCATATTCTGCCTCTAAAGCTGACAAACTAAGCTTACTAGGAAGAGCATGCCTCACTGAATTCAGTGACACTTCTGAATAAACATCACACTGCACAAATACTGCAGAATGTATTTAGCAGCTCTTGAGAGTACTGGTGGCTCAGGCAGTTTCCTGTACTGCACAGGGGCACAAGGACTAGATCACTGCCTACCTGGCCTCTAAGCTCTGCTACTCATAAGCATATATACCGCAATACTTGAATTTAATCAGAGAGTAAGTAAAATGCTTGTTTTCAATGTTTGAAAAGCTGTCAAGAATAATCTGGCTCCTAACTGCGAAGTCAAAAGCCAGAAACTTGATTTTTTTAATTATCTTCTAAGAGATGCTGACACATCAAGGCAAACTCTACAGAACAACACAGATCTTCAGAAATTTGTGCTTGGGTTTCAATTTATTGTAACCTGCCTGGATGCTCATTTCTCAGAATATGTGCATAAAAAGCAAGATGTCAGTAGTTAAAGAGCTCAAGCTACGGAAACAGAATTACTGAAGAGGCAGTACTCCATGATAGCAAGACCAAAGAGCCTCACAGAAAGGAAAAATGAAAAAGCACATCTAGCTAAACCTGCAGTCCTCCCCATCCCCTTTCCATACTTTGCAGTGGTGCTTTGCAATCTCTGTCCACATTAGGTTTTAGAAAATCATCCCATGTTAAGTCACCCAAGAGATCTGGAAGATCTGAGACCAGAACACCATGGTGTTCTGAGGAATACATTGTGTTTCCTGGGAAACCTATTCACCTGGACAGTGTTAAAATAAACCAGACTTGTTTTGAGACAATACAATGCCTTGTGGCACCTTCACTAAATACAGTTTTACTGATACAAGCAAATGAAACTATCAAGATGACTGTGTATTTCTATTAATCAAAATCAAAAAGAGTCCAGTAGCACCTTTAAGACTAACCAATTTTATTGTAGCATAAGCTTTTGAGAATCAAGTTCTCTTCGTCAGATGCATGATACAGAGACTGGTCAAATACAGAAGAGGAGGGAAAGAAGGGGAGGAGAGAGAAGAGGCAATTAGGGGGGGAAACCAAAACATTCCTTTGCTAGTATATGTAAACATCTCCTTTTGGTGTGTGGATCAGTTGGCTTCAAAGGAGTTTGCCCTGTTAGTTTGTAGCAGCCAAACAGCTAGACCATCCAATTCCAATGCAGTATGAGCCTTCGATAACCACAGCTCTCCTTGCCAGATGCATCTGACAAAGAGATCTGTGGTCCCCGAAAGCCCACGCCAGGTGCCACTGAGCTCCCCCAGACCCCGCCTCTGTAAAGGAAATCTGTTACCTGTGATAATGTGATAACCATTCATAGTCCCTATTCAGTCCCAGCTTGGTTGTTCTGAAACCCTCCATTGTTACAAGACCTAGCGTAATATCCTTGCAACCCACAGATAAACTACCGGATGGTGGCCAATTGACTGAGATTGTGCCGGGTAAGATAGTGCTCTCTGGCGAGGGTGGAAACCATGCCGCCTTGGTGCTGGGTTGAAGGAAACGGGCTGTCTCCCCCCACCTAGGATCTGGGCTTGCGGTGCAAAAGACACCGTTTGTCCCTGTGGAGCTGCAAAAGCCATTACTGGGAGTTTGTCCTTAGTGCATTTCTCTGGAGGTTTTTCCTCTCTACCCTCTAGCTCTTTTTTCAGCTTATCTGCCTGTAAAGCCATGACCGTTCTGGCTATTTCTTTCTCCTGTGCCCTTTCCTCCATTAAATTGTCCCAGAACTGAGTTGCTGCAGCCATGATGTCTATTAATGGGCTTGTCTTGCCATCCTACTATGGCAGTTTTTACTTGAGACCCAATTTTAGGTAGCAGTCCTTCCACAATTAAAGGCACCATTTGTCCTGCCTGGTCTGGTTGTTGTGGGTCAATAGTGGAGTGCTGGCGAACTGCCTTTTCCAATCTGGTTAAATACTCCCTAGGAGATTCAATTTCTTTTTGTTTCACATCTCTAATTTTTCCCCAGGCCACCCTTTTTGGGAACGCCTGTCTCAAAGCAGCAAGCATGGTTGTTTGCAACTGAGTTGCCTGCTGCATCACTTGGTCTGTAATTAAAGCATTTGGGGCAGGAGTATCTGCTGGCCAAGCTACTCTTCCATGGCAGCTGTCCGTGCATGTTGCATGACTAAAGCAAACTCATGTGGCATGGTAGCGATTTTGACTAACTTCTCTAGATCTGCAGGAAGAGGAGTGTACAAATTTATTAAGTCCTGCAGTTCCCTAAGGTATCCCTCAATGTTTTCATTTGGATCTGGGAGTCTAGTTCTAAATTGGTACAGCTCCATAGAAGACCAAGGCACATAAGTACAGATGGGATTCTGCTGCTGCCCCCCTTGCAGGTTTGGATAAATTCTGACAGGCAAATTGGTTGGCAAATTAAAGTACTGATCAGAAACAGGGTACCGGCGTCTTTTCCCATCGGTCCCTTCCATTATGATTTTAGTCCCTTCCTCATCCCAAAAGCCTATGACCTTTAAATGCCTGTGACCAGGTTTCAAAAACTGCTGCAATTCGTTCTCTGAAAAGAGAGTTTTATCTGTAATAAGCCCATCAAAGCTGTCCACCTCTTCTCCAATATCAGAAGCAGGCAGGGTGTCTCTATTCTGAGGCGGGGTGTCTGTGTCCCTATTCTGACTAGGACCACCTCCTCTATTCCCCTCCTGTTGCTGGGGATCCCGCTGGGGATTTTGCTGAGGTGGATTCCTGGGTGGGTTCAGTTGGGGCAGAGGTCCTCCATGCGCTCCTTGGCCACAAATGAACCAAGTTTCAAAAAGATCGTCAGTTGCTCCAAAACCCAGGGCCTCACTGTCAGAAAACCCCAAAGGCTCCATTACTGCCTGCATCGTTCTCAATGATTGGTACCCGGGATTGGTGGGGGCGGATGGCACCATCGACCTTTGCCGGGCACTGGCAATTTTAACCCATAGCACAAGATATTGAAAAGATGGGCCTTCTGGTGGTTTCTGGACGTTTCCATTTCTAATGTCAGATTTGTGTCCATTTATTCTTTTGCGTAGAGGTTGGCTGGTTTGTCCAATGTACAGAGCAGAAGGACATTGTTGGCACATGAGGGCATATATCAGATTGGAGGATGAGCAGCTGTAAGAGCCAGAGACAGTGTAGTTGATGCCATTGGGTCCTGTAATTGTATTCCCTGGGTAGATATAGGGGCAGAGCTGGCATCTGGGTCTGTTGCAGTAGTGGTTCCAGTGGATGGGAGCTGAGGAAGCGTTGTTCCAAGTCCGCCATGAATATGTTAGCATATTGTGGTGCCATGCGTGTGCCCATGGCTGTGCCATTAATCTGTAGATATAAGTTGTCACCAAATTCGAAGTAATTGTGAGTGAGTACGAAGTGACAAAGTTCAGTGGCGAGGTGTGCTGTGGTTTTGTCCGGGATGGTATTCCCTATGGCTAGCAGTCCATCTGCATGTGGGATACTGGTGTATAAAGCCTCCACATCCATGGTTGCTAGGATGGTGTCATCTGGTAGGTTGTCAATGGACTGTATTTTCCTGAGGAAGTCAGTGGTGTCCCGTAAATAGCTGGGTGTGCTGGTGGCATAGGGCCTGAGGATAGAGTCCATGTATCCTGAGACTCCTACCGTGATAGTGTCTCTTCCTGAGACAATGGGGCGTCCTGGGTTGCCCAGTTTATGGATTTGGGGTAGTAGGTAGAATTTTCCTGGTCGTGGTTCCTGGGGTGTGTCCGTATGGATGCATTCTTGTATGTCCACGGGGAGAGTCTTTAATATTTTATTGAGTTCTCTTTTGTATTGCTCCGTAGGATCAGCAGATAGTATTTTATAGAATGTTGTGTTGGAGAGTTGTCTTTCCACTTCCTGTATGTAGTTATGTTTGTCCATGATGACCACTGCTCCGCCTTTGTCGGCTTCCTTGATTACGATGCCAGAATTGTTTTGGAGGCTGTTTATGGCATCTCTTTCTGCATGGCTGAGGTTCTGCTTTAGGTGTTGTTGTTTGTCAATTATTTCAGCCTGCCTACGTCGACGGAAGCATTCAATGTAAAAGTCCAATGAAGAGTTCCGGCCCTCAGGGGGTGTCCATGTGGAATTCTTTTTTCTGGAGTTTTGTAACGATGATTGTGTATTGCTGGGTTGGGAGGGTGATGGCTGCTGTGATGGTGTCTGTTCAGTGCTTTGTTCTTCATTTTGTTCAGCAGAGTAGTTGAATTCTTTCAGTCTTAGGCGTCTGAAATAGGCCTCCAGGTCTCCACAAAGTTGTATGGTTTGTGTGGGTCTGGCTGGGCAAAAAGATAGTCCACGTGAGAGGACAGATTCCTCTGCTGGGCTCAGTTTATGGCTGAATAGATTGATGATGTTGCTGGGTGGATCCAAAGTGTTCTTGTTCTCTGTTGCATGCAGGATTTTTGAGAATTTGAAATCTTTTGGTGCTACACCTCTGAAGATGCCAGCCACAGCTGCTGGCGAAACGTCAGAAACTACAATGCCAAGACCACGGCTATACAGCCCGGAAAATCCACAACAACCATTGTTCTCCAGCCACGAAAGCCTTCGACAAAATATGCAGAACACCTTGTTTAGAAGAAACTGAGTATAACAGCAAGCAGCAGCACTAACACATTTTTGGCAAAAATAAAAGCAATCACACAGAGCACATACTTTTCATAGCTAAAAGAACCTGAACATTAGCTTTGAGTGTTTTCTTCAGCTGACCAAATGAAGCAAAGTTACAATGTATAGCTGTTAGCCTTTACAGTCTGTAATTCTCCTGAAAGAGCCATGTTGATCAGAACTCATATTCAGTTCTGAAATGCTTCTCTTCCATTTTTCATCTCCCATTAGCATGGTAGAAGTGATACAATGTACTCTAAATCTCCATGAAAATGACCAGGAAGACATGTATATTCTAGAGTCCAATCTGGATACTTCTGCAAACAAGTATGGGCTGGTAACTTACAGCTTAATTTTATTAAAGGGAGAGACCTTTTTCCCCAACATGGACTTTAGGAAGAACAAAGGATCATCCCCAGTGAGTTGCACACTACTCGCTTCTATTTAAATGATATAAACCAGGAGCCACAAACCATGTACAACCTATGGGGACTTTTAGAGTTTTGAGAACATGCAGTAGGTGTCATAACAAAATGGCTACCACTGATGAGGGGAAAGGGCCAATCACAAAACGTTAGGAGGCTCTGAGGAAAGTGTCCTGCTACAACAAAGGCAGCTTTTTCCACACGGGTGATCCATGCAGACACAAAGGCAACCTTCTAGTCTTGTCTGAAGCACATTAACATTGTTATTTTAAACTTCATAATACAGCACATTGTACTCCAGTGAAGTGCAGGAAAGACAGGATTGGTTCAGGCTTTGGGGAAGAAGAAAACTGGCACCAAAAACATACATTAGCTGTAGCACTCACAGGTACCACCTTGAAGATCACTAGTATTAAAGAAAAATAGGATAAGTGGTTTATCAGGATGCTCACCTAATGCAGTCACCTCCACTGTAACTGGCAAGGACGTTCTTTCCGCTACCTTATACCAGCTACCATTGTACTGTGGCACCCACAGAGCTGCTTGGCAGAAATAGTAGCCAGAATCTTCAATGCCCATGTCACGTACCAACAGGTGGTAAGAGCTTCGGTCTACCTGGCTGAGGCTGATGAGAGTAGAGTCACTAATTACAGAGTCACGGTCCGCACTCAGCAACATCTGAGCATCCGCCATAGGGCCATCAGGTGACTCACTGTAGTACCATGTGACCTCGGCTTGAAAAATACCACTTCTATCCGTCGTGAAGTTGCAGGTAAGGTAGAGCGAGTCTCTCTCCGTTACAGATACATTACTTCTGGTGATGAACACACCTAAAGCTGAGAGGCGGTGGGATTCAAGACCAAAACACTGTTATTTTAAACTTCATAATACAGCAAGTTATGATAAGCAAGATTCAGGTCCAGTAGCTGTCTGCAGTGACGAACCAAAATATGAACCAAACAAACTGGGCTAAAATTTGTCATGGTTCATGAGAAATGAGCTCCCATGAACCGCTGGTTTGCAAACCACGAACTGGCCCAGTTTGTGACAAACTTTGGTTCATATTTTGGTTTGTGCCCTCCTCTAGTAGCAGTTTAAAGGCAATCTAGATTTCCAGGGTATGACATTTAGGGAGCTCTGACTCTCAAAAGCTTATACCCTGGAAATTTAGTTGGTATTTAAGGTGCTACGCTCTATGGTGATTAACAGGATTTCATAGTTTGGCAGAATGCACTTCTAAAAACAAATCATAATTTCACTTCATCAAGGGACTGTCTTGCTTGTTCTTTCTCCCACAAAAAGACAACTGCGTGCCTGTATCTTTTGCCATCGATGTGCTCGGACACTCATATATCCAGGACATGAAGTACAATATCATCTAAAAGAAGAGAACATTGCTAACTTCACACAACCACAGATTTCTGTTTCTTTTAGCCCTAAACATTCTAAAGCCATTTTGCACAAATACCCTGAACGGAGACCTGTATAGCAAGAAATTATAGAAAGGACATCAACAATGACACATAGGATCTGAAACAAGTTACACCACCATCATGGAGTCCAAAAAAAGCTATGCAAAAATACAACCAATATGCTGTTTTTTCCAATTGCATGATCTTCATATTCACTAGTAAACTTGGGTAGGTATTTCATGCCATATTAAGCATATTTAAGACAGCAAATAGCTGTGGGCACTCTGTCATATGCTGAGCTACAGAGAATCAGAGCCCACAACTTTCACGTACAGTGTTGTTTTTCCTCTCTGATGTTTCATGAACTCTTCATATCCCTCCCTCATTATCATGCCACAGATATAACTTCAGACAGTCATCATTTCATGCACTCACCTGTTGGCTGCACCACAACTTTAGCTACATCCACACTCTTTTCTTGGATCTTCTGCCATGAACCATCTGCATCTTTAACCCATTCACTCACTCGACACCTGTAGGCACCCTCATCTGATGGAAGTGCCTGAGACACAGACAAGCGGTAAATGTCATTGGCCATGGCGTCTAAACGCACATCTCCGCTGATATAGCGCTCATTATACTCTGGGCCAGGCTGGAACTTGCCCTCATGCGTTAGAGAGAGGATTTCTTGCCAGGCAAGGGCATTCCTAAATTCCCATGAAACATGAAGATGGGTGTGCTCTGAGGAATTGGTGGAAGCTGAACAGCGCAACTGAAATGAATCTCCTTCCGATAAGTTCCATGTAGACATGGACCGCGTTTTTGACCCAGTCACAGTTAAGCCATCTGTAATCACTATTTTAAAAAGAAAAGATTATCAGGCATGCCATTCATAATAATACATGATTTTACATAAAGGTGATGCTGAAACAGAGTCACACTGTGGTAGTTTGTCATGAAAAAAGATGACTAATGAATAATTATACAAATGACTTTGGCAAAAGCAAAACAAAATCACTCATGTCAGAAAACAAGAGCAAAATTTTTAACACCACAATCTTTGTATCTCAATCAATTGTTCTGCCACCATAAGGGACCATCTGTTTTACAAGTATAAATTGCTTCCTCCCCCCACTACACTATATTTATACAAACACAAGATCACTGAGAAAAAACAAAATGCAGGAGGAAGCATTTTCAACCAGATGGTTTTAAGCTCAAGCCGTCAAATAATTTCACGGGGCTCTATGAGGTGCAGCTGGCCACAATGCAAAGCTAAGGCTCCTGCCACTTGCAGGGCACCGTGTGCCTCTGAATGTCTAGACAGCTGCTTGAGGAAAGGTACAGCTGTTGCAAATTGGCTCTAAGATTTCAGTCACATTGACACAAGATCAGGCATAACAAAGTTCAATGGGACTTCCTAATAAGCATCAATAGAGGGGCACATCAAATATTAATATGCAAGCTTAAAATGTATTAGACTTAAGAACATGTTGTTTTCTGCTCAATGATAACAAGTTTGCAGATCTTTATAACACATTTTTTAGACCTAAATGAAAAAAAAATCCCTCCTCTTTTATGGAAAGATGACAAGAATGCAAAGTATAAGACAGACCAAGTTAATTCTCCCCAGTCAGTCCAAGTAAAGCTTGCCAGGTTATGCTAAGACCCAATGCCAACTGTAAATACCCCTCACCCTGTAGAAATACCTTTGACTTCGACTGCAGCATTGTAATTTCCATGAAAGACAGAATCGGTGCTGGGGGTAGTGCAACGATACACCCCTTGGTCTGCAGGACGAATGTTTCCAATCACAAGTTCCACAGCACTGTTGCTGTTGCGCCTCAACTTGATGTCTCCACGTGTAACTCGATCTTGATATTCCTGAGATGTGAAAGAAGGATCCCACGTACTTATTATATCTACAAATTTAGAGTCCTGAGCAGGGTTTGTAGAGAACTCCCAGTCAAAGTTCTGCTCACTGGGTCCATCATATTGAGTAACATTGCAGGGAATCGCCACTTCTGTGTCCTCAACTCGTACTAAGGGACCAGCAGGCACCTTCACAATGCGCCCAAGGGCTGAAGCTGGAAAAGGAAACAGACAATAATAAACTGAATCACATTTTGCCAACAGATTTTTTTGGACACGATCAAAACACTTGCATCAAGTCTGCTTGTTGCAAGCCATATATCCAACATGCATTTGATAGGTTTCTATATATAATTTGTGAGGCGTAAGATACAATTGTAGAAATACTTTACCAAAGTTCTCTCTTGAACTCATTAGTATTAATTTAGGAATAACATTCTCCCCTGAACCTGTATAGCCAGGTAAGCCCAATCTTGTCAGATCTCAGAAGCTAAGCAGGGTTGACCTGGGTTAGTAACTGGATAGGAGACCTCCAAGGAATGCCGAACATTCTCTCAGATCTATTTCCATTTATGTAAACTCAAACCAATTTGTAAATCTTCCTCCTAGTTCTTCATGTAACTTAGAGATGTGGAGTCCAAAACTAACAACAGTGAGTAAACTTGAGCCATTCATCTGCTAGAAATATGATAGTTACTAATATCGGATTCAAAAGCATTGGGTCTCAAATAGGGGTGTGCACCCAAAAAAGCTTCGGGTAAACCTGAAGTAGGAAAAAGCTTTGGAAAAACCCAAAATGAGAAGTGGTATGTTGCTTCAGATTCAGGTTTCTAAGTTGCTTTGATATGCTCCGTAAAGATTTGGAGCATACTGAACTGATGGGGGGGGAGGCCCACTCCCAGCCTTAAACTCCCACCCCCACCCTTTAACCCCATCCCCCTACCCCACTTACCTGGCCAGGTGGAAGGCTGGAGCCAATGCCACATTGGCCAGCTGGCCGACGGAGAAGGCTTTCCCTGCCACCGGCGTGGCTGGCTGGCAGACAGGGCCTTCCCTGCCACTGTCGCCACACAGCCACAGTCGTCGCGGCCAGCTGGCTGGCAGAAATCACTGCTGCCATCACCGCCGCCGGAGGCCAACAGGGAGGTGGGAGGACCGCCTCCTCCAGCACAGTGCCAGGTAAGGGGGGTAAGGATAGGGAATGGGAAAGTTTTAAGGGCCCTGTCACTTGCAAAATGGCCCTTTAAACTTAACCCCCAGGGCCCCAAAGCTTCCCGAAGCATTACGAATGCTTCAGGAAGCTTTGATTCAGAAATACCGAAGCTTTCCGAAGGGCCTGATTCAGGTATTTTACCCGAATCAGATACCCAAAGCACACCCCCCTAGTCTCAAACCATTATGCTTTCCCAATAAAGCAGTTACTATATGCCCATTTGAAACAAAACTGAAAAGTGCAGGTTTAATTCCCCCTAACTTCTCTGTTATTTATTTTAAAATACTATAAAGAAAATTACCAACCAGGTTCTCAAGTAACATCTTCACTGTTGAGAGGTTAATAATGCAAACAATTATTTCAAAGGTTCAGCAACCAAACTACGGCACTCAATTAATATATGAAATATTTGTTTTACTCATCTGTAAACGGCAAAGGATTTCTTCTGCTTCTGTTCACAATAAACAAAATTTAAACTGATGTAGACAAAGAAGTTTTATTAACTAAAAGAGAATAGCTGTACTATAATTGATACTTTAGATTTTCCAAAAGTGTGCATTTCTGACATGTGACTATGAAAACAGGTGCAAAGAACAGAGCATGCAGAAAAGGGTGGTGCCCCTTAAAGCTCTTGAAAGTCATCCATCAAGCCTTCATTGGGGATGGGCCTCCCTAGCCAGGTGTGGCAAACACTCAGTGCTGCAATACAGTTAAGAGGAATGAAACAAAGAGGCAAAATCAGTAGTAAGGATAAACACCCATATACATTTATTACACTAGTTTTAACTTCTATTACTGTAACCATATGAAGTGATTTCAAAATAATCCTACCTATTCCTTACCCTCAGTCAACCAATACACAATTGAGAAGCCATACATGTCTACGGTTTAAATTGCATGTGCAAAATCTATTTATGCACCAATGATTTCTTGTTCTAGCTTCTAATACAACAGCAAAATGTCTTAAAACAAGGGAAGGAGTGTGTCAGGCATTTTGCTCCCTTAACGAGAGTTTTTATTGTAAGTACATATGCATAATGATTTCAGAGTAGCTCACAAGCATACTGTTTTCAAGGTAGGCACAGATCTTCAAACGTTTCTAAATGGACTCCATCACAAAGACTTCTTTCCCCCCAGTTGTCACTTAGGATCATTTCATCCACAAAGTCAAACACACAGACTTCCCTCATACAGTACTTCACTCCTTCTCCCCCACCCCCCAGAACAGCTATGAGCAACACATGAACAGCACAGCACTCTTTCCCTCAGAACAGCTCTGACTAAGTGGAATCAGCTGCCTAGGGAGGTGGTGAGCTCCCCTTCACTGACAGTTTTCAAGAAGAGGCTTGATGAATATTTGTCAGAGATGCTTTAGGCTGATCCTGCACTGGGCAGGGGGTTGGACTAGATGGTCTGTATGGCCCCTTCCAACTCTATGATTCTATTATTGTCTCTGCCCCCTAGGGTACAACTACCAACCAATCATGACACACTTCACTCTCTCACCCATCTACCCCCCCAACCCTTTCTTCTTTAGAAGCCTCCATTTCTAACTACAGTAAACACACATTAAAACCCCAACTTAATTACAAAAATAGAACACACAAACTGTTTACACATGGCACAACATAACGGGGGCGGGGGGAAATAATTACTGGGGTTCAGACGGGCCTGGATAAGGTTGCAATTCCCATTACCATGAGGAAAAAAATTGAGAATAAGATGCAGATTATGCCTGTGATCATTTATAGAACGTTATTTTCCTCTATCTACATTATCTATTGCTCACATTTTCTGAGATTTGCTAGAGCTAATCAGAACAGAAGCATTGTTGGAGCTACAATCTAAAGCAACATGCTAAACTGCTGGACCTCTTTTGCACAGGTGGGAGGGAAACTGGGTGGGGAGAGCAAAGAAAAGTACTATAAGACAGTGAAAGTAAGTGCTGCTGCTGCTGCTGCTTGTAGGATCTAGCAGATATATGTTACATGTCTAATTCACTCACAATCAATCACACACACTCTCTGCTGCCTTGTTTGGTGGTGTCTATAAGTACAAATCAGGCAGCCATAAACGTAAAAGAAAAGGTTCTAGGGATCCGCAGCAGCCAGCAGGTTTTTTCTGCCACTGCTCAGCTGGCCAGCAGGGGGGGAAATGGTGGGAAATGGGAGGGGGCCGTCAGCAGCATCCCCAAAAGCTGCAGTAACTCCCCATGAGCCCGAAATGGATGTCAGCATGTTGCAGAAGATGGCAGGGGAGCTCTAGTACACTGATGTCACTTTGGGGCACATGGAAATGACATCAACGCATCACTGGTGACACAGTTAGTACCCCCCAGCCCTGCCAGTTACCTAAGAACCCTTAAAGTGACTGTGGAAGGAGATGAAACAAGTTTCAGCAAGTTAGCACTCATCAAAAATTGCAGGTGTTTCACTAAGGGGCAAGAATGGTTAAGCCACCTAGGCTTGTCTACTGACTGAGAAGTTGCAAGAAAATTGACTTTCAGGGGCTAGTTCATGATTTTGCAATGCAAGAGGCCAGAAAAATAAAAACTTTATTTAGCTCAATTAATTTAAAGCTTAGAGCAATTAGCTTAAAAGCTTGTTAATTGGTCTAAACCTGCAGCCACAATGATCCATTAGAATTTTTTTTTTAAAGTAGTCGACAGGATAATCCCTTTCTAGTGGCCAAAAAATCTCACAAAATAGCAAACTTGTAAGAATCTCAGGCTGAGTGTTATTATTAAAGTAAAGCTGCAAAAGCAGGCATTTCAGAAATGTAGGACAGTAATTTCACAACTAAAACAAAACTTTTTATGGTACATGAGACTGTAGTGAATTGTTTGAGGGACTGTGGTGTTGGGGGGGCGGGGGTGATGGAGGCGTTTTGCAAGTTTGTACCTGGCCTGAAAAAATAATGCTTGGTGTCTTGAAGGGAAGACCTATAAAATCAAGAAAAAAACAGAAAATATGCACATATAGTGACACTTATGAAATGTAAAGAAAAATATGAAATTTCATAATTGGTGCATAAATTGATTTTCTTTGCTTTTAATTAGTGTTAATTGTTTTGCATTGTTTTTACATTATTCCCACCCGCCTTGGGAGAAAGAAGAGTATATAAACAAGCAAGCAAATGAAAGGAGCATATGGACAAGAAAGAAGAGTAATAATTGCCTTGCACTGGGCTTGCTCCGGATCCCAGATCTCTTCTGCAGCTATGAAATGGCTTTGGCAGGATCTCTCACTTACTAAGAATGCTAAGCAAGCGCTTACAGCTCAATACTTTCCATAAAAGGAAAACTGTTTCAGACACAGAGACACTCTTCAAATTTCAACCTACAAACAAAATCGTTCAAACAATACGTAACCCCTGTTCTGTATATTATATGTTTAGCTTCTTGCAATATTGCAACATCAGCAGCCCTAAATGCTGACTTTTGTCTTTCCAGGACAACTTATTCATAGTACCACAAAGTAAAGTAAAAACGGGTCCAAAATTCATTATTCCCTCCCCAAACACACACTTAAAATCATAACAGTCTCAGGGACAAGATGGGGTGGGAAGAACATTAATAAGTTGTTTATTTCCCCATCAGTGCTGGAGAAGCCAAAGCTTAAAAACGTAGCAGCTCAATATTTCACATAGAGGGGAAAATGAATTAGCAGCTGGCCAGTCAAATGTGGCTCGATCAAATATTGTGAAATATTACCAAAAGCAAAGTATATCCCAGCACAAGTATGCTATGTTAATCTGGTCTCCAAACCTCGTCTCTGAACTCTGAAGAAATCTGATTTGAAGATTATGAAAAACCCTGAGTCCAGCCTGTTACAGACCCAGCCATGACAGACAAGAAAATCATGGTCAACTGGAAGCACCCTAATCATGTGATTCCAGGGAAGGCCATTTGTAGACTATTAGGGGTGTGCACCAAGAAAATTTTCATTATAATTTTGGATCTGGGATTGGGTAGGGGGGTTATTTTTAAAGTTGTTTTTTTTCCAGATTCCAGAGTTCAAGACAATTATTTTCAACGCTGAATGTATATATGGATCTGGGGCAGCTGTTTACAAAGTTAATGGCAGCAAATTTGCACAGAACACAGTCTTCCCACTAATATAAAGACCTCCAAAGTTCCAAGCAGACTGAACAGAGAGGGTTTGATTTTACAGATTCCCAAAGTAGATTCCTCTCTACACAGCTACAGTTCTCTCTACTGCTTCCTAAAGTGGCCATCAAGCAGCAGGCTAGCAGAAGAGCTCCAGCCTGCCCTGGCATTTAAAAAAAAATTAGGCATTTAAAAACAATTGTTGCATTCTATTCAGAGACTCGTTAGTGCAGAACACTGCAGCTCATTTATTATCAAAAGCTAGGAGAAAAACAAGTATTACTCTCATTCTGTAGTTATCCCACTGGCTACCTATCAGTTAGTGGGCTTAATTCAACGTATTGACAATCACATATAAAGTTCTTCACAGCCTTGGTCTGAGAAATTTACGGGATTGGCTCTCTCCTTATGCTCCAGCACACCAGCTTCATTCATCTGAACAGAACCTTCTGTAGGTGTCACTTGCACATGGACACAATCAATAGCTGCCCGTACACATGCATTCACTGTTGCAGCCTCCATCCTATGGAATGGCCTACCTGAAGAGGTCAGGAAAGTTCCCACTCCCCTGGCTTTCTCATTGGCTATCAGTTATTCTTGGGGTGGAGCTGCTGTATATATATTGAGTGCTTCTGTTCAGTCTGACTGTGTGTGTTGTGTTCCTGCTAAATAAAGAGCTGTTGAATTACCTCATGTCTGAACCCACTATTTAACACTCAGATAAGAGTAAAAGAGGAAATGGTCTCAAAGAGATGCATAAGAAAATAGACTTCTCTACTATATACTGCCTATTGCTGTAAGTATAATCATACCGGATACTTTATCTGTTGTTTAATATATCAGTCTTAGAATTGTTTATGCTATTTTAGAATTTCTTCAACTCTATATTAGATTATTGCTAATTTTAAAGCTTTGCAAATTTGCATTTATATGCCCTATTATATTGTTTATTGAAATGTCTTTGAAATTGAATGTACTGAGTTGCACTATGTAATCTGCCTTGAGTCTGTGAGTGAAAGGCGGACTATAAATAATGTAAAAACATAAAATATATACATTTCATTTTCCTACTCTTACAGTGACTGACAGACAATACATTTTTTTACTTTTCTGCTGAAAAGTGTATTTGCCATCTTTCCTTATTGTGGCCTATTGTTTTCTTTCACAAAGAAAGGGAGGCTTCCTTTGCAGAATCCCACCCCCCTCCATCAACCTGCCATTATTCCCTATGGGAAATGTTTTCAGTGGGGGCCTGGTGTAGTTATTTTCCAACCAAATGACATCAAAATTGCAGCAAAATGAGGGCTGTTTCCCTAGTAAAGAACCTCCAAGTTTCAAGTGAATTGGGCCAATAGTTCTAATTCTACAGGCCCCTGAATAAGGTGCCCCCAAGCTTTCAATGGAAGTGGTCTACAGCTCTTTGCAGCTTGTCTGCAAAGCTTATTGGCTGGGAGCACTCTCATGTGAGGATACAACTGAAAGGGAGAAATGCCATTTCCGAGGAACTCAGCAGAATCAAAGGAAAACACTATTACGTGTCCAAATAGTGGAATTTAGGGAGGGGAGGGGATATTTCCAAGCATCTTGGATTTGTGTTACCGTTCCAGAAAACCAAGGTAATGACAATAAAGGCAGTGATAAATAAAAACAGCTATTTCTGTTTATATTTTTGACTTGGGAATTTCATTATGCACGCCCCTAGAAACTACATTTCAGACATAAGGGGACATAAAAATATAACACTAGAAACATATCCAAAAGTGCAAGTTTGATAGTACAATGAACCAGAACAGCTCTGCATGGGTGGGTGATAAAGATGGAATAGAAAACCAAGACTACTTTGGTAAGAACACGATGGATACAGAAAGTAATTTTCTTGGGTGATAGCAGTCACGTTGATCCCCCACCTCAAAGAATATGAATGGATAACTATCCTCTTTTCGAGCTTTGTCCCTATTTAATTCTGCTTTTGGTTTTCTTTCTTCTCCCTTCCCCCTAGGTTACTGGGATTCCAAAACTATATTGAGGGCTTAGTTTAGCTTTTAACTAGATAGGTTGGAAGTGATTAGGAGAGCAGACTACTGTATATTATTGCCTTCTCTCTGTTCATGCATATTATTTTGTCTTCTTTCATGTATTACAGTTTTACTTACATGTTCTTTTTCATTGGGAACTTGATTTCACTAGCCATTAGAAACATTAGCTAATACTAAAACAAAAAACACAGCATCTGTATTTTCTCTAACACTCTGGATAACCAATAAAACAGATTGTTACATCATCTTCACTATAGTATTTATTATAATGCCTTTCCTAAGGGCATATCCACAGACACAGAGATACATTTTGTAAGGACATGAACTTCAGTTTCGTATCTACATAATGCAGCAGGATTAACACTATAAGATGACTTTCCAGTTTATATGCCATAATATTTTTTAACCTTGTTGATGTAATAATCCAATTACTTGGCATTTATTCAAAAGGAAAAATGTTATACACTTAAAAGGAACTTTTAACTTTAAAAAGACCGAAGTGGAATCTTCCAAACTTGACAGAACTCTAGAATATCTTATTATACCAGTACCATTCAACATTAAGATTACTTTTTCAAGAATACAAGGTAAGCATACTTCTAAGGCCATTTCACACATGCTTTCTACACAATATCCATTCCATTGTTCTGGATGACTCATGTCAGGTCCGTGATAGAGGTGTGCACTTATGAAGCCCTGGATGTCTAGTTAGCTTTCCCATTTCAGATCATTTAATTCCTAGCACAAGACAACCTCAACATCGTTTTAGGTTCATTATAAGTTTAGTTCACAAGTGATACTGTTACAGAATCTTTGCTTGCATTTTCATTTTTTATTAAAGCACAACTATTATATTTTTAACACTGACTAACTCAACAGAAAACTATACCATCCATTACAGCTGCAGAGATAATTAAAGGAGAGCGATTACATGAGTTCATAAAAGTATCTGACTCAAAGATAAGCAGGTCACAAACAAGGAGCCCCTTCTAAGAAGAAGTTGCCAGTCGATTCAGCTTCCCATATTTAAAGATTTTTAAAAACATCTCCTAACAACATCTAGATATCCCACTTGATAAGGGAGCACATTCTTGGCTAATTAATGTTTAACTTCAAACACTAGACAAAGTTATCTATACTTAAAATATATAAAATTGTTAGTTCATTCTTGATACTTTTTATCTTAACAGTTATTGAAAAACAGTAATTACAAGTTTCTCATACCATATGAATATCTGTTGGGCCTCAACCAATACACCCCATTTTTGAACTGAATCTTCACTTCTGTGAAGTTGGACATTCTTGCCATTCTTAGATGCTTCTGCACGTTGGCCTCACCACATAATATTTATTGCTATGAGTTAGCTTTCAATTAATACGCCATATAATTGTGTTACTTCTTTGTATCTTGTGCATCTCCAAGACTATTCTATTCTGTGTCTCTAAACTCACTTATACCATGTTCAGCTGAGAGGCTATAGCAGCTCTGTTCTCTGGTGGGTAAAAACCATCCTCCATGATCTTTCTGGTGAATATTTGTGACACCATGTTTTTCACATGTGTGTGTGTGTGTGTTGAATGGTACAGTACATCTATGGCACTTCATTCACCTCTGGTACGGATCACCTGCTGAGGACAGGTGCCCACTGCATATGTATGTATGCCGCAGAATATGCATGTGTGTGCCGTCACGAGGCAAAGGTCATGTAGGATGTGCAAAGTGTTTCTATTTATGTAGATTCAGCTAACCGGCAAAGACATTCAAATACAACTAACTACATTTGACCTTATCTAACTATAACTAAATTAAACAGAACCAAAAATGGAATTTCAAATCTCAAACTAAATACTCTGAAATGACAAGTACAAGATTTTAAGAGTCATGGCTGGGTTCATAGATCCAGAGGAGTTAGCCACTCTTTTTGATATGGCTGGGTTCTACAGCTATCAGTTGAGACACATTAAGAACTAGTTCAGTTTCTTCCTATCAGCCTCCCAAGAGTCAACATTTGGATGGAAGTTGTCGTAGAACCTCACAATTATCAGGAGACACCAGCAGAGAGGTCAGCCACTTAATATATGGGGAGCGGGGGAGAGAATTCACCAGTCTTAATCCTACTAGAAATCCAAATATTACAGAAAGTAACAACCAGGCTCAATCCTTAATAGGTGAATAGATGCATTTAGTTAAAACATATAGTATAGAGAAAAATATAACTTCTCATAGGAAATTCACACATTAAGCAAAAAGGAAGTCACGTTTCTTTAGTCTAAAGACCTAGTTGCTCAGAAAGACCGCAATATTCCAAAATGAAAACATCAAAATAGATGATTCTGGCAAGGTCTGCATATTTATACAAGGATTAGCAGGTTGTATTCAACTCTTCTTTTCTTTAAAGGTCAGTATGGCTCTTGTCCATGCATCAACTGAAGCACTGTATCTTGAATTACACTGGGGAAAAATATCAAAGGTTATTCTACCTTTAAGAAGACGAAATAGGAGAGATGTTTGCTTATAAGAACTTTCTGAAGAATCTGAAAGAAATTTATTCTGAAATGAAGCAAATTATTGAAGAATTAACTAACCATATATGAAACAAACCCAACCTTCACAGTACAGTGATTTAGTTCAGTGGTCCATCATACTAGGTGTATATTCTGCGTTTAGTTCTACAACATGGATTAAGTGGCAGGAAATCAAACTTAACCTGAATTAAAAAAAACACAGAGTTGTTTTTAAAAAGTGGGACAGAATCAGTAACATTATTTGAAAGTTTGTTGAATGAAAATCCAAGCAAAACCTTCCAAAATCAAAAGATTACTAGTTCAGACAAGCGTTCAACTAAAAAGTTATGATGGCGTTACCTCCAATGTCAACCACATTATTAATATGCAAAGTCTAATGTCAGTGATTTTAATCACCTTCTTAGTTCAGCAACAGTGTGAATTTCCCAGATAAACTGCATCAGTTGGTCAAAGTCATAGCCTTTATTGGAATGAGCTGGAACAAAGCCAGAACTATTACAATTATGGCTTGAATCCAAGGCAAAAAACAATTTTGTAGCCTGACCACCAGGTTGGTGGTCAACCTAAAAACTACACAGCAGATTAACTGTCTCCCTTTCACAAGAAGCTAAGACTTCATAATACTAGAAGGTTGCACTTGACTATATATACTCCCCACAAGACTGCTTTATCTATGCAGCCAACATCCCAATTCAATTTATAACACTGTAAGGTTAGAGTTGGGTGTTACCAAGTTATGAATCACCTTAAAAAATCTGAGATGGATGAGATTCTGCTGATGCAATGATGATGGACAAAAAACCCTTTGCCCCTATCACTGTTCACCCCACAGGCCCACAAATGGGCTGTATAGCATGTTGTTTTAATTCATCCCCAGTCTTCCACCAACAGTGCTCAAGTAAGTCTCCTAATCCACTTTTTTCACAGGTCTGGCACTGCACAACACCAAGGCTGAAAAGCAACCAAGTAGAACAACCTCACCACACATATTTCCCCAAATAGGGCAGACAGAGACTGAATACCGAACTAGCATTTCCACATATCCTTGCAAGTTTTCCCATACTCCTTCCACCACCACACCACCACCAGGATCACAGAAGGTTCAAGAGGGTCTGGCAAGCCACTTAATTTGGAAGAAAGCTCTTTCAAGATGAAGGTGGCTTCAAACTTTGCTGAGCCGAGTGGCTGGATCCACCTCATTATATATCAGGCAACAACCTGCACCAGCCAGCAATGTTGCCCTCCCTCCCCCAACCTCCAAAAACAAACACTTATTTCCATCCAGAGACAGGTCTCCCGTCATCCAACCCCCACATTAAACAGTAACAATAATGTCCGACCAGTACAACATAAACAAGGTCACTGCCCTTGGTGAGAGGGCCATATTTTAAAGGCTTCCAAGTCAGAAGGAGATGACAGCAGAAAGAACTGAATCAGGGGCAGGAAACAAATTAAAGTCCTCCCTTCCTATGTACTTACTTCAATCCTCTGTCGGCTCTCCACAATGATCAGAGGACAAACAGATTGCAACAGGTAGGAAGGAGGGCTGGATGGCTTGATCCCCCTCTCATCCACAGTGGTAAGGAAGGAAGGGTTCCTTAAATCTGAGAACAAAAATTTCCTTCACATATTCCATACTAAGACAAAGACTGGAACCCTTGATCTGTATCCAATAGCACACTTCCCACCATACCCTTACAACTTACAAAAATACTACTTATTAAAAACAAAAAAAAACGTGTTTTGTTCCTAAAATTACAACTCTGCATTTCATTTTGTTATAACTCATACTAGAAATAGGCTCCTCTGGACCAATTATTTAGGATAGATTGCAGTCTTGTGTTCATCATTATTTACAATACTACCTATCCTTTAGTAATCTGCAAAGATAACATATATAACTACATTTACTATCAGATTACGATATAAATATCTGGAACACATTACGCCTGCAATGGGTTTCTGCAGGAACCACTGAAAAACGTTCTGAATTATCATTCCCAGTTACTGTGTTTTGCTTTCTAGAGTAATCCCCAAGTGTTTAATGTAGACAGGCATGCCCCTAAAATCCAGGATGGAGGCTAACCTATATTTTTAACACTCAGAATCCAGGGTTTGGAACTGTACATACAGAAATGCATTTGAACTGCAAACTTACATTTCTTTGTGGTCATACTATTACTGATGACATAACTGAAGGAGCCTAGGTTCCTCTTTCAGTACCAAAAAGTGTTTTGCCGAAGTATCCAAAAAGCACACCACTCAGATGTGCATTCATACACACAGGGCCAAGCCATGCACGCATAAAAAATAAACAGACTTTGAAGAGTTAAAATTGCATGCAAATCAACACTGAGATGTTGGTTTGCATGTAAATTAATACTAATACAATACTAGTTCTATTAGCTGGCCATAAGTGTTACAATCTTATTTCTCTATCTCTATTAGCCTGAAACAGTTAATTCTCATACTTAACATCTATTTTTCCTACCAGTAAAGGAAAAATCTCAAAACTTTTTTTTTTAGTTTTTATAAAATACCTGAAAATGGCATGTTTACACCCTCAGTATTATTTATGGAAAGAATCTATCCAATTACAACCTTTATTTCCTACTGTGCTTTGCAGCTGAACAAGTAGGTTAGGCAGTCTGAAAGGAATTTCAGTGTCAAATTCTGCTACTATTTCAAATACAATTACTTAAATCTAATTAGAGGAAATTTGCCTTGCCCTCAACCTCACACATTTCTTCTCCTGCTTCTTTTGCCCTAAATTTTTATTTCCTTCTCTTCAGTAGACCTGGTGGGGTCAATCCTAAATAAATCGGCAAGTTTTTCCCATTCTTTCCAAGATATAGCAGCACTACAACCTGCCATCTTACCATAAAGACAGAGTGTGCAGGGAGAATGCCACTTCATTAGCTGAGCCAATCTTGTAATCTTTATGGGAAAACTTTAATCAGTCTAGAAGCAGCAACGTATCATCAGCTTGAGCCATGCTCTAAATGCCACTGCCCAACAGCACAGATCTGCCTTCCAACTGTGATACTGTCTTCAAACAGGACCTGATGATTTTATGTCCCAAGAGATCTACAGAATCCTATCCCAGAATGTTGGTAAAGGGCAAAGCAGAACACATTTTCGCTACAAAAACACTGCTTGCTCCCTGGAGGCTGATGCGGGTTTCTTAAAAAACTGATAATGTGAAGTGCTTATCAAAAGGAATTAGCCTGTGTGTAATTGCTTAAAACCTATTATCACCATCATACAGGAATAGTGTATATTGCATCTTAAGCAATGCCTCAGAAATGTGATTGGGGGCAAATTGTGTGAGCTTGTTCTAATCCAAGCATAACTTCCGTTATGGAAAAAAAATAGTGGCACTTTATCCATGCCCTAACCATGTAGCTACTAGAATACATTCTGGTTATTCAAATATGTTCTGGGCAGTAGCTAGAGATGAATGCACAGTTTATTTATGCTCATACACGACCTTCCTCCACCCTCATGCACAGACCCATAGATTAAAGACTCCTTAATGGTCATTCCCAGTAACTGGATTAATCCATAGGTAACTGGGAAGACCTGCACTAAAGAACAATGTTGACAATTAGCATTTGTTCTCTAAGACAACAGAGAGAGCAGCAGCAAAACAACTTAAAGTCTTCCTGGATCACTCATCTATTCTAGACCCCTTTTAATCTAAGCTTTAGGCCAGGCTACATGGAGGACATGGTGCTGGCAGCTTAAGTCAATGATATCTGTTTGAATATGGACAATAATTATCTGTTACTCCTACTGGCTCTGTCAACATTTGACACCACAGGCCATGCTATCTTGCTAAGGTGTTTGGAGGCTGAAGTAGGGATTAAGGGCTCTGCCTTGGATTGGCTTAAATCATTCCTTATGGGCAAGTCTCAGAGGATCACTGTTGACCAACTGTCATCAGTGCAGGACTTATCTTGTGGGGTTCCTCAGGGCTCAATGCTACCCCCATGCTAGTCAATCTCAATGTAAAACCCTTAAGAGAAATCATTTGTGGAGCAGGCTGTCATCAGTATGCTGATGAAGACACCCAGCTCTATATTTCTTTATTCAGCCTGATGATGCTGTAGAGATGGTTAAGGGTGAACACAAACTGAATGCTGACAAGATGGAGGTAATGCTAGTTGGGAAGGTTGAATTCTTGAGGGACATTATGTTCCCCACCTTTGATGGAACCCAGCTGATTCTCACTAGTTAAGAGCCTGATGATGATAAGTTAAGAGCCTGATGATGATGATGCCGCCACCACCAACAGTGCACTTACATACCACTCTTCTAGACAGATTAGTGCCCCATTCAGAGCAGTGAACAGTCAGTGTTGTTATTATCCCCACAATATAGGTGGGGAGCTGGGGATGCTGGTTTACCCAAGGCCACCTACTGCTGACAGTGGTGGGATTTGAACCAGCAGAGTGCTGATTCACAACCCAACGACTTAATCATTATGCTACAGCAACCTAGGGGTTATACTGGATCCAGCATAAAACTGGAGAAGCAAGTTGATGCAGCTGCCAAAAAAAATCTACTAGCTTCATTTAACCTATGTAGAAGAAGGTCCCTGCCTTGACTTTGCTGTTTCTGGCTACATGGATCCCTGCTATAATTACCTCGAGGCTAGACTATTGACTAAACTATATGGGTCTGCCCTTAAAACCCACTCAAATTCCAGTTGGTTAAGAATACCATAACTCAATTATTATTAGTCACTAGACAGAACATGGATGCAGTCACTCCACTAGCTGCCTAACAGTTGCCGAGTTTAATTCAAGGTTTTGGCTATCATCTACAAAGCCTTTAATGGCCTTGGACCCCCATACCTGCAGGATCTCCTCTCCCACTATGCTCCATTGCAATAGCTTCACTCTTACGGGGGGGGGGGGGGGAATCCTACTAAAGTTGCCGCTTTGCATATGGGAAAGAACAGCAGCTGCCTGTTCATGTGCATTCTCAGTGGTGGCTCCTGCCTTCTGAAATGGCCTACCTGAGATCAGGAAGGCTCCCAAATTTCTATCATTCTACAGAATGGGGA
Organism: Eublepharis macularius; assembly: GCF_028583425.1. Lineage (NCBI taxonomy): Eukaryota > Metazoa > Chordata > Lepidosauria > Squamata > Eublepharidae > Eublepharis > Eublepharis macularius. Next base: position 128,026,565 of record NC_072792.1, read on the forward strand.
AAACTGTAATGATCAAGAAGACAATTTAAACAAGATATTAGAACTGTAGTAGAATGGAGCAGTCCAGGAGGGCGCCTTCATAACGGAATAGGGCTGTAGCCCACTGCAACTTGTGTTTACTTCAATGTTGTATATCTTGTAATCAACTTGTTACTACTGTTCTTAGTATATCTTGCCTTAGGTAGTGTGTTGTTCATACTGTTTTCTAATTCTGTAAATTCAGTCCTAGTTTATTATGCTCTTTATACTATTTGATTGCTGTTTCCTATAATCTACCTCCAGTCTCAACAAGGCAGACTATAAAAGGTAAATAAATGAATAAAGTAAGCCAGGCTTGTACTTGTCATGAACAAACTACAATTTGCTTGCAATCTCTGAATAAAAGCTGAGAATGAGAGTTGTGATGTCTCTTGTTGAAATATCACCTTAAGGCATCATTCTCTGAGTTCCCAATTCTGCAATATAATATAGGGTCATTAAGATCGTTAATGTCTTGTGAAAGCTTGTGACCTGCACTCTATAAATGTCATGTACTCCTATTATTGGCTTAAAGTGGTAAATATCAATGACAATTTCATAGGGAACTTCCATAAATAAAGATAGCACTGTGACTTGATGGCCCTTTCTACTACCACTGCCACAAAAATGTAGATAGCAGTTCCTTTAAAACGTATATTTAAAATACACCCCCAGAAAACACAGCTTCCCCACTTTGCTTTTTAGAAAGTTCAGATTCTCTCCTTCATGAAAGATGTTCTACCACAGCACTGTACTTTATGTACACTGTACTGAGGCCCTCTACCCTTGAATATAATTGCACACATCGTTTTCACAAGCAGCAGCTATTTGTCCCAAACACACATTTTCTTAGCCTTAGGAATTGTGACTCTTGTGTATGGTTCTCTTTCTCTCTCTTTCCTCTCGCCTCCACAAGACACCAGTGGGAACACAAGAAGGGAAGAATGACCTGTTCCCTTCAAGAAACCTCAGTGTAGTTACTGCATCATCACTGGCTATTTGGGTTAACAGATCTATCTAGTTAGTTTGTAGGACTAGGCCAGGGGTGTGTTTTTTAAGTGGACACGGGCTTACAGATGTGTTCTTATAAATCAAGTGCTTGTTTCTTTACAAAGCCAGAACCTTGTACCCACCAGTCCAGTGAAGAACTCAATTTTCACCTTTATAGTATATTCCTTCCATTTCATGATAGCTCTTATTCTCACCACTACATCTCTAAGGAGGCAAGAGGAACAAGCTGCTGCAACTTTTGTACAGTGAATGCTTTCAAAGTAACTTTTTTTGGCTTTGGAAGCAGTTTCTTGCAATCAGCCAATTTGCTACCAGCTCTTGGGGAGTCTGTTTCAGGTCATTCAACACCAAATAGCACTCTTAAATGTATTAATCACCAGATGTGGGGAAAAGAAAGTTCATTACTTTTGGCAAGGAAGATTCACATATCTACCACAGTCAGAGAATATATGTATGTGAGCAGGCCACTGCCTCATCTTCACAGCTTTATATGATCTGTTTTATAAACAAAAGAGGGAGGGAGATAAAGTTACAGTCCCAAATTGTTCTCAGTTCTACCAAGGGCAAAATGTACTTGTTTGGGCACAGATGCCTGCTCTAGTTACTAATAGAGGAACTGACTAATGAGAATAGTGCTGCCTTTCACAAGAGGCCTATCAATGATTGAAAAATTAACCAGAGAAATAGAAATCACATTATTATTGCACTCTTATGTAAAGAAACATAAGTCATATATGGGATTTGTTCCCATTTCATACTCACAACAATTCTGTGAAAAGGCTAGACTAACAGCCACCAACAGGCCCCAAGTTATCCAGTGAGTTCCAATACCCTATTTCTTTATAAAGCAAATAGTGGCTACTGTAGCATAGTGGTTAAGTGGGTGGGTTGCGAGTCAGCATTCTGTTAATTAGAATCCCTCTACTGCCATGAGCACAGCAGGAGGCCTTGAGTAAGCCGCTCCCCTCAGCCCCAGCCCCCTAGTTGTATTGAGGGGATAACAACACTGACTATGTTCACAGCTCTGAATGGGCACTAATCTGTTTAGAAGAGTGGTATATAGGCACTTGATGATGATGATGATGATGATGATATGCTCTCTATCCAAGTGAAGTATTTCATCAAACACTGAATTCCAGCTTCAATATTACTAATGTTTAATAGTTCTTATTAAACTTGATATCTGAAGCAAGAAATTTTACCAAGGACAAATTCCAAAAAAACAAATATTGTATAAGAGAAAACTAAGCACTATTTTAAATAGCTTAAAGCTTTGTTCCAAAAGTCAAACAACACATATTTTAGACTCAAATGTATCAACAGATGCATCTTCATTTTTATTTTGGAATTTATATTCCACTTCTGTTTTAAAAAATTAATTGAAGGCAGGTTACAAGATATCATTTCGTTACACAATAAATCCAAAAATAGCAGCGGCAGACAAAATACAACTACTAAATATTTATATCCAAGAGCATTCAAGGCAACTTACAAAAGCAAAACAAAAATTAAATCACAATATTGTTACAAAAGCAGTACTAGTAATCAACCCCAACACGCATTTCAGCAGCTAGACAGGAAAAAATCCACCCTAAGTTTCATATGTCCTAAAGAAAAAGAGAACCTTCTTGGAAGCCCTGTGAAAAGCAAGCAAGGAGACAACATTCTGGAAGCAGTTCAATAGCAGTGGAGCTACCACCATAAACATACAATTTCTCAAAGCAAGCTATACATGGATGCACATTTAATGAAATAATAAATTAAGATTATGGGGGCAATAAAAACTGAGGCTACCTTCTCTGTGAAAGGTGCTGCTCAATGTCATCCATGTTGTCAAAATATTCATAAAATACTTTTGATTCCAGTGGATCTATGATAGTGTGACAAGACTGCCTACATGTTTGTCTAGATCTTACAGACTGCTAATAAAATCTAAGTAAGCCAAGATTCTTGAAACAATCAGTTTTGAATAAAATGTAAGCCTGAAACAAGTGACTTCACTGTATCTGGAAGGGTGTAACTCCACTTAGGTAAATCTGTAGACTAATCCCTGGGAAGAAGAATGCATGCGTGATTTGGGGAGAAGAATAAACTGCATTTAGGGTTGCCTGGTCCCCCAGGGCCCAAACCAAGGGATGAGGGGGTCGTAGGGGTGTGTGCATGGGAGTAACTCTGGAGTTCCCAGGCCCATTCCCTGCACCTTTCCCCCCAACCAGCCAGGTAAGCTGTGGCAGGGAGGCAGAGGCTGGGAGAAGTGGGGCCCCTGCCCCCACCAAGGGAATGCGATCCCTAACTGCATTGTACGTATTTTCCACAAGAACATGCTAGCGTTGCTATTTTTGAAAAGTTTGTTCTTTACGGTATGCTGTACTTTTCAACTCAGATTCACTTCCATGTATATGTGCATACAAGCACTGAATTAAGTTTTATCTGTGAATTCAAATGTCCAGTTATGTCATGCAGGAAGCTGAGAGACTTCCTGTACCCTTCATGAACTTGTCAACCTTGCCAACAGACTGTAAATTCAAATTGTAGGGCATGAGGTTACCTACAAAGGTTATCTAATTCATTTTCTGTACTGTGCTAAGGCAGAATCCACTGTTCCAAAGAGAATACACAACAGATCCAATCCTATGCAGACACTCATTCATTTACAACAAGTCCTATTGAAATCATGGATTTTACTGCAGAACATACATGAATGGCAGTTCTATCTTGTCTGAGAAACCAGCCTACTCAAATAATGGCAAGCAAAGGAGAATCCAACAAATCAGGACCCAGGGGCTTGCAGCAGAATGAAGAGTACAGTCTAAGCTTAATCAGAGTAAAAGCAGAATTAAACATGTTGAACTACCTGTCATAAATTATCCCTCCAACTAGCTACTGTTCAAAATACAAACAGATTTTCCAAAACCCAAGAATGTATTTATTGTAAAGATTTATGTTCCACCTTTTTACCAGCTGGTCCCCAACACAGTACCATAATGTGCATCACAATACCAGAAGAAAGCAAACGGTATAGTTATAAACTGGACAAGGATTGCTCAAACCTCAAGTGCCCATTCTGCAGAACTTTATACAAGTTTTGTTTTTAAAGAAAACAGGTGGCCAGTACTTCTCAACAGTCAGGGACAAGTCTGGCTTGTCTCAAATTGAACCCATTATGTCAATTTCCACCAGGAAAGCCTTAGTAAAATAATTAGGTTCAAGTTGCAAGTTGAGCACAGAAATACAGGCCCAAGTGTCTTTCCCATCCATTCTAGGAAATTGCTACTGTGCTTCAAATAGTATCAAAGTAGGAAACATGAAGTAAAAAAAAATTATCAGCAACCAACTAATAAAAAGTAGCACACTTATTTATACTGAGGATGCTTATTTGGGTTTTTTTTTCTCCCTATGGCTGCTGGTTCATTCTTTTATTCTTTCATTTTTATTCTAAGGGCAAATAGTGCTGGGACCCAATAGCACACTACTGCTTTATCACTAGCCCACATAATCCTGTACTGCAGTTACCCAGGTGCACACCATTCTCCTGCACAAGCACTGCAGGCTGCTCTACACCACTCATGGGGGAAATGAGACCAGCCAACACATCCCCTTCAGAAGGATGCTGCACATTTTTAAGTCTACATTTCATCAACCTGAGGAATAGAGAAGAGATTCTAAATTAAACACTGAAAAGCAAACTTTCTGCCACCTTTCCTTCAGCATTGTATCACAGTGGCTAAGTGGTTTGGCAGCAAATCAGCACTCTACTGGTTCAGATTCCACTACTGCCATGAACTTTGCAGGTGGCCTTGGGTAAGCCACTCCTTTCAGCCCCAGCTCCCCAGTTGCATTGTGGGGACAATAAGAACACTAACTTGTTCATTCCTCTGAGTGAGGCACTAATCTGTCTAGAAGAACGGTATATAAGCGCAGTTATTATTATTAAAAACAAACATGTTACCTTGTTCTCTTCATAAAATTATTTCAAACTAGTTCCTGCTCATAAAACCAGGTATAGCCATGTGTCTACCTGTAACATGTACTCCTTTGTCCTGTGCTAACACATACGCTCTTGAAATTAGCCATGCTGCATTTTTAAATGGTTCCTACCAGGAACAGGAAGCATCTGTAGCAACACACGAATGGAAATGTACACTTTGGAGTAGATCTGGCTTTAGTTACATGAAATGAATATGACATGAAAGATTCTATTTTGTCAGGCTTGGGAAGGGAAGGATAATGTAGCTGAACTCAGAAAAGAGTTCCAAGACTGGAGAGAGGTAAGGCAGAGGGAGTTCCTTGAGCCTTCTCAAAATAACAACAATAATAAAACAGTGTTGCACTTACCTGTTATTTAGTTGTTTATTTGTTTATTTGATTCGGCTTATACCCTGCCCTTCCTGCAAACAGGCTCAGGGTGGCTTCCAAAAAATATATATTATTAAAATACAATTAAACATTATTGCACGAAAACAGCGTTGCGCTTACCTGTAACTATTGTTCATCTAGTGTCTTCTGTGCAGACACACATTGGGACTGTGCCTGCACAGGCCTGCCTTGGAGAGAGATTTCTAGCTTTAAGACTTCTGAGGGGGCACTTCCGCTAGTCCATGTATGCATGGTGTTTTCCCACCTGAACGCTGCGTATAGAGTAGATGCCGAGTGCCCTCCCATGCCTCAGTTCCCCTAAGCCGCCAGAGGGAGAGTAGAGTTGTCTCTCTGCACAGCAGGGTAGAAGAGAGAGGGAATGTGTATCTGGGCAGAAGACATTCAATGAACAACAGTTACAGGTAAGTCTCCAAGGTACTTTCTAGCTCAGAGATGCATAGTTCTGTAAGATAACAGGAGGCCCATCCTGGCTGGAGGAATAACAGTTATAATATGAAAAGAACATGGTTATTGAAAGAATACAGCAGGTTAGACATTAGACATTCAATATGCTGTGGCATCAGTGACAGAACAAGTAAACAAACATGGCATGGATATACAGAGACATGACAGTAGCATCGGCTAATGGCGGCCACTATCCATCTGGAAAGAGACTGGCTAGAAGCTGGTAGGCCCTTTCATGGACCTGCATAACATACAAAAAGAGACTTTGACCTTCTAAAGGGTCTCATTCTGCAAAGGTAATATAATAATGCTCTCTTTACAACTAAGGTGTGTAATGTGTGTTCTGAATTTTAAGTGGGATTTGGAAAAAAGACAGGCAAGGACAACTTTTGATTAGGTGAAAATTTGAGACTACCTTTGAGGTAAATGGAGACTAGGGTGTAAAATGACCTTTTGAGAGAAGAATTGTAGGGATGGGGGGGGTCTATTCTTACAGCACCTAATTCCCCGACTCTCTTCAGAGAGGTGATGGCCACCAGGAAAGCCACCTTCCAAGACAGGAGAGCTAATGTGCAGTTAGCTAATGGTTCAAAGGGTGGTAGCACTGATTAAGCCAAGACAAGAGAAAGGCTCCATTGAGGGGTTTGGGTAGTCCTAGGTGGGAAGGTGCAAAGAGTCCCTTTTAGGAACTATTTGGATGTGTGGTGAGAAAATAAGGTCCTACCATCCACATGTTCATGGAAGGCCAAGATAGCAGCAAAATGTACCTTAAAAGATGAGGCTGTTAGGCCTCTATGTAGTAGGGAGAGAAGGTAATCAAATACTATAGGTATGGAACAGGTGAAAGGGGATTCTCCTCTATTACCCATTTTGTAAAATTATTTCATTTTAATTCATATGATACCCTGGTAGAGGGTTTCCTAGCATTTAATAGGATCTGAGTTACTTCTCTGGAAAAGGTTGGTGCCTTGGGAACAGTGGCCAGGCTATAAGGCTGAAGGTGGTGACATCATGTTGCATGGTCTGTCCCTGTGACAGTAGGTCTGGTGCCCCCAGTAATTGGTGGAATTGACCGTTGGTCATCCCCCAGAGGAGCGGAAACCAGTCCCTGCGGGGTCAGAAGAGTGCAATGAGGATGCAATGTATGTGGTAGTATCTTGATTCTGCACAAATTCTGAGGTAATAAGGGTATTGGTGGGAAAGCATAGAACTGTAAGGATCTGCCAAGTAACCTTCAAAAGACTCCACTGTTCGTTAGTAAGAACTTTATTGAAAAGTTCCTAGTTTGTGATCTTACTGGGTTCATTGTCAGGAATGAGGCACATCCAAATATCAAGAACATATATCATTTGCAAGCTAACATTTCCCTTCCCCCACCCCCTTCCTAGAGGCTGGCTAATCTGCTGGGAACTATCTGCACAGGGGAGGACACATGGTTCAAGGTTGTGGGCTCTTTCCTCAGAGCCTAGGAGCAAGAAGAATTCACATCCGGGGGGGGGGGGGGGGGTAGAGAAACACAGCTGCAATAGACAGTAATAATATCATAACCTCCAGCCCCAATCCCCTAGGTATGGGTATGGCAGATGCAGCCAGCATCTTGACAAGAACAGTCCCTTGTCCCAAGGTATCTGGAATGTGTCCTTGATGGACCGGTGGTCTGACCCCGCCTGAGAGCAGAAGATCCTGACCTTGGTTGTGAAGAGATTGATCTCTGGAAATCCCCACTTCATGAAGATTGGGTGGATGTACCTGTCATTGACTGACCACTTGTGGTGTGGCCTGAAAAGTCTGCTTAGTGTGTCTGCCCTGGTTTTTGAGGTGCCAGAAATATGTATCGCCTGAGGGAAGTTGTTATTGTGGATAGCCCATAACCAATGTTGTGTGGCTTCCTTGCAGAGGGTTAAAGAGGCTGTTCCCCCCTGTTCGTTCAGGTAATAGAGTGTGGTGGTATTGTCTGTTCGCACCTGAACTCTTCCGTTGTGTAACAGACCACCATTGCAAAGATCTAATAACAGCCCTGGAAATCGAAATACACTTAGTGATTTGATACCCTAAGGGGGTCAAACTTCCTAATAAACCAGTTTTGGAGTGGCCTCATGAAGAGGCATACAACAGGGACCACGCAAGTGGTAAAGGCCATGAGTCCTAATAATTTTTGTATGGATTTAGCAGGTTGAAAACGTTTGGTCTCAAATCGTTGTACCGTTGATTGTATGGATGCCATCCTATCTCTGGGCAGGAAAGCTCTACCTGCTTTTGCATCCAATGTGACACCTATAAATTGTACAGTCTGGGTCAGTTCTAGGGAAGATCTGAATGGAGATTTCAATATGCTCTAGTAGTGTATCCTTGGACCAGTCCACTAGGAGCTAGTTGTCCAAATAAGGGTAAATAATGCATCAATTGGATCCAAGAAATGCTATGACTACAGCCATGCATTTAGTGAATACCCAAGGAGATGAGGAAAACCCAAAGGGCAGGGCAGTGTATTGAAATGTTTCCTCACCATAACAGAAGCATAAGTATTTTCTGTGTGCTTGATGTATAGCAATGTGAAAGTATGCGTCCTTTAAATCCAGGACCGCAAACCATAAAACTTTTCAACTTGAATGAAAGCATTAAGATGGCATAAGTGAAGAATTAGTCTAACTTCACCTTTTTTATCTACTGTAAAATATTTGGAGTAAAAACCAAATTTGGGGTCATCCAGGGGAACTTTATGTATGGTCCCCTTTTCAAGTAATTCAGAGATGGCAAAATGTAGTTCTTGAGAAGGAATTGCCGAAGATTTCCCTGAAGGAGTTAAGCATGGTGTTTCAAGAAAATGCAAATGATTGCCATTTCTAACAATGGCAAGAACCCACGAATCACTCATAATCAATTCTCGTAGGGCTGCAAACAGTGCCAGTCTATCCAGGAAAGAACAGTGCTGCACATTAGGTGGGGCAGTCAGTCAGAAAACAGACTTCTGGCTCTGGGGTTGTTTTGGGGATTGCAGTTGGGCCTGCTTGGCTCTTCGTCTACTGGATCGTCTTCCAGAGTTGCGATGGTAGGAAGAATTTCCCTTATGGGACTGACATGGCTGGTAAGGCTGGTAACTATATGCTGGATTCCGCTGTTGGTACTGTTGGTGCCCCTGAGTGTGGTATTTATGGTGCTGTTGTTGGTACTGCTGATGTGGAGCAATGACTCCCAGGGAGCGTGCAGTTTACCGGTTATTTTTCATTTGTGTGAGGGATTCATCTGTCTTTTCAGAGAACAACGATGCACCCTCAAACAGGAAGTCCTCAATCTTACTGCATTTATACGGAGTAAGCGCAGTGGATCTTAGCCAGGAGTGCCTACACAGCACAACAGCTGAAGCTATAGTTCTTCCTGCACAGTCTGCCTCGTGTTTGCTGCTGTCATTTGTTGTTTGGCCAGTCTTGCACCTTCACTTTGTACTACATGAACGAAGGATCTCTCATCTTCAGGTAGGGTCGCTATATATGTTGAGAGGCACTTCCAGAGGAACAGGATGTAGGACACCATAATGGCCTGGTAGATCCTGAAATTCAGGGCCGCAGATGTATCTTCCGCTCGAGCAAATCCAATTTATGCCCTTCTTTGTCACTTGGGGACAAATGGGACTCATATTTATGTTTTGGTTGAACTTCCGTAACCAATGAGGAGCACAATCTTGTTGCTTCAATTTATAATATCCTTAGCCCTTGCATGATGTGGCAAGAGTAGAGAACAGCTTTTCCCATAGCCAACAGCTATATCGAGCAAATCCTCCACTGCTGGGAAGGCAACAGATGAGGTAGAATCAGAGCTTTCTGACTTTTAGGTCTGGGTGTGGAAGAGGAAACGTCCGGTTCAAGTGCTCTGGCCATTCTGAGCATTTGCTCAGAGAAGAGCCAGTAATCTTCCGTGGGGGACAATGAAGTGGGGTTCCCCACAACTTCCTCAGGTGATGGGTCAGAAGCTAACTCGGAGATCTTGTCCAACTGATACACTATCTCAATGTCTTCTTCTGAACTCAATGCTGAATGTGATTGCAACAGAAACTGATGTAAAGAAGTGCCAGGGGCTTCAGATGGTGGATGCTGCACTGGAGCGGATGGCATAGATGAAGGCATTAGCGGAGCTGACTCTAGCCAAGACATAAACTGGTGATTGATAGGTAGGCGTATACGGCCATGTTGGAATCGAGGGGTTCGAGGTCGTTGGAACCGATGAAGAAGCCCAGGAAAATGGGATATATTGATGAGTCGGTGGAAGTGACTGCGATGCAATACCCACTGTCGGAACCGATGGTAATGGAACCAGAGCTTTCAGAAACATCTGCAGAAGGCTCGGACCAGGAACTGTAGAAAATGCCTGGTCCATCTTGTCACCAATTCTTCCCCCTTCCTCTTGCTGGAGAGCATGAGTGTGGGGGGCGGAGGTGTAGGCAGAGGATGAAGTATCTCCTCCTCAATAATGAGAGATGGAGTTAATGATGCCGAACGATGCCATTCCTTATGAAAAGGAGTAGAGGCAGGTCTTTTCAAATGCTTCATCTCTGATTTGGCCTTCTTTGGAACTGGCTCCAAAGATGCTTGTTCCGACCTTGTTGATTCCGGGGAGCAGCGGTTTGAGGATCCCATTCTCTACCTCAGGTTATTCTTGGTTCCTCTAGGTGGTGGTTCCAAGGTGATCGACAGGTTCAACTGATGTTTTAAAAGTTTGGGCTGTCCAGTCTTCGGAAATGAGGTCTCGGAATGGGTGGTCTCAAAATGGGTGGTCAGGTCCGGCTCAATGGATGATTTTGCTGCTGGCTTAGAGGATCCTGACAAGACCATTTCCAGACAGGGCTGCTTTGAGATGAGAAGCCCAATCGCTATGCACCTCAGGGGTGAAACATTGGCAGTGGCGGCAGGCAGCAACATTGTGTGACTCACCCAGGCAGAGTAAGCATAAGTTGTGCTCATCTGTGTGCAGCATTTTTTGTCGCATTTAGAGCACTTTTTGAATACTGCCTTCTGCGACTTGATCTTCAAAGATCCTGTGAGTTTGTGCTACTCAGTATTAACTATTAAACTACTAATTACTAATTAACAACTATCTACTATAAAACTATCAACTAAGGAACTATTGAAGCATCAACGCTATCAACTATCAAACTATTAAACTATCAACTAACAAACTATCAAGGTAGATGTAGTAGAGTGAAGAGACAGAGAGAGAAGACCTCTCTCACTGGCAGCAAAATGAGAACTGAGGGATGAGGGGGCGCTCCGCGTCTATATGCAGCAATCGGGCAGGGAAACGCCATGCATGTGTGGACTGGCGGAAGCGCCCCCCCCCCCCCCCAGAAGTCTTAAGAGCTAGAAATCTCCGAGGCAGGCCTGCGCAGGCGCATCTCAATGTGAGGCTGCACAGAAGAACGAAGACTAACAACAGCATTCAGTTTATATACCATCCTTCGGGACAACTTAATACCCACTCAGAACAGTTTACAAATTATGCTATTATTATCCTCACAGCAATCAACCTGTGAGGTAGATGGGGCTGAGAGAGCTCTGAAAGAGCTGTGACTGACCCAGGAACACCTAGCTGGCTTCAAGTGGAGCAGTGAGGAATCAAACCCAATTCTCCAGATTAGAGCCCTGCTGTTCTTAACCACTACACCATACAAGGTAAGGAAAAGAAGTCTTGGGGCTGAGAGAAGGCAGACTGGAGGAGGTCTTGATTATATAACTAACAAATAGAGTACACGAAGAAGATCGAAACAGTACATTCCTGAATCACATGAGAAGAAACCTTTATTATTTAAAGTGCTGATACAACTAAAATCTTTTGCCAGAAAGAAACATTACTGTAATAAGAGCTTGTGAGTCAAGATGTGCCCTGATTAATTGCTGAGAAGTCCTGATCAACAGTCTAATGCTTTGGTGTGTAGTGGGTGTCTGTAACATTCTAGGCTCTCTCTTTCTGTGGAGAGGTTGTATTATCAGGCTGGAAATAACCCAATCCTGTCTCCTCATGGTTCTCAGCCTTTGTTCTGCAAAAGGCCCAGAACAGCATTGCATGGGTCCCAAGTGGGTGTGACTGGAGGAGATGAGCTGATAATGGAGCTAAAATGGAGAGGAAGAGAGAGGAACCAGCCAAAATGGGGACATGATAGCAACAATCTGCAACTGCTTGAACAACGTTACGTGTTTGTTCAAGAAAAGATGTAGTGGGGCATTTGAGCAGAGAGATATGCTACTTTTGCATTTAGAAAGACACAAAGACTTCTGTTTGCTCTGGCACTAAGAGCTAGCTAACCATTAAACACATTTGTAAAGCCCTGGTGTCAGCTTTTTAAAGAAAAGCAGCAGTAATGGAGGGGATCTGAACAGACAAACAGCAAGAAGGACAGAATGCTTAACTCTCTCCCTTTTCCAGCCTTTTCTGTTTCCAGCTTTTTTTACAACTTGAGGAAAACAGTGAGGGAGAAATGAAAAAAGTGAGCAGGAAAAGAGTTGAGTTCCCCCTCTCCACTCAAAATTCCTGCCATCGAAACTTCTTTTCCTCTTAAAAATCTGACACCAAGGATCCATTACATGCATTTGCATGACACATTTGTTTGTCAACTTGGTGCCAGAGCAAGCACCAGTTGGTGCCAGAACTTATTTCTCTAATGCAAAAAATAAAACAATCTTACCCTTTTCACCTGGAGAGAGGAGGACATAAGCTACAGGTACTCCTAATTTCTTAACTCACACACTTCAGAAGATGCAAAACTGACTTCCCACATCACAGTTTAACATTAGTATCACAACTCTGCTGCTTCTCTGCCTATTGCAATTCCCTGAAAGACCCACCAGAAACCCTGAACTAACTGATAAAAGCCACTTACTTCACACTTCTTCCAGCAGTATCTGGGCAAATACTTGAAGTAGGAATGGTAAACTGAGCTCAACTAGAAAGTTGAAACATATCCAGGAAAGATGGAGATTTATCAGGAGTTCCAAGATGGCTTTCCTTCTGAAGATTACTATATATAGAACATCAGGATGCTCCCACTCTGCTGAGCAACTCTTAGTTTCTTTTTATACAACCATTTATTTAATTTGTACCCTGACCAGGATAGCCCAGGCAAGCTGGATCTCATCAGATCTCAGAAGCAGGACTGGCCTTGGTTAGTAATTGATGGGAGATCTCCACTGAAAACCAGGGTTGCAGAGGCAGACAATGGCAAACCAGCTCTGTTAGTCTTTTGCTATGAAAACCCCACCAGGGGTCTATATAATCAGTTATGACTTGACAGCACTCTTTACCCACGTTTAATTTGCATCATCTTTTTGAATAGAAGTAAAGGTGTTCCAGGTGTCAATTCAGATTTAGGCCTCATGTAACTAAAACCACCTAATATGATATCATCATATCTGTTCTAATCATAATCATGTCAAAGCCTTCTCACAGCAAACTGATTTTGAAACTGGAAGCAGTTTTACTAAAGTGGGATCAGCTATTCAAAGCTACAAATTCAATTGAACTAATACAAATTTCTTGCTTGACAGCAGACCTTTCACCACCCATTAAAAAATTTCAAATTCAAATGTAGCCACAGAGGCTCTGATTTTAAAGGGAAATCCAATATGGGGCAGAGCACACTGGGCTTGCAATATTCAGAGAGAAAATAGGACTCTGCTCCCCCCCCCAAACACACACAATCCTCTACGTCTCAGTTATGGAGCACATGTCTGCATACAGAAGGTTCCAGGTGTAATGTCTGGTACCGCTAGTTAAAGGATCTCAGGCAACAGTGGTGGGAAGAACCTTGACCTACCTGAGACTCTGGAGAACCACTGCCAGTCAGAGTAGACCTAGATGGACTAAAGTTCTAACTCAGCATCATTAAGATTGCATCCCCAGTGGTTGCTCTTTTTATTATTCTTTCAATTGATAAAATGATGCCAGGATTACATATAATTAATGGTGTAGTTTCATTTTAAATGCAGTTAACTGGATCCCAGCCATACATTACACCAGTTCTATGTCAACAATAATAACTCTAAACAACAGCAACAAAAATAATAAGCATATTTGGTACAGTTTAGAACTCTAAACAACAACAACAAATAAGCACCTTTAGTACAGCTTATACCTCTTTAGTTATAGGCACAATTTTCTGCACAATTCACAGTCAAGAGGAGGAGATAACATTTCCAGGATCTATGGAAACAAGAACTCCCATTCTTGTACTCGGGTCATCCTTGATACTGACAGCATTCCTACCTTACCCAAAGCATTCTGCTGCCCAACTAGAAAAAGATGCCCAAAGCTGCAGGAAACTTCCTTGCGATACAAAGCCATACCTCAGTTCTGACCTATTCCCCTTCAGATTCATAAAGCTAACAAGCATTGTGGGTTATACTATGGAAAAGAAAAGAGCATCTAGAATGGGGAACATCCCTTTGGCCATCTTCCTTCCCCAATACAAAAGGGAGAAGAAAGGGTGAGTTGTAGAAAGAGCTACATTCTTCCACTGAATTGTTATTGGGTACCTTAGGTGTAATCCTAAACTAACTCTTCTTAGGACTACACTGCTAGACACCTTCACAATAGGTATCCCACAGTTGTTCACTCTCTTAATGTTCATATTTATAAATCAGCTTATCAACAACTGCTCTGCCAGTTCAAGTTTCACTAAGCTTAATGGGATTTGTGCCAGCAGAATACTTTAGCATCATCCATAGACAATATCATCCTGAAGCATCAAAAACAAAGTATGCCTGCACTTGCCCCACAAGAGAATGCATGACATCTCTGCCATTTCATAAGTCTGTCAACCTAGTTATCATGAACAATAGTGAATCCACATCATTTGATGCAATTTGTCCTAACGGATATATCTATTTCCAAAGAGCACCAGAAACGATATGATCCATAGAGCTCCAAAATGAAGTTAGGTAAAGACTGGGGGGGGGGGGGGCAGCAGCGCGGGCAGAATTCTCTACAAACTTGAAGATAGCCCCAGGATTTCAGAAAAATCTGAAATCTAAAAAAGGAAACATCCGCGGATTTAAAATGAAGGAGGGAAAGGTGAAGACACAAGGGCACATAAAAGTAGGGTGGCTCGTAAATGGGAAGGAGAAAAGGAAGCAGGAAAACAAGAGGGGTTATAGGGGCTGCCACTGAAGGAAAAGAAGATATTGTATGGCAGGAGGACACAGGGGGAAATGACATGCTTCCTGCAAGCCACAGCAAGTCATTGAAAATACTCCACTTGTTAGATTATTCTTCAGATATTCCAACATGCCTCATTAAACATGGATACTAAGGAAAGGATACTAACTTGAAATTTAGATCATGATTTAACGTGGTAGACTTGCGGGCAGTCTGAATACTATTTTAAACATATGGAATATGATGCTTGACTACTATAAAATAGCTGTCATCATCAGTTTTTACTATGCATCTCAGCTGTCCAACAGTAAAACATGTAAAAAAAATGCCAAATTGAACATAAAATTTTACATAGAAAAATGCTAAAAAGAACTTCTGGAAGCAACTTTTTCGGCTCTAGCTTGCTTATCAATATTATATAAATTTTAAAAATGTTTCTTCCAGAACTTATCAGGCTAGATGTAAACGAATACAAAGAGGATGGACCTGGGTGGTGGGAGAGGTTTTAAATAATAACGTTAAGATCTCTAGTCTGCAACTTGTGCAACGAGGTTGCACACTACGAGATTAGATTAGGTGGTGCTGGGCAGAGCTGGACTCAAGTATCACCTTGGCCTTCTGTGATGATGAAGAAAATAGTGGCACTCTCCATTTGAAAATCTATATACTCGGTTAAGTATCGCCCTAGGGCTCATCAGCACATACACAGATCCCTTCATATTATTAGAAACACACTATTTGGGGATTTTTTGGTCGATCCTAATAAAAGGTGTTATATCACTTTTGTTTGTCTGTTTTCCCTTTGAATCAACACAGCTACCCTAGAAAGCAGGTAATAGAAGCTGAAAAGCAGCAGCAGTTACTCCTAGTCAGTCACCAGTATTGAAGCAAATGGAGACTTTAGATTCACTCTTTGAAAACTGCTATCCAAGTGCAAAACCTTGGTAATTTGAGAGTTGTTATTTTACACAATAGAAAATACGTTATAGAACCCAAAGAGTCTAAGGATCATAAACTGCAATGCAGATTCAGAGAAGTATCATATTGCCTGTCATACAAC
Source organism: Eublepharis macularius (assembly GCF_028583425.1). Taxonomy (NCBI): domain Eukaryota; kingdom Metazoa; phylum Chordata; class Lepidosauria; order Squamata; family Eublepharidae; genus Eublepharis; species Eublepharis macularius. The sequence continues at coordinate 128,042,616 of NC_072792.1, forward strand.
TTGTGAAGGGGCAAAAACCGACTCTCAAATTAAGTAGGTGTTTCTCATAACACTCCAAGCCATTGCTTAAAATATTTACCTACACTAGGTATACAAACAAAAGAGAGTGACAAACAAAAAAGGGTCCAAAAGTCAAGGGAACCTTTCCCATATCACAACAAATGAGAAAGGTACTCTTGCTTCAAGATAGCCTGCTGTTTTACAAGTATATGAAAACAGATGGAGTGTTTGTTTTTAAGTTTTAGGTGGGTAGCTGTGTTGGCCTGCAGTAGAACAGCAGGATTTGAGTCCAGCGGCACCTCAGAGACCAACAAGATTTTCAGCGTATAAGTTTTTGAAAATCAGCTTTTTTCAGATACCTTCTTGCCCTAATCAAGATATCTTGTTTTTTTAAGGTTCATGAAATTTGTGCTTTCCTAGTTCTAGGCATGTGGTTGTTGCAAAAAGAAGTGAATGTTGTAATCACAAGATAACATACTTTTGAGTGTTGCCCAAATGTATATTTGCAACAGAAGTTCCACCCTTGGGGAAAAAACACCTTGATTCTGTGTTACAAATAGGTAACTTATATTGAGCGATAAAGTTCTTACAAATCCTACCAGAATCTAATGCAACACAGCTATATTTAAACATGCTACTTTCCAACATTTATATGCAAAAACATTATTGGTAAGAATGACTTCTCTACCCTTTCCATTTATTTTAAAGTCTACCCCATGTTTCCTACAGTCCAGTTCTTCTTTCCATGCTTTGTTGTTACCAGTCTTCATTCTCACACACAAAATACAGTTCTTCTTTCCGTGCTTTGTTGCTATTAGTCTTCATTCTCACACACAGATCAGTTGTTTTAGAAGCCTGACATGAAGATGACAATGTAATTGCCTATCAATGCCCTAGCCTTAGTCAATCGCGCATACAACATACATTCAGAACTGCTAATGGAAGATCACACTCTAAGACAGCCTTCCTCCCCACACTGACAGAACTAAATAAAAAGCATTTTATAGGCAATTTTATATACTTGCTAAGTAAAAACATTTAGTTGAAGGACTCCCACAGGAAAACACACCTCTCTCAATATATGAACATATAAGCATAAATATTCAATTATTTGCTCTGCTGCAAGCAAGTTTTTCTCCCATCAATACCTGGATAAATATTGTTGGAGGTGGAAGAAACTAAAGACAAAATTCATGATCATGATCTTAATCAAATAAAGTTCTGGCAGCAAGCTTCCAAGATTTGTCAGTTCTTTGTCATCATTTATTTCTGTTGGGCCAAAGATCCATAAAGAATGCTATATCCTGTTTTGTTCTACTACTGGTAACAGGACATAACAAAGAAAGAGGGAGTTTGATGTATCTATCTGCCAATCATTCCACAAGCACCACTCCAACAAAAAATGTTCTAGCTCCTTTCTTATCCTTATTCACCTTTTTGGCAAACCTTCACCCAAACTTCACTTTTTTAAAGCTCTATTGGGACATTTCACACACTTGCTTTAAATCACAAGGTTACTGGCCTGAAACTGGCTCTGCAAACAATTCACAACTAGGCAACCTCCATGAAAATCTCTAGCTGTGAAGTACTTGTTAGCGAAGCATCTGCTGAACTTTTTTTTCAGAGGAATGGATTCCATGCCATGAGCTGACTTCTCAAAAGTCATTCTATGGTTGTTTAAATTGGCCACTGAGACTTTAAACCAGGCAAGGCACATAAGCTGTGCTCATCACCTAGTATGCCACTGATATTAATACATAATACTTAGACACAATCTATTTCTATAAACATTATTCTCATGAAAATTTCAGATCAGAAGAGCCTTACCTGGTAAGCACATCAGAATTTCTATTTCTTTCTCAAGTACACTGAACTCTTACAAGTAGCTGCTTTGAATATCTCAATGAGGGTCTCTCAATAAGGGAGGAAGCATGAGATATAAATCTTTTAATAGTTACAGAACAGTAAAACAGAGAATGAGCAACAATCTGAACTCAGCCTCTATTCCCACACCCACCATCCAGTTGCCTCACCAAATTACATATCTGAAAGAGTCCTTAGTTATCTGATAAGCACTTTTAGTGGAAGCAGCATCTTTTAAAACAATTAGTAATTCAGTCTGAGGATTTAAATATATCATGCCTCAACTTCAGACCTCACTTTTTGCTGAAATATTTAAGATGCTTCCCATTTTCAGAAATCTCAATTTCAGATTAGCAGAAGTGCCACACCAGATGAAGTTACATACACAGATAGTATTCACATGCCTAGCAGAGCATTCCCATTTCACTCTTAAGTATGCTGAATCTTCAAACTAGCCATGGCACACAGAGCGAGAGCGAGAGCAAGCTCTAAACACTCACGCATACCCTCTACTGACCTCAAGGATAGCCCTGTTTTATGTATAAATGCTGGCCCCTGAAATTTGCACAAAGAACATAGGTTTTAAGAAAAGACTTGCTAGATCAGACTCAAGAAGCCTCGAACTCTGCAGTACCAGCCTAATGCCCCCAAGAAAGCTGCAAACAGGATGATGGAGACAGCCATCTTATTTGGCGCCAGCACCTGAATGTGGAGGTTATGCTTGTAATGATAAATGCAATACTTTAAAAATGTGTGTGTGTGTTTCTTTTGTAAGGAACATAAATAGGAGTGACCAGTAAAACACATAATAATACATTTTTAAAAATTATTTTCACTCATTATTTTAAATTTCTCTACTGACCTCAGTAGCTCCAAGCTCACATGGATTTTTTTTCCAAGCAAGTAATTTGGCACGCCTTTTAAACAAGAGGGGCCAATTAAAAAAAAATTAATATATACAATTCATACCATGGGTTAACCCAACCACTAGAAACCCACTATTCCCATTTCTGTAAACTCACTACCTCCACAACTGGACATCCGACAGTGAGCACCATACAATTAGCCCACTCTTATAAATTCATCTACATTCCACAAGAACTATTAGTAACTGACCTGTCCATACATGCCTATAGTTGTCATTTGTGACCTAAAAAAATAACTCCCAGTGTTTTCAAAATTCTCTTGCCTTGGTCACCTGAAAGAGATTCTTAATTTGCACAGACAGCCAGGCAAAGCAGTTATGTACAGTCATTTTGAACATCAACAAAAAGGACACTGAACCTGAAATGAATATCTGATTGACAAAAGTACATGTACATATTTACTTCAATAGGCTATTCCATGACTGTATTACTTTAGTGACTTTCGAATATTGGCATTTCCTCTAGATAACTCGAGGCCAACAAACTTGGCAACAGCCATATACAAAAGACACTGATGACAAGTTATTCTTACTTAATGTTATAAAGGATCTTGTCCCATGTACTAGCTAAACTGGCATCACCAGAAGGACTATGCTATTATCCTATACTGCTACTTTATCATCAACGACTGAGGGATGACATGATAGAGGTTACAAGATTATGCATGAGATAAAGAAGGTAGAGAAAGAAGTATTTTTCTCCCTTTCTCATAATACAAGAACTCGTGAGCACTTAATGAAATTGCTGAGCAGTCGGGTTAGAACAGATAAAAGGAAGTACTTCTTCACCCAAAGGGTGACTAACACATGGAATTCACTGCCTCAGGAGGTGGTGGCAGCTTCAAGCATAGACAGCTTCAAGAGGGGATTGGATAAACATATGGAGCAGAGGTCCATCAGTGGCTATTAGCCACAAGGTATAGATGGAACTCTGTCAAGGGCAGTGATGCTCTGTATTCTTGGTGTTGGGGGGGGGGAGCAATCAGTGGGAGGGCTTCTAGTGTCCCTTCCCCACTGGCAGACCTCCTGAGGACACCTGGTTTTTGGCCACTATGTGACACAGAGTGTTGGACTGGATGGGCCATTGGCCTGATCCAACATAGCTTCTCTTATGTTCTTAACAACAGTTGTGTATGGGCCAGAGGGCAGGCTTAGAAACTTATATGACAACTGTGTCACATAACTTGTCCAGGTAAGTGCTTTTAGCGACTCTTCATTCATACACCTTGTCATATATCAGCCAATTATAACCAACACAATAGAAGCAATAGTTCAGATTTATCAGAATATTATGTTATGCCTATCACCTAGCTTCACTTATTTTAATACCCTTGAACAAGTTATTAACTTAAGTCATGCCTTTGTGACATACCTGCAACACAAATACACAGAGAGAGAAGCTGGCTTACCTGAATCAAGGCATACTGTTTGATATTCATATGGAAGGACTAATCCCATCACTTTGCTATATAATTTTTACATTAAGCCCCTGTCTGCGGAAATCCCTTATAACAACCTTTGGCAATGTAAAAACCACTACACATTTTTCTTAAAGCAACAAAATACTCCACAGCAATATGATTTTATCAGTTCATTGGTCTCCAAAACCCCTTCACCAAGATTTTCTTTAGTACTTTACATAGTCAGTCCAGAGGATAGTTTTTTCCAACAAAGTTAGAAAGCCAAGTATTTTTCCACATTTTCTCAAACTGATCTCAGTCTTAAAGCATCTCAAGCATTTCCTCTGATGTATCTATCTATACCAATGGAACAATGTCGCAGTTCTCCAACACAGCAAGGCACCAGAGTTGGTACCTACTCTATGATTCAGGATTCAAGTTAATATCTGATTATACAATAACTCAGATGGTACTTTAGCTCCTTAGGGACCTGTGAGGGGGTATGTTGCTGTATACTAGAAGTCCCGATCATCCTCAGTAATGCTGAACACTCATAGATAAAGTTAATAGTAAGGCCAGCAATATTAGGTACTGATGGCAAATTCATCCAGATTTCTTCCTGTTTTCATGCTATATTTATGCTTATCTGGATGACAGTACAAAGTTTGATTCTTAGAAGCAGAATGGCTCTCAGAGAATGCATAGACCCTTCTACCTGTACATGGGAAAGTCTAAATGAAAAGGGGGGGGGATGCCCTAGCAAGGAAAGCAAGAATTATTTATTACCCCTTTATTCCTTTGAACTGTCAGTTATGAAAATCCTTCAATATTAACTTCTAGCTAAAGTTTCTAGCATGAAGTTTCTCAAGCAGGGAAGGGATCAAGAAGGGATCATTCCTCTATCACTTCTTCCACCAGCCTCCAATTGCCTCAGAGAGAGCAACAGCCAGGCCAGTCTACTTTCCCAAGCCAGACATACTCTGCTCCTTCAACAAAACAGCCTCCATGCTGAAAAAGAGGGGAAGGTTCTGAACATTTCACATCTTTAAACCCAGAAAGGGGGTTATTTTCCTTCACTTAGGCTCACAGGATTTTGTAGTGGGCATCAAACAGATTCCCTGATGCATGTACATACATGTGCATACACAAAATATCATAGAAGTACATATTGGAAAGGAAGTAAAAGCTGGCTGCCCCTCAGATGGGATCTCAATCCAAGGAGAATGAGCCACTAAATTTCCATTTTCAGTCACAGCACATGTGTCCTCATGAATGTAGAACACTTACATGTCTTCATGAAAGCAGCCCTCTTCCCTGTTTGGTCCCAATTCACTCTTAAATAGGCAAAGTATAAAAGCCACCTTCCTTGCATCACCTCTCATCCCTAGTCTAAAGGAGCTGATGGTCTAGTTTTTATATCTAGCTCACAAGAATGTGCCAGTCTGGGCAACAGCACACAGGAACAGTAAGAGATCGCTGATCAAGTGTCAATATTCCAAGTATAATCTTGGAAAAATTATGAGATTAAGTAGTCATGTAGTATCACCCATACAGCAACAAACACTAGAATACCCACACTGTGATTTATTAAACAATTTGGGCCCTCAAGGTAGTGAACCATTAAAAAAAATTTAAAACTACTTAAAAACAATACATATAATATAAAAAAGCAATTAAAACAAACAAGAAGTGAGATCAATAAAGGAACACCAAATGAAACAAAAAAAGTCTTCACCTACTGGCAGAAGACAAAGAGAGAGGGGCATAAATAAAGCTCCATGGGGAGCTAGCCTATGACAGGAGGCTGTCCTGCCCCTGAAAGGTAACACAGCCACTCCGCTGTTTCTTCCCTGAGCCTGTGAAGTTCCAGCATCCAAGCATCGGCAGTTCAATTCAGGGTCACCTCAGAAAGATAGCAGACAGATTTGTGTATAGCTCTGCCGCCTGGTATTATCACAGTGAGGTCTTAGCCAAGTTTTGCCTTAAAATATTGACAAACCAGAATTGCTGAGCTGTTCTTTAAAAACAACTTGTACATATATAAATCTTTGTTATTTTTTTTATAAACCTCCTGCTTCAGTGATCTCTGAGTTCTTACTCACCTCAACACTGATCTCATAGTAGAGAGACCGCAGCCTTTACACGCTACTATAAGAACATCTAGAAACTGAGGGGAAGGTTTACATTTCAAAATAAATCTAGTTCCCCAAAATTATAGGAGCTAGGTATGGGTTCCCTCAGTTGGAAGAAAAGGCCTGTCACAGGAGGAAGTCCACAGTTTTGGTGTCACAAGTTACTGAAAAAGCCATCAAAATACCCAAACTCACTGTATAAAGGTGAGCAAAAGAAGAGAAAGGTAACAACAAGAGGGTGAAACAAAGGGCTATAGCTACATATCCATGTAAGTTTCAGGCTGGGGTCCATACGCAAAGCAGGCTTCCAAGCACTCAGACAGCAAACAATCTAGGGACTAGCACATGAGCACAATAACAAGTTGTTTTGTTTCTGTCAAAGATAAACCTTTTCTTGCTATGATATCTGATTGCAGCTATAGATTAGAGAGTTTAAACACATTTTTGCACTAACTAGAAAAGGTTTAAGATAAATCTTGGAAACCCTAGCTTTAGGTTTTCACTGAGAACAATCAGCTCACTCTAACCATTTATTTATGTTCCAGTACCTATTCTCACCATGCTGATAGCATTCCCTGTTCAAACAATTATTTCCTCATTCTCAACTACAAAGATTGAGCAATTTCTTTAGATTCATTTACACAACATCTTTTCCATTAAATGGGATAGTCTACATTGTGATTTACTCCAACGGAAATCTGACCAGTGGTGATTCACAGACCTTACATTTCCTTTGAATTAGGCAACATCCTCCTTACCTGCTGCCAAATTATTTGCAAATTTGCATTTATGAAATTGTGCGATATCTTGTACCAGAAAGTCAATTAATTTTGTGCTATTCTTCTCAGTTTGTCTCAGGAACATGAAAAGATTCCTTTTTTCTTGCCCACTTATATACATTATAAAAATTCTCCTAAGGAGAAAGCACAACCACATGACTCCAGTATTGTAGTACAACTCATGCTGCCAACTTTTCAAGCACTGTTCTTATTATATTTGAGTACTGATACTTATTTTATATTGCTGAATTTTTTAAATGCCTCGTATTTGGATTTTTAAGCTGCCTCAAGAGAAGGCAGAATATAAATTCTCTAAATAAATTAAATTATGTATGAACCTAACATGCACAAAAATGAGGTAAGCAATCAAGTTTCTTATTAATTCCGTTATATATCACTGAGAATGGACAAAAGCATCAGTAAGAATTCAGATTAGCTCACTCACCACAAGAATGATGGCAGAGTACAGATTTAGACACGGGGGGTAAATTTCAAAGCATGCTACTCAAAATCCTACTCAAGTGTATTCAACAAAATGCTCTTTGGATTGCATGGTTCATGAAGCCTGGCAAGTATTACCTAACATGCACCAGCAATCCTATAATACAATGCAATTTTTTTTAAAAAAAACATGCAAAATAGTGGGGGGTTTTAAGGAGATTCTGGGACTTTGAAAGTGACCACAGACTAAATTAAATACTTCAACTTAATACATGGTAATTCTATTATTTATTTGGTCACTGGAGCTCTCTGTTTCTATTAGGGGTGTGCAGCGGTGAAAAGATTCGGTTTTCCCGCTTCGGATTTACCCGAAGCAGGAAAATGATCCAAAATAACCCAAAATCGCTTCAGTATGCTTCAAAATGATTCAGAGCATCCCAAAGAGAGATCCCTACCTCCCCCTGAGCCCCCCTTCCCCCAACCCCACTTGCCTTGAAGGAAGGAGCAGGCCTTCTGCCGCCGCCGCCACAGCTGGCAGGGCAGCAGGGAAGGCTGCAGTTGGCACCGGCACCACCTGCACCGCCACTTTGGCCTCTGCAGCGGCCAGCAGGGCGGCAGTGAACACCGCCGCTGTTGCAGAGACTGAAGCGGCAGCCAGCAGGGCAGCAGCAAACACCATTGCTGCCTGCACCACCGCAGAGGACGAAGCGGCGGCTGGCAGCAGGGCGGCAGCGAATGCCAGCACGGGCGCTGCAGAGGCCGAAGCGGCAGCTGGCAGCAGGGCAGTAGCAAACGCCAGCGCTGGTGCTGCCCACACCGCCGCAGAGGCCCAAGTGGCAGCTGGCAGGGTGGCAGCAAACGCCGGCTTCACCTGCACCATCGCCAGAAGACTGCCCCAGGTAAGTGGGGGGGAGCACCCTTTAAGGCCCTGAAGCTTCCCAAAGCAATCCAAATTGCTTCGGGAAGCTTTGATTCGGTATTTCTGAATCAGGACCATCATACTGGCTCCGATTTGGAAATACCAAATCTTTACAAATCGGGCCCAGTTCAGGTTTTTTTTCCCAAACCGGGAACCCGAAGCGCACACCCCTAGTTTCTATCCAAATTTTCCAACTACACTTTGGATCAGTCCCTTACTTGCCAGACAGTTAAGTTATATTATTCATTGCCTTTAATGATCCCGTATTTCCATTCAGAGATCTTCATCAATTTATAATTTCTATGAAACTTTCTTCCAAATTAGAAGCATCATGTCCTTGCAAAACAGTCTTACCAAAAAAACCTGTATCATTTTTATTATTATGCAATCATGGTTTTCTTACTGTTACTTTAAATAGCTCTATCCTTCTTTAAACAGCACTGAAAAATCTAAAAATTACACTTGGAATTCAAAATAAGAATGTCTACTCAGTACTAAGCTGCATGTCATTCTGTGGGCCTTATTCCCAGGAAAGTGTCCCGCGAGTTGTGGCCTTAATATACATCCCATGGTAATATGTAGTTTGCAGGAATTATTTTATTGAAATCCACACAAAACTTAATGAAAGCAGGAATATAAGTATTATATAAAACATATGTTTAAAACTCTAAAATAGTTCTGTTAAGACTAGCTGGTAGGATCAGACTAGAGGCCATCTTGTCCAGACTTCCATTTCCAATATTGGTCAGCCACCTGTCTAGACATAAGTAATGAATGAAGGAAGATGTTTCTTCTATTTTCGCCAGTGTCTAGCATTCAAGAGGTATAATCACTCAGAGAGTGCAGATCTGATAGACCTATTCGGAATACATTTGATTCTCCCTGAAAGCCATCTTACATGGTGTCTGTCTCTACATGCTGCAGTCATGAGTTTGTTATTTATACACTTGTGTGACATCCCTTTTCACACACTGTGAACTGAAGCATTTTACAACAATAAGCACAATTAGTTGTAATACCTCAACAGTATCAAAGACAGAAGCCTAAAAACAAGACAAACAAAACAAAGCAGCAACTGATTAAATGTAAAGCTCTTTTAAACAGAGCCACTGAAAAATAGAAATGGAGGGTGTGGTTTGCATTTGAAATGGCTACCCATTCCATAGCTGCTTCAAGAAAGCCCAGGAAAATGTCGCTACAATTCTCACCTTCCTGTAGTGAGGAAGAGAAAGGAGTTGGCAAAGAATGTAACTGGCATTCAAGCTCATATAGGAAGAAACATTCCATCAGACGTGTGGATGCCAGGCCATGTAAAGCTTTAAGATTACAACTAAAGCTTAAGTTGAGCCAGTAAAAAGAGAGACATCCAATGCAACCTCTCCAGATTTGGTACAACATATTGGTTGTATCGGATCTAAGCCAAAAGATGGTCTGCCATGTTCTGAACTGGAGTTTCCTGGCTATCTTTAAGGGCAGGCACAGCACACAGCAGCATTTTAGCCTCAAGTTTATAGGGTCATGGAACAGCACGGCCAGGTTGGTTAAGCCTAAACCAGCAGCTTGTGGACAAGGTGTAAGAGAAAGAAGGCAGGAAACTGGTGGCTGCAGGACTTAGCTGTACTGGATGGTCTCAAATCCTAGTATAATAGGACAGGGGGATGAAGAAGTTTCTATTTTTCTCACTCATTCTCTCTCCACATCACCAGTTTTAAAACCTCTATCACATCCAACATCCTTAGTCAATTCTTCCCCAAACGTTTCAGGTTTTGGTCTTAAGGAACCTATCCTACTTTACTTCCTTTCTGCTAACCTCTGCAAAATCACAGCTGAAATGGGAAAACCTGAACAGTATACTCTATTTCAAATGTGGCTGTGCCACAGATTTACTTAACAACATTAGGATATTTTCTGTATCCCAAATAGGGAAATCCTATAAAATCTTCCAAAGTAATTTAAGAATGGATTCAGGACAATCTAAAAAGAGGATCCAGAACTGAGTTGCAATCCACTTATCCCTAGTATTCATACTTTCCTCATGGTGACCGCTCAATCTTCAAGATATGGACAGGATGTATTGTATGTAGGAAACAAGCAGTTGTTAGTTACCCAATACTTGAGAAATTGTTGCAGAAAACTGCAGAAAAGCTTCATTTTTGAAAATTCGTATCTCTTATTCTTTTTTTTTGAAAAAAATTTTTATTGGGTTAGAATATTATTATTTTTACATTACATTCAATTTTCCCCAAATTTTTCATTTCTAACCCCCTCCCTTTCCCCCCCTTTTATTGACTTCCAACAGCTTTCCCACCCTTTGTCCCTTTTCCCTTACTTCTATCAAATTCCTCTGTCTAAAACAGATATACATTCTCCATTATATTAAGCAGTACATCTTTAACTACTTTTCTTTTTATACACCCAAACTGTACGTCTTTAGATAAACAATTTATCCCATTTTCCAGTTTTGAATATTTCTATATATCATAAACCTATATATCATAAACCATAAAAATCTTACATTTAAATCAAACAATTTGACTTGTTCTCTATATATTACTCATTCTATCTTTTTATGGTAATTCTATATAGCTCATCACATGGTCAATCAATTTGACTCTTCTGTACATTCAGTTTGGTGCATATAAATCTTATCAAAGAAAGAAAATATCGTTAGTTACTCAGTCCTCATATTTAAACCTTATCATTAATTATTTTCTATCAATATTCTATCTGTTAAGCTATACATATCTATATATATATCAATCTATCAATCTAACTGCTTATAAATTCACATTTATCTCTTCCTCCCCCGGTAAAGTCACCCCTCTCTTTTATACTTTTATTATACTTCAGTAGTTCTCAAACTGCCACAGTTTTCCTCCCACCTCCCATTTCTTCTCCAAATATTGTTTCAGCTTCTCCCAGTCTGTGTTAAACTGCCCTGAGTCCAGATTTCTCAATTTTCTTGTCATCTTGTCCATTTCTGCCATGTACAGCAATTTGTAGATCCAATCTTCGATGGTTGGCACTTCTTGTACTTTCCATTTCTGCGCATACAAAAGTCTAGCTGCTGCTGTCATATAAAATATCAACGTCCTGTGATGGGCTGGAATTCCCTCCATTCCCAAGTTTAGCAGCAGGAGTTCTGGGTTCTTGTTTATTTGAAACTGTAAAATTTCGCTCATTTCTCTTATTATTTCCCCCCAGTACTGCCCGTATCTCTTATTCTAAGGGTTAAACTACATGTTATGGAACCCACAGGCTTGACTGGTGACTGCTAATGTCATTTTACAGAAGAATATAACCACTTAAAAAACACCGTGAGGGATCGGGCTCACAGCACAGGGGGGCAAATGATCTTGTTTCCCTCCTGCACCTTTCCAAGTGCCAAAACAGTCCCCTCCCCCCATGACATGTTTAAAATGCCAAATTCTTCGTAAAATTACATTGGTGGCCACGAGTTGAACCTGTGACCAATGTAACGTGCAGTTTGGCCCTAAAACATAATTGAGAATGGCCAAAATCCAAAGACCAACTTTATGTACGTATACCCATACTTTCCTCCAGCATTAGATACCATGGCATACCATAAGGTGCTCCTAAAAGTCCCTTCTCATTCAAAAAAAGCTTAAGAGAGGAAGAAAAAACCCCACAAAGTTTCCTTGGCTGTATGGCTCTTCGGATCTAACCACTGACTAGAATTCCTTAGGTTTGGTTAGTGTCCCTTCATACATAATGGTTTAGCAGATACACAGCCTTTACACTGTACTTACCTAAAATATCTAGAATGTGTTCATAGGCTCAGCTGGCCCCAACACTGCGCCACTTGTATTTATCTGCTTCACACTGTACAGAGCAGTGGACTTCCAACTGGGTTTCAAGACCCCTAAATAGCCCACCAGGGTTCTCCAGCAGATCTGAGTCCAAAGTCAATAGCACTAAGGAGATACAATCCTAATACAGTCATCATAATTACTTCAGGTATAAAACTGAACTGCGAAATGAAACAGGAGAGCAGTGGCATTTTGAAGACTAACATCTTTTAACCCAGCACAAATTTTTGTGAGCTTCAGGCAAACTGGTTTTTACATTCTGTTTTCCAATGCAAAGGATTTTACCAGAGTAAAAGACAGATACCACTCTGCATATATAGCAGCCAGTGCCAGCTTTCAGCTGAATCACAGAAATCCTGGTTTTGTGTGACACTAGTCTTTTTCTACTTAAGTTTTCAGGGCCGTTTTGCAACTCTATTCTGCCATCATTTTACTACAAGTTATTAATCAATAAGGAAGTTTCTTTTAGCCCCCCCGCCCAAAGTCCCTTCCAATCAAGGGAAGAGACTGAACTTGCATCAGTATTGATAACCCAGTACTAAAGTGAGAGATACAAACTGCTGCATCCTATGCAGTACATTTCACTCGTACCAAAAGAAAAAAATACTTCATGAGAGTTTTTTCCATGTTTCCCCAAATTTCCCATTGAAAACAAAGTGTTCAGACTTTCACACAATATATTTTGAGTAAATAAAACCTTGTCTTTGAAAGTATTACAGTCATTTCAAAAGGGGGGGGGGACTTATCAGAGTTGTTCAGTGCTCTGCCAAATTTCCTACTAAAAAAATCTTTAAAGTGCTCTCTGAAAGAATGTTGACCAAATTGTTCCAGGCCTTCCAATCTCTATACAGTATCTACTAATTCTATAATACAACCCTGAACAATACTTTTATCTTCAAAAATCAGGCTTCTTCATGTACTCAAATAGTTACCACAAACAGCACCAGAGGACCAGGTAAGAGGGTTACATCAGTTTGTCTAAAGTAAGGATCTTATTACTCACACAACTGAGAAAGAATGGTGGTAGGAAGTGTACCTGTGCCATCGGCCAGAACAGAGCCACTTTGCAAAGCCTTGAAATACTTGGGAAAGCAAGTAATCATATGGGACAATAGAAAGAACAAGACAAAATTTCATCCTAAAAGGTTACAAACGGAGACACACTTTTTTGTATAAACCCCACCTTGTGGCTGCAGAATAGAAGAGAAACTCATTTTCCCTAATAATTCTGTGATAGCAGCCTCCTGGCAACTGGAAATGAAAAGATAACTTAACACTGGTCTATGCCACTCAAGCACCAGGAATATCCCATATTTTTCCTCTGTTCATCTTTTTCTATTATTGATCAAGTATAAAGTATACCTAATGGACAGAGTCCTTTACACTCCATCTTGTTTTGTCTTTCTACTATAATTGCATTGCAAAGAACTTTCATGAGGTTCATGATTATAAACAGACAAGCAACTAATTACTGGAAGCCTTTAACGGCAGGATTTGAATTAAACCTTGATTCAAATTACAAACTGTTGTAGCATCAAAGAAATCAAACAGCTGGAAATGCGAACCACGACAAACAACAATGGACATGAAATTACACTCTGTGAAAGATCCCAAATGCTAGCCAAAAACTGGTGATTAAACAAAAAAAAAGCAGCACAGCCTCTGAGGCATGAAAAATAAATATTGATTACCTGGGGATTCTGCAAGCTGATTGGGAATATACTTCAGTAAGAGCATGAGTCACCAGCTTCCCTGAAGTCTTTTCCCACCAAAAGAAAAAGCAGCCTCTTAATTAAATAGCAGTACTTATCTTAATTAGGAGTGGAAAGCTTGACATTTGCTCAGGTTACAGATTAAAAGTGGAATGTCTTTAACAACAATAAGAACTTGCAAAGTAGCTTTCCATGTGGATTTGCAAACTGTACCCTGTTGGGGGTATTTACTTTTGAAGATGGTCTCATGTTTCTAAAGGGTACTGGGAAGACAAGTACTGAAGATCTGATCATGTAGTGATCCAGAATTTAATCTCACATGCTCAGTAGCAGGTTGAGGCTCTTCCCTATACATGTTCCTCAATCTCTGCATGGGAGAGCTGTTCTTCTGAAGCAGCAAAAGTGAAAAGCACTTCCTTGAAAACTTTCCCTATCCAGTAAATTAATAACCAGTGATGAAACAGGAAAAATCTTTGGCCACCTTTACTACAGGATGTGCATAACCTCACCTCTATGTTTGGTATGCTAGTGAAACACTTTGCTAATGTCACAATTTCCCCACTTTCATAGACTCAAGCCCTACTCAAGCATACTAAAAATCTTGTAAAATTCTAACTCTGAACATAATAGCTAGAAAGCAATTCTCACTGAGGCTGGTGAGCTTTACTTCCGAGGATCACACAGCACTAAGATACAAAATGAGATGGAGAGAACAAAGCAACTGTTGACACTCAAGGGCAATCCACTTCCCTGACATATTAGTTTTTCAGGCACAAGCAAAGTGTTGACATTAGGGCCCTTTCAAGCAAGCAAGCAATCTCTCACAGCATTCTGAGATGGAAGAGTTATGAGGTGGGAAGTTTCACATGCAAGTGTCTAAACTGGCACACTCAGACTCAAACTGTACGTTACCAATGATCCAGAGGAGTTAGCCGTGTTAGTCTGTAGTAGCAAAATCAAAAAGAGTCCAGTAGCACCTTTAAGACTAACCAATTTTATTGCAGCATAAGCTTTCGAGAATCAAGTTCTCTTCGTCATATGCATGATACGTATCATGCATCTGACAAAGAGAACTTGATTCTCGAAAGCTTATGCTGCAATAAAATTGGTTAGTCTTAAAGGTGCTACTGGACTCTTTTTGATTTTGTATGTTACCAAGGCAGACATTTATTTAAACCCTGTGTGTGCACCCAACATTATAAACTGGTGATGGGGAGGTCTGGTTTTTAGATTGGCGGAGGAGGAGGGCATGTGGATAAGGTGGCTGAAATGTCCTCGTGCCAGCCTGATCCCATCTCTGAAGCATCTTCTTCCAAGCACTGTTCTCCCAACCAGAATCAATTCCAGGATCAGAATCCAGCTGGGAAAAGAGTGACAAAGGCAGAGGGACCACATGAAGGCCAACATGGAGAGGGTGAAGGTTTACTACTCTTGCTCTCTCAATTCATACACAACTGAAATAGTCCTGTATTTAAACTAACAGGTTTGTATAAGTCTGTGAAGGGCAGAACTGCTACTTTTGTATTTAATAAACATCAAAACTAGCTCCACTAAATATTATATTACAGAATTTTTAAAAACCTATTCTGTCTTCAAAGCAGGTACAGGGGATTAAACAGTATATCCAGTGCCTCACATATGGAAATAACTAGTAGTTCTGAGATAAATAAGAATATTTTTATAGCACTTTCAAGTGTTCAAAATATGCCACTATATTATACTGACGGAAAAATCAAAGTAATCCAGCAAAATGCTCTAAGATAGCCATGACAATACTTAGGAGTCCTTCCATTATATACCTTAAAGCATGAATCTAATACTTCAGATGAAGCCAATAATATCATTCTAAATCCTGAAAAGATGCATTTTTTTCTAAAACCTTTTACATCTAATATTTTACTGATTAAATACAAGATCTTTGAAGTACCTTTTTCATTTGATAAGAAACAAGTGTATGTTTTTAAAAAACCCTCCTACATATTATATTTTCTAGATATTGGCACTTTCACACATGTATCTTATTTTAAAATGTGTTGTTACAAGAGCACCCCGAAGCTCTGAAAAGGGCAAAGCTCAAGTACGGAACATACCTTGTCTTGTCTAGCACCGGAACCAACACTAATACAGCTGTTAAAACTTTTAGCAATTATAGATGTGCCATGAATTAATTAGTATAGTATACTCAGAACCCAAATTAACAAAGCTAAAATTAGTGCCAGATCACCTTTAAATGCCAGTGCACCAACAAGCTGCATGCAAAGCTAAATTCAATCCTGTGTTCTGACAGCTCTTCAGTGCAAAAGATTTGCCTTGCTGGATTCCAGTAGAAACTTACAGTTCCATTCATCTAGATGGGGGAGAGGGTGGGGAACAAACTATGAAGTGAAAACAATTGCTGGAGACTTTGCCAGAATAGCTTCCCAAAGCAAACAACTCAATAAAAGTTACTAGTAGAAAAAGACAGTTTAATCAAGACATTGTGATCCATGAATGGGCAACAAGAGAAGTCATGTTTTCAAAGCAAGGAAGTACTAGGCTACAGTCTGAAAAGTCCACAATAAATATAATGCACAAACACCATAAAAGACACATCAGTAAACTAACCTTCCCACATCACTTAAGAGAACCTGCCTCATTCACTGACAGCAAACAGAACTGGGAAGAAAGATCTAGAGACCTCCTGCCCAAGAATGATTAGTTATCTCAAATACAGCTAGAAGGTTAAAGAGGCTAAAAAGCTGAATCCCTCCCTCACGCACACTTCTAGCACATCCTTAGAAAGTGGAAATTGAAAGCATCATTTTATGAATGAGAGGGGAGGCGATTCTTCCTCATTATCTCGAGGTTAAAAGCCTGCTCTTTCTATTGAGGAAAATCACCTGCCCACAACGCGCATTAATTGTTACCGGGCTCTTCCCTCGGAGGCTAGGTTAGCAAGAAGAGAGCCTCTGAGCATAAGCAGAATGCCGTTCCATCACTTCCAGTCTCTCTTCAGGACGCAATCAAGGCAGAGGCGGGAGCGCGGCTCTCGGGGAAGCCTGGGTCCCCTTTGTTTTCAGCAGAGAAGCGCTGCACAACTCCCAACGGTTACACGCAACAGCCATATGTGCCGGGAGGGCGAAGGCAAAGCAGCTTTTCCAAGGGCGGCTGGCTCAGCCCCAAATGGCTCCCAGGCCCCGCCGCCAGGGGGCTTCCCCCTCGACCCCACCGCCTCCCGCTCGCCCCTCCGAAGGCTCACCAGACAGTCCCAGGAAGAGGAGGCGCAGGAGGGGCTCGCTCTGCCCGCGGCGCCCCATGCCGCTGTGCCCAGAACCGGGGGGCCAGCAGAGAAGCGGGTCAGCCCAGCCGAGCCGAGCCTCCGACAGGGGAGGGGCGAAGGCAGCCGGGGCGCCAAAGAGACCCTCAGCAGCCCTCGCTCGCTTGCTCGCTCGCTCCCCGCCGGCGCTTGGAGGGAAGGAGGGCGGGAGCCGCCCGCCTCGCCTCTCCTCTGCCGCCACCACCCCCCTCCTCAGGCCGGCCGCGCAGCCAACCACAAACTTTCCCTGCCCCCGCCCGCAGGTACGGAGGAGAGGCCGGCCTGGCCCCCGCCCCTTTAGAGGGGAGGCTGAGGCGGGGAGGCGGCGGCAGTTCTCGCTGGCCGGAGGGTGCGGTGGTTGCCGGGCCTCCGACGGCGCAGCGCGGGAAGCCCCCTTGGCGCCTCAGCCTGGCTGTGCGATGCCATCCGTGGCCAGTTCTGGCCCGAAAGCCCGGCTGCACCTAGCCGCCTGGTCACGCCCCGCAGCCAGCGAAGGCCGCCCTCTCCCGAGGATCCCAACCGGGGACGAAGTGGCTCCAAGTAGGGAGCGAACCCGCGAGGCATGGGCCAATGCCGCTCGCCCAGACCCGCGAGTGAAAGAACTGGTCACAAGGGAGGTCAGGGCTCCGGGGGACCGCGTGCGGGAAGAGATTCCTCTCGCCCGGCCCTGGACGCGGAGGCGCCGCCAAACACGGTGAAAAAGGGACGCCCAGCGACCTCGGAGCAGCACGAGGAGTCGTTTGGGGGCGAAGGATTTACGATGCGATCCTACGCACACTTGCTAGGGACTAAGTCCCATGCGTGGAATACATCCTTAGGATCCTTTCTTCCTCACAGATCTCATACAAGAATCCCCTAATCACAGAGACCTGAGTTTAAAGAGGTTCCCTCGCTCTTATACGTGTCTTTCAAAATTTCTTCCTCATTCAAATCTGAAATGGAATACAGAACTCTGTTATGCCCGAAAAGGCTATCTGGATTTTTTATACTGCCTGACTCAGATAAAAATATGCTAAGTAGGAAAGCAAACGGATGAACTTCCGTTTAGAAGAAGAGTTAAGGTTCACCAGAACATGGACTTTGGTTAATAAGGCTCCTGCCTTAACTTGTGTAAGATGTTGTGCAATGTAATACAATGCATAGCGGTTGCTTATATGTAGGCTATGGGCACGGGCATTTTTGCCTTGTTTAAACCCCAGATCATGACTGCAGCACTAGAATATGCCCTTAAATACAAAGAAAGGAGAAGGATTCACCTAATTGCAAGTAGGCGCCCCCCCCTTCCTCTTCTGGAAAAGGAGAAGGTATCCTGTGAAGAAGGAACTAAACAGTACCTCAGCACAAAGACATACATGTATTTTAAATACAATAATATGTCAAGATGAAATTAAAACCACACTTTGAACAAGACTTGTTAATTTGATACATTCAGCCCTGTATGGTGTGTAACTCATCCTGCATTATTTCATCTGCATTGATCATATGTGGCAATAAGTGTACTTGATTGAAAAAGGCCAGATTTCCCCACAAAAACCTGACTCCAGAAATACTGTCATACTGGTCCATTTACTGTTGTTCCAAAGGATCACTTTGAAAGGGCTTTAATTAAAAATAACTTTTTGGTCAGATTCACTTTGAAGAAACACATATTTAAAATACAGCAGAAACAGACTGATTCAGGTTTATTCCTTCTCCGCAATTTTTCATGTGTATGCAAACTGATCTGCAGGAGGCTCCTTGAATTATGAATCTAATACAAAAAAAGCAGAAGAAATGTAAAATACTCACTGGAAACAATTAAACAGAAGGAAAATTATGGCATAATTCAGCAATGGCAGAAACCAGAACCAGATTCCCTGGGGGGAAATTGAGTTGCCCCAGAATAATGAGTATAGTATTCATACAGAGCAATCCTCAGCAGGTCTACTCAGAATCCTACCCTAGTCTACTCAGTGAGGCTTACTCCCATGAAAATTCTTAGGATTACTCTGAGAGGAAGTCAGAGGTGCAACAAAAATAAATTTCCTTGCAAGCAGGCAAGAGAAACATCAAAGGGCTACTGCCTGCCTTTCATTTTTATTCTTGATTCACATCCTCATGTGAACATAGGTGTGTGGGGGGGGGGTTCAATCCTTGGCAAAGGGACCACCACACACGGATCAGAATCTAGAGTCTGGTGTGGGGAAGGAGGAATCTGAATTAAGCCATACTGCCTGTCCATTTTTAGACTTCGTAACACCCAAAAGCAGGACTTGGTAGGCTGGAGGCAGGTCTGGTGGTAGGACTGTCACCTTGACTTTACATAATGTACAGATGTAGCATTTTAGATCACTACTGCTGGTATATGAGCACCATGTGACATGCACTTTCTTGTGGTCCAAGGTGTTCTCTGATCAAATCAGTTTTGCAGTGTGCCTCAAGCTGTACCTGTTCCCAGAAAAGTAACCATGCTGATTCCACAGATGCATGTGAGGCTATTGTAGGTTATGTCATTTTAAGTGGGTAGCTCTTGGTCTGCAGGGAGCGATGCAGGTCCAACGGCACCTTAAAGACCAATGCACTCATAGGCTTAGTATCACCAGGTTACATATCCCGTGGGCCCTCCCCCTTCATATCCAAAGTACTTCATTAAAGTTATACATCTGTGGGAGCAGCTGTCAGGTTAGGCCAAAGTTTAATTTACTAGTGTTACAAAGCACAAAGATTCTTTTTGTTACAAAGGCAATATGATTTTCTGTAAAAATAAAGTTGGCACTGAAAATCTTGGTGAATGCAAAAGCTACCCTGTTTCAGAGAGACTGGATGAAAAATGGCTAAGTTACAGAAGTTGACAAATTTTGGCTGGAGAATACATTTTCACTGTTTTTGACAATTTACCCCTTTATAATTGTGGGGCCCTGGGCAAAAATCCATGATAGGGCCCCAAAATTACTGACCCCTCTTCTGCAACCTGGAGGCCAAGCAAGGGGTAGATATCACCCCATGCAAGGTGGTCAGGAACCATTGCTGCCTGGGTCCCAGGCATGGGGCAGGTGCAAGCTGTATTGGAAGGCTGCTTTTCTTCTTTCCCCCTTTCTTTTCGGGGAGGCGGAACCATGGTCAGTTCTAATCTCCCACATGTCAGTCTCAGTGAAGGTTATGCAGCTGCCCCTGCTATCCAATGGCTAAGACTGTCTCTGTCTCCCCGATAAATAACACACTGTAAAACTATCATTTTAAAATATTGATCTGATTTCAAAAATTCAAGCAACCACTAGGGAACGGCCTTTCATTACTTTAGTGAAAAGTTACTATGCAGTTTTACAATTAGGAAATATAAAAAACTTGTATTTTAATGCAAACGAAACAGGGGGCGAATTATTCTGTGCATGTCATTTGTGGCTAATAAAGCTACAGTGCAGGATGGAGGAGGTGTTACTCCCAGAGCTCCCCTATACAGAAACACAGAACTGAAACGTCCATAACCCCTTACTTTCCTAGGGCCTCTGCAGCCAGAGATACAGCCAGTCTCAATGAAAAACTGTCACAACTCTTAATCAAGGGCTTGTCATGTGATTTCATGGAATCTCTCCAGGCCCAAATGCCCCACTAATGTTTGAAGAACACTAAACTCACTTTAGAAGCATTTCTTGAAATACAGACAGACCCAATAACCTAATCACATCCTTAATTATCAGGATCACTTCATCTGACTATTAGTATCACTCTTAAAGTAACAAGTTTCCTGAAAACCCAGTTCCTGTCAGTAGCAGTGTGCATGCGTATGTGCCATCAAGTCGCATTTGACTTATGGTGACCTGTCAGTAGCAGAAAAGGGTGCAAATCCAAAGTAGAGAATCCAGCAGTTTAGGTTCAATGAGATCATTTCTATCCAGGCACTGGTCCTCACTGTGTCTTTCGAAGGCTCAAGTTAGGTTTCGCTTTTTCCTGGCAGTCCCTGTGCCATTGTGATGCAAGGCAGGATTCAGTAGGTTTACTCTCAGGTCATCTCCACAACCATTACTTCTGGACATTCTCTCCAAGACTGTATGCTTCAGATCAGGCAGTGTGTGTCTCATTCTACCTTGCTCCCCCGCCCCCCCCCCCAGCCATCCTGTCTGTCAACCCCATTCTCCAAGAGCCCAGCATCCCTCTCTTCCTGTCACTCAGAGCCTTGTTCCAGTGATCTCCTCTCTCCCCTTCCCCCAGCAATCCACTCCCCCTCCCCTCCTCTTTTTTGGTCTGGACTTCATACTGATCCACCTCCCTCTTTTCATGTTCTGGCTTGGCTAAATTCTCAAAACTCCACCCTGTGCCTTTCCCTCCCTCATTCCTCCCTTAAGCCCTTCCCTATGGTGCCTACAACAGCCTCTATCCTTCCCTTTCTTCTGCAACTCTCTTGGGGACATCTACAAATCAACAAGGGCCTTAACTTGGACTAGCTATGGATGGACTAATCTATTTAAATGGTTCAGCTTCTGTTAAGAATTGTTTGGTTGTTTGTTGACTGCTCATTTTCCCAATTTGTGTGATTTGGGCGATCCCAGTTACTGTATTACCTTCTAAAATCTGCCTTTCCATCCTGCTTTACTGACAATTGCTATATCCAATAAAGACTGGTTTGAAACTGCTGCTACCGAAACTATGTACAAAACTCTGTTTCATAAAATCACTCCAAGATTTAGTTTGTATATACACAAATTTTGGTTCCCATTTTGGTCAGGAGGTGTATGTATAAAGGCTACACACATGTACTGTGACAAGGGCTCACTTGAGGGATCTGCTGTACATGTGTTTTGAGATGAAGTCACTTGATTTGCAAAATGTGGGTTGAATCGTTTTACATGCTGTGCATGTTTTGTGATCTCACAATGGAATGACTTTTTGTCCTTGGCAGTAGAATTTCTCAAACTTTGTTCTTTCAGTTTATAACATGCATACATGTTTTCTAGAATACCTTTTAAATGTTTTATTCCTTAATATTATACTACAAATGTGTGCTCTGAAATGCTGTGTGTGTCTCTGTGTGGATCACCTGCTTGAATTATGGAGCTCTACATGTTTGTGCGTGTACCAAACAGCAATCCTTTTCTGTGCTACTGGCTAGAATCACTGAAAGAAGATTGGGACTGAAAAATGAAAGGGAAATATAGGTGGATGGAACCTATGTTGTAAGCAAACAGAATACTAGAGTGTGTGTGTGTGTGTGTGTGTGTGTGTATGATGTCAAGTCGCAATTGACTATGGCAAGCGGCTGTCAAGGCAAGTGAGAAGCAGGGATGGTTTGCCATTGCCTCCCTCTTCAGAGTCTTCCTTGGTGCTTGCCCATCCAAGTATCATGTGGAAGTTAAAGCAGAAGTCTTAACTTACAACATTCATACTTTGGAACGTCAGTGTATTTGTAACAGCTTTTAGGCTTCTTTTAAGCTGAACGGTGTTTGACCCTGGATTATATGTAAGGT
This sequence comes from Eublepharis macularius, assembly GCF_028583425.1. Classification (NCBI taxonomy): domain Eukaryota; kingdom Metazoa; phylum Chordata; class Lepidosauria; order Squamata; family Eublepharidae; genus Eublepharis; species Eublepharis macularius. Next base: position 128,065,353 of record NC_072792.1, read on the forward strand.
GAATGATAAATGTATAAGCACATAAATGTATGTGATTGTTTTTAAAAGAGGAAAAGATAGTGCAAGGTGACCTGCTCCCCCACAACAACGTCCACCATTTCAAGATAAGTTTCTTATTAAAAGTCATTTGTTCTTTATGATATCTACACAGAGTAACTGTATTAAATCCCAGTGGGACGTGATGCAGATACAGGAGCATACAAACTGATATCTCAGCATCAAATGAAATTCAGTGACTTTTACAAGTGGTTTTTCCATCAAAGGGAAGCAACTTTTTTGTGCATAAATGCACAAATATAAGTACATTTTATTTACAACCAATGTTTAATTTGTTACGAGATTGGAGTATAAATTTTATGAGGGTTGTCAATGTAGGCGGTAACATTTGTAGCTCCCTTTAGTAAATGGGAATCAAGTTATCTGTAGAACTACGTAGGACAGCCTGTTCAAAACTCTTACAGTGTCATAAAGTTAAACAGCACAGAGGAAGATCATCTGCAATATGTTCTACATCTGATGGCTACAGTCATTGTTGAACTTTCTTTCTGACTGAATGAGAACATGCTGTATGAACACTCCTGAGTAATTTGTAAAAACAGGCCAAAAGCCAAAGCACGTAAAGAGTGTGCCCTATTGTGCAATAATCAATGGTTCTCCATATGTCCGGTGTTATAAAATATATTGGTATAATAACAGGCTTGTGCAAGGCCCTTCAACTGTCTGGATTTCAATCTCTTCCTCTTACCAGTAGAATAAACTGGTGTTGTAGGTTTTGGCTTAGTGCCTTAAACATTCTTGGATTCTAGGTGAGGCTGTTTGAACAGATCAGGCAACAGGAACTGTTGATTTAAAAAATAGAGGGGTGTTTGTTTGTTTGTTTGGATTTTGTGTTTAATCTTCAGGTTCACTGAAGGGAATATATGCTGTGTTGGTAGACTACTCTCTGTGGTTATCAGGAGAGGAGTTTTTCTATTACTTTTATTTCTTGAACTTCTGAACTGATTTAGGTCACAATCCAGTGGAGATAGGTGTGCTATATGTTCTTAACTTCATTAGAATGTGGCTACATTATTTGTGACTAGCTGCATGTGTGAGAATTGACTTAACATGCTAAAAATGATTATCATGAAGAATTTTTTTACAGGCAGTGCGGGAAAGGATTGTGGCAAGCAGTACACCAGTTCCATATTAATATATATCTTAAATATTGTGTCTGGCATTCTGATCTTAAAGATTCTTTGTACTTCCCGCAAAAGATACTACACTTACTACGTTAGTTCTAATTAGGGATATGTACTAATCAAAACTCACCCCCAACAATATTTAAGATAGTTCTCCCAACTAATTTGAACTGAAAAATTAATAAAAATTACTAATAATCATGAATCTTCAACTCTGTAATTCTAGCTTCTGGCTTATGGTTTGAGAATGTCAAAGGGAGGAGAGGAGAGAGTGACTCAGCAAGAATGTAACTGACAGGGATGTTTGCCATTCAGTAGAGTTACACAAATCTTATCATAGACGAGGATTATACTTACAGGAATGTCTTTCCAAAGTTCAACACCAATCACGCTGGTGGCTCTCTATTTTAGGGACTGTTTTGATTGTATATAAGCAGAGGCTTCTGTTTCCTCAGTCCTACACGCTAGCAGTACTGTAGAGAGGGGAGAAGGCAGGGACAGAAGCAACAGACAGAAGCAAGTCATTTGCTTGAATCCTTTTGATTACAGGCAGTGTGATAGATTAGAAGGGATGGGTATATAAAAAATAAAAATATAGACCCCCCCATGCTGCATCTTCCATTTTCTGTCATAACTGTGGATACACTGCAATTAGTAACACAGAGATGGAAGACCCTAGCTGATCCAGGTCCGGTTAGCAAAATAAACCCAAATAAACACTTCTCCATTAGGATCATGAAACTGCAGTCTGTGAAACCATGAAACCTGCTGGCTGATCTTGGGCCAGGACACTTGCCCAATCTGAGCTGTTTCACAGGGATGTTGTGCATATGGCTTGGGGAAGGGAGACCCGTTTTCACTATCCTGAGCTCCTTGGAGGAAAGGTGGGATAAAAATGTACCACACAGACAAACAGACAGATCCACTGTTAGGAATGAAGGAAAGGGGGGGGGACACACCAATATCTCAGAACAGCTGTAGGGGAGGGTAGTGACTGTGCTGCCTGCTCTCATGCAAGCCTGATACAAAGGTGGTCCCATATGGGGAGCCTGATCAAGGCATCTTATGTCTTATCTATATGGCTCTGCCGGATTGCTTGTGTTCTCAGGTTGTCAGGCCAATCTCCAGCTTCTACCCATGCTCATAAATACATGGGGGCACTTTTGTCTTCTTGTCTGAAATTTTGGAGGGATGATCCCCTTTAGTGAAGCAATTTCCTTGGAATTCAAAGAGAAGAAGTAAAGTTAAAGCTGGAAATGTGACAACCAAAAAACAATTAAAAATAGCTTTATATTAAATGTAATGAACTCAAGTTTTAAAAAGAGGTAATAAATGCAAAATGAAAACAACCCCTCAAATTCTGTACACATCTTGAGTGCTTATAATAAAATGTGGTTGTTTTAATTATCTGGTAACAGTCCCAAGAAAAAGGCCTGAGTAGTATTTAAAATACACAGCAATAGAATACGGTAAGATTTATCACAGTGGCACATTTCACTCCGTTTTTACAGGAATTAACAATCCTTCCAAGTGCCAAGCAGTAAAAAAATCAAGCCTGTGATCTTTGTATTTAAGGGAGAAGATGTTGTTCAAAAGCTTTTTCACATATTATGCAGCTATATCTTGTGAAGAGGCTGGTGTTTCTTTTCAGTTGTGCTCTTTTTTGCACGCTTGAAGTCCTCCATTTGCATGTTGCTTATTCTTATCTTATATTTGATGGACTGATACAGCGATAGATTTAGGCCATTTTCCCCACAATTTCCATTTTGTAGCAATTTAAGCTTTCATCACAGGTGTCAGATTAAGTCAAAAGCTTTTAAAAAGACCATAAAACAGTCAAGTACCTTCCCATTTTTTTAAAAAAAATTTGCATATTTATTTATGAGATGCACAGTAACTATATGATAAATGGTTTGTTTCAATGAGAAGAATCCAATTTGACTTTCATGTATGGTGGTTGTGATGGTTAGATTCTGTTTTATTATTCTGTTGCTACTGCTGCTGCTTCAGATTTGTTTAGTTACATTTTCTTTAACATCAATGCCTCTGTAATTGCTAGCCCAAAGACATCTCTCATTTTCTGCCCTGGGATAATTAGCCCCTTCATACATATCTTGGAAGAGTGCGTAGAATGAAGAATTAAGCAAAAGAATCCATATGCCCTTCCAGTTTATGATTCTGAAGTGCGAGATATAAGCAATGTTAAAGTATCGCAGCAACATTGTGACATCACTTTCAGTTAGGCAATTGGAAGTGATGTCATATCAGTGCGCAACACCTAGCTCTGCCCCTCCCACACACTGCAAGGTCCTGGGGATTGCTATGGCTCATAGCCCATGCCTTTGTAGTACAGAACTGGTACTTCGAATGTCCCTCTAGCCAATCATAATAAGAGACAGACGCAGAGTCCTGCAGATGAAGCAATCTATAACCGTTTATTAAATGATGGAGGAACAGTGGTTACACAAAGAGTAAAAAGCCCCCTCGTGCCCAACGCTCATCAAAGTTACAATAGCAGTACAAAGCAATTAATACCTTTTGGTTAATTATAATATTTGTTATTCTATTGGCTCAGAAAACACAGGGTCCCCCATTGGCTCAAGTGGGTGACCACCTTTCATGATATAAGTGTCTAAGGGTATTCTGACTGGAAGAAAAAACTTAGGTCAACAGCATAGTTACAGCATTACCCGATTGCAATTTCTTATCTGTCCTTGGCTTTATCTCTAGAAGGAAAATCTTCCTTCCGTTCTCACCCATCTCTTTCATGGGCTTCTCATTCATGCCCATTCCTTTGGTCTATGTAACATTTAATAGCAGTGCCCCCTATGTCGCTTCTTGCAACCTTGGGGGCTTCAAGCGGAGAATCTTTCTCCGTGTTCTGTGGGAGAGAAATGCTCTCCTCCCCTGGAATGTGCTTATAATTACGTTCAGTCCCCCTTCTCCTCTTTGTGGTTTTCTCTCTCACTCTTGAGAGACGTTGTAGCTAGCTTTCATTGCAACATTTCGCATGGACAGTTTCACAAAGGGGTTTCTGTATCAAGTAAGAAACAGGTGTCAGGAATCAAACAGGTGCTTCTGAAACCTATTAAGCGCAATCTACCTGATAGCAAGCTTCACAGTACTTTGATCTTACATTTCACAGTGATTTACATGTGTAACATACATTCTGCTTTGGTCTTTTGTTTCATGTTTCATTTTCTTGCAAATTGCGCTACAAATACTACATTGGCTCCTGAGAATAGTAAAAGTGCATAACAGTGATAGGAGGCACCTAAGGTACATAAAATCTATGTCATTAAATCCATTTTCCACAGACCCCCCCTTTTTATTTTGTAGAGATGTGCAGTCTAAACTGTGCATTTCTACAACTCTGAGGTCTCATCACATATTTGCTCAGCCCGCTGAGGCTCCTCTGCATTCTACTCACTCTGGTCATTTTGTTCACACAGCGGGTGCACCATCATCATCAAACGCTCCTCTCTGGTCTGTGGGGTGGGATTAGGTATAAAACATTTAGCACAGGAAGCAAGAAGAGGCAGGCATTGGATACAAGTGCATAAACACACTACCATCAAAATCCCTACTGCTATGTAAATGAGTATAGCCTTAAACTTTGATCCTAGTCCTCTGAACCATTGTCCCAGCCAGCCAAACCATTCATCAAACCAACTCGTGCTCTTGGAAATCTCTGCTGCAAAGTCTTACAATTTCTTAATGTGTGATTCAACAGTGTGGGAGTGGTCAGTCAGGTTCAGGCAGCACATTCTCTCAAATTCCTCACAGCCATGGTTGGATTTCAGGAGCAAAAAGTCTATGGCCTTGCGAACTTGCAGCATCGCTCTTTTGGTGGCTTGGAGATCCTGGAGTAGTCCTGTTAATGCTTGTGATGTCTCGTTCATTCCTTTAGCCACTAGGCAGGCCAGTTCATCAATGTTCCTGGTGTTCCAAACAGCCAGTCCTGGTACTCCTACCAGGAATCCTGCTATGAGCTAGCAAATGAACCCAAGATTGGCCCAAGATGTAGTTTGTTTTATTGTTTGTTGGTTTATATATATAGTGCTTTTTTGATGTTTTGAGTCTCTTTGGAGAGAAAAGCAGGATACAAATATTTAAAATAACTTTAAAATAAAGGGAGGTTGACTACTATTGTTGCTATTGGTCCACAATGCCATGCATAGGTCTATTCAGAGGCAATTCAGTGGATCTTATTAAGTGAGCATGGAATTGTAGTCCTAGAATAGCAGCTACTGAAGCTTTGTTCTCCTTTGCATCTGGTCACCCAAGGTGTGCTGATTCAGTGTGCCTGGCACTCATCAAAATCTCCCTCTGGAAGTGTCCTGCATGTCACATTTCTCATAGATAAATCCATTTCTTCCATCTGAAGAGGAATGTACAAACTGATGATCAGCATGCCTGGAATGTAAGCTGCTGGAGCAAAGAAGTGATGTTGTGCAAGGTAACAGAGTTGGTATGAAATGTAGTCGACTTCAGCCTATCACTGGAGATGGGCTCTTCATATGGTGCTACTTGTCTGACTATCTGGTCAACCACAGACATAAGTAATAACCAAGCAGTATATCTAGAAAGTCTGAGTACCATGTAAACAACCCGTTCAGTATACAGTATGTTTGAAAGTACCCAAAGGTTACATAGATGGATTTCCCAATTACTGTGTGTTCCCCCTCTCTCTTTTGGGATAGATCAAGATGGGTGGCCATGTTAGTCTGTCTGTAGCAGTGAAAAAGAGCAAGAGTCCAGTATCACCTGTAAGACTAACAAAAATTTGTGGTAGGGTATGAGCTTTCGTGAGCCACAGCTAAAGAAGCTCATACCCTACCACAAATGTTGTTAGTCTTATAGGTGCAACTGGACTCCTGCTCACTCTTTTATATGTGTGTGTGTGTGCGCGCGCCTGTAAACCACAATAGCAAAAGCCTCAGCTGTGGCAGATGTATTGTTGTTATTTTCATTTATAATCTCCATTTCTCAATGGGACCTCAGGAAGATTACAAGTATGATAAAAAAAACCCTTTTCAGTCAGTAAGTGGATTACAAAATATGGTAACACTTGACTCTAACAAGCAAAGATTCCAAATGTGACAAAATAATTAAGTTGGGCCAAGGACAGAGGGAAAAAACAGAACACATGTATGTAGAATATATAGCATTCATTACATACCACTTCTTTACACCTTGAACCTTATCAGTTGTACTACACTATGATAGTAGATACAGAGAAGAATAAAAATAGCTTAAAAGATGCACAGCTAGAAAGGGCATCAGAGCTGCTGAGGAGTATGTGAAATGAATGGGGTTAATTTGATTCCTGACTATGTTTGACTGGCTGAATGTCCTGAGAAGGAGAGGCTCCCAGCCACATTTAAGTCACACCCAGGAACATTCCAGATGTCACTATTACATGGAAATCAATCCCATTTTTTCTGCGATTAATTCATGGATTCAGCCTATGTTTTCAAGAGCTGTCTCATCCATGTAATTCCTGCTTCAGTGAAATGCAATCTTAAAGAGTCCAAACAAGTAAAGTGGCTCAGCCTAGGGGGTAATTTTGCTGCCACCACCAAAGTTTTCCTTTCTGCTAAGGCAGTTTCAGAGCATTGGGAGAATAAAGTGTTAGAATATGTTAGAATATGTGAACAGCCTAGTTGTCTTTGCAAAGCCAGCCTAAAGCTTCTTTAAAACATAAATCAAGAGACAAGGCAGTCTTTAAAGAGGGTGGATGTTGAAATTAAACAATGGAATATTTGCTGAAGGTGAAAATAGTCTTAGTATAGGAAAAAGGGAAATGGGCACAGTCTATACGCCTTATTGCTAAGCCGCACAAATAATATCTTAAGCTAAATCTTTAGTACTTTAGCTTTCAAATCCAAATAGTTACATTCTCATAGTAGTCAAGTTTTTCTTTTCCCAGAATGCACAGCAGGTGCTGAAAAATACCCAGCTGGGTTTCTCACATGAAATAGGCAGAGTGATTATTTCAATTTTCTGTTTAAAACACTTTCTCCTGCAGTTTTGGAAGGGAGGCCATGGGTGAGCTTTTTGCTCCCCACCTTATAACAGCTGACCACAGAAGATTTGAGATTTGGGGTCTTTAACCAGGAGAAGATCCAGAGGAGTTAGCCGTGTTAGTCTGTAGTAGCAAAATAGTAAAGAGTCCAGTAGCACCTTTAAGACTAACCAACTTTACTATAGCATAAGCTTTTGAGAACCACAGCTCTCTTCATCAGATGCATCTGACGAAGAGAGCTGTGGTTCTCGAAAGCTTATGCTACAGTAAAGTTGGTTAGTCTTAAAGGTGCTACTGGACTCTTTACTATTTTCCTAACCAGGAGAAGTTTCTGAGCAATATTATTTATTTAGTACATTTTTATCCCACCCTTCTTCCAAGTAGCTCAGGTGGCATAAATCACCCCCCTCCCATTTTATCATAACAACCCTGGGAGGTAGTTCAGACTGAATGAGAGAGTGACTGGTACATGGTCACCCAGTGAGCTTCCATGGCAGAGTAGGGGTTTGACATGAGACTTTTAACTTATAAAGTGCAAGATTATCAGACAGGAAACTGAAGTTAGCAACAGGATTCTAGACAGCTTGTCAGACTATTGCATCCCAGATGCACGAGTCTGCCTTCCTCCCTTTTGCAAGAAGACAAGGTCTTTTGGTTTCAAAAGGTTTTATTTGAAAGACAGCATTCAGATCCAAATGTCCATACTCCAGGAACAAACAGATCCTGGCTGAGCAAAGCTTTGTTAGGAATGAGGCACAAAATGAAAGTAGTTACACATCAAACCCTCAGAACCCAGCCTCCCCCCAGAGTTCACATAGCAGGAAACTTCTCTGTGGGAATGCTGGTTGCCCAAGGTCGACTAGAAGAAAACAGATAAGACGCAGCATCCTCTCCCATGGACTTGAAGGGACCTAGAGGGAGAGAAAGACTAAACAACTACAAAAGTTAATATGGCGTTGCTTAGGTTGCATTTCCCCAGTATAATAGACCCTGACACAGCTCAGGTATCATCTACTGGGTATCTAGGAGATGGATTCCACCACCATGCCAGACCACACATTTGCATTTGAAAAAAAAAATGCCAGACACGAACTCTAGCATACAAAGCTCATAGAACCCTAGCAGTCTTTCAGACCAGCATAGTTTCATAGACACTTTACACACATACAGTTTATGTATTTGTCACATTAATATGTGAAGCTGCCCTTGGAGAGCAATAGAGCAGGACATCTGCCAAGTTAACAACTCAGGCAATTCCCTCCCTCCAGAGAAACCTCCAACAAGTGATGAACAACTGCTACTCTCACATGCACAGCCTGCTCCCTTCCTCATAAAGACCTAACAAAGATTTTGACCTAGAAAGCAAGATTTTGACCTGCCTCATCCCAAGGCAGCTTCAGTAAAAGCTGTTCTTTCCTCTCCAAAGCCCACGGCCAGATCAAAGATTACCTTTAGTCCCAACAAACATGTTGGGAAACAATTTCTCCATTCCCCACCTTGCTTGGGATTTACTTACTTATTTCATTTATATGGCACCTTGCTGTCCAGTAGGGACCCAAAGCAGCTTACTTTATTCTCCTGTCCTTCATTTTATCCTCACAACAACCCTGTAAAGTAGGTCAGACTAAGAGAGAGAGACTGGCCCATAGTCATCCAGTCTGCTTCCATAACAGAACGGGGATTGGAACCTGTGTCTCCCAGATCCTAGTCCAGCACTGGAACCACTACACTCACACTGGATATCCATTACAGCCCTCCCAAACAAGGGTATTTTATTACTTGCAGCCAGGACTATGGTATCAGTCAGTGTTTGGGAGGAGCAGCTGCATGGGATTAATTACTTGCTGCATCCTGTCAAGGCCCAGGCTTCCAAACTTGGATCTGCATTAACAAAGATTTGGCTTATTTAACCATCTTGAGTTAGTTTAGGTAGGCAACATGACTATTTGATTACTCCCAACCATTTCCCTGTTGAGTGACCATGAGGAGAAGCAGGTCATGTGAATTGATGTCCATAGATATGTGCTTACACTCCTGCTGTGACTTCCATGACTGTAGTAGCAAAAGCTGCTGTAGTCACAGACATTGCAGGGAAAGTATATTGACAGAGCAGACAACAGTGACAGTAGAGACAAACGGTCTGGAAGCCAAGTCTACTACAGAGAAGCTATGTCAACAATTACCTGTTGAACAACAGCAGAATCTTGGGGCGGGGGGGGAGTGGTCAGCTGCTACACCAGCATTTCTCAGAGCTATGCCAGTGTATCTAGGTGATATGCTGGCATCGTACTCTGTATTGCTGCACCACAGCTGGGTGCCAGCGCAGCAATGCCATGGGCCCCTGCCAGAGCACGGCCAGCTGACAGGGACAGGGGCAAGCAGGGATCAGTCCTGAGTTTTGGAGGTGATTGGCAGCTGCCCCACTGTGCTCTGTGGGTCTCCTAACCACACAACTATGGCATATATTGACTTTAAAAGATTGTAGCCCAAAGAAGGAGCAGAAGCAGATGGAGTAGCTACAGTTGAGGTGGAACCGTGATTGAGGATGGGTTAAGTATTGTTTGGATGGCCATGGCATGCATCTTGAGGGGGGGGGGTATTCCAACAAATGTAACCCCCCTCCATGGGGAATGGACCACAGACCCTACCAGGGCTCCACTGGCATGGCTGCAGCAGTTGTGACCAGTGTGCTGTTGATCTTCATTGCATATGTCTCTGATGTCTGTGCAGGTAGTGATTCAACAGGGAGACCTGGGAGGATGACATTCCCAGTGCAGCATGAACTGGCTGCAGTGACCAGTGTAGATTCTGCTGCTCTGCCATGGAGCTGCCTTCTAACTGGTTCCAGCCTAGTTCCTACAGCATCTGGACTGGGGCAGCTATCTATCCCACGAGTCCACCCTGTTTAAGTAGAAAAGAGCAAGAGTCCAGTAGCACCTATAAGACTAACAGAATTTGTGGTAGGGTATGAACTTTTGTTAAAGAAGTGAACTGTGACTCGCGAAAGCTCATACCCTACCACAAATTTTGTTAGTCTTATAGGTGCTACTGGACTCTTGCTCTTTTCTACTGCTGCAGCAGTATCACCCTGCTTAAGGACATGCTGTGATAAGGAGGGTTGGCCCCATCTCCCCATGGCTTCTCAGAGCAGCTTGCACAGGTAAAGGGACTATAGTGTATACTGCATTACTATTTCCTGCTGGAGTTCAATAAAGCCTGGAGTGACCTGCAACTCTGTCCCTGTCTGTTTGTTGTTGGGTGGATGGGACTTGCTCCCCACCCCCTCCCACCCTTCACACCATGCCATTCTCTGCCCCCTTTCTATGATTTCCCCAAAGTGCTTCCCAAAATGATCTCTCTTTCACATACTGCTGATGGCAGTGGGGGCGGGGGAGCACTGATTCAGGGAAGCTTGGTGCAATTGATGTTGTGGGTCTTCATGGTGTCACTGGACCATCAATTTGTTTAGCTGCAAAATATAACATAGGTCCAGTCACACCTTAAAAACTGATGACATGTAGTTATAACAACAGTGTGCTTGTATATTGCCCTTCAGGACATATTAGTGTCACACTCAGAGCAGGAAACAAAGTCAGTGTAATTATTATCCCCACAATGCCACTGGGGTTGAGAGGAGTGGCTTACCCAAGGCCACCTGCAAAGTTCATGGCAGTAGTGGGAGTTAAACGAGCAGAGTGCTGATTCGTAGTCCAACCATTTAGCCACAATGCTACAACAGTAATCATAGCTCACTATGAGCCTGCAGTCCCCACCCAATTCCCACTCATTCATTCTGCTGGCTGCTGGGGTCCAATGGGAGTTGTATCTGCTCCGGCAAGAAGGGCAGATCTCTGGGTCTCATATTCCCCCTCAACAATACTGGCATCTGATAAGCCATGCAGGTTGGCAGTGCAGGCATGCAAGGAGCTCAGCCTGGTCGCAGACTGAGGCAAGGGTATGGCATAGAGGGATCTCAGCCAAAATTATGGATGTCTGGGGACAAAATGTCAGCTCTGACACTTTTGCCCACCTCTGGCCTCTCCCCATATAGGGATCAAACCAGGAGCCCTGGTCATGCTATCCCAGTGCCTTTCCACCAAGATACATCTATCTTTGCAATGCTCTTTTCTTGGCCCCATACAGCTGGTGGTAACGTCATGGCTTCAGACAGGTGCCAAATGCCTGATGTCATGTGGTTAGTTTGCTGGTGTGGGTTTGAGCCTGGATTCTGTCTTCATTTTTTCTTGTTCTTTGCTTTTTTTCTTTTTCGGAAGAAGGGTGTGTATCCTTGGAGCAGGGATGATTATATGTGGGCAGCACTTTTGCTGCCAGTCAGATCATTGCCAGGGAGACAGGTGGGTGTCCTGTCTGTTGCACGGGCACCCTTCCACTGTGGGCAATGAGGGACACAGGCCATGATCTTCTGTTGGGGTTGCACTGTCACTAAGTCTTTCCTCTGGCACTCCGGGGGGGGGGGGAGTAGCATCAAGGGGCAGTTGCTTTATTGGCAGGCATTGTTTGACTCTGGGCCAAGCTACAAGTGACGAATGACACTTGAACGGCAAGTGGATTGAGTGGAGCGCAAGTGAACAGGGAGAAATACACTTGCCATTCAAGTGTCATTCGTCACTTGTAGCTTCGCCCTGAGTCTGTGTATGCCACTCAGAGGAATGCCATCAGGCACCACTGCCTGATTAGTAGGTGTTGCCAGGGCTGTTGTGAACTCTGGTGTGCTCACTGCATTCTGCACCTTGCAGAGGCCACGTGTTGTTTTTCTCCTCCTGCAGGATGTCCATAGGGATCCAGCCAGCAGCAATGTTATTAAGTTGGTGACTGATTGCTACCGCCACAGCAGCCCTCCGGACAGGACTGTCCACAAAGTAATTTTAAGTTTGTTTCTTTATACTAGGAAATGTACCGTCCTCCCACAATGAAAATCTAAATAGGCAAAGGCTACCATTTTGGAATGCCATAACTGATTTTTTACTCCAAGTAACATATGTATTCCTGTATTTACATATCTAGTAACTACAATTTATATCTATAGCAATTCTCACTCTAGACAATGGATCTTTGAGGTGAGCGGAACACTATCTTTAGAAGTTCTTAGACGGCATTGCAAGGCCATTTTATTTGTGGGGGCTGTTAATGGGGGTGTAAGCTGCAAGCATTTTCTTGAGGATTTTATCGCATTTTGTATGTTTTAAAATTTGGAATTGCAATCTGCTGTTAGCCACAAGGGAAAGTACAGAATACAGATATTTTAATGAAAGTAAACAGGTAAATTCATGTGACTGGACCTCTATTTGTTCAATTCACTTAAAACAAGTCAAAACAAAAGTGAAAACACTGTGTCTGTACCTGTGGTGCTGCTTCAAACTGTTTTCAATAGAAACATACAGAAATGCTGCAGAAGCAGCCATGCAAATGGTCTCTCATCTGTTTTTTTTTCTTTATAGCTTAAAATCTAATGCAGTCCGTAGAGAAATATATGAGCATAAATTGAGCTTTCTCTCACTACTTTCAATTTGACTTACAGTTCATTTGAATTGGTCTCATTGAAGTGGAGTTCTCTCTATGTAAATGTAATCTGTATTATATTGTATACAGTGTGGTATACAGTTTGGAGTACTATGCTTTTCTTTTGTTGTTGCCACCGTGTGTGATGCATGTAGCTGATTGTAAGAGGAAGCATTGGAGTGTCATTTCCATTGTGTGAATCCATTATATCTTTACATAAATAGACTATGAGGTTCATATATGTGTCATATGCAATAGAAATCGTTGCAAATGTGCATTTATGCTCCCTATTACATTATTTATCGAAAAGTCTTTGAAATTGACTGTACTGACTCTCACTATGTAATCTGCCTTGAGTCTCAGTAAGAAAGGTGGACTATAAATAATGTAAATAAATAAATAAATAAAACCGGTCTGAGAAGCAATCATGATATTGAGAAAGAAATGAAGTGATGGATTTTACTGTGATTTTAAAGAAAGGGGGGATGAAATACAAGCAGGAGGGCAGTGAGTAAAACAGAACACAGAAAAAATTGAGATTACCCTATAAGCATAGCAGGGGCTAAAAGAAACCCCTGGGACACTTCCACCCCAGAATCCAACAAACCACCCTGCTCTCTCCCTGCTCAGGGAAATGGCCCTTGAGCAAGAGGGAGAGGAAATCCACTCATCCCAGCAGGAATCCCTCACTGTTCCCCAACCCCCCTCAAAAGGGGTCCAGAGCCTCTCCTTTTGGGAGACTTCTACCACCTCCTGATCCCTGCCCTCCTCACCAGTTTGGTGCCAGGAACAGCATCAAACACCAGCTGCTGTGTAATGTGAGTCACAGCAAAGCCCATCGGCAGGAATCTAGGCAATAGCTTTCTCTTAACTAATACAAACTATTCTAATGGCAAAACTAGAAAAAAATTCAGATTACAGGACTGGGGTGCAGATTGACAAAAGAAATGGAACAGAGAAAGAATGCTAACCTACTTGGAACTTAACAGATCCTGAGTGCTTTATCTCTCTGTACCATCCAATTGGGAGATTCAAATGGTTGTATGCATAAAGAGGATGCTGTCCTTCACATGGTCATACTTCCCCCACAGTCTTACATACACTCATACACACATGATGACCCACACAATCTGGGTCTTATGTTCTGACAGCAACAGCCTGCCAGAATCTACTCAGCCAACAGAGAGGCACTGGCATATCAACAAAATCCCATGTTTTGACTTCTGGCTGTGAAACTATGCTTACTTCCCAGGATTAAGTTTTTCCCAGCCTTGGTGCTACCACATATACTGGTCAGTCTCCATAAATGCCACCCCCCTTCTCAACCATGACAACTCCATCTCAACATGTGTCCAGTTAAGCTTTGGTCTTAAAAGGACAGACTTTCAGTTTAAAATGTGTTGCTTCTTCTGTGGTCAAGGAATTAGGTCCAAGAGGGAAAGGAGGAGAGGAACTGAAGTTGTTCCCATCTGAATTCATTAAAGCACAAATGGGTATGTACGGGAATGGTCTTTGGAATGAAGAAGTAATAGGAGGTACAGTGTACTACCAACAATGCAGCATGAACTTAAAGAATGAGGGAAAAGATTCTGTATCATTTTAAAAAGAGTCCAGTAGCACCTTTAAGACTAACCAATTTTATTGTAGCATAAGCTTTCGAGAATCAAGTTCTCTTCGTCAGATGCATGGTACAGAAACTGGTCAAATATAGAAGAGGAGTGGGGAGGAGGGGAGGAGAGAGAAGATGCAATTAGGGGGGGAGAGGGAGGATGCCATTGGGTCCTGTAATTGTATTCCCTGGGTAGATATAGGGGCAGAGCTGGCATCTGGGTCTGTTGCAGGGCCTGGTACCTGTGCTGGTGACTCTGCTGGCCGATTCATGATTGTGAGTGAGAAGTCGTTTAAGGTTGGGGGGCTGTCTGTAAGCAAGAAAAGGTCTTCCACCCAGGACTTCTGAGAGAGAGGTATCATTTTCCAGGATGGGTTGTAGCTCACTGATGATACGTTGGATGGGTTTGAGCTGGGAGCTATAGGTGACAACCAGTGGTGTTCTGTTGTTAGTTCCTTTAGGTTTGTCCTGGAGCAGACTGTTTCTGGGTACTAGTCTGGCCCTGTTGATTTGTTTCTTCACTTCATTTGGTGGGTACTTATATCTACAGATTAATGGCACAGCCATGGGCACACGCATGGCACCACAATATGCTAACATATTCATGGCAGACTTAGAGCAACGCTTCCTAAGCTCCCATCCACTGGAACCACTATTATACTTAAGATTCCTGGATGACATCTTCATCATTTGGACCCATGGGAAGGAAGCCCTTGAGAGGTTTCATCAGGACTTCAATAACTTTCACCCTACTATCAACCTAAGCCTGGACCACTCTACACAACAGGTACACTTCCTGGACACCACTGTACAACTACATAATGGATGAATAAATACCACCTTATACCGGAAACCAACAGACCGATACTCATATTTACATACCTCCAGCTACCACCCTAAACATACCACTCGGTCTATTGTCTACAGCCAAGCCTTACGTTACAACCGTATCTGCCCCAATGCTCTCGACCGAGACTCGCACTTAAGAGATTTACAACAAGCATTTTTGGGACTACAGTACCCACCAAATGAAGTGAAGAAACAAATCAACAGGGCCAGACTAGTACCCAGAAACAGTCTGCTCCAGGACAAACCTAAAGGAATGAACAAAAGAACACCACTGGTTGTCACCTATAGCTCCCAGCTCAAACCCATCCAACGTATCATCAGTGAGCTACAACCCATCCTGGAAAATGATACCTCTCTCTCAGAAGCCCTGGGTGGAAGACCTTTCCTTGCCTACAGACAGCCCCCCAACCTTAAATGACTTCTCACTCACAATCATGAATCGGCCAGCAGAGTCACCAGCACAGGTACCAGGCCCTGCAACAGACCCAGATGCCAGCTCTGCCCCTATATCTACCCAGGGAATACAATTACAGGACCCAATGGCATCAACTACACTGTCTCTGGCTCTTACAGCTGCTCATCCTCCAATCTGATATATGCCCTCATGTGCCAACAATGTCCTTCTGCTCTGTACATTGGACAAACCAGCCAACCTCTACGCAAAAGAATAAACGGACACAAATCTGACATTAGAAATGGAAACATCCAGAAACCAGTGGGAGAACACTTCAATCTACCAGGACATTCCATCAAAAACTTAGAGGTCGCTGTAGTTCAACAGAAACCTTTCAAAAACAAAATCCAACAGGAGGCTGCTGAATTGGAATTCATATGCAAATTTGACTCTGTCAAGCTGGGACTGAATAGGGACTATGAATGGTTATCACATTATCACAGGTAACAGATTTCCTTTACAGAGGCGGGGTCTGGGGGAGCCCAGTGGCACCTGGCGTGGGCTTCCGGGGACCACAGTTCTCTTTGTCAGATGCATCTGATGGGGAGAGCAGTGGTTATCGAAGGCTTATACTACATTGGAATTGGATGGTCTGGTTGTTTTGCTGCTACAAACCAACACGGCAAACTCCTTTGAAACCTCACACAAGCCAATTAATCTCCATACCAAAAGGAGATGTTTACATTTACTAGCAAAGGAATGTTTTGATTGCACCCTCCCTCTCTCCCCCCCTAACTGCATCTTCTCTCTCCTCCCCTCCTCTTCTATATTTGACCGGTTTCTGTACCATGCATCTGACGAAGAGAACTTGATTCTCGAAAGCTTATGCTACAATAAAATTGGTTAGTCTTAAAGGTGCTACTGGACTCTTTTTGATTTTGCTACCACAGACTAACACGGCTAACTCCTCTGCATCTATGTATCATTTTAGGACTTCCAATCAAGTCCCAAATGAACAGTGGCAATTATAACTTTTTACTTTTTAAAAGTAGAGATAATAGCAATGTGAAGTGCATGGTAGCTTTGATTACCTACACCACAGAGGGGCTAACCCTTCTTTTCTCCTACACCATGACTTTGATCTGAATTAGGGTCCTTCACATCTATATTCCTTCTTTTCAAAAATGCAAAGACCCATTCACAGATCTTCCAGCAGCTCATTTAGATTGGCCTTCACAGCTCTGAACAGCAGAATAGAAGTGTAGGCTCAGCAGATAACTTAGACAGAATGATCTGCTTTCCATCAAGGCTCACCTTGTCATCATTATATATGTTATATATTCAAACACATCTCTGGTGGCCTGTCCAAGGTAATGCCTTGCATCTTGGCATTTGAGGAAACAAGTAAAGGATTCTTATGATTTGTCTCACCTGGAATTGGCCAGTTAAAATAGAGGGAAGTGCATTTTTCAGAACTGATTTGGTGATTAATGGGCTGGAATATATGTAGTACATTATTAAGGTGCTTCTAAAGTTCACAGAATAAAAATATATTTGTGTGAAAATATCCACTGAAAATTGCCAAATACATCAGAGCGCTCGACCTGGCGAGCATTCACTAAAGCTGTTTCATATTCACAGTGAGGGATTACATGTGTGTTTTGTGAGTAAAAATACATGTGAGAGGGAAGCATGGGCAGCAAAATAAATGCAAACTAGCAATATCATTAAGGATTAGGAGTGTGTGGTGCTACATTTCTGTGCACATTTTGCACATAAAAATTAAGAAACATTCTTAAATTTAACAACTGGAATATATGTACTGTGGACTCTTCTGATTCTTCCACCAGTTTCTATTGTGGTTTCAGAAGCTTTAAAAAATTCTATTTCATAAATGGCTCTCTGTTTTTGTTCTCTACTTACCATTCCAGGGGGTTTTTTTTAGCTACTAGCTGCTGTTTTATGAAACAGTCTTACCACTGAAAGGGGATATCACTCCTCAGATAACAGTTTGGGGCTGAATTGTACTGTCATGTCTGCACCTCATCTATGCCATTATTTTAAGCTGAACTGTTACAATGAGCCATTACTGTTACTGTGAACCATTATTTGATGCTGTACCTTAATGCCATATTGCCAATGTCATAATTGCCTTGCTTTCATAGGCCTACTAAGCCGCAGGTGCCTTATCTAACTGCTTTGAAGCTCCCAGGGCTTCTGACCTTGTAAACTGTTCATTCTCATGAATCACTGTGTTTCAACTTTACTCTTATGCCTGCCTAGTGTCTAGACTGGGTATGTAAACTATGCGAGGAGTACCAAAGACTGTTTCGTGCTGAAAGTTACATTTTACTAGTGGGGGGGGGGGACGAGCAAGTGGGCTCTATAAAAAGAATGGGTTTCACACTTTTAAGTATTCCTGTCAACCTGCTTAACTGCTTGCTTTCCTTCTGAGCAATCCTATGGAGATATCTGTGGATTTGAATTGATTCCAGAATAAAAACATTTCAACCAAGAACGTGGATTTCTTGCAGCGAGGGTACAGGGGTCTATCTGCCATGGCCTGTCATCCATAGACTGACACGTACATTTACTTCTTCTCACACAAGTAGTACTTCCAACTGTGCAAGGGTTTTGCCAGTTTCCTGCTCCCACTGCAGATTCCTTGAATCCCCCCGGCCCCGGTAGTTCCTGAGGGTCCACCCACCGCTGGCGGCAGGGTTTCTGGCACCTCTGGCCACTCTCCCACGCGCACCCCAGGACTGCGTGATGACATCATCATGTGATGACATCATCATGCAGCAAAGCCGGGGCCATTGGCCGGCAGGTGGCTGGGGTGGCATGAGGAGGCTGGCTGCACTCCACACCCCACCCCAGCTGCCTGCTGTGCTTGGCCCGCGGCTGCTGCACCCAGCTGGGAGCATGTGGTGGCGGCGGCGCAGGGCTGGCCGGCTGCAGCAGCAGCAGCTGTGGGACAGGCACGCCAGCTCCATGGCGCGTGCCTCCGTCCCCAGCACCCCCTCCAGCACCCCTTCCGGCTCTGTGGCACCAGCGGCACCTGCCTCACTGCCTCAATGGTGGCACCGGCCCTGGGTCCACCAGCATGCAGGACCAGGATTTCAAGGATCACAGCAGGCAAAGTGGGAAAGTTCTGTTAAGTGAGCAAAGCTTATGATGTGGTTCTTAAATTATCTGGGTTGGTTTCATGAGTAATGCAGTAGCTTTGAGACGACCAAAGAAACAATTCTGTAAGATGGTAGAATAAATGGAACTCTTTCAAATCAACTGTAGAAAGTATAGTTATGTCTACATCCTGATAAATAAGAATAGTTTGGCTGGGAAATCTGAATTTCCCACTCAGCCCACTTTGATTTAGGCTCCGACCACTCTGATGTTACTCTGAAATGGACTCAAGCAACAAGTCTTCCGTATTGCCCAATTTCCCAAATTTACCCAGATCACAATCTGGACGGCTTGCAGCAGTGTAGATCTCAGATGTAAAGCCTGATCACTGCTGCAAGCATTCCGTTGCTACCAGGAAACATGGCAAATGGAGCTGGCCAGAGACTTCTCCACTGGGGCCTCTTTCTGTTGGGAACAGGACACACACACACCCAAGTTTCTCCTTACACACTTTTAAAACAAATAATGCAAATGGATTTTGCTGCTTGTCCCTAATATTGGGGGGATGTCTTTTATTTTGTAGTTTTTATTGTATACTATTCATTTTATCACATGCTTATCATATCTTTTTCTGAAAAGGCTTCCTCTGTTTCAGATAAGACTAAGGCGTTCTCCTAGCCCTTTGCCTGTCTTTAATCATTGTTCTGAGAATCTGATCTTGAAGGGCTCATCTGGCTTTCCACTTCTGCTGCTTCACTGTCACAGGAAGCAAGAGATGGACCCTGTGGAGAGGCTGAACCTAAGTGGAGCTGCCTGTGCCACAACACTGTGAACCATTCAGGGAGAGCCACAAGATATCCTCTGCCTTCCCCACTATTGCCCCACCTGAAGCCATGTTTCTGTATGCTTCTCTGTTGATGTTAACTGATGAGAGCTGCTGTAGCACAGTGGTTAAGTGGTTCAGCTGTGAATCAGCACTCTCTACTGGTTCAAATCCCACTACTGTCATGAGCTCAGTAGGTGGCCTTGGGTAAGCCACTCCTCTCAGCCTCAGCTCCCCAGCTGTATTGTGGGGATAATAATAAAACTAACTTGTTCACCACTCTGGATGGGACGCTAATCTGTCTAGAAGAATGGTATATAAGCACAGTTGTTTTTGTTGTTAACACCCAGTTGTAAGCTCTGTATGATAGCACACTAAAAGACCTGGCTGCCTAATTCCCTTGAGTAACATACAGGCGTCTCTAAACCGGGAAGCATTTTCTACACCTTGTTGTTTATTTTTCTTTGTTTTCCCTCAGTGCTGGAGAACATTAAATAGTTATCCAGCAATCAGGAAAATGGGCCAGGAGTTACAGATGTCTCCCTGTGCATTGCCAAAGGGAATGTGATAACAAGCTGTTGCAGGCTGTCCACTGATCCACTAGCCGGCCTATAACCGCTGGGAAGCTACATGAAGAGGCTCGTTCCAGAATGTAGCTGCAGCCCCTGCAGCTGCTATCCACAGCACATCAGTACTGAAACAGGACTCCCAAGACTTTATCTTGCTTGCCCAGAAGAACAGTTCAGGACAATTTGCAAGATCATTTCTGACTTGAGCCACCACAGACACAGAGCCCCCAGATGAGATTTTTGCTGGAAGAATCTTTTGAGCCTCTTACATTCTTCCGTCTACATCTGTGCTTTTGTAAATCATTAATTCTTGGCAATTATCACTCCAACAAGAGATTTTCTCTAACAGCCTTCAGTGAAGCCAGCTGGCAGATCCTGAAGGGTACTTGATGACCAGTCTTCTTTTCAATGAGTTCAGAAGATCAGTTTTAAAATCTTTGCTGTGAAAAAGTGATGGTGAATGCTGCAGAAGTGCTCTCCCTCCAGAGCGCATCTGGGTACACGCGCACACACACATACACACACAACCAAACATCTGGAGCCATATAGTTTTTGCTTCAAAGGAAAGCCACCTAGCTATACAGAAAAATGTAATATCTTTTATACCCCTTTAAAATGTGCCTTGCCATTTTTTTTCCTTTTTAACAATGATTTTGTGGAAGGTTTTTTTGTATTTTTTTTAATTTTGGTAATTTTAAAAGAAAAATGTAAAAATTACATGTAAAACGAACTCAGATTTGAGGAACATACATATTAGTAAATATAAATATATGTAAACTGCACTTCAGATTATTCCAATGGTTTGTTAGTAGTCTGGATCATTGTTTAGCATATGGTTACACATCCCTTATATAGGTACTGTCTTGATTTTGTTGACTTCTGTTTTATCGATGACAGCCAGTGGTGTGCAGTGGTTAGAGTATCAGACTGGGATTTGGGAGAAGCAGGTTTGAATCCTCATTGTGTCACGGAAGCTTACTGGGTGACCTTGAGCCAGTCACATTCTCTTAGCCTAACCTACCTCATCGGGTTGTTGTGGGGATAAAATGGAGGAGAGAAGAATTATGTAAGCCACCTTGGGTCACCATTGGGAAGAGAGGTTAGTTATAAATGAAGTAAACAAACAAATGATTCCCTTGGAGAAAGGTTTTTATCAAAACCTATAGTAATTGAAAGATTGGTTTTCTGTATCGTTTCCTTTTCCTGAATTTTTTAGGAATGGTGTGGGATGTTAAAAAAGGTCTGGAGCAAACAGAAGCAAATGGCCTTCTGTGATGCTGGCAGGGCCTCCACCTGGGCCATAACAACGATTATAATGGATGTGGGTTTGCCTGCTGTGAACCAACACATGTTGGCATGGTCACCACAGTCCAGACTAGAGCACTGCCTCAGCTTTCTCCTGGCTGCCAGTGGGCTTCCAGGTCAGTAGTCAAACATAAACTTTCTCAGTAAGTGAAAGGGTCAGTCTGCCCCCCCCCCCCCCGCAAGCTGTTTAGATCCTTCTAGTTGCTTTGACACTGCAAGTTAACAATGGATAGCATTATGTACTCACATGTTTCAATTTCCTGGGGTTTTCAAGTTGACAGGATGGATTATGGATTATGATATACATAAAACTATCAGCTCTGCAACACAAATAAAATTTCATATAAAAGTCAACATTTGTTGAAACAAATGTTAAAGATTTTGACATTTTCAAACCTTTGTTTCAAAGCCAACGGTTATTTTTTTAAAAAACTTAATCTTCTTTTGTGGATGGATTTTCAATCAATAAGGTTAATAATTAGCTTGCTTAATTCAATAGTTTAATGCCTTTTCCTTCTAAAATCATTAAATCCATCAGTACCTGTAATAATTATGTAGAAAGATTTCTTTTACATTTTTCACTCCAAATTCTAGCATAAGAAGGCAAGCTAGAATATGAAATTTCAGAGAATTCAAAAAACAAAAGTCATGTAATGCCTTTTTAAGGATCAACTAAAAGAACAAAAAAAGTATAAGTTTTCATGTTCTCCAGATCTGTTTTGTATTATTTGGGCTAATTCTAATAAAACATCTAAGCTTTTGTTTCTGGATTTTCAGTGCACCAACCTTGCCATTCTCAGTCTATGTCTATTTTGGAAATACCTGGATTTAGCTAAAGAGAGGCATTTCTTCAATTGGAGCGAAATGACCGGGAAATGAGACTATGCTTATGGAGTTTCTTGCTCCCTATACCATTAGGTCAAATGTCCTGATTAGACTTTTGTTCACCCTTTTACTAGCACATCACTCAAGATTCATTTCCATGTTTAACTAATGAGTCCTTCAGCAATACTGTAAGGTATAAAGATAGGAAGGCAGAAGAAGGAGAAAAAACTGCAAAGGAAGACTGATGGGGTTGGTGATGAATAGAACACAGACGGGATCCTGAGGCAGGAATGTTAAGGTCTAACTACATGTGACATTTTCTCTGGGTTGTCCCTACGTCTGTGTGATTAAACATATATTGTGGATGCCGTACTGTGAACTTAATTTGGATTGGGGCCATCGTGCACAGGGAGAAATGTTCCCTCCTATGCCATTTTTGAAGACCTGAAATGGACTATTTGCTCTTTTGGAGGCTGCACATGTATTGCTGAGGTATGCCTGGGTTTCCTCAAACAGCTCCCCCAGAGCCATGTCAGGTCCAGAAATGGCACAGGAAGGAAGGCTTAGCACCCTGTCTCCATGCATCATGGTCCCAATCCAAATCTGACCTGTGTGTTCCTGGGATTAAGTTTCCCGCATAGAACCTGCAACACATGTTTGATCAAACTGGCCCAAGGAGAACCCAGTCAAATAATGTGGTATATAGTTAGGATCCTAAACTAGATGGTGAAGAATAATATAAAAAGCTGGAATTGATAGTCAATGAGATGCAATATGTTGATTTCCAATACTAACTCAAAGGAGTTCTAAAGAAGAACTATGTGTTCCTTCACAGACTGGTAATCAATATTTATACATGAAGAAATCAAAATAATAAATGTGGACATGTTCAATATGTTTGTAAAACGAAACTAATAGAAAATGAGAATCAAGTAGATGTAAAGAAAAATGACTTTTTTGTCACGTATGTTAAGCATTCCATTTGAATTTCTAGGCATGTGTCTAAAATAAGTTCTCTTTATTAGGAATTAGGAACACCACAGACTACATTAAGATCTGCAGAACTGTTTCCTTCCTTACTTTTGCTAGGGATGATCCTATAATGTTCTTGGCTAGTGGTTAGTAGAGGTGGAAATAATGATTGTTTTTTTCTATCAAATCTCCTCCTTTCTTATGCATAGAAAATAGGAATGAAACAATTGTCCATATTTTACGATTATTCCCCTTCATTTTTCCACAAGTACATTCAACAAAACAGCTGGAAATTTATTTTTTCCATGTTGTGTAGCCAAACTCTGGGGTTAGACAGAGGCAGCACCTTTAACAATCACATTTGCAAACAGAAGCCATGTACTCTGGCCCCAAGTGACGGCACGCTTGCTTTTCTTTTGACTGCTCAAGTCCACCAAGCAACAGGATGCAAACAATATAATGAAGTGAGAAATCAGGCCAGAGTTTCCTCAGTCCTTGGAAAACGTAAGGATGATTGACTGCTCATTATTTGCTTCCAGCTCATCCTTCGGGGCCATGGAATCTTTTGCGCTGACCTTCCTTACAGCAGCCGTAGACAAAACTAGGTTTCCAAAGAACAGATTTTGCTAATCCAAAGGGTTTGGAATGGTTGCTGTGTCAAACAGAAGACATCTATGATGTAGGCTTGTGATCTTACTCAATAAAAAAGTTGGAACTGTTAAAAATGTGAAAATGTGTCAGAATTTATGCCATGGAGGATCGGATTGCTTGGCAAGATCTTTGGAAAGAGCTTTCTGGGTTGTAACGAGGCCAGGAAGCCAGAAGGGAAGATTGGGTATTCCATACAGAGGTATTTGCATCTGAAATAATTAATAACGTCTGTGAAAATCCCGCTGGATGTTGGCAACTCCTGACAGGTCTTTAGAGGAAGCTGCACCTTTCTCTCAGGGACATTCTTCCAGCTGTTTATTGGAGGGCCTCCCCTTTGCTTCATAAGAGAAGATAATATTTTTCCTGGCTGGATGGCAGCCTGGTGTTGAGGGAGCTTCACATTTGACGGTTTGCTCTGAGGCACGTTCAGCTAATGATCCACTTCATGCTGCAAAGCTGAAAACAAGGAGGCAGGGGCATCTGCAATTACACATATAAATGTGTAAGTGAGGAAATAAAGATTATCTCTGTTTCCATGGCAATAATTCTTTTAAGTAAAACAGCTGGATTGACAGTTGGAAGAATGACTCCTAATACCTAGAATAAAGGTCTTATAATGACATCAATTGATAAATAAGATAATCGAAATCCATTCGTCTTTCTGATTTCATATGATTTTGCTCTCAATAAACATAATTCACTCATTCAGCTTCCTATTCCCCCACCCCAATCAACCAACATCTTTTACTAGGGCACAGCATTTTCTAGTGTTAGTTATGATCTGTTTTGTCTGTCAGATTCCACAAGATTCTTTTTGTTTTCTTTTTGAGACAGACATCTTTTAAGTTCCCATACACTGACAGACAACAGCTGGAGTGCTTATCACCTATAAACTACATGATGGATAGACATTTTTCAGCCTACACTGACACTGCAGATGTGTGTACCTGTGAAGCCTGTGGACTCCATCCAGTCCCAAACCACAGGGTTTTCCTTTGCCGTATCTCCTTTCGTGGTTGATTTTAGTTGACATTCTGAACAGGGACTGTGAGGAATCTCCTGTACAGCTGCATCTATTACGACCTCTTGGAGTGAGAGCTAGCCTTTCCATGGACTGTGCAAATTCCAGGCTTTGGTATGAGCCAGGTACTCAGCATAATCAGTCCCTTCGTAGCCTTGTTTTGGATTATAGAACTGAAGAGGCTTCTTTTGTCTTCAGCCAGAGTAACTTCATCTCACAAGAATTCTCAACTCTTACAAAGGCTGCTTAAATCACTAGTTCCTATCCTGGTTGTTCTGCCTCCTTGCTCTGTATCACTTATTGGCATCACCTCACTTCCAGGTGTGCCTAGTTTTGAGGTGTTCTTCCTTGGGGACTCTTACAAGGGGTGATAGGGGCTCTCAAAAGGTGTCCCTTCTCCCCCCCACCTATTCATTCTCTCTTCTTACATGTTGCTTCCCTCCACCATTTCCTCTACCCATCATTTACCGTAACATCCAGATTAGGCAAACTATGGTTTGAATTATTTTGAGGCAGGGAGTCGTATTGGTTTTCTGTAAAACAGTAAGATTCGAGTCCAGTGGCACCTTAAGGACCAACTAGATTTTCAGAGCATAAGCTTTCAAGAGTCAAAGTTTCCTTTGTCAGATATCTGACAAAATATTTTGGACTAGGATCGGGAGACCCAAGACTGCCACAGATGCGTTCTGGGTGGCCTTGGCCCAGTCACGCACTCTCAGCCTAACCTACCTCACAGTTCTGTTGCGAGTATAAAACTGAGGAGGGAACATTGTAAGCCACTTTGGGTCCTCATTGGGGAGAAAGGCAGGATGTGTGTGAGAGAGAGAGAGAGAGAGAGAGAGAGAGAGAGAGAGAGAGAGAGAAAGAAAGAAAGAAAGAAAGAAAGAAAGAAAGAAAGAAAGAAAGAAAGAAAGAAAGAAAGAAAGAAAGAAAGAAAGACGCCACACCTCTTCTTTGTTGAAGCAATGTGGAATTCACTGGCTGCTTCAGGGCTGGGCAGGAATTTGCCTTCCAAAACAGCTCTAGGAAGAGGCGGGAGGGGGCTACACATTAGCAATTATTCAGGAGAGGAGTACTGTCAGACTATGGAATCCCAGTTATCTAGAGTTCGTCTCCCCCTTCTGCAAGAAGCACAAGTTTCTTGATTCCAAAAGGTTTATTGAAAGACAACACTCAGGATACAGTTATCCATATTCCAAGGACTAGGAAAGTCTTGGCTGAACAAAGGCTTTGTTGAGAATGACACACAAAATGAAAGTAACAACACTTCAAACACCCATTCCCAGCCTCCCCCCTTAGTCCTGTCTAGAAGGCCTGGGAAGGCGAGGACATCAAAGTCGGCCGGAACTGAGTGATAAGAATTCTTCACTCCCATGGATATATGCAGCTTGGGCAACACCTGGGCCTGGAGGGAGAGAACTAAACAACTACAGATATAACATAAGAACATGGCGTAGCTTTGGCTTGAGAACTGACTAGCAAACTGACACTCTGACAAGTACTTTAAATAAGCCCATTCTCAGCTAGATAAGTTAGGCCATAACTAAGGTTTTGAAGGATATGGGGACTGATGTCCATTTAGATCAGCAAGCACCTTGAGGCATTTAAGAATGGGGGGGAGGTAGTCAAACTGCCATTTCAGGCTGGCTGGTCCAGTAGACTGCAGAGGGAACTCCACGCTGGTGTTGGGCATCATCATTGAACATGACTGACCTAGGAGAATGGTCTTGATGAGCAACACTTGATGAAGTCCCTCACTTCATCCAAGGTCTGATAAAAAACTAAGGAGCCTATTTGCACCTGGCAGGGTTAGCCCTAAGTTTTTCTTGCCCTAGATAAACAAACTCTTGGCATACTTTGACTTAGCTGGCAAGGAAGAGCAAGCAGAGCAGCAGTGCTTCTGCTCTATGTAGGGATGCCAGGACCCCTGCCTGGTGAGAATCCCGCACTGCCCACCCCTGCTAGCCTTCAGCCCCCACTGCTGCTCACCTGGCCAGTGTGTGTGTGGGGTGTCCAGGTATGGAAGTGGCAGACTGGCAGGCACATGCACAAAGCTCACACACACACCTGTATTCCCTGGTGATAACATCATTCTTGGTGTGATCCAGAAAAAATAGGTTGTGCCCAGTGTTTTGGGCTGACTTTTAAAGAACTGGCCTCTGGCACAACCAGCCACACTACAAGGCAGCACTGGAAATGACATCATTGATGGGGCTTTATGTGTACACGAATAAGAACCCCACAGACACCCTTGTGCCCCCTCATTTTTCTACTTGGGGAACCTGGCAACCCTAGCTCCAGGCTTAGTTTCAGGATGGCATTACCCAAACACTGGTAACCCCAGAGGGCACTCTTTTATAGAACTTGTATTAAGAGTTGCACTGTTCACCTATTAACTTCAGTAACCCATATTTCAGGGATGGTTGTCTGTCCCCTTGTCACCATCTTTTGCTGATTCTGAAGACTTTGGTGTTTCATCGGGCATTCCCTCAGTTATCCCTTGTCTTATGCTTGAAATGTGATCTCTGTGTTTTATATATCTACTTTAATTTGGATTTTAATTGGTTGTATGTTTTATAACGCTTTGTTTTTAATTGTGAGTTGCCTTGGTGGACCAGATTGGGCAAAGTGGTGGGATATAAATTTTGTAAATATTAAATAAATAAATAAATAAATAAATAAATAAATAAATAAATAAATAAATAAATAAATAAATAAATAAATAAATAAATGCCTTGAGTCTTATTTCTTGCTTTCTGTGTGCGTGGGATGTGTGAGACGCAATCATGCGTTCACTGTCTTGTACGGTAGATGCAGCATGCACAGGCACTCCTCATCACCATAAGGCATTCTTGCAGCCAGGCTTTCCATTCATCTATATGTGCAGAAGTCTAGTTCCTCACTTCAGTCAAAGATCTGGGGAAAAACTACCTGGCAGGGTTAGCCCCAAGTTTTTCTTGCCCTAGATAAACAAATAATGGGCCTACAGTCAAAGGTCCATAATGCCGTATAAGTTCTGGCTCTTCTTGTGAGGACCCAGCTGTCCAGCTGCTGAAGTTTCAGCAGTATGTTTGTGCACATGCTAAAATTTCAGTGCCAAGGGAGACCCACATTCTCAGAAGGGATTCAGATCTCTTTCAAGAGCTTTCCCTCCTGTGATTTATTTTTAAAGCCATGGGATGAAGAACATTTCAGTCTTCTCTAATATACTGGGCTTGTTTTGTAACATAAATACAGAACAAGCATTCAACATGCCGCTAAATACAGGCGGCCTGAGAAAACGTGTGGCAGGGTCGACAGTTAATGTAGCAACTTCAATGTTTGTGAGAGATGGTGACTTGCCAGCTTGTTCATTTTCACTGGCATCAAGGACAACTGAGTAATGTTAAGTTGCAACTTTGGCAGACTTCCTAGAATAGTACAAACACTTATGAGATCCCACAACTCTTACTGGGTTTATAAATGTTGTTTTTGAGTGGGTAACAGATTTTGCGCTCAGATTCTTTTTGGCAGCAACTCATAGCCAGTATCATTTGAACTTGTATGAATCTCACTCTTGACACTGGAAATTCCCAGCAGTTATAAAAACCACAGTCATTTATCATATTGCCAACACACCTCTATTGTTATAGCCTTTTATAACAGGAAGACTCTTTATCAGCTTCCAGGCTCACCTGATTCTCTTTGGAGTTTATCTAGGTACAAAAAACATTCCTGGTCTGTATTTAGAGTTAGTATAATTGAAGTCTCCAAAGAAGAAAACAGTTTCAACATATCTGAACGATGAAATACCAATGATATATTACAAGATTGACTCTCATCATTAAGCCAACAAATAAATACCATTAAAGAAATTGAAAACGCCTTATCCTGAGTACATATTATAACATTTCTACCCTAGCATCTGCCAGGCCACTTTCACTTCTGAGTTGGGCAATCAGCCCACAAGAAGCTGGGGATGGGAGGGACGCCGTTTTGCCAGGAAAGACCCACCTTCTCAGTAGGGATCCCTCACTGCTCCCCAGATCTCTTTCAAGAGCTTTGTGGGGGAGGCTTTCCCTCCAGTCTTTGCCACCACCTCTTGTTCCAGTTTGATGTCAGGCGGAGCATCAAACCAGGCTGTTTTGATAGTGCTGGCACCCAGGCAAGGCTTGCTTGTAAGAATCAAGGCAGTCCCTTCATCTCTTAAACAAGTACAAACTTTATTCTACTATCAACATCTTTAGAGAGTGCACAAATTACAGAAAATATGGTTCAGAGATTAATAAGGAAAATAAAACCAGAGAAAGATTAGTTACCTAGACTGGAAACTACAGAACTTGCATCTGCTCTTCCCTCCCAGCAGGAAGGTGCAAATGGAAAGAAAGAACAGCACCTTTTTAACGCCCCCCCCCCCCCACACTCACACACACAAGTAGAAAGGTTTTAGCCAGTCTTTGGGGAAGATAAGAAATACCTCTGATATGCAAAAACCTGGCTACTGGTTGTTGTGTTCTATAGAGCCTCTGCAGTCAGAACCCAGCACTCAAACACAACAACCAGTAGCCAGGTTTTTGCATATCAGAGGTATTTCTTATCTTCCCCAAAGGTTGTGGAAACTTATAGCTCTGGGAGAAATGAGGATGACCATCTGTCAAACACAAAGTCCATCTCCATAGATGCCAGTTCTTCCTAAGACGAAATGTCTTGTTCTGCTGTCATTCATGACACATATAACATACAGATCTTAGTTACATATGAAGCAACTACTTCCAACATTTTGCATCACACATGACAGTGAAAAAGAAGTCCAGGCTATAGGACTTGCTTCAACAAAAATGAGTACAATTAGTGGGAGAGTCATAGAAATATAGTGCAAGGCTGACATCCTATCCTTGTATTCCACACCTATGTCACCAGAAACAGAGCTGTTCTCTCTCTCTCTCTCTCTCTCTCTCTCTCACACACACACACACACACACGCACGCACACACACACAAGTGCATGCACACATGCACACTAGATTGACAACAAACTGAAGTTTGATACAGTTTCTTGCAGCATAGTGCAAAATTTCCACATATGCTAAAGCTCTTGCACAAGTAGAAACACAAGAAAAAGACTACAGTAGCTGCTTGCGCTAAGCCAATTTTTTTTGTGTTGCCATTTGCCATTCTGTTTACACAAGATCATATGCAAGCAATTTCTGAGTACTGTAATAGATCGGTGGGAAAGTGCTAGGTGTTGCACAAGATCTTGCATAAATGGAACAGCACTAAGTCTGTTTATATTTCTGCCTATGCATCACTAGATCCAAGCTATGGCCTACAGTCTTGATGAAATGTCATTTAAAACCATAGAAGTGAAGAAGGTTATCTGTGAGCAGGACTGTAGCTGTAGCCTGTAAGTCCAGACTATAGGACTTGCTTCAACAAAAATGAGTACAATTAGTGGAAGAGTCAGAGAACACACCCATCGTTTATGTCTATTTTGAATGTAACATTTTGCATGTTCATTCACACATCTTGAGGAAGGAAAGACAAAACATCCCCACAATCTTTTTGTGTATGTGAAATGTATTTCCTTTTCCATTCTGAAGCAGCAATATTTATGTATTTATTGAATTTATAGTCTGCTCTCCCCACAAGCAGGCTTAGAGCAAATCACATCAATTTAAAAGACATAAATTAAAAAAGATAAAACCAGTAGCATAAGAGAGCAAATGTAATTCAGAAATTCTTTTGTAATGATAGTATTTATCTATTATCTGGAACTGTATTGTTGTATACTGCTGGTTTTTGCTGTAATAAATAGAATGAATGAAATTCAGAAATTCACCCTCAGCATCGCTCATTGCACAGTCCCTTATACAGTCATATTGGGCCTGCAGGAGCCACTGACAATCACCGATGAAAGCAACAAAAATCAGGGAGGGCACACACACACACACCCCGGTAGGAGGATGAATTAGAGGCCCTTTTGCCTCAACCACCAAAGGCCTGGCAGAACATCTCCATCTTACAGGCTGAGTGAAATGATAGTAATCTCACTGAGCCCGAGTTGTCACAGCCCGAGAGTTCCACCAGGCTGGGGCCAGGGCCAAAAAGGCATGGTCCCTGATCAAGGCAAGGTGTACCTCCTTGGGGTCAGGGATCACCAGCAGATGTTTGTCTGCTGAACAGAGAAGCCTCCAGGGAGTATAGGGCGAGAGACGGTATGTTGGGATTTTACAAGTGTCATTCTCTTCTGTCATGAAAGAGTTAATCTGTTTGTGTTTAGTTAGGCACAGCTAGCCTAGCATGAAGGCCAGTTAGATGTTGAGTTGATCTTCCCGCCAGGGAAAAGGGGAGTTGCATGCTTAATGAACAGATCTAGGATTGATTATTGGCTGACCAGGTTTATTGGGGGGCAATTAACATTCTTTCCTTTACTCAGGATGCCATTGCTCTCCAGTTAGTTAGACCATTATCTCCAGCATGTAAGGATATAGGAACTAAGTTAGCTCTTCTTTATTTTATCACCAATGTAACCTTTATTATTTTACCCTGTATGTAGTAAACATTATTTTAGAAGCTGGACACACATCTGTCTGTGATGCTTTATCTGCTGTGCAATGCTCTTCTCTGCTAAAACTAAATTTTAACCCAACACAGTACCTCAGGTATGCTGTTCCCAGTCCACTAAGGGCTTTAAAGATCAAGACCAAAACCTTGAACCTGATCTGGAATTCAGTCAGGACAGGTGTCACATGAGACCGGAACGAAGTCCCAGTCAGAATACGTGCTGCTGCATTCTAGACCAGTTGTAACTTCCGGAGCAAGCCCAAGGGCAGCCCAGTGTGGAGTGAGTTACAGTAGTCCAACCTGGAGATGTCTATTGCATGCTTCACTGTCACCAGTTTACAGAAGCAAGGTAGGGGAAAGCTACCTGATTGGATGAAGATAGTAAAAAATAACGTGTTTAACTAGGTAAAACCAAAAACCCAGCCAGAAACACACAGCTTATTCTAAAGAGCTTGATTTTTACAAAATGTATGTCTGAAAATATATCCGGCACATTCTCTGTGGTTCAGCTTAAGTTATTTCCCAAGCAGTTGAGGATTCTTCCACAATAATTACAGAAATAGATCTGAAAGAAGGAACTGCAGCTGTTGTCAATACAGCATGTGCCTTTTTTCTGAGATAGTGAACTCTTTCTCTCCCTGACCTTTACTAGTTTCTTTGACTGTAGTGTTTCCAAAGAGAAACCACCTTGATAACCAGACATTGGCCTACCTACTGTACATGTTCCCCTCTAAGGGCTACCAACCTCCAGATACTGGCTGGAGATCTCCCAGAATTCCAATTGATCTCCAGGCCGCAGAGATCAGTTCCCCTGGAGAAGACGGTTGCTTTGGAAGGTGGACTCTGTGGCTTTATACCTCACTGATTCCCTTCCCTTCCTCAAACTCCGCCCTCTCCAAGCTCCACCCTCAAACCTCCTGGAATTTCCCAACCTGGATCTGGAAACCCCATCCCCTCTTCCTGTAGAAAATCCCTGTTTGATTTAACAATATGTTTTCCTTTATGCTTACATGGGTCAAACGACTAATGCCTCCGTTGCCTATTCTCCAAACATTAATTAGAGAAATCTCTTGCATTGTGAGTTGGAGTGCGGTGCTCAAAAAGCATTTAAATGAGGCAAGACTACTGCTTGATTTTTTCCAAACACCACATTGATTAGAGAGATGTTCCCACACAGCTAGACCAGAGAAGGACAGTGACGGTGTTTATGGGAGAGAAAGAGAGAGATCATATGCAGGAATATGCAGTTGGCTATTAATTAATCAGAACTGAGCTGAATATATCTTGTTATTTCTTATAATTATTACAGCTGATAAGATTTGAAATATTTATTGCAGTTTGTGATATTCAGTAGCATTCAGATCTTGACATTATTTTGGCACTTGGCTGTTTGGCTTAAAATGATGAAAATCAGTGGAAAGAGGGAAAGTGTAGAGAGAGTCACTCAGCAGATATGTCACTGGCCTGATCTTGCTGCCACCACCACCACCACCATCAAAGAGGACTGTGCTGATAGATTTGTGCTGTTGCTTGCACCAGTTACATTGGTGCCTTAGGTAGGTTGATTTGATTTGATATATGAACAGGGACTCCTTTTGTTTTCTGTTCTCTCTCAGGTTTCAACTGCTGGGCACAGGGACAAATATTTAACATGACTGTGCTTGCACATAAGCAAACTAGCTGCAGACTGGGGGAAGCATATGCCACACTTGCTTAGGTCAATATTTTAGTTTCATTTCAAATGTCAGATCAATCCATTTTATCTTATGGTACTTACTTCAAGTGGAATACTATAGCCCAGTTTTTGGGGATCTCTGCTGAGCTTCCCAGCCAGGGCCCTTGACTTTCACCATGTCTGGCCCTGCTGGCACCCCCAGTTGAAGTGGAGAGGGGGAAATGCTGGACAACACCTAGTGCACCTTGGATAACGGATAACCATATAATAGATATAACTTTCAGAATTAACAGATATTGCTTCCAATTAGGATCAGTTTCCAAACATCACCCTGGCAAATGCCATCTTAATTTTAACCCTAAGAAAAACAGATGATGCCGTTTAGCAGCATTATGGATTGCACAGTGCAGCAGCAGTATTTACTATCTTCTTCCATAGACACTTTTTCTCTGTCCAAGATCAGAAATTACCCCACAAAAGGTTGAACCCTGTGATTTGCCTACACTTTTGAAAATGTTACCCATCTGTTTCATGATTCAGATAAATGGATTAGTGAAATCTCTTTGGCAGAGAAGCATCTTTCAGATAAATTTTTTAAGCATGCAAAGTGATGTTGTTTTGTCTTCAGCCTCCCTTAGCTCCTTCCTCTCTGTGCTGTATATACTACAGATGCCTCATCAGTGCATCTGGATAGGTTAATATTTTAGAATAAGAATATTTTTGAATAAGTCCCAGTCAGCAGGAAAACACGGCACATGACCAAGGGGAGGGGTGGATTCCCCTTTGCTCTCAGTAAGTGTAACCACAAACATGTAAAATACTTTGCTGAAATGCACTTGTCGGAGTCCCCAAAGTGCTGTTTTTCGTTATGTGCGAAGATATCATCATGACCATAGCCAAACCAAATTCAGATTTAAACCCACCTTGTTATGAGAAAAATCAGTTACTGAACTTAATTTATATAAGATAGGATAGACCAATTGTATTAGTCTATTCATGTATCTTTTAAAAGGGCAGTTTCAGCCAATTTTTAAGACAGATTTTTTGTAGCAGATTTTTCCTCAGTACGTCATTCTTTCCAGGTATTAAATAAACTTTCTTTTACCAGGTACTTTGTCTTTAACAGATTTACATACACTGTAACTAGTTCATCAACTACCCTTTAACAATAACACTGAGGAAACTAGTGCAGTTTTGTTTATCCAGCCCCAGTGGCTGTCCCCCTCTCATGAGACACTGAAATGTTCCCCCAAATCCTGAGGGGGAGGGAACCCCCAGGAGCAGGATTTGGGGAGATATTTGGGGTTGCCAGGAGGGAAAGCCACAGGTGGAAATCCTTTCACCTGAAGAAATGTTGTGCTGGATCCAGCCCCATACTCACAGGGAAATAACACTACGTTCTTGTTCTGGCATTGCCCTGTGTGGCATACAACTTCCGAGACATCTGTGGTTCATCTGTTTATTCAGGTACTGACTCTAATAAACTTATATCTTGTTTACCGTACTCTCTGCCTTGGGTTGTTGAGGGGTGCAATTAGAATTTAAGAGTATCCCAGTACTGGAGTTGGGAGGATTCTCTCGATAGTTCTTCACTTGTGATACGAGCTGTCCTTCCTCCCAGGTTCACATTTTATAGTTTGCAGAACACTTTTACAATCAAGTCAAACAATAGGTTCGCTTCAGTCTTTTCCCTTCATCTCATTTTTTCCTGATGGACTGCCTGCTTTTTATTTTTAAATGCCATTTCTGTTGACATTTTATCCTTTGTTTTATTTATCAAAATAGAAACTTTTTAAAAAAACAGCTGCAGATTTCCAGGCACTCTGTGATCCAAGCAAATAGCAGCATTCCCTGCTTGTGCAGGGAGAGGCTAGACCCAACCATGGCAAAGGAAAAGGGTACATTTTATTGGCAGCTGGCACCTGCTTTGGATGTAAGCCCACTGCAATGACATGGTATATTTATGTAATTTCAGAATTTAAACGGACATTTTATTTTATGATTTGTAAGGACGGGACTGCTGGGACGGAGGCATGTTACAAGTTTCTACTAGTGAAATGATGCTTGTCCTAGGAAGAGGCAGACACTGACAGTGTTAGTTTGCAGCTGTCTATTCCAGCCTGGGCACTTCCAGGCAAATAGCTGTAGTAGCAGTGATTAGTCACAATGGCCTTCATCTATGATCTCAAATTTCACTGCATTGTGTACAGTACAGTACATCTAACGTTTCTGGGGTTTGGGACTATTGAAGCTTAAAGCTATTTTATTCCATGGAAACCTCAATGTGAGCTTCCTTCTGGATATTCCAAAAAGCAGCCACTTTCCCAGGTACTGAGATATTAACACTTAAATCTTCTTGACCAAAATTCAGCAGGGTTAATTACATTCAGGTTCCAGTTTCCAATTCATTTTGCACGGACGGTTTGGTTTCTGTGGTTTGCTAGAACAAAATACATTTTAAGCTTGTTTGGAGGTAGTTGGTGGCAGGAAAATTTCTTGTCCCAGAAAATTTGGATTTCCCTCTCCCTAGATTAAAGAAGGTAGGCATGGAGAGAAATGTATTAGGACTATCTCTGTCGTCCTAAACACTCACCAGAGGCAAAATAGCTCCAAATCATGGAGATGCAGGCAGCTATTTAAATCTGTTCTCTCTCTCTTAGCAGAGAAAAAAACACCATTTAAAATATGTATTTTTCCTCTTTTTTTTAATAAAGAAAATGGCTACACAATCTCTGATGCAGTTCTCTTGATGAACGATCTTTACTATAAAATATGTCTAGGATATTTCAAGGTGAAGTGTCTGTATATGTTTTGGTGCGGCTGAGATTTGTGGCATTGGAAACTAACAAAATTTATGAGAGGCCTTAAATATGTGCTATCCAAATACTGGGGCAAGCATTCGTTTGTTTAGGTTCACACACAGTAATATAATCTTTGGCGGTAACAATTAACTAGTGGGTTATGTGTATTTGCATGCACACGGGGACAGACACATTTATTTCTTCAATAGCGTTTCAGTTCCGTGGCTACTAGCCCCACACATGAACTGATTTATATTTTAAACTGCTAGTGTTTATTAACTGCTTGTAGCCTTTGTGAAACTGGCCATGTGTCCAAGATAGTCAAATTTTCCAGGGAGTCACAAGCTCAGAGATTCCCAACTAAGCAGAAAACATTGGTCTGGGTCTGGATTCATTTAAAGAGAGCAACACAGAGATTGTCATCAATTTTGCTTTGTCAAACAGGACTGGACTGAAATTCCATCTCAGCTTTAAGTGCCATTGTCATCCACAATCTAAATCTACACCACTGGAACAATTGTAGACTATGGGTGGAATCCAGAGTAAATTTTCCGATGGCAGAAAGCAAGTTTCTTGCCTCCTCATGCCACTGCAGTGCAGTGATCTTTATGAAATGCTGCTCCTGGTGAATGGGATCCCCGAGGAATGACATGAGTAGATTCTGAAGCAGGAAGGAGGAATTGGTGGAACTTACCACCAACCCTCTAAGCATAAATATCTGAGAAAAATATGGTGTTTCTGCAGAAATAGGCATGCCATATTTTCTCAATTGCCCAAACAAGAGTGGTAATAATGGCATTCTCCTTTGCTTTTGTATTCTTGCATTGTTAATCAGTGTACATTGAGTAGCAATGTCAAGTTAGGAGACGCTGCCTATTCAGAGGAAGGAACATTACTTAAAGAGGGTAGAGGAATCAAGAAGACCTCCTCCCAGTCTTTCAGAGGACATGTGTAGAGTTGCCAGCTCTGGCCAGGGAAATTCCTGGAGATTTGGGAGCAGTACCTAGGGAGAATGGTGTTTGGGGAGAGAAGGGACCTCAGCAGAGATGTGATGTTTCATTCAGGGGAACTGATCTCTGTAGTTTGGAGATCAGTTGTCATTCCAGGAGAACTCCAGGCCTAAATGGAGGTTGGAAAACCTAAAATGCAATTATTACTAAGATCACCTATATTTCAGGTTATACACACCAAATTTCTGTCATAAATATTTAAATGAGCCTCTGCAATAACCAGGATAAGACAAGCCTGATCTTGGCAAATCTCAGAAGCCAGGCAGGGTTGGTCTTGGTTAGTAATTGGATGGGAGCCCTCCAAAGAAGACCAGGGTTGCTAGGCAGAGGCAGGCGATGGTAAACCCCCTCTGTTAGTTTCTTGCCTTGAAAACCTCAGCATGGTTCGCCTAAATTGACTCACCTGATGGCTCTATCTACCACCACACAATACAAACAAATATCAATGGTCCAAATCCCTTTGTTTTAAAAAAGTTCACTACTTGATTCATATTGTTAACATTGCTTTTGTTATTGTTAGGCATAAGTGCACTAACCGCGTGCGCGCGCGCGCGCGCGCACACACACACACACACACGCAATCTTATTCATGCTGCTTTAAAAAATTTCATCTTGATTATATCCAAAGTTGATCTTTAAATCTAGGGAATCTTGCTTCCCAGCACCCACGCACCCACACACAAACACACATACACAGACACCCCTCGGAAATGATGCCTCTGTCCAATGGAAGATTTTATACGAAAATCTTACATTTACAGTGGAAGATTTTTCATGAAAGCCAGTGTGGTGTAGTGGTTAGAATATCAGAGTAGGATCTGAAAGACCCAAGTGTGAATCCTCACTCTGCCATAGAAGCCCATTAGTTAACTTTGGGCCATCCGCACACTTTCAGCCTACCCTAACTCACAGGGTTGTTGTAAGGATCAAATGAAAAAGAGGAGAATAAACAAAACCATTTTGGAGCCTCAGTGGGGAGAAAAGCAGTGTACAAATGAAGTAAGTAAGTAAGTAAATAAATAAATGAAAAGTCATATTTGACTGGTGGATGAAGAGATATCAGACTGAGGGAGGCATTCATAGTGTACTTGAAAGTTGTTTACTTGTTACCTTTATATCCCTTTCTTCTTACAAGAAGCTCAGAATGGCAGTATGGTTACCAAATAATACTTCTGAGAGGCTGTGGCTAAGAGACAGTGACTTACCTATAGAAACTTTCCTATCCAGGCAAGTGAGCATTTTTCACAACACGTGTCCAGGAGACCGAATGCACATATGGTGGGGGATGGCACTGTGACGCAAGCTCTGTACATGCACACAATTGAAAGTGTTCTGTGCGTATGCAAATGCAGCAGCAGTCTTAGTGATTCTAGGATCCTGGGCAAAAAAGTCCAGGGTGGGGCTGCAAAATCCCTGCCCCTCATTCCACGCAGGCCTCTCCTACTGGGGCCAACCAAGAAGCAACACTAGCCATGCCTGAGGCAGGTGGGAGCTGTTCCCAGAAGCCAGCTTCCTGAGCCTTGGATGGAGCGGGCACAAGTGGCCGCTGCTGAGATGGGCTGCCTAATCCCTCAACAGGGTGGTTGCAAGTGGTTGTCTCTGCAAGCAGGGCAAGGAGCACCAGATAGAACACATATGAGTGGGAGCCATGAGGGAATGCTTGTTTTCTCCCTCCCCCCTGGCAGGGGTTGGAGCCATAGGCAGAAACCTCCCAAACACAATGAGGGACCTAGGGCAGCTGTCCTATTGCCCATTGGCTAAAACCACCCCCGTACTTATGTCTGAGAGCAAGCTGTGACTGGGAACCTTGAACAAGTAGGGTTCCCAGTTGTAACATTTTACCCCATCACAGCCAAGTCTGTGGCTTTGCATGTCTACACTCTAGAGCAGGGGTCCCCAACGTGGTACTCATATTTGCCACCAATACTTTTCCTGGCACCACCAAATGCTTTTAGAAATTGGGTGAGGCCAGGGCCCTTTTCACACTGCTTACCTTGACTCACAACGACGTGGAACATCGCGCTAAAAACGTGGAACATCATGTTTTCTCGCGTGAGATTTGTGCAACGTTGTACAAATCTCGCACAAGAAAACACGATGTTCCACGTCGTTGCGAGTCAAGGTAAGCAGTGTGAAAAGGGCCCAGGTGGGACTCTTGCACAATGGGGCTTCTGATTGGCCATTGGATATCTGGTTGGCTGTGCAGATTTTGAAAAACATTGTTTCAGCAGCAGCTTGCACCACAATAGTCTCTCACTCTCCTTTCCCAGTGTATTTTTTTAAAAAATCATCCCTCTTCTCCCCTGAACTTGGGCTTTGTATGTGTGTGTGTGTGTCCATATGAGAGAAAGAGAAATGGCCTTCCTCCCCCTCCCCACCATTAAACAGAGCTTCTGCCTGAAATGTTGAAGAGTTATTGTCACCATTATGCTCAGTCCCTGACATTTTGTGGCTGGCTCTGCCTCCTGCCACAGCCATTCTATGGTTAGACTATCTACCCTATGTCAGAATTCCAAAGGTGCCCACAGACTCAGAAAGGTTGGTGATGCTCATTCTAGAGGGTATGAAAGTGTGACTCATAATGAAGTGGAAACCTAGTCTGGATGCTGTTCTCCCTCACCCAGATATGTGGGGTCTGGTTGTATTTCCACGTTAGCAAGTGAAAGACATTCTGCACACACATACACTACTCAGGGCTGAGCTCTCACATCAAGGAAATGGTCGCCATTCTGAGCCAAGGTCAGATAAATTGTGAACTGATTTTCAGTCTTAATATACTACCATTGAATGTTCATGTCCATTAAACTTCAGTTAAAAGCTCTGCCCAAATAAGGATAAAGTCTGACTGGAGGAGACCCAACAATAATATCAAATGCAGTAATCCAGTAACTCCAGGGGTGCTTTTAAAGATTATTTTCTTCCTCTTAGTGTAAAGTCTGGAGCATTAAATTGCTTGGTGTTTTTATTCTGCAGCCCCCCCTCTGCCTCCACATGCTACCGTTTTCCAAACCAGACACTGTGCTTTGCAATCTCTCTCTTCAGTTTTCCTAAGGGGTGTTCTATCAAACACCCTGGTAAAGACAGCTCATCTCTGTGCCCAAGAGCTTTACATAAGCAATGCCCATTAGCGTTAATGGAAGATGCTTGCATAAGTCTCTCAGGCGAAGATGGGAGAATAGACCCCAGGGTACACACATGCATCCATGCAGGAGTTCTTATCAGATAAATGAAAGAAGATGCATTCGCACCTGCTTCTCTTCTGCTTGCTGGTCTCCCAGAAGAAGCCTCTAGCTTTGAGCTTGACACTCAGAAAGCAACCTCCATTGTAATACCTCTATAAGCATCAACAGAATCTGGGCCAATATTTATATTTCAAACTAAAGGCACAAAGCAGTATGCACTGTTTGTATCTAGCACAAACTGGTACTCACTATATTCTCCCCTTCCCTGACATGTTGTGTTCTTGTTCAGTAGACTATTAGTTTTCAATCATACAAAGTAGAATTTGGTGGCCAGTTTCCCCCTGCTTCCTGGATATGGGCCAAAGCTTTACTTGAGTAGAAATTATGCTGATAATTGGATGCAGTTGCCCTTGCTTTTAACTTGGCTCTGTGTGATTCAGGAGGACCCCAGTATTCTTAATCCACGGTTTAATGTTATTTGCCATGCTAGGACAGCAGTTTCTAAAATCTTCATTTCCATATCGATAATTGTTGGTGATGAAAATGGAGTGTGTGTGTGTTCAATAGTATTATATCAGTATTCTCAGCTCTGATGCATGTTGGTGTGTTATTTTACAGGAACACTATAATTTTTTTCTGGACCTCCACCCCCACCCTCTTTTACAGCTTTTGCTGAAATACAGCAGCATCTAAAACTAAAACATAAAAAATACATAAAGGTTCTGCATAATATAACATGATTAAAACAATAAGAACTGACTGTATCAATGGGATCCTTCCATTCACAGAGCATATAAAACAAACATCCCATCTAAGTATATTACCAAGGATGAATAATTGCTTAACAACCAGAACTCTTTCTTTTGTGCATACTACATATTTAAATGTTTAACCAGGGATATGGCTATTTCTGTTCCAGTTTGTATTTATTTTATTTTTTTTAAATGCTGGTCTCCTTTCTGCCCCCAAAGGCTATTCATCAATAACCTTGATAACAACATAGTCAATTAAAACAACTAAACCTTAGCACAAGATTAATACTTCTCCTGGTAGCCATAAAACAAACTAAAACAGCTAAACATTCTGTGGCAGAGACTAGACACTCCTCTCCATTATCTAGTAAAAGTCTAGACAAACTTTGCTACCTAAAATATGGCAAAGGAGACCAGGTGAACATCTCTGGAAAAGAAGTTCCACAAATGAGGTGTGACCCCAGAAAAAAAAACATCTTTCCTGTAGTCATCCATCTAATTTCTGAAGGTATTAGTTCAGATCCCCTGATCTGAACTAATTTACAGTACCATCTCAAGGACAGTTACACCCTTCTAAGTCCATTGAAGTTAATGGGCTTAGTTAGAAGAGTGTAATTTTGCCTAGTATGGTCAATGCCATCAAGATTGCAAGCTGAAATAGCATTGTGGGTCATGTTGGATAAATTCAGTGCTACAAAATAGTAAAGAGTCCAGTAGCACCTTTAAGACTAACCAACTTTACTGCAGCATAAGCTTTTGAGAACCACAGTTCTCTTTGTCAGATGCATCAGTGCTACAAGTTTCACTCTTTAATGACATTTATTGGTGGGGGGGGGGGGTTCCTAACCTACTTCCCTCCACCCTGTTTTCTCAATTTCAATTGAATACAGATAGCATATAACCAGTCTTTATGTTTCCCTCATCAAGACAAATAGCTCCTCAAAACGTAGGAAACTACTGTGACATAAGCAACAATGGATGTCAGAATCGAGAAGAAAACAGAGCCACTTTTAGGAATGACCATTAATTTGGCAAAACTAAATAAAGTTAGATGACCTAGTTTTCTTCATGACAACTTCAATGCAATCCTAAACAGAGATACATCATTCTAAGTCCATTGACTTCCATGGACGTAGAAGAGTGTGGCACTGTTTAGGACTGCACTGCTAGTCACCTATAAAGGAATATAGATCTGATATGGTATAACTAGGCTTCATTGATGTGGGAAATGTGGTCTGGAAGGACAGTGGATGCACAATTATTTGCAGCACATACAGAAAGTTGTGTTAATTTGTAACTGCTACTTCAAAAGAGATAACCAATAATATTCCTCAGGAATCATCCCATAATATCGAGCAGATTAATTAATTACTTGCATGTAGATATAGTTCACCTGCCAGATTTGTGGATGACATACAATTGAGAAGAACTGGAAAGAT
The DNA here is from genome assembly GCF_028583425.1 of Eublepharis macularius. Classification (NCBI taxonomy): domain Eukaryota; kingdom Metazoa; phylum Chordata; class Lepidosauria; order Squamata; family Eublepharidae; genus Eublepharis; species Eublepharis macularius. Next base: position 128,107,624 of record NC_072792.1, read on the forward strand.
GATAGAGGATAGTATATAATTCAAATGGACTCCATAAACTAGACAATTGAGCCGATTGCAACAAAATTAAGTTTGGTGTAGAGAGAAGTATTATAAATAGAAATAAGGGCCCCTCTATTATAAGAAATACCTGGCCAGGCAGTAATAGTGTCAAGAATGATTTAAGAGTTAGAGTATGTAACTAAGTATGAGACAACAATGTGACACTGTAGCTCTTTCAGTGCCTGTGTTTGGGGAAGTATTACTCCAATCAAATGTCAATCACTGCAGCTCCTTACTGAGTGTACATTCGTGGCAAGCTGAGGTCTACTTCTGCATAATGTATGAAATAGCTTAGATCTGAAATGGAATTGCTTCCAAATATTTCTCTCAAACGTCTCCTTTGCAAGGCTAGATGTCAACGGTTCGCAGATGAATTATTTAAACATTCGGATACTATGAATATTCTCCAAACAATGACATTTGTGTTTTGATTTCAATATTTAATCATTGACAGTACTGATAAATGGTGTGCTTTGTTGTGTCACAGTGGTTTTAAAACTTTTTAAAACTTCAGGGAAGATTTTCCACATCAGCATCTACCAAGGAACCTTTTGTGCATCTGCAATAGTATCCCTGCATATTGCAAAGGATTCTGGAGCATGTTCCAGGGAGATACATTCGTTCGTAAGGGATCAGTGTTGGACTTCTCCAACACCCAATATGTTCTAAGATACATCCAACATTCCCTATAGTTGGGCATTGCTATAGGGGAAGACAAAGATGAACAGGCTGCTTTTAGCTGTTCTTTTAAGGACAGTGAAACCAGAGTTTCATAAGAAAGTTACAAAACCACTGTTACCTAACCTTCAGGAGCACCTTTTCAGAGGGTAAAGGATAAGAAGAGAGCTCTGTCCCATGAATTCATTCCATTCATAGTTCATTGAATCCAGCCCTGTAACAACCTGTATTTATTCAGATACTCATGCCCTGCTTTTTTCTCTAAAGCAAGCTCACAGCAGTCTTCCTTCATTTTAGTCTCACAACAACCCTGTGAGGTAAATGAGGCTGAATGACAGAGAGATTAATGACTGGCCGAAAGTCACCCAGCAAGCATTCATGGCAGAAGGGGGATTTCAATCTGAGTCTCCCAGGTCCTAGTCGAACATTATGCTACGCTGGTTCATATTAGTACAAGGCTTAGACTTGTGGTCAAGTCTAATGTGAACCAACATAGCAATAGGACAATATTTTTGTCATCGTTGACAAATCTCCTTACATGAAAAAAAAACAGAAATGGCTTTTTTCAGCAAAATAACTTGTTTGCAGTTTTCAAAATTCAAAGGCAGAACTCTTACCAGTGTTTTAATCTCTTTCATAAAGTAATAGATAATTCCTGCATATCACAAAAATATTTGCATGTTAGGCAATTCTTTAATTAAATGGTGGGAGGAAGGAACATAGTTCTCTGTTTAGAAAAGAAATTTGAAGGATTACTGTGAAAGAACCTACACTGAGATAAATTCTAAGTTGAAATATACCATCCTAACTTTTTTTTGCAGTTTGAATCAAGAAGTAACATGGCTGGCTGCTGATTTTACAGCTTCCCTAACCCTGGTACGGGTGGGGGTTGTTTTTTCTAAAATTGGGATGAAGTTAGTTTACCATTGTCAGTGATGGATGAAGAGACCTTTTTCCATTCACGGACATTTCCCAGTCTCTGGCAGCAGCTCCAAAATTCATTTCACCCTTTAATTTGATTTCATGGAGCAATGTAAGGAGGGGTGGGGCAGAGGGAGAGGGCCAGGGGGATAAGTGAACAGACATCTGACATTTTCCCTTAAAATGCAATGATGCTCTTGATCAGTGAGGGGTGGGATAAGTGGTTGCCATGGCAATATATCCCCAAATACACACACACACACACACACTTGGCAGGGAAGGAATCCAGTGCCCTGTACTGGGTGTCAAATTTCAGCAAAAACACTAGTCAGTTCCTTTTCATCACACTCAAAAAACCCACTGGCTTTAACTAGGTCACATTTTCTTACCAGAGCAGAAGCTACAGTAGTCTTGCTCAGAATGGCTTAACCACACAAGAAGAATTTTGCTAGGAGGTGCCTTATACACCAGGGGAGTGGTAAATCTCTTGCCTTTGCCGCAGTGAAATAAAGAACCCCGGTGTATTTGGGGTGGCGGGCAGGGAGAGAGAATCTGGAACAGTTCTTTTCCTCTGCCACATTAGAACAGCAGTTCAAAACAATGACATCTCCCCCAAACAAGCACAGCTGTACACACATTGAACACATGGTGAGGAGGGGGGAGTGGAGGAGGGAGCAAGCAAGAGAATTTCAGAAAGCCTTTATTCTTTCCCTGCTCATTTTTTAAGCCCTATGTCTGATTTAGAAGACAGGCAATGGCTTTGTTAGATCTAATGCTATAATTCATTGCAAGATTATAACACTAGGCACCTGAACCAATATACTGGGCCTAATCCAGACAAAGGTAAGCGTCTCCAGTTAAGGATCAGATGGTAGGTGATGTGAAAGACCTCCGCTTGCAACCCTGGAGAGCTACTGACAGTTTGTTTAGACAGTAGTGAGTGACCTTGATGGATGGATGGTCTGATAAGGCAGAATCATGTGTGCTCATATGTGACAAAAGTTTATAGCCTACAATTAAGAAAAGCCTGAGAAGCTCCTTTCAGGGGCAGTATCTGAACTATGCAGTCCTAAGCAACTTGCACCCCTCAATGAAGTCAAAGGGCTTAGAGTCCCATAGCTGCTTAGGGCTGCACTGTTGTTAGTCAAACAGAGGTCACAAGAGCTTAATTTCTGGAGCTACTCAACAAATCAAGAAGTCATCAGTTCCAGATGGTATTCACCCAAGGGTCCTTGAGAACTCATGTGAAATTGCTGATCTCCTAACAAGAATATGCAATGTTTCTATCTTACTAGAGGATTGCAAGTAAAAACTTTTTCAAAAATGGTCCAAGTAATTTTCTTCCCCAGGCAAGTTGTTAAGAAGTATTCTCTGAAAAGGGAAGTCCTGCTTCACTGAGTTTTTAGAATTCTCTGACAATGACAATAACCAGGGGTGGGCAGGGGTGATCCAGTCAGTGTTACTGTACACTCGAACTTCCAAAAACCTTATGACATTGTATAGTTGCCCAATATAAATAAGAATTACATGATGGGAAAAGGTACACCAACAACAACAATGACAAAAATTATCAAGGTGTTAGAGCTCCTTCCCTGTGAGGAAAGATTTGACTGCTTTGAACTTTTTAGTTTAGGGAGAAAAGACAATAGAAGGTGAACATGACAGAAAATTATGCAAGGGGCAGGCATAGTGGGTGTGGGAGAGAACTCTTTCCCCCACAATACTAGAACTCAGGGTCATCTCAAGAACTTGACAGGCAGTAGTTTGAGGACAGAAAAAGGCAGCTTTTCTTCTTACAACGTATAATTCACTTGCTGTTGCTGCAAGATGCCCCCTAGCCTAGATGGCTTTAAAAGGGAATTTAATGCATTCATGGAATAGGCCTATCAATAGCTGTTAGCAATGATGGCAAAAGAACATTCAAATATTCAAAGGTAGCTTGCTACTGAGTATTAATAATATGGAGACAGGCAAGTACTTCTTCAACCACAGCAAGATTCCTCCATTCTTTGTACAGGAATCTGAAAAGTTTGCCTTAGTCCTTTTTGTTTAAAATATTTATATCTTCTCTCTCTCTCTCTAAATATATTTGAGGCATCTTACAATATTAAATAAAGAATATAATAGGAAGAAACTATACTACCTTAAATAAAATAGAAGACAAGAGCAAACAAAGCACATCAGATTAAAATGACTTATAAAAGCATTAACTGATCCATTAAAACCATATCCTAGAAAAGTAATAGCAGGATGAGATAGTAACAAACTGCAAAGGTTCTGGAGAGGCTTGAGAGAATAACAGCTAACTACACGAGACGAATTACACGAGGACGCTCAAGTGAAGGGAGATGCAATGGCCGTTTCCACACATCTTACCTGCCTGCGGAACATCGCACGAAAGACCGGGAAGACAGCATCTTCTCGCGCGAAATCGCGCCAGGAAGACGCTGTTATCTGGGAGTTTTGCACGAAATCATGTCTTCCTGGTGCAATTTTGTGCGAGAAGATGTTGTCTTCCGGATCTTTCATGTGACATTCCGCAGGCAGGTAAGACATGTGGAAATGGCCAATGTTAGCTGGGAAGCATAGTTCGAATTTCACCTCTCTCTACAGAGCCAGCAAAGATCACTCCTCTGAGGGTTTGTTAATTTCGCCTCTCTACAGAGCTGGCAAAGAAGGCTTCTCAGAGGGTTTGTTAATAATTGACAGCCTTTGGGGAGGCAAAGAGAAAATTAACAAACCCTCGGAGGAGTCATAGTTGGCAACCCTATGCACTCAAATTTTAAAAATGGCCTCTGCTGGTTATACAAGAGAAAGTGATTTTTAGGTATCCCAGTTCCCCATTGGAAAGGGCTTTACAGGCTAGAGAAAAACACTTAGAAACAGTGAGCTCAGCCGCAAACTTGCAGCTGGTGAAAAACCTTTTAAATGGGTGAGATATGCACCATCCACTCTGTAATGTTTTACTCTCTTTATTCATCCCCTGGTGGGTGACATCTATAATGGTTTCCTCCCTATATTTCTCTGAAATGACCTGTATTATGCTGCCTCCCCACCTTCTGTAGCTTTCCCAAATGATTTTGTTGCTACCAAAGGCTCTCACCTTAGATCTCTTAGATTAACTTGAAGCATAGGATGGCTGAGTTATATTTGGTAAAATGACAGAATGGTCAGAGCGTTGAAAGTGACTGTAAGGTATTCTGACTAAAATGGTTGTTCTCTTTTTTTCTCAAGCAGAAATATAGGTTATTAATAAATATAAAATCTTAAAGGTTCCAGTGAAGCTCAAAAGTGAAATTGTTTCATTCAGACTATTAGCTTCTAGGTTACAAGACAGATGCAAGTCTTCTCCCTTTTAATTATCTTAAATAAACTTAGTTACAAAGGCTTGTTTTCCTCATTTGCCACTAATATCTACCACATAAGGAACACAGACTTCCCTCACTCTCTGGCACCTGACTCTTCATTCCCCCCCCCCGCCCCCGCTCCACCCTCCACAACCTAATGCCACTCTGTCTCCTAAGGTACAGCTACCATCCAATCCAATCATAACTCACTTCACACACCCATCCAGCCCCCCTGTTTCTTTCCTTAGAGGCCTGCATTTTAAACCACAGCAAACATAAATTCAAAACCCCTCATTAATTTGCAAAAATAAAACACAAGATATTACATAGTAAAACATTACACAGACCTTGATGGCTAAATTTGTAATTGCCATCAGGTAGTCACATCTTTAACCAGCCGAAGTACCAAACAGTACCACATGAAGTAATGCAATGTAGTCCAACCTGGATATAAACACAGCATGGATAACTGTGACCAGTACATGTCTCTAAAGGTAGGGATGCAGTTGGCCAACCACTAGGGCTGCCAGGTACCTGATAGCAAAATAAACAACTCATTGTGAAAACAGGCTATTATACTGTGTATCCTTTTGGTATTTTTCTTTACGTCTTTACCAGCAGGCAGATTTCTAGCTGTTTGCCTCTCTGCCTGTTGATTTCTGGCTGGTAAAGATACTTCATCATCTTTAATCCTGACAAAATGGAAGCGCTATTGTTGGGGAAAGAATTGCCATGTCCAGGTTGAGAAATTCTTGGAGATTTGGGGTGGGGGGGGTAGAGCCTGGATAGCGTGGGCTTTGGAGAAGGAAGGGACCTCAAGGGCATAATGCCATGATCTCCACCTTCTAAAGCAGCCATTTTCTTCAGGGGGACTGATTTCTATGTCCTGGAGATCAGTTGTAATTCCAAGAGATCTCCAGCTACCACCTGGAGGCTGACAAGTCTAGGTGGGGGAAGGTTTGACTCAGGAATGAGAATATCTATCTCCTGTTCTGGATAGGGTTACACGTCTCCTAAATTAGCAAATGTGTAGCTTGGGGGTGCTGTTGGACCTGGGTTTTCTGTTGGATAAACATGTGGTAATGGTGGACAGGAGCGCCTTTCACCAGCTCTGGCTGGTGAGCCAGTTGCAGTCCTTCCTGGGCAGGAAAGATGTAGTGCATGCCCTGGTAACATCTAGATTAAATTATTGCGACTTCCGTTTTGGGAATATGGTGGTCTGACGCAGCTCAGGAAGCTGAGCTGTCCAAGTTGCTGTTTGTCAGGGCTGGTGGGGTGCTAGACCGCCTGCGGCCCCCTGCTCTCAGGCGGAGAGCAGGCAAGAATGCGTGAGACCCCGAGAGCGTGCTGATCTCGGCTGAGGGGGGGTTCTGCGCAAGGGACTCCCTCCCAGCCTTGAGGTCCCGCTCTAAAAAGGGTGGCAGAAATCTCTGCAGCTTTGGAGTCATTGAGTTGGCATAGGATCACCATACCCAAGCTTCAGCAACCAATTTGGACTAATTTGAGCATTTGAAACAATGATTAAAACCCAGAAAAGACTCAGCAAAGTAAAGATCATTATCTCTTCTATGACTTTAAAATTTGATCAGAAGATTTAAATTTAAACAGAAAATTGGAGCGGAAAGTTTAAAAGGACTAATTAAGTTCACTCCGGCAAAAGAACTGTACAAAAAGAAGCCTTTATAAAAGAATTAGACGTGAAAAAAGGATTATTATTTACATACCTGTGGTTTAAAGAGATAGTGAACTGTGGGAAAGGAGAAACATCGCGAGAGAAAGTAGTGGTGTGATGAAGGGCAAGGAACAGGAAGTGCGTCAAAAACACAGAGCTGCGAGTCTAGAACGGACGTGAAGGGAGAGACGGAAGTGGAAGTGTGCCATCTTGAAAGAGGGTAAGGGCAAGGCCTCATCGTAACCGGAAGTGTGCCATTTTTTAGAAGGGTAAGGGCAAAACTTCGATCTAAAACCATAGAGAAAAGACGCCTGCCATTTTGGACAGTTAAAGTGTTAACTTTTGGATAAAATACCTGCCAAATAAGAAATTTAATTTTGGAAGTATAATATTTAAGCCACGGAACTGCGGAAGAGAGCGGACTCGTGGGAGCGGAGTAAATCTAGCCCCACGATGTCAAAAAAGGACTGGCAATCGGCATTTGATAATCTTGATAAGAAAGTGGTAGAAGGCAATAAAGAATTAAAAGACACAATACAAGAGATGTTGAAAGAGCTCAAGGAGACAATCAAATCTGAAGTGGCGGAGTTGACAAAGAGTATCAATGAGGTCAAGAAGGAGCTACAGACGATGCAGCAAAAAGTTAATGAGGTTGAAGAAAAGACGGAGAAAGTAACTACTTCATTTAAAGTAGAAAACACAGGCTTGAACGAAAGAGTGGCAGTGATGGAGTGCAAACATATGGAGAAACAACTTAGATTTCGTGGCATCCCGGAGGAGGAGGAGAAGTCAGCCCAAGAACAGATATCGGAAATACTAGCAGGATTCCTGAATAAAACCATGGAAGAGATTGCAAGTTACGTGGATGTGGCGTACAGAATTAATTCAAGATATGCAGCCCAAAAAAACTTACCTAGAGATATGATTGTGCAGTTTATCACTAAAAAAATGAAAGAAGATACTGTGAGCAAGCAATTCCAAAATCCACTGGTAATTGAAGGAAAAAAGGTGAGAATAATGAAGGAGCTACCTAAAAAAAATTTGATAGAAAGGAAAAAATACAGGGATCTCACTCAGATCTTGAAGGAGTTAAATATAAGATACAGATGGGAGATTCCAGAGGGTCTGAGTTTTAAATTTCAAACAATTAGTAGAACCATTAGATCGTGACATGAGATGGAGATGTTCCTGTTGGACAATGATAAAAACTTACCTAAAAGATCCAGAATTTGATTATGGAGTGTAAAGTAATATCAAGGAACGTAAATGGACTCAACTCGCCTTCCAAGCGTAAAACTATCTTTCATTGGCTATCCAAGCAATATTGTAATATAATTTGTTTACAAGAGACCCATGTTAAAAAACAAGACTTAAAGTACTTAAAAAATAACAAATTAGGAAGAGAATTTGTCACTGCAACAAAACAGAAAAAAAGGGAAGTTGTGTTATATATTAAGGAGGAGCTGCAACCTAGAATGATATGTAGTGACTGTGAAGCCAGATATCTTGCGGTGGAAATTATTTGGAACTCCCAAAAGACATTAATAGTAGGGATCTATGCACCAAATGGAGCTAAAGATAACTTTTTTAAAGAATTACAGAAACAATGAGATGGAGTGACTTATTCATAAATAATTTTGGCAGGTGATTTTAATGGAGTGGTGAATCTACATGAGGACAAAAAGACGAAGGGAACTCAAAAGAAAAGGGGACTATTGCCAAAATCTTTTTTCGAAATACAAAACCAGGAAAATTTGGAGGATGATTGGAGAAGAAGTAATCCCAAAGTTAAGCAATATACCTACTATTTGGCAAGACACTCATCGCTATCGAGAATTGACATTGATCTGGGCTTCTAAGGATTTGGCGATATGGACTAAAGATGTTGAAATTATGCCTAAAGTAGGCTCAGATCATAATCCAGTTATGTGGAGATTTGGGAAACGCATTAAAAAATTTAGATGGAGAATTAATGAAGATTTATTGCAACATGAGGGCAATTTAGATTTGTTACAAAAAGAAACCAGATTTTTTACACAATACAATTTAGATAAATCTGTACCAACGTATAAAGTATGGGATATGTACAAAGCTGTCATGAGAGGTGTTTTAATGGACTTAAATGCAAGAGACAAGAAAAGAAAAGAAGAAAAAAGGAAAGAAATCCAGGAAAAGATAAAAACCAAAGAGACTCAATTAAAGAAAAGACCAGGGAAAAAGAAACTACATCGGGAGATAAAGATTTTACAAGAACAATTAAAAGCAATGGAGAACAAAGAACTGGAATGGGAATTGAAGAAATTAAAGCAAAAAACATTTGAAGGTGCCAATAAGCCGGGGAAATATTTAGCTTGGCAACTGAAGAAAAGGAGAGAAAAAAGAGTGAATGTCAGGTTCGGAATGCTGTATTGTACTGCTTCGCTTAACCGACTCCATCTTTAATCCTTTCAGTGTTTAAGTGCTCTCTCCACAAGTGCCAAGGTTCCCAGGCAGCTATCTCACAGAAGAGGATTGTTTTGGCTACCGACGTTCCACCAAGAACCGGCCTTGGGAACTTTTGCTATCCTGACTTCAAAGGGGTTGTTTTGAGAACTATGGGGGGAGGTTGGGCCTTCTGTGATCTGTTACTTTGTACCTCATGCTTTGCTAGTCATTGGTAACAATGCATATGTACCATCCTGAATATTGCATTCAGGCTAGTGGACTATAATGAACTATTTTTCCAGTAAAAGCCTTTTGGAAACAATGGACTGTTGTCTGATTGCAGAAGGTAGTCTGGACTAAGGACATTATTTAGCCACAGTTCTGACATTTTGTTACCAATCAACCTTTCCAATGCCTAAGCCGGATCAAACGGACTCCAAAGCTGTCCCAGTCAGGGATCCTTTGTTTGACCCATATGCCTCTCCCGGCTCTCAAGGTTTGGAAGCCCAAGAACCTGTACCGCGAGGAGATGGCTCCTCGGTTACAACGATTTATACCCTCGCTCCCAGCAACGCTGATACTCAGCCTAGAGCCACAGCCGCACCACTCTTCAACTTGCCCACCCCGATGCAGTGGGGTGCAAGGCCAAGGGAAACGAGGGACCGGAGGGCCAGCGCGATGTTTACGCAGCTACAGCTGGATAGTCGGCGCAGGTTGGAATTCATACCCGAACAAACCGGTGGCCGACCGTGGCTGTTCTGGAACAGGACGACCGAACAAACGGAATGGGAAACGTCCCGCCATGGAGCCCTGAGTTGGGATTATGCGGAAGTCACCCCATGGTCGGGGCAGCCAGATGTAAGTGAGCACCAATGGGTGCAGCTCCAGAGCCGGACGATTGCCATTGATTCAGGAATATCAGCAATCACTGGCCTGACAAAAGGAGTTTTAGCCGCGAGATCTCAAGAGGAACAAGGGATAGAAACACCCTTGCCGTGGCAGCAGACGTTAACCACGGGACCGCCGTCCGAAACTATACCGACCTCACAGACGATGGGAGATGTGGGGTCCACAGAACTACGGGAGGAGGAAACTACGGATAGAGTACAGCTGTTGGAGAACAGACTCCTAAATATGGAAGAACGTTTGGCAAATGCTGTCCACCTGCTTTCAGTGCTAGTGGCGGGGGACAGAGGCCGTGTTCCGCCAGCTGGTCTACCTGACAAAGTTTGGCTAACCTGCAAAATCAACTGTGGCCGCAACAGCCACCAGAGACGGGAGACGAGGACTCTATCACCAGGGAAAGACCCTGCCCAGAAGATCCTTGTCCAGATGAATCCCGTCCCGAGCAACCAATCACACCAGGAGACGTCGGTGCCGACGGGGGAGGTGGAGAACCGTGTCCGGAAGACCCTCGTCCCGATCGCCCTATAACTCCGGCTGGTAGTGGGACTGGAGGAGGAGGGGGAGAACCAGGACAACCGCTAGAGCCAGCTTCCCCGATAATCCCACCACCCACGACTCAAGCGAGCCAGCCCCCAAGCCTTCCGGGAGGAACCACACCCCCGGTCATTCCAGGAGCGGCCAGGCCTCTTCCGACACCGGGGCTGCGAGGGGATACGGTTCCTCTCCAACCCATCTCTCCTCTCCCACCTCCATTGCGGCCAGCTCCCACTCCCCTTCAACCAGTACCCGGGGGCCTACCGAGGGGGCGTCCGACACCTTCTCGGCCAGCACCAGTGCATCTGGCACCAAGAGGACCCCAGCCAATCCCCCAGCCGATTCCAGGGGCGCCGGGGATTCCCCAGCCGATTCCGGGAGCGCCTTTGCCACACCAACCTCAACCCTACCCTCAGCATCCTCCGCCACAGCTACCGCCAACGCCGCGACAGCCTCCTTTACAACTTGCTCCGCTTGATGCCTACCCAATGCCAGCACCAGCTCCTAGACAAGATCTTCCCATGGGATGGGTCAAACTGGACGCTACGTTTGATGGAGACCCTTCCAAATTGGGATTCTTCCTGGTACAAGTAGTGCAATTTTTCAATCGATGGGGACATCTTTTCGGGAGTGAGGCCAGTCAAATAGAGCATCTGGGATCACGTCTCCAAGGTAAAGCTGCCAACTGGTATGTGGGACTTTATAACGTGGGGGCCCCTGAGTTAGATACGCTCCAAGGGCTAGTGGATGCGATCCGAGCCCAATATGAAGACCCCCTAGAAGAAACTAGGGCCCAAACGGAATTGCAGGCTATTAGGCAAGGCAGCATGTCGGCTAGAGACTATGCCACAAAATTCCGACAACTCGCTGCCAAATGCCCAAGGTGCGAAGAGTCCACCAAGATTATTTTGTACAAACAAGGTTTAAATCTTAAATTGTTGGACCGAGCTCTCATGCAGGATAACCCTCCTACGCTGTTAGGGTGGATACAATTGACCTGCGAAGTTGAAAACCGCCTACTAGAAGTTCGTTTAGTGGAACAACACCAACAACCTCCGGGCCTAAGACGTTCCTCCACTCCCCTCAGGGGGAGCCGGGGGGCTGGATATGCCACTCGTGGAGCAAGAGATGCTAGATGGCAACAAGGGCTATGTTTGCAATGTGGCCAAAGTGGTCATTTTGCGGCGCAATGCCCATATCGGCCTGTGCAAAGACCTCTGCTCCAACTAAGACGCCCAGCCCCCGCAGCCTACCCGGCGCCACCGCGCCCCACTCCAGCTCCCAGAACCGCTCCAAGAGGTAGGGGGGCGTTGAGGAGGAACCTCCCCGAAAGAGGACTAGAATTGGAAGAAGTTATGGAATACGATCCAACAGCCCTAACGGGGGGAGAGAATCCAGAGAGCCCCGCCTCGGGAAACGAAATGGATCTGTCGTAAAAGGACCCAAACGGCAGATCAAACCTTCGGCGGTTCCGGTTCCGAACCGACCCCGTGGGTCCATACTCTTCATACCAGTAACGTTGGTGAATCCTGACAAGAAAATGCATATTCGCATACAAGCTCTAATTGACTCAGGCTGATCCAGAGACATTGTTGCACCAGCTTTAGTAAATGGACTAGTACTTCCTGTAAAAGATTTGGAAATACCGGTAATTTTCGAGCAAATGGATGGCACTAACATGAATCCAGTCACTACCGAAACCACTCCGATCATAACAGGCATGGGGCAACATTGGGAAGTAAGATCATTCGTCATTAGTGCCACAGCGAAATACCCCTTGATCCTGGGAAGCCGGTGGTTATGCGATCATAACCCTTATATCAACTGGGCAGAGGGAAGTATCACGTTCACCCATGAATCATGCAAAGACCATCGTTGGAATCAAAACTGGGGTAATAACCCTACTGTAACTGAGCCTGCTCTCCTCACCCAAGAAGAAATTAACCAAATACCCAAGCAATACAGAGCGTACACCCAAGCCTTCACAGAGGAAGAAGCTAATACTTTACCTCCTCACAGGAGGACGGACTGTGCTGTGGAAATTTTACCGGGCGCCTCGCTGCCCAAGGGCCGTCTATATCCCATGAGTCCTAACGAAAGAGAAGAGCTCCGCAAGTTCATAGACCTGAATCTTCAAAGAGGATTCATTCGCCCGGCTAATAGCCCCCACGCAGCGCCAGTGCTTTTCGTTAAAAAGAAGGATGGGGGCCTAAGACTGTGCACGGACTTTCGAGGACTCAACGCGGTCTCCTCCAGCAACGCCTACCCCATCCCGCTCATCAGGGATCTACTCAACGTCATGGCGCAAGGTAAGGTCTTTACGAAATTAGATTTAAAAGACGCTTACTTCCATGTCCGTATCCGAGAGGGGGATGAATGGAAAACCGCTTTTAACACGCCCCTCGGCCAATATGAATATTTGGTTATGCCATTTGGCCTGGCCGGGGCACCCTCGGTTTTCATGTCCGTGATCAATGAAGTGCTGCATGAATTTCTATACAAAGGCGTTGTAGTGTACCTAGATGATGTGTTGATCTATTCGGAGACTGAAGAGGAACACGTGGACCTTGTAAAAAGGGTCTTAACCACTCTCATGAATAACAAACTACCTATAAAGGTCTCCAAGTGTGAGTTCCACAAAACAGAACTCACTTATTTAGGCTACTGCATTTCCCAGGAGGGCTTGAAAATGGATCCAGGCAAAATACAGGCAGTATTAAATTGGCAAACCCCCGCGACCCGCAAAGAATTACAATCCTTCTTGGGCTTTGCCAACTTCTATAGAGAGTTTATAGCGAACTTCACTCAAATCACACTCCCCCTAAACGAACTGTTAAAAACCAAAGACAAGGGGACCAAGCCAAAAAACCAAGTGCAAAATTGTCCTGGACGCCTGAATGCCAAACAGCGTTCCATCACCTCAAAACGCAGTTTGTTTCAGAACCCGTCCTGCAGCACCCCGAGGAAAATCGCCCCTTCATAGTGCAGGTCGACGCCAGCGATGCTGCCATTGGGGGGGTGTTGCTACAGCGGGGGGCGGACGATAAACTCAGACCCTGCGCTTTCCTCTCCAGGAAATTTTCAGAAGCGGAAAGAAATTGGAATGTTTGGGAAAAAGAGGCCTTTGCTGTAAAAGCGGCTCTCACTACCTGGAGACATTGGCTAGAAGGTGCCCGTCATCCATTCGAGGTCTGGACGGACCATAAAAATCTAGAGGCCCTACGCAGCCCTCGCAGGTTAAACGCCAAGCAATTGCGATGGGCAGAATACTTCTCCAAGTTCGATTTCACTTTGAATTTTCTCCCAGGCAAAACCAACTTCTTGGCTGACGCTCTATCATGCATGCCCCAACACAAAAGCAAAAGGGAGGAGACAATCGACACAGTCTTTTCGCCTACGCAATTAGGGGGCATGGTGACCACACGCAGCCGCACAACCCTATCCCATCCACCCGATCAAGGGTGGAGACAAAAACTAAAAGCTGAAGTGGAGAAAGAAGGGGGGGATGTGCCCAAAGACAAATTGCAACGTTCCGACCAAGGGGAATGGCTTTGGGGAGATCGCTTCTATGTACCCAAGAGTTTGAGAAAAGAAGTTTTGCAACGCTGTCATGATGCTCCCACTGCGGGGCACTATGGGTACTTAAAGATGCTTCACCTAGTCCAACACCAATTTTGGTGGCCAGGCATGCGCAAAGACATCTCCCAATATGTAGCGTCTTGCCCCATTTGTCTCAGTGCCAAATCCCGAAAAGGCAAACCTCCAGGACTCTTACAGCCGTTAGAAACGCCAAGTAGACCGTGGGAATAAACGCCAAAGTAGACCGTGGGACTTTATCACTGACTTACCCCCCTCAAAGGGGCATAACTGTATTTTGGTCGTGGTTGATTTGTTCTCCAAGCAAGCTCATTTTATACCTTGCACCACAATTCCCTCTGCTAGAAAACTAGCTGACATCTTCCTAAGAAACATTGTAAAAATACATTCTTTTCCATCCAAGGTAATCTCGGATCGCGGCGGACAATTCGTTGCCAACTTCTGGCGGGAGCTTTTGCAACTGCTGGGCATTGAACAAGGTTTGAGTTCAAGCCATCACCCAGAAACAGACGGACAGTCGGAAAAAACTAATCAGATATTAGAGCAATTTCTACGATGTTACATTAACTTCCAACAAGATAATTGGTTTGACTTGCTCCCCTTGGCAGAGTTTTCATATAATAACAGCGTACACGCTTCCACGGGGGAAACTCCCTTCAAAGTCGTCTATGGCTTCCACTTCAAGCCATTCCCGTTTGAAGCGCTCCCCCCTCCTATTGCGGTTTCCAAAGACGTCTCCGAGTGGTGGGGGGAGGCAGCCCAACAATGGACTCAAATTAGAAAACACCTCATCAAAGCCAAACAGGATTACAAAAAATACGCTGACCGCCACCGTGCGGCGGAATGGGAATTGCAACCTGGTGATCTCGTTTACCTTTCTGCAAAGAATCTGAAAGTAACCCAAACCAGCCGCAAGCTCGCATTAAAGTACCCGGGACCTTTTCCTGTTCGCAAAGTAATCAACAAAGTGACTGTTGCCTTGGATTTACCAAAGAATCTACACCACGTACATGATATCTTCCATGTCAGTTTATTGAAAAAAGCCCCTTCTGCAGACCAGTGGCACACCCGTGCTCCTCCCATCCCTACATTAATTGATGATCAAACCCACTATGAAGTTCAACAAATATTGGACTCTAAAGTAAAACGTAATCAGTTGTTTTATCTCATCAGATGGAAGGACTTTGACTCTGGGTTCGATGAGTGGGTGAATTCTGTACATGTACACGCTCCTAGACTAGTTAAAGCATTTCACTCTCGTGATCCACATAAACCTGGGGGGGGCATCTTAGAGGGGGCAGAATGTCAGGTTCGGAATGCTGTATGGTACTGCTTCGCTTAACCGACTCCATCTTTAATCCTTTCAGTGTTTAAGTGCTCTCTCCACAGGTGCCAAGGTTCCCAGGCAGCTATCTCACAGAAGAGGATTGTTTTGGCTACCGACGTTCCACCAAGAACCGGCCTTGGGAACTTTCGCTATCCTGACT
This sequence comes from Eublepharis macularius, assembly GCF_028583425.1. Taxonomy (NCBI): domain Eukaryota; kingdom Metazoa; phylum Chordata; class Lepidosauria; order Squamata; family Eublepharidae; genus Eublepharis; species Eublepharis macularius. Next base: position 128,123,232 of record NC_072792.1, read on the forward strand.
TCAAAGGGGTTGTTTTGAGAACTATGGGGGGAGGTTGGGCCTTCTGTGATCTGTTACTTTGTACCTCATGCTTTGCTAGTCATTGGTAACAATGCATATGTACCATCCTGAATATTGCATTCAGGCTAGTGGACTATAATGAACTATTTTTCCAGTAAAAGCCTTTTGGAAACAATGGACTGTTGTCTGATTGCAGAAGGTAGTCTGGAGTAAGGACATTATCTAGCCACAGTTCTGACAGTGATAACTAAGATTATGGAAGAGGATAAGATGTTAATGGATCAATCAGCCATAAGCAGAGCATTTTATACATTTTATGCCAAATTATATCAGAGTAAAGTGGTAGATGTGGACAGTATCGATCAATATTTGAGCAAAATCAACTTACCAAAGATATCTGAGAAGTGGAAGGGAAAATTAAATGCTGAAATAACAGAAACAGAAATTATGGATGCAATACAGTCGACTAAATTGGGGAAGGCACCAGGACCTGATGGAATAATGGCTAAATTTTACAAAGTAATGGCAAAAGAAGTGGTGCCTTTCCTGGAAAAAGTGATGAATGGGATTTTAAAAGGACAAAAGATTCCTGAAACCTGGAATGAGGCCAATATATCACTGATTCCAAAAGAAGAGCAGGACTTATGCAATGTAAAAAACTATCGACCCATATCACTGTTAAATAATGATTATAAGATTTTTGTGAAAATATTGGTGGAGAGGCTGAAAGAATGGCTGGTTGAATTCATTGCAGAAGAACAAGCAGGATTTTTACCAAACAGACAGATTAAAGACAATTTAAGGACTCTAATAAATGCAATAGAGTACTATGACAGACATTGTGAAAAAGAAGTCGGTTTCTTTTTTGTGGATGCAGAGAAGGCTTTTGACAACTTAAAATGGAATTTTATGTTTGCCACAATGGAGAAGTTACAGATGGGGAAAGAGTTTATTCAAGCGGTAAGAACTATATATAAAGACCAATGTGCAGCAATTGTAGTAAATGACGAATTAACTAAGAAATTGGAAATATGGAAGGGCACAAGGCAAGGTTGCCCACTGTCTCCACTGCTGTTTGTCTTGATATTGGAAATTTTATTGATGCAGATACGAGAGGACGATGCCATAAGAGGAATGAAGATTAAGGGATGTACATATAAGTCAGAGCCTTTGCGGATGATGTAATGGTTATTGTAGAAGACCCAATTCAAAATATGCTAAGATTGTTGGATAAGATAAAAGAATTTGGTGATTTGGCTGGATTTTATGTCAACAAAAGAAAATCTAAGCCACTGTGCAAGAATATGGTGAAACAAAGACAACAAGAGTTAATGGAAATTACCAACTGTGAGGTAACACAAAGTAAAATACTTAGGAATAGAATTTACTGCTAAAAATATTGACTTATTCAAGAACAATTATGAAAAGCTTTGGCAGCAAATAGACAGAGATTTAATCAAATGGAATAAGTTGAATTTGTCGTGGCTGGGAAGAACAGCAGCAATTAAAATGAATGTACTACCATGGATTATGTTTTTACTGCAAACAATACCAATAATAAGAGACAATAAACAATTTGGAAAATTTGGCAAAGGAAAATATCGGATTTTGTATGGGCAGGGAAGAAGCCTCGAGTGAAGATAAAAGTTTTATGTGATGCCAAAGAAAGAGGGGGACTACAATTACCAAATATAAGATAATATCATGAAGCAATTTGTTTGATGTGGCTCAGGGAATGGATGTCGTTAGAAAATCTTAAACTCTTAACACTTGAAGGATATAAGAAAATCTTCGGCTGGCATGCGTACTTATGGTATGATAAAATCAAAGCGGACTCCATGTTTCTGCATCATTATATTAGGCGAAGCCTCTTCACGGTCTGGCAAAAATACAAAAAATATTTGGATGAAGGTATCCCGACGTGGGTGGTGCCAATGGAAGTTATCGACCCGAGAACGATTTACAACAGAGAGGAATGTTTGTCATATAAGGAGGTGTTGAAAATGGAGCAAAATGTGATTAAGCTCAAAACAGGAGACGAACTATCCCCTCACTATGGATGGTTCCAATACAGGCAGATTAAAGACTTATATGACTCGGATCGTCTAAAATCGGGATTTAAATGGAAAAATTCCGAATTGGAAGAAAGTATACTACAAGAAGGCAAGAAAAAGATTTCTAAAGTTTACAAGATTTTGCTAAAATGGTATACAGAAGATGAAACTGTTAAAGTCCAGATGGTGAAGTGGGCTATAAACTGCAATAGAGACATAACAATGGAGGCATGGGAATACTTGTGGAAAAATACATTGACGATATTGAGTTGTACTAATATTAAAGAAAATGTTTATGATATATAGATGGTACCTAACGCTGAAGAAAATAGCATATGGGAACAACAAAATGTCAGACAAGTGCTGGAAATGTAAAAATCATGAAGGTTCATTATATCATATGTGGTGGACCTGTGAGGTAGCAAGGCAGTTCTGGGGAGATATTACAGAAGTTATGACTGAAATTTTGCAAATCCCAATAAATAAGAACCCAGAACTGCTGTTGTTAAATCTGAACTTAGAAGAGATTCCCAGGCAACAAAGAACATTATTATTTTATATGACAACAGCGGCAAGAATTTTATATGCTCAGAAGTGGAAGACACAAGAAGTACCATCTATTGAAAATTGGATACAAAAATTGCTGTACATGGCAGAAATTGACAAAATGACAAGAAAGTTGAGAGAACAGAATCCAGAGGAATTTTTTAATGACTGGGGGAAACTAAAACAGTATTTGGAAAAGAAGTGGGATGTAAAGGGAGAATTATAGCTGTTAAACTATTAATTTTGCAGAAGGGAAGAGATATTGATCTTCACAAGAGAAGAGAGGAAATATAATGTTTGATGTGTTTTTTTTTGATGTGTTTTTTTTAAAATCTAATATATATTATCTATTTTCGAAGGCTTTCACGGCCGGAGAACGATGGTTGTTGTGGGTTTTCCGGGCTGTATCTACAATGCCAAGACCACGGCAATACAGCCCGGAAAACCCACAACAACCATTATCTATTTTAGTAGCGTATTAAGACAGTTAAGAATAGAAAAAGAGATATAAGTAGTAGATTTAGACAGCGGGTTGGAAAACTGTTGGAAGTCTTAGATAAAGGGGGGAGGGGAAAGGGTGGAAGAACATGGAAATGAGGGTATTAATTGAAAATCTGTAACATCAAATTTTACTCACCCAATAAAAATTCTTTTAAAAAAAATAGATTAAATTATTGCAATTTGCTCATTATGGGGCTGCCCTTGAAGACTGTCCGGAAGCTGCAATTGGTTCCGAAAGCTGCAGCCAGAATGTTGACTGAAGTGGGTCTCAGGGACCATATCAGTCCAGTTTGGACTCAACTACCCTGACTCTCAATTTGCTTCCAGGCCCAATTCAAGGTGCTAGTATTGACCTTTAAAGAGCTATGCAGCTTGGGGTCATCATACCTTAAGGATTCCCTTCTCCCATATGATCTCATATGATCTTACCTAGCCACTCTGGTCATCTTCAGAGGCTTTGCTTGGGTTGCCTTCACCATCTAAGGCTAGATGGGTGGCAACCCGAGAAAGAGCCTTCTTGGTCAGGGGCCAGGCACCAAAACTTTGAAGCTCCCTTCTCAGGGAGATTTGCCTGTCTCCCTTTGTCTTTGTCTTCTGCCAGCAGATGAAGACTTTTCTGTTTCACCCCAATAAACTCTTACTGGCCTTCCTACCTGGTTGTGCATGTTTGTTGTTTATTTGCATGTCTGTATGTTCTTATTGTATTATTAAATATTAATATATACATTTTAAGTGTTATTTTAATATTTTAAATGGTTTAATGTCTGATGTTTGCCACCTAGTTGGGCAGAAAGGTGGGATATAAATGTTTTAAATAAATAAAATAAATAAAGGAGATCTCTGCCTTATTGGAAGACATAGGTTGAAAACCACAAACTAAAATTCATACCTACTTCTTAGTGGAATGCAACCCATTCAGGACAGAGATTCCGAAATCTTCAATCAACCAACAGCACCTCAGTTTAATTTTCATTTCTTCAGCTCTTATTCAGCCCTTATTGCCTCCAATTGAAAAAGAGAAATAGAGATGCACATCTCTCCCAGATATTTCATTTATTTATTTATTGTATTTGTTGGATTTATATTCTGCCCTTCCTGCAAGCGGGCTCAGGGTGGGTCACAGCATCATATATCCACAGTTTAAAATACAATAAATAACTGTTAAAATCATAAAACAATAAAATGAACAGATCTCATTCGACAGTGGAGTGAAACAAAACAAAACAGGCAAGGGATCAGCAGAGTAGTTCACCAGCTCCTTAACCACTCTCATAGGCCTGGTGGAACATTTCCGTTTTACAGGCCTAGTGGAACTGTCATAAGTCTTGCAGGGCCTGGATTTCAACTGGGAGAGCATTCCACCAGGCAGGAGCCAGAGCCGAAAAGGCTCTGGCCCTGGTTGAGGCCAAGCGAACATCCTTGGGGACAGGGACCACCAACAGATGTTGATCTACAGAGTGTAATGCCCTCCAGGGAACATAAAGGGAGAGACAGTCTGGAAAATGTTTGGGTGTGTGTAAAAAGACTTTGTTGTTGTTGTTGTTGTTGTTGTTATTCTGTGCAGTTTGAGGGTATAGGCTGGATGCTCAAAGGAGTTGAGTCATTGTTTATTCCCGATAAAATTTAAAAAATTATTTAGAAAAAACTTTAATGCATAGGTAAAGGTAGTCCCCTGTGCAAGCACCGAGTCATTACTTACCCATGGGGGGACGTCGCATTATGACGTTTTCATGGCAGACTTTTTGTTATGGGGTGGTTTGTCATTGCCTTCCCCAGTCATCTACACTTTACCTCCAGGAAACTGGGTACTCATTTTACCGACCTCGGAAGGATGGAAGGCTGAGTCAACCTTGAGCCGGCTACCAGGGCTGGATCTAGAGGGGGGGCAGGGGGGGTAGTCTGCCCCCGGCGCCGCCGGGGAGGGGGCACCGGAAGCAGCTCCCAGAGCGTGCAGGCAGCAGCATGGGCAGCCACGATGCATTTTGCTTGCCCCGCGGGACAGGGGGTGGCTGGCTTGCCGGCAGGGCAGGAAAAGGGCAGCGCGGCCGCCCACGCCATTCACTTGCCCTGCAGGAGAGGGGGTATCAGGTTCTGATTGTGTTTAAGCCAAAGAGACTCCATTTTAATCCTGTCAGTATATTAAGTGTTTCTTTTGCAGGTGGCAAGCCTTCTGATGGAAGCTTACAGAGAGAAGAGGAATGTTGTGTCTACATATATCTGCCTTTCCGACACCCTTGAGAAACTTTCACTTTCTCACCCTCGGGCCAATTGTTTTGAGAACTGAGGGGGAGGATGGGGCCTGCAGGGAACTACTATTCTGTACCTCAGCTTTTGCTTAGCATTCGTAACAATTTTCAAGCTCAGCTAAGATCCGTGTATCTTGGAATGTGTACTCTAATGGTTGTTTATCTCCAGTAAAGCCTTTTGAAATCAAAGGACTTTTGTCTTATAGCAAGAGGCAGGCTGAGTTGTAACTTTTAGCAAGCCACAGTCTGACAGGGGGCAGCCGGCCGCCCCCTGTCCCGCAGGGCAGGTGCATGGCGCGGGCAGCCTCACAGGCTCCCACGCTGCCTTTTGCTTGCCCCGCGGGACAGGGGGTGGCTGGCTTGCCGCCCACCCCCTGTCCTGCAGGGCAGGAAAAGGGCAGCGCGGCCGCCCACGCCACTTGCTTGCCCCACAGGAGAGGGGGCAGCCGGCCGCCCCCTGTCCCACGGGGCAGGCACATGGCGCGGGCAGCCTCGCAGCCCCCCGCACTGCCTTTTGCTTGCTCCGCAGGACAGAGGGTGCACGGCAAGCCGGTCGCCCCCTGTCCCACGGGGCAGGTGAAAGACAGCATGGGGGGCTGCAAAACCGACCGCGCCATTCGCTTCTGAAGCGAATGGCGCAGGCAGCTTCTCAGCCCCCCACGCTGCCTCCGGCGCGCAGCGTGATGACGTCATCAAAAGAACGTCATCACGCCACGTCAGGAGCGTGCGCGCGTGCACCGGCAAGCATTGCCCCGGGCGCCGGGAGCACTAGATCCGGCCCTGCCGGCTACCTGAACCCAGCTTCCACCAGGATCGAACTCAGGTCGTGAGCCGAGCTTGGCCTGCAGTACTGCAGCTTACCACTCTGTGCCAGGGGGCTCTTGCATAGGTATAATTTGAAATAAGTAGAGTCCCATTTTGGGGAGTGAGTTTATTCAGGCAAACATAAAGGCAAAGAAAAAGCATGAATACATTATACTAGCTAATTACATTCCCCAGCATAATATATTCTAGATAATTTTGTAGCTGGTGTTCTAAATACTGAGGTTGAAATTTCCTCCTTCAGCTTTATGGGAGGCCCTTTAAATAGATTACTTGAATTCTAGATCCCAGTTATCCCTTTGCTTTACCTCCTGATAGAAAAATGGAGGGGTGCATACCCTCACCAAGTGGGTTTCCAGGTGCCAAGTGAGAGGTGCTGTAGACCATCCACTGGTTGTTCCTTCTGGCCAAAGCTAGTCAGAACTTTGGGCAACTCTGCTACCCTTCTCTGAATGGCCCATCCACTTACCCATTAAGCTTCCTCTGAGCTGCAGAAGCATCATGGGGTTTTGTGACACGGGTACACATTTCTGTTTCAGATATAGAGGAAAGGGATTCGGAGGGGGGATACCATTGTTACAATTTCTGATACACATCTCAGCTAACCCATCCAGAAGAAAACCATGTCTGATGGCATTGAAAGCTAGTGAGAGCTCCAAGTGAATCATCAACGTTCTCTGTCTCTCTCTCTCTCTCTCTCTCTGCCTGCTGCTTTCCTTGTAAACGTTCTCAGTCTGGAAAATCAAGACAATCTTTCTCCTCAAACAAGGCCTGGAACCTGAATGAAATTGTTTAATCTAAAATGAGCCTAGAGATCATCTGTTTCATCTTTTGTTGTTCCCTGTCAGATAGATAGTCCCATCCAGGGTCAGCACAGGATGGAGTATTCCAATGTCTGGAGAGGACCCAGAATGTGATGAATCACAGTACAGGTCTGCACTGCTGGGATCTATTCTTAAGTGCTGAAACAGAGTTTTTGAAACCTGCAATTAGAGCCCAGAGGAAGTTCCAGTAGAGCAGTTCCCTTTGATAGAGTTTGAGTATCCTTCACTGAATGCAATCAGGGTGTTTTTGCTGCACACACAAATGTTTGGTCTTCTACAGAATTTAACTAAGCTCTTGGCCTTAACTATCTTGTTGCAATGAGTTTCATGCATTAATAATGCATAGAGGTCATTTTTAAATATATTGCCTTTTACAGGCATTGAGGTCCTCTTGAGCCTCTATTATTAGAGAGGATAACAGGATGTAGATAATTTACATTCATTCATTATTTTTAATGCATCTGTAAATTAAATGGATTGAGTCGGCTCATTCTGCTCTCATCTTAAGGATTTTTCACTTTCCATGTTCCCTGGTCTTCAAATTTCGATGTTCTTTGGGGAGAAGCAGCACAATCGTTCCTTGTTACTCCAGGTGAAAGTAGGGAATCTCCAGAATATACATCCAATTCACTGAATGTTACTTTGCAACAGGATTACATTTAATTGGTTGATTAATCACCAAAACCTTCACATGATTCATCTGCAAGGAGACAATTTCATCAGTGAGGCTGGGAGATAAAGAATACTCTTGTATATTTTTAAGCCTTTTTTGGTTCAGGTATGCCACTATGATATCTGCCTACACATTTTATCCCATCTTTCCTTCAAGGAGCAGTGAGCGTGCATAGGTCCCCCGGACACATTTTTTCCTTCACAGCAATCCTGTGAGGTAGTTTGTAAAGAGAAACTGCCCCAAAGCACATGACAAGCTTTGTTTAAAGGATTTCCCAAGTCCTACACAACACTGGTGCTGGGAGGGGGGAATTAAGACCCATTAAACAATAAGCAGTAGTCTTTATTTATACTTTAACTCAATAGTTTTTGAAAAACATGTCTATTAGGGCTCTGATAATATACAAATTCATTTTAGTGTAATTGCCCCAAATTGTACCTCACATAATACTTTATATTTGAGGTGACTGCTCCTTCAATATTGTCAGACTCCGTTACAGGCAGTGTCTTCATCCATGAAATCAGCACAGGTTATTTACTTTCAGATTTAACATTAAAAGATTTCTTAATAGCTTAACATAAGGGTGAAGTAGAACTCATTCACAAGAATGGTCTGATTTCCACATGTGGGGGACATGTGACATGAGAAAATCTTCAGATATGTGTACATAATCTGTATAATCCCAGATGATTGTTCTGTAGAATATTTCTGAATATTACTGGGCTTTTCCACACATCCTTATCGGAACTGTATGCCCTCGGAATTCTGCCACCCACACATTGTCTTTAGCTAGCCATGTGCATCTTGTGCTCATTCCAGTTTTGTCGCACTTCTCCTGAGTGGGTACTATGAATTTCCTGCATTGTGCAAGGGGTTGGACTAGATGGCCCTTGGGATCACTTCCAGCTCTATGTTTCTATCTATTTTGTTTTTTAGTACCACCTCCTAAATGCGTGGTAATCCTGCACTGCCATGTGCAAGATGCTCTCTCTCTCTCTCTCTCTCTCTCTCTCTCTCTCTCGTTTATCTTATGAATTTTTGTCATCTTGAAAGTAATCATACAAGCACATTTAGAAGCCAGACACTGCACAAAAAACAACCAAAAATGCACTGCCCTGAGAAAGATTATGGCTGGGTTGGAACAGCTTTTCCAATTCAAGAGCAAAACAGGAGCTATAAACTGGGCCAGAAACTAGTGGTGGGAGGAGGGAGAGGCATTGAAATCTTTGTCTAAAAAGATTTGCGAGATGTGCTCTAAAGGGTTCTCTGAGCCTTTTGCAAAGTCCACATCCAGCCTGTGTATATTTATATAGTCTTGACATGGTGTGATGAAAGCAGAGACTTAAAGCACACACACACGCAGCAAAACCTTCTTTAGCTGTTTACTTTATAAGCTGAGAGAAAGAAAAGTACTACTCATGCTCAATGTACGATTGTCAAGAGATCCAAATGCAGACAACTCCAAATAAATTTTCTGGGAGCCCACCTCCTCCGCAAAGGGCACTCCTTCCAGTCAATGCTAGTTCTCTGCCAAACTCTGACATTATATTTCCAGCTGTTTGGGCTATGGGATCGCAAAAAAAAGAAATTGGAGGGTTTTGTTAATAAGGCAAAACAGATTGATTTCACTATCCTCTGGCTCTTACAGAAAAATGACTATTTGCTCAAGCTTTCAGATAAGTTTCTCATCTGAAGGTAGAGGCTAGTAAAACTGCAGCCTTAGAGATGAAAGTTCAAATAGCTGGAAATGGGGATGATGATAGAATTTGTTAAAATGGAGATCTCAATGCCACTTCAAGCAATAGTTTCTTCCAATATAAAATAGCAGCTTTTCAGTGTTATATGTATCAAGTAGGGGGAGTTTTATAAAATTATGCATGGGGTAAAGAAAGCGGATACAGAGAACATTTTCTCCTTTTCCCATAATACTACAACTCAGGGCACACATTAAAGTTGATTAGCAATGGATTCAGGGCAGATGAAAGAACTTCTTTACTCTACAAATCATGGAAGTGTGGAATTCACTGCTGGCAGGAGTAGTGACAGCAACAAGCAAAGGTGGCTTTAAGAGCAGATTAGACTGGTTCATGAAGGATAGTCTACCAATGGCTACAAGCTGCAAAGATTCAAGGGGACCTCCCAATTCAGAGGCAATAAAGCTCTGAATTCCAATGCTAGGAGGCAACATAGGGGAAGGCCTCAACCTCTGTGCCCTCCAGGGCAACTGATTGGTTATGGTGTGAAACAGGATGCCAGTCTAGATGGGTCACTAGTCTGGACAAGCAAGGGTCTTCTTATGAGGCTGAAAAATGAAAAATTCTCTTGTGGAAAATTCGCTAGAATCACCATGGCATGCTTACAGCTAATTCCTTCAGCTCTTCACATAAATCTTTCATACCTCCCCATTAAGTGACATTTGGCACCTGACTTCTCAGCTCTGTGACCTGCCCAGATCTCCTTCCTTATCAGTTCACTGAGCTAGGGCACCAGTTCAACAAGAATGCTCTTCGGAGCTAATCATAAATCAATTCTAGCGAAGATTATTTTTTCATGAGGGTGACTTCGATCCAAACTGTCTATGACACTGGATCTTTTATACATTTTTAAAAACATAATAGCATTTAAGTGGTTCATTATGGATCAGAGCCATGGAATGAAGGTGGGAGAGTAAATGTTAACTCCCTTTTCTACAGCACGGTTTTCCTGACTTCAATGATATCCCTGTAACTACAATTATTCCAACAGGGAACAATGACAAGCACCATAGAGATAGCTGAATGTTTTTGACATGGAGCAAATGGAGGCTCCGGGAAGAAGACTAAAGTTGGGGAAAGTAGCACGGGGCGGGGGGGGGGGGAGTGTTAAAACTTACCTCTCCTGTGCCATGTTAGTGATCAGGATTGGTTCACACACATATATGCATATTGTACACAGGCTATCAGGCCTGGAAAAAAACGGATCCGTTTCTGGATCTCCCAAGCCTTGTCTAGTTTGACCATTTGTCATTACTGAAGTCAGGTAGGGCTCAGCCCATGGGCTTTTCTGTACACTTGACTTATTTTCTAGCAGCATTAAAATCTGTTTGGATGTTGTTCTTCTGGATGTCTGCCCTCCCTTTCTATTTAGACAGTTGTGAAGTTGGTTTATTTTGTTCTGCACATGCCTTAAATAATCAGGATTTTCAAGGGAGGGTGCTGCCATTATCAGCAGCATCACAGCCCCCACTTTTTTATATTTGCACATGCTTATAATATTATATTGAAATAAGGACTGTTTTTTTAAAAGGATCAAAAATGAACACACAAGGAAGTCTTTGCATGGAAGTCTAAAGGAGCACCACCATCACCACCTATACTTAAGTCCAAATTGGACAGCCCTGCTCAGGCTGACCCAGAGCTGGGAGGCAAAAGCTGGCAATGGGAAGGCAAATTGACCTCTGTTGGGACTGAACCTGGAGCAGCAGTGACTATGTGCTTTTCAACCCATATTGCTTTTTCGGGCACCAGATGCACCTCCCATGAGCACCCAGGTATTTTGCAATTTTTTAAAATGTCATTGTCATAGCATTATATTGATGCACCATTGTAACAATGAATACAGCAGATTCTCTGAATCCCAGCTTTCATTTTTTAAAAAGTAAGTGTCTAGCCCCTTCCCTTGTAGAGAGATAAAGAAAAAGGTATATCTCCACAATGGAAGGTGTTAGATACTTACTTTTTTAAAAATGAAAGCTGGGGATTCAGAAAATCTGTTGCATGTATTGTTATAATGATATGACACTATGAAAATGATGATAAAAAGAAAACAAAACAGGAGAGAGGAAGGAAGGTAGGGGGAAGGAGTAGCTGAATGATGATGAACCTCCAGTCACTGAGTTGGGGGAAGGGAGTGGACAGGACAAACAAAACTGCAAGAAACATTGTTCATGAAGAAAAAAACAATTCAGAATTGGCTTCCAGAAAAAAGTTCGGGATAAAAGTGGTCTCAAAAGAACCAAGAAAAAAAAAGGGGTGGGGCGGTGGGGAAACCTGAAGCAAAAACTAAAGGCAAAAGAATGTGTGCAGAAATCAGGGGATAAATTGAAGCAGTAAGGGGCCAGAATCAATGAGAAAAAAACAAGCAGAAAACCCCACCACTCTTCATCTCTGTACCTTCCTGGCCTGATTATCTTGCAATTCCTGTTTATCCACACATCCAGCTCCCAGAATTGCTTGGTGCTATATGAGTATTCCAAGTTTTTCAAAAAAGGAAAGAAAAGAGTGGTGAACTCTGAGATGGCATCATGAGATTACTACAACCACAGTCATGAATTTGCCAAAATTAGGTCAAATTGACTGTATACTAAGAGGTGCACTAATACAACTTCATTGTTACCATTTTTAAGACTCTGAGCACAGAGGAAGCATTGTTAAGAAGTAGGGTCCCCAATCTTCAGGTGGGGCCTTGAGATTTCCCAGAAATATAACTGACCTCCAGACTGCATAAATCTTAAGAAAACGGCTGCTGTGGAGGTAGGGTTAGCAGGGCTCCAAATCGACCTGCGTGATGACTTCACTCATGGGAGTGATATTGTTGCACCACACTGAGAGTGTGCTCAGGAGGCCTGTTCCCTCACCTTTCCCCCCCCCTCGCCAAGTGACTAGTGGGGAGGTCGGGGTAGGAGTTGGGGATCTCCCATTAGGGGACCTGGGATCTCTATGTGGACGGTAGACTCAATGGCATTATACCCCACTAACTTCTCTCCTCTCTCCAAATTCCACACTCCCAAGGCTCCACCCCCAAAACTCCAGGAATTTTCCAAACCAGAGTTGGCAGTATTTGACAAAATGAGCTCTGGCTCTCAAAAACTCATACCCTGCAAATCTAGCTGGTCTCTGAGCAACCTATAACATGCTATTCCACCACATCCCTCCCCTCCAAAACATTCCAGCAATTTTGGCAGTCTAGAACTCCATCTTCTGACTCCTGCATATAAACAATCACTCATATAATTTCAGTGGTATTCCTTGGTCAGATGTTAAACTTAGATAGTTCAGATGTTGTTTGGGAAATGATACATTTGGGAGGATTTCAGCTGCCCCAAGGTCTCCTCTGTGATTACTGCTTTCTACAAATTATTCCTCACGTCCAGTATTGTAATTCATTTTGTTTTCTCTTCCTTCCCAAACTGATTAGTGCACCTTGTCAGTTCATACTTCTAAGCTATTTGCAGACCCTCTTCCTACCTCAACAGGAACATTGTGCAAATGTTGTACATTAATTTTTTTTTTAAGGAGGAAGCCCACTTCTGGCATATAAAACTAGTCTAGCCAGCCTACATTATTTCATGAAAGAATTACAGTACTTGTCCAGATGTCCAAACTAAGAGTGACATGATATGATATAATGATGAAAAGGAGTGATCAACCCATGGAGCAGTTGTCATAACTCAAAATACATTTTTTTAAAAAACGATATTGGTAGGGACAGAAGGAGGGGAAAGCGTGGGGGCAGGGTGGATAGGCCATTTCTGAGCTACTCTGTAGTGACAAATGATAGACTTGTCTTTTTGCAGAAGGAATTAATTCAAACTGATTAACCAGATCTTTGCATTCCAAATTGCTGTCACATATTATTAAAAGCAGCCAAATTCTCCACTGTGAGTAATTTATATGGCAAATTTTAGTCCCCTTTTTGTATTCGTAAATTATCTGGGAGCAGGTTGCATGTCTACCAGCGTGGCTCATAGTTGCTTAACAAAGCGATTGAACACATTTTAACACATGGCTTATTTCATAGAGTAGGCTGTAGTCTATGAAAGCCCATGCCAAAATAAATTAAGCTTTAAGGCGCTACAATTCTTCTCTTTTTTATTCCTTGAAAGAGCTTCTTTAAATAGCTGCTCTCAGCGCCAGATGAATTAAAGCAGATAATATTGCTTGGCTTTTCCAAATGGATGACACAAGTTTTCTAAAAAAGAAATAAGGCTCTATTTTTCTGTGTATATTCTATCTAAAAGAGCTCGTGATTACAGTGAGAGTCTAATCATTATCAAACAGTGTTTTTAGATAGGGCAAGAGTGAATCACTGCAGCAAGAGGCCTACCGGGTGCTGGGTTTGCTAGACAGCTTTTACCTCTAATACTAGCTGTTTAATTCTGTTTTAGCTTTGCAAGGTGCACCTTCATCCTGCTAACTGAGGATTCACTTCATGCGCCTGACAGTCAGCTGTAGCCCATGGAAACTTACATTATACAGAATTTTTTGAAAGGGACACAGGAGTCCTTGTTTTTGCAGCCGCAGACTGGCTACCCTCTGTAATTAGTTCCCATAGTAATAAAGGTGGTCACTATCAATTATGGTTGTAAACCCAGTCTCCAATCCAAAAGCCCCAAATCAGTTTTTGATCTGAGGCTGTGTGGGTGTGGTGGGGTTCAGCACCTGCCATGAGAGGGCTTACCTGATCTTCCAAGAAGCCAGGGTTGGGAAGGCAATGGCAGGGAGCTCAGATTCTTTGCTATGTATTATTTTTAGAGTTCAATTGCTCCTTGTTAGCCATACTCTGTTAGGCAAATAAGAATGGAGCCCTCACTCCATTACTGAGGATATGTGTTAGTCCAGTGAAGTTAAGTGTAAAAGATAAAACATGCAAATTAACTTTTTCTAATCCTGCCCCCCCACAACTTTTCATCTCTGATAATGGACAGTACCAACATTATTGCTCTTTTTCTCTAGCTTTGAAAGATTAGCTTTCTCTCAAATGCCTTTAATTATCAACTGTGCAATGCTAACTTTGAGAATACTGAAAATACTGACAGGGAAAAATAAGACTTGGAGAAAAAACAAGGAAGAGGATGTGGAGAGGGCAGATAGAAATGGTGAAGTTCACGTAAATGAAATGGTGAGTTCACATAAAAGCATCTTCTCATATAGTTGATGGCCCAAAGTACCTACCATGGTCAGGTCATACCTTCTCTCACACCTCCACTGTAACATGTAGTTGAAGAAGACACATTAGATTACAGCTAAGTGGTTCCTGATCACTCAAGTGGCAGGCAGCAGAGATCTCCAGTGTCTCTGTTGAGGCACTTATCTGTGATTGCCAACCTCAAGGTGAGGAATGAACATCTTCTCGAATTACAACTGATCATCAAGACTACAGAAATCAGTTCCCCTGGTGAAAATGGTTGCTATGGGGGATGGACTCTGTGTCATTATACCCCACTGAGGTCCCCAGCTTTTCACCTCCAAATCTCCAACCTGGAGGTGGCACCACTAAGAGAGCTTGGAGGAAGTGAACTCAGGAAGAAGAGGTGGAAGCAGCAAGGAAGAGGACTGGAAAACAATGCAGGAAGCCAAGCTGGGCCCAGAGAAGGGAGGGGTCAACAGAAAGGGCACCTGGGTGCTGAAGCCGGCTGCAAGGTGGTCCAAAAGGGGTCCTGGGGCATGAGAAGCCCAGAGGAAGGTTGGGAAGGAAGTTGGCTGGGCTCTCTGGAGAGGGGTCTCCCCCACCTCATCAGGATGACAGCAGTGGTGACAGCCATGGGAGGAGCGCAAGCCCTGAAAGGCAATTCAGGCATAGGTGAAATAGGCTGCCAACAACCCTAACCTCTGGTGGTGGGTCCACACCTGGGAGGCCAAGAAGAAGTGAATAGGTGCCCACCTACAGTGAAGTGGCTGGACACCTGGTCTGAGGCCAGGAAGCAGATACAGGGAGTAGCTCACCTGCTGGAATGCTCCAAACAGCACATTTTTTAAAGGCCTTCTGATCCTCTGCCTCCAGATGCTCCTTTCCACCCAGAAATAATGGATTCAAATTTGCTGGATAATAACTGGAGGCTATCAACACCCTACGCAGACACACAATACAGCCTACCCTGCTAATTCAATCATAAGCCTAGGAAATGCTTTCAAGCCTCTGCTCAGCCTTTGTCAGCTACCAGCCAGTAGCTGCCCGGCATCCAGGTAGCTCTGTCACTCCACCTAAATAATGCTCCCATTTCCATTTAGATGTGTACGCTTCTACTCTTCATCCTTCTAACACCCCACCCCCCCAGGCATGTCAAGAACTTTCAGTTTTGTGATTGGTTTTGTTCCTGAGCCTAGGAAAGGAGGCTCAGGAACAAAACCAATCACAAAACTGAAAGTTCTTGACATGCCTGGGGGGGTGGGGTGTTAGAAGGATGAAGAGTAGAAGCGTACACATCTAAATGGAAATGGGAGCATTATTTAGGTGGAGTGACAGAGCTACCTGGATGCCGGGCAGCTACTGGCTGGTCTGACAAAGGCTGAGCAGAGACTTGAAAGCATTTCCTAGGCTTATGATTGAATTAGCAGGGTAGGCTGTATTGTGTGTCTGCGTAGGGTGTTGATAGCCTCCAGTTATTATTTTACAGTTAGCTCGTTTCCCAGACCCTCTTCCTCTTTGCTGAATCACCAAACCCCCTCTGCTGGTTCTTGAATTTTCATCCCTTATTTAGATGCTCAGCTTCATAGTTGTTTCCGTTTTGGATTTTTCTTTCACCCCTCAGTTCCTTGCCTCTAGACCAGTTTTTCTTCCTTCAATCAAGAGTCCGGTACAGTGGACTCTTTGCTTCAGGATAACACAACATGTATTTTTCCTTTCTCCGCTAATTTCCTTTTAGATTCCCCAGCCAACCCAGTTAGGCAACAACCAAGGGCAACATTGTGTTACTGTATCACAACAATGTTTTATGTTTTTGCTTTCTCATGCATTTTGGAGTTCTGGCCTTGCATCTTGTTAGGGTAATAAAAATTGTTTCATTTTGAAATTTTTTCTCTCTGTCTCATTTTTCCTTATTAACTAGAGTACTATATCAAGTCAAGACCCAGGTTTACACTAGACAGTTGGGTCCTAAAATAACTGCCCTGGTGACACTTTCTAACCCTATGTGTAGAAGATGCTTTGCATGTTATGAGCCCAAAATGTGTACTGATTTGGGTAAGAGGAAGGAGCCAGGGGTGGGTGGGCACGTGAGTATGTGCTTGTGGATGCGTGTGTGCGCATGCATGTGTCTGAGAGAAAGAGAGAAAGGATACAGCAGACTTGAGTCTAGAGGAGACAGCAGAAGACAGACAATGCTGTGATTTGGTAGAAGCTTCTAGTGACTGCCATATCTGGGTATCTGATAGGATGTGGCAGATCTGTAGGTGCTTTTCTTTGCTTCAACATATATGCTACATGTATATGTGTAAGTGAAGTAAATATCAATAAAATGCTATAAAACTCCCATGCTTTTCCCCCCAAAGGGAATTATCCAAGGTAAATACTGTCGCCAGAACTTTTCACCACTTGGGGAAGTGAAGAGTAACAGTACAATGTGATATCTGCCTAGATCGATCCCAGCCTTGTTACAGTAAGGAAAACACCTGAAATTATTAATTGAGGGTTATTATCCTGAATCAAACCCATCTGAAGATGTTTCTGCCACAGCCATAGCTCTTTCTCTCTGTCACTCACAACTGGTCTAGTTGCTTGATCAGATTTTGGTTATACGGTTTTTAATCTGGAGATGAAAAGGAAGTTAGTCAGCTTCTATTCTGTCAGAGACTTGTATTCCTCTCTTCTTCCACTCGCTGCAATGTCTTCAATCTCTTGAGCATTTGCAAGATAATTTGTTGTCTCATGATAAGTGATAATGAAAAAATGCTCACTGAGTTATTTCAATGGACCGAGAAAAGATATTTTTCTCAAAAAGACTACTATTGAACGGGGAAGAAAATTAAACTTAAATATGGCTCTCATTAACAAGAGCAGCAGTAAAAACTAATTTTCTGTGGATACAAATAGTTCCTTTGCTTACATTATAGTCTGCCATTTGGGAAAGTGGAGGGTGGAGCTAGTTGGTTCTTTTTTACCCTGGGGAAATCTTTTATTACTACAGATTTCCAAGCCTGTCAATATTTGTAAAAAGAACATGTGCCTACCTCAAGAGATAGGAAGGTGTCTATTGGATTTCCATGGTGAGAAAGGAAGAACAGACAGAAGGTGTCATGTAAAAGATGGAGAAGACAGCAGGGACCAAAACAACAACTGAATTCATTAAATGAGAATTTCTGCATCTGGTGCTATGACTGGAAGAAGCAGGAGTGTCTATTGACAAATGGAGCCACTGGGATACGTAAGCACGCATTAAGCTGTAGCTGCGCTTCACTGACAGACAATCCCCTTGACAGGAGCCAGCCACGTTCAGCCAGAAATAGGAGCCATGGCATGAATCTCACATGGAAAAGCCTTCAGAGGCTGCTGCTATATGGGAAGTCATAGTGCAGTCCTAAGCAGTTACACCCTTCTAAGCAACCGGCATCCTCAAAAGACATAGAAGGGTGTAAATCTGCTTAGGACTGCATTAACAGATTCAAATTTTTCTCTAGGGCTGCTGCAAAAGTTAAAAAAAATAGCACAAATTATAGTTACTACCTTAAGAAAAATATAAGCTTCCATAACTGTTAGATTTCTAATTTCTGAAAAATATATAAGGCACTGGTACAAACCCAACCTTCCTTCAACCTAAAGAGACTTCCTCTAAATTTAAATGCTGCCACCTCCCAGGTTTTCTTTCCGTCTTCCCTGCCCTTCTGTCCTCAAGAGAGGGGCTGGTTGGCTTGCGTGCCACTGGCATTGTAGCCTCGTAGGAAACAGCATCATAGAGCACAGAGCTGTCAGTGGTGGCTGCCTCTGGCTCTCCCCTCCCTTCTTCCTCTACCTGCACTTACCCCCAAGCTGTGATGTTTGCTGCCACGGAGAGCCTTGCTGCTGTGCCGCAGCCCTGACCTGGTGCTGCTGAAGAGACATCCTCCACGAGGGCAGGTAATTCCAGGGGTGGAGAGTCCTCCAACCCTGGACATGACTCCTGGGTAGATTCTCCAAAATATTTAAAATGACCCCAAGATTTTCTTATATACATTTTAATTATCACACCATGAAGTTGCAAAAGCTGTGTGCACACTAGTCCATTTCCCCTAGGATTATTAATCTTTTTTTCCATTTCCTTGTTGTACGGTTCTTCTAGCGTGCTCCTGTGCATTCTTGCTCTAGTTGAAGCACAGTTGCTCTAGGTCAAACTCTGCATGAGATTCACTGTAAGTCACATCTATAACATGCTATCACCCAAACTTTGTCACATTTTGGAACTGGTTCATATTTAAAAGGGAGAAGAACTTCACTAACATTAAAAGTGTTGCAATCATCCTCATCCAGAAAATCTTTAATCTTATCTCTTCAAACCTCATGTTAGAACATGCTAGATCAGACCAGGGATATGTCTAGTCCCACAGTAGCCAGCCAGATGCCCTCAACCAGGCCCTACAGACAACAGCCCTCACCTGCTCACTGCTCCTCAGGATGGGACAGAACGCACCTGAACCTGGAAGTCCCATTCATCAACTAAATCTGTATATCCCTTGCCATTCCTCGCCCTTTAATTATGAGCCTTGTTGGCCCGATTGGGAAAACAACATCTATGATCTTGAGGTTAAATATCCCAAGACATAAACAATTCTTTTAGGTGACTTCAGTGCTCGCATTGGGAATGGCAGCTTAAGGGAAATGTCTATGATGATGACCTCTATAATGGTAGGAGGCATACAAAAGATGCCTTGGTTAACAAACCTGGGCAATTTTCAACCAGTTGATCAACAATCTCAGCTTTGTAATATTAAATGGCAATTTAGAGGGGATATGAGGAATTCACTTATTATAACCAGAAAGGTGTGATCAATTATGCATTAATATCACTGTCTCTTTGTGATATAGATTACATTTTGAAGTTGGGTCACTTTTGAAAAGTGACTGCCAACTGCTTAGATTCTGTATTTGTATTTCTAAAGCTTTATGGGAAAATAATACCTCATTTTGAAATTACATTCATTTGAAATGGACCTATATACTCCAAAATAAATTATAACAGGTGCTAGATAGTGAGTCACTTTTTGAGCTCAGGGATTTGATCAGGGATTTTTTTCTAGGAAAAGAGGTGGTGGAATTCACTGGGTACCATGCATGCATGTGCTTTGTGCAGACGCACACTCCTGGGACCATGCGATGATGTCACTTCTGGGAAGTGATGTCATCATGCAGGCCGTGGCCACCCCAGGAGCACTCTCGCGCTTCACAGAGGTCCTGATTTGGGCCCAAATCAGCCTGGAACGCACTGTTGCCATGTGGGAGAGCACTCCTCTGCCCGGCAGTGGCCTGATCCTGAACGTTTTGGGCCCAAGTCGGGCCAAAATGGCCCCAATTGGGCCCAAATCAGCATAGAACGAGCCACTGCCACATGGGGGAAACCTCCCTGATCCAGCAGCAGCCCAATCCTGACCATTTCGGGCCCAAATTGGGCCTAAACCGCCCCCAAAAGGCCAAAATAGGCCCCAAACAGCCAGGATTGGGCCCAAATAGGCCTGGAACTGGCCACTTCTGTGCAGGGGGACCCTCCCTTGTCCAGCAGTGGCCTGATCCTGACAGTTTGGGGCCCGAATTGGGCCAAAATGGGCCCAAAATGGCCTGGATTGGGCCGCTGCCATGCAGGAGAGCACTCCCCCATCCAGCAGTGGCCTGATCAGCAGTGGCATGTGGGTATTTTTAAGAGGTGCCAGGACGCTGTTCCACAGCATTCCGGCTGGAAAAAAGCCCTGGATTTAATTAACTCACCATACAACGTCAGGACAGTCTGATCTGACTGTATCTATTCAAATATGAAAAAGGAATTAAGGTGTGCTATTAGGGTGTACAAGTAAACAAACAAACTGCTTACTAAATCCTTCTTCGGGCTCCATAATAAATATAAACATCAATTTCAAGGGAAAAAAGTTCCCTTGGCAGGAGCTTGCCTTGGTCTCTTAACTCAGAAAGACATGACCACGTTTTGATACATACTTGCGACTTCAGAATGAAGAGTATGCTATTAGTTAGATTTTTAAATATCTAAGGACCTCTGAAAAGAACATTTTCCCAAACAATTTAATGATCAAACTCACAAGAGTAACAGTTGAACTCCCTATTACAATCCTTTCAGCTAATCCACCTGAGTGTCCACTTGTATCTGCTAGTGAAATAAAATAGCTGATTTCTGCAATTAGGAACAATTTCCTCCCCATTTCCAGAACTGGTGAGCTCCAGTCTTAGCCACCATATTTACTTATACAGATAGGTCAGGTCAGTTGTCCCAGGAATGGACCTCTTTTAGTGTGTTGCCAATTTATAAGAAAGAAGAGGACAGTGATCCCGCTTACTACAGCCCAATAACCCTGGACCGCTGCCTTCTATACAACATCTTATTAATAAATATTAATAAATAATATTCAAATGGACAATCTAGGCAACTATACATGGCATTTATCATTCTAAATGTCACATTCAATGCTATCTCAAGAAATCATTTGTGGACAAAATTAATTAATATGAATATAGATTACAGTTGCTAGAGCATACAAGAAGCCTTTACACTGACATCATCTTAAAGATCAGATTGGGTGTCTATGGCTAACTGTCTAGCTCAGTGAAAACCTCAAATAGGTTACATCAAGGTTGTATTTTGGTCCCATTACTTTTTAATTTATACATAAATGATATGGTAGGATACCTGTTGGGATCCCAATTTTTTCCAGTAAGAGATGGTGGAAAGACTATATCAATTTTGGTTTTTGCTGATGACACGCTGCTAATTCCCCATATTCAAAACTAGTATTTTGTAAAATTGTAAACATCTTGCTCACCTCATAAGTAGTTAGTAGATTGCTGAATTCTATTACAATTCTAGTTCAATTCAAAAGTTTAAGTTTATTTTAATGGTTTCTCCACGCTCAAAACAAAACTGAGGACATCTTTTCCTTCCTAACAATATTCACAAAATTCAACAAAAATGTTGCCATTAAAATTGACACCTCTTTTTAACCCATTGCATACAAATAGCATGCAATATAAAAAATGTCTTAAAATGTTATAAAAGAAACAAAAAATGAGAAATTTGTCAAAGAAAATAGGTACAATGAAAATAGTCTTCTCAAAAACTCACAAAAATTATTAAAAATGTTAAAATACTTCTTCATATATCCTTAGTAATTATTGATTACATTTTGGTTTTAAAATTCACCCAAACTTATAGCACTACTTCTACTCTCTTTGACTTCACATAAAGAAATACCCATATCCCTAAATTCACACTCTTCCTAAGCAGCTAATGCTATTTATTTATTTACATTATTCACTTACATTATTTATAATCTGCCTTTCTTGCTAGACTCGAGGCAGATTACATAGTGTAAGTCAATACAATTAGCAGATGGGACATTACTAAACAATATACTAGGTAAGGATTGCAGAAATCTGAGATCTGAAAAGAAACAGAAATCCAATACAAAACTGAAAACATTGCTGAGACAAAACATAAGCAAACATGACATATTAAACAAGTATGTAGCTATCCAGTAGGAACATATTTACAGCAATAGACAGCACACAGTAGTATAGTGTACAGTCCCTATCTCTATCACATCTTTCGGAACCATTTCCTTACAACACAGCCCTTGTACCTGTATAAGAAAAGCCCTCCTGAATAATTCAATTTTGCATTATTTGCATAAATCAAGGACAGTGGGAGCTTTCCGGACTCTTTGGGCAGGTCATTCTATAAGGTGGGGGCCGCCACAGAGAATGCAGCTGTTGATTTTGCCTTTTGCAGGTTGACACCTGTGTGTGTTACGTGCTGTCAAGTCACCTCCGACCTATGGTGACCCTATGAATGAAAGACCTCCAAAACATCCTATCATTAACAGACTTGCTCAGATCCTGCAAACTGGAAGACGTGGCTTCTTTTATTGAGTCAAGCCATCTTGTTTTAGGTCTTCCTCTTTTCCTACTACCTTCCACTTTTCCTAGCATTATTGACTTTTCCAGAGAATCTTGTCTTCTCATGATGTGAATGTGATACATTCATCTTTGTCATTTTAGCTTCTACAGAAAATTCCGGCTTGATTTGATCTAGTACCCACTTATTTGTCTTTTTGGCTATCCATGGTTTCCATAAAACTCTCCTCCAGCACCACATTTCAAATGAATCAATTTTCTTCCTGTCAGCTGTCTTCATTGTCCAACTTTCACATTCATACATAGTAATGGGGAATATCATAGTCTGGATTATCTTGATTTTGGTTCCCAGAGAGACATCTTTATCTTTAAGGATCTTATCTAGCTCCCTCACAGCTGCTCTTCCTAGTCTCAGTCTCCTTCTGATTTCCTCATTGCAGTCTCCCTTTTGATTGATGATTGAGCCAAGGAATAGAAAATCCTGAACAATTTCCTCACTGTCAACTTTAAAATTGTGTGATTCCTCAGTAGTCATTACTTTTGACTTCTTGATGTTCAGTTGTAATCCTGCTTGGCACTTTCTCCTTTAGCCTTCATCAGTAATCGTTTCAAGTCTTCAATATTTTTTGCCAGTAATATGGTTTCATCCGCATATCTCAAATTGTTAATGTCCTTTCCACCAATTTTCACTCCACCTTCTTCTAGATCTAATCCATCTTTCCTTACGATATATTCTGCACAGAGGTTGAACGGGTTGGCAGATAATATGCAGCCTTGTCTGACACTTTTGCCAATTGGAAAACATTTTGTTTCCCCATATTCTGTCCTAGCCTTTTGTCCAGAGTACAGTTTGCATATCAAAACAACCAGATGTTGTGGCACCCCCATTTCTGTTAATACCATCTATAGCTTTTCATGATCCACACAGTCAAAAGCTTTGCTGTAATCTATAAAACACAGGCTGATTTTCTTCTGAATTTTACTTAGAGACGGGCATGAACCGGAAAAAACCCGAACATGATGTTCGTTGTTTGTTGCCATCCACAAACAGGGACTCACGAACAACCATGAACATGGCCCTGTTCACGAACATGTTCGTGGTTGGCTGTTCGTAGGGGCCAGCAGGCTCTCCTCCAGCCATCATCCAAGTTTGTTCAAGATCGCTACTGCACCACTCCCAGAAATCCGACCTGAGCAGGCAGCAGGAAAGGTACCAATAGTAAATAATAGCTTGGCCCCAGAGCCTGGCAGCAGCCCTGGAGCCTGAAGGGGTAGATCCATATCCCACCACACACAAAAAAATTCAAGCTCCAATGCACTCACCCTGTCTCTCTATCAAAATGCCAACAGCAGCTGTTTCTCCCTCTCCACTGTCTGCAAAGACTAGCCAGAGCTGAGAGGCCCCCCACTCCCCGCACATGGTCTTTGCTTTCTTGTAACAAATTTGGAGCGCCACACTTGGAAGGAATACCTGCCTATCAAGCTAAATTGGGCTTAGATTGGGGTTTCCAGGGCAAGAGCAGGAGTTCAGACAGAGTTCAGACAATTCCTGCCTACGTTGCCAAGGGAATTGCTTACAGGTGCCAGACTGTCTGGCTTGACAAACAGCAACAAACAGCAATGAACAAAGCTTGCAACAACCACCTGTTCATTTAGAATGGGGCCTCATGAACAGCTTGTTCGCGAAAAGCAGATTGGGCTGTTCGTGACTTTTGTTTGTTCGTATTGCCGTTCGTCCCCATCTGTAATTTCCCTGGTATGTTCCATTAGCCATTGTAAATTTGCAATGTGATCTCTAGTGCCTCTTCCTTAGTGCCTGTAGAATGACACCTGTAGAAGGCCTTATTCAGATAAGCAAAGCTGTCATGGCAAGGCATAGGGAGCTAGACGATCCTATAGGTATATGACGGACCAAGTCCATGAAGGGCTATCTATTAGTCCTTATTTAAACCAACTCAGGATTGTAGCAAAAACCTAAACAGACAGGAGTAGTGCATTAAGCAACAAGAAATGTGTGTTCAGGTTCCGTTCATAGAACTGAGAAAAGAAAGAACTGTTGCTGCTCTGTAAAATTTTACATAGTATGCCACACAGGGTGATTGTTGTGAAGATACACTGGGAGAGGGAAGAACCTTGTTGTAGCCACTTTGGGACCCCACTGGAGATAAAATCAGGGTATAAATAAATAACCACAAGATCTTTGTTATATTTGAGTCTTGAACTATGGGACAAGTTGAATTTTTTTGTGCACTTGAGCCATAAGACCTATAGTAGACTGCTGTGCCAGCCCCCTGGTATGCTTCTTTGCTGCTTCTCTCCTACAGATCTTCTTCTCCATCAGCAAGCACAATACACCTGTCCAGTTCCCTCACTAGCCTCCCCAGAACTGGGGAAGCAGCATGAATGAAGGGTTGGGGATAAAACAAGTTCAAGGCTTGGCTTGGCTTGGCAGGTCCTAAAAGCCATCTTAAACATTTTTACTCAGAAATAAATGCCACTGAGTTTAGCGAAATATGCTAAGTGAAAACTGAAATGCAGCTTTATTAGGGCTAGTTACTCAAATATTTTTGAAGGAAATGAAATGGCTGTATTTCACTTCAAGAAATCCATTGCATGATGCTATTGTCTTACTTGGCAAGACGCACCAGAATCAACACCAAAATTGACAAACAGAAGGAAGAACATTCGCAAGAAAATGTAAGTCTCTCCACCAAGTATTCTCATTCCTTTATGGAACACTATAGGAAGGGAATTTTTCATATATACATTTCCATTGAAATTTTAAAATCCCAGAAGAATTTTAAGAGGATGTTTTTCTTTTCAAGAAATCTACTATGGTGAGAATAAAGGTATCAAACCATCCCTAACAGAAGATTTGGGGTTATAGACCAGAATAGTTAAATAATTCACCATAAAATTAGCCTGTGATCATAAAGTTACTCGTTTTTTAAAAGGCCAGATTTGAAGAGCTCAAACGTATAAATTAAGAAGACCCTGAATGTCATTAAAAGAACCAACTGAAACCTTCTAAAATGCCATCTGCTTCTTCAAACTAACCTGCTTCCTGCCTTTAGCTGAGCAGTTTCAGCTTGAGGAATGGAGAGCTGGACAAGGGGGACTCCTTCCCAATGGTAAGTGTGATGTCAGGAAGTACCTTTCAGAAATTCACCAACTTTATCCATTTGATAAGACCAAAATTAATTGATATTTTCAAAAGATATCAATATACCCTTTGATTCTTATTCTACACTCTATCAAACTGTACAGACAATGGTTAGGCAGGAGAAAAAGTGACTTTCCTTGCTGGGAACTCCTTTATCCCAAGGTTTCTCTGAAAAGCACCCTGGTAATCAGTTGCCACCTGCCAGATATCTCCTGAGAACATCTAGACTGACTCGCTGAGAAGGAGCCCTTCAGCTCAGCCCTAGCAAAATAACAAAATAAGGGTGGAAACTCTGGAAAATACCTTATAGCAAACTATGTAGCTCTAAAGTGGCCTGGCACATAGGGAAGAGATTCAGGGAAATATCCCAGAGAAATGTAGTGTACTAAAGAAGGCAAAAAATGTCTTTATAGAAAGAAGGTTTCTTATAGAAAAAAGAGGAAATGGTGGGTGGATTCTGAAGCGGTAGGTAAGGGGGCAAAATACAAAATACCCACCACCCAGTCTCTCATATAAAACAATAATGTTATCTAACTCAGCTAAGTACACTTTACCTAAATTGTAGCTGGCTCCTCAGAGCATGTACAGAGTTTCTTGCAATACCAAGATAGTGGAGAAGTCCTTAACTCCTGCCCACTGGTCTTGGGCTGTAGCGTACTGCAATACAATGTCCATGTGTGGAGTTGATGAAGCAAGCCCCTATTCCACTTTACCAAGGTGAAAACTTGCTGCTTATCTCAAGACATACAGTCTGATGAGTCCAGACTTTGTCCACATTCAGGCAGGCCAAGGGGGGCCTGTTTGGGCCATTAGAATGTCCAGATGCCCAGCCTCTAGCCTTTCTAGAACCAAATATATGAGGCAAAATGTGTAGGTGACATTGGGACCCCTTTCTTTTTAAGTGAGGAACCAGCCCACTCCTTTGTTATAGGCTGTCTAGGGGAGGGGCAGCCTCACCCCTCCACTCACCTAGTCCAGTGGAGCTTCTAGCAGGGGGCAGCTTTTCCCAGACATTGCTGGAACAGGCAGCTCGACTAGGGGCTATGAGCAGTAATAGGATTCAAACCAGCTGAATGCTGACTTGCAGCCCAGCCTCTTAACCACTATGCTACAGCAGCATTCAAGACAAGGTATGCTATGCCCACAGAAATGGGGGAAGGTCACAGGCAGGTAGTAGTAGGGAGGGCCATGGCAAGTTCCCAGATGTCCCTTCCCAACCTTTTTGTGGTAGCTGCCAGGAGGCAATGCAAACCAATGCAACAATGGGCTCAAAATCAAACAGTTTGTATAATATGCAATTTATGTCACCCAGATTTGGGGAACTGGAATATGGCAATCTTAATAGCATGTCATCTGCTGTACTATCATTCTTCTATGCAGTCTAAAAGTAGGTACAAGAAAAGTTAAAAACCACTCAACAATATTATGTTAAAAGTTTACAAACGGCCATCAGTAGTTTAGTGTAGAAAATGCCAGTGAAGTACCAAAACAGGGTCCATTTTGAAAGAGCAACAAATTTGTCTAGGTATGCGCACGGTACCGGTGTGGCCAACTGTGCTTATATGTGTACCACAGTAAATGACTCATAATATTTATTTTCAATGGGAGCAGGGAAGTACACAGGAAACAGTTGAGAAGCAGCAAGACCAACTCATTTATGGTGCATCTTTTGCAGTGTTAAGATGGGAGAAAGCCCTGTTTCCATTCATGATGCTTATATAAGTATTAAGAATTACAAATGTAAATATGTAGCGAGAAAGGAGATGAGCTTGAGGCAGTAAGCATATATACAAGTGTGCAAATCCATGCATTAGTGCAAGGTGTTCATTCATGTTATTTGTATCCTGCTCTTGTCTCAGGAGTCCACTTTATCCTTACAACAATCCCATGACATATCTATGGCAGAGAAAGAACGTGTGATTGGTCCACAAGTAACCCAGTGAGCTCCAGCCCCATTGAGCGGGGATTCAAAATTCAGGTCTACTAATTCCAAACCAGTTTATCTATGACCCAACTCTATGATTCTATAATGCTAATATAGGGGTCCCCAACCTTTTTGAACCTGTGGGTACCTTTGGTATTCTTCTGACACAGGGTGATAAGCACAACCACAAAATGGTTACCTTAGCAAGCACAGCTGAACACACAGAGCAAGCTTTAAGTGCAGGAGGGAAGAGGTTTAATTTTTAAAAAACACTGGGAAAAAGAAGTAGAAGAGAATAAAACCTTGGTGCCAGCTGCCACTGAAACAATGTTATTTGCACAGCCAATTGGATCTCCAGTGGACAGTCAGAAGCCCTGCTGGGCAAGAGCCCCACATACCCCAACTTATGTTCTAAAAATATTTGATGGATGCCAGAAAAAGTGTTGGCAGGTGCCATGGAACCCATGGGTACCATGTTAGGGAGCCCTGTGCTAATGTGTAATAAAGTGCAGCTGACTTGTATGGTAAGCATTTTGACCTGCCCATTCCTGATGTCTGTTTGTGTAAAATGGAGTCTTCACCTTATCCCATGTTTGAGGTAGCTTACACAACATATAATCAGCAATTAATACAATAATTACAAAACACTGAAAAAATATCAATGATGAATGTTTTAAAAAGTCAGATGCCTAGCAAGTTAAAATGATCTGCAGAATGTTAGCGGTAGCGCTTCCACTGGTGCAACCCACCATTCCGGATTTGTTCTTTTGCCTCCTGCTGCTCCATAGCTACAGAAGCCAAGGACATAGAGTGCAAGCGTGGCAGTGTCTGCCCAAAGAAAGACGCAGAACTTTGGCTTGCACCACCGTTAGCCTTTACAATTCTCCTCTTTTCAGAAGCACTTCTGAAAAAACTATCCATCATTGATTCCCTTTCCATATCAAACAACAGTAAGTCGCAATGGCCTCTAGCTTATACTCACCCCCTCTTCTCGTATGAGTTTACCTCTCTTCTTCCATGGCTGAACATCTGGCTTTGTTCTGGCACACACAAAGTGAAACCACAGACTCCCAAAGAGAGGCCTTTACAGGGAGAAGGGTGGGGAGGAGCTGCATCCATTTCCCATGAATGCAATATTTTATTTATGGGCTCAGCTCTTTGGTTAAGTGAGCCTGAGGGGCTGAAGATCTACAACCATAGATGCTTTTAGCTATTGTATTGGATGTGGCTGGGTGTCCTGGAACAGAATTAATTGGAGCTGACCCTAGATGAGATAGCAGCAAATTGTCAGATAGGAATAGATGAGAAAGCCTGTCAAAAGTTCAATCTGCAGTGACTGCTAATGGCTTGCGGTGACTCTTGAGCCAGAGAAGTGGTCTGTTTCAGATACTCCATTATTTCAGATGTGTGGTCACAGTTGCTTTGCCTAGAAGCTGTTTTGAGTGTGAAAATACAAAATGGAGAGAGAGCAAACCTTATCATATCATCATGGCCCAGTAGCTAAGAATCCTCTGCATCAGACTGAAAAAGTCTTTCAAGAAAACCACCCACGGGATGAAAACAGCTCATCACATTGTGGGAAGGGTTAATTGAGCTATGGCATATAAAAAGAAACAGAATATTGTGTGACCTGGGCTTTTCCAAGAGGAAAAACCTTCATAAGTTAAACAGTTATCCTGGGCCTTGTCCAAGATTTAAGACCTTATCATTTTGTAACATTTACTTAGGGGACATCTGTACTCAAATTCCACTACAGGTATTAGGGTTGCCAACTATGGACTGGGAAATTCCTGGAGATTTAGGAGGTAGAGCCTGGAAAGGGCAGAGTTTGGAGAGGGGCATGACCTCAGCAGGATATAATATCATAGAGTCCACTCTCCAAAACAGTCATATTCTCCAGGGGAACTGGCCCCCATTGTCTGGAGATCAGCTGTAATTCCGAGAGATTGTCAGATCCCACCTGGAAATTGGCAACCATAACAGGGATATTGTATTTGCCACTGATCACTTCTCTCTCGTGGCTGTTTCTTATGTTAAACAAGGCATCTGATTGTTGCTAAAACTCTTTTATACATAACTAGGTGTCTGCATATCTGCATATACATGTGGTTCATTATATGGATTTTTGCTGCAGAGTAGAAAGACCTGTTGGTATGATGGCATGAAAACTTTCAATGTTCTGTGTAATAAGCCACTTAACTGTGTTATAACAGCAACCAAGGGGGCCCACAACATGAAGTCTGTTTTCTGTGGCAATCAAGCTGCCTATATAATGGATGAAACTGTCTTTACTCCTACTGTTCTCTCACTAACCACTACTTAGAGAGCATCTTGAAGCTGTATCCTAGTAAATATAGTTTCAGGTGTGTAGCCATATTAATCTGTGGTAGAACAGCAGCATTTGAGTCTAGCGGCACCTTAGAGACCAACAAGATTGTCTGGATTTCAAGAAAGGTCCCTTCATCAGAGCAGAGCTGAAAAGAACAGAACTCTGACTCTTGAAAGCTTATACCTGAAACTTTTGTTGGTCTCTAAGGTGCCACTGGACTCAAATCCTGGCAAATATATTATACAGCAACTAAAAAGGAGAGAAAATGAAAAGTAAAAATATTGTCAGATATTTTTTATGCCAGATAAAACAAAAAGTTGACATTTTAAAAATCTCTTATGAAATTAGACATGTCATTTGGAATGCAAAATGTGTTTGATCATCTTAAAAAATCTGTTGCACTAAGTTTCCTAAAACACTGCTTCACTGTTGCCCTCTCCAGAGATGTCTTTATCCTCTACTAGCTCTTGTTAAGATGCATCATTCTAGACATCATGGAGAAGTCCCAGGAGAGCTATTGAGTAAACACAAAATCACAAGAAACAACCTAGTGTGAAAGCACTGAGATTTAACAGCAACTTAACGCTTGGTTTCAGAGCTCTTGGCTGACTGCAAAATCACATTAGTGCCAACAGCCTAAGAGCATTATCATTCCATATTCACAACACAAAATGGTGGTGTTTTTCTTCTTTGTGTTGGTACAAGCTCTTTCTTCCCTTGCAGTGAAGTTCTGTCTTACTTGGGTCAAGTAGAAGAGAGAGGGTGTAGAGAATTCTAAACAACAGAGAACAGTTTAAAGCTCCTTCTTTGGACTGTTCCAATGTTAAGATATTTTTTCTTCTAGGCACTTCTATGCAGTGTCAACTTTATTTTGACTTTACTCCTTGTCACAATATGGAGCCTAGTTACCAAAGGTGGAACTATAAATCAGTGGCAAGACCCAAATTCATTAAACTATGTTCAGTATTTGCTTCTTAGGTCATTGTTTATGAACTCATGGAAATAGATGCAGAACCATGGCTGTACCAACACATCACTGGATAATGTACTATCATTGAACTGTAGCAATCATTTGCAACTGATGATAGATCAAGATGGGTAGCTGTGTTTGTCTGTAGCAATAGAAAAGAGCAAGAGTCCAGTAGCACCCATAAGACTAACAAAATTAGTAGTAGGGTATGAGCTTTTGTGAGTCACAGCTCACTTCTTCAGAATTGCAACAGTATAATGATAGTCCAGTATCCAAAGATGTATGAATGCAGATTATGTTGATTCAGAATGGCTTGGGATATGCCACCTATTGATTGCAGAAGAACCACTTTTAAGAGCAAAATAATAGAGTACAAACCTACAGGGTCTAAATCTGGAACAAAAGGTTAAAATCAGTAGCCCCTTTAGACTGAAGGATCCCCTGTCTGCCCTGGATTCTGGATACTCCTGAGAATAATAAGGTTTTTTTTAAAATGTGAGCTAAGTAATTAAGAAGAGCAGGTGGAAGAATTGCCTCTTTCATGGTAACATGTTAAAGCTATCACAACAGGCTTAGCAGAGAGCAAAACATACAGAGACCATGAAATACAGCAAGCCAATAATTTCTAGCTATTGGTTCATGCCTGAAAAATCTAAAATGCCAGAAAAATCTAAAATGGAGGCTGCTGTATGGGGATTTTTTTTTAAACTGCCCATTTTTGCACAGCTGTAGAGGTAACTGGCAGTGAACGTAAGGTAAAGCAAAGACAAAGGAAGCCCTATTGAAAAGCCCTCAGAAGAATTAGGATCTAAATTTTGGTCTTGAATAGAGTATTGTGGAACTTGGATATGACAGAGGAAATAAGTGGTGCTAACTAAGTATCCCCTTCCAGACTTTTGCTTTTTATTTGTTGTTTGCCATCAGCCTCCATGGGCCCAAATGACTACATGTGGGATGTGCAATATGTGCTACTGAGGGTGGGTTGTGAAACTGCAACTGCTCTTTTATCCTAATTGTTTATATTGTTTATACTGTATATTGTATTGTATTTTAAC
Organism: Eublepharis macularius; assembly: GCF_028583425.1. Taxonomy (NCBI): domain Eukaryota; kingdom Metazoa; phylum Chordata; class Lepidosauria; order Squamata; family Eublepharidae; genus Eublepharis; species Eublepharis macularius. The sequence goes on from NC_072792.1 coordinate 128,155,141, forward strand.
TGGATGTGATCCTCTCTGAGCTGCTTGTGGAGAGAGCAGACTACAAACTTAATAAATAATAATGATACATGAATATAGATTACAAATTCCTGACATAGCAGATGCATAGGATTTCCTCACTCTAAAGCAGAATGGCAGCCATGACTTAAGAGAGTTTTCCAAAGCATCCGTAAAGTCCCACCTCTCTTCCAGGGCTCTGGACCAGTCCTTGTGATTTAAGCCTTATGCATTGCCAGCTAATCAGAGCCCCTGGAACTCCACTGAAGGGAAAAGAGTTCCCTCAGATGAGGGTTTTGGTGACTGTGGGTAACAGCATAAGCGTAGACAGGCTTTTTATTTTGGCTTATTTGGGATCTGGGGTCAGGTTAGGGAGGGAAACTTGTTTTAGGGAAATAAACAAGGATCCTCTTAAGGGCCTGTCAAATCTAACTTTCTGAGTAAAGGTTCTATGACCGGGATCTCTGTGAGTTAAAGGAGTGGCCCAGAATCTAAGTAGGAAGTGTTGGAAGAGGAAGATTAATGCTGTCCTTTTCTCAGGTTTCAGAGGGGGATGAACCAGAAAGAATTATAGAGAAGTTGGGTATCTGTTTACTCTGTACAGTCCTGAACTATCCTTTGATGCATAGATTGCTAATTTCAAGTCTTCCTCCTCTTCTTTGTTATAAATAATCCTCCCCACTATCCTCTCTCCTCACCGTCTTGCAACATGGATGCAGAACTTGTCCTGCTATCCAGTGCCATCCTTAGGATGGACAGACAGATAGATAGATATCCTCAGGGTTCATTTAATAGAAAAAGAGCTTGAGGAACTCATTAGCATAACTCATTAGCATAATTCATTAGCATATGCCATGCCCCTTGCCATCACCGGAAGTGGTTCATTAGCATGACTGATTTGCATATGCCGCACCCTCTGACATTACCTATCCAAATTTGGGCCAAAATTGGGCCCAAAATGGCAAAAGGGGTCTGAAAAAGGCTTGAAAAGGGGCCAAAAATGGTCAGGATCAGGCCGCTGCTGAGTGGGAGACTGATCCACCACCTGTCAGAGGCCCGATCTGGGCTGTTTTGGCCCCAATCCAGGCTGAAATTAGCTCCAAATGGCCAAGAGTCAGATGGGCAAGGCCACCTGACATGTGACCTCTTTGGGGACCTGCCGGAACTGCGTTCCTGCGTTCCCCCTCGAAATGAGCCCTGGATATCCTCTTTCCCATTAGAGTATGGAGTTCTCACAATAAAGAACTCTCATTTATTTTCTAAACCCAGGCCAAGCCTCTGCATGTAAATTTATTATTTTTTCTCTCACTGCACACACTCAGGGCTGGTGTGCCCATTGAGGCCAGGTAGGCGGTGGCCTCAGGGCACGGGGTTCCAGAGGAGGCATGGGGGCTGGATCACGTGCCACGGAGCTGCAGCCTCCTAGCCCTCCCGCCCCGCGCCCCGCGCCACTGCCACTGCCAGCTCACGCCTCCGGCTTGGTGCAGCAGCCATGGGCAGGCATCTGCGGCGGCGCAGGGCAACCGAGTGGGAGAGCTCAGAGGCCACCCGTGCCCCATACCAGTCGCCCACCGCAGCGATCGGGCCGGCAGCGTGCACGCACCCATGATGACGCAGGCCAGTGCGTGTGTGCGTGCACGTGCGCGGGGGCGCCAGGCCCGCTGGCCAGCTGCAGGTGCTGAAAACCCTGGCGTCGCTGCTGCACACACTAGGCAGCAAAACTCCTATTCCCCATTCTCTTCTCTACAGACTATGCAACCCTCTTAATAATAAGCCTGTCATCTGTAGTAAAAAGGGTACAGTTCAACCATATATGCTGAGGAAACCTGTCTGGGGGGTAAGGAATCAAATCTTCCCCCAGTGTTTTGTATGTTTAAGGCTCAATTTAATTAACCCCCATTGGGAAAAGTTTATAATCTCTGGGGAGTGAAATTGAGAGCAGTTGGTAGTACATTCCACATGAAACCTTTAACTTGTTATAGACCTTATTTTCTGTAAATAAATGTTTCCTGATCCATCTGTGTCTCTTCTGTCGAGTCAAGCTTGGTTCCCAAGTCCTTAATTGCAGTTCCTAGTTCTTTATGTCCCAAAATAAAGCTTGGAGGAGCACATATCATACACCTCCATATTCAGGGGACTCCATCCTCTAAGTGGACCTATGCTGGGTCCTGCTACAAAGCCCAGTTATTGAGTTAACTGCTTCAAAGTAGGGTGTCCCCAAGACAAAGGCACAAGCAGAAAGGGGGGGGGACTGCACTCCCAAATAATCTTTGGATGCCCCAGATCACACAGACCTGTACTCCAGAGACTGTCCCCTATGAGAAAACCTGAGCTAGTGCCAATCCAAAGTGGTTCTGGAGCTAAGGGCTCCTATTGGGGCTGCCTCCCCAAAGCTTGTATTGGAAAGAGATGTGAATAAGGAACTGGAACAGATACATGCCCTCTACACCCCAAAATGAGGCTTACTCAACCACAGTCAGGAGACTCTGCCCCCCAGGTGGAACTATGATGCTTCCAGCACTAAAGCCCAGTTCTTGTACTAGCTGCTCCAAAGTGGGCTTGCCTCAGGAGAAATGCACAGGCAGGAAGAGCAGGAAGCTGAACCCCAAAACAATCTTTGGATCACTCCAAATCAGACAGCCCTGCACTCCAGACACTACCCCCCAACAAGAAGACGTGGCCTGGACCCCATTCAAGCTGTGGATCCAATGCAAAGAGGTTCTATTGGGCTGCCTTCCAGAAGCTTCTATTGGGAGGAGATGTGAAGAAGGAACTGGAACAGCTACATGCCCTTTGCATCCCAAAATGAGGCTTACTCTACCACATATCATACACCTCCACAGTCGGTGAAAGCTATCCTCCAGTACCAAGGCCCAGTTCCTGTGCTTGCTGCTCCAAAGTGGGCTCAAGTCAGGAGAAATGCACAGGCAGGAAGGGGGGAAGCTGAAGCCCCAAAGAATCTTTGGATTACCCGAAATCACACAGTCCTGCACTCCAGAGACTGTCCCCTACAAGACTACATGCACTGGTGCCAATCCAAACATTGATTCTGGAGCTAAGAACTCCTATACAGGCTCCCTCCCAGAAGCTTATATTGGGAAGGAATGTGAATAAGGAACAGCTACATGCCCTCAGCACCCCCCAAACAATCTCTAGATTACCCCAAATCACACATCTCCACAGGCTCCTACAAGAAGACATGCACTGGTAGCAATCTGAAGACTGGTTTTGAAGGAAAGAGCTCCTATTTGGGCTGCCTCCCAGAAGCTTGTGTTGGAAAGTGAATAAAAAACTGGAAAATGTATGTGTTCCCTGTATGCCAAAATTAGTCTTAAACCTCCACAAGTCTCTGGGCAGATTTCAAGGGAAGATACATATAGCATTACAGTAGTCAGTGTTACTATGGCTTGGATCCAGGGGGCCATATTTGCTGTATCAAGGTATACCATGCCTTTCTCCCCAGTGTGGACCCAAAGCAGCTTACATTGTTCACCTGTCCTCCATTTTATACTCACAGCAACCCTGTGAGGTAGGTTAGGCTGAACATATGTGACTGGCCATGGGCACCGAGCAAGAACTGGGTTTTGGAGCAGAAAGCAGCATACATTTAAACTGTAGTTCTGGCACCCCAAAATGACCTGTGAAGCACCCAGATTCACAGATTCCATTTTCCTATATATTAACTTTGGACCAGCATTTTTCTCAGTTTAGTATTAACTTTATTTATTACTTTTTGCAAAACTATATGTTATCTTGAAAGCTGCTAGGACTTTTTCAATTTTAAAAGCCTTAAAATTATATTTTGATCACCAGTATGGTTTTTTATCTGGTAATACCTGGTTCTGGTTAGTTCCTGGAAAGGTGTCGGGAGTTGTAAAGTTTGAACAAATGTTACAGAGCCCCTTATCTATACCTGCTTTGATCCATAGTGTAGTAATTCATATGTCAGAGGCAAAATGGTTGTTTGGGCTTTTAATTACCAGTACAGCGTTACTAACATCAAGAAGCTTGACATCAGGCAAGGATGAGTTTCATTCTCAATTTTTTTCTTTTGACGTTAAGAGGAAGAAAAAAAGAACATCAGGACTTTTCTTACTTAAACATTTGAATAAAATAAAACATTTTTCTTTCTTTTATACCCCACCTTTCTCCCAAATGGTGACTCAAAGCACCATACATCATTCTCATCCCCTCAGTTTTGTCCTCACCCTAACCCTGTAAGAGGTAAGTTACTCTGAGAGTGTAGGGTTGCCAACCCTGGGTTAGAAAATACCTGGAGATTTGGAAGGGTGGAGCTTGGAGAAAGTAGGGTTTCAGGAGTAGAGGGAACGCAGCAGGGTATGTTGCCATAGAATCCAGCCTTCAAAGCAGCCATTTTCTCAAGGGGAACTGATCAGTGTCATGTTGAGATCAGTTGTAATTTTGGGAGTTCTCCTGGTCTAACCTGGAGGTTGGAAAGCCTATGAGAGTGTGTGACTGGCCCAAGGTCACTCGGCAAGGTTCCATGGCAGAGTGAGGATTTGAACCTGGCTCTCCCAGTTCATGTTTGCACACTCTAACCACTACTGGCTCCAAAAATATGAATTAAAACTTAGATATTGGGTTAGTAACATGCTTAATACTATGCATTGTGTTTTATATACATCAGAAGAGGTACAGCTGTGTACGACTGTACAGACAGCTTTAAAAGAGGATTAGACAGGTTCATGGAAGATATCTCTATCAGCAGCTACTAGCTAGAGGCAGTCAACCTCGGAATAGCAGAGCCAGGAGGCGATATGGGGGGGGGGGGGAGCCTTGGCTGTTACGTTCTGTTGTTGGCAAGAATAACTGGTTGGCCACTGTATGAGAATGCTGAACTAGGTGGGCCACTGGGCTGATCCAGCAGGACTCTTCTTAGCTTCTTATGTGACACATCTGGTACCTGCCTAGATTTTGCCAAGGTGAGTCCCCTAAGAGGACCCAAAGCAGCTTGCATTGTTCATTTCTCCTCCGTCTTATCTTCACAACTACCCTGTCAAGTAGGTTAGGCATCAAAGCCAGCACTTTGATTAATCAGAAGACTGTGGTCCATTATATTGTTGCTGAACTGGAAGCTCCTTTCAGTTAATATATTTATAGAACTTCTATTCCTGTTATGGTTTATCATGAAAAGTCATATCTGACAAAGATACACGAAATGAGGGGGGGAAATCAGGAAAACTCTCTATGTTTATGTTTTGGGACTCATTGTATAAGCTTTGGATGTATGGAACTCACTGTCAGTTGTTGTAACCACAGCATTGTTGTACCCATATTTTTGTCTTGAGCATGGTAGACTAATATTATTGTCTTAGTTGATACACACATAAATATGAACCTGTATTGAAACTATACACAGTGGAACTATAGTTTCTGTATTGTTATTGGTTTATTACTGTGTCCCTATAGCCCAGTACTGTTCGATTTGCAGCAGAACCCAGCATAAGTCCACTTAGAGGGTGGAGTCCCCTGAATATGGAGGCGTATGATATGTGCTCCTCCAAACTTTATTTTGGGGTGCAGAGCTTTCAGTTTTCCCCAATATTTGTGTTTTGATTTGCAAATAAGGAACTAGGAACTACAAATAAGGAACTGATAACCAACTTCAGCTTCATTGTGAAAGGGGGGGTGTACTTACCTCTCAATTAAGGACCATATTATTTGGTATGACCACAAATAAGAAACTTTTAGGTAACACAAAGCTTATATGCTAATATGCTAATCAGTTAAATAAAGCTTCTGTCTCCCTTTTTTACTTGTGGATACCTGGAGGTGGTGATTAAACAAATAAAAGGTGATATCAAAGTGTGAGATTAAGTCCAGAGACCAGTTACCTCAGAAGTCTCCCTTTTCTCTCTCTCCTCCCCACCCCCAATCCCTTCCTCATTGCCAAAAGCATCCATATCATCTTGTCTACTTTCAAGGTTTTCCCGTTTCAAACCACTCATTGCAAAATCTGGCTTGATACCACCTTTTTTGAAAGATAATAGTCAAAGCACATTTGCACATCATGTGGATTGGAAGTTGCTCATTTTGAAGATCCTGCCCATATTGCTGAATTTTCCTTGCTTCAAATCTCTCATAGCCACCAATTAAACTGTGTGACTGGAAGTGTTTGGGTGGGGGATCTTTAAAAATGATAATTGCATTCACTATAGTGTTATAATGTTATAGCAACCTGCTTCCACAATCTACTTACTCCTCTGAATTTTTTTTAAAAGTAGTCCCCAGCCTTTTTAGGTGTGTCAGGGAAGATGGTAGAGACATTTTAGAAAATGAAAGCTGGCAATAGATCATGGTAATAGATAGTTATAATGGGGTAGTGATATAGCAATTACCAACTTCTTTAAAAAGCTCTCCTCTCGGCCCTCTGGTAGTGCAGTGGGGTGGAGGGTACACTCACGGAGCAGGGACAGCCGAGGGAGGGAAATGTGCTCAAAAATCCTGTGTGGGGGTGCTGTTGCCAGTGCAAATGCCTCTGCATTCATGGTGGCAATGAGGAAAGGAAAACAACGGGATGAATCCTTGCTGTGAAGGTGAGCAAGGTTCGAGTCCAACAGCACCTTAAAGACCAACCAGAGTTTTCAAGGTATAAGGTTTTGAGACTCAAGCTCCTTTGACTCTCCAAGGGAGTCTTGTTGGTCTTTAGGGTGCTGTTGGACTCAAACCTTGCTCATCTACTGCACAACAACATGGCTACCCACCTGAAACTATCTTGCTGTGTGAGTGCAGCCTAGGACTGTTATGTAAAAGGATTTATTCCAGAAGATGAAAGTTAAATGGGATTAAGGAGTCCCACACCCCTACTGTAGATCTTTTGATATGAAACCAGGCAGAATTCAGTCTAAGAGACAAACCACACAAGACACTGGGAGTTTCAGCAGCAGAGCTCCCAGAATTATTTTTAATCCAGTGTTTAAATCTACAGGAGCTGGATTCCTCCTGGGACAGCAGTAAGAGGGACAAGTCAAGCCTTCCTTCTCCACCATTTCCCCAACTTGAATAGTCCAATGGGGCAAATAGTTGTTCCCCAGCGCTACTTCAAGTTGGTGAAATAGTTAATTAATTAATGCTATTGAATATTATGATAAGCGTTGTGACAAAGAGGTTGGTTTCTTCTTTGTTGACGCTGAAAAGGCGTTTGACAATTTAAACTGGGACTTTATGTTTGCCACTATGGAAAAGCTACAATTGGGAGAAAGATTCATCAGAGCAATTAAGGAAATCTACAGAGACCAGACTGCAGCAATTGTGGTGAATGATGAAGTGACCAAGAAATTGACTATAAGTAAAGGAACAAGACAAGGTTGCCCGTTGTCTCCACTGTTGTTCATTTTAGTATTGGAGATCCTGATGATACAAATACGACAAGATGAAGAAATTCGAGGAATAAAAATAAAGGACTATTCATATAAGGTCAGAGCATTTGCGGATGATATAATGTTAATTGTAGAGGACCCATTGGAGAACATGCCAAAAGTGATAGATAAGATTAAGGAGTTTGGAGACTTGGCAGGTTTTTATATCAATAAAAAGAAGTCAAAGATACTATGCAAAAATATGACTAAGCAGAAACAACAATTGTTAACGGAAATAACGGACTGTGAAGTAACAAGTAAGGTGAAATATTTGGGAATTGAACTGACTGCAAAGAATATAGATTTATTTAAAAACAATTATGAGAAACTATGGACTCAGATAGAGAGAGACTTGATTAAATGGAACAGGTTGAATCTGTCATGGTTGGGTAGGATTGCAGCAGTTAAGATGAATGTGTTACCAAGAGTAATGTTTTTGCTACAGACAATACCAATCATCAGAGACTCTAAACAATTTGAAAAATGGCAGAGGAAAATATCAGATTTTGTATGGGCAGGCAAGAAGCCTCGAGTGAAAATGAAAGTTTTACAAGACGCAAAAGAAAGAGGCGGAATGCAACTGCCCAACCTGAGACTTTACCACGATGCAATCTGCCTAGTGTGGCTGAAAGAGTGGATGACGCTAAAGAACAAGAAATTACTAGCCCTAGAGGGATATAAAAAAATATCTGGATGGCATGCATACCTATGGCATGATAAAGTAAAGGTGAACTTGATGTTCCTGCATCATTATATACGGAGAAGTTTATATACAATCTGGAAGAAGTACAGAATTTATCTACAAGAAGGAACTCCTTTGTGGGTAGTTCCATATGAGGTGATAGATCCGAGAGCTGTTGATAATGAGCAACAATGTTTAACTTATAAAGAAATAACTAGAACTGAAGCATCCAAACTCAGAATGAAGACGCAGGAGGAACTATCACCTTCTTATGACTGGTTCCAGTACAGACAGATCAGAGACTTATATAATTCGGACTCTGTAAAGGGAGGTATACGAATAGAGAACTCGGAACTGGAGCAGACCCTTCTTAAAGAGGACAAGAAAAGAATATCTAAGGTATATCAAGTACTGTTGAAATGGTATACCGAGGATGAGATAGTAAAAACACAAATGGTGAAATGGGCTATAAATTTTAATAAAGAAATAACAATGGAGGCATGGGAACACTTGTGGAAGACTACAATGAAGACAACGACATGTACTAGCATTAAAGAGAACATTTACAAAATGATTTATCGTTGGTACATGACACCAAAGAAGATTGCGCTAGGGAATTTGAACACTTCTAATAAATGCTGGAAATGTAGGAAGCATGAGGGCTCCCTCTATCATATGTGGTGGTCGTGTGAGGTAGCAAGGCAGTACTGGGGGGAAATAATAAGAGAAATGAGTGAAATTTTACAATTTCAAATTAATAAGAACCCAGAACTCCTGCTACTAAACTTGGGAATGGAGGGAATTCCAGCCCATCATAGGACGTTGATATTTTATATGACAGCAGCAGCCAGACTTTTGTATGCGCAAAAATGGAAAGTACAAGAAGTGCCAACTATTGAAGATTGGATCTACAAATTGCTGTACATGGCAGAAATGGACAAGATGACAAGAAAACTGAGAAATCTGGACTCAGGGCAGTTTAACACAGACTGGGAGAAGCTGAAACAATATTTGGAGAAGAAATGGGAGGTGGGAGGAGAACTGTGGCAGTTTAAGAACTACTGAAGTATAATAAAATGCAGAGGGGGGTGACTTTACCGGGGGGGGGGGAGAAGAGACAAACATGAATCTCTAAGCAGTTAGATTAATAGATTGACATATATATGGATACATACAGATTAATAAACAGAATATTGATAGAAAATAACTAACCATAAGGGCTAATTATAAGGATTGATTAACTAATAATGTTTTCTTTTTGGTAAGACTGGTATAATGTACTAAACTGAATATGTTTATTTGAAGATATATATGAGTCAAATTGATTGATTATGTGATGATAGTTATATAGAATTATTATTGAAGGGAAATAGAAATATTAAAGTAATTAAATATAACTAAAATAGAAAGAAGAAGTTAGAATGAGTAACATATAGAGCATAAGTCAAATTGTTTGATTTAATTGAATATATGATTTACATGTTTCATGATTTATAGAAATATTTGAAATCGGAATTATGGAAAATGGGATAAATTGTTTATCCAATATGGAAATAATGACTCATAGTTTGGGTATAGAGTATTAAAAATAGTTAAGAACGTATTGCTTAGAATAAATGGGAGATTATATATTTGTTAGATAGAGGAATCTAAAAAGAGTAAGGGAAAAGGGACAAAGGGTTGGAAAACTGTTGGAAGTCAACAAAAAAGGGGGGGAAGGGAGGGGGTTAGAAATGGAAAATGGGAGAATTGATTGTAATGTATAGATAATTGATCCTAACCCAATAAAAAATTTTTCTAAAAAAAAAAAGTTGGTGAAATAGTACAGGGGAGATGGCTTAATCCCCCCATCCCAGGTTCTGTGGTCCTTATTAGAACCAGGCCGTCCTGCATCTGATAAATGAATATTTTAAAAATGCTGGGAGACTGTTCAAGAAACTCCTAGCATCATGTCTGATGCTGCCCAGAAAGAAGAAATGGTTTGTTTAACGCAAAGTAGATGAGGCAAAAAGTAAATCCATTAGAGCAGAGCCCTGTGACATGTAAAAGCATGCCATGACTGTCTGACTTCTGTGGTTTTGCAACTGAAGACTATGCAGAATTTCAAGCACAGACATAACTGCTATGCACTTCTTTTATCTTTCACAAAGAAAAATGCACATTTTTGTTCCTGTGGCTATTGAGTTACTTCTTTAGTGAGCAGAATTGCTCCACCATCTATTCTCTCCACACCTGTCCATCTTTCACAGCCTCTGTTTATATTCATACTCTTCATTCAGACCAACTGCCTGTGATGTGGGGATGCTGGAGAGGGCAATCTGTTGCCCGGCATTTTTCATAGCACTGCCAATAATTATTAATTTGGTCAGAAGCTGAAAGAAACTTCAAGTTTTGCCCTTCATATAAACCAGGAAGCAGCCCTCTTTGAAAAATGTCTCATGATGTCATTGGATTCTAATCCCTGCCTGGCACTGAAAGGGCATAGAAGGCGAGAGGAGGATTTTGGAGCACTGCGAGGAAAAGAAAGAAAAAAACCTTTCAAGTCTGAGGGCTAACTATGCAGCACCAAGGCCTTTTTTCTTTCATTTTGCCTGGAACTTTGATTTAGGTGGTTTTTCTCACTGCTGCAAGTTCACTTTCCCTCACTCTTTGGAAGAAGACCGATATAGCTCCCTGTTTTGTGAATATTTATCCTGTTAATATATATTCAGATCTCCAAGTCAAAAGCCATTTGGCCAACTTTGCCAAACCCAAGATTGCTAAAAACCTGCAGCACTGAAATCTGAACATGCACTGAAACATTTGTTGTTGGTGGTGGTAGTAAAAAAAAGGTCTATATCTGCCACCTCTGCTGGTCACAGTCATTTCTACTTCCTGTGACCAGTACCATGATACTTGGGCAAAGTAGTAGAGCTGGCCATATGATCTTGTTGGTCTGTCTTCTGCCATCCATCCAATTCCTTTCACCATCACCCTTCACTTTCTCTGTCTTTTTCTCTTCCCCTCCTGCCCATTCCAAGCTAGGCTTCTGCTAGGTTCCAGAGGGTCTGTCAATATGCTCCCACCCCAGCAGCAAGTGCCTGTCCTCGTCACGTTCTTAAAGTACGTGGATTGCACAAGTGGTCAGGTTCTGACTGGGTGTGCCCCCCAGTCACTGCAGGTGAGTTTTGCCCATCCTTACCCGGGTTTGCTCAAGCCTCTCCTGGTTTGCCTTGCCCAAGTCTGCTAGCAGAAGTTCTTCCTGATCCCATTCAGCCTGTTGATGCTGACCATCTTCACTTTGCATCCTAATTAGCTGCTTAGAACAAGATCAAAATAATTCAGGTTACATCATGATTAATCCTTCAGGCTATATTAATCAAATGATTTATTGATACAATGCCGTTGAATGCAGATCCAAGACAAGCAGGCAAGACTCAACAAGCCTGCTGAAACATAACAGCATCAGCAAAGCATACAGCTCATGCACCCTCCACAGAAAGTAGTTATCTTGTAGGGCAGAGCCTGAGGAATGAGACAGCAACAAAGAGATACTGAGGATTCATTTGCAGGTTCATCTCATCATGCTTGCAAATGCATTTTCTTCATGGGACAGATCCCACCTTCCCACAAAACACACACACACACACAGGTACCAAGCATCATTTCAAGAAATGCCACACCACTGCAAAACGTGTGCCAAGATGGAATTAGATCGCCACCTGTTTTACCTGACGGAGGTTTTGGCCTCTACCAGCTGCATGACAAACAGAAATTCAACAGGGGCAAAGACATTCCTGAAGAAAAGGAGCTGAATGAGACACAGTTCCACTGGTTTAACAATTATTAAAGAGTTTCTGCCAGGAAAAATGTTTTCTGTGCATACCCAGAGAATGAGTATGACAATTTGGGCCAGCTTCAAAGGAGGACAAAACGCATGAACTTTTAAGTGCTACATAGGATGAGAATTTTAGCAACTAACATTATCTCCCTTTCCCTTGACATCCAGGATACCACTGCAAGGTAGTCTGTGTGGAACACTTCTGCCCCTTGTCTGTCAGTACTTCAAGTAGGGTTGCCAACAGACCTGGAGAAATGTTTTAACAGTGGCTTTTACCAGGACAGTGTCTACATAACTTTGGGTAATGTACTATCATTGTTCTACAGCAGTCGTTTACAACTGGATTTTCCTGTCTGGACAAGCCAGTACAGATTTGAATGATCGCTGTAATATACAATGATGTGTAGATGTCGCCCAGGTGATGTTATTTATCTCCATGCCATGAAAGGTTTCAAGTGCTCATTTTCAGACATGACAGCTCTGTTCAAGGGACAGGACATTTTTTTTACACAGGTCTGTTGGCAACCCTGTCCGGCCCACAGGCAGAAAAGAATGAGTCCAAACTTGTCTTCAATGCTCAGGATGGTATACATTGTTGTGTCCCCCCCCCCATCCATTATATCTTCACAAATCTGTGAGGTAGACTAGGCTAAGAACATACTGTAGGTGCTACTACACCGTATAATCACTCCCTAATATTCCTTGCCAGAGACCATGTCTGAGTATAGGGCAGAAAAATAACTTATTCAGTTATGAGCTGCACAACTGGAAAATGAGTAAAGGAAATCTTGTGGTGAACTTAAGCAGTCATAAAAGAGCAGGAATCCAGTAGCACCTATAAGACTAACAAAATTTGTGGTAGGGTATGAGCTTTCATGAGTCACAGCTCACTTCTTCAGATACAGCTAGAATGTGAGTCCATCTGCCCTTATATCTTGGAGCGTGGAGTGATTACAGATGCCGAATGATAATAGCCGGTGAATGACAATGGCAGGCATGATTGGATAGGGTGGGGTTTGCAGAGGGGTAATGGGTGTGGAGAAATCTCCATTGGTAATGTGAAAGGAAATCTATGTCTTGATTCAGTACAGGTGGATACATTGTCTTGAGCTTTGTTACTAGCTGCAATCCAGCAATCTCTCTTTCTAATTTCCCTTTGAAATTCCTCTGTGGGTTAAACAGTCATGAAAGTTGACATTTTGTTTTTCCAAGTTCCCCTCTTGTTAATAGCCTGATTTACAGGGATTAGCAAGTGAAAACTTTCTTAACGTTTTTTCTCTATAGTAGGAAAAACTTCACCTGCTAAACAGCTGCATGTTAGATAGCTATTAACAGGGCTTTTTTCTGGGAAAAGAGGTGGTGGAACTCTCAAGAGGGAAATGAGGGAGAAACACTTGGAAGAAAAGTGTTGCCAATTTCAAATGTCCCACTACTTTTTTCAGCAGAGGGGGAGAAGGGGGTCCATCTTCCCTCTCCCCTCAATTGAAAAAGCTGCTGGCATTTTAAAACAGCTTTTTTTCAGCTAATGGGAAGGGATTCCCCCTCCTGTCCGCTGGAAAAAAAAACCCCTGCTGGCATTGAAAGCAGCAACTCTTTTGTTGTGAGGGGGGAAAAAGTGTTGCTGTTTTCAAATGCCCTGCTGCTCTTTTCAGCTGAGGGAAGGGGGAGGGGGGTCCCTCCCCCCTCCCCTCAGCTGAAAAAAGCAAGCGGGCGTGTTTGAAAGCAGTGTTGCTGCTTTCAAGGCCCACAACTTTTTTTAGCTGATGGGGGATTCCCCTCCCATCAGCTGAAAAGCGGCAGGCTTTGAAAGCAACACTTTTCTTGTTGTTTGCGAGCGGCAAGAAAAGTGTTGCTCTTTGCCTAAAGCTTTGGTTTGCGCACAGGAGGAAACAGGATCAGAGGGTGGGGCCACCAGACGTGATTACTTTCAAGAGGTGCCGGAACACTGTTCCACAGCATTCCAGCTGAAAGAAAACCCTGGCTATTAAGGACACAAAAGGAGGAATAATCCAGCAAGCGTCCACCCCCCTCATTTTACAGGCTTGGTTCATGCTGTCCAATGAATGAGCCTTTGAATACATCAAGTTTATACTAATTAGTTTTATATCACTTGTTTCTGTGGCAATTATTTCTAATGTTAACTATTACAGCCCTGTGTGTAGTACATAGTACAGATGCAAGACCCATATGTTTTATAGTGTATTTTTAATGAAGTGCACATACACATAGCATAGGGCTGTGTTTGATGGCTATGGCTTTTCTTCTGCATATTTGTGGTAAAAACAACATTAAAACATCAGGAAAATGAAAAAGACCTATTTATTGGTGTATACACAGATGAGGAATTGAGCTGTATATGCAGGTGCATATGCCAATGGGGGAAAGAGACATTTTCTACATTTCTGGTGCTTTAAGATCGATAAATAAAGGCTCGGTACATTTACAGGGAAAGGCAATGGAACAGGCCAGAATTGCTCTCCATAGAAGAACTGTTGTTATTGTGCTCCCTCTACTGTTCAATAGAGGCCTTACCTCCAAATTTCATAATACTTCATAGTCACAGAAAACAACAGGAAAGTAAGGCCAATTCCACATTACCTTATCTCCCGTTTTTCTTGTGCAATGATTGCACAGTCCCTTATGGCGTGTTTCTCACTCAGTCGTCCACATCAGCCTTCTAAAAGCGGCTCTCTCACACAAACCCATGTTCACATCCCCCTAATCAGCGCCTCTACCGCGCAAAACAATGATCACATCCCCATTTCGAAAGACGGGATAAGGGGCGGGGAAAACCCGACCAGTTCCGGGTTTTTCTTTTTAAAAAAAAAAGGGGGGGGAAGGACGATATATCGACACGCAATTATCTTGATTTAATGAAGACACGTTCCCTCCCTTGATGGTCATTGGTCAGATTGTCCCTATTACCACAGGATAATTAACGGCCAGCGTGAAGCGTGAAATATCCATGGGAAAGGGGGTTCGGTAAGGATGCCCTGCAGCAGGATGCCAGATCTGAGCTTCATAATTTCTTTGCAAACTTGGGAGCAACGAAAAGATCGGCAGCACATTCCGTGTTGTCCATCACCAGAGAATTGATTTCGCTGACCCGTGAATGAATAAATATTCATGGTTTAACGATCAAAGTTACTACTGTGCTATTAGAGTTCTAGGCAGTACCTGGAAATGAAAGCAATATAATGAGATGTCGACCTATCGACACCGTAATTTTTTTTTAAAAAAAAAAGGGTTGGACAAGGGCGGGGCAGAAAGTTGATCCTTAATTTGGAGGCGGGTCAGGAGAGGATTTGAAATCAACGGGGGGGGGGAGGTTCTTACTCAAAAGAAAAAAAACGGTGACAAAAGTGCAATAGGCTGGGGCGACACAATGACGATTTAATGGCGACTTCAAAGACGACGCGTGTGAACTGATCAGGGAATGGCGTGGCAGAGGCGAAAAACTGACGCGAGATCTAAGGTGGTGTGGAATCGGCCTAAGTAATAGTAGTAGAAACCTAAGGGTGCAATTTTCACATGGAACTTTTGGTCCTGTTCAGCAACCAAATAGAAGCAACTAGTGTGGTTGGGGGGGGGGGAACCATGTGACATAGTTCCCACACATGTCTTGTTTGTCCTTTTCCTGTCCTTGGCACCCTCTTCTCCAGATTTTTCTGGGAGGGTCAGACTCAAAGTGAGTTGACACACTGTGTGGTTAGGAAGGTGTAGGAAGTGATATCATTGCGCTTTGCGCACGTGCTCCTCCCTCGGAACAGAGGTAAGAGCCAGGCCCCGATCCCCTGCTGGGAGATTGAGGGGGCCTGGCAACCCTAGTGAGTGCCCTTTGGTATAGTGAGGACCTAGCAGGGAAAAAAAGTATCACAGCAACCCCCCTACTCCCAACCCTACACAGCTTTTTCTTTCAGAGAAGATGAATCATGATCCTATAAAAATCATAGTTTTACATGAATAGAAAGTAAGACATTTGCAAAAAGCCCTTTTATCAGTAGTAAAAGAGAAGAACATGAAGTGTCACATCACACACAAATTTATTTCTAGAAAGAGGGAAGTGAGCTTAATGTACCTGGTAATAAAGGATCCCATTCCCATGGTGGGGGCAGGGGATTCCCTGCTCCCAGTCTCTGCCCCTCACACCACTCACCAGGTCGGCAGGGGAAAAGGCATGGGGAATGGGCCCAGGAGCCCTGCAGCACACTCTCGTGCGCTCTTGAGCACTTCCTTATTGCACTGGGAATGACTTCATTACTGGCGCAACAAGGAAATGAGGCTCCTGTGCTGGGCTGAGTTGATAAAAATCATGCCCCAATAGATTTTTATCAACTCAGTACCACACAAAGGCCTTTGCTTCCTTGTTGCACTGGCAATGAGGTAATTCCCAGTGTGACAAAGAATTGCTCGGGGGTGCTTGCGTGCAAAGTGTGTGTCTCCCTAACCCACCCCCCAGTCCCCCGATTTGGGCTCCAGGAGACCTGGCAACCTTACCTGTAATGATCCTTTGGTAAAGATAGGGATGCCAGCTGGCAAGCAAAATGTGGCCAGGTCTGCACTTGTGTCCAGGGGCAGGTCATTAGCCAGTGGCATGGAAGAGCTCTGCCAACTTAAGAAAAGTGGTTCCTGCTTAGCAGACAACCACACCCAAGCCTTATAGAGCTGATGGAGACATCCAGCTGAAACTTTTGAGGCGTGGGCTGGTTAATTCTTTCTTCAAGTCTCCTTCCCACCCTGCTTTTGGGGGGGCAGAACCTGGGTGGGCCAGGGGTGTCTTATCCAGGGCCATTTTTGCCTCCCAGTCTGCCTCTGCTTCTACCTTCAACAACAGTTTAATCTGAATGAATACAAGGAGCTTCTCACATGAGTTAAAGTATCACACCTGATGATGTTTGCAAATCAAGCTGCTAAAGACACAGGGCCCTGAAATGGGTAGCCTACCTTATTTTTACTCACAACCACTTCTAAAATAGTTTAAAATAAGGTGGCCAATTATAATAATAACAACAACATTCAATTTATATACCACCCTTCAGGACAACTTAACACCCACTCAGAGTGGTTTGCAAAGTATGTCATTATTATCCCCACAACAAAACACCCTGTGAGGTGGGTGGGGCTGAGAGAGCTCCAGAGAGCCGTGACTAGCCCAAGGTCACCCAGCTGGCATCAAGTGGAGGAGTGGGGAATCAAACCCGGCTCTCCAGATTAGAGTCCCACGCTCTTAACCACTATGCCAAACTGGCTCTCTTTTTTTCTCTAGCGCCCCCCCCCCTCCCACTTCTGTGCCTTTAACTGTACTATGATGTGCATGCATGACTGTGTAAGAAAGTTTATCTGCCTGGGATGAAAAGCAACACTGGTTCATTTCTACAGCTCAAGTCATTTGCTGTTAAAGGTCATTTTCTCCTGCTCAGTTGGCTAGGCAGGCTTATTTCCCAGAACATTGACACAGGCTGAACAATAATCAACATCACTTTGCATCATTCAAGACTAAATCTTGGAGGGCCAAGTTATCTCATTACAGATGCTAATTTTCTGATTTTTCCAACTCTGCATATCTCCCAGCTCTGAACAAGTAACTTTTGTTTTGCATCTGCATCCTGACTCCAACTGGCCCCTCTTTGTAATATCGCTCCCATCTTCTGACCTAAGGATGATGGATCTTCATTCTTATTTGTAGCTGATAGTGAGTTTTGACTCATGAAAGCTTATATCCTGGAATATGTCGGTCCTTAAGGTGCTACTGGAGTCAAATTTTAGAAAAACAAGTGAGTCATGTAGTGACTTTTGATGTGGCAATTGCTACATATATGAATTAAGGTTTTTTCATTCTCATTTTTAATAAAAGATTTTAATGGAAGCTAATGTTCATGTGACGAAGATTGCAATCCTATGTCTGTTTACTTAGGAATTAACTTCACTGAGCTCAGTTTCAAAGTACACGTCTGTCTTAATGCTGCAGGTCTGCATTTAGATTTTGTTTTCTTGAGACCTTTAATGTCTTTTAACAGCCACAAACATGAAAGGGAACAGAGACAGATTTGATCCATTAATTTTTATTAATCTAGAATTATTATGTCCATTACAATATTCACATGCCGCTCAATGTCATGAACTGAAAAGGGATGGGATGGAGGTTCCCACTGTTTAACAAGCCCTGGTTGGGAGTACAAAACTGATGTAACTTATCCATCCTTAGTGATCTTGTGCATGTAGCATGGCAGGCTTTGTTGTTGTTGTTGTTAAATGTGATTATTTCTGGATACGAAGCAGATTTTTCGTATGGGGAGGAGGGAAAAGATGGAATAGGTTTTGGTTGAGAACAGGTTTGCTGTACATGCTCAGAGGTACACATTTTTATTCCATGCATTCCAGGGCAGGTTGTAAAGAAATGACAAGGAGAGGGAAGGATCATCTGACTTTAGCATTTTCAAAGCAATGTTATGTTCTTTCTGTTCTTGTATTTTTTGCAAATGTGGCATCACTGTTTAAATGTACTGGTAAGAGCAGTTGTTGTTAAGTAAAAAGTCTTTTAATATGACAAATGCTTGAAAATTCTAGCCCTGGAAGACTAGAATAAATTATAACCTTTGGTGCCATGTTTCCTTGTGCTTACTCTCAAGGAAGTGTCTTTCAAATTGCAGCCTATGATTGAAATCTTCCAAGGCTTTTATCTGTTAGAGCGAGTGTAAAACAACGCTGCGGAATAAACGCCGAACTGGTTAGAGAGGCAAAAGCTTTATTTGAGGAAGTTACATACTTGAGGGAAAGAGGGAGAGAGATCCTAGCTATCTGACTACATCTTGCAGAGAGAGAGAAGAAGTGTGGCAGAGGGAGAGAAGAAGCAGGATATTGCCCTGGTTAACCCAATAGGAGACAAGACAAGGAAATGACCCCCAGGAAACAAGAGAGGTGCTATTCTCACTGTCCTAACTAAGTGATCCTTGCTGCCCCCTGCATGGTAGGCTCTTCTTCCTTCTTGCTGCTGCAGTACACCAGACATTGCTATTTCTAACACCCCTTCTCAATGTCTAGTGTACAAAGTCCACAAAGTTCAGTCTTTCACGTAGACTTTGAAATTTCTCTTTGGCAAGTGGCTTGGTGAGGATGTCTGCTATCATTTCTTCTGTAGGGCAGTACTGTAGCTCAACAAGCCCTTCTTCTTGCATATTTCTCACAATGTGATTCTTTATGTCAATGTGCTTGGTTCTTGATCCAATTCTTTCTGTATTTGCAAGCTTTATGCAAGATTGATTATCTTCAAAGAGTTGTATAGGTTTGGGTTCATTTATCCCAAAGTCTTCTAATAGTTGTAGAATCCACTTGAGTTCTTGGCATGCTTCTGCTGCTGATATGTATTCAGCTTCTGTAGTTGATGCCGCTACTAGGTCTTGCTTTCTGCTTGTCCAACTGATTGCTCCTCCGCCATAAAAGAATACTCATCCACTGGTAGACTTTCTGTCTGTATGTCTTCTGCCCAGTCAGCATCCATGAATCCCACTAGTCTGGGATTGTCGCTTGCTGGTAGCTTGAGCTTCAGTTGTGCAGTACCGCTCAGGTATCTTGCCAGTCTTTTGACTGCTTGCCAGTCATTCGCACTTGGTGATGCACTTTTCCTGCACAGTATTCCAACTGCTGCTGCTATGTCAGGTCTGGTCACTTTACTTATGTAGAGCAGTTTTCCAATTGCTTCTCTGTACACTTTGATGTTTCTCAGAGGTTCATTGTTTCCATTTTGTTTCAGGAAATCTGTTTCCATTGGAGTACATGTTGGTTTTCCATCTTTCATATCCATGTAGTCTAGGAAATTCATGATCTTTTGCTTTTGATTGAGAAGATAGCTTCCATCTTCCTCTCGCTCTATTTGAACGCCGAGGTAAAAACTGACATTTCCAAGACGCTTTACTTCAACCTCTTGGTTCAGGTGCTGAATTATTTCATCACAATCTTGTTGATCCTCATAACAAAGAAGAAGATCATCTACATAAATCAGAATAAAAGTCCATTTGTTGTCTTTCTTTCTTGAGTACAGGCAGCGTTCTGCCCCACCTTGCTTGAATCCTTCTTTGATGAGCATTTGGTTCAGTTTCTGATTCCAGGCCCTTGCAGCCTGTTTCAGTCCATAAATGCTCTTCTGCAGTTTGCATACAAGTCCTCTGTCTTTGGACTGTTCAAATCCAGGAGGCTGTGTCATATACATGTCTTCTTCCAGCTCTCCATGAAGAAAAGCAGTTTTCACATCCAGATGCTCCACATGCATCTTCCTTGCGGTTGCTATGCTCAGTAGTGTTCTTACTGAAGTGTGTTTCACTACTGGTGCAAAGGTTTCATCATAGTCTTCTCCATACTTCTGGGAATATCCCTTTGCAACTAGTCTTGCTTTGTACTTTTGTACTTCTCCATCTGCATCAAGTTTGGTTTTGAAAATCCATTTGTATCCTACTGTCCTTTTTCCAGGTGGTAGTTCTGTGAGGATCCATATCTTGTTCTGGATCAGAGTCAATTTCTTCTTTTGCAGCTTTTCTCCATTTCTCTGCTTCTCTTGTTGGCATTCCTTCTATGTCTTCCCAGCTAGAAGGTTCTGGTACAGCTTCTGTTTTTGCCAGGTAAGAGAATTTCAGTGGTGGAACTCCTTTGTTTGTTCTGTCTGAGCGTCTGACACTTGGCTCTGCTTCCCCTTCTCTTTCTGTGGGCTCTGCAGGTGTCTCTTGCGTCTCAGTCAGGTCCCAGAGTTGCACAATTTCTGCCTGCTGTGCTGTATCAGCTTCCTTTGGTGTAGACTCTCTGGTGTTAGGCTTGCTTGCCTTCTCTTTTTCATCAATGTACACCACATGGCGGATCTTCACCGTGTCTGTCTCTGGGTTGAGGATTCGATATCCCTTGCATCCCAGTGCATATCCAACAAATATGCCTTCTTCTGTTCTGAGATCCATCTTAGACCTCTTTTCTTTCGGAACATAAGTGTAGGCCTTTGATCCAAACACTCTCAGATGCCTTACATTGGGCTTGTGGTTGTACCACAGTTCAAATGGTGTGCTGCTTGCACCCTTTGTAGGTAGCATGTTCTGCAGATAGGCAGCAGTGTTGATAGCTTCTCCCCAATATTTTTGAGGTAGCTGTGCTTCTTGCAGCATGCTCCTGCACATTTCTGTGAGAGAACAATTTTTCCTCTCTGCGATCCCATTGAGTTCGGGGGTGTATGGCACGATCAGGTGATGCTCTATTCCTTCATCTGCTAGGAAGCTTGTCATCTCCTTCCCCACGTACTCGCCTCCATTGTCTGTGCGGATAGCCATTGGTTTTCTCTGGAATCTGTTCTGCACCATTGCTAGGTACACCTTGAATTTTTCCAGTACTTGGCTCTTTTCCTTGAGCAGGTAAATCACAGTAAATCTGTAAAAATCATCAGTAAAAGTCAGAAAGTACTTATTTCCACTGGGTGTTACTGTTCCCATGGGTCCACAGACATCACCGTGAATCAGCTCCAGTGGTCTTGTCGTCTGCTTCTCACTCTGCTTGGTGAAAGAAGGTCTTGTGCCTTTGGCTTGAATACAGCAAAGACATTTCTCTGCATCAGGACATTTTCTCATTTGCAAATCATTAGTCAGATTCTGCCTTTCAAGCTGATATATATAATCCATATTAGCATGTCCAAGCCTTCTATGGATAAGATTAGTACAATTCTTGTGAGTGCAGCTTTTAATTAAATTCACTGCCCCTTCAGATCAATCCAGCATATACAGGCCATCCTTTAACGTGCCTTGTGCAATTAATTCACCTTCATTGCTAATAAAACATTTCTCTCCTTTGAATACAGTCTCAATGCCTTTCTTCGCCATTACTGATACAGATAATAAGTTAGTCTTAAGTTCAGGTATGTAGAGACAATCAGCAATCTGCACTTCTCTAGTTTGGCCACTGGGTAGCGCACAACATGCAGATACGGTCCCTTGTCCCCGAGCTGTTAAAGCTTCTCCATTTGCAGTATACAGTTTCTCATGACTTTCATTCATCTCATTAAAAAACTTTTCATCTTTGCAAAGATGGTTAGTACATGCACTGTCAATTGCCCATTTGCATATGCTTTGATCATTTTTACCAACATTTAAACAGTTGTTGTTTGGTTTGCTGGTATTTGGCCGGCTGTTTGCATTTGGCGAGTAATTAACTCTATCTGCATTCCTAAAGGCTTTTGTTTCCGTCCCTCGTGGCGGTTTGCTCACTCTCTGTGAATCACGAAAGCGACAGTCTTCTTTTAAATGTCCTTTCTTTCTGCAGATGCTGCAGAAGAAATCATTTCTTGAACTGACTCTTAAAGCTAGCTCTTTTGGCTCATTTTTATAAGTCTGTTTGTTAAAACTTTCCTCTTGCAATCTTGCAAGTACATAGTTTAAGCTTAGACTTTCTCTCATTTCCAAAACATGCACAATGCTTGCATAAGATTGAGGAAGGCTGCTTAACAGAATTATTGCCAAATCCTCATCCTGGATCTCCTTTCCAAGGGATCTTAATTTCTGTGTTAATTCCATGAAATTTGCAATATGGTCTTTTAGTTGTTGCTGAGGCTGCATCTGAATCCGATACAATTGCCTCAATAGCAAAATTTTAGTTTTAATTGATTCTTGGCGGTTTATTTGTAGAAGAGACGGCCACATTTGTCTAGAAATGGGCTCGTGAATAACTCTTAACAATTGTTTATCACTTAAAGCATTAATGATAATAGATCTTGCCTTATTATCTTGTTTTGTCCATCTGGCTTCATTCTGTTGATTCCCTGTCGGTTTTTCATCTGTTACCGCAGACCAGACGTCCAATTGTATGAGGTGCGCTTTCATCCTTTCTGCCCAGAGATCGTAGTTCCTCCCGTCGTCTAGCCGATCGACTTGGAACCCCTGCTGTGCACTATAGGAGTCGGCCATCTTTCCTCTATTGTCTGCCCTCTGTACTTTAGCCTGCAGCTATGGCAGAAGTTTTATTGCTCTCTCTTAACTTCAGCTTGCGTTAATTGCCTCTGTGGCCCATTACCCTGTTAGAGCAAGTGTAAAACAACGCTGTGGAATAAACACCGAGCTTGTTAGAGAGGCAAAAGCTTTATTTGAGGAAGTTACATACTTGAGGGAAAGAGGGAAAGAGATCCTAGCTATCTGACTACATCTTGCAGAGAGAGAGAAGAAGTGTGGCAGAGGGAGAGAAGAAGCAGGATATTGCCCTGGTTAACCCAATAGGAGACAAGACAAGGAAATGACCCCCAGGAAACAAGAGAGGTGCTACTCTCACTGTCCTAACTAAGTGATCCTTGCTGCCCCCTGCATGGTAGGCTCTTCTTCCTTCTTGCTGCTGCAGTACACCAGACATTGCTATTTCTAACATTATCAAGTTGGACTAATTTAACAGACTATTCCCCCACCCACCCATGGCACTTATCCTTGCAGCAATCGTCCAGTGCCCTGATTGGGGGTGGGGTGGGGGGATAGACAGACGAGTGCCTGGATAGCACTGCAAAAAAAACCCAAGATGGCGTGCCTATTGAGGCCAGGTAGGCAGTTGCCTCAGGGCTTGGGGCGCTGGAGGGGGTGCCGGAGGAGGCACTGGGGGTGGGAGCACGTGCCACAGAACTGCAGCCTCCCAGCCCTCCCGCCCCACACTGCCACCGCCGCCAACACACACACCTGGCTGGGCACAGCAGCTGCGGGCAGGCGTCTGGGGTGGCACAGGGCAACCGAGCAGGAGAGCTGGGAGGCCACCCGCAAGCCGTCCCAGCCGCCTGCCGCAGCAATCGGGCCAGCTTGTGCGCACGCCCATGATGACGTCACATGTGATGTCATCACACAGGCTGGTGTGTGCAGGCACCAGAAACCCTGGCGCCACTCCTGCCAGCAGGTCTACTCAAATGTAAGCCCCATGTTAGTCAATACTGCTTACTCCTAGGGGAATTTCTTTCAAATTGCAGCCTATGAGTGAAGTCTCCCTTTCAAACATTTCCAAAGCTGACAGGCCAGGAGGGGAGGGTTTTTCCTTGCAAAGACCTGATTGGCAGGGAAAACAAGCTGCTGCCTTGCAAGTCAAGCCGGGTGCCTGCCTGCTATTGCAAGGTATAAACCAAACCAAAACACACACACTTTTTAGCAGAAGCGACTTGTTACAATTTAGTTTCCCGAATTTGGATCAGTGTTCCACAAACTGCTTTAACAAGCCTAACCAATGATTTCTGTGTGAACTTGGGGCTCATTTTTTCCATTATGCACACCCTTCATGGCAACCATATGGACTCAGACCATCATTTAACCTTCATTCTATGCCTGTTCTCATTTGTTCTCTGAATTTCTGAAATTGCACTTCTATAGTTAAGACCACATAGGTGCCAAAAGAATTATCAAAATGTTTTTAGATGGTAGAGAATGGTATCAGATGCTCCCTCTCTATTGTTACTACATAAAAAGGTAGAAGGCTGAAAACATGTACAAGAGCCCCTAAATACAGTTCTTAATTAGTTTAGAACTGTAAGGGAACATTTAATCCACCAGATGGCAGCACTAATGTCCTGTATTCACAAATGAGCACAAAAAGGACTGTTAATTTGAACAATGTCATTTCCATAGAAGGAAAAATTGAGGCGGCTACTTTTATTTGAACTTGATGACATATCAGAATAATTAGTATCAGTTTGGATTATTACTAGAGATCCCTGAAAACCAAAATATCCTAAGCAGTAAGACTATTACATGACATATCCAAGAGAGTTCCTTCTTAGTGTCCAGTAGCACCTTTAAGACTAACCAATTTTATTGCAGCATAAGCTTTCGAGAATCAAGTTCTCTTTGTCAGATGCATCTGGCAGGGAGAGCTGTGGTTATCGAGGGCTTATACTACATAGAAATTGGATGCTTTTACTGCAGCAAACTAACACGGCAAACTGACTCCACACCAAAAGGAGATGTTTACATTTACTAGAAAAGGAACGTTTTGGTTGCCTCCCGGCTAATTGCATCTTGTCCCTCCTATGTATTTCTCTCCCCTCTCCCCCCTCCTCTTCTGTATTTGACCAGTTTGTATCATGCATCTGACGAAGAGAACTTGATTCTCGAAAGCTTATGCTGCAATAAAATTGGTTAGTCTTAAAGGTGCTACTGGACTCTTTTTGATTTTGCTACTACAGACTAACACAGCTAACTCCTCTGGACCTTCTTAGTGTATTTCCAATGTCTTGGTTGACATTGAGTGTGGTTCCACTTCTAGAACCTGAAAGCAACACCGAAGGAGCGTCCTGAGGGGTGAGCTCAAGGTTAGTTCTTTGCTTGAGTCACAAGAGGCTGCCTGGAACAGCACAAGGAGGGAAGAACCAACCAGAACAAGCTGGGCTGGCAGGACTGACCTTTCTGTTATCATTCTTGCCTCCTCCCCCCTTCCTCTGGGAACTGCCTGTCTGGGCACCTCTGAAGGATTCCTCTTTCTTACCTACATGTCTGAAGGCCTGCTCCTCCTGGGACAAGTCCATGTGCCAACCATGTTTGTTTCAGGGATAGTAGCATCTCTCATCATTAACTACTGCTAGATATTCTCAATAAAAGCACCATCCTTATCAAATGAGGTAGCCATCAAAGCTTGCATTATTTCTTCACTGCAGGCCTTTAGAGATTTATATTATAACTAGCAACAAAGCCGGGGGGGGGGATACAATGGGCTCTAGAAAGGGGAGGGCGGGCAGGCAGGGATTTGCTCTTCCACCGTCACCGATTCCAGCTGGTGAAGGAGGGGGGTGGGCATTGTCATCTGCTCCATGCCTGATTTGTCTGATCTTGGCCATGTGAAGGGGTGGTGGGCTTTGCTATCTGCTCCATGCCAGGTAAAGGGGGGGTATTGCCTCCAGTTCTGTGACTACGGCTGGGTGAAGGGGGGTGGGCATTGCCACCTGCTCCCCGCTGGGTGAAGGGAGGGTGAAGGGAGGAAGGGAGGAACAGGCATTACCTCCTGCTCCATGCCTGATCCTGACAGGTGAAGGTGGGCAGTACTACCTACTCTGCTCCTGATCCCAGCTGGGTGAACGGGGTGCGGGCATTGCCACCTGCTCTGCTCCTGATTCCAGCAGGTTGAAGGGGGGCAGGGATTGCTACATGCTTGGCTCCTGAC
Source organism: Eublepharis macularius (assembly GCF_028583425.1). NCBI lineage: Eukaryota > Metazoa > Chordata > Lepidosauria > Squamata > Eublepharidae > Eublepharis > Eublepharis macularius. The sequence goes on from NC_072792.1 coordinate 128,181,152, forward strand.
TCCTCAAAAACAACCAACAGGCTTCCCCAGGAAGAGCTAAGGAAAATACAAAAAAACACACTTGGGGAAATGATCCTAATGATACCTAATAATACCTAATAAGCAATCAATAATTTCACCATCAGTTTTATAAGAAGTGCTCAGTGAATTACAAAATTGAAATATATACATATATACAATTCAATAATCCATCATACTGAATCAATACAGGAAACAACATATAACTCTTTCAACAGACCATAGCCTCCAAACACAGCCTCCTCCCGTGTAACTGTAGTCAATGGTCCCTGAGATAGTAAGGTAAGTATCTTTCAATCTTTTCACAGTGAGACGCAACCCAAGTGGCCTTCCAATGTGGGTGAGATCTTCAGCAAATTAAATTGCCACAGGGGACCCAGATGGAAATAAGGGTACACAAAACGATCCCGACAGGACGCTAGCTAATCTCCTGTTTTGTCATATCACAACTTTCTCAGGGGAAATTTTCTTTTTTCATTATCTGCCAGCCAATATTTCACCAAGTCTTTCCTCTGGTCCAGTAGGGACCATTGACTACAGTTACACAGGAGAAGAACAATTATTAATCTTACCATTACTGTACCATTGGGTTGAGAAGTTACTATATAGACTGTGTTATATTTGTGTACTACTGGACTGTATATGAAAATTGCTGCTTATCATTCTATTTATTGAACATTGTGAAAATATTTATTGTTAACTACAGTAGGAATACCCATGAATTGAATGTATTGTTGTACATGTACTATTCTCTTATTTGAACTCCCAAGGGGATTGTATGTGTCATAAATATTGTGCATTATGATTGCATAGCACTTGCACTTTATGTGGTTTATCAGCAGTGAATACATATTGGGAAATCTGTACTTGAGATTATTGGATTTATTACGGGAACACAGTGTGTGTGTTTTTTTCCCTGGAGGTACTTAGCCGTAATTGCCCTGGTTGATATATCTGCACTCCTAATATCAACTGGGTGAGGGTGGGAGGCGGGCATTGCCACCTGCTCCCATCCTGCTCCCGGCCTGGACTTCCCACCATGGCATGTTTTCTGGAGGGACATGGTGCCTTGCCTAGGCTTCCCTCCATGGCAGTGCCCTCTGGTGGTACACCAAGGTATAAAGTGTCTGAAATACACTTACTCAGTTATATAGTAAGATTGGCTGTGGTTTTTATGACATGGCTGGTAAGGGAAGGTCGTCTTTTATTCATGATTTTTAGAGGGTGCTAATCTTTTGGAACCATAATAAAGTAGAAATTTATGGTTGAGGTTTGGTTATGATTTTTGTGAAAGCAGAATTGTACATCTGCAACAAATTCAGTTAAGTTATAATTTCAGTTTCCAAAATGCAAACATGTTGGAAGGCAACAGGAAGTACATTTCAAAAGAAATTACAAAGCTCCTAAGGAGAGGTTATTTTGTGGAAATAGAATACATTTTGTTACACTTCAGTCATTGTGGTAGCTGAAAGTTCTGTGGAAGATGAGAGGATAACAACAGCTATAAGGCATTAGTGACCTATTTTACCACTCCATATTTAATCATGAAGACAGTGCAATATATATCCAATTACACTACGATCACAATATATCTCATTCTGTCCTATTTATTTTACCTTGCTGAAGTGCTGGGTGGCTCAATAGTCTAGAATAGCCCAGGTTTAAAAATGGCTCCCTAAGGCTACAATCCTAAGCACACTTACTAGAGAGTAAGTCCTATTAAATGATTGGATTTACTTCTACATAAACATGTTTAGGATCATACTATACATAAGCAGTCGGCTCGGCCTCCACCATTTTAATAGCAGTCTTATATATATGGCTGCTTAAGATATTAAAAATGTTCAGGCTTCTCGAGTTAAAATGGCTCCTGAATAGCCACCAGAGAGCCTCTAGCAGTTGCTAAATCCTACCTGGGAGAACCTGGCATGCATGGAATGCTGCACAGGAATGCGAAGTGATTGAGAAGTGATTGGATTTACTATCCCTCCAGCCCCAAAAGGTGCCCAGTGCAACAAAGGTCTCGCAGAGTCATCCCCACTTAGCACATTCCATTCTCTTCTTCCGTGATGAGATCTCCTGCCCATGATTGAGGAGCTAATCAAATGACATTCATAAGTATATACAGATGTTCCTGGAAAAGTATAGTCCCCACCTAAAATCCATCAACTTAGCTCCAGTGGAATTCACTAACTAACGATCCCTTTTGTGCAGCACTAGAACACGTTTTGCATTTGCTTTTACACACCCCAGCAGCTACCGATCAAGGTACTCAAGCCTTTTGTCTAACCCAGGAACTAACAGTTGGAGCCTTTGTTCTAATGGCTAGGTGGACTCTTCCACCTCAGGGCATATTTTATCTATAAAGGTAGAGCTCTGGCCTCATTCAAATCGTTTACACTTTCGGATCCATAAGCATTGTTCCCTTGAGGTTTGCCCAAGCCTCTTGCTCCCTTAAGCCAAGGATGCTGGCGTTTGAAGTTACCCTTTTCTCCGCAGACTGGACCCCCCTCTCCAGGATAGGTAGATATATTTGCTCCCTCTCTCTAGCCCCAATTTCTGGCTAAGCTTCCTAGGTCTCTGCGTGCATGTGTATGATTATTTTTACCCTGTAATTGCGAGTGTATGTGCACGCCATCTTGTTCTTTAATAAAAGTAATTGTTTGACCTTAAGAACCAGCCTCATTTGCTGCTTTGGGGAAGGGACTCCGTTAAAGTTGGTGATTGATCCATGCGGTTACCAGCCTCTTGCATACCCATCCTCCTTGCTTGCTAATTCCCCCACAAATTATTTATTGCAAGGAGACCACTTCCGGTAACATGTATGAGACAATCTGGGAGACAATGCACGCCTCCCTGAGAGAGGCGTGGTCATCCCTGCCTTAAAGCAGGTAGTGGTACGTCCACTCCTAAACCTACTCATGACCTGAGTTGAATACTACTGTCCAGTCTCAAGTATAATAATATAAAATATAATAACATTTGATTTATATACTGCCCTTCAGGACAACTTAACGCCCACTCAGAGTGGTTTACAAAGCATGTTTTTATCATCCCCATAACAATCACCCGGTGAGGTGGGTGGGGTTGAGAGAGCTCCTAGAAGCTGTGACTGACCCAAGGTCACCCAGTTGGCTTCATGTAGAGGAGTGGGAATCAAACCTGGTTCTCCAGATTAGGGTCCTGCTGCTCTTAACCACTACATCATTCCTGAGCAAGTTGATTGAGTGGCAGCTGACCAACTTCAGGGATTCCTGAATGAAGTGGACTGTTTGGATCCATTCCTGTCTGGTTTCAAATCTGGCTATGGGACTGAAACAGCCTTGGTCATCCTGGTGGATGACTTGCACTGAGAGATGGACAGGGGAGTGTGACTCTGTTAATTTTCTTGAACTTTTCAGCTTGGGTTGCCAGCCTCCAAGTGGGGACTGGAAATCTGAAATTAAAAAAGAATACAAAGATTGGTTCCCCTGGAGAAAATAGCTGCTTTGGATGGTTGACTGTGCAACATTATACCTCGCTGAGGCCCCTTCCCTCTCCAAACGTCGTCCTTCCTGGACTCCACCCTCAAATCAGTATTGCTCCAGTAAGCAACCCCTATACTCAGCAACTATCAATAGTATCCATCATGGTATCCTTCTGGACTCTCTTCCAGGGTTGGGACTGGGAGGCACTGTTTTGTGGTGGTTGCAGTTCTGCCTCCAGGGAAGGTTTCAGAGTGTGGTGTAGGGGACTTCTGCTCAGCCCCTTGGCCTCAGGCCTACAGGGCCCTGCCAGGTTCTGACTTGTGCCTCATGCATTTTAATGTCTATTGTGAAGCTGCTGGGGGAGATCATCCAGAAGCCTGGGCTGAGTTGCCACCAATATGTGGATGATACTCATCTCTGTCTTGCACTTTCAGCAGATCACAGGTTGTCTTTGGAAACCCTGAACCTGAGTGTCCATGCAGTTTTGGAATGGATGACAGCTAAAAAGCTGAAACTTAGTCCCAACAAAACAGAGGTCCTATTGGTGGAGGTAAGGTCTGACCCAGGAACTGGGATATCTCTTGCTCTGGATGGAGTTGCACTCCTCCTAAAGGAGCAGATAAGTAGCTTGAGGATACTGCTAGACTTGAGTCTCCTGTTGGATAAAGAGGTGGTAGCAGTGGCCAGGGGTGCCTTTCACCAACTTCAACTGGTGAGCCATCTACAGCCCCTCCTGGACAGGAAAAATCACAGTCACAAACTGTGGTGTCTGCCCTGATAACATCCATATTAGATTACAGCAATGCACTCTACATGGGGTTGCCCTTAAAGACTGTCCAGAAGCTACAGTTGGTACAGAATGCTGCAGCCACAACATTGACTGGAGTGGGTCATAGAGACCGTATCACTATTCCATCTCCACTGGCTCAGAATTTGTTTGGGGGCCCAATTCAAGGTGCTGGTATTGACCTTTAAAGCCCAACACAGCTTGGGGACAGCATACTTTAAGGGCCGCCTTCTCCCATATGAACCTACCTGTCTACTCCTGTCATCTTTGGAGACCTCGATTCGGGTGCCCCTGCCATTCGAGGCTAGACAGGCAGCCAGCAATCCAAGAAAGGGCCTCCTTGACTGTGGCACCAAAACTTTGGAACTCTCTCCCCAAAGAGATTTCCTGTCTTGCTCTGTCTTTATTTTCTGCTAGTGGGTTAAAGACATTTTGTTTGTTTGCCATTCCTTCACTAACTCTTATCCTCCCATGAGTTTATGTTTTCCTATGTTTTCTTTAATTGTATTATATACAATAGGCCCAATTCGGCCTGCTGCAGAGCGTGGGAGCATCCACGCCACCCATGAGCGCGCCCTGGGAGGTGCATTCCCTCATCTCTTCCTCCCACTGTCCAGGTAAGCGGTGGTAGGGGGCAGAGGATGGGAGCAAGGGGGACTGGTGGTAACCCTAGTTCATTCATTCCCTCTTGGCTTCAAGGCTACACTTTCAACAACAATGTGAATTAAAGCACTTGTTAAATAGAGTCACAGTAGAAATGTGGTCTCTTTCTTCTTGTTCCCGTAAACATGATCTGTTCTTCCTGCTTTCATTTGGTGTCTGATTTCATGATATTGTTCATTGGATTTATGAATACCTATTTCTACCAGAAGATATTGGCAGCTGCCCTTGTTGGTTAAAACTGATAAAGGAGCATACATTTTTAACCCTGTATGTGAGAGTATGCACTGATGAGACAAGCTGATTTCTCATAAGATCCTCAAGCTGTTTTTAGTCAAGAGTCAAAGCGTTCCTATAAACGTTCAGTAATGCATTTTTGTGAGAACAGGAAATGAGTTAATTCTCTTGAACACTGTGGTTCTGTGTTTCCGCCCACGTGCAACCTACTGCAGAAGGCTGAGATGTTAGAACTGCTAACTCTGTTCTAGTCTCTAAAGCAGGCAAGAAAAACATGGGCAGCTCTTTGGGGCAAACATAAGTATACAGTAATTAGGGTTGCCAACTACAGGTTGTGAAATTCCTGGAGATTTGGGGTTAAAGACTGGGGTTTAGGGAAAGGGATAGAGGTATAATGAGGTAGTGAGGTATAATGTTGTAGGTACCACTCTTCAAAGCAGCCTTTTTCTCTGGGGGAACTGATCTTTGTAGCCTGGGGATCAATTGAAATTCTGGGAGATTTCCAGGTCCCACCTGGAAATTGGCAACCCAGACAGTTATAGTGAAAACTATACATAGGTTTAATGTCAGCCAGTCATGAAGCTGTTGAAAGCAAATCCTCAGGCTTTCTTAGTAAAGAAAAATGGGAGGACGTATGTATATATTTATGTTTGTCAGAAACAAGTTCCACGGACTCCAATAGGATTTACTCTCATGCAGATATGCACAGGATTGTAGCTTTAATCTTAACTGTACCAGGCAGAACAAAATCTGTGGCAAACCATTAGTTTGCTCTCCACAGTACCTTTTAAATAAGGATTGGCCTGGAAGAAAATTGAGTGTGACGCTATGTCTCTTCTCAGTGGTAAAGTACCTGCTTTGCATGCAGGAAGGGCTGGTTCAATGCCTGGCATCTCCAGTTTGTTTACATACTTAATTTATAGGTCTACTTTCTTATTGACATTAGCATTGCCAACCTCCAGGTAGAACCTGGAGATCTCGCAGAATTACAAGAGATCTCCAGATGACAGAGATCGGTTCCCATGGAGAAAATGGCTGCTTTGGAGGGTGAACTTTATGGCATGATACCCCTCTGAATTTCCTCCCCTCCTGTGGTTCCCCACCCCAAATATCCAAGAATTTCTCAACCCAGAGCTGGCTACTCTGACTCAAAGCATATTACAAAAATAGAAGTCATTACATTAAAAATTGTCTTATGTATACAATAAACAATGCAAGAATAAAAGAAAACTACCTAAAATGTTGGCAGACATTAAAATTACAATCATGCTCACTTTATAAAAATGCATTCTTGAAAAACTCTGTTTTATACCTTTTGTGCAATTATAACAGTTCTGGAGCCTTTCTGATTTCCTAAGAAAGGAAGCTTTCACCAGGGAGCTTTCAGGTAAGGAAGGTTATTGATCTTGCCCATTTGTAGGGTAATATCTGAAAGGCGGTAGAATGCCTTGATGGATTGAATGAATGAAGCATATTGAGAACAGCTGCTCTCTATATCTGTGGATCATAAAGAACTTTGTCAGTAAGGTACGGGAGGTCAGAAATTAGAAGAGGAGGCCCTTTTAAATGATGTAGAAACACTTGTAATTATCAGCATCACGGCAAGAGCTTTGCTTAATTAGTGAATGTCTGCATTTTTCTTGTTTAGATTTGCATTTTACACATTTCACCCTGTACTTCCTGCATTTCACAGCTCCTTGAGCTGCTGTCTTTTTTTCATGCCCCTATATAAAATGTCTGCATAGTGATGATCCTCTCATTGCATTTGAAGAAGCAGGCCCTAGTTCCCAAAAGTTTATACTAGAAAAAAAGGTCTTATTTTTGCTGCAACAGACTACCATGGCTACCCCTCTGGAATTATTGTTCCTCAGTACTGATCATTTGTATTCTTTCCGAGAAAATAGTTTTAAAGCTACTGCCTCTGTCATAAAGATGTTTTGAATGTAGTGCCTTACTGTTTTACAACATTGACATTGGATGCATATCATTTTTCTTCTTTCAGCCTAGGTGTGAAATCTGTTCCCTAAGCTGTAAAAATGTGAATACTTACGTAAAGATCAACACCTACAATTTCCCATAAGCTCCTGCGTATACAACAAGGTTCAGGGTGGGGGGCTGCAGCTGTATGGAAATATAGTCCAATGGAAAAACTGCCTCAAGGAGAACAAATTTGCATTTTGCCCCCTCAGATTTCATAACACATGTTGAATTCAAGGTATCAGACTTCCAACTCATCTGTTAACTTTTATTTATAGTCTAATATATCAAACATAGAATAAAATGTAAAACACAGGCATATGGAATCAGTGAGGTTTCTATACCCTGAGGAAAACACTAAACAAAGTCACCACAGCAAGGTCATCCTATGATACCTGTGTCAGAGTAATGGGTATATTAACAACAGGAGGCATCTTGACAAGATTCCTAGTTTTCTCCACAATACCAAATTGCTGGCCAAGAATCAGAGTGTGGGTGCAGGATCAGGGCTCTCTGAAAATGGTAGCAGGATCCCGCCCCCGCCCCCCCTCCAAGGAACCCCCAGCAGTGTCCGGGGTTCATTCTCAAGTCTGGCATTCAAGATCCTTCGTATTGGCAAATGCCTCCAAACTGGAAAATAAGGATGAAAGCAGAGCAATCTGATATAGCCAGCCCTCAGAACCATGAATTCCAGAAATCTACTAGGAATCTGTAGATTAACTAGGATATTGTAGCAAAAGCTGTTGTGGACAAGAACCCATTCTGTTGCATCTGATGAAGTGGGCTATGGTTCATGAACGGTAATTGCCACAATAGAACTGTGGCCAGATCGTGATCAGCACACATGACCTGGTGCACAGCTAAACTGTGTTTTTCTATAGGGATGGATAAGTGCTGCCATTAGAGAGAAAGAATACCTTACCACTCATGGGGGATCCACTTCTAGAATCACTGTGAATTGGAAAATCAGATCCTGACTGCCTCCTGGCATTAATGGATAAATGATTATTGATTATAATGATGGAACAGTGGGAGTAAAAACAGACTGAAGATTGTTTTACATGATCGGGCTGCAAACTGTGAATAAGTGAGATTTCAAGTCATGAATGGCAAGGGTCTACTGTACAGAGATACAGCCATTAAGTCATGCCCAATTCCTATTAAAATCAACAAGACTTCTAAGGTGATCCTAACTTTGCTTACTCATTGTCCTTCCTTGCCTTAAAGCTGTCCAGTTTCATCTGTCCTCTGATGCTGCATATTGTGCACACTATATGAGAAACACATGGGAATACATTCTGAATGAAACATCCTTGAAACTGGAAAACGGACATGTTCCTCCCTGCCTCCGAAACATGGGTATGGCAAATGGATCAGTTCAGAGGTAAAAGGAAGCAGATACAACATATTCTATCAGAAGATGGCAAAAGGTAAACTATATCAAAATTATGTGGAAGAGGAAATCAGACCCAGAGCTCATTGTCCATATTGTGGATTAACTATCAAGACAAGAATGGACCACTGCTGGTTTTTTTATTGATGTCACTGAGTTTCTCCTTAGGCTGATGGATATAAGCCGATCCATGGAACAGTTGATTTAATGGAAACCGTGCTGCAAAAGTGGAAATCTTGTAATTGGCCGTCAAGTTTTTGCCAGCACAGGAAACGGGACAGCATCCAACAGCATCTGTGTGTTTACAGCTTTTCCTTCATGCGCCGTGGTGGCTTCTGTTGAGGACGAGGCCTGGGCAGGGGCGGGGCTGGCTGTTGCTGCACTGCAGCATGAGGTGGTGGTTGTGGCTGCCTTTGCTGATGATGTGGCTCACTCGGTGCAGCATGAATTGGAGGCTGGGGAAGTTTCCGATATTTCAGTGCTTCTTTTGCAGCCTGCAGTTGTCTTTCTTCATCTGCAATAAAAACTCTATGCTATCAGTGACCAAGTGATAACAGGATTTAATATTGTGCAGCAATGCAATACCACAGTTGATGGTGAACTTACAAAAAGGAAGTAGCAGTTTCCAGTGCTTTTCAGCTTCATAGCACTTACATGGCACTCTGAACACTCCGAGAAGCTTCATTTCTCAGGATGTGGCTCAATAAGTAGAGTGTGTGCTTTGAAAGCAGCAGGTTCAGTCCCTGGCAGCTCCTGTTAAATGATCCTACCTCAGGTAGTAGGTGCTGGAATAGACCACTCCCTGCCTAAAACTTTGAAAGATGCTGTCTGTCAAATATCCAGCTGGATGAACCAATGGTTTCATCATATAAGGCAGCTGCAACTATGAATTGTAAATAAATGACTCTATTTGGGTAACTACCCAACCTGACTTGAAGTAGAGGAGGACCCATGAAGACAGGGGACAGCAAAGGAATGAACAAACAACACTGCCTATTTGATTGGAAAGAGATCTACAAATTACATGAGTGGTCGTCAAGCTTTCCAGACCTGGCACTTCTCCTTAACCCTCAGCATGGGACCCACTAAATTGCAAGCATAGGGCAGAAGGTCATGCGACAGTAGAGTCACTTAACATTGCAGAGAAGGAGGCTTATAACTTCACGGTGGGGGTGGGGGTGGGCTTACACTGCTGATGTGTGGGAAACTTTGGAGAACCAGCTGGTGGGAGTGGTGAGGCCAAGACACAGGAATACAGAGAAGCCAAAGGAGAGGTTTTGCACATCCACGGAATGTGGGAGAAGTAACTGGCAGGCCTGTGGTGAAAAGGAATCTTCTCCATTATTCAGCTCTTCCTCTCAGCAAGTGTGCAAAGAGAGGCAGGAGGTATGACAGCCTTGCTCTCAAACACATGCACACTAGTAGCAGATCCTTCTAAAAAAGCAGCAAAAAATAGCAGCTGTAAAGAGGCCCATCTGAGGAACCTGACCCGTGGCTGGCACTTCACTTCACTGATAATTTGTATTCTCCACAACCACCATGCATTTATATACAGAACATTCATTCATCAGCATCACAAACCAGACCTTCCTAGTCCATTCCTGGATATCTGGTAAGCTAGCTGATTTCCAGGACTGCATGATTAAACCCCTAGCTATTATCAGCATGTTTAACACTAAAACATGAACCCTGATTCCTAGCACTCTAGGCCTTCTACCAATTAATACAAGCCCCTGGTCCTTACCGAGAAGGACCCTACAGCCACAGAGACAACAAATACTTTGCTCCAAAACTTCCACACAATCAGACAGTCCCAACAAATCTGGGACAAGGTACCAACTGCAACCATTTATTAGATACTGGAACAACAACAACAGAATCAGTAATGTATAGCAACAAGGATACTGGGTAAAGATCTGAGCTATGATGGTTTAGCTAGAATTTGACTTGTTAGAATGATGGTAGTTGGCAAGAATGGGTAGGAAGGTGGCATGGTATAGCCCGATCTCCTCAGATCTTGGAAGCTAAGCAGGTTCTGCCCCAGTCAGTACTTGGATAAAAGATCACCAAGGAAGACTGGGGTTGCTTTGCAGAGGGGGCTGTCATAAGTTGGTTGCAATTTGATGGCACTCACATAAGTATAGTTGGCAAGGAGAGGTTGCATTCAGGTATATAATGTTGTTCCTTTTTACTTTTATATTAGACGGATTGTTTCCTATATTACAGTTAGAGAGAGTGTGTGTGTGTGTGTATACTGATCTCTGCTTTGTAAATATTTTGTATTTGTTTTGGAAATAAAAATGTGAAAAAGGGTATTCCGCCCCCCCAAAACTGTAGCGTATGGCCCCAGTAGGATCACTCTAGGGGAGATCATGGAGACCAAATAAATGTGGTATTAGGGTGGAGGTTTACTAGTAGCAGTAGAAGAACTGGCTCAGATGGGAAACTGTAGGAGGTTGGCAAGTTTAAGTAATACTGATAACCTGAAGCACCTGGACAAACACAGAAGAAGAGCTGCAAGAGCTTACTTACAAATAAGCCTATGCAATGAGGCGGCATATACCAAAGGAACACAAAGGACACAATTCTGACCGCTTTAACATATTTGATTGCGAAGAAGAGAATGACATCTAGGATTGAGATACCTAGATAACCATGTCTTACCTTCCAGTTCACGTCTTCTGGTTTTCTTCTTTCTGATGCAACATACAAGTAGGGCCACAAAGATGACAATAACAACAACACCTGCTCCAATGTACATGATAAGAAACATGTCTATTTCACCTGCAAAGACAAGGACAAGTCAGACGCAGAAGCAACAGCTTAATATTCAAGTATACGGACTGCAGATACTGTATGAACAATGGTCTTAAAGCTGACCATGTCTTCTAGCCAGTTACTACCATGCCAGAATTCAGAAACTCTGGAAACAGCCACATATTCAAACAAGTGGGAAACTGGCCACAAACTAAAGCAAATTCTTAAAAATCTCAAACATAAAAGAGTAGCCAATCCTGCATTTGAGGTCCTTGTGTTTTTAGCAAACATGCACCTTGATTCACAGGTGCATGTATCTCTCCGAACAGATTATCCCCTGATGAGCTCTCATAGCTGACCTGTGAGCAGGTTTCATTAACAGACTTGAGCACAAGGTGGTCTTTTGAATTATGAAAGCTGCTTCATTTTCACAAGGCATTGCTTGATGTCGTAGTCCTTGGCTGATGAAACTGCACAATTCACAAAACTGCATGGATGAAATTGCCTTAAAGATCTGTGCTTACATTTGAAAGTGCAGTCAATGTCCTCCATATGGACATTTCAGCATTTGAATGCTGCTCACTGCTATAATGTAACAATTTTTTCCAGTTGCTTTCCTCCACCCCCAGGTCAGCATCGGGCGGGGGGGGGGGAACCCTTCAACATAATTTGCTTTTTAAGCTTTTCTTTTCTTTTTCATTTTTGCTCTTTATTCAAGGAGCAGCTCCTGTCAGTAGGAAGAAAGGATCCAGAGAACATGTTGCTGCAGCACAGAAAAGAGCATGCCATGCCAAGGAGCTGGTCTGCCATCCCTTTTTCTTTGAGCAACAGATTACCAGCATTGTGGCTGCTCTCTTCCCCTCCCTGTTCTGACACTTTGTGCTACTTCTTGATTGCTTTTGGTCTGCCCTGTTTCCTGGTGTATTCTCTCACTAAGAGTGCTGAATTGTACTGTTTGCAGTGAAGAAAAGCAAATTAATCTTTGGAAGAGGTCAGCCAGTAGATCAATCCAAGACCTTCACAACAGCATATGTCCCCTCTATGTTGATTAATACCTGCTTTTCAAGAAGGCAGTGGTCATACCACTATTATTAGAACTTACCCTAAGTGCTCAAACCTACTCTCTGGCAATATTCTTAATGGATATTTCCTGCTGTGGTGTTATTGGAAGAACAGGGCAAATAGTAAAATAGTCTTTTAGAAAGTTGGTTTTATTTACACCATGGATGATTGAATGTGTCAGGGAGTCTAAAATAAAAAAAAATGTCTGGTTCAGAGGAAGATGAGATAGAAGTAGTTTAATAAAACAGAAATGCAAAACAGGCATGAAAACATGTCCTGTACAGGAGAAACTGCAGGTGCATGCTCACATGTTAAGCCACACATTCACCACTGGTGACCTGCTCAGTGCATCTGCCCACTTATGGTGAAGATGGATGGCTGTGGGAAGGGTTCAGGAGCATTTTGTATAATAAGGGTTTGGGAATCCCTACAGAGCAGGTTACATTGCTGGAATGAGCCCTATGTGGGGCTGCCTTTGAAAACTGTCCAGAAACTTTAGTGGGTCAAGAAGAGGCAGCGGCCAGGCAATTGATGGGGGCTAGATACAGGGATTTATTGTCACAATTGAAGGATGATGCAAGCAACACCTCTTTGCAGCTGGGGAAGGAGGGAGGGAGCGGGCAGTAGATGAGAACAAATCATTCTGTATGCTTTCCTCTTGCCTGTTCTGCCGCTATCCCATGTGGACTTCATCTTACAACAGGCTCCCCTCGGCTTCAGCTCAGCCAGCTCAAGCTGACCTTACTCACCCCTATGCTCGAAGACTTGCACTGGTTGCTCGTTAGTTTCTGGGCACAATTCAGAATGCTGGTTCTTACTTTTAATGTCCGAAATGGTTGGATCTGGGGTGCCTGAAGGACCACCTCTTCCTGTACTGTCCAGCCTACCAGTTCAGATCCTCTTCCGAAACCCAGCCCTCAGTGCTACCTCCTGCAGAGGTAAGTTAGCTGGTGACCAGATATGGGGTTTCTTCTGCTGGTGGCACCTTTCTCCTTTCAAGCTCACTTCATTTTACAGTCTTTGAACAAAAGGGTTTCATTTGTTTTTTTCGTTTCAGGTGGGTAGTTCTGTTGGTCTGTACTGGAAGAGGGAAATTTGGGTCCAGTTGCACCTTAGAGACTAACTAGATTTCAGAGTGTGAACTTTCGAGACTCAAAACTTCCTTGGAAGGGAGCTTTGACTCTTGAAAGCTTACACCCTGTCAGTTTTGTTGGTCTCTAAGGTGCTACTGGACCCAAATCTTTTTTTTTTAGCTCTTTTTATTCTCTGCTTCTAGCCAGAGGGCTGCTTATAGATATCACTTTAGGCTGGCTGTTGTAAGTTTCACGGCCCTGATTTGTTGTAATCTTATTAGATTTGTGGTGGTTTATTGCATTGTTTTCACTTAGTGAGCCACCTCTGGAGTAAGATTGTCAGCCTCTTAAGAGAGACCCAGAATTACAACTGATCTCCAGACTTCAGAGATCTATTTCCCTGGAAGGAATGGCACCTTCAAAGGGTGTACTCTATGAAATCACCTCTTCACTAAGCCCTCCTCAAACTCCACACTCCCTAGGCTCCTCCTCCCCCCTGCCCCACCCCGCAAAAATCTCCATGAATTTCCCAAGTTGAAGTTGGCTGCCCTAAGAGGCAGCATACAAATATTCTTAACAAACAAACAAAAATAGGACATGCATGGATTGTGACTGTTTTTTAAAACACTGGATGGAGAAAAGAGGATTAGTTGTTCCAGCTTCCAGGCAAGGCCCAGAAAGTGAGGCAGAAGTGGAGAAGGATGGTGATAGGTAGGCAGGACATTGCGTTTCTACTGCTGAACTGTCCCAGAAACCGCTATGATTGTGATGGGAATTGAGAGCTCACAACTTGTTTTTATGGCAAGTATGGGGAACTGAGTGGTCGAGGCACACTGACCAATACTGATCTCTGTTTATGCTCCTGTGACTCAAGTGATCCCTTGGTTCCAAACTACTTTTCCTCTGTGTTGCACAATGCACAGGCTTCTACAAATGGCTGAGATCATAAGCTGCTTAAATGAGAACTGTAGGATTTAAACCAGAGTTTCACCAATTTCACATTGACTTTAGCAAACTTACAACAAGCTTTGTTTCACAGACGATATACCTTTCTTTTTACAATTAAGAGATACTACAGCGTACTATCTCTGTACCTGAGCAGCTGAGTTGTATCTCAGCTTTTTGCAGGTTGGTGCTAATGGAAGCCTCGCAACGGCTTTTCCCAAGAGAGTTTTTTAGTGGATGTGTTACTTTCCAGGCATTATTAACATATTTGGGTTTTGGAATGTTCTTCTGCTCTTCCTTTTCTTGAAACAATTTAAAGGTGGGCATTGGCTTCTTATTGTATTTCACCTCACAAGTCAGCATTTTCTTGAGACATTCATACGTGAGCTGCAGTTGAGGTAACTGTTCTGAAAGAGAAAAAGCAGGAATGACCTGTGAGAGTCGTGCTGGTTAAAACAGATTTGAGAGGATTACCAAAACTGCACAAAAGAACTTCATCTGATCATGTCTTACAATGAGATTCAGCTCACCAAAATGCAAGCTAATTTATATACATGAAATAAAATAAAAAGTGGATATACAGGAAAGGAGCCAGGAAACAGCAATGCAGAGAGACAGGTGGGCAAAAATGGCATATAACATTAACAGTTTTTTTTTAAAAAGCTCAATAAATTCCATATAAGCCTATTTCAGAAAAATGTATTTACCCACAACAGAAGCACTTTCTGGAAGGAAGATATTATGTAATAATTGGGTACACAGTGCCTATGTACTGAACAATCAAAATTATCTGGATGATTATTTAATTTATATTAAGGAATGTTCAACAGCCAAGAAGAAGATCTCCAGTTCCAAAACCCTCCACCTGAAAAAGTCAAATCTCATCTACCAGCATTGAGATCATATCTTATTAGTTAAGCTAGGGGATAATTTGGAAGAACAGTCCAAATCGTCTGAACAAAAGGGGTTATTACCAGGGCTTTTTTTCTGGAAAAAGAGGTGGTGGAACTCAGTAGGTTGCCCTAGGAGAAAATGGTCACATGGCTGGTGGCCCCGCCCCCTGATCTCCAGGCAGAGGGGAGTTTAGATTGCCCTCCACACCATGGCACGGAGGGCAATCTAAACTCCCCTCTGTCTGGAGATCACGGGGCGGGGCCACTAGCCATGTGACCATTTTCAAGAGGTTCTGGAACTCCGTTCCACCTGAAAAAAAGCCCTGGTTATTACTGAAAAACCCAGTGTGGTTATCTGTCATGGTTTAGTCGAAGAGATCTAAGCCACTGATGCTTAATGAAAGCTACATGGACTCCCTGGTGGGCAATCTGAATGCAAATGAGCAAATAGGAGTCGGTTTGGGATTTTAGGCAACCTTTTCTTCCCACTTGCAATGGCTTCTGATAACCAGCAAAAGAGGGTTGCATTATACTACTAACCCCGCTCCAAGGATTAAATCTCGGATCCTGGATTTTGTTCCCAGGCCCTTTTAAAAAAAAAGAAATCACATGTAATTAATGGATCGAATGATGGCTATCAGGCTAAAGGATTTCAGAGAATATATGCCTGAGATCTGTGTATCTCATTTTTATGTATCATAAAAGAGATAAATAAGCAAAGTCTTATCTGGGGTACTCCTTTTATGTCCTAAGTTGTACTTGAGGCTTGGAGAGGGTATATAATGACAATGTTGCATACTTGGTGGAGAGAGGTGGATTAAAGGTGAAGGACCACGGATAATAGTCCAGAGGCAGAGGTATTAGTCCAGGTATCTGCCTCTCTGTGACAAATTTGAGGATATCTTTCTGAGATGGGAAATGAAAAAGAGGAAAAATGCCAGAGGGATAGCCAGTGTTGCCTCAAGATATTTTGCTGTCTAAGGCAGAGGACAAAATGACATCCTCCGCCCTGTTATGTACAGGATATCCTTATAGCCATGTGTGTGGAGAGAAGGACAGTATCACAACTCTATTGATCTGACCCTTACAGCAACCCTGCCTTCTAGGCCATTCTCTTAGATCACAGTTTTTTTTACTTTGTGGCAGGGGAGAACAGACTGAGTCTAATGACAAAAATAGTAAAGGTCAGCTCCTTGTTTGAATATTCAGCATTTTTGTTTCTCCAGGATTCCCCTCAGGGCACTGAGATAGCAGATAGCATTGCCAACCTCCAGGTGGTGGCTGGAGATCTCCTAGAATTATTACTGATCTTCAGGCCACAGAGATCAGTTCCCCTGCGGGAAATGGCTGTTTTGGAATTTCCCAACCCAGAACTGACAACCCTAAGGATGACTAAAAAGCTTGCCACACACAATAGTAGGCTGGAATGTCATGCTGTGTATGTGTTGGGCCCCAGAATGCATGCAGAGTAACTTTAGTTTAACCTTAAATAAGCAAAGGCAATACCATACTTCTGAGGTCGGAGAACAGATGACTTTATACAAGTTTCAGAACTTCTCTTTTTAGTGAATAAACCCTCTCGGCACCTTTAGCATGACAATGTGTGGCGAATTAGTTGATGTGGGGAAACGTTTAGCCTTGACAAAAGAAGCCTAAGGCCAAACACACTCTATCTTCAGTCCATACAAAACCAAACAGGATTTAGGGGCAGGAGTTTCTAACCTGATTCAGCCAGCAAACTCAGATTACTCATTATGTCTCAACCTATCCTACTTCACATGATTCTGTGAAGATAAAACAAGATAATTTCAAGCCTGTTTCCCTGAACTATGTGAGGTGTAGATAGATGCCCTGCATACGCCCCCCCCCCCCTTTAAAATGCTATAGCCGTTAGGAGAGTGCATAATAGAAAAAACAAGCCGAAATACACACAGAAATTGCTGGTTCGGCTCATTAAAGCTCATTAAATTGTAATGAGTCCCTCCCACCAAAAATATAAACTGGGCTCACCTCACAGGGCAGAAGTTTGTTTTCCACAGTGCCAATCAGATCCCAAGGAGAGAGAGACTGTACATTACTAATTAGCTCTGTTGATGGGAAGGGGGAATGAACACAGTGTACTTGAGTGATTCTTCCCCCCACCCCACCCTGTTGCTACCCAAGAAATGGCATTGTCTCACACCCTGCCAATTGGAGACTCCTCTTATCAGCTTTGGAAATGTTTGGAAGGGAGACTTCAATTATAGGCTGCAATTTCAAAGACAGTTCCCTGGGAGTAAGTACTATTGACTAACATAGGACTTACATCTGAGGTAGACCTGTTTAGAATTGTTTCCATAGTCTTTCAGGATTCTCTCTTTTTGAGTCAAATGGCAAATGCGTACCTACTGTCCCCTTTCAAAAACAATCCTGCCTGACTCCACAGCAAAACGAAAACTTATGAGGAAAACATAGGTCTGTTTTGGTAGAGGCAGGGGAATTCAGCCAATCATTCTGCCTGACTGCAGTTGGGCAATGGAGAAGATTGGCAGAAAGAATTCCCCATTTTACAGTGAGACACTGAGCATCAAAAGGAAAAATTTGGATCTCCCCTCGTGAGAACAAAACTACAAAGAACAAGGAAACACCAACAACAGGCAACAGCAGAATTCAGAGGTAATTAGTGACTATAGAAAAAGAAAAAAGTGAACATGGAGGATTGTTTTTAATGTTGCTGAACTGCACTGATTGGAGCATTCTCCTACTTGGGAATGTCCCTCTGTCACTGCTCCACCCGTCAACACTTGCCTTCTGCAGCTGCCCCAGAACCTTGCTTCCTCATCCCCTCACAAAAGAACAGTGTTTGTTTGTGTATGTGTGGCCAGTGCACATGCAATAGGCCAAAACTTATGGAAACAAAAAAAAACCCCACAAATGAATCAGTTCCAAGCTGGCATCGGCTGCCTTGGAACAAACTAGCAATGTAATGGAATTATTCCAGAACCCCTAAAACTGAAACGGAAATTTTCTTGGTGCATGCCACAAACCACTATAGCTTTTTAAACCACTCTAAAATGGGCCACAGTACAATTTATTTCTGAAATAATCAAACATAAAATCAGCCTGTCAGCAGTACCTACTTACAAAAAACACATTATTCAAAGAAGCAGACACTAATGGCTAGAGTTACCAACCTCAAGGTGGTATCTGAGGTTTAACTGAAATTGCAGCTTATCTCCACACTCCAGATATCTGTTTCCCTAGAGAAACTGGCAGCTTTGGAGCACAGACCTTGTGGGATAGGCAGGGCTGGAACTAGGGTTGCTGGCACCCAGGGCAACCCTAGTCTGACCACCTCTGTGATGTCATCATGCAGGGTGGAGTGTGCCACCCATGCGGTGCGCCGGCGGAGGCAGCGTGCGGGGCTGGGAAGCTGCCCGCACCATTTGCCTCCCTGCAGGACAGGAGGTGGCCGGCCGCCCCCTGTCCTGCGGGGCAGGCAAATGGCACGGGCGGCCTTGCAGCCCCCTGCACTGCCTTTTGCCTGCCTTGCAGGACAGGGGGCGTGCAGCAAGCTGGCTGCCCCCTGTCCTGCGAGGCAGGCAAAAGGTAGCATGGCGGGCTGGGGCGGGCTGCCCACGCTGCCACCCACGCGCTCCCGGCAGCTGGCAGCTGCTCCCGGCACCCCCTCCCTGGTGGCGCCGGGGGCAAACTACCCCCCTTGCCCCCCTCGATCAGGCCCTGGGGATAGGATCATATCTCTGCTGAATTTCCTCTCATCTTCATACACTGCCATCCCCAAGCACAGCTCCCAAATCTCCAGGAATTTCTAACTCTAATGGGTAACGTATTAGTAGAACTAATTGAAAGTTACAAAATAGTGAAAATGCTTTTGAATTTGACAAAAATGTTTAAGAGACTGGATATTAAATAAAGCATCAGGGATAGAAAATAAGATCAAAATATTGTTGCAAACTAGGATTCTGGTTTCTGTGGATCAGTCTGTCCTACAGGCTTAGCCTAAAGCAGCATGCCTGGGGAAAATGAGAGACCATGAGAAAAGGAACGATACACAAATCTTGCTAGAAAATGACTTTGTCCAAGAATCCATCCAGGCTTTGTTCAAGCATCAGGACTCAGAAAAGTTGGACTCAGAATCTGCAGAAGTTTTAGTTGGAGAACTCAGTCTTTGCTGGATTGAACTGCAACCATGACAGGATTGCTTGTTATAGACCTCTTCGCCATGTGTGAATCCATGGCAGTGGTGGTAGGGAGTTTAGAAGTTAAAGCTGGAAGTGGGCAGGCCAGAAGCAGACCAGCCACCGCCTAGAGTTTGCCTTGAGCAAAAATTATTTGCAGACTTGTTTACACCACGTGTACTCCAGGAAAGCAGGATTAGGTCCCTACAGCTGACGTTCCCCAGAGTTAAGCCTTTCAGGTGGGATTCATCCAGAAGCCTACGACTTACACAGGGACGTAGGCATGAGTTGGCCTCATTTTGGAATACTGCCCAAGCACCTATTAGGGTCTGAAAAAGGTCACTTGCTACCCATCCATATCTTCAGGCATCTCAGAGGGTCTGCCTGAGGAGAAAACATAGCAGCCCCAGTTAGCACCCCCAGCCCCAGTGAGTGGCTTGCAGGGAGCCTGCTCCATCCTCCCCCCTCCGTATAGAATGTAATTTTTAGAATGTAATTCTAAAATTTTAATTTTAGAATGTAACCTAATTTTTTAAAATATGTAATTCTCATGTACATGTAAGCATGAATGCAAAACGAAGTTTCCCAACTTACTGAGATGTTGGTTTGTGGCTGAGGGGCAGCCACCCACCAGGCTCAGGGGCCAAAAAACACACTCTTGCATGCTTCATCTGCTGTGACAGCTGGGGAGGGAGTCCCCAGGCTGCTTCCCTGCTGGGTGCCTGGTCCCTAACTCCTGTTGGCTTGGCAACATGGGGAGGCATGGCAGCAGCAAGAGGAGGGCAGAGCACACAGCCCCCTTGGGCCCTCGTTCCATTGTGCCCTGGCATGAGGCAGCAGATGGCTGCTCCTGCTTCTCACCTTCCCTCCCTTCCTGAGGCACTGCAGTGTGGAGTCCTGCTAGGTTTGCTCATATCTGTCACAACTTGGGCAGTTTGGGGAGTATTGGGCTGGATCCAGCTGGGGAAGACTGTACCAGCTTGCCATCTCATCCTATTTTAGAGGTCCCTTTAAGGGATCTTGGGGGAAGCCATGGGAGGACATGGCCAGTTTGGGGGCTATCATCTGGCTTCACTCCCTGATGGAGTCAAACCATGGTGCAGCCACACCTAGGTGGGAATCACACTGCCATCCCCACAGTTGGCTTAGGCTTCCCAGTTGCCCACTGGTTGTGAGCCATCTCCCTGGGGCTTGCCCAATTGCCCACTGATCATTAGCGATTGGTGGGAGCTGGCAACCCTCCCCCCCCCAGCAATCGCCTGCCACCAACAGGCAACACAAGAAAGCATTCACCAAGCATGATCCCAGCAGGACACAATGACATCACTTCTCGAAGTAATGTCATTGTGCCAGCTGCAGGTGTGCTCCCTTGCTTCGCTGGGGCCAATTTTGTCACAAATGGGCTAAATTGGCTCAATGTCGGAGCACACCCATAGCTAGCATGATGACATCACTTCCCGAGAAGTGACTTCATCATGTCTCACCATGAGGGCACACGTGCTTCACACATGTGCAAGAAGATGACTCCCAGTAAGTCCTGGGTCTGCCCCACCCTGCTGGAAAGGTATAGGGACCTGGGAACTCTAAACTGGCTCCAGGCAGGTGGGCTGGCAGGGGTGCCATTGAATGGCAGGTGAGTTGTTAGATGCTTGGATTCGTGCCCTAAGCTTTACCAATGTTGTGGTGGCTGTAACCAATAAATTTGTGGCCTGTTTTCCTCCAGCCCCACATTTATCCAGGTACTAGTCCCTGGTTTCAATTGTAAAGTTAACAAACATTGGCTTTTTCCTACAAACAGATGTACGCACATACATGCAGGATGTACGTCCATTCACTGATGTTGACGAGGCTATAATTTTATTGAAATACTGAGCTTGCTTAGTTTATTTACGAGATACACTGACACCATCCCAAACAATAACCAGTCTCTTTTAAATTTAATATCACCTCCAACTTTGGCTTCCACTGTGGCATCGTCTCAGCTTCCTTTTGGTGAAACCAATGGCTGACTAGATGTTAAAATTATAGCAATATCAAACAGCATACAGTCAAATAAATAATCATGTACTAACAGTAATTATTGTTTTAAAAATTCTATGCTAACCCATGGAAGCAACATAGAGCTATGAGAGAGGATGTAGGGAAACTAACCTAGAGGCAAAGAAGGAAAGGCAACTAAAAATGCCCTCCAACTGGCATGGAGATACTGGGCCAAGCATAGCGTTGGACTCACCCACAATATGCAAAGTAATTGTGTTTTCTGATTTTAAAATCCCGTCTTCATCGAATATCTGCACTGTGTAATTTGCAGCATCACCCTCCACCAATCTTTCAATTTTCAAGGTTCCATTAGGAAATAAGTAGTTCCTCTCAGCCCGAGTCTTGTTTGAACCACCATGAGATTTGAAACGTACAAGGGGTTTTGCGCCCCTCTTCCAGTATACATTACGTGGTATGCCTTGTGGGACAGAAGCGCACAGATGAACTGAATGATTAAGAACACCATAAACCACATTATCACAAGCCACAGCACCTGCAAAATAGAACAATTACATAGATTTATTCAGACTATATTCTAAAGATTTAAAGAGGTATAGCCGCTACCTGCTGCCCCAATGGTTAAAATTTCTCATTTTCACCGTGTATCTCATGCCATTGAGGAATGATAAGGAGACTTTTCATTTCAAACTTCCAAAGAAACGAACACCCAGTTTTAATACAGTAGCTGTAATCTGGAGGAGTCAGTAAGGAATTCTGACATAGCAAATCTCGCGTGGTGGTTACAGTGGCAAACTAGGATCTGTTCAAATCCCCACTCTGCCATAGAAGCTTGATGGGTGACCTTGGGCCAGTCACATACTTTCAGCCTAACCTACCTCACAGGGCTATTTTGAGGAGAATGATGTACACTGCTTTGGATCCCCATTGAGGAGAAAAGTGGGGTATAAATGAAGAACATAAATAGTAAACAAAATAAGTCTTAGATCCCTCAAAACACAGGAAACTTTTGCCCCAGACTGTATCTGTAGCTGCTACATTGAAATTAAAGGGGAGGAGGTAAATGCCATTTTACAATAACATTAATAATGGCAGAGCTGCTTCATGTTGATACATTGACTATGGATGTGTCTGATACTTAAACTGCTCCATGTCTGTTATATTTCAGTACCTGCATTCCTCTGCCATTTTCCTATGATAACTTCACTAGTAATATTTACTTGTAATTCAAATACTTTTCTTTTACATAAACAATAAACTTGTACAACAGCTTCAATTCTGAAATAATTTACTTCAAAGTAATCCTTTCAACAAATGATATTACTCTATTATGGCTGATTCCGCACATGTTGGATAATGCACTCCCAATCCTCTTTATAGATCATTTGGAATGGATTTTTTTGTGTGCGGAACAAAAAATCCACCTCAAACAATTGATAAAGTGCATTTAAAGTGCATTATCCAACATGTGCAGAATCAGCCTATGATGTCATATATACGCAGGTGATAGACAAGTGCTTTATAGGTAAAAAATGAAGTACTGAAATGTCAATAAGTATGTCAATTTATTTTTAATTAAAGTTATGGATATAAATTAAGACTATCACCCAATGAAAGATAATAATTGGTCCTCTGCCATTTTAATGGGTTAGTTATTTACAAATATACCTAAAGGAAATTTATATAGATCTCATTACAGTGTTGGAAAGTGCCGTCAAATCACAGGGTTTTCAAGACATTCAGAAGTGGGTTGCCAATGCCATGACCTGCCTCTGTGTTGCAACCCTGGACTTCCTGGGTGGTCTCTCATCCAAATACTAAAATGGGGCCAGCCCTACTTAGCTCCTGAGATCTGATGAAATCAGGTTAGCCTAGGCCATCCAGGACAGGTAAAATCTCAATATAGGTGCTCTTTTTAAAAAAGATGCTGAAGGAAGCATTAAGTAACTTAATTTAATAAAAGTGATATACTCTGGTTGAAGGAATAACTACTTTGCAGGATTTGTTACACTAAAGCATCAGAAGTAAAAAACCAATGAGTATGCCATTAAACACTCAGTAAAAGACTAAAATCTGCAGTCCCTGTTTAAATTTGCCTGTGCCAAGTTAATCAACTACAACTTTAGTTTTTTAATTTACTAGTTAAACCGATGAAAGCTTGCAACCTGTGTGGTGAATACATGTGAACTGTGTGAATTCCTCTATATGAAGAACTTTAAGTTCATTGTAAAGAGTTGTTTTCCTGTATTTTGCCAAGGGAAAGGTGAGGCTGTGAATGATTAGTTTCCAGCATTGCCTTTCCAGTGACAGGCTTCACAGAGGACATTCTCCTCTTAAATCCAGCAAAATCTAGTGCACCCTGATGTCCCTTTACATAAACCATCTACCAGACAGTGGTTATTGGTTCTGGCTGTGGATTGCAACACAAGGATCTTGCAGTCCCATCATCTACCTTCTTTGTTTGAAGGGGAAGACTCACACTAGATAAGTTCTGAACTACAGATGAAAATGAAGTCCTTTCCCACAAAGCCCATACTGTGGATAATGTACATACATAAACTCATTCCACCTTGCACTTGGATGTTTTCTTTCATGGGTCCTATTAAATAAACAGGAGCTGTGCACTAACATTTCACTATGAATTGTGTCCGTATTCTCTTTAATGGCAAATCCAAAGCCGTGTTGGTGATACATGGATTCCTTCTGCTTACTATACTATATAATGTAACTTAGCAGACAAGTGACTATATCTGAATTAGACTCCTGGATGTCTGAAATTGTCAAGTTTTACTCACAGCGGATTGATAAAATGTCATCCCTACAGCAAACTACTATTGCAATCCTAAATTCACATTTTCAAATTCTAGTTGCGCTAAATTGCAGCCTACCTAGACAGAACTTCCAGCTTTCCTGGGAGCAAAGGATTTGCCATACTTTTAAAATGTTGGTTATCCATTCATGACGGCCAGTGAGAACAGTAAGTGGAGAAATGGTTGCACACTTACCGTTCAGGCCAAAGGAGACGGTCAGCAGGAATTTAATTAGCAAAAAGTTGCCCACATTCATTTTCAAGGTTTAATTTCTTGTGTTTCGGGAAAGAGAGATGCTGTGTTTTGAGGACGAAGATCTAGTTGGTCGTCAGTTGCCACAGCATACCCCGTTTGCTTCCTCCCTTTCTAGCATTCCTCCACGCACATACAATATAGCAGGGTCAGCTGGTTTTGTGGCTCTCATTTGCAACAGTATACAAGCTATGGAGAGACACTTTTGCAACTTTTTCCCTTTTTGTTTCAAGTTTGTTAAATTCCCCCCACCCCCACCTGCAATATAAATGTACAATGCTTTGCGAGGAAGCTGATATTGAAATCTCCCTAACTTCGAGAGAGTGACAACTGTGGGTTCACCTGCTCTGTTCTTTAAAACATGCCGCTCCAGGCTTTTGAGTGACTAGCAGCACTTAAAGCATCCTCTTGAAACTGCTGTTTTCTGCAATGCTCTGATACCACTGGAACCCTACAGATATTCCAGAGAAGGGAATATAAAGTTATGTTTCCAGCAATGAAGTATAAGGAATGGTGCAAAAGTAATGCTGAAATGACTCTGTCTACACTATCAGAAAAACCATGGCACAATAATGTAAAGCAGAAGCAACCATTGCAAAAGGTAGCAATAAAAAGGATGGCAGAACTTGCTTAAAACAGCAGCTAATACAGAATTCATAAGAAATCAGAACACCGAGTACAATGATCCACGATTTATTTCAAGGGAAAAGGAAAAAAAAGTCACTCAAAAGCCTGGGCGAAATAAAAGTCTTCACATTATGCACATTCGCGCGCACTCACACTGTCTCACACACAAATTACTCAAACATGGCACTCCACATTTTGACATTCCACAACACAGAAAATGTTACTTCTATAAGCCGACCTCCACACCTCAGATAAAATAGCTGCTCATGGGGAGGAATTTAAATTGTCAAAATTGCACCCTTGACTATACAAGGTAGGCACCCTAGTCCAAAAATGTGGACTCTGGATATCTGTCTGAATCTAAGGGCCAAAGTAGAGGTGATGTAGCCACATGTATTTATTCATGTTTGCCTTTTTCCCATCTAAAGCAGAGGGTGGGATCTATTTTTTTTACATGAAGATTGTCTCCTCACCACCTTTAGCATTCTATGATCTGCTGAACTGGGAAGAAAACATTTCTAACAATGGAGTTCCGAAAGGTAAAGCTGGAGATAGGAAATTCTTAAGTGTTTCTCACTATGAGAGGCTTTTTCTTCCAACTGAGGGGGCCCACACAGCCTCCTATAATTTGGGAGGGCTAGGTTTGCTTTGAAATACAAACTTTCCCCAATGTTGCTAGATGTTCTGGTGTCAGTGAATGGAAAGGCTTTGAATTCACTGAATCACTGAAGCAGGAGGTTTATAAAAATAACAAAAAAATGTGTTTATGTATAGGTTGTTTTTAAAGTACAGATCAGCAGCCCAGGTCTCCCAACATTCAAAGGAAAAACCTAGCTGAGGCACATAATTTGAGAGGGCCAGTTTGGTGTAGTGGAAGAGCAGCAGGACTCTAATCTGGAGAACCAGGTTTGCTTCCCCACTCCTCCACTTGAAGCTAGCTGGGTGACCTTGGGTCAGTCACAGCATCTCGGAGTTCTGTCAGCCCCACCCACCTTACAGGGTGATTGAAGATAATAACAACATCCTTTGTAACCGCTCTGAGTGGGCATTATGTTGTCCTGAAGGGCAGTATATAAATCAAATGTTGTTAATTTAAGACAGTTATGACTTCAGATTGTGATCCCTCCAGTCACCCTTCAGACTCATCTACATTCACTAACACATGTTCTTTTTCATGTAAAAATCCTCCCACACTCCAACCCTTGCTTTATATGTGAATGGGTCTAGATCTAAATAGATGTGTATAGCTACCCCATCAAGAAGCTTATGTTCCTATGGTCCTGTTTAATATACTTGCATCATTTTGATGCCACTTTTACTGGGATAGAAGAGCACTCAGACTGTCCAAGAACTGTAGCTCGTTGAGGTACTGAAAGTTCTTTGGTAAGAGATTCTTTGTCCTCTCACGATGTCGCGCAAAACTCTCGCGAGAACACACTATCTTCTGTGGGTTTTGTGCAATGTTTCGCAACATTACAGAAGCAGGTTAGTAGCGTGAAAACGGCCCTTGTTTCTGATGGTTGTTGTGGGTTTTCCGGGCTGTATTGCCGTGGTCTTGGCATTGTAGTTCCTGACGTTTCGCCAGCAGCTGTGGCTGGCATCTTCAGAGGTGTAGCACCAAAAGACAGAGATCTCTCAGTGTCACAGTGTGGAAAAGATGTAGGTTATTTGTATCTACTCAGGAGGGGTGGGGTTGAGCTGAGTCATCCTGTAAGAGTTTCCCAGGGTGTGGAATGCTAATGGCGGGAGGCTTCACTGTATCCTGAGGAGGTTCTTTTGCATATGGATTGGTACTTGATGTGCTAATCTTCTCTGCAGGACTATTGTCGGGTGTAGAGTGTTTTGTTAGCCTGGTGTTTTTCAGAACTGGCAACCATGCTCGGTTCATTCTTAAGGTTTCTTCTTTCCTGTTGAAGTTTTGCTTATGCTTGTGAATTTCAATGGCTTCCCTGTGCAGTCTGACAAAGTAGTTGGAAGTGTTGTCCAGTATTTTGGTGTCCTGGAATAAGATACTGTGCCCTGTTTGAGTTAGGCTATGTTCAGCCACTGCTGATTTTTCAGGTTGTCCAAGTCTGCAGTGTCTTTCATGTTCTTTTATTCTTGTCTGGATGCTACGCTTTGTGGTCCCGATGTAAACTTGTCCACAGCTGCAGGGTATACGGTATACTCCTGCAGAGGTTAGGGGGTCTCTACTGTCTTTTGCTGATCGTAGCATCTGTTGTATTTTTCGGGTGGGTCTGAATACTGCTTGAAGGTTATGCTTTTTCATAAGCTTTCCCATCTGATCAGTAATTCCTTTGATATATGGCAAAAACACTTTTCCTGTGGGAGACTGTTTTTCTTTGGTTGTTTGATTCATCCTGGGTTTGATTGCTCTTCGGATTTCATTTCTGGAGTAGCCATTTGCCTGAAGTGCGTGGTTTAGATGATTAATTTCCTCATTGAGAAAGTGCGGCTCACATATCCGTCTTGCACGATCCACTAAGGTTTTCATTATGCTTCTTTTCTGTCGGGGATGGTGATTGGAGTTTTTGTGTAGGTACCGATCAGTGTGAGTTGGTTTCGCAGGACGGCCACCAGCTAGAAACGGGTAAGGGGGGAGCCGTCCCTGTGAATCAAGAACGGCCCCTGTTGGGGTGGCCGGATGTTCCGGTAGGCCCCAACTGCCCGCACTGGGCACAAGAGCTGATCCCCGAACGCATTCAAGGAGATGGTGTGGCCCCTGCCCCGTTGGTCTGTCTTGGAGCGGCGAACCCTGAGGGAAACCCTGTGGGGGGGACCAGGAGACGTCACCGATCTCCAGGGCCCAGCCAGACTGATCCTGGCGGGAACCGGCCACCAGCTCGCTGACCCTGAAAGCCCCAAAGAAGGCCAGGGTAAAGGCCGCCCAGAAAAGCAGGGCCTCGAAGGTGGACCAACAGAGATCAGGGACCTGCCGCAAGATACCCCCAGAGGATGGGCAAAGTGATGGGCCGCCTCCGGTCAGGGGAGGAGGGGGCCAAGCGCGCCCAGCCTTCCACGGCCTGCCGGGCGATGAAGCAATCGCACGGATCCAGGAAGCCAGAGGCCTTGCTAAAGAATGATATAGCGGCCATGTCCCCTTTAATGGTCCTGGGGGCCCGCCTGAGACCCCGCAGGTGGTCCAAATAGCGGAGTACCAATTCCCGCGAGGCCGGCCAAGTTGCTTGCGCCCCCAACCCCTGTGCAAAGGCCGAGAATCTCGCCACCGCTGCCGTGTAGGCTCGGAGCGTAGACGGTGCTACTGAGCCTAATACCCCCTGCATTATGGAGTCACGCCAATCCGCCACAGCTCCTCCGGGAATGGGTCGGGGGTTTGAAGAGCCTCCGGTGCCAGCACGAAGAACCTCTCCATCTGGAAGCAAGACAACGCGTCTGCCAGGCCGTTATCTATACCTGCTACATGCCAGGCCGAGAAAGTGATGTTAAAAACCAGACAGCTTAACACAAACTGCCGGATGAGCCGCATAACCCGCTCAGAGCGAGAGGACTGCCAGTTGATTACCTCCACGGTCGCCTCGTTGTCGCACCAAAAAGTGACCCTTTTATCCTGCAAGAGCTCCCCCCAGATGGAGACCGCCACCAGGATAGGAAACATCTCCAGAAACGTGAGGTCCCTGAGGATCCCCAACCTCTCCCAAGAGGGGGGCCAGCGCTGTGCGCACCAGCGCCCCTTAAAGTACACCCCGAAACCCAAACTGCCCGAAGCGTCTGAATGAACCTGCAGGCCAGACCCTGGACAGAGAGGAGCCTGCCAAAGGGAAACCCCGTTGAACCCCCCCAAGAAACTGAGCCAAACCCGGAGGTCCGCCTTGATGCCCTTGGTGAGGCGGATGCGATGATGGGGGGCGGACACCCCTCGACAGGCCCAGGCCAGGCGGGCGCAGAAGGCCTGCCCGGGGGACACCACTCTGCAGGCAAAATTCAGGTGACCAATGATTGACTGTAACTCCCGCAGGGTGCACTTTTCGCGCAACATGACCCCCGAAATGAGCTCCTATAGGCGGGCAAGCTTATCGGCAGGAAGCCGGGACAACCCTGCAATCGAATCTAGCTCGATGCCCAGGAACGTGATGCAGGGGGCAGGACCCTCCGTTTTTTCCCGTGCCAACGGCACCCCAGCTCATCCGCCAGTGCTTGAAAGGCGCCAAGGCGGGCTGTGCAGCACGCCATGTCGGGCGGGGTCATTATCAGGAAGTCATCTAGATAATGCGTAATTAACGGGGATCCCATGCGATCCTTAGCAGCCCACTCAAGAAAAGTGCTGAAAGCCTCGAAGGCCGCACACGCTACTGCGCACCCCATGGGCATATCTTTGTCAACATACCACTGTTCCTGAAACTTGAACCCCAGCAGGCAATGATCCTGCGGGTGGACAGGCAGCAGCCGGAAGGCTGACTGGATGTCGCATTTGGCCATAAGGGCCCCCAGGCCGCAGGACTGAATTAGGCGGACCGCATGGTCGAAGGAGGCATACTTGACTGAGCATAACTCAGGGGGGATGGCCCCGTTAACCAAGGAGCCTTTGGGATACGAGAGATGGTGTATCAACCTGTATTCCCCCGGGGCCTTCTTGGGGACTACCCCCAATGGGGAGACTCTAAGGTTAGGAAGGGGAGGGGAGGGGAACGGACCCGCGACCCAGCCAGCCGCCACCTCCTTTGCAATTTTTGCCGCCACCACCCCCGGGAGTTCCCTGGCCGATTTTAAATTGCCCGAGCTGGTGGCCAGGCGAGAACCGGTGAATGGGATACGGAAGCCCACCGTAAAACCCGCCCACAAGTACTTGGCATCCTCCTTGTTTGGGTAGTGTGCCAGGAGGGGCAAGAGGGCCTGGGTCCAGACCGGGGTGCGCCCCATGCCCAGGACCCCCTGTGCCGAACTAATTTCCACTGCCTGCTGCCTGGGAGGTGGATTGGGCCAATCCCCCGTCCCTGCGGGAATTGCCATTGGAGGACCGGCCCCCTCGAAAGGGCTGCACTGTGATCGCGCCATGGGGGCAGGCCGGGCGAGAGTGCGGTCCCCCGCAAGCATCACAATTATGCTTGAACCAACATTTTGACCGCTGGCATTTCCCCTGATTGTATTCCCAACAAAGGCCCCGCGACTTGTCCCGCCTGGGCAGCCAATGCCCCCCCCAGGAAAAGTCACCTTTCCCTTTCATGTGCGGCCCCACCAGCCACAGCCACAGCTTCTGGCTGATCAGGTCCCACCTGGTTCTGGGATTATGGGAGGCCCTCTTCTGGAAGGCCTCGTCATAATCCAGGGCTGCAGAGTCGCTGGCCAATGCCCGGGCTCGCAAGACATTCCCCAAGTGTTTGGTAAGGTGCCACCCCCGGTCAGGAAAAGCTGCCTGGACGACCCCCATATAAACTGTGAAGCCCTCCAACCAGTTCGCAAATGTGCGCTCCATGGGCTCCTTCCTATCCCTGCGCTTCTCGCGCCTGGACGCTGGGGCACACCTCCCATTCTGGGCTTCCAGCCTGATCAGTGACAGGACATTTACGTAGTATCCGTCCAGAATTCGCTCCCTCACCTTGCAGGACAGGTGAATGCCCAGGGGATCCTCCCCATCCGTGTAGGAGGCCCCCAAAGGAAGGGCCTCCTCCTCGCCCCAGACTGCTCGGGGATCGCCCTCCCCCCTGTGTGCCTTGGCCCTCCTGCGTTGAGCCCATGCGGGGAGGCCAGGGACACCAGCAGCCACCACCCAGTAATCTTCCCCTGGGGCCCCATCCTCGGAGGAAGAGGACTCACCTGAACTCTCATCGCTGTCTGTCTGCTCCTGGCTCCGGCGATGGGTTCTCCTCTTCGTTGTCTTCCTCCTCTTGGATCCCCTCTGCCGCTCCCTGCTGCCCGACTCCTCAGAAGTTGAGGGGGAGTGCTCTTTGCAGCACTGTTTCCTTGCCTTGCCTCCCCTGGATGATCTGCGAGCTCTCTGCTGGGGGACCTCGACGGGCTCCGGGGCAGGTTGAACCACCCCAGGCCAGGAGTTCCCCAGATGCTCCACCCGGGCTGTGAGGAGCTCCAGGGCCCGGGTGATGCTTTGCAGTGTGCTGGGGTTGGTGTCCTCCGTGGCCTGTCCGGCGCCCCCACTTGCCCTCCCACGGCTTGTTGTTGAGGCCGGCTTCTGCGCCTTCCTCCTAGTGCCTGCGGCCGTCTGCGAGCCCTGCGGTGGCTGGGCGAGCCCGGCTCTCCCGCCCTGGCAGTGGGCAGGCATTTGCCTCCCCCCAGCCCCCCCCCACCCCAGAGGATGAAGCCCAGGAAGGAGGCATGCGAGGGGGCGCAGCACTCTGCGCCGATTTTTTAGCCGCTCTTGCTGCCTTGCCAGCCCCCCTGTCGGCAGCCGCACGTGTGTCCCCCCCGCCGGAGGCCTTCCCCCTCCCCGAAGAACCCGCCCTGCCTGCTGCTGCCCGCTTTGATGGGGCCATGGCTATCCCCCTTTCTGGCTAGCCCCCTTTACTTCTGAGAGGAAGGCTACACTGGAGGCCTGGAGGTGTGCGGCCTCACTCCCTCGAATTCCTGGAGCACGGGGTTCAGCTAAGCCCCGTGCTCGCAGGCCGCCGCCATCGTCTCTCACCGCTCCTGGACCTCCGCTGCACGTGGCTTGCCGACGGATGCTTCTGTCTTCCGCCGGGCCCGAAGCCTCGCCGTTCAAGCGCCGCAGCACAAGGGGCTCAGCTAGACCCCTCCGGTGGCCTGAACAGCTTCGCTTCTCCCGGGCTTCTGCTGCTTCCTCGCCGCGTCGTCTGCGTCTCTTCTGCTCGGCTCCGACATCCTCCGATGCTC
The DNA here is from genome assembly GCF_028583425.1 of Eublepharis macularius. NCBI lineage: Eukaryota > Metazoa > Chordata > Lepidosauria > Squamata > Eublepharidae > Eublepharis > Eublepharis macularius. The sequence continues at coordinate 128,213,090 of NC_072792.1, forward strand.
GCCGCTGAAGACAAAGTGTCCGCGAGCCACGCTGAGCAGAAGTGTGGGGAAGCGGGAACAGCAGCGGGTTAAATACCCGACTGCCCGACCAGAGGGAAATCTGCAGGCAGCCAGGCCCCGCCCCCCGTCACCCACCCGGGCCGCTCCTGATTGGGCGGCCGGGGTTTGAACTGATTGGACGAGGGCCCGCCCTAGGCCTGCTGGGCAAGCCCTCGAACATGGCTGCCGGCCCAGGCCCCCGCACTCCCCCAGCCACTGGCAGCAAACAGGACCCCAAATAAGTCTGTGGTCTCCGCATCCTGCTTTCTTGAGTGAGCCATTATAATCTGGCTTTATATTAGTATGGGATTATTTTAATATATTAATTTACAGTGTTTTTAATGATATTTGTATGCTGCCTTTTATCCATCATGGAACCAGGGTACCATAGAGAAGATTCCCAGGAGGTCTCCCATCCAGGCACTGAGTGAACCTGTTTAGCATCAGCAAGATAGCTATATTACTTGCCTTCTAACCATACCAATGGTTCTAACAATACAACAAATGCAATACTGGTAGAGAAAATAGTAAAAGCTTGTGTTTTAAAATACAGGGTCTATCTTCCAATGAATGTTTTTTGTTGACTGGGAGTTCTTGCCTGGTTTGAGATCTGACTCAATAAATAAACCAGTTATTTCGTTTTTAATTCTATGAGGGCCTAACGGAGGCAGAATGAATACCATGACAAGTTCACACTGCAGTTTGTGTTTCTAGCATTATCTGCTGACACTCATCCAATAATTCTCAAGATGAGCTGTACCACAATTTCTGGCTATCTCCGTGATCTTTTAACATACGGAAACAGGAAACTACTATTCTATGCTAAAACCAGGCTATTACTTGCTGAACGGAAACAAAACCTGACACTTTTTTTTGTTACAAGTAAGCAACTAAAGGGTATAGAGTGCATTTACAAACAATACTAGATTCTAAAACAATTAGTTATCTGAATTATCATATGTAATGATTTGTTTCTTTTGTTTATAAACCTTTGCCTTCGGATCTTCAATCCAGCTCCTCCTTGCGTTACTTTAAACTTATACCTCAGGAGGGCTCTGGGCTCAACTAACACTGTTTTCAACTTTACCCAGGCTTTTACCTTGAGAACACTTTCCCTTTTCTATTGGGTGGCCTGCATATTGCTGCCTCCCTGACTCCCTCAAAAGATTTTCACTGACACCAAAGTCTTCCAGCTTAAACCTCCTCCGTTTAACTGGAAATAAAGGAAGGCTTGTTATAGATGGTAGTTAGCCAGAATCGTCATCATATAAGGGATCATTTTTCTTAAAAGCAGAATTTATTTATAAGTACATAAGCATAATGATTGCAGAGTTTTGATAAGTATATTGATTTCAAAATAGTTCTTAAGCTTGATGTTTTCAAAAATAACTATTTATAGACTCTGTCAAGAAGTTGTCACTGATACATCCAGCACAGGATCTACCCAGAAATGGACATCTAAGACTTTATCAGCAAAGAATCAAGCAAAATTGCTAATATATAAGCTAATATCCAGATATGCTAATAGCTAATATCCAGATAAGAATCAAGAATGTTAGGCCCCAACACCCCACAAAATGTGGAGTACAGTTAAAATGATTTGACCATGGATCCTTGTAGATTCCAAAATGCCCTCGGGGATTTTAGAATTCCAGACACATGTTCTATAGAAGCTGCTGTAGGAGCATGGAATGCGAAACTCCTTGAAACTATTGACCCCATTGCTCCTTGTTGACCTCTTCAGCCCTTGGGGCAGAAGCAATCCCCATGGTTTACCACGGAGCTGGGTGACCTAAAAAGGGTTGGAAGACACCTAGAAAGACGCTGGCAGAAAACTCGTGCAGAAACTGGTAAAGCATGCTACAGAATCAACTGGAAGAACTATGAAGTGGAAATTAAAGCAGCAAAGAAACATTATTTCTCAGCAACCATTGTGTCAGCTAGTTCATGACCATCTCAATTATTTAAGGTATCTCGACACCTTCAAACCCCTAAATCTGAACCTTTACAGCCTCAAAAACGACAATTAGCTGCAAGGCCTTTGCTAAGTTTTTTGCTGATAAAATAGCATGAATATGCTCTGATCTGTACAGACGAGATGGAAGAAATGCTTAATACACTGTCTGGCTCACATAAGGACTGCCTTGAACCAGTTACTATGACAGTTCTTAACAGGATCCTGACAGCTATGAAAGTCACTACTTGGGTGCTGGATCCTTGCCCATCTTGGCTCTTAAAATCAAGTAAGGTCCACATAAGTGAACCACTGAGGTCTAGTATAAATGAATCGCTAACTCAGGGCACCTTCCCCTGACCACCCAAACAGGCAGTTATCTGCTCACTGATTAAAAAACCATCCCTAGACAAAAATGAAGTGGCCAATTATCGCCCATTCTCTAATCTGCCCTGTCTGGGCAAAGTGATTGAGAGAGCAGTAGCTGATCAACTCCAGGTCTTCTTCGATAACTCTAGCACTCTGGACCTTTCAGACCAGGTCATGGGACAGAGATGACACTAGTAGCATTAGTGGATGATCTCCATCTCAATATGGATCCATCTGGAGCCTTTGACACAGTAGTCCATGCCATCCTTTTGATACATTTAGACGGGGTCATTTCATAGAAAAAGAGCTGGAAGAACTCATTAGCATAACTCATTAGCATAACTCATTTGCATATGCCATGCCCCTTGGCATCATCAGAAATGTGTCATTGGCATAACTGATTTGCATATGCCACACCCCTTGACATCACCTATCCTGGCTGTTTTGGACCCAATCCTGGCCATTCAGGGCCGAAATTGGGCCCAAAATGGCAAAAAGGGGCTGAAAATGGCCCCAAAGGGACCCAAAATGGTCAGGATTGGGCCGCTGCTGAGCAGGAGAGTGATCCACCACCCGTCAGAGTCCCAATCCGGGCCGTTTCGGCCCCAATCCAAGATGAAACGGGCCCAAAATGGCTGAGACAGGTGGGCGGGGCCACCTGACATGTGACCTCTTTGGGGAACTGCCAGAACTGTGTTCTGGCGCATTCCCTCTCGAAATGAGCCCTGCATTTAGATACAGAAGCGGGCATCAAAGGATGTGCCTTGGACTGGTTTAAATCATTTTTTATGGCATGGACTAAAAAAAAATGCCATCGGAGATTAGCTGTCTCCAGAATGGGAATTATCTTATGAGGTTCCACTCAATCCTATCTCCCATGTTATTCAATCTCTATGTAAAGCCTTTAGGAGAATTCATTCGCAGCTATGGGATGTGATCAATATGCTGATGACACTATATCTCACTATCCAAGTCCCCACAGGATACAGTAGAAATCTTGGATCACTGCCTGACAGCTGTGGTCAAATAGCTCAAAATGAACAAACTGAAACTGAACCCAGACAAGACAGAAGTGATGCTCATTGAGAAGGCAGACATCTTTTTTTCTAATAAACTTTATTTAAAAGAAGAGATGAAAGTACATGAAGAATCTTGAACAGAGTACAAAATAATAGATTTAAGCTACAACATAAAGTAATAATAACAACAACATTCTATTTATATACCACCCTTCAGGAAAACTTAATGCCCACTCAGAGCTGTTTACAAAGTATGTTATCATTATATTGTCAAAGGCTTTCACGGCTGGAGAACGATGGTTGTTGTGGATTTTCCGGGCTGTATAGCCGTGGTCTTGGCATTGTAGTTCCTGACGTTTCGCCAGCAGCTGTGACTTGCATCTTCAGAGATGTAGTACCAAAAGACTTAAGAATGAATAGAGCATGGTTTCCAGTCCTAAAAAACACCAGGCTAACAAAATACTCTACATTCTGCAATAGCCCTGCAGAGAAGATTAGCCTATCAAGCACCAATCCATATGCAAAAGAACCTCCCCAGGATACAGTGAAGCCTCCCTCTCCATTAGTATTCCACACCCTGGGAAACTCTTACAGGATGACTCAGCCCAAACCCACTTTCCTGAGTAGATATAAATTACCTGCCAACATCTTCTCCACACTGTGACACTGAGAGATCTCCGTCTTTTGGTGCTACACCTCTGAAGATGCCAGTCACAGCTGCTGGTGAAACATCAGGAACTACAATGCCAAGACCACGGCTATACAGCCCGGAAAATCCACAACAACCTATGTTATTATTATTATCTCCACAACAAAACAACCTCTTGTTACCTGAAGTGGTCTCCTTGCATAAATACGATTTATAGAGGGGGTGGGATTAGCTTGCAAGGAAGACAGCTATACAAGAGGCAGTAACTGGAATTGAATCACCTGTGTCTACGGGGTCCCAATCTCAATAAGCCAAGAGAGTCTGGTGCTTCAAATCAATCAATAATTTTTATTAAAGAACAGAACTTTATGCACATACACACCAATTACTGGGGGAAAATAATCACACACACACACACAGAGTCCTAGGAAATAATAGCCAGACGTATTGGAATAGAGCAAGAGGGAGTAATTATATCTACCTATCCTGGGAAGGGGTCCAGTCCGTAGGAGAGAAGCTTCAAATGTCCCGCGTCGTCAGCCCAGAGAGAGAGATGTGGAACAGTGCTTGTGGATCCAGGAAAGCAAGCAACCATGAACAGAGAGACTCAGGGAAGTGACCCTAAGGGAGAAGCCAGGAAGCTTGCACAATTTGAATGGAGTCAGGACCCTACCTTTATAGGTAAAATGTGCCCTGAGGCAGAGGAGAGTCCTCCTAGCAGTTAGGACAAAAAATCCAATGGTTAGTTCCTGGGTTGGACAACAGGCTTGATTGCATTACGTCTTTTGGCCAGGGCATGTGAATGGGAAGGCAAACCTGGCCGGTTAGCTGGAAGAATACACTGGAGCTAGGTTGATAGTTTTAGGTGGGGAGTACAATATCCCAGGACCGGCTTTATATACTTATGAATGCTACTTGATTAACTCCTCAATCATGGGCAGGAATCTCATCACGGGAGGAGGGACAGGAATGTGCTAAGTGGGGGTGACTCAGCGAGACCTTTATTGCTCTGGGCCTTCCGGAGCTTGGGTGGACAGTGAGGCCAGTCGCATCACAATACCTCTGCATTCCAGTGCAGCATTCCGTACACACCTGGTTCTCCAGGGCAGGATCTAGCAACGACAGGGGCTCTCTGGTGACTGTGCTGCAGCCATTTTAAACTCCAGAGGCCTCTACACTTTTAATATCATGAGCAGTCATATGAAAACTGCTATTAAAATGGTGGCGGCTGGGCTGACTGCTCACACTGTGAGGCAGGTGGGGCTAAGAGAGCTCCTAGAAGCTGTGATTGACCCAAGGTCACCCAGCTGGCTTCAAGCGGAGGAGTGAGGAATCAAACCTGGCTCTCCAGATTAGAGTCCCGCGCTCTTAAACACTACACCAAACAAGATATATAACACAGCTAAATATCATAATGTTACTTCTCTCCCTCAATTGGTCTGTTATTCAGGGCGGGGGAGTTAATTTAGCCATAGACGCATATCCATACTATAATACTTCTAGGGAGACTATCTAATAACATAGGGTTCAGCACAGGGCGAGACTTTAATAAACATTTTGTATTCAAAATTATATTCAGCCTCATAATATTTAGTATATTCACTTCTAAGTTTAACTGTTTAGCTCAACTATTAATCTATTTTAATATTAATTATACATGATAAATTTAATGAACTGACCTGTTGCATATATAGAACATTCATCCAATCATACAAAAAAACCTGCAGCAATAAGAACGTTATTGAAGAAGAGAGAAAGAAAGAAAATTCTAATCATAACAGAATGTTACACTTTTTTGGAAACCGAGTAAATTACTAGAATCAGTTCAAGGCACACAAGTTGGAAGAAGCGACAAAGGAAAGAAAGACAAATGGAAATGGGAGATTTATATTGGGAAGGCAGAGATCTTGAGGGACATTGTACTCCCCACTTTCAATGGAGTTCGTCTGACCCAGTTAATTGCCTAGGGGTTATACTGGCTCCAGTGCTGCTATTAGAAAAGCAAGTTAAGGCATCAACAAAAAAGTGCTTTCTACAAACTCACTCTGGCCTGGAAGATGACTTCCTACCTCAACATGGCTGATCTGGCCACCTGGATCCACATTACAGTAACATCAAGACTTGACTCTTGTAATGCACTATTCATAGGTCTCCCATCTAAGTTAACTAGGAGACTTCAGTTGGTGCAAAATGCTGTGACTTAGCTGTTATCAGAAGTGAGCAGGAGCATGAATACCATTCCATTAGCTACCCATCAGTTATTGTGCTCAGTTCAAGGTACTGGCCATCACATATGAGGCTCTTTACAGCATTGGTCCGGCATACCTACAAGACTGCCTTTCTCCCTATATCCCTTCATGGCAGCTTCGCTCACCTGAACAGGGTCTCCTGCAGGTGCCATTCTGCACATGGGTGAAATCAACACATGCGTTCTCTGTGGGGGGCCCTGCCCTATGGAACAGCCTGCCTGAGGAAGTCAGGAGAGCCCCCACTATCCTGATTTTCCACAAATGATGCAAAACTAAATTATTCAAGAGAGCTTTTTTACTGACATAGGAGGGCTGTATTGTAGGGAGATGATATCAAAGAGATGCTTCACTAATAAGTTAGGGACCATAGACTTCACCACTATGTTACCGTAGGTACTATCTGTTGCTTTAAGTATGTCCTCCTATGTACTACCTGTTACTTTAAATATGACCCTACTGGGTAGTTCTATGTTGTCTAATGTCAGTCCTAAAATTGCTTATGCTCTGTTTCATCATTTCTTCAACTCTGTATTGGATGTTTGCTAAAGTTATGTCTTTGTAACCTTACATTTTATTTACCCTATGGCATTGTTTATTGAAACGTCCTTGAAACTGACTGTGCTAATCTCACACTATGTAATCTGCCTTGAGGTGGACTACAAACATACATACATACATACATACATACATACATACATACATACATACATAGTGCCCTGAACCACCCCAAATAATTTTCCCAGATGAAATTATGTCAATGCAATGGCAGTGGAAAATGAAGTCACCTTTGCTGCCATCACAGTCACCTCATAGGTGTTTAAAATGGATTTGTAAAGTGTTCTGTTATTCAGCATAAGTCTTCTGCCAAGTCTCTAATCATCTCTCCACCCACTTCATAGATCCCAGCTCCTTGTTAAGCCAAAGGGAGAAACTTGTGTGTGAAAATTCCCTCATTTGTCCCTGCTTATGACTGTTGGAAATAGGGACAGGGTAAAAGCCGGAACGAGACGGAACAGGCCGGAACGGGCACTAAAGAAATGCCAGTGCCACAAAAAACAGTGGGATGTGTTAGAGACACTCCAGAACAATATTTTAGAAAAGAAAACTCTGGACCAGCACCCTTTAATTAACCCATTACATGCCAAAAAGCTCCCGGAACAGCACAAAATAGCCCGGAACGGGCACTAAAGAAATGCCAGTGCCACAAAAAACAGTGGGATGTGTTAGAGACATTCCAGAACAATATTTTAGAAATGAAAACTCTGGACTGCCCCGCTTTTATTAACCCGTTCCATGCCAAAAAGCTCCCGGAACAGCACAAAACAGCCCGGAACGGGCACTAAAGAAACGCCAGTGCCACGAAAAACAGTGGGATGTGTTAGAGATACTCCAGAACAATATTTTACAAATGAAAACTCTGGACTGGCACCCTTCAATTAACCCTTTCCATGCCAAAAAGCTCCCGGAACAGCACAAAACAGCCCGGAACGGGCACTAAAGAAATGCCAGTGCCACAAAAAACAGTGGGATGTGTTAGAGACACTCCAGAACAATATTTTAGAAATGAAAACTCTGGACTGCCCCGCTTTTATTAACCCTTTCCATGCCAAAAAGCTCCCGGAACAGCACAAAACAGCCCGGAACGGGCACTAAAGAAATGCCAATGCCACAAAAAACAGTGGGATGTGTTAGAGACACTCCAGAACAATATTTTAGAAATGAAAACTCTGGACTGGCACCCTTCAATTAACCCTTTCCATGCCAAAAAGCTCCCGGAACAGCACAAAACAGCCCGGAACGGGCACTAAAGAAATGCCAGTGCCACAAAAAAGAGGAGGATGTGTTAGAGACACTCCAGAAAAATATTTTAGAAATGAAAACTCTGGACTGGCATCCTTCAATTAACCCTTTCCATGCCAAAAAGCTCCCGGAACAGCACAAAACAGCCCGGAACGGGCACTAAAGAAATGCCAGTGCCACAAAAAAGAGGAGGATGTGTTAGAGACACTCCAGAACAATATTTTAGAAATGAAAACTCTGGACTGGCACCCTTCAATTAACCCTTTCTATGCCAATATGCTCACGGAACAGCACAAAACAGACTGCAGTTTTCTGCAGACTCGGGACTGAAAGCACACCCAGACCAGGTTTTTCGCTTCCCTCCACCCCAACAATTATCTGTTGGTAGCCTGGGACTTAGCCTCAGGCGAAGAGGAGTTACCTGGCTGGATGCTCCAAGTAACAATAAAAAAATTTGTCCTATTTTTTCAGTTATTTGTTTATTTATTTGAAAAAAAAAATTAAGAGATGTCCGATTAATATATATAATAAACCAAAAAAAGGAATCCACTTTAAGGATTGCTTCCCATAGACCAATTCAGTTAGAGGGTCAAAATGAAGGTGAGTGCAAAAATGAGGCGAAGGGGGTGTGTGTTTGTACAGTGAACAGTGGATTAATGTGAAAAAATCAGTGATGCAAAAATTCGTGACAGCTTGGTTGGAAAGCTGCATGAAGTATTGGTATCTGAAGAGGGTTTTGACTAAAGTGTCAGCAGGTGCTTGGAGAGACGGTTCAAGCATACAGGAGGGAAAAGCAGAGCTGATTTGAAGAGAAGGAGACTGGGTAAGGTTGCAACCTCCAGATAGAGCCTGGAGTTCTCCTGGAATTACAGCTGATCTCCAGATAAGAGAGATCAACTCTCTTATCTCTATGACATTATATGCCACCGAGGTTCCTTTCCTTCCTAAACCACACCATCCTCTGATATTACCCCTAAATCTGCTGGCACAAGCAGGAGTCAGCAACTGTAAAACTGGGGAGGCTGAGGATGGTGAAGCAGCAAATTTCATACTCTAGAATGTAACAGATAAAGGGCTTCTAAGCAAGATCAGGTTTGCCATTATGGCCCCTAGGAGAAAATTTCCTATGGGATGGTGGTCTGGGGTACCACTTGTCTGCCCACAACACACACACACGTCAGTGCCCACACAGCCAGGAGGGCCAATAAGGCTGGCTAGGCAAGAATCAGCCAGTGGTCTAGTGGTACAGAAAAGCCTGGTGCTGCAGCTGCTGCCTATCCTCCTCAGTTGGCTTGCCTTTGCCTCAGTTGCCCCATCAGTGATCCCTCTTGATCAGAGACACCAGCCACAGATGACCAATGATGAGGCAAGTGAGGCAAAGACGAGCCGAGGGAGACAGGCAGCAATAGTCCTTGGCTTCACTGTGGTGCTGCCTCCTGCTGCTGGCTTGTACTTGCATATTAGCCCATTATCTGTTGGATCTCCTCCAGATGAGGCAGTGTTGATGGAAGAGGGATGGGACCAACGGTGAAGAACCATTTTCCATGGCTTCTTTGGCAACCCTGTCCACCCCCGTTGCCACGTCATAAAGATGATCCATTTCAGTCTGATTGTTGCCCTCATCATGGCAGACTAAGATCATTTGTTGCCCTGATGAATGCCCTACACTGATCCTCTTATTTGGAAACTGCATCCTTGTTTGTTTTCCTGTACTTCTTAGTGCCTTTTGATATCGTTGACAATGCCATCCTGTGACAGCACAGCATTCATATTTGCTAACACTGTGACCTGGAACCAGGTATTTGGGACACAGGGAAGTGGGGCGGGGGGTGCCGGAGGCGGGGCGGGGGGCATCAGGGGGAGCGGCGCAGCCGCGACCCCCGGGGGCCTGGCTCTCTCTGTCTCTGTCTCTGTCTCTGTCTCTGTCTCTGTCTCTGTCTCTGTCTCTGTCTCTGTCTCGGGATGGGGATGGGGATGGGGATGGGGATGGGTAAACATTTCATAAAATTGTAGTTTTACTAACAATCCAACTCAAATAAGTTTATAGATAATTCAAACAGTATTGCTTCTATAATCATATTAGGCATAAATATTAAACATAACTTTTAAACATTAAGTAAAAAGTATTAAATACTCAGTAGAGATGGGTTGAAGGTTTTATCTTAAATCCTGAGCAGCTTGAAACCTTCAAGTGAGAACTGAAAACACGTTTCTCTGTTTTAGAGAAACTGCTTTTCAGTACAAAATAAACAGGATGTATGTTTTTGTTGCACTCTCCCAACCAGGAGACAGACTCCTCCTAAGAGTTTAATGGCTTCTTTCATTAACAAATGCTAGTCATTTTCATTACGTGAGGTATCAAAATATAAATGTTTATTTAAATAAAACATAGAAAAATAGAACAGATGAACACAACAAAAATTAAGTTTCCTAACATTTCTTAATGAAATCTAACTCAGTCAGATTAACGATGAAATGCATTCAAGTTACCGTAGCACATATTACAAGGGTAAGTTTCCTGCCTAGATCTTCATGAGATTTCTTTTGGCCAAAACCCTGATCTGCTATTTGGATTACCATTTTTATATATTATCTTATGCAGAAATCTAAGATCTTTTCATATGATAACAAAGATAAATATCAAACCAATCATAATTTAATTATTTTTTACTATTTCCAATCATGTGGCATTCCACCTAGCCAAAAGTACCACTATGCCCAGCTGCAAGATAAGAGATATGGATAGTAAAAATGACAAGAAAAGTTACATGACCAGATCGTCCTTGGTCTCTGCTAACAATTACAGAACATGTATCTGATACTGTTCACTATTTTTAATTGGCTGTCAAAGATAAAGCACCAGTTATACACCATACTAGACAAAGAACTACAGTGATGTTCATACAGCGCTATTTAGAATGCATATGTTTCAAAAGGATGTGTTCTAAACCATAATCAGCAGTCTACTGGTTTGAATCCCACTACTGACATGAGCTCAGTAGGTGGCCTTGGGTCAGCCACTCCTCTCAGCCCCAGCTCCATTGTGGGGATAAGAAAAACACTAACTTGTTCACTGCTCTGGGTGAGGCACTAATATGTGTAGAAGAGCGGTATATAAGCACAGTTATTATTATTATTTATATTTCCATGACACCATCCCTTGACCTGTGAAATTAAGTATTTTGATAAATATGAAAGTGATACAAAATATAAATGCATTGCATAATGTGTGAGTGTACATATACAAACTTTAAAAATTGTATTGGATAATACCGCAAAGCATGATTACTGAAAAAGCTGCTTTCACTGCTTTCAGTGTGGAGAGCTGCTTGTAGATCAAAACAACCTGACGAGCTGTCTTCATGCAGAGTACACTTGATTCTCTTGGCTTTCAATTCTGCTTTCGTTCAGCATGGGTAAATCAATGTGTCAGCAGTAAACATTTGTATCACTCCTCTCTGAATGACCTTTTAAATTTTACTGCCTATCGTGTCAAAGCAATTAAAATTAACAATACTGTTACTAAGCTGCTAAGATCAATTAATGGCTCTTAGGCTTTATCTATTGATCTAGTGACATCTTCAAAACCCACTGGTAACAGACTATACATACTTCTCTTCTATCCACAATATATACATTAGGATTGATTACATATTCTTATCTTCTAAATTACATATTTAAATAACATATTCTTATCTCCTAGATTAATTAGTCAAACTCTTACATCAAGGATTGGTGACAAGTTGTGGACAGACTATGCTTGGACAGAATGTACACTGAGAATAAATGACATCAAACAAATTGGAAACTAAATAAATCACAAATAAATTTCTTCTGAAGTCTCTTTAGAAATTAAACAATAGAAACAAACTATGTGGCATTCCTCAAATCCACATGTAGGATGCTATGGAAGTGGTACTTAGAGGGAAATTAATCTCCGTTGCCTCCTGTCATGAAGAGCAAAAAGAAAACATTAGAAATGAAATGATATCTAGAATAAGAAAACTAGAAGATGAACACAAAAAGGCCACCCAATCTATAAACTTGCTTGCATGAAAATTAGAGGAAAAAACCTCCTCACATTCTATACAAGCTATTAAAGGCACCCAGGAAAAACTCAAACTAATTCTGTAAAATTAGCCGATGTATTTGCTGAATACTACCAAACCATTTGTACATCAGACAATCCTGACACTAATCATATTTTAAATTATTTATCATCACAGGAAATTATTTGGAAAAAAACTCACAAGAACATAAACAATATCTGGACCAACCAGTCACAACAGAAGATGTTACAGTCACTATCAAATCCTTGAAAAAAATAACAAAGCTTCAGACAGGGATGGATTCCCTGCCAAATTTTTACAAAAAAATACATTCACCTACTTTCAACTCCACTAACTGCCACATGCAACTCTGTTATGTTAGGAGGTAGCATCCCTCTATCTTGGTCAGAGGCTAAAATAGTAGTTACTCCAAAAAAGGACAACCATATTACAAATACTAAATCTTCTCAACCAATACCCTTACTGAATCAAGACCAAAAGATCTTTACAAGCATATTTGCCAAAACATTGTCTAAATTTAAATAACCAACTACATTCACCTCGACCAGACAATACACGTAACACTTTAACTATAATTAATTTCTGTGAAGCATACAAAACCCCTGCATTACTTCTGGCCTTTGATATAGAGAAGGCATTTGATTAAGTGGAAATACCATATCTAAAACTTTTACTTCAAAAAATGGGTTTTGGCAACCAATTCTAAAATGCCATTAATGCTCTTTTTTTTTTTTGAAAAATTTTTATTGGGTTAGAATCCATTATTTCCACATTTACATTCAATTTTCCCCAATTTTTTCATCTCTAACCCCCTCCCTTCCCCCCCCCCTTTTTGTTGACTTCCAACAGCTTTCCAACCCTTTGTCCCCTTTCCCTTACTTTTATTAGCTTCCTCTATCTAAAACAAATATATATTCTCCATTATTCTAAGCAGTACATCCTTAACTATTTTTAACATTATATGCCCAAACTGTAAGCCTTTGTTTCCATCTTAGATAAACAATTTATCCCAATTTTTCAATTTCAGGTATTTCTATATATCATAAACCATATAGATCATACATTCGTTTATATCAAACAATTTGACTTATTCTCTATATATATTACTCATTCTATCTTTTTATAATAGTTCTATATATCTCTCCTCACGTAGTCAATCAATTTGACCCATCTATATCTTCAGACATTCAGTTTGGTACAAAACTTGTCAGAAAAAAAAAGAAAATATTGTTAGTTAATCGCTCCTTATATTTAGTCCTTATAATTAATTATTTTCTCTATGTTCTGTTTGTTAACCTATATATATCTATATATATGTCAATCTATTAATCTGACTGCTTATTAATTCACATTTATCTCTTCTCCCCCCGGTAAAGTCTCCCCCCTCTACTTCAATACTTCAGTAGTTCTCAAACTGCCACAGTTTTCCTCCCACCTCCCATTTCTTCTCCAGGTATTGTTTCAGCTTCTCCCAGTCTGTGTTGAACTGCCCTGAGTCCAGATCTCTCAATTTTCTTGTCATCTTGTCCATTTCAGCCATATACAGCAATTTGTAAGTCCAATCTTCAATAGTTGGCACTTCTTGTACTTTCCATTTTTGCGCAAACAAAAGTCTAGCTGCTGCTGTCATATAAAATATCAACGTCCTGTGTTGGGCTGGAATTCCCTCCATTCCCAAGTTCAGTAGCAGGAGTTCTGGGTTCTTATTAATTTGAAATTGTAAAATTTCACTCATTTCTCTTATTATTTCCCCCCAGTACTGCCTGGCTACCTCACACGACCACCACATATGATAGAGGGAGCCCTCATGCTTCTTACATTTCCAGCATTTATTAGAAGTATTCGAATTCCCTAGCGCAATCTTCTTTGGTGTCATGTACCAACGATAGATCATTTTATAAATGTTCTCTTTGATATTAATACATGTCGTTGTCTTCATTGTAGTTTTCCACAAGTATTCCCATGCCTCCATTGTTATTTCTTTATTAAAGTTTATAGCCCATTTCACCATTTGTGTTTTAACTATCTCATCCTCGGTATACCACTTCAACAGTACTTGGTATACCTTGGATATTCTTTTCTTATCTTCTTTAAGAAGGGTCTGCTCTAGTTCCGAATTCTCTATTCGTATACCTCCCTTTACAGAGTCCGAATTATATAAGTCTCTGATCTGTCTATACTGGAACCAATCGTAGTTAGGTGATAGTTCCTCTTGTGTCTTTATTCTAAGTTTGGATGCTTCAGTTTTAGTTATTTCTTTATACGTTAAACATTGTTGTTCATTATCAACAGCTCTCGGGTCTATCACCTCATATGGAACCACCCACAAAGGGGTTCCTTCTTGTAGATAAATTCTGTACTTCTTCCAGATTATGTATAGACTTCTCCGAACAAAGTGATGCAGGAACATCGAGTTGACCTTTACTTTGTCATGCCATAAATATGCGTGCCATCCAAATATTTTTTTATATCCCTCTAGGGCTAATAGTTTCTTGTTCTTTAATGTCATCCATTCTTTCAACCAAACTAGGCAGATTGCATCATGATAAAGTCTCAGATTGGGCAGTTGCATTCCGCCTCTTTCCTTTGCATCTTGTAAAACTTTCACTTTCACTCGAGGCTTCTTGCCTGCCCAAACAAAATCTGATATTTTCCTCTGCCATTTTTCAAATTGTTTGGAGTCTCTGATGATTGGTATTGTCTGTAGCAAAAACATTACTCTTGGTAACACATTCATCTTAACTGCTGCAATCCTGCCCAACCATGACAAATTCAATCTATTCCATTTAATCAAGTCTCTCTCTATCTGAGTCCATAGTTTTTCATAATTGTTTTTGAATAGATCTATGTTCTTTGCAGTTAATTCGACTCCCAAATATTTCACTTTACTTGTTACTTCACAATCCGTTGTTTCCATTAACAATTGTTGTTTCTGCTTAGTCATATTTTTGCATAATATCTTTGATTTCTTTTTGTTAATGAAGAAACCTGCCAAGTCTCCAAACTCCTTGATCTTATCTATCACTCTTGGCATGTTCTCCAATGGGTCCTCTACAATTAACATTATGTCATCCGCAAATGCTCTGACCTTGTATGAATAGTCCTTTATTTTTATTCCACGAATTTCATCATCTTGACGTATTTGTATCATCAGAATCTCCAATACTAAAATGAACAACAATGGAGATAACGGGCAACCTTGTCTTGTTCCTTTACTTATCGTCAATTTCTTGGTCAATTCATCATTCACCACAATTGCTGCAGTCTGGTCTCTATAAATTTCCTTAATTGCTCTGATGAATCTTTCTCCCAATTGTAGCTTTTCCATAGTGGCAAACATAAAGTCCCAGTTTAAATTGTCAAACGCTTTTTCAGCGTCAACAAAGAAGAAACCAACCTCTTTGTCACAACGCTTGTCATAATATTCAATAGCATTGATCACTGTCCTTAAGTTGTCTCTTATTTGTCTGTCTGGCAAAAAGCCTGCTTGTTCCTCCTCTATGACTTCCGAGAGCCACCCCTTCAATCTCTCCGCCAATATCTTCGCAAAAATTTTGTAGTCATTGTTGAGTAGCGATATAGGTCTATAATTTTTCACATTAGTCAGGTCTTGGCCCTCTTTTGGGATCAATGATATATTCGCTTCACTCCAAGTTTCTGGAATCCTTTGATCCCTTAAAACCCCATTCATCACCTCTTTTAGGAATGGTGCCAGTTCATTAGCCATTGTCTTATAGAATTTAGCCGTAAGTCCATCTGGCCCTGGCGCCTTTCCTAGATTTGCAGATTGTATTGCCTTACTTATTTCCTCGTCAGTTACTTCACTATTCAACTTATTTCTCCAAGCTTCCGAGATTTCTGGAAGTTTGGTTTTCTCCAAATATGACGCTATTGATTCTTTGTTTACTTCTTTTTTATTATACAGCTTAGCGTAAAATTTATAAAAGGCTCTACTAATGGTAGCCTGCTCCAAATACGTTTTGTTATCTTCGCAAATTTTATTTATTATCTTCTTTTCCCTTTTCTTCTTCAATTGCCATGCCAGGTACTTCCCAGGTTTATTAGCACCCTCAAACGCTTTTTGATTCAGTCTTTTGAGATTCCACTCCAATTCTTTATTGCTCATTGCTGTTAGCTGTTCTTGAAGTATTTTAATTTCCTGGTATACCTTCTTTTTCCCTGGTCTCTTTTTTAGCTGTATTTCTTTGGCTTTTATTTTCTCCTCAATCTCTTGTCTTTTCTCCTCTTTCTTCTTTCTTGCTCTACCATTTAAGTCCATTAGTATGCCCCTTACAACCGCCTTGTAAGCATCCCAAACTTTATTGGTTGGTACTTCTTTATTCACGTTGTATTGTATAAAAAACTTTGTCTCTCTTCTCAGTATTTCCATATTCTCTCTTTCCTGTAACAAGTCCTCATTTATTCTCCATGCTTTCCTTTTTCTCTTTTTTCCAAATTTCCACATAATTGGGTTGTGATCTGAGCCTACCATAGGCATTATTTCTACCTCCTTAGTCCATAATGCTAAGTCTTTTGAGGCCCAGATCATATCAATTCTTGATAATGTAGAATGCCTTGCAGAATAAAAGGTAAACTGTCTGCTTTTAGGATATTCTCTCCTCCATACATCTTCAAGAGTCTCTTGTTGAATCAACTCAAAAAAAAGCTTTGGTAATAGTCCTCTTTTCTTTTGTGCCGTTGTAGTCTTTTTGTCTAGTTCCAAGTCTGTCACTCCATTGAAGTCTCCAGCAAGAATTATCTGGTCGTATGCAAGATCGTCTAAATGCTTCCTTAAATCCTCAAAGAAGCTTTCTTTTGCACCGTTAGGTGCATAAAGTCCGACTACCAACACTCTCTTTAAATTCCAAATACATTCCACTGCTACAAATCTAGCTTCCACATCTCTCATAACAAATTTTGGCTGTAGCTCCTCTTTTATGTACAACACCACTCCTCTTTTTTTCTTGTTGGAGGCCGCTACATATTCTTTGCCCAATTTTCCAGATTTTAAATATTTTACATCCTGCTTTCTGATATGGGTCTCTTGCAAACAAACAATGTCACATTTTTGTTTTAGTAGCCAGTGAAAAGTATTTTTCCTCTTATTCGGTGAGTTTAGTCCATTTACATTCCAAGATAATACTTTACACTCCATACTCATGATCTTGTTGGTAAGTCTTTTTCATTGTCCTTAATAAATCGCTCCATCTCTCGCTCAGATCTGATGCGTTTTTTGGCCCCTCCAAACTCAAAGGACACTCCTTCCGGTAACTCCCATCTGTACCTGATTTTCATGTCCTTCAAAATCTGAATTAGCACTTTATATTTTTTCCGGTCCAGTAACACTGATCTGGGCAGTTCCTTCATTATAATAATCGTCTTGCCATCAATCTCCAATGGATCTTGAAACTGTTTTGTCACAATCCTCTCTTTCATATTTCGTGTTGTAAACTGCACAATCACATCTCTTGGTAGTTTCCTCTGGGTTGCTATTCTCGAATTCACACGGTATGCCACATCTAGGATAGCCACAACTTCCTCCTCCTCCTTCCCCAGGTACTCAGCCAACACCTCAGTCATCTGTTCTTGCGCTGACTTTCCTTCCACTTCTGGCAAGCCACGAAAACGTAGCTGCTTCTCCATATATTTAGTTTCTGCAACTGACATTCTCCCCTTCACCAATCTCATCTCTGTTTGTTGCGTGTCTGCTAAATTCTCCATCGCGTCTTCTACTGTTTTAACTCTCTGCTGCGTTCCTTGTAATTCATTTCGTATTGTTTCCATACCTTTTTTCACTTCTGACAGCTCCGATTTTACTGTCTGTGTAACCTCTTTAACCTCTTTTATCAGCTCCAATTTCGTGTCCTTAAGTTCTTTAATCATATCTAAAAGTTTTTTGTCCAGGTTTTTATCCAGGTTTTCTATTGCCGATTGCCACTCTTTTTTTGACATCGTGGGGCTTGCTTTAGCTCGCTCCCACGAATCCGCTCTCTTCCTTAACTCCGTGGCGTAAAATTTAACGTTTTTCTATTTTAAATGTCCCGGTCTTCTTATAGAAATTAAGTTTTAAAGAGTCCAAAATGTCGGGCGTCTTTTCTCTATGGTTTCTCTATGATTTTGTAATCCAAGATGGCCTACTTCCTCTTCCGCTGAAGCCGCGACCCTTCCCCTTTCAAAAATGGCGATTCCCTACTTCCTGCCCTCCAGCAAGGGCCGCTTCTCTCCAGCCACTCTATTGTTATTACGCACTTCCTGTCTCCCGTCTTCCCACAGCAGATCTCGCGATGGTGTCTTTTTCTCACAGCTCCAAAGCCACAGGTATTCAAAACAATAGTCCCATTTCTTTAATAACTTCTTTAAACTTAGTCTCTTTTTAAATTCGATTCCTGCCGAGTCTTCCCCTCCTTTTCACTAGTCTGTTGCAGTTTAAAAATCTACTTTTTTTCCTCTCTGTTTTTATCAATCTGTCCCGTCTCAGAAGATAATGATCTTTACCTTCTCTTCACTTTTCTCGGGTTGTAATTGCTGTTTCGATTTTAAGTTCTCCTCTCAGCTTCTTCCCCCAATCGATGCTTGGGTATGTAGGTCTTATGCCAGCCGAATTGGCCCCAAAACTGCCGCAGAGATTATAGCCGACCCGTCGCAAGGTGGGACCTCAAGGATCGGGGGGAGACTCGTTGTGTAAAGCCCCCCCTCGTCCGAGATCTAGCTCACCCTAGGGTCTTGAGCGTTCTTTGCCTGCTCCCCGCCTGAGAGCAGTCGGCCGCGGGCTATTTTCACCCCGCCGGCCGGTTAAAACGGCAGTCCGGTCAGCTCCGCAAGTGGAGCTGCGTTAGACCTCCATGGATCCCAAACAGGATGAAGCTATAGCAATGCCATTAATGCTCTTTATCTTTCTCCAAAACCTACAGTTAGGACTAACAATGTACATTCAATAGATATCCATATAGCAAGGGGAACTAGACAAGGCTGTCCCCTTTCCCCATTTCTGTTTGCCATAACTATAGACAGGGCCAATGCTAACATTAGACCAACTAGGCAGCCGCCTTGGGCACAGACCTCAAGAGGGGCATAGTTTTAAACAGATTACTCTCTTGAAAAAAATGCAACTGAGAAAACCTATTGAGCACCCCCTAAATGGTCCTGTCCACAGACATCAAGCAGCTCAAAAGCTCACCGTAACTTTTTTATTTATTTATTTATTTATTTATTTATTTGATGTATACCCTGCCCTCCTCACAGATGAGCTAAGGGTGGATAACAACATTAAAAAATACATTAAAATCACAGAAACATAAAATCAATAATATTTTTTAAAAAATAATTAAAAGAGTCCAGGAGCAGGTTATTTAAACAAATATTGGGGGTCCGTATACAGGCATGGCAGATGGCTGAGGGCAGCTCTGGAAGAAATGGAGGTCTTAGATGGAAGAAGAAGGACACTCGCTGGCACTCAGCCAAAGGCCCAGCAGAACATCTCCGTTTTACAAGCCCTGCAAAACTGTAACAGGTCCCACAGGGCCCAGATCTCCAGCGGGAGAGCATTCCACCAGGCCAGGGCCAGGGCAGAAAAAGCCCTCGCCCTGGTTGAGGCCAGATGGATGTCCTTTGGGCCAGGGCCCACCAGGAGTTGCTTGTCTGCAGAGCGCAACACCCTGCAGGGGACGTAATGGAAGAGGCGGTCCCGCAGGTATGGAGGTCCCAGTCCATGAAGGGCTTTAAATACCAAGGTTAACACCTTGAACCAGATCTGGAACTCCACTGGAAGCCAGTGCAGCTGGCACAGCACATGATGAATGTGCGCTTGGATGGGCGTTCCGGTAAGGATGCGTGCCGCTGCATTCTGGATCAGCTGTAACTTCCGGGTCAGACCCAAGGGCAGTCCAGGATAGAGTGAGTTGCAGTAGTCTAGCCTGGAGGTGACCGTTGCATGGATTACTGTGGCCAGGTCCTGTGGTGAAAGATAGGGCGCCAGTTGCCTGCCCTGTCGAAGATGAAAAAAGGCAGACCTGGCAACAGTCGTGACCTGGGCCTCCATTGAAAGTGTAACATCCAAGGTCACACCCAGACTCCTCACCATCAGGGAAGGTTTCAATTGTACCCCATCAACAGCTGGGAGCCGGTTCCCAGCTCAATCGCCCCATGATCCAGACACAGAACCTCTGTCTTCAGGGGATTCAATTTCAGGCGACTCTGATGTAACCATACCATCACAGCCTCAAGACCCTTGACCAAGGAATCCAAAGCAAGATCAGACTGGCCATCTGTAATGATTCCAAGTAAATGTGTGCATGTATCTTTAAATGCTTGATGAGATAGGTGAAGAGTGGGGGGTGAAGGAGATGGATGAGTGAGTGATATGTGTCAGGCTATGGCATTCCAGACTTGGTAGTTTGTTTCACTCCCTTCTGCAAGAAGACGAGGTCTTTTGATTTCAAAAGGTTTATTGTGAAAGACAGCATTCAAGCCCAGATGTGCATATTCCAGGATTAGAGATTCTGGCCGAGCAAAGCGTTGCTAGGAATGAATCATAGAGCAAAGGTTGTTACATTTCACACTCCCAGAGCCCAGCCTCCCCCGCAAGTTCATACAGCAAAACTTCTCAGAGGTGCGCTGAGCTGGCCAAGGTCGAAACAGCAGATAAGACAGGATCCTTTCCCATGGAATCGGCTCCTTGCAGGTGTTGCCTGGAGGGAAAGAAGTCTAAACACTACACGATTAAATATGGCGTTACTTAGGTTAAAACAGTTTCTGACAATATGATTGGTTGAGGACTGAGAGGGTGGGTGGAGTGAATGCAGTTTGAGACTGAGAGTAGAGAGAAAAATTTTAGTCAGAAGAAAGCAGGCTAGTTGTGTGCTCCCTGAATGTGTTGAAGTGTTTATGAGAGAAATATAACCTGTGTGGAACCTGAACTGAGCATGTTTGTGAAAGGACACTCAGTCAGGGAAAGAGAGGCCAGCTGTGTGAATGAGAGTAAATGAAGTAACTTTAAGAACCGAGAACTACGTTTATGAAACCGATACGCTTCTCGAATAAATAAAAGCTTATTTTTGTTTCGCTATATCCCAGTGTAGCTGTCATTGCTATATCCCATTCCTATATTCAGGGCCACATAGAACCACAAAGGAGCGTGACGCTTAGGAATGTTACCAAAGGGAAAATTTAAATAAAATATCTTGGAATAAAATATTCCGGGTGGCAGCAGACTACCCAGAGGGTTAAGGGATAGATTAAAAGAAAAATCTACCCTAAAGAAAGTTAAGGTCATAACACCATCCATCAGCAGATAGAGCTGAGTGTCATCCGCATACCAGTGACAACCTAGCCCAAAGCTGCGGGCTAACAGGGCAAGGGGGCACATATAGATGTTAAATAGCATCGGGGAAAGAATCGCCCCCTGAGGGATGCCAGATACCAAAGAATGGTAAGCAGACATCTATTCCCTGAGTGCCACCCTCTGTCCTAGATTGTGAAGGAAGGAGTTCAGCCATTGCAGGGCTGTTCCACGAATCCCCACATCGGCAAGGCAATGGGTCAGAAGATTATGATTGACCATGTCAAATGCTGCTGTAAGATCTAAAAGTATCAGCAGTGCCGACCCACTCCGGTCCAGGTGTCGCCGCAGATCATCTGTGAGGGCAACCAGAGCCATCTCTGTACCATGGCCAGGCCTGAAGCTGGACTGGAATGGATCCAGGACAGAGGCATCACCCAGGTATACCTGCAGCTGTTCTGCTACCGCCCTTTCAATTACTCAAAGTTATCTCAGAAGTCTCAGTCAACTTGAGAGGAACAATCCTTAGTGAAACTACTCCTTTTTAGCTCTCCAGAGAGCCAGCTAAAAAGAAGAAAGCAAACAAATTAAGTAACTGCAGACAAAAGTATCTCCTTTTCAAGTACAACACAATTCTCTCTCTCATTGTCTCACAGCAAACATGAGAAGGGGGTGGGAGTAGAAGACACTCTGTTGTGCCAGCCAGGAAAAAGGTGGGGAAATAGCTTCCAATGCTAGAAAAAGAAACTTTTCAGCAACTTGAGGAAGCCAAGTAAGAAGTGAGAAGGAAAACAAAAGGGAAAAGGTGGGAAACTGCCTCCAGAGCTAAGAAAAAACTCCACTTCATAGAGCAAACTGTATCCCAGCAACACCAAGAGAAGAGGCAGAGTGGAAAACACTAAAATCTTCACAGCTATTCTGCTGTGTCTGGAAAGAAATGGGCAGAAAGTCAGCTTCATGGCTGCAATAAAAGGGAGGAAAGTAGGGAAATTCTGCTGTAGCGATGCGCATAGCATACTTGCTGCAGAGGAACAAGTGCTGATGATGCTACCTTCTCACAGGCCATGGACATGATAGCCTCCATGGCAGCATTAGGGCTCTCCCAGTTTGTATCAATGCCCACACATCGAGCAGGACACACACTGGATTTGATCTTTGGGTTCGGGATACAGGTGGATCTGGATGAAGCTATAGCAGTGCCATGGTCAGACCATCTCATCCTGAGGGCTTGTCTGGGCACCATGACCCCCTCCTGCTTGGGCAACGAGCTGATTTATGCTCGCCCGTGGAGTCAAATGGATCCAATTGAATTGCAGAACGCTCTGCAGGATCCGATGCCCTCTGGTGGCTCATTGGATGAGCTGATAGAGGACTGGAATGCCCGTTTCTCTGAAGCTATTGATGAGATCGCTCCCCGTCGCTCTCTCCGCCCCCGAACTAGAGTAGCTCCTTGGTATACTGATGAGGTACAACAAATCAAATGGGAGCTGAGACAGCTAGAGCGAGTGTGGCGGCGACTTCATGATGAAATGACAAGAACATTTTATAGGATGTTTATGAAGGCCTATGAGATGGCACTGAAAGCTGCAAAGAGAGACTACTATGCAGCTTCCACTGCGTCCACTAGTTCTCGCCCGGCACAACTCTTCAGAGTGATTTGGTCTTTAATGTCCCTCACGCATGGGACAAATAAAAATGTAAATTCGGTAATAAGCTGTGAGGCTTTTGGAGACTATTTTGCGGATAAGATCTTGTCACTCCGCCGGGATCTGTCCACCACAGTTGATGCAGTATATGTACTGGAGGCCCCTTGGTTGTCCTCAGGGTTGATATTAGATCAATTCAGGCCACTCTCCCAGGAGGAGGTGGGCAGGGTCCTGCATGCTGTGAAACCTACCATGTGCCCACTGGACCGATGCCCATCATGGCTGGTGAAAAGTGGTGGTGATGGGATTTGGGCACCATTAGCTGACATCATTAATCTTTCTCTGAGTTCTGGGTTTTTTCCAGACTCACTGAAAGAGGCAGTGGTGCAGTCCTTATTAAAGAACCCATCACTGGATCCTGCTGATCCAGCCAATTATCACCCAGTTTCGAATATTCCATTCCTGGGTAAGGTAATTGAGAGGGCGGTAGCGGAACAGCTGCAGGTATACCTGGGTGATGCCTCTATCCTGGATCCATTCCAGTCCAGCTTCAGGCCTGGCCATGGTACAGAGACGGCTCTGGTTGCCCTCACAGATGATCTGCAGTGACACCTGGACCAGAGTGGGTCAGCACTGCTGATACTTTTAGATCTTACAGCAGCATTTGACATGGTCAATCATAATCTTCTGACCCACTGCCTTGCCGATGTGGGGATTCGTGGAACAGCCTGGCAATGGCTGAACTCCTTCCTTCACAATCTAGGACAGAGGGTGGCACTCGGGAAACAGATGTCTGCTTACCATTCTTTGGTATGTGGCATCCCTCAGGGGGCGATTCTTTCCCCGATGCTATTTAACATCTATATGTGCCCCCTTGCCCCGTTAGCCCGCAGCTTTGGGCTAGGTTGTCACCGGTATGCGGATGACACTCAGCTCTATCTGCTGATGGATGGTGTTATGACTTTTACTATCTTTAGGGTAGATTTTTCTTTTAATCTATCCCTTAACCCTCTGGGTAGTCTGCTGCCACCCGGAATATTTTATTCCAAGATATTTTATTTAAATTTTCCCTTTGGTAACGTTCCTAAGCGTCAGGCTCCTTCGTGGTTCTATGTGGCCCTGAAGATAGGAATGGGATATAGCAATGACAGCTACACTGGGATATAGCAAAACAAAAATAAGCTTTTATTTATTCGAGAAGCGTATCGGTTTCATAAACGTAGTTCTCGGTTCTTAAAGTTACTTCATTTACTCTCATTCACACAGCTGGCCTCTCTTTCCCTGACTGAGTGTCCTTTCACAAACATGCTCAGTTCAGGTTCCACACAGGTTATATTTCTCTCATAAACACTTCAACATATTCAGGGAGCACACAGCTAGCCTGCTTTCTTCTGACTAAAAATTTTCTCTCTACTCTCAGTCTCAAACTGCATTCACTCCGCCCACCCTCTCAGTCCTCAACCAATCATATCACTCACTCATCCATCTCCTTCACCCCCCACTCTTCATCTATCTCATCAAGCATTTAAAGATACATTTACTTGGAATCATTACAGATGGCCAGTCGGATCTTGCTTTGGATTCCTTGGTCAAGGGTCTTGAGGCTGTGACGGTATGGTTCCATCAGAGTAACCTGAAATTGAATCCCCTGAAGACAGAGGTTCTGTGTCTGGATCATGGGGCAATCGAGCTGGGAACCGGCTCCCAGCCCTCAATGGGGTACAATTGAAACCTTCACTGATGGTGAGGAGTCTGGGTGTGACCTTGGATGCCACACTTTCAATTGAGGCCCAGGTCATGACTGTTGCCAGGTCTGCCTTTTTTCATCTTCGACAGGGCAGGCAACTGGCACCCTATCTTTCACCCCAGGACCTGGCCACAGTAATCCATGCAACGGTCACCTCCAGGCTAGACTACTGCAACTCACTTTATCCTGGACTGCCCTTGGGCCTGACTCGGAAGTTACAGCTGATCCAGAATGCAGCGGCACGCGTCCTTACCGGAACACCCATCCAAGCGCACATTCATCATGTGCTGTGCCAGCTGCACTGGCTTCCAGTGGAGTTCCAGATCCGGTTCAAGGTGTTAACCTTGGTATTTAAAGCCCTTCATGGTGTCAGACCTATGGCTAAATAATAATTGTAATCCAGACTACCTTCTGCAATCAGACAAGAGTCCGTTGTTTTCAAAAGATTTACTGAAAAACGCAATCATTATAGTCCACTGGCCCAGATGCAATATCTGGGCTGGTACACGTGTATTGTTACGAATGATAGGCAAAGAACAAGGTACAAAGTATCAAACCCCAGCAGGCCCAGCCTCCCCCCATAGTTCTCAAAACAAGCCGCTTGAAGCTGAGAAAGTGAAAGTTTTCCAAGGCTGGAAAAGCTGTAGTCAAAACATTCCTCTTCTGTGAGATAGCTGCTAGGGAACATCTTGGCACCTGTGAATAAAGCACTCAGAATACTAAAAGAATTAAAATGGAGTCTCTTTGGTTATAACATAAAGGAAAGCATTCTGAACCTGACACATGGACTGGGACCTCCATACCTGCGGGACCGCCTCTTCCATTACGTCCCCTGCAGGGTGTTGCGCTCTGCAGACAAGCAACTCCTGGTGGGCCCTCGGCCCAAAGGACATCCATCTGGCCTCAACCAGGGTGAGGGCTTTTTCTGCCCTGGCCCTGGCCTGGTGGAATGCTCTCCCGCTGGAGATCTGGGCCCTGTGGGATCTGTTACAGTTTTGCAGGGCTTGTAAAACGGAGATGTTCTGCTGGGCCTTTGGCTGAGTGCCAGCGAGTGTCCTTCTTCTTCCATCTAAGACCTCCATTTCTTCCGGAGCTGCCCTCAGCCATCTGCCATGCCTGTATACGGACTCCCAATATTTGTTTAAATAGCCTGCTCCTGGACTATTTTAATCATTTAAAAAAAATATTATTGATTGTATGTTTCTGTGATTTTAATGTATTTTTTAATGTTGTTAGCCACCCTTAGCCCATCTGTGGGGAGGGCAGGGTATAAATCAAATAAATAAATAAATAAATGTTACGGTGAGCTTTTGAGCTGCTTGATGTCTGTGGACAGGACCATTTAGGGGGTGCTCAATAGGTTTTCTCGGTTGCATTTTTTTCAAGAAAGTAATCTGTAGAAAACTATGCCCCTCTTGAGGTCTGTGCCCAAGGCGGCTGCCTAGTTGGTCTAATGGTAGCACCGCCCCTGTCTATAGTTATGGCAAACAGAGATGGGGAAAGGGGACAGCCTTGTCTAGTTCCCCTTGCTATATGGATATCTATCAAATGTACATTGTTAGTCCTCCTAACTGTAGCTTTTGGAGAAAGATAAAGAGCATTAATGGCATTTTAGAATTGGTCACCAAAACCCATTTTTTGAAGTAAAAGTTTTAGATATGGTATTTCCACTTAATCAAATTTCTTCTCTATATCAAAGGCCAGAAATAATGCAGGGGTTTTGTATGCTTCACAGAAATTAATTATAGTTAAAGTGTTACGGGTATTGTCAAAAAGATTCCTTATTGGCATAAAGCCAGTCTGGTCAAGGTGAATGTAGTTGGTTATTTAAATTTAGAAAATATTTTGGCAAATATGCTTGTAAAGATCTTTTGGTCTTGATTCAATAAGGGTATTGGTTGAAAAGATTTAGTATTTGTAATATCGTTGTCCTTTTTTGGAGTAACTACTATTTCAGCCTCTGACCAAGATAGAGGGATGCTACCTCCTATCATAACAGAGTTGCATGTGGCATTTAGTGGAGTTGAAAGTAGGTGAATGTATTTTTTTGTAAAAATTTGGCAGGGAATCCATCCCTGTCTGAAGCTTTATTATTTTTTTCAAGGATTTGATAGTGACTGTAACATCTTCTGTTGTGATTGGTTGGTCCAGATATTGTTTATGTTCTTGTGAGTTTTTTTCCAAATAATTTCCTGTGATGATAAATAATTTAAAATATCTTTAGTGTCCGGATTGTCTGATGCACAAACGGTTTGGTAGTATTCAGCAAATACATCGGCTAATTTTACAGAATTAGTTTGAGTTTTTCCCGGGTGCCTTTAATAATGTGAGTTTTTTTCCTTTAATTTTCAAGCAAGTAAGTTTATAGATTGGGCGACCTTTTTTGTGTTCATCTTCTAGTTTTCTTATTCTAGATATCATTTCATTTCTAATGTTTTCTTTTTGCTCTTCATGACTGGAGGCAATGGAGATTAATTTCCCTCCAAGTACCACTTCCATAGCATCCTACACGTGGATTTGAGGAATGCCACATAGTTTATTTGTTTCTATTGTTTAATTTCTAAAGAGACTTCAGAAGAAATTTTTGTTAAATAAAAGTGATTTATTTAGTTTCCAATTTGTTTGATGTCATTTATTCTCAGTGTACATTCTGTCCAAGCATAGTCTGTCCACAACTTGTCACAAATCCTTGACGTAAAGAGTTTGACTAATTAATTTAGGAGATAAGAATATGTCATTTAAATATGTAATTTAGAAGATAAGAATATGTAATGAATCCTTGTGTATATATTGTGGATAGAAGAGAAGTATGTATAGTCTGTTACCAGTGGGTTTTGAAGATGTCACTAGATCAATAAATAAAGCCTAAGAGCCATTAATTGATCTTAACAGCTTAGTAACTGTATTGTTAATTTTAATTGCTTTGACACGATAGGCAGTAAAATTTAAAAGGTCATTCAGAGAGGAGTGATACAAATGTTTGCTGCTGACACATTGATTTACCCATGCTGAACGAAAGCAGAATTGAAAGCCAAGAGAATCAAGTGCACTCTGCATGAAGACAGCTCGCCAGGTTGTTTTGATCTACAAGCAGCTCTCCACACTGAAAGCAGTGAAAGCAGCTTTGTCAGTAATCATGCTTTGCTGTATTATCCAATACAATTTTTAAAGTTTGTATATGTACACTCACACATTATGCAATGCATTTATATTTTGTATCACTTTCATATTTATCAAAATACTTAATTTCACAGGTCAAGGGATGGCGTCATGGAAATATAAATAATAATAATAACTGTGCTTATATACCGCTCTTCTACACATATTAGTGCCTCACCCAGAGCAGTGAACAAGTTAGTGTTATTCTTATCCCCACAATGGAGCTGAGGCTGAGAGGAGTGGAGAACAAAATGGCTATTCCCTTGCGAAACAGCAAAATAGAGGCTGCCACAGATAGAGGCTGCCACAGATAGCCGGCCCCAGATTGAGCATGGGTTGGAGCTTCGCTTCACGGCTGGGCTTCACCGTTCACTTACTGAGGGGAGCCCTGGAAAGAATTGTTGTAACTATTCCAAGAAGACTGTTGGGAATTGTGTGTGTCTACTGCAACTTGCCCTGTATGATTATGTAAAAGATTATTGTAATGTTGATGTGTGTGCCTGAAAATTGCATCAAGAGATTGTTATTTACTTATTTGAATACAATGATGAAATTTTGTAGCCTTTGCACTCTGAATACAGTTTTGTAATTTTGTAAATTAGTATTGTATTCCCTGTGGATTTTTTCCTCCTCTATTTTGCTGGGGCTGAGAGGAGTGGCTGACCCAAGGCCACCTACTGAGCTCATGTGAGTAGTGGGATTCAAACCAGTAGACTGCTGATTATGGTTTAGAACACATACTTAGTGAAACATGCATTCTAAATAACGCTGTATGAACATCACTGTAGTTCTTTTTCTAGTATGGTGTATAACTGGTGCTTCTTTATCTTTGACAGCCAATTAAAAATAGTGAACAGTATCAGATACATGTTCTGTAATTGTTAGCAGAGACCAAGGATGATCTGGTCATGTAACTTTTCCTGTCATTTTTACTATCCATCTCTCTTATCTTGCAGCTGGGCATAGTGGTACCTTTGGCTAGGTAGAATGTCACATGATTGGAAATAGTAAAAAAGAATTAAATTATGATTAGTTTGATATTTATCTGTTATCATATGAAAAGATCTTAGATTTCTGCATAAGATAATATATAAAAATGGTAATCCAAATAGCAGATCAGGGTTTTAGCCAAAAGAAATCTCATGAAGATCTAGGCAGGAAAGTTACCCTTGTAATATGTGCCACGGTAACTTGAATGCATTTCATTGTTAATCTGACTGAGTTAGATTTCATTAAGAAATGTTAGGAAACTTAATTCTTGTTGTGTTCATCTGTTCTATTTTTCTATGTTTTATTTAAATGAACATTTATATTTTGATACCTCACTTAATGAAAAAGACTAGTGTTTGTTAATGAAAGAAGCCATTAAACTCTTAGGAGGAGTCTGTCTGCTGGTTGGGAGAGTGCAACAAAAACATCCATCCCATTTATTTTGTACTGACAAACAATTTCTCTAAAACAGAGAAACATGTTTTCAGTTCTCACTTGAAGGTTTCAAGCTGCTCAGGATTTAAGATAAAACCTTCAACCCATCTCTACTGAGTATTTAATACTATTTACTTAATGTTTAAAAGTTATGTTTAATATTTATGCCTAATATGATTATAGAAGCTATACTGTTTGAATTATCTATATACTTATTTGAGTTGGATTGTCAGTAAAATTACAATTTTATGACATTTTAACCATTTTATAAAATTACAACTTTGTACCACAAAAGTTTTAAGTTTTGCATGTAGAAGAGGTTGCCAGAAATAAATTTCCCCATCCCCATCCCCATCCCCATCCCCATCCCCAAGACGAAGACGAAGACGAAGACGAAGACGAAGACGAAGACGAAGACGAAGACAGCGACAGCGACAGCCAGGCCCCCGGGGGTCGCGGCTGCGCCGCTCCCCCCGACGCCCCCCGCCCCGCCTCCAGCTGTTTTGTGCTGTTCCGGGAACTTTTTGGCATGGAAAGGGTTAATTGAAGGGTGCCAGTCCAGAGTTTTCATTTCTAAAATATTGTTCTGGAGTGTCTCTAACACATCCCACTGTTTTTTGTGGCACTGGCATTTCTTTAGTGCCCGTTCGGGGCTATTTTGTGCTGTTCCGGGAGCTTTTTGGCATGTAATGGGTTAATTAAAGGGTGCTGGTCCAGAGTTTTCTTTTCTAAAATATTGTTCTGGAGTGTCTCTAACACATCCCACTGTTTTTTGTGGCACTGGCATTTCTTTAGTGCCGTTCCAGCCTGTTCCGTCTCGTTCCGGCTTTTACCCTGTCCCTTGGAAATACAATGTCTTGTATTGTGTACAGAGAAGGCAGGA
This sequence comes from Eublepharis macularius, assembly GCF_028583425.1. Lineage (NCBI taxonomy): Eukaryota > Metazoa > Chordata > Lepidosauria > Squamata > Eublepharidae > Eublepharis > Eublepharis macularius. The sequence continues at coordinate 128,243,376 of NC_072792.1, forward strand.
GATACAGAATACCTGCAAGGGTCAGTGAGTCTGACAGTTAGATAGATGGCCGACTGGGATCCTTCTTTCCTCCTCTCTTCTGTCCTTCTTGCATGTCTCCAGATTGGTATTCTTAGGCTACTCCCTGCTTCCTGTTTCTTCCTGGAAGTCCCTCCTCCCTTTTTACTGTGGTAGAAGTTAGTATCTATTCTGTTTCTCTCCTTTATGTCAAAGTTGTAGTTCCTGAATAAACTCTCTTCATTCACTCCTTAATCAGACTCAAGATCATTCCTAAGATATACGAGAGCCTACAATGACAACCATCTAGCGACCCTTCTCTATCTTCATCTTTTTCTTTACACACCTTCTTTCTCCCCCTTGCCTTCCCACTGCCCCCTCTTTCATTGGTCTACCTTCCCCACTTACCACCACCTCCTCACCACCAAAAGGGAAACAGAGTCTTTAGGTTCTCCCCGCCCCCGCCGCCCACTCCAAACATGTTCAGTGATCAGTATATGCCTCCCCCAGCTTTCCTCGCCTCCCCAGCAGTGCCTGTGGATTTTAGGGGCTGGTGAGCCCCAGACTGGCAACTATCTCCCCCCACCTTTGCCCATTGATTTTTGCAGTGACAGATGCCAGACTGGCCATAGACTCCCTCCTAGCTCAAATGTCATGGATGCAAAGTGCTCACTTCCTACAGCTATTGCTTTCTTTTCCTTCTGGCAGACCTCCCCCCACCAATGCAACCCCCACCAGATAGCAGCTGAACTCTTGATTGCATGTACAAGATGTTAAGTCTAGGGATTTGGACATACCAATTTCCTTTTTTTTCACTTTTCAAATTTTTCTGCAAAACTAAAGGTTCACCCAGGTTTGAAGAAAAATCCCCCTTCTCTGCACAAGGCCTTGTTCTGCTTATTTTCTATCCACATGTTTGGCCATGTTCTACATTAGATATAACAAGCAGGGGACCCACAAGGACTTGCAGGGGACATCTTATTTCCCCTCCTTGTTCCTCTTTTGCTTCCCTGAAAGACCCCATAGCTTTTTCTTTTGTCCAGCCTCCTTCTCTCCTTTCCCTCCACCAGCCAACCTACCTTTATCTGCCCTCCTGTCTCCTGTGACTTGTGATGGTGGGGAGATCACTGCTGTCGGTGGATGCACATACAGCTTATCAGTACAGAGCACTTGACTTGATAATTGAATTGGCAGCTGATATCAGACTAAAAGCTCTTGTGGGCTTCTGTCCATGCAGAATCTTTCTTTCTAAAGTGCTGAGAGGATGGTTGCTGTGTGTAAGTGAACTCTTGTGTAGGGATGTGCGTTTCGGCATTCAGAATGCCGAAAGAATGCCGAAACAAAAGTGTTTCGGCTTCTTTCGGGGAATGCCGAAACGTTTCGGGGAATGCCGAAACGTTTCGGGTAGCCGAAAGAAAAAAGCCGAAACGTTTTGGGATTCTTTCGGCTTTCTTTCGGCTTTTCAATGGGAAAATGCCTCCGTCTTCCCGGACGTCTGGGGGAGGCATTTTCCCACCGAATAAGCCCAAAATTGGTGGGGACCTTCCTCTAACCCTTCTCTAACAACCACCCAAGTTTCAGACAGATTGGACTTTGGGGGGCCATGTTATGGCCCCCCAAAGCAGGTCCCCCATCCTCCCATAAGAAAGCGAAGGAACAGCATATTGTTAGCATGCTGCTGCTCATCTTCTTCATTATTTCCTATGGGGAAAAAATGAAGAGGCAGGCTTCCTTTGCCAGGGGTGGCATTTTGTATGCAAAATGCCCCCTCACCCTCAGGGGCCCTTCTCCCACCCCTCCTCCCACCCCCCACCAAGGCTCAGCTTGCTCCCACTTGGGGGGGCCATTTCATGGCCTCCCCAAGTAGGTGCTCTAATCTCTACCACTGACAGCTGGGGGAGGCTTGTGTTGCCAGGGGTGGCATTTTGCATGCAAAATGCCCCCCAGCCCTCAGGGGCCCTTCTCCCACCCTTCCCCCACCCCCCACCCAGGCTCAGACTGCTCCCACTTGGGGGGGCCATTTCATGGCCTCCCCAAGTAGGTGCTCTTTTCTCTACCACTGACAGCTGGGGAAGGCTTGTCTTGCCAGGGGTGGCATTTTGCATGCAAAATGCCCCCCAGCCCTCTGGGGCCCTTCTCCCACCCTTCCTCCCACCCCCCACCAAGGCTCAGACTGCTCCCACTTGGGGGGGCATTTCATGGCCTCCCCAAGTAGGTCCTCTCAGCCCCTAAAGTCCACCCCTTACAGCCCCACACAAACCCAATTCCCCCCCAGCTGCCACACACAGACCCAAATCCCCACATTAGCCCCTCACAGACCCAAATCCACCCCCACCTGCCCCACACCCATAACCCCAGGAACAGGCTGGCAAAGGCCAGCCCTCTCCCTTTGTTCCCTATGCTGGGAACTTCTAAACTCTCTTTCCCTGGGCAATTCTGCACAGCCCAGGGGTGCCACAATGGTGGGCACACTTCTGAGTGCCAGCTGGTCCCTGTGAAAGAGCACCTGAACCACAGACACCCTCCCTCAAATTCCCCCACCACCTACAGAGATGGCTGGCCAGCCAGCCCCATTGTTCCCTATGATGGGAACCAACTGCACAACAAAGAATAAAACAAGAATAACACAAAATAAAGTTTTAAATTTTTTTTCTCCCTTCCAAAGTACAAGTAGGCAAAGCATTATGACACATTACACCAGCAGTCCCCCACACAGAAAAATAACACAACTCACTTAACATCAGAGAATCACAAAGCACGATTCCTGTCAAAAACACTTTATTTCTTGAACAGCTTTAGGTTACACAGCAGGGGGGAACACCAAAGGGCATGGCAGCACTATCTTACACAAAAATAACACAACTCACTTAACATCAGAGAATCACAAAAACACAATTCCTGGCAAAAACACTTTATTTCTTGAACAGCTTTAGGTTACACAGTAGGAGGGCACAACAGGGCATGATAGCAATGTACTACAAAAAATAATACAACCCACTTCACCGTTTTTGACAGCAATTGTGTTTGTGTGATTCTCTGATGTGAAGTGAGTTGTGTTATTTTTGTGTAGTACACTGCTTTCCTGCTCTGTGGTGCCTTCCTACTGTGTAACCTAAAGCAGTTACAGAAATAAAGTGCTTTTGACAGCAATTTTTTGGGGTGATTCTTTAATGTGAAGTGAGTTGTGTTATTTTTGTGTAAGATACTGCTTCCATGCCCTTTGGTGTTCCCCCCTGCTGTGTAGCCTAAAGCTGTTCAAGAAATAAAGTGTTTTTGACAGGAATTGTGCTTTTGTGATTCTCTGATGTTAAGTGAGTTGTGTTATTTTTGTGTAAGATAGTGCTGCCATGCCCTTTGGTGTTCCCCCCTGCTGTGTAACCTAAAGCTGTTCAAGAAATAAAGTGTTTTTGACAGGAATCGTGCTTTGTGATTCTCTGATGTTAAGTGAGTTGTGTTATTTTTCTGTGTGGGGGACTGCTGGTGTAATGTGTCATAATGCTTTGCCTACTTGTACTTTGGAAGGGAGAAAAAAAAATTAAAACTTTATTTTGTGTTGTTCTTGTTTTATTCTTTGTTGTGCAGTTGGTTCCCATCATAGGGAACAATGGGGCTGGCTGGCCAGACATCTCTGTAGGTGGTGGGGGAATTTGAGGGAGGGTGTCTGTGGTTCAGGTGCTCTTTCACAGGGACCAGCTGGCACTCAGAAGTGTGCCCACCATTGTGGCACCCCTGGGCTGTGCAGAATTGCCCAGGGAAAGAGAGTTTAGAAGTTCCCAGCATAGGGAACAAAGGGAGAGGGCTGGCCTTTGCCAGCCTGTTCCTGGGGTTATGGGTGTGGGGCAGGTGGGGGTGGATTTGGGTCTGTGAGGGGCTAATGTGGGGATTTGGGTCTGTGTGTGGCAGCTTGGGGGGAATTGGGTTTGAGTGGGGCTGTAAGGGGTGGACTTTAGGGGCTGAGAGGACCTACTTGGGGAGGCCATGAAATGGACCCCCCAAGTGGGAGCAGTCTGAGCCTTGGTGGGGGGTGGGAGGAAGGGTGGGAGAAGGGCCCCAGAGGGCTGGAGGGCATTTTGCATGCAAAATGCCACCCCTGGCAACACAAGCCTCCCCCAGCTGTCAGTGGTAGAGATTAGAGCACCTACTTGGGGAGGCCATGAAATGGCCCCCCCAAGTGGGAGCAGGCTGAGCCTTGGTGGGGGGTGGGAGGAGGGGTGGGAGAAGGGCCCCTGAGGGTAAGGGGGCATTTTGCATGCAAAATGCCACCCCTGGCAAAGGAAGCCTGCCTCTTCATTTTTTCCCCATAGGAAATAATGAAGAAAGATGAGCAGCAGCATGCTAACAATATGCTGCTCCTTCACTTTCTTATGGGAGGATGGGGGACCTGCTTTGGGGGGCCATAACATGGCCCCCCAAAGTTCAATCTGTCTGAAACTTGGGTGGTAGTTAGAGAAGGGTTAGAGGAAGGTCCCCACCAATTTTGGGCTTATTCGGTGGGAAAATGCCTCCTCCAGGCGTCCTAGAAGACGGAGGCATTTTCCCATAGAAAAAAGCCGAAAGAATGCCGAAATAATGCCGAAAGAATCCCGAAAGCCGAAAGCTGAAAGAGATTCTTGTTTCGGCTTTCGGCTTTAACGATAGAGAATCTTCTTTCGGCTTTCTACTTTCGGCTATAGCCGAAAATTTTTGGCTTGCACACCCCTACTCTTGTGTGGTGTAGTGGAATTATTCTCCTCAGAAATTACAGGGAAAAGCTTCCAGGTTACTACAGAATTGTATCAGGTGTGCAAGTGCTGGTGTGAAAAACAAAAGCCTCTACGGGTAGACTGAGGGATTCTTCTTCTCGGCTTAATTTGTGACTGGATACATGAACAGTATTTCTGGGGTCAGTTGACAATATCACCTTTGTGGTCTCTTGCAGCATGAAGGCATTTTGATAATTGTGTGTATGTTAGCAGACAAATGAAGTGTGTGCTCTAGACTGCTTGCTCTTTATTGAAAAAGTCCTGCCAACTACAAACTTATGTGGTAAGCTGGTTCTTTATACGGGACTCTCATATAAAGGAGGCTGTACAGGATGCTAATCAAATAGTTTTAAAGTTTCTTTGGGAAAATGTGTAACAGGCATTTGAGGTATGTGCAGTTGTGGACACAGCAACAGATTTTTAAAAACTTAATCCTATAAAGTGTGTGTTCGAAAGAGGACAGATCAACATGCAATCTAGGCAAATAAGGCAACAATTAAAAAGGTAACTGTACAGGTGGGCCAAAAAAAAAGCCTGTGGCATGCGAAGGAACTTTTCTCCCCCTCTCCATAAAAATCAGCGTGAGGGCAAGGAGAACTAAACTCTGCTGCTTCCTGTGCCATAACAATCTGCATTCCATATCTTTTGCAATCTTGTCTTAGCCCAATTGGTTTCCCATACTGGAATCTGACCAGGAGGAACATAATGTTTCAGTGGATTGCAGCAAGGTAAAGGGAGGGGGGCAGAGTTAGTGTTCTTTAGCCCTCTTGTTTTATTTATTGATTTAGAAAATTTAACCTGCCTCTCCAAGCACCTGCTCAAGGTGGCCAACAAAGTACACGTAACATACTAAAATAATAACATTCATTTACTGTATTTATTCTCCAGTAGGGATCCAAGATAGCTTACGTAATTCTCCTCTCCACCTTTGTATGTCCACAACAACCCTGTAAGGTTGGTTAGGCTGAAAGAGTGTAACTGACTAAAGGACACCCAGCAAATTCCATGGCAGAGTGGGACTTCAAACCTTGTTCTCCCAGATCCCAGTCCAGCACTCTAACCACTACTCCACACTGGCTCTCAACACCATGAGAAACTATGATGAATTTAAAAAGTTAAAAAAGCAAGCCATAAACATAAATGTTTATAAACATTCAGCAGCCTAAATTGATACTCATTAAACAGTCTTCAGGCTAGAAGCAGACCATTAAAAATAACTTTAAAATGAAAGCCTTCCATTAAAAGCCTGGGTAACAAGAGATGTTTTGGCCTGGTAGCTAAAGGAAAGGAAGGGATGCACCAGGCAAGCCCCAATGGGAAGGGTGTTCCAAAGGTGAGGAGCCACCACCAAAAAAAGCCCTATCTCTGGTTGCCACCAGTCTCATCTCGGAAGGCAGGAACACTGTAGCGCAGGGCTTAGAAAAAAGGATCTTAACTGCCTAGCTGAACAGTAGGGGAGGAGGCAATCCTTCAGGCGCCCCAGCCCCAATCTGTGTAGAGCCTTAAAAGAAAGCACTGGCATGTTGAATTGTGTCCAGAAACAGGTGGGCAATCTGTGCAGCTCTTTCAGCACAGGGAGATATATGATCCCTGAATTCATCTCGACAGTAGCCTGCCTGCTGCATTCTGGACCAGCTGAAGTTGCTGGACAGTTTCCAAATATAGTCCCATATAGGACAGTACGGTAATCTAATGTGCATATGGTTAGATCTCTATAACCAGATCCATTTTTGCTTAAAAAGAGACACACATAAATGTCCCAAGGGCTGCTTTGAAATGCAATAACCATGTCCAAGAGATCTCCGGCTCTGAATCTTCAATTCTGTCTTGCATAGAAAGAGGGTCTGGTCCTTAATCGTCACTGAGCTTTCTCAAATCTTCTAAGGGTTTGCTTTTCACTCTTTGAGAGACCCCAGAACCTCTTCCCCATCTCTGCAGCCCTACCTACCACAGCTACCAGCATATCTAAGGAGCCCTTTTGCCTCTTTCCCCTTCCACAGGTGCAAGCTTCACTGTGAGTGGAAGGAGGGAATAAATGCATCCTAAGGCCAAGCCAAGGGCCTTCAGCCCCTTCTGCCATGGAAGAAGTAGTGCGGGATGGCCATTATAACCACAGAAGAATTCCCTGATGTGCCAATGGCTCACTCTCTCCCAACTCAGGCTGCTCCAGCCCAGATAGGGTTGCCAGGTCCCAGCATGGGAGGGGGGGGGGACCTGGCACTTACCTTTTTCTTCTTCCCAGCATAGTCTTCATGTGTGTGTGTGTATGGCATGTGCATGCAGCCCACAAGGCCCACACTTCTGGGAAGTGACGCCATCACGCAAGATGGGGGAGGTGCGTGCGCTTCACAGCAAGTCGATTTGAGCTCCAAACAGGCCCAGTTAACCCTGTTTGGGGCCCAAATTAACCCGCTACGAAGTGTGGGAGTGCTCTCAGGCAGCGTGATGACATCAGTACTGTCGTTGTGCCAGCCCTGGGAGGTCTGTTCCCTGCCTTCCCCCACCCACCCCCTTGCCAGGTAAGTGGTGGCGGGGGGGGAAGGTGGGAGTGGGGAATCCCTAAGCCCAGATGGAAGGGCTACACCCAGCCCAGGGAAGGCTGCTCCCAGCTCGGGCCAGCAAGGTGCAGCATTCAAATGGTCAGGCTTGGCAGAGATGTGGGAGGTGCCCAGCCAAGCTACATGAGATGCAACCTCCTTCTCCCACCTTCCTTTGTGGGGGTGGAGCCTGGCCAGGCCATTTTCCAAGACCATTTTTTCCTCCCAGTCCATACACAGCAGTAGCCCTATCTGATCTACTGGTGGTGTTCCAGTCATGTCTGATATACCAGCAATACCCTGAAGAATGTATACGGGGAAAGCTACCTGAAAAGCCTGTGTTCTACCAAAGGTTTAGAGCTAGGTTCCAAGACAAATGCACGATTTGCTCACCTGTAAGCTTTAACAACTCAACAACTCAAGCTTTAAATTCAGTTGAGAGGCAGAAGAACCGTACCCCTTGGACCTAGAGTTTGGCACAGAAATGTGATAGGACTTTGTTTCTCAAAAGCATAACACTGCTGGAGTTAGGAGCTTCTAGCAATGTTACAGGTTTGGATGAGTGATTTGCTGCCACCCAGTGGAAGCTTTGTAAAAATGAAGTTCCTGGAAGTAATCACTCCTGGAAGAGGAAAAGGCAACCAATGAAAAGGTGCCTGTCTTTTTTCCCTTCCATGGTTGATTACAGCCTGCAGATAGCAGTTTTAATCAGCAAGACAACATAGGAAGAAAGGTTAAATTCCTTCTCCCCATATATCATATCCTGTCTGAATCAGCAATCCGTTTAGCTGCTATTTCTATTTTTAAAATGTTGGGAATGATCATTCATAGTCTTCTGTGTCTGTATTGGTCTTCTCAAACCATGACTGAAGTCAATAGAATTCTCCTGTTGCTTGTCATCGACTTGTTATGAGCAGGTTGGCTGCCTCTGAATGTGGAAGTTCTAGCATTGTCATGTCTATTAGGAGGGACATCCAGAGGTGATGCAAACAGGAGAAGCCTGGTGAGGAAAGAGCTAAGACAAGTTGTAGTAGGCAAGGCCTTGTAGGGTGAGTGCAATTTGTAACACCTTCATTGGCATGCAACAGCTGGTCTTGTGCATAAGGCTGTAGGGTTGCCAGCAGCCTGGAGAAAAAATATCCTATCCCTTTAATACAGAATTAATAGGATGGTCTTTCTTTACCAGGTGATGTTATTTCCCTCCATGCTTCAGCTTCAGCTGCCCATTCCCACATACTCTGCCTCTTTTAAAGGGACAGGACATTTTATCTCCAGACATGTTGGCGAATCTAATTGTGTGAAGAGCAGTTTTGGTAGTGAAAGGCAGAGAGAGAATATTTCCCAGGAACAACAATAATTCCATTTTTCCACATGAGGTTTGTAAAACAATAAATCTCTTTTTTATTTAGATACGGCATCATTGTAAAAAAAAAACACACACTTTAGCGTGAATGCAGATAAAAACATCACAGTGGCATGAATTTTTTGGTCTTCTATTACTGCACTATTGAGTGAGAAAATAAACAGAATTGGACTGTCAGTAGAGTGCTTAAAGCTACCTTGGCCTTCCATGTATCTTCCCTAGTACCATACACAAGCAGCTCCATCCTGAGCCACAAAAGCACAGAAGGATCTTGAAAGTCTCTTATTTTAGACCGATGTGGGACTCGAAGTGTATGGCTGGTAAAGGTGCCTCATCAAAGAGCTGTCATAATCCTAGTATGGTAATAAGCTCTCAGGAATATGCACCAGAGAGAAGGCATATCAAAAAGAAGACAGACCAGGCAACTGTTTAGATGTGCAATGTTCTCAGTAATGGTCTTCATAGGGAGAAGGAGCATAGACATAGGGCTTCCTGTTTCATGAATATATGCTAAATAAGACTGGCTGCTGAAGAGCATGTGCCTCATGCCAGCACACAAAGGATACCAGCCTAGTTCTTGCTTAGAATCCTCAGAATCTTTCAGAGCCTGAGGGCCAAGCTACACATGACGAATGACATTTGAACGGCAAGTGGATTGAGTGGAGGGCAAGTGAACAGGGAGAAATACACTTGCCATTCAAGTGTCATTCGTCATGTGTAGCTTGGCCCTCATTCTTCCAACCTTGGTCTTTCTACTGCAATGCCCAAGATTGATAAGCACACCAGATAAACATAAAATGCTTTCACTTTATGCTAGATGACACTGGATCCTGTAAATGTTTCCATATCCAGAGCATGTTAAGCAGAGGGAATTCCCACATTCCTTTATTCCTGAAACTACAGCTTCAAGAGATAGGATTGGGTCCTATCAGCTTTTTCAGTGTTAAAAGAGGATGGAAGGGCCCCCTTCTGACTGCCAAAATGACTATGCCTTGGGATTTGTATAGACAATGTGGGACTGGGCCTGCAGTGAGGAGGGAAATCAAGTGAGATTGAATAGAAAAGCAGGAGAATCCCAACTCGTAATTCCAAATATCACACTGCAGACTGGCCACGATGTTCAAATGTCATGTGAGCATGGACAGTCTGGAGTAGGATGTTTGAAACTGAATCCAAGTCAAGGGGTCTTGGCGATATGCAGCTTTTGCTTCAACAGAGTTTATGTGACTATGCAGCCTCCATTAACCAGAATGTTCATTCACATGACAAATGCTTCTATTCAGTCTTATCAAGCATCAGTATAATTATAAATAGAGGTGATGGCCTCAGAGGCAATTTCTCACCTGTAAAACACCCTAAAATGGCAATATTACAGGCACACTATTGAAAGTTCCAAAACTTAGTGTGATCTATTTCTGAGGGCTGTGAAGCACATCTGGTTTATGGGATCTTTATGAACAAAACAGATTTGGAGTTACCTACCTCCCACATGTGTTCAGTTACTTCTTCCTTGAAAAAGGACTTGTCAGATTTGACTTCCAAAACAGAACAAAAAAATCAGATTCTCCAAAATATTTCCTTTGAAATGCAGTTATCTTGCTGTACATCTTGCCATTTCTATAGTGACAGTACAGCTTGTGAGTTCTCATTGACGGACAATGGCAGTACTGGTCAGAGCAATGTTTTCAGACTGTGAGTTGACACTGTGGATAGAGAGTTCTAACAAAACACCACTCTCGTTCCATAAAATAGTATTGGTAGTCATCATTCATTACTGGATTTACAAAAGCTTAAGCACTGTATTAGGAGCTGTATATGAATTTTAAAGGGGGGGGGGCGCTCCAGGTTCTTAATCCTATAAGAGTTAGAGTGATGCTCAGAAGCTGGGATTAACTGCCCATTAGTAGTATAAGGTAGACCAGTGCTGACCTTCTTTTATACAATGAGATAAGATAAGGAAGCATGGGTAGAGAAATGGAATGCAGGCAGAAAATGGAGGAAAGGAAGAAATACAGACGGAAGTAAACAGGGTGATAGAAAAGAACAGAGAAATATGAGCACATTTTCACTATAATGGAATGTAACTGAAAGTCATCACAAAGTGATCCCAAGTACGCTTAATCCCCGCCAACCTCTGTAAAGAGACTCATGAAAGACCAAGCAATATATGTTCACACAAAGGAAAAATAGTATCGCCATTTCTTCTGAACTTAATTCCAGTACAAATATATTTTTAATATTATTTATCTGTGCATGCACCATGCCCTAGGAAGGCCAAGGAAATACTTGATGGGAATGTTCATTCATGCATTACAAGATATAACTATTACTTGACCACATGAAATAACCACCTTGGGCCAGATCATTATCTTATATTATCACATCTGTCAACTGCAGGTAGGCTGGAAGGTGGTAAGTCTAGAATCATTTGTTATAACTAAAACTGTGTTAATTCAGCTAATTTCTCTGCAGAAAATATGGAGAATAAAATGTCCACCTCAAGAGAGCAGGCTTAATTGCAATTTTCCAGGCAGCAGCCAAACCATTATATCTAAATAGGGGCCAAGGCATTCATATCACAAAAAAGTGGCACTAGAAAGAGGACTGCGTTTCCCAAGCTTTTTTCTCAGTGAGCTGGAAGAGGATCCACAATAAAAACAAGCAAAGTAATAAAACATGTGCTGCAAATCTCCAAGATGATGTATGTGACGTGCTTGAAACCCTCAAACACCACTACATAACCTCTAAAAACTGGGAAACTGCTTGGCCTAGTTTTCTATTTATGATGCAAATTCTATCCATCAAAGGAAAAAAAATACACCCTATTCTTATGCTATATTGCCTGTGAACTAGAACACTGTGAACTAGAACAAGTACGACAAAAGATTTGGTAATTTTCTACAAAATGACATACAGTCGTGATGCCTGGGACTATTCCTTCCAGTTTGTGAGAATGAGAACTAAGTAAAGGGTTTGGAGCTGGAAGTCTGGTTCATGGCACAGCAGGCTCCATGAAGCGGTGCGGTCAGGGATACGCCCAGTGTCTGTGGCACAGCAGCTCCATCATTCTCACTTTGTATGGAATATCTAAGAAGATCAGTAGCAGGCTGACCACGTTCTGTTTGCATGCCCCACCTCTTCCAGATTACAGGAGGCCACTAAGGGTGTCCCACCTGATGGCTTCTAAAATCTAGATTCTGGCTGCAGAATGAAAGAAATCCTGGGATTCTCTTGTGGGAACTGTGTGGCCACGCTTAAGCAGAACTGATAACTACAGGGGTTAAATAACCCTAGAAAACAGAGATGGGATCAAAGAAGAAAATTATAGAGCGTGGGGAGTGATTTTTACATCTGGGTTCATATTAGGAGGACGACTTGTGAGAACCATATTTTAATTAAGCTACACTCTTGGCTGTCTGTATACAGGTGATTACAGGGCAGTATTGTTATCAGATGATAGCTGAAACAAAGAGGTACCACTTCCCAAGGCTTCAGGAAGGGGCAAAGGGAATGCATCTGATCAAGCTTCAACAGGATCAGGGAAACAGTCACTCGCTGCTTCCAGGGCTGCAGCATCAACCATGACCTCTTGAAACTCAGTTTCTGTTGCAGCTTCTGCCTGTGTTTGGTGTCCTCGTTCTGTTTCCGGCTCCACCTTAGGATTTGGGTCTATCTTGGCCCCTTGTTGGAGTCTTCCAGGACCTTAAAGGGAACAAATTGCAGAATGATATAGATATATACATACAATATATATTTGTGTATGCTTCATCCACATTTTCATCTTGCCTTCAATTATTGTAAATAAAGCTAACAATAAACATGACCTACCAAGACCTCAGCTCTTTGGGCATGAACAGGTTTACTCCTTGTGTAGTTGCTTCCAGACTGTTATGCAAAAACTACCTGAAATGATTTCCATATGATAGGCAGTAAACACAACAGCCTTAATGCTCAAGTAACATGGGAGACAGGTGGAAACAGGACTGTTGACGGCACCTCACCTCTGGAATGCCCTCTCTTGAGGCTCGCCATACTGTCCTTTCAGATTGTTCTTATGGCTTGTTTTATTGCTGAAAATTCTTACCTTGCAATTTTATGATTTTATTGTATTGTTTTTAATTTGTGAGCCACCTTGAGCATTTCTTTTATTTATTTACTTCATTTATACCCCTTTTTTCTCCCCACTGCAGACCTAGAGTGGCTTATATCATCCTCCTTTCCTCCATTTACCATTCTCTCCACAGGAACCCTGTGAGGTAGGTTAGGCTGAGTGTGTGAATGGCCCAAGGTCACCCAGAAAGCTTTAACGGCAGAGTGAGGCTTTGAACCTGGGTCTCCCAGATCCTAGGCTGGCACCATAACCATTACACATCACTGTCTCTGTTTTCTGGTTAGGTGGTACATACATTTTCTAAATAAAGAATAATTTGTAGAACAGTTTTTCATGCACAACACCAAGCCTTTAGGTGTTAGGGGTTAAAAGATGCTCTTTACTCAATGCAAGTAACCCTCTGCGGTGAGCTGTCACCATCCAACACCTGTTTCAATTAGCCTTTTTGCATCATGGCCACATACGAATTGGCCCTACTCAAAGGATATTTGGAAGGGGAGAGCAGTTCCATGGCTGCCACCCATCATCTCTACTCCAGTATCCAGGGAGAAGCATCTACACAAGTGCATCTTGTCTAACTGTCCTTTCTCACATAACTTTGCTAGTGAATAATAATGTCCCAGACCAATGTACCCACCTGGATTGGTGGTGCTGTCAGCTAGGGTCTCTGTAGCTTCACAGTGTTCTCCATTAGGGGAACTCTTTGGTCCTTCACTGGAAATGGCAGACAGGGTGATCCCTTCTTCCTTATCTTCTGTAGGAAAGAGTAATAAGAGGCTGAAAGGAACAACCAGTCTGACCTGTTAGAGTTCACCATCACCAAATCCATTAATCTGTAAAATGTCCAAGACAGCCAACAGAATCCATACAAAATCGCATTAATATCCTTGTCAAAGTGCAAATCCCCATGGGTAGCCATGTTAGTTTGGTGCAGCAAAACCAAAAAGAAATCTTGTGGCAGCTTGATTACTACAATGGCATAATATATCTGGCAGTGTCTAAGGTACCACAAGACTCCTTTTTAATGTTTCCCCCAACAAATGTGTGATGCCTTACAAAGGGGGGATACTCTGAATAGTTTATACCCTCAGTTTAGATGAGAGAGAACAGGAAAGGGAAATGAAGATAAATATAAGGAATGCATATAATAAGATAGCAACTCAAAGAAAATGTAAAGTCAGCTTGTATTCGCCCCACTTAACGATAGACAAGATTCCCAGGTTCTTCTCTGGAATAAGATTAGTTGATACAGATTCCCTGATCTGTATTCTACTGACCTTCTGGAACACTTGCCAGAGTGTGGTTTGGGTGCTGAATGTCTTGGATCTGGTAAGAAACTTAACAAAAATGCATGTGTCCCAGAGGCTTCATTCTTCACAGAGACCTCCAGCAGAATAATAACATAACATTCGATTTATATACCATCCTTCAGGACAACTTAACACCCACTTAGAGTGGTTTACAAAGTGTGTTATTATTACCCTCACAACAATCACCCTGTGAGGTGGGTGGGGCTGAGAGAGCTCCAGAAAGCTGTGACTAGCCGAAGGTCACCCAGCTGGCTTCAAGTGGAGGAGTAGGGAATCAAACCCGGTTCTCCAGATTAGAGTCCTGCCATTCTTAACCACTGCACCAAACTGGCTGGTGATGCCATCATGTTTCTTTGTGTCTGAATTCCCTAGGCATCTGTGATGAAGCCCCTTTCGGTGATGAAGCCTCTTGAACCTCATTATTCGTTATATTTCATGTGCTTATAATAGTGCATTGAGAACCATCCAAAGGGGATGAATCAGTCACTGGATCCATTCTCTTCCTGATGCTCTTTGTAATTGGACAGCCATGTAAGGAGGAGCATGAAGAATTGCTGAAAAGCTTTAAAGAAAGACCTGGGTAGGCTTGATGAGAAATTTGGGCAACAGATGACACATTATTTGTGTGTATTTAGGAACTGAGTAGCAAGCCTAAGGGGCAATTCACATGTTATAAAATTCTTGTGTTCCTACATTGGTCCTGTTTTGGATCAGGATCATGGGGTGCAGTTAGAGCGGGATTAAGTCTTCTCCTGTGTGCCATTTTCCTGGTCTGAAATGGCCCTGGCTATTTGCAGTGTTGGGGAAATGTACTAATACAAGCATACACATTTCCCAAACCAGGGCACATAGTGCCTTTCCAGGACTGCTTAGACTAATAGCATGCAGGAGAAGTCTTACGCCTGCTCTCCCTGAGCGCCACAGTATGGATCTTAGGGCCAAGCTACACATGACGAATGACACTTGAACGGCAAGTGGATTGAGTGGAGGGCAAGTGAACAGGGAGAAATACACTTGCTGTTCAAGTGTCATTCGTCATGTGTAGCTTGGCCCTGTGTCAGATCCATTCACGTCAGCGATTGAAGTTCTGAGCATGGAACTCCAGGAGGATGTCTGGTTGACAGGGATCATACTGGCCACATAGAGGACATGAGGCTTTGATAGTGTGTGAATTAGCCCCAGTCAGATGCACGTTGGAGGAGTGGAGGGACACATGGGAACTATACAGCATGGGAAGTGCTGGAAACAAATCCTAAGCTATTTTTGCAGAAATATAGCAAGATAAAAAATTTGAAAAGGAGAAAAAGATGAGGCTGAGGATATTGTTGCAAGTAAACTGAAGAACTGTATTGTGGCTGATTGCAGACTTTGGGTTGCCTGGCTACAAAATTTGCATCTCTGTCCCAATGTGTGCGCCACAGGGAAAAGCTCAGATTCTTCTACGAGAGTCACCTCAAAATGAAGGTGAGGGATGCACCATGCAAAACAAGGGAAACTGTACTTACCTGCTGGCACTGGAATGAAATTATGTTTGCTTTTCATGCAGCAGCACGTAATCAGGGAGGCAATAACAGCTAAAAGAACTGCAGCCCCTCCAGACGCTGCCAGAATGAGGAGGAACAGAGGGTGTTTCAGAAGATCACCTGGTTGAAAGAAACAGCCGGTACTTATGCAGTAAAACCAGAGGAAACCAATGCTTGCACTCCCAACAAATGAGCTCAAGCCAATGGGAGGAAACAGAGCTCGTAAGGAAAGCAAACATCACAGAAAATCAAGCAGAAGAGTGTACAGGAGTGCTTCAACTGAACAAGAACTGATATAGCATAAAGGTAAAGGAATGGACTGTGATCCACAAGGTCCGTGGTTCAAATCTTGCCTCTACTCAGAACTGTCTAAGGAGCTACGGGCATGCAACCCATCTGCAATATAGAGATAATAATATTGGCCTACTGTACAGAGCTGTTGAGAGCATTACAATGAGATACTGTGCATGAAGCATGTTGGACACAGAAAGGGCTATATTAATCTCAAGTATCCTTTTTTATGAGGGCATATTATTTTGTAGCTTGTATACCTAGTAGGCAAAAGCTGGAAAGTGATGTTTTTTACTAGATAATGCAAGATTTACACATCCCTAATGTTTAACTATCAATCTCTAAATGCTTCACACCTGCCTGTGTAGCTCTGATGGTTGTTTAGGATCCTTGCTAATGGTATGTCTTTATAAACTTGTTTATATTTACCCTATGGCATTGTTTATGGAAATGTCCTTGACACTGTATGGAAATGTACTTGATACTGTATGAAAATGTACTTGATACTGATTATACTAAGCTCATACTGTGTAATCCGCCTTGAGGCTCAATGAGAAAGGCGGACTATAAATTAAATAAATAAATAAATAAATAAATAAATAAATAAATAAATAAATAAATAAATAAATAAATAAATAAATAAATAAAATGCCTCCATGTGCACTTTTCTACTATATATATCTCCTTCTTCCAAAATGCAGGAGAGGCCCTTTTACTAGGTGGCTCTAGGAGATTGTCTAGGGTACCAGTGGTGGAGGGATGCCAACCGGCCCTGTCCCCCCCGCCCCGCCACCTGCCAGTGGCATCAGTGTCTGTCCTGGAAGGTGCCCACAGCTCCAGAGGGCAGCCAGCAGAGAGAGACACACACACCTACAAAATGCTAAGAGAAAACAAAGTTCCGTTTCAGTGTTAATATTATTTTAAATGTGCATCCAGGATAGAAGATAAAGGGAAGTGGCATGAATAGCACAGTATGTTTGGTGGCCCAGATGAGATGTTCAAACACACTTGGGCAGATAGCACATTCTAAGGCACTGTGGTATGGCAAGACCACTATTCTTGCAGCTGTTGCTACAGCTCCCTCTAATTGCAGGATGAAACGAAAGAGCAGAAATAGCTCTCTATGGGCCAAGCTACAAGTGACAAATGACACTTGAACGGCAAGTGTATTTCTCCCTGTTCACTTGTGCTCCACTCAATCCACTTGCCATTCAAGTGTCATTCGTCACTTGTAGCTTGGCCCTATGACTGGGGGGAATCATACAGCACAGTTATCGCATTATCAATATCAAAGCCATGCATGACTGCCCGCAGTTAGCAGTCTGTGAGCAATCCATTGACTGCAATCCATTCAAAACGTTCACTGAGTAATGAATAGCAAAGAAACTACTCTGCTTTTTTGTTTGTTTAGTCCTTCTGATCCAGGGCAACAACATTAATAAGCAGGATAGATTGCCCATATTGTGAATAATTTACTCGTTTTGCATCTACAAATGAGGATAAGGTTTTAATTGGAAGCTTATAATAATTTGTGATTATTTGAGAAAGAATAAACAAGGGTTTTTTAAAAGTTAAGGGCAGTGCTATTTGGCTGAGGACATTGATGGCTGTTCTTCTGACTATTGTGGTTCTGGAAAAATGATCACATTAATGGCATCTGTGTTGGGAGATAAGGGTCAGTTGGAGATTTTGGGGAAGAGGGTATCAGCTGGGTAAGGGAAATAAATTTGACATATTCATATATGTTTCACGACTAGAGAATCTTGACGTCACAAGGAGCAGGACTTCATTAGCCTATGGCCCACCTGTATGGGACAATTCATAGGTATGTTTGAGTAAATACTTCCTTTCTTTTAATGTTACGGCTTCAATGGCCACAGCCTTAAGTTAACCTCACTGATTTGGGGAGGGGGGAACGCTTTTTCTTGTTATGCCTGCCCTAATTATAAAAGTTTTTTTAAAAAAAATATTTTAAGATGGATTACTAGCACATAGGAGGCTGCTCAAGTAATCTTCACATTGAACCAGCCCTTCTAAGCCCTCTCTTCTGACAGAGCCAATGGCAGAGACAGAGGCAGGGGTCTATCTTAGTTCACATAGAAGGGAAGAGAGTTGTATATACAGGCTGCTATAAACTGAAATAAGGTGGTAAGTTAGGGAGGGTGAATGTATTATTATTAATGCATTATTAATACACATATTCCACAGTGCAGCTTGGATCTTATGCAGTCCGACTGGAATTGCTCTGCATAAGTGGTGGGTTTCCTATTTCCCCTTCCTGTTTCAGTCTTCTCCCTGCCCTGCATGTAGAAATGTGCCCCCCATTGGAACTCCCTGGAAAATCACAGGGGTCAATGTAGGGGGGCTGCAAAATATGCCCTCCACCTCTTCTACCGGTAGAAGTGCTTCCCATCTGGAAGAAGCGCCCTTGGGATTTAAGGCCAAACTTCTGTCAACTACTGTTGATCATATTCAGATAGTAAGGTGGAAGAATGTCCGCTCATCAGTACTGTAAATAGCCATGCATTTTTAAAGGGGGAAAAGATCTACCTCTAGTTGTATTCCCTTATCATCTTTGCTATTTTGCAATGTCTGTGGTTCCCTGAACTGTTAAATAGGCACAGAGAAAATCATAAAGAAAAGGATTCCAAAAGATCTACAGATACAAAAAAGGAAAAAAAAGTGAAAATAGTGTAGCTTACCATCATCACACAACAACTCAGTGGAAAAGAGGATAGAAGAGTTTCTTCTGTGGCAAACCAGCTTTGCATTTACTCTTTTCTCCAGACTAATCTTCCTGCCACCATCTTTCACGCAAACGTCTGAATCATTCAGAAGACTCCCATTCAGGGTCCAGTAAACATCTTTAAAGAGATTGCCCTCTTCACAGGACAGTTCTGCTTTGCCACCAGGTAGGCAATGAATATGGATAGTTGGGGGTGGCTCTAGGCAAGGGGATGGTGACAACAGCCAAACAGGAAGAGACAAGTTAATTTGACAGGATGTCAGTATATGTGAAGATTGTCTAGTGGAAACAGTGGCCTCCAATCCAAAGAATGTTATCCTCCCCCCACCCCACCCCAAGTCTTATTGAAGTCCTTGGAAGCTTATGCAAATTAGCTGCAGTACGTACAGCTGATTTCAGCGGGACTGAAACATGACTGGTTTTGAGTGAATAGGTCTCAGGGTGTTGTTGGAAAGTGCATGACACCTTGCTGAACCCTTCCTGGTCTGAAGCTTGGTCTAGTCCCTGCTTGGTTGGGAGACTTCCAGGGAACCCTAAGTATGCTACTTTGATTTCTGTGGCAGAAGAAAGGTGGGATGTGAATGCAAGAAAGAAATATCATAAGTAATGTGTGGAAAATCTGCGGGCTCATGAATGCTATTCATTGATTATTCTTTATCTTTTTTAAAATGCTCTGCATATTTGTCATTCTGTCTCAAAGCCTGCAATGAAAATATTTATAGGGGTGGGATTCCTACAGACCGTGATCGCTATTTAAACATGAATTGGAAGGCAAGCACCAAAAATGCTTATTGTATATTAAAATCAATTGTTAAAATTATTGTTTAAATCTCCAATAGAGCTGTACCAAGGGCACCAATGCATTTGTCATTTCAACTGCAGTTCTGCTTTTTTGCCTTTGGGTGGCACATGGGATCACATGTACAGACAATTTTCCTCTGAATACCAGTTTTAGGAGCCCTGGTTTGTTGGCAACGGGCTGGCTACTCTGTGGAACAGAATGAGGGACTAGACTAGAGGAACTGTGTGGCTGATCCAGCACGGTTCTTCATGTTCTTAAAATGTTTTGTTCTAAAAAGCAGCTCTTTCTTTTAAAAAAGTCACAAAATCTCTTTTTGTTAAGTGACAGATGGGATGAGTGGTGTGGGGCTGTACACCCACTGGCCTCACCCTGGCTCCGGCCCTATTTAAGAGTCATATGTAAATGAGTCTGACTCCTGTAGGCCCTTGAAATTCCTTTTGTATCCAGTCCCTTTTTTATATTCCATTAATATATGTAGAGCCAGCCTACCATGTTTGGTTTTACTAGAGTTCTATCAGAATTAATGAACTATTATCCTACTCGTTGATGAAAAGCTTTCTCTCTGCACAGTCCACGCAATTCCTATCTGAGTGATGCAGCAGCAAAATAAGTGAAGTCAATATTGGGGTGTGTTAAAAAAGGCATAACATTAAAACTCAGGATGTCATTATCCCACTATATACTGTGTTGGTCAGGGCCCACCTGGAGTATTATGTGCAGTTCTGGAGGGTTCACTTCAAAAAAGATGTGGACAGGTTGGAATGGGTGCTGAGGAGAGCAACTAGGATGAACCTCATAGGGCCTGGAGACCAAGCCTATGAGGAAAGACTGAGGGACCTGGGAACATTCATTTCGGAGAAAAGGAAGTTGAGGGGAAACATGATTGCTCTCTTTAAGTATTTAAAAGGCTGTCACTTAAAGGAGAGAATGGAACTATTCCTGTTGGCAACAGAGGATAGGACTTGAAACAATGGATTTAAACTACAGGAGGGAAAGTACCAGCTGAACGTTAGGAGAAACTTCTTCACATTAACAGTAATTCAGCAGTGGAACTGGCTGGCTAGGGATGTGGTGGGTTCCCCCCTCATTGGCAGTCTTCAAGGAGTGGCTGGATGAATACTTGTTGAGGATGTTTTAGGCTGTTCCTGCATTGGGCAGCAGGTTGGACTGTAACTCTATGATTCAAAAAGGACCTCACTAATAATTAGAAGGATAATGGTTGTTGTGGGTTTTCCGGGCTGTATTGCCGTGGTCTTGGCATTGTAGTTCCTGACGTTTCGCCAGCAGCTGTGGCTGGCATCTTCAGAGGTGTAGCACCAAAAGACAGAGATCTCTCAGTGTCACAGTGTGGAAAAGATGTAGGTCATTTGTATCTACTCAGGAGGGGTGGGGTTGAGCTGAGTCATCCTGTAAGAGTTTCCCAGGGTGTGGAATGCTAATGGCGGGAGGCTTCACTGTATCCTGAGGAGGTTCTTTTGCATATGGATTGGTACTTGATGTGCTAATCTTCTCTGCAGGGCTATTGTCGGGGATAGAATGTTTTGTTAGCCTGGTGTTTTTCAGAACTGGAAACCATGCTCTGTTCATTCCAGTTTCCAGTTCTGAAAAACAGAACATTATCCATGAGCAAAAGCTTCAGTTAATGATGGAGGAAAGCTGTGCACAATTTTTTTTGCCGGGGCATGCCAACTTACAGTGAATTACTTGAGGCCTACATCACTGTATCTTTAGGTCAGAAAAACCTTTTCTTGTTGATTTCTGCCTGTCACACAACAGGTAAAGCCACAAAACCTTTGCCTATATTAAAAAGGTAACAATATTAGAGTACTTCGTTTAAACTAGACTCGGGGCAAAATAACAGGACAACACTGCACACAGCCAAGTTTACTTGTTTGCTTTAATTTTAGCCTAGGTTGCAAGGGGCACATAGTGAAACAGATAACTGGAAAGGTCTGCAGCCAGCACTAACCATGACTGGCACACTACTATTCAATCCACATTTGCTAATTGTTTTCAGGCATAGTCAATGAAGTCAAATATCTGATTGTCATGCAGTTGTTATTTGGTGTGGTAGCCGTAGGGAGGAGGAGGTTGCTCTGAAGAACCAGCTGAGCACAAGGGTCTTGAGAGCGTAATTCTATATAGATGTGATCCAGTCATAATCCATTGATTTCAGTGGGTTTAAGTCTGCATATAATTACTTGAGAGAGTCCCACTAAAATCAGAAGTTGCAAAAGTTTAAATGTAAACTTATTCCAAGTACTCTAGTTTTTCTTAATGCTCCTTGGGGATAAGCCCTAATAATCCCAATAGCGCTTAATTCTGAGTACAGATGCTTAAAATCATGCTCAACATGAAGCCTCAGCTATCAGTTAAACTCTTAGACTTTGTCATTGTTGATTTCAAAATAACAACACTTACCAAAGACTGTCAGCAAGAAAGTTTTGTTCTTGTTTTGGGGAAAAAACTGATACAACCCTGCGTCATTTTGTGATATGCTTTCCAACTCCAGAGACCCATTTATCAGGCACATCTGTCGGCTATCGTATTTGAAACAGTCTGTTGTTGATAAGCGTACTGAGTGCTTCATTCCATTTATGGCTATTACTGAGAAATCACTTTGGTTTTGAAGATCTAAAGGGAAAACAATTTTGCTGCCAGTGATTCCAGTGAGCCGGTCCATGTCAGCGTAAGCCCTACCTGTAACAGTAAGAAAGCACCACTGTTATGTTTTGGAGTCCCTTAACACTGGCCTCCTACAAAAGGCACTTGTCCCTGCTTCAAATGGAGGAAATGTCTAGGCACAACGGCATATATATTAAAGCCTGCCCATTGAAAGGAGGCATTATCAAAGAGTTCACGCTGTGATCCTTAACATTAAAAAATGAGAAAACTTTTTATAAATTGATGGAAGATGTAAACGGGGCCTCCCTCTTTTTCTCCATGTAGCTCATAACTTCACAACTGCATTTTATCTGTGTAAAATCCAAGGTTTTATTGCAATGAAATAGTCCAGGAAAAAAGCTCCAGGAAAAAAAATCCAGCAAATTACATACTGTGACTGACAACCTTCATTCACGAATGGTAAGTTAATCTGTTTATACATCACAGATTTTAATTAGAGCTGCCCCTTTTGAAAGAATATTATTTGCTCATCCATTGTTGCAAACGATCTAAATATAACTCTTAATTCAGGCAAAGCATTTAATATTTTTGAAAGGGCTATATAATTTGAATGTTATATTGTGAAATTAACCTGCTGTTCTCTTTTAAGCATCATCTTTTCTGAATTCAAATACTCCTTTGACTGGCTGATTCATTAATCTTAATAAAGCAAAATAGTATAATGACTTCATATGGGCCACAGACTTATATTGATAACTCTGCATATTAATAAAGCAAGAAAAAATCCACCTGCCTAGCATTATTAAAAATAAAAAATATTGGTATCTGAATAAGATAAAAAAAATTGTAATACTGGATGATTTTAGATTCCCTTACTATAACTCATGATCGCTGTTTCCCAAAACAGTTACACAAAAGGATCTGAACTAAAATCTTCCAAAACACTAGACAGGACCTTAAGACCCACTGGGAACCTAATGATTTGATGATGATATGCTCTATAGCTCTAAATTATTTGCTCAAGGTCACATCGATAGGTGAGAACAGATCCCCAAATTTCTGTCTTCCTTTCTCCCTTTCTAACCGCTATACTACATGCAAAGCCTCTCAATTCCTCTGTTTCCTTTGCCTATACAAATGCAATATATCAAGGGATCTAGTTAAAATTAGTTTATGAGCAAATCTGTCTTACTTTGGACTGACTGCCCCTTTTCATGCTTTGGCGATTATGAAACTAGTATTTCCCTGAGTCCTGTAGATTTCTTTTACAAGGAACAAAATCTGAACAAAATAACAGCCTCTGCTCACCTAGGCAAAGCAATGCCAGTTTTATAAAGAAAATCTCTCCACTTACCATCAATAATGGTCAGAATCACCAGCACGCATGGCAAGAGAAAAGAAGAACTGAAATCCATTTTAAGCATCTTCTTGCATTGTGTGTGTGTTGAGAAGAAGACCTGGCTATACTGCTAAACCAATATACTTCTCAGGAAATGATGTCAGAAGCAAGAACAAAAAAAGAAAAGAAGAAGAAAAACTCATGCTGGACGGATGTACGACTAATGTATCCAAACAAAGCGGAAGAGGGTTTGGTTGACTGATTTCATGCTGTAGCCACAGCATTTTGATAATCTATCACTATGGACTTGTACAGAGGAATCAGGGTGTATAAAACCCCGACAGAGAAGTGGTGTAAGAGGGACATGAGCAGGGCTGTTCCAACCAGTGGATCAGAGCTAGGAAGACTCCTAAGCATATCCTTCCTGATATTATGCCTTTGTTTTTGCACTAATTGGTATAATGTGGAGTACAACATACAAACAGCAAAATAAAGGTCCCAGTTCTATTAAAGGTAGTTGTAACTTAATGGCATTGGCTTGTACCCAGAGACTTGCTTCTGCTAAGTCACAAGTCTTACAGGAAAAGCCATCTTCTGACTGAGGAAGGCTTATAAGAAGGAAGACATTGGCTCCAACCTACTGAAAACATTTACAACAAACCTGTTTAAATCCCCTTGTGTTGGATGGGAATGAATCAAGACTAGACATGGGCACAAACAGAAAAAAAACCCGAACATGGTGTTCGTTGTTCGTAGCCATCCACGAACAACTAACAATGAACATTGATGAATATGACCTGTTCACAAACATGTTTGTTGTTCGTTGTTCGTGGGAGCCAGCAGGCTCTCCTCCAGCCATCAAGATCCCTACCACACCACTCCCAGAAACCCTACCTGAGCAGACAGCAGGAAATGTACCAATAATAAATAATAGCTTGGCCCCAGAGCCTGGCAGCAGCCCTGGAACCTGAAGTGGTAGATACCTACCTCACCATTCCCAGAAACCTTACCTGAGCAGGCAGCAGGAAAGGTACCAGTAATAAATAATAGCTTGGCCCAGAGCCTGACAGCAGCCCCGGAACTTGAAGAGGTAGATCCCTATCCCACCACACACAGAAAATTCAAGTTCCAATGCACTCTCCCTGTCTCTCTCTCAAAATGCCAACAGCAACTGTCTCTCCCTCACTGTCTGAAAAACCAGAGCTGAGAGCCCCCCTCCCCCCTGCTCTTTGCTTCCTTGTAACAAATTTGGAGCTCCACTCTTGAAAGGAAAACCTGCCTATCAAGCTAAACTGGGCTTAGATTGGGGTTTCCAGGGCAACAGCAGGAGTTCAGACAGAGTTCAGGCAGTCCCTGCCTCCAGTTGCCAAAGGAATTGATTGCAGGTGCCAGATTGTCTGGCTTGACGAACACCACCGAACAGCAACGAACAAGGCTTGCAACGACCACCTGTTCGTTTAGAATGGGGCATCACGAACAGCTTGTTCACGAACAGCTGATTGGACTGTTCATGGCTTTTTTTCGTTCATATTGCTGTTCGTGCCCATCTCTAATCAAGACTAACATAATCTGGATCAGGACCCAAACCTCACCAACTATTGCTCTGGAGTGTAAAATCCACACGCACGTTCTTCCACTCACAACGTATATTTTGAGAATTAATGAGAGCTGAACAAATCCTATACCTATAGGAACAGAACAAACTTAGATGGCATGGGGTCCGCTTATTGATAGAGATTATGATCCAGCCCATAAATTAAATGTGTCATCTATGAATTGCTAAAATTAATCCTAATTATGCTTTGGCAACCTGAATGAGTTGACATGGAAACCTACAACTGCTTGCATTTGGTTGCATTCAGTTTTGTGCTGCTGCTGCTGCTATTACTATAATAAGCAATTATTTAATATTCAAGCAACACTGAATTATATGATAGGTAGGTACTGAGGTATTGTGAAGTCTGTGCCCATCATAATGGAGACGTTATGGAAGATAATGTAATTTTTGTCATTAGATCACATATTAATGCCTTGCTCTTCTTCCTCCCTCTCCTCCTTGCCCATCCTTAGATTGTTCCCGTATTTCAAATCGCTGTGCACATAATGTAATATTATGCTGTGCACATAATGTAAAATCAGGGAGGAGCAGAACAAAGAGAAAATGGAGGTTTAAATGACAGGGTTGCTAAATCCAACACAGTTGAGTTCTAGAGCACTTGATGCGGCTTTCACACAAGCTGAATAATGCACTCTCAATCCAATTTCAATGCAATTTGGTGATTGTTTGCAAGAGAATTTTCTTGTTTCACACAGTAAGATCCAGTTGCAAAGTGCATTCAAAATGGATTGAAAGTTTATAATTCAGCATGTATGAAAGTATGTTTACCAAAGCAGTATGAGACAGGGTCATTTTAATAATCTGCATGTCATTGCAAAGGAGTCTGATTTTGCTCTTGGATCTTAGGCATTTTGCTGTTGTGACCCCTTTTCTTTGCTTTAAACCATATATACTGCTTAAGTCTTCCACCATGCTGCTTCCAGAGACCTTGTCACCTTCTTCTCTACTCAGAATCTGCTTGTTCTCTAAAGTTTACAAAACCTCCATACAGTCATCTTGGCTGGAATTTTTGCTATAAGCTAACTCTGTTCTCCCCTGATACCGAAACTCCTTTTTAAAGGCCCAGTAGGTGATTTTATTTTTAAAAATCATGTGCTATTTTTCTACATATGAAGTGGCTTGCAGGGAAATACAAAAAAAAATCTCTTTCTTAAGCCATGAGTCTTCTGGGTAAGGATCATATTACTTGTGTATACCTGCACACTATTAAATAAATGCATAGCAACACCAGCAGCAAGGGTAATAATTGTATATGCAAATGAATCAGGGCTTGAGTCCTATGAGCAGAGTAGAGCTCATGGGATAAGGCTTTTCTGCCTTGCCTTTCTGTTGTGGCTCATGGAGCTTCGGAATTTTTGGTCCTGAGGATCAAGTGGACCCTCATAAACAGTACAGGGGTCAAAACTGGTGTCTGAAGAGAAAAAGTGTATAACTATAAATCACCTCCCTTTCAGTGATAAGAGAAGTGTTTTTCCGTCATCCAAAGAGATGGTAGGCTGCATGCCACTATTCAGTACCGTTACTGATCTCTACTACTGCCGTAAGTTTATGTAGCATAGTAGAAGCAATAGACTGCCTTATACTGAGTCAAACCTTTTGTCTGAGTCAGACTCTTTGTCAAGGTCAGCATTGTCTACTCTGACTGGCAGTGGCTCTGCAGGGTTTCAGGTCGGCATCTTTCACATCACATGCTGGGGTGGAGATTAAACATGGGACCTTCCACATGCAAAGCAGATGCTCTAACTCTGAACCAGGGCAACCCCCTAAACATTACAGCATACAAACTATCTGAATAAAAGCAGCTTACATCTGCCATGTCTTCAGAATATAACTGAGGTTCATGATGAACATAGAAATATTAAGGCATGTAGAGGCTGCAGTTCTTCCTGGGACAATTTTGCTGCTGTTTCACAAGTGGCATGGCTGCCTCAGTCCACTGAACCAGGATAAATGGTTCACTTGTGTTTATTTACATGCAACGTTCCCCACTTACTTTTCTCTAAAAAGGACTCCCACGATGCAAAAGGTGTCTTGAATGTTATCTCACTGAAATTGCAAAGGTCAAGCTGCTGGTCTGCAAATTAATGAGCAGCTACCTACCCAAACCTATTCCGATCTACAACCTGTGCTAATGGCTGAAGGTCAGGAGGACAGCTCTATTTTGTCTCTGTCTACCACACACAGAGAGGGGGAAAAATCCTCACCATGATCTAAGAGGTGACAAAAATAGCCTTCTGTGAGAAAGGCAGTGATCTGAATCTCCAGACATCTGCAGGCCAGTGGAGAGTGAAAAAAGACATTTGCAATTAGAAAGTCACCCATGGGTGTCCTTGTCCTTTATGTTTTAGACTAGGTGCCGAGCAACTGCAACCATTACATGTGCTAATAGACTATTTCTTCCCATCCTACATAGATGTATAACAAGAACAGAATCTCAAAATTCTATGTTGTATAGTGACATGACATTCCGGAAGGGTACGGACTAGGGCCGGGCCGGGCCAGGGGTTGGGGGCAGGTAGTTAATCAGACTCAAGAAGCCAGTTTGGTCATATTCAACCAATGTGTACCCGAATTGCACTTTATTTGTCTTGCAAATTCCTCATTGTCCAATTTTTTTGCCAATTTTTGTTCTGATCTTCCACAAGTGGTACTTTCTCTCCTCAAATTCCTCCTCTCTCTGTTTTGGTTCTAGTTACCCCAATCAGCCACTGCCTTTCTATCACCTTAATACTTTCCTCTGCCATTTCTCTCTCCCTCTCTAGATTCTGCCCACTAAAGTATGCCAGGGTTACCTTACCTCCAACCCCTATCCAATTCTTGCTTTATATCTAATATGAGGGGAATTCAGGAGAATGGTTCTTAGGAAGGGGATTTTTGAGGGTGAAAGAGGCAAGTGGGAAGCAATTTTGCCTGATTCTCTATCCTCATGGAAGCACTTCATGTTCCATGGTACACAAAGCCCCTCTGACCCAAAGCATCAGTTTTTTAGGGGTTGTTAGGTACTGCTTAGGGATGGGAAATTTGGGGGAAAGCATTTCCATAAATGCCCTAGCATTCATACTTTGTAAGATCCATTGTCATTTCCTTCAGTACTACATTCATTCATATACATGTACTGAATTAAAGAGAAAAGAATGCAGAGTAATGGAAAGTCACAGAACTGCCCAAGACAAAACAGCAGTGGATAACTCACACATTAGTGCAATTCTGTGACTAGTAATTCAAAAACACAAAATCTGGAGAATAAATTTGAAAGAAGAGAATTCCATAAGGATTCCTGAGAGAAACGCAAATAGCAGAACAGATGAATAAACAGCATCTGAAGAAGTGAGCTGTCTGTGACTCACAAAAGCTCATACCCTACCACAGATTTTGTTAGTCTTATAGGTGCTGCTGGACTCTTGCTCTTTTCTACTGCTACAGACAGACTAACACAGCTACCCAACTTGATCTACCAGCATACAACTGTTTCTCACACTGCTGCTGTTGATTCCAGTAACAATTTGATGATGATGATGATGATGATGATGATGATGATGATGATGATGATGATGATGATGATGATGATGATAGTGTGCTTATATACTGCCCTTCTGGACAGATGAATGCCACAGTCAGAGCGATGAACAAAGCCAGTGTTATTATTATCCCCACAATACAGCTGAGGAGCTGGGGCTAAGAGAAGTAGCTTACCCAAGGCCACTTTCAGAGTTCATGGCAATAAGGGAGTCGAACTAGCAGAATACTAATTTGTAGCACAGCCACTTAACCATTTTGCTACAGCATGTTAGTAAATAAAAAGAAGATAAGTATATGAATACTAGTAAATTAGGAACACATAAGTTCCAGAAATTTGACAGTAATCAGAAATAAACCTGGCTTTGTGCATCCTTAGTTATTTTTGGTTTTTTCAAACTCTCATTTATCTCTTCTCTCTATAAAATAAAAATAAAGACATTTCCAAACATCAGAAGTTTCTGAATAACCCAAGGCAAAACAAAATAATATATAAACAAAGTAACATTTATTTGAAAAATAGAAATTAATACAGAGTAATTAATAATAAGTAATTAATATAGAGAAATTAATAAGAGAATTTTTAAAAACTTTCTATGCGTACACTGACAGCTTAAGATTTTAGAAATTCCATTAAAATTACAAGATGTATTATCTGGAAAGCTAGTAAGTATAATTCTCCACCAGATCAGCAAAAAAGCTCAACTGGTTTTAAGAGGGAAATTGGTATTAATAACTAACTACATTTCAGGAACGAGTTTAAAAATTAACCCAGCTTTTGACCGGATAGAAGTACGGCAAGCAATAGGGTTATTGTTACAGTTATAGCTTTGCTATACCATGCAAGCATATTTTCTGTATCTTGGTCATAGTGAGTGGTTGCAAAACGATTTCTGTTTATAGCTTTAGCATTTAGCAAGTGGATGCATATTTAGCAGTGGTTTAAGCAGGAAAGAGACTGAAAGTCAGCAGTATCGACTCCTCTATTTCCAGTTTTGGCAAAAACTTTGTCAACTGCTACTTCATTTTTTTAACAAACTTAAACGTGGTTTTCAGCATATGAACCATAGAACAGCAAAATTCAAACCAAATATTCCTTAAAGGTCCAGCTATGTGGGCGAGTCCTTTCTCCTTTTGAAAGATCTAAAACTTATAATGTGGTTCAGGCCAAAGGGCAATTACTACTTGAGAAAAATGCAGTCCTACACTCCTGTACAGTTTGTTACAAATCTAATTAAAATGTGGATTAAATTCATTTACTTCAAAATGTTATCTTTATAAAAAGAACAATCCAAAACTCTTGGCCAAAAATATCTAACCTGTACCAGACAAATGATCCTTTAATCCATAATTATTTGAAATCCATGTTTATTTGTCGCTTGAATAAATTGTAATGCTTCACAACTGTTGATGAAATAATAAAATAGCCAGATATCCCTAAGGACAGCCATGGTGTGCTAAGAGTAATTCATTTGTATTGAGAATGGAGACACAAGATACTATTCCAATCCCATTCCCAGTTCCAGGTCAGAAAACCAGATCTATGTTATTTCAGAATTGAATTGAATATAGTCAACTGACAACTCGTTAAATAGAAGTGGGCTGACTCTCAGTGAGGTCTTTCCCTAATGCTCGAATCTTGCAAAAAATTAAGTTAATCCCATTGTATTTAATGGCCTCAATATGCACATAACTGTCTGTAGCATTATTATAAGGTAAACTTTTAGAAGCTTATATAGCTCTACTTTACCACCCAAAGATATAACAATCATCTAACAATATAGATTTCTTTTTTTAATTGGGGAAATATGATAAAATTGGATATTAACACAAATTACTACAAATGTTAGAGATGTAATGACACTTGAACAAAAATAGATTTTGCATCATAATGGTACTTTTCGCACTCGGTTTTTAGAGCGCGTTTGTACCTGTTCCACATCCCATGTTTGCAAGGTTTTCACACTTAAAAGCAGTCATTTGATGCAGTCCCGCTTTTTGTCCGCTGTATCCCCGATTTTTCCCCCTGCGGACATACCCCGATGTTTTTTTAAGTTCGCTGCCGACTGGCAGCTGGCCCGCATTTTGCTAATGTGAACACTTTTGCCCCCTTTTTGCTTCTTTCCCCCCCCCTCTCCTTTTCCCTGGGAGCTGATTGGTTTGTGCAGAATTAACCACTCACACCCTCCTCAGCTCTCTGAACTCCTTGTCCACCATTTTTTTTAGTAAAGCGAGCTGGGGGTCATAAGGCTGCTTCTTCGTTGGTTTCCTTCCTCCCGGTATTCATGCTCTTTTATTTTTTTTCAAAAGCCAGGAATGATTCCTAAGCTTGCTGCTAATTCCCTGCTAGCTTTAAAAGCAAGGAAAGTGTTAAATAGCTGCTTTCTCCTTCCTCCCTTAGGGTATGCACACACATTCCTTTTTTTTTTAAAGACAAGAATGGGTTGCAATGGGTTGTAATGTTACTGCACTTTCTTCCTGGCTTTAAAAGCCAGGAAAGGATTAAATGGCTGCTTTTCCCTCCCTCCCAGGCATGTTTCAGACTTTGCCAAAGAAGGGGGGGGGGAACCCAAGCATTTTGCACAGCCCTTTGGAAACAAG
Source organism: Eublepharis macularius (assembly GCF_028583425.1). Classification (NCBI taxonomy): domain Eukaryota; kingdom Metazoa; phylum Chordata; class Lepidosauria; order Squamata; family Eublepharidae; genus Eublepharis; species Eublepharis macularius. The sequence goes on from NC_072792.1 coordinate 128,274,497, forward strand.
CCTCTGCTTCCTGGGAGGAGATGAATCAGCAGCAGTTTAACCCTTTCCTGGCTTGATTAAAAAAATGAGAGTGGTACATGTTTTCCCCCAGAACTCTGCCACCAATTGCCTCTCCAGTGGGCAGGGGACAGCCCAATCAGCAAAAAGGGGGGAAGGGTTCCAACATTGCAACGTTACTACGCATACACAATTTTTTTTTAAAAAGTGTGACGTGAATTGCAAGGCCCCGAAAGCCCAAAATTGCACCGAGGTTTTGAAATGAAGCACAGACACCAAATCGAAATTGCAGTGGACAGTGTGAAATGAACAGGTGCAATGCCGAAGCCACTGAGATCGGGGTGAATGCTCATAAATGGCGGTTTAAACCGTAAGTGCGAAAAGGGCCAATGAAGAGGCAAAATGCTTTTCTTTGCCACCTATGGCTTTAGAAAATTGAAACTTAGTAATCAGATGTTTACTCAAGTGTATTTGAAAAGCCTCTGTCCAACTACTAAACAGTTTGCATCTTCTGTGGTTTGAGACAGCACACTTAGGGTGATTCTCTGGTGTCATATGATTTCAAACTTCCATTGTCTCCTCTGCTGTCATACATGTGTCAATTAGGTAGCAGAAACACATCTTGCTCCCTTAATTCCATTTCATGGTCAAAACATTTCATAAATTGTTTGCACAGATCTTCCATAGGATTTGGATAAATACAGCAGCTGCCATCATCCAAAGAAACACAGATCTCACTAAACAGCAAAAAGTTTGGGTAACAGAAGTGCTACAGCTCTTTATATTGATTCACAAAAAAGAGATTGCTTTACCTGTGTAAAAGAACAAGATGAATTAATTTGTATGATACTTAAAAACCACCCAGAAAATTGAACTGAAGTACTAATATATTGTGCATTATGGATCAATCTGCAGTAGTGAACTAACCATTGTAAAGATTACACTACCTTTATGGCATTGGCGGCACAGTCAACTCCAAGTCACATGGGTATATGTTAGGCATCTCAGCTACCTGAACCCCGCAGGGAATTCCTTTACTTCAGATCCAATTTCTTACCCTCAGGAAAAAAATTGCCTCCTTAGTGACTCTCTAAGAATTTTCCCAAATCTCTATGGTTTTACCATAGAGCACTTAGAGCACCATCACTGAATTCCTAGAGCACCATCACTGAGTGACATCACATCCTCCCTCCACAGGCACCACCCCCTATCAGTGCAATCCTATGAAGAATTACTCTAGTCTAAGCTCATTGATTAACTCTTCATAGGCTTGCACTGTAAATATTCCAGCATTTGCCTAGACAGTGTAGTGAACATGTATGGAAAATTATGCACCACATGAATCACCTAAATCACATGAATACACCTCCTACCTGCATCGGGACCAATGCTGATATTGGCATGAGAAACTATCATATGATATGGATGATCCACGTCTGTACATTTTACCAATGTGTCAGATGAGCCAATCACAGGAGAGTAGCAATTATGCCATCATGAGGGAAGGGGAATTAGAAATGTGTTGGGTATAAAATTGTGAAGTTGAGCAAAATATTTCAATTTGGCACTTACAGTGCAATCCTAAACAAAGTTACACCCTTCTAACTCCATTAAAATCAATGGACTTTGCTTGGGATCACATTGTGAGTGTCCTAAGGAAGTGCTGAATTTGTACCTCTGAAAACATCATACGTCTCAGAACAGGAAACTTACTACCACACTTCCTCACCTTTAATCAGTTTCCAGGAATGTTAGTTTGATAATATCATCTTTTTTATTTATCTAGTTCTATCCAAATCATTTTTTGTCCTAACTAGATATGGGCATGAACTGCATTACGAACCAAAAAAACCCACGAACCACCTGATCGTCTGTTCGCAATCCGGCGGTTCGTGAGGGTCCATGGCCAACGAACTAGCGTTCGTTGGAAGCCCAGTATGTTGCATTCGCCCGCGGTTCGTGAAGCCAGACAGTCAAGCACCATCAATCAATTCCCTTGGAAACGGAGCTGGGGGAATGCCTGAACTCTGTCTGCATTCCTTCTGTCGCCCTGGAAACCCGAATCGAAGCCCAGCTTACCTTGATCGGCAGGTCTTTCTTCCAACCATGGAGCTTCAAATTGGTTACAATTGGTTACATGGGAGAAGACACCCGGGGGGAGGAGGGGGAAGGGGGGTGTTCTGTAGCCATGGGCACTACAATCTCATCCCTGTAAACCGTGATAGGCAGTTCTGACGTCCAGCCCCTTGTACACTGGGCCAACGTCAACTGGTGACTCTAATTGTATCGAGTGGGAGTTTCCTGGGGGCCTCAGATTGGAGAGGGTATAACTCCAAGATCCCTATTGCAATCTTGACCAAACTTGGGTGCTGGCTGGAGGAGAGCCTGATAAACACTCCCTGTGAATATGGGCTCTCTAATTGCAATGGGGGCCGTTCCAACGCCAATGAACTATGAACCTTGAACCGGTTCGGTAATGGGAAATGTTCGTTACGGTCCATTTGTTCAGGTTCATTGGTGGCACCGAACCACGAACTGCAGGTTTGTTAAATTTTTTTGGTTCGTGCCCATGTCTAGTCCTAACCTTACTTTCTTTGCATCCCATTTTCTTTACTAAGGTTTGTTTAGAAAAATTGTGTGTTTCCCTTCCAGGAACCTGCCTGAGGAAGCTTTCAAAATAAAACAATAATTCAAACAAAACATTATAAGATATTAATTTTAAAAATCCATCATTAAAACCCAGCTAAGCTAAAACATAGACCATAAAAAACAGACCAATGACAGCTTAAAATAATGATGTGCAGTCTAAAGTAATAGTAGAAAATCAACCCCTTAATAAAAAAGCCTGGGTGAACAGAAATGCTTGGGCCTGGTGCCTAGGAGAAAGCAACATAGGCACCAGACAAACCTCAAACGGAAGTGCAGTGCCAATACTAAAAAAATCCCTGTCTCTGGTTGCCACCCACCTCACCTCAGCAGACAGGGGCACAAGGAGCAGAGCCTGAGAGGCAGATCTTGACTGGCAGGCTGGACAATACATCAGACTGCAGCCTACTTCAAGGATCTAGTAGTAGGCAATGTGGACGGGGCAACTCTTGTCTAAAACTTGGAGAAACTGAGCTAAATAGAAAATGGGATGACTCAAGTTCGTTTGTACATATGGAATGTTCTCCGGATTTAATGAAGAATTCCCAAATCAGGTGACTTGAGGCATATCTGTTTACAGACCTAAGATGGTTTGGATAGCCATTCCCTCTCCCCAAAGACCTGGTTCTTTGTGAACAGAATTTGCAGGACCATCACCACACTACAATTTCCAGGATACTCAGAAGGATGGCTTGAGGGAATTCATGACAGTCCAACCAGTATATCCGCAATTACACCTCTCGAATGTTAAAACAACGGAACCATCTCTTCTGTCACTTTTCAAACAGAAAACTATTCAAAGAGCTTGGTACAGTCAAGTGCTGCTCACATACAAATTAATTAAATTCAAAATGTCTTTCCTGTCTACAATGTGGATCAGTTTTGGTCTTAGCTTTTGGTTATATCTTTTTTCTTAGCTTCTGTCTTTACTTACCTTTAAAAGTAGAGATCTTTAAAGGTACAGAATATTCAATATTATGGCGTGCTTCTGCTGCAGTCTCTAATTGGTTAAATAAATTTCTTTGGCTTTCTTCAATAGTTTCCATAGCCTGTAGTTTTTGGACTGTGCGGCTTTTGTTCTCTTTGCAACAAACAAAATATGCAACAAATGGTAAAAACTGGACTTACAATTGAATTTAAAATTTCATGTGGATGTTATATTAAAATCCTGAATTTTATACATGTGCACACACACATATGTAAAATATTTTATTATAATAGAAAATAAAATAATGTTCAGTTACCCAACAAATTATATATCATGTTTTGCATCCTTGAATCTGGCCCTGCCAGGGTTTTGGTGGCTTGAGATTTCTTAATATCTCTTCTCCAAATGTGTTCTAAAAAGATCTCACAAAGTTGTTTTGATAAAGTAAAAACTCCACTGTAACGGTCAGTAACTATTTCTAAATAAACTAAAATCCAAGACTTGAATCAGATGCATCAGAGTTCTCTGCTACAGATCACGCTATCATAGTATCAGTGGCTTGCCCTGAGCCATTATTAGAGAAAGGCATACTGGAATTTACATTAATAATAATACTCTTTGGTTTTGATTGGTGAATTCAAAGCCTCTATATAAACTTCTTGGGGGACTGTTGGCAAAGAGAAACTATTTTACTTACTTACTTATGTTATTTATAGTTCTCCTTTCTCATGGAGACCCAAGAAGGATTAAACAGAATAATTCCATACAATAAACAGCTGGGACATTCAATAAAGAGTACAATAGCAGAAATTTGAAAAGAAACATAAAATTCAAATACAGGAATACAGAGATGAAACATAGCTGAAATAAAACATAAGTAATTTGGTGTGACCTATCCAACAATGCAGAAATTTAGAAGGGGCCCAATGAGAGGTGGGTTTGGTTCCACACCAGGACTATTCTTCATAACCATATCACAACTGTTCTGTCATTTATTGCATCAAAAATTAGGGTGATGGATCCAGAAGTCAGTGGACATTGCACCAATGAAATAATAAACTTCTTATATTTTCCCATCCACTTCCTTTTTTGGTTGACCAATTTTGGCCGAGATATATCATCTTCAATTTTTTTCCTGTTTGAGACAATTCGGCCCCTCCCAGCCGGCAGCCAAGGGCTTGAGGCCGGGGGCTGCATTTGCCGCAGCGGCAGAATAAGCGGCAGCTTCCCCGGCCTCACAGGGCCTCCTGGGAGGGGGCGGGGCTTGGCTGCAGTGGAGGGTTTTTTCCCTCCTCCGATGGGCCGTGTACGAGCGGAGCGGAAAGGGGACGAGCGGAGCGGAGCATAGCGGCGCCGAGGCCAGCCGCGGCTCCCCAAATGGGCCGGTAGTCGAGCGGTGCAGCCGCGGCTCGGTGGACGGCTCTGGGCGGCGGAGGGCGGCCGAGTCGCACTGAGCAGCACACGGCCGCATCGGGCTGTGAAGGGCGGCCAAGCTGCGCTGAGCAGCGCGCGGCCGCACCAGGCTGCATCAAGCAGTGCCGAGTCAGGCAACCTTCGGCCCAACAGGCTGCCTGCGGTTGGGTTGCGGGTGGCAGTAGCAGTGGGGAAACGGAGCAGGGAGCACCAGGCTCCTTGCTGTGTGTTAACGGATACAATTTCGGAGTGGGGGTGGTTCGCCGTTTAGGCGGTTGAGCGGCCATCTCAAGGGCGGAGGGGCTTTCATAGCACTGGTGGGTGCTTCTTGTCTAGCCTGGTGTCAGGTTGGTGGGTGCCTCTCTTTGCCTAGTGGGGTTTTATCACCACACACACACCCCCTTCACCGCCCCCCTTTTCTTTCATCTATTTGGCTGTGGTGCCATTTCCCCCCTGTTGTAGGGGAAGTTTTGCCCTATAGGAGCCAATCAGGTTTGTCAGTGGCTTCTTGCACTGTTGGTTTGCCCATAGGGGGCGGGTGGTTCAGTTCATTGGCTCTGTCACCGGGCAGAGATTGCCAGTCATTTTAATTTCTGTGGCTCTCTTGCCAAGCAGAGATTGTCAGCCATTTTACTTTCAGTTGCTCTGTTGCTGGGCAGAGATTGGCAGCATTGACAGTACTGCAGCCCAAGCTCTCGGCAACGCTTGACAGTACTGCAGCTCAAGCTCTTGTAACTGCTGTAGCCTAGTGGTTAAGTGGTTGGGCTGCAAACCAGCACTTCTCTGGTTCAAATCTCACTGCTGCCATAAGCTCAGTAGGTGGCCTCTTAGCCCCAGCTGTATACTGACTTTAATGCTTGATATTATTAATTTTGCAGATTACATATATAACTATGCTGCCAAAAAAGGGGTCTGGGCCTTCAAAAGGGAAGCATCCAGCTAAAAAGCCCCCACCCAAAAGGCCTCCCCCCACTGTGTCATCTTCTGATGAGGAGGAGAGTGCTAGTCGCCGGGCCATTCTGAGCCGGATTATAGCCCTAAAGCAATCACGGGCTGCGGGGGCTAGTGCCATGACTGCAGCACTGGAGCAATCACAGGGTGTGGGGGCGGGAGGCACGACAACGCCTAGTCGGCAGCCAGTTCGGTGGTTGTCAGCGGCTGCTTTTCAATCTGAGGTACTCAGACGACTTTCTGCCCTTGAGGGGCCTTCTGTTTCTGCAGACGCTGTAGAGACCCAAAACAAGGACGGAGCATTGGGCATTGAACCCTCAAGCATTGATCTTGATCCTGGCTGGAGGGCTGACTCTGAACCCATAGCGGTTGCTGTTGATCCAGTGTGGGATGGTAAGTCTGCACTTACACAACAGGGTGATGGATGTCCCTGGGGTCCCCGGATACTGGACCCTGCCCAAATGTCCTTGAGTCCGATGGCCTCTCAGGGCATGCGGCAAGGCCCTGCACTTAGTCAGGTGGATTTTGGGGCGGGACCGGTGTGGGGTAACCAGGTGTTTGGGGGTCAATATGCGCAGCCTGTCCCAGGTGCAATGGGTATCCCAGGAGCGGTAACGCAGACGGGTAGGCAGGGTTTTGACAGGCAGGGTTTTGACAGGCAGTTCATGCCGGGCTGGCAGGGTTTTGAGGGCCAGTCCCTGCCTAGTACATCCACTGCTTGGCCCAGCTATGCCCCCCCAGTGGGCGCTACTTTTACTATGACCCCATATGGCCTGGTGCCTTACCGAGCACTTCCGTTTGGAGACACTGCCCTCCCCTTGGGGGACCATCTCACTCAGGGTACTAGGGATAAGATTTTGCGGGGTGAGGTTCTGGACGTCTTCTCCCTTCTCTACAGGGAGTTAGAGAAGAAAGACAAAGAGGATTTAGGTGATAGGGATAAGGAGCGGATGAAATGGCGCAGGGTAGATCGGACCTGGACCAATTGGCTACCTGGATTCCTTATCTACGCAGGTGTCATTGTGCGGGCTCAGCCATGGAGGGCGGCCGCTCTTTTCCAGTACCTTGATATTATATACAAGGGGTACACTGGCTTCGTTGGTGCTGCTTGGATGCAGTACGACGAAGAGTTTAGGATGCGAGCGGCCATGAACCCTGACTTGCCGTGGGACAAGATTCTGCAGCAGCTGTGGCTGCAGGTGATGGCCCTGGCTAAGGCTAATCTCACTGATCGCTCGGATAGCGGTTATCCAATGCTCCCAGTTCCTGTGGGCCCGCGGGTCAGCCGGTTCAAGCACGGCTGTTGTGCTGGGAGTTCGCAAATCAGGGATCATGCACGCGGAAACCGTACAAATACCGGCATGAATGCCCAACCTATGGTGGTTCCCACTCCTTTAACTACTGCCCTAGGCGATATAAGGGAGGTTAGAATAAGCGTGGCGGTGGGGCCGGGGGTAATGCCCAGCATCAGGCTGGAAAAGGGCCCCAGCCCAATAAAACTGAATGAAATTAAGTTCCTCTTGGATATTTATCCCATGCGGGAAGACGCAGCATTCTTGTTTGATGGGTTTAAGTTTGGTTTCAGGATTCCGTTTCAGGATCCCAGGACCCCTTTCATGGCAGCCAATCTTAGGTCAGTGGCCGGCATGGAAGGGATCGTGAGGGGAAAAATTGCCAAAGAATGCGCTGAGGGCCGGGTGCTGGGCCCATTTGTGGCCCCCCCTGTCCCACGTTTGCGGGTCTTCCCCTTGGGTGTGGTGCCAAAAAAGGCGGCAGGTGAGTTCCGCCTGATTCACCACCTTTCTTACCCCAGGGGAGGATCCATCAACGATGCTATTCCTGACCACCTTTGTTCTGTGAGGTACACATCCTTTGATCAGGCAGTCAAGGTGGTCAGGCGTTGTGGGCCGGGAGCTGAGTTGGCAAAATGCGACATTAAGTCTGCTTTTCGCCTTCTCCCGGTTCATCCTGAGGATTTTGAGCTGTTGGGTTTTTCCTTTGAAGGCCGTTTCTACATGGACAGAGCATTACCCATGGGGTGCTCGATTTCTTGTGCAGTCTTTGAACGCTTCAGCTCTTTCCTGGAGTGGGCGCTGCGTCAACGGCTTCGCTGTTGGGACACCGTCCACTATTTAGATGATTACCTTTTCGTTGGGCCCCCCGGAACTGGCCAATGTGCTAGGCTCTTGGAGGGCTTTATCAATCTGGCTGCACGTCTGGGGGTCCCCTTGGCTCATGAGAAAACTGAGGGCCCTGCCACGGCCCTCACCTTTCCAGCCATTGAAATGGACACCGTCCATCAAACCTTCAGACTGCCGCTAGAAAAGCTAGCCGACCTCAGGTTGCGGCTAGCCTCATTTAAAGAGCGGCATAGGGTATCGCTGCATGAGTTACAGCAGCTTGTAGGCCACTTAAACTTTGCTTGTAGAGTGGTGGCTCCTGGCCGGGCTTTCCTGCGGCGGCTCTGTGACGCCATGGGTAAGTTAAGGCTTCCCCATCATAGGCTCAGGATAGATGCTGGGATTAGGGAGGACCTTTTCGTTTGGGAGGAATTTTTGCGTGCATTTAATGGAGTCTCTTTCTGGAGAGATAACCTCATGCTGGAGGCAGAGTTGCAGGTACACTCTGATGCCTCGGGGTCCCTTGGATTTGGGGTGTTTTTCCACGGGCACTGGTGTGCCGAGCAGTGGCCTGCTGATAGGGTAGAACAGGGTCTCAGTCGGGACCTTACCTTCCTTGAATTTTTCCCCATCTTAGTTGCGGTATTCCTGTGGGGATGGGCCCTTGCCAATCACACCGTGCACTTCTGGTGTGACAATCTGGCAGTGGTTCATGTGGTGAACTCACACACTTCCAAGTCGCGGAGGGTTATGAGGCTTGTCCAAGCTTTTACCCTTCGATGCTTGAAGTTGAATATTCTGTTCCTGGCCAAACATGTCCCAGGGTTGGAGAATGGGGTGGCAGACGCTCTGTCTCGCCTGCAGATGGAGCGATTTCATCAGCTTGCCCCAGAGGCCGACCTGATGCCCGCCCCGATGCCACAGGAGCTCTGGCAGCTTGGAAGGTTGAAGCCTCCAGGGCCATCCAGCTAGCCATTGCCCCCAGCACACAGAGGTCCTATGATCGTGCAGTGAGGCAGTTTGTGGGGTTTAGGACAGAGCAGGGACTGCGACAGGTATGGCCGATCCCTGTGACACACCTTATGCAATTTTGTGTGCATAGTCAGGTGAGGGGCTTGGCTGTAAAGTCCATTAGGGGACAGCTAGCCGCATTAGCATTTGCTAGCAAAGCCCGTGGCTTTTCAGAGGCCACAGGGGATTTCTGCCTCAAGAAAATGTTAGAGGGTTGGTCTAGGGAGGCAGTCAGATCACGGGACATTAGGGAGCCTATGTCCCCAGACATCTTAAGTGGTCTTAGTGTAGTCTGGGGTTCAGTGTGCTGCTCAGGGTATGAGGCGGCTCTCTTTCATGCAGCTGCACTCACAGCCTTTTTTGGGGCCCTGAGGATAAGTGAATTGGTAGCCACCTCCATTAGGGATGGCTCTGGGAAGGCCTTAATGGCTTCTGATGTAAAGTTTGTTGAGGACAAGGTCACCTTAAGAATTAGGCGCTCCAAGACTGATCAGTTACAGCGGGGGTCTGTGATTCAGCTAGGGCCTTGTGCAGACACTGGTTTATGCCCGGTCTCTGCTCTGAAGCAATACATTGCACTTCGGGGCGATGACAGGGGGTTATTATTCCATCATGAGGACGGAGCCCCCTTGACTAAGTACCAGTTCTGGACGGTTACTGGTCGGGCTCTAACGCAGTTGGGGCTGCAGGACGTTAAATTTGGCACCCATTCCTTTCGGATTGGGGCGGCTTCGACAGCTGCAGCCATGGGCTATCCCAGTCAGATTATACAGCAGGTTGGCAGGTGGAAGTCCAAGGCTTACCAGTCTTACATTCGTCCTCTGCCCACTGGGAAACTCAACTGAATTGTTCTCTCTTTAGGTGCTGTGTTTCACCGCGGAAGGCTGCAGATCCTTGTGTGTGGACACAGCATGGTTTTTTGGGCAGCCCACCAAGCCAAGAGGACAGCCATCGGGTCCCAACTTGGGTTAAGTGAGTGGGCCACCATTGAGTGGCAGGGCCGGCACGGCCTAAGGTGGCCAGGGCTGCTACCTTTGCTGTTCGAGGGGAGGAGCGGTCCTCTGCCTGATATATTGGTCATTTACCTGGGTGGTAATGACCTTGGGCTTGTCAAGGGACAAGGCCTTATTCTGCAGGCACAGGCCGACTTGCAATGGATTAGCAAGCGGTGGCCTGGTGTCTTGAGTATTTGGTCTGAGATACTGCAGCGCCGGATGTGGCGGGAAGCTATGAACCCCAAAGGGATAGAGGGGGCTAGGCGTAGGGCTAATAGGGCCCTTCAGGTGGTGCTGGGGAAGGGACTGGGTATTTATCTTCCCCACCCCAGGATTAAGGCCCATTTGGCTGACCTCTACAGAGGTGATGGGGTCCACCTATCGGTGGCTGGCAACAACATATTTTTAGATGACCTGAGGCAAGGGCTGCGACTCTCTGTAAGTCACCTGTGGGGCGCGAAGGCCTGAGCAGAGGCTCAGCCTTAGCGTTGGCAGGATTTAGCTGGGGGGATGCTAGCGGGATGGTGAGCACCCTTGGCATATCCCCATTGGTGGAGATATTGGGGGCCTGTCAGGATCGGCTGGCATGCTTTGCGGTGGCCAGTTGAGAGGGCAGGCTGCCTGGTGGGAGCCCCTGGAAAAGTCCTGCCTTCATGCTCTGCGGCGGGGGTGCATGGAGCTTTAAGGGGGAAACCATCCGCCAGGCCGGCCGGATCCAAGCCATGCAGTTGGATGGCTCGCACCCGGGGCAGCGGGTCTCGCCCAGACAGGTCAAGGCGGGGTCCAGGGCAGTGACCCCAGGGCTTGACCTGTACCGCTTTAGGACCCTTGCCAGGTTTCATGGGTTGAAGTTCATGTTGTTGCCATTAATAAAAGTGGCCCTTTTACCCAAGCCTTGTGTCAGCCTCTTTATTTCAACTGGGGGGGCAATTAGCACAATTAAAAGGCTTTTCACTATCCCGCTGTCCCTAATTGCCTCTTTTCCATAGAGACTCAATGGTCATGGATTCCACAGAGCTTACATAACTTTTTACAATATGCTTTCAGTTACTGGTGGCTGTTTTGGATTCAGTCAGCTCAGCAATATTATCAAGCACTACAAGTCTAGTATGGATCAGTACAGAAAAAAATGAAGAATGCTGTTCATTTACTTGAACAATTTTCTCCTCCCACAAAAAATCACGGCAATACAAAGCCTCCTTGTGCCAGAATGACACACCTTGCCTAATCCCCCATCATGAACTATAGATTTAGTCTAATAGTAAAAATGGCAGCAATGCAGAATTGTATAATGGCAGCAAAAATAAAAACCTATTTTTAAAAATGGCAACTGCAGTGAGCATGCACGAAAATACACATCATCCTGAGAATATGGTGAAATTGCTCAAGAAAGATTCAGACACCTCAGAGATTATGCTTCTGTTCCACACAAAAACAAAGCTAAACTAGGGCTGCCAGCCCTCCTGCCAGCAGCTTTGAGCAGTGGCAGGAAAAAAAATTTTGGAACAGGTTGGTGTCCTCTGCACAGTGGTGTCACTTCCAAGCAAAACCCAGATTTAACATAAGATAGCTCTAGGAATTGGCAGAAATTCTTTGTTTTACCAAAAGTTTTACCAGCAATTCCTAGAGCTACCCAGCAGCACTTTCAAGTTTTCCCAGAAATGACATCATGGTGCAGATTATGACATTTTCCAAATCTCTATGATTTTTACTGATGGACCCTCCCCAAAGGCCAAAGTCCTTTGATGATATACTATCCCACACCATGTCCTCAGCCCTGAAGTTCTCAATGTTTGCTAGGAATAGCCTGACAGCCCTAATTAGAACAGCTCCTAGAAAAAAATGGAACTGTAATAAGAAAATAATGGAAGAAAAATGGATTGATGATGGCATCTGGAACCCCATTATAACTATACAAATGATTTTTCTCTATAACAGGGAACAATTCTAGACTGTAAAAGTTAAATCAAATCATATAAGTTGCTAAAGCAAACAAAGATACTCTATAGACAACATATTTGTTCTGATTACAGAGCCAGAAGCCAATTCTCAGTCAATCTAGAATAACTATCAAGAATATCTTGGCTCAGTATGTACTGTACAGTAGTCTAAGGAAATGCCACAACTCTATACAGCCCTCTAGAGAAAAGGGCATGTTTTTTAATATCCTTTTGTGTGTACATGGTCCTCCCCCCAACTCATGCCAGTAATGTTAAGCATCACTGAACATATCTGTGCTTTATACCATTCCCAGTCAATGAATATCTTTGACAGTCTGTCTACAATTCATCAAAAATGTTCTGTACTATTATTTTAATTATTAAAAATTCTGGACCATTTTTTCCCATCAGACCCCTTTATTAGAACTTTTATTTTACAGTTTTCTCGTATGATTCCTGGCAGGAAATACAAAACACAGCACAAACTTTTTTATGCAAGATGCCTCAGGGAGAACCTGAACTTCAAAAAATGTGGAAAGCCCTGTGTTGTTGTGTTGAATTTAGAACTACAGTTGCCAGGTCTCCCAGGGGCTAAAATGGTGCAAAGGGTAGGAGGCAGCAGGGTGGGCACACTCCCGCACTCTCTCGTTGCAGCAGAAATTGAAGACATTTTTCAGCACAATGGGAAAGCTATGGGTCACACCAAAGCCCAATTAATTAAAAATCACCTTCAAACTGACATTTTTAAATTAATTGGACCTCAGCATGACCTGTAGCTTCCCTGTTGCAATGGAAAATGACACATTTCTCCCCCTCCCTCCCCCTGGTGCCTTCCCCCCCACCAGCCAGGTGAGTGGGTGCTTCAGCTGGGGGCCTATTTAGAAAAGGAAGACCTGTCCAAAATTCGTATTCATCCATGAAGTTTACTAACCGGCCTTCAGTCAGTCACTGTCTGTCAACCTAACTTGCCACACAGAGTTGTGAGAATAAAAACTGGGTGATTCCCATGTATGCTGTTCTAAACAACTTGGATGAAAGACGGAGTAAAAACATCATCATCATGTGATGTTTTTACAGTCCACCAGATGTTTGGGCTGGAATTGTTTGGTCCTTCATTGATTTGGATTTTATCCAAGGATCTCGGTGTCAATGAGGTTTGACCTTAGTATGTGGCATAACTTCTAAGTACTGAAGCTTTTTGTCCAGTTGTTATCCTGTCTATGCCGATATTACTTAGATGTTTAGTTAGTCCTTTTGCAATTGTACCAAGTTCTCCTGTCACTACTGGAATAACTGTTGTATATTTCTCCCAGAAACGATGAACTTCAAATCTTTGATCTTGATATTTTGTTATCTTTTCAATCTCTTTTTCTTCAATTTGACTGTCACCTGGATTTGCTACACTGAGCAGTGTGACCTTCTTTCTTTCAACCACAGTAGCACCTGCAACATTATGTTCTAACTTCTTATCTATTTGGATTTTGAAATCCCACAAGATCTTAACTTTCTCGGGCTTATGATCTCATTAATATTTCATGGATGGTAGCTCATATTTTTTGGATAAATTCCAGTGCAGCATTGTTGGCATCATCATTAAAAAACAAAAAAGATGGCAGAGCCATCCCTTAAGAGTTATACTACAAACACCCTGTTCACTGTCTGAATTAGCTTGGTTTTTAAAGCCAAATGTCAAGTAAGGATGTCTGTGGAGAGCCAGCATGGTGTAGGGGTTACAGTTTCAGACTAGGATAGAGTTGCCCAGCCTCAAGGTGAGGTCTGGAGGTCTCCTGGAATTACAGCTGATCTCCAGACTACAGTGATCAGTTCCCCCAGAGAATATTGCTGTTCTGGAGGATGGGCTCTATGGCATTATGCCCTGCTGAGATCCCCCCAAACCCCACCATCTCTAGATTCCACCCCCCAAATCTCTAGGAATTTCTCCACCTAGAGCTGGCAACCCTGAACTAGGATGTGGGGGACCTAGGTTTGAGTCGCCACTCTGCCATGGTAGCTTGCCAGATAACCTTGGACCTGTCACTCTGTATCAGCTGATCTACTTCACTGGCTTCTTGTTGTGGAGCTAAGGTAGAGGAGAAGAGAACAGTGATGTTCTCTTTGGGACTGGGATCAGTCTTTGGGATCCCATTTGGGAGAAAAGCAGGGTATAAATAATTAAAACTAAAACAAATAATCTTGAATTTTGTGACAACTCTTGTTTCATTCAAAGAAATCATATTTCTTTTGTGGTATCTCCACACTGCACACTTGTGTGACCATTCTTTTTTTCTGGGCCATATTTTTGAAAAGATTCAAGAGAAATACTGTTATTAAAATTGAAACTGGTTTGTGTGTCAGTTGCATTAAAATGGCACGAAAGAAAGAAATGAAAATGAAAAATCTGCCAAAGACAAAATGTGCGAAAAAATGGTCCTCTTGACCAGACACAAAATGAAAATATATGAGGGAACATATTTGAACATTCCTAAGTCTAAGTAACAGAAGAGTTCTGTGATGGCAACTCCAAATATGTAATATCACTTTTAAAAGCATCCACAAGGGGCTAGGGAAGAAATCTCTTCCTCACATCATTTCTCTTCTCAAAAATGCTTTCTGTGGGGTGCTGTAAGCCTCATTATGGGGGAAAGACAGGTATTTGCACCCGTCTTCTTTCCATACCAGAGTTTTAAATGTCATGAGTAGGCGTTTTCAACCTGGAAAACAGTCTGAAGGAAATCATTTAACCCCCTTCTCCAGCACCCTGGCTCCAGTCCATACTGGGCCAACCCTGTGGCTGTTTTTTGAGACAAAATTGAACATCTTGTGTTTCAGATACAAGATACCAGAGTTGCAGGTAGTTTGATCTTCACAGTTGGTTCTTACATTAATTTGTGGTCTTGATATAAACAACTGGCAAGAAAGAAGCAATCCTAAACAGATTTACTTAAAAAAAATTCACAGAGTGGCTTATTCTGAGAACAGTATTCTTAAGTTTGCAGCCTAAGACTTGTCCAGCTTTAATTCGTTAAGAAGAAACAAATGCTGATCCATAACTTCCTGGGCTACTGTCCCTCCAAAATGGGCAGCCCTTGCTCCAAGAAAATGATCTGCAAAATTACACAATTTCCCACTTCCTGCGTTATGCTCTTCACATGAATAGGCTACTCACTGAACTGTTAAATCCACTTAGCAGCAACAGAAGGTAACATATGAATCATCCCATAAAGAAAAACAAACTTGGCAAAAATACATGGACACTGCCTTAAATCAAGACAGTTTGCTCATTTTGGTTTTATATTTGTTTTTATCTGGAATATAAAGCCATATGAACTCTGGAAAGGATCTGGCTAGTTGCAGTAAAATGGAATCCATTCAGACCTCGAAGCACTGGCCATACTATTCTTTTTTTCCACCATCCAGTAGCAAAGACACAGTAGTGCAAAACTTGTGCAAATGAGGGTGTGGAATAGGAAAGTTAAAATATTTGGGGGGGGGGTTATGCGCACGCGTGTATTTGTTCATTTTGCAGCTGCTAGAATGTTGCTGTGTCTGAAGCAGAAGCCACATCCTTACTGATGGGACTAGTATTAAAAATATCCAGTGTTTCTCTTTTGTTTCAAGTGCTCTTGGCAGCTGCCTTTTTGTTTGATAGTTTCTGCTGACCGTGGGGTGAAACCTGTCAGAACTGGAGAAATGGCCATGTGAGTGCTAATTATAATTGCCACACAACCTGGAGGGCAGGACTGGGAATGAAGAACAAAGGAGAAGCAGTAATATGGATCCTTCCAAGACATTTTTAATGTGAAAAGAGAGAAAGGAGATGACTCCATGGAGGAAAAAGAAAAATAGTACAAGGCAAAATGTCCATGGCAGGGCACAAATAATTGGTACCATCAGAAAATATTGAAGAGAGGCATGTAAGATGTCAGGCCATCAGACCCTAAATATACGCATCTACTAACAGGAAGGAGAAATGGGGGGGGGTGACATCAGCTATGCCTAGGATTGCCAGGTCCCCCCTGCCAATCAGCAGGAAATTGGAGGGAGGGGGTGACAAGAGTTTACCAAGCATGATTGTCTTCTCTGCATGATGACGTTACTTCCTGCATGACCAGGAAATGATAGTGTCACATCTGGGCCAAATCTTTAGCACTTGGCCCAAATCGGTTCCAGCACAACACCATCACTTCTCATTAATGCAGGAAGTGACATCATTGCATGAGGATGATGATTGCATGCCCCCTTTGGCCATCCTTCTACCTGCTGATCAGCTGAGGATTAGCAGGCAAAGGCCAGGAGATTGCCCACCATAAGCAGGCATCTGGCAAGCCTAGCTATGCCACCACATCAGCTTCTGGGGGAAGCCTAGAAGTGGCATAACATGATTAAGATGCCTCCTTCCTCATGTGACAGTAACGTTATGTTATGGAGACAGATCCATTACCCCAGGTATTCTCTCATCTCCTTCCAGCATCTTCTGACTCTTCAAGTCAGAAGAAAACCTTCATGACCTTTCTGATGTTGTTCTGAGTGGACTTGGAACTCCTGATAGCAAACTGACAATCAGGACTTCCCAGCAGCTGAAGCAACATGTACAGCCTCTATCCATGTCTCTGCTTGGGAATGAATGGCATTCTGGCAGTTGTGGTGATAGCTAGAAATATGAGACTCTCTGGCTATAAGCTCCCTTTCTCCCACTGTGCCTCCATTCTTTCAAAGTAACCTTGTGGTACCTCTACATGCACTCTGGTCTTATGAAAGATTCTATACAAGTTAGGATCAAGAGCTAATATGTGTTTGGCATTCTCCAAAAACCAAACCAGTCCAACATGTGTTATATTGACTTGTAATCTAAACATGTGTTAAACTATTCACAAGACTAAGCTATGTGAGGCTTTCTTCTATGAGATAAATACCAAAAAAATCACAATGAAAAGATTTTTTTTAAAAAAGCCATGTTAATCAATTAATTATACGTTTAGTAAGCTTTCCCAATTATGATTACTGACAAAAGAAAATTTACCTGGCTTATTTTTCCATTTTCGAAAATGGTATGTAGATGAGACCAATACAACAAGAAATATTGCAACATGAAGTCCCATTAAGATGAAAAAGAATAAACGGTGATAACTTGTTGTTCGTTCTGATTCTAAAATTAGAATGCAATGTTGAAAATAATCAGCTATCTTAAATTATTTCTAACAGATTTACAAAGAGGTTTATTTGTGTTCTGAATTGTACACCACATTGCATAAAATATTAATACAAGACTGTTAACAGACTAAATGATTTCAGTCAATTAACCACCTTCCTCTTAATGTTTTCATCAATTAACCAAATAAAAGAAGTGTTATATTAGCAACAAAGGCAGTAAGCTGGAAACAAGAAACTCAGAAAAATTGAGTGCCATTTAGAGAATCAACTTAAATGGCAGCCTGAATTCAGGGAGATGTGCTTAGGTTGTTAGCAACAGTTCCACTAATGTGAAATTCCATTTCTTAGAGAGCAGTTCTAGTTAAAACCCTCTTTTAAATTCTCATTAAAAATTTTGTGTCATACTTAAAAGTAATTCATAAGAACATTTTCAAGCTAAGCAGGGACCAAATATAGTTCCCTCCAGGCCTATGCCTTTCTCTGGCTGTTGAAACAAGGGCCCAGTGAGCTTCCAGAGACAGAGATGTTCCGCCAGGTATATGGCTGAGGTTGGGGCATAGGTAAGCTGAGCTCCCTTGCTGCTGGGGGGGGGGATTGAAACATCCTCTCACCCCAGTTTTCCACTGACACACTTAATTTTGTCTACCAGTTCCATCTCATGGGATTTATTGGCTTGCTGAATTTTATGCTTTTTAATGTGATTTTCCTGTGGTTGTTTTTATATGTGATGTTGTCTGCTCTGAGCCCACTTGCAGGGAGAGCAGACTATAAACAGAAGAAGAAGAAGAAGAACCCAATCCCATAGATATGATGAATTCATATGCTTTATTTCTAAAATGTCAGACACAGTGCATATCATAGCAATGGGCTTGTATCCTGGTTCACATGGAACACTGGACCCTGGGAAGCTGAATCCTGCCTCTCCACCCTTGGGCCCCGGAACTAATGCTGATTCTGCCTGGCAATGCTTCTTCCTGTAGTTGTTGCTGCTGGGAATTCAGAGGCATTAGCAGTAGCACTGGATCATCCCCATGGAAGTTTTCCCACACTTTCCTTGCCTCATTGTCCTATGGCCACCATTCCCCACCCATTCTCAACCAGGGGATTTTTTCAGGCTCTTTCTTTTAAATTGGCAACTGCTAAACCACTGTAGTGCAATAAAATTATAATAATGTATTGTTATGCTCTACCAGTGCCACAGAATTCTCAGCTTGCATTTTTTTTTAAAAAAAGTAAACCACTAAAGGGCTAGATGGACTTTTAAAAAAATACTGTGTGGTGCTAGTAGATTATAAAAATTGATCATTATAACAATATTGCAGTATAGTGATCCAGAAATTGCCAATTAAAAAACAATGTCTTCCAACAGCAAGTGGGAAAAAGGCATCTGAGGGTTAGACGTGGGCACAAACCACGAAAAAACCAAACCATGCAGTTTGTGGTTTGTGGCATTTTCATGAACCAGGAACCACAAACTCCCACGGACTCTACACTTTCTATGCAAGTTCACAAGCCAGTTCGTGGTTCATGGGTTTTAAATGCCCCTTTCCGGCCACTTAGCAGCAGCAGGGAAAAGGGCATTTAAACCCCCTGATCTGCTGCTTGTCGGGGAGATCCCCAACAAGCAGCTGATCATTTAAACAGCAGGGCTGTTAAAATGGCTGCTCCCAGCAGTGGGGAAATGCCCGTTTAAAGAGCCAAGCCTCACCCACTCTTTAAATGGGGAAAAGGCCATTTAAAGAGCGGGTGAGGCTTGGCTGGCCAGCCGGGAGTTTAAATGGCCATTTTGGAGCGGTGAGGAAATGGCCATTTAAACTGCGGGTGGAACTTGGCTAGCCGGCTGGGAAGTCCTGGCTGGGCAGCCAAGCCCCGCTGTTTAAATGATCAGCTGCTTGTCGGGGATCTCCCCAACAAGCAGCTGATCCGCGGCTTTAAATGCCCCTTTCCCTGCCGCTTTGCAACAGCAGGGAAAGGGGCATTGCTCTTTAAAACGAACCAAATGAACCAGTAGACTAGTTTGTGGAAATGAGCTTCCACGAACCACTGGTTCACAAACCACGAACTGAGCTGGTTTGTAGGTTTTTTTGGTTTGTATTCCAGTTCATGCCCATCTCTAAAGCTAGGAAAATGGCACTGATGCAAGGAGGATTTTAGAAAGAGTGCACCTTCCTATCCGCACGGCATCCAAAGCTGCACTATCTATGAACTTTCTGTGAGAAAACCATGGTGGCTGCCACATTGGGATGAGATTTTGTGCTTCCCCTGTTGCTGCTGCAATTGCAGATAAAGTGCTGCGGCAACAAGGCTCCCACATGGGAAATTTCCCCAGAGTATCCCTAGCCCAATCCCCCAGTAGTGGCCACACACCCTCCCCTAGGCCACCAGGGCTTTTGCAATTTTTAAAAGAAATTGCACTGGAATATGGTTTTACCAACACTACTGTTGTAACTATAGGTGTAGCAGATACTCTAAATTCCCAGATTTCATTTTTTAATGAAAACAAATCTCTAGCACCTGCCCTTGTGAAGATATGCCTTTCCCGTTTATCTCTCCAAGAGGGAAGGGCTAGAGACACACTTTTAAAAAAAAGGAATTCTGAGAATTCAGAGAAACTGCTATATCTACTGTTAGAGTGGTCCATCAATATAATATTCTAGTGCAGATTTTTTTAAAAATAAGAGCCCCTGATGGCTTTTTAGTTTTTAAATGGGTCAAGGAAAATGACTGCCACGTAAGCTGAAAATTCGAGTTTCTCCACTCACACAGCAGCCATTCAGGTTATTTCCTCCCAAAATTTGGAGCAGAGCCAGGGTTGCCAGATCTCCCTGGCAACAGGTGGGGGCAGTACTTACAGGGGCTTCAGTCTCCACATGTGCACACTCCCAGCTGGCACAATGACATCACTTCTGGATTCTGGATTCTTTAAATATCAGCCTGTTTGGAGCCAAAATTGGCCGGCATGAAGCACAGAAGCACTCCTGTGACCAGTGTGATGATGTCACTTCTGAAAGTGACGACATTGTGCTGCCTGGGAGAGTGTATGCCATCTGTTTACCTCTGTTGCCCATGCCATCTGTTTCCTTGGGTTTCATAAAATAATCAGAAACCAGTATTAAAACTTCAACTACACTTCCTATGCAAGTTGAGAATCAGCATTCTTAATAGTTTCTCAAGTGAGAATAAACCTCATTTCTGTTGTGCACTCTTGTGTCTACACTGTAGTTACAATATAAACAGAAAGTTAGGTGGATGTAAGATCCAAATGTATATAGTTTTAATTATAGCACCTCCTACCTTTACCTTCTTTCTAACACAAGCTGGTTATTGTTTACTATTTTCCATTTCAATAAGCTGTTCCCTCTGGGTGTAAGAATAATTTTTGACTAATTGAAACTTCCACAAATACAGTGTTTGTAAAAGCTTTGTTGCAGATGAGTGCTAAGTGGGGGAGGAGAGCAGGGAGGGGGCATGGCGACAAAAACACACAGACACAGTACTGGAGGTAAAGAGGCCACAACTTTATTGAGATTACAGCGTAGGGAGCAAAGGTATGCATACGGCACGAATCCAAGCATCAGCTGACCCGCCTGCCAAGCCGATGACCCACACTCCCCCTCAGACCCCTGCTGAGGGGGGAACCATGGGATGACAGTCAGTGGGATGCCATATGGGTATACACCCCTGTGTGAATCATCCCCTGCCACCTAGGAGTGAAGCGGGCTGACAGCCCCCAACTGGGCATGCACCAGCCATTCCTCACTCCCCAGACCCCTTATGGGGATCCCCATAATAGGGAAACTGAGCCTGAGGGCCCCCAAACAGGTCAGTGCCGAATGCCCCAATCCGCAGCCTACTCACTCCAAAGTTGTGACAAAAAGGGAGGGCTGGGCAAGATGCTTCCACGGGCCAAGTGCTGAGGGGCAGGGACCAGCTTCCCAGACCAGGGGCCTGCACCGGATACTTTGGCCCCCAGCTGAGTCTAGGAGCCATCGTTTATTACCAGTTTAAAAATTGCTTTTGATTTAGTTGTTTCTAAACATTTTATCTCACTAAAACATTAATTATCAGTTCAAAGGGTGTATGTCTTTGTACACAATATAACCACATTATAAACTCTTCAGTGCCAATGCTGAGGCTGTTAAGAAAAGTGTATGCTATAAATATTTGCAACTTATCTAATAGGAATAATACACACTCCCATGTAATACTTACTGGTCCATGTAATACTTACTGGTAAGCTCTAGTTGAAATGTTCGACTGTAGAGAAGCTTTCCATCCTCAGCAAGTACATCGGCTGTGTACTGGCCATCATCTCCTTTCAGTGTGGGGCACAATCTCAAACTGCCATTGTTAAAAACATGACATCTCTCACTGTATCTTTCACATGTTGTTGCAGTCTGACCTTTCATCGTTCCCATTGAGTCTATACCCTTCTTCCAAACCACTTCATGAATGCTGGCTGCAAGTTTCCTGTTGTTCTCCAAATTTAGTAGCTGACAGTCACCAAGAGTTCCTTTGATGGTAATATCTTCGACTTTGTCCTCTTGAAATACAGGAACAACGCATTGTACAGAGATTTAATTCAAGAATTTAAAACATATGCATTAAGTTGATATGAAGCATGCCAATGCAGGCAGGCAGGCAGGCAGGCAGGCAGGCAGAAAAGAAAGAAAGAAAGAAAGAAAGAAAGAAAGAAAGAAAGAAAGAAAGAAAGAAAGAAAGAAAGAAAGAAAGAAAGAAAGAAAGAAAGAAAGAAAGAAAGAAAGAAAGAAAGAAAGAAACCACATTATAAAATCTCTAGTGCCAATGCTGAGGCTGTTAACAGAAGCGTATACTGTAACCTCTTGAAACTTGTATAATGGAAATAACACATGCTCTTTGAGAAATACAGAAGGCCCATCTAATACTTACCAATCAGTTCCAATTGAACTGTTTGGCTGTAGAGATGCTTTCCATCCTCAGTAAATACATCTGCTGTGTACTGACCCTCATCTTCCATTATTGTGGGACACAAACTCAAGCTGCCATTGTTAAAAACATGACATCTTTCACTGTATATTTTACATATTGCTGCACTCTGACTTTTCATCTTTCCCATTAAGACTGTGCCTTTCTTCCAAACCACTTCATGAATGTTGGCTGCAGGTTTCCTGTTCTCCAAATTTAATAGGTGACAGTCACCAAATGCTCCTTTCATGGTAATAACCTGGACTTTGGCTTCTAGAAAAACAGGAATAATGCATTGTACAGAGGTTTAATGTAAACATGTAAAACGTACACGTTAAGCTGATATAAAAATTTAAAGTATTAAAATGCATAAAACTGATATTTCATAAAATATAGAATAGGATTTCAAGGATGTATCTCAAATTAGCAAGCTCTAACGTATTCATACATTCAACATATAATGTGGTTAATCCCTTTCCCGCAGGTAGTTGCAGCATCAAGTTATGCCCAAGGTGCTGTGAAGAAACTGAGAGGAGTTTTACAGAAAACTGCATAATGCCTTACAGCAACTAGGCCCTCATTGCTTACTTCATGGTAATTATAAGCCACAGTTTACATAGCCTGTTCTTGGATTCTTAATGTTTTCCATCACGCTCCCATATGATATGATTATTTGTTACATTTGGGAGTGCAAGTCTAAGCAGAGCTGCACCCTTCTAAGTCTTTTATTTATTTATCTATTAAAATTTTATATTTACCTTTCCTCATGGCACAAGGTGACTTATCACAACCAAAAATTTTACAATTGAAGTCAATTAGTTTAGAAAGTATAACCCTGTTAAGGATTGCCCTGGGGAGTATGCAAATGTTCACACTAGGAGTGAGCACTACGCCACAATCCTCCTGATACATTCAGTCACCATTTTGTCTGATTTTGGCACCATAAGTATTTTCTGCTTCTGTCCATGCTACACAAAACCTATACTGAAACTGAAAATACATTATGTGCCTATTCAGATTACAGAGTTACATTCTCTTCTGTGTGACTAAAGACAACTATTTGCCCTGTAACTGCTTACCATGGTAAACATGAAACCAAGTGGGAAGCTAGTTTTTCATAAAAAAATCAATGTTCATGTTTTATAGTTGCATCAAAACATAGAAGCAAAGAGTTGGAAGGGGCTGCAATGGTCATCTAGTCCACCCCCCGTACAATTCAGGAAATTCAGTGCAGCTACTCTCTGCATCCCCCCCCCCCCCCGCCCCAGCTCTTCCATTAACAACTCCTCTATGCTCAGAGGAAGGTAAAAAATCTCCAGGATCCCTGACCAATCTGGCCTGGAGGAAAATTCCTTCATGACCCCAAAGTGGTGACCAGCATTACCCTGGGCATATAAGAAAGGGATATGAGAGCTTGGCATTGTCTCATCCCTTCCTGCTCTCTCTCTCACACACAGAATCAGTGTTGCTGTCAGATGACGATCTAGCCTCTTCTTTAAATCTCCAAAGAAGGTGAGCCCACCACCTCCCAGGGAAGCCTGTTCCACTGAGGAACTGCTCTAATTGTCAGAAGGTTCTTCATAACTTTTAACAAAAATTCTTTTGGTTTAATTGTAATCTGTTGATTCCAAGCCTCTGGGGCAACATAAAATCACTCCACTCCATCTTCTATATAACAGGCCTTCAAATACTTGAAGAGGGCTATCATATCACCTCTCAGTATTCTCCTGTCCAGACTAAACATCCCTACTTTGGCCTTGTCACACTGTCCTGACAAATTGAACCAACACCGTTGAAATGTATTTTGGTTCTCTGTCTAGTTATTTTGAGATTTTACAACTATTCCTAAATTTCCATCCATCTCTGGTACAAATACTCTTCAAGATCCAAAGACTTCTGAATCTTAACTATTAAGACTTTAAAAATAATACAACTTTAGTTTTACTAACATTTGTGAGTTGGGGGGGGAAAGTGCATGTGCCTTTTTAAAAAATATATCATACAAATGTTGGCTTCAATTTTTTACTTTGTAATCCCATCCCACAATTACCAGCAAATAGTATAGTGCATTATAGTTGTCCATTCAATCATCTAACAACAACTCAACTCACCCAAAACATTTCACAGTGTACAAATCATTACTTGGATCTACACAAATCATTACTTGAATTGACATGAACTTTGATAGGCCAATAATGGCTTAGATTCCAGCTGTCTGGATTTTGTAAACTATAACCATTGTCATTCAAATACTTCAACCATCCATTGATCTCCATGAGCTATTTACCTATATATAACCTTTCCTAACCAAAAAGAAACTTACCTTGAAGAGTAAGTATATACATCACTGATTGGATAATAAAAGTAGGAAAAAAAATAGAACTCATTTTTGCTATGATGGTACAGATGTTCTAGCTTACAACACTTTCCAGGATTTCTGTACAGTAACAGAACTTCTGTAACATAGTTAGCTAGAAATGGATAGTCTGTTCTATCCTTTCCTTTCTGGCTCAGAATTAAGGCATCAAATAAAGACAGCACAGATAGGAAGAAAAATTCTTCCTGACAGAAAAATGATTACTTTGACCACTGTGATGCACCGTGGGAGCAATTTAAAGGGTCCCCCCACCCTCATAATTCTGCAGTTACAGAGCTTGCATGAGATATAAAAAGAAAGCCACAGGAAAGCAAGCATATTCTAGAGCAAAAATAGAGTCCATGGCTAAGAGATGGGAAAAAAATAGAGAGCACTTATTCATAAGGCAGCCTGAAGGACCATACAGTTTCAAAAATAATACCACACACCATCAAGCCAAAGTGAAGCACTTCTATTTTTACCATCCAATCGTAAGGACAGTTCGACTCTTCTAAATCTGCTGAAATCAACATAAGATAAGAACATGCTTAATAGTACATTCCTGAACAAAGTCTAAACAAAGACTGTTGAAGTCTCTGTTTAGAAGTCTCTGTTTAGATTCTATTTAGGATTTCAGTGTTAAGCATGTTCTTATTTTTGGATTGGATCATTCCCATACATGTTTGACAATAGTTCATCACAGATGGTACAATCTATATTCTCCATACAAAATAAATGGGAATGGCATCTTAAAGACTGACAAAATTTTATTCCAGCATATATATGTGTATGTGTATGCAGATGCAGATGCAGATGCAGATGTATAGGTATAGGTATAGGTATAGGTATAGTGTGTGTGTGTATAAAATTCTAATATCTAATATGTAAAGCATTCTACTAATGAAGACAAACAATAAAGCATCAAGACAAACATTAAGTATTTCTTTAAGTATATCCAGAGCAGGAAACCAAGCAAAGAAGCAGCTGAGCCTTTGGATGACCAAAGAATAAGAGGAAAGCTAAAAGAAGGTGGGGAAATGGCAGAGAAGCTCAATGTCTTCTTTGAATCTATGTTCACTGTGAAAGTGTGAGGCATGTACCCAGGCCACAGCCATTATTTTCAGGAAGGGCGTCTGAAGAGCTGAGTCAAACCGAGGTGACAAGCAATAAAGTTCTAGACCTACTGGAGAAATTAAAAACCAGTAAGTCTCCAGTTCCTGATGGCATGAACCTGAGTTCTTCAGAAACTCAGATGTGAGATTGCAAATCTACTGACCTCTATGCATAGCTTGTCATTAAAATCAACCAATGTACCAGAAGGCTTAGCAAGTGTTACACTGATTTTAAAAAAAGGTCCAGAGAGGAACCAGGAAATTAAAGGCCAGATAGTCTTAACTGTCCCAGGCAAATTAGTAGAAACTGTAATCAAAGATAGAAAGAATAGGTACATGGAGGAACGAAGCCTGCTGGGAGAAAATCAGCATAGCTTCTGCAAAGACAAGTCCTGTTTCACCAATCTTTTGGAGTTCTTTGAGAAAGTGAGCAAGCATGTAGATAACGGTGACCTGGTAGCAAGGGTGGGTCTACTATGAAACTAATGAAGCTTAAGCTTCAGGGCCCCTAATCCTGGAGGGGCCCTGAGGCAACTTTTTTTAAAAAGTGAATTTTTCAACAAAATTGATGGTGTTTTTTAAAGTGTTTGTTATTAAAATAAGGCTATTTTAGTGACAGAATCATAAGCCAATTGGTTGAAGTACTTAATATTGACCTTAGAATATGTGCTAATACTTGTTTCATGTGGCCTCAAAATGTCCCTGTAATTGGTCAAATTTCAAAATTTTCTTGGGGGCTTGCAGCACCCAAACTCCCATCTGTATGGGCTCGTTGAGCTCACCAGAATCTATTCATAGCCTACATTTTGGCAGCTGGATCCTCAAATCCTTTGTTGGTGCATGGCTTAATAATTCTACAGCTCAGCCAATCAGAACCATAAAAAGACATCTGAATTCTCAATTCAGGCTGCACTAGTCTTGCTTGTGCATTTTAACAGCAAAAATTAGATTTTCACCTCTTCATCCTAACAAGCCCCACCCCCTCTGATAGGGTTCTCAGGTGCCTGCCAGTGGCAGGCAAACTCCCAGGGACTTGCCCCCTTGTCTGCCAATTGCTGGGTGATCAGCGGGAGGGGGCAAGCTCCTGGAGCTTGCCCACCACCAGCAAGCACCTAAGGAACATGGCAACATCACTTCCATAAGTGACGTCGTCGCACCGGCTGTGGGAGCATCCCTGCACTTGTTTGGGGCCGGATTGGGCCCCAAATGGGCCGAGTCAGCTCTGTGCCAAGCATGGGAACGTTTCTATGGCCAGCCCAATGACATTACTTATGGAAGTGGCATCGCTGCATGACCAGCATGGTGACATCACTTACAGAAGTGGGAGGATAGAGGGACCTTGCAACCCTACCCTCTGATTACCTTCTACCTCTTTAGTAGAGAGTGAACCAATACTTTTTTCTGCACATTGATATTTGGTGGTGTGATTTTCACTCCTCCAAATTTTCTTTTTCTTTGTTTTGGTAAATTTTCGATTATGTCTTTGCTAGAGTTTAGTGTTAAAGATGTATAGGTAGAGGTGTGTGTAAGCCCGTACTGAAAAAAGGGTTTGGGGCCAAGGGCCTAGGTCTGATTAGTAGACTGCAGATTTTTAGATAGACTTAGGCCAGACCAGACTAGGAGATAACTGAGGTGTACATAGGTTTGTATTAATTTGCATGTTTCGCAAAGGCTCATGAGTTATTTGTTGGAAAAGGCCACCATGTCTAGGAGAGGTGGTATGATGCAGGACAGGGCTAGCTGAAAAGACTGGGAGACAGAGAGAGGAGTGCTGAAGCTAGTGTTCTTTGAAAGGCAAAGCTTGTTTCCGAACTTTGGCTCTAAGAAGGACACAGAGCTGAAACGGTTAGCTGGGAAGAACTGAACACTTATCTCTGGAATAGCAGCAGTAGCTAGGAAGAGCTGAAGAAGCAGGGAAGAACAGAGAGCACCAACTGCTCTCTGACAGCTGAACTCTTAATTGAGTGCCTGAGACTGACACCCTAGTGCAGAGCTGCCCCACTCCATCTTGCCATGAGGAAAGGGGAAATGCTCCTAGGGCAACAAGCAAGCTCAAAGATTCATATAGCATTTTCATAAACAGAATTCCTGCTGTTGCAAGGTCTTTTGAATATTTGGTCTACCATGAGTGAAGAGTGCTTAAATTCTTTATGCATATTGTCTCTAGAAAATGACATTGCAAGGAAGCTCTCATATGACAAAACTGTATGTGGATATGTTGCTAGAAAAAACAGAAAAAAGAGTATTTTGTAAAATGTGCTTCATGTAGTATGTATTCTCATAGGTGTCTAAAATAAAAAGATTATATTAACTGTGTTCTTTGCTATGTTTTATTTCATCATTCTATGACGCATCATGCATGTATAACATTACCCTAATTTTCATCCCCCATAACTCGAAAACTATAAGGCATAGCATAGGAAATTTTTATTCATGCAAGTTACTTTGACGTGTGACATAGCCCAGTACAGCAATTTTAATCAAAATCTGAGATGTAGTGGTTAATTTTTTTTTTAATTGTGGTGATCTGCCATGGAACAACCCCACTGAAGAAGATAACTACGGTTACCCAGACCTCTTTGCTGGTGGGAAGGGGCTCAATGTATGGCCCATTTTCAAGAGCTCCACCCCTCCACCCCATTCTCCGCCATTTGGGCCTTGAAGTCCTTGCAAGGGCACCTTGTTGTATGTTACCCTATTGTTGACTGAGAAGCTTCATGGTCCCAAAAATGTAGATTCGCCACTGATTGGTAAACACTATATACTCGGACTTTCAAAAGGCGTTTTATAAATTAAAAATTGGTTAAACAACATGAAGCGAAGAGTAGGGATAAATGGATAGTTCTCACAATGGAGGAAAATAAGCAGTGGGATCCCACAAAGATTGATATTGGGTCCAGTCCTTTTCAATTTGTTCATAAACAATCTGGAATAGGGGGTGAACAGTGTAGTGGCCAAGTTAGCAGATTACCCAACATTTTTTAAGATGGTGAAAGTCAAGGTCAACTGTGAAGAGGATCTCCATAAATTGGGTGAATGGGCAACAATGTGACAAATGAAGTTAAGTTTAGGTAAGTATAAGATGATGCACATTAGAACAAAAAATCCCAGTTTCAGGTATATGCTAATGGAGTCTGAACTTGCTGAGACTGAGATTTAAAAAGACCTTGCAGACGCTCTGGATAGCTCAATGAACGTGCTAACCCAATGTGCTGTAGCAGTGAAAAAGACAAATTCTGTGCTTGAAATTCTTAGGAAATAGAATGAAAATAAAATGGCCAATAATATAGTATCCTGTATAGATCTATGGTAAGTCTTCACTGGGAATACTGTGTGAAATTTTGGTAACTGTATCTCAAAAAGAACATTGCAGAACTGGTAAAGTACAGAAGAGGGCAACCAAGATTATTAGGAGGTTGAAGCACCTTTCTTATGAGGAAAGGCTGAAGAGACTGGGACTTTTCAGTTTAAAAAAGAGACAACTAAGGGGGAGACATGATAGAGGTCTGCAAAATTATGGAGGGTAGATAGAATGGAGATATTTTTTCCTCCCTCTCTCAAAATATTAGAACTTGAGGGCATCCAATGAATCTGTTGGTCAGTAGATTCAGGACAGACAAAAGGAAACACTTCTTTACACAACAAATAATTAAGAAGTGTAATACACTGCCAGAGGATGTAGTGATGGCCACTATAGCATAGACAGTTTTAAAAGGGGATTAGATTCATCGATGGAGTTGCCAGGAGACAACATCAGGGGAAGGCCTCAGCGTTGGCCCTCACAGTAGTTGGCCACTGTGTGAGACAGGATGCTGGATTTGATGGACAAGTGGTCTGATCCATTTAGGCTTCTATAGGTTCTTATTAAAACATACTTCAACAAATTATTTAAAATCTTTCTATAGAGGCTGCCTCCCTTCCAATTTTGATTTATTACAGTAACAGAACACAGGCTTTTTGGTGGGGGTAAGGGTGGGGGGTGGGGGTGGTAAAGGTCACACAGTAATCCAAATATTGGGCAAGTTTCTAATTTTCCAGTTTCTCAAAATGCAACTTTAGCTACTATTAACCACTGATGTGTCTGGCATTTATTCGTACTCTCAACGATATCCAATGTACAAAATTACTGCCAAAGATAGTACATAAAAGAACGAAAGAAGATATGGTACTCAAGAACAAGCTGGACTAGCTAAAACATTTTTAGTTGGGATTACAGCTAAACATCAAGAAGACAAAAGTAATGACTACTGAGGAATTACACAATTGTAAAATTGACAATGAGAAAATTGAAATTGTTCAAGATTTTCTATTCCTTGGCTCAATTATCAACCAAAAGGGAAACTGCAATGAAGAAATCAGAAGAAGACTGAGACTTGGAAGAGCAGCTGTGAGGGAGCTAGATAAGATCCTTGAAGATAAAGATGTCTCTCTGGGAACCAAGATCAAGATAATCCAAACTATGGTATTCCCCATTACTATGTATGGGTGTGAAAGTTCAATAGTGAAGAAAGCTGACAGGAAGAAAATTGATCCATTTGAAATTTGGTGCTGGAAGAGAGTTTTGTGGATACCTTGCACGGCCAAAAAGACAAATAAGCGGGTACTAGATCAAATCAATCCGGAATTCTCCCTAGAAGCTAAAATGACAAAACAGACTATCGTACTTTGGTTAATTCATGAGAAGACAAAAGTCTCTGGAAAAGTCAATAATGCTAGGAAAAGTGGGAGGCAGTAGGAAAAGAGGAAGACCCAAAATGAGATGGCTTGACTCAATAAAAGAAGCCACATCCTCCAGTTTGCGGGATCTGAGCAGGTCTGTTAGTGATAGGATATTTTGGAGGTCTTTCATTCATAGGATTGCCATAGGTTGGAGGTGACTTGATGGCACATAACACACACTTAGTACTGCACCAAGGAACTCTACTAGAGCTGCTGGAGCATAGTGCTAATCAGCACTCTGCTGGTTCAACTCCTGCTACTGCCATGCGCTCAGTAGATGCCCTTGGGTAAGCCACTCCTCTCAACCCCAGCTCCCCAGCTGTATTGTGGAGATAATAATAACACTGACCTTGTTTACTACTCTGAGTGGGGCACTAATCTGTCTAGAAGAGTGGTAAATAAACACAATTATTGTTGTTATTATTATTATTTTCCCAGAATATTATTTTGCTTGTACAAGCCTTGGATCTAATATCCAGAGAGGACAAAAACTAGTCATAAAGCATGTTTCCATGGTATAAATGATATCTGTATTAGGGAAGAGTCCTGTATCACAGTTCAGGTTACCAGGTGTTCCTTTAGCCTGGCTCTGCACCTCTGTTTCTAGGGCTTTTCTAGGTGACAAATCTGGCTACAATAGTTCCAACCTGCAACTTCATTATAACTTACCCCAAATATTGGACAACCAAATGGGACAGAGCTTCTATTTCTATAAGAGTGCCAAACTAAACATCATTTAGCAGATACCATGCATTCCCCCCCTCCCCAACACACACACCCCTACAGAGGGGCAGTTTTGCGCTGGTAATGTAAATGATGCAGTGCATTCCCCTGCTGTTCTTCTGCTCCTAATGGTAGCTTTGGATGCTGTTTTTTGTGTATTAGTTGCTTTGTTTAAACTCAGGTGGAGAAATCAAATAACTACATGTAACATGTATTCTGGCTCTGTGCGCTGTTCGTGAAAGTGACTCAGTAGATGTAACCAATATTTCTACATTTCTAGGAAATGTAGGCAGCTTGGCGGAATGTTGGACAAGTGACAGTTGAAAAGTCCATTGGACAGCAGTTGGAGAGCCAAGCTGCAAGACCAGGACGCCTACATTTCCCATCAAAACTTGAGGGAAGCTGACAAGTGTCCAACTAGTGTCAGGAGTCACTTGTAGTTTGGCCCTCAGTAGCAGAGCATATGATTTACTTGCAAAGCCTCAGGTTAAGGGATCTCAGGTAGAAGATGTTGGTAGAATCGCTGCTTGAGATTCGAGAATGCTGCGGTACCATTCAAAAGTAAAAAGGGGAAGAAACACAGAATGGTCCAAGGAAGCAGCTTCAAAAATATGAAAATATGTCCATTGTTTACAATTGATTCCTTACCCTTCATACATGTTCTTGCCTTTGATAAACTGCCATCTAGGGTGTGTTCACATAGGTTTTGACCTCCTAGCAGCAGCAGTGCCTGCATTTATTATTTATTTATTTACTTTAGACTTATTCTGCCCTCCCTGCAGCAGGCTGAGGGCAAATCACAGCTCCTGCAAACAGCTCATAGAACACTTTACTTACATGCTATAATTACAGGTATAATATTTGCACTTCACTAATGGTACTTGGTATGAAATCCAATTTAGCCAAAGTGTAATTCCAGGCATCTCTTGGGAACAAGCACTAATGTTGTGTGTCTGTTACAAATGCATCATTCTCCACACTTGGTTGCTGATTGCAAGGAATTAAGCATGAAAGGCACTGGAGGGAGAAGCTGGGGTAGATCCTTCACAGTACAACTGCATATAAGGCGACTCAATAAATGAAGTGGATGAACATTCAGATACTGGCCAAGGAGGATATCTTCCTAGACTCAGTAAACACTTGTAAGATAGATACCCAAAATTTAGGGCTACTAACTCTGGCATGGGGAATTCCTGGAGATTTGGGGGCAGTGCCTATGGAGGAAGAAATTTGGAGAGCATTTTCACATAGAATCTATGCCAGTCTGCCCTCTGAAGTTGCCATTTTTTCCAGGGCAACTGATTTCTGTAGACTACAGAGCAGTTTTAATTCCAGGAGAATTCCAAGCCCCACCTGGAGGCTGGCAACCCAAACACAATTCCATCCTCATGAGTTGCAAAAGGTGTATTTCATTGCCACCCTAGTCGGAATAATGAGACGGACACAAGGCTTGGAACTAAAGGGCTGCTTTATTAAACATAACATCAACCATTAATACGGCAAGGGCCAACTAGCGGTACAGGTCAAGCCACGGGATCACCCCTGGACCTCTGCCTTGACCTGTCTGGGTGAGCCCCGAAGCCCTGGGTGTGAACCATCCATGTGTATGGCTGGGACTCGGCCGGCCAGGCAAATCTGGGTCCCCCCTTTCAAGCTCCTAATGCCTCAGCCGTACAGCAGTGAGGGAAGGACTTGCACGCAGGGTTCCTCCAGGCAGTCCACCTATGCAGCTGACAGCCATCACAAGCAGTAGCAGCCACTCCTGGCAGACCCCCATTTCCCCACCAATGGGGAAACATCAAGGGTGCTCACCGGCCCACTCCCTATCCCCAAACTCTATCCTGCCAATGACCATCTTAAGATGGCTCCACCTTGTCAATTACCTCAAACCTCTGCAAGCAGTACAAGTTAGGCAAAAAACCACCTCTTCCCCATGCCAATTAGGGAAAGGGTGGGGGGAATTCCTATCTAGCTCTGTCCACAGCAGCTGGCTAATCCTGCACTACTACAGGGGTGGGCTGAGCATGCAGAGCAACTGCCAGCCAGCTCGGCGGAGTTGCCTCATAAGGCTCCTGTCTCCGCCCCCTGGCCTGAGACCCAGATACCATGGAAATGCTCTGTCTCCTCCTCCTTTCAGGGAAGCAAAGAGTGGCCCCTGGCCTTATCAGTGGAGGCTGCTGGCCAGGAGGGCAGTATTTCTAACATAACATAAACAGACCATAGTCATGGTAATGGGGTTAAATTTCAGATTGCCTCCCCCTGCCCTGGGTCTCTGTAAGGCCCATCCATGTCCCTCTTTTCTGCTTGGTCATAACGATTGCACACAAGCTGAAATTGTACATGTAAAGGATCCCCTGCTGCACAGTTAGTGTATTTCTAACACCAACCATGTAATCTTAAAGAGGCAGGAACCTAGGAAGAAAAGAAATAGGTAAAACCTATCAGGGTGTTGATTATGGAGGTTTTATTGTCAGTGCAAGGAACATAGTTCTCAGAAAACCAATGCTTTCTTATAATCATTTGGAAGAAGCCCATGAAATCCAATTGTCATTCTCTGTCATGTCTTTTAACATCACTCCAGTTCTATGATTTCAAAATAGCCCACCTTTGTAACTCCTGAAATATCCTTTATTAGGACCATCCAAGCTGTCATGAAAACTTTTAAGTTCTCTGAACTTTTCATCAGGCTGGATACTAAAAACAAAATAGGAGGGAAAGAAAGTAGGATATCATTGACCGTAGTTTCAATTGAGTAGCCATGTTGGTCTGCAGTAGAAAAACAAGGGTTGAGTCCAGTAGTGCTTTAAAGGCCAACAAGATTTCCCATATAAAGCTTTCAAGAGTTAAAGCTTCATTTATCAGATATGAGCAGAAATGGGAGATCCTTGAGTCTTTAAATTTCACTCAGAAGGTGGGAGGTGTGTTGCAAAGCAATAAGATAGTAGGTAAAGATATAATGTCAAATGTAATTAACTTGATTAGATCATGGGAGGAAAGACAGAAAATGGGACATACTAAAACTAAGGATACCGATTCCCCATAGACAATACATGATTGCCAATAGAGAATGCATGATTGCCAATAGGGAATAATGGAAGCCACACTTACCTATAGAGAATAAATTGCTCATAGATAATACATGATTGTCCTTAGACAATACATGCTTGCCCATAGGGAATAATGGAGACCACGCTCCCCCCCCCAAAAAAAACTAGAGCCTTTTTGGCTCCTGTCAGCTTCCTCCCCAGAATTAGTTTACAAATTCTTTAGTTTACAAATTATTATTTTTTTATTTTAAACACAAGCAGCCTGGTACCATGTAGGTAAAAGTGGAGCCCCTCTCTTTGGTATAGGTCCAGCTTATTCCCAAATGCATCCCAGTGCCCAACAAACTTGAACCCTTCCTCCCTTTGGTCAAATGTGCTTTCCATTATATCCTATGGGCAACTGTGGTCTCCATTATTCCCTATGGGTAATTGCTGTCCCCCTTACTGCCTGTGGGCAAGAGTGCTTTCCATTATTTCCTATGAGCAAGTGTGGATTCCATCATTTCCTATGGGCAAGCATCCATTATCCCCTATGGGCAAGCTTTCTTTCCATTATTCCCTCTGGGAAATTGTGGTCTCTATTATTGCCTATGGGCAATTGCTGTCCCCATTATTCTGAGGGCAATCACTGTCCCTATTATTCCCTGTTGGCAAGTGTGCTCTCCATTATTCCCGGTGGGCAATTCCTGTCCCTATTATTCAGGTGTGGCATTACCTATGGGCAGGTATGGTCTCTATTATTGCCTATGGGCAATCACTGTTCCTATTATTCCCTGGGGGCAGCTGTGCTTTCCATTATTTCCCATGGGCGAGTGTAGTGTTTATTATTCCTTATGGGCAATTGTGGAATTCACTGCCATAGGCTGTATTGATGGCCAAGGGCGTAAAAGGCTTTGAAAGTGACTTGGATAGATTCATGGAAGACGGGCTACTAGCCATGATGATTCTAGAGGCAGTAAATCTCTGAATACCAATAGTAGGGGGAAACCCTGGCTTCTAAGCCTGCTTATTGATCTTCCAGGGTCTGAAACAGGATGCTGGACTAGATGGAACATTGATGCAATCCAAGAGGGGTCTTTTTAGGTTCACTGCCACAGTTAGAAAGCAACATGTATAGTATTTTTGGAAACAAATGCTAGGAAAGAGACAATGGAAGAGAGTCCTTTTTTTAAAAAAAGTATCCACCTCTAGAAATCAATGGAAGGATGCTTACTTACACCCAATCCAAGTTTCAAATGTAATCAGAATTAAGGACTGTTCATCTCAATGGGATTTACTGCCAAGTAAGTAGTTTTAGAATTGCAACCTAAATATCCTTCCATAGTCGAAGAAGTAATATGAACAGGTGTCTGCTTCCCACAAGATGGTGCTGTTCTCTCAATAACGCAAAACGTGACATTCAAGGATACATAGGTTTTTCATGTTCAAAATGTACACAAAAAATTTGATGTAGCTTGGATAAGCATCCTTTAAAATTACTTATATATTTTTCCAATGCTGTACTGAACATCAAACATAATCTGCAGTTACAGCTTCTACCATACTTGTGGTACCACAAGTAATCAAACGTAATCTGCAGTTATAGTCTCTACCATACTGTGATACATATCTGCCCTTATCCACAAACCACGTCCATCTGTGGTACAACTAGAGGCTGAAAGCAGCTGTCAGGGATGGGGCCAGCTCTAGATGCCTATTTTGGGGGCAGACTTTTCAAGAACTGGCCCAATGACTCAACTATTTTTGTAGTGTCAGGGATGAACAGGTGAGTTAGGACTGAAAAGCTAAAGAGACAGATATGAGAATGGAATATTACAGCTATACAAAATGTATCCTCAGGGAGACTGTTTATTCTCTGAGCCACAGAAGTAAACTATTGAAAAGCTTTCCCATAATCACCTGCTTTCTCTCACAGTCTTCCGAGAGGCTGAAGACGACAAAAAAAGTCTTCATTGCGTTTTTGGCTGTAAAAAGTCCAGCCTAAATGTTCCAGTATACATCTTTAACACAAGGTTGCCCAACCAGTAATCTGCAGACCATATCCACCCACACCCCACCACGCACCTGCTGAATCCGAGGTGGTGACCTGCATGTGCTCCCACCTGTGCAAAAGGCATTACTTGTAAGCCAACCAACCATCTCATACTTTCTGCCATACTGAGAGATGCCGCAGAGGCCTCTGCATTCTTGTCCACTTGGGCATTCCTTCTTTCAGTGCTGGGAAGGCTAGGGATTAGCCAGCTCAGAAACCACTTGTGACTCTCAAAAGTTGAGTTTGGAGAGGTCTTTGGGAAGGGGTACCACTAAACTGATTACATTGCATCTGGGAAACAGCTTTAACTTGGCCTGTGCTGCTTTCTGAATTCTTGCTTGGGAAGCAACACTTGAGAATCATGTGCCTCTTCCAAGCTGAGCCAGCCCTCAACCTTTCCTGTACAGAATATAGGGTAGCCCAGAGCCTCTGCAGAGGCCTCAGATCTGGAACTCTTTCCTCTCATTAGGAAATTGGTGATGCTATGCAGGGGCATAGACTTTCCAATTTCCCGGGGGGAGGGGGGCTGGGGCTGGGCCAGAGGCACTGCTATATCCAGTCCTTAAAAGAACCGGGGTCCAGTGACATCATAGGGAAGAGCCAATGACATCACAGGGAAGGGCTTCCATTGCCACCATCTATGGAGGCGAGGCCATGGAGGATTTAGGGAGGGGTTCCCCACAAATTTAGGGGACCCAGGCCCCCGCCAGGACCCTCCTAACAACTCCCCTGGGCTGGGCCAAACCTAGGAAAAGGTGGGAGTTGGCCAGTGGTTATAGTGCTCCTGCTGTGTCCTGTTTTTGAAATTCACTTTTAAGATAGTCACTTTAAGATCTACAAATATACATGCCATGTGTATAGGACAAACGAATGGTCACAAATTTGACATTAAGAAAGTCAACACAGAAAAGCCTTATTCACAAGGGTGACTTAGTACTGAAATTTACTAAATTGTGGCATTGCAGATGCCTTCACTTGGTAAATGTGTGGTTGAAGTTTGAACCAGGGCAGAATACAAAACAGTTGCTGTGCACTCAATTTCTGAGCAATGTACAGAGTTCAGAGTAGTAGCAATCTCCTTCTCATTTCAAACTCATATCCGCTAAGTGAGTACAAGCACATTTTGAGGCAATTCAGAACAGTGCTAGTCATGACTCCAAAGAAAACTCAGTTATACTACCTAGGATTGTATATACCTTGCTTTCTTAGAACACTGCTTTAAAATTCCACCTTAAAAACACAGACATTCAGAACACATTATTAACAAAATCACATCATTAAGTGCACATTCCTTGCCAATGTTCTCTCCGGGCTGCACACAGGGCAAAAGGAAATTTTTAAAAGGCCTCTGATCTGCACCCCCCCCCCCAAATCTTGTTCATGCAGATGGGCTTTTTCATTGTTTCAGAGAGACAGCACTCAGGCTGCCATTTTAGGAATTGTCCTTTTCGGCAATAGATACCACCTCTCCATTTAAAAATGGAATGGAAATTGAAAGAGGAGCTTAGGAGTGGCTGAAGCACCCCCACACACTACCATGAAAAAACTGTTCTCCCACCCCCACCCACCCCCCAAAAACAGCAAGCAAACCAACAAAGCTATTTCAGCAAGGAAACAGAATGTCTACCCCTTCTCAGTGTTCCATTTCCAAAATATAATGTAATGATAAAGTAACTGAAAAGTAAAAAAGTAAAAGGAACAGAAACTGTTCCTTAACAGAGTAGCATTGATTGCAGAGAAAACGTGATGATGGGTGGTTGGAGCATGCTGGCTGGTGTCAGTGTAAAAGAGAAAGAGAAAATAACAAACTTATACTTGCTTTAGTTTTAGAAAAGTTCTTTATTATAGGATTTCTGTACTTTGATAGGAAAGTGGAGAGAAAATTCCTATCTACCGATCTATTCCTGAGCAGGAAGTTCTGAGATTAACAATCTACACATCAAAGGATAGTTCAGGGCAGTAAAGGAGTAAACAGATGCCCCGTCTTTCTAACTCTCTGGTTTCTCATCTTCTGAAACTTGAAGAAAGGGACAGCGTTAGAAGTGAAGTCTTGTTCTTGTTATGTGCCATCAAATTGCCTCCGACCTATGGTGACCCTACGAATGAAAGACCTCCAAAACATCCTATCATTAACAGACTTGCTCAGATCCTGCAAACTGGAGGATGTGGCTTCTTTGATTGAGTCAAGCCATCTCGTTTTAGGTTTTCCTCTTTTCCTACTGCCTTCTAGTTTTCCTAGCATTATTGACTTTTCCAGAGAGTCTTATCTTCCCATGATGTGACCAAAGTACAATAGCCTCAGTTTTGTCATTTTAGCTTCTAGGGAGAATTCAGGCTTGATTTGATCTAGTATCCACCTTTTTGTCTTTCTGGCTGTCCATGGTATCTGCAAAACTCTCCTCCTGCTCCACATTTCAAATTAATCCATTTTCTTCCTGTCAGTTTTCTTCACTCTCCAGCTTTCACATCCATATATAGTAATGGGGAATATCACAGTTTTGGATTACCTTTTTGTTGGTTCCCAGAGAGACATCTTTATTTTTAGGGATCTTCTCTAGCTCCCTCACAGCTGCTCTTCCAAGTCTCAATCTTCCTCTGATTTCTTCATTGTAGTCTCCCTTTTGGTTGATGATTGAGCCAAGGAATAGAAAATCTTGGACAATTTCAATTTCCTCATTCTCAACTTTAAAATTGTGTAATTCCTCCTTAGTCATTACTTTTGTCTTCTTGATATTCAGTTGTAATCACGCTTTAACACTTTCTCCGTTAACCTTCATCAGTAGTTGTTTCAAGTCTTCACTATTTTCTGCCAGCAATGTGGTGACTTCTGCATATCTGAAACTGTTAATGTTCCTTCCACCAGTTTTCACTCCACCTTCTTCTAGATCTAATCCAGCTTTCTTTATGATATGCTCTGCATAGAGGTTGAACAGGTAGGGAGATAATATGAATCCTTGTCTGACACCTTTGCCAACTGGAAACCATTGTTTCCCTATGTTCTGTCCTGACAGTAGCCAGAGTAGTCCAGAGTACAGGTTGCACATCAAAACAATCAGATGTTATGGCACCCCGATTTCTTTTAACAGTCTCCATAGCTTTTCATGATCCACACAGACAAAAGCTTTGCTGTAATCTATAAAACACAAGCTGATGTTCTTCTGAAATTCCCTGATATGTTCCATTAGCCATCGTAAATTTGCAATGTGATCTCTGGTGCCTCTTCCTTTTCTGCATCCAGCTTGAAATCTGGCATTTCTTGTTCCATATATGGTAAGAGTCTTTGGTTTAGAATTTTGAGCATCACTTTCCTTGCATGGGAAATTAACACGATAGTTTGATAGTTGCTGCACTCTTTGGCATCCCCTTTTTGGGGAATTATAATGTAGACTGAGCGTTTCCAGTCTGTGGGCCATTTTTTTTAAATGTAAATTGGAGCCAAGCAATTATGTTGCAATTATGTCCAACAGAGGCCTTGCATTCTGACTGTTGCTACATTGAAAGTGGGTGGAACCAGCCAGGGTTAAGGCCTAAGCTACTTAGTGATGGCCATAGCCATAGGCATTTTAAGGCAGTGTATAAATTCTTTTTTATATAAAATTTATTTTTATAAATGTAAGCAGAACAGAGAAAATAAAATAAAAATGATAGCACAATTATAATTACATCAAAAGAAAAAGAAATGAAAGAGTAAACATATAATAAACAATATAAGCAACTCAGGGTTTTTTATATCCAGTATATATCAATCCTTGAATGTGTTTGGCGTCTGTCAGAAAGGAAAGTATAGTCTTCAGTATTCAGATTTTTGATCCTCCAAGCATCTTCCAATTGTAACATTTCCATATAATTAAACACATTTTTGGGAAGTTTGCCTTCTTTGGTTTTTTTACCTCTCATTTTTTTTAGATCCATTACCTCATTCATATCTTCAAAGATCACTACCTGCTTGAAAATTGAAAAAGGATTGGAAAACATTTTCATAAAAATTTTCTGTTGCATTGTTTGGTGCATATATTGTTGCTAGTGTGTAAATCTTGCCTTCCAGGAGCCTGACTTTCAAAATCATATATCTTCCATCAGAGTCTCTTAATTCTCCTGTAGCACTTATTTGTAAATTGTTTATATGAACTGCAACTCCTTTTTAAAATTATAAATTCTTAATAAACACAGAAATACATAAGAGTGAAAAACAGGAACAAAGCCCCAAAGAATCATGGAAATTGTAATATAAATAGGAGGGGCAGTCCTGTGCTTCATCTGCCATTGTAACTGAGTCCCTCATATGAGTTTGTCATTGCTTGCCCCCCTGGCCAAATTCAAGGGGGCTTGAGCCCCTCAGCCCCCCCATAGTTTACACTTATGATGCTATGTGTGGTGTCGTGGACAAGACTGTCTAACTCCTAAGCAGCATGGCTGGAGAAGATCCAGCCACTGGGCTGAAGAAGTTGGCTCTAGATGTTTTAGGACTGCAGAATGGAAGCTGTCAAGAGTTCCCTAAAACAAAGATCCCCCTGAGATCCTCAGGAATCAATGGCAGGGCTGGTGACTTGAAAACCTTTAGAAAACTACCTGTAATTCAGCTATCTGGTGTGTGGCTAGCAGTATATTTTGACCTGGAGGAAGTTGAAGCAGTTACAGCAGCAGAGATGGTCTGCTGCATCAATCTCTACCTTCTGTCACCTCCTCAAAACAGTATCGCACGATCCTTGCACCTCTCTCCTGAAAGCTAGCATCGTGTGGGGCTTATATTGTTGGACTGGGGAGATCTGAATTCAAACACCCACTTGACTATGAAGCTCCTTGGGTGCCCTTGGTTCAGCCACTCTCTCTCTCAGAGTAACTTACTTCATTAGGGTGTCGCAAATGATACAGTTAAAGAGAAAAACCATATATGCCATCATGAACTCTTTAGAGCAAGGGCAGGATAAAAATGTAATAGATTCCAGTTATCCAAGTCCTGCTGCTGCAAGCCATTACCAATAGGAACAAAGATATAATGAGGGCATGGGTGATTGTGCTGAAACATCCAGGACTCATGATCATACTGCTGTGTAGCAGGACAAGGGGCATTACTTTCCATAGCTCATGCGTTAAGGCTATTATTATATCACATAAAGGTCAGCGCCCTGAGGATCTGTGCTGAGACCCTCTGGGCATTGCCCAAAACCTAACTCCTGTCACAATGCTTTAGTACCAAACTGGAAGCTTGATCACTATTCTAAAAATATGGTACTGGGAGAGAAAACCTGCACCTACACGACACATCAGGCTGTCTAGTGGGTCCTGTGTTCTGCCGTTGTCTCCACTGAAGGATCAGCACAAGTTCAGCTCGAGATTCATATGGTCCATAAGAACAAAATTGCTGGACCACTGCATCCAATCTCTGGAAAAGGTCCCATACAGTTGGTGACCTGAGCTTGCTACAGATCTTCTCTTTTTCTGTTCCGCCCTCATTGAGCCATAGGGGCACCATGGCTTATGACTTCCACTCTTCATATTAGTAAAGGAGACTAAAGAAGTGACTCAAAGATGGATTTCTGATTAAAACTCACACTGGCTTGTGCTTCATCCAGTCAGGGCTACAGTTGCTGCTTACTGGAGCATATCACTTTAGAACTGGTTTTCAGAAGTACAACTGTAGTCTTGAAATGCATTTGATCATTTTCCACTTAAACTGGCAGTTTACCTGTAAATTTTGCTTTAAAGAATTCTGGTTGCGTAAATAAAAATAATGTTTTCTATTAGTCCAAACTGACTGAACTTCAGCTCCAAGTATTGATACTGTTTGGCGTAGTGGTTAAGAGCACAGAACTCTAATCTGGAGAGCCGGGTTTGATTCCCCGCTCCTCCACTTGAAGCCAGCCGGGTGACCTTGGGTCAGTCACAGCTTCTTGCAGCTCTCTCAGCCCCACCCACCTCACAGGGTGATTACTGTTGTGAGGATAACAACAACATACTTTGTAAACTGCTCTGAGTGAACGTTAAGTTGTCCTGAAGGGTGGTATATAAATCAAATGTTGTTGTTGTTATTATTATACCAATTATTCTCAACTGAATTATCCTGTGTAGACAGGACAATTCATTTGCAAATTCTTGCTATAGTGCAATGATAGCATAATAATTCAAAGATGTGTGGATGGAGCCAAAGTCTTCTCTGCCCACCCCCTCCAACAACATGAAACCAAACTAAATGGAGCTTCACAGCTGGTATTTTCTACATTATTGGGGCTGTTCTGCACCCTCTATGGAGGGTTCTTGGGCAACTCATATATTAAGGAAGGAACCAAACGTGAACAGCTAGAATGAAGTCACTATGAAAGCTGATGTTTCATCCAACATATTTATTGTTCATAGCTTGTGTTGCCTTATTGAATGGCCTCAGCCAATTACCTGAAAGTAGTAAGGCTGGTCCCTGTAGAAGTATAAAAGCAATGGCTATTCCTTTCTTTTGCATCCTGATTTTTTCTTTCTAGCTCTGTTCATGTTTATCAGTTGGCTTTAAAAAACAGTAATTGTCCAGAGAGTACTGTCAGCAGAATCTGAGCATGAATTCTGCTTACAGTAGGACCAATCAGCACTCCCAGCTGAAGCCTTTTATGGCTATAGTTCAACTGTAAGGCAACGCTGATACATCATATCAGACAACAGTGAAATAACATGGCACACTCTCACTACAGCAAAATCTACGGAGTTTCACTTCCAAAACAAAACATTAATCTTACTTGGTGGCTCCAATTACTGAATGAGCAGGCCTTTAAAAAAAAAAAAAACAGCTCCAAAATGTCTTTTATTACCCTGTCCTTCATAATGCACTGTCCCAGGTTGCAGTTTGGGGGTCATTTCCAAAGGATGAAGGTTTCCTTTTTTGCAATTTGTCTCGAAAACACCACTTTAATGACTGGGGCTCCTCCAAATGTTAAATGAGTTCCTTATTTCTCTCAAAATAGGAGAGAAAGGGCAAGTGATGAGAAGACCTGAAACCTGTGGCAACTTTCCCTTCCAAACGTAGGATGCAAAGCAACACATGTGAGAAGTATGTAATAAGGGAGTGGGAATATATACTGTACAAGATGGCAGCTCCTTCAGTACTGCAGGTTTAGAGGAGGATTAAAGTACAGACATTCCTCATGGAATGAAATTCAAGGACACGTGTAGCAAACCCCAAACACCCCCACCCCTTTATTTCCGGGTGAAGTGAGCTGTTATTTTATAAGAGGTACGCTGGGGGAGAGCAGTTGGTTGGAACTGGCTTTCATCCACGTCCTCCAGGTCCACAACAAAACAGACAAGAGTCTTCAACATCTGGTGACACCGCACATTCCTCGCAGTCCAAGTAGCTCTGAGAGCTTCTGGTTTATCAGTCCATTAATACTGTCCTTCTAAGACAGTATCACACCACAAGAGACATCCTTGTTGGAAACTCATTCTGCAGCAAATAGAGTAAAAAAAAGAGAAGCAAAAATTAGTAAGAAGTTACGTCAATCTTAACACAAAGAGAATATGCAGCCTCATCAGGAAACAGAAACAAAGATGGACATTTGGCATGGGCTTTCAAGTT
This sequence comes from Eublepharis macularius, assembly GCF_028583425.1. Lineage (NCBI taxonomy): Eukaryota > Metazoa > Chordata > Lepidosauria > Squamata > Eublepharidae > Eublepharis > Eublepharis macularius. The sequence goes on from NC_072792.1 coordinate 128,318,143, forward strand.
ATGAGGGCATTAACTAGCTTCTTATGGCTAGTCAGCCAGTCTTCCCCATATGCTAACTAGATTGATGGTAACATGTATTAAGCTATGACTCTTCTGAAAGCCTGCTCAGAGAGCCCTTGCTTTCACTCAAGGTTCAAAACAGGGCAATTTCTCATCTGAGTCCTTTTGTCATGAACAGCCACTACTTGATGCCCTTCAGAATGGTTTTCTGTGATATGCAGAATCATGATCTGCACCAAATATATTGCTTAGGTGGCAGACTCTGCACAGAAAACAACCAAGGATTACATGGATCACGTGAACTCTCCTTTTGCCACAAGATGCCACATAGTGCTTCCTTCCTCTGTCACATTTGCAATGAAACAAGCCAACAGGCTTAGGGGTGTGTTCGCATCAAGCTTTTCAATTATTTAAGTGTTCGATTCCATTCCTTATTCACAAATGCACTTCCTCTTGCTTAGTCGTCACAGGTAAATTTCTAACTACTCACAAACTACCAGTCAGTCTTGCAAAGTACTGCGGCATATCACTGGAACATGTGAAGAAACACCCTTAGCTACTCAAGATTAGGTGAAGAAAATTAAATTAAGAAGAAAACACATATCTGCCCACCCATCAACCCAGAATGAAATTGTTCAGCTCCAGTCAATGGGCTGGTAGAATAATTCACCCCTTTCTTGAGTTGCCCTTACAACAATTGTTCAACATCCAGCTCCCCAAAATAGATACTCCTTTATAGTGTTGTCTAGCATAACACTGTGGGTAAGGAGAAAATTCTAAAACCATGGAGACTTTATAAGTTTAAGAATAATGGTTCTCTATTCATCCTCCTTGAATTGCAGACAGGCACCTCCTCTTTGTGAGTTAACTAAAATTCATGCATGATTTACTAAGTTTAGATGTTTTCCTACTTTCCTGAAGAACTTCTCCTAGCCTAAGAAACCTTCTGTTGAAGATGTATAATACATGCACTTCATGTCACTATGAAGAATGTAGGTTGTATGATTTTCAGCTTTTGCCTGCAAAACTCTCACAAGCAGCAGTGAAATCCCCCCTCCTCTCCAAATACAACTTAGATATTGGAACCTGAGTATAAAATGATTCCTTAGAAGCAGCCGAGTCACCCCAGACCCTGAGAGCCTCCCACACCAGATGATCCCCGTTCAACCCATTTGGATCAGGTGTGCTAGGTGTGGCCTTACTGTTTTCTTTGGTTCTTTTTTCCTTTTTTTCTCTGAAGAATTGAGGTTAGATTGTTCTCTGCTTCTGTACGAAGAACCCCGGCTCAACTCCCTCTCACTGTATGGTGGCAGAGCATCTTCTCCTTCTTCCTGCTGTGGAGGTTGCTGCTGCTGCTGCTGCTGCCCTGCTTTGTAAGTTGATGGTGGTGACCAGGCATAGTATGTCCCACCTCTCTGGCTGGAATGGGAGCTAAGCTTTGAAGGTGTCTCACTATGCTCGCCACTCTCATCATAGCTTCGTGATTTCCTTTCAAGGGCACTGGTTAGGTAAGAATGGTCATACTTTTGACTCCCTCCAGGTGTACGGCACACTAGCCTAGGCAGGTGTTTCTCTTCATAGGTACGTCTTCGGGGGGGACTGTATGACCAGCCCTGATCTGAATCTGTCAGTGGCTCATGGTTTCCCCTTCGTGAGCCATAATATTCATCCGATGAGTTGTCCTGGTGCTGCACTGCCCCTCCACGTGCACTACGGGATCCTGATCTCTCAAAGCGCCGGGGTTCCTGACTGCCCTCTGTCCGACGGACACGCTGACTGTAAGACTCTGCAAAAGCTGCAAGTTCATCCATGGAGACAGCTGGCACTCCCATGGAGAAACTCTTTCGTGAGAGCCTCTCCGACTTTGATCTCTGCTGACTAAAGGAAACAGGAAAGTAATGGTTTTCGGTTCCGTTTAAAATGACGAGACAATGTGGAGTAGTTACCATCCCCAAGCACATACTGGCATACACTATGAGTGGCATATGCCAGCAGCTCCATGTGCTCCCTCTCCCACCCTGAGCAAAGGATGAAGACTCTAAGTGAAGGAGGGTAGAAAAGGGATTCTTAGCTCTAAGAAACCCAGATACAGAACAGGCCGTGTGCTCCACAGGTGACAGTATTTGCCATCCAGACATTAGTGATGCACTGTGACCGAAACTCAAATCCTGACTCACCAGATCATTAATAATCTTCTGGGAGAATGTATATAATATGTATATCATGACATGGATGCTAATGTGATGAAGGAGAAATACAGTATCATCAACATTGTTCTGAGGGCCTATGGCCAGATTGTCAGCATGACGCAGTAGATAAGAGTTCGGGGTTTAGAGGCTCACAGGAAACATACTCATGAAGCTAAACTAAATCAGACCATCAGTCCACAATGATCACTATTGTCTACTTAGACTGTCAGCAGTTATCCAGGCAGATGTCTTTCACATCACCTATCACTTGGTACTTTTCATTAGAGATGTCGAGGATTGAACCTGGGACTTTCTCCATGCAAAGCAGAGGCTCTTCCACTGGGCCACAGCCTCTTCCCAATCATCCACAGCCCCTCCTCAACCATCATTTATAAACCTCCTGCTTCGGTGATATCTGAGTTCTTCTTACTCCAAAACTTCAACACAGCAGAGAACCCCAAACTTTTACACTCGCTACCATAAGAACATCTAGCAACTGAGGGGAAGGTTTACATTTCAAAACCTAGTTCCCCCAAATTAGAGGAGACCAAGTGGGTCCCCTATGTGGAAAGAAAAGGCCTGTCATAGACTTCCTTACATTGCACTACACCAGGGTCTCCCCATGGGGTGAAGGTACATTTTACTGGGGCTCAGAGATCCAGAGGGGCCTGGTCCAGGATGTAATCCCTATTATCATAAGGAAAAAACTGAGGACAAACTGAGGCTCATGCCTGAGGATATTTATAGAAACTTTTCCCCTTGTATCTACATATCTATTATCCAGATCTTGTGAGATTTGCTGTAACCAATCCGAAGCAATATTAGAGCAGCAATTTCAATCAACAGTTTAAACAGCTGGGCCTCCTGGGTCTATCATATCAAGAACTACCAATTCCAAAGTTCATTTTGCATAGGTAGGCTGAGAGACACCTGGTGGGAAGGGCGAAGCAATGCACCATAGAACAGTGGGAGCAAGTGCTGCTGCTTCTGGTAGGATTTGCAGTCCCAAAATATATGTGTCTAATTTAGGGTTCCCAGGTCCTCTTATCCTTCCAGCATTCCAGCAGGAGACGTGGGGAACCTGGCACTCACCCTTTGGAGCTCCGTGCGTTCATGCTCCCGGCACAGCATGATGACATCACTTCCAGGAGTTGTCATCGCACAGGCCGCAGGAGTGTTCCTGCACTTCATGTTGGGCTGATTCTTCAAGAATTGGCCCATTTGGGGCCCAAATTGGCCTGGTGCAAAGCACAGGGGCGCTTCCGCAGCCTGCACGATTAAGTCACTTGTGGAAATGACACTGTTGTGTCATGCCAGGAGCGTGCTGCAGGAAGTCGGTTCCCCTGCCTTTCCCCCCTGCTGGCCAGGTGAATGGTGGTGGGGGATGGAGGATGGGAGTGGGGGATCTCCCACCCCCACCAGGGGACTGGCCACCCTAGTCTCATTCATAGGGTTGCCAGGTCTGTTGCACAGGTTTCATAGGGTTGCACGAGTACTTACCCTTTCTCTTTCTGTGTGTCTGCTCCCACGTCCCACACAATGATGTCACTTCTGGTTATACCAGAAGCAATGGTATCGTGCAAGAAATCGGCTCAAAACACAGCAAGGAATCAGCCCTAAACACAGTGAAAACACTATTTGGGGCTGATCCTTGAGGAATTAAGGGATTTGCCTACGCTACCTACCAATGGAGGGCAGTTTCTGGGTGGTCTGCTTCTTCCCACTGATCACCAGCAATTGGCAGGCAGAAAGGCAAATAACTGGAATTGCCCACCCGGGTGGGCAATTCCACCATTCTGGGCAATTCCACGCCTGGGTGGGCAAGCCCCCAGGTGGGCAATTCCCACCTGGCAAGCCTACTAATTCACTCATAGTCACAAAAACACATGCTCCATGCTGCCATATTTGGTGGTGGTTATAAATACAAATCAGGCAACCAGAAATGTAAGGATGTAACAGAAAGGGGACAAAAAGAAGCTAAAGGAAACCAATCTATGCTCCCGCTTTTGTGCAGTCTGGCAACAATACAGTAACTAGGGAAGCAGATGAACAAAAACAACATGAAAATGATTTCACTACAGTGACTTAGTCTGTGGTAACTAATTTTCAGTTAAGTATGCTGTACCAATTCTTTGCACACTGCCAGTGACTGTGGAAGAAGCTGAAAGAAGTTTCAGTGAGCTAGCACTCATCAAAAACTACAGGTGTTCTACAGTGGAGCAAGAATGGCTAAGTAACCTAGCCATCTTGTCTATCAAGTGTGAACTTGCAAGAGAAATTGACTTGAGGGGGGGACTAGTTCATGAGTTTGCAAAGAAAAAAGGCCAGAAGAATAAAGCTTTAAGTTAATTGGCCTAATTTTTGCAGCCAGGTTGGGTCATTAAAATATTTTTAAAAGACATTGACAGGATAATCCCTTCTTAGTGACCAAAAAGTTATAAATTAGTTAGCAAACTTGCAGGACTCTTAGGCTGGGTGTTACTAGTAAACAACAGTTGCAAAAGCAGGAATTTTTCAGACATGTAGAATATGTAACAGTAATTTTATAACTACAACAAACTTTTTTCATGGTTCATGAGATTGTGTGTATGGGGTGAGGGACTGTGGGGTTGGTGTGTGCTTTACAATCAAAAAGTCAAGAAAGAATATATTTTAATCTCAGCATACATATAAGTTTTGTGTCATTTTGAAAAAATTTTTTTTACATTTCAGTATTGAATTACATAATGGGTGGCACCATAATCTTTTCAGTGTTTAGGGCCCCAATTAGCCCACATATGCAAATGACCTTGAAAGGCTGGTCCAATCAGGGAAGAGTGGCTGAGTTGGCAGTGGGCAGAGGAGCAAGCAGGCAGCAGCCTGCCAACCACACAGGGAAACTGTATCCCTTTGGGAAAACAAATTTTACCCCTTTTTACCCCCATAGGGGACACATTTCTTAAAATCTCTTTTTAGTGGGTGTTCACATCGTGAAAGGAATGTTCTCCCCAAATTTCATGTTTCTAGGTCCAGAGGTTTGGGCTGGGCATTGATGAGTCAGTCAGGACACTTGTCTTTATATATACAGAAGATGAGTATCTCCCCATTCTATTACTACCATTCAGACACAGGCACAGAAACCCAGGAAATAAAACGATCCTTCCTTCCTTCCTTCCTTCCTTCCTTCCTTCCTTCCTTCCTTCCTTCCTTCCTGTTGCCCCCTCCCAGGCATTGCACTCACCTAAGTCTGAAGCTGCCCCTCTCCTCCTTGTAATCAGAGCTGGTTTGTGGTCTGGACATACTCCCTCCACTGACAACCCCGGCCCAGTACTCTGCATCACCATCCGGGAGACCTCCTGGAGGAGGGAGTGGCTTTCTGCGCACCTGACGGTAAGACTGGCGAAAGTTGGCATCTTGCTCATGCAAGGAGCTAAGCTCTGAGATGGTATTATTGTCTGGAACAGATGAAAGAGAAATGACAGAAGCAATAAACATAACGGTGCCCCCCATCCATTTAAAAAGTGGCTCACTCCTTCTGAGTGAAACTTTGATTAGTTCTTAGCAATGGATTCTATCAGAAGTGTGTGATCACTTATCAAAGGCCGCGGTTGTCATGATTTTTCTCCTTATCTCCCTCTTACCCTTTTGCACACTGTTTTGTTATCTGTTGCTGCACCAGCCAGAGGCAAAAATTTGCTTCCATATTCTGGAAGGCACAAAGGGATGGGAGTAAGGAGAGATGGAGGCAGCAGAAGCTTTGTTCCCCTGCCCTGTGGCATTAAGCAGCCCCTGCAGATGACAACAGACAAGGCCTACCACTCCTTGCACTCCAGGCAGGCAGAGCTGCAGGAGGAGACTGGGGGCTGGGGGTGGAGATAGAGGCAAGGCTCTATCCACTCCTCTTCCACCAGCAAAACAAAATACACATCAAATCTGACAAAATAGAAAACAGTATATGATGAGGAAAATTCAGATGAGCTTCTTTTTCACATAGATATATATGAGAGAGATAGGCTGATCCAGGATCCGAGATCTTTCAGTGTCTCTAATTTCAAGTAAAAGCACTAAGCAACTACATCTTCTCAATGGGAAAAATCTCTTCCTTCCAGCTGTTATGTATAAAATTACTGTATCTCTCTCTAATTTTCATAAACATCCCTCTGTGGAGGAAGTATGGGAGATGAAGCCTTCGGTGTGTTAAAATTCTGTCCTTTCACTCTCTTTCTAGACTGGGAACAGCCTGGTTCAGCATGATCAAGAAAACAGGTTGTTTTTTTTCCTCATATGATTGGATCTTTCCTTCCCATCACCCCCACTGCCTGCCCTACAAGCTGCCATGACATCTGGATCCTCGGCATTCCAATTTGGAAGAAGACTTTTTATAGTATTGCTTGTGGGAGGAAAATGGCAGCATGTTCAGTGATGACTGTTTTAGAACACGGTGTAATTTGTTACTTTCTCTAAAAGCTGTGATTAAAGTCATTCCTTGAGTCTGTCTATCAGTTGATTGAGGCAGCTTGTGCATCTGTGACTGTTGTGACCTACGAGCTCTTATGGGTTGGATCTACTGAATGCGTAAGCTAAAAATAGAGAGCAGCCATTTATTTATTTACTTTTATCTATCCATTGCGTCTGAATGGACTGGATGAATCAGCAACTTGGACATCCTTAGTCTGCAGAGCTATTTTTCTTGTCTTCATACTCCTGACAGAATGTTGGCCGGGATTATCAAAAGAAATCAGCGAGAACTTCTGGATCCTTGGTATTTTTGACAAATCCCACACAGGCTACAATGAACTGGTAACCCTGTGTACCACTTCTGTTGGAGCCGTCCATAATGGAATGCTCCCCAACTCCCCCCAAAAGATCTATGAACATAGAAAAGGAGTGTGCAAGGCAGAACTCTTCTCCCTAACATCTTTCTTTGGGACATGTGTGTTTTGTATGGAGGAATACTGTCAAGTGAGTCCCCCCAGTTACACTGTATACAGCCCATACACAGCTTACCTCCTCAATGAGAATTAGGCCTACGTTATTGATGAAGGTGCTCAGTGTCCAGCAGTTCCCAATGAGGTACATATTATGGTACTTATGCAGGACCCAATAGTTTTTATTGCTGCAACAACTATCTTAACTGAGTGTCTCAAACTTCAGCAACCTGAGAAATCCTCTTATTAATTTTTTTAAACAATGCAGACCCTCAAGTCCTCCCTTCGTCTCTCATGAGCATTCACACATGCCAGGCTGCCTCTTGTCAAAGTGACTTCAGTTCTCTCATGTCCTCAAAACAATACCTTGAGACCCTTATCAGCTACACTTATGGAAAATGTTTATACTGTCTGTGCACAGCCCACAAGGTCAGATCTGGGAGGATTGTCGGAGTAAGCAATGTCTATGTGTACAAAGTAGAATACAAGAAGAACCTACAAGGGGGTGCATGCTCTAGACAGACAGGACTGTAGGGGGAGTACTTTCTTTTAAAGGGGGCTTTTCTTTGTTTATCTGCAGAATGCTTTTCCTAGGCTTTCTTCTAGAACTCTTCACCATTCTCCCTCAAACTAGCTAGGCAGCCATAGTTATCTCTCCACTTTCCTATCCAGTTTTGTCAGTTCTAATTATAAAGCGTTTGTTAATTTTGAATCAGTTCAGCATCCTGACTGCTGCAAAGGCACTCTGCCAACAAGGGTAGCTGATTTTACAGAGCCATAACTCAAAAGGCCCTGATTCAAGTTCTGATCGTTCTAATTAACCACTTATAGGAAAGGAATTTGCATCAGAAACAGCAAGAAATGTCCTTGCTGGCTAATAAATTCAGATAAAGGCCTAGAAGGAGACTGGAAAAACTTCCAGAATCATTCATACAATCAAAAAAGACCATTGTCACACAAAAATTGAATTTCCAGTATCCAGCTGAAAACTATCAGTGACTATTATTGTCTATGCAGAGAGGCATCTCCTTTCCCCACCCCAACAACAAATCAACATGTTTCCTGGCCAGTGCACTGATGTGATATAAAGGCTTTGTAACTGTGGATGGCAGCTAATGTATGAAAGGAAAATGTTATTCTTCCCCCTCCTTAAAGGCATAGAGACTAGGGATCCCATTCCTCCGGTAGGGGTAGGAGATCTCCTGCTCCCAGCCTCTGGCCCCTGCCACCTCTTATCTGGCTGGCGAGGGGGGGGAGAGGTACAGGGAATTGGCTTGGGGGGCAAGGAATCTCCGGGGCAAGCATGCAGTGGGTAAGTTGCAGGCAGGTGCAATGATGTCACTTCCTCAAGTGATGTTATCATGTCCAGTGATAGGCATGCTCCCGCACTTCACAGGAGTCAATTTGGGATCCCTATGGGCTGAACTGGCCCTGCACAAAGTGAGGGAGCAAGCCTGCTGCTGGCACAATGACGCCATGTCCCAGAAGTGATGTCATTGTGCTAGTGCCAGGAGTTAATAGGAAAAAAAGGCTGGACCTCTGCATTACAGATGACTTGCAAACCCCCAGAGGCTACTGGATCCTATTATGAAAAACAATAATTCATAAAAAGAAAAGTATGAGACGTGATAGAGTCTATATTAGCATTCCAGTTTGTTTCAAAGGATTCAGTGTTGGGCTTTGCTAAAAATATCTGGAGAAGGTCTGTTTCTCACATCTTTCTCGCATCCTCCTTGCTGGGTCAAACTGAGCCAGTTCCTTCTCAACATAGTACAGCACCTTCATTGAATCTCTGTCTTTGTCCGCCTGGATTCGGTAGCCTTTGCGTACTGTTGGGAAAAGGAGAAGTAAATTAACGGTCAATGAGTTGACTCCAAGATATAAGCATTGTTTTAGGTCCTCCTTGCCTACGTCTTTATTACTTGTCTCACAGTCCTTGACATATTTATGCTTGTAAGAACCAGTCTAGACTATGGCTAACCTTTGAAGGCATCTCCGACACCAGATGCTTTTATCAGCTTGACATCAAAGAATTCAAACAGTTTTCAATTATTTAAAAGATTTATTCTTCATAATACATTTTTGCTTTGTGAAGTTATGGTTAACTAAAAAGCAGAGCATAACTTAACCAAGACAGATGGTTGTGCCTGAAGACTTTCTGCAATACAACTTTTATCAGTAAGGCCAGTGTCAGATCCATGTTCTTCCATTAGGCCTCTCTTTTGCCATGGTAGTTCCTTGCTATCACCACCCATTCACTCAGACAACAGATAGGTAAACAAACTGGAAGCCATAGCTTGCTCCTCACCACTATTGTGACTTATTCATCTGCCCAAGTAGGGAGGCAAGTGAGAATGGTAGCAAAGAGCAACAGGTGGGGGATCTGGCCAGAGATGGACATCTGGATGCTGTGGACATGGCTTCTTCTGAGGACTCTGTCTTCTGATACCAGTCCTAATTATTAAACAATCTTAAGTAAAGATACAGAGTTGGATCTTCCAGATCTGCACAACTAAAGAAGAGGCTTTCCCGTGGTAAAGTTTCCTTCTACCAGAGGAAAGCATCTCTGCTACTGGAATATATTTGTGGAATCCAACCCACTGCTGAACTTTCACACAAAGAAACCAGGAGGAAGTGCCAATGAACAGGACAGAATATAGGCTGAGTTGTGAAATATGATCTGCTGTTCACAATGTGTCAAATGAAAGATCACTTGAAAATGAGCTAGTGCAGACATACCTTAAGTGGTTTGATCATAAGGACAGATCCTCTAGGAGCAATCTTAAATAAATCTAATCAGAATAGGATTGCAGGCTCTATTTTCTATATTAATTTTAAACCCCTGGTCAACACCCGTTGCTTCTGCTGTCAATGGTAAGGGCATGCTCCCTTCATTCCAGTTCCAAAGCTGCAATTCTACATATCATTAATTGGAAATAAATCAAATTGAAATCAATGTGACTTATTCTGAGTAATCATGCAAAGACTGAGCTGTGGAAGATGAAACTGCATAACGTAATATCCTTTACTGAATTACTACTGATGTACAAAAAACCAAAATTTATACAGAAACATTCAATGTTTCTTCCTTGTACCTCCCCTTTTCTCCTGCTTCTATTACAATTAGGTGCACTTCAACATCTTTTTAAAAAGGTACACCATTCTACCATCACTAGTAAAATTCTTGTAATTCAGTCATTTGGCCTGTCATTCCATGGGCTCGTACATATAAAATCAGAAGAAATCATTGTAAGCGACATAACAGAATAATCATTGCATGTGTTGGATCCAGAGATATAAGAAGCTGTGGGTGGGGAGGAGGGTCCATTGGTCTTTTACAAAGTATGCAGCCAGTGCATAACTGAAGGCAGAGAATTAGGCCCATGACAGATCTGATTACACTGAAATGTGCAACTTTATTTTAGAATACATCTTCGTGTTAGGCAAGCTCTGATTTTCCCAGGATTACAGTTTATGCAGTGACATTTAATTTTTTTTTTAAAGTGCACAAAGTTGAAGTATTGATGTGCAGTTCAAAATACTCTGTTGAGGAAGATGATTCCTTCATTGGATATTATTTCTGCTTTGAGCCAACTGCTGGCTTATTTCCCACTCAGAAATGCTCCGCTCTCATTAGTTCTTCTATTCTTATGTTGTGTGCAGGAGAGCACATATGCCCAGAGTATTAGAAGCCTGACTTTTCTAACAATCCTCCTGAAGGTCAGTACACTAGCACAAGGGTACAGAAGCTTTATTGCTGGCATATGATCACTAATTGCTTTTTCACTAATGTCATCTCAATGTGGTGTTGTGGTAAAAGTCAAGTTTGTGACTATTACCAATTAGATTTTTCCTTCCAAAATGCCACCTGCAGTTTCAAGAGATTATAAAGTAAGGTTTTGATCCTCGAGAACTGTGTGGTAGCGCTGCTAAATGGCTTCTGTGGCTGTCTACCAAGAATGGGAAAATGGCATGTGGCCCCATCCTAATCGTACTTACTTGGAAGCAAGTCTCACTGAGTTTAATGGGAGTTACTTCTAAAGAGATGGATCATACTACGCCTGGTCACCACCAAGCAAGTATGCAGTGGATTGCAGGCGTATAGGTACAAAACTTATTTTTTAAAAAACAAAACAAATCACCACAGATCAGGGTCACTTCAAGACATGTAGCACTTCAAGATATGTAGCGCATTACCTAGCCTGCACAGAAATTAGAGCAAATTTTTCTCTCTGCTCTGACCGATGCATGGATGGACAGTCCCTGTACCAAATACTATGAATATTGCCTGTGAGTGGCAGAGTTGAGACACAGGAAGAACAGGTATCTTCTTGCTTCAGACAGTTGTGCAAACCCACAGATTCGTCAGTTGAGCCTAACTAGGCTCATGATAGAAAAGGCTAAAAATGCAGAGTAGGAAAAATTAAAGTGCCATTGTTTTAAAAGGTAAGTGGGATTTCTAAGAAACAAACAAACCCTCACCAGTCCTTAAGGGCTGTTAGAATATCAGAGCGTATCCCAATCACCTATGCATAAAGAGCAGTGTGATATGTGAGCCACATAGGCTCAGAATGCCACAGTGGCTATTCCTGGGCTCTGAGGGGTGGCACAATGTACTTTTGCACTGCAGAAACAGCTGCAACAGTTATTTATTTATTATTTAGTTATGCCATTATTACCCGGCCTTTCTTCCCTAATCGGGACCCAAAGTGGTTTGTTTAGTGCATTCCATCACTCGTGTGAGAGGAAAGAAAACAAGTAAGAGAAGCTATGGTCAATTGCGCTGTATGAATCAGCCCTAAATATGCTTCCAAACTAAGGGATTTTCAGGTTCAAGCATAGATATCCAACATATCTAACACTTACTCCTTGTAAGAGCAAACTGCAGAAAGGAGAGGTGAGCATGCGTTGCATAATCCAGTGCACGGACTCTAAAGGGCTTGTGGCCTAAATCCATGCCTCGCTAGTTCCTCCTCACAGCATCGCCTCCTTCACTTCTGGTTTAGCACTAATTGCACCACCAGTACAGGAGTCTGCCATCTGGACAGAGCCTAAAGTAGTCTCGGCTGGAGAACTAACATGAAAGCAAATACCTATTAAAAACATGGGAGCCAGAATGAAAAGAATACAAAAGTCTCTTCAGATGTGTTGCCTTGCCACCAAGAGTACAATCAAATGCAGAACCTAGAGCAAACATCCCTTCCTAAACTTCAATCATCCTTCGTTAGAATGGGGAAACTATGCATTTTCTGCAGGCATAAATTCATTTTGTTACTTTGCCAATTTCATCACATGTGAAAACATATATTTCCCCAGTCTTGCTTCTACTCGAGGCTCTATTGCTCCAGGCTGTTCTGAAAAATACACAATAAAAGGCACAGAAAAGTTCCTGGTTACCACTTTGGCCTCCTGTGCCGGATTCGCTGGGTGCCAACGGAGGAAGGTGCGATTTCTCCATCATGGCAGGATGTGATGGGGCGCCAGCCACTGGAACTGTGGGAATATAGTAAGGCCCAGGGATTGATGTAACTGCTGGAGGATATCCAGCCTTTGCAGCTTTTCCTGCCTCATATACTAGGGAAGAAAAGAGGAAGAGTCAATAATTATCAAAGCACTAGACCTTGAACTTTGCAGTATTCCACAATTATCACTTCATAGCTGTTTTTGCCCTTAGAGCCTGAACATGAATAACAGAAGCTGTCACCTCTTCCAAAGGCTTGTCCACACCAAGTTTTTATTTTTTATGTGCAAACACGGCATTCCTGCAAATCAGCTGAAAGCCATAATGAAAATAGGACTACACCAGGCATATATCTAATTGCAATGTGCAGCCCCATCATGTAGGTAAAAAAAATTGCACAATGGGGCCAGCTGGGATCAGGGTAGTTCTGAAAACTTAAAGGAGGTAACCACCACCACCCCAAAAACTGATGTCTGCACGGGTAGATATCTTGAGGGGCGGAAATTATGTGGTATTTGGGATTACTGTACAAACAGATATGGCACCAAAAGTTGCACAGTCTCCTCAAGGAAAGGGAAGGCCATGGAGGCTTTGTGCGAGGGGAACAGCAGGTGGGTGAAATAGAAATAAAAGTGGTAAAAGGATGGGGAAGGGGAAAAAAACACTGCTGGGGCCACAAGAGAGATGGTAAAGGATAGTCAAATAGGAGAAGAGAGAGTGAGTGGACAGCTAGAGGAAAGAAGACCAGGCAGGCAGGCAAATGGGCAGACAAGAGCAAGAGGGTTGGGAGCAGGAAACACTGCCATGAAGAAGCAATGCTAGGGAGCCCTATCAACTAGAAAGTATTAAAAGAGGAAATACACAGGGCATCCCTACTGTACTTTATGTCCCACTCTAGTGAGTAAAGAGCACTGGGGTCGCATTAGAAGACTGGCATGAGGAAAGGGTTAAAGCATCCTCTCTCTACTCTGCCAAGGCCCTAATCCACATGGGGGGGGGAGCATTTGTATTGTTAATAACTTGAAAAACCTAAGGGAGATCTGTTCATGGATCTCTCATTGTCCTAACTTGTTTGGTCCTAACACTCATCCTAGGCAATAGAGGTCTGAAGCCCACAGATGCGCCTTACATTTCTTACCAGGAGCAATACTGACATACCTCATCAAGCAAGCTGTTCCTTAACCTCAAAACAGCTAGTAGCCCAAACCTATCAAGAACCCACTCATTGTTATGTTCAACTAAATGCATGTCAGTAGAGCTATACTGAGACCAATATATTTTGTGGTCATCCAATTTTGTTTGTTTTGTTTATAGTATGGTACGGGAAGAATGGAGGAGGCCGCCATCTGAGACTGTCTGTACATATACTTCTGTTCTGATTTTAAATGTATTTAAAATATTTTATTGTATTATTATACTATTGTAACTCGCCCTGAGAATGCTTGTGGGGAGGGTGGGCTAGAAATCGAATCAATAAAATCAATCAATCAATCAATAAAAAGGTTTCTATGAGAAACTCAGTCCTGAGAAAAGTCAACTAATATGTGTTTGGCTTGCTAGAATATAGATACAGTGGGTTAGATTCAGACTAAATTTGCCATCAGCAAAACAGGTCTTTCCTGCCCCCCCCTGCCAGTGCAGCCCACTGATCCCCACAAAATTCTGTTTCTAAGTGATAGCAGATCCTAACAACAACAACAACAACAACAACAACAACAACAACAACAACAACAACATAATGGGAGACTTCAGCAGGAAAGGAGCATTGGTGGAAACTGCCAGCTTGGTTTGGATCCAACCCACTACTTCACTGGTGATTAGCAACTTCTTCAAGTGGCTAAGAAAGAGCGTTTTTTTCAGAGAGAAGATAAATGAAAGGCTGCTTCATGATTTGGTCCATTTTGAAAGGCAATCACTCACATGCGCGTGGACAGCAGCAGGTATCCGGACAGCAGGGGCAGCGGACATAGCAACAGCAACTATGAGGGCAACACTGGCACCAGCAAATCCCAACCAGGAGAAAAAAGAGAAAAGCACCCAGGATCACCAAGCCCACAAACACCCATTCTGGAATAGAGAAATGTATAAAACATGGAGTCATCAACGGAAGAAAGAAGGTTGAGTTGATTGATTATCTGTCTTTTAATTTTTCATCAGTTAAATATTAATAAATATACACACTACTAAAACCTCAATATTCCTTTTGGAGATACTGAAAGCAGTGTCAATTTACAATTTATCTAAACTACCAGTTGTGCAGAAAGAAAGGGTCACCATTAATATTTTCTTTTCCACACTTTATTAGAATAATTATGAGAACAAAAAAGTGCTAAAAATCAACAATTGTGCCTTCACCTCACAGCCTCAACTATTTAAAATTTGCTCCCAGGGATCAAAAATGGTCAAAATCTAAATCAAACTCAGGAATCTCACCACTGGAATCTTTTAAGAATATTTCATAGGATCAATGTGGAGAAACATGTAATATGTTAAATGGAGGATGGTGTTACAGTTATAGATGAGTGTAACTGAAAAATCAGTGGGACAATACTTTTTCTCCACTATCCTCAGATCATTAACTGGATAGAATAATATACTAAGAATAGAACTGTTAGGCCAAAAATGAGTTAAATAAGGCCATACTGTATAAAGATCTAATTATTATTATTTTTAAAGAAATCAGTTCCAAGATATTAATAGATAAATGTTCATAGTAAGATATTCTTAGTATAATGCACAAGATTTCTTTCTAGTGAGTAATCTAAGAAATGTTTCATAAAATAGTAATCAAACTTTGGCCATAAACTTAAGCTTAAAAATAATGAGAGAAAAGGCAATTATATATAACTATCATTAGAACACTCAACAACTTTACTAGAACAAACCCTCCTTCCCTCCCTCTTTTTCCCCTAAAGATAACAACCATAAGTTCTACTGTCTTTCCAATCCCCTCCCTCTCCGCCCCCCCTTTCCCCTCCCCAACATACAGACACTCCTGAATTTGGTGACCTGCAGGTAGTTACCCAACAGGTTATTGGTATAAAAAAAACCAATTCCAAAAACAGGAAAAGACAGTGAGGGCTAAATGCAATACCCCCTATCCCCCCACCATCCCCATCCCCTATGACATCTTAATTAAATGCTTCTTTTTTGTTTCACAACATGAAAATTTTGTCCTGAGCATTGAAAACAATCAGCTAATTCAAACAAACTGGTATTTTACTGTTCTTAATAGGAGATAAAGCAGATAGCATTCTTCTTTTCTTTTTTTTTTTTGAAAAATTTTTTATTGGGTTAGAACATTTTTATTTTTACATTACAATCAATTTTCCCCTAATTTTTCGTTTCTAACCCCCTCCCTTTCCCCCCCTTTTGTTGACTTCCAACAGCTTTCCCACCCTCTGTCCCTTTTCCCTTACTTCTATTAACTTCCTCTGTCTAAAACAGATATACATTCTCCATTATATTAAGCAGTGCATCATTAACTCCTTTAATTATTATACACCCAAACTATACGTCTTTAGATAAACAATTTATCCCATTTTCCAGTTTTGAATAATTCTATATAAACCTATATATCATAAACCATAAAAATTTCCCACATTTAAATCAAACAATTTGATTTGTTCTCTATATATTACTCATTTCAACTTTTTATGGTAATTCTATATAACTCCTCAGATACTCAATCAATTTAACTCTTCTATACATTCAGTTTGGTGCATATAGATCTTGTCAAAGAAAGAAAATATTGTTAGTTAGTCAATCCTCATGTTTAAACCTTATCATTAATTATTCTCTATCAGTTGACCTATACATATCTATATATATCTCAATCAATTAATCTAACTGCTTATAAATTCACATTTCTCTTCCTCCCCCGGTAAAGTCACCCCTCTCTTTTATACTTTTATTATATTTCAGTAGTTCTCAAACTGCCACAGTTTTCCTCCCACCTCCCATTTCTTCTCCAGGTATTGTTTCAGCTTCTCCCAATCTGTGTTGAACTGCCCTGAGTCCAGATCTCTCAGTTTTCTTGTCATCTTGTCCATTTCAGCCATATACAGCAATTTGTAGATCCAATCTTCAATAGTTGGTACTTCTTGTACTTTCCATTTCTGCGCATACAAAAGTCTAGCTGCTGCAGTCATATAAAAAATCAACGTCCTATGATGGGCTGGAATTCCCTCCATTCCCAAGTTTAGCAGCAGGAGTTCTGGGTTCTTATTTATTTGAAACTGTAAAATTTCACTCATTTCTCTTATTATTTCCCCCCAGAACTGCCTAGCTACCTCACACGACCACCACATATGATAGAGGGAGCCCTCATGTTTCTTACATTTCCAGCATTTATTAGAAGTATTCAAATTCCCTAGCGCAATCTTCTTTGGTGTCATGTACCAACGATAGATCATTTTGAAAATGTTCTCTTTAATATTAATACATGTCGTTGTCTTCATTGTAGTTTTCCACAAGTATTCCCATGCCTCCATTGTTATTTCTTTATTGAAATTTATAGCCCATTTCACCATCTGTGTTTTAACTATCTCATCCTCAGTATACCATTTCAGCAATACTTGGTATACCTTGGATATTCTTTTCTTGTCTTCTTTAAGAAGGGTCTGCTCTAGTTCCGAGTTCTCTGTTCGTATGCCCCCTTTTGCAAAGTCTGAGTTGTATAAGTCTCTAATCTGTCTATACTGAAACCAGTCATAGTTAGGTGATAGTTCCTCTTGCGTCTTTATTCTAAGTTTAGATACTTCAATCTTAGTTATTTCTTTATACGTTAAACATTGTTGTTCATTATCCACAGCTCTCGGATCTATCACCTCATATGGAACCACCCACAAGGGGGTTCCTTCTTGTAAGTAAGTTCTATACTTCTTCCAGATTGTAAATAGACTTCTCCTTACAAAATGATGCAGGAACATCGAGTTGACCTTTACTTTGTCATGCCATAGGTATGCGTGCCATCCAAAAATTTTTTTATATCCCTCTAGGGCTAATAGTTTCTTATTCTTTAATGTCATCCACTCTTTTAGCCAAACTAGGCAGATTGCATCATGGTAAAGTCTCAGATTGGGCAGTTGCATTCCGCCTCTCTCCTTTGCATCTTGTAAAACTTTTACTTTCACTCGAGGCTTCTTGCCTGCCCAAACAAAATCTGATATTTTCCTCTGCCATTTTTCAAATTGTTTAGAGTCTCTGATGATTGGTATTGTCTGTAACAAAAACATTACTCTTGGTAACACATTCATCTTAACTGCTGCAATCCTGCCCAACCATGACAGGTTCAATCTATTCCATTTGATCAAGTCTCTCTCTATCTGAGTCCATAATTTTTCATAATTATTCTTGAACAAATCTATATTTTTTGCAGTCAGCTCAACTCCCAAGTATTTCACCTTACTAGTTACTTCACAATCCGTTGTTTCCATTAACAATTGTTGTTTCTGCTTAGTCATGTTTTTGCATAATATCTTTGACTTCTTTTTGTTAATGAAGAAACCTGCCAAATCTCCAAACTCCTTGATCTTGCCTATCACTTTTGGCATGTTCTCCAGTGGGTCTTCTACAATTAACATTATGTCGTCTGCAAATGCTCTGACCTTATATGAGTAGTCCTTTATTTTTATTCCTCGTATTTCCTCATCTTGTCGAATTTGTATCATCAGAATCTCCAATACTAAAATGAACAACAATGGAGATAACGGGCAACCTTGTCTTGTTCCTTTACTAATCGTCAATTTTTTGGTCAATTCATCATTCACTACAATTGCTGCAGTCTGGTCTCTATAGATTTCCTTGATTGCTCTGACGAATCTTTCTCCCAGTTGTAGCTTTTCCATAGTGGCAAACATAAAATCCCAGTTTAAATTGTCAAACGCTTTTTCAGCGTCTACAAAGAAGAAACCAACCTCTTTGTCACAACGCTTGTCGTAGTATTCAATAGCATTGATCACTGTCCTTAAGTTGTCTCTTATTTGTCTGTCTGGCAAAAAGCCTGCTTGTTCCTCCTCTATGACTTCCGAGAGCCACCCCTTCAATCTCTCCGCCAATATCTTCGCAAAAATTTTATAGTCATTATTGAGTAGTGATATAGGCCTATAATTTTTCACGCTAGTCAGATCTTGGCCCTCTTTTGGGATCAATGATATATTCGCTTCGCTCCAAGTGTCTGGAATTCTTTGATCCCTAAAAACTCCGTTCATCACCTCTTTTAGGAATGGTGCCAGTTCATTGGCCATTGTCTTATAAAATTTAGCCGTAAGTCCATCTGGCCCTGGCGCCTTTCCTAGATTTGCGGATTGTATTGCCATATTTATTTCCTCATCAGTTACTTCACTGTTCAACTTATTTCTCCAAGCTTCCGAGATCTCTGGAAGTTTGGTTTTCTCCAAATATGATGCTATTGATTCTTTGTTTACTTCTTTTTTATTATACAGCTTAGCGTAAAATTTATAAAAGGCTCTGCTAATGGTAGTCTGCTCCAAATACGTTTTGTTTTCTTCACAAATTTTATTTATTATTTTCTTTTCCCTTTTCTTCTTTAATTGCCATGCCAAATATTTCCCAGGTTTATTAGCACCCTCAAAAGCTTTTTGATTCAGTCTTTTAAGGTTCCACTCCAATTCTTTGTTACTCATTGCTGTTAACTGTTCTTGAAGAATTTTGATTTCCTGATGTATTTTCTTTTTCCCTGGTCTCTTTTTTAACTGTACTTCTTTGGCCTTTATTTTCTCCTCAATCTCTTGTCTTTTCTCCTCTTTCTTTTTCCTTGCTCTACCATTTAAGTCCATTAGTATGCCCCTTACAACCGCCTTGTACGCGTCCCAAACTTTACTGGTTGGTACTTCTTTATTCACGTTGTATTGTATAAAAAACTTAGTCTCTCTTCTCAATGTTTCCATATTCTCACTTTCCTGTAACAGGTCCTCATTTATTCTCCAGGCTTTCCTTTTTCTCCTTTTTCCAAATTTCCACATAATTGGGTTGTGATCTGAGCCTACCATCGGCATTATTTCTACCTCCTTAGTCCATAGCGCTAAGTCCTTTGAGGCCCAGATCATATCAATTCTTGATAATGTAAAATGCCTTGCAGAATAAAAAGTAAACTGTTTGGTTTTAGGATATTCTCTCCTCCATACGTCTTCGAGAGTCTCTTGTTGAATCAACTCAAAAAAAAGCTTTGGCAATAGTCCTCTTTTCTTTTGTGCTTTTGTAGTCTTTTTGTCTAATTCCAAATCTGTCACTCCATTGAAATCTCCAGCAAGAATTATCTGGTCATATACAAGATCGTCTAGGTGCTTCCTTAAGTCCTCAAAGAAGCTTTCCTTTGCACCGTTAGGTGCATAAAGTCCGACTACCAACACTCTCTTTAAGTTCCAATTACATTCCACTGCTACAAATCTAGCTTCCACATCTCTCATAACAAATTTTGGCTGCAGCTCCTCTTTTATATACAACACCACTCCTCTTTTTTTCTTGTTGGAAGCCGCTACAAATTCTTTGCCCAATTTTCCAGATTTTAAATATTTTACATCCTGTTTTCTAATGTGGGTCTCCTGCAAACAAACAATATCACATTTTTGTTTTAGTAGCCAATGAAAAATATTTTTTCTCTTATTCGGTGAGTTTAGTCCATTTATATTCCAAGATAATACTTTACACTCCATATTCATGGTTTTGTTGGTAAGTCTTTTTCATTGTCCTTGATAAATCTCTCCATCTCCCGCTCAGATCTGATACGTTTTTTTGCCCCTCCAAACTCAAAGGACACTCCTTCCGGTAACTCCCATCTGTATCTGATATTCATGTCCTTCAAAGTCTGAATTAGCACTCTATATTTTTTCCTGTCCAATAACACTGATCTGGGCAGTTCCTTCATTATAATAATCGTCTTGCCATCAATCTCCAATGGATCTTGAAATTGTTTGGTCACAATCCTCTCTTTCATATTTCTAGTTGTAAACTGCACAATCACATCCCTTGGTAGTTTCCTCTGGGTTGCAATTCTCGAGTTCACACGATACGCCACATCTAGGATAGCCACAATTTCCTCCTCCTCCTTCCCCAGGTAATCAGCCAACACCTCAGTCATCTGTTCTTGCGCTGACTTCCCTTCCACTTCTGGCAGACCACGAAAACGAAGCTGCTTCTCCATGTGTTTAGTTTCTGCAACTGACATCCTCCCCTTCACCAGCCTCATCTCTGTTTGTTGCGTGTCTATTAAATTCTCCATCGCGTCTTCTACTGTTTTAACTCTCTGCTGCGTTCCTTGTAATTCACTGCTAATCGTTTCCACACCTTTTTTCACTTCTGACAGCTCCGACTTTACTGTCTGTGTAACTTCCTTGACCTCTTTAATAAGCTCCAATTTCGTGTCCTTAAGTTCTTTCATCATGTCTATAAGTTTTTTGTCCAAGTTTTCTATTGCCGATTGCCACTCTTTTTTCGACATCGTGGGGCTTGCTTTAGCTCGCTCCCACGAATCTGCTCTCTTCCTCAGCTCCGTGGCGTATAATTAAACGTTTTCCTTTTTT
Organism: Eublepharis macularius; assembly: GCF_028583425.1. Taxonomy (NCBI): domain Eukaryota; kingdom Metazoa; phylum Chordata; class Lepidosauria; order Squamata; family Eublepharidae; genus Eublepharis; species Eublepharis macularius. Next base: position 128,339,243 of record NC_072792.1, read on the forward strand.
TTAAATGTCCCAATCTTTGCCAAAATTAATTTTTTATATCCAAAATGTCGGGCGTCTTTTCTCTATGGTTTCTCTATGTTATTATAATCCAAGATGGCCTACTTCCTCTTCCGCTGAAGCCACGACCCTTCCACTTTCAAAGATGGCGATTCCCCACTTCCTGTCCTTTGGCAAGGGCCGCTTCCCTCCAGCCACTCTATTGTTGTTACGCACTTCCTGTCTCCCGTCTTCCCACAGCAGGTCTCGCGATGGTGTCTTTTTCCCACAGCTCCAAAACCACAGGTATTCAAAACAATAGTCCGATTTTTGTAATAACTTCTTTAAACTTAGTCTCTTTTAAAATACAACTCCTGCCGAGTCTTCACCTCCTTTTCGCTAGTCTGTTGCAGTTTAAAAGTCTACTTTCTTTCCTCTCTGTTTTTGTCAATCTGTCCCGTTTCAAGAGATAGCGATCTTTACCTTCTCTCCAGCTTTCTCGGGTTGTAATCGCTGTTTCGATCTTAAATTCTCCTCTCGACTTCCCTCCCCGATCGAAGCTTGGGTATGTAGGTCTTATGCCAGCCGAATTGGCCCCAAAATTGCCGCAGAGATTATAGCCGACCCGTCGCAAGGTGGGACCTCAAGGATCGGGGGGGAGACTCCTTGTGTAGAGCCCCCCCTCGTCCGAGATCTAACTCACCCTAGGGTCTTGAGCGTTCTTTGCCTGCTCCCCGCCTGAGAGCAGTCGGCCGCGGGTTATTTTCACCCCTCCGGCCGGTTAAAACGGCAATCCGGTCAGCTCCACAAATGGAGCTGCGTTAGACCTCCATGAATCCCAAACCGGAAGTCCCCCAAACCGGAAGCATTCTTCTTTTCTGTGGGTTTCTCTCTACTCCTATTGTGGACTCAGTTCCAACAGCTCTAAGAAGTGCTTCTCTAGAATCTTGATCTGTTGCTCTGTAGATTTGATCTTGATGTGTGACCTCTAGATTAACAAGATTGATCCATTTATAGTTTATTTGTGCTTTCCTTAATGCTTCAGTTGTTCCTTTCAGTTTTCTCCTTTTGCTCAGTACTTCTGGTGGTAGATCAGTGAGGGCTAATATTGGGGTTCCATTGTAATCTCGTGCTCCCCTTGCTCTGGCTGTCACAAGAATCTTTTTCTTAATGTTCCCGTCCTGAAATGTAGCTATGATGTCTCTGGGGAACTTATTCTTTCCACCATTCCACGGACCCGCTCTATAGGCATTTTCATTCCGCTGCAGCTGCTTTGTTAGCTATGAAGCCAGAAAGGTTGGCAACTCTTCATTTGAATTAATATTTTCTTTAAATCCTCTAAATTTAACATTCCTCTGTCTTACAGCCATTTCCAATCTTAATAATCTTTCCTGATAATGAGTGTTTTTACGTTGAAGCTCTTTGACTTCTATCCGAGCTGTGTTACACCGCTTTATTAGCATTCTGAATTGCCTTATTTATTTCGATTTTCATTTCAGCAAACTGTGCTGTAAATTGCTGTGATAGCATTTTCATATTGTCAAGCAAGTTTTGTTCCATTTGCTTTATCAACTCAGTAATACTGTCTTGTTGAGAGAGTGGGCTTATTTCAGCAGATTTAGTTGCGCCCGCCATTTTGTTTTCCTCTCCCTGCGGTCTCCCTGACTCCAATGCCATTTCCCAGCTCGGAAAAAACTCCTGTAAGTTTTTTATTGCTTTTACCTGGTGCCTCTTTTTCTCTGACATCTGCTTTCCCATAATTAGTGCGTTTCTCTTTGTTGTGATGATTTTAAAAGAGAAATTGGGGTGGGGGGGACGGAGCTCCTGCATTAAGCATCCTTTCTCCTCCACGGTGATGCCACGCCCCCCACAAAGATCTAATTATGACATTTTCTTCCTCTATTTTATCCTCACAATGACTTTGTAAGTAAACTTGAGAGAATGACTCACTCATGGTCACCCAATGAGATTCATGGCTGAATAGGGATTTGAAACCAAACCCAAAACTCCACCCACAATACCATATTGCCTTTCATTAATTAAGACCTATTAGAAATGGACTATTGAAATTATCAATAATATAAGAGATGCAATGGTATCACTGAAAGTAGGTAAGATACATAATACAATCCTAAATAGAGTTATACCCTTCTATTTATTTATAGTCTGTCTTTCTCATGAGAGACTCAAGGCAGATTACACGGTCTCAGTCAATGTGATTAACAGCTGGGACAATTAATAACAATGCAACAGGGTATGGATTTCATACATTTGAAAACAAGCAGAAATGCGATTAAACAATGCAGAAGCTATCCAGTAGTGGCATACTTACAGCAACATACAGTATACAGTAGTGTAGTCCATGGCCCCTGTCATTTTACCAAAACATCTCTCTGAACCATTTCCATACAGTATAGCCCTCTGACCTGTGTAAAAAAACCCTCCTAAATAATTCAGTTTTGCAGAGTTTGGGGAAAGCCAGAACAACGGGAGCAATGGGTTTAGAAAGGTATAACTCTACTTAGGGTTGCACTGTTAGAATGGTTGTGTAATAAAGCACAGAAAGAACTATTTTTTAAAATATATATATATCTTTAAAAAATCTATGCGGTCTGCAAACTTAAACAGCCAGCAGGGTGGCTAATAAATAGAGATGGGCACGAACTGCAAAAAGAACTAACATTCGTAATGAACCGGGCTGGTTCATGGTTCATGAACCTGCAGTTTGTGGAAGCCCCATTTTCACGAACTTCCACGAACTGCTCTGCCAGTTCATTTGGTTTGTGTTAAACAAAGCTGGCGGGGGTGAAATGCCCCTTTCCCTGCTGCTTCACAGCAGCACAGAAAGGGGCATTTAAATTCCTGGATCAGCTGCTTGGTGGGGACTTACCCTCCAGGCAGCTGATCAAAGCTGGCGGGGTTTAAAGCCAGCAGCCCTGCTGTTCCCTTTGCCCGCTGTGGAAACAGCAGGGGATCCTCTGGCCGCTCTCACAGCGGGTGAATGGAGCGCCCGGCAGCAATGGAGCTGTGGGCTTAAGCTGGCAGCCCCACCATTCCGCCGGCTGCGAGAATGACAAGGGGATCCCCTGGCCACTCTTGCAGCCGGTGAAGGGAGCGCCCTGCAGTTCCCTTCGGGAGCTGTGAGAACGGCCAGGTGATCCCCTAGCCACTCTTGCAGCTGGCGAAGGGAGCACCCAGCGGTGGCAGGGCTGCGCCTGCAGCCCCACCATTCCTTTCGCCAATTGTGAGAGCGGCCAGGAGATCCTCTGGCTGCTCTCACAGTGGGCGAATGGAGCCCCCAGCGGTGGTGAGGCTGTGGGCTTAAGCCAGCAGCCCCACCATTCCCTTTGCCCGCTGTGAAGCGACAGAGAAAAGGGCATTTAAACCCTCAGATTAGCTGCTTGGCGGAGAGATCCCCACCAAGCAGCTGATCCAAGCCGCAGGGCTGAAATGCCTCTTTCCGTGCCACTTTGCAATGCAAGCTTTGCAGCGGCACAGAAAGGGATATTTACCCCACGAACCATGAACCAGTTTGCAAACTGGGGCAAGTTCGTTGAACTTCATCATTATTGGTTCGTGAAAATTGACGAACCACGGATTGTGGTTCGTCGCATTTTCTTGATTCATGCCCATCTCTACTAATAAAATAATACAGATAGTTCAAACAGAACATTAAACCATAAAACATTAGTTAAAATGGTTAATAATCAGAAGAGCAACAGAAATATAGTAAGAAGCAAGACAGTATCAGCCATTTATTATAATTTGTTCATCTCTACTAACATTTTGGTGGCACAAGAATAGTCTAACCAAAAAGAGGCTTCCTCAGGAACCAGCCTGCCAACAATGAGGGTTTCACCTTCCCACGGATCACAATTCACCAATGCAAGCAATAAACACACAAATCTGATAAGTCTCAAATATAATAAAGTGCAACAGTGCATATAGTGTAATAAATAGTGAATAAATAGTACAATAAATAATTCCAATAGATAATGCTGAGCAAAATTCCTAGCCATTCAGACAAAAGTCCATCAGTACAAACTCTCAGAGGTGAGGGTGGTGGCAACTAGAGACAGGGCTTTTTCAGCAGTGGCATCTTGCTTATGGAATGCCCTTCCCCATGATATTTGCCGGGTTTTGTTTTTGTTACTTTTGTTATGAGCCTGGGCCTAGTGAGGCCTAGTGGCTCTGGGGAAGACTGCACTAAAGTTACTGCAAGGCCTACATTTCCCAGGTTCCCTTTGGCCCCTGTGATTGGGTAAGAGGGGATTTGGAGGGAAAATTTGCACCATTAGGAAAATAGGGGGATGGTGCCCGAGAGAAGAGATAAAAGGCCCCATCACAGTGGGAGGGTGTTCACTTCTAGGGAGCAGAGCTGAGGAGAGGCTGCTGCAGACGGAGTAATCCCTCATCCAGAAGGGGTGAGACAGTTGGAAGACAGTCACCAGGAGACAGTTAAGAGCAGTCTAGTTAGACATGTTAGGGTATTTTAGTTTTGTTTGTTCACCAACCTTTACTATTCTCTTTAATATACCAAGTTTAAGAACCAGTTATTAATAAACCTTTTAAATAAAGTTCTTTATTATTCTGCCTGGGTCCTCATGCCTCATTTGGTCATGTAATAAATCAAACCTACTGGGAAAGAGTCAACAAAAGGTGTTAGTTGGGTGCTCTGGGCCCTTTAGGAAACCTGTACCAGAGTGGTGGCAGCCTATAGACAGCTTCCCTGGGCTCCAGCAGCTGTGACAACTTTCTTTTAGGCACCAGGCCAAAATGTTTGTTTACTCAAGCTTTTAATCTTTTAACACTATTTTAGTCTGGAAACTGTTATTTTAAGTTGTCAGTGGTTGGTTTTACGGTTTATGTTTTTATGCAGGGCTGGGTTTTTAAGGCTGGGTTTTAATATCTTCTAATGTTTGGGTTTTTAATTGTTTTTATTTTGTAAGTCTTCTGTTCTGGATGACTTTGGTCAGACCTGATTAAGATATAGACATGCACTTAAGAAGCCCTGAGCATCTAGTTAACTTCCCTGTATCGAATTATTTAACTCCTGGCAAGAGATACACCACAGTTAACGTTTTAGGTTTGTTACTTGGTATTGTACACAAGTAATACAATTATGGAATCTCTGCTTCCTTTTTATTATTTTATTATTACAAAATAATAATTCAGTATTCTTGATTGAATATCAATTCAATCAACAGAAAAACATACCATCCATTATAACTACATAGATCATTAAAGGAGAGCAACTAAATGAGTTCAAAAAATAGCTTATCTAAAGATACAATGTACATAAGCAAGGAGCCTCTCCAAAGAGGAAACGTGATTAGTTTAGCTTGTCATATTTGTAGGGTTTCAGAACCTTTTCTTAACAATAGCTGCTTCAGAGACTCAGATTCTTGCTAACTATTCTCTTATGATTTCATACACCAAACAAGATTATCCATATTTGAAACTAAGGTTGCCATTCCCCTGGTGGGGGGCGGGATTCCCTGCTTCCACCTTCTGACCCCTCCCAAGCACTCACCTGGCTAATGAGGGACAAAGGCGGGGGAACAGGCCTCCTGGGCCACCTGGGCCTTGGCACATTGAATGCATTAGTATTTTTTTTATTTTTTATTTACTTTGGATTTTTATTCCACCCTCCCCACAAGGGGCTCAGGGCAGATTACAACAATTTAAAACATATTAAAAATAATTTACACAAGCACACAACAGTATAATAACCAGATGGCAGCAGTCAGTAAATGCTACTTAAAAAGCAAGATGGTGGAAAACCCTAGTAGGGAGGGTTCAGATCTTACATTCTTCCTCCATTTTATCAGCCAGTGGAGGTCAAGCCCATCCTTAACCATATGCCTGACAGAACATCTCTGTCTCGCAGGCCTGGTGAAATGATAACAAATCCTGCCGGGCCCTGGTCTCAATGGACAGAGAGTTCCACCGGGCTGGAGCCAGGACCAAAAAATCCCTGGCTCTGGTTGAGGCCAGGCAGGCCTCCCTGGGGCCAGGGACCACCAATAGTTGTTTCTTTCCCAATCAGAGCATCCTCTGGGGCACATAGTCCGAGTTAGATTGTTCTTCTAATCTAATACAACTGTGTAACTCTTGTTTTCCCCCTATAGTTTTAGCTATATCCATAACACTCCTCAGTAGGGTTGTCAACCTCCAGAAAGGGCCTGGAGATCCCCTGGAATTACAACTGATCTCTAGAAAACAGAGATCAGTTCCCCTGGAGAAAATGGCTGCTTTGGAGGCTGAACTCTATCCCTTCCCTCCTCAAATCCCACCCTCCCTAGGCTTCAACCCCAAATGTCCTGGAATAACCCAAGCCAGAGTTGGCAACCCAACTTCTTGGGCAGGTTCCCGGAGAAGCAGTATAAATATTTTCTAAATAAATAAATAGATCTGAAATGCATGCAAAGATGTAAGGTGTAATTTTCTATCTGAAATATAAAGATGGCGATCAACTTTTATATTTCAGTTTTTATACTCAACCATTTTTAATTATACAGATAAGCTGTGAATTTTTATTGTAAAGCCAAGAATCACCTTACAATAAAATACTTTATCTATATCATCTATCCACACACACACCAATATCAAGGGGCTGCTCTGAATCAATGCCAAAGTACACTCATGAAAACAACTGAAGTTTAAAAACACAAAACAAATTTAGAAACTCTTATTTATTTAAAAAAAAGATAATTGGCTACAAAAATATTTGTATTCTATATCTGACAGATCCTATAACTCTTCTTAAAGCATCCCTAAATAATAATCTTCCTTTAACGGACTTATGAACACAGATGTATTTATTACAATAAAAAACAACATTTAAAGTGGACAGCCCATTTATGAGAAAGTTTAAGTTAAAAACTTAAGATGTTAATGGTTGAATTTGGGGTAATTTATCGTACATGGAAATTTGTAGTTTAACAGAACTGCCCATACTGGTTAGGAGTGCCAGCCCAAGCAGATTCACATACTCCTAAATCCACTGAAAGGGATGAGCTTCAAAATTAACTGCCTAGGATTCCACTGGAAATCCCCCAAAATTCACTGCTTAAAATTTGTGGTCTTGATAAAACAGATCACAACATCACCTAATATAATGAGAACTGTCTTACCCCAGCAGGGGCTATCAAGAAAGAATGCAAAAGAAATTGGGTAGTGGTGACTGAAGGGGGTATAAAAAGGAGCAAACAAAAATAAAGTTCCTTCTTTTCACATGGATCAGAGAAGATGAATGGAAGTTAAAGGTAAGGAGGTGGCACTAGATTGGGGTTGATAATTTCAATGCTCCATTAGGATTGCCAACTCTGGGTTGGGAAATTCCTAAGAGATTTGGGGGTAGAGACTATGGATAGTAGGGTTCAGGGAGGGGATGTACTTCAGTGGGGTATAATGCCAGAGTCCACCCTCCAAAGCTGCCATTTTCTCCTGAGGAACTGTAATCTGCAAATGAGTTACAATTCTGGGAGATTTCCAGCCCCCATTTGGAGGTGGGCAGCCACACCCTGCAATCTTATATTATTAACTCCTGAACATTCCGGGGAGATAGAAGAGTAATATTATTCCCATATTGCTCATAACAAATAAGGACTGACTCCTAACATTTATTGATATTATTTATTTTCCTCTAAAATCTAACAGTAAACCAATAGTACTACAAGGATAAAACTGAATGTAAGTTCCGGAACCCATCGTCCATGGTAGCAACCAAGTCACAGGGAGAAAAATGAATTTGAGAAAATAGGAAATACGGTTCCCACCATACAGTTGTTTAATGCATAATGTTTATTTATTTACTTCATTTATATCCCACCTTTCTCCCCAGTGGGGACCCAAGGTGGCTTATCTCATTCTCCTCTCCTCCATCTTATCCTAACAATAACCCTGTGAGGTAGGTTAGGCTGAGTGTGTGTGACTGGACTAAGGTCACCTAGTGAGTTTCCATGGCACAGTGAGGATCTGAACCTGATTCTTTCAGATCTCAGTCTGACATTCTAACCACTACACCACATTGAATCTCTAATTATGTCTCTAATTATGTCTCTAAAGATTTTACTTTATTCTGGTTTTTTTTTACTTTATTCATGTTAGTTGTAATAACATCTGGTAACTGGAAGCATGTTTCAAACTGAAATGAACCAGAACGAGCTTCCTCTGCAATTTTTGCTGATCTCCTCCCTGACACTCCCCCAACAAATAAACAATAGAGCACACTCATAGAACATAGAAATCATTTTTGCACTTTGGATAATTACTAAGGTACAAACTCTGGTTACTTCATATTGGGGCATAGCATTGTTTTAAAGTTGACTATTAAAAGTCAATTAAAATCTTACATTGTTAACTCATTGACCTATCAGCAAATATGTTTTTATTTCCTTCTACTGAATGCTTCTCACAAGCACCCCTGAGTCTGTGCTGTTTAGGTTAAATATTAGTAACTGCTATTTTGTTCTGTTCCTTGAAGTATTATTTCATAACATTGAACTTGGTGTTAATAAAGCTTTTGTAGTTTTAGTTCAGCTGCGTCAATTTTTGCTAGTGTTCTGAAATTCATAAACAGACCACAAATTGAGAAATTTATATCACCATAGTGTGCTATAGTACAGCACTACTATATGGCAACTGTGTACATCCAGAAACTGGTGAAGACAAAGATTTACATCAGAAGTGATGTTAATCCTCTCTAGGAACTACTGGGAAATCTGTGGTTTTACCTTAGAGTTTCCAACTATTCCTAGAGATGAGATGTCATTTTCAGGCTTTCCTGGAAGTGATGTCACACAATTGCAGATGACCGTCCCTCCCACTCTCCCTCTAGTTGCCAGGTGCAGCAGACCTAGTTGGTAGCTTCCTAGTGATACTAGGAAGCTACCCTTCCCTGACAGCCAATCTACATGTTACTTCTTTTACAAGTTTGTCACAGAGCCAAACTGTGCTCTGTGCAGTCACACAGTAGCTCCAAGGAATGGCTTCTAAAAAGGAGAACACAAATGGTTTTGGAAAACTGCTGCTAGGGGAGGGAGGATTCCTGCCTTTCCCCCAATCTTTTTTCCCCGTGCAAAAGGAGTGCGGAGGGGAGACATTTCCCCATTTCTGATGCTCCATGTGGAGGTACTATGTGTATGTGCAGCAGCAGAAACAGGAAAATTCTCTCCCACTCACAGTGTTTTTGCACGGGGATTAAAGCTGGGGGGAAGGCAGGAGACCTCCCTCTCTCAGCAGCAGTTTTCCAAGCCCATTTGTGATCTCCTTTTTGTACGGAAGCCAATCCCTGGAACTGTTCTATGATTGCATGGAGCATGGGTTGGCTCTGTGGCGAACTCGTAAAAGAAGTAATGTCTAGTCTGGCTGTTTATGCCCTACCCATCAGAGGTGAGATGAATATTTGGACTAGAAAGAGGGCCCTTTCTTGTGATCTGGAATGCTCTCCTCAGAGAGGTCCATTTGATACCTTCATTGTCTAGGGTTTTCCCTTCTCTAATTACAGATGAGTATTAAATTATGTCTGCTTTTTTGTTGTTGTTGTTTTGTTGCTATACAGTAGACTGTCACCATATGCAGGGGATCTGTTCCTGGGATCACTGTGAATGGAAAAATTGATGAAAGATATGGTTTTTTTATAATAATAACATTATAACAATAAATAACATTCGATTTACATACCACCCTTCAGGACAACTTAACGCCCTCTCAAAGTGGTTTACAAAGTATGTTACTATTATCCTCACAACAATAATCACCCTGTGAGGGGGGTGGGGCTGAAAGAGCTCCAAGATGCTGTGACTGACCCAAGGTCACCCAGCTGGCTTCAAGCGGAGGAGTGGGGAATCGAACCCGATTCTCCACTAAAAATGAGCTGGAGACCATATCACATATTCAAATAGTGTACTGCAAATAAGTGAAACTGCAAGTCACAAAGTCAGGAATGGCAAGGGTCTACAACACAAATTTTGTTCAAATTAGATAGACTAATGTTTTATGGAAAGATTAATATTATATTATCCTTTTCAGCTTTGGACAAAAAATTATTTTGGAAAAGTGGGATATAAATATGTTAATAAAAATCCATTCCAACATTAGGTTAGACACAATCATGAACTAGCTTTTTTATCTATTATTCCAAGGAGGGGTGGAATCCTTCATTTGAAACCAGCCAAATGTCTCTGCAAGGCAAAAGATTTCTGCCACGGATGATGACTTTCCCACTTCTGCCTGTCCACTGCAGCTCAAAATGTTCACTGAACAGAATTTCAAGGGGCGTTTTGAGCTACAGCAGGGAGGGGGAAGTGAGAAAGTCATGTTTCATGAGAGGAAATCCTTCTGCCCACAGAAACATTTGGCTGGATCCAAGCTCACATCTGCTTACCCATACACATCTACATGTCACAGGACAGTTTTAGCTATCCGTGTGGCAAACTATGATTTATTTGACAGGTGTGCAGGCATATGCCAAACAGTACTAATGACTAAGCACAATGACTTCCATGAGCCTAGAGGCTGTAACTCTGCTTAGGATGACTCTTAGTATGGCCATGCTATCTTCAGTATCTGCTTTCTTTGCTTTTTCATATGATAAAATACCAGCCAGCTCCCCCGTGCCAGTTCAATGTACATTGGCAATGCAGGCAGTTATGAAGGTGTCCGGAATTGAAGGCACAAGCGCAAACAAAGAATACAAACATGCACCACTCGTAGTGGACTGACAGACAGAGAAGGTAACAGAAGAATGGATAAAGTGTTACATGACGGAATAGTACCTGGCATAATATCCACAGCAAAACTGGGCAAGAGATCAGCAAACAGCCCTGTCCTGCCTAGAAAAAGACAGAAGAAAGGAAAGAAGCAGAGAAGTTAGCGCACTTCAGATCTCCAGCTTAGCATCTAGCTGTTTTTGTTTTCTTATCACAGGGTGATGGCTCTGTGATAGGACCTATATATTTCAGAACGTTCATTAGCTTGGCCTTAACTATGCTCTAGTAAAATGTATCTGGTCTTTCTATATAACTGCAAGGCAAAATCAGTAAAATATATTCCATATAGAAATCTACTTGTGCTAGTTTTTACTGACTGTTTTCCAAATGTTATACAGATCTATCTATACACACTCAAGCACCAAATCATTTTACATGTTGCTGTCCTATGATGCCTCTCAATGACCAAAGGCTTTGATGAAACACAAGGCTAATTTGACCAAACGATTCAAACCACCCTGTGTAAGAGGCGGCGGCTGGTAGCAGGTCTCCGCATTTTCTAATTAAATTGAAAATCAGTGCTTGAAAAGTAAGGAAAAGGTCTAGAACAGCCATTTCCCCCCAATCCTGTTTGCTACCTCTGTGGAAACACCAGAGGTAACTTTCCTTGGGCTGACTTAAGTTGCCACCAACATATTAATAGGGGAATACAGAGATATTGCCTCACCATAACCGTGCTGCAGAAGCCAAGACAGAGCAAAACATCTGTGTGGAAACAACCCAGGTCACTTATTTTCTGTCAAGTGCTCCTGATCTAGGCTGTTTCCATGGCCGTCGTCACACGGGCATCTCTTCCATTAAATTTACAGCATATAGCGTCCTACCTGTTATCGGCACAGTAACGTTTCTTTGGGTCACCTAATGGCTCTTCGCGCCACCAGCTGTCCACACAGAAGCACTCTGTTCTGTTCTCTCTAACCGCGCAGAAGCAGCTCCTCCCCCCTTTTTTTATTATTCTGGCGTTTAATTCCGCTATAACGGAATAACAGCATATAAACATTCCGTTAGAGCAAAACATTACGACCCTTTTGTTTTTCCAACTTTGAAATTATATAAATAGCCCTTTGCCCGCAGAAAACTCCCTGTCTGACGTGATCCCCATCGCTGAAGACTCTGCCATGGCGATTGAGTCATTTTTACTTCAGCAGCACTTTTTTACTTCAGCAGCACTTTTGCATTGTGTTATGTCATTATGGCGTTATAAGGACATAATAAAATTTTAAAAAAGGGGAGTCGCAGGAAGAAATGGATTCTGGGATTGAAGGGAGGGCATAGGACGTTGCGAGGCGAAATACATCGATGTGAGGCATTCACACTGAGGCACAAAATAGCGTGACTATCAAGCACAAAGCAGAAGAGAGAAAATCGCTACAGTGTTGGAATAAGGTGGGTGTTTGCCAGGAAATAGCGCCATTTTAGCGCTAAATAAAAGCCCGTGTGATGACGGCCCATGTCAACTGGAAGCAATCCATGTAAGCTCTGTACAGTATCTATAGCTGTTACTGTACCTAACTTCTCAGAATCAGCTACATAAATCAAAATAAGGTCTAGGCAGCATGACTCCCCTTTGCCTATTTTACATCAGTGACAAGGATGATATAGGTAACTGAAAGATGCACAGAAAGGGAACTGTATCCATTTCTATACTGACTGTAGTAAAAGAAGAGACTAGCAAAATAATAAAGACTGATGATAGCCAGATAGTTCTATGCTTTCTTAGAATGAGCTCATATTAAGTAGAATAGAATAGAATAGAATAGAATAGAATAGAATAGAATAGAATAGAATAGAATAGAATACTATTTCACCTTTTCCTCCTCATCCCCCATGTTATTCAGCCTCTACATACAGCCTTTAGAAGAAATCATTTGTTGCTATGGAAATGGATGTCATCAATATGCAGATGATATCCAGCTCTATATTTTGCTATCCAAATCCCCTGGTGATGCTGCAGAAGTACTGAGTCAGTGCTTAGCAGTGGCTGAAAGCAAACAAATTGAAACTGAACCCAGACAAGACCAAAGTGATGCTGGTTGAAAAAGCAGAGATCTTAAAGGACATTGCGCATTCAACCTCTGATGAGTCTAGTTGACCCTAGCTGACTCATTGAAAAGCATAAGGGTTATATTGGATCCAGTAGCGCTGCTAGAGAAGCAAGCAAATACAAGAGCAAAAAAGGCGTTCTCTAGAGATGACAACCCCCCCGGTGGGGGCAGGGAATCCCTGCCCCCACTCCCCAGACCACGGCCCCACTTATCTAACCAGTGGGGGGCGCGCACCTTCCATGAGTTCTCCCCCGCAGCGCGGCGCACTCCCATGTGCAGCCACCGGCGGGATTGGTCTTGTTTTGGCCCGGATTGGGGCCACTGCGAAGTGCAGGAGCGCTCCACTGCGCCTCAAAACTGACCCGTTTTGGCCAAAATCAGGCTTGTTTCAAGCGGATCGGGCCCATTTTCAGACACCGCGGACCGCAGGAGCACTCTTGCGCTCTGCAGCGCCTCGAAACAGGCCCAATCTGTGGCAAAACAGGCCCATTTTCAGGCGCTGCGAAGCACAGGAGCACTCCTGCACTCTGCAGCACCTCAAAATGGGCCCGTTTCAGCACGGATCAGGCCCCTTTTGAGCCCCTGTGGAGCCTGGGCTCCCTCCCAGGGGCCATGCGATGACATCACTCCCGAAGTGACGTCATCGCACTTGTGGGGGTGCACGCACCCCCCTCTCCCCCAAGGTAAGTGCCAGGCCCCTATCCCCCACCGGGAGGTTGAGCGGGCCTGGCAACCCTAGCCTTCTCCCATCTTAGACCAGCCTAGAAGAGGGCCCCCAACGTCAACACAGCTGATCTGTCCACCTAGCTCCATACCATGGTAACACCGAGATTAGACTACTGTAATTCACTCTACACAAGTCTTCCGCTCAAAGTCAACTTGGAGACTGCAACTGGTGCAAAACTCTGCAGCTTGTTTACTTTCAGGAGCTTAGATTTATCACTCCTATTCTGTAGATACTCCATGGGCTACCCATTAGGTACAGGGATCAATTCAAGAACATGACTATCACATTCAAAGCCCTTCAAGGCCTAGGCCCCTCATATGTGCAAAAACCACCTCTCCCCCTATGTTCCAACATGACAGCTGCACTTATCTGAAACGAGCCTTCTGCAGATAAAACCCTGCAGTTGGGCTAAATCAGCAACTGCCCGTACCCACGCTTTCTCTGTGGTAGCCCTCATCTTGCGGAATCGCCTGCCTGAGGAGGTCAGGAAAGCTCCCACTCTCCTGGCATTCTGCAAACTATGCAAGACTATTTCTTATGTGTCATAAGAAATAGTTCAAAGAGATACTTTAGCAAGGGACAGGGAGTGTACTCTTGGGTACTGTCTGCTGATGTAGATACACTCCTATTGGGCAGTTGGAAGTTGCTAAAGATGTTATATTGATTACATATGCTTTAATTCAGAAAGGTTTCATGTACGTGTTTGGCTTTATGCTAATTTTCAAATTTGCATCTACCATACCCTATGCTATCTTTTAAAAATTTTATTTATTATTTCGATTTATAAACCACCCATCCTCAGGGGCTCTGGGTGGTGAACAACAGTTAAAATAAATAAAAACAAGAAAACAATAATTCTAAAATCAACATACACTAAGCAATAATAAAAGAAATTAACCAAGTACATTAAAGTGCAATGGTGGGGAGAAACCCCCTCCCCACCCCAAAGGTGGGAGGCTGACATGGCACCACCCCCTTCAACTACTGAATGCCTGGCAGAACAGCTCTGTCTTACAGGCCCAGTGGAGCAATAATATGTCCCACTGGGCCCGGGTCTCCATTGACAGAGCGTTCCACCAGGCTGGGGCCAGGACTGAAAGGGCCCTGGTTGAAGCGAGGCGGGCTTCCTTAGGGCCGGGGACCTAGTTTGGACTAGTCTAGTTTGGACCTTAAAACCTGACAAGGACAGGAAAGGAATGAATACAATCTTAGGCTGGAACTGGCTCATGTAAGAACAAACTGACATGCCAAATGAGAATAGTAACGATGAAGGTGTAACAGACTTTCTTTGTGATAGCTCCTATGCCGCAAAACCATCTTCTGAAGTAGTGTGGAGAAGCACTATTTTTTTTCCAGAGGGACAGAAGAATTCTGTATTTAGCTTGTCATTTGGCTAATGAGTCTGCTAGGATCTTTGTTATATGTTTACTAGAAACAACGCCCGTTGTGTGAAAAAATACAACGGGCTCTAGAAAACTGATTCAGCGGGCCGCCTGTCGGCAGCAAGCAAGCACGTTGCAGCAACCTGGAGGCCAAAGCGGGAGGATGCTGAGGAGAGGCATGGGGAGAAGTGCTTAGGCCATCAATTTAGTGGGCCCCTCCCGGTGGCAAGCAGGCACTTCGCAGTGGCCTCAAGGCCAGAGTAATCGGCAATGCGCCTGCACAAGGATAAAAAGTGAGTCACTGCCAATATGGCTTGCCTTTTATATAATAGGATATTCCCATACATTTGGATGCAATTCCACTCACCTGCCTTTAGGTCTCCAGAGAGGGATAGGAGAAGCAATTTACGCTATGTTATTCCTGATGGTTTGGAACATTTCAGGGGCTCACTGGGATGCAGCAAGAGGGAGAAGCATGAAAGTCCTACTCCACGAAGTCCACCAGTGTTCCTAACTATGAATTTATTGCTTTACTGTGATATGTATTCTGATAATACTTTGTCAAATCACATTGAATGCTGAAAAGACAGTACATATTTTTTAATAAATGAATAAAGGTGATGCTTAAAATAAGTTCATTTATCTGAATTCAATTTAAATTATACTTCCTTCACTGGAAAGGGCAACATTTTGACCTAGATGACTTCAAGAAGTTGCAAACAATGGATTCAGACTTCTAGCCACAGAAGAAAACTCCCCTCCTGCCAACTGCCAACTTTTGTGTTAAATAAAATTGACTAAGGAGCATCAACAGGAATAACATTTTCTCCTTCTGATAAAAAGGGGCTATAGTTAAACAGCCTCTCAACATAATTGCTTCAAGAAGAGCCTATCTTTGCCTCTTAACATGACTCTGCGACTGAAGCAACAATAACACTCTAAATTCTAATAGCACTTTGCACCTTGTTGCAATTCATCAATGCTCCCCTGTTATCATCACTGCAATGCCATCACTCATGAGTACTGCTCCACGTGGTTCTGGAAGGCATAATGCTGATTCTTCCGATACTGTCTTTGTGTTTGCTTAAAATGAGAATTGTTTTCAATAGCATGTAAGCAGTGATGCCTCAGTGCCAAGCTATGCATTACAAGCATATATCTTTTTTTAAAGACCAGTGGCTGCTATTCCTAAGAAAAACACCTTTGGGAGAAAGATTTGAAATGGACAGGCAGTGAAGAGAGGGGAAGGTGTCTTCAGTGCTATCCTAAGCAGTATTCCACCTAAGTGCATTGACTTAAATGGATTTAGGAAGGTGTAATTCTGTTTAGGACTAGAAGTGGGCACGAGCAGGAAAAAAACGAACAGAATGTTCGTTGTTCGTTGTCATCCACGAACAGCGAATCACGAACAACCACGAACATGACCCTGTTCACGAACATGTTCATGGTTGGCTGTTCGTGGGAGGAAGGGGGAGACTTGGAACGGAAGAGGGAGGGACTTCTTCCCTTCAGGGTCTCCCCCTCTCCCTCTAGCCAGCTGGAGGGAGGGGAGACTCTGAAGAGAAGAAGGTTCCCCATGCCGTTTGCAAACGGCGTGGGGAACCTCCTTCCCTTCAAAGTCTCCCTCCTTCAAGCTGGCTAGAGGGAGAGGGGGAGACCCTGAAGGGAAGAAGGTTCTCCATGCCATTTGCAAACGACGTGGGGAACCTCCTTCCCTTCGAAGTCTCCCTCCTTCCAGCTGGCTAGAGGGAGAGGGGGAGACCCTGAAGGGAAGAAGGTTCTCCATGCCATTTGCAAACGATATGGGGAACCTCCTTCCCTTCGAAGTTTCCCTCCTTCCAGCCAGCTGGAGGGAGGGGAGACTCTGAAGAGAAGAAGGTTCCCCATGCCGTTTGCAAACGGCGTGGGGAACCTCCTTCCCTTCAAAGTCTCCCTCCTTCCAGCTGGCTAGAGGGAGAGGGGGAGACCCTGAAGGGAAAAAGGTTCTCCATGCCATTTGCAAACGACGTGGGAAACCTCCTTCCCTTCGAAGTCTCCCTCCTTCCAGCTGGCTTGAGGGAGGGGGGACTCTGAAGGGAAGAAAGTTCCTTATTTGCAAACGGTGTGGGGAACCGCCTTCTCTTCAAAGTCTCCCTCCTTCCAGCCGGCTGGAGGGAGAGGGGGAGACTTTGTCAGGAAACCCCTGACAAACAGCTGAGTCAGGGGTGAAGTGCCCCTCTCCCTGCTGCTGTGCAGCAGCAGGGAGAAGGGCATTTCACCCCGGCAGGCTGCACTCAGCCGCTGAGTGGGGGATTTAAATGTCCCTCTTCCTGCACTGCGCAGCAGCAGGGAAAGGGAAATTTAAACCCCAGCAGGTTGCAATCAGCCCTTGTCAGGGTTTTCCCTGACAAGCGGCTGAGTCGGGAATGAAGTGCCCCTGGGCTTAGATTGGGGTTTCCAGGGCAACAGGAGTTCAGAGGTCAAAAAGTCCGTACCTACTGTTGCCAAGGGAATTGATTGAAAGGCGCCAGACTGTCTGGCTTGATGAACGCCTGATAAACACCATGAGCAGGGCTTGGAACGAACACATGTTTGTCGGGAACAGGGCCTCACAAACAGCTTGCTTGCGAACAGCTAATTGGGCTGTTCGTGGCTTTTTTTTGTTCATATTGCTGTTCGTGCCCACCTCTATTTAGGACTACACTATTAATCCTTCCAATGCCCACCATTTCTCTATTCCATTCCCCATTACCAGTAATTTGCCCACAAGACTCCCCTAATATGCGTCTTGAGAAATAAATATGTATTTAGAACTCAGTGGGTGGGCTGGGGATGATATGAAACGGTGAAGGGAAAGGGTCAAACAAAGTGATGGAAGCACCAACAAAAAGCAGCCTTTTTTACCTAAGAGAAACAGCCACTGGGCTCTTGTTATGTCCCTACACAATATGCATGCGACTCATAAATTGTGTAGCAGCTAGCATCTCAGAGAAGGATCTGGGAGATCCAGGTATGAATCTTTATTCTGCTATGGAACCTCAACAGGTGACCCTGGGCCAGTCATACACTCTCACGGTGTTATAGTGAGAATAAAATAGAGAAGCAAGAAGTCACTTTGAGTCCCCAATGGGGAGAAAAGCAGGTAGAAATGAAGTAAATAAATAAATACTATAATAAATTGCCTCTACTACCAATCCTGTTTGATAGAATCACAGAGCATATGACCACATGCACATGCATTTGTCAACCCATACATTTACATAACAGATATGGCGCTTGAAAGACCTACCATTTTCTCAATATATTTCTGATTTTTTTTTGTACAAATGTTCCATTTGAGTGTTACATACCTTGTGTGCAGCAATTAGATCAGTGATTTTAACCTTTTCAGGCTTAGGGCTCATCTTTTGCTCAGACATGCAATACGAGACCCACTTTCTGACTTTTTTTACAGCACATGTGTATAATAGCAGTGCCATTAGTACCATCCTCCTTATATCAGGCTGCAACCCAGTTGTAGACTCTAACCCAACTGACAACCATCTACTTTAATGACAACAGTCAACCAGTGTAAAATGATGGCTGGTACTATGAACAAGTAAGAGATGGGTTTGGAGGTAAAATGACCTTGTTCATGCACACCTTGCCACATTGCCACCTTTTCTCATGCTCAATGTACTATTTACCAGTATTTGATAATCAGATATCAGCTCCTCTGCTGCTGCCACCACCACCACAAGTGGTTTTTTGTTTTTTAAAAAGGTGGTAGTCATATAATTGGCTGCACTAATTTCTACCAATTCCCTTCTCAGGACTTGGGAGATTCCCCTGAAAGATTCTGGTACTCAGTGCCAGTGAGTACCACTACAAAAAAACCCTGACTACATATCCTTGTGCAGGTTCACAGGGTGACCAGTGTGAGGAGATGTCTCTTGCAAAGGAAAATAAGGTTCTTGTGTCTTTAACAGTTGAGTAAAATAGAATTTCAGAAAGAATGATTTTTTTTAAAATTAGGAGCTGCACTTCAGAATTCTGTTCTATATACAGCAAGGACTCTTCAAGGTACTGGAGCCTTGTCTTTAATTACCTACAGAACTGTGGCAGAACTCTGCATTAGTTTTAATGGCAGCAACAGCAGCAGGTTTACAGAGGAGACTATCAGGTCACCAGGGTTTCCCCAATCCCTCTTCTGTTTTCTAGTGAGGCACACTGTAAATGCCCAGACAGCAGCAGACAAATTGAAAACTTGCCTCATGGACCATGAAGGCAAACATCATGAGCACATAAGAAAAGCCTACTGGATCAGAGCGGTGGTCCACCTATTCCAGCATCCTCTTTCACACAGTGGGAAGGCACATGTCTCTGACAGTAAGACAAACAGCCCACTCCACACCTCACGGACCTCTTCTATCTGCAACAGTGTGCTGCATGGAAAGCAAGGACCAACAAAGCCACTCCTGACTCCATGCACTTGCAAACCCATTTTTCCTCCCCCCCAACATCACCATTTTGAAGGTGGGTGCAGTCACGTGTAAAATGCCAGTTGAGTTTGGGTTTCCCTCAACCCACCTGGTATTTAGCATACCTGTAATCAGACCCGTTCTCTTTGCTTCCTGCCATTTAACCAACTATTAATCCATAAAAAGGACACATCCTCTTATCTCATAACTGTTAAGCTTATTCTGGAGTCTTTGGTGAGGAACCTTGTCAAAGCTCTTTATTTACATTTGTTAACCTGCTCAAGTAACTCCAAGAGGGTGGTGAAGCAGGACTTGTCTTTGCAAAAGTCATGCTGATTTTCTCTCAGCAGACTTTGTTACTTGATGTGCATAATAATTTTCTGTTTAATAACAGTTTTTACTAATTTAACAACAACAGCCATGCTTATATACCGCTCTTCTAGACAGATTAGTGCTCCATTCAGAGCAGTGAACAAGTTAGTGTTATTATCTCCACAATACAGCTAGGGAGCTGGAGCTGAGAGGAATGACTTACCCAAGGCCACCTACTGAGCTCATGGCAGTAGTGGGATTTGAACCAGTAAAGTGCTGATTTACCCAGAACAGATGTTAGGCTAACTGGCTGATTTTAGCAATCGGCCTTCACACTGGATGACTGGAAAACAGCAAAACAATTT
This sequence comes from Eublepharis macularius, assembly GCF_028583425.1. Lineage (NCBI taxonomy): Eukaryota > Metazoa > Chordata > Lepidosauria > Squamata > Eublepharidae > Eublepharis > Eublepharis macularius. The sequence continues at coordinate 128,359,264 of NC_072792.1, forward strand.
TTAAATGAGGTCCAGAGGGGAATCCAGGAAATTACAGTCCAGTTAGCTTAACATCTGTTTGAGGTAAATTAGTAGAATCTGTTATTAAAGAGAAAAATATTAAGCATATCAAAGTACAAAGTCTAATAAAGAGAAACTAGCATAGCTTTTGTCAAGGAAAGTTTTGAATACTAACTATAGGGTTGCCAAGTCCCCTTACCCTCCCAGCACATACTTTTTTTGCTCTTAGTGCACACACTACTGGGTCTGCGTGATGATGTCACTTCTGGGAAGTGATATCATCATGCAGGCCTGTGAGTGTGCATGGACTCCACACTGAGCCTATTTGGGCCCCTAACAGGCCTGATTCAGCCTGTTTGGGTCCCAAATTGGCCCAGTGAGAAGCGCAGCAATGCTTTCAGGGTGGCATGACATCACTCCTGAGAGTGATGTCGTGCTGCCCTGGGAGCGTGTCCAGGAGGCCGGTCCTCCCCTTTCTCCCTCTCCACCAGCCAGATGAGTAGTGATGAGGGGCGAAGAGTGGGAGCGGGGGATCCCCCATCCCCGCTGGGGAACCTGGGATCCCTAACTGATTGAAACCAGTAGGCTGACTTCCAAAACAACATAGATCTGATAGCCGTTCTAGTTGCCCATTCTTCTCATATGTTCTAAAAATCAAATCAGCCTGGATCATTACAAAGAATGTTACATTCTAATCTCACAGAGAGGCTAATAATAGGATTTCAGAACACAGCAAAACTGCAAACAAACCATACACCCTTCCAAAGATTGTGTATTTTTTTCAACTTTCAAAGATTTCTGTTCACCCCCTCCACCTCCCTGTCTATTGTGAGGAATTCAATCTATAAAGGAATTCACTAAGCTCTCTTCTTAGTGGTCAGTCTAGAAAAAGGCAGAGCAGAGGCCATGACTAAATCAGATTCTTTTGACACAAGTATCCCAGCTAGCTCCTCATTTCACCTAGTCTTGAAAATAAGTATTACAAAATAACCATGCTCCACAAACAGCTTTTAGCATTTTGATTCTTTTCCACTAGCTGAATTAATTCAATGATAACCCGTCTTCCTATTGCTACGTAATTCTTTCCCTTCACAGAACCTCCCCCTGATCCTAGTTTTTAATACCGGCTGTTAAGTAGGCTGCCGAAAAACACTACAGCTGACCCAGCCGCTCTTGTTCATACCAGTGGTTACCACAGCAACGGAAGGGGGAGGCAACGCATAGGATTGTCATGAACGCTTGCTAATTGAAGGCCAACTTTCCTCCCACAGGGATGAGCAACAAGTGAACCAAAAATATATAATGAGAGAGGACAAAAGAATACACTCGGGTGGGGAAGGAAGGAAAAGGTCTGAATACCTCTTGGAGAGCTTTAGTTGGGAAGGGAAGATGGTTTTCATGGACAGAAGTGGGTTACCTAAATCCAAACCCGAGGGAGGAGGAGGAATTAGAAACTGAAGTGAAAGAATCGCAAAATGACTTGAGCAACCTTATCAAGGCAGCTAATTTCATTCCCACTATTTAATTTGTTTTGCACCCATTGTGATGCAGAATCAGAGGCTGGGCATTCAACCCACTTGCTACTAATGCTGGGGGGACAGAGCGAACAAAAGGATTACCATTGGTATGATGGCCAAAGAGAGGACAAAGCAGCTGCAACCTGGAGGGGAGAAGTGTGGAAATATGGTAACTACATGAATTGATTTGGGGTGTTTAGAATGCACAACTCCTCCCCTAGAAGAGGCACAGGCGCTGAGATGTCAGGCATACTGCTTCTCCTGTTTGAAGGCTGCTCAAGGGAGGGATGGCAAAAGATATGGCAGCCATCGTCTTCTTAGTTTTGTTAAAGCACATAAGGATCATTCAGGAGTAAAATTTGCATTCCATTGCTGTTTAGTTACATTATTACAACTACCCCACCCCCACCCCGGTTAATATGTACCAATATTTTAACAGAGATCCCTTGCTTCTACTAAGTGTGGTCTATTGTCCTAAGAGGGCACATTCATATAAAGTAAGATTTTTCTTTAGGAAACACTGAAATGTAGTATTTCACTCCAAAAAAAGGATAAAGCCCTCTCCCAATCTGCTTCTATCTCTGTTAAGGGCTAACTGCCTCAAGTTAAATGATAATCTGAACTATCCTTCTTTCCTGCACAGAGGGTAAGTGAGGACATTTATTCTGTCTTCCCACCTATTCCTGTAATTGTATACTGGGAATAGATCTCTGTCTTGCACTTAGCAGAAGTGTCAAACTCAATTCAGAGCAAGAGAGCACAGAGTCTGGATAAGCTGGCAAAGTAAAATACCCAGAGAAGAGATCATCCATCTTTACTTTCTGTTTATTAGTGCTCTGTCTCCCTGTAAAAGTAACTGTTGGTATTTTGATAAAAGGATTGAAACAGCAGCAGTTTTTAGCATCATATAAACACCTCTATCATTGAAGATCCTTCCTGTACTTGTATGGTGATAGCTTGGAACAGCAATCCTCCTCCTTGGCTAACTAGATGGCCCACTTTATTAGGATTGTCCCCAATGGTTACATCCAAGTGGCAAGTTTGTCCTTTTTTCAATAAAAACTAGGACATACTGTCATTGTCTCTATTCCCGCTGCACTGCTGATTATACCTTTTATTCGAGTACATCCAGCAGCTGCTTCTCAGCCATTTTCCTAAAATGCACCTGCTGCCTCTCAGTTGAAAGAAGAAGTTATAGCAATGCAGATAATCAAGTGGTAACCAGAGTGAAGCAAGGCCTACAAAAAAGGAGATGGAATTGATTTGGCTTTGAATAAAGGTGCATACAGAACCGAGTGAAAGGACACTGGGTAATTATTTATATAGAATTTCATGAAGAGAAAGAAGAGCTGACTAAAAAAATGGGGAAGTAAAACACATTGACAAAAAGGAGCTAAAATGGGGGGGGAGTAAGAAAGAGAGTAAAATTACTACACAGAAAGATGGGTAAACGATATAAGGGGTTAGTTATAGAAGCAGGGAAGAAGAGTATGAAATAGGAGCATAGACTATATTATAAAATTAATATGGATGGAAGAAGTGAAAAATTAATAGCTGTATACACTTAAATACTATAAAGCAAGTAGAAAGAAAAATTTATGATAACATTGCATTTTGAGATTTGGAATTATGGTAATCTGATCTTGTAACTCTGTAACAGAAACAGAGGCCATAAAGGTAAAAAGGAACTATTTCATTTCCAGCAGTAGGAGTACATATCTCTTTGGCCAAGCTGTGCCACTAACTGGCAGTCAGAACTGATCCAGGAACACTATGAAAATGTGCGGGTGAAGAAATGTGACTGCTATAAATCACAGGGGCACCCAAGAATCTGCAGGGATATTTATTGAGAGAGTATGTCCATATAATGAATTTCTTCTTGCTCCCTCTGTAGAAATAAACTTTTCCCATCCCTCTCTTTTTTTAGTTTGTCAATCAAAGGGGAGAAACAGCAGCAGCCATTCCCAGAGATCAAAGTTTTAACAGGCAACAAGGACCGCCAAGGAGGCTGTTGCCATGGAAACTTTAGTCACTGAAGTCTTTGAATGGTGCCAGTATCCTTTGTAAGCAGCGTGGGGCTGAAGCTGGAAAGTAAGAAGAAATGATGGGGAAATCTTTTGGCAACAAGTAGCATTTATAAACAGTATTACAGAAGTCAGGGGTAGAATTGAACAGAAATTCAAGAGGCTGCCAACAGTGCCATATGGATTGGCAGCAGAGAGATTGATGGAAAAGCTGCAAAGGACAGACAAGAACTCATTCTTCAAAAACAGGCACTCACAGTCTGATGCCAAGGGAAAATTACATGTGCTGTTTTTATTTTGTTCCACCTTTTCAACATGATAATGTTTCTTTACCAACTTCTGTGTGAGTGTCTGGACACAAACATGGGAACCTGAGGGCAATGGAATATTGATGATAGGTTCTGCCTTATGGGTCATACTATACCTCTTGCCAAATAATGACTAGCCAAAGCTTCTTGATTTGCTCTGGCCTACCAAAGGAGAAACTAGATGAAAATACTGATGAAACTAGATGAAAAGTCTTTTTAACTTTTTTTAAAAAGCTGGTTCATCACAGCCATGCCAGACTTGGAACATTGACTTCACCCTTTGCCTTCCAATCTAAAAAGGATTCCTACTTTTATATCCACAAAATCACTGCCACTCTTCCCATCAGAGCTACAGCCACCACAACGTTTATTTTTAGTAAAACAAAGCTGTTGGAACCATGCAGAAAGTGGCTCTAGTTTAGCCCTAATAATATTCATGTTAAAAGAGCTGATATCAGATGCATGAGCTCACTGCTTCTTTTGCCACCAGACTTGGCTTCCTTCATCCAACTCCACTCCCTATATCTCAACACCCTCAACAACCACTGGTTTAGTACATGCTAGAACAGCAGGCCTTTAATTTTAAAGTCTTGGTCAGGAAAAATTTTCCTTGTGGTTTAATTTGAGGAGATACAAGACATCTGTGACCAGATTGCTCAACATCTTTAATTTTATTTAAAAACTGTTTCAGGAGGCAACTATTAGCTGGAGCTGTCATGCTGGAAAGTTAAGTATCTAACACATATGCCATTTCAGCACATAGGGGTTTGGTTAAAAATGTCTTTTTATTTCTTCTAGGATTAATAACAGCGATTATTTATTATTATTGTATTTTTATCCAGGAAACAGTGCAAGTTGAAAGACTTCATCTCCTCTTCCGTAACACCATGTAGCTGATTCGAACTGTGCCCCAGCAAAAAAAAGGGATGCTAAATTATAGACACTGGAAGATCTATTTACATATCTCTCGTGTATGGTCTACTTGAGCCCTTAGAGGTTGGTTCTGAGAAGGGTGAGAGTTCAAGGTCTGCCACTGTCCCTTTGTAAAGCTCTCCTTCACTCAACTCTAGAAAGTCACATTTCACATTTGGTTCACGGGCCACTAGCGTTAATTTGTAGTTTAGCATTTCAAAGGACTGAATTCTAAGATTTTAGTATTGCATACCTGTCAAATACAGCAACACCAGTTTCAACCACAATGACAAGAAGCTGCTAGGATATTAATAACAGTTTTTCAGTGAAACAATATGAAATGTGAAATCCTAAATCATTTTCCTGACCTGAAGCAGCCCAAAGAAACTATTGTCCTCTTATGAAAACTTACATGCAGCCCATCAATAAATGTAAGTTTCCTCATAAGGAAAACATTGGCTCCCTGGGGCCATTTCAAGTCTTGAAAATGGCACAGGGTGGATGACACCCCACCCCTTGCTGTGTACCATGTTTCTGATCCAGATTAGGCCCCTGTGTGCCTGAGAATTAAGCTCCCAGCAAAGAATACCCAGTGTACATCTAATTGACAGGACATGGGGCAGCCATGAGAGGGATTTCTGCCCAATCATTTAAAATCAAGATCTAATGACATGATAAAGATCAGAATACTGTATATGAAGCTCTCAAATGAGCAAATAACCCCCTCCTTCCCTTCCCATGCCATGGTCCCAAGACAAATCAGGCCCCCACAGACTTTTAAAACCATGTTCCCCAAGACACTATATGACTGCAGGGGACATTAATCCAGGATTCAGCAGCACCTCAAAGCTACGAATCTCCTGATTCAGGGGAAATCCAACCCCCTCCAGGATAGGCTGACTCCTCATTTTTCAAGTCACATCTTCAGTGACCAGCAACATTTCTGACTTGTCTGAATCTATCTAACGTTGACTGACCCTTATCCCTCCCACTGCCTTCTCCAAGCAACTTTTCAGGACTTCTATAGACAAGCCTGACAGCTGTTAACAAGAGATGGAGCTGGGTGTCATCCAGATATTGGTGGCACCTCACTCCAAATCCTTTGATGATCTCTCCAAGAGGTGTCATGTAGATGTTACAGTACAAGGAGATAAGATTGAGCCCTGCCATGGATCCAACTAATAGTCCCTTGTAATATTCAGAAGTCCTTTTCATGTTTTATTATAGCATCTGGAATATTTCTAGCCCAGGTTTTACTTATGGCTCTTGGCAAGCTGGCTAGACAAGCTGCTATGTAGGTCTTCTTTAAGCCTTGTTTTCCTATCTTTGTTTATTCAAAGTAAAGATACATTTATTTACCCAAGAAGACTCTCAGATATTTTTAAGTGATTGTAGCATCTTACATCCTCCAACACCACCTTCTGGAATCATCCAGAGAAGAAAGAACTGTGAAAGCTCCCAACCCAATCAGCCTCTTTAGAAAGATTCCATTGCTGAGGGTACCGAAAAGTACAGAGAGATCCAGGAGAGTCAACAGAGACTCCTGTCACTCTCCGAGTGACAGTCAAGGAGACCAAGGCTGTTTCTGTTCCAATCCCAGCTCTGAATACAGAATGGAATGGGACTAGATACTGTCTCCTCCAAGATCACTTGAAGCTGGGTAGCCATCACCTGTTTAAGCATCTTACCCCCCAAAAGGAATATTGGTCACTGGTCAGTAGCTATTTAGGTCATTGGGGTTCAAGGATGCCTTTTTGGGGGGCAGGGTCTCATGACTCCCTCTTTCAAAGTGGTTAGAACTACACCATCCCACACAGAGGCATTTATTACCTCCTGGGCCTGCTTGACGAAAACAGCCCAGCTTGGCAGCCATGAAAAGCAACGGTCAAGTCTCCAAAAGCTCATTTTGAATTGTGAGCAAACCCTTTGTGAAGTTTGCACCATCTCCACTCCCACCTTCTTGCAAAGGAAAAAGAACCCCTACCCTTCACTTCAGTTCACCAACTCACACATACATTCAATCAACAATATAGAATATGTTTAAGTTCTATTAGCGTTTTTAGATATTTTGGTACACTATAGATTGGAAGCAGAGCAAAACTGTACACTATATAGTTTTGCAACTCCCTTCCATTTCACATGGCACCTTACAGAAATCCTGTGGATATTGCATAATTTAAGCAGCTCTGCTGATCAGACAGGAATGAATGCAGCAAATATAACTCAACCTTTCCAAGCAACAAAATATAAGCATATTGGCTGTTGAATTGTTATGTCAGACATTCGCCATACTGGCACATCTGTTCTGGGGAAATTACATTTCCAGCATTCAAAACTGCAATTATAAGAAACTAAGAAATCGTGATTTCTTTTTCACATAAAACAATAAGTGCATATATTTCAACCAAATGCTATTTAATGGCAGTTATACAATCATGATCAAGCCTTAAGGGGTAGGCCTTTCATCACCAACAGACAACCCCCAAACTTGAAATAGCTTCTCATCAACAAGAGTGGAACAGCCAAAATAGACATAGACTAAGAGACGAAACCCTGCAACAGATCTAGATGCCAACTTTGTCCCTACATATATTCAGGTAATACTAAATAGGACATCATAACATCAGGTACACCTTCTTGGGCTCATCTACTTATACATTGTGTCATATATGGCCCCTGCATATCTGCCATGAATGTATATGGGTTCTGCCTCTGGCTTCTGAGAGTGTAGAAAGTTCTATATTGCTCCATGCCAAAGGGTTATCTTACAAATGGTTACTTTCACTTTCTCACTCCGCTCAGCCAGTGTCCTTGATAGCCAGCCAAAGCTGGCTCATGGCTTCCCCTGAGAACCTAAGATAAATTCATCTTTCTCACTGTCTGTTCTAAAACAATGTCTCACTACAACCTCCCCCCCTTTTAACGGTCCTCTGTCCTAAGGCGGGAAGATTCCCTTTAACTAACATTGCTAGCCCCACATACGTCACTTCTGCCAATTTTAACTGTCAATGCACCTTGTACTGAAAGTTACTTCAACTGGAACACCTGTGTGTTAACTGTGGAGAACTTGGGGACCCAACTGCCAAGGACTGACATTTTGGCAGGAGACTGACCAGGAGACCGCAGAATCCCCAGAGGAACAGTTAATCAACTTGGAGTTGGAACACACCAATGGAAACGGGGCAACCAGAGGAACCCCAATTGGAGTAGCACCCACCCTGAGCATCACCAGCTGGGAGTTCGGGGTGCTCCCGAAAGAGAGAATGGATTATGGAACCCAGCCAATAACCACCCGAAGGGAAAGGGTGCCCCAGACGCCAACCAGCCAGCAGACCCAGAAAGAGATCCTGGACATATTGAGCGAACACATTAAGTGGATAGCGGCTGGAAATAAAGGGATATTAGGTAATCTCGGGGAACCCCAAGGGAAGGTGGGGGTGGAAGAGGCTCAATGAACCCGGAGAGAGGAGTTCGGGCAGCGGCTTCGTTCCGCCAGTCTCGGGACATTGGAGACAGATGCCTACTACTGAGAGATGGGGGTAACCCAGGAGGAAGTGCGGCCGAGTCCTTACGATGCCCTGGTAGAACCCCTCAACGAGGACGAAACTACCACAATGATAACAGATCCCCCAGAGACTGACTCTGAACAGTGGCAAGCAGTATGGGGGGAGATGAACAAACTGAAAAGGGATTTGGCACAAGCGGTGAAAGGTCTACAAGACATGATGCACTGGATGTCCATGAAGGAAATGCCTCAGGGCAAAGTGCCTGATGAAGCTGCAATCAAGGGGGACAGAGCGGGTGAACCGCTAAGTTCTCTGCACCCTCCTCACCCCCTGCCATCACCGAGAGGCCTGGGGGAACCCCTGGGGAGAACAATGGTTGTCCCCCAACCGAGAGGGGGACCGTTGGCCCCGCTGCAGCCCACAGCCCCAGCGCTGCCAATAGGACTGGCCAGGCAGCACCCACTGCCAGCCGGAGGCCCAGTTATCCCACTGCTTGGAGGTGTACTGATTGGAGCACCACTACAAGCCAGGCTGCCAGTCTCACCTCTGCCCCCCCCCTACCACGAGGGATACCAGTGGCACCTGAGGGCTTAATTCTGCCACCTTGGGGGAGTACTGCTACAACCCGTGCCGCTGGCTCAACCTTTCCCACTCTTGCTGCCAATGGGGGTGCCACCCACCCCAGGAGGCCCCCCCCCGCGATAATACCCCAGCACAGACTGCGGAAATTAGAGAAGAGCTGGGATATTTTATCGTGCAAGCCATGGAATTTTTCCAAGAGTGGGGCCCCACCTTCCCGAATGACCCCAGCCGGGTTAGTCACTTGGGATCCCAGCTGGATGGTTCGGCAGCGAAGTGGTATGTCACCTTGTACGAAGCCGGGGCCCCGGAGCTTCATAACCTCAAAGCTTTCATGTGAGTGTTGAGGGCCCAGTTTGAGGATCCACTGGAGGGAGAACGATCCCGGACACAACTGAAATGGATGAGGCAAGGAAACTGTCCAGTCTGCAAATGTGCTGCAGAATTCAGGCAGTATGCTGCGAAGGCAAGGGACTGGTCTGAAGGAGTCAAAATTGAGTTTTTCCGGGCCAGCCTGAACCCAGCCCTGGTGGCCAAAGCTTTGGTGCAAGACGACACTGCCACCCTGTTGGGATGGATCCAACTGGCCTGTGAGGTTGAGAACTAAGACCAGGTGGTGAAGCTCATAAAGATGCAGCACTGGACAACTGGCAAGAAAATTCCCATGGGATCGGGGAGAAAAGAGAAGACCTTTGACTCAAGCTCCCTGGATTTGGAGCAGGCTAACCACATGAGAAAGGGATTACGTCTACAGTGCGGAGGAGTTGGCCATTTCGCCGCCGAATGCCCGGGGAGGATGAAGGGGCAGATGGAGAAGAGCTGTGCTGTGAAACCGACCGCCCCACAGGTCACCAAGCCGCCGAAAAAAGCTCCAAAAAAGAGAAACGAAGGGGCAACCAGCCTCAACGCTATGGAGGGATCGAGTGAAGAACCTTCGGAATGAGAAGAAACTCCTGACCAGCCGGCAGGAAATGCCAGTGACTTGTCATGAGGAGGCCCCGACGACAGGTCCCGCCGGAGCCACCACCGCCTGAGGTGAGACCAAAAGGGGCCTTACTTTACATGCCAATGGCTATAGTTAACCCCCAGCAAGTGACCAACATTCAAGTGCGGGCCTTAATTGACTCTGGATGCACACAGGATTTGATTGTCCCAAACCTAGTCACAGGATTGGGGTTGAACGTGTGTTAATTGAACCACCCCATTATATTTGAACAGATGGATGGGTCTCGAATGAAAGGAGCCCTTGCCAATATAGAAACTGAAATGGTCCCAGTGGGAATAGGGAGCCGTTAGGAAGCCAGAACTTTTATAGTAACTAACACCAAGAAATTCCCGTTTGTATTGGGAATAAGATGGCTATGGGACCATGACCCGTATGTGGAAAACCAGAGAACTATGCTTTGCGGGGGTGGGGGGAGATCGTTGAAGTCATGCATGGAACGCAGCGTGGGGTCTTAACGCCCCCTCCCCTCTAGAGACTGCTCTCTTAACTCAGGAGGAAGTTAAGCCAATCCTCCCCAGAATACCAGGACTTGAGCCATGTGTATGACAAGGAGGAAGCCGACGAACTTCCCCACCATAGGGCTACTGATTGTGCCATAGAGCTAATCGCGGGGAAAAAACTGCCAAAGGGGAAACTTTACTCAATGAGCCCAGGGGAGTGGAAGGAATTGCGTAAATTCATTGACAAGAATCTAGCCAGAGGATTCATCCACCTGGCTAGCTCCCCTTGTACTGCACCAATGCTGTTCCACAAAAAGGAGGACGGGAGGGTTGAAACTGTGTACGGATTATTGGGGGATCAATGCGATGTCGATGTCCAACGCCTACCCCATTCCCCTGATTAGAGACTTGCTGGGAGTGGTGTCTCAAGGGAAAATCTTCTCAAAACTCAATTTATGAGATGCATATTTCCGAGTGAGAATAAAAGAGGGGGATGAATAGAAGACTGCTTTTAATACCCATTTGGGGCAATATGAATACAAAGTAACGTCTTTTGGATTACAAGGGACTCCGGGGGTGTTTATGAATCTAATTAATGAAGTCCTACACCAACATTTGTATAAGGGCATGGTTGTTTATTTAGATGACATGTTGATTTATTCGGAATATTATGAGTCCCATGTAAAACTAGTACGTCAGGTATTAAAAACTCTCTGGGACAACCACTTGCCAGTGAAACTGTATAAATGTGAATTCCATAAAGAAGAGTAGGATTTCCTGGGATACAGAATATTAAAGCAAGGGTTAAAAATGGACCCGGCAAAAATCCAAGTGGTGGTAGGGTGGGAAGGTGGGACCCCCCCCCACCCCAGTTACAATTGTTCCTGGGGTTCACCAACTTTTATAGACCCTTCAAAAAAAACTTTGCTCAAATCTCCTTACCCTTAACTGATTTATTGAAAACCAAGGGTAAGGGACCACAAGGGGTGAAACCCAGTGCTAAATTAAATTGGACTGCAGAGTGCCAAAAAGCTTTTGAGCATTTAAAGACTTTATTCACCTCAGAACCTGTCCTGCGCCATCCTGATGAGAATCAAAAGTTCGTGGTACAGGTAGATGCTAGCAACGTTGCCATGGGGGGAGTTATCCTGCAAGCAGATGAGAAAGGAAAGCTGCACCCGTGCCTATGTATCAAAAAAAATCTCAGAGGCCGAGCAACACTGGTCCGTGTGGGACAAAGAAGTTTCGGCAGTTAAGCTGGAGTTATGTACTTGGAGACATTGGCTGGAGGGGGCAAAGGTGCCATCTGAAATCTGGACCGATCATAAAAATTTAGAAGTGTTGTGCACTCCGCGAAAATTAGGCGCCAAGCACCTCTGGTGGGCGGAGTTCTTCTCCAAATTTAATTTAACGCTGAAGCACCTCCCTGGCAAATCTAACTTCCTGGCAGACGCCCTTTCGCGCATGCCCCAACATGAAATCCAGAGAGAAGAAGTAGACACAATGTTCTCTCTGGCTCAATTGGGGGGGGGGGCAGGCAAAACCAGCGAAACCTAAGCCATCATTCATGGACTGGGAGGAGAAAGCAAAACAAGAGGCAGAAAAGGAGGGGGATGCCTTGCCCAAGAACGATCTGCAAAAGGGAGAGGGGGGCAGATGGTGCCATCACGGCAAACTATATGTGCCAGCTAGTTTGAGGAGGGAGATGCTGAAATACTGTCATAATTTCCAGCTACCTGGCCACTTCATCTATTTAAAAACATTGCATTTGGTACAAAGACAATTTTGGTGGCCAAACATGAGAAAAGACATATCATAATATGTATCTACTTGCCAAGTGTACCTGATGGGGAAAATCAGAGGGAGGAAACCACCAGGATTCCTCTGGACCCTGGAACCTCCCCCCGCTGGCCATGGTCAGTGATCTCGATGGACTTTATAATGGACCTTCCCCTCTCCAAAGGGAAGACTGTGATTCTGGTGGTGGTTGATTTGTTTTCTAAACAAGCCCATTTCATTCCGTGCTCTAAAATCCCAACTGCCAAGAAATTAGCCAATCTTTTCATGCAGCAGGTAGTTAGGCTGTATTCGTTTCCGGACAAGGTGATATCAGACCGCAGAGTCCAGTTTGTTGCCAACTTTTGGTGGGAGCTATTGAAACTGGCTGGAATTGAACAAGGGCTTAGCTCCGCCCATCATCCTGAGACCGATGGGCAAACCAAAAGAGTTAATCAAGTCTTAGAACAATTTCTACAGTGCTACATTAATTACCAACAAGACAATTGGAGTGATTTCCTGAGTTTTGCCTAATACTGTTATAACAAGACAATCCACAGCTCCACAGGAGCCTCCCCCTTCGTGGTAGTACATGGTTATGAGGGCAAAGCAATGCCCTTTGTAAAGACCCAAGCAACAACGCACCAGGGGACCTCAGAGAGTGGTGGTCTACCTTAACGACTCAATGGGAAGTAATTTTAAAAACTTTGGAAAAAGCCAAAGAGGATTACAAAAGACAGACTGATAAAAAAATGATCAGCTCCATGGAAACTACAACCAGGGGTCTATGTGTATGTTTCTATGAAAAATTTAAGGGGGGAACAACCCAGCAAAAAACTGGGGTGGAAATTTCTGGGACCCTTTCCAGTAAAAAGGATAATAAATGAAGTCGCTGTAGAGGTAAATCTACCCAAGAACTTAAAAAATGTCCACCCCGTATTCCATTTCAGCCTCCTGAAGAGAGCACCCCCTCCTAACAGATGGCATCCGGATCGAGGAACTCCTCCCCCGCCCCTCATAGTGAATGGACAACTGCACTATGAAGTGAAAGACATCCTTAACTCTAAGTTAAAATGGGATGGATTGTTTTACTTGATTCGCTGGGAGCACTTTGATGAAGGACAAAGGGAGTGGGTAAAAGCCTCAGATGTAAATGCTCCTAAACTGATACGTAAATTCCATAAGGCTTACCTAAATAAGCCAGGTCCTTTATGAAAAGGGGAGGGCTCTCTTGGGGAGGGCAGTATGTCATATATGGCCCCTGCATATCTGTCATGAATGTATATGGGTTCTGCCTCTCACTACAACCACCCCCCCTTTTAACGGTCCTCTGTCCTAAGGCGGGAAGATTCCCTATAACTAACATTGCTAGCCCCACATACGTCACTTCTGCCAATTTCAACTGTCAATGCACCTTGTACTGAATGGATCTCTAATAAAGTTACTTCAACTGGAACACCTGTGTGTTAACTGTGGAGAACTTGGGGACCCAACTGCCAGGGACTGACACATTGTCCAATTTAATATATGCCATCATGGGCCAACAATGCCTTTTTACTATCTGTAGTGGACAAACATGTTAGTCTTTGTTTTTATTTATCTACTTATTTATTTACTGTATTTGTATCCTGCCCTTCTCCCAATGGGTACCCAAAGCAGCTTACATCATTCTCTTCTCCTCCATTTTATCCTCATACCAATCCTGTGACGTAGGTTAGGCAGAGAGTATGTGACTGGCTTGGTCACCCAGGAAGCTTCCATGGCAGAGTTGGGATTTGAACCTGGGTCTCCCAGATCCTAGTTCAACACTCTAACCACTACAACACACTAGCTCTCCCTATGTGGGAGAATGAATGAACAAAAATCTAACATAGCAAACCATTCAGAACCCAATGACAGGACCATGTTCAACTTCCTGGACATCTGGACATACTGTTGCAAATCTGAATGTCAGTGTTCTACAAAAAACAACAACAACAAAGGAAATATACAATGTGAAAGTTCTGAGTTAGAACTGATCAAGAAACTAAACAGTATCTCTCATCCTGACTTAAACAGAGACTTGTATTCCCTTATTCACTATAATATCTAATACCTCTACAAGGCCCACTTTTTACAAACTTGAATTGGCTCTTCTTAACTTGTTGTATCATGTATTTACTGATGTCAGTTGATTTTCTTATGCTTCAGACTGCTTTTTTCTCAATTAGTTGTTGCTTATTCTACTTAATTACAATTTTGTTCATCTGCATCCCATGAGCAAGAGGCCTGAACCTCTGATTTCTCTCATTATCCATTATCAGTACAATTGAGGGGGGGGAGAATGCACAAGGAGCCAACAAGGCACTTCACTGGTGTAACTCCAAGTTGCTCCAGTGGAGCACCAGCACAGCAACATCATGGAGCAACACTGGTGCAAGCTGCTGCACTTGTGGGGGAAAGGGTGGAACTAGGGACTTGGCAGGCATTAGCCTGTTCCTGTTCCAGCTTGGGAAAGCACCCCTCCCCAAACTGGTGGAAAGTTACACCATCAAAAAACACAGTGTGGCCCACAGGCACCCATACAATGGGATAGGCCAAGTGCTCCCCCCCCCCGATGTGGTCCCACCACCAAACCCTGGTCAAGTAGTCTGGGTGTGTGGTACAGGATTTTGTCTCAGAGGTCTCTGCTGGGTACACTTATAGTGCGCAGCATTGCATTTCAGTGGTGGGAGAAGCAGAGTGGGCACTTAGCCAGTTTGGTGTAGTGGTTAAGAGTGCAGGACTCTAATCTGGAGAGCCGGGTTTGATTCCCCACTCCACCCCTTGAAGCCAGCTGGGTGACCTTGGGTCAGTCACAGCTTCTAGGAGCTCTCTCAGCCCCACCCACCTCACAGGGTGTTTTGTTGTGGAGATAATAACATATGGCTCAGAGCAGGGATGATTGCATTAGAGAGAAGGAGAGGGAGGGCCTTGCATCATCAGCTCGAAAGATGATACTGAGGTTGGGCAGGCAGTGAGCAACCTTTCCCAACATTGGCCACCTTTAACAAAAACTTGTGCCAATATCTACCAGCTCCCATCTGTACTAGGATAAAGCTTATCTCACACATTTTGCTCCAGGTTGAATTAAGCCATATAACAGAAAAGTAAGCCTCAGGTACCTACAATCAACAAGCTAATATCCACAGATAACTATGCAACACTCCAGAGCTGCAGGCATGATGCACTGAGTTAACATTATTCAAAAGGTGTTGCTCCACACCTGCTGCTCATCTCCAGGTACAGTTTTCTGGTGTAGTTCTCCATCCGTTGTTGGGGGGGGGGGGTTGTAGTCATTCAGTTCAGAGGCTGGGCCCCAGCTAAGTGCCCCAACCCAGGAGCCATGGGCCAAGAGCCCTTGTGCTCTTGCCCTTTGGCTTGTGCCACTACACAAGGCTCTTCCCCTTTGAAGTTAAGAGATGACCCACCTATTGGGAGAGAGAGAGGCCAGTAAGGATGCTGGCTACTGTAGGCTAGCCCTCTTCCATTCAAACTCAGCTGCTCCAACCCATTCACTCCCTGGTGCCTGCGTAAGGCTCCTCCCCTTTGAAGATGAATCACCTGAAAGATTTGTGATGGGATTCACACCAAGATTCTCCCTGCCCTCAGTTCCTCCTCTCTCCCCTCCCTTCTGTAATTTTCCCCATAAAAATATACAATATGATTTTCATAGCATCTGAAGAAGTGATCTCTGACTCATAAAAGGTACCACTGGGCTTCTATTTTACCTTGCTACACTAGACTAACACAGAAGCACCAACCCTTATGCTCTTTTCAGTCACTGCATTTCACTATGCATATGAGAAGAATGTGCTACATGTGCTCTTTAATATGCACAATTGCCATTTTGTCTGAAAGGGGAAATTGAGACAGAAAATTTGCATGTTGTCCCTTTCGTTTTTAAAATTTATACATACAGTGTATGTCATTTGTTTGTGTAATATACTATTTTTTCCATTCAGACAAAATGGTGACCACACATACTGGGAACATCGCATGTAGAGTTTTCTCATACATGTGGTGAAATGTAATAGCTTAAAAGAGCTCTTATCTCTGAAGCATCAAACTAAATATAGCTGTAGATCTCCTTGTCAGCAATTCAAATAGGCAACTTTTAGGGTGATAAATGCCATATCTCCCACAGGCCTCTTGTGAAACGACATTTTCTTTGAACTGCTTACACTCCTGCTTAAGGCCAATATGCCGAATCTTTCTCCTCTCCCCCAATATCATATATTTATTTTCTTCTTCTATATAATCCAGGTAAGTCTTTTTATCTACAATGACAAGCTTAAAATTAGCAAAGAATATTTCTGAAATGCAGTTATCAACAAATGCTAGTAAGGTAAGAGGGAACGGAGTTTGTTCTGTTATATTAATATCCACTATTGTATTGTCGAAGGCTTTCACGGCCGGAGAATGATGGTTGTTGTGGATTTTCCGGGCTGTATAGCCATGGTCTTGGACAGCCCGGAAAATCCACAACAACCAATATCCACTATTTATTAGCAGTGCAGTCCTAAACAGGGCTACACCTTTTAAGCACACATGCTTCAATGGGCTCGGAAGGGTCAGATTGTAGAGGATTTCACTGAAAATAACTCATTTAATGTTTTAATGAGCTTTATATTCACAATAAAAAAGCTACTCTAATATATAGCATAAATCCAAGGAGCAGCCCAGCCCCCAAAACGTTGCATAATTTATAGGCAGTCCCTAATCTCTTTGCTGTTCTAGTTTTGCTTCTCCCTCAAATGGAATCAGACTCTTCTCTGAACATCAGCAAACAAACTTCAGATATTCTATTTATATTCAACTTTTGCCTACAATTCATCAATAATGGGAAGAGTCTAAATGCTCCAGGAAGTGCCAGAACATCAACAAATGATTGTTTTTTCAGTTTCAAATAATGTGTCCTGAGACACAGTGTTGTCTTCAGTTTCAAATAATGTGTCCTGAGAGAGAAAAGTCAGGAATTGGCAAAAACAACAAAATATAGGGTGTGTGCAGGAAAGGAGTCCATTGTAATGGCGTAATTAAACAAACACAAACACAACTTGAGAGAGAAGTCAAATGCAAAGCCTACACCCACTTACTTGGGAGTAAACCCCGCTGAATGGAGAGCATAAATATGTATAAGATGATGTTGCATGAACCAGAATACAGCATATCATATTGATTCCCATGATCTTGTAGCCATTAGCCAGAGCTCACTGCACCAAAATCAATGTCAATGCTTTGTAGGGGTGCTGCCAATTTCTCAGCCAACATTCAGCAGCCAAACATTCAATGTTTTAATCTCAGATGTGAGCTGATCCTGGATTTGTAGCTGATCTTGTTGTAGCTGACTTTGAGTGGGAAATCAAAAACTCAAGCTACTTCCAAGTGTTATCTGGGATTCAGCTGAGAACATACCAGAAGCCAGGAGAAAATCGTATGATTATGCAGAACTCTCTTTCCTGTTTTTAACTTGTTTGACTTTATCCCTTGATAAAATGTACTAATCCAAGATTGAAGTATGTTAAGATACTACTTCCTCAAGATCACTAACTGCATAAAGAAGTATAAGAAAACTGCTCTAATCAGGAGGTCCCAGTGTAATATACTTTTCAATTTGTAAATGCCACAACCATATAAACCATATGGTTATAGGTAAATGAAATGAAATTTTCTGAAATACATGTATGTTCATTGTAAAATGATTTAAGATACAAAATTTCATGAGTTTGAATACAAAAATTTACGACTGAGACAGAGACAGAAGAGAGACCTCCATAGATTGGCAAAGGCACAGGGGGCAGTTCCAGATTTTTGTACACACTCTACCCTACTTAAATAACTTGAGCAGCTGTGTGGACTATCAGCTCCCCTAGTTGAGAACTACCCTGCCCTCCATTTTCTACCTTTGCTTTGATTTATCTGTTCCCAACCCCCCACCCCCACCCCCAGGATGAAAAGAATGAACACAACAAATTATGCTTGGGAAAGTTGACATAATTTTCATAAAGAGCTCCTTGACAACTGCATGTAAGAATTCTTCTGCTAAATATTACCTCTTTAGGTTCTTAGGGAGCACTCTTTTGAAAAATTGAGGCTCAAAACCCTTCATACACATACACTTTGATCCTACATACATAAAGTGATAAATTCAACACACTAGCTACCCACATTGTAATTTCCATTTAGTATAGGAGGTTTAAGCAAATACATGATAAGGTGGGGTGGGTGGACACTGAGCCACCACATACCACTTCCTCAACTTTCAGCATTCTCTAGCTAGTGATCTGGACATCAGCACTATGGGTGCTGATAGTTCTTGCAGCTGACTTCCAGTATCAGTTGGAAATATTTGGGAACTGATCAGCTTCCAGTGAAGTTAGATCAGCATGACAGTGTTGCACCACTTAGAAGAAGAACCAATATTGCCAGTAGCAAACTAGAAAAGAGTCCAGTAGCACCTTTAAGACTAACCAACATTACTGTAGCATAAGCTTTCGAGAACCATAGTTCTCTTTGTCAGATGCATGAACTGTGTTTCTCGAAAGCTTATGCTACAGTAAAGTTGGTTAGTCTTAAAGGTGCTACTGGACTCTTTTCTATTTTGCTACTGCAGACTAACACGGCTAACTCCTCTGAATGTTGCCAGTAAAATTTAACAAAATAAAATGTATGGCAATGGATGCCTGAATGTACCACATTTTAGGAGTCATATGTTAGAAAGTCCTCTTGTTCCTGTACCCCCTCTGCTGTTTCCACAGTTGCCACTGCCCATTCTTTCTGGCAAATCAGATTAAGGCCCAAGATATGAGTGCAGATTACTGATGCAGGGGCAGTGAGTCTGATAGCATGGGATCAAACTGTTGTTGTGCATCTGGTCAGTGCCTGGATGGGAATCCCATTACGCAGTCTGGAGTTCTAAGGTGGCAAAAAATGATAATAAAAGTCTAGGCAAACCAATTTTCTACTAACATCAGAGTTCTAATTTTTCTAAACTGCTTTTTAAAATTGTTCTGCAGATTTCTCTGCTAGCTGCCTTGAGATTTTCCCTGTAATTTTAAGGCCAATGCAAAATTCTTTTTTGTAAATACGCTTTTAATTTATAGCTGATATGGTAATTAGGGCCGATATTGCAATCTATGGCTTCTAATGTTGACGTAGTTTTAATTATGCGTTAACGATTAGAGTTTTATTGCAAGATCTCGCCAGGATATGAGCTTTCGAAAGTCAGAGCTCCCTTTGTCAGATACATGAAGTGGAAAAAGGTAGGTGTCTTTAAAATCCAGGCAGAGGTGGAAGGGGTATTGCAAATTAGAATGTCAGGAAGCTAACTATAATACATGTTGTAATTAGCTTGATACAGAATGGGTGCGAAGTGCAGAAAATTAGCATCTGTAGTGTGATAAAAATTCGAGTTCCATGAAATGTAAAACAAGATAACATTGGAAAAGAAAGTTGAACTCACCCAGAACAAGCAGCTCCACTGACTCCTCATTCTTACCCTCCACATCGTCCGGTGTGATAATGATGCAGTAGTACAGACCGCTGTCTCCCCACATCAATTTTCCTATGTGGAGGTCTGCATCTGAAAGACAGTATAAGACTGAAAGTATAAGCAGAGGCACACCAAAAAGGTGGAGGCTAAAAACCAAACCTATGTCACCATGTTCTGGAAGGGACAGATTCTTGAGATTGGCTGAATGAAATGCATATTCAATAAAGCAGTTTTTTCAAAAAAAAAATTAGCATGGAGAGCCCCTGGATTGGGAGACCAATGTTTAAATTCCAGGATGAGCAAAAATGAACCACAAAATTGATTACCTGGAATATTAAGTAGCAGATCAGTTCAATTTTACAGCTGAGGCCGCGAAGCAGACATCAGGAATAAGTGTTACCTTCAGCAATACCCATCCTCACCCAAAGCCTGTATTTTGAGAGGAAGCTGAATTGAAGAGCCTGCTACATAATCTAACTAAATACTTCATATGAGGGATAACAATCATTATGCCTGTGCATAGCATTACAAATAATTCAGTCATAGTAACATCACTCTGTAGCACTAATAGATAACATAGCAGAGATGGTAAGTTAGAATGACGAACATTCCACAGAGTGCCTCAACAAACCTACAGAAGATCAACAGGGAAAAGGGTGAAATGTTCCTTTTCTTGCCTAAGGATTCGTTTAAGTAACTTTGGGGGATACAAAAGGTCTCATTTCAAAAGTGCCAGAGGAGTTTTATTGCTTTGTGTAAACACATACACTTCTCAGTCAGCTTCAATGCAAGTTCTTAAAACAATAGTTCTGTGGGTTTGAGTTGGAATGAGAAAAATCCTCCAGTGGAGTATGCTTATTGGCTGTGATTTTGATGCTACAATGCCCGCCCCCCACCCCCACCTGCCATCGCTAGTTTTGCATCTATTTTTAAAATACTTGCGGGGGGGGGGGGTTAAAAGAAAAGGAGAATGAATAGACAAATGTACATAATATACTTTTTTTAAAAAAAGAAGCCTGGGAAACAAGCATTTGATTCACTAATATGTACACTTGTCATGTAAACTGTGAAACTAGGAAGAAGCCAGGATTATGTTGTGAGCAAAGAACCCTCTGTGATTTTTCTTTTAATATTGCATTTGTCTTTAGCCTGTCTTCTCCAGCAGTGTATTTTACTAAATTAACTGGCTGATTAAGACAGAGAAGTGTCTCACACTGCAATGACAGACCCAGGGAAGTCTGCCTTTTACATTCTCCATCTCTCTTTAATTCTTCCAAAAAATCAGAAGAGGAGAGATGCATAACAGAGCAAGGAAGGAATGCACAGAGAAACTGTAGGTTAAATTTGCTTTAAAAACTGAGCTTGTCCCTTTTTCTCCTTGAGGGAGTAAACTCTAAATGACCCAGACTGAGCATAGGATAACTGCTTAAACTGATGATGCATTAGAAAGCTTTCTGCTGCATTGTGGCTCGACAGTAAAACAATGAGTTGTGTAGTTCCTTTGGGTGTCCACACCTGAAGTCTTGGCTACAACTAATGGCAAATGGTTTGAGGTTTGGGAATGTTTTTGAAAATGAGCATACAAACATAAAAATACTAAACTAATACATATGATGTAGTTTTTAGTTTGATTTGGGAAATTCATCCCTCTCAACCTGATCTGCCAGGTGGGACAAAAAATGTGAAATAAGATGATGGGTGGAATCAGCCAATATTAGTGGTGTGCACTGTGGCAGAACAAAGGTCCTTCTTTGTGGTATGGGTTAGTGTAGACTGACCACGTGATAACCTTTTAACTCAATGATTCAGTGATAAAGTTGAGCCAAATAATGAGTCAGCAGTTCTAAAACTATTCCATAAGAAAATTCTAATATATTCCCCTCATTCTCCCTAACTGTCAATCAATAAAAAGAGAGGTTCTGTTCATTATTAAACTGCTGTATAGTTACCATGGACAATGGTGACATCTCGCCCCTTGTAGAATTCTCCAATTGTGACTGCAGAACCCTGCTTGGAAGCCACAATGCGAACTGTTCTCCTGCTGTCAACGCAGTCCACGTAGGGGTCCCATTCCAAGTTCCTCTTGCTCACTGCCTGTATCCCTGCAGAGACCACGCCTAAAGCTTCTCCCATGCGGTCTTGGCAATAGGACTTGAATTTCCATTGCACTACAGCTGGTTGAGTGGAGGAGGTTGAAAAATGGCATCGAAGCACAACAGGCTGAAAAAGCATCGCTACCCTTTTCTTTTCAGGCACCCTGACCAGCAGTCCTTCAATCACAACTACAAAACAAAAGCATTAACATTACAGAGTTGCAGAAGAAAGACCATCTGAATGACTAAGAGCTTCTTTTAAAAAGTCAGGTCCAGGTTCTATTTTAAAATGGGGAAACCCAATTCAGCACATGCAACTGCAAAAGAGGAAATAACATCCTCTTTTCCTTTAAAAGTCTATGGGGTTTTGAGTTGGCTCAGAACTGCCCTGTGGTGGGAGAACAGGCTCCTGC
This sequence comes from Eublepharis macularius, assembly GCF_028583425.1. Taxonomy (NCBI): domain Eukaryota; kingdom Metazoa; phylum Chordata; class Lepidosauria; order Squamata; family Eublepharidae; genus Eublepharis; species Eublepharis macularius. Next base: position 128,381,351 of record NC_072792.1, read on the forward strand.
AGCCCCCCTGTGTCATTTTCCCAATCCAAAAAGGCCCCAATGGGGAATTATTTCCCCCTTTTAGCAACTGTATATACTAAATGGAACCTGGACCCTTGTTAAAAACTGCCTCATGTAGTTTGGCCCTGAGATGGAGTACTAAGCGATAACTATTCCCCTAATCATAGAATCTTTAATGCTAAGAAAAAATAGCATTGAAGGAAAATTGGCAGCGAAGAAGCAAAAAGGTTGTTCTTTTAATGCAACAGAACAATAACAGACCAGTACAGAACACTTGATAAAGTGGTGCTTGTACACCACTTTGATTCCCGTTTTCTCCATTGTGAATGATGAATGATGAAGCAGCAGGAAATAAGCTACAGGTAAAACATAAGCAAATTTAACCTCTCGATGCAGGATTTACACTGAGCAAAGAAAACAGAATTTTGAGTGCTTGTTTTGAGATGTAAGAAGATTTTATTTACATCCATCCTTTCTTTTTTAATGGCTAACACAAAGTAAAACACAAATGGATCCAAGGAGGCCAATAGAAGATGGCAGGTTTTCTCTCCTCCCTTAAGTTTCTAAGGCATCTTCCAGAATGTCTTAATGTTCTGGTTTCAGTTCCCTTCATTACTATTTTACTTTCTTCATTTCATATAACTTGCTGTCCCAGATTTTCTCCCTTTTTTTCTCCAATCTTTCTGAAACTTGTTTTCCCCTGATTTTTTTTTCTGAAATGGGATTGGTTTCAGTTTTTCACCTGTCTGTAATGCTTGTCCTATTTTAAACAGTACTCCACAGTGAATGGGAAGCACATTGAAAACTTGAGAATGGGAAAAACAGTTTTTAAAACAAAATGGCTCAACCCAGCATTACAAATGGGACATAAATGGCTGTGTCTGAAAAGGGTAAAAAAATCCGTTAGCAACTGACAGCCAAACCACTTGTGTCTGAAACGGCACAAAAATGAACTAGCAACCAGCAGCCAAAATGGTTTAAAAGGCTGTGTGAAAAGGGATTAAGAGCACACCTGTGCACTGTGCCTGTGCACTATTTTCCAGCCCTGTGGGCACTGCATTGTAGGTTCCTTTTCAACATGCAATCTAAAGAGAAAGGCAAGTATGTGGGATCAACTTGAAAGAAAGGGAAACCATGTCTTGCTATTGATCTGGGATGAGAAGAAGCTTCAAGGTAATTCTCATCACCCACACCCTTAAGCTCACCATCTCTTTGCCCCTCTGGCCACCCTGACCACACTCACCTGGCTGGTGGCCGGGGGGGGGGGGGGTTGGGAGAAGCATGTGCATGCGGTCCCCCCTTTGCATAGGAATCCCAGTGTGCGCTGAGTGAAACTGCCCCTTTGGAGGCAGTTTTCACTTCCATCGTGCATGCACCATTGCTCCTTCTTTCGTCTCACTGGAAAACATGTGCAACCATCGCACTCACTTTCCATCAGAATGAAGGAAGAAGCTGCAGTGCATGCACTAAAAGTGAATACTGCCTCCAAAGGGGTGGTTTTCACTAAGCGAGCACCAGGATTCCTCTGCAAAGGTGGAGTGTGGGAAGTAACGTGTTATGTGCACAAGTGTTATGCTCATGCATGAGCGGTAAGTACCCTGCTGTCCCCTGCCCCCAGCCCCCTACTTAGCCCTTTGGAATCCCTGGCAACCCCCCGCCCCATTTTACTAGGGTTGCCAGATGGCGTCCAGAATAATACCGTTCCTGTTCAGCGTGATGATGTCACTAATGCATGTGACATCATCATGCTGACCCACTTCTGGGTGCCCAGAATGGCTGACCAATTCTGGCTGGTGCTTCACAGCCGCAGGAGATTGGGCAGGCATCCAGAATGACTGGCCAGTCCCGGTCATCGCAGCACAGCCACAGCAGGTTGGCTGGGCACCTAGACCGGCTGGCCACTTTCCCAGGCCAGCAGTGCCATCGCTCAGCTGCAGGAGGCTGGGTGGCCGGGCTAGACAAGGGTGACAGAGCAGGGGGGAGGGGCCAGGTGTCTGGTATTCAGAGAATGTCCCCCCCCCAATACTGGACTGTCCAGTTGAAAACTGGACACTTGGCAACCCTATATTCTGCCCATCTTGCCCTCTGCAGAAACTACAAAAAACAATGATAGAAACATCCACCTGCAACAGCTCAGCACACTACCTGGTCTAGTCAAGGCTCTATTTGTGTATGGGGGAGGCATTACTCACCAGTGCTGAGTACCAGCACCATTTGGAGCTGCAACCAGCAGGAGGGTTGTAGGGAGGGGCATTCTCCGTTTGAGAATTAAAAAGAAAAACAAGGCCTCGTCTGCTTACAGGAAGTTTTTATCATAGATTTCTGCTGATTCCTAGAGCCAGGGCTCATTTTGAGGGGTAACACACAGGAACGCAGTTCCAGCAGTTCCCCAAAGAGGTCACATGTCAGGTGGCCCCACCCACCTGACTCTCGGCCATTTTGGGCCCGTTTTGGCCTGGATTGGGGCCGAAACGGCCCAGATTGGGCCTCTGACGGGTGGTGGATCTCTCTCCCGCTCATCAGCGGCCCGATCCTGACCATTTTGGGCCCCTTTTCAGCCACTTTCAGCCCCCTTTTGCCATTTTGGGCCCAATTTTGGCCCTGTATGGCCAGGATTGGGTCCAAAACAGCCAGAATAGGTGATGTCAGGGAATGTGACATATGCAAATCAGTTATACTAATGACACACTTCCAGTGATGGCAAGAGGCATGGCATATGCTAATGAGTTATGCTAATGAGTTCCTCCAGCTCTTTTTCTACAAAATGACCCCTACCTAGAGCTATCCACAAAATATGGTAGGAACTTCTGGCTTTACCATAGAGAATTTCCTAGAGCTATCCTCTGTTACTTCTAGGTTGTACTATGAATTGCCAGAACTCTATGGTATTTTTATTTTTTATTTTTCTCCCATTGCTGCTTCCAGCAGTGGCAGACAATAGGATTGCCAAATTGAGGTTAGAAAATTCCTGTGCATTTCAGGGTGGAGCCTGGAGAGGGTGGGGTTTCTGGAGGGGAAGCACCTCATCACGGTATAATGCCTGTGAGGCCCCACCCCACCGACCGCACCTTCCCCTCATCCTGCCATCCTCCGGGTCGACACCAGGGGGAGATGGGGAGCTCCCTCTGCCTCAGACTGGGTAGGGGCAAGGGTTCAGGCACCCGGGTCTGCCTCCTACCCGCTGTCCTGGAAGCCACTCGCTGTCTCTCTGTTCCACGTTCCAGTCAGCCACTTCCCCCTCGGCATCACTGGGAGCTTCCCCTTTATAGCCCCTCCTTGCTCCACCCCTGGACCCTGCACCAATCCCCACCTGTGATTCCGCCACCCCCGGCCTGTGCACCTGGCTTCCCTGCCCCCATTGGGCCCGCCGCCCATCCTTCTCACCCCCCCGTGCCTCCCATTCCCCCTGAGCCCTGTTCCTCCCTCCCCCGTCCCCAGCCAATCCCTGGCTGCGGCAGGCCAGCCTCCACCTGAGTCTCAGACAGGGGAGCCCTCCCAGGAGCTGTCCAGCCAATCCAGGGCTGGGATGGCTTGTTCGCTGCCCCACCTCCCGGCCTCTCCGCCCAGGGCCTTCCCCCGCCAGCGTCTGACCGCGCCCGTCCTTGGGCCGCTGCCTGGGGCGGCCCTAACGGCAGCGTCGGCGTCGACCCCACCGCGTTGCTCCCGGCCCACGGCCCCGCCACTGCCGGCACGCCGGGCGTTCGTTCCGGCCCCGGCCGTTTTGCCGCCGCTGGAGGGCCCTTCGGCTTCTGTTCCGGCGGCCGCAGCCACGGCGGCGGGCCTATTCGTCTCCTCAGCTGCACGCCGGCCGGCCCTCTGCTCACGGCTCGCTCCTCAGCCAGGCCTGGCATCGTCGCAGGCCCATCCGTGAGTGGAGGCTGCTGGGGGGGGTGCTGCTGGTGGTGGCGGGGCCCCAGGGGGCTGGGTGGGGTGGCTGGGCGGGCCCAGTCCGGGGCGGGAGAGGCCTGCCCCGGACAATGCCATAGAGTTCACATGCTAAAGCGGCTATTCATTCCACGGTAACTGATCTCTGTGTCCCGGAGATCAGTTATACATCTGGGAGATCTCCAGCTACTACCTGGAGGTTGGCAACTCTAGTGGTAGGGTTGCCAGCCTCCAGGTAGTGGCTGGAGATCTCCCGGAATTACAACTGGTTTCCAGGCCACAGAGAACAATTCACCTGGAGAAAATGGCTACTTCAGGGGGTGGACTCTATGGAATTATGCCATGCCAAGGTCCCTTACCTCCCCAAAACCCACTTTCTCCAGGTTTCACCCCCTAGATCTCCAGGAATTTCCCAACTTGGAGCTAGCAACCCTATCTAGTGGACACCTTAGGCTTCCCAGTTGCCTGCTAGTGGGCTGCAATCTCTCAGGGTTTTGCCAGTTGCTGGGAACTGGAGGGAGGTTGCAAACTCCTTGGCGATTGGCTGCCACCAGCAGGCAACCCAGAAAAGCTCACACGTGGTGCATTCCCAGTGAGGAGCAATGATATCACTTCCAGAAGTGATGTCATCACACTGGCCACAAGCGACTTCTTGCGCTTTGCTGAGGCCAATGTTGGTCCCGAATGAGCTGAATTTTCCCTGCACAAAGTGCAGAAGCACACTAGTGGATAGTGTGGTGATGTCACTTCTGGGAAATGATGTCATCACGCAAGAGCTGGGAGTACGCTTGAGGAAAAGACTCCTGGGAGGCACGAGTTAAGTGCCAGGTCCCTTTCCCTTGCTGAAAGGGTATAGGGACTGGCAACCCTACTCCACCCTCACTACCTGCCCCTTACTGGGGGCTTGGAAGCCTTACTCCCAAGTCCTGATGGGGGAATTGGTGGAAATCAGTGCAACCATATATATGAGTACTAGCACTGGTATCTTTTTAAAAGCACCAGGTCTATTCAAATGTTCATGATTAACGATTCATGAATCAGAATGTAGCTACAAAAGCATTTCATAGCAGTAATGAGGACTGAGGGACAATTTTTATCAAACAAGCCTTGCATGCAACCCATTGCTTCCACATCGCTCCAAGAATGACATCATACCTGGCCCGCTATGGAAGTGCTCAGCCCATTCCCACACCTTTTCCCATTTCCAGCCAGGTAAGAGATGGTGAGGGGGCTGAGGCTGGGAGCAAAGGATCCCGCGTAGTCCACTGAATGACTGCTAACCCTATCCCTCTACCCTTCCAAAAAATGCTACAAACTGAACACTTTGAAAAGACAGGACACACACATGGGGAAATTCCACATAACCTGCAGTGTGGAACAATCACACTCAAACGTGCTGTGATCAAAGGTGCCCCACAGGCAGCAAGGAAAAAACAAATCAAGGCTGCTGTCAGGAAGAAGCCTATAATAAGGTGAAATAATTAAAATTTCTTATGGACAAACATTGCAATCCTAATCAGCTTAGACTGGAGTAACTCTTCTTAGGATTCCACTGCAAGACTCTTTAAGGAAAGAAAGCCATTTTAAGCAGTACTAGTTAGCTTGGAGGAATTCTATTTTCACTGACACAGCAGAATCAAATGCTATTATCCAAGGACTTCAATTTAAATGACTTATGGGATCAGATTCTGAGTGAATAGGTCTGATATTAACTTAGGAAATGTGGAACAATTTAAGCTATTTCATATTTAACCCACATGTAATTGGAAGCTGAGTATTGCATCATACGTGCTATAGATCTAAATTTCATATATCGTGCTAATAGCTGTGCACATGACAAAATTTCTCCAGTTGAGAAACGGGGAAGAAATAAACACTTCTGATCAGGGCTTTTTTCTGGGAAAAGAGGTGGTGGAACTCAGTGGGTTTCCCTTGGAGAAAATGGTCACATGGCTGGTGGCCCCACCCCCTGATCTCCAGACAGAGGGGAGTTGAGATTGCCCTCCATGCCGCCAAGCCGCTTGGCGACGCAGAGGGCAATCTCAACTCCCCTCTGTCTGGCGATCAGGGGGCGGGGCCACCAGCCATGTGACCATTTTCAAAAGGTTCCGGAACTCCGTTCCACTGCATTCCTGCTGAAAAAAAGCCCTGCTTCTGATCACTGACTATTAGTTCAGTTGATGGAATACACTCCAGGGAGTGTATTATATAATCCAGGGAGGCTACACTCCTCCCTGGATTACATAAACAAGAGCATCAGCAGTACCTCCTTTTCTTATAGGGCAAATTTTCATAACACACAAGATGCTGGTTAGAAGGCTGACCAAGGCAAGAAGCTCTTGTACAAACATGCATCTTAAGCAAAGCCTAACCCATAGGATCTATCGCTTTAAAAGCATTTCCAGCACCATTGACATAGACATCACTTACATAAATGAGCCCTCTCTTCCTGAAACATTTACAAGTCCAAATAAGGTAACTGAGAGAACAAGTTAACAGTTCAGAAGAAGGTGAGAATCCTCATGGTGAGAAGGGATGAGGAAACTGTAGGGACAGATTTTAAATAAGGAAACCAAACCATTTAGAAGATAAATTTTCAGAGTCTATCAGGATTATGGGGAAATACAAGGTCAAAGTTAATATAAAGTGTTGCAGAACTGGTATGATTACAGGGAATAGGAAATTTAAGTGGCCATTCAACAGACCGTATGAAGTCCATTCATGTAATGATATTTTCATCACAGGCTACTTTTATACCTATTGATGGTTACCACCTGCAGTTTTTGAATTCCTGGAATGAACAAACATATAATGGAAGCTTCAAAACATCAGACTATTACATGATAATTGTAATAATCCCATGAAAACTCTGCTTGCACAAATTCACCCTAAACAGATGAAGAGGAATCACATTTTCGTGAAATCAGTTTCAGTGCTCTGTAAGTAACTGGAATCAGCTAATAATATAAATCCAGCCTGCAGGTTGCATGTGGTCTTTGAACCATTTCTATTTTGCTTACAAACTCATTGCCCTTTTGTTAATGTGACCCAACAGATTTATACTAGAAATCTTCAAATCTTAAAGATATAATCAGACAACCGTGGTATCACCAAACAGATTAAGCACATGGCCAGCCACTCAACAGCTGTTTTAGCATGGATTTCTAGTCTTCAAGTGACAGAAGCCCATTAAGTCAAAAAGGTTCCTGCTCCTTGAATATTTTTGGTACTAATAAAAGGAATGTCACTCTTAAAGGCCAAAATGACTACTATTTTATATAATAGTTACTGTACAATAGTTATCCTATGCACTCCAAATGTGCTGTTAGATGTTAGAATTATGGAAATCAAGTCCTGTGAAAACCAAATGTTTGTAGAAAATTGGGAAGTGAGAAAATATTGCTATTTGGGTTACCAGCTGACCAGCAAAAATGCCCTGGGCCAATTCTTGATTGCAGAGATTAGCAGGTGATACTTTTCATAGCATGAGATTGGCATTGCCATCTGTTAATGTCTGCAGATCAATATGCTCAAATATTCAACAATAGAGCCAGTTTAAAAAATGCTGGCAGCGGCAGCCTAACTTGCCACACTGAGTATATCCAAAAAGTTCTCTGTTCTCTTAATATGTTGCATAAACAAGGGCATTTAAACTGAATAAAAAATCTCTTACAGTAACATTAAAATGACACCCAGCATTATGACCACATTTGTGATCCTGTCCACAGTTCGTTTTCCCACCAAAAACAGTATTGAACTGGAAAAAGAATGAGAGAAAAGTAACTAAGATGGTTATAAGTGCTCGATTCTAGGATTAGTCAATTACCTTATGAGTCAAGTAGTCTGAGCCAATCAGAAATATTTTGGTTATATTTCAGACTGAACAAGAGAATGAGTAATCATGACGAGAGAAGAAAGGCCTAGTAGACAATGCTTTGCACTTAGCAGGAACTGTCTAGCAGGAATGTCTGCTTATGTTCAACAACAGAATTGGTGTGGAATCTAGACACTGCTCATAGTGAAAGAAAATAAGACAGCCCAGAGCTTCAAACTGAAAGAGTAACCTTCATCTTGAGCAAGCATATTACAAAAATATGACTGGTCAAGACAAACACAGAAACTAATAGAAAGAACAGCATATAACATATCCATTGCAGAAGAGTTAGTTGATTTTGGACTGGTGTCTCTTGATCCTTTTCATTCCTTTTTTGACCACTGGGAAAATAAAAGTCTCAGTTATTATTAGTCTGGACAAACAGATACACTCTCCTTTGCTTCATCTCAGCTATCAAAGCATCACGGAAACAGAACCAAAATTGTGAATTTGTTTCACTGAAGGGAGGGGAGCGCGAACCCATGTTAAGGTCATTTAATAACAACCACTGAGTAATAATAGTTTGGTGTTCATATGCATGTTCAGTCATTGTTATCCTACTGAAAGTAATGTTTTTAAGTGCTTTACTTGATATTATCAGTTACTAGAGAGGAATCAAATACACCATTGGACAAGATCAGAAGGGCTTCACAGCAGCAATGACACCTTTCACCATAAATCTCACCCAGCAAGAATTTGGCAAAATACAGAAAAGAGAGGACTTTTATTAAACTTTGTTAACAGTATACTAAAAGTTAACTGAGAAAGCTGAGTCCACAGCTAGAAATGTTCCTACCTAGTCAAGGTGGAGGAAGTTTCTCCATCCTAAGGAACCTTCCACCATTTTATGTGGTATGGCTCTTGCATTGGAGGAACAGCATTTAAAACTGGAGGAAGACTTAAAACTTTACTTAATGGAGTGGTAGGACACAGGTCACTGTGATGATGAAATTAAAGGATACTTTAGAGTAAACGTATGTCGTGTTGCAAAAGTCTTTTAAAAAGTAGGTTTGTTGTATGTTAAAGTGTGAGGCAGCAAGGGCGATCATCATGACTACCTTCAGGTTGGCTTCAAAGGTCAGAAACCCTTGAGGCAGATTCACACATGCAGTCACACCAGATGATGGTCACATCTCTTGCTCTCTTCTGTCATATGTGCAGCTCAGTTACTGTCTCTTACACCCATGAAGGGCCACCAGTTCTCTGAAGTCAGAATGGAGTTAATGTGCCACTCATGCAGCCTAAGTTGTGCTGCATAATGCTGGCATGTTAGTGGCAACCTAGGGACAACTGCTACTTGCCACTGGTGGAGATTATCAAATCACAAGCCTACTCTAAACTCACTTTTTAATATATGGAGCATCAGATTACAGAAACTGGAGCAAAAGACATTTCCGCGGCAGATGGATGTTGCAAAGCCCAACAGTGAATGGGAAACAGACATCAACAATGTCTGTTTCAGAATAATGAAAACAGAATAAAGGCGGAGTTCGGAATTTGGGATTTAATTAGAAAGAGGGAACAATTTTTAGTTTTTGGGGAGGAAACAGTAGCCTAGACATATTTCATAGTACAAAACTATGACATCTTTGGACTCCTCATCTCATTTTTCCCATTTTCTTTTTAAAATAAATGTCAGCCCAATGAGCAATTCAGTGAAAAGATTAACAGTGAAATCTTTAAAAAATTAATAGTGAAATCCTAAGAAGAGTTACTTCAGTAACTCCAGAGTTACTCCTACTCCAACTGAAATGGGCTTAGACTGGAGTAACTGCGCTTAGGATTTTACCGTAAGTCCATCTCAAGTGTTGAATAGGCCAGCTACAGGTACTTGCTCACTTTTCCTATTGCTTCAGAGTGTGATAATTTGCTAATTCAGTTTTTCATGCCCACTACACAGTCTGCTTTTTCCCAGTTTTTTTAAGAGGTCAGCAACAAAGGAAGGAAAGCTCCAAATGAAAGAATTTCAGGACAGAGGGCTTCACCCTTCCACCATCCCCACCACTTATGACAGTCTATACTTCCATTGTTCTATACAATTATTAAAGATACAGGATCCGTCAACCCTTTTTCACCCAGCCACCTTACATCTTATTCTTATTCCAGCCATAGTAGTACAAACGTGGTTTGTTCGGTACAAAATATACATCATGGAAGCAATGCAGTGTGACCGATTTTGCCCTGGGGTTATAGGGTTGGATCCAAACTAAAATTTCCATCAGCAAAACAGAACTTCCTGCCTGCCCACACCTACTGCAGCCCACTGATTCCTGTGGGACCAAAAGTCCACAGCTAGCTGGCAGAAACAGGTCAGAAAGTTAGATGGACATGGGCAGCAGGAGCTCAGTGTAATCCAAGGCTGTAAACTTCCTCCAACAATGGTCAGAGCCAGACAAAGCTCCTATGTACTTGGGCAGCTTTTGAAGCCCATACCAGAACCTCCCTTTCTTGGATTGTCTTCTTAAAAGAACCTCTATTTTACTTGGAGCCTTACGCTCCTGCAGCACTCAATGATCTCATGGTGGGCTCTCTGTGAGGAGAGTGACCACTGTCTCCAAGTCCAGGAGAGTTAGGTGGCCAAGCTACTAGAGCTAAAGTTTGAGTGGTATTGGACTGCAGCCTACCAGTTTTTGATGAAAGAAAGAGAAGGAGGCCCCTTTTGACTACCAAAAACACTATTCTGGGGATTGTGGTGGGATCCATGTGGACCACACAGGATGTTGGCTACAGTGAGTAAGGAAATTGTAAAAGATCCCAAGGTGGACTTGGCAACTCATCTTCCAAAATGGGCTACAGATCACTGATAATGTGCTTGAGAAGTTTTTGGTAAGAACTTTTGAGGACAAGTGTTATTTTGTTTCTGTTTCTGCTGAGTGAGTCCTGTAGGTGATTCCTGGATACCAAGCTAGCCTAGCTGATCTGCTTCTTCACTTCCTCAGGTGAATAATGTAGTTTAGATGTGAAACAAAGGTGTTTTCACTGCTTTGGTATTTTCCTCCTTACATTTAAAAAAAGGCAATCGATGTGCATATTATATTGCCTCTAAATTTTTACATTATTTCAATAAAATTATTTTTCACATAAAGCTTTGAATATAACATTTAAGCCATACTTTTTTCCTAATCAAATATTTCACTTCAAATATGGTTGCTATCGGAACATAAAATCAACATGGGGTTCTTTTAAAATTTGGTTTACTAAATGTACCTCAACATAAATATGCTAATTCAGATCTCATGCATGGATCATTTTATAGAAAGTTTTCCAGTTCATATTTTTCCAGAAAACTGACATGAATGGCAGTGAAGTATGTAGGTATATGAAATCATCAATTAGTTTCCAGGATAAAAATGGAGTTTTTTACCCCATGCATATTTAGACCTGAGCGGCTTCTACTTGGAGACAATTGTCCATGTAGTGTTTGTTGCTGCTGTGACTGCAGAGCATCCACAGACATTTTCACAGCATTTTCTTTGACTCAAAGAAAAGGGGGCTGCTGTTCCCACCACCTGCCACAGACTACTTTTTTCAGGCTTTTCTACAAAGGCAGTAATGGAAATGTCACTGTAGTATCATAACAGTACAGTAATCTATTGTAGCGATGTACTAGGTCCTAGCTTGATTTTTTTTAAAAAGCAAGTCTGTATTTACCTTTCTCCTTATACCTTCACAACCAAAAGGGCTAGACACTTACTTTAAAAAAAAGCAAGGAACTAGTACTTTGTTCCAATTGCTTTAACACTATAGAGTTATAGTATTTTTAAAAATGTAAAGCCTGAAAAAGTCCAGAGGGGGAGGAATGGCTGCAGCATGGGTAAGGTAAATGACACCAATGTAGGCAGGCCCAGCACCTTCCTGTTCACAGAACAGCCAAAGGTGCCTTGACTGTAATCTTTACATAAAGACTGTATCAAGGCAGGTTTGGGAAAGATTGCAGCAAAGAAGAGGAAAATATGGAAACAAGATCTGAGACCCAGCCCAATACCACTTGGCCCCCACTTATCTGGGCCCGGGAGGGGGAAGAGGGCTGAAAATGTCATCCAAAATGGACTAGAGCCAGGTCTGATGGTGGTTCCCATGAGGGCAAAATTGACTACAACAGCATCAGGGCCTGCTTCTGCTAGTCTATTGCGCTTGCATCAGGGAGAGAGCCATACCCAATGTTCAGCGGACTGGCAGCTTTGAGTGTGCAGCACCCCACAGCACAACGAGCTGTCATGCAGTAGGGTTGCCCGGCCTCCCACTATAGTGGAAGACCTCCCACTGTCCATCTTTGTAGCCCATCACTGCTCTGAGTGGCAACAGATTGTTTTTAATGCTGGCATCACGCACCACATGACATCACTTCTAAAGGAAACCAGGAAGTTAATGTCACATCACTCTAGGAATTGCCAGAAACTCTATGGTTTTACCCTATTGTGGCAATGTCATATGGATACTCCAGAAAACAGTGTCATTCTAAGGAGGCCAAGGTGGAGCAAAATATCTGTATGGAAACAGCTCTGCTGCATGGTGTGTCTCCTGGTTCAAGCTGACAGTGGCTGCAAATTTTTCAATGGAATGGTGGAATTTCTCAAATGCTTCCTTTCTTTAGGTCTAGACACTGAAAACTTCAATAGATAGAGTAAGGGATAGGAGCTAAAGAAGCAGTTATCTAATCAACCAGAAAACTGGCATACTATGAGTTTCTATAATAGGAAAGTTGATCTAAGGTTTCCATATATCTGGAAGAATGGTGGGTAAGGACATACGGGCAAAGCTCAGCAGCACCCTATGCTATGGCATCATCAGGGATAACATTCATGAGGAGTCACAATCCATTTTTGCATGGTGGAATTATGTTGTGTATAGCTTCTACATGCAGGTTTTATAGCTCTTTGCCATTTTTTCTCTGTAAAGAAGCACTTTATGCTGGCTATAGCTGGTGCATCTTGTTTTCGAAAAATCTTGCCACATTCAAACTTATGTGTAAAAATGGTTATTTTGTTTGGAAGCTCATTCTTAAAGTGTAGGGTGTTGATCACAGTCTATATAGCTACACATTTAGGTTACTGTTTCATGCATCTGTTGAAGTGCTTCCTAGCCCATGAACGTCATGCCAAAGACTATTATTTAAGCCTTTAAAAAACTCATTTCTGATTTTAAACTAATGGAGGCCAGCTCCTAATCTGTTGTGTCTTTGAATTTATGGCTCACTTCAGCTTTTCCCTTCTTTCTAAAACCTACCACCCAGCACAACTTTACTTTCTCTGATTCCTAGTCATGTCCCCCTAGCACACTGTCCAGCTTCCTATTATTATGCCCCCCTTGATCTTTTCTGTTCAGGAATCACAAAAGCAAGGCAGACAATGTCACATAGCACGTCTGGTTTTGTCCACTTGTCCAGAGGAAAGCCCACTTTGCCCTGAAAACAGTGTGTAATGGCAGAATGCAGCCAGAGAATGAGTTTTACAATGATTCCTAATTTGTGTGTGGGTGCAAGCAAGCAGAGACTTCTACTTTGCATATGCAAAGTAACACTGAGGGGAGGGGGATGATCCTCTAGCGTTAATGTAGTATCCAGCAGATTCCATCAGCCTATACCCCTGCAGGGTCACCATAATTCAGCTGGAACTTGACAGCACTTTATACACACACAGGCATACATGCACACATGCTCATTTCCTTACACAAGTATATGCATGCAGCTTCAAACACTGCAATGGCTACAATTCCCAAGATTTTATTATCTAGCTCAGATACAAAGGCAGCCCTCCTCAGACCTTTGTCAAAGTGACTGAGCCACTGACAATCTGTTTGTAGAACTTCTAATCTGAGAGGAACTGTATTGTCGAAGGCTTTCACGGCCGGAGAACAATGGTTGTTGTGGGTTTTCCGGGCTGTATTGCCGTGGTCTTGGCATTGTAGTTCCTGACGTTTCGCCAGCAGCTGTGGCTGGCATCTTCAGAGGTGTAGCACCAAAAGACAGAGATCTCTCAGTGTCACAGTGTGGAAAAGATGTTGGCAGGTCATTTATATCTACTCAGGAGGGGTGGGGTTGAGCTGAGTCATCCTGTAAGAGTTTCCCAGGGTGTGGAATGCTAATGGCGGGAGGCTTCACTGTATCCTGAGGAGGTTCTTTTGCATATGGATTGGTGCTTGATGTGCTCATCTTCTCTGCAGGGCTATTGTTGGGTGTAGAGTGTTTTGTTAGCCTGGTGTTTTTCAGAACTGGAAACCATGCTCTGTTCATTCTTAAGGTTTCTTCTTTCCTGTTGAAGTTTCGCTTATGCTTGTGAATTTCAATGGCTTCCCTGTGCAGTCTGACAAAGTAGTTAGAAGTGTTGTCCAGTATTTTGGTGTCCTGGAATAAGATACTGTGCCCTGTTTGAGTTAGGCTATGTTCAGCCACTGCTGATTTTTCAGGTTGTCCAAGTCTGCAGTGTCTTTCATGTTCTTTTATTCTTGTCTGGATGCTACGCTTTGTGGTCCCGATGTACACTTGTCCACAGCTGCAGGGTATACGGTATACTCCTGCAGAGGTGAGGGGGTCTCTACTGTCTTTTGCTGATCATAGCATCTGTTGTATTTTTCGGGTGGGTCTGAATACTGCTTGAAGGTTATGCTTTTTCATAAGCTTTCCCATCTGATCAGTAATTCCTTTGATATATGGCAAAAACACTTTTCCTGTAGGAGACTGTTTTTCCTTGGTTGTTTGATTCATCCTGGGTTTGATTGCTCTTCAGATTTCATTTCTGGAGTAGCCATTTGCCTGAAGTGCGTGGTTTAGATGATTAATTTCCTCACTGAGAAAGTGCGGCTCACATATCCGTCTTGCACGATCCACTAATGTTTTCATTATGCCTCTTTTCTGTCGGGGGTGGTGATTGGAGTTTTTGTGTAAGTACCGATCAGTGTGAGTTGGTTTCCTGTAGACCTTGTGACCTAACTGAAAGTTTGCTTTGCAGATGACCAAGGTATCCAGGAATGGGAGCTTTCCCTCGATTTCTTTCTCCATTGTGAATTGTATGTTCAGGTGGATGCTGTTGAGATGATTCTAAAACCCCATATGCAAAAGAACCTCCTCAGGATACAGTGAAGCCTCCCGCCATTAGCATTCCACACCCTGGGAAACTCTTACAGGATGACTCAGCTCAACCCCACCCCTCCTGAGTAGATATAAATGACCTGCCAACATCTTTTCCACATTGTGACACTGAGAGATCTCTGTCTTTTGGTGCTACACCTCTGAAGATGCCAGCCACAGCTGCTGGCGAAACGTCAGGAACTACAATGCCAAGACAACGGCAATACAGCCCGGAAAACCCACAACAACCACTGAGAGGAACTCCTTGCAATTCCCTCCCCACATTCATACACTGATAAAAACATTTGTACATATGGCATTGTTACTACATGATTGTAGAGGGATATAGGAAAACAGTTCTATATACTTCCATATAATGTCACATGTAAAAGTCATGCAAGAATCTGTTTTACAGCATATTCACTCACTGTTTTTCATAATAAAATACTGGAGGCAGAAATTTGTAAGAAATGAAGCTAAAAATGAAGTAAGACAAGAATAAGCATGCAGAAATAGTGACATGAACTAGCATTTGCTCTTTGAAAAAGTACTCTTAACCACGGAGCAATTACTTGGCCATGAAGAAAAGAGTCCAAAGAGTCCAGTAGCACCTTTAAGACTAACCAACTTTACTGCAGCATAAACTTTCGAGAATCACAGTTCTCTTCGTCAGATACTACAGACTAACACGGCTAACTTCTCTGGATCTTTGGCCATGAAGAAATAGCAAGAAGTGTATGCTGTTCTCTCCACAACAAAACCGACAATCCAGCCATTACCTGACAGTGCCAGGACAATGATTAGCCTTTTGGGTTATGCTATGGCTCCCTTTAGAGATTTCTCTTTCTCCAGTATATTACCAGAAAGAACCAGCATGGTGTAGTGTTTAAAAGTGTTGGATTAGGAGCTGGGTTGGAACCTCCACTCGGCCATGAAGCTAGGTTAGGCCTGTCACACATTCTCAGCCTAACCTACTTCACAGGGTTGTTGTGAGAGTAAAATAAAGGAGAAGGGAACCTGAGCTCCTTGGAGAAAAAATGCGGTAAACAAATAAATAAGTGGTAGGCATCAGCAGCCTGCAGGAAAGGGAGCTCCATTTTGTCCTAAGCAAAAGTGAAGGGCCTGCAAGGGTGCTACCATCACAGAAGTGAGGGAAATCCATCAGACCAGGCAGCAACATGATCATCCCTGCTCTCTGCCTGCCTTTTACAAGTAACATCAGCACATTGGTTCTTGCCAGCCCAGCTCCTGTGTATACTATGCTGAGGAATGCCATTAAAAACATGCATTTTATCCCTAGGACAGTTACTCCCTGCCCATTTTAACAGCCTTCTCCTTGATCTTCCAGGGGGCAAACTGTCCTTATGCTCTGAAAAAAGTAGACTATAGAAGCAATAGCAGCACTGCCTGTCCCTAGGTGATATGCTGTAGCTGTTAACCTGGAAATAAGGGGAATGGACACTGGGCCGCAGAGGCTGTAGGCAGGCAAGGTGAGTGAGTCAGCCCAGTGAGTCAGACAGGCTGGTGGGCAACTTTTTCAGCAGCATAAACAACAGCCTGTGGATAAATGGTGACTTGAAGTATTAGAGGGGGGAGGATTGGGCTAGACAAGGTCTTCACTGTAGCAGGCAACTATGCTGGCAAAGGAGAAACTGCAAATTCTCCTATGTGGAAACCAAGAAAAGCAGGACATGATGGCTGCCTGGAAGCAAGGAGAGCCACCATGGTGTAGTGGTTAGAGTGTCAGACTAGGATTTGAGAGTCCCAGATTCACATTCCCACTCTTGCCATAGCAGTTCACTGGATGAACCTGGGCCAGTCACATACTTTCAGCCTAATCTATCTCATAGGGTTGTTGTGAGAACAAAAAGGAGGAATGATGTGAACCACTTTAGGTCACAATGAGGAGAAAGGTGGGGAATACATACATACATAAATCTTGCCCCACTAGATCTTAAGACTGGAATGGACGGCGAGCTCTTGGGAGAGCCCAAACAAGTGTCTCCCTAGCCCAAAACTACTGGGTCAGAGGGATGTTGTGAGGATAAAAAGGAGGAATTGTAAGCCGTTTTGAGTCTCTATTGGGGAGAAAGGTGGAGTGGAAATGAAGTAAAATAAACCAATAGTGTGCCCACAACCAATCCTGATGGTAACCTCCTGATTTTACAGGGCCCAAGAAAAAGACAAGAAAGGTGTGCAGCAAAATGTGATGAGCCCGCTGAGAGCAGTCGGGTGCTTCTCCCCCTCCACCCTGCATCCCAAGACACTGATTTACCACCGCACAGGTGTGACTGTATGCTTGTAGTATAACTTGGCCTGAGATTGTGAGGCACATGGTGCGGATGAACTCTATCGTTAACCTTCCACCATGTTTTTAAACACTCACAATCCACATAGGAAAGGGCGGGTTCCCCCACCCCCACTAAATGTATGTGAGTGAAGACGGAGCGTTCATCGGCATCGTGAGGGAGGTGTTGGCGAACACCATGTTCGTGAAGAAGTTACAGCAACAGCCCTTTGCTGGCCTTGCTTCTCTCCCCCACCTCCCACCCCGTTCCAAATTATTTTCCCCCACATGCAATCAACCCCGACGAAGTTCCAAAGCCGGGGAGAAAACACCCATCCACGGCGCCTCCCCCCCCCTTCCATTTTAACACCTCGCGGTCCGCTTGTGCATCGAAATCCCAAAAGGAAGAGGTTTACGACGAAGTTCCCGGTGGGCGGGCGCCTGGCCCGAAGCCTGGAGCCCTCTTCCATCCCGCCCTTCGTCCTGTGCGGGTGCCGCTCGCCATCCTTCGCCCCTCTTCCATTTTATTCTCACGACGACCCCGTGAGGTAGCTTGCGCGACTGGCCCAAGCTCTCCTAGGCACCTTCATGGCGGGGGAGCGTTCGCGCCGTACTCCCGTCTCTCCCACTCGCAGCTTCAGCCCCAGCACTGAGGCAACTCACACAGGGACACACACCGGCCGGAAGGGGAGGCAGGCAGCCCCTCCTTGGGAATCTAGAAAGTTATTTGGCGTCGGGAACGTAGGAAAGAAGCCCTTACCTGTTAGCCACAGGACAGCGGTCCATCCCAGTAAGACCCCGTCCATCTTCTCAAGGACTGTTCAGAAGGGCGGAGGGAAGGAGAGCGGGGACCGGACCCAGAAAAGTACTTTTAAGAAAAGCGCCCTGCTACGATCCGGCGGGCACCTATAGCCTCCTCTTCCCCGTTATCTCCGGGTCTCCACCACGCAGCGGGGGGAAAGGCAGGAGAGTTCTGAATGGGCGCTACCATTCTTCGAGGAGGGGGAGACGAGAAAACCGGCATCTCTTCAAGACATTCTTTCCCCTCTGACTTACTTTTCGACTTCGGTCAAGAGAACAGATCGTCTTTAGGCAGCTCTGCCCGTTAGACTGAGACCGAACGGCAAGCAAGATCAACGCGTCGACGTTTCAAATGCTCTCCTCCCCCTGACACTAGCAGTCCCGGCTTCGGGAGTTTCTAAATCACATGGTTGTCCATTGAAGCTGTCCAGGAGCTCGAGAGAGTTCATCGCAGGACCGGTTAATATCAGGGGCCACATTGAGAGATCAAAGGGCTAGTGGGGCGAGGAGCCTTGATTATGAAAGCCGAATTCTTAGCTGGGGAATGTATATAGAAATTAAAAGGAGAGAGGAATGGTGACAGTAAAGGGAATGGTGGTAGATATATCTTAAAAGGGTTTGTTATAGATCTGTTAAAAGAATCATGGAATGATACATGTAAATAACAGTGTACCACTCTACTACAGGCAGGACTGATAACATTTTGTCCCAAACTCCAGAATTCTGCATTTGCATCAAAATGGTAAAGAGGGGCTAATCCACAGATCTCTTTTTTAGTTGAAAGTTTTAGAAACCATATTCCCAATACTTACACATGCTAAATACAATTATATTTAGTACATTTGTATCCCGCCCATCCTCCAAGGTCAAGACAGCATACATAGTTCTCCTTTCCTTTTTTGATCCTCACAACAACCCTGTGAGGTAGACTACACTGGGAGGGAATGACTGGCCCAACAGCACAGTTTCTTGACAAGTGGGGATTTGAATGTGGTTCTCCTAGTCCTAGAACACTCTAACCACTGGACCACACTGACTATCAACAGGCACGCATGCTGATAAGCTAACCAGATATCAGTTGTTAAAACTAACATTAGTGTTGCTTTATAGCCCAGGCTGAATGACATAATTCCATTGACTTGGTGTAAAACTCAGCAAGAGCGGTGAAATAACCACTCCTCTCAACAACTGGCATTCTTTCAAATCAAGCGGCTCTTACTCCAGCAGAAGCATCATTAAAATTGGAGGAAGGCCCTTAGGCTGGAGGAATCCTTCAGACTTTTCTGAGTGGTAGGATACCAGCCTCCATAACTATCAGAGGTTTACATAATTGTAGAAAAACAAGTGCACATGTGGATATGATTGTTTGCACTTTTCATTTGCTGCATATATAATTTTAAATTGGACTATTAAAACAAGGCTCAAGCTACACCCATAGTATAAACTACAAAATGAGGATAATAGATTTTCCCTCCTTTCCCCTCAAAGTGTTACTACTACTAACTGGTAAGTTAAGATTCTGACGTCATCATTGGAAACCCCTTCTGCATGTGCCAGTTTTGCTGGTTCAGTTCCCATACTGCAGTGTTTTTTCAGTGACCATCTACCCCTGATTTGCTGCCATGACTAGTTACTCTGGCCACTATGTGGCTTTTCCGCAACTTTCCTGGGAGCGCTTATACCCACTCTTTTTAAAAATCCACTTTGCAGCTGGCTGTTTCCCCGTGTACACTCTTTATTCCGTTTTTTTGGTGTTCTATCTCCTCCCTCCCACCAGCCCACTGCATTGTAATTGGCTACTCTTGTCTAGCCAGCCACGCCCTCTCTCCTCCATCCTTCTCCCTTCCCCCATCTTTCCTCTTTAAAAAAAAATTAAGCCCAGTGCAGGATCAATGAATCGCTGGTTTGAAAGCACACAGGCAGAAATTCCCTTTTCATTCTTTTTACTTTGGCACAGGTAGGAATATTGGATAGGGTTGCTAAATATCTAGGTATGAGAAATAAAGATTTTATTTATTTATTTATTTATTTCAAATTTGTATTCCGCCCTCCCCGCAAGCGGGCTCTGGGCAAATAACAACATATTAAAAATACAATTAAAAATTCATGTTCATTAAAAACAACACATTTAAAACAGAATGGTGGACAGTCTTCACAGGGAGGGTTAAGATTTTAATATTGAGTTTCAGATTCTCTTTTTATCCCATGGTGGAGAAACAGATGCTTGGGGGCAATAGAGAAGGAGGCAGGAACGGAGCTTTGCCAGCGAAACATCACTGCTCCAATGAGATGATCACTTGAAAATAAAATTCCTTTTAAAAAAATATTATTTCTCTCTGTTTCTGGGAAAGAACATTTCCTTGTTTGTTGTTTCCACTGTTTGGATGGCCAATAAGCAATTCTCACAGCCAATCACATGTGTTCTTCAAAAGGAAAAGGCATAGGCAAATCAGGATCAACAAAGGGAGGGGTGGAGAGGCTGAAATCCAGAAATAGGTCGATCCAGCGCTCCAGCAATGCATCAATTCAGCACATGCAGACAAAAAAGGAAGAAAGGGCTGGCGCTGTGACACCGCAAATGACAGCATCAGTGATGACAATGCAAGCGCTCATGATCCCAACACATTTTGGTACGATGCAGAATTTAAAAAAACCCAGCACCACACTGACCAAACATGAGGTGTGAATGGCCACATACAAGCCGATTCCATGCCGTTCGACTTGACATCAAGGAAAGTGAGGAGTTATGTCCCTGGTACGGAAGGGGCTTGACTCTCTGAAAGACAGCTAGATGGAAGATCAAGATGGGCAGCCATGTCAGTCTGTCTGTAGCAGTAGAAAAGAGCAAGACTCCAGTAGCACCTATAAGACAAACAAAATTTGTGGTAGGGTATGAGCTCACAGCTCACTTCTTCAGATGGTAGCTAGATGGTAGATGAGGAGCTTCCTAAGCAGCTGTGTGGCTTACACAGCTGCTATGGCCAAACCTGCTACAAAGAGAATTTAGTCATCCTTTTTGTTTGATTGCCCTGACCCAGAAATCCCTCCCCATTACGGACTCCATTCCCCCTCTTCCAGCAGAATGAAACTTAAGCCACAAGAGTTTTATAGCTGATCACTGTGTCTTTACATAAAAGGGAAGGATACAATCCAGTGGTAGTCCAAACCCAACTGATTTTAGACTGATTTCTTAATTTTTATTTTATTGCTTTTAAGTTTTTATATTCTGCCTGTCTCTCAAGGTGGGTCACAGTATCAGTTAAAAGAATACAACAATTAAAAAAATAAAAACACTTCTTTTAAAAAGCAGTAAGGAAGGGGGTGCAAGAGGACAGCACTTATAACCCTTCTTCATGCCTTTGGGAGCTCTGAGCTTTTTGAGGCACTTGGGTTCAAAACTCATCTCTACCAGAGTTCCCTGGGTGACCTGATTTCAGTTCAACTTTGGTTTCCTATGCATCAAACAGTGTATACAACAGTGTATACACAGTGCAACAGTGTATACAACCTTGCAGTACTGCTGTGAAGATTCACAAGGTGAAAAACAGCTAAAATGTGGGAGAAAACTCTGATGAAGACCTGGGATATCGAAAATATCTTAAAGGTCCTTCTAAAGGCTAGAAGGTGCTTCCAGGGAAAAATTCTACATGGATAAGACATTATTAATGAGAAAACTCTCTACCCATCTCACTGCCATTGCAACATTGGGATTGGATTGCAAGGATTGGGATTAGGATCAAAACTGGTGGGCAGGATGGCACAGGAAAAGACTAGGGATTCAACATTGCATCAGATAGGTTATGCCTGAGGCAGTCAAAGCCTTCCTGGAATCTCTCCTAGATATGTTAAGGTTGTTAATCAATTATTGAGAATTTAAGGGGTTAGTCTCCTGTTTCCCAGGAAACAGCATTTCTCCCAAACCAATCATTGTTTTGGGACCATTCAGGAGAAGTGCATTGGCCAATCACACAGTCTTTCTTGGAGAGGAGGGAAATTTTAAATGGCAGCCATCAGTCACAGTTGCCATTTTGCACCACTTGTGTACTGCACAGCTGCTCATGTTCTAGGAGACAATTTGCTTGGCCAGAAGATCCTGCCTAGACTGAGCTGGACTCTCTTCTCAACATACTGATTTTATTCATTTTGGTTATTAATTTATTAACACTAGCTAGGTTTTCCTCAATCTTTTTTCCCTGAAGGGATAGTAAGGGGGGTGCTGTCTGGTTACTGGGGTGGAGTAGTCTGGTAAAGGTATTAATTTCATTGTTTTGGGTTCTGTGAGGATTAGCCTCTGGTTTGTTTTGATCTTCTGCCTTTCCGCTTCTGTACTTCTGAGGAATATCTTTTTTAAAAATTGTAGTTCATTTTTCTTGGTTTGTTGGATTTGCTGGTTGCCTTAATTGGACCCCTTTGTCCAATTCACTTGAAACATAGGGAGTCTTTAGAAGAGAGGGTGGACTAGGTTTCCTGATATTGATACCATTTTGTGAAAAAAAACATCCATAGAAAAATCTGCCATTTTCCCCACATAGAAAACAAAGGGCAGATATCCACTTTGCTCTTAATAAAAACATAAATGGAACCTGATGAGTGCTCACAATATAATAAAAACATTTTCCGTAATTCTTAAAACCAATACACCTTCCCTTTCTTAAATTATGATACAGAATTAAAATGATAGTTTTTCCAGTGCACATACCTAGAAAAGACTGTCCGTTTCCTCATCCCAAGTTCTTCATGCAAGCCATGAACTCATTGAGTGACCTTGAGACATTGTCTCTCAGTTTAACCCTCCTCATAGGGTTCTTACCAGAGAAGATAAAAATGCACAAAATAAAAAATTAGTAAAATCCTCACTCCAAAACTTGCACATCAAACAAGTTTCATAAAGCGTTAATCATAAAATCTGAAAATACTCAGCATGAAGATGCTGCTGGAACTTTAAACTCTTGTGGAGTCTCTCAAGTAAGTAGCAGTTGGCAGGCACACTGGGAACTAAATAAGCAACAGAGAACAATCAACCAGATTAGCACTTCATTTCAAAACAAGGGAGGAGTAATAGCAATAGCAATGATATTCCTCAGTAATATCCAAGTTAAATTAATACTTTGTTCTCAATCTCTCAGGCCCTGCTGTTCCACAGCACCTATTTGTTCTAATGAAGTCTGCATGATGCTTAGTGAGCTATGCCCTTCAAATGGACCTGAATTTTTATGACATCAAAATGCTTCATTTAGCAGTAATATTGTTAATTTCATGTAATGGAGCTGTGACAGTTTCGCCACCAGTATAAACTCATCTTACCATAAAGGCGTGATCGTGAAAACTCCTCTATTTCAAGAAAAGGACAGTTGTGCTGATTTATGCCAGCTGAGAATTTACTTTCTCATATCTAATAAGATATGTGATGTTTTCTGCAGAACATAATCATATCTCCACAGCACAAGTATGGAATTTCAGATGATATTTTCCCCACCCAGTTTTTCTTCAGTTCTTTTTGAATCCAACCCATAGCCATTTGGAACAAGCCTACTGATACTTTCCCGAATTATAAACGTTGGTTTAGGCCCTAACATGAATGTTTGGTTAATGTTTTCTTCATTTCTCTTTTTTTCCTCCAGCAAGCAAACTTGGCAGAATTCATCGTTGTTGAAAATAACCTTCTGACTCACTGCTAAGGAAAGAGATTTTCAATACAAGGAAGTGGCATTGTTCTCGACACAACATGGATTTATTCTCACTTTAAAACATCACTATATTCGGAGTATCATTGGATAAAACCAGAGTACTATGCGCAACAAATAAACAAACTCTCCCTGTAAATCAGAGGCTGCCAAACAGACAAGACCTTTGGTCTGTTTCTTCCCCTTTCTGACATTTCTGCTGGCTGCCCAGCTTAAAAGTTAATTTAGAAACCATAGTTCCCTACAGAGATGTAAGGGAAGAACAAATGCCACCCAGTACTTCTTCAGTCTAGTTTTTCCTGTACGTCAAGTTTGGGCCAGGAAATACTGCTTGGACAATGGGCCATGAGACAGGTTAGTATCAGAGCATGGCTGCATTAACATGGCAACAATTCTCCATTTAGCTATCACCTCAATCAGCCACCATTTCCGCAGCTCTGCCACCCAGGCTTTTCAAACATTTTTTTAAAGCAATTGTTATATTGCAATACTGTTGTAGCACTACCTTTTTTTAAAGTCTGAAAATGCCTTCCAGCAACATGGTGGATAAAATGGTGACCCAAGGGTGTTGAAGCAAGAAAAATGGCACAAATGAAGGAGGAACCATTTAAAATGCGCATCTTCCATCAAGGCAGCATGCAAATATGTTTGGGCTGCGCTCTTTCTGGAAAGATCATACCAAATCAGATCAGATGCCAAATCAGGGAATGATCAGAGCAAAGCTGGAAAAATCTGGAAAGTGAACGTTTAGAGAACAATGTCATACACAGTATCCCAGAAATGGTATTCCAATTTGGAAGCAAACATGGAGCAATACATTTGTGTGGAAACAGCTTATGAAAGCTATATGCCTCTCCACGTATTTAGTTGAACTAACAGTGCAATCCTATATAGAGTTATACTCTGTCAATGGAATTAGAAGGGTGTAACTCTACTTAGGATTTTGCTGTGGAAGTACTAGGATCACTGGAAACATACTATTATAAGAGATTAAAAAAACATTTTAGTAGCCCACTCCCTAAAAATCTTCAATAACAATAAACCACAGATTATGTATCCCTTGTATATTGTCTTGGATCCTAGGGCAGAAGGCTGAAAGTCAACCTCTCAATGCGTATCTTGTCTTGATTACCCGCAGCTTGAACAATATTATTCTTAACTTGGGGAAGGGTCACAAATTCAACATTTGAGAATTTCTTCTTTATAATGAGATCTTTCAAGCTATTTAAGCTTTTCGTAGAATACAAAAAACATGTTATTGTGAAGTTTCAGTTTTAGCCAAGTATTTAGTAATGCAAATGTAATCTACAACTGGGCCAAGAGCAATAATTTTGCAGTACTCAACACATCAGGGTGCATGATATGAGCCATAGTTTAACTTTTTACCACTCTATTTCAATCCCAGTCACCAGTTCCTGTTGTTGAGAGCCATTATTCTTCAGAATAAACATATTAGATCTAGAAAATGATACATTCTAACTAGAGAAGTTGATTCCCTTTGTGAGTGCGGGGGGGGGGGGGTCACGTTCTAGTCTGATAAATGATGTCATCCATCTGTGTTACATGCTCCCCACTTGCTTAGGTGGGAAAAAGTTCCTGGGGCAGAGTTACCTTGATTGGTCCTCCTTGGAGGAAAATGGTGTTTTTGTAATATTCACTTTACTTACAAATGTATAGGCAGAGAACGGTGATGGCAAAGAAGCACTCACACAGGGTCAGCAGATCATCTCCGTCCTCACATCAGATCCTGTTCCGATCCTGAGAGAGATCCTGTTCCCAAAGCTGCATTTCTCAATACACAGCAATATCTCTTCGTTTCAATCTGTCCAAACTCAAGTCTTCTTTCTCTTTATTCACACACAAACACATACACTTATTTACTTACTTGCCGCCTCTCTTTAGGTGGGAGGGATCATCTCCCACAAGTTGTGATCAGGAGACAATTTCCTTATCATTAGTGTCATTTTGTTATAGATCTTGACCATAGGCTGAGCCCATGATCACAGAAATAAGACTGCAAATCCACAAAAGCTGTTTGGGTAATCTTAGACTGCATTGTTGGAAAGTACCACCATAAATTTATTACGAAAGATTAGATTTTCTGAAAATAATATTGTCTATGTTCCTTAAATGGTTTATCTTTAAAGGAATACATTCTTAGCAGTCCATACGAGCAACAGTAACACTATGCAAACTGAGTGGTTCTGAAAAGCATGAACACTTCTCTTCTACTTAGCTATTTTACTCTTTTCCATAATTTTCCAGCACTAGCCACTAGAGCACTTGTTTTTTCTAGCAGTAGGAATGTGCATTCTCTTTATTTAACACACTGTTGGCAGCTGACATCTTTGCAGTGACACTCTCTGTCTGAATAATCTGTCTTCCATATAGGCTGTGTCTCTGCATGTTACACCTTCCTTTTCTAAAGTTCCTGCATAGCAGGAAGCAAAAATAGAGGCTGTCTGGTTAATAATAATAGAACTGCAGGGGGGGGGGAGGAATCAATAAAAGATGTGACACTCCACATGCATGTATGCACACGTAGGGAACATAGTTGCGCAAATAATTTCCCCAGATGGCATTATGTATCCTCCACCATGAAGTGCAATAAAATGTAGGGCATTTGCACCTCTCCTTAATACTCTCCTTTTAACATTTTATTTGGAAACGTGCGGTTTATGTTCATTTGCACATCCTTTCAGCACTCAGGATTTACCTCGCAGCAATTTCCATAGAAACTGTGATTTCAACAGCCTTCTGAGATGTGCAGCAGCACTCTACAAACAGACGCTGCTAAATTGCTTCCTTACATTCACTAAAGGCTAGAATGTCACAAAAAGTACCATTTAATATTCCAACAACTTCACATTGTTCAGTTCTGTCCCTTAAAGACAGCTATATGCTATAAAAACTTTCCTCTCCAACCACATTCTGTTTTGGAGTCTCTCTTTCATCGCTAGCGCCTTCACAACAAATTGTTATTGAAGTACATAGTTGCAGCATCTCATTCTGTTATCTGTTGCAGCATCTCATTCTGATATTCTGTTATCCCAGGCTTAATCTAGTCAATTCCTTTTCAGTCTTTCTCTTTTCCATAAAAACTCGGAAGTGCTGGTACAGTCTATCTATCATGTGTACCATTATGTTCATTACACATGCCTGTATGTATTATTCTTTCAGTGTGAATAAGTATGCTGATGAATTGCTGCTGAATAAGGACTGGATACTGACTTTCTGGAACAGGTGCAAACAATTGCACAGCCATGGTCATCTTGACAAGATGATAATATCAGGCTGCACGTCTCTGCCAGAAAAAAAAATGCTGGCCAAACGAATGCTACCTCAGCCAAAGCACCCACAAGATCCAAATTTAGCTTCTGTCTGTCTCAAGGCCACAGTCATACATACAGACTAGGGAGCTAACAAGGGAGAAAGTTCTACTGAATTCAGTCTTGTTTCTGAACTAGCAGAATCAAGATACAAGTGACTTTATCACATACCAGAGTAGTGCAGTGGTTAGAGTGCTGGACTAGGTTTGTATTCCCCACTCTGCCATAGAAACTTGCTGGGTGACTAGGCCAGTCACACATTCTCAGCCCAATGTTCATCTCAGGGTTGTTGTGAGGATAAAATGAAGGACAGGAGAACAGTTTAAGTTGTTTTGAGTCCCCAGTGGGGAGAAAGTTGGCATATAAATGAAAGAAAATATTCCATCGTACATTAAACCTGGACCTCCTCTCAGAACAGCAGTCTGGTTCTATCTCCTTTACTTCCATCAAAACCTCCCTCAAAACTCACCTTTCCAGGAATTATTTGCCACAACCCCTTAGGCATCATTTCCCACCAATAATAATAATCCTAAATACTTTGTTGACTCTTCGTTGTTAAATTGCAGGTTGTAAATTCTTCAAGACATACTGATGGTGCCCTATGATGATGGTGATCATGAAGAGGAAAATACAGCACCAGCAGTGTACATGGCACATTACAAAATAACATGCATAGAATAAGATCCCTGCTCCAAGGAGTTTACAGGGGAGGAGGGATAACCATGGAGGGATGCAGGGAGAGAGATGTTAACCTATAAGAGATGGACAGAGAAATTAACAAGTGATGAACACAAGGAAATACAGTTGCATATATTTGGGCTTAATTTGAGTTGGGGATGAAGCCCAATTAAAACAAGCTATTGTACAGATATATATTAGTGGCAGTATTTCCATGAAGCTGTAAACAAATACAATGGTAAATTATTCAAAATCAAGCATGGGATGAGATTATGAGCCTGTAACATACTGAATCAAGAAAAAGCTGTTCTAGCATCCCTAACAGTGAAATCCTAAGCAGAGTTACTCCAGTCTGAAATCAAGGGACTTAGACTGGAGTAACTGTTTAAGATTAGCTTATAAGTGAAAAAGACAAAAAGCGCAACCAAACACTAAGGACTATGGCACTTTCTGGCTGGCTGAGTCCAATGTCTCAAGCCTCAGTTCAAAGAACTAGGCTAGAAGATGGGGAAGACTTGCAAGGCCATCCTAAGCAGTTATACCTTCTTCTAAGCATGTTGACTTCAATAGACATAGAAGGGTGTATTTCTACTAAGGGTGGACTGTTGGATATAGCTAACTATGTCAGGCACCATCCACTTCACCATTTGAAAACCATGACAAAAGGTATTTTGGTTTCTCCAATGCTAAGAGCCTTGGCTGTTCCACAATGGCAATACATAATGAGAAAATAACAGTTGCTCAGCAGCACATTTCTACAAGTTAACAGTCAAACCATTTGCTCTTAAGCAAATTCTAGTTATTTTGGGGGCAGCATCATCAGACTGTCATTTTGCCACGGAAGGCATTGTTCTAGGGCATTTAGCAACAAAATGGGTGGTTACTGGGGAAGGAGGGGGTAAATCAAATATCTGTTTAGCATATTGTAAGACCAGATACTTTGCCTTTGTTTTTGCTAAGAACAGAGCACCTGTTTCCAAGAGGTATCACAAGATTCTTTCTTGTTTTCTTCTGAGATGATTGTGAATGTTATCTTCCACCAACACCTCCACTCTCAGTACTTTTTTGACATTTTTTAAAGTTAACTGAGTCATGTTAACCTTAATTTCTTCCACAAAAAGAACATTTGTCAGTGGGTAGGTGGTATTCTTACAAAGGGGGTGTTTCCCTTTCTGTCAGGATCAAATTAATAAGGCTGTTATGTTAAAGATACAGAAGAAGAAGAAAAAAGAAACATGGGGACAGAAAAGGAAGAATCAACGGGTACAATGCAGTAGAAGCAACTATGCATATTTTAACAACACAGTGAAATCTGGTAATGTGCGCAGTTTGTCTGTTTCTTAATTAAGCAAAAAGATGTATTTATATCTCAGGCACTCATTGAGACCTTGATGCAGGAAGTTTGAACTGAGAGATTTTTTTTTCTGACACATTTCCTGTAGCATAAACAGCTGGGCCAAAATGGGATCAAAATACAGCATACAAATTATTCCCAATGCTTCTTTTCTACACTGGGATAAGTTTCTTGTAACAAAAGTTGCCTAACATGCAGTGACACCACAGGAGCCTGAGAGTGAGAATGAGCATATTTGGTGATTTCCCAGGAGTGAATAAACACTAGATGTCATTCAGATAGTCTGAAACTGTTATAATGTAATCTGGCTTCATAATATATAACGAAAGCACTCTGTGCTGATGTGCTTCTCTATACATACCCTAGACATATCCACTCTGTTTAAGAAGGACAATTCATTCTACATGCTATATAGTCTCTCAGTTTAGTCTCATTATAACTATATACTCTCCCTCTCTGGCCTGATGTGTGTGTGTGGGGGGGGGCTGGTGATTTTGCACTTACCCCTTTTAGGGAGGAAAAGCAGAGCTCCAGAAGTCAGGAGCAGGGCTAGGTGACACTTGTGCACCCTTGAAAATCAAAGGAGATGTAGGGAGGAGCATTTAAGCAGCTTCCATCTCCCTCCAGTGGCTATTGTTTGAACCAGGTTGAATTTGCCTGAATACTGGTATGGAGCTACCCTTCCTGAGGGGAACCTGTCTTGAAAAGGGGAAAATATACATAAATGATTGGACAGATCAGCTGTTAATAAGTTCCTAGTTTAACCCATCTCCTGTGACTTCATTCCAGGATGCTAGCTATCTAGCTAGCCATTGATACACTTATTTACTTTATTCATTTACTTTATTTATAGCGCGCCTTTCTCAAAGTAACTTGGCAGATTACAGAATATAAAACAGATATCAAACAGCATAAAACAACCAATGAACAATGTAATAGGACTAGAATTACAGAATTAGAAAACAACAAATTGCCTAAGGCAAGGTATATATGTGCTCCTATGTGCGCTACCTGTGCTTCAAGTATGATCCTACTGGGTAGTTATATGTTGTTTAATGTCAGTCCTAGAATTGCTTGTGCTCTGTTTCAGCATTTCTTCAACTCTGTATTGGATCCTTACTAATTCTATGTCTTTGTAAACTTGTATTTGTTTACCCTATGGCATTGATTATAGAAATGGCCTTAATACTTATTGTACTAATCTCACACTTTGTAATCCGCCTTGAGTCTCAGTGACACAGCATCCTCACAGCACCCTTGGGTTACCAGCTCTGGGTTGGGAAATTCCTGGCCATTTGGGGATGGAGCCAGGGAAAAGTAGGGGAAGGGAGGGTTCTCAGCAGAGTATAATGCCAAAGAGCTCACCATCCAAAGCACCAATTTTCTCCAGAGGCACTGCACTCTGTAGTTTGGAGACTAGTTATAATTCCAGGAGATCTCCAGGCTCCTCCAGGTCCCATGTCGTATGGTAGACTGAAGGAAAGAGATGAAAGTGGGTTTCATAGAAAAGAGAGGGTTTGGAATGGGTCTTTCCATCTTTTTAAATCCTTCTTGTACCATACTCTATTTATTTGGTACGTAACAGTTTTGTATAATGCAACTAACTTGCATCAAACATGGTTTCTGCATGCTTATAAGAACTATTAACAGACCTTTACATACACTTGAAGGTGGAGGTTTGCCAACTTGCCATGCTAATGCAATTCAAGCAATTCAGCGTTGTTCTGGTGTTTCAACACTGCTGCATTAGTTTTGTTTGCACTTGCCCTTGACAAAATTGCTGAGATGAGGGGTTTGTTTCCCAACTACAGGTGTTAAATTAGCATACCATACCATAACTAGAAAGATTATATTATCATCATGATTACTGTTGTGAATGGGCCACTCTTTTCTTATCTTGCATGTATTTGAGCTTTGTGTAGAACTGCCACGAATTCTGTACTCATATTTCATGTGTGAAGAAGCAGGCTTTAATTCATCTAACTTTATGCCATAATAAAACTTTAAAATGCCACAAGACTCTTTGTTCTTTTTACCTCAGTAGGATACACTGCTGTCTCTCAGTTAAACCAATCATAGTCAAAGTATTTGGTTCTTGCTTATGGAGTTTTCTTCTTATCAGAGATAGGTTAGCACTGGACCTTAAACTAATTACCTCAAAAATTATTCCACACCATCCACATGAAACATTATATTTTGTATCATATTCAAAACAGGATACTGCAACAAAGGTTGTGCTATACTTTTATATAAGTTTAATAAACCATGTTAATTATGTTATACATAAATTATTTAGGAAAGAGCCATAAGTCACTGATTTTGCACACGAGGCTAGAATATGAAATTGCACTCTCCTATATTTTTATAGTAATTATTCTAGGAAAAAGATAAATACATAAATAACAAAATAATAATACATTGATTTTAGCATGAGATCGGCATATACAATAAATTAATGCATCAGTAACTATTTAACTATTTAAAAATGCAAAACTACATCAGGTACAACCATTTTTACAGTTGTACTTTTTGTGGTTTCAATGACGCAAAATCAGCAACAATTGCATCAAAATTAATATTATTCTCAACCCTGTGTTCTATTGACAAGATGGATATGGTTGTTGTGGGTTTTCCGGGCTGTATTGCCGTGGTCTTGGCATTGTAGTTCCTGACGTTTCGCCAGCAGCTGTGGCTGGCATCTTCAGAGGTGTAGCACCAAAAGACAGAGATCTCTCAGTGTCACAGTGGATATGTTTGATGTCACAGTGAGTGGTGTTGGAGAAAGGATATCTGGTGACACCAAAAAGTGCAATATTCAGTGACGTCAAAGGGGACAGGGCTAGACATGCAACGTCTAGACAGGGTTATACACATTGCTTCCATGATGTGGCGGGGTGTGGCCAAAAATGTAAACTGCCAAGTTAATACACCCCTTATACTAATCATTTAGTTAAACCTCCATGTTCTGAAGTAAAATATATTATCTGGGGATGGTCATTGCTCACTGTTTCTAAGCGCCTCAAGACATCCAGATAAAACAGGAGTCCAGTGGCACATTAAAGACCAACAAAACTGATTCCAGCATAAGCATTTGTGTATTAGAATTCATTTCCTCAGATACAAAAGAAATATACATCCATTTGTACACAACAGAATGGGGGATGGGATTACAAAAGGAGATACAGCCTAATCAATATTTGTAAAGGGTGGAATGTGCTAGATATTAACATCTACAGTGAGTAAGAAGTAACAGATTGTGAGAGGTAGTGTTAACCTTCTTGATTAATGTTAATTTAACTATTTTCCTTTGCATTCTTCCTTTGAACTTCTTTGGTAGGAAAATATACTAGTGACTTTAAGAGAAGAATTGGCCACAGTTGGAAACAATATGTTGGATTAAACAAATCTAGGTTGACCCAGCAAGCCATTTCTTGCTTTCTTATGTTGCCTCACTATATAATTCCCATGACATGAAAGGATATTTAAAAATGTACTTTGTTCCTTTTTGTCGTTTGCAATAATGATTTCATATTTCTTTGAGCTGATTACGGTGACTGGTCCACATCTTTTTCAGGAACTTCAGAACAAAGAACCAGCCTTGATACCTTGGTGGGTAATCATATCCATACATTCTTGCCAATAGCTCAGATGATGGGAATATGATAGGCCCTGCTCCATGTGCACCCACCTTTTGAAGTAAGGCCAACTGGATGAGGGCAGTCTCAGCAGTGGGGTCCTGTTCATGACACTGCCACTATTCCTAACTTTGGCTGTTTCCACACATCTTACTGGCCTCCAAAACGTTGTGCAAAACACCCGTAAGATAGCATCTTCGCACGTGAAATCGTGCCAGGAAGATGCTATCATCCAGGAGTTTTGTGCAACATCGTGTCTTCCTGGTGTGATTTCACGCAAGAAGATGCTATCTTCTGGGTGTTTTGTGCAACGTTCCGGTAAGACGTGTGGAAACGGCCTTTGTCTGGTAAATTCTAATCCATCTAACTTTCAGAATCTAGTGAAGACCTTCCCTTTAACCCCATTCCCCCCTCCCTTACTATTATCTTTACTTACAATTTTGAATGCTGCTTTCAGATGATTAAATGTATGGATATTTTGATTTCACAGATAAAATATCTAACATTACGGTGTTTTTTTAAAATATGTGTTATTTTTATGGATTTCTTACTTTATTTACTGTTTGTGACGATGCTGAAAGCTGCCTGGTAAATCCATATTGAGAACAAAGAGAAATAGGCCGTCCTTGTAATAAACTATAATGCAAAAAGGAGGGAGGTGAATCCCACAGGGAACAAAAGAATCAATTTCATGCAATTTATAATACAATAAATCAATTTATAGGTGCAATTGAAAGTGCAAAGTGCTGGTAATTCATAAATATTCCAACAATACAACAGATTCATAAATATCCATTCACAAATGTCCATACAAGTCCATACAAGACAACATTTCATATATGAGCATTCTCCAAATAGTCCACAACTTCCGGGTGAAAGTCAAGGTCTGTTCAAAGGTAAGTTCTTATAAGTTTCCTTCCTTTAACATCTATACGAACAAATCCTTTATGAAAAAGTTTTTTATTTTCTTTCCAAATCTTCTTTATCATACATTCATAAATATAAAGTAGAAAGGCTTTCCTGCCATGAGGTAAGGTATAAAACCAGCAGTCAACCTCACTCCTGCATAACGCTCGTGGAGTGAGTTGTAAAGGCAGCAGTAAATCTCATTTCTGCGTAACCTTCTCCTGTATAACATTAATGAGGTAAGTTGTAAACGCAGCAGTAAACCTCATTCCTGCATAACCCTCAATCTGTGGCCGGCTGCAAGCAGATTTCGCGCTTGCTTCTTCAGGAGTCTACTTCCTAAGTAGAACATAAGTCCCGTCAGTTTTCCTATCATATAGATTTAATAAAAAAAATTCAAAAATATTTTCTTTAAGGTACATTTATACTCACAAAGCCCCCATGGGGAACTCTCCTAAGCAATTAAATCACTCATCCCGGACAAGGCGGCGGTGTTTCTTCACGCGCACCTAACGATAAGGGCGGTTCCCTTAAATAAACAAACTTCATCTGTCTCTTAAAGATATACTGTCACATTACAGCCATGCGGTTTCCTCCACCCTGTTACAAATAGCAACTCAAAGACAATTCATTATTCAGCCCTTTAGGTTTAACTGATCCCTATCTGAAAATCCAAAATGCTTCTCTTTGAAGTAGTGCTGTTTGTGCAGATTCACGATCTTTTCTATGCATAACCTCCACAATTGTCACCTTAAAGTCATTTTCTACATGTTCCTGCTCTCTGAAATGCTGAGTCAGGGGTGCCTCCTGGATGTTGTTACGTATACGCGATATGCGTTCTAAAACGTGTACCTTGATGGGTCTTAACGTACAACCTACGTATAGCAGTTTGCATGGGCATTCCAAAACATAAACAACCCCCTTTGTTTGACAGTTTGCAAAATGTCTGATAACACATTTATTTTCACCAAACCTAAACTCTTTTCCTTCCCGGAACAGTTTACAAATTTGGCAGTGGGCACATTTATAATTTCCAGACGGTAAATTGTGCCCTCCGCTAGTGTCCCATATATCAGCCCTAATCAAATTATTTTTCAAATTCTGTGTTCTGCGGAAGCCAATTCTAGGTTTCAATTCGCAGCCTTTTATATTTTCCACAAGTTTCCAATGTTGAAAGATGATCTTTTTAATCTGATTCGCCCTTGGGGTAAAATCTAATCCCCATATAATTCTATTTTCCTGCAGGTCTCTGTGTCCTTCAAATAGGGATTCTCTATCCACTGAGCTTGCTCTCTGCCAGGCAGTCCAGATCACTTCTTGTGGATGGTTCCTTCTTCTAAATTGTTTGCACAAATTAGTACCATCCCTCTCAAAGTCCCACATAGAGGAAGAGTTCCTTTTAATCCTTAACAATTGGCTGTAGGGTATATTTGCCCGTAAATGTCGCGGATGGAAGGATTTAAAATCCAGATAAGAATTCCGATCTGTTTCTTTATGGTAGGTCTTGATCCCAACGCAATTTCTCTCATTCTTATAAGTGACAACATCTAAAAAATTTATTTCAGATTCACTATGTTGCCATGTAAATTTCACATTGGGATCTCTGCTGTTGATCCATAAACAAAATTCTTCCACATTTCCTATATCCTTATAAATAAAGTACAGGTCATCTATAAAACGGAAGTACTGTACAATATGTATCCTAAAGGGATTAGTAGCATGTAGAATGTACTGATTTTCCCACCTACTCATAAATAAATTTGCTATGCATGGGGCAGCTGAACTTCCCATCGCAACGCCTCTAAGTTGGTAAAAAAAATCATCTTCAAATCGAAAATAATTTTTCTCTAATACTAAATCTAACAATTGAAGCAAAAAAATGTTTGAAAAATGCCCTTCATATATAGTTAAAGCTTCATCCACGACCAACCTTGCAGTATCATGTGGGATTATTGTATATAGAGATGATACATCCATTGTTAGGAAGCCTGCCCCCTCATTCATGGTAAATCCCTCTATCCTCTTTATAAAATCTCGCGTATCACGTAGCAGAGGACATATCTGAGAAACTGCTGGTTGTAATGCAGCATCAATGAGAATTGCCAATGGCTCCAAAAGGGAGCCACAGCCTGAAACTATAGGGCGACCTGGGGGAGGAAAAACTTTTTTATGTATTTTAGGTAAGACATAAAAGAGCAGGGTTCGTGGTGCTTTAATGAGTAAGGCTCCATAAAGTTGATCATGATGGGTGGACATGAGTGACAAAATGTAAAGGGTTTTTTTTGCATCAATTTCATTTTTTTTATCTTATGTTAAAGAACACAAAGTCATGTCTCCATCGATGCATTCCAGTTTCAACTCCCATTCAGTGGGAGCAATTCCTATACACTCCTCTGAGGCTACTAGCAGGACAGAATATGGGGAAGGGTGTCAGAAAAGGATGTATATTATTTCCCTACCTGTTCAGCCTCCATGCAGAGTATATCATAAGGAAAACTGAATTAGATCTAGAAGAAGGTGGAGTAAAAACGGGTGGAAGGAACATTAACAATTGAGATATGCAGATGACACCATGTTACTGGCAAAAAATAGTGACAACTTGAAAGGACTACTGATGAAGGTTAAAAGAGAAAGTGCCAAAGTAGAATTATAGTTGAACATCAAGAAGACTACTGAGGAATCACACAATTTTAAAGTTGACACTGAGGAAATTGTTCAGGATTTTCTATTGCTTGGCTCAATGATCAACCAAAAGGGAGACTGCAATGAAAAAATCAGAAGACGATTGAGACTTAGAAGAGCAGCTGTGAGGGAGCTAGATAAGATCCTTTAAGATAAAGACATCTCTGTGGGAACGGAGATCAAGATAATCCAAACTATGGTATTCCCCATTACTATGTATGGGTGTGAAAGTTGGACAGTGAAGAAAGCTGACAGAAAGAAAATTGATTCATTTGAAATGTGGTGCTAGAGGAGAGTTCTGCGGATACCATGGACAGCCAAAAAGACAAATAAGCAAGTACTAGATCAAATCAAGCCTGAATCCTCCCTAGAGGCTAAAATGACAAAACTAAGAGCAGAACTACAAGTGACAAAAGGCACAGATTGGACACTTGTCAGCTTCCCTCAAGTTTTGATGGGAAATGTAGGCATCCTAGTCTTGCAGCTTGGCTCTCTGACTGCTGTCCAATGGACTTTTCAACTGTCACTTGTCCAACATTCCGCCAAGCTGCCTACATTTCCCATCAAAACTTGAGGGAAGCTGACAAGTGTCCAACCTGTGCCTTTTGTCACTTGTGGTTCTGCTCTAAGACTATCGTACTTTGGTCACATTATGAGAAGACAAGAGCCTCTGGAAGTCAATAATGCTAGGAAAAATGGAAGGCAGCAGGAAAGGAAGAAGACCTAAAATGAGATGGCTTGACTCAATAAAAGAAGCCACGTTCTCCAGTTTGCAGGATACGAGCAAGTTAATGACAGGATGTTTTGGAGGTCTTTCATTCATAGGGTCGCCATAGGTTGGAGGTGACTTGGAAGCACATAACACACACCTCTCGGAGCACTACTTAAAGATTATTTTTGCAGGCAACAATATTTATACCACTCACGAGGGGTACTGGGTAGAATGTTGAACTAAGGATCTGGAAGTCATAAGTTTGAAGCCACACACTGCTTCCAAATGGAATATAAATACCTAACTAATGTACTAACCTTGGTCAAGATTTCTTTGTATGAAAATAAAAATCTTAAGCAGGTTTACTCAGATGGCAGTTCTATTTTATTTAATGGGGCTTACTCCCAAGAAAATGTTCTTAATATTGCAGCCTATTCCAGAGTCCACTATTTTAATCATTTATTTACTTAATTTATACTCCACTTTTTCCCCAGCAGCAGAGCAGGGATTTGAACCTGGGTCTTCCAGATACTAATCTGACTACTCCTAACCATTTCATCACACAGAGTCGCCAACCTTCAGGTGGTGGTTAGAGATCTCCTGAAATTACAACAGATCTCTATAGAGATCAGTGCCCCTAGAGAATATGGCTACTTTGGAGGGTGGGTTTCGTGGCATCATACCTCACTGAAGTCCCTCCCTTCCCCAAACCCCAGGCTCTACCCCCAAATCTCTAGAAATTGCCTTGCCAGGAGCTGGTAACTCTAGCCACACATGCGATTCAGCACTATACTGGTTCGAATCCCACTACGACTGCCACGAATTCAGTAGGTGGCCTTGGGTAAGCCACTCCTCTCAGCCCCAGCTCCCCAGCTGTAGCGTGGGAATAACAACACTAACTTGTTTACTGCTCTAGGTGAGGCACCAAGCTGTTTAGAAGAGCAATATATAAGCGCAGGTGTTGTTATTGTTATTATTTTATATCATTATACTGTTATGTTTCCTTGAAACAATTGATGCACTATACCGTTAATGCATACGCGGACATATAAGACCAAACTACGCCACAAACGTCCTAATTAACTACAGCCCCAACCCACACGCTGCGGCCCCTCCTTCCCGCTAGCCGCGTACACGTGCCCTCCGACTCTGCGTCGGGCTGTGGGGCGTCGCGCGATTGGTCCTTTGGCCCGTAAGAACAGCAGTGCCAACAGTGCGCGCGCCGTTCTGCGCCTTTCTCGTTGGCTGAGGCGGCTTCTCTTCTCCCGCCCTCGCTCCAAGAACCAGCGAGATGCCGAACCGCAAAAGCGGGCGCAACGCGTATTACTTCTTCGTTCTGGAGAAGTTGCCAGAGTTGAAGCGCCGCGGCCTGAATGTGACTAGCGTGGTCGACGCCATCCCGCACTGCTCGGATGGGTGGGCGGTGAGGACAGAAGCCGCTCTTGCCCGTTGGTGGATACTAGTGGCCTTTCCTTACACACAGGGCTTGTAAACGTTCGCTGCCTAAATAGCCCTTAAAAGGAGCGCGTGTTTTCTTCTTCAGACTAGCCGTGACGCACGAGGGGACGCGTGTATTTCTTACGGCGCCGTTCCTGTGTAAAGATAATTGCGGGAGAGAGTTTTTTATTTACTGGTAATGGAGGGCGTGGTGGAGACGAGTTCCCACCTGGCGTCGCTGGACGTTACTTCCAGCTTGGCGGCACGTTTAGCTTGACCTTGAGGCTGGTGTTGAACTAAGGCAAATACTAACTGAAACGCTTGGTAATGTAGTGCCCAAAGACGGCTCTGAAAAGTTACAAAAGCTTTGTGGGCTTGTACAATTATGTTATTCTTGTAAAATGATTTGAACTGAATGGCTTAGATACAGGGCTTGGATGCAGACTCACCCTATATCTTCCCTCATTTTCCTCATTTAATACTCCTTGTGGGTCCTTTACCAATGAATTGCTAATAACAAAAGCAAGTTTCTTATTGTTCGTAGTGTAGAAAATTCATAGGTTGGGTCCCCCTGACACGGCTAAACTTTTAAGTTTGTTTTCAAATTCTTCATATGTTTTAAATACGCAGTGCTAAAAGTTTGCCACTTGAAAGCAAGATTGTGATGATGGTTGAATCTAAATAAGCATGAATAGGATTGAGCTGCTGGAAAACAAATGGCCACAATCAATCAGTTTTAAAAAGTGCTCAAGTAACAATTTAAGTATGAGTTTATGCATAGGTTTTTCCATTAGAGTTACTGGGATAAGTTTTTAACTCTGGATGATCATGGTAAATGGGGAAAAGTTTCTTTTACTGTAGGGAAGACATGATGGAAACTCTATATAATAACTGATTTTACTTCAAGATGCTGACTGAAGAGCAAAAAGAGAAGTATGCAGATAAGGCTCGTCTGTGGAAAGCTAAGAAATCAGAAATGGAAACAAAGGTGAGTAAATGAGAAAACATTTGGATTTTGGATTAGAAATATTTAATGCTTATTAGTACTTATATAAAGGACTCTAGTAATTTGGAAGGTTCCATAATTGAGGAGCCACACATTAATGGACCTACAGAACAAAAGAAAAGCAATTTTAAAATGTGAATGCATTTGGAAGAATAGACAAGTGTAGTTTCCTCATGGGAGCTGGCTTGTGTGGTTTCCCTGTTGCCAATGCAGCAGCACTAGACACAGATAACACTTTTATATGAGCCCAGCAGTGACCTCACAGTGATTTGAGATGGTTGCGTAGGGGATAACTCTTTCCTTTCTTGCTTGCTATACTCTTCTGACCTATAGGTCTTAAGTGGTAACTGAGAATATGAGGAAGAAAGTAAGAATTCAGGCCAGAGAAAGTCCACAAACTACAAAAGGGGTGATTTCTTAGAAGTTGCTCGAATTCCCATGGCCTGAAGTAAAAATTTAGCTAAATTGAGTAAATTTATAGGGGATGACTCATGTAATCTAACTGTAAAGGCTGCAAATTCATGTGTACTTTCACTTGATTAGAGAAGGAAGGAACACCATCTGCATTGATATTACAGATTGGAAGATAATGATCTATTCATTTTTCTTGATTTGGTATGTGATTAATGAATTGTCCAAACTTTTTTTTGGTTAGTCACCTACTCAGGTCCCACCAGGGCCACCACGTCTTCCTGTGCAGTCTTGGACAGTTCCTATTGAAAGCCTCACCAACACATCCAGGAAGTGTGATCAAGGCAAGGAATTGTAAAAGTATTCTTTCTTCTTGTGTGTGTTTCTTTCATTCAGGCTGAGGAGAGTGGAGATAACCCAAACAGGTTTGCTTTTTTACCTCAGGGAGAAGCAGTTAAAGAAACAACCACTTGTATCTAGAAATAAGGAAGGGAAAACCTGTGGCCAGAAATGGACCATAAGGGTCTACAAAGAATAACAACAAAAGAAGCAAGCCCAGATAACTGAATTAGCAGAGCAAAGATTGGACTGTATGCATGCATTCATACATACATACATACATACATACATATCAGTTTTATATTTGCAGTAAAGGGAGTAGCTGATATGCCATTTGTTCTCTAAATGTATAGTTTTCTCCCTTACTACAACAGTGGCTTATAGTGAGTTTAGGTAAGTAGGAGCCACATCTGGTAAAATTAGAGGCTGGGGTTTTTTGTACCTATAATGTAAGCTCTGGAGTGAAACATGCAAGTTGAGTGGGATAAGTAAAATCTCAAGCTACTGTAGTGGCCACTTGTTGAAACAGATTCATATAGAGTTCATCTAGTCCTCTATGTGAAACATTGCATAAAATTCTCTAAGGTA
This sequence comes from Eublepharis macularius, assembly GCF_028583425.1. Lineage (NCBI taxonomy): Eukaryota > Metazoa > Chordata > Lepidosauria > Squamata > Eublepharidae > Eublepharis > Eublepharis macularius. Next base: position 128,422,025 of record NC_072792.1, read on the forward strand.
CATTATTAGAGGCAGTTGAGTAGCTTTTGCCCTTCAAGAATTTTTCATTAAGGTTAGTGTCAATTTCTTCTTCAGTGGTGGTATTGCTCTTCTTTGATTTTTTTTTTTGCAGTTGTGCTTAAAAATGCATTCTACGTACTGAACATTTTCAGCCATGGAGAACTGCCCCCTCATTGCGTTCAGCGCTTTCTCCCTTGTGAAATTGGTTGTGTCAAGTACTCACTTAAGGATGGCATAATTGCAGACTTCCATCATTTTATAGATACTGGTGAGTTTTGGGTGAGAGAGTGCAAGACATTGGTTCTTCATGTTGTGTGGAGAAAAGACTCCGTCTTGTTTCTGTTGGGTGGTTTATTCAGGTGTATTCCTGCAGTATAAAAAAAGAGCTGAATTCAGGCTGTGTGCAAAAATTCTCCTTAAACTGTCATCAAATAGAGTTGAAATTAGAGTAATGTAGAACACTCCTTTTGCCATCAGGAAACATGGTTGCAAAATTTGTATTCTTGTGTTGTATGCTTTACCTTCTGCTATCTCATATTAGTAACTCTTAAAAAGAAATTGAGTATACTGAGGATGGTATATTTGAACATTCACCTTCTGTTCTGTAAAAGTTCAGGAAAAACTGCATTGTAATACTATGAAAGCTATCTTGACTTTGGTGTCACACAATACATACTGAGTTTCTCCCTGGTCTGTTGCAGGAGCAGTTCCTCGGGGATTTCGGTATCATTGCCAAGCTGCAGGTATGCAGTGGACAAGTGACATAGAATTTAGGATACTCATAATGTTCAGGGTGGGAAGCCGATGCAGTTGGTATTTCTTTTCATTGTTTTTAAAATCATTCTATTTATAAAAACTGAATTTTAGACCAGATTTCTTAAGGCACTTCACTTGGCAGTCATAAACAAATTTAACAAGTCCTGTTGTTAGATGTCCTATTCCAAGTACTTTTGATCATCAAGTCCTTAAAGCAATTTACAATATTTTAACTGTCTCATCTATCCCCTTCCATTCCTAATATTAACCACAGTTGCTGAGTGAATGCTTCAGCCTCTTCTCCTGGTGCAAGAAACCTTTTATATCCTGAAGGCCAGTGCCAGGAGGAGTCATGAACTGTTCTGCCTCTGATGGGAGAATGGTAGTTATTGACAGGCACACTTAGTTCAAGAGTTCCTACCCTTTTTTCCTTGAATATATTATCCCAATGTAATTGTAGAATAGATGGTTCATTTCCCTCTGTTAAAATACTTTATTAAGACAGACATGTTTTTGAAGATGTTTAAACATTCACATTAGAGGATTCATGAATCAAGAATTTCAAACTGTGTAATTAGGAATTTATGTGAATGGCAGAGGTTCTTCTTTTAGAAGTCATGGGCTTAAGATGCTTAAATATTCTGTTAGGTGATGCCACTCACAGGATTCCCATCTCTGGCTTTGAGCTTACCTCTGCAAGTCATTCTGTTGTGTTTCGTGACCTGTGCATGTTTATCAAGCCACACAAGAACAACCCGCCGCTTGTGTATTGTAAGGTACAGTATATAACATTTTTAGACTCAAATTTTTCCCTGCTTTCCAGAAGTAGTATCAAAAATCTCTGTCCAAATATTTATTTTCTCACAGGAACAGTTTGGATACAAGGATAAAGCTTTTTGTTGGCATAATTAACTAATGGCAGGTTTTCAATTAGCCATTTGTCTAGTAATTTCCCAAGGCTGCAAGAATTTGTGCCCAGCCTTGGTTATGCTCTGTACATGCAGGTGCCCTCTTGAAGTCTAAAGGGCTAAAGTATTCAAGCAAAGACTGGGAAAAAAGCTCAGCAGCTACTGGGTGAAAAGTCCACACTTCACACTGAGTTGTAGGTGATGAACGTTCATCCAAATAATTATTCTGAATATTTTGATCTTGAGAGAACTGGAAATGTTCTTTTAATTAGGAATCTGCTATATCACATTTTTACCTGCTCTTCCTCCAAGGAACTTGGGGATATACAGAGAGATCTCCTTCATTTTATTCTCACAACAGCCCCGTGAGGTAGACTGAGAAATGTCTGCAAAGTTGCTTTTCCTAGCACAGCATGTCTATTTTGTTGTTGCAAGAAATCTACAGTAGAAATTAAAGCCCTGTGATAAATTTCAACTCATTTGCATCTGTGCCTTTGTGAATATTATTCCATTTTCCCTCTTCAAGTATTCATTTATCAAGTGTGAAATAGAAGAACGCAGCTGGAAGGTCTCTTGAGGTCTTAAGAGGCATTCACTTCACCTCTGTCAATAGTCCATACCTGGAGATGATGTTGTCCTTGTGTACATAACCTCTGGGCATCAAAGACCCACCCTAGGTTCAACTTTAACTTCCGTGGCTGGAATTGGACATTAACGCTTATTGTTGGATGGAGTTCACTCAAACAGCAACCACTTCTGGCCTTCTCCATACCAATGTATTTCTCCCTCTAGGTGACATCTAAGTCACAAAAATTACTATACGTTCTTGGAGTTGTTCTAAAATAGAATGTTTTTAGCATCAGAGCTTTTTGTTTACACTAGAAATAATGGGCTATGATTTACCATTTGATCCTGTGATTGCTTTATTACATTATGTTGAAGGTAGTGTACCTGCCTCAGAGAGCTGCAAGACAATATGTAATGCTCTGTTAAAAATGAATGCACCGTGATGCTATAGAGAAGCATCTCAACTGTATCAAACCCAACACAGATAACCTTGTGCCCATTGTCTGTGGCTCCTGTCCTTACTACTTTCACCTCTTGCTTGCTCAAAGATCTTGCCACTTTTATTCACTAGCAAGTGAATAAAACCTCTCCGCTGAAAGGTAAGTTGATTTTTTTTTCACAATAGACAAACTGCCCTTTGAACCAAGAGCCATCTGTTCATAAATAAGCTGACAGCTCTTAGAGCAATTTCGACTGCATTCTTTAAAGGTAACATAAACCTATGAAGCCTTTCTCTGCATAATGTTAACTGCATCCTATCTAAATAGGTTTATAGACCTTACCCTTCCTGAGTCATTGATTTGTAGGGCAGGACCAATTGCGCACCTTGGAATTTTATTAGATGCTCTTGCTGTGATCAGGCACATGTTTCTGTCATGGGCCCATTTACTTTCTCCAGATCTCACTATCGTTTATTCTATTTGGAGAGCTCACTAGAGGCAAAAATCCTTCTTTCCAAACATTTGTGTGTGGTATAAATCTCAATTCTGACTGTTCTAGTAGATAGACCTAGGCAAAATTCCTCCTGATGTACTGGGAGACCTTCCACAATGATAGTCCCATTTTTCATCCTCTGGTTGATGGCTAGTTGAAAGGACCAGTCGGTGTTCTTCTTGAGCTTATCTTTCTGTGATCTGTTGTGAGACATCAGTTGCTGCTTTGTACTATTTGTATCTAGTGCATTGGATATGGACAGAGCCACTCTTGAAGAGTCCGTTTTGTTTTAAAGTTAATACCCTTTCAAGCATTTGTTGTATTTGTGCAAATAAACTTTGCAGCCAGAGTGAGATTAATATTCAAGAGAGTGGGAGCTTATTCTGTTACATTGATGCCTGAATATTGAACTCTTCCCTTTTCTTCCTTCTACTTCGTTTTCTGGTTTTTTCGTAGTCCGATGACTGGTTTAGGGTGAACTGGTGCTTGAAGCACATGGCTGAGGAAGCAGGTGAGAAGATACTTTACAATAGAAAAGTCTTGCTGTACAGAATTTTGTTGGTTTCCTTTTGCTCCTGAACTCTCCCTTTTCTAATAGGCACAATAAATCAGCTGAAGCTTCTCAATGTTGAAGACCTTGTGGTGGAGCTGTATCAGCAAAAGTTTCAAAAGGAGCCTTCCAAGACCTGGGTGTGCAACACACTGGATGCTTCCATGTGGGATTATTCCAGCAATATTAGGTATAGTGTAGCCGCCGCCCCCCCTCCAGAAATCTCAGGAAAAAAGTGTTTTCAGAATTATTGTGCATAATGCGCCGACAGAACATCTTGTATTGACATATATGTGTATACATACATATGTTTCAGATAAGTAACCATGTTGGTCAAGTAACCATGCTGGTCTGCAGTAGAACAGCAGGATTTGGGTCCAGTATAGGGATGCCAGAGCCCTGCCAGTGGTAGGGGATCCCCCACACCATGCCCCTGCTTACTTGGCCAGCAGGGGGAGCGCAGCTTTCGTGTCCGCTTCCCTGCAGCGCTGCGTGCACCTGTGCACTGCAACCACCTGGATCAGGCCCGTTTTGGCCCAGATCAGGCCCGGATTGGGGCCACTGTGGAGCGTAGGAGTGTTCCCACCCTCCACAGTGACCTCAAACGTGCCTGTTTCAGCCCAGATAGAGTTCATTTTGGGTCCATTTTGGCGCAGATCGGGCCCATTTTGAGCCGCTGCAGAGTATCCTGCACTCAGCAGCAGCTCAAAACGGGCCCAAAACGAGCCTGATCTGGGCCGAAACGGGCACATTTTGGTCCACTGTGGAGGGCAAGAGTGCTTCCACACTCCACAGGGGCCCAACTCTGGGCTCCTGCGGAGCATGGGTGCATTCCCAGGGGCTGCATGGTGATGTCACTTCCTGGAAGTGACATCATCACACTTGTGGGAGTGTGTGTGTGCTTTGCGTACCCCTCCTCCCCATGCAGGTAAGTGCCAGGCCCCAATCCCCTGCCGGGAGGTTGAGGGATCCTGGCAACCCTAGTCCAAATGCAGCTTAAAAAGCAACAAGATTTTCAGAGTATAAGCTTTCAAGAGTCAGAACTTCCTTCTTCAGGTGTGTGTGTGCGTACTTGCACATGCACGTATGCATGTATGGTGGATGCTAAGGCAAAGACTCACTGCTCTTTGTGCAGAGAGAAAAGGCTTAAAGCAGTTTTATGAAAGAGCATCCACACCTGAAAAAACTCCAATATTTTTCTCAAGTGATGAATTTAAAACTCAGTGCTTTCAAGATTTTCCAGGGCCACTATATTAAACATGCCACAGTCCTTGTATCTATTCAGTAAATGTAAGCTGTTTCCCCTATAGTAGCTTTAAAGACTTCTACATTACTAAGGCAAAACAGACTTAAATCTCTTGAGTACTTGTATAGAAGATCATCTGGGAGTTCCATATGCTGCCCTGGAGAAAGAGTGTCATGCAGCTATCAAGCAAATAAATGATCCTTGACAAGTGAGCTGTTCTCAACTCTGTCATATCAATTAAGGATCAAGAAGCAGGCCTAATTCTCCTTTTTCTTCCTATTTCCAAGTTGCTTTAAAAATAGCTCTTCTGGTTATAGAAAGCAGTTTACTAAATTCAGGCACCAGCAAGATAAGCCTTAATATGGGACATAAACGTGAACTAATCATTTCAGTGAAGGTATTTCTTTTGGCGGGGGGAGTTACATTGCCGTGACTTTGTTTCAGAGTTACTTAACAGTTACAGCATCATCTCTGTATGATAAATATGTTTGATTGTGGCATAGTGAGAGTTGATATTTACAATGCCAGATGAGACTTGATAATTTGTCCTTGAGTTATTTATTCTCAACCTTTTTTTTTGTAACTAGGCTGTTCAACATATAACATTACAGATGGAATAGATGGAACTGCAGTAGGATCTAATAATTTGTTTAGAGCTCAAAACATTCTCAGTGTTGAGAATATAGTGTTGAAGTATATGTTGGACATCCTGGCTTCTTCATGAAAGCATGTTTTATTCTTAGGTGCAAGTGGCATGAAGACAATGACATACTGTTCTGTGCTCTTGCTAGTTGCAAGAAAATTGCGTGAGTACTATTAAATTTAAAACAGCTCTAATAATATTTTTCTCATTCCTGTGGAATAGAATGAATGTTGGCCTCATATCGCACTATGTATTAGGTCTTGTGTTATATTCTGAGGATATTTTTGTATATTGTCTTATGTGTGTTTTGTCTTAAACACGTGACTGGAAGGCCAGCTGATGTGATTTTTGTGGCATTTTGGTTCTAGGAAGTGTGGGTTGGGTTTTTCCAATCCAAGGTAGGTCTGTTGTTCCAATAGTTGTATTACAAATTGTTCACATAGTAGTTCATATAGGAATAAAGCTGATAGGAATATTTGTGTTCCTAAACTGTCCTGAATACCATCAGATTTAATTGCACTTGCGTTTTCAGACATTCCTTCTCTGCAGACTACTCTTGCATTATTAGCTATGATGTATTAAGGGAACCTCCATATACAGAGGCAACAAACCTCCAAATGCCTGTGCCAGGAGACAGCATCAGAGGAATACCTTAGCTTCTCTGCCCTGTTGACACTCCAGGACAACTGTTTTGGCTGCTGTGTGAAATGGGAAGCTGGGCTAGACAGACCACTGGTCTGATCCAGCAGAGCTCCTCTGATGTACTTAACCTTTGGTAGCATGAATGTTTATCTAAAAGTTATTGTACTCTATAGACACTCTTAAACAGTGTGGTATTATAAATTTCCCACTTTACTAAGCCCCAAGCAAAACTAAACATGATAAGGAACACAAGGCTACCTCGCAATCACTGTCACCGTTTTAAAATGGCTTTTCAAATGCCTTGAGGACCCAATCATGATCAGGGCCATGGTATGGAGCTCTTCCCCCATGGTTTTTAAAGTGCCAAAATAGCTATGCAGGGGGTGTGCCCCCAAGTGGCTATTTCAGCACTTTAAAAGGCCTGGGGTGGGGCAGGGGGAAGAGCTCTGCATGTCATGTTTGGTTTGGCTCTAAGAAAATCTTTGAATTGTGGGTGGGTTTTTTGAAGTTGATGGGTATTTGTTTGTCTTGCTTCATTATTTGTTTTGGTTGATTCCGTTTATATTAATAACTGCACTTATATACTGCTCTTCTAGACAGATTAGTGCCTCACTCAGGGTGGTGAACAAAGTTGGTATTATTATTTCCACAATACATCTGGGGAGCTGGGGCTGAGAGGAATAGCTTACCCAAGGCCACCTACTGAACTCGTGGCATAGTGGGATTTGAACCAAAAGCATTCTGATTTGCATCACAACCATTCAACTACTTTGCTAAAGCATATTGGAATATGCTAAAGCATATTGGAATAAAGCATATTGGCAGCTGTTTTAGTTCTGGATTTTACACATTACTCTTTTACTCTTTAGAATATGAGTGAAATGATGTCACAGACAGTGCTTTTCTTTCTCTTCAACATAGGTACTGCATCAGCCACTTTCTGGCTAACCTGTATGGCATCCCCGTGACTACATCTCATTTACCAGTGCATGACAAGGACTCCCAAAGTACAGTGAACCCTAAGATGGTTGTGTTGGATGCTGGACGCTTCCAGGTTAGCTTTTTAAGTTAAACTGTTTTGTCTTCTGTTGCTAGTGTTAATCCTCCTGGAGAAGACTTAAAAGTATATTTACAAGATGGAGGCTGTGGTTGTTCCCCAGCAAAAGTGGCATGGTCATCATATGTGTTTGTTATGTGCCATCAAGTCACTTCCAACCTATGGCAACCTTATGAATGAAAGACCTCCAAAACATCCTATTATTAACAGACTTGCTCAGATCTTGTAAACTGGAGGACGTTGCTTCTTTTATTGAGTCAAGCCATCTTATTTTAGGTCTTCCTCTTTTCCTATTGCCTTCTACTTTTCCTAGCATTATTGACTTTTCCAGAGAACCTTGTCTTCTCATAATTTAATCAAAGTATGATAGCCTCAGTTTTGTCATTTTAACTTCTAGGGAGAATTCAGGCTTGATTTGATCTAGTACCCTCTTATTTGTCTTTTTGGCCATCTGTGGTATCCACAGAACTCTCCTCCAGCGCCACATTTCAAATGAATCAATTTTCTTCCTGTCAGCTTTCTTCATTGTCCAACTTTCACATCCATACATAGTAATGGGGAATACCATAGTTTAGATTATCTTGATCTTGGTTCCCAGAGAGACATCTTTATCTTTAAGGATATTATCTAGTTCCCACACAGCTGCTTTTCCAAGTCTCAATCTCTTTCTGATTTCCTCATTGCAGTTTCCCTGTTGGTTGATGATTGAGCCAAGGAATAGAAAATCTTGGACAATTACAGTTTCCTTATTGTCAACGTTAAAATTGTGTAACTCCTCGGTAGTCATTACTTTTGTCTTCTTAATGTTCAGATGGGCATCAATATAGCCAGAATATAAATTTTCTTCTGTGTTCTTTTCGATGAAGGCTTTGATTTGACCACTAGACTTCCAATACAGCTACTAAAAATCTGGATTATTAATGCATTCAGCTGTAGATACCCAGGCATATTTGTTAGCCACTGTATACATCTTAATTGTAGCTTACCAGGACAATGAGAGCTTGTGAGTCTGTTCAGGCCGAATGTGTGAATGACTCTTTTGTGGTTTTGTCTGTATTGCAGAGAGCAAGGGCCCAGTGTGGGGGAAATGATGGGCACTTCACATCTCTTTATCAGGATACAAATGCTATTCCTTATGCTGGTGAGTAGAGGCTTATTTTGGAAAATTTAAAAGTAAAAAAATATGTTACTGGAAAAATTCTTTAATTTCTCAGTACTAAAAAGAATATGCTACCATAACTGAGGCATCCTCTACCTAATCCATGTTTGTCTTATCAGCTACTAAAATAGCTATTTAGGAAATGGTTATCTCTGCCTGGTTATCTCTGCAACAATGCTAGCTAAAACTTCTTAATGAAGACATATTTTTAACATGCCTTGCTTTTAAATATTAAAATTCCAGTAATCCAAGAAACCATTCATCCTCTCCTTCATCTTGAGGGTACTTCTGTTTATGTAGTAAATATTTATCCCACCCTTTCTCCAAGCAGTTGCAAGGGGCGTGCCTCTGTTCCCTCTCCTCCATTTCACCCTCCCATCATTGCTGTGATACAGGTGAGCCTGAGAGTGAGTGACTAAGCCAAGGCTATCCAGTGAATTTCCATGACAAAGTGAGAATTCAGGCCTGGCCTCGCAGATCCTAGTCCAGAACTTCAACTACCACACTAGACTGACTCTCTAGTTAGTATGGAGGCTTACAGCTTCAGATAGGCTTTATGTGATGAAGAATTAGACTAACACATGTTAGTGAGCCAATTCAGGAACAGTACTTTTATCCATGGAGTTGCTTTGAATGAATTTTGTGCATTTGTAAACATGAAGACAATTTCTGTTTCATTCTCTTAATTTGGATGCAGAGATTGTTCAGCAGTAGCAGAGCAGGCAGCCATTCCTTGCCCCTTGCCTGTATGGTGGTGATTGAATGTGTGTGGAAGGCGAGGACTGTGCAGCAATGGAGTGGGGGCATCTTCTGCTTGCACCATACCACTGAAGCTGTACTGTGCTCTGGCCTTTTAAATCACTATCTGCTGAGTAGCTAATCGGTGGTATGAGGGAGCTTGGTGTACTCGCCAGGGACAGCACTCCCATGGACAGGAGTGCTGTCTAAAATATATATATTTTAGAGAGTATTTATTATAGATGTGCACCAATATAAAATACAAGTTTAAAACATAAGGCCTGAATGGCAGGCTACATATACATACTAAAACCTGCTAAAACATCTCAAAATACAGATGATGGTACAGTGCAATGACCAACACAAATAGACCAAGGTACAGTAAAAACTGACCAGACGTGTTTCGGCCCTAAGGCCTTCCTCAGTGGTCAATTGTAAACAATTTATGATCAAACACACCCACAAATATAGAAACCAATCATGCAACGCTCCAGGTGTTTTATCTAGAGCTGTAACAAAAGAAGAAGGGTGGGGGGAGGAAATTTTTTAATATAATACAGTCCATTATTAAGTGCTAGAATTATTCTAGGTAAAATACTGGATCAGAATTTACCTCTAGTATTGTGTGATAAACTACAGATATTGCAGTAGATCCAGGACTGCATTCACACACTGCTCTTCGTTTATTGTTGCACTCTAAAGAAAAAATGTACCAAATTAGAAAATTATTCCCTAACATGCTGTTAATTGACCCCCCCCCCCCCAAGTTCTCCAAACCCAATCACAAACCAACCTGAGGCTTGGTTTCCAATGTATAGGAGTGTTACATCAATCTGCAGTAAAGATAAAATGGCACTTTAACCTAAGAAAGTTCAGCTATATGAAAAGGTAGAAGGGTGATGCAATGTCTCCCATGTGATAAGAAGATATGCTTTCAAAGGGGGTGGAGGGGAGGGGGGCCGAGGAAGAGAGAGAAGGAAGGGAACACTGGAATGGCAAAAACCCAGCACATATTCAGTTAGGGCAATAATCCAAATCAAATCAAATCCATCTCGGACACAGCAAGTCCAGTCCGCTTATTCATTAAGTCCCCAAGGCATCAACGTCTGGAGGTGGTGAATCCAAAACACTTTTCTGCAGGAGTCTGTGAGAGCCTGAAGATGTGTTCTGTATAACTTCCACAACCCAAAATTGCAGCTGCTTCTCCGTATGGCCGGCAGCGAGACAGTGGTTAACAAGTGGGGCATTCAGTTTCTTTAATCTAATACAGCTCTTATGCTCACAAATACGAACTTTAACAGGTCTGGTAGTCATACCTACATAGGGATCAATTGTATGTTAAAGGCAAGAATTCTTATGAACCAATTTTCTGATAGAGGCTATTCAGCTAGAATCCTGAAACAAGCTTATTTTAGGGCCCAGAATACATCTAGAGCTTTGCTACTTACCCCAAAAACCAAGAAAGGGAACCTAGACAGGATGGTCATCCCTTTAACATACAATAGTACGTACACATCAGTTCAAGCCATCGTAGCTAGACATTGGCATCTTCTGTCCAATATTCCCAGATGCAAAGATCCCCCCTTGTTCACATCGAAAAGAGCAAAAAACCTCTGGGACTTATTAGTTAAGAGCAGACTACCAGAGGTGAAGGACAGCAGCTGTGGAAGTGGGAGGATAGCTACAACAGGTTTCTTTCCTTGTCGACACTGTGCTGGATGTGGTGGCTCTGTGCCTAAAAAAAACTTTTTCGTAATTCATTAAATACTAGGATGTTTGAAGTTAATTCATTCAGCAACTGCAATTCCAAGGGAGTTATCTATGTTATTCAGTGTCCTTGCAACTTGATGTATGTAGGTATGACTACCAGACCTGTTAAAGTTCGTATTTGTGAGCATAAGAGCTGTATTAGATTAAAGAAACTGAATGCCCCACTTGTTAACCACTATCTCACTGCCGGCCATACGGAGAAGCAGCTGCAATTTTGGGTTGTGGAAGTTATACAGAACACATCTTCAGGCTCTCACAGACTCCTGCAGAAAAGTGTTTTGGATTCACCACCTCCAGACGTTGATGCCTTGGGGACTTAATGAATAAGCGGACTGGACTTGCTGTGTCCGAGATGGATTTGATTTGATTTGGATTATTGCCCTAACTGAATATGTGCTGGGTTTTTGCCATTCCAGTGTTCCCTTCCTTCTCTCTCTTCCTCGGCCCCCCTCCCCTCCACCCCCTTTGAAAGCATATCTTCTTATCACATGGGAGACATTGCATCACCCTTCTACCTTTTCATATAGCTGAACTTTCTTAGGTTAAAGTGCCATTTTACCTTTACTTCAGATTGATGTAACACTCCTATACATTGGAAACCAAGCCTCAGGTTGGTTTGTGATTGGGTTTGGAGAACTTGGGGGGGGGGTCAATTAACAGCATGTTAGGGAATAATTTTCTAATTTGGTACATTTTTTCTTTAGAGTGCAACAATAAACGAAGAGCAGTGTGTGAATGCAGTCCTGGATCTACTGCAATATCTGTAGTTTATCACACAATACTAGAGGTAAATTCTGATCCAGTATTTTACCTAGAATAATTCTAGCACTTAATAATGGACTGTATTATATTAAAAAAATTTCCTCCCCCCACCCTTCTTCTTTTGTTACAGCTCTAGATAAAACACCTGGAGCGTTGCATGATTGGTTTCTATATTTGTGGGTGTGTTTGATCATAAATTGTTTACAATTGACCACTGAGGAAGGCCTTAGGGCTGGAACACGTCTGTTCAGTTTTTACTGTACCTTTGTCTTGATGTCTGGTCAAGGTTTTTACTGTACCTTGGTCATTGCACTGTACCATCATCTGTATTTTGAGATGTTTTAGCAAGTTTTAGTATGTATATGTATCCTGCCATTCAGGCCTTATGTTTTAAACTTGTTTTTTATATTGGTGCATATCTGTAATAAATACTCTCTAATACGTGTGTGTGTGTGTGTGAGAGAGAGAGAGAGAGAGAGAGAGTGTGTGTGTGAGAGTGAGAGTGTGTGTGTGTGAGAGAGAGAATTAGCAACCCTGGTTAACTAGCAACCCTGGTTCTCCAACCATGCCAGTTAACACAGCTGTTACTGTTGGTGGTCTGGAGGTACAGCAGCACCTAGGAGGTGCTGTAGTCTCAGTGGCTGCATTCTGACCGTGCAGTGTGGTATGTGAAGGTCTAGCATGGCCCCCTTGAATCCTATGCAGCTAAAGCTTAGTGGAAATGGTACCCACTATTTATTTTACCACAGATAAGCTACATCTGAATCGTAGGGCCAAACTACAAGTGACAAATGACACTTGAACGGCAAGTGTATTGCTCCCTGTTCATTTGCCCTCCACTTACTCTCCATTCAATCTACTTGCCGTTCAAGTGTCATTTGTCACTTGTAGCTTGGCCCTTACACTCTTATGGGCTGGAAGGGGGGTGGCAAGTATACGTAATCCTTATGCTGATGAAAATATACTCTTCATTTAGGTAAGAATCCTTCAGGAGTGAAGACAGAGAGTGAAACGAGTGCTGGCCATGGAAGAGGAATTATACGCTTTCTGGAGACCATCTCCAAGCAGTCCGGCAATTGGAAACTTGCAAGTGCTTCCTGCCCAAAGTAGTTCTGCATGGCTGTAATTGCAAATATATGGGAACCGTCAGGCACTACCTTCCTTTCTTTTCTTGTTACGTTTAAGTGTTTCCTTAGCAAAGGGAAAACTAGTTCTACTTCCTTTGCTCATTGACATTTTAACAGTATTTAAGATTAGAGCATTACTCTAGAGTAAAAATGCTTGTTAATCATATGTTAAATGGAAGTCAAAATAACTGTTCAGAAAGTATCCAGATTCTTGACACCTCCACTCACTGTGTCTTATTCCACACGGCACAAGCAGAAATTAGTTTGTTCTTCACAGTACACTTTTGTTGTTCCTGTAGTTAAGGATCATTCCATTGCAATTACATTTTTATTAGCCCTACTTACGTTTCAAACTGAATTGTCTTGTATGCCAGATGTTTTATATTTATTTATAAATCATTGTTTGTTAATGCAAATGTGTCCGTCATATACATTTCTAAGGCTACAGTTCTCAAAAAATATTAAATTCCATTTTCTCTGTTGCAGTGGAAGCTTAAATGCATGCATTAAACTATCTGGAATAATGTAAATTGTTTAGGAATAAATTGATTAAGCACATTCATCAGTAGAAACTAGCCCAATACACTTTATGCTGCAACCCTGCACCAAAACTCATCCATTTAAGGGAAGGTCTGCTGTCTGCATAGAACCAGTTTATCATAAAGCTAAAGATTGTTTATTAAAATAATTTGTGCCTGTAAGAAGGGGTGTACTGCAGAAATTGTTACCAGGGTGTGCAATTCGGGTTTCTGGTTCGGATTTTTAACCCAAATCAGGCCCAATTGGTACAGATTTGGGGTTCCAGTATCGGCCCCAGCATTGCTGAGCTAATTAGGGAATTCTGAAGCAAAGCTTTCCGAAGCATTTCAGAACACTTCTGGAAGCTTTGTGTAGAGCAGCAGCACTTTCTTTGCCATTTGCAAATGGCAAGAAAAGTGCTGCTGCTGCTTTCAAAGCTCCCCGCCCTCCTTTTCACCCGATGGGAGGGGAGAAGAGGGAGTTCCCTTTTCTCCTCTCCCATTGGATGAAAAAGCCATCCTGGAAGGATGGCTGTTGTGGGTTTTCCGGGCTGTATTGCCGTGGTCTTGGCATTGTAGTTCCTGACGTTTCGCCAGCAGCTGTGGCTGGCATCTTCCAGCCACAGCTGCTGGCGAAACGTCAGGAACTACAATGCCAAGACCACGGCAATACAGCCCGGAAAACCCACAACAGCCATCGTTCTCCGGCCGTGAAAGCCTTCGACAATACATCGAACACCTCTACGGGGAGGAAACATTCCAGAAGATGCCAGCCACAGCTGCTGGCGAAACGTCAGGAACTACAATGCCAAGACCACGGCAATACAGCCCGGAAAACCCACAACAGCCATCGTTCTCCGGCCGTGAAAGCCTTCGACAATACATCGAACACCTCTACGGGGAGGAAACATTCCAAGAAGATGCCAGCCACAGCTGCTGGCGAAACGTCAGGAACTACAATGCCAAGACCACGGCAATACAGCCCGGAAAACCCACAACAGCCATCGTTCTCCGGCCGTGAAAGCCTTCGACAATACACCATCCTGGAAGCATTGAAAGCTCAAACCAGCACTTTTCAGTGCTGCTTTTAAATTTTCAAAACTCCACCCCGGCCTTTTCACTCAGTGGGAGGGGGGAAGAGGGAATTCCCTCTTCCTCTCTCCTGTTGGATGAAAAAGCCTGTCTGGAAGTTTTAAAAGCTAAAAACAGCTCTTTTCAGGGCTGCCTTGAACTCCCTCTTCCCCCTCCTATTGGATGAAAAAGCCTGTGGGAAGTGCTGCTTTGATCCTTGGTGTGCTCCGAATATTTACAGAACATACCAAAGCAGCTGAAATACCCAAACCCAAAGCGGCAAGCCTTCAGTTATTCCAGATTTTTTTCCTGCTTCAGTTAAACCCAAAGCAGGAAACCCGAATCTTTTTTGGGTGCACACACCTAATTGTTACCCTGGACATACATAGACATTTTTATTATTTGAATATTTAGTGTTCTGTTATCATGATACACTCTTTAGCTATGATGCTTGTTTTGTACAGTGGGTTAACACTGAACCCGCAAGTTTTAAGTCTGGATAGAACCTCTGCAGTTGGCTTTTTCCACAGTAGGGAGGTACTCTGCAGAATAATTATTTGGTAATATAGACATCCCTCAGGTGTTGGGAGTGCATTTATTTTGTTGGGGTTTTAGCAGGTGTCATCCTGTCATGAAAGAGTTAAGCTAATGTTTGTATAGTTAGTGATAGCTAGTTTGCATAGGACCAATTAAGCGCCTCGCTGCAAGTGACATTTTACACGCGAACGGCACTTGATCATTTTCGCAAGTCTTTCTGGGAACTGAAGTCCCTCTCCTCCCCCACCCCTTTTCCTTCTATTCCTTCCCCTCTCTGTTAGAATGGCTGCCTGAAGAGACGGAGAAAGCCTACGGCAACAGCAGCTTTTGCAAATCGTCTTGCTGGCGGGTGGGGGATGCTCTGGGGAAAGCTGACATGTCGGTGAAGTCCTAGTGTCCTAGAACTGTTAGAATCGCTGCCTGAAAAGTCAGAGAGAGCCTGCTTTTGCAAATAGTTCCTCCAGTCACAAGCCTGCTCTCAATGATCTTTGGGGGCGGGCAGCTGCAACTTTGCAAATCGGCTTTGCTCGGGGAGGGGGGGGGATGCTCTGGAGAAAACTGAGAAAGTTGCAGCTGCCCGCCCCCAAAGATCATTGAGAGCAGGCTTGTGACTGGAGGAACGATTTGCGAAAGCAGGCTTTCTCTGACTTTTCAGGCAGCGATTCTAACAGTTCTAGGACACTAGGACTTCACCGACATGTCAGCTTTCCCCAGAGCATCCCCCACCCCCCAGCAAGACGATTTGCAAAAGCTGCTGTTGCCGTAGGCTTTCTCCGTCTCTTCAGGCAGCCATTCTAACAGAGAGGGGAAGGAACAGAAGGAAAAGGGGTGGGGGAGGAGAGGGACTTCAGTTCCCAGAAAGGCTTGCGAAAATGATCAAGTGCCGTTCACGTGTAAAATGTCACTTGTAGCGAGGCTGTAAGTGTGGAGTGGTTCTTTCCACCAAGGAGAAGGGAAGTTTATGCTCAGTGAAGATACTTAAGGTTGACTATTGGGGGATTGATTTTCTTGGGTGCAATTAGAATTCCTGCTTGTACTCAGGGATCAATTATAGTGTCCAGTTGAAGTTAGATCACCAAGATGTAGTAGGAATAGAGAGAACAAAAGAAACAATATAGAGCATAAATAAGGTATTTATTTTACAATCCACATAACCGTTCTCTTTTATATGTAGTAAATTTCTTTTTATAGAAGCTAAAAAAACACACGTCTGCTCTGCTTATTTCCACTCTGCTACAAAGCCCCAACATACTTGCTGCAGCCAAAGGCTTACTAGAGTTGCTACTGCTCCACCACCACCTGCATTTCTTCAGCCACCTATACCTAGGGTCAGCCTTGGCCTCCTGTAGTGGCTGAAGATGACCTGTGGCACTTGCTTTCTTTAAATGTGATTCCATACACTGTCAGCTGCTGTTTGTTCCAGCAACAAAAACAGCAGTGGGCTTACATTTCTTTGGAAGTTACTATCCCAGCAGCAAAGCCCACTGCAGACACCAGTGCTCCCTTTTTTACATCAGGGTGTGTGCGATCAATCATTTAGTGATGGTTTGAGTGAATATGTGGGCAGAGTCTTGTGTATTTTAACCACAAAGACTGATATCAGTTGTTAAGGATATTACAAAATGAGTTGTGTACTGTTGGATAGTGAGACAAGACTGTTGTCTATGCTGCGCTTCATGTTCTGGTGGATGGTGGAGACATTCTTTCATGGATACTTGGTCTGCTTAACAAAAATGTACAAGAGGCCCTTACATGTTGTCACATCCACTGTGCTTGGCAATCTCATGTAATGTCTCTTTAATGTAATAAAAAACTGCCAAAGTACAATGTGGTAAAACAGAAGGTTGACTGTAATGCTCCTCAGAATAATTATGTTATCTGTATTACTTTCAGTATGTGTGGTGGAATGAGAGGCATGAAAGTTTTTCTTTATCTTTCTACCTTGCATCACATTTTGCATTCTGACTAAATGGATCAAAACACTTGAAAAACATCAATAGATGGCCCCAATTCCACCTTTTTCATAGACCTTTAAAAAACTTTGTAGTGTTCCAGGATGGGGGTCCCCAGCCCACTGAAACAATGTTTAGGGCTACTGTGGAGAGAGGAAGAAAGGAAATCATACTCTGCAGACAGAAATCCCATCTATTCTGTGGAAATTACTGGTGAATCCTAGCCTATGTCTATTTTGAGTCCTGGTGTATCATCCCATATTAGAGCATGGGTGGTTGATGTATAAAAGACACAAGGTCCAGAACTGTAACAGAAAAAAATAAAGTGGAGTTGGCAATAAAGGAAACACAATTCTGCATGGCCTTTAAAATAGGAAACAAACTTCAAAAAATATAGAGAAGAGAAAGCTATAAATTGTCACACACAAAAAAGCCTTTTGGGGGTTTGCAGTTTGGTTCAGAATTTGGATTAAAATTCTAGATTTGGGCTGATTTGGTAAAATCCAGGTATTCCAAATAAACAAGTGTTTGAATATTTGCCCAATTTTTAGTAAATATTTGGTAAAATTCAGCCATTATTTTCTATGGGAAAATCAATTTGGAGGCTATCTGGTGGCTGGGGGAGGGCTCATTTTTCAGCTTAGCCCAACAGAACCAGAGACATTCATAGCAGTCAGGCTCTGGATTCAGCCAGGAATGGAACGCCACAAAACAGAACCAAGCAGTATCCAGCCACAAGCACAGCCTTGCTTCAGTTCACTTCTGTTGTAACTGTCCCTTGCTTCAGTTTGGTTGAGTGGAATGGATGTGGTTCTCTGACATGATGTTGGTCCCCTTGCTTCATTTTTGTTCTGGGGGGATTTCATTCCTGAGCTTCTGTTTGGTTCTGTTGGGCTTTTTCTGGGATGTGCTTGGCTTGCATTTGGCAGTGCCTTGGCCACAGCAGCCTGGCCTCAGTGTGTTTCTGAAGTTTTGACCCCCCCCACCCACCCATAGGAGAGGCTGAGAGTGCTTTGTTCAGGGAGTAGGTTCCCTGGAAATTTAGTGGGATTTGCTTGAAAAATGCTACCCCCAGCCCCCCATAGAGCCTGCAAATATTTTTCCCCCATAGGGAATAATGGACAGTTGGGAAGCACTTTCTTTGGGGGCCCATAAAATTGGCCCTCGCTGTCCAATCTTCATTAAATTTGAAGGTTTTTAGAAGACAGCCAGAAATAAATTCACTCCAAATTTGATGAAGTTTGGTTGAAAAATGACCATCACCCTGCCCACCTGATAGCCCCCCCCCCGAGTGATTTTCCATTAGAAAATAATGGCCATATTTTCCAGATGTAGCCTAATTGAATTAGAGACTCAGTTTGGAATTCAAGGAATTCTGAATATTTTTTTTCAGATTCAGTAAAAAAAAACAAATTTTTTTGGGGGGGGGTACCCTCATAAAGCTTTTTAAATGCTTCATGGCTTCATCTTTATTGGAAGCAGGGTCTGGCCTTGCTTGGTTTCTAGCAAATCTATTTCAAGCCATAGTACTCGGATTCTGGGTTGCCTTTAGGCAAGCCTATGTCGCACTTCAGGTAAGCATCAGGAAAAGAACTGACTGCGCTCTGAGTGCCTCTATTTCAGAAAAGAATTATATTTGAAATAGGTGGGTCCTTGGCCACAGATTGAAAGTTTGTCCCATCAGCATTGGTAGATGAGCTGTTCACTTAGTTGTATCAAGGACTGAAAGCAAGACATATAGAACACTAAAAACTTAATTTTTTGTATCTCATGCAAATGTGGAGAGAGGAGACTTTTTCTATGAAACAGAGTGAAGAGAATGCACACATGACTCTTTGTGTGAGATGGGATTTATCTACTGGAAGTTAAATATACACATTAGGAACTCAGTTACTTTCCACCACAGTGGAATGCATACAGGAATGGGCATTTTGAAATGCAACAAATGCACTCTTCGGTTTACATTTTAGCACAATTATAGCTGGACCAGTGCTCCAGAGAGGGCAGCGTGGCTTCATTTGTCCTCATCGTGGACGGGATTCTCTGAGGCACCTATGAAAGGTGATTGTTAACAAGTTACAATGAAGAAGTATACAATATGTGTACAACGTATATGTGGATTTGTCTTTGTGTTGAATAATTCTCATGGTTCAATTCAATGCATGTACAGTTGAACAGGTGGTTTAAACCCCACATTTATTCAGGTACTGATCCCTGGTTTCTTTTGTAAAATGAATGCTCAGATATATGTACATATAGGCAGGATGTACTTGCATTCACTGAAATATGTGAACAGGGCTTGCGGGGGGGGGATGTCGATGAGAAGCCATATAACATGGGTGGATGCCCTGGGAAATTGAGTATGGCCAGCAGCATTTCTGAGGCTCCATTTATGGAACCAGTAGAGAAGGTGGTTTCACTAGCTTTCACCTCCACAATGCAGGTCCCTATGTTGCTTGAGTTCCATGTACACAGGACCCCCAAACCTTGACATTGCCCCTCTGAGGCGCCCAGGCTCTTGTGGGAGAAGGGGGAGTTGGGAGAAATCCACTTCTAGTGCTTCATAGAATCCAGCCTCTTTTAGTCAAATTGACTGGTGAAATGGCTCAGTGATACCACAGTCATTCATCAGGATGACCCCACAGTGAAGAAGAAAGAAGCCCTGTTAAAGTTTTAAAATGGCTTTAAGGCAAAACAACTTGGGAAAAAGGGACTTTTGAGGCTCTTTCCCCATTTGGTTTTTTTCCCCTTTAAAATGTTGAAAGTAAAAATTTGGTAACAGCTTTCTCCAGTGGTTCAAATGGTGCTTAATATCTAGGAAAAAAGTGATACTGGGGCTCTGGGAATCTTACTGTTCGATCTGGAAGCTGTTCAGTCAGCTTCATAACTTCTCACAGTGATTCCGCACACGTTGGATAATGCACTTCCAATCCTCTTTATAGATCATTTGGAATGGATTTTTTTGTGTGCGAAACAAAAAATCCACCTTAAACTATTGATAAAGTGCATTGAAAGTTCATTTATCCAACATGTGCGGAATCAGCCACTGGTACTTTCAGTTAATCTTCCTTTGTCTTTTCTTTTTACATTCCTAGATTCAGCCCTGCTACAAATCAAGCCTTCTGGACAAGCTTCCACACAAAAAGCATGAAACAGGTATATTGTGAGAAAAATTTACCCCTCTGTGCAACTATCAGTAGGAGAACATACAAATGAGCTGGCTGGTGTACAGCATCTTCACAAATGACATAATTTTATTTCTAGGTGAAGCATGTTTGTGACAGGGACAGAACTAGCTTGTCATCTGAAGAAAGATTTTTGTGCCGAGTATGACAGCTGAAGATTTATTGATACAAGACTGTAGAAGAAACTAGGGAGATATTGCTCATTATTTAGACTCCTTGCCATTTCCCTGCACGATATTGTCTCCAACATCCAAGATGTCCCAATGCAACTGAGTAGCTTTTTTTAAAAAAAGAAAGTCACTTTATAAACTTCTTTTAAAAAGAACTAAGAATGCTATTATTAACCTAACCTTGCATTACCTTCAGTCCCTGACTTTTTTTTTGCTCTGATTTCAGCCCTAGCAAGCTGTTTTAATTGCCACTTCCAAGCCATGTTCAGTCTCAATAGGGTTTCAGGTGAAGGCAGGATGTGAAAGGTTTCCTTCCAAATCTCCTTGTCTTGGGGCAGGATATGGTGCTGATTCTGCTGGCTACTGTGTGTTTTGTACAGTAGTTGAAACTGTTTGTTTGAGGAAGAGCAGATGAAATAAACGTGTTTTACGGTTACTGTAGAAACCAGTGTTAAGAACAAAAAAAAACCCTCCTAGCCGAGCTAGAGGTTGGTCTGTTGTGAGGTAAATGTCTTAAAAATAGTGCATGTGGCTGTTCAGGAGTTTTCTGGAAACCTATCTGATAAAACTATTCTGAGAAGCAGGGAGGGTTTCCAGAAGCAGGAAAAATATCTCTGCCTGTTTAGAGAGGGGTTTTGCACTGCAAAAGTTCACAAATACTGACAGACTGCCAGTATGACTGAACTTCCTGCATCTGACTTTTGGGTAAGAGTGTGTGGGACACTGCTGGTGTGCAGATGCTAGGTAATAATGCTAAGCTGTAGTGGAAAGGGGTTGAAAGTGTTTCCCCCTGATGAGTAACTGTTGGCCTCAAAGAAATGAAATAATTGCTATTAAGCCCTGTAACATCATGACTGCCGTTGTAGTTTTCCATCTTGAATTATGCATTGGTAACTAGCCTGGAATTCAAGTAGAATAAGGTCCTTTGAGTAGGGACCTACTTTTTTGTTATGCGATTCTGTGAAGTGCCATACACATTCATGATGCAATATAATGAAAATAAAGTGTTGTCCTTTTAAGTCAAATAAATTCAGTCTCTTTCTGGCCAGTCCCATAAACCAATGACTTCAAGAATTATTAAATGACCTTACAGCACTAACTGCTCCTCCAACTCAGAAGGCAGGGCCCATCAACTTCAGGATCTCATTCCAAAGAAGAGTTGTTTCTACCCATCTGGCTCTACTTTCTGATGAGGAGGGTCAAGTGGCTGTCTCAGTGCTATTGCCAAACCTAGTTGCTGTTTTTTAAAAAATTTTCCTGTTCATGTTCTTGTTCCTTTCTTTAATAGGGATGCAGTGGATTTCACGATGAACACATTCGACAGTAAAATATTACCTAGATCAATGGCTGTAATCAGAGTGACCTGATCCTTGGATTTGTTCAGTTCAGTGACAAACGCCTTGAATGCCTTGCAGAAAGGCTTGTGGCTTGGTACTAGCTGTGCTCATTAGTTTTAGTTGTCCATCCTCTATTCTGGAAGTAGTCATCCTTCATTAGAAGGGTTGCACAGCAAATTTAGTACCCAGCACAATCAGGATGCTCCTGCTTTCAAAATGTTCTTATCTTTTTTGAGTGCTTCTGCACTACACAGCCTTGTTTTCAATTTTGTTTTTACTTTGCTTTAAGATATAGTGTATGGAAGGAAGGGCTAGAACTCCCACAGTCGTTTGCAAAATCAGGCATATTGAAAAACCCTCCATATCCAAATATTGGCAACCATTACTGTCACCAAAGAATACAGCAAAGAACAGCCAAGTGTAGGGTTAGGGGAGGTGGGGAATTGGCAGCAGTTTATGCGCTTGCTGGTTGATTTAATGTGCATGCATGACATTTGGTTGAGCTGTTGGGAAGGAGTACTGCAACATTTCAGGTTGTGAGCAATCACTGACAAGTAAGATGTCTGACTGTGGTTAGAGATCAGGATGTGATCTGAACTAGCTGGTGTCCAAGCATCTGAGTTTTAGGTGAGGTGGGGAAAGGACCCATTCCACCAGGAGTCCCCACTGTACTGGTCCATGCATCAAGCAAGACATTGGGCAAAGTCTGCAGCTGCTCTCTCACCATCCTCAAGCACAACTTGAGCTTGCTAGCGACAGCTTTGACAGGTACTGGAAAACAGGGACTGTAATGTTCTGTATTTCTTTATGATGATACAATTACAGTCTTACATTGGTAACTGTGGGAACTACCAAACTGTGGAACATAGGACAGGATGCATAGGGCCAAGGATTTCAGGCAGGCAGCTCTGACTTGGGGAAAGCTGGGGTGAGGGGCTTGCCTGAGGTTCTCGCTTGGGTGTGGATAACAACATGAAGACTTCAGTGGAATATGTAGAATGAAGGAGGCACTTGGATTTACTTTTACTTAACATTATTTTGTGTATTCTGAGGAGCTAAACAATATGAAGCTAAGCTGTAGGAGGGAAATCATGGTTGAGATTTGTTGGAGAAGCAATGTATTGCCTTACATGGCTAAGGTATTAAAAGGACATCATTCTTGCAAGTCTGAATAAATGCGTTCCTTCTCTTCAGTTTCACAGCTTCCTATCGTTGTTTGCCTTTTGTTTGCAGCAGATTCTCCTCCTTTGTGTATGGCATTTCCCGCCCTTCAATACTGCTGAAGCTGTTTGTTCTTTTGTCAGTTTTGTTACTTTAAAAAAAATGTTACTATTTATAAGAGGCTGTTCACATGGGTGAGTTGGCTTCTCTATGGGGACTGCAGCAATTTACATGGAAAAGAAGTAACACTATTTTTTAAAAAAATCCAAGCAGAAACATTTTTAATGGATTAATCTTGTTAGGTGTTGCTGCTTGGTGTATGAATGGGAACAATTTGATCCTGTGGAACCCTGTGCTTTTTGCACCAGAAGGTGAAAGAGGTGAAACACCAACTTTTTACAGCAACATTTTAAAACCCTTTGAGTGATAGCATCTCCTTAAAAGTTTATGCTGTGGGAGGAAATTAATACCACAACACTCAACTGCAAAGTCTGTAAATTAAAAACAATAGCATTTTTAGCCTGGTAAAGGAGTAGTGAAGAAGGATGGGGGGGGGCATGTATTGTGAGGCAAGAGATACATGTCTGGGGAGCAGAGTTCTGGCGGCTGTGCTAGATGCTGAAATCTCCATGCCCAGCCCTGAAGATGGCCATTCTCAGTGAAAAGTAAGGTGAGATGTGGACCAAGATTTTAACTCTGCTTTTCCACCTTTGCAATTAATGCTACCATCTGCGCTGTTAATTGAGGTATTGGCGTCACTCAGGAACTTTCACTGTCTTGTGGAATGATCTTCGGGAGTATGAGGATTATCAACGCGCCAGTGATCAAGGCATGTCCTGAAACTCTTCTGGTTTTTGAGTGTGGCAATGTTTTGTCTCCCAAGAACCATCATATTAAAAGAAAATTCTGTGAGTCAGGATTTTTAAAATTACTATATTAGAAAAGTAGATTCTGCCTTTCCTGGCATGGTTGCTATTATACATGCATACAAAACTAGTTACTGAGGGAAGGTGGAAAGGGAGTCTTCTTCCAACCAGTCCTCAGTGGCTCCAGCTTGAGCTCAGTTACAGCCAACAATGGTCCAAGCATCTTAGAAGTATCCTTCTTAAATGTCACAACTTCAAAAATAAATGCAGACAATTCCATACAAAGAGAATCATTAATAACACATTCATTCAAAGTCTTTCCAGCCAGCTGCAATTAAGGCCCTTTCCTGATGATTTCTTAAAAAGCGAATTCCATGGTTAGCAATAAAATTGAGCTATTATGGGCACTTATCAGTGCTATATAATGTAGCCAGCCATCAAATAAAACAACACATTCCTGATTCCTGATATAGTGGGGAGGGGGAGAAGTATTCTTTCTTCCTTTAAACTTTTTAAACAAGTGCTGAAATGTTGAGGTAGCATAATAGCACAGCGAAGAGTCATTTAAAAATAGTTTTAAAAAATGATGGAATCAAAGTTCGGAATGTTGCATGTACTATCCAATGAGCACTCATGACTGTCATAATCACATTTTGCATAGCAATAGCATTAGATGCTATGCTAGGGAAAGAAGAACATCTTTCTTGTAGCGCAACATTGTGGCTTCAGTGCTAGGAAACTGAGGTGTCCCTACGACAAGCATTTCCACAAGTGAAGACATCTGAATCCTACCCAACAAATTAGCAACAATTATACTATTATGCTAAACTGATGGTCCTATATCTTGCTCTTTCAAATATACCGAAGGTGAAACTATCCCATTTTCCCACCATGAAAATGATAAATTAGTATGGAGCATTTGTGACAGTGTAACATTTACAATAGCATTTCCATCTCTCCCATTAATTGACTAACCAGAAGAAGGAAGCCTTGAAGCTGCCATGTCTTTTTAAGCAGCATTCCAGGAATGCCTGGAAACCCTTTCCTTTGCTGTTCTTTCCCCCATCTGGAAAGGTTAGTGTTTAGGCCACAACTTCTGGCTTGGGGGTTGGTGGCATTAGTGGCTTCTGTTTCCACCTGTCTTCCTCCCGCTGTTCTTCTTCATCATCTTGTATCTCTTCCTCAGCTGGTCCCCTGATTCGTACAGGTTCATTTTGTGGCGGTTGGTATCCATTTTCTTTCTCTCTAAATATTTGGTATAGACATAATTAGGCTTCAGTTAATTCTGGCATTTTATTAAATAGTTATGGGCACTGACTCAGAACTATAGAACTGGAGGTATCAATCATTATTCCTTGCTGTCTGAAACATTAACTTCTGGAAATCTGTTTCCTAAGAATAGATCTCATGCTAATAACTTCTTAGTGGAATATGCTACCCTTGGAAGTATGCTGTTTGGACTTAAGTCATCTGATATTAAATCCGCCTGCTTAAGGACATGTAGGTACTCTCCATATTATGGTTGAGGGAACTATGAAGGTAGTTTTTCCCTGGTGTGTAAAACATTGTATGAACACATCTGGACTCATCACCCAAGTGATGGCAACTGGCAAATTAGGGTGGTAGGATAGTAGTGGAAATACTGACAACATTTCAACAGAGAACCAAAAGATGCCTTGCTTGCTATGCATATAGTTGTTTAAGCCGCAGTTACTACAGTGATTTTTAAGGAGCCAAACCATATCAGGATTGCAACCAGTCTTTTTTACTGAAGCAGCAGGAAATGAAATGTGTGCCTTGAGCATATTATTCATCTCTTGAATAAGCACTTTGTTGTTCCTTTCCCACCCACATCTCCAAGTGAAAGACACTCACGTCATCTCATCCTTCCGCTTCCTACAGCAGCAACAATAAGCTATAATGCCAATGGCAATTATTGCAGCAACAACACCGCCAATGATTCCAGCGTAAAGTCCAATGTTCATGGATGCTGTGGAGAAAAAAGATTAGCGCTCAGTCACTACAGATTGTAAACACCAGCCAATCCCCCTTTGGACAGACTCAAGAGCAAGCTATCTCTTTGAGCTCTTACGTTCTCTTGTATTTTGGGGATGCTGGAGTAGGGAGGAAACTAGCAGTGTGTTCAACTGGGCTTTAAACCAATGGGCAGCTAGAAAAGGGAGAGGTCTAGGGGTAGGTCCACGTGGTTTATTCAAAGCACCGAGCCCTTTTGGTAAGCTTCAAAAGGGTATTATTAATTGAGAACCACGTGTCAATCTCAGACTCTGGGCCAAAAAAGATGCAACAGAGTTTATTGATCTCCATTCATCTGGAAAATATAAATTGCACTCTTGTGCAGCCACAATTCAGACTCAGGCCATGTGAGAAGGGGAGAGAGTATATAATCCAGTGTCTATTCATTTTCATGTATTGAAATTAGGCTATCCATCGAAGCAGTTTTTAAAAAAAGGGGGATATGTTCTTTTAAAACTTTCCCCCTTTAAAAGTGGGAAGCCTGGCTGATTTGTAAAAGTGAACAAGAAGTGAATGGTTAAATCTCCTCTTCCCTTCCCATGTAGCCCTAGTCTATATTATGACTGTCAGGAAGCAATTGACTTCACAGACTGATGGAGATCCATGATCACTGTCACATCCATTTTGGCCATTAGCAACTACAACCTTGTAACTAATCAAAGTGACAAAATAATTCTCAGAATGATAAATATGAGCATGAGAGAGTTTAAGTTTTTGTTCTGTCTTCTTCACCCTTTAAAGTGCAGTAGGTATCAACATACCCTGAAGTGAGGCAGCTGCCAAGGCTCAGGGTTTCTGGCAGAATCTATTGCTGTTGAACTCCCCCCCCCTCACTAGAAACAACTGAGTTGGTGCCATGGTCAGACCACTTGGTCCTGAAGGCTCGGCTGGATATCCCACCTCCCCCCTGCAAGGGCGGTGAACTTATTTATGCTCACGCGTGGAGATTTATGGATCCAATTGGTTTCCAGAATGCTCTGTGGGATCCAGTGCTCCCTGGCGGTTCATTGGATGAGCTGGTGGAAGATTGGCAAGTCTGTCTTTCCGAAGCCATCAATGAAATCGCCTCCTGTCGCCGTCTCCGCCCCTGTACCAAACTAGCTCCCTGGTATACAGAGGAGCTACATTGGAAGAAGCGGGAGCTGAGACAGCTAGAGCGAGTGTGGCAACGAACTCGTGATGAAGAGGCAAGAGCATCTTATAGGACGTTTATGAAGGCCTATGAGATGGCAGTGAAGGCTACAAAGAAAGAGTTGTATGCAGCCTCCATTGCATCAGCTAGCTCACACCCAGCAAAACTGTTCAATGTGGTTTGGTCTTTGGTCTCCTTATCAGGAGGGGACCGTCAAAATTCAAATTCGGATATTAGCTGTGAGGCTTTGGGGAGCTTTTTTGCTGATAAAATCTTGTCTCTCTGCCGTGATCTCCCAGCCACAGTTGATACAGTGTGCGAACTGGAGGCCCCTTGGCCGCCTTCTGAGATGATATTAGACCATTTCAGTCCACTCTCTGGGGATGAGATTGACAGGATCCTGCGAGCAGTTAGGCCTACCACAGGGGTGGCCAAACTTGCTTAATGGAAGAGCCACACAGAATAAATGTCAGATGTTTGAGAGCCGCAAGACAAGATACATTGAAGTGACCAGAGGAAGAGGTGGGTTTGGTGGAGTGTCTTGAAAGTGGCATCACAGGAAGCGGTGGGGTTTTGGTTTAGTATTTTGGAAGTGACATAATTGGAAGGGGTGGAGCTTGGGAAGAGCCATCACCTGACCTTTGACAAAAGTGGCATCACATCCTTGATAGGCTTCACCCCCAAAGTCCCCAGGTATTTTCTGAGTTGGACCTGGTAACCCCAACATTTATACTGAAAATATGAAAGACGTGGAACGAAAGAAGGAAAGGGGGGAAGGGAAAGACATGGAAGGAAAGGGAGGGAGGGAAATAAAATAAAATAAACTGTACAGCCACGGCGATACTCAGAGACCTCCGGGAGCTGCACAATATGTTTGGAAGAGCCGCATGTGGCTCCCGAGCCACAGTTTGGCCACCCCTGGCCTACCACATGCTCCTTGGACCTGTGCCCTTCGTGGCTGGTGAAGGCCAGCGTAGATGGGCTACGGGATGCCCTGGAGGCCATTATCAACATGTCTCTGAGCTCCAGGATCTTTCCGGAAGCGTTGAAGGAAGCTGTGGTTAGGCCTCTCCTGAAAAAGCCATCTTTGGACCCTACCGACCCTGTCAGTTACCGCCCAGTTTCGAACCTCCAGTTCCTGGGTAAGGTGATTGAGCGGGTGGTGGTAAAGCAGCTGCAGGTCTTCCTGAATGATTCCTCATCCCTAGACCCTTTCCAGTCTGGCTTCCGTCCGGGACGTGGGACGGAGACATTGCTGGTCACCCTGATGGACGATCTCCATAGGCAGCTGGATCAAGGCGGGTCGGCGCTGCTGATATTGTTAGATCTATCAGCAGCGTTCAACACGGTCGATCATGACCTGTTGATCCACCGCCTTGCTGATGTGGGGATTCGAGGGACAGCTCTGCACTGGTTTGTCTCTTTTCTCCACGGTCGGGGACAGAGGGCGGCACTAGGGGAGAAGTTGTCATCCCGCCACCCGTTGGTGTGTGGTGTCCCTCAAGGGGCAATACTCCCCCCCCTGCTATTTAATGTATATATGTGCCCCCTCGCCCAGTTGGTACGGAGTTTCAGACTTGGGTGCCATCAATATGCAGATGACACCCAATTGTATCTCATGATGGACGGCCAGCCTGGCTCTGCCCCAGATGTCCTGGAACGTGCCTTTGGAGCTGTGACTGGATGGTTGAAGCAGAGTCAGCTGAGACTGAATCCCTTGAAGATGGAGGTCCTACATGTGGGTCTATGGTCCATGGGTGCGGGACTCCGGCTCCCCGCTCTCGATGGAGCACCACTTGTGCTGGTGTCGAGAGTGAGGAGCCTGGAGGTGGTCCTGGATGCTTCCTTGTCTATGGAGGCACAGGTCGCAGCAGTTGTTTGATCCTCATTTTTCTATCTAAGACAGGCTCGACAACTTTTCCCTCTGCTTATCGACCCATGACCTTACAACAGTGATCCAGGCAACGGTCACCTCTAGATTAGACTACTGCAACTCGCTCTACGCAGGGCTTCCCTTGGGTTTGATCCAGAAACTGCAGCTGGTTCAGAATGCAGCTGCATGGGTGGTTGCCAGAGCACCAATCATGGCTCATATAACACCTATCCTCTGTCAGCTGCACTGGTTACCAGTTCAGTACCGAGTCCAGTTCAAGGTTTTGGTGTTAACCTATAAAGCCCTATGCAGACTGGGCCCAGCATACCTTCGGGACCGCCTCTCCCCATATGTTCCCCGGAGGTCGCTTCGATCAGCCACTAAGCACTTGCTGATGGTCCCTGGCCCCAGAGAGGTCCGCCTGGCCTCTACCAGAGCCAGGGCCTTTTCGGTCCTGGCTCCGACCTGGTGGAACTCTCTGTCTGAGGAAACTAGGGCCCAGCAGGATTTGTTATCTTTCCGCCAGGCCTGCAAGATGGAGATGTTCCGCCAGGCATTTGGTGGGGGCTAGGCTGTCCTCTCGCCGGCCATATCACTGAAGACCTTCCACCACCCATGCAGGAAAATGCTGTATTTTAATATTTTATACCTGCCAATTTTAATTGTTTTGATATGTTTTAATGTTTTTATAATGTTTTTACTGTTTTAAACTATTGTTAAACCGCCCTGAGCCCGTCTGACAGGGAGGGTGGTCTAGAAATGTGATAAAGTAAATAAATAATAAATATTTGGTAGGGCTGCACCATGTTCCCAACTACTAGGGAAAGGGCTGCCCGTTGTGGTAAGCATAGGCAGTGGGAAAGCTCACAAGCAAGCAAGGGAAGGACAGGTGTGAGGCATTTGGGTATATGGGAGGGAAGGAGGGCATGTGTGGGGGTCTGGTGGTGGGTAGAAGAGGGGAAGGGGCCCTCAAAACCAGGAACCAGCCCAGCTGCAAAGCCTTTAGCTGCCTGATCTCTTACGAGGTGAAATGGAAACAGTCATGTTACAGGATTTCTGTCCCACGGAGTTGGTAGAAGTGCAAATATAGTAGCCAGAGGTGTCTGCAGAAACATTCTTCAGAGTCAATATTCCTCCTATTGCAAAAGAGAAACCAAGAAAGATCAATAGATAGCACTTGAAAATTCAGTGCTCATTTTTGTCACTATTGCAAATATAATCCATAATTATGAGAGCAAAAATAGCCCTAATCGCAATCTCTGATTTAAGAGAACAGTTCCTAAGCTGCTGTTTGGTTTATAAAACCAATTTCTTGTCTCATTTATTAAATGTAGACATATGTATGCCACATCAGCAACAGTAAAACTACAATATCCCATTGCAGTGTGGAAATCACCTATGTGTTAGAAAACAAAGATGATTTTCAAGTAAATATCAGAAATTCCGGTTTTGTTTGACACTGGTTTATTTCTGGTTTGACACTGGTTTCTATTTCTGTGAGCAGCTCTGGATGTATTTTCAGGCCCCCTCTCACCCTGTTCAGCCAGCCTCTAGCTAGAGGTAACTGACAAAGAAAGTTCTTGCTGTCTTTCATGCAAATTCCCTTCATATCAGGCGGTGAAACTGGGTAGACCTCCGGCCTTTTAAGGTGTGGCCCTGTAGAATCAGCAACCCTCTAAGATCCAACCTTATAGGCTATGTACAGACAACACAAACATTTTACTTAAATTTAAAATTTTACTGATGTGGCTCTCACTGTATTGTTTTGAGGAAACGGGGAGAGAGGCTCCCACTGGGGCATGCTCTTTCAAAGGGATTGTTTAACATATGATGGATGCCAGTGAAGGGGGAACAGAGGGCTGGGTCTGAAATATTTAAGTTTAAGAGTTTCACTTCACATGCTGGAACCAGTTTGAGATTAAGGAAGCCAAGAACAAAAGGCCTGAGTGTAATTTTATGCTTAATTAAATCTGTTAGTCTTTAGAGTACCATAAGACTCCTTTTTGTTTTGTGCAGCAACAGGCTACACAGGTGCTCTTTCCCTCTCTCATGTCCTGTCCCTTTAATTGAGGCTTTATATGCAGAAACGGGGAGCTAAAACTTCATTACATGAAGATAAATAACATCACTGTGTAAATATCTCTCCAAGGATCTGTTAAAGGGATGACATGGATGAATGTGGCACCAACACTCTGCAGGAGTGAGTGGTCAGTCAAATTGGTTTGCCCACAGAGACCAATGCATCCAATGTTTCCAGAATGCCCTGGGGCATTCTCAGATTCCATTGAGCAGGGCAGTTCTGTTGAGCACATATTCAGAGCAGAAAATTAGAAGCGCCTGGAAGCTATTGTCATGATTGCCTCTTGTCATCCACTCCTAGGCAGAATCTTGCGCCACAGTTTATGACTGAACAGAGAAATTTTAAAAGAGCTAGGAAATATCTAGAATGGTGTTTTCAGAAAACACAAACAATGGCACAGAGTGTCCTATGAAGCCCACTGGAAGACTTACAAGGTGGCGGTGAAGGCTGCAAAGAAACCCTACTATCCTGCTATCATTGCATCAACTAATTCACAACCAGCTTGAAAACCACAAGTTCATCTTCGTTTTTCTGTGCAGCCCCACATGGGACTGCGCACATGCAGACCTGCCAACAGATTTCTTTAACGCTTCTTAGAGCCCGTTAGGGGCCGTTGCTCTCGTATCACATAGCAACCGCTTCCTGTCCAAACGGTCATGTGACCTAACAGAGAGCAACGGCCCCTTTTTGCCGCTGTGAGGAGAAGAACCTCGCTTGTGAGCTCCGTTAATTTTTAACATTGAACGTTTTATATGAAGAGAAAATTAATAAATTTTGGATTATCTTCACTCCTCCTTACGTCTTGTGTGTTTTGAGGAGGTTTTTGAACTGGCTAGTTTGACTTCACAGGTCATAACTGCCACTCTTCAGGTTACTTCACAGTGTATTGTTTCATGAGGTACACTGGATATATTAAGAAGGCCTACACTGAGGAATAATTCCGATAGGCTCTGTTCCTCTGGCAACTGTGTCAACTGCCGCTTTGAAGTGTCTGCTCAGCTCTGAGATACAGCAAACTATGGCCCCAGGCTCCGAAATTATCTGCCGCTAACGTGCGTGCAACGAGCTCTGACTCCTAGGCAGTGAACTCATCTGCCGCTAATGGGCATCCGTGAAGCTCTGACCCCTAGGCAGTTAAGTCATCTGCTGTTAATGGGCGTCCAACAAGCTCCAAACCCCAGGCAGTTAAGTCATCTGCCGCTGATAGGTGTGTGGAAAGCTCCAGCCACAGGCATCTGTCATGAGGCACTCGAGCTATGACCCCTGGGCAGTTAAGTCATCTGCCGCTAAAGGGTGTCTACCAAACTGATACTCTGACATGAAGGAGTGCCCATCTTGGGCTGGAGCGGTGAAAAGTATTGTGCTCTGAAACTTCTTTTGGATCTGAGACCTTCCTTGGATCTGAGACCTCTGTTGGATCTGAAACCTTGCTTGGAGTCGTGATCCTTCGGATCCAAGGCCTACCTTGGATCTGAGACCCTCTCGGAGCTGAGGTCTTTCGGATCAGAGAAATTCCCTCGGAACCGAGATCCGTCGGATCCAAAACGTTTCTCGGATCCGAGACACTGTTTGGAGTCAGGTTTTCCTTTGGATCTAAGACCCCTCAGATCCATGACCTCCTCGGAACCAAGATTTCTTCAAGACTGGATAAACAAGCTGTGGACTAGTAACAGACACTGAAGTTGAAGGGGTTGGCGTCAGGCAACCCGAGAGAGAGAGAGAGAGCTGCACTCTGTTGCAGGATCTTCCTAGTGGTCAGTCATCTCTATTGGATCAGAAAATTCTTTTTCCCCATTGAATCTGCGAGATCGGAGTCCACATTTGTTGGCCCCATGCTGCAGCCGACATGATGCCTTCTTATTTGATTAAGTGGTTGGTGATGTACTGAGGAGCATAGTTACCTTCCAAACAGTTGAACCGGGTTTGATTACTGGCCAATGCAAAACAAAAAAAACCCACTTCTCTGGTCTCATGACACACTGCTGTGATAGAATCCAGGCAGGATCTGTTTCCCTTTATGGGGGTCTTTGCATGCTTCTCTGACAAGTATTGGACTTGTTTGTTCGTTAAGTATGAGGGTGATGAACAAGCCCCTGCTCAGATTCAGTTTCCATCATAGCCTTCCTATCCATGGGAACCTGCTGACCTACCAATAACATCTAATGGTTGGAACTCATGTTTAAGGGCATAATTAATGCTTGATCATCTTGGGTGGCATGCTTGCACCATCTCCATTAGTTATAAGAAATTTATCGCCCATTATTGTATTCTCCCCTCCCTCTCTGATGAGGGCAGAAAACTTGAGGGACTGGGCAAAGTCAATATTCTGCAGCAGTTTTTAAAATTTGTATGTTGCTAAATATTGGACTATTATAGATGGCTACCCTCTATATCTCAGGGGGAGCCAGTCATCTTTTATTGCTAACCTCTCCACTGTGTACTTTATGGTCACCACATTACTAATGGAGATTATAACATCTACACAGCAAATGAACATAGGAAGACACTTTGTAGATGCCTCACCAGGGGCAGGGAAGTGATAATGTTTGGGGGCATTATCCAACTCCCCCCTTCCCCCATGACTATGTTTGGAGTAGATGACTCTAAGGGTACTTTCCTGCTTTCTCATATGGATGAGGGTATTTCTCAGTAGAAAAGAACTCTCTTGGGGTCAGTAGCATAACTGATTGGTGTTGCAACATCCCTCCAGCTCACCACCGTTGCTTCAGGTGGGAAGGGAGCTTCTGTATAGTCCTAAAATCATTGCAGTAAGCACAATCACAAGGACCTTAGGGGGTCTCCTGAATGGTTGATATCCTATTCCTCGAACGTGATTAATGACTTTTGTTTGTTGGGTCTTAGCCATACTGAACAATCATCACGGCTTAGACTTCAGAAACTTCTGTGTATATTAATTATGACAGCTGCAAATAATTTCTTATTAGCATTAGAGGAAGAAAATTGGTCCCTTAATGCAGAGGGACCATTCAGGGAACTCTAGTTACGGCTCCCCCCCCCTTTTTTTCTTAGTAAATAAGGAATGGGTGGATGTTGTTAGCCTGTACCAGATATCAGACAGTTTGCTATACTTACAGTATCAAGGATGGAATGGTTACATTCTCCTCTTCACTATTTTTCGTACAGGTTAATTGATCGGTTGCTGACACGGATTTGGAGGACGGTTATTCCATATCTCTATCAGTGACGTTTGCACAGCGAGCTGTGATGCAAATACTGAGGCAGGATATTCTATACACAGATCTTCCCTTTTTCGTTATTGTCTTAACAACGCCCAGAGTGTTCACCGATTGCAAGGAACCAGCTTAGTCTGTCTTACAACCCTAGGTTGGTCTATTTGCTGCACCACCTTTTGAATTAATTTATAACTGAGATTGTGATATGATGTGGTATGTTTACAAATAGCTTTGGTGTTTTGACAGAAGGGTCACAACTGCAGCCTATCCAGAGTTTTGTGTCCACAGTGATGCAATATTGGACTATGTGAGTACCAGGGTCATTCTGCCCCCAGGCTAGACTCCGACAAATGACTCCAACTTACCTGGAGCATATGGAAATTGTTGTGACAAGGGTCAACTGCCATGTCAATAGTACCCTTTACTATGTGACATACATACATTTACAGAAATGGTTGCCAAGGGATTTTCAGGTCATTCCCCACATTTCTCTGTTCGTGAGTTTGTCCATCTTGAGACAATCCTCAGGAGCCATGAAAGGGGACAGGGAGACCATTAGTTTGGTCAGGGGTATACCCTTTTATATTAGACAGCATCATGTTATGCCAACAACTGATGCTTCATTGCATAGTTGAAGTGTGTTTGGTTATGATACTGTTATATAAGGATGAATGGTCTGACAGTGGAAACACATTACATATTTAGGTACTGGAATTTAAAACCATGTGTTATGCTCTTGTTTTGTCACAAACATATATTGGGGAAAAGATAGTCAAGCCTAAATGGTCAACACCATGGCAGTTGTTACCACAACAGTGAGAATGCGCAGCATTGCTAACCCTTGGGCAGATTCTAGGGTCTTCTGCATCTGAGCAAATTTGACAGAATTTCCATACAGAGAGTCTACATCCCGGGCCCAGACAACACCAGGCCAAAGGGGTTGAGTACCGTTTTGAGTTCCACTCATTAATGTTTTTTTTTTAATAATATCATTCTGCTGCCAGTTGTCCTGCAGCAGGTAGTTCTGAAGATGAACAAGTTCACAATTAGCATTAATGCCACGACACGAGTACCGTTCTAGAATGGACAGTGATCTCTGGAGACATGTTCCTACACGTATGGACAAGTTGCCTAGTCTAGGCATCCCATTAATTTTTCCCTTGTATCTAAGTTCTTTTACCTATTGAAGGGGACATGTTAGCCGGTACCCTTTTGGGGTCCAGGCAAATTGTGTTTTTACATTACTTGATTGGTCCAAACAGAGGTACATGCCACCTCCTCTGATATTGGGCGTGATTCAACTGGGCACACTGTTTCCTCACATTTTGAGTTTCATGCCCTTGTCAGCATGATATGCTTGATCCATTCTATGGTAATTTCCATATAGGTACTCCTGACCAGGGGGGTTTCCACTTGGATGTTTTACGATTCCAAATTAAAAAAAAAAATCAGAGTAGATGTAGAGTAAGGGCACTATGGCTGAGAGTTGTCTTTTACTCTTTATATTTGGTTATCTATACACCCTGAACTTAGAGGATTTTTTTTGCTACTCTAATTCATAAGGATCACCTATCTGCCTTGGGCTCCGTTCATGTTCACATTAAAGGCAAGCCTGTGCTCTCTTATCTTACTTCCACCAATTCCTCAACGGGATGTTTAGGCTTTATTTTCCAAGGTTACTGCTGGTTCCTCAGTGGTCCCTGTCCTGGGTACTGTTGCACCTTATGTTGGCATCCCCCAAGCCCTGGCCATTTGCCATTGGGAGTGACCATCTTTGTGATGGCTTGTCAGTGCCTAGGACTGAACCTGTCTTCTGGGCTGAGTTTGGCAAAATTTACTCTAGCCTGTCATCCTTTTCCTGCTATGTTTTCTTGTTCTCTTTAACTTGTTTCAGAAAATCACCATGCCTGTATTCTACAAAACTCACAATACAGGACACAGGATAATGCATTCACTACAGTTCAAAAGAGCTTTGTCATTTTGTTTTAATTAGGAGAAGGTGTTTTCTTGTTCAGAACTGCATCTGTTTGTGTGGTTTTTGGACTCGAATCAAAGGCGAATGGATGTCTGTCCATCCCATTGATACATATGTAGGGTCTATCATCCGGTTGGCATACCAACATACTGCTCAAGGCCCCTTTATCTGGTGATTTCACTTTAACAGATTTCTGGCTACCTCCTCACTGTTTTTTCCATGAAAGGTACCTTTATTTCATATTTGTAAGGCAGTTACGGTGGGCATTGCACTTTAGACTTCATTTGCACATAGCATGTGGTAGTCTTGCATTCCTTGTTTTAAAAAATAAATAAAAATGGGGGAAATCTGCAAGATAGCTGACTGGTTATAATCAGACACTTTTGTCTCGCATTATACTGTAGAGGTTTACATCACAGAAGGTAGTTATAATTAAAGCTGTATTCCAGTCTTTGTTTAAAAGAAATTAAAAGGAGAGCAAACACTATGCAATTTTAAATTGTTGCAAGTGCTTATATCTTTATGGGCAGATCTCCCATTTTGCCTGAACATTTGCAAACTTTTAAAATACGAGTTTATTACATAGTATGATTAAGTTTTATATTATTAAATGATAACTTGAGAGAGATTCACCCCACCTCCTTGTGAGTGTGTAGCTTGGTACTCTCCCATGTGGGCTGCACAGAAGAACCCCATATTTTGCATTGCTCACACAATAACTTTGCCTTAGGTAATTTGCTGTTAACTGTTACTTGATTTGTCTTTGAATTTTGTATTCCTATTCTTTTTGTGTTGTTTACTATAAGTCTTGGATTGTACAATTACATTTTTTCTTTACTCTGTAATCAGTTTTGAGACTAAGTGAGAAAGGCAGGCTATAAATAAACCAGCTAAATAAATAAATAATAAAGGAGCAGGACCCTGTTAGCCTGCCTAACTTTAGTTCCATATACAGACATGCACGCACACGCATAAACAATGGGTAAATATAAGCTGACTAAATAATATGCATAGACACTGGTGATTGTGCACAGGTACATGGAAGCACAGAAAATGTATACAAATTGATAAAACATTATAAACTAGGAATTCTCCACTGGGATACATTGAGCAGACAATGTATAAAATCTCTCAGTTGAGGTCTCATGTAATATTAGTTGGACACTAGATATGAAACTTCTTGTACCTTTTTATAAATTGCATTTTTTCTAACTCCCTTATACATTGCCAGAAAAAAATGCAAAAAGGGACTGGCATAAACTTATTTTTTATGGGGAATGAAGGGAAGAACTCCATTCCTGAGAGGGATTGGTGATGTTAGTAACCACCAAGGCCTATTTCTGGTGCGGTGCTTCCACCTATAGGTCATCCTGTGTACAGCAAGCACATGTTTCTTGGTGACTAACTTGAACAGTTTTCAGGACTTCTAACAACCAAAGAAGTGTGTTGAAAATAAATTTTAAGTCACATCACAGAGTTCTTAATTGGAGGAGCAGAGAAGGCCTAACCCTCCCAGTATATTCTACTGATGTTATTTGAGGGTGTGCAGTTCAGCTCTGCAAAAACCCACAGAATAATTATCCACGAGCAACTGAAAAAGAATAAAAATGTTAATGTAAGCATTCCCTGAATTTCAGGGCATTGTTATGAGAGTTAGCTGGGAAAATAATGAAACCTCTAGGTTTAACAATATTGGAATGGGGGGATTACAAACTATATTATGGAGAAGGCAAGCCGATAATGAACAGGCATATGCTTTTGATACTTGTGCAATCATATTCAACACAACATACAAATATGCTTGGGTTGGGAGGAACAGCCTTTCGTTGTTGTCTTATGGCAAGAGAAAGGGACAGCATTTGCAGTGGGTAGTGTCTTCATTTTCACCAGGGGTATCTATTGCAATACAGACAGATGTACTTTTCCTTGCCGCTGACCCAGGTTGATTTATGTGGACTTAAAAACCTCAGATATCTTCATTTTCCCATCAGAATACCACATCATCTTAAAACCAAGTCACATGGGGAAGGGAGATCCTTAACATGCACACTTGAAGCAATAAGGTAACACAATTTTGTCACTTGGCAAGCAACCAGCTTACCAAATGATGACATGTGATAGTAATGTGACATGCGGCATATGTAAGTAGTCATCTAACTTAGTTAATTTAGGACTTTAAAGTGGATAAAAGCATACACTGAAGAGCTGATTTTAATGGTCATGAGAAAAGAACCAGATGATTATGCTGAATTTTATTAATGGATAGTGTTAGTTTTAAAAGACTTCAGGGTAGAATTATGGGCCTACCCTCAATGAAAATAGATCTACTGATTGAAGAGCACTGGAGTGCCACTTCTGCCTTACCAGGCCCATGATTTATTAATCGGAAATCAAAGTTTGTGAACCTGGCCACAAAAAAGAGATACACAAAGGGAGATGGAAATCTGTTAAGATGCTTTGGCAAGCCCTTGGTTTGTGCCAGGTGTTCATTTTTTGAGAAGTAAAAGCACAACAGTAAAGGACTAAAAACAGTTGTATGAAAAAGGTATGTGATTTTAGTGTGCATAGTTTTGCATAGTGCTTATTATTACATCACTGTTGACAAAAAACACAATTCTACCCATCCATCAAACTCATAACACTTTTTGATTTTGCATTTTAATATAGGAAGGCAAGAGAAGGGGTACCTTGACCCAGATAGTCCAGGCAAGCCCAATCTCATCAGATCTCAGAAGCTAAGCAGGGTCAGCCTTGGTTAGTAATTGGATGAGAGACCTCCAAGGAAGTCCAGGGGTGCAGAGTCAGGCAATGGCAAACCACCTCTGTTAAGTCTCTTGCCATAAAAACCCCACCAAGGGTTGCCATGAGTCAGCTATGTCTTGATGGCACACTTCACCAGCAAGAGAAGGGGTCTGTAACCGATATGTACTTACTAACTGGGCTACATAAGACAAAAACACCAAGGCTACCACACATTTCCTTCACCATTCTGACTGGATTATCTTTAAGAAATACATTTAATAACTACAGTTCTTCTGGGCAGATTAGTGGCCACTCAGAGCAGTGAACAAAGTCATTGTTGTATTGTCGAAGGCTTTCACGGCCGGAGAACGATGGTTGTTGTGGGTTTTCCGGGCTGTATTGCTGTGGTCTTGGCATTGTAGTTCCTGACGTTTCGCCAGCAGCTGTGGCTGGCATCTTCAGAGGTGTAGCACCAAAAGACAGAGATCTCTCAGTGTCTTTTCTTTTTGTATTCCTCTGTTTTCATGATCACTGTAGCATTGCCTTTATCAGCTGGTAGAATGATGATGTCTGGATCTGCATTGAGGGTCTTGATGGCATTTCTCTCCTTGCGCGTTATATTGCTGGTGGGAAGCTTTGCCTTTCGTAGAATCCTGGCTGTCTCGCCTCTTATTTCCTCAGCTTCCTCTTCAGGTAGATGACGAATGGCAGCTTCTACATTTGCAATGATGTCTTCCACAGGAATTCTGGTGGGGGTGACTGCAAAGTTTCCTCCCTTTGCCAAGATGGAGGTTTCTTCTGGTGAGAGTTGACGGTCTGTCAGATTGATGACAATGCGTGCATTGTCGAGCATTGGGCTTGTCTGTCTGTCTGACACTGAGAGATCTCTGTCTTTTGGTGCTACACCTCTGAAGATGCCAGCCACAGCTGCTGGCGAAATGTCAGGAACTACAATGCCAAGACCACGGCAACACAGCCCGGAAAACCCACAACAACCAAAGTCACTGTTATTATTAACCCTACAGTACAGCTGGGGAGCTGGGACTGAAATAAGTGGCTTATTGAAGGCTACCTGCTAGCTCATGGCAGTAGAGAGATTCTAACCAGTGCAGCCCAACAACCAATGTTTATTAATTCCTATCAAAAATTAATAATTAAAACACTTTTCAAATCTGAGAAAGAGAAAAAGAGCTATTCCACAAAGTATTGTCAGGCAATTAAATTTCTCATACCTGATGCTACTGCTCTTGTGAGTTCCTTTTGTTGATTTTGTACATCAAACCTTTGCCAGGAATACTGAGGTTTGGGGGATCCTTCCTGAGAACTGCAGGTCAGGTTAATGTTGTGTCCGTACACTGCAGTCCCTATAATTTTGCACTCCGGTATGGATGGAGCCACTAGAGCAGGAGAGAAAAGCATAACTTGATGATTAAGCAAGGTAAAGAGGGAAACTGTTGCAGTGCTCCTAAAATGGTTTCACCATTCTGGTCACTGTGCAATCCCGCATAGATGCTATGCAGCCACAAACCTGTCACGGGAAATTCTACAGCTCTTGGTAGCATATGAGGGCTTTCCCAACCTTTTTGGTGTAAGAGGGGTGTGGAGCACCTGGGCCTCAGTGCTCTCCTGTTGCAGAGAGAGGTCAAGTTTATCTAAACCTCTGGTGTTGTATGTCTCTGAAAGGAAAGGGTTTTTTTGTACCTGTTGTTGTTTGCTCAGCCTTCCTTCCAGTAAATTAAGAATTCAGAGTTTTATCTTTCTGAAATGGCACAGAAAACTCTGTTTAAGAATTGTACCAGTTGTAGTGCTGAAGTCTCTCAGTCTGTTGATTGACTGTTATGTTTACTGTATCTCGGGGGGAACATATTGCATGGGGAAGATTGAGGAGTAGAAATGGCACTAGAAATAGGGGCCCACCCCCCAAAGGAAGGGGGAGCACTTGCCTGGACAGCCCCAAGCAGGAGGAGGCCAGCTAAGCTGAGCGATTGGGCAGGGCGAGGCCAGGGGGTCCTGGCATTTCCCTTGTCATGGCAAAGCAGGCTGGGTGGACGCACCCCTCATCATGGTATGCCCTCATTCCCCATACCTCTAGCTCATGCCACCCCCCTCTGGATTGGGATGGCCCCAGTTGGGGGTGTAGCTCCCCCAGTCCATTGGCCCCCCAAGATTCTTCCCAGTGGCCTTAATTACCTGTCTGCCCCTGATGACATGTTGATACGTTCTGTTTGCTGCCTTAACCCTGCAAGCCTGCTGTGACAGGGCCTCACAGATCAAGGCACGTTTGTGGGAGAAAGTCCTCTTTGGTTCTACCTTACCTGAGCCCTTCAACATATAGAGCTACATCCCAAAACCAAGCCAAACTGGCATCTGTTCCATCAGCCATGAGGTTGGTTTCAACATCAACTTTGGTCCCAATCTCAGTTCTAGTCACCACTCTGACACTATCAAAGAAGCCACGATCCAACCTCCTGGCAAAAAGGCAGGAAAAGAAAACAAACACACCAGGAACCACTGCAAGTGGCTCCAGGCAAAAGCCGGTACCAATGCTCATGTTTCTTGGAGACATGCTGCTGACTCCTAGAAACCTGAAGAAAAGGCATTTTTGTTCCCTTTGTTAGAACTCCTCACAGGAGGTTTGCTCAGTTCTGTGAAGTTTAATAGGAAAGGGTGTTGAGATTCCTGCATCTGTTTCAACAGCTGTGGTACATCATTGTCCAACATACAAAAGGCACTGAGGAGCATATTCTTCTGAATACTCTCCATGAGTAAAGAGACCAGAACACTACTCAGAATCCCAATTTTTTTTTGCTGGATCTCTAGGGTATTTGCAATATTATTATGACTGGTCCTACACTTCCTATGGCTCCTTGGATGATAGATCCCAGCCAGCTAAATGTCACTGGTGCTATTTAGTGCAATTTCTAGAAATTGAGGTGACTTCTTCTGCACCTCTAGTATCTGATCTAGTCTTTAAAGTTATCCACACAGAATTCATGGATCTGGTGGCAATCCCAAGTGTTCTGGATATCACCGAGGGTCTATGGCTGGAACCTGTCTCTATTCTTGCACCACTAAAGAAAACAGGGCATTTTTACAGGACCAGAATGGATGCCCCTTCCTCTTCAATCAGCTGGCGTTTAATTCTATTGTTGTGGAAGCACTCCAAGGGAAGAAGAGGGGTTCCCATCATTCACTCCAGTGGATAAGAAGGGCCACAGATTGGATGCAGTTGGAGGCAACGATGCAGTCTATTCCTTTTCAGCCCTTACCTTTAAGATCTGAACTACAAAGTGATCATGGAATATTATTAATTGTTCCTAAGCAGAACAAATTGTTCCTTATTTTGGACTTATCCCAGAAGAAAAACACAGCTGCAATTGAAGGTCTTGCCTAAGTAGCAGATTAACACTTCTAAATATGTGGCAGATTGTTCTGCATTTCAGCTTGCTACTACCATCTCCTTGAGGAATCATGTTTGCTTGCATGCAGAATAGACTGGGATAGAGGACCTCCCATCTGAGGGATCAGATCTCTTCAGTCTTTAAACAGACGATGCACTTTACAAAATCTGCAAAACAGATACAACAACCCCTCATAGACCAAAGTATTCTAGGCCCTACACCCCTTACTATAGAGGTCATAGGCAACAATACTTTGAACCTTAATCTGTTTTCTGTCCTCCCTATATATCTTCATATATGCAGTCTCATGGTCTGCCTAGGAGAAAGTTCCACTCAAAAAAGAGACAGACCATGTTCCAGTCTCTTAACCATCTCCTGTCATAAATAGGGTTTTCTTACAGTCAGCCTTCTCAAGTTTCCTGTTTCCCCGAGTGATCTGGCAGTTGTCCCACTCTCATAGGAAGCCATTACCTCAGGCCGTTGGGTCCTAGCTATCTTATCAGAGGCTATGCCCTAGAATTCAGGTCTCATTTGCACAACCTTCCTCTTTCATCCAGCCCTCCTACTCCTTCATATAAACTGCTGTCAGATGTTTCCACTCTTCTACAGAAGGCAACAGTGGAACTGGTGCCTATGAAAGAGCAGCACCGGGGGTTCTACTTAACGTATTTCCTAACAAACAGGAGAGGGAAAAGGGTATTTTAGATCTAAGCCTTTCTTCATGTAAATAAAGTATATCAGCAACATCTTGCTGATGTTTGTGATTGTGATCAAAATGTGGTTTGTGATCTAGACCTGTTGGCTGTGTATTTTCATATTAAAATACTGAATTTTCAGAAAGTTCCAGCGTGGCACATCACTCCTGCATTATAGAGTCCTGCCCTTTGGCCTGGCAATTGCACCCAACTGCTCTGCAAAGGTCGTAGTGGTAATCTAAGAAAACAGGGATGCAACATCTTCCTGTCCATGGATGATTGGCTGCTAATCTGAGGTTTCAGATATGGGCTCATCTGCATTTGATTCTTGGTAACCTGAAGAAATT
Source organism: Eublepharis macularius (assembly GCF_028583425.1). Lineage (NCBI taxonomy): Eukaryota > Metazoa > Chordata > Lepidosauria > Squamata > Eublepharidae > Eublepharis > Eublepharis macularius. Next base: position 128,465,153 of record NC_072792.1, read on the forward strand.
TCACCTTCAGGTTCTCCTAGAAAAATTGAACGTATAACCCTCTCAGCAGGTTCTTTTCACAGGGCGAGTATTGATTCAATCGATACTAGGGTTTCTTCCTCTAGAAAGGAAACATGCCATTTGCTTGTTGATAAGAAATGTCCTGTTCTGTCATTTCCCTCTAACCCTCTGTATATTGAGCCTGTTGGTTCTCATGACCTCTACTACTGTAGTAGCACCCTTGATGAGACTCCAGATGAGACCATTTCTCAAAGTTTTCAACCCTGGCTGAGGCAGAAAGCAAGAAATTGGTGCAAGACAACAGAGGTGTTCCCAAAGGGAAAAAATCTACTGAGATACCTGAATTACTTCCCAGGGAATGAAATTAATACCCACAATGAAAAACCTTTAAAAAGACAGAATTCATATGTTAAGAATGTTCTAATCAATTGTTCAACACAAAAATATTTATGTAGGAATTAACCAATCACTTATAATACTCAATATATACAACAACAGTGAATTCAACATCCAACTGTGATGCTAGCATACGTCTCACAGTATAGCATACCAGTCTCTAGGTCAAAAATGAAGATCTTTATGAAGGATTTGCTTAATAAGCACCCTTTGGTATCATATCCAGAGCCCCACTGTAGTCTCAGCTTTGTTCTTGCTATACCCATGACCAACTCTTTGAGCCAATGGCTACCTGTTACCTCCCCCTTTCAACCACCTTCTTCACATTTATTACATTAGCCTGTAGGGTTAGCAAACTAAAAGCCCTTAGGCATAACCCACCCTTTAAAAAGATTGTTTGTTCCCAAGGTGGGTTTTTTCCCTGAAAGGAGAAAGGTGAATGCTTGTTGCCCTCACTCAGAGTGCAACCCACACTTCTCTTTTATTTGAACAGAATGAAGGAATGAGGAAGGATCCACATCCTTTTATTGCTTATGGTGGTACAAAGAAGGGACACAGGGTCTCTCCTGCAAAACAGTGCTGTGGTCCTCTTTCTTGAGTTTTGTTAACCATTATACCATTTACAGCTATTGGCAAAGGAAGCACAGATTAGAAAAGTAGCATTATGGTGTCTGTTCAACAGACAGCTACACATCCACCATCCAAATATGGTAAGTTGGCTTGATATTGTCCCATGTGGGATTGCACAGTGACTATGATGATGAAAATATAGCTGCATATACCTGTAAAAGATGGTCAAATGATCACCTGTGGAGACACACATCTCTCTCTCCTGCCCTACTGTGAAATCTCCGGCTCTATTATTTCTTTGCTGGTCTCCCACTGAGTTATAAGCAGCTGAGAGATGGGTGTTCCCCCTCCCCAGCCTTGTGCTGAAAAGGGTGAGAAGGTGGTGTGAGGGAAGAGTGGAGTGCCTTCACACACTGTGAATCTTCCGGGGCTGTGCTGGGCTAGGCAGGAAGTGACCTTTTGAAAGGCTCTTGGCCTGTGGCTCGTAGCCTGGGGATTTGCCTGAGGGACCTGAAACTCTGCTGAGAGTACTCTGGGTATATATTTGGAAGGCAATCATGTCTACTGAAGCCCCCGGGGACTTCCGGTTTGGGATCATGGTGGTCTGACGCAGCTCAGGAGTGGAGCTGTCCGAGCCGCTGTTTGTGAGGGCTAGTGGGGTGCTAGATCACCTGCGGCCCCCTGTTCTCAGGTGGAGAACAGGCGTGAACGCTCATAATCCAGAGGGTGCGTTGATCTCGGCTGTGGGGGGAGATCTGCGCAATGATCGCCCACCCAGCCTTGAGGTCCCGCTCTATGAAGGATGGCAAAGAACTCTGCAGCAGCTTTGGAGTCATTGAATTGACATAAGATCATCGTACCCAAGCTTCAGCAATTAATTTGGACTAATTTGGAACATTTTGAGTACTGAAACAGCGATTACAACCCGCAAGTAGAACTGTTAAGGTAAAGATTGCTATCTCTCTTTTCGAGAAGAATTTTGATAAGAGGAACTGAATTAATTCGGAAGATAAAGATTGCTAAGTTTTAAAAACTTACTAGCTATGTTCCGGCAAAGTGACTGAGTTAAAAAGAATTTATTTAGAAGAATTAGAGCGGAAAAGTGATTATTGTTTACATACCTGCGGTCTAAGAGAGATAGTGAACTGTGGGAAACTTGAAGAAACACGAGAACTGCTGTGTGGCTGTGACGGAGCAGGAAGTGCGTCAAAGCAATAGACTAACGGGTTGGAAGGGCGGCTAAAGGGAACCCGGAAAAGGAAGTGTGCCATTTTGGAAAAGGGAAAGGGCAAGGGCAAGACCTAAGCGGAAGTGGGCCATCTTGGAGAAGGATAAGGGCAGAAGCTTCGAGTCAAAACCATAGAGAAAAGACGCCCGCCATTTTGGACACCGGAATTTTTTAATTGGAGAAGAATTTGTTTAAAATAGAGGACAACTTTGAAAATAATAAATTATTTTTGCCACGGAGTTGCGGAAGAGAGCGGACTCGTGGGAGCGAGGTAAAGCTAGCCCCACGATGTCAAAGAAGGAGTGGCAGTCAGCGTTGGAGAGCCTTGATAAGAAAATGGCGGATGGAAATAAAGAGATTAAGGATATGATAAGGGATATGGCAAAAGACTTTAAAGAGACACTTAAATCGGAGGTGGCAGAAGTAGCCAAGAGTATTGATGAGGTCAAGAAGGAATTACAAACGACGCAGTTGAAAGTTAAAGTAATGGAAGATGAAGTTGATAAATTGTCTTCTTCTTTTAAGACAGAAACCAATGGTTTGCAAGGAAGAATGGCCATGATGGAATGTAAACACATGGAAAGACAACTCAGATTTCGCGGAGTCCCAGAAGTAGAGGGGAAATCAGCCCAAGAGCAGATATCAGAAATACTTGCAGAATTTTTGGACAAGGAAGTGGAAGAAGTTGCGGCTCTTCTGGATGTGGCTTACAGAATTAATTCAAAATATGCAGCTCAAAAAAATCTACCAAGAGATATGATAGTGCAATTTACAACAAAAAGAACAAGAGAAGATATTGTAAGCAGTTTCAAAACCCTTTGGAAATTGCTGGGGGGAAAGTGCGAATAATGAAAGAGCTACCTAGGGGAGTCTTGTTGGAAAGGAAGAAATACAGAGAATTGGTTCAAATGTTGAAGGATTTGAATATTAGATATAGATGGGAGATACCAGAGGGTTTGAGTTTTGAATATCAAACAGTCAAGAAAACGATTAGGTCCAGTCATGAGATGGAGAGATTTTTTATGCACAATGAAAAAGACTTAAAAGATCCAGAATTTGATTATGGAATGCAAAATCATATCTTGGAATGTAAATGGACTGAACTCACCTTCTAAACGTAAAACTATCTTCCATTGGCTATCTAAACAGAATTGCAATATAATTTGCTTACAGGAGACCCATATTAAGAAACAAGATGTGAAATATTTAAAAAATGCTAAATTGGGAAGGGAATTTGCAGCTACATCGAAGCAAAAAAAAAGAGGAGTTGTTTTATATATTAAAGATGAATTGCAACCTAAAATGATATTTAACCATGTGGAAGGCAGATACATAGCCGTGGAAATTATTTGGAATACGGAAAAGATTTTGCTGATTGGGATTTACGCATCTAATGGTGCTAAGGACAATTTCTTCAAGGATCTACAGAAACAATTGGATGGACTAACTTACAAATAATTTTGGCAGGTGACTTCAATGGAGTTACAGCTTTAGATGTTGATAAAAACTGACAGTTTTCAAGAAGAGGCTGGATGAATATTTGTCAGAGATGCTTCAGGCTGATCCTGCACTGGGCAGGGGGTTGGACTAGATGGTCTGTATGACCCCTTCCAACTCTATGATTCTATGCCTGCACACATGCACTGCCCATATAGGACAGCACAGATGACGTCTTGATAAATATCCTTTACAGATAAGCGCAAACATGTTTTCTGCTTTTATAACCCTCTCATAACTGGTAGTGGCCTGTTACAGTATTTGTCCTCCCCCACAACCGCTACAATGTGTCTGTTTTGTTTATGACAATAATCTTATTGTTTCATATTCCAGAATTAAGTAAAAGACCAGGTGGTTGTCATTGCTTCCTCTCGGTTAATGAAGAGTTCCCACCTCTTATCTATAGCACAACTCTACATAGTGGACTAGAATAATGACACAGCTGTCTCTTGTTACAATAGGACAGAGAATCAGTGTGCTTTTCTGGAGCTGCGTACTTCCTCTTCACTGTAGTCACTGCTTTCTGCTGCCTGTAATGCACTGCCTTGCAATGAACCAACTTATGGCATATGTAATGCCTTACCCAGGACAAAAAGATCCATCCGTGCACTTTTCACCGGGGGATCATGGCGCATGCGAACTGAACATTCATAGGTTCCATTGTCATCCATAGTCACATCACTGAGGGTGATGGTGAGGTTGTTGCTGCTTGGGTTGCCAGACAGGCTCACACGATCCTTGTAAGTCGTGTCTATATATGGTGGTTCTTTTCCACCATCAAAGTACCAGTTAACAAATTCTTTCTGGAAAAGAAAGAAGGGAATAAATATGAAAAACTTGCATCTTTATGCAGAAGTAATTCCAATTACATTCAAGTAGCTTTACTGACTGATACAGAAATACAGCCTTAATTTTTGTGGTACAAATCTTTCACTTGTCATTAATGTATGTTAAGTATGAAAAGTATTTTAAAGGGAGGAACAGACGCATGCAAACATTTTTGCCTTCACCATACTTACCCCTCAAAAACTGATAATTATCTCTTGATTTAGGAATGCCATGGCTGGCCATAAAGACAACAACAAAAAATAATCATTCTGCAAGTCCAAAGAACAAAATATTTTGTTCAGGGAGAAGTTGGACCTTTGCTAAATATAGTGTGATACAAGTGAAGGAACCTTCTAGGACACAAGGGAGGGGGATATACCACGACTCCACTCCCTCTGTCTCACTTGCTTTTCTTCTTTGCTAGTCAGTGTTTGCAGCCTCTGTTTTTCTCTCTCACCCATCTGTTTCTTCCATCAGCCTCTTTCCCCACACATTTATGAACCCCACTTTTCCTGTTCCTCTCGCCTATCTTCAGTATTCCTTTTTTTAACTTTCCTGTTCCCGCTCTCTCCAGCTTTATCTTTCCTTCCTCCTGTCTTTCACAATTTTGAGTCCCCCACTCCCCCGTGAACTGACTGAGTCTTGGAATCCTCAGCAATGCTGGTTGTGGGTTGTCTAACTAACCCCAAAATGAGTTCCAGGATCTCACTACATTGTCTCATAAGGTCTCTGTGGCATAGTTTTCTTTAAAAATAGTCATTGTTTCTATGATTTTGGGATTGTTCTAATCCTCAATGCAATTTTTATTTTTTTACATTTCATATTTTTTTCCTGCAGATCTGGGGCTTCCCCCAGCCTTGTAGAACAATAGTCCCTGTCTGTCCCTGGATGCATAGGGTGGATTTTTTGATCCACGCTCTATGACTCGGTTCTGAATTACATGTAATAAGAGGGGGCCCCACAAAGACTTGCTGGGGGAACATCTCTTTACACTCCATCCACTATTTCCTCTTTCCCTTCCCTGACACTCTCCCCATAGCCTCTTCCCCTTTCTTGCTTCCTTCTCTTCTTCCCATTCACCAGCCAACCTTCTTTTATCTGTCCCTCTGTCTTCAGCTTTCCCTCCTTTCCTCCCACTGGCAGCCTCTGCCTAGGAAAACTCTGGCCAAGTTGCACATTGCTGGCTAAGCTGGACCAACTTGCATGGTAGGAAATCTGCAAGGACTTGAGTGAAGGTACCTCACTTTCCACTTCCCCATATTATTTCCTCTTTCCCTCCTCCTGGAAGCTCCCATATCCTCACCGTTCCCTGCTTTCTTCTCTTCATCCCATCTTTCAACTTTTTCTGCTCTTTAACTATATTTATTGTTTATTTACTTCATTTATACCTCACGTTTCTTCCCAATAGAGACCCAAGCTGCTTACATCATTCTCCTTTCCTCCATTTTATCCTCACAACAACCCTGTGAGGTAGGTTTGGCTAAGAGTGTGTGACTGGCCCGAAGTCACTTAGTGAGCTTCCGCAGTAGAGAAGGGATTCAAACCTGGATCTCCCAGATCCTAGTTTGAAACTCTAATCACTACACAACACTGGCTTTCAGGGTGCGGCTGCTGTTATTGTGCGGCCTGAATGAGTCATGTCATAAGAAACAGCCCAAAGAAATAAGCTGGTAAGGGACAGGGACTATAGACTAAGTTATATGCTAGTTTTCAAATTTGTGCTACCTTACCCTATTGTATCTGTGTTCATTGAACATCCTAACTGTTGGTTATACTCTGTTTTTGCTTTGTGAATAAATAAATAAATAAATAAATAAATAAATAAATAGTCACAGAAATTGCATGGTAGCAAGTTGCCTGGTGGTTGCTGCAGTGGGATCCTGGAATGTGAAGCTCCTTGAATCCATTGACAAGATTGTTCCTTTTTGACATCTTCTGCCTTCATGGCAGAAGCTAGCCTCATAGTTTACCATGGAGATGGTAAACTAAAAAGGCTTGCAAGACATCTAGAAAGACTCAGGCAGAACATCTGCACAGAATCAGATAGAGCATGCTACAGAGCCCACTGGAAGCCCTCTGAAGTGGCAGTGATGGTATCAAAGAAATGTTATTTCTCTGCAACCATTTCATCAGCTAGTTCACGTCCATCTCAACTCTTTAAGGTGTCACCTTAACACCTTCTGACTGCCAAATCTCAACCATTATTGCCTCATGTACAATTAGCTGCAACACCTTTGCTAAGTTCTTTGTTGGGAAAATAGAGGGAATAGGCACTGATCTGGATATCAGCTGTAAGCTAGGCAAGGTGGTAGAAATACCTAATACACTGTCTGGTTTGCTTATGGGCATTTTGACCCAGTTACAGTGATTGCTACAGATAGGATCCTGATTCCTGACATCTGTGAAGGCCACTAGTGCACTGGATTGTTACCCATCTTGGTTATTAAAATTATGTAAACACTGCATAAATAAGCACTTGATGTCTATCATAGATCAATCACTAACTTGATACCTTCCCCCACCCACTCAAAGAATCAGTTATTCACCTGCTACTTTAAAAACCATCCCTAGACAAAATGATGTGGCGAATTATCATTCAGTGTCTAATCTGCCCTTTCTGGGCAAAGTGATTGAGAGAGCAGAAGCTGACCAACTATAATTGGGCTTGGGTCTTTCTTGATAATTCTGCTTCTCTGGATCCTTTTCAGTCTGCTTGCAGGCTGGGCTATGGAATGAAGATGACTCTGGTGGCTTCAGTAGATGACCTCCATCTGAATGTAAACAAAAGCCATGCTTCTTTGTTGCTCCTTCTAGATCAATCTGCAGTCTTTGATATAGTAGACTATATCCTGTTGAAGTGTTTGAAGGCAGAAGTGAGTATCCAAGGATATGTCTTGAACTGATTCAAATAGTTCCTCGTGGAATGGACTCAAAAGGTTGCTGTTAGAGACCAGATATCTTCAGGGTGGGCGTTGTATTGTGGGGTTCCCCAGGGCACAATCTTATACTCCATGTTATTCAACCTTTATGTAAAACATGAAATAAGTCATAGCTATGGAATCAGATGCCATCAATATGCATGTGACACCTAACTCTGTATCTCTCTATCCAAATCTGATGATGATGCAGTAGATGATGCAGTAAATTTGTCATGTCTGAGCCCCATCCATGCCAATTTTGATTCTGTTCTGCTGAACACAGTGTATCTAGCTATAGACCAATGTCACTTTGCTAATGTCCTAACTATTCTTTCTCAGGCTTTCACAGGTGGTTATCTGTTGAACTGTAGCAGCTTCCAGTGTTTATGACTTTGTGCTCATTTCCAGACAGTGCTGTGTCTTGCCTCCTAGTAACTCATTGAGATACCACAAATATGTGAAATGTTCTCATGCAAAGAAAGCACTAAGGTATTGTTTACAATTGGGAGGGGGGAGAAAGAAGTAAACCAGAAGGGTAAAAGAGAAATCTCTCACATGATGTCATTCCCGTCAGGTGGTGGACTTGTGGCAAGGCTAGAGACTTTTGGGCTAGAATATGTGCTGAGATGTCTTTAATACTCCAGTATAATGTCGTTAAAGATCCAGAAATGTTGCTGTTATCTTTACATTTGGAAGATGTTAATAGAAATGATAGGATATTATTGTACTATATGATAACAGCAGCAAGAATATTATATGCACAATACTGGAAGAGAGAAGAAACACCTGAAATTGAAGAATGGATACAAAAACTGTTGTACATGGCTGAAATGGACAAATTAATGAGAAAACTGAGAGATCAAGATCCAAAGGGATTTTTCGAAGATTGGAAGAAAATGAGAAAGTACTTAGAAAGAAAACGGGATGTCAAAGGACAATTGTGGTCTTTTGAAGTATATTAAATAAGATAAGATATACTTTAGATCTTTACCAGTAGTAACAGACTAATAATTATAGTGTAGAAATATGATCAGAAAATGGGGGGTTGGAGTGCTGTTGGAAGTCAGCATTGAAAAGGGGGAGGGGAGGGGGTGGGGAACGTATACTTATGGGAACTGAAAAGAAATGTAGTTGCTTTTAATTTGATTGTATGTTAACCCATCCAATAAAATTTCATTAAGGATGTCATTCCCGTCAACTTCTACTCATGCTGCTTAGATGCCTGCCTTGCTTCTAAGTAGCCCTATGGACCTGCATATGGGAATAATCTGATTTCTGAATAAATCCATTTGACTAAGTACTTGTGTCTTACTGCAAATAGGCCAGAGATCTGTCTTCTGTATCCTGTCATCCATAGCCTGACAAAATTGTTGCCTGACAACTGTGGTCAGTTGGCTGAAAGAGAACAAATTGAAACTCAACCCAGACAAGATGGAAGTGATGCTGGTTGGGAAGGTACAAATCTTGAAGGATATTGTGCTGCCCACTTTCAGTGAAGTTCATCTGACCCTTGTAGACTTGGTTAAGAGCCTGGGGGTTATACTGAACCCAGTGCTGCTGTGAGAGAAGCAAGATAATGCAGTTGCAAACAACCATCTTCCACAAACTCAGTCTAGCCTAGAAAACGGTCCCCTTCCTTGACACTGCTGACCTGGCCACTTGGCTCCATGGCATGGTAACATCAAGACTTGACTACTGTAATGCACTCTACATAGGTCTCCCCTCACAGTCAACTCAGAGAATCCAGTTGGTGCAGAATGCCGCAGGTCGGTTATTATTGGGAGCTAAGTGGAGCATGCATATTACTTCCATTCTGCTGTCACGCCATTGGCTGTCCATCAATTACCAGGCTCACTTTAAGGTTTTGGCTATTGCTTACAAAGTCCTTCATGGTCTTGGTCCCTCATATCTGCAGGTCCCTCCTTATGTTATGCCATGGCAGCTTTGCTCAAATGAACAGGGCCTACTGCAGGAGTCATCTTGCACGTAGGCAAAATTACCAGCTTCCCATACACGTTCATTCTCTGTAATGGCCTTGGCCTTATGGAGCAGCCTGCCTGATGAGGTCATTGAAGCTGCCATTCTCCTGACTTTCCACAAACTAAGCATAACTGAATTATTCAGGAGGGCTTTCTCACACAAGGAATAGGACTGTGTTGTAAGGAAATTATTAAAGAGATGTTTTGATAAAGGTATAGGGATTGTAGACTATACTACTAGTGTGCAAAATGAAACAAATGAGCCAGTAATACATCTGGAATTCATTGTTTTGTAGCTTCTGAACAGTGAACCCAGTTTGGGAAAAGAAGCTGTAACAAGTCCCTCAAAGTTTGCATGTTTCATTTTTATTCTTACCACACATTGACAGCACAGGCAGGCAAACACTGGGCTGGCAGCTGGCAACATCTTGTTTTCCTTAATGGCAAGTCTAACCAATTGGATTCCAAGGGAAGAGGCTGAGTCCTTAGTGTTATACCAATTAACTCAGTTGATGGGAAGGGAAATACACGCAGTGTACATGAGAGAATTTTTTGTGCTGTGCTTCCCAAGCAATGGCATTGTCTCCCTGCCAACCGAGTTATCAAAAGGGGAAGCAAGCCAACCCCTCCCCCTCCCATTGGCTTTGGAAATATTCCTTCAATTTAACTCTATTGGGGGGGAGGGGGGAAGTCGCATCTTTTTTTGGTGCTATCCCGGAAACAGCTTACCAATCGGTACTCAGAGGAGCACCGCCACTGACTGAACCTTTCCTGCTTATCAGTTTTGGAAACATTCTTTTAATTTAACTCCAGGGAAGGAAGGTGCATCTTGGGTCCCCCCCCCCAGCTCTCCCTGGGCAGTGACATTGTCTCCCTGCCAATCAGGTCCTAGAAGCATGATCCCTCCCCACCTATCGGCTTTGGAAAACAGGGATACGTAAAAGCAGGGTTTTTATTTAATGCTGTTGCAGTGCTGCACTGGTTGGAGTGCTCTCCTGCTTGGATGCTGCCCCACCACAATTCTGCAACCACTTTGTCAACCAGTTTCCCACCACAGTGTGCGCCTGCTGTCACACACGTTCTTTGGGCTCCATTGTTGTATGTGTGGGTATGTGAGGAAAAACTTGGTGGGTCAATGGTTTAGGGAAGACTGTGTTCTGTGATTCTGGTGCTGTTATGTGCAAAAACAGCTGCCCCAGAACTTAGTTTCCCCAACACCCCTTGAAAAAAACAGCATGCGTCTGTGCATTCACAGCCAATATTTGCCTTGCACACACAATGGGGCTGAAACACATGATAACAAAAGACCCAAACAGATTAGATCTGAATCAGCAATGGTCCACCGCAAACAAACCAATAACAGAACAGAGTTCATTCAGAAAACCCAGATTTGAAATTGTAACAAATTTTCTCAGTGCACACCCTTAGACTATACTATTGTGCAGTCTGTTACTGTTGTTTATTATGTGGTGTTAAAATACTTGTTTCAGCTCTGCATCAGATATTAGCTTGTTTTCAAACTGTTCTGCAATCTCTACCTTATTGTATTGTTTATTGAAAGTCCCAGCTGTTAATCATACTGATTACACTGTGTTATCTGTCTTGAGTCTCAGTGAGAAAGGCAGACTATAAATAAATAAACAAATAAAATAGCGGTGCTTAAGTGGGCAGCCATGTTGATCTGCAGTAGAACAGCAGGATTTGAGTCTAGTGGCATCTTAGAGATCAACAAGATTTTCAGAGTGTAAGCTCTCAAGAGTCAGAGCTCCCTTCTTCTTGGTGTCTGAAGAAGGGAGTTCTGACTCTCGAAAGCTTACTCTCTGAAAATTTTGTTGGTCTCTAAGGTGCAAAAAAATAGTTGTGTGCGTCCCTGTCTCCATTTTGGGCAAGGTACTTGAGTTGGTTAGAGGTGCATTTCTCTTCCATGCATGTGGTGCCTTTTGTCAGCTTTGGATGATTCACCAACTGCAACTATTCCTCACAAAGAATGTTCTGGCCACTGTGATCCATGCTCTGATTATGTTCAGGTGAGATTACTGTAATGTGCTCCATGTGGGGGCTACTTTTTAAAAAATGGTCCAAAAATTGTCCAAAATGTGGCAGCCAGACCATTATCAGGGACAGGATATAAGGATCATTCTAGAGCTGAATGACCTACACTGGCGGCCCACCTGTTTCTACAATTCAGAGTGCTGCTTCTTACCTTTAAGGCCCTAAATGATTTGGAACCAGGGACTAGTCTGGTCAAGACTTCTCCTGCCCAGTCCAGCCCTACAGCTAAGATCTTCTTCACAAGCCCAGCTCTCTGTGCCCCCATCTTCAGAAGTGACGCAGGTGGTGACCAGAGACAGGGTTTTTCAGCCTTGGTACCTCACTGGGAGAATGCCCTTCTCCTTGAGGCATGCCTGGCACCTACCATATTCTCTTTTAGCTGCCAGGCCAAAATGTTTCCTTTTGCACAGGGTTTAATTAAGGGGTTGATCTTTTAATATCATTTATAGTCTTGCTTTCAGCCTGGGAATTATTTTATGAGACTTGATTTAAGCTACTTAGGCTCTGGCTGAGCTTTGAATGCAGAGCTTAACAACTTTTATTGTGTCATTGTAAACTGCATCGAGCAGGTTCTCTAGAGACAGCACAGAATTTTTTTCTAAATCACTCCATTACGATATTAACCCAGGCTGGGTCCATCTTTTGATGTGCCTGGGAATGTATCTGCCCCTTTGCAGCCACAGGTCCTACGGGTGACTAGGTGTCTTGCAGTGTACCATAGTGCTGGATCAGGACCAAGTGATTGTCCAGTTTTATGTAATAGCACTGTAAAATCAGGGACTAAAATAGAATTCTTCAGCTTACAGCCAAGGCCAAAAAAGCCCCCACTCATACAGTTCTGAGAGCCCTCTGTGGTTCCTTAATTTTATCATATTTTCCCACAAACACTCATGTATATTGTGCATATATGATTGCTCACATCTGAAGAGATTTTTTTCCAAACACCAAAGTCTTTATCAGTAGACGTTTCAGCACTTCGGAAGGTGCACGGGAGGGTGGCAGTATATTCTCTTGCTACTTCCACTTTTTTCTTGGGTGTTTCTACCTCAAGGGACACAACAGCTGCCACAGCTAAAAGGGAAAGAGGGAGAGAAGAGGACAAAATCAGCTTTGGCCTTTGTCAGCTGGATGGGAAAACTAGCATACACTGAAAGCCAAACCAGACAATTGTGAGAAGAGTCAGGTTTCCCAATTTGACTTGCATATATATATGACATCTCGGAACTAACATTCCCAAGCACAGGGGGCACGATTCATCTTGGGAGAGCAACATGGGGGGAGTCAGTCTTCCCTCCTGCACCATTTTCCCAAGCCTAAACAACCACAGGGGTCCTGTTTGCCCCTCTGTGAGACTCCACGCATTGAAGCCCCTTGCAAAAGTTTCAGTTTTGGAAATCAGTGCAGGGGCAAAGCTGAAACTTCTCCTCCCACAATGCACTGCTGAGTCAAATCAGGCCCCAGGGCACTTGGTAACCTTTGTTCCCCAACATCATGTATGTCTGCATGTCAGATCAGGGTTGCCTTGACCCAATTCATGACACACGTATCATCTATTTTTGCCCAGAATCAAGTTAGATTGGACACAACCATAAGGTACCATTATTTATTTATCTGGAAAATGTATATGATGCCTCTCCAGAGATATAATGCAGCTCTTTCTCTCACATCACACCATAAACCACTTCATTTCAGAAAAAAATGCCTTGGAAAAATATAGTTGCCCTGTTCATTACCAGACTAGCACTACCAAGCACTGGAATATTTTCTTGGGGCTTGGGCCTTGCTACTTGTGTAGCTGTTGAGATAAGAATCTACATAGGTTTCAAGTGTTTCCCAGAAGCAAGAGGGTGCTGGAAACTTTTCTTTTAAAAGGAAGTTTGCAAAATCTTAGTATTTCAGATTCAGGCTGTAGAATCTTACTATTTAAAACACTATAGGTTGTGGATAGGATTGTCAACTCCAGGTTGAGAAAGACCTGCAGATCTGGGGCTGAAGTCTGGGGAGGGCAGGATTTGGGGAGGGACCTCCGTGGGGTATAACAACATACAGTCTATTCTCCAAAACAGCCATTTTCTCCAGAGGAGCTGATGTCTGTCATCTGAAGATCAGCTGTAATTCCAGGAGATCTCCAGACCCCATCTGGAGGTTAGCAACCATAGCTGTGAACAAGATAGCAAGTGAACTTACAGAATGGCACAATGTAAGGGATAGGGACGATCTAGAGTTTTGTTCATTTGTGAGATTTCCCTTTCTCAGTGATACTCTTTCCTTTTCTTCTATTTTCAGTTAGAGATGAGGAAGAAACTTCAGGAGGACAAAGTCCTCTGATTATTATGTCTTTATTGGTACCACTCCCAACTAGCGTCTAATGTAATGTGAATTTGTTTTTTATGTGGCTGCCTTCTACCTACTATCCTTCATCCAATTTATACACATATGGGCATGTTTTCTCACATTGCTGAAGAACCCAACAAAGTTCTTGGACAGTCGTTATATACCAGGCTTGTTAAGGCACGCCTTAGATTCTTGTCAGCTCCTGAGTAGCAGGAAGCACGCAAGAGTGCCTACAAGGCTTTTGTTTCTTGCAGTGTACCATATTATTTTCTAAGATAAGTCTGTGCTTGAGAAACTGGTTCCTCCAGGCTTGAGTTCATAATCAGGTCATAAAACCAGCCAGGGAAGGTGGGGGGGGGGAGCGGGGGGGCGGGATGCAACTCAACCTCTCTAGAGAAAGTGCAAACATTCATTGGAGATTTTTTAATCCAGAAATTTAGCAAGAGGAGGGAAAAGAGTTCAAAATATCCTCTGCAAAGCAAGAGTCTATCTCTGTAGGCTCTAGAAACCTGTATTTGTTTTGTCACCAAGGTAACCTAGGATCCTTCTATCCTCTTCCCATCTGACTAGAGATTTAGCTGAAATAAAGGCAAACGGTCTGACACTGTAAAGTGGCCCATGGCGTGTTTTCCTTGCTCTCTGTGTTTATATTTTTCTCAACAGAATAATTAAAAATAAGCAACAAAAACAAAACTAAGGTTGCAGCTCTGTACACACTTACTAGTAAGTTTTTCATTGTTATATACTCAGCTTGCAAAATAATGTTGTTCTTCCTACCATAATTCTTAAGGATCCTTGAGCATTCCAGACTGTGTGTCCCCACTTCTGCTCAGACCACTCTTATAGGGTTGCTAATTCTGGTTTGGGAAATTCCTGGATATTTGAGGGTGGAATCTGGGAATGGTGTAGAGTTGTCAGGTCCCCTTACCCTCCAGGTGGGAGGCAGAAGACTTGGCACTCATCTTTGTACATGTTTTCATGCACATGCATTGCTCCCAGGCTGCGCAATGACATCACTTCTGGGAAACGATGTCATCACGCAGGGCCTCATGCCACCCCTGGGAGTGCTCTGTGGTGGCATACGACCTGTTGCCTATTGATTGCTTTTAGGTAGCTGGCCAAAACATTTTCACTCGTCCAAGCTTTGAACTGAATTTTATCTTCTTGGCCGGTTCTTTTTGCTTGCTTTTGTAGTCTCCAGACTACAGAGAACAAATCTCCTGGAGGAAATGGCAACTGTGGAGGGCAGACACATATCGAGTCTAGGAAACACACCATAGAGTCTAGGAGAAAGAGCATAGCTACAGAGATATATACTCTGGGAATTTTGTTTCTCCTGTAGTATACCATAGAGACAAGGAGAAATTGTCACCAGTAAAGGCCATAGGTCAGTAGGGGGTTGAGAGGGGGACGGGACTGCTGTTGACTGGCATGCTTCTACGTGCCTTCAGAGTGAATTTTTCTCTTTAACTCTGAAAAAAACTTGAAGAGGACTTTGAATACTTGGATTAATTTTTTTTTAGGTTTAGTGGAACATAACTGGACAGTAGCCATTTACACCAGCACAAATATCGAGGATCAAGGGGTTAATAAGACATATAGAATACATTACAAGTGATGTAAGAATGTATCAGTTTTAATACAATAAAGAAATCAAATGGAGAAGAAGAACCCCAATAGTTTAAACTAATATTTACCTCAGTAGAGCATCTTCCCCTTATGTAGAAAACTTATAAAGCAGAATAAGGGCAAACATAAGAACCTCATACAAATAGCCAAAACAAACTCTGTAATCGGCCATCCATATGTGTTTTGGTTTATAAAGCCTTCTTCATTGATAAATTGCTAGATACCCTTTGTCTATTTATTACATAGGCAGAATAAGCCTGACCATTACAACAGGTACACTTATGTTGTAGAAAAAAGAGAGGTGGTTATATTTAATATCCTATGTATTTTTCTAGGCCTGATCAGCATAAACCATTTTCACATGGTGTGCTTAGGAACTATTATGTATCTTGACATCTAATATTCCTATAATATTTAATATAGAAGAGGAGAACAGAAAAGAAAAGCCCGGAAAACCTAATAAATTCCAATCCAATGCCAAAAACTAAGATTTCTTATGAAGCAGATGAATGTGGCAAGGACCAGGGCTGGATCGAGGGGGGGCAGGGGGAGTAGCTGCCCCCGGCGCCGTCAAAGAGGGGGGCCGGGCACGGCTGCCAGCCACCGGGAGCGGCTGGCTCCCAAGTTCCCAAACCTGCACTCAGGAGGCTGAGTGCAGGGTTGGGAGGCCCTCGCCTGCCCCACCGATAGGGTGGCTGGCTTGCCGCATGCGCAGGACCTCCCAGCCCTGCGCTCAGCCATCTGCACAGCAAGCCAGCCGCCCCAGCGCACGCACGCACCACCGCCAGCTCCATGGCGCACTGTGTGCTGGGGCGGTCGGCTTGCCACGTGGGCGGCACAGGGCAGGTGAACTGGGCTGAGGGCCTCCTAGCCCTGTGCTCAGTCACCCACGCAGCAAGCTGGTCGCCCCAGCACACGGAGCACCACGGAGCTGGTGCCGGCGCCAGCATACACTGGGGTAGCTGGCTTGCCACATGGGTGGCTGAGCACAGGGCTACGAGGCCCTCAGCCCAGTTCTCCTGCCCCGTGCCACCCGCACGGCAAGCCGGCTGCCCCAGTGCACAGTGTGCCGCGGAGCTGGCAGCGGCAGCAGAGCATGTGTGCGCTAGGGCGGCTGGCTTGCTGTGCGGGTGGCTGATACAGTGGCTGATGCCATACAGTGTGGCATCCAAAACTATTGCACTTAATACAGACTTGCCCATGGACTACAATTAGTCTAGAACTCTGCAGGCTGATTAATTCCTAATGTTAGCTGCAGAAAACATATAACATCTATTTTTTATGAGCTTCATTGGTTGCCATTGGTGGCCCCTAACCACCTGTAAAGTTCCACAGGTGTATACTGTGCGGATGCAAAGGTGGCAGAGACATAAAGGAAACTGAAAGTTCCAAGTTTGTCAATTTCTTGTCTATTGGATTAAACCAAGATTGAGTAGGAGGATCTGCCATCAGACTATAAAGAAAATTGTTCTAATCATTAATATATAATAGATGGGTTTGGTATTTGAAGGCTGCTAATCAGGTCAAATTTTTAAATGACATAAAGCCAGTTTCTAATTTCAGAGTCATAGAAGTGTGCATCTAGGTACTTTAAAAATTGTTCTCAAGAATTTTAATTGAATTAGTTCAACAGGAGGAGTAATTGCTTGCACCCAAGCTAGTGCTGCACATAAAAACTGATTTATCATCTTGGTAATAAACACTTGAAGTACTGCAAGAATATACTGCTCTCCTGTTGTAAAGAAGAATTTTACAATTGCTTCAATTTCCCTTTTGGCCTTAGCTATGATTGCTTTGATATGCAACTTCCAGCTTAATTTATCATCAAAAATATCCCCTAGATATTTATATAACCAAACTTGTTCAATTTTATACTCCCCTATCATCCAGCTATTTAGAGGGCAAGTAGCAGTGCCAAAAGAAATAATTTTAGTTTTATCAGTATTTATCGATATTTGATTATCAGAACAATACTTAATGCCTTAAAAGCTCTTTTAAAATTAATCCCATTTGGGGGATTTATCCCCAATGATCCCACAACAACATGCATGCTACTTATCAATATTAACGGTTCCAACTGTATCGCTATGAATTTACACTAGCCAGATTTAATGTGCTTCGATCCGCATTGTTGACAGGGAGATATCAAAATATTTGTTCTAATCATCGATTTTGCCTCTGTTCCAAAAACCAGGTTGAGTTGATGGTTCATGTGTTATTTCACTCTAGGTTTTATGTACAAGCAAGAATAGATTTTTTGGAACCTGTGGTAGGTGATAAAAAATGGAACAGAGGATGCTCAAAATGCTATTGGCAGGAGCCGTCCAAAGAATTACGGTTTCTATAGCCAAGTGTTTGCTTTCTGCAATGAAAATACAAGCCAAGTTAATGTCCCATGTGTCAATGAACATAACAGGGATTTGTGTGGGTTATTAATTGTTGATATTTTCATGTTTGTGTGGCTTGTAGGCCACAATAAAGACCATACTGAACTCTACTGGCACAGAGTAGGCTTTAAAATGAGCTCTAGCCCATGCCTTGTGAGTCCATCCAACTTAAAAGTCCCCAACACAACAAAAAATAAAAATATTGAAACAAAATTAAAAACATATATATGTGTGTGTGACATTAATTAATATTAATAAGAGAGCCAGTTTGGTGTAGTGGTTAAGAGCACGGGACTCTAATCTAGAGAGCTGGGTTTGATTCCCCACTTCTCCACCTGAAGCCAGCTGGGTGACCTTGGGCTAGTCACAGCTCTCTGGAGCTCTCTCAGCCCCACCCACCTCACAGGGTGTTTTGTTGTGGGGATAATAGTAACATACCTTGTAAACTGCTCTGAGTGGGCATTAAGTTGTCCTGAAGGGCAGTATATAAATCAATTATTATTATTATTATGAATATATTAAAACAATTAGAGCATATAACAAATAAACATGTGAATGGGAGGAAGAGTCAATGAGAATCAGTGAGGGATAAGGTTCCCAGGTCCCTCTACCCTCGCAGCAGGAGGGACTTACCCTTTGAAGTCTCCTCACATAGGCACGCACCTGGAGAAGTGTGATGATGTCACTTCATCATGCCAGTCACAGGCATGCTTCTGCGCTTTAAGCGGGGCCAATTCTGGCCCATTTGGGGCCAAAATTGGCACCAGTGAAGCACAGGAGCACATCCACAGCCAGCACAATGACGTCACTTTGGGAAGTGACGTCATTGCGCTTTGCCAGGAGCATGCCCAGTGCAGGCTTTCTCAGGTTGCCTGCTGGTGGCAGGTGATTGCCGGCGGGGGAGGGGTTGCCATCTCCCGCCAATCACCAGCAATCAGCAGGCAACCTAGCAAACCCCCAGGAGATTGCCCACCACCAGCAGGCAACTAGTAAGCCTAGTGAGGGAACGTCAGACAAACCAAAGCAAAATAAAACACGTCTTCACCCAGTGGTGGAAGAAAATGATAGAAAGGAACAGACAAATCTAACTGTAAAAGGAATTCCATAATTTTCGTGCCACAACCAAGCAGAACTTTTCTTGAGTTGTCACTCATCTCGCCTCAGATGGTGGGGGCACCTAAAACAGAGTCTCCAAAGATCACCATAGTGGTTGGTTGGGTTCATATGGGAGTAGATGCTCCTCAGGTTGCCATTTCACAGGAAGGTATGGAGGAACCTCTGTCCCTCATTTTCTGCCTTTGCAGCAATGAATGGCAAGGAGGAAATGCAGGAGCTGGAATGGCATTCCATGATACCATGACATCACTTTCAGTTATGCAGCTGGAAATGATGTCATGATGGCATGGGTCACCATTCTGATGAGTCTCAACTCCCCAAAGTCTCTCAGAGGTTGCCAGCCATTGTGATCCTTAAGGTATGCAAGACTCAAGCCACATTGGGCTTTAAAGATCAATGTGGATACAGGGTGAAAAGTAGGGAAACTGGGCATGGGACACAGCTTGTTCTCCTCATTTTCTCTTCACAACAATCCTGTAAGGTTGGTTAGAGTAAGAAAAACTGATAGGTTCAAGGGTACTCAGAAGACTTCATGCCTGAGTGGAGATTTGAATTCAGGATTCCTCAGGCTTATTTTTATATTCTACCTACTGTACCACATTGGTTCTCTGGTCCATGACGGACCAATGGTCTGTCTCAATATAAGGCAGCTTCAGTACTTGATCACTCTCTTCCTAACCTAAGATGTCAGTTTATGAAAGCAATTTCTGAAAATTCCTCTTGTCATTCCAATCTCTTATAAATAAATTAAAATTCTTAAAATTTGAGAAGGCTAGAGTGCTTTTGATTTTTTAAAAAAAATCTAGCTCCAGATTAGGGTTGTCAATCTCCCTGTCATGGCAGAGAATCACCTACTCCTTGTTTCTCACTGCTGCTTGGAGCAGCAGAGAAAAATATTAAAAAATAGCTGGCAGACTCTATAGTTTTACCATGGATTTATATAGTTTTACCATGGATTTGGTAAATCTATAGTTTTACCATGGACTCTATAGTTTTACCATGGATTTTCCAGTGATTCCTATAGAGATGTGATGTCACCTGATTTTTCCCAGAAGTGACATCATGCAATTGCCAATGGCTGACATCTTTGTCCCCTTGCCCCCTCCCCACTCCTGCTGGTTGCCAGGCTGGGCCTGATAACCCTATTCCAGATGAACAGTCCAATACTGCAGTAGCATATTTAAAAGGAACATTAAACATTTGCAAAATGGACAAGGCCTTGGGTGAAGTTTTGTTGCTTATCGTTGGTATGTCTCAATTACTATCAAACAGACCTCCTGCATCCACAAGGTATGCAGCATTTGCAATGTTAAACTGAGTCCTGTTGAGAAAGGCCAATTATGAATAAAGCAAATAAATAAAATATTGTTAATTGAGGGGAAATGAAATACATATTCAGATACAAACTGAGCAATGAATGAATAACGATGCATTTACTGCACTATGAGTCCATAAGATATTTGTACACAGAGAGATTTATAAAGATTGTAACTTAATAATGGAGGAACCCATTCTCCTATCCTTTACTGACAGGTATATTACTGATAAGAGAAAAATAATACTCACCCACACTGAGAATTAACAACTCAGCCCCCTTATTTGCTCTCATGGTGTCTCCTGAACTTCTGATGGTTTTTTAGGGCTGCCAAATATCCAAATGACTGGTGTTTTACTGACGTTTGTGGGAAGCACAACCTGATTCACAGTCGTAGCTGAACTTTGTCTCTACGCTTTCTTCCGCTACCTGTTTTCTCTGCTTCCTCACCCTTTTATCTTGGCTCTCCCTCCACCCCTTCTGATTAGAGTGACAGGCTATGTCACCATTCAGGTTGTAGCCTTATCTCTCTCCTCTTCCCTCAAGGAAAGGATTGTGCCCCCTCTCAGTCGCCCTACCCTCACTTAAGTAAACATACCACCCTTCCTGATCTCTCCTGACAGACAGGTACACAAGGAAGCAATAAGGCATCACAAAAGTCCAGGTGAATGTGCTAATAAAGATACCGTCAGAGGGATGTTGCAATAAGAAATAACTGGGGCTGCTCAGTTTCATTTTATGGTGACAGTTAAACCAGCAAGATGTTCACCTGTGGCCATTAAAGAAAGCAGAACTTCTGATTTTACTGCTAGGACATTCGTTCTGGTATCCTGGTCTAATTTCTATTCATGCTGCTAGCTTCTTTTTGATGTAGTGTTCTTGTTTATTCAGCACTGCTGTTAGGCTGTGTGCTATTGAATACTTACTCCACCCACTGTGCTGCAATTTACTGTCTAGGTTACTTTTATAACTAAAGCTTAGCAAATTGTTGCTCTTTCTGGAGCCTTGTTTTCCGTTGAAGTTGCTCAGACCAGCACAAATAATAGCCAAAGGCTCCAGACCAGCACAAATAGTAGCCAAAGTCTCCATACACAATTTGGGGGGGGGGGACACAATCTGTTGTTTTATTGCAGAGGTGGTTCCATGGTAGTTTGCTGTGGCCAAAATAAGGACAAGCCTTGTGGTGTGTGACTAATGAGGTTAGTGTGGCAGAAATGTGTACACGAGTTAGAGCCTGCTGTGCAGGTGCCTGAGGATGGCAGAGAGATTTATACCCAAAGCTACTAACAGTAGAAAGGCAGAGGGAGAAGGAATTATTATAGAGTGTCAGTTATGCACACATTTCTACTTTTACTGCTATAAAGATGCTTCTATGACAGTTAAAAAGCTGAAATTTGGCATATGAAGTATTTATTTTATCCTCTTTTTTTGAAAAATGTTCTCTCAAAGTATTTTACAAGGAGAGTAAAATCTGATTTGCAAATATGATCAAAATGTGTAAAAAATACACATCAAAACTTTAAAAAACAAGAACAATAGCATTTGGAGGACGCAAGTAAAGTAAAATGGAACAAAGCAGCAAAAATACTCTACAAAACTGACAGTCAAAAAATAAGGTTGCCAACTGGCAAGGCAAAAAAGTCCTGTCCCTTTAACAGGAGGTTTAACATGCAGAAATTGGCTTTTCTTGGCATGGAGCTAAATATATTCATCTGATAAATTCCTATACTAGGAGCTTTTAAGAATAGGGACATTGTGACATCACTTCTCGGTGATCGCCTGGAAATGACATCACAGCATTCACACTGTTGTCTCCCACCCTATTATTCTCCCGCTGCTCCATTGCTCAAGTGTGAGCAATGGAAAGTGGGAATGGGAGCTTGCCTGCCATGAGCAGGCAATTGCTCAAGTGTGAGCAATGGAAAGTGGGAATGGGAGCTTGCCTGCCATGAGCAGGCAATGGTAAACCTCCCCTGTACAGTTTGGAGCCAGCATACCTTAAGGACTACCTACTCCCATATGGATCTACCTGCTTGCTACAATAATCTTCTGAGGGCCTGCTTCAGATGCTCCTGCCTTCTTACATTAGATGGGTGCCAATCCAAACACAATTTTGGTTGTGTCACCAAAGTTATGGAACTCCCTCCCAGGGATATTTGTCTGTTCCCTTCCATCATTGTATTCCACCATCAAGTGAAGATCTTTTGTTTCATTTAGCATTCCCTCAGTGATCCCTTCCTTCCTGCCCTATATTTTAAGGGCTGCCTCTGCATTTGTATGTATTATGTATTTGTATGTAATATGTATTTTAGTTTTGATGTTAATTGTTTTTATGATCTGTTTTTATAATGTTAGCCACCTTGATGGCCCTGATTGTGCAGAAATGGAGGATATAAGTTTTAGAATAAAAATAAATGAAATGAAATCTATTACAGCTTTCCTAAATGCAAGCTAATTCTACTAGTTATCATTAAAATAGAAAAGCTTAGGTGTTCCTGTCTGGCTTAATCAAACAATCAACCATCTTCCATTTGCTCTCACCCTTTTAGGAATTTTGGTAAATAGTATAAAATTAAGAATGCATACTAGACAGATGCTAATGTAGCCTGACTGATGTCCCACCCATCCTCAAACCCTGCCTTCCCCAGGCTCCACCCCTAAATCTCCAGGAATTTCCCAAGCCAAAATTGGAAATGATGATGGCTCCTGAAATCTTTGGATCTGTCTATAATTCTGGTGTGTGGATCTATCTTAGAGTTTAGAGGTGGAGGAGATAATACTTAATTATCAGATAAATAACTGATAAGGAAGTTTCCAGTCCAGCAGAATGATATGGATCTAACCACAGAAGAAGATGATACTGCGAGGTCTGTCTTTTCCAAAGTGTTTACACCAATCACGTTGCTGACTCATTGGCTTGGGAAGAGCTTTAAATCTGTAACATAATCAGAACCTCCTGCTTTCTCACTCCATTTTGTTCTTAGGAGCTACTCTGTTAGCTGCATGGGCTATTACTTTCTCACCTTAGCATACAGGCAGCACTCTAAATGGGGGTGGGGTCGGGGTGGGGGCAAATGCTATATTCCCCCTCCCCAGGGAATAGCTACAAGCAAATATTTTGACTAGTATTGCTCACCAGGAAGGAGATAGAGGGAAAAGCTAAACTTGCCTGCTTCCTAAATACCAGGAAGGAGAGATGCCTTACAGGGCTCTCATAATAAAGTGTAACCTGGGGGAAGGCAAGCGGACAAAGGCAGCTTGATTTTTTGTAGGGCAGGAAAATGCTTAAAATCCCCTCTCCCTGTATCAGTCTCACCTTTCAAACTGCAGTTCCAGTATTTGTATTTAGTTATAAAAGGACAGTTTAAAAGATCATGTAGATACACATGACAGGTACTTCTGCCCTTGATTAAAGGAAAAGGAGAAAAAACCTGCACATTGCTATCTTAGAATAGGAAGAGGGGTCATATGGTGGCTCTGCCAGCTGCACTCTCATTTGGTCCTTGCATGCACAGAGATGATTCTGCATTTCTGGTAAACATGGTGCATGACCAGTGGCTATATTAGATGTACCCACTGTGCACGCTGCCTACTTTTCCATGTTGTCAAATATTTCCTTGTTGCTCTGCAAGCAAGAATTTTAATTGCCTATAAAATGGGAACAGTTTCTCCTTTCTGTCTGAAGTTCTGCAGACAGGCTCCCTTGGTGGGGGGGGGGGATTTCAGAAAAGTGCATTCCTCTTTGCAGCAAGAAATATTTCCTGTGAAGCCAATGGAAACAAACAAGCAAACCAAACCCCCCCAAATAACTAAAACTTATAACTTCAATAACAAAATTAATGAAAGTGAATCAGTTTAAAAAACAAGCCAAAAATGAAAGTTGTGCAAAACCTTGTTAGCAACTTCGTATTATATAATCTATAAATAACCAAATATTTATCAGATTTATGTCCCTCCTCTCTAATTAAAAATACTCAGGGATGATTGCAACAAGTGAAAATAGAAAAATAAAAATTGTTTAAAACAATTTTTAAAATCAAGAACAAACCTTCAGAGATTACCAAGGATTCCAATAATGTATCTACTAAAAGGACTATACCAGAGGAATCAGGAATCATAGGAGGCTGCTTGGAGTCAGTGTGTCTTTATGTTCTTCTGTCTCCTTCTGCACATCAGCCTCTCAGATCAAAACAGATAATCCACATCACAATGTGCTGTGAGCAAAAAGCAGGAGCCTACAAGGTAAGCCACGCTAGTGTGCGTACAGAGCAGCCTGGTCCCTCCAAATGGTTTGGCAAGTGAGCCAATCCACATATTGCAAGGGAAATTCCCCAAGTCCTAGAAGTGAGAGTCATTAATCTACCTGGGAGGAAAATTCTTCTAGATCCCAAATTGTTTAGATGCTGTATATGAAAGAAAATTCATCCTTGGAGTCTTCCCAAAATAAAAATGGTATCAGGATGCTAGTCCTTCCAACATCTCAACTCAACAAGCTGTGGCAATTCACAACAGCCCAGAAAAAGAGCCAGGGACTAGAAGTCTTAGGCAGTAGCACATCTGTTCCTGAGTCTGGAAGGGCCACAACTGATAACTTGAGAATATAAATAACATAATCTTTTTGCCTACTGAGTGAGGTTGCTCAATCTGAAGGGGTAGAGCTAAACGTCCATACAGGCACTGAATTTCTTCCCTGACTACCCAGCAGTCAGTGTCAGGGGGGCTATATTTAGAAGGCTGATAAAACCTGAAGCCAACAGTTGTCCTGCCCCTTTGAGACTAAATCCCACAGCAAGGGAAGGAGGGCAACTGCTCTTATCCTCACTGTGTCCCCCGCCCAGTTTGCTGCTTTTCTACTCTGCCCTTCAATTAGGCACAAGTGAAATCCCACAGCTGAGAGACAGATTTCCCTCCTGCACTCAAGGTAAGTTGCTGTTGGGCTCTTGTACTTTCTTGCTGGGTCATTGTGTAGTAGCAACTCAGCTCTTGCCTAATGGAGCCCCAGCTGCATTCTTGACATTTGAGACAAGCTGCCAGAGGGTGGAAATGGAGTGCATGAAAGGGAAGGAGAGTATCTGAGAGGCCTTGTGGTCGGAAATGGAACAGAGATTTCTATAATGGGAGCTAGGAATCAGGCCCTTTTTCTGTACAAAGCCTGAGGAACCAACTGCTCCTTCTTTGGAATCTCAGATTCCCAGGAAAACCATAGCAGAATTGTGGGGGAGATTTCAGTGAGATGACATGCTCTAATTTTTAAGAAGTCTTCTTTGGCATAAGTTCCTATTTTTCTTTTTTTTTAAAAGCTGCCTTCAGAGAATTTAGTGTGATTATTTATTATTTCTTACAATAACTATAGTGATGTAAGCAACATGGTTAATGATCACCTTTGTCTAAGCAAAAGGATTTGGGCCTTTAGCATTCCTAACTAATATATCGGCCAATTTAATTGTTTGTATCTAGGGTCACTCAATGTTTAGAACAGAGACTTGGCCAAACATAAATGGCACTTCTTCAGGCTCCCTTTTCCCTTAGCAGTATCACCCTTTATCAAAGACCTCCTCAGACTGAGTCTAGGGGTTTAAAGTTCTCTGAAATCATTTGGTTTGTTTATTATGAAAAGCAACACCTGCTCCTTAAAACCAACTGACAGGATTGATCTGCTCTGTGTGGTCTGCCCATCTATGTGACTCACCAGAGTTTTTGTACATTCTGATCCCCCTCATCCTATCACCTTCCCAGGAAGTCCTGAGAACAGCTATGGCAAGGGCTACGGATTCAGATGGTGAGCAGGTAGTGCCTGATGAAGAAAGTCCAGATGTGAAAGCCGTGCAAGCCCACTATCTTCGCAGTCCCTCTCCCAGCCGGTGAGTATTTACACAAAGTCGGCCACCAGAGCCTTCTGACTATATGGTGGGGGGGAGGGGGGGAATTGCACCCTCTTTCTCCTTTCTTGCATCACCCAAACTCTGCTGAAGAACAGAGCCTGCAATGATCTTTCAGAAGCCAGGGTGGAGAGCTCATACATTATTCATCCAATTGATTCAACTGAGGTGGTTTCCCACAAATACGGGGTTGTGGGGGGAAAGTATTATTGAAGCTTGCTGAGGCGGGACAGATGCAGCAGAGCCCACCCAAGCTGCAGTAGTTAGCATAGGCCTTCTCTCAGTTTGGTTCAGTTTAGATGTAAGTGCTTGATTCAGTCCATTGTACAGACTGGGAATCCATGCACAGAAGGAGAACTGAAGTTTGTACAGAAAGATTCCTATTTCAGCACTGGCAGTTAGGTTTTCCTTTAATTCATTGTTTTAAATTTAGTCTACTATAAGGAATCCTTCTGGTCTCCCCGCTCCTGTGATCTTGCATTTTATCACTCAAGATTCCCATCTGCCTTGGCAGTTCCCTCCCCCTAAAATTGCATTAGCTTGCAATCCTGTATGCACTTACTTGGCAATAAGTTCCATCAACCCTAGAGGGACTTCTTCTTAAGTAAACATGTTCAAGATTGCAATGCATATCAAGGTGATTGCATAATACATATGTTTGTTTACAAAATTTATGCCCTGCCTTTCTGCCCCCATCAGGGCCACCAAAGAGGCTAACAGATTAAAAACATACATAATAAAAACATGTCTTTAAAACCAAGCAAAAAAATACAATTTAAACCATAAAAACCAAGCTTAAAATGTACATACAAAAACATAAAAACAATGAAAACATAGGGCAGGAAAAAGGGATCACTGCAGCAGCGGTGCCAGATGGCTTGACTCAATAAAAGAAGCCACGTTCTCCAGTTTGCAGGATCTGAGCAAGTCTGTTAATGATAGGACGTTTGGGAGGTCTTTCATTCATAGGGTCGCCATAGGTAGGAGGTGACTTGGTGGCTCATAACACACACACTTGCTCGAAAAAGGCAGGAACCGAAGGATACAGGTGAGTCTTTCTGGGGAGAGAGTACCAGAGTTATATAGGGCTTTAAAGGGCAACACCCTCAAAGCATGGAGCAGACTGTTGTCATTTCTCTCATCATCCATTATATATATATAACACAAGCCATTTGAGTGCCTGACATAGAGAATCTCACCCGATTTGACACAAGGTCTCTCTTTGTTCAACAGCTCCCCTTTCCTCTGCCCTTCTGTAATTTTCTGGATAAATACGAATGAATTTTATTTTATTTCCAGTATATTTGAAGAAGTGAGCATTGACTTGCAAAAGCACATGATGGAATAAATGTTGTTAAGGAGCGTCTGAAATTCAAGTGCCACTGGAGTAGTTTTGTTTTGCTACAGCAGGCTAACACAACTACCTCCTTGGTATTGTCTTAACTCTGAGCCAAATTTTTTTTGATGCTTGATAGAGCAAAGCCATAGGATGCTGGATCTGCCTTTCTTACTCACCTCAAACAGGCAGATAAATCATCTTTCCCCCTACCCTTATTTATTTGTTTCATTTATAGACTGCCTTTCTCACTGAGAATCAAACCAGCCTACAGAATTCGCAGGGCAACACAATCAAAATAGTATAATACATGCAACAGACAATACAATAGTAACAGTGCAATGCATGCTACAATCAGCGCAAACAGGCAAAGAAAGCCTGGATAACACAATTAGAGGACAATGTAGCAAAAACCGCACAACACACAACAATGCAAGAATAAACTGCCTAAAATTTGACAAGCATTGAAGTTAGAATCCTGTTCACTTTATAAAATGAAGGTCGAGAGAGAAACCTCCTATTTTCTGAAGCAATGCAAAGTCCATTCCTGAGAGAGAAGTAAGGATGCAGCTGGCTTTGTGACCCTAGTCCATTTTTAAAAATTTGCCTACTCCCATGATTGGCAAGAGAGTGAACACTGCTAGCCAAACCATCTGTCTTTGTTTCAGCTTAGGTACACTTGGATAATTTTTCTTACTTTGGATATGTCTCATTCGCATGAATCCTTAATCCAATGGAAATTGCTTTAAAAAAATGCTCCCAGAGTCCTTTAAATATGGGGCTCTCAATGGTATTGCGCCTCCCAGATTCCCCATCCACACTCAGTATAAGGGGCTTGAGGGCTCGATTCTGAAGGTGCTCTCCCTCCAACCATACTACTAGAGCTTCCCGAGAGCGGTTCCTTTTTCCATCAGGAGAGCTTGTCAGAATACCTGCCATGGATGTAGTGTAGTCTAGCTTCTTTCTTGTTCAGCTGTAGCTGGAAACTCTAATCCCAAGGAAAAGCAGCTCACAGTACCAGAACCAGAGCCTTCATCAAATAGGAGGAGTTGCTTGGAGGAAGCTGTCGAACTGGCTCATGTTCCAGTAGGTTGAAGAAGCTGAGGCTTCTTCATAGAGGGCATTCCTTGCAATGATCTGGGGAGGGGGCATGGCTTGGAGGCAAAGCACCTGCTTGCCATTAAATGGCCTCAGCTTCAGTCTCTGATGTATCTTTTAATTTCAGGCAGCAAGAGCTAGAAAACACCTTTTGCTGCCGAAGACCCTGGATAGTGGCTGTCAGTTTAGAGTGGATAATCCTATGCTAAATTTCAGTATAAAACAGATAAATATATTATGGGGGGAGGGTCCATTTTCCTGTGCTCCAGTTAACAAAATATAGCAAAAGTCCAGAGGCACCTGAAAGACTAACAACATTTATTTCAATGTGAGCTTTTGTGAGTCATAGCTCAATCTGAGGGAGATAGCTGTGACTCACAAAGGTCGCTGGATTTTGCTTGATTTTACAATAACCGCCCAACATGGCTACCCCTTTGCAATTGCCAGTTAGCAACTCTGAGACAGAGAACTATACCACCATCATGCCCATAGGCTCCAGCTGGCCTTCCTCCGACCAAGATCTTTGCTGGCTGAAGACAGAATGGCTTAGGTTTCCTGTCTGTATTATGGAGCTCTTCCCTCCCCCTCAGCCCTAAATAGTTCCAAACACGCAAAATGTCAGTCGCTTTCTGAATATGAAGAGCAGGAAAACCTCTCCCTCCTCAAGCACTGATAGGGGCTGCAATCTAATGTCACAACAAACCTGTTTGTGATAGGCACAAACTCATTCAGGATCATGCTCACACACTTCCTCCTTTCCCCTCTCATGAACAGATTGCAAGTAACTGTTATCAGAAGTCTTCATCAAACTCCAGTTTGTTGTGACTTCAAAAAACAGCCACCTGGACAAACTAGAGTTTTGTGTCTTCCCCATAAACTGGAATTCTGAACACAGAGTCAATTGTGACGCTTCACTAGAACTTGGGTGAAAGAGCACATAAGCAATCCTGTTTTGAAAGTGCTGATGGTCTGGACTGCATGTGTCCAAAGAATCACAGCCTGATCAAAGCTCAGCAAAAACTAAGGCAAACAACTAGAGAAGGTGCAATGTGAGAACTCCTTCTTTAGGAAAGTTGAGCTCCATGTTAAGGTGTCCATGGGCCATTTCATATGTTTTGTGAGCATTTTCCCCATTCACACATTTTGGAGAAGCAGCTATAATTCTATGCATACATACAGGGGTGGGGGGTGGGGGGAGACCTATTGAACTTAATGGAACTTATTTCCAAGCAAAGGTGCATGGGTTCAGTGTATACTTAGGGTGTTCTGTATACACGTAAAATATACTGTATGGCTTGTAGATTTTTGGCCTTGGATGTTTTTTCATTGTAATCATCCCATTCTCTAATCATAATCCTCCTAAAAACCTACACATCTTTTTTCTGCATCAAGACTCTACAGATACTCTATCCATATGGGAGCATCTTCACTGCCAAATGCAGCACCTGATTTTAAGCTTTGTATTTTTTGTCAGTTAATATAACTTTAAATTGATGTATTCGGTACAAGAAGAGACATATATTTAGGGAGTTAACGTATTCCTGAAACCTGGTCAATAACATGTGCATGATACACAAATCTGTTTTGCTGATTAAACAGATTAATTATGCTAAATTAGTATGCCTTATTTGCTTAATTTCTAACAGGTGCTATATTCCTTCTGCAACACACAGGATGAATTCAGGGATCAGGAAATCAAAAATATCTTTTAACTAACTATTTCCCACTGTTCAGGGCTTTTGATACTAGCCTGTAGTTCTATACTGTGAATTCACCCATCCTTGATGGAAAAGATGGAGTCACTTTTCCTAGACGTCACTATGTCTTCAGCTGCACCAACAGAACAGAGCCTCCAAATCCAAGACCTCATGACTATGGTGGCCACAGTTTTCTTGGGAAATGCTCTGAATGGCAAAGAGAAATTCAGCAGACACAATTTTTATCTCCTTCCTCTCATCCTTAGTTTGCTTGGCAGCTTTGTTCACAGCAAATGACTACACAGCCAATAAGATTCTCCAAATCATGCCTGTGATATGCTACATGGCACATCAGTGGAATGACATGGGGTCTATATCTCTGTTCTAGCATGCTAAAGAAGGCAAAGGATTTATTAAAACTGTGAACTCTAACTTATTTGTAACATGGCACAATAGTAATTTACAGTTCCTTGAGTTAAGGATCTTATTAGTTTAAGATGAGAAAACATTGTTCAACCTGACATTCTCTGCTTTTTGTCGACTAGGGAACACCCTTAACGCTCCAGGCTGTAACTGGAGGATACATTCAGAAAGAGAATCTTTTATTCTTGTGTTGGCAATTCAGTTTTGCGGGAAACCAATGGCAATGGTTCCAGTGTCAAGAAGGAGTATGGTGCGCTCAGACTCTAGGTGATCCCTGGATTGCTAAGCAAGCACTAGCACATCCCTTATCTAAAAAAGATGGAGGGGGAAAACAACAGAGCACACTTTGCCTTTGACAGAGGAAATAGAAGGGCAGTCTGATACATTAACACCAGCATTCTGTTCAGGCTCTTCTCTGAGCACATCCCTCCATTTTAATATGCATTAACCAAAGTCAAAGCTCTACAATGCTTTGTGCACTTGACCCCCAGCTAACACAGCCCTCTCATGTCCCCGTCTTCTCAGCTGCCACCAGCTTGGGAACCTGGCTGTCCACATAATGCTTCATGACTAGTTGCCATGGAGACCAGGTTTGATTAATGCAGCTGCCAGACAGGCTGTGTTTACAACATTCAGAGACATCTGGACCCTCTAGTGGATGAGAAAGAAACATCGTCTTCTTCTGTAAACAGACAGTGCACACATTCAGCTCCTTAACTTTGTCACAATGGTGGACACTTGAACTTGTCAGTGGGGAATGTTTTCGCCTTTGCTTGGTCACTCCTTGCTCAAGTTTTCTCTTTAGTTCTTTGAGTGGTTGTCAATTTGGGGCTGGCAACCCTGGAAAAATGCAACAGTTGCCTCTGAACTGCCCCATGCTTAGCCCTCACCTAATATCTGATAGAGGCATCTGTACTACCAATAAGATGCTATGTCACAGCTCTCCTCCCACCTATTCCCACCCGATATATCAACTGTATAATAATGTTTCAAACTAACCTCTCAGTAATGTCTGGGTGACACTGCAATTTGTATAATAGTAGGCCATTGTTGATCACATTTGATAGAATAGAAAATGGAAGCAGGAGACTGGAAGCCAGTAAATGTTTAGGCAGGTCATTTTTCCAGGGAAATGTCACCCTGGGATTAAATTTTCATTAATTCCTTCCATAACTAGTTGTTCTCATAAAAGTGTCTCCTCGTGATATAATTAACAACATACACAACAGGACTTTACCATTGTATAAATGAATTTTATGTTGTGTTGATTGACCACATTTGAGGGGTTGAACACTTGTATAAGAAAAAGAGTAACTGTAAAGACATTACATCTTCCTTTAAAAACTTGCCCAATGACAGACCTTTTAGCAAAACTGCCTCTTTACCTACCAGCTCATCAGCACAAATTTGTTTTTAAGCTCCTGTGCTCAGAAGTAGTTGCAAAGGACTATTGTGTCAAATATGAGTGTCAATGTTATTGGAAAACTATTCCTTCAAGCTGTTGTCATTGATCAACAGATACTCAGTGATATCAGACACAGATACTGAGAGCATCTTCATGGAGCCCATCCACCTGTCATCTGCTGTGGCTGCCAAACAGATCATCAATGAAGGTAGAGGGAAATGAGGAAAGTAATGAAGATAATAGTGGACTTATTGGGGGAGAGGTTGGTGGATAGGTGATCCTATTTGGGGCACAGAATTGGACTAGCTGACCTCTGATCCGTTCCAACCAGTGCCACCAAGAGGGTTTATGGCACCTGGGCAAGTGCGATATTGGAGGTCCTGCTGTTACCTCTTATATGAACTCATGTGTGCGTATACAAAGTTAGGGAACCAGAGGCAAGAATTCTTGTTTGCACAGACCACATACAAGAAGGTTCCTACTTTCCCAACTTGTTCCTGCATCAAAGATAGCATATCTAATCTGTTTAGCTTATAACTATGTACATCAGGTCCCATTCTGTCATGATATGGGTTGAGGCTCATCTTTCACACTTATGCATGGTTTCCTCTTTTTTATGAACACTTAAAACAAAAGAGTTCTTGTGAGAAATGTGGGAGGGCATTGGCAGGGCCCAATGGTATGCATGAGAGCTGAAGTGGGGGGGAGGGTCCTGCTTTTCAGGGGCTCACAGTAAATTGTCCGTGTTCCCTCCCCTTACCCCAGGCACCTTGATTCAGACTCAATAATTCTATAACATCTGGAAAGCATTTGTGAAACCTCTTTTTTCTGATGAATCTAAGGACTAAACAAACCACCTTAAAGGTTAATAGGGTACTGAAGGTATTTTCCTTTCACATTTTGTTAAACAAGAAGCCAGAGTTTTCTGTTTTGATGTGGGGAACTAGTATGCACTTTGAGTGTTGTTGTAGGGACTTCCCTGGAATCTAGATGAAATACCTTCCTCCTTGGAATGAGAGTCTACTCAGCTCCAATCCAATGATGAACAGGGTACCCGAGTTTATCAGCCCATTAGAATGAAAAGCTAAGGCTCAGTCCAAGGGGATGGGGTTGAACAGTCTTTAGGAAAACTCCAAAGGTAAACAACACCAGCACATTCCTTGCAATTTTGAAAATGAGGTTGGTTCATTCCAGAGCTGAAGACAAAGGAAGTGAAAGTAGACTCAGTGTGCCCAGGGATGCTGGAATCTGCAGAACAGCTTCTGGTGGAAGATCTATACAATCGGGTCAAGGAAAAGATAGATGACACAAGTTTGTTCAACACACCATGTGTCATGGATTTGCAGAGAGCACTTGTGAAGGACCGACTTGAGGCCCCACGGAATGCCATTGATGAGGTCTGGCCAAATATCTTCATAGCAGAAAAGTGAGTAGGAAGTCCTTTTCTCCTTAACTATAATAATAAAAGCTGATTTTCTCAATATTTCAGTCTTCCTCAATCTGTATGAAACGTGTAGGAAGAGGGCAATGCAATGCCAATTCAAAGAAGTATGTGTTGTGAGGTCTTCTTTCTCTGAGTTTCTGTGAAAGCTACAGTGCATCTTTTTCTGATTCCTAGTCTGCATTTCTGTGAGTCACATAATACCTTTTTAATTTGGATGAAACTGTTTCTAGGAGTGTGCACCAAAAAAAAAAAAGATAAATCTAGATCCAGGTATCAGGAATTCAATAAATATTCAGTATCCCTGATATGCAAGTCATGTTCTCTAATCTAGTTCAGTAAGATTAGAGAATCCCGAATTTATCTGGCCAATAGTCCTTATTGGGAAAAACTATCCTCCCAAGTTTCAGGAATATTGGACCCCAGAGTCCAATGATATGGATCCCTGAACAAGTTGCCCCCTACTCTCCATTGTTTCCTGTGGGGGAAAGCATTCCAAGGCTTTCCAGGACAAAGAAACCTTAAGCAGGCAACCCCTGGCCAAAAGCCAGTCCCAGTGGAAGTCTGACACCCAATGCAAGCTGAACTAACAAAGCCCAACAGAACCAAACTACAGCAAGGGAACCAGTGTCAAACTAAAGAATGCCAATGCCAAACCAGGGAATCTCAAAGTGAAGCAAGGGGGTTGGGGCTCTCCACAAGCCGTGAAGTTTAAAAGGTGGCTGGTGGCAGCTTGAAGGGCTGTTTTGGAGCTCAGGTATGGAGGTAGAAATCCATAGCCCTTGTGGAGAGAAACAGGCTGCAGCAGTAGGGCTGCAGCAGGAGCTGCAATTGACTCGATAAGTGCTGAGGAAAGCTCCATGGCAGAATAGCGGCATGAGGACATGGGCTGAGGGACACAGGCTTGCCTCCCTCCTCTCCTAATATGCCTGGGAAGAAAGGAGGGGAGCTTGGAAAAGCCAGCATGCAGCATTGACCAGGTAAAACCGAATGAACTCCGTTTTTATCCAGCCAATCAGAATAGTCTCTCAATCTAATTCAGGATGCTGTTATCTGATTCCCTTTTATCCAGATTATACCTCTCCTTGGAGAGGCGCTATTTAATAACAACAACAACAACATTTGATTTATATACCGCCCTTCAGGACAACTTAATGCCACTCAGAGGGGTTTACAAAGTATGTCATTATTATCCCCACAACAATAATCACCCTGTATGGTGGGTGGGGCTGAGAGAGCTCCAGAGAACTGTGACTAGCCCAAGATCACCCAGCTGGCTTCAAGTGGAGGAGTGGAGAATCAAACCCCGCTCTCCAGATTAGAGTCCCGTGCTCTTTAACCACTACACCAAACTGGCTCATTGGTCTGTTGGGAAAACCCACAAGTGTACACATGGGTTTCCCCAGTAGGCCTGATAGTGCACGCCTGGGACTATTGCTGGCGGGAAGGCCGAGTCCTTTTCTTCATGAACACCACAGTCACACTCCAAACTGGTCATCACATACTCAGGAATTGAGAACCCTCAACTCACATGTGATATCATCACATTGTGAGACTGTCCACCCCTTTTCCATTTATTGGCTGCCAGTTGTGAGAATGACATCATAACGTGCTTTTGCATTGCCATATTGCCAGATATAAAGGTGCAGGAATGCCATTTTCAGTGGCGGAAGGATGTTGGCTCTAATCCAGCTTGCATTCACCAACTGTAAACTAACAGAATAAAGGGGATAAATCAGAATAAAGGGGAACTCAATCAAACTTTTAAAATAAACAGCTGATATCAATACTGCTATACGCAGAACATTTGTAATGTAAGGGGTATTTTTATTCATTAAAAAAGTTCAGTATTTCTTTGTCACATTCCCCAAATGTTAACTCACCAAGATCATGCAGCTCTGTATAGTGGTTGTCTTTTAGCATTTGTAGCCATCATATTTTCAAATGTATTTCTGTTACTCTGAGGAATTATAAATATTCTTTAAACAAAAGAATGAATGCTGGAATTCTTAAGGATCCTAGCCAGAAACTTTGTGATGTGTGTTGTGGAATGCACGGTGGAATTTTTGTGGCCTATATTTGTTCTACACTTCCAACACCTTGTTTTAGGGTAACATGTATTTCATTAGAATAACTGTCACAATAAGCCTTTGTATGTGCAATTATTCATTCATTCATTTATATTTATAGTTCACCTGTCTTGCTGAAACTTGAAGTGGAGGGTTAGGGTTAGGCTGTCAGACTTCCAAAAGTCAGGCATGTTCCCAGTACTTTGTGTCTCACCAAAAATGACACACATCTTTCAAACCTACTTTGTTTTTGGCATTCTTATATGACTCTAACCACTAGTCAAATTGTCAGATAGTCTGCAAGAGCTTCTCATCCACTCTTTCTACTGCATGATCTTTAGTCACAAGATTTATTCAGTGTAGAAACCAGAATCTAATTTTCTTCCTTTCCTTGAAGGAGTGTTGCAGTGAATAAAAGTCGCCTAAAGAGACTAGGCATTACACATGTCCTTAATGCAGCTCATGGGACTGGTGTATATACAGGACCCGACTTCTACAATGGAATGGATATCCAGTACTTAGGGATTGAGGTGGATGATTTCCCAGATATGGACATCTCTAAACATTTCCGACCAGCTGCAGAGTTCCTTGATGAAGCACTCCTAACCTATAGAGGTAAATGGGGCAACAGAGCTCATGGATTCCACTCATGGATTTTCCCATTTATTTATTATTTGTGAAGTAGTATTATGGCTCTTATACCCACTAGTAATATTGATTCTATCTTTTCAGCAGAATTTTTAAATGTTTCTATAATCCTCAGAGAAGATAGTTATATTATAAGCTACAATTTAGTACATTAATAAACAGACTATAAATAGTCATAGAAAGCATCTGAGATCCCAAACTGTTTATTTTTTTTTACATTTTAATGTCATTTTAATGTAAAAAATGTAATTTTTAATGTTTCAAATTTCTGCAAAATTTTGAAGCATATTATTCTTCAATAGCTTTGCACCAGGCTTCACCTCTTTATCAACAGCAGTGAATACACATTGACGAAAGATGTTTCATTTTTCAAAAGTTGGGGGACATCTCACCCCTAATTCAGAGTATGGTTTCAAACAGATTTTAACCAAAATTTACATTTTACATTTTTATAGCAGTAATGTATAGGATGATTTTGACTTTTTAAAAACTGGGACGCCCTTCCTCTCACAAACACTGAAATAAAGACTGCAGATGACAGAACATATGCCATGCTGGTCTTGTCCAGAAACAGTTTCAGAATTACTCTATTATGACTCTGTAATTTTACTCCTAGGAAAAGTCTTGGTCAGCAGTGAAATGGGAGTCAGTCGTTCAGCAGTGCTGGTAGCCTCTTATCTGATGATCTTCCATCACATGACCATCTTGGAAGCCTTGATGACTATACGTAAGAAACGGCCCATTTATCCCAATGATGGCTTCCTGAAACAGCTCCGAGAGCTCAATGAAAAGTTACTGGAGGAACGACAGGAGGAGAATGCCGAAGATTCTGATGATGATGAAACAGGCAGCCAAATTTCTGTTGTTAGAGCTGGAAGTTGTTCTCTGTTGTCTGGTCTAGAGGACTCTGGGAGTATCATAGGAGCCAAAGCCCATTCTATCGTGGTGGAAGAAGAAGACACAACAAGCCTCCTGGGAAGTGTTATGAGCACCTCATCAATGGCAAACTCTAATTTAGCTTCCAAACAGCCAACTCTTATCAGTGAGGAGGAGGAAGAACAGCTTTATGAAGAATGGAGGAAGCAGCAAGGCTTGCCTGCAAGGGAACTTTCAAGCAAGGATGGAGAGAGCAAATCTTCACACCTTGCATTCCAAGTACAAGAGGAATCTGAGGACATGAGTCAGATGATCCAGGAGTGGCAATGCAAAAACGAGAAGTACCAAATGGAAACCTACTTGTTTCCCAAAGAGGAGGATGGTGACTCTGCCATGGAAGGAAAACCATATCCCGTAGGTGACATAAGTGATACTGAAAGTGTAAGTAGCCACGACATCAGGATCTTGAAACAGCAGCTGGAAGCAAGTGGCATCAACAGAATGAGGAGAGGACGCACCGACTCTATGTCTACAGAAAGCAGCTGGGATATGTGGAATGAGAGGATGATGGAGATAGAGAAGGAAGCTGCTCAAAGATATTGTTCCAGAGCTAAGCATGGTGATGAGAATCTGAACCTTGAAAGAGGAACAAAGGAAAGAGATATAGATGAGGAGAGTATATTATCAGATACTAGCTCTTTTTATAATTTCTGTCAAAAGAACAAAGACAAACTAACTGCTTTAGAAAGATGGAAGATTAAGAGAATCCAGTTTGGCTTTCACAAGAGAGATTCAGAAGCCTCTGAGCAATCCAAGGCTGAAAATGGCAGCCAGCAAAATAAAGAGGATATGGAAGATGAGAAGAACTTATCAGATATCAACCTAACAGCTTACCAAGCTTGGAAGACAAAACACCAGAAGAAGGTGGGCAATGAGAATAAAGATGAGATTGTGGAGATTGCTAAAGTTGAAGATTCTGCTTCTGCTAGGAGAAAGCAGAGACGAATGGAGTTACTTGAACACTCCAAGAAAGTTCTGGAAGAAAGTCAGTCTCTTTGCAGCTGGGAAGCAGAAAGTGCCATGAGTGGAAGTATCCCATTGTCAGCCTTCGGGCCATCAATAGTTTCTCTGAATGGCACAGAGGACTCTGCCTCAGCATTCAGCATGCAGACCAATCCTTCTTCTTTTTCTCAGGCTAGAAGCAGTAGTGGGGTCATGCCAAGTCCTGCAGTAGCAACAGGTGTGCCCATCCTCCCAGTAGGCCCAGATAATGCAATCTCAATGGCCAGCATTCAAAACTGGATCGCCAATGTGGTTAATGAAACTATTGCTCAGAAACAAAACGAGATCCTGATGTTGTCCCGCCCACCATCAGTAGCAGCTTCCAGTATGATGTCAGATCGTTGTAGACATGTGGACGATGATAAGACATCACTGCTGAGTGCGCAGAGCAATTCTCTTCTTCGCCAGCAGGACACCCAATATGCTGACTCCCAGTCCATCCTATCTGGTAACACCTCAGTGAGTGGAAGGACAGGAAGGTCCAGCTCAAGCAGGAAAGTGACACAAACAAGTAAACCACTGTACAGCCTCTTTGCTGATGAGATTGACCTAAAGAAACTTAACAGGAAGGAAAGGGAGATGCAGACAGAGATGAGAGGGAAAATGTCAGATTACCAGACTGAAAAGCTTATCAGTGACAATAAACGTAGCACTTTATTTAAGAAGAAGAAGATCAGGGGTGATGATGAGGATGCCAAGTCAGAAAATGATACAGAAAACACAATGGGTGGTATGAGGTACCCATTGCATGCAGACCATGACAGGAGTGACCCCATTTCTGCTCTCTCAGGTCAGTTTGCCTGTGCTGGTGCTATAAGATCAGAGGTAGAGAACAATGTTAAAAAGTGGCTCACGGGTCTGAAGGCTGAAGAAAAGTCCTCCTATCAGGACTGCACTGACAACAGTGGACAGAAATACACAAGATCATCCACATTTAGAGAGGTGGATAGTGAAACTTCTAGTTATAGATATTGCAGATCCCAAAAAGAAGAAACAGATCACTCTTCAACTTACCAGTGCAGAGATAACTTGCAGAAGACTTCTTCACAATTTGACTCTGTTCAAGAAGACAGAGAGGCATACAAGTTTACACGGTCAAAGATCCGTGAGTCAAGTTCCATAGAAGCAAGTCCAGAGCCCTATTTTTTCAGAAGAACTCCAGAACCTTCAGAATCCCACGAACCATCCACACATCGTCGAATCAGATCACATGACTTCGAAGAGTGTGAGGAAGAGTCTGGTTTAGATGTGTCTGAATTTGGAGCCAAGAGAAAGTTCACCCAGAGTTTTGCAAAATCTGAAGAGAATGCAGAGAAAGAAGAAAAGGTGGAAGAAAGAAAAGAGTGCTTTGCCTCAAGGCATTCCTTCAGACACAGGCAAAGCACTCGAAAGGAGGAAGAAGAAGAAATGGATGATGATGCCATTATTGCTGCATGGAGAAGTCGACAAGAAGAAACTAAAGCAAAACTCCAGCGAAGGAGAGAGGAATGATTGAGAGCAAAGTCACACTATTTCCATTCTCTCTTACCTGGAAGAAAGCCTTCCAAGCTTTAGCAAAGCACCAAAAGTCAAAAATCCATTTTAATTTCCCATCATTACCTTTCATCATCTTTCCCACTTACCAGATCACAGTCCCATGGATACCATTGTATCCTTCATGGTCTCCCTGGGAGAAAGAAAATTTAAAAACGGAAAAATAGCTTATCCAAAGAAAGGAAGATTGTGTACCAATATTCAATTCTTGGTGTCGAGAAACATTTTGAGCACTATTTTTGTCTAGAAAGCATTAAAAAGGAACAATAACAGTCAAAACAAACATCAGAATCCTAAATTTTTGCCTATACATATATTCGTGCATTTGTATGTGTGTGTGTATCTGTCTTCTGAAGTTACTGAAGGATCACTTCTGTATTTAACAGCCTTTCCTGCCGATTCTTTAAACGTTTCTACTCTGTTCCCATGTGGAAAGTACAATTGAACTTTAAATATTCCTTTCATTCTAAAGCCCAAAGCATGGAGTCTTTTCTGTGTCTTGCATCTAAAGAGAATACTACAGGGGGGATATACTAAATATTTGTTCCCATGACAACTTGTCACTGTGCAAAATATCAGTCATTGGGCATATGGGGAGGATTTGTTTAGGATTTTAATTTTGTTTGCTCTAAATAAGACAACACTACACCTGAACAATTTATCTTTGGTATGGAACCTCATAAATATATACAGCAGGTATCCCTTTTAAATGTGGAAGGCTACATTTTGGTGCA
The DNA here is from genome assembly GCF_028583425.1 of Eublepharis macularius. Lineage (NCBI taxonomy): Eukaryota > Metazoa > Chordata > Lepidosauria > Squamata > Eublepharidae > Eublepharis > Eublepharis macularius. The sequence continues at coordinate 128,505,603 of NC_072792.1, forward strand.
TGTTCAATACAGCTAATAGAGCCTCTGTACCAAAGTATACTAGTAAAGGTGTATCAACAAATGTGCTTGTCTGCAATATACCAACTGTAAGAGCCTCTAAGAGCCAAAAGTCCAGAGCTGATCAGGTTATGAGGGCAACCATTTAGGAATACTTCTCAGTCAGATCCGCTTGCTGCTAATTCTGCTCATAAACTTGCCCTGCCCAGTGTCTCTGGCTGAAATTTGCACAGCTTTTACTAGTGCCTTGCCTCACAGTGGCTCCTAAAGCTACCATCCCATATAAATCAGCAAGAGACAGATCAGGCCATTGTCTCAAATCCAAATCATCTTTGCTCTCCTCAAATACACATGATGACCCTTCTGTTTTCCTGTTCTTCTCCAGTTTGATCTGCTATACACACAGAGAGGGCAACCCATCATGCTTCAAATTAGAAATTTGTTTTAAGACAACAGGACATTTCCTTCTTTTTTAACATGGGCAAAGATAATTCAACCTCATCTGCCCTTCACCTGCTCTCACCTCCCTTAGCTCTCTTTGGAAAAAGGTTTCAGTCCATCTACTTTCATATTTTCAAACAAAACTCATAAAAGGACCATAAATACCATGACTCGTTAAAATGAAAGCTGTTTTCTCGTTTTCCCGTGAGACCTCTTCCTGAGAGAGGGGCAGAGAGAGTTCAACTCTTTGAAGGATTCTTTTTCTGTTCAAGTAGCTGCATCTGAAAGCAGTCTTCTGGGCTTTGTTCCTTAACGTCATCTTGACCAGCCTCTCCTGTGGCTTCTCTCCACTTTGCTTCTGAAAGTATGAAGGAGGATCAGCTCAGGGTAAGGAAAACAATTTGGTTTGCACAGTGGCAGGAAGCTATTCTTGGGGAATAACTATATATGAAAAGTTCAAAAAAAGGTTACCCACACCCCACAAAAGAATCAAAATATAGATGCTGTTGGGCCATATTTGAATGTTAATATACAAGGTGCATAAAATGATGGTAAACAGTAATTGGGAAACCAGTTAAAAGCTATAGCAGTAGATTTTTATCCAACCCATCCATTAGGGTTGCCACCTTGGGGTCAGAAAATTCCTGGAGTTTTGAGGGCAAAGCCTGGAGAGGGCAGAATTTGGGGACGGGAGGGATCTCAATGAGGTATAATGCCATAGAGCCCACCCTCCAAAGCATCCATTTGCTCCAGAGGAAGAGACCCCTGTAAGTCTAGGAGATCTCTAGGCCCCACCTAGAGGCTAGCAATCCTAGCCTCTCTCTTCAAGGACCTCAGGGTGGCATATACAGTTCCCCTCCTCCATTGCATTCTTACAACAGCCCTCTAAGTTGGTTACGCTGAGGGAGAATGGCTAGCCCAAGGTCAGCGTGGCTGCTTTCGCACTCACTGTATAACGCACTTTAGTGATCATTTGTAAGTGGATTATCCTGTGTGAAACATTATCCAACGTGTGTGAAAGCAGCTTAAGAATGAATTGGGAATTTGAACCCAGGTGCCATCAGTCTTACTCTGACAGGCCGAATTCAACATTCTAACCCCTGTACTGGACTGTACTACACTTCACTGTAGAGTGTTGTCAAGATATAACAGAGCTTTCCGCCACACTCATCAGAGATTGGCTGTCATGCCTCATTCCTTCCCTTGCTTTGACCCAGGGGTAAATCTTCGTGGGATGTGGGACAGATGGGATCACAGCCCAAGACCAGAATGTGTCATAACCAAAGGAAAGGAAATGCTACTAAAAGTATTTTTGCTCATGAGTTAATGGTGTCACAGTGAGTAACAGACACATCTTAAGAATTAGTTTTACTTTTGGTGTATCTCCACACTGGATGGGATAAAATCTGGGGTAGGTGAAGATGTAGAGAATACATTTGTTCTGGGGAATGCTGTGAAAGATCAATAGTCATGCTGCAACAACTTCAACAGTCACAAGTGTTACAATGCAAAAAACCTTTTGACCAAAGGAGGCTACAGGAAAGTAGTCCATTTGCATTTCAGGAACTAAGGTTGTCAACAAAACTGAGAACAGCCTTCTACCCATTAATCCTGCATATATTTTTTTAAAAGAAAAGCTCTAACTCTGTGGAGAAGAGCCAAGCAGAATGTGTGGTTATTTTCCCTGGCCATTTGATTGACCAACCTACTAGTATTTACAAATATTTGACTAACCCTTGTCATTTAACCTCATGAATATATTCTTGGTGGAGCAGATAAAAAGGAGGTGAAGCAACAACCACTCATTCACCAAAGTGAATTTTTAAAGGAATCTGCTTTTTGCCCAAACGGAGAGTCTCTCTACACAAGACATCTTACTTAGGGATGCGCAAGGGACTTACTTCCTGGATGTGTGGTCTTCTATGCAAGTGTACTCTGTCCCCATAGCAGTGCATGTGTATCCACAATGGGAGAACAAGTGTATGATCTTTCACTTACGCAACCCTTCACCAGAGGAAGGTAACAAATCTATGTATTAACTGCAGGTGAGAATTGGCATGAATTATGTTCTCTACCTCCCCTTTCCCACCAAAGAGTCCCGCACACATAACTATCATACAGTTTTGTTTCCTTATTGTTGAGAATTATAAAAATATTCAATTAAAAAGAGACGAGGTTTAATAACTACAGAAGCGCTTTTTCAGTATGTCTATAATAAAGTAAAGGTGTTTCAGTCGATATGGCACAAATAACAATCTATATGTATCTGATTTTTTTCTCCACTTCAAACTTTTCTGCTATTTGGAAAAGTAATGTAAACATTGCTATTACTTCAATTACATAGAATCATAGAGTTGGAAGGGGCCATACAGACCATCTAGTCCAACCCCCTGCCCAGTGCAGGATCAGCCTAAAGCATCTCTGACAAGTATTCATCCAGCCTCTTCTTGAAAACTGCCAGTGAGGGGGAGCTCACCACCTCCCTAGGCAGCTGATTCCACTTTTGAACTACTCTGACCGTGAAAAAGTTTTTCCTAATATCCAGTCGGTACCTTTGTGCATGTAGTTTTAGCCCATTGCTTCGCGTCCTACCCTCTGCTGCCAACTGGAACAGCTCCCTGCCCTCCTCCAAATGACAGCCTTTCAAATATTTAAAGAGAGCAATCATGTCCCCCCTCAACCTCCTCTTCTCCAAACTAAACATTCCCAAGGCCCTCAGCCTTTCCTTGTAGGGCTCAGTCTCCAGACCCCTGATCATCCTCGTCGCTCTCCTCTGCACCCTCTCGATTTTGTCCACATCCTTTTTGAAGTGAGGCCTCCAGAACTGCACACAGTACTCCAGGTGTGGCCTGACCAAGGCAGTATAGAGAGGGGCTATGACCTCCTGTGATTTCGATGCTATGGCCCCTTTGATACAACCCAGGATTGAATTAGCCTTTTTTGCTACCGCATCACACTGACTGCTCATATTACAGTCCACTCTTACCCCAAGATCCCTTTCACATATACTACTGCCCAGAAGTGTATCCCCCATCCAGTATTTGTGCTTCTCATTTTTGTGGCCCAGATGTAATACTGTGCACTTGTCTTTGTTGAATTGCATCCTATTCACAGCTGCCCACTTCTCCAGAGTATTCAGGTCTTGTTGAATTTTCATTCTATCTTCTTGGGTGTTTGCTACCCCTCCCAATTTGGTATCATCAGCAAATTTAATGAGCAGCCCTTCCACTCCTTCATCCAGATCATTGATAAAAATATTGAAAAGTACCGGGCCCAAAACCGAGCCCTGCGGCACCCCACTGGACACCTCCCTCCAATCTGATGAAATGCCGTTGACCACCACTCTTTGAGTGCGGTCCTCCAACCAGTTCCCTATCCACCGAACTGTCCTATAGTCTACTCCACAGTCTTCCAGTTTGCCCATCAGAATGTCATGGGGGACCTTATCAAAAGCTTTACTGAAATCCAGATAAATCATGTCAACAGAGTTCCCCCGATCCAGCAAGCTGGTCACTCGATCAAAGAAGGAAACCAGGTTGGTCTGGCAGGATCTGTTAGGAACAAAACCATGCTGACTTCCCTGGTCACTGAGTGGTCCTTCAGATGCTTACAGATTGATCCCTTTAAAATCTGTTATAATATCTTCCCAGTAACAGAAGTCAGACTGACTGGCCTGTAGTTTCCCGGGTCATCCTTCCTCCCTTTCTTAAAGATTGGGATAACATTCGCTCTTCTCCAATCTTGTGCCACATCCCCAGTCCTCCAGGAGGCCTTGAAGATGATGGACAGGGGTTCTGCAAGTTCTCTGGAAAGTTCTTTCATCCCCATGCTTCACTTAAGTTTTTTTCTTCAAACCCCACTACCACCTTTTTAATTTGAATCTTTTTTCATGAATTTCTAATGTATCTTTTCCATAGGTGGGAAAAGGTTACTTGTAGGAATTTTGACACTGCATTAGACTGTCCTTCCTGTAGTGATATAATGCTGATTAATGAAGAATTAACCCTATGCAGGTTTGGAATGAAAACTCTGCTTGAAAATAAAATTTACAAGAACTTGCTAGCACCAGGACTTCAGAGCTGATCAGTAGCTTAGAAGTTGTTCTTGCAATCAAATTTTAATTTAATGAACAGTCCCATCGAAAGGTCCTGACCCCAGCATATTGGCAATGCTGGTGCATTACTGTTAGATAGTATGCTATGCCCACTCAGCAGAAGAGCACCTATATTGCGCCAGCTGCATTAGCTGCCAGTGGAGTACAGAGCAGGTTCAAGGTTTTGGTATTAACCTACAACGCCCTAGCTGGACTGGGACGAGTGTATCTGTGAGACCGCCTCTCCCTATGTGTCCCAGAGGATGCTCCAATCGGGAGAGAAACATCTATTGGTGGTCCCTGGCCCCAAGGAGGCCCGCCTGACCTCAACTAGAGCTCTAGTTGGTGGAACTCTCTGTCCACTGTTTCACCGTGCCTGCAGACAGAGATGTTCCATCAGGCACATGGTTGAGATCAGGTTTGGTCTCCAACAGCCAAAAAACAGAGAAGAATAAAATCTGAATCCCTCCCTACTAGGGTTGTCCACCACCTTATCTTGTTGAGCTGTGTCTGCTGCTATTGATTGCTGCCATATGAATGTATATTTTTACATGTGAAGTTTTTAAAAATCTATTTATGGTTTTAATTGTATAAATTAATTTTAATGTGTTTTTAAAATGTTGTAATCCGCCCTGAGCCTTTCATAGGGAGGGCGGAATAGAAATCCAAAGAAAATAAATAAAAATAAAATAAATAAAACACTTCATATCAAGATGAAGATAGCACAGCAATTGCACTGAAGTCCATAGCAACCACACCACAGTCATGGCATAGTGTTCAATGATACCCTTGAGACAGGCAGAGATGGAAATAGCCAACCATCACCTGCTAATTTATCAGGCCATGCCCTGCACCCATGTTAGCCCACTTCTGCCAAACACAGCAAGGGAAAGAACAAATGGAATGCCGTTTTCTTGGTATGGCAGGTGATGGCATGGAGGAATGATCATTCACGATGGAGCTTCACAGATGTGGTTTTGAATTTTATTTTATGTTATATATAGTCTGCCTTTCTCATTGAGACTCAAAGTGGATTACACAGTGTGAATCAGTACAATCAATTTCAAAAAAGTTAAAACAAACAATGTAATATGGTATATACATGAACATTTGGAATGATTTAAAACCAGCAGAAATCCAATACAAAATTGAAGAAATACTAAAACAAGAGAATAAGCAATTCTAGCATATTAAATGACATAGGAACTACACAGTATGATCTTATTTACAGCAATAGTAGTAAAGTCTATAGTCTATCATACTTAGTAGGCTTAGTCATCATTCTAAATCATTCAGAGGCAGGACTTTGTTTTTGTTTTTTTTAGAAAATTTTTATTGGTGAGTATACTTTTCAAATTCAATACATACATTCCCTCAATATCTAATTAGCCCTATCCCCCACCCTTTTCCTCCCCCCTCTCTATCGACTTCCAACAGCTTTCCAACCCTTACCCCCTCTTATTACTTGATAATTCCCTTAGTCTAAGCACATTCTAATTTTTTTTCCAGGTATTCTATCATATATATCAAATATCCTATCAATATAGCATGCTTCTATCAATTATACTATCAAATATTCTATCAGTATAATATACATCTATCAATTATACTATCAATATAGTATAAATCTTATACCCCTCAATATAGACCAGTATGATATGATATGATATGATACATGATATGATATGATATGATATATAACAAAAGTCTTAGTTTAAAAATATTCTATTTTTTTTAAACATATATTCTATCAAATATACTATTGTCATTATAATATGTATTAACACCCCTACTGTGCACCCTGCCACCAATGTGGCACCGCACACAGCACCATACTGCACATTCATTATATAATATACAATCTAATCTACCAGCATAATAGTATATATAGTATGCCCCATAAGTATATTTGTTTAACTATTCCCTTATTCATATACTCTGATAAAGGTATTACTTATCATAACCTCCCTATCTTATTCTTTAAAAAATCAGTTCTAAATTTCATCCCTCTTCTGCTATATTATAATCCAAGCTTAGATTAAAATAGATATAAATTCTTAATGGTAAAGTCACTTCTCTTTTCTGTTTAAAATGTCTTATTTCAAAAGTTCTCAAACTGCCACAGTTCTCCTTTCACATCCCATTTTTTTTCCAAAAATTGTTTCAGTTTCGCCCAGTCCGCCAAATACTGTCCCGGATCTAGGTCTTTAAGTTTTCTTATCATTTTATCCATCTCTGCCATGTACAGCAATTTGTAAATCCAGTCCTCTACAGTAGGTCAGAGGCAGGACTTTGGATAGCACCGAGTGAGTCACGCACCTGCAAAGATCCCATAGATACACTATTGGGCCCCTTGAGAAAACCCAAGTGTACAATTATGAATTTCCCCAAAAGGCCAAATGCCTCATCCGGGGGCTGTTTCAGGTCAGAAAAATGGTTTGGGGGAAGTCTGAAGCTTGTTCTCCATGCATTCCACAGTGGCAATCAGAATCACGTGTGAGAATTGACAAAAGCTTGCAACTCATGTTTTGACTTTTACACAGGAAACAAGATGGGGACTCTGAAACCAACCTGTGTGTTCCATAATTTTTGAAATGGCTGCGATGTGCTACAGCCATAAAAAAAGAATTAGAGAGAAAGAGAAGTGTAAATTACATCTTAGGCGGAAAAGAAATAGAAAAAAGCAGAATCAGGATTAAATAAATAAACAAATTGAAAGTTCGTTTTAGAAAGACTAAGTTTTAAATAGTGTAAACATGTCTAAAATAAAACAGTATGCATTTAGGTTCCTTATAAAACTGAATGTGAGTATCTCTGAAAATAGTCTTGAGCAAAAGAAATACACGCCAAAATGAATTATTTTCAGAGCTCTTTATTGGAAATAAAACTGCATTTTTAAACACATGAGTATTTAGTTCTCTGAAATTAAAAAAAACAGACTTAACATTACCAACCTGGTATATAAACAGAAAGATGAGATTTGCCCAATTGAGTTTGGGGGCAAAGACATGCAATGTTATTTCCTCTGAACATTTTATACAACCAATTAGAAAAACATTGGAAATCCCAGTATGAGGAAGCCCAGCCATGTGTAGCAACCACAAGTGTGCAAAGCCTATATCGTCTCTTTTGAACAAGCAGGAATTGATGTCACAGCTGGCAGATGAAACCAGAAGTGACATCCCAGCAACTAGAGATTGTTTAGGTAGCTTTGGGGAGAACAAAGAAGTAGTCTGGAGTAATGGGCCTCTGGGCTGGAAGTAGCTTAACCTATTCGAGACAAACGACATGACATTTTTACTGGACTCTAACTGACTCATTTCTGTTGGTTAGTCTTCCAAATGCCAAGGGTTGCCAATGTGTTGGAAAGTTCCTGAAGATTTGGGGCTGGAGATGGGGATAGCAGGGTTTGGGGAGTGAAGTGACCTCAGCAGATATAATGCCAGAGTCCACCCTGCAAAGGAACTAGTCTCTCTAGGGGAATTGATCTCTGTAGTCACTTGGAATTCTGGGAGATCTCCAGACACTTGGAGGTTAGCGACCCTACAGGTGCCTCAGGGGGCCAACTGAATTAGGGCTTTTGCACAGGGGGAGAAGGGACTTTAACCTTCCCCCGGTGCTGTTTTCTCAAATGTTTTTTAACATGTTTTTTAACATGTCGGGGACACAATTTTACCTGGGAACTGTAGTTTTGAAAGACTTTTCAAAGACAGAGCTGCACAGGATTGCTTGGGAGAGGAACTTTGCAATTGTTTTCTTGCAATCTCAACAGAGAGATGAACTACCTGCTTCCCCACACTAGGCATAATGATGAAAATTTGCTTGAGGCTCAAACAGGACAATAATGCAGGGAATCTGAGAGATCTTTGTTTTTTAAAAAAAAAACTTTAAAGCAACTGCATTGGCCTGCTAATTTGATTACAGAAATGGTGCTAGAGAAGCTTTAAACCTTTCCTCCTGTACTATTTTCACAAATTAAATTTCCCTTCCCAGGTCCTGGTATTAGTTCTGTAAGGGAAAGTTCAACAATTGTTGCCAAGTAGGCCCCCTCCCCTGCTTTGAAGCCTGCTATGAACTGTGCTAAAGTTTCCTGCATTGCTGTTTTACTGCTACACCAAAGACTGCTTTACACGTGTGTGTTCTGATACACGTGTCAGTTTCCTGCCTGCGTGTCAATTGCCTTGCTGCTGCTATAGACTGTGTAGTTTACTGACTCCATGTTTGGGTAACTGCACAAAAGGACTCTCTTTCTGGGCAGCCCTGCCCTGACCTATATCTGGAATTCCCAGTGTGTGTTTGGACTCTGTTACAAGTGTGCCCCGTGCCTGCATTGCCATCGGCCACGGACCGTGCCTGTTCCCTGCTTTGGACTGTGTTTTGTGTGCTGTTCCCCCTGCCTCCATGGAAGCCTGCCTCAAATGGGCCCAAGCCGCTGCTAGCAGCCGGGCGCCTGCCGGGGAAACCTCCAGCGAGCCTGGCTAGGCGCTCCCTGGTCAGTTCCCGCCTGGAGCCTCCCGCGGGCCGGTCGCCAAGCTTGCCCTCGCTACCGGGCAGCCTGCTATCCAGCCCCAGCTATGCCCAGCCGGCATCCATGTTCTTAGGCAGCCAGAAGACCCTGGGAAGAAGACTGCTTTGAGAAGCCATTTCGGCGAAGCGGGCACACCACGTCCGCAGCGAGAGCCCCTCGCCCCGCTCTGCATATCTTAGGAGCCGCCCCGGAGAAGAACTAAGTGCCGACCATCCCAAGCACTTAGAGAATGCATCTCAAAGAAACCTCCGCATTCCAAAGCTGATGACATCAGGACAAGCCCTGTCCGCTGGAACATCCTTTCAGCCCACTTGGATTTCCCCCTCCCTCTTTTGTCCCCTCTTCCTGAGGTGTCACTTATCACAATCTGATTACCAAAGTGGCCCATCCAAGCCATTCAGTAGCCCATTAGACCCTTTGTTTTAATCTGTGAGAACCACCAAGTACAGCACCAGCCCCAGGGTACGTTTTGGGGTATTTAAGCTGGTCTCCCAGACCACTCGGTGCTCAGGCCATTCCCTATCCAGACCTCCTTGCTGTCCGTCTGTGGTCCCAGTGCTGGCATTGGGCCACTCTCGCTGCTGCGTCTCTGCTTCGCTCCAGGATAAGTGAGTATTCCCCCTATCATCGTTGGGAACCAGCTAATGCGAACGTCTCTGTATTTCCTACTCTGTATTTCTTAGACCTTGTATGTTCTTTGTATGATTGTGCAAGCTAGGCTTACGCTACACCCAATACACGTGTTTGGACCTTACTCCTTGTCTGCCTCTTTTTCACTAGAGTGTCTGGGATCGGGACCTCCGTAAACATAGGTTATGATCCTCGCTTAATATTAATAGTTACAGACTGCTACAGCTAATTCCCCATTATAATAAAAGAGCAGTTCTGGTAACAGTTTACTGGTGGAGAATGCGGGCAAAACCCAGTTCGTGTGAATGCACGTGAGTCGGCACGCGTGTCTTCAGCGAACTGACTTAGAGGAAAATTTTCCAGACCTCAGTGTAAAGAGCGCAATTTAGCTCAGGAAATTAAAAGTGTGAGTGTGTGTGGCTCTAGCGAGCATTTCTATCTTGTGGGTTGGCTTTTCCCCATTTCCTCCTTCAGCCAGCTTTGGACTACTTGCCTTTTGTGGTGCACCGCGAGGCCCTCCAGCCGTTATAACCGGTGTACTGTGGGTGAGGACCTCTGAACTGGTGAAGTTCCTGGCCACCTTCCGGGCCGCCTAAACGCGTCTATGTGGGTGGGATCCCAGAAGTAGGCTCTAGATATATACGCATATATACATCCTGAAGCAGCACATATAAAATTCTTTTCCGCCCTCCCCCGTCTCTCCTAAGTCCGTCCAAACCCCCGTTCCTGCCAGCACTTAGGCTTCAATCCCTGCTCCGGAGGAAACGTGAAGGGATCGTTAGTCCGTTCGTTTAGTTAGCTTTGGGAATCTGAAGCCAGGTTCCTGAAGCCCCGCGGCAGCCGGCCGCACCGTGCTTAAGAGTTTTAAGGTAGACTCTTGGGCGCCTTTCCGCTTGCGAGTTGTAAGTCAGACTCGTGGGCGCACCTCGCTTGGGAGTCAGTGGGACTCTTGGGCACATTTTCGCTTGAGAGTTGGTAGAACTCTTGAGCGCTTTTCCGCTTGGGAGTACCGTGGTTTTACTCCTGGGCACTTTTGCTTGGGGACTTGCAGAGGCAGTCCTTGAGCGCATTTAGTCTTTTGGTCGAGGCTTGGAGACAGTTTAATCGTTTGTCTCTGAGCACGAGGCCTGGGGACACTTTGAGTTTAGTTCTTGGGCTTAGAGAGCTTGAGAGCATTTTGGCTTCTGAGCAGAGGCTTGGGAGCATTTCTGGTTGCCTGAGCATAGGCTTGGGAGACCCCTTAATTGCAGTTTCTGAGCAGAGGCTTGGAGACACTTTTTGGTTTTCTGAGCGCATAGGCTTGGGAGACCCCTGAGCTTTGGTTTTCCGAGTATAGGCTTGGGAGACCCCTGAGCTTTAGCTTCTGAGCAGAGGCTTGGAAGCACTGAGCGTTTTTGGTTCTTGGGCTTAGAGAGCTTGAGAGCACCCTCTGAGCCAGTAAACGTTTCCTGGTCCCGTGGCTTGTAGGCAAGCTTGAAACGGGAATAGGAATTTTCCCTTCTCCCCCGGTGGAGAAGAACCGAGGGTAGGACCCTTAAAATACCCTGTAAACCCTAAAAGTAGAACCTTAAAACCCCCTGGTAAAAACCCTTGAGGACCTGAGGGAAGGATAAACCTCCCAAAAGGGACATAGAGAGGAAGAAGTTGTTAAAACCCTTGAGCAGCTTTAATCGCCCCACCCCTGGTATCGCTGATCTACTCTTTAACCTCCCCCGAGGTCAGCCTTAAACGAAAGTAAAAATGTACCGGGCAAACCCCACCGTGCCCCGCCTGGAGAAGTGGCTAGTTAAGAAGGGAGATTGCCCTTGGGAAGCCGGTTCCTTCAAGGGACCTGACCCGCTCCAGATAGTCAGAAGTGCCTTCCAAGATTTTTGTGAGAAAGAGAAGCCCAAGTCGAGCAAGAAGGACAGATACGGAGCTTGGGCACTTTATACTGCCTTACAGGACAGCGTGTCCCTGATAAATAAATTACATATTGCGCAGGAAGATAGTGAGCAGGAAATAGAGAGGCTCAGATTGGCCCAAGACAAAGAAAGGAAGGAGCTAGAGGAAAAAGCCAAGAGAGAACAGGACGCCCTGCACCTAGAAATCCAGAGTCTCAGAGCGAAACTAGTCGAACAGGAGAGAGACCATGAGGAGAAAGCAGTTGAGTGGCGCGCTGAACGCGTCAATTTCATATTGGAAAAACAAGGATTAACCACTGCCCTTCAGGACGCCCAGCACAAGGCTGAAGCGGCCTCCGCTCGTGCCGATATGGCTGAGCATGCAGTAATCGAGGGACAGGAAAGAATTGCTAAGCTAACCCATGCCGCCCAGTTCATGGCAGAGCACAATCACTCCAAGGTAACCTCTGCGGACCACTCCGCTTGTAAGAGGGAGCTAGAGGCCCTAAAGCAGCACCTGGGAATGCAGCAGGCCGTAATCTCAGCCGTGCATCCCGCAGCCCTCTTGGCCCTCCCTGAAGGTAGTACCGACAGCTGGTCACCCCCTTCGCCCCAGCCCGAGGAAGCTCCACAGCCCCTCCATCCGATAGCTACCAAAGAAATTGTCTCCACAGACGAGGATGGCAGGAAGACAGACCGAATAGTTAAGGAGACCCGCAATTGGAGGCCCGATGAGCTCCAAGCCATAGCGGACCGCATGGGACCCCTGAACCGAGACTCAGCTATACAGTGGTTCGCACACGTGACCATGTCCCAGCCCTCTGCCAGTGGCTCCGATGTAGCTCAGCTGGCCCGCCATTGTGCCAGCCCCGAAATAGTCACCTCTCTCAACGCATATATTTCTAACCGGAGACTAGCCACTCGCAGTCAGTATGGTGCCATGAAAGAGTTGTGCGCCTTCCTGTGGCCCACCAAGAGTTTAAAGGCCCTGTATATTGCAGAGTCTCAAAAACCCGGAGAGGATCCAGAGGCATATTTAGCCAGGAAACAGCTCCTAGCCGAACTAGCAGACGAGGTAGATTTAGATTTGAGCGACATGCCGGACTTCGACGACTTAGAATTCAGGAGGGCAGTCATAGATGGACTCAACAGCACCACTCGCCTAGCCCTAGCAGGAGTCGAGCCCGGGAGCATTACATGGGGAGAGCTGGAATCCCGCATCAGGAGCATTGCTGGCCTGTTGCGAGAGACCGGCGCCATCCGCCATGTGAAGTCCCCGGCCTCTCGTAGAAAGGAGAGCGAGCCGATAAGTGCAGTCACCTATGCCAACCATGGCCCCCACTCTCAGTACCGACCACAGGGACGCAGCCCGTACCCGGAGGCAAGGGGAGGGATCCTGAGGGGAAGGAGCAGTAGCTTTAACCGGGGAAGAGGGCCAAGGGACTACCGCCCGGGAGTTTCCTTTGCGCCCACCCCGAGTTACAGTTCCTCCTCCCAGCAGGGACCCCACGAGCCCCGATTACAGGAGGCGCCCCTAGCCCCTTCTCACTCGCGAGCATCACACCCGTACAATCATCAGGTCTACCCGCCTCCAGATCAGTCTAACGCTTGGGGAGCATCGCAGGGCGACCACGAGGGCTACCGGGACCGCGGCAGCACGCCCCAGTCCAGGGACTCCCTCCGTTGGGAACTGTGGATGCGCCTCAAAAACATTGGAGCGAACATGGAGCTATTCGACGGAAAGCCCACGTCCGTTCTAATGAAGGCGATCATGGAGTGGGAGGACCAGCAACAGCCCCCAGTACCTCCGTCAGCGCCCCCTTTACCGCCAGACCCTCCCTTCTCGAGTCCCCCGATAGCTGCGGTTCGGGAACGCCCGAGCCCCAACAACCCCTTTAGAGGAAGCGCCGCTTCCACCGATCAGGGTGCAGGATCAGAATAGGGTTGCCCCGAGTCCCAGTCTCCCTCCGTGGGCATAGTTGCCAAACTAAAGCCGGACACATGGGGGAGACCGACAGTGAAGGCAGGGATCGGGACTCCCGGGGAAAAGAAGAAGCCTGCCACTCTCCTCATAGATACCGGAGCTTCACTTAATATACTCCGGCCCACCTTAGTCACTAAGGGAACTCAGACCCCCACCACCATGCAGCTCGCCGGTTTTGGAGGCGGCATGCAGGAATCCCAGGTCTGGCAGGATATCCCCCTCTCCGTTGGGAACCTGGCCACCAGGATTTCGGCATGCGCAAACCGGGGAGAAGATGATGGACTTTTGGGCATGCCATTTTTCCGTGCCGAGGGACTGACCATTGACCTAGCAAATGGGCTCCTGTGGCGCATCCCAGGAGGCCCAGACTTCGTCAATGCAATCCATCGGTGCGCAGCCCTTAAGGCCCCCCTTCCTCTCGCCCCCATCACAGGAGACCCCTGGGTTCAGGACTTTCCCGAAGTGTGGGTGACAGACAAGGCCGAGTGTGGGATAGTGAAGGGCGCCTGCGTCCTGATTGAAGGAAAGGACCCCCCTCCCCAAAGACAGTACAAGTACCCAGCAGAAGCTGAGGCAGGGATAGCCAAGACCATAGAAGGACTCCTTGAGTGGGACGTCATACTCCCGATGCAGTCCATCTGCAACGCCCCATTGTGGCCAGTTCTAAAAGCAGATGGAGTGACCTGGAGAATGACGGTCGACTTCCGTGCCCTGAATGCCACCACCCCTCCAGTTGCCCCGGTTGTGGCCAAGTACAATGAGATCCTAACGGCCATTGCCGCTGGGTCCCGGTTCTACTCGGTCATAGACCTGGCCAACGCTTTCCACTCCATCCGGTTGCATGAGTCTTGCTGGTACAAGTTCGCGTTCACTTTCCGCGGCCAGCAATACGCATTCAAACGGACACCCCAGGGATTCCACTCCAGCCCCAGTATTTGTCATGCCCATGTAGTCCAGATGTGGGAACGCCTCCAACCCTCCTCGAGGCCCCACGTACTGAGCTACGTGGATGACATTTTGGTCCACGCCCCCACGGAAGAATTAGCCCGCCAAATCACCAGGGAAGTCCTGGAACTCCTCCGCGAGACTGGGTTCAAGGCAAGCAGGGAAAAGGCCCAATTGGTTCAGACCAGCGTCAAGTACCTGGGTCTGACCCTGGGACCCGAGGGTCGCACCCCGGATGCCCAGCGAATGGAGGTCATTTCCAAGCTGCCTGCACCCACCGATGTCCCCTCCCTCAGAGCCCTTCTAGGAACTTTTAACTTTTCCCGAGACTTCATCGAGTCCTTTGCAGACAAGGCTCGCCCCCTTTATGCTCTCCTCAAGAAGAACACCCCCTGGGAGTGGGGACCGGAGCAACAGACAGCCTTAGCCGAGCTAAAGCGCAGTCTGGCCGCAGCCCCGGCCCTAGCCCATCCAGATGTCACCCAGCCATTCTTTATTCAGTTAGCAGTATCAGACAAGAGCATAGGAGCCACGCTCACCCAGCAGCAAGCAGGAACCGCTAGAGTAGTAGCCTATGCCTCTCGCAACCTAACTGCAGTAGAAACTAAGTTTAGCCCATGCGAAAAGACATGCCTTGCTCTGGTTTGGAGTCTGACCCATTGGGAATTTATCATAGGAGGTTCACGTACAATAGTGCAAACCACTCACACGCCCCTCAAATATATCCTGTCGGGAAAGATACAGGACGGACAAGTTTCAAACGCTCGCATAGCCCAGTGGACCCTGGCCCTGGTCAACCGCGGAGTAGAATTCAAAAAGGAAACCACCGAGCCTCCAGCCCCCTATGGCCTATTGGTAACCGGGACCGAGCACGAGTGCCCCCTGGACCCGCCACCGCAGGTTGTCTGGCCAGTCACTTGGGGAGTCCCGCTAGAGGAAGCCCGACAGAACGGCTTCACATGCTGGTTCTGTGACGGCTCCTCCTTTCACGTTGGAGGCTCCCCCCGGACAGGCTACGGCGCCGTGCGAGTGAGCGACGCCCGTACTCTCAAAGGTCCAGCCCGCCCCCATTCCAGCCAAGCGGCTGAGGTGCAAGCGCTTCTGGCAGTGCTTGAGTTTGAGCCCCCAGAAAGCCCGCTTGCCATTTACACAGACTCGGATTGGACGGCCAAAGCCGCCACGGTCTGGCTCCCGGTATGGCAGAATCAGGGGTGGAGAGCTAGCGATGGGAAACCCGTAGCCCACCTACAGCTATGGCAGCAAGTAGCAGCACTCCTTCAGTCCCGCTCAGGCCCAACGCAGGTTACCCATGTCAAGGGACACCAGAAGACAAACTCAGAGACCGCTTATTGGAATAACCAGGCAGACCTCGCAGCCAAGGCAGCCGCCACTGAGAATGCTCCCCTACTGGAACCAGCTACCGATTGCCCCTTACACCCTGTCACCACTCGAGCACAAGCCCGCAGCCAGGCTCAGGGAACTACGGGAACACTAGACCTAGCGCAACTACAGCTATCTGACCCAGAAATAACTGACCTCCTAACCGCAGGGAGAGATCAGACAGGAAGACTAATGATCCGAGAAGAGGAAGGCATAGTTTGGGCAGTAGATGCAGCCGGCGAACGCCACTGGGTAGTGCCACTGGAAGTCAGGGCCGACCTAATTCAGTTTGTCCACGAGCAGGGACACCGAGGCAAGGACCTGACTCTGGAAAGGGTAAAAGAGGTTGGTTGGTGGCCTGGCATGCGCACCGAAGTAGCGCAATGGGTGGACAACTGTCTGTCCTGCGCTATGGTCAATGCAGACCCCACCGGACCTAGAGCTCCCCTCCAGCATCAGAGAATTGATGGACCCTGGGCTCGTATACAGATTGACTTTATCGGCCCCCTTCCCCCCACTGCTCGCGGCAATCGCTACTGCCTCACTGTCATAGACCCCTTTAGCAAATGGGTCGAAGCGTTTCCGTGCAAGCGCAACAATGCAGCCACCACAGCCAAACTACTGTTCAACAATGTCTTTTCAAGATGGGGCATTGTGCGAGTCATGGACTCCGATTTAGGCTCACACTTTATCGGAGAAGTTACACAGGAGCTTTGTAAAGCACTGGGCATCCAGCAACGGTTCCACATAGCCGGCCACCCTCAAGCTTCAGGCGCCATAGAAAGAACCAACCGGACCCTCAAGGAGGCTCTCCGCAAAATGGTTCGCTCCTCCGGGAGAGACTGGGATGAAAAACTCCCCATAATCCTAATGGCCATTAGAGGCACCACCGCAGTTCACGGGCTCACACCCCATATGGTAATGACAGGGCGAAGAATGCAGCTCCCGGAAGCCTTCTGGCTAGATACGCAGCTCCCTTCCGATATGCAGCCCGTAGTGATTAATGACGCTTGGGTCCAAGACCTGCTCTCATCCATACACGCCGTCCACATGCAAGTGGCTCAGAAGTTGGGCACAGCTCAGAAGGATATGGACCGCAAATTAGGATGGGTCAGGAACCCCAGGCAGTGGGAGGAAGGACAGCTCGTTCTGTATAGAAAGTTCTCGCAAAAGGCGCATTCACTAGCAGCCAAATGGCAGGGCCCAGTCCCCATCACGAAAAGAGTCTCCCCAGCCGTCTATCAGGTAGCTATCCAGAGAAAGACAGGAGGCACTTGGCTAAAATACTTTCACGCCTCTCAATTAAAGGAATGGAAAGGGAAGCCGCTGCAAACCGCCCCTCCTGTGTATGACCCTGGGGGAGCCGCCACCAGCCCAGCCCCCCTCTGCCCAGTGATTCGCCAGATATCCCTTCACCCTGGGCCAGAGATACCCTGTATCCCCTTAGACCAGACCTTTTTAGCCTTAGTATAAAAGAAACAGTAGAATATGTAGATATAGGTGTGAATGTCAAAAGTTTTTCCAGTTCTATTCTTTAACTTCATTAGGCGGGCCCCACAGTTGGGACCCTTGGGGAAGACACGGCAACCAAAGCCAAATAGGACCACCACCGAGAGTGATTCTTAATTGGATTGTAAGCCGCATGTTCGGAAAAAAAATTGCACAGGCAAAAGAGATTTGCTGTGTGTGAAAGTGTTTGGAGAGGCTTTAGCCCAAGAGTGAATGCATTTCCAATATTGGAGACACACCAATAATGGTGATCTCTGTATTTGAAAACATTTCACCCGCCGTGCTGGTGAAGATCCCGCATCTACGTAGATTCGGGGTCTCACCTGCCAGACCCACGCTTTCGCATGATGGTCGGCTTTGGCTTTGAGGGCCGTGCCTCCCCTGGAAAAGGACCCCCAGGAAACCCAACATCCCTCTTTTACTAATGTTCATATTCGTCATGGTGAGTTGCTATACGGCGCCACCATCTAGTACGCTTTAGTGCAAAGGTAAAAGACCCGCCAGTATTTTGTAAATATGTTACCCCTGGAATGTGTTATTGAGGTGCGTTCACTACGCACAAGGGGCAGCGTGCCTCATTTACATAGCCAGGATCCCCCGCGCCAAGATGACCCCCGAATAACCCAGACCCAGTGGCGCCGGCAGATCTCGGCCGTCTCCGCCGCTTTTCGATAAACGCCGCCGAGCGCCCTCGGCTCCACTTCGGCCTTTTCCGCCAGCAGCCGCCCGCCCCCACGTAATCTTTTCCCTTGCCCGTACCGTATAAGGGAAAAGAAGGGGGGGAGACATAGTGAAGATATAATGAAGCCCTGCCAGACACCCCAAGTAAGGGCAACCTAAAAGCACCCCACACCCGTATGCTTCTTGCTCCGTGTATTTTTCTTTTGGCTCAGTGCATTTTTCTTTTCGCTCAGTGCATTTTTCTTTTTTTGCCCGATGTATCTTTTTTTCTTTTAACTAGAAGATGGGGCCTCCCGAGGGAGTCCCTCCAAAAATTGGTTGTCCTGCAAATATATGACGAAGGTCTATTTTTGAAAATTAAAGCGAGGGCCCCCGTCTGCAGCAACCCTTAAAGTTAATGGAAACCGCTCTCTAGTTTTTTTTTCCTTTTAAAACGGCAAGGCCAGGCCGAGCCGGACCGATAGCTCTCAGCCCGCAAAATAAAAGCAACCCGCCACCGAGCAAGGGGCACCTGAAGGCCACATAGTCCAGGCACCCAGGGACCCCTGGGGCGAGTTTGCATATTCCCGCCTAACGCACAGCCGACCCTTGCTCGACGTAAAGACGTCCCCCCCTGAAATATACACGCTTTAGAAAGAAACCTTCGCACAGGAGTTCCCCAGAGCAACAAGCTGGAAGGCTCGCTTAGTGCTCCGGGACTTCTCGTTCGAGCCCCACCTAATAGACAGTGCTGGCAGAAAAACGCCCTCTCTTTTCCTTTTCCCCGCTTCACTTTATTTTATTTTGCTGCAAGAAACTCAGGGAACCTGTACTTATATCCGCAGGTCTCCCCAGGATATTTTCACCACAAAAGGAAAAAGAAGGCCAGGAGATGAGGCACCTGGCTACTCTGTGTTTGCTCGTGCTGGCAGGCACCCTAATAGAGGGACGCCCGTCCAAATTAATGCCCTACCCCCACTGGAGATGTATCAATACCCTGGCAGGAAATGAAATGATGGTCTGCAAAATTGTGCAGCAGAGTAATATGACCACCCCCACGGATCGCACTAACTTCCGCAGTTGCGAAGAGCAGTGGATCCGGCCCCCAGAGCTTGTTATTTTATGTGTAGGAGTAAAAACTCTGTCTCAAGAACTAGTATGTTACTCGCCTACTGATACGGTTTCACCTCTTGCTCCAATTCCATGTATGTTTCTTCCCCGTATAAGGCCAGCCCCCACCGCAGTCCCGGTGGTAGACAAATATACCACCCCTGCCAATGTCGAAACCTCGCCATTTGTCACTGAGGCTTTCGGACCATACTGTGAAGTTATTTTAGTGTCGGCCGCAGTATGGAAGGCAGGAGACCCCTTTAGAATGACCATCCTACTAGGCACCACTGCCACTGAATCTGCATCAGTCACTATCACGCCCCCTTCAGGCGCAGTTCTCTCCTTTGCTATAGAACGCTGGGAGAACCTGACCTGGATTGTAAAAGAGGAAGACCTAGCCAAACATGGCCCACCCGATTGGATACTGGTTCAACAGACGCCCGAATGCCAAACCAAGCCCCTAGTAGAGAAATTTCACCGGCTTGGGCTGCTCTTTGTAAATTTGACTCACGAACCAGGCAATTATTCCCTGCTGATCCGGACCCAGGAGACCCACACCATCCAAATTGACCCTTTGATTGTTAGCAATAAGCAATTAAGCCAAGGCGGCACGCATATAGTGGGCTCCCATGTTTTGAAAACTGACATTCGAGAGAGAGTTCTAGTCCGCCCGCAAATGTCTTTAAAAGAGATCCGCATAGACTTGGCTGAGCTAAATGTAACCCAGAGGCTGCCGCAGTGCGCTCCCTATCTGGAGGCCGGTAGCAAGGGTTGGAATGCATGGCTACAACTGTGGATCGATCCCTCTCCCTCTCTCTCGCGTGCCAGACGAAGCATTGCCGACTGGACTGCTCCTGCAGCCGGAGGCTTAGCAATCATGGATTCGGTCAATATTGAGACTCTCGCTAATAAGTTTGCCCATGTCACGACTAGCATCTCCGACTTAGGCAAACCGGTGGTGCAGTCTCTAAATTCCATTTCGAATGGGCAACACGAGATCAGCTCCATTTTAGTTAACTGGGAGAGTCAAATTGAAAGAGATTTTTCTCTGCTGCTCAAAGGAACACAGTCTTTGGAACGCAACATGTCAATAGCCATGGCATGTATGCAAGCCCAACAATTAAACCAGGCTGTGGCCATGGGGCTAATTCGGCAAGCCACGGACGGGCACTTGCCCCTGGAAATTAAAAGATTGATTATGCCCAAATTGTCACCCATAGAACTGGAGCTTGAATCCTGGTGGTCTCTCGTAAATTCCTCATTCTCACCGACCACCCAGGAGCTTAAATTATTTTTATTAACGGCCAGTGCGCACGAGTCATTCCATGTGTATCCAGTCGTGCCTCTGGGACTCCAAGTCAGCAACACCGAAGTCCTCTACGCCAGACACCCCGACCATTGGGCCCGCTTCACCCCGACCGGATGGCAGCTCGTCAGCCTCCAAGGGTGCCAGCATCGAGACCAGACCGGCTTCATCTGCCAGGACCAAGCCTTTGCACCTCATCATCCCTGTGTAGCCCCGCAAGTCGACGCCCTCAATGAGTGCTCTTTCGAGGTCGTCCGGGAGAACAGCTCCGCTGTGGTCTACCTTGGGAAAGGATGTGCCTGCGTGCGAACGGCCTGCGACTTTGTGGTCTTGAACTCGTTCCAGCTCAAGCCCGTGATCCCGGGAGTCAATCGCTGCTTTTGCAACCTGTCTTCGGTGGCAGCCTGCGACTTCACTTACACGGTACCGGTCTGGACCCAAGAAGAGATCCTGGTGGCACCCTCCATCTATCGACATGTGAAGCCCATCTCCCTTGGCATCGGTCTGGAGCTAATCCATGAGCTCCTGGCACACCCGCAGCTCCACCGCACCCTCCAGAGCATCCAGAGGGACGGGGACACCACTGCTTTGGTTGTGTCCCACAACGGAAAGGAGATTTTGGATCTGGTCCAGCGGATTAAGACCACCGGCGAGCATTCGTGGTGGGAGACCCTCTTTGGCTGGAGCCCCACTGCCACTGGAATTTACAATTTGGCGTTGCACCCGATCGTTGTGATTTTGGCCTTTCAAGTTTTATTATGTGCCTCATTACTTTATTTGGGCTGTTGGAGCCGCCGACAGCTCCAGCAACTCCAGATGTCCCACCGCATGGATCGCTATAATCCAGACCTCCTCTTGCCCTAATGGTTATTCTTGGCGCCCTCCTTTAACCCTTGTTTGTTTGCTTATGTTATTATGAACTATGCTTGGATTTTATTATGTGTACGGATCCTGAACCAGCCCCATGGACGCTTTGCTGCTGGACACCGCTCCGAGGCCCTCTTGTGGACTAGGGGGGGACATATTACTCTGCCTCCCAACCCGCGGCCCGTCTCCAAGCGACCGCCAGCAGCGCCACCGCCATGAGGACTAGAACTGTGTGTCCGAAGCCCTTCTCGCCGCTCACCGACCCTGCTCTGCGGATTGACGCAGACAGCAAGGGGGGTGGAAGTGTGTTTTGGGAACGCATGGACTAAGTTCGCTTGTTCTTGTAAATATGCAACCCAGTCCAGCAGCTGTACTGCGGACTGAGCCGTCTGTGATCTTTGTTACTCTATGGCTTTATGAATTTCTTTCCATTGCTTTTATGAATTTTAACTCCCATGAATTTAGCCCCGAACTAGTCCCTCCCTCTATCTACTGCAAGTGCGCCCATGAACTTTATCCCGATGAATTTGATTTTAACCTTTTGAATTGCCTTTTTAACCTGACTCCCTCCGCCGAGGCAGTTCTAGTCTATGAATTTGATTTTAATCCAGCCATATTGATTTGGTTTTTAATTGCAGAGTGTATTTTTCTGCCCCCATGAGCCCTTCCGCCGCTTACCCCTCATGAATTATTTCCACGCACTTGCTTTTACTCTTGCTGCTTTTATTGGTTTTAACCTCCCGAATCATTGCTTTTAATCCTATGTATTTATGTATTTATGGTTTTAATCTATGAATTTTCAACCCTTGATGAATTGGTCTATGCCATGCTTGCACATTTCACTTTACCTTGTATGAATTGCTTTGAATCCTACATTCATGAATTGAACCATGAATTGTCTTTGCTTTTAAATCTTATGCCTATGAATTGATCCATGTATATTAATTGCCCCTGGTTTTTAGTGCTTTTAACCCATCATGAATTCCGTATGAATTACCTTCAATCATGAATTAATCAATGTACACAATTATGAATTATTGCTATTTATATGCATGAATTGATCATTGCTGCCTATTACTATGAATTACTATCCTGACGATTGCACTTAGCACACCCCCTGGTGTGAACCCAGAGACCTGCAGCCCATTGGCTGATCTAAATTGCACTTATTCGGTTAGGTGGTTCTCCAAACTAAATTTTTGAGTGACGCCTCCCCCTCCTTCCCTTCCCACTCCTTCTTCGCTCGAAGCTCGACCACCGGACATTGCTGACCACCTCGCCTTTGAAGTCAAGTTCGGAGACCCGCGCGCCTGACGTCCCGGGGTCTCCGAGGGGGGGAATTGTTGCCAAGTAGGCCCCCTCCCCTGCTTTGAAGCCTGCTATGAACTGTGCTAAAGTTTCCTGCATTGCTGTTTTACTGCTACACCAAAGACTGCTTTACACGTGTGTGTTCTGATACACGTGTCAGTTTCCTGCCTGCGTGTCAATTGCCTTGCTGCTGCTATAGACTGTGTAGTTTACTGACTCCATGTTTGGGTAACTGCACAAAAGGACTCTCTTTCTGGGCAGCCCTGCCCTGACCTATATCTGGAATTCCCAGTGTGTGTTTGGACTCTGTTACAAGTGTGCCCCGTGCCTGCATTGCCATCGGCCACGGACCGTGCCTGTTCCCTGCTTTGGACTGTGTTTTGTGTGCTGTTCCCCCTGCCTCCATGGAAGCCTGCCTCAAATGGGCCCAAGCCGCTGCTAGCAGCCGGGCGCCTGCCGGGGAAACCTCCAGCGAGCCTGGCTAGGCGCTCCCTGGTCAGTTCCCGCCTGGAGCCTCCCGCGGGCCGGTCGCCAAGCTTGCCCTCGCTACCGGGCAGCCTGCTATCCAGCCCCAGCTATGCCCAGCCGGCATCCATGTTCTTAGGCAGCCAGAAGACCCTGGGAAGAAGACTGCTTTGAGAAGCCATTTCGGCGAAGCGGGCACACCACGTCCGCAGCGAGAGCCCCTCGCCCCGCTCTGCATATCTTAGGAGCCGCCCCGGAGAAGAACTAAGTGCCGACCATCCCAAGCACTTAGAGAATGCATCTCAAAGAAACCTCCGCATTCCAAAGCTGATGACATCAGGACAAGCCCTGTCCGCTGGAACATCCTTTCAGCCCACTTGGATTTCCCCCTCCCTCTTTTGTCCCCTCTTCCTGAGGTGTCACTTATCACAATCTGATTACCAAAGTGGCCCATCCAAGCCATTCAGTAGCCCATTAGACCCTTTGTTTTAATCTGTGAGAACCACCAAGTACAGCACCAGCCCCAGGGTACGTTTTGGGGTATTTAAGCTGGTCTCCCAGACCACTCGGTGCTCAGGCCATTCCCTATCCAGACCTCCTTGCTGTCCGTCTGTGGTCCCAGTGCTGGCATTGGGCCACTCTCGCTGCTGCGTCTCTGCTTCGCTCCAGGATAAGTGAGTATTCCCCCTATCATCGTTGGGAACCAGCTAATGCGAACGTCTCTGTATTTCCTACTCTGTATTTCTTAGACCTTGTATGTTCTTTGTATGATTGTGCAAGCTAGGCTTACGCTACACCCAATACACGTGTTTGGACCTTACTCCTTGTCTGCCTCTTTTTCACTAGAGTGTCTGGGATCGGGACCTCCGTAAACATAGGTTATGATCCTCGCTTAATATTAATAGTTACAGACTGCTACAGCTAATTCCCCATTATAATAAAAGAGCAGTTCTGGTAACACAGTACACATGCACCAATACAGGACCTTGTCCCTAGTGTGGGGAGGCAGGAGAGGGGAAGAGCTGGTAGTTCTTCTCTCCACTGAGATTGCAAGAAAACCATTGCAAAGTTCCTCTCCCCCAGTGATCCCTCACAGCGCTGTCTTTGAATACTACAGTTCCCAGGCAAAATTGTGTCCCTGGATCCTGACACATTAAAAAAACACGTGTCTGGCATCATGTTTAGCTTGGCCCTGAGCCTTCATTTCCTTCGGGATTTCTTCTCCCTCTCCTGAGAAATCTGTCTCAAGAGAGTGTGACTGGACCAAGGTAACATAGCAAGCATCCATGTCAAAGTGCGGGTTTGAATTTGGGTTTCCATTTTATAAAGATAAAATGAAGGAGGGAAGAAGAGTATAAGCAGATTGGGTCTCCACTGGGTGTGAAAGTGGGGCATAAATGTCTACATAAAATAAATATGTATCTGCAACACTGCAGAGGATACAAACACTGGCTTGCTCTGATGCAGACACAGCACTTTCTGCAATACATGCCTTCCAGACAGGACAGAGTCAGCTGGTCTTGCCCATATGAATGCTTTTCTTCTACCCATCACTTAATTTAGTTTTAAATGTTACATACAAAAATAAACTGGAAATGAAATGGAGCCTAAAGTTTCTCTGTTAGATGGCTGGGTATTTCATAAAGTGACAAGGAATTACCATACGTGAAAGGAAAAAAGCAATATAGTACAAAAATTAAGTCCCCTCTCCTTGCTAAATGGGTGAATCCAGTCAGCTGACACATGTACCACAGAGACCTAGCAGATCCTACCTGGAACTTGGTTTGATAAAGAATTATCATCTTGCTTTTAGGTACTTGGGGAAAGGGGAATTAATCAAGTAAAGCCATTCCATACTAAACTGCTGAGAACAGCATTGTCTGATAGTCATTTAGTCAGCAATGTGTTATTGTTTTAGTGACCTATTTAAAATCAGCATAGTGCCCATGTGATTCTGCAAGTTCATGTAACATTTTCTCTTTGCTTGCACATTGTGTATGTGGGAGGGAGCTCCTAAGCCCCAATGGGTCATGCTGTTAGGATAGCAGAAATAGGTAGGCTTATCACTACTACTTTACAGAGAGCAATCATAAATATACAGTCACTCAATTGCTTGGCATGGAACACTTTTCTTGCCTAGAAGCTAACTACCTAAGAAAAACTCCACCCAATAAGACTAAAATCACCCTACTGGAATACCAGCTGAGGAATCAGACCATTTCCAGTCCAGACTCCAGACCAATCAATAACACAATATTGTTAACTTTAATGTCCTGTAATGAGCCCAAGGAAAATAGCTGGATCCTGTCAGCTCAAAGGAAGCAAGCAGGAGTAACTCAGAGGCTAACAAGGCCTGAAGGAAATTGATTTTATAAGATTTGGTATCTCCTTTTCAGATTTCTTGATACCTAGTGTTAACATGAACAGCAGCAAGGCGATGCATCTACAATATCTGATTTCTTTCTGAACACTGAACTATCGTATGTTAAAGGCATCTGGTGACAGGCAATATGTTTGGAATTCACCGTTTCTGAACTTACCTGCTATGTCCAGAGAGGATCCACAGCCTCCTTGTAAACAGTAATAATATATTATTTGTAATTCTGTTTTAATTGGACATAAATGTTTTAGGTATTGTGTTTATAGTCTATCCTCACACCAGGAGGAATCAAAATATTAAACAGTTTAAATTTACTCATTGTAAAACCTCAAATGATTGGCACTTGACTAGAATCTGTCTGCTAGTGGCTGAAGATGGCTATTAATTTTTAAAATATTTTGTGGAAATCAAAAATGTTTATTTTCTATATCTGACCAAGTGAAATTTTTAAACATTATAATAGAAGAAGCTCAATTAGATTGGATGGTAGTTCCCTACTGATACTAAATTCACTACATGCTTTGAGAAACAATGGGTATGTGAATGGGTTTAAAAGAACACAGGATATTTAGAAAGATGTTGCAGTTTGTTAATCTATTAAGTACTAAGCAGCTAGAGGACTAAGCATGTGATCTAGTTCAACTGGATGGTAATTGGAATGAATTTTCTATTTAGGTGGGAAAGATGTCTCCCAATGGGCAAGACTAGTAATACAATTCCATAAATTCCATTAGGCATGTAACCTTTTGCATCCTCAGTTACCAAATACATCCTACACCTTTTGCTAACTGTCCTTGGAGGAGTGCAAAAAGGACATGTGGTAAAATGTATTGAGGAAACAGACACTAACCATAACATATCCAACAAACTGAAAGGTTTATCAGGTCACTCCTTGCTTCCCAGCAGCCAGGTAGAATTTTGAAGCCTTGGGGAAGCAAATATAATAGCTAATAAAACAGCTACTCCTGTTGTCAGCAACAGGAGGAAAAATAAACATAACAGCTTTCAAAATAGCTTTCATATGCTACCACAGAAGAATGGAAAAGAAATATGACTTTGTTCCCATTGGTGATAAACTATGTACCACCTTTCTACAAATCTTCCAGAAGTCTGTGAAAAACCCATCCAAAAAATTTAGGAAGTTTAAGCAGTGCTGGAGAAGAGTGATTGAAAAAAAATATATAGGTGCCAGTAAATTCTGGCTGAATCCACACACCCACGGAGCGTCCCGGTGTTGCGCTAAATGTTCGCTAAACACCCGGAAGTGTAGCGTCTTTCTAGCGCGATTAGCTAGAATCGTGCTAGAAAGACGCTACACTTCCGGGTGTTTAGCAAACATTTAGCGCAACACCGGGACGCTCCACGGGAGTGTGGATTCAGCCTCTGTTACAGAGTTGATAAATTAATGCTGGGATGAGCTACAGAGCTATTCCTAAGGGACTATTTGCTTGGAAGTTTTATTTCCACAATATCATATTTCCAATGCTCTGTAAAATTTGATGATATGAAAAAGAGATGGAGGTAGCAAAAAAGAAAAAGATTTAGCAATTTATAAAACAATAGTGCAATCTTGCAGTTCATATTCTGCAGTGGAAACCAGATGTGTTGCTTGTGCAATGGAAGACACTCTGAGTAAAATAGTAGAACCACTGACATATTCAGAGTGTTATTACAAGAGTTATAGGTTCCTCGCTGTCAGTTTTCACCCTGCTTACCTGATTGCACAAAACTCCCGGAACGTCGCGCCTTCCTGGCGCGATTTCCTACAATAACTCCAGTTATTGTGGGAAATCGTGCCAAGAAGGCACGTTGTTCCAAGAATTTTGCGCGATCAGTAAGCAGTGTGAAAACGGCCAGTGTCCTGAAGAACTGTAAAAAAAAATGTGAAACATCACTTTGCATCTAATTGAAGCAGTGCTAAAGATATGAGGAGCAAGTAGTCAAGAAAATGTTACTGTTGGATTTCTAATGAACAGTGTGAAACAGATAAAATAGCTTTTGCCCTAGCATGTTAAGATCAGAATTTCTTAACATCAATATATCTAATTCTAAAAATAGTCCCATCTCCAGATACTTCCGTCCAGAGATTGGGGCCATTGCCAGACAAGACAGATCTTTCCACAGAACTAAGCAAAGCCCAAGGATTGCAGAAAAATCTGATATCTTAGAAGTGAAGTATCCCCCACAAGTCCTTGCAGATTCCCCACTGTGCAATTGGGGCCAGCTCAGCCAGCACCAGGCAGGCCGGGAGCTAGGGAATTTCCCCAACATCAGCAGAAAGTTACATCATGAAAAACAACGGCATAGCCCACAAGTACCCATTCTACGGGAAAACTCAAATCAACTCCCCCCTCACACCCTGCCTTGCCCAAGCGGCTCGACTCGCCAGAGCATAGGATGCTGATTACTGTGGGGACAAATCCACTTGTACTGCCACGATGGCTGAGTTCCCTTCCCTGCACCCAATCAGCTCTCCAAGCACCCTACATACCTCTGGCTGGGGCACCCATGACCCCAGGTAAGTAGGGAGGCAGCCAGAGGCAGGGAGGGTACTCACAGTGGAGAGGCGAAAGTGCGTTCAGGGAACTTTGTGAAATTCGAGAAGTACTTTGCACTTACTCAGGGGAGGAGAGCTGTCCAAAATGTCTGACTAACAACTACCACTCAAGTTCCCTTGCAGATTAACTGACTCCTGAGTCTCAGCTCAGGGAGGGGCAAGGGCGCGCTGACAGGTAAAAAGAAGCTGGCTGCCCCAGCTCACTCATTCACACCGGTCGACCCTCTCCCCTCACTGGTGCCCCCCCACTGGCCTCTGTGGTTGAAGCCTGCCAAAGGGGGGTAGCCTCTGCCTGCAAGCCAACATGGCTTGTGGCTGCCAAGGAGGCAGTCACCTAGGGAGCCATGCTCGACACTGCTATTTCGGGGCGGCCAGGTTCCCCCCTCCAAGATGCAGAAACACATCTTGGATTTAAGAGCTACAGTGTGCCTACTTTGTCTTTAAAAGCATTACACGCATTCTAAAGGATAAAATATTTCATAAGAGGGTTTTTTTCAGCACTCTGCCCCAAATTTCCAATTTTTATGTTAAAAAATTGGGGGGAAAGGTGTAGGGAAAAATTTCCCCCCTGAATTTTTCCATTTTTATTTCTTGGGTGGGAATCTTTAGTAGGAATGGAAGAAAGTAAGTAAATAGCATACTCTCCAAATGAGATTAAAGATGTTACTGGAACTGTCAGGAAGCTGCTAGGAGAAGAACCACTTGAGATATTAGGAGATACAGATAACTGATACGTTTCTGGGAGTTTTGTGGTTAAAAACTCATTTTACCACTGTAGCTACAGTGTTTTGCTATAGAATCATTATGCAACTTTAGAATGTGAGCTGTCATGATGCTACATTATCCCAAGAATGTACAATTGTGCAAGAGGAAATTGTAGTGCACCCAAGATTTTAATGGACTGCAGGTATCTCAACTGGATCACCAAAAAAGACGTTTATCCTTTACCAAGGATGGGAAAATAGTTATCCTTGCTTGATAGATTAAAATAGATCATTGTCCTGGATTCTAAAGTGTGAATGTTACCAGACTGAAGAGAAAAAGAAGATAGTCTTAAACAACTTTTACTACTCTAACGGGTAACTGGAAGTTCTACATGATGTCATAGGGATTGGCAGATGTTCTGGAAACATTCCAAACAATGATACAACATGTGAAGGACATCACAGATTTCATAGTAGTCTTGAATTATAGCGTTTTGCAGACACTCTTGGGGCCATGGAACAAGTGTAAAAGTTTCTGTAATGTTTAACAAAAAATAGATTAACCCATGTGGCAATGCTTGAATGCAAGTTCTTTGAAATAACTGTAACATATTTGAGGCATGTTATTTTACGGGTTTGAAATCTGATGCTGATCAACTGCCAACCTTTGAAGATTAGGCTAAACTGAAGGACTGTGCAAGGATGACATTCCTGGGATGTGCAGGATGCCGACGATTTGTAGAAAGGCACTCAACTTTTGGCATCATTTTTGTGGGACTAGTACAAAAAGAGAGGAATGGATACCATGACCATGGAAGTGGTTTTCAAGAACTAGAAGAACAACATATTAATAAAAATTGGAAAGCATTTGAAAACAAAAAGAAGTGCTGAGAATTGCTCCCGAGTCCTTGTGCGGTAGGCAGACTGGCCTTGTCTGTGGTGATTCTGCTGTATAGCACCTGCTTTGACAGTGCAAACCTGTGGCATCCAGCCAAAGCAAGACACTTAGTGAGCTAATGGACAGATATGACTTGAGATTTAGTTTACAATCTTAACCAGAAAGGCATACATAAACTAACTGATAAATGGGAGAGGCAACAATATATTATTCAAGAACTGTCTTTGATGCCCTGGCCTGCCCAAAGGCCAGTGGCATGGCTATAGCACTTCCTGCCCAACTAAAAATAAACATGGCTGGTCTGAAGTGAAATCTGCAAGCCAGTGTCAGGACAGAAAATCCTTAGAAGGCGGCTATAAAAGCAGGTAAACACTCAGAGACAGGAGAGCATAAAGCTACCTTATAATGAATCAGACCCTTAGTCCATCAAAGTCAGTGTTGTCTACTCAGACTGGCAGCAGCTTTCCAGGGACTCAGGTATGCCAAGCAGATGCGCTACCATTGAGCCACAGCCCCTCTCCAGAAGAAGAGTAGTTGGAAGGCTCCTGCAGCAGTCTACTCTTGCCCTCCACCTCTTTGCTGCCTTTGGCATGGAATATTCCCTTAAGGTGGAGTTGATGGAACCCCACCCAAGGCATATAAATGATTATCCTAAGGGCACCCCATTTGAGGAGACATTTCTACAAGGCAGAAACATAGATGCATTTCGCACTAGGAGCTTACCGCGCCTTTTTTGCACAGCAAATGCGATCGCGTCTGCATCGCATTTGCACCTGCGCTCTTCACACTTATAGAAAGTTTCGAGTTGGCGTTTGACAAATCTTCTCACCCACCGCTTTCACACCCGCCTCAATTGGCTCGCATTTGTTGCGCTCTTTTTTGGCTGGCATGCGCAGTGTTCCGATGGGAGGGGAATGTTCTCTTTTTTTTTTTTTTAAATTTTGCGCAAGCGTGGTAACGTTTATGCGTTTCCGCGTTTCGAAATTGTGCAACGATGTTTGCTGTGAAAGCTCTGATTTTGGCCTGGCTTCAAATAATCCTCATTTATCTGAGGCGATCGATTGAAGCCACGAACAGCTTTTGGCTCCGTGTGGTCAAAAGAAGGAGGACAAGGCATTCCTCGTGGGCTCTGCATGACATACACCAACAACCACAGCGAGTCCACCGAAGCAGCAGAGCACGAGCACGATGGATCGCGCTGGCAGGTATCCGTGTTCCAAGACGCTACTGGGTCTATCCCAGAAGCAATGATTGGTGGGACAATTTTGTCACCGCTATATGGGATGACGAATTATGGATACAGAACTTTCGCATGGCCCGGTCCACCTTCAATGAGCTGGTGGCATGCATTGGCCCAAGACTGGCAAGGCAGGATACCAGACTTCGCCGTGCAATCCCCGTGGAGAAGAGAGTGGCCATTGCTATCTGGTACCTGGCCAACTGCTACCACTACCGGGGCTGCATGAACCAGTTCGGCGTGGGACTGTCTACAGTCGCAGGGATAGTTCTGGAGGTTTGCTTTGCTATCGAGGCAGAGCTGCTCAGCAAACTAGTCTGCTTGGGACAAGATGTGGCAAAGGTAAGTTTCCCCCTATCTCATGCCTGGACCTTGGCGGCATGTTTTAACCTGTTTAAGTTTCGGCTGTTTAAAACAAGGAATATGAATATGATATGAAGACTTTTAAATTTATAAATATGATTGAAACCAATACTCGTGTTTAGATTTTCAAGATTCTGTCTGACTGTCTGTGTGCTGATTGAAACTTTCTAGATGCTTTAAACTTAACTCTCTTTACAGATCATGGCTGGGTTTCAGCAGCTTGGATTTCCACACTGCATTGGGGCAGTGGATGGCACGCACATCGCCATTTGCCAATTCAAGGGAAGAGGTCATGAGTATAGCAACAGAAAAAAGTTCAACTCAATCCTGATACAGGGAACAGTGGACCATACAGGGCGATTCATTGATGTGGAGGTCGGTTGGAGTGGCCGCAACCATGACGCCTTTGTTTTTGCCAATTCTGCCATCTGTGAAGCCATGGATGCTGGGGCATTTGTGCCGGGGAACCCATGTCTCACTTTGGAAGGGGTTGCTGTGCCTCCACTAATAATATCGGATGCGGCATACCCCATGAGAAGATGGCTGATGAAGCCTTACGGCACACCATCCACCCCTGCGGAGCGGCACTTCAACAAATGTTTGACCCGCTCCAGAAATGTGGTCGAACATGCTTTCGGTCGGCTGAAGGGCCGTTGGAGGTGTCTTAGATCATGCCTGCTGGTTGCAGAGGAGAATGTCACCAGCATTGCCGTGGCATGCGTTGTCCTCCATAATCTGTGCGAGCAAAAGGGACATGGCTATGTAGAGGACGATGCACCATTGCAGCAGGTGCAACTCACAGAGGACCAACCACCAGTCCCCGTGTGGCCTAGACGTCACCTGGAGCAGGGAAAGGTGGTTCGCGATGTCCTCGCCAGGCATATGTTGAGTCAAGTGCAGCATCAGTAATTCACTTGCCATTGCATGTTCCCCGGGTGTGCTTTGTTTTTTCTGGATTAGTGCACCACTTAAGCGTCGGATGTCATGTGTGCAATCTCAATTCCTCTTATAACCGAAACTGTTTTTACAGCCATTTATGTTTGTGTAGCTGAGCTTTAGTTTGTTTAAGAGCATCTTGTGCCACCTCCAGGTTTGCTCCGCATGCTTGGATGCGGGCTTCAGTTTGTGACTTTCGAGTGATTAATGTTCACCAAGACATCAAGCTTTGTTGTTGAGCAATCATCACGAAATCGATCACAGCAATAAAGGTTGACTCGTGCTGCTGTGAAGTGTTGAATTGATGTTCTTTAACGTCACCAAGAAATGACAAATAAATTTGATTTGAACATTTTAATTCATGAGCAATCAGGTCTGGTTCTTTCAAGTTACTGTAGATTGAATTGAGTGTGTGGTTTTTCTCTCCCATGCAAAGATTGGCAGGAGTGATGTTGAACAGTTTTTCAAAACTGTTTGCTGTTTTTGAGTTCCCACCACTGAATGCGCGTTCTCCTCAACAATCAGGACGAAGCAAAAATTTTCAAATGACGCTTGAACTGCAGGTGGATTGAGTGGAGGACAAGTGAACTGGGAGAAACACACTTGCCCTTCAAGTGTCATTTGTCAATAGTGGCTTGGCCAACAGTGGCAGACAAGTGAACAAATTTGCATGGGTCGCCAAGTTTCTTAAACTGGTCATCCACCCACCAATACACACACCGAACCTGCCTAAATGCAGTGGCAAGCAGAGGTGATCGATAATTGTGGGTGACAATTTGCAGCTTGCCCAAGAGGCAGTTTAAATGGACCGCAGCAGTCACCCCAAAAGTGCTTTTCAGGGCCGCATTACTGCACTGCTACAAAGATACATTTTGAGGAAGGGGACCATAGCAATACGGTCCTAAATGTGATAAGAAAAATAAATACTCCATGTCAAGAGTATTCCTTGCCACGAACAAAATCCTTTGTCCATCCAGACTGCCTGTAGTTGTTATTTGATCTTGATAATCAACAAATTGGTACATTGTTTTGGGCGGTTTTTTGGGCCACCGGCGGTGGCCTTCAAAAAAGCAGTGGCAGCATGAGAATGTCAGGTTTGGATTGACAGTTGGCCTTGTCACCCAAGGTTGCTGTGCAATCACCTGTGTGGTTTCCTCCATTCCCCACTGTTCAAGTTTTGCCCCATTGTTCCCGCAATGTTCATGGTTTTTCCCCCCATGATCGCACCCCTGTCTGCATGACATTTTTTCGTGGCGTGTTTGGACTTGTATGAACCATCTCTTTTTTAAATCTAAAAGGGATAAACGTTGAAACGTTTAGTCACAAGGCCAGGCAGTTAAGAAAATGCCTGTCGACGTGTCCACGCCCAGATCCTGGACGGCCAATGACTTTCGGCCCAATGTTCTGTGCGTGCGTGCGTTACTTCCTGCGGGTGATCGGTAATCGATACTTGAGAGAGTGTTCCCTCCTGATCCTTGCTGGCAGAAACTGTTTTCGGGGAAGGGGCAAGGAAACGTTGAAGGAGCCCTCTGCCGAGACGTTTCAGCGTTGCTCTCATCGGTTTCGGACAGTCAGAATGCCGTACCGGAGAGGAAGGGGAACCTTCTGGCAGCACGAAGAGGTGTGCTTGCTGCTGGATATTGTGCTCCGTCTGGGCTTCGCGCCCGACCTCATGTCTAGCACGCATCAGAGAAATAGATCGGCATACGCTGCTATTGCGAGGGAGCTCCGGGCAGAAGGCTATGCTAGGACACCAGACCAGTGCCGCACAAAATTTAAAAGACTGAAGTGCGACTTCTACGACTCCCTCGAGGCTTGGCAAGGTCTGCCGCGCCGGAGCGGGCAGATACCTCATCACCGTTCCCTGATGCGGCTTTGGGTGGCTGCTGGCCGTCCTCGTTGGGAGGACCGCCATCATGAGGGTAAGTATCATCATATGTTGGAACATTGCTATAACTTTTTTTTTTAAAACACAAAAACAAAATCAGGAAAAGTGGTAACGTTGCAATGCTGGCAGCCCTCCCTCCTTTTTTGGAGGTCGGAGTCTTCTTAGCAATGTAGGAGGAAAGTGATGGCAGAGTTGTTTGTGGAGATATGTGCCCAAGTCCTAGCCTGGCAAGTAGTGCATATATGCTGATGAATCCCCTCCCTTGAAGCAGAGCCTTGTTTCCCGTATAGAGGGGTTGGATTCCAGACACATGCAAACCCACAGAAATTCTGCCCTAATCTAAGCCACCAACTCCTGGTCGAGAACAGTGATTGCGTTGTTGGATGGATGATTTCATAACTTCGCCTATTCATTTTGGGGGCTGAAACACACCACAAATTTTTTTTTCTGCAGCAACATCATACCGCAGAGAGGATGAGGTGACCATCTTGGCCAGCGAAACACGCCAGCATGAGGGGCACGAGGAAGAGGAAATTCAATCAATGGAGGAGGAAAGCAGCAGTGAAGGTGCGATGATGGGAGGTCCCTCTGAGGTTTCTTCGTCTGAGGACCAAGGTGGGCCATCAATTATGCTTAGTGTTATCATGTTTCTCTCATGCGTGGAGGGTGTATGTTTTCTCTCACCCACAATTACAGCCATTGCTTACAGATCCAGAGGAGTTAGCCGTGTTAGTCTGTGGTAGCAAAAACAAAAAGGAGTCCAGTGTCACCTTTAAGACTAACCAATTTTATTGTTGCATAAGCTTTCGAGGAACACAGCTCTCTTCATCAGATGCCTGATAAAAACAGTTTTGATCTGGCATCTGATGAAGAGAGCTGTGGTTCTCGAAAGCTTATTCAACAATAAAATTGATTAGACTTAAAGGTGACACTGGACTCTTTTAGACGTTGCTTGCTTTTTCTCCCCCACACAGAGCAATGCAAAACCACTGATGCAAGAGAAAGCCCGTCAGAGGGCAGCCCGTCCTCCCACAGCATTGACGCATTCATAGATCTCACTGTGGAGCCCCAAACCACCGCGGCAGCAGATAGCCCTTCAGAAGGGACTTCCTCCACCCACGGAATGGAACCCTTCATTGACCTGACAGAGGATTCCCGCAATGATGATGCCGGGGACAGCCCTTCTAATGGAGCCACCTCCTCCCACAGAGTGGAACAGCTAGCCGTGCAAGCGGAGGAACACCGAACCACTGCACTCGGAGATAGTCCCTCAGAAGGCACCATATTCTCCCGCATAGCTGAGCAGTTCATGGAGCTTGCTGAGGGTCCCCAAACCACAAGGGCCAGAGACAGCCCTTCTGAAGGCACTTCAGCAGCCCACAGAGTCGAACATCTTCCCGAGCTTGCTGAACAACCACAAGCTTCAGGTGCCACAAATGACACATCAGAGGTTACCTCATCCTCCCACAGAGCGTTGGAGATCACAAACCTTGCTGAGGAACCACAAACCACCACTGGCAGAGATAGCCCCGGTGAAGGCACCTCATCATCCCACACAGTGGATCCGGTAACCCTGCTTGCAGAGGCACCCCAAACTTCCGCTTCAGATGGAACCTCATCACAGCACAGAGTGGCCGAGCTCGGTGACCTTCCCGAGGAACCCCAAACGACCACAGACAGCCCCTCTGCGGGTGCTTCCTCCTCCCTCAGAGTGGATCATGTTGTCGAGCTTGCTGGGAAAGTGAAGCAGGTGGTGGCAACATGTCTCCGTGTGTGTGAGTTTTTATTTTAAATGAAAAAAAAATTTAAAGGCACCATATCAACCATGACTTATCCAATGTGTTGGGCATTGTTTGCCAGATTAAAATTGGGGTGGAAAGGGAAATGGCTGGGGAAGAGTAGAATTTTTTCCTTGCCTTAGGAACAACCACAAATTTCCCCTGACGCATGCCATTTCAGTCAAAGGATTGCACTGCAATGGTGTTTGATTTCGGCAAAAGTTGTCATGACAAAAAAACCAGCTACTTCAAATTACCGTGCTGGACACCCTCCAAAGACAGGGTTCAATGAGAGGTGATGGTTAGTGATCTACCTTTCAGTGACTGTGATTTTTATTTTCCCAGTGAAAAAGACCAACAGGAGGATTGACGGCCTTGAGAGGCAGCTGAGGATTTTGAGACAGGAAACCAAGGAGGATATCGGCAAGCTGAGGAATGACCTGGACAAAATAATCCATCAATCAAAGGAACAGTGATCATGTTTTAATGATTAACAGTAAAAAGTTTTAAACGGCACAAACAATAAATAGTTTGGTTATGTTATAGCAGTTAACATTAAAAAATTTTCAAAAAACACACACAATAAATATGGTAGTCATGTTTTAAAATTTCTCAGACCAAATAATACCTATCCACAATCAAACTGTGAAACCTATCTGAAATGTTTATTTATTGCCGAAGTCAACTTTCACATGAAGTGACCGGGACCAAACAATCTCCCTTTTCTGATGACTCAATGCAATTGAGTTGTTCTTTCCCCCTGCCTCTCCTCCTCTTCCCTCCTCCAATTTTGTGTCCCTGGGGCTGTGATGGGTTGATCCAGGCAATTCCACACTCTCAGCGGGTGTGTGGGAGAGTGAAAAAAGGGAAAGGGGAAATGAATTTGGCCGTGGCCCATGCCCTGCTCAACTTCCCCAGAAAGGAGTAATATTTCACATTTCAAAGGTTTTTCACAAATCAAATTTCTTGCTGGGTTTAATCACACGGCACCTCTTTCTGGGTGGGTTCTCCTGTGAAGATCTATGCACACTTCCCCTTCCA
This sequence comes from Eublepharis macularius, assembly GCF_028583425.1. NCBI lineage: Eukaryota > Metazoa > Chordata > Lepidosauria > Squamata > Eublepharidae > Eublepharis > Eublepharis macularius. Next base: position 128,542,491 of record NC_072792.1, read on the forward strand.
CATGATGGTCCTGGCATGGCTTGGTGACTCTGCTCACGGTTTCCCCCCAGCAAAATTTCGGTTAGGGAGCTTAAGGCACTGACCGCTCTGTTGATGCCCTCAAAGTTCTGCTGCTGCGCCTCAATGAAAGCCTTTCTGTCTTCTTGTGCCTCCCTCATAGTGTCCTCATGCCTTCTCTGCTCCGCTTCCAGAAATTGCATGCGCCACTCTCGGCTCTCCGTCAATGTCTGTTTTCTTTCCTTGGCATTGTTGTTCTCCTCTCTCTCTGCCTGAGACAACATCTTTTCTGCCACGGTGCTAAGCAAGGCCACACGTCTGCTTCGGGTTCTAGCCTTTTCTAGCCGAGATGCAGGCGACATCTGTGCCGTGGTTTTTGGTGCGGTTTCAACGGGCTGATTTTCAGCGACTGAAACCAGGAATTGAGAAATTGGTGTGATTGTAAGAGAGAAATTTGTTTCTAGAAAGGGTTGAAGGAATCACGACCGCAAAAGCACACTCACCCACATTTTGACGACCGCCGTCCTCATGCTCCTCCGGGATTTCATCCACCTGAGTCAAGTCCGAATCTGTGGGAATTCAAAGGAAAAAATTTTTCTGATGATTGTGTCAGAATAGAGATGCCAGAGGTTGAATCTGGTTTTCTAGTTGAAAGCGGCAGCCAGTGAGAGCAGACAAAACTAGAGCGAGGTGGACTGAAAGGGCAAGTGCGGAGGCGAGTCTCACAGTGTGTGGATGCTGCCACAATTCAGCCCAAATTATTATAGCTAATGCTGTACATGTGAAAGGTTCCAGATTCTATCCCTGGCATCTCCAGATAAAGAGTCTTGTAGACAGAATTTGAGACTGACATTTCTCTGTCTAAGAACCTCAAGATATGTCACCAGCCCAGAAAGCAATATAATGAGTGACAGCACTTGGGGTTATGCCACTTCACATGTCAATGAACCAGCATTTGTGGTTTCCGGGGACACCATCCGCACTCAGAAGAGGGAACATCACGAAGTTAGCGCACATGTTCTCAAAGGCAATGCAAGATATATTCAAGCAATAAAACATGGATGTTTGGGCCAAGCAATAGTTCTTCGATCATGAAAAAGCAGGTTTTTTCCCCCCCCAAAAAGGTGGGACTGGCAAGCCAGCCAATTCCGCCTTCAGTTTATTTTCTGAAAAATAGAGGCTGTGATGTGATCAAAGAAATTATTGCTTTTCCCAAACCTTCATGTGTGGTTGCCAGCTCTGGTTTGCGAAATCCATAAAGATTTGGGTGCAGTGCCTGTGCATGGCAGAAGCTCAGCCACAGCATGCGATGTTATGCCATAGAATCTGTCCTACTTAGATGCCATTGTGCCCAGGGAAAACCCCCTTTGCAGTCCCGAGATTGGCCGTAATTCCTGGAAGATTCCCAGCCCTTCTGGAGACTGGCAACTGTAAATGCTCGAACAGTTGAAGTGGCATACAAGTAAGAGCAAGGTAATAGAAAACAATTATGTTCTTTGACAATGCAGAACTTGAGTTATGTGCTTTGTCGGTGCCCAACCTTCCACTGTGAATGTTGGGCGCACCCACGTGCACCGTCAAGCGAGATACAGTTTTGTGGCTTTCTTTCTGTAATGACTTTGGCAAACATCATTTTTAAGCTGACTGTCTTCTCTACTGTGGAGGCCCTCTAAATCAATCATCCAAAGTAATTCAAATCAATTAAGTTAATTCATTGACAGTATGATCCTAATGCCCTTCTAAGACCACCTTTATCTAGAAAGAACAGAAATCCTCACGCCAACGGTGTCTCTGCCTTATGCACCCCGTCCACTCTGCCAAACAGGATCATGGCACTCGATCTTACCTTCTTCTCCCACCTCTCCCCCATCACATGCTTCCATCAATTGTTCCTGGTCAGATGCAGCCCCTGGAAGAAACATAAGCGTAAGTTATATTTAGGAAAGTTTGGATATTAGTGATGCGAGTATGAATGGAAGACTCTTGTCAGAATAACATGTATTGTCCAGTGATGTGAACTCCCAAGTGGCTTGACGATGTCACAGGATAACAGGTTCCCACACATCTAATGTCACCGGTGCATGTCCAAACTTGTTGATTACTGTGACTTCAGGGTCGCTTCTGCTTGAGTTGTTTTTCACGGAATAAATCTGCAGGTGAGCAAAGGATCACTTGAAAAATCCATACCCACCACATCCCCCCACCCTAGGCCCCTCTTCACACACCCACCATTACAAGTGCCAACACAGATAGATTGCTTTGGCAAGGGCCTGACACCGGCAAAGTTCATAGGAAGAATGGGCATTGTCTATCTGTAACGTTATAACGTTTCGCCTAGTGGTCACATCCCTCCCCAGGATTCTGCCGCTTGACCCACAACAGCAGGAAACATACTTACCTTGATCGTTTGCTGTGACATCCACAGATTGTAGATTCAGGGTCACCATCGGGTGGCTAAACAGTTCCTCGGACCCCTCAAATTGAACTGGTCTCGGAGTGTCGGCACGCGGAAGGGAGAGGCTTCTGGCCACCCGTTGTGGCCTGATGCTGGCATCGCCCCTGAAGATACGATGTAGCTGGGCATAATATGGGCACGTTGTGGGTGCATTTCCGGATTTGGAGTTGTGTGCCACCACTCGTTTGTATTCTTGGCGCATCGCTTTGGTCTTCGTCCGACATTCCAAAGCCGTGCGCTTGTGCCCTCTTGCCGCCATCTGCTCCGCGATCTTTTCGAAGACGTCTATGTTTCTGTGGCACATTGACAGTGACTCCTGGACCTTCTCCTCTCCCCAGAAGTCGATGAGATCCAGTGTCTCCCTCTCCCTCCACGACACTCCTCGTCCAGCCATTTTCTGCATCGCCATCTGAGCCGTTAGATAGACCAGGAATGAACTTCTCCCGCCCAGCAGTGCTCGAGCTCTCAGTGGTCCGGCTTGGTCACATGACCCAATTTTCGTGTCTCGCAGCACGCAACACCCTCTCCTGATGTTGTTTTTGTTGTGTGATGAACGTTTAAACGTTAAAATGTTCAGTTTAAAGGGTGAGAAAAAAAAAGGGATTTTGTGGCCATCGGGAGTTTGATTGTCGGAAAAAACATGTGCGCACAATCACGACATGAACGACTCTCCCGCCAAGCATTGCTCGAGCTCTCACTGGTCCGCCTTGGTCAAATGACCCGATTTTCGGTTCTCGAGCAATGCCCCTCAGCAAAAAAAAAAAAAAGGGAAAGTGGGATTTGTGGCTGTGCTGGAAGGCTGCTAATTGGAAAGAGCACAACCGGAGCGTCAGGGAAAATAGGTCAGGACAGGAATGAAGTAAACGCATAAACGTTACTGCCCCCACTGAACCGAAAAAAAAATGGCGGAATAAAATTTTTGAGAGCTGCGGCCGGTGGGAGTGGCTAGACCGGCAGACTGTCCAATCGGGGGTTAGGGAAGCAAAAAAGGGACAAACGCTTTCACACTAGCATACTGCGGGCTGGGAGCCGTTTTGCAGCGAATGAACGTTAACTTCGCAGTATGTCCGCAGGAGGAAAAATCGGAGAAACCACTGACATGCTGCGGATTGGCATTCCATGACTCCTTCCTGAGTGTGAAATCCACAGAAACATGGGATGAAATACAGGTGCAAACGCGATCTAAAAACTGAGTGCGAAATGCACCATAGATAACAGATTGACATTTCCTGACAATTGACCAATGATGAAGTGAGTCTCTAATGTGCTCTGGGTAAGACAATCCACAAAAGTCCTAGGTGAGATGCAGGTTCACCTTCTGGGGCCACCCAATTGCTAAAGATTCCATAACCGTAAAACCAGAGGATAATGATGAACAGGAATGAACACTACATTGTGACTTACTGAGGATATTCAGTTTTATTTCTGTTCAGAAAAGGACAAATTTGAACAGGACAATTACTCTGTAGGTGACTTGCTTGACCTATTTAAAGAAACCTTTCCCATGACACCAGAAAGTGAAATAATGTCCAGGTTAAATCCTGAAATATTAAAGTTTGTAAAAGAAACTTTTATAGTATATACCTGTGCAGAGTTACTCCAGTTTAAGGCCACAGAAGCTTGGACTGGTGTAACTCTGTACAGGACTGCCCTGTTATTCTTTCAGATGAAAATTACATATGGCAGCCAAATACAGAAAATACATTAATTGAAGCAGCACAATTTCATACCAGCAAGGGAATAAATTGTCTAATGTTACTATGGAATGTCAAAGGAGTTGTACCTCATGATCTCTCTTCTGCTGTGGGAAATCTTCCTCCAGTAGAAGGAGGCTTCCTTCAGTGGAATGAATCCTTCTATTAGAAAAAAGGCACCTCAATTAAAAGGTATCTCTGGATCCAACCCAAGATAGTAAATATTGTTTTCGTATGAAAGGAGGAAGACCCACAATGTAAGCCCAATGAGAGTGAAGTTGAGGAAATGGTCAGCGGCCCTCTTTTCCTACCCATCCAACAAGTGCTACAAAGGGAATGACTGGATTTGATCCCATGCAACACTTAGAAAATGTCACAGTCAGACAGCTGATAAAAACATTATTATTTTCCTTTCTTCCACTTGTCCATCAAAATTTATTTCTAATTCTTTTGAAACTGAATTACTTTTAATATCAGTTAAACTGTGAACATGAAAGCAACACATTGTAAATAGGCTCCTCATATCTTTTCTACATGATCCAACTAGGAGGGACTAGTCTATAATTATAATATATAAGCAATCAACAAATTATATAAGATCAACTTTCATGAGTTCTTTTTCTTTCACTCAGATTTGGGTACATGTGTTGCCTGCAAACATGAAGGGTACATACATACACATTTCAGCACATTTATCTTTGTAATACATAAAACTGGGGACGAAAGCTACTCCTAGATAAAAATGTTAAAGACTGAGATGTTGGTGTAAATGTACTAACTCACTTGGCATATCTTCATATTGCATTCATGCAGTATGAATGCCTCTCTTGTGGTTTTTGTATTCTCAGGTGACCAAAGGCTTCTGAATCAAAACTCATGCCTTTAGCATGCCAGTACAGCTGTATTGTCTGTGCTCTATTTGAAAGCCTATGCGTTTTCTATATCACTGAATGGGCAAGAAAAATCTCTAGGTAACAGTGTCCTGATTCACAGATATCTCGGTAAGACACAACAAGTCTAAGCCCTATGCAATAAGTACAGGTGCATAGGAAGGCAGAAGTTTTAATTTAGAGGGTATCATTATTTGCTCTGGGAAAGGCATTTGGCATTTTCCTCAGTTATTTTCATTGTGGTTTTGTGGATTGCCTAGAAGCATAGCTACAGTTCACTATCCTATTTTACAGAATTGCTTCCCTGATGTGGCCCCAGGATTATTAAAAACTAGGTGCAGGGGAGAAAAAAAACCACAGTGTTCAATTAGGTGAGAAGAAAACTGAAGGAAATAAAAGCAGCAGAGCTAGCAAATTGCTTGAGATAACAATCTTTCCTTTCTGTAACTAAGAGGATTAGCTGAACTTTTCATGTAGCTCCAAAACAGACAATAAGCAAGAGTGACTTTCCCTCCTGCTGGCATTTGTACACTCGAAAGAACTCATTTTCTTAATGATACACTTGCTCACCACTTGCTGACTCTATGGCAAACCTGGGAATAGACATGATAGGTTACCTTTTCTTCCTCCCTCCCTTTTCATGAAAAACAGTACAGTAAAGTGTAGATGAAGAATCAGTTGCTGTATGTCCTTATTTCCTGAACATACCATATCTCCATGCACAGAAATGGGTTAACATTGCATACTCATGGAAATCATGGACAAGGCCAGTTTTCAATTGGTGGAAGTCCTGTTTAGGAGAGAAAAAGAGAACACCATGGAAGTTAAAATCAGATTCCAAGCAAGTTCCAAAGCCCCATGACCCCTGCATGTAGGCTGTCAATGCAATCCTAACAGAGTTACACCAGTTTACGTTCACTGACTTCCATGATCTTGGGTGTAACTCCATGTAGGATTGTGCTGATAATGCCCTACCTATCTTTTTTTATCATGGATGCCATTGAATCAAGCCCTTTTTAGTGCATGTTGAATTTGAACATCAAAAGTCTGTTTCAATTCATGAAAAACAAAACACTGAGATAGATGCAGATCCTAGGGACCAAACTACACATGACATGGGAGATCTGTCGTCATAGGGAGAGGGAGAGGATCTTTTCTCCCTCCATGGAGGCAGCGTCAGCTTTGGGGGGAAGTATTTAGACTAGGGAAACAATTTTGGAAGAAAAACTTAAGCACACACATGCCAAGAGGTAGTGGGTATGTGTAGGGTTGCCAACTCTGGGTTCGGAAATCCCTGGAGATCTGGGGGTAGATCCTGGGGAAGATGGGGTTGAGAAGGGGGGGGGGACCTCCGCAGGGCAGAATGCTATTGAGTTCACCTTCCAAAAAGCAATTTTCCCCTGGCAAAATGATCTCTGTTGGATATTAGTTGTAATTCTGAGATCTCCAGGCTCCATTCTTAACTATGTGTGTTTTTAGCTCCAAAATAGGCCTCCAGTTTCCTGTACAACTTCTTCCTCCTTTCTCATGCTTTCCATCCACTCTCCAACCCATCTTTTTAAAAACAGTCTTTGTGTTTGATCCCTCCTTGCTTGATCTCTGCTACCTCCATTCCTAGCTTTAAAAAAGCAGAATAAATTATGTAAATCACAAAGTAAATATATGTTACATATATTGACTTTGAAATAATGTATGCATGCCTATTGCAGAAATTGTTTGCCTTTTTTCCTTTGGAACAGAATCTAGATTTTATTTTTCAACAAAATACACATTGTCTGGAAGAAACCTCAGGGTGGTTTTCTTTGATATGGTACAGTGTGTTTATGTGGGCAGAGGGAAGAAGGTTTACAATACCAGTGAACCTTCCAAAGCTCCTTAGAGAAAAGGACATTACAAAACTATTTTGAGACAAAGGGATAAGGTGGTCTTGTAACTCAAAAGTAACTGATGTCCAGCTAGCTCTGTGACAAGAAATGGCTTTTGTGGCCACCCTTTTTAAAGAGACCTGAAATGGAACTGGAATGGAACACAGCAGACTTTGAACAATATGCAGCGCACTCCAGGAGTCAAGGCTGAAGAGTGAAGGACACCATATCCAATTGGAATTACAGAGGAATTTGAGATAGGAAGAATGTAATTACCCAATTGGAATTTAAACTGTGAAATTAAAAAGAAATAGTCAAGGGTGAAGGGGCAAAGAGAATCCTTAATCTCCACCCAAAGTAGGCTATGTGCCAGTCTTTCTGAGGAGAGGAGAGGAAAGCAAAGAACCTCTACTGGAATACAAATTTGGAATAATAATTTGGAGGAAGAGAATAAAAGTAATGTTTTCAAAGGCACCCTAAGTCCAGCTGTGTGTTTGTTTCACAATTCACTACTCTTTTAGTGTACCTTTTCTGTTCTAAAATAATGTGGTTTGCTGATGTAGCTAGTATCAAAATAACTCTAGAATCTCATCCTCAAAATCCTAGGACCTTCAAGAAAAAATAAGGCGTACTTCTTTCTTTTACTAATCAACAACTCTGCAAAATGCTTCCATCTGATGTGAAATGTCTCATTACCTTTTTTTTGTTTGTGGGTTTTGTCCTCTCTGATAAGCTTCATGTACAAATTAACACCTGCATTCTCACAGCTGTTAGCTGTAATATTCCTTCAGGGTTCTACATGTAAGATCACAGTCTGAAATAACTATTACCAAGAATTATCAAACATGTATGGCCAAATTTGCAATTAGAATAAGGAATTAATTTGCAGCAATGGAATGCCACTACTAATAAACCACCTGAGCCATGGAACAGTTTTGTGTTATTCTATGACCACTGGCAGTTTGTGGTCATGGACATGGATTTTAGGAGACTGAAATGCTTCTTCATGCTCCATAGCAACTATTACAGCAAACATTGTCACATTTTTAGAGTTGCTTGGTATAATTCTGGTGATGTATCAATGGTAAATTACCACTGAAGAAGTTACCACATTAATCTTATAGGAAATCTTTGAACTTGGTGAATAATGGCATTCATATGTGAATGGTGACAGTGCCTTATGAATTTTCTAAATTCCTGCAAATAAATGTGTATTTTTATCATGTTTCAAACATATACAAATGCATGCTGACAATCTCATTTAGGTGCCTTATTATTTACTAGTATATCTGAATTGTTTGATATTTGTAAAATACGCAATTGTCAAAACCGGACCCTACATGTCAGTTTAGTTGGGAATAAAATCTTTTTCTGGGATAATTCATTTTTAATTAAACCATTGACATTTAAAAACATTCAAATCATTTTTTTCACATTTCAATTACACATAGTGTCTTTTTTTTAAAAAAGCAGGTTTTTGAATAAAATTGAAATACAATTGAAAATTAATATATTAAAATTTGCAATTATGCCTGGTCCTCCAGCAAACACATTGAGTTAAAGACCTCATGTTTATATAAAAGGGAGTACTACTGGGAGAAAGTTCACCTTTGAGGACCAGTATTTTAGACCAAGTGCTGCATTTGCTATTGTGGGCTTCCTACTATCAATCATTTACAAGGGGCTAGATTCCGGGAGATGCAATCCTGGAACTCAGCTGGGATGAAGAGCAGGGTGATCCTGCTCTCTTATTGTTTGCCTTCCAGCTACCTTCTGCCGTCTGTTCATTTCTCAAATTATGAACATTTAAGACTAACGAAACATCACAGATGTTTACTTCCCATCTAACTGGAAAACAGTGAGTTTGGTCGAAAGAACAACAAGTGTGCCCAGTTCACAGGAGTGATTTTTGCCACCTTTCCCTTTTTTCTTCTGCTCCCTTTCTCTGTCTCCAGAGAAATTTCCAAGGCTCTGTGGACCCTTAAGGACAGTGCAGCTGTTTAAGTGGGAAGGGGAAGGCAACAGAAATTGGCTCTACAAGACCAGCAGAAGGGAAGAGAGATCTGCGGATTTGCCCTTTCCACAGCAGCCCTTTGTACTGCATCTGCTGTTCCCAAGGTTTACCCAACCCTAAGAAGCAGTGTTTGGGAGTGCATAGTGCTCCAGAAAGACAGGGGAGGCAGAAATCTGTGTTGCTGGATACATTCCACGCATGGTAGGAGTCAACCAACGTTCCATCCACCAAGTATCAGCCTTTGCTTCTTTCTCTTCTGAACTTGTATACTTCCTATACCCATGCTATACTCTGCCAACAGAAAGATGGTAGAATCCTTGAAGAAGTAGAATGGACTATTTCACTTCAGAGTATAGTGGGGGAGCTACATTTTTAATGCTTCGCCAGTGTAAAAAAACTGCTGCAACTAAAAAAGCTAGTGCATCAGTTAGAAAGGTTCTAGTTTAGCCTTATGCACTCTGTGCTAGATTTATCCTTCTGAGGAATTATTAATATAAAATAACTTTGAAAATGTAATTCCTCACCTGCAGTCTGAAGTGGTACAGTCCATTCTACTGTAAACACTGCTGCCTTGTTCTTGCTGCTTGTGTAGACTAGGCCTCAGTCTCAAGTAAGGTTGCATAAGATCTCAGTCTAACCTACCTCATAAGGTTGTTGTGAGGATAAAATGAGGGGAAAGGAGAACTACGTACGCCAATTTGGGCTCCACTTGGCAGAATGGTGGGATATAAATGAAGCAAATAAAGAAATAAATTGCAGCCTTATCCATTCTGTTTCTGCAAAACAGAAGACTATCACCTTTGAGTATCAGCAGTTGTAGGTCCCCACAATGCACCCAGTCAGTGCTATTGCTGTCTCATGAATTGGGCAAGCATGGATTTTCCACATGTGTACGTACACCTTTGATTCACACAACCCAGAGCAAGTTTGTAATTCTGGCAAGTGGCTGATGGGATTCTGTTTCATGTCAACAGAATGGAACATTTAACACACAACTGATACTCTTAATATGCACATGAGAGAGCCAAATAGAAACCACAGAGTATGGGCGAGGAGGACAAGTACCAGTGAGCCCCACTATCACTGGTTTTCTAACATCCTCTTACATCCCCACGCATGAAGCAAGGAGGCTGAGTGACATTTTCCTGCCTCCCTATAGCATGGGGCACACTGAGAAACCCAGCCACTAACTTCCCATGGGGGCTACCTTAGGGGCACTGGGAACCCTAGCTTAAGGCTCCTAAGTCCTCTGGCCAGCCCTGATGGGTAGACTGAAGTGGTATAGCACAGGTCTATGTAAGCTTACTTGAAGTTCAACCAAGTTAGTGTTCTTAGGAGGTGGAATGGGTCAAAAAACAGGTCAGGATGGAAAAACCAATGGTAGGGAGCCAGGGAGTCCACCGTGTCTCTCTGCAATCCCCCCATGACTCTCATGGACCCTCCACTTTTATATTATAATTCCCAAGTACTCCCCCCCTCAATGTGGATACTTAAACTTGCAGATCAGTGACATGGAGGAAACTTTGCTGTTTGAGGTTGGGGAGAGCAAAGCTGGGGTTGTGAGGTGGGAAGTAGTCATAGCCAGGACAAGGTGGTGGAGAAAGTCTTTACTGCAAAGGCAGCAGCAGGTTTTGGGAGAGAAAGTGGTTGTAGCTATGTCAAGTCCCATCAGGTGGTGGTATCAAAGGGAGCTTGGAGGCCCCACCTGCCCTTCCATCTTGCTCTTGGCCAAACCCTGCCACCATGCCTTTGGTGGGCAGCTTTGCGGCTATCTGTAGCAGCTGTTGGGCAAGGGCTTGCTGAGGGGAGTGGTCTGGGAGACCAACTGCCACAGAGAAATTGGGAGGGGTGCAGACAGGGAAGGGAGCTGCCACCATGGCAAAGCTAGGGGGAGAAATGGTGGGAGGAAAAGTGGGGCAGGGCAGGGAAACAGGTAGCAACTGTGCGTGCGTGCAGGGAATATGGTATGGTATCCTTGCAATCCACCCCATCTTGTGGTAGAGAATTCTATTACACATTGTAATTATACATTGTGTGAAGACGTTCTTTCTTCTGCCCGTCCTGATTATGCTGCCCCTCAGTTTCACTAGGTGCCACTGAGTTCTAATAGTATGGAATATGAACAAGAAGTTTTCTCTTTACTTCTTCACGTTATACACAAATCTCTATCATTTTCCCTCCCTAGCCCTCTTTTCCCCCCAAACTAAAATGGGCCATAGCTTTTCTTCATAAGGAAGATGTTTCAGTCTTTGATCATTTTGGTTGCTTACTTTTACACAAGACTATATGAATAAATAGTCTGCAGAAGCCGCCCACCAAAAACAAACAAGCGAATCATTTGCCTTAATTCCTCCCTCTCTATTGTTATATAGGTGGCTCTCGGCTGCCTCTTGAAAGAATAACCGAATTAATAGCTCGAGGTAGCAATATTAAGAAGGGATTTGGAGTCATATGCATGTGACACTCATCACTGTTTACAGATTCAACTTCACCTTTTCAATTCACCAGGCCTGCTGAAAGGGCATGCTGAAACTTCAGAGGAATGGAGTTGTGCAACTGAGAGGCGACAGCTGAAAAGGCCTAAGGATGGGTCTTGTCAGACAGACCTATGACAATGAGGGTTCCCATAAGAGAACTGATTCAGCTGATCTCAAAGTTCAGGCGGGAACAAAAGGCTGGAGATGATACTTTGAACCCAAGTTGTTTAGGATTTTAAAAGAAAAAAAGAGCAAATAAAGATCTGGAAACACATGGAAAGCCAAATGGTGTAAGATTGGCTTAAACATATTTATTGCAGTGATATCCTTTTAACATTCTGGATGCTGAACCATCTTCAAAGACAGTCCCACATGAAGGGAATGGTGTAATTTAACCTGGATGTTACCTAGTCATGTGTGAGAGATTTCTCTAGAAATGGCTACGGTTTCATGTGGATGTTTAGTAGACCTGCAGAACCCCACAGACCAAGGGCCCTAATTCCACTTTCCTGTTTAGGGTTGCCAGGCACACCCTGGCAACTGGTGAGAGTCCAGGGGGGTAGGCACATGGGGGAGAGCTGTCAGCAACAGCATGACATCACTTCTGGCATTTTCCCCGCAAAGTGACATCACGCATCTCTAGGAATTGCTGGAAACTCTATGGAAAAACCAGAGTTCCAGACAGAGAGTGCCAGCCATTCCTAGAGTAGAAGTGATATCTCACTGTTGGTCTGATGGCAATTTTTAATTTTTTCTCTGACTCCTGCTCCAAGTGGTGCTGGGAGGAGAAGAGTACTGGTGGGAAGTGGTTGCCCAGCCTCCTGGTATGGCAGGACACTTTCACCAATAATCTCTTCCTGCTCCCACTTAGTGCAGCAGCAGGAGGAACAAATCTTGTGAAGCCTAAACAAATTCTACTTAGGATTCCACTATAAGAATTTAATATGATTGTATGTAGTATCTTCTGTGCGTCTGAAACTGTAAGCCACTTTGCATGAAACAGTTTTAAATATTAAAAGGCAGGACATAAATTACCTAAATAAACAATGTATCTACAGCAACTGTCCCTTTTTTCTATCTGATTTTTCAAAATAAGTATTTGAAAACAACTTGTTTACCTTCCTATTTTAATCTTTTGAGTTTTGGTATGTTTGTTCAGGCTACATGCAAACAGCTGACTCACTCTTCGTATGATTTCTCTAGATTTGTAACTTTTTAATAGTTTTCTACTAAATCCTTCCAAATTTTGGGGGCCTTTTCCGAACTCTGATGCTTACAACTGGACACAGTATGTAAAATGAAAACCTGCCATAACAGGACAGAGCTGTAATAAAATTATCCTGAGACTTGGAAGTCTCTTTTAAAAGTTAGTGGCCATCAGCCCATCTTGTGGCAGCAAATTCCTTGTTACATATACTGATCTATAAGTACTTGGGGTGGGGGGCAGAGAATCTGTCTCAAATCTGTGCTGCCAATTTTATTGGGTTGTGACTGAGCAAAATTATGAGCAAGAATGCTGCCATATTACTAGCAGGCAATTAGAAGTAGCAATAGAGCTGGTTGCTTGGCCTTGAAAGTACATGGAATAGCTGAAACAGCAAGACTGCAGAAGCAGTAAAACAGAGCTAGTTAGAAATTTCACTTAGTGCTGAGAAGCAAAGAGAAGAAGGTGGGCTTTGCCTCAGCAAGAGGGTGAGCTTTGTCTCAGAAAAGCAAGGTATAAAAAGAATCTCCCCACCTAATTTGGGTGTGAACAGAGCTATTTTTGTGTCATATTATGTACCGCCTTATTCTTGGAATAAAGCTTTTCCTCTTCAATGTTCTCTGGACTAGTGTAGTTATTGGGCAAACCGCAGCAGGTTAAGTGAATTTTCTATTTTTGCAACAAATTCTGGCACCCCAGATGAGACCCAACCTGGTCACTTGGGAGCCTTCTGTGAGAGATGGGATGATATGGGATATGCCAGCACTGGATTGACCGAGTCCTTCGTCTTGCCTCACCCAGACTATCAGAGGTATGCTGGTAGACAAGGCAACATCCCTTAGAGAACAGAGAGGAAATTCAAGGTGGATGCACCATCTGGATACCTGGTAAGGAACTGCTTCCATTCTATAAGTCTAAGGTGCAACTGGACATAAGTCCTTTAGTTGGCCCCCCAAAGTAACTGAGTAAGAATGGGACAGGAATAGAGAAAAAGGGGGGAAACAGACCCCTCTGGAATGCATTCTGAAAAAGTGGCAGTGGTTTCATGGAGGGACAAAAACTATGAAAAAGAATTTGATGGTTAGTTTTTGTAATCAGGAATGGCCAACTTTTGGAACAGGCTTGCCTGTGGGGGGAATGTTTGACAAGGAGGTTGTAAAAGAGACTTTCCAAAAGGTTATAAATGACAGGCATTGGGACCAGACGCCATATATTGATGGATGGGAGTATGTACTGATACAATGTCCTGATTGGTTAAAGGCTTGTAAGGGCTGGTCAGTCATGGTTGCAAAAGCACTGAGCTGGAAAGATGGAAGGAAGATTTTAGAGCAGGAAGAGGAAAGTCTGAGTCCCTACCAGCTCTTTTACTATCTTACACCCCTCCAACCACCAACTGCATCTCTCCTGGGACCAAATCCAAACCTTCCACAGCCTTTAGTGCCTATCTTACCTGGTCCTTCATTGCCTCCTGGGTCCTTGGACCCTCTTGCCTTGTTACTGGCTCCTGTTTATTAACCCCTATGGCCCCACTGAGCTACTCTAGTGCTATGGCAGCTTCTTCTGATTCAATGTTTGGAGCAATAGGAGGTTCCTCTGAACCCACCCCAGGCTATGAAATGAGATGATTGGCCCTGAACTTTTCCCAAGGGAGCTAACAGCCCATATCTACCCCACAAGTACCAGACTCATATGATCTAAGACCATGGCACCTAATGCCCCACTATGAAGCTCCCTTTTCCTCTGCCGAAGGTCAGAGTAAACCATTAACTACCTTGGTCTATGTTCCATTCACCACACCCAACCTCTTTAATTGGTAAAATAATGGGCCATCTTATGGAGAAGACCCTGAAAAAATGTATTGGCTATTCTCATCCATTTGTGCCAGCCACATGCCCACATGGAAGGATCTGCAAGCCCTTCTAGTCACCATCCTCAGTCCCTAAGAAAAGAGGTCAGTAGAGGAAAAAGCAAGGGCTTTAGTTAGAAAAGAGGAAAAGAAAAACAGAGGACTTTCTCCTGATTCTGTGGTCCCTTTAACAAACCTGGGATCACCAAACGGAGGCAGGAAAAACTGCTTTAACAGTTTATAGGCAGCTATTTTAAAAGGGATGAAGTCAGCCATCTCAAAGGCTATTAAGCTCTCTAACCTGTATGAGATTCATCAGCAAATTGGGGAAGATCCCTCTAGTTTCTTACAGAGACTCATGTTGGCATTCCAATATCGCAGTAGATAGATCCAGAAAAGCCTGAGAATGCCCAGATGTTAAGTATGATATTTATTGCCCAATCTGCCCCAGATAACAGAAAAAAGCTGCAAAAAACTGAAGGGGCACCAGGAAAACCCATTTCTGAGTTGGTTGAGATTGCTTACAGAGTGTTTGCAAATCAGGAGATGAAAAAGAAAGTTAAAGAAGGAAAGAAAGAAAAGGCTTCAGATGTAGGTGTCTGTCAAAGTGGTGGCCGTAGTGAAACCAAAGGAAGGGGCATGGCTGAAAGTTCCTCACCCCCTAGGAAAGAATGTGTGTGCGTACTGAAAGGGGAAAGGGCATTGGAAGAGAGAAGGCAAATGCTGGAAGTTGATATGAGTAAAGATTGGACGGGACTGGGGTCAAACATATATGGAAAAGACTCCTCCACAGACCCCATGGTCCAAGTAAATATTGGAGTAGTTGATGTAGAATGTCTGATAGACTCTGGAGTACCTTTTTCTATGTTACTGTCTGTAACTAAGATTAAATTAAATCGTCACAAAGTAGCATTTATTGAGGGAGTTGAAGAAATCAAATCAGAGGTTCCTTTTGCTACCCCAATAAATACAAAAGTTGGAGGAAAACACCTTCATCATGAATTTGCTGGGTCATCCTGGTGTCCTGTTGCTCTCATGGGGAGAGACCTTTTGATGAAACTCCAGACTGAAGTGTTCTTTAAGGGAGATCAGATGGTAGTGAAGTTCCCAAAGCACCATAGCGGGGCATATCAAATGGCGCTATTTCAAGCACAAAACCCAGAGTCCCATATAAATCCAGAGGAATCAGAGTTGGAGAGGAAAGTGAACTGAATAGTATGGGCTGCCTCAGGGCCTACAAGAGCAAAATTCTCTCTCCAGGTTTGCTGTTTCACATCAGCGGTTCCCATTTGATGAGCCAGTCCACAAAATTCGACCAGCAAATACAGTCTGGTGAAGACCTGGAAAGAGGACCCACTCAAAGAGAAGTGGAAAGGACCCCAAAAGGTGCTTTTGACAAGCCATGCCACTGTGAAACCAGAGAGCATCACACAAGAGTGAAGAAAGTTCCACCTCAAGAAAAAAAGAAGAGTTGAGGAACCTGGACTGTAGACCCAGTTACCGACTTAAAACTCCTGTTTAGAAAAATTGGAGGCATTAATAAAGATTGCACTTGAAGGCCTCATAATTGGAATCTTAAGTGGCTTATTTGGGTTACTGGGATATAAATTTTGGAAAACAGTCTGTTGTGGGTGTAAAAGACCTGCTGAGGCACATCATAACACCATGAGACTTACTAAGTATGTGAGTAGCCTGACTCTTACAACCATGTTTAGCCTGGGGCTCACAGTTATACCAAATATGTATGAAGCAATGCATTACAATTTTTCTGCTACCTTTAATCTTAGTAACTGTTGGATCTGTGGACAGGAGTCCTGGCACGATGCACGAGATATCCCTTTGTGCCTAGGCCACTGCATGCATTGAAAGAGAGTTTCTTCTAATTTGAGTGAAATTGCTTGGTTTGAAAATACTGTAACTTACCAAAATTGTATAACTGACTCAGAATGGTCATGGCTGAGCAATTCAACTTGGATGCCCAAATCTCCCACAGGTACACCCCAGCCAGTCCATTTACTAACTGCCCCCTGAGAACTATTATACTTCCACTTTAATGTCTAAATATTTCCAACGTAAACATCTCTCTCTGGTTTGCGGGAAATAGCAAATGTACTTATTAGTACGACATGACAAATTCTTCTATCCCTGTTTTTAACAGGTCTAAAAATTCATCCTTCTTAATAGATATCATTCCACACAGAGCGGCCCATCTGAAAGTCAACTGAAATGGGGTGGTTGAAAATGGAGATGAATGGTTGATTTGTGGCAAGAAATCCTGTGCCTGCCCCACGGGTAGTATAGGTCCTATTATAAAGGATTTCTCCCACCACCATTCAGGATTACCTGTCAACTCCCACAACAAAGACTAGGAATTGGAGAGATTATGCTTTCATTCCTGAGGGCAAATATGGTACCCATGATGCTTGAATCATCTCAGAAGGGGATAGGTTCTAAATGACTGTTCTCCCAAAATATGGTACCACAAAGTTAGCAAAACTCTTTAATGCTCTGAGCCTTTTTATTGAAAGATTTGCAAATCATACTATAGCAGCTACGAAACAGTTAACTGGGGAAGTAACTCAAATGCAAATAGTAGTATTACAAAACTGCTTGGCCTTAGACTATATACTGGTTGCCCAAGGGGGATCGTGCGCTTTAATAGAAAAAGAATGCTGTACTTATATCCCTGATAGTTCAGATGAGATAAACCACCATATTTTATCAGCTGAAAAGGCAGTTCAGGACTGGGAGGCAACAACAGCTTTCCAGCTCCTGGTGGAATTCTCTGTTCTAGTGAACATCAGGATGGGGAGCCCCTCTTCAAGCTGCCATTGGGTCTCTTCTTGGAATCTCTATTCTTTTAATTTGCATATGTTGTTGTATATAATATATTCTCAACCTCTGGACTCTGGGCTTTTCTTGGTTAGCACCAACCCACACATTTCCGTCTGCTGGTTACCAGGGTTCCCAACTTAAATATCAGGCAATTCAGTCTTATGCCCAGCATAGAGCCTGTTATAGCAATAAAGAAGCAATCACTTCCACCTAAAGACTTCAGGTTAGCTTCTAAGGGGGAAATGGTTAGCAAAATTATGAGCAAGAATACTGCCATATTACTAGTATGTAATTCCAAGTGACTTAGCTTGCTTGGCCTTGAATGTACAGGGAACAGGTGAAACAGCAAGACTGCAGAAACAGTAAAACAGAGCTAGTTAGAACCAGTAGAAAAGAAAGTAGGGGAAAATTTCACTTAGTACTGAGAAGCAAAGAGAAGAAGGTGAGCTTTGCCTCAGAAAAACAAAGTATGAAAAGATCCTCCCTGCCTAATTTGGGTGGGGACAGAACTATTTTTGTATTTTAAAAAAAGGGGGAGGGGGTATAAAACCTTAACCCTCCCTGTGAAGGCTGTCCACCATCCTGTTTTAATTGTGTATGGATTTTTATTGTATTTTAATGTTATTATTGTATTTTGTATTTTAATATGTTCTTATCCGCCCTGAGCCCGCTCGCGGGGAGGGCGGAATAGAAATTTGAAATAAATAAATAAAATAAATAAATAATGATACCCTGTACCCCCTTATTCCTGGAATAAAGCTTTTCCTCTTCAAAGTTCTCCAGACTGGTGTAGTTATTGGGCAAACTGCATCAGGTCAAACAAACTTGCTATTTTTGCAACAGGGTGACCACGACTTCTTATTTGATGAGAGAAGAAAAAAATCTTATCTATCCACTTTCTCTGCAGCATGTATGATTTTCTCAAGGTTATCATGTCCCTTAATTTTCTAAACTAAAAAGCCTCCAATCATTTAGCCTTTCATTTTTTAAGTGTGTCTCTTCTGCACGTATTCCAGCTCTATATCCTTTTTGATACTAACATCTTGTTCACAGCATCACTTGATTCCAATCTGTTATCTTACTAAGAGTTCTCCAAGAACACCGTTGTGGAGCTACACAAACTCAACACTGTTTGTACAGTAGACCCTCGCCATTTGCTGGTTTATGACTCTTGTAACTTGTAATTTCATTTATTTGTGGTTTGCAATACAATCATGTGATGCGGCCTCCAGCCTGTTTTTACTCTTACTGTGTCATCATCATTACAATGCTGTATTTTACATGAGCGTAGGTTGTGTTGCTACCCCCTGCTTCCTATTATTTATAGATTCATGGTGATCCCAGGAATGGATCCCCCACAAATGGTTTCTACTGTATACACAAGAACAAGAGTATTCTTGAGGAGTAATGAAAAAACAAGGCATAAACGTGATTTATAAAGCCAAATGTATAGAGGAAATAAGATTTCTCCCGTGCATTCCTTTTTGGAATCTAACAACATTCATTTTATAATCAAAAACAGATTTTTTGACTTGATAATAAATTGATAGATATGTAGGTATCATTTGGGGGGGGGGGTGCATAATTCAGTGGCAGGGCATCTGCTTGGCATGCACAAAGTCCCAGGTTCAATCCCCGGCAACTCCAGTTGAAAGGACCAGGCAGTGGGTGATATGAAGGACTTCCACCAGAGACCCTGGAAAGCTACTGCCAGTCTGAGTAGACAGTACTGACCTTGATGGACCAATGGACAGGAAGTTTCATGTGTGTGTTTATGTGTGTAAGTAGATGGGTAGGTAGATCATAGATGGGCAGAAAGTCATTTGGAAGTGCTGAGTCATTCCCCAATCAATTAAAAGTAACCATGCTCAGCTTTTTAAAAAAAGGGTACTCCTTTTTATAAGATATTTACCCTTGTGGATAACAAAATCTACAGTTAAAGAGAAGTATTAAAAGTTATATACTCTGTTTCCAGTGGAAAGGAATTGTTCAGGTTGTACCTTTTGAGCCAGTAGTTCTGAACAGAAAAGAAACAAATTCAAGTATATTCACTGGTATCCTGAAATGAAACATATAATTTGGCAGTAAGGCCAATGACTTCAATGGAAGAGCACATAGATTAGGGATGGGCTAATTATTCTGGTGAATATGGCGTTAGTAACCAGATGTACAACTCAACAAAACTCAGGAACTGGATTCAGACTAATGTATCCCCCCTGAATTTATTTGAATTATATTGAATCAACTGGTTATGCCTCACTGATTTATAAATTGGGATACCCATTTAATTTCTTGCTTTTTTATTTGTGTCAGTCAAGTTTAACCTGCATTAGGGGAAAAGAGAAAATATATTTGGGGCAGGCACCCACAGAGCTTTGCACAGTCTGTGAGTGTAGATAAACCATTATGAGTATCTTCGGAGATATTTTCTGAATGAGTTTTTCTGTAAAGACATAATAGCAATTATTCATTCATCCACCTTTGAAGAGAACTGAATGTTCTATTATTTCACTTTTCTATTCCTTTTCTATTCATGAAGGATTAATTTCACTTTGTACTTGCAGAGTGCTTGTCTTGCACTCATTCTTTTGACTGGGTTATCTTTACAGGCCAACCAGATCAGATGCTGCTTACCAAAGAGCTATTTCTGTTTGACTATTGTACTGGAAGATGTATTTTAAAATGCAATGTAAAGATGACTACATACACACTTGTACAGCAAGTGTAAAACTGCAGCTACAGGGCTGAGTGGATGTTCAAAATTCTGCCCATCCCTGAAGATCCTTCAGGGACCCTGTACAAGTCAATCAGAACCCACTTCACAGGGTTGTTGCAAGGCTAAAATTAATCTTGCCATCCTCATATAATGTTATACCAGCCACAATATTCCCACACAATAGATATGTAAAGAAATAAGAAGGACCTATTGCCTACCATAGGACTTGCTTTTCCTCTGCCCAAGATATCTCTGTAAATCAAGAGCATCTGGCTATTCACACTATAGACAGAAAAGACAGGAGTATTGGTGGGATTTCACCATATGATATTATTACATATGAAACCGGGGGGTTTTGTTTTTCAGATAGGAGTTTTTGTTTTTTAAAATTCTTCGATAGCTCCAGTTATAGGGGATAATGGTGACTGCTGTACACAAGAGGCAAATGTAGAAATGCAGTGCTCTGCAATCAAGGCAGTGGTTTGACAGCATCAAACTCCACACACCCCACAAAACACTAAGAATCACAAGCAAAAGTTCATTCAGTTACAAATCTCATGCCTTGGAGAAATGCCCATGTTGCGACTTTCTAAAAAATTGCATAACCAATGCCTGTGAGGCTAAGAGGGAAATAAACTGTTCATTAGTATGATCTCCATAATACAAAATAGTAGAGAGTCCAGTAGCATCTTTAAGACTAACCAACTTGTACTGCTTATGCTACAATAAAGTTGGTTAGTCTTAAAGATGCCACTGGACTCTACTATTTTGTGACAACAGACTAACACGGATAACTCCTCTGGATCTATCCCCATAATACGAACAGATTTGCTCTAGTAGAAAGTGGCTTAGGAATTAATGGTCCCGCAATCATCATCCCCAGATTTTAGAGGGAGCCTGAGATCGAATGGTTGACAACTGTCCACCACCATGCCATCATCATCACCACCACCACTTTAAAGTGAGGACTGGATGGGGCTGATAGTGGTTGACAACTACCCTGTGAGGTAGGCCATACCTCCCAGATTTCAGGAGGTATGTCGAAGCTGAGAAACAACACAGTGCGGTATTATTATTCATAGACTACCTAGACGAGCGGAGAGGTCCGACGGAGCACTCTGTACATTAATTGGTGACAAAACCCAGGGGCACTTACTGGGGCTCATTTCTGAGGAAAGACGCATACGGATCTGACAGGACGGTCGTAACACGAATGCTCCCGCTTTGGATCAGGCTGTAAATAACCAGCGACGGGAGGGGCGGCACGTGACCGTGACCCCTCTATCTCCTGCGGGGCTGGGAAGCCTGAACACGCAACAGCACTTCGCTTAAAGCTTCCCAAAACAGGGCCCTCGTCTCCTAGGAGGAGATGATCCCACAGCCAACGCAGGCTGACAAACAGGCGACCCTACTCAAAAACCGAATCCAGCGCGTTTTTGATTAGGGTAAACTGCTCGCAGAGCTTCCCTTTTGTGGTTTGCCAGCGCTAGGTCCATTTTCCCCAGCAGGGACTGCAGCGTCCAGAACTGGCACCTACGCCGGTTCCTCCGTCCCAGCCCATTCTCGCCCGCATAGCGGACGCCTCTGAGACAGGGGAGAGGAGTGGGCTGGCGCTCATGCGCACCGCCTGCGTAGGGCTATACGGGAGGGCGAGGGAGAGAGGCCGGGAACTGGCGCCTGCGCAGAAAGCACGCCAGGAGGAGGGGGAGACAGAGAGCGGGCGAGCAAGGGAGGGTTTATCGGGCGGCCGATTTTGATTAAAATATTCAAAATGGCGGACGGAGGAGCAGCGAGTCAAGATGAGAGTTCGGCGGCGGCGGTGGCGGCAGGTAATCATTACTGCATTTTACATATTCATATTCATACTCGCACACACGGCCCCCCCCGCCGCCCGCCTTCCCCGCTTAGCATAATTTATTAGTACTCAGGATTATTATAATTAACGGCGCAGGAGGGAGCTGGGGGGGAGCCGCCGTGCGGGGAAAAGCGAGAGGCGCACAGGCAGACGCACGGCTGTGGGGGGACGGGGGGCAACGGGCACTCTCCCCCACCCTCGCGCCCTCAGCCGCGCTCGGGCAGCTAGGCCTGGCGCGGTGGCCACCGCGAAGCCGTTCCCCATATTTATTCTAGGGCGACAGAAGCGACCCGGACGCACAAGTGTGTGTGCGTGTCTCTGTGTGTGTAATGAGGGGGGGGGGGCGGCGCACAATAATGACCGGGAGGGGGGAGAGTTGCAGCCCCATTTGGCGGGCACAGAGCCGGAGTGCCAGCGTACCCCGGGCCCCTCCGGTGTCACATTGGGCGGAGGAGGCTGGCCGAGAGGGACCCGTGCCTCCGGGGAGAGCGGGGTGCCCGAGCGCCCGCCCCGCAGCCCCCCCTCCCCACGGCAGCGCTGTTTCCCCGGAGGCCGCGGCCTGCGCGCCAAGGGGTGCTCGGGGTTGTGCTCGGGGTGCGGATGCTTGGCCTAAGGGAAGGGGGGGCAGGCTGACCTGAAGGGATTCGTGCTGCACCGGGCGTGCTTTTTGTCTAGGGTAGGTTTGGGGGGAGCTTTTCCTAAGATGCCCATAGTGTGTGTGTGTGTGGGGGGGGGGTGTTTGACCGCCACCCACAGATCTTGGGCTGCCCTCCCCAGCCTTCTCCGAGATGGAGGGATCCTAAGCGGTTTCTTTGGGGCCGAGTCACTGGCGGGGTGGGGTGAGGAAGGACGCCTCACAATGCCTCGCTTCCCTTTCCCTATTTGTGGGGTGGCAGGGTCAGGGTGGTGGGGCGGCAGGTTGCCTGCAAGCGGCGAGTGGCTGCCTTCTCGTCCTCTCCCCCGCCTCTTCTCTCCGCTGCTGCTTCTTCTCCTCTCTCATTTGAATAATGTCTAATTCGGGGAGGTTTATATTATTGAAATGGCTGCCTGGCTTTCCCCGCCTCTCATGTTTAGTAATTCAGGCCTTTAATAACAGCCACTCAGAGTCCAATGCCGTGTTTATATTTTACATTCGCCCCATGTGCTTTTGTGGTTCAATATGATTCTTCTTTCTCGCTCTCTTGCCTTTTTACATTTTCTTGGCAACGAGCAGGGCCCTGAGATCAAACCCAGGCTGTGTGGAGAGAAGGGAGGAATGCTAGGCCCAGGCTCCTTTGGCAGGCGTTTAGGCCTCACTCTCTGGTGCTTGATTTATTTACTAATAACCAAAATGCCCCCCTCACAGCCCCAGCAGCAAAAACAAAACCCTCCTGGGGCACGAGCAGCATCAAATCTGCTCACAGCTTCTCTCTCTTTCTCTCATATGTCTCAAATAAGGGGCTTATTTTTTAATTTATAACAACAACAGTATTTTCTATAGCAGCTCCTTGCAAATCTTTCTCTCTCTGTATGGGGGGGGGGCTTCATCACCCTTTGTTCTGATTGACTTGTTATCCCCCCCCTTATTTTTCATTTGCAGTTTGGGGTCTGTGGTATCTGTAGTGCACAGAATTTAACAATTTACTGTCTTTTTGTGTGTTGAGCTCTGTGAAACAGTGATGGAATGGCTGACAGTTAAGTCTTGGCAATCCACACTATAAATTCAGCATGGTTTCCAGTGGTAGTACAAAAAGATCTTACATCTTAATACTTAAAATATGAGTGATGTGGACAACATGGTAGTATATTTAATTGGTGAGTTTTTCTTTGAAGCAGATTGATGTATTTTAATATAAAATGTTGAAAACTGGTGGTAGGGATGTTGTATTAGGGCACAGTGGTCTCTTTTTAATTACTTTAAAGGTGCTATCTTTTAATGTAGTGTTAGCAGACTTGACAGATTTATGTAGTTCTCATTAGTGACTGTTCTCTTTAATCTGTGGAGGAAAAGAACCTGATAGCAGAATATTTTGCAGTGTCTGTGTCTGATTAATATTAAACAGTTCTTGAAGCATGACTGTGAAGCATGTGTATACAAGAACCATCAGTAGTCTTGTAAATTTCATTACAATATTTTTATTTTAAAGCCATTCGTTTTACGTCTTTTCCTGGCCTCAGAAAATACAAGGCTGTAACATCAGTAAGAGGAACCTATACAAACTGTTAACCAGATAATTCGGCTGCCCACTTTATAGACCAGCAGCTTGAGGTTGGCTGTGAAAAAATGTAGTATGATTTTATGCCTTAAAACATATGTTTCAGTATCCATTTCACAATATGTGGTCAAGCTGATGATGTCACTGGCCAGAGGACAAGGTGCAGTTAATTTGATTTATTGACCTAGAGTTAGGTGTTGTAGAGAAACCGTCTCATAGGGAAACCATTTATCTGAGGACAATTTCCTTTATAGCTGCAATTTAACCACTGCTGCGGCTGTAGATATTTTATCCTGAATGATAAAAATATTCATCGCATCTTGCAAACAAAATTTCATTGTAACTGACAATTTAATAAGCTTTAAAAGATGGCTTGCTAGATACTGATTTTGTGGTGTTACGAAGAGCTGGAGTTTTATAAACCCAGCGTTCTACCTTTCTTATTTTAGATCTGATAGTTTTGTGTGTCCAGGGTTGTTTAATAACACATTGAACATGCTGAGGCTAGGGAAGTAGCCCATTACTGTAACTTATGACATGGAATGTAGACTAGTATTGCCATTTTTGCCTTGATGCTTTCTTTAGCAGGGTGGAAGTTTCATTGACCTTGACTCTGATATCTGACAAATCTGAAATTCCATAACACTTGTATGTGGTTAGGGGGTAATCCACTTGGCCTCTCCCTCAATCTAGATGGTATATTTATTATTCTGTTATATCTCATAACCCTTTGTGTTATTTGAAAGAAATGGAATGAGCATTTTCTGTGACCAAGATCTTCAACTCAAAATATATCCAGAATTTTGTAAGTTCACACTATTGCTGTGGAGAGCTTGTGGCTGTGAAACTGACAGGATTTTTGGTAGGGCTTGTGATGTTATCTGTAGAATTTGTTAATTGTATTGGAGAAGAATCTACTAGTGTTATTACTAGGCAGTCTGGGTAAGATATGCTATCAGTTGATAAAGTTTCTAGCTTTTGTGATATCATTTGGATTCTGCATCATTTCTGCTGGGATTTCTGTGTTAATGGCTTATTTTTAATGTAACATCTTGGAGAGAAACCACATGTGCAGGGTAAGACTCATGGATAAGCTGTGCAACTTGCTTATCAAGTTTCCAAGATAAAAGCATCAACTAATTCTAAGTAATTTTAAAAAGCTGGGCTAAAACTGCATCATGATAGTCTTCTGTGTTAACATATTGCATGATATAGGTGTCTTGGACTGGGTTTAAGAGAAGTGTATACTATGTAAACTCGGCTTAGAGCACAAAACCACTGGGGGACCTTCTTGAGAAGCAGCCCTTTTTACAGTAAAACCCATAGGCATTGTGGAACATGGAAGGGCTCATCCTACCAGTGGCCTCCATCATTGCCCTTTTTCCTGCTGAGGGACTGTAGCTCCAGTTATGTAGCTTTCCTCTCAGCATGTTGTGGCTGCTTCAGGATTATTCCATTCCTTTCATGCCAGGAAATTTTGAGGCAGCCATATTACCCATGTTTGATGCAGAAAGCAATGCAGTGTCCTATGGTGGTATAAAGTGGTGGGATGATCAGGATAGACTCAGGATCTCTCCCTAGTTTTTATTTTTGTAGCTACCCCCTTGAGGCATACTTCCACAGTACAGATAAAGTGATTTATTTTGTTAAAGTAGTTAGGATAAGAGTGCTCTACTGCTATATTCTGTGTAAATGTCCCCACCCCCAGTGAGCTGTGCAGGTAATGCATTTGCTTTTCTTTGAGAGTGCCCACAGTGTAGGAAACCCTGTGATAGAGTACCATCTTCTGCCATATTTCCCTATTTTGCTTTTAGTATTATTTGTGTTTGAGTGTTAACCAAGGGAAGCTCATTGTTTAGGCAACTAAAGTTTATCTATAAACTTGGTAAACATAGACATAGACTTTTGGTACTTTGTAAAGAATTAATTAAATGATGGGTTTGGTATGGTACGGTAGCCAGGAGTTTCAGGGCTGTTGTGAATAGGATTTAAGTGTAGTTAACATAGATCTGAAGTTGTACGGTGCCAGCTTTGAATATAACTGTTGTGTTTAGATATGTAACTGTGCTTTGAATATAACTGCTGTGTTTAGATATGTGACTGTGCTTTGAATATAACTGTTGTGCTTAGATGTATGCCATCGGTTTGATGAATGGCAAAATTGAAGACCACGTGTATGGTATGCATGTTGTGGAAGACTTTCCCTGTCCCTTGGGCCTTGGAACATTTCACACTACCATAAATAGGTGCTATCTGAACTTTTAAATACTGCTTTGAACAAGAATTGTCAAATGTCTGTCTTTTCCCCCTTGTTCTTTGTGTTTTCAAATTTCACTCAGAGAAAAATCTTGTCAACTATTCTTAAACTGACTAGGAAAAATTCAGTGCATGTCAAGTATAGCAGCTTCAGGCATGAAGAACTTATTCTGTGAATATGGAAGTGCCAAGAAAAAGATATAATTACCAAATATAATGTTGGAGTATTTTGAATTAAGTTAAAAAATGGTGTAAACTTTGATGGTAAGGCATAGTAAAAGAAAGTTATTGACAGTTGCAGTATTCGCAAATTTGCTAAAAGTTTAATTAATATAAGTTTTTCTGTGTGGGGATAATTGCTTCAATTTCCAGGCACGTGAAATTTTTTTTCAGTCTGCAGGTTTTCGATCAAGGCTAATCTTTTTCAGAACTTTTTTCCTTCACAAAGTTTAATCCTTTTGATTGCAACATCATGGTAAAATGCTGACTAAATTGGGATCAAGTAAAGGGAAAAAAATCGCTGTCTTAAATGTGTGATATTTAAACACATGTCATGGGGTAGCTCTGGAATATTTTGAAGCTGTTTGTAATAGAATTATACAGGCTTATAAATCTGAATAAGCAAATTGTGATTCTCTAGCTCATGATATTTTTGTGTTGTAGCTCTAATTGCAGAATAAGATTCCTACCCTGTTCCCATGCAGTAAAACAGACATCTCAATGCAGAATTGGTGTAAAAAAGCTACAGATAGTTCTCTGAGGTCCAAAGTACATATTGGCTTGCTTTTTGTTTTAATTGTCAATATTATTTAAGTTCTGGCTCCCCTTACTGTGTTGTTCAGTAAAGAGCTGCAGTGATTGTTAATGAAAGGGGTCAGTGGTATAACACAACATAAAAGGGAAAGAATGGGAAGAGGAGATGTGGGACGGAGAAGTAGTTTGTCTAGAGGCTGAGTGTGTGTGAGGGGGCCAGAACATTGGGAAGGGGGAATGAGGGATAATAGCAACTTAGTCTGTCTTTGCTCTCAAAATTATTAAAAATGGAATGACTGCGATACTGAGGGGGTGGTATCAGTGTGATAGTATGAAGAACACGATGACATTCCCATGATAGATTGACACTCGACATGCCCAGAATGAAAAATCAGTAAGATGATAGTGTGCATTGTTGAAATGATATCAGATTGGTGTCCAGAGCATAGTGACAGTGTGATCAAAGTGTGGAAGGTAAAATAATAAACTATGAACTTGAATGACAGTCTCTCACAGTAGTTGACAGTGTCCAGTGAGAAATAGCATAGGATTATCCCATGGGCATTGCATTAAGTGTGCAATAAAAATCTTTTAGTGCTCTTCCACCCATCTTACTTGCACTTCACTGTGGGCACAGTTGCTTCCCTCAAGGCGTCTCATTCCTATATTAGCTCTTATATTCATTTCCCATGTTGTTGTTCTTCTAATTAATTGCTTTCTCATATCAGAGTATCTCTACCTATTTCTTTCCTTTTTGCATTCTCATATTTGCATTGAATCCTGTGCTTCTACTGAAATGCTCCCTTTCTAGACTGATAGCTTCATTGTGTGTTTTAAAACTTATCTGTACTTGTCCCTTAGATTACTTCTAGTAGTTATTCAGTCATTCATTTTAGTTTAGCCTGAGTGAAGGCATTGGAGACTCCTGTGTAGAGGTGTTAAGACCTGGGAAGAAGAAGAAAAATTAGGGGTAAAGAAGTAGTTTTCCTGCCTTCTTTCTGAAACCTGTAATAGAAGAATTGGGGAACACCTCTTAGGAAATACTTCGGCTTTTGGAATGAGGAGTGAAACACTGAATAATATATTTAGTCAGTTTATGCTGTTGCAGATCTTAGACCCCAAAGATTCACATATTTGTTTGATATACTCTAACAAATTTCTTAGTTGGTTTTCAGCAACTAGAAAGGGAGAGAAAAAGCTCTTAAAGCAACTTGCAAAATGGAATAAAATAATTAACATTACTTAACATTTCTACAGCACCCTTACTGGTGGTAAGGATAGTAATGTTAATGACAGCATAACTTCTGCGTTTGAGTATGTTACTAAGCAAGCAGCACAAAATGTTTTAAAAGTCTTGTAAAATGCTGCAGTACACAGAAACATCTTCATGCATATGGTGCTGTCTGGGCATCTTCCAAGCACATTCTTCAGTATGATGAAAGAACTTGTAGAAAACTGCCTCTTCCTCAGATTCCTTCATCTTTTACATTATATAATAGTGCATGTTTGACTATAGATACACACAGCACCAATGTGTAAAAATATCCAGAAGCAAGTGACCCATTTTGAAAGCCATGAAGCTCAAAATGATAGTTCAGAATATGAAATTGAATCTTTTGGAGACTTTCTGATTAGAGAAGTAAACGTATGTTCACATTTTCAAGCTGTATTTGCTGGGATACAGTGATTGATAAGTATGAAGTCAACTAACTTTCTCATAGATGTTATAACACCATTTATTTTATGATACCATTTTTATCCTGCCTTTCTTGCATTAAATGAAAGCCCTCATATCCACCACAGACAATCTGCTATTCAGCCAGTTTTCATCAAAGGTGTACCTAAAAATAGCGGCCTTGCATTACCTGTGGAATTAGGCCATGTGATGGGCCTTCCTTGCTTTTTCCAGCAAACAAGACTAAAAGGTTGGGGCTGTGGCTGTAAAGAGGCGAGCCTGGATGGTAACCAGATGAATGGCTTTGAGGGTCTACAGTAGAAGGAGACTTGAAGTTCCTGAGATGGTACACAGGCCACATTGGGCCCAGAGATCTGTTGTTTACTTTGAAGCAAGTCATACAGATTTCAGCGAGTGTCTCTACCCCCAGTAAATTTGTACAGGTTTGATTCCTTATGTGTATGATGATGATATGTTGAAGAGTCCAGTGTTGTCAAAGTTTAGCTGGCTAAGTTTTTTGTTATTTACTTACATTTCCTTCTCTGAAAATTAGTTTCTCCTTTCCTGCATAGTAACACTGAGAACTGCATATTGGTTTTGGAAAAAACCCTCCTTTGAATGGTAGACCTCTATGCCATATAAACAACTGCTGTTAACCCTCTCCTCTCTTGCCAAGCATTTTGCATGAAGAAAAGGCAGAGACTGTATGAGTCTTACTGGTTTTGTAGAACTAGTTATATAATTATCTGGATACAGGCCATTCTTTTTAAGCCCCAGAAAACCCCCACACTTTTTTTTAAACTGCAATGTTGAATGTTTCTGTTTTCAACTTTTTGTTCCTGATTTCTCAACTGGCAAAAACTAATATATGTTTAGATATTTTAAGACGGGATCATTGGAATTTCCAGGTGCAGGACCCACTTTTAATGCCCAGGTGGCAGCATGTGGATCTGCTAAGCTGCAAACATATGACATAACAGCTACATGCGATCAGTCACATAACAAGAAGAGGAGGAGCCAGAGTTAAGAGCTCACGGGGGGCATCTCATGGCCAAAAGCATACATGGAATATTTGAGAATTTTCTTTTGGGTACGTTGGTGGCTAGGCTGTTCTAGGTTGATTGAAAGAGAAGACAAGGGTGAGGTTTGTGTTGGGTAGGGGTAAGTTGCCTTTTGAACCTGCCTGTGCTAAGACAGAATCTTTATTGATTAATTATTTTTCTTGCCACCCTGCTGCTCCCCTCCTCATCTATGGTGTCCTTAATCTATATGCGAGTACACTAGCAGTAGGTCTTTTAAAAATCAGCAAAAAAATTCTCTCTCATGATGGGCTTGTGTTCCAGTAGCTGGTTTATCATGGCTTACTCAAGAGTCAGACCTGTGGGATGAAGATCACCGTAATAGGGTGCAGTAATATATAGAGCCATCTCATTTAAAAATACACTGTTTGCCTAAGGTGTCTTGTAGCATGTTTAATTAAAAACATTAATAAATCCACAGTGTAAAATTCATCATAGAAAAACATGCTCTGTGATTCAAGCTCTTTTCCCATCTGGCTAAAAAGCAAACTGATATCCATCCTGCAGCTTGTTTCCATTTTTTTTCCAGCAAAGGCCCTTAAAAACAAAACAAGGCCCTCCTAAGTGTCATTTGTGAGGCAGGCTTCTGCAGGTGTTTCCAAAGAAAAGGTGTGGTGACAGGAAAGGCTAGACTCCTTGTAGAAGCCAAGTGAACCAACTTTGTTGAAGAGAAAGACAAAAAGATCTAAGGTGGCATATATTTATTTATTTATTCCATTTATACACCTTTCTCTGCAGTAGGGAACTAAAGCTGTTTACATTGTTCTTTCTTCGATTTTATCCTCACAACAATCCTTTGAGGTAGGCTAGGCTGAGAATGTATGACTTGTCCATGGTCACCCAGCAAGCTTACATGGCAGAGTGGGGATTCAAACCTGGCTTTTCCTAGCCCAACATTCTAATCACTATATAACACTCTGCCTCTTACATGTCTGAGCTGAGAGGCAATCATTCAGGTATTTAGGCCCTGAGCTGTGAAGGGCTTTATAGGTAATAACAAACATCTTGAGTATGGTTAAAAGTATCCAATGCAACTGTTTGAGCACGTTACATGAAACCTGAGAACATATCATAATAACTTGTAAGAAAATGAGCTACAGTACTTTCTAGTAGCTGAAACTTCTGAGTTGTCTTCAAGGGCAACCCCATATGGGGGTTTTATGATAGTCTAAACAAGAGATTATGGTATCATAGATCAACATAGTTAGAAGAGGGATGGCTTTGGAATAAAATGTAATGGAAGAAAACATTCTTTGTTACTACTATTACTTGTTTCCTTAAAAGCTGGATAGAACCTAAAATTTCTAAGGGTTTTTACGTAGCCAGATAGTGATAACCTGACTCCATCTAGCAGAGGCAATACAATCTGATGGTTGTTGTGGGTTTTCCAGGCTGTATTGCCGTGGTCTTGGCATTGTAGTTCCTGACGTTTCGCCAGCAGCTGTTGGCGAAACGTCAGGAACTACAATGCAAAGACCACAGCAATACAGCCCGGAAAACTCACAACAGCCATCGTTCTCCGGCCGTGAAAGCCTTCGACAATACAGCAATACAATCTCTTTAGAGCATCAGTGTTGGCAACTAGAATCATTTTCATGTGTGGATTAGATTTTTGCATGTTCTTATCTCATTCCACTTGACCAGAGCATCCATATACTGGTTTAGCACAGACACGCACCTGTGACTTAGTTAATGGAATATTGACCTGGCTGGGTTGTATCAATGGCACCTAATTCCAAAGCTATGGAGGATCTTAGTAATGGTTATTTGTGCCTCTGTTTAAACACATTATGAATCTTACAGAAGTTTGAGGGACACCTTATTTAAGTTTCCAAATAGATGACCCAACCTTTATGATGGAGAAACTTCATCTAACTGGACATTTTTTCCTTTCCAGCCAATATACCAGTACACTGTAGCCCACTATGTTGAAAGCTGCAGGGAGCTCTAACAAAATGAGCAGCAGTGTCAAGCCCTTATTGTGCAAACAGATCATCCACCAATATGTTAATTGTTTTTTCTTTCTCTTAACCGGACCTAATGCCTGGTTGAAAAGGTATTTCAGGTGTGCCTGGAGTTGCTTTGCCTCTGCCAGCTCCAATCATCTTGTCTGGGGGAAAAAAAAAGGACTGGAAAATTGGCCTGTAGTCAAACTGTTCATTCTTAGCCAGGGTCAGCTTCTTTAATACTGGGTAGAATTAATAGTACTGTTTGACTATAATTGGGCATTTACAGTTTTGTTCCAAACTGTACAATTATGTATAGTCTATTTCATGATAAGAAAGGAAGTATGTATATTTCTTCTTTAATTTTAAGAAATTTATTTAGAAAGAAAAATGTAACAATAGAAAGTGCACAAAAAACTTATACAAAAACTACATTTGGAATTAGTTTGAAACTTATACAAGCACTATATATGAATATGGTGGTCATGTCATACTAGCTGCATAGCATCTCTTTCTTGTGTTTGGAGTGAACAATTCATCTCCTCATTACAATTTCCAGTCTGTTGTCACCAGCTCTGCTTAGCTGACAGCTAACCTTCCTTTTTTATCTGGTTGTCTTTCTTCTATAGTCTCTCAAATATGTCTGCAAAAGTTACTAACTCATCAGAGTTTTCCTGTATATACATGTTTATTTGTAGTCTAAAAAAGAGTCCACTTTTCTAAAACTGCCCCACTTGATCAGTGTTCACTTATCATAGGTGGAAGGCCATACTATTAAAATATTTGTATCTGGATCTGAAGTCATTCATCTTGATTACCATTTCCTGGTGCGTTTTCAGTTATTGTACTTTGGATCAATTTATTCACTTTTTATGCTGCTTTTTTGGAGTAGTGGTTCTGTTCTCAAATTTTACTTCATTGAGTGAAGAAATAAATCTCAACCAATATTGTTATATAGGCCCAGTTTTTGTTAGTAGGTGGATTAATTGGTGAATTGCTGTGGGAGTTTGGGATGTACTGATCATAACAACACAACACAGAAGATTAGCTGATTTTACTGTAGGTTAAAGTATGTTGAGGCATCTTTCTTCCATTAGTCAATCCACTGAATACTTTTGCACGCATAGTAGAAAATGCAGTTTTATTAATGTTATCTTTGCCCAAAAAACTTCCAAGATAGTCTGTTAATGTCTACAGTGTAACTGTCTACATATTAATTTCAAACTATCTCAAAGTTAATATTAAGTATTCAGAGTACATAGCTGACAGTTTATGAGTAAATTACTTTTTCTGCATAGCTGTAGTTTTTGGATTATGCAGGGAGTCAAAAGTATTTCCCAAGGTGCATTAAAAAAAAATCAGGGGATCATTAAAATTGCCCAGCATTGTTACAGTTGCCAAATCCATCCACTTGAAGCACTCATACACCTTTGAGTAAGAGTATAGAACTGAATACTTTGCCAATCAAAGTATTTTTCCATCAAAAAGCTGTAGTGCGTATAAATTTCTTTTCCTCTGCAGTTTAAGATTGCAGGAATTTCCATAGCTCTGTACTTGGTATCCTTAACATTTCAAATAGCAAGTCCCTGGAGAGGTGATACAGATTTTCTAAATAAATTAAAACATTACACTATTCATGATTTTACTGTATTGCAATAACAAAAGATATTCTTTTCTACTTCCAAACACTGAGGTCTCGTGAACACCACAGTATTTTGGCTATGGATACAGACAAGCTGCATGTAGATAAACATAAATACTGGTATGTGTAAGTCATGTTGTAAGTCATTACACATATATCGTATATATATATTTCATTAGTAGAGGATTAGTGCCTTGCTATAACCTGAAGCAAATAAAACATACCAAATAGTTTAGGTATGCATGATTGAATAGCAACGGAGGCATAGTTTAATGAAGGACTCTAATGCGATATATAGCTTTTTGTTAATGCATTGAAGGCAGTATAGCTATTCTGCATCTACAAGCCAGAACTTCAATAGTATTCAAGTCTAGTTGCTTCCAAAGATTCTTATTGTTGATTCAATAGAGTTATCAGTATGTGAGAGAGCTTTTAGACATGGTAACATTGCAATATTTAACTCTAGTTATCACTAATTACTCTAATACTTGAGCCCTGTTCACAAGTTACAATGAATCTTGTAAAGTCTGTGTACAATTAAAAACTGCAGATGGCAGTGCCATGGAGACTAAAACCTGTTGAGGGTTGTTTACTTCCAGTGAGAGAAGCATACAACTGGTTTAACAAGTTAATAAGAGAGTGGGGGAAGTGCAATCCTATGCAGCTTCTCCAGGCTAAGTTCATTAACTTCAGTGGACTTACACTGGAGTAGGTCTGTATAGGAATGCACTGAAAGAATCCTATGCCATCTTCTGCCAATGTCTCAACGAAATAAATCAGTTTTCTAAAAATATCTTTAAAGATTGAGTATTTTAATGGGCGCTTTATCTGGTGTCATCCTGTTGCAGCAGTGAACAGAGGAGCCATGGGGCCTACCCCAGGAGTTTCTGGAGTGTGTGCACAGGCTTGGGCATAGCAGAAAGCATGGGCAGCTCCTTTTCTGAGAAGTCTTTGCTCCATATGCAGGCAGACTTGGGAAAGCCTTGACAGCTATTATGTTTGTTTAAAGAAGTCTGTTCTTTCATAGGTAGATGACAAATCATTACTATTATTGTACCACAAATATACATGGTGCTTTGCAGCTCAAAAATAAGCAGAAAAACTTACAGTCAGGTCTCTGCCTGAAGGATCTCATGGTCTCAATTTAGACAGTGAGAGACAGCTGAGAGAATGGTAGAAGGTAAGTTAGAATAATAGAAATTCATGCAGAAAACAGTTAAAATCTGAGCAACACTATAATCCTATGAGTATTTAGGATTTTAGTTACCACTTTGCTTCAAAACTGGGCTTATTTTCATACATTTTTAAAACTGCAGCTTAACTGTTGCCAAATATTATAGTAAAGGCCTCAAGCACATCTTCAGGACTCTGGAGTCTCAAATAGAAAGAAACAGAGCCCATGGAATAGTGTTCAGATTTCAGAGTGTGCGTGAGAGAAATTTAAACTATTGTACAAAAACATTTTTATTCAAAAACAAACTCCAAGGTCATGCAATACCTTTTATTAAGGCCAAACAAAACAAGACAGCACAGTATGCAAGCTTTCAAGCTCTTCAGAATTCTTCATCAGGTTGGATGTTAAAAAGTATAGAGAAATTATGGAGGAGGGAGAGAAGTCTCTCAGGCTTCTTTGTCGTGATCCTGTGTAAAATGAAACACTAACCCTCTGAACATTACAGTCAACATATCAGGCCATTTCCTTGCCATGTTGGGAACAAAATTTTTAAAAAGGTAAGTCCTCTGATCAGAAAGATAAAAACAGCTGATCAGGTATCTTATCTGATCAGATATCTTACCAATTGGAACAGGTCAAAATGGATCTAAGAGTCAGTCCAAAAAATAAGGAGCCAGGCACATTTTTCACCCTCCATCACTGGAACACGCCCTGCCCCCCCCCTCAATAGAGCCCATACTGTGTTGTGTTATTTTGGTTGGTCTTAATATTTATTATTCATTTAGTGCATCTTTTAATCCCACACTTCCTCTAACGAGCTCAAGATGGCACACACTTTTCTCCCTCCATGTCCATAATAAGCCTGTGAAGGAGGTTAGGCTAGGTTAGGTTAAGAGAGAGAGAGAGAGAGAGACTGACTGGCTCAAGTTCACCCAATGACATGTATGCTCTGCCCTTTCAAGTGGGGCTCCAGGCACAGGGCTTTTGGTGCTTGTGGGAAAAGGCTGATCCTGCAGCTTCAGCCCAGCCTCTGAGGCCGGGCTTTGAGAACTTGAGAGCTGGATCATCAGGCAGCTTAACTCCTGTTCTTACAAAGGGCTAAGCATTCAAGGATCCCGGACCCTTCCTATACTCACATGAACACATAAAGCTGCCTTATGATGAATCAGAATATTGGTCCATCAAAGTCAGTATCATCTGTTCAGCAGCTCTCCAGGGTCTCAGGCTGAGGTATTTCACATCACCTCTTACCTGGTCTTTTTAACTGGAGATACTGGGGATTGAACCTGACCTTCTGCAAGCCAAGCAGATACTCTGTCACTGAGCTATAGCCTCACTCCTTAGCAGGTCTTTCTGATCTCCAGAGAGGGGAGGAGGAGGATTTTGTCCCCTTCTCCCTCCCTACCACATCCTCCTCTGGCTAGTGTCAGAAAAGACACTAAGATATTTGCAAAGCAGCTACATGGTCATCCTTGTCTACCTTCATCAAACATTACCACCTACACACTTACGCTTCAGCAGATGCAGCCTTTGGCAGAAGAGTGCTCCAACATGTAGTAGAAGACAAAGGTCTTATCCCACCCAGATCATAGCAAACTGTTTTGGGAGTTCCCAAGATGTCCTCCACTTCAGAGGGAGAATGGACCTTTGGACACTTACCGTGAAGGGTCCTTGTCCTCTGAGGTTAGGAGGACATCTTGCCCTCCCAAGATCTTCACCTGTTTTCTTCTGACTATATTTCTATTCTAATCTTGTTTGTTTGTTCTTTAACAGTTCCATTTAGGAATGTAGTTCATAGTTGTAGTTGTAGTTTCAGGTTGGGCTTCAAGGTCTTAGGTTACACTGCTGTGGGGAGTCAATGTTAGGTTACACTGCTGTGGGGAGTCACCCGAACTGAGAGGAGAGAGGGTGGTCCCACACACCAAGGAAGAGGAAGAAGATTTCAACTTCCTGCCTCCCTGATTGGATGATGGGAATCATCCAAGATGTCCTCCTGACCTCAGAGGAGAAGGACCCTTCACGGTAAGTGTCCAAAGGTCAGTTCTGGTCCAGGTTCTGTTCTCCACAGAAAGGTGATCATAGCATTAAGGTAAATTGTTGCTACACAGGCATCAAAACTGAGAAACAGATGAGAGTCTGAAAGAATAATAGTTGCATTTTAAGTTAACAGAGTCTTGGGTACTGATAGAAAATGTTAAACAACATTTTGTTGTTGAGAATTGTATTTATGTATCATCAGATGTGTGTTTAAAATTTAAACACGTGAGCATAGAACAAATAATTGCTTAATATGCCATTTGGAGCAATGTTGGCTATATTGGATTAAAAAAAAAACACCTCTGATTGCAGTGCTGTTTATGAGTTTCCCCATAAATATATGTTAGCATCATTTTCTAACTGTGTATTTTGGGGGAAAGATGATGGCTGTATATACAGAAACTTGAATTCCTTGAAGGAAGAATGGGACACATTGCTTCTCATGTTTTAATGAAATGCATGTAAAAATGGAAATAAAATCTTGTTTATTAATTGTTGAAGTGTTCGTTTGTGCTGTCCTCCAGATGGCACTATTTGTTTTGCTTTCCCAGAAACTATTGAAGTGAAAGTTTTTGAAATCTAATTGGAGAGTGGCTAAAATGCATACTTTGTAATGCATTTACTAGAGGCCCCATAGTTTCTTTATAATGTTAAAATGATCATTTGGAATGCAGCCCAGGGGTAAAGATAAGCGAAGATAAATAAAAGAGCCAAGGAAGAATAAACTTCTCATACTGCTTTGTCATCTTGGATTTTGCCTCTGCCCACTATCTTGTCTAATGCAAGACAGAACAATTCATGCAACCCTATTGTAGGATCAAGTGAGTTCTGCTTCTGAAGCCCGTTTTGGCATCATGAAGAGCCAGCAGAGAATGTAGCACAATTGAATTTTCAAAGCAAAATTCTCTGTTCTTTTTGTCTCCCCCCCCCCCCAGTCTGTCAAGGTCAAGTAGTTCAGTCTCTCGAAAAAAGAGGCCATTTTATGAACAAAGGTGCCCCTCACCCCCAATTAGGCTGCTGTAATAGTATTTCTACTGAATCTGACCAAAAATTTCTTTGTGCATGGTTTCTATTACTGCCTATCTTGTAGAATAACTGCTGTAGTTTTCTTACTACTTCCTACTGTGCTGCATTGTGTACACAGTGTTAAAACAGTGAATTATTTTTCTTAAAGATTCTGGAAACTAATCATTATATAGGATAGCACCAGATACAGCCACCTCAACATGGACACTTGTAATAGAAGATTGACTGCTTCAACCTCAGTGTTCTCAAATAGAAATGTTTCCTTCTTATTTGCTCAAACAGTCACAGACCAGGAATAAACCTGGGATCCAAAGTCATTCCCTGAGATCAATTTACCACAAGGAGATGAGAGAGACAATGGGGGCTTCTTTGCTATTTAAATATGTGATGTATTGTCGAAGGCTTTCACGGCCGGAGAACGATGGTTGTTGGGGGTTTTCCGGGCTGTATTGCCGTGGTCTTGGCATTGTAGTTCCTGACGTTTCGCCAGCAGCTGTGGCTGGCATCTTCAGAGGTGTAGCACCAAAAGACAGAGATCTCTCAGTTAAATATGTGAGTTTTCTCTATGAAGACTAGTTTAGTATTAGAAATTCCACTGAACCTTATACATAAATGGTAGAATATGTTGGGTTCTTAGTAATTCTTATTAACTCAGCTACACAGACAATATTATGTATGGTGCATGGATATTTGTCATCTTGTTAAAAAAAAACCCCTCACTTCCAAAAGCCTTTGTAAAACCACAATGAAGAAAAATTCAGTCCAGAAACTTGAAGTTTGTCCCCCGCCCCCCCCGCCTTAAAGTGTGCCATATCCAGGAAGCCCAAATGTGGGTGGCCTGTTTGGCATGTTATGCAAATTGGAAGAGCTAATTATGCAAGTTCATTGCCACATTAGCATACTAAATCTGAATAATTTCCAGCTGGTGATTCACTGGTGGAAGTTACAGAAAGGGCAAGGGAAGGTTTTCTTATCTGCTTCCATGGTTTGCTGTGGCCATTTTACAACCTTACCCTAGATTGGTGCTTACAGTCAGCTATGTCTAGGTCAGGACTGCAATTCAGTGGGCACTGGATGAATCAATAAGAGTAGTCTGCCAGATGCTGTTTGGGAAGAATTAGTGTTACTTCAAAAATCAGTGTTGTGACTGAAAATCAGTGTTGTAACTGAGGAATCACCCGAAGGTTCTAGATTTAATTTCAAATACAGAGGGAAGAAAGTCTGTTTCATCAGCATTTAGTATGACCTATTAATCCCAGTGAGCTTTTTCAGCAAATGATATAGGAACCAGGAAGCTGATTTGTACAGAAAATTAGAGGGGTCCATGAAAATTCCCCTTGATGATGTTTGTTATGGAAGATAAAATACTATATAATCTTGTTGGGGAAGAACCTATACAGTGTAACCTTGAACCAAACTTAGACTGGTGCAGTTGAGTTACACTTGCATGGGATTGATGAAATAATACTTACCATGTGACATTATGCCATTAGCATGCATGGCTCTTTACCTAATATAAGACATGCCCACTTAATTACCTTTTAATACTAGTTGATTCATACGTGAAGTAATGTAGGTGTCAATATACACTTCTATTTTGTGATCTCTGTATCACACTTGGCTTTATACCCGTGTGGAGTTTTGATTCAGAAGAGTCTACAGCTGTGTTTAGGTGCAAATGTGTTTTCCCTTCATATACAGTGTGGATTGAGGAAATCACTTGGTCCAGCTCAGTTCTCTTTTGTCTGTTGCAGCAGTACAATTACTTTTTCTGAGGGTTCTTTTCATAAAACAATCATATATCTAAATTCCAAGCGGCCTGGACATTGGCCCAAAGGTGGGGGGGGGAGGCATTTGAGAATAGAATAGATATTTCCTTTTTTTCAGAAAAATCTGAAAAGTATTAAAAATTACTTTGGGGGATTAAAATCCCCTGTAAACAAGAGAACATTTTCTGTATGGCATTGACTGGAGGGGGAAGAATGAGAGGACTCTCGTGGGCTCTGCACCCACCAAGAAAGGAGACTCCTCTGATCAAGTGAAGAGGCCAGGAGAGCTGCTGTGATGGCACCTAAGGTGGGGTTAGGTGGGAGGGGGGATGCTTCTGAAAGCTGCTTACAGAGTATAAACTCACCTCCAGCTGAGACCCACTACACTATGACTCGCTGGCCCAGCTGCTGCTTCTCTTCCTTGGGCTACTTTGATGCTGAACCTCTCCTGCCCAACAGCCAGTAGCAGTAGCAGTGGCTGTGGGATGCGAAGACGTCTATTGCTTTTGCTAGGTCACAGCAAGCCAGGAGTCTTCTGCTCTTGACTTCCGGTTTGGGATCCATGGAGGTCTAACGCAGCTCCAATAGTGGAGCTGACCGGGCTGCCGTTTCCAGCGGCCGGTGGGGCAAATTCAGCCCGCGGCCACCTGCTCCCAGGCGGGGAACAGGCAAAGAACGCTCAAGTACCTCAGGGCGCGTCGATCTCGGGCGAGGGGGGGTTCTGCGCTAAGGATTCTCTCTCGTCCCTTGAGGTCCCACCCTAAGAAAGGTCGGCATAAATCTCTGCGGCAGATCCGGGGCCAGTGCGACTGGCATAAGATCTTCATACCCAAGCTTCAGCAGGGGAAATTAATCTCGGAAGAAAATTTGGAATCGAAGCAGTGATTACAACCCAGAAAGACGTGTGAAAAGGTAAAGATCACTATCTCTCAAACCGGGATAGACTGTTTAAAGTAATGAGGCTTTAAAGTGAACTTTTAAACTGCAACAGTTGGACTATATTGAGAAAAAGATCCAGCAACAATTTGATTAGAAAAAGGACTAAGTTAACGAAAGTTATTGAAGAAAATAGACAATTGTTTACCATACCTGTGGTTATAAAGTGATAGCAAGCTGTGAGAAAACTTCTACCATCGCGAGAGCTGCAGTGGAGAGTCGGCAAACAGGAAGTGCGTAACAGCGATAGAGGTGCCTGTGAGAGAAGGTCCCCATCGAAGGACAGGAAGAAGGGAATCGCCATTTTTGAAAAGGGAAGGGCATTGACTTCAACAGGAGCGGAAGTAGGACATCTTGGATTATAAAAAGACTATAGAAAAACCATAGAGAAAAGACGCCCGACATTTTGGATTTTGTAAGTGTCTCTTGTTTATTTTAAGAACCGGGACATTTAAATTATTTCAAAGGGACATCAATTTAGACGCCACGGAGCTAAGGAAACGTGCAGACTCGTGGGAGCGAGGTAAATCAAGCCCCACGATGTCGAAGAAAGAGTGGCAAACAGCTATTGAGAATTTGGACAAAAAATTCCTGGAAATGTTAAAGGAACTGAAGGAGACAAAACAGGAGTTGGTGAGAGAAGTTAAAGATGTTAAAGAGACAGTAAAAAACGAATTGGCAGAGGTGAAGAAGGGAATGGAAACAATACAAACCGATTTACAGGCAGCGCAGCAGAAAGTTAATGTTGTGGAAAAAGCGATGGAGAATCTTACAGAGACGCAACGAACAGATATGAGAGTGATAAGGGGGAGAATGGCGGTTGCGGAGAGTAAATATATGGAGAAACAGCTGAGGTTTCGAGGTCTGCCGGAAATAGAGACAAAGACAGCACAAGAACAGGTGACTGAAGTGTTAGCTGAATACCTGGGAAAGGAGGAGGAGGAAGTTGTGGCTATCCTGGATGTTGTGTACCGAATAAACTCCAGATTCGCAGCCCAGAGGAAATTACCAAGGGACGTGATTGTGCAATTCACGACAAGGAATATAAGAGAAATGATAGTGAGTAAACAGTTTCAAGATCCATTGGTAGTCGATGGCAAGACGATTATCATCATGAAGGAGCTACCCAGATCGGTGTTGCTTGATCGGAAAAAATATAAAGTGCTTGTGCAGAATTTGAAGGATATGAAAATAAGATATAGATGGGAATTACCGGAAGGGATATCTTTTGAATTTGGAGGAATGAAAAAGCGCATCAGATCTGAATTTGAGATGGAAAAGTTTATGAGGGACAATGAAAAGGACTTACCAACAACAAGGCTATGAATATGGAGTGTAAAGTTTTATCTTGGAATGTAAATGGACTTAATTCACCCAAAAAGAGAAAAAGTACTTTCCACTGGCTAGTAAAACAAAAATGTGACATTGTATGTTTGCAGGAGACCCATATCAGAAATCAGGATGTAAAATATCTCAAAGTGAGTAAGTTGGGCATTGATTTTGTAGCGGCCTCAAAAAAGAAAAAAAGGGAGTGGTACTATATATTAAAGAGGAGCTACAGCCAAAATTAATGATTAGAGATGTGGAAGCCAGATTTATAGCAGTGGAATGTACATGGAATTTTAAAAAAGTGTTGGTTATCGGAATTTATGCACCAAACGGTGCTAAAGAAAGCTTCTTTGAGGATTTAAGGAAGCAACTAGATGAACTTACGTATGATCAGATAATCCTTGCAGGAGACTTCAATGGAATTACAAATTTGGAACAGGATAAAAAATCAGTAACTGCACAAAAGAAAAGAGGACTTTTGCCAAAGACGTTCTTTGCATTAATGCAGCAGGAAACTTTGGAAGATGTATGGAGAACGCGGAATCCCACAAGTAGACAGTATACATTTTTCTCCGCAAGACACTCTACTCTATCACGTATTGATATGATCTGGGCCTCAAAGGATTTAGTGCTTTGGACTAAGGATGTTGAAATAATGCCCATGGTAGGCTCAGATCATAATCCAATTATGTGGAAGTTCGGAAAAAGAAATAAGAGGAAAGGATGGAGAATAAATGAGGATTTGCTACAGGAGGGAGAAAATATGGAGATGCTGAGAAAGGAAACTAAGTTCTTCATACAACATAATATGAATCGAGAAGTACCAACCAATAAGGTCTGGGATGCATATAAAGCAGTGATTAGAGGCATACTAATGGATTTAAATGGAAGAGCACGAAAGAAACGAGAGGAGAAGAGACAGGAGATTATGGAGAAAATAAAAGCCAAAGAAATACAACTAAAGAAAAGACCAGGTAAGAAGAAAATTTATCAGGATATTAAAATTTTACAAGAGCAGTTGACGGCAATGAACAATAGAGAATTGGAATGGAATTTGAAAAGAATGAATCAAAAGTCGTTTGAAGGTGCAAATAAACCTGGGAAATATTTGGCATGGCAACTGAAGAAGAGAAAAGAAAAAAAGATAATAAATAAAATATGTGAGGACAATAAAGTGCATCTGGAACAGACTGCCATTAGTAGAGCCTTTTACAAATTTTACGCCAAATTGTATGGGAAAAAAGAAGTGAAAAAAGACTCAATAGCGACATATTTGGGAAAAGTAAAACTCCCAATAATCTCGGAAGACTGGAGAGTTAAATAAAATAGTGAAATAACAGAGGAAGAAATAAAGAAAGCAATACAGTCAACAAATTTGGGAAAAGCGCCAGGGCCTGATGGACTTACAGCAAAATTTTATAAGGTAATGGCCAATGAGCTGGCGCCATTTCTAAAAGAGGTGATCAATGGGGTCTTGAGAGACCAAAGAACTCCAGATACTTGGAGTGAAGCTAATATATCATTGATCCCTAAAGAGGGACAGGACTTGACAAATGTTAAAAATTACAGACCTATTTCTTTACTTAATAATGATTACAAGATCTTTGCGAAGATCTTGGCAGAGAGACTAAAGGGATGGCTAGCTGAGGCTATTGGGGAAGAACAAGCAGGTTTTCTTCCAAACAGACAAATTAGAGATAACTTAAGGACAGTTATAAATGCTATTGAATACTATGACAGGCGTTGTGATAAAGAGGTTGGGTTCTTCTTTGTAGATGCTGAAAAAGCGTTTGACAATTTGAACTGGGACTTTATGTTTGCAACTATGGAACAGCTACAAATGGGAGAAAGATTCATAAGAGCAGTTAAAGAAATTTACAGAGACCAAAGTGCAGCAATTGTGGTGAATGATGAGGTGACTAAGAAACTGACTATAGGGAAAGGTACAAGACAAGGTTGTCCGTTGTCTCCACTGTTGTTTATTTTGGTATTGGAAATTCTGATGATACAGATCCGAGAAGATGATGCAATCCGTGGAATAAAGATAAAGGACTTTTCCTATAAGGTCAGAGCATTTGCAGATGACATCATGTTAATTGTGGAAGATCCAATTGAAAACATGCCTAAGGTAATAGATAAAATCAAAGAGTTTGGAGACTTGGCAGGTTTTTTTGTAAACAAAAAGAAGTCAAAGATATTGTGTAAAAATATGACTAAACAAAAACAACAGCAACTTATGGAAATAACAGACTGTGAAGTAACAAGCAAGGTAAAATATTTGGGAATCGAACTGACTGCAAAAAATATAGATCTATTTAAGAATAATTATGAGAAATTATGGACTCAAATAGAGCAGGACTTGATTAAGTGGAATAGATTGAAGTTGTCATGGTTGGGAAGAATTGCAGCAGTTAAGATGAATGTTTTGCCAAGAGTGATGTTTTTGTTACAGACAATACCAATTATTCGGGACTCTAAACTATTTGAAAAATGGCAAAGGAAAATATCGGAGTTTGTGTGGGCAGGCAGGAAACCTAGGGTGAAAATGAAAGTGTTGCAGGATGCAAAAGAAAGGGGTGGAATGCAACTGCCCAACCTGAGACTTTACTATGATGCAATCTGTCTGGTATGGCTGAAAGATTGGATGACGCTGGAAAATTGCAAATTGCTGGCCTTAGAGGGAT
The DNA here is from genome assembly GCF_028583425.1 of Eublepharis macularius. Classification (NCBI taxonomy): domain Eukaryota; kingdom Metazoa; phylum Chordata; class Lepidosauria; order Squamata; family Eublepharidae; genus Eublepharis; species Eublepharis macularius. Next base: position 128,586,840 of record NC_072792.1, read on the forward strand.
ATAAAAAACTGTTTGGATGGCATGCATATTTATGGTATGACAAAGTGAAAGCAGATTCTATGTTTCTACACCACTATATTCGGAGAAGCCTCTTCACAGTCTGGAAGAAATATAAAGATTACCTACAGGAAGGAACTCCCTCCTGGGTGGTTCCATATGAAGTAATTGATCCAAGAATGGTCGATAATAAGCAACAGTGTTTAACGTATAAGGAGATAACTCAAACAGAACTTTCTAAAGCTAGATTAAAGACACAACAAGAGTTGTCCCCAAACTATGATTGGTTTCAATATAGACAAATCAGAGATCTTTATTATTCGGACTGTGCGAAGGGAGGAATAAGAATGGAGAATTCAGAATTAGAGAAAGTAATTTTACAAGGAGATAAAAAAGAAATTTCAAAGGTCTACAAAGTGTTGCTAAAATGGTATACTGAGGATGAGGTAGTTAAAGTGCAAATGGTGAAGTGGGCTATAAACTTTAACAAAGAAATAACAATGGAGGCGTGGGAATACTTGTGGAAAAATACGTTGAAGATTACGACATGCACTAATATTAAAGAGAATGTTTATAAAATGATGTATCGTTGGTATCTGACACCAAAGAAGATAGCGCTAGGGAATTTGAACATGTCTAACAAATGTTGGAAATGTAGAAAACATGAGGGTTCTTTGTACCATATGTGGTGGACTTGTGAGGTAGCTAGGCAGTACTGGGGGGAAATAATAAAAGTAATGAGTGAGATTTTACAATTTCAAGTGAATAAGAACCCAGAACTCCTGCTACTGAACTTGGGAATGCAAGATATGCCAGCACAATACAGGACATTGTTATTCTATATGACAGCAGCAGCTAGACTTTTGCACGCGCAGAAGTGGAAAGTACAAGAGGTGCCAACCATTGAGGATTGGATCTACAAATTGCTGTACATGGCGGAGATGGATAAAATGACAAGAAAATTGAGAGACCTTGACCCAGGGCAGTTTAACAAGGACTGGGAGAAGCTGAAACAATATCTGGTGAAAAAATGGGAGGTGGGTGGAGAACTGTGGCAGTTTGAAAATTACTGAAACACAATGGAAGAAGAGGGAAGTGACTATACCGAGGGGGGGAGAGTCGACTGAATAATTCTAAGCAAATACCATATTGGATTATTACATAGAGTATTAGTAGTGCTATTATTATAAGAAATGTAAGGATAAAAGCTAAACTAAATATCTTTCTGACGTAAATAATAGTTGTAAAAGGGTGAATGGATACATATCAGCAGGTGAAATGTGGAAATAATAGATTGACTTATGTTAAACGAATATATGAATGGATTACTCTAGTTAAATAGCTCTATAACGGAGAAATTAGATAATTATATTGGATATGATATGTAAAAGGAAGTAAGGAGCAACATATATAGAATATAAGTCAAATTGATTGATTTATTATGAATATCTGCAAAGTTTATAGAAGTACTAGAAAATAAGGTGGGGCAAATTGCTTGTCCCATATTGAAGAGAGTAGAAAGAGTAAAATAGAGTATAGGTGATCAGAATGAATATTATTGAAAGGAATCAGAAATAGCACAAATATGATAGATAAGCTTAGAAGAATTTGAAAGTATATTATAATAAATATAGTAAAATTCATATGAGTAAAGGGAAAATAGATGAGGGGTTGGAAAACTGTTGGAAGTCAACAAAAGGGGGGGAATGGGAGGGGGTTAGAATTGGAAATTTAAAGGAATGTGAGTGTAAATGATATGATACGATATATTTCTAATCCAATAAAAATTTTTACAAAAAAAAAAAAAAGGAGTCTTCTGCTCTTCATGCGTTCAGGATCACAATTCACAATCACAATTCAACTCCTCCATTCATGGTTTAAACTGTTGGAGTAAGGCAACCTGCCACTGTGGCAGTAGAGAAGCTGGGATTAACTCCGGGGTTGGGCTGCAGCTGAGGCTGGATGAAGGGACAGCCACATGGGAAAAAAGAGCTGCCACTATGGAGCTTTGGGGGGGGTATGTGTTTTGGGTGGAGCGTGGAACCATCACTGCATCAAAGGTAAGGGGGTGGGCTGCGATTGTCACATGCCCCCTTGTATATGATATAATTATACTCTTCCTTACACTTTTCATCACTTTGTCTTATTGTCAATAGTTTTCTATAACACTTTAGCACCTGTGGTGAAAAAGACTGCCTTCAAAAAGTGTCACCAGTAAGGTAGGAAGCTGCCTTCGACTGGCAGCCTGAATTGGTGTCTCTTGTACCTGGGAAAATAGCACACTGTAGAGATCTGCAGCCTCTGCCTCAAATTCATTCATTCATTCGTTCATTCATTTATTTACTTCAATTTCTATTCTGCCTTCCCCACACCGGTAGGCTCAGGGCAGATTACATTCATAAACATCAAAAATTCACAGTTCCTCAATTTAAAAGCACAATAAATAAATTTTAAAAATTTAAAATTACAGGTACAAAATTTCAACGGCACAAAGTATGTAATTGGATCCTTCATCCAACGGTCACTAAAAAATTTCTTAAAGGGAAAGGTTTTGGAGGTGGATTCTCTGACAGGGAGGGCCCCATTCTAATTCTATTCGGCTGGCAAGGGCCTTACCCAGAATCAACCATACGCATGGCAGAACAGCTCCGTCTTACAGGCCTGGTGGAAGGATAACAAATCCTGCCAGGCCCTGGTCTTATTTGACAAAGTGTTCCACCAGGTTGGAGCCAGGACCAAAACGTCCCTGGCTCTGACCAATGCTAGGCAGGCCTCCCTGGGGCCAGGGACCATTAATAGCTGTTTGTCTCCAGACCAGAGCGTCCTCTGGGGCACATATGGGGAGAGGTGGTCCCGAAGATATGCAGGTCCCAGTCTGCATAGGGCTTTATAGGTTAATACCAAAACCTTGAATCTGATTCGGTACTCCACTGGTAACCAATTCAGCTGGTGCAGTACCGGTGTTATATGTGCACTACTGGGCACTCTGGTGATGACACGCGCTGCTGCATTTTGGATCAGTTGTAACTGCCAGATCAGACTCAAGGGAAGCCCTGCATAGAGCGTGTTACAGTAGTCAAGTCTAGAGGTGACATTGCCTGAATCACAGTAGTTAAGTTGTGGGTCGACAGATAGGGGGCAAGCTGCCTGGCCTGTTGGAGATGTAAAAAAGACCTGGCAACTATGGCGACCTGAGCCTCCATCTTCAAGGAGGCATCTAGGATCACTCCCAGGCTCCTGACTCTTGGGGCCAGTGTAAGCACCACCCCATTGAGGACAGGAAGCTGGGGTCCCAAATCCACACATCTACGACTCAAGTACAGGATCTCCATCTTCATGGGATTTAATTTCAGCGGACTCTGCTTCAACCATCCAGTCATAGCTTCGAAAGCGTGCTCCAGGACATCTGGGGCCGAGCCAGGCCAGCCAGCCATCAACAGGTATAACTGGGTGTCATCTGCGTACTGGTGACACCCAAGTCCGAAACATTGCACCAGCTGGGCAAGGGGGCGCATATAGATGTTAAGCAATAATGGGGAAAGAATTGCTCCCTGTGGCACACCACATACTAGTGGGTGACAGGACGACAATTTCTCCCCAAGCGCCACCCTCTGTCCCCAACCGTGGAGAAAAGAGACAAGCCACTGCAGTGGAACAGGAAAGGGAAAACCAATCCATCAAGCTTTGGGTTTCACTCTGGGAAAGAACTCCCACATCCTCTGGCTTTACCATATCAAGTAGCACAGATAAAAACTGCAAAAACAGTGGCAGGCAAAGAAACAAATGTTGATCTCCTCCTACAGTGAGTGTCCTGCCTTGCCTTTGCCAATCCTGGCTCTTTCCCTATAGACAGTGGAACTGAAACCAATACTGGTGGTCCTCTAGAACATAGTTAAATTGATCCTGGTAGCATAAGTTCATCTACATGCTACCTAGCCCTGTGAGGTAGGTAGGTTGGGATGAGAGTGTGTGAGTGGCCCAAGGTCACCCAGCAAGCTTCCATGGCAGAATGGGGTTTCAAACCTGGGGCTCCCAGAAGCTTAACACTCTCTAACCACTATACAATGCCGGCTCTCTTGCTACTCAAATACGTCTTGTCACTCCAAGAGGAGTATTTGATTGCTTTGTTGACTTGTCTGCACTGGCTTAACATCTTGTGTTAAGTATATCTTCTTCACTCATCCCACTATCAGGCTAGGGGTCATTACAGAGTCTTTCTCCCTCCCTCCCTCTCTCTCCCTCCCTCCCTAAAGTGGGTTGTCTGTCAGTGTTAGCTAATTTGTTGCATGATTTGGAGCACAAGTGAAGGAATTGCAGAAAGGCTATTATGCAGACTTGTGTTCCCTTTCTAAAGGTGATACCTAGCCATGATGATAAAGTAAAATTTAAAAGCAGTAAGGAATAAGGTGTTAGGAGAAGAGTGCCTGGAATTCAAAGTGTTCTTGAGTTTTTGGATTATTATTGAGTATCTGAGAAATTGGCTAGACAAGTGTGTTACTGTCCATGGTCTGCACATGTATGCTAAGACATGTGCCCTGTGTAAAGTTTTAATGCCTGACTGGAGAAAAATGTATCCAAACTGGACCTATATCAGCACTCTGTATATTAGGGATTCATAACAAAGTGATGGAGCTCCAGATAAAGCTTGAGTTAAATGGAGGCTGAAATATAGGGACAGTTCTGTTGAATATAGTGTCAATACACTCACCATTCTGACTGTATATAGAGTATGCATATGGCACCAAATATCAGAATGCCAGTGGAAGATGTTAAATATTCTTGTGCACATGCTTGTGCCATGTGTAATGTGAGAGGCTGAAGAGGGAAAGAGAAGGTAGCAGAAAAAACGGGATTATATCATCTATCCTTGTATCCAAAACAAGTGGCTCTAATCCCTCCATAGGATCAGTCTTCCCAACCAGCCTCTATCTTATCTGGATGCAGTTTTTTATGCCTTAGCTACTTGACCACAGCCTCAAAGCATTGGTTCAGAACCGAGATGGATACATCTGGAGCTTAGATAATTAAATATAGAGCTGGGTATTATTTATATGTTCATTGCATCTCAAGCCAAAGCTCTGGATGATCTAATTCAGCAGCTTCATATAAATATTGAAGAGAGCATACATGAAATCTTGAGGCACTGCACAACCCTACTCCTGCAGAGGGAATGAGTCCTATTAGACAAAAAATACTGAGGCCACAGAAGGGGAGCAACTCCAACACCAATCCCATATCCTAACCATTGGCTAAGAATGGAGTGGTCAAAGATTGCCGATAGATCTGATAATATAAACAGGGATGAGTGTCCCTGAAATTCCTTCACCAGAGCTGCCAAAGCTGTCACTGTCCAAATCCAGACTGAAGCAAGATTGAAATAGGTCAAAGGTAGATGTGTCATTTAGGAATCCCTGGAGATGCTCCACCATCACATTTTGTTATCACCTTATCCAGAAATAGCAAAAAGGAGATGGCCTCCTTAGCCAATAAAAGTATTTTTAAAGCAAAGACCTAAGTGCTTCCTTTAGAGGTCTGGGCAAAAACCCCTTGCCCATCATGGCATTAATGGTTTTCTCACGTCTTGGCTTGTGCAGCGGAGTGATCAGTTGAGATGCTGAATTAGGGGTTCACTCTTGTTGTTCATGCAGTAGGAGAGGGAATTTAAAGAGCCCTTTGCCTGTACCTCAACTTGGAAGAAAATGGTAGAGGTGCATAATTATATTTGTTTTTGTCAACTCTAGGAGGTCTTAAAGAAAAATCTCCTTACAGCAAAGCGCAAATAGCTTAACTATGGTTGTTTCTGTCTGACTGCTGAAGTGAGTTATCAGTGCAATATTTTTTTCATATTGGTAGTTCACTCCTTATGAGAATGGGTGCCTTGTTCACTTGCTTTCTTTTCCCTGTATTTTATTACTGTTGCTTGAAAAATCTTTTAAATGATGGACTATATAGTTTACACAGTAGCTGCATTATGGCACATGGTTTGTTTTAAGTCCTCTGTGGTCTTTGTCATTGTAATTCTATGCTCCCTGAAAAATACTTCCTTAGGATCAGTGTATATTTTCATTTGCTTCTGTATTGTGCGCCTACGTTACCTTATTTTAGCTGTGGTTTTATTTCTCTTGGTATTCAAAAAGAGCCCCTGCCAAAGTGCTCCAAAAATTTGTCATGACTGATAGAGTTATAATACTCACTTATACAACATCTAGGCACCTGTAAAAACAACTTTAAATGTTTTATATTTTCTGTGTAAGAGAAGCCCTCCTGGATGTCAAAAGTCCATCCATTTAGACAACATCTTGTCAGATGCTTTTGGGAAACCCACAAGCAGAGTCTTAAGTGCAACAATCCCTGTCTTGCAATTTGCCCTATATGAACTGGTATTTAGAGGCACTGCGCCTAGGATCATAGAAGTTCTGTTTAGATATTAAAGAGTGTTGATAGACTATCCACAGTGAATTTGTCTAGTCTAGGGTGCATTGATATGAATCCATGTAATTTAAATTCATGATTTAAGTTTAAAAATCATTTATATTATATTCAATTTTTTTCTAGATAAAAGTGTGTACATATACTCATAAAACATAAGGGGTTGAATCCAAATTACCCTGAATGGAGTGAAATTTGCAGAACATGATTTTTCTGTTGCCGGCTCCCACTGCAGCCCACTACACCCTATAAAGTTATACTTCTGAGGTAGAGGACCTTCATTAGCAGTGTAGGAAAACTGGGAAAATTTGGGGGGAGATGTTCCCATGGAAGTGCTGTTACTTGGACAAAACAACTTCTTTAGATCTAATCCATCCATTTAAGACTAAATCCTGCCTAACTTCTCCTCCTGACCTCAAATAGGTTATTTCTTATTACCTGTAGTCATGACAAGTTATGATACATAGCTATTATGGGTGCTTCTTTTACCCCGTGTTTCAGTCTTTGTCTTCTTTTGTAGCTGCACTGACCTGCTTTACTTTCCCAAAAAATAATCTCAAGTAGAAACAAGGCTAGTGGTAATTACTGATTAGATCATACTTGTGTAAATTTCCATGTTGTTAAGTAGATAATCATAAATATTTAGAGTTTTGAGTCAGCTTTGGAGATAAGGTATTTTGAAGAATAGGCATTAAACAAGGGAAAACACACAGGGAGATCAGCGGATAACACCTGGTGTCGGGTCTGTTGCCCACAGTCCCTCCATATTGCCATCCTGCCCTGTGTGTGTTGCAATAGCCTGTTCCCTTCCAGTTCCCAAGATGGCCGAACTCTTCTCTTGGATGGCTCGCCGCAGCGGCCTTGAGACAACTCCTTTTCTTCCCTCGGGACTGATGGTGCCCAGCTGGATGGGCATGGAAAAGGGGGGGGGGAGTTGTGTAGCAGGGTTGATATAATGTATCATGTACTCAATGCGTCATTCTTATCAAGGGACCTGTGTACAGCCAGATGCCTTTACTTGCTTCTGTGTAACCTATGGACATATATATGGTGAAGCTACGATACCTCATTAAAACCCTTTTACTCAAGAGAGCTTGGATTTCTTGTTGCAAGTGGTGGGAGTCATCTTCAACATATCCTGTCTTCCGTAGACTGACACCTGGGATAGTCCCTAGTATAAGGCGTTTTATAAGTAAATGTTCCTGACATGGATGGCCCAGGCTAGCCCAATCTTGTTGGTTCTCGAAAGCAAAGCAAGAGTGGTCCTGGTTAGTGCTTGGATGGGAGATCACCGAGGAAGTCCAGTGTCACTACACAGAGGCAGGCAATGGTAAATCACCTCTGAACCCATCCTACCTTGGAAACCTTACAGGATCACCGTGTTGCCTGCAACTTATCAGCACTTTACACATACCCATAAGTGCCTGAGCTGTTGTGCTATATGAAGACTGACAAGGGAAAGAAGGGTAAGGGTGTCTGTTTTGGAAGTACGCAAGCCTTCTAGTACCATCATTTGTGGTAATGCCAGTTATCTGATGCCTTCCCTGCTGCTGATAGTGCAGTTTCTGTACTGATACAAAGTGTGCATGTGTGAATGGAGATCCTAGAGAAGTATAAGGATTTATGGATTTACATTGGTGGAAATGAAATCTTGTTTTAAAATGTCTGTTCCCCCCCTTCTGCCCCCCCCCAAATAGTAAATGGTTCTATTTTATACAGGGTGATTTCTTTCAAGGCAGAATTTTACAGGCTTTTGAAATTCTACCCTCCAATAAAATTGCTCTGTAGTAGAAGTTGGATTTCAAAACCAAGCTTTCCTCTGTAATAAAACTTCTTTTCAGGTTACAAAGGCCACAGCATTGATCATGATGTCCTGGAGACACTGAACACACTTTCCTTCTGCTTCTCCTTTTCTGCTTTCTAAGTAGTTTTCTTTTGAAGATTACCCTCCTAGTATGTATTATTTTTTAGCCAATGTGTTAAATCTTTCTGAACTTTGTTTTTCCTTTTAATCCCTTGAACTGCTTATGCTGTTGTGTTGACCTTGATTGACATCACATTTGTGGAAGCTAATAACCTAGATTTCAGAAACATTGGCCTGCCCTTCAAGTGGAAGGTCAGCTGCTGTGAAATAAACGGCCAGTATATTATAGGATGTAAAGGAGGGCAGTCTCTTCTGTATGTCAGTTAAAAAGAGAAAGAGTGGATAAAACCATATAAGCTCTGTTTGCTTACAGAAGAGATTATTTAAATTACTAATTTATGTTAAACCCCTAACCTGGGGACTTGAAATGGACAACTTAACTCACATAAATAATACTGAGTTGTATCATATAAAACATGAGCAACTTTGCCACAGATAAAAAGATTCATCATCTTGTCTTCTGTGCAGTCCCACATGGGAACTGTGCAGGCCAGCAGCGAATGTTCTAAAGCTCCTAAAGGCGCAAGATGCTTGCCTAGCCATCTCGCGTGCTTTTCCTCCAGGCGCAGCTATAAAAGGCAGGGTGAGCTGCTCCCTCCCTCAGTTCTTCTTTAGCCACTGCTAAAGAAGGACATGTTCTTTGCTCCTTGATTCCAGAGATAAATGTGCGTTTGTGCCTTCAGCTCCATGGCATCAAAGGCTCTCTACAAGAAGTATTCACATTGCGGAACCAAAATGGTCCAATCGGATGGGCACAACAAATATCTGCTCTGTCTGGGCAAAGGCCATGACACCTTGCAGTGTGTGGTCAGTAAACAATTTACGCCCAAGGGGCACCATGAAGGGGCACCATGACTGAAAGTGGTTCTTTGGGAGTCAGCCCTGAAGGGCTCTACCAACTCTTAGAATTATGCTGCAGCTAAAGGACCACAGCACCCAGAAGTGGCGTCCTTGGTTCGTCTAGGATGCTCGGCACCTATTACTGCGGAGAAGGAGCAGTCAGTTCCAGTTGCTCCTTCAACAATTCCACATTGGTGACAGTCAGAGCCGCCTATGAAAAAGACTAAGCTCAAAACGAAGCATGCTGACAGTCGGCTTAGAAGTTGCAAAAGAGGAAAAAGTTTTCCTCTTCAGCTCTGACCATGTTGGTTACGTTGAGTTCGCCCAGGGTTCCAAGAACTCCATCTCCAACCCCCAGACAGCGTTCTGCTTCGGTTCCATCCCTTCTAGAGGATGAAATTCCAGAAGTCATAGAATTGTTGATAGCCATTTGCCACCATCAACAATACGGTCTGTGGAAAGACAGAGCGCTTCTTTGAGCCCATCTGAGAATGACAGTTGCTTGGAACTGACTCCCCACCATAGACATAATTGGTTCCCTTATTCTCCATGCAGTTCCCCGTATCAGAACTACACTTATGGGTTTGAAGGTCGCCGAATAAGTACTTGCCTCCTCATTACTTCTTATAAGATGAAGACCTTTATGTTACAGTTCGCTCAGAACCAAGAAGTAGTAAAGCCAAACCTACATTGATTCCAGCCATGGTTCCAAAAGAAAACGCTGTCCGGGAACTGACACTTAATCACACTACCTACTCTGAAGATTACTCTGATATTGGATCAGATCTTGCACCAGAGCCATCTCCACCAGAGTTTCTTTTGGAGGATTCTGCTGTATCCCCGAGTGAGACTCTCCGCTTGTCTACTGAGCAGTTAGTCCAGTTGGTACAAATTTTGCGTAGTTGTTAGAGCCCTGCCGCTCTTAATATGGAGAATGGGGTTTGATTCCCCACTCCTCTGTTTGAAGCCAACTGGGTGCCATTGGGTCAGTTACAGCTTCTTAGAGCTCTCTCAGCCCCACCCACATCACAGGGTGATTTTGGTGAGGATAACAACACACTTTGTAAATTGCTCTGAGTGGGTGTTAAGTTGCCCTGAAGGACAGTATATAAATTGAATGTTGTTGTTATGATGTGATCCCTGGACATTGAGGCCATCTGCTCTGCTCTGACCTCTTTGGATCTGGTCTTCAAGGTCCTTCACTCAGAAGCAGCCAGAGCAGTGGCATTTCCAATCATGTAATACATGATAGATGTGACGAAAGATGTATGGTCCAGGCCAGTATTAACTCGGCGGCATCTAAGAAGCTGGACAATATGTATAAGACATAACAGGAAGGATCAGGTTTTCTGTTTATTCACTCTCCTACCAATTCTACTGTTACCGAGACCCTCCAGGGCAAGGGCCCCCAGAAAAGTAAGGGCCACTCTGCTCCGATTGATAAGGAGGGCAGGAAACACCAATATCACCACCACCACCCAACAAACAACATTTGATTTAGATACCATGCTTCACAACAACTTAATGCCCACTCAGCGGTTTACAAAGTATGTTATTATTATCCCTACAACAATCACCCTATGAAGGTGATTTTATAAGCCCATATTTAAGCCTAATTCCAGATGATAAACAAAGGCTTGCAAAAATTCTGCAAGGAGAAGCTTTAAGGCTCTCCAAACAACAGATTAATACGGCCAGACATTTTGGGGACCATTCTTCCAGAGCTATGGCCTCTGCAATTGTAATAAGTAGACGTGTGTGGTTCAGAACCATGGCACTCATTCCTCACCATAGGATGAGGATAGAAGACCTTCCCTTTGAAGGAACTGACATATTTTCATCCACCATGGATGAGGCACTCAAAAAGATTAAAGATGATAAGATTACAGCAAGGTTGTTGGGTATTACACCTGTCTACCCAAATCCCTTTAGGAAAAGATTTTCCCTTATACCAACAAATACAATCGGTTCCATTTCCCAACCAATGCAAACATTGCCCAAAGGTTCTCAACAGCCTTCTTCCTCAGCCTCTGTTCACCCTTGGAGGAGATATTTCTGAGCTAAATCAAAGAACGTTTTCCAATCTCCAAGGGATCAGTCTGGGTCCAGTAAACAGGGCTTTTGTTGTTAAGTCATCTTGTGCCATGTCAGTCAAACACTTACTTCCTCTACAGGCATGAGAGTCCATCACCCAGGAGGCTTGAGTGTTGTCTATAATCAACATAGGCTACAGTCTTGAATTCAAGACAACGCCACTCAACATTCTTCCTCTGTCCAACCCTCCACCTCCTCCCACCTTACACAGGGCTTCCCTTGTGTCTGACTTGGAAACTACAGTAGGTCCAATGCTACTGCATATGTCCTGATAGGTACTCCATATGTCACTCCAATCTTGCAGCAGCTACTCTGGCTCCCTGTGGAATTCCGGATCAGGTTCAAAATTTTGGTTTTAACCTATAAAGCCCTAAACGGACTGGGACCAGAATACCAGAGGGGCTGCCTTTCCCTGTATGTACCCCAGAGAGCGCTTAGATCAGCAGGAAAACATCTGCTGGTGTTCCCTGGGCCCGAGGAGGTTCAGCTGGCCTCGACCAGGGCCAGGGCATTTTCAGTCCTGGCCGCAACCTGGTGGAACTCTCTATCGGACAATACTTGGGCCCACCAAGATCTTGTATCCTTTTGGCGGGCCTGCAAGACAGAGATGTTCCGCCAGACATATGGTTGAGGCTGGCATTAGGTCCATCAATGAGCATCCCTACTGGTCTCCTGCCAGTGGGGGGGGGGGCGGCTATATAGTCTTCTGCATAGTGATTTGCCCCTCACGCATGCAGTGTTAGAGTGCACCTCCTCCCCTTTTTATGTTTGGTGGGCAGGGAAATGTGAACGGGCCCCATTTTGGGATGCTGGAATCCATATTCTTGATTTTTAACTCTGAAAGTTACACTCTTTTGAGATTGTTGTTTATCCTGTGTATTTTTACTATTGTTGTACCCTGCCCTGAGCCCGCTCGTGGGGAGGGAGGGCTAAAAATCAAATAAACTAAACTATTAGAGGAAGTGCAATCGGCAAGTGCATTATTGACACTATAATGCACTTGCCGCCCACAGTACATTGACCCCAGCTTGACAGCCATAGGTATTATGGAGCCCATAGGTACTGTGAACAACTCTCATGTTGTTTCCTAGCACCTACTTGCTTCAAAAAATGACACAAAGTCTTATTAAGTTGACTAAGCAGTGAGCACTCATTCAAAAAAGCAGCCCTTATTATTGAAGAGGTTGGACCTGAGACCTCCTGACCTTTTGTTTTTGCCTCTGTGATAGGCATTTTGTGATTGGCCCCTGTCTTCCATGACTGCCATTTTGTGATGGTGCTCACTGGCCTTTCTCAAAAGTCTGGAAGTGCCCACAGACTCCACAGGGTTGGAGACATCTGAACCAATACCATCATAGGAAGGATTCTCCATACTCTACTCAATATTCTTTTCAGTCCCTAAGAAGTATAGGATCTGAAGAGCAACAGAATCGGTCTGTTAATCAGTTTGGGAATGTAACTTCAGGCACTGTTAGGGAATGTTCAGTTTAATAAACTATTATCTCTATTTAATAAAAATGTTCGTACACAAATACATTGTGGAATCATTCAAGGCCATATTCTGTTTTTCCTCTGGTAACAAGAATGTGTGGGTGACTTATGGTGACCCTAGAGTGGCACAGTAGGATTTGAGTCCACTGGCACGCTAGAGACCAACAAGATTTTCAAGGTATAAGCTTTTGACAGTCAGATTTCCCTAGAAAAAGGAAGCTTTGACTCTCAAAAGTTTATACCCTGAAAATCTTGTTGGTTTCCAAGGTGCTACAGGACTCAAATCCTGCTGTTCTACTACAGATCAACAGTTACCTACCTAAAACTATGCAGAGTGGTGGCAACCCTGGACTTCCTTGACGGTCTCCATGCAGGTACTAACCAGGGCTGACGGTGCTTAGCTTCCAATAAGATTGGGCCATCCAGGTCAGGACATCATATTTCATTTAAAAGGGTGGTTTTCTTGACAAATATATAAACATTGGGAAATTCACTAAGACAGTTATGCACTGGGTATTTAGACAGGCTGGATAGTTCAGTGCAGTGGTGCTTAAGCTGGTCTCCATTTTCCTGCATACAATCAGTAGAACAAATTGTGTTGAATTTTTGTGAGAAAGAGTTGGCAGTCATGGAAACCAATGATTGGAGGTGCTGTTATCCTCAGGGCACAGAATCAGGAGGAGAGCAATGGCCCCCCCTTCCATCAATATCTATCTGTCTTGTTCTACTGTTGCTCCAGCTGCCTGTTGTCTTTCTGGTTTTTTCCCCAGGTTCTGCCTCTTTTCTCTGCCTCCAGTCTTCCCAGAAATGATCTAATGTCAGGCTTACAACAGGCCAATGACATCCAATATGATCTCTTTGAAATTCCGTTGAACTAGTAAAATTCTGGATTGAATTTTAAAACATTGCAGTATTGCATACTGAGTGGTATAACTCAATTCAAGGCACAGGCTCATTCTAACAACTATGTAACAATTTAGGAATGAGTTGTTACCTGAACAAATTTCTTTTTGCTACCCAGTGGTTTGGATCCAGAACAGTGTTTTTGTGCTAGAATTCTTGTGCAAGTGGAGATATAAGGAAAAAAATGGTGATAGCTGCTTGAACTAAGTCAGACTTATTGCACCCCACTTGTGTTTCTGCTGGCACAAGATATTGTGTGCAACCAATATCTTCGCAGTGTAACATATAGAGAAGAAAATGCTAGATGCTGCACAAGGTTTTGCACAAGTGGAACTGCACTGTCCATTTATTTGTCCACTTGCATATGGCTGAATCCAAGCCTATGTGTGTTTGAAGGAAGGTCGAGCTTCTAAAAAGATTGAAACGATCTGGGACATTGGAATAAGAGAAAATTAAATATGTTGAGAAATACTTGGATGAGACAATCAGGAATTTAAAGAGCCCCCAGCAATTCTACATTTTCTAATGAAGAATGATGAAGCTGAAATATAGAGTAGTGACAATATTAGATTTCTGCTAGAAATCTAGACTATTGGCATTGTACAGAGCTTTGAAAATCATTCACACATTATTATTTGTGCTGAAAAAGTAAAAAAAAAATAGTGAATAAGTAACTCACAAGGAAAGGGCCTTTCTACGGGAGGAACTTCAAAAATGAAGGGAACAGACTACTATTATACCTAATGATACAGAACACACCGATCAAGTTATTTACAATAGCAATATAAGAGGCAATAGGACCTAACGAGAATTTGTTACAACCATCCATGAGCACTGAGATGCTGAATTTTTTACCTAATATCTGACCAGATCATCCTGGGATTTAAAAAAATATGAGTAGTACAAATATGAAGTACTGTTTGCCCTGTAACAGTGTTTGGCTGCTAGCAGATATCCCATCTGTGAAGAAGAAATAGCATGGAAAGATTAACATGGAAAAGAATTGTATCCAGTCATAGTTGTGTTTAGATTTTTTTAATAGCATCCATTAGCTTGAATTCTTGGCTAGTCTAACTTTCCCCAGTTGGTCATATGCTGCTTATCATCCATAGCAGGTCTGGCCTGGAGTGTACCAACCATTCCTGGCCTTGAGCCCAAAGTCCCTGGCCATCTGTTGTTCAGTTCTCTGTTAGCAAGTGCCCTGTTTAATTATCTGCTGGCTGACTTCCACTTTGTATTACGCCTGAAGCCCTGGCCCAGTACTTTCATTGTGCTTTCAGGTCCACCTGATCTTTGTTCCATTTGGCTCCCTCTTCTTCCACCTGCTCTGTTCCAAACGGCTTGATTGAAAGTCACAGTCACATTTTGACCAGTGGATAATGAGGAAAGAAGGCATTTAAGGATGCCAATCAAAAATCCATGTATTAAAAGTAGCTTGTACAGAGAGAAAGATAGCTGCAGATTTTGACCCTGGGTAAGACATCTGTACGCCCCCATGGAGCCCCTGCTCATGCCAGACAGAGCTGTTGTCATACATGATGCTGGAAAAGACTTTAGTTTTGTGCTGCCCCTTCATTTCTGCTACCCCCTGCCACTTCTTCATTTCTGTTCCTTTCTAAGACTAGGAGATACCATGAAGTAATATTAAGTTCCTTGTTTGGTTTCTTTACATACGTCTCCTCCCTCACGCATACAAACAGCATCTCAGATGCTGTCGGTTGGGCTGGCCTTTTTGTCTTTAAGTATTTGATTTTGCTTAGTTCCCTTGTTGCATGTATAGAAAACCAAATAGAAGTTCATTCATTGAGCATTTTTTTCTTAGATGCAAATGCCCTAGAAATTACACTTGTTCATGTTCCATTGAATTGAGTGGGAGCTGCACAAGGGTACCAGTTTATTTGAATGGAGCTCAGACAGGACAGTTTTCAAGGAGGTTATGCTTCATGTCCTTAAGAAGGTATAATTCTGCAGTATGAAATCTAGTTGGGTTCCACAGCCAGAGGTCTTGAATTATGGTCTCATATGGCAAAAGGCACCATTGATTTGAAGAACACTTTGGTTTTTTAACTAATTAGTGCTTAGGAAACATCAGCTACAGTGTTGGAGGCTGATATCTTGGGTAAATTATGGTTAGTATTGAGGAGTAATTTATGTGATTTTGGTTTGCGGGCTTGCTCTGCCTATTCAGCAGCAAAAGATTATTTCTCAAGAACAAGATTAAATTACTCTGGCTCTGCCTGTGACATGAAGGGTCTTTTAAAGCATGCATTTCAGAATCTGGTTAAATCACTGGTGGTGGTCTATGTATAGTTTTATAATAGAATAAACAGCATGATGAAGAGCATTTTCATGTGATAAAAATGCCTTTTAGTCAGGATGTTGCATCCAAAAGTTGATATTGGACGGAGAAGCTAATGTAACTTGCATTTTATTCCCAGGTGGGCAGTGCCAAACTTGATTTAAGCATCACTTGTAAAAATGGCATGAACTCCCAAACAAGCTTATATAGTATTCAGTACCTCTGAAATTAACGATGAACTTGTTATTTTAAAACTTAATCAGAAAGCCAAAAAAAAAAAAGTACTGAATCTGAATACATATTAGAGGGAGGGTGATTTGAAAACATGGTAACATGGGGCTGACTACTTCTCTATGGCCTGTGTGCATTGAATTATTTGTGGCCATTTGGAATATAACCTGTGTCCTTTGCCTCTATATTTCAATGGAAAGTAGTCCACACTACTTCACTGACAGACCGTTGTTTCCTCTTCTGCAAATAACAGATAATTGCTTTTCATTGCCAGGCTGTGAACTGCAGTTGGTCTAGCGGCATGCCCTTTGCTTTATTTTCTGTATTAGTCAAGGAAGTAGAGATTTCTAAAAAATTAAAATTTTCCTTGTGAGATGCTATAATTGGCATTTCACTCACTGTGTTTAAACTTTCTAACCAATCTGAAGCAAATACAACCTCTGCTTCACTGCCAGCTGTGTATGTTGCTATGGGAACTCAGTAGGGACTAGCTGCTGATTACTGTTCTAAGGACCACACCTGGCTTATTTGCATTCAATTTAAGTTGGGAAAATTTCAAAAGAAGAAAAGGAGAGCTTAGATTAGCCAGTGGGCAGCCAGAAAAGGCTTGTCATTTTGAGGCTGCCAGTTTGGATGACAAAAGCTGTTTTCTTATTCATCAGACTTCTTGGCAGACCCACAAGTTGTTTGGAATTTTGTAGACATTTTGGAGGTGGGGTGTTGGTTACATCTTGATGCTGCTTTACATTTTCTTGCACTATTTCCTCTTAATACCTCATTCCAGTAAATTTCATTATACAGTACTACATCTACAATAAATTGTCTAATTAGAAGCAAAAGACTAGAAAGTGAGCATGCTGAACGGATTTTTTTTTGCTTAAGAAATTTCATCTTTGGCTTGACCTTACTGTGTTCAAATAACATTAAGCAGAGCATGAAAAGTGAGGAAAAACTGTTTTCTCTCCCTTTTAGAAATCAGACAGAAAAAGCAGGACACTTGCTAAGACTTGAAGGGGGTATCTCTTTACCCCTTCCCCGTCATTTCTTCTTTCCCTTTCCTGAAAGCCCCCATATCCTCTTCCCTTTTCCTGCTTGCTTCTCTTTCCCACCCACCTGCCACCCTACCTTTATCAGCTCATCCTGTCTTCAGTCTTCCCACCATTCCTATCCCTGGCAGCCTTTCCCTGGAAAAAGTCTGGCCAAGTTAAACAGTGCTGGCTGCTGGGCAGGCCCAGTTACACAGTAAGGAACCCGCAAGGACTTGTGCAGGGAGCTTTAGTTTCCCTTTTATCTTTTTCCTTACAGTTTTTCCTTTTCTCCTCCTCTTTCTCCTCATATAATCATCTTTCCCTGCTTCCTTCTCTCCTTCCTACTTGCAAGTCAGCCCATGATCATCAGCAATATTTATTACTAGCTTAATACCTGTGCTTTGCTATGGTATTTAACTACTTTAAATCCAGGGGGGTGCAAGCATGCAGGAGCCTGCCAGCCGCCACATAGGAAAGCCAAGCCCCACAGGGAGATTGGCAACCCTAGTGAACTTTGAGGGGAAGACTGGGAGGCGCATTTTACCTCAGGTCACATTCAATGACTCCCAATAGCAACTACATACTGTTGAGAATGTGGGGGGTGAGGACTAATCAGACTGCATATGCAAATGACTTCTGTGTTCCAACTATCTCTGGCGGCGGGGGGTGGGGGTGGGGGTGAAGTGTGGAATGTTGTGAACCCCAATCAGCCCGCATATGCAAATGACCTTGAAAGGCTGGCCCAATCAGGGAAGAGTGGCCAAGCTGCCAGTGGGCAGGGGCACAAGCAGGCAGCAGCCTGCCAGCCAGAAAGGAAAGCCTGTCCCTTTGGGGAAATACATTTTACCCCTTTTTTACCCCTTTAGGGGGCAAATTTCTTAAAATCCCTTCTTAGTGGGTGTTTACATCACAAAAGGAACGTTCTTCCCAAATGTCACGTTTCTAGATCCAGGGGGTTGGGCTGGGCATTGATGAGTCAGTCAGGACACTTGTCTTTATATATAGAGATTTCATTTCTACACTGTCTTTCTTCACAATAGGAACCAAGCAAGTCATCTGGAGATGCTGCCAGTCCTGACTATGATTCCTCCCAGGGGTTGATTGGCACTATGAATGCCAAGATGCCTCCTAGTGAGCTGATACCCCCCCCCCCACAGGGCAATCTGCCTCTTCCCAGGGGTGGATTGTCCACTGTGGGTACCAGGATGCTGCCTTCCAGTAGGCAGATGACCTCCCTCCACACCTAGGCTAGGCTAGCTAGCTCTGTGAAAGAAAGATGGCACCTGGCCCATGCAAGGCAAGGGAAGCAGAGCCTAGCCAATTTGGGGGGGGGGTGCCTGGCCATTGGTAGGATGATGCAGGCAGATTGCCTCTTCTTTTCTGCCTTCCAGCTTTGGGGCTGCATCGGACAAGAGCTTCCTCTTTTCCTCTCTCATTTGTGGGAGGGCCCTTTCTGGGGCAGTTTTTTATTCCCAATCTGCCCCTACCGTCTCCATCAAAAACCAGAACAGCCCTGGAAATGTCCCTGCCTCCTCCACTGCCAGAAACAAATATGGAATGGTTGCCTAATAGCAGCTACTGAGGACATTTGTTTCTTAAAGCTGCAGGTACTGTTTGCATTATTTTGGTGGGTTTTAACCCACCAGTTTTTTTTTTAAAAAAATCCTGTGACATTTTTCAGATTGAAGAAAGATCTGTCTTATCTCTTCATAACTCCAGTCTCCAAATTTAAGTGTGCACAGATATGGCCTTGTTGAGAATTAGATACATGGATGATTATGGGAGATTGTCAGACCCATAGCAAACCAGTAGAATAGTTTTCAAAGATGTTGCTCATGTTCAGTTGCCTTGTTGTAGTAATATAGATTAAAGCACATTATACTAAGCAATACTAAACAATATAGAGCGGTGCACTTTTATTCTGGGTGAATTTTTACATTTTGTATGAACCGTCTGTGTGTTTTTTCAAAGTGTAAGGTAACCAAAACAGGTGTGCTTTCATCTTTGACAGCCAATTAAAAATAGTGGACTCTTATCTAGATTAATGTTCCTTTATTAGAGAATGAACTAATAGTGATCTACTATCTTAACTTTTTCTGCCATCTCTCACAGATTTATAGTTTTGTTTTGCAAGTTGGCTATAATATCATTTTTTGGCAAATTAGAAGGTTATGCAATAGAAATTATGAATATTCAATGAAGCATCAAACCAATCATGGTTTGTTTATGCTATTACGTGAAAAGATCTTAGATATTTGCATAAGATAACCTATAAAACATGCAAATTTAGATAATAGGTTAGAGTTCTGATTGGAAGATATCTCATGAGAATCTAGGTGAGAAATTTATCCTTGCATGATAATGCTATGAGAATCTTAATGCATTTCATAGAAACTTTGATAGTTTTAAACTTAGAGTTTATTAGGAAATGTTAGCAAACTTAATTCGTATTGCCTTTCTGTGTTCTGTTTTTGTAGGATTTATATTAATAACCATATATTTTTCATTACTTGCTTCATTAAAAAACTAGGGTGTATTTCAATCAAGAGGAAATAAACTCTAGAACAGGTGTCTGTGTACTTTGATGAGAAGCAGCAAAGCAATAAAGAACCCTATATATAAATAAATGTACTGATAAGCAAATTGTTCAAAGAAGCAATTCTGCTTGACAGGTCTTGAAATAATTGCTAAAGCTATCTAAGAGAAAAGATAAATCTTTCCTTTGAGCTAGCAGAAGCTTAGTTAAGACACCGGCAGGGAGCTTGTTACAGCGTTGTCTAACATTGATCATTTCCATCTTTGGCTGTAGGATGGTTTGTACACATACTGTATTGGAAAACCTATTTCTGTACTCTTAAGAGCTAAACACTGATGGAAAGAAGAGGAAAAATCCCTAACACACCCTCAAATCTCGATAGTTTAATAGGAGAGATCCATTGATGTCAGGTGGTCACCTGTCATACCCAACAAAATTCTGTGTATTGCTTGTGCTCTAATGTTATGGGTATAGCTACAGGCTGATTATTTCTTGACTGTGATGTGAAAGTATGTAAAGGAGGGGCTGTCTACTGTTTTCTGTGTGCTCTCTTAACCTCCTCTCTCTCGAGCATGGGAAGAGATGTTTGCACAGACACTCATGGCCTTGAGGCTTCTCACATACCAACTTTGCTTTTCCCGC
Source organism: Eublepharis macularius (assembly GCF_028583425.1). Lineage (NCBI taxonomy): Eukaryota > Metazoa > Chordata > Lepidosauria > Squamata > Eublepharidae > Eublepharis > Eublepharis macularius. The sequence goes on from NC_072792.1 coordinate 128,607,254, forward strand.
CTAGATACTTCCTTTTGAACACAGCTGCCCATTACCTTAAAGGGGTGGGGATTTGAGAATTCACCTGTGTTTAGCACCCTATATATGTCTTGTGCTTGTAGGAAAATGTCATTCCTGTCAAAAATGGCGTAAGATACTGAAACTGGTAGCTTATCAATAAACTTTAACTTATAGTGAAGTCTTTTGAGAGTTACCTGGCAGATCCTTACAATTGATCTCTCAGAGGCACTTCCAACATCGGGCCCCTCCTTTTGACTTGAAAACGCCACCCATGTTGTTCATGAGAATTCTAGCAGCACTGATAGCATGGCTAGGCTGCGGAGAGTGGCTCCTTCCCGTATCCAAACAACATCTTGATCATGGTTCCATCCCTACTACAACAGGTGGAAATGATAAAATTGATGGTAGCCTGTCTACAGGACCAAGGATTCATGTTCAACGAAGAAAAGACCAGTTTTGCTACCAACCCAGTAAATATTGTACCTGGAGGTAGTGATAGACATTGCTCAAGACAGAGTTTTTCTGTCACAGGAAAGACAACAAAGAGTCAGTAATGACATCAAACGTCTTAAGTAGACAGAAGGCAGAAGTGATGCTCCTGGCTCAGTGGCTGGGGATGAGGGTATCCTATCAGGATGTCCTCCAGGAGGCAAGATTCCAGACCTGGGCGCTCCAGAGGTACCTGTTACCATACCACAAGGTGTTAGAGCACAAGAAGTCCAAGATAGTTGAGTTGCCAGAGATCCTCAAACAGAAGAACAACCAATGGCTGGACCTCATTCAGTCCCATGATGGTATTCCACTCAGGGAACCAAAGAGAACAGTGATGACCATGGACACAAGCCTTTGTGGATGAGTATCCCACACCGAAGGAGGAATGGTATAGGGCATCTGGCTGAAGAAAAAATGATAAACAGTTTAAACCCTTTGGAACTCAGAGCCATCATACGGGGTCTGGTGAAATCCCAGGATCTTCCCACAAGTCACCATATGACCTGTGGGAATCATATGATTACCTTGAATCTCTGAAAAAGGACACATAGCAGACCAGGACAACTTCCCAGAAGACTAGTTAAGCCAGAGAATGATGGACCAAGCAGAATTGATGCTATCCAGAGAGATTCCCCAACTGGTCTATCACAGTTTTTGGCAAGGCGCAAGAAGAAGAAACTCTCAAACCATACGGAGAGATGCTGCGAGCGGCAAGCTGCCGTCACACATCCTGTATACTTTCCTTAGTACAGCTATTTCACAGAGCTGTTCAGAAGATCACACCATAAAGTGCAGCAGTGATACTAATAGCAACCTTTGGGTCCAGAAAGACATGGTTTCAAAACCAAGCATGAATCCCTGGCACCTCCCACTGAAGGAGGGCTCATTGATGCAGAGAACAATACCACAGTCCTGACCAGCTCTGACAAGCCTCACAGCGTAGAGGTTGAACACAAACAACTAATAGGGTTGGATTAAGCAGGAGGCATAATTGGTATTATGTTAGCCTCCAGGAAGAGTTCCACAAAGTCTATTTAAAAAAAAATCCTACCAAGTTCCCAGAAGAGTGCATGGATAGAGACATGTAACCTTTTGGGGCTAATTAGGGAGTTAGTATCCTTCGTTCAAGAAGGGTTAAAGAAAAGTCTTAATGCTAGCACCCTTAGACAATAAATAGCGATCATCTTGACAATTAGGGGTTCTAGGAAGGGACATTTCCTTATACATCACCCTCGTGGCAACATATTCTAAAAGGGGACCTCATTGTTGAATCCTCCAGGGGCTTGCCGGTTTTTTCCCCACGTGAAATCTTAATTTGCTATTGAGAGCATTATCCAAAAGACGTTTTGAGCCTATGACCTCATGTCCCCTAAAGGAATTGACCTTTAAAACCATCTTTCAGATGGGAATAAAATCAGATAGACAAGTGTCAGAATGGCAGGCACTAGCAGTAGATAGAGATCCATGCCCTTTCCTTCAAGATGGCAGAGCAAGTTATAAATGGAACCAACTTTCTTCTGAAGGTGAATCCCACATTTTAATAGGACAGAAGAGATAGTACTTCCCTCCTTCTAACCTAATCCAAAGCATGAGAAGGAAAGGGAATCTCACTACCTTGATATACGCAGAGACATGAGAGTCCACTTGGGCAGGACTAAGCAGTTTTCACAAGTCTGGGGCGCTAGTGTGTTTTTAGGAGGTCCTCCTTGGGACAGAGAGTGTCCTTTTTCTTGGATTAGGTAAAGTAGAGGGTACCTAATTCTGGCATGTCAAACCAGAGGTCTGGAGATGCCCCTAGACATCAGGAAGCACTCATTAAGGGAAGCAGCGACATAGGCAACCTATAAATTCTTTCGTCGTTAGAAACAATCGATAAGGCGGCCACATGGCAATCATATTTTCTCATCAAGAAATACAGGATAGATAAGTTGTCCTCCCCAGAGACAACCTTCAGCAGGTACCATGACACACCCTATAGGCCTGGAAGCGGGACTACCCACCCTGAGGCACACTGCTCTTGTATGTCCCTAAAGTATGGACTACCCCACTCTTAGGACCACTGGAGAATGGAAGATTTGTATTCTCTTACTGTGGTCCAGGAGTGGGGCAGTCCTACCCACCTGAGTTTATTGGTGGGGGCAGCTTCTAGGATAGAATGAAGAGTTAGGATGATAGTCTTCCTCCCACTGGATTCAAGGAAAGGGACCTTTCTATTTATTAAAAAAATTAGGGGAGTTATTTTTCCCTCTTGGTATTGTGATCGGGTGTCAGGGTTTGGGAACGGACTGGTGATTCCAGGGACAAGCCTCTCCCCTCCAGGATTAAAATCAGATGACAGGCCCTGCCTTCGGAGAGAAGGAGCTATATCCCAAGAGTATGGACTGTCCCACTCCTGGACCACTGAGAAAGAAAGCTTCACAGTAAGTGAATAAAAATCTTCCATTCATCCTGATAGCAGACTGGAAGAGGAAATGGAATGCTGGTTCTGACTACATAAAGACTGTGGGATCGTAATATTTTCCTCATTTAACACTGAACTAGGATATAGCTAGGTCCAATCTCATATGTTACTGTGTATCCCTGTTTGTACAGTGCTGATAAAATGATAATGTAATGTTAATCAAGAATCTATATCTATGGATTTGCACAAATTAAAAGCTATTTGGAGGCTGCTGGCATCCAGGTGGTGGTAACATTTTAACTGTATATCATGGGCTTTGGAATTTTATTATAATGTTTTCCATGTTCCTTTTTGCTTGGCTGCCTGGCTCTAACATTTGCAATCCATAGCTACTGCTCAGAATGTTCAATATTCAATTGTAAGGCAAAGCTACTTGTAGTTCAAGGAATGGAATTGTGGTAACAGGTAGTGGAAGCACCTAGCTTTTCATGTGTTGAAAGTTGAAAGATTATGTTGTATCCATAGTTCTACCCAATTTTATTGACACACTTGACCTATACTGCATAATGTAATTGTTTTATGCAGCACTATCAGGTTTGGCTGGGTCCAGGTCAGGTTAAACTGTTTCATACTGCCTAAGCATCTCAGATGTTTAACCATTCCAGAAAACCCAAAACAGTGATTTTCATGTATGTTTTTGGCTCGTGAATTCCAGAAAACACTCCCATAGCTGGCAGTGCAACTCTAGGTCTGGGGAAGGGTCAAGCATAAGCTAGAGCTTCTATGCTTCCTGCTCTGTTCATGGCTGGCTACTCTAGTCATAGAAATCTGTTGGGTTAACCCCAGTTACAGTTCCTAGAACTGCCAATTTAAAAAAATAGCAATATTTTATTTCAAATTTGTATTCCGCCCTCCCCGTGAGCGGACTCAGGGCGGATAACAGCATATTAAAAATACAATTAAAAATTCATGTTCATTAAAAACAACACATTTAAAACAGGATCGTGGACAGCCTTCACAGGGGAGGGTTAAGATTTATACACCCTTTTTTTTCCAGGCCGACAGAGGCCCAGACTCAGCCATATGCCTGGCGGAACAACTCTGTCTTGCAGGCCTGGCGAAAAAAGTAGGTCCTGCTTGGCCCTGATTTCAGCAGATAGAGCCTCCCACCAGGTGGGAGCCAGGACCGAAAAGGCCCTGGCTCTAGTTGAGGCTAGGCGGGCCTCCTTGGGGCCAGGGACCACCAACAGCTGTTTGTCCCCTGATCGGAGTATCCTCTGGGGAATATATGGGGAGAGACGGTCCCGTAGATACGCTGGTCCCAGTCCACACAGGGCCTTATAGGTCAATTCCAGAACCTTGAACCTGATCCGGTACTCCACTGTCAACCAATGCAGCTTGTGTAAGAACGGTGTTATATACGCCTTATTTGGCACTCTCGTAATAACACGCGCTGCTGCATTTTGTACCAGCTGTAATCTCCAGGTCAGGCTCAAGGGCAGCCCCACGTAGAGCGAGTTACAGTAACCTAGCCTAGAGATGACCATTGCTTGGATCACTGTAGTTAAGTCACGGGTTGACAGGTAAGGGACAAGTTGCCTGGTCTGCCGCAGATGGAAAAAAGAGGACCTGACAACCGTTGTGACCTGTGCCTCCATTTTCAGGGAGGCATCCAAGATCACCCCAGGCTCTTAACCCTTGGAACTGGCACTAACGGTGCCCCATTGAAGGCCGGGAGCCAGAGTCCCGAACCTAATCCCCCATGGCTCAAGTCCAGGACCTCCGTCTTCGTTGGGTTCAGTTTCAGCCAACTCTGCCTCAACCAACGAGTCACAGCTGCAAAAGCATGTTCCAGGACATCTGGGGCTGAGTCGGGCCGTCCATCATCAGATACAACTGGGTGCCATCTGCATATTGATGACACCAAAGTCCGAAACTTTGCACCAACTGGGCAAGGGGGCACATATAGATGTTAAACAATAATGGGGAGAGTATTGCTCCCTGTGGGACCCTGCACACCAAAGGGTGGTGGGATGACAATTTCTCCCCAAGCACCACCCTCTGTCCCTGACCATGGAGAAAAGAGACAAGCTACTGTAAGACAGTCCCTCATATCCCCACATTGGTGAGGTGGTGAGTAAGAAGATCATAATTGACTGTATCAAATGCTGCCGACAGATCCAATAATATCAGCAGCGCTGAGCCGCCTCGATCCAGATGTCTACGAAGATCGACTGTGAGGGCGACCAGCAACATCTCCGTCCCATGTCCTGGATGGAACCCGGACTGGAAGGGGTCTAGGGCTGAGAAATCCTTCAGGAAGCCCTGCAGCTGTTCCACCACTGCCTGCTCAATCACCTTTCCCAGAAACGGGAGGTTCGAAACCGGGTGGTAATTGACCAGGTCTGCTCCAGGACATACCTAAAGGAACTAACAACAGAACACCACTGGTTGTCACCTATAGCTCCCAGCTCAAACCCATCCAACGTATCATCAGGGAGTTACAACCCATCCTGGAAAATGATACCTCTCTCTCAGAAGTCCTGGGTGGAAGACATTTCCTTGCCTACAGACAGCCCCCCAATCTTAAACGACTTCTCACTTACAATCATGAATCAGCCAGCAGGGTCACCAGCACAGGTACCAGGCCCTGCAACAGACCCAGATGCCAGCTCTGCCCCTATATCTACCCAGGGAATACAATTACAGGACCCAATGGCATCAACTACACTGTCTCTGGCTCTTACAGCTGCTCATCCTCCAATCTGATATATGCCCTCATGTGCCAACAATGTCCTTCTGCTCTGTACATTGGACAAACCGGCCAACCTCTACGCAAAAGAATAAATGGACACAAATCTGACATTAGAAATGGAAACGTCCAAAAACCAGTGGGAGAACACTTCAATCTACCAGGACATTCCACCAAAGACTTAAAAGTCGCTGTGGTTCAACAGAAACCCTTCAAAAACAAAATCCAACGGGAGGCTGCTGAATTGGAATTCATATGCAAATTTGACTCTGTCAAGCTGGGACTGAATAGAGACTATGAATGGTTATCACATTATCACAGGTAACAGATTTCCTTTACAGAGGCGTGGTCTGGGGGAGCCCAGAGACGCCTGGTGTGGGCTTTGTTTGTCAATTATTTCAGCCTGAGTGCGTGTGGGCTTTCGGGGACCACAGTTCTCTTTGTCAGATGCAGCTGGCAGGGAGAGCTGTGGTTATCGAGGGCTTATACTACATAGGAATTGTATACCTTCACTGCGGCAAACTGACTCCACACCAAAAGGAGATGTTTACATTTACAAGCAAAGGAATGTTTTGATTGCCTTCACACTAATTGCATCCTGTCCTCTTGTGATATATGTCCCGTTCTTTCCCCTCCCCTCCTCTTCTGTATTTGACCAGTTCGGATCAGGCGTCTGATGAAGAGAACTTGATTCTCGAAAGCTTATGCTACAATAAAATAAAATTGGTTAGTCTTAAAGGTGCTACTGGACTCTTTTTGACAGTGGTTTTATGTGACTGATATTTTCTGCCTAGATCATTTGTACATATGTTTACATGCTAGAGTGTTGTATGTGTTTTATTTGTATGGATTGTAATGGCCTTTGGCCACGAACAATAAACTTGCCTTACCCAAACTAGCAAATTGGTTCATATGGTTGAAACCCTGCATAGGAAGCAATCATGTTGCCAGTCTTGGCCCACGTATCCATCTTCATTTGAACATAACTGGGGCTATTGTTGGAGAAGCTGTGCTACTGAACATCAGGAACAGAATGTCTAGTCCTCCCCTACCAAAAAACTGAATAGACAGTTTTGAAAATAAATAACTATACAGTCATAGTCTCAACAAAGCTTCTGTTTGTCTTACAGAGATTTGCTTGTAATTTCATGTAACTATTCTCCGTTACTTCCCCAAGAATAAAAGTCTGTTTTGAGACTAATAGTGACATCTGACAGTGACAGCATATGCAGTTTCCTTTTTAACCTCTGTATTAAAGTGTCTTGGTTTTCCATAAAATTCAGTAACTGACAATCATGAGACCAAGTTCTGGCCACCAAAGGTTATGTTGTATCCATAGTTTTACCCATACAGAGGCAAGATAAGCATGTGTGTGGAGCATGTGTGACTATGGGTGTTAGAAGTTCAGTTCTAATCAGACCCTACCTGATCACTCTCTAACCCCTTCTCAAAGTGGCCCTCATTAAAGTGTGCTGCTGATCAGTGTTCAAAACTATGGGTGAAGTTTCCAGTTGAGAAAGAGGGAACCCTTCTAGTCCTCACATGAAGTTCAGCTTTTATATTAATTATAGGGTATGCTGGATCTTAAACATAAAGAACCTCTGTCCTTGCACTGTTAAAGGAGCATCATAAGAAGAAATCATATTAAGTTACTAGCATTGGTGGTCTTGACCAGGAACAGTAGAATTGTGAAGAAAACCCTTAGCCCTGCCAGCTACAAATGGTCAGCTGTGAAGGCTTATATTGTAACTTCTCTTGCTGCCTCTAGATTTGATAGAAGCAGAGATGAAGTACCAGATGGGAATTATGCAAATTAGGGATGCTAATTTAGCATACCTTATTTGCATGATTAGCACAGCTGTTTTGCATAATATGCAAATTTTTCTTCTGGCTTTGGGGGAGTTGGGATATGACAGCCATATCCTCACAGCCGCAGCAGCAAAGAGAGAGGGGAGGAGAAGAGCAGGGAAAGAATGTTGATTAAAGAACTGTTTCAGTTCCTGCTGTAGAACTGGATGCAGAACTGAAGTTAGTTGGTTGTGGCTAGTTGGTTACAACAAGCATAGTTCTTCTGTGCAGTTAACTTTCATGTTGTGAAGTATAGTATATGTGGCAACCACAGAGAACTCTGCCTCCTTGTAACAGCTTGGCAACCCTACATTTAGAGCTGACAATAGTTCATGATCTCTCCCTTCTGCCATTTCTCAAACCATCTAAAAGGAAATGCAAGAACAAAATATATGCCATTGATTCAATTCTGGTTTATGAGAATTGTTGATTCATGAATGCTTTAGGGAAATGTATAGCTGTAAATGTCAATCTAGTGAATGTACACAATTCAGTGAAATCAGAGGATGGTGTAAGATTAAGGCCATGAATTTGAAAGGCCATCCAGTGAGCAAACTGCCTTATGGCATTTAAGAAAATACAACCAGATGGGTATGGTTAGCCATTTCCTGCATTACAGTGGAGCAAACTCAGGCTTTCTATCAAGAGTATATTTACTACAGAGCAATGAATCCTTACCAAGTATAGCTTTATGATGTTACATATTCACATTTCATATTTTTAGTGCGTACTTAAGTTGTGTTCAGTCATTGCACTTTGCAATTTCATTCCAGTTGCAAATAAACACTTTTTTTTGTAATTGCACATGCCTCCCACTGCTTTTACTTCTGTTATCCTCTAATGCAGTGATGTTCAATCTTTTCATGTTTGAGACTCACCTTTCATGTCCAAATAGCAGTATAGTATCTACTGAACTGCAACCAAGAGCCATCAGAATCACATGATAGAAAGAGAAGGGGCCAGAGTTATGACTAGGGGTGTGCATCAAGAAAGCTGCTGTTTCTGCTTGGATCTGTGGGATTTCAGAATAATTCTGTTCCATTGCTAATTTTTTCTGGGTTGGCTGGTGCCGGCTCAGAACTGATCTGCTTCAGTTTTTTTGTTTTCATGAGTTTTGGCCCATTGCGCGTGCATGTTGACTGTGCATATGCATGTTGACTGTGCATACGCTCTTCTTTTCAAGGGGGAGGGTGGGAAAACAAGGCTCTGGGGTAGCTGGTTTTGCGCGCAATGGCACCAAAACCACACAGAACACAGTCTTCCCCCTAAACCATTGACCCACCGAGTTTGAGAACACTCAGGAATGGGGTTCCATATTTATGAACCCCAAGAATGCTTGGAGAAGGCGCACGTCAAGGTAGTGTTGAACATCTGCACAATACACATGCACACACTGTTCTTTTGGGGAAGGGGAATGAGGCTCTATTTGCAGTTAAACAAAAAACACATAATCCAAAATCTCATTGATCCAATGAGTTTCTCCTCAAGCACATGAAAACTCACACAACAGTGGACCCCAAAGAAGATGAGTGTTGGTGGTCACGTGCACACAATTGCAGGAAACTTACTGGCAAAGTGATGTTGGCATGGCACGCCAGCACGGCGTGTGAACAGGAAACAGCTTCATTGTCTGCCAGCACAGTGCAAGTGAAATTTTTAAAAAGTAGTTCTTTGTGATAGTTGATTGCAAGGCCAATAAATTATTACTTTTGAGTCCTGCTATTGTTCCCTGTGCCTTGTAGTTTCATTTCCACAATGAGGGAAATGAAACTACTTACCCCAATCTGCTTTGCAGCAGCCCAGGACTCCCTGTTTAAACATACCAGCATGCCCTTGCACTGTGCTCAAAAGTGCACAGAACGAGAGGGCTTGATGTAGGTTTTTCCTTCATAGAAGGGGAAGTAGAGGGAGGATGGCCCTCTTTTTCTATTTTTTTATTAGTAAAAGTGAGAGACTGGACAGGTTGCTGGCTGCCAGTTTACCTTTCTGACTAAAACAGTTAAACCAGAGTTGAATGAAAAGGAAAAAGGAGAAATTACTGGAAGACGGGCAGAAAAAAAATGACCAGATCGGTCCTTCCATGTGAAATACTGATTTGGAAAGACTTGGAGTATTTGCGTGTTCAAGTGTGCAGTGCACAGCCCTGCTAGTACTATCTCCCCGCCATTTAACTCTGGGTTAACAATTTTAATCAGAGACGCCCCAAAAGCCTGCTATCTTTGGAGGATTTTTTAGTCACAGTAGTGGTCCTGGCACTATGGCACCTAAGTAAAGGACAGCAGCAGCAGAAGGCCATTGAGCCAGCTCCACCGACCTCTCAGTGCAGCTCTCCTTTAATAATTGTTTTTTCTTTCTAATTTTCACCCTAATCTGTATAGCATGAGCCTTTGCAGCAGCAGAGGGCTTGGAAGCTGGAGACTCCTCCCTCCTCAAACCCACATGTGCAAACTTGCTTGGACATTGCTGGGGTGGCTTTTCCTTGCATTTTGCATAAAATCACTCAGAAAAGGGATGGCAGTGCTGATGCTGGCGCTCACAACATGGTATTCTCTGCTGCTCCCCTCCCCAGCACAAAGCAAACCTTTTGTGATTTGATTCCTATGAACCACTCAATGCCCGTGCCATTTCCCAGGAAGTGCTGAAAAAAATGCATTCATGCATTCTGTGAACCTAGGCAGATCATGGGAGGGAGGGCAGGAAAGGTTACATCAGTGGTTAGTTCTCATGGCTCCTTACATGCGCAGGGTAATGCCGATTGCCACTTTGGGGTCAGGAAGCAATTTTCCCCAGGCCAGTTTGACTAGGGATCCTGATGGTGTTTTGCCATCTTCTGGGAATGGAACAGGGGTCACTGGGGTGTGGGGGGGAAAGGTAGTTGTTGTGAATTTCTTGCATTGTGCAGGGGGTTGGACTAGATGATCCTGGAGGTCCCTTCCAACCCTATGATTCTATGCCATATATATCCCCTTCCTGCCAACAGAGTTGATGCTAAGGACTCGGTCTCTTCTCTTTCTATCCAACTGAGTGCAGACAGACATGCTGTTAAGGAAAACAATATACTGCCAGATGGCCCACCACTGCTTGGCCTGCCTGTGCAGCCACTGCACAAGTAAGAACCGAAAGGAAACACACAAACTTTTCTGCCAGAAGACGAGCTCATTACATCCTTGTTTCCCAGTTTTTTCCCACCATTTCGGAAGTCGCTTTAACAAGCCAAACCAGCGATTTTTGTGTATATTTTCAGATCATTTCCCCCTTGCTGGTAGGGAGGGAAATGTGCACTGCATGTGAATGCTGAGCATTAGAGGCCTGACTGAAAGAATGGAGTGGCCTGACCAGGGGAAGAGAACAAGGGAGAGCCTTTGCACAGTGTGGTGTTTCTTGATGTGATTGTGCTAAAAAGGAATTCTCTACATTGCTGAATGGCCTCAGCTTGTTTTCTGCTGCTCTTCTTGGCATGTACGAAGAGAGGCAAGAAGCATGGCACCCTGGCTTTTCACACACCTGCACTAAAAGCAAGCTCTTCCAAAAAGCAGGATAAAATGGCAACTCTGTAGGCACTTATCCAGTAGATTGGATTCCACAATCTACTTAAAGGTTCTGAACCATGGATTGAAGACCACTGCTCAGTGCCTAAAGTTTGATTTGACACAGCCTGGCTTACTCAAACTCTGGTTCATCTTGATGTCCAAATGCTAGTGCCTGCATTCAAGTGTTGCTATAAATTGGAGTTTGCTTTGTACACTAGAGCAGTGCGTTAGGGAAATAGGAGGAGTGAGAGAGGCATTTGTGCGCAGAACAACAAGCTATGTTCATCCCTGATCAAAGTTTGACTGGAGCATGTTTCAAGGTTTGAATGTAATCTTAAACTGTTTTCAATACATGTTTAATACATGTAAAGTGGTGTAAGTTAGTGACTGTTTTCAGTTAAGTCAATCAAAATTAGCTTGTATATAAAATTTGCTGTTTTATGGGCAGCTTGTACTCTGTACGTAGTACATAATCTTAATAGTGGCACTTTTTCTGTGTGGATTCTTCATTGTGAAATTGTTGTTCTATTGAATAACGTTCTATAACTTTTAAATTGGTAGTTGCTTGGGAACTTTAAGGGACTAAAGAGTAGGGTAGCAATAAAATAAAAACTTGTAAAATTTGATAAAGACCATCAGACTGCCCAGAGGGAGCATCTAGGATTCCTCATTCACTAGGATAGTTTTCTGTTAAGTTACCATTGGAAGTACAGTTGTGAATATGGCTGTTATACAAGAAAAATATGCTGACAAAAATTATAAAAAAGGCTTGTTTGAATATTAAACAGTCCCCATTTAGCTTCTATATAGTAAAAGCCTGTGATTTTAAGCCTCATTTAGAATCTAGGGCAGTTTTAGGATTTGGGGCTTAGGCATTGCAGAAAGTTAATTGTAATAAGGTAATTTCATATGATTTGATTTACTTGTAATTGAATAATACATTATCAGTTCCCTAGTATTTACAAATAAAAAGTTTATTTTTGTGGAAAGCAAGAAATGATGAAGCTTAAGAGAAATGTCTATGTCATGGGGCTCAGTGAAGGTGAGGACTCCTCAGGAGAAGAGGAGCCTTGTGTAACCAGCCAAGCCAGCTCTGATACAGCAGAAGCCGGCAGTCAGGAGGAACAGCTGCTGGCAGATCCGAGTCCATGGCCAGCAGCTGAGCCAGAAGCCCCAACACCCTTCAGCCCCAACACCACTGGTGAAACCCAGCCAGCAGTTACCCAGCCAGCAGCTCAGCCAGCAGCACCACTGCCCTCCAGTTCCAAAATCACTGGTGAAGGACTGTCAAGGACACCCAAACCTCCGTAGACAAAAGCAACAAGTGGAACTGCAGGAGAGGTGGCAAAGTGCACACCTCCTGGCCAGACGCCAGCTGCTTGTTGAGAGTGATGAGGAAGTAAGCACAAGACAGCTCCCAAGCAGCTGGCTGCCAGCCCAGCCTGTCTATAAAACCCAGCCACAGAAGACCAGGAGGCGTGGAAGCAACACGTCGGAATCCTGTTCCTGCTGCAACCACACCACTGAACCTGGCCTTGCCCTTGCCTTATTATTGTGACCTTTGGACCGTGTCTTGACTCTGCCTTTGCCTAGCCCTTGGGACTTGCTGTTAACTGATCTTTGGACTGCCTGACCTTGCTATCTGGACTCTGGAATAGACTCTGACCTTGCTACTGGACCAGCCCACGACAGTCTAAATTTGGGAAGCTAATGATAGAAGAATCTTCTCTAAAATTTGTTGTTTAATTCTGCAGACTGTAATCCAGTCAAAGTTATACGAAAAAAATGGCAGAAAGATCGTTATATAGTCAGTGCTAATGTCAGAAGTACAGACATGAAGACTGAGGGAGAAAATGGGTATTATCTCTTTTAAAATTAATAAAATGCTTCTTAAGGCAAGGTTCTTTACATTCAGAATATATAGTATGAAAGAGTTTGAGTACTTTAGGGGAATATTGGGGGGGAAGTCTTACAAAATATTTTCTTTTTGAGTAAAAAAAATCTTGTCTTATGATGCATTTCACTCACTCCAGAGGTACAACATGAAAAAATTTGAGGACTTTGTCAGTCTTTCCAATAGAAGATTGAAGAGCACTTAAAAAACCTCTTATGCTGTAAGTCTTATACTATAGACATATACAAGAAACCCCCTTTTAAAATTATATTAAATTATATTATATTTAAATTATATAAATTATATTTAAATTGTATTGCCAACAATTAATATACTATGTGTTTCATGATAATACATTCTTTTCAGTGTTACAAAGTTTAGGTTAATATCCATACATGTTGGCAGTGCTACTTACAGTGACTCTGTAAGAGAGTTTCTGTCCAAATAATACACTTTCTTCTGTTTCCTATTCGTTCTCCACCTTGAACTGCTCCCCCATCTCTCAGATAGCAAAATTAAAGATACATGTGCTATGGCAGCATAGGGATGCAACAGCTTGCAACTCTTTCTCAAGTACTGGATATGTTTGGATTTTGTTATGGAAAATAAAGGTATTTGTACTTTTAAATTCCATAAAAATGCCAAATAGTAAAATTTTATATGCTAACTAAGTCATAAGTTACGCATTTTATGTTGTCAAATCATTAAAAGAAGTATAGCTTTTATAGGAAAGAAAGTATTGTGTATATTTCAATTTCCCCTCTAATTTCTGGGGGGGCGGGGTCTGGAAAAATGGGAGGGGGGATAGATTTCGCCCCAGGATTTTCAATTTCCAGGTGTTTTATATCTTTAGTCTGGAGGTTCTTATCTTTGCAAGGATTTCTGGTTTTGGCTAGTCTACTTTGAGAGATTGTTATTGAGGTGGTAAACTAATGGTATCTCTCTCTCTAAAAAAAAAGGAAATAATGGCTTTGTAATGTTGAAGAGGAATCTTTTTACCACATACGATGGTTGTGCATCTGAATTCACATTTGGAAGGTGTTGTCAAATGAAACTTCTTGTGCTCTGGATACCTTACTGCTAAATTTATGTGACTGTGGTCTGAGAAATTACAGATATTTATTTATTTACGTCATTTTATTTATTTATTTACGCCATTTATAGTCTCTTTCTCACTGAGACTCAAGGCGGATTACACAGTATGAGGTTAATACAATCAGTATCAAGTACGTACATTTCAATACAATACCATAAGGTAAACATATACAAGTTTTAAGACATAGCATTAGCAAGGATCCAAGACATAGTAGAGCTACTGAAGCAAAACATAATCAATTCTAGGACTAACATTAGACAGAATGGAGCAATGGTTGTACATAGAAGTACATATTTAAAGCAGCAGATAATATATGAGGCAAAAATGGTGATGAAGTCTATGATCCCCAACTTGTTAGTGAAGCACCTGAGATCCCATCCCTACAATGCAGCCTTCCCATTTGAGTAAAAAGCCTTTTTGAATAGTTTGGTTTTGCATCATTTACAGAAAGCCAGGAGAGTGGGGGCTCTTCTGACTTCCTCAGGCAGGTCATTCCACAGGATAGGGACCACCACAGAGAAAGCCCGTGTACAGGCTGTTGCTGATTTCACCTATGTGCAGCCTGGTACCTGCAGGAGACCCTGTTCAGATGAGCAAAGCTGCTGTGGAGGAACATAGGGAGGAAGCGGGCCCGTAGGTACACCGCACTAAAGCCGTGAAGAACTTTGTATGTAATAACTAATACTTCGAACTGAGCATGGTAAACGATGGGTAGCCAGTGGAGTGACTGTAGGATGGGAGTGATGTTCATGCTCCTGCTCGCTCCTGATAGCAATCGAGCTGCAGCATTTTGCACTAATTGGAGCCTCCTAGTTAACTTAGATGGGAGGCCAATGTATAGAGCATTACAAATAGTCAAGCCTTGATGTTACTATAGCATGGATCCAAGTGGCCAGGTCAGCCGTGTCAAGATAAGAAGCCATCTTCCAGGCTAGAGTGAGGTTGTAGAAAGCATTTTTTGCCGCTGCCTTAACTTGTTTTTCTAGTAATAATGCTGGATCCAGTATAACCCTAGGCTTTTAACTGAGTCTGCAAGGGTCAGACAAACTCCATCGAAAGTGGGGAGTACAGTGTCCTTCAAGATCTCTGCCTTCCCAACAAGCATCAGTCCTGTCTGGGTTCAATTTCAATTTGTTATTTTTCAACCATTTCACCACAGCTGTCAGGCAGCGATCTAAGATTTCCACTGCATCCTGCAGGGACCTGGATAGCGAGATACAGAGTTGGGTGTCATCTGCATATTGATGACATCCCACTCCATAGCTGCAAATGAGTTCTTCTAAAGGCTTTATGTAGAGGTTGAATAACATGGGAGATAAGGTTGCGCCCTGTGGAACCCCACAAGATAGATCCCATTCTGGAGATAGCTGATCTCCAATAGCAACCCTTTGAGTCCGTTCCATGAGAAACAATTTAAACCAGTCCAGGGCACATCCTTTGATGCCCACTTCTGTTTCTAAACGACTCAACAGGATGGCATGGTCTACTGTATCAAAGGCTGCAGACGGATCCAGTAGAAGCAGTAAGGAGGCATGCTCCTTGTCCATTCCAATGGAGATCATTCACTAATGCTACTAGTGCTGTCTCTGTCCCATGCCCTGGTCTGAAGCCTGATTGGAAAGGGTCCAGAGTGTTAGAGTTATCCAAGAAGGTCTGGAGTTGGTCAGCTACCACTCTCTCAATAACTGCCCAGAAAGGGCAGATAGAGACGGGGCGATAATTGGCCACATCATTTTTGTCTAGGGATGGTTTTTTAAGTAGCGGATGGATAACCGCCTATTTGAGCTGTCAAGGAAAGCTGCCCTGAGTTAGTGACTGATTTACAATAAACCTTACTGGCTCACTTATGTGGTCCTTACTTGAGGTTAACAGGCAGGATGGGCAAGGATCGAGCTCACAAGTAGTGGTTTTCGTACACATAGTCTCAAGCAGGGTTCATTTCGAGGGGGAATGCACCGGAACAGCATTCCGGCAGTTCCCTCAAGTCAGGTGGCCCTGCCCCCTGACCTTCCCCTGCCCGACACTGACCCAGTCCCGGCTGTTCCGTACCCTATCCGGGCTGAAACAGGCCTAAAATAGCCGAATACGGGACAAAACTGCCTGGATCGGGTCTGTGCCGGGTGGGAGAAGGCTCCCTTGCCGGACGCCAACCCGGTCCTGGCCAGTGTGGGCCCGTTTCTGGTCCGAATGTGCCTAGATCGGGTTGGTGTCGGGCAGAGAAAGCCTCCCCAGCCTGGCAGCGACCCGTCCCTGGTCATTTTGGGCGCAGGTCAGGGCCAAAACAGTCCATACCAGGTCAGTGCCAGGCAGGGGATGGTTCCCCCGCCCGGCTCCAACCCATTCATTTTGAGCCATTTTCTGCTGGGATTGGGGCTGAAATGGCTGGGATTGTGTCGGTGCCAGGCGGAGGAAGCCTCCCCCTCCTGGCATCGACCCAGTCTCGGCTGTTTCAGCCCTGATCCAGGCCGAAACAGGCCCAAAATTGCCATTTTTGGCCATTTGGGCCTCATTCCTGCTGTGATTGGGCCTGGAATGGCTGGGATCGGGTCGGTGCCACGTGAGGGAACCCTCCCCTGCTTGGCACTGACCTGGTCTTGGCTGTTTCGGCTCTGATCCAGGTCCAAGCGGGGCCCAAATGGCCATTTTTGGCCATTTGGGGCCCATTTCAGCTGGAATCAGGTCCAAAACCATCAGGATTGGTTTGGTGCCTAGTGGGGGACCCCTCCCCTGCCCACCACTGACACAATCTGGACCATTTTAGGCCCGATCTAGGCCAAAACGTGCCCAAAATGGCCTTTTGAGACATTTGGGGCCTGTTTCAGCCTGGATTGGGGCCTAAAGGGTCCCAATCGAGCCACTGCCAGGTGGGGGAACACTCCCCCTTCTGGCAGCAGCCAAATCCCAGCCATTTCGGCCCAATCAAGGGGTGTGGCATATGCTAATGAGTTATGCTAATGAGTTCCTGCAGCTCTTTTTCTACGAAATGACCCCCTGGTCTTAAGTATGCTTGAAGCAGCATGATAGGTTTCTTATGCTATTGGAAGGTAAAAGTATTTTCTCAAAAGAGACACTGGCTAAATAAATGGATTGTCTTCTTCAAGTTAATTAGATTTCCACAGTGTCAGCAGTTTAAGGATGTGGAAAATGTGGATGGAATTTGGAAACCTATGTTTGAGTATATGTACATTAGCTCCAGAGATGTGAAGTTTCACCCATTAAAAAGTAATTTTACTGATTGTAATTTGGGATATTGAAACACTAAATGGTAATTGGTGGATATGTTGATTTGTTTTGTAAATATAACTGTTAATATGTAGAGGTGTGTGATGTTTGTTTTGTTGGATTTATTATGTACACAATTACAGTTTTTAAAGCTCAAAGTAAGGAGGGGCTTTTCTGGAGGCCAGCAAAGTGGAAAACTGTTAGCTGAAGTAACTGAATCCTTCTGAGTAACAGCAAATAATCTTCAAACAAATGAAAACATCGATGGATGTGATTACTGGTTGTAAGCTCGAATCAAGAGGTCCTGTTGATCTGGAAGTCTCCTGACTGGAAGCAATTGCATGGTGAATAGCGGTGCAGTCCTAAACAGAATTGTACCTTTCTAAATCTGTTGGCATCAATAGGCATAGAAGGGTATAGCTCTGCTTAAGGCGATATTGTTGGTCTGTGAGTGGCTGCCAGTTTTGGTTCTGTCCAATTGTCCCCAGTCTTCTATATCACTCAGACCAAAGGAAAGGGCAAAAAATTATTGGAAGTCTTGCCCAGTACATAATGAGGCCTAGTGGTTCCCAAATAGAACTCTTCATGTGATGTTTAGATAGTAATATGAAGAGCTACACTTCTGATGTGTCTAACGTTTGCTAGGTGATTTAACACCTACCTTGTCTTATCAAGAAACTGACAACAGAGCCAGTCCATAGTGACTTTTGTGTTTCCTGAAATACATATGAAAAAATCTCAGATTTCTCTGTGCCTATGACATTGTCTGTTGGGCTTTCTTTTTGGAGTACTAAGGATAATTTTCCTCCTTGCCTATTCACGTTGGCTTTAGCCTATATGTCTGTGTGCAGTATGATGGGCTGATCCTTCATCTGTGAAGTAAGCTGGCGCAAGGTCAGCTTGATTGCTCTCAGGTCTACCCATTTAATGGTTTCAAAACTTGTGTCCTTTGTCTGAGTTCCTGAAGCACCTGCTCTTGGCAATGAGCAGCTGAAGGACAACATTCATCTTCCTGAAAACCTGGAAGGATCCCTGAAGTTCATTATTTTTGAAATACAGAAGGTTAGTCCACCATCAAAATAATAGCACATGGTAGGATAAAATGAGGAATTACTGCTGGGACATTGCCACATCCTCTTGGAATAGATGGTGAAACCTCTGTAATGGCTTGGCATGGAACCTGCACCACCTTTTGGCAGTAATGGCCAGAAACTGGGCTGGTATCATTAAATCCACACGCTTTTGTAAAATTATATCTAAGGAGAGCTGATTTGTTTCTCAAAGGACAGATCTGGTTGAAACTTATGTCTAGAATGATGCCAGCATGCCTCCCTTCTGAATGTTTGAGAAAATGGAGTGAAGCGCTACCATCTGGCACTCTTTTTGTTGTATTTATTCAAGCTCAAAATGGTACACCCAGCTATATTTTTCTATTGGTTGGCAAAATAGTTTAATTAGGTGCCAGATAGCATCTGGGTTGCAGAAACCTGTTTGATATCTCTGATATTCAAGAAATCCCAAATCATAATATGTAAATGTTTCTCCAAGGATTTGATCCTTGGTGATGTCTGAAGACTATCTCCTGGGAGCAAAATTTTGGGACACTATTTCAGAACCTGCTACCTAAGTTCACCTATGGAAGTGCATCACTTAAATTTAACTTGCCTTGAGAGAGTTGAAAATTAGGTTTATTCTCAAAGAATCCACTAGGATAGAATGGTTGTTCGGTGTGTTGCTGTTCCCCTCAAGGTTGAATTTATGGAGTTTCTGACTTTGCTAATTGTCTTGGATGGATAAAAGTATTGGGTGAATTTGATTAGGGTTGCATGTTTCGTAGTGTAGAGGTGGAAGAATTTGCTTCTTGTAGTTGATTGCAGTGAGAGCATCATCCCATTGTTGGCCAAGCAACTTGTCTCTGAAGAGTTAGTTGGAATGCAGATTGATAGCACTTGGGCCTGGGCACTTAAACAAAGTTTCAGTCTTTACTGGTTAGCCCTTGATAAATAGATGGTTGCTGAAAGTTTGGGTGACTGGATAAGAATGGGAGAAATTGTGGAGAACCCAAGCCTCTGGTAATGTGCACCAACTCTCCCTGACCCAGCCAAAGGTCCCAAACCTGTAAAACATGAAACTGTCTCCTGCCGCTTATTTTGGAGACTGATTTTAGCAGGGCAATAGTAATGCACAAATGGAAAACAAAATCTACATAGCCTTGTTCTGTTTGCAAAAAGGATTGCACAAGATTTTGTGCAACATCTGCTTCCATCCTAGTGCTCATGTCATGTCCTAGTTTGCTCATGATCATATCCAAGATCTTGTGTAGCATCTCCCACTGACTCACATAGTCAGCCTTCAGCTATTTGCGCTTGAGATGCATTTGGGAGATTGTCCTGTGATACCCCTCACTTATCATTATACCCTTTATTCTAACCCCATGCACCGTAGAGCTCTATGAAGAGCAAGGAGTGAGCAGAGAAACTTGGGGTTTTTATTTAATTGCTTCATGAAGGGCAACAATCACCTCAATGTCCCTTTACCTTGGGAAGACATTTTGAGGATCGAGAAACTGCTGGGATCACTTCCTGAAAACTAAGAATTGGTTACATGGTATCTTGCGCAATCAGAAACACCAGTGAGGACACAGTAAGTTTAACTTTTCAACTTTTAGCTATTATGGTCTTTTTCTTGCATTTCCATTGTACAAGAGCTTGACCTCAAGCAGAAATTGCATGTTGGATCCAGCTTAGTGTTTCCCATATCACAGTCTTTGCAACCTTGATTTAATTCTCTATTCATCCTTTTCTTTTTTCCTCCCACGTCAACATAGTTGCCAGTTTCTTCTGCTAGTTCAAAATAGTATTACTTCTTCTACTAGTTCAAAATAGTATTACTTTCCTTTTTCTCTCTACTAAAATTTTCCTTGTTTTAGTCTGCTATCTAGACTACTATAAAAATTTTTGTTTGCCTTTGCCTGGTACACACTATTTAGTGAATTGAGACTATTTCTCATCAAAGGATCCCACAACTTTTAATTGGCCTTTGAAAGATGTTAATTGTGGTTTCCCAAACACCGTTCTCTGCCGTGCATAGAGAGATGGGTGTGTGTGTGTAAGAATCTGCCTGTCTTTGAAATAAAAAGCTGACCCTTTCTATTTCCCTCCTCTGCAGAGTCTTCTGTGCCTCTCATTTGATACCAAGTAAGTCCCCCACCCTATCACAGAAATATAACGCATACTCAAGAGATGTGGTGATAATCTCATATCCTGATGATAACCATGATGAGATTTCATGACAGCCACAAATGGATCACATTTGTAGAATTCTGCCTCTCTACTTAATCTTTCCACTGGGCCCATGGCATTTACTATGTTGACATCTAGTCTTTATTGTAAAGTTTTCCGCCAGGCAGTATGTGTGTGTTCCTATGTCAGTACACATACTGTACTGACAGTATGTGTGTGTTCCTATAACCTTATTTGCTGTGTCTCCTCTTCACAGGTATATTTACTGTCACACCTCTCTGTTGGTTTCTCTGACTTTTCTCTGTACTTTCTCTCACAGTCTTCCTAATGTCTGGAACATTCAAGTCAAAGCATCTGCCTCTGATGCCAGTGTAACTCTTAATTTTATGTCTCAAGGCATTGCACTGATGTAGTTAAATACATGAAGCTATCTTGCCTGTACACATGACTTGCTGTATATGTAATGTGCATAAATGTTGGCATAGAACTGTACTGACAAAGTCTTGTTTAAGGTTACCAAGACAGTTTCAATTCTGAAACTAGATCTGAAGTCAGAATGAAATGAATCCAGATAATCTGTCTCTCTTATGAAGGCTTGACGCTGTACATTTACCAGTCACTTGAGCACCACTCAAAGGAGGGGATATTTGCCATCTGCCAACAGTCAGCTCAGAGGAGGGCTTCTTGGAATAACCTCCTTCTAGATTTTAATAACCATTTCATTCTTTGAGAAGCAGTAACTGTTCATAGGATCCATCCAAGCAACCCCTTCCTGCTAGAATTATTATGCAGTAATGGCAGTGGTCAAACAGAATATGTAGGATGCACACCTCTGAACAGTTTGTCCACATTTTTGTACTGCAGTAGCTAAAGCTATCAAAGCAATTGCAGTTAATATGTGGTAATTTTGATACTGGTCCTGAATGAAATGTGGTGGTGGAGAGTGCTGTCTGGTCATAGCTAACTTATGGCAACTTTCTAGTAGGGGTTTCAAGACAGGAGACTAACAGAGGTGGTTTGACATTGCCTGCCTCTGCAACTCCAGACCTCGTTGGAAGTCTCCCATCCAATTTTTAGGTAAGGCCAACCCTGCTTAGCTTCTGAGATCTGACAAGAACAGGCTTGCCTGGGCTATCAAGGTCAGGGCCGTGAATGAAATTGTGGTATCTAAATGCTGAGGATTTGGAGCAGTTGTATCTGTGAAACAGCTAGCAGATGTCACAATGAACTTTAGAATTATCTGAGACGAGTTGAAAAAGCCCTTCACCACTTGAACTGCTCCGCTCATGAAAGCTCATACCCTACCACAAATTTTGTTAGTCTTATAGGTGCTACCAGACTCTTGCTCTTTTCTGCGGCTCAGCTTAATAGCTTTCTTTAGATGTAATAATGGCAACAAAGTACTAACAAGTGCTGCTGTTGTCACAGAGAAATCATGAATAGTTTAATACCCAGGTGGTAGTACTCTAGTCAGTGTTCACTCCTGTTCATAGTGCATACATTTTTCTCTGCTTGCATTGTGGATGTCTGCCTGTTCACTTCATAGCTACCATCGGTTTAGTAGACTAAGCCCTAAGTTTGTCTTGGCAAGAGATGACATCTAGGAACAGCCAGTGTATCTAATAATCAACGTGGTCCCATCTGTGGATACTTAAACTTGCAGGTCATGACTGTGTACATACTAGGGAGACTGTTCAGCAACTTTGGGGGAAAACCCCCCCCCATGTTTGCAGAAAAATCTGAATAACAAGGGGAAGAGTGGGGGAGTTAAATTCCCTCTGAATAGAGGAGCATTGTCTGCATGTGCACAGATGCAGCTCTCTTAGAGCTGCTGCCTGATGACAGACATGACTATGCTATAGGTAGGTAGGAAAAAGGAAGCAGAGCAGCAGGGAACAGAATAGGAGGAGGAGCTGCTGCTGCTGCTCCCTACCATGTGAGTGAGGCAAGTGTGGGAGGAGTTACTGCCACCACCAACCCACTGCTTGAGGCAGGTAGGTGGGTAGGGAGAGCTACTGCAGCAGACAGGCAATGGCAGTACTTTGGCTTCCAAGTGACCACCCCACCTATTGAGGGGAAGAGGACGGGCAGGCAGATAGATATGATAAAAATGGCTGTTGGAAAGATGGCACTAAACATCTGTGGAAAGTGAGAATGTGTTAAAAAAAGTTTACCCCAGAACTCTCCCAATGTAATTTGTAGTCCAGCAGTAGTTCTTAAGTAAAAATAAAAATACCAAGTAATTGAATCATACACTTGGATCCTATGTAGAATATCTGTGGGTACAGGAAGGTGTTTTTTGCTGAGTTCCTTTGATCCCTAAGCTATTCCTGATTGTCCCGTTCCCCAGGAGCAGCTTTTTGAATGGTATCTTGTGCTGCTGCAGGATAGGGAATTCATCAACACCCCTCTCTTGTGCTCATGGAAATTCTGTGTGGGACCCAAGCCACAGAATGTAAAAGTTGCCTTGCTGGATCAGTGTTCTGTCTATTGCAGCATCCTGTTTCACATAGTGGCCAGCCATTTGCCCTGGAGGGCCAACAAACAGGGCATAAAAGTTAAGGCCTTCCCCTGATAATGTTTCTTGCCTCTGGATATGAAGGTTCTCTTTAATCATTATATCTAGTAGCCTTTGATGGGCCTATCCTCTGTTGCTGGCAGTCATAACATCCACTGGCAGTGATTTCCATTTTGACCTTTATATGCCATGAAAATTTTGCAAACGGCTCTGCAACAAGGTTGCAATTATTTGTGGACACTGGCCTCAGTACAAGAAAGAAGATCTCTGATTTAGTAGTCATAGTTTTCAGCTAAGTTAATTCAGCTGCAGACATGCATTGCCTCCATTCATACATTGTAACAGGCAGTTGATTTGTGATATAAAAATCAAGTGCAATTATTCAGTCTTTTTTTGAGTAGTCAGGCCTACATATCTTGAACTTGTTTCAGATATTGCATGGTTAGTATTCGCTCCTTAAAATATGGCATTCAATAAATTTATTAAGCACCTCAGTTAAAGAGAACTGAGTTCAAAGAGTGTATTGCTTGGGATTCAGAATGGGAAAGCTGTTTAGCTAGAAAGTTAAGTTACACCAAATTGGTTTATGAAGGAAATATAAAGGTTGTTTTATTGGCCATTTCAGGCACCAGGTTTTCCTGTTTGTGATTTTAAAATGTGTATTGGGAAATTGCTGAAGACCTCTCCCTTTAATTTTTGAAAAAAGGAAAAACTATAGAGAATACTCCAAAAAATTTTTGAAAAGTAGATTTTCTCTCCACTTTCCAACATGCTTGAGAAAATACGACTCCTTAAATGAACACTATGAATGAAGTCCCAGGACTCTATATGGTATTAGTTTTGTGGCAGTGAAGACTCTTATATCAGTTGGTAGAGCTGGTGTGACGGTCATGGACTTTAGAGCTACTTGGATAACCAAGTGATTTGGAATCCAGCATCTTGGAAGGAAATGAAAGTTGTCAATTTAATCTATGTCTCATCCAGGCATTAAGAATGTGAGTAGTCATTTGAAGGATGCTGATGGCTGGGAAATAGGCTCCTGGAGAAAAACTGAAAGGGAACCCAGAGGCAAGATGATTGCAGGTTAGGCAATGAACAGAAACCCAATAAAAGAGGGGGTGACAGAAGCCCTATTTGCATTACAGGGAATGCACATGCTTCCTTCACATACCTGTTTGTAAGAATAAGCTAACACGTGTTCACTTTGCAGTTGAAACCAGGGAGCAGTACCTGAATAAATATGGGTTTTCTGTCACACATCCAGCTGTACACATGTTGAATGTAACGTGAATTACTTAAGTCATATTAAAAACAAATTGTACATTTTATTGTATGTGTGTTCACTGTAACTTGTAAACAGGGGAAATGAGGTATAAGATAAGGGAAGGAGCACAGGTTAGAGGAGGTTGTGGAGAAGTTGAGAGGAGAAGGTGTTTGCTGTTTGGAAGAAAGGGTAGATAAAGGGACAAAGCAGGATCTAGGATGAAATGCAGAACCTGAGAAAGAAGTGGGTAGCTAAGACATGGAGAAAGTAAGAGTGGACCAAAACATCCATTCCATATAGGGATAAAAGTGAAATGGAAAGAAGGACTGAACTCAGTTAAAAAGTTAAATGATTAATGACATGAATGTATTATTATCTTCACAAACCTGAATATGAATTATTGGTTTGAAGAAAGCAGCATATTTTATTTCCAGGTTATGTGTTGCCATTAGAGGCGCACACTGAAAAAATTCTTGTTTCAATTTCAGATCTGGGGTTCTGAACCAGCTGTGTACCATTACTGTATTTTCTGGCTGGGGCGTTGCTGGTTCAAAACTAATCCATTTGGGTTTTTTTCTTTATTATGAGTTTCAGACTCGTTCTTTGCAGTGAGGGCTTCAGGATTCTTAGAGGCAGCCGTTTTTGCAGTTAACAGCACCAAAATTGCACAGGGTACAGTCCTCCCTCTAAACCATGAAACTACTGAGTTTGAGCACACCCAACTTGTGTTCAAGGTGAGTGTTGGGAGGCTGCCCACATACTTACAGACACTGTTCTTTTCAAGGGATGGGTAGGGAAACAAGGCTTAACCAAAAAACACATCAACTATTAGTCCTCCTCTTAGTCTAAACCATTGATCCACTGAGCTTTTCCTCAAAACATAGTAACACACTATGAGTATTGGCAAGTGCACACTATGGTGGGAATTAGCAAAGGAGCAGTGGTGGCAGGGTAGCTTCCAAACATGAAAGCACTCCAACCAGTACAGTGCAGTGACATTAAAAACAACCCTTCTTCATGTTCATGTTTTTTTCTTTTTCTATAGTGCCAATAAATGATTACCTTTGCATTCTGCTGTTGTTTGTTGCTGCTATGTTTTCTTGTGCTTTATAATTTTGTTCCCATGATGAGGGGGCAGATCCTTTTAATGCTCAGCATTCCTCTGCAAAATGGATCCTTCTCACCTTCAGTCTTCTCCATCACCCAAGGGCAGGCAGATGGAATGATTGCTGGAATCTCCATCCCCTAAAGAGACCTGTGTTTCCCATAAGTTTTCCTTTTGATGTGGGGGCAGGCATGATTGTTTGTGAAAGGGCAGATATATGTTTGCCAGATGACTCCGAAAAAAAGAGATCCCTGAAAGACTATTGAAGCAAGCCTAAACAGGTCTACTCAGATGTAAATTCCTTTAGAAGTGTCTTTAGAATTGCAGCCTATGATTCAAGTCTTTATCAAGTTTTACTGATTAAACAGACCACTTGCATTCAAACCTCCAGTGACACTTTTCTTCATAGGGACTGACTGCCCAAGTGCCCTGATAGGTGTGGACAGGGCTTTTTTTCAGCGGGAATGCAGTGGAACGGAGTTCCGGAACCTCTTGAAAATGGTCACATGGCTGGTGGCCCCGCCCCCTGATCTCCAGACAGAGAGGAGTTTAGATTGCCCTCTGCGCTGCAGTACGGAGGGCAATCTAAACTCCGCTCTGTCTGGAGATCAGGGGGTGGGGCCACTGGCCATGTGACCATTTTCTCCGAGGGCAACCCACTGAGTTCCACCACCTCTTCTCCCAGGAAAAAAGCCCTGGGTGTGGAGACAGAACAGAGCCTGGGTATGCAGAACAAAACAAGATGCACCTCCTCAAAACGGGTCTGCTCAGATGTAAGTCTTATGTTGTTCAATAGAGCACTCTCTCAGGGAAGTGGCTTTAAAACTACAGCCTGTGATTGAAGTCTGCACATTTCAAATGTTTCCAAAGCTGATAAACAGGGAGGGGCCTCCCTTTGTGAGGACCTGATTGGCAAGGAGACAATACCATTCCCCAGGTAGTGATGGTCGAAAAGAAGGATGCACTCAGCTCATTGCTCTCATTCCCCCTTCCTGCCAACAAAATTAATTAATAACATAAGGGCGCTCTTGCCTTGGGATCTGATTGGTGAATGGTGTTCAGGAAAGCCAAATGCTGCCATGCAAGCCCAATGCCTAGTGCTGCTCCTCCTGCTGGTGGGAGTGTGCCATTCTAACTTAGTTTCCTGGATTTGATTCACCATTCTGGAAGCTGCTTTAACAGTGATTTCCAGAAGTATTTCCAGCACATTTTTTTTCATTTTGCACACTCCTAGTTGAAGTGCATACAATTGGTTTCCTGTTTATGTGCGGGGGAATGGATAATACCCTAAGGCAAGCCTTGACAAATTTTCTTTAGTTATAGAAGCCAGCTGTAAAATTTTGAAATTTCTAGGTGCTGTGATGACCTGGGATTTGTCAAGCCCTACCCTAAGGTGGCGCGTCTATTCATGACATTTATAAATTTATGTTTCATTTGTTTTTGTACTAGGTTGCCTGATTAATCAGGTGGAAAGATTTGCAGCTCTGGGTATTAGGGCTTAGGATCTAGGGGCTAGATGGTGGAGGTGCTTGAGTCTCTAGACATTAAAAGCTTAAGGAATTCTGCTACTTGTGGCTTTCCCTGTCACTTCATCATTGTCACCTGGTAACCCTAACTGGAGGGGCCAAGATGTAGATAGAATTGTGTGTGTGTTTGTTTATACACTGAACTAATTAGACAATTTTTGTTAAACATTTCTACTAAAATGAATTTGAGAATCTTTAAGATGCAATTGTTCATCATGTTTAAGCAATAGTACTGATTGCTGTAGTTCAGGATAAGATATTTATATGGATGCCATTTTCTTAATTTTAGAAAGCTCACATCAGTTTGTTTAGTTTTCCTTCCAGTCAGTAAACATTCGTTCCAGCAATTAGGAATTCTCTTGGTTTCTGAAGAGTGATGTGGCTGTGGACTCTGCAAGTGTCCTGTTAAATGTCGAGTTCTGTATATTTGGACACTTGAGGTGACGCATGATTTTTAATTTGAGCTAATGGTTTTTAGAAACCTATACACTGTTTCGATTTCTTAGCCACTTTGTAAGAGAGGTCCTCATGTAAACTGTCACATTTCTCTTGACACTTACTTCTTAATTGCTTGGTGCTCAACATACCCCATTAGAAACTGAGCTTCTTATGACTCCTGGTGGTCCATGGGCTGCAACTGTAATCTGAAGTAGACCCTTCTAGAGTATTCATTTAGATAAATCTTGTTTTCCTGTATACAAAAGCAGCAGCCTTATTTTGAAATACATTAGGGGACTAGAAGAGCTCAAGTATTACTTGATATTGACTTGTATTGGGCTAAGTTTTTAAAGCAATGAATGTGAATTGCTTATTTTACACTACTTAAAGGTATGCTGCTTCCCTGCATAAAATTATTTCTCTCTCTTTTTTATGGAACTGTTAAACTGTCATATAATGCATTTAGAAAATGCCACATAAATGTGCAGGCAATCGTTAAGACAGGTCTGTGTTCAGCTCCTACCTTGCTAATTGTTTTCTTGGGATTATTTGGATTGTGTAGAAAGCTTTTCCAAATCTCCTTTATTACTGAAGTCATTGTTGCCAGCAGGAATAAGATTAAAGGTGCTTAAGTCTGTAGAGTTGTTTCTAATTTGTACGTGTCGTTTCAGTGGCATTTTAACAGAATTTTGTCTTGCCTCGTTCCCCTCCCTCCTTCCCCATGGTACCATGTTCAAGTTAGGTCTGAGAAGGAAAGCTATTGGAAGAAATTTTCATTTTGTTCCCTAATTATTATGCAGGCACTTGGGAGATAATTTTTCCCTTCATGCACTGCCAATTAATATGCAAATGAGCTGATAAATATTTATATCATGATTTAAATTATGCAGGGAGTGCTTTCAGTGTACTCTGCAAATGAATTGTTCATGGACTTCAAAGTGCTGGCTGCTGTGCTAACGAGGGGAGATTTGCATAAGGCCCTAATCAGGCGCATACTGATTAAGCTTCATTATGGAAACTGCCAGCTGCAATCTTTGTTTCTATTTTATTAAAAAAGGGGAACTTTTCATGCTTCAGTCGCCTTGACAATGTCAGACACAGCTAGTAGGAGAGACTAAAACTCCACAGAGCAACTGAAGTTTCTCTGTTCAGTTGAAGATTGCTATGGTGTAACTGAAGTTGTGTTTCTCTATCCCCACCCCCTCCCTTTCTTGTTCTGTTAAGAGCAGTAGTGTAGGTTTTTATTTTACAAATAGTGTTTTTTTCCCCTTTCCTTGGACTATCTGAATCTGCAGAGGATTGCACAGCTATGCTGGACTGCAGCGACTACGTTCTAGGTGGGTACCAGTTCAACTGACTCTTCCAGGTGTTTAATATGGAAATAGCTGTTGTTAAGATTGACTATGCATACATGCGTAATCACATATGCAGGACTGAGAGAGGCATTTGAAAGGCTGGAGACTACCAGTGATGTGATGGCTTGCCTCTTTGACTTGTATTTTTCTGTGTTTAGGAGAATCTTGCTGTGCTCCTTTGGAAGGACAAGAGTTACTCCAGCTTCAAGTGATATTCAGTGCAGTTGTTTGGGAGGTTTTAATCTGAAATATATTGGATTGTTGACAGAAGTAGGGTCTTGTTTTTCTGTATGTTTCTTTCTAAAGCAACATTTAGGAGGGAGAAAGCCCCATCCATCATGACTTAACAGGCTGATCAATTCATCTTGAGTGGTATATTTGTGTGGGTGTAAATGATATAAAGCTGCACCAATGTTTAGTGGCAAACAGGGTTGCTAGCAAAGTCAGTTCTTCTGATACCTCTATCAGTAGTGATTGTAAGGGCTACAGTATTTACATCTGAACCTCCATTAGCAGCATTTTAATTATGTTTGTGTTTATATATATTGTACATTGGCTATTTAGATTTTGAAGTCTTTGTCCTTTATCTTCGGGGCTTCTAATCTGTAGTATTTTAAGAATTAATAATCAGAGGTTTTAGAGTTAAATAGTAATGCAAACTGAAGATTTGCAAGTATCTTTACCTCAAGCTCTTCTCTGTGTATTTAGAAGAAATTTTGCAGTATTACAATGCAGTAAAAATGTTGAGAAGCATTCAGTATAGAGAGCTGTCTTCCTGCCTTTAGTGCATTCTTTCTATATCATGACACACCTTCATCAGTGCATAAGGATGGGGGCAAAAGTATACCTTTAGATGGATTTATAAGCTTGCCAATATTAGCAGATCCATTCTTAAAGGTATTTGTACTTGTTTTGAAATGCTGGTTATTTTTTTATTATTGGCCTTGTGCTGTCTTAAAAGGACGCTGGAGCTCTCTTTAACATTAGCAAGAATGATTTTTGTTTTGGTAGCAGCTCACCAGAATATGGCCAGTCCTGCACCTGGTGCTTTCAGTCCCTGCTTTGGTTTTGACTCTTGTACTTTTAGATCATAGCAATGTTTCAACAATTTATATGAAATTTTGTTGCTTGTGAATACAGAAAATTATTTTCTCCTTGTTATTTTTAAACCCTTTCTAGGCAAACTATAGTAGCTAAGCCTAACACTTTAAATCATACATTTTGCCTATCAGTACAATGTTTAATCAGTACTATGTTTAAAGTAAGTGTAATCCTGAACACAGGAAATACCTTATTACACATCAGTTTCAGCTGATGCAGCGTTCTGCATTCACTAGTGGGCCAGCCAGATATCTGTGAATTTATAAGAAGATCATGAGGGAGATAGCCTTGCCTTGTTTTTTCACCTCAGCATTTGGTATTTAGCCAGTTTTGTATAGTGGTTAGAGAGTCGAACTGAGATCTGGAAGACCCAGGTTCTCCCACTTTGCCATAGAAACATACTGAGTGATCTTAGGCCAGTCGCACACTCTTACCCTAACCTACCTCATAGAGTTGTTGTGGGGGGGTAAAATGGAGGAGAAGAGAATGATATAAGCCCCACTAGGGAGAAAGGTGAGATATAAATAAAATAAATATTCAGAGGGAAATTGCCTGTGTATATGGAGGTTTTATTTAACTGTCATAGCTAATAGTCATTGATAAGATGAACCATCTGTGAACACAAGTTACTTATAAAGTAATGTAAGGTAGTGCCTATCACTACATCTTGTGGTAGCAAATTGTACTAAGATAAGTCCATTACATACTGGCTGTCCTGTAGCAATCTATTTTTTGTCCTTCCTATCCTTCAAGGAGCTCAGGACGCCACTCTCATTTTCTGACAACCAGTTGCTCAGAAATTTGAGAATGTGAAGGTCCTTGCACTTTCTTTGAAGCATCATTCAGAGATTTTTATTTTATTTGCAAATCCTGACAATTCAAGATGCATTCGAGGGATTATAACAAAATCATGCTTCCTAGGGAAAGTCTTTATGGTAAAAGTCTTCTGCACGGTATAAGGGGTTGTTTGTTTGTTTTTTAAAATCTGTCTCAACTTGCTACAGTAATATAAACCTGGAACTTCAAAAATATTAATCTGTAGAGTGGTAAAGCAACTTGTTTACAGGTATGGAAGAAATGTTTCAAAAACGTTTTCACGTTTCACATCAACTTCTGAAAAAAGACCATGTATTGGGCGTGTTTTAGCCTTGGTGTGTGAGATATAGGTGTTTCTAATTTATTAACAGATGTTGGCATAAAAATTAATTCATATTTATCTTCTCAATGCTCCCCAAGATTGTAATCATCTAGCACAGGGGTCCCCAGTTTTTCTGAACCTTTGGAATTCTGACACACAATGATGGGCGTAACTACAAAATGACTGCCATGAGGAGGAGCCAAGCACAAAATGGCTGTCACAGGAGGCAGATCCAACCACAAAATGTCAAAGAGTGAGATTATGCATAACTCTAACAGTAACCCTTCAATATTTCAGGCAGAACCTGTGTTTAACAGGATGCCTTTTTAAATGAACATATTATTTTGAAATATTTTCTTGCATACACTCAACTTACTTTCAGTTAAACAGTAGAGATGTGGTGACAGCTGCTGCCAAAGCAACATTTTAAAAAATCAGCATGCAATTAAAAGCCCAGCTGAGCAAAAGCCCCATCTGGCCCTGCCCACTTTCTAAAAACACTTGATGGGTTCCAGAAGAGGTATCAGTGGGCTCAGTGGGCACCATGCTAGGAACCCCTGATCTGGCAATTGTTCTCCCCCCTCCCCTTTTTTTATACAGAGAAATTCCTTACCTCAAAACAAACAATGTTATACCATTCTTTGGGAGAATTGTAGGATTTCTTGTGAGGCAGAAGATACTATACATGTTGTAATTAGCGGCAGATTCTGTAGGCATAGCCCCCCTATGGGTCAATAATGACTTGGTGCTTGCACAGGGGACTACCTTTACCTTTAGGCAGGACTATTGAGAATCATTGTTGTGCTGTGGTAGCTGCTGAAATCATCTCCCCTTCATGTCTGTTATTTCAAAGGTTGGACTGATACAATTGACCCTTCCAGAAATATGAGGGCTCCTTATTGGAAATATTTCCATGCCCACAGTGTTATCCTTTTATTTCTTATTTATGTCCCACTTTCCAGACACGATCTGTGCACACTTTATGCTTAGATAACTTAAATAGCTTAATGGAGAAAAATACATTGCTGATAGCTTACACTTCTTAAATGTTGCTTGTCCGTTAGAATAACAACTTAGTTTTAAATTTTAAGATACCTAGACAAGATTCTCCTTTCTGTAGGTTAATGTTTCTGGGATTCCTTATTGCTAACTGTCCATAGCAGGAAAAAAAACCTACTTCCTTTGTGATCCAGGTATTGAGAGAGAGGTTTTTGCTTTGTTTCTACTTTTTTGTTGATAACTAGGAATTTGTAATACTTTTGTGTTCTGATTATTAATTTGACATAATTCTTTCTTTTTTCACCCCAATCTTCTTCCTGTTTGATCCAATGTTTACCTTTACATATTGGGTAATATTTTCCTAGAATGTGACAGCCATCTGTCACAATATATGTATTAATACATGTTTTAATATGTACTTGGTCTTTCCAGTTTTCTGGGGGATGTTATTTATAATTCCAACATAGGCAGGTTTCTGAGGATGACTCTTCTCCTACTATAGCAGTTTCTGTATTTGAGGGGGGTGTTTTTAAGTTAGTTGTCCCATGTTTTCATTCTCTTCCACTATTCTCTTACATAAGAGAAGTCTGGGACAATATTCAGATCACCTAGAGATTGTGTTTTGGAGCATTTGTCTGCCCTTCAGTGCCTACAGTTGACCAGTGGATTACAACTGGGAACCATTACCTCAGTGGAAATGTATGATGGGAGAAGCCCACTTAAACAGTTACAGCAAGTAAATAGGATTCATCTAAATTCTATATAATATGGTTAATTGTTCCAAGGGAATTGTTTGCTACCAAAATAGGGTGCATGTATGTTTTGTTACTCCCTTCATTACCTGAAATGTAAAATAAGCAAAACTGTCTGAAAGAGAGGGTGGTAGGCTTTTCTGACAATTATTGTCATGCCTCCCCTTCAAGATGTGAACTATCTCATCAAAAATCAAATTTTGCACATTTGGCACAGCTTTGAGTGAGGAAGTGTGTGAAGTATTGTGTGTTTCATTTCACATATTATTCATAAAGAGTCTGCATTTCTTGCAGTAATAAAAAACATATTTTCACCAGTTGAAGAAGGCTGAGAATTGATGGTAGTCTATAATGAAAATAAATCTGTTGGCTGCAGCAATGGTGTTCTTCAATAACATTGTATTATACTGAAAAGCACTAGTTCAGTTTGCAGAAAGGAATCTGAGCTTATTATAATTGAATACTTACTGAATTATAGTTCAGAAAGAATTTAAATGAATGACCGTCTTAGGGATATGTCAAAATTGTTGTATGTCATTTAGTTTGTGTTTTGCCATTTGCCATAAACAATCGTTGATCGCCATCCCCATCCCAGTTTAATCCTGTTTCAGAAGTCTTTAAACGTAAATCAAGCCTCTGTTTACTACTACGTGGTCTTTGTGTATTGCACATATCAGCTTTGTAGCTTTTAGGAATAACTTCTAGAGCTAGCTGTTAGGTGCAAAGATTCTCCCCTCAGAAAAGGAGCTCAGCCTGCGCATGCCCAAAAGAAAAGAGTTGGACTTTTCTGATCAGTTCCTTTTCATCTGCAGCAGCAGCATTAGGAAAATTCTGAGTGCCTGCATTTTTTTTAATCCTAAGAAGTTTTAGATTATTTGTCTTTATTTTGTATATAGTCCTTTTTAAATACTACCATGTGCCATTGTGTTGAGCTTAGCATCATGACGTAATTGCTTAATAGTAGCATGGAGGTGCCAGGGCAGCATCATACAGACAACAGGCTAACAGCAGTGTCGGGGGGCACCAGTAGGGTGGCTGGCATAGGGACGAATTGAGGTGAATGTTTAAACAGAACATCAAAGAACATTTTAAACAGTCTAGGAAAATTTTGTAAAATCAAAATGCCATATTTCAAAAATATCAACCAAATGATGCTTCAATACAGTCCTTTGTGATTGGTTAACTGATCGTACTTGAAACAAATGAAGAAACCATGAAGGATCTTCAGAGGATCTTTGGAATCTTATGAAGCATCTTCAGAGGATGCCATTCCCTCTGCAGCCCTTTGAATATAATCATTGCAAAAGGTTTTGCAGTGGTGCTAGAAATTTCCATGGCCTAGTTTTCTAGGTTCCTTTTGATATTTACTTGATGTGTCCCCAACAATTGCATTTAGGTCTTGATTTAGTATGTACTATTTATTGATATAATGTGGTGTTTGATCCTCTGTATCGTAGAAAAGATAGTATTGGTAGGATTCTTTTGCCCTGATTATCACCATTATGTTTGTTTCTAATGCAGACTCAAGAATGAACACTCCGTCAGAAACCAGTAAACCTGTAAAAATGGAGAGTGGGGATGGGGACACAGGTAAGAATGTGATGATACTCTAATCTGGATTTAGAATGAAACTATGTGGATTTGGAAGAGAGAATTAATGATTGGTTGACTCTTTAAATAAATAAATAAAACAGTTTTAAGATGGGAGAAGATAGGGTGATATATTTGCTTGGTTAAGCATGGCATTTGTGTTCATTATTGTTCATTAACATATAGACCATATAGATACAAGGAAAAGATGATGTGTCCTCAAAGACTTTTTACTCCCTTGCTGGACAATTTGTTCTGTCTTGGAAGTAAAGTCAACACCAACAACACCAGTGTCTGCTTGGTACTTTTCTGGTGAAAGAAACCACCTGAAGTTTTTGGGTAGAATAAATACTGTGTAAAGGTAGACAGTATTGTGTAGGAACTTGTCAAATGCTCCCCCATTTCTTGATTGTCTCCTTGCCTTATATTAGTCACCAGTGCCACAGTTTGTTTTTACTCCAAGTGATTTCATTGCCTAGAGGTATTCTACAGCTTCTTTATATTTTTTAGTGTTCTAAAAGTATTGATATTATTGCTGCTTGTAAGCTGATCCCATCACAAGTACACTTGTAATATTTTTATCAGTTGTGCCTGGTGCCTTGCAAAATGTGCATATCTTTGAGAGTAGGTACCCTTTGAAATTTAAAATTAGTAGCCTCTAGGCCTTAATATGGTGTGGAGTTTGTCCTATGGGTCTGTAAAGGAAAGGGACTGCTCTCTAGTGCATTTGGATAGTGCCCATCTGTTATATTTGATTTTTCACAGCCAGCTGTTCTTATATATATATCTCAAATTTTCCAATTTGTTTCAACAGTATAACTGTTTCCCTTATTTCTGTTCAGCATATTGTGTTCCATTTTTCTTGGAATGTCAGACACTTTTCTATTTTTGTTTGACAGTAGCTCTTTTCTAAAGCGGCTTTCTACATGGTTTTGGTAGGAATGTGTTTGGCAATGTGTTTGTGATACACTGAGAACCTAATTCTAAACCATCCTCTTGAGAAAATACTGTCCAGTTCAGCCTGCGTTGATAAACTAGTTCTCAGTAATTTTGTCTGCAGTTAACAATTGCTATTCCTTTGCTTGCTATCTGACACTGTAAGTTAAATGGATAAAAAAGTGAATGTTTTAAGATTCAGAAAAGCAGGCCTTATTTATATCTTTATTCTACCTCTGAAATCTTGCTTGAGGCAGCTTGCATACTCATCCAAACAAGTTTATTAAAAATGGGTCCTGCAGTGTGAAGTTTAAATTTCAGAGCAATCCTAAGCAGAGTTACATTGATTTCAGTGACCTTACACTAGAGTAACTCTGTTTAGGATAGCAAGATTTGTTCTAATAAGTGTATTTAGGATTCCATTTAAATATTTAAGACTCTGTTCTGTAGGGATAATCATTTTGTGATCTGTTAGGAACCACAAGCTATACTTGCAACGGAATCACCCTAAGAATTGGTTGGGAACATGACATTATCTGAAGCAAACAGGAAAGGAATTTACTTTGCATGTGTGCACATGAACCTGGGAGTGGGTGAGAATTGGGGTTGTCTGGTATTAAAATAATAGTTGTGATTATAAAAAAATTCTAAAAGAGAAAGGGGGCCATTTTGAAGTTTCTGCCTACCTAGACATTGCCAGGTCTGCATTCATACTTCAGACTGTAACATCTAGTTTAGAGCTTTCAGGTTTGTTTTAAGGTGGAGCTGTTCATTAGAAGAGACAGGGTGCTGCTGCTTTCATATGATTGGGGCTGTGGCTTAATGGCAGAGCATCTCCTTGGCATGCAAAGGGTCTCAGGTTCAGTCCCTGGGATCTCCAGTTGAAAGGATAAGGTAGTAGGTGATGTGAAAGATCTTTGCCTGGGACCCTTAAGAGCTGTGGCCTGTTTGAGTAGACAATACTGACCTTGATGAACTAATGGTCTGATTCAGTATAAGGCAGCTTCATGTGTACATGTGCATAGTACAGCTTTTCCTGCTGACTTTGAGCTGTTCATTTCCCACCTCTATCAGTATCAGCTACTGATGGGGAGATCAATGGGCTGCAGCGTTAATGGAAAATGTAATCTGGATTCAACTCATACTGTTTACCAAAGCTCAGTACTTATGTATACTTAAGTAGCATAGAAAGGTAACATGTCCTACTAACTATAGGCGCATTCTGGTAAGAAGTATTTTTAGAGTATCTTGAGCTAAAATAGTGGATAGTGGAAGCCTGGTACCTGAGCAGGTGTCTTTGACTGTTTCTTTCTAAAATTAACAAAATTTCAAGTTACTAGTTTGTAAAGTGGAGCATGTATATTCTTATCCTGAGTGGTCTAGAATAGTGGAGAGCAATTAGATTAAGTCATTAGATCAAACCAGCACTGAACAGTGTGTTTATCCTCTCTTTTAAGGAGCAGCAACCACATAACTTTCTAGGTGATAGGGCTACTATGAGTTGAGCTGGTACAGGAAGGGAAATCATATTTAGGATTGCTGAGGAATGATGCATGCATCCCATAATGTTTCTAGGACCTCTAACAGGAAGCATTAGAAAGATACTTGACTGACTGATCAACAGTTATTCATGTGGTTGTTGTGGGTTTTCCGGGCTGTATTGCCGTGGTCTTGGCATTGTAGTTCCTGACGTTTCACCAGCAGCTGTGGCTGGCATCTTCAGAGGTGTAGCACCAATACAGTTATTCGACAATACAGTTATTCATGTGGTTTCCCCTTCCCTATCCAGCTTATTTCTTTCTAGTCAGGCTGCATGAATTTAGTAGGAAAACAATTTAGAGCATGGTGGCACCAGCTGCATAAAAGTGGTAAGGCTAGTAGAAGTAGTGGAGTGACCACCACCACCACAGAGAAGCTGACAGTTTTCTGAAGGTCAGTTTTTGCACAGGAGTCAGTAAGAAGGGTATGAAAAGGGTAGGGATGCTTAGGCTATGTTAATAAGCAACAGTTTGTGATCTGTATTCTAGATGTTGGATAGATACTAGCTTATTCTGAGTCTGATAAAAAAGAAGATTCTCTAAATTGGAGTCTTCTCCTGGTGGCCACAGTGAAAGACTGGAAATATCTGTGTACCTTTCTCTCCAGCAGGAATATACAATTGCTGATTTCCCTCTACCTGCTGCAGATTTCCATCTTAACCTCCAAGATCATAATTTCAGGAGGTCTTACTACATTGCAGCAGGAGAGAGAAGTAGGAAATCTTCTGCAAGGTCTGCTTCGCAAGGAGATCTCACTGGATGCAAGCTACTGCCTTTAAATGTGATTTGTCAAACAAACATATTCAGAGTCTGTGTAGTTCAACCTCTTACCTTCAAAAGAATATTTCCACAGAGATGTCTCCAAAACAGGATGATTGAATCTTGTCATTCACAGGGTACCTTTTTAAATCAGACATTCCATACATCTCCACTATGGGTCAGAGTGTTAGGACAGGCCTTGTTGACTGTCTAATCCGTTCCCCTGTTCAGTGCAGAAAATCTAAAGCCAGACTATTCCTAACACATGGATGACCAACCTCTGCTTGAAAACCTCCAGCAAAGAGAGAGCCCCCCATGTACTTGGTTTTACTGTGAAAGCTGTTTTTGCCATCAGAAAATTTCTTCTAGTGTTCAACTAATTTACCCTCCTCTAACTTACACCCTTTAGAGCTAGTCGGGAGAACAATTTTTCACCCTAAATCAATTCATGTAGATAAGAGATAAAACTGAGAAGCTTAGAGGCTTCTGTTTGAGCTTCTTACCCAAGGTCCATCTGTAACAAAGAAGCAGAACAAGTTTTATTTTTAGGGGCTGAAGTTTTTGTTTTTGTGTGTTTGCATTAGGAAATGCCAATATTTCTGGATGATGTACTGAGTCTGACAAGTACATTTATCTCATCCTATTAGTATGTCTGTTCTGTCCTCCTCTGTTTAACTTATGAGTAGAAATATGCGTTTGAAGCCTAATTTGTTGAAAGTGTCTCATATAGGATTGTTGTGGAGGGGGAACATGATGATGAGGGTCAGTGGATGGTACGTGAAGCAGAGCCCATTGGGAGCCAGTGGGCAAGCCCTGGTAATGGAATTCACAGAAAAAAAGAAACTCCAATCACCTAAGGTATTATAAGTCATCTGCTGCCAAGCATTACATCCATATATGGTTCCAGACACCACATATTGTCCCTGCATGAGCCAGACTTAATTTGTCACAAGCACAAACCAAAAGCTACATGTAAGCAGGTGACCCTGGCCTGCATATCAAGCCACATGTATAGTCATCCCCTATGTACAGCATATTGTTTAGAAATTAATTAAACCTAGAAAACATTTAATTAATTAAGTAGCAATTTGGAAAACTATACAAGAAAAATCATTCAAGTGAGCCAACTTTACTACAGACTTCACACAACTCAAATTATGTATATAGGCAGGGAATTAAGCATCTGAAGCCATTTGCCCATTGTACAAATGTGCTCTTCTTTCCACAAATGTGTTTACACACTTCAGACATTGTCCCCTCCCCCTTGTACTCACTTGATGGCTGCTTTAATCGGCCACAGCATGATTCTAGATGGCAGCAAGAGGCAAATTGGGAGAGTTACCCCATCGGCTGCCTGCTGTGATACCCAGGGGCAGCGCCAGGATTCCCGGTGCCCATGGCTGGGCGCCGGCACATGCACCACGCTGCGTGATGATGTCACGTGTGACGTTATCACACAGTGTGCACTGCGAGCCAGCCCCATTGATTGCGGCAGGCGGCTGGGACGCCGCACGGGTGGCCTCCCAGCTCTCCCGCTTGGTTGCTGTGCACCGCCCTGGGCCTGCCGTGCATGGCCCGCAGCTGCTGCACCCAGCGTGGGGCGGGAGGGCTGGGAGGCTGCAGTAGCTGCAGCTTCCCATCCCTCCCTCTCAGCCCTCCGGCACCCCCTCCGGCTCCCCAGCACTCGTGGCAACCGCCTACCTGGCCTCAATGGGCGCACCGGCCCTGGTGATACCCAGCTAGCGGTAACTGGACTAGATGCACAACATGCTGTTGGCAGCTCAGTGAGGTAGGTGCTGGGCTTAGGAGTCTGACCTTTTGCCACCTCTTTGCCTGAAGTCTTGTGGCTACTAGTATGGGAGCAGTGGCAGGCAGCTGACAGCCAACAACGGGTGGTCAACCAGTGGTATGGTGACTAGTTCCAGATGGACAACCCAACCCCTACCAATATGTTATTAGAGTGGGACTGAAATTAACCCAACCATGCTGAAGAATGTTAGGTGACACACTGTTCAAAACATCAGCAGCCACAGGGAAATTGCTGTGTGGTCTTCCTTTTGAAGTCTTGCATATATGCATAGAGAACTCTTGCGAGAGCCTTTACCCCTACATAGTATGCATGTGTGCCCAACCCATGTATGCATAAACAATAAATGAGAAAATATGGTTGTTGGGGGTTTTCCGGGCTGTATTGCCGTGGTCTTGGCATTGTAGTTCCTGACGTTTCGCCAGCAGCTGTGGCTGGCATCTTCAGAGGTGTAGCACCAAAAGACAGAGATCTCTCAGTGTCACAGTGTGGAAAAGATGTAGGTCATTTGTATCTACTCAGGAGGGGTGGGGTTGAGCTGAGTCATTCTGTAAGAGTTTCCCAGGGTGTGGAATGCTAATGGCGGGAGGCTTCACTGTAACCTGAGGAGGTTCTTTTGCATATGGATTGGTGCTTGATGTGCTAATCTTCTCTGCAGGGCTATTGTCGGGTGTGGAGTGTTTTGTTGGCCTGGTGTTTTTCAGAACTGGAGCCCATGCTCTGTTCATTCTTAAGGTTTCTTCTTTCCTGTTGAAGTTTTGCTTATGCTTGTGAATTTCAATGGCTTCCCTGTGCAGTCTGACA
This sequence comes from Eublepharis macularius, assembly GCF_028583425.1. Taxonomy (NCBI): domain Eukaryota; kingdom Metazoa; phylum Chordata; class Lepidosauria; order Squamata; family Eublepharidae; genus Eublepharis; species Eublepharis macularius. The sequence goes on from NC_072792.1 coordinate 128,647,361, forward strand.
AAGTAGTTGGAAGTGTTGTCCAGTATTTTGGTGTCCTGGAATAAGATACTGTGCCCTGTTTGAGTTAGGCTATGTTCAGCCACTGCTGATTTTTCAGGCTGTCCAAGTCTGCAGTGTCTTTCATGTTCTTTTATTCTTGTCTGGATGCTACGCTTTGTGGTCCCGATGTAAACTTGTCCACAGCTGCAGGGTATACGGTATACTCCTGCAGAGGTGAGGGGGTCTCTGCTGTCTTTTGCTGATCGTAGCATCTGTTGTATTTTTCGGGTGGGTCTGAATACTGCTTGAAGGTTATGCTTTTCCATAAGCTTTCCCATCTGATCAGTAATTCCTTTGATATATGGCAAAAACACTTTTCCTGTAGGTGACTGTTTTTCCTTGGTTGTTTGATTCATCCTGGGTTTGATTGCTCTTCGGAAATGAGAAAATAGGTCCCCATTTTGTAGATCTTCTCCCTCCCATCATTATAAATAAATCTTATCTAGCTACTAATTTCCCCCTCCCTTTAAAAAAAACACCAAAATGGCTTGGCGAATGAAAAAAATAGTCAATTGGCAACTGCACTGTAAGGTTATCACTTCCCTAATACACATTCTTTAGATTCTGATCAGTTGTGCAATTCCTTTTCATATGCTTTGAATCACAGCTGTGAACTATCAGGAATAAATTGGTGTGATTAGTTATTTCTAAATACATCTTAAACAAATAAATACATTGGTTTCCTTTTTCCAAGTCATAGGAATATTCAGAATGTCAACTTTTTAATGAACTATTTTAATTTTTATTCCGCCCTCCCCATACCAGCAAACTCAGGGCGGATTACCTTCAGAAACTTTAAAAATTACATTCCATAATTAAAATCACAATAAATACAATATAAATATTTAAAACAGAGAGCATTATGAAAACCAATTCCATGCCAAACAAGACAGTGAAAAGAATTTAAATATGTGCACTAACAATCTCCTTGGGGGGGATTCTATCTCTGTTAGTTCTAAAGCTGTAATCAAAAGATTATTTGTATGAAATAATGAGACCAGTAAAGATTTCACTAAATATATTCAGATGCATTTTATGTATGTATGTATATGTGTGTGTGTATGTATGTATGTATGTCATTTATAATGTGCCTTTCTCACTAAGACTCAAGGCAGATTGCATAGTATGAGATTAGTTCAGTCAGTATCAAAGACTTTTTAATAAAAAATGACATAGGATAAATAAATGCAAATTTACAAAGACATAACGTTAGCAAAATCTAATACAGAGTTGAAGAAATGCTGAATCAGAGCATAAGCAATTCCTGGACTTGTTATTAAAGAATTTAAAACTACCCAATAGCATCATACTTAAAGCAACAGATAGGACATAAGGCAACAGGTAGAATATAGTGGTGAAGTCTATGGCCCCTAGTAAAGCATATCTTTGAGACCACCTCCCTACAGTACAGCCCTCCTATCTCAGTAAAAAAGCCCTCTTGAATAATTTAGTTTTGCATCATTTGTGGGAAGTCAGGAGAGCAGAGGGTCTCCTGACCTCAGGCAGGTTGTTTCGTACGGTGGGGGCCACCACAGAGAATGCACATGTACGGGCAGCTGTTGATTTTGCCTGTGTGGAGGCAAAGGAACACCCTGGTTATGAGGTGTTAAAAAATTAAACGTGAAATTTAAAATAGGTTCAGTCAAAAGCTATAGAAAAGTATAGAAGGAGCCCTTATATTCAGCTGAAAATTCAGTTACCTTCATAATATATCTTTCATTTTGTGTAGTATTCATGTGCAACAATATCATAAGAAATGCATCATCTAGAATTTTTTTTCTTGTGGTGATATTCTTGTGGATTGGTACTGGGACTGCTGCACTCTGTCCATATTTTTTCCTTTTAGACTCACTTTCAGAGTCTTTTCGATCATGTCTGTGCCTGTTGGTTCTTCTCAGTTTGTAATCTAATGGTGCTTTATCCTTATCTTCCTGTAGCCATGCTAATACTAAAGTTGTTTTTTCTATTTTTCTTACTGACTCTAATGTTCATCCTTATGCTGTTGTTTTGTCCAGCACTGTTAGAACACATGTTCATTCTTTTATAACTTCTTGTCTGGTAGGGTTTTAATTTGGTTTCCCTCTTTCATCTTCATCCTCACACATGTATAGTGAATGTATGTATGTGTCTTATCTTATTCTTTTACTCTGCACACTTCGCTTACGGTGTCACCTCCCCTCCATTAATTTCATTGCTTGGATCCTATGAACGAGTTTTATGAATACGGTAGCCTCTGCTGCAGAGTACACTTCCTCTTCTTCTAAAACATGTTTGCTCAGTGGCTTTCTTTCTTTCTTTTTTTTTAATAAAATTTTATTGGTGAGTGGAAAAACAAAAGAAAATTTTCCAAATTTAACACATATAATCCCATTTTTTCCCCTTACTCTGTCCCCCACCCTTTTCCTCCCCCCTCCCTATTGACTTCCAACAGCTTTCCAACCCTTAACCCTTCTTATTACTTAAATCTATTTCATTTATATTTTCCTACCAACTTTGAATCATAATATCTCTTACTCTAAGCCCATTCTTATTCTTTTACATAAACTCTATCAAACATACTATCAATATAGTATATCTCATATCAATATAACATAACAATATAGTATAATATATAGCAGGGATCACACTATCTCTTACTTTAAACTTATTCTATTTCTTTTCTTTCAGGCATATAATCCATCAAATACACTATCAATATAGTATATATTATAGTAATATATTATATATATATTGTATGCTATGCCACCAATGTAGCACAGCACACAACACCATATAGCATAACCACATAATATGTTATAATGTAAAGTCTGATCCACTAACCCTTTATTTTATGTTATATATCATATATAGTATATCTCATTGAGATATCTATTTACCCCTTCTCATTATCTCATATATTCAATGTAAAATTCCCTTAAATATTATATTAGCTTAGATTATAATTACATTCCCCCTAAATGGTAAGATCCCTTCTCTCTTCTCATTGCAACATTGTTTTTAAAAAAAATTTCAAACTGCCACAGTTCTCCTTTTACATCCCACTTTTTTTCCAAAAATTGTTTCAATTTCCCACAATCAACAATATATTGTCCTAGGTCAAGATCTTTAAGTTTCCTTGTCATTTTATCCATTTCTGCCATGTACAGCAATTTATAAATCCAGTCTTCTACAGTTGGTATTTCTTGTGTCTTCCATTTCTGCGCATACAAAAGTCTAGCCGCTGCAGTCATGTAAAATAACAATGTTCTATACTGCATTGGAACTGCCTCCATTCCCAAGTTCAGTAGCAACAATTCTGGGTTCTTGTTTATTTGTATTTGTAAAATCTCATTTATTGCTTCAATTATTTCTCCCCAGTACTGTTTAGCTACCTCACATGTCCACCACATATGATAAAATGATCCTTCATGCTTTTTACATTTCCAGCATTTGTCTGACATATTAGTTTTTCCTAGTGCAATTTTCTTTGGTGTTAAATACCATCTGTAAATCATTTTGTACACATTCTCTTTAATGTTCGTACAAGTTGAAATCTTCACTGTATTTTTCCATAGGTACTCCCATGCCTCCATTGTTATTTCTTTATGAAAGTTTATTGCCCACTTCACCATCTGGACTTTTACTGTTTTGTCCACCATAAACCATTTTAAAAGTAATTTGTAGATCTTGGATATTTCTTTCTTGCCTTCTTGTAGTATCACTTCCTCTAACTCCAAATTTTCCAATCTTATTCCTCCTCTCTGGCAGTCCGCATTATAAAGGTCTCTGATCTGTCTGTACTGGAACCATCCATAACAAGGAGACAGTTCTTCTTCTGTCTTTATTCTCAGCTTTGAATGTTGTATTTGTGTAATCTCCTTGTAGGTTAGACATTGCTGTTCGTTATCGACAGTTCTCGGATCTATTACTTCATACGGAACCACCCATGAAGGAATTCCATCTTCCATATACAACTTGTATTTCTTCCAAACCGTGAAGAGGCTTCTCCGAATATAGTGATGCAAAAACATAGAGTCCGCTTTTACTTTGTCATACCACATGTATGCATGCCATCCAAATATATCTTTTTATGTCCCTCCAGGGCCAGCAACTTACGGTTTTTTAACATTATCCAGTCTTTCAACCATACAGGACATACTGCCTCATGATACAGTCTTATGTTGGGCAGTTGCAAGCCACCTCTTTCCTTCGCATCTTGTAAAACCTTCATTTTCACTCGTGGTTTCTTGCCTGCCCGCACAAAATCTGAGATTTTCCTTTGCCATTTATCAAATTGTTTGGAGTCTCGGATAATTGGTATAGTTTGCAACAAGAACATCACACGTGGTAAGACGTTCATTTTTATTGCTGCAATTCTTCCCAGCCATGATAAATTCAGTTTGTTCCATTTTATTAAGTCTCTCTCTATTTGTATCCACAGTTTCTCATAATTATTTTTGAACAAATCTATATTTTTCACAGTCAGCTCAATGCCAAGATATTTTACTTTATTAGTCACCTCACAGTCTGTTATCTCCGTTAGCTCTTGCTGCTTCTGTCTAGTCATATTCTTACATAAAATCTTTGACTTCTTTTTGTTCACATAAAATCCAGCCAAATCTCCAAACTCTTTTATTTTCTCTATTACCTTTGGCATATTTTCAATTGGACCTTGTAAGAAAACTCTTTTATTTTCATATCTCGGATTGTGTCATCTTCGCGTATTTGAATCATCAATATTTCCAAAATCAAAATAAACAACAATGGAGACAGTGGGCATCCCTGTCTGGTTCCTTTGCTGATTTTCAATTTTTTTGTCAAATCCTCATTCACTATGATTGCTGCACTCTGGTCTCTATAAATTTCCTTAACCGCTTGTATGAACTTTTCTCCCATTTGCAGCTTTTCCATGGTAGCAAACATACAATCCCAGTTCAGATTGTCAAATGCTTTTTCCGCGTCTACGAAGAAAAAACCAACCTCTCTGTCACAGTGCTTGTCATAGTATTCAATAGCGTTTATTACTGTCCTCAAATTGTCTTTAATTTGTCTGTTGGGTAAAAATCCCGCCTGTTCTTCAGCAATGAATTCCGACATCCATCCTTTCAACCTCTCTGCCAACACCTTTGCAAATATTTTATACTTATTATTCAACAACGAAATTGGTCTGTAATTTTTAACATTGGTCAAGTCCTGACCCTCCTTCGGTATCAGCGATATATTGGCTTCATTCCATGAGTCAGGAATCCTTTGATCTTGCATCGCTCCATTCATTGCCTCTTTCAGGAATGGTGCCAGTTCATTAGCCATCACTTTATAAAACTTTGCCGTTAGTCCATCTGGTCCTGGCGCCTTTCCTATCTTCGTTGATTGTATAGCTTCTTTTATTTCTTCTTCCGTCACTTCCTTATTTAATTTCTCTTTCCATTTTTCAGGAATTGTCGGAATTTTCATCTTCTCTAGGTATTCCGCTATTAAATCTTTACTCACTTCTTTTTTTTGGTACAATTTTGCATAAAACTTAAAAAAGGCTCTACTAATAGCCGCTTGGTCCATAAGCACCTTATCATCTTCTAGAATTTTACTTATGATTTTCTTCTCCTTCCTTTTTTTTAGTTGCCACGCCAAATATTTCCCAGGTTTATTTGCACCTTCAAACGACCTCTGATTCATCCTCTTTAAATTCCACTTTAATTCTTTATTGTCCATTGCTGTCAATTGTTCCTGCAGAATTTTAATATCCTGATATGTCTCCCCCCCCCCCGGTCTTTTCTTAAGTTGTATCTCTTTGGCTTTTATTTTATCCAAAATTTCAGATCTCTTTTCCTCCTTTTTCCTCCTAGTTCTTGCATTCAGGTCTATCAGTATGCCTCTTATCACCGCTTTATATGTGTCCCATACTTTATTGGTCGGCACTTCTTTGTTCAGGTTATATTGTATGAAAAATTTGGTCTCCTTTCACAGCAACGCAATATTTTCTTCTATTTGTAACAAGTCCTCATTTATTCTCCATCCTTTTCTTTTATTATTTTTCCCAAATCTCCACATAATTGGGTTATGATCTGAGCCTACCTTTGGCATTATCTCCACCTCTCTAGTCCATAATGTCAGTTCTTTAGAGGCCCAGTTCATATCTATTCTTGATAATGTGAAATGTCTTGCAGAGTAAAATGTATATTGTCTATTCTTAGGATATTGTCTCCTCCACACATCTTCTAAACTTTCTTGTTCCTTAAGCATAAAAAACGCCTTTGGTAATAGTCCTCTTTTTTTGTGAGCAGCTTTAGACTGCTTGTCCTCATCCAAATTTGTAACTCCATTGAAGTCACCCGCCAAAATTATATGATCATAGGTCAATTCATCTAATTGTTTCTCTAAGTCCTTAAAAAATTTTTCTTTTGCACCGTTAGGTGCATAGATCCCGATCATCAATATTTTCTTAGAATTCCAAATAATTTCCACTGCTAAATATCTGACTTCTGCATCTTTTAAAACTAGTCTGGGCTGCAATTCTTCTTTTATGTACAATACAACTCCCCTCTTTTTCTTTTTAGAGGCGGCAACAAATTCTTTTTCCAATTTAACAAATTTCAAATATTTTCCGTCCTGCTTTCTAATATGTGTCTCTTGCAGACAAACTATATTGCATTTTTGTTTTGCTAGCCAGTGGAAAGTAGCTTTGCGTTTACAAGGTGAATTTAGTCCATTAACATTCCAAGATATAACTTTACATTCCATGGTCACTTTCTTACAGTTTTTGGTAAGTCCTTTTCATTTTCCCTAATAAAAGTCTCCATCTCATGGCCAGATCTGATGCTCTTTCTAACTCCACCAAACTCAAATGTCAGTCCTTCTGGTATTTCCCATCTATATCTGATTTTCAGCTCCTTTAACATCTGAACCAGTTCTCTATACTTCTTCCGCTCGAACAGCACCGATCTGGGCAACTCTTTCATGATTCTCACCACTTTTCCATCGACTTCTAATGGATCTTGAAATTGTTTGCTCACAAGCTCAGTGGCTTTCAATTGGACATTGAGCAAATGGAATTTTTAGAGGAAGTGTGCTCGACTACAGAGATTATCTAGCATGGATGGAACTTGTTCATAGGATCTAAGCTTTTGGTTTGTTTAGCTTTCTATAACCTATGCCAAATAAAAGGTTGTTACAATGTTCTCTGGACTTTGGCTAGGGAAGGGAAACTTGACAATTCTAGGAATTGCTTCTCTCTGTGTTTTGGCTATCTTAACATGATACATGGATGGTGTTCAGGTGATGCACTGAGTTGATCTGAGGATCCAAAAGACCCATAAGGTAACAGTTACTCTTAAGTTTGGCTCTAAATAGGTGCCAACACGTTGATGAATCAGCAACAACAGGTAAGAATTAATCCAGAGATTTTTCAAAATTGAGAGAATTTTTATAGGTTGTAATTTGTGTATCCCTGTAGGTGCACAGACAAATGGCCTGGACTTTCAGAAACAGACTGTGCCTGCCGCAGGGGCAATCGCTACAGCCCAGGCCTTCCTTGGGCACCTCCATCAGGTAAGATTTGTTTAAAACTCCAAGACTTAGAAGTAAGTATAGAACAAGTTTTCTCTGCAAAACAGGAAGCTGAGCCTATGCACAAGCATAGGGCAGCAACACTGAAATATACCAGTTTGGTGAGAGCCAGTTTGGTGTAGTGGTTAAGAGCACAGGACTCTAATCTGGAGAACTGGGTTTGATTCTTCACTCATCCACTTGAAGCCAGCTGGGTGAGTTTGGGCTAGTCATGGCTCTCTGGAGCTCTCTCAGCCCCACCCACCTCACAGGGTGTTTTGTTGTGGGGTTAATAGTAACATACTTTGTAAACTGCTCTGAGTGGGTGTTCAGTCATCCTGAAGGGCAGTATATAAATAGAATGTTATATTATCATTATCGTTATCATTATTATTACTACTACTACCATGTTCAAGAATGAATTACTTTTACAATAGGCTGTGTAGCTCATTGAGGGAAGAAAACAAAAGCAGCCTAAACTAAGAACAGAGGAGGGGAGTTTTTTGTCCTAAAAAAGTGAGTTGTGGCGCTGTGAGCAGACCCATCTTTTGCAGAATCTCACATTTGTGCCTGTTAATGGGTGATGCCATACAGTAGATAACAGAATACAGTATGATGTTATTTGCTAAAATATGACTGTGACCAAATAGGTGTACAATAGACTGGTTCAGTTGAGTATATTTCTAACAATGAATCCTGCAAAAAGGTGAATATACATAAATTGGAGTAAAATTGCATTTCTTAACATCTTTAAACTCTAGAACCTATTTCTCTTGAGTGAGCATGGTGTAATGGTAAAAGAGTGTTGGGCTGAGATCTTGGAAGATCCAGGTTCAAATCTCCACTCTGTCATTAAGCTTGCTGGGTGAACTTGGGCTTTCTCTCTTCCTGCCTAACCTACTTCACAGGGTTCTTGTGAAGGTAAACTGAAGGAGGAAAGACTAATAATCTCTTCCCTGACTACTTGAAGGAATGATGGGATAAAAAATATATGAGGCATTTTATTTCATACATTTCATATTCATGCTCCTTTACAAGCTGTCTGTCTGTCAAACAAAAGCTATGATTAGGGATTGTAGTGTGTAGAAAAATGAGCCATCTCTAAGTGCAGTGAGTAACTGAGATACTATCCAAGTACTAGATATTTCAGTGTCTTTCTTAACACCATGTGTTGCTAATTAACTAATGATGTACGCTCAACATTAGAAAGTGTAAAATAACAGTATTAGTGAGATTTTTGCGTTCTTAAAAGTTCAGTGTAGCCATGTTAGTGTATAGTGGTGTGCACCCCCCCCCCAGCTTGTCCAGATCTAGGTTTCAGGGGTGCAAAATAATTTTGGTATCCCTAAAATCCAGGTCAGATTCTCTAATCCAATTAGAGAATCCCAAATTTATCTGGCCATTATTCCCTGTGGGGAAAATTATTTGGGGGCTGGTGCAGAGTCATTTTTCAAGCAAACTCCACCAAATCTGCAAGGAACCTACTAATTACTGTCCACTAAAGACATCCCAAGTTTCAGGAAAATTGGACCTGGGGTCGAATTCTATGGGCCTGAAACAAGTTTCCCCCAGCCACTGTCCATTGTTTTTTAAGGGGAAAACATTTCTAAGGCTTTCTGGACAAAGAGAAACCTTAAGCAAAGGCAATCCCTGGCCAAAAGTCAATCCCAGATTCAAGTGCCACTCCCATACAAGATGAACCAACAAAGTGCAACAGAATCAAAGCGAAGCAAGGAAACCAATGTCAAACCAGAGAATCCCAGTGTCAAGCCAGAGAGTCCCAGTGTAAAAGTAGGCTTGACAGAACCGCAAAGTTTAAAAGATGGCTGGTAGTGGCTTGAAAGATTCTTTTGGAACTCAAGGAAGTTGAGTGGGACAGGATGGGAATCCATTCTGTCTGCTTCCTCCTGTTCCCTGCCAGTCTCACACTGTTCTCCTGCCACGATGCAGAGCTTGCCTCCACTTCATGGTGCTGTCCTCTCACTTACTGCCTGGCAGAGTTTGGATCCCTGGATCCAATATGAGATTCTCCAATGTGATCCAGCATAGCAGTTTATTAGTTTCCATTATTCCTAACTTTAAGAATGAACAATGTTTAGTTGGGGGGTGGGGGGTGGGGGGGAGAGCATCTTGTACTCCATCATGTACATGGGAGATGGTGGGTAACCATAGCTCCTGCTTTTGGTGGCATTGCTGTCTGGGGTGACAGTCTGGTTTACCCTTTCTGAACTCTGTCCTAGATTCTAGCTTGCTTGATAAAGGCCAGTGGGAACCATGGAGGCTTTAATGTGTGTGTACACCTGCTCTGGTTCTGTTGCTTAGTAATGCTATAGTATGGTGGGATAAGGGGAATATGAGCATGGATGTAAGAAAGCAAGGCACTAGAGGCAGGGGAGCAGTTGGGGAATAGTGAAGCGGAGTGCAGTGAAGAAAGAATAAATACTGAAGCAGCTATACATGTGCTATTTCTGCATATAATTCACCCACGTGCACCTAGTCCAGCTTCTTACCCAAACATCAATAATGATGTCTAACCTCTTTTCTACTGAACCCACCCAAAGCATCCTCTGTTCTGAAATCTTGTGAGTTTGACTAGTTTTTATTTCTTTATTTTTTTTAATTTTTATTTTTGAATTTTTTAACAATACGCAATTGTAAAAAAACTCAAATATATAACCATATAACTATATAAACAGTATGAATATAAACATGTGCTCGAGACAGCGTATCAGTTGCCTTGGCAGTATTTACAATATATGTGGTAAAGACAACAAAAGAACATAAAATTTAATAAATTGCTATAACTTTAAGATTGTCAGGTATTGACTGCAAGTATTTGTTTTGCTTTTCCATATAGTCCAGAAAAGGCCACCATTTCTCATAGAAATTGGATTGGAAGTTCTGGTTCTCAGTGGTTGAGATGCGGTCTGTGATTTTCTCTATTGTGAGAAATTCCCATAATTTATTAATCCAAGGCTGTTTTGTGAGTGGGACTTTGGATTTCCATGATTTTCTGATTATGGCTTTGGCCTCACTGATCATAATTGAAATCAGATTTTTTGGATTATGGGGATGTCCTCCATTTCCCCACAAATTAAGAAAAACAAGTTCAGGACGTGGTTGAATGACATACCCAGTTATTTTCCCAATCATGTTGAAGATCAGGCTCCAGTAATGTGAAATCAAAGGGCAATTCCACCAACAGTGGGAAAAAGAGCCTGTTTGTTTGCAGCCATGCCAGCATTGTGGGTCGTATGAAGGATTTATGTAGTGTAACTTGAGTGGGGTTAGGTACCACCTGTGCATGATTTTTCTGAAGGTTGTTCTGATATTAATAGCATTAGTGGAGCATATTTTTGAGGACCAAATTTGTGCCCATTGTGAGTCGGAAATAATTGTATTGCAGTCTGACTGCCACCGAAGCTGATAGTTTCCTTTTTTACTCCACTTTTGGGAGTTGAGTTTGACTAGTTTTTAAACCACAAAGCAGTTAGATATTTATAAACATTCCATAGCATTTCAGTCACTAAGCCAATGGATAGGAAAACCTTATTTCATTCAGTTGAAGCCCAAATGCTCTGCAGTCAGCAAATACTACAACCAGCACTTAGCTCAAAGTTTTTTGTTTTGCCTTGTTTTTTCATTTTGTCAGGTTTATCATATATGTGGATAAACTGGCAAAACCATTTTCCCGCAAATCTGTTTTATTCTTTAATTGAATATCTTGCTCATCTGTTTTCCAACAATAGAAAACATGCAAAATGGTTATTTATTTATTTATTCAATTTATATACCGCCCATCCCAGGGGCTCTGGGCGGTGAACAGTTAAAATTGATAAAAACAAAAACTAAAATCAATATACAAATAATAAAACAAATTAACAAGGTGCAGTGGTGGGGAGAACCTTCCCCACCCCAAAGGTGGGAGGCCGACATGGCACCGCCACCTTCAATCACCAAACGCCTGGCGGAACAGCTCTGTCTTACAGGCCCGGCGGAACGATAATATGTCCCGCTGGGCCCGGGTTTCCATTGACAGAGCGTTCCACCAGGCTGGGGCCAGGACTGAAAAAGCCCTGGCCCTGGTTGAAGCGAGGCAGGCTTCCTTAGGGCCGGGGACCACAAGTAAATATTTATTCGCTGATCGGAGCGATCTCCGGGGAACGTACAGGGAGAGGCGGTCCCGAAGATATACCGGTCCCAACCCACTCAGGGCTTTAAAGGTAAGAACCAACACTTTGAACCTGATTCGGAATTCAACTGGAAGCCAGTGCAGCTGGCGCAGGACAGGTGTGATGTGTGACTGGTAAGGTATACCAGTCAGGACCCGTGCCGCCGCATTCTGGACCAGTTGTAGTTTCCAGATCAGGCCCAGGGGTAGCCCAGCGTAGAGTGAGTTACAGTAATCTAGCCTGGAGGTGACCGTTGCATGGATCACTGTAGCCAGGTCCTGGGGCGTCAGGTAGGGGGCAAGTTGCCTGATCTGAAGAAGATGGAAAAATGCAGACTTGGCAACCGCCGTGACCTGGGCCTCCATCGATAGGGAGGCATCCAGGAACACACCCAGACTCTTTACCACTGGCAAAGTTGCCAGTGGTGTCCCATCCAGGGCAGGGAGCTGGATCCCAACATCTGGCAGCCCCCGTCCCAGCTGCAGGACCTCCGTCTTCACTGGGTTCAATTTCAGCCTGCTCTGTTTCAACCATGCCGTCACAGCCTCCAAAGCTCTGGCCAGATTGTCTGGGGCAGTGTCTGGCCGGCCGTCCATCAACAGAAAAAGTTGGGTGTCATCCGCGTATTGATGACAACCCAGCCCAAACCTCCGCACCAACTGGGCGAGGGGGCGCATATAGATGTTAAATAACATTGGGGAGAGTATCGCCCCTTGGGGAACCCCGCACACCAAAGGGTGACGGGCCGATAGATCTCCCCCGAGTGCCACCCTCTGTCCCCGACCCTGGAGAAAGGAGACCAGCCACTGTAAGACTGTCCCCCTAATCCCCACGTCGGCAAGGCGGCTGGCCAACAAATCATAGTCAACCGTGTCAAACACTGCTGTGAGATCAAGTAACACAAGCAGCGCTGACCCGCCTCGATCCAGATGCCTGCGAAGGTCGTCTGTGAGGGCAACCAAGGCTGTCTCCGTCCCATGGCCAGGACGGAAGCCAGACTGGAATGGGTCCAGGACTAGAGCATCATTCAGGAATTCCTGCAGTTGTACCGCCACCGCCCGCTCAATCACCTTACCCAGGAACGGGAGGTTCGACACTGGGCGGTAACTGGACGGGTCGGTGGGGTCCAAAGATGGTTTTTTCAGGAGGGGCCGCACTACCGCCTCCTTTAACACTCCTGAAAAAACCCCAGAGCTCAGGGAGATGTTAACAATGGCCTCCAGATGGTCCCGTAGCCCCTCCGAGCTGGCCTTCACCAGCCAGGATGTGCAGGGGTCCAGAGGACAGGTGGTTGGCCTCATCCCCTGCAGGATCCTGTCAACATCGTCCTGAGAGAGCAGGCTGAAATGGTCTAATACGGACCCAGAAGACGGCCAAGGGGTCTCCAGTTCCCTTACTGTATCAACAGTGGGTGGCAGGCCACAGCGAAGGGACAAGATTTTACCCGCAAAATAGCTCGCAAAAGCCTCGCAGCCAATAGTTGAATTAAGAATTTGGTGGTCTCCCTGAGAGAGGGAGACCAAGGACCGAACTGTTTGAAATAATTGAGCCGGGCGTGAGCTAGCGGATGCAATGGAAGCAGCAAAGAAATCCCTCTTTGCTGCTTTCACTGCCACCTCATAGGCTTTCATAAACGTCCTATAAGATGTTCTTGCCTCTTCGTCGCGCCCCCGCCTCCACACTCGCTCTAGTCGTCTCAGAGACCGCTTCATCTGGCGAAGCTCCTCGGTAAACCAAGGAGCTACCTGTTTGCGGGCTCGGAGAGGACGGCAGGGGGCAATAGCGTCGATGGCTTCGGAAAGACGGCCATGCCAATCATCCACCAGCTCATCTAACGTACTGCCAGGGGGCATCGGATCCCGCAGAGCCGCCTGGAAACCAATTGGATCCATAAGCCTCCGCGGGCGAGCGTAAATCCGCTCACCGCCCACCCGGGAAAGGAGCGGCATGCTCAGACGAGCCTTCAGAACAAAGTGATCTGACCATGGCACTGCATCATAGGCATCCAGGACCACCATCATCCCTGCCCCAAAAATCCAAAGCTGTTGACTTCAGACAGGGGGGGTTGCTGAGCAGTGAGACAAGGCACATATCTTAAATCTCTCTTGCCAAGAAGTAGTGAATATTTAAAATTTCTGATATGGTCACTTTGTAGAATCTGTTTAGCTTGAATGATCAATTCCCAATGGTTCCCAGCAGTTAGAGTCACCTTATCATTGCAGTGTTTTATGCCATTGTTCAAAAGATTTTGTCCTTGAGCAGTTAAGCACAGGCCTTGGTTAAAGGCTTTCACGCCTTTGTATGCTATACCTAAAAAACCTGTATTCATATGTTCATGAAACAAAGAGTAGAACATAGCCAAAATTTAGCAGCTTGTTAACCTAGCCAATTCTCTGACAGCTGTGCATGATTCTGCTTTGGACTCTTTTCTCTAATTAATACAGTTGATATCTCAGAATACTGCCGGGCAGGCAGATTAAACTGGATGCTGGCATTGGAGATAGGAGCTTTTCGGAGACAATTTGTCTACTTGGTGACAGATGGCATGTAGTAATCTTGCAGACTCAAATCCAGAAATGTTGAAAAATGCTTGAAGTGACAGGATGCTTCTTTGCAAGTGTTACTTTGCCTAGATTAGACTACCTTGGTAGATCATAGTGTTGAATTTTCAAAATTGGATTAACACACACGTAGTAGAGTACTTGCTGCTCTTTTCCATAAAGCACATCTCCTGTCACACTTGCTATGGCTGTCATGTTTCATTGGGTTTTGAGCACATATGTGGCTCATCTGTAACATATTATACAAACAAGAGGATATTTCTTTGACCATGAAAAAATTTGGAGTTCCATCTGCTGCTTGTATTTTAAATATTAATCCCAGGGGTATGATATAAAGATATGGTAACAGTCTGCTATTTCTAACTCTTCCCTCCCTTTAGTAAAATGTCAGTCTAGAATGTTCAACTAGTGAGGGGTTGCCATGAATCAGTTGGGACTTGATGCATATTATTGTTGTTGTTTTTAAAAGTCACTTTCACTTTTTCTGATTCTATGCTGACAGAGTGTAGTATATGAATGTTGGACTTTGAGTTTCTTCTCCAGGTATATAAATCAGAAACTATGCATTAGAAGTAATGTCTCTCTAAAAAAAAAACAGCACATGAAGCAGTCCCTGGTTGCTAGTTGCAAATAGATTTTAATAGCTGCATATCCAGTGTCTCCTGTATTTTACAGCCTTGCCCTTTGTTCTGATTTACAGAGGATGTAGATAGGTAGAGAAGATGCATGGAGCTCAGTATTCTGATGCTCTACAGTGTTTTCATTGTGTGATGTAAAGAACAGAGAATATATTTATGTATTTTAAAGATTCCTAAATATAGGATTCTCATATACAAAAACTGCTGGTGATAACAACCTTACCACACATGAACTTCCTTAATTTAATGAAAGTTAAGGTGGAATTCTTTCACATAGTATCTTAAATTGCTTTTTAAAACTCTCACAGCTCCTTTATTGTCTTCTTTGCTTAACAAATTGGAGAAACTTTATTTTATAACCAGTTGACTTCTACGAAGTCTTTTAAGTTTTTGTTTTTAATTTCAACATCATTTTTATAGGTTCAGCTCCCTGGATCTAGTTTACAGGCTGCTGCCCAGTCCTTAAATGTACAGGTAAGAGTTGCTACGTCTTGTGCATCTGCATCAAACCAGTGATTCGCAATACTTAGAGAGGTCATTCAGGAGCAAGGATCATTTAATGTATCAATTGTTGTTTTATTACAGATGAGTCGTTCTTGCATGCTGTGTTACAGAACCAGATCCTTGTGTCCTGTTTGGCTTTCAGCCTGACTTTCTGAAAGCTGAACAGATTTGGGGCTAATGAGAAAATTGTCAACCTTGTCCATAATTCATCATTTGGTTTTTCTAGAGTAGTAAATAATTTTATTTTAAATCTGCTTGCTGTCCCCTGAGAACAGCTGACTATTTACCCTCTGTATGATACAGGGTGTCCTATAGCATTACAGTCCAGTGGTTGCTCCTTTTCATGAAAGCATCTGAGCAACACATCAAAAAAGAAAAACACACAATATTATCATGAAGTGGCTTTACTCTGTATGAGTACTAAGGAGCTTGGATAGAGCATTCTTGGAAAACCCCTAGAACATGCACCTAGTTGCATATGATGATTTTGAAAGAAGGGGAGATAGTGACCTTCCTCTCTAAGAGAAAGAGGCAGAAAATTGCCTTGGTTGCCATGGTAAACTTTCAGTCCCTGAGAGAGATGTTGGCAAACAGGCTATATCTCCAGTGCAGAATGTTTACAGTCCTGTGCTGTAATTATCTCTCAATGACTGGCAGAATTAATCAGAGCCTCTATGTTAATTAGCTTGCTCTGCAGTCCCCAAAACAGGTGGTAGAAAATATGCAAATCTATGCAGAATTTTAATGTTTTGCATAAGCAGTTTTAATTACCATAAAATCCCTCTTCTTGTTTTTCCTTTCTCACTAGCATTTCATCCCCCATGGCTACAGTAATTTCTTCTTTTATAGAATGGTTTTAAATAAATGCCTGTATAAACACCATGTTTCTATAACTTAGGGGCAAGATGTGTGCTTTTTTTTTCCTGAATGTAGTTCAGTATATAAGGTTTTTCAAATGAGCACCCTATTTAGCTAGCAACTTTCTGGTGACATGAAGTATTTGGACTTCTGTTGAAACTAAACCTGCCCTGATGCAAAACTACCATGTTGGGCTGCTTTACCCTCACAGTGCAAATGTGTGCACGAATCTTTCATGGAGCAAAGAAATGGGAAAGCTGAGGGGTGTCCTGTAAATGCTAGAGCTTTGGATTAGAGCAGGAGATTTTCAAAGGTTTTGTTAAAACATATTCAGGGGCATCATCGCTACTATAACAAAGTACTAGCCTGAACCACCATTAGTCTGTGTGAATGGGAAGTCCTGAATGTATGGAGTGATTCTCCAACTGGGTGACTGTTGGAGAGTTGTTAATTTAAAGTGATGGGGTTTTTTGCTTCCATTATAATTGATATAACCATATAAAATCCTGTTCTATTTCTCTACATTAATGCTATGGGAAGTAATTATTACAGTAAACAGTTATTTCACAAACTGATTAACATACATCAGTGATAAAAGCTTGTAATGAAGAACTGTGAAGATGGTTGTGTCCATCCATGCTTTGCTCTACAAAGCGTATATTTTTTTCCTAGTCTAAATCTAATGAAGAATCTGGGGACAGTCAACAGCCAAGCCAGCCTTCCCAGCAGCCTTCAGTTCAGGCAGCCATACCCCAGACACAGCTCATGCTGGCCGGAGGACAGATCACTGGGGTAAGATGAGCCCAAGTGCACTGTAACAAACCAGCCCTCTTGTGCTGGTGCACCAGCTTATTGCTCAGTTAAAAAGCAGTACTAAGTCATTGCATCATAATTCTAGGCATTTTGGAATAAAGAAAATATCTTCGTTTTACCTGTCATTGTCTGACCTAGTCATGGAACTTGAAACCATCTTGGTTGTTCTGATAGATAATCTGTGTTGGAGGAGGAGATACCTCCCTACTGTGTTTTCTGGACCCCTTTGTAGCATTTTGACCTTCCAGATCATGGTATCCTATTGCGTGGAACTGGGGGAGTGTGATGACCATATTGTAAGAGTAATGTGGAGATTATTCCTTACTTCCCGGAAAATTGTTTTGTGGTGCTTTGCAATATCCTTCTGTCCCACTGCTGGCTTGTAGCAATATGGAATCAGTCTGAAATTTGATATCATCCCTATACTGATACTCAGCTCTCTTTTCCATTTAGATCAAGTGTTGGCATAGCAGCTTCAGTACTAAACCAAGCAGAAACGATATTCTAATAATTCTATTAGGACTGGCTAAAAATCACAAAATGAGCTAGCTTTAATGGTTCACAGAACTCCTCTTTCAAGCTGCTTATCTCTTTTTTAACAAAAGCGGGGGAGAGAAGAGGTTATGATGTTAATATATGGCATTGTAGAAGCCTATTGTATTCCATTACAGTCTTAACACAGAGATTCAAAAAACTGTTTACAGGTTAAATTAGTTTGTGCCTGGTGGCTCAGAGGTTATGTCAAAGCATATTAGGATTATGAAATGTTGGCCACACCTACTTTGAAAATGTAGAAGGCAGAAATTTAAATTTGAAATTAAATTCAAATTCAAATATAGCACTGATCAGAATACACTGGACTCTGGTGCAGCAGATAGCAAGTTTAAAGAAAAAAATAATCCTTTAAAAACTATGAAGATAAAGAAGAAAGAGAAAACAATACTTCTTATACCCACAAAAACAAATACTTGCTTATGACAGTAATGTACACATTATGTAAAATGTTCAATAAATATTCAGCAAATGTAACAATTCTTTACCACTTCTTCGGGAATATCTTGTACCCAATACTTAGTAAGAAGTGTTGAACCGAAAGAACTCTGTCTGTGTTTGTTTGTTTTAAGTGTCAGTTGTCCTTATATGAGTGAAGTAGATGATGAATTTTAGATGATACACTAGGGCAAAAGAAGTCAAAGTGCATGTATGTTTTGTCTCCAAGTCTCGTCATTAGACCTTCTGTAAGATACACCCAGTTAATAGCATTGTGGATGGCAGTGAGTACTTTTTGAATCACCACTGTAACATATTGACAATTGGACTTCTACAACTTTTTCTCTTCTGACCCATCCTTCTCTTCCACCCCCTTTTAAAAAGAATATTGAGCCCAAAAAAAGGTTCTGTGATATCTGGCTTACTGCTTTGTGATCTTTAGTTGGTCCATAAAGGTATTATATTACATAGTGCTGAACTCATGATTGGTTGGTTGAATGAACAGATTGAATTCATACACATCAGCAGTAATCCTGGTTTGTGAACCCTACTTTCCAAGGGCTAATCACCATCTACTGATATACAGCATGGATTCTGCAGTCAATCTAGCAGTGGTGGGCTGGACCAATGTAGAAATGGCCAGATGCACGTTCGGTCAGTCTGTCTCAATCATTGTCTGCCGCCTTACCTGGAGGTGTGGGACTTAGCGGCTGTCATCCAGGAATTTGTAAATTCAGGCTTGACCTCAGCAATATGTATTGTGTGGAGTTACTCTTGGAAAGCATTTGGAAACTTCAACTAGTGCAGCATGTAGTGGCCTATATTCTTTGGAAACAGTTTGCTAGGATCATATGACACTAATCTGCACTGTTTACTAGTTGCCCTCTGGGCTCAATTTGAGGTGCTGCTTTTTAATCTTTTAAGCCACATACTGTCTGAATGTAGGAATTAAACCATATACTGCCTGAATTGCCTCTTGGAGGAACATATCTTCTTTATATCTCCTGTGGGAAGGCCTAGTTCATGTTACAAGAAGTAATGTTTATTATGGTAAGAGGTGGGACCTTCTGTGTTGTGAGCTTGGCTTCATGGCATTTCCCATCTAGAAAGACCCTGTTAATTCCAACATTACTTTTTTTAAAAAATTCAGTAAAAAGCTTAGTGTTTCTGAAGACCATTCATGTGCCTTCTGTCAGTTGTTTGATCTGTTTTTTAATTGTCTAATATAATTGTTGTTCCATTTTTAAATTCTGGTTCTCTTTGTCAAGGTAGTATTTATTTGTGTGTGTACATTGCCACAGGTAGAAATTTACCTCAAGAAGGCTGAGGAATAAAATACATGTATATGTAGATTTTAAATACCCAGCCAGGTGGTAGCTCTCTACTTTTCTGAGAAGGAGCATTTCTACAAGGATGGCCTTTTCAAGATTTTAATAGAACACTTTAGTTTCAAGTTACCAGTAAACTAGCAAATTTTCTGTTACTTGACAGCATTTGTTTTTAAAGATTTCTTTTGTTCCATATTCACTTTTTTCCTAAGGCTCATGAGAGTGCTGACATGTTCTTGATGATGTCACAGAAACAGTATTATGACTTCCATGATTACAGTGAAGGAGGGTATGGGTACGTCCTCATGTCAGATGTTAGAAATATTTACAAAGTTTCAGTCATATTAATGAATATCAGATGAACTGTTTTAAGTATTTTTACAGATGTCATTGTTGATCTCCATTTTGGATGCCATGAGCTTTTAGATTCCCTTTGAAAGCACTTGTAGGGGATTGAAAACTTTTTGCAAACTATCAGCATTGTTTCCATTGCAAAAACAAGTTAAAGCACCTTGGAGAGTGAAAAATGATAATCTCTTCTACCATTTTGAAGACTTGAATGGAAAATTGGAGGCATCCCTCCCACCCTCGTTTGTTCTGTAGAAGTTGGCTGCCATCTGTAAACTCACTGCGTTTAATTTGGTCTTATTTTTGGCAGATTGTTCACAGAAAGATGTTATAGATTAATGATTTCTGTACTTAGTGGGCTGTAATTTTAGTCTGATTTTTACTCTTATTTTATTTGTAAAATGTATGTTTGCATTGATACAGCAAACAATCTATTCCAAACATGTTATCATTTTGTCTAGTCACTCTTGGCTTCACTGAGACTAGATACAGGTCTTTTTGAAGATAGGGATTCATTCGATGCAAAAAATTGGCAAGAATATTCATGTATAAGAGAGTCTGACACCACCTGTTTCATAGAGATAATGCATATTTGAAAATTGGCAGAGATGTCAACCTACCAACTCAATCCTATCAAAACAAAAAATGCAGACGGGTGGGGGTGAATTAGAGAGAAACAAATGGGGCACATGTTCTTCAGCTATATCTTAAGGCATAATGGAGATGATGGAACATGGCAGGGATTCATGCTAATGTGAAGCAGCTGGAGTATTATCAGTTTGTTTGGTAACCACAGCCAGCATTGCTATTTCTCATTCATCTGGCTAATCACTTGTGCTTCTGGTGGGTGTAAATTTCCTTTCAAAGCTGTCAGTGGATGGCTTGTTCTTTTTGCTTGCTATTTCCTGTCACTGCTGATTCTTTCTGTTGTTTGCTAGCTAATTACTTTTTTCACATTAATCTTGAAGCAGAGCCATAGAGAAACTTTTTATTCCCACTGGTACCAGTGGTCACAATAGGCTCAGTACAATGCATGTAGTGGAACTGTTTTACTGGTTATAAATTATCTGTATAGTTTGATTTGTACTTTACCTGGAGCAAACAGCTGCCTTTATATAGGGTAACTTGTCCGATGGAAGCAACTCTAGATAAAGCATTTACAATTTGCAGAAGGGATTAATCTTCACTTCTCTCTTCAAACTTTTTTCTAGCTCACACTGACACCAGCCCAGCAGCAATTATTGCTACAACAGGCACAGGCACAGCTGCTGGCCGCTGCAGTGCAGCATTCAGCCAGTCAGCAGCACAATGCTGCAGGCGCCACCATCTCAGCTTCTGCTGCAACGCCCATGACACAGATCCCTCTCTCTCAGCCCATACAAATTGCACAGGTAAAGTTTGAATAGTTTCAGCTGGACTAAACATATCTTTTGTCTGTATCCCTGGAGAAATTGAATGAAGGCCCACAAATGCCCTGGCTCTTAACTAGAGATAGGCATGAACTGAAATACGAACCAAAGTTTGTGACGAACTAGGCCGGTTCGTCAGACCCCATTTCTGACGAACCACCACGAACTTTAGGCTGGTTCGTTTGGTTCGTCACTGCAGGATAGCTTGGCTCTGATCAATCAGTTTCCTAGGCAACAAGGGATGGACTTCCTGCAGACCTGCTGGCCCAGAAGTGGCCTTCTGCTGACGCGGAAGTGACGATTTGCTGACCTGCATGTGATGTTTTGACGAACCAAACAAACCAGTTTGCGAACCGGGGCAGGTTCACGAAAGTTCATGGTTCTTGAAATGTGATGAACCACAAACCACATGGTTCGGTTTTTTTCTGGTTCATGTCCATCTCTACTTTTGACTATCCTTGGCTACATAGTCAGCATGGTGCCCTGTCTTCCGATGACTGCACATCTGTGTTGCAGAAAGCTATAACTTTATATAAAATATAGGCAAGATAGATCTAAGTTGCTTTCTACAGATAATTCAAGGGTCTGTGTAATAGACAAGGTTGAAATTCAACAATGTGACCTAAATTCAAATCCCCATTTAGCTATGAAGTTTGCTAAGTGAACTCTGGCCAACCACATATTCATCAGACTAACCTTCCTCATAGGATGCTACAAAGATTTTATAAAGAGGCAAAACCTCTACACATGCTACTCTCGCATCCTTGGAGGCAATATATGAGAAAAACTATAATCTATACATTCCTTTGAGGGAACTTTTCAACTGCAGGTTTGAGAATAATAATAATAACAACAACAATAACAACAACAACAAAAGACAACAAAAACAACATTCAATTTATATACCGCTCTTCAGGACAACTTAATGCGCACTCAGAGCGGTTTACATAGTATGTCATTATTATCCCCACAACAAAACACCCTGTGGGTAATAATACAGGTTTTATTAGTTTTTTGTTATTTAATCAGAGCCAGGCTTGTTTATTTGAATTGCTATTGTAAACACATTATCTAAGTATTTGTTTGTTTTAGTATGACTGTTCCTAAATAATTGATTAAGTGGCCCAGCCTCAGCATTAGAGGCAGTGCTGTATTTCTTTTAATTAACTGATTTTACAAGCATGACTTAACCTCAGCTGCAGTCAATAAGGAATCCTCTGCAGGGATATGAATAAAATGGTGAAGCTGTTGAAAATCTTCTTGCAGATTTTCTAGTAATATATAATATTGCTGGATATGTTTTATAGAGAGAATCTGTATTTTATATAGTAATGTTTGTAACCTTTTGTTTGCCTATTCTTACAATGCGCTGTAAGTAAATGAGGTTAGTTTTGTTGCCCATTGTACTCAAAAGAAATTCTCTCTTGTCTGGGTGGTCTTTTGGCCCCTTTCAGCTGACTCCACCTAGCAATAACAAAACACTTCTTTACATGCTGCAAGAAAATGTTGTTTGCATGTACCATTCAAATTCAATTTGAAGCTATTCAGGAATAATCTACATAGCGTGCATTGCATTGGCTGAAAAGCTTCACTTAGAGGCCTACAGATCAGTCCTTTGCATGTTTACTTGGAAGTAAGTTTCAGTTAGCTCAGAGGGAATTCTACTTTTTAGTAAATATGCATAGCTCTACAGCATTAGTCAAACTCCGGTTTTATTGTGCTTGTGCTGGGAGGAGTAGCTAAAATTAGTTAGTATTGTTGCATCTAGGGGCTCTCTTGTATACAGATGATATCCTGCCAGCCCACCCAGGAGGTTCCTAGAGATAGTTCTGTGTAATTTAAATCAATAAACAAGACTTTTGGTAAACTGACTGGGAGGACAATAGATTTTCCCTCTGCCAAATGGCATAGTTTGCCATATTGATTGTTTTTTAACCACATGACATATAGGACATTTCATGAATATTGCCCCCATATTTGGTCTCTGCCAGCTGCCGTAGTGGAGGCAGCTCAGTGCTGTCCACTGCAGACTGCCTGAGAGGGGCCACACTAACACCGTGACTTGTCTGTTCAGCTCAAGCAATCGTAGCTGTTCTCTTTTCCTCCTTCCACCCCTACTTGCAACACCAGTGCTCATTTCGAGGGGGAATGCACTGGAACAACTTTAGGGCCGTTTAGGCCTTGATTGGGGCCAAAATGGCCTGAATCTGGGCCCAAACAGCCTGGATCGGGTCGATGCTGGGCGGGGGAGACTCACACGCCAGGCACTGACCCGGTCCTGGCCATTTCAGCCCCGATCCGGGCCAAAATGGGCCCAAAATGGCCATTGGGCCCATTGTTGGGCCGAAGGGGCCCATATCGGGGCCAAAACAGCCTGTATAGAGGCGGTGCTGGACGGGGGACCCCTCCCGCACCTGGCACCAACCCGGTCCTGGCCGTTTTGACCCCGATCCAGGATGAAATGGGCCAAAAATGGATTGGGGCCAAAACCACCAGGACTGGGTCGGTGCTGGGTGGAGGAAGCCTCTCCCTTCCATCACCGACCCAGTCCCAGCCATTTCAGCCCTGATCCAGGCTGAAACGGGCCGAAAATGGCCATTTTCTGCCATTTGGGCTCCATTCCCACTGGGATCAGGGCTGGAATGGCCGGGATCAGGTCGGTGTCGGGTGGGGGAACCCTCCCCTGTCTGGCACTGACCTGATCATGGCTTTTTTGGCCCTGATCCGGGCCCAAACGGGGCCCAAACGGCCTTTTTGGGCCATTTGGGGCCCGTTTTGGCCAGGATCAGGACCAAAACCACCAAGATTGGGTCGGTGCCTGGCAGGGGATCCCTTCCTTGCCCAGCACTGACCCGATATGGGCCATTTTGGGCCCGATCCAAGCCCAAAAGTGCCCAAAATGGCCATTTTGGGCCTGTTTTGGCCTGGATTGGGGCCAAACGGGCCCTGATCGGTCCACTGCCAGGTGGGGAAACACTTCCCTGTCTGGCAGCAGCCAAATCCCAGCCATTTCAGCCCAATCAAGGAGTGTGGCATAAGCTAATGAGTTATGCTAATAAGTTCCTGCAGCTCTTTTTCTACCAAATGACCCCTGTGCAACACCAACAGAAAACTGCTACAGAGAATGAAGGAGACTTAGACCGAGTTCCATATTAGTCATCAGTATTTGCCTAGAGTTGAGAATTTATTTGCTGAGGAACACTGTGGTATAGCTGAAACTTCCAAGACTTAAAATCATAGAATCATAGAGTTGGAAGGGG
Organism: Eublepharis macularius; assembly: GCF_028583425.1. NCBI lineage: Eukaryota > Metazoa > Chordata > Lepidosauria > Squamata > Eublepharidae > Eublepharis > Eublepharis macularius. Next base: position 128,671,802 of record NC_072792.1, read on the forward strand.
CCATACAGACCATCTAGTCCAACCCCCTGCCCAGTACAGGATCAGCCTAAAGCATCTCTGACAAGTATTCATCCAGCCTCTTCTTGAAAACTGCCAGTGAAGGGGAGCTCACCACCTCCCGAGGCAGCTGATTCCACTTTTGAACTACTCTGACCGTGAAAAAGTTTTTCCTAATATCCAGCCGGTACCTTTGTGCATGTAGTTTTAGCCCATTGCTTCGCGTCCTACCCTCTGCTGCCAACTGGAACAGCTCTTTGCCCTCCTCCAAATGACAGCCTTTCAAATATTTAAAGAGAGCAATCATGTCCTCCCTCAACCTCCTCCAAACTAAACATTCCCAAGGCCCTCAGCCTTTCCTCGTAGGGCTCAGTCTCCAGACCCCTGATCATTCTTGTTGCTCTCCTCTGCACCCTCTCGATTTTGTCCACATCCTTTTTGAAGTGAGGCCTCCAGAACTGCACACAATACTCCAGGTGTGGCCTGACCAAGGCAGTATAGAGAGGGGCTATGACCTCCTGCGATTTCGATGCTATGGCCCCTTTGATACAACTCAGGATTGAATTAGCCTTTTTTGCCACCGCATCACACTGACTGCTCATATTCAGTTTACAGGCCACTCTTACCCCAAGATCCCTTTCACATATACTACTGCCCAGAAGTATATCCCCCATCCAGTATTTGTGCTTCCCATTTTTGTGGCCCAGATGTAATACTGTGCACTTGTCTTTATTGAATTGCATCCTATTCACAGCTGCCCACTTCTCCAGAGTATTCAGGTCTTGTTGAATTTTAATTCTATTTTCTTGGGTGTTTGCTACCGCTCCCAATTTGGTATCATCAGCAAATTTAATGAGCAGCCCTTCCACTCCTTCATCCAGATCATTGATAAAAATATTGAAAAGTAGCGGGCCCAAAACCGAGCCCTGCGGCACCCCACTGGACACCTCCCTCCAATCTGATGAAACGCCATTGACCACCACTCTTTGAGTGCCGTCCTCCAACCAGTTCCCTATCCACCGAACTGCCCTATAGTCTACTCCACAGTCTTCCAGTTTGCCCATCAGAATGTCATGGGGGACCTTATCAAAAGCTTTACTGAAATCCAGATAAATCACGTCAACAGAGTTCCCCCGATCCAGTAAGCTGGTCACTCGATCAAAGAAGGAAACCAGGTTGGTCTGGCAAGATCTGTTAGGAATAAAACCATGCTGACTTCCCCGGATCACTGAGTGGTCCTTCAGATGCTTACCGATTGATCCCTTTAAAATCTGTTCTAATATCTTCCCAGCAACAGAAGTCAGACTGACCGGCCTGTAGTTTCCCGGGTCATTCTTCCTCCCTTTCTTAAAGACTGGGATAACATTTGCTCTTCTCCAATCTTGTGGCACATCCCCAGTCCTCCAGGAAGCCTTGGACAGGGGTTCTGCAAGTTCTCTGGAAAGTTCTTTCAGCACTCTTGGGTGCACCCCATCCGGCCCAGGGGATTTGTATTCATCCAGTGCAGCCAGATGCCTCTCCACTACCTCTCTGTCAATGTCAATTAGCCACTCAGGTGTCCTGCCACATTTTCTACTATCTCTAGATGTGCCTGAGTTCTTCAGGGAGAAAACAGAGGCAAAAAAGTCATTAAGCCTGTCTGCTTTTTCTCTGTCCTGCATCAGAGTTTCTCCATCTACTCCCAACAGCGGTCCAATTGCCTCTTTTACCTTGCGTTTGCTTCTCACATATCTGTAGAAGTTTTTCTTATTGTAGCGAGCCCTCCTGGCCAGACCCAGCTCGTACTGAGCTTTGGCCTCTCTGATGGCTGATCTGCAGTACCTAGTAACCCACATACACTCCTCTTTAGAGGTCTGTCCTTCTCTCCATTTCCTGAACATTTCCTTTTTCTCCCTTAGCTTATTCTGGAGCTCTCTGTGCATCCACATCAGTTTCTTGGAGCCCTTACCATGTTTCCGAGTTGCTGGGATAGTGAGGGCTTGAACTTGCAAAAGCTCGTGTTTGAGAATGGCCCACCCTTCACTCGTTCCTTTCCCTTCCAGCACACTCCCCCACGGAATGACTCTCGTCAAGCCGCTGTGTTCATTGAAGTTGGCCCTACGAAAATCTAACCTACGAGTCTGGCTACGAACTTCCTTGGCTCCCCACAGCAACTGGAATTTATGAAGGACATGGTCACTTCCCCCTAAGGTCCCCACCACCTTAATCTCATCTACCAATTCTTCCCTGTTGGTTAATATCAAGTCTAGTATGGCCGAACCCCTTGTAGCTTCCTCCACCTTTTGAAAAAGGAAGTTACCGGCCAGGCACGTCAGGAAATTGCGTGATTCATGATGCTTTGCTGAGCCTGTCTCCCAGCACACATCGGGGAAGTTGAAGTCACCCATAATTACAAGGTTCTGATGTCTGGATACTCTGCCAATCTGTTCAAAGAGGGCAGCATCCATTTCTTCTCGCTGGTCAGGTGGTCTGTAGCAGACTCCAACAATAATACCCTTTGTCCTTCCTCCCCTTATTTCTACCCATATACTTTCCACCGGGCTGTCCGCCCCATTCTCCATAACTTCTTGACAATCAAGCCCTCTCCTCACATACAACGCCACTCCACCTCCTCTTCTACCCTTCCGGTTTTTCCTGAACAACTCATACCCATCCACTAGCACATTCCAGTCACGGGAATCATCCCACCAAGTCTCGGTAATTCCTAATATATCATAGCCCTCTGTTTGCAATAGAAGCTCATGCTCTTCTTTCTTATTGCCCATACTTTGGGCATTGGTATATAGACACTTGTAGCCTTGTACCTTTGTTTGACCTTTCCTACCCAGGTGGGTCCCCACTGTGTTCACTTCATCATTGAAGTCGCCATGTCGATCGTCCCCTGCCCCTTGCGGCATCAGTTTAAAGCTCTCCTGATGAAGTTCTCCAGGTTCGTTCCAAACGTTTTCTTCCCTGCCCTTGAGAGGTGAAGCCCATCATGTGCTAGAAGGCCTTCTCTAAGAAAACCCATCCCATGGTCCTAGAACCCAAAGCGCTCCTGCTGGCACCACCATCTCAGCCAGCGATTCACCTCCAGTATGGTCTGCTCCCTGCGTGCTCCTCTTCCTGTGACTGGAAGGATAGAAGAGAATACCACCTGAGCCCCCAATGTCTTCAACTGCCTTCCAAGGGCTTCATAATCCTCTTTAATTCTTGCAACAGTATTCGAAGCCATGTCGTTCATTCCCTCATGAATCAGCACAAACGCGTACTTATCAGCAGCCTTGATGAGTTTTGGCAGCCGGTCGGTAATATCCTGAATTCTGGCTCCCGGCAAGCAACACATCTCTCGGAATAGGGGATCTGGCCCAGAGACATGGCGTTCCATACCCCTGAGCAAGGAGTCCCCGACGACTACCACCTTCCGTTTTTTTCCACTTCCATGTGGCCCCATGTCTTCTGCACTCCCTCTTCCAGATCTTTGCGGTTCTCCTTCCACTGTCACCATCTCTAGCACTTCAAAGCGATTCTTGAGCTCAAGTGGACCAGAGCATCTTCTTCGTTGACGCCTTCGGGTTTGTACTGTAGATCTGAGAGGAGGCTCAGAAGGGAGATCGACTCTTTCTCCTCCTCCTTGACTTTTCCCTTCTTGGCTGTGCGGAGCTTCCAGGCTGTTGTCAATAAAATCTTCTCCCTCCTTGATCTCTTGAAGGGTGGTGATCCTCTCCTCCAGGCTCTGAACCTTTTCTTCCAAAACTCTGACCAGCTTACACTTCTGGCAAGTGAACTGTCTTCTCTTCTGGGAGGAAAACAAACATGGCACACTCCATGCAGGTGACTGCGAAGGGGGCTTCAGTAGACATGATTGCCTTCCAAATATACCTAGAGTACTAGCAGAACCAGTATACTAGCAGAGTTTCAGGTCCCCCAGGCAGATCCCCAGGGTAAGAGCCACAGGGCAAGAGCCCTTCGGCTCGTGCCAAAGGCTCACGCCTCTGGCGAGGAGGAGCCTTTTGTTTCAAAAGGTGCCTTCCTGCCTAGCCCAGCAGGGCCCCAGGACACTAGGGGGCGGGGCTTGTAACCAAGAGCAACAGCAACCAGCAGCAAACAACAGCAATTCACTCAGCCCCCAACAGCCTCACGCAGAACTTAACCAGAACCACCCTCTAGCAAGCTACACAGAACCCACTCACCCTCAGCTTCTCGCACAGTAGCTAGGAAAGGCAAAAGGCAGAAAGACGACAAACCCTTACCTTCTAGCTTCAGCTCTCCACCATGTGCTCTTGCCTCAGCTCAGATGCTTCTGCTAGCAATAGAATTGCTAGTGAGACCTATAATCTTCTATCAGTATTATGCTAATGATTAGGGTTGGCAACATTTTAGCAGGCCATTTAGTGAGTCTTCAATTCTGTTTCTTTCTGAAAGGGTTTTTTTTTAATGGTGGGAATGAACATCTAGCTTTGGGCTGCTCTTAACACCCTTTTGTTTCTTGAAGGATTTGCAGCACCTGCAGCAGCTTCAGCAACAGAATCTCAACTTGCAACAGTTTGTGTTGGTGCATCCAACAACCAACTTGCAACCAGCACAGTTCATCATCTCACAAACACCGCAGGGGCAGCAGGGTAAGCAGGAGTTTTCTAAAAGGGCTTAACAGAGATACTTCATCTGTTTTGCTGTGGGCGAACCACCAAGTACATAGGTGTATGTAACCAAGTAAGTTTGATATCTTTGCTCTGACTGAATAAATACAGCTAAAATCCATGAGCCAAGGCCCTTCTCCATTTTTTAAAAAAAATGTCTCCTGTTTGGGGAAGGAAGCTAGTGCTCATTTTTTAAGTATGAAGTTGGAGTATTAACAAAGGAACCTCCAAACCAGTCTTATGGCAACTGCATTTTTTTTTCTGGCCAACAAAGATTTTAAATTTCTTTGCAGGAACCGGCAGTATTGCTTGCTTTGGGATTGTCTATCTAAATTGTAAATTCTAAATATCCCTTGCCTAGACTTCTGCTTCTGGACATGCTGTGAGTAGGCATCTGCGATCTGGCATTCATATACTGGTTAATAAGCTGGATTTATGCTAATCCAGCAAATCCAACTACGCCAGTTCAAAATTGAGGATCCTGGATCAGATCTGGGAAGCTGGATACTAAGTTTATTTAGTTTAATCTGGCAAATGCTGCAATCTGGGTTTCTATTTCTTTCCAGGCATGGGAGGGGAGGCAAGACCCCCACAGCTCCCCATGCTGCTGACTGACTCCTCTCCCAGCCTCTCTGCCTACTGCCTCCTGTTCCCTCCCCTCAGCTTCGTACTGCTGTCCTGCCCATAAAGCTTGCCTCAGTGGCACTTCAAGCCACTTTTCACCACTACCCCCCTTCTCTCTGCCGTTATGACTCTGCCGTTATGACTCAGCTGGGATTCCTTCCCATCAAGCCTCTACCCCCACCCAAGCTCCAAAAGAGCCCTTCAAGCTTCCGCTGGCTTTCTTTTAAACTCTGCAGCTTGTCCAGTGAGCCTCACCCTCCCTTACTTCAGTTTGGAATTCTCTGATTTGACATTGGGATTTTTTCAGTTTGACATTTGTTTCCTTGCTGTAGTTTGGTTCTGTTGGGCTTTGTTGGTTCAGCTTACATTGGGACTTGCATTGGGACTGGCTTTTGGCCAGGGGTTGCCTTTGCTTAAAGTTTCTCTTTGCCTGGAAAGCCTTGGGAATGTTTCACCCATAGGAAAAAATAGAGTGGCCTGGGGCACCATATTCAGAGGCCCATAGAATTGGATCCCAGGGTCCAATCCTCATGAAATGGAAGAGGTCTTTATTGGACAGGAAGAAATAGGTTCTATACAAATTTGGTGGAGTTGGCTTGAAAAGTACCCCCCCCCACACACACACACACACACAGCCTCCATAGAGAATAATGGCTGGGTAAATTTGGGATTCTTTAATCCTTTTGAACTGGATTAGAGAATCTTACCTGTATTTCAGGGATACTGAATTGTTATGGTATCTCTGTTACCTAGATCTGGATTGAGCTGAATTTGGGGGAGAGGGGGCACAGCCTTAGCTATGAGCACACTAGAGACAGGTGGCTAAACTTGCTGCTGCAATTAAATTTCACATGGCTCTGAATGAGTCATCCTTGCTAAAAGGAACTGCCCGGTTTATAAATTAGAGCATAACATACTACCTTAAAATATAAAGGCCCCTTTTCAGCATGGTAGCCTTTGAGGGGGGGCAGTTGCACAGAATATCCCCCCCCCCTTTTAGATCCAGAATTTGGAGACCCAGTGTGAGTTAGTTGTTAGAGTATCAGATTAGGAGCTGGGAGACCCAGGTTCAAATTCCTGCTCTACCATGGAAGCTCGCCAGGTGGCCCTGGGCCAGTCACACTCTCTCATCTTAACCTACCTCACAGGGTTGTTGTGAGGATAAAATGGAGGAGAGGAGAATGATGTAAACTGCTTTTGGTCTCCATTAGGGAGAAAGGTGAGGTATAAATGAAGTAAATAAAATGTTGTAAATAAATTTTCTGCAACCTGTTCTACAAGCTAGAGTGACTATAATACTTCTTAATGGAATGTGTGCTTCTAGGCGCTGCCTTAATCATTTCACACTGGTTTTTGCTTCAAGAAACCCTTTCCTTTCCAGAGCCCAACTGATATCCCTTCATTCTGCTGCAGTTCAGTTAGAAAGTCATATGTTGACATGGTCAGAACAGACTGCAGCATTTCAAGCTGCAGATAGGGGATCTTGTGTATGAATGTTCCTTTGTGTGGAAAAACTCCACACAAATAGATAATTGCCATGAAGGGAAGTGAGTTTCCCATGAGATGCCTATTTTTGCAGTTGCTGGATTTTTTTTTTTACTATAGGGGAAGCATTCAGAAATCAAATGCGACAGATGCAGTATGAAGTGTTGTAATTCATTCTATTGCATTTGTAGACTAAGCCCGAGTTGTGTTTTGGCAAATGACAGAGCCCACATGCATGAAATAGATTTCCTTCAGTTGTGAGCAGGATTATAAGTATAGCACACTGGGGAAATATGCATTTTGTGCCCACATATTTTCTTACTAATGTCTTCTCTGTTTCAGGTCTCCTGCAAGCGCAGAATCTCTTAACGCAACTACCTCAGCAAAGCCAAGCAAACCTCCTGCAGTCTCAGCCAAGCATCACTTTCACCTCTCAGGTCAGTCTTTTTCTGAGAGCTTCTTGTTTTCACTTGGTGGTGGGAGGGCAGAATGGGATTAAAAAGTACAAGGAAAGGCTTTTGGCCATAGTATATGACGACGTTGATTTCTTTCTTTCTTTCTTTCTTTTTTTTGCTGATACTGTGTGAGATATTGCAAGGGTAACCACTTGGAAATCTCCCTCTCCCAAAAATATTTGTTTGTACAGTTCTTGTTATTTACTTATTCAATTATTGTCTGTTTTTTCTTGCTGAAACTCAAGACAGAGTACAAAATATTTTTTAAAAAATTCAGTCAGACAGCATAAGACATCCAATAATCAGTGCAATAGTAGTACAGAGTTGGAAAACAATGAAAACAAAACCAAAAAAAAAACCTTTAAGGTATGACCTATATAAGCAATGCAAAAAGGGGTACAAATGTAGAAGACAATACAGTAAAAGTAATAAGCCAGTTTGGTATAGTGGTTAAGAGTGCAGGACTCTAATCTGGAGAGCTGGTTTTGATTCCCCACTCCTCCACTTGAAGCCAGCTGGGTGACCTTGGGCTAGTCACAGTTCTCTGGAGCTCTCTCAGCCCCACCCACATCACAGGGTGTTTTGTTGTGGGGATAATAATGACATTCTTTGTAAAACACTCTGAGTGGGCATTAAGTTGTCCTGAAGGGTGGTATATAAATCAGATATTATTATTATTGCTATAAACAGTAAGCATTGCAATAGATTGCAGTCCTAATCCCTTATAAAAGCAGCCTCCTGAACTGTTTCATTGTACTACAGTTCTAATTCCTTTATAGAAATGCCCTTCTGAATGTTTCTGTTTTGCACATTCTGCAAACGCTCCTGACCTCCTTAGGCAAACTTTTCCACAAAGTGAGAACCACCACAGAGAATACATGTGAACGGGCAGTTGCCAGTCTTACCTATCTGTTGTACCTTTGGGTTTTAAAAAAAAATAATTTGATTAATTTACAAAGTCATTTTTCTGCATATCTGGGGAGTCCTCTGGATATGAGAAGACTCCTATCCTAGGAGACTTATAACTTTACAATGTTTTACTTCCAATTGGTCATTTTTTAGCAGCCAGCAACCCCAACACGCACAATAGCAGCAACCCCTGTTCAGCCACTTCCTCAGAGCCAGACAACACCAAAGCGTATCGATACTCCCAGCTTGGAAGAGCCCAGTGATCTTGAGGAGCTTGAGCAATTTGCCAAGACTTTCAAACAAAGACGGATCAAACTTGGATTCACTCAGGTAAGACTGAAAACTTAAAAACTTTCTAAGAAGGAACCTGTCACAGGTCTTCAGATCTGGGAATAAGTGAAGCAGTGGCCTTTCCAATTAGAAATTATTTTTATAATGTATGTGAAGAGATGAACCTACTGTGTACCTGACCATTGGTCCCTGTAGTTCATTATTGTCTGCTCTGACTGGCACTTAGACTCCAGTGTCTGGCTGGAGGAAGGCTTTCCTGGCACTTGTGACCTGTAATCACTTAACTGGAACTGCCACACATTGAACTGGACCTGTCTGTATGGAAAGCAGGTGTTGTGTCATTGAAAAGTAGCGCCTTTGTAATACTGCTTGCAAGTTAGTGTATATGATATATTTTAATAAGTGCTGGATAAACTTCTTGTCCAATGTGTCCTCTAAAAATAGATTAATTAGGAGGTTACAGTAACATCTCTTGCAATGCTGCAGATATATTTCTGGCAATAGCGTTCTCTGTGAAACAGTGCCACTGGTTCTAATGTAGATATGTTCAGAGTCAGGTCCTGATGCACACTCTGGTGGGGCTCTCTCCACCTTCAATCTGGGAAGAGAGGAGATCCTATATGTCACCCTAGTCCTCTTCTTCCTTCCAGATTGCCCTTTTTCCTTCTCTCTGGGCACCTGAGCATCCAAGCCTGAGAGTCTCCTAGGCCCTGAGCTCTTGCCATCACCTATGACTCCTCTTCCTTCAAGGAGGTCCTGTGTGGTCCTTTCACACACAACCTCCATTACACTTCTTACCCACACAGCAGCTGATCAATGGCACTTATTATGGAGCAAAGCCCAGAGCTGCCTTCCAGCCCAGCAACAATCCAGACAGCTGGGGCAGCGGTGAAAACCATCTGTGCCTTCTCCATCATTCTCACAGCTTCATGCTTGCTATGAAACCATTACCCTGCTCCAGTGGCCACCTCCCCCACCAGGACAAAGAACACTAATGAAACAGCGTTGTAGAAAACAGCATTGAAGAGGGTATTACTGTATATATCAAACACTGAAAAACCATCAGATTTTATAAAGGACCCATTCTGGATTAGCAAAACCTCTAGATTTTGTTGTGTTTCCAGTAAGAAATATTATATTATACCCAAGCATCCTTATTCTGTACTATGTATGCACATTAGTGACAGAAATAAGGGTTTGCGTTGCTTACTGGAGGAGGGAGGTGCAGCAGAGGAGATCTTTGTTTCTTCTTCAAAGAGATTACTTCAGCACCAAGGAAGCCTTTTTGGTTGCATTTCAGGTTCCATAGCGTTTGTGATGTACTGGCTAGAATGTCGGACTAGGAGCTGAGAGACCCAGGTCTGAAACCCCTCTCTGCCATTGAAAATTTGTTGGGTGATCTTGGGCCAGTCACACACTTTCAGCCTAACCTACATCACAGAGTTGTTGTGAAGATAAAATGGAGGAGGGGAGAATGCTGTAAGGCACTTTGGGTCCCCTCTCGGGGAGAAAAGTGGGGTATAAAGTAAGTAAAAATAAATATAACACTATAGGGTCTTGGCATAGGTTCAGTTAAAATAGACTCCACCTTCTCCCTCCTCCCAGTCCAGTGGCTCAATCCAGCCTGATCAGATTGCGCTGCATCTCTAATTTTAATCAATTCAGTAAACAGATACAATCTCAAAGTATGTAGGTTTGTGAGTAAGCTAACTTTATATCCTTTAAATGCATAGTGGATTTTTGTGTGTGAACATGTGTACTGAAGGAAGAGTAGACCAAACCCACAGCTGAATATTCAAGATGGTTTTAAAATTATACCATCCATTCCACTTTATTGAGAGTTCAGGCACATTCATTTTGCTGAAATCATGAGCTAAGATTAGATTTATTGTTCAGGCAAGTTCTAAATGCCCCAAGCCCTCTGTGTTTTTTTAAATAATGGAAGATCTTAGTACATTCAGAATTGCCCAGTGTTTTAAGATGAAGTTGACTTTCAGTTTTAAATCCTTGTTTTTGTCAAGCTTACATAGATGACACATTTTGCTGCAGCTTTTTCACATGTACATACTTAAGCAGTGACTGCAAATTCTGCTAAATATCTTATGTTACAACTAGATCAGTCCTTTATTAATGAAGATAATGAAAGATGATTCTCCATCCTCAACTGAGCTTTGAAGGGACAGCTTCTTGTTTTTGTAACAAAACCTCTTACCAATAGGATGCCAAACAGCACAGTATTTACTTAACCATTCTATTGTGTGGCTATATACATAATTAGTTTATAATGATAGTTATTGCTTAATTATGTAAGAGGGGTAGTAATTAGAAAACCTAAGTAATAAAGACTAAATTCTCATAATGAGATTGCATGCCTGTGTATTTGAAAAAGAATTCTTTGCCAGTGACACAGTAGGTTACTTTCATACTCTTATAGATTTATTGTTTTGTCTGTTAGAAATAATTACTAGGTTCTAATTTACATAGAAGACTAATTGCCTATTACATTTCAATTTTCAAGTAATAATTTTTTTGTCATAAGGCTTTACAGTTTAAAATAGGTGTCTAAAGGAGGGAATTTGTAGAATGAGTGCCATGGTGGATAGAATCCTTTGTAGCATATGCTAAGATGGTTGTCCTACGGGAAGTGAAAAAATGGATGTGTTATGCCTGTTGCAGTCATATCGTAAGATGTCAGTAATTATCACTTTGATTTTTCATGAATTGTGTTTGAATAATGAAATCAGTTTGTACTGATACTTTACCTGCCTTACTTGTAAAGATGCTCAGACTGCTGAGATAAGATGTTTCAAAGCTGTGTTTATTTTCTGTCTAACTTTTGAATTTGAAGGTTTCCAAATCTGATATGGCCCTCGGTATTAAAGCAGGATCCTCTGGACACAACACTTCAGTCACCCTAATTTCACCAAGCAGGGAAGGGGGCTTGGTTCTTTGATCCAAACTGTCACTTTGAAATTGAATCAGGCAATGGACCTTTGAAAGCATGAATTTTGGCAAATGTATTAACCATCGCTAACATTTTTATTGGCCACCTCTTCCAAACTATATTGGAAAAATAAAGTTAGTTGGAACCCTTGAAAGACTAAATGGAAAGAGTTTGCAAAGGCTGCTCTTTCAAGCCCCCCAACAGCTCCTTTGTGCCCAGATGTTTATGAGTTTCGCTTAACTCCACAGAGGATTTTCATTACACCGAGGGAACTTCTGGGAGAAAGGAGGGAAGGAATCCTCTTCCAAATTCTTTCCACTAGTGTAACAAAATCCATATTCTTTATAAAGATAGTCCAGTTCAATAGAGATCCAGCAGTGGAATCACCAAGGAGGAAGAAATCTAGATTTCACTTAATTGCATCTATGAAGCTTTGTAATTAATTTTGCTTGTTAAAAAAGAGACTGTTCAGTAGATAGATGTTGGTGAATGGTTGCTTTTCTTTCCATCCCTGCAGGGTGATGTTGGGCTCGCTATGGGTAAACTCTATGGAAATGACTTCAGTCAGACTACTATCTCTCGCTTTGAAGCCTTGAACCTCAGCTTTAAGAACATGTGCAAGTTAAAACCACTTCTGGAAAAGTGGCTCAATGATGCAGGTGAACATTTCCTCAAAATGTCACAGCAGATTTCTGATTAAATTCAACAGGATTTCACTGTTGTGTTCTTTGAGAGGGTTAGGGCTTGCATTATTTGCTACAAAAATATCCTATCACATTAGCCCATTCTACAAGAGGGATATATGTTACAATCATATGTAGGCACTACATATATATGGATATGGAGGGATATATGTTACAATCATATGTAGGCACGAACTTAACAGCTCTTGTATAACATTGGCTGCTGAGTGAAATCAGATATACCTCTTTTCCCTCTGACAGGTTTTTATAAAAATGGACTCTGCTTTGTAAACAGTACTACCTTTTATTGTGGCTTCTTATACCTAAGCCTGTGCAGTGCTTACAAACACATAAGTGAAAAATAACTGGCTGGCACAGTGGCATCATGAGCAAATGGGCTACCTTATGCACCCCTTCTGACTTCTCTTAGAGGGAACTGAGTTTTAAGTGAAGCACTGAATAGATAGCATTGTTTTTTGAGATCATGGCAGAGCCCTTAAAGTATGGAATTGGCTACAAGAGTCCAGACAGATTGTACTTTAAAAAAGAAGACTATTTATACTACATATGTTGGTAGTTACAACATACATTGTCTCCTTTCAGAGAACCTCTCATCTGATTCAACTCTCTCCAGCCCAAGTGCCCTGAATTCGCCAGGGCTTGGGATTGAGGGCTTGAACCGTAGGAGGAAGAAACGCACCAGCATAGAGACCAACATACGTGTGGCCTTAGAGAAGAGTTTCCTGGAGGTGAGTAAATCTGTTGTGCAATATTATTTCAGAGTATATTGCTCTAGTTTTTGATAGAACAGAACCATAAACCATGGAAAAATGAAACCATGATGTGGAAACACTTGTAAAATGTTGTCACCCAGGTGATAAAGGAAATAAGATGGTGGCTGAGGAACCTAATAATAAGTTACTCATAATGTATGTTTGCCCTGACCTGGGTAGCCCTGGCAAGCCTGATCTTGTCAAATCTTGGAAGCTAAGCAGGGTCAGCCTTCATTAGTAATTGGATGGGAGACCTCCATTGAAGTGGCAAATGATCTCTCTTAGTCTCTTGCCTTGAAAACTTATGGTTCTCCATAAGTCAGCTATGGCTTGATGGCTTTTTCTACCACTAATGTATGTTTAAAATGTGCTCTAAATATTTAATTTGTGTTCCTGTCCTGGCCAAAGGAGAGGCAGGTTTCACTGTGGATGGCTTTGCACATCACAAAGAAATGGTAGCAGAAGTATGAGTCACTTTAGCATCCTATCCTCAAGCTTCCTACGTCACATATGCATCTCCCTTGCAGTGATGTGCATATGTTATAAATTATGTGGAGTGTTTTTACATAGAGTTACTTGTTTCCATCATCTCTGTGTATGTGAGAAGGCACTCTAGGTCTACAGTATTCTTACGTAACAGAAAATAGTTTGCATTTTCAAAAGATTTCTCTTACAGAACCAAAAGCCTACCTCGGAAGAGATCACCATGATAGCTGACCAGCTGAACATGGAGAAAGAGGTGATCCGCGTTTGGTTCTGTAACCGGCGCCAAAAGGAAAAAAGGATCAACCCACCCAGTAGCGGTGGAACCAGCAGCTCGCCTATCAAAGCAATTTTCCCTTGTCCAACTTCACTGGTAAGAATAAAAAACTGTTTTATGTCATGCCTGGAGGCAACATAGCTACTTCTATCCTCTTGTCAGTTTCACTGTCAAAGAAAATTCAGCATCTGGTTACTGAGAGTGTTCTACTCATACAGTGTAGATTGCTCCTACTTTGTACATGATACTGGATAATGAAATACGGTTGTTACACAAATACCCACTCACAGGGTGATCTTAGTCTGGCCTTTACCTCTGTTTCATTGTAACCTACCTCACAGGGCTGTTGTGAGGATAAAATGGAGAGTTGGTGAGCCATTACTGCTGCCAGGAGCTCCTTGGACGGAGCGCAGGATAAAAATGCATTTGATAGCAGATCAACACCCAGTTGGAAACATCCAGTTGGATCAAACAATGATTCATACTTCACTCATATCTCTCTAGTCTTTTAAAAGCAGTTGCTTTAGTACAGCATATAGGGGAGATAGGAGATAAGATTAATGGTTCTCTAGCTTAAAACAAGTAGCAGTAATAAAAACCCAATCTTCATATAGTGTAAAAATTCAGAGTTGTTTCATAACATGTGTTTGGCATCTTCTGTACCTGTTGGCAAGTAGGAACAATTTAAAGGCTGAACTGGACAATAACTGGACTCCGTGGTCAGGAATACCTGGAGCAGTTCTTGTTTATTTTAGTTGTCTTAGATCAAAGCTGGGCCATGGGCTGAGTCATGCAGCAGTGCATGGAAAGAAGATGTTAAACCCTTTCCTTTCCATTGGTCAAATCACCATTGAGGATTTCAACTGTGAGAACAGCCCAGTGGGAAAGGGTTAGATGTCCCCTCCTCAAAAGCCATTTCCTCAGCCCCATTGTTGACTTTTTCCTTGCAACAGTAGCTTTGATGGAAAACTATGGGAGATGCTATGTCATATCTTCCTTAGTACTAACAATGAAGCACAGTTTTGATATTTTTGCTCTGTAAAGGTTTCAGGTGTTATGTTCTGACCTCTAGGTGGCAACCACACCAAGCCTTGTGACAAGCAGTGCAGCTACTACCCTGACTGTCAACCCTGTGCTCCCTCTAACCAGCGCTGCTGTAACTAGTTTACCAGTCACAGGTAAGAGGACATTAAATAGCATTGATACAGAAGTACTTGGTATTACTTTTATGAAGAGTGAAGATTTAGTCGCCTTTTAATTTGGTGGATGACTAACATTGTGCATAAATGATAAAAACATTCAAGTGTGTGCAAGGTTGGATTCAGAACACCGATACTGCTGGGTTTTTGTGTACATTCTTGGGCAGATTACAAAACGTTCTCCTGCATGAGAGAAATAGCGTTTAATTTTTTTTCTTGCTATAAAGGCAGGAGGTTTCATAGATCAGCAGTTCCATCGCACGCTGTCATGTGGACTGCACAATCCTCTGAGTGGAAAAATTGTGCTCTTCTGCAATTTCATGGGTATTAAAACCTGAACAATGTGTCTAAGAGTGCTGTTTGCTGACAAAAGTTTAGAAGGTTGCAGAGTTTAATTATTTTAACCAGGGCTTCAGAAAATATTTCAGCACCTTTGAGTAAACCACAGCACAGAAAAACAACATATTTTACAGCGAAAAGAAGAATGATACTGGAAAATATGTGAACAGATCTTCTCAGTGTTTTTTTTTAAATAACAATAGTGGTCATATGAGATCTTGGTTGAAATAGGAGGGAAAGCCTTGAACATTTTTCTCTCCAGCCCAGTGATGGAAACCTCACATACCCTTAATAAAGTGTATTCTGTTAGATTCCTTAGAAAAAAAAGACAATACATGTTCTTCTCTCCTCCTCCCTTTCCAGGGTTAATAACATCATGGGGAGTGACTTTTGTTCATCAAAACTATGCAAGGAAAAAGCCCTGATCTGGCTTAGAATAATAGAATCATAGACTTGGAAGGGACCTCCAGGGTCATCTAGTCCACTCCTGCACAATGCAGGAAATTCATGGCTACCTCCACCCACACACACCCTGTGACCCCTCCTCCATGCCCAGAAGATGGAAAAACACCTCCAGGATCTCTAGCCAAACTGGCTTGGCGAAAATTGCTTCCTGACCTCAAAGCAGCAATCAGCATTACCCTGGGTGTGTAAGAATGGGCTATGAGAACTAAGCACTGATGTAACCCTTCCTGCCCTCCCTCTCATGGCTCATTCTTCCTCTTCCAGCATCATGTCCATTTTGGCCCTGTAAAAATGACATCACTTTTTGTCTCCTAGAACTGTTTTGGAGAACATTGAATCTGCTGTATGCGTTGGCATTCTGGCACTGACTAAGCTGGTGCTTTTACAACATATGTGCATTTAAAATCATTGAAGGGTCCATCCAAGAATGATAGTTGTTTGGAACTGGCTTCACACTGGCTGTTTCCACATGTTCTGGCATAGTGCTAAACTGTTGGAATGATAGCGTCTTCCTGACGTGATTTCTGCCGTCATTGCACCACGATTCTCCTTTCGTGGTGTGATGACATCTGAAATTGCGACAGGAAGATGCTATCATTCCAACAATTTAGCGCTGTGTCAGGGCATGTGGAAACAGCCCACAGATGCCATAGGTTCCATTACTCTCCATTTGGTTTCTCATACCATTACTACTGTTAGGTTTTATGGCCTCTCTGATTCTGATAGTTCTGTTCGCCAGGCTGAGGCTTTGTCCCCTGCAAAATTGATTTGTCAGAGTGTTCCACCCATACTGCCAGAACCTGTACAAGCAGTTTTTGGTCCCAAAGCTCATCCACGGGTCCCTGAGTTGGTGGAACAACATGCAGAACCTATTAGTGGGGACTCCCTTAGGTTCCTCCCCAGTTCATGTTTCAGTCTGCACAGATGCCTCCCTGTTGGGATGGGGGGCATGTTTGAGGACCACCCAAGTAAAGGGAGTTTGGTCCCGTCAAGAATCCACTATGCACATCAATCTACTAGTGCTTAGGGCAATACAGTATGCTGTGAAGGCTCTGCTTTACCTAGTGGAGAACAGAAATGTTCAGACCTGCATGGACAATACAACTACCGTGCATTACTTGAACAGACGGGGGGGGGGCACAGTTTCCCTGGCTCTTTCCCAAGAATCCTCACTGATATGGGGATGGGCTGTCCAACATCAAGTCTCTCTCTCTCTGCCATACACATACCAGGGAAGGAAATCGTTCTGGCAGATGCACTGAGTCACTCAAAATCCCAGGACTATTAATGGTCCATCCACGTAGACTTCCTTCCCCCTGTTTTTACAATGTGAGGCTATCCCACCATAGATCTGTTTACCACAGACCTCAACAAGAGATGTGCTCGATATTGCTCACGGGTAGAAAAGGGGACGTCCTCTCTTGGGGATGCTTTTCAGATCCCATGGTCAAGAACCCTCCTATATGCATTTCCCCCTCTTCTTCTTATGATGTTGACACTCAGCAAGATGATGAGGGAAGGTTCCTTGGCAATCGTAATAGCCCCTTACTGGCCGTGGCACACCTGGTTTGCCACTCTATTTCAGTTGGCACTGGGCAGAATCTACTTTTGACGGAATAACCGCCTGTAATTAGTGCTGCCAAGTGACCCACCTTGCCCAACAACAAAAACACTGGAGCCAAGACGTTGTGATAAAGTGCAGATGGTGTATTATACAAGTCCATATATTACAGGTGCAAAAGTGCTCAGCATACATACAGAGAGAGCAAAAACCAGAGTCCAGTCCTTAGGTCAGTTACCAGAGTTATCCAAGATTGTTCTGAGCGACAAAGGTTTGCACCAGGCACCAAGCTGAGCAGATCAGCGATGCACAAACCTTTGGCTGGACTTTTAAGTGTCCACTAGCCTATAGGGTGAGTTGGAGTCAGCCAACCAGCACACGGCTGATGCAATCATGCCGCAATCCCAGCTTAATTGATCAGGTGTGAACTGTCAGAGAAATTGCTGACTCACCCTATGCTCTATGTTAAAGGGCACAACAGCCTTTACACATGTGCAAGTGAGTTTATATTCTGACACTCCTGCTAAACTCCTTGCCACATGTCACATGTCATTTATATATATTATACACAGCTGACCTTACATATTTACACCATCAAACAACCGTTCAGTGAATATGTTATGTTTTATCACATCCAACCCTTTGGTAAACATGTCAGCTATGTTTTGTTCAGTGTTGCTGTATTGCAGGTCCACCAACCCTTTGTCAACAGCTGCTTTTACGTTTTGATACCTGATCCCTATGTGCTTGGAGCGACTTTTAAAGTTCTGCTCCCTAGCTAACTGAATAGCAGCCGTGTTGTCACAGTGTATAATGACCTTGTTTTGGGCTATACCAAAATCATGGCATAGCGAAGTAAACCACTCCACTTCTGTGACACAGGAACTTAAAGCACCAAATTCTGCTTCTGCGGAACTTAGGGATATAAACGTTTGTTTTACTGCCTTCCACTGAACCAGGGCACCACCCAAATAAATAGCTATACCAGTGGTGGATTTCCTTTGCTCCCTGTCCCCCCAACTGGAGTCTGAAAAAGCGAACAGGTTTGTATGGCTGGCTGCCAGAGTTAGTTTCCTGTTGCTAGTGCCCTTGAGAAACCTCAAGACTCGCTTGGCTGCCACCCAGTCAGATTGCCTAGGACTGGCATTCTTCTGACAAAGACGGTGTACAGCATATGCGATATCAGGCCGAACCCAGGAGGACAGATATAGGAGAGATCCCACCAGTGATTGATATAATGTTGTGTGAGGAAAAAGCTCACCTTCTTCATCACAGCTATTTGTAATTATGGGAGTGTTAACTGGCTTGGCTTCTGCCATGCCAAATTTGTCCAGGAGCTGCAGGATTTTTCCCTCTTGGGACAAAACATAGGTTCCATTTGAGTGCCTGGTCACTTCCACCCCTAGGTAGTGTCTTAAGGGGCCCAGGTACTTTAGTTGGAACCTTTCCTGCAGCTTGCCCTGGAACCATGTTAGGTGCTCCTCATGCTCTGTTATGAGACATAGATCATCTACATAAACCAGTAAATGCACCCATTTACCTGCCCTTTGTAAGGTATACAGACATGAGTCAGCGTTGCTCTGCTTAAAACCCAGAGCTTTTAATGCCTGATCCAGGCATTGGTTCCATTGCCGGGCACTCTGTTTCAGCCCATACAAAGCCTTGTGCAGTTTTAAATGCATACCTTTTTCTCCCATGGGAAAACCTGGAATTTGATCCAGGTATAGACTTTCTTCAAGATCTGCATTGAGGTAGGCAGTTTTTACATCAAAGTGGAAAGCTTTCCACCCTTTGAAACCTGCTACAGCCAATGCAGTTCTGAAAGTCTCGGTTTTTACTGTTGGGGAAAAGACTTGGTCATAGTGTATCTGATTTACTTGTGAGAATCCCCTAGCGACCAGTCTTGCTTTGTATTTGACAGAACCATCCTCCAGTGGTTTCTTTTTGAAAATCCACCGGCACCCAATTACCTTTTCACCCTTGGGTAGCCACATTGGTGACACAACCTTATGGGTAATGAGGGACTGGTATTCTTCTTGCATAGCAGCCTTCCAGCCCTCTTGCTCTTTTTGTGGCAGTTGTTGAACCTGCCAAAAATCCTCTGGCTCAGAGGTGTAAACATAATTTATGGCCTGTGAATAGCCCAGCCGGTCTGGCGGCACACCTTTGTTTTCCCTCTGTGACCTCCTCGGCACAGCCTGCATTTGAGCAGGGCTGGAGGAGGGAGAGGAACTGTTTGTTTCGGCAGGAGGGGGAGATCGGCTGACAGCCGACTCACCCTCCTCTTGCTTCACAGCATGCCGTTTCTTCGGGCTGGGAGTTTTTGGAGTGATGACGTTCTCCTCCTGCTGTGGAGGGGCCAGAGGCAATAGCAATTGTGAGTGGTTGCTATCACCTAGCCTCTCCCAGCGAGAATTTTCCTTAAACCCCGCGGACCGGCTGAAGATCACCTCATTTCTATCACCCAGGAACCTGTAGGCTTTTGAACCTGACTGATAGCCAAGAAAAACCAGCTCCCTGGCTTTCTTGGACAGGGTCCGTCTCTTACCCAAAGGGACGTTTACAAAGGCTTTGCTCCCAAAGACCCTGAGGTGATTTATGTTAGGGTACTTCTTATACAGGGCATGATATGGAATGTCCTGTATTGAAGAAGTCCAAGTCCTGTTGGCCAAATAGCAGGCAACCTTCATAGCTTCAGCCCAGAAGTGTTTCTTCAGACCACTATCAGCCAAAAGGGCTTGCATTTTAGTTTTGAGAGTCTGTATCCACCTCTCAGCCACACCATTCTCCTGAGGAGACATAGTGTTGGCAAGCCTCTGTTCAACCCCTTGCTTTTGCAACCATGCCTTTAATCGGTTTGAACAGAACTCGCCCCCCCTATCTGACTGGATAGATACCACAGCAGTGTCCAGCTGTCTCTGAACTCTGCTCATCCAGTACTTGAGTGTACTAAAAACCTCTGACTTATGTTTCATGGGATACACCCAACAAAACCTTGTACAGTCATCCACTATTACAAGCACATATTGGTTCTTAGACACACTTTGAGGAAAGGGGCCAGCCACATCCATATGAACCAGCTGAAGAGGCTTGGATGACTGCCTCTGGCTGTGTTTGGCTACTGGGGCTGCCTTGCTTTTTACTTCCTTGCAGATACTGCAGTCTAGGAAAGCATTGCAAGGCTTTACCTTTACCCCTAGCAGTCCCAAAGTTTTCTCCAAAGCCCCAAAAGAAGCATGCCCAAACCTGCGATGGAGAAAGTGTATACACCCATCGTGGTAAGGGCGGTTACTCACATGGCTAATGGTAGGAGAGTTCTTAACCATGTAAACATTGTTAGTTCGTGGTCCAGACAGCAGCTCCACTCCGTCCCTGGAAATTGTACACTCTCCGTTAGCAAAGCAAACAGCAAAGCCTGCTTTGTCAAGGTCAGCTACAGAGAGTAAGTTATTTTGCAGGGATGGGACACAAAGTACCCCCTCCAGGGAGTGCTTCAATGCAGGAAAACAAATCTCCCCTTGACAGACCGTTGAAGCAGCTTTGCCGTCTGCAAGGGAGACATGGCTGAGCCTGGGCTCTGTTTCAGTGACCAACAAGTCATGCTCACAACAAAAAGATTGTGTAGCGCCCGAATCGACTAGCCAGATACTCCCACCAGACACAGAGGGTCCAGCAGACACCAGTGCTGTTTGAGTACGCTGGGTCACACCACTGCTTGCGACTCCTGCTGACTTCTGCTGCTTTTTCTTCCTCCGGCTGGATGGGCAGGCATTCTTTAGATGCTGTGTAGAACCGCAGGCAAAGCAATGACGGACACACAGTGCAGTTTCCTCGCTGGAAGCTTTCTCCGGCAGGTGCTGGGACACTCCTCCGCATTGTTTGTTGATTGCAGAGCTCTTGAAGGTCGTAGCAGTTTTCGCTTCTTGCTGCCTTGATTCCTCCTCAAGCAGCAACCCAGAGACGAGGCCCATCGTTAAACTGTCCACGTCTCTTGCCTCCAAGGCTGTAATGAGGCTATCAAACCTGGCATCCAGAGAGCTGAGCAGGGCGAAGACTTTGTCCTGTTCAGGCAGGATTTTTCCTCTCTGAGCCAGCTGTTGGAAAAAGCCCTCCATCCGAGTCAAGTGAAAAGACATCGACTCCCCCGGCTGTAGATAGCACCGGTAAAGCCTTCTTGTCAGAGTAATGAGTGAGCCCGCTCCTTGCCTCACATGTAGCCTTCTCAAAGCGTCCCATGCAGCTTTGGCAGAAGCAGCACCCATCACATGGACAAGCTGAGTCTTATCCACACTCAAAACGATGGTGGCCAGGGCTTTTTCAATGTTAGTCTGATCTGCAGGTGTGGGAGCAGCGGGAGGGTTGCTTACAGCAGTCCACAGCCCTTCCCTTTTTAGATAATGTTCCATCCATACTGCCCACGTAAAATAGTTATCGGCTCCCAGCCTTTCAGCCGGCATGAGAGCCATTTGTGCCATGGTTGTTATCTTGCACTCTGCAGGACTCCCACGCACTCACCGCACTCACAGCTGCCTTAACGGGTCCAGGCACCGGCTTGTAACCAGTCAGTGTCTGTTCCAACCCTTGAGCTGCCAAACAACGATCCAAACGACGCTCCAGCAAACCAACAGGTTCAGTTGCAGGCAGCAGGTACACTGGCGCAGCGGAAGCGTGCTGGGCCCATAACCCTGACGGAATAACCGCCTGTAATTAGTGCTGCCAAGTGACCCACCTTGCCCAACAACAAAAACACTGGAGCCAAGACGTTGTGATAAAGTGCAGATGGTGTATTATACAAGTCCATATATTACAGGTGCAAAAGTGCTCAGCATACATACAGAGAGAGCAAAAACCAGAGTCCAGTCCTTAGGTCAGTTACCAGAGTTATCCAAGATTGTTCTGAGCGACAAAGGTTTGCACCAGGCACCAAGCTGAGCAGATCAGCGATGCACAAACCTTTGGCTGGACTTTTAAGTGTCCACTAGCCTATAGGGTGAGTTGGAGTCAGCCAACCAGCACACGGCTGATGCAATCATGCCGCAATCCCAGCTTAATTGATCAGGTGTGAACTGTCAGAGAAATTGCTGACTCACCCTATGCTCTATGTTAAAGGGCACAACAGCCTTTACACATGTGCAAGTGAGTTTATATTCCTCAGACACCACACCTGCTACAAGATGATGTGGTTCATTTCCCCCCTGCACTGAGTTTCTCCTCCTCAGTCCAGAAGGTCCTGTTGGAAGATAGGAAACCTTCTACCAGAAAATCATACCTAGCTAAATGGAAAGATTTTCTTTTGGGGCCACAAACAACAACTTAAACCTGATCTCGGCCCAATTGCCATCTGTGTTGCACTATTTGGCACTATTTTGTTCAGCTAAAGGACCAAGGTTTGGCTAATACTGGTCTCCTGTCAGCGGGGGGAGGGGGGGTGCGGTATAGTCATCTCCCCCCCCCCGACATGAATCATAGTCTGATTAAGATGGCTGTTCTTCTCTCTTCCCTTCCTGTGTGCATCACTGCAGGATGGTATGGGCTGCTCTCAAGAACTGTATTTTATTGTAATATATGATTGTGTTGATTATATGGTTTTATTCTGGTTTTAAATGTATTTTATATCTTGTTGTAACCTGCCCTGAACCTGCTTGCAGGGAGAGTGGACTAGAAATCGAATAAATAAATAAATACCTATCTACCTACCTACCTTCCTACCTACCTAGCGGCCATTTCCACCTACCATGATAATATAGACAGGCAATCTCTCTTTGCACAGACACAATGTAAGTCCTTTCTAATAGATTTCGCAAATCTGTACACTCCAGCATCCAGACCAGTTCCCCAGTGGAGTCTCTCCTTGGTTCTCACTGCACTCATGCATAAACTTTTTGAGCCCCTGGCTACCTGCTCCTTGAAGGTTCTGACAGCCAAAACAGCCTTTCTGGTGGCTGTAACCTCAGTTAGGAGGGTGAGTGAATTGCAAGCTCTGAGACATGACCCTCCTTTCATTAAGATGTTCACAGATAAGGTTGTCCTCTATTGAAGCCCCCCTTTTCTGTTGAAGGTCATCTCTGCTTTCCACTTAAACCACCTACCTGTATTTTTCCCTACTCCTTCGAATGATATAGAGAGACTTTTGCACATACTTGATATTAAACATTCTTTGTGCTTCTACTTGGACAGGACAGATCCTTTCCAAAAAGACTCTGATCTACTTACCTAATTTAAAGAGCCAAAAAAAGATCTGAAGGTCACCTCACAGACTGTTTGAAATTGGATGACTTGGCTCATTAAGGATTGTTATCATCAATATAAACAACCATGTCCATTACAAGTTACTGCGCACTCTACAAGGGAACAGTCCACGTCATTAGCCTTTAATTTTGGCATCCCTATAGTGGAACTGTGTAAAGAGGCCACTCTGTCTACACCATCCACATTCATCAAGCATTATGCCATTAACATAGACTCCAGAAGGGACGCAGCTGTCGGCGTGGCAGTCCTGAAGAGTCTTTTCCACTGAAGAGCTACACGCCCGCCACCTGGGTAAGTTAGCTCACTAATCTCCGATGTGGGACTGCACAGAAGACACAACAATGAAAACAGGGTTGCACTAACCTGTAACTGTCGTTCATCAACTGGTCTTCTGTGCAGGCACACATCCCTCCTCCCTTATCCACTCTGTGCTCTTTATTATTGTTAATATCCTTCTACAGCAGCAGCTTAAAGAACTGAGGGAGAGAGCCACTTGCCTTGCCTTTTATAGCCCGCCTAGGGGAAAAACACACAAAAAGTCTAGATGAGTGTCTCGCGTCTTTAGGAGCTTTAGAACATCTGTAGCTGGCCTGCGCATGTGCAGTTCCCATTTGTGCCTGCACAGAAGAACACTCGATGAAATAACAGGTAAGTGCAACCCTGTTTTCTCATAAGAACTGACAACATATCAGCCAGGGAAGGATCCAGATCATCAGTTCTCCAGATAATGTCCTGGGCAGAAAGGAACATCAAATCAATTTCAGCAGAACACATCAGAAGACAACAATCAAGCAGAATAGCTGAGTCAACAACAAATGGACAACAATAAATGGTCACTCGAGGAGGTATTCCTTCAAATGGTAGCTCAGTTTGGCCAACTAGCTTTAGAAAACAACTACCATCTTTCCAGATCCTTCTCTAGATTCCAGGATGCAACAGCAAAGCAAATGGACACACTACTATCACTATGATCTCCAGTACTATTCTGTACTATTCAGTTTGGTGTAGTGGTTAAGAGCAGCAGGACTCTAATCTGGAGAACTGGGTTTGATTCCCCATTCCTCCACTTGAAGCCAGCTGGGTGACCTTGGGTCAGTCACAGCTTTCTCAAACCCACCCACCTCACAAGGTGATTGTCATGAGGATAATAACACACTTTTTAAACTACTCTGAGTGGATGTTAAGTTGTCCTGAAGGGCAGTATATAAATTGAATGTGGTTATTATTATTACTACTTCCTCCACACTAACTCTAATTCCAAAAATGCTGAGAGAAAGCCACCATAATCTGCATAGCCCCCAACTGGCCATGCAGACCTTGATTCTCAACTTTAGTGGAACTTTCAATAGAGGAACCTCATCAACTACTGATCTGCTTCAGCGGGAGCTACTGTGGCAACTGGGGGCCAGCAAAACTTTATTTGCCTGTCTAGAAATTGATAGGAAAAGATGTATAGATTTAGGCTATGTGGGTAAAGTAACTGATAACCTGCTAGCATCTAGGAAAACCTTGCTTCTAGAATATATAATTCCTTCTGGAAAATGTGTGTAAGATAGTGGCCTTGTACGAGCTGCTTATTTTGTGCTGTCTGTCCAGCTGGGACGTTTCCCCTCCATGCGAGGGAGGGGAGCACACATTGTCACTTCGCTGCTCTGCTCCTGCAGGGGAAAGGACCACGCTTCCCCCACCCTGACCGCAACTCGCCACATCTGGCGGGTGGGTCAGGGACTTGCCGCCACATCTGGCGGATGGGACATGGTCTCCTCATACCCTCATACAAAGAGTCTCTAGACTCTTTGTCTCTTGACTCCTGTCTATTTATGTGGCTGGGCTAGCCCTGTTTCTGTGTGCAAAGGCATCTTCTGTGACTTTTTGGTCATATCCAGCAACTGTTCTCCTATAGTTCTACCTGTATACATGACATTATGTAAAGAGGTTCCCTTTGGCACAACTGTGGTCAGTACTTTCTTCACATGACTACACCTGTGCTTGCCACTAGTTTACTAATCTTTTCCCATTGGTGTGAATGTGCAGAGACTATAAAGAAGAAAAGCAGGTTGCTTACCTGTAATGGATGTTACAGGTTATCTTTGTAGTCTCCCGCCATGATCTTCTTGCCCGCAACAGGTGCTTTAACTTGCTATGGTATTTTTAGAAGAACTGAGAAGAAGTCACAACTTTCCCCATGGTCATGCAGAGTGATATGTGGACTTCAAAGAGGAGAGGATTCCATGCCTAAAAGTTCATCTCTAAAAAGTTCCAAATTGAGGTTCATCAAAGGCATGGAGCCCATCTATATGATGGCATAAATGACTGCACAATAAAATTGTTACAGGTTAACAACCTGGTTTTGTGAGTTCAGGATGAGGAAGCAGAAAGCAGCTGGAGGATTTGCTTAACTTAGATACCAACACCAATAATGAAACGCTAAATATTATGAAGAAGCTGGACTACATGATATGTCAGTTGCAGCAGGAGAGGCATAGATTACTGATTTAAGAAACCACAATATTTGAAAGACCAAGGACTGGATCTTTTACTCTTCCTTCTGCTTTTACAATCCAATTGCCAGAGGAATGGCACTTGCTGTTGTCCAATGAAGCTCCACAATCAAAGGACCACACTATGCAAGTAGAAGGAAAGCATATGCTCCAATCTCAAGTTTACATTTTGCTAGGGTCAGATAGGAAATTCCTTATATTGAACAGTGGTACACATTGGCACCCTTTAACCAGGGCAGTAGTGCTCACTGCAGAGTGCTTATTTCCACAGTGGCTGTGAACTTTTTATCTAGGCCTTCACCAAGCTCTGTGCTTTGGACTATGGTAGAAAATTAAGGGACCAAGTACTGGAAGAATATGTGTATTCAAGTCCTAAGGTTGAAGGTTCATCCATCCACCTTCATATCACATGAGAAAATGCTGTTCTCCCCATTTCATCCTAACATGTGAAAAGATAGTATTTTGCAGCCAGAGCAGTCTGTTTTTTCAAATCAGGTCTGTTCCACTGTTTATTAGATCCTTCTCTTGTATTATAGAAACTCAATACATTGTATTCTGGTTGAAATATAAGGAACAAGCCATAGTTTGGTCACTGGGTCCAAATGTTAGGTTCTCACACTCCTCCTTTTCTGTTTGCATGTTCCAATTTGCTTCCTAGTTTGGGGAAACCATTGCTTCCTGTTGCATCCAGATTTGTCCAACTATGCTATGTCTTTAGTGAGCAAGTAGGGAGGAAATTGAATCCTTCAGGAGAAAGGGGAACACATCTGATGGCCAAGCTGTGAGTTGGCTGTTAGATCTGAATTTAACCTATGTATAGAGGC
Source organism: Eublepharis macularius (assembly GCF_028583425.1). Classification (NCBI taxonomy): domain Eukaryota; kingdom Metazoa; phylum Chordata; class Lepidosauria; order Squamata; family Eublepharidae; genus Eublepharis; species Eublepharis macularius. The sequence goes on from NC_072792.1 coordinate 128,698,480, forward strand.
CCTGGAGAGTAAGTATGGCTAAGTTTGTGCATACACATCACTCACATCCATAATGTAATTGAACAGAGTACTTGCCTGTTAAAGGTAAGCAACATTAAGTGAAATGGTACAGTATGAACCGGTAAAAAGTGGGCCTTTCTTTTCCTTGCAATGCTCTGCAAAGTAGCTTTGCTTTTAATTTGTCTCAGGCCATTCACTAACATTTCTGCTGGTGACATCTGCCTGGCTTCTTTGAGAGTAAGTCAGGTTGAACATAAGTCTGTTTCTGTCTGCCTGCTTTAACTCTAACTTGGCATTCACTCCTGTGAGTCAGTCCTTCTGTGTTTTGCCCTTTCATTCCAGCAGATTGACATACTTTTGTGCAGTGCATTTCATTTGGGAGCACATCTTTTCCAAGCACATCAAACATTTTAATATAATTGAAATGATCCTTTTAGGAACTACGGAAACCATCCCCAACAACACAGCGACTGTGATTTCTACCGCTCCTCCAGCTTCCTCGGCAGTGACATCACCCTCACTGAGTCCTTCTCCTTCTGCCTCAGCTTCCACTTCTGAGGCATCCAGTGCCAGTGAGACCAGCACAACACAGACAACCTCCACCCCGATATCCTCAGCTCTTGGGACCAGCCAAGTGATGGTAACTGCTTCTGGTCTGCAAACTGCAGCAGCAGCTGCACTACAAGGAGCTGCTCAGTTGCCTGCAAATGCTAGTCTTGCTGCCATGGCAGCAGCCGCGGGACTAAATCCAGGCTTGATGGCATCCTCGCAGTTTGCAGCTGGGTAAGTATTTTTCCCTTTAAAAACTTGTTTGAGAGTGAATCAAAGTGTGGAAATTAACCTTTAGTTCGTCATATATTTTAATACTTGGTACATGCCACATGTACACACACACATTTGGAAATTCTTCATTCAGTAGTTAAGTGGAAAAGATAATGTTTGAACAATAAAATGTAAAGTGTGAATGTCTGAATGTCACGATTCAAGATTATACTACTTGTAAGCCTTTCTACCACTTTTCTTTTTAGAGACTAATTATTGTGGTTTTGAGGTTTGCTCTGTGATGATATAACTATAATTAGGGAATAAAAGGCAGTCTTACAGGTTAAATTGGGGTACGTTTGCCAGTCAAGATTTGCCACTGTGAGAAAAGAACCCAGAAGACGCTGGGTACTCACTTGAATGGTCCTAGCTCCGCATTCTCTTCCTTCTGGTGCACAGAGATCTGTAGCAAATACAACCAGAAGCTGCCATAACATCAAAAATGACAAACTATAGTTGGCAGTTGACCTGCCAAACTAGTATTCCAAATTTACTCATTCCCAGTTCAGAATATGGTTTGCAGGACAAGCACAAACCATAGTTTGCTGACTTGGATGTAATGAGAAAATACAAAGAGCCCTTAGGAAAATGCAATCAACAATTATCCCAAATTCATATATTTAAGGTGCTAAAAGTGCTCAGTGCGAATAAGTCCATCATATGAATTGTTCCATCATACAAATTGTCATATAACAAATATCAGCGATGGTATGAAATCACAGATTTCCTTTAGACATCAACGGTGGTATACAAGCCACAAAATTTCTACAAGCAGTACATGTAAACAATACATAAGGTGCTTGGAAGCCCTAATAGTCCAATATAAAGCCAGAATTTCCACAAGAATGTAGCGTCCAGGTTATAGAAGTCTTCTCTTGAGTAATGTACGCTGCCTACGGGGTTCGCCGGCATGCAAAAAGTCCAGTCCCGTTTCGCCCCAAAGGCTTCTTCATAGGCAAGATATCAAGTAACAGTCAATCTCATTCCACCATTGCAATTCCTTCCAGTCAATAGGTGGATATCAATACTTGATATCTTGCCTATGAAGAAGCCTTTGGGGCGAAACGGGACTGGGGCGAAACGGCTCTTTGTATTTTCTGCTTGTTTGGTGCCCTTGGGACAGCTCTTTTGTTACCTTTGACTTGGATGTAATAGCAAACTTTAGTTTGTATTGAGGAAAAAATGGGAAAAAGGAAGAATGGGGATGTTGTTGTTTAATATTGTTTGCTTAAAATGCAATTTATGCTTTTGTGCTTGAGGGAAGGAAATTGTCTTTCTTCTAGTGGCAAGCCATGGTCTGCTGAACGAAGTCATGGAGTGCTGTGAGGACCTTTCTAAACCTCTGTGATAAACTTGAGGGAAAATATAGGTTGGCCCTTAAGTTCAGTCTTCATAGACTAATGCATAGAATGTGTCTAAAACAGCCCACCTGGAGATTATTCAGTCCATCTTGTTTTTCTTTCTGGTTCTGGAATTGCAGAGGTGCCTTACTCAGTCTCAATCCAGGGACACTAGGCGGTGCTCTCAGCCCAGCTCTGATGAGTAACAGTACACTGGCAACTATTCAAGGTTAGTAGACTACAGCTGCCTTCTCAGCCCTGTTCAGTTTGTTCTGTTTTTTCCCAAAGAAATTCTGAGTTTGAGTATGTTAGAAAATTCTATTCTAGTCAATAGGGGTATGTTTCTAAGGTTATTTTATACCCTATTCCTAAGCCCGCAGGACAGGTAATAAATAAACCCTCACAAAATTAGTGACATTTGAAAATTAAAAATACATGAAAACCCTATCACATTAGCTCCATCTTGCAAAATTCAACTAGGTTCAACCAGGTAGGTTATCTGACTGTACTGTAACATTTTTAGGCTTAGTTGCTGGTAAGTTTCCAAGAGGAGGGAGATACAGAACTAGGGTGACCACTCAAAAACAGTTCTCTGCATATTAGTGCTGTTTAAATAAGAGCTCCCTCAGTCATGTACATTCTAGGCATAACAGTGAGTCTAAAGGACCAGCATGAATTTGGAAGAAATTTCTGTCAGTGGAGTTTGACTTCCTCACTGCCCTCTTCCCACTGCTTCTGGGCACAGCAAAGCCCCAGGAATAGCCTGACTAAGGTGTATCTGCCAGTAACATCTGGAATTCAGTTTCCTCCCTCAGTCTTTAGAAGTAGACCAGTACAAGTAGTCCACCATCTCCTGGTGTTGGGACTGTGCCTTCAGAATATGGAGTTGGATCATGCTAACAGCATGCCTGTTGCCTACCCCAGATAATTGAATTGCCTATTTTAGACCACTGCAGCAAACTAAATCCAAAGTATATCCTCTCGTGCAGGGTTGCCACTTTCTGGGAAGTCAGGGAAATGGAAATTGGTCAGGGAAATTGGTCTGAAGTCAGGGAAAGTCAGGGAAATTGTGATTAAAATATATTCAAGCAGTGGATTTTTGACCTGCTGCAAGAGCATGATCTGTTCTTGTGGCAACTGGAATAGAGAAGTAGCAGAATACAACTTAATGATGCCCTTTCCCAGCTCTACCTTTTTCTCAGCTCCACCTCCAGCAACCAGCCTAATGTTTGTTGAGCTCTGTCCCTGCATGATTTCCAAGGTCTGCCTGTAGCATTTGCAAAGCAAGGCTAGTTTAAATATACAAACTTTAAACATCTAACTGTTTTCATCCCTACCTGCTAGTACTGCATTTAACTTACATATAAAGATAAGCCTGTTTTTGGGTCATGCTTGTGTATGGAATGGACGTTTTGTCTTCTGCTAAACCGAGCACAGAGTTGCAAATGAGTTTTGCCGCTGTTGGATTTCACAGACAACTAGCGCTTTCTGCTCTGCACCATGCAAAGTAAATTTTGCAAATGTGATTGCTTGTTCCTGCTGGAGTTTACTTAGTACTAGCTCTCTCACCCTCTTTCCTGACTTCTCCCATGCATAAAGGTTGCAAATGAGGGTTGTCTGCTTCACTAGATTGCAGAAACTCCACCTCCTTTCTTGCTGCTGATCTGCTCATTACACTTTCTGGAAGCAGAAAGTGAAAGTGAAACTTTCCCAGCTTTGGAAAGTTCCTACTTGCCAGAAACAAATCTGCTAACATCTTGGTATCAGGCAGGTGGTTCTGTGTACGGCTGTATCTGAAACCACATTCTGAAGATGGCTTCTAAGAGGACAGTTTTTAATATGCAGTGGCTGGATTTCAAACTTCATCCTGACTTTGGAGACAAATGCAAAAGTTATTGTAAAGTATGCTACAAAACCTTTGAACTAAGTAATATGGGAATTAGAGCTGTGGAGTCTCATGCAGAAGGACCGTTAAATCAGAAGAACGTGAAAATTAAATCAAGTCAACAGTCCATCACAATATGTTTAGGTTCAAAGCCAAGTACAAGTTCAGATAGTAAAACCAGAGAGGGTGAAGAGACAGCCTCTGCGAAAACTGGAAAACGTGATCAGAGTGATGAAAATGGCAAAGAATTACCCACCACACAAACTAGTATGGCTGCCTATGTAATCAAGGACTGTGTCAGGACAGCAGAGTGCCTGTGGGCTTTGCAACTGGTGATGAAGAAGATGTCATTTAACTCTTGTAACAACATCAGTGAGTTATTCAAGTGAATGTTCTCAGATAGCCAGATAGCTCAACAGTTTCATCTTGGAAAAACAAAAGCAATGTATGTTGTTGCTTTTGCCTTGGCACCATATTTCTCAGATCTTTTACTGAAACAGCTGAAACAATGCCAAACATTTTGATGAGGCTTTGAATAAGGTGGTTCAAAAGGGACAGATGGATTTAGTAGTTCGTTTTTGGGATGATTGCTGTCATAAAGTTTCCACACGATATCTAACCAGTGTTTTTCTTCAAACTGCTACTGCTGAAGACCTTCTTCAGAAGTTTCAAGAAGGCATGTCTTCGTTATCAGTTGCAAAATTATTACAAGTATCTATGGATAGGCCAAATGTAAATCACCTTTTCTGAGAAAACTAAAAGAAGAAATTAAAACCAGAAAGAAGAAAGAAAAGAATTGATTGACTTTGAAGAAAGAAGAAAGAAAGAATTGATTGACTTTGGAACTTGTAGCCTTCATGTTCTGCATGGGTCTTTTAAAACAGGATTGCAAGCAGTGAAATGGGACCTGAATTCAGTCTTGTGCAACATGTATTATCTGTTCAAAGATTCCCCAGCTAGGAGGGCATCATACACTGCTATGATTGGAAGCACACTATTTCTCCTGAAGTTTTGCTCCACTAGGTGGTTGGAGAATGTTAAGTGCCTTGATAGAGCTATGACTGTTTTTGACAACATCAAGAAGTATGTGGAAGAAGCAAAACTCCCCCACAGTAAACCTGCAATTTGTATAAAAGCTGCAATGCAAGATCCACTCATGAAGTGCAAAATGGCTTTCATGAAAATGATCGCTGGAGATTGTGAGCCATTTCTACAAAGGTTTCAAAACCAAAAATCACTGGCACCTTTTTTGTATGAAGAACTTTGTAAGCTAATCAAGAAGCTAATGAGTCATTGCATAAAATCAGAAACGTTGCAAAACATGTCTTCTGGTTCCCAGTTGTTAACAATTGACATGAAATTGTCTGAGAATTTGCTTGACAGAAGCAAGGTTGACATTGGCTTTGCAGCAAACTGAGTGAACGTCAAGTGGCTGAGTTTTGCCTAGGGCAGCAATGGCGAACCTATGGCACGCATGCCACAGCTGGCATGCAGAGCCCTCTCTGTAGGCATGCGAGCCAAGTTGCTGGATCGCTATGTCCAGGGCTCATTTGGAGGGGGAATGCCTGGAACTGCGCTCCAGTAGCTCTGAACAGAGATCACATGGGTTTTGGCCCTGCCCACGTGATTCCTTTTCCTCAACGCTGGCTCCCTGCTGCCCCTCTCTTTAGCAGCAGGGAGCTGAGGCAGCAGCCCGGCTGCTGGGGCTGGCTTTCTAAAGGAGAGTAAGCTGCTTTGATTTCACTTGCTTTACTTACATTCGTGACTCCTGAGTGAGTGAGAGAGAGAGAGAGAGTGCTTGCAAGCCAGGCTGCTCGTGTAAAGAAGGGCAAACTGCTTTGATTTAACTTGCTTTACTTTCATTCGTGGCTCCTGAGTGAGTGAGAGAGAGAGAGAGAGAGAGAGAGAGAGAGAGAGATGTTAATTAGTTCAGACAACTATGAGTTTTTTCTGAACTAAAACCTCAGTATTTAGGTTTAATTGCCGTGTTGGCACTTTGAAATAAATAAGTTGGTTTTGTGTTGCAGTTTAGGCACTCGGGCTCAAAAAGGTTCTCCATCACTGACCTAGGGTGTCGAAACATGGTAGTAGCTGTTGTTGAAAAGTTGATTGAGAGAATTCCTTTAAAGTTCAAGATGGTGCGTGGTCTATCAGCATTAGATCCTACTATCATTTTATACAAGCCAAATCTTGGAATCATCAGAATAGGGGCTGTTCTTGAAGCTCTACATGCAGCAAATCAGATCAATGACACAGCAGCGGAAAAATCAAAGCAACAATACGCTACTTTAACCACAGCTGCTCATAATGAGTTCAAGGCTCAGTTTCAAGCGTATGTTGCAAAACAAAATGATGAAGTTGGACTGGATACGTTTTACAGTGGTATTTTGATGTCCCACAAAAATTTCTCAGACCTGTGGACTGTTGTTAAAATGTGCCTTATCCTGTCTCATGGTAATGCTTCTGTTGACAGTGGATTTTCAGTTAATAAGTCAATCTTAATTGAGAACTTGCATGAAGAAACTGTTGTCTGTTGTCAGGTTTACGATGCTGTCTTGAACTGTGGAGGACTTGAATCTGTTGTAATTGATAGGAATCTGTTGCAGTCAGTCAGGCATGCTCATGCATGCTAGACAGAGCACTTGGAGGCTAAACACCATAAGCAACAAGAAGAAATTCAGAAGAAAAAAGAAAAGAAGAAACTTGAGGAACAAATTAAACATCTTGAAAATGCTAAAAAAAAACTGAGAGAAGAAGCCAAAATGGAAGAGGAAACAATTGATGAGAAACTAAAAGAGTTACAAAATAAAAAGAGAAAACTGTACAAGTGATAGTTTTATATCTTAAATCTTCATTCTTTAAAAGCAGATTACTTGTATTCTAATTTCTAACTTGATTATTACTGCAATTTCAAAACTAAGTTTCGTAATGTGGCTTCAGAGAAACCATTTTAGATAGAACTTTTATATAATTTTTAGTGTACCTTTAAAACAGTAACAAAAATGTTACGTCATTTGTTAGCATTCAGAGTTTACTTGAATTGAAGTTTGTATCTTAGTGTAATTTTTGGTGCAATTGCAAAACAGATGTTGCTGCAGTTAATGTTGAAAGAAGCTGATATTAAATCTCTTACTTTGACAAATATTTTTGCAGTTGAGACTTGGGTAGTTGTAGAGTGGAACATTTCATTAAGCCTTGCATTAATGCAACACGACCTATTCATTTTTTAACTTGTGGTTATATTTGAATGGTGGTCAGGGAAATTGACAAATGGTGGTCAGGGAAAGTCAGGTAAATGAAAAATAAACTTTTAGTGGCAACCCTGTCATGTGTGCAGTCAGTTACTCTATCAGAGACATCTGTGGTTGTCATATCATCTGTGAAAGATTAGAGGCTCTATTGACCCTAGTATCCTGAGGTGAAAGAGTGGTAGGATAACCACTAAAGGATTGGCTTTATAAGCTTGGCTTAAAGTACCATCAGTACTTTCATTCCTCCCCTCCTATTACTCTATGCTCCCCACATCTTATCCCTTGTATACTGTGCTCCCCCCACCTCTTTCAAGCATTCACCAAACAAGCTAATATGTGCCTGAGCTAGATGTCACACTATTTCTCAAAACTTCCATGGATTTGGAAGCCAGTGGAGTAAACCCAAGCTTGGTATCATTGGATGTTTTTATGGTTAGGCAGACAAGTTTGACCACCTCCTCCTTTCTCTACCCTACTACATCATTTCACTTGTCTCCATGGTGTTCTTGATTCCAGTAGGTCAAAAGTCAATGTCATAGTGTCCCTTCATGTTCAAACTAAGCTGCACATAAACTACAGTGATCACCATCAATTTCTGCAGCATCTGAAATACAAGAAATTCAATACAGCATTTAATGTACAAGTGCAGTGGTAATACTTAGGGAGCAAAATGTTACGAATTATTGTGGAATGAGCAGCTCTTTGTAAAAATTACTGCACTGGAAAGGTTGTTTTTTTTTTACCCCAGTTAGACACTGGCTTCTTTCAAAGTTTATCCTGGAAAGAAATCCCAGATTGATTTCAGATTTCATTTTAGGAGAAATTTGAGAGGTTACTCTAGTTCATTTCACTTCTTCAAAGCCAACAGAATTGGGATCCATTGGACCTTTCCCAACAGCCAAATGCTTCTAGATTAGATAGCGTAAATTGCTATCTGATGTGCAATACAAAAGCATAAGCAAAATATGTTTTCAAGCAATAAGTAATACCTTTCACTGACACTCATAATGAAACTCTTCATTTATTTGTTCACAAAACTGATTAGGTCTCATCAGCTTTTCCAAGACACAAATAAGCCTGGTAGCAAATGGAATTGTTCTTAGTATAAAGCGATTCTTCAAAATAAGCAGTTATTTAAATGATCAAATTGTCTCATCACTCAGATGCTCAGAGATGGATAATGTACTGTGAAACCACTATTAGGCTGATTAAAAATCCAACTTTACCTATTATTTGCATGAATTGTTGGTAGTATCTTTAATATCTTTATGGGTAAATATGGTTACTGATGGGGTCAAAAGGGCATGTTTCCTTACAAGAAAATTGGTTCATTTTGCAAATCCCCAAGAGATCTTAAAATCTTCTTTAGGACGTTGTCAGGCCTCACTATCCTCATTCACTCTGAATCTAGCTATTCATTGGTTTGTAGATTGGTTGGAAGACAGTTCCTTTCAGGATTAATTTGTATTAGCAGTTTTCCTTACAAAGTACAGTAATTCATTGTTTGTTTTAGAGCTACAATTGCTAATCTTGTATGCTTCGTCCTCTTTTTAGCTCTTGCATCTGGTGGCACTCTTCCAATAACATCACTGGATGCAACTGGGAACTTGGTATTTGCTAATGCTGGAGGTACGCCCAACATCGTAACTGCCCCCCTGTTCCTGAACCCTCAGAACCTTTCACTGCTCACCAGCAACCCAGTCAGCTTGGTCTCTGCAGCTGCAGCCTCCGCAGGGGCCTCCGGACCGGTCGCCAGCCTTCACGCCCCATCCACCTCAGCAGAGTCTATCCAGAACTCGCTCTTCACAGTGGCCTCGGCCAGTGGAGCTGCCTCCTCCACCTCCACTACGGCCTCCAAGGCGCAGTGAATCGTGCTGAGCTGTGCTGCCCGAAGCATGTGAGTGTGGCTGCTAGCTGGGCTTACAAACTTAAAATGTGATTGGCTTCCTCTTGCCGTGTTGCTGGGGACAAGGGACAGAAGGAAAAATACAAGAAAAGGAAAAAAAAACAGGAAGGATTTAAAACTGGGACAGACATTTGCCTAATTTTATAATAAACACTGTCTTTTCAGGATTGCTTCATTGAGTGGAGAACTTTCTAACCAAAAATGTAAAAAAAAAAAAAACAAAAAACAAAAAGGACTACTTATCATTTCCAGCAGTCTCAATGGCAAGTTAAGGTGGGTTATCAGTTCAAACATAGGAATGGGATTTCTTCTTTCTTTGTGATCTAAATATCTTTTTTTTAATTATCATTTATTGGTCTGTTGTACAGGCCATAATGTCATACAAGGTGTTTATAATCTTATCAATCGTGTTGGGGGTTCCTTTCTTAACTGGTACAATTTAGGCAGGCCTGTATTACTGATGTATCTCTTTATGATTATTATTATTATTTTTATATATATCTATATATATAGATAGATTGGACGCATTTGTCTTTGCTCCTCGATCATTTTCATTGAGTTCCCATGCCATGCGGAGGGAAGAGGGAAGAGAGGGAGTGTGTGAATTTCCTGCTGCCCTATCTTTTGCAGACATGTGTTTGTTTCCTCTTCCATGGCTGCATGTTTTTGGGACTCTCTCAGAGGTGTTTGGAAAGGCTTCTGCCACGTGTGTGGGCAGCTAAGTGAACATGCAGAGGGTAATGTGCAAAGATAGTCCATGCTTGTGAAGTGGGAGATCTGACTGGACAGCCGCTTGCTTAGCATACTTGGGCCAAATCTAGCTCTCATTTGCACGTCTTTGGCTCCTATTGATGCCAAGGGAGAAGGATTTGGCCTGTAGAGTATCTTCACCAGTGTCGGTAGCTCTCTTATCTCACCATAGCATGGAAATTGCCACTTTACAACTTTGGGAATATATTTCTGTTACTTACTTTCTCAGGAGGCTGCTTGTATTGATGATAACTTACATGCATCCATGTAACCTTCCCACTTGGCTGTTTGGCATAATATTCCCAAACTACGTTGAACATGTTTTGCTGGTTTCTCCAGTAGCATTACATTGAAAATATTTTCAACCTGGAGAATTTCTATCCAAAAATAAACTGGCTCATGTGGAAAGAAAGTACAATTTTTATGCCGCCACAGCCATAAGAAAGCAGCCTTGAGTTCTTACTCTAGTCTGTGATGTTCTTTGACACTGTTTGCTGCTGTGGAGATAGATGGTAAGGAATCATCAAAAACCTGGCCAGCCTGCTGTGGGAGAGAGAGCACCTGTCTTTCTGGTGATCACTGGCATGTTGCATGCATCTTGCAATATTTCACACTGTCTCTGGGTGGTGAGGCTGGTGGCTCAATCACTTATGGCAGAAATGCTTCTACTAGAAGGAAAAATATGTTTCCAAGCAACGCAAGTAGTGGTATATGCAAACAGCTGCTAATGGGAGGAAGAGACAGAGATTAACTCAGATCTTTGTTATCCTGCTGTTATTTCTGAAACAAAACCTTCTAAAATGAGAAGAGATTGTATCACTGCAATATGTTTGATATGGAACTTGCTTATCTTTTGAGCTGAATTGGAAAGTATCTTCAGGGAGGGGCAACTGCCCAGTGGTTCTTTTCACTAAAGATGGAGAGAAGGGAGTTCCAAAGTAACAAGCTCATATAATGGGATCATAATATATTTGTATTCAAAGTAATTATTCAACATCTCGCCACCTGATACCAGAAAGGCAGCCACCTATTCACAGTGCCTTTTCTGGCTGGTGACCCCATTCATGAGCCTTGCATTAATGTGAAATCTTTGTCTCTTTTCCCCATTCCATCATGCTGTTTTGCTCTTTGTTCATCTCTGAATCTTCAGTTTCGTGTTTCACAAGCTACTTAAAGTAACAAATTCTTCCTAAAACTTTTTTAAAACTTGTGAACTGCAAACAGGGAAATGAGCAAATGTCTGTCCACTGTCTTTAATGTGTGTTTTGATTTTTTTTAATGTTTTATTTTTTTAAAACTAAGCTTGAACCAAAGTCAATTTCTAGCAAGCTGCTGTACTAATGGACTAGTTTGTATAAGTGCAGTTCAGATGCAGAGAGGTGATAGATGCTACTGACAATTTCTTTTTCATTTTTTTTATTTTATATAAAAATTGCTGCTTGTTTTGATCTTTTCAGGGGGAGGGGATTGGTCTTTTGTATATCCTTGGGGCAGACAAACTCTTAACTTGATTATCTAATTTCTCTGGTTTGGCATGTAAATAGAATGGCCATGGCAGATTGTTACTAATCCAACTGATCCTGCATCCTTCTTAGGAGTATGGCTCACTCTAAATACTGTGGTGTGACTATCTCCATGACTTCAGTCTCAGTGTAAAAGTATAGGGCTATGAATAATACTGTGTGTTAAGAAATTAAGTGGCCCAAAGCAACAGCTTGGAGTAGTCAGATGGATGAATGAAAGAATGGCAGAGGAGGGGCAGATACCTACTATGTTGATCTAGGGGGTCATAGTGTTGACTGATTTCTACCAAAGGAAATATAAATTGCATGAATTTGTTTTGCCCAGAGAAATAAGACCTAAATACCTTTCTGTTCTCCAGAGTGACATGTGTACCCATACTGGTTTTAGCATATAGAGAGGATGGTGGTGACTTCTGAATCATGGCATTTCATTCAGCTCAAACATACAGAAATAAATCATAGGTCTTTATGTTGTCATAAAACATCTCTTCAAGATTCAGAGAAGGTGTGTGTTCCATAGTTTGGCTAGAATTTCTTATTCCCATGGTTTGTGATTAGAGAGTTTCATGAGCAGATATCTGGAACACTAATGCAGCTCAGATGGCGGCTATCAGAACTTTTGTATGTTGCAATACCTACATAATGTCCATGTAAGTATGTTTCATACCTTTTTCTTTTTGTCATCATGTTGAGCTAAAGTAGGACAGAGACTAAAATCCTGGAAGATTTCATAATAAACCAAATTAGAATTTCATAGCAATGTGAGAAATTGGAAACTTTCATGTAGAAGCTTCGTTTGAAATATATTCATTTCATGCCATATGTTCCACTTCTTATATGTTTTACAATATCATAAGACTGAGTATAACCTAACACCACAAAGGCAGCTAGGCCTCAATGGCTATCACTAGTTTTTCTTGACCTTATACTTTGGCTGTACGCGTTAATAAGAATATGCACATGCAAAAATACTACATATTATGGAGAGATAATAGGCATTTTGATACAGTGATAGTACTTATGATTTAATTATGATTACATAACAAAACTACAACTGGATAATTTAAAAGTCTGCTTGGGAACCTAAGAGTTGGAGTAAAAAAAATTGTTGTTGCATATTTCATAGTTTGAGCAACATCAAAAGACCTGAGCTTTCCAAGAGGAGCAACAACCTTTTTGTAGTCACTACAAAGTGCAATTCCTGTAATCTAAAATACTATATTACACAAGTGTGTTGACAAAAATGAATTTAATCCTGTCTGTTGGCAGAAAATTGTTCCAGTGTTCCAGTATTATATCTATAAAATGTTGCATTTAATTTCCGTTTTTGGCGCTTGGAGTTTTCGGCGATGGCATTCATTTCGTGCACACTTTCTGATCTAGCTTCAAGGCCAGAGTGAAAAATTACCTTGCATGGTGGGAAAAGTCAGAATAAGGTATTTGTACTTGGGGCCAGAGTAGATTCTTTCTGTACAGTAAGAGTTGTTGCCCCAGCTGCATACATGGTTAAACGTAAGGTGGAAATTGGTAACATACTTCCCATATTCATAGACATATTTGAAATCCAGAATCCACAGTTGACTTGCTATTTCACAAGTATGACCATTGGTGCTGCCAGTCACATATGAGTAACAATAACATCAGATAGAGCCTTATCTAAAGGGTTGCTTTCTTGGGCAGCTGAATTATAATGTTCTGTGGAAATATACTTTAGCCTTTGGGTTGCATGGTAATCTTTGTGCTGATACTGAGGTGAACCTGAATATAATTTTTTATCTCTACATTTTCTATCGAATAAGTATAGCTACTTATAATACATCTTTCATTACATTTTGTTGGCACATGGACCTGAAGGCAGGCTGGTAGGCAAATCAACAGCTCAGCAGCTTCAGGCAGGCATTCCAGGCAGTTTGTAATAGCTCAGTGCTCAGTGATTGCTCAGGCTGTTGAGCCTGGCTAAAAACAGCAGTTACATCAAGCCAGGAGGGGCCTTCTGGGCCCCTTTTGTCATCTGTGCCTGAAAGCTGCAGTGTACTCTCTGTGGCTGTTAGTAGCAATGTTGCTAGTGAGTAGCAAAGACCAGGCCAGCAATTTGCTCTGCTTGCAGGATTCAAAAAGTAATAAGGTGCCCGTACCTTGCTGCCAGAATCACTGGTTCTGAGACAGCCAATGACGTTCATGCTACATAGAAAATTCATGACAGTAAACAGACTTCCTGTTTGACTTCAGTTATGTTGTTAAATACTTAGAGTTTTATATGGCAACTGTTGCTCACCTCATGTTTTATGGATAAACTATCTTCAAAAACTAAAATTAAATAGATAGATGAAAAGCAAAGCTCAAAATATTAATACATTTACTTGGAAGTAAATCTCAGTGGAGCTTAATTTGATATACCTTTGCCTTGGATTAAGGTAGCAGCTTGCTTTGAGGATGTTGAGACTTCAGACCCAGACTCATGTCTGACTAACATATTCCAAAAAATATGTACTGTCATTAATTCAGGATATGTAGAAGTGCCATTGCACTGGATACCAAAATATGATAGCGTGGAGGTCGATGCAATCATGTAAAGGTGAATTTTACAGGCCTTTAAAGATTTTTCAGTTTTTTCACTACCACCTATGTAGGCATATGTATAAGGTGGTCATTTCCTGTGACATTCCATTCCTCTTAGCCATGAACACTGTGAGGTCACACACTTTGTCCAGAGCATATTTCCCCACCAGTCTTAACCATATTGCCACTAACAATGGTTTGTGCAGCTGTTTGAAAATCTGAGTTAGCATTAACCATGTTTTAGGTCAGTGCCAATATAAGCCTGTAACATATTTGATGGGGAAATTTGTATTGAAAGAGGGGCACTGAGTTTGATCCAACAGCCTTCTCCTGTCCTTGTGTGTTTAAGAGATTGGGAACATTATCTGGACTATCCAAGATATATTGCAGGGCTGCTTTGCAATGGCATGGAATTCTCATGCATGAGCCTGTGTACATGGTAGAGGGTAAAATACCTAAGAGAAAACATGGGTTTTATTGTGTTGCATGCAGGTTACATCATATCTTGCAGGAGTACTTAGATGACCCATGGTGGAAATTACTTGTCTCTCTGCTTTAACATATGAAGCAACTCTGAATGTTAAAACCTCCCTAATAGAATCACATTCTGAAACTGAAACTTTTAAAGCTTCACTTACTAAAAGGAGAGATCTTTGTTGCCAGAATTCGTACATGCATAATACATTTCAGAGTTAAGATGCTTCTAATGGACAGTTGAACCAAAGATGCTATCTGTTGACAGAAGTCATAACGAAGAACAGAGGAAAGCATGTTGCCGAATTTCCCGTGCCCAGAAACCATGCCTAAAAGTACATTGTTGCCTTATCCCTCCTTGCTTTCCCAGTTTGACTTGTAAGTTGTGTAGGGAGTGATTAGGTGAAATAATTATAGTCTCGTTTTCCATTATTTATCTTCTTCTACCTTATATTATGAAAACCTAAAGAACATAGGCTTTCCATTAAAGCTTATATTTCATGTGCTATCACATTGATTGGCAGAAAGATCACATATGTAAAATACCTGTATGTTCTCAGAATTGTTGCCTTGTTACCATTCCAGCCCAGAGCTGAACATTGAAGGCTTATTTCACTGAGCTGATGTTGGGCTATACTGCAACCTAAGCAAAGGCCAAGTGTGATATAGTGGTTGGCACATGTGAGGGTCACATAATTTTGGGGTGAGGAACTGATGAGCAGAATATCCATTTGGAATGTAGAGGGGTCTTTTTCCTATTTGAATGTGTTCTGAAGATTAAATAATTGTCCTGTCCCCACAAATAGTTACAGTGGCTTGGATTCTTTGGATCTGTTCTGCTGACAGTGGGGTTTTCCTCTGGTACAGGGAGCCTCCTGCGTCAGGGAGACATTCTGCACATCAAAGGAGAGCTCCATGTCAGCAGAACCGATCAGTAAGATCCAATCTATAGGAAGGAAACATGAGTGTGAACTCAGAGTATATTCAGTCATGACTCTTTATAAACATCTCTGAAGTCTTGCTTTATGAAACCTTTCTCTCCTTTAAATACAGCGATGGTTCCACTATAGAGAAATGCAGTTACCCTCATTATTTGAAGTGCTGTGATGCTTAATTTTATCATCTCACTTCACTGGAATGGAAGAATTAGAATTTGCCATGTTGCTTTTGGAACCACAGAAAGTAGTAACATATTTGCCATACAAATTACTTAATTTACCTTATCAATTGCTCAATATTTTGTTTAGTAAAGTTATTAAAAGCCCTCATTAGTATTTTTTTCAATAACATTATAGTTGCTTGGCTTTGTCATGTTATGGAAGTGGAAATTTTGTACACATCTTTTTTAGATTCATTCCTTTAAAATGTACCATGAGAAAATATCCCAAACATACTGAGTGTGCAATCCTAAGCAGAGTTACTCCAATCTAAGTTCATTGATTTCAATGGGAGACGAGCAATTCTGCTTAGGATTGCACTATGAGTCTTTTTGCCTTTTTGACTTGAACAGCTTTTTTTCTCTGATGTTAGAAGTATAGTTATACTCTTTCTGTATGTGCCTACATGCACTTTTTGGAATATGAATTCTGAAAGGGTTCTAGAAGTTCATAAATGTATATAGATATAAACGGTTATAGATGAAACACTACCAAAGGAGAAATCTGGTTGGCTGATAATGGTTATCTATCTCTAAGCAAACTTCTCAGGACTCATTAGCCAATTTTTACAAAGTAACATTCTAATATTTAAAGCAATACACTCTTTGAGACATTCACCTGCATAGTTCTTGCTCCATGGATTGATTGGGCCAAATGTATGCTTGTCAGTAGGGAATTGCCTATTGACTTAAGTGATGAGAGAGCCTTGAGAAGCTTGAATGGACTTTATAATACCGTCCATGTCTTGTGGTAATGATGAATTATAAAGACTGCCCATGAAGCTAGTGCCAATTTATCCCTCTACCCATACTTCCCATAATTTTATTGATAATTGGGGGAGGCTTGCCATGCAGTTTGTAAACATACAATTTTTAACACATTTCTTATGGCATATCATAAGTGTTTTCAAGCTGCATAGATTTAATCAAGAGCCATTTCTGATCTGAAGGCTGATGAAAAATTAAACATGCACTCTGTTCCTGTTTTTTTGTGGAGGAATGCAGAAGTTCACCATGTAATGCTGAAAGAATTTTGCTGTTATGCTGGAGAGGAGCATCTTACTCAGTTGCAAAGGAAAAATCAAGTGAGCTGAAATTCAACCCAGCACTGATGAATTTCCCAGTCTCCCCCTCATAAACCAATCTTTGAACAGGTTGCTCATTAGGTTTAGTTACTCTGCACTATCAAAAATTCTTCAAAAATAAAGATTTTTTTTAATTACCTACTGATTTCCTTGAAGGAGGAATTGCCATTTAAGAATTTAAATTTATTATACTGTGTTTTGCAAGTGAGTGCATCATGAGTATAGATGGCTGTTGTTGCATGTATGAAAGTAATATTCCTCAAAGCAAATCATAATGTGTGAAATAATGCTTGAATCACACTGAAACTAAAGCAGCCTTATTTGTAAGAGAAAGAATGGCTTTTATTCACACTGATTGGCATTACTTCCCCCCCCCCCCCACCCCCCAAGTCTTTGTTCCTGAAGCATTCCAACTTTTGCCCAAGTGAAGGAGTACATTCTGCTGGGTTAAATATTGGTAAGATATTTTTTGTTAGCAAGACATTTTTCATAATCTTCATGGAGACTTTTCCGCTAAAATACTGGGAGTCCGATTCCATCCTCTCAGTAAATAGAGTTGTGGGAACAGTGCTTTTTGGTAGCAGCTGGCTTTCTGGCACCTTTTATAAAATACCTCAGCATAGCTTTAATATTGTTTGCAGAATGGAAAATCAGGAAAGAAACTTTATCCATAATGGAAGTAATTCTAGCTTTAGAGTTTATTTGAACTATTTTAAAATCCTGATAATGCTGTTACGTGTTTGCAATTCTGAATTTAGATCACATTATAAGGTATGAGTAGGGGGACAAGTGAAGAGAATTGGCTGTGCTAGAAAGCAAATGTTGCTCACAATTTTGTTTGTTTAATTTCTCTTTGTCTTGCCAAAGGAAGCAACCTGTTATTCCCGAATTTGGAATTGATTGGATGTCTTGTCTTGTTTAATTGACATCACACTACATAATCACTTGCAGGTAACAGATTTGAGTTGTTGTATTGCTTTGGGGTCCTCTTTTATATGCGTGATCTCTGTCTCCCTGTCTTCTGCTGGCATACTGGGCCCTGGTAAAGGTGTAAATATTAAGCAAAGGTGGTGTGCTTGGCCTTGTGTGTACGAGTCCATGTCGTCGTTAGGGCTACAGTTGGGCCAGGACATTTCTAATTTTGGAGAGGGAGGAAAATGTTTTGTATCCTGATCAAACTGGGAGAACAAAGTAAAACAGGTTCCTTTTATTCCTACTTGTGGTGTTACTGAATGTAAGTGCTTGTTAATAGATGGAAATCTTTTAAGTACTTCCTTTTCTAATAGCAATGCTAATCCTGTCTAGACCAAAAATTGCAGAAGAGAAACCAAACTGAAAGCTAACCTGCTCCTAGCACCTGAGGAATAGTGTACCTGGAAAGATATGAAGAACCTGTGAGTCAGTCTTCAAGAGAAAGGAGGATATTTTTGCTAGATGGCTTTATTTTATTTTACTTTATTCTTGGAGGGAGATTGGGTCATTTTCCCAAACTGTGCATGGTTTGGATTTGGGATGGAAGTACAGAAAGAAGGTTTCATTGGCTCCCATTCTTAATCTAAAGCATCCCTTCTGAATTTACAGAGGAATGTAGAGGGTGTGGGTGTATGCACGTATGTGTGTTATGTGTGGCATATTGCTTTAAAAAATCAGCCTCAACAGGAAAGGAACCAAAGGCACTAGTAAGTCTTTGTCAGTTCTGCTGTTTTCAGAGTGTCTTAAGAGGAAAAGCTGGGCCACTTTAGAGCTTTGGTTTGGTAGCTCTTTGAAGATCTTGTCTCCTGTAGGTTTTTCTACCATTTTGCACAGAGTTGGTTTGAATACTTATTTTGACCTAGGACATGTTCAGTGCAGCAAGGTAGTTCAAAGGCTACTTCTTGGGAAAGGGGAAACCCTGATTCTGCTCTTAGATAAATATAAAATCTGCCGTCCTCTGGATTGAATCAATTTAAATATTCCTGTGCAATGTATTTCTCTTCTCATGGTGAAAAACCCTTGAGGCTTCTTTCTGTACTCCCCAGAATAGCCTTGCGCGTTGTCACAGGGTGTGCTGCTGGCTTGAGACAAAGGGCATCAGTTAAGTCTGGCATGCTTGTGTGAAGAAAGGGAGAGGGTGAATATGTATTAGATATCCAGCTACTGTTCCTCTAGAAATCAGCTGGGTTGCAGAACTTCACTGAAAGCTTTACTAATAGACTTGTTGTTCAGACATTATGTAAAGTGGTATTAATATTGTGTGACTTTTCTAAGAACTAGGTAGATTTATAGATAGGTAATAGGGAAATGGAAAATGACTTCTCAAATATAAGAGCACTTGGAACAAAAATGTGGAAAACAAGGTGTGCTTTTAAGGAAAACAAATCTGAGGAAGGAAATGAAACAACCCATTGGGAGGTGGAATTGCAAAAGAAAGAGCCTGAGTGCAGTGAGGGCATCTGGAATGTCATTTCTATTCTGCATTATTTCCCCTCTTTACGTTTCTCTGGCCAAAAGATTGATAACCATCTGTTGTGGACTCTTCCTCCAAATATTTATAGACTCTGATCTGCCTCCATGACCATCTTTTCCCCTAAATGTGAGGGCGATCCCACCAAAATAATATCCTTCTCAAAAGAGTTTCTAGCAACAGTTTACTTAACTCACCAAGAGATGGCGTTGAATGCAACTGGTAATAAGAACAGAAGCTTGTGCGGCAAATTCTGAATTGTTAACAAAAGTAAGCAAAGTCACCGTAACAATGGCCTTTAAATTAGTGGATTGATATTTGTGGACCAGTTTCTGTATGTGAATTGAAGGGAGAAACCACAGCAGACATCCATATGCCGATTGGATTATTTGAAGCTTTGGGGGGCTTTTGCTGAAGTCCAGAAGGCCAGGTGTCAACATATCTGAGAGCACCACGGAACTCCAACTAATAATGCAGATTCTCCACTCCCCTTGCCCGCCCCAGCCAATGTTGCTGTTCCATTTCCTTTTTCTGCGGTAGTATCTAAGGCTAGGTGTGAGTAGGTGTCGGGTGTTTATCCGCCACAGGTACGGGAGCTGTTGTATACCTCATTTCTAACTCTTAACTGAGTAACTTGCTTTAACTTTCTCCAAACCCTACAGAGTTGCCAAGTCTGCCCTCCCTCCCTTGATTAACGTTGAACTTTGGCTTATAGCATTCCGTGACCTGCAACCTGGGGAGAGACCCCCTAAAGCCTCTGAATGTTGCTGCTTGTAAGCTACTGCAAACTGAGGGCAAATTGCAATCTTATATTTCTTTTAGTTACGAGGGGTCCTCTCATTGTGAATATCCATCTCCACACCCCAGCCTGTGCATGAAATCTGTATGCTGCCTTCTCCCTCACCCCTGGTGAGATGTCAGGGCTGTAATGTACTGCAGGGTCAAGGCAGGATCCCGAGGGCTCCTCTCAACCAAGTGCTACATGTGTATTACACCTTTTTTTTTTGGCCAGAATCTTCCCATATTTAATTTCCTCCATTTATTATTTGACAATCTTATTCCTGCTCCCTCTAGGCCTACCAGACACTGCATCCCTGCTCCTTCCACCATTTTACTTTGAATGTAGTTTCCCCTCCCTTTTGAAAAGAGACGCTTTGTCAGGTCACGGCACACTGCTATATGCCGAGGGGGGCGGTTTCTTTGTTTTGTTTTGTTCTTTTAAAATTTTCCAGCCAAAACCAAAGATTTCCTAATGATTGTATAAACTCAAAACAAACAAACAAACAAACCAAAGACAAAGGGGCGTCTTCAGCACCAATCATATCTGGGAGGCCAGCCATTGTGGCTATGGAGAAAGTAGAACTCAGGTGGTTTCCTAAATCCAAGTTTGGACTGGCTTAGACCATGGCAATGCCATGGCGATATGGATCCCAACCAGCAAGGTGACCCCCCTCCACACACACACACACACACTCCTCTCCTGTGCTTAACTTGTTTGGGACATGGAAGTTCTTTTGAGCTCCCCAAATCCAAATGTGCACATCCATTGGGAGGAAAGGAGCTTGGTGGAAAAGCGATGGGACTCCATGGATTGATTGTGAAGCTGAAGACCTTGGTGCATGATTGGCTGCTCTGATGGGTACTTTTAACCCTTTGGGAGCTGGGTGATACTGATTAATACACGCTGAGGTGCACTTCTGAGCTTTCCCCCCTGCCACTGCTTGGAAGAGGCTGTCCTGTTGTGAGAAATCTCTGAAAAAAATACTCTTTTTTTCTTTTTTTCTTTATTTTTGCAGCACCACTGTGCAACTATGCATTGTATTTCTCAACCTTTTGTGGTAGGTAGATGCCTATGACTTTTTAAACTTCGGGGAGGGGGTTTGCCAATGAAGGAACTTTTTACACGGATCTTTTAAATCTCAGTTGATTAGGGGGTGTTTGGTTCTAGGGTCATACAAGCTCTATCCCAAAGCAAAATCCAAATGTTGTTAATATTAGCCTGATGCAGATACCAAAGATAATTTCTTTCCTGCAGAACCTTAGACTTGTGTATTAAGTACGATTACCCAGCACTTGCATTAGTCTAACCTCAGTAATTCCAAAGCTTAGATGTATATTTTGGTATATTTCTGGGATATTAAAAATGTCGTTTAAATTCTTGTTTGTTTCAGTGTAATGCTCTTAAAAGTCATAGCATGGAGATAAATGAATTGTCTTATTCTTAGTAGTTTGAAATAATAGTATTTTTGTATGTTTGGGTGTGTCTGTGTATGTATTAACACAACAGTTTTCACTGCCTAGATGTTCATAATTGGAAAAAAGTGTACATAATCTAATTTCCACCAGATTGTCAATTTAGATTGCATTTTCTCTGATTGCCATTCCCAAGAGGGAGGCCTTTATTTTTTTTAAAGAGACAGCACCTTTGTTAGTATAAAATTGTAATTTTGCCTTCCCTTAAAGGGATCAGTTCCTCAGAAACTCTGTCAGTGTATTTCCAAATGTGAAGTATGAAAAGAAGAAAAATAAAATGCATTTTGCCAGCAAAGCAGTAGTTTGGAAAGAACTGATTATCTGGAAGTGGACTCAGTCTCTCTAGTGCAAATTAATTTGAGACCTGGGTGTTAATCACATTTTCCAGGTAGCTTTTTTTCTTGCTCAGGCCCTCCTTACACTCTCCATTGTATGACTTGGTTCACCTCAATACTTTGTCATCTAACTGTGGTATTCCAATTAGATGTGCTCTTGCATAGCTTCGAATTGGAGGACTGTAAGGTCATAATCTGAAACTTAGCATGTCTCCAAAATGGAGATGAAAAAGATGCTGCCTCTTTAAAGATACTTCTTAATTTCCCCCCCAGGTGGCTGTGGGCATTGAGAGATTGTGTAGATTACGGTGAATCAGGATGAAATGGTAGATTTTGTGTAGATGCATTTGTCTGCTGTAATTTTTATATATATAAAACTTACTGTAACTGTACAGTTCATTTCTGTTGTAAACATCATTAAACCATTTTTCCAAGTGTTTTAACATGCATGCACTTGTTTGTGGTTTTTAAGCAAATGCTAGTCTCAGCTGAAAGGAAATGTCAGAACCTTATTGCCCTTTCTGTTCTCTGACTTCAACCCCACTGATCTGTGGCTGAGGGCTTTCTCTCTACTAGCAGTAAGCCATTCAAGACAGGATTCTTGCATAATTGTAGACAGCAGAACCAGGTAAGACTTTTCTTTCTCTTTCTTATAGAAACTCTGCTTTCAGAAAATGCATACATGGCTGGTTTTAATTTATCATGCTGACTTTCTTGTGTTTGTCACAGAGGGTATTAATATTCACATACATAACGAGTGTCATTTATATACACAAAATAAAAGGAACCCTGTCCTTTTCTGAATCACTTACTTTTCACCATGCCAGGAACATCTGAGCATGCCCACTTTTCTTCTCAGTGGGGACCATAAGTGGCTCACAAATTTTTTTCCCTTTTATCCTCCCAACAACTCTGTGAGGTAAGTTAGGCTTAATGTCACCCAATGTCACCCAGTAATCTTCCATGGCAGAGTGGGGATTTGAACTCCAGATCTTAGTCCAACACTCTAACCACTACATCTAACCTGTTGTCTTTACAGCTCCTAAATCCTGTGGCACAACTCTGCTTCACTAAGACAAAGCAAGCTCAAAAGCTCATACCTTAGAAATCTAGTTGGTCTTTAAGGTGCTATTGGACCAGGATCTTACTCAAAGATTCTTAGGAGATTCTTGCCTGGACATTCTGGTAGCAAGACTGTTCTTCATTGTATTTCTATAGAAGAACTAATTTTTTCAAACTGTATATGGTGATTCTCCTGGTACTACCTCAGGCATGTACATAATACCCACTAGCGGCTTAGAAAAATATGTGGCATACTTAATTAACTACTTCCCTAAGAATCTGGTCCCATGTTATGAGCATTCTGAGTACTCTTGTTCCATGCAACATTGTCGTTCCCCAAAATACCACGTTTATATTATATTTTTGCTTCCCATTAGTTTGACCAAAATTGTAGAAACTTTAGGGAAGTCATTCAAGTTTCTTTGGAAATAATGCCAAAAAAGTAATATTAGATATACTTAAAAGATACATTTATTTAAAATACATTGAATGTGTTTTCAGTTATTCAGAGATAAAATTAACATTTGTTTTAACTAAAAGCTTAATTACCACTGAGATCAAATGCACATTTTTAAATGCTTGGATTTGGCCAAGCTGCTTCCATCCATTTGGCTAATTTCAGGGATGGTTGATTCCATGCTATACAGCATGGTTCCCAAAGGCAGTCTTGAAAGGCTGAAGTAATATTCCATTTATGCAGAATGCTAAAGTGACACTCATGTCTGTGGTAAGAATAATCTTGCCTCTTTTGAAAATCCAGTTTGCACTGATCAAAGCCTGTCAAATAGGCAAGAACTTAAGATCCGCTAGTAACTTCATTGTACCTATTTATTAGTAAGGACAACAGATGAAATAACTACAGGTGGAATACAGTTGTCACAATAGGAGCACATGGGAAGCTGGACTGAGCATGCTTCTAGCTGCATTCTGAATCCCACCATCCACTGGCAACCTTTTGTTGTTTTTAATGCCACTTGTATAAACATGCTGCAAAAATGCCACACTTGCAGTCTAAAAAATAAAGTCTAATAGACAGTTTGTAGATTACTAAATATCAAATATATATCTACAGTGCCTCCAAACTAGAATTACATATTTAGTCTTTTAAAAAACTTTACAGATAAGGGGAAAAATCTGTTACAGATAAGAAACAGCAATCACAACTTTTGCTCTTAGAATTCAACTGAGCAACTGTGCATTCCCAGTCTCTCTTGAATATGTACATTTCAAAAACCATAATTTGAAGTTGGTTAAGGAAGGAATTAATGCTTGCGAATGGTATTATTATAGCAAGCAAGCATTTCCTGTGTGGATTATCTTGAATGGAGGCAAGAACGTCACTTCTCTGCCCTTGGCTTCTGTGTCTTGTGGGATCCTACTGTGGCTAGTAAGAAGGCATTGGCTGCATTTGAAGGGCATCGTAGGTATCCTTTGTTGCTGCACTGAGTCCCTGATAGACGACATATAGAAAGGCTGCATCAGTTCACTACAGTTTAGTCACAGAGGAAGGACCAGGAACATACAAAAGAGGAAGGCATGCATAAATACCAAGTGCCCAAAGTTATTCTCCAGTGAAGGACTTCACATGCACACATGGAAAAAGCCCATTTGAAACAGCAAGCTTGTTGATATTTGCAGAGGTTACAAGCAGTTGGCAAGCTATGTATGATTAAAGCCAAGGAAAGTTCAACATTAATAACCCCCACTGCCATGCCCACCCGAGACCTTTGTATATGCAGGATTGGTTCAAATAGGAATGAGATTCCTATGGGATATAGGTTTGTTTGCAGATCACTCTGGTTGGATTAAAATCCTGGCCTTCCACAGCACTCCTTACCTGGTAAACAGCTTCATTGCCTTTACCCCGACGCCTCTGGAAAAAGGAGAAACCAAAGATTAATAGACATGATCTACTCCAGGGGTTTCTTCCTTCCCCTGTTAGTTTTCATTGCACTGCCTCCAGTGGTTCTTTCAGGGCTTTTTTTCTGGGAAAAGAGGTGGTGGAACTCAGGACCACACAATGACGTCACTTTGGGTCAGCTGGAACAAGGGGGGAGTTTTTTAAAGTTTAACTCGCCTTCGGTGAAAATGGTCACATGGTTGGTGGCCCCGCCCCCTGATCTCCAGACAGAGGGGAGTTTAGATCGCCCTCCGCACTGCTGGCGCGGAGGGCTATCTAAACTCCCCTCTGTCTGGAGATCAGGGGTGGGGCCACCGCCCATGTGACTATTTTTAAGAGGTGCCTGAACTCCATTCCACCATGTTCCTGCTGAAAAAAAGCCCTGGGTTCTTTCTCTTCTGCATGCACTATTGTTCTGTTAAATAGATACTGCACACTCTGACACAACAGCTGAAGGATCAATAAATAATAAAACAGAAGTGCTATACAAACATCCATATTGGTTAAGTAGTAAGGAATGTTCTGTAATGTCTGCTATGGTATGTAGAAGCAACAGACTAGCAGGAAGCATCACTCACCTCTCCTTTGTTTCCAATTTCACTGTATGCATCACCCATCTTATCCCTTTGTAGAGACTGGCCATGGAAAAGCATAAAATAAAGTAAGTAAAAATATTTGTTGTTTGCTAGTTTTAGAAATGCTTTTACAACCTACTCTTCTGTTTATACAGCAAATCTTTTCTGTGTCCAGTAGGCCTTCTCCCAGCCCATAAAACTAGGGAATAATCTACTAGAAGCAAGGACACAGAAGAGGTAAGAGAGGTTTTTAATGGGATTGGATTGGACTTTGATTTAAGATTGTATTCCTCAAGAGAGAAACTAATTGGGGTTTATGTCATAACATGACAAAACTATTTCAAACTGCCAGGAGGTGGACATAAGTAAATAATTCTCCCTCTCTCTCTCATGCGCACATGTGCATACACACACTCTTAAGTAGGTACAGGCAAGTAAAATGAAGACTTTTTAAAAAAGGAAACAGATGAATTAGAGAGTGACAATGAGGCCAAGAGCGTTAGCACTGTAAAGCCAAACAGGCTGGCTCGTGAAGCATTAACACCAACAGAAAAATCAGATGGCGCTTGAAATATCTCCTGTGAGTGGTATTTGGTAATAACAGACTCACAAGCATCAAAACCAAGCAGTGACAAATGTTTAATTTCTATGCTTGTGAAGGGAAAGGGTGTTGTGTTAGAACATTAGCACTTATTTATAAGAGCTCTTTCAGGTGCCCATAGGACAATATATATGACGGTGATTTAAAGAGGAAAGGTGCTTGAGAAAGGGTTCTGTAAAAAGCAGAACCAAGGAGCCGCCAACAGAGCAACTGCCCTTTTGTAGCAGTGTGTCATTTTCAAGGTTCTCCCAGAACCTTGTTTTACTCACGGAATAAACTCTGTCCTGAGGATTCTTCCTTCTGTGCTGAAAAACAGAGAAGATACTTCATGTGAACCATTTCAAAGGGTTCTTACAGGGTGCAGGAAGCACTTGGAGAGTTGCTCTTAAGTAGTCATACACGGCTTGTTTTGGGAGGGTTACTGCTTTAAAATCCTGTTTGCTCACAACACTCTCAGCCTTGCATAAGACTGACATATCTTTTGGGAGAGGGCAACAGTGCCATGGTTATAACTTACATCAAAGAGCAACAGGCCATGCCCAAAGGCCCACCCGATGATTTCAGCACAAGATACAGCAGAATGCAAAGGACAAAATTAACCCAAAAAAAGGACACAGTGGGAGGTGGACTTACCTGGTTTTTCCCTCCCACTTCAATATCAGTCTCTCTCCTAGCTCCTAGCATATCGTACTGATCTCTGCGTGCGTGAGACAATTTCTGGATTTTAAATACACAAATACATTAGTCTCGGGGGCAGGGGGAGAGAATAAAAGAATTTCTCAGCTCATCATAGGCTGAGCAAAACAGTATCTTCAGCACAGTCTCAGACCAACATTGAACTAATGATCCACATCCTGCAGAAGGAGCCCTGAAAGATGCTGATCTTCACTTAAATCCTCTTGCATGCAGATTCATTGTCCCCTACTAGTTTTGAAGCAGGATAAATTAATGCAGGATACTGGCAATATTGAAGATGTGTCGAGATGCAACTGACCTATGCCTAAATATAGTGCAGGTAAGTCGGGATGTTCTATACTGCTGAGTACAAAGCTTACATTTTCTGGAAATCAAATTGAGCCCCCCCCCCGCCTTTTTCATTCCCCACCACCACCACCACCACCACATTTTTCAATGGAGGTTGCTTTGCAGAATGTGGCTGTCATAAGCATCACTGGGTACTGTTTTGTGATGTGGTTAAAGACCAGGAAAACAATTTTTGCTACACCTATTCCATTGCTTGTAAGTCTTTTAAAAAGTTTTAAAATAGTTGACTATGAATTCTCTTCTACCACTTCACCTCCGGTGTGAAACTGCATTCTCCCCTCATTATATAAGGGAAGACATCTTCACTGAGGCCCGATTCTTGCTGGTTTCCCCTCACCAGCACCTGCAACAATAATTTGCCATCCTATAGGGTTGACAGCTCCAGAAATTCCTGGAGATTTTGGTTTGGAAATGGTAAGGCAGAGTTTGGGGAGGGGAAGGACCTTAGCAGGTATAATTCATGGAATCTACCTTCAGAAGGAACCATTTTCTCCTGGGGAACTGATCTCTGTAGTCAGGAAATCAGTTGTAATCCCGAGAGATCTCCAGGCCCCACCTGAAGGTCGACAACCCTATCTTGGAACATTTGGGTTTTTTAACATTCTTTGGATGGAACCTTCTACCCTGGGTTGGAGCCAGATTTGGTAGGGTGGGTGAATAGGCAAATCCATTTCTAACTCTTGTATTCTTATTGCAATTCTCCCTCCCCTATTGCTACCAATTAGTGTTCCCACTGCTACGATGAGGCAGTCTGTACCTATTGGAGACTAGGATGGAAGTAGGGATAGAACACCCATGTACATTCTTTATAGTGAAGACTTATATTAAGATTCTCAATTCATCTTCCTTTTTGCATGAGTGTTACTAAATCTCTCATTTAAAAAGAGACTGTACACATGGCTGTGCACACAATTTTTTCTTTCTACCATGAGCCAGCACCTCTAAATCTGAAATGGAAAAGTAGCCTATGAGTCCAGGACAGGAAGGCATAGGATTCATGCAGAAATTGCAGTCTCCTTTCTTAACCTAAAATGCCACTAACTTAAGACTGGAAGGAAGAATGAGAGCCATATGAACTAGTTTACCCAAGACTGGCAGTGCTATGGAATCTGATTGGCTTTTCTTTCATGGCAAAAGCCATATGAGTGGTGGGCTGAGCAAAAAGAGGTACTACATTTCCCTAGTTCCCAATGGTCCCTAATGTTGTGCACGCTCACAGCAGTAGCTGGGCCCTAAATTCTGAGGCCTCACATGGCCATTCCTCTCTGGAAGGGAGTAGTGGACAGGGATTAGGAGAAGCAGTTGAGGTGACCTGGATATATTTGGCTCATACTCTGGAGCTGTCTAGTTCCAATTCTAAATGGAGCTATCGGGCAAACTCAGGAAAGCCAGTGTCCAAATCCCCTCACTTGACTCTGTCTCATCATTAGGCTTTATTTACAGATGTAAACTAAGAGACAAGTTAGCCACTTACGTTGTATATATCATCTGGGCCCTGAGTTTGTGAAGGTTCAGGAGAGCCTTTGCTTAACTGGAAAACATGAAAATTACTTTAGAACAGCGCACATGTATACACAAGCAAAGCCATTTTATTCATAACAGCAAGTTACTCATAGCTCCCAGTTGCCCTTAAAATGAGGGCAACGTCTGCTAATTATTTTTAGAGTGGTGAAGTTACCTGGTTCAGTCTTCACTCAGCACAATAAACCCTTATCTCGGGTGAGCATTCCACTCTTCTTTTGATTCCCATGCCAGTTTTGCCTAATTAATACAGTAAAAGTTGGAGCTGGTGTGGTGTAATGACTAATGTAGGATTTGGTTCAATTCCCCATTCTGCCATGGACACTTTGTGAGTAACCTTGGACCAGTCACATACTCTCAGCCTAACAACCTCACAGGGTTGTTGTGAGGGGGAAAATGGAGGAGATGATGAAAGTTGCTTTGGGTTCCCCTTGGGAGGAAGGGCGAAATATAAATGAAGTAAAATAAAGTTCTGAAGTTAATTGATCTCCTTATATAACCAACATAAAATATGCTAATCAAATAAATGAATGGAAACTGCACAATGTTCAAAGTATAGAATTTGAGACGGTTATCATAAAAAATTATTTGTTTTCCCTCCTTTTAATTTAATTTAATTTAATTTATTATATTTATATTCCGCCCTCCCTGCTTTCGCAGGCTCAGGGCGGATAACAAATACAAACATGTTTAAAAACATTTAAAACATTAAATAATACATTTAAAAACATTTAAAAACATTAAATATAACAATTCATGCTGCCCAGTGGTTCATACATGCCTCTGTGTTTGCATAGGGGTGATGGTTTAACCCCCCCTTCACGGGGGGGGGGGGGCGGGCACTGCCCGGCGTTAGCCATATGCCAAGCACTTTTCCAAGCACTGCAATTAAACGTAAATTCAATGACACCTCAGAGTACCAAACTTGTTCTTAGGATACTAATGAACTGGCGTTGGTGTCTTCTCATGCTGAAGTGTATGGATAGACAATGGGGACAAGGGATCCCTGGTGTGGCCTGCTAATGAAGAGTCATTTCTTCTTTCAAGGCATAGTAGGGTCACTGCAGTGCATGTTGCCTATCATTTCCATGTTGTCCCACAATTATGAATATACAGGTTCACATACAAGAAGGCTCTAAAGCTTTTACCAAAGTGAAACAAGATAAATCTGTGCCCTCCCACTGGCTATTGTGTATACATCAGGAAGGAGACCAAATACTTCCTTGCTTACCACCAATTGACAGTCATAAAGATAGCAGGATGATTCTTGGTCTGAGATTTTACTTTGAGGATGCTAGTGAAAGCATTTCCTCACCTCTCATGTGCCGTAAGAAGCTGTCCTCACCTCTTGTTTCTCCATTCATTCCCCCTTCAGTTTCCTTGATATGGCCTTTAAGGATACAGGGAAATTCCCCCCCACACACGCACACTCAGGTTTTTCTCCAAAGTAAGTAATCAAAAATGGTCATTTCAAACATTAAAAAAACTCTGTACAATAGTAATATGCTTAGACAATCTCTGCAACCAAGAAACTAATGTGTGACCAGCCTGTACATAGATGGAGTTCCAGTCTTCTAACAACAATCTCCACAATTCAGCAGCACCATTTTTAAATAGAGTTCCCATGGAGTTGCTTCTGGATATCTAGAGATGTATCAGTGGATAGTTGGTCAGATGTTAACATTTTCTATGCAAACAGTGTCCTGAGGAACAGTCATGGCACATCAGATTCACCAAGAAGAAAGGAAGAAAAAAGTTAAATTGCTCTTATATTATGCTCCTAAAAGTGGCCACACTCTACACTATTAGCCAATATTGGTCCAAGGGACTGCTTTCACATTTATTTCAAAGATTGTGACCATTCCCAGAGGCAGACAGACAATATGGTGACTAAGGTAGGAAATACCAATAGTGCTGTCCGCTGTGGTAAAAACATAATAAAAAGTTACATAAATTGCAGTTTGCTTCTTTTTAACGGTACCCAAACATTGCCCTGAGACCAGTTCACTTTGCCTAGTGACAGGGCTGTCCTTGGTATTTCTGTAACACCACAGGTTTCTTTATTTATTCATTTATACCCCCTTTCTCTCCAACGGGGATCCAAAGTGGCTTACATCATTCTCCTCTCCTAGATTTTATCCTCACAATAACCATATGAGGTAGGTTATTTTGACAGTGTGTGGCTGGCCCAAGGTCACTCAGCGAGCTTCCATGGCAGAGTAAAGATTCAAACTTGGGTGTCTCTCATCCTAGTCGGACACTCTTACCACTACATTACACTGGCTCCCAGAGCAAGTCACTTTGATTCACTGATCTTAATACCCCTTTTGTGGTCCTGACATAACACAAAATGTGCATCAATGATCTCATCAAATACTGTAAAACTCTCCTTACAGAGCATCCCCATGGAGGTAGCCAGGTAGAGGGCAGAATGTCTGGCACAGTGGCACTGCATTGAGAGAAGGCACTTCCTGTTGGCAACCTGCATGTCCACTAGGGACATGCAAACGAAACAAATGAGCCAGAAAAATACTCAGAAATCACTGTTGCGGTTCGTTAAAGCGGAACCAGAAATCACTGGTTCAGTTCTGTTCTGGACTGCTGAAACAAATTCAGGAAACAAAGCTGTAACGTCCTTCCCCCTCACTAAAACGTTTGTGTGTTTCAGTTTGGTTCGTACTGCACAGTGGCAGTGCAGGCAGACAGGCACTAGGCCAGCAGAATCTGATGGCAGCATCTGTAGCTGTTTTCTTTAATGGCAACTAACCAATTGGATCCCAAGGGGAGAGACTGAGTCATAATGTAGCGTAACCAGGGATCATTTCGTAGAAAAAGAGCTGGAGGAACTCATTAGCCTAACTCTAGCATGTGCCACGCCCCTTGACATCACTGGAAGTGTGTCATTGGCATAACTGATTTGTGTATGCCACATCCCCTGACATCACCTATTCTGGTTGATTTGGACCCAATCCTGGCCATTCAGGACCAAAACTGGGCCCAAAATGGCAAAAAGGGACTGAAAATGGCCAAAAAGGGGCCCAAAATGGTCAGGATCGGGCCGCTGCTGAGTGGGAGAGTGATCCACCACCTGTCAGAGGCCCGATCTGGGCCGTTTCGGCCCCAATCCAGGCTGAAATGGGCCCAAAATGGCCAAGAGGTAGGTGGGCAGGGCCACCTGACATGTGACCTCTTTGGGGAACTGCCAGAACTGCGTTCCTGCACGTTCCCCCTCGAAATGAGCCCTGAGCATAACTCTTTTGGCAGCAAGGGAAAATGTGTGCATTGCACATGAGTGCCTTTTGTCTTCGGCACCTCCTGGGTAATGGCATTGGTACTGAGTGGATCATCCTTGTATGGACTGATTGCAAAAGGCTTGATTTGTGCTGGGGAGGGGAGCAGCAGATAGCACAGCACAGCACCACTGATATCACCTCATCAATCCCTTTCTTTGCGCTTTTATGCACAATGCAAGGAAAGACTAGCAAGCAACCAAATTCCATGCAGGCATGCACACGAGGGGTGGGGGTTGAGGAGGGAGGGGTCTCCTCCAGCCTCTGAATCCTCAGCTGCCATTAAGGTTCAGGTTATGCAGATTAGGGTAAAAATTGGAAATAATAAACGATTATTAAAGGAGAGCCGCTTCAAGGAGGACCCAGGCATGTGTGGACCAGGTTGCCTATTCAGTGCCCTTTTGCTGATGTCCTTTGCTTAGGTGCCACCATGTCTAGCCAACTGTGACTGCAGAAGTCAGCCTAAGATAATGGGTCAAGAAGGACCAGGAGATGCTTCATCTTGATCAGAAAATAATTCTTTATCTTTTCCAGGCCCCAATTAAAACTGTTAACCCAGAGTAAAATGAACGGAGATTGCAGAGCTGTGCACTGTGCACAGTTCCATGTGGACACTGAAGTATTTTCAGATCAGTATTCGCCATGGACCAGTCTGGTTAAAGACTGGGCTCACTTTATTTTCTTTCTGAGACTGTAGCTTTGGCTTCAGCTTGTCTTTTTGTCCTTCGTCCTTCAACTGTGGGCTAACGGTTTTAGTCAAACAATGGAGACTGAGTGACTTGTATAGTCTACCTTTATTTGTAAAAAATAGAGAAAAGAAAGAGGGTCATCCCTCATTCCCTCAACATCCCATTAACAAAATCAAAGGACTCCCCCTCTCCCAATGTCACTGTGGTGGACTGTTTTAGGAAGGAGAGGAATCACTGGTGTAAGTGGCTATGAGTGAAACATAACACTGGACTCCATGTTGATGGCATGGCAGCACCCCCAACATTTTTCTGCCAGTGCTTTATCACGTTTTGGATATGGTGTGAAACAACATTATGACCCAGTGTCAAGTCATACTACATTTTAATGTGGTATGCATGGTATGCATGATTTACTCAGGTCAAAAACACAGTAACTTTCAAAGAACAACAGGTGCTCAGATGCAGAAGGTATTGAGTGAAGTGCCAGTCATAGTTCCAACAGGTCTCTCCACTGTGACAGCAGATCCACTGTGACAAGAAATCTGATGCTGAGATGAAGGCCTTTATCGGGAACACTTCGCTTTTAATTCTGAAGCCTAGGACATGCTCTGCAATGTCCTTCTGGGCTTTTCAGTTGCAGAGTTCAAAGATCAGGGCTAAGGATGGAGTTCAGTCAGATCCACTATCACAAAGCAGGATTTTAATAAAAAATCTCACTGTTTGGCAATGGAACTCTCCCACCGGTCAGTTTCCTGTCATTGTGGGTGCCTGCTGACACTTGCCTACTTTGGTTCCAGTGTTGTATGTTCATGTTTTGTGTTTGAGCAGAAACTCATTGGATCAATGGGGTTTTGGACTAGGGACTAATGGTTGGCAACAAATTTGCAATTTTAGGTTAAATGTGAATAAAGCCTCATTTCCCGACCTCACTCCCAAAAAGAACAGTGTGTATGTACGCATTTGCCCAACAATCTCCTAGATGCATTTCCCCAAGTATTGTTCAGAGTTTGTAAATGCTGAACCCCACTGTCTTGTGTGTGCTCAACCAGTGGGTCAATGATTTGGAGGGGGGACTGTGTTCTGTGCAATTTTAGTGCCA
This sequence comes from Eublepharis macularius, assembly GCF_028583425.1. Taxonomy (NCBI): domain Eukaryota; kingdom Metazoa; phylum Chordata; class Lepidosauria; order Squamata; family Eublepharidae; genus Eublepharis; species Eublepharis macularius. Next base: position 128,732,043 of record NC_072792.1, read on the forward strand.
TCAAGTGCAAAAACAGCTGCCCTAGAGCCTTGTTTCCCCAGCTTCCCTTGAAAATAACAGTGTGCCTGTTCACGTGCATGGCCAACACCTGCCTTGCGTGTGCACAACAGGCTGAAACACATGATAATGAAAAAAAACCCAAGCCAATTTGATTCAAACTGGCACCAGCCCACCCGGAACAAACCAATAACAGAAAAGAGTTTGTTCAGAAGCCCCAGAACTGAAATGGAAATTTAATCAGTACACACCTCAAATGTTCACAGCAGGTTCTGAAGGTCTTACATGCTCACCACTGGTCCAATGGTTGAGTAGAGTGCCAGGCATATTACTATTTACTTCCAGGTGTTAAAACATCTGCACAATTTTAGTGCCATCAAGTGCAAAAACAGCTGCCAGTAACACCAGTAAACATTTATCCGCTGATTGAAGCAGTCTCTGGGGAACATATAGGGACAGGCGGTCCCAAAGATATGCTGGTCCCAACCTGCTCAGGGCTTTAAAGGTAAGAACCAACACCTTGAACCTGATTCAGAATTCAACAGGAAGCCAGTGCAGCTGGCGCAGGACAGGTGTGATATGTGACTGGTAGGATATACTGGTCAGGACCCGCGCAGCTGCATTCTGGACCAGTTGTAGTTTCCAGATCAGGCCCAGGGGTAGCCCAGCATAGAGTGAGTTACAGTAATCTAGCCTGGAGGTGACCGTTGCATGGGTCACTGTAGCCAGGTCCTGGGGCATCAGGTAGGGGGCAAGTTGCCTGATCGGACGGAGATGGAAAAATGCAAACTTGGCAACCGCCGTGACCTGGGCCTCCATCGACAGGGAGGCATCCAGGAGCAACAGGAGTTTTATAATTCTTTTAAGGATTCATCAAGATGTGCCTCTTCCCTTGACCATTCCAAGCCATCTGAAGTGAAACACAGTTTTTCATGAGTTGGGTGGTCAGTGGAATGCAGAGGTGTCATTAGACTTGCCAAATTTTACTGAGGCTAAGGTGGGACTCTCTACAAGCACCTGGCACACTGCACACCTTCTTCATTGGTTTTTAAGACCGATTATTTAGGTGAATGTAGCGGTGTGTGTGCATGCAATGAAATGCATATGTGCATCATAATCACAAATGGTGATCTACACACAAATTTAATATTTGGCTACATAAGCAGCAGCTTATTGTGGCAAAAAGTGTGATGTGAAGTATTACTCTTCACTTTCAGCCGATAGAAATGCTCTTAGATTCAGCCCTTCTGAAGTACAGGGGAGATTTTTAAGCCAGCAAACAAGAGGTTGCTTTTTTGTTATACTAGTTCTGTGTCCTGCTTTTTTCCTTGGCTAAATTATAATTTTCATTCTTTGTGGCAATAAAATTGACCTCTTTTCTCAGTGGCATTAAATGCAACAGAAGGAAGTGTGGAAGAAACAAGTATAAGTGGATGCTGGTAAAAATAAGCTAGAAAGGGGGCTGTGTGCCATTATCAATCCTACATGCAGATAAAAGAAACTGATCTTAAAACTGAGTGTCTTGCCAGGAGGGTGAACCACTTGCATACACTCCCTGAAGCCTGGGGGAGGCATTTTCCCACCTAATCAAGCCAAACTTGGTGAAGACCTTCCTCTTAACTCCTCTCTAACAACTCCCCAAGTTTCAGACAGATTGGACTTTGGGGGGCCATGTTATGGCCTCCCAAACCAGGTCCCCCTATCCTCGCCTAAAAAGGGAAAGGTTTTCGCTTGCTGCTGCTAATCTCCTATTTTGTGCTTGCTGCTGCTGATCTTCATTATTTCCTATGGGGAAAAAAAGGAAGAGGCAGGCTTGTCTTGCCAGGGGTGGCATTTTGCATGCAAAATGCCCCCAACCCTCAGGGGCCCTTCTCCCACCTTTCCTCCCACCCCCCACCAAGGCTCAGCCCTGTGAAAGAGCACCTGAACCACAGACACCCTCCCTCAAATTCCCCCACCACCTACAGAGATGGCTGGCCAGCCAGCCCCATTGTTCCCTATGATGGGAACCAACTGCACAACAAAGAATAAAACACAAACAACACAGAATAAAGTTTTTTTTAAAAGTATTTTCTCACTTTCAAAGTACAAGTAGGCAAAGCATTATGACACATTACACCAGCAGTCCCCCACACAGAAATATAACACAACTCACTTAACATCAGAGAATCACAAAAACACAATTCCTGTCCAAAACACTTTATTTCTTGAACAGCTTTAGGTTACACAGTAGGAGGGCACAACAGGGCATGAAAGCAGTGTACTACACAAAATAATACAACCCACTTCACCGTTTTTGACAGCAATTGTGTTTGGGTGATTCTCTGATGTGAAGTGAGTTGTGTTATTTTTGTGTAGTAGACTGCTTTTACGCCCTGTTGTGCCTTCCTACTGTGTAACCTAAAGCAGTTAAAGAAATACAGTGCTTTTGACAGCAATTTTTTTGGGTTATTCTTTAATGTGAAGTGAGTTGTGTTATTTTTGTGTAAGATACTGCTGCCATGCCCTTTGGTGTGCCCCCCTGCTGTGTAACCTAAAGCTGTTCAAGAAATAAAGTGTTTTTGACAGGAATTGTGTTTTTGTGATTCTCTGATGTTAAGTGAATTGTGTTATTTTTCTGTGTGGGGGACTGCTGGTGTAATGTGTCATAATGTTTTGCCTATTTGTACTTTGAAAGTGAGAAAATATTTTTTTAAAAACTTTATTTTGTGTTGTTCGTGTTTTATTCTTTGTTGTGCAGTTGGTTCTGTAGGGGGTGGACTATGGGGGCTGAGAGCACCTACTTTGGGAGGCCATGAAATGCCCCTCCCCAAGTGGGAGCTGGCTGAGCCTCGCTGGGGGGTGGGAGGAAAGGTAGGAGAAGGGCCCCTGAGGGTTGAGGGCATTTTGCATGCAAAATGCCACCCCTGGCAAGACAAGCCTCTGTTATTTCCCAGCTGGAAATAGTGGAGAAAGGGGGGGAGCACCTACTTTGGGAGGCCCCCCAAGTGGGAGCTGGCTGAGCCTTGGTGGGGGATGGGAGGAAAGGTGGGAGAAGGGCCCCTGAGGGTTGGGGGCATTTTGCATGCAAAATGCCACCCCTGGCAAGACAAGCCTCTGTTATTTCTCAGCTGGAAATAGTGGAGAAAGGGGGGGGAGCATCTACTTTGGGAGGCCCCCCCAAGTGGGAGCAGGCTGAGCCTTGGTGGGGGGTGGGAGGAAAGGTGGGAGAAGGGCCCCTGAGGCAAAATGCCACCCCTGGCAAGACAAGCCTGCCTCTTCATTTTCCCCCCATAGGAAATAATGAAGATCAGCAGCAGCAAGCACAAAATAGGAGATTAGCAGCAGCAAGCGAAAACCTTTCCCTTTTTAGGCGAGGATAGGGGGACCTGGTTTGGGGGGCCGTAACATGGCCCCCCAAAGTCCAATCTGTCTGAAACTTGGGGAGTTGTTATAGAGGAGTTAGAGGAAGGTTCCCACCAAGTTTGGCTTGATTAGGTGGGAAAATGCCTCCCCCAGGCTTCAGGGAAGCCTGGGGGAGGCTTTTTCCCATTGAAATGCATTACCGAAATATAAAATATTAACGTAAACTAATATAATTAAAACAGAAAGAAGAAAATAGAATGAATAATATATAGAGTATAAGTTAAGTTGGTTGATATATATGATTGTATGGCTTATATAGTTTATATAGTTTATGTTATTCAGAAATATTTGAAAACGGAATTGTGGGATAAATTGTTTATCTATTATGGGTACAGAGTATTAAAAATAGTCAAAGAAGTATTGCTTAGAATAAAAGGAGAATACATATTTGATTAGATAGAGGAATATATAAAGAGTAAGGGAAAAGGGACAAAGGGCTGGAAAACTGTTGGAAGTCAATAAAAAGGGGGGGAAAGGGGGGTTAGAAATTGGTAAATGGGAGAATTGATTGTAATGTGAAAATAATTGATACTAACCCAATAAAAAAATTTTCAAAAAAAAAAAAAGAAATGCATTACCGAAACAAGCCGAAATACTGAAACATACCGAAACGTTTCGGTAATCGACGTTTCGGTATTACCGAAACATTTCGGTAATCATGAAACGTTTAGTTAATACCGAAACAAACCGAAACAGGTATGTTTCGGGGTGTTTTTCGGTAATCTGATTACCGAATTGCACACTCCTAGTCCTTTCTTTCTACCTCAAAGTAGAAAACCACATGGAAGCCCTGAAAGTGAATTTAAACATTGACAGCAACTATTCATGATTCTCAGGTTCTTCAAATAAAGTTAGGTATTAGAAGGCAGAATCTCTACCACTCTCACCCGGTGGTAGTAATTTGCTCATCTAATAAACTGAAGACTGAGAAAAATTCTGTGTTGGAAGTAGTGAGGAAGATTCTATCCTGTCACCAACTTGCCCACATCAGCAGGCTTTTTTTGATCTTTACATCTTTTATATTTGGATACTGATAATGAACGATTGTTTGGACCACGTTTGGTGAGGGAAATGGAGTCTCTTTTTTGACTGACCAAACTCAGGTAGATCCCTGTTGTTGTTTCTCAAAGGCAGACTTGCTTCAAAATCAAGATGGGAATGTAAGAATGTAGCACAAAAGCTTTTCTTGTTTTTACTGTTTTTAATTGTTGTTCACTGCCCAGAGCCCCTGAGCATAGGCAGTTTATAAATTGAAATAATAATAATAAATAATTAAATAGACTGCCTTTCTTGCTGAAAATGAAGGTGGCTTATTTTAAAAAAGCAACAATCTCAGATTGGCTCAGCTTCCCCCACTATTAAGTAATCAGCTGCAGTCAATTTGAATATGGAAAGTTCTGGCTAACATTAATTGCAAGGTAGGCAGGAACAGGTTTTCTTGAATTAAGCTAGATGACCACCACTTCCTACCCAACAGACCCAACAAGTTCCTGTCTGTATTCTGTTGGGAAAGGCGGTGTGTGTGTGTGTGTCAAAGTGAGTATGCAACTGAAGGGATGGCTACTACAAATATTTCCTGTACATACAAGAACAAGAAACTCTCAATTTTAAAGAGGCAAGACTTACCTTCTCTTTTACAAATAAGGCTGTAATAATTATAGCATAAATGAAGAGGATCCCATCGAGAAGATAGCATAATTTTGGATCTGCCAGCCCCAGCACACTAGCATCTGGAAAATAATAAGAAGAAGAACACATAATGTTTTTTCCAGTAGTGATCAGAGAACTAGATGCAATTCTAAAAAGACTAACTAAACATCTTAATGATTTCAGCATAGAAAGGATAACAACCAGAGAGTTGAGAACAGCCATAGTACTTCAAACATGCCACATACCCTAACTGACTCCTAGATTCTTGAATAAAATCTGAGTTGGTGAGAGACCAAAAATTCCAGACCAAACATCTAGCAGACTGTGACAACATATGAGGAGGATGACAACAATAGCAACTAAACATGTCAGCAATATCGGCATAGGCAGGATAACAACTGGAGAGAGAGTTGCAAATAGCCACACTACTTGGAACATGCTGCATAATAAGGCAATACCTCACTGACTCCTGGATTCATGGTTAAAATCTGAGTTGATGAGAGACAAAAAAAAACTCCAGCCCAGTCATCTGGTGAACTGTAATAACATGAGGATGATGATGTGATAATTCCATGTTATAGTATTTACAGTTTAATACATAGACTATTTTCAAGCAATTGGAAACATAGGATAAAAATGTTCAAAATAAATAAGGATGACTGAAAAGTACCACAGCAGCCTTCTTCATGTAGAATAAAGTTCAGCTTTTAAAGAGTGCAATGGATTAGTCTGTCAGACCCCATGTGACTATTCCACAGGAGCAGGGCTTTTTTCTGGGAAAAGAAGTGGTAGAACTCTCTATTGTCACATGTGTGCATGCAAAGTGTGTGCACGCTCCCGGAAATGCATGATAACGTCACTTCCAGAAGTGACGCCACTTCCCAAAAGTGATGCCGCTTCCCGGAACCCAGCACAATGCATTACAATGAGATAAATGTTAGCATGCTTGGAAAATTACACTACTATGAGAAAGGGTTTTTTCCTTTCTGTATCCTCTACAAAAAGTGAAATCTTCCATTCCCTTTCCCAAACATTTCATTTCTTTGGAATCATATTTTAAAATATGCAAGGAGGGGGCCTCTAAAAATCCAAAACCCATCTCACAAATCTAAATTCTAACAGATTCCCTCTGCCACCATAGAAAAAAAATTCCAAAATTCTTTCTCAAAATTCCGCAGAGTCTGAAATTCCTAATCTAATGAATATTGAATTTTCAAATTTTCAAGGAGGGTTTTGCTTTACTGGATCAAATCAAAATTAGATACTCAACTTTAGCTGCATTAGATCTATACTTAGTTTAAAATGAACTCAAAGCAGCATAACCTCCTCTGGAGAGCCAGCCTCAGCAGCTCTGCTTGCACTTGCGGGCTCTCTCTCGCATAGAGGAATGAAAAGAAAGCAGAATGAACTCAAAGCAGCTAAGCCTCCTCTGCAGAGCCCATGCCGGGCCCCAGCTCTCTCTCTCTCACACACATACACATACACACACCGAGGAATGAAAAAAAGCAGAATGAACTCAAAGCAGCAAAACCTCCTCTGCAGAACCCGCGGGGCTGAAGAAGGAAGGAATCACGTGGGCAGATTCTAGAGCTGCCGGCATGCCATTACGGAGTGTTCCCCCTCAAAAAAAACCCTGCACAGGAGACTAACTCTGTGAACATATGAAGCTGCCTTCTACTGAGTTCGTAGGAAGGGAAAGATCTTTCTCAACACCTGCTACATGAGATCCATTAACTGGAATTGAACTTAGGATCTTCTGCATACAAAGCAGATGATCTACCACTGAGCCATGGCCAACTGTTTAGTTCTTCTAGATCCACCACACCTATTGTTATAAACAGTTCAATGAGTCTGTGTATTGAGTACTGAGTACGCATCTCAAAGGCACAAAATTTCTTCATCAAAAGGCTCATACTTGTAGATAAAAGTATTAAAGTTATTTTAAGGTATCAAACTACTGTTTCCAATTAACCTTAAATATATACAAAAATAGGTATTTGGATCTTGCTACATGTCCAGTCTTTCTGTCAAAATTTTAAATGCTACCCCCAGCAGTAGAAATTCACAGCCTATTAGAAGTTTATCTTGCTTTTAGCCATTTAATTATGTAATTAAAAGTAATGGCTTAAACTATCACAGTATTATGGTTAGCTGACATTTTACAGATATTTAATTAAGAATTTATTTCAACTAAATACTGTAGTTATAACTTTTCCAACAATAAAACTTAACTTAAAACACATAGGCTACAAAGCACACTTAATTCTATCCTGCCTGGTTATCAGTGGAACCAAGAGATATACTTAGATGGTTTACATCAAAATGCAGCTTACACATTTTTAACCTCAATTAGTGGTTGGGGAGATCAATAAACACTTTCAGCCCTAGTAGGAAGGGTAATATATGGCTTTTAAAAGGGGATAAGAAAAGTTCATGGAATATCAAGAACTATTAGACATGACAAGCAAGGAGTCTGCAAGGAATTGAAGAGGAAGGACAATTTGAACCCTTGCCCAAAATATCGTCCTCTAAGCTCACAGCCAGCCAGTGTTAAATGGATCTCTGTTCCTGACATCAGCATAAATTGCTTGCTACTCATGGTGTGGGGTACTCTGAGCATCTGCAGCCTCCTCAATTTGTAGCTGAGTGCAAAAACTCCCTCTTGACCAGAAGATTTCCTGTGCTCTATTTCAGTACCAGGATTCCATTTGATGCCAATTAAGTGCAATCTTCAGTCTCCTAGAAAGTTTTTCTGTTGTCATTTTTGTGTGGTCTTGTTGCAGCCAAATATTAAGACCTCAATTTTAGGTGGTTTATGAACACTTGTACATGTAAGGGGGAAAAGTAAGGGATTCAAAAGGGAAGTACCATGTACAGCTTTCTCCCGTAGTCTTGTATAACCACAATTTTTGCTACAATGTGCTGAAAAAGGAACAGTAAGAAGCTTTACTTGTTATCCAAGTAAAGCAGGTAGGGGAAATAGATGTAGGTTAATGTGTGCGCATTTCTGCTGGCATACAAAAACAGAAGCAAGAGAGGTTTCTTCCCAACCAACCTCTCTGATTTTCAAAGAAGGCCAACAGCAGGTAGATACATGTATTTCTGAAAGTCATGGGAAAGACATGAACTACTCATAAGGCACCACAGCCATTCTTAATTTACTTATTTCTTGACCAGGTTTGTAGTTTCATTAACAACATTCAGTCATACTTGGGGAGAAAGAAAAAGCCAGCTGTTTTCAGTTCCTGGTATTACAAGAAGTACAGACAAAAGGTTTTCCTGAAACTCTCTTAAGTTCACAGAAATTGCCAACACAAATGCCATTCCACACAAACCCGAGGGTGGATTGGTCCTTTCAATTTCCTGTAGGGTTGGCAACCACTGGCCACTGGCAACCCAAAATAAACCTGGTGTTATAAAAAACAACCTATCAGATTTTGCCTCTTGGCACTCATTTACAATAGAACACATTCTGTAGCAGCAACTGAAACTCTTTCCTTACTATTTCCCACAACTGGAATTATATTTATCTACCCCACAAGTTAGGAGAAAGAGGTTTAGAGACTGTGCAATATGATATTTTCAAGAATACAACCTATCATGAAAAATCTGCCATACTCCAAAATATCTCAAGAATTAGGAAAAGTGGAATACGCTCAATCTCTCCTATTGTAGATGCTGTCATTATATGCCCATTCACCTGCCATGTGAAGTGACCATTACCACTAGCCAAAGATACTGTGCATGTGTACTGAGGCATTATTGTTACTTCGTGATATCCTCCATGCAGCAAAATGTGACAAGCAGATGTTTGTTGGTCAGAGCAACAAAAGCAGCTACCCTGCATGAGGCAACTGTTTACACACTGATTAAAGAAAATGCCTCAATGAGCAAAATCTGACAGGAGGCTTTCTAGCAGTGGAGTTGGGAAAGGCAGTGGACATTATCACCGGTAGGCTTGACAACTGGCCAGACAGAGGCTTGCCTGACTGCCTCCTATGCTCTTAATCACGGCTTAACCTGCAGAAATCACCAGATTATCTTCTCCCAGCATGGAGATAAGCATTATCATTTGCCAGTGGCTGCAGATAACACTTCTATTAAAGGGAGGAGGTTTGTGTGTAAGGTGCCGTCAAGTTGCAGCTGATTTATGGCAACCGCCTCATGAGGTTTTCAAGGCAAGAGATGTTAAGAAGTGGCTTGCCCTTGCCTGTCTCTGCATAGTGACCCTGGACTTCCTTGGTGGTCCCCCATTCCAAGTACTAACCAGGACTGACCCTGCTTAGCTTTTAAAGTCTGACAAGATCGGTCCAACCTGCACCATCTAGGTCAGGGATATGGAAGATGCAAGAGCATCTAAAACAGTAAGCAAACCTAATCACTGACTGAGTCAGAACCAAGCAGCACCTGCCAGGGTCATTCTGCTCAGCTTACTCCTAGGCCATTTTAACAGCCCAGTCCACATGCACAGACACCAATCAACCACAGCTGTATTGCTGTGGTCCATATCCCAAAGTTATCAGCATTCTAATTCTAAGCATTCCACTAGTCAGTTAGTTAGGTGAGCATAAATTTTACATCTTAAAATCTGCACTGAGTTTACTGCAGTTTGTTGATGGGCTGAGCTTGATTTACTCCAGAACTCTGGACCCATGCAAGAGGCAGCATGAATAAGCCCAAATTTATATCCATATCATTTATAGCAACAATTGTTATGTTTTCAGCAACTGCCTAAGTTCCTTGGGAAGAATACAAAAATATACGTGTTTATACCAATGATCAAAATTATGGCAAAAAACAACAGTGCAAGTTCTGAACGGCATAATCATATGCATGTTTACTTAGAAGCAAGTTCTGCTTATGTCATTGTTATTTACTGCTCAGTAAGTGGAAAGTGTATCTAGAACTCTATTTTATATGGATGTTCTTCACTTTTAGTCAACTATTTTGTACCGTTGTTATTTGGCTTTTAGCTTTGTGCTTTAAAAAAAATATTGCAAACTCCAGGACTGGTACACTGATGGAACAGATGGCAAATATTTCAAGTAAATAAATAAATAAAATGCTAAAACCCTACCATAGCTGTTTGGCAAGAAAAGGGAAACAGGGATTGTGGTGAATTCAGTCCTGCGACTTCCAAAAAGTCAATTACTAGAATGTTAACTTTTCTGAAAGGGTTCCATCCATGCAAAGGTATTCAGAAAGTAAAATGGCTGCCCATGTCCTTTGTTGCAATGCACAATTTCTTTCCAAAATAACTGTACAATTAAGGGCTGATTAGTTTCTCCTTACTTAATTATTGCTCGTTTCACACATCACATCAGGTCTTATTTCTGCTAAAGAACACTAAAATGGTTGAGAAACCAGCATAAGCAGCAATGAATGGGCCTTGTATGGCAGCCTATGAATGACAGAAAATATCAATAGTCTGAAGACCGTGCAAGAACAAACTACATACACAGCATTGCAGTATACATGCTGTTAGCAGTCCGACCCATTTGTACTCTGAAAGGACAGTTTATGAATGAAATATCATAAACTTCTTCCATGTATAAGAAGTTCTTCAGAGTTCTTTATGGAATAATCCCTGTAGACATAGGTGGAGAACTTTCAATTTCCTTTTTTATCCATTACTGCTAGCTTCCCCAGCCCAGTTTATTTTATTTTAAGGGACTTACAGTGCAATCCTATGCAGAGTCACTCTAGTCTAAGCCCATTGATTTGTTTCCTGAAAAATACTTCAGCATTGGTAAAAAATCCCCGCAAGGCAGTCACACTGGCCATTCCTTCTCTATCCACACAACAGTTAAGGTGTAGGGTGAATACGAATATGCATAAATACATAAGGTTTTAAAAAAATTAACTCAGAAAACCCATCTAATACAGAAGAGAAACCATCCTAGGTTCAGACTAACCTTGTACATACATCCTGCATGTACATGCATACAGCTTTGTAAGAGTGAGTCTTTACACATTTGTCTGAAAAATGAAGCCAGAGACCAAGATTAATGTGTTTTCACATTCAACCACACACAAGTTGAAAGTAATGTAAGAATTAAAGAAAAATCATGTGCACACAGTGCATAGATTGTGCACATACATTTATTGTACTTGAACAGAACAAGGATGTTGGAGTACTAAATTCTTTAATACAATTAAATATGTACCATAACCATGGCATCACTTCCTCTTGTTTCTATTCCTCTAAAGCCTGCAAATTTTTCAACAATTCAAGAAACCACTCTGGACATAGGGAGTGGTATATGGAGCCTAAATTATACTGCTAAACTTATGTAGGGTAACTCCAGTCTAAAGTCATTTATATCCATACATAAAATGGTTTGGTGCCAACATATATAGATCAGGTAGGGATGCCAGACTACCTGACACTGCTGAGAGCTTTGGAGGCAGGGCAAGGAGCCAATGTGATGTTGCACTACATGTTGACATCATGTTGAGATGCGATTCTAGAGTTTCCAGAGCACTGGCTGATATGCTGTCACATCTGAGTTTTTGCCACATAATGCAACATTATTCCACTCCACAGTTCTCCTGCTGGCCTCAAAGGCAAGGATGGGTGCGAGGGCCAGTGGCAGGAGAATGCCCACCAGAGCTGGCCTGAGTAACCTATAACACCAGGCCAAACTCTGCCAACCAGGGATGATGAGTCTCCTAGCTTTGTTGCCTGTCTGGACAGCTAGCTGGGATGAGCTTGTAAAATGTACAGCAGGTCACAAAATATGGCTGGTCAGTTCGATTCAGCAAGTAAGACACGATATGTGCATATGTAAAATTAGATTAGTGTCAAACAGAAAAAAGATCAGGGGCACCAACCCAGGAAGTAGGGTTGTCAGGCACAGCCTGGTAACTGACAGAAGATGGGGCGGGGGGGAAGGCTACCATTTTACAGGGGGGGATCATGGTCACCAGTGCGATGACATCACTTCCAGTACAAGCCAGAAGTGATGGCATCATGCAAGGTTGATGCTCTACCATTCACTCAAAATTCTATTTTTTAACCATAGAGGATTGGGTGAGTGCTAGACTCACCCAGACTGAGGATGTCATTTCCAGGTCACACTGGAAGCAACATCATTACACCAGGGATGTCTATCATGCCCCACCCCCACTTTCCCCTGAGTATTTTCTCCTGCTGTACAGCTGAGCAGTGGCAGAAAATGGGAGCTGAGGGCAGAGGATCCCCTACCCCTAGCAGGAAACTGGCAGCCCTACCAGGAAGTATGAGGGCAGCGCATTGGGAAAAGGTTGCAAACAACTCTTCCCTCTTATATTAATTTCCTTGGTGTTCAACCAGGTGATGAAGAGTACGTAGTATCATTTCACCATATCAGTTGCCTTCTCATCCAGAGAATAAGAAGTGTGGCCACAGCCACAGTATAACAAAACATAGACCAAAAGCTGTTTCTAGTTGGTGGTTTATTAGCAGGAGTAGCTGCATCTTCTCATATACTGACCTTCCCAGTAACTTGTCCACCTTCCCTGAGGAAAATGTAACTACTTAGACGTCTGGAAGCCTGGTTCAAAAGACAGCTATTAAAGGGTTACAAAAACTAAAATCCTTCTCCAGCTAAATTCTTCACCATAGGGCCCTTCATTTAATAATCTGTTCAAAACACTTTGCAGTTATCCAGCTAAGCCTTTACATCCTTTAAGATAAAACAATGAACAGAACCACATTTTGTTTAATGTGAAAAGGCCAACTCTTCATATCTGAGCATGGAAGCATTCAAGTGCTTGTTATATGCTTCTCTTACAAGGGCAGTACTTTGCTATAAGAATAATGTAAAATCTGAAGAGAGATGTAAAATTCCAGAAATTTTGAAGCCACAGAAAACAAAATTGCTTTTGGGGGTGGGGGAAGCCTTCAGGAAAAAATAGGGAGGGGGGGTTTCCAGGCTTTCACATCTCTAAACCTGAAAACTGCCACATGTACCAAACACAGATGAGCATATTTCATTTAATTTGTATGCTCTGGGCAGTTTTAATTGCAGCTTTCTAGCATTCAAAACCTAGTATACATGTATACTTTATGTTTCAGTCTCCAGTCTCCACATGTGACAAATACTATTTCTGAATAGATAATCCATTCTGTTAGGAAATATGTACTGTGTAGTACAACCCTAAATATTCTTTTGAGGAGTGACTTTAAATGAATTTAATGAGTTGTGACTTTAAAGCTAAACTTGCTTTAGTTTAACTGGGTTTTTAATTTGTATATGAGACTTCTTTATGAATGTTCTCCTTACTGAAGTGAGCTAAGCCAGCAATTGATATCAATAATATTTCTGGCAGAAAAGTTACTAACATTACCCAGAATTTATGTATGGAAAATAAGAGGTATAAATGGAAGAAATCACTTACATTGACAGTGCAATACTAAAGCTACTTTCCTGGGAGTAAGCCTCATTGAGTAGACTTGAATATGATTCTGAGAAGCCCTGCTTAGGATTTCTATATTCCATGCAAGTTCCCGAGAGGGCACAATATGTACAATCAGGGCTTTTTTTCAGCTGAAACGTGGTGGAATGGAGTTCTGGAACCACTTGAAAATGGTCACATGGCTGGTGGCCCCGCCCCCTGATCTCCAGACAGAGGGGAGTTGAGATTGCCCTCCACACTGGGGCCACCAGCCATGTGGCCATTTTCACCAAGGGAGATTTAAACTTTTAAAGACCCCCCCCCCGGTTCCAGCTTACCCCAAGTGACATCATTGGCCCTGGGAGCATGCGTGCACTTTGCACACGCACATGTGGTACCAGGGGCACCACCTCGTGCCAAGAGTTGCCCCCTGTGCTGGCAACTCACTAAGTTCCACCACCTCTTTTCCCAGAAAAAAAGCCCTGTGTACTACACACACTTTCTTTTGCAAGTGTAGCAATATCTGCCCAGCCCTCTTTTGCTCCTGCGGTTCTAAGATTTGAGAAAATATGAATGTATGGCAACTCTACCTTTTCCATCCCTCAGCATTTTCTCAAGCACCTAAGTATTCAGAGGACTGCACGGCATGGTGTGTGCTCTCTGAAGTGAAAATAATCAAGACTGGTCCACTTGAGCTCAAGAATCGCTTTGAAGTGCTAGAGATGGTGACAGAGGTGACAGTGGAAGGAGAACCGCAAAGATCTGGAAGAGGGAGTGCAGAAGACATGGGGCCACATGGAAGTGGAAAAAAACGGAAGGTGGTAGTCGTCGGGGACTCCTTGCTCAGGGGTATGGAACGCCATGTCCCTGGGCCAGATCCCCTATTCCGAGAGACGTGTTGCTTGTCGGGAGTCAGAATTCAGGATATTACCGACCAGCTGCCAAAACTCATCAAGCCTGCTGATAAGTACCCGTTTGTGCTGATTCATGTGGGAACGAACGACACAGCTTCTAATACTGTTGCAAGAATTAAAGAGGATTATGAAGCCCTTGGAAGGCAGTTGAAGATATTGGGGGCTCAGGTGGTATTCTCTTCTATCCTTCCAGTCACAGGAAGAGGAGCATGCAGGGAGCGGACCATACTTGAGGTGAATGGCTGGCTGAGATGGTGGTGCCGGCAGGAGCGCTTTGGGTTCTGGGACCATGGGATAGGTTTTCTTAGAGAAGGCCTTCTAGCACATGATGGGCTTCACCTCTCAAGGGCAGGGAAGAAAACGTTTGGAACGAACCTGGAGAACTTCATCAGGAGAGCTTTAAACTGATGTCGCAAGGGGCAGGGGACAATCAACATGGCGACTTCAATGATGAAGTGAACACAGTGGGGACCCACCTGGGTAGGACAGGTCAAACAAAGGTACAAGACTACAAGTGTCTATATACCAATGCCCAAAGTATGGGCAATAAGAAAGAAGAGCTTGAGCTTCTATTGCAAACAGAGGGCTATGATATAGTAGGAATTACTGAGACTTGGTGGGATGATTCCCATGACTGGAATGTGCTAGTGGATGGGTATGAGTTGTTCAAGAAAAACCGGAAGTGTAGAAGAGAAGGTGGAGTGGCGTTGTATGTGAGGAGAGGGCTTGATTGTCAAGAAGTTATGGAGAATGGGGCGGACAGCCCGGTGGAAAGTATATGGGTAGAAATAAGGGGAGGAAGGACAAAGGGTATTATTGTTGGAGTCTGCTACAGACCACCTGACCAGCGAGAAGAAATGGATGCTGCCCTCTTTGAACAGATTGGCAGAGTATCCAGACATCAGAACCTTGTAATTATGGGTGACTTCAACTTCCCCGATGTGTGCTGGGAGACAGGCTCAGCAAAACGTCATGAATCACGCAATTTCCTGACCTGCCTGGCCGATAACTTCCTTTTTCAAAAGGTGGAGGAAGCTACAAGGGGCTCGGCCATACTAGACTTGATATTAACCAACAGGGAAGAATTGGTAGATGAGATTAAGGTGGTGGGGACCTTAGGGGGAAGTGACCATGTCCTCCTTGAATTCCAGTTGCTGTGGGGAGCCAAGAAAGTTCATAGCCAGACTCGTAGGTTAGATTTTCGTAAGGCCAACTTCGATGAACTCAGAGGATTGATGAGAGTCATTTCGTGGGGGAGTGTGCTGGAAGGGAAAGGAGCGAGTGAAGGGTGGGCCATTCTCAAACACGAGCTTTTGCAAGCTCAAGCCCTCACTATCCCAGCAAGACAGAAACATGGTAAGGGCTCCAAGAAACCGATGTGGATGCACAGAGAGCTCAAGAATAAGCTAAGGGAGAAAAAGGAAATGTTCAGGAAATGGAGAGAAGGACAGACCTCTAAAGAGGAGTATATGTGGGTTACTAGGTACTGCAGATCAGCCATCAGAGAGGCCAAAGCTCAGTACGAGCTGGGTCTGGCCAGGAGGGCTCGCTACAATAAGAAAAACTTCTACAGATATGTGAGAAGCAAACGCAAGGTAAAAGAGGCAATTGGACCGCTGTTGGGAGTAGATGGAGAAACTCTGATGCAGGACAGAGAAAAAGCAGACAGGCTTAATGACTTTTTTGCCTCTGTTTTCTCCCTGAAGAACTCAGGCACATCTAGAGATAGTAGAAAATGTGGCAGGACACCTGAGTGGCTAATTGACATTGACAGAGAGGTAGTGGAGAGGCATCTGGCTGCACTGGATGAATACAAATCCCCTGGGCCAGATGGGGTGCACCCAAGAGTGCTGAAAGAAATTTCTAGAGAACTTGCAAAACCTCTGTCCATCATCTTCAAGGCCTCCTGGAGGACTGGGGATGTGCCACAAGATTGGAGAAGAGCAAATGTTATCCCAATCTTTAAGAAAGGGAGGAAGAATGACCCGGGAAACTACAGGCCGGTCAGTCTGACTTCTGTTGCTGGGAAGATATTAGAACAGATTTTAAAGGGATCAATCTGTAAGCATCTGAAGGACCACTCAGTGATCCAGGGAAGTCAGCATGGTTTTATTCCTAACAGATCTTGCCAGACCAACCTGGTTTCCTTCTTTGATCGAGTGACCAGCTTACTGGATCGGGGGAACTCTGTTGACGTGATTTATCTGGATTTCAGTAAAGCTTTTGATAAGGTCCCCCATGACATTCTGATGGGCAAACTGGAAGACTGTGGAGTGGACTATAGGACAATTCGGTGGATAGGGAACTGGTTGGAAGACTGCACTCAAAGAGTGGTGGTCAACGGCATTTCATCAGATTGGAGGGAGGTGTCCAGTGGGGTGCCGCAGTGCTCGGTTTTGGGCCCGCTACTTTTCAATATTTTTATCAATGATCTGGATGAAGGAGTGGAAGGGCTGCTCATTAAATTTGCTGATGATACCAAATTGGGAGCAGTAGCAAACACCCAAGAAGATAGAATTAAAATTCAACAAGACCTGAATACTCTGGAGAAGTGGGCAGCTGTGAATAGGATGCAATTCAACAAAGACAAGTGCACAGTATTACATCTGGGCCACAAAAATGGGAAGCACAAATACTGGATGGGGGATACACTTCTGGGCAGTAGTATATGTGAAAGGGATCTTGGGGTAAGAGTGGACTGTAAACTGAATATGAGCAGTCAGTGTGATGCGGTGGCAAAAAAGGCTAATTCAATCCTGGGTTGTATCAAAGGGGCCGTAGCGTCGAAATCGCAGGAGGTCATAGCCCCTCTCTATACTGCCTTGGTCAGGCCAACACCTGGAGTATTGTGTGCAGTTCTGGAGGCCTCACTTCAAAAAGGATGTGGACAAAATCGAGAGGGTGCAGAGGAGAGCAACAAGAATGATCAGGGGTCTGGAGACTGAGCCCTACGAGGAAAGGCTGAGGGCCTTGGGAATGTTTAGTTTGGAGAAGAGGAGGTTGAGGGGGACATGATTGCTCTCTTTAAATATTTGAAAGGCTGTCATTTGGAGGAGGGTAAAGAGCTGTTCCAGTTGGCAGCAGAGGGTAGGACGCGAAGCAATGGGCTAAAACTACATGCACAAAGGTACCAGCTGGATATTAGGAAAAACTTTTTCACAGTCAGAGTAGTTCAAAAGTGGAATCAGCTGCCTAGGGAGGTGGTGAGCTCCCCTTCACTGGCAGTTTTCAAGATGAGGCTGGATGAATACTTGTCAGAGATGCTTTAGGCTGATCCTGCACTGGGCAGGGGGTTGGACTAGATGGTCTGTATGGCCCCTTCCAACTCTATGATTCTATGATTCTATGATCCTATGATTCTAATGCACTAGAACAGTGGTCCTCAATGTAGTGCCCACTGACACCTTTCCTGATGCCCACCAAGTGTTTAAAGAAAGTGGATGAGACCAGATGTGAGCTTTGCTCAGCAGGGCATCTGATTAACTGATTTTTTAAATGTTGCTTTGGCAACAGTTCCCACTAGAGCAAAAGAACTTTCACTGAGTGACTGAAAGTAAGCTATGTGTATGCAGAAAATATTTTAAAACAATAGGTTCGTTTTAAAAGGCAGCCTGTTAACAGAACTTCTGCCTGAAATGTCAAAGATTTACTATTAGAGATATGCATAATCTCTTTTTCTGGCATTTTGTGGTTGACGCCACCTCCTGTGGCAGCCATTTTCTAGTTGCACCCATCACCTGTGTCAGAATTCCAAAAGTGCCAGCAGGCTCAAAAAGCTTGGGGACCCCTGCACTAGAATATGGAAAGGAATGTGAAGTCAGAAGGCTTTCGTGTAGTGTGAGAAGTGGCTCCTACTCTTCTTAATTTGTTTGACTGTTGTGGCAGATGTATCCATTAACACATGCACAACCTATAATTTTAAAAACTCAAATCAAAGTTAATGATTCATAACTGGCTATAGTGCTAGAAGGAAAGATATAATAATCTTGGCATCATATTTCAAAACTAGCCCACCCTTGGAGTACCCCTCTGTGTACGTTCTCATCAATGCCATTATTATTATTAGACTTTGGTTTCGCAACCCCAGCCCTTCAAGTAAGGAGTATGTCTAGGCAAAGTAAACTACTTCTGAAGTAAGACAGGCAACCACTAGAGACATGGTTTTCAGTGTAGTAGCTCTTCAGCTATGAAATATCCAGTTTATGGAGTTTTTGGCACCAAGTTATAGAATTCTAAAGTTGGAAGAGACCTTACATTTATTATTATTTATTGATTGATTTGATTTGATTTGATTTGATTTATACCCCACCCTCCCCACAGATGGGCTCAGGGCGGCTAACAACATTAAAATACATTAAAATCACAAAAACATAAAATCAATAATAATTTTTTTTAAATCATTAAAATAGTCCAGGAGCAGGCTATTTAAACAAATATTGGGAGTCCGTATACAGGCATAGCAGATGGCCTAGGGCAGCCCCAGAAGAAATGGTGGTCTTAGATGGAAGAAGGAGGACACCCGCTGGCACTCAGCTGAAGGCCTGATGGAACATCTCTGTTCTACAGGCCCTGCGAAACTGTAACAGGTCTCACAGGGCTTGGATCTCCAATGGGAGAGCATTCCACCAGGCTGGGGCCAGGGCAGAAAAAGCCCTGGCCCTGGTTGAGGCCAGACGGATGTCCTTCGGGCTGGGGCCCACCAGGAGTTGCTTGTCTGCAGAGCGCAACACCCTTCAGGGGATGTAATGGAAGAGGCGGTCCTGCAGGTATGCAGGTCCCAGTCCATGAAGGGCTTTAAACACCAAGGTTAACACCTTGAACTGGATCTGGAACTCCACTGGGAGCCAGTGCAGCTGGCACAGCATGAGATGAATGTGCGCTCAGATTGGCGTTCTGGTAAGGATGCGTACCGCTGCATTCTGGACCAGCTGTAACTTCCAGGTCAGGCCCAAGGGCAGCCCAGCGTAGAGTGAGTTGCAGTAGTCTAGCCTGGAGGTGACCGTTACATGGATTACTGTGGCCAGGTCCCAGGGCAAAAGATAGGGTGTCAGTTGCCTGGCCTGTCAAAGATGAAAAAGGCAGACCTGGCAACGGTCGTGACCTGGGCCTCCATCGAAAGTGTGGCATCCAAGGTCACACCCAGGCTCCTCACCATCAGCAAAGGTGTTAATTGTACCCTGTCAAGGGCTGGGAGCTGGGTCCCCAGCTAGATTGTCCCGCGACCCAGACACAGAACCTCCATCTTCAGGGGATTCAATATCAGGCGACTCTGATGTAACCATGCCATCACAGCCTCAAGATCCTTGGCCAAGGAATCCAGAGAGAGATCAGACTGGCCGTCCATCAGCAGATAGAGCTGAGTGTCATCCGCATACTGGTGACAACCCAGCCGAAAGCTGTGGGCTAACCAGGCGAGGGGGCGCATATAGATGTTAAATAGCATCGGGGAAAGAATCACCCCTGAGGGACGCCACATACCAAAGAATGGCGAGCGGACATCTGTTCCCCGAGTGCCACCCTCTGTCCCCAATTGCGAAGGAAGGAGTTCAGCCATTGCAGGGCTGTTCCACGAATCCCCACATCGGCAAGACGGTGGGTCAGAAGATTATGATCAACTGTGTCGAATGCTGCTGTAAGATCTAAAAGTATTAGCAATGCCGCCCTGCCCCGGTCCAGGTGTCGCCGCAGATCATCTGTGAGGGCGACCAGAGCCATCTCTGTATCATGGCCAGGCCTGAAGCTGGACTGGAATGGATCCAGAATAGAGGCATCATCCAGGTACACCTGCAGCTGTTCCGCTACCGATCTCTCAATTACCTTACCCAGGAATGGAAGATTCGAAACTGGGTGGTAATTGGCTGGATCAACAGGATCCAGTGATGGTTTCTTTAATAAGGGCCACACCACTGCCTCCTTCAGTGAGTCTGGAAAAAAACCAGAACTCAGAGAAAGATTATTGATGTCAGCTAATGGTGCCCAAATCCCATCACCGCCAGTTTTCACCAGCCATGATGGGCACGGGTCCAGTGGGCATGTGGTAAGTTTCACAGCATGCAAGACCCTGCCTACCTCCTCCTGGAAGAGTGGCCTGAATTGATCTAATATCAACCCTGAGGACGACCAAGGGGCCTCCAGTACACATACTGCATCAACCGTGGTGGACAGATCCCAGCAGAGTGACAAGATCTTATCCGCAAAATAGTCTCCAAAAGCCTCGCAGCTTATTGCCGAATTTGCATTTTTATTTGTCCCATATGTGAGGGACGTTAAAGCCAACTTATATAGCCAACTTATAGCCAACTTATTCAATTTGCTAAATGCAGGAAACCCACTGCATACTCAAAAATGGCTGTCTAGTTTCTGCCTGAAGGCCTCCACCAAGGGAGAGCTCACTCACTCTAGGTAACTGGTTCTATTGCTGAACCATTCTTACCATCACAAATTTTCTCTTAACTTTCAACCAAAATCTCCACTGCTGTAATTTAAGTTCATTAGATATAGTCTAGCCTTTTGGCATAGCAGAGAACAAGTCTTTGTTCTCTTCCATGTGTTAAGTCTTAAAGTAGTTGAAAGGAATAAATATGTCACCCCTTAGACTTCCTTTCTTCAAGATAAACATATCCAATTCCCTCAACCTTTTCTCTCAGGACTTGTTTTCAGACCCCTTCCCCCAGTATCTTCATTGCCCTCCTCTGAACACATTCCAATTCACCTACCTTTTAAAATTTGTCTAGGTTGAAATATTTCTGTTCATCCAAGCTCTGGATTACTTCTCCCCCTCCCCCAGTGTATATAGTGACTTCTACCAATTGGATGCTGGCCTATGAGTCTCTCTACATGAGACATCAGACACATGAAGAACACGTGTCAGGACAGGAGATGCAATGTTACCCAGGAAGGGTAGTTTTAAAAGAGAGGTGGCGGCAGGGTAAAGGCATTACTATACACTGGAGCTGTGTGAAGGGGCTGTGAAATGCCAGAAGGGAAACTTTAGCCCATTATAACCTCTCCAGGTCCAAGACCGGCTCTGGAAGGCAGCTCCAGCCCATTTCTATTACTTCTTGCCCTCTGGTTGCGATCCCACACAGCTTTAGACTGGAGAGGTGAAATTGACAGAGTCTTCAGGGAGGTGAAGATGAAATTAACAAACCCACTGAGAAGCAATCTTGGAAGGCTCTGTCTTTTAAAGCTATAATTTCTGGCTAACATTGTATCTCCCTACACTTGACAAACACATGCCGAGGTGTCTCGTGTCACCTGATGCTCTACAAACTCTAGATACTATAGAGTTTCTAGAGTATTGGTTGATGAGCTGATATCTTCGCCAGGTTTTTGCCCAGATGTAGAGGCAGATCTCCTCACCCTCCGAGCAGGATGGTGGGTACCTGGCACTCACCCTCTCCATGTATCTCATGTGTGCATGATGACATGACTTCCAGTGATGGCACTTCTGGGCAATGTTATCATGCAGGCACAGAAGCTCACGTGCGCTTCGCAGTGGCCTGTTTGAGGCCCAAATCGGCCTGTTTTGGCCTGTTTGAGGCCCAAATCGGCATGTTGCAAAGCATGAGAACACTCTTGGGGCAGCACGATGACATCACTCTTGGGAAGTGACATCATCACAATGCCCCGGGAGCAATCTCAGGAGGCCTGTTCCTGTGCCTTTCCCCTGCTGGTGGAGGGGGGTGGAGGGTGAAAGCTAGGGATCCCCCACTCCTACCAGGGGACTGGTAACTCTACCTACATGTGATATTGGCATGTAGCCCAACATCATTGTTGCCCCTTTCCCTGCCCCTAAAGCTTCCAGAGATGCTGAGCTGCCACCTGGCACCCCTAGGTGAGATACATGCTTTGCACACAGAAGGCTTGAGAATCTAACGCATCATCTCCAGTTAAAAAGCTGCGGCCACTGCCAATCAGAGAAGACAATACTTACTTAAGCATACCAACGATATAACATAATAGAAGGCAGCTTAACATGACCAATTATTTTCAGTTGAGCAATGTCAATACTGGGAATTCATTGACTACCTTTAGTTTATCCTCATTCAAGTACAAATGGTACACACATATCAGTTAAGTCTCAAGGCAACGTATTCTTCAGTTTTATTGTATTTACTTAAGCACAGAGTATAGCTTGCAAATCCAATTCATCTCCAGTCAACAGGCATAAGCTCCCCAACATGGTCAATAATCTCATATTTATACACATTCAAGTTCGAAACAGCAAGCAAAACTCAATGCTTCATCTTCCTGTTGCTGGTGCAGAAGCCACCCTCAGCCCCTTCCCCTCCCCCTTCACCACAGCAGGAAGACACATGAAAGCCACAGCACAGGGGAAGTCATATTACATCGCCTTTGAAATTGCTCTTATGAGAGAGCTGTGCTAAGACCTCATAAATGGCTTCCTCCGCTAGGATCCACTTCAGGTCCTCCCTTGCATAGTGGATTGAAAGCAGAGCACATCACCAGCATAAAAGCCACTTCCTCAACACAGTACAACCCTCACTTGTGACTGATGAGCTGAAGTGCTTCGTGGGAGAGAAGCTGAACAGGCAATTAAGACAGAAGAGTAAAAGAGTAGGGGTGGGGAGAGAAGTTATGGACAGAAGTATTGGGAAGAAGGAAAAAGCAGGAGAAGAAACTGGTTGCTCACAGCTACCCCATTTCCTGTTATACCCCATGCCAGCAATAATTCTCCAGCACGAAAGAAGACAACAAAGATCTTCATCTCACTGGGGAAAAACTGGCTGTGTTCCTATAGCATTTTCTACTCATATCTAAGATGTCTTTGAGAAACACATGTACTATGTGTGGACATTTTTTTAGGCTGAGAATTGGGAGTGTATTCCAATCCATACAGATCTGCAAAAACTGCCAATGTAACACCCAATATAGGTTTGGGGGCAATTTACAGCAAGGAAGAGGCTCCTTAGAATTAACTAACATGACAAAATCCTTATACAAAAGGTAGTAAATTCATGATGACAGTGCATGTCCCTGATCAGGTACAGTGGCACCACCTATAAGAATATGACCCACGTTTCAGTTTTGGAACTCACACTCATACCCTCATTAGATTTTCTCTATGGCCCTTTGCTTGACTGGTGTGGATTTTGACTGAAGCAAGCAAACCCACCAGTTCTGAGAAGTGACTCACAAAGTGATGATAGGGGTCTGTGAACGAAGTGCCAGTTTGCAAAGCTTAAAGTGATTTATGGAGAATCAAAACAGGATAAACATCAAAAATAAAATTTATTCAAGAGGAATCATACAACACATCAAAGCAGGGGAATGACCTACTTATTTGAGGGATCGATTCCAAGCATGAAGGAGTCTGAGCAAGGTATCCTCTCTAGTGGAAGGAGGGGAACATAAGGTTTGGATGGAGAGAGACAGAGAAATGGAGAGTGTGCTACAGTCTATGGCTACTATGGGATTCGATGAGTGTCCAATACCAAACGGGGAAGTCCAGATATGAGCAAAAAAGCATAATTGTTGGAATGTCAGACTAGGATCTGGGAGACCCAGGCTTGAACCCCTGCTCTGCCATGGAAGCTTGCAGGGTCACCCTGGGCCAGCCACATCTCTTCAACCTAACTTACCTCACAGGGTGGTAAGGATAAAATGGAGGAGAATGATGTGAGCTGCTTATGGAACAGCCTCTCAGAAAAGCCGGGATTGGGGCTTCTATTCTACTTGCTGTTCAGGGAGTCTGCAAAACAGAGTTAATTCTGGAGAGCGCTGGGGACCGCGTAGGCATATCCTGCTAATAGGACATAGGAGATTTTTAGATTGGTTTTTAATGTGATTTATATGTATTTTATATCTGTTTTTCGATCCAATTGTTTTTATAATGTTCTATACTTGTGTCATGAGCTGCTTGGGAGAAAGTCAGGTATACAAATGTTTTAAATAAATAAAAGTGTATTATATAAGAGCATTACTATACTCTACTGTCAGTTTTATTTTCAGTCACTTTCCTGATGATCCCTAGCATAGCATAGCCATTTAGACCTGTCTGATACCTTGGGCATACAGGGTTAGATCCCACAAAAAAGAACACGTACAAATTGGGGGGGGCAGTTTTCTCCTATTCCCCTTCTTCTGTAGCAGCTCTTCAACTCCCTCCTCCAGAAGCAGCATTTCAGGGGGCATTTTAGACTGCAGCAGGGGAGGAGAGGCAGGAAAGACATGCTTCTGTGCACAGAATTTACATGGGATCAACTCAGAGAACATTTCATTTCCCCTAATTTGCTTTAATTGGGAGTTTTCAGACCTCTCTTGCCCTTTTAAGAAGACCCTCAGACTCAACATACACAAACACACTAAAGATGCACAAATTAAGAGAGAGAGTTTTATAGATGTATGACCTTAAATGGTCATGTGTTTTAGTTTTGTTGAATGCCTTGGGGTGCCTTGGGCTGCAAAGTGAGAGAATAGTAAATAAAGGTATTCAACTGTAGACAGCAAAAATCATATTGCATGCACAGGCTGGGACAGACACGGGCCCACATTTAAAATTATAGTGGAAAATGTTGAACAGGTAAAAGAGAGGCAATCCAGCTCCCATTTTAAATTTAGATTGCTGAAGAAACAAGTTAATTTTTTTATTATAAGCAACTGCAATGGAAATTCGAAAGAATCTCCTGTGGTGCATACATATGGCTTAGGTGGAGATTACACCAAAAGCGAAAATTGGATTTTAGCTCAGAACAACTCAACCAAACTCCCATGCAATGGTCATACAATAACATATTGTGAACCCAAAAGTACAAGCAAGCTAGAACAGGTAATCTTCAATGCAATCAACTTTAAGAATCACCAGAACAGATAACGCCGTGCATTAGATTAACTAAAGCATTTGAAAAGCCATAGCTTGGTTTGGCAATATTGAATTGATATATTCTATACATATATGTGCCTACAGAAAGAGTTCCAAGTTTATATCATGCTTAGCTGAGCTTGTGTGTTGTGTTCCATCCCTGTTAGACATGGGCACGATCCAAAAAATAATCCCAATTTAGCTGATCGTGATTCCGCGGCGGCAGCGAACCCAGGTACCCAAACCTCGCCGATCAAGTCCCGTTTCCGATACAGAATCGGGAATCGGGAAGGCCGACGTGGGAGGGCGCCCCACCACCAACATTCCCCCAGACCAGAGTGACCAGGCTCTAGAGTGTGTAATACTGTGTGAGCCCTCAGCCAAGGAGGTGCCCACTGAGCTTGGCCCCAGAGCTAGACGGCAGCCCTGGAAGCAGAGAGAGAGAATAGGAATAGAGCCCAACCCCAGCTGCAACACTCCCCCCCAGACCTGAGCCCTCAGCCGAGGTGCCCACTGAGCTTGGCCCCAGAGCTAGGCGGCAGCCCTGGAACCAGAGGAGATAGCTCCCTATTCCCTAATTCCCTATCCGCTGAAGCCCAAAGCTAAAGCTCCCTCTCTCTCTCTCTCTTGCGCTTTCTCTCTCCAAAAGCGGCAAGCGAGAGCTCGCCTCTGTCCCACTCCACCTGCGAGCAGAAGTGAAACTTTGTTGCGCAGCACATGGCTATTTATAAAGCCTGGGTCTGCTACGCAGGAGGGCTGTGTTTGGCCGTAAGAGCTGCCTCTCAGGCTTTGCAGGGATGAGATTCGAGTGCCCATGGCTACAGAAGAACACCCCCTTCCCCCACCCTCCCCTCTCTTCTCCCAAACGGACGAGACGGGCGCGCGCTTTTCTGGCTGCTCCGTGGTTGGAAGGAAGCCCTGCTGATCAAGGAAAGCTGGGCTTCCATTCGCATTTCCAGGGCGACAGAAGGAGGGCAAACAGCTCTGGCATTCCCCAGGCTCCATTTCCATGGGGCTCCGTTCCCTCGGGAACAGATGGCTGGCGCCAGACTGTCTGCAGGCTGCAATCCCAAACGTAAACCGATCGATCCGATCGAGACCCGATAGAGCGCCCCACCCGACTGCTGAACCGGGAGCCGTGGACGGAACCGATCAGCCCGGTCCCAATGGCGCAAACGCCAAAATCAGGGCAATTTTCAGACTGTAATTCCAATCATGCCCATGTCTAATCCCTGACTTTCAGCAATATTTGTTTTTCTCTGCAATATTAACCTGGAGAGACTGTATCTTCCTCCCCTGCAATGGATTTTTCCAGAAAGTGGCACTTAATGATTATTGTTAAATCTTAAATCTTATGTGGGGGTTTCATCATCATTCAAAAAGATCCAGGAGCTACTGGTTCAAATTATATGATTAAAAGCCATGACAAATCTTGTACTTTATGTCTCTCCAAGTTTCAAAGGGAACAAAATGAAGTACCTTTGCTAAACTATCCTATCTATAATTCTCCCCCTTATTCTCATCTTTTGCCGCTCTTCTGATCACTGGGCCCTCTTCTCTGCAAGTAGTCTAACCTTTTACAGCTTAATTTATTTCTCCAGTCAACCTTTATACTCTTTCCCCTCCTCCATTTTTCCTACCTCCTTTTCAACTTTTCATCTATTTTAGAGTACAGAAAGGCTTTCCCATTTTGGTTCTTTGATAAGCATAAAATTACATCCAGCTGAAAATGGGACATCAATGAGGAAACTATTCAAAAGTTGCTAAGAACCCTAGTGGTGTTATGAACAAGAATAGGGCATGCCAGTGCTTAGTAGAAGCTGGTCTGCAGATCACAGGAATACAGCTCTTCTGTCTGCCTGGCAGCACTTACAAGACACAGCAGAAGGGTTTTTTTTTTAAAAAAAGGTATTGCATCACTAAAGTTCAATTGTGACTTTCATGTGTTTCAAGAAAGTGGATAGAAGCTAATGAAGCATGTGATGCACATAACAGACAAGGGAGATTAGCACGCACACGCACACACCTCACATCAGAACTGAGGAAGGATAGGAAGATACAGCAATGCAATATATTCTGTGTAGCTCCAAGTTAAGAAGACGTCCAGCCAAGTAACTGTAACTTCAAAGCTACAGAGAAAGGAAATACCTCAGAAAATATTATAAAGAGAGAGAACAATGGTTCTGAATCAAAAGAATTATCTAGTAAAAAGGCCAGTTTGGACAATTGTTGCCTCATCTTCTCCCTCGGCACATTTGGGGAATGATATCCTGCCATACTGTCTGGATGCACTGCTGAACTACCAGGGCTTCCCAGATTCCACACAAAAATCTAATGAGCTTAGAAGCAAGCTGCAGCACCTTCTTTAATTAGGACATTTTTGTGCTGCCCTCCAGGAACCTGCCAGAGGCAGCTTAAACAAAATAAAAATAGAAAACAAAACATTTAAATATATTAATTAAAATCCAGCATTAAAACCCCAATCCAACATAAAAACATAGATCATAAAAACAGACCACTGTCAACTTAAAATAACAGTTTCCAGACTAAAATAGTGTTAAAAACCATTCAGGTTATTCATCCTTTCTTCTGGATACAGCAGAGGCAGGCAGTCATTTTGGCCTGAGTCCCCCATACCCGAAAGCATCTACCTCTGGTGTTGATTTGCCAGCAAACAAAGGGGGGAGGGATAAAGAAGGGCTGTACTTATAATAATATAATATAACATTCAATTTATATACCACCCTTCAGGACAACTTAACACCCACTCAGAGTGGTTTACAAAGTATGCTATTATTATCCTGACAACAAACACCCTGTGAGGTGGGTGGGGCTGAGAGAGCTTCAAAGTGCTGTGACTGACCCAAGGTCACCCAGCTGGCTTCAAGTGGAGGAGTGGGGAATCAAACCCAGTTCTTCAGATTAGAGTCCCATGCTCTTAACCACTATACCAAACTGGCTGGACACATTGGAAGTGAGCTGAACCCCAGGGGCAGTGCTATCGTCTTAGGCTCACCTTGGTTCCTTGGGTGGAAAACCAGCCCTGCACACCCCAAAAAATGGCCTGATGTGCTGCTGCTGTTCAGAGTGTGTGCTGAGATTGCCTACCCCTGAGATGGAAGGGGGATACAAAGAAGAAGGGCTGTGGCCAAATAGTACAACCTACGCTTTGCATGCAGGAGATCTCAGGTTAAACCCCTAAATTCTCTGGTCAGTATTAGGAAAGACCTCTCTCTCTGCCCAAGATCCCGAAAAGCCACTGCCAGCCTCAACAGAGAACAATGAGTTAATGGTCCAATGGTCTGAGAGTCTCTCTACACAAGATATTTTACACGGGGACACTCAAGTGACTTACTTACTGTGTGGTCTTATATTCAAGTGTACTCTGTCTCCCTAGCAATGCATGTGTATCCGCAATGGGAAAACAAGTGTAAGATCTTTCACTTGAGCTTCCCTGTGTGTGAGAGTCTCTCTAAACAAAACACCTCGGTGCCTGTTTATCAAGTTTAGGGAGACACAATGTTAGCCAGGAAGTGTAGTTTAAAAAGAGCTGATGTAGATGGCTCCACAGAGGATTTCTTAATTTCATCTTCACTTCCCCAAAAGCTCTGTCAATTTCACCTTTGCAGTCTAAAACTGTGTGGGATTGCAATTAGAGGGCAATGAGGAATGGAAATGGGCTGGAACCGCCTTCCAGAGCCGAGCTTCAACCTGGAGAGGTTATAATGGGTTGAAGTTTCCCTTCTGTCATTCACAGTCCTTTCATATAGATCCAGTGTATAGCAAAGCCTTTGCCCTGCTGCCGCCTCTGTCTTTTTAAATTACCCTTCCCGGTTACAATTGCATCTCCCAACATGTGTTCTTCACCTGTCAGATGTCTTGTGTAGAGAGACTCTAAGATGTCTTGTGCAGGGAGACTGTGAGTCTGTGTAAGGCAGCTTCCTAAGTTCAAAGGAAAACGAGGTCCTTGTACTTCAAGCAATTTTATAGATGAAAAGAATCTTGGCAGCTACAGCTTCTGATAATAGCCGCATCATTTGAAAATTCTGTACAACTATTAATACAGGAACAACAGAGAGCATATTATAACAGTTTTGTAAGCACTGGACTTCCAAAGCTATTGAGCTTTAAACCAGCTTCCAAACTCAATTTCAAATCCTACTGAAAAGCAAATCCTGTTGAGCAGTATCTATGGATAATGGTTGGTGCCAGCTTTGCTCTGGTTAAGACCAGTGGACAGAAATTGCATTCAAGAGGGGAGTGTGTAAAGCTGCAGCCTGCTCACAGTCCCACTAGTGCAGGATCAAAAAGAAGCATAACAGAGCCAGCAGGTTGTAACATAATTTCATAAGCAGTTCTACATACAAGAAAGAACATATACCACAGATAGATAAGATTCCAAGCGCACCACTAGAATATCATCAGAAGGCTTAATGCTTCCAAGTACACTTCATCAAAGGAGCCTGTGAGAATGATGTTTATTCAGAATAACAGAATTACAGCAATTTATTTCCAGCAGTCCAGGAAAACGATCTATTTAAATAATTCTTTCCCATCTCTGCTACTCTACAGCCATTTTGTTTATTGTGTAGAACAGTGATAAATAATTCTGTAAGTCTATCATTAATTTTATTATAGTATTCAGTACTATAATTCTATAACCATCATTGTATTTGTTTGGTTTTCCGCAATTTTTTTTAACAAAACATGCTTGCAAGAGGGTTTAAACAAACTCACACCCACCAGAGCTTGTATTCCTATTTTATTCTTTTAGAAGTTGCTAGTTTCATTTTTCAATTTTTTGCCATGCAACTGTCATCAGAGATAGGTCAGTAATTCCCCTGCTAGTACAGTTTACCCAGAGTCGTAATATAATTTCTTTATAAACTGGAAAAAATTCCTGAAGTGTTCTTTCTAGCTACATAGTTTGTCTACTTCAAAGTAGGGCTGTCAAGAGGAACTATGTCAAAGTTTGAGGAAAAAATACAGTCTATAGTTACACAGGAAGATAGACTAAAGTTAGAAAAGGATATAACAGTACAGGAAATAGTTGAGGTAATTAAAGAACTAAAAAGGGGGAAGTCTCCGGGGCAAGACGGTTTCACTGCAGAGTTTTATAAGGAAATGGTAGGAGTATTAGCACCTGAACTTCAGATACTTTTTAATGCTATAATGAAGGGGGAACAAGCCCCAAACTCATGGAGAAAGGTGGAAATAGTGGTGATCCCTAAGCCTCAAAAAGACCCAGAAGTAATTACGTCATATAGGCCAATTAGCCTATTGAATCAGGACTACAAGATTTTTGTTAAAATACTAGCAAACAGATTAAAAGAGGTGATACCAAAAATAGTGAAGGGAGACCGATATGGGTTTATTAAGGGAAGGAATATAGGCCATCCAATTAGAAACATCCTCAATATAATAGAACACGGCCAGAGAAAAAAGCTTGGCCTTCTTAAGCTAGATGTGTATAAGGCCTTTGACACGTTCTCACATGAATATATTTGGAAGATTATGGACGGATATGGGATAGGTGAAAACTTTAAGTATGTTATACAAGAAGTATATAAAGGAGGGAAGGCAGTAGTAAGAGTGAATGGAGAGCATTCGAAGGAGTTTAGTATACAGAGAGGAGTAAGGCAGGGATGCCCCCTTTCCCCATATCTTTTTATAATGGGTATGGAGATACTAGCGGATAGAATAAGAAACAATGGTAGAATAGATGGATATTGTATTGGAAAAGAGGAGCTAAAGATTAATCTGTTCGCTGATGACATAATGGTAACACTGACAAACCCTAAAGAGGGAATTAGAGAAATAAGAACCATATTGGATGACTTTGAAGCATATTCAGGACTGAAGGTGAATATGGATAAATCCGAAATGATGTACTTCAATGTTGATAAGGCAGAGAGGAGAGAAATAGCAAGGATGACAGGAATGGGGCTAGGAGTAAAGAAAATAAAATATTTAGGGATCGAGATTTGGGAAAATTTGAGTAAAACAGGAGAAGGGAACTTTAAAAAGGTTTGGAAGAAGATTAGTAAGGACATGATAAGATGGGCCAATAAGAACTTGAGTATTTCAAATAAAATTAGAGTGGTTAAGATGTTTTTAATCTCGAAAATGATGTACTTATTCCAAACACTCCCAATAGAGTTGAATATAAAACAGCTAGAAAAATGGAATGGGGCAATTAGAGAGTGGATTTTTGGAAGTAAAAAATCCAGAGTTCAACAGAAGTTTATATATAACCCGCAGAACATAATGGGGTGGGGTATACCTAATATAATAAATTATTATGAAGCCTTCAATATTAAAGCACTTATAGATATAGAACAGGATGTAGACCAGAAATGGGTTAGATTGGAAAATGAGCTAAACCAGGGAGTAGGGAGGTTTGGTATTTTTACAAGAGAGGTGAACAAGGAATATGTCAAAGCAAGGGGGCCTAGGAAAATGGTACTGAAGGTTTGGAAGAAATGGCAACCGATTTGGTTTAAACCTTCAGATTGGGCACCAATAGAAAGTATATATGAGGAAGCTAATGACCCGCATTGGTGGGAAGTACTTTAAAGAAAAAGGCTTTACTAGATAGAGTAAGGGACATGTATGATGAAGGAGGTCAACTTAAACCCCTGCAAACGATAATAGAGACAATAGGAAAACAATATTGGTTGAAACTGACGGGATTATATAGTGTAATAAGAAAGCAACAGCAAAAGGGGGGAAGGTGCTTGGAGGAAATTGCAGAAGTATTGTATAAAGAGAAGAGGAAGACAAGTAAAGGGCTAGTTGGTAAGATATATAAAATAATGACCACCAATGAGGACTCAATAATTAAAAGTCTTCAGGAGAAATGGCATAGAGAAGGGCTGACCTCAGAAATAACTTTAAAACAATTAATGGCAGGGGTGAAAAAGATTAAAATGGATAAGTTTAGAGAAATGGAGCTGAAATATTTCACGAAATGGTACAGGACACCAGCCCAATTAGCCAATATGGTACAGGGGATGAGTTCGAACTGTTAGCACTGTAACCAGGCTAAAGGCTGGTATTCGCATATGTGGTGGGAATGCGCTAGAGTGCAGACATTTTGGAAGAAAGTATTGGATAGGATAAAAGATAAGACAGGGGTATCAATACCAATAGATAACAATCTAATGACACTGGGTACCCTAAAGACTGAGAAAATAGGGAATAAATATCAACAGGTTCTCAAAGCTATGGTATTAGCCGGGAAAGCTGTGATAGTATTGGGATGGAAAAACGAGAACAAATGGACTATGGAGAATTGGAACAATTATCTCTTTGAATTTGTACAATCAGATATTGTGGCTTTATTTACTGAAGAGAAGACCTGGGAGGAAAAGAAGAGTTCGATTAATAAGAAGTGGTCACCTTATTTTGACTAGATCATGGAGGAAGAAGCCAAGAAGGATATTAACTGGAAACTTTGGACCTTGTGCCCGTGGCTGAAGCAATGGCAGAAGAAGATTAGGGGAGGGAAGGGAGGGAGGGGAGGGTAAGGAAAAAGGAAACCTGTATAACAATACCAGGAAGTTTACTTTGTAAAAATTTGTGTTAAAATAAAAGGAACAGGTATTAAATAAATAAATAAATAAATAAATAAATAAATAAATAAATAAATAAATAGGAACTATGTGGGCCCAAAAGAAAGACTCTCTCTGGGCCTCCCTCGCACATTTAAAGGAACACTAAGAAGGAAAGGAAGCGAGTAAAAAGAGGTGTGCATATTGAGAAAAGTGAAATAAAATGATCTGAATTCAATCGGATTTACTTCTTCGTTACTCCCTCTCAGCATGGGAAACAGAGAGAGTAATTAATTGGGGAAAGGAAGAAAGGATCTCACCTATGCAGCCTCTCTAGGCATCTAGATTCTTTCACTTTACACCTTAATTTAACTGGAAATTGTAGCAATTCAAGCCAAGCAAGACTGAACAATTGTACATTTCTAGAGAAGCTTCTTGCTGTCAGTGAAGCCCGAAGATTTAAGCTATTGGACCGGGCCAGCAGGAACCATATTAGTTGCTCTGCTGCATAAGAGCAAAATGAGACAGATGAGCTACTTATCTTTTCAGATCCCAAACAACTTGAAACCCAGGGATTTTGCACCTCCATGACCCACACCTCATAACTCAGTCATCCTAG
Source organism: Eublepharis macularius (assembly GCF_028583425.1). Lineage (NCBI taxonomy): Eukaryota > Metazoa > Chordata > Lepidosauria > Squamata > Eublepharidae > Eublepharis > Eublepharis macularius. The sequence goes on from NC_072792.1 coordinate 128,765,385, forward strand.
ATCAGCTCTGAATATATGAAAATCCTATTAATCTGAATTGACAGTCTTCTTGTTATCCATATGAATATACACTTGTACATAGAATTTATTTCAACTATTCAAACATTTCTGATGTTTCTCACATGATTCTCACCACAACCCTACACTGGGCATGGGGGATCCCTTGCCCTCAACCCCTTTTTTCTACTGCCTCTTGGAACAGTAGCAGGAATTTTTTTAAAATAGTCATCAGGCTGAAGGTGTGGCATTACTTCCAGAGAAAACCAGTTGTACCGTAGAATTTCCAATGATTCCTAGAGAGGACTTGATGTCACATCTGGGTTTCCACAGAAGTGACACCATGCTAACAGCCACTCCCCCCCCCCCATCTCATTGGTTGCCAGGCCATACTTTGGCAAGTCTTGCTGCTCAAGATATTAAAATGTTTGAATTCCTTAAACACATCTAGCCTCTATGTCGAGTGTAGGGATGCCATAACCATGTAACTAATTGTCATCCTATAGCCTATGTGTGAAAAAGTTGCCATAAACAGCTAATGGATGGTCATCCAGCCTACTTATGAAAAAGGTAAAGACACATTACCTTTGACAGGTAAATATGGAAACTGAGAGGGTGAGAGAGCAAAACAGCACTTTGAAGTCTCACACAGATAAACCACAGCATTAAAAGACATTGTACCATATGCTTCATAGAGCAAGTAACCAAAATATCACACGATAACAAAAATTACACACAGAGTCATATTCCTGGAAGGGGGCAGGTGGCAAGAACACAAATTTACAACTGTGGACTTCAGCCCATGGATAGGGACCCACAGCTGAGTCACAGAACCCCATGTACTGAGTCTCAAGCCCCCCAAAGAGCTAAAACTGTTGCTGCTCTTTGGAAGGACCTGCTACTGGTACACAGCATACACACAGAGCAAGGGTTTGAAATTATTTCTTCAGAGACCAGTTTAAAAACAAATTAGGAAGATCATTTAGTCCCATGTGGGAGCGGAAGCAGTGGGGCATATAGCAGAAAAAGGGAAGAGGCAGAGCACAGCAAATGCAGCGTGGTAAAGAGGAGGCAGTCACTGCAGCATTGACTGTTCTAAGCAAATCTTTAATTCCATAGAACACTCCACCCTGCTGGGTAGAGTTACCAGCACTTCAGAACCCACTCCTTATTTTTTCCCCTTCTCAGCTGATTTTGAGGTTGTCAGAATGAAGCTGTCACTTTTGCCAGCAGGTGCTGTCAATACCACCTCCACTCTGCAGCAGTTATTACATGAGATTAAGAAAACTAGCTTCCCTGGGCAGCGCAAACTGGCATGTAATAAATAGGTTAGCTCTGGATTAACCAGATAACTGTGGGTGGTTTCAGTTGAAATGACAATGCAATTTGTCACCCTTTTTCTGTTGTCAAAAATAGTGGTGCTGATGTTTTCCACCAAGTCTTGCGGAAAGTAGCCAGTGCCCAGGTAAACAAAGTGTTCTATGTAATGTAATGAATTGGTCTCATTCTTAGTTAAACTGCTTTTCCTTACTGCATAGGTTATGCTTATCTGTTATATTCACTGGAGTGGGGGTGGGCGTGGGGCAGGGTTATCCAAGGTCACCAGCATAATGATAAAATTGAACAAGCTCTATGCTTGTGCGCTTCCTCCTTCCTTGCTCTGTCAAAGTCAATTGATATTTCCTGATTAAGTGCAAATCACAATTTATCATTACATCTGAAGCAACAAACTAGGATTTGTACTCCCTCTCTAAACAGAAATGTAAAGCAAAGCTGGCTTGCAGTCCTGTTTGGAGACAAAAAACAAACATAGTTTGCCATTTTGAGATGTAATGAAAAACTATGGTTTCCACCAAACCAGCTCTAAGCAGAGAGGAGGATGAGGACATATGAACAAGAGCTCATTCATGTCTTGCCCATTTCCATTAATTTACAGTAAATATATTATTCATTTATACTCCATCTTTCTCAGAGACTCAAGGCAGATTACAGGATATAAATAATGCATTCAGACAGAATAAGAAAATCAAAGATCAGTGCAATAGGACTAAGGGCCAAGCTACACATGACGAAAGACACTTGCCTAGCAAGTGGATTGAGTGGAGGGCAAGTGAACAGGGAGAAATACACTTGCCGTTCAAGTGTCATTCGTCATGTGTAGCTTGGCCCCCTGATTACAGAATGAGAGAACAATGTGAACAAACAATCTAAGGCAAGGTATATGATAAACAATACAGCATGTGGGATTGCTAGGTAAAGGCAATGCAGTAAAAACAGGCGATACCATTACCAGCTGTAATCACTGCAGTGGACAACTACCCTATAGCAAGCTTGGAGTTTATGCAGTTCCTCCTCTAAACATGCAAAGACAGCAGGGGGAGATCCTGCTAGCATGCTATTAGCTGCTGAATAGCATCTGGGCCAAGTTTGTTTTTTCTTCAGCTTACAGCCTGGGCATGACACAAGCCAAAAGGCTCTTGGACTGGGACTGGGACTGGGACTGGGACTCGCAGTCTGGGGCCTATGTTTGTCAGCCCGGTGAATCAGGAGGACCCGCTCAAGATAGGTTCTGTTGGACATTTCTGTAGGCCACTTCATGGAGCAGAGCAACACAAAAATGCCTAATAAACAAACAAATGAATGAATGAATAGCGTTTTGGACTGCAGCTGAAATATTAAGCAGTAATTCACAGTAAAAAAAACCCTTAAAATATTACAGTATAATATTAGATCACACAAAACAAATATCCTTCCTACCCTAGCCATGCTTCTATCTTCCACATTTATTCTTCCTCAGGCAATCTCGAATTTCTTAAATCAATAAATGCATATTGATCTAAAACTGAAGAGTTCAACTGCTGATCTTCCTTTAAATTGCCCATAGCATATAAATGAAGTATTTGTGAAGCTATTCAAAACTTCATAGCTATGAAGCAAAAGGAGAAACAAATGCCAGTGGAAGAAAATTCAGACTGAGCAGAACCAGAAGCACATTATTCAGACTCACTGTGTTGTGGCAATGACTGCAGAGCGCAATCATGTTGTGTCACCATTGCATCTGCATGAATTCATCCATCAGAGGTTTTTTTCATGTAGGAAGAGGTCTTCATCTGTCCCACCTCTCTTCTTCCAGGAAGATGATGTAGTCCAGCATTTCCTAGCCTCTGGATCCTGACCCAAAAGTGGATCATGAAGCCTACAAAACTGGGTTTCAGGCTTTTGAAGTTCTATTGGTTTGTGCATGCTAGTTGTTCTTAAGTAGATCTTCATACCAAGGTAAAATCAAAAAGAGTCCAGTAGCACCTTTAAGACTAACCAATTTATTGTAGCATAAGCTTTCGAGAATCACAGTTCTCTTCGTCAGATGCCTGATAGTTTCAGGTGGGTAGCCATGTTGGTCTGTAGTTGAAGAGCAAGATTCAGATCCAACTAGATTTCCAGGGTATGAGCTTTCAAGAGTCAAAGTTCCCTTCATCAGACACATGGAGTGGAAAAATCCAGGTAGAGAGTAGGAGGGGTTAGTTGATAGAACATAGATGTGAAGTGCGTAAAATTAGCATCTGTAATGTGAGAAAAATCCTGTTCCAATTCAACCCTGGAGCATCCATTGTAATTTGTATTTGTGAGTCACCATACCCAAAGGGTTGGGAACCACTCATGTAAAGCGCTCTGTGCTGCACAGTTACTTATTTGCAAGACAGTTTGCAAATAAAAATCACTCACACTCAGTCATTCTGAATTAGACTCCAGTGTTTCTGCAGTACAGTCAAAAAATGAGTGTTTGCTCACAAAGTAGTACATAAATATTTTAAATTAATAAAATAAAAATGAGGCAGCATGGAGGCTAAGAGTGATAGACTAGGAGCTGGCAACCCGGGTTAAATTCCCTGCTCTGCCATGGAAGTTTGCTGGATAACCTTGGGCCACTCACATACTCTCAGAAAATGATGCAAGCTGCTTTGGGTCCCCTTTGGGGAGAAAGGGGTAAATGTTTTTTTAAAAAATTCGAGAGGTTATGGGGTTTCAGCTTCAGACTTCCTTGGATGAGACAGATTATCTGCTCCAATTTAAATTTTGTTTCCTGTTAGGATTTGAACTGATAATGCTTTCCTCCCCCCTAGTGAATAAGTGAGGGAGGAGACCATGCAGACAATTCTGAACTTCTCAATAGCTTTCAGTACCATCAGTCATGTTGTTCTTCAGAAGGACTAGCCATCTCAGGTAGATATTGGCAACACCATGTTTAGTGGTTTGGTGTGGTGGTTAAGAGTGCCACTTTGGTGTAGTGGTTAAGAGTGCAGGACACTAACTGGGTTTGATTCCCTACTCCTCCACTCGAAGCCCACTGGGTGACCGTGGGTCAGTCACAACTCTCTTAGAGCTCTCTCAGCCCCACGCACCTCACAGGGTATTTGTTGTTGTGGGGATAATAATAGCATACTTTGTAAACCTCTCTGAGTGGGTTTTAAGTCATCCTGAAGGGTGGTATATAAATCAAATGTTGTTGTTGTCAGACCCTTTCTGGCAGATTGGTACCAAAAAATAATGGCATTTATGCTACAGGATCCCATATCTCCCATACTTTTAATAATAATAATATGTTTATTGCTTTTCCGGCCGAAGCCATAAGCCATACAAACACCAACAAAATATGAACTGTACACTTGAACATACCCAATTCACACAGACATAACTCGTCATTATCACTTTAAACTATCTAAACTCATGAAGATTTTGTTTCTTTATCACCGTGGCTAAAAAGGAAGCCACTATAGCAGAGGTTTGATTGTCAGGAAAGTTATCAGACAATAACACTGAGATTGCCCAAGGAAGGAAGGGAAGCTTTTCTTTTAACATAATAGGAATAATAAATCTCTCTCTTTCCTTACTCCACTTAGGGCAAAAAACTATTATATGATCCAAGGTCTCTAACTTTCCTTGTCCACAGTCACAAACTCGTTCAGAATAAGGGAGTCCAGATCCCATACTTTTTAAAATCTACATGAAGCTGTTGAAAGAAGTAATATGGAGGTTTGGAAATGAGTGTCATCAACAGTGTATACAGATTATACTCAGTTCTATTTCTTCTGTTTAACTAATTCAAGTTAGACAACACACTTTCCGCAAAAGTACTTTGAAACAAGGGTTGCCAGCCCCCACTAGGGGCAGGGGATCCCACACACCCAGATACCTCCCCACCAGGGAGGAAAGGTGGGTCAGGCTGGCTGAAGCACACAGCAAAATGGCATGTGTGTGCTTCTTGGAGCTTCTAATTACATCACTTCTGGTTCAAACAGGAAGTGACAGGGTCTCAGTGGGACTGATTCTTTAGGAATCTGCCCAAAAAAGAGTGAAAATATTTAAACACCTTCTGAGTTTGAACTGGAAGTGATGTCATCAGAAGCCTCAGGAAGCATGAGCATGAGCAAGAGAAAGAATGACCCCTCCACCTCATAGTTTTAAAACAGAGGGACCTGGCAACCCTGTTGGAAATCGTAATGACCTGGATGAGAATCAAGAAATTACAGTTCAGTCCATATGAAATGGAAGCGCTAACGGCCAACAATGTTACTAATGTAGGCTCAACTGTTTTCCTGGGCAACCCTCCAAGTGATCTTTCTCACACTTGTTATTTGTATAGTCACAGTTGCTGTTTATGCTGATTTATGTTGTGAGGTTTATATATTTAAGTTGTAATTTTTGTTTGGCTTTATATGGATTAATAAACTTATTATAATTTTTTAAAGCTTGAATTCATACATAAGTCACACAAAGAATAAGAACATCCTGCTTCATAATTATCCATCATACAGAGAAATTGCTGATTAAAACTGTGTCTTAGCTAAACTGAAAGTAAATGGTCAGGGGCCCTGCCCCACTCCCCCATTCTATACTTAGAAAAGGCAAATGATGCTTAGTGGTGTTTTCTATTCATACCTTTAGCTTGCACATTATTAGAATATCATGGCAGAGCTATTAAAAGTGTAAAACAGCAATAAGGTACTCCAATTAAGTTAAAACCATAGAGTATCCAATGATTCCTAGAGCTACCACTGTCACTTACAGGTTTTGAGCACAAGTGACATCATCACATTCACTGATCTACCTTATAGGATTGTTTCAAGGATTAATATATACAAAGCACTGTACACATTCTTATTATAGTAGATATAGGTAATGAGGTGCTGCAGTTATCTGAATATTGTAAAATGAGCATTTTAACTTTTTTTCTAAAAGGGAAACTATGTTAAACTGGCCCACCTCAGTTTAAAAATGCAAGCATCCCAGTCTTCACGTAATCAAAGAAGTAATTGAGCACATTTTGTGTGTGTTATATGTGATCAAGTCGCCTCCAACCTATGGTGACCCTATGAATGAAAGACGTCCGAAACAGCCTATCATTAACAGACTTGCTCAGATTCTGCAAACTGGAGGACATGGCTTCTTTTATTGAGTCAAGCCATCTCATTTTAGGTCTTCCTTTTTTCCTATTGCCTTCCACTTTTCCTAGCGTTATTGACTTTTCTAGAAAATCTTGTATTCCCATGATGTGACCAAAGTACAATAGCCTTAGTTTTATCATTTTAGTTTCTAGGGAGCACATTTTACATACAGCTTAAAAAAGAGTAGGTATCTTTATAAATACAGAGTAACTCCCTCCTCTCTTCTGTAACAGCAAAACAGAAGTTCTCAGAAAGAGAACTTTTTTCCAAAATGAAAGACTATGAACAGGAGAAAAAGGCAAATTGTATTTTAATGCATTAGCAATCAATAAGCTTGTAGTGTGATACAAATGAGCCTTATAAAGAGATCTTCTAGTAGATTTCTCCTTTTCTGAGTGTTTTACAAAATGGGTGTATTAAGTGTTGTCTCATACAGAGTCATTCTGATAGTTCACTTGATTCAGTATTGTGAACTTAGCAGTTCCTTGAAGTGCTGGTAAAAGAATGTTTCAAAAGAGACAGCATTTTCTAAAAATGACATTTCTCTAAGGAATCCTCATAAAAGCACACCAAAGGGTTAGCTACTTTTAACACAGTAGACTTTGAGCGGGTTAGCTGTATCCAAAGAATCAGCTATGGAACATATGTTAAGATCTGAAGTATAGGTTTGAAGTCACATCATAACTGAAAAATCCTACTTCTAGAGGCCAATCACTATCCTCTCGTTGGACATACAGTTCAGATACCAGTGATACACTCCCACAACAATATTCACACTGCCAGATGTCGCCTTGCATATTGGTAAGTGTTCTGATTTCTCAAACAGCTGAACTTCTATTGTACCCTCACAATACAAGCCCCACCAAAGAGTCCATTTCATTGGTGGCCCCCATATCCTGCTCCTGTTGATGAGCCTTTTGAGTTTCTGATCCTGTGGTCTCAGCAGGTGGCCTGTCTGAGACCTGGGTGACTGAGGGCCCAGGAACTGCAGGGTTTCTAGGTTCTTGATCTCTGCAGGGTTAACTGCCATGACCTCTTCTTCTTTGAGGAAGACTCGTCAGGCCCAACCCTGACATGTGGTTTTATGTACTGGTTCATATGAGTAATTGTAATTGAATCCCCACTCTGCCATGGAAGTTCGCTGGGTAACCTCAAGCCAGTCGCACACACTTAGCCTAACCTAGGAGAGGAGAACAATGTAAAGTGTTTTTGGTCCTGACTGAGGAGAAAGGCAAGGTATAAATGAAATAAATAAATAAAAACAACAAAAAATAATCAGAGTTTGTGTGTAAAATGCCATCAAGTCACAGCTGACTTATGGCAACCTTAGAGGATTTTCAAAAGAAGAGACATTCAGAGATGGTTTGCTGCTGGTTGTCTCTGCGTATCCAATCCTGGACTTCCTTGATGGTGTCTCATCCAAGTAGTAACCAGGCCCAACCCTGCTTAGTTTCCAAGATCTGATAAGATCATGTTAGCCTGGACTATCTAAATTAGGGCATCCAAGACCTTAGCAAACCTGAAGGACAGCATGGGAGTGCCAGGTTTGGCCCCAGGTTTGGCAGTAGTTCCATCTAGGGGCACAGGGTAATTTTATCTATTACTAATTTTCATTGCTCGTTTTGAGACAGTTTCCATAATGGTCTGGTGATCTTGGATTAGATGCTTTCATGGGACTGTTTAAGCGTACATGCTATTTAAGTTTTCATTGTTACTTAAAAAAACTTTTAAGACACTGAGTATGAAAGCCTAAGGAAATGTATACCCTTCTAAGCCCATTGCCTTAAGGCTATAACTCTGTTAAGGATTGCACTGTAAGAGTTAGCAGGTTAGCAAAGTAACAGAGAAGTAACAATGCAATGCTAGCCTCAGGCATTTTAAAATTAAAGATTATTATTGCCATTGGTCAAAATATAAAAATGTATTCTTTTAGCCTAAATCTTACTTTGCACATCCAAAAGACTAAACTCTTCTATTTTATGTGAGTCAATCGGGAGTAATTACAAAAGCCAAGTTCCGTACTCACATTAACTACTGTATTTTTTTAAATCAAAAACCAGCTGGGAAAAATAAATTCTACTAATTTTTCACTCTATCCATCTTGAATTTGAATTTCAAAAGTACAACTTAAAGATACTGAGTTACATCTCTAATAGTATCACAGATCACACTGGGACAACTCAAGTCCCTCCCCTTCTCTGAATCAGGTTTAAGGCAGACTGTCTTTGATGTACATCCCTAATTAAAAAGCAAACAATGGTTGCCATCCTCCAGGTGGCCACTGGAGATTTCACAGAATTACAATGTATCTCCAGGCCATAGAGATCAGTTTCCCTGGAGAAAATGGCTTTTTTGCATTGTAGACTTTATGGTATTATGCCCTGTTAAGGTCCCTCCCCTTCCCAAATCCTGCAGTCTCCATGTTCCGCTCCCAAATCTCCAGAAATTTCCCAACCTGGAACTGGCAACCTTAGTAGACATGATACTTGGTGTTCATCATGATCTTATCACGTGCTACAATAATCAAATATAGCAGCACAGACCTTGCTATGTAATTTGTGAGGGGGGGGCGGTAAAGAATGGATTGAGGAAGGTAGTTGCCCAGCCATCTCATTCATTCAAACATATGCAAACTTAAATCAGTCTGAGACTCATTTGACCATAATGTCTCTAGAATTACTATTGCGATGGGCCATATGTGCTAGGGCCTGCCACTAGGGTTGTCATTCCCCCACCAGGGGCGGGGGATCCCCAGATCCCACCCTTCCCCCCCGTGCCCACTTACCTGGCTGGTGGGGGGCTTGAGAACAGGCAGCGGCGGCAGCAGCGGCAAGAGCAGGCCTCTCTCACTGCCTCCGCTGCCACCAGTTCTCGCCTCCACTGCCACTGCTGCCTCTCGCTGCCATGGCTCCTGTGCCCCAAATGAGAGCGGGGCGTGGTGAGAGTGGGCAGTGGCAGCAAGAATGAGTGGCCACGGTCGCAGCAAAAGCCAGAGGCAGCAACAAGGGGCCCCCTTTGACTTGGGGGTGTCCTTTGACCCTGCGTGATGACGTCACTCGCTGAAGTCATCATGTGAGCTGGGAGCACACGCGTAAAGAATGGAAGCTGGGGTAAGTACTGGCTCCCAATCTCCCGCTGGGAGACTACAGTGACCTGGAGATCCCCTGTCGAGGCAACCCTACCTGCCACTTATACTTGCATTATCTGCCCCAGGAATGGAAAGCACACCATATCCTTGTGACAGCCTACATCATAATGAAAGGCAATTTGGACCAAGTCTTAGCTGCTAGCACTAGAGACAGTGCCTTTGAGGACATATAGAATGAAGTTTCCATTGTGCTACCATAATTACTGGGATATATAACTGTATCGACCCAGAGACCCTTATTCCCCATCCCTGATGGCTTTCCTAGCCACTCAGGACCCCTAGTAGCCTCTAAGAGCTCTGGTCATTTGTTTGAAGCACTCCAGCTTCCTGGCTTCTTTTGAGTGTGTGTACCTTTTTGGCAAGAAACACTGGACACAGACTGGTAAAATATATTATTGGAGTTTATTAAAGAAAGAACATAGGAGCTTGTGCAAGGCAGAAACCGCTCTTAGAACGCATTTAGGCAAGGCACAAAACAAATAACAGCTTGCTGATCTAAATATGTTCTAAATAGCTAAAATACTACTGGTTATCTAACTAAGCATTCTCTGAGTTGGTTCCAAAGCTGGTTGATCTTATCAAAGTCCATCCATGCCAGCTTATTCTAGGCATCCTGGAGGCATAGAGCTGAGGAGCTCTCTCATGCACATTGCAGATAGTTGGCAATGGCTACAGGGTAGAAAAACTGATAAACTGCCTAGAGACAAAGAGGCTTCTTGAAATCTGGAGAGGCATCAGCCCACTTGAAGAATCAATCAGGACTTGGTTTCTTAATTGGACATTATAGCCTTATGACAGTTTAGGGAGTAATGGTATGGCTGAGATCAGCAGCACCAGCTCTCATCTTCTCCAAGGCCACTCTCTCAGGAGTAGAGATGGGCACGAACAGCAATACAAACCAAAAAAACCCATGAACAGCCCAATCTGCTTTTTGTGAACAAGCTGTTCCTAAGGCCCTGTTCTAAACGAACAGGTGGTCATTGCAAGCCTCATTCGTTGCTGTTCGTCAAGCCAGACAGTTGGGCACCTGCAATCAATTCCCTTGGCAACTTAGGCAGGGACTGTCTGAACTCTGTCTGAATTCCTGCTGTTTCCCTGGAAACCCCAATCAAAGCCCAATTTAGCTTGATAGGCAGGTCTTCCTTTCAAGTGTGGAGCTCAAAATTTGTTACAAGGGAACAAAGACCAGGGGGTAGGGGGGGCTCCCAGCTCTGGCTTTGGAGAGGGAGAGACAGCTGCTGTTGGCATTTTGATACAGAGAGTGCATTGGAGCTTGAATTTTCTTTGTGTGTGGTGGGATAGGGATCTATCCATTCAAGTTCCAGGGCTGCTGCCAGGCTCTGGACCAAGCTATTGTTTATTATTGGTACCTTTCCAGCTGCCTGCTCAGGTAAGGTTTCTGGGAGTGGTGCAGTAGGGATCTTGACGTGGATGATGGCTGGAGGAGAGCCTGCTGGCCCCCACGAACAGGGCCATGTTCATGGTTGTTCATGAGTAGAGATGGGCACGAACAGCAATACGGACTTTAAAAACCCACAAATAGCCCAATCTGCTGTTCGTGAACAAGCCTTGTTCATTGCTGTTCGTCAAGCCAGACAGTCTGGCACCTGCAATCAATTCCCATGGTAACTCAGGCAGGGATTGTCTGAACTCTATCTGAACTCCTGCTGTTGCCCTGGAAATGCCAATCTAAGGGCCAAGCTACACATGACGAATGACACTTGAACAGCAAGTGTATTTCTCCCTGTTCACTTGCCCTCCGCTCAATCCACTTGCCGTTCAAGTGTCATTCGTCATGTGTAGCTTGGCCCTAAGCCCAATTTAGCTTGATAGGCAGGTCTTCCTTCCAAATGTGGACTGGAGCTCCAATTTGTTACAAGAGGAAAAGACCAGGGGGGAAGGGGGCTCCCAGCTCTGACTTTCAGGGAGAGACAGCTGCTGTTAGAGAGACAGGGTGAGTGCATTGGAGCTTGAATTTTCTTTGTGCGGTGGGATAGGGATCTACCCCTTCAAGTTCCAGGGCCGCTGCCAGGCTCTGGGGCCAAGTTATTATTTATTATTGGTACATTTCCTGATGCCTGTTCTGGTAGGTTTTCTGGGAGTGGTGCAGTAGGGATCTTGATGGCTGGAGGAGAGCCTACTGGCCCCCACGAACAATGAACATGTTCATGACAGGATCATGTTCATCAGTGTTCGTTGTTCATGGATGGCAACAAACAACGAACACCATGTCCATGTTTTCTTTTTCTGTTTGTGCCCTTGTCTATTCATGAGTCCCTGTTCATGGATGGCAACGAACTACGAACATCATGTTCAGGTTTTTTTTTAATTCGTGCCCATCTCTACTCAGGAGAAGAAAGCAGCCCAGGTACAGCTAATTAACAGAGCTTGGGACTTTCCCAGCAAACAGGCCTAGCAAGAAATCTGCAGGACATGAGGCCTGAATCAAATTTCAAATGTAGCATTCTGTATTAAGTGGTACAAGGCCTGGTTCTTATGATAATGCTAGAAGAATGGGTTTGTCTTCTAGGCAGGCGTGAAACTTTTAGACTTAACACATTAATAACATGGCACATGGTCAGGTTCATGGATTTTCCATTGGTGGTCTCTATGAATACCATCCCTCAAGGAATAGTGGGTGGCTTTTAAGGAGAACAAGGCTTTATAACTGTACCCTCAAAATATTTTAAGCTATTTTTAAAATGTCTAGGTCACTTGTCAACTTGTAAGTAGCTGGGTATTTTTTTTTCTATTTCAAAATGTTAAAAAGTTATTTCTTCCATTCCACCACTCTTAAGACTTTCTACAGGTTTACTCCCAATCTGTTATATAGAAAATTTCCACCCATATTGCTCAACCAGAACAAATGGTTACATAAACAGAAAGGGTACACCTCTATGCAGTAGTCATTGCTCATGTGTTGTGCAAACATACAGCACATCCAAATCAGGGGAGTTTCATATATTACAAGAGAAGCATATCAGCAACCACAGAAGCAACACTGATCCATTCCTGGCATACCAAATAAATCAGACCCTTTGCCTTTGGTTCAGCCATATTTGATAAGAGACTTAGACCCTTTTCGCACTTACGGTTTAAACCGCCATTTATGAGCATTCACCCCGATCGCAGTGGCTTCGGCATTACACCTGTTCATTTCACACTGTCCACTGCAATTTCGATTTGGTGTCTGTGCTTCATTTCAAAACCTCGGTGCAATTTTGGGCTTTTGGGGCCTTGCAATTCACGTCACACTTTTTAAAAAAAAATTCAGCATGCGTAGTAATGTTGCAATGTTGGAACCCTTCCCCGCTTTTTGCTGATTGGGCTGTCCCCTGCCCACCGGAGAGGCAATTGGTGGCAGAGTTCTGGGGGAAAACATGTACCACTCTCATTTTTTTAAATCAAGCCAGGAAAGGGTTAAAATGCTGCCGATTCATCCCCTCTCAGGAAGCAGAGGCTTGTTTCCAAAGGGCTGTGCAAAATGCTTGGTTTTTTTCCCCCTCTTTGGCAAAGTCTGAAACATGCCTGGGAGGGAGGGAAAAGCAGCCATTTAATCCTTTCCTGGCTTTTAAAGCCAGGAAGAAAGTGCAGGAACATTACAACGTTGCAACCCATTCTTGTCTTTAAAAAAAAAAAGAATGTGTGTGCATACCCTAAGGGAGGAAGGAGAAAGCAGCTATTTAACACTTTCCTTGATTTTAAAGCTAGCAGGGAATTAGCAGCAAGCTTAGGAATCATTCCTGGCTTTTGAAAAAAAATAAAACAGCATGCATACTGGGAGGAAGGAAACCAACGAAGAAGCAGCCTTATGACCCTCAGCTCGCTTTACTAAAAAAAATGGTGGACAAGGAGTTCAGAGAGCTGAGGAGGGTGGGAGTGGTTAATTCTGCACAAACCAATCAGCTCCCAGGGGAAAGGAGAGGGGGGGGAGAGAAGCAAAAAGGAGGCAAAAGTGTTCACATTAGCAAAATGCGGGCCAGCTGCCAGTTGGCAGCGAACTTAAAAAAACATCGGGGTATGTCCGCAGGGGGAAAAATCGGGGATACAGCAGACAAAAAGCGGGACTGCATCCCATGACTGCTTTTAAGTGTGAAAACCTTGCAAACATGGGATGTGGAACAGGTACAAACGCGCTCTAAAAACCGAGTGCGAAATGTACCTTACACATGATTATAATTTTTTTAAAAAAGTTATAGCTAAATCGTTACAGCTAAAACTGTTATAAAATTGTTATATACTGCAACAAAAGTGAGTACGCCAAAGAAAGCTAATTTTAAAAAATTGAAAGGACAGGGAAGATTCCAAATTCCCAAAGGGAACAGTGAAATTCTAACATAGTTTTTATTTGAATAGAACAGGGACATTTTTAAGCACATGCAGATCCACATGTAAGTAAAAACACTTTTTTGACTTAATTTTTTAAAAATTGGGATGTAGTATGGTCTACCTTCTGCTAAGTCACTCTTATGTGAAGAACATATGGTATATGTATATTATAGAAATATTTCATGTTTTCTTCACTGTAGTATTTTAAAATTTTACATACATAATTCATAACTGCTACTTTTCATGTTGGTGGTACTTATTTTAATTATGGAGATATATTAGAATTTTTTTAAAAACTCCACATAAGTCACTGGTACTGTCCTCAGAAGCAACTGCAATTAGGTTTCTGTTATGCAGCATATATCGTTAATCTTTATTAATTGGGCAATACTCTGGCTTGGATAAAGTTTAGTAAAACTGCCTTTTATTTCATTCCTTTATCATTTAACAATATTTGAATAAAAAGAAATCCTTTACTAGATCTCAGTGACAAACAGCGGGGGGGGGGGACATTCGTCAGGCATGGTCATCACAATGAAACCAAGCCTCAAACATTATAAATTTGAAGAAAAATGAGAAAAAGGCATTTTCTTCATGAAATGGCTTTCTTTTTTTCAAGATTGGTCAGTGTTTGCTAAGTGTTATAGCTAATTGCCTGAAAGAATGAGATCCTGTCTAAAGCACCAGACTGGCTCCAACCAACCAATAAAGATCAACATCATGGTAACCGATTACAATAGAACTTAAGAGGCTTCAAGAACTGAAGACTAACCCCAGAAGGTTCTCAACTGATGAACTCTTTCTTCCAAATACGGTTGGTTAATTGCCATAACTAAGAGGTATCGTAGCTCAAAAGACCTAAGGTGGTCATACAGGATGATAGAATTTGGCTCATCTAGTTGATGCCTTGAAGCTGTTTCCAGAGTAAAGAATACTTCTAGTCTTCCTCCAATCCCACCCATTCTTTCTTGGCTGTTCAAGTCTCAGAAAAGCCTTCTGGAGGACTTCATTCAGAAAAAACTTTAATAAATCTAGTTTTGTCTTTTAACAGTATGGATAATTGCCACTATCTACTCTCCATACTAAAAATTGCAGCTGCATTGAAAATTAACCAATGGCCTTTTAAAGGAGGACACATCATTTCCTCCACTTCATTAATATGCCAGTTCATAGTCTGCAATAGAGATGGGCACGGACCGGCATTTGCCTACGGACTGCCGGTTCGAGGTTCGTGGGCTTCCACGGACCACGGTCCACGAACTTTTAATGGACTAGGCCCGGTTCGAGAACCGGTTCGAGAACCGGTTCGAGTTAGAAAAGGCCTTGGTTTTCCCACAGATTTTCACTTCAGTCGACTTTCCCCACCAAAGGTTCTCATGTAACGCTCCTCGATTATCACTTTTCCAAAGAGACAAACAACAACTTCCCCTCTCCTATTCTGACTGACCCTTACCCACCCTTGGGGGAAGGAGAGAGACTTGTGCTGCTGTCCAGGAGAGGTGGCTGCCCACAAAACCCACCTACATGGGGCTGCATCAACAAGAGATGCCCTCGCCGGGGGCGGGGAGACCAACTCTCCATGATGGGAAATGAATGGATGTACTTGAGTGAAAGCCAAGTCCGCAACAGGATCATGTAGCAATTCAAAGGCCCCTTGCTGGAATGGAAGGCACGGGAGGGATGGAAAGGATGTCTTCCACACCTTGAGGGAAGGAAACTTATGCTACCCTGTTTAGAGGGAGCCTCTTTGGGCAGTGGACAACGAGTCCCACCTTAGTGACGTGGTGTGTCAGCTTGCTTGCTATCAAGCAAGCTGACCTGGGCCACTGTCCTACTTCTCACTAGACTTTGGGGATTGACCCTCAGAGGGGCCCTTGCGCTCGCAAGAGCAGGATGGTCGCCGACGAAACCCACTTTACCGAACGTGATGCAGTCCATCAAGGAAGCTCATCATGTGCCTTAGACTGTTTTGTCAGCATACAAATCATATCAAGAAAAAGAGGAGGTACTTAGAAGGTGCCAGGGACAGGGCTTGTCATCGGGAGGAGGATAATATATGTTTGTAAAGCTCAGTCATCATGTGCCTTACACTGTTTCGTCAATATACAAATACAAATCCACTATTTAGGGAGTGAAAAAGGCTTAGAAAAAAGTGAAGCAGACAGAGCCCCCCAAAACCTGCTGCCAGTGGTCCTAGGGTGGGTGTTTCACAGAGGCCAGTAGCAGTCTTCCCCCTGCACCTCAAAAGCCAGGCTGGAAATGCCCCCCAAGTCACCCACTATTTAGGGAGTGAAAAAGGCTTAGAAAGAAGTGAAGCAGACAGAGCCTCCCAAAACCTGCTGCCAGTGGTTCTAGGGTGGGTGTTTCACAGAGGCCAGTAGCAGTCTTCTCCCTGCACCGCAAAAGCCAGGCTGGAAATATCCCCCCAAGTCACCCACTATTTAGGGAGTGAAAAAGGCTTAGAAAGAGGTGAAGCAGACAGAGCCCCCCAAAACCTGCTGCCGGTCATCAGAGAGTGGGCGTTTCACAGAGCCTAATAGCACTCTCCCTCCGCTTGCATCTCATCAGCAGCCAAGAAAGAACGTGGGGGAAAGAAGGCAAGAACTCAGGCAGACAATGCCCAAAGATGCCTTGCACCCACTGTGGGTCTGTGAGTGAGTGGCGTCAGAGCACAATAGAACCCACCAGCAACCCAAAAAAAAGGAAGAGATTTTGGGGGGAGGGGGGATTAAGCCCGAGAAGAACCCAAGGACTTGAAAAATGCAGAAAGAAAACAGAGTAACCCAGTAGTGCAGTAAAAGGATTTTTTTAAAGTGCTCTTAAGAAAACTAGAATAGAAAGGAGGAGAAAAAAATTAAACAGGAATGGAGAAAAGAGTAAGCTCTCTTGCAACTGAAACCCCAAAGCCCCAAGGCACAAGCCACGCTCTCACAAAAAAAAACCCCTTCCCCACAGCAAGCAGTTGCTAAGCTAACTCGCGTCCCCGTGCCAGCAAAATAGAGCGGAGCTTCGCGTGCTTTGTCTTTTATGCAGAAAGGCTGGTGATCTCTGTTTGGCTGACAGAGCTGCCGATCAAGGTTTCCTGGGCTAAGATTGGTGTGTTCCAAACGGGGAAGGTGGCTCCACACCGCTGCCGAGGAAATTGTTTGAGCAGGAATCCTGGCATGACGGGCCAACGGACACACGGACAGAAAGCCCCAATGTTCGGCGGTTTCGTGAGAAAAACATGCGCCCACGGCCTGCGTGTTCACGAAGGACGAACTGGGTACGTTCGTGACGAAATTAGGTCCATTATGCGGACCATGCCCATCTCTAGTCTGCAATGTTACAGAGATTAAGGTATTTAGAAATCAAATGAAATATTAAAACTACTTTAGGTTTCTCCATCAGTCCCGTCATGCAGAGAGAGGGGAGAATGAACAAAGGAGGATATCTGGCAACAAAAGAACAGAACTTGTGTTTCCAAAATATATATTTGTCAATAAGTTGATGAGGTTGATCATCTATTAGGCAGCCTACTTAATTCCCTTACCTTGGAACGCACAGATTTTATATTGTTACAAAACAGGATTAAACTGCTCCGATGAAATACTGGCAGCTTAAAAATTCGGATAAGTGTCAGCAAGAGTTATCTGGATTATCCAGAGTCAAGTAAATTAATCAAACTCTGAGTATATTTTCCCAGCATAGAAATCAAAGGAAGATTCAATAGATATGGAAAGTGATAATGTATGTTTATATCTGTTTGCAAACAAGGATGTCTTCATGTAGAATATAAATAAAATAAATAAATAAATAATAACAACAACAACCGATTTATATACAGCCCTTCAGAACAACTTAATGCCCACTCAGAGCAATTTACAATGTATGTTATTATCTCCACAACAAAACACCCTGTGAGGTGGGTGGGGCAGAGAGAGCTCCAGAGAGCTGTGACTAGCCCAAGGTCACCCAGCTGGCTTCAAGTGGAGGAGTGGGAAATCAAACCCAGCTCTCCCGTGCTCTTAACCACTACACCATGTAGTCTAGGAAGTTTCCATACTTGAGGAGAGGGTTATGAGCTGTAGCAGAAGGTCTTCAGTACACTTGCAGAAAAAAATAGGGGAGATGTTTAAAAGCATACTGCTGTAGACAAGGGTTATGCATGTGTACTCAAGCTGCCAGAGCCAATGGGCACCCATGGATATGCCAGCCAAGTTCAATATGGCAGGGAAGTAGACACAGTGGGAGAAAAAGAAGGATTGAGCTCAGAAGAACAACATTCACTCTGAGATCAGTTCCCACACCAAACCTGAATTTTTTCCAGTTGCGAAATGGGCTGCCCCTTCTGCCAACACAGTCTTGGATCAAGTTGAAACTGGGCCCACTGGCATATATCCCCAGAGTTTTAACTCCCCCACCACCACCACACACATGCCCTTGCCATGGCTTTGCCATCACCCTAAGTGGGATGCTCCCTCACCAAGCAAAATAATCAGTGGGTAACGGGAAGAATTCGGCTGGTTTGTACATCTGAAGGAAAGATGGCATTTTCAACGTTTCACTGGCACATTAATCACAATTATTCCATATGTTTTCACCAGTCACAGCTTGTACTATGCAGAATGCTGCTAACTGGAAGAGGATGTTACAAATGGTCCACAACCAGTACTGTATCAACTCCCTAACTTTATTATACTAATTTTACTGTGCTTCATTTTTTATAATCAGATTAAATTTTTTAAATTCCACTCTGCTTTGACAAGAATAGATAAGATCTCTTTTTAATCTCCTTAAGCAGACATCACAATTTTTTTCAAAAGGGTGTACTGTAATGAAATGGTTCAGAAATTTGCTCTGGTAAAGGGATAGGAACTGTAGACTATACTACCGTATAACATCTGTCGTTGTTGCTACTAGGTAATTTCTGCATCATTTAATGTGTCACGTGTTCTGTGTTCACATTTCTGCTTGCTTATGCTTTGAATTATTTTAGTTTTAGTTCTGTATCATATTTCTGCTTGTTTTCAAATTTACTGCTATCCAGTACCTTATTGCATTGTTTATTGAATTTTCCTGCCGTAGATCATATTGACTTACACTATGTCATCTACTTTCAGTCTCAATGAGAAAGGCGGACAATAACCAATATAAATTAAAACATTTTCACAGCAAAAGGGCTATCTTCACAGGGTGTAAATCAGGCACTTTGAAGGAAATGTGTCACTAAATTCAGCCCTTTACCCTAAAGCTAAATTGCCCCACGGGGAGAGGAGAGAATATTTTTATTGCTGAGGCGAACAGAGGGCAGATTACCCTAACTGCTGGGGCAATTGTGCCATGCAGGCAAGTCCATGCAGGCAAGTCCAGTTGCCTGACCAAAAGGACTACAACCCACACTGCTTAAAGGAATATATTTCTCAGGGGCATGAAAATATGCACATAAATCTTTCCTTTGTTTTGACCCAGCCCTATTATATGAAGAGCAGGAACGTATTTTCTTTCATAAGATCCTTCTGATAGCCTTTCAGCAAGCAGGAACAAGACTGCTTGTTTTTGCTACTTATTACAACAACTTGTAGACTGTTATTTACGGGTTAGAAGTCTACTCTGGAGCATTCAGCTTCAGGCTATCTTTTACAAATATGCTTCTTCAAAAACACTCAGGACCTTTTGATGTACTTGCTTCAGCATAAACTAAAAAGTTCAAAGCAGATTTTTTACAGTCAGTTTTTCTGGAACAATGGCATACAATACAGGTGGCAGAGGCAGTTATGCATACAAAAGGAGCAGGTATCTACAAAGAACACATCTTCAAAGAATACAGTTGGGGAAAGAAGTTTTAATGGTAGTGGTAGCAGCTGGGGGTATGGTGCTGTTCATTAACATTGGACTGCTTTACATGGAACGCAAGGGCATGTGTGACTTGTATGTCTGTTACATAAGAATTGTATCTGGAATTCATGGTTTTGCATTTGTTATGCACGTAGGGTAAAACAAAGCCCAGGAATTTTGCTGGACTTTATAAAAGTTGAGACCAGTTCTGGGAGGACTAAAAAAATAAGTGATCTCTACCCCTTTGCTGAAATAAATTGAAAATGCTGCTTGTCGTCCATTCTGTCCACCAAGAAGTTAAAATCATTAGCTTAGTCTACTCTCATCATGACTTATTTTTGACTTTCTTTACTGCAGTACATTGCAGTACATTCTTTATTGCAGTACATTGATGTTTATTTAACAAACTGAGGCCAATGTTCTACATCTTTTCGCTTAACAGAAAAAAAATAATTTCCTTCCATAAATAATCCATAAAGTATACTGGTAAAGATCACCGAGTTCCTAAGTCTGTTAAGATAATAGGATAGGTGATCAAAAACATATTTGGCACATCCATGAATATCAACGTGGACTAGTTTCAAACCTTAACTGCCTTTCTATTTTGAATAGATGTTTACTAAATTGAATTCATTTTGAGATGAAAACTAAAAGCCATAAGATTCAAGCATAGACAGAACCTGACATCTTTTGTGTAAGGTTAGCAGCGCTTCTGCCCAGGATTGCTGCCTGGCTTGTTTTTCAGGCTTTAAAATATATATATTAAAAAAAACAAAGATAGTCATTCAAATACATAACTTGTTCATTTGCGTTCATCAATTTGTTTATATACTGTTAAATATATTTTAATATATGTAAGCAATTTTGCCTACTGAGTTCCAGTGAGGGTGACATTTAAAAAGCAGCTAATCCCAAATTGACCTGACTTGGATAGCCTAGGCAAGTCTGATCTCGTCAGATCTCAGAAACTAGGCAGAGTTGACCTTGGTTAGTAATTGTATGGGAGACCTCCAATGAAGACCAGGGTTGTGGAGGCAGGCAATGGCAAACCAACTCTGTTAGTCTCTTGCCTTGAAAACCCCAGCAAGGGTCACCAAAAGTTGGCTATGACTTGACGGGACACTCCACCACCACCACCCACAAATTAGATTATTTAAAAGCCCACTAGGTGGGAAATAATAGCATATTGTTCTAGAGTGCCATTTCCCCTCCAGTCATTGAGGAGACATTTCCATTGAAAAATAGTTTTAAAATAAAAAGTTGTAGTTTCTTCATGAAGACCTAATGGTACAATTACTGAATTGTTCCGATGACCAAACAATCCCAGCAGACTGTAGATTACCTACCTACCAGCTGCAATCAAAGCCTTATTGGTTACCAACTGGTATATCAAACATCTGCCCATGGTTTTCAGAAGTTTGGGACATTTTTTCATAGAATAATCTATTCACTAGATAATAGTAGCATTGGGTCCCAGAAAATGTTGTTCTTTTACTTATAGTCCATCTTTCTCACTGGGATCCAAAGCAGATTATACAGTATAAGTAAAAAATACAATATAATCAACAGGGTAGGACTTTCACTGAGCAAAGTATAATAGTGAACAACAGTTAGGTCATCAAGTGAAAGAGATACAATAGGGTATGGTAACAGAAATTTGAAAAACAAGCATAAAGCCGAGCATAGTGATCAAATCTTTCTGAAACACGGCATATCTCATTTATATATAATGTTATGGAGCACTAAAATTCTTGAAACCATTTTCTCTTTGGAAGTTTCTTTTTATATTTGCATTTCATCTGCTGTTTTGTTACATAAACATTTTTTTAAAGTAGGGTTTTCCATAAAAACAACAAGAGGAAAAAGAATGAAAACCTTATCAAAGGTTTGTTGACATTTAGGTATATCTTCTGTATGCACATAAAATGAGTATGATCCTTGCATGGATGCAGAGACCATGTGTGGAAGGACCCCATGGGGCTCAGAGCCCTATTTCTCACCTTTCTCCTCTTGCCACATATAATCCTAAACTTGAGTCTCTCTACACAAGTGAAAGATCTTACACTTGTTCTCCCATTGTGGATACACATGCACTGCTAGGGAGACAGAGTACATTAAATATAAGACCACACAGAAAGTCACTTGAGTGTCTCCATGTAAGATGTCTTGTGTAGAGAGACTCTAAATTGAGCAAGTGTATCAGGAAAGCTGGGTTCCCTCCCATTTTTATTGCCCTGGCACTTTACCTGGTAATATACCCAAAAGGGTAGGGGGAGGGCTCAGTGGAGCCATAAAGGGATCCTGCAACACTGTATATCCATGCTATCTTCCCCCATTACAATCTTCCTTTTGAATGTCTCATCTAGATAATCTGAAGAGCTGACCTTCTGAACATACTCCATGTACCTCATTCGCTGTCCATTTCAAAACAACTTTGTATATTACTGCATTTTGAAGGTTTCCGTATTCAGATCTTTTCATTCACAAATCAAGTATAAAGTACCACTCTATCATATAATTTTCACAAGTAATCATATTTAACTACCAATGCAAGTCACGCAGGTTTATCATGTTCACATTTTAAATTACTATATGTGCAGATAAAGAACTTTTTTAAAAAAAATTAAACATTTAAGCCACTTTAGAGTCATGCAGGGAAAAACAAAGATTGATGAATCCTGACCTTTTATATAATATCTAAACATACATTGCAAGAAAAACACCATAGCAGTTACTTACACTAAGTCAACATTTTATCTCCCTTTGTGTTTCTCCTTGCACAATATCTTATACAACCAATTTTTGTGCACTGTAATATACATGATGGAGGAAAGCACTAGCTAAGGCCAAACTACAAGTGACACCTGACACTAGTTGGACACTTGTCAGCTTCCCTCAAGTTTTGATGGGAAATGTAGGCAGCTTGGCAGAATGTTGGACAAGTGACATTTGAAAAGTCCATTGGACAGCAGTCGGATAGCCAAGCTGCAAGACCAGGACGCCTACATCTCCCATCAAAACTTGAGGGAAGCTGACAAGTGTCCAACTAGTGTTAGGCATCACTTGTAGTTTGGCCCTCAGTGTTTTCACAAGATCTTGCAAAAGCGGAACTGCATGAAGTCTGTTCATGCTTCCACTCTGTGCATTGCTCAATCCAAGACTGTGTATGCTTCTGTACATGGTTGAGCTCACTCAGAACTAGTCTCTTCTTTTTGAAAGTTCCTAACTGTCATATTCAGAAGAAAGTCATTAAAACAAACAAAAACACACACTGTAATAAAATTAAAACTTGCTGATTTACAAGCTCCTACATTAAATTTAGGTCAGTAACTTGGCTCAAAATGACTGGAAAATTTAGAGAAAATTAGAGACTGGGAAATTTATGCCTATGAAGTGTTTGTCAGTGTGTTAGTTGCCATAGAAGATTTCCATATGCACATCAATCCTTGCACAAGTGTAAGCACTAAGATTACTCTGCTGTCTGCTTGCACTAAGTGAAAGCTAGTGTATCCCTACTATCTTTTACCAAAAACACTGCACAAGGTATTTCTGATCCAATTACAAAACTAAACTAAATGAAATCACATCTGTGCGCCATCTGCGCATGAAAACCATCTGTGCACACTCCATTTCTCTGTAGGCACTTTTAACAAAGTGTATTAAAGTGCCTTGAGTTCTTGCAGCTGCTGTACAACTGCTTGTGCAAGGGAATTGAACTCACATTTTCCTCTCCGCTCATGTATTACTGGACCCAACCCAATATCTTCATTGCCAGGACAAAAAATATCAAGGAAGACAAAACTTACCTTTTCAGCCTATGCATGTTTATTCAGAAGTTGTTCTATGACCCAATATAATTTATTCCAAGCACACTTAAAATGGCAGCCTTCATTTACAAAAATTGACTAGCTTGCCAGATTGACATGAAGCAGATGCACTGTTACCACTTTCTGGTTAACTTCCTAGGGCTAAATTAAATATAATGCTATATACTCTACAGAAAAGGCCCGCTGTCCACTTATTTGGAAGAAGGGAAAAGTGGGTTCATATTGCTTTCAAGGTGGGTTTCTTCAGAAACCCTTACAGCACAAAACATGATGGTGCTCTCTTCATCACATCTAGAGAAAAGCCGCCACTGATCCCATCAGGAAGACAGCATGTGGAATAAGACACAGCAGCAGATGATTTCAGAGGCAGAGCAGGGTATGCAGGTTGGCAACAGTGCCAGAGGTGATCCCCGCCCCCCACTTTTATGTATAAATATCAACTGAACTGAAAGTGTGGCTTCTGGGCACAGAAACACAGAGACCGAGAATATGGGCCACTGTGCGCCTTTTATTCTCTTTTTACTCCTCACTGGCCTATAATAAAGGTCTGATTTATTTAAAAATACATGAGAGGGGGCTGCAGGGGTTTTGAAATGCAGAGTTTATCCAGGAGAACATATGACACAAGCTCAAATAAAGATCCTCCCTGGTACACAGAGACTGGAGGATTCAACAGAGGCATTTCATTCCTCCATTTCCAAAAGAGTTTGAAATAGTTTCCTAGAATATGAAAAGACAGCCTTACCTGTAATTGGGAGCAAAGCCTGCAGGATGGCAACGACAGCTATACCTTTCCTCTTCATCTTACTCCCCCCCACAAGGTTGCGGGCTTGGGGGAGGTTGGAGGCTGCAATTTAACAGATGGAAGGACAAAAGAAAAAGGCACATCCACCAACTTTGTTCTTCTGATCTCCTCCACAGGAAGTGCAAAGCTCATAAGATCCTTCAGAGTCCACCTGCTGGCAATGTGGTTGAAACACACACTCATCTTTTTGCTCCACAATCAGAAAGCCTTAGAGCTGTGGGTTTATGTCTGATATGAGGGTAGGCTTTGCCATTTATCTCAGTATATTCAGAAATGCATCTGGTAGAAGCTAAACTGGTATATGCTGCATAGTTAAAATGTTCAGGCTGTTATCCTAACCACACTTTATAGTACTGATGAGGAAACAAACATGCCTACAGCACAGCAAATCCCTTAATGTACAAGAACATATACATAGATAGTTGCCAACTCTGGGCTGGGAAATTCATGGAGATTTGGGGGTGGAACCTAGGGAAAGTGGCGTTCGGGAGGGAAAGACCTCATCAGGGCATCTACCTTAGGGTTGCCAGGTACCCCTCACCTCCCTTCGGGAGGGTGGAGTACCTGGGACTTACCTTGTGTCTAGCACAAGGTCTTCCTTTGCGTGTGCTTTGCATGCATGCCTCAGAACTGGCGTGGTGACATCACTGCCTGAAGTGACATCATCGCACCACCCATGGGAACATTTCCACACTTCGTTTGAGGCTGATTTGGGCCCTAAACAGGCCAAAACAGCCCTGTGCAGAGCACGGGAGCACTCACCGGCTGGCATGATGACATCACTTCTGGTAGTGATGTCACCATGCCGGCCACGTAAGCATTCCCGCATTCCATTCGGGGCCAATTTGGCCTGTTTAGGGCCCAAATCAGCCCCAAAGAAAGCGCGGAAACACTCCCACGGACGATGCAACAATGTCACTTCTGGAAATGACGTCACTGTGCCAGTTCAGAGCACGCATGCAGTGCATCCTCCTGAGATGCCTGCTGGTGGTGGGCAACCTCCAAGAGCATGCCCCCTCCCGCTGATTGCTGGCTGATTGGTGGATGAGGGGGGAAATCCCCGGGAGTTTGCCTGCCACCGGCGGGCACCTGAGAACCCTAATCCACCCTCCAGAGCAGCTTCTTCAAAGGCACTGATCTCTATAGTCTGGAGAGCAGTGGTATTTCAGGAGAACTCCAGGCCTCAACTGAGTTGCAATAAACAGTGGAAATAGTGAATATTTTCTGAATCTTGGCATAGATCTGCACTTCTTCTGAAGGAGAAAACTGAAAGCTGAAGTTTTTTTAAAAAAAAAAAGCTATGAAGCTTTTAAAACTGTAGCCTGGATGTAATGTTTAGAGGTGATTGCTGGTGGCTGAAGCCGATTGCATGAAAAGCAACCAGAAATAGAATTGATCAGTTCAGCTTTGAATCAATGATTGATAAGAAAGGAAATGGCAAGAAATCCAAGTCCAAGACAAAAATATTCCAGGGTTGATATACCACCAAATGGTATCAAGGTTGAAAGAACAAAGGTTAAGAGAAAAAACAGAATTTGAATTATTAATATCTGGAGATCAGAAGCATCTGTTAGGAAAAATTTACAGAATTTTATTGCTATATCACACAGAAATGGAGCAAGTTAAAAACTGCAAGATAAAATGGATGGAAAATTTTGGAGAAACTATTCCGATGAATCTATGGGAAGACCTATGGACTAAGGATATAAAATTTACAAGCTGTCAGTTATTAAGAGAATTGATACAAAATGTTTTTTAGATGGTACACTACTCCCAAAGACATTGCAAGAATTAGTAAGGGTTATAGTGGACAGTGCTGGAAGCGTCAATGCACAGATGCAACATTTTATCATGTGGTGGACATATAAGAAAACACAAAAATATTGGATAAAAATACATGAAGAGATGCAGATCTTCAGACATAGATTTGAGTTAAACCCAAAAAGCATGTTATTAAATATCCTGCCAAATAATTTCAGAAAAGAACAAGGAGACCTCTTCCATTACATGGTGACAGCAGCAAGAGTGCTATACGCAGCAAAATGGAAAGCAGATATGTGCCCTGACGTGTCAGAGTGGATAGATAGGATTTATGAATATGTATCAATGGCCAAATTGACTACTTATGTACATAATAGACCAATAGCTGAATTCTGGGAAAAATGGAAAAACTTTTTGACGATTTAGGCAAAAAGTAAGAAGAACTGATAATTACCAGGAGCATTTTGTGAGCAGAGTCTGGAGAGGGATAGCATCACACACACCATGACATCACTAGACATGGTGGAGAGGCGGTATGTAAGATGAATGAATGAATGTATGAATTCTAGTTGAGTAGCTGGAAATGACTTTGTTGCAGATGTGGCAATATTCTCCCCCTCCCCTTCCGCTGCTCCATAGAATGAGAGTGGGAGCTGGAGCACAGGAGTGAGATGTTGCTTGTTGCAGCGAGCAACCTGGCAACCTATATTGGTGATCCTCCCAAATACAGTTTCTCCTTGTGGAAGCTGCCCAAGGGTTCAAAACTCAAAAACTGTTTTGTTTTCAGCCTGCCTTGTAAACCATGGAGGGAGGTGAGGAGGTGAGGCCAGGTGGTTAAAATAAATTTACGTGCCTCAGCCAGGTTTTTCCTTTGAATGTTGGGAGACCTGAGCTGCTGATTAGACATGGGCACGAACGGGGGGGAAATCCCGAACAGGTTGTTCAGTGTTCATTCCTGACGATGAACACGAACAAACAAACGGGACCAAACATATCCCATTACCGAATGTGTTCAGTGTTCATCAGCGCCAGAGTGGCTCCCTTAGCACTTAGAGAGTCCATATTCACAGGGAATGTGCAGCAAGCTCTTCTCCAGCCACCACCCAAGTTTGGTCAAGATTGCAGTATGGATCTCGGAGTTATACATTCCCAAATTCGACACCCCCAGGAAACTCCCAATCAACACAAATGGAGCCACCCTCCCCAGTTCACTTGTGCCCCGTGTGGTGGTCCTGAAGGCATGCGGCCTCCCCTCTCAGGGACAGGGGGTCTGGCCACTTGCCGGTGGCACCCCCCCTTGTGCCCGCCCACCAGGACCGCGGGTGGGAGGAAAATTATCCACTTATGCAGTAAGGTGGGCGAAGACTGCAGCCATCAGGCCTGGTGGTCTCGGGGAGGTGGTGGCGTGCTGCCTCCCCTCAGGGGGTGGGGGGTCTGGCCACTCATGGGTGGCACCCCCCATGTGCCTGCCCGCCAGGCCTGCGGGGGGAGGCAGACAACGCATCCGCTTGTGCAGCAAGGTGGGTGAAGACTGCTGCCACCGGGCCTGGTGGGCTCGGGGAGGCGGTGGCATGCCACCTTCCCTCAGGGGGCAGGGGGTCTGGCCAGTCACTGGCGACATCCCCCATGTGCCCAGCTGTCAGGCCTCCAGGTCGGAGGCAGACAAAGCATCCGCTTGTGCAGCAAGATGGGTGAAGACTGCGGCCACTGGGCCTGACGGGCTCAGGGAGGCATTGGCCTCCCCTCAGGGGGTGGGGAGTCTGGCCACTTGCCGGCGGCACCCCCCATGTGCTTGCCTGCCAGGCCTCCAGTTCAGAGGCGGACAAAGCATCTGCTTGTGCAGCAAGGTGGGTGAAGACTGCTGCCACCGGGTGGTCAGGGAGAGGAGGACCCAGAGGTTCCAGGCGCAGTGACGAGCCGCACCTGGAAGATCCTGCGAGGGGGGTGGGAAGACCCCGATTCAGCGGCTGCAGGCATCACCCACCTCCCTGCCATAACAGAAATGAGGGGATGGGGCAGTGCAAGTGTTGGAGAAGGGACTCGTGGCAGTACCCAAGAGGGAGAGGAGGAAAGAGGGAACATGAAGTGGTCAGGGAGAGGGGGACCCAGGGGTTCCAGCCAGGGCAACAAGCCATACCTAGAAGATCCTGCAAGAGAGATGGGAAGTTCAGCGGCTGCTGGCATCAACCACCTCCCTGCAATCACAGAAAGGACGGGTCAGGGTGGTGCAAGTGGTGGAGAAAGGTCGTGGCAGTACCTGAGAGGGAGAGGAGGAAAGTCGGAACATGAAGTGGTCAGGGAGAGGGGGGCCCAGGGGTGCCGGGCGTGGCAATGAGCCGCACCTGGAAGATGCTGCAACAGGGCCTGGAAGACCCTGATCTGTCAGCGGCTGCTGGCATCACCCACCTCCCTGCCATCATGGAAAGGAGGGGACGGGGTGGTGCAAATGGTGGGGAAGGGACTCATGGCAGTACCTGGGAGGGAGAGGTATGAATTGGGAACTGGAAAGCTCCCAAGCAAGAGGTAGTTGGGAGGGGTCGGAGTGGTCCCAGAGAGGAAGAGGAAGAAATAGGGCAGCAGTGGCAGCTGCCATTGCCCACCTTCTTGCCTTTGCGGAAAGGACGGGAGTCGTGGCCCGGGACATATTTCCCCCCGGCTCAAAGGGGTCCAGTCAGTCCCATTGATAGGGGAGCTGCCATGCTGTGCAACCGACTTTATCCATATATGGTACAATCTGCTGTGCAATCGCAACCGAGCCATCCCTCGTGACCAAGGAGGGAGCAGTAACAGGATAGTCCCTCATGAAGCAGCGGCTGACATGACCTGCCGTACTGCCTTTGCGGAAAGAAGAGGATGGGCAGGACAGGAGAGGTCGTTCATAAGGGTCGGAGTGGTTTCACAGAGGGAGAGGTAGAAAGAGGGATCAGCAGCCCTGAGAAATGAGGGGGACCAGAGCAGTTCCACACCGCTCTGAGACACCTCACCTATGCAGGTAGTACTGGCACTATAACAGTTTGGGCAGCACCGCCAGACACCAACCACCTTCCTGCCTTTGCAAAAAGGAGGGGATGGACGGGACAGGAGACATTGCTTGGATGAGTCAGAGTGGTTTCAGAGAGGGAGAGACAGAAACAGGACAGCAGCAGCAGCTGACATCGGCCATCTTCCTGCCTTTATGGGAAGGACATGAGTTGAGGGATCCATTCCCCCCTGCTCAGAGGGCACAGCATTTGCAATGGATAGGGGCACCGTGCAGCTCAACTATATGTGCAACAGCTCCTGAGCTGTTGCGCCAGTGCCCAAAGGAGGCTGCCGCCAGCATCACCCACTTTCCTGCCTTCGCAGAAAGGAGGTGTCATGTTGATTTGGCTGTGCCTGGAAGGCCTATCAAGGTCTCGGAAGCCTGTTAGCAGTGGGAGTGGGCCTGGGTAAACCTGACCCAAATGTGCCAGCCCTAATTCGAGATACCTGCAGGACTCGATGGGCAAGGGTGCACGGCGATGGCATGGAGAACCAAGGGGCAAGATGCTTTACTAGCCTGCGGAACCCCACATGTTCCACAGTGGATATGGGCAAGCCATGTATGGCAATTGTCTCTGCCAAGACGCGAAGGCCCGCCTCCTGTGCCCTCAACCTCGCCGTTGTAAGCAGCACTGTCCCAGACCTCAAGGGGACAACCTTCATGAGCGTGGCCTGTTGGAGTGCTCCACTCTCACCAGTATCACCCTCAGGGCAAGGTGACCCTCCCACTGATCCCCGCTCAGAAGAGCTGGTCGCCCCCGTTCTCCCCCCAACAGATGTTTCGCTGGGCGAGGACAGAGACCACAGGCTCGGGTGGTGCATCTTCAGATGCTGAGTCAGGGCCGTCGATGACAGGTGCTTCGGGTTTTTGCCCCTGCACACCAGGACATAACAGGCACGGCAACGAACCACATGAGGGTCATTAGGAAGGGCCCGAAAGTGCCTCCACATGGAGGCGTTGAAACGTAGACCACTAACTGTCCCAGGGGAAGGAGGACGAATGGTTACATACTGCGCTGTGGAGCTGGCCATGGACGACGGGGTGAGGGGTGGAACTGCAGGCGGGGACACCACCGAGAGTTTGGGATGGGGACGGGAGGGATCTTTCATAAAACACAAACCATTCCTCCAGGGATCTGTCACCCACCCCCTCCTCAAAATGTTGAGAGAGATCCTCTCCCCCCAGCAGAAAGACCTCTTTGGCCACCTCCACAGCCCCCACAGGTGAATTTGGGGGAGCAGGAGGACCCACGAGCCACACCCAGTACTGCTTTCCACAACTGAACCAGGAGGACTGCCATAGCACTTCACCCCATGACCATCCTTGGCGGCCAACACAACAGGAAGACTCATTGTGCCACCAAACTAGAATTAAGGAGGACAGAAAAGGAGAGAACACTGTGAGCCCTTAGCCAAGGTGCCCAGTGAGCTTGGCCCCAGGGCCTGGCAGCAGCCCTGGAACCAGAGGGAGGGGTTGGAGCCCTAGCCCAACACTCCCAGAGACCTGACCAGATCAGGCACTAATAATCAGGGTGAGCCCTCAGCCGAGGTGCCCACTGAGCTTGGCCCCAGGGCCTGGCAGCAGCCCTGAAACCAGAGGCCTCAGCACTAGCCCAGCACACCCACGAGCCTGACCACCATATCAGGCACTGTCTGATACTGATACTAATAATAATAATAATCAGGGTGAGCCCTCAGCCGAGGTGCCCACTGAGCTTGGCCCCAGAGCCTGGCAGCAGCCCTGGAACCAGAGACTGAGGCTAGAGCACTAGCCCAGCACACACACAAGCCTGACCACCAGATCAGGCACTGTCTGATACTGATACTAATAATAATAATAATCAGGGTGAGCCCTCAGCCGAGGTGCCCACTGAGCTTGGCCTCAGGGCCTGGCAGCAGCCCTGGAACCAGAGGGAGGGGGTAGAGCCCTAGCCCACCACTCCCAAAGACCTGACCAGATCAGGCACTAATAATCAGGGTGAGCCCTCAACCGAGGTGCCCACTGAGCTTTGCCCCAGGGCCTGGCAGCAGCCCTGGAACCAGAGGGGATAGCTCCCTATCCCACCCACCACACTCAGAAAAAAGCCCAGCTCCAATGCACTCTCCCTCTCTCTCCTCCAAAACGCTATTAACAGCTCTGTCCCACTCCACAGCTTGCTGAAAGTGAAACCAGAACTGGGAGCACAGTGCCCTTTTATAAGCTGAGGACTCATTGAGAAATGCAGGAGGCCTGTGGTTGGCAGTCAGAGCTGCCTATCAGGGTTTGTAGGGATAAGATTGGAGTTCCCATGGCCACAGAACACCCCCCTCCTCCCTCCCTCCCCCCTGGTGTCTGCTCCCATGTTACCAATTGTAACCGATTTGCAGCTCCACGCTTTGAAGGAAGACCTGCCTCTCACTGGTCTGGTAAGTGGGTTGCAGGAGGTGGGAGATGGGAGCAGGGGATACCCCACCTTGGGCAGGGGAATGGCAAGCCTAATGCTCCCCCATCTCACTGAACTGGATTCAGTGTGCCTGGGGTTCTTTCCCTTGTACTGGAAAATGATGGTTTTCCAGCACAAAAAGAAGAAGCACAAAACACTCTAAAGTCAAAATTTTCCCTTTTGTAGGTTTCAGCAGACCTCGTGAAACTTACAAACAGGTGGTTTTTGGTTTCAACACATGCCCTGGCTCTTCTTTCATGCTGGAAAATGATATCATTTTCCACCAGAAGGGAGTGAACACCAGGTGCACCGGAGGCAGTTTAGCAGAACAGGGAAGTGTGGGAGTGATTGAGTGCACATGTGATAGGTAAACACCCCGCTGCCCCTCACCCCCAGTCCACTACACATCCGCTTTGGCCCCTGGCAACTCCATTCAGTGATCTTTGAGTTCTTCTTACTCCCCACAAAATTTACCTCTTGGCAGCGAACCCAAAGCCTCTACACTCACTAGAATATCTAGCAACTGAGAAGGTGTATATTTTGAAACAGATCTAGTTCCCCAAAATTATAGGAGGCTGTGAGGGTTCCCTCAGTTGGAAGAAAAGGCCTGTCACAAAGGCACAGAAGGTGAACAATGTAAGAAAGGTGCTTACAAATAAAGTATTTCATCACAGACCAGACTTAAATAAGGGCCAAGCTACACATGACGAATGACACTTGAACGGCAAGTGTATTTCTCCCTGTTCACTTGCCCTCCACTCAATCCACTTGCCGTTCAAGTGTCATTCGTCATGTGTAGCTTGGCCCTGAGTCTTAACAACTCAGACATTTAGTTCAGCATCTATTCTGTGCAACGGTAAATTTTAAAATATACATGCATTTAAATTAATTAACATGTGCAAATAGGGTGTCACCTCTTGTGGTGAGGAAAAAAGCTGTCAATGTTCATTTGCATGGCAATTCATTTAAATGTATGTGCATTTTAAACTGTCCCTTGTGGAATAT
Source organism: Eublepharis macularius (assembly GCF_028583425.1). Classification (NCBI taxonomy): domain Eukaryota; kingdom Metazoa; phylum Chordata; class Lepidosauria; order Squamata; family Eublepharidae; genus Eublepharis; species Eublepharis macularius. The sequence goes on from NC_072792.1 coordinate 128,797,961, forward strand.
TAGTGCTGAGATACGGGGGGGGGGGGGGAAACAATCACTCATCACAGAAAAAGCAGTCAGGCTAGCATAAACGGGTCCACTTTGAAGAACCCCTATATGGAAATGAACAAAGACAATATTCTCACCTCTGTAGGTGCCCGTATTCCAGAAACTGACAACTTCTACCTCTTTAAGAATGCCAAGGTACACAGAAGTCTCAGGGCTGCAACTTCTCCCATTGCATTGAAGAGAAAGAACTGCTCTTTTTCATGGAACAGAAGTTCTACCCATTTGGGGGAATGGCCAGTTCAGTGCTCTGGGACCAATACACTGTATTATCATAGGTAAGATGGCCACCTCTCTCAGAAGGGAGAGCACAAGGGGAATACCTTGGCTACAGTATTTGAATAAATTAATTTAAATGTATGCCATTTGAAAATGGGCCATTTAATTAGCACTGAGATAAATTTTAAATAATAGCAGAAGGAAAGACATCAAAGTTGGATCCAGTAATTCTAGACAAAGATTTGCAATACTTGATAAAAGGCTTTAAGACCAATTAGATGGAACATCATTTTAATTCTTCAGTATGGTTGCTTCAGGCAATAGTGAACTGCTGACCCTGAAAGGCCAGCACGAGCAGAGAGAACTGAAGGAAAAATAAACTTTAGCCTCTTTTTAGCCTGACTTTTACTTACTTACTTACTGGATTAACTTGCTGGTATATAAATACACACAGGCCATTGTTCTATAAAATATAGCCTTACATTATAAAAAATCCTTTTCATCTCACAGGAAGGAAGGGCAGTTCCACAATTTCCAGAGAGCCAGCATGGTATAGTGGTTAGAACAGGACTTGAGAGACCAGGTTGAGATCCCTACTCTGCCATGGAAGAGACAGTAAGTTACTCTCTCTTGACCCAACCTACCTCACAGGGTTGTTGTTGAAGATAAATCAAAGGAGGGGAGAATGATGCTGTAAGCAACTTCGTGTCCCCCCACTGGGGAGAAAGGCAGGATGTATATTTATAATTGAGAAAGGGGTTAAAATTCTAAGCATGCGCCACTACTACTAGCTTGCCTGTTCTCACACATGCCAGACACGTAGACACACAATCAAGATATCAGTATAAAACATGTCTAGTACTTAACACAGGAGAAAATAGTCAGGGTAACAGGGTAGCAAGTCATGACAAAAATGAGCATTACATGTAGAAGAAATTCATATTATGAGTTTCTTATTTGCAAACTACTTCAGATTCACTAACTGTGACAAAAGAAAAAATCAGCATTGTTCAAAATAAAATGCAACAAGAGCAGAGGGTGTTTAAAAGGGCTTTTTTCCTTTTTTAAAAAATAAATATTTTATTGATTTTCCATACAGATAGAAAGTAAGAAAAAAGAGTGAGAGAGGAAAGCAAGCAAGAGAAAAATATACACAAAGATTTCATTAGGCTTGCTTATATCAACATTCTAGTTCTCCACATCTCATACTTTATCCTAATACAGTTGACTGTGATTTTTGATATTTCGTACCATATTGCCTTACTACATTTTAGTATCTATATTTATCTTTAATCCATTTGTAGAAAGGAGCCCATGGCACAAAGAAGTCTTCCTCCATATGTCCTTTCATTACTGAAGTTAACTTGTCCACTTCCACAGTGTCCATTATCTTCACTACTAATTCCTCTTGCTGAGGTATTATTTGACGTTTCCAGTAAAACGCTAATAAAATTCTGGCCACTGTTACATGAATTGTGAAGTGCTTCTGTTCTTTGTTAATATCTAAACTACAAACGGGCACCACAGGATAAGCAACAAGAAACTATAAACAATACCGGTGTACAAGAACTACAAGGTTCCACAATCTCATAAGAATCTTTTAAAGTATTTTTTTAGTGTTTTGAAGTGGAAAGTGCTAATCTAGTGCATACAATACAGCTACAGCTACTCTCAGCTACAGCATCTACGCTGGACTATTGGAATTGGAGGCCACTTTTTTGGCAATTGTGCAATATACTGGGAATTTTCTCCCTTACATGCTCGTGGACTTCTAAAGTTTACCAGTTGGACTTACATATTTATGATTGCACTTTACCAGTTGGATCGGTTTGCATGTTAATTGTTCTTATATTATTTATTGTATGCACTATATTAGCACTTTTGCACTTTAAAATACTAAAAAAATACTTTAAAAGATTCTTATGAGATTGTGGAATCTTGTAGTTCTTGTACACCGGTATTGTTTATAGTTTCTTTGTTAATATCTGGCATACAGTTTAGCAAGAATGTCTCTGGTTTGAGGGGAATTGAGATCTGTAAGATAGTTTGCAATATTGTGTGCACTATTATCCAAAATCTATGCACCTCCTTACAGGACCACCACATATGAAAAAATGTCCCTGTATGTTTCCCACACTTCCAACTCTTATTTGACATGTTTTTTTACATTTTAGCAAGTCTATCCAGTGTTAGATACCATCTGTAAAACATCTTATATAAATTCTCTTTCAGTGTGACAGACTTAGTTATTTTAACATTCATTTTCCATATCTTGTTCAATTGTACTGAGTCAATATTATATCCAAAGTTCTGTGCCCATAAAATTTTACATTTTCCCACCCCCTCATTCATCTTCTTTGCATTAAAAATAAGTACATTTTCTTAATCAATTTTTCATCTGAGTTACATAACAGTTTTTCGAAGTCTAAATAAAAGCCTCCCATTTTTTAATCTATTGTATCTAGATTCAATCTGTGCTCTTGCCCACCAGTCTAAATTAATGCCTTGATTCTGTAATTCCTCTTTTGTTTTTAACACTCCTTTATAATCCCAAAGTTCTTTATATCTGATAATCTTGTCTGGGAGAAATACATTTGGTTGTGTAAATGCTTCTAATGGGGAGACTCATTGTGGAATTTTCAAATATATTTGCGGTATGACTCCTTCCCATATTGTTATAAGAGATTTTCTTATCAAATGATTTTTGAAATATTTATGTCCAGTTGTTTTTCTGTACCACAAACACATGCCATCCTAACTGTAGGTCATGTCCTTCAAGAGCTAAGAGTCTTGGATTTTCCAGTAGGATCCAATCTATCATCCACACTAGACAACACGCTTGGTAATAAGTAGACATGGGCATGAACCAAAAAAATTTAACAAACCGGTGGTTTGTGGTTCAGTGCCGCCGACAAACCCGAACTAGCGAACTGCAATGAACTTTTCCCGTTGCCGAACCATTTCAAAGTTCGTGGTTAGTGGGCCTCAGAACGGCCCCTGTTGGACTTAGAGAGCCCATATTCACGGAGAGTGTTTAGCAGGCTCTCCTCCAACCAGCATCCAAATTTGGTCAAGATTGCAAGAGGGATCTTGGAGTTATACCCTCTCCAATCCGAAGCCCCCTGGAAAGTCCCACTCGATACAATTAGAGCCACCAGTTGACGTTGGCCCAGTGTACAAGGGGTGTACTTGAAGGTGGGCCACCTCCCCTCTAAGAGGCAGGGGGTCTGGCTGCTTGCCGGCAGCACCCCCCATGTGCCAGGCCTCAGAGGAGTGCATTCTTATTCCTGGTGCAGGCTGGAAAGTGGGTGATGATGACGGCTGCCAGGCCTGGTGGGCATGGGGAGGTGGGGGGTCTTGGAAGTGGGAAGATCCCCCAGCAACCGCAGGGCCTCATCTGAGGGTCCCATTGAGGGACATTCACCCTGAAAGAGTGTGCAGACTGCTGTGGCAGAGGCTTGTCCGCTCCCCCTGTATCACAGTGGAGGCTGTCGCCAACAACACTCACCTTCCTGCCTTCGGGGAAAGGACGTGACTGGTCGTGGCATTACCCATTCACCCCTGCCCGGAGGGGACAGCCGCTGCTGTTGACAGGGGATGCCATGCTGTACAATTTTATGTGCAACAGCAGTGGAGCTGCCCCTCATGGCCAAAATCCAAGCTCAATTAAACTCTCTCTGTTTCTCTCCCCAAAGGTTAGCAAGTAGCAAGCAACAGCTCTGTCACACTCCACTGCTCGCTGAAAGTGAAACCCAGCATGGGAGCCCAGTGCTTTTTATAAGCTGAGGTCCCATTGAGCAACACAAGAGGTCTGTGGTTGGCCGTCAGAGCTGCCTATCAGGGTTTGCAGGGATGAGATTGGAGTGCCCATGGCTACAGAACACCCCCTCCCCCTCCCTCCCCCGGGTGTCTTCTCCTAGGTTCTAACCACTTTGCAGCTCCATGGTTGGAAGGGAAACCTGCCGATCAAGGTAAGCTGGGCTTCCATTCGGGTTTCCAGGGCAACAGAAGGAGTGCACACAGAGTTCAGGCATCCCCCCGGCTCCTTTTCCAAGGGAATTGATTGATGGTGCCTGACTGTCTGGCTTCACGAACCGCGGAAGAACGCACCAAACCATGCCTCTAATGAACGCTGGTTCGTTGGCCATGGACGCTCATGAACCGCTGGATCATGAACGGACGATCGGGCAGTTTGTGGGTTCTTTTGGTTCGTAATACGGTTCGTGCCCATGTCTAGTAATAAGTTTTCCAGTCGGGTAAGGCAATGCTCGCATTCTCTTTCAAACCATGCAGTGTTTTCAATTTGATTCTTGGTTTCTTTCCTTGCCAAATAAATTTGGATATCGTTTTGTTTAGTTCCTCAAAAAATGATTTATTAATACTTATAGGGACGGTTTGATAAAAAAAATATTATATGTGGCAATATATCCATTTTAATAGTTGCAATCCTTCCCATCAGCAAGAGTTGTAATCCTTTCCATCTCTCCAAATCTCCTTTTATTTCTTGCAGGAGTTTCATATAGTTGTCTTTCATTAGTGAACTACATTTAGAAGTCAACTGTATTCCAAGATATTTTACTTCCTTTTCTAATTGGAATCCTGTCAATCCAGTTAACTCCATCTTTTGCTGTGTAGTCATATTTTTAGTTATCACTTTTGTTTTTTGGTAGTTAATCTTCATTCCTGCCATCCGCCCATATTCCTTTATATGCTTCATTAATTGTTCTATTGATTCCAGTGGTTCCTCTAATATAAATAGCAGGTCGTCTGCAAATGCTTGTAATTTATATCTATGTCCTCTAACAGATGCTCCTTTTATTATGGGATCTTTTCTTATAGTTCTTGCCAATATTTCCTGCCTCAGAATAAATATTAATGGTGAGAGTGGGCAGCCTTGTCCCTTTTTCTATCAATATCGGCTCTGTCAGATCATCATTAAAAATTATTTTTGCTTTCTGTTTCTTATATATAGCTTCAATAGCATTTATTAATTCTGTTCCAAAGTCTAATTCTTTCATCTGCTCAATAAAAAATTGCCAATTAACATTATCAAAGGCTTTTTCAGCATTAAGAATATCATTGCCATCTTTTTTTCAGGGTGGGCCTCATAATACTCCAATAGATTTAAAGCAATTCTAATATTATTTCTCAGTTGTCTTTTGGGAGGGAAACCTGTCTGATCTGGATGTATTATATCAGGTAGTATTTTTTTAAATCTTGTAGCTAATATTGTAGCAAATATGTTATAGTCACAGTTAAGCAGGGAGATGGGTCTATAGTTCTTGATCTCCTTCGCATCTGTTCCTTCTTTATGTATTAAAGAGATTGTTGCCTCTGTCCATGATTCAGGTACGGATGTTCCTTCTAGTACTGTGGCAATCATCTTTTTGCATGGTACAGTAATAACATCTTCTAGAGCTTTATAGTATTCTGCTGGAAGTCCATCTGGGCCAGGGTTTTTTCCATTGTTTTGTTTCTGTATTGCCTCTACGATTTCCATCACTGTAAATGGATCATTCAACCGTTTTCTTTTCTCTTCTGCTAATTTAGGTAGTTCTTGATTTTGTAGATATCGCTTTTGAGTTTCTACTGAAATCTCCTATTTTCTGTATAGCTGTTTATAAAAATTCTACACCACTTTTTTCATTTCATCTGTCCGCGTCTTTTCTCTCTGTCTCATCATACAAGCAGTGAATATATCTCTTTACTTTTTCCTTTCTAAGCTTATAGGCTAGCCATCTCCATGATTTATTTGCATGTTCAAAATAATTTTGCTTGGCAAACTTAATATTTTGTGCAATCTCTTCCATCAATAGTAAACTAATTTGACTCTGTAAAGCCTTAATATTACTTTTTAGATTTACATTAGAGGGATCCTTTTTGAAATCTTTTCCCTTTTTTTCCAGGTTTCCCATTATCTCCTTATATCATTGTTGCTTCTCCCTTCTTTGTTTTGCTCCATATCTTATGGCCAATCCTCTAAAATATGCTTTACTTGCATCCCAGACAATATTCATGTGTGTTTCAGGATTTATATTTTGTGGAAATAATGTTTCATTTCCTCTTTAACATCATTTAAAAATTTTTTATTCCTCAGTAGTTGTGTATTCAACTTCCATCTAAATTTCCTTGTTGTTTCTGCTATTTTCAGTAGTAAGGGATTGTGATCTGCATACGTTCTGGGAAGTATAACCACATCTCTAATTTCTTGTACTAAACCTGTGGAGATCCAACACATGTTGATTCTGGACCAGGACTTATGACAGTCTGAGTAAAATGTGTAATCTCTTCCTGTTGGGTTCCTTGCTCCCCATACATCAATCAATTTATATTCTTCCACCAGTCTAAGAAAGGATCTTGAGAGAACCTAAAAGGGCTTTTTTCCCCAAGGACCATCCAGTAAAGTGTATTGCATTTTTTATTTATTGTTTATTGACAATTTCAGTTTATAAGGACTGATGTAAACCACTTAACCACTGGGCTGATGCTTGTGAGCTGCCCCTATATATGCATGTGTTTTCTTATTGCTCATACTTGGGTTCTTCCATCTGGTTGTCAGATTCCACATTCTTTCTTCTATACCATTACTAAGAGAACAGCAGTTGTGTCTCATATTTGGATAAGTTAATGCTTGAAAATATGGTCAACTGGTTTACCAATGTAGTTTAAAAAATCAGGCCAGAAATTTAGTGGTTGGTTGCTAGAGGTATATTCTTCAAACAAGACAATTTTTTCCTGCTGTTTGGAAGATCATGATGGGAATAGCAGGCACTTCCTAGAGCACTAAGCAAATACTTTATTGTCGTCTGATCTGTTATTCTTAATAGAACTTTATTTCCAGTTCAAAGAAGTAAGAATGATAGTGCTGTACAATTCACTACTGGACAACATTGCTGCACCTTTAATAGCAGAGCAGCAAGGAGAATTTCATTAGATGGACCTTCTCCCAAAATTAGATTAATTTTTCATTTGGCCAGTTTAAAAAAAGTTTGGTGTTCTGAAGCTTGACACAAATCACATCTCTTGTGTTCTAGGAGATTGGGATGGTCTGGGAAAAGATACAAAATAAAAGGTATCCCTTGAAATAAAGGACATCTGGCAAACTGTAGTGCTGCATGATTACAAGAAGATATAACTACCAAACTTTTCTTTCTCTACTGCTAGCAACAGCAGTCATACTGTATGTAATCCAAAGAAAATGACTTGATCCAGCTTCTGAACTGCTAAATTGAGTTTGGCATGGCCTACAGGGAGCATTTCAGTATATTCAGACTAGGAATTAAAGTGCACCTGTTAGTGACAGTAAGCGAGGACATTTTCCTATATAGGTTATATTTCTCCAGACAGCTATACCATGATGCAGTTTGACTGGATATTCGTATATTGTGGCAGTCCTACTATTATGGAACACTGTGAGTCTCTCAACACAATAATTTTGATTTGTGTTCTTCATATGCTGGGAGATGCAATGTTAGCCAGGAAGCATAGTTTTAAATGACAGAGCAGGTGGAGATCATTCTGGAGGAGATGGAGTCTCTCACAGTCCTCCATCACCGCTGCGTCTCTCCTTCCGGGGCCTTTGCCCCGCTGAGGCTCAGTTAATTTGAAATTTTAAACAGCAAGGGTGGCAGGGTAAAAGCTCTGGAAGGGGAGACAGTCTGGCACATTAGAGGCGGCAGAGGACTGTGAGAGAATCCATCCCCTCCGGAGCAATCTCTGCCAGCTCTTTCTTTCAAAACTACGCTTCCCAGCTAATATTGCACCTCCCTACACTTGACAATCACGCACTCAGGCATCTCGTATAGATAGACTCTGGGTTAGCCTGCACTAGCAAGGATTCTACTCATTATAGAAGAGGAAGTAATGCCTTCTCCTACTTATACTCTGGTCCCAGTTATCAAGGACAGAAGCAGGTAAGTTCTTGTTCTCTAATAACAGGGCTTTGAGTCAAGTAAATATTGACTCAAAATCCGGTAAGTCAAACAAGTAAATACCCTTGTTCCTTATAACAGTTTGCATTCCCTGGAACATGGAAGCAATATCATAAGGTGATGGGAGAACCAAACCAGTCTTCCACATGAAGGCTAAAGGAGCCCAACTGCCTGGGAAAGACAGGCAGCATACTATACTGGTGTACTCAGTAATGTTTAACATAGAACTGTTGACACTAGCAATTTGGTGTGGGTTCCTCTCTACCACTTCCAAGCTTTTACTTACATTTTAGCACTATTTTAGAATTTGTCTAAAATTATAAGTACAAATACAGTTAGACATTGGTTAGAGCAAGTTTTAATGATAAATCAGTGGTAGATCTCGGAATGCAGTCTAAAATATGCCTTTTGCTTACTCACCTGAATTGATTATTAAGTCACCACTGAGGCGGCATTCTAGGGCTGATTGCCCTGATTAGGCAATCTTATATAAGCATCTTGTCTTGAGTAGGACATACAGATTGTCATAGATATAGCTAGAACCATAGGGGAACAGTTGCTGGATATGACCAAGAAAGCCATTCAAGATACCTTTACAGACAGAAACAATGCTAGCCTGGCCCCATAACTAGACAGGCCACAAAGGGAGTCTAGAGGGTTAGAACAAAACAACCTTGGAAAGGGGCATAAAACAACAGAATTGCATAGTTGTATTGCCATGTGCAGATTAGAAGGGCCGTCTAACTCATATCAATATATACAAAGTACCAAGGCCCGTGTGCAGGGAGTGTCTGAGAACGGCAGTTCATAGAGGCTGGCAACTAGAGATGGGCACGATCCAAAAAAATGAACAATCCAGCTGATCGTGGATCGGCGCCGGTAACGATCCCGAATTAACGATCCACACCGATCATCTCCCGTTCCCGAGCCGTGGACCGTGGATGCCAAAGCACGGCACACAGGTATTCCCAGTTATGTGGGAAGGTGGGTTGTGGCAGCGGCCGACTCTCTGAGTCTCTCTCTCTCAGTCTCTCTCTCTCTCTCCAAAGGCTAGCAAGTAGCAGGCAAGAGCTCTGTCCCACTCCACTGCTCGCAGAAAGTGAAACCCAGCCTGGGAGACCACGGCAATTTATAAGCATGGGTCCCATTCAGCAACACAGGAGGTCTGTGTTTGGCTGTCAGAGCTGCCTATCAAGGTTTGCAGAGATGAGATTGGAGTGCCCATGGCTACAGAACACCCCCTTCCCCCTCCCTCCCCTGGGTGTCTTCTCCCAACTTGTGACTGCTTTGCTGCTCCGTGGTTGGAAGGAAGCCCTGCTGATCAAGGAAAGCTGGGCTTCCATTCAGGTTTCCAGGGCGACAGAAGGAGGGCAAACAGAGCTCAGGCATTCCCCTGGTTCCGTTGCCAGGGGAATAGATTGCTGGCGCCTGAGTGTCTGGATCCCTGAACTGAGCCCGATCGCCCCGATCCAGGCCTCTCCCGACTGCTGGATCGTTGGCCGTAGCCAATCACGATTCACCGGGTCATGATCACGCGATCGCCATTATCGTGGGGTTTTTTCGTTCGTAATGCGAATCGTGCCCATTTCTACTGGCAACATTATTTGAGGATAGTTACATTGGTGGAGGGCCAAAAGATATTCAGATGTATGAGAAACTTGTAATCACTAATTCTACATGAACTTTGTTAACACAAAAAGTAGCAAGAATGAACTAGCTACTATATGTTTCAAGAAGATGTTTCAAATATGGATAATCTTGTTCGGTATATGAAATCATAAAGATAATAAATTAGCCCAAAATTTTGAGTCTCTGAAGCAGCTATTGTTAAGAAAAAGGTCCTGAAACCCTACAAATATGGCAGTTAAACTAATCCCGAGCTTCCTCTTTGGAGGGGCTCCTTGCCTGTGACCTGTGGGTAAGATACTTTTTTAGACTTGTGAAATTTCTCTCCTTTAATGATCTATGTAGTCATAATGAATGGTATAATTTTCTGTTGATCAAGTTGATATTAAGAATACTGAATAATTATTTTGTAATAACAGAACCTTAAAATGGAAAAGAGACTCCATAATTGTATTACTTGTTTACAATGCCCTGTAACAAACCTAAGACATCATCTATAGTGTACCTCTTGCAAGGAGTTAAATAATTTGATATAAGAAAGCTAACTAGACACTCAAGGCTACTTAAGTGCACACTAGTATCTAAATCAGGCTTGACCAGAGTCATCCAAAACAAGAAACTCCTCCTGCTTTTTAATGGCAGAGGTCATTTTGTAGAAAAAGAGCTGGAGGAACTCATCAGCATAACTCATTAGCATATGCCACGCCCCCTGACATCACCAGAAGTGTGTCATTAACATAACTGATTTGCATATGCCACACCCCCTGACATCACCTATCCTGGCTGTTTTGGACTCAATCCTGGCCATTCAGGGCCGATATTGGGCTCAAAATGGCAAAAGGGGGCTCTAAATGACTTAAAGTGGCCATTTTGGACCCTTTGGGGCCTGGTTTTGGGCCAAAACGACCCCGATCGGGTCAGTGCTGGGCAGGGAGGGTTCCCCCGCCCAGCACTGATCCAATCAAGGCTGTTTTGGCCCCGATCCAGGCCAAAACGGCCCCGATCCAGGCCAAAACGGGCCCCAAATGGCTGAAAGTCAGGTGGGCAGGGCCACCTGACATGTGACCTCTTTGGAGAACTGCCAGAACTGCATTCCTGCGCGTTCCCTCTTGAAATGAGCCCTGGTCAGAGGGTATACTAAAGTTTACTTGTAATACTTGTTCTCCATCATTAGGTGTCATTATTAGACAGATTGACCCAACAGCAGATGATTTAAGCAAGAATCAGCAGTGCCTGCCTATTAAAAGATATAAAAGAGAAAAGTCCCTTTCAAAAGTTAATCCTTCATTCAGTTTCTGTGGTAGCAAAAGAAACCTCTTCAGTATGGTAGGCCCAAGCTATACTTAAAATATACACATGCAATCAAAGCAAATACAAGGAGAAGATAAAGAAGGAAACGATACAGCAGGTAAATCTCATAAGAGAACTTATTGCAGTGTGATTTGTTGTTTTTGCCAGATTGTTCCACATTGTGATTAGCAATATTCTCTACACCAAGGCACAGTTCTGTATCCAGAGGACCATATCAAACACAAACAGCAAGCCTATACGAGTATTTGATCCTGTCAACTCAGTCTTACACAAATACGATTCTGCTGGTTTCAGTGGGAGTGTTCTCCATTTAAATCTCAGCTTTGATCATCTTTAAACTGCCTGGCCACAAAGTATATTGAATGAACAAGCCAATTCTACAGAATGCCCTTCTAAGTTTCAAAATGTATTTTCCTTCTTTAGAAAATAAATTTTCATAGTTACATGCCATGTTAGTTCCTTTCATTATGATACTTAAGAAGCCAAGGCATACCACGAAGAAGGGAAAAAATGTATGGCATTTTAAGATGAAAATTCAGTCCCGCATGCTACAATTCCAAGATAAGTTATAGGTCAACAATATTGTGCCAATCAAAAGAGAAACAGTGGCCTGCAAGCTCCAATATTGGGTAAAAATTCAATATGCACCAATAATATATGTGCATAGGAAGAAAAATTACAAACACCAATATAGAGAGGATGTAGGTCATTCTGGTATCAGCTTGTATGCAATTACAGGCTAATCCATCCTCAAAGACAACCATTTAGTGTTTAAAATCTTGCATGATGTGTGTGTGCCTGGAATAACAGCAACTGCTAGGTTTGAAGTCTTAACAGGAAGTAAATGAAAAGTAAAAACAAACCTACGTCAGAGCCAAGGTTCAGTTATTTATAACTCATGTATTGTTACCGCAGACAGCTTATCCATAATCATCAGTCACAAACTGCTGCTAAGAACAACCCTGTTATTCTACACAGAGCTTCTCCTGAGGCCACTTAAGACAAATAGGACTGGCAGGCAAAATGAATAACTTCATCACCTGTGAGCGGGAAAAGGCAATGTGTAAAAACTTGGGGGGGAGGGGGGAGGCACTCGCAAAAGTCTCCTGCAGTGCCTGGCTCATGCCTACTCAAAAATGATCAGATTTTAGTCCCAGGGAGCGAAATCAAAGCTAATACTTAAAGCTGCTTTTAGAGATGTTCACACAAAGATAATGGATGCTAAATAGCAAGTCAGTGGGTATGGTGAATAAGTTGGTAACCCTCAGCGGGACACAAGGCTAATTTGTTGTGCAGAAAGATAGAGAACAATCCTGTCCATGGTGCACAGACCAATGATTTATACTGAGAACATTTAACAGAATCACAGTCTTCAAATTACTTTACTGTTGTACAATGTCTGTTTCCCCCTTACAGGGAAGTTTCAATAATTGGGTTCCACTGTGCTAATCTCCTTGAAATGCAGCAATTGCTGGCAAATAGATATTAATTGCTGCATTCCAAGGGGATTATCTCACCACCATCCCCTATACATTGACCAATGCCTGGAGAGCAAAGAAGAATAAACAAGGATCTTTGGCTCTATATTTTCCTGCAGGCATTCCTGGTTAAAAATAAGTCTACTCTATTTTTTCACTGTTTCTGGGATCAAACTGTTGCTATTTGAGACACATCTTCATTCTTAAAGCTTGCCTGCTTCTTGCTAAAATGGCAGACTGCAGTCAGCCCTTGGATAATGTACAGAAAAAACTTGCTGACATACATACTCTGAGAGAGTGAGTGAAAGGACAGGTTCTGAAGACAAAGAGTGCTCCCAAACACGGCTTTGATTTAGCCACCTGGGCATCATCATATTTTTATTCAAATAGCATTTGGTCTACAGAAATATAAATAGCACCTTAATTTTAAGAGGAAATTAAATACACAGCATTTTATGACTCTCTTGCTGTTGCCAGGTGTTCATTTTAAAATGGTCTGTCAGATACCATTTTAAATAGCAGTAGCTGAAACTGCATTAGATGAACTGCTAAAATATAAACTTAGCAATTAATAGAGCCAAAGAGTTTAATTTTTTTTAATCACAACAAATGACTGCTAGTGTGATGGTAAAGTTTCAAAGATCACAGTCCAATTCCTTTTTTCTGTCTGTAACAGCAACTCCAGTACTTATTGATAGGCAAAATCAACAAACAAACAAAACCCCTGCAATCAAGCCATAATTATAAGCAGGTAATGAAGGATTTCATCAAGGACATTTTGATGTTACATAGTGATCCACTGTGAAACCATAAACTCTACTCAGGTTGTGGCTTCATGGATGGTTGCTTATATTTGTGCTTTGGTTTTATCACAGAACACCCATTTTTCAAAGAGCAGCAAAGTTCTCTCCAGGGCCGGCGCCAGAGTTTCTGGCGCCCGCGGCCACAAGCGCGCGCACACCTCTGACTGCGTGATGACATCACATCACGCAGCGCGAGATGGATGGGGCGGTGCGCGGAAGCTTCTCCATGCTCCGCACGCCGCCCCAGCAGCTGCTCGCAGCTTCTGTGCCCGGCCGGGGCGTGTGGGAGCGGAGGAGCGCGAAAGCCAGCCCCATGCCGCCACCGCTGCCATGTGCCCCAGCCGGGCGCAGAAGCCCTGAGCCGCTGCTGGGGTGGCGCATGGAGGCTGCGCCCGGCTGGGGTGTGCAGCGGCGGCAGCTTCTGCGCCCGGCTGGGGCGTGTGGGAGCGGAGGAGCGCGCAAGCCAGCCCCATGCCGCCGCCACCGCCGCCACACGCCCCAGCTGGGCGCAGAAGCCGTGAGCTGCTGCTGGGGTGGTGCATGGAGGCTGCGCCAGGCTGGGGTGTGCGGCGGCAGTGGCAGCAGCAGCATGGGGCTGGCTAGCTGGCTACAGCAGTAGCTGCAGCCCAGTCATGCCAGCTTCGCTGCACGTGCCTCAGCCCCCGACACCCCCTCCGGTGCCCCTCCAGTTCCCTCGCGCCCGAGGCCACCGCCTACCTGGCCTCCATGGGCGCGCCAGCCCTGGTTCTCTCTTTGCAACAGCCCTGTGACTCAGGTGAGAGAGAGAGAGAGAGAGAGAGAGAGAGAGAGAATGACTAGCACAAGATCATTCACAGCAGAGTAGAGATTTGAATTCAGGTCTCCCCAGCTGTAGCCTGACACTGAACAGTACACCACATTAGCTCTCCCAAGATAAATGAATTTCTTCTAGATGTTGTGTCAGTCACACTGAGCCAATTCCATGCAGTCTCTTACCAGCAGAGAGACATCACATGGTACAATCCAAATCAGCATACTTAAAGAAAGAACATCTATGTTATTTGATTCTTCTTCATATCTTGTCACCAGACTTCCAAGTTCACTGACTCTGGTGAAAGCTCCCTAAGACTGGGAAGAATTTTCAGTCAGCCTGTTTTGAAGTTCCTGTTCTTATTTTACAGTATAAACTCCCATGATTTACAATGTTTACTATACAGTACAATTAATTAATCTTCTAACTGAACACCTGCATTCAGTTAGCAGCCAATTATTCTTACATGCTCAGCTATACGTTTAGACTTCAGACATATAATCTCAGATTTTCTGTTCGCTTCCAGAGTAGAGATGGGCATGAACCGAAATATGAACCAACGTTCGTGATGAACCGGGGCGGTTCACAGTTTGCAAACCAGCAGTTCATTAGAGCCCATTTCTGACAAACCTCCACGAACTTTAGGCTGGTTCATTTGGTTCATTTTTTAGTTCGTCACTGCAGACAGCCTGGTGCTGATCAATCCGTTTCCTAGGCAACAGGGGATGGACTTCCTGCAGACCACCTGCTGGCCCGGAAGTGGCATTCTGCTGACCCGGAAGTGATGATTTGCTGACCTGGCTGTGACATTTTGACAAACCAAGTGAACCAGTTCACGAACAGGAGCAGGTTTGTGAAAGTTTGTGGTTAGTGGTTCGTGAAATGTGAAGAACCATGAACTACACGGTTTGTTTGTTTTTCAGGTTCATGCCCATCTCTGCTAGAGAGCTCTACATGGACAACGTTATGGGCAGAGGGAGACAGAGAGAGGCAGTTGACTTAAAGGTCCTAGCAGCTACCAATACCAGTTTGGATAGGGATGTATTTAAAATTACTTGTGTTACTATGTTGGAACCAAAGTTCACAGCTCTGGATGGCTGGATCATTTCAGTCCCTAAAATGAGTTTTTCAGTAGTTGCAAGATATAAGCCAGTGGTTGCTCAGCTGCCAGCTATAGTCCATTGTCAGCTTTCTAGGGCAACCAAATATGCACCTACAGGCCTTGAAATTGCCCTACTTCGTCCTAATCACCTTCTTATCAATATAAGGAGGAGACATTAGCTAAGAGGCAGTTAAAAGGCTCAAATCTGGATTTAATTCCTCAGTATGTTACAGCCATTATCTATTTGTTCAAACTGTATCCTGATTAATATTCAACAGATAATAAAGTACCTCAAGTTATTCAAAGGCTGACCTAGACTACCTCAGGCTACAGCCACATACTCAAAGCAAGTCTGATTGAATTCAGTACATCTGAAGGCTTTCCCTTTGCATGGCCCCAGCAAAAGGAGCTAAAGAGACTGAAACCTGGGGATACAGAGGCTCTAATAGACATGATATATATATAACATTGTAATATTATAACAATATAAATTGCTGATTAAAAAAACCCTAAAAACTAGAGTGTGGAAGAACAGTGTCATGTAGAAAGCCCACTGCAGATGCTCTGAATCAACAACAATGAGAAAATCACTGAACATCACCACCACTGTATAGATGTCATGGACTGCCTTGGTATCTAGGCAGAAGATGAGTCCTCATCAGAGGAGGAGAACAATCTGCTCCCAAGCCCTGCCTTGGCTGACCTTTCCTATGAGGACCCCCGCCCCGGGACCCAGAGCTGGCACCAGTGTTGCCCCCTGAGCCAGCAGGATCATCAAGCCAGGAGGCCCTTGATCTATCTCTGGTCGTTCATTTTAGAATATGTTACCTATAAAAAAATCTGACCTGTAAGTAGATCATTCTACTTAACTAGTAAATCTGACCTGTACTTGTAGATCATTCAGAGATTTCCCAGGGCAGAAAAGTTAATACATTTTAAATAGCACTAAAATTTCCAAATTAAACTAGGAGAATTACTTGTCTAAAAGCCGCAACAAATTATTTTAGTACCATGTACTTTTTAGCATCCAAGAACTTTAAAAAAGAAGTCCAAAGCATCCCAGCTTCTCCTTTTTTAAAACAAGTATTTATACCTGGATTTACATTAAAGTAAACCTATTTTAAGTGAATGTTTGAGAATTTCATTCACCATCAACCACATAATCTACAATATATGGCACCCTCTCCTGGTCATCTATGATAAGACAAGATCTACATGATCCTACCTCCTTTTTTAAAATATGCTTCTCTTCAAGTCAAGCATGAGGGAAAATACAGGTAGGTAAATTAGTTGTCTTCGGAGAAGACTAAAGCTCAACTCAAACAAACAAACCAGCATACAAATGACCTGTCAACATCTTTGCCACACTGTGACACTGAGAGATCTCTGTCTTTTGGTGCTACACCTCTGAAGATGCCAGCCACAGCTGCTGGCGAAACATCAGGAACTACAATGCCAAGACCACGGCTATACAGCCCGGAAAATCCACAACAACCATCATTCTCTGGCCATGAAAGCCTTCAACAATATAATAAGCATCTGTAGTTTGAGAAAAATCCAATGTCCTATTTCAATCCAGGGGGGATCCACTGTTTTGACTTTCTGAATAAACTCAATAACAGCAATCTTGTGTTGTAATTTTCCTTTGAAGTTCTCTGCTTGCAAACTGCTGCTCTGAGATCAACGATGGAAGTCCTGGCAAATTAAAATGTTCTCCCACTGGATTTTGACTGCAGTGATTTTTGATATTGGATTTATGACCACTGTGAAGGGATTGACCTGTTTGTCCAATATAGAGAGTTGAAGGGCATTACTGACTTTTGACGGCATATATAACTTTGAGTTTGAGTGAATGAGCCTAAGATGGCATAGCAGGCGTCATTGGAGTGAATATGGGAACAGAGTTGACATCTTGGTTTATTGAAGGCCTGGGCTCCAGAGTTCATGTCCATGTAAGGAAGTGCGTTGTTGTGAGTGAGGAATTGTTTATGACTGGGGGGCTGTCTGTGAGCAAGAAAATGTTTGCCTCCCAATGCCTGCAAGAGAGCAATATTGTCCAGCATAGGATGCAGTTCATTAATGATGCTGGGAAACAGACACCACTTTTTTTCTTTAAAGGCTGGCAAAGTCTAAATGCACTCTGCACATGCTCAGAGGAAGTTGATCTTTGGGTGCAGAATTCAGGGAGAAAGAGATGGCAGCAACTCTATTCTGACAGTATGGCTGATGTTGGTAAGAAGGGTGTAGCCATTTGTAGCCCAAATCATCCTTTCCTTAATTTCCTTACTTTTGTGCATGCTCAGAGGCCTTGCTTCCTGCATGTTCCTGATGGACCAAAAAATAGCTGTAGAAACAACTGGCTATCAGAACATATCACTGGTAGCCCAAAGTGCCAGATGTTAAAGAGTTTTTTTTTGACAGCTCAGGAACAGCAACCTGTGGAAGAAGATGGTAGGATACTGTTTCTGACAGACTGTGCAACTAAAATGGCCTGTTCATTATTTGTGTTGTCACAACCTGCAAAGGAAGATCACAGGAGCCTGACAAACTTCTGAATGGGGAGAGGCAAGTGACACTTCATCTGCTGCACCCACTTAACTCAATCAGGCCGGTACACTAACCTCAGCTGCTGCTGGGTTAGGTGCAGTAGGTAAAGCTAGCTACAGCACACTTTGGAGAAGTTAGCTCCCCCCCCCCACCACAAAAGTTTCCCTGTTGCCACTTCCTCTGCCACCACCCACCATCTTGGTTCAGGTTACTATTAGCATGATTGGTGGCAGGTGGAGCATTATATCACACTGCCAAATCAAGCATTCTTGAAGGAAATCCACTAGGTGGATAACACAAGACAACAGCAAGTACAGACAACATTAACAATTCTAAAAGCACACAACAAGGAAAACTGCTTCTAAAAGACAAATTTTCATTCTATGGTAAGCATGACTGGATTTACCCTACAGTCAAATATGATAGCAATAACAATACAAGAGAAATTCTGCAATCAAAATTTTGAAGACTGCAAAAGCCCCAGGTCTGGATGGATTTACGGCTGCTTATTACAAATCTTTTGAGGCTATATTGGCTATACCTCTGAAAAAAGTGATGAATGAGATACAAAGTAAGAAGATTTTACCACCAACGTAGCAAGAAGCAAATATAACTTTGATACATAAATACCACAATCATATAGGCCTATCTCTTTATTGAATGTGGACTATAAGATATTTACAATAATAATGTCTCAAAGATTGAGGAGATGCATTTCAGAGGTAATACATGAAGACTAAAAAAGCTTTGTCCCGAAGAGGTATATGAAAGATAATATTAGATACCTTCTTAGTGCAATTGAATATTCAAGACGAAAAGGTAAAAAAAATGCATTTGTTTGTTGATGCTGAGAAAGCATTTGACAATGTTTCTTGGAAGTTTCTTATGAAAGCACTGCAAAGAATGAATTGTGGGAATGAGCTTCTGAATTGGATTCAGAGTATTTATACCAAAGAGCAAGCTGCAATTTTAGTGAATGATTCGCTTACAAAAAAGATGGAAATAACAAAAGGAATGTCTAGTCTCACCACTATTGTTTATCATTGTGCTTGAAATTTTGGCAGTGAGAATCAGACAAGATAGCAGAATTGCTAGAGTAAAGGAGGAGAAAGATATATAAGATGAAAAGCTAGACAGATGATGTGGTTATATCAGTGATATATCCACATACCTCCCTGATTTATATAATCGAACAAATATTAAGATTTGGCCACATTCTGGATATTAACTAAATAAGAAGAAAACAAAGATAGTGTTACTCTTGACAATGAGAGGAATGTGAAAAGATCGGAAACATAACCAACTGTACCATTACTACAAAGCCAATAAAATATTTATGGATAAACGTATCATCACAAAATGAGAACCTTTGTAATTATCAAAAAGTTTGGGCAGGAATTATTGAAGATTTGCAGAGATGGCAAAAATTAAATATTTCATGGTTAAGAGGAATCACAGCTGTTAAAATAAATACATTACCTAAATTGAATTTCCTATTTGAAATGATTCCAATTTATATTGAACAAAAGATTTTCAAAAGATGGCAGAAAGCAATAAATGACTTTATATAGAAAGGAAAGAACCCAAGGATAAGACTCAAAGTATTGCAAGACGCCAAAAACCGAGGAGGATTGGCTGTACTGAACATCAAATTGTATCATCAAGCAGCGGCGTTAGTTTGGATAAGAGATTGGATTATGAATCCAAGCAGCAGACATATCAAATTGGAAACAGCAGATGCTAAAGAAGGTCTCCATAATTATTTATGGACAAAGAAATCATGCACATCTATTCATAAACAAGATGGGACCCATATTGTAAAGGATGGATGGTTTAAAATATGGTTCCAGTGCAGAAATAGATTGAGTCCACCAATTTCCCCACTGATGGTGCCAATTAATGCCTACTATGATGCAGCAGTTAGAAACAGAATTGATCAAGCCAGCTATGAATCAATGACAGACAAAGAAGGAAACATAAAAACCTGGCAAGAAATCCAGGCCCAAGGCAAAAACATTCCTTGGTTGACTTATCATCAAATAGTATCAAGACTGAAGGATCAAATTTTCAAAGGCAGCAGGCTGAGAGCAAAAACACAATATGAATTATTAATATCTGGAGACTAGTCGCATCTTTAGGGGGAAATTTATAAAATACTACTGCAATACCATACAGAAATGGAGCAAGTCAAAACTTGTATGATAAAGTGGATGCAAAATTTGGGGGAAATTATTCTGATGGATTTATGGGAAAACATACGGACTAAGGACATAAAATTTACAGGTTGCCAGTTATTGAGAGAAAATTGGTATAAAATGTTGTTTAGATGGTACACTACTCCCAAAGATATTGTGAGGATCAGTTAAGGGTTACAGTGGACATTGCTGGAAATGTCAGAATATGGATGCAACATTTTACCATATATGGTGGACTTGTAAGGAATCATGAAAGTGCTGGATAAAAATACATGAAGGGATGCAAAAGATCCTCAAAATCAGATTTGAATTATATCTGAAAAGTATGCTCTTAAATATTTTACCAATCAATGTGAGAAAAGAACAAGATCTCTTCTGTTATATGGTGACAGCAGCGAGAGTACTATTTGCAGGAAAATGGAAAACCGATGCTTGTCCTGGTCTCCCCGAGTGGAGAGATAAAGATTCACGAATACGCCTCAATGGCCAAATTGACTACCTACTTACATAATAGACCGATAACCGAGTTCTGGAAAAAATGGATCTCTTTGATTACTTAGGCAAAAATAATTGATATAGAAGCTTAAAGGGAAGGAGGAGAAATGTTATATATCTATGCTTAGGGAAATCAAATATGTAATGGTTTGTTTATCAGGCCAAGGAAGCTTAAATGTATTGCTTGTTTAACTGCCAAAACTATTATAACTGTACTGTTTATATATTGTTTGTATAAGATTGTATAAGTTTCAATGTCTAATCTAGAATATGCAAAACCTTTATAATATGCACTTACTTTACAATATTTTCTTTTCTTTTAATTAACATGATAGCCATTTAAAAACCATGATCAGTTGGATAGTGTGTGATGTGGAAGCTGCTATTTTTAACTTTATAAAAATGTTTTATAGGTTTTCAAATAATTCACACCAACAAAAATGCTTTTGTTGTTGCTGCACAGGAAAACTTCATTCCCAGAATAGTTTATTTCATAGTGTTCAGCTATGTCTGTTCCCACATGTATGCTTTCCATATACAAAAGCAAAATGTATTTTGTGCAAATAGTGGAGGCAGTCCTTTCAGACTATTGCATCTTACGTATTTTATATACAGAGCTGAAAGAAGGTATTTGTGAAAGTAAATGTGTGACAGAAAACAGCAACAGAATTAAAAGAACCACCAAAATGAGCTACTTTCACACACAGGATTCTCCCGGTTTCAACTACCTGACTTGGGCAGATTTTTTTTTTTGCTTCTTCATGACATTGTCTGGCATTCCAGCTCCAACCATGGGCAGCCTGCTTTTTTCTCTAAAAGAAACTTATTTTTAAAATAGAAAAAAAAATCTTTCCTACAATGTTGCTGTTGGGGGCCATCTTTTTAACGTATCCAGAAGTGAGAGGAACGCCCTCTTCATTTCTTCCCTCCACATTGTCATGTGAATTCCCACCCACCCCTTTGGGGGAGGGGCACTGAGCATCACCACAGAACTGTTGCTAAACTACAAACATATTAAGCCAGGTGTTGTGTTGGTTGTTGTGGGTTTTCCGGGCTGTATTGCCGTGGTCTTGGCATTGTAGTTCCTGACGTTTTGCCAGCAGCTGTGGCTGGCATCTTCAGAGGTGTAGCACCAAAAGACAGAGATCTCTCAGTGTCTCTGAAGATGCCAGCCACAGCTGCTGGCAAAACGTCAGGAACTACAATGCCAAGACCACGGCAATACAGCCCGGAAAACCCACAACAACCATCGTTCTCCGGCCGTGAAAGCCTTCGACAATACATCAGGTGTTGTGTCTTTCCATGATCCTCCTGAGTATTCCACTATACAGACATTTGAAAGCAATGCTTAAAGCTTGTTACTGAGATAAGAGGATTGGGTGAGTCAGGGACTCACTCGCTGCCATTGGCACAACCAAAGAAAATGCCCACACTTGCCATGAGGCATGAAGTGATTATCTAACCTGGAATTCAAAGAGATTCTTTGTCACAGAGAAGGAAATTTATTTGCCCAGAGCTAAAATGTAACTGCAACCTAGCAAGGCACTCATTCATGTGTTGATGGGGGGTGGAGAAGGGAGATTGTCCTCACTGCCATTCCCAGAACAGAAATGTTGCCTAAATGCGAGGAGAAATTAAGGCAGAAGGATTACAGTATTGCCTTATTCTTTAGCTGTGATATCTAAACATGGAAGTTTTTAAAAAATCAGCTTTCAGCTACTCCTGCACAGCGGCATGCATGCACCCCAAAATTTAAAAAGGTGGGTGGGAAATCATGATGGTGACCTGATATGAGATGGAGGCTAATGCACATCTGATGTGAAAGGGAAAACCAGGCAAACAATGGGGTGGGAAAATGGATTACCCTGCTGTGACTAGAATCTCTGTTGCAAGTCCAAATTGACAATTACACCAGTTAACATAACCACTATGATCTGCCCCCCTCCCATGGAAGCACACATTGTTATAGCTTAACCACAGTGAAAGAAGAACATAAACAGAGCCAGTTTTATCAGTTTAAGTGTCTGGATTCATGCTACCATTTACAGATGGGTAGTTATTGTCCATCTCTCCTTCCCTCTCCCTCATGAGTCTAGTCTCATTATAATAGTGAGTACATGAAGTAAAGGAGAAAATTAAACACAAAAAAGCAACACCCATCAGGAGAGAAAGAAGCTTGCCCATGATATGAATCCTGTACAGTCATTTAGGCAAAACCAAACTAGGGTTCAGTTTTCTTCCCCCCACTAAGACAACAGGCTTTCATAATATGTATTGTGAATTTATCAAAATCTCTCAATTCAATATAAAATGTTTTATGAGGAATCTCACAGTAATGGGCAGATTTTTTTAACCTGAATCTGTGATTGATGGAAATAATCAGATTACACAAATCAAGATTTATATTACATGATTTATTGTTCAGTCCACTCCAAAATGATGCTGCTTGCAAGAGTTCATTTGCTTTGGTATTTGCTTTAGGGAAGTGTGATGTAGTGAAGACAAAATACTGCTCACTTTCTACTAAAGGGCTGCTTCCACACCAGGGTGATTTGCTGTTGAAGATCACCTCATGGAGACTGCTGCAGTCATGGTGCAGAGAGTCACCTGCATTGCAGCCAATTGGCACTAATGTTTAATTCCCTCATAACAGTGTTTTGTAGACCACTTCAGTCGCTACATGAGGGCAAATCTGGCCAGCATTGACAGACCACACTCGGCCAAGTACTCCTCATTTGTCATCTTTTACACCACCACCACATAGTCTTCTCTTCAGAACATAGAGGAAGGTCAGACTTAAGGACAATTCAGATGTTAAAACTACTCGCCAATATGGAATCGACACCAGGCAAATTCAAAGTTGGTCTACAGAGGTTACAGACATGAGTGATTACCAAGGGGCAAAGACGCACCCAGTTCAGCAGGTATTTTTCACGTTGGATCAAACCAACACTCATGAGAGTAGGCGTTGGTAAACATAGAATTTACTCAAATCATGAAGGGGTGTGGATAGTTTGTTTACAACATCAAAAAAATGCACAAGGGAACATGGAACCTTCCCTACAGCTCAACTCCCTGCTTTTCTCTTCAGCCAAGCTCAGATACCAGTTGAGCTTGACTAGGCTAGATGTGCTGGAGAAAAGGGGCATGGGAAGGCAAGCAAAGGGCAGGAAGTGAATTCAGTTCCACTCATCTACATGGCCTTTTTGCTGCTAAAAAGCTTTAACATCCCCTCCCTTTCCCATGTGATTGGGACAGTTCTAGGTTTACACACATAGAAATAGTACTGCCCTGCAATGTCTAGTTTCCAAATGCAGATTGTCTTTCTGGCAGAGAGTATGCGCACACACAAAATGGATCAAGGCTGAGGGCACATCCCCTAATAGATGGTAGGACTGGCCAATTGTGACAACACAAATAATCCATTTGTGCAAATGATTAGACTAAATTCACGCTCTGCTTTACATCTGTTTGGTTCATGCATATACAGAGATTTCCACCCAACAGAGGCACCATTTACTGTTACAGGCAGAAAGCAAACCTAAATAGGTCTTCTCCAAATCCTACTCAGATCTGTTCAATGGAGCTTACAACCAGAAAAGTGTTCTTAGGATTGCAGCACAATAATATATCCATGGATAAAGACCACAATGTTGAAAATTCACATTAAATTTGATTTTTTCTGATTTCTCGTCCATTCCCTTTAATATTTTTCTTTGTTTTTGCTTCCAAAGTGGGGAAAGGCCCTGACATTTTTCACATAAGTTGGTTAAAGTGAAAGCAAAATAAATTATGCACATTGTACTGCTCTAAATACTTTGTGCACAAAATTGGATTCTCTCAGTGTGCAGATCCTAGATTGGAACAGCTTAGTTGCATAAACTGTGCATGTTATAAACAATGCCATCAGGGACTTGAAAAGACTGTACAATTAAGGCATTCCATAGAATTATCTCCACTGCACCAGAGTTTGTGTTTCTGGTTGCAAAACGCTAAGCTGTTGAGCAGATACTCCATTCATCCACAAGTCTTCCTCACCTAGAAGGAGTGAAAAGCAATTAAATTGATATATAGGCCATAATATATAATATATATACATGCCATAATATACAAACGTCTAACCCACTTGGGACCCATACCTTGAACTGAGCACAGTAACTGACAAGTAGCCAATGGAGTGACTGTAGGATGGGAGTGATGTTCAAGCTCTTGCTCACTCCTGCTAACAGCTGAGCTGCAGCATTTTGCACCAGTGGGAGCTTCCTAGTTAACTTAGATGGGAGACCTATGTATAGTGCATTACAATAGTCAAGCCTTGATGTTACCATAGCATGGATCCAGGTGGCCAGATCAGCCGTGTGTATTTCTCCAATCTAAAAGCTGAAAAAGCACAGAAGCTATACAGTGTACCAATAAGTTTACGTTGCTGTTCCTTTCATAGCACTATTAAGTCTCTTTTGACTTGGGCCAAAACTCTAACATATTAAACAAAAGAGAGAAGTGTACTTTAATGATCTAGATACAGTACAATCCTTGGGGGAGGGGCAGGCAGGATCTCTTTTGGAGGATAAACAACTTCCCCAGTGATCAAGCAAAATCACTTCAGAAGAGGACTTAATGAGAATACCCCAAAAATCTATCGTTAAGAAGTGTTATGGAACCAGGAAATCAGCAGATGAAAAGTCATATCCCAAAAAAGTGCACTGACATTTGATACATACCAAGGGGTGGCATTAAAATAGTCTTTAGGGGTCACAGTTTCAATTCCCCCAAAATGGCTCAGGACCCAGATGTTGGAAATGCTGAGTTTGGCAAAGAACCAGTGGTGATCAACAGGCCAGTCATTCATTTCAGGATGTCTACTGAACAGCGCCATCTTTGCAAAGTCTGCTTCTGCTCCAGTCACCTAGCAAACAGAGTACAGACGACATACTTCAGTAGAGGACAAGGTCATTCAGCCCCTATATTTTTTTCCTTCCCTATGAGTTCTCTCGTGGGGAGACCAGCAGGGAAACAAACCAAGACCTACTTATGTTCTCACAAGGAGCTTTTTAATTTTTGACTTACTTTCTGGCAACAGTAGGTTCCCATGCCATATTGTAAACTGCACTAGAACTACCAGCTGTATCAGAATCATGCTGATGAAAGACGCATGCCCCTTGATGATTTCTTCTGTTCTGGATGGGGTTGCACTCTCCCATAAAGGAATCGGTTTGCTGCTTAGGGGTGCTGCTGGACCCAGGCCTCCCGTTGCTCAAACAGTTGACAGCAATGGTCAGGGACGACTGGTGGGCCAGCTGCAGCCCTTCCAGGGCAGGAACAATCTTGCCACTGTGGTGCATACCCTGGTACCATCTAGATTAGATTACTGCAATGTACTCTATTTGGGGCTGCCCTCAAAGACTGCCTGGAACCTGCAATTGGTACAGAATGCTTCAGCCAATGACTGGAGTGGGTCATAGGGACCATATAACTGCAGTCTTATTCCCTCTACGTCAGCTCCCTGTTTGCTTCCAGGTTCAATTAAAGGTGCCTGTATTAACTACTAAAGTTCTATACAACTTAGGGTCAACATACCTAAAGCACCACCTACTCTCATATGAACATACCTATTTACTCTGGTTATTTTTGGAGGACTTGCTTCAGGTGCACCATCATATGATGCTAGGCATGTGGCAACCAAAGAAAGAGCCTTCTTGGTTATGGTGCCAAAACTTTGGAACTCCCCTCCCAGGGAGATTCGTTGTCTCCCTCTATCACTGTCTTCCACCAGTGGGTGAAGACTTTATTTTTTGGCATATTCCCAGTAAGTCGTTATTAGCTTTCCTTTCTGGTTGCATTGCTATGTCTGTACATTTCTATTGAATTGTTTAAATATTTTACATCTACCTTATTTTAAATGACACTTATTTCATGTTCATCATCTTGGGGACCCCATTTGGGTGGAAAAGAAGCACAAAAATGTTTTAAATAAAATAAATAACCATTATTGTCCCTTTTCCAAGGTTGTGTTATGTGTATTTATATATTTTTACTGCATAGTATATTTTATGTAAACTTTATTTTAAAAAGCTTTTTAAATGCAAATCTACAACTTCTTGGCCTGCTTGTAACTTATTCAGAGCCGATTAGCTTCTCCTCTCTTTCAAGCAGCACAGTCGAAAGTGCTGCTTGAAAGAGAGAAGTGAATCAGCTCTGAATAAGTTACAAGCAGGCCAAGAAGTCGTGGGTTTGCTATGTGCAGGCAACTTGTGAAATACAACTCTGATGAAGGGACTGAAATGCATGGCAATGCCGGATGTGCGTAGGTTGTGTTTTCATCCACACAAGGAATGAAGACTGATATTGTGGAAAGATACCTTCTGTATATTATATTTGTTGTCCCATATCTGCCTGTACATTTATATTTATATATTAGGCTTTCAAGCACTGTTACAAGTAAACTTTGTGTTGTGTTTCATAAATCTTTAGCACAGAGTTATTTTCTACTTCTAACACTGACACTGTGGTCCAGTTGTATTTAACAGATAAAAACTGCAGCAGACAGGCTAAACAACAGAAAGTTCTTCAAGGTCTTCTTTTAGTAACAGTATCATCATGGTTAAGAGATGAAGAGCAAGCTAAGATGATGTCCCTTCCCACTCTTCCATATAAAATTTCCAAAAACCCAGGATGGTGTCAAATACTAAGAGCCAAAACACACGTTAAGAAATACCTAGGTTCAGCACGTGTTCTCTTACCTCAAGGTTTGCCGGGATCTGTAGGCGTCCTGGAAGCTTAAAGTAGGCGTCCTGGAAGCTTAAAGATCTGTAGGGGTCCTGGAAGCTTAAAGTCCTGGAAGCTTAAAGGATCTGTAAGCGTCCTGGAAGCTTAAAGGCGTCCTGGAAGCTTAAAGCTTAAAATACAGGCGCCTGTATTTCCCTTCCCCTTTTTGCTGCTCTGTAAATGCTAAACTTTAAGTTTCCAGGACTCCTACAGATCCCAGCAAACCTTGAGGTAAGAGAACACGTGCTGAACCTAGGTATTTCTTAACGTGTGTTTTGGCTCTCAGTCAAGGGAACACGAATGTTAGGGTTAACCAAGATTAATGTGCACAACAGCATACATGAAGGGCAGCAGTAGAAATTTGCATCTGAGAAGGTGGGGAAGAAAGCAGACAATCTCACTGGCTACTCTCAATATCCTGATGATTGTCACAGGACAACTATTACCACCCTTGTACAGCCAAAGCATCAAGGATCTAACCTGCAGATTAACTGGGATTCCTCCCCGCCTCACCCCCTGGCTGGTTAAACGAGTCATTTCAAGAAAAGAACATTAAGGTAGCACTGTTTACTTCAGAACATAAATGAACTCCGTTATGAAGACCACCCTACACTTCTGATACCATGTGTGTATAATTTCCTTGAGATGTACAAATATTACAGTTTACCTTCTCAACTACTCCATTGAAGATCACATGAGCACACAGGGGATCCTGAGGATCATAGCCCTTATCCTTGCAATAGGAAGTCTGTGCCAGGGACAGTGTTAAGGAGGCATTTCCATTGACCTGAAGTACAAGGAGCAAAGAGGATTTTATCATCTGTATTTCAGGGTATCTAGGAGGATATTTAACACATTACAAGGTGCCATTAGATAATGCATTCAGCAAAACAAACAAACAAAAGTCTTGCATGAAGCATTACAAAAGCAGATTTCCCCCATCGCCGCCACCACCACCACCACCACCCTCTCCTGCAGCATCCTGGAAATTCCAAGGGACCGTCATGGACAAAATGCACCCCAGCACAAGTGGGTACAGAGAGAACAGTGAATCCCCCATCCCACTGACAGCTTGAGCAGAAACTTCTCCTATTTCCAAACCACTAAAACAAAAAGTTTTCATTTTATTTGCCTTTCTTAAGTTTCCAGGAGGTTTCAAGATTAGACCATAAAACTCATGTGACTCATAAATCTGCACACACACCCCAGCACAAAATTAAGGGTTCATTGACCTCTTAGGTAATTCTCTCAGATCAACTTTTCAGGGAAAAAAATGAAATTTTAGAAACATGATTTAAGCATAAAATAAAGACTTCTGCATTTCATATTTAAACAGCATCACCCCTTTGCACTGGAAGTCATATTATTCAGCTACAAAAAGGAGCTGAATCATTTATCTACAAGCAGATGTTTCCACGTGATGTACACCACACAGCTGTCTTGGGTACAGCAAGTGATAAGAGACCACTGCATTTTGGAGATGCTCCTTCCCCTTCTCTAAAGGGAAACTAGCTATCTGTCAGTTAAATGTTAAGATTTCTGCTTCTGTGACTTAGATATATTGCAGGGGTCACCAACCACAGCACTTCTGAGTACTGAAAATATCCCAAGTCACCCAACCCCCGGTCATGCTAACAAGTTTTGTCTTAGAAACAGAACATGGCCTAGGTAGACCACCAAAATCAAGCTTATCAGCTATGCAGCAGATATAAAAATAACTTTTGAAAGAGCAGATGTTTTTGCTATCATTTCATGGGTCTTCTAAGGTATGTATTAGTTACTTAGCAGAATATCCCAATGTACTGAGAAGGAATGAAAACAGGTATGAAATGATTTCCTGCGACAGCTAGAAATTCCCACAGATGTCTAACACGATAAATGAAAATCAATAGTTGGTAGGCCTCATGACATTCAATCAGTGATACTAAAGGAGGTACAGAGAACTTACTGGACCACAGTGGTTCTTGAACCATGGCAAACTTTCAAATGATCTGCAAGACCACAACTAAAAGGGCATAATGCCAGAAACCTAGAGAATAGCAAGTACAGCACCTGTCATTAAAAATGAGAAGGCAGTCAATCCCAAGACTACAGTCATAACTTAATTTAATATCTGGGAATGTATTTAAAAGTTCCTCTTCCCTCTGCTGTCATGGCACCCCAGATGGACATTTGTGCTATGAGCCATCCTGGCTGCAGTCTTATGCACACTTGCGAGTTAACCTGCCCTACCCATGGTTTGCTGTAACCCTATCGATAAAGCAAACCACGGTTTCAAAACCCACATGACAGCATGGCTTTTGTATTTTAGTTTGTAGACTATCCTTTACCATGATTTAGGTGTACATATGTAATGCACAACCATGGCTAAGGAAAACAAATGGTTAAGTGTTACATCTTAACAGGGTCAGAGTTTAAATTTGCTTCCATTTTGCTTTATAGTGCTGCAGAAAAGTTACTGGCACGGCTATCATTTTCTTGTGTATTTTCTCAAAGCAACACATATCTAACTATATGTAAAAAAAATCTGGTCTAATGATAGCGTAGCACAGTTCAGTAGGAGTTGCCCGGTAATCCCATTTCCTGGTCCTGCTTTCCTGCCCTTCCAAAGAATCCAGGAAATCAACAACTTTAATCCGTACGGTGTGTAACCTGTATTTGGTTTCTGAGAGCCTTTGTGGTCATCAGGAATAACCTAATACTTGTACAGTAAGAGATGTATTTTACAGCTGTTAAGAGGACAGGAATCTTTGTGAAATTTCTCTTGCAAAGACTAAACACATTCTAGCCATTGGCCAGCAGCCAAGTGCTGCACGAAAAGGTATGAGAGCTCCCCTACTACAGCACCAATGCAACCCAGCTGGGCACTACAGAAGGTGCAAGAATGTCTCCTCACAACTTAGTGAGTGTCCCTAGCAGCTTCCATAAGCACTGAAGTTGCTGAATAGCAACCTGTACGAATGAATAGCCACCCTCCTCAACCCACAAACACTTTTTATTTGTTATAATTACCTATAATTTTTCAAAGGAGAAACCTGCTGTTAGGCAGAAGTGAATTTTCCTTATTGAAGTGAATTTGTAATGACTGTAGGGGCCCACAAAGATGGAGAGAGGAGGGAGTGGGGGGGGAAGTTAATCTCAGAAGTGTAGGGTTTTTTTTTAAAGCATTTACTTCATTTACGACACATCTTTCTTCCCAATAGGGACCCAAAGAGGCTTGCATCGTTTTGTTCTCCTCTCTTCTATTTTATCCTCACAATAACCCTGTGAGGTAGGTTAGGATGAATATGCAAGAAAGACCCAAGGTCACTCAGAAAGCTTCCATGACAGAGTGGGGATTCAAACCTGAATGTCACAGATCATTGTCTGTCACTGTAACTATGAGCGGAACTACAAGTGACAAAAGGCACAGATTGGACACTTGTCAGCTTCCCTCAAGTTTTGATGGGAAATGTAGGCATCCTAGTCTTGCAGCTTGGCTCTCTGACTGCTGTCCAATGGACTTTTCTACTGTCACTTGTCCAACATTCCGCCAAGCTGCCTACATTTCCCATCAAAACTTGAGGGAAGCTGACAAGTGTCCAACCTGTGCCTTTTGTCACTTGTAGTTCCGCTCTATACCATGCTAGTTCTTGCTTTTAAAAGTTTCACTGGCTGACTTTTATGTACTACACTATACACACAAAAATTATTACTTTCCTTTAAAACAAAAAGCCAGTCCATACACAATCTTATTCTATAAGGGGAGGGGGGGAGGTTAAATGAACTGGTGATTTTATCTAACCCATCTGCTGCTGTTCTTTGCCTCTCACACGCTTACCCTTTAAGGACAGTGATTCAGCTTTATTCCAAAGGTTGAATGGTGCACAGTTTTATTATGATGGCTGAGCATTGCCACCCACTGGCTTCTCTCAAAACCTCCCCCCCCCCAACATCTAGCTGTCACAGGGGGCAATCACTTCTGAAATGTCACCTACTACCTTTTCTAAAAATCCCAATTGTGTCTGCAGGATCAATGAACTTGGAGATCCTAATCTAGGCTATTACACAAGGCAAAAGTGGGAATGGATCACTAGTTTAGAATAGTTCCAGGCGGGTAACTGGAACTATTACTCATGTTAGTCTATAGTAACAGAACAAAATTTGAATGAAAAAGGTAGACTATAAATAATAAAATATCTGCTATATCTGACCCCCCACCCCATGGTGCAGAGTGGTAAGCTGCAGTACTGCAGCCCAGGCTCTGTTCACGACCTGAGTTCGATCCTGGTGGAAGCCGGGTTCAGGTAGGCAGCTCAAGGTTGACTCAGCCTTCCAAGGTCAGTAAAATGAGTACCCAGTTTCTTGGGGGTATGACTGAGGAAGGCAATGGCAAACCACCCCGTAAAATGTCTGCCAAGAAAACGTGATATGACCTCCCGCCATGACTCGGTGCTTGAACAGGGGACTACCTTTACCTTTTTATATCTGACCAAGTGAGCTTTGACTCATGAAAACTTATACTCCGGAAAGTTGTTCTTTAAGGTTCTACTGGACTAGTGAGGATGTTAATTAAAATAAATTAATGAAGTGATAATTCTAACAAGTTTTACTGTGTCAGACCAAAAAAATACAGCTGACAGAATTCTAAGCACAAAATATACTTGCCAGTAGTATTTATAAAAGGTGTTCACATGTATTATTCCAACTTTTCCCCTTGCAATACACACACAACTGGCGACCAAATAAGGGTAAAGCTCCAATTATGTAATTTGTAAGCTTATTCAAAGTTGACACTGTACATATATATTTTGAATTCATAGTATTGGTTCTTAAGTGCCAAGATATAACAGGCAATCTTGAGTGGCCATGATTTGAAGCTAGATTCCTTAAATTCGACAAGCTTCCTGCCATACTACAAAAAGTTCCCAACTTTTCTCGCTTTCATGCGTTTCACATGAAAATGGCATGATGTGTTCTTGAAATACTATTTATTCATGTAATCGTGCACATTTCATCAGCCAGCAGAAATAGCCAGCAATTCACCCAGAGGAAAAAAAGCAAAGATCTCAAATTTCCCTGTTACCTGGGAAGCAACACAAAGGAAACCTTATCCATAGATTACTGTTAATTCCCTCCCAAATCTATTGGAAAAAAGATTATCTGTATATAAAAGGCAGAATTCCAGCCAATGTTTCTTCTCTCTTTAAGTGGTTTACAAAGGTAAGAATAACAGCAACATTCAATTTATATACTGCCTTTAAGAACAACTTAACACCCACTCAGAGCAGTTTACGAAGTGTGTTATTATTATACACATGACAATCACCCAGTGAGGTGGGTGGGGCTGAGAGAGCTTTGAAGCACTGTGACTGACCCAAGGTCACCCAGCTGGCTTCAACCGGAGGAGCCAGGAATCAAACCCACTTCTCCAGATTAGAGTCCTACTGCTCTTCTTAACCACTACACCAACTGTTAAAACACTCTCATCTGCAGAACTGTTAAAGGCATCTAGAACTTGGCAATTCTAAATAGCATTGTTTACATATCAAAGAGCAATCCAGTAGAATTCAGGTCAGCCACCTCATATATGTGGGATGTTTCTGTTGCCATTTGCTTTGTTTTAGTTTTTTTAAAAAATATTAGGGGTGTTTTTTAAAAGTTCTCCTCTTCTCTCCCCCAGCCAACATGGGTTCTCTTCTGGTTTCCATTTAAAAAAAAAAAAACCTTTATGGTTTTTTTGCAACAGAACAATTGTATTTCATGAAGCTGTGATCTTGAATCGGAAAGCAGCTTGTAAACCAACACACGTACAAGGCAGTCTAACGAAGCCAGGAAGCACTTTCTGTAATACTCTACACAGACACGCACAGGTTGCGCTTTCCTAACTGAACTTTATTTGAGCTGGAACTCAAAGCACGGCCGCATCATCACCCATGTCCAGAGAGAGGGCTCAGCCTTGCAGCCCGCAGAGTGAAGGCAACAGGGATTCTGAGCGAGTGCAGAGTACCTTTCATTCCTCACGCAGGGAATGAAACACAAGCCCGCAGTTTGCGAACAAAGGCCCGAAGGGAAGGCAACCCCTCACCAGCAGGTCCTTCACCGAGATATCCAGCGCGGTCAGGTACATGTAGGGCACCCCGGTGCCGTTGGACACCTCTCCGTCGCTGATGGAGAAGACGTTGGCGAAGGGCTGGCCCCGCACCGGCGGCTCCTGCGTGGAGATGGTGGCCAGCGCGCCCCAGTCGCAGGCGTGTACCACGAAGCGCGCCATCCGCGCCGTCTCCTTGCCGGGTGGGACTCGCAGGGCCCCCGCCGCCAGCAGCAGCACCCACAGCCGCCACATCGCTCTCAGCCTGCGTCTGCCCGGCCGCCCTTTCTGCCGGGATGAAAACACTCGGGAGAGAGGCGGGCCAGGCAGATTTTGGGCAATCACGAAGCACCTCTCTCAAGGCCTAGCCAATGAGGGCTCGCTGAGGGCGGAAAAAGCGTGGAGGCAGCTCCCCAGCAGGGGCGGGGTTTACACGGTCTTCTACCAATGGCAGGAGGCTGTGGGATCCTCCTGTCCTGTGCTAGGGGACCAGAAGTTAACTACAACCTGATCAGCAGGGCAGCGGCGCCAAAAACAGGGGTTGCGTCGGAAAGTGCGCAGTGAGCAATGTAGGCGTGCGCGCCCTGCTGCTGCAGATGGAGCGAGAAATGGCTCGCGCTTAGAAGCGCTTCTGTCGAGCGGCTGGTGCTGGGCGCCATATCCACGTTGCCTTCGGGGGAGGTCCCACTGCGTTCAGAGAAAGCAGGAGCAATATCGGCCTGCCAGAAGTGTCTGCAGTCGTTTCCTGCTTGGTCGCAGAAAGTGAGAAACACAAGACGGAGGGCGGGGGGATCTATTGGCAAAAGAAGTGTTCGGCCTGATAAAGTTGGCGTGATCAACATGGCATCTCGATGGAGCGTTTACAGCAGAGAATTTGGTTAGCTCTTTTCCACTATACCTGCTGGGGAGGAAAACTGGGAAGTCTACAGTTTACATGTCTTTTGATCAAGACCGCACGCCCACAAAGAAAGAAAAATGGTTTTTAAATCAAGGCAGTTGTTTTGCTTGCAAGCCGCGCCTTGCGTAGGTGGAGAGGTGGCATATAAATTTTCTACATAAGAAAAGCATTGCCTAACTTACTTTAAATATTTTTAACTCACCAGTCAGCAGAGGGCGCTGTTCCCTCAGTTTGCTTTGAAAGAATGCAGGCTGTCGAATAAGGAAGCGGAACGTCGAAGCTGCTGAATGCATGAAAAAATTTTGCCTGTCTGGAAAGTACGTGCTGGGCACAGCTTGATCAGTATGCTCAACTGTGCGACATTGGGGGTGGGGATGAATATGAAGTAGCTGATCAAAGTGCACAGATTTTAAAAAAGTAACCAGGTATCTTACAGTACCATAAAAACAAGTTTCTATAGTGTTCTACTATTTTAATTATTTAGATATTTATACCTCCATTTTTCTCCCCAGTGAGAACTCAAAGCCATTCATATCTTTGTTCTCTGTGTTTGTGTGTGTGTGTGTAGGAGGGAGGGGGGGGGGGAGACTGGCCCAAGGTCACTGAGTTAATCCCATGAGAGTGGGGACTCGAATCTGACCCTCTCAGATCTTTGCCCAACAAGCTAACCATGCTGTCTGGTGTGATTGCCTTTTTAAAAGCAGAAGGGTCTAAAATAAAAATAAATTTAACTGTCTTCCCCAATTGTTTATGATTTTGCTAAGTGGAAGTATGCTTCTGCTATTTTATGTTTTCCAAGCATTTATACATTGTAGTGTTGTTTCACACATAAGATTGCCAACCCTGGGTTGAGAAATTCCTGGAAATTTGGAGGTGGAACCTGGAGAGGTTGGGGTTTGGGTGGGGGATGACCTCAGTGGGGCATAATATCATGGAGTCCGCCTTCCAAAGCAGCCATTTTCTCTAGACCGCTGGTCTGGAGACCTCTGTGGTCTGGAGATCAGTCATAATTCTGGGAAATCTCCATGCCCCACCAGGAGGCCGGCAACCCTACTCACCCTTCTTTCTCCTTTTAAGGATTAAATTTGGAGCAATCATTTTATGAGCTGGGCTGAAACACCATCCTAAAATTTCTTTTGCTTTAGATAAGCCACCTCTGCATACACTGCTCCCTCCAGATAAAAGGACCCTAGAGTGGGAATGCCCAGGCCTCCTCCTGGACAGCCTGTTTCCTTTGCTGATTGAGCCAGGCCAGGTCTGTGTCCAGATAACAGGGGTTCCACCAGGGGCAGGGCCTGCCTTCTCTCAGGATATTTGTTGTCCCTGCCCTGGCCAGTACACAATGCAGACTGAAGATTGCCACTGCATCTGTCCAGTGTCCGACTGGGCGAGTTACTTGACAACCCCCCCCCCCCCCGCAGGTTTCATTGAAGGTTTGCCAGCCTGCCTGACAGATAACCAAGCCCATGACTGCTTCATCTCTCAAGTGTCACTAGCCCAGTCTTTCTGGAGAATAAACAACTAGAGAGTCTTTTCCAATAGTACATTCTCATGAGCTGAGCCAACTTCCTGTCATTAATCATTTCTTGACTATGACCCTCTCTTTGCCTGTATGGGCCTTATCTAGACTCTGATCTGGGTCAGTCTGAGAGCTGGCCAGCTCTCTGCTTAGAAGTCACAACCAATAAGATAAAAGTGTCTCTTTTGCCAATGTTTTATAGCTCAATGTAACCTGTAGTATTGCTCTGGCAGAAAACAAAAGGATTTTTTTTTGAATTTTTTTTTATTTTTTTATTACCTACATTAACTAACAATACAGAGGGAAAGAAGGGGGGGCAGGGGAAGGAAAGAAATAAAACAGCAACATATAACAACACTACACTACAAATAATGCTTTCCCTTCATACTGCCATTATTAAGAAATTAAAACTTTGTAAGATATTGATGGATTGCAAAATACAGATTACCTTGCAAAATACAGATTACAATCCAAATTAAGTCTTCCTTCCCCCCCCCCCCCCCGGGCCTCGGACGCAGTTCTCTCTGAGCAGCTGCAACCGCAGTGCTCGTTCCCTCCCCCCCCCTTCAGACTTCAAATCCTTTTCTTCTTGCTTGGTGTCTTGCTGAAATTCTTGGTTTTTGTCCTCAAAATCCCTTAGTTGATCTTCTGATGTTATCTTGTAAGATTGATCTTTGTAACTAAACCAGATACCTTCCGGAAATAGCCATTTATACTTTATTCCACGTTCCCTCAGAAGAGCTGCAAACCTTTTATACTTAAATCTCCTTTTCCGAACTAAGAATGGAACGTCCTTCAGTATCTTAACTTTATTACCCAGAAAGTCCAGATCCGCATTATGTGAGTTGTATAGGATAGTGTCTCGGATCCTCTTAGATGAAAAATCGATGATGATCTCGCGAGGCAGCTGACGCTTCGTTGCATATTTTGAAGAAGCCCGACGGACTTCCAAAATGGCGCTTTTTACCTCTTCTTTAGTTGCCCTCGTGGGTGTCGCCAATAGTTCCGAGGCCAGATCCCTTAAATCCTCATTTTCCTCCTCTTTCACATTCTGGAGGTGCAAAATTGTCTGTGTTCGTACCACTTGTAGCCCGATCAGCTGGTTCTCCACCAGCTTTAACTCTTTAGTCGTTGCCCTCACGAGTGACGCATTTTCCCGAGCAGACTTCTCTTCCCCCCCCGCTGCTTCCTTAATGGTTTTCACTTCGCTCTCAATTAAGCCCACCCTTTGATCTGTTTCATTCAGCTTGTCAACAAAGGGCTTTATGGCTTCGATAACCGACCTCTTCACCAAGTCCTCGAGCGACTCTCCTTTCCCCTGCAGGGCAGCCGAGATTGACTTGCCCAAAGCGGGACTCTGCTTTTTCGCTGCCATTTTAGGGGGGGGGGACCGCCGACCAAATTCTGAAACTCAGCGAGGGGGAAGAACGAGCCTTCTTAGCTTCAGATCCCACCACTCCTTCGCGTGCGCTTGTAATAACAGAAGGGATTCGCTTACTTACAGGCTTCCGCCTAGTTCTGCTCTTTGCCATTTTCCATGGCCCGGCAGCACTCGAGGTGCCGCGCACGTCTGCCGGCCTCCACAGGAACAAACGGGCAATTTACCCCCTGCATCAATTTCAGGGGGCTCTTCCCGCTGTGTTCCGGACCCTGCCTCCCTCACTGGGAGTCCTGGGGGCTAATCTTCGCAGATCAGCCGCCCAGTCAGGCTGCTCGGGCGCTTCCTCCCGGACCTGCGGAGAGGAGCGTCCGACATGGCCAAGAAAACGAAAACGAATCCAGAAAACAAAAGGATTTGAGGGCTCTGTGCCTTAATCCATTTGCCCCTATGTGTATATGTTGCTAATGCAGCATCAACAGACCAGAAGTCATTTCCTGTTTTGTCACAATTAGGTAGTTGCATAAGCATTGTACTCAGTATTGTGGTATTGCCATTGGGGACATCTGAACTGCAGCTGGCTTCTGACAGGGAAAGAAGTTTCAAAGTATTATTATCTTCATTTATGACACACCTTTCTCAAGGAGACTTAAAGTGGATTACAAAATATGGAAAGCAATTCAATCAGATAGCAAAGACTTCTAATAAATAATGCTGTTGAATTACAATTACAGAACTGGAAAACAATGCAACAGAACTCTAAGGAAACAAAACTGTATAAGGCATGAAACTGTAATGAAAACCTATTCCTTCTGTTTTTAAGGTAGTTTTGTAGTATGAAGATGTGCCTGAATGAGGCATGCTGATGATGCTGTTTTTAACTCGGATGTTACCTGCTGCTGCCCTGATTTCATGTAAAGCAACAGGGAGTCATTTCAACTTTATGAGCCAAATGTGAATGGCTGTGACCATTTCAAACAGCTGATTTTTCTGGTTGTGGCATCCCTCCCTCCCTGGGCTACCAGGGATTTTCCAATTTAAAAAAGGCACAAAAATAGCACTGTAGCATTGTAATTTATTTATTTATTTGTCATTTATAGTCCGCCTTTCTCACTGAGACACAAGGCAGATTACAAAGTGCAAGTTAGTACAGTAGCAGGTTCTTTGAATGCCAAGCTTTCATTTTTTTTTTTTAAAGTCAGTCTCTAGCCCCTTCCCTTGCAGAGAAATAATGAAAAAGGCACATCTCAGCAAGACAAGGTGCTAGATAATGGTTTTTTTAAAAAATGAAAGTTGGGAATTCCGAGAACCTACTGCATTACAATCCTGTAGTGCTACTCCAGGGATCCCCAGCGTAGTGCCCATGGTACAATTGTGCCCGCCAACACCTTTCCTGGTGCCTGCTAAGTGGTTTTAGAAAGTGGGTGGGCCAGGTAGGGCATTTGCAAAGCATGGCTTCTGACTCGCCATTGGTATTAATTGGCTGCGCAGATTTTTTTTTTAACTTTATTTTTCAAATTTTTTCCTTTTACAAAAAAAATAAAACTATTTAAAACATTCAACATTAAAACCATAACTCAGTCCTCAGCATAACTACGACAATAGAAAGGCAATGTAAGGATCCAACAAGTTCTATACATATCAACCAGGCAACATAACATGCACAATATTAAACTTACAAAATTTGAACTTATATACAAAAGGGGTCCTTAAAATAGAAGTTAGAAGGGTTTATCTCTGAGGCAATCATATAGTCCAAAACTGGCCGCCACTCATCCAAAAAGTTTGCTTGTAGGGGTGTCATTTCAGCTTGTTTCAGTTGGAATGATATTTTTTCCATAAAGTAATGGTCCCAGATTCTAGCATGCCAAGCATCAATTGAAGGAGATTGGGAGTTCTTCCATACAGAGGCTATAGTAGTTTTAGCTGCTGAGTGCTGACAATAATGTAGCAATTAAAGATCTTGAGCTCTGTGGAACGTCATGTTCTGCTCAGAAATTCAGCAAGAGCAGTTCAGGTTTCGGTGGAACCGTGAATCCCGTAATTTGTTTGATAAAGTCAAACACCTCTGACCAAAAATTCCTTATAACCTTGCACTCCCACCAGCAGTGAAAAAAGGAACCAATTTCCCCGCAGGCTTTCCAACACCTTGGGGAAATACTTTTATTACAAAAATTGAGTTTCTGGGGAGTAATATACCACCTGGTTAGTAGCTTAATGGATTGAGATCTAATGTTAATTGATCTAGATTTAAATAGTGGTGAATTCCAAATTTTAGCCCACTGAGACTCTGAGAGCTCGATATTGCAGTCCCTTTCCCAGGCTGTGCAGATTTTTAAAAAACATTTGTTTTGGCAGAAGCTGCTTCCACAGCATAAAGATCTTCACTGTATGTCTGAAGGTAAGCTGCAGCAGCCATTTTGTGGCAGCCATTTTGTTGCTGTGCCCTCCACTGTGTCAGAATTCCAAATATGGCCACAGGCTCAAAAAGGTTGAGGACCCGTGCTAATCACTCTCTGTTCCCCATCTCCCAAAAAACGCACTGGGTAGGAAAAAAAAAACAATGCTTTAAAAAAAAATTATTGGATGCGTTCACATACATTTCAAAAACATTTTACAACAATATCCCCCTTAATATATGTTATCCCACCCCCCTCCCCTTTTCCCTTATTGACTCCCAACAGCACTCTGACCCCTTTTCCCCTAATAACTAACTCTAGTCTAAGTTGCTTTTCCCCTATTGTTTAAGGCAAAGTTTTATATTTCTAAATCTCTCAGTTATCAAGAGACCACAACTGATCTTTCACGTCCCATTTCTTTTCTAAATATTTTTTAAGTTTACCCCAATCTTCCACAAATTCCCTTGGATTTCATTCTTTCAGTTTCCTTGTTAATTTGTCCATTTCCGCCATGTGCAACAATTTCTGAATCCAATCTTGAATTTCTGGTAGCTCCTCCTATCTCCAGTGTTGAGGGGAAAAAAACAATGCTGATGAAAGTGCCGCAGACGTTAGAAGGTACACTGCAGCAAATCAGAAGTGCACAGAACACATGAGAATGGAAGAAAAGCCGCCACCCCCCCCCCCCCCCATGGTTAAACCCAGCATTGCAAACAGGAGACAAGCAGCTTTGCCTGAAAAGGCTTTTTAAAAAGCCTGTTAGCAACTGGAAGCCAAACCGTTTGTGTCTGAAGTGGCACACAAAATCCTCGCAAGCAGCAGCCAAAACGATTTACCAAGGCTGTACGAAAAGGGCCTTAGCCTAAGCACATTAGACCCTGTCCCAGGTTTCTTTGCAAAGAAAGAAGCTGCCCTTTGAAAACTGGCAGCCTCTAATGTTTTTGGGTATGTGTGTGTGTGCTTAAGGACAGCTGCAGAGTTTCATCGGAAATAGTAA
The DNA here is from genome assembly GCF_028583425.1 of Eublepharis macularius. Lineage (NCBI taxonomy): Eukaryota > Metazoa > Chordata > Lepidosauria > Squamata > Eublepharidae > Eublepharis > Eublepharis macularius. The sequence goes on from NC_072792.1 coordinate 128,838,529, forward strand.
GTAGTACATAAAGTTCCCACTGACTTCATTTCCTGGAGATAACTCCTCAGAAAGGAGGATAGAGCGCTAAAGTATTTTAAGTTTGCTGAGTAACTAGCAGGGAGAGTAAATTAGAGTAAATATACAGCATTTACTCCAATGCAAGACTAGGTTTTTCCCAGGTATGCCATAAAAAAGGAGTCATCTTACATTTACATACAAGTTACCGTGCCATGTTAGCTCAATCTTGTCAGCTCTCGAAACTAAGCAGGGTTGACCCTGGTTAGAAATTGGATGGGAAACCATTACGGAAGTCCAGGTCTGCTATGCAGAGATAAGTAATGGCAAACCACTTCTGAATGTCTCTTGCCTTGAAGACCCTTCAGGGTTACCTTCCTTTTAAGTAAGTATGGTAGTTAGCTTTTAGGTCAAAACACACACTTCCCTTATAAAAACTGATCATGTTTGTTTCCTGTTTTGTCAGAGAAGGGTTAAAGATTTGTACTCTGCACAAAACAGGATGTTGGCTTGGGAGTTCATTAAGCTACAAAATGCAAATCCTCTTTTGTGGCTGCCGTGTTCTCCTCTCTTTAGCAACAGAGATTTAGGTAGGAACAGTGAGTGGTCAGATGCCAACTTCTTGCCCTGTACAGTGTCTCGATGGAAATTTGATCACAACTGCCACTTAGTAATTTGGCAAGCACAATCCAAACCAGCAGCCAGCTAAGGCACCAACGCCTCCACCTCAGTAATACATACCAATTCCACTCCCAATGACATTTTAAGTCTCAAGAAAATCTCTTTAGAAATGGAGTATTGGAACCCCCTGATCCATCAGGCCCTCATGCACGCCCCTCTTCACTCATGGAATAAATGCTTTCATGTCTTCACTCAAGGAAAATGACATCTGCATGAAGTATACCCTTTGCTACTGTGCCAGTGTCAACAAAAACTCTATTGTGGTAGAAGTTTTAATTACTGTAAAGTTTAAATTTTAAATAGATTTGAGTTTAATGGAAATTATTTAGTTTATTAATGCAATAAGAGTTAATTATATAAAGAGAGAATAGAAAAGTAAGTTATAGAATAGGATATGGGTTAGAAAAGTGTTGGAAGTCACTAGAAAAGGGGGGAGGGAAAGGGTGGGGGAAAATTGATATTTAGGTTTAATGATTGAAATAATGCTTGTAAATCTGTACTCACCTAATAAAAATTTCTTTAAAAAAAACTGTATTGTGGTATAAAGGAAATATTGTACTGTATTTACTTAAAAGGAAAACAATCCTGAATATAAGATGACCCTACTAAAATGTTAAACACATACACTCAAATTATTATTGGACATCACTGTAACTTGTATGCAAATGTAAGAAGACCCTCCTCTTTTTTGGGGGGGGGGGGATGGCATACCTGGGGGAAAAACTAGTCTTCTGAGTAAATACTGTATACATGGAATCCAAAAGAAGTTACAATTAAGTGCTGTAACAATGCTGAAGAGAGTTCTGTGGGCTAACCATGGAAGGAACAAGGAAGCGTTGTGAGACCATCTTACTATCCATTTAAGGCATAATTTATACTGCACCCAAAACTTCCTAGATGGTATTTGTCAAAACGCCTATCCTCAATTTAGATGTTAACTAGTCTCCCATTTTACTTTGCCTGTTAAAGGGTTTGTTGCAAGAGAAAAGGGATTCTTTATCTTCTTTCCCCCATTTTGTGTATACAAGATAAACTTTAATGTGTTTCAGAATTTAAAATCTGGCTTCAGAATATGTTATTTCTCCTGTATCTTGACTCTGAAACAATGAGATTCTAACATTCAAGTGAAATGAATAATTAGGGACCTGACTTCATAGTATTTGTGATGTCTAGATAGAAGTTTTTACTTTTACTGAGCTGAAGAAAAAGAAAAATTTGGTAAGTCCTGCTATCACAATTACCTCAGTCCTAACAGAAAGTGTGTGCCTATCAGTAGTTAGGTTGGCAACTGCATCTCCTTTATCCTCGCTTCCTCCCCTGGTTTGCCACAAAGCCTTTCCATCAAACTTGCCTTGCAAGTTGCATGGTCAGAACTCAGTTCCTGGCACAAGGGAGGCCTGATTCTGATCAAAAGTCAGGGTAGCAGACCTGGAGAGCACACAAGGATAAAGTTTTCTATAGGTACTGACAGTACTCTTGGGCTCCCATCATATAAACTGTTTCAAGATTGCTGTTTAATTACTGTTAAAGATTTGGTTTACAGAGACTGCAGGGCAAAGGAAAGTTAACTACGGTGGGAGTTTCTTTAATTGGATCAGGATCTTTTTGAATACACATCAGACCTTGGAGAAGGTGACCCCTCCCAATTAAAGAGAGGGGGCAGGTGTGTGTGTCTGTGCATAATATCAGTTTTGAGGTTTGGTAGAGACAGAAGCAGGCAGACACTGCTGTGAGTTGGCTTAAGTCCCTTATGTGCAGGGGATCCGATGTGGTGTACCAGATCTGACATTCTGTCGGAGCGTTAGTTTGCCACCATCTGCACTCTAGTTTCATACTTGTAAATAACAAATATGGCAAAAACACCAAAAGTTGTGTTTGGAGTTGTTCTCTCCTCCAAATACAACCAATTTAAGTTAATGTTGCCCCTGTATTTCTCACCATTGGCAGAAGCAGAGACACACATAAAAATACATAATATACATATGGACCAGAAATAAACATAGTAGACTGTGGCATTCAGAGAAAGAAGATGATGCTAGGGTATCTCAATAACTATCTGCTCCTTCCATCTTGGACTCACAAACAGAATAAAAATATGTATAATCTTACTTAACTAGCCCAACAAAATTTTAGGGCACACTAGAGAGGGCATTTATCAGCACTTCTGTCTCTCTAAACTTCTAAAAACATCAGCTACGGGAGGGCGTATCTTGATCAGGATTGCTGTGCTGAGACAAATGATCCCATTGCACTGTGTTCTTTATGTAAACTGGCTACCTGGCTGTGCTATATGGTGCAATAGGGAAAACGTCCTAAGAATTTACATTAGTTTTAATAAGGATTCCCACCTCCAGGTGGTGGCTGGAAATCACCTGGAATTATAACTGATCTCCAGGCCACAAAGATCAGTTCCCCTGGAGAAAATGGCTGCTTTGGAGGGTGGACTCTATGGCTTTACACCCACTGAGGTCCCTCCCCAAGACCCCTAGAGCTGGAAACCCTAGTTTTTGAGTACATAAAAATGGCCTCATGATCTGGCCATAAAGGCTTATGACTGAAATCCCCAAAACGCTTTCCTGGGAGTAAGCCCCACTGAATAAAATGAGCAGATCTACTTAAATCTTGCCCCCTATATCTCAGTACTGTGTGGTTGGGTTACTAATTGCTTCATGACACAGAAATTCTTGGTTAGCTTCTTTCTTGTAAGGATAAGGAAGGTGCCTGCTGAGGTCTTCCAAAAGGAAAGAGAGAGTATCCAATCCCTCTATCTACCACTGTTACAGCTGCCATAGACCTTGCCTTCATTTACTTGGGGGGTCCGGCTCTTCTCGTCCCCTTGCCTGTGAAAGCAGAGCTTCCATGGGGATTCAGAGCAACTGCCTGCCTTTTCCTCCAATGGCACATGAGTGTGTGTGTGTGTGTTTAATAAAAGCAACATTGGGAGGCTCTGACTGGGAAAAGAAGAATGGGGAAAGTGAGCTACTTAAACACTTTTCTTTGTCTTGTTTACAGGCAGCCAAACTAACAATGGCTGTGCTTATGGAGGAAGGCAATAGGCGAGAGACCTGGAGAGTAGGAAGGGTTGCTGTGTTCATGGCTCCCTAACTCTCTTGGCCTTCTGCCTAGGGTTGCCAACAGCCCTGAAGAAAAATGTCCTGTCCCTTTAATAGAGGCTTAATATGTGGAAATGGGCTGCTGAAGCTTTTCATGGCATGGAGGTAAATAACATCACCTGGTAAATAACCTCCAATTAAGCCTCTATTAAAGGGACAAACATTTTTTTCTCCAGGAAGCTGATGACTGTCAATTGAAGTAGAGGTATAAAATAAATACCTCTTTGAAATAAAGAGGTATTATGCTCAATGCCCCAGTGATCTGACTTGGTACATGGACTCTTCTCTCGTAAAAATAGGTCTTCTTCATGTAGCTGGGTATACAACTATGTAGCACTCTCCCCCCAATCCATACTGAGCCATACAGTATTTCTATGATTGCAGTTTCACTTTTTTCCAGTAGTGGAGATCTGCAGGAGAGGCTGTGGCTCTGAGCATCAGCTTGGCACACACAAGCTCTCAGGTTCAATTCCTAGCATCTCTGGTTAAAAGGGTCAGGTGATGTTAAAGACCTCCATCTGATACCACGGAGAGCTGCTGCCACCCAGAGTAGACAATATGATTTCAACGGACCAAACGTCTCAGACAGCTTCATCTGTTCACGTGATCTGGCTACTAGCTGTCTCTGCATACAGACTCCTGCTTAGTTACTAGCCTTGTTCATGCAGTCATATATGTTAGATCACAAGGAGGAATTTGAATAGTGTGGCTCACCTCACCTCTCCAGATTAATTTCTAATGTCCTATTTTTACCCCATTCTAGCTAACCCAAGCTTACTTGTAGTGTATCAGCTAGCAATTAAGTAATCTTTCACTACACACGAGTGAATAGGGCTTGAGGAAGAGAAACTGCAGAGAAAACCTAATATATTTTGGAAAGTACTTTTAAAAAGTCTCTCCATAGTCCAAGTGAATTTTTAAGTGACTGGGGAAAATTTAAAGACTATTTGGAAAATAACTGGGATGTGAAAGAACAACTGTGGTCTCTGGATAGTTACTAAGATTTATAGAGGATATATATGAGCTTTACCTATGATAATAGAGACAAATAATAGAATAGAGTTACTGATAAGAAATAAAGAGGTTATAGTGCTGTTGGGGGTCCTAAAGAAAAGGGGGAGGGGGTGGGGACACACACACACACATATATATAAAGGGGTATATACAGTTATATTATGTATTATGGAGTATATGTGTCAATCTACCCAATAAAAATCTTTATTCATCAGAAAAAAGAAAAGAAAAAAAAGTCTCCCCATAGTGAGCTTGGAACAGACTGGGGAAGGAATCTTGCTTTTTAGTGTGTCTTCAGTCCCACTCCGTGACCTCAGAGGGCAGAGTGGTGCTTGGTAGGAGAAGGAGGAGTGCATTCACGGCACAAGTTTGCTGTATGTCTATATATTTTGTTATCCTGATTGAAAGACTCATGCATTAGGAAAACTGTTGTGAATGCAGCAGAGATACAAGACCCTGTTTTGCAGTGCTAAAAGCATTACAGAAGTGGGAGAGATGAAAGAAGGGGGCTACATAAAAATCTTGTTTTCCTCACCGATCAGATTTATGGCTCCAACAAATGCTTTGCTCTCTGCCGTGCTTTTACCTCTCTATACTAGGTAGAAAAGCAAGAAAGTGTGGAAAAGTACCCAAAAAGCCTGAAGCTGAGAAAAAAAACCCATGACACAGGAAAGAGACACCAAAAGAGGAAGAATGAAATTGAGAAAGAAGAAAGGAAACAAGGAGGGTCATGTTTAGGCATAGGCAAATCTACTGCCTTCTCGTTCTCTCTTGAGCTCAGCAGGCTGGGAAAGACAGTATGTTTAGATTCATGTCTAAATTTAAACCCTGATTGCTTTGCCTCCCCACCCTCTCTTCCTCTCCCCCCACCCTCCCCTCCTTCCTTGTTCTCTAGTGCAGGCCTCTTAGGACTGACAGTTTTTAAGCTGAGCAGGGACTTGGATACTAAACGCTCTCAAGCAGCTTTCCCCCCTTGCCTGTTTCAAAGCCTTTGAATCTACAAACAGAAGAGGGGCATTGGAAAGAGGAAGGGGATGGGGGGAACAAATACTGCCCAAGGATGTCCCACACCTGCATAGCAGAGAGGTAAAGGACCTTCTCTCTCTCTCTCTCTCTAGTTATCTCTGTGTTGTTTTGCAATGTGACTCAGACGAACCGGGCTAAAGTTGAACAGCTCACTTAACTGGGGTTGAGTTGACAGCCTGTATGTCTTTGCACTCTGGTAACATTTAATAATCACTAAAGGTTTTTTTTTTCTTGGTAACTTTAGGACAACATGCGGTTTTCTTTTCCCTCTTCTTGCAGAATTTTTTGAAATCGCATTTTCAGTTAATTGAGTTTGACTAACAGTCTGGGAGTGCCCAAGGAGGTGTGGTCCATTCATTTCTGATATAGGTACTAGGAAATTAAAATGTACTTTCCTAACTTTTATGAAAATTGAGACTAGCACCACTTTCTCTGCGACAAAACTGAGGCATTCACAGTTTTCACTCTGCGGCGTACATTCAAGCTGCTGCTGAGGGATAAACGTTGTCCTCTGATTGGAAAGCAATAGCTGTGTATTGTTGTAAGAACTGATGCTGTTGATCTGGTCCCAGTCTCCCATCACTTGGTCATAGGTCTTGCATGTGGTTCCTGGCAGGCCTATTAATCACCATCTAAAATTCAGAAATTCAACAGGTGAAGCTTGAAGATGTAGTTGTGTGAGTAAGCACGTCACATGTTGAATTTCTGTCTGATGTACAGATGTTAGAGGCACAACAACCTGGGTGGGGGAATTGTTTCAGAAACCTGTGCTGCTTCTGCACTCAGAAATCTTTAGATCTTACCATAACACAGAATAAGTTTGGTTTACTTAATTCTGTTATTTCAATAGGTTTTAAGTGAGCATAAATTTCTCAGTATGGCCCCTCCTGTACTTTTTCTGTAATTAGGACAGGTTTTTTATGTAAAAAGAGCAGGAAGTTGGTGGAAAGAGAGGGAGTCTTCTCTCTCAAAGCCTTGGGGGTGCTGATAAATTTACACAGAAAACTTGCTCAGTACATCATTTAAAATATGGAAGGTAGAAAGAAGAATGTATTTGATCTTTGTGAGGTGAAAGATCTTCCTTGGTATTAATGACTGCAACCAACTCTCAGGGCACACCATTCATTTGCTGTGCTATAAATGCTTGTGTGTCCCGCGCTATCCGCCCATCTTACCTCAGTGCTGCATTTGTGTTGCAGGACTAACATACTTCCCAGAAGACAATATGCAATATTTTATTCCTTGGAAAATACGACCCCTTTCCCCAGAGTGGGCATTAATGGCCACAGTGATGACTGTGGCAGTGTGAGCGCTTCTGATACAGCTAGTGATTATTGACCCAAGCCTACCTCCATGCCTGCACCATTTGGCGCATTTTTTAGTTCTAACTCTTGCAGAGAGTTTAAGCTAATAGCAAGGCTTCCTCCCTAAGCCAACGTACCAGTGTTTTGTAAGCCTTATCTAGTCTGTTGTTAATTCTGTGGAGAGAGGCATTTTTCCTCCAGCAGTTTGCAACCCTGTCTTGTGGATAGAGGCTTAATGGGATGATATTTACCTTTCTCCACACATCAGGCCTCTATTAAAGGGACAACATTTTTCCAGGCCTGTTGGCAACCTTATCTGGAAATGGTGGGTTCAGCCCTTTTAAGGCTGAACTGCTCAAGTGGGGCGTTCTTTGATCAAATAGTTCTAATTTGTAAACTTGGACTCTTTGTGGGCTGTTACATTCTAAAAAGGAGAACAGCAGAAAGATATTGTAGAAGTTCCTAACCAGGCCAGTTTAGACAGGCTGCCCAGCAAAAGATGTTTGGTTGTCCCCCGGAATATCAAGACTAACAAATCAGAATGAGTTATTATTTTAGGAGAAAATAGTTACAAATCCAATCAATTGCACTTGGCCTTTTAAAAAAACCTGTCTCAAATTTCTGTCAGGGTTATCTTTCATCGTATGCAATGCCTCCTAGGTATAGATTTTCTTACAGTAAACACAGAACATTAGATAATGCCTATCTAATCTAAGAAATATTCTATAAAGTTAAAAAAAACCCAGTGTTATAAAGGTTAGCAGAAAATAGAATCACAAGATATTAATTACTGTGTCACATGCAGAATTTGGCTAGCAGCTTTCATATGAAACAAACAATAGGTCTCTTTTAGGCCATCAGAGTAACACTGTTGTTCAAATAGCCTTTTCCTGTATTGCGAGAGGTTTCAGCTGAAGGGAAAAATTTAGAGAATTGAAGTTAGGTAACTGATTAGTTTGGGAGAACATACACATAACAGAAAATTCTGCTTTATGCTCCCTTAGTTTAATGTTTCTTTTCTTATTTTGCCTTTATTTTTCCCAGGGGTTGTACTTCTGGTAGTACTTGATTCATTTCCCCTGTTCTTCCCAGACATTTTGCTATAATTGTGCTGAGCATTTTTGGCATTGCTTATATTTAACCATCTCATGTCCTGTTCTTCTGAGTTACGGCTTCTAGGTAGGGTTGCCAAATGCCTGGGGGGAAATGTCCCTTCCTTTTAATAGAGGCTTAATGGGATGTCACTTACCCCGTGATGTTATTTACCTCATGCAAGGAAAAGATTCAGCTGCCCATTTCCACACATTTTTCTCCAGAACTGCTGGCAACACTAGCATCTAGAACTGTGTATCAGCAGAAAATCTCAATTTTATTTTTAAAAGACATTTTAGGCATAATGGTTACATGGTGAAAATGAAACACAAGTAGAAATGGCCAGCTGGTCCATAATAAACCCAGTATTTCATCTTGTGACTGACAAGGGTAAAAGGGTAAATTTGACTTCGGTCAGCAATGAGATAAGTTTAATAAATCAAGCTGTATAAGCAGTCAGTTTCAGGGGGGTACAGTCTTCTCATCTGCTTCCATTCCTCAGTTTTATCTCAATTGTCAGTCACATCAGTGTTTATAAAATAAGGGACACTTTAAACAGCATTATTACTGTTCTGGGACAGTGTGGCCTTTTTGAGGGGGGGGGGAGGAAGTTTCCCTAAGATAACAGGCATAAACAATAACAGACAAAACAGGTCAGAGGCGTTTTTTGCCTTGCAACTTTGCCAGGTGTCGTGGTAATCATTTGTGGTTCCCACCGCCTTCAAAGACCCTAGCTTGATGTCTACATGCAACAGGAAAGAGACAATTGTGCCTCTCCTTCTGCCAGCTACCTTAATTTAGCTTTCATGCAGCTACAAATTAATTTAGAGCTGATCAAATATGGCACTGAGTTCATGTGTCCCAAAATCAACATTAAAGAAATGTGCAATGAAGAGGGGTTGCTGTCTTCCGCAGATTGCTAATAGGTAGCTGTTGGCAATCCCTCTTGCATCCTGGTAACTTATACCGGAAGCAAGATATAGTTGTTGTGATCTTACTGATACAATTTGGCTTTAAAACAAATTTTCATAGTAGGCCAGACTGATGGTCCATCCAGCCCGCTATTAGCTAGTCGTTGCAAGATTCAAAACAAGGAGAGCAGGACATTGTGTCATTTTAAAGGGTCTTATTTGAAGGATATCTTCCTACAATGTGCAGCAAAATTGGTAGCAGGTTTTGAACTTATATTTTAATTACACAATCCACAACGACTATCCCTTTCCTGAGCAATCATCACAAAACTACAGTCCAGCAGAATATACATAGGGTCAGCCCCAATTTTCCTGACACATCTGCTCAAAATCTGTCACACAGAAGTTGTCCATCATCTTATTGTTTTATGAATACAGAACAGGATCCAACACAAATCTTTTCAAACTTGCTACTGTTTACCTTTCTCCGTTATGAAAAGTGGCCAACACAATTTCCCCACTGTCAATCCTTGTGGGTGCCATTTTCCCAGTATTTTTCCTTCCATGCTACCCAAGAGCTTCTTATGGATTTATTTTTAAATCAGAAATTGCTAGAAAGTTATAACACTATAGTGCTCTAATGATCTATTGCCACTTTTCTATTTAAAATTGTAATAAAATTTTTACGTCCTATAGCATATCTGTGAAGAAAAGAGGGGTTGTTAGTGCCCCACAGTCTTGAAGACTGCACGCACACAGTGGAGAGTCACTGAGCAGCATGTATGAAAAGAAAAAAATAAGGAAAATGATAGACAAAAGTGTACAGAAATCTCCATGTGTGGAAGTTCTCTTGCCAACCCGCCTGCTTCTGCATTTGCAGCAGTGATAAAAGTAAAACAGAGACTCCTTGCCATGTGGAAGCAGCTGTTGCTTAACTTTAGCTAGCTGGTGATCCTCCCATCCCATGGTTCCTTAGCTCATTTTGTTAGAGACTTTGTCAGGACTTCTTGGAAGGTACAAGATTTTTGGAAAACTGAAAATACTGACTCTACTGGGACAATTTTCAACATGCTAGATTGATAGGCTAAAATAATTCTGGTATATTAGTGAAATGTGATCTTTTTTTGTACAGAAACTATATTGCTTCTTCCTTCAAATATTGTGATATGCTCATTTATTTCATTTTTGCCTTAGAGGCACTTCTAATTTGTAATTGTCAGGCTCCATCTATGAGAGTTTGGGGACATATAATTCAGTAAGCTGATACAGAGACAAGGGCCGTTTCCACACGGCTTACCTTTGTTCATAAGGACCCGGAACATCGCACAAAAAACGCGGAAGATCGCGGTTTTTTTGTGCGAGATTTGTGCGAAGTTGCGCAACGTCGCGCAAATCTCGCGCGAGAAAACGCGATCTTCTGCGTTTTTTGTGTGGTGTTCCGGGTCCTTACGAACAAAGGTAAGCTGTGTGGAAACGGCCAAGGTTCAGAAACATTTCACAGGTAAACACCTTGTCATTTTTGTTAAAGTGTACATAAAAAAATCTAAAGTCTAAATGTGACTAACTGATGTTTGAAAGATGTCAGTCATAAAGATCAGAGATCCAAGATTGGCCATGGCTCATTTATTATTGGGTACTATTGGCAATCACATTTTGTTCATTTTTAAATAAACGTAATAGTTCTGCAATTGTGTAAATGTATTTCTTCAAGTCTTTTGCATGACTATTATCTTTTCTTCCTAATCAATGAATTCTGTACTATTTTCTCCTTAAAATCTCTTCTATAACACATCAGTTTACATTTTCTCAGATTTACTACGTTAGACAAGTAACCCAGCTAATACTTTCCTTCCCAACAGATGCAGGCGGTCTGCAGAGAACAGTCATTGCACTTCATCATCAATATCACCCACTCCTTTCTTGTACCATGATAACAACCTCTATTTAATCTAAAAAATGCATAAAAGCATGTTCCAGGGGGCAAGTCAGACCTTCAGAATTTGTCACCCAACAAACACCTGCTAAGTGCTAACCAGGCATGCTACCCTGCCAGGTTTGTGATAGATGTCCACAGGAGCTTCTTGCTTGCTTGCATGGCAGATGGGCATGAATCTAGGGCTGGTAGTGAGTGCTAACTGAAAACCCTAGGGAACATTAATCTCAAGGTGTTCTCCATATCTCATTATATTGATTTTTGAGAGGATTTTCCTGTATTTTCCATTTGTTATTAAATTGTCAAACGAACAGTAATATTAATATTCTCTCCCTCTATAACTGTGCTGTAGAGCACAGATACTTTTAAAAACATAACGTTTTTTTAAAAAAATGGAGAAAATTTGATAAGATGGCATTGAATATCCATGAGTTGCATTAAACTCCAGTCTGCTGACTCTCAAATGAGCCAGGACTCAATTAAAGCAACTTTCAAGCCATACAGATATCTTTCCAGCAGACCCCTGTAGGTGTGGTGTTAAGAAAAATATAACTTGAGATCAGATTCATATTTGTAAGCCAGAGACTGTAACCAGTACCTAAGTTCCAGAAAGATGTTTGTGCAATCATTCTCCTATTATAAAAAATATTCATGTCCTTATAATAAGTGCATACATGAAAATGTAATGGACGAAGTGGCCATGAGTAGAAATGTGGGGATTATGTTGCTGAGGCCGTTCACGGGAAGGGCAGGCTAGAAATTGAATTAATAATAATAATCCTGTTTGCATGAAAAATGTTACCTAGAGTAGAACTACAAGTGACAAAAGGCACAGATTAGACACTTGTCAGCTTCCCTCAAGTTTTGATGGGAAATGTAGGCATCCTAGTCTTGCAGCTTGGCTCTCTGACTGCTGTCCAATTGACTTGTCAACTGTCACTTGTCCAACATTCCGCCAAGCTGCCTACATTTCCCATCAAAACTTGAGGGAAGCTGACAAGTGTCCAACCTGTGCCTTTTGTCACTTGTAGTTCCGCTCCTAGATAAACTATCTGTTGCATAGGCCAAGTTCTGCTTTCACCTACCTGATTAACTAAGAGTGCAGGGAATAGTAACCCTGAGGCTCAGTTAGGGTTGCCAACTCCAGGTTAGGAAGTTCCTGGAGATTTTGGAGGTGGAGCCTGGGGAGAATGGGGTTTGGGAAGGTGAGGGACCTCAGCAAGGTATAATGCCATAGAATCCACCCTCCAAAGCACCCATTTTCTCTAGGGGAATTGATCTCTGTCATCTGGAGATCAGTTGTAATTCCAGGAAATCTCCAGGCACCACTTGGAGGCTGGCAAGTCTAAGGTCAGTTTATTAAAGGTTGTAATAGTTGTTACAGAAGTATGCAAGTAATAGTTTGTTAAAGCATTTAACTATGAATTATCCAGATTTGCATGGATATTTGGACACACAGTAGAAATGTATCACCAGATCTCCCCAAAGTTGGAGATCTATGACTTTAGAGATCAACAAAGAAAGAAGGCGAGGGACAGAGACATGGAGCACAGGCTGTACGTTAGGCAGTAGGTGATTGTTGTGCTCAGGGTGGAACTCAGTGGGTTGTCCTCGGAGAAAATGGTCACATGGCTGGTGGCCCCACCCCCTGATCTCCAGACAGAGGAGAGCTTAGATTGCCCTCCGCGCGGCACGGAGGGCAATCTAAACTCCCCTCTGACTGGAGATCAGGGGGCGTGGCCACCAGCCATGTGACCATTTTCAAGAGGTTCCGGAACTCCGTTCCACTGCGTTCCTGCTGAAAAAAAGCCCTGGTTGTGCTTCTAACTAGATTAGCAGTAGGTGATTTCCTGTTTGGCTATTTTATTAATACTTCCTTCATTTGGCACAACTATCTCTGAGTTTTGTACATATTGGGTAGCATGAGTGGTCCAGAGGAGCTGAGACTGTTTTTTTTCAGCAGCTGTTGCCACTTGTGGAGGGAGGGAAGGAAGGAAGGAAGGGATACTATTTTTTCCTGTAGAGAAGAAATCAAGACAGTTCCAGGATCTGTATATTGCTTACTTTACATGTATGCACTCATTTGTTTTAGCACCATGGCTTGTTATTGTGTTATTTTCAGGTACAGCTGTCACAGCTTTTAAGACAAAATGGTCACCTTGTAGTATAACTTGCTGCTGCTGCCCCAAAGATGGTTCGCTTCAATTGCCTTCTTGGAACGTTTGGGTGGCTGGGCTGTGAGACTGTGAAAATATATTGGCTTTTATGTTGCACTTTTTGGATTGGCACCCTGTCATCTAATTAATATGAGAAATCATGTGTGCGGTTTCTGAGAATGGAAAGAAAATGTAAACAAGTAGAAAATCATCCCTTTCAAAAAACATTGTATGAAATTCAGCATGTGATAAAATGTGTTTGAAATTCCCTTGAAATCAGTTGTACATTAGGGGGTTATAATGTATACTTTTTCAATGTGTTATACAATTAACTTTTTGATTGAAATATGGAATTGGTTTTACCTTCTTTTTCTGCCCTTGAACATCTTGATCACATCTAATCCAGTGTGAAATAGTGAAAGCCTCTGAGAGAGTGTTTGCTTCCAAGGTTCTTTTCCAGTTCCTGGGTCTTATCACCCTCTGCCCTTGGTGCTAGCTCAGATATCCGCACTTCAAAATTCATCTGTTGAGGAAGACACCATAATCACTGCATTCAACCCCTGAAGGAAGTTGCAGTCTCTGGTGCTGCCCCATATGGCCAAACTCTGATCCCGCAAGGCAATTCGTATCATGAGAAACTGGCCAGCTGTAACAGAGTCTGGTGTTCACCATACAGATGTCTGTGATTCTTGTATATGCCCTCCCAATATTTGTTATCATGCAAGACTGCTTGTTGTTTATGTAAGCGCTCTCTTTTTGAACAAGGGTCCTTTCACCATTGTTCCCATCAGTAAAGTCTCCACTTGTGTCTCTTAAATTTGGTCGACATGATATAATTCCATGCCATACACACACTTCTACTGTGTAACTATAGACCATTGACAGGTTCGGAGCTGTGATCTGAGGCAATTTCAGATACTGACTTAATCCTGTTCTTTCCCTGTTCCTGATGCTGCCAGTTCTGCCGTCTGCTCCAGTGTTGTAACACCAATGTCATGGATATGCTTGCAAAACTGTGGTGTGAGTGACAAGAGTTTGGTGTAGCCAGTTTGGTGCAGTGGTTAAGAGTGTGGGACTCTAATTTGGAGAGCCAGGTTTAATTCCCCACTCCTCCACTTGAAGCCAGCTGGGGGACCTTGGGTCAGTCACAGCTCTCTCAGAGCTCTCTCAGCCCCACCCACCTCACAGGGTGTTTTGTTGTGGGGATTATAATGGCATACTTTGTAAACTGCTCTGAGTGGACATTAAGTTGTCCTGAAGGGTGGTATATAAATTGAATGTTACTATTATTAACAATATAGATCCTGAAGCTTTAGGATCTTTATTACCAATAACACAAGGGGAAATAATCGTGTTCTCTCTCTCTCTCTCTCTCTCTCTCTCTCTCTCTCTCTCTCTCTCTCTCTCTCTCTCTCTCTCTCTCTCTCTCTCTCTCTCTCTCTCTCTCTCTTACCTACCTCAGTCTCCATATCCCTTTCAGGTATAACATCCAGAGCAGATCTAAAGAAAAATAAACCATCAACACAATCAGAAGATAAAATTAAAGAGTAAACAATACACTTACAATCCAATTCAAGCATCAGCAGAAACTCAAATTAATTCTTACCACACACAAACATAGACAATGAAAGTATTATAGCAATTCATTGTTAGGCATGAGAACTTTGACACAAATACCATCACCAGGTAAGCTTAGCTAGCTTGACTTTTTATTACATGCAACGTAAATTCCTTCCTGGCTGGATCAACTTGATGATTTGTTGAAGTTTGTCTTGAGCAGCATTGGGTCAGCTACTTATCCCCAGTCTGAAAACCAAATGTTCTTGATTGACAACTGAGTCATGTATTCCCATGAGTCATGCTCTAGTCATTTAAGTGATCTACTTGTATCGTGTTCAGTTCATCCATTTCTTGGATCTGCACAGTTTGATGCATCCTTTAAATGACTGATCACAAGAAATGATGACAGGTAATGATAACAAGATCAGCTGGTTCATGGGCAGTCACCAAAACTACACAGAGACAGTAGTAGAGTAAGTCTTACTTCAAAAATCTCAAACTGATTTTTCTCCTTTCAACTGTATGCCATTTCAAATTGGAGGTGATGGCAGATGAGTGGTAAGGAACAGAAGCTGTGAAAAAACACTCTAATCTTTTGAGAGAGCAGTATACTCATTCAAACAGGACATGCAGATTTATTTGGACACAGTTGAACAGCTCACCAGTTGATCCTCTCCCTGCTCAGAACTGGTGAGAGGGATGTGAGCCCAACTGCTGGGTGCCTGAGCATGCCTCCTTATTACCAACTTTCAAGCAATCTAACTCTAGTTTTCCTCACCTGTTGGCATAATAGCTGCCTGCCTGTCCAGTCCTGGCAGCATCTGCAGTATCCACATCATGTTCTTTATTCAAGTCTAGAAGATGGTTTACAGTTCTAATAGCCCCACAGGATCCACTTTTTGAAAACTTTAATCAGGAGGTCTTAGCATGTTTGATGACACTATAACCTTTTACTGATGTCAGTTAAGTTTCTTAAACATCAAACTGATATTTTGTGGATGTAGTGATTTCAGATGCCAGATGACCATAGCAGTGAATTACAATAGCAAGCATGATTGAATAGGGCGGGGTATGCAGAGGGGGAGTGGGTATGGAGAAATCAGCATTGGTAATGAGACAGGAAGCCTAGGTCTCGATTCAGTCCAGGTGGATGTATTGTCTTGAGCTTTCTTATCAGTTGCAATTGAACAGCCTCTTTCTAATCTCCCTTTGAAATTCCTCTGTGGGATAACTGTAACCTTTAGGTTAGCAACTAAATGTCCGGGAAGGTTAAAATGTTCCCTCACATTTAACTTATAAAAGCTCATGAGGAAAGAAGTGTTAGTCTATATGATCCACTGAGCTTCTATTTTATTTTACGGGTGGAGGAGGGAATGGTCACTGGAAAGATCTCTAGAGAGAGGGTTAAGAACAGCTGCATATCAAAGGGGATCTTTTTAGTGAAAGCCTGTATCAGTGTTATAGCAAATACATTGAGAAATATTTCAATTGAGTAAATATACATTGAGAAATATTTCAACAGGCTATTCCAACAGAAGCAATTCTGCAGAAAAACTCACGTGACCCACAGGCTATGGCATACCAAAACAACAATTGTGTGATGATGATCCACGTGTTGCCCGATCTTCTTGAGAACATTTGACTTGGGCAGCACATATACCAAAATGAGAATGATTCAGAGATTAGCATGGCTTTGCACAAGGATGAAGATTTGAGAGAACTATTCACGTCATGGTCATCATAGCAGACCCCAACTTCTCTAAAGATCAACCCTTTGTATATTTACTCAGAATTAAGTCCTATTGAGTTCAATGGGACGTGCTTCCAAGTAAGTGTGCAGCCGGATCCTTGTTTCCCCAGGTTATTCAATCGTTGAAAACTGCCAACTGGTCTTGTGACACCATCTTTATAAGCTGCTATAAATGATCCGCCTTTTCTTATGGATTCTTTGGTATTTTTGCAGTGCAATCTTTTTTATTATTATTGGATTAGAATCATTTAATTTCACATTGCAATCAATTCCCCCATTTCCCAATTTCTAACCCCCTCCCTTTCCCCCCCTTTTTGTAGACTTCCAACAGTTTTCCAACCCTTTGTCCCTTTTCCCTTACTCATTTTAAATTCATCTATCTAACAAACAGATACTTTCCCTTTGTTCTAAGCAATAATTCTTTAACTATTTTTAATACTCTATACCCTACCTTCTTCCATATTAGACAAACAATTTGTCCCGTTTTTCATAATTTCCAATATTTCTATAAACCATAGACCATATAAACCATACATTCATATAAGTCAACCAATTTAACTTATACTCTATATGTAACTTTTTCTGCATATCTTCATTCTGTTTTAGTTATATTTAATTATATTATTATTTTAATTCTACTTTAATTATACATCTATATAGCTATCATCAAAAGTTATCAATCAATTTGACCCATATATATCTTCAGGTAAACTTATTCAATTTAGTACATTATACAGTTTTTACCAAAAATGGTATTAATCAATCCTTATAATTAGTTATTTTCTATCGATCTTCTATATATTATTCTATATATAATAATCTAACACAGTAACTGCTTAGAAATTCTCATTTGCCTCTCCACCCCCCGGTAAAGTCACCCCCCTCTGCATTTTATTATGTTTCAATAGTTCTCAAACTGCCACAGTTCTCCTCCCACCTCCCATTTCTTCACCATATATTGTTTCAGCCTCTCCCAGTCTGTGTTAAACTGTCCTGGGTCAAGGTTTCTCAGTTTTCTTGTCATTTTGTCCATTTCCGCCATATACAGCAATTTGTAAATCCAATCCTCAATAGTTGGCACTTCTTGTACTTTCCATTTTTGCGCATACAAAAGTCTAGCTGCTACTGTCATATAAAATAACAATGTCCTGTGTTGAGCTGGGATGCCCTCCATTCCCAAGTTCAGTAGCAGGAGTTCTGGGTTCTTATTAATTTGAAATTGTAAAATCTCACTTATTACTCTTATTATTTCCCCCCAGTACTGCCTAGCTACCTCACACGTCCACCACATATGATACAGGGAACCCTCATGTTTTTTACATTTCCAGCATTTGTTAGAAGTGTTCAAATTCCCTAGCGCAATCTTCTTTGGTGTCATGTACCAACGATAAATCATTTTGTAAATGTTCTCTTTAATATTAATACACGTCGTAGTCTTCATTGTGTTCTTCCACAAGTATTCCCATGCCTCCATTGTTATTTCTTTGTTGAAATTTATGGCCCACTTTACCATTTGTACTTTAACTATTTCATCTTCAGTATACCATTTCAGCAATACTTGGTATACCTTGGAAATTTCCTTCTTGTTCTCTTTTAAGAGTGTCTGCTCTAGTTCCGAGTTCTCTATTCTTATGCCTCCCTTTGCACAGTCCGAATTGTAGAGATCTCTGATCTGTCTGTACTGGAACCAATCATAATTTGGTGATAACTCGTCCTGTGTCTTTATTTTAAGTTTAGAAGATTCTATTCGGGTTATCTCCTGATACGTTAAACACTGTTGCTCAGTATTGACAGCTCTCGGATCTATTACCTCGTATGGAACCACCCATAGGGGGGTTCCTTCTTGTAAATAGTCTCTGTACTTCTTCCAAGTTGCATATAAGTTTCTCCGTATGTAGTGATGCAAAAACATAGAGTTCGCTTTTACTTTATCATACCATAGGTATGCATGCCATCCAAATATTTTTTTATATCCCTCTAGGGCCAATAATTTCTTATTCTTCAGCATCATCCAGTCTTTCAGCCACACTAGGCAGATTGCATCGTAGTAAAGTCTTAGATTGGGCAGTTGCATTCCGCCTCTATCTTTTGCATCTTGTAAGACTTTCATTTTCACTCGAGGCTTCTTGCCTGCCCAAACAAAATCTGATATTTTCCTCTGCCATTTTTCAAACTGCTTAGAGTCTCGGATAATTGGTATTGTCTGTAGCAAAAACATTACTCTTGGTAACACATTCATCTTAAAGTATTTTTGCAGTGCAATCTTAAGTTGCCCTGAGTTACCCCCTTCTGTTGATTGAACTTCATGGACTTAAAATAGTGTAGTTTGGAGCACAAATGAAAGCTCAGGCAAACTTCTTGTATAGATCTGGGTGTTATTGGATAAAGACAAGCTATGGCTGCATAAAAGACATCCCAAAACAGGAAATGCAAGCTGTACTTGTGGCTAAGAGAGAAACAAGACATGCCTTGCCACCTATCAATAATAATTACTTTGCTTCTAATATAATTTTTAAATAGTAAAAGCAATGTTCAAAAGAACCATTTATTTTACAGAAAAGCTGATCTAAGGGCTTCACAGAAGATTCTATAGGCTATGTTTCTTAAAATGTGAGGTGTCCTATTCATAGGTGACAAGTTCTAGAGTTCAAACCTGCTTAGATACCAAGAGCCAAAACACACGTTAAGAAATACCTAGGTTCAGCACGTGTTCTCTTACCTCAAGGTTTGCAGGGATCTGTAGGCGTCCTGGAAGCTTAAAGTTTAGCATTTACAAAGCAGCAGGGAGGGAAATACAGGCGCCTGTATTTCCCTTCCCCTTCCTGCTGCTCTGTAAATGCTAAACTTTAAGCTTCCAGGACGCCTACAGATCCCAGCAAACCTTGAGGTAAGAGAACACGTGCTGAACCTAGGTATTTCTTAACGTGTGTTTTGGCTCCAAGCTGTCAGTTCGCAAGCTCTGCTTCTTAAGCATAAGAGAGTAAACCTAAGCAAATGTACTCAGAATCCTACTGAAGTCTACTTAATGGGGTTTATTCCCAACAAAGTGTTTTTAGGATTGCACTGAAAATGTATTGGGATATTCTGCAGTTGCTCAGTGGTGAAAGAAGGCACTCTGCACATGTTTGGAAATACATTTGTTTCTAAATAGCTTACCCTGGTTTGAATTAATATTGACACAGTATTAGGAGAGGGCCCTGACTTGGATATTTCAAGCCAGCCTGATAGTGTCAGATTTTGGAAGCTAAGTCGGGTTGGCCCTGGTTAGTACTTGGAGGATGGGAGACCACTAAGGAAATCCAGGGTTGCTATGCAGAGGCAGGCAATGGCAAACCACCCTCTGTTCATCTCTTGCCTCGAAAACCCAATGAAGTTACCATAAATGGGCTGCGACTTAATGGAACTTTACACATATATTAAGACAGGACATTTTCTTACACAGTATGTTTAATTTTAAAAATGGAAAAATATCAAAATCAAATAAACTGGTGTAAAATACATTTTTAAAAAACTGACATCTGCCTTTCCCTCAATTAGAAGGCCCTAATATGTCAAAATCGGAGAACCTTACCCTTGGATCATAAGCAACTGCTTAGTTGGTCTGGCACAGCTGTGTTATTGCAATGACTGTTTTGGCATTTATTCGGAGGGCCAGTGGCATGCTAGGCTCCACATTCTGTAACGAAGTCACATTGTCTTTTCTCTGAGCACTTACAGATGGTATATCCAGATGGCAGAGAGAGAAATGCATGCATCACACCTAAGGCCAAAACCATATGCACGTTTTTACTGCACTTTAAAGATCACTCATGAATTCACTGCCACTTCAGTTAATGCATATGGCCACTGTTCTCAACTTATGACTTTCTTACTTCATATATTACCATATCCTCTCTAGTTAGTGTGGGACTATGTTTCTTAAAATGTGAGGTGTCCTATTCATAGGTGACAAGTTCTAGAGTTCAAACCTGCTTAGATACCAAGCTGTCAGTTCGCAAGCTCTGCTTCTTAAGCATAAGAGAGTAAACCTAAGCAAATGTACTCAGAATCTGACTACCTTGGATGCTGACCCACACAGCCTAACAGCTAGCCTCTGATATAGTTCGACTATCCTGCCCAGCCATCATTTCCTTTACCTCCCTCTCAAATACAATTGGGAAGGTCAGAATGAAGCTTGACAATTTCACTGATGCCTTGCCAGTTTCTTTTTTTAGACTGAAGTATGTATACCAGCACTGGTGTACATAGATGGCTTAAAAATTTTCTCTCCTAACAGCAGCAGCAATGGCAGCAGGAAAAAGAGGTTGGCATGTGCAATTTCCTCAGCATTAGTGAAAATGAAGAAATTCTCCCTTGATGTTGTAATTTTCACTGGGCAGGGTGGGGGGAAGAGGAAGAAAATCTGCCCCAGTGAAACTGACAAAGCTCCCCCCTTTTGTCCAGATTAAAAAGCCAGTTCCAAACGTATATATCTCTGTGGGGAAAATGGTTAATGGAGGATTAAAAATATGCTTTCGATACAGTACCTCTGTTCACAGAAGCAGCAATATTGGCATGTAATTCACTGTAAATCTACTCTTGTTCATAGCCATTAATTGATTTCGAAAACCCACTACAAATGCATTTTAAACTGCATTTCTGTCTTTTACACATGCATACAAAGAGTGGGATAGAAGCTTAAAAGTGCTTTATGACACACAAGCTGCTTAACAGTTCTATTTTATGCAGGTATACTGAGTTTGGTGTGACTTACAAATAAACCTGCATAGGACTGCACTCACATTGATTTGCAGTGTAATCCTATGCTGAGTTACTCCAGTCTAAGCCCATTATTTCAGTAGGTTTAGACTGGAGTAATCATTGCATAAGATTGCACTGTTCATGTGCTGATTTACTGACATGGATAATAAACCTGATTTATACACTGACTTAGATTGTAAGCCTTGTTTCCAGTTGGGCTGTACCCTTTTTGGCTGTGGTCTTCTGCTATGAAACTTGGTCCTCTGGTACTTGGTGGTTTTGCCGATGCGACACAAATTTCTTTCAGTGAGCCAAAAAGCCCCTAGCATCAGAGGAATGTGCTGTGGGGCAAAAGAGGAAGCGCAGCACAAGTGGAAGCTAGGAGCCAAGCTCTTAACAATTAACAGGAGTCTTCTGGCACCTTAAAATTTAATTCCAGCACAAACCACATAAAGTGCTACAAGTCACCCATTCATTTTTGCTGCAGTGGACTAACACAGCGACCCCCACTGGGATTACTAAACCCTTCTAAACACAATCGAATAATGAGATGCACCATAATCTTCTGCTAGGTGTGGGTGGATGATTTTCTATTCAGATTTCGAGTTCCCCTGTGTGCAGGCCTGTTGTGTTTCTGCATATTGAACAGATGCTCCTCTGACTGTCTGTGCCTTGGCCCCAGGCAATTGGTAGTGTTTCTCTGTCCTCTGCAGTGTGTGGACTCTTCCTTTAAGAAATCATGTGAGGGGATAAAGCAAGCAAGCTGTAGCAGCAAAAGGACATTATTCCTCCAAGAGACTGTTTGTCCTATTGGGGAAACATTCTTCAACCGGCCCGGTAGCACATTCCCAACCATTTCAGCTTGGTATTATGGCATGGCAAGTGGGCTGAATCCCCTTCTCCACCTGCATCCTGTCATGATCTGACCAGCTATCGTCTTCAGGCAGCATCCGGAGGTGATCCCACCTCTTAGGATGGCCCATCTGGCATTGACTGCAGCTCAGGCCCTTTCCATTGTGGCCCCTGCTGTGTGGAATGGCAGGGGAGGAGGAGAGGGGAGCCCCCACTTTGGAGATCTTCAGGAGGCACCATAAGGCCTGTCTCTGCCAGGCGGTTTGAATTGTAGACATCTTTTGGGGGAAGGATTTGGGGGTTGATCTTTTATTTTGGTTTTAACTGGAAATGCTTTTAATCTTCTATTGTCTCTCTCTCTCTCTCTCTCTCTCTCTCTCTCTCTCTCTCTCTCTCTCTCTCTCTCTCTCTCACACACACACTCACACACACACACACACACACACACACACAGCTCCCAGATGAACATGCTGCTCTAGACCACTAGGGAAGGGCATTAAGAGGTGAACAGCAGTGGCAGTATTTCGGGTGGCCATGAAGGGGGCACTCCTGGGTGCATGTGCTGCCTGCAGATGATGCAGGTGGCTGTGGGTAAAAGTGGTGGGCAGGCTTGCAAGCAGCATTTATTTGCATTTATTTATTTACATCCTGCTTTTCTCCTTGGTTGGAAATTCAAAGTGGCTACTGCTCATCCCCTAATGCAGTGTAAACCTAGAGCAGTTCCTATGGGAAGGATACTTGTGATGCAAACGGGAAATATTTTTGTTCTGGCACAACACACAAAGATACAGGAATCTGTTGCAACATTTAATCCGACTTCTCAGCCTGGATTTATTTCCAAGCATGTGCATGATGACAACCCTTCTTGTAAAGTAAATCTGCAGTTTATGTATGGCAACATAGCTGTCCATTCCCCCTTCCCTTCTGACTCTAGCCTTGTGCACTTACCATAGAAATTTGACCATATCTGTGAAGTACAACACAAGTGCCGAGTAATACTCCTGATACAAAGCATTTAAATTTCCATCTCAGATTATTCACTGAATCTTTGTCAATTTGCTTAATCTCCACAAGCAGTGTTTAGAGAACCTCTTGCTTCTTGCATACCACAGGGAGAAGAAAATCATAACAATTTACTATAAATCCAGACTCAAAAAACTAAGCACCAGCCAAAAGCTCCTATTGGGTGACTGTGCAGAACAATACTTTATAAGGCACTTCCTGTCTTGTGATCTGTTTTAGCAGCATAAGTCTACCTGTCAAAACTCCTCAAGACAACCAAGTAACAACAACAACATTCAATTTATACACTGCCCTTCAGGATGACTTAACACCCACTCAGAGCGGTTTACAAACTATGTCATTATTATCCTCACAACAAAACCCTGTGAGGTGGGTGGGGCTGAGAGAGCTAGAAGCTGTGACTGACCCAAGGTCACCCAGCTGGCTTCAAGTGGAGGAGTGAGGAATCAAACCCGGCTCTCCAGATTTCCTGTGCTCTTAACCACTACACCAAACTGGCTCTAGTGGTTTCATGCTCCACACAGTTGAGCATTTCTTAGAGCCCCCCCAAAACTGGCCCCTTCCAAAGAAATCTAGATTTAGCCTTCACCAAAATTTACCCACATGAGAAAAGTTACTAACTGGAAATGGGCACTTCTTTGGCCCAGTTCTATTTCTCAAGCTATTACAGAAACTCTGACATGATATAATGCTAAATAATCTATGCTTCTTGTGCAAAGAGGCCTTAGGCAGCAGGGAGAGAGGGAATTCCTGGGGATGATTTTTTTAATCAAAATATTGAAGCTTATTCAGACTGTAGAAACTGCTTTTAAATAGAAAAGATGGCCAATTTTTTTTGTGTTAATCATTTCCTGTTGTTCACAGATGTTTCCTTTAACTCCGCTGGGACAGGCAAAGCTGGTCAGTTCTAGGTTTTGCTTCTAGTGCAGCCAGAGCAAATTTGTATCTTACAACATTGTGTATAAATTGTAAGCATCTCCACTGCATTAATATCTCTGCATGTAAACATCTGCCTTCATTGGTATAAGTACATTATTACAGAATTTCATTCTTAATTATTATAATAATTCTTTGTAGACAATGTTGTATAGTGGTGAGAGTGTCAGGAAACCTAGGTTTCCATCCCCACTCTGCCAGGGATGCTTGCTGGGTGACATGGCTCAGTCACATGTTCTCAGCCTAACCTACCTCACAAGGTTGTCGTGAGGATAAATGGAGGCGCGAGGAGAATTATGTAAACTATTTTGGGTTCCCATTGGAGAGAACGGCAGGGTATAAATGAAGTAAAGCAAACAAACAAGTAGTGCAAACACATAATACCACTCCTCCACTTGAAGCCAGCTGGGTGACCTTGGGTCAGTCACAGCTTCTAGGAGCTCTCTCAGCCCCACCCACCTCACAGGATGTTTTGTTGTGGGGATAATAATAACATACTTTGTAAACCGCTCTGAGTGGCCATTAAGTTGTCCTGAAGGGTGGTATATAAATCGAATGTTGTTGTTGTTAAGGATTCTAGGGTCCCAGCTCTAACACTATGATTAAAAATATCTGATTTTTCATTCAAGTTTTGTTAAAAACATAAACTAGGCAAGCACAAATTCCACAAGCACTATCCAGTGCAGGCACTGAGCATCAATTTTACCCAGTCCCTATTTTGGTGCAGTGACTGCATGAGCTGGAAGTAGTCTTATAGCTTATTTTGACAGTAAGTGCAGAGCAAAATCATGTGACTACAGGCAGGATGATCTATCGGCAGATTGTAACCGTTACAGCTTCCGGTGATTGTTCAATGCTAAAAGCAGCTTTACTGCATGCTGATACAAGGCTATAAACATAAATTGCACAATTTCACCCTTCTGAAGGAGTTTATGTTGCCAAATGTCATGATGTAGGGAGTGGGGAGGACAAAGCTGAGGCAGTCTGCAGGGAAAAAAGGATGCTCTGACAAGAAAGGTGGTCAGTGAAGACAGGAGCAGTTTGTTGATACTCTTCTCAAATCTTGGGAGGGGCTATTTCTTGAGGAAAGAGCCCAGCCTGCTCTTCGGCTCCCAGTCCAAACACCCACTGTAGAATCTCCTTCTAGGGAAATAGTCTAAAGACTCATCATATAAGTGTCGCACACCCACTTCCAGAGGAACCTCAACTCGAAGTTATCCAATGCATTCTTGGATAGAAATCTGCACATACCCTCTCTGGATTCCCTGTCATTCTTACTGTCCCCGTGCTTATTTCTTTTTCTTGTGTGCGTGCGCATGCGCTTTTTTTTTTTTTTGGTAGTGATTATATTGGTCAAGTTCCTTAATTGCTGATAGCCAAAAGTTCCTTTATTAGAATACCAGTGATCCAGTTAAAATTCCATCTGAAGTGATATGACTGGAGTTTCTTTCCTACTAATAAGATTTGATAAAGGACACAAATTAACCCCATGCTCTTTCTTGATGAGTATTTTCTCATGTAAATTTTATATTGCCTTTGAGCCTGTCTTTCACTATTTACGTTTCAGAGTTTGTTCTTTCTCACTTCATAAAAGCACTCTGTCTTTGGGGCAGAAAAACATGCAACTTGATTTGAAAGAATGATTTGAAGCGCTCTCTCTGAGTTTGTGGCCTTTTCCCTGCTCAAACAGAAGAGGAAGTGGGTGAAACATTTGTAATGTGACTGCGCATTCCGGGTGAATGTAGAGTTTATGTTCAATTATAATGCAGACAAAACATATTTCCCTCATGTGTGAGAATGGCCTCAGTTCAGATAAAGCACAATTTTATGAAGTGTCTTATGAAGAGTATCTCTAACTAGGTCCTTTCAGACATATATGAAACTTTTATTCTAAAAAGTTGTCTGGATCAATATGTGGATGAACCATTTATATATTTTCAGTCAATGCAAGATGGAAGTTAGTAGTCGGTTTCCAGTAATATCCTTCTGGACCACCCTTCAGGGTTGGGATTGGGAGGTATTGTTTTGCAGTGGTTCTAGTTCTTCTTGGAAAGTAGGTTTCAGAAGGTGGTACTGGAGACTGCTGCTTGGCCTCTAGCCTATGGGGTCCTGCAAGGTTGTATCTTGCCACCTATGTTTTTCAGCATCTACAATTGAAATCACTGGGTGAGGTCCTCTAGAGATTTGGGCTGGGTTGTTGTCACCAATATGTAGAGTCTCTCTACACAAGACATCTTACACAGGGATGCTCAAATGAACGCTCTTACTCTTTTTCTCCCATTATGGATACACATGCATTGCTAGGGAGACAGAGTACACTTGAATATAAGAAACACAGAAAGTAAGACCACACAGAAAGTAAGTCACTTGAGTGTCCCCGTGTAGAGTTTGCTGCCAGGGGATGTAATGATGGCCACAAGCATAGATGGCTATAAAGGGGGATTAGCTAGAATCATAGAGGATAGGTCTATCAGTGGCTACCTGCCATGATTAAAGGGAACCTACACATTCAGAGGCAGTAAACCTCAGAATACTAGTGCTAGGAGGCAATACTGGGGAAGGCTTCAGCCTCTATGTCCTGCTATTGGCCCTCCAGAGTAACTGGTTGGCTCCTATCTGTGACAGGATGCTGGTTTAGATGGAGCACTGATCTGATCCAGCACGTGTCAGTCCCTGGCAGTTCGGTCCCTCAAGCTCTCCACAGTTAACACACAGGTGTTCCAGCTGAAGCAACTTTATTGAGATCCATACAGTTCAGGATGTTCACACAAAGGTGGCAATTGGCAGAAGTGACAATTCACACAAAGACATTACTAATTATAGGGAAACTTCCCACCTTTTGGTTCGTTGACAATCTGGCGCAAAACCCGAGAAGTTACATGGGAACTGATTAGTTTAGGCTAGCTGGAATACAAAGTGAAAATATCCCAGTCTCTGGGAAAAGACATGTTCGCTGCTAGCAGCTCACCTTCAAGGACACTTGCTGGAAATGTGAAAGTAAATATTTTCAACGGATAATGGAGAGGCCCCACTTGCTCTCCTGCATTACATGTTAGCAGTTAAGACACCCTCAGATGATATATGCAGTACACAGAATATAACTTTGGCAAACAGTTATGATCAGCACAAAATGCATAACACAATATTGGCAGGTATGCTGGCATACATGACAGCAGGGCTCTTCATATATACTTATGATCTTAAGTTCTGTCTTGTGCTTCTGGATATTTTGGCATGGTTGTAGGTTACTAAACTGAAACTTAACCCTGCAAACATGGAAGTGCTACTGATGAATGGGAAGGTCTGACCCAGGATTTAAGGTGTCACTGATCTGGATGGAGTTGCACTCCCCTTTAGAGGGAGAGGTCCGTAGCTTGAGTGTGCTCCTGGACCTGGGCCTACTGCTGGTTAAGCAGGTGGCACATGGAGCTAGGAAGCTTTTGCCAACTTCAAGTAGTTAGCCAGCTGTGGCCTTTCCTCAGCAGAAAAGATTTGGCCACTGTGGTCCAGGTCTGGTAACATTTAGATTAGATTATGGCATTTAGATTAGATTAGAGTACTTGTAGATGCCCTTGAAAATGTTTGGAAACTTCAGTTGGTGCAGAATGCTGCAGACCAGGATGTTGACTACAGTGGGTCATAGGGACATATCATTCCTCTCTTGGCCTATCTACATTGGCTCCCAATTTGTTTCCGGGTCAAATAAAGGTGGTGGAGTTGATCTTTAAAGCCCTACATGGCTTGTGATCAGAATACCTGTATAACTGCCTGCTCCCTTAAGAACCTACCCAACAGCTACAGTATGGTTGTCAGTTACCTGCTAGGAGCAGGAGATCTTCTGCCCACAGATCCTCTTGCCTGTTGCTGCTCCAGCAGCTGGCAGGAGAAAAATGCAGTCAAAAGTCATCATTAATGCAAAGGCATTATGTCACTCATGGAGAAAATCTGGAAGTGATATCATGCATCTCTAGAACTTGCCAGAAGCTCCATGGTGTTACCATAGAACTTCTGGCCATTTCTAGATATTCCAACAGTGCCCCCCCTCCGTAAGGCTCCCACTAGTTGTCAGCTGTTGGCTGGCATCTCTATGCCACAGTCACCTTCCAAGGTGCCCCCACCTTCTCAGATCAGGCACTAAAGCTATGGAACTGTCTGAAATGCAAGCTCAGCTCAGATCCTATTCAACTGACAGGACCATGCCTCCCCATTTATGCCTCCTGGAGCTCCTTGGTGGAGGAGAAGGCTATGAATGTATTAGATAGATAGACACGTGTTCATAGTATTCTGAAATGGCTAGAGTGTATGTGTGTGCATGTATGTGAGAGCATGTCTCTAGAGGGCATTTGCCAGCCCTTATGCTTGGAATATCCCCTTTCAGACTATCTATAGACCAGGCAGTGTTTTATAGCCCTTGTTCTGTTTGAATACTTGTCGAGTATTTTAAGAAATGTGAAACAACTCTTCAATTCCTTCACTGTCCATAGAAGAGGTTGTCTGTTCTAGAAGAAAGCAATACTGAAAGAATTTGACTTTTCATGCTATGGTCCCAGTCTGAATCGGGGCCATGCATGTCTGCTCTATAAAGAAAGAAACTGCAAGGAGCTCCATTACAGAACTCTCAGCTTCATGGCATCTTTGTCCCAATCCTGGCAATGAAAGTAGCTCAGAACAATCTCTATAATGTAGCACTGACATATTTGCACGGCTACTGCAAATGAACAAATTTTTGCCTTCGAGCAAGAGATTAAATTAATTCCTTCTTGTGTGTGAGAGAGAACATCCCTGCAGTTCACAGTGACCTTATGTGTCTTGCCCCAATTTCTTGCCTAGTGTAAAAGCTGTATAGCTCTCTTTATGATCTCCACCACCACTACCATGCTGAAAGAGGGTAGAGAGATTTAATGTTGCAATATTATGGCAAAAGGCAATCAAGCAGCTTTTTTTCTTATTGTGACATTTGAGGGTATGATCTGAGAGCCTTGCAGGCTGCAGCCCCTTCCTTATCTAATCTTAAAATGGTATGCTAGCTGTCTCTTGGGGACTGAAAGCCATAGACTCTTTCTCACAGTCAGGAAACAATATGGGCGTAACAGATATTCCAAGGGAAACCCAAAGTTCCCAGCCCCGTGTTTCCTTTGGATTTCATGCAGGGGAGGAGGGGTACTTGCAAGAGAAAACTGCTTGGTGGGAAGATTGCTTAACTCCTCCCTGTAAAAGTCCACTGGCACCTTATAGACTAACAATATGAGCTTTTGTGAGTCAGACATTACTTTGTCAGACATTTCTACCTGCAAACATGGGAATCAGTTTAGAATAACTTTTCCCCATCCAAGTTCCAAAATCAGAGGGAAGCCTCACTATGGGGAAATTAGAAAATGAGGGGGAGATAAAGTACCCCCAGCCATTGGCCAGTCATCTACAGGTCTCCCATTCTGGCAGCCATTCACACCCATCTCGTTCTCTGGAGTTATTTTGTGTCACAGAATAACTACAGATAAGAAGTGTTCTACTTTTTTATGCCCATGGTAGGGGAAGACACCTAAACCAATCCATATGCATGCTTTAAAAGCATAGTATGAAAAATAAGCATGATGCATGTTTTCTGAAGTATGTGATAATCCTTCTATGACTTAAAGCTGAACTGGGTTTAAAGAGGACAAATTAGAATGTTCTTTATTTTAAAGAGCTAGCTGTATAATAATGACTGTTACAACATAAATTAAGTTGATCTTACAAGAAGAATTTTTTTAATCTGGACCACTGGGATTTTATTTTTATCTGGTATGTGTGTGTGTTTACTTTGTAGAAAGAGCAATACACTTGGAATGCATGGAATCAAATCCATACAATAAATTATTTTTTTATGGTACCTGTGAATTGATTCCATATTGTTTTTTCATGAATTGGTACAACACTCTTGTTTCTCAATTGCATCATGCCCACAATTCAGATCTAACTGATAGTCTTGAAAGTTATCAGTACCAATACATCTTGTTTTGTAGGGATGGCTTGTTCTTCAGGAATGTAACATGTGCATCAGCAAACACACAGCTTGGTGTTCTCAGATATTTTTCAAGACTTCACAATTTTCTTGGTTTCCTGTATTTCTCATGCACTGACAAACATTTTGCTTTTCTCTCCCCCCACCCCCCCCAACCCCCTAGGACAAAGCATCAGAGAGCAATGCAGTGGTACAGAAGTCTGCATCTCTATCTGTGGCACAACTAGCAGGGAAATTCCAAGATCAACCACCTCTTTCTGGAAAGGAGGTTAGGTACAATTCAGCAGCTCAAGAAATCACAGGATGGATAAACTGGTTGACAAATTCCTCTCCTGTAGCACAGTAGTTTGAGACTGCTTTGCTTCAGGCTAGAAAAGTAATTTCTTATTCAACTAGACTTGAACTTCAGCAGTCTAGGACTAAATTTCAATTGTCCTTGCTGCTGAAATGCAGGCTAGATGGCTCATTTATTCTGAAAATGGAGCAGCACAATGCAGGAGGAGTGTTTTTGCCTTTCCCACCATTTGGGGCTGAGGACACTATAAACTGCCAGCGGTGAGCCCCTTTGCAGTTTGCAAAGTGCTTGGGAGTATAACATTGAAGGAAGTTTTTAAAAACCCAATTAAATTCTGTCTGCCTGGACCTTTTAAACCTGAGCTTATGAAAGGAGGGGAATTAAGGCCAAAGGATGTGTGCCTCCTGGCACACATTTCATGATCCTAACCTTCCTCTCAAAGATACTATACACAGGCCAATTCTTCCTTTGGGTTTGTTTGTTTGCTTGCTGTTTTGTCATCCAATCATTTTCAGTATTCTTTGTCTCTAGAGGGCAGTGAGCACACTCAGCACTTGTTTGTGGGATTTATCCTCCGAGTGAGTACCTAGCTGATTTTATTTTTGCATACTTAGGGAGTTCTGCAAATATGCAGAAAGCCACCCTTATTTGGTGGCCCTGTTTCACTACCATACTGATAGGGGCATGGTCATCATTTGCTATTAGAGGTGATACAATACACTTTCAAAACTTAACTTGTAAATCATGTTGAATAAATACATGCTCATTATTGCACAGGTATGTTTTGCACTCCTGTTGCAGTTTTGCTATTGGACAAAACTAATGGCTAGCCAACAATGAGATTACGTTTTTGTGTCAAATCCTGTTGATACTAAAGAGCCTGTGAGAGATGTATAAGCTCTTCAGAGGTACTGGGTATGCCTTAACTGAAATTGGGTTATCAGAATATTCCTACACAGCTAGAAGGGGTTTTTTGCCACAATAAATGTACATCTGTTACTCCCACGTTTTAGTCAATTTTCCTAGATAGCATTTAGTGCTGTACTGCGTGCTGGTAGAATGTGGTGGTGTAGCTGTCAAATGCACCTACTATAGATTCCCAGTCATGCTATTAGGGATGAGGGGCAAAACTGCCTTCTCATGTGTTCTATTCTTACAAACGTTCTATTTGTGTTATTAAGTTTTGTATATATAGCAAAACTGTTCACTTTCCTATATCTACAGCCTCCTTCTTCCAATATTCACCCCCCGAGAATGGCACCATTTGATAAGCAACACATCTTCCCACCCCCGCCACCTCACCAACTGCATTATTAGGTTTACTTATTTTATAAACAGAGCATTCCTCCTCTCCCATGCTGCACTGCACAAGCTGGAAATGCAAATGTCATTTCCCCCCCTCAGTCACTGGTGAAATAACTTCCGGTCTCAAAACTGTCTTATCGCATTTCCCCATCTTGCTGCTACAGGCTAGCACAACTAGTGATCTGGAAATAAATAATATAGCTAACCAGTAACAGAGGCACTTCCAGTTTGCTGATGTTGAGTGGATCTTCTATATAGTTTAGTACTGCCCAATTCCAGAATTCAGAAATAGTAAATGATTTTCTTGTTTGGTGTCCCTTTATTGAATATGAGTATAAAAGGGGCCCATTTTGTGGAAACAGAATTTTTAAAAAGAGAAAAGGGCTGTAATAAAATGAAATTGTTCGGGAAGGTGCTTTTAGAAAGAGAGTAGTATTGTCGTTTAAAGCACTGTTTCTTGTTATCTTGTTTTTTTCTGAATTGTCTTCTAATTTTGTAATCCAGTCTTATTTCATTGTTTATGGTATGTTTTATGCTGTGAGAAGGGCAGACAATAAATGAAGTAAACAACTCAACTGTACAGTATAATGCATCAAAAGCAGGATTTGACTTTGGCCAGTTAGGAGGGTCTACATTGACTTTCAAATATATTTGTGATTGTTCTATTACTCACTGATGAAACACTCTTGACATGTAGGTGTAGTTTGTTCACTGCCAAATAAAGGCACAATCTGTGGCTACAGCTTTCAACAAGAATAGATAAAGATTAAGGGCTTACCCAGAACATCAGTTCAAAGCATGCCCAACCACACTATAGCCCTTGCAGAAAAGTTCTTCGAGATCACATTCAGGGGAAATAGTATAGTGAAATATCCAGTGCAGAAGTAATGGAGGGGAATAGATGTGCAGTAGCTGGAGAGATTACCATGCAGCTGTTTCCCTTCTTACGTTTTTAAAAATTTAGATGATCTGTTCTCTAGCTCTTAAAATTGGAGAGGGATCACTTGCCTTGCATGAAAACTAAAATGGGCTATTCTTAGGGTAAAGTCTGTAAGAAACCTTAGTTTCTCCATACAAGTTTGAAGATTTCTTGACATATATTAACTTTGTCTTCAAACACAGTGCAGGCATGGGAGGATATGGGAGAGTTGTATCACATCATCAATGATGTCACTGGTACTGTCCACTAGATACCTATTACAAATTTGCAGGTGCTTTCCACATAGCACAATGGGGCAGCTATATACAGAGACAAAGACATATTTTCAAACAAAACAGCAAAAGGAAAGGAAGCAGAAATAAATAATCATTATACTTGTTAGTGCAGGAAGGATCAAGAAGAATGGCAAAGTTAGGGAATTTTAGCAAAATAATTATTCGCAATTTCCTAACTTCTCTCCAAGCATCTCTGCTATTGTTTTTTTTCCTAATCACAAAGTGCATTTTACTGTTTGAATTTCCTTTCTTCCACTTCTGTCACTTGACTAGCTGTTTCTCTATTTTTAGATACCAGCTGATAAGCCAGCCCGCAGAAAACCACCATGTTCCCTCCCTCTCCATCCACACAAGACAGAGCTTGGCCAGAATGGTGAGCTTGTAAGTATTAGTCTTCTGAGGAAAAGGCAAAGGGCATTATTTGCCCTAAGATGTCAGTGACTCTAAAGACTGAAAGGTCTGGTACAGACTTTGATGGGTTGAACACGTAGCACCTTGTGGTGCATGGGGCTGTGTAAGCAGGTCTGCTGCCTCTTTGCTGTCATGTACACTCTAACAAACTAGGAAAACACCATCAATCTCCAGTACTGTGTTATCCAAAAGGAACCAAATCTAGATAATTCTGCCCTTGCGCTTGTCATGTCTCGGGCAAGGGGGAGTATCCCACAAGATATACTGTACTGTATAACAGCAATACCGGAATCTGTGGACTCTATACTGCAATACAGGAATACAGGAATCTATACTGCATTGCCAATACAGGAATCTATGGAAATGCATGCTCTCTTTCTATTTTTTGACACAGACAGGCCATTGAAGAGCTCAGGCAGGTGGGTATCTCATGCATCTTTCGCAGTGAAGTCAACCAGCATTTGGCAAAATCCCCAAATTTTGACAGATGGAGGAGGGTGAAGAAAGATGGGCATGCAGAGGAAGGGCAGCACTAACACAGGGGAAAATGAACTACAGCCCTGGCTTACAAGCATATGTAGGACTCTGGATACATGTAAAGTATCAAAGCTTGTTAGAGCAAGGGATGATCAGGTCCTCCCAAGTTGCTCCACATATGCATATAAACATACCTGCCTTTGTCATTCTCTTGGCTGAGTTACATAGTGCCTGGCTAGGTACATAGCAAACTGCTTGTCTGCACAAAGCTTCGTGATTTTTCCTGGGGGCATGTCTCACTTCCATTTGACTGTTCCAGGCGTATAAATTCCACATGCTAGCCAGATCTGTTATGCAATTTTATTTAAAAGAGCTGCCATTTGTTAAGTGTTAATGCTCATGGCAGAATACTGTGGAAATAATCCACTTTGATTCCAACCCCCTTTCATCTTGAGTCCTGGTTAGGAAGCTTAACTGTGTGTCTTATGCAGCTGCAGGTTGTAGAGAAAAAAATTCAGATAAACTAGCTTAAAGATTCATACACATCTTTTCAAAGATTAATTTCTTCTATACTGGCATGCTTCACTTTCCATTTTGTAAGTGTCAAGCATTTCAAACATTATATCTCTTCACTATGTTTTAAATCTTCAGGTTATGGATGGGAGTCTATTCTCCAAAAAGGCTATTTATAGGTTAATGTTGCCCAAAGCTACCATGTGAATGAGAGAGAGACAAATAAACAGAATCATTGTACCCTTCTAAAAATCACACTATTTTTTGCACAGATACATTGGTGGAAACTGAGAAATTTCTTTTCTCTTAATATAGATAGTTTGGGTTTTATCAGCCAAAAAAATGGCTATTAAGGCTACACATGAGACTCCAAAGTCAATATTAATTAAAATTAAAATGTAACTAAGTGTTCCTTGGGGAGGGAATTCTCAGCTAGTTGTTTCCTGCCTTCCCTCTGATCATTTCCGCAGAGTCAGCGGGAAACTGCACAGAAGAAGGTTTTCTGCTGCAGCTGGATACAGGCTCAATGGCAGACAGAAGATGGCGGCGCAATATATAATTTATGTAAAGTGATTTTCCTAAGTACTCAGATAAAGAGGACTCTTATGCCATTGTTAAGACTATACAGTTTTTATTCTATCATAAGCTTTTGTGGACTAAAGGCCACATTAGGCACACAGATTTAAAAACCTGTTAGTCAGAAGAGAAACACCTGTTTATTTTGCTGCAACAGACTAACACAGCTACCATGCTGGAACTAAGTCCTCAAAGACCTTCATACTGGTATGTGTTAGCCCACTAGCCTTCCAGAAGTGTGTAGGCCTGTATTATTGTTCCCATATAGCAGATACAGAGATGGTAGCTTGCCTGAGGCTATGAGCTCATTGCTGATATTTGAACTCAGGTCTTCTCAACTCACTGCATGCCTTTAACCACTGCTCTTCTATGTAAGGAAATATGCAGACCTGGAGGCTGGTACAGTATGCTCCTTGGGTACTCTGCCTCTGGTGACATTATCCTCTCTAGTTCTCCTGTTTTCCTAATTCCAGTTTGCAATACAGTCAGAAGCGTGAATGTTAGAAGAGGTTGGAGTAATGAGTGAAAAAACACATGGAACCTCTGCTCCCTCAAGAATGTCATATAGCGTATTTATTTATTTATTTTATTCAACTTGTACCCCACCTTTCCCACAAATGGGTTCAGGGAGGCTTACATCAAAGATTATAGAAATATAAAACCAATTTAACAGGTTGTTAAATTTATCACCTTGTTCATTTTCTCTTCAGCTTTCTCTCCTTCCTCTGGTCTTACTGTCTGGTTAGCAGTCTGTTTCAGTGGTTTCTTATTTCTCTTTCTACAGAAACCTTCTCCAAATGCTTCTCATCCTCCAAGGGTAAAAGTAAAAAGCTCTCCCATGATTGAAAAACTTCAGGTAAGATGTGACTGCCCTCTTCATATATGTCATAACTCTTTTAGAGAAACAATGTTCTAGAAACGTCATAGTTCATTATATTGGTTTGGGATTATTTCTCTTTATCTTTTTTATATCTGTGTGTTTGATAATCCTATGGTACTCACTTCTCTCCACAACACCCAAGTTATACTAGATAGCACAATAAGTAGAAGTGAAAGTGACTCAGTGATAGACATATATAAAATTATGCTTGGGGTGAAGAAATGGGACATAATATTAGAACTCAGGGACACCTAGCGACATCATATTCAGAACAGACAAAAGGAAGTACTTACACATTCAACAAATAACTAAATTCCAGAAGTTTTTTTCTTTTAATTTTTAAAAAAAATCTTATTAGTGCAAAGCAATAAAAGAAAAAAGAAAACAGAAAAAAAGAATACAATGCTGGCTAAAAAAGCACTATTAGCAAATCTATACATAGGCATCTTTAAAAGGTTTCCAGATATCTAAAAATAAGTTAATGAGCAATTGCTGTCCATATACGATACTGATAAATTTATAAGGTCCTCAGTGCAGTGAGTTACAGGACATGGGCTTTTATCTTTCCAGTGTTGTGGTATAAGTCCTTTAGGAGCTGGAAGGGCACAGAGGGTCCATTTCTGTTGACCATCAGATTCCAAAAGACAGTCAAATAGTTTAACAATACCTTAACATCCTCAAAAATAAATGATTTTGCTAATACAAAATTAAAATTCATTTATTCATTTCTTCATTTATGGTCATTTGACCAATCATATAACACAGTTGCACTAAAAAGAAAGTTCAAAGCATAGAATAGAACAAATAAAACAATTTGAAGTTAAGATCTACTTACTAGTTAATATGAGTACTGACTTCCTCTCCAAAGGGCTGAATGACTGAACATATCCAAAGCATATGCTTACGAGATGCATCTTGTGAATTACACTGCCAACATTAGACACTGTGCTTAAACCTTTAGTAAAAAGGTTCTGTGGGGTGTCCAATATACATATTTTTTGCTGAATAAACATATTTTTTGCTGAATGTTGCAACTTAAGATCCATAGTAGCAAGAGGTATATGGCTTAAGGCCTTATCCCATTGCTTTAGCAAAATTGAATGGTTCAGCTCATTATTCCATTAATCTCTAAGGCTCTGGGTATCATATTTATTGACTGACCTCAAATATTTATATACAGATATTGTAGGTTTCATCTTCTGTATTGATTCAATAAGAGTTTCCAAAAATGGGGGAGATTCTGAAGCACTCAAAGCTGCCAGGCCATATTTGAACACCAAGTGGTACAATTGCAAATAATGCCATTCCGCAGAAGATGGCAAATCATATTAAGACCTTAGTTGAAAAAATGACAAGAACTCATCATCATTACCTGTCAATTGATCTAAAGTAAGAAATTCCTTTATCTGTCCAAGTCTTCCATATGAAAAATTTCTTCCCAATTTTTAAATCTGGATTTGACCATGTTAGTTTAGTACATGAAAATGGGTCATATCAATATTGTTGTGATATTATGTGCCATAATTCTCTAGTTGCAGACATTGTAGGAGGAACAAAATCCATTTTAGTATAAGTAGACCCTAATGCATTCTACTTAAAAGATGGTTTCAAAAAAGGAGCTTCCGAGAAAGCTCGAAATGCCAATTAAGAGGAGTGATACCAATCATTTGTACATGTTAACAAATATGCCTGATAATAAGCACTAAGGTCTGAAAACCAAATCCTCCTTCATTGATTGAAAGTTGCATCCTCTTTAAAGAAATCTTAGGTGGTGTTGAACCCCACATAAATTTCCCAAACAGAGTATTAATTTTATGAATATACGTACAAGGTATATGAGATGGAATTGCATGCTTAACATATATAATTTGAGTTATAATATTAATTTTGAGTGTATTTACTCTACCTCATAATTACAAGTTTAAAGTTGGCCATCTATCCAAGTTCATTGTTGGTAGACATAGTGGTGACCACAAGAATAGATGGTTTTAAGAGGGAATTGGACAGGTTCATGGAGGATAGGTCCATCAATGGCTACTAAAAGGCACCTCCATATTATTTGAATATCAGTGCTAGGAGGCAGGATTGGAGAAACATCTTGGCCTCTGTGCACTGTTTGTTGCTGTCCAGGGTAATTGGTCGGCCACTATAAGAAACAGGGTGCTGGATGGACGGCTGGTCTGATTCAGCAGGGCTCTTCTTGTGTTGTTATGGGCCAACTCTACCTGATGTCACAATGAACTTTCTCCTAGCATTCCCCAGCAGAAGTATCCTAGTAGCCCAGCAATCTGAGCTTCCTCATATCAGTATCCATGACTGTCACTCAGAGATTTCTTCTACTCCAGTCACCTTAACAGCTGCCATATCTGGGAATTTGGACATGTGAGCAACATCACAGCCAGATGCCTTTCTTCCGTGATTGTTTGGAGTGACCATGAAAAAGATTTCAAAAGACCATTAACCACTGAGTGCTCTCTGCACAAGGACAGACGAGAGATTGGAAGCTAATATTATTATGGCTTTGTTCACCACCTCTCCTGTGCCAAGACACTGCAGATGCATTCTCTTGGCTGAGATGCTGGAAAACCTATAAAGTTTTAAATGACATAAGAATCGTCTTTGGGTCCAGTTATTTGGGAAGGGCAACTAGTCAAATCTTCTGTGCCTCAGACTATTTGTTGACATGTTACCAAGAGTAACATAAACTGATGAAACAAATGCAGTCATGTTCCATGCAAGGGCTCCCTCCTGTGGCTGTGGTTAACAAAAGTGATTTCCAACATACAAAATTGATCTATCTATATCATTTTTATCCCACGCTTTCCTCAGGGGACTGAAAGTACCCTCCATTCTCCATAACAGCCCTGTGAGCTAGGTTAAGTGTGTGAGAGGTCTAAGGATACCCAGTGAACTTCATGGTTGTGACTGGCGATGTGTGAACTCTTGCTCTAATCCTGCTATATAAAAGGCAAGCTGTACTGGAGATGAGTGACTCACTTTTTATCCGCATGCAGGCTCATTGCCAACGACTCTGGCCTCAAGGCCACTGCAAAGCACCCACTTGCCACTGGGAGGGGGCCACTGAATCAATTTTCTAGAGCTAGTTGTATTTTTTCACACAATGGGCATTGTTGCTAGTCCATTCATAAGCCTTGAAAGTATGTTTTGTCACAGGGGACCAAGAAGCAATAATGTAGTGGTCAGAGAGAAGTGTCCTAAGATAAAATTCCATTGGTTGAACATCTGAGTAAAAACTTGGGAATTATGGTGTTAATATATTATTAAGAACCCTTCATGTCCAAAACCAACAAAGCAGGCTTTGGAAATAGGAGGGGTGATAATTATTAAACCAAGATTTTTAAATCCTGGGCAGGAAGATGAAAATAATAACTTTCTTTTTCTTTGCAGGCCAATCTGGCATTTGCTCCAGCTTCATTACTGCCAGGGGCTTCTCCCAAAAGTCCTGGCCTAAAAGTAATGGTTTCTCCATTTAACAGTCCAGCCACTACTCCCAGCAGTACACAAATTCAGTCTCATGCAAATGAATCAAAGGAGACACCAGTTGGCTTTGATCAGCCACCAGAGGGCACTCACCTTCAGTTCTATAATAAGGTATGGATCCAGAGGAGTTAGCCTTGTTAGTCTGTAGTAGCAAAATCAAAAAGAGTCCAGTAGCACCTTTAAGACTAACCAATTTTATTGTAGCATAAGCTTTCGAGAATCAAGTTCTCTTCGTCAGATGCATGATACAGAGACTGGTCAAATATAGAAGAGGAGGGGAGAGAGGGGAGAAAGAAGGGGACATATATCACAAGGAGACAGAATGCAATTAGCGTGGAGGCAGTCAAAACATTCCTTTGCTTGGAAATGTAAACATCTCCTTTTGGTGTGCAGTCAGTTTGCCCTATTAGTTTGTAGCAGTGAAGGTATCCAATTCCTATATAGTATAAGCCTTCGATGACCACAGCTCTCCCTGCCAGCTGCATCTGACAAAGAGAACTGTGGTCCCCGAAAGCCCACACCAGGCGTCACTGGGCTCCCCCAGACCACGCCTCTGTAAAGGGAATCTGTTAGACTTCTGCGGCCTGTGTAAGATGTCTTGTATAGAGAGACTCTAATTCAAGCCCCCTCCACCAGGGAACAAAAATGAATTCTCAGGAATAATATGGGTATTTCTCATTCTTCTGTGTTCCAATCATGTCCAACATCCTTGTGTTTTTATCCACTATCTCCTTAGTCTCTTCTCCCTACTCTCAAAGTGACTTTTTGGACTTGAACCCCTCCTGGACTTTGGATTATGAACTTGTATGCTTATTTTTGTGTAGTTACTTTTGTTTTTGCTAAAGCCACACTCTAGCCGTGAAGTCCAAGTCTTGTCAAGGGTGCTGATATCCAAGACCCTTGGCACCAAAAGTATATGGGGAAAAACGATCTAATCTGTAAGGGTATAATGGCAGAGAGAGAGAGAGAGAGAGAGAGAGAGAGAGAGAGAGAGAGAGAGAGAGAGAGAGAGAGAAGCCGAGTATGCATGGGTCTATTTTGCTGGTTCAGTTCCCATACTGCAGTGGTTTTTTCCTGACCATCTGCACCAGATTTGACACCATGAGCAGTCATTCTGGCCACTATGCGGCTTTTCCGCGGCTTTCCTGGGAGCGCTTATGCAGGGTATGGTATATCTTAGGAATGATCTTGAGTCTGATTAAGGAGTGGATGAAGAGAGTTTATTCAGGAATTACAACTTTGATAGAAAGCAGAGAAGCAGGATACTAACTACCTCAGTAAACTGGGAAGAAACAGGAAGTAGCCTAAGAATACCAATCTGGAGACATGCAAGAAGGACAGAAAAGAGGCAGAAAGAAGGATCTTATTTTGCTACCTATTTAACTGTCAGATTTGTTGCCCCCTGCAGGTATTCTCTGTACACAAAACATTGTATTTCCAACAGCTTATACCATGACTTAAAAAAAAACTGCTTTGCAGTTTGTTGTTTCCCAGTGCATACTTTTCATTTTGTCTTTGAGTGTTCCACTCTCTTCCTCCCTCTCCCACCCCCTGCCAGGCTACTTCATTGTGATTGGCTACTCTCGTCTATCCAGCCACTCTCACTCTCCTCCTTTCCATCCCCTTTCCCCTACCCTCTTTCCTCTTTCTTTAAAAATTTAAGTGAAGCACAGGATCGATGAATTGCTGGTTTGAAAGCATGCAGGAGGAAGTTTCCTTTTTATTCTTTTTGCTTTGGCACAGTGGGAATTGTTATGTATTGGGTTGAGTTGGACTTCGCAAGGCCCATAATGTCTGTTGGGTCATTGAGTGTTTGCATTGTGTAGAGCTAGGGACACGATTGTGCTGCCCTATGAATTTATTCCACAACATTTCTCCTGTTTTGTCTGTATTATTTATGCCAATAAAGGTTGCTGTGCTGTGCTGTGCTGTGTAGAGCTTCAGTCTGAGCCTAGGCTCCTAAAGCTCTCATTGCTATTGGCTGTTTTTCTGCTGACTGCAGCCAATCCACTATGGGCAAAAAGCCCAATATTTAATACTGGCGACGAGGATGGGATACAAGGTGGGTAGGCAGCCCTGCAGCCCAAGAGCTGAATCACTCTAGGTGGGTAGGCAGCCCCACAGCTGAGAGCTGAATCACACCCGGTGGGTAGGCAGCCCCGCGGCGCCCAGCTGAATCACTTACTGGTAAGGAATTGTCACCTCTGCTGTACATCGTTCACTCAGAGCAACTGACAGCATGGCCGCCAAAGCCCAGTTTGAGCCATTCGATGCCACTGCTGAGGACTGGGACTCCTGCATCTCACATCTCCAATTCTACCTCATGGCAAATGAAATCACCGGTGAGGAGCGGGTGAAGGCCGTCTTCCTCAGTGTGTGTGGTCACTCGTTGTTTGAAATTGCCCGCACTCTTGTGGCACCGGAAGTGC
This sequence comes from Eublepharis macularius, assembly GCF_028583425.1. Lineage (NCBI taxonomy): Eukaryota > Metazoa > Chordata > Lepidosauria > Squamata > Eublepharidae > Eublepharis > Eublepharis macularius. The sequence continues at coordinate 128,880,220 of NC_072792.1, forward strand.
TTGAAAGGGTGCCACTCGCAACTATCAAAGCGAAGCTGAAAGACCACTTCTTGCCGCAGCCTTCAAAAATTGCATGCTGCCACGCCTTCGACAAGCATGACCAGGCGCCAGAAGAGTCCATCGCTGCTTTTGTCACAGCATTGAGGAAGGCAGCATGGCTCTGTGAATTTGCTGATCTTGAAGAAGCCCTCTGTGACCAGCTCGTATGCGGCCTACGGGACGAAAAGCTACAGCGACAGCTCTTTGCAAGGAAGAACCTCGATTTTAAAGCAGTGTACAAGGAGGCGATAGCAGCAGAAGCAGCAGACCAGTCCACCAAGGAAGTGCGGCAGTCGCGGAGCCCAGCACTTCCTGTGAAGGCAGAACAGGCCCACCATGAGAGCCTCGAGAGCGAATTTGAAGAAGAGGACGAGGTTCATCAAACCCAAGCAGCAAGGGCAAAGCGTTCTGAGCAGCCATATAGCGGGCTCCCATGTGCCAGCTGTGGGGCAACCCATGAAAGAAGATATTGCAGATTCCGCGATGCTGAATGTTGGGTGTGTGGAAAGAAGGGGCACATTGCATGAGCCTGCAGGGCTACCAGGAAGGGAGGCTCTCCACCACAGTCTCTGCGCCTCGCTCCGCGCCACCGAAGGTCGGTGGGAAAAGATCATTCTTGGGCTGAAGAATGCCACACCATGACTGAGTGTTCTGGCAGAACCATCGTCATGAATACCAATGCTGGCACCAAAGGAAAGATCCACGTCATGGTACATCAAGGGAACGCCATGCAAGATGGAGGTTGACTCTGGGTCAACGCTCTTGATTGTCTCCTTGGACACCTTCAACCGTGTGTATGCCAGCCAAAAGAACCGTCACCTCGAGCCTTGTGACCTGATCCTGACGGACTTCCAGGGGAGTCAGGTTCCAGTGGTAGGAATTGGCCAAGTCATGGTCAGCTACAAGGACGTTCATGGCCCCCTCCACCTGGTTGTACTCAAGGGATGCCTCATTAGTTTACTGGGACTTGATTGGTTCGGGGCGTTGGGCATCCACATCATCTGAGTCCAACAAGTCAACCAATCCGAAATCAGAACTGTACACGCTGAATTCCTCGCTGTGTTCAATGGCTCGTTAGGGTGCTACAAAGGGCCACCCATCACCTTTGACCACAATCCAGCAGTGAAGGTAATCCATCATAAGGCACATTGTGTCCACTCTGCACTCAAACGGACCAGCTTCAATAGCACTGGCCACCATGGGAGCAGGGGCAGGAAGGGACTTTTCCTCTTGCTCCGTGGTCTCAGAGACTGTACCAGCCAAGGCAGCCAAGGGCTGCAGAGACCCACCAACAGGAAACAACAGCGATCTACTTGTGGCCTCAAGCGGCTTGGAAGCTCCTGCAAGAGGCTCCTTTACCTCTGAAGTGGAGCCAGCAATGGACACTGGGCCGTCTGCCTCAGAGCACTCTGGCGCAACAGCGCCACGCAGGCTCCGGAAGGTTCACCGTTCCCCCAGCCTATCTTGGTGACTTTGTGTGGCACGGGGTGCCCCAGGCTTAGCGGGGAGGGGTGTTACGTATTGGGTTGAGTTGGGCTTCGCAAGGCCCCTAATGTCTGTTGGTTCATTGAGTGTTTGCATTGTGTAGAGCTTCAGTCTGAGCCTAGGCTCCTAAAGCTCTCATTGCTACTGGCTGTTTTTTTGCTGACTGCAGCCAATCCACTATGGGCAAAAAGCCCAATATTTAATAGAAATACTGTTTAAGGGCTAAATATCTGGGTATCAGAAATAAAGACTTTAATATCAAAATAAAATTCATTTTTAAACATATTATTTCTATTTGTTTCTGAGAAAGAACATTTCCTTGTTTGCATGAGTGATTCAAGCTCATGTGTGAATTGCCCCACCCCTCTCTATTGTTTCCACTGTTTGGCTGGCCAATAGACAATTCTCACAGCCGATTACATGTGGAGTTAAAAGGGAAAAAAGCACAGAGGAATCAGCCAGTCACAATCAACAAAGGGAGGGTTGGAAGGGTGGTTTGGCTGAAATCCAGGAAATAGATTGCTCCAGCACTTCAGCGCTCCTGCGATGGATCGATTCAGTGCATGCAAAAAAAAAAAAAAAAGGAAGAAAGGGGTGGTGCTGTGACACATTCATGATGACAACACAAGCACTCCTGAACCCAACTCACTTTGGCATGGTGAGGACTAAAAAAAAGAAGCAACACAGATCAAGCGTGAGAGGTTCAAATGGCCACATACAAGCCGATTCCATGTCTTTTGGCATGACTTCAGGAGTTATGTCCCTGGTGCAGAAGGGGCTACAGAGAGAGAGAGAAGATCTGGAATTCATAATTTGCCACAAGATCATCACCTCCCTGAACTCATATTATCTCCTTCAGTTAATATAAAAGGCCCTGACCAGGATAGCCCAAGCAAGTCAGAAGCTAAGCACAGTTTGCCTTGGTTGGTAATTGGATGGGAGACCTCCAAGGAAGACCAGGGTCACTATGCAGAGGCAAGCAATGGCAAACCACCTCTGTTAGTCTTTTGCCTTGAAGACCCCAGTAGGGTTTGCCATGTCAGCTATGAGTTGGTGGCACTTTCGGCCACCACTATTAATCTACTGTGGGAGTTTCCACAGTGATTTCTGACTCAATCATCAAGGATTCTTTTTTTTTATTGTTGATTGATATTGAACTGGTAACAAGTAACAAGTAACAAATAAAAAGTAACGAATAACAAGAATTAAGAAACAAGTAACAAGTAACAGATAACAATTTCTATGTTCTAATATAAACAACATGTAACAAAGATGGTAACTTACTTAACCTGTAAAATACTCATTATAACAATTCAAATATAGTTTTATGTATCTTTGAGTTAGACCAGATATTATTTTCCAGATATTCAAAGAACAGAAACCATTTTTTGTGAAAGTCAGTACATTTAGGGAAGTGCTCGGCTTGGTATATTTTGTCATTCAGTTTTTCCATAATAAAATGATCCCAAACCTTTGTATGCCAATCAAGTATTGTTGGTACATTTTTTGATTCCCATAGAGTTGCAATAGCACTTTTTGCAGCTATTAATAAAATTACCATGAGGTCTCTTCTTATTTTGGGAATGTGAAGATCGTTCCCCTGGTCTAAGAAAATTAATTCTGGTTTTAGGGGGATTGAATATCCAGTAATATCTTTAACTGATTTAATAACTTTCTTCCAAAATTTAATGACATGGTGGCATTCCTACTAGCAGTGGGAGAAAGTTCCTGCTTCACCACAACCTTTCTAGCAGTGTGGAGTTGATGAAGAATTTGTGAGAGTTTTTTAGGAGTCAAATACCATCTGTTTATAATCTTAAAAGGTTTGTAATTTGATGACAGCTACAGGGAAATTGTAGATATCTGATGACCAGATCTTATGCCAATGTTCAGTTGTTAGGTCAGTTTTGCAATCTTGTGACCATTTAATTTGATAATTTAGGGTCTTGTGTTTAAATGTATTTAATACTATATTGTAAATTTTAGATATGAGGCCCTTACGTGAGTTTAGTTGTGAGTCCATGATTTGTTTAAATTCAGTTTTAGGGGTGCTCATTATTTGTTTAATATTGATTTGTTCAGTTAAGGTTTGGAGTTGTAAATAAAGAAACCATTGAATTTTTGATGAATCTTTTGTTCTAAATCAAGTTTGCTTATGAGGCCACTTTGTGTTGCGATATCTACTAATCTGATATAATGTCTTTGCCACCAAAATTAACAAAATGAGTTATTTAGTCCTGATGGAAACCAAGATTTCAACATAAATGGGGAAAATCTGGACATCTTTGGGAGAATTTTCTGTCTAATTTGATCCCATACCTTTAGTATTGCATTTAAGAATATATATTTTTTAATTTTGGGTAGACGATTAGTAGATTTTCCCCAAATTAATTCAAGTAAAGATCTTTGATTTAACAGAGATTGGAATATTGGTGCCCAAGATGGTAAATCTTTGCATGACAGCAATTGGATAATATTTGTTAATCTTATAGCAGTTTGATATATGGATAAATGAGGGTAGTTGAACCCCCCCATTCGAAGATTTACGTCTGATGGTTTCAAAAGCAACTCTAGGTTTTTTGTCTTGCCATAAAAATTTATTTAATATATTTTGCCATTGAATTAGATATGTGTGTGAGATATTTATAAGTATCGCTCTAAATATATAGATCAATTTAGGAAGGATTAATGATTTAATGAGGTGAAATCTGTTCAGCCAAGAAAGATTTTCCCTGTTCCAATTATTTATGTTGGTTTTAATTTGGGTTATAATTGTGTTATGGTTAGCTTGCAGGATATTGTTAATATTAGTTGGGATATTAACACCTAAATATCATATTTGGGATGTCTGTTCAGATTTGAATATTGCTGTGATTAGTTTGCTTATCTTTTCATTAAGATTGATTGGTAGGACATATGGTTTAGATTAACTTGTAGACCTGAAATCAATCCAAAATCTATTAGAATTAGTTGTAGATGTTGAAGTGACGCCAAAGGATCTGTTAAGTAAAGCAACATATCATCTGCAAACATACTTATTTTAAATGCAGTTGTATTTATGCAGATTCCTTTAATTGATTGTTTATCCTCAAGGATTCTTCACAGTCCAACTTCTGTTTTCAAGGGTCATTTAGTTGTCTACCTAAGCAAGATTGTTTCACTTGTCAGAATTCATGTATGCAGTTGGTCACATAAAACAATTTGTTCATTGTTCTTTTTTCTGAGAAAGGGCAACCTTGCTTTCTACTCAGATTATAGGGCTGTGTTATAAGAAATAGCTCAGAGAGCTACCTTGGTAAGGGACAGGGACTGTGGACTAAGCTATTGGGTATTCTGCAGGTGCTACTCTGCACATAGACAAAATCAACAGCTGCCCGTACATGTTCATTCTCTGTGGTGCCCCCCACTTTATGGAATGGTCTACCTGAAGAAGTTAGGGAAGCTCCCACTCTCCTGGCTTTCCTCAAATGATGCAAAACTGAATTATTCTAGAGGATGCTACAGGATTTTTATAGGCATATAATTTTAGTTATTAGTTTCTTGTAAGTTTGGTTCTTTAAAAGAATACTATGGGAGTGAGTCTCATCCCATTTACCCTTTCATTCACTGTCATTGCACTGTTCCTCTCTAGAAATTGCAATGTAGATAAAGATAGTGAGACAAAAGAATGTTTTGAATTTACAACCGGACATAGTTTTGAAAACCTTGGATGTTTTGACTTTGTTTTTCTAGCAATCCTTTCATCATCTCACAATTGTACCCTTCTAGTTTTCCAAGAGATAATGAGGGTTGCCAAAGAAATGTTAAATGTCACCCCTTATAGTTTATAAGACCTGCCGGCCTATTAGAAATTACTGCCAACGTTTTAGGATTTTACTGACTTAAGCTTGTCTGTCTTTTGTAAACTATCTTGCTATTGTAAACATTGTTTTGAATTAATGTTTGTCAGAAGATATAAAAGTGGGTGCCTACCTTGCGAGGTATCCACTTTGCCTGAGTTGTTTGAAGTGCATCAGTTTATTTGAGTCTTTCTCCAATAAACATTTTTCTAACTTGCCAATATTACTGCCTTGGTTTGATTGAGGTCCTGGTTGGGGTCTCCTACTATTGGGACACTGGTGAGAATCCCTTCACAGAGGGCTTTTTACTCAAATAGTAGGGCTGTACTGTAAGGAAGTAGTCTCAAAGAGATCTATCATTAAAAGGATAAGGAGAGCTATAGACTTTACTATTGCTGTAAGTATGATAGACCATAGACTGTACTTCAGTTGACTCTACTGGGTACTTCCTATGTTGTTTAATATGTAAGTCTTAGAATTGTTTATGCTCTGTTTCAACATTTCTTCAATGCTGTATCGGATTGCTGCTGGTTTTAAAACTTTGTAAACTTGCATGTATATTACATGCTTATTGAAATGTCTTGGGAATTGACTGTACTGACTGTGTAATCAGCCTTAAGTTTCAGTGGGAAAGGAGGTCTATAAATAACATAAATAATAAATCTCTCTATATAAAGACACGTGTTCTAACTCCTGACTGACTCATCAACGCCCAGCCCAAACCCCTGGACATGAAATTTGGGGAGTACATTCCTTTCATGATATAAACAACACTAAGAAGGGATTTTAAGAAATTTGCCCCCTAAGGGGGTAAAAAGGGGTAACGTGTTTTCCCAAAGGAATACAGCTTCTCTTTGTGGCTGGCAGGCTGCTGCCTGCTTGCGTTCCCGCCCACTGCCAGCTCAGCCAATCTTCCCTGATTGTGCCAGCCTTTAAAGGTTATTTGCATATGTGGGCTGATTGGGGCTCACAACATTCCACACCTCATCCCCCCAGAGACAGTTGGAACACAGAGGTCATTTGCGTATGCAGCCTGATTGGTCCTCAACCCGCCCGCCCCCCCACATTCTAAACGGTATGCATTTGCTATTGGGAGTAATTCAATGTGTCCTGAGGTAAAATGCACCTCCCAATCTTCCTCTGAAAGTTCACTAGGGTTGCCAATCTCCCTGTGGGCAAGCAAAACCAAAAATACCTGCGTCAACTTACTACCTCAGTAAAGTAACATATACCACAACCAATATGTAGAACCACACAGTATTGGAGATCACTGTGCAAACTATACAATTTTAATAACAATCATCCCCAACAGTCGGAATAATATTCATACCAGTGCTAACATCAGGATACTGTACCAATAGATAAAATGCAAGGTGCCCAAAGTGCTATTCATATATTGCACATAAAAATTAAAGTGCAAATGCAAAGGGAGCACCATGTACACCAGTCCTTTCAATAATTGCCAGTTCCAAAGCACTGTGTATCCAACTTGCAGGGAGAAAGAATTTAATCAATGATACTTCTCTCCAGAAGATTATAGTTCTGTCAAGGCACAAAAGTCCTGTGAGGTCAATATGATGAATAATATTCCTCTTGAGTAATAAGTCCTCAACGGGTTGTCTAGATTCCAATATTGCCCGTTTCAAAACATCTTTTTCAAAGAGAACAATCACTAGAGAACAATCACTAGAATAATCAATACAACAATATAACAATCAGTATAACAAAAGCCATCATTCTGCTCACAAGTTCCCATATGCAATATACTTACAATATTCCTTTAAAGTTTATTTTCTCAACATTGTCCCTCACGGGTATCCAATAATACATCCATTCCTTATGTGCGGTACCATCCTAACAAATGTTTTTATACCATTGATAGACACACCTTCATATGTAGGGATACAGTCTTAAAGGAGAAACACATGCTACACTATTATTCTGCCACATTCAGCCCAAAAAGCATGAGTAGTCATTAGCAATATTAAAACCTGCTGGCATCAGACTCCTCAGCTTAAAAATCCAGTAAGTCTCTTTCCTTCGAAGTTCTCTCATAGCAATGTCAGGATATTTATGTTGTGTCTTATATAGTATTGTATACCGCATGTCAGTTTCACTATGTGATTTTTCTATATAGTGTTTGACCAACGGAGCCTCCAATATCTGATTTCTTATACGGGATTGATGCTCACTCAAACGGACCCTAATGGGGCATGTTGTACTGCCCACTTACAAGGAGTTGCAAGGACAGTGCAAAAGATACACTACACCCTTAGTGTTGCAATTCATAAATACACGTGGAGTACAAATGCCTAACTGCTTTACTTCGTCTTTTTTCATTATTAATGGGCACTGTATACATTTACCACATTTGTATAACCCTTCTGGGAAGCGTTTATCCTGATCCCACTTTCTTTGAATAACTGAATGAATAATAGTATCTTTGATATTCCGCATTCTTCTAAACGCTGTCAGTGGAGGAATCTGACATCCTGGAAAATCACTAAGCAATTTTCTAACAAATCCTTGTAAAAAGTAATCTATATATCTAGATAAAGGTTCCAATATGGAATTACTTCCGGACACTATGGGACGTCCCGGGGGGGGGGGGGGAACCCTCCTTGTGTATTTTAGGCAAGAGGTACATAACAGGAGTCCTGGGGGATATATTAATCAACCCCTTGTGGGTGTTTTCCGTGATGTAACCTAAGGCTAAAGCCTCATATATAGATTACTTTTTACAAGGATTTGTTAGAAAATTGGCAACTTTTCTATTGGATACTAGGGATTTCATAAAGAGGTTTGAAGGTTTCAAATTGCCACCGGGAGCGTCAATGGTTACACTTGATGTCTCTTCCTTTTGGTTTTGCTTGTCTATAGTACCGCGTTCTCTCTATTTGGTTAATCTCCCTGTGGGGCCTGGCTTTCCTGTGTGGCTGGCAGGCTCCTGCCTGCTTGTACTCCCCTCTCTCTGATTGGTCAGCTGTGGAACTCTGTGTTCTGAGGTAAAAATCAGGTAAAGGAAACTGCAGACAGTTGAAAAAAGACAGTAAAAAAACCCCACAAACCAGAAATGTTACATACTCATAAGTATTATAACTGGATTAAAGTAGTTAAATACTGTAGTGAAGCATGGGTATCCAGCTAGTTAAATAATAAATAAATACTGTTTGCTGATGTAGATAAGCTCCTGCTGGGTAGTTTGACATTGCTAAAGATGTTAATTACTTGCAGTTTAATTCAGAAGTTTCATATATGTGTTTGGCTTTATGCTAGTTTTCAAATTTACGACTACCATTCCCTATTGCAGGGGTGGCCAAACTTGCTTAATGTAAGAGCCACATAGAATAAAAGTCAAATGTTTGAGAGCCACAAGACATGATACATTGAGTGACTTCAGATGAGGAGGTGGGTTTGGGGGAGTGTTCTGAAAGTGACATCACAGGAAGGGGTGGGGTTTGGGTGCAGTATGCTGGAAGTGACATTATCAGAAGGGGTGGAGCTTGGGAAGAGCCATCACCTGACCTTTGACTTGGAGGTGACATCACAAAAGTGATGTCACATCCTTGCTAGGCTTCACCTCCAAAGTCCCTAGATATTTTCTGAGTCAGACCTGGCAACCTCTACATTTTTACTGAAAATATGAAAGACATGCAAAGAAGGAAGGAAAAAGGGGAAAGGGAGGGAAAGACATGGAAAGAAAGGAGGAAAGAGAGAGAAATAAACTAGACTAAAATAAATTGTATGGCCACGGCGATACTCAGAGACCTCCAGAAGCTGCACAATATGTCTAGAAGAGCCACACATGGCTCCCGAGCCGCAGTTTGGGCACCCCTGCCCTATTGTATCTGTTTTCACTGAATGTCCCAACTGCTGATCTTACTATATTTTTGCTCCGTGAATGTCCTAGCTTATATTGTATTCACTTGCAGTATGTAATCCATCTTGGATCTCAGTGAGAAAGGCTGATTATAATAAACAATAATCTGTTTTGTGAAAGAGAATGTAATATAGAAGAGAACATATGGGCATAGAAATGGCCATGTTACCTGTCTGTGCTGATATTGCAACATTGATCTAGTGTCTGGTTTTCAATTTTAGTTTTATTATCAATTCCAGGTACGAACCCGGGGATCAATTAAACGCAGGCCTCCCTCTAGAAGATTTCGAAAGTCACAATCAGAGAGTGATGACCAAGATTTAGGGGTGACTCTTTTACCTCAGGAGAATGGTGCCAGGGAAGAGGAGAGTGAGGATGGTGTATTCGTGGACAAGAGCAAGACTGTGAAATCACTCTCTCCCACTGTAGATGGTGTAGACCACAATGTGAAACAAAACAGGAGCACATCTGATGAAAAAACCTTATTGGATCAGAAATCTGGAAGAACAGCAAACAAGGAGGAAGAATTGGGAACAGAAAAAGAGACATTAGATAAGGACTGCACAGAAGAGAAGTCACACCAGAACGCTGCAGAGGAAAACCCATATGAGAGTATCAAGAAAAACAAGGAGACAAATCCAGGTTGCAGCACTGCAGACAATATGGAAGGAGAGTCATGCAAGACCAGTTTGTTGGATAAGGAGGTTGATAATGGTTCTGAACAGAGGAATGAAGATAAAGGAGAGAGGGGGGATAAATTCTGTGAGAGTGAAAACATAAAGCAGAGATCAGACTCACAAGACACAGGGACTCCACAGCCTGCAGGAGACACCACAATGTGATAATAAAACTGGTTATACACTGAATGGAGACACTGAGATAAGGGTAGGATTTCCAGCACAGCACTTGCTTCTGAAGGACCTAAAGCTCATCTTAATATGAAAACCCCAGGGATGCCAGTATTACTCATTTCCTTTTGGCAGTTCTTAGGTTCTTTACCGTGGCAAATATGGTCAACTTGGATGGAAGACAGCCTGATATAGACACTGTTAGGTTTCTCAAGCTGGTGATTCTCCAAGAAAAATATGTTCAGTTACAGAAAGCAACAGTTGCCGAATCGTCACATTTTATTCTACAGTCTAGCTCTAATAGTAACAGCATTTGTCAAATTGAAAGAACTCTAATGCATATTAGTTACATTTTCTGATTAAAGTGGACATTTTCAAACCTCTCGTGGGCTGTCTGCTGTAACTCTACTGCATGCATATCAGTTACATGGTTGCCCACAGAACCATCCTTTTTGGCTTAGTTAGGAACACTGGAATAATGTACATGTGTGGTAAAGGAAACGTTCCATTTGCTAGGATAAGAATGAGAGACTTATCCTTCAGTTCTTCTGACTGTGCTGGGGGCAGAGTGGACTGTGGGTGGTTTTGTACATGAAGCTTAAATTAACTCTGGGTCTCTATGGGCACTGTTCATCTGACTGTCTGTTATTTATGTAGACTGAAAGCCTAGGAGAGTCATTTGAGAGAGAATTATTTTTATGACCAGTACAGGGTTTACATTTATTTAAGAACTCGACTGAAGCAACATCCATTTTAAACCGTATGTGTAGAAGAAACCGTACCTTGCAAAGTTCAGTCCTTCCAGTCAGGAAGCCAATGCTGGGAACTGCCTGAATAGAAAATCTAATATATTATTATATAGTCAGAAACAGATGGCAACCAGTATGTCAGCTGCTAATAGTAGTAGGAAGTAATGGCTGCCATGTCAGATGGCAGCATGGGAAAAGTATCATCAGTAGAGAAACAATGTAAAAAGATTCAGACTGTTATTGACTGTCCTCTAGAGTCATCAATGTGCTGGAGAAAATCAATGTTATGTCTCTTTAATAGGTTTAATGGGATACCATTTATGGAGTGGGTGTCATTTACCTCCAAGCCATGAAAAACTTCATCTGCCTCTATTAAAAGTACAGAACAGTTTTCTCTAGAACAGTTGGTAACGCTATTCCTGACAGAAACTTCACACATTGCTGGTTTGGTATGTTAGGACTAAAACTGGAAGTGCAGGGAAAGAGGGACCATATTACATTAGATTTTTCACATTACATATCAGTGTAAATTTTTTTTTGATGATCAAGTCAATGGCCAGTCTAGACGGTTTTCAGCAGCATCAGTTAGATATCCTGAAACATTCTCATAAATGCGAAAGTGGTAAGGACCTGTCATTCAGATATATACTGCTTCTGAACATGGAAGTTGTACTTCTAGCTGTTGGATAATAGTCATTATGTACTTATTTTCTATAAATGTATCTACCCCCTCCCTTTTAAAACCATCTATTCTAATGACTATCACAACATTCTGCAGTAATGAATTTCATGCATTAAGATGAATTGTGTGAAAAAAATTATTTCTTTTGTTTGTCCTAAAAGATTTGAATTATATGGCCCAGACTGTTTTTAGATGCAGAATAACTTTTCTGTATTTGTTCACTGGACATCATTTATAAAAATCAAAGATTCAGTTCATGTGGGTGGCCCATAATTTGCTCTTATACTTCAGCAATAACTAAGCCTGTTGAACTGAAAATAGTTGCAGTACTCAAAATAGATACACTGCCAACTGTGCTCCTGGCAAAATCAGAGACCTCACACAGACAGAAATTCTGTGGCAACCATATGCTATAAGAAGACATTGAGTTTACCATGTTTCACTAGTTAAAAGTAAGGATAGTTTCTCCTCTCTGCGGCACGAGCCAGAGAAGTGATATGAAGGTTCAGGCTTGCTAAGGATCTCAGTCCCACTCTTGATCTTGATCATGAGTTAAAAGTAAAGAGAGCTGCCACAAATTTTGGAACTAGTTTGGCTGAGAAGTGCATTGGGGGAGAGGCCTATTTACTGTGTAATGAGCCCCATTTCAGAGTTTTTTTTAAAAATCATGGCGAATTTTAATCATGGCTAAGTTTATCCCCAAGATGTGGCTGACAATTGGTTTGTTCATGGCAGATAGCATTTATCATGTCCCACCAATGCCAAGAGGTTGTGTAGACATTTCATGAATAAATATGTTATTCTGGTGATGCCACACCATCATGTCTCACCATTCATTATTTGCCAGGTTTCCTGCTTATTTCTCAGTTAGACTTCAGAATGTTCAGTCTTCTGCTCCCTGGGCTTTCAGGAGCAATACTGTACAATTTTGCTCCAAGATATGAAGTTTAAGCCTATTAAATAGCACAATTTCCAGGATTCATACAGTTTAGTTTAATCTCTGTTGTAGAGAAAATGTGTTTGTAAAAACTTCCTTTTAAAACATACCTTCTTGCTATGTCCCCAAGGTGGCAAACATTAAAACCTTTCAATATAAAACGTACAACCCACACAACCATCAAGGAGGAAGTCCAGTAACAGTTAGCGGGGGAATGCTAAACAAAAATGTATTTACTTGGTGGCAGAAGATGATAACAGAGGGAGTTCCTTGGGAAGGGAGTTCCAAACTTTGGCACCGCAACTAAGAAGGTCCTTTCTTGGGTTGTCACCCATCTAGCGTCCAATCAGGGGGGACCTGAATCAGGACCTATGATGAAGACTGGAATGGACAGGTAGGTTCATATGGGAAAAGATGGTCCTTAAAGTATTCTGGCCCCAAGCTGTATAGGGCTTTAAAGATCAATACCAACATCTTTAATTGGGCCCAGAAGCAAATTGGGAGCCAATGTAGATGCAACAAGACTTGAGTGATATGTCCTTATAACCCACTTCAGACATTCTCGCTGCAGTATGCTGTACCAATTGTAGCTTTCAGACAGTCTTCAAGGACAGCAGCACCTAAAATGCAGTGAGCAAATTTAATCTAGATGTTATCAAAGCATACACCACAATGGCAAAATCATTCTGCTAAATATATTTTGCTTTCAATGCAGGTGAGTGCTTAGTTTTTCTAATCCAATGTAAAAAAATAATTGTGGATTTCTCCACATGGACATGTATCTCATGTGAAAATTAGCACAAAATCTTCCAAAAGTTTCAGATGTTGCTAACTAATGTTTAAAGCAACTAGCAAGCAAAGATTTCATTTTATTATTTTGTTGGCCTGAGTACATTGAAAATGAGCAAAATAGTAGCCTGTCAGGTTGCAACAACAGAAGTGTGGTGCTTCAATGCCCTTGATTCACGAATGTGCTCCAACTCTATTGATTCTTGCATTTTAAAAGTTATAATTTGTAACTCTGGATACTTCTGTTAAATGTGTTGCTGTCTTCTATAGCTGCTTTACAACTCCAGCCAAAAACAACAGAAAAATACTACTGGAAGAATCATACAGATTCAGTATGAAAATACTGATTTAATTACATTTGTTTTCCTGAAAAAGCACAATACACACAAAGATAATACATTAGCTATAAGCCAGAACAAATCATAACACATTCCATCCACCCCGCTGATTTTTTTGGGCCTATTTTTATACCTTCTGTTTCTCATGGCAAATCATCTTTAAAACTCAGGGGAATTTCAAAAGGATGGAACAGAGAGGTTGCCGGTGTTCAAAGATAAAGTTGCCAGAACTCAACATTAATAGTATTTATAATGCAAATCCCAGGAACTCACCAATTAGAAAGCTATCTAATATTAACTTTAAAAGCTCAAGTGATGTTTTCCTGTTCCAGGCTGAAAGTTAGTTCACTCCTGTTCCCAGGTAAGCATTTAACACACAGCTTCACAGCTCTCAACCAGGGGCAAGGAACCCAATTCTCACGGACGCAGAGACAACTCACAGTGAGCCAATGCTCAGAATGCATCTTTATTTCTGGTAAAAAGGTTGCAGATGAGTGCCCCCATCTCTCGTTAGTGATGAGTAGTTGCAGAGCACAAAGGCAGGAAAAGGCAGTAAGATTCACAGTTCCAGTGCATCCCTGGAGGAAGCGCATCCATCCTTTAAAGGTGCAGACCCTATTATCTAGCATTCTCTAAGGCTAATACACAAGCTTTCTTATTCTGCTATAACAGCACTTGGTGAAACACTCATTTCAAGAAGGACCATTCCCACTCTCGTAAGCAGAACAGAGAAATCTGTCATGTTCTCACATTATTTTAACAGACAGGGTCTTCCGTAGAGGGAAACAGTGAGGAAGGCATTTCCGATAAAAAGTGTGTGAATGATATAGAAGTAAACGACTCCTGAATAAGCCTACAGAAATACCCATTGCTGTTTATTTCATTTTGAAGATGTAGCCTTAGTACCTCAGAAGTCAGATGGAGATATGCCATCAAGACATACATTAACTGACAATGTTCTGCTATGATTTGTGAAGGACCCAGACAGATACAGTACGTGCATTTCCAGTGAACCAAATTTAAACATGTAAAGTTTTGGTTAATGAAATACACAGCCTATAAAAAAGCTTTGGAGAAAAAAAGAAATGAGCCAGAATCAAAATCTTACATGATCGCATTGTGTTGGCACAATTCCCGTTAGCTTTAATGAGCTCTGTTTAAAATAAAGTTAGTCAGCTTAAAGAAAATGGAGATGGATAAACACTTGCCAGTACACAGAGTCTAGCCTTCAGGAGAGATGTGACATTTTATGAATTTCCAACATGTACTGCAGTTATGCTTTTTCCAACGTCAGGATTTCACCTGCAAAATGACACAAGTGAAGAAGAAATGTCCAGTGAGGCGCAGCAGGGTGGATAAACAGCTGAATTAAGGGTTGAGTAAACAATGTACATTGTGGCCAAAGAGTTTGAATTTGATGGGTTTTTAAATTGGAAGCCTCTCCCACGTGGATGAGTTAGGATTTTAGGCAGCTGGTGTTGCATTTAAAGGGCTCTTAACCCCATCTGCAGTATCTACCCACAACCTACAAAAAGCTAGTGTAGATGCCAAATAGCCATCAAAAGTTACACTGACCACATGGAACCTCCATATGAGGGAGTACTATTAAAGAGTTTCTACATGGTCATGTTCACAGATCTATTAAAGGAAGGCCCCAAAGAAGGTATAAGCAGGGAGTTTGCATGGAGAACCAAAAGGTGCATGCATTTCACCTGTGAGTAAAAAGACATGTTTATTGCATCTGCAGATGATGTGCAGTAACTGTTAACTGTGGATTGGATTACTGAAACATGTACTACATGCTCATGAAAGCAACTCAAAAATTACAGATATTGCCAATGTAGCTGCTTGCCTTTCAAGCAGAAAATGCCAATATGATTGTATTACTTTGATTTTAAAGCCACTACACTAATGAGCTGCATCAGTGACGGTCATTCAGTGGCTCAGGAGTCACATGTGATTCTTTGACTTGCCACCTGTGGCTCTTCTGAGCACTGTTCCTCAGTATGGTATCCCATTTTTCAGGAAAATGGGCAAGGCCTTCTTGATCAAGAAATGGATCCCATTTTGGAACAGCCATTACTAGAAGATCAGGAAGCTGTGAGTTTCCATGAGGCACCAATCTAGGGTTGCCAGGTCCCCTTAATGTCCTGGTGGTGGTGGTGGTGGTGGTAGCATGTTCCTCACTCACACACGGTCCCCCACCAGCACAATGACATCACTTCTAGGAAGTGACATCATTCTGCAAGGCAGGGGACCGTGCATGCTTCGCAGAGGGCTGATTTGGGCCCCAAATTGGCCTGCTGCAAAGGATGGGAGTACTTTTGGGGTCCACCCAGGAGGTCCATTCCTTGCCTCCCCCTCCCCCGCTGGCCAGGTAAGCAGTGGCAGGGGGCAAAAGGTGGGAGTGGGGGATCCCCTGCCCCCACCAAGGTAATGGGATTCCTCTGCCACTCTCATGCCAGGGATGAAAGTAAATGGGGCTTTATTGCAGGGCACCCAACCTTTTTCAGCCTGTGAGCACATTTGGAGTTCTGTCAGAGGGTGATGGGTGCAACCACAAAATGGCTGCCACAAGAGACACAGCCAACCCCCAAATGTCAGGGAGTGCGGTTATGCATAAGCCTGATAGTAGCTCTTCAGCATTTGACAAAGAAGCTCTAACAGGATGCCTTTGAAAATTAGTATCTTGTTTAAAACTATTTCTTACGTGTGCAAAAAATAAGTATACATGTTGAGTTAACTAAAAACCCCTCATCTGGCTGTATTTGTCTTCATTTTGTTGGCATCTAACACACTTATGAAAAAAGAAAAGGAAACATGCTTCTCCTGGCTTCTCCACTTTAGATGAGCCCTTCTCTCATGAGCCCAGACATTTTCAGCCTGCATGATTTCTTATAACAACAACAGTTGGTGCTGAAGGGCTAGTGAGAGCTATGGCACATGTGATATGTTCAGTAAGAGAGAGATTCTGACCAGATTTTTATAGGAACATTAATGATTTTTGAAAAATTACTAAAATGTAATGTTATTATCGACTTTCATCTGAATTATAAAAATATATTCAAATTGGAAACATTTGATTACTTCAGTTGAAGATCCAGTTAGGTGTATTAAGCATTTTAGCCATGCTGGCCTGATGTGTTTAGACAGAAAAAAGTCTCACTGTGTTTTCAAAGTATCACTCTGCTACTTGCACAAATAAAGTTCTTTACATAAAGCAACAGTCAGCATTATACCATAAACATCAGAAGCCCACTCAGCTCAACCCACTTTCTAAACACACATTGGGTACCTGCTGGCTTTGCCCACTTGGGACCTGTGCTCTGTTGGTTGATGGTAATTTCAAATGTGTTTCTTTATTTGCTATGGAGTGAGTACCACTAATCTGTATGTTTCTGAATTCAATTTTAAGCACTCATTCCTACCTATAAGCCCTTCATGACACGGAGCCCCCATATCTGAAGGGTCACTTCTCCTGGTAAGGTCCTATGTACCATATATGTTCTTTACAGCAGAATCTTCTGGCTGTGTCTTTATTATTGTTGTTGTTTTTATTGTTGTTATTGTTGTTTATTTATAGTCTGCCTTTCTCACTGAGATCCAAGGCAGATTACATACTACAAGCAAATACAATATAATCAATAGCAACAATATTCAATAATTAGAACATTCACAGCAAAAATACAATATGATCAGCTATTAGGGACATTCAATGAAACACAGAATACAATAGCCTGCCTCAATAATGCTGTTATTTATGTTTGTTTTTTTGCTGTAGTCTTGTCAGAATTATTAAGCCATTCATATTGTTAGGAGGTAAACAAGCATGGGAATCTTTACAAGATAGATATGACTTATCCGGGACTCTCAGGTGAAAAAACCTGCCTGCCATCTTGGGGTAGCCATCTTCTGTTTGGACAGACTAAAGGCAGCTATAAATTAAACGTTTCAAATTTTAGCTTATTTTGAAATGCTTATGCCATTTTGCCTCACCTGTAAAGGCACTTCTTGTCCTAAGCAACTGGACTTTAGACTTCCACAAACCACTACAGCCCATTTACAAGCCTTTTTCAGTTGTGACAACTACTCTCTGAAACTGCCTCTGAAAAAGCCTTCAAAAAGGCTATTCAGCATTTTCTTTAATGGGGTACTTGCTAGGCAATAAAATGGGATTTTTGTGTAGTATTTTTGCCCTTAATATTAGGTGTTGTTATTGTTCATTTTGTCTTGTTTTTAATAACATTTTTAAAATGGCTTATTGCTGTTTGTATGGTGCCTGGAACTTACTAGGGAAGTATGATGTCTTCAGCCTCATCATTTCTACCAACTGCGATTGCCACAAAGGCAGCGGGGATTTGCCACAGGTATCTTTCTCTAACATCTATTCTTCAAGTATGTTTTGTGGATCTCGAGAACCCTCACACCCTTAAATGAGTAGACACACTTCAGAGCCAAGACAAACCTATTCTGGAATTAAAGAATGGGAAAGAAATACATTTCTTTCACCCCCTCTCAAAATTTCCAAGGTGCCCTCAGGCTCAAAGTAGATGAGGATGTGCTTTAAAATGAATCAACCATCTAATTTTATGTACTCAAAAGATTTGCACAATTATAAAAAAGCAACTACAAAAACATACTCCATAGAAGAAACTGCATTGAACTTGGGGTTCATTTCATGTGCTTATCGCATAGGATGTTTAATTTGAACCCAAACTCCTCATATGTCGTATTTGCCACCTTTAAAAAAAAATAGTGCTCTTATGCCTTCAAAAACTGTTTAACAAGCGAGGAATTGGCACAACAGATTCTTCTTGTTACAAAAAGTTCTGACTAGAAGCCTCTGCCTATCATGTAGCAGTTAAAGGCACAAGGCGCTACAGGGGGCGAGTGGCAGTTCGCAACCTTATTTACCACAAAGTTCCACGATCCGGGACTTTTTCCAGGTTCTTCCGTTCAGCGAAGAAAGGGTAAATTGTTGGGTATTTCTAAGACTTCAACTGCGGAAGAATCATGTTCAAAGCAGCGGTAGTGCCTTCACGGTAGGAACGGGTGCAGGAAACCATTCCGCGGAATAGCCCTGCTGGGTTCTCAGCCCCGGTAATAGAATTCAACGGATTCTTTTTGAAATCCCGGTATATCGCGCTTTCAGGTCCTCAGCGAGGATTAGTTAGGAAATAGGGAAGTTTTTCCAACCGTCTATTCCCTTCCCCGGTTTAGTGTAGCTATGGTAAATACCCCGGATTTCCCCCCACCATCTCCCGTCCTGATGAGACAGTCGGAGGTCAGAGGATTTGTCCAGGCGAGGAATGGTATGGACAACACGATGGACTGAACCATTCTTGAAAATGGCGGGGGTGCCTGTGGGGGTGTGCATGTCTTCGTGGAGTCATACAAATTAAGTGGTTGCGTAGTATAATAGGGGCGGGATAAAAGTGAAGAAGTAGGCTGAGGAAAATTGCGCTGAGAGCGGCTCGTTGGTCTAGGGGTATGATTCTCGCTTCGGGTGCGAGAGGTCCCGGGTTCAAATCCCGGACGAGCCCGCGATGGGAGTGGATTAGACTTATCTGCTCCTATTTTGGGCGAGTTTCACGCTTCATTATTTTTAGAGCTGTTTCATCACACCCTTCGAAGGGGTTAGTTGAGGACAGAGACGCTTGATGGCCGGGAGAGGGGAGAAGAGAGCGAAGACAAGGTGACAGAGGCGGTACCAAGAAAAAAAACAGCCCCCCCCCCGAAGATTAACATGGTAGCCAATAGCTGAAAGAAGCAGCAAAATCCCGGTTAATGTTGCGATTGTTTCCTTTGAACATTACCTGGGATCCGGACGGGAACCATGAAATGCAAGGAGAAAGAGATACTAAATCATTTGGCGGTGCGCATAATTTAAAGGCAGCTGAATCCGCCTTTTGTTTTGGGAGTTGTTTGCGTTAAAAATCACGCAGAACAATTGCATTCATTTTATTTTCTCATTCGGATTGTACTCCCTCCAGTAGTAGTGATACCATGAATTATTAGTTGTTTTGCGGTAAAGAAAAGAACATGCGCAAAGGAACGAGGAAGTGGGCCGTATTTTTTGCACGATCCCCCTTAAGGTTATGCAGTATGTCTACAAAATGCCATCGTACAGTAAGTTGTGAAACAATTATAGCATTTAATATGTTATAATTATATGCTAGAATTTAATATAAATATACATTGAATATGGTGAAAACATTTGTGAAACCTTGGAAAAATAGATATGTAGAAAAATACATAATTCTGCAGTTTTTAGAAGACGAAAAGAAAGGGCTCGTCCGGGATTTGAACCCGGGACCTCTCGCACCCTAAGCGAGAATCATACCCCTAGACCAACGAGCCAGCTCAATGAATATTTTCTTACTATTGTACAGGAATCTAACAATGCCAGTTTATTTTCTTGAGCCATTTCCTTTATACATTAGCTTCTCTTTGAATTCCAAAACAGCTATGCCATTAATTGTTTAACTTAATTTTGTTAAATATAAAGGCCTATTGCTCAGAAGCATACATATAAACACACTTTAAGAAAGTAAAGGGTTCCTTCCGGTGATTTAAGGTAGGGTGGGTTTTTTTGTCTTAAAGGGAAGTTTATACCTGCGCGTACCAAAAAAATCACATTTAGCAATCCGTTTTGTTCGCTTTTCGCTTTGGCTTTTCGCTCATGCAATGTAAGACATGATTTATTTGCTGATGTGAATTCTGCATCCCCTGTTAGAGTTTGAGAGCCAAAATATATTGACCTCCACAGTGTATGAGTGGATTGCGTGCATGTGTATACACAATGCATCTGTGTGATCGGGTTACACAGCTTATTGCAGTTCTCAGTATGAAATTGGTGGTCAAAAGTGCCGTCAAGTCGCAGCCGATTTATGGCGTCCCCTGCTGGGGTTTTCAAGGCTCGAGACCAACAGAGGTCGTTTGCCATTGCCTGCGTCTGCATTAACAACCCCGGAGGTCTCCCATTCAGTTACTATTACCAGGGCCGACCCTGCTTAGCTTCTGAGATCTGAAATGCCTGTATCTTAATATCTGCTTTCCAGCTCTTTATCTTCTCGGGCATTCGCTCCATTGATAAGCTCACAGACTCAATAAAGAGGTGCATTAAGGGTACATCGGGGAAAACATTACGATTCCCACAAAATGTCATGTAGTAAAACAAGGGAGGGAGGTTCAAAACAGTAGTAGCGCATTAAGATTACAATCCATAACTTAACCCTACGCATGCTTAAAGCCCCCCTGCGGCTGTGATACTATGCACTCTGACAGGGGAAGGGGGGGATCGCGGAGTGATGACCGAACCGATATGTACAGGCTCAGGCTCAGTTCAGACTGACTCACTTCCGTGCGAGCAGGCACAGGTTGGCAGCCCTGCCATGACTCGCCAAAGCCGTTCCTCTTAAGGACGTCATGGAAGAAAATACTGTTCGCCACATTTACAGTGCGCTTCTATGCAGAATTAATCCAGTCGAAGGCCATTGAAATCGATGGTTTTAGACCGGTGGAACTCTTCATAGGATTGCACTGTTAGTCTACGCAGAGCGCCCCCCTTACACAATCACGCCCTAGCAGCAGCTGGAGGAAGCGAAGTGCAGATGACGGAGCAGGTCAATGAGTTTGGGGGCGTGTTTTATTCCGTCCAATAGAAATTCGCCTTAGAGTCCTCGCACACCTTCGCAAAGGGTATGAGCTGAGCCCGGACAAGCAACAATAAGTGGCGTCGGCTTTGCAAGCAGCTGCAAGCTGCAGATCCCGAGGCACAGGCGCCCTTGCCATGTGTTAGCTCTACCTCTGGGGGCGGGGCTTAAACGCAGGGAAGGGGGAAGGGGCGTGGTAAATGCCTGGGTCCCGGCTGAGCGCAAGTTGCCTTAGGCCACCCTCCTTTCCATTGCAAGTAACGAGATTTTCGCGTGATGCAGGAGCTGAGCTGGCGTTGGAAAGGGAAGGAAATAGAGCGTTCCAACGTTGGTACGTTTCTGGAGAATGTAGGTTTATTCTTCCAAGGTACTTTGTATATATTTGACCTTTTATACAGCCTTTTAGTCTGTATTGCCAAATACTGTGCCATATTAAACCAGACCAATACAAGCATAACATTTCTTAAAAAGGAATCTTGGGACACCTTCAAGACTAACAGTTATTGTGACAATATCATGAAGCATGACCCAACCAAACCCATACTTGATTTTTTTTTATTAAAGGGGCGTAAAAATGGCTAAAGTAAAATCACCTTTAAAGATAGAGACGAATCCTGTGCTTGTGGAATCAATAGGGATGAAGCCCTTCTTAGGCTGCCCTCTGAGTTTTTTTTAAAAAGCGAACTGATTTTTACTGTAGTTGCTCCCCCCCCCACTCCCTCTCAGGATGTCCAGTGCTAAAACTCCCAGATTCTGGCATTTGTGCCAGTGCAGGATGAAACACAGGCAGGGATTCCTCCTTGCCTCTATGAAGGAGGTGGGTTTAATGCCTCATGGGAGGCAGGCTAGTTATCAAGGTGCTCCTCAGTGGCTGCTAATTAGACAGTCCTGCCCTTTTCAGAACATAAGAGCAGCCTGCATCTGGCTTCACACAGTGGCCCGCCAGTTGTTCAGGAGGCCGAACAGGGCTGAGATGCCGAGGCCTGGCCTTACTACTGTTTCCTGTCACTGTTATTCAGAGGTTTGCTGCCTCTGGATATGGAGCCTCCCTTTGGTCACCATGGCTAGTAGTTGTTGATTGACCTCTCCATGAATCTGTCTAACCCCCTTTTAAAGCCATCTTCGCCATCACTACTTACCCTTGTGCTGAATTTCAGTTTTGTTATTCATTAAGTAAAGAAGTATTTCCTTTTGTCTGTTCCGAAACTATTTCCCAATCATTTCATTGGGTGTCCCCAAGTTCTAATATTATTGGAGAGGGAGAAGAAGCTCCCTTTATCCAATATCTCCACCCCATGCCTAATTTTATAAACATGTTTCATAGCTGTCTTTTTTCTAGTTCTGAAAAGCCCCAGACTGTCCAGCCTTTCCTCATAGGAAAGGTACTCCAACTCCATTAATCATCTTGGTTGACCTCCTTTGAACTCTTTCCAATTCTGCAATGTTGTTGAGATACAGCAACCAGAGCTGCACACAGTATTACCAATAAAGCCATATTATAGCCTTATACAAGGGCATTACAATATTGGCTGTTTTACTTTCAATCCCTTTCTTAAGAATTCCTAGCATTGAGTTTGTCTTTTTTTATTATTATTATTGCTGCACACTGGGTTCACATTTTTGTTGAGCTTTCCAGTGCGACCCCAAGATCTCTTTCAATCTCAGTTTCAGCCAGTTCAAACTCCATCAAAATTAGGATTTTTTTATTCCAAACTGCATCATTTTACACTTACCCATGGTCTCTGTTGGAGTCCCATCTCTTTAAACAGTATGGCTGGATTCAGATGTCACAATACATTGTGGCTGATACCAATTGTGGTTTGTTGTGATTCCTGAATTCACATATCAGTTTGTCTCAGATTCCAGCATCACTCCATTTTACTACAAAACAGTAGCAAAGGGAGGATGTTCATTTTCCTTGCTGGGACATGGCAGAGGAACAAAAAGCAAACAAGCTGGAATTTATAAAAAAAAAAAGTTAGAGGATGTATGTCTGGTAGACTTTCCAGAATTTGTTGTACAGTTTAAACAAACCACATTTTATTGTGACTTGAATGTAATTTCAGGCTTGAGTTGGAGAGGAGGTACAAGAAAAATAGGAATTCCTTTTGGGGAAAGAAGGGGAACAGGAAGGAAATGATTTGGGCAAGATCTTGGTAGAACTTTAACATTTTATGCTATGTTGATTGAGGAGGAATTGATGTTGAGAGTTTTGGCGTATTTACAGGCTTATATCTGCCCTCTGTTTTATCTTCTATCTCTTATCTCAACCAAACATGTTTGCTTTCTGTTAAATGGATAATATGTTGCAATAGTGTATGTGGGTGCAAAGGAGTGGTTTGGTATTGTGAGACTAGGCCCCCACCCGTAACTTGTTCTCATATTGTGGCTTTGGACAAAATTCCTGCTTCCAACTAGTCCAGCGTGTTTCAGCAGCAGCCAGCCAAATACCTCTGGGAAGATTACAGGTGGAGGGCATGCGGCAAAAAAAGCAGCAGTATTCCCTTGTTCTTTTGTCCCCAGCAGTCCTGGGTATATTCAAGGTTATGCAGAAGAACATGGAGACAACAGATCTGGATTTGGCCAAACACTAAAACAATCAATCAATTTGTTTTCATGATGCTGATTGTCATATGTGATGAAGCAATGTTCCAATGAAGTGATGCCCTCTCCTTAATTCACTTTTGCTGTCCCAGAAGTAGTCACTTAGGGAGAGGCTCTGACCTTAAGGATTTCTCAGATGAAAACGTACCTCAAGAATTCACTGATTGCAGCCCCTCTGCTTCTGTTCTAGGTACACTTATGTGAGAGTAAGCCCCACTTACTCAGCAGGACTTACTTAAGAACAAATATGCATTGATAGGGTTGGGAAAATGTAACTAAAATAAAGATGGACAGTATGGCTGATTGCATTTGAGCATATGGTTTTTCTCTGAATCAACCACATATTTTGTTCTTCTTGCCTTTGAGACCTGGCTGCAGAGCTGCATCTTGGAGTAGAAAGCTGTAGCATGGTTTGTGTTACTGAGCAGAGAAGGCAAACAGATATATATTGCTCATCTGTGGGGAGGGCAGGGTATAAATCAAATCAAATAAATAAATATTGCAATTAACTCAAATTTCTTTGTCAGGTAAATTTTGCAAATTGCAGTATCCCAGCATGTCTCCTGCTTGAATTTTGTCACTGTTCCATGTGACTCTGGCTTACAAAGACCACTTGCCAGTTCAGCTATTTGTTTTGCTTTCTTCCTCCACTGTCACATATCCAATTCTACCTGCAGCAAACACACACACCTCTACTGCTCATGGGGATGACTTGTAATTGTGTGTTTTTAGAAACATTTTTAATGGGCAATCCAACTATGACAGACCCCAGCCTTTCACATATCCTGCCACGCACTCTAAACCTCCCTTTACAGGTTTAGGATCCTCCTCCTAGATATTGTCAAAGGTTGGCGGCCTATTTTTAGATCTCTGCTGACAATGAGTGTTCTTTTCTTTTATATCTCTGTCTGTCTGTCTGTCTATACATAAACACACACAAATAAACATGTACTATAAGGTACACATTTCTCTCTCTTATATATATGTACATATCTTAGCTAAACATACTATAAAACATGTTCACGATCTTACATCTAAAAGCATTACAACTTTTTTTTTAAAAGACACCTTAAATTTTTGTAAAATACTCCTATTTCAATATTTACAAGAATTGTCCCTCTTTTCCTTTAGATAAGGTCTTTGCAGCTACACTGCTTATGTAATTCCCTGGTCAAAGCTGGGAGCATAAGGCTCCAATAGAATAACATGTTGTTTCATACTCATAACTCCTCCTGCAGGTAAGATTCATATATTCCACACTAGCTTGATGCCCGTGCTTTGCTATGGTATTTAACTACTTTAAATCCAGTTATAATACTTACGGGTAAGTAACGTTTTTGGTTGGGGGGGGGGGGCGGGTTGAGTTGGTTTTGTAGTATAATAGCATAGTGCCCAAGCTTCACAAAAGTGTTTGAATAAAGCGAAGCATGTTGATGCCTAAAACTGATAAAGTGAATTTCAAAATGTAACATTTATTGAAGAGATTTTTAAAATGTAAAGATTGTAGTGCAAGAAATAAAGTGAAAAATACGTATAACCTTATTTTTCTACTGAAGGACCTCTTTGAAAACCTCATTGGTGGTTTCCCCCCACTTTGGAGCCCCCACTTTGAGGAGAAGCTTGTGGGCTTGGAAGCCAGGAGGGTAGAGCATGTTGAGGACAGACCACATCATCCATTTGCACCACTGAGTCCACAGATCTGTACTCCATTTCAGCCCCTTCGAGGGAGTTGTGTTTCATTAATGATGGCAGCCTTGTCTTTCTTGGGGGTCAGAGTGGCACACTTGCACAGCCCGTCCATGGACTTCTTCATGATAGTGACAATATCAGGGTATATCGTGGCTGTTAGGTCTGCTAGGGTCGTCACTACTGTGCCCAGGCCTACAGGGATGGTCACCTTTCCCTTGGACTCAGGACTTGCTGGTACTTGCCCACTGCTGCTCAGTGCACTGCAGGAGTATGATGTGCATATTTCTTTGCCACATGTCTAAGTTGCTTCCTCCTTTTAGCATCAGTATATCTTGCACAACGTCTGCCAGGAGGCTTCTTGGGGGCAGTAAGAGGTGATGGCTGCCAGAGGTGTGAGGTGGAGTTGGACTGAGGGAGGGGTGGTATGGTGGGCCTTTTGGCAGGTTCATGTGAGAGGTTTGCATTGAAATGACCCCTAGAAAGGTCGTGTACCATCTCCCCATGAACATTTAAAAACTCAGCTGCCACACTGACTTTTATATAAAATCCCTATTCAGGACTCAGGAGTCTTATACTGTCTCCCTTCAACTGTCTGCAGTTTCCTTGACCTAATTTTTACCTCAGAACACAGTTCCACAGCTGACCCATCAGCCTGCCAGCCACACAGAAAATCTAGGCCCCACAGGGAGATTGGCAAACCTAGAGGGGAGGTGTATTTTTACCTCAGGACCCGTTCAATGACTAGGAGTCATTGAATGTGTCCTGAGTACTGCATGTGTCCTGCATACTGTTTAGAATGTTGGGATGATGACCAATCAAGGCCGCATATGCAAATGACCTCAGGGCAGAGTGGCTGAGTTGGCAGCTGGAGGGGGGGATGAGCAGCCTCCCAGCCACACAGGGAAAGCTGTATCCCTATGGGAAAACACATGTTACCCCTTTTTACCCCCTTAGGGGGCACATTTCTTAAAATCCTTTCTTAGTGAGCCTCTACACCACAAAAGGAATGCCTTCCCCAAGTTTCACGCTTCTAGGTCCGGGGGTTTGGGCTAGGTATTGATGAGTCAGTCAGGACACTTGTCTTTATATATATAGATGGGGATTACCAGTTCTTCACCCCCCCCTTTTCTACACACGCATGTAACATTAGCTGCTCTCTGTTATAATAAGGCTTAAACTTATTTGCATGTATTACTCTGTATTTTTGTTCCTTGTTGGTATAGATGAAACAGTTACTTGATCTTAGTTGGTCCTTCCCAAGAAAAATTGGAGCTTGTTCCTTCTTACTGGTTGTAACATACGGATTTCATCTCCTTCCTGGAACATTCGATGCCATGCACACTTGTCATACCCTCTTTGGGTTCTATGTGGTTGTGTCCTTTGCTGAGTTTGGCCCCTTTCTCTCAGGAACAAACTGTAATGTAACTGGACCTCTCCTTTCATGCTACTCAGGAAGATTTAATGTGCACTTGGCCCACATCTCTCCAGTCTTTCCTTGATGTGCGCCAGAGAATGCTCCACTGTTATCTAGCATCTTGCAATCCCTTTGTCATCTGGCAGTAGCACTGCAAGATTTTTAGTAGGTACTTCCTTATTTTTCCCATACAAGGATGCATTTGTTGGTTTAAGATGTTCAACTTGTAGGTTCCACTTTATTCTTCTCTTCTTCGTCTGTCACAATTGGCTCATAGTCCATAACTTAACCATTCTGAGGTATTTTCTTATTAAACCTTAGTGTTTTCTTTACCGATGTTCTGATGCTAAGAATTAAAGGCTGATTGATTTGGGGTTTACTGTGAGATGTTGCACCACATTCTTTTGCTGTTAGTCTTGCTGTCTTCTGTTTACTTTTTTGTCAATAGCAATATCTAATCCACTGACCATAAATTCTGTGTGTACCCAGGTGATCAGCTACTGAATGAGCATGTGGCACCCTTAGCAAGTCCATCCTATTTTTCCTTTTCACCACTGTTTATGTGGTTTAAATATAACTTGTTTCCTTCTCTTAAGCAACTCTATGATTTGCCCAGTTTGCCTATAGAACTCTCTAGTTGTTCAAATGACATGCGTGCAGGATTTGTGTTAGGTCTGTCTCTTACAGATTATAATATACCATCTTCTTGCTTTTCTGATATAACTCAGTGGATCCTTGTTTCACACTATTCTCCTTCAAACAACCCTGTTCTTTAATTTCCTCCTCAGAGATTTCTTTATTTTTTGAGATTTTCTGAGTGCCGACCTCTTTTTCTTGGAGATGTATGTAAGTGCGCACGTTCCCCTTTTCCACATGCTTGGCAAGGTCATTATCTAGGACCATGGGAACAGGGATCTCATCCAGCACACCTACTTCCCAAAGTCCTTGCCAGTCTTTATATAGTGTATTAACTTCAGCCACAGGTACTGGAAAAGCAAGACCTCCTAGCACTTTAATTATCATGCTTCCCCCTTCCACTAGGCCCTCTGAGTTCACCAAGTGGGGTTTCACTGACATTCACTTCAGCTTCCAAATCCCTCCATGATAACACTTGTGATCCATTCACCTCCACAGATTCACTATAGGATCCATGCCTTTCTCAGGTGTTACTATCCTACACATTTTGGCATATCCTGAATTTATGGCAGTTTGTCTTCCTAGTGCCTGGCTCTCCACAGAAGGCTCTGAACATTCAGAGTCTTCTGTGGTGGTTGGTGTTAACTGCTGAGGTGCAGGCTAAATTTGTGGTATCTCATTCACTTGCTTTGGACTTAGAGGGGCTAGTTTATTAATCTGGGAGCTCCAATAACTCCACCGCCCTGTTTCATCACAGTCATAACATCTTTTCCATGATTCCTCTTTTCTGCCTACAGGTATTTCTCTCACACACTGTTTTGTCACCACCTCCCTGTGTAGTTTTTGTCAGGCAGGTGAGGTTCCTTATGTGCCCCCTCACCCCACCCGCTCATGTAAAATACTGTTCTGAGGAGAATTTTTCTTTTCTGGTTCTCCCATCATCAACACCAATTCATCCATGATCTCAGCAGCTTTAGCTGTTTCAGCCGCCTTTAAATTATACGCACTGCCAAATAATCTGGCATCTCTTTCTGGCTTGTTATGCTAGCCAGCAATATTCAGTGGGTAACAGTTTGTAAAAGTGTTCCAAACCTATGAAATTAATAGGATCCTGGTGGTTTTCTGTTTTGCCTCTATTCCACCATTTCTTCAAAAAACTATCTAATTTGCAGGCTACTTGAGCAGAAGTTTCTTAAGTTTCCTTTTTCAAGTTCTTGAATTCTTTCCTGCTGTGCTCTCTTTCTTCTCTTGCTTATCTGGCTAACTCATTTTCTCTTTCATGTTCCTTTCTTTGAGCTCTTAGCTGGGCTATCTCTCTTGTGACCAATTCTAATTTCTTTTGAGCTGTCATTTTGGCTAATTGAAATTCTCTTTCCTTTTATATTTCTTCAGCTGCCAGTTTGGCTAATTCAAGTTATTCCATATTTCTCTGCCGTTTTGAAGGACATTGTTCTCTCTCAACTTCACTGTCATGGCTACTCAGCATTTCAGCCACTCCCTCTTTCTCTGTAACTGGCTTTATGTTCTTAGATGGCATTTTGGTAACAACTCCTTACATTTTACCTTTTCTGATTTTACCTCAGGGGTGTCAAATCTTTTTGAAACACCTGTTCTGTTTCTTTGAAAGGCTCTGGGGTCCTTATTGCTCCTCCAAAAGCCTTCTCTTTTTTCTCCCTCCAACTGACTCTAACTCCCATTGCCCAGCAGTCCACACAATCCCATTGGCTGTCTTTCAGGAGACTTCATTATGTTGGATCTGTTGAGTGTCCTGCTAAGTCTTCCTTCAGTAGAAAAAACACTTTTTTCTGGTGGAGAAAAGTATTTCTTTTGAAGGAAGTTCTTCTGTATTAGAAAATGATATGGTGGAATAGAGTCAATAGATCCAGCCGAATGTTTGCAGAAATGACTGTCTCAAAATAATTTTTTATGCACCACCCAACCTGGGCTGAATCCACACTTCTCAAGTTTTCCGCCTTTTCCCCGCCCATTATTCGCTCCTCAGAGGGCTGTTCACATACTCTTACCTCAATCCCACCATTCTCTCGCGTCTTTCGCGTTGAGCCTCAGACGAATTTGTCATGCGTTCAAATGCTTCTCTTGCGCGGTTCTCACCGTGGATGTGGACAAATAGAAGCGTTTCATAAGGAGACCGCCCCCTTCAAACCACCCCACTTCCGTGTTTGTAGCCTTTCTGGAACACCATCCCACTTTGCCGTGCAATTATCAAGCTTTTCCACTCTCCGCAGCATGCCTGCCTGCCCGCCCTTTCCCTTTTTTTAAAAAGGGGACTTTCCCAGCATTGTTGCACAATCCCGGCCATAAATCTTAATTGATGTGCTCCAAAATCCCTGCAGAAACATCAAGGGGTGGCGTCATTTCCATTTCCGTATAATTTTTAGGATGCTGAACAGTCGGAAATATCGGTGGCTGTTAAAATTAATTTTTTTTTAACTGTTGAAATTACCGTTATAGCAGAAATCCGTCATTCTAACATTACATTCAAGCATCAAATAATTAGTCTGCCCGTTTGGAGAGTTTGGATCTCCCCCACCTTAAATATATCAGTT
Source organism: Eublepharis macularius (assembly GCF_028583425.1). Lineage (NCBI taxonomy): Eukaryota > Metazoa > Chordata > Lepidosauria > Squamata > Eublepharidae > Eublepharis > Eublepharis macularius. The sequence goes on from NC_072792.1 coordinate 128,910,371, forward strand.
CAAATTAGCCCACCAGAATAATGGTCCAATGGATTTCAAAGAAGAAGGCATAGAATAATATTAACCAATCACAGGCATCATAGGGGTATGGCCTCGCCATAGCAATTTAGCAAAAAATATGCTATAGCGGAAATCTGATGAAAAAATGGGGGGGGGGGGAATGAACGTGATGTTGTCATCAGCGATGTTGGATCTAAATCCGCCCCATATTGCGCGATTCTACCAGGGATGTGGACGAAGAATAGTGTGAGGCAGCGGCAGTAAGAGAAGGGATGTGAACACAGACTGGACATTGCGGGATAGAATCCAGCGCGATTAATACACATGAAAAGCGGAAGGTAGGGAAGTGTGGATTTGGCCCTGAAGTTCATATTTTCAGTGCAAAAACAATTAGACTTCTTATGTATGAAGAGAAAGGTACAGCGGTAGCTGGTTCGTAAATGGCTTCTGACTGTTACAGTGTTTTTTGTGAAACAAGTTCTGTTATATATGTTGTCAAGCTGAATAAAAGAATATGATTAAGCATGAGTTTTAATCCTTTTGTTTTTTAAATGTCTCCTTGGTAGAGGTTGGAGCTTCAGAGCTCTGCTTGGTTTGGTACTATTGTCAGGAGATCGGGGCCATGGCGAGAAGGCTCTGGAGCTGGAAGAGTGGGGAAGGTGTCCTGAGAAATACCATGGAAACACTGGAATAATGAGATTTTTTCTAGTTCTCTCTACTGCCAAATTGATATCTGGATCACTGAAAGAGGCTGGGCAACTAAACAAATAGTGATCTCTGAATTCAGACATAATGATAGATCACAGTTAATACTAACAGTACTTAATGGGCCAGGGATAAATTGAGGTTTAGAATCCTGGTTTAGTGCCTTCCCACAAACCACAGTTTCAGATGTCACAATAAACTGGCATTTAATCAAACCACAGCTTACAATTATGTTGAAATGCAGCCATATAATCCAGGTTCCAGACAGACCATTTCTACGGTGTTGAAAAATTTCCAATGATGATAGATTTTCTATTATTTTGAGGCAAAAGTATACCAAGCAAAGTATTGCTAGGAGGACAGAATCAGATGGGCCAGAGAATTTAGTAAGAAAGATGAATCCATCAAAATAACAAACATACAACCTCTGGATACTGAAAATCTCCCAGATGTTGCTGCTGAGCAAAGCCAGTGCTGTGGACAGAGGAACAGCAACGGAACTACTCTTGAAATGTATTGCTTTAAAAAGCATTATTTCAGCCACTCTTCAATTTTTCTTTATTTCAGCATCTTTTTCAAGATAATTTGGTTTTGAAAATGATATGTCTCTTTTAAAGACAGAAGTCTTGTAACAGTGTAAAAATTAATTTATGCCGTAGCCAAAAAGGATAGAAGGCTCGACACAGCCTAGTTGGAGTTACAGCTAACCACCTGGTGTTGCCATTGCTTGTCTGTCAGATTGATTTGAAGGAAGATGGATATTGGAAGAAAAAGAACCTAAAAGAGGATGGGCTGAGAAGAAGTAGTGGAAGCCTCTAGTAGTAGCTCCTTAGTGTTCTGGTTTCAGTGTTATCAGAACATAGTCCTGACCAGAAATAACTGGCTTCAGTGTCAGTTGCTTCAGTAACTGAAATAACCAGGGAAGAGCTGACCAGAAGGAAGACTTCAGAACTAAGCAAGTTGGTACTTTGTAAGAACTACCATCTTCAGCTATCTGACATCCAAGGAAGAGCCTGACCAGAAAGAAACCTTCAGGGCGTAGCAAGGAGTTCTGTAAGTGCTGACTTGTGGTAGAGGCTAGATTGAGAGAAATTGGCTATTTAAATTTAATTAGGGGAGTGAACTAGAACAGAGATTACTGCCTCTCTTAATTACAGTAACTTTAAAGGAATTACCAAGATGTACATAAATTATAAATGTCCAGCTAAATAAACATTAATTTTATTGTTACACCTTCAATAAATAATTCCATAATTAATTTATAATTTTGTGCATGCTAACCTGTGAGCTCAGTGTCTGTGTGTGCTATGACTCATGTCAAGCTGGTAGTGATGGAAAGTGCCCTCAAGTCATAGCTGACATGCCAACCCCTGTTGAGATTTTCAAGGCAAGAGACTAAACAGAGGTTGTTTGCCATTGCCTGCCTCTGCAACTTTGGCCTTTTTTGGAGTTCTCCCTTAACCCAGTCTGACCCTGCTTAGTTTACAAGATTGGTCTTTCCTGGGATTTCTAGTTCAGGGCCAGGTCAAGCTACTGGAGTATAACAGAGTATATTTTAGCCTTAATGTTAAATGCTGGCAGATGAACATAAAGGATATGGAGCAAAGAAGATTTATATGTTAAAAATTCTTTAAAACCCCGTGGAGAGGAAAAATAGGCACAATGCAGGTACATGTCTTTTTTTGTTTATTGGGCTTTAAAGTAGCCCAGGAGAGATAAGTATAGTGAGAAGACTTAAACTTCTCCTTCCTAGCACCAAGGCCCCAATCCTTATGTAGTCCCTTCTGTGGCTATTTTTTGTAGCAAAATTATATGTCTGAGAACACTAATTCTCAGCACACACATGAGTACAAACAGAAGAGTCACCTGGTAGTGGGGTGTGTGTAGGGAGAGATTGCTATAAAGTGAGGCCAGAAGGTTAATCAGTCAAGAGATAGGGGTTGTATATTGCATTACTATGCAAAGCACAAATGGATATAGGCAAAACAATAAAAGGTGTGGGCCATTCCCAATTGGTAATGAATTGGCAGAATAAGATGCATAGTAAGCTTAAAGCTCTAAAGAAGGACAATTACCTTCTGCAATGAGCCAGCCACTCCCAAGCTCTGATTCTTATAGCATCAAATCTCTACAAATTTCAACTCAGCAGCTTCAAAATGCAGTCTCCTTTTGAAACTTCTTGAAACAACTTTCAAGACTGTTAACTGTCTAGAAAGGCTAAAGTTTTCCCACACGAACAGTGCAATACTAAGCAGACTTACTCCGGTCTAAGCCCATAGATTTCAATGGGCTTAGAGTAACTCTGCTTAGGAGTGCATTGTTAATGTCTCCATTTTTCTTGTCTGATTTGTTTCTCTTGTGTATAGACCATCTAGTCCGGCCAGTAAATGACAGAATTTTTTTTTTATGCTACTGCTTCAAATATGGAATGAGTGAGATCATTTTAATGGATGGTTATTGCCTTGTCCAAAGGCAAATGTAGGACAGAAGAAAAGGAGAGATAGTAATACTGTGGTTCTGAGGCTACCAATTTCCTGTTCATTTAGGTAAATGGGTACAATAGAGAGTAAAGAACAGATCTAAAATAAAATTTTACCCTAACAGTAACTTGGCTGGCAAGGTTGCTTATTTTTAAGTACTTTGATAGTATTGTTGATAGGTTAAAAACCCTATTCACTGCACTTTTGATGTTAGTTGTGGAATCTAATTCTCCACACCATCTGGAGACACTATTTATTCTGCAGGCTATAGCACAAAGGATATCTTTTTTTATTCTCTGTAACATAATCTAGGACATAGTCAAGAAGAGACCCCCAACAAGCCGAGAAAGCTAATTTGATGTGGTCTTATTTCTAGATAAGGTTTCACTGCAGCAAGCCAACTAGAGTTGCCAACTCTGGGTTGGGAAATTCCTGGAGATTTGGGGATGGAGTTTGGCAAGGGAACTCAGCAGGGATGTGTGATGCCACTGAGTTTGCTCGCTGAAGCTACCGTTTCCTCCAGGGGAACTGATCTCTGTAATCTGGAGATCATCTGTAATTCCAGGAGAACTCCAAGCCCCAGCTGGAGGTTGGCAAGCCTAAGAACAATTGACCAAGTGATGTATTTTATTCAAATACCTGGTTACATCCCCAGAAATGCACTAGGATGCACAGTGTAAAGTACACAAGCCAAAGGCACAACAGCAACCAATCATAATTTAAGGAAGCCTTTCCCCATTATTGATTGTATAATCAATATATGAGGACTACCAGAGAGTGTTATACTAAAACTCCAAAACAATACAGACTATATGTTGCATTAAGTGGTAATGCTATTAAAACTGCTTTGTTCTTTCCTGAACAGCCAAAGTTGCTTGTTTAAACACAAAGCCAGAGGGTTTCTCAAATTGGACCTTCAGTTAGATCATGGAGATTCATTGGTGTTCTCCATCTGTCATATTGGCCATACTCTCCACTCTTCCTATGAATATATTGAGATAATGAGCAGCAAGATGCACTTTCTCTCCTGCTTTTCAATCTAGATTTGTCACAGCAGCCTGTGGTTAGAAAGCACTTGTGGTTAGAAGATGGTTGTCAGGCATCTTAGGTCTTGACCTCCTTTCTTCTGCAGTTCCCTGGAGTTGTCTTCAGAAACAATGCTCTATCTGTCTCAGGTCTCTTGGCATATCCCCCCTGTGACACAGGGAAAAGACCAAAGAGGCCCAAGATATGATGATGCTAAAAAGGTCCTTCTTCTGCTTCTCCACTCTATAAATACAGTTGGAGGGTCCTTGTGACTGACATGCCCAATTACATCTGTGCATTCTGTTTTGCTTTTGTTTCCTGTCTTTTTTTTGCCCCAATTTCCAATTTGGCTATGTCTCATTCTCTGTGCCTTCAATATACCTTTCCTGATTTTGGATTATGAGATTTTCTAGCGTTATGTAATTGCATGCATTTTTGGAGACCTGATGTTGAAGCAGTCCTGTGTGGTGGTGCTCCAGTCTAAGCCCACTGAAATATGTGGGTAAGATTTGAGTAAATCTGCATAGGATTACAGTGTCAGTATCTGCCACTTACTCTAGTCTTTATCAGTCACCAATACTCATAAATTTCCCCTAATAGTTAAAAAATGTAAAGAATGAAGAAGGGGAAAATCTGGAATTTTTGACTTCCCTAAGTCTCGAATAAAATTTTATTTTAATTGTTTAGTTTGTGAAACTAGGATTAATTTCACAGATCGTTCAAATCCTTGTTTGCCACAACCACTGCTGGTCCTTCCAAAAGATTTTCTCAACATATCATCTTAAGTCAATTATAGTATTCTGGATAAAATGTGCATGCGCAGACCTTTCAGGTACAAGGTCTCGGGGGCATCCAGTGGGATCATAGCACATTCCAACAGAGTGGTGGCTATTTCTACCGTTTTCCCCCTCTACTAGGACTTCTGTTATGAAGTGCAGTAAGGTGGCAGCAAGGTCATCTTTACCACCTTTTTGTAAAACACTATAGAACTCATAAGAAATCCTTTAGAAGCTGCCTTTGGGAGACCAGTCTCCAACAGGAGTTGGAAAAGTAATGAAAGTCTTTCTTCCACCCTGTCTAAGCTTGATTACATAACCAGTTTGGATGCCTTCTTCCACTGAAGGGAAACAAAACATTGGAAAGAACTTACTTTAAGGTTTCTTCTCTTCAGTTGGGCAAAGGCATCCAAATCTCCCACCCCTGTGTTTGGAAGGAGTTATCATTTGGGGGGTTAAGATATGGAATTATCCATTAATTGTCATAGCACTGTTTATGTAATAGATTTTTTTTAAAAAAAGATCAAAATCATATAGAGCTAGGGTATTTTATGTCTGGAGGGACTTTCTTGCTCTGTTCCAGAGAGGCATATACAAATTTGCATAGCCCTGCCTGGAGTGAGAGGAGGCCAGTTTGGATGCCTTCGTCCACTGAAGAGAAGAAACTTTCAGGTAAGTTCTTTCGAATATTTTGTTTTCTTCCTTAATCTCAGTTCCAAAAAGAAAATGTGAGGATTTCCATAGTAACTTCTTGCTCATAAATAGGCATGAGATGAGTCAGATTCTTGAGCCCACATAGTAGGATTTCACTTTTAAAAAATCATAGGTTGGAGTAAGATAATGGCCTATAAATGAGAGATGTCTCATTGCTTAGTTCAGCGCCATCATCATGCCGACCATGCATTTATTTATTTTCTTCTCCAAGGCAGTGCACTACAGGATAAAGTACAAAATACGTTCAGTGTATATTGATGATACATTCAGTGACATTAAGCCTAGTAAAACAATAAGCATTTTATTAAAATCAAAACATCTACAGCAGCTGAATAGGTTCCCAGTGGTCAGGAATAAACTCCTTTGCTGCTTCTGTTCTACTGTTTTGGTCTCCATGGCTGTGCCTTTCATTGTACAGGACTCTGGAGGTGTCTTACTACTCTTGATGGCCAATTTGCCCCTGCTTGTGAAATAAGTTAGGCTCAGAATTTCATCCAAGGTCATCCTGTGAGTTTCCATGATAGAAGGCCCTAGTTTGAAACTCTAACCACTACTACACCACACTGGCTCAGTAGAGTGTCTGCTGTCTGACAGTACTAAGCAGGAAGACCTGGATAAGTCATGCAAGTAAGTTGGTAGCAAGTTGTGCAGTGGTTGCTGCCAGGCCTGGCTCCAATGAGTCCTCCTTCAAAAGCCAAAATGGCCCTGGAATGGGCCCTGTCTTATGCCTCTACTTTTCTACTAGAGTTGCCAAGTCCCCTTATCCTCCTAGCAGGAGGGGGAGACTTGGCACTTTTGGAGCACTTCTGGGTAATCTTCTCACACACATGCAAAATACGTGTGCACTTCTGGTGGGTGTCACCATATCTGGTGGGAGGCATGCTCCCCCACTCCACCAGTAATACAAGGGAAAATGAGGTACCACCCCACAAGTCCTTGCAGGTTCCTCACCATACAACTGGGCCCAGCTCAGCCATGACTGTGCAACTGAAAGAGTTTTCTCAGGGAGAGACTATGGGGAGAGGAAGCAAATCGAGTTCATATCTCCAAGCAGTTATTTCATTAAGAGAAAATTCATCAGGATTCATGTCTTCTAGCAGCGCTTTTAGAGAAAAAGAATAATGTTCCTATTCTTATGACCATTTGGGAGATGAAGCTCACTGGCCCACAGTGAAGTCACTTGTCTCCCTTTCCCTTCCCCCTTCCCCTCAGGTCTCAAATTGTCATTTTAATTTATCAGGATTGTCTTATCCTCCTTTTCTAAAAAAAAAATCGAGCTTAATACTAGAGCACCTTAGCTTTTCATTAAGTTATCTTAATGTAAAGAAATATGTATACTAAAGACATTTTGGAAGAAAAAGATGAGAAGACAATCTGGTTTCGTCCATCTACGACATACTTTTGCCTAAGGAAAAGAGATTTGCTCTCTCCCCCTCCCCATAACCTAAGGCAAAAAAAGAATCATAATGCTATCCCCAATAATGAAATCTGTCAAAATTCAGAAGAATGCTCAACTCTCAGACTTATGTGAACTCCTTCAGGTTGATCCTAGCCATGTTTGCTGAGAAATACGACCTGTAGATTTCAGTGGAGAACACCCATCTGTGGCACCTGATTTCCTTTAGGTCTTGTTGCTTCTTCTTGCACACTGTAATTCTTTTCTATGGTTTACTTTTAGCAGAATTTTATTTACGTATGCTGTACTTCTTTGCATAATCTTTTTTCCTGAAGCACACTATATATAGTTGTGGCTTCAGCTAGGAACTGTCATTGATGTAGGACAGTTGCCTAATACTTAAAAGTGACTCAAGTCCGTTCAGTGGTAATATTTTTTCCATTTTTTCCCAGGTAAAAAGAATTCTTGTGCATTTGGTAACCATAAGGAATTAATAAAGTAAATGCCTCTGAATACTCTAGCTTGGAATCAGATTTCTCTGGAGAGCAGGAAGATACCCCCCCCTTTAAGGGGAACATCTATAGATGTTGCGCTCATTCTGAGTACAACTTCTGACATTCCCAGGGCTTTCTCCTTTAAACCAGACCAATAACAAACATACTTTGAACCAGTTCAAAGAGGAACTGTGGAGTGGCTGCTAGAGGCCTTTCTCCCTTTCCCTGCCTAACCATGTTTTATTTTACTGCTACAACAGAAACCTGGTACAAACACACAAACTCTGCATGGGTAGGGGTGTGAATGTACTGAACCCACTCCCTGCCTCTAAAGAATTGCTTGATTGCCTATACTGTGACCACTTAGAGGAAGTGGCTGTGCCCGCAGTCCTGGAGTCAATGCGTGGGGATGGAGGTCATCTGTATTAGGTTATATGTGGACTGGGAAAGGAGGTTCTGGGAAGCAGGGGGCCTGGTGCAATTGCCACCACACTGCACATGTGCAATAGAGGAAAGGGAGAGGAGAGGGGATGATGGCAACAGTGAACAAGGAAGGAAATGCATATGTAGAAACCATTTCTGTCCTGCTTGCTGCTGCTTGCATTGCAGAAGAACATGTTTGGATATAGCCTAGAAACAGAAGGTTTCTCAGAATAATTTCCTCAAGTAAAATAAGGGATTGCTTCTGGTGTCACTGTCTTGAAAGAAGATGCAACAGTGCTTGGCTTCCAGTTAGTACAGCAGCATTAGTCATTGCATGGAAATACTGACCAACAAAACTGTGCTGTGACTAAGATTAACAGAATATTAATCGCAGAACTTTTGAACTTTTTGGTTTTAGGAAAAGTGGCTGAAGACTTTTTTTTGGTTTGTCTGATGTTCTCTCAGTTATCTCAGTCCTTCCAATGACTTCCCTGCCCTATGTTTTATTTGCTAAGGGTTTTTAAATTTGTTTTTACACAAGACTTTTTTCTGGCAGTATGTGTGGGTATGTAGTACCAGCAGCTATTTCGGCAGAACTAGCATCTCTATTGAGCCATCACACTTGGGACCCCCAAGGTGACAAACATAAGTACTGGCACCTCTTTTAAAAAGAAAAGAAAAAAGCACTGTTTTTACATATGTAATACTGTGACATTCTCAGGGTTTAGGTTTTATATTTAATATAATGTTTTGTTCTTAATTGTTAGCTGTCCTGGTGGCCAACTGGACAGAAAGATATGATCTAAATGTTGTCAATAAATAAATAAAACATTATATATAACAGAGAAAACATTTCAGTCCAAAGGCTTTGCAGAATAAACAAGAGTATTCCAACCCCAGCAAATTAAGAATGAAGACTGAAATTAAAAGAGAAAGGTTAGTGTGATAATATGAAGGCTTGGTTTAGATCACTTGAAATGGGCTTTTACCAGCACAAAGGCTTGAAATCTGATTCCTACCCTGCCATGATATGATACAGTAGTTAAAGAGCAATGCCAGTTCATACTGAGAACTTTTACTTTCTCATCATTATCCATCAGATTCTGTATATTATTTTTGTATGAAGCAATTTTGGATATGGACCAGATTCCACCTAAGAATCAGTCATAGCCTCTTGCATTGCCTTTGACTAAAGCACAGGAGATTGATTGTGCTGATCTGTATCCTACCGTGCCATTAAGCAAAGTTTAAAGCCTTCATCGAGACTAATGGGAGTTACTTCAACTCAAGAATCTCTTTCTGTACTGGAAGAACCACTTAAATTGGAGGAAGGCTCCTTAGGCTGTGGAACTACCTCTAGCCTATGCCAGCATAACCATCCATTGAGATACTCAATTTTGTTTGCCGTAATATAGGTTCATGAATTAGTTAATACAAGTTAAATAATATGCAATATATCACAACTTAAAAACAACCCAACAGTGTCATAAGAAGAAGAGCCCTGCAGGATCAAACCAGTTGTCCATCTGGTCCACCATCCTATCTCACACCGTTGCCAACTAGTTACTCTGGAGGACCAACAACAGGGCATAAAGGCTGAGGCATTTTCCTAGCACTGGTATTCAGTGGTTTATTGCCAATAAATGTGGAGGATCCCTTTAGTCACCTTGGTAGTAGCCATGTATAGCCCTATCCTCCATTAATCTGTCTAATGCCTGTAGCCATCACTACATTCTCTGGCAACGAATTCCAAATTTTAATCACTTGTGTAAAGAAGTAATTTCTTTTTGTTCCTCTTGAATCTACTGTCCATTAGCTCAGTTACACTGCAACACAAAACTAGCCAGCAAAAGAAGAAAAGCCAATAATGAAGAAGTAGGAGGGACTGTTGTGACAGAGCAGCCTTAAATTACACCCAGGGAACCTCAATCTCAGGAAAGAATATTCTTTTCCAGAGAGGGGAATAATGAACTGCTTAATTTGCCAACTCAGCAGAGATTAGTTTCCTGCAAGGAGATACCCAACTGCCAAGAAGGAGCAATATGGGTGGCTGTTTGAATGCCTGAATGGGACAATAAAGGAGGGATATGTGTGCTCCAAGTTGATTGGGGCAGCTGAGTGGCCCATGTGGGGCATCACTCCCCAGACTTGAAGCTGGGTAAACAGAAGCCCACAAAGGGTTAAAAGATCTGGACACCCTGTTAGCAACACTCGAGCCTGGACCAGAAACCAGGGAGGGAATAGGGTGGCATCTGCCCCGACTAGCTGCTATTACATAACTTCCGTCAGGCTTGCGACCATCCCAAGGAGGAGATGCTTTGGTAATATCTATGACTAAAGTTTAAACTTGCCTCATATGTTTTATTTTCTTTCTTAGTTCTGCAATTGTCTTTTAGTGCTGTGATACACTGTTCCCTTATGTACTGTGCTTTAGAGTGTAAATCTTTTCTCTTTTACAAACTGAGGTGGTGTTCAAAGAGTCTCACCTATGCTCCTGCCTGTTTCTTTCCCACATAAGCTACAACCACTTGGCTAGGCTGGGTGGGATAACAAACAGGAGAAAGTGAAGTGGGAGCCAGGAGCACGCACAAACACCCCCACATACAAGGAACCCGACACACAAGGAGCTCCAAGGCACTGGCAAATGAGGGAAGGGGCAAAAATACTTGGATGGCGGCATTACCTGAATATGTAGGAGGGAAAGGGGGGGAGTGGGGCGAGACCTCTGCCTTGTTTACAGGGACTTCTTTAGCTATGATATTCCATAGCCTTACTGCTCCTGCCAAAAATCCCTTCTTATAGGGCACAAGGAACAGGGCTTCTGAAGACAACCTAAACTTCTGAGTATCTTTCATATGAGATTAGGCAATCCTTGAACATTTAAAAGGTCAAACCAGCAGTTTGAGTTTGGCTCAGAATTTAAATGGAAGCAAGTGCCATAGTTTCAATATTGTAGCAATATGCTCTGCACATCTTGCCCCTGTCAGCACCCTGCTAGCAGCCACATTCTGGACCAACTGAATTTCCCAAGCCCTTTTTGAAACCAGCCCCCTTGTAGAGTCATCAGGGTGTGTGTAAATGACCAGATCCTTCCTGTCTGAAAAAGAGTACAGCTAATGACAAGGCTACTCCTCTAAAACTAGAGACCCGCTTTAGCTGTCATTTTCCCCCTAATCACCTGGCATTCAAGAGCAGCATAGGACCCTGAACTATGACCCTGAGTGTTTGGATTCTTTAGCAAACTATCTTGGTGAGCAGAGGAAGTTAGTTGCTGAATAGGCTTTCAAATGCATGGTGTTATCCTCAATTGGCATAAACACACATATTCAATCAGGGCCTAACCACACATGCCACTGGGGATCTGTGGTTTTTAACTCAGCCTCCTTTTGTGTTTTTTTTCTTTCTTATCAGCAATGTTTCACAGGATGCTTTAAGCCCCAGTAGGGGGGAAAGCCTGAACTCTCCCTAGAAGCTAAAATGACTAAACCGAATTCACATTATTAGAAGACAATTTAATAGAAAATTCAATAATGCTAGGAAAGGTGGAAGGCAGTATGTAAAGAGGAAGACCTAAAATGAGCTGGCTTGACTCAATAAAGGAGGCCATGGCCTCCAGTTTGCAAGGTCTGAACAAGGCTGTTAATGATAGAATGAGTCGGAGTTCATTAATTTATAGGATCATAATAAATTGGAAATGACATTACAGCACATAAAACACAGGGAAAAAAGACAGGCACCATGCTCATGCAGGTACTTGTCTTCATTCTCTACTATGGCTTAAATAGCTTAGGGGAAGCCATTTCTGAATGAGGAAAAACTGTGATATTAAGATTTAAAAAAACACACACACACACACACACCATAGCCCCAATCCATGACCAGTCCCTTCTGTGGCTGTTTTTGCGGCTCAATTACATATCTAGGGGCAGTAATCCTCAGTCTTCAAAGTGAGTATAAACTGAAAAAGTGTTGAGTGTGTGTGTGAGAGATTGACTGATTGATTATTTGATTGATTGATTATAAAGTGAGGCCAGAAAGGCAAACAATCAGATCAGTGCCTACACAAAGAGATAAATGGACACAAATATGACATTAGAAATTACAACACTCAAAAACCAGCGGGAGAACATTTTAATCTTCCAAGACATTCCATTGCTGACGTAAAAGTGGCTGTCCTCAAAGAAAGAAGCTTCAAGGGTAGATTACAACATGAGATTGCTAAACTTGAGTTTATTCACAAATTCAGAACAATGGACCACTCAATTCCACCCCACCCTAAGATGAATTGAGGTTTAAGATTCTTATCTCGCTACAGATGGTAATTTCTGTTCTAATCAAGGTGCCGCTGGACTCATATCAGGAATTCAGGATATAGGGTTTTTTCGTTACTATGCAGAATAGGTGTAGACAATTTCCGATTGGTAAGGAATTGGCAGGGTAAGATGAATAGTGTGTATAAACCTCTAAAGAGGAGCAAGTACCTTCTGCAATGAGGCAGCCTCTCCCAGGCTCTTTTGAATATAATAATGTCAAATCTGTATATAAATTCCAGACTAGGGGCCAGGGCCGGATCGAGGAGGGGCGGGGGGGGGGGTAGTCTGCTCCTGGCGCCGCCAGGGAGGGGGCGCCGGGAGCAGCTGCCGGAGTGTGCGGGCAGCAGCGCGGGCGGCCTCGCAGCCCCCCACGCTGCCTTTCGCCTGCCCCGCGGGATGGGGTGGCCGGCTTGCTGTGCACCCCCTGTCTTGCAGGGCAGGCAAAGGGCAGTGCAGCTGCCCACGCCATGCGCCTGCCCCGCAGGAGAGGGGGCAGCTGGCTGCCCCCTGTCCTGCGGGGCAGGCGCATGGCGTGGGCGGCCTTGCAGCCCCTTGCGCTGCCTTTTGCCTGCCCTGCAGGACAGGGGGGGCGCAGCAAGCCAGCCACCCCCTGTCCTGCAGGGCAGGCGAAAGGCAGTGTGGGGGGCTGCAAGGCCGCCCGCACCATTCGCCTGCAGGGAGGCAAATGGCGCGGGCGGCTTCCCAGCCCTGCACGCTGCTTCTGCCACCCTGCGTGATGACGTCACCAAAATGATGTCATCATGTCGCGCCGGGAGCACGCGCATGCTGTGTGCACGTGCAAGGTTGGACTAGGGTTGCCCCGGGCACCAGCAACCCTAGATCCGGCCCTGCTAGGGGCCTCAAGCTGGAGTCTCTCTTTGCTATTGGATGGCAACTTTCAAGCCTGTTACTAAATGTCTAGAGAGAGTTCTGCCCCAGTTTTCATTGTTCTTGTCTGATTTGTATATCTTTTGTCTGGCCAATAAATGACAGAAGATGTTTTGAATGTCACTGCTCCAGCTATGGAACGAGTGAGATCATTTTAATTAATGGTAATTGCCTTGTCCAATTGCAAAGGCCAGTATTGCACTCATTCTGCAAATGGGGGCACCAGAGCTCACTAAGAAAATAGCCGTGACTATTCTTTGCATCCTTATCCAACTGGCAGAAGTCCATGGAATGGTGCCATTCCAAAGCATGCAGTTTGTCTTGGCTGCTGGCTAGAATTCAGGTAGAATTTAAATGATATATGAGCAAGTGTTAAGTCCCTTTGCTGATAAACTATTTTGTACATTCTAGTCAATCATTGTCTCTTTTTCCAATACTGCCATGTTTTAGGGCCTAAGTACTTGATATGCTGTCCTCAGATCAGGTCTGAGTCCATCATGAGGATTATTGGTGAGACATATTCTTGTGAGAACTCTACTGGTGCAGGTGGGGCCTGATTTTGATCAGGACCACAGTGTGCGGGAAGGGGGAGCTTAGGCTTTCTTCCCATGCCATTTGCTTGACTGAAATGGTCCCAGGAAAGTACTGTTTGCCCCTTTGGGACCTTATCACCACAAGTGAAACCTCCAGCTGAGTCAGGGAAATGATATGGGGTAGGCTGAAACCCCTTTTCCCTGTATGCTGCAGTCTCAGTCTGAATTGGGCCCTACACACCTGGAAACTGAGTTCCCACCAAGGATCTCACAAGCATGTGTGAGATTGCTCAGACCTGGGCAAAATAAAAAATGTTGTTAGGCCCTTAAGTGGAAGATTCAAATGATGTGTTGGCAAAAGCACTTGGTACATTCTATACATAGTGGTGAGGACTGAGAGAAAAAAGTATGTTCCTTGGCAACATGGGAGGATAGGAGGAAGGAAAACCTTGTCTGCTGCTGATCCAAAGTAAGATTGCACGAATTTTCCCTTTGTTGCAACTGCAGTTTAAACTCAGTATAATAAGTCTGCCAACTAGGCTAAGATGTCCTGGAGCCCCAAGATCAGTAAGGGGTATCAAAGGTTTGAGGTAAATATGTCTCAATAACAGAGTAATATAATTATTCCAAACTGAAATCTCGATTTTTTTCAGTGCACCCCTTTCATCTTCATTATTCCATTTGCTACTCCTCTACATGGCTTAAGACCTACTTGTTCAAGTTAAGTCAGGAATCTTTCTCATTACTATTGTATTTTAGGAGCACCTAAAGACAACAGTTGAGTTTTTTAAAATCAGATAGAACCTTACAGCTGCAGGCCTAAAAGTACTACCTTAGATGTACTGAAATCTGAATTATAATTACTGAAATTTGTGTTACTTAATATGAAACATGGAGATGTTTCTGTTTGAGGTTTAATATCTGAGAATTGTCTTGCCTTCTCAGAATCTACTTTGCCCTTTCTCTACCTTTCACCATTTTTTTCCTACTGCCTCTATGAAGTCTCATTGTAACTGATAGGAAATTTGGTTTCTTTCTGTGGAAAAAAGGATGACGAATGGCTGACCAGTGCAGGTTTTTTTAAACCAAAAAAGCTCAGAATCAAATACATTAAACTGAAGTTGAAGCATGCTCCATAAAGTAGCAGCCCTCTTGCTTTAGCTAGTACAATATGAGTTATTGAATGGATTGCTACAGTGTGGTATGGTACTGATTTTTGTGGTTTCCCTTCAAAGAAGGAGAATGTTTCCAAAATTCCGAAGTAGGGAATTGTTTCCAAAAGTGGAGCGTGGCGCGAGCTGAATGTGTCCTTTGTACAAGCAGCATAATGTTGCAACGGAACTGAACGGGAAACAAAGTGAATACTTTGTCATGCCGCGCACGTTGAACGATCATATGAATCGGAGAGTCAGAAGGTCCCACGGGTTTAGCTGCAGGCAGGTATAGAGATGATGTCCGGGCTTGGTCGGGCAAAATAATGAATCTCAAACAAGGACTCAGGAAGACGCCCCTGCAGTTGAGCCTGTCCCTGGGAAGGACCAGCACCACAGCAACCGGCAACGTAGGCAACCCTTCCTCAGCGCCAGCGGATCCCAAAGGTAGCTCGAGGTCACGTGTCCCAAGAGAGGGCTGGACGATTCCCCCCCCCCCCCGGCTCCAGGCCCTTCCTCGAGATGAATGATAACCCGCGACCCCAATCACGGCACCGCAAAGGCAGAGCCTGGCGAAACGGAGGAGAGGGATTCAGGAGGTGTGGGTGATTGACAGCCCATCGGCTCAATCGCCGGGCGGAGATCACCTCCGCTTTCCCCACGCCCCATGGGCGGGGGTTCAACAATGGGAGGAAAGGGAGGTGGAGGCAGGAAAATGGCAGCGGTGGAGACGACGGTGGTCGCGGCGGCGCTGACGGCGGGGGCGAGACGAGGCGACGGCCCAAGGCGGCGGGCGACATCCGCGGCCCGGTTGCCCGCGCTTTTGCTGGCGGCGGCTCTTAGCTTGTGTGAGCGTGGCGGCGGGCGGCGTTTTGGGGCAGAGGGGGAGAAAGGGCGAGCGGAGGGAGCGTTCCTCTTTTCCTCCTTCCCTCCCTCAGCCTAGACGGGGGAGGGGGAAGAGCGCCTGCCAAGCCGCTTGTCTGCGAGGTGCCTGGGGGAGCCTGGGGCGGCGGCGGCGCCTGTACAGGGACCTGAGGGGGAAGGGGCGGTGGAGAGAGAGGCTGCTCCTGCGAGGCGGATTGTGCAGGGGGGGGGTCTCTACGAGGGTTTGGGGGGAGGAATCGGAGGTCTTTTCCACCTCCCGCGCCCAGCCCTTTCCTGTGCGATGCGCCTGGTTCTCTCCCGGGCTAGCCGCCGCTCTCAGCCCCGGCTTCTCAGCTGTGATGTGCGGTCAGATAATAGCGGCGCTGACTTTGTTCCCCGCTCTGAGCGGGGCGCTGCTCTGCCCAGAAGGGCGGTATCCAGGCATGCTGTTATTCTCTCACCACTACCACCTCCTCCTCCACCCTGCAAAGAGATGTGGGCTGATGTGCATGTCGTGATGGTGGCCTGCTGGAAGTGGGGAATGTTTCACAAGAGAGCCCAGGGCTAGGAAGGAAGCCACAGCAGAGCAGGTGGTTGGTAGGGTGGCTTTAAGGGAGGGTTAACGTAGTATCAGATAAGGTAATGCAGGGACGAGACAGGCTTGAATGGGGAGGGAGAGAATCGTGGCGTCCTTGAAGCAATCTCTCCTCTCTGCCGGTTATAGATAAGCGCGGTAAAGTCCTCGTAGGCTGTTGCTAAGGGTGTGTTTCATTTTAGCTTCCGTCCTTTCCTTTTATTCTCCCCAGCGTTGCCCTCATCGTAGTTAGGCTGGACATGATGGCTCATCGTAATAACCCCATGAAGCCATACGGTGGCAGGTGGATTTGGCTGGCCTGGCTCTTGGGGCTATGGAGTCCATTCAGGGTAGATACAGAACGAGCGTTTAGGCGCCACTCCCCAGTGTAGTGAATCCCTACTGTCAGAAATTAACTCAACAAATCTTTGTAAGGCCTGACAAAAAGGGTACTGCTTCAGCACATGTGCTCCAGTCAGCCTGCCTCAGCTCATTCCCCAATGCATTACATCAGTTGGTATGGGGGGGGGGAGAATACCATGTATGTGCACTGCATTTTTTCTGTAGAGTCCCCCCCCCAAGTATGCATGGATTCTAGTTACTTTCTAGTGACTAGAAAGTTACTTTCTAGTGACTAGTTACGTTCTAGTGACTTTCCATGTCACGCACAGTTTCTAGCTGAAGCCTTCCTTACCTGTATTTCCTTCTCTGTAAAACGATCCCTATCATTTCCCATGTCTACTGCTTAGCAGAATTGGTCTGTTATCACTGAATCTATAGTGTAGTTAAAGCCTACAAGTATGAAAAAAATGGCTTCTCTGTTGGCTGTCTACATCTACTTAAAAAAGGACTACTAGCCAGGAGCTGAGTTGCTTTTAAAATTAATCTGTTAGCTGCTGCAGAGACCATTTTCATGATAGAGCCTTTGGGAAGGTCTGTGGCTCAGTCATAGAACATTTGCTTTGCATCAAGTAGATCCCTGATTGAACTGCCAGTATCTCCATTTAAAAAGATCAGATAATAGGTGACATGAAAGACCTCTGCCTGACATCCTGGAGCGCTATTGCTAACCAGAGTAAACACTACCAACCTTGATAGACAAAAGCATCTTCCAAGTATATGCTTTAGCTAATGGGTCAGAAAACTTATAATTAAAGAGCCAAAGAACATAAAAATCCAGTCCTGGGGTTCAACACAGACCCACTTTGCATAACAATATAGACAGTTTAACATTACTGGTAATCGGCGTGTTCATTAATAATACATAATGTTTTTGCAGCCCAAACACTTTTATTAGGAAGTGGAGCACACAAGATCTCACAATAGCACCCTGTGTGATTGTTTTGTTATACTGTCATAAATCTGCACTTAGTTCCCACTTAGAGCACTGGCAACTGTTTATTTCTATCATTTTCCTTTCTGTAAAGCATCTCCTTTACTCATATAAAAGTTTTGCCTGCCATTTTCTTCCATCTGCTAGCTATTTTAGCATCCAACCTATTTCTCCAATATACCCTAACAATTTCATTTGCTTTTTAAAAAGAGCTGTATTTGGTTTGGTACTTAACCACATTTGGCTTTATTCATATACTTCATTATACTCTAGTAGGGACCTAAAGCAACTTGCGTCACACTCTCCTCCATTTTATCCTCACAGTGACCCCATGAGGTTGGTTAGGCTGAAGAATAATGACTGGTCAACCAGCAAACTTTCATGGCGGAGGAATGTCCCGAACCTGGATCTTGGAGATCCTAGTTTGACACTCTAAGCATCACTCCATACTGGCATATGTTACTGTGTGTGTTTGTATCTTTATGGTTATATTTATGACCATGAATTTCTTAGCAGTTTCAAATTCACTGTTCTGTATTATTTAGCTCTGTTACGTTGATCTTGTTATAACTAGGCATCTCCACGTAGCTATTTTCTGGGTGTTTCAGGTACTCTGTTGATTTAGGAAGTAGTACAGGACGAATCCGGTCACCTAACATGAAGTGTTGTGGATCTATGGTGTAAAATTTCCTTCCCCCCCACCCTGCTGCCTGGAGCTGTAGGATTGGTTTGTTTGGTTAATATGATATTGCTGCCTTGTAGTAATTATGCTTTTAAAAATGAAAATATTGTTGCACACCTCATATTAGCTACTAGTCTTAACAGGCATTCTTAATCTGATGTACCATTGATCAGAACTCCGACGTTTGGCAAAATTAAGAGTGGAAACTAATAGGATTGTTGGAGTAGCGGTTAAATAAAATTAAAACAGTTGTAGTTTTGGTTTTCCCCATATCTCTTGGTATGAAGAGCGCTGAAGCTAGAAGAGTTGTTTCTCTTTTGTATCCAAGGCACAGTACATGGGTTGCCTTGTCTTCTAAAAAGTCCATGAAGGTTACTTTCAAGTTTACCAAGTTTAAATAGCAGAGTTGAAAAGTACCATTTTAAGCAGCGATGCAAAGAAAATAGTTCAGTGTGATTGTGCTATTGTTCTAAACAGTTCTATTATGCCTAAGAAAATATGATACGTAATCATTTCATTTTTGTATCTTTCATTCCTTGGGTGGGAAAAGCTGCCACAGACAATCATTATATTTTTTGTGCCTCTGATAGGATCAGAACTTTGAAGCTTGGACTCTTCATCTTAAAGAATACGTATACTGCTATTTGCTTAGTAGATGCTAACCAGTAAACAGAAACTACCCAAGAGCACTCTCATAGGTCGTGGTTTAGAAGCCATCATTTCTCCTTAACTTACTTTTAGTTTGTAACATTTTCTTCTTTTATCTGGAACACTTAAAGATAGCACGAGGATAAAAGAAACCTCAGCTCTTGTTAGCAGAAGCCATTCTTTAAGAATCCCAGCTGGATGCATGGCTATTTTGCAATCTGATTTTTTCTTAACCCAGTTTCATTTTAATGGATCAGTATCACAGAAATAGTGTTTACACACGTATGCACACGCACAAACACTGAGTTTTGGCAGAACAGTAGCACTTTCCCCCCTATTCTTTGTTAAACATGCTTTTGGAGACAGTTTCTATGGTTTCTTTTACTTTTACTTTTGCCCCATATCAAATGGTTGCTAAAGATTCTGATTTCACTGAAATGTAAGCTTTTAACTGTACTATTATTCATGTTGAGACAGGAGAAATTACCCACAAAGCAACAGTTAAGATATGTACATGCACAAGTTTTGCCTTGTCCATCCCTTTGCTAGTTTAAGCATATAATTTAGATTGGAGAAATAGTTTTGTCTAGGTAGGGAATGTTTTCAGTCTTGCTTTGATTCTGCAAGTTGAAGACCAAGTGGACAAGTACTGAGTGAATAAACTGTAATATTGAAGGCTTTCTTTGTATGTGATTGAAATGCTAGCATTAAGAGTTCTAGTGCAGTTATCACCCCTCAACACTTATTTTGAGTTAACAGCATGCTGAATATTGGATTTGGGGGGAATTAAAGAGTAACAGCAAGGCTATGCTGATCTAGGGAAAAGTTTTCCTGGACCATTTGGATTTTAAACTGCTATGAAATAACTTGCTGTTTCTGCTGTCTTTGTGTGTGTGTGGGGGGGTACGACTTCTGACAGGTGACTCTTTACCTACATGCGTGGAAGTCAACAAATACTTGTTTTAAATTACAGTGATGTTATGTGGCGCCATTGTATATAGTTCCATGACTTGCATGCCGTGTCTTGTAATTTTCCATGCTAGATAAGACTAAGTACCTAGATTCTAAAATTTTGAAATACTTGTTGAACAGATCACTGGGTAGTGTTTTTTAGAAAACATAGTGTAAAAGTTCACTAACTGAGGACGCAGTTGCAATTTATCATTATCTAACTCACCTTGATGTGTGTTCTATTGAAGGAGAAGTTTCATGCTGTTAAGAACTAATGGGGGTCCTAATATCTATTGAACATATGGTACTACTTGTCTCCAGAAGGGACAAGTTTTTGTGTTGACTATTGGGATTGTACTGTGTTTAAGAGGCATCTGTAAAATAAAACCCAAGTTCCAGTCCATAAATCAAATGTAGTTTGTACTGATTTGTCATGGAGTCGGTATCTCGGTGACTAGGTTGGCCAAAATAATTTTTTTCTCAAAAATACTTTTGCTGGCTTAAGTAGACTATTACTCTACATCTAGTTTGACAAATGGTGTTCAGTGTGTGTTGCAGACTCCCTTACTTTATAAGATTTTTTAACATTGTCCTAACCTAGCTATTAGTGCATGTCTGTCTGTCTGTGCATGTTTTGTGCTTCTGGCCCTGTGTCCTTATAGTATTGATGTCTATCACTTTTTGAAACTGGCTGCCCTTTGTTTTTATTTACTTGGTTTAAGATGATAGTTCAATAAATATTGGTCTAGATGTCCTAGAACAAGTAGCAATCATTTCACATTGCGTCTGAATCAAGTTGCCAGTGGTTCTGGATAGGCTTTTAATTTGGGAATATTCTCTATGTTAG
Organism: Eublepharis macularius; assembly: GCF_028583425.1. Lineage (NCBI taxonomy): Eukaryota > Metazoa > Chordata > Lepidosauria > Squamata > Eublepharidae > Eublepharis > Eublepharis macularius. Next base: position 128,931,169 of record NC_072792.1, read on the forward strand.
TAAAAGTTGCAGTTTAGAAGTTGAGTGACTTGCCCATTATATAGTGATCAAAATCCAAAGTAGCCTCCAGCTGATTACAGCATACTCTGAACTCTACTAGCTGTAAACATCATGGCTATTCCTCCTACCCTGTCAAACTGTATGCACTACTGGGGATGATTTGCAATTATTATCTGAAAGTAAGAACTCATACTCAGAATGACTGTATGGAAGTAAATCTTTTCAGTATGAAGATGAGCTTATGATCCCATGTGAATGAAGAGCTTAACTTGCCCCAGGTAGAATTGTTACAAACTACCAGCCAATAATTTAAGACGTCTTATTAGGTGTTCTTTCCTTATTTGCGAATATCCTTTTTTATGGTGTGAATTTAACAAAAATAACTTCTACGGTGTGCCTTTGTATAGGTACATATTAACAGGCCAGCTAATTGAACCATTTTATGGGCCAGTACAAAGGCAGGCAAACATCAGCTTTTGTGCCAGTTAGCATCATTGCAGACCATTTTGCTTGGCTTCAGGGAGTGAGGTGTTTTTAGAAAAATGCCCTTAATAGAGTGTGAGCTGATCTGTCATGTTTATTTTGACATTTAAAAATACTCCATGATAAATTTGTGTCCTGTTAGCAGCAATACTTGAAGTGAAACATTTGAGTAAGAAAAAAAATTAGTCAGGTGTGAAAATATTAAATTCCAATTAATTCAAAGCTTTAATTGGAGATTGTTTTATGGGAATAATATTTAATAAAATTAAATATATCTATTTCCCCTGCCTTATTTAAACTATTTACATGTTGATTTTAGCACACGCAAAGAACTGCAATGACATTGTTGTCTACTTGTCTATTTCCACAAAACTCTTTTCCACAGGAGCCACTTGGACACACAGTTTTACTGTCACTCTCCAAAGGTTTACTCGCATTAGTTATTTCCATGTCAGATTGGTGATTACAATATCCCTTCCACCATGTGAGAGGAGGCACATAAATAAGAATTTTTGCGTTCCTGTCATTGACCTGTTTTATCTCCTCCCCTACAAATCGCTAAACATACATGTTATTCTTACATGGAATTCCTAGAACTAATTACCTCCAAAACATTAATTACCAGATTTGAAACTGCCATGTGTGCCCAATATATTATAATAGCATCAGTTCACTGTTTTATAAAACTGTCTTTAAGAACTGAAGTTTTTCTGCAGAAAAGTAAAACTCTGGAAATTTTTCCACCCGACATTTCTGCCTGCAGAACATGTTATCTGCCCTAAAATGTTTGTTTAGGAATCCTGCTTTTATAACTTGTGTTGATCTAGGCATCCTAGAACATTCTTGTAAATGTTAATTCTAGTATTCTACCCTTGGATTATTTTCTGCAGAGCTTGCAATCTCTCTAATGGCCACGTCAATTGGCATATGGCAACAAACTGTGTACCAGGTGACTCTTAGAGGGTATATAGTTGGGATGTCAGTCAGATATTGCCCATCACCATTGGAACATCTAACTTACAACATACCTCCATAAGTGGATACTTAAATTGGGGCCATGGACAGGTGAGATGTATATTTTGCAGAAAAATCTGAATCATTGGAGGGGGGAATAAAAAAAATGATAAAATGAGTGCATTGTAGTTTTCAACTGCAGCCACCCTATGAAAGCCTGTGTTGTGTAGTGGTTAGCATTTCAGATTAGTATCCAGGAGATCCAGGTTTAAATCCACACACTATTGTGGAAGATCTCTGGTTGACTTTAGGCCCATCACATGCTCTCAGGATAGCCTATCTCACAAGGTTGTTGTGAGGATAAGATGGAGGAGAGGAGAATGATGTATGCTTCATTGGGTCCCCATTATGGAAAAAGGTGGGATATAAATGAAATAAATGTTTATTGTATATGGAATAGTGTTTTAATGTTTGTTTATAATGTTTTTATTGTTTTTTAAACTGTATGTTATTAATTGTATGTTGTCACACTGCCCTGAGCCCATCTGACAGGGAGGGAGGGCTAGAAATGTGATAAATAAATAAATTATAAATCTAGCTGAAGCTGGGAAAGTAGATAAAAAGTGGGTGGAAAGATGTGATGGAAGCACAGAAAGATGAGGATGTGAGCGCTGCCAGGAGGAGGGAAAGAGGCAGTAGTAAGGGGAGGGGATACAGGGACATTGAGGTTCCCCTGTAAGTGTTTGTAAGTTCCTCATTGTGCAACTGGGCCTTGCTCAGCCAGCAGTTCACAATTTGGGCAGAGTTTTTGCAGGGAGAGACTGCCAGGGTGAGGGAAGGGAGGAAAGCTGAAGATGGGGGGGGGAGGGGAGGGAGGTAAAGGTAGGTTGGCTGGTGACAGGGTTGGAGAGAAGGTGCAGGAAAAGAGTTTATGCTATGAGGGATGCCAGGGAATGAAAAGAGGAAATAGTGGGACAAGGAAAAATGAGATGTCCCTCTCAAGTTCTTGCAGGTCCCCCACTTACTATTTAATGAGTAAATTTCCTGTTATCATGGTAGAGGGCATGTGTGTCGAGGTAGATCTGGTGGCTTGTAGGAATGCCTGACAGGAGTTCTGTATTTCTCTGCATCCTTCATGCAGATGCGCTGCATTCCCATGAGATCCTTATTAGTGCTATCTCTGTGGTTTCAGAATAAAATTGTTCAGAAGAACCAGTTTCCCCTAAGAAGGGGCTGTGGCTCAGTAGTGGGGCCTCTGCTTGGCATGCTGAAGGTCCCAGGTTTGGTTTCAGCTAAAAGGGCCAGGCTGTAGGTAATGTGAAAGACCTCTACCTGAAACCGCAGAGAGCTGCTATCAGAGTAGACACTAGATAGTACTGACCTTGGCAGACCTGTGGTATATCTCATTATAAATGTCTCGTATATATGCATGTATGATGGGAGGTGTGTGTTATCTCCTCACCTTTCTCTTTACTACTATTCTGCATTTGGGGGGAGTTGTTTAGTGTATAACAATGAGCTGTGAGAAAACACTCAGGCAATCAGAGGGATTTCCTGCTCATTACACCTGCTTATCTATCGGTTTGTCTGAGTGATAGCTCTTGAGTATGAAATTTGTAGATAGTGGTTTCTTGATGCTTAGATTGTATCAGAGAATGCTATAATGATATTACTGCTGGACTCATTTTAAACTAGATTTAATGACTGCCATTATGATGATGGTAAACTGTTACTTTTTAGGCAAACTAGCTTGTCAGCCAACCTGCCACTCAGGTCTTAATGCCTTCTTCCTTGTCCTGTTGCTACTTCTGTTGGCTAGCAGCACTCCACTCCAGCCACTGGTGACAGAGTTTGGGTATAAGCAGTGATTGGATCAAATTAAAAATGCTTTAGCCTAATGGCTTGTTTTGGAGAGAACTGCAGAACTAATACGACTCATGAGTCACCAACTAGAAAACTAGCTTACAGCATGTTCTTCCTGTTAATCTTCCTGTTGCTTTCTATTGCATATTCTTGACGGCGGCAATAACATAGACACAAAATGAATACTGAAGTTTTTTTCTCCCTAGAGGAACATTGTGATAGTTGAAAAGTGCAGGTGTTTCAAGCGAAAAGCAGCGCTTGTACTTGTTGACTGAGAGCTATAGATGATTCGTCCTATATATTTTCCATGCTGATTTTATATTAATAAATATTTTAGTGTTGGTATATGTTATAGTTATGAAATATACTAGTCTCATATATGGTTTTTAGTGGCTATTCCATTTGTCAGATAAGACAATATATGCATGCTTACGTTTCCAAGAGACTGATGAGCAGTTCCTGGGTTTTCTAAAAACAGGAACCAAAGAACTTTCAAATTTTGCTTTTGTTAAGAAACAAAACGTTTGTGTGGAAAGATGGTCAGTGTCTTCTTTCTGTGTGGATAAGAGGTAATTGATGCTATTTCCAGTACAAAGTATTTAAAGACTATAGTCTCAATCAAAGTTTAAACGTGAAGTATGAATTACTCATTTCGTGGTTTGTGCCTGCCAGCTGGATGCATTATCCCAATAATAGCTGACTTCTGGGACTTGAAGCATTTGCTGACTTTTCTAGGTTACTTTGGGAATAGAGAGAACTTGGGGAGAGTGGTTTTTTTGCAGATGTGCAGAGCAGGCTGCTGTGTAACACGACAATATTCTTTGGCTGATGGATCTGTTTTGGAAGACAGTCTTGGGAATCCAGATTGTTCTTTGGGGCCAAATCTGCTGTCTTTAAAACTTAGATCCTTTTATTTTTGGAACTAACTTGCTCTTGACAGTTACTCATAGTAAATTACATTTGTAGGAGATCCTACAACTTCCTGGAGCATGTTCGGCTCTTGGTCTGCATAGTCAAGTCAAGTACGAGACCACAATGTGAAGCCTAATAAAACATGTTCCTCTCTTAGGCTGACACTGTACTAATCTATTCTCTAAAGTTCTGGGGTTTCCTGTTTTAGAAGATTGTTTTGGCACATATGCATGAGACTTGTATTATGCTTACAGCAGCGTTTTCCTACTCTTTTAGTCTGTCCTTTTATAATATCCCCACGGAATTAAACTTAGTAGCAAGTGTAATGAAATGGATATTACTGCTTTCAGATGTAGTATATAGAATTGGTGTGCACAGTGTTTATGCAAGTTATTATTTCTTAGGTTCATTATTTCACATAGTTAATATGAGAGCAAGCTCTAAATTTTCCAGTTCACAGCTATAGGCTATTGGATCTCTAGGGCCTTAGATGTTAAAGGACTGCCCCTGTACCTTTACATTTGGTTGATTGAGAATATACACAATTGGGTCGCTTGTTGCAACTTTTCCAACTGCTGTTAATCTGAGATGCTTTTACTGGAGATGAACCAGGGGCCTTCTGCATGCAAAACATGTGTGTGTCTCCCACTGAGCTACAGTCCCTGTCTTGCATTTAGCCAACTGTAGGTGTAACTGACATTTCCCCAACTATATGTAGAAAGAAGAGAGCTTGTAGTGATATCTTATAGATGTAGTATTGTGTGGGGTGCATGTGTGTGAGAGAGAGCCTTGTTTGGATGTAATGAATTTCATTGTAACAGGCTGAAGTAGGATATTGCTAAACTGTTGGCTTTCACCAGCTCATGTTCATATTTTATTTAGCTGTTGTCCCAACCTGTTTTGAACTAAAAATTCTGATGGGGACAAGATGAGTGATGAATATTATTCCACTAATGACCTCTGAAATTAGTTGAGAAGGAGGAGGAATATTTGTGCACAGAAATGGCTATTTTAAAAGTCTTTGTTTAAATAAGAATTTAGGTGGGGGCATTTTCTGGCTACTTCTTGGCAGATCTGAATTTTTAAAACAGTGAATGTATGGGCGACAGGAAAATACGGACACTAACAGTGCTGAAGCAGGAGAGGCTATTTAATCAATGGGCTTTCTTGCTTCAGCAATAGAATAGCCCATTATGCTGGCTGGCTTGTAGCCTGTGAATGAAGAGCAGGGAACATGGAAGGACAGAGTCAGGACTTGTCAGTGTGAGAATGATAGCGATTGCTCTGACATTACTATGTTGTCTTGGCTATTGTTAACTCAACATGTGATATGGGATGGATGTGTGCCCCAGTTAGGTTTGCCAGCCTCCAGGCCACAGGGATCATATTCCCTGAAGAAAATGGCTGATTTGGAGGTCATGTATGGCATTATGCCCTGCTAAGGTCCCTCCCCTCGGCAAACCCCCATCTTTTCCAGACTCTACCCCCCCACACACCAAATCTCCAGGAATTTCCCTGTCTGGAGCTGGTAACCCTAGCCCCAATTCTAGCTTCTACTTAAAAGGGCTGTAAATAGAGACATGCTTTCCCCCCTAACTTCATTACAGTCCATGGAGGGTGACAACAAGCTGTGCAAAGCACAAGATCATTGTTAAATATTTGTATTCTTTTGTTTTCTGTATACCTTCAGCAACTGTCTTTTCTTGTCTGTATGCGTACAGTGTTTAATTGTCAGACATTTGAAATCTATTCCAGTCGAGATTTTTTATGTTGACTAAGTCATAAGGGTTTTCTTGTGACTGTAGAACAGCTGCTGTTGGTGATGAACTGTTGCCAGGTTTAGTCCAAGGCTAATCAACCTTTGCCAACTATACAGATCTCCAGGCAAATCACTGTTTCTCTCAGTAAGCAGAGGTCGCAGTGTGTCACTGTTGCCCGAGGATAGGTTCAGATCATCCCTTGAGAAAAACTTTAAATGTTGCAGAAGCATCCACAGCCTTTGTGAGATCCTATAATTCACGTAGTAGAGAGACACTCGCACATCTCCTGAGAGATCATAAGCTTGCATTAAAAGCATAATATCAGTTTAAGGCAATAGTAAAGAATTGAGATCAGAGTTCAGATGTATTTATTTTATGTGCAGTATTTATGCTCCCATTTGACCTATGTATGTCTACAGGGCAGTTTATAACAAGAATTAAAACATCAGCTACAATATGGGATAAAAGCAGTCGACTGAAAGCAACTATGAAACTCATGCTTGAGTACATCTGTCAGCAGAGCTAATAATCCACAGAAATGTCAATCAGGTCAGCCATCAAACAGTTAACTAAAGCCGTCTGAAATGAAACTAATTCTGGCCTGCTGTCTAAAATCCAGCAAGAGCAGAGCAAGCTGAGCTTCTGAAGAGGGTGTTCCAAAACTTAGAGCTACCGCTTTAAAGAGCTTGTCCTGAATGACCAATTGCCAATAATGGAGGACTGTAGAGGAGGGCAGATGATCTCTGTGTGTGGATAGGTCATATGGGAGAAAATGTACACAAGGTATGTGCAGCAAAATGAGTATTTAAACTTTTTGCCCACAGCCAATAAGGTTAAAAGCCTCTCCCTTAAGGACAAATAATTGGTTTAACTGCATTTTTAGATGAGCGTATCTAGTGGCGGAAACTGGAAGAGATCAGGGAGAAGAAGAAGAAAAAACCTATGAGAGTAGTAATAATTGTTTGGTTCCTTGCTGGCATTTTGTTATAAAGTGTGAAGAAAGTCCAGCACAGATGGTGATAGGGAAAATACCTCAAAGCAGCTGTTAAGGAGAAGCATTGTGCATGTCTGTTACCAGATTCTTAGCTTCATAATACTGTGATTGGAAAGACGTGTAAAGGATATACCTGGCTGATAAGTGCTTGTTCAGATATTTGTGATTCCAGTCCTGATAAACCAGAAGCACTCTAGCCCAAAATATCTTTAAAAGATGAGATGAATCAATACTGTGACTCACTGCTCCCCTTAAAACTGTATGGAAATAGTCCACTTCCCTTTTTGAAAGGAAGCATTCTCTTTCCCAGACAACTTTGTGGACCACTACAGGAAATGTAGAGCGCCTAGGCTATTGGAAGGGGCAGTAGCAGCTGGCAGGAGTTACCATGACTCACAGATCTGGAGGTGACTCTCCTGCTCTACTTCTTCCTCACAACTAGTTCTTTTTACTTTGAAAATTATGGGTGGTTTCTACCTGACAGGCTCTTCTTTTCTGTTAAAAGCAAGTGTTTTAAGTCAAGTTAGTCTTCTTTTCATTCATCAGTCATTGGAGAATGTTTTAACTTTGCCAGCAATGCCATTCAAAGGACCTGTTGCTTGCAGCCATTGGATAATTCTGGACCATGATTATACCATGGCCTAGCTCACATGAAAGGATCACTAGATGTCTTCAGAATAAACAAACCAGACCTGTCTTGAGAACCAGTGTGGCATAGTGATTTTTGTTGGACCAGGTTCGGGGAGACCCAGGTTAAAATGCCTGTTTGCTGTGAAACTACTGAGTGATCTTAGGCTAGTCTCTATTAGTATAATGTACCTCAGCAGTGAGGATAAAATGGAGGAGGGGAGAACCATGTATACTGTCCTTTGAGGGAAAAGTGTACTAAATAAATAACCTCTGTTCACAACTGGACAGTATACTAGGTTTAAAAAGGTAAAAATAGTCCCCTGTGCAAGCACTGAGTCATTACTGACCCATGAGGGGACGTTGCATCATGACGTTTTATTGGCAGACTTTTGTTACAGGGTGGTTTGCCATTGCCTTCCCCAGTCATCTACACTTTACCTCCAGGAAATTGGGTACTCATTTTACCAACCTTGGAAGGATGGAAGGCTGAGTCAACCTTGAGCTCATTACTTGAACCTGGCTTCCGCCAGGATCGAACTCAGGTCGTGAGCAGAGCTTGGGCTGCAGTACTGCAGCTTACTGCTCTGCGCCATGGGGCTCGTCATCGGACAGTATACTGCTTGTTGGATTTTTAAGCTTTTTATATTTCTTTGCTTAGTTTTATGATGTGATGTAAGCATTTCATTCTGGATTACTTATCAGTGGTCTTGGGGTGGTGGTTCAACAAGACCCGAATACTCTGGAGAAGTGGGCAGCTGTGAATAGGATGCAGTTCAACAAAGACAAGTGCACAGTATTACATCTGGGCCACAAAAATGGGAAGCACAAATACTGGATGGGGGATACACTTCTGGGCAATAGTATATGTGAAAGGGATCTTGGGGTAAGAGTGGACTGTAAACTGAATATGAGCAGTCAGTGTGATGCGGTGGCAAAAAAGGCTAATTCAATCCTGGGTTGTATCAAAGGGGCCATAGCATCGAAATCGCAGGAGGTCATAGCCCCTCTCTATAATGCCTTGGTCAGGCCACACCTGGAGTATTGTGTGCAGTTCTGGAGGCCTCACTTCAAAAAGGATGTGGACAAAATCGAGAGGGTGCAGAGGAGAGCGACAAGAATGATCAGGGGTCTGGAGACTGAGCCCTACGAGGAAAGGTTGAGGGCCTTGGGAATGTTTAGTTTGGAGAAGAGGAGGTTGAGGGGGGACATGATTGCTCTCTTTAAATATTTGAAAGGCTGTCATTTGGAGGAGGGTAAAGAGCTGTTCCAGTTGGCAGCAGAGGGTAGGACGCGAAGTAATGGGCTAAAACTACATGCACAAAGGTACCGGCTGGATATTAGGAAAAACTTTTTCATGGTCAGAGTAGTTCAAAAGTGGAATCAGCTGCCTCGGGAGGTGGTGAGCTCCCCTTCACTGGCAGTTTTCAAGAAGAGGCTGGATGAATACTTGTCAGAGATGCTTTAGGCTGATCCTGCACTGGGCAGGGGGTTGGACTAGATGGTCTGTATGGCCCCTTCCAACTCTATGATTCTATGGTGGCATGTTCTAAATCCTTTGTTCTTTCACAGTCCAGGTTTCAGCCGTTGAAGTCTATACACCACCAGAACTCTCTGTGGAGAATGGGACAGAGGCAAAACTTGAGTGCACATTCACATCTTCAGAGGTGATCAGCAGTGCAGCTTCTGTTACCTGGAGCTTTCAAGCAGAGGGAGCAACATCTACTATATCGGTAAGAGGTGATGTTTGAAGTAAGAATTAAGTTCAAGTGTGAGAATAGTGAAGATGCAAAAAGTGAAGGTGTTTTACTGGTACGTGACATTTATATGTTCTTGGCCATCTTTGTCACTGGTAAGAAGATGCATTGTTACTGCTGTTTGTCTTGGACTGACACCAGAAATGTTGATCAGTTCTGAAGGATGCTCCTTTTGTTTTATGCTCTAAAATCTCTGTTGGCAAAAGTCTTGTTTAGGAGACAATGTATTTAAAACCATATTAGTGTAGGGTGCTGTCAGTGGAGTGTGCAAATAGGATCATTGTGATGATAGTGGTAATGGTCCAGTAGAAGTTATGAGAACAACAGGAAGATGTGACAAGGTATCTGTTGGTGGGAGATCTCTACCTGGCAGCTGTTAGGTACGCCTAGACTTGGTGCCACCCTATAGTAGATTCTCTCTTGTTGTTTTCAAGGGGCTAGAAGCTTTTTAAAAAAGGGAAATGTGTATCCTCTTGGAAGTTTTACCAGTATACAGAAATCTATATTCCATGCACTATGTAGTTGGTATCAAGTTCAATAGAGGTAATATAGATGGGGAAAATAATTTCATATTGCATAACTTTTTTGTCTTACAGTTCTTCTATTATTCCAATGGAAAGGCATATCCTGGGAAAGATGTATTTAAGGACAGAATCAGCTGGTCTGGAGATCTTAACAAGAAAGATGCATCCATTAGTATAGCAAACATGCGGTTTCAGGACAATGGCACTTACACCTGTGATGTGAAGAATCCTCCTGACATAGTTGTCACTCCAGGAGAAATCAAACTCAGAGTTGTGGAGAGAGGTATTAATGTCTCTCAGTAAGAATGTGCTGGTAATGAAATGCTGTGCTTAATGGAATGATTCTGCCATGTGATGACATATTTCATGGAAGTTGGTCTGCTTAAGTATGTGTTTTGGCTGTTTTTGCATGAGTTCTACTACATTCTGTTAACTGTAGTTTCAATTTTTTGTTCAGAAAGCAAGTGAAATAAAACCTCAGTCTTAGTGAAAAGGCTGGTGAGCAAATCCAAACTCAGGGCCAAATTACAAGTGACGAACGACACAGGTTGGACATTTGTCAACTTCCCTCAAGTTTTGATGGGAAATGTAGGCAGATTGGTGGAATGTTGGACAAGTGACAGTTAAAAAGTCCATTGGACAGCAGTCAGAGAGCCAAGCTGCAAGACCAGGATGCCTACATTTCCCATCAAAACTTGAGGGACGCTGACAAGTTCCAACTTGTGTCATTCTTCACTTGTAGCTTGGCCCTCAGTCAGGCTCTGTGTGGGAAGGGAATTCCATAGCTGTGAAGTGGCCACTGTAAGGACTACTTTGTACAAATGAGATTCACAGGTAGAATTGATATGAATACCATCTTGGTCTTCTAAGAGATCACCCATGGGCCCCAATGTAAATGAATCACTTCACACAGACATCCTGAATTAAAGGTAATAATTGCTTTGTTTCATCTTCAGTGATGTCTTGTTTTGGAATGCTGCAGACTACTCGAGTGAATCTGTTGACATATCTTGTGATAGTGAACTAATCATGTCATTAGTCTTCTGCAGAAGAGAATTGGATGAGATGTTAAGATGAAAGAATTGTTTATAGTATATTAAAGTTATAACATACATTGGAGTATAACAGTCTTTATGATCTGCCCTTTATAATATCCACTTCTATCAATATTTTTAAAGAAACTTTTATCTGCACCGGTAGCTTTTTTTTTTTTTAGAAAACAACAAAATAATACTCACAAACTAGCTGAAACTCTAAACAATGAGAGATGCAACAGACCCCAATAGAAATAATTACCTAGCGGAATGTAAAAATTAGAACCACCAATAGGATTTAAAGATTTAATATAAAGGATTATTCAGAGTAATCATGATACAGAATAAAAAAATGGCCATATAGAGAGCACTGGATGATTCATTTTTTCCCAAGTAATAACTGCATTGGCAAGATCTAGTGGAGTTAGCTGTGTTAGTCTGCAGTAGCAAAATAGCAAGGAATCCAGTAGCATCTTTAAGACTAACCAACTTTATTGTAGCATAAGCTTTCGAGTGCTGTGGGCTGGACCTGGCACACCAGCCAGCCTTGGCAGCCCCGCTCTGCATGTCCTGGTCAATAGGCACATCGTAACCAGGACTAAGAAGGGAGTACACCTTGGCCTTGGTCTCTTCTCAGCATGTCTCAACATGTTCTCTCGTCCTCACAGAGCTGCACAATATACTCACACGATCAGCTCACAATGTGCTTTGCTGTGCTGCACAGATAAGACAAAAGGCTGACCGCAGCATGTTTGCCCAGTCGTCTGTGATGGTCTCAGAATATTGTAAGCTTTGCTATTGGCTTAATTGTTCTTACTCTCTTCCGGGACTTCCGGAAAAGCTTCTCAATAAAGCACTCGCCTCCGAAAGGAGGGTCAGACTTGCATCCTGACCTCGTCTCCTGTCGGTTCATCGCTACATCTGGCGCCCGAACAGGGACCCCCCCCCATACTACCAGCACCTGGAAGAGGCCCCTCGAGTGCACCCATCTACTAAGACCCCATCTCACTGGTAAGTATGGGTAATGGATTAACGCAGCCTCAGCAGAGACATGTGGAGGAACTGCGATTCCTGGTTCAGAAGTCTGGCGGGTCTAGTACTTCTGCGGAGATCGCAAGTCTCCTGCGCCACCTTTCCACCCATTGTCCGGCTTACCCGGAAGCTGGGTCTTTGAAGCTCAAAGATTGGGAAAAGGTGGGCAGATTTCTACATATGGAACTTCGGGCATCTGTTCAACTGCTGCACACTTGGCACCAATGTCGCCATGCTGTGGAGCACTTTGGTCCATCACCGTCAAGACCCCCTCTACCCCCTTTGGCACCTGCTACCACAGACCCCAAATCCGAAACGCCAACCAGGGAGTCCCCGGAGAAACCACCTCGGGTTCAGCCTGGGGGAGGGTTTCTCCGGGATCGACTGCAATCGGCTCTAGCAGAAGCCTCAGAAGAACATACTGCAGAACTCACAGAAATTTTAGCCATCTGTCCAGTCCACTATACCGGTGACGTGGACAATGCTTGCCGCCCCATTGTAGAGTACAGGCTAGTTGAGTATAAAGTCCTTCTCCAGTTAAAAAATGCTATCCGGGATACGGGAGTGACCTCGCCCTATATCACTGGGTTTTTAGAAGCCATGATCCGGTATACTCGTATGGTCCCAGAGGATTGGAAGCATCTTTTCCGGATGCTTCTGACCCCTGCACAATATGTGGTATGGGAAAGCGAGTTCTGGCAGGAGTGTCACACCCGCGGGGCCAATTCAGGCGGGGCATACACTGCAGCCCAACTCTACGGAGCTGAAGCTTTTGCCCAACCAAAAGCCCAAATAGTCTTGCCCATGGCGACGCTCAAACAGTCAGCTCTGGCTGTGTATCAGGCTCTTACACGAGTCCCGTCCTCAGGGAAGCCTCAACCCTCCTTCGCCACGGTTAGACAGCGGCCAAATGAGCCTTACCCTGATTTTATCAATCGACTCCAAGAGTCAGTAAAAAGGCAAATTAATAATGAAGAAGCACAAACTGAACTCATGCATAAATTAGCCAAAGAGAATGCCCTTCCTGAGTGTCGGCACGCAATTCAGGGCTTAGGTCACAGTCCCAGCCTGGCCGATATGATTCGAGCTTGTCAGAATGTTGGCTCTGCCTCTCGCAATGCAACCTTGCTCGCAGTGGCGCTTCGCCAAGCAACTAAACCATCAGGGAAGTGCTATAATTGTGGGAAACCCGGCCATTTTCGAGCAGAGTGCAGAGCTAAAGGAGGGGGCGCGGTTCAGCCCCGTCCCCCTGGGGTCGATGGTTCCCGGCCCGCTCAGCGGCCAAAAACCAAATGCCCAAAATGTGGAAAAGGTTTTCACTGGGCTAGCGAGTGCTGCTCTGTCCCAGAGTCGGGAAACCCGAGAGCAGGCCGGTCTCTGGCCCCAGTTCAAACAGAGACTCCAACCTCCTACCAGACGTTGCTGGATCTAGCCCTCGACTAACTCCACCTCATCTCTCTGTGGCAAAATCAGCCACCCGGGGTAGTGCCGGCCTGGATCTTCTTTTACAGAGTACTTTAACGTTCAAATTTCCAGGGGAGGTGTTGGTGTTGGTCACTCCTTCCCAACTAAAAGGCCCTCTTCCATCGGGGACCGTGGGCCTAGTTCTCCCCCGGTCTTCTAGTTCCAAACGGGGTATTTTTGTGGTCCCTGGGGTCATTGATAGTGATTATCAAGGGGTTATTCAAATTCAACTATGGACCAACTTGCCACAGTCCCTAGCAGCTGGTGACACTGTAGCACAGCTGATTCTCCTCCCCTATTTTCTCCCCGCAGGGGGACAAGATCACGATCGTGGGGAGGGAGGCTTTGGGTTCACCGACCGAAATCAAGTGACCTTGGTCCATTTCCAGAGCCTGCCCGCAACAGCGCTTCCGGTCGCTCGTTCTCAGGTATACTTGACACTGGGGCAGATATCACCGTAATTTGCGCGCAACAGTGGCCCCCAGAGTGGCCTTTGGAGGACTGTCCAACCGTCTGGGGGGTTGGGGGGCAGCAAAAAGCGCAGCAGAGTGTTAATTTTGTGCAAGTTTCACTGCCCGGTTCGACGCAAACGGTGCCCCTCCGGCCGTTTGTGCTTCCAGTTCATGTAAATTTGTGGGGCAGGGACTTACTATCCCAACTCCAAGCTTATCTCTCTTTTGCCGAGTAGGGCTCCATGGCCCTCCCGCTCACCTGGTTGACTGATGAACCTGTTTGGGTCAACCAATGGCCCCTTCCCTAGGACAAACTTGAAGCGTTACACTACTTAGACCAGGAGCAGTTGCAAGCCCACCACGTGGAACCCTCCACGAGCCCATGAAATACTCCTGTTTTTGTTATAAAGAAAAAGAGTGGCAAGTGGCGAATGCTCCATGATTTGCGGGTGGTAAACGCTTGCATTCAACCCATGGGGGCCCTACAATGTGGCACCCTGAATCCAAATCTGATTCCGAGAGATTATCAACTTTTTGTGGTAGATCTGAAAGACTGTTTCTTCTCCATCCCCCTCTGTGCTAGGGACAGGGAAGGTTTGTGTTTACCGTTCCTGTCCGGAACCACCAAGCGCCTACCCAACGATTTCAGTGGAGGGTGCTCCCACAAGGAATGCTCAATAGCCCAACCTTGTGCCAGCTGTTTGTGGATAGAGCCCTTCAAGGGTTCCGCAAGCAGCATCCCAAAGCCCTGGTATATCATTATATGGATGACATATTGGTTGCGGCCCCCGAAGTTTCCCCCCCCCCCGTGGGTGGGGGAACTAACCCAAAGCCTAAAGTGCTCCGAACTCACTGTAGCTCCGGAGAAGGTCCAATCCCACCATCCCTATACTTACTTGGGGCATCGGATGCTGCTTACGCATGCCACTCCCATTGTCCCTTCTCTGCGTTTCCCACAGCCAAGCACGTTAGTGGCCCTTCAGCAACTTCTGGGTACCCTTAATTGGGCTTGTCCTTTTGTATCACTACCTACGCATCTCTTAAGTCCTCTCTTCCAAATGCTCCCTCTGGGAAAGTCCCCGGCTGACATCATCCACCCCTCTGTCGCCGCCCGAGCTGCTCTCCAGCAGGTCAATAGCCTGCTGGCGGCACAGTGTGTGGACTGCCTACCTGAAGCGTTCCCTCCACTGCAACTGTTTATTATCCCGACACCCATGACCCCAACGGGAGTCTTGGGCGTCGTGCAAGGCACGCAGCTTTACTTGTGTGAGTGGCTTTACCTTTCGCATGGTGGTCACTGAAATATTCTTCCTTATCCCGAGGTGGTGGCCGAATTGTGCGCCATGGCCCGGGAGCGAGCATTACTCCGCACAGGCTATGATTTGTCTGAGATTGTAAGCCCCTTTCCGAAGCGGGAATTTGACTTTCTTCATCTGACAGCTGCCTTCTTTCAGCTGGCCCTAGCTGACTTTGTAGGAAAAAAATCTTACCATCTCCCCCAAGATCGGCGGCTTTCTTTGTTTCGCACAGTCCCCTTCAGTCTTCTTAGTCTCAATTGTCCCTAACCCCTGGTGGTGGCTCCCACTGTCTTCAGTGATGGGGGTCGCTCCCGGGGCGCC
This sequence comes from Eublepharis macularius, assembly GCF_028583425.1. Taxonomy (NCBI): domain Eukaryota; kingdom Metazoa; phylum Chordata; class Lepidosauria; order Squamata; family Eublepharidae; genus Eublepharis; species Eublepharis macularius. The sequence continues at coordinate 128,946,644 of NC_072792.1, forward strand.
ATTGTTTATCAACTCACTTCTGCCGCCCCTTGGACTACCAAATATACACTGCCACAAGCTTCCCTGCAGCGGTCTGAGCTCCTTGCGGCGATCCTAGCGTTTCGTACTTTTGACTCAGGCTATTTCAATTTGATAACTGATGGGGGTCGCTCCCGGGGCGCCATTGTTTATCAACTCACTTCCACCGCCCCTTGGACTACCAAATATACACTGCCACAAGCTTCCCCGCAGCGGTCTGAGCTCGCTGCGGCGATCCTAGCGTTTCGTACTTTTGACTCAGGCCCTTTCAATTTAAAAACTGATTCTCACTATGTATCCCGCGTCATTGCTTCCCTGCCTGGGGCCTATTTAGCCCCACATATAGACTCCAACCTTATGGCTCTGTTCATCACATTGCAGCAGTGCATTTTTCAGCGCTGCCATCCTTTTTACGTGGCACACATTCACAGCCACTCCTTGCTGCCCGGGCCTCTGACCAGAGGGAATGCTTTGGCCGACCAAGCGGTCCATTCCCTATTCAGTGACCCATTTTTAAGCCATCATTTTTTCCACCAGAACGCTAAAGGCCTGGCTGCCCAGTTTCATCTCCCCCTGTCTCGAGCGCAGGGCATTGTTTCTGCTTGCCCACACTGCGCTGGCTTCTCTTCTGCCCCGGAACGGGAGGGAGTTAATCCTCGTGGTCTGGGCCCCTGCCAACTCTGGCAAATGGATGTTACACATGTTCCCCACCTCGCCCCCTGGAAATATTTGCATGTATATGTCGATACATTCTCTGGGGCTTTATGGGCCACCCCCCTCTGGGGGGAGATGGCCTCCCATGCCATTTCCCACTTACTAGCCACTATGGCAGTTTTGGGGAAGCCAGCCAAGCTGAAGACGGACAATGGTCCCGCCTATACCTCCCAGGCGTTTACCTCCTTTTGCACCCAATGGGACATTGTTCTCACTCATGGGATCCCATACAATTCCACTGGTCAAGCGATTGTGGAGCGTTCAAATCACTCTCTTAAAACCCTCCTCCCTAAATAATTATAACAAGGTGGGGAGGAGGGCCCCGACGTTGGGGATGACCATGCAGCACATACATAAATGTTTGTTCACATATAATCAGCTTAATTTTTCGCAGCCACAAGCTGCTGCCTCCCCACCTGCTTTGGCCTTTGACCGGCATTTCCGGCAGAAACCACAGCTGCTCACCCCGCAGGTGTTTTATAGGAGCCTGCCAGACAAGACATGGCATGGGCCAGTCCCCTTGTTGACATGGGGGAGAGGGTATGCTTCTGTTTTATCATCCACAAGTCCTTTGTGGGTCCCTACCAGGTGTATCTGGCAAGCTCATGGCGGCGTGGCACAAGGTGGCGACCAACCCTCTGCTGGAAATGGAGAATGTGACCCTCGAGACTGTGCACCCACCAATTTGCCGGGACACCGCAGCCCACCGACGCACCCCTCTAATAACGTGGGGGGTGGTCAAGAGGACAACCAGCAAGGCCCAGCACATCTTGAGGGCAAGCGGCAAGGAGGAAACCCCTGAGAACCTTTGCGCTGCCATCTTTGCGGTTATTACTGCCGATTCTACACTCATTCTGTGTGTGCTTCTCTGTTCCATGCCACTGACTGTACACGCTGACGTCCATCCTCTGCATGATCGTCTCCAGTACAACTTGTGGGAACGGCTGGCTGCACAAGTGAACAGTTCCACCTTTTGCTTGCAGCAAATGAATGACATGAACTTGTTGCTAGCCTCTTGCCTCATTCCTGTATGCCTTGCCTTGCCTTGCTTTTGAATGATACGTCTTTAAGCATGTTCCTGACCAGTAGTGACATGGGATATGCTCAGATGTACAATTGGGGTCCAACTGCGGCCCGGCCTCCTTTGTTTGCAATGTCTCTTTACACTCCTTATGTAGCTTCCAGTTCTTCAGCAAATCAAACTGTTTGTGCTCGAATAGTGAATTGCACCACTCATAGCTCGAAGCCTCGCTGCCTCCCTGTGGAGCCGAATGTGCTTAATTGTTCAAAAACAGAAAATGTTTCCTTTGCATTTGGGTTTACCCAGTTGTCCCCGGGTTGGTTTTTTACCTGTGGCTCGCGAACTTTTAATTACATACCTGCCAACCTGTCCGACTCTCTTTGCTGCTTGAGCCGTTTGGCCATTGCCTTACCTCCTAAAGCCACGCTTCTCACAAGCGCCGCATGGTTACCTTTGATGCTACGTGCTCTGAAGAAACTGCTCTCATCAGCAAGGTGGAAGCCGTTGCTCTTGGGACCTCCCTTATAGGGGTCCCTGCTCTCGCTGTGCTTAATGCTAACAATTTAAGGCATTTGGCCTGCAACCTTGCTAAAACCATTAACGCCACTTCCGTGGCTCTAGCAGCACTCGATTCTGAGCAGCAGGAGCTTCGCCATGCTATATTAGATAATTGAGCGGCCATTGATTATTTACTGCTTCTTCACCATCATGGTTGTGAATCTGTAAAAAAATATGTGTTGTTTTAACTTGTCTGATAACTCCAAGGCTGTGAACTAGCAACTGCAGCAGCTCTCTCACTTAGCGTCCTCCCTAAAGGAAGATGTGCTTCCCTCCTGGTGGTCGGCTGGCTGCCAGGTGGGCTCTTTGGTACGCTAGTGTGCTACGGTGCGTACGCCCTAATAATGCTTATTGTAGGATGCTGCTGTATTCAGTGCATCCCCTCGCTTTTTGCCTTAGGGGTTCCAAGGAAACATACAGCCGCGTTTTCTGTCTCCATTCCCCCGTCCAATTTCCCAGCCTCTTGGCCTGAATCCTCTGATGAGGAGGAGGACATCTCTTGGGATGATGTTGAGACCGGCCCCTTGTTGCCCGCTTAACAAACAACAGAGAGTGGGATGTGGGCTGGACCTGGCACAACAGCCAGCCTTGGCAGCTCCGCTCTGCATGTCCTGGTCAAAAGGCACACCGTGACCAGGACTAAGAAGGGAGTACACCTTGGCCTTGGTCTCTTCTCAGCATGTCTCAACATGTCCTCTCATCCTTCACAGAGCTGCACAATATACTCACACGATCAGCTCACAATGTGCTTTGCTGTGCTGCATAGATAAGACAAAAGGCTGACCACAGCATGTTTGCCCAATCGTCTGTGAAGGTCTCAGAAGCTTTGCTCAGAAGCTTTGTAAGCTTTGCTATTGGCTTAATTGTTCTTGCTCTCTTCTGGGACTTCCGGAAAAGCTTCTCAATAAAGCACTCGCCTCCGAAAGGAGGGTCAGACTTGCATCCTGACCTCGTCTCCTGTCGGTTCATTGCTACAGAGTGCCACAGCTCTCTTCATCAGATGCATTAGCAAGGCAACTGTTCAATAAAAGAGCAAACTAAATAACATTCCTGCTATTTGTAACTACTTATAATCTTACAGTTTCTTAATATTGGTGTTGGTTAGAGTTCTACAGGAAGATAATATTAAAAATCTGTATTCTTTAAATCTCGTGAATAGGATCCAAAATGTAGGGCAAGAAGCAGCCGCCTTTTTTAGGAGCATATAATCAGTAGAAGGAAAACTTTCAGAAAATATAGTAACACCAGTAAATGATATCCTGAAAAATCATCTGACTTGGACATTTTGTAATTGTATACCATAACTAACAAACCTGTGACTGAGTTTGCTGTTACATGGAACTGAAATAACATTTACAAGCCTGTATCTTAAATTCTTTTGTAGTATACTACTGATACAGGTCTTGAAACTTACTTTCACTCTCTTTGTGAAAGTGATCCAGTTTGGTGTAGTGGTTAAGAGCACGGGACTCTAATCTGGAGAGCCAGGTTTGATTCCCCACTCCTCCACTTCAAGCCAGCTGGGTGACCTTGGGCGAGTCACAGTTCTCTGGAGCTCTCTCAGCCCCACCCACCTCACAGGGTGATTGTTGTAGGGTAATAATAATAATAATAACATACTTTGTAAACCACTCTGAGTGGGCATTAAGTTGTCCTGAAGGGTGGTATATAAATCGAATGTTGTTGTTGTTTGGTGAAAATGCTGAGATACATATTATTTAACAAGTTACTGATACTTTACATAGGTCTCCTAACAGCCCCCTTACAACACATGGCAGAACTCAGTATCAACTCATGTAGTATTCCCATCTATTTGACTAATCCATTGTATATGTATGGCTATCTGTCTCTGATATGGAAGCCACTGGAGAGTTTCACTCATGTACATCAGAACTCCAGTCTTCATGTGCCTCACTGGTATAATCTTTTCCCTGCTGTTGTCTGTCCTGCAACTCAGATCTGTCTTTCGTTTATAGAATATTGCTTGTCTCTTCCTGTATCTGCAGATGGCTTGTCCAAGTAATCATCTGTTGATAACCTGCTCTCATGATTATTAATTTAAGACAGTTTTAGCACACCTTTCTCAACTAAGGACTCATGGGTTTGGCATGTACTACATTAAAGTACTTGTAAGTGGGGGCCCCTATCGCTTCCTAGTTGCAACTTCAGAGTATTCTAAAGGTCTTATGTGCATGACTTTTACACCAAAAAAGTGGCTTGTGTATTTTGTTCATGATTTTAAAGTAAGAAATTGTCTCTAATGGGGGACTTAGCATCTCTAGAGGTGAATTGTAAGTTGTTTTGTATGTCGAAAAGTTTGATAGAGAATCCATACAGGACATGCCCATTAAGTTAGATGCAGACTGTGATTTGTAAAAAGAAACATTCGCACAATTACCGATGAAGATGTAACCTTAATTTATACATTTAAAATCCAAAGGCCTTTAAAATGTGCTTATCAACTTAAAAATGAAACAAACTGAACTGAAAATTTTCTTTTCTCTGCAGGTAACCTGCCTGTATTTCCCCTTGGTCTTGTGACAGGGGTAGCCATTGGTGGAGTTCTGGGTTTAGTTTTGCTCATCATTCTCATTGTGTGTGTTGTGTACAGAAAGAAGAATTCTAAAAAGCATTACTCTGGGTAAGAGATTGCTCTGCTCATTTCTTGAAGTTCATATGGCCAAATTGGATAGACCTGAACAATTAATGTATATTGTTCATGCCAGCTGCCAATATTTAGAATACCAAATTGTTCATGTTGGCTCCCAACTGTTATAGTGCCATCCTAAGCAGGGTTATACCCACCTAAGCCCATTGATTTCAATAGACTTAGAAGGGTGTCACTCTGCTTAGGATGGCACTGTTAGAGTACCAAATTATTTGTGACAGCTGGAAATGTCCCTTCTAGGGCAACCCACCTCACAGAGTGTTTGTTGTTGCGGGGATAATAATAACGTACTTTGTAAACTGCTCTGAGTGGGTGTTAAGTCATCCTGAAGGGCGGTATATAAATCGAATGTTATAACTATTAATTTCATTGTGCATAGAGGGAATTACTTTGCCCTTGTACATGCGTACAGGTCCCATTAGATCTCCTTATACATGTTGGAGGGAGTAGTATAGTACAAAGTTGTCCGCAGAGGCAGTCCTCCACTCTGTCTTCCAAAAGTAAGTTTTTCTAGCAGTTCTCATGATTGACCATGAGATGAAGACTGGACGTTTTCTACATCTTGGATTGATTGCACAGCTCTCTTTCTGAGCTTGGTGTGGCTGCCAACTCATTTACAACAGTCTGCTTGGCAGAGGTTTCCAACTCTAGCTTTGGGAAAGCAGTTCCTCTACTAGCTTCACCATCTGCATGACTTCCTTTTTTGTTGTGCTCAGAGTATCTTTAATTTTGCTTTGATGAGTTTTTACAAGAGTGTTTTAAGGTATATAGCTTTGATATAGGGTTTTGGAAATGTTGTGAAGTATTTTGCAGATGGGTTTTTTGTGAAGTGGTGGTGGGACTATCACCTTTGCTTTATCACTTAACTCCCAGAAGAATGCAGCCGCTGTACACAAAAAACGAAACTCATGCATTCAGTGAGAATCTGTCAGTTCACTGGCCAACTCTCCCTTTCCTGCTTTTTTAAAAATACTATCAATACAGCCTTTAAAAAAATCTAATAATTCAAGGGTTTAATTGGTTATTTCCCTTGCTGTTACCTTCTTTTCAGCTGGAGAGTTTAAAGAGGGTTTCAGCAGAGGTCAGTGGTAATACTGAGTGCAGTGAAATCTGCTGTGTAAGCTCAGTATGGCAAGCCTAGTTTCTTTTCTGCATGTGCTCTTCCCGTAACAGCTTGAAGGCAACCTAATGTATGAGTAATTAACTCTAACTCCAATGTATTGCTGCTGAAAGTTGGGGACAATAACACCCTTACACTAAATTATTCTATTGCTATAAATTGTCTCCTGGCAATGTTAAAAAAAATTATTCCATTGGCTGCACCAGCTCTGTTTTTAAACTGGGTGGTAATAAAACAAAGTAAAAACAAAAGGGAGTATAGGTTTTTTTGGTCTGCCTTCTCAATGAAACTAACACTAGTGCGTAATGGATTGATTTGGGTGGTGTTGGGAACCCTTGCATGGCAGTACGACAACTTCTGTTCTTATTCTGAAATTTTGGTTTTTTCTTTCTGCTTTGGTGTGCTGGGATCGGATCCTGCTCTTATCTTCCTCTCCTTACAGAGATCCTGATATAGACGCAAGATTGGGAATGTAACAGGGCTGGGTCTCCTCTTCCAGTCCCACTATATACCATGGTAACTAATCACGTTGGTGGTTGCTGTTTGGTTACATTGTCTGTGTGTGTGTATACACATTTCTGCCTCTCTTGCTGACCACCTGGCTAACATTACTCTATCACTTGTGCTGGAATCCTGTTTTGTAGACTGTTGGTGAAGGGGCAGCACATCTCATATACTGCTTGAGTTTTGTTGTCTCATTTATTTTTAATTGTGATGACAATGCTACTTATTTTTCAGAATTAGTTCCCATCTCTTGGCACCAAACTCATGCTCATGAAGGAGTGTGGGGAATTTGAACACTATTTACTATGAAGGCACCATATTATGATAGAATCTGTTCTTGTCAGAAAGCAGCTGAACTTTCTCTATGCACAAACATTTCATTCAGTGTTATTTTTAGATGCCATGCAAAGTTGCATGAATTCTTGCAGTGGACTCTAGGCATTTTACTTGTCCTTTGCCATCTCGTTTGCTTTGATTCAGTCCCATTAAAAATGGAAGCTTACTTACTGGTACTGAAATACTTACTTTAGGACTGTATTTCCCTTTGTACTGTTACATATCTCATGTCTGCTTTTCAAATGTTTAAATACTCTGGTTGGATAAAAGAATGGCTTGCAGGGAACTGCTTTCTGTTTAATGTCATTGTCACGTCATGATCCATGTTTACTTGTACATGCTATATCTGTTATGTGCATGTAGGAAAAAGCAGTAGGGAAAAGTGTCTAATGGAGTGAGTTTTTATTCCCGTTGGGGAAAAAATACTGAAATTTGCATGCAGATATTCATTACATTACTTTGCTGTGATCCTGTTTTAAACAGGAAAAGCTGCTTCTGGAGAAAAGTGAAGAGATGCTTAACCTTTTCCCTACCTGGTGTGTTCCTGCTCAAATACGCCTCTCCCTAGTGCTTGGGCAAACATGTATTTGGAACCTTGCATGGAAAGGGGGCAGTATAGGGGTAGGGAAAGGGTTAAATGCACAACCCCCAACTATTTCTGATCTCAGTTCCCCTACATTAGTTTTTTTTAGTTTAAATAGGTAAATGTTAAGTGTCTGTGTTTAGTGTGTTTTGGATGCATGCAAGAGAAGGGTTACTGAGGTGTTCATACAGTTTTAAATCTGATTTGAAAGGCTTGCTCCTTATTTTAACACTGTACATTCATCTTGGGGAGTCCTGCTTTTTCAAGCACAAGTGAGAGACCAGATGTTGGAGTACACATCTGATGCATCTAGACACCAGTTTTTCCCAAGTTTCCAAGATAGCTCCTTACCTAGATCAGACAGGATTGCAATGGCAACTTAAATCTTTAAAAGTCATACTTCTTTGACTGTGGTGAAGACTTAGTACAGTGGGCTTGGTAGTGTGTCTTGCTGATAGCCCATTCCATTTAACTCAAACCTCATGCATTATAAGTTGCAGTCAGAAAACTAATTCTAGTTAAGGGAATTACTGTTCAAGAGTGCATCTCTGCAGTTGTGGTACGAGTTAGCTGTGGTGCCTCAGACTGATAAGGCAAAGAATTACATTCCTCTATCTTAACAGCATTATCCATGTGACTGAGAACAACAGTAAGAATCCTTGTGAAAGCTGCTGGCTTATAGCAAAGCTGCTTTCCTTCTTACAGTTGCATTGGGTTCCTATGAGAGAGGAAATGTATGAATGGCTGTACTGACTAGAAGTAGGGAAAGGATGCATGAGGAGTTTGTCATCAACTGAGATCACCCTTTTTTTTGGCATAGGTTGCCACATCATCTTGCCATCACTTGCCTTTGTTTTTGTTTTGTTTTTTGTTTTGTGTTTGCCTCTTGAACGTTGTCCTGCAAACTCTGCTCTGCCGCCTCATCAGCTGCAGTACATCTGAGAGCTTGGTGTCTCCAGTTAAGCAGGCTCCAAGGAAGTCCCCCTCCGACACAGAGGGTCTGGTAAACAGCGTCCCCATCCGATCACATCAGGTAAATTGCATCATCCTGCCTTGAGAACTCTGACTTGGAGACCTTCCAGGTGGTATCCTTGGTGAGAAATATTGTATAGTTACTTGTGTTCTTAACTGTTTTAAGCATCTGGAAAGAAAAAAGCCCTGGTACCGTGGAGATATATGTAAAGTATGTCTTTCTGAAATGACTTCTAGATTCAGTGAGTTGGATCCTGTAGTTGTCTGAGTGGAGAGTACTAGAGGAGGGGATTTTTGCCCCCTTTGCCTTCTCCCAGCAGCTGTCTGTGAGTGATGAAAAAGTAATGGGAGTTGAAGGATGTACATGGCAAAAAGCCATGCCGCTCCAGGTGCCGCATGAAGGAAGGTGAGCAGGGAAGGAGCCTAGTGTTCGTAGAATAGAGGCATCGGATCCACTCCAGTAGGTTTCGGATATTGAATTGTTTAGTTGGCTCTTGGCAACTATTTATTCCAGTGAAAAATAATTAATGTGCCTATGATGTTGATAAAGTTGTTGGTTTTTAGAGAGTTTTCTGATCTTTTTGGGTTGATCTGTGGAGACGTGAGTGGGTAGCCCTTAGCAGAGGCCTTTTAGTCTCTTCCAGCCTTTTAAAATCCCTGCAGTGTTGAGTGCTGCTTGTTCTAAACGTGTATAATGACATTTTATTAGAGTCAACAATATTTTAGTCCCTTGTGCTTCATTGCACTGGGTGGTCACTCAAAAAATCATTGGGCATTTCAAAATGCCGATTCTAGCATATTGCACAACAGGAACATGTAGCAAGATGGCAGAAGCTTGCTGAAAGCAGGGACATTCTAGTAAGATAGTATGTTGACTGAAACGGGGGAAGCAATTAGTTGGGTCTGTTTTTGACATCGAATATGAGAGATTGGGTAGAAATTTGAAACAAGATAATGGAAACAAATTTATCTTTAAGTACTGTGATGACTAAGATGTTTGCAAGTTAAGCAAGTGTAATGCTGCGTGTCTCAAGATGAGAAGTGAGGTATGGGGGGGGGTGCTGAGAAATTTTAAGGAAGGATGGTTGTGTAAAAGGAAAACCCTCCAGTAAGTTAGGTTTTCAGATGACGTTCATAAAATGCCTTTGACAATGAGGAAGAGTGTAGATGACTTTGTATAGATCTTTCTTTGTTAATGAGAGACAATATTAAGAAGCCATATTAATAAATGTGCAATCTTGAGAACTGCCTTTAACTTTGTTTAAGAGGTGGCTTATTCCTGATTAATTTCTTCATTGTCTTGAAACTGATTATGAGAATTTGTTTGAAATGAATAATGTTTATGGAAGTATCTGATTTTATTGCTGCTGGGGAAAACAAGGCTGTCATGTGAAGTCGAGTTAGGTTCAGAGGCCTTCTTGTCAATCTCTACAGTTGGAGAAGCATAAGACTTTCTGCCAATGCTCCTTTTGTTAAAGACATGAGTCATCCTATGCTTATTTCCCAGTGAACACACACATTTAGATGCAGACCTTTTCTGTACAGATTTGTTTATAACTTCTCCTATCAACGCACTTCAAAATATCAGTGCGTACATTTTACCAACCCTTTAGAAGTTTATTTTGATAGGAATTTGAGGAAGTACAATAAACAAAGTCTATGTAAATGAAAGCTATAACTTGCCTCTAGCCTAAACAAGAATAAAGAGGTTCACTTGCCTAACTTATTAGTGAAACTGCATGTAGTAGATCTGTCTGGAGATTCTGATCTGCTTTGATAGGATGTTGTGTTTAAATGTATTAAATGAATTGGCTTTTATACCATATCTTTGGAAGTAGCAGAACTAGGACATTATTCTTTAAAAGTTGTCACTTCTTGCCAGGCAATGTTACTGATAATGTGGCAGATTGTTTTTAAAGCTTCTGCATCATCTTGACAAACCTCTATGCCTGTAAAATCCACAAAGAGATCAATAAAGGCAGCGAGGTTAGTACTTGAAAACATGAATACTTCCAAACTTTATCTCTAATAGCAAAGTAATAAACACATTGCTTTGTATCTACAACTACACCGTCACTTTCAGATATATTTTTATTGAATATCATCAAGTTGTTTAACATCTGCTATGAAAACAAGAAGTTGGTTGCCTGAGGTTGTTTCAAATAGCATGCACAAAACCTGGGCATTGTTTAGTTCATAGCATCTTAAGCTGGCTGATTACTTAACAAGTTTACTTTCACTCTTGCCCTTATCCTTAATTCATATGAGGAATCATCTTTCCACAGCTGTGCATGTCTGTCTAGTAGCAATATGTCTGTTCACATTCCTCTCATTTGCCTGTACAGTGTTGATTCATTTTGAATGTAATGGCCTGTATTCTCTGGCTTCTAGTTCTAATAATTACTTTACGGGTTATCTGGGTTCCTGTATGCATTATATATAAATGTTATCTACAGTTCCAGATAGCATTCCTGAATGCTGAACTTGTTTACCTTAAATGTTCCAGGTTTTTCTTCTGATTAGGTAATTCAAGTAAAAAATCACTTCCACAAGCTGCATATAGCTGTTGCTTCTCTGAGGTGCAAATATTTTTTCTTACCATTCCATACATGTTCATTGTGTGAGACATACTCACTTGAGATAGTCTGCATATTTTCTTAACAGAGGTGTATAAGTAGGCAGATATTGCAGAACTGACAAGTTAAGACAGGACATCATAAGTGAAAGATGGCCTGCATAATGAGGAAATCTTCAGAGTGTGTGTCCAAGTTGTGATAATTTATAATTAGCAGAGATCCTACCTTTTGTGAATTTTTGAAAAATCCACAGACTTACCCTAAATTTCTGCATAAAATTGTGATGGTCTCCTAATGGACCAAGACTCATTGTTTCCATATGTGCTTCTGTTTTTCAGTTTGTTATGTAAATCCAGCTGCCCCTTTATCTATAACTTAATAGGAATGAGTGGGATATCTCTCAGCCAGCAGTTATTACTGAGTCAAAAGGGAACAGCTTTTTCTGGACATTAACAATGCTAGTGCCAGAAGAAAATGCTGACTATTGTCTCTTCAGAGTGGGTCCCTAGGAATCTCCCCATGGCACCAGGCCTTAGAACAGCATTTGTTGATCTGAGTTACTACTAGTTTCATATAAAAGAAATCAATACAGTTGCACAGTAAACAGGAAGATACATGTACAGAGCATGACTTGTATGGCTCCTGTAAGAAATTTTCTTAGCTCTGTTGTATTGAAAACAGCAACTAATAGAGGAAGTCTGCTGTGTGAAGTTTTATTTTTTAAAGTTCTATCTTCCCTTGTCACATCTTTACTTATAAGGAGAAGATGTAGTTTCTTTGTTTTGAAGTTTATCAATATATTATTCTTTGGATCCTGCCTCATCTATTCCTAGCTACATTATTCTCTTCTAATTTTTTTTTCTGCTGCGGTGTTGATCCTTTAGACAGCATTTTGGAGCCGGACTCTTTTCTTTCCCCTTAATAAACTGTGACAAAACTGTATTGACACTTATGATGGCATATTCTTGATAAGAATTGAAGAAGAAATACTAGACTAACTCAAATTAGTGAACATAATTCCAGATTTCAAAAACATTCTGCTTCCACTTGCGATTCCTTATGAACCCCATGACCTTGTTAAACATAAGTAGCTTAGGGCTATTTAACTCTTTTTTTTTTTTGAAAGTTTTTTTTATTTTTCAATACCTAACATACAAACTACAATAACAGTAACTACAAAAGATTACAATAACACGAGGGAAGGAAAAGAAGGGAGAAAAAAGAAAAGGGGAAGGGGGGGTGGGAAAAAAAGGGAAGGTAACCTACAAACACTAAACACTACACTTCAATGCTTTCCCTTCATACTGCCATGATAAAGAAATAGCTTAATAAAGTAATGATGGAGTGGTTGATCATACAGAATACAAATTACAATCGAATTCAAATTAAATTTTCCTCCCCCTCCTGGGTCCCGGACGCAGTTCTCTCTGAGCAACTGCAGCCGCAGTGCTCGTTTCCTTCCCCCCCCCTCCTCAGACTTCTCCCTTTCTTCTTGCTTGGTGCACTGAAATTCTGGATTTTTATCCTCAAAATCCCTTAGTTGATCTTCTGATAATATCTTATAGGTTTGATCTTTGTAACCAAACCAGATTCCTTCCGGAAATAACCATTTGTACTTTATTCCACGTTCCCTCAGAAGAGCTGCGAGCTTTTTATACTTAAAACGTCTTTTCCGAACTAAAAATGGGACGTCCTTCAATATCTTAACTTTGTTACCCAAAAAGTCCAAATCCGCATTGTATGAATTGTATAGGATAGTGTCTCGGATCCTTTTAGATGAAAAATCGATGGTGATCTCGCGAGGCAGCTGACGCTTCGTTGCATATTTTGAAGAAGCCCGGTGGACTTCCAAAATGGCGCTTTTAACCTCTTCTTTAGTTGTCCTCGCGGGTGTCGCCAGTAGTTCCGAGACCAGACCCCATAAATCCTCATTTTCCTCCTCTTTCACGTTCTGGAGGCGCAAAATTGTCTGCGTTCGTTCCACTTGTAGCCCGATCAGCTGGTTCTCCACCAGCTTTAACTCTTTTTTCGTAGCCTTCACGAGTGACGCACTTTCCTGGGCAGCCTTCTCTGCCCCCCCCCCGCTGCTTCCTTAATGGTTTTCACTTCGCTTTCAATTAAGCCCACCCTTTGATCTGTTTCGTTCAGCTTGTCAACAAAGGGTTTTATGGCTTCAACAACCGCCCTGTGCACCAGTTCCTCAAGCGACTCTCCCTTCTGCAGGGTAGCCGAGATTGACTTACCCAGAGCGGGACTTTGTTTTTTCGCTGCCATTTTAGGGGGGGGGACCGCCAGCCCAAATTCTGAAACTCAGCGAAGGGGAAGAACGAGCCTTCTTAGCTTCAGATCCCACCACTCCTTCGCATACGCTTGTAATAACAGAAGGGATTCGCTTACTTGCAGGCTTCCGCCTAGTTCTGTTCTTTGCCGTTTTCCATAGCCCGGCAGCACTCGAGGCGCCGCGCACGTCTGCCGGCCTCCATAGGGACAAACGGGCAATTTACCCCCCGCATTGATTTTTGGGGGGTTCTTCCCGCAGCTTCCCGGACCCTGCCTCCCTCACTGGGAGTCTTGGGGGCTAATCTTCGCAGATCAGCCGCCCAGTCAGGGTGCTCGGGCGCTTCCTCTCGGACCTGCCGAGAGGAGCATCCGACATGGCTGAGAAAACGAAACCGAATCAGGGCTATTTAACTCTTAACTGCTTTCTGTTTTGACATTGCATTAGTATTGCTGCCATCTAGAGGTGTAGGATAAAGTTAGGCAGATGTTTTGTACTAAACAACTTTCATATCAGTAGATATCATATGTGGAGAGGTGCTAAATCACTAATATTGACTACACTCAAACGTCACACTGAACCTCCATGAAGGAGACAAATGCCACTTGTTTGCTGTACTTTCTCTCTCTCCTTCTTGTGTATAATTGAAAGTTTCCAGGCTTGGAAAGCATGACAGGCCCTTTCTTTCTGGATTTTTCTAATATATCCAGGGAACTCACACTGCCTCATGAATTTGAGGAACCTGGTTGTTTTTGAGAGAGAAATCTTTCCTTCAGTTACCAGGTGTTATTAGGGTAGCAAGTGTAAAGACTTTAGATTGCTGCTGTGAGGTAAGTTTGGTATTTAGCATGAAAATTACAGAGGTCACTGAAGCAGGAGGTTTAATAAAAACAACAAATATTATTTATTTAAGTCCAGGTTATGTGGTGGATTCTCTTTAAAGCCTGAAGCTACCTGGTCTGATCTTCACCAGAGACAGGCATCACAACTCTACCCTTTCTCTGAAGTGAAGTTAAAGTGCTTTGTCACCCTGCCAGGCACAGCTACAGATGAAGTTGTCTGAGGCAGTCCCCACTCTTCTATCGGCACTGTCCCTGAGACAGAATTTATAGTTCCCCATCCGTGTCTCCCCCCCCCCCCTACTCACAGGCCTCCTCTGAAAGGTCATTGGATGCTGGAGCCCGTAGGCTCAGGTATGAAACAGCAGAGTGGCTGTTTTTCCTCTTGGGGCAATAAAATACCCTGTCTGTGGCAAGAACCCTATTATGAACAAATAGTTCATACTGGCTTAATATGTTGAGTGAAATTCCAAAGGTATGTGATTTCATAAAATGTATACAAGATGATGCCATGAATAGTGCAGATTAATATATAACACCACTTCCTGAGAGTTGGGTTTGATCCTATGCCTCTGTTCTGTTTTCACAGTGCCATCCTCCTTCACAGAGATGGTACTTAATTATGCGATGTTTCTCTGTGGTGCTAGATGCTGTCTGCTCCTGCAAAACACATGCATGGAAAGTACATAACAGTAGGTGAACAGCAACCATACACCACAAAGGAGGGCAGTGCCGTGGAAGTAGAAGGAAGATGTAGAATCCAAGCCATGGCTTAGCACTGGGACACAAATGGAACCTATTGAATGGGCCAGTTTAGTAGTACAGTGAAAATTTGTGCTGTATTGAAAGAGCAGTCCATTCAGCTTGCACCACAATGCTGTCATCAAGTGATTCTGTCTACCTGAACAAAATGTCTAAGAAAACATTTGCTGGTAATTGATCTGCTGAAGTAACACTTTGCAAAATCATTTCAAGAGTGGCCGACCTAACTTGCATACTTTCCATGTGTCAAACCCTGCTTGTGTATTTGGTGATGTTTTTGTCTACTTGTAACTTGCTCTGAGGCATCGCAAGTTAAAACTGTTAGCGAGTTTTGCCTTTGTGTCTTGATTGTTGCATTTTAGCAGACAGCAGGGAACAAATTGCTAAACAAATAAAATATATGCAGTAGTGATATGAAGGACCTATTGTCTCACCTTAGTTTGTTTACCTTAGATTTCTTTTTTCTGTCTTTAGGGCCCAGTAATTTATGCACAGTTAGATCACTCCGGTGGGCATTACAGTGACAAGATCAACAAGTCAGAGTCTGTGGTCTATGCTGACATTCGGAAGAACTGAGGAGATCCTGACCTACCCAAAGCTAAACAAAGTTTCTAACTGGAATCGCTTGAAGAAAATTGACCCAGAGAACTCACATGTGGCCTTTGATGCCTAGGCTAGGACCAATGCATGTGCATACAGAGAGAAAGAGATTATATATGTATTGTGTGTAAATAGTCTATTTAATCGTACAGAAATGAGACCAATGTTGCATGTTGAAATATGGTAAGAATTCTGCTTATAAATTACCAATATTTTTTTTGTATCTAGGATAAGGGGAAGAAAAATTCATATTACACCTTTTAGATAACTCATCTTAATTGTTTTGTGGAAAACTGGAAAATTCTTGGATATTCTAAATGAGTTTGATACTTTGTTTTTACAGGTTCTGTTTTTCTGATAAAATTGATATGAAGAATACTTTTCTGCATGATTGCTTTCCCCACTCTGGTGCTTTCCACATTTCACTTTTTCATAAAACTTGACTCCTGTCCCCCCCCCCTTTTTTTTTTTACATCTGCCTAGTTGCTTTCCCTGGGAGGAAAACAATCCCTTTCCCATGGCTCCCAGCCTAGCCCCCATTAGCTGGAGCCAGATATCTATCTTTATGGCATTACATGAACATCAGTCTTCTAATACAGTCTTCAAAAGTTCTTTTACATACCCCCCTGACCTGGATAGCCCAGGTAAGCCTGATCTCATCAGATGCCAGAAGCTAAATAGAGTCAGCCTTGCTTAGTAATTGGATGGGAGACTTCCAGCGAAGACCAGGGTTACAGAGGCAGGCAATGGCAAACCAGCTCTGTTAGTCTCTTGCCATGAAAACACCGGGGGTGGGGGGCATGTTTCTCCATAAGTCAACTATGACTTGAGGGCACTCTCTACCAACTCCTCCTGATATATGAATAATTCTTACAAGTGTAGTGGGATTTTCCCCCCAGAAAGGTGAAACAGGTTTGTTCTTTAGCCAAAAGAGGGTAGTAGAGAATGCATGGTGAATCTCTGCAGTATGATCCTAGCATGGCTGTCACTGAAATCCATGTTACTTTCCACACTTCACTTTTTCATAAAACATGACTCCTGACCTCTCTTTTCCTAGAAAATAGAAAAGGTTTGTTGGATAAATTCCATTTGTTTGTTACAATGGTCAGAATAATAAAGCAGTCTGCCTACATCTGATCCCATCTCTGTGGGAAGAAGCCATGAAAGGTGTGATAGGTTTGCAGTGGCCCCACTCAACTTCAGGAGGACAGGACCAATATACTTGTGCAACTAGCTTTTTAATGCCTTGAGTGTCAAGAAGTTTGAAAATATTTTCTACACTGTGCTGGGGCCAGCTTACTGCTACCTCCCCTGATCTCTGAGACTGGGAAATTAGGTGTCCACAGAAGCTTTTTTGTGCTTTTGTTTTTAAAAATTTCCAGTTGCAAGAATGTATTTTTAAAAGGAAAAAAAAGCTGCCACACTTGGAGAGTGCAGGTGTCTTCAAATGTTTGAACTGAGGCTTTTTATATATATCTGGTAGGGTCACACCACTTGCAGGCAGAAAAAATGTTAAACAAAACTGAGTTTTTCTCCTTTGAATATTTGATGATGAAATTTGATGAATAAGAGTAATGAAATATATTGAACAGGTTTCAGCTCCTAAGATGCATCTAGAAGGACCTGCTTGTAGAAAGGAGAAAAAAGTTCACGGTCTCGGCTGCATGGGACCCATTCTTCTTAGCGTTAAAATTTATTCCTGAGGTGGGGAAATGAAAATTCTTCATGAGATGTTAAAGTTATTCTAGTATCACAATGGTTTGCCCCTGCTTCCATATTATTAGTGCTACTTTGTTACCCTCTGTAGATCAGGAGCAAGAAAAAGCAGATCTGGCCTGCCAGCGGGCCATCTGTTGGTCTTGTTGAGATTTTTGTTGTGTGATGCAGCACTCCTTGTGCTCTTAAACAAGAGGATCATGTAACACAGGTTCATTCTTGTGTTTTCTGTGCAGTTCCACATGGGAACTGCGCATGTGCAGGCCAGCCGCGGACATTCCAAGGCGTGAGAGCTCACCTCACATTTTTGCTCACTTTTCTAGTTGGTGTGGCTATAAAAGGTAGGGTGAGCCGATCCCTTTCTCAGTTCTTTAGCTGCCACTGAAGAATGATGTACTTTGAGCTCCTCTTCTCAATTCCGTGTGAGTTTCTGTGAGTTGCTGTGGCTTCAAAGGCATTATTCAAGAAATGCTTGAAGTGTGGATCTAAGATGGCCCAATCTGATGGACATGACAAGTGTCTTATCTGCCTGAGCAAGAACCATGATACGCGCTGCTGCAGTGTCTACAAGCAGTTCACACTCAAAGTGCGCCATGAAAGAGTGTCATGCTTGAAAGCGGCTCTGAGGGAGTCAGCCCTGAAGGGGGCATCTGACTCTGAAGTTTCCAAAGCCGCCAAAGAAGGATCGCATCTCCCAGAACGGGCCTCCTTGGTACCTCCATTAACTTTAGTTCCAAGTGCCGATATTGTGAATCAGTTAGTTCCAGCTACTAAAAACTCCGGCCCAGCTTGATGCCAGTCCGAGCCTCCATCAAAGGCTAAACATGCTGACAAGCTAGCCTCTCTAAGGCCCCATAAAAAGAAATGGGTCTTGGCATTGGCTCCATCTACTTCGGTAGCTTCAAGCCCGCCTGTAGTTCCAAGAACCCGGTCTCCCATTCCGAGACGTTCCACATCCCTTTCCGAGGGAGAGATTTCAGACATTGTAGAATTGTCAACAGCAGTGTCTCCATTAACACCATCTCCTGTGCAATCTGTACAGAAGCAACCAGCTTCATCGGTTCCACCCGAGAGCGACAGTTGCCTCAAAATGGCCAGAGGTCATAAAAAGGCTTGGGCCCATTACTGACTCTTTGACTCACCATACCACTACTATACCTGTGACTACAATGGCTGTCCAGGCTTCTACCTACCACCACACTACTTCTTTCCAGATGATTACATACATTACCTACTGATCATGTTTCTACTATGCCTAAGGCCAAACTTGCCTCAGTTCCACCAATGGTTCTTGAGTGCACCAAGACACTGGAACCGACACTTGATTCACCAACACAGTCTGATGAGGGTTCCGACTTCAGAGCCGATGTGGCATCTGAACCATCCACTCCCAAATGGGAGAGGACTCTGCCGTGTCTCCAACCGAAGACCTGCGCCTCTACTCTGAACAACTAGTTAGAATGGTGAGGTCCCTTGAAATAGAAGTAACCTGCTCCACTCTGACATTAACAGACACAGTCTTCAAGGTCCTTCATTCTGAGGCAACGGGCCCAGTTGCGTTCCCTATTATGTAGGGAATGATAGACTTATGAAAGAGATTTGGTCAACTCTGGCATCTGTGCAAACAACATCAAGGAAGTTAGACAACCTCTACAGAACCAGACAAGAAGGGGCCAGGTTCCTATTTCAACCACCCTCCTGCAAACTTCATTGTCACTGAACTCCTTCAAAGCCAAGGGTCTTCCAAGGGGCGCTGGTCATTAGGCTCTGACAGATAAGGAGGGCAGGAAGTAAGATATTCCAGGAAGAAAGTGTATTCTCTTCTGCACTAAATTTCTGTATTGGTAATTATGAAGCCATTATGGCATGATATCTGTGATAAAATCAGTCCCTATCTGAACCTCATCCCTGATGAGAAACAATGTCTTGCTAAGATCCTTCAAGGAGAAGCCCTCTGGCTCGAAGCAGCAGCTCCTTACTGTGAGACATAAATGGAGACTGCTCCTCCTGAGCCATGGCCTCTGTCATTGTCATTAGGAGACACACATGACTTAGGACCACTACTCTGGCTCCCCACCACAGATTGCGGGTGGAAGACCTACAGTTGAGGGTAAAGATCTTTTTTTCGTCTTCCACAGACAATGCACTTAAAAAGATAAAGAATGATAAAGTTACCAATAGATCTCTTGGTATTACTCTGCTCATACTTTATAAGCACCAGTTCCCTCTCAGGCCTTACCCCCATTACAACCCTAAATACAATCGGTTCCCAATGCAACCGAACCAACCTTTCCCTAGGAACCAACAGCACACTGCTTCAGTGGTTCCACCTACTCAGCCTCAATGGAGATACTTCTGTCACAAGTCTAAGGATGGGTCCAACTCTCCCAGAAACAGTCAAGTTCTACCAAACAGTTTTTGACGCCAAGCCATCTTCTCTTCTCTGTCAATCACTCATTTCCACTTTCTGCCTGAGGGAACATAACCTGGGAACTATGGATCTTGTCCATAGTCCAGGAGAGCTACAGTCTGGAGTTCAGATCTGTTCCTCTCAATGGAGGAAGTCCAAAACCTTTTGGTAAAACAGGTGATAGAACTGATTCCAGATCATGGTTCCGATGAGCGTTATTTCCACTATTTCATGGTGGACAAGAAGTCAGGGGGTTTCTGCCACATCTTAGACCTGCATTTCCTGAACAAGTTTATTGTTCCAAAAAAGTTCAGAATGTTGTTGTTAAGAGATGCGTTACCCCTTTTGTTTGGTTTGTGACTGTCGATTTAAAAGATGCTTACTTTCATGTTCCAATAAATCTGTTTTACAGAAAATATCTACATTTTCAATGCAGATCTGAAAGGTTCCAATACAAGGTTCTTCCTTTTGGCCTTTCTTCTTCCCCTTGGCTGTTTACTAAGGTTATGGTGGTTGTAGTCAGTCACCTAAGGGGAAAATGGTGCATGGTTTTCCCCTACCTTGACGACTGGCTTATTGTGGGCCAGTCCAGGGAGTCCCTATCTCAACATACTTCCCTGGTTCTGTCAACCCTTCACCTATTGGGTCTGTAGGTCAACATGGAAAAGTCCTCCCTAGTTCCATGATAGAATGTGACGTTCGTGGGGGCAGTGTTAGACTTCCCCGGGTTAGCAGGGGAAAGCCCGCTAACCCTGGCTTTTCCTACATCAGAATGGATAACCCAGTTCCTGCTTGCTCTGAATAAGGTGCGCTCATTCCAGCACCAAAGTGCAAAGCAAATTCAAAAACTGTTAGGTTCCATGGCTCTCTGACACTGATAGTGCCATTTGCCAGGCTCTGGCCGCTACAGAATTGGTTAGTCAGGGTGTTTCATCCACACTACCAGAACCTGTAGAAGCAGTTCTTGGTTCCAAGAGTTGTTAACAGATCTCTAACTTGGTGGGCAGACAAATGGAACCTAATGATACTTCTGTCACAAGGGCATCCCTACTTAATGGTACGGATGCCCTTCGGTTCCATCCCTATTCACGTATCCATTTATCAGGATGGGAGGCATACCCAGGGGACAACCAGGTAAAGGGTCTTTGGTCTCACCATGAGTCCAAAAGGTGCATCAACTTCTTGGAACTCAGAGCTATTCAATTCGCTCTGAAAGTTTGCTTCACATTGTCATAGGCAAAAATGTCCAGATATGCATGGACAACACAACTGCCATGAACTATTTAAACAAATAGTGAGACACGGCCTCCCTGGCCATCTCCCGGGAATCTTTCCTGATTTTCCTGTCAGCCATCCACATCGCTGGAGAAGATAACACTGCAGGACAAATTCTCCACCACGACCTGAATTCTTTAAAACTGACAGCTTGATTTGTGTCCCACTGGGGTTAGATTTCTCTTCCGCAGTCAGGGAAATCCTTTTGCAGGCCAGGAAACCTTCCACTCAGAAGTCATACTCTGGCAAGTAGAAATGTTTCTCCCTTTGGGCTATTGAACACAGCTTGGATCCTTCTTTGGCTTCCTTGCCTTTCATACTGGAATATCTAGTTATGTTAAAAGGCCAAGGGCTTTCTAACTCCTCTATAAAGATCCATCTGGTGACCATTTTGGCCTATCATAAAGGAATACTGGGTAAGTCCTTTTTCACCCAACCTCAATGTAAATCCTTTCTTAAAGAATTAGCTACCGTTTACCCTCTTGTATCCAAACCTACTTCTCAATGGAGTCTGTCTCTAGTTTAATGACTCTCATGCACAAGCCTTTTGAACTTCTAGCTACTTGCGCTCTTTTGACTGCTGAAACGGCCTTCTTAATAGCCATTATGTTAGCCAGGAGGATGAGTGAATTGCAATCCCTGAGACACGATCCACCCTTCAGCAGGTTGTTTGTGGACAAAGCGGTTCTCCGTCCGAGCCTCCACTTCCTACCCAAGGTTGTCTGTTTTTCTTTTAAATCAAGACATTGTCTTGCCAATATTTTTTCCTACCTAACATCCTATACACTCTGGATGTTAAATATGCCCTGTGCTTCTACCTAGGCAGGACTACTGCCTTCTGGAAGGACCCTAACCTATTTATTTCCTTTAGAAGACTTAAGAAGGAACAGAAGGTGACTGCTCAGACCATTTCCAACTGGATGGTGTGGCTCATTAGGGAGTGTTACAAGTATTCTAAACATCTGTGCCCTCCGAATGTCAAAGAACACTCCAGGGGCCCAATACACCTCTTCAGCATTTAACTTGGGCATTCCGTTAGTGGATTTATGTAAAGTGGCCACCTGGTCCACACGTCTACCTTTATTAAACACTATGCGATTGATGTGGACTCCAAAAAGGACGCAGCTGTTGGCAAAGTAATCCTGAAGAGTATTTTTCAATGAAGAGCAACACACCTGCCTCCTCGGTAAGTTAGCTCACAAATCTCCCATGTGGGACTGCACAGAAGACATGACGATAAAAACAGGGTTGCACCTACCTGTAACTGTTGTTCATTGAGTGTTCTTCTGTATAAGCACACATCCCTCCTTTCCCCACCATGTACTTTTTTATTTTTACTACTTTACCTTCTTCATTGGTGGCTTAGTGAACTGAGAAAGGGATCTGCTCATCCTACCTTTATAGCTACGCCCACTAGAAAAGCACGCAAAAAGGCAAGGCGAACATCTCGCAGCTTTTGGAGCTTTGGAATGTCTGTGATTGGCCTGCGCGTGCGCAGTTCCCATGTGTGCCTGCACAGAACACTCGACAAACAACAGTTACAGGTAGGTGCAACCCTGTTTTAGTTGTGCCTTAACTGTTACGATTCTGAGTATGCATTCTTGCTTTATAAATATAAGATAATGGATAACAAGGATTTTAGTTTAAAAAAACATGCAAGATTCAAGTTGGCTCGTTCCTGCTTTAGAACTACCTCTAGTGATGGATGTTGTACTGCAGAGAAAAAGCCTTTCATATATTGACTCATAATAGGAAGGTGAAAAGTGGGCTAGGGTGTCTCTCACTGCCGTGCAAGTGTTTTGCTGTTTCTCATGGTTACTTTGTACCACTATCCTCCTGTTTGAGTATACACAAGTTAAACTCTGGAGTGCCAGAAAGTAATGCTAATAATAAGAAAGGCCTGCTTTAGTGGCAGTTGTTTGCTACCATCTGTACTTTGATTAGATACTAGCTCAAGCTATTTTTGCACGACTATAGCAAAATTAAATGATTTCTTAGGGAAACCTTTAGTTCAGTTTAATAGAATTGTTTAGTTCCAGCATCTTTTACTATTAGAGCAAGTCTCCTCCTCCCTGCTGTACTTCCATATCAAATTGTCACTCACTTTACACCTTTGTCATATCCTAAGCAACATAATGACCCACCTTGATTAATGCCTTGTATGGCTAATAGGTGTTCAGTCAATGAATTAACAACTGCATCCTTCATTTCATTCAAATACCTCTAAATAGTGTTAGACATGTGGTCAATAGCTTTTGGGAAAGGAATTCGGAGATGTAACAGGCTGTAGCAGTTACCTTATTTGTGCTGAGGCTTTCTCTCATGTTGTGGATCCTGTAGCGACATTTCAGTGTGTGAATAGAGAAACTGGAACTGTTTTGTCTTAATTTTTTGAAGTAGTTTGGCTGAACATCTGTCCTGTAACTTGCTCTGTATACACAAGACTCAAAAGCTTTCCTTGCAGTGTGCAGTTATTTTGGTGAAGTGAGCAGGTGTTTTTATCATCAAATGAAATCTGATTAAATCATGTTTACATTATGTCTGTAATACTTTAAAACCAGGACTTTTCTATTTGTGGATGGGAAGTTACCTTCCCCCTTAAACCATATTTCCTAGTTAAAATCTACGGGACAAGTCTGCATGTATAAGGGCAACTTTCCTATGGTGCTGTATTTTAATGCCCTTTATCTGTGAAAGGCAATCAAGATCAAATAAAGGACTCCCAATTGTGAAACTCCACACTCAAGCCTTGGACCTTCTTCCCAAGATCTCCCTCTGTTCCACACAGTGCAGTTATTGAACACTTTTCTGCTTTGTTTCTGCACTTTTTTAAAAAAAACTGGAATTGAATTTATATTATGTTGTACAGTTGTCTTTTTCTCCCCCACTTTCTCAAAAGCAGCTGCTACATGGGAGTAGAAAAGACTCTGCAGGCAGCTTGATCATTTCTGGAAAGCACCACTAGGAGAGGACCACACTGAT
This sequence comes from Eublepharis macularius, assembly GCF_028583425.1. NCBI lineage: Eukaryota > Metazoa > Chordata > Lepidosauria > Squamata > Eublepharidae > Eublepharis > Eublepharis macularius. The sequence continues at coordinate 128,970,576 of NC_072792.1, forward strand.
GCTGCTAGATTGGAGGGTGGAGGAAAAAGGGGTAGACACCTATAAAATGGGTGTATAATTTGGGGGAATGGTTTATTCTCCATGGTCTTTGTAAAATTAAAGCAGGAACCAGTGGTAGCATTCTTTTTGTTTTGACTTGCTTCTGAATTGAACACACATCACATTGGATATTTACATGTTTTTATTGTATGCTTGTGACTATTTTAATACACTTTTTCCATTAGTGGCTTGTTGTGTGTTTTATGTCAAGTGATGAAAGGGGGACATTACAATGCCTTTCAGGTACCTCTTATTCCAGGATGGGATTCATTTGGAGGACAAACGCTACTAGAACCACAAGAGTTCACCCTTTCCCCTCCACCTGTTTTCCATGGGCAAAGGAAAAACCATTTGCTGCTGCTTTTCTAAGATTTTTGACTTGACCAAAGCAGCCTTGTTAAATTGATAATCGCTCGTAAGAGTTCAGGATGCAAAATGATAGGGAGCTCAAAGTTAAACTGGGATAATCCTGATATATGTTTTATTCCAGTATTACTACAAACTGAATATTTAGCTGTATGGTTCCTGTTCTTCCATTCACTTAGTTTGAATGAAGGGTAAGACCGAGTATTAAAATGTAACTTGGTTTGGGAACACTGACGAGCAGCGCTGGGTCTTCAAATTAGTGACTCCTACTGTTGTGACAATGAGTTAAAGCAATTAATACCACATGACTGAGCTAGGTGTAGTAGTAGCACCTGCTAAGAGGAGCTGAGTATTTGCGTTGAAAGGTACCTCCAGGGTCATCTAGTCCAATCCCCTGCACAATGCAGGAAATTCACAACTCCACTGAAATACACACATCCAGTGACCTCTGCTTCATGCCCAGAAGATGTCAAAACACCATTAGACTCCCTAGCTGAACTGGCCTGGGGAAAATCACTACCTGATCCCAAGGTGGTGATTGGCATTACCCTAGGCATGTAAGAAGGGGCCATGAGAACTAAGCACTGATGTAACTCTTCCTGCCCTCCCTCTGCCTAGGTTCACAGTATCGGCATTGCTGGCCATCAAGCCTCTGCTTAAAAACCTCCAAAGAAGGAGAGCCCACCACCTCCCGAGGAAGCCTGTTCCACTGAGGGACTGCTCTGTCAGGAAGTTTTTCCAAATGTTTAGCTGAAAATTCTTTTAATTTTAACCTATTGGTTCTGAGGCAACAGAAAACAACTCTGCACTGTCTTCTATATGACAACCTTTCAAGTACTTGAAGATGGTTATCATATCATCTCTCAGTCGTCTCCTATCCAGGCTAACATACCAAGCTCCTTCAACCTTTCCTCATAGAACTTGATCTCCAGACACCTCACCATCTTCATTGCTCTCCTGTTGACATGCTCCAGCTTGCCTATATCCTTGTTATATTGTGGTGCCCAAATTGGAAAACAATACTCAAGATGAGGTCTAACCAGAGCAGAGCGATACCATCACTTTGCGTGATCTGGACACTATACTTCTGTTGATACAGCCCAAATTCACATTTGCCTTTTTAGCTACCACATGATCAATGCTGACTCATTATCAGTGTAAGATCTACTCAGACCCCTAGAACCTTTTTGCACATACTACTGCCAAGACAAGTCTCCCTTATCCTATAATGGTTTGATTTTTCCCACCTAAATGCAGAATGTTACATTTATCTCTGTTGAAATTCATTTTATTTGTTCTAGTCCAGTTTTCCAGCCTGTCAAGATCATCCTGTATCCTGACCCTGTCTTCTATCGTATTTGCTACCCCTCCCAATTTAGTATCATCAGCAAATTTAATAAGATTCCCTCTATTCCTTCATCCAAATCATTTATAAAAATGTTGAACGGAACAGGCACTCCACTTGTCACTTTTCTCCAAGAGGATGAGGGACCATTAACAAGCACTCTTTGGGCGCAATATGTCAATTACAGATCCACCTAACAGTAATAGGATCCAAACCACACCTTACCAACTTGTCAACAAGGATGATATGTGGAACCTTATCAAAAGCCTTACTGAAATCAAGATAAACGATGTCTACAGCATTCCCCTGATCCAGCAAGGTAGTAACTTTCTCAAAAAGATAAGGTTAGTCTGACATGACTTGTTCTTGAGGAACCCATGCTGGCTCTGAGTAATCACAGCCATCCTTTCTAAATGCTCAAGGACTTATGATTTGTTCTATAACTTTACCAGGCGTAGACATCAAGCTGATGAGTTGATAGTTACCCAAATCCTCCTATTTCCCCTTCTTGAAGATGGGGACATTTGCCTGCCTCCAATCTTCTGGCACCACGCCTGTTCTCCAAGAATTCTCAAAAATAATGGTCAGAGGCTCAGAAATTATATCTGTGAGTTCTTTTAGTACCCATGGATGCAGTTCATCTGGCCCTGAGGATTTAGTTTCATTTATAGAAACTAGATGTTTATGTACTACCCCTATGCCCAGGGCTTTTTTTCTGGGAAAAGAGGTGGTGGAACTCAGTGTTTTGCCCTAGGAGAAAATGGTCACATGGCTGGTGGCCCTGCCCCCTGATCTCCAGACAGAGGGGAGTTTAGATTGCCCTCCGCGCCGCTGATCGGCACGAAGGGCAATCTAAACTCCCCTCTATCTGGAGATCGGGACGGGGCCACCAGCCATGTGACCGTTTTCAAGAGGTTCCAGAACTCTGTTCCCCCGCGTTCCCCCTGAAAAAAAGCCCTGCCTCTGCCAATCCTAGGCTGTACTCCCCCCGCCACCCCATCATGTGTTATTGCTATGTTAAGCACCATTTCCCTTGCAGGAGAAGACTGAAGAAAAGTAGGAATTGAGTAGTTCTCCGCTTTCTTCATCACCTGTTACAATTTCACTATCCTGTCCCTGCAATGGGTCTACCATATCCTTGCTCTTTTTCTTACTTTTAACATAAGCAAAGAACCCCTTTTGTTGTTTTTAGCATCTCTTGCTTGCTAGCCTAAGCTCATACTGAGCTTTAGCTTTTCTAACACTTTCCCTACAACCATTGGTTTATATTTATTTATATTTAAATTTCAATTTATATACCGCCCATCCCAGGGGTTTAAAATTGATAAAAACAAGAAAACAATAATACTAAAATCAATATACAAAACAATAATGAAATAAATTAACCAAGTGCAATGGTGGGGAGAACCCTCCCCCATCCCAAAGGTGGGAGGCCGACATGGCACTGCCCCCTTCAACCACCGAATGCCTGGTGGAACAGCTCTGTCTTACAGGCCCAGCGGAACGATAATATGTCCCGCTGGGCCCGGGTCTCCATTGACAGAGCATTCCACCAGGCTGGGGCCAGGACTGAAAAGGCCCTGGCCCTGGTAGAAGCGAGGTGGGCTTCCTTAGGGCCGGGGACCACCAGTAAACATTTATCCGCTGATCAAAGCAGTCTCCGGGGTACGTACAGGGAGAGGCGGTCCGGAAGATATGCCGGTCCCAACCCGCTCAGGGCTTTAAAGGTAAGAACCAACACATTGAACCTGATTCGGAATTCAACCGGAAGCCAGTGCAGCTGGCGCAGGACAGGTGTGATATGTGACTAGTAAGATATACCAGTCAGGACCCGCGCTGCCGCATTCTGGACCAGTTGTAGTTTCCGGATCAGGCCCAGGGGTAGCCCAGCGTAGAGTGAGTTACAGTAATCTAGCCTGGAGGTGACGGTTCCATGGGTCACTGTAGCCAGGTCCTGGGGCGTCAGGTAGGGGGCAAGTTGCCTGATCTGACGAAGATGGAAAAATGCAGACTTGGCAACCACCATGACCTGGGCCTACATCGATAGGGAGGCATCCAGGAGCATGCCCAGACTCTTCACCACTGGCAAAGTTGCCAGTGGTGTCCCATCCAGGACAGGGAGCTGGATTCCAACATCTGGCAGCCCCCGTCCCAGCTGCAGGACCTCCATCTTCACTGGGTTCAATTTCAGCCTGCTCTGTTTCAACCATGCCGTCACAGCCTCCAGAGCTCTGGCCAGATTGTCTGGGGCCGTGTCTGGCCCCGTGTCTGTCCATCAACAGAAAAAGCTGGGTGTCATCCGCGTATTGATGACAGCCCAGCCCAAACCTCCGCACCAACTGGGTGAGGGGGCGCATGTAGATGTTAAATAACATCGGGGAGAGTATCGCCCCTTGGGGAACCCCACACACAAAAGGGTGACAGGGCGATATATCTCCCCCAAGCGCCACCCTCTGTCCCCGACCCTGGAGAAAGGAGACCAGCCACTGTAAGGCTGTCCCCCTAATCCCCACGTCGGCAAGGCAGGTAGCCAACAAATCATAGTCAACTGTGTCAAACGCTGCTGTGAGATTGAGTAACACAAGCAGCGCTGACCCGCCTCGATCCAGATGCCTGCGAAGGTCATCTGAGAGGGCAACCAAGGCCGTCTCCGTCCCATGGCCAGGACAGAAGCCAGACTGGAATGGGTCCAGGACTACAGCATCATTCAGGAATTCCTGCAGTTGTACCGCCACCGCCCGCTCAATCACCTTGCCCAGAAACTGGAGGTTCGACACTGGGCGGTACCTGGATGGGTCGGTGGGGTCCAAAGATGGTTTTTTCAGGAGGGGCTGCAGTACCGCCTCCTTTAACACTCCTGGAAAAACCCCAGAGCTCAGGGAGATGTTAACAATGGCCTCCAAAAGGTCCCGTAGCCCCTCCGAACTGGCCTTCACCAGCCAGGATGGGCAGGAGTCCAGAGGACAGGTGGTTGGCCTCATCCCCTGCAGGATCCTGTCAACATCATCCCGGGAAAGCAGCCTGAAATGATCTAATACGGACCCAGAAGACGGCCAAGGGGTCTCCAGTTCCCTTTCTGTATCAACAGTGCGTGGCAGGCCACAGCGAAGGGACAGGATTTTGCCAGCAAAATAGCTCGCAAAAGCCTCGCAGCCAATAGTTGAATTAAGAATTTGGTGGTCTCCCTGAGAGAGGGAGACCAAGGACCGAACTGTTTGATATAATTGAGCTAGGCGTGAGCTAGCGGACGCAATGGAAGTAGCAAAGAAATCCCTCTTTGCTGCTTTCATTGCCACCTCATCGGCTTTCATAAACGTCCTATAAGATGTTCTTGCCTCTTCGTCATGCCCCCACCTCCACACTCGCTCTAGTCGTCTCATAGACCGCTTCATCTGGCGAAGCTCCTCAGTGAACCAAGGAGCTACCCGTTTGCAGGCTCAGAGAGGATGGCAGGGGGCAATAACTTCGATGGCTTTGGAAAGTCGGCCATGCCAATCATCCACCAGCTCATCTAACGTATTGCCAGGGGGCATTGGATCCCGCAGAGCCGCCTGGAAACCAATTGGATCTATAAGTCTCCGCGAACAAGCGTAAATCCGCTCACCGCCCAGCTGGGAAAGGAGCAGCATGCTCATACGAGCCTTCAGAACAAAGTGATCTGGTTGTTTATATTCATCCTTGGTTAAAAGGCTCGTTAGAAAGCTGTTTATGGAGCCACCTTGGCTTCTTTAGGCTCCTCCCATTTTTCCTTCTCATAGGAATCATTTGTGATTGTGCTGTCAATATTTCACCTTTAAGAAATTCCCACTCCTCTTGAACTCCCTTCTCCTTAAGTATTTCTGACCATGGGATTCTACTCAGCATAACTTTCAGTTTGTTAACATTTGCTTTCCTGAAGTCCAATCTATGTATAGCTTTTCCCTTCCCCAAGACTGTAAATTCCAAAATTACATGGTCACTACTATCCAGGGTGCCCACTACTTTCACCTTGTCCACCAGTTCTTCCCTGTTGGTGAGAATCAAGTCCAAGATAGCAGAACCCCTTGTTTCCCTCTCCACTTTCTGAAAAATGAAGTTGTCAGCAAGACGAGTTAATTTGACCTTTCATTTGGGTAATTGAAATATCCCACGACCACTGTGTCCCATCTCTTTGAGAACTTTGTATTTTGTTCTAGGAGCATCTCATCCAAGTCCTCTGCCTGGCGTGGTCTATAGCAAACCCCCACCATAATATTACTATTATTTCTTACTACTTTTATTTTTACCCAGAGACTCTCAACTGTACTTCCATGCTCAGATCCATCTATTTCCTCACAAGTTTATACCTCCTTTACATATAATGCTACTCCTCCCCTTCCTTATTTGTCTATCCCTTTTAAATAAGTTATATCCCTCAATCTTAGTATTCCGAGTGTCATTCCATCAAGTTTCAGAAATGCCTATTATGTCACAGTCCCCTTCCTGTATTAGGACTTCACGTTTCTTATACTCTGCACATGAGTGAAGAGACATCGGAAATCATGAGTTATGTCATGAGGTTTTTGTTTGTTTTCTGTGCTTACCTGCAAGTGAATGTTTCCTAGCATATGTTCCACTCCCGCAAATCTTCAGTGTTCTCATCTCCTGTTATAGATTTTTAATTTTTGTCTCTCTCCCCTATAAGATTTAGTTTAAAGCCTTCCTTATCAGGCTTGCAAGACTCTTACCAACATATTCTTCTTTCCCTTCCTAAACCACGACCTTCAACTGGAAGAACTGACCAAAACACATCCTGTGCTCCCAGGTCCTTAACCTTTTTACCCAGAGCAACATAAGTCTATTTTAATGCATTCTGGACTGTGCTGAGCAATATTATTTATTCCCACATGGATCCGCAAGAAAGGAAAATAATTTATGGGCTTGATGAGTCTTTCTACCCTTTCTGTCACATCCTGGATGTGTGCACCCAGTAGACAGCATACCTCTCGAAACAAGTCCGATCAGCACCCTTTACCCCTCTCAGTAGGGAATCCCCAGTTACCAGAACACACCTTCTCCTATTTTGGGGAACAGAAGCTTGAGTCCTGTCATACACAGGGGTCTGAGAATTTTCCTTCAAGGTTTGAGGCGGCTGGGGAAGTAGCCCTTGTTCCAGTGGTCCAGAATCAATATTTATGGGGAGATCCTGGAACTGATTGCTTAACATCAGAGGCTCAGAAAGTCTCTTGATTTTCCTGCTCTTATGGTTACTTTCTTCCATGCACCCACCTCTTACATTAGGTGCTCCTCCAAATCTTGAGTTACCTTTTTCCTCCTGATGTCCTTTCAAGAGTGCTTCATGCATTCTGTTCATGAACTCTTCACCTTCCCTATGAAATAGAGTGTGGCCTCAAGTCCCTGTATCTTCTCCCGTAAGGCTACCAACTTGCACTTGCTGCAAGTGTAATTGCTGTTACCCTTAGGTAAGAATACAAACATGCCACAGACTTTGCATGTCACTGCCTCAGCTCTCACCAGCCATGCTGCTGCAATCCATTTCAGAAGTGGTTCAGTTTTTATTGTACTTCCTGCCAAACAGCCTCATGAGACTACTTGTGAAGGCTTGCAGAAGCAAAAAAAAAAAAAAAGCCTAACATCTATAGGATGTAAGAGATACTCAGCTTATAACAGGGCCCCCAGGCCAGACCCCCAACCACAGGGCAAGAGCCCTTGTGCTCTTCTCGAAGGCTCGCGCTTCCGGTTGGGAGGAGCTTAATTCAATTCAAGGCTCACCCACCAAGGGTGGCGCCAGCAGTCAGCCCTAGGCAAAACACTCTCCAATTAGCAACAATCACCTTGTGCAATTAGCTACAACCTTGGCAAAAGAGACACCCAGAAATAACACTTATTTCAACAGGCACCATTCTCCAGCAGGCTATGCACACTCACTCACCCCCAGGTATGAAGATACCTTTTCCAACAAACATGAAGAATACAGCAAACACTATTAATACTTTAAGCTTCTCTCCAGTATGTACATCTTTGCTTTGGAAAGGTTTATTAAATTTCCCTATAAGGCAGCTAGTAACAAAGCACAAATTTTGCTACAATCACTATCAATAGGGTAGGCAACTTGAAGCTTTGTTTGAACAACTTTACCAGTTTCACAAACGGGTAACACTCTGTTGCTGAAGCATGTAGTTAAACATTCATATAGTCTCCCCCGCAGTCCCCCCCCCCCCACCGCAGATCAAGTCTAGGAGTTCTGTGAAAATGTAAATGATTGGGGAAGCAATTTGATTCTTCAACTGTGTAGTATTATGTAGATTGAACTTTAACAAGGAATACATTTTGTATTTAGGGTTGCCATTTAACCCAGTTAACAGACTGTGACATCTGAATTTAAAAATAGGCATTTGTTTATAGGCAAGTTAAATTTTATTTGTGTAAAGAGACTGTTTTCTAATTTATAGAAAAAACATGCTCAGACATTAGTAAAAATTCATGCTGGACAACTGCACAAGATTACAACTAGGTCCCTTGATAATGAGTTCACAGATGAAACATGAAGAGATGAACTGCATTTTTATTGCTGCTTTTGTTCCTGCTCCTTGGCTTTTAGCTCTTGATTATACCTGTCAGAAGAAAACAAAGTCAGTGTTTACAGGCCACAGCACTGATTACTCCCCAGAGCTTTATACAACCAGATTTTAGGATCCAGTTTAGTAGCCCAAAGCTAAATCTAGGCCAGAATGAAGTGGTGAGGGTGACTAACAATCAAGAGTGGAGAGACATGCAGAGAACACCTAGTCCTAGCATATGTATGGCAGCCACCTTTTCCCTACTGCCACATCCCCTAAACCTCCCTTCATACTTTTTGGGGCTTTCCAGGCAGTAAAGGGCAACCACACACAACCTGTCTAACCTCCAATTTAGCAGGCGGCTGGTCCTGACCCAAAATGCACACAGGGTCCCCTCTCGGCTTCCCCAGACAGGCAGCCTGTTCCCTCTACTTACTTCCCCAGGCTATTGGGGAAAGGGAACTTAAAGCTTATTTTCTTTATATATGCTGCCACCATATGCTTATAATTTGGCCCATTTAATGTGACCAGAGCTTTTGAGGTCTCTGTGTGTGATATTTTCCCTCACCCAATGACTTCAAGCCAGCTAGGATTAAAGGGGAAAAAAGGAACTTGCAAGATGGAGCATAGGTGTGAATGGGGTTAAACAGGGAATGTTTCAGTGTAACAGAACAGGTTTGTAATTAGCCAGAAAATATCTCTGCTGCCTTCTCAGCAGTGTCCAAAACCATTTTCACTCTCTCCAATGGACTCCAACTGTCACAGGCCCAGCATTCAGCCCCCTCCCCATTGGTTGTTTCTCAGGAAAGGTGAAGCTGGAACCAGCCCTGTCCATCGCAGTATGTCCTTGTTCTTCTGAGCTGGGAATACTTTAAAATATACTTAAGTCTCCATACCATTATCACAGTGTACCGAGTAATTTGACTAAAAATATTGTGCAGAACCACATGGGTGGTTATTGTTCTAGTTTTTAGCTTGCCTGAAGGTGCAACGTTCCAGCTATTTGTTTGAAAGATGTTACCTAGAAGCAGTAAGGATGGTTACTGGGCACCAAAAGTCTTTTCCACCTGCTGAACTTAAAACGGGAAAGACTTTTTACCTCCCTTTTTTGTTCAGATGGGAAGGATGTGCAGACTGTTCCAAACATGACATTTAATAGGATCACATTGAATTTTGTTAAAATTATGCTTATACCCTACATATGAAACACTACATGCTATGGGATGGCTCCCTAAAATTCCAGTTGTAGTATCCATTCATAAAGAAGCTAGCCAATGAACTAGAAAACCATAGTATAAAGTTAATCACTTTTGCACCACATTCCATCTTGCCAGAAGACCAAATATAGTAATGGGAAATCTAGGCCAGACTCTGCTACAGCCGAAATGTACATTAGGAAAGCCACTCCAACTTTAGTCAGGTCAGGACAATCACATGCTGAGAACCTGTTTGCTCTCATGAGATGGGGGTGTTCCCAGCCTCTACAGTTTGAGAAACGCTAAGGAAGTCTACAGAGCCATCAGTTTATCTATCTTGCTCAATCAAAGCTAAAGATTCCATAATATAGTAGAATTGCTTCATAAAATTATGAATTCTTCACTTCCAAAGGACTAGCTACTGTCGGGTAGAGATGCAGGGAGAAGGGGGTTAATGAAAACCAGGCAGGTATAGATGAACTCCTGTAGACAGAGACAGAAATCCAACATAGTTTTGAAAGGGAGCTACTTTTTTGTAAACAGAAGAATATTGACATAAGAGCTGGGGCTCAGTAGCCTCTGGAAGTAACTTGTGAGGCATAAGGTTAAGATGGTGGGCACCCCTATTAAGCCATGAAAGGAGAAAATTCAGTGAATTATCACTGTAAGCCCACGCATCTTTTCTACATGCCAGAGGAACCTTTTAGCCTGCATTTTTAATGTAGCATTAAAGCACAAGAGTCATTCCAAGAAGCATGGGCACCACTGAAGAGCTTGACCAACCTGAGAAACAGATACAAAATAAGTCAACTGAAATCCATCCTATTTGTCTGCAGTGCTTACCTCCATATACGGTACAGCTGAGAACCACCAGCACATCCCACAAAGAAATTAACGGTAAATAGACCCCAGTTTTTAGGAATAATAACTAAGGAATATCTTGACCAGATAAGTCCTGTTAGAATATAAAGTAAGAAAATAATTAAATGTACTTATTAGTACTTCATTGATTGTGGCTTGTAATCAGACATGTGTTTATAACCAGTGTAGCATAGCAGTTGGACTAGGATCTGGGAGACCCAGGTTCAAATTTTCACTCTGCCATGATCTGGGTCACTCACTGTCTAACCTACCTCACACAGAATTGGTATTCCAATCCAAAATGTATTATATGAAGCAAGTTCTTGTAATATCATTGGTTCTTGCTTCCACATAAGGGCTAGTGTCAGAAGCCTAAACCTCTTAAAAGCAAGGAAGAATGCCCTGTTAGTCTGTTAGAATGGGCAGGATGTATGCCATGTTCTTGGCAACCATCAATGAACACACCATCTGTACACAGGGCTTTGATCCTCAGTGTCACTGGTACGATATCAAATAAGATAAGCAGGTTTTTTGAAACACACGTCTGCAGCCCAGAAATTTGGTAATCTGTATAGTTGCTACATAAACTGACTAGCAAGAGCTCTCTGGAAAATCCTGGCCTAAGAAAACCTTTCAGTCTCTCAAAGACTAATATATTAACAAATCTGTGGAAAAATCTCTGGGTATGTAAACTTGATCAGTTAAACACTAGTACAGTACCATAGAGATTGCAATAATTGAAATCAGTCTCTCATGGCGATTTTTTAAAATAAAACATTTTGAGTGCCCTACTAAACCATGTAATAATTGATTTAGTGGTTTCCTGCTGAACAGTTTCTAGCCAGTTCTATTGATTAAATGAAGGTTCCACAATTGATTCAAGAAGCAGATATGCTTTCAAAAATTTTTAGAAAATGAAACATGCAGTTTGGAAATTGAATTCTGCCTTGGGTTGACTTTTTTAAAGCAATCGTTCCTCACTTATAGCCTCTCTCCAAGGTGAACATTCATGCATAGGGTCATTCCACAGTTTTCTCAATGCTGTGAGTTAAGCTAGGCAGAGTATGGCAAACATGTTGGTGTAGATGCTAAGATGTCTATCACACGTACCTGTGGCCATTAACACTGCAGATTGTGATGTGCTGAGTTTTTCTGCTGGCCTAGTCATATCAGCCATTCCAGCACAGACCAAACCCTGTAAAAAGAAGGAGCATCCAGTTTCATTGCAACTATGTTGGATTATATCAATGTCATGTTCTAGTCAGAACCCAGGTGCCACTGTCCTCTGCATGTAACATTTTAAGTTATTTAAGCACTTACCATGTACAATTCTACTCAGCAAAGATTTATAAAGGCAGTTATATATAGCATGCTCTGGTGTATTTGAAAGAAAGGGATGATGGAAGAGAAAGCAGCAATGAGTAGGTTTCTCCAATGGACTGGCCCAGACCTCAATTTACCAAGCCTGTGGACTGAAAAACTGCAGTGCTAATAGTTGTGGATTATACCACTGCACCCCAAATAGCAAGAAGTCTTTAACTTTCCAGGCTGCTTCCTAAGTTCAGTGCAACTGCTGGGAAAAACTCACATTCATTCCTCTCCTTCAAGATTATGGTGGACACCAGTAATAACATTGTGGTCCTTTGTCAACCTCTTCGACCCTTGAGATAGAATCAGGTACCTTTGTTTATGGTGGAACTAGGTGACTTGAAGGGGATGGCAAACCATCTCAAACACTGCGGTGAAGAATGCACACTGACTGACAAGCTATGCTATAGAACTCCTAGGAAAACCTATTAGGCATGGGAATATCACCAGAGAAATTCTATTTCACTGCTACTTTTGCAGCATTCAGTTTGTACACAGCTCAGCCACTTGCCACTTGTTGACTCTGACCCTTTAAAATCCCAGGAACTGCCAATTGGCTGTGACACTTTTGAAAAGTTATTTGCTGAGAAAATCTTTGAAAAAACACTCTGATCTGGATGCTGGCCATAATACAGTTGAGAGTTTTGAAACCCGCAGTACCACATATGGTCCCTTTATGAATCACTTCGAGCCAGATACTGCGAAGGGATGCCACCAAAATCCTGGGATCTGTGAAGGCCACCATTTGTACATTAGACCCTTGCCTGCCCTGAATACTTAAGGCATGGAAAGATCACACCAATGCATCCCTAATGTCCATTATAAATCAATCATTACCCCAGGGCATCTTTTCTTGAACCGTAGAACAGGTGGTCATCCACCTGTTATTTTTTTTAAAAAATCATTGCTAGAGAAAGATTATGTGGCCAACTATCACCTGGTCTCTAATTTGGTCTCCTCGGGCAAAATGAAAGAAAAAAATGGTTGCAAATGTGGATAAATCATCTGCCCTAGACCTCTTTCAGCCTGGTTTCAGACCAGGTTATTGTGCTGGTAGACGATCATCTAAATGTAGACAAAAAGCTATGCTCTGCTTTTTATGAAACATTGGCAGCCGTTCACACAGTGAACCCTACAATTCTCTTAAGACATTTTGGAAGTATAAGTAGGGATTAAGGGATGTGCTTTGGATTGATTTCAACAATTCCTTATGGACAGAATTCAGAAGATTTCTGTCAAGACAAATTTCCTACAGTGTGAGACCTGGCTTGTGGGGTTCTACAAGGTTCAATCTTGTTCCCCAAGTCATTCAATCTTTATGTGAAGCCCTTGAGGAAAAAAAATCATTTGTGATTTTGGAATAGGGTGCCATCAATATGTTGACAACCCTCAGCTTTATTTATTCATTTAATTTGTCTTTTATAGTCTGCCTTTCTTATTGAGACTCAAGGCAGATTACACAGAATGAGATTAGTACAGTCAAACTCAAGAACACTTCCATAAACAATGCCATAGGGTAAATAGATTCAAGTTCACAAAAACAGCATTAGCAGGAATCCAATATAACATAGTGGTGAAGTCTATGGTTCCTAACTCATTAGGTCTAAAATGCCAGGTGAAGTTATAGAGTCTCTGAACAAATGCCTGACTACTGCAGCTGTGAATGACTAACAAATTGAATCCTGACAAGACAGAGCTAATGTGGATTGGGAAAGCCCTGAAGTAATAATAATAATAACAATAACATTCAATTTATATACTGCCCTTTAGGACAACTTAACACCCACTCAGAGCAGTTTACAAAGTCTGTTGTTATTGTCCCCACAACAACAAACACCCTGTGAGGTGGGTGGGGCTGAGAGAACTCCTAGAAGCTGTGACTGACCCAAGGTCACCCAGCTGGCTTCAAGTGGAGGAGCGGGGAATCAAACCCAGTTCTCCAGATTAGAGTCCCGTGCTTTTAACCACTACACCAAACTGGCTCTCCCGCTTTTGATGGGGTCCAATCGTCTCTCACTCACTTGGTTAAGAGCCTTGGGGTGATTCTGGATCCGGCTTTATTGTTGAAGAAGCAAGCTAACAAAGCTTTAAAAAGGCTTTTAACAACTCCACTTAGCTTAAAAGATGGATGACTTGTTCATATGGATCTACGTTATGGCTACCTCAAGACTATACTACTGCAATGCATTCTACATGCAACTTAAAAACAACTTGGAAAATCCATGTGGTTCAGAATGTCATGGCATGGCTGCTCTTAGGTGCTAAGCAGAACCTGCACATCACTCCCACTCTGCAGAGACTCCATTGGTTACTAATAATGCATTAAAGTCAGTGCTAACAAGATGAAGTTTTAGGCTAACTAACACAGACCTTTGTAGGTTGGTATCGCATATGCAGAATAGTAGACATAATATATACTAAGTGGTCAAAGAATGCAACAGCTTGACACAAACAACCAGGCAGCAAATGTCCTTTAAACAGGCCAATTGGCAGTATTTCTACACATCTTTCTTGCAAATATTCTGGCTCTGTTTATTCGTCAAAGTATGCTTCAGTTATTCTCACATAGATTAGAGAAGCTGTCTAGTCATATTTAGAGGTGGGCACGAACAGGGAAAAAACCCGAACACGATGTTCGTTGCCATCCACGAACAGGGAATCATGAACAACCAGGAACATGACCCTGTTCACGAACATGTTCATGGTTGGCTGTTCGTGGGAGGGAGGGGGGAGACTTGGAAGGGAAGAAAGTTCCCTGCGCCGTTTGCAAATGGCGTGGGGAACCTCCTTCCCTTCAAAGTCTCCCCCCTTCCAGCCGGCTAGAGGGAGGGAGGGGAGACTCTGAAAGGAAGAAGGTTCCCCATGCCGTTTGCAAATGGCTTGGGGAACCTCCTTCCCTTGGAAGTCTCCCTCCGTCCAACCGGCTGGAGGGAGGGGGGGAAACTTTGTGAGGAAACCCCTGACAAGCAGCTGAGTCGGGGGTGAAGTGCCGCAGCAGCAGGGAGAAGGGCATTTCACCCTGGCATGCCACACTTAGCCACTTGTCAGGGGTTTCCCTGACAAGCAGCTGAGTGGGGGATTTAAATGTCCCTCTTTCTGTGCTGCGCAGCAGCAGGGAGAGGGAAATTTAAACCGCGGCAGGCTGCACTCAGCTGCTTGGCTGGGAAACCCCTGACAAGTGGCTGAGTTGGGGGTGAAGTGCCCCTGGGCTTAGATTGGGGTTTCCAGGGCAACAGGAGTTCAGACAGAGTTCAGAAAGTCCATGCCTACTGTTGCCAAGGGAATTGATTGAAAGGTACCATACTGTCTGGCTGATGATGAACACCACAAACAGGGCTTGGAACAAACACATGTTCATCCAGAACGGGGCCTCATGAACAGCTTGCTCACGAACAGCTGATCAGGCTGTTCGTGGCTTTTTTTGTTCGTATTGCTGTTCGTGCCCACCTCTAGTCATATTCAGAAAGTTGCCCATATACAAATGTCACTTCTAATATAATTGGGCCACAATCTTAGCTAATGGCTTTCATGCATTTCATACTAAGAAGTCAACTTACCCATTTCATAATAGGTGCCCAGAAAAACACTGTTTTAGGACCTGTAAGAAAAAGCAATAGTTAATCCACAAAACTAGAAAACTAAAGTAACATAGAGTGGAATTACATACACTAGATCTACAAGTCAAGCAATAAGCAAAGTATGCTTCAGATATTCTATGAACTGTCCTGTCATAATTTGCCCAGTGCCACCAGTCTGTTGTACTAGTTTTCCAACAGCAAGTAGCTTTGCTGCACTGAACATAGCCTGTCAAAGGGAAAAAAACCCTAAAGTTTATTCTTCATGCAGCTTGGGCTTTGTCACAACATAACTTCTGGGGCGGGGGGGACAGAACACATCATCCCCAACGGATATAGTATGTCCTCCCCTGACACGGCAGCATTCTTCCTTGAGTCACAAGACAGAGGAAAAATTGCAACCTCCTCTAGTGTTTATTCAAATGCAAGACCAAGGACAGAGTCACACTGCTGCTCTCCCCCTGCTACACGGCAATCATCTATATCATCACCTGTTGTGTTGTGAAAGAAAGACAGTTTACTGGGAGAGGGAACAAGTACATAATTATTTTAAGAGAAGTTTGGCTATAGCTGATTGAGGTACAGATCAAATATGAAAATAACTGAGCATATGCTCACTGTAGCAGCATCCATTTAACAGCATGTTAACAACTATAAAGAAAGCAAGCCCAGAAAATAGTATAGTATTTTACAGCCAACTTTTCTCCAGTAGCCCCTCTACTCTAGAAGATACTGCAAGGGCTATGAGAGTATTTTGTAATACAGCTTAATTCTCACATGACTGATCAAGTTCTGCACAAGCTGGGGCTTCCTAGCAGTAAGTTTCAATAATCACAGCTAGAATGTTACATTCAAAGAAACCATGTACATGGCCTACAAGCAGGGCTTTTTTTCCAGCAGAAACGCAGTAGAACAGAGTTCTGGAACCTCTTGAAAATGGTCACATGGCTGGTGGCCCCACCCCCTGATCTCCAGACAGAGGGGAGTTGAGATTGCCCTCCGTGCCACTCGGCTGGAGATCAGGGGGCGTGCCCACCAGCCATGTGACCATTTTCTCCAAGGGCAACCCACTGAGTTCCACCACCTCTTTCCCCAGAAAAATGCCCTGCCTACAAGTAAAATATATCCAAACACAGAATGAATTTTACAAGCAAGATCAAGAAATCGTATCAGCAATTACTAAATTAATTGTAAAATCATATTAATCTTATGCTCATAGCTGTATTTTGTAATACAGCTTAATCATTTCACAGATGGTTAAGTCCTACACAAATTGGGGCCTCCTCCTGGAAGCAAGAAGCAAGTCCTCTTATATTTGCTCAAGAGCTAACTGGAGCAATAATCATCCCACTCTTATAGTCCTACAAAAAATGGAGATCAGCCACTTATTGGAAAAGAAGCAAAGAAACACTTGTTTTGATCCACTTGAACACAAACATATAAGCAGTCCATCTAGAGCATTTTTTTAATTCTTCCCATCTTCCAGAACAAAGTACATGGTATTATCCAAATGGCCCTGTGAGATAAGGTAAGGCTAAAAGCATGTGGCAGCCTGGAGTCACTCCATCAGTTTCATATCCGAATTGGGATCGGAACCTGGGCCTCCCCAGTCATTGAGACCAAATGCACCTTTCAATCAACAGAAAACCACTGCAAAAATGGGCATTTTTGTAGTTGCCATTATTGTATTTAATAATCCAACAGTCTACACAGAGATTTGTCTCAAGGGAAAGCTTGGAATAAAAAGCAACTTTTAAAAACATGACACAGATATACTGGAATTACTAACCAAGCCTTGCATCCTTTGATTATGGCAGCCAACATATTTATTTGTTCACAAACAGAAGGCAGCCTCTTATTAAGAGCCATGAACTCAAGTGCTGAAGTTTTTATGAATGCCCTACCATATGTGCTATGTCTTGCAAACTGAACAGTGTTAAGAACTCAGAATTCCTGTTCTCTTACTGTGTTATGGCAGGGCAGTATTTTACAACACTTTTTGAAAGTGGTCTGTTTTAATCATCTTGCAAACAAAAGATATGTAACAGGATAGCTAGCTTTCCATCAAAATATTTTTATATGCTCCAAAGGGTACACCAGTCTAGCCTTTAACTATTTTCTATATAGCACATTTTTATATTGAAGAAGAAAAATGGGGCAGAGATAGGAGATGCTCTGCGCACAGACATTGTGAATAGATTACATTACTGGTACAAACCTTAACACTGCATATTACAAAACTCTTGACACAAGTAAAAAAATTGTTCAAGGGTCTTGAGAAATTAGCATGAACATTTATCAAGTTATCAAAGACAGCAAATAGATAATGTTGTTAAATTGTTTGGTATATCTCACTGTCCTGTGAAGATATGCAAGTTACAGAACTATTAGGAAGCTGGCAGGTAAAATAAACAGATAATGCATATGCTACTCGGAACAAAAATATTCTAGCAACCAGAGTTATTTTAAAAATCCTAAATATATTTAAGAGTTGCTTTGTTGTACATTTCTTGCAAGAGAATTTCCATTATTTGCAATGCCTTTAAGGAATTTTAAAGAGCTTTCTATTCAGAGTAACTATACAAAGACCAAACGAATTGCACCAAGGCATGGCTTTCTGCTGCCAACAGCAGCTTTTTTCACTGTATGAACAATCAGAAGTTGGATATGTAGCAGCATATGAGAAACTACTCAGAATCAGATTTGTTAATTACACAGAACTTCTATCCAAGCTGGCCATTTAATTTGCAATTGCCAGGATTCCTCCACTCAGTTGTAATGATCTATGCTGCTGGCAGCTCACTGCAATTCACAATTTTCTATGCTGTCCTATTTCTTTCAGCCTCCTGTGGGGAGATTGTTTTAAACCTTTTTAAAAAACCTTTAAACAGAGCTGCAGAACTGAAAAGTGCTTTTCAGCGCCCTTGACCCATGAAGTGTTTAGATCGGTGATGATGGCAAGTTCCAGCTCACTAATCCTTGATTTTGCTACCATTTAAAGGGTTTTGGCAAAGTGAAGGGGGTCTTAAAAATAAATCCATCATTGTCACCATTATTCTTGTGGAACTGAAAACCAGCAGCTCCAAGGGGTGGTGCAGGGGATCAGGGTCACAACCTCACAGCTGCAGGAGACCCCCCCATTTTTCATGTTGCAAATAGTGTGGTTTGGGAGGGATGGTGATTTTCTCTGAAGAAAAAAGGGAAGGTTTAAACCCCCTTTACAGCACTGTGGCTGCAATCTTCAAGTTACCCTCCCCATAGTAGCTATTAATTAAGATTAAAGAGAGAGGGAATCCCACCACAGATCTCTACCTCTCCTAGCTGAGTTTTAAATTCTGGAGGGTCTGCCCTTGAAATCAACTAGCTTCCAATTTTAAATACACAGGTCCCCCACCCCACCCCACCAATCAAGAGAGGAGGAACACCAAATAATGTATTTCTCTGCTTTTGAATTTTAGCTCATGGGGCTTATTTCTGAGTAAGCATACTTTGCCTTTCATTGTTTTGTGAGGACACAGATAAGGAATTCTAATGGGTGTGTGTGTGTGTGTGTGTGTGTAGTGCTATAGTAGAAGGTTTCAGTTCTGCTCCCAACTAATTAGTAATCCTTCAGCTGTGTGAAACAGTCTATGTGTGGACAGTTCCAAAAGGAAAGGGGTATTCCTGAGATACTGGTGCTTATTTTCTAGGGGAAATGTCACTTATCACATTAGGCAATCAAACTGACCTGTGGGCAAGGACAAAAAACACTGGACATGCATTTCACGTTGCATGGGTTTTGCTCTTGAAAACATGCCTCAAGCCAAATAGCAGTGAGAAATTTCAACAGCTATTACACAGATCAGAATCCTGGTTCAGCAGCCTCCTAGCACAGCATAGCCCCGCATTTGCTTATGGCTCCTGAAACATGACTTTGCACAGTGAACCTTTTCAGAAATGTTAATGGTATTACTGTATGTCTTTAGTTTCTAGAAAAACAAGGAGTTATTGTGTGAGGCGGGAAAGCTACATCACTGAAGTTAGTTAGGACTCTTCCCTCGCTAAGAAAATAAAAGCCCCATTCCCTGGGACCTGGCCTAACCTTCCTTCACAGCCTTCATAATATTATGATCATCAGGGCTCACTTGGAGGGGGAATGCGCCGGAACGGCGTTATGGTAGAGCTGAAAAGTGGTCACGTGGGTTTGGGCCCCGCCTACATGATTCCTTTTCCTCCCCTCTGCCTCCCCTCGAAAGGAGAGTAAGCTGCTTCAATTCATTCTGCTGCTTTATTTTCATTCATGACTCGTGTGTGTGAGTGACAGAGAAAGAGAGAGTGAGTGAATGAGTGCAAGCTGGGCCTGGATATCCAAAGGAGGGTAAGCTGCTTCAATTCATTCTGCTGCTTTATTTTCATTCGTGACTCATGAGTGAGTGAGTGAGTGAGTGAGTGAGTGAGTGAGTGAGTGCAAGCTGGGCTGCTGGGCCTGGATATCCAAAGGAGGGTAAGCTGCTTCAATTCATTTTTCTGCTTTATTTTCATTCGTGACTTGAGAGTGAGTGAGTGAGTGAGTGAGTGAGTGAGTGAGTGAGTGAGTGAGTGAGTGAGTGAGTGAGTGAGTGAGTGAGTGCAAGCTGGGCTACTAGGCCTGGATCGCCAAAGGAGGGTAAACTGCTTCAATTCATTCTGCTGCTTTATTTTCATTCGTGACGAGTGAGTGAGTGAGTGCATCCGTGCATGTAGGGCTGCTGGGGCTGGCTCTCCAAAGGAGGGTAAGCTGCTTTGAGTTCATTCTGCTTTATTTTCAGGAAATACCTGGAGATTTTTGGGGAAAGGGGCCTGAGGGGTGGGTGTTGCCTTCTGACACACTTCCGGTGATGTCAGAGTGTGTGGCAAACACTAATGAGTTCCTGCAGTTCTTTTTCTACGAAATGATCCCTCAATCATTTATAAATCGACTTATGTTATCTCAGTAGTCCTGAAAACCTTGTAAGGTAGGTCAATTATTATCATCCCCAGGTTGCAGATGGCAGTCCAAATAGCTTGCCTACAGATTTCTTGGCCAAGGTGAGAACCGAATCAGCAACTGGCTCAGTCTTCCATCCCGTACCACACTAGTATCATGAGACAACACTTTGATAGTTGTGGAGGCTGGAAATCAAGACCTCCACTCCCATTTTCAGAAGAGAACAAGCAGCAAATTCTGTACCAGCTGTCAAATTATTCTGATAATGCAGTATATACACAGCATTCTCAAGCCCATGCCAGTAATTTCCCTCTCAGAAGGCACTGGTATGATGCTTGACTTTCTTAAGAATTAGCTTTTTGCCATCAATTATTTTGTTCAATGATTGCATGTCCACAATTAAGCAATGCCAAGTCACAAAGCACAGGTAAGATTGGCCTTTGCCACTACATAAGATACAGCAAAGCTAGCAATAAGTATTCTGATGAGAAAACATTTATATCCACATACCATAAACCAGGTAGTGACAAATTTTCTTTGTAACACACTTTGTAAACTGCTCTGAGTGGGCGTTAAGTTGTCCTGAAGGGCAGTATATAAATCAAATGTTATTGTTATTATTATATTTTCTAATGTTTGTTACCATAAAACCTAATCCTTCATACATTTTTATGAAAGCTATGACAAAAGTGTTGTAGCATATGAATAAATGTACAGTAACCTTGGTTGTCACTATCATAGCAAAAAGCTAACCTTTCACCCTAGGCCAATTTCCCCCTAATATCTTATAATTCCATTGCTGTTGTAAAAAGCTCTATTTAAGCAAATATTGGAATCAGAATAGAAAGCAACTGTTTAAGCAATGAATTCATACATCAGTATTGAATGGGGTAAAGTGCAGTTTACATATAAATAAACAATGACAAGAACTTCATGCCTATTGTCGTGATCTTGCCCCAGACCAAGCTCTTGCTGCCCGCCAGCGAGTCCTCATCGGAGGAGGACTGCGTCGGGCAGGCAAATCCACCCCCAGAATCAGTGGAACCGGCAGTGGGGGATGAAGAGGCACCAGCGGAGCTGGCCATGCAGCAGCCAGAGGTACAAGAGGCACCAGCGGAGCCAGCCATGCAGCAGCCAGAGGTACAGCCCGTGCCTTCCAGGGAAGAAATCAGAGCTGAGGGAGTGAGCAAAGCACAAATAACCCCGGCTGTTAGTCAGGGGGAGCCATCAGAGCCAGCAGTCCAGAGGAAGGGCTGGGTGCAGGAGGCAGTTTGGCAACGGTGCCGCAGCACCCAACTACAAGTGCAGAGGTGGCTGGAGCTGCTTCAGGATGACGAGGGAGGGAAATCAATGGATGAGGAAACATCTGGCCTGTTGCCTCTTAAACAAGGCGGAGTATAAGAACAGATGCTGAACTCAGAGCAGTGTGGAAATGACTGCAGTTGTCATCTACTCTGCAACCGCAGCCTCGTGCCTGGAAACCTTCCCACCTCCTTTGAACCTTGTTCCCCCCTTGGACTGATTTCTGGACCTCGACCTCCGCTTGCTTTGGACCCGGCACCTGCCTGACTCTAGGTTGGATTGCCTTGACTGGATTTGACTTGGACTGTTGACTTTGGACTTTGCCTGAACGGACATTGAAATAGCTAGCACTCGCCTTGCCAGAGCACGACACACATTTATTTTTATGTCATACAACAACACATTCTTTTTTTTATTATTATAAAGGTTTTTTATTTTTCAATATCTAACATAAAAAACTACAGAAGACTACAAAAGTATAAAAGGGAACACATTCTGATATGAAATGGTAAATAAGCCACTGAAAACTGATAAGAGACCCTACAATAAAATAATTGCTAAAAATACTAGGAGTCACAATGAAATTTCTAGGCATCATGGCAACCTTGGATTTGTTAAGCCCTGCTTCAATTCAGTTTGCACCCACAAGATTGGCATGGGTAGATGTAATTTGCTTAGTTATTATTTTTTTTATACATAGAGAATCTGAAAAGTTGCATACAGGAGAGCTGAGAAAGCCAGTTCCAAAATTTAAAAAAAATGTAATCAGTAGTTTGTTTTCTAATGGATTATCACTGAAGATAAGATTACAAACAGTTTCTCTTTTTCCCACAGTAATAAATCTAAGGAAAACTACGGTTAACAAATTCAGTCCAATGGAGGAGACCAGAAATTAGAGCCAGCTAATCTATCATTGCTTTGACACCTAGATTTTTTTTCATGACAATACAGTTTTATTGCTAGATTTCTACTGCTGATTGCCATGAAATATATTTTACAATCCGGTGAGGGCAGAAACATTAAGGACAAAAGTCAAGACATAGATTGTTGTGTTGGGCCACAGCAAAATCCAAAACCAAAATGTATGCAATACTTGTTTAAAGGGCTAACCAAAATAACATGTACTCTATTGAAAAAGTTCCCCTATCCAAGTCTTCAAATGAATATCTGCATAAGAGAAGCTCCTAGGAAAAGTGCTGTTTCAGGTAGCATGGGACGGGGGAGAAGTTTCTTCTTGAACCTCAGCACAACCCTAGGCCACCTGTGCTCTAGGCTGAACAAAGTCTAAAAGGTTTCCTATATCTTTTAGGTACAGGAAACGGAATTTGCAGAAGATACAGCTTCTCTTATCCCTGCATGACAATTCAATTTTGTAAATGGTCACCCCAGCACTCTACCTCCCCTTTCACTACTATATATTTCAAAACTAGACAGGTTGGCAAGGAAGACTGAAATAGTTTTATATAAAATTAAAGTGGGGCAGCAGCATGGAAAAGCTCTATGGCCTCCCCTAGGTGACCTCATACATAGCAGGCCTCTCACTTCTCAGGCAGGAAAGGGAGATCAAGGAAACATTCTGCAGAGTTCAGCAAAGTTAACCTTTTGTGAGAACAAGATCCATGTCTTGCTTTTCGACTGCACACTAACATAGGTATCCACCTGAAACTACCCCTTGCGAGAGTTTCCAAGTGGAATCTCTCGACTATTAAGCAAAGCATTATAACATGCTTGCGTGGGGGGAGGGAAGAGGGTGACCAGACATAACAGAAGCGTAGTTTTTTTCATTACTGAAAGTCAATCAGTCCTTCTTTCTCTTTCATTCTTTCCTTTCTTCCCTCCCTCTCAGCCTCAACAGGACTGTTGTGACTTGAGGACCAAGTGGAGAGAGGGAGGAGGACCTCACCTACAGGTCTGTCACCTGGAGCCACTGGGAGGAAGGGCTGGGCAACACGGTGATAACCAGAGGCTCTGCTGCGCCCACTGAAACAGAGCAGAGGCACCCAGAGACTTTCCAGGCATGGTTTCTCTAGGCCCGGGGCTCGCTTGAAACACAGACCTTCAAGAAACCGAAGGGAAGCCTTCTTTTCTTTTGAAACGTCATTAAGTGAACTATCTAGTAATGGGCTTGTTGCCCGAGTTAGGCACGTCTTTCGCTCCCTCTCTCTTACTGCCAATACAACAAACAGGCGGACTGAGAGAAGACCGTCCCCGTCCCCGCTCGTCCGCTCCCACTACCTGCAGGATGGTTGTATATCGGGCGCAGCCGTGGCGGCAACATGAGCTCGATCCGGTCCAAGAAGCGATGGTAGGAGGCACGGAACCCCGCGACGGCAGCTGCCATCGTGTATGAATTGACGGCGGTGACGGATAACACAACCTCCACAGTCGACCCGCCGTCCTTCTCGCCCGGCAGAAGCAGAACGGCGACAACCCCTCCCTCACAGGCACACAAGCAGGTGGTAGGGTGAGCCCTGAGCTTTCTTTTGGTTGGCTGGCTGAGGGAAAGGGGCGGGACTTATCAGCTGATCTCCGCGCTATTGGCTTAGCTACCCTACTCCTTCTACCGGCTTGTCCTCCGGCTCCGATGACATTAACAGGGTCAATTTCGCGTCCGCTTTGGATGACGATTACGCTATTGGACGACGATGGATGACGATTTTGGCATTGTTTATGATACGGAGATCGGTTTCCAAAACAACCATGTCGGCCTTCGTGCTCTTCCCCCCCCCCCGCCCCCGTACTACTGAAGGTTTTAAAAACCTTATTTAAGGCCGCGGCTCTCTCTACCTCGTCTGAGTATTCAGTGACTAGAGTGTGACACAAGAGAGACGCTGCCCAAGTCAAAGATGACGGTTTTGCCACTGTTGACCACAAGGCCATCGCAGCTATTCTATGGCTAATTTTTGTCACCGTGAGGGCGGACACGAGTTCTCGCGATACCATGAAGCTTTGCTGGCGAAGGTGCTCTGTAGCTAGGGAGGAGCCGAGGGCGGGGAGGAGGCGGGGCTTGGTGTTGTTGAAGCGGCTCCCTGACAGGGGTGAGGTTGGCGGTAGCGGCGACGCGCGCGCGCAAAGCGCGCCCGCGGGTCTCCATGGTGAAGGCGAGGGTGGGAAGAGCGAGCGGCCGCGACCAGCCGGAGACCCCTCGTCAGCGCGCGCTGCCATGTCCCGGGGGTGCTGCACCCACCTCCTGTGGGATGTGAGGAAGCGGAGCCTGGGGCTGGAGGAGCCTGGCCTGCTGCGGAGGCGATACCTGGGTGAGACGGGGAGGGGAGGTCGCGGGAGGGGGGGTGTCGTGTGTCGCCCCTCCCCCAGCAGAGCTTGCGGCGCTCTTGACAGCGCTCGGGCTGAGGGGCGGCCAAGGCGGGTGGGGCTAGCCTGAGAGCCGCGAGCTTCGCCCCTGGGGCAGCGCTGCGGGGCTGAAGGGGGGCGGCGCTTTGTGGAGAAATGCCTCCTGGCCGCAAGTTTCCACGGCCACGCGGGTTTCCTGTTAGGGAAAGGGGGATTCGCCCTTGAAAGTTAAAGACCAAACCGACCCGAAATGTTCAGAAATCGTACGCATGTCTTTTCAGAAATGCCCTGAAGTATTTATAGTACACGTGCCTGCGACCCTTTTTCCCACCCTTGTACCGCTTGTCTTAAAATAATAATTGGGGACGACTCCTCACGCTCCCGCCCCGGCCCTGTTGTACTTGGGCACGAAGCAGTTCGGGTAACTTGAGTTCACTTGAGCATGTAGTTGGGTTTTCCAGCGGCCTGCTGTGCAAGGAACCGTAGAGGGAAATCAGAACGGGGCTTATTGCTCCTGGAGGCTGCTGCTGTAGGCGAAACAGGTTCAGGATCTACTTAACACTTGCTGGCATTTAACTCGAACGTCATTAGGCGTCCGTAGACTTAGAAATTGTTTCCTACTCCCTTGAATGGAAGGAATGGCATACAAAATCCGTTTTAGAATAATGATCTATTGAAAGATTTTGGCTGATGTTTTTTGCAGGGGTTAACAAAGGTGAATAAAAAAACACAGCGCTCACTCTTTTTTCCTATTTACATTGTTCTCCAAGTTTAGCTTGTCATAGTGGGCAATAAAGGTAAAGGTCTTTTTTAGGGCAATAGTAATACATTAAATGTTTGCTTTGTTTTCTGTTAAATAGAAAAGTAATTGTTCTAATGTCTTAAGAGAAGGTTATAATATATCCAATTTTCTTGTTAGATTTATGCTTTTATTAGACTTTTGTTAAATATTCCTAAATGCTCTGTAGATCAGGCACATTTTGGTTTTCTTTCCATCATGGAAAGATCCTTGATATAGGATCTTCAAATAATTATGTAGCTTTATTATTTATTAATATATGAGTATCCTGCCTTTTCTAGGCTCAACTTTTGTTGCAAGTATACTTAAATAGCTTTAGAAATTTACGTGGACGTTTATATATTTATTTTTATAGTTAAAACAAATACTTCTATATAGCAAGGGAAGTCCACATGTGTGTCTTATGCAGAACTTCATGTCTTGAATGTATTGTGTGGGAATGAGCATTCTCTTCTAGTTCATGAGTCACATGGAACCCTTAACCCTTTAAGACCCTGTTTAGAGTTAAAATTTGTGTATCTTGAGATATTCGCAAAAATAAACACACATTCAGAGCTAAGTAAACCTGTAACAGTTTTGTTAAAAGAGTGATATACCCTGTATTGACCTGTTTACATTTTAAAGAGATTAACCTTTCCCACAAAGAACGCTGAATCCTAGAGCTAAGAGCGTTGACTGGGCTAGATCAATTTGACAGGCCAGTCTGTGATAATATGTTCAGCTAAGTTGTCTGAGAATCTTTGAAGTAGCTGAACCACTATCCTCCCCCCCCCCATGCATTACTGTTCTCTGAGAGATGAAAATACGGTAAATGTTAGCCTTTCTCTTCAAAGGGGAGTGGAGTCAAGAATTTATCAGGCCCTAGCAACTGCAAATGATTGAACTAAGCTGAAGTTAACATGACTCTGATTATTAATTTATTGTGTCTTATTGACAATGTGAGCCACCCTGAGCCCATTCATGGGGAGGGCGGGATATAAGATAAATAAATATATAAGTAGTATAAAGAGGATAATTCTATAACACATTTAAACAAATAATTTTCCCAAGACCTTCAAATACCCAGTAAAATTCAGTAATTGATGAGAGGGATACAGATGTTACACAGTTGTATCCCCAAAAGGGGAACATTAGTCTCAGTGTTTTTAAATCATCCTATTAAGTATTAGTGGATTAACTCATATGAAGTTAGTGATGAAATATATACCAAAGTTTTGACAAGACAAAAATTTTGGTTTTCTCTAAATCTTGGAAACGCAACCGCTGGCTAATAGCGAAAAAAGAAATACAGCAGGTAAAATCTTTCCGCTACTTAGGAGTGCTATTCCATTACAATCTGAGTTGGTGCCCACATAGAGAGCACTCTCTAAGTTTAGCCAAGAACAAGTCTGCAGCCTTGATTCGTCTCTTTTTTCAAAAGGGCAATCAATTTGTCCCAGCAGTGCTTAAGATTTTTCAAGCAACAGTTATTTCCCGACTGTTGTACGGAATCCCTATTTGGATACAGTCCTTTACTAAAAGAATTGAGCGTATCTACTCTGTCTTCCTGCGTAGGATCCTTGGTTTATCCAATTCAGTGTCGTTGTTTACCCTCTGTAAGGAATTGGATCTGCACCTGATAGAATCTCGGGCCTGGATCACTACGATCAAATTCTGGCTCCGTCTTCATTTTCGATCCTCCCCTACTAGCCTAATGGCTCAACTTCTAACTGATCCCTTTATCTCAGATTGGTCACAGGCTGTAGTGGAAAAGATTGGTTCCTTAGGAATCGACTTGGAGCCTTTATATAATAGTGGTGAGGTGGCAATTCTGCAGGTGGTTAAGAGGAGAATTTGGGATATTGAGGCGCAGACTATTAATGCAGGCAGCTCCGGAGTCTGCTCCCCTCATTCACTGTCCCTCTATTCCTCGCACACCACCATGGCGGCGTATATTGCTGATCTGATAAACCCTGTGTTTAGGAGGGCTTTTATGTTAGCGAGGTTCAATCTCTTTCCCTCAGCAGTGGTCACAGGCAGATACGGGGGTATTCCGTATAGGGATAGGCTGTGTGACTGTACTCTGAGGGAACCCGATTCAATCTCACATATTCTTTTTCGCTGCCCCAAATATTCTGTTATGCGCAGTTTATTGATTCGTCCTCTTTTTCGTGTGCAGAGGGATTTTTTGGATAAGGATCTAAAATCCTTTTCTTAGCTGACAAGAGTCCAGCAATAACCCTATCCGTTGCTGAATTCCTGGCTTATGTGTGGAAGTCAAGGGTAACATTTTATAAAGCCCCCTATGACTGTGCTGTATCCTGAGCACGATTGTGCTGCCCTATGAATTTATTTCACAACATTTCTCCTGTTTTGTCTGTATTATTTATGCCAATAAAGGTTGCTGTGTGTGTGCTGTACCAAAGTTGCAACAATGTAATTCTGATTAAGTCTACAGATCTCAACAACTTTTCTTCCACAACGTAATCACCACACAATAGGTGCATTTGTTTGCAGTTGTGACTTGTAGGACCGCTGAGTTCTTCAAGCAGTTGTGCCCCAATTTTTAAAGACTTCTAAACTATTGATACGTTTAGTAGGATGACTAAGCTGATGCATTAACCCATTGTTTACTTTTTATAATTTTGTGATTGCATTGCTCAGTTGTAATTTAGTTGCATTTCACAGGCACTGTCCCCCTTCTGGATTTAGCAGTTGAGTTTTGTCTTTTATTGTTAAGAATGACGATAGATATACCTACTTTAGTCATAGTCATAACATTAACTTCATGGAACTAAAGCTTTTTGCTTCAACAGTGGTAGATGGCCAGAGATCTCATTATTAATATAGTAGCATTGGTTTGAATGTAGCTCTGTAATGCAGTCTGAGAAAGTTTATAGATCTTATGAGAGTGCTGAACATTACATTTCCTGTAGGGTGATAGAAATGTTTGTTCAGCATTCTTGACTAGGCAGGATACAATTTTTGAACATTTTTCTTGTTAGCCTTTCATCTGTAAACACTTTATTTGGAAGTTAGTATACTGGTTTGAAGAAGATACCACTTAGAGTACTCCATACACTTGAAGTAATTTTGTAGAGGAGATCCATCTTGAAAATGGCTAACTAACTAATATCAGCTTTTGTATATGTGGTGGGTAAACAGGATATGTTTTTCAAAATATAATCAATTTAATCATTTAAAATTAGAAGTTACTGTGTTTTAGTAGATAAATGATAATGATGTCCTACCAGCTTCCAGTCACTCTTGAGGTTGTGTAGAACGGTATGTATGATAAGTGCCTCATGTATAGAAATGTACTTGATAGATCAAATGTCTGGTGTTGCCTTACTGCTTGCTTATCTTTTTTTAGTAAAGGTTATATTGAATCTCTAATAAACTATGCCATGCAGATGTTTGGCTTTTGTATGGGTGTGACAGACTAATACTGCGTTTTACAGTTTCAGGTAGGTAGCTGTGTTGGTCTGCAGTAAAACAGCAGGATTTGACTCCAGTGGCAATTAGAGTCCAACAACATTTTTTTAAAGGGTATAAACTTTCAAGAGTCAAAGGTCCCTTCTTCAGAAGGTTTACAGTGCAATCCTAAGCAGTTACATCCTTCGTAGCGCATTGACTTTCACGATCTGAGAAGGGTGTAACTCTGTTTATGATTGTAAATCCAGTGTGTGTTTGAGTAGTGGAGGAGGAGATCATTTTATGTTAACTGTATTGTAGCAGCAATTTTTTTTATTCTTGTACTGTGGAAAATGTGTTACATTTCTTTTACTGTATTATCTGTATCAATCCTTGGCAGCGTAGTAGAGGGCTGTAAAATTCATTTTGAATGTCTGCAATAAAACCATGATTGTATTGATCACAGAGTACTTGACTTTCAGTGGGAAATATGCAATGGCTTGTGCATCAGTACAGAGAACTAGTCTTTCCAAGGCTGCAGTGTTAGCAGTAAAATCCAGTGACAGAAAGAATAGTGCTGTGATCACTCTTATTCCTTTTAAGTGAACCTAACCTAGTAGTTCAACTACAGCTTCATGCAAAATGTTCCATCTGGTTAATTAACATGCTGCAGTGCTCAATAATATTAATCCTATTAAGGCAAATTGGAGACTAAAGTTTGTTTAACCAAGAGAAGTTCTCTAGAGTTTTTGATTTACCAGTGCTTTGTATTATCCCATTATGAATAATAATAATAATAATGACTGCAGTACAATCTACATTGTGCTCTCATTGATATTCAAAACATGTGTTGTATGGAGGAGTATGCAGCCACATGAACCCCCAACTTTTAGTCTGAAGTAGTACTACCCAGTCTACCAACTCAGTGAAAGCTAGATTTGCTGTAGGTTTGAGCTTTTGTGCTTCTGATAAACTGCTGTTGACAATATGAAACTTGTGTGTAAAATAGACCTTTTCAAGATCACAACCTTATAAAGCCCCATAGTATATTAATATTTCTTTCTCATAATTTTCATCTATGTTAGTTTAAATATTTAATTTAGCTTGATGCTGCAACACTTTATTACAGTCAAAAGCTCAAGTGCCTGTAACATTATCACTGACTAAACAGGAAAGGCTATATTTAGCCATGTACTCATTTAGGATCTGTGGTATGTCTGAAAGTGTAATAAAGACATCAGGATTGCTACAAACAAAATTGTTTGTTTACCAAACAGGGTTATAGGCACTGGAGTGAGACAGGAAATGCATCTTGGCAATTGAAATTAAAATTGGCTATGGAGCTAAAACTGCTTAATTCGCTTAAATTGATTACAAGTTCCTTTTTAAAAGATGACTGTTTAAAGCATGAAGAGTTTGATGCTTAGAATATTCATTCAAAGGCAAGTTTCAGAAACTATTGGTTGCCTATACTACTTGGGTACTATAACCTGAATTTTCTTTATTATTTTTCTCTGTAGTAACCATTTAATCAAAATTATTCATGAAGTGACTGTTTTATGAATTTTGACAATAAAATATTAAGGAATTGTTTCTTGGCTTACTTGATTGGTTTGCTTATTATATAAGTGTATTTATGTCTGTAGAAGAGACATAAGACCTCATAATGGCAAAATTTTGTTTTACATATAAAATATCAATTAAACCTCATGATTAATATGTTCATCATTGTCTAAATATAGTTGATTATTGCTATCTTGATATAAGGGCATTTCTTGATATAAGGACATTTCTTATATCGCTTCATGATATAAGGAAGACATTTCTTTCACTGTCAAAATTTCTGGTCTGTATAGCTCAGTAATGTCATTGTCTACTCTGAAGTTTCAGGAGGTTTAAAAAATCTACCTGAGATTTTTTTGAAGCAGTGGTTCAGTGATTGAAGTTGGAAATTTGAGCTGTATCTCAAGCAATAGTTACATAAAACTTGTATGTAACATGTGGTTTGGGGCTTGTTCTTTGTGTTTCATGTGAAGAACCAGGTTGCTTTGCATCTACATTATGCAAAAAGTTTATGCCTGTATGACCTCATTGCAAGACACTATATGACCAGTGTCTTGCAAAGCCTTTTGGGTGAAACCTTTTGGGTAAGCATTAGCAGAAGATGATTATTTCATTTCTAAAGACATCTTGAAGCTTATTATCTGTCACAGGTACAAGGCTCCCTTAAAACTGTTAAGAAAGAGGGGTTGAGGCACCCAAGGTCAACATGGCTGAACAAGATTCCATCTCATTAGCTTATCTGAACCAGCTTACTTCCCAAGAGGGAGGATGGACTGTGGTGGATGGCACTGGTTCAGCTGCAGATTGTCATGTCCTTACATCACTGCCATGTCCTGAATAGTTTATTAATTTTGCTAAGTTGCTTGGTTTTTGGGATTAAAGATTGGTTTGGTTCAGTCATGTTTTTGTCTTGAGTTTGGAGTCTGGGTATAGTTTAGGTGGGTAGCTGTGTTGGTCTGCAGTAGGACAGCAGGGTTTGAGTCTGGTGGAACCTTAAAGACCAACAAGTTTTTCAGGGAGTAAGGTTTTGAGAGTCAGAGCTTCCTGGTTGTTGTGGGTTTTCCGGGCTGTATTGCCGTGGTCTTGGCATTGTAGTTCCTGACGTTTCGCCAGCAGCTGTGGCTGGCATCTTCAGAGGTGTAGCACCAAAAGACAGAGATCTCTCAGTGTCACAGTGTGGAAAAGATGTTGGCAGGTCATTTATATCTACTCAGGAGGGGTGGGGTTGAGCTGAATCATCCTGTAAGAGTTTCCCAGGGTGTGGAATGCTAATGGTGGGAGGCTTCACTGTATCCTGAGGAGGTTCTTTTGCATATGGATTGGTGCTTGATGTGCTAATCTTCTCTGCAGGGCTATTGTCTGGTATAGAGTGTTTTGTTAGCCTGGTGTTTTTCAGAACTGGAAACCATGCTCTGTTCATTCTTAAGGTTTCTTCTTTCCTGTTGAAGTTTTGCTTATGCTTGTGAATTTCAATGGCTTCCCTGTGCAGTCTGACAAAGTAGTTGGAAGTGTTGTCCAGTATTTTGGTGTCCTGGAATAAGATACTGTGCCCTGTTTGAGTTAGTCTATGTTCAGCCACTGCTGATTTTTCAGGTTGTCCAAGTCTGCAGTGTCTTTCATGTTCTTTTATTCTTGTCTGGATGCTACGCTTTGTGGTCCGGATGTAAACTTGTCCACAGCTGCAGGGTATACAGTATACTCCTGCAGAGGTGAGGGGGGTCTCTACTGTCTTTTGCTGATCGTAGCATCTGTTGTATTTTTTGGGTGGGTCTGGGTACTGCTTGAAGGTTATGCTTTTTCATAAGCTTTCCCATCTGATCAGTAATTCCTTTGATATATGGCAAAAACACTTTTCCTGTAGGAGACTGTTTTTCCTTGGTTGTTTGATTCATCCTGGGTTTGATTGCTCTTCGGATTTCATTTCTGGAGTAGCCATTTGCCTGAAGTGCGTGGTTTAGATGATTAATTTCCTCATTGAGAAAGTGCGGCTCACATATCCGTCTTGCACGATCCACTAATGTTTTCATTATGCCTCTTTTCTGTCGGGGGTGGTGATTGGAGTTTTTGTGTAAGTACCGATCTGTGTGAGTTGGTTTCCTGTAGACCTTGTGACCTAACTGAAAGTTTGCTTTGCGGATGACCAAGGTATCCAGAAATGGGAGTTTTCTCTCGATTTCTTTCTCCATTGTGAATTGTATGTTCAGGTGGATGTTGTTGAGATTATTCAAAAACCCCATCAATTCTTCCTCCCCATGGCTCCAAATGTATGATTTCAGCTCTTGGCCACTTGGATTTATGGCCATACTTTGAATCCTGGTAAATCTGATACTGAACTCTGTTATTCATATCAACGATTCTGTCAAGTATATTTAGATGTTAGGTTATTTGGCTTTTTTAATTTTATGTATCTGATTTGCACACTTTCTTAGTTTAATATTTTAATTGTAAAATACAATATGTTTATTGATATGTGTGCCATTTCCTTGGTTTAATTGCTTGGGTTTGAAATAGTGTTTTGTTCAGTTTGGCCCAATCTATCTTGTAACTTTTTTTTGGTTGGAGTTCAGTTTGCTGTCTCTCAAGTACAGTTTGATTAGGCCTAGAGTGTGGTTCTGGCTCCAATGCCAGGGCTTAGTGGGGAACTTGTGGCAGCTCTTGACCTTTGGGGCAGGTGGACTCTGGATAGACTATCCCTGACCTGTAAACCTGAATGTAGGTTTTTTGACATTTCCTGTTTTGTGTAGTTTGTACATTGTTTGTAAGCCATTTCTAGTCAGTAGCTGAAGGTAGAAAATTTAAATTCCCTTCATTTTGATGTATTCATTTTCTTTTGAAGAATCCTTGCACAAATAGCAGTTTCATATATGTTCATACAGAGTTCTAGGGCATATGATGGGTTTCTTTTTCTGAAAATCACAAATTGTCCATTTACATGAAAGAACTGATCTATGAGAAAACAAGAAATATCTGCAACTCTTGCTTGTTAACAGGTGACTGAGGTACTACTATTGTGCCTTAAATTGTAGGTGATACAGTGAATCTCACTGTGTATAGTTATGTTTGAAAACTATTTTTCATAAAGCAAGGGCCACTCACTCATCTGGAAGTGTTCATTCTTGTCCTTGCAGATGAAGCCACAGGAGGGGTCAGGGGCATATAGGATGTGCTGTTTCTCAAGGAAGGACCACCAGGACTTTTAAAGTGCTGAGGCCAGTTGGGGCAGTCTGCTCAAGTTTGGGGGAGGGTATGTATTGTTTCTGATACTGTACTGATTTGGTGATGGCACACTCTGGTTCTTCCATCTGAATTCTCCTTTTATTGGCTCGCTCTTGGGGCTGCACAGCACATTAGACTGGAAAAAACTGGGAAGGAGCTATGCATTGCCCAGCAAATTCCCATATGCCTTAGGGAGGCTTATAATGAACTTTTAGAACCTTGGGTGTGGCGGTATTACAATACCTACTATAGAAAAGAAGTATGTTGGTTAATCATTTTTAGATCAAACTTCTGTAAGTACTATAAGCAGTTTGCTAATTTTGCAATTTTTTTAATAGGAAGAAGAGAATTTATCCAAAGATTAAAACTTGAAGCAACGCTTAATGTGCATGATGGCTGTGTAAGTGGCTTTAAAAAGGATTTTAAAAAATATTTTTTGAGTTGTACTTTCCATAACAGAATGCACTATACTTAAAGCTATCTGTTTTACATTTTATAGATGAATAATATTCAGTTTAAGCACATTTTGTTAATGTAGGGTCTTGCTGTAGTTTCCAAGGTGGTTCTTGCACATAGTTTAATCTAGTTCATCTCTACTGTTGAATATGGTAATTATAGTCGTTTTAAAACATGCTTCACAAAATGCAGTCAAATTTGGATAATTTTTTCAGCTCTAATTAAAATATGTTTCTTACATATGCTCTCCAAAAGATATAACATAAGCATAAGAGAATTTAAATGACTGATGTTTGTATTCATGGGATAGTTCATCCAGCAAAAATAATGTACAGATTTGCTTTAAATGACAAACTTAACTGTTTTACTTTAAATAATGTGATTATGATCATGAATTGGCACTGAAAGACGGTGGTTTTGTAGGGTTGCCGTCTCTGGGTTTGGAAATCCTTGGAGAGTTGGGGTGGCGCCTAGGGAGGGAGGGATCTCATGAGGTTATAATGCTGTAGATGCCGCCATCCAAACCAGCCATTTTCTGGAGTCTGGAGATCCGTTATAATTCTGAGAGCTCTCCAGGCTGCGTTTGGAGTTTGACACCCTGTTGAATCAAGAAGACTGTAAAATTAATATTGATAATGATGAATTACTGGGCTATTTTTCATGGTCTTTACCAGTTTTCTTTCAGATGTGTTTTTGTGGGCTAGTGAGGGCAGAGAGGCAGAGGTCAGTTTCTGCAAGCATGGGTGGAATCTCTTATCCCCTCATACCCCTCTTTCTCTTTAGGCCCCTGCAGTGTCTGCACATAGAAGTGCCACTTTATTACTTAGAGAGTGACAGTTGGTTCTTCCTTCTTCATGTCATAAGTGTTTAAAGTGTGTTTTAAATTACAGCAGTATGCCCATAGTGTCATCCAGAGGGCTGCAAATGGAATAGAAAAGTACTATTTGTGCAGTTTGCTTTACAAATGTACAAGGTCTTACGCATGGTATGTGCATAAAAAGTATTCCATGTGTTAATTTTTTCCATGCTACATTTTTGCACAAAGAAAACACAACTCTTCATGTAAAAGAGAGCCACATGTCTTTACAGTGTAACCAGTATGGTGTGGTGGTTAAAGTAGTGGTTAGGATTTGGGACAGCCAGGTTTGAATCCCTACTGTACCATGGAAGTTTACTGGGTGACTTTGAGCCAGACGCACATTTCCAGCCTAATCCACACAGGATTGTTTTGAAGATAAACAGAGGGAGAATTATTTAAGCCACCTTGGGTCTCCGCTGAGAGAAAGGTGGGGCATAAATGAAGTAAATAAATAAAAAATCAGGTTTCTGCATGTGGAACAACTTATGTCTGGATCCTGGCCAAGAACATGGCTATTGTCTATCCATTTTTCTTGCTGAGGTGTTTGCAGGAGATATATTTAAGTAAATGTGGAATTTTAAAATCTGTTCAACTTTGCAGAAAGACATTATTTTTTGGTAAGTTTAAATGTTAATATACCAGCTGCAGTTATCTTTTATTATTGTGTAACATTATTTTGTTCTTAAGAATTTTTGTTTTAAATATTTAACTCACAGGTGAACACAATTTGCTGGAATGATACAGGAGAGTATATTTTATCTGGATCCGATGATACTAATCTTGTAATCACTAATCCGTATAGTAGAAAGGTAAGATTGGTTTGCTGTCCCCTTACATATGCTTATATTTATATATGTAATGGTAATCGGAACAGTGTCTTTTATGACATTTATGGGTCCTAAAGTTTTGTTTCCAGAAAAATGTTCTGTCTGGCTTGTAAGAGTTGCATCTTATGTTTACAAAAACACTCAAGACCCACCACCATCCTACACAGGAGTTTTCAGTATCTTGAGCCCATGATTGCTGCTTCATTTCATTTATCCCCACATATGCTCCTTCCCTGCAGTTGTTTTCATGGTATCTTTTCTCACAATATTGATTTTGTTGCTTCTACCACAGGAATGATCAGGACATGCAATTCTGTGTGTTTCTGATGCGTGAGCTGCTATTATGTAAAAGTTGGTTCTGTTGGTATTTATTTTTCCGTTTTTGCTTTCTATGCTGCTGCCTTTAATTTATAAGTGAAGAATGTTGTTTCATGTTTCATTTATTATGAAATATTTCTAAGCAGTAATATACAGGGATGAATGTAAAAGTACAGAAATGGATAATTGAAATGGTGCAAATTTTAGGACCATGCTAAATGCATCATCTTGAACTAGTAATTACCTATGGTATGTATATAGATAAGGATATATGTAGTTTTTCTGGAGTAAGGTGGGAAGGAAACGTACACATTTTCAGTTTTCTGTATATTTTTAAACTTAAAACAAATTAATAACCCTTGTTTTCTAGGTTTTAACAACCATTCGCTCAGGACACAGGGCAAATATATTCAGTGCAAAATTCTTACCATGCACTAATGATAAGCAGATTGTGTCCTGTTCTGGAGATGGAGTCATTTTTTTTACTAATGTAGAGCAGGATGCTGAAACCAACAGACAGTGCCAATTTACATGCCACTATGGAACCACTTATGAGGTACTACTTTTGTATCTTATTTCTACAAAGATGTAAGTGTCCTCTAATGACTAGCTATTAGTTTCATGCTTTTGTAATTACCTAATGTTGACTCCAACCCTGCACTATTCACGCACTTCACCCCTTGCACTGCTTCCCACACTGTTCCTGAAGGCCCAGGAAACTGCAGGATAAAGGGGAAGGTGGCAAAGATCTGTTCTGTGAAAAGGTCTCCACTTGCAGTTCTTTAGGCCCATCATACCTTGAAAATGATACTGAATTAATCTTTTTGCATTTATAATCTCCCTAAGGAGATTAAGTGCTGTTTCTACAGTTTTCTGTATTTATACTCTGCTTTTCAGTTTTCTAGTGAGATCCAGGAGCTTGCAATTAGGGTTGCCAAGTCGCCTTGACTCCTGGTGGGAGGTGGGGGCCCCGGCACCTACCTTTTAGGTTACTCATTCATGTGTACGCGCCCCTAGGCCTGTGCAATAATGTCACTTCCAGGAAGTGATGTAATTGCGCAGGCTGTGGCTGCGGGCCAAGTTTGGCCTGGATTGGGCCTGAATTGGCCTAGAAAGGGCTGCTGCAGTACAGGGGATCACTCCCCTGCCCAGCAGCAGCCTAATCTAGGCAATTTTGGGCCCAAAAGGGTATGGAACGGGCTGCTGCCACACGAGGAGCACTCCCCCACCTGGCAGTGGCCCAATCCAGGTCGTATTGGGCCCAAAATGGCCCAAATCAGGCCTGAATTGGCCTGGAATGGGCCACTATTGGGAGGGGGAGCACTCCTCCAATCGGCAGTGGACTGATCTGGGCCGTTTTGGGCCCAAATCAGGCCAGATCAGACCCAAATCGACCTGGAATGGGCTGCTGCTGCATAGGAGAGTTCTCCCCTGCCCGGCAGCAGCCTGATCAAGGCTGTTTCGGTACCAAATTGGCCTGGATTGGGCCCAAAATGGTCTGGATCGGGCCCAAAATGGCCTGGAATAGGCTGCTGCTGCATGGAGAGCACTCCTCCCCCTGGCAGTGGCCCGATCCAGGCCATATTGTGCCCCCAAAAGCCCGAATCGGCCTGG
Source organism: Eublepharis macularius (assembly GCF_028583425.1). NCBI lineage: Eukaryota > Metazoa > Chordata > Lepidosauria > Squamata > Eublepharidae > Eublepharis > Eublepharis macularius. The sequence goes on from NC_072792.1 coordinate 129,008,448, forward strand.
AATGGGCCTTTTGAGGCCCAAATTGGGCTGGATTGGGCCTGAATCGGCCTGAAATGGGCTGCTGCTGCACAGGGGAGCACTGCCCCACCCAGCAGCGGGCCACTCCACTCCCAAATCAGCTCGCTGTCGCATGGGGGAGCACTCCCCTGCCCAGCAGCAGCCCACTTCAGGCCATTTTGGGCCCGAATTGAGCTGAACTGGGCCTGAAATGGCCTGGATTAGGTCCAGAACAGGCTGCTGCCGCTTGGAGGAACACTCCCCCATGTCATAGTAGCCCAATCTGGGCTGATTTGGGCCAGGTTTGGGCTGTTTCTGGCCCGTGGGAGCACGCCATGCCGCTCAGGAGTGCACCGTGCCAGCCAGGAGCATTCCCATGAGGCCCGTTCCTCCCCCGCCAGCCAGGTAAGGGGAGGCGGGGGATGGAGAGTGGAAGTGGGGGATCCCCCGTACCCAGTAGGGGACTGGCAACTCTACTTGCAATAAAGTTGCATACTATAAATCTGTCGTAAATTGTAGTGCTTATGTTTATGTATCTAAGATTCTGCCAGGTAGGCCTCAGTGACTTCACTACATGAGTCCAGAACTGCATGAGTTAAAGTTTTATTGATAATCTACTAGTTCAGCAATCCATTACAGGTTCATTGCCAGGAATGAATTTTGATGCCAAGCCTCATTTCTAAATTGAATTCTAAGTACAGCCCAGTTCCCACCCACCTGAGCTGCCAGCCTAGTCTAGGTTCCCACTTCCCTTCTCCCAATAGCTATAGTGTATATGTAAGCAAAAGCAAAGCAACTAAGGATGAGAGTAAAGAGGATATTTTAGAAAGTTCAGGAGTTCCAAGGTTAAGTATCCATGACAAAGGTTCTTCTTATGAGACAGGCAGATAAGCTCAGGAGGGGCCCCCTCCTTTGAACGCTTTCACAGGAGACAGCCACTGTCTCTAACATAAGAGCACAATGTCCATTAGAGTCCAGTCCTTGGCCCAGGTCAAGCAGTTGTCAAGCCCTTGACATATGGCAAGGGATGCCAAGACCCTGACACTTTCTGCCATTCTTGTAACTTTCCATGCTGTGCTGTCGGTGTATTTATAAAAGCTTCAGATTGGTAGCCATGTTAGTCTGCAGTAGAACAGCAGCATTTTTGTCCAGTGGCATTTTAGAGACTAACAAGATTTTCAGAGTATAAGCTTTCAAAAATCAAATCTCCTTTCTTATTATTTATAAAAGCTGTTTTAGTTGAAATAATTTAGAATTACTATTTTCAGAATTAATTCAAAGTTACTTAAAAAGGACTTCCCAATGAATGTTGGATCTGAGTTCCCCTTGATACTTGTATTAATATTAGAGGTGGGCACAGACCAGGAAAACCCCATGGACCACCAGCCCGTGGTCTGTCAATTTTCATGGACCACGAACTTTTCACAGACCAGCCCCATTCATGGACTGGTTCATCGGTCCGTGGCCCGTCACTTCTGGCAGCTCTGCTCTGCCTCCTTCACACCCAGAGAGCCCAAACTCACAGAGAATCTTCAGCGGCCTCTCCTCTAGCCACCCTCCAAGTTTGGGCAAGATTGCATTTCGAACATCCAAGTTAACAGACCCCCTAAGCAGCCACCCCCAAGGAAACTTCCGGTAGATATTGGAGTTGCAAATGCCAATTGACTTGCATTGGCTAGCAACACCAAAAAGTTGCAGTAAGGCAAAATCAAACAGAAAAGGGTGCGGGAAGAGCCCCCTCACTCACCACACAGGCACCTTTTTAGCCATTGCCAGGGGAATTCATTCTTGCTCCTTGCTTGCCTAGAGAAGAATGGGAGCTCTCTTGTTGGCAGGCATAGCTGCCTGTCAAGGTTTTGAAGGTTAAGATTGGCTGCAGAACGTCCACCCTTCCATTGCCTAGGGAATTCATTCTTGCTCTTTGCTCCATAGAGCAGAATGGGAGCTCTCTAGTTGGCAGGCAGAACTGCCTATCAAGGTTTTGAGGGCTAAGATTGGCTGCAGAACGTCCACCCCTCCCTTGCAGAATGGGAGCTCTCTGCTTGGCAGGCAGAGCTGCCTGTCAAGGTTTTGAGGGCTAAGATTGGCTGCAGAACGTCCACCCTTCCATTGCTTAGGGAATTATTTCTTCCTCCTTGTTTGTATAGAGCAGAATGGGAGGTCTCTGCTCGGCAGGTACAGCTGCCTATTAAGTTTTTAAGGGCTGTAAAAAGTCTGCGGACGTCCTCTCCATTGCCTAGGGAATTGATAGATCAGCACCAGGATGTCTAGACTCACAGACCCAGACCAACGGACCAGCCCAAATGGACCAAAATTCATGAAAAAGTGAGTCCCACAAACTGTGTGTTTGTGAACCATGAACTGGGCCGGACTGTGCAAAATTTTGGTCCGTTTTCTGGACCGTGCCCACCTCTAACTAAGATCCAAAGAGCACCTTTAGACTTTCCCAAGAGTTTGTGTATGCCTAATCTGGCACTCATTTTGTATCAAATTTAACTTGAAATACCCCTCAGTTTTGAAAACTGCTTCCTCTTTGTTCTTCAAGAAAAAAAAATCAAAACTGCTTGTGTGGTTCTTACGAACTTGGTCTTTTCTCTAAAGCATCTGCTGGTTTTTGCTATATTAAATTGTTCTTATTGTTTATGCTCCAGATTATGACAGTCCCAAATGATCCCTATACTTTCCTGTCTTGTGGAGAAGATGGCACTGTAAGGTGGTTTGATACTAGAATCAAGACAAGTTGCTCAAAAGAAGATTGTAAAGATGTAAGAGACTTCTATAAGTTGGTGTAAATATACTGACATACTGTGTGTTCAGAATCTAAGATCCCAAGATGCTTGAGTACTGCTGCTTAGCATTCTAGTGAGTTGCTCAAGATATGAGAGGACAAAACTGGAAGAATTTTTTTTCCTAGTGGTCTATGTCCTATCACTTCACTCAACAAAGTTTGAAGTCTTCCTCCAATTTAAGTGGTTCTTCCACTGGATGAAGAGATATTTACACTGAAGGAAAGCTCCTTAAGCTGGAGGAAGACTTCAGTGAGCAGAATGGTACGATGTGAGTATATTTGCATATTTTTAAAACAATTTTGATGATTTTGTTAACAGGTTTTCCCCCAAATTCTCATTTTACCCATCTAGTTTTTCAGTGTTTTACTGTCCTATTTGTGTTTTACAGTGCCATTGTTTCATTTTCTGTTACAGCTAGTTTCAGTTCTTAATCTCACTGCATTGCTGTTACGTCACATCTGGTTATCTGTACAGAAATTCCTCTTAGTCCGCAGTGCAGTCATGGGTAGAGTTACTCTTGTCTAAACCCATTGAAATAAATGGTCTTCGAATCGAGTAACTCTGCACTGGATTATATTGCCAACCCCTTTAAACTAGTTTAGACAGGTTCTGTCTTTGCTATCCATGTCATGGCATCTTTTAGCTATCACAAAAATTAGTAGGTTAAACTTGTTTCCATGCCCTTTGTCTTCCTAGACACTCTTCAGTAGCCATTCTGTCTGCCTTCAAATAACGTTAAAAATTTTTGGGGAGGGGGCAGATTTCATTCAGTTTATAACACAGCTCCCTTGGTTTTAATTTAGATTGTATCCGTTATTAGAATTTAATATCAGATGTTCATATGCTTTTAAAATAAGTGTAGTATTTTCCCTTTATTCTAGGATATTTTAATAAACTGTAGAAGGGCTGCCACCTCTGTAGCTATTTGCCCTCCAATACCATATTATCTTGCAGTTGGTTGCTCCGATAGTTCAGTAAGGATATATGATCGACGAATGCTTGGCACAAGAGCAACAGGTAGGAGAATGAATGTAAAATTTTTGAATGCTACATTTGACTTTTATCAGATGTGAACTTTTAAATGTGGCTTTATTGGATAACATAGAGCCAAGCTACAAGTGATGCCTGACATGAGTTGGACACGTGTCAGTTTCTCTCAAGTTTTGATGGGAAGTGTAGGTGTCCTGGTCTTGCAGCTTGGCTCTCCGTGTAAAAGCCCATTTAATTGAAGTTTTCAGAGCGGTCACTCTAACACGTTAGAGCTTTGCTCTAATGTGAACCAATTGGAATGGGAGGGAGAACATGTGGTCGGGAGGGGAGTGCAGATGTCGGGCTGTCACCAGTGCCCCCCCTCCACTGGGTGTGTGGGGAGGTTTCTGTGCCCCACTCCTGCCCCCCTCTGAACCAGGGCAGTGCAGCAGCTGAATGGAGTGTTCACCCCTTGCTCCCCCCTCCCTCCCTGGAGGGAATGGAAGGGAGAACATGCGGTCAGGAGGGGAGTGCAGAGGTCGGGCTGTCACTGGTGCCTCCCCTCCGCTGAGTGTGTGTGGGGGTTTCAGCACCCCACTCCTGCCCCCCTCTGACCAGGGCAGCGCAGCAGCTGGATGGAGCGTTTGCCCCTTGCTTCCCCCCCTCCCTCCTTGCACCGCGGCTCTGGGCCCAGCTCAGCCTGGCCAAAGCATCACTGCCTCTTCTCCCATGCTTGCCTGGCCCCCGCTGGGCAATGCGGCTCAGGACCGTGGTCCGGCCTGGCCCCTGCCTGGTTTCTGCAACATGGCGTGGCTTTAGGCCATGGCCCAGCGGCCACCTCACCCTGCCAGACCGAGAGACGCCAGGAGTGCTGCCGGGCCAAGCCACATCGGTCTGCAGGGGCCAGGCCCTGGAGAGGGAAGTAGCGAGACTGCACCCTGTCTTGTCTGCCACAGTGCAGCCCGGGCGTACACCCAGCCAGGCCGGGCCTGAAGCCACATCGCTCTGTGGGGGCCAGGGAGGGGGAGATGGCGATGCTCCAGCCCGCCCTGTCTGCTGCAGCGTGACCTGGAGCAGCCAGGTGCGCCTGCTTGGCCAGGCTGAGCTGGGCCCAGAGCTGCGGTGCGGGGAGGGAGGGGGGAGCAAGGGGCGAATGCTCTGACCAGCTGCCACACTGCCCTGGAACAGCTAGACATGCACGCTCAGCCAGGTGATGGGGAAGGGGAAGCGCTCATCCCTCTGGGCATCAGCAGCACAGGTAATGCGGCCCTGGTTTGGGGGGGGGGCAGGAGAGGGGCCCTGAACCCTCCCCCCCCACACCCAGCGGAGGGGAAGGGGGGTGTCCGGTGACAGCCCAATGCCTGCACTCCCCTCCCGACCACATGTTCTCCCTCCCATTCTAATTGGTCCACATTAGAGCAAAGAACCAAACTGCAAGACCAGGACGCCTACACTTCCCATCAAAACTTGAGGGAAACTGGCATGTGTCCAACTTGTGTCAGGTGTCACTTGTAGCTTGGTTGTCAGTTTATTTGTAGAGATTGGCTTGTATAGAGCCTCTGATTACTTGATTTTATAGTAACTTGTTCCGCAGTTTGAAAGAATATTTAAATTCCTTTGATTTTTAATGAGTTCCCCTAAGCTCAAAGACATTTTCAGTTTTGGTGCAAGAACTGCTTCAAAGTGGAATTCAAAGTGAAAAAGTTGCATGCCCATAATAAGAGGCAGCCTCCCTTCCAGAAGTTGTAAGATCCTTTAAAATATATGCAGGTTAAGTCTTTAAAGGTGTGTCCTTAGGGTTACTGCTATGCAGTTATGCATAACTGTTTAGTTATGCATTGAACAGGGGATTGATGTTAATAGCTTGTGGTTTCAGTGTTGAATTGAAGGTATAGTGTAGATAGCAGATTCTTGGAGAAAGATGCAGAATTTAATTTACTCCTATGTTGCAGAATTTAATTTACCACTTCTTTCTGAAGCAATATCATGAAGTCTGGCTGAGGGAAGGGGATAGGATGGAATGCTTTTTGGGGAGGGGAGATTAATGTAAGTACTGTGGGAACATTCCCTTTTCACATTTTGATGTTAGTAGATTGAATTTCTATTAGTTAAAATACAGTAAGAAAACAAACATTTCTTGTGCTAAATTATTTCATTTTTAACAGTGTCTCATTTCTAGATACATTATTCCAGAATTTCTCAGCCATTGTGATAATAGGATGACACTGGCTATATGACAATATCATTAGGCTTAGTCAGAATGAGGGCAGAAAGAAATCCTGTCACTCTAAATTCCTTTGACCTGTTTGTTGACCCCCTCCCCCCCCAAAAAAAAACACAGACAAGGAAAAACCGGTGAACAGTAAATGCATTGTTTTTAGTCTGCAAAATCTTTTACAAAAAGCACTGTTCCTGTTTTGAGAGATACAAGTTACACTGATTTGCATATGTGAAATGTAAACTTTATTAATTTATGTTTATGCAGGTAATTATGCAGGCCGAGGCACTACAGGGTTGGTTGCACGTTTTGTTCCTCCCCATCTCAACAACAAATCCTGCAGGGTAACATCCCTGTGCTACAGTGAAGATGGCCAAGAAATTCTTGTGAGTTATTCTTCAGACTACATATACTTGTTTGACCCCAAGGATGATACAGCTAGAGAACTTAAAGTTCCTTCTGCAGAAGAGAGAAGAGAAGAGGTGAGTGTGTAAAAGCCTTAACAGTAGAAATTAGCCATACAGAAAAAGTTCATAAGAAATATTTTTTAAGGGTAAGTGCCATATCTTAGTTCCATTTAAAGCAAGTACATGCATTAAAGAAAACTTATATTGATACCTTGATGTTTCATTGTGTGACAGAAGGAATTTACTTTGTAGCCCCTGATTGAGATCCTGCTGAGATAAGTAAAAAGTCCACTATGGGATTGCCTCCTGCAAATTAGTAAAATTAATTCATATCTAGTTGGGGACAGATTAAAATTGAAAGTTGAACTCAAGGTTCACTCTAGAAGTAATTAAAATTATGTATACTTGTGTGCTCTTGGTTTTTTTTAAAAAAAATGCTAACCTCTTAGCTGGCAGATCGTTTAATTTATGTTTGCAGAGGCAGAAGGGATTCTGACAGATTTGGGATGATGTCTTGGGAGAGGAAATTTGGAGTAGAAAGCTATGGGAATTAAGAAAGTAGGACAGTTTGCAAACAAACATCTGGGAAGCATTGTGCACGGAGATAAGGTTATGTTGTAGCCACCTAGAACATACATTTCTTTATAGGTTATCAACTGATTAAAGATTTTCTAGTTGAGTAGTTACTAGTTTTGTAATCAATAAACTGAATAGTTGACTAAGTGTAAATTCATGTTTGTATTACTGAGGCCTCTGAATTAATGTCATTGAAATAAATGAAGAAACCATAAGCCAACTTAAAATTTACTAAGCAAAAATTATTTTTAATGATCTCATCAAGATGTAATGATCAAACCATGTTTGGTTGTTGGGTCTATATATTGGACTCATCCATTTCCTCTTCCTGCTCTCCTTCCTTCACATGCTCCAATACTTTTGTGAAATCAGAGCTTGCTATGACAATCAGATCATATTTTTTTGTAAACTGTTATTTGAAGTGGTTTCCAGTTTGTGACTTGTTAGGATATCACAACAAGCTGTATTTTCAATGAACCAGGAAAGCAATACATGCACAGTTTGCAAGCACAACATTATTAGATGATTACCTTTATTATTTTCTTTATATCAGAATCAAAAAGCCTTTAAAAGTAGAATGCTCTTAGTTTATTGTCCTACTAATTAACATTTGTCAATTAAATTTGGTTCTGTTGATTTATTCACTACCAGATAAACTGCTTAAAGTTTATAGCCCTAATTTTAATCATGGTTAATTAAAAATTAATAAGACTACTTCAACAGCAGGCTGGCTTATTTATTATTTCCTTTAGTGCTGGTCAATATTACGTACATTCTAGAAAACCAAATCCATTTTACCTTGCTGAACACAAATCTCTGGCTTGGTTGTTGAGTTGGAGAAGAAGCATGGGCAAGAATAAGATCAGGATACTGTAGAGAACTACTTTTAGAGATATGCAATAATATTTATTTATAGGCATGTAGTCACTAAGCAATACACACAGCATTAAAAACATACAAGGAAACCTGCCCATAGATGTACAATCTCAATGAATGAATATAAAAGAAAGGGCATGTGGGAGGCAGAATGATGGGAATGTGTGCTGGATTACACACTTTTCAGTCTTTTCATCTACTTAAATATAGCATCTTGACATTATAAAGAGAATTTTCTAAACATTTGTAGAGCCTGTATAATAAATCCATATTTGAAAAACTGTGTGAAAATATACCTTTTATTACAGTAGACATGCTTTAATGTAAATGATGGCAGCATTTTTTATTATTTATTTTTACTTCATTTATACCCCTCCTTTCTCCTCAGTGGGGACCCTGAGAGGTAGGTTAAGCTAAGAGTGTATGACTGGCCCAAGGTCACCCAGCTAGCTTCCATGGGACAGTGGTGAATTGACCCTGTGCGACCCAGATCCTAATCCATCACTCTAGCATCTACACCACATTGGCTCTTGTTATACCTTATGTATACATATTTGCCTACTGTGTACAAATTGTGCTTAACCTTGGTGGCATGTAGAAAGAGATATTTAATTTTAAAGCACATTGAAAATGTATTATTTTTCATAGGTGATTGTTTATATTAGACAAAAAAGAAAATCTTGATATGTTGATCATTAAATCATGAGCAAATTGCACCCTGGAAAACTTGTGGTATGCAATGATGTTTTGGAACAACTACATTGGTTGCTATGCTGTTTCCAAGCTTAATTCAGTGTAGTGATTCTGCCCTTTGAACCCTTTCACAATCAGGGACCCATATATTTGAAGAACTGTCTCCTTCCATATGTCCCCATGAGCCAGCTACAGTCTTCAGGCAGCCATCTGTTGCTGAGCCTACCTCTTAGGGCAGCCCATTTGGCATTGGCCAGAGCTCAAGCACCTTTTTCATTGTGTCCTGTGCTATGTGGAATGGGGCTCCCTGAAGAGGTGAGAGGAGTTCCCATCTTGGGAGATCTTCAGGAGGCCTTTTTGCTTGAATCGTGAGGTTTGAATTGCAGGCATCTTTGTGGGGAGGGATTTGAGGGTTGTTATTTCATTTTGGTTTTAACTGTAAATGTTTTCAGTCTATTTTTGTAAACTTCCTTGAACTACAAGGAAAGTCGGGGATATGTTTAAACGAATAAATAGGTGTTCTGTATACCTTCACATCTAAACTGGTGGTTGAGAACTTCCACTATGTTCCCTGTTATGGCTGCAAAAACTTGTTGGACAGGCTTACCAATATGAAATTCTACTCTAGATATAGGAGCAGCCATGTGTTGATAACAGAATGTTTCCTTGAAGACAGAAATAGCAACATGAAGAGTTCATCTGGCACCATTTATAAAAATCCATCAATACTACTTCTGCAAAACATGTTCTCCCCTCATATAGGCTGTGATGTTAACAAGCCACATATATACTCTGAAGTATTTAGTCAGAATCAAATTTGATGAAAACATATTGAACTAGGTTATGAAATTTCCTCTTCAGTGTATCTGATAAATTTTACCAAACCAATGACTGAAATTCAGTGACTAGGTATAACTAGGTCCCCATGCTGAACAGCTCTTATCTTGAAAAGGAGACCTCACTCCCCGTTATATAATCAGTTCTTTTTGAAACTGAGGGAACTCTTAAAAACAGTTTTATGTTTTCTCCCTTGGTCATAGATCAAATATTAAAGGAGTTATAACATTTGTGATGCTATTATGTTTATTTACTTCTTAATGTATAGTGTTCATTTCTCGTTGAAAATCTAGGCAGATCAGTCAATAAAAAATGTAATAGGAACAGTATAAAATGTACAACCAATAGTGAATAAAGCTAGATTAAGAAGCTAGGATACAGTGCACCAGAAACAGTATAATACATACAAACATAACATAATTCTATTCAAATAATGCAATTGAGCTGTTTGCAAAATTGGGAAACAGTGTCATATATTCAAGGAACAAAGCAAAGAAAATTGCCTGTTGTCTTATTGACTATCCACAGCACTTGAAAAGATGAAGTCGGCAACACATTGAGGAAGAAATAATATGTTACTATGTGATTGCTAGGAGAGTACCAAAAATTGCCAATCGTTATATAAGGGAAAAGCTCTTAATAGGCTCCTAAAGATACAAGTTTGATACTTTGGTTCAAACTCTTGTCTGGGCTAGGCCTGTTTTGAGAAAAAGTCTCTTAGCTTGCTAATTTGGATACACCTGTGGGTTATTCAGTTCCCTTGAGAAAATGTCCTTGAGAAGATTGGAGCCTGGTAGCTGCAGTCATCTACAATCTATACTGCCCATAGTTTCTCATGCTTTGATGCCAGTTAAGTTGCCGAGGCCCTGATTGGTTTCTTGGTTCGGTGGGCTGACCTCCTTAGGCCTCAAGAAGTCTCATGGTCTCTAGGCAAACTCTCAACCTTTACCTTTCCAGCCATTATTGTATACTACTATGTGAGCGAGAGCTTCTCAGCTCCATGCCACTCTATCAGCATGGAGTCAACTAGCATGGATGGACTCTTTGCTAATGCCTTGGTAAGAACAACCAGCCTTGGAACCAAGTCAGAGAATTGTTAGATAGCTAGCTTGCAGTATTTTAGCCAGATAGGTTATATTCAGAATAGCAAAGCCTTATTTGTTTTGTGCCTTGCCTAAATGTCTTTGAAGAGCAATTCCTGCTTTGCATACATTTCTCTGTTCCCTCTTGAATAAATTACAATAATATATTTTACCTGCCTGTGTCCAGAGTTACTTGCCAAAGGTATACACGCACTTAGAGAGGAATGAGACTGAAAAGCATTACAAAACATAGACCGGCTACTCTTAAGGGTCCTGAACTGGCTGTGCTTCAGCATTCAGGAATGGGAGTGAGGGCCTCGGGGTCTTGACAAGGTAATACTGGCATTTATTTAATCATACAGCTTCTCCAATAATACTTAATTTCCATTTATAGAAGAGGAGGCAGCAGTTTCTGCTGAATTCTACCCTGCTTTGCCCCCTACTGTTTCTGGGGTCTGCTGACCTTCAGGAACAAAATGGGGGGCGGGCTCAGTGGGTTGCTGCATGAGTGGTCAATGAGAATGTCCCACTCCGTGAAGTCCACACTTACATTACTGCCTTTAGTAAAGCAATTAACTTTGTTTCCATAGCCATTGCTGTCAGTCATAAGAGACTGAAGAGCTTTTCAGTGGTAAAATACATAGACATTAGGAAAAGTTAAAAATACCTTCCTTTGTATTATCTAAACTACAGTGTTTTTCTCAATCATACAAGTGTTAATCATTTAACTGCATTGCTATATAGATGTTATGCCATATAATAAAAGAAGTGACTGTACTTTTTTTGAGACTTTAGGATGCTTATTTTTAACTTGAAAAGTTAAATTCTTACTTGAAATATTAAACAGTAAATACTCTTAAACCTCAAACCAAGGTTGCTGCTTAACTAGGAATTGAAGCTGGTAAAGTATTCTTGTTGTGGGAAACATGCTTAGGTTTAAACATTTGTAGTTATTTTCCTTAAGTAATGTTAAGGAGAGGAAGGGGAAATTTGTTTTACAAAGTGGAAGATTGTAAGAAGGAAATATATAATCTTGCAATCTGGTTCCAGTCTTAATCATGACCTGGATCCTGCGTAGCATGTCCAAGGACATTCTTAATTGTATTTCAAACACTGTTCCCCACCTTGTGACAGAGCAAACATCTTATGAATCTGAGATATTTTAAAAAATGATTTCTGATATGTCATGGAGGCATGCATTGAAAGCTAGTCCAACTAACAGACCATACCCATTTGGTGATGGTCCACATGGGAACAAATGACGTGGCCATGAACACCATTGAGCACATAAGGGCTGACTACGAAGTCCTCGGGAGGCAGCTGAAAGGAATGGGGCACAGGTGATATTTTCTTCAATCCTGCCAGTCAGAGGAATAGGAATGCAATGGGAACAGAAGATTATGAAGATTCCCTTCATAATTATGATTACTGGCTGCGTTCGTGGTGCCAGCGGGAGTGATTTGGATTCTGGGACTATGACCTACATTTTCTTGAAGATAGCCTGCTTGCATGTGATGGACTCCACCTATCAAGGACAAGGAAGAATGTGTTTGGAAAGGACCTGGGGAGATTCATCCAGAGGGCTTTAAACTGACATCGCAGGGGAATGAAGACACCTGGCATAAGAATTTCAGGGAAGAAGGAGAGCAAATAGCAGAGACCTACCTGGGAAGGCCAGTTCAAAAAGGAATGTTGCAAGGCTTCTGATGCCTATATACCAGAGCCCAAAGCTGGACAATAGGAAAGAACTTAATCTACTAATGCAGATGGAAAGATATGATTTAGTAGACATTACAGAGACATGGTGGCGTGATTCCCACAATGGGAATACAGTAGTGGATGGGTATGAGTCATTCAAGAAGAACAGGAAATGTCATAGAGGAGGTGGAGTGGCACTGTATGAGAGGGAAAGGGCTTGATTATCGGAAAATACTGGAGAAGGAGACTAACAACTCAATGGAAAGTGTCTGGGTGAAGATAAGGGAAGGAAGAATGAGCAGTATTGTGGTTGAGGTCTGTTATAGACTACCGAATCACAGAGATTCTGCCATCCATGAGCAGCTTAATAGGGTATCCATGAAACATGACCTCGCAGTTATGGGAGACTTCAACTTCCCAGGAGACTAACTCTGCTACGTATCCAGGGTCACGCAGCTTCTTGACCTGCCCGGCCAACAGCTTCCTTTCTCAAATGGTGGAGGAAGCAACAAGAGGCTCGGCCATACTGGACTTGATATTAACCAACAAGAAAGAGTTGGTTTCCCAGGGGTAAAGGTGGTAGGAACCTTAGGGAGAAGTGATTACATCCTCTTAGAATTCCTTTTGCTGCAGGGTACCAAGGGAGATTGTATCCAAACTTGCAGGTTAGATTTTAGTAGGGCAAATTTTAATAAACTTAGAGATATGAGTTATTTCATGGACAAGAATGTTGGAAGGGAAAGGAGCGAGTGAAGGGTGGGCTCTCCTAAAAGAAGAGCTGTTGCAGGCTCACGTTGTCACCATCCAGCAGGACAGAAAAGCAGTAAAGGATCTAAGAAGCCAGTGTGAATGAACATAGAGCTCTGTGAGGAGCTAAGAAGGAAAAAGGTGTTTAAGAAATGGAGAGGAGGAATGCATCCAGAGAAGAATATCTGGGGGTAGGTAGGCACTGCAGGGCAGCTGTCAGAGAGAGCAAAGCTCAGAGGTGAAACTGGTCAGGGGGCTCACCACAATAAAGACATTCTTCAGATATGTGAGGAGCAAACAGAAGGTGAAGGAGGTGACACCCCTGTTGCTGTGTAATATTAAGAAACTGACCGAAGACAGAGAATGCAGAAAGGCTCTGTGCCTACTTTGCCTCAGTTTTGACCCTGAAGGAGAGAACAGTTTTCACTCTGAAGGAGATGGTAGTAGACAAAGCATGGCTTTGGCTGCTGTTGGTTGACATGGGCAGAGGAGTTGTGGAGAAGCACCTTGCTGAATCTCCTGGGCCAGATGGGGTACACCCAAGAACTTTCAAAGAAGTTTCAAAAGAGCTTGCAAACCCTTCGTTGATCATCTTCCAGGTCTTTTGGAGGGCAGGTGATGTGCTGGAAGATTGGAAGAGGGCACATGTCACCCCAATCTTCAAGAAGGGGAGAAAGGACAATCCTGGGAACTATAGGTCGGTCAGCCTGACCTCTGTCCCAGGGAAGGTACTAGAATAGATATTAAAGGCATCAGTCTGCAAGCATCTAACAGACTATGTGGTGATACTGGGAAGTCAGCATGGATTTGTCTCCAACAGGTCCTGTTAGACCAACCCCCTCTCCTTCTATGACCGAGTGGCAGATTTATTGGATCGTAGGAATGCTGTCGATGTAGTTTAATCTGGATTTCAGTAAAACTTTCCACAAGGTTCCTCATGATGTTCTGATGAGTAGACTGTAGGCTGGACTCTAGGATGGTTAGGTGGATAGGGAACTGGCTGGACAATTGCACTCAATGAGTAGTTGTCAGTGGCATCACATCTGATTGGAGGGAGGTGTCCAGTGGAGTGCCACAGGGCTCTGTCCTGGGCCTAGTACTTTTCAGTATTTTTATAAATGATCTGGATGAGGGGTGAAGGGAATTTCTCATTAAATTTGCAGATGACATCAAACAGGGAGTAGCAAACACCCTTGAAGAGAGGAATAGAATTCAATGAGATCTGAACACACTGGAAAAGTAGGCAGATTTGAATAAGATACCATTTAACATGGTTACATGCTGGTTCTCCACCTGGGTACAAAAATACAAAGCATACATATTGGATGAGAGATACACGTATGGGTAGCAGTGTGGGTGAACAAGATCTTGAATAGGAAGCTTAAATATAGAGTAGTCAGTGTGATGCAGCAGCAAAAAAGATGAATGCAGTTGTGGGGGGTATTAACAAAGGCATAACATCCAAATCACAGGATGTCATTATCCTATTTCTTGGGACTGTTGTGAATATATGTTAATGGTTTTTAATGGTCATTGATTGCAAACAAATGAATTGAATATCTCACTGTATATCAATTGGTCAGGCCCCACCTCGAGTATTGTGTGCTGTTCTGGAGGCTTCACTTCAAATTGGACAAATTGGAATGGGTGCAGAGGAGAGCAACCAGGATGATCAGGGGCCTGGAGATCAAGCCCTATGAGGAAATACTGAGGGACCTGGGAATGTTCAGTTTGGAAAAGAGGCGGTTGAGGGGAAGCATGATTACTCTCTTCAAGTATTTAAAAGGCTGTCACTGTTCCTGTTGGCAACAGAGAACAGGACTCGAAACAATGAGTTTAAACTACAGGAGGGGAAGGTACTGACTGGACATTGGGAAAAACTTCTCGTTAAGAGTAATTCAGCAGTGGAATTGGCTGCCTAGGGATGTGGTGGGTTCCCCCTTGTTGGCAGTCTTCAAGGAACAGTTGGACGAATGCTTGTTGAGAATGCTTTAGGCTGTTCTTGCATTGGGCAGGGAGTTGGACTAGATGGTCTGTAAGATGCCTTCCAGCTCTATAATTCTGTGATTCTATGCAGAAGTTAAGCATTTCATATGGAGTATGCCTAAGACATTGTGTTCCTAAAGCAGCTGTAGCAACAACAATAACAATAACAACAACAACAACAACATTCGATTTATATACCACCCTTCAGGACAACTTAATGCCCACTCAGAGTGGTTTACAAAGTATGTCATTATTATCCCCACAACAAAACACCCTGTGAGGTGTGCGGGGCTGAGAGAGCTCCAGAGAGCTGTGACTAGCCCAAGGTCACCCAGCTGGCTTCAAGTGGAGGAGTGGGGAATCAAACCCTGCTCTCCAGATTAGAGTCCCGCACTCTTAACCACTACACCAAACTGGCTCTTATACCTGTTATACCTGCTCTGGTGCTCAATGATTTCTTTTCCAGACTAAACCAGTGGTCAAACCAGATTGTCCTTTCAACTGACTTGTTAAGAATAGTACAAGCCAAAAATACTTTTGTAATGGAAGTGTGAGAAGTATGGCTTTCATTTAATATATTGAATATCTTAATTTTGTTGTCTATGGAACTTGTTTATCTTAAATGTCAATGTATGTTAATGTTTCTGTAGTTACGGCAGCCTCCTGTCAAACGTTTGCGACTGCGAGGTGATTGGTCAGATACTGGACCGAGAGCAAGGCCTGAAAGTGAACGAGAAAGAGATGGTAATGTTTAGCTTTTTTCTTCTTAATTTTTGAACCAAAATAATAATAATTCTGTTACATCTAATATCACTTATAGTCAAATGATGCTGTAATCTTGTGCTGTTAGACAAGAACTGTATTAAAAGTTCAATTTAGACTTACAGCAGAATACAAAATACTTTGTACAGATGAGATGCAGCATAATATAGTTCATATAATGTAACTGTATTTGTAGAATGTCACCTATTGTGGTCAGGAGGACAGAATTTGGCCGCTGATATCCGTACTGTGGTCATGTCTGGGCTAGATTAGTATAGTGTACTTTGCATAGGGCTGGCACTGAAGATGGTTTGGAAACATCACATGGCAAAAAATACAGTAGCTTGATTTGCTGACTCAGATTAATAAAAGGGAACATGTCTTACCAGTTTCAAGACAATTGTACTGGTTGCTTGCTTCTGTGTCAAATTCAAAGTGCTGCTGATTAGGGTTTTAAAGGTCCAGTAAAAGCTTTGTTATTTCACACTTGAATATTTGCAGCACTTGGTTAAGCAGCATTGCTCAAAGGGCAAGCTAGTTATCACCCCCAACCAGGCATCTATCCCTGTCTTCTGGGCATGCTCCTACCTTTCTCCTGGCACATGCATACCCCACTCTTGCGTCTCCACTCAAGCAACTTGATGCCTCCCGCTGTTGCTTTGTTTTTAACAACCTGTGTTGCCGTCAGGCATCGCCTTTCTCCTTAGCCATCTTTGAGCTGACTCGTCACCACCCCCCTCGCCCTGCCACCATATCTTCAGGTGTACGTGTGATCCATTCCTGCCTCTTCAGCTAGCTGGCTTAACGGCTCTAACCACTGCTGGGCTGTTGATGACGCTGCTGCCATCTGACGTCATCTTCATCCTTCTTTGAATTGCTGGGAACTCTCTAGCTCTGCTAGAGAGTTCCCAGGCAGCTGGCCTGCATAGGATGGCTCCATCATTAGGGAGGAAGGGTTTTCTGGGGACGGTCACAATGACATTCCCAAAGGGGTAGGGTTTGATCGCCATAGTTTTCTCCCTGCAGAGTTTGGGCAGACCAATAAGCTTGAGTGTCTGGCACAATTGATTAAGCAACAGTTATCGTTTTCCACGTGCCAAATAACAAAACTTGTACTCTGTATAATTTGGGACCAGGGTGCCTAAAGAACCATATATTTCTATACATGTCAGTTGAGATCTTTCTCTGAGTTGAGACAAGTTGTTAATAGAAACAGAGTCTTCTCCCAGTTAAGAACCCCCCTCTCCTCAGCTATTTTCCTGGCACTTGGGGTTTTAAGCTTTCAACACCAGGTGAAAATATATTTATTTTCCCAGGTGTTCTTTTGATTTTTTTGCTGATTTTTAAAAATCTGTTTTGTTTGGTTTTGTTTATTTAATTTACTGTATGTCCTACTTTTATTTATTTAGAACTGGTGCCTCCTCAAACAAATGAACACCCCTCCCCCATTTTTGATTTTTTGTTGTTGTCTTGCTGCTTTTCATGTTGACTTATTTTTTATTAGTTTGGCCAGTTTTAAATGTGTTATTGTTTGGTTTTAATTGTTTCAAGTACTATGTATCTGGTGTTTTTTAAAAAGATTTTAAGGGTTTTGTTATCATTATAATCATAAAACAGTTATCTTATGAAGTGCCAGTGAAGGGTGTATGTAGCATAATGGATCCAGGATCTTGGCTGAACATATTACATAGACTGGGATAGCTGGTGCTGTTCTCAGTGTTCTGGAAGGCAATGGTAAATATAAATCTGCAAAGAAGGTTGTATCTGTAGCTTATATGTGTATCTGCTATAATGGCTTAGTCAGATCACTGGTTCATTTGGCTTGGCACTGTCTGTGCTGGCCAGCAGCAGCAGCTCTCCATGTTTTCAAGCAGAGCAAGGTCTTTTTCAACCCTGGTGCCTGAGATCCTTTTCACCGGAGGTGCCAGGGACTAAACCTGAGTTCTTCTGTATGCAGGGCTTGTACCACTTCTTTCTACTCAGTGGCAACTTCTTAGCTGAATTTACGTTCTCTGTTGAATATGAGAGGCAGAAACATAACACTTATATATACCACTTCAGGTTGCAGGCTGAGGATTACATGACAGTGTAAAATAGTCGCTTCACATAGCCAGATGTTAAGGCAAAATATTTTTATTTTATTTTAAAAAGAGACAGAAATAACAGTTGAAAGTGCATAGAACCTTATACAAAGTACATTAGACTACTTCACAGAGAGTATGTATAGTATATAATAATAAATCTGGCCTGCATGAAAGATATAATGGAAATATATAAAATACTTTTATTCCTCTCCCTCATTTCCGTTATAAAAAAAAGGAGAAAAGGAATGAGCTATAATGTTTCTAAATATATTTGATAACCTATTTTTAGGGGAATTCAGCATAGGTAAAACTTTAAACATTTTGCATTCTACATTATATTCTATCACACAATATTTAGTATATTTAGTTATTAGTTCCATATTTAGCTTAACTGTTAGTCTATTTTAGTGTCAGTTGTCCATTCTAAATTTGACACGTTAACCTACTATATATATATATCTGAATTAATTCAATCATAGAGAGAAAGCACAGGGATAATAGGAACATAATATGAAAAATAATATTTAGAAAAAAAGTTTGACAATTTCTATAACCTAGATATATAAATCACATTAATTATAAATAAGAGAATATATATGAGCTTCAAAAAGAGTCCCCCCCATCATCAGTGAGTTACATCTATATAAGATATTGAAAGGTATCTTTGAAGTTTGTCCGAAGATAAAACTCCAAAAATTTCATTTTGTTCTTTCGTTTTTAACCTTATTTTGAGTGATTGCTTTTATTCTGCAGATACCTAAATATGTAGGATTTCAGTGTTTCATCATGTAGTTGAGGCAAAGAGGTGTTGTGCTGCTTTTGGTAAAAGCATTATTATCACTGTTTACATACAGGGGAGCAGAGCCCTAATGTTTCATTAATGCAAAGGATGTCTGACATGTTGTCAAGGTGGTTTGAAGAAGCAAGTGAAGTCGCACAGAGCAACAGAGGAAGAGGAAGATCTCGATCTAGAGGTGACTATACTTTTAACACACTACAGTCTTCAATATGAAATATCAATGGGGTTGTTATGTAATAGGAAGTGCAATTTAATCGAATTTTTTGGGTTGCAAACCTTTTGAAATCCATTCTCATGATGGACTCTGTTATGCATTTCGTTTGTATCAAATAAATAACTAGCAACATAGTTCTTTGTTACTAAATTGATTGGCTGTTTTTCTTCAAAGGTGGGACTAGTAGGTCAGATGTCTCTGCTGCTGCTGGTGCCCTTGCAAGTACTGAAACAGAGGCTGCAATGGAAGTGGATGGTCCAGAACAGCTTCAGTCATCATCCTCTACAATGTCAGCACAAGCTCCTTCAACATCCTCCTCAACAGAAAGCCCCCCTTCTACTTCCTTACTGTCATCTCCTGACAGTGAACAAAGGCCTTCCTTGGAAACCTCCGTACCTCCTACACTCCATCAGTCTGGTATGCCTTAACTAAGTTTCATCCTTGGAACACTTTAGGTATCTCACCTATACAGGTTTGTTCGATGTGTGGTATAACTGAAATGTGGATTGAATATACCAATATTCGACTAAGTTTTATATGTGGCTGTAAAGGAGTACAGGTTTCCAAAGAGGGGCAGTTCACGTGAAACAACTAATCCTTTAATAGTAAATACTAATTATTTCACTTGTTCCTTTACTAGATGCCTCTGCCAGATTGGAGTTTGGCTGTAACTCACTACAACACAGTCATCAGTTGTGACCTGCCCCCAAAAGGCATAAAGTATTGTAATAGGGCTAGTTTTTTGCACCATTGCACTAAGACTCTTCTCCAGCCTTATAAAACATCTTGGATGTTAGAGGAATCAAGCCTACATTGCATCTTTTCCCCAACAGTTTTGGTTGGGGATTTGCCCTGATGTTATTCTAGCCATTGTTATTTTGTGTATAACCTTTTTTGCACAGGTAATGTTTTGAATCTGAAGTAACTCCATTTTATAACTTGAAGTGTGACATTGCCCATGAAGGTGGTTCTACTACACAATAGGAAAAGTGGAAATATTGGGTCCAAAGAGCTATTTTAGGCATGCTTTATTGGTTGTTGTGTTTTTTTACATTGAACATCAGAACCTAATGACATTACAAATTCTTTTTGCAAGTCACCTCATTTCCTAAAGCAGTTTGGTTTGTAGCATGGGGCTTACTGTTCTAGAGACATAAAAAGTCCCATTGGGTATATGATTAGATATTCTTTGTATCCTAGCTGTTGCTAAAATTTGTATAGTTACGTAATGTTAAGTAACAAACCAGATATCTGTTCCTTGGACTTCCTTGTACCAGGCTTTTCTCCGTACTAGACAGGCCCTTTTTCTGCCAGGTGTTCCAGCAGCTCTGCAAAGTAGTCATGTGTTCTGGTGGCCCTGGCCAACTTGTGAGGGAAAGGAGCTCTTTAACTCCCACTCGTCAGTTGATCGGGGGAAGCCCCCCCCATCAGCTGAAGAGTGGGGGTTAAAAGAGCTCCTTTCTGCTTGGCAAGCTGTGGGAAAGGAGCTCTTTAATCCTCGCTCTTCAGCTGGTCAGAGGAAGCCCCAAACAGGTTTTAAACTTCAGCTGAGAGGAGGGGGATTTTCCCCCTGCCAGCTGAAGCCTCCCTTCCTCCCTCCCTCCCTCCCTCCCTTTCTCTTTCCTTCTTTCCATGTCTTTTTTCCTTCTTTCCCTGCCTTCTTTCTGCCTTTCTTTCCCTGTCCTTCCTTCCTTCCTTCCTTCCTTCCTTTCTCTTTCTTTCTCCCGGTGTGTGTGTGTGTGTGTGGCAGCGCCATGCGTGGTGATGTCACTTCCCTGGAGCTAATGCAACAGGGACACCACCTCCTGCCAGGAGTTGCCCTGGTGAGAGTTCCCCCACCTCTTCCCCAGAAAAAAAGCCCTAGATATTCAAATCCTGTATAGATAAAACACAGGAACCAAAGTAGATCTGTTTGTCACCATTTAGATCTGAAACATCCTGTACACAGAACATGGAATGATGGTGTTACATAAGGAATTTGTGCTGGGAGCCCCTCCTTTCAGTTTGGCGTAGCTTCCTTTCTTCACCTCTGTGTATGTGCACCATTTCTTACTTGAGTGGAGTATCTGTGATCCGGATCAGAGTCATGGATTGTAGAATGTAATTAAATAATGGCATCTCCACTAGACAGAGAGGGACAGTTATATAGCATAGGAAAGTAAGCATGACAAGGAAGAAGAGGTGAAGGCCACAATTTATGGCTAGATGGAAGTACCAGGGAGAATAGTAGTGGGCTCTGTTTAATTTATACAGCTTTGCATGTAATGGTCTAGTTTTTACTGCCAGTATAATTTTACTGTTACTGTAATTGTGTATTGGATCATTTAAAACAGCACAATCTAATTTATGCTAATTGAATGGCATAATATAAGCTATCCAAATGTAAGTTGTCTTCAGGGCAGCAAGGCAGGATAGAATTAAAGAAAAAACATTTCATACATAGAAATAATGTTTGCGTAGGAAAAATGTCAAATGGATACAACTGTATACATGTACGAAAACTGCACAAATGTGTCTTGCTTCAATGATGTGTATTTGGAAATTGCTGCATGTTGACTATTTTTTGGGTAGAAAAAAATGTCCTGTATGAAGTAGTCCTTAGAGCCATCGAATTAATGAATGAAACTGAAGACCATCTGAGAGCCATTTAATGTGGCATAAAAGTATCTACTAGGTGTTGAGATGTACACCAAGCTTCGTTGTAATCTGTCCCAAATACTTTCTGGTTAAATGTTAAGTGGCTCTCAGGGTCAAACTAAATGTGATGGTGTCCTCTTGGCTGTCATGAGGACACTGCCACCATTTTAAAGTAATTTCAGAGATGCTGTGAGAGTCTCATTTTGATTGGGCCTGCTGCACTCTTGTTTCCCCTCCTTACACACCTTTTCAAGTGCTGAAACAGCTGTGTGGAAGAGCTGCGACTGTTTTGGCACTTGATAAAGTGTGGGGGACAAGAGCACCCCAATCCGTCGTACTGTGACCTCGATCAGGAATAGGCCCTCATGGCATTTTAAATGACTTAAAAAAAATTATTGGTGAGTACATACAATGTTATTCAATACATAAATTCCCCATCTTATCTAAATTATATCAGCCCCCACCCTTTCCCCCCTCCTTACTGACTTCCAACAGCTTTCCAACCCCAAACCCCTCTTATTACTCAAATTACTCTTAACCATAATTTTTCTAAATCCTATATATCACTTATTTCCTATATATCACTATATATCACCTATATCACTTGTATCACCTATATATCACTTATTTATAGCATGTTCAAATTCTTCTATATCTCCAATTTTCTAATATATCAATCTACATTTCACTGTTTAAACTATCTATTTTTTAATACAATCTCCTTATTACTAATATTAGCTTAGATAAATTAATAGCTAAGTTTCCCCATTAATGGTAAAGTTACTTCTCTCTCCCCTTTATAAAGTCACATATTAATAATTCTCAAACTGCCACAATCCTCCTTTCACATCCCATTTTTTTCTAGATATTGTTTCAATTTCTCCCAGTCTGCAATATATTCTCCTGGATCAAGATCTTTAAGTTTTCTTGTCATTTTGTCCATCTCAGCTATGTACAGCAATGACTTTTAAATGGTGGCATTGTTCTTGTGGTGGCCGCAGAGTTGCCATTACGTTTAATTTGGACCTCAGTATACTTTGAGAGTGAAAGGGGATAGGCTGGATCAAGATTAATGGATGTAGGAGCCATATTAAGGATTGTGCTCCAGTAGCTCTGTATATATTCTTCATCCTCCAGTCAGCTTTTCCAGTAAGTGTAGTTGCTGACTCCAGTTCCAGAAGTTAGAGCATTTTATATAGAGTGGATAAGTGCCCTGTCAGAGCTCAGTTTTGCAGGGGCTGAAGGGAGAGCCATTTAGCCCAGGCTATAAGGCAAAAATATGTAATTTCATCATTTCGAAGATACTAGGAGTCTTACCCGCTACCATCCTTTATTGCTTCCATCAGTTTGCTCACATGTTACCTGGACAGGGTAAAAAAACACATGGCTGGAATCAGGAGCTGGGTTCAAAAAGCTTCTTAAGCTCATTTCTCATGGAATGTTGGACTTTTCCCCTTTGATCAGAAGACTTCCTTGTGTCACAAACTGCTTTAGAAATGGCTTCCCTTGATTGCTGAAGTTGCTCGTCTTGTAGCCTAAGGGGCTGTTTCTTGAAGAAAAACTAGCCTAAACCCCCGTTTTGTTTACCGAACTAATATCATGCTGGTTGGAACTCTGACCAAGTCGGTCCATATTTTTTCAAGAAAAAAGTTTGAAGTCAAATGTTAAATAGTTTAAATTGTTATTTCTGTTCTAGTACATAAACTTTAAATAGTTGATATGGAACAGTTTGCCTGTCTTTAAATCTAAACACACTCATACTTAAAGCAGTCTTTTTACCGTTTACAATATACTTTCTTAGCTATAATATGGAGTTACTCCGGATGGACACCAGATTTGTGGATGAGAGACTCCTACAAAGTTAATGCAAAAACGTTGTCTTTTTGAGGAGACAGTAGTTACTATGTACTCAAAGCGCCTTTATTAACAAAAGGGACACTTACAATTTAGGCAAGGGAATTATCTCTGCCAGGGTACATATCATGGATTATCTCAAAGTTGTGGTGTGGTTTTACATAAAGTGACTGACAGGGTGCAATTACTATTTAACTTACCCTGTTTGCAAAGTGTTGTGTCACTGGGACATTCTGGCAATTTCCTTTTCTCAGGTCCTGTATGATGGGTTCAACCTTTGCCCCCAAGATGTTCCACTGTCCTCGTCTTAAATACGTAGCTTCAGTAGTAGTAAATAGGGCTCCAGGGGTGATCTGAAAGTGTTTGCACAAAAGAGTCTGGGATTTTAGTGGAATCCTGACCTCCTACTGTAGCGACTGCACCATATGCTGTAACATTCTAGAGTGGTCCTAACCGTCAGAAGCAGGTTTTTAGGGAGTTCAAAGGACAATAGATGGAAGGAAGAGAGAGGAAAACTGTTTCTTGAATGGAGTTCTGCTTGTGATAGTCTGAATCCAAACTATTGTTATTCACTGTGTTGTGGCTGTTACAGCCAAACTTCTCTTTGGGACTTGCAGCCCAAACAGCAAACCTTGTTAAGGATTTAAACCAGTTTAATTACCCTGTTTACTGAAGTCTTGCCATTTCAGCTTAAATGAGTTGTCATTCAGATATAGTGTTATTTCAGATAATAAAATTATTAGACACTGTGCATAGGTCTCTCATTTAACAGTAAATATAAGCAAACTATATATGCCTGCATTAGCCAGACACCAGTTGAGCTTCCCTAACAAAGAAGAGATTAAAGAAAATTCATCAACGTTTTTTAAAAATTAAGAAAGTCACATTTTTTCTACATCTGAATGTGTACTCCCTGTTTTAATCATTTCTCATTCTCAGTCCATACCTCCTAGAAACAATGTTTTTTGTTGATCCTTTTTATCGGATCAGCAAGATTTGATCAGTTCAGCAAAATTAAAACAAATCATGTCACATTATTAAGCTCTATATGGTACAATGTTAGCTTGGTACAGAAGATATACTGCTGCTTTTCAATTGTCTTCCACCACAGTCTGTTTCTTGCTTACCTTTTAAAGGCTACATTATCACCTCCAAAGTATTTCTTACATCATTTGTGTGCCTCAGGACTACTCTGAGATAAGCTGCTCTTTTTGCACAAATTCAGATATTTTTGCTCATTAAATATGAATTGTAAGTGTGATTGGGAGGGGTGAAAATCTTTTAAAACCTAACAGAAACTTTGATGGCAGCAGTCACTTTTCTGAGAACAGGGCTGGTCAGGCTTTTGGTTCTCTTGATTCCTACATGAATTGACATGTTATGGGAAGGAACCACCCATTAAATCAGATCTGTTGTAAAACTTCATATGTGTCATTACCATCTTAGCTTCTTTTTTTTAATTTCCTTCACTTAATTGCTTCAGTGTTTGGGGGATAGGTAGAGACACTAAGCATGAATAATGAGCTTCATGTTTCATATAATTTTTAAAAGGATACATTCAAGCAAAGCATGCTTTATTTTCATGCATATCATTTACTGAATATTAGTGGTCTGCTTTTTAAAGAGAAATATGCTGCTTTTATTCCTCTACTCAATATCTATTACCTCGCTCTTTAGTCTTTATGTTCTTTTTATCCTATGTTCTATGCCTGTTTCTTTTTACACCCTTTTTTTCCTGTCTGTCAGAATTAATGGCGCCTGAGTTAGCTATACTCCGTAGGGGCCTGCAGCGGCTGAGGCTTAAGAAGGCTGAACAGCAGAGACAGCGAGAGATAGCTGAGGGTTCAGCACAACAGTCCTCCAGCTCTGATCAGTCTTCCCCTAAGGGCTCCTCACAGGACCCTCAGCCTACAGGTTGTCGTTTGTCAAGGTTTATAAAGCAGCTGGTATAGTTACTTAGTTTGTGCTGCTATTGTTTGCTCAAATGCTTCCCATCAAGAACGAAATGGCAAATGCAGTTGCTGCTTGACTGTTCTTTGCATTTGGTGCTGTTTATCATTACTCTGTTACAGAGGTACTAATAACTGGCTGCATCATTCCTTATTTCCTTAACATTTTTGTTTTCTGTAGTCTATATACAAATAAAATGTGATCAATAAGAGGAACTGCTCCAGTATATACAGAGTTGTAGGATTAAGGGCCATTTATTCCAAGCTAGTACACTGAGGAATAATTACATTGAAATCATTTCCTATAATGGGGTTTTCTTGCTTTACCCATATAGGTAGTTTTTCCAGAGAAGGTGAACAACATCACCTGTAATGAAGGGGGCTGTCTTAAGTGGCCCTCTCAGACCAAGCAGATTCTTTCCTCCAAACGGAGAAGTGCATGATTTATTTTAAATCTGTGTTTGGGCCACTTCATGGTAATGTTACATCATAGAAAAACATGTATAAATATTTATATTAAACGTGGTTAGCCTAAAATATTTTGATGTGCTTCTATGGGGATGAAGGATCTTGGTTTCTTCATACGTTTTGTTATGACTCACAACCCCTAATTTAGAACAGGCAGCATGGTTGTAGAAGACTCCATTTTGAGGGCCATAAAGCAAAATGCTGTTGGTCTGTGATCAAAGTAATAAACTCTTTTCACTTTAAATTATATTTTCACATAACTGGCTAGCTAATAAACTTTATCTAAAATGTTACAGGTGGGTATATTGTGGGGGTGGAGACATGGAATGTTGTGAGTTTACTTCCAGAGAGAACCTGGAAGTGACGTCATGTCTTTCTAGAAATCACTATAACCTCTATGGTAAAGCCACAGGTTAAAACCGTAAGAGTTTCCAGCAATTCTTAAAGAGCACTAATATCACATGAGTTTCCCCTGACGGCCCTGGTTTTTTTAGTATTATTTTCCTCTACTGCCGCTTGGAGAGGCAGCAGGAAATAGGAGCTGAGGGTAGGAGATTCTCCACCCCCTAGTGAGGGTTTGTCAGTAGGTCGTCATAAGAGGAAGTCTATAGTATCTTGTAGTTATTTTATAATGTTTGGTGTTGCTAACTCTTTTAGATAGGCATATTAAGAGATTGCAAAGCAACAACTGCCTGTTCATGAATTTAAGAAACAAAAGTCCACCTCATTGCTGTAACCCTTCATCTCAGAAACAAGCCACAAGGCCAATATCTTACTTTGCCCCAGGATGTAAAATTTATATGCATTGGTGTGCTTAAGCAAGATTTCAGGTCTCACACATGAGAAACAGGACTTAATGTGTAAAATCCTGTGCCAGTAGGTTCTGTTTAGCTCAGTGTCTGCTTCAAAAGGGGTGGGTAGATTGCACAAGCTATACATACTTTAAGGTGAAGGTTCTACATCATTAAGAAAGAAAGTTATGAGGGTTACCAGGTCCCTAGCATCCTATACCTGGGCAGGCATAAGTTGAGGAGCAGGACCTGATGATGTCAGATTGAATAGCAGTTTAAGGGGGAAGAATTTCAATATATAATATTTGCATAATATTATAATATAATATTAGAGTCTCGATATATAATATTTGCAAATGTTTACCACAAACTATTCACCACAAACCATTTTTTAAAAAGTTAGCCATGTCTTAAACAGAAGATAGTCGAGCTGTAAGTTCCAGCTTATGGCCTCCCACCTCCAGTTTACATGTGCATTATTTTCCGCAAGCAGGCATGCACAGTGACCCATCCCCAATCTTCATAAGTAACCTATATGAAGTCTAGATTAAGACCTGTTTCTATTTAGACTTTATCCATTGAATAGGAGTATACATAGACTATTCCACTTTGATGCCAATAAGTCATTGAAAGCTAAGCACTCTGAAATATTATTTAATTTAGGTGGTCCGTCTGACAATGAGACCTTTACAGTATGTGGGATAGTTAGTTTTACTGTATGTGGAATAGTTAGTTTTACTGTAAAGGTCTCATTGTGCGTTGTCAGTTCTGAACATTGCAAGTGTTCTTCCCCTTTGAATGAGGCAATATGCCTATCAATTAACATTCTGAGATTACAGTGTTGTATATAATTAATCTGCTAAGCAAGCAAAAGTGCAACCCAAGGAACTTTATGAATGAGTGAAAACATTTCCATGTGCACATAGGGCTTGCCAATTTCCACCACCACCCCTTAGCTACATCCCTCTGTATGCCATATCATAAGATCCCTGATGCTCATGAACAGGTTTTCAAGGGCGGTAGTTAATACAGTAGAAAGGGGGACAGGAAAAGCCCCAGTACATGTACACAGTGCTTAGATGTTTGGATACTAGAGGCTAAATATTATTGTTTACCTTACAGTCAGAAAATTGTTTTTTAAGATATGACCAGAACCTCTTTATATATTAGTTTAAATTGAAATATTACAAAAATCTCTAGCTCAGAGGTTAAACAAATGAAACACACGTACTATAATGGAATTGAGTTTAAGTCTCCAATTTATAGTTGTCCATTCATGCCTTCCAAATCATGACCCTATTATTGGCACTTGCTTTTCCCTAAAGAAAAGTGCAGGTTGGAATGGCGCAACAGCAGGATTTTCCCTGTTCAACATCTATTAACTCACACAGCTTTATCTGACAGTAACTATCAGGGCAGGGTATGGAGAGAAGGTGTCAGGCTACTGAGTTTAATCTACTCTCCATTTTCATCTTCTCTTTACTCTTCTATCGATGATAGTCCTATCAATTCTTTCCTCTATCTTCACTGATTTCTTTAGGCTCCTATTCCATCTAGAATTTTCTGGATCAACTTTGTTGCCCTCTTTATACCTCTTAATCCTTGCATCTTATGTTACAATC
Source organism: Eublepharis macularius (assembly GCF_028583425.1). Taxonomy (NCBI): domain Eukaryota; kingdom Metazoa; phylum Chordata; class Lepidosauria; order Squamata; family Eublepharidae; genus Eublepharis; species Eublepharis macularius. The sequence continues at coordinate 129,036,503 of NC_072792.1, forward strand.
ACATTAGTATGTGATTGTTTTCAGAACTGTATGCAATTTGCAAAATGAGTTTAAATTATCAGTCTAGTGTCATTGGGTGAACAGCCCAAAACATTTAGAAACGCTTTTTCTCTTTTGAATTGTTAACTGGTTAGCAGCTCTGGTGCATATACAGGATGCTGGTATGTTGTAGAAAGTATCTGTATGGTTGGGGTGGAGGGGGTCAGTGCCTGTTTCTTTGTTGAATCATGGAGGGTTCAACAGCCTAGAATCAGATCAGTTGATTTTATAGCCCACACCCATGTTACCTGAGGCTATTGGAGGAGAATCATACCACCAATCTACTATAACTGTTCAGGATCTTTGCCCTAGTACATAACAGATTTATTTATTTATTTTGTTTCTACTGCACTTTTCTCCCCAAGTCAGGGCCCAAAGTAGCTTATATAGTTCTCCTCTCCATTTAATTGTTTGTAAGATCTTTTTGTTTGTAAGATCTTTATGAATTGGTTACCTTGCATACATATCAGAACAGAATACCCAGCACTGTGGGCACTGTGAGCTCCTGTTGCCTATTGTAAAAGTATTTACATTTATGCGTTGTGTTCAGGTTGTTGTATTCTGTGAAATACAAGAATTGTTCACACTTGTCTACTCACTAGAGCTCCTCAAAGCAGGACAACTAGGTTAGTTTATTTTTATAAACAATAGACTACCATGATTTTCAAAAAGGTAAATGAATCTATTCATGGAATGGTATCCATTTGATTTTGAAGAAATGTTATATGCATTTCTAAAGCTAATTTCTTCTCTTCCCTGTATTACTGGTATTTTAGGTCTTTTCCAGAGACCTCACATGTAAACATTTACCTTTGTATAGCAGGGTTTGAGTCCAGTAGTACCTTAAAGACCAGCAAGATGTCCAGGGTATAAACTTTCGAGCTTTCAGACTTATACCCTGGACATATTTTTGGTCTTTAGGATGCTACTGGACTCAAATCTGGCTGTTCTATTGCAGACCAACACAGCTACCCACTAGAAGCTACCATTGTGTAGGCTCCTCAGTCGATTGTACTACAGCAAGAGCTGTATAGCTGTGAAAATATTAGTAAGAGAAAACAATTTGCTTTCACAATTATAATCTACCTACATAATGTGATATGATCACACTTAAACTCTTTATTTTCAGATGATGAAAAGATGAGCCCACGGCCAGGAACAGGTGAACCTGTTTTAAGTTTACATTACAGTACAGAAGGAACAACTACAAGCACAATAAAACTGGACTTCACTGATGAGTGGTAAGACCTCTTTCTTTAACATATGCCATGACTTTGGACACTGAAAATTTTTAGCTTGTTTTATCTTTATAGCCGTCTCATATCATACTGTAGTAATGATCTGATTAGGAAGGAGATAGCACATTAAAATAATGGAAGGAGCATATGGTGCATTCACTTTTTAGAAAATATATCTGCTCCATAAATAAGATCTTTAAAATACTGAAAGGAACATGTAAAAGTTAAAGGGGAATCTTCATCTTTTTTTAATGTTCTAATATACTTTCTTTTTGTAAGTTTGGAGAAAGTACTTTTTAACCATCATATAATGATCTTATGGAGTTTACTACCACAGGATGCAGCAATGGCCCCTAGCTTAGATGATTCAAAAGGGGATTAAACACGTTCGTGGGTGTAATTACATCTTTCAAATGCCCAGTAATTCCTCACCATCTTTAATATTAGTATGCTTATATATTTAGAGTCAGTGATAGCCCCTCTCTTTTGTCATCCATTTGTGATTATAAAATGGCAAATTCTGAAGTCATACGTTGTATTGAAGAAATGTGTAAAATCAAATTGCTATTATGATCCCACTGTAAACATGTACCTTTGTATAAACTGTTGTGGTCTGTAAATAGATTTGCAAATTGGATAAAATAAAAATTTAAAAAAACATTTGTGGTCTACCATTATGCCTCAATGGAGCCTCCATGTTCAGAGATAGCATGCATAATACCAGGGGCAGGGAAGCATCAGAGGGAAGCTTTGTTTCTATGCCCTGCTTGGAGGTATTCTGTTTGACTATTTTGGATAATGGTATACTGAACTAAATGGAATTTAGGTGTAATCTAGCATGGCTGCTCTTGTGATAAGAGAAGCAGGATGTAATCTGAAATTGTTATTTTGACGAAAGTGTGCAGTATATCTTTTTTCCTATCTTACATCATTTTAAAAATAGCAAAAATCAGCGAACACTATCAGCTTGTAGAAACTCTCAACACTAAATGCAAACATTATTTAGAGAATTTATATGCTACCTCTCCAGAGACCTGCTCAGGTCTGGCTTACAAATAAACACGATATCATTAAATCATTAAAAATACATAAATTAACAATACTACAAACAAGCCATTATAAACCGGCCAGCGGCATAAAAACAGCGTAAAACAACCATTGAACAGCTTTAAAAGACCCATAAAACAATTCTTAGACTAGAAACAGACCATAAAACAACTGAAAAAGGTGAAACATCTTAATTAAAAGCCTGCGTAAAAATAAATGTTTTCGTCTATCACCTAAAAGGCCACAAGGCAGGTGTCAAGCAAGCTTCAAGAGGGATGGAATCCCAAAGGCATTCGATCACTGAAAAAGCTCAGTGTCTAGTCACCACCTGCCTCACCTTTGCAGATGCAGGGGGAGAGGCACAGAGAGCTGGTCTTTGGAGATGGGTGCTGGAAAGTACAGCAGAAGGCAGTCTCACAGGTAGCCCAAAGTACCTTAAACTGTTTAGGCCCTTAAAGGTAAGAACTAGCACTGTGTTTCAAATCTGAAAACAAACAGGCACCTAGTTCAGATCTTTCAATATGAAGGTGATATGATGCCTTTTCCAACTCCAAACAGTATCTTGGCTGCCACATTTTGGACCAGCTGACTTTCTAGACAGTTAGCAAAGGCAAGCACATTACATTAATCTAACCTGGATATGATTAGAACATGGATTGCTGTTTATTTTATTTACTTAACTAGTATACCGCCTCTCCACCATATTTAGTGCTCAAGATGGTTTGCAGCATACATACATGCTGTAGCCAAATCAAGTTTTTTCAGGAATGGCCATTGTGGTATATTGGCGGAAGCTGATACAAGGTGCTACATGCCATGGAGGAGACCTAAGCTTCCAGCCGCATCCTTTCCAAGCTATGAAACTGCTCCAGAGTGAGTGCAGTCCCCTCCAGCACAGGCTGACTCAGTTTTCTAGTGGCTTCATCACTGACCAGCCTCACTTCAATATTGTCTTCGCTGAGCTTCAGGATATTGGGCCTTGTGAATCCCCTTACCTTCTCTAAGTGCCTGTCAGGGCTTCCATAGATCTATTTAAGTTGACAGGGAGAAATAGAGCTAGGTGTCATCAGCCTATTGGTGGCACCTCACTCTAAACTTCTGAACAATATCTCCTAGTGGTTTCAGACAGAAAGGAACCTCATGTCATAAATGCTGCAAGGCCAAGCAGCAGTCCCCAACATGTACTGTGATTTTATAAATATGAGTGGATAGAATTAGGTAGCTTTTGCAAAAGGTTTCTTAAAATTTGTCCTAAAATGTCTTTCAGCTGGCTTTTTCCAAATAATATCAACAAAAGTTAAAGATGATTAAAAGTGGTAGTAAAATTATCCTGTTTCTGTCTTTCTCATGCTGCACATGCTTGTCTTTTTACATGGTCTTGTTGGTAGGAGCAGCACAGCTTCAAGTTCCAGGGGGAGCGGAAGTCATAGCAAGCCTGAAGGTCAGGAAGAATCCCTAAGAACCCAGAGCTCAGAGGCACCAACACCAGAGAGTGAAGAATCAAGTAAGATGGGAAGTTATAACTATAGCAAAGCACATATTCTGCCTTTACACCTTTGAACTTTACAACATTTCTTTGTGTACCAAGTGTAAGATTAACTTTTCAACCTGATAAAATACTATTTTTGTCTGATTTTTGGTTGCAGAAATATACAAGGAGAAACATACAAGCAAAGCTAGCCCAGTGGAATTGATATCTGTTTCACTCGCAGTGCCCAATATCATATTACAAAGTGCTTTTGAAACTATTCTTAGGTTCAGAAGTAGTTTTTGTGGTATTGGAGGTGGGTTTTTTTTTTTGTTCTAATGAATGATGAGTCAAAAGTACTCTTGGAGTCATGGAACTGATTTCATGGTTCTTTCCATCTGGGCTTCAGTGTCCTGTAGTCCAGAAAAACATTTATGTATTCACCTAAACAGTACCTTGTCATAAGTAGTTAGAAACACAGGTAGCCTTCTTTTTCATTCCCCTTATTTATTTATTATTATTTATTTATTTTGTTCTATTTATATCCCACCCTCCCCACAAGCGGGCTCAGGGTGGGTCATAACATCATTTAAGATGTGGATGAAGTATTATAGAAGCTTTTCAGTATTTTTTGGGTTTTTTTTGATGAAGATCATACCTTGATTCTACTAGACAACCAAGGTTTTTGAAATCCACTTTAATATGTAGAGGCAAACCTCATCACATATTTTTAATATTAAATTTCAGGAGTCCTTGAAGAATCACATGAGGATATTACAAATGTTGAAGAACTGATACCTACACATGGAAATGTTGGAACACCACATTCAGGTGTGTTACATGTTAATCTATCATGCAGTTGTCCAGGTCCTTTCAGTTTGTCATTTCTAGCTATATTTATGGAAATATTTATAGCTGTATCTCTATCAGCAACTTATCCCTATTAATACTGTTTTATAACTGTATAACATTCTCAGACGTGCAAAATGTATTCAGTATTGTAACTGGTGAGGTTTTCTTTATTCTATCAGATGATGCATCTGACCAGCCTGAGGCTAGCATGGAACAAGAAAATGAACGTCATCTTGACATCAACCTTCCCCTGGAGCCTGGCAGGTTGTCTGTCAAAGAAACAGATGAGCGAGGAACTCTGAGTCAGCAAAGTAGAGAATCTACTGCCAGCGTGAACAATACAAATCATGAACCTCCATCCCAGCCTGATTCCTCGGGGCTCGCTTCTCATGAAGAGTCATCCACAAGAAGTTCTGCTTTTCAAGAAACTGATGATAGTGATGATGACCCTGTCCTGATACCTGGTGCAAGGTATCGTGGAGGAGTAGGTCATAGGTTTGTATTTCATTATTCCTCCCCTCCGCCATCTCTCCCTAATACTCAGTAATTTTGCTTAAGGAGAATGTGGGAAACTTTATGCTAAGCTTCTTGCCGCAGGGTCATGTGCATCTTGCTGGCAACTTGAAATATACTTATGGGCATGAAGAGCTAGTTCATTACGCTGACTTCTGTGGTTGGGCCTTTTTAATTCTACCTCAGCATATTGTCTCTGCTTAAACATTCTTTTTATAACCTGAACTATATTTGCATATGTTTATGCATATTTTTAGCTTGTCATGTGGGTCTTACATGGCATGGTTTTAAAAATGCTTACTCATATATTTGCTGTGCCATGTTTGCATGACAAGTGTAAGCAGAGGGATTTTCTCAGTAACTTCATCATACTTGTGGAGTTCCTGCCCTTGGATTTAAAAACCCATATCTTCTGGAAGTCTTGAAAGACTTATTCTTCATTAGACCTGATTATAGTGCTTAATAAAAATCTATAGAAGAGGAATCTCATTTATTTAAAAATATGTTTGGTTTTACAATACATAGTGCTTGGTTTTAGTCTAATTTATTTAATACTTTTTGCCTTTTTAAAAAATTAGACTGTATCTTGAAATTTTGAGAGTGCCTCACTTCCATTCCATCCTCTTGTGTATGTGTGTGTATTGAAGCAACTTGGGATACAGTAGATTTTTAGATAAATGATCAAGTCAGAGCCTCCATTTCCCGTAAGAGTAGGCAATGTCCCAATAACTGTTACTATTTTTCAGTGATTTCCTCTTAATTCCCTATTAAGTAAGGTCCCAAGTAAGACAACATATGCATTTCTGCAATAATGAATTATGGCTTAATCTCATTTAAAATGAGCATGCATACAAAATTGGTCTTTTACTTCACTGAATAAGGATAATGTGCAGAATTGCAACAGGGAAATATGGCAGACCAGTATTAGGAGAAAACATTTGCTGTGTTTATTGGCTACTATTTTAACTTCTTTAAAAAGTGACAACTCAAACTATTGTTTGTTGTTGTTACATTGTTAACTCTAAGGAGTTTAAGGTGGCATACATGGTATATATTAAATAATGCATTATGTATTAGTTCTTTGGTTACTGATGCATTCAAGTTGGTTCATTCTGCAATGTGTAACCCACTAATCATAAAGACAAAAATAGTTCAGAGGTACTAATTTTATATTTTTATATACGACTAAGTTCAGTTTTTGAACCTTTACATTATTGTGACTTCAACTTCTTAATAAATATTGGGTTAGTTTCAGTAATCTCTCAACAGAAGGCACAGATGGATCTGTCTCTTGTCTCCAGCAGCAATTTCCAACCTTGGTAAAAATCCATTCCCAGGTTCATGGGACTTGCATGGATATGGGTTACAATGCATTGTTGAGAAAAGGAAAGGGGAGAAAATCACCCCTCCTACTGTCAGCAGAGCTACACTGATGTAAGATGGAGAGGGTGATTGTGTCTCCTTGCCTGGCGGCCCCCAACCCACATGGCTGTTAGTCCGTATGGGTCCCATGATCCTGGGAGAATTGACTAACCCAGAATAGGAAAGGGCTGCTAAAGACAAAGGAAAAATCAGCAGTGCTGGACTGGATCCAACCATTTATGAAATGTAGGAAGTTGCTACTAGTACCAAAGTGCTGAGGGTAAACTATGTACCTTGCAAATGCATTTAGAGTTTTTGCTGGAAACGAGGGAGGGAGACATGCAACAGAGAACATAATGTTGTAGAAAACATCTTTTAACTCACTCCCTCTATTCAGGAGTAATTTTGAAAGCAATTTAAATTGAAATAAATTGGTTAATATGAACTTAGAACATATTTTACTATTACTTTTAAGGTTAGTACATACAGTTTTTATTTGAATGACTTGAGCTGTTATTCCTTTCATTAGATATATCAGAGGAACAACAGTAGGTGATAGAATAATGAGGTAATTAAAAATTCTCATTCCATATGGAATTTGATTTATTAGATCTTTGGTGCTGTCTCTAACCATCTATTGTACTAGTCAGTTTTAAATCTACTAAACTTCATTATAGTGAGGGTTGAAGAGCAGAGTGACTGCATGTTGTGCCTAGCAATAGTGCAAACAAATTGCTGTGTAAAGGTTTAACAACTTTATTAACCTATTTAGTGTGTTCATTAAAGATGACTGCAGTATTAAAATGTACAGTAAAACTGCAATCCATCTATTTTTACCTATCAAAGCATGTAGTGGATTTTGCATGTGCCACTATTTACGAGGTTTGCTGATAGGATACCTGTTTTGAAACAATTGGTATTGTTTGAACACATTCAGTAGCTGATGTCAACTGTCAAAACTATCAGTGGATAAACTTAAAAATAATGCTTACATGAAAGAATGATGAACTGGGATCCATATGTAAGTAAGGACCACATAAGTGAGCCACTAAGGTCTATTGTAAATCAATCACTAACTCAGCGCAGCTTTCCCCAACAGCTCAAACAGGCTGTTATCTGTCCGCTACTTAAAAAACCATCCCTGGACAAAAAATGATGTGGCCAGTTATCGTCCAGTCTCTAATCTGCCCTTTCTGGGCAAAGTGATTGAGAGAGCGGTAGCCAACCCACTCTAGACCTTCTTGGATAACTCTAACGCTCTGGACCCTTCCCAATCAGGTTTCAGACCAGGGCATGGGACAGAGACAGCACTAGTAGCATTAGTGGATGATCTCCATCTGAATATGGACAAAGGCCATGCCTCCTTACTGCTTCTGTTGGATCTGTCTGCAGCCTTTGATACAGTAGACCATGCCCTCCTGCTGAGCCATTTAGAAACAGAAGTGGGCATCAAAGGATATGCCCTGGACTGGATTAAATCGTTTCTCATGGAACAGACTCAAAGGGTTGCTGTCGGAGATCAGCTATCTCCAGAATGGGAACTATCTTGTGGGGTTCCACAGGGCGCAACCTTATCTCCCATGTTATTCAACCTCTACATAAAGCCTTTAGAAGAACTCATTTGCAGCTATGGAGTGGGATGTCATCAATATGCAGATGACACCCAACTCTGTATCTCGCTATCCAGGTCCCTGCAGGATGCAGTGGAAATCTTAGATCGCTGCCTGACAGCTGTGGTGAAATGGTTGAAAAATAACAAATTGAAATTGAACCCAGACAGGACTGATGCTTGTTGGGAAGGCAGAGATCTTGAAGGACACTGTACTCCCCACTTTCGATGGAGTTTTTCTGACCCTTGCAGACTCAGTTAAAAGCCTAGGGTTATACTGGATCCAGCATTATTACTAGAAAAACAAGTTAAGGCAGCGGCAAAAAATGCTTTCTACAACCTCACTCTAGCCTGGAAGATGGCTTCTTATCTTGACACGGCTGACCTGGCCACTTGGATCCATGCTATAGTAACATCAAGGCTTGACTATTTGTAATGCTCTATACATTGGCCTCCCATCTAAGTTAACTAGGAGGCTCCAATTAGTTCAAAATACTGCAGCTCAATTGTTATCAGGAGTGAGCAGAAGCATGAACATCACTCCCATCCTACAGTCGTTCCACGTTTACCATGCTTAGTTCAAAGTATTAGTTATTACATACAAAGTTCTTCACGGCTTTAGTCTGGCATACCTACAGGACCGCCTCCCTCCCTATGTTCCTCCACAGCAGCTTCGCTCATCTGAACAGGGTCTCCTGCAGGTACCAGGCTGCACACAGGTGAAGTCAACAGCAGCCTGTACAAGGGCTTTCTCTGTGGTGGCCCCTATCTTGTGGAATGATCTGCCTGAGGAAGTCAGAAGAGCCTGCACTCTTCTGGCTTTCTGTAAACGATGCAAAACCGAATTATTCAAAAAGGCTTTTTACTCAAATGGGAGGGCTGCGTTGTAAGGATGGGGTCTCAGGTGCTTCACTAACAAATTGGGGGTCATAGACTTCATCACCATTTTTGTCTCATATATTATCTGCTGCTTTAAATATGTACTTCTATGTACAACCATTGCTCCATGCTGTCTAATGTTAGTCCTAGAATTGATTATGTTTTGCTTCAGTATCTCTTACTATGTCTTGGATCCTTGCTAATTCTATGTCTTTAAACTTGTACATGTTTACTTTATGGTATTGTATTGAAATGTACTTACTTGATACTGGTTGTATTAACCTCGTACTGTGTAATCCGCCTTGAGTTTCAGTGAGAAAGGCGGAATAATAATAATAATAATAATAATAATAATAATAATAATAATAATAATAATAATATGGGTGCATGGATACGTTTCATGTTCACATTTGGCTTTTTTTTTCTGTTTCGAAGGTGCAGCTTCCACTCAGTTTGCAAAGGGTTATTTAAACCTTCAAGGACTGAAAAACTATTTTGCCAATTAGGAAGGTTCCCCCCCCCCCCACGCCCCAGGTTTTTTCTTTAAACTGGCCGCAGAACTAATTTTCAAGATGCATTTTAAACTCAGAACAGTTTATGGGCTCTGAAAAGCATTGCCTTCTGAACAAGAGCATCCTCTGAAAGTTAAATGAACATCTGCTTGTGTTCAAGCCACATTGTAGGTTTTTATAAGAAGTTGTCTCAGTTTTGAATAATTAAAAAGTGTTCATTGGGATTCACTTGTATCATATAAGGAAATGCCAGATCATGCTATAAGGAACAAAGGGAAGGGTCACTAAACTTCATAGACCATGCCGATCAAGCTAAGGCCCCCCTCAACCCTATTAAACTTACCCACAAGATGGATAACAAGTTACATCAGCACCAAGATTGTGGATCTTTCCTGTGTTTCCTTCTCCACAAGAACATCCCCCCAGAAATGTTGATTCCCAAAGTCATGGAATCTATGAGGACAAATAACCAAGCAAGTTGGGAGGCTGCATTTTGAGGAGGGGGAAGGGGAAAGACTTTCCCTCTGCTCCTTACAGCAATGGAACTCCTTGACCATCAGCACCTTCTGCTGATGCGTTGTAGGATCCAATCCCATACGAGTGAATAAAAAATATTGATAAGGACATGAGTCATCATCATCTTGGGGAGCTGAAATATTCTAATCTCCTGGAATTTAGAATCAAGCTACATGGTTCACAAAATACAGTGGGGCAACTACTCCCCTCCTACACAGCATTTTTTTCTTTTTATTAAGTTTACACCATGGTCCCTTTTGTTCGTAACCCCCTCCTACATAGAACAAGAATTTACAGGTTCACAAAATCTTTTTTCTGAGGTTGTACTTGGGTACATTTGTCACATGTGGGAAGATGAGTAGGCCCTCCACTTGGTATCCTGATAAATCAAGGAGAGAATAAATTGACATATATGCCTTATCTTTCTTCGCTGAAATAGACAGCGAGTGAAAATTAGTTTAATTAGCTTAGTTTAACGCTTCCAGAGTGTTACCAATTACTATTTACAGCATGTTGGTAAGCAAATGTTAAAATGCCCTTCGGAAAATTTTCAGTGACATCATGTTAATAAAGTGATGTCTCTCTCTATGGGGAGAGCATTCATTTTAAAATAGGCATGTGGAACCTCAGAGTCTTTGTCTATTTTAAATCAACTCTCTAACCAATAAAGCACAAAGCTGTGTTTAAGAGAGCTGTTCACTCCCATAGCCTATGTCTAACACGTTAACATACTGTGACTGGGAGAGATCAGAAGTTTATTTATTCCAGGTGCAAGTGAAATCCATGTATCCTAGCCAAAAATCACTCATGATTGTCTTTTAAGACTTTTATCAATCTAATCAATCTTGAAATAGTCAAATATACTGAGGTCACAAATATACAAAGTACAGTTCATTTTTGGTCTTCTGTGCAGTCTGAAACAGCCCCCATGGAGGCATGGGTGTTTCCCCACCTCTGACCCTCAGTTCTTCTTTTGCCTCTGGTAAGAGAGGTTCTGTTGCGTCTTGCACAGAGGTCAGAGGGAGCATTTAGTTTATTCTTCTTTGAGGATCTTCGTGAGTGAGTATAGCTGAGAAAGCCCTTTTCAAGTGTTGCACTCAGTGCAACACTAAAATGACAAGAGCTGACGGTCATGCCCTGTGCCTGCTTTGCTTGGGGGAAAGATATAACACCCAAACCTGTAAGTCCTGCCAGAGCTTTACTCCTAAAGTCCAGCCACCCCGGCTGAAGGCAGCACTTTGAGAAAGTGCCCTGGCGGTAGCTGGACCCAATCCAAAGGCGACTAAATCAATGCCATTTGGTGCCGTCAAGCTGCCAGATCCAAGTCCAACATGACAACCCAGCCCATCGGGTTCGAGAACACCCTGGAGCAGTGCCCACTCCGTCTTGCATGAGACATCAAGCCTACCAGACTCTACTCGGGGTTGAGCATGGGCTTCGGAACTGAGGTCACCTGCTCAATTGAATCCGACAACCTCTCAGCTCTGACAGCTGAAGTTGAGGGACTCGACCAAGATAATCCTACCTTCGGCACAAGTATCCCAATTGGAATCAGGCATCAGAGAGACCGAGGCCACTGAAGGGGAACCTCCCAGGAAGAGGACGAAGAAGACCAAGCACCTGTCCAAGAAGTAGGATGTGGCCAGGATGTCCTCTAGTGATGAATGGGCTGCTCCAGAGGTGGTGATAATAAAGCCTCCTCGCACACTGTCAGTGCACTTCAAGACACCATCAATATTCTCATCTGAGGAGGGAGAGATTCCACAAGGCCAAGAAGGGTACCCAACACATCAATACGCCCAGATGGGACGATGCTGCTCCCATAAGTTTTCTCCGTGGTACCATCATGATCACCCTCACTATGAAGTGGATATGAGAGGGTTGTATCACACAAATGTGATGTCCAGGGACCCATCACCTAGACCACTGAGAAGGCAGCATTCCATCCCTAGCTCGAACATGACTTTTCACCTACCCAAGCTAGAATTTAAGCCTGAACTCTTCCAAGGAGGCAACAGCCCGAGTGTCCCATCAGATCTATCCCTTGACGTGGCAGTAGGGGAACTTGAAGGTATTTCACTAATGGATTACTTCTAGTCTTATGCTGAATAACTCCTCAGAATGGTGAGATCCTTGGAGATCTACATATCATCAGAACCCAAACCCAAGGATAAAATATTGCAGCATCTTTATTCTGGGACCACCTCCAATGTGGTGTTCCCAATTATAGTGGATTTTGTGGATGATGAACACCTTGTGCAAAACCCCCGCGTCCAATACAGCAACCACCAAAAAGGCCAAGAGCTTTTACAAGATCCAGGACAATTCCTGCTCATACCTGTCAACCCACCCACCCCCTTCTTCATTGATTACCAAAGAGATGCAGATGAGGTGGAGGCACTCCATGCCATCTGATAAAAAAGGAAAGAAGCTAGACACCATTGGAAGGAACATTTATTCATCAGCAGCACTGAACATCAAGATTGCTAATTATGTCACCATGATGGCTGCGTATCAGATCTTATGGAACAAGGCTGTTGCATTCCATGACAAACTGCCAGAAGATCAAAAGTCACTGATCAAGATCATACAGGAGGAGGCCCTGAGATTAGTGAGGCAGCAGATTAATGCAGGCAGGAATGTGGCAGACACTTCTACCAGGACTTTGACTACAGCCATCATCTTGAGAAGGCATGCCTGGCTGAGGGCCACAGCTCTTCCCACAGAGACACATAACAGGGTGGAGGACCTACCCTTTGAAGGGAAGACACTGTTCTCGGAGAAAATCAATGAATACCTGTCACAAAAAAGAAAAGACAGGCAGATAGCACGCTCATATGGAGTCCTACCACCAACCCAGCAAGGACAAGGAAGAGGCCAGTTTCGACAACTATCACAATATAAAGGGAAGTCAGTACCAACCATATCAAGGATATATGTATCTTCAACATGATTCTTACCCAAGCGATCAGAGCAGCTTCCCAAGGAGGAAACAACCTCACAGGCTGAGACAAAGATCACAGTCTCACCATCCCAAAGAGCAACCCCAAGGCTCAAAACAGTTCTGACTAGACCAGTCACAAGGCGACAGGCGACAGTTTTTTATTCAGCCTGGTGCACAATTACCACTGATTTCAGGGTCCTAAATATTATCAATAATGGTTATAAAATTGCATTTGAAAGTTTCTCATGTCTGAGTCTTCCTAACCATTCAAATACCCACTGCCCCCCAGAACTGGGGGAAGAACTCAGAGCACTTATTGAAAAAGGGGCAGTCCAGTCGGAACCTAAGGATGAAGCAAAACTGGGCTTCTATTTGAGATTCTTCTTAGCGGAGAAGAAGGATGGGGGATACAGACCAATCCTAGACTTAAGAAACCTTAACAGATTCATTACCCCATGCAGGTTCCGCATGACTACACTGTACATGGTCTTAACCCTGCTTCCATCAAATTCACAGTTCTCAGTGATGGACTTGAAAGACGCATACTTCCATATTTCAATCCATCCATCACACAGGAAGTTCCTAAGATTCATGTGCGAAGAGATTTATCAATACCAGCTCCTCCTCTTTGGCTTATCCACTGCACTCCAAGTGTTTACAAAATGCATGGCAGTAGTCGTTGCCCATCTAAGAACACAGAACTGTTCCAAGTACCTCTACTTTGATGATTGGCTTATTACCGGCCAATTGAAGGGAGCGGTACAAAAACAGGTAGATTTTACTTTATGAACCTGCCTACATTTGGGGCTCCTCATAAATAAAAAAAAGTCCAAAATTGTACCAGCAAGGAGGGTCCAATTTATTGGGACTGTTTTAGACGGCTCGGCAGACAGTGCCTTCTTGCCTGTAGAGAGAGCACAAAAACGGAAGTGGATGGTCCTCACATTCCTAAAATGTTGCTTTCAGTCAACGAAAAGGATACAAACCCTTTTGGGCCTTCTGGCATCTACCACTGCACTGGTTCCATTTGCGAGGCTGCGTATGAGAGAACTGCAGTTGTGGTTTATCTCAGTGTTCCACAATGAGTTGGACTCCCAAGAAAAATGGTTCAGTATTCCTAGATTAGTGCTAAGATTGTTATACTGGTGGCTTGCAGACACCCACTTGTCAAAAGGGATCCCCTTCAGACATGTGATCATGGAGGTGTCCATCACTACCGACACACACACTAGGAAATTCTATGCACATGGAACATAGAAAGAAGTGAAAGGGACTTATACATCAATCTGTTTGAGTTAAGAGCCATACATTATGCCTTAATTTTCTTCGCAGATGTGGTAGAAGACAGGAACCTGCAGGTTCTTACCAACAACAGCACCGCCATGTTCTACCTTGAACAAACAGGGAGGGATGACCTCCAGGTCCTTGTGTAAAGAGACAATGGCATTATGTGATTGGGCCATCGGACATGGTGTAAACGTAAGTGTGGTACACATACCTGGCACGGACAATGTCATCGCAGACTGGCTCATCAGACTAGGGGTGAACTCTCACGAATAGGCCATCCTGGATACATACATAACACATGTGTTCCAAAAGTGTGGTTTAGACTTGTTTGCTACAAGAGAAAATCTAAAGGCCAGGTTGTTTTGTTCAAGGGGCGGTCTGCGCAATGAAACTGGAAGGCATCTAGATAGGAGATGCCTTCCAGTTGACCTGGTCGGGTCACCATTTCTACATTTCCCCCCTAATTCCCCTACTGGCCAGAGTAGTGAGCAAGATACAATCAGAGAGTAAAAGGGCAATTGTGGTGGCCCCCTTCTGGCCCAGGCAAACTTAGTTCCACTGCCTACGCCAGTTGGCCAACATTCAATTCCTTCACCTACCCAATGAACTGGATCTCTTATCATGACAAGGGATCCTGCATCACTATGTAGGCAAACTTAGACTGACAGCATGGCTAATAACTCCACGGGACTGCTGCTGGAAGGTGTAGCACAGGTGATCTTAAATGCCAGACGATTATCTACCAGACAGTCATATGAACTGAAATGGGAAAATTTGCCACCTGGGCAGCAGGGAAGAATATAAATGCACACTGGCCCAAAATTTAGAGTTTCTACTGGATCTAAAAGAGAAAGGACATCTGCAGAGCTACAACATGGTCGTTGGTGAGCACCTTTGTCAAGCACTATACGTTGGATGTCCTTGACAGGAAGGAGGCAGCAGTGGGCACAGCAGTACTGCAGTCTCTTTTAATGGCTTGTTAAACTCCCATGTGGGACTGCACAGAAGACTGAAAATGAAAAATGGGTGCACTTACCTGTAACTGTTGTTCATTGAGGTCTTCTGTGCAGGCACACATCCTGTCCCTCCTTCTCCACTTATGCTCTTCATGCTTACTTGAAGAGTGTGGCGGCGAAAGAGGAATAAGGTCAGAGAGTGCCGTGCCTCCCTAGGGGCTTTTTCAGTGGGAAAACAGTAGTGCATACACTTTGGGAGGCGAAGGCGCCCTCTAGTAGACAAAAAGCTACAAAAAACTTCCAATTGGCAGGCCTGCGCATGTGCAGTCCCATGTGTGCCTGCACAGAAGACCTCAATGAACAACAGTTACAGGTAAGTGCAACCCTGTTTTTCCATATGTAAAAGGAAATGAACATATAAGCATACATTGTTGTAATCCCTTATCCTATATATTTTAGATCTAAAAGATGAAATACAATTTTAAGAATCTTACCACAGCACTTCTGGAAAGATTCAGTAATTTCACATAAACCACATCTGAGAGATTCAGGGGTCTTTTAAGTATGACTATCTAATATAGACTCAGTGCCATAAAAACTATGTGAACGTATTACATAATAATCCACTGATTTGTCACTTCCACTTGATATTGTCATGAGTTATTTTCTGAGCTGGAGACTTTGTCATGTAATAATAAGAGCAAAGTTTTTTACAGAATGAGGTGTTGAGATTAGTCTGGGCATCCCTTCAACCGTTGTGTCTTATCTCTGTCCAGGATGTACAGCAAGAACTTGACAGAAAGAGGGGGCAGGGGGAAGTGTGCTTTGCAAATACGAAAAGAAAGCTATTGTCAGACCTTTTTCCTTTTCTTCAACGAATATCTGTTTCAGACCCGACTCTATAACAATCTTCTGGTATATTTAAGAGTATCTCAGAAGATTAAACTTTCAGCTACATATGTTAATATGTTGAACACTTCCTAATGGTAAAAATTCAGAATATTGTACAACCTTGCTTTATTTAAATGTCTTGAGGTACAGATGTTAAATTGCACACTATAGCATTATATTGGCATGGAATGATAGGGGGAATATATTGAAAACTGACTAGAGAGTCCTGTGTGTATAGAATATAAATAGTGTGAGCATTGTTTAAAGGAAAACCTTTAAGGGGGTTACAGGTTAGTTTCACCTTCTCCATCCCAGCAAGAGGATCAGCAGGGCATTGACTTGCTTCTTTCTGGCATCTGCCTTCAGCAGGTCTCAGGAGAGGCAATATGTAAATTTTCTAAATAAATATAGTCAAACTGATCCCTCCTCTTTTCCTTTTTGCTCCACTCTTTTCCCCTTGTGTCTGTATTTTACTGTGTAAGACAAGACGGCTTGTGTCTTGTCTTATCTACGTACAGTGCCTGCTATGAACATGGCACATCAAATTTTGAGAGAGACAATTTTTATCTGAAGAATGGGATAAAAAGTCTAATCCATGGAATATTATTAACTGTTACTATTATTAACCTTAATGTCATATATGGAAGTGTGTTAAGGAATATCAAACTGATGGCTTTTTTTCAAACTTCATCTCTCTACAACTTCTCGAGTTCACACAGAAAAATCATCCACAATTAAAATGAAAAACCATAAGTGTTTCTTCTTTTCCTCCAGCGAATGTTTTTTATGCCAATTCAAGTGTGCATGAACTAAATTTCATGGCACACAAAATGTACATGGGAGTTGCATGTTCAAAAGCAGCTTCATGTGCATATGTTAAAATACATTAAATTTTCTCATACCAGGCTAGTCTGGACATTTGAATTAATCTTTTTATGACTAGATGGAAGCATGTCATTTTCAGTAATGCCTGGTAGTGTTGGTGACTACTAATGCCATCGTTATACTGAGAGAGGCTTTGGGTATTATACATTCATGGTGCTTAGAGACAAGTTACGTATTTTATTTGTATCTTTTACAGCATTCAAGGGAGAACGTTCACAAGCTGTATTGGTAGACTTGAGTCTGCTGCCTTTTTGGAGATAGCAGCTTCGTAAATAGCAATGGCTTCTGTGTGTTGGATCTGCATACTCTTGTCCTCAAAAGCTGGGTTTAACATGAAGCCAGCATCATTTGAAGCAGCTTTGCTTACAATACAGACTTGATATGACATCAATACAGACAAACATCAAGTCCTCAGGAATTTTCTCTTATTAAACATTTTTTATAACGTCTGGCCCGATTAAGAGTTCTAGTGAACCTGAAAACTTTTATGTGTTATATGTGATTTGGTAATAAAAGGTAGTATGTGGATTGTGTTCTGGCATTCTGTTTTTCTGCATACAGTTAATCTTCATAAATCCCGTGGTAGCCATTGAGGTTTAAGCAGCCTGGTTGTTCATAATGTAGCTTGGTGATGGTGACGGTGAGTCTGTTCTTAATTTTTAGGCGATCAGCAGTTGCTCGTATCCAGGAACTCTTCAGAAGAAGAAAAGAAAGAAAAGAGATGGAAGAATTGGAAACCTTGAATATTAGACGTCCTTTAATAAAAATGGTTTATAAAGGTCATCGTAATTCCCGGACAATGGTACATTGTTTCTTGCTAAGGTCATATTTTGATTTGTGCTAAATATTTGTTACACTTAGATGCTTTGGAATAATAATAACAGTGCTTATAATACTGCTGTTCTAGATAGATTAGTGCCCCACTCAGTGTGGTGAACAAGGTCAGTGTTGTTATTATCCCCACAATACAACTGGGGAACTCGAGCTAAGAGGAGTGGCTTATCCTACACCTGGTCCTGAGCTCATGGCAGTAGTGGAATTTTAACCAGCACAACCCAAACACTTAATCACTATGCTAGAAATTATAATGAAATTTAAGGTGTATGCAGTTCTATCACAATGCATTGGCTATATCACATCATTAAAAATACAGTATAATTGCAATCTTATGGCATAGAATGCCCTAAACCATGTAGTCTATATAACATAATAATCAAAAGGTGGTGGTGTATTCCCTACACAATATCTATTTTAACTAGAACATGGATGTTTTAAACCTGTTTGTGTGTACAATATATATAAAAAGCACCTCGTATGCTACTGGTAGTGTGTGAATTGCATCTTAACTAAAGTATATATTTCTGAAATTATCGTTTTTAAAAAATCTCTATTTGGGAAGAAGTGGGCATGTTTCTTGAACACCTTTCAGCATCTATCAGTGGAATGGGAAAATCTGAGTACTGTGGCTCTGCAGGCATGTCAGTACAAGGGAGAGCGAGTTTAGCTTCTCTCACTATCACATTTTGTTTTCTGTTAAAAGCAGCCTCTTCTTACCGACTTATTTAGAAGCTCACCTGAATAAATACATTGGGTCATCTTTAGTTACTGATAAGGGTGGTCTTGGTAGAGGTTATACACAGGGCATTCCCCCTCCCCCCCAAAACTTGCACATACCTAGTCTTGTCTATTAACAGTATAAGATCTCTGCTGGTTCATATAATACAGCATCCCATTTTCCACAGTGTGAAACCAGTTATTTCTGAGAAGCTCTCATGCAGGGGTAAAGGCAACAGTCCTTTCCCAATGTTTAGCTTCTAAACATCTGATATTCACAGGCATTCTGTGTCTGAGCCTAGAAGCTCCATTAAGATATCATGGTTAATAGTTGTTGGTAGATTCATTTATGAGTATGTCTATCCTTTTAAAGCTATAAAAGCCAGTAGCCATCACCATATATTGTGACATTAAGGGATGATTGTGTGAAGAAGTTCTTCCTGTTCTGAATCCTAATGCTCATCTGTATATTTAGATGACTCCAACTTCTGATACTCAATTTTTGTATAATTTTATAAATCTTTCTTGTTTCCATTTGATTATAATCATTCCAAACTAAAAAAAAATCAAACAAGTCCATCATTCCAAACAGGGAGGTGCTCTAACACCCCAATAATTTGTTTAATCTTTTCTGCACTTTTTCCAACTTTACATTATCACTTTAAAGATCGAGGAACCAACAAAATACTTCAAATGCTGCCACAGCATGGATTATATGAAGGCGTTACGCTACAGACAATATTCTTTTCAGTTCCTTTCCTAATACCCTTTAGTGTGGAATTTGCTAAAATGTGCTGTTCCTGTTACATCTTTCAGTGAGCTGTCTGCCACAACTCCAGAGTCTCTTTCCAAGTTTATCACTGATATTTCAGACACTATTAGCATATGTATGAATGTGGAGGGTTCTGCCAGAGTATTTAACAGTTGATTACATTAAATCTGATTTTGCCATTTTGTTGCCTGTACACCCAGTTTGTAGAGATCCTTGTGGATCACTTCAGTCTTGTGTTTTCTCAAATTTGAACCCTTTTGTGTTGTCCAGAAATCTGCCTACCCCTCTGCTCGCGCCTGATTCTACATAATTTGTTAAAGTAAATACTACCATCTCGTTACTGATCCTACCTCTCTGCCGTCCATTTTGCAGCTTTTTGCTCATTACTACCCTCTACTTCTCATTCCTTAACTAGGTACTGATAAGACCCATCCTGACATTCTGTGACCACTAAATTTTTACTTGGGTGAGGGGCTTTGTTCAAAAACATTTGGAAGTCCAAGTTTATAATGCCTCTCATAACAATTCTGCCTACATAATCATTCTAAAAAATGAGTGACGCAGATTTTCCTTTGCAGAAACTGTCTGATTTTTCCTCAACAAGTTTTGTTCTTCCATGTTTTAGATTTAATAATGCTTTTCATCAGTTTGTCCAGAATTTATATAAATTATGTAATTTATATTCCTTTTTAAATATTGGCATTATATTGCCACTTTCCAGTAAGGAAGCTAATTTTAATCATGTTACGTATATTTGTGAAAAAGCAGCAGTTTCACATTTCTTCCATGCTTTCCAATTGAAAATGCTAACCATAATTAACATGCCTTTAAAATTGTAACTTATTTTTTTCCTGTAGATAAAAGAAGCTAATTTCTGGGGTTCTAACTTTGTTATGAGTGGTTCAGATTGTGGCCATATTTTCATCTGGGATCGGCATACCGCTGAACACTTGATGCTCCTGGAAGCAGATAACCATGTGGTGAACTGTTTGCAGCCACATCCATTTGACCCAAGTAAGTCACTTTCTGCTTACAATATACCAACTCATACATAGCTTGTAGGAAGGCCCTTGAAAACTCTCTGTTATACATGTTCTGCCTAAACAATATGCTATTATTTAAAAACGACTTGCAATTGAAGGGCCTTACTAATACATTAACTAGATGGTAGTGTAAAGTCACAAAGCTGTCAACAACATGTCTGTTCAAAAAATGGTTCGATTAAAGAAGAGACCTAGGTTAGAGAGAAGTTTTTCTTGAAAGAGTATATGTGTGTGTGTGTGCTTTCTCACCCCAAAGTGAAAAGGATCTTATTGATTTCCTGTATGGTTCTCTTTTTCATTTATCCCTGTGCTAGTATTGCAAGAATTCACCTTTATCCAGGCCTGATGAATTCATGCCTTGCCTCACTCATAATTCTTACAAGCCCTATTCGAACATGACATTGTTTTCTGCAGCTCAACCAGCTGGGAGGCCTTAGCTACCAAGTGTAATGAATTGTGACTGTAGAATGTAAAGCTCCATCACTAAAATATTTAACAATAAATAACATATATCATTAAACACAGTAATGGCACAGATATAAAGGCAGGTCTGTTACGCTTCATCATCACTATTCACGTTATTGGTTGTCCCCCATAGCAGTTCATGACGGTTGACATCACTGCATTCTGCATGGCAGTTTCATCCAGGATGAAGAGTTCCATTCTCTTGGATATAGAATATGTCACATTGCATTGCAAAAAAATGCTGTACTACTGCAGCCACCTCTAGGGAACATGTAAACAAATGGGTACTGCTTAGGGCTTTAACTGCTTTAACCAACGCAGCTAGTTCAGTCAGTAGATTTTGTTTATGAATAGCCCTGTCTTCCTTTCTACCCACTGAAAAAATCACTGAGGCTTTGAATTATGAGCATTGCATGTCTGATTTTTAGGCTACTCTGATTCTAGTGTGATAGTGAAAAAGAGAATCAAAATATAAATATTAAAGATTGCTTTTCTTATCATTATGGTTGAAAAATGGTATGTAAATAAAAGCAATAACAATTTTTGCTAAATCTTTCAGTATCTCAGAAGGACACTTATACTGAAGTTTTGGCAATCTAAAGTTGGTTTAAATTTTCAGTTAAAAGATAAATTATTAATGTTTAAATTATTTAATCAAGTAGCTGTAACAGAGCATTTATTACAGTAAAACCAAATTGAAAATGTGGTTGTTTCCACATTCTTCTTTCTTTCTTTCTTTCTTTCTTTCTTTCTTTCTTTCTTTCTTTCTTTCTTTCTTTCTTTCTTTCTTTCTTTCTTTCTTTCTTTCTTTCTTTCTTTCTTTCTTTCTATTGACTCCATTGCTTATGCATTTTTTCTTGAGAAACAGGGCTATATATCTTCCAAACCATTGGGGGGGGTTGATTTTTTTTTTAAGATTAAAAAATATTGATTTGTATTAAGTTTTGGAACATCAATTGTAATTGTAGAACAGTCCTTCCAGATGTGAACTGACATAGTGCTGTTGTTTTACTTGTGGCTTGTGATGTGCTTAGTGTATAATAAGAAAATAAGTAAAGGCTGCTGGATCAGACCACTAGTCCATCTAGTCGAGCATATTGTTTCATACAGCAGCCAACCAATTGCCCTGAAGGATCAAGCAAACTGTGCCCCTGATGCTGTGCCCTACTACTGTTTTTCAGAGGCTTTCTGCTTCTCTAGATGGAGGTTCCCTTCAACACTGTGGCTAGTGTATTTGGCTAGCGCCCCCCCCCCCCACTCCACACATATTGTCTGTTCTAAGATACTGTCCCTCTAAAATGGATTTCCTGGACTTCAAGCACTAGCACATTTGCCCTACAGGTTAAGCAAAGGTGAGATGAAATTGACAAGCTCTCTTATTAGTGTCACTCTGTTCTTGCCTTTATCATCAATGGAGCTGCAGGGATAATGGCAGAGAGCTCTTGTACAAGCAAGCAGAGTTGTAGCTGCAGCAGCAGCAGTGGTGGGTTCTGTAGTTAAGGGACGTGAGGTGAGTGAAGTTCCTGCAATGCAGCTGTTCCTTCTAAAGAAAGTGACCCATTGCCTGAGGGCTACTGCTTCTTTGGCAGTATTTTAAATGGGCTTTATTTTTATTTTTGGAAGGAAGCATTCACTGTTCATTTCTTCCCAAGAACATGGAACAGTTATCTCCTGAATTCATATTACCTGATATTCATAAAACAACACATTTGTTGTGATCTGTCTTCTGTTTATTTTACCTGCATTTTTGCGAAAAACATGCATTAGACCCACCCCACTTCCCAACTGATAAGCTAGCACCATTTACACCCTATAGGTGATTACAAAAAGATGCTCTGAATATAGGTCATAATGAGCTGATACTTAAAAAGAGTACAAAATTATATGCAAGTGGAAGAAATTGTAGGCATATGATCTGTGCCACACTAGATTGCAGCAAACCCTTTAAGCATTGTCATTAAAGATTAACAAAGAAGCTGAGTATTTAGGGTGTGTGTGTAAAGTGTGAAATCTATATTTATGTAGTGTAAGCATTTATTCATCTAGGGCCCCAAACTGATCTAGTGCTCCACAGTTGCATGAGGTTCCTGTTTTGAGTTGGTGGGGAAGACTCAGTTATATGTACTGAGTCATGGCCTGAATTTTTCAAAATATTCACATAAGAATATACCAGGGAGGATTCTGCATCTAGCCAGCCACTTCACTGAACAAAATTTGTAGCCTTCTACTGGCTTAAAGAGCCTTCCTCCAACTTAAGTGGGTCTTCAGTTGAAGGAACAGCCACTTAAATTGAAGGAAGGCTGTTTGGTGGATGGTTGGATCCACCCTTCCTGCTTAGATATACATTTGAAAACCAGGGGTGAGAAATCCTAAATTTAACATCACAGTGGATTAAAAATGGAAACCCTTAAATAAATTGAGGGGAGGTAATAATGCATTTCAGCATTGCCATCTCAAAATCTATTCACGTTTGCATTCACAAATTTGAAAGTGAAGAAAATAAATATGTAACTCACAGCATCTTTCTAATGTATTTTAAAACAATTGTTTAGTTCTAGCCTCATCTGGTATTGATTATGATATAAAAATCTGGTCACCGCTAGAAGAGTCCAAGATTTTTAATCGCAAGCTTGCTGATGAGGTAAGATGATGATTATAGAGCCAGTTTGGTGTAGTGGTTAAGTTCGATGGGACTCTAATCTGGAGAGCTGGGTTTGATTCTCCACTCCTCCGCTTGAAGCCAGCTGGGTGACCTTGGGTCAATCACAGTGCTTCGGAGCTCTCTCAGCCCCATCCACCTCACAGGGTGATTGTTGCACGGATAATAATATAACATACTTTGTAAACTGCTCTGAGTGGGTGTTAAGTTGCCCTGAAGGCAGTATATAAATCAGATGTTGTTGTTGTTATATTTTGCTCTGTTAACACTGCTATTTCTCAGAAGTTTATTCTGACAGAAATAAAAAGTGACCTTTGTCAGAGCTTCTGTCAAACTCCTTAATAATGTTGAACTTGCCTGGGTTGGATATAGTTGATGTTTTCTTCACATGTCTAACACCTATATGCAACTAGGAACAAAATATTGATTTCATAGATGAATACTATAGAGAGATCAATTGATAGTGGAACATAGAGTTGTAATTTAAAAGTGCATGTGGCACAGATAGAACTGTTATTAAAAGTAAATAATGTTTTAGAAGGGAACTATTTGTCATTGTTTAAATATCATGCACACCTCCAAACTAGTAAAAACTGTATGTGTCATGAAAGTCTGTCTTGAACAATGTTAAATTGTATAGACTGTAATACAAAAGACTTCTATCAGCTCAGCCATTGGTTCATCTGGCTCAGTGTTGTCCACTCGGGCAGCCACTTTTCTCTGGCAGAGGAAGGCCTTTCTCAGGTAGAGGAAGGTACGGATGGATATGTAGAGGAAACACTTGCTCCTCTGACTTTGTTCAATAACTGTCCCCCCCCATTTTTTTTTTTTTGGTCCTGTAGGTTATAACTCGAAATGAATTAATGCTGGAAGAAACCAGAAACACAATCACTGTTCCAGCTTCTTTCATGTTAAGGATGTTGGCATCTCTGAACCATATAAGAGCAGGTAGGAAGACATTAGACACACGTCTGACTGACTTCATTTATATACAGTTTTTCTAGCCATTTTTTAAAGGTGACTACTTTCTCAGGGCTGTATAAATATTGGTATGAGGCAAACTGTATGGGCAAGGAAAAGGCTTTCACAGACTAAGAATGACTTGCAGGCCTTTCATTGCCTAATCCTACTCCAGAGCAAGTTAGCCTCCTTACTGATTATCCCCAACCTCTGAGCAAAGTTCTGCGAAATTTTCTGCTCATATGCCTTCTGAAAATAAGTCCAGAATCTGTAATGCTTGTTACTATTTGTCCACCATTAAGCTCCCTCAACATTTATTTATGTAAAATATTTTTATCTTTTCTCACTCAGTGGGACACAAAGCAGCTACTTTTAGCAAAGTATGTAACATCTATCTGTTCTACGTATTTCTGTTTGGTTCATTGGCACAGTACAGCAGACAAAAACTGAGAGAAGCATTATGCAATTTTCTTTTCCAAATGGAAAAAAACTACCTAAAATGTCTTGCCCTTTAAAAATTACTCTTTCTGTCTTATAGACCGTCTGGAAGGTGACAGGTCTGAAGGGTCTGGCCAAGAGAATGAAAACGAAGATGAAGAGTAATTGGCTCTTCTCTGAACACACCTAGACACCATGAAATTTGTATAAGTCATGAATTATATTTTTCCTTACAAAGCTTTAGTGCAATTTTAAGGTTTTGCTTTTGGGTAACCTAACATTTTGATTTTGAATGAATGTGTGCATGACTTGTGAGAGTGTGCAAGTAAAATAAGCAAAATGTTTTTAAAATGTTTTGCTTTGTATGAGGGGTGCTAGAAAATGCAAAGTGCAATATTTTCCCTTAACTTGCAAACATGGGGGCTTGGATCAATGTTTAAATAACTTACCTTATAGTAAAAACGTTGGTTCAAATAAATTTCTATACCTGCTATTTGCATGTTTGTTGCTTTCTATTAAAAGATGTGGTTGTTTTACATTTGCATCTGTCTTTTCTATTATTATATAAAGCAACCATCCTATATGCACATCCTGCCCCTGGCAATTATACAGATCTCCCCCCCCCAGTGATTTTGTGGGATTTGGGGACTTCTTCAAAGTATTCTAGAAATAGCTGACTTGAAAGACAATTAAGTTAGGGACCTCAGTTTATTTTATTGATTTTGAATGTTCACTTTTAGGTAGGTATGTCCAGATGTTTGGCAGTCTGCTTTTGCAAGTCCTGACAGAAGCAAACTGCCCTGCAACACACAGGCATTGTGTTAGGGGCATATCCCACCCAGTGCATTCTTGATCAGAGTTCATGCTGGACAGATACAGCTCCATGCAATTTGATAACACTATACAAATAGTAAAAGATAATGTGAAGTGGCCTTGAGGTCCCCTGTTTGCTCCTAGCTAGTCCTTCATTAGAGATCACTCTCTTCTTGAATATTGCCAGACTCAGCTTAGGAAGCACAACTGCTGAATATTGCTTGAGTTATTTTTCTCTCAAACATTTTAGTTACATGCCTCTGCCATTATTTCTTCCAGCCATCATTCTGAAAGGTCTCAGTACTCTCCAACCTTGCAAGTTATCATGGCAACACCCAGTCAGATACAAGACTTCATTTTGTGACTGTGAAGCTGTTAAAAGTTTTTAAAATCCAAAACAAATATCAAATATTATTATATCTGAGAAGCATGGCATCTTTCAAAGATACAATTGTATTTCAGAATTAGAAACTACAGCTGTTATCTTAAAAGCATACTTGCTTGGATTAATGTTCTGTTGAAATATATGAGACTATTGAGATGGCAGTCATGTGGTCATCTGTTGTTCCTTTCTGCTTGCAAGTATGTTCACAAGTTTTTCCATCTCCTTAATTTAAACAGTACAATCTTGTGTGCAGAATTACTCCTTGTACAATTGGAGTGTCTGCACAATAAATATGTGCATGTTATATATAGCTAGGAAATCTTCCCTTAATGTTTAGGGTAGGAATAGCACATTTATTTATGTCATTTATAGTCCACCTTTCTCACTTAGACTCAAGGCGGATTACATAGTGTGAAATTAGTACAATCTGTGCCAAGGACATTTCCATACAGTGTCAAGGACATTTCCATAAACAATGTCATAGGATTTTACAAAGACATAGTATTAGCAAGGATCCAATACAGAGTTGAAGAATTGCTGTGACAGAACATAATTCTAGGACTGACATCAGATAACATGAAGCACAGGTAGTATATAGGAGTACATATTCAAAGCAACAGATAATATGCAAGGTGAAGTCTATGGTCCTTAACTCGTTAGCGAAGCATCTGAGACCCCCTCCCCACAATATTTCCCTCCTATCTGAGTAAAAAGCCTTTTTGAATAATTCGGTTTTGCATTGTTTGCGGAAAGCCAGGAGAGTGTGTGTGTGTGTGGGGGGGGGGTCTCCTGACATCTTCAAGCAGGCCATTCTACAGGGTAGGGGCCACCACAGAGAGAGCCCGTGTGCGGGCTGCTGTTGATTTCGCCCATGTGCAGCCTGGTACCTGCAAAATATCCTGTTCAGATGAGCGAAGCTGCCGTGGAGGGATATAGGGAGGGAGGTGGTCCTGTAAGTATGCTGGGCCAAGGCTGTGAAGAGCTTTGTATGCAATAACCAATACCTTGAATTGAGCATGGTAATTGATAGGTAGCCAATGGAGTGACTCGAGGATGGGAGTGATGTTCGTGCTCCTGCTTGCTCCTGCTAACAGTTGAGCTGCAGCATTTTGCACCAGTGGGAGCCTCCTAGTTAACTTAGATGGGAGACCAATGTATAGTGCATTACAATAGTCAACCCTTGATGTTACCATAGCATGGATCCAGGTGGCCTGGTCAGCCATGTTGAGGTGAAAAGCCATCTTCCAGGCTAGAGTGAGATTGTAGTAAGCATATTTTGCGGCTGCCTTAACTTGTTTTTCTAGTAGTAGTGCTGTATCCAGTATAACCCCTAGGCTCTTAACCGAGTCTGCAAAGGTCAGATGAACTCCATCAAAAGTGAGGTAGTACAATGTCTTTCAAGATTTCTGCCTTCCCACAAACATCACTTCCGTCTTGAGTGGGTTCAATTTCAATTTGTTATTTTTCAGCCATTTCACCATGGCTGTCAGGCAGCGATTTAAGATTTATGTGGGGACCTGGATAGCAAGATATAGAGTTGGGTGTCATCTGCATATTAATGACATCCTACTCTATAGCTGCGAATGAGTTTTACATAGAGATTGAATAACATGGGAGATAAGATCACGCCCTGCAGAACCCCACAAGATAATTCCCATTCTGGAGATAGCTCCATCGGCAACCCTGTGAGTCCGTTCCATGAGAAATGATTTCAACCAGTCCAGGGCACATCCTTTGATGCCCACTTCTGTTTCTAAACACCTCAACAGGATGGCATGGTCTACTGTGTCAAAGGCTGCAGACAGATCCAGGAAGAGCAATAAGGAGACATGACCTTTGTCTATATTCAGTTGGAGATCATCCACTAACACTACTAGTGCTGTCTCTGTCCCATGCCCTGGTTTGAATCCAGACTGAAAAGGGTCTTGAGTGCTAGAGTTTTCCAAGAAGATTTGGAGTTGGTCAGCTACTGCTCTCTCAACCACTTTGCCCAGACAGGGCAGATTAGAGAATGGGCGCTAATTGGTCACATCATTTTTGTCTAGGGATGGTTTTTTAATTAGTGGACGGATCTGAGCATGCAGATCTCCGATCTCAGTGTGGTAAGCAGTGCTCATGTTGGGAGGGGAGAGGAAGGAGCAGCCGGGGGAAGGAGCCCTGAGTTAGCAATTGATTTACAATAGATCTCAGTGGTTCACTAATGTGATCTTGATTTTAACAGCCAAGATCGGCAAGGATCAAGCACACAAGTAGTGGCTTTCATAGATGCCAGGATCCTGGCATTATAATTGGTTCAAAGCATGATTCAGGATATGTGAGAGTAGCCTTTCAGTAGCGGAACACTCAGAAGGACTGGGTTGATTGTGTATCCTTTTTTTCTATCTTTGGAAACAGAGAAGCTGTGCTGGAGAACAGCCATGTTTAGACTGGTTCTGAGGCTACCTTTTGCTAGGGAATGACAATAGATTGTATGGAGGTTGTCCTCTTTTTTACCCTTTCAATTTAGGTTCCTTCTGTTCTATTTCCCTCTTTTGAAGAAAAAAAGACAACATTTTTCATTTTTGAACCTGTTACGTTTTTGTTAGTCAGCTAAGCCTCATGCATGGAATCTAAACAGAATCAAAGGCTTCATTGTCAACTAGATTTCAATCAAATGTCAGATTGAGAGTTGGTGTGGTGCAGTAGTTAGAATGTCAGACTAGGATTTGGGAGACCTGGATTCACATTGGCACTGTGGCTTAGAAGCTTGCTGGGTGACCTTGGGTCAGTCATACACACAGTGTAATCCAACACTCAGGCTTGTTGTGAGGGTAAAATAAAGGAGATGAGAGTGATGTAAGCAGCTTTGGATCCCCATTGGATGGGAAAGGTGGGGTATAAATAAGAACAAAGAACCAAGAACACTTTCCACAGGGGCAGAGACCAGGGTGCGGTACTTGGCAGCCAGCTAGAGAGGGCAGTCTTCTGATTCTCTGCAACTAGGAAATTAGAATAGGGAAGAATGCAGTTTCTTTTTCTGCCTGGCATAAAGAGTAGTTCCCATCCTGAAAAATGCTCTATTAAGAGGTCTCAGGATGGCTGAATTACAGGATGAGCTCAGTTGGCATAGTTGCTATTTCTCAGGCTTGATTCTGAGCATGCAGATCTCCGATCTCAGTGTGGTAAGCAGTGCTCAAGTTGGGAGGGGAGAGGAAGGCTTTTTTCTAACTTCCACCCTGGAAAGAAAGAAGCACAGGAGGCAGTCTTTTCCTGCCCCCTCCCCTAGCATCTTTTTAAAATCACCCAGGGGGCCTGGCTCTTCTCTTAATGAAGCACTGATAGTTTCCTGCTAAGCTGCTGTGGAGGCCAGTGACTCAACTGTAGACAAATTCAGCTAAAGCACAGAATGTGTGGCTGTGACTGGCAGCAGCAGTTCCAAGAAGTCAGGGTTTCTTCCTTGCAGTCAAAGAGAACACTCCTGTATGTATTTAGGACAGGGCCCTGTCTGTTTCTTTTGAAGAATGAATGACTTTTCCTTAAGTCTTTTGCAGCCCCGGGAGACTTAAGATGTTTTGTGTGCCTTTCTTGTCATGCAAGGATTTCGTAAGACAAAGGAGGATGTGAACTAAACTGTACTTAGTACTGTAAAGATGTTTTGGCATACTGCCAACTATTTATTTAAAATATATACCTTTAAAGCTGAGCAGCTTACAGTAGATCAGGAAATAAAATCAAGTTTACTTAGCAAACAGACTTGAAAACAGTTCAACAAGTTAAACATATTTGTTGTCTGATAAAACAGGTAGTAACTGGAACAGTTCTATTTAATGTGAGAAGATCTATGCTCATCTCAGAGGTGGTGGTGACTTTTTATGGTGACCTGGATGGCTAGCCTGATCTCATCAGAACGCTCAGCAGAGATTGGCTCTGGTTAGTACATGGATGAAAGACCACCAAGGAAGTCCAGGGTGGCTCTGCAATGGCCAGCAATGGCAAAACACTTTTGTTTGCCTCTTGCCTGGAAAACCCTGTAATCACCATAAGTAAGCTCTGACTTGATGGCACTTTCCACCACCAGTTGCTCCACATCTTCGGTGTCTCTTCTCCCTTTGAGAACGCTTTAGGATGTTCAAACTGCTGCAGTGCTTACTCTCCCTTCCGATTCCTCATACCAACTATTGTCTGTGTCCACTGTATTTAAACTTAGGACATAAAAGTCTTTATTCTTATGCTCAAAATATCTGAATATCATTAAAAAAATCAGATGTGCTTGGATCTGAACACACAAGCAGCATTATTCTGAGAGAGACTTGCAAGAGGATAGTTGGGTCAGGAGATGCATTGCCTTGTACCCTAACGCTTTGAAAGAATGCCACAGATGAGCCTGATAGTCACTCTTGTCTTCACTGGTCTGACCCAATAGTAGCGATAGAAATGCTACAGGCCATGTCCCTCCCTCCCTCACCATTGCTCCCTTTCAATAGTCTTGTGGCTCAACACGTCAACAGTCGTTTGCATTGTAAATAATGGTTTCACTTGTGTTATTAATCTATTTTTCCTTGCAGTTCTCAGAAGGATCCACAATATTCTCTGTTGCTGACAATTTCAGCAAAGTTTGTTGGTATGTAGCCTCCTTAGTGGATATTACAAGGGGTATAATGCTTAAGTACAGTGGTAAAATCTTAAATAATAAGTGTCAACTATTATGGTCTCTCTGAATTTAATCTCAGTGCCAAGCCTCACAGAGTAGTACTGGCATCCAACAATACCTGCTAGCTCATGGATGTCTGAGGAAAATGGATTTCTGAGGAAACTCTTAAAATTGCTAAAGATAGACGAGAAGCAAAAACAAAAGGTAACAGAAATAGGGTCAAAGCTCTAAATGCAGCTTTTCAGCAACTTGCATGCAGAGACAAAAAAATCTATCTTAATAACCAATGCAAAGAAATAGAAGAGAACAACAAAAAAGGGAAGAACAAGAGATTTGTTCCAAAAGATCTGAGAAATCAAAGGGAAATTCAAGCCACGGCTTGGGATGCTAAAAGATCAACATGGAAATACAGTATCAGATCAGGACAAAATAAAGATGGAAACAATACACTGAGGATCTATACAAAAGAGATGGAAGGATGATAGATACTTTTGACGAAGAATCTTTTGATGAAGAACCAGAAATCCTAGAAAGAGAGGTAAAAGCTGCACTCAAAGCAATTGAGAGAAACTAAGCACCTGGAGTAGATGGAATACCAATAGAGCTATTTCAAGCCACAGAAATAGAGTCCATCAGAATCTTAACAAGAATATGTCGACAAATATGGAAAACAAAACAATGGCCCACCGACTGAAAATGCTCAGTCTACATTCCAATCCCCCAAAAAGGGGACACCAAGGAGTGCAGTAACTATCGGACAATTGCGTTAATTTCCCATGCAAGCAAAGTGATGCTCAAAATTATACAGCAAAGACTCTTACCATATATGGAACGAGAAATGCCAGATGTTCAGCTGGATTCAGAAAAGGAAGAGGCACCAGAGATCACATTGCAAATTTACGATGGCTAATGGAACATACTAGGGAATTTCAGAAGAAAATCAGCCTGTGTTTTATAGATTACAGCAAAGCTTTTGACTGTGTAGATCATGAAAAGCTATGGAGAGTCTTAAAAGAAATGGGAGTTCCACAACATCTGATTGTTTTGATGCGCAACCTGTACTCTGGACAAGAGGCTATTGTCGGGACAGAATATGGGGAAACAGAATGGTTTCCAATTGGCAAGGGTGTCAGACAAGGATGCATATTATCTCCCTACCTGTTCAACCTCTATGCAGAGTATATCATAAGGAAAACTGGATTAGATCTAGAAGAAGGTGGAGTGAAAATTGGTGGGAGGAACATTAACAATTTGAGATATGCAGATGACATCACATTACTAGCAGAAAATAGTGAAGACTTGAAACGACTATGGATGAAGGTTAAAGGGGAATGTGCCAAAGCAGGATTACAACTGAACATCAAGAAGACAAAAGTATGGCTACCAAGGAACTACACAATTTTAAAGTTGACAATGAGGAAATTGAAGTTGTTCAAGATTTGCTATTCCTTAGCTCAATCATCAACCAACAGGGAGACTGCAATGAAGAAATCAGAAGAAGATTGAGACTTGGAAGAGCAGCTGTGAGGGAGCTAGAAAAGATTCTTATGGATAAAGATGCCTCTCTGGGAACCAAGATCAAGATAATCCAAACTATGGTATTCCCCATTGCCATGTATGGATGTGGAAGTTGGACGGTAAAGAACGCTGACAGGAAGAAAATTGATTCATTTGAAATGTGGTGCCGGAGGAGAATTTTGCAGATACCAAGGACAGCCAAAAAAACAAATAAGTGGGTACTAGATCAAATCAAGCCGGAATTCTCCCTAGAAGCTAAAATGACAAGACTAAAGCTATCGTACTTTGGTCACATCATGAGAAGACAAGATTCTCTGGAAAAGTCAATAATACTAGGAAAAGTGGAAGGCAGCAGGAAAAGAGGAAGGCCTAAAACAAGGTGGCTTGACTCAATAAAAGAAGCCACATCCTCCAGTTTGCAGGATCTGAGTAGGTCTGTCAGAGAGAGAACATTTTGGAGGTCTTTCATTCATAGGGTCGCCATAGGTCGGAAATGACTTGATGGCACATAACACACACCTGCTAGCACAAGGGCAGAAGCCTCCTAAGTTGGACTTTAGGCAGTGCTCTAATCCTAATGCAGGTCTATTCTGAAATGTAAGAATGGCTGTCTGTGCGTTTATGCAGGCTTAAAAGAAAGTAGTCCTACACTTCTTGTATTGCTGTACACTTTAGTGCTACTCTCTCAAAAACATAAGACCTTTGATTATGCAGAGAGAGCACAAAAAATTACAGCCCTGATTCTGGATCTAGATCTTGCTTTTCTACTACAGACCAACATCCTAAAAGAGACAGGGGGGATAGGTACTTTTTGCACATTAAGTTGCATTCTAGGTTGTTTTTTTTATATGCAATAAAAAAACTGTGTCATTCAGACAATCAATGGGAAATACCAGTAACTGTAACCCAACCTTACTTTTTGGACCAGTACCATAAGAGGTCACAAAAGTTAGAGGAAATGGAGGAGAGATCGCATTGTGTAAGTGCTGCACCATCTAGCCTGCAAACTGCCTTTCACCCAACAATTCCCTGAATTATCCAGACTGACAATGCTGGGAACTGGAATGAGGTTTTCTCACCCTGCATCCAGAGGAATAAAGACAGCTGTTTCAGACACTCCAGCAGCTTTTCAGCAAAATAATTGGCTGTATTAATTGGTAATAAAAATTCACATTATTTAAGGCAATGTATTATTTATGAATAAAAACGATTAAAACAGGCTAGTTCTCAGAGGACTGGCTTGTACCATGCTGCCACCAAGTGGACGCCACCTGAAACTGTCTGGTTGCTACATCTTGGGCAGTGACTGGTCACAAGGATGGATCTGTGCCACAAGGCATGTTTTCAGGCTGCTGCAGCCTGCTGCCAGAAGTGTTTTGTTGTAAAGCTAAACCACTCAGTGGGGATGGTCCATCTAGTCAGGGCCGGCGCACCTATTAAGGCCAGGTAGGCGGTGGCCGTAGGCGCGGGGTGCCGGAGGGAGTGCCGGAGGAGGCGCGGTGGGCGGGAGCACGCGCCACAAAGCACCAGCCTCCTATCCCTCCCGCACCGCTGCCGCCGCCAGCACAAGCCCCCGGCCAGGCGCAGCCACCACGGGCAGGCATCTGTGGCGGCGCAGGCAACCTAGCGGGAGAGCTCGGAGGCTGCCCGCCGCAGCAATCGGGCCGCCGCCGGCGGGCTCCTGTGATGATGTCACGTGTGACGTCATCACGCAGGCCGGTGCACGCGCGTGTGCTCATGCGCGCGCGGGGGTGCCCAGCCACGAGCTGGCCACGAGCGTGGCAGACCCTTGCACCACCCCTGCATCTAGTGACATGGTACACAGACAGCAGGTGATTGTTCAAAGCATCTATCAATACATTTAATTTTCAATGTAACCAAATCTATGGATATAGAAACATAGAGCTGGAAGGGACCCCAAGGGCCATTTCGTCCAACCCCCAGTACAAAGCAGGAAATTCATATCTATCCCCCCCCTCCACTTCCCTCAGTGACCCCTGATCTATGCCCAGAGGAAAAAACCTCCAAGATCCCTGGCCAATCTGATCTGGAGGAAAATTCCTTCCTGACCCTAAAGTCGCGATCAGCGTTACCCTGGGCATATAAGAAAGGGCCATGAGAGCCAAGCACCAGCTCATCCCTTCTTAATCTATGTACTTTCATATTAAGTCAGAGAATCATCATAGCTGTCAGATGACCATGTAACTTCTTCTTAAGTACCTTCAAGGAAGGACAGCCCACCACCTTCCAAGGAAACCTATTCCACTGAGAAACCACTCTGTCAGAAAGTTCTTCCTAATGTTTAGCCCAAACTTTAACGCCTGGTTTCTGGTCCAACCTGATGGGGCAACAGAAAACAACTCTCCTTCATCCTCTTTATGACAGTCCTTCAAATACTTGAGAGGGCTATCATATCACCTCTCAGTTGCCCTACTCTCCAAGCTAAACATACCCAGCTCCTTCAACCTTTCCTCATTAAACTTGGTCTCCAGTCCTCTCACTATCTTGGGGGGAATTTCTCCGCCCTGCTACCAGGACCCAGTCCACTGGTAGCCTTCTGGTTCTTGCTTAGGGTTGCCCCTTACTGAAGGCACAATTGGACCTCTTCCCTAGACTTTTCTTTCCCTAATTCTGATCTAAAGTTGCTGGCTAAGGTGATGTACACAGCACAGAAAAAGTTTATAGCCAGAGCTGGAAGTTTTTAACAAGGTCAAAGAGATTACAAAGCGGAAGGGTCAGGCAGCAGTCCTGGGCCCATCCCTCCAAACCCCATAACAGTTAGAAACAGATACAGAATACAAGACAGCATACAAGACGCAACAATACACTAAGGTAGCTACAATACCCTTTCCCCCCAACCGAGAGCTCTCCTGACTCCCCCCATTGCACAGCAGCAGGACCTCAGTAGGTCACTGCATGTTGGCAAGAGCAAGGAGTAACGGGTGCCTGGTTCGTCCCTCTTTTATAGGGAATATCAAAGGCTTCATTAACATCCTAATCAATTACGTTGTCTTTGTTCTTGAAAGACAGTTCCGTTGAGGGTATTTCATGTAAACATAAGTCTATACATCCTTTACCTCTAAGATAGACTGCATCTTTGATATGCATTTGGCTACATAGTAAGTTACAAAGGAATCTTCACACTTCACCAGCTATAGTTTTGGGATGTCCTGTTCTTCCTGGAGATAAGCTGTTTGCTGTTTGCCCCGTTCTTATCATCTTGCTCTTTAGTGATTTACATGCAAAGGCCAGAGGACCCTTCAAAGGTCACGAACAATTAACAACTTTTATGGCCTTATCTGTTCCCTGTCACAGAGGGTGAAATCTTCTCAGGAAATGCAACTTTATTCTGCAGAGAGAGAGGGCTTTTGGAAGATTTCTTTTTCCAAACTATAGCTGGTTCTCTATTTCTAACATGGGCAAAAAGGCCTGGTTCCGACCCACCAACAAAAATCTGACGACACCATCTTCATTGCCCTCCTTTGGACATGTTCCAGTTTGTCAACATCCTTCTTAAACTGTAAACCCAAAGATTGGAGCTGTGAACAGACAAGACAGATCTTCCTACAAACCTGAACCCCTCCCCCCAGGTTTGCTGTGCTGCAACTTTAAGAATCTAAGGCCCTCAATGGTTGTTGCTAGGCAGCCACACGCCCTTCAAATACTAGTTTCTGTCAGCAAAAGGCAGGGCCTTTTTCCTGCACTGTTTTGGCTTTTGACGGAGGACTCAGCAGGGCCAGGCTTGACAGAAACTACCAGGCAGCTAGATACCATGCAGCCTACATGACTCATCACCTAGGCCTGGCTGCTTGCTACTGTTCAATGGCAGTCACACCATGAAAGCCAGTGTGGTATAAAGCTTAGAGTTTCAGATTAGGATCTCGGAGACCCAGGTTTGAATCACAACTCTGCTGTGGAAGCTTACTGGGTAAACTTGGACCAGTTAATCTCTGTCAGCCTAAATTACCTCACAGGGTTGTTGTGAGGATGAAATGGAGGCTAATGGTGTAGGCTCCTTTGTGTCCCTATTGTGGAGAAAGGCCGGGGTATACATGAAATATCTCAGTATTGAGCAAATACCTCAATACTTGAGTCTCTACGCTCCACAGATCTATGCTTAGGATCTCCTGCTTTTAAAAAAGATTTAGTTGTCCTATGAGGTTGCTTTGAAGATTTGCTAAGAAGCACTGTAAGACAGGAAGCGTTTTAACCCTTGTATTGTCGAAGGCTTTCACGGCCGGAGAACGATGGTTGTTGTGGGTTTTCCGGGCTGTATTGCTGTGGTCTTGGCATTGTAGTTCCTGACATTTCGCCAGCAGCTGTGGCTGGCATCTTCAAGGGTGTAGCACCAAAAGACAGAGATCTTTCAGTGTCACAGTCTGAAGATGCACAGCTGCTGGCGAAACGTCAGGAACTACAATGCCAAGACCACGGCAATACAGCCCGGAAAACCCACAACAACCATTGTTTTAACCCTTTCTTCTCTCCCCTCCTTTGGTAACTCCCCTCTCCTTCTGCTCTCTTGAAGTTGCCAAAAATTACCATTCCTGTCTTCTTTTCCTTGCAGTGTTAGCTGTAGTTTTAGGGGAGTGGTTGTCGATAGCTTAAATATCTCCTTCCTAGTGCTACTCCTTTGCAGCCATGTGAGGTTGCTTATTAGTTTTAAAAGGTAGGAGATCCTAGTGATGGATCTCTCACTTCATGTATAGCTCGGTCCTCAGAACTGGGTCTTCAAGGAGGTATCAGTTTGTGTCATATTGCTATCATTGTGCACTAGCACTGGTCTAGGGTTGCCAACTGCAGGTTGGAAAATGCCTGGCAATTTGGGGGCGGAGCCTAGGGAGAGCAAAGTTTAGGGAGGGAGCTCAGCAGCTATGTAATACCATTCTGTAGACTGGGGATCAGTTGTAAGGCTGCCCAGTTGCAAATGATTTACAGAGTGCAATGCATAGCATATTGGAATTTCCAGTCATGAGTGAACGCAGCCCAAGTCTGCCCTGCCAGTCCTGCATGTGATCCATTTGTTACACACATGGGTTATAATCCCATATGAATTTTCACACCCAGAATTCAGAACAGCGTGTATGAGTCCTTGGCATGCAATTTCCCAGCTATACACAGAAGAGGATTACTGGATAACAGCATGTGTAATCTGTAGGAGGTATTTTGTTGCAGTATGTTTCCTTGTCTGATTCCCCCACCCCTTTTGTAGTGGGAACCAGCAGTTAACTAGTTTTTGGCAGTACCAAGGGAAAGCTTCTTTCACTAAGCCTTTGCAGTGCTAACATCTCTTGCAGCTTGGAGCACACAGACAGTATTTATTGTCATGTTGTAGTATAGGTCAGGTATTAGTCACTATTACTTCAATTCAGCTAGAATCCTGCTAGATATTGGAAATGGGCTACACCATTCAAACTCTGATAGCGAGACCAATTGCAGTTCATACAAATTTGTTGCTGAGTGTTCTATGTAGGCAAACTTTAAACCTCTTTTGACCTCCTGCTGTAATTTCATTTAGATGTGTGGCCTGCCTTCCACATTTCTTAGCATCTGGCAGCACTGAGAGATTTTAGCCTACTTAAGGACAGCTGTGAGAATATATTGTGCACTACAGAACAACATGCCTTTCCTTGAACTAAGTATTTTTTCTGGCCCTGTACTGCTGTTTCCTGGCCTCTAGCGCTAGTTGTTTGTACAAAACAAACAGTGCCCACCACCCCCGCTCACTTTTAACACTAAAATATTTCCTTAAAACATCAACAGCAATATAACATGAGGCACTGGGCAGGCATCCAAGTCTCAGAAACCTGTTTGTTAGGCTGAGTTTGTTGCAGTGACTGAAAATCAAGAGGTGGTTGTTATTCCATACTAATGTTCTGAAGAAAAGGGAAGGGTTTTGTGTGTGTGCGTGCTCATGTGTGCACGTACATGTGTGTGTGCACCTGCGTGCGGCCCTACAACTGTCTGAAGCTAGGGTTGCCAGGTGGAGCCTGGAGATCTCCCAGAATTAAAACTGATCTCCAGGCGACAGAGATCAGTTCCCCTGGAGAAAATGGCTGCCTTGGAGGGTGGACTCTACGGCCTTAAGCTCCATTGAGGTTCTTCTCTTTCCCAAACCCCACCCTCCCCAGGCTCCACCACTAAAATTCTAGGAATTTCCCAAATTAGAGTAGGTAACACTGTCTGAAGCTCTCATCACTGCCAGACAATTGACTTATCTTAATTCAGGACGTACGTTTGTGTTTGTGTCTGACAAAGGGAGCTTTGACTCTTGAATGCTTACACCCTGGAAATCTAGTAAGTCCCTAAGGTGTTACTGGACCTGAATCTTGTGTTTTCCTGGTAATACTATTAAGATTATATTCTCAGTTTACTTGCAGATGGTGGTAATGCTTCACAATCACAATATCTGAATCCATTTGTATTTATTTAACAGTAATTAAAATATGCCTCAAGGCTTTTGATGGACTAGAAGAAGTGTAACACAGGACTAGAAGTGGGCATGGTCCGGAAAACAGACCTAAATTAGACACAGTCCGGCCTGGTTTGTGGTTCATGAACATACAGTTCATGGAACTCACCTTTTTTATGAATTTTGGTTCGTTTGTGCCGGTCCATTGGTCTGTGGTCCCTGAGTCCAGACATCTTGACACCGATCTATCAATTCCCTAGGCAATGGAGGAGATGTCTGCAGACCTTTTGCAGCCCTTAAAAACTTAATAGGCAGCTTTGCCTGCCAAGCAGAGAGCTCCCATTCAGCTCTATGGAGCAAGGAGCAAGAATAAATTCCCTAGGCAACGGAAGGGTGGATGTTCTGCAGGCAATCTTAGCCCTCTAAACCTTGATAGGCAGCTCTGCCTGCCAACCAGAGAGCTCCCATTCTTCTTTATGTGAGCAAGGAGCAAGAATGAATTCCTTAGGCAATGGCTGGAAAAGTGTCTGTGTGGTGAGTGAGAGAGCTCTTCCCCCACCCTTTTCTGTTTGATTTTGCCTCATTGCAACTTTTTGGTGCTGCTAGCCAATGCAAGTCAATTGGCATTTGCGACTCCAGTATCTACTGGAAGTTTCCTGGGGGCAGCTGCTTTGGGAGTCTGTAACTCTGATGTCCAAAATGCAATCTTGACCAAACTTGGAGGGTGGCTGGAGGAAAGGCTGCTGAAGAGTTTGGGCTCTCTGGGTGTGAAGGGGCAGAGCCAGGGCTGCCAGAAGTGATGGACCATGGACCGACCACACAGTCCACGAACTGGGCTGATCCATGAAAAGTTCATGGTCCATGGTCCATGAAAATTGATGGAACACAGGCCGGCGGTCCATGGAGTTTTCCCAGTCCATGCCCACCTCTACACAGGACATAACTTTACACTCTGCTGCCAGTCAGTGACCCCATTCCAACACAGGAAATGTGTGATCAAAAACAAGATAATCTAGAGACATAATAACTTGTACTACCAGATGAAGGGGGAATGAAGGAAAGTGGTTTACCTAGGGATGCCATCCCACCCTCCGCTGTGGGCAGTGATCCCTCTGCCCTCCAGCTTCCACTCACCTGCACGGTGGGAAGTAAAGGCAAAATACAAATGTCCTGCATCACGCTGGGAAATGACATTGTTATCCCGTTCAACGGGTGGGCATGGAAGTGCATGCACGAGAGAGGTAAGTACCTGCTGTCCCTTGCCCCCCAGTTTGGCTCCTGGAGGATCTGGCACTTGCAGGCCTTCATTTAAGTGTCCTTTCTTAGTATCTTCCATCAGCACCCCCCCCCCCCCGGACTGTTTTTGTGACTAGGGCCTTAATCAAGCTTTCAAAAATGCTGGGATGGATCCTACCCCATCCTACTACTCTACTGAATAGTAGGCTGCTATTTAGAACCTCTTAAGTTGGAAGAACGCTCCTTAGGCTGGAGGAAGGCTATTAGGAAGATGGTTGGAACTGTCCCATTTGAAACACATTCAAGAAACATATTATTATGTTAAAAGCCTTTTAAAAATTAATTTCTTTAATTTTAAAAACCATTAACCATTCTCCTCATTAATTTTCTACCAAAAGCAAAAATGTAATAAGGCTTACTATTTATATAATAGAGAATTCTTTGCATAGAGCCTCTGTTAGCCTGTGGGCACTTCTGCAATGCAGAGAAAGGAAGTGGGCAGTAGCACAAATTGGCTACCATATGAATTGTTCAAGCAGAAAATAAAAGAATTCATTTTGTAGCAGGCCAGGAAAATTTTCCATTAACAGTGTAATATTTATCCAATTGGAAGAAAAAATGGTAGAGGATGACCTAAATTATCATCCACAAGTCTTTGTGGGGCTGCGGACTCTTGACAGGAGAATCCTATTGAGACCAATTCAAGAGGTTCCATAAGTCTGTATTCAGTAGATTTTTTTGGTGTATATGTTAAGTTTCATATTCTGGATATTGCTGGGAAGATAGGAGTGTAATTTCACAGACTGAGGCTGAAGGAATATAAATTTAAGGTGCAGCTACTGCCTAGATTTGGGGAGAAAGTTAGAACTTGGCCCGCCCTCCTCCCTGCCTATCCCATCACTACCACTGCAACCTCTCTTATCTTTCAGTCATTGTCTTTAGCACATCTAAAGCCAGTTGGAGCAGAGGCATGGCATAGGTATTAATGAATGACCAAGAGACTCAGGGCTAAACTAGACATTACCTGTGGACATTGATGCCATTTTAGAGCTAAACTAAGCCATTTAAAAGTGCTGCAAGAGCCTGATCCTGATCAGAACCATAACATAGCAGAACTCAGTGATTTTGCTTCCTACCTAGGGATCCCAGGTCCTTCAGTGCGGTGCGATCCCAGAAGTGATGCCATTGTGCCACCCCCTAGGAACACATACACGTGAGGAGTTAGAAAAGATGAGTGCCAGGTCCCCTTCCCACCAGGAGGGTTAGAGGACCTGGCTATCCTACCCCACATGCATTTTTAAGTGCCAAAACTACAGCCTACTTGCTTTTGAGTGTTCTGCCACCTGCGATCACAGTTGCATGGGCTGCCCACTGCTGCTGGAAAAGGATATATGGCTGGTATACAACAGTGGCAGACATGGAGGTCAGGGCAACAGTACTGCTAGACACACACACAGTACACAGCACCCTTGGGAAAGGAAACAGACAGTTGGTGACTGTGAGCATGGGAAGGCTTGCTGGTAGGTGGGGGAAGGATGCTGGAGTTGTGGTGAGCAAGGGGGTGGTGGGGCATAGCTCTCCGCCCAGCCTCTTCTCCCTCAGGAACTGGCCCTGGGTGCAAAGAAAGAGCAAGGGAAAGAATGTGAAAGCTAATAAAGGAAACAGTAGAAAGGAGAGTGCATGAGGTCAAGAAGCAGAAAGAAAAGAAGAGAACTTGAAAAAGATTTAAAGCATGTGGAAAGGATCAGGAAACGGCAGCAAGCAGTAACATAGGATACAGTATTTAAACATTATCATAGCCTCCCAATTTTAGTTGATGGCCAGGTTTCAAAAATTTTTCTGAAGACCTTTTTGTAGTGATGCTCTGCTTAAATAATATCCTCTGGAGGTTATTACTCCAAGCCTTCATGTGCCTCATAACATCTTATTCTCCCAGGCCATTCTCTGAATGCAACTCATCTTTTAATTGTTGCTTTCTGCTTTTTTATATTGTTTTTATACTTTGTGTTGGAGTTTAGCATATCTTTTGTTTCCCATCTAATTTTAATAGTTGTTTTATATGTGTATTTTGGTTTTAAATGATTAACCTGCCCTACATCTAGATATGGGAGGAAAATATGAATTAAACTAAGTAATTATTTCTAGAATGAATTTCTCTTTGTTTCTGTTCCCTGCCCCCCTCCAGTAGAGATGAGAACTGCCACATTCTATTATGTTGTTCTTAAAAGCTAAGCATTATGAGCTTTGCTTGGGTAAAAAGTGAAGGGATAAAGCTAAGAAAACATTTTAATGGAAGCACAAAGCCAGATGTTCAATTTTAATTGTTTGTTTGCTTTTTTAAAAACCCACAGTTAGATGACTAAACCATTCTAAACATCGTCCATTAACTTGC
Organism: Eublepharis macularius; assembly: GCF_028583425.1. Classification (NCBI taxonomy): domain Eukaryota; kingdom Metazoa; phylum Chordata; class Lepidosauria; order Squamata; family Eublepharidae; genus Eublepharis; species Eublepharis macularius. The sequence goes on from NC_072792.1 coordinate 129,078,778, forward strand.
TTTTATTTTTTGGCATTGAAACTTCTCTTAGAAATCATTACAACAAAACAATTAACCTATTTTCTTAATGGAAATGGAAATGATATATTTTGCTCTATATGATACTCTGGTACCCTTTTTTCTCTAGAGGGAAAAGAATAACCCTATAACACAAGGAGTTTGTGGTTGATTGCCATGTCTGATTTCCTATCTGACTGGCATGTATTGAAATGGTTTCCTAATGTCCAGTAGATGCTACTGGACTCAGAATGATGTTTAATTCAAACCTTTGGAAATTCGAACCTTTGGAAATCCTGGTTCAGTCAGGAGACTTTTTTTTAATCACAAGTACTCCTGACTTCCTTTGATATTATGCATGTACAAACACCTTAACTGGGTAATCAGGAGGAGGGGTGTGCATTATGCAATTCAAAAATATATATGAAAATGCTGTTTCAGGTCATTACTGTGATTTTATGAATGGTTACTTAAATCCAGGAAGTTTGGGAGTTACAAAAACCCCTCCCCAAATAATCCATGTAGTTTTTCGTGTTCAGGTGCTTACTGTCAGCAATGCAGCAAGCATCTTGTTTGTATTTGATTCTACTGATTTCCGAGGCAGTGGCCTGGGGAAGGCAGCTCCCCCCCGCCCCCCACAGCGCAAGCCAGGTGTAGGGCCTGGCAGAACTTCAGTTTTATCTCAGTCCTTTTCCTTGCCTCCCTCCTTTGTGGGGGCACAACTCACTTTGCTCAGTTCACATAAATGCATATCCTAGGAAAGCTGAGTGTATGCAACTGGAGCAACACCCCCCATATTGTTTAAACATCTCTTAAACATAGGGATTTGATTTTTTAAAAAGTTCTCTACAAGTTAAAGGTTAACTTTCTACTTAACCCTGGATCAGGACAGTCCAATTCTGACCTTTATGAATGTACATTGTGCATGTCCACATACACAGAACAACGGATAGAATAAGTTGAGAGTTGGTTATCTAATTTGACATTATTTCTGTATGAGGTCACATGAGGATATTGAATTATCCTGTTTGGGGCTTTTCTGTAGAGCATGTAGCTAAAATGAATTTGTATAGCAGGATTTGAGTCCAGTGGCACCTTAGATACCAACAAGATGTTCAGGGTGAGAGTCAAAGTTCCCTTCTTCAAATATCAGACCAGAAAGTTTATACCCTGAACATCTTGATCATCTCTAAGGTGCCCCTGGACTGTTTCTGTTCTACTGCAAACCAACACAGCTCGCTACCTGAAATGAATTTGCATGTATTCTGTAATATCTAGTGGTTAGAAGACCACAATATCCCAGTATTTTGATACTACGTATCACTTCAGTCCAGAAGATATACTGTCATAATAGATATCTGTCACGATGATATGTTATATAACAGCTAATAAATGTCCATGACACTCCCATGATCACCAGGGACTGAGGATTCCAATACTAGCAGTTGCTGGTGGGAATAGAGAGCAATCTTGCAGACGTTTAAAGATCAACAGATTAATTTTAAGAAATTGATATCTCAGCAAAGGATGCAATAGAAGAAGGAAAGGCATTTGGATATCAAAAGCACTTTTTAGTAAAAATAGGAGGTGTAGGTTTTTAAGAGGCTAGTATAATTAAATTTGAATTAAGAATGTCTATATTAACAGAGAATTATCACTCTGAATGACCAAGGAAGTGTATTGTTTGGCATAAAATTTACATATTGAGTTGGACTATTGGCTGATAGCTCAATATTACTGCTCTGACTCACAGCAACTTTTCCAGAACTATTACATGAGATCTTGTAGCTGAGGATGGCAAGAGCTTAACCTAGGAATTTTTGCATAGAAGAAGCCAGCTACCCGTGCAATCTTAAATAGAGTGACTCCAGTCTAAGCCCATTGATTTCAGTGGATTTAGAATGGAGTAACTCTGCTTATGATTGCACTGTAAGATATTTAAGTATGTGTACCTAACCTTCACCCCAGTATTTTTCAGATTTGGATTCTGAAAAGGGCATACATATTTTTATTATTTATTTAAGGTTTGGCAGCAGTTTGGGGTAGTAGTTATAGTGTTGGACAAGGATCTGGGAGACCCAAGTTCAAATTCCCCACTCTGCTATGGAATCTTGCTTGGTGACCTTGGATCAGTAACACCCTTTCAGCCTAACCTGTTACTGGAATTGGTCTCCTTGCACTACAAGAATTTGTGGGGGGAATTAGCAAGCAAGGAAGATAGCGATGCAAGAGGCTGGTAACCACAGAGATCTATCACCAATTTCTATGGGGTCCCTTCTGTTATAACAAACGAGGCTGGTGCTTAAAATCAAACAACTTTGATTAAAGAACAAGACTTCATGCACATACACGCTGAATTACAGGGTAAAATAATTATACACACACACACACACAGAGTCCTAGGAAGCTTAGCCAGAAGTTGAGAGGGAGTAAGTATATCTACCTATCCTGAAGAGTAGTCCAGTCCACAGGAGAAGAGAGTAGCTTCAAACGCCAGCGTCCTTGGCCAGGAGAGCAAGAGGCTTAGAGCAAACCTCAAGGGAACAGCGCTTTTGGATCCAGTAAACATGTACAGAGGAAGAGAGGCTTAGGGAAGCAACCCTAAGGGAGCAGCCAGGAAGCATGCACAATTTGAATGCTCCGTTGCCATAAAAAAACAAATGTCCACTGGTAGACTTTCTGTCCTTGGTATCTCCTGCCCAATCTGCATCCATATATCTCACCAATCTGGGATTATCACTTGTTGGCAACTTCAGTTTCAGATGCATAGTCCCATGCAGGTATTTGGCCTGACTGCATTCTAGAGCTCATAAAGGGGTCGGCAGAGGACTGACATACCCCCGGTAAATCGTCGATCACCACTGCCCTATGCTGCAAATGGCCACTTCGGGGTAGCCCATTGCAGCTGCTGTGGAGGCCACCCCTATTCTAAATGGGTACAAAACTTGAACCCCACCAAGCCTAGCTTAGCCAAAGCTCTCTCAATAACAGACCAGAACTGATACCGTGTAAGGGGCGTTCCATCGCAATGGTGAAATAAAACCCCTTCACCATAGCCCCTCTTATCAAGATATGTGCTCAAACTGTGCACGGGGCACAACTCAGACTCCACAAACGAACCCAGCCGAACCACCATCCCTCTTTGGCGTTGGTCAGTTTTAGACCTCCGGATGTGGAGGGAAACACCATCACCAGCAAACTGCACGTCCTGCACTATAAGGGCACGATCCAACTGGTCAGTGCGTGACTGAGCAACCAGCTCCCCAATCCTGAGGGCCCAAAGAAGGCCGTGAGTGATGCCGCATGGAAAAGTGCAGCCTCATAATTGGAGGAGCACACCGAACTCCAGGCCCCACCCAAGCCCCTAAGGATGGATGGAGAGAGAGGCTGCCGGGCATCGGGCTGGGAACCAGCCTCCCTGGACCACCCCTCTAGCATTATACGTACTCTAAAGTCCCCGGTGTCCTCCGGGAACCCCCGAGCCTTGCTGGCAAAGGCCAGGGCAACCAAAAGCCCCCGGAGAGACTTTACAGACAGGCTGCCCCCCCCCCCTCCGTTCAACGCAGAACTGCATAAGATGTTCCGCAGGAATAGGCCAGCTCTGCTCTAAGCTGGCTTCCAACTGGAAGCTAGCAAATTGCTGCACGGCGCAATCATATGACCTTTGTGTGCTAGGGGCGATGGCTAGGTGGATGGCTCTGTACGCTTCGGCCCTCCAAGGCTCCACAGCTCCAGGGCATCGGAAATGGCAGCACATTGGCCTCTGGGGCGAGCTGACGAAACCGTTCCATTTGCTGGCGAGACAAAGCATCCGCCACTCCATTGTCAATACCTGGAACATGTTTCGCCCTGAATAAAATGTTCAGCTGATGGCACCAGAGCGTAAAAGGCCTAACCAGCCTCCTAACCCTGGGTGACCTGGATGAAAGGGAGTTGATCAGCTGCACCACCGCCATATTGTCACACCAGAAGTGGACCGCATGGTTGGCCAGTTCCTCTCTCCACAGCCCGCTACCAGGATTGGAAAAAGTTCCAGGAATGTCAGATCTTTGGTAATACCACCATTATGCCAAAAGGCTGGTCAGGATTCCGCGCACCAGTGACCCCGGAAGTAAACCCCGAAGCCCATGGACCCAGAAGCGTCTGATGCCACGCACAACTCCGCCTCTAGCAGCAGCTCCTCCCGCCAGAAAGTTACCCCATTAAATGACGAGAGAAAATCCTCCCAAACCTTCAGATCGTCCCTGACCCCTTGTGACAGCCTGACCCTATGGTGAGGCAGACGCAGGCCGGCCATGACATCACACAGGCACCTCAAAAAGGCACGTCCAGGTGCCACGGCCTTACATGTGAAGTTAAGGCGGCCTACAAGCTGCTGCAGTTCGAGTAGTGAAGCCTTCCTCTTACCCCGAAGCGCTGCTAAGTGCCCACGCAAATCAGACACCTTGGCCCACGGCAAATGGAACATCTGCCCTACAGTATCAATCTCAATCCCTAGGTATGTCAAGACCTGGGCAGGGACCTCGGTCTTTTAATGGGCAAGGGGGACCCCAAGCTCACCAGCCAACGCTATGAATCCGGCTAACAGCCGGGCACATTGGCCCGACCCCTTAGGTCCACAAAAAATAAAAGCATCCAGGTAGTGGGCGGAGTCATGGCATCGCTGCCTCTGACGCAAGGCCCACTCCAGGAACAAACTAAACTTCTCGAAGGCCGCACAAGAAACAGAGCAACCCATTGGGAGTGCTGTGTCCATATAAAAGTGGCTGTCAAACGAGAAATCAAACAGCTCAAAATCCCCTGAGTGAACAGGCAAGAGGCAGAATGCGGACTTGATGTCGCATTTTGCCATTTCTGCGCCAATGCCATTGCGCGTCACCATCTTGAGCGCCTCATCAAAGGACGTGTACCGCACGGTATACAAGTGCTCCAGCGTGGCGTCGTTGACAGACCCTCCCCTGGGAAAGGACAGGTGGTGAATCAGAGCGGAACTACAAGTGACAAAAGGCACAGATAGGACACTTGTCAGCTTCCCTCAAGTTTTGATGGGAAATGTAGGCAGCTTGGCGGAATGTTGGACAAGTGACAGTTGACAAGTCCATTGGACAGCAGTCAGAGAGCCAAGCTGCAAGACTAGGATGCCTACATTTCCCATCAAAACTTGAGGGAAGCTGACAAGTGTCCAATCTGTGCCTTTTGTCACTTGTAGTTCCACTCTCAGTTGATACTCGCCTGCCGCCTTTTTAGGCACAACTCCCAGGGGGGAGACCCTCAGATTGGGAACCGGAGGGGCAGGGAAAGGCCCCAGAACTCGCCCCTCAGCACATTCCTTAGCTATTTTAAGCCTCACAACCTCCTCCATGCCGGTCACTGAACGCAGATTGGACGACATGAAGGGGACTCGAGGGCCCTGGAACGGAATGCGGAAACCAAACGTAAACCCTTCTAACAAAAACTGGGTGGAAGCGCGATTGGGGTACCCCCACAAGGACTCAGCCAGCGCTTTCAGATTTATGGGCGTAGAACCCCTTGTCAGCTGCAGGCTGACCTGACCTGCCCCCTGGATGCCTACCGCCGCCGCACGACTTGGGGCAGGGGCATGCTGCGAATGCATGGGAACCCCTGCACTGCAGTCATTCATGCTTAAACCCGCACCCCCTCCTAGAGCACATCCCTTAATAAGCAAATTCCCAACAGAGCAGCCGGGGCTGAACTGACTGCCCCACAGAGGCGCGGGTACCAGGAGGGGTGGCAAAGGCGCTGCAATAAGTGCTCGCTATCTGCCCTATCGCCTAAGTTGGGTTTGGCCGGTGCCATCAGCTACAGCCAAAGCTGCTGGTGGATCCGGTCCCAAGGCAATGTGGGGTCTGTGGCGCATCTGGAACTCTTCATCATACTGCATCCAAGCAGCACCAACGAAGTCCGTATACCCCCTATACACAATATCAATGTACTGAAATAAGGGAGCCACACACTGTGGTTGTGCACGTGCTATGACCCCGGCATAGGTTAACATGCCAGGCAACCAGTTGGCCCAGGTGCGGTTGACCTTGCTCCGCCTAAGCCTTTCCTTGCCGCGCGTGTCCCCGAATGGCATGGCCCTGTAAGCCATAACCCCCAAGGAAGAAGAATGGTAATAAGGGCCTGTGTGGAAAGGTGGCCACAAAAAGTGAGGTTGCCCAAAGGGTAGACCACCGCTGCTGGCACTAGCCACCCCTACCGGCGTTCCAGAGGCCGCGGCGGGGGGGCAACACCCGGCTGAAATGGAACTGCCTGGTGTCCCCAAGGCTGCCACTGACCCGTACCAGCCAGTGCTGACTGATAGGAATGGCCGGGCCACGCAGGCAAACCCGTAGGTGGGGCACCCATTGATTCACTGTGCAGTGACTGGGGCACCCAACCAACAAGATTGCTGGCTGCACCAACAGGCCCCCAGGGCCAGGTGTGTGTATCATGTGATGCAGGTGACTTACCCTCATGCTCAGGATGGTCCACGGCTACCACGATAGGAGGCATCTCAGCTGCATCAGTCCCTTCCACCTCCGCTTCGGTAGCCATCCCAGCGGTCTCTGGCTCCTCATGATAAACCGCTTCACCCTCGCCAGCAGCACCTGTTGAACCTTCCAGAGCAGACAAGTGCGTTAAAACCTCCCTTTGAAAGGTGGCCTGAGAGACCTTCTTAGAGGCCCTGCTGCCCCTGCTCCCCGCCGGCTGCCTGGGTATGCCACCCTTGGACCTTTACAACGTGGCCAGCTTGGCCAAAATCTCTTGCCTAGCTGCCTCAACATCCTCGTCCTCAGAGGAAGAGTCAGGCAATGCCTGCTTGGCCGGGGGACGTTTAGCGGGCTGCTTGCCCTTACTTACCCCTGCACCTTTCTTGGGAGGCATGGCTAACAAGAAGCCTGGAATAGCCGCCGAGCAGGAATATACTTTATAGGCAAGCCAACTACTACTTGATTATCCTCACTGGAGATGCCAGGGACTGAACCTGGGACCTTCTGCAGGCCAAGCAAATGCTCTACCCCAGAGCCACAGCCACTTACTACCACAACCACCCGGGCCTACGGCCCCCCAATGAGGAAGTCCACGCCAAACCCCTAAAAGCAGCCCTTTAGAGACCCCCTTGTAGGCCGGCACCAGATAACACCCAGGCAATAATTGATTGGGGGGGTTACCCTCTGGTGCAATGCAAATGGCCGTCCGGTAGCCCCTGCCCTGCAACCCCGGGCTGCAGGTCCCACCAGGCCCCAGCTGCAGGAGGGATAGGCCGTCCACCGAAAAACGGGAGGAGGGAACGCTGCACGCTTATGCTGCGTGTGGTAGGAACCCTCCCTCTAAAGCGCCTGCCCCACCGAGGGCCCAACTTATCCTGCCCCGCAGTGGGCAAAAGAGAAGAGCAGCTGCTGGGAAAAGTGCTCAGCCAGCGTCCACACAGCAGCCGCATGGAGCTGGGCAGGCGCGGCACAGAGAAAAGCTGCGTCGCCAAAAAAGACACGCTGCAGCCGCCGCCAACCAACGCTGCTTTCCCTGCAGCCAAAGCAGGAGGGAGGGGGGCGCTGAAGACTGCTGCCGCCACCGCTGCCGCAGAAGCAGCTGAAAACCAGCCCCTAAGCAGCCGATGGATGGAGCGGCCACCAGAACGCAAGCCCCAACGCTTGCAGGCACGGTGCAGCCAACCTCCCCTCTCACTCCGTTGCAAGTCGAGGCCGGAGAAGCAAGAACTCTGTTGCCCTCGAACTTGCAAGAGACTGCACGGAGAAGGAGGCAGGGCTGGGTTATAAGGGGCCAAGCCCTGCCCCGCCAAGCACCCAGATGCCCGGGAACTTGGCCATCTCTCCCTCCGTGCATGAGGGCAAATGGCGGCACCCGGGTAAGCGCGCAGACGTGCACCGGGAGTACCATTTTGTTTTGGTACCTTGAGTAAAGGTATTGTTCCGCTTTGCCTTGCTTAAAACCCTCTTTGGTCAACATTTGGTGTAGTTTTTCATTCCAACACCTTGCAGCTTGTTTGAGCCCATATAAGCTCTTTTCCAGTTTACACATGAGACGCCTTTCCTAGGACTGTTCGAATCCTGGTGGCTCTTCCGTGTAAACTTCCTCTTATATTTCACCATGCAGAAGAGCTGTTTTTATGTCTAGATGCTTCACATGCATCTTTTGCATTGCAGCTATACTCAGGAGTGTCTTTATTGAAGTTTGTCTCACCACTGGTGCAAGGGTCTTATCGTAGTCTTTATTGTATTTCTGAGTGTAGCCTTTGGCAACCAATCTCACCTTGTATCTTTGCACTTTGCCTTCTGCATCGCGTTTGGTCTTGAAAATCCACTTGCACCCAACTGTTCTCTTCCAAAGAGGGAGATCTTCAAGGGTCCATGTCTGACTTTTTATAAGAGATTCAAATCTCTTCCTCTGCAGCCCTTCTCCACTTCTCTGCTTCTCTGGCAGTCATTTTTGTTGTCTTCACATGTGGAGGGTTCAGGCATAACTTCTGTCCTTGCCAGACAAGGAAGTCTTTTTGGTGGTATGTTCTTGTTTACTCTCTCTGGTTGCCTGATTCTTGGCTCTTCAGCCCCTTCTGGCTCTGTGGCCCCTTCTGGCTGTGCGGGTTCTGCAGCTGTGTCATGTGTGCAGTCCATGTAGGATAGTTGTACTGCTCTTTGTTGCTGTTCTTCATTTTCTCCTGTTGGTGCACTTTCACCAATGTCTGCTATCTTCCTTTCATTAACACAGACAATGTGGCATATTTTTATTTTTTCAGTCTTTGGGTTAAGGATTTAATATCCTCTACATCCTTGTGCATACCCCATAACAATGCCTTCTTCTGCTTGAAGATCAATGTTAGACCTTTTTTCTTTAGGAACATAACTGTAGGCTTTTGATCCAAAGACCTTCAGGTGATTCACACTGGGTTTGTGCCCATGCCATAGTTTAAATGGGATACTGCTTGCACCTTTGGTGGGCAGTCTATTTTGCTGGTAGGTAGCAGTGTTAATTGCTTCCCCCAGAATTTCTCATATAGCCTTGCTTCAAGGAGCATGCATTTATTCATTTCAGTGAGAGAGCGATTCTTTCCCTCTGCTACTCCGTTCTGCTCTGCCGTATATGGCTCTGTGACTTGATGCTGAATCCCCTGCTCAGTGATGTAATTTTTTCACTTCATGTCCTGCATATTCGCCTCCATTGTCAATGTGGAGTGCCAATGGCCCTTTCTGGAATTTGTTACTGACCATTGCTACATAAGCAATGACAGCCAGTTTGGTGTAATGGTTAAGAGAGTGGGACTCTAATCTGGAGAACCGGGTTTGATTCCCCACTCTTCTACCTGAAGCCAGCTGGGTGACCTTGGGACAGTCACAGCTTTTAGTTCTCTCAGCCCCACCTACCTCACAGGGTGTTTTGTTGTGGGGATAATAATAACATACTTTGTAAACCACTCTGAGTGGGTGTTAAGTCATCCTGAAGGATAGTATATAAATCGGTGGTTGTTGTTGTTGTTATAAGCTTTAAATTTTTCCAGCACTTAATTTTTCTCTTGAATGCATCAATGAAGGTGATAATATATTTGTTGCCACTTGGTGTCTCTAATTTCATTGGACTGCATAGGTCACTGTGAATTAAATCTAATGGCTGCCTTGCCTCATTTTCCTCAGCTCCTTTCCCTCTAAAGCTGGGTCTGACGGCTTTGCTTTTAATGCAGAATATACATTTTCCTTCAAAAACACACTTTGTAAATTGCATACCTTTAATCAGATTATTACTTTGAAGTTGGCTGATTGCATTTACATCTCGGTGCCCAAAACACCGGTGCCAGATTAATGAGCAATTCTTATGTTTACAAGTCTCCTTTGCATTTGCAAAGTCAATTACTTGCTGGCACGTTTCCAGGGCATACAGACCGCTCCTCTTCTTAGCTACAACTATTATTTCTCAATCCTCCTTAATGAGACATTGTTTCCCAAAAGATACTTTCATGTTTTTCTCTGCAAGCATGCTTACAGGAAGCAGGCTAGTTTCCAACGTTGGCATATAGAAGTAGTTTGTTAGCAAGATTTCCCAGGGCTATTCGTTTGGAAGTTTGCATCTTAATGTTCCAGACTCTATGTCTGCTATTTCTACAGATCTGCCATCTGTACACAACATTTTCTTCTCTTGGCGTTTCAAAGAAAGATTTATTCCCTGTCAAGTGAGCTGTACATGCAGAGTCAATATACCCAAATTGCTCCCTAGGTTCTCTTTCTGCTAGCATAAAGCATTTCCTTGCAGGTTTTGTTTGTCACGTTGGAAATTGCGCCCTTCTCCTCCCTTTCCTCTCCGGGATGAATCCCTTTGTTTGGAGAGAGCTCAGTTCCTTTTGAAGTGACCAGTTTTCCCACATTCATAACAAAATGCATCAGCTTTCTTGTTTAAATTTACAGCACCCATAGCACTTTCACAGTCCCTCAATCCAAACCCTCTGTCTGAGTTCTGGAATTCCTTATGTCTATTATACTCCTCTAGCATGCTTATGGCTTGACTCAGAGTCAAATCTTTCTTAGCTTCTACTTGTTTTATGAAACTTTCATACTCTGGTCACAGGCTGATCAACAGTATGATCAGATCTTCGTCAATATCTTTTCCAGCTGAGTGAAGGTGCTGGACTAAAGCCAGAAAATCATCCAGGTGCTCACACAAGCTTTGATGCTCTCCCATTCTAATACTGAACAACTTCCTTTGTAAAAACATTCGACTCTTAAGTGAAGTATCTACATAAAGTCTTTGAGCTTCTTCCCAGATATTTTTAGCTTAATCAATATGAATCACCTGCAAAATATCCTGGTCCTCCAAACATTTAAACAGGATCCCTTTGGCTTTGTTGCTGTGTTCATCCTGTTTTCTTTGCTTTTCAGGTTCCTCATTTGCTGGTCTTGGAACCTTAATTGCATTCCGAACTCTTCATTCTATGAGATGGGTCTGCATACGGGATTTCCAGATTACATAGTTTCTTTAGTTCAGCTTTCTATCACTGCAACTTGCTGAATGCTATAGGAGGCCATTTTGTCCCTTGTCTCTCTCTCACACACACAAACACACACAGCTTATGAGTGGAGCCTCTGGTGAATCTTATTCCTTTAATCAGAGATCAATCCATAAACCATCCTCTGCTACCATGTAGGCTCTGGTACATTTTAGGAATGATCTTGCGTCAGGTTAAGGAGTGAATGAAAAGAACTTATTCAGGAACAATAACTGATAGAAAGCAGAAACAGAATATTTTATTTGTTTGTTTGTTTGTTTGTTTGTTTGTTTGTTTGTTTGTTTGTTTGTTTGTTTGTTTGTTTGTTTATAGTCTGCTTTTCTCACTGAGGCTCAAGGTGGATTACACAGTATGAGATTAGTACAATCAGTATCAAGTACATTTCAATACAGTATCAAGGATATTTCATAAACAATGCCATAGGGTAAATAGATACAAGTTTAAAAGATATAATATTAGCAAGAATCCAATACAGAGTAGAAAAAATACTGAAGCAGAACATAATCAGTTCTAGGACTAACATTAGACAACATGGAGCACTGGTGGTACATAGGAATACATATTTAAAGCAGCAGATAATATGTAAGGCAATATAGTGATGAAGCCTATGGTCCCTAACTCATAAGCGAAGTATCTGAGACCCCTTCCCTACGATACAGCCCTCCCATTTGAGTAAAAAGCCTTTTTGAATAGTTCGGTTTTGCGTTGTTTATGAAAAGCCACGAGAGTGGAGGCTCTTCTGACTTCTTCAGGCAGGTGATTCCACAGGATAGGGGCCACTACGGGCTGCTGCTGATTTCACCTGTGTGCAGCCTGGCACCTGTTCAGATGAGCGAAGCTGCTATGGAGGAACATAGGGAGGGAGGTGGTCCCCTAGGTATGCTGGACCAAAGCCATGAAGAACTTTGTATGTATTAACTGATACCTTGAACTGAGCACAGTAACTGATGGGTAGCCAATGGAGTGACTGTAGGATGGGAGTGATGTTCATGCTGCTGCTCGCTCCTGTTAACTGTTGAGCTGCAGCATTTTGCACTAATTGGAGCCTCCTAGTTAACTTAGATGGGAGACCTATGTATAGAGCAGTACAATAGTCAAACCTGAATGTTACCATAGCATGGATCCAAGTGGCCAGGTCAGCCATGTCAAGATAAGAAGCCATCTTCCAGGCTAGAGTGAGGTTGTAGTAAGCATTTTTTGCTGCTATCTTAAGTTGTTTTTCTAGTAATAATGCTGGATCCAGTATAACCCCTAGGCTCTTAACTGAGTCTGCAAGGGTCAGACAAACGCCGTTGAAAGTGGGAAGTACAATGTTCTTCAAGATCTCTGCTTTCCCAACAAGCATCACTTCAGTCTTGTCTGGGTTCAATTTCAATTTGTTGTTTTTCAACCATTTCACCATGGCTGTCAGGCAGCGATCTAAGATTTCCACTGCATCCTGCGGGGACCTGGATAGCGAGATATAGAGTTGGGTGTCATCTGCATATTGATGACATCCAACTTCATAGCTGCAAATGAGTTCTTCCAAAGGTTTTACGTAGAGATTGAATAACATGGGAGATAAGATCGCGCCCTACGGAACCCCGGAAGATAGTTCCCATTCTGGAGATAGTTCATCTCCAATGGCCACCCTTTGAGTCCGCTTCAAGAGAAACTGTTTAAACCAGTCCAGGGCACATCCTTTGATGACCACTTCTGTTCCTCAATGCCTCAACAGGATGGCATGGTCTACTGTGTCAAAGGCTGCAGATAGATCCAATAGAAGCAATAAGGAGGCATCACCTTTGTCTATATTCAGACAGAGATCATCCACTAATGCTACTAGTGCTGTCTCTGTCCCATGTCCTGGTCTGAAACCTGACTGGAAAGGGTCCAGAGTGCTAGAGTTATCCAAGAAGGTCTGTAGTTAGTCAGCTACTGCTCTCTCAATTGCTTTGCCCAGAAAGGGCAGATTAGAGACTCGGCGATAATTGGCCATATCATTTTTGTCTAGAGATGGTTTTTAAAGTAGCGGACGGATAACCACCTGTTTGAGCTGCCGGAGAAAGCTGCCCTGAGTTAGTGATTGATTTACAATAAACCTCAGTGGTTCACTTATGTAGTAGTAATTAGCTTACTAAACTGGGAGAGAGGGACTTCTGGGAAAAAGCAGGAAGTAGCCTAAGAATACCAATCTGGAGACATGCAAGAAGGACAGAGGAGAGGCAGAAAGAAGGATCTTCTCCTGCTATTTAACTGTCAGACCTGCTGCCCCCTGCAGGTATGCTGGGTCTTCTGCCTTCTCTGCACACAAGACATTGTATTTCCAACAGTTTCAGCATGGAGAAATGGCTCCGGGTGGAAGGCTGGAGCTCTTCTTCCCCCTTCAGTAGCATTCTGAGCCAATGTGAGCTCTCCTTTATTTTTAAAAGGCATTCCCTGCAGCTGTTGTGTGGCTGCAGGGAACCAGGGCCAGAGTGGTTAAAAACCCAAATGTGTCCCTCATGGAGAGTTGTGAGAATCATTACAATCAGGAAGACAATTCAAGTGCTCCCCATGACATCTGTTCCTATTGCCTGGAGCAGCTGCCTCCCTCCCCCTTTCCTCTTGTTGCCAGGGAACCTTGAATAACAGGAAAACCAGTTTTCAGAGCCTCAAAATGGCTGCCCTGAATATCCTAAATATTCCTGAATATTTCGGAGATTTTTTGGGAATCGATATTTGGTATTCTAGAATCCCAAATACCATTTTGACTGACCAGGTATATTTTTGGACTGGAAATATCCAAGTGCACATCTCTAATGATTCCGTCTAAATTCTGCTTAGTTGTTTAATTTGAAGAATGTGATCATATCAATGGTTAAAGTTTTTAAAAGTGCTTTAGTTAAATGCCCGCCCTACCATTACAATAGCTTTCCTGCCAAATAAATATCCTACTATGTAATCAGAAAAGGTGGTCTGTTTCCTCTGAAATGCAAACCATAATTTCTTTTTTTATCAGAAACATCAACAGATATAACATTCCTGACTTACAGATTTTTCAGGCAAAGAAATCTTCCATGTATTTCCAAGTATCAGCTAAAATGGCAAACACAGCTTTTTTTTCTAATCAAGAGAGGTGCCAGTTACCTCATAAAGCATTAGGAAATAATTTTCATGGTCTGAGAAGCAAAAATACTGAGCAAGCAAAAATGTTACTTACCCAATTTTAACATTTTATTTATTTGCACAAAATAATTTTCTACATATGCACTAAGTAAGATTAATTTCCTGATCTTTTATCTTTAATCACAGATTTGCATTGGGCAATAAAAGTTTTTTTAAAAATGTAGTATCGTGGGGGATTAAGGGGATTAAATGTTTGACATCACCCTTTTGTCTGTGCTAGGCTCCATCAAAGAGTAAACTGAGTGGGTGGCAAAGCACTCGAACGAGGGATATGATCCGGAGATAACAAAAGAATGGATGGAAATGGGATAAACAGTCTTCACTGTTTTGCTTAGTAGATTTCTAAAAGTAAAACTGCAGCATTTGGACTGCAAAATCCTATGAGGTGAATTTTAAGGAATTTTAAAACTGTAGACAGAAGAGGAATAGTCCAAGAAGAATGAAAACTGAGATGCTTTTGCATCCTACAGCCAGCAATGCCTCATATTACCTGCATCTTCTTCATCATATGATGTTTCTTAATAACCGGAGCACCAGAATGAAAGGTTACTAATGTGGGCCAATTGAGCTGATTTTATTCCTGACTGGAAGACATGGTCCTTGTAATAAAACTGTTGCTTTTCACCTGTATCTGGCCGACAGCTCTTTTAATCAGTCACAGTGATCATCACCACCATTACCACCACCATCATCCTCAAAGGTCATTCATGAAAAGGCATAACAGGTGAGCAAGATATATCCTGGCCATCATGGCTGCTGTCTGTTTATGTATTCTGTTTGCTGGACAACATCATCCTAAGGATGATTTGACCAACCCTTAAGGGCATGTTTCATTTGTTTGGCCCATCCCAGTAATGCAAGCAAAGAGAAGGCAGAAATGCTACTTAAATTAGCAAAATCAATAGCAGAATATGTACTAGTAAAATTTCCCATTCCTGATGTGTTATGTTTGTTTATAATCATTCTTTATGTACAGTGTGGGAGCATATTATGTAACAATCAGCTACAGCATTATTAGTTAGCACCAGTTTTTTTTAAGGTCCCAGTACTCATAGATGTATATGCACTGTTTTCCTCCAATTCCCTCCTCAGGGCTTAGGAGAACCCCCTAAAAGGTGCGAGTACTAAGTACCAGTGGGTATTGCTACAAAAAAGCCCTGGTTAGCACAAAGAATAAAGATGTGAAATGCAAAAATAGCCACATGAAAGAAACTTAAATTCTTCTTGGTGAGATATTAATTTCTGAATTGATGTTATAATTTGTCATCATATTTGTTTCCTTAAACCTGGATTCTATGGTAGCTGTACTTTTTTTTAAAAAAAGAAGTGGTTTTATTAAGTAGGGTAATCTTGTATTATTAATCAACTTGTATATTAATCAATATTAATGTGAAATTATTTTATCAGCAACTCTAAGCACACTGTCCTGAGAATAAGCCTCGTTGAATAGACTTGAGTAGGTGTCTGTGTGGACCTGCTCTCTAAATCCCAGTTTTTAAGTTTGTGTTTATATCTTATTCCATGAACTTTGTAAGCTTAGATTTGGCATTATATGTTCATGTCGCAGACTGCTGGAAACATCTTACAGATGATCCTACAGGAGTTGCAAAAAGGTTTTCGCAGAAAATATTCCTGGTATGTTGTATCCACCACAGGCCATGACTGAATGAAGGGATCATCTTTCAGAATTAGGTTCCAATGCTGCTTGCTTCCATTTCTTTTTCTTTACCTACTCCACCCCCTTCAAAAGACCTAGGCAACGGGGTAGGGTGGGGAAATGATTGGGGGAGGAGAATCCTCATCATCTATTTTTTCTGTAGAGGTCTTCATGCACATAGCAGTGGTCATTCACATTTCTGCACACTTCCAGTTATCTGAATGGGAGAGATTGCATTTAAAAAGTGAGTTCAAGTAGATCTTATATAACTGAAGTGCTTGGGTAGTTGTACGACTTGTAATGTCTGCTACAGTTATGAGTTCAATTACTGCTGACATAAATCAGATTTGGACTTCCTTCCAATAGAAGGTACAATCGGCAGTGTGATAAGAAATCTGTTTTTACACTCGTTTTCTCTCATCCTGTTTTGCAAATGATAGAAATGATTTTCTGGTAACCAATATTTATTGTTCACATAAGCGCTCCCTGAACTGGAGCCTGATTAAACATGTACTCACTCTCTAGAAGCTACCTTTACAGAGAGGAGCCAGTAGTAGAACTCAAGGAGATGTGAACTTGCATAGGAAATTTCTATTTAACATTGCAATCCTTATGCATTTGAGAGGCACTATATAGACAGTCAGTTGAGCTTACTTTTGAGTAAATTTTCATTGGATCAGGATTCAGGATGCATATGTAATAAATAAAATCCACCCCAGATATTCTGAGTGTTAGTGCATTTCCAGATAGCAGCTACCTCAGTGACAGCACCAAAGAAAGAAGTAGAACAAGGAAGGAATACCTCAAGGAAAGGTATTCACTGGCAGAGATTGGTCATTGCTGATTTTATACTTTAATTGCTGTGCTTCCATGTTGGTTTGGAGTACTAATTGTC
The DNA here is from genome assembly GCF_028583425.1 of Eublepharis macularius. Classification (NCBI taxonomy): domain Eukaryota; kingdom Metazoa; phylum Chordata; class Lepidosauria; order Squamata; family Eublepharidae; genus Eublepharis; species Eublepharis macularius. The sequence goes on from NC_072792.1 coordinate 129,095,488, forward strand.
AGCATGTGGAATCAGCATAACACCTATATGGTAGTGTGCAAATTCAATTATCCCAGTAATTCCCTTTATACAGGAAAGTACCATGTCCCTGACTAATAAATCTAACAACAACAACAACAACAAAAGAACCTGAACTCCTCGGACTGCTAATCTCTTCCCATCCTGATATATCTTTGTAAACACCCTTATAACTGGTTTCAAGCAGTATGTTTGGCAATGCCAATTTTAAGCCTGTCTTTTTAGATTTCCAGATTCCACAACCTCTTCACAGCTTCAAAGCACTGATTGGACATACTGTACTTGTACCATACGTCAGGAATAATATTTAGCACTGAGGTAACCCTTTGCATCATAATCAGGTCTTGATGACATTTGAGGAATGGATTATTAATGCTGCTGAGATAAACCAGAAGGATACATGGAAAGAAGGGACAGAGGAAGTATATCCCAAAGCCAGACCCTGCTTCAAAGCAATTTTACTGAAACGAACAAAAAAGACAGCAGTTTACACATTCGAGTTGCAGACATTCTATGTTCCATCTGGTACCAACACATTATCCCCCTTGTGTAGGGTAGTCAGGAGGACTCAGAGGACCAAAGAGCGTTACTATTAGAATCAAATATGTTTCTTTTACCTGTGACTCCTTTTAGTGGAACTCTTAAAAAGGAGCATTTACAAAGGCTTGTCTTTTCTTCAGGTTTTTTGCTGTTGTTATTGTTGTAGGGGGAATTTATTTGAATGGGCACCAGGATTGTTCAACATGCTGGGACCCAACAGCCACAGTTAAATAGCATATAGTCCTTTTGGAAGAACACCATGGGAAACCACTACTTATAACACACAACTTCTGTGTATTTAGAAATGTCGCTCAGTTCCCCCTCCCAAAGCTATTTGCCTGCAATTTTTTTTGCAAAGAAGATTTTAAAGCATTACCCAAAAGTACATGAGAAAAAAGAGAGATTATTGTCCCAGTTCATTTCTTATAATAAAGAAAAAAATGGTGTGGATGTTAACACGTTATACTTTTGGACATTAGAAAATACTCATTTTACTAAATATATTGTCATAGCTACACGTATTAGACATGCATTTGACTTTTTAAAACTAAAGTTCTGTGAATAAAACTGAGTACTCAGCTGTATGAAAGTGCATCACATCTCAGTAGTACTAAACTAGTACTGGACTGAATTGGAGAATATACTGAAAACTAATACCATAATGAACCCACAATTATATGTTTTCTTTAACATATTTATTTCTAAATTGACAATCCTTCATCAATTTTCCTCTAGCAATTCTTAAAAGACAAATGCCTCTAATGGAAATTGAAATCAGTGACATTTCAATACAAAACAAACAACCTAAGTCCTCAGGAAGCCTAATCCTATGAGGGGGTGGTGAAAGTACATAGGAAGCCGACTAGGAGTTACAAATGGTGTATTTCAAGCTTACACCATCGTAAACCCCACTTACAATGGTGCCGCACTTGGGTGCCACTCTGCCCGGGTTCTCTGCCTCTTGTAGCCAGGCATGGGCAGATCTTCGGCAGAAATCCTTGTACCAGCGGGATGGGGAGCTTGGCAGGGGGAGGGGTGCAAGTTACCTAGATCATTAAGCACTTTGGGGCTTGGGAACACCCCCTGCAGCAGCAGAAAGTTACGCCATGAAAAATGGTTGCAGAGCCCATAGGTGCCCATGCTCGGCCCTGCCCAAATGGCCCGGAGGAGCATAGGATGCCAACTATAGCCACAGCAGCCAAGCCCCCTCTCCAGCCTACATCACACACCCCTTTTGACATAACTTCCATCTGGGCACCCATTACCTCAGGTAAGTAGGGACATGGCAGGAGTCTCTGCTGGAAAGCCCTCTGTCACGGGGACTTAGACCATGAGGCAGGAGAGGGTGCACATGGTGGCAGGGAAAGCACACAGAGGGAGCACTTTGCAGGATTTGGCAAGCTCCTTGCTCTCGTACATGGGAGGAGAGCTAAGTGCAGAATATCTGACTAACTTCTTCCATTCAAGTCCTCTAACAGGTAGCCTGTCACCAGAATCTTGGCTTGAGGAGGGGGTGAGGAGGCACTGAGAGGTAAAAAGGAGCTGGAGAGCTGGCTCTCCTGGCTTGCTCATTCGCACCTGCCTCCCTGCTCCCCTCACACATGGACCAGCGCCTCCCCCCAAATGCTGGCCTCCATAGTTGAGTCTGGCAGGGGACTTCCCCTGCTCTCTGCACCATAGCCCATTCCCACTGAACAGCCAGCTGCCCAGGAGCCATACTCGAGGAAGCTGCCTCGAATGTGGATGGTGGGGGAGGCATGTTAAGTCCCATGTCAGGGCTGCCTGCAGACTCCCTTGTCCGCAGTTCCTCCCCTCAGGCAGAGGAGAGAGCATGGCTGTGGGTTGTTGGGGTGGCTATGTGCTGGCATTTGAAACTTCCCAGTGTTTGCAGATATGCAACCTCTGGAGCCCCCTTGAGAAAGTCTTTAGGGAGTGGACGAATGGCACAGAGGTTACACTGGCAGGCGCCTGATGGTGGCAAGGAAAGTCTTAGGATTGCATTGTTAATTTGAGTAGAATCCTGGCTAACTTTATGTGATTTCTATTCATAATACATAATGTGACAAAAAGTGTTTTGTTGCTGAAAGGCTTTATTTAATTTCACTGAAAATAATAAGTAAAACAAGCTTAAATTTTTGCTTTAATGTTCCTGGCAATATGATATTTACCCTGAAGTCTCATGGTCTGTTACCAAAGATGTCTGTTGGTGAAAGCACAATGAGCGCTACTATGTACTCCCTGCTGCTTTATGTATGATCCTACTGGGTAGTTCTGTGTTGTTTAATGTCCGTCTTAGAATTGTTTATGCTCTGTTTCAGCATTTCTGCAACTCTGTATTGGATTTTGCTGATGTTATGTCTTTGTAAATTTGGATTTAAGTACTCTATGACATTGTTTATTGAAATATCCTTGATATTGACTGTACTAAATTCACACTATGTAATCCACCTTGAGTCTCATTGAGAAAGGTAGACTATAAATGACAAACACACACACACACACACACACACACAAGCAAACAACTTAGGTTTCAGTGGATAGCCCAAATACTTAGGCCATTCATAATTTTTTTTCCTGTAAAAGAGTCCAAGTGGTTCTTACAAACAAATGCTTCTCTTAATTCCAGATTTGCTGGGTAAATTGGAGCCATAATAAAGAAATCAATTTCCAAGTACTTATTATATTAACATTCAATCATGTATGACCAGTAATGAACTTTTGTGGATGGACACATGATTCTAAAAGGCTTCCCACGCAATGTAATTAGGAGCTGAGATTTGGGATATAAAATCTGTGTGATTAGAATGATGACAAAATTATGCACTAAGGGAACAATCCTCTAGGAATGCCTTGTGAGCATGTTAAATGAATAAGAAATATATAAAAATGGCTGGAAATGGAAAACAGAAACACGCAATAAATGTTCAGTCATTATTTGTTCGCTGTGGGGAATTAAGAGGTCCTCCCCTGAGTTGGCCCCGCCATCTCGGCAAAGCAGACAAGTGCCTAAGGTGCCCAAATTCCATTGCACCTACTTTAGTTATGTTTAGGGAAAAAAGAGCCACTGCCTGCTGTTTGAGAGAATGCACACAGAAACAAATGCTAGAAGCACTGTGATTGGATCTGCATTATGTCTGTCTTTTGGGGTTGGTGGGGGAGTAGCATTCATGGAAGGGCCCAATTAGGACTGGGACTGCCACTTGGAACAGGAGAGTTAATGCTCCCACCCCACCATGTTTTCCTGACCTCAATGGTCCCACAAGCTAATATTTGCTATATTGGGAAAATCATACAGAATGCCTGTATAGTGCCTGACTATTTTCCTCAGCAGATCAAATATTGGTTCTAGGGAGTCAAATAAGGTTAGGAAAACGGTGTGCAGCCACTGGGTAAGGTCCTGGTCCCAGTCGTGGTTCTGTTTACAAAAATGTGCTGGAGATCTGATCAGAGAACTTCCAGAGCCTCATATGGTTTGGTCCTTCATTGCTCCTCAGGCAGGTGATAGTCTGTGCATTCCATACTGATCTACATTAGCTGCCCAAGGCAGACATGGCCTGCATCCACATATACCACACTACAGCAGCAATTCACAGCTGGATTTTCCTGAAAGGACAAGAATATCCAGGAGGTGAATGATTGCTATAGCTCAATAATGGCACAATATTCAATCATAGGTGGATGTATAAAGGAGAGAAAATAAGCAACAGATTTTGAACATTAAAATTTTTAAAAGAATATTCCAGTTAACTCTTCATCATTCAATGTGCAATTGTTATAGTTCCCAGCATGCAAGAAGACATGTGCTACAGATAGGGTTGTGGTGGGGAATCCTTCACCCCCACCTGTTGCTCCCTGCCCCCACTCACCTGGCTGGTGAGAAGAGGGAGTGTTTGGAAGCTGGCTGGAGCACACGAAAAAATGGCACGTGTATTCCAGGGGCCTCTGCTGATGTCATTCCAATTTAAAATTGAAGTGACGGGAGTTCAACAGGGCCAAATTGGCCCCAAAACATATCGAAATTGCTAGGTTTGGGGGTGATTTGGGCCCACTGAGCCTGTCACATTTTAAACTGGAAGTGATATCAATGGAGACCTTCAGAGCATGCATTAAGCACCCACATGAAAAAAAAGAAGACTCCCCTAACTAGTCAGCATCCTCCTCCCAATTTGAAGGTAAGGGGAGGGTTGGCAATCCCAGTCGCAGGGGATTTTTATTTGGTTAGCACAGCAGGAAAACTTGATCTAGCCCAGAACTCAAGGGAGTACTTCTGTTGTAGGCAGGGCTTATTTTGAGGGGGAATGCACAGGAATGCAGTTCCGGCAGTTCCCCAAAGAGGTCACATCAGGTGGCCCCACCCACCTGACTTGGCCATTTGGGGCCCATTTCGGCCTGGATTGGGGCCGAAACGGCCTGAATCGGGCTTCTGACGGGTGGTGGATCACTGTCCTGCTCATCAGCTGCCCGATCCTGACCATTTTGGGCCCATTTTCAACCCCTTTTTGCCATTTTGAGCCCAATTTCAGCCCTGAATGGCCAGGATTGGGTTGAAAACAGCAAGAATAGCTGATGTCAGGGGGTGTGGCACATGCAAATCAGTTACACTAATGATACACTTCCGGTGATGGCAAGAGGCGTGGCATATGCTAATGAGTTAGGCTAATGAGTTCCTCCAGCTCTTTTTCTACGAAATGACCCCTGGTTGTAGGGATGTAACATTTGCTCAATATTCCACCAGAGAAAAAATGTTGTTCTGTTACTGTGACTATTTCTTTTGTGTGTTTTTTTAGCAAAATGTTTTTGTGAAAATAACTAGAACAGGGTGCCAGGCTCTCTTTTCCCAATTTAAATATTGCTAGTGGGTTGGTTGCATGATGTCACTAAAGAAAGCCCAGAACTCACAACCTGCCTCTCTAGAAATCACAAGAAACACTAGAGAGGAATGACATCATTTCTGGGTATTCCCTGGAATGGACATCACACTATCAACCCAGTAGCAATTTTTAATCTTTTCTCACACACGTCGCTGATGCACACACTGATGCACACACTCCCTCCCAGTCTCACACTAATCTAAAATGTAAGTGACACCGCAACCCCCCTCCCCCAATTTGTTATACTAGGGCAGGATACTGTATATCTAAAAGGAACTTTTGGAGAACCATGCTAAGACAAAAATGTGATTTTGGTGTCACATGGAGTATGAAGTCAATGGTGTCAAGAGTGTGTGGGCTATTAATCACACAATACAAAGTCCCCTATGAATCCTTCATCGTCTGACTAGAAAAAAATGATACACAAAACCTCTCTATCCTAAAAAGAGAACTGATTTCAATACTGATACTGGCAGCAAAATTTCATATTGCCTCATACTGGGAGAAACTTAATATGTCTCCTACTAGGTGGAAGTAGAAAAGATATGGAACCTCTTAATCTATATATATAAAGACAAGTGTCCTGACTGACTCATCAATGCCCAGCCCAAACCCCTGAACCTAGAAACGTGAAATTTGGGGAGAATGTTCATTTCGTGATGTAGAGGCTCACTAAGAAGCGACTTTAAGAAATTCGCCCCCTAAGGGGACAAAAAGGGGTAAAATGCGTTTTCCCATAGGGATACAGCTTCCTTGTGTGGCTGGCAGGGTGCTCTTCCCTCCACTCCCCCCGCCAACTGCCACTCTTCCCTGAGGTCATTTGCATATGCGACCTGATTGGCCATCTCCCCAACATTCTAAAGAGTATACAGTTGCTATTGGTAATGATTGAATGTGTCATGAGGAAAAAATATACCTCCCATCCTTCCCCTATAGGGTTGCCCATCTCCCTGTGGGGGCTAGCTTTCCTGTGTGGCTTGCAGGGTCCTGCCTGCTCGCACCCTCCCCCTCCCTGATGGGTCAGCTGTGGAACTCTGTGTTCTGAGGTAAAAACCAGGTAAAGGAAACTACAGACAGTTGAAGAAAGACAGTACAAGATTCCTGAAAAGGGGTTTTATTTAAAAGTCAGTATGGCAACTGAGTTTTTAAATGTTCATGGGGAGATGGTGCATGACCTTTCTAGGGGCCTCTTTCGCACTTTCAATGCAAACCTCTCACATGAACATGCCGAAGTGCCCACGACACCACCCCTCCCTCAGTCCACCTCACACCTCTTGCAGCCATCATCTCTTACTGCCCCCAAGAAGCCTCCTGGCAGACATTGTGCAAGATATACCGATGCTAAAAGGAGGAAGCAACTTAGAGATGCGGCTAAGAAATATGCACATCGTACTCCTGTGGTGCACTGAGCAGCAGTGGCCAAGTACCAGCAAGTTCTAAGGCAAGGGAAAGGTGATCATCCCTGCAGGCCTGAGCACAGTAGTGACGACCCTAGCAGACCTAACAGCCATAATATACCCTGATATCATCACTATCACGGAGAAGTCCATGGACTGGCTGTGCAAGCGTGCCATTCTAAACCCCAAGAACAACAAGGCTGCCATCATTAATGAAACACAACTCCCTCAAAGGGGTAGAAATGGAGTACAGATCTGTGGACTCAGTGGTACAAATGGATGATGCTGTCCACTACCTTGTACAGTTCCTCAACATGCTCAACCCTCCTGGCTTCCCAGCCCATAAGCTTCTCCTCAAAGTGGGGGCTCCAGTGATGCTGCTCCAGAACCTCAGCCCACCCAAACTCTGCAATAGCACCAGACTACGAGTGAAAGCCCTCCACAGGAACATCATTGAGGCCTCATTGTTCACTGGCAGTGCTCGGGGGGGGGGGGAGAGTCAGTGTTCATACCATGCATACCACTCATACCATCAGATAACCTCTTCAAGTTCAAGAGACTGCAGTTCCCCATCAAGGTCTGCTTTGCTATGACAATCACCAAGTCTCAGGGGCAGATACTGAAGGTGGCAAGAATTGACTTGAGGGAGGACTGCTTCTCACATAGAACTGTGGCCTGCTTCAGAGTGAGCTCAACCAGCAGCCTGGTGATCCGAGGGGAAAACCACCCATGAGGTCTACAAAGAGGTCCTTCAGTAGGGAAAAAACAGGTTGTATGTATTTTTCACTTTATTTATTGCACTACAATCTTTTCCTTTTAAAATCTCTTCAATAAATGTTACATTTCGAAATTCACTTCATCAGTTTTTGGCATCAACACGCTTCGCTTTATACAAACACCTTTGAGACGCTCAGGTACTATGCCATTATACTACAAAACCAACTCAACCTCCCCTCCTGCCACAAACTGAAAAATGTTACATACCCATAAGTATTATAACTGAAATTAAAGTAGTTAAATACCGTAGTGAAGCATGGGCATCAAGCTAATCTATATATATATAAAGACAAGTGTCCTGACTGACTCGTCAACGCCCAGCCCAAATCCCTGGACCTAGAAATGTGAAATTTGGGGAGAATGTTCCTTTTGTGATATAGAGACTCACTAAGAAGGGATTTTACGAAATTCACCCCCTATGGGGGTAAAAAGGGGTAAAATGTGTTTTCCAATAGGGATACAGTTTCTCTGTGTAGCTGGCAGGTTGCTCTTCCCTCCCACCCCCGCCAACTGCCAACTTGGCCACTCTTCCCTGAGGTAATTTGCATATGCGGCCTGATTGGTCATCACCCCAACATTCTAAACAGTATGCAGTTGCTGTTGGGAGTCAATTAATGTGTCCTGAGGTAAAAATACACCTCCCAGTCTTCCCCTCTAGGGTTCCCAATCTCCCTGTGGGGCCTGGCTTTCCTGTGTGGCTCGAAGGCTCCTGCCTGCTCACACCCTCCCCCTCCCTGATGGGTCAGCTGTGGAACTCTGTGTTCTGAGGTAAAAATCAGGTAAAGGAAACTGCAGACAGTTGAAGAAAGACAGTACAAGACTCCTGAATAGGGATTTTATATAAAAGTCTGTATGACAACTGAATTTTAAAATGTTCATGGGGAGATGGTGCATGACCTTTCTAGGGGCCATTTCAATGTGAACCTCTCACATGAACCTGCCAAAGTGCCCACCACACCACACCTCCCTCAGTCCAACTTCACCTCACACCTCTCATGACCATTACCTCTTACTGCCGCCAAGAAGCTTTCTGGCAGATGTCGTGCAAGATACACCGATGCTAAAAAGAGGAAGAAACTTAGAGATGCGGCTAAGAAATATGCACATCCTACTCCTGCAGTGCACCGAGCAACAGTGGCCAAGTACCAGCAAGATCACCCCAAGGTGCACAGAGCGGCAGAGTCTCTATGAGCAAAGCAGTCCTGGAAGACGAATAGAGAGGCGCTTACTTCCATGGAAGGTCAAGGCTCACTCAGGCATGGCATATGATCCTTCACTACTTTCAAGCTACCTCTTAACCTCATCCATGCAGAAACACCCCTGTTCAGCATCTCAAAACAAAGCAACATGGTCCAAGTGCTGTGGAACTGTAAGCTCATTGTTTGGGATGAGAGCACCGTGAGGCTTAAGGGGTGTTTTGAGGCACTGAGCATAACCCTCAAAGATGTCAGGGGCAATAAGAAAGCGATGGGGGGAGTCACTGTGCTGCTGGCTGGAGACTTCCAGCAGACTCTGCCAGTAGTCCCAAGGGGAACTCAAGCTGATGAGGTTACCAGGTCAAGGCGTTGTATCTGTGACCCCTTATCAGGAAACTCTCACTAAGAAAGAACATGAGGGTCCACTTGAGAGGTGAGGTGTCCGCTGGGGAATTCTCTGAACTCCTACTAAAAATCGAAGATGGAGGGTATCCTGAGTCCAAAGGAAAGATGACCATCCCTGCAGGCCTGGGCACAGTAGTGATGACCCTAGCAAACCTAACAGCCACGATATACCCTGATATTGTCACTATCACTGAGAAGTCCATGGACTGGCTGTGCAAGCATGCCATTCTGACCCCCAAGAACGACAAGGCTGCCATCATTAATGAAACACAACTTAACTCCCTCGAAGGGGTAGAAATGGGGTACAGATCTGTGGACTCAGTGGTGCAAATGGATAACGTGATCCACTATCTTGTGGAGTTCCTCAACATGCTCAACCCTCCTGGCTTCCTAGCCCACCAGCTTCTCCTCAAAGTAGGGGCTCCAGTGATGCTGCTCCAGAACCTCACCCCACCCAAACTCTGCAATGGCACCAGATTGCGAGTGAAAGCCCTCCACAGTAATGTCTTCAAGGCCATATTGTTCACCAGCAGTGCTCAGGGGGAATTGGTGTTCATACCATACATACCACTCATACTAACCTCTTCAAGTTCAAGAGACTGCAGTTCCCCCTCAAGGTCTGCTTTGCTATGATGATCAACAAGTTCCAGGGTCAGACACTGAAGGTGACAGGAATTGACTTGCGGGAGGACTGCTTTTCACATGGGCAGTTCTATGTGGCCTGCTCCAGAGTGAGCTCACCCAGCAGCCTGGTGATCCTAGCAGCCGAGGGGAGAACCACCAATGTGGTCTACAAAGAGGTCCTTCAGTAGAAAAAATGTTTTTACGTACTTTTCACTTTATTTATTGCACAACAATCTTTTCATTTCAAAAATCTCTTCAGTAAATGTTACATTTTGAAATTCACTTCATCAGTTTTCAGCATCAACATGCTTCGCTTTATTCAAACACCTTTGTGAAGCTCGGTTACTATTCTATTATAATAGAAAAGCAACTCAACCCCCACCCCCCGAAACCAAAAATATTCCATACCCATAAATATTATAACTGGATTTAAAGTAGTTAAATACCATAGTGAAGCACAGGTATCAAGCTACTCTTAGATAAAATATCTTCACATCTTAAAGGAGTACATAACTTATATCACTCTACTAATTTTCTAAATAGATGGCGGTCTTTTTAGAATATTGGGAACAAGGGGCACCGCAAAGCAGACAATGCTCACAAAACTATTATATGATATGCATTTATTAAGTATTTCTAAGTGAATATAGTATATATGGATTGATATTTGTAAAAGCATTAATGTGTTGTAGATCAACTACTGGAACATATCTTGACCATACTAGTATGTTTCACCTAGTTCGGTTGAACTTCTTTTTCTTTTTTCCTGTTGTTGTTGTATGATGACCTTAAAATAAATACTTATTTCTTTTTTTAAAGTGTGTGTCTGCCAGGTGAGACTAAGCCACAGCATATTTTTGTTTTAGGGTTGCCAGGCAACCAGTGGGAAACTGGAGGAGCTGTCAGCAACAGCATGACATTTCTTCAAAGAAAACACAGAAGTGATGTCTAGGAATTGCTGGAAACACTATAGTAAAACCATAGAGTTTTAGGGTTGCCAGGAAACCTATGAAGACTGGAGAGTGGCTGTCAGCAACAGCATGATGGCACTTCCCAGAAAACCCATAAGTGATGTCATGCCTCTCAAGAAATTACTGGAAATTCTATAGAGTTTTTAGGGTTGCCAGGGATGGCTTGGTAACCAACGGGAAACTGGGGAGGAGGAGCCTGTACGCAACAGCATGACATCACTTCTGAAAAAACCCCAAAGTGTTGTCATGCCTAAAAAGACTAGTGTCACTTCTGGATTTTCCCTGGATGTAACTGCACACCATCGGTCCAATTGCCATTTAAATCTTTTTTCTCCTACCCCTCCTCTGAACAGCAGCAGGAAACAGGACCCAGGGACCTGGCAGCCCTACTTTGTTTATATACCTGCCAAGTTATTTGTGATGCTCTCAAGAAAAAGAAATGTCCTGCAAGCTCCTTTCAGAGATGGACTGTTTTGGCCATGACATTGAAAAATCCACTCCACATTTTCTAGCAGTTCTTCTATATCACAAGCTGGATAAATTCAGCCCAGGTTTCACTTATGGCTCAGACTTTCTCATTTTCTACTAACTAGTCAGGTGATCATGGAAAGATCTGGTAGTCCTCACCCGAAGCCTGTAGTGAGAAGCCTGTAGTGTATTAGTATTAGAAGTCCTGCAGGGACTGGGGAAACATTTTTCTCAGATGCTATTCCTTCAATATATATTTTCAATTGGTGTTTCCACTGTATAAGAACATGGTTCAGCGATTTTTCCTGTGCATTGATGCAGTTTCCCATCCTGTATGTGTCTGCATTTGCACACTGTCCCTGTCTTCTATGGGTGGAAGAGGCACAGCTTGCTTATTATAGAGGTTCTTTTGTTAACACTGGATATTCTTTAACATCCACCTAATACTGGTTGGTTATCTAAGTGCCAGTGCTACTAATGTGGCTGACAAAGTGCTGCATATAGCCTTCCTATCAGGAGCTGTGCAGGGGCATATTCAAGACCTGAACATCTAATACATTATTTTTGAACGTATCTTTGATGGTTTGGACTGTGTGTTTAGCCTGACCATTGGACTGGCAATAGCCAGGACTGAAACGTAATGAAAATGCCCCAGTCAGAAAGAATTGTTTCCTCACTGAACTAACGAAAGGAATATGGTCACAAATAAGTTCTTTATGAATACCTTGGTGTTCAAACAATGATTTCATCTTAGCTGCCACTTGTCTGCTGTCTTGTCTGGCAATAAGAAAACAGTATATTTTGAATAATAACCAACAGCTCTAAGATAGGACTAGTCCCTGAGCTCAAGGCAAGTCTGGGATCTCTTATGAGATCATTGGCTCAAAACTGGTAGGTTGAATTTCCTGCCGTGGTGCATGATGTTCTATCTGAGCATTCATGGTGGCCAGTACATGATTTGAGGAGCCTGTGCTTTTGGCCTCTGCATGCCTTAATGAGGACAGTGAAACAGGGTCAGCATGTGAGACCATGACCCTTGAGGAATATTTTGGAACCTATCACAAGCAAATCATCTTCAGTTTTGATTTGGTCTCTGAAGGGCCAGTAAGATCTGGTTTAACTAGCTCTTTCCACATGGCCATCCTTAGATGTTTAGGGCTCTGAGGGCTTGTAAATCATAGTTTGCCCTCATGTGATCTTGCAGTTGTTTAGCGATGAGTTGATGAGTGTCTCCTTGTTCACCAGACTGTAAATTACTTTCTCCTCATGGTTAGGATCTGGTGCAGAGAGCCAAGGGGTTGTAATAGCCCTGGGAAGTGTGTCCACTGCTAGCATGTCCTTGCCCTTAGCGTAGACAATCTTGATGTATTTGCATACATCTTCATAGGTGTGCAAGAGCTTTTCCTTTTTTTTTTTTTTTTGAAAAATTTTTATTGGGTTAGAATCCATTATTTCCACATTTACATTCAATTTTCCCCAATTTTTTCATCTCTAACCCCCTCCCTTTCCCCCCCCTTTTTGTTGACTTCCAACAGCTTTCCAACCCTTTGTCCCCTTTCCCTTACTTTTATTAGCTTCCTCTATCTAAAACAAATATATATTCTCCATTATTCTAAGCAGTACATCCTTAACTATTTTTAACATTATATGCCCAAACTGTAAGCCTTTGTTTCTATCTTAGATAAACAATTTATCCCAATTTTTCAATTTCAGGTATTTCTATATATCATAAACCATATAGATCATACATTCGTTTATATCAAACAATTTGACTTATTCTCTATATATATTACTCATTCTATCTTTTTATAATAGTTCTATATATCTCTCCTCACGTAGTCAATCAATTTGACCCATCTATATCTTCAGACATTCAGTTTGGTACAAAACTTGTCAGAAAAAAAAGAAAATATTGTTAGTTAATCGCTCCTTATATTTAGTCCTTATAATTAATTATTTTCTCTATGTTCTGTTTGTTAACCTACATATATCTATATATATGTCAATCTATTAATCTGACTGCTTATTAATTCACATTTATCTCTTCTCCCCCCGGTAAAGTCTCCCCCCTCTACTTCAATACTTCAGTAGTTCTCAAACTGCCACAGTTTTCCTCCCACCTCCCATTTCTTCTCCAGGTATTGTTTCAGCTTCTCCCAGTCTGTGTTGAACTGCCCTGAGTCCAGATCTCTCAATTTTCTTGTCATCTTGTCCATTTCAGCCATATACAGCAATTTGTAAGTCCAATCTTCCATAGTTGGCACTTCTTGTACTTTCCATTTTTGCGCATACAAAAGTCTAGCTGCTGCTGTCATATAAAATATCAACGTCCTGTGTTGGGCTGGAATTCCCTCCATTCCCAAGTTCAGTAGCAGGAGTTCTGGGTTCTTATTAATTTGAAATTGTAAAATTTCACTCATTTCTCTTATTATTTCCCCCCAGTACTGCCTGGCTACCTCACACGACCACCACATATGATAGAGGGAGCCCTCATGCTTCTTACATTTCCAGCATTTATTAGAAGTATTCAAATTCCCTAGCGCAATCTTCTTTGGTGTCATGTACCAACGATAGATCATTTTATGAATGTTCTCTTTGATATTAATACATGTCGTTGTCTTCATTGTAGTTTTCCACAAGTATTCCCATGCCTCCATTGTTATTTCTTTATTAAAGTTTATAGCCCATTTCACCAGAATTGGAGTGGAATCTCAAAAGACTGAATCAAAAAGCGTTTGAGGGTGCTAATAAACCTGGGAAGTACCTGGCATGGCAATTGAAGAAGAAAAGGGAAAAGAAGATAATAAATAAAATTTGCGAAGATAACAAAACGTATTTGGAGCAGGCTACCATTAGTAGAGCCTTTTATAAATTTTACGCTAAGCTGTATAATAAAAAAGAAGTAAACAAAGAATCAATAGCGTCATATTTGGAGAAAACCAAACTTCCAGAAATCTCGGAAGCTTGGAGAAATAAGTTGAATAGTGAAGTAACTGACGAGGAAATAAGTAAGGCAATACAATCTGCAAATCTAGGAAAGGCGCCAGGGCCAGATGGACTTACGGCTAAATTCTATAAGACAATGGCTAATGAACTGGCACCATTCCTAAAAGAGGTGATGAATGGGGTTTTAAGGGATCAAAGGATTCCAGAAACTTGGAGTGAAGCGAATATATCATTGATCCCAAAAGAGGGCCAAGACCTGACTAATGTGAAAAATTATAGACCTATATCGCTACTCAACAATGACTACAAAATTTTTGCGAAGATATTGGCGGAGAGATTGAAGGGGTGGCTCTCGGAAGTCATAGAGGAGGAACAAGCAGGCTTTTTGCCAGACAGACAAATAAGAGACAACTTAAGGACAGTGATCAATGCTACTGAATATTATGACAAGCGTTGTGACAAAGAGGTTGGTTTCTTCTTTGTTGACGCTGAAAAAGCGTTTGACAATTTAAACTGGGACTTTATGTTTGCCACTATGGAAAAGCTACAATTGGGAGAAAGATTCATCAGAGCAATTAAGGAAATTTATAGAGACCAGACTGCAGCAATTGTGGTGAATGATGAATTGACCAAGAAATTGACGATAAGTAAAGGAACAAGACAAGGTTGCCCGTTATCTCCATTGTTGTTCATTTTAGTATTGGAGATTCTGATGATACAAATACGTCAAGATGATGAAATTCGTGGAATAAAAATAAAGAACTATTCATACAAGGTCAGAGCATTTGCGGATGACATAATGTTAATTGTAGAGGACCCATTGGAGAACATGCCAAGAGTGATAGATAAGATCAAGGAGTTTGGAGACTTGGCAGGTTTCTTCATTAACAAAAAGAAGTCAAAGATATTATGCAAAAATATGACTAAGCAGAAACAACAATTGTTAATGGAAACAACGGATTGTGAAGTAACAAGTAAAGTGAAATATTTGGGAGTCGAATTAACTGCAAAGAACATAGATCTATTCAAAAACAATTATGAAAAACTATGGACTCAGATAGAGAGAGACTTGATTAAATGGAATAGATTGAATTTGTCGTGGTTGGGTAGGATTGCAGCAGTTAAGATGAATGTGTTACCAAGAGTAATGTTTTTGCTACAGACAATACCAATCATCAGAGACTCCAAACAATTTGAAAAATGGCAGAGGAAAATATCAGATTTTGTTTGGGCAGGCAAGAAGCCTCGAGTGAAAGTGAAAGTTTTACAAGATGCAAAGGAAAGAGGCGGAATGCAACTGCCCAATCTGAGACTTTATCATGATGCAATCTGCCTAGTTTGGTTGAAAGAATGGATGACATTAAAGAACAAGAAACTATTAGCCCTAGAGGGATATAAAAAAATATTTGGATGGCACGCATATTTATGGCATGACAAAGTAAAGGTCAACTCGATGTTCCTGCATCACTTTGTTCGGAGAAGTCTATACATAATCTGGAAGAAGTACAGAATTTATCTACAAGAAGGAACCCCTTTGTGGGTGGTTCCATATGAGGTGATAGACCCGAGAGCTGTTGATAATGAACAACAATGTTTAACGTATAAAGAAATAACTAAAACTGAAGCATCCAAACTTAGAATAAAGACACAAGAGGAACTATCACCTAACTACGATTGGTTCCAGTATAGACAGATCAGAGACTTATATAATTCGGACTCTGTAAAGGGAGGTATACGAATAGAGAATTCGGAACTAGAGCAGACCCTTCTTAAAGAAGATAAGAAAAGAATATCCAAGGTATACCAAGTACTGTTGAAGTGGTATACCGAGGATGAGATAGTTAAAACACAAATGTGCAAGAGCTTTTCCAATGGGCTTGGAAAAGATTGCCTCTATGGGTTTATGGGCCAACTGGATTAACACATGGGTGCCAAACACATACTGATAGAATTTAGTAACAGCAGATACAATTACCAAAAGTTCTTCTTTGATCTGTGCATAGTATTTTTCAGCTCACACCAGTGCTCTAGCAGCATAAGCAATACATTGTTTATGCTGAAACAGGAATGTTTCTAAGCCATCTTTGGATGTGTACCTACCTGTATTTCCAACTGTTCTCTTGGATCAAAATATTGGTGTACAGGAGTAGTTGTGATGGCCTGTTTGTGGTTATCCAAGGCTTTCTGTTGTTCATGCCCTCATTGCCCAAGTATGTCATTTCTCAACAGGATACACAGGGGTACACTCGGACTTGATTCATTTGGGATGTTTTGTGCCAGGAACTGTGCAATGCTTAGGAGTCTCTGGCAGCCTTTCTTGTCCTTGGATAGGGGACATTTGATTGGTTACCTCTACTTCGGTGGAAGACACATTACCTGCTCCCTCACTAAGTCTCCTGTTCCCGAAATCCTCAGAAGAGTTCCTGCTTTGCATATCTTGTTTCTTTAAGATCAGAAGGACTAGAACTCCCTCCCAAGGGCAGCTCCTTTGAGTACACCTTGCATCAGTTTTAAATCAGCTGCATAATCTGTCTTTATCTTCTAAACATGAGCTAAAATATTTTTATTCAAGCAGGCATTGGGAATGGCTAATTCCCAGTTCCAGCAGGCAGATGGCTAATTTAAGCTAACCTGTCACATCATTCCACTGCTCTGTTTAATTTTGTGATCTTAATATGCTGTAATCTGATTTAATTGTTTTAGTTGCAGTGATACTTTGAGTATTTTTTGTTCTCATAGTAGTTTTTTTTCATTGTAAGGCAACATGACAGAATTTAGTACATATGGATTGTTAAAACAAACAACTCATTTTTTAACACAGCAAACGAGAACTTAGGATGAGGAAACTGGACAGCACCAAAGTGCGGCCCATGAAATCAGAACAGCTTCTACGCATAGAGGACCATGATTTTGCACTGAGACCTAGCTTTGGAGGTAAGAATTGCTGCATTTGGTTTTCCAGGCGAAGTGCTTCTTTTTCTGTAAGCTGCTCAGTACCGGGCCAATCAGTTCATTTAAAAATGGGATAACATGGTTAACTGTATGTTACTTTCCTTGTAGTTTGAATTGAAAACGATATTAGATGAAACATACATTGCCAGGGTACTCCTAAGCAGAATTGCACACTTGTAAGACATTGAAGTCAGTATAAGTATTACATTTATACAGCTGGGAATGATTCTGAAGGAATATCATGAATTATTAATTCTCACCTCATTTTATTTTATTTTTACTGTTGCCGATAGTATGGTTTCTCTAGTAGTTATTTATTGAGCAATTAGTAGATTGAGCAGGTTTGTTTCGAGGTATTTAAGGGTATTTAAGGGTTTTGAGGTGTTTATTTATAATCAGTTCCTGATTATGTCAAATTGGCATATGAAAAAGAAATTAAAATATATTCTCAAATGCTAACTGTTGGTGTTTAGTGGGCTGTTTTATTATGCTCTATGATTTCAGTTCCTCCAACTTTCTCTCACTTCATTGCACTTGGATAATAAAAGCATTAGGTGTGAAATTAATAATTTGAATACCCAGAGATAGGGATTCTTCATAGGGATGATGTAAGATGTTCCTTTTTAAATATATATATTTCTATCCTGCCCTTCCTCCAAGGAACCAAAGGTAATATACATGATTCTCCTCTTTGCCATTTTATCCACACAACCACCCTTGGCAATAGGTTAAACTGAGAGAGAGAAAAGGCCCAGGATCACTGCCAAGAAACTGGCCTATCTTCATCTGTTTCTGGACATTTTTCAGCCCCTTGTTACAGGTTCCTAGGCCTAGTTAGGCTATAGATGTCAGAACTGTGGCTAGATAATGTCCTTACTCCAGACTACCTTCTGCAATCAGACAAAAGCCCGTTGTTTTCAAAAGTTTACTGAAGAAAGAATGCATTATAGTCCACGAGCCTGAATACAATATTCAGGATGGTACATGTGAATTGTTACCAATGACAGGCAAAGCATGAGGTACAAAGTAACAGATCCCAGCAGGCCCAACCTCCCCCCATACTTCTCATAACAATCCCTTTGAAGCTCGGAAAGCGAAAGTCCTTCGTGGCTGGAACAGCGGTAGCCAAAACATTCCTCCTCTGGGAGATAGCTGCCTGGGAACATCCTGGCACCTGTGAAGAAAGCACTCATAATACTGAAAGGATTAAAATGGAGTCTCTTTAGCACTAGCATACCTGAAAGTATTCTGAACATGACAATAGAAAAAGTACAGTCATAATGACTCTGCAATTTCCAGAGGAAAAGGTACAGGATAAGATCAGAACTTCAAGGTCAGAGGCCAGGGGGAAGTTTGTTAGTGTAAGGAACCCTGGTAAGAGAGAGTTGCTGTTATTGTGGATATGTGCCAGCTGCAGAGGTATGTGGTCACAAGACTAGCAGCATCCCTGATTGGTTAATCAGGTTCAAGTGATGCTGAAGCAGCTAGTTATAAAGCAAGGGTCTTCATTCTAGTTTGTACCCTTAGTTCTGTGTGGTTGCTGGTGAATACCTGCCTCTCTCTTCCTTTTTGTTCTCTAGACCTGAGTACCTGCCTGAATTTTGGACTCATTTAGAGAGTGAAGTCCTTCAGACCATTAAGCAAGAAGCCTTGGCTTAACGGTCTGAAGGACTTCACTCTCTAAATGGTTAATAACTTGTTTCCTTGGCAAAAGGTGCTTATGGAGAAACTGTGACTGCTTTGACAAAAAAATCTTGGAAACAGGACCCACATACTGGTTTTCCCATCAGTGGTCATGCTTGGAATTTATACAACTTAGTCTGGAATTGGCACAGCATAAACCATTGAGGAATTTGAAGAACTGATATGAACTTGCACTCTTTTGCATTTGCACTTTTGAGAAACAACTATCGCACGTTCACAGCAGAAGCAGTGAGCACTGGGGACAGAACAGGGAGGAGCAGAGGTAGGGCTTGGGTCTACTCCAGCAGCCCCTTGTGGCCCTTATCACCATTCTTGTTTCGCAGCAGAAGTGGTCTGATGGTCTCCCTCCCTTTGTAGATGCCAGCTGAGGCTGGAGGATGCTTGTCACAACTTGGGGGTGGGTTCAAGGTTTGATCCATTGGGGTGAGTTGTCCTGGCTGGATGGCTCACCAACCCTTTTGGGGTCCCCTTAAAGGATCTCGGGGAAGCTGAAGGGTTGGCAGTTGCAGGCTTTATTGTGTACTGAGCCTGGAGCTCAGAATGATTGCAGCCCAGAGTGATTTCAGCCAAAACAATGCTCTTTATTTCAAGCCAGGACAGACGACAGCAGACGCTACTCACTAGATGACACTACACAAGCAGAACAGAAGCCCTCTATATATACACAGAAACCCCACCCCAAGAATAGCCAGCAACCAATAAGAATGTGTACTTTAGAACACCATCATTTGCATGAACTATATACAATGTAGTGTGTAGGCAGGCCACAGATAGGTCTTTGAGAGGACCGATTGGCTGCTGCCCCCAGAAAGTAACCAATGAAGATGCATATGAATGTACCCAATGAGGATTAAGTGCAGGCAATGTAACCAATGAGAATGAAGTGCATCAGGAACCTTGACATGTTATGGAGCTCAGTGCATAGCAGTAAATACATTCCATATAGCAATTACCTTAGAGGCCTTGTTTGGCCTAACTCAGCCCAGTACACAACAGGCTTCACCCTGGGTGTCAGAGACTGCTGGAGTTATGCCTGCCATCCTGCGGTTCCCAGAAGGCAAGCTGGGGAATGCATGCCATTAAGTGCATGGGGTCATTCAGTGCAGTGGATTTGTTGCCCTATGCTGCACCAATGCTCCAATGGCTGTAATCCATAACGCTGTGGTCTATTTTGGTGTGCTGCATATTCTTTGTCTAGGTACCAGCCTCACTTGTAGCCTATACTGATGCAATGTGTCCATCTCGCCCACTCCTGTCTGTTCTGAAAACAGCTTTCCAAGGTCTCAGAGATCTTTTCTGACTTTACTACCAGAGATCTTCAAAAAGATATACCAGAAATCTACTGGTGATGAATAAATATGTTGAAATTGGGCTTGGCAAGCTAAACTATTTTTTTAAATTATTTTTAAAAAAATAAAATTATAATAGAGATTATTCTATTCCAACCTCATTTTTGAAACCTGGCCTTTATGCTTCTGATAAGACAGCTTCCTAGCATTGGTATCCTACTGTCTCTAGACATGGAAGTTTTCTGAGTCCACCCCACAAAGAAACTGCCTTGTATAGGTGAAGAATGTCTTAATGGTAAACATGAACCTGGTTTATTGGGAACTTGCACGCTCACTACTTCTTCTCACTACCTCCCATGCAGCATGATTAGAGACTTTCTGGTAAGAAATTATTTGATCCAATTTATATTTGCAGATTCTCAATAATAAAACTTTAAACCAACCCCAGTTTCTTAAGATGCCTGCATTTGAGTTAAATGGAAATCTTCCTAAACCAGAAGTCTTCAATCATGATTCGGGGGGAGGGGGGAATGGGGGAGGAGCATTCAAGTTTGAAAATAAACTAGGCTCATGCTCATCATATTCATGATGTCTCAACACATATCCTGTAACAGAGAGCAGCTGGTTGTTGTGCAAGATATACCTTTCCAGCACTTTGTAATACTACGGCCAGTGGCTGGAGCCATCTTGCTTTGGTCCTTAGTTGTACAGCCACAGAGCATCTCATAGTTGCTGCTAGGAGGAAGGTTGACAGGCTCCCAGCAACTTTTAAGTCATTTATCTAATGGAGGATCTAGACTGATCTTATCCTTCTGAAAAAATCTCTTCCTGAATGGAGTGTATGCAGCCTATGGGACTTTTAAAAACCAAGGTGATAGTCATGCCCCTACACCTATCTTGCTGGAAATATGGACAATTGCTAGGGAAGGCAAAAGCTCTTATTTTGATCATCTCACTTCATGTCCTTGTTGGGTCCATGAGGTTCTTGTTTGGCTTGGGGCACAGAACACATTTCCCTTGTTCTTGTCATTGTATAAAATACAGATGAGAGCGCAAAATTCTGCAAGAGGGGCTAAGGCTTAGTAAGCAGTGCTGGTGTTCGCTTCACACACCTAAGTGGATTGACTTGGCTAGAATCTTTATATCTAATAGTAAAGTTGTTGACATGGGAGAACATTCAAACATTTCATTCTACTCCTATATTTTGCAGCAGCACAATTCTGGGAGGATAATTCCAGACGGGTAGCTGTGTTCGTCTGTTGAAACAAAGATAAATAGGAATCTTGCGGCGCCTTAAAGACTAACAACATTTTATTCCATCATTAGCTTTCATAGGCTCTTGTCCATGAAATTTATACTGGAATATACTGGTAGTTTTTAAGATGCTACAAGATTTTAGGAGGAGTATATCATGTTCTTTTTGTGATCTGTTGTAATAGTCTTCCAACATAAAAGATAAAGCTACCAATAAATCTGAACATTGAATATGCTATCCAATTCTTATAGCTCAGTATCAGAATGCTCAGGTAGAATATGTTTTAAATCTTCTAATAGACTTTTCTCTTAAGGCTGTAGCTGAATAATGCAGTTAAAATCAAAGGAATGTGATTAGCAGTAAAGTCTTTCTCTTGGCTTATCTCAATTGTTAATGAGACAATGAGTGTTAATAAGTAATTGTTTACCAATTTTAAATAGTCATGAATAGCTGAGATTAAAAAATGGTCATAGTCTGTGTATGACCTGGTTTAAAACGTTATGTAACATCCATATGCAGCTATTATCTTCCCTACAGACCATCCAGGAAAACAAACTGCATTTAGAGGTTTTAAATACAGAAAATGCAAAAATAAGTTCCCAGTTAGTAAATTTTGTTAAATATTATTTATGAATTCCTATCTAAAATGATGTTGTGGAAATAGGAAGCTATTCCTTTATAATAATATCTGTTGTTTTTCCCTTTATTTTTATGAAATTCCTCTGAGTACTAATTTTGAGGATCCCTTCTTTCTTAGTCTGAATAATTAACCAAGACTTCAAAATTGATTATCTCAGAAGTAAAGTTTATTTTCCAATAAACCTGATGCACATAGCAGACAGCAAAGTGCATACCAACGTTTGGTAGCATCCACTTTTATATCTTTCAAAAAGGATACAGGTAAACAATTTTGTTTACAGAGCAAGAAATTATTATGAATATATAAACAGTCAAGTGAAAGTTACATGATGTTCAAACAAGATGGATTGACAGGTTAAGTCCATATCTGCTGTGGGTCAAATACCATAAACAAACTATTAAGGCTCTGGTAATCCCTAGATATGTCTGGGAAAGGATATTACCCAAGGCTGAGAAAGAGGGAGACAGGAAAGAAAACATCTGAATCTTTATTCAAGGAGAAAGGGCTTCTGATGCTTACCTTATTTAACTTGGCCTTCAGCTCATACTTACCAAGCACAGGAAGAACTGAATATAATGAAATAATAAACACAGAGTATGTGTGAGTTTATGTTTATATTTATGTTTTATTTGATTTGTATCCCGCTCTCCCCACGAATGGGCTCAGGGCAGATTACATCAAGCATTAATTACAATTTAGAATCAACATTAAAAACATACAATTATAAGATTACAGAGAGTAGTCACCAAGGTGGCAGACTTCACCAACAGCAATCCCTTGCCTCTATTACAGGAGTGGCGGGGGGGGGGGGCGGGGATGGAAGAGGGACGGAAGGGCAGGCTCAAGTTTGTTCATATAGAGGCCAAGATGACATTATGGCCCCCTCTTGATAGGAGACTGAAAGGGAGGTTCACCAGATAATATAATCATAGACACTTTAGTTAATCCAGAGCATAGCAAATATGGGAGATATTTTTTTAATTATTATTTTTTATTTTAAACAATAATAAACAGTACTAGACATTAAAAGGTATACAGTGAATACAGAAGATAATGTCGTATAGAAACAAGAAAGTTGTTTACAAATGTTTTAACTCCAAAATACTGTCATTGTTTAACCTTACAATGAGAAGTAAAATATAAGCAAATATGGGAGATATTAAGAAAAATCGGGTATCCCCCAAATTCCCTAACAATATGTGAAGGAAGAACAGAGATGTTTTTAGCTGCAAACTTCATTGACCAATTAATCATATGGCCTTGATATGGAAAAATATTCAAGATTATTATAAATTGTAAGATATGCAGACAACACGTTACTGGCAGAAAACAGTGAAGACTTGAAACAACTATTGATGAAGGTTAAAGGAGAAAGTGCCAATGCAAGATTACAGCTGAAGATCAAGAAGACAAAAGTAATGACTATTGAGGAGTTACACAATTTTTGAACTGACAATGAGGAAATTGAAATTGTTCAAGATTTTCTATTCTTCGTTATCCCAATCTTATAGACCCATCTCCTTATTGAATGTGGATTGCAAACTTTTTACTTCAACGATGGCAGAAAGGTCAAGAAAATGCATAAGAAAAATAATTCATCCTGACTAGACTGGCTTTGTACCAGTGGAATTGCAAAGTTCCTCTCCCCCAGTGAACTCGCCTTGCTCTGTCTTTGAAAACTTTTATTTTAAGACCTGGCAGATTACACCCAGAGTGGTTGGAGGGGGACTAAAGGCTTGTGCCCATAAACTACACTAGAAACATGCTTCTAACCTAATTTTGCTTGTATTTTCAACCTTCCTCTCCACAGCAATCCCAAGTGACTCTTTTAAAAGTACAGTTCCCAGGAAACATTGCATCACCCAACACTTGAAGAACGCATGCCAGATATCTTGTGTAGAGAGATTCTTAGGCTCAGGTTCAACAAATTAACTCCCAGTGGGGGAAAAGCATAACCTCTGGGGTGTGGAGTTACAAGCCAGTTATAACGTTTTTTCTTGCTATTTATTCGACACAAAACCTGTAACTGTGTCTATAACTTATTTTCTGTAAATTAATCTTTGGTGGTTGTTCTGTTCCATCTATGTGCTGTCTGTCAAGTCAAAATACCTGTGGGAAAGGAATTTCCAGTCACCTCACAATCACCATATTATTAGTGTCACAAATAAAAGTTCTTTAGGGGACACAGAGCTTTACACTACCATCCAGTTAATGGAAACTTGTATATTTCTTTTTGTGGCCATTGTGGCAACTGGAGTTTAAATAGAGGGAACATAGAGGCCAGAGTTCAGGGTAATAGGGCAGCATTCAGTCCAGGGAGTCTTTACCTCAGAGTTCTTCCCCACAGCTTTCCCTCTTTCTCCTTCTGCAATCACAGCAGGGCTATGCCACAAATAGAGATCAGTGGCAGCCCAAGTTGTGCAGTCACAATATATGACAAAAGTTGTGACAACCAGGTGCTATCTGTCACAATGACATAAACCTGTTTGAATTCTCGTTAGGGAGAAAAGTAGGGTACAAATAAGTAAGAAATACAGCTGAAAATGGAGGGTAGATAAAAGGTTGGCTGGTTGGAGGGAGAAAAGGAAGCAGAGTTAGGTGAGGATATTGGATTTTACCAGAAGGAGGAAAGGAAGAAACAGGTGAAGACCACTGCAGGGGAAAGTGAGTCCGTCCCCCCCCCCCACAAGTCAGCACTGTACAACTGGGCTTGATCCAGCCCAGCAGTTGGAATTGTATAAGATTTTCCCAAGCTGCTGGGGGAGGGAAGGAGGGAAAATTGAAGCTTTGAAGGCAAAAAAAGATAGGTTGGCTGGGGGGAAGGAAGGAGAGAAGGAAGCAGATAAAGGGGACTTTTAGTAAAGAGAAAGATAATATAGAGGGAAAACTGAGATTCCCCCACAAATCCTTGCAGGCTTCCCCACTTGTCCCTTCCTAGTCTCTGTGGGGCAGTGATAAAGTCTTTGGTAGTGATTAGCTGAACTGGCATGATTTTAATGATTAGATGTAGTGTTTTTAAAGTTTTAGTGATATTTAATATTTTGTATCTTTGTTATCCACCCTGAGCCTGCTGAAGCAGGGAGGGCGGAATATAAATGTAATAAATTAAATTAAATAATATCAAAATGGAGGGACAGTAGGAACAAGGGACTAGTTCCCATTTGCTGGGTTGCTCTCTTCCTAAGGTTGCCAATTGGCTGAGCTATTTCAGATGCTAGGGGATTGAAGAAGTAGAAGCAAAATAACAAGAACCACGGACAGGAGGGAAGGAAGATCCTGAGAGAAGATAGCAGGTCCAAGGAAGCAGAGGTCACTAGAAAAATGAGAGAGGAGAGAGGAAATGGCCTAGCGGACTGAGGGGAGGAGTATGAGAAAATTTGAGAAGGAGCCCATGACTGAAAGCTACAGAAATGAGCTGATGCTTGACTGAAGAATAAAATGTTAATATTAATGTTAAATAATAGCCAGATCACCACCTGATCACTTATACTTTAGGTCCCTCCACACACAAAGAGCCAAATTTCCATTTAATTTTCTTGCTGTCTCTATGTACCTTTCTCTTTCTTTCTCAGGTCATAGCAATACCTGCAGGCTGTTTCTCCTTTTTGTGATTACATTTGAATATCTGAATGTATACCACTGCTTTCTTCCTAATGATTAGAAACATGGAAGCCTTGGATAAACATTTATAACTAATGGTTGGTATGGTCACTGATACAGGGGACCATTTGGGTATAGGCATATTTTTATGTGTTCTTGTGCTTGTGTTTTGGTCTATGAAGGCCTCTGTTTAAATCTTAGCTATGAACTCATTGTACTTTTAAGCAAGCTGGATGCCTCCTTATGTATGAAGGCACAGGTCACAGCAGTTGCCAGATCAGCGTTTTTCCATCTCAGCCAAGTTTGGCAACTTTCCCCTTACCTCTCAACCTGTGATTTAGCTACAGTGATCTATGCAACAGTCACCTCGAGGTTGGACGACTGTAACTTGCTGTATGCTGGGCTACCTTGGGCCTGCTCTGGAAGTTACAGCTGGTCCAGAAGGTGGCAGCATGTGTTTTGACCGGGTCTCCATTCCGGTCACATATAACACCAGTATTGCGCCAGCTGCACTCAGGGCGGATCACCGGGGGGGGGGGGGTAGTCTGCCCCTGGCACCGCCCAAGAGGGGCACTGGGTGCAGCTGCCAGTTCCGGGAGCGTGTGGGCGGCAGGACAGGGGGCACGCTTGCCGTGCGCACCCTGCTTGCAGCGTGGGTGGCTGGGAGGCCGCCCGTACCATTCGCCTGCCCCGCAGGACAGGGGGCATGCGGCAAGCTGGCTGCTCCCTGTCCTGTGGGGCAGGCGAAAGGCAGTGCAGGTGGCTGGGAGGCTGCCCATGCCATTTGCCTGCCCCGCAGGACAGGGGGTGTGCAGCAAGCCAGCCACCCCGTCCTGCGGGGCAGGCGAATGGCGCGGGTGGCCTCCCAGCCCCTCGCACTGCTGCTGCCAGCTCCGCAGAGCGCCAGGACAGCTGGCTTGCCGTGGGGTGGCATGCGCCGCACTGCATGATGATGTCACGGAAGTGACATCATCAGGCAGCACTGGGAGCGTGCATGCACTGTGCGCACAAGTGGCCAGTCTTCAGTTGCCCTGGGCACCGGCAACCGTAGATCTGGCCCTGGCTGCACTGGCTTCCAGTGGAATTCTGGATCAGGTTCAAGGTCTTGGTCTTAACCTTTAAAGCCCTTTGCAAACTGGGACCAGCCTATCTACAGGACTGCCTCTCACCCTATTTCCCTGGAGGACACTTAGATCAATGGATAAACATCTCTTGGTGGTCCCTGGCCCCAAAGAGATCCACCTTGCCTCAACCAGGACCAGGGCCTTCTCAGCCCTGGCTCCTGCCTGGTGGAACTCTCTGTCTGTGGAGACCCGGGCTCAGCAGGAATTATCTTTCTGCCGGGCCTGTAAGACAGAGATGTTCCGCCAGGCATATGGTGGTTGAGGTGGGTGGACCATGAAACCGGCCTCCTGCCATGGGGGGTTTCCCCTGTCTTCTGTCAACATCCAATAGTTAGCCATCTGGCCCCATGGATTGCCGTTTGGGTTGTGCAATATGTGCGCTACTGTCTTTTAGAAATTGTTTTATACATTTATTGATTTTTTATCAGGTTTTAAAGTAATATGTTTATGTTTTTTATGTATGTTGCATTCCGCTCTGAGCCTGTTTACGGGGAGAGTAGATTAGAAATATAATAAATAATAATAAAAATAATAACAAGTCACTCTCTCACACTTTTAGCCTCTCCGTGCAAAGTGTCATAAGGATGATATACCTTATAGCCACAACCATTTTGTAACAGAGCCCTTTACAAAGATACTGTGTGTTTCCTATATTGTGATAGCCTTTTGGTCAACCTGTGCATCACATGCAAATGCATGTATTTTGGAGGAGGAAACTGAGAGCAGAAAAGCTGCAGAAAGGAGAGATGCTTAACTCTTCCAGCAGTACACTTTTCTTTGTTCTCAACTGCTGCCTGATTATTGTTATACATAATCATGAAACATATAGTTTGGTTCAATGTAACTGATCCTCTTAAAAGGAGCACAGCTATTTTAACTTCTTGAATACCATTTCAAGAAATTGGTCTAGGTCAGTACTATGGTTAGTATTCATATAGCCTTAATTTTTTAAAAAATGTTTACAATTAAGATGTCTGATCATTGTATCTGTTATTTTAAAGGGTCACCAATACCAGTGGGCATTGACGTACAAATTGAAAGTATTGACAGCATTTCAGAAGTTGACATGGTAAGCTTTCAATCAAATAAGCCTGATGCACACACTATTACAGCAGGGTTCATGTCAACAAATAGGCTGCACCTATATTTATACCATGATGCAAGTAAACAACAATTGCTTACAGTGCAGACGATTATTACAAGAATATATAAACAATCAAGTGAACATCTCATGATGTCCAGAACATGATAGATTGACAGATTGAGATTACGTTTCCTTTTAGGTCATGTAATATAATCTATCAGAAAGACTCCATGGTTATCTCTACATTGCTGAGGAAGAACATACCCAAGGCTGAGAACAAGAAAGGAAGGAAATATATGTAGCTTTCATTTGTTCTCAGCATGCAAACTGACTGTACACAGCTAGGCCTTCATATTATTACAATGAGTGGAATGAGAGTTGATAAACACACAGGGAGAAGAGTTCTTTAGTCAATTTAGACTACAAAAAGTCGCATATAAAAAACAATAGAGCACCCACAAATTCCCTAACACTTAGCATTTATACAGTGCTTTCAGCATCCAAAGTGCTTCATGTACACTAAGTTGCAGTCCTTGTACAGTAGGCCAGTATTATTGGCTACTGCAGATGTATGTGTGTGTGAAGTTAATGCTTAGACAGAGTAGCTTGCCTAAGGCCATCTAGTAAGTTTATGGCAGAGGCAAGGTTTGAACTGGGGATCACAGCCATTCTATTAACTGCTTTGCTGTACTAGATCTTAGTAAATACTACTGATGATGTGAAGTGTGTGTTGCACATTAAAACGCCGCATCGGTCAGGTAACTGAAATTCCTTGAGTAAAGGGCTGTTTTCTACTACATGGCGATTTCTGCTGTCACTTTGTGATAAAATCCAGTAGAGATTGATTTTTGTGAATGGTGCTTATATTAATCGAATCTCTTTATTCCCATGCACCTAAAATTGTACAGAATGTGAGCAGTTTAAAAGGGTGCTGCCTGGTGCTCTGCTTGCTGTGGAGCTTTATCCTTGCTCTGTTACTTTAAAGTCTTGGGCTTGCAGCAATGGTGTTTCAAGGGAGTGCAGGTGACTGAACCCAGTTGCTTTGGTCATAAGAATATGAAATTTAAGCTATATATATCACTGGGCAACAGTCTACCCAGCACAATGAAAAGTATAAAATCGGGGTTCTGTTGTGTGTGGGAAATGGGTGGGTAGAGGGGCTGCTGGCAGGAACTGAAGCCTCTAGCTGATATGAACTCTGGAAAGAAAACAGAGCAAAGAGAGAGTGCCTGTCTTTTTCCCTTCCAGGGCTAATAACAAACCAGAGGAGAAGGGCTGGTTGTGTGGTGAGGCCAAAAAACGGCCCTTTCCCCCATCATTCAGCTTCAGTCAAATCAGGGTCATTGGCAGCTGCAATTTCCTTTTAAAGAAGTGGTGGGAAGAATCCCATTGTGGGTCTCTTAACAACATCTTGTTTGATTTAATCCTAAATTGGTACAGCAGTGAACCCAGCTCAAAGTCTTCAGCCTTGGGTACTTTTACAGATAGTATGGAAGTGACTAATTCATACCTGATAGATTAATTTCTTTAAAATCTCCTTCTTAATTTCCTTTACATAAAGGATTTCACAATGACTTTATATCTCAGACACTACTGGAAGGATGAGAGACTTTCATTTCCTAGTACCCGAAACAAAAGTATGACCTTCGATGGAAGACTTATAAAAAAGATCTGGGTACCCGATATATTTTTTGTGCACTCCAAAAGATCATTCATCCATGACACAACTGTAGAGAATGTAATGTTACGTGTCTACCCAGATGGCAATGTACTCTTCAGTTTGCGGTAAGAACAATTTCCTTTATCCTCTAGTCTCAGGAGAGCAACCACAAAAGTGGAAAGAATGCCAGTTCATTATGATGTGGTGATATACTAAGAGCCTCTTACAAAGAACAGTCATTGCAGGTCTGTTTACAAGAATCTGTGACAGCCATCAGTTAGGGCATAACTACACAATATACTTGACACGTATCATGGGTGCATGATTGTACTCACAGTCAGAAGTACATCAGGGGGAACTGACCTTAAAAGTGCTCCTTCACTTTGAGGGGGAGCATTGTGAATGGAGAGAAGGAGCTTCCATTTTCCCTCCCTCCTGTCTTTTACCATCTGAAAAATGGGGCGAGAGACTTTTTACCCCCTTTCTCTCTGAGTCCTTATGCCCTAGGAAGGACAAGGGTTATGTGACTGCAGATTCCATAGTTTTTGATGCATGGGAAGGGTGACCTGTTTTAGCAAGCCCAGGGTATTAAGCTGTTAGTTCTGTTGAGGGAACCGTCCAGGAGCAGGATTTGGGGGGGGGGGCAAGAAGGCTGTTCATCCTAAATATTATCATTATAAAAAAGAATGTAATTTATTTCAGCTAGGTTTGAATTCCCCCCTTAACCTTTGGTCTACTGCTGTACTCCCACTGCACTTAGACATCATCATAAATGGTGAATTATAAACTATGGCTTGGTTAAACTCCAGTTATGACCAGACAGTCTGGCACCTGCAATCAATTCCCTTGGCAACCAGAGGCAGGGACTGCCTGAACTATTATTTATTATTATTTATTAGCTATTATTTATTACTGGTACCTTTCCTGCTGCCTGCTCAGGTAAAGTTATTCGTGATGCCCCATTCTAAATGAACAGGTGGTCATTGCAAGCCTGGTTCGTTGCTGTTTGTCAAACCAGACAGTCTGGCACCTGCAATCAATTCCCTTGGCAACCAGAGGCAGGGACTGCCTGAACTTCTGCTGTTGCCCTGGAAACCCCAATCTAAGCCCAATTTAGCTTGATAGGCAGATCTTCCTTTCAAGTGTGGAGCTCCACATTTGTTACAAGGAAGCAAAGAGCAGGGGGGAGGGGGCTCCCAGCTCTGGTTTTGCAGACAGTGGAAAGGGAGACAGTTGCTGTTGGCATTTTGAGAGAGAGACAGGGAGAGTGCATTGGAGCTTGAATTTTCCTTGTGTGTGGTGGGATAGGGATCTACCTCTTCAAGTTCCAGGGCTGCTGCCAGGCTCTGGGCCAAGCTATTATTTATTACTGGTACCTTTCCTGCTGCCTGCTCAGGTAAGGTTTCTGGGAGTGGTGCGGTAGGGATCTACCCCTTCAGGTTCCAGGGCTGCTGCCAGGCTCTGGGACCAAGCTATTATTTATTATTGGTATATTTTCTGCTGCCTGCTCAGGTAGGGTTTCTGGGAGTGGTGTGGTAGGGATCTTGATGGTTGGAGGAGAGCCTGCTGGCCCACATGAACAACGAACATGTTCGTGAACAGGTCATGTTTGTCAATGTTTGTTGTTCATTGTTCGTGGATGACAACGAACAATGAACACCATGTTCGGTTTTTTTTCCTGTTCATGCCCATGTCTATGACATACGAATGCAGTCCAAAATAGGGATTGTAAATGATGTGTTAACCTAAATTTGTGCTACTTGAGGTTTGTTGTTATGTTTCAGTTTACAAGCCACAACTTGAGTGACAACATCCTTTCTGACCAACTGGCCATTGAGATGACAGTATATGAATGATGCCGTCCCATTGAGATGCAGAGATAAAGCAAAAAGCCAGCATCCTTGGTTTATGCACAAACTGAGATTGATTTAATTGAATTTAAAATATTTATATTTCACTTTACCTCCTCTGACTCAAGCAGCAAAAGATGCAAAGGCACAAAAAATATCAGAAGTTGGCAAATGAGTGGATTTGTTACTTAAATCTGACAAATTAACCAGTGTTTGTTGTACAAACTACAGTTTATCTCAATTTAGCCTCAGAAAATGAAACTGGGCTGTACTTCAGTTTGAACAGCGCCAGTTAAAGCAATATTTTTTCCCAAATTAAAAAACTAAAAAATTAAAATTCTAACAATAAACACAATATGTAACATTTCTATGTATCATCATTAAGAATTAGAACAAACTATATCTAAAATATATCGATATATTCTCCTCTTCCCTGCTGGTCTCTATGGCCCTCACTGGTATAAGTAGAGGCATGGGGTGGATAGCACACATCATCTACTTTCTGCTCCAACTCTTTTGCCTTCAACAACCAGTTGATGGGGAGGGCTGGGATGACTGATGAAAGAAAGGATTGGTACATAAAGCACACAGGGCATGGTTTTCTGCTCTGAACGTCTCTTTTCCCACCCACTGCCAGTGAGCTGATTAAGCAGACTCTGCTTTTTAGGGTTTTTTAAAAAAAGTTTTTAACCCTCCTCTCAATTTTTTAAATGGGATTTTTCTGCAAGTCTGACAATTCTTACCTGTATCTGGTACATGCTGGGAGCCATATTCAGAATTAGATAGATGTAAAGATATATCTATCTAAAGCATCTATGTCTGTGTTACTCATTGAGCATATTAAGCAAACATTCCAACAAAACGATTTATAGAAGAGGAACCACTGCTTTACAACCAGAATATTTTTATTTGATGTTTTAACTATCAGATCAAGCTATATAAATTTAAAATAATCAAAAAGGTATGTGGTAGCATTTCTTCTGTGCTGCTAGTATAATGCTGACAATGTCATGTGTTTACACACTCGACTCTAAACAGTTTTAGATCTTAGAGAGTGCTTAAGTGGTTGGGCTGCAAATCTGCACTCTGCTGGTTCAACTCCCACTACTGCCATGAGCTCGGGAGGAAGCATTTGGTAAGCCACTACACTCAGCTTCAGCTCCCTAGTTTTATTACGAGGATAATAATAATACTGACTTTGTTCACCTCTCTGAGTGGGCACTCGTCTGTACAGAAGGGTAGTATATAAGCACATTGTTGTTATTATTAGAACTGTTGTTGTTTGGTTGTAGTCTTTGTATCTCTTATTTCAACTTAAGCAACAATAGTCCTATATTGTATTGCAACTTAACCTGGCTTGTAGATAGACTGCCTGTCTAGTAGGATAGTTTAAAATGATTTCTCGATTGCAGCCAAACCTGTTAGAAGTAAGGTAAATTCCTCTTGTGTAAAGAGCAGTCAGGGCTAGAGCTAGCAGCATGAGTTCCTCTCTCATGCTGCTAAGAAATGTCCTGGGCAACAGAGGGAAGTGCACAGGTGTTCAGTTTCTGACCCTCTTTGCTGTCTCTGAGTTGGTTGACTTTATAAACCACAATTTTAACAATTTCATATACAACCAACATTTTAATAAACAATAAAAGTTACCTCTTAATTTGTGCTGTATTACCTTTCTAACAGGATAACAGTTTCAGCTATGTGCTTCATGGACTTCACTAGGTTCCCACTTGACACTCAGAACTGCTCCCTAGAATTGGAAAGCTGTAAGTTTGTCTTGGTTTTCCTTCTATATATTCTGCATATGTGTGTTTTTAAATAAAATACATGAGAGCATTTGGCCTTTTAAGACCTTGTAGGGATCTTCAAATGTTCTTGAGAGTATCTCGCCCCAAACTACAGATATTTGTAAGAATAGACAGAATAACACTTTTGTTTCTTAATCAAAGAAGAAAACAGCTGTGACGATGACATTTTTGAATTTTTCTTGGTTTAATTTTGTATAACTTAGATCCTAACAAGATCAGGAGAGGTTATTGACAGAGGTCATTTGTTTGTCAATGGATGGAAGACTGGGATGTTGTTTACGTGACGATGAGAGTGGGTGTATAGTAGAGGGCACATTTCATGTATGCTGAAGGTTTCTGAAAGTCAAGGTCAGAATCGGTTACATTGGGGAACGTGACCCCTTCCATTCCTTTCCTAGTCACCAAGGGCATCACATTGGCCCATGCTAAAGCCCTGTGACTCCATCAAGTTCCCACGTCAGATTCTGTTCTAGGACTGAAAATTCTCACAGTGAGCCTCTTCTATCAGAAGAGAACCAAGAAGTTTGGCTTACCTCAAATTATTTACAGCTACTTTGGAGATAAACCACCCTCTCCATGGCCATTTCCACACATTCTAAAAAGAGCGCCCCACTCACTGAACTCTAGTGGCTTTTTCACAGGATTTCTGGTGTCTCCATTTCCAAAACAGGCGCAGGCAGTTTTGCTTCTGTTTTCATGGCACTGCAAAAACTGCCTGCATCTGTTTTGCAAATGGAGATGTCAGAAATCCTGTGAAGAAGCTACCAGCATTCGGAGAGTGGGGTGCTCTTTTTAGGACATGTATAAATGGCCCGTGTCAGGATCAAGGGCCTGGATGCCTTCTTTCTTTCTCTCTATCACATTTTTATCCTGCCCTTCCTCTAAAGAGCACAAAATGGTCCATGATTATCTTTTCCCCATTTGTTTTCACAACAATCACCATGTGATGTAGGTTAGGTTCAATTCAAGGCCATGATTGTCACATTCAAAACTCTTCATGGCCTAGGCTCCTCATATCTGTGAAACTGCTTCCCTCCCTATGTTCTACTACAGTGGCTTCACTCATCTGGGAAAAGCCTTTTGCAGATATCAACCTGCGGTTGAGCTAAATCAACAACTGGCCATACACGTTGCTTTCTCTGTAGTAGCCCCCACCTTGTGGGGTCAGGAAAGCTCCCACTTCCCTGGCTTTCCACAAACTATGAAAAAACAAACTATTCAGGAGCGTGTTCTACTTAGATTATAGGGCTGTGCCATAAGAAATAACTCAGAGAGATGCCTTGATAGGTACAGGGACTATATGCTATGCTACTGGGTACTGTCTGCTGATGTAGATATGTACCTACTAGGGAGTTTCCAAGTTGTTAAACATGCCATGTAGATTAGTTACGCTTTGTTTCAGAAAGATTACACCTCTGTGTTCAACTTTATGCTTGTTTTTCAAATTTTCTGTTACCATACTCTATTGTAGCTCTTTCACTGAATATCCTTACTCTTGTTCATTATTGTACTTTGCTCAGTGAATGTCCTAGCTGTTGATTATATTATATTTCACCTGCTCTGTGTAATCTCCTTTGAGTCTCAGTGAGAAAGGTAGACTATTAACAAGAACAACGATAATTTATTTTTTAATCCTCTCACAGATGCATACAATGAAGAAGACTTGATGCTGTATTGGAAGCATGGCAATGAATCCCTCAGCACAGATGAGCACATCTCACTTTCCCAGTTCTTCATTGAAGAGTTCAGTGCATCTAGTGGACTTGCATTCTACAGCAGCACAGGTATAGCTGATCTAACTGATAAATGACAATATTGCTATTATTAGCAAATAAGAACAGTAAGTAAACTGCCTGTTATATGCAAAAAAAATTCTTCAAAAGAGATTGGTCATTTTTCCCCACAGTGGATTTAACTGGACTTCAGCCTCCATTTTCATTCATTTCTATAGGTTGTAGATGTGTTGTGTTAAATGCAAAGAGAAGACTAGTGCCAATTCTGATACCATGTTTCTTGCTCACACTGGTAGTTGCAGCTTGCACGAATAAACAAATATGGTGTATTGCTTAGCTATTCCTTGCCGATTTTGGGGTGCACCTCCCTACAGTTGATTTGTGGAATTCCACAAAGGGAAAACCTGTTTGAGGTAGAGCTGCAGCAGAAAAGCAGCAGTTTTGGAAAAGGTTAAATACTCCCCTCCCACACACACACTGTTTTTATCTCCTAATTCCCTACTCCTTTGCCAATTCTTATACTTGTGCTACATGTATTATAGTTAATGAACAATAAAAGTTACCCATTAATTTGTGCTGTATTACCTGTTTGACAGGATAACAGTTTCAGCTATAGTAGACCTACATACATTATATATATATTATAGTTGTGCAGCATATGGAAGGGGAGGACCTGGCACTCAGCTTACTTGTCCTCTTCACATGTGCTCACTCCCAGGAATGCATGTGCTTTGCACCATTTGGGGACCAAATTGGCTTGCTGTGAAGCACAGGAGCACTCTTGGGTAGACATGGGCACGGACCAAAAACAACAACAACGAACCATGAGATTTGTGGTTCGTGGATTTTAACAGACCAAAAGCCACGAACTGGCACGGAACTGGGGCCAGTTACGACCCAGTTCATGGTTTGTGGTTCGTGGTGTTTAAATGGCCCTTTCCATCTGCTTAGTAGTGGGAGGGAAAGGGCATTTAACAGTTTAAAGGGCCCTTTCCTGTTTTGCAAGCAGCAGGTCCTTTTAAACTATCAGCTGGCAGGCGGCAGGGGGGGATAGTTTAAAGGGCCCTGCTGGTGGCAGGGCCCTTTAAACTGCCCTAACCCCAGTCCCCCCCGCCCCCAGTCCCCCATTCCCCTAGCCCCAACCCCTGCCCCAGCCCCACACTTACCTTCCCCTGTGGCGTGGGGTCCTCCCTCTCCTCCTGTGAGGGGCAGCAAGGCCTGAAAATGGCTTCCTCCGTCCCTCTGTGGGCCTGTGCAGGGACAGAGGAGGCTGAAAATGGCCTTGCTGCCCCTCAAATAGCTGCGCACAGTTCGGCCATTTGAGGGGTGGCAAGGCTGTTTTTGGTCTCCTCTATCCCTCTGCGGGCCTGTGCGGGGGTGGAGGAGGCCGAAAATGGCCTTGCCACCCCTCACAGGAGGAGGGGGAGGACGCCGCGGGCTGCAGGACTCCTCAAGGTAAGTGTGGGGCTGGGGCTGGGGGGTGAGGTGGTAGGGGGGTAGGGGGGGCTGGGGTTTGGGCAGTTTAAAGGGACCTGCCCTTGCCAGTCCCTTAAAGGGGCAGTTTAAATGGCCATTTCCCTGGGGAAATGGCCATTTAAACTGCCCCTGTAAATACGACCCAATGAACCAGTATAAAGTTCGTGGAAGTTCTGGAAAAGGAGCTTCCATGAACTCTGGTTCGGGAACCCCGAACCAGCCTGTTTCGTGGGGGGTTTTGGGTCGTATTTTGGTTCATGCCCATCTCTACTCTTGGTGTGGTGTGATGATGTCATTCCTAGGAGTGATGTCGTAGCATCGCCCCAGGAGTATGCCTGAGAAGCCTGTTCCCCTGTCTTCCCCCCCTAAAATAGGGATGACTTAGGTAGCCACATTAGGAGTCTTTATTATTTTCTAGTCAGCTCCGTTGTGTGTTAATTTTGCTCTGCTTGTTACCAGTTGTATATCACAGGTAGCTAAAATTGACGGGTTGCTGTTTTTGATGGTCAATGCCACAGAAACATTCACCCTGCAGAAGCCAATTTTGAGAGGGAGCTGTTTTCGTTGCCTTGAATAACAAAGACTGCTGTTAGAAGCCAAATCTGACAGGGATTTTTAACACTGTACTCATACTTAGTACTGGTGACTACCTGCCCCCCCCCCCAAAAACCCAGATTGTTGTTATGCACATTGGCTCTCAGGAGGATCTGTAAATGTTTTAAATATTTTTCCAAACAAAGTAGGAACAAGGGAAAAATTTGTATTGTATTTGTATCAAATAATATGTATATCAGTGGTTCTTCACCACTTAATCCACTATTGCTCACCAACATTATAATCGAATGCCCCCCTAAGCCACAAATAAAAAATAGGAAATAAAACCAGCACTCCAGACTACTTGATTAATATAGTTATATTTATGATTCACAGATCTCAGGCACACGTTCAGTGATACTTTTGTGCCTGATGGCCATCAGCCAGTTCCTTAATGTTAAGTTTGATTCCTGTTTGCAGTATATTACTTGTTTAAGGTCCTGGGAGAGAAATCAGGGATCTGAGATTTTATCCTCAATTCAAAGTGAGCAGTAAAACACAACTCTCCTTCACTCATTGTTAAAACCAGTGCAAGTGCGCAGAATGGGTTGTCTAACCTCCAAAATGCCCCCCCATAATTCTGAAAGCCATCTAAGATTACTAGATTGTCCCCAAGGGGTCTATATGATCCTTTTAGGAATCAGTAACAGCAGTGCTAAATGGAGTGGTACTGCTGGTATCTTTATGCCTTATATGACTTGGAAGTTTTTTTCATCCTAATTGTGTTACTCAGTGATGAAGAAAAGACACTGCACTTGGTCAGAAGCACACTCTCTGCTATCAGTATTTTTTGTATGTGTTATGTGCCATCAAGTCGTCTCCGACCTGTGTGTGTTAATTTTGTCCTGCTTTACATGTCCCATTTCCTGATCCCTGCCGTTGAGACCTGGTGTCAAACTTTGGCTTAAGTTAAGTGTTGCTTTGCAGTGTTTGCTGGAATTGCGTGTATAACTGAAAAACAAATAATGTTGAAGATGGTATAGTCCTGTGCAGATGACTAAAAATTCTGGGACTATGGAGTGGGAGCATGCTTGCATTTGTTGACTCTGTTTCTGACCCCGCTCCCCCCAAACCATGTTGATCAGATCATCTTTGTAAAAGAGATGTTTTACACTGAATAACCAATCAGTGCACGGAGGCCAGGTACAGGACCAGCAGGCATGATCCTGTGCTACCCTCTACACATTGTTCATCCTTGGATTTTATTCATCCCTCACAAAGCTGTTTAATTATCAAGCCTAATGAGTGGATTAGAAGTGTTTTCATATTAAGTGTTACAAATCAAATACTGCTTTTACACATTGTAAAATATATGTCAAGAAAATTAT
This sequence comes from Eublepharis macularius, assembly GCF_028583425.1. NCBI lineage: Eukaryota > Metazoa > Chordata > Lepidosauria > Squamata > Eublepharidae > Eublepharis > Eublepharis macularius. Next base: position 129,133,792 of record NC_072792.1, read on the forward strand.
TTATAGATTATTACAATATTTTATTTACAGGAATATTTGCTCACAATTTCCTGTACATTATTTTAAAAGTAATTCCTGGTGTAATTAACAATCATTTGCCATCTGAATGGCTAGAAAATAAAAGTCAACAAGAATATTTGTCATTAAAGTTAGTACATGTGATTGCATGAATAAAACTCAAGTTACAAATCGGTGGCAATATAGAAGAGATAGACATGGTTTCTAGACTTAAGAACGTTCTCTACTGTAATGGATTTCCTCTGCAATTAATTTGATTTCTGCTATAAAAGCAAGTTCATGTCTTTGCAGCTACTATTTCTCTCCTTTAATCGATTATAAGATTTAGGATTGCTCCATGGACTGTGCTAGCAGTTGGCTAAGCAGCACTGCCCCCTATGGGGCGCTGCTGATCCAGTAATCAAATGCTTAAGAAGAGAACAGTACTCTTAGGTAGGAACGACAGCTGCAAATGTGATTATGAAATATCCCATAAACCTTTTCTCATGGATCTCAAACAGCATGTTCTATTGCAGTGCCGGTTAAATTGAATTCTGAAGTTGTGTTCTGCCTGCATTTGAGTATCATCATCTTTACTTATTATTTAGTAATAGTCTTTATTGTATTTATTTATTTACCTTAGACTTTTATTCTGCCTTCCCCACAAGTCTTGTTCTTCTGTATATTTTATTTAATTATTTTACAAAATTTACACCCCACCATTCTATCCTTACAGGGACCACCAAGGTAGTTAACAAATTACGTAATAAAATCACATTTTAGAACCATTAAAACCAACCAAAAAGAACAACACATCATTAAAATAATTAAAACCAGAGCTAAAATACATAAAAAAAACAATTAAACCACTGGGCAAGAAGGAGGGACAACCAAGGGAACACCAAACGAAACGAGAAAGTGTTTACCTCCTAGTGGAGGATGGCAACAGAAGGGGACAAATGAATCTTGGGAAGAGTTTCAGAGTTTTGGTGCCATGATCAAGAAGGCCCTCTCCCAGGTTGCTACCTGCCTAATCTCAGAAGGTGGGTGCACCCAAGCAGGACACTGGAAGATGACTATATTGGTTAAGTATTGGTTAAGGCTTTAAAGGTCAGCACTGACACCTTGAGTTGTGCCTGGAAACAAACTGGGAGCCAATGTTGATGAGCCAAGGCTGGAGTGATATAGTCCCTATATCTGTAATGCTGCATCATTTTAGAGATGGCAGCATTTTGGTACTGTGTATATATTCAGATTTGCAGAATAGGGATCTGTTGAAATTAGACCATAAGTTCTCTTTGGTAGGCTTTGTGCTATTAAAGACCTTTCTCTCCTGAAAGTTTCACCAAAAAGTTAATAAATCCAAACTTTTGAGTGTACCTAATTTAGTTACTTGGAATGCAGCTATGATGCATTTTATTCACAGTGGCAGTGATCTTAATTCTACTAGGTAAGTTTGATTTGTGAATGGAGTTTCATCAAAAGGAAACAGGCATTGGGAGAGTAAAACTGCAGTACTTAAAGACAATCCCAAATTCTGAGGGTTTCAGTTTATATTCAAAATATGTTGCAAAATACTTTAGAATTAAATATTAAAGAAAGATATTTAAGACAGTAAGTGATCTAGGAAGTGTATATCTGTTATGAAGTGCAAAGTAGAAGAAAAACAGGGCAACAATCCTAACAAATATGTTTATGTTTTTCAACAGGTTGGTACAATAGACTTTTTATAAATTTTGGCCTAAGGAGGCATATTTTCTTTTTTGTTCTACAATCCTATTTCCCATCGATGCTGATGGTGATGCTGTCTTGGGTTTCATTTTGGATTGACCGAAGAGCTGTTCCTGCTAGAGTATCATTAGGTAAGTTCTCCCCCCAAAATTATTTTGGAGTGCCTTAAAAATGAGAGAATTGGCTAGCTTTATTGGCCCTATTGATAGCTTGTAGAAGTTGTATATCAATAGGTAAGAATTATAGAAATGGCATTGTCTTGTTCTTCCTATACACTTGGACATCTCTTTAATCACTGAAAAAAAGAATGGAATTCCTTGTTGCTGTGCAATATCTTTCATCAGGACTAACTTAAACATCATCCTCAATTTATTGAGCAAGTTGTTGACTACCTTCAAACTCTTCTTCAGATGAGAAGTTCAGTAAAACTAAGAGCCAGTGGGGTGGCAAGGAATGGCAGCAAAAAGTAAAAATGTAAGAGGAGCTGGTAGAAAAACTCAGCAGCCTGGAGTTTGTTCTTAATAGTATTTAGGTGGGTGCATAGAAAGTGTTATACAGGTTTAATAGATGCAGAAGAAACCAGGTTGTACCCAAGGACCACTGGGGCAGAGAAGCAAGCAATTGGCTTCTCATTGAAAATACATATACCAGCCATAATTCTGATCTACTCTGTGTGATCATTTGTACATTTCTTGTAAAATATTCTGAACTAGAGGGAGAAGTTGTGTTAACACTGCATGGGAGAAATGGCTGATCTAGCTAACACATTTTAGTGTTATTGGTTTAGTTATTAGTGACATTAGAAAGCACAAGAACCATTGAAAACATCTTTGCCAAAGGTGAAGTATAATGTGTGCACATATATAAGCTTCTATTTCTTTCTGAGTATGTGACCTGGTACCAAGCATAATCGCATGAGGCAATATGTAATGTAGGAAGCCAGTAGCTGTCAAGGACTGTGGGTCTTAAAAGGGGGGGGCTGATGAGGGGGGGCTGGCACTATGTTTGGAGTGTTATCTGGGACTATACGTACTGAAGGCTTAAAGCCCTTTTCAGTTACAGAAGTTACACCTGGAAAAGTGCTCTCTTCCAAATGTCCCATCCCTTTAGGAACTTCATGGGGAACTGCATTGATTTTCCCACTTAACACTGGCTGGCACCTGCATTTTTGCTTCATTACCATTATCTAATCATTACCGTCATCTCAGTTCCTCTTGCATGCTTAACACCTAACATTCTAAGAACAAGAACAAAGACTCTTATGTTTCACAAGCTGGAAGCAAAATGTCAAGAATGAATGTGGGCATACAGTGGTGAACAACCAGCCTAACTACAGTCTGGAAAAACAACTGAGTGACATTACAGGACGTGTTTTCAAAAGATTCAGGGCCAACAAAAACCAAAAAACAAACTGCTCATTATGCAAGAATCACTCATCACTCTAGGCCATGTTTCCATATGTACTCCTATTATTTGGTAGGCCTTTCACTGATATGGCAGCAGATGGGCTACAGTTGAATAAGACTGAAGGGGCGACGGAGGAGACAACTATTACAAATGAAGCTGCAGAGAGGTAAACATCCTAAGGAACAGAAGGGGTCAGCAGCCAAAGGAAGGGAACGGGTACAGCCGGCTGGGAAGGGAAGTTGGCAATGGCACTCAACCAGTTCCACACGTTATGGCTCTATTTTCATGCATATTCCCATCATCTGGTAGACACCTCATGTGATACTTTCACATAATGTGATATCAATACTGTGCTGTTAGCCACAGCTTAGAAGCTTGTATTAGCTCTATAGCTTAGAAGCTTGTATGAGATCTATCAGAAATATGTGTGGCCTCTTTAAGGCTTTGAATGATGGGAATTGTAGTTTACACTGCCACCAACAAGACGAGGGATATTTGAAGCCTTAATGACCTTGTTCCTGTTTTTAGTGTAATGTTTTACAACCTCTCTTCCTCCCTTTGTCTGTACTGAGCATCTCCCACGAGGAAAGGGGGGAAATGACTGCGTTTACCGCGATCATCTTGAATAAACTACTGCTATAAGACACAAGAAGCATCCGTCTCTTGGCTGAACTGTGAGTTAGTTCTGGGTCAGTGGGAATGGAATCCCTTGGGTCAGCGGTAGCTAAAGAGGAGTGGTAACCTGGAACTCCAGGACAGTAAACGCAGTCAAAGCTTCTCTCCCTTCTCCTAACGAGGAGAAGTGCAAAGGGATGGAATTTTAGAATTCTCCACCCACCGCAGATTAAGTCAGCATGTTCTCTGCTCTGGCATCAGAAAGCATCACGAGAAGCTCCCAAAAGTAAAAGGGGACGGAAACTAATATATCCCCCAGGGACCGGGAGGGAAAATGTGCGTCGGCGTTGCATGCTACCTTCATCCACATCGTTTTGCTTCACTGCCAGTAAAAGGGACGGAGGAATCCGTTCCCAGCAGAAAGTAACTGCTAATGATTGCCTTGTAAAGTTTGTCTGTGATGCAAATTGCTCCATTTACTAACCGCTCAGCACAACTCAAGAGCCACTGCCGGGCTGCAAGCCCTTTCCCCCTCACCCAGCGGCGTAAAAGTGCCAAGGATTGAAGTCTTTAGAGATATCTCCTAGCAGCACAGATCCCTCCGAAGCCTAGAGCCAGACAGGAAAATTGTGCAGCTTACAGATACCTAAAGGATAACCAATCTAATACTTGTTGCTGAAGAAGAAAGGGAGAGGAAGCTGGCTTAAAGCAGGAGACTGAAGGGTTAAAGAGCGCACAGCGACATCTAGTGGTCAGTTCATGTTACTACAGTGAATTTCCACCCAGAGCAGCAGACAAGCCGAAGCTAGACAGGCAGCTGCAGCACCGTCACAGCACCACTAGTGGATCCAAGGCGACATTGCAATGGGAAATTCTTCTGAGAATCCATCAGATAATGTCCCTAACCCCAACCAAATGGCGCAAGATGAGCAAGAAGCAGAGCCTGCTCTTGGTTCACGAAACAGAGCCTTGACAGCTAAAATGCGTGAACACTTGTGTGCAATGAAGGCAGAAAGATATAAGAAGGCAGAGACGGAATGGATCAAGCTAAAGAAAGAGCTGGATAGCCTAACAGACGTCTGTGAGCCAGAGGACCTGTCCTCTACCCGGGCACGTCTGCTGTATCGTATAGCCAAATGGGCTTCTAACAATGAATTCATTGTTAGCACCTTGAAGAGGTTGGACACGGAAGAAGCACGGGAAGAGCAGCTACACTTTGAGGCCAAGGTTGATGAACGAGAGCGACTTGTGAACTCCTGCATTGATGACCTGGAATTGCGCATCAAGGCAGAACATTTGAAGCTCCTAGATGCAACCGATGAGGATCCCCAAGAGACAGCAGCTCCGGAGCGGAATCTGCCTCCTCAGACCAGTCTTCCAAGCCCCACCACATCTTCAAAGCCCAAGGAGGACCCTAGCTGCAAATCACCTAGGGCCCCATCCTCTACATCCTCTTCTTCCTGTCACAGCCGCTTATCGCGAAAGTCAACTGAGGCAGCCAGAATGCAGGCTGAAATGGCTGTCATGGAGATGGAGCTTGAATTCACCAAGAAGCAGCAGGCTCTTAAGACACAGCTGGCTACACTTGAGAAGGAGATCGAATTGAACAAGATGCAGGTCCGAGCTAAACTTCTGAATGGTGGTCCACTGGAAGCAGAGTCCAGTCTCGCTGCGCTGGAGGTGGAAGATGCGTCCCATCGAGTCCTGTCCTACGTGAAGGACCACGCGCACCCACGCGAATGCAGGCCGCTCAACCCCACTGCTCCAGTTTTCTTCCCACGCAGACTGATGGCAGCGCGTCAGCCTATGCCCAGATCGCCTCTGTCCTTCACTCCTGTCCCTAGGAACCGAGATCCAGCGCGACATCCGCCTCTGTCCTTCACTCCTGTCCCTAGGAACCGAGATCCAGTGCAACATCAGGAACCTAAGGTTAGTGAGGTGCCTCGGAGAACCAAAAGGGACCTCATGGACCGTGGTGTGCAGAAGTTCTCGGATTGCCCAGAGGACTACATGATCTGGAGGGCATCTTTCCAGGCAGCAATCAGGGACATGATGCTTCAGGCCGATGAAGAAATCACCCTCCTGACCGCATGGCTGGGACCTGAATCTGCTGCACAGGCAAGTCGCATTTACAACGCATACATCGAAGACCCCTGGACAGCCCTTGACTTGATCTGGGAACGCCTTGATGAGCGCTATGGAACATCTTGGCAAATCGAAACCTCATTCCTGTTGAAACTGAAGAAGTTTCCCAAGATACCCGCCTCTAACCCTCGTAAGTTATGGGACCTGGCTGATCTCCTTGTGGAGCTAAGGAATGCCATGCGCAACCCAGCTTTACCAGGGCTGGCAACTCTTGATCAGCATTTAACACAGAGGGAAATCACGGAAAAGTTACCAGCTCCACTACAAGACAGATGGGGCGACGAAGTTTATACCTATAAGGCTGAAAATGAAGGGCAGTATCCTCCTTTCTCACTCCTGGTGGACTTTGTTTGCTGGCTGGCTAGGTCACGTAATGATCCACAGTGCGGATATGCCGTGCGCACTTCTGAATCCCGCATCGAGAAGGCACCTCTACGAGACAACAAGCCTAAGGCAGCGGTCTCCGTGCTGAAGACGGGAGTCTCAAGCGCTGCAGCAAAATCCTACCCTGGGAAGAAACTAGCTCACCAGTCACATGCTCAGGAACCACCTGCACAGCAGTACTATTGTCCACTTCACAAGTACAAACACCCGGCGAATAGATGTAAGTCTTTCAGAGAGATGCCTCTGGTGGCACGGACGGCCCTGTTAAAACAGCACAAAGTGTGCCCCAAGTGTTGCAAGACTCGGGATCACACAGCTACAGATTGCAAGGCCAGCGTCAAGTGTTATGTATGCAGTAGTGACGCGCACCCGACTGCCATGCATCCAGATCCTGACCTGGAAGCGGCGCCCACATCTACAGCCACAAGCCAAGAGGACACATCGGGCCAAGACAAGGTCGTCGCAGCCCACTGTACTCAAGTTTGCGGCAATGGGAAAAGCGACCGCTCCTGCCATCACATATGTCTCGCCAAGGTCTACCCTGCTGGTCACCCGGAATTGGCCCAGAAGATGTACGTAGTCTTAGATGGTCAAAGCAACCGGTCCTTAGCCAGCCCGGAGTTCTTTGAGCTCTTCAATTTACAGGGAGACGAAACTCCATATATCCTCAGGACGTGCGCTGGGGTCCAGCGCACGGCGGGGAGGACAGCTATCGGGTTTCAGATCGAACCACTCAATGGCGGCAACCAGTTCTCCCTACCAACATTGTTAGAATGTGATGCCCTACCCGGCGATCGCGACCAGATACCGACACCAGAGGTGGCAATCCATCATCCCCATCTACGACCGATTGCAGATCAAATTCCTGCCCTAGTTCCAGATGCACAAATCATGCTTCTGCTCGGAATAGATGTCTCTGATCTTTTGGCCTGCCATGAGCTGCTCATGGGACCCCCTGGCACTCCACACGCCCAGAGGTATGATCTGGGGTGGGTCATCATAGGGAATATCTGTATTGATCGTCTGCAGATGCCAAGCCAGGTGAGTGTCTTTGCCACAACTGTCCTAGATAATGGGAGAGCCTCACACTTGAAACCATGTCCAGAACACTTCACGCTGACTGAACAGGACTATGACTTAGGAGCTACAGTGTTCCAGACAACCAAAGAGGACAACATGCTCGCCCCATCTAGAGAAGACAAGCAATTCCTGCAGTTAATGGAAAGGGAACTTCAGCAAGACGACTCCGGGAGTTGGATCGCCCCACTTCCTTTCCGCACGCCTAGACAGCAACTACCCAACAACCATGAACAAGCCTTATCTCGACTCAATACCTTGCGCAGAACCCTGGCAAGAAAGCCCGAGATGAAAGTCCATTTCGTGGAATTCATGGACAAGATGCTGCAGAATAACCATGCAGAAATTGCACCTCCACTACGAGAGGGAGAAGAATGTTGGTACCTGCCATTCTTTGGGGTGTACCATCCCCAAAAGCCTGGCCAGATCAGAGTGGTCTTCGATTCCAGTGCCCAATACCGGGGCTTCTCGTTGAACAAGGCCCTCCTAACTGGACCAGACCTGACCAACAGCCTACTTGGCGTACTCATCCGCTTCAGGAAAGAAGCCGTAGCTGTCATGGCAGACATCCAGCAGATGTTCTACTCCTTCCTTGTCAGAGAGGACCACCGCAATTACCTACGATTCTTATGGTTTAGTGACGAGCAACACAGCCAGACCGTCACAGAATATCGCATGAGAGTCCACGTGTTTGGCAACGGACCATCCCCAGCAATTGCTAACTATGGGTTGCATCAAACTGCACGCATAGGAGAAGGGAGGTATGGCCCGGACGCAAGGCGATTTGTGGAACGGGACTTCTACGTGGATGATGGGCTGAAGTCCTTGCCCACTCCAGAGGAAGCTGTGGACCTGCTAAAGAGAACGCAACAAATGCTGGCTGCAGCTAACCTAAGGCTGCACAAAATTGCATCCAACAGCACGAAGGTGTTAGAGGCATTTGCTCCGGAAGACCACGCCAAGGGGTTACAGGATCTGGACTTGGGTGGTGATGCTCCCCTCCTCCAACGCAGCCTTGGACTGAGTTGGGACCTGAAGAAGGACACCTTTGCCTTCCGAGCACCAGCCCAAGAGAAGCAGTTCACACGACGAGGAGTCCTGTCGGCAGTAAACAGCCTATTCGATCCCTTGGGGTTTGCTGCACCAGTGACCATCCAAGGGAAGCATCTCTTACGTACTCTCTCCCTAGGTACCAAAGACTGGGATGAGCCTCTTCCCCCTGACCAAAGGAAGGAATGGGAGGCCTGGAGAGACTCGCTCAGCTGCCTGCAAGCCATCCACATACCACGCACCTACGTGTCAGTATCACCTGTCGCCGCCTCACGCAGAGAGCTGCACGTCTTCTCAGATGCGTCAACGAAGGCTATCGCAGCCGTAGCATATCTACAGGTTGTCGGTGGGGAGAACCACATCCACGTGGGTTTTGTCCTGGGAAAGGCCAAGCAAGCCCCTCAACAGGGACACACCATTCCACGCTTGGAACTATGCGGTGCTGTGCTGGCTGTAGAGCTTGCAGAAACAATAGAGAGAGAACTGGACCTTACGTTTGATAATACTACCTTTTACACGGACAGCAAAGTAGTGCTCGGATACATACACAATCAAAGCCGTCGGTTCTATGTGTATGTTAGCAACCGAGTAGAACGCATCCGGCAATTTTCACGCCCTGACCAGTGGCGACATGTCCCTACGGATCAGAATCCGGCAGATCATGCAACGCGGTCTATTCCTGCCTCTCAGCTGGCTGGGTCCTCCTGGCTAAAGGGACCTGACTTCCTCCTGCATCCAGACAACTTGTTATGGCACGAGGAGGAACACTATGAGCTCTTAGACCCAGACCACGACAAGGAGGTACGGCCTCAAGTCACTTGCATGAAAGTGGAAATACAGACCAGCTGCTACCTGGAAGCACGGCGATTCGAACGCTTCTCCAAATGGACGCCACTTGTACTAGGGGTGGCACGCCTCATCCACTTCACTCGTCGCTGGAACAAAGATCCGACCCTACCAGAAGCGCAACGCAGGGCAGAAATCCTGATCCTCCAGAGTGTACAACACGAGTTCTACTTGGAAGAACTTGACAGTACCAAAAAGGAATTACCTATACCCAAGAACAGCACGCTACTCAAGCTGAACCCCTACCTTGATGATGATGGTCTGCTTCGGGTAGGAGGACGCCTCAGGGCGGCTGATGTGGCCCCCACAGTAGCGAATCCAATCATCCTTCCAGCTCGACATCATGTGACTGTCCTCTTGGTGCGACACCACCACGAGCGGGTACATCACCAAGGACGCCACTTCACAGAGGGAGCCATCAGAGCAGCAGGTCTATGGATCGTAGGAGCAAAGAGATGTATTGCCACAGTCCTACAGGCCTGTGTACAATGTCGGAAACTCAAGGGTCCCCATCAACAACAGAAGATGGCTGACCTGCCACCAGAACGACTCAGTACCGAGCCCCCTTTCACCAATGTTGGGCTTGACGTGTTTGGACCCTGGAATGTGGTGACGCGCAAAACCAGGGGAGGACAGGCCAACAGCAAACGATGGGCAGTGCTTTTCACATGTCTGAGTATCCGAGCTGTGCATATTGAAGTGATCGAGTCCATGGATACCTCCAGCTTCATAAATGCCCTCAGAAGATTCCTTGCCATACGGGGACCTGTCAAGCTATTGAGGTCTGACCGTGGAACGAACTTTGTTGGCGCCTGCAAGGAGCTGGGAATCAATGGAAGTACAGATCTTGATCCAACCCTCAGCAGCTACCTGAGTGATCAGAATTGTAAATGGATCTTCAATCCTCCCCATGCCTCTCACATGGGAGGAGTGTGGGAACGCATGATTGGCATTGCGCGCAGAATATTAGACTCTATGCTAGCAGGAAAACCTTCTCTCACTCATGAGACCTTAACCACCCTCCTGGCAGAGGTGTCTGCTATCATCAATGCCAGACCTTTAGTTCCAGTATCCTCTGATCCTGAGAACCCTACCATCTTAACACCAGCCACCTTGCTGACACAGAAGACAGGCAACTGGCCTGCACCTCAGGGAGACTTCATCTCTAAAGATATGTTCAAGCAGCAATGGAGGCAAGTTCAACTCCTCGCTAACACCTTTTGGAAGCGATGGAAGCAAGAGTACCTCCCCACTCTACAATGCCGACGCAAGTGGGAGAAGTCCGAGCCCAACTTACGAGAAGGTGACGTCGTCCTCCTGAAAGACAAGGACGCCCCCAGAAACTCATGGCCCATGGGACTCATAGACCGAGTTCTGCCCAGTGCGGATGGGTTAGTCCGCAAGGTTGACATCCGTGTCGCTAGACATGACGGCCCGAAGATTTTCACCAGACCAGTCACCGAGGTGGTCCTGCTTGTACGGAAGACTGATCTTGAAGACTGAATCTCAAGCTTTGCATGTCACTGTTTTGCTTATCTTAGCCTGTAGAGTAGCATGCCTTATATACTCAGTTACGTATGTAGTGCATGTAGTATATGCTTAGTATTCTACTAGCCCTGCATGTTGGGGTGGAATCCACAGGATCCCAGGCGGGGAGTGTGCTGTTAGCCACAGCTTAGAAGCTTGTATTAGCTCTATAGCTTAGAAGCTTGTATGAGATCTATCAGAAATATGTGTGGCCTCTTTAAGGCTTTGAATGATGGGAATTGTAGTTTACACTGCCACCAACAAGACGAGGGATATTTGAAGCCTTAATGACCTTGTTCCTGTTTTTAGTGTAATGTTTTACAACCTCTCTTCCTCCCTTTGTCTGTACTGAGCATCTCCCACGAGGAAAGGGGGGAAATGACTGCGTTTACCGCGATCATCTTGAATAAACTACTGCTATAAGACACAAGAAGCATCCGTCTCTTGGCTGAACTGTGAGTTAGTTCTGGGTCAGTGGGAATGGAATCCCTTGGGTCAGCGGTAGCTAAAGAGGAGTGGTAACCTGGAACTCCAGGACAAATACTGTTAAAAAAAGTCTTGATAGTGAATGATGATAGTTTTCTGTATGAAAAAAGTAAGAAGAATATCTTTTAAGAAATAGGTGGAATAGACAAGCAAGGATTCATCTTATGGAGCTCGCAAATAAGGCATATGTTTTCTTCTTTAATTATTCACTATAGCAGTACCAAGAAACCATGCAGCTTATCTCTTTTCTGCTTTTTTCCCCCTAAAGAATCAATATGGCTAAAGTAAAAAAGGTTTGGCTTTTAATGGATATTTATGTCCTGTGAGCCACCGTTTCAACATAGCTGCTCACAGAATCAGGCCACATTTAATTGCTGAAGATTTAAAAATGAATGAATGGTTGATTTCCCATTACTCATACTTATTAACTCATACTTATTAACAGAGCAGTGTTCCCAGAAGCTGACTCTGTGGTGTCTTGCAACTTACTTAAGGGATGCCCTTGAGACCCATAGGTTTAGAAACAAAAAGCATGCAGAGTTTGTTAAAATAGTCATTAAAAACCATGGCCTGTATCTTACCACTCCACTAAGCAGTTTGTAGCTTTCCTCCAGACTAAGGAGCTTTCCTTTAGCTTAAATGGCTCTTGCTGTGATGGAACATCCTCCAGCAGTGGTTTTAAAATAGGAAACTATTATCTTAAAAAAGACTTTTAGTGAGATACTAGCGAGATGCCCACCATTAAATGACAGTACTGTGTGTTGAAGTGTGGACATGGAGATGGATGTAACTCTGTAGGTGGGTCTGTTTCCTTCCTAGCAGGCTTTGCCTGGCCTCTCTTCTCTTTAGCCCTTCCTTCCCCCTTCTCTCTGTCCCTTGTCTAAGAAGTAAAGAATGTGTACGCTATCCCTTGTTCCTGGACTCAGGTTACCAAGGGAGCTTAGAGAGATAGAGAGGAAGACACTGTGCTCTATCTGATGCTATCCCTTTGATGTGTAGACTGATACTCTCTGGGAACTTACTTCTTCATCTCCCTTACATGCACACACACTCTTATGTCCCTCTTGTCATTATGAAAGACACAGGGCTTGCTCCCTGTATCCACCAGCATTCTAGCTTAGATAGATTAGATTCTCTTCCATCTCTTTCTGTTCCTGTGTGGAGTTCTTAAATAAAAGGATTCTTATTTTCTTTACTGAAGTGGAATTTTTGTGAGTTTATTGCCTCTTCAGCATGCATGCACAAGCACTTAGCTGTGCTCTCTGGACTGCTCTGCTTTACTTATCCTACATTGCCAACACCTTGGATATGTCAACATTCTCTGCCATCTTATTTATACCTTCAGTAGTCTCCATCCTTTAACAGCACTGTTCTGCTACAGCCCATCCTTCTTGCCATGTTTGCAAGATGCCCGCCAAATAGCAGAGCGTATGGAAATGTGGTTTAGAGACAGATGAGTCCTTCCATAATGAGAAGGATCCTGTATTCTTCTTTGCTTTCAGTATTTTACTGTCAGTACCAGCAAAGCTGTTCTGATCTCCAAAGTGTGTCTTTACTATAGAAGAAACCCAGGTCATTTTCACCCATCTTTACCCTCATGCAAAATCATGCAAAACTCACGGAATGAGGGTGTCTTTATGGTACGATTTCTCACACCGGCCAAATCCACATTACTTCTTTTTTTCCGCGTTTTCCCCGCATTCTCCCCGCAATCTTGAGTGCCGGTCACATTACCTCATTAAACAGACGCATTTCATTCGCATTTCTCCCGAATATGTGGTCACAGTTTTTCAACGGGAGTTTCACGGTGGCCGTGAACAGTCCAATGCGCAATTTACGCGGTTTTTTTAAAAACCACCCCCCCTTCCTGTCTCTCCGGCCGTTCCGAGAGTTCCTATTGGCTGATTCAACTTGCAAGTGCTCCGTAGTCTGCAAAAGACTGTTTTTGACTTCATAGCATTGGATTTATTGATTATGCTGTTTCTGAATCAAATCTGGTAGTTTGAAAAATCATTTTGGGGTGAATCCATCATCAGAACGGACTCGCAAAACTTCCTTTTTAACTGTTTTTTATTTTTTTATTTTATATTACTGTAATATCGAAATTACAGTGAATCAATCATTCAAAATAAAGAAAACAGTCGCTGCCGAGGGCCGCCCCAGCGGCGGGGCTGGAGGCGCTGGGAAGCCGGCGGGCTCATCGCTCGCCTCCTCTCCCGCCGGGGTCAAGAAGGTGCCCGGCAGACCGAGTCGAAGCCCGGGCGCAGCTGGAGGCTCCCAGCTCAGAGCGGAGAAGGGACTGGCCGAGGCATCCCCGGCTGAGCCGAACGGCGGGGCTTGCGGGGGCTGCCGGGACAGCAAAGGTGGCTTGGCCCGTGGGCTGGCACATCCGCGGAGGGGGGCTGAAGACGAACAGGGATTTTAAAAACTGCTGCCGAGAGAAGCGGCGGCGGGGGGCCGGGGATGCCGGCCGAGGAGACAGCCGCGTCCCTCCAAGCCTCTCTCTGCAGTGAGCCAGTGCTGCGCTGCCGGGGGCCGAGGATGCGCTGCGCTGCGAGGCGCCCTCTCCACTGTGGGCACTCCGGCTCAGGCGCTCGCCACGCAGAGGCCCAGCTCGCGGGGCGCCTGCCCCTGCGAGGTCGCCCATCAGCGCGGCGGTCGCCCATCAGCGCAGCCTTCCCCCCTTGGGGTAAACGGCCCTCTGGCCACCAAGCCGGCTTGACCCCGCAGGCGCTGCCGCTCCAGTCTTGGAGAGGGGGGAAGGGGGAGCGGATGGCTGGGTGGCGTCTCGGCACGCTCCACTCGCACAGACATGCAACCCGCAACTTTCAAACCAGCCTTTCAAACTGCACCTTTCAAACCACCTTTCAAACCAGCCTCTTCATCCAAAGTGACTGACCGGCCTGAACCCGCCCAAAGCTTGGCTTTGTGAAACTTCAGTAAAATTCGAGCACTGAACTGTCCTGCATAGGAAATGCCCACGAAAGCTTCCCGCATGCTTCAAAATGTCCAAAAAAGAAACAGAAGAGCCATCAGTGCTGTCAGTGGGGGAAAGAGAGGCATCATTATCTTCAATGATGTTTCTTTATAACACAAGATCGAAATAACGGAAAAGTGAGCTCAAAAAATTTTTTAAAAAATGGGCGGGGAAAAAAGGTCCCGCCCAAAAAAGCAGTTTTCGAGCGGCCGTGTGACCGGAGGGACGCGCGAGAAAGGCGAATTAGAAGCAGGGATGTGAACGAAGAGAAAAAAATCACGGATTGGAGGCAAACGGAAGATATCCGATAAACATGCGGGTAATGGGTGAATGTGGATTCGACCACCGTTTCACCACAAAACGGAATTATGATGGGGTGATGTCAGAAATCACTCCATGAAGACGCCTTCATTCCATGAGTTTGCATGATTTTGAGCTAGGGTAAAGATATGGGAAAACGACCCCATTCTAACAAAAATGTGCCCACCTGTAGTTTATTTGAGCTAAATTCATGATTTTGTTTTAAACCTATCATGTGGGTGTAGAATTGGATGGGTGGAATCCCTCATAAAACCAAGTACACTAATGAGATATTGCAACTCTTTTCCCCACACCAATACAGGCAGCCAGCCTAGGGCATGCTGTCTCCGTACTACCAGCTTCTGCAGCCAATGAATGAAATGTGGATAGAAAACATGGGGGCTAGGGTAAGGCAGCTCCCAGGATGATACACAATTGTACCATCCTAATAATTTTCACCACCATGAACCCAGTACACTGGCAAAATCCTTGGCACTTGTAATTTTACAACAATGGAGTAAAATAGCAAATTAAATAAAATCAGCAGACCCATTATTGGTTTTATGTCTAATTAATGTAAATGGTTTGATCTAAAGGGCGTAAGGATGCCAGGCAACTCTCAAAAGACTTCACTTCAGGAGTTAAAAGTTCTTTATTGATTAGATGCCAGTTTCATGCTTTTACATCATCCTGGTGGCTACAGACAAGCCTAAAGCAGATAAAGGTTCCCCATGGCTACTCCTAATTTCCCCCCTCATAGGGATCCCAGACCCCTGGTGGGGGCGGGGGATTCCCCGCCCCCCACACCCCACCCCCACTTACTTGAGCAGCGGGGGGGGGTGCACTTCCTTTGTGTGCTCCCCCGCGGCACGCTCTTGTGTGCCACAGCCGCTAGGATTGGGCCTGTTTTGGCCCAGATCAGGGCCACTGTGGAGCACGAGAGTGCTCCTGCGCTCTGCAGTGCTCAAAATGGACCCGATCCATGGCAAACTGGGCCCGTTTTCAGCAGCTGCAGAGTGCAGGAGTGCTCCTGCACTCCACAGCGCCTCAAAAAGGGCCTGATCTGCAGCAGAACAGCCTTTTTCAGGCGCTGCAGAGCACTCCTCTGCAGCGCCCGAAAATGGGCCTGCCCAGAGGCCGCACGATGACGTCACTCCTGAAGTGATGTCATCATGCCTGTGGGGGGCGCGTGCGTGCTCCGTGCGCACTCACCCCCCTCTCCCCTGGCAACCTGGCCCCTTCCTTCTAACAGTCTTCGAACTCTGCAAGCAGGAAAACAGGCTGTGGGATTCATAGACTTCTCAAGGCCAGGCAGGTTCCCAGACTATGGAGAGATTACAGCAGGAGTCAACAACCACTTCCTGTTCTCAGTTTCCCACCCCAGTGACAGAATCACAGACAGAGTCACTACATCAGCATCAGCTGCAGGGGCATGACAGGTGATCCTGAGCACCTGACATTAGGGATGGAACCAGGTCCTGGAACAAAAACATACTCATGGTCATTAGTGTCTGTGGCTGTTTCCTTAATGGCAGAATCGTTAGGAAGTGGCTCTATCTGAGCACCCATCATGACTTGGAGAGGATGGGCCTTCTTAACTGATAGGTAGAGTAGGCAGGCCTCTCTTTGTGAAGAAATTTTGAAACTGCTGTGAATTGGGTGAAGTATATTGTAGTGTGGAATCTCTCTCTGGAGATCTGATGTGATAATGGTAGATCTGCTCTATATGGAATGCTGCTTTGCCTCCATCTGTGATCCACTTGTATATCATATATCTAATTCCAAACCAGGCCATAGAATGTGGATGAACAGATCCACAAATTAGAGCTAAGGGCAAACGGGAAGATTTATCTACAAACCTGAAGGAAGTCCCAGGTTTAACACTCTCCCAACATGCAGAAAGAATACCTGTAGCTATAAGAATGTCCAGTGACCCATCACGACACAGCTAGGCCTGCTGGTGGTGGCTGGTGCAACTGGACCAGGCCAGGCCTAGCCTGGGGGCCACTGTACAGCTGGACCTGGCACCAAGGATCACTGTGCAAATGAGCCCAGGGCCAGTGGCCACTAGCCTCGATGGTTACTGCTCAACTAGGCTTGGTGCCAGCATCCACGTGCAACTCAGCCAGGGTTTTTCCAGGGAGAGGGAAGCAGGGAAAACTGGAGACAGGGGAACAGATAAAGGTAGGTTGGCTGGTAGGTGGGAAGAAGAGAAGGAAGCAAGTAAAGTGGAGAGGCTATGGGGGCTTCTTGGATAGGGAAAGAAGAAACATTGGTACAGAAGAAAATGAGATGCCCCCTGCACGTTCTTGTGTCTTCTGCTTTTTTCCCCCTTCAAATAAAGACAATATTATAAAAACACCCTAAGTTTCTAGTGTTCTCTTTCTCCTCAGAAGGGAGCCAACAGAAGACGCTCTACCCTTGGAACTTTTCACTGCTCGGGAATGTGAAGCGCACATAGCAGTACTTTATAACCAGCCCTATTGAGCTAGCCATGTTGTCCCCCACAACTGATATAACTTTACAAATTCCAGTTGGGTAGCATGTTATTCTGTTACAGCAAAAATAATGTTCTAGTACCTTAAAGACTAACACTGCAGCATTATTCTTTCATTAGAAGTCCTACTACAACAGATCAGAAAGGACTCCAGAATTAAAGGCTTAACAGTTAAAGGACAGCAATATAAGGTTCAAGCATTTGCAGATGATCTTTTGATTATCCTGGAGAATCCAGAAGATTCCATTGGCTCTTTATTATCTTTATTTGCAAGATATGCCGACTATGCTGGTCTAAAAATAAATAGACATAAAACACAAACCGTTTACAAAAATATGACCAAACAACAAATTAAGATATTAGAAACCAAAACTCAATTTGCAACCTCAAAGAAAGTTAGATACCTGGGTATACAGATATCATCAAGATGCAGCTCTCTTTACGAAGATAACTATCTTAGACTATTTAAGGAAATATACAGAGACTTGGATATGTGGAGTAAAACTCACTTATCTTTTTTGGGTAGAATAGCCACTGTAAAGATGAATGTTTTGCCAAAAATACTTTTTCTATTTCAACACTTACCCATTCTGACATCATTTAAAATTCTTGATGAATTAGATCAAAAAATAAAGAAGTTTATTTGGCTACACAAAAAAGCAAGAATTAGATATAAACTCCTCCAAGATAGAATTGAAAATGGAGGCCTTGCGCTACCAAATTGGTTATTATATTATCAGGCGTCTTGCCTGGTATGGATGAAAGAATGGATAACTCTGTCAGACGAAAGAATGCTAACTCTTGAAGGTCATGACCTCCCCTCAGGATGGCACTCCTATTTATGGACATATACAAATAAAACACCGAAAACCTTTACGGAACATTGGATCAGAAAATGCCTAATAAGAATATGGAAGATAAAAAGACCGTCATTATACACTGAGATCCCACCGTGGTTCTCGCCTCAGGAAGCCATATCCAAGGATGCACTACAATATAAAACTACACTCACATACAGAGATCTCCTCATAAATTCAGAGATACTAAAGTTATCAAGTCAACTAAAGCTGGAAGGATACAACTTGAACTGGTGGCAATATATCCAGATTCAATCGAGGTTTAACTCTGACAAAAAAAATTTTTTGGAATCCACAAAGATTTAAACCAATTTGACAAAATCCTCCTAGCAATCAAAAGCTTTTAAGTAAAATATATAAATATCTTCTGAATTATAAAATGGCTGACGAACAAGTTAGACTCTATGATTAAATGGGCACAGAATATAGGGTATCAGATCTCTCTAGATAGATGGCAAGGGGTATGGAGAGATATTAAAAATTTTAAATCAACTGCATATAGAGAAAACCTCTATAAAATGTATTGTCGATGGTATATCTCTCCAGCTAAGCTAACAGAAAGGTATGCTTGTTCCGATAGATGTTGGAAATGTGGTGTAGAAAGAGGTACCTTTTTTCATTCTTGGTGGACATGTAAAAAAGCTAAGGAATTCTGGAATATGGTCTCATTGTTCATAAAGAAAATGTTGGATTTGCATATTACCCTAGATCCCACGATATTTTTATTGTCTATGTTTGATAGCAAGTTTCCAAAGGAACAAAAATACTTATTGCAACATATTATTACTGCTGCAAGACTGGTTTATGCACAGGTCTGGAAACAAAAGTGCGTACCTGACGAGAAAAAATTAATAGAGAAGTTGTTACATTGTATAGAACTGGACAGACTTACCTCAATTCTGAATTTAGAAAATAACAACACTTTTGTAGACAGATGGAAAGACATATATGTTAGGCTGAATTTGACAACCAAGTATATTATATCATGAAACTTATATTAGTTATTATATCGGATGTATAATCAAGTTATATAAGAATATCACTTTGCAGTATTTTTGCACCACTCCCCTGTGTAAATAATTGAAAATTCTTAATAAAAATATTTTTTTTAAAAAGACTAACACTGCAGCATAAGCTTGATTGGTCCACAGGCCATTTTTAAAGAATTCACTTCATGCACCTGAAGTGTACTTTAGCCCACAAAATCTGTTAAGCTTTTATACACAAGACTCCTTTATGTTCTATCTAACTGCTTGTGTTTTGACCCAAACTCCCACAATATTGCTTAATATTCTGGCCTACAATAGAGGTTCATCATGAATACTGTATAGATGTTATTGATTTGTGTTATTTAAATAAGTGTAGTATGCAAACATTTCTGTTTAAAGTAACAAGATAATCAGTGTAGGAAAAACTTTATTCCTAATAAAAGTCTTCCTGAGCCAAACCTTTACAGCACAGCTTTGCTCCTTCTTTGCTCACTCTACAAGAAAGCCTTTCTAAACAATTGTATTTTATACATTTCATAACACAAGTACAGGGGCCTTCTTAATAGCCAGACTGCTCCACATTCTGCTTTATGCTGCCCCAGTGAAAATAATGGAACTGAACTCAGGAACACTTTTCAAGGAGAAAGGGGAGGTAGACATCTGCCTGCTCAGGGTACTGCTGATGTTTTCTAGGGAACAGCACTGAAGGTATAGGGGGAAGCCAGTGATCCCAGTAACCTTGCAAAGTTGGTAGAAAAATAGCAACATCACAGATTTAGAATGCTCAATTATTTCTCATGATATATATTTTCTGACTATGGTGGGGAGGAAGAGAGGGTACCAGCCTTTTCTACACACAGTTTATATTATTGTGTACACTTTCGCAAAATGCAGAAGCTAACTGGTATTACCCTTTGATTCCCAGGTATAACTACTGTGCTGACAATGTCAACCATAATCACAGGAGTAAGTGCCTCAATGCCTCAGGTGTCTTACATAAAAGCTGTGGATATATACTTATGGATCAGTTTCCTCTTTGTCTTCCTGTCTGTCATTGAATATGCAGCTGTAAATTATCTCACCACAGTAGAAGAACGAAAACAGCTGAAAAAGAAAGGGAAGGTATAAACATGCATGTGTTTCTGTCTCAAAAAACACCATGTAAATTGGATTTGATACAAACCTCCTTTGTTCAAACAGAAAGGCAGTTCTGTTCATGCAAGGCAGTGAAGAGGGGGGAGTTTCTGCTGATTCTCTCTTCATACTGAAGCCTCCTGTGTTGCATTCCATGCTGTTCTCACAGTCTCTCTGATCTCCAATAAGGTGTCCTTTTAGGGGTTTGCATTGGAGGGATCTGCAGTATGAAGGGAGAAGTGGGAAAGAGCTATTCTGTGAGTAAAGCTCTGTTCGCAGTTCTTAAAATCCAACCTATTGAGTACAATAGCCTTGCTTTGTGGTGTCTGTACTACAATTGTGTTGACTGTTGGGTAGACTTGAGGCACTGGGATGCCAATGAATTGCTTAATGGCTATCTCAGGGCCTCTCAGTGAATCCAGGCCCTGGCAGGCTGTTTGGTCTTACCCATCTATACTTCCAGTCTTGGTCCCCCTGGAAAAAGACCTCTCCCCTTCCCACTGATACTGTGTGTGCCTTGTTTTTTGTCTGGACCTTTCTTACTTCCCTATATAGCACCAAGTCTCCATCTACCATTCATTCCCTTGCACATAAAATGGTCAGAGGGAAGATGCTTCCAGTGTACTGTTGCAGCAAAAATAGCTTCCATAGGGCTTCCTGGATAATCCAGGTGAGCCTGATCTCATCAGATCTCAGAAGCTAAGCAGGGTTGGCCTTAGTTAGTAGTAGAATGAAAAATTTAACGTTGGCAAGAATGTAAATTCTTTTTTACGACTCAATAGACTTTCTATTTAACAACATTCACAAGTGAAGCAATCCATATAAAAAAGCAAATGTTTACTCAGAAGAAAGTACCAATTGGTTCAGTAAGGAATAGTGAATAGGACTCTAGACTTCATGTCACTCATGAAAACAGCTTTGCTGTTGAACATTTTCAGCAAGAAAATATTGAAAAACTCTCTCTATAGTAAGAGGACAACTGAAAATGCACCAATGGTGCATCAGACTCCTTTTATCCAGGCAGTAATCATCCCTTTTGTTCTTAGGCTGCTGGAACATATAACATTGATGCAGTGCAAGCAATGGCATTTGATGGCTGCTATCATGACACAGACACCGATATTGACCTGACCACCTATTCAGTCCATTCGGAAGAGAGTTCAACACGAGGGAGAACACCCAGTATCACCAACCTAGATGAACCTCGCATAAAGAGGAAAAGATCCTTGAAAGGGAATGTGGGCAGAATTATTCTGCAGAACAATCATGTCATTGATACATATTCCAGGATTATATTTCCTATTGTATACATCATATTCAATTTTTTTTACTGGGGTTTGTATATATGAATGAAAAGAACTACAACTGATGATTTTTGCATTTGAGCACATCAGAAAGGCATGTTAGAACATGTATGCCATAACAACAAAGGAGATAATTCAGAGTTTGAAGAGATTCTGATAGCAAAGAACTGATTTTCTCCCTGACTGTGAAACTTGTTAACTAAAAAGAAAGCCCTAATGACTGTCTACATTTCTAAATAAGCGGTTTTTCAATTGCCTTGCCGTGCATGGCAGCAGTATGGTACTTCTATTTCTGCAGTTACACTAGTGGCTACAGTTATATAAGACTTCCCACGATGGTGCTGAATAGTTTACAATTTATAACATTGCCAATGTTATTGTCTCTTCTTGCATAGAGCAGCTATTCATCCCGCTCTGCCTATGTTTCCTCGCCATCTGTGAGTCAAACCTTAGACTATTTTCAACAAGGGGATTCTGGCTGTGTGATGAATTATAAATTGACTACTTTTGAAGAACATTAGCTGGGTTGGCGAACACTGCACACAGAATTTAGGTCAAGTTCTGACATTAAATACGTGTTGAATGTCTGATGATTAGTAATTTTTAAACAAGGGTCATAGTCCCTAAGAATCCCCCCCAACAAAGAAAAAAAGGGGGGGGGGAAAGCTGTGGTGAAAAATATATCTGAAAGGGTAATTAAAAATGCAAAACAACTTCAATTAATTAGATGTCCACTAAAAATTGTCAGCTGCTTGAAACAGCTGCTTTGCAGTCTGATCTTATGTATATGCTTAAAATAACTCCAAATAGTGTTAATGGGATGTATTCCCTGATAAGGATTGCCCTCTATGGAAGTGTGGCATGAAGCTGTGTGTATATTTCTTTGAGTTTTTAAAAACCAAAGACAAGGGCTTAAGAATTTAAGTACCACCATGGCAAACTGGAGGTTGTAGTGGTGAAGAAATGGGCTGTTTAATTCTTTTCTCTCTGCTCAAAATCACCTTCCACCAACATTTAGAGCAGGCCCTCAGTGGAACAAGCTTCCTTGGGAGGGGGTGGGCTCACCTTCTTTAGAGGTTTTTAAGCAGAAGCTAGATGGCCATCTGACAGCAATGCTGATTCTGTGAACCTAGGCAGATCATGAGAGGGAGGGCTAGAAGGGTTACATCAGTGCTTAGTTCTCATGGCCCCTTCCTACATGCCCGGTGTAATGCCGATCACCACTTTGGGGTCAGGAAGCAATTTTCTCCAGGCCTGTTTGGACAGGGATCCTGGAGGTTTTTTGCCATCTTCTGGGTATGGAACAGGGGTCACTGGGAATGTCAGTGGGAGGTAGTTGTGAATTTTCTGCATTGTGCAGGGGGTTGGACTAGATGACCCTGGAGGTCCCTTCCAACTCTATGATTCTAGGGGCGGGAGGTGGGGGAGAATATTATAGCAAAGATACTTCTGCTTGTCCTATCTAAGTTTGTACCTTGGACTCAAGTAGTCTCCCATTATGCTATAGAATGGATTGACATTGTCTGAAACCCAAACTACACTTTACACAGGAGATTAGCTCTCCTAACTCTTTAAGACTTTAAGGCTCTGTGTGTACGCGTGTGTGGTAATGCAATGCTAGAAGCAGGAGAACCTTTTCTCCCTGCACAATTTCCTGGCTGAAAACAATCTTCTGAAGCTGCCACTGCTTATTTATTTAAAATCTAGACTACCTCTCAACCTGTTTTCAAGGTCATTCACAGCCAGCTAAATACAAAAAAACTTCAATGTCATTTAATATTATAAAAGAATTACTAAGTAACAATTAAAATAACATTTAAAAGCTAGCAGTTACCAGTTAGCACTAATAAAACATTAAATATCATCAAAAGCATGGGAGAACTTCATGTGAGGCTTAAAAAGGAGGTGCCAGTTGCACAACTGCAAGGTAGAAGAAAGTAATTTTGAATGAGGAAACTGCATGGGGAGAGGGGTTAAACTCTCCTTTTTTCCATTGCCAGAGACCTGATCCAAAGCCCTGTCCTCCCAGGCTGCTTTGAAGTCGTAAGAAAAGAGAAATTTTATCACAAATGTATAGATTTGCCATAATTAATGACCTTCAGAAAGGTCATAGGGAAGCTGCCATTGCACATTGTTAGGTAGGGAAGGGACAAGGCATGAAACAATAGTAGTATCGAAAAGACATTCTACACAAAAATGTTGAATAGATATGAAATGTTCTAGAAGTCCTTTGGTATGCATGAGTAATTCTGCAGCTCTCTCTTGACCTAAATATTGCTTTAACCAACATGTAGGAATTTTGCATGGGCTTGCTTCTGGGAAACATCACAGATTCCATCTTGGGTATTGATCCAGAGGAGTTAGCCGTTAGTCTCTAGTAGCAAAATCAAAAAAAGTCCAGTAGCACCTTTAACACTAACCAATTTTATTGTAGCATAAGCTTTCGAGAATCACAGTTCTCTTCATCAGATGCATGGAGGGCAGAAAGAAACTGGTCAAATATAGAGGAGGAGAGGGGAGGGGAGGAGGAGAGAGGGGATGTAAACAACTCCTTTGATATGGAAATGCAAACAGCTCCTTTTGATGTGGGGATCAATTTGCTATGTATTAAACAACTGATGCAATACAGTTGACTGTTTGGACTACATTTTGCTCCAGTTTTGTGTCTAAACTAGAGCAGGGGTTTTTGGACATCATTCCCTAATTGTCCACTTTCCATGTTTTACCTCCACTTTACTGCAGCTGTTCCCAAACCAGTTCATATGATCTTGTGGGGGGAAAATGCATGAAGGGGTGTATTTTCTCAGGTCCCACTCATCAACACTATCTACCTTACCCCAGCCTCTGCAGCTGTCACCACCTACCTCTAGAGAGGGCTTTAAAATGGTAACTAATGTTTCTCTACAATATATCATTTACTATTTTATTAAAAATATGCCCTCTGGTGGCATAGGAAGGATTGGTGAGCCCAGTTTATCTATTTGCCAGGCTTTACTCTATGCTATGGAGTGAAGGCGGCATGGTTTTGCCTGATCTCAGAAGCTAAGTAGGGTCAGTACTTGGATAGGTGACCACAAAGGATGACTTTGCAGAGGAAGGCAATGGCAAACCACCTCTGCTTGTCACTTGCCTTGAAAGCCCCTTGCTGGGGTCACCGTAAGTCAATTGCAACTTGATGGTGCGTGCACACAAACATTCTGTGCTAATGTGGCTTTGAGACTCATTTCCAGGCAGGATTGGAAAGCATAATCCGATACTGCCTGAACCTATGTATGTTTACTTGGAAATAAATCCCACTATTTTCAAGAATCACTGTCTTCTCAGATATGCACAAGGTTGCAGACAATCTTAGTGGTTAAAGCCTTGTGCAGTTAATATGGAACACTATACCTCAGAATGTGAAGATTAATGATACAAATATTTCATACAACTTTTAACCACAAAATTTAAAATTTCCACATCTGCCTTTACTAAAAGTACAAGGAAATCTTGTGGCACACTAAAGACCTAAGAGCTGTATTATGTCCTAGTCCACAAGAAATCTGTAAAGATTCCTTCAACAGGCTAATACCACTTCCACACTCTATTTCTACAGTACGATGTAATCTGTCAGAGAGCTAAACAGGCAACTGTAAAACCAATTGTAAATGAACTAAAAAGCATTAATTTATACATGTTGGGCTACCTGTATTTAGGGTTTTCTGCGTCACAATTTGTATACATTTATAATCCTTTCCCCTCTTGAGTCTTACTGCATTTTAGCAGTTGTTTTATGGAATCTTTACAACAGTTGGCAAACAGCAACAGATGGCTTTCCATTTTGGCCAGTTTACTACAATTCTCTGGAGTACTCCAGAGTATGACAGGTCCCAGGTCAACCAGGCTGTAGGTGTTTGCTGTTCTTTGTTTTAAGTTTTGCTGGATCTTGTATGATACTTTCTTTGATTAATAAATACTTTATAGTTAAGCACAGATGTGTCTGTTTTGCAATTCTCATTACACAATACTCCCTGAGCTTATTTCTTCCCACTTCAAATCTTGTGGCTGCAGGCGTTGTTCAGCAACAAGTCAGTATGTAGGCAGGCTGGGCTACTATCAGCACAAATGCAGTAGCAGCATCTAGCAATCCTTGGCTGCCTCTCAGACCAGCCCCTGAACTATCCTCTTAGACCTGATCTTATAGATCACATAGAGACTATTAAAAACCCTTAAAACTTGTTTTTAAAATGTAATTGATAAGGGTTTAGCTGGTTGTAACCCCAACTATGGCAACACCCCAATGATGACAACCACTGCGGGGGCGGGGGGATAAAAGGGTAAATATACATCCATTCTTTCCCTGCTCAACCTTGGTGACCACCCTATCTCTACACCCCTCCTTTCCTCCATCCTGCATGCACAAAAGCAGAGCATGATGGTCAAGCTCATAAAATTCCCTTTTATTTTCTCATCCCAGAATACCCTGATCTTAGCTCCCCCTCTTGCCTTTACAGTAGTTGGGAATGGGTCACCCCTCCCACAACTGATCAACTAAGGCAGGGGCATAGACTTTCCAATTTCCCGGGGGGGGCTGGGCCAGAGGTATTGCTATGCCAGTGACATCACAGGGAGGAGCCAATAACATCACAGGGAGGGGCTTCCATTGCCACCATCTATGGAGGTGGGGCCATGGGAGATTTAGGGAGGGGCTCCACAAAAATTTATGGGGACTCAGGCACCCATGGGGACCCCCCTAACAATGCCCCTGAGCTGGGCCAAACTAGGAAAATGTGGGAGTTGGTCAGTGGTTATAGTGCTATCTCAGCGATCTCTTGCTGTGTTCTGTTTGTGAAATTCACTTTTAGGATAGTCATTTTATGATCTATAATTATACATACCATGTGTATAGGACAAACTAATGGTCATAAATTTGACACTAAGAAAGGAAACACAGAAAAGCCTGTAAGGGAACATTTTTTAAGTTTTCCTGGACGTTCATTTACAGGAGTCTTGATTCTGCCTTATTCATAAGGGTGACTTAGTACTAAAATTTACTAAATTATGGCATTGCAGCTGCCTTCGTTTGGTAAATGTATGGTTGAAGTCTGAACCAAGGCAGAATACAAAACAATTGCCGTACACTCGATTTCTGAGCAGTGTATAGAGTGCAAAGTAGTAGCAAACTCCCATCTTCTCACTTCAAACTCATATCCTATAAGTGAGTACAAGCACATTTTGAGGCAATTCAGAACAGTGCTAGACATTACCCCAAGAAAACTCACAGTTATACTACCTAGGACTTTATATACCTTGCTTTCTTAGCACACTGCTTAAACTCCACCTTAAAAGACATTATTAACCAAATCACAGCCTGGACACAGGGCAAAAGGAAATTTTTAAAAGGCCTCTGATCTGCACACCCCCCCCCTTCCAATCTTGTTCATGCAGATAGGGCTTCTCATTGCTTCAGAGAGACAGCACTCATTTTTAGGAATTGTCCTTTTCTGCAATAGATACCACCTCTCCATTTAAACATGGAATGGAAATTGAAAGAGGAGTTTAGGAGTGGCTGAAGCAGCCTCCCCCATACATTACCATGAAAATCCATCTGTTCTCCCACACCCAGCAAAAAAAAAAGCCACAAACAAGCAAACAAAGCTATTTCAACAAGGAAACATAAGGCCTACCCTTCCCCAGTGTTCCATTTCCAAAATACAATGTAATGATAAAGTTACTGGAAAGTAAAATAGATGCTCACTTTTTTCCCTGTTAAAAGGAATAGAAACTGGTCCTTAACAGAGTAGCATTGACTGCAGAGAAAACATGATGATGGGTGGCTGGAGCATGCTGGCTGGTGTGAGTATTAAAGTTTTAAAAGGGAAGCAGTTTTAGAAACGTTTTAGTTTTGAAAAAGAAGTCAGAGTTCTTTATTATAGAAACTCCATACTTTGATAGGAAAGTGAAGAGAGCTTCCTACCTACAGATCTGTTCTGAGGAGGAAGTCCTCATGAGTAGACATGGACATGGAACAAAAAACAATGAACCAGCAGGTTCGTGACTCGTGGGTTTCATGAACCACGGAATTGGATCAGTTACGAACCAGTTTGTGGTTCATGGGGTTTAAATGCCCCTTTCTGGCCTTAACAGCAGCAGGGAAAGGGGCATTTAATGGTTTAAAGGGCCCTTTCCTGCCTTGCAAGCGGCAGGTCCCTTTAAACTATCAGCTGGCAAGGGGGATCCCCCCTCCGCAGTCTGCCAGCTGATAGTTTAAAGGGACCTGCCTTACCTTATCCTGCAGTGCAGCATCCTTCCTCTCCTCCCAGAAGGGGCAGGAAGGCCGTTTTCAGCCTCTTCCACCTCTCTGGGGGCCTGCAGGGTGACGGAGGAGGCTGAAAACGGCCTTCCTGTGCCTCAAATGGTGCTCAAATGCCGCAGCAGCCATTTGAGGGGCAGGGAGGCCGACTTCGGCTTTCCTACTCCTCAAATGGCTGCTGCACCAGCCATTTGAAGGGCAGGAAGGCCGTTTTCAGCCTCTTGAAGGGCAGGAAGGCCGCTGGCGTTTGGGCAGTTTAAAGGTCCCAGCCAGGCGGTCCCTGCCCTTTAAATTATCAGCTGGCAGGCAGTGCGGGGGGGGGGGGACCTGCTGCAGCAGGGCCCTTAAAGGGGCAGTTTAAATGGCCATTTAACTGGGGAAATGGCCATTTAAACTGCCCCTGTAAATACGACCCAACGAACCAGCATAGTTTGTGGAAGTTCCGTGGAAAGCAGCTTCCATGAACCCTGGTTCGCGAACCCTGAACCAGCTTGGTTCGTGGGTTTTTTTGGGTCGTATTTTGGTTCGTGCCCATCTCTACTCCTGAGTAATAATCTACACATCAAAGGGCAGTAAACGAATAAACAGTAAACAGATGCTCTGACCTGTCTATCTTTCTAACTCTCTGGTTTCTCCCCCTCTGAAACCTGAGAAACGGGACAGCATTAGAAGTGGAATCTTCTAACATTCCCTGAATGTAAATTGTAGCCATGCACTTATATTGCACTTATATCCAACAGAGGTCTTGCAATCTGACTGTTGCTACATTGAAAATGGGTGGAGCCAGCCAGGGTTAAGGACTAAGCTAATTAGTGTGTCATAGTCAAAGGTATTTTAAGGCAGTGTATAAATTCTTTTTTATATAAAATTTATTTCTATAAATACAAGCAGAACAGAAAAAGAAAATAAAAACAATAGCACAATTATAATGATGTCAAAAGAAAAAGAGTAAACATAATATAACAAACAATATAAATAACTCATGTTTTTTATATCCAGCACATATCAATCCTTGAATGTGTTTGGTGTCTGTCAGAAAGGAAAGTATAGTCTCCAATATTCAGATTTTTGATCCTACAAGCATCTTCCAATTGTAACATTTCCATATAATTAAACACATTTTGGAGAAGATGGGAGGAAGTGAAGAGAGGGGAGAGACTTCTGAGGTAAACGCTCTCTGGATTTATGGCTGTCAAAATCTCACATGTTCTCTGGTCCTTTCTTTTATTTACGTAAACCGCTTCAGTCACCCACAATGTAAAAGAGACACAAGCTTGGTTGATAGTTTGTAAGCTTTGTGTTCCCTTTGTAGGATCAAAAAACTTTTAGACATTTAACCCACTGAAGCCATCATATACTATTTAAGATATTACTTCAAAAAATAGTTTCTTGATAGGAGGGGAGAGAGCACATTTTGGGGAAGTTTGCCTTCTTTGTTTCCCCACCACCACCACCACCTATCTTTTTCTTAGATCCATTACCCCATTCATGTCTCCGAAGATCATTATCTTCTTGAAAATTGAAAATGGATTGGAAAACATTTTCATAAAAACTGTCTCTTGCATTGTTTGGTGCATATATTGTTGCTAGTGTGTAAATCTTGCCTTCCAGGAGCCTGATTTTCAAAATCAAATATCTTCTATCAGAGTCTCTTAATTCTTCTGTAACATTTATTTGTAAATTGTTTATACAAACCGCAATACCTTTAAAAATGATAAATTCTTAATAAACACACTAATACATACAAGCAAAAAACAGGAACAAAGCCCCAAAGAATCATAGAAATTATAATATGATATAACAGGAAGGGGGGGACAATCCTGTGCTTCATCAGCTATTGTAACTGAGACCCTCATGTGAGATCTGAGGGGTCTTGAGCCCCTCAGCCCCCATGTAGTTCACTGGCTGCCTGGGGGGGGGCTCAGCTCCCCCTGGCCAAATCCGGGGGGGCTCGAGCCCCTCAGCCCCCCCCCCCCCGTAGTTTACACCTATGAACTAAGGTTTTATTTTTGAGCTGACTTGGAGAAGCCAACAAGGTTGTACTCAGGATGAAAACAACTTTGTCTGGGTGGTCCCTTTGAATGCAGGGGCTTCCTTCTCTCTACAGTGAAAAAGGTTCTCATGTGGAAGCAGCCACTCTACTGAAGATAACATGAGCTTGTATGGGAAATATGCAGTTTGGCTGCATGCAGTTTGAAAAGGTCCTTTCTGCCAATTATGTAATGGTTTGGGAGATGACTTGAAGATCTTTGGGTTAATCAAAAAGAGTCCAGTAGCACCTTTAAGACTAACCAATTTTATTGTAGCATGATTCTCGAAAGCTTATGCTACAATAAAATTGGTTAGTCTTAAAGGTGCTACTGGACTCTTTTTGATTTTGCTACTACAGACTAACACGGCTAACTCCTCTGGATCTTTGGGTTGCTACCACTATTTTATAATAATAGCATCCCTGGGCGTATCTTGAAAGCATGTTCCCAAAACACTTCAATCAGATGGTCCAGCAAGTCAATTTCCAGGAGAAGAGCAAGATCCGGGTCCAATAGCACCACCAACCTGATTTCTAAGGAAGAGCTTTCAAGAGTCAAAGCTTCCTTAGATCTAGTTGATTTTTAAGGTGCTATTGGACCCAGATCTTGCCTCTTTGACTGCAGACCAACACGGTTACCTCCCTGAAACTTTCCAGCAAGAGAGGTGCAATATGCTTGACCTCTACACTTCCTAAATACACGTGTAAGGGGGCCAAGTACCCTTGCTGCGGGCAATGTTAAAAAGCCTTACAACAACAGCGTGGCCCTTCCACCCATGCTGACTTTGTGGAGCACAACTTCCCCACATGACCTTCCAGGCGCAACCTGCTCAGTTCCCCTGAACTCTTGCTTCCTACTGCAACTTCCAGGGCTAGCCGGTTGCGGTGCCAGGACAGCGGCCAGCAGGTGGCAATTTTGTAACGTTTTGTTTAAAAAAGCTGGGTGGAAACGCTCGCTATTCCGTGGCCAGGCTAGGACTGCCCCCCTTCGCCCCTTCCAGGCCTTTTTCACTCTTAAGCAGCTGCAGGGGAGGCTGAAGCAGCAGTTCGCACAAAGTCTGTGACTAACTCCTCACTCCCCGAACTCTTAGGCGAAAGGAAAAACCGCGACAAGGCAACCCAACCTTCAAACACAACCCCGGCGGGCGTCGCTACCGCCCCGTTCCTCCCCTTCGACAGGCGGGCGAAGCGCGCGGGAGCGGCGCGCTGACTGGAGGAAGACCGCCAGCCCGTCCCCCTGCGCGCCCTTTCCCCGCCTTGGAGGCAGCGCTGAGCTTCGGGCTTTGGTGCACGCGGCCGCTCTCGTGTTGGTCCCGGCTGAGTTGTGACAGGTCTGTATGAAGGAGCAGCGCGGGAGGGGACCTTGCGAGCTCCCGCCCGCTTAGACGCGTCCACTGTCACGCCAAGGCTGAGCAGCTGGTCCTCAGGGCGGCGTCTCGGCTGTGAATGCCGGCCAATGCAGTCCCTCCTCCCACGACGCTGCCCGTCAAGCCTCACTTTCCCCGGCATGCAGCCCGAGCTTGTTGACGAGCGCTCGCATTTCTCGTGCGCTCGCCCGGGCGCCTCCCTTCGTTTTGTGCCTTGATAGGTTTGGAGGTAGCGAACCTTTCTGTAGCGAGCGAGTCGATCTTTACCATGGCCGAAAACGGCGCTCCGGGCCCTTCCGATGAGTAGCGCCAGCCTGCTTGCGGGAAAATGGCGCATTTGTTGTTTCCAATGAAGTCCCTCGCATGAGCTCCGGGCCAGCGCGGCGGATCGTTTTGCTAGTTTTGAGGGGCCGGCTTGCATTTTCATAGCGAAAAGGATGCAGACGGGAAGGGGGAGGCGGGCTTGCTACTTGCTAAGGAGACTTGGAGGCAAGGAATTCTGCAGGGTGGGTGAAATACGCCGTCAACGGCTTTCTACAAAGCTGGCTTTTCCTTTCCCCCATTCAACTGTCTGCGCCCGGCTCGCTCGGTGAAAATCAGCGATCTAGATGGCCTTCAGCAGGCTAATGTGCGTGTACGCATGCGTGGGGTGAGATTGCGTGTGCAATCTGGCTCTGATGCGTTCAGTTAAATATATGCGTGGACTTTGCATTTTATTTATTGAGCTGTTTGTTGCACACTTTTCTCCCAAATATGGGCCCAAAGTGGCTTATGATATCCCCCGTCTCCATTTTATTACAACAACCCTGAGATGGCTTCCTTGAGATAACGTGACTGGCCCATGGTGACCCAGCAAGTTCTATGGCAGAGCAGGAATCTGAACAGTGGTTTTTCATATCCTAGTTTGATGTACTAACCACTATTTCATGTACTAACTCTACGGATACCTGATTTTAAGAGAGACTGTAAAGACAGAGGTTCTTTGGCATGTGGCCACACTTCACCAGCCTCCATGTACCCTCTCTGGATTTGTCTCATCTGAACAGGCCTTGTAGAGGCATGCTGTGACTGGGATAGTTACATATATTGAAGCTAGTTGTGGGGAGAATGCAGAAATAGATGTTGAAATAAAGGCAGTTTCCCAGTTCAAACCACAGCTTAGCTGTGATCTCACTAACTGATTGTATGCAAACATTCTCTCTGTCCTCTGCCTGCCATTGCAGTTGTTATTAGTGTCCCTAAGGAAATGTTAAACATTCTGAATTGCTGAGTGCTCCCTTCCCTTTTCTAAAGTTGATCCTTATTTCAAATTGCCAGTTTACATAGAAAATAATAGTTTTTACTAACCAAGAACATTTCATTTCCACTGCACATCTTCACATTCTTTTGTTTTTTGACATTCTGATCTGGCAGTTCTCAAATGTATGTGAGAAAAAATTCTAGCTTCCTGCCCTTCACCATCATTTTACATTTGCCAGTTTTTTCGCCGTGTTCTCCTAAATAGGCTTTGACCAGGAAAGGAAGGGAACACAAAGTGGTAGCTGTTAAAATATTTAGTCAAAGATGTAGCAGGAGGGAAAGGGAAGTAATGTTTTATACATTACCTTCCGGGCCCAGGGGGTTGCAGATGGCATGATGGTAACCTTGAGCTCCTTTAAAAAAAAATCTGAATGCTTTACTTGGTGACAGTATGAACATAAACTCTGTGGCTGAAATCAGATGCTAACAAACAAGCAGCCTTTCCCTAGCAGAGAGAGTGGGAAAGTTGGTAGAGGATATCGGGCAATTATCGTTGTCACAGAATATATCGTGAGATCTAAAGGAGCGAGATAAAGCAGCAGTTTAAAAGCTTTATCTCAGAGCCAGCGTGTGCACAATCTGATAAAAGATGCTTGAAGAGCTGAGGTGGCCCTGCTGAGATCTGATTTAGTTTTGTTCCAGAGAGCCTCTCTTATAAACCTTGAGTTTGTAGCAGAAAAGTACACTGGACCTAAATGTTTGCAATAATAACCCAGTTAATGTTGATGCAGACAAGTATGTATGTCACTCAATGTCTTACTGACTTAGAGTCTAATGCTTTACATTCAACATGTGAACTGCCATTGTCATGTTGTGTTTGTAATGAAATTTAACTTTGGTGGTTCAGTGGCTTCATACATGAAAGTTGTTTGTTTCTGTTATTATCATTGAGTAAAGAGTGTCCTCTGTGAACTTCAGTGCCTGCAAGTGGCTCTTTTTCTTCTTTTTCATCTCAAGTATGTGTCACCTTTGAGTATTACCTCAGTACTTCCCCTTGAATGGGTTGTAGATCTTTGGCTTTTACTGGGGCTTTGGAACTACACGGTTCTAAATTTTTCTTTAAGGTTTAAATAGTCTAAGGACCTCATGGTCTCTGTGGTTCTCTGAACAATCCCCGAGAACCAACTAAGGCTGAAGTACTGTATGAGCAAATTCCATAAATCCTGTAGTTCCGTGGAGGTCAATGGAAGTTGTACCTGAGTATCTACAGGCCATTTTATTATTTTGCTAAACCGTGGAACTTTGCCCACTATGGAGAATTTTGGAGGTAATATATCCTTTAAAGGTTTGCCTGTTGCCTTTTCTTTTTTGGATATCTGATAAGGTCATTTTTGTGTTATCTTCTAAAATGTTACCAGCATGCACCTGCTACCCATGTTAAAGGTCATGGTCAGGCAAACCGATCCTATGCTTGCTCTGAAGCAAGTTCAGTTAGTTCAGTGGGACAGTTCCAGAATAGCCTGCAATCCTGTCCGTGCTTGTTTAGTTCTATTCCTTTCAAACATACTTCTAAGTTAAACATGTAGAATTGGACTGATAATTTCTGGGGTACTTGCACAGGATCATGCCCAAGAAAGGAAGGAGACAGACTGGAGCGGAAGAGGAACACCAGAGACTATGCAAACAAGCAAAAGTGGAACCAGCGTGTCCTTCGCTTACGAAATATGACCATCCAGAAAGCGTGTTTGAGAGTTTGATCTTTCCCATCAAACGAGAGGAATTTTTCAGAGACTACTGGGAGCAGAAACCGCTGCTTCTTAAGAGAGAGAATCCCTCTGTGGCATCCTGCTATCAGTCTCTATTTCAGTTAACTGACCTGAAAAGCTTAGTCAGCCAGGGTTTATTTTATGGAAGGGATATTAATGTTTGCAAATGTGTGAATGGGAGAAAAAAGATTTTTAACAAAGATGGTAAAGTCAACTATGCACAACTAAAGAAAGATTTTGATCAGAAAAAGGGCACTATACAATTTCATCAGCCCCAGCGATTCAAGGTAAGCTTTTATAGTTGCACTATTTCAAGGTGGCTTTTGCAATAGTAATTTTGAGCTAGTAAAGGCATATGCTTAATTGAGGCCTTGGGATCGATCTTATGTGTTCACTCTCCATTTGGGTTTGGTGTTATATGTGACTATCACCAGATTAGTTGGAAAAGAGCTCAGGGATATTTCTAAAAAAAAAAAAATTGTAATTTATTCAAATTCTGTTGTCTACTTTATGGTATTCCTTCTGGGGTACAGTTACCACCGTGGTGACAAGATGTCAGCTAAGGTATTCACTTCAGCGAATTGAAATAAGGGGATTCAATGCCATGTTGTAATGCTGCATGTTTATACTATAGGTACATTTTTTTCAAATTCTGTAATAAGGAATTAATTTGTGGTGCAGGTTTTATTGAGAAATCAGGGTTTTTAAAGTGTTAAACTTACAACAAGGCTAACTATTAGAGTCTCTCTACACGTGACATCTTACTCAGGGACGCTCAAGTGTAAGGTGACATAATGTTAGCTGGGAAGTGTAGTTTGAAAAAACATAGCCAAAGGCTCTGTCAATCTCACCTCTCTACAGGAGGGTAGTTTAAAAATACAGAGCGAGTGGAGATAGCTCCTTGCTGACTCTGTATTTTTAAACTACTCTCCTGTAGAGAGGTGAGATTGACAGAGCCTTCAGTATCCCTGTGTACCCTTTGGGGGTATTAAGGAAGTTATGACAGATACCATTTTGGAGGCTGAATTGGATATTCTTGGAAATAGTGTTCATTTAATCGTGCTTCGCTTTAGAAATTCTGGAAAATGAGAGAGACTCTTGAACCATGGTGCCAGCCTAAACAATTCAGTTCTTTCTAATGAACTTGTTACTCTTTTTATTTGGAACTGCATAGTGAAGTTTCTCAAATTCAAAACTTATCTTGAGGAGAAAAAAAATGGACCACTTTAAATGAAAAACATTTAAATGAAATAGAAGAGTCCAGTAGCACCTTTAAGACTAACCAACTTTACTGTAGCATAAGCTTTCGAGAATCACAGTTCTCTTTGTCAGGTGCAAGAACTGTGATTCTCGAAAGCTTATGCTGCAGTAAAGTTGGTTAGTCCTAAAGGTGCTGCTGGACTCTTTTCTATTTTGCTACTACAGACTAACACCACTAACTCCTCTGGATTTAAATGAAATGTTCTTATATCTCAGGGACATTATGCTGAAAAGGATTGCATCTGTCTAACTTAACTGTCCATTTTGTTTCTGCTTCTAATAATGTCAAGTTAGTGGCCGTTTTCACACAGCCTTATTGTAGCACAAAACTAGCGCATCCTATCCCTGTTCTTCTGCTTAACCCCGTGAATACCTGTATTATCCTGTAATCGTTTATTCCGCTTAGTGACGCTTATTTAGCGGTTTTGTTGCGTTGGTGGGAATGCCTGGAAACAATTGGGAATGATTGGAAACACTTCCTTCCCACTTAGCCCATCCCCTTTTTTCTCTTCTTGAACTGTTGGAAGCGATTTTTGTGGCCAAGACCAGGAGTCCCGCAAGCCTTTGCGGGCTCCCAGAGACAGTCAACCCCCCCCCTTTTTTCTAATGTTGCTTTTGATTACATTCAAGTTCTGCACGTTTACTGTTTGCTGTTAATTATGCACTAAGCAAAAGAGAGCCACCACTTCCTTTTTTTAAAAAAAAAATTCTTTGGGAGACAGCGCAATAGCGCAAATCTGCAGAGATGGCAGGGGCAGCCCAGCGTTTAGTGTCTTTCCTGAATCTTCCACATCAGGCTGCTTTTGTTTGTGCAAAAGACGTTAGCAGTAAGCTCTGCAGGTTCTGGAGAAAGCCCACTGGAAGAGGCGGAGGAGAGGCAACCGTCTTGGAGGTAGCGGGGAGGACGGTGAAGATGACAGACGCCTCCAAAGTTCAGAGCCCTCTTTCCGACTGGGGGGGGAGGGGGAAGTGAGTCGGGAGGGGTATGAAGAAGGAAGCCTGGAAAGCCTTTTCCAGCCCCCAAAGCCTTGGTCGGTCCCCCCCCTCCTGAAAGCGAAAGGAGCTGGGCGTGCCAGGCTGCTGCCCTCCGCTTGCCTTTGTGTACCGGGTTCCAACATGTACTGGCTGGGCAAGCGGCATGCACATGTGTTTGTTCCCCCACCCCTTGCCTTTCACTAATTGTACAGAAATAACCCTAGGTGGCTGCTAAGGAATCAGAAGCGGTTTGGTGGAGGTGGGCGCGCGGTAGGAAGGTGCTTCACTGTTACTGCGATAGTGCACAAATCTTGGAGCCTTTAAAAAAAAAGGTGAAAGTGGGTGGCAAGGTGCTGTTGTCAACTGTGACGCGCACACATAGATTGCCCACTATTGCGCAATTTCTGCAGAATGTGAACTTCTGAAAGTGTAAGGAAGCGCAACAAGGCGGAACAAGGCGAGGCAATGTGGGATCACAGTAACTGGATCATGGTGGAAAATTGGTGGAATATTTGGACGTGTGAAAATGGCCAATGTTATATATGTAATATCCACATTTCGTTGTACCTGCTGATAGGTTTACAGGTTGTCTTTTTGTATGCAGCAAGCACCTTTTATATTGTTGATTTTTCTCTCACAGTTCATCCAGTCAGCCTAGAAAGATGTATGTGTTTAGAAGAATATAGCATAGATAAGGTGAGAAAAGAAGGCGCCATAGTCTTTGCCTTGCTTACTCTCTCTTTCCTTAAAGGATGAACTCTGGAGGATCCAGGAAAATTTGGAATGCTTCTTTGGCTCACTGGTTGGATCTAATGTTTACATTACCCCTCCAGGGTCCCAGGGACTGCCTCCACACTATGATGATGTTGAGGTAAGAGGACACATAATTGCCTGTAAGTATCCTGGTCACAAATGTTTTGAACAGCAGAAATAAAGTGACTTTCTGGAAGCTGTTATGTGTGTTTTATATAACGTGTGGTATGTGTATTCAGAGAGTAACATTCTGGTTCATGATAGTTTAGAGAGACCCTTCTACTGTCAAGTGTTACGTTTTATAAATAATTGTCAACGGATGTTTATTCTTCAGTGAAATTAGGTGAATGTGGGAGAAACTGGGGGGCTTCTTGATGCACTATGGACTTGTGGTCTGTGCAGGTGTTTATTTTACAACTGGAAGGAGAGAAACACTGGCGGCTGTACAAACCTACTGTGCATCTGGCTCAAGAATATAACGTTGAACCTGAGGACAGAATTGGAACTCCAACACATGACTTCTTATTAAAGGTACTGGTGCATGTGGTGTCTGGACCATAAGAGGAAGAACAGTTTCTCTTAAAATTGTATAAAAGCTCTCTGCTGGTGAAGAGAAGCTTGTCTGCATCCTCTAGATCTCAGAGGAAGCTCTTGGTCACCATGCATGCTGAGTTTATCTTACTTTGCTTCTGCCTTCACTAATACAAATTGAAAGGTGTGTATGGCAAAGTTCATGCATAACAACAAAAATATGGTCATTATAAGAATGAGCTTGAGATGACATTGGATTTATGCACCCTCTTTCCACTCATGCCTTGCTTGGAAATAAAATTCTTTCACTGTGAACTATTATTTGTTGTACTGTTCAAACACAAATCATGGTTTGTACTCGTCCCGCCTCCACCCTGGACAAATACGCCACCATATTAGTTCAGGCCTTACAAACCATGGATTGTTGTGAAAGTAGTTAGTTTCTGAGCCACAGGTGAGGCGAGGGCAAAGGATTCCGAGGCTGATTACTGCTGTTCCTTGTGAAGCATGCTTAAGTGTGTGGATGCTGTAATGCAATAGCTGATTTAATGTACACAGTATTGTGAGTATTCTGGCAACCTTCCATACACAGCGCTTTGCTTGGTTCAAGGTATGTCCCTGCTGCTCCTCCGTTAGCAGATTGTGTCCATCAGAATGCATAATGCTTAGCTGATCAGAATGATACGATCTACAGTAAATAATAGTGACTATCTTGTAAATTCACACATTTCCAGGACTTGCAGGATAATATCATAATGATATATCTAGTTTAGCATTAGGGTTTGGGGATGGAATGCTTCTGCAAGAGTACAGCTGTGCATGAAATTGGGAGGATTCTGTGAGATTGCAATTGTACATTCAGCTGTTTTAGGTTGTGTTGAGAGATTTTTTAAAAAATTAAAAGCACAGCACTGTGGCCCTTTAAAAGTCCAAATAATAATTTTAACTGTCTGCTTCTACCCATCTCCTTCTAGCCTGGAGATCTGTTATATTTTCCAAGAGGAACCATTCATCAAGCTGACACACCTCCTGGGGTGTCTCATTCTACCCATGTGACCATCAGCACATATCAGAACAAGTAAGCACGCTGCTTTGCCTTTCTAATAACATTTTATCATCAGTGACTTTGTGAGAGTGGAAGCTACAGCTCACCAACGATTGAAATGCTTTAAGTGAAGACCGGTTAAATGGTTGTTTGGATAAAGTAAGAGCAATTGCCTTTGTGTTGTTTTATTGATGATCAATTGTGCTAGCTTTTGATTCATGGACACAAGTTTGCAGCCTTGGTGTTCTCTTGGACCCTGCCTTGCTATTTGATAGGTAGGTTGCCATAGTCTCTAGAACAGCTTTTTGTTTATTTTTCTGCTTTGCTGGTTCTGTCTTGAAATACAGGGATATTATCATACTGATTCATGTTTCTGTAAGTTCCAAACTTTACTATAATGTTGTTTAAATGAGGCTGTCCTTAAGGAGTACCTAGAATATCCAGCTATTGTAAAGTTCTACACCTTGTCTCTGATTAAGGAGGCAGGAGCATATTCAGCCTTTACTTCGTTGACTGCACTGGCAGCTTCAGTCTAATTCAAGATGCTGGCTTTGACATAAAAAAGCTATTCATGGCCTGAGAGCCAGTTTGGTGTAATGTTTAAGAGCGGCAGAACTCTAATCTGGAGAACTGGGTTTGATTCCCCACTCCTTCACCTGAAGCCAGTTTGATGACCTTCTGAGAGAGCTCTCTTAGAGCTCTCTAAGCCCCACCCACCTCACAGGGTGATTGTTGTGAGGATAATAATATAACACACTTTGTAAACTGCTCTGAGTGGGCATTAAGTTGTCTGAAGGGAGGTATATAAATGAAATGTTGTTGTTATTTCACTTAACTTGGATCAGGAGATTTCTAACTGATCCTAAAGGGGTGGGATGGGTCATGGATAGGTTCATATGGGAGAAGATTCTCTTATGAGCCTCCCTATGACTTGAGATCAATTGGAGGGACCTGTCTCTAGACCAACCACGATTTCTGAAAAAGAAAATAGTTGTGTAAATAGTCATGAGCAAGCGTACAGTTGAGCATCAAACGATGAACATCCGAGCAGAGGAAAATAAAATAAAATAGGCAATATATGCATCCTCTTACTCGAAGTCTAAAATGAAGTCTCTGTGATGGCAATTTAAGACGTAGGCAGAATAATCTAGATTTTCTGTTCAGGACTCTACCTTTCAAAGCCATCTTTTTTCCTTTTTCTTTTTTTTTTTTAAATATTTTATTTTAAATTTCCAAATTCAATAAACAAAGTTAACAAACAACTGGCCTTTTTCTTTTGTGAGGTCCAACTCTCTCAGACGAATTCCAAAATCCCTCTCTTCATCTTAACTGTGTGCTCTGGACTACCACAAAATGACACAGATTCTTTGAGTCATCTTCCCTGCAATATTCCCTTTTTATCAGCCAGATTCCAGAAAGTTCCTGCTACTTTCATTGAATATGTGCTGCATCAACTCTCCCATCCCCCACTCCCAAGTCTATTGCATCCCTGGCAAATTGCAATATATACATTGATATCTGGCAAGGTTTCTAGAAATTGGAAAGTAGAGAATTGTTCTGCAGCCTTTTGATTTGACTGCCTGTAAAAGTTTTAGGTTAGCCCCTGAGCAGCCACAGCATGCAAAGTATTCTTGGGACGAAGTGTCCTTTTACTTCAAAAAGTTGTAAAACCGTTTTTACATGGCTTCTGATACCCTTTAAATATTTCTTTTACTGACCTGTACTTTTAAGATGCTTTGTTTAATTTTTTAGTTTTTATTAGCTGTTTTATTTAGTTGTTGTTTTGATTGCTTTGTTGTAAACTATTTCAAATATTTATAGTATAAGTGGAATATAAATAAATATGTGCCTTTCCTGATTGGAAAGTTAATTTTATTATAAAGAAAAGTGAACTGCAAGTAACCCATCGCCTGTGGTCACCGCACACATCACACAATCCGCATACATCCCACAATAATTTTCACTCCATATGTATTCAAGTGACCAATTTATGGTTACAGTTTTTCTTTGCATCACTGCAGAGCGTTCCCCCGCATTCACACCATACGAGGAAGCACCAGCCAGTAAAGGGAAGAATTGTATATTTTCTTGTTATATTGTGGGAGATTTTGCATGTTTTCCTGAAATATCCAAGAGAAGTCATCAGACTCACCACAAAACTTGAGTCAACCTTTTATTCAGTTTTTGGTCTTTTTGTTTGGTTCATGGGATTAAAATGACTAAACAGAGGCTATTATACTTTGGCCACATCATGAGAAGATACAACTCATTGGAAAAGACTATTAATACTAGGAAAAGAGGAAGGCTTTCAATGATAGGATGTTTTGGAGGTCATTAATTCATAGGGTCGCTGTAAGTTGACGTACCACACACACTCTAGAAGAACTATTGCTATTCCAGTCTCTTAACTATTACCATTTCTATGAGTTCTTTAGAACAACCAAATAAATGGTTCAGTAGCCTAAATGTAAATTCTTAGGCAGTATTGATTAACTGACAAGGAACATCTCATAATGAAGGGATTAATTACTAGATAGAAGCATAGCATTCAGGCAGATTTTGACTTAGCTGTAATGAATATTGTATGGAAGTAAGTAAACATTTGTTTGACACCTGGTCAAACTAGAGAACATTTAATAAAATTATCCCAACACTTAAATAAAACGAAATCCTTATTAACATAGGACATAACTGAACCTTGAAACAAAAACCGCCAGGATGTGGTGATGACAAATAGCATAACTGGCTCAAAAACGGCTAGAAAGATTTTATGGAAATTAGAGATATTACGCTAAGCATTGGTGTCTGTGCCTTGTTCATAAGCTTCAGTGTTTCCGCTCTTGACCAGCTGATTCCAGGTCCTGGGGACTATTGCTCAGCCCCATAGTATTTGTGCTGTGGAGTCCTGCAGGGTTCCATCTTGTCCCTCATGCTGTTTAACATCTACATGAAACTGCTGGGAAATGTTAATTTGGCATGAGGCACCACCAATATGCAGATGACACCCAGCTCTGTGTTGCCTTAATAGCTAAACCAGGTTTCTTGAAGTCCTAACACGTGTCTGGAGATGGGATGGATGAGGGTCAATAAACTGAAGTTCAATCCAGGCAAGATGGAGATGCTGCTGGTCGATGACAAAACTGCTTGAGTCTAAAGATTCAACCTGTTCTGAAGGGAGTTGCACTGCTCCTGAAGGAACAGGTTTCTAGCTTGCTCGTACTGCTGGATCGTGATCTACAGTTTGCATGTAGTACCTCAGTGGCACCTACTGCCTTTTATTAGCTTTGGCTGATATGCCAGCTGCAGCTGTTTCTTGAAAAACCTGATCTGGCCACAATAATCCACACTCTGATTACATCCAGGTTAGATATCTATATGTGCTTTATCTGGGGCTGCCTTTGAACATGGTCTGGAAACTTCCACTCATTCAGCAGCTAGGCTATTGTGAGTGACAGGATACAGGGATTGTCACCCCAGTGCTGAATGAACTGCACTGGCTGCCTGCTTGTTTTCTGGGCACAATTTGAGATACTAAATTCTTACGTTTAAAGTCTTAAGTAATTTGGTGACAGGGTACTTGAAGTATCACCTTCTTCCATATTGTCCAGCCTGCCAGTTAAGATCTGCCTCACAAGCCTTGCTCCCTGTGCCCTTACCTACAGAGTTGAGGTGGGTGGCAGCTAGAGAGAGGGTTTTTCAGTAATGACACCTAGCTTGTGGAATGCCCTTCCTTGTGACACTCATTGCCACCTGTGCTGCTTTCATTTAAGCACTAGGCCATAACATTTGTTTACCATTTTTTCTTAAGAGGTTTGTTTTTTTAACGCTATTTTAAATCTTGGAAGTTATTCTAAGCTGTCTGGTCTGTTTTTATGGTCTGTCTTTTATGCTGTGTGGGTTTTTTCTAATGCTGGATGCTATGGACTATCTTTTAATATTTTGTTTTTATTTATTTTGTAAGCCATTTCAGGCAGGTTTCTGGAAAAGTGGCATACAGATTTTTCAAATAAAGTAGCAATGCATATTTAAGTGATTTGAAGTAGCTATTGTTAGGCCATTGAACAGAAACATTGTCTCAGTTTTAATTTCTTTGATTTGCCTTTGCACAACAGTTCTTGGAGAGATCTTTTATTGGATGTTGTTCCCGGACTTGTGTTGGATTCAGCAAAAGAAGACATTGATTTTCGGAAGAGTATACCAAGACAGTTACTGATGGTAAAGATGCAAGGCTAAGGAAGAAACAGCGTGCGCACTGGTCTCAGAGGGA
This sequence comes from Eublepharis macularius, assembly GCF_028583425.1. Lineage (NCBI taxonomy): Eukaryota > Metazoa > Chordata > Lepidosauria > Squamata > Eublepharidae > Eublepharis > Eublepharis macularius. Next base: position 129,176,639 of record NC_072792.1, read on the forward strand.
AAGTTCATAGGCTCCATTTTAAGTATAGAGTAATTTCCTAGATCTCTACTAAGAGTTCAAAAACTTTTTTGGGAAAAGATACTGGCTTTGCCTCTTAGAAACAGGCCTTACATAGTATTTGGCTCTTTTTTTAACACTGTGAGGGAGACCAGAACATGACTGCTAAGTAGAGGTGGGCATGGACTGGGGAAAAATCACAGGCCATTGGGCTGTGGTCTGTCACAGAACATGAACTTCTCACAGACCTGCCCCGGTTCGTGGACCGGTTCGTTGGTCCATGGTCTGTCACTTTTGAGGGCCTGTCAGCTGAAGCCAGCCCAATGGGGGAGCACTCATTTCCATGCCTCTTGCAAGCGAGGGACATGGAAATGGGTGCTTTAAACCCCACGCCTTGCTTCAGCTGGCAGGCGAGGAAGTCCCCACTGGTCAGCTGAAGCAAGCCGAGGGGGTTTAAAAGTTAAAGTGCTCCTTTATGCTCAGCTTTCAAGCCACGGGGAAAGGGGCACTTTGCAACCCCCCTTGGCTTGCTCTAGCTGGCTGGCTGGGGAGGAAGCTCCCCTGCCATCAGCTGAAGACAGCCCTGCAGGGCAGTGCCCGTTTCTGTGCTGCTTGCAAGCGAGGGGCACGAAAATGGGCACTTTAAAACCCGTGCCGTGCTTCAGCTGGCAGGCAGAGAAGTCCTGGGGAAGGCACGGACCAGCCCAAAAGTCATTGGGTCCATGGAAAATGCACGTCCCATGGTCCTCCAGTTCGCGAACACCGAACCACCAGTACATGTCAAATTTGCCACAGCCACAGCTAAGCCTTGATGTGCTCTTTTATCTAGTTTATTTTTATCTTGCACGTCATTCAAAGAGCTGTTTTCTTTTTCCCATTTTATCATCACATCAACCCTGTGAGGTAGGTTAGTCTGAGAGAGTATGTGACTGGCTTGAGGTCACCTAACAGGCTTCATAATGGTAGATATTTGTATCTGGAACTTTCAGATCCTAATCCACCATGGTAACCTCTATACCACAGTGGCTCCCTGTTATCTTTTATTTCTCTTTCTTGCTTGGTTTCTTTATTATGGGAACATAATTGAGTCAATAAAGATTTCTTTAAAAGGAGCCAAAGTCAGCTGAAAGCAAGTATTTTGCTTCAAAATGTTGCCAGAAGCTGACGTATTCTAAATGTGGCTTTATGAAAGATCTTTTAGTTAAAAAAAATGAATGTTTTATCCCTCAGTGCTGCAGATGTATGTTTGACTAGGAGTGTGCACTTTGGCTTTCCCGAATTGGGCTCAATTTGTATAGATTTGGGGTTCCAGTATCGGCCCCAGCATTGCTGAGCTGATTAGGGAATCCTGAAGCAAAGCTTTCCAAAGCATTTCGGAACGCTTTGGAAAGCTTCATGTAGAGCAGCAGCAGCAACACTTTCCTTGCTGTTTGCAAATGGCAAGAAAAGTGCTGGTTTGAGCTTTCAAAGCTCCCCGACCTCTTTTTTACCTGATGGGAGGGGGGAAGAGGGAGTTCCCTCTTCTCCCCTCCCATTGGATGAAAAAAACAGCCTGGAAATTTTAAAAGCTCAAATCAGCTCTTTCCAGGGCTGCTTTGAGTTTTCAAAACTCCACCAGGCTTTTTCACCCAATTGGAGGGGGGAAGAGGGCGTTCCCTCTTCCTCCCTCCCATTGGATGAAAAAGACAGCCTGGAAGTTTTAAAAGCTCAAAGCTGCTCTTTTCAGCGCTGCTTTGAGCTTTCAAAACTCCACATGGGTGGGGGGGAAGAGGGAACTCCCTGTTCCCCCCTCCCATCGGATGAGAAAGCCTGCAGGAAGTGCTGCTTTCATCTTCAGAGTGCTCCGAATATTTACAGAGCATACCGAAGCAGCTTAAATACCTGAACCCAAAGCTGCTTGCCGCTTTGGGTTTAGGGTTACTCCGTATTTTTTTCCTGCTTCGGGTAAACTTAAGCAGAAACCCGAATTTTTTTCAAGTGCACACCCCTATATTTGACACTAACAAATATAAAGCCTTAGCAATAAGTAAGTGTGAAAAAGGGACCTAAGCATACATTGTTTTCAAGATCTTACAGGTCCTCTCATCACTTTAAAAATAATACAGATGACTTGAACCTAGGATTTTGAAATTTAAGTTGAACCATTCCAGAATATATGCAGTATGTCTGACTGTAGCTTAACAAAAAGAGTCCAGTAGCACCTTTAAGACTAACCAATTTTATTTTATTGTAGCATAAGCTTTCGAGAATCAAGTTCTCTTCATCAGATGCCTGATCCGAACTGGTCAAATACAGAAGAGGAGGGGAGGGGAAAGAACGGGACATATATCACAAGAGGACAGGATGCAATTAGTGTGAAGGCAATCAAAACATTCCTTTGCTTGTAAATGTAAACATCTCCTTTTGGTGTGGAGTCAGTTTGCCGCAGTGAAGGTATACAATTCCTATGTAGTATAAGCCCTCGATAACCACAGCTCTCCCTGCCAGCTGCATGCAAGCCATACGGAATATTATCACGGACAAAACCACAGCACACCTCGCCACTGAACTTTGTCACTTCGTACTCACTCACAATTACTTCGAATTTGGTGACAACTTATATCTACAGGTGAATGGCACAGCCATGGGCACACGCATGGCACCACAATATGCTAACATATTCATGGCGGACTTGGAGCAACGCTTCCTCAGCTCCCATCCACTGGAACCACTACTATACTTAAGATTCCTGGATGACATCTTCATCATTTGGACCCATGGGAAGGAAGCCCTTGAGAGATTTCATCAGGACTTCAATAACTTTCACCCTACTATCAACCTAAGCCTGGACCACTCTACACAACAGGTACACTTCCTGGACACCACTGTACAACTACATAATGGACGAATAAATACCACCTTATACCGGAAACCAACAGACCGATACTCATATCTACATGCCTCCAGCTTCCACCCTAAACATACCACTCGGTCTATTGTCTACAGCCAAGCCTTACGTTACAACCGTATCTGCTCCGATGCTCTCGACCGAGACTCACACTTAAGAGATTTACAACAAGCATTTTTGAGACTACAGTACCCACCAAATGAAGTGAAGAAACAAATCAACAGGGCCAGACTAGTACCCAGAAACAGTCTGCTCCAGGACATACCTAAAGGAACTAACAACAGAACACCACTGGTTGTCACCTATAGCTCCCAGCTCAAACCCATCCAACGTATCATCAGGGAGCTACAACCCATCCTGGAAAATGATACCTCTCTCTCAGAAGTCCTGGGTGGAAGACCTTTCCTTGCCTACAGACAGCCCCCCAATCTTAAACGACTTCTCACTTACAATCATGAATCGGCCAGCAGGGCCACCAGCACAGGTACCAGGCCCTGCAACAGACCCAGATGCCAGCTCTGCCCCTATATCTACCCAGGGAATACAATTACAGGACCCAATGGCATCAACTACACTGTCTCTGGCTCTTACAGCTGCTCATCCTCCAATCTGATATATGCCCTCATGTGCCAACAATGTCCTTCTGCTCTGTACATTGGACAAACCAGCCAACCTCTACGCAAAAGAATAAATGGACACAAATCTGACATTAGAAATGGAAACGTCCAAAAACCAGTGGGAGAACACTTCAATCTACCAGGACATTCCACCAAAGACTTAAAAGTCGCTGTGGTTCAACAGAAACCCTTCAAAAACAAAATCCAATGGGAGGCTGCTGAATTGGAATTCATATGCAAATTTGACTCTGTCAAGCTGGGACTGAATAGAGACTATGAATGGTTATCACATTATCACAGGTAACAGATTTCCTTTACAGAGGCGTGGTCTGGGGGAGCCCAGAGACGCCTGGTGTGGGCTTTGTTTGTCAATTATCTCAGCCTGAGTGCCTGTGGGCTTTCGGGGACCACAGTTCTCTTTGTCAGATGCAGCTGGCAGGGAGAGCTGTGGTTATCGAGGGCTTATACTACATAGGAATTGTATACCTTCACTGCGGCAAACTGACTCCACACCAAAAGGAGATGTTTACATTTACAAGCAAAGGAATGTTTTGATTGCCTTCACACTAATTGCATTCTGTCTTCTTGTGATATATGTCCTGTTCTTTCCCCTCCCCTCCTCTTCTGTATTTGACCAGTTCAGATCAGGCATCTGATGAAGAGAACTTGATTCTCGAAAGCTTATGCTACAATAAAATAAAATTGGTTAGTCTTAAAGGTGCTACTGGACTCTTTTTGATTTTGCTACTACAGACTAACACGGCTAACTCCTCTGGATCTGTAGCTTAACAGTAGCCATATTCCAGATGATAAGCAAGCTGTGTTATATATATGAGAGAAACATCTACAGCACTCTTTCGTAGAGTATTTCCAGTGTGGTAATTGGGCCTAGGAAGAAAAATTCAAAGAAAGTTTTGCCAGTTCCAGAAACAACTCATGATAACTCTTTTCTTTACACATCAGATTTCACAGTAACTTGAGAGTCCTGGAGAGTTCTTCTCTAGTAATTTGGGATCTTGTTTTAAGTACTAGCATAAATTCTTCCTTTTATCTTTTTTTAGAAAGTGGATTTGTCTGAATCAGCCAAGAAATTAAGTGATTTCCTGCGACATCTTGCAGACAAACTGGAAAATGGCAGAGAACTGAAGTCATCTGACATGAAAAAAGATTTCATTATGAACAGATTACCTCCCTTCTTGGCGATTAGCTTTGACTCTTTGGCTCCAGGTGCCTTAAAAGCAATAAACTTACTGTTGGTGTTTTTCCATGAAGAGTGAGGAACAAGTTCATAACACAATAGTACAACTCTTTATTTATTCATCACTCAGAGGGGAACAGTTTGCCTCAGATGAAATAATTTGTGAATTTGTTCCAAGGCCTCTTCCAAATACTACAAAACCAAACTGAGGATCTTCAAAAAATGATTATCAGGAGGTACCTATAGAAGATTGCAGGTACTATTTCTATTAAGAGAAAAATTAAGTCTGTTTTTTCTAATAGAAGAAATAATCCCTGCAGTCTTCCATGGGAGGCTAACACTTTAGATGTTACCGTGATAATGGAATTTGACTTTTTGTGAAGGATATTATTTCAGCCTTTTTCAGTCTGTGTTGGTTTCTAATTTCCTTCTGTGTTCAATTCAATGTGCTGGTAGTTACCTTTAAAGTCCTATACTGCCTGGGACCATCTAGTCCCATATAAACCTCTCCAATCATTAAGACCAACTTCATAGAGCCTGCGTTGGGTGCCCCCACCATGTGATACGAGTTTGATAGCAACCTGAGAAAAGGTCTTTTCCACCATTGCACCATAACTATGGAATTCTTTCTCCAGGGGCAATTAATCTATACTCCTTGATCACTGTATTCCACCAGCCTGTGAAGATTTTTTTTCTGTTTCATCTGGCATACCCTTACTCACCCTCGTTTTAAATTGTTGAATTTATATGTACTGTTTCTAAAAGGTGATTTCTATTCTCTTTTAATTGTTCATTGCCTTGAGGGCCCTAATTTCAGCAGAAAGGTGCCGTACAAAAGTTTTAAATAAATATTTTCAGGGTACACGGCAGTGACTTATTCTTAATTGAGAGAGACGAGCGGTTCCTACCTCTTTGAAGTAATGTGGTTATATTTTTCTTTTTAGGAGGAAAGCTACCCAAAGTTGACAGCACAATCAGATTGCAGTTTAAAGACTATACTGTAATTACAGTGGAGCCAGATCAAGATCCTTTGGTGGGTATGCTGCGAATGCCTGTGGAGAAGAGATTTTCAGTAAAGCTTTCTGCTTTGTTACAGTGGCTTTGTGTTATTTTTAGACTACTTAGTTGCATCCCACAGCACCTTGTCAGTTTTTATGACACTGTAGTGACACTGTTGCTGTGTTCTGAAAAGTGAAGGTGAAATGAAAAAAAAAAACCCTAGACTTCCAACTTTAAAAAAAATATAATCAGGTTTGGCATTAGGTGAGGAATTCACTAATTTTATAAGAACTGTACTGATTGTTGCTACCCACACAAGAGATGGTGAGGCTTCTGCATCTATCTTCTGTGGGTATCTGATTCCAATTTACATTCACTGTTGCTTGATTGATAATCTGTCTTGATTCTCAGGATGATGCGCACAAAGAGATGATTTATATCTATCACTCCTTAAAGAACAAGAGACAAGGCCATATGATGGGGGATGAAAATATGAACGAGGAAGGAATACCACAGGTTTGTCCATTCTGTTTGTAAGGGCCTGTGGCAAAAGTGTTGATTGCTTTGTTCAGTCAAATATCTGTAACAAATACTTTTTTATTTTAAAGACTCAGGGATTACGGTTTCCACTCTCCCATATGGATGCGCTGAAGCAAATCTGGAGCACTGATACCATCTGTGTGAAGCAACTGAATCTTGCTTCGGATGCAGAGAAAGAAAACTTGGTATTATCATTGTGGAGTGAGCGGCTCATTGAAGTAATCTGAAGGTATAAGCCAGCCAAAGTCGAGCAGTTCTAGCTATTGTGGACATGACTTCTCAGCCTTTTGGCTCAGATCAAGTGCAGTATCTGTTCTTATCAGCTCAATAGGGCAGCACATTCCGCATTGACTGGTGGGCAGGTCTGGATTTCACTGGGAAATTTAAAGGAACTTAAGGCATGATCTAGCCAAAGTTAAAAATGCCCAACTCTGCTTGTGTGGAAGAGCAAAATGTTGCCTCTCAATTTTGTAGATGTTTTTTTTCCCCTTGTAACATAAACATATTTGATTATGTATTCCAAAACACCAAGTAAAATAACCCATGAGTGTGTGGGCTTAAAAAAGTAAAGCAATTTCTATTTGATTTCTTGAAATGTAGAATGAGAACACCAAGGAGGATGTAAACCGATCAAGCCCGGGGGGATGGGAGTTGCCTAGCCTTCCTGGTTGAACAGGTAGCTTGTTGCTACTGTACTAGAAGGTTTAGACATTTATTTCCTAAAGCGACCTACTGAATAGCACTTAGTAATGTAGGCTACAAAGTGAAGTATTTCCAGAATTGTAAGTGTATTTAAGGCCACCTCATGTTAGAGAAATAGCCAACTGAGCATATTTTGTTATTAATTCTCTCCACTTATATTTTCCCAATGAGTGGTATATTCTCCAATTGGTACTTCTAGCAAAATTTAGAGGTTAGAAGATGATAAGCTGCATTTATTCTAGAAAACATTTCTTTAGTGAATGTTAATTTGGGGGCATGACTTACGATATGATTATGCTATGCTACATTAGATGGAGGTTTATCTTCTGGGTTTAAAATAGGTCATCAGAGGGCTTTCACAGCATGGTAGAAAGAACCCTCCTTGTATAAAGCAAATGTTGGGCTCTTTTAGTGTAAACTCTATGCCCTTCATAGGTACTAGCAACAGTGTAGAAATAGTTCTGCTGCCTAAAAAGGCTTCAACACCAGTAGGTTGCTGAGAATATGAAACCACTGTGGGGGTCTTTTATACTATATTGTTGCCCTTTCCTTTCAGCCACAATACCTCTGTTGTGATAGAAAAAGCTATGTAAATAACTACACTTCCTGTAGCCTTCTCAGGCAGTATCTGCCATCTTGGGCTACTTGGGGAGTGACTGATCATTCCTGAATGACCTTCTGCCCACCCATGGCCTAGAGCTACTCTACAGGTTCAGGAATATTGTGACAAAGCCTCTTTATCATCACTTCAGGAGGGCAAATTGCATTTTTGAGCATTCCCTCGAGAACAAAACCCCTTTAAAAACTCGTGTATCTTGGGGAAGACTAGTTTAAACCCTTTGAATAGTCCACCATGAATGCAGGTGGACTATACCATGTTCTTTTTCTAAATAAATAGATCTCATTTGTAGCACTGTATAATTGAGTGAAGGATCTGAGCAATTTTTATATTCACTGTAACCATTGAAGACAGCTGCATGGCGTGTTCAGGGGGGTATCTTTATACAAAAGAAAGACCACAAATGACAATGTATTTTAAAGTGTTTTAATCCAATGACACAGAATCATGCCATTTATATACACTACAGTCACATAAGGTCACTTTTTAAACAAAATGCAAAAGATTGGAACATCAGTTAGTAGTTGCTAAAAATTATTGCCTTTTGAGACAGTACAAAAGGAACAAGGTAGATGATCTTCCCCTCTTCCCTGCAACATTTTATACAATATAATATACATTTACAAATTTAAATTAAACTGCTTAGCGCATGATCCAGCTCCTGCACTGTGGTTGCAGCACTTCTATATGGATAATTCTCAAAGGCTCAATTCTGTTTCCCCAACCAATCCTCCCTCTATTCTCAGTGTAAATTACTGGTGCTATAGGTCAGAAGTAACTTGTACTGAGTGAAGGGGTGGTGTCTAGATGGGGTTCCACAGAACAGCTCTGGGCAACCCCTGTCTGCATGCAGGAGCAGTGGACATGGGACTGGATCAGACTTCCACGACATAACACTGATAGGCCAGCGGAGATGAATTGAGGTTCACTAGATAATTATTGCATAGTCTTCAAAGCACAAAATTTTGGAAGTTTTTCTATCGTGTTTGATATTTAACAGACAGTTTCTTGTGTTTATTACTAAGTGCCTTAGATGAAAATATATTTAAAGACTTAGATATTTGTAAAAAAAAAACCAAAAAACTTTTTTGCATTTTTAATCTAAAGTGCAATTAGGGCATTATTCCACTTATACAACAATGCACTTTCACATAGCTCTAGTAAATCACTCTGTCCCTAGGTAACATGTAACAGTGAATGCTGCTGTTACAGGTGGCAATTAATGTAGTTCCCTAAGGTGTCCTGCCCTACTTGGGAGTTGTTGTACTGCAAACTGCAGTAGGAGATGACACATGGCCTGGGAAGTTGTGCTTCCATGTGTCTATGATTTGCTTGGCTGGGGCTACAGCTGAGGGTTAGGACCAGCCCTTAGGTAGATTTTCTTACTATCTCTTCATATAAAAATAGTTTATCCACATTTTTGCTGGTGGTAAACCTTGCAGCTTTAGATTTCTTATCTACTGTAGTCTAATTCAGAAGTAAAAAGAAAAAAGTCTCTTTTTTTGGTTGTAGCTTACTGATACTGATTTTATTTACTTACAAGGTTACATTTAAGTCATACTGAAACCAGTACTAGAAAAAACTGCTGCAGCTCGGGCAATAACCAGATCCAGTATCCTTAAGCATGTAATCGCCAGCTGAATATGCTCTCCTTTGCAATCCAAAGCTGAGGATGGACACATGAAGCTCCCTCTTTTTAAAAAGTGCCATTGCTCCTTTTTCTTGCCAAACTAGCAAGAATCTTTTAAAAATAATTTCATGTATGCTGCTGTGGAGTGAAGAGAACAGCTGCAAGAACACACCTTTCTCTATTACGGTGACAGCATCACCCTATGAACTGGCATTTTAAACCAAAACTTACATTCAAGTGACACAATACTTGACATGGATCAAATGACTAAAGATGGGAAAAGTTTCTTGGGTAGAAGAGACCCAAGTCTGAACTTCATTTATGCTGGAGTTCAAGGTATGAACAGCTCCTTTTGCACACTTTTTTAAAATAGCAGGCTCATTCGGTTTTCAAAACACTTGAGTGCTGATACAGCTTTTTAGAAAATGGTTTGTCTAGTATGCAACATCTCCCTTCTCAAGTTGAACTAGAAGTTTTGCCCAGAGCAAGTAGACCCTTTGCCCCCTTTTTTAATACACTGATCCATGAAATTAGTTAGAGAAAGCAATTTGAGATGATCAAGAAATCCAGTGACAGTTGCAGTTATCACAAGACTACAGTATTGGACAGTATGTGTGAGTGGATTGCAAGGTAGACTCGTTTTCGCTTGAAAGTGAGCTGAATCAGCTAATCAGAACAGAGCACTAGAGGCAGAAACATACCATCTATCCATGCCCATTTTGTCCAATATAAACCTCTCTGGCCACTGATGCCCATAAAAATGTTTTTCCAAGTGTGCAAATGGAAACTGTGGAAGCTTTAGACTGGGAAAACAATTCAGGAGAAAAAAGCACTGGAGCTCTGATCTAATTCAGCATCTCCTACATCTATGGAAACAGATGCCATGAGATTTAGTCGCATCTCCTGCACAGTATTTTAGAGCTTTAAAGCAATAGCCACTGAGCAATGAATGTCATTTACCCAGCCCATAAATTCTTGCTTTTAAGCAAATATGGGCTGGGCTGGTAGAATGATCTAATGTCATACAGTCAAAACTAATTCTTAGACAGCTTTCGTACAAAGAATGAAATTCAACTGCAGATATGTCAGATTTGTGTGGAAGTATAGTCTCCATCAGCTTGTATTTTCAGTGTTGTCACAGAATTTTTATCTAAATACTGTAAACTGTTTTATGGATAATAATATACTCCTGAGAACAGAGAACCAATAGCAAGAAATAAACTGCCTTTTCACATACAATTCTCATCTCATAACATTGGTTTTATTACCATTTTGAGATTCTTTGGATATAGGCCAAGTAGTATAGTGTATGTAAAGTATAATGATGAAGTTTACCCTGAGGCTAATCACTTGTGATCTTCCAATACAAGATATTTATACAAGAAAAAAGTGCAATAATCAATAAGCTTCCATGAGCAGTTTTAAAAACTGGAGAAGAAAAGCTTCTCAGCTAAAAGTTTTACAGAGCTTTCCTTACCCAGACCCACAAAAAGTTACAAGAACACAAAATAAGCAGCAAGAGACTGCAGAGTCACCATGGCAACATCTGCTACTGGTCACTGCTTAATAGGACCCTGTGCTAAATCTGCTACTGGTCCCATCTGGGAAGGCTGCTTATCCAGGATAAACTTAGTCTAGTTGTTTCTTTAAACTGGACTCTATGCCAAATATGATGGTGAAGTCAGGCAGATTCTCTGTGGTCCAGTGATGTGTGACTTCAGTAGTTTTTCAAGAATACGTTGAAGGCCACATTGGTCCATGTTTTTAATGTCTTTATAGTTGCAAGGGCAACTCATAAGATTTCAAAGTCCCATCTCTGTGTGCATTCACTGATACTGAGCTGATTTACAACAATGTGGTTCCTGTCGTAGTAATATCCTCCTAAAATATGAAAAGTATAACACTGGTGTTTAGTACAGACTATTTAATTAACTATTTGGAAGCAGAGTTTTTTGTTTCACGTAGTAGATGCTTTGTATTTTTGAAATGCGCAGCTGAATGTCACTTTTTCATAACTGGGCATGTTTGACCATTGTTTTCAGCTACTCTGAAAAGAAATAGGTAACCAGTCTCTCACAATACATATCAGGAATAGGAAAGAAATCTCACAGTCCCACTGTAGAATGTAGTGGGAGATGCTCAGAATACAAATGGATAATTTACAATGACTTCCTTTATGGATAGTACTCATGAACGGGGTAGCTGCTGGGCAGCTCCAGGTACAACTGAGTATCTCAGGGCTACAATTGCACCTCTTAACACAACATTCTTTGGAACGGCAAGACTGATGGATGCCATTCCCTGATGCAGGTAGGGCCACGGTGTTTCTTTGACAGCAGCATCCCTGGAACTTTCCCAAGAGCTAAACATGTTATGATCACTGTGGCAAAATGAATTCTCAGAATATTAGAGCTGCTTTTCCATATCAGATTTGAAAATGGCACTTTTCCAAAAGGAAAGGTTGCAGAAAGGGATTATTAGATAGCAGTTACAGATATGTACATAGGAAACTTACATTAATTTTCATAATGGACTGGTTCACACACAACACCAACTCACAGGTCAATTCTACGTCAACAAGCTTCAGCTTGATTCTGGTTTACAATTTTGACTTTCAGGCAACCTATTGTTCACTGAGGAACAGGGATGGAAGCAGTCACAGTGCAAAAGGGGAGGGGGCGAGGGAATGCAGGAGCATTACGCCTGAATCAAAACACTGCATGGGGAACCTGAAGCTGTTATTGCAAGTAAAGTAAGAATATATGTAATGACCTTTACTATCTATACCAGTGGTTCCCAAAGTGGGCAGTTCTGCTACTGGGGGACAGTGGGATTACACTGGGGCGGCACTAGAGGTGGTAGGGTGGTGCTGAAGGTGGGCCTCTCCAAGCACCTTGTTGGCTTTTTTGATTGACCAGGCTATAACCTAGAGTGAGACACTGTCCTCGCTTCAAGTTTCTGCCTCTGCATGGTGTTGAAATCTGGTGGAAACAATGGGGATTTTTAGTAAACATGCCACTACAATTCTAGTAAGACTAGTACAGTTTAATTAATCTAAAAAGTTTTAATTAGATATTGAACAAATGCAATTGATTGTTACTGTTTGGGATTTTATTGATTTTTTAAAAAAATCTTTAGTGGGTCGTGCAAACTGCTATTCTGAATAATGCATTTTATTGGGTTTGAGAGAGGGCACTGAAGATGAGTTTATGGAACTGAGGGGATGGTGACCTGAAAAAGTTTGGGAACCACTGGTTTATATGTTTCACAAGCTAGTGTTCCAAAGCCTGATCAAGTAGTAGACCTGGCTCACATAGATGCACATACTTATTCCAGGTAAGCTTAGACTATAAGTAATTTAAACAACTAATTTAAGAGCAATAATGGACACAGACTTTAGTTAGTACCTTTGATATCAAGAACAAGCTGGTCACTGAGGTACGAGCTAATGGTCCCATCCTGGTTGAGTGCCCATTTTTGTCTTGCCTTTCCATGTTCTACCCACAGTGCTACTTTAGCACCTGGTACATCTCTGCCACCAATGACATCCAGACAAGCATCATTAACCTAGAAGTATATTAAAAATAGAACTTGTTGATTTCTATGAAACAATCCAGTAGTTATATATGTTTTGGTAGAGATGCCTAGAGAAAATGTGCTGTAGTTGCCACTTGCCAACTGATTGTACTTATCACCACAACTGATTAATGAAGAAAACAAGTTATCACTTTTATTACTACTCCATTTAACGCAGACATTTTACTTGACCAGTTAAAAACAAACATTTATGTGATCCAGGCCAACAGTGCATTATAGATAAATACAGCCCTGTCCGTCACCATTTCTATATGCAGATGTGGCCTAACCGCAAAGCAATCCTAGGATTTCAATATTCTCCAGAAGGCAACCATTTTTCTGCTTCTAATCTCAAGTATGCTTCAGTCCAGAGCAAAGGAACATAAATGGGACAGTTTATATCAGATATGAAAATAGCTATGGTTGGCACTGTGTAGCAAAGGCTAAAAATTCACCTTCTGTGTGCAAAAGGATTCGCACATTATCAGTCAGTGTCATTAAAACAATGCCTCCCCGATGGCTCAGTTTCTGAATACCTCCTGAATACAGTAAGCCAAAGGAATTTTTGGGATATAAAAGTTTACTGCTTTATTCCACTGTTCTTTAGACATGCATCTTACCTTAGCGTCAACCCTGGTGATGCCTTACAGAAACATTAAAATAACCTTCCAAGAGACAGAGTAATTATTAATGGCTTTGTTTTGTTTCTGACTGGTGCAGCCAGAGAAATCTGACTGAAATGAGAACCCTGTAGCAATGCAGAAGAATATTGTAACTAGACAGCATTGCGAACGGAAAAAACCCATGAACAGCCCGTTCGTCTGTTCACAAACAAGCCGTTCATGAGGCTCCATTCTAAACGAACAAGTGGTCATTGCAAGCCTCTGTTGCCTTCGTCAGCAGTTCGTCAAGCCAGACAGTCTGGGGCCTTTCAGTCAATTCCCCTGGCAACAGCAGGGATTGAACTCTGAACTCCTGGCTTTCCTTCTGGCTTTAACCCTTCAAAATACTTCCAGCAGAGTCCTGTTTTTGCCACTGTGAAGAGAAAATGTCAACAAAGGGGGAGACCCATGCATCATGCCTTTCCCAGGGAGCAATCTCTCTGAAACTTGGGGGGTCTTCGAAGGACAGTGAGGACTATGTCCCCTGCAAATTTGGTAGGTATTGGACATTGGGAAGGTCAGTTTGTGGGGTGTTTAAAGGGCCCTGCCCCTTGCGTGTGGCAGGAAAGGGCCCTTTAAACTATCAGCTGGCAGGCAGCATGGGGGAATACCCCCTGCCACCTGATAGTTTAAAGGGATCTTTAAAGGGCAACAAACAACTGGTAGACTCCTGGGGAGCACAGCAGGGGTTCTATGTCCACCGATTGAGTGACAAGAACTACCAAATCTGGTCGGAAAGGATTAAGACTTGACTCGTTGAACTAGAAGTGTGGGACACGGTGAAAGATGTGAAACCTACCGGGGACCTGCAGAAAGAAGCCAAATGGGTAAAAGACGACAACCAGGCGAGATCCATTAACAACGAACATGTTTGTGAACAGGGTCATGTTTGTTATTGTTCGTTGTTCGTGGATGGCAATGAACAACTAACAGCTTGTTTGTGGTTTTTTCCCCGTTCATGCCCATGTCTAATTGTAACATTTTAGAGAGACATAAGTGCAAGTTGCTAATACATCAGAATTTAAAAAGATACACAAGTAAAATAATTTGTAGTTCCCTGAAGTACCCAACAAATGTCACAAGTTGAATGATCTTTATATGGTTTTAAAGCATGCCCTAGTTTCTGCACAAACAAGTCTAATACCATATTTATACAATCAAGAAATTACTTTGTGAATGCAGTGGAAAAACAGGTCTGTAACTAGGGAATGGTGGTGGAAACAGTTGGTTGGATGATTGTAAAGAGAAAAAAAACCAAAGTTCCTTCTGAGCCCAGAGTTAAACTGAGATTTAAGCCAAGCACACATGGGTCTAAGTATGATGCATATACAACAGGAGGATTCAGGAAAAAGGAAAAAGATAGTTCTTAGTTGGGGGGATGGGATTTTTTTTCTACTCTTAAGAGTAGAAACAGTATGACAAAGCAGAGAGAATTAAAACTACAGTTTCAGTAACTAGCAAAACACCTTGGATTTGATGAGTCCACATCTGTAGAGCCAGATCTGAGTATCCTTGCCATTTAATGGGGAAAGACATACTGACGTAGCTCTGGCGTCTATTAGATTCCCAGCAATGGTCAGATACTTATCTTGGGATCTGTTCTTTATTCTAAAGTATACGGCTGGCTGAAATAGAGAATAATAATTACCATCTTGTTCTTTGAATTGAAGCTCAAATCTCTTTTACCATCACATAAATTAACTTTTCTTTGTTGCACCCAAAACAAGTCACTTGTATATGAGCATTAAAAGGGCAGAACATTTCCACAACTGGTAGAAAACTAGTCTGATATACTTGTAGTCTCATGAAATAGGCCTTGTCCAAATTTATTCAGCAGCAAAACCCAACTGAAAATCAGTATTTTTTTAAAAAATGTCTCTCTCTCCAAAAGATATTGGTACTTTTTAAAGAAACGTTTTCTATGATACCTGTTTCACAGGACGAAGGGAGCCAATTACTCTCCAGCCAGTAAACCGAGTCCAGTTTAAAATCTTGCTGGGTTCAAGGAGAAATTGTTTCCCTAAGAAGTTGCTTCCTTCATATGCAATCCACCTAGTTTAAAATGGAACACAAACTTGCATAACAGCTTTACAAAATACTTGTAACACTTTCACAAGTTTTAAACACCTATATTTCATTATATATCCCAAACATCTAGCAGAGTAGCCTGTTGGAAGAAAGACAACACCCATGCCAATCCCAATTATAATAAAACAAGTACAGACGAAGGGTTACCATGTTTTCACAGGACATAAGAACATCTCTAATTCAGACAGGGTGCTGGGCAGCCATTTGTGTTTTCCTATTCTGAACATTCAGAAGTGTTGCAAATAGAATTCCTGACTGGCAGCTGAGATTCTCTCAGAAGCTCTTCACTGTATACCTCACTTTCTGATGTAAAATGGGTAGCTTTGCCCCTAGACTCTCTTCTTTATACTACATTCTTGGTGCTAAGTTTGTTGAGTCTGAGGTGCCTGGAGAAGTCATATTTATTCTCCCAGGTATTTGCTTTGTCATAGGTTATCTGCTCCAGGGCCCTACGTTTTGCTTTCTATTCTGCAATTTCTTGCTGTTAATATTTATTTTTCTGCTAGTATTTTTAGGGGTAAATGCTTTCCTTTCATTTTTTCCCCTCCAGTTACAAATACTACACTGAAAATCCACATCTGATGAAAACTTGAGCTTTCTGTATCAGTTTTTCTTCAAAATTATTCCAAAATGTACTTCCTGTTTTGCCAGCTTGACAGACTCTAATGTATCCATTTTTGCCTGTTCTATCTTGCTTGCAACACGAATGTTAACAATTCTATTAATCTTCACTTCTATCATTTCAAAAGGCAGTATTGCAAGATTAGTACATCAATAGTACGTCAATATATAGACAGGTTGGTAGGTGAGAAGGATGAAAGAAATGGGGAAATTGAACATCCCTCCCCCAGCATGTCCTTGCATGTTCTTATTTCACATATTTGCAGAACACAAAGGAGTGTATGTAAGTTTCTGTATCAGATAACTGTGATCTCTCTAGTCAAATTTTTATGTTAACAAGTTGTTTTAGCCAAGTTACCTTTATGCAAAAATACAAGAGTTACCTACCTTTGAGCAAAAGAAAAAAAGGTACATGATTATTTTGTGCATACCAAATTGAAAAGTGGAAACATAAAATATGCTGCAAAAAGGGAATGGACTAATCTGAAACTGGTATTTTGCATAATAAAATCCATGATAATGTCAGTAACGAGCAAAACCTGGCCATTGTTGTTTAAGAAAGCTCCACTTTAGTACAAATTGGGAAAATCATGCAATACAAATACTGAGTCAATCAGCTGACCAATCTCAATAGGAGGAAGGCACAAACAGAGGTATATATGGAAACAAGGTTAAAAAGGCTACAGAAATAACTTTTTGAACTTAAAACTTATTCATAATGGTTGTTGTGGGTTTTCCGGGCTGTATTGCCGTGGTCTTGGCATTGTAGTTCCTGACGTTTCGCCAGCAGCTGTGGCTGGCATCTTCAGAGGTGTAGCACCAAAAGACAGAGATCTCTCAATACAGCCCGGAAAACCCACAACAACCATCGTTCTCCGGCCGTGAAAGCCTTCGACTTATTCATAATGTTCATATATATTTGCCACACACTGAATTTGCCATATATGAAATGATACACAGGGCCAGGGAGAATCATAACCTGGGTTTTCAGGTGACCATGTTCTTGGAAATGATTTTAACCACTTAAAGGACTTTAATGAGGCATTCACACTTACACCTGCTTGTGTCATTTGCAAAGAATGAAAGTCTAGGGCGTCATTACCTTAGCCTTCCAGCATTTGATACGTTGCAAGCCTTATTACCATGATTTATTTAAAGTGGCAGGTACTAGTGCCCCAGACTTTCTGAATACTTTTGAGTTTCTTCTGGCACATCATTCCTAAATTTATCATCAACTATTACCATGTAAGAGTGAATGAAATATAGTTTGGGAGATTCTTTTTTTTATATAGCAACCACTGCAGGGAAGGAAAAGGAGCACAGAAAAAAAGAGAGCACACATGCACACATCTTATTGGAGAAGTGAGACTGGGGAAAGTGGGCGCTCACTCCCCCGCCCCCGCAACCCCCCCCCCCAGAAAATCCTTACGGATCAAAGGCAGAATGGCCAATTTGACTTTAGAGACATGGCAGTTAACTAGTCACTTAGCTTCAGCTAAATAAAGGTAAATACAGAGGCTGCCTTGGTACAGCTAGTAAAGGCAACACACACTGTGTGTATATATATAAAAATAGGATAAAGCACCAAAAGTCTACTACATTCTCTGGAGAACACAGGTATTCTATTCTCAGTGGGATAATTTGTATAATATGTACTTACTGTCCACTTCTCACCCATACAGATTGGGTAAGAAAATGAAGATCCTTATTCAGAACGGAACTGACAGCTTCTTGCAGGTGAAGCTCTCTGCCTTCACAATTCTCTAAAGCAAAAAGGCTGATGAAGGACTCAGCAAAAACCTATAAGGAAGAGAAACATTTGGTAACATCTGTACTGAGATAAACAAATCACAGCTAAGGAGGAAGCATTCCTCACCTTTTTGCAGGTCTCACTCTACACACCCTCCGGGCAGGGCTTAATTTGGTAAACTAAACCAAAGTTCCACTATAAAATCTTAACTAAGAGCCAAGCTATAAGTGACACCTGACACAGGCTGGACACTTGTCAGCTTACCTCAAGTTTTGATGGGAAATGTAGGCATCCTGGTTTTACAGCTTGGCTCGCCGTTTAACTGAAGTTTACAGAACCCCCCCCCCCACACACACACGCAGCAGAGGGGAAGGGAGGCACCTGGCAAGAGCCTGACACCTGCACTCCCCTCCAGACTGCATGTTCTCCCTCCCATAGACTGCTGCTCTGTAAACTTCAATTAAATGCAGAGACAAGCAACAAGACCAGGATGCCTACATTTCCCATCAAAACTTGAGGGAAGCTGAGAAGTGTCCAACCTGTGTCAGGTGTCACTTGTAGCTTGGCTCTAAGTTCATTGTAACAAGCCAAAGTCAGTGGCAACCATGGTTCAGAACAGTACCTACACTGGCTCATGTTAAGACAATTGTGGCAACCCTCACCCCAACTGACACTTCTGTTGTCTGTACCCCAGAAGCTTTGGCCTTCAGATGTCACATTTAATGGAAATGCATCTAGTTTGATAATAAAACAATCTCTTGAATAAGACAGGAATTGCCTTAGGCACTTTTAAGAGGAAGTAGCCAACTGCCCAAATACTCCGAACATCAATCATGACTATTTGTTTTATCCTCCAATATCCTAGTTCTGCACCAACAGCAGAGGTCCTCCATTGGTGGAAGAGCTCTGCTATTAGTACCAGTTGCCAAGTTCTCCACTTTGGTATCTGGTTCCCCTCCAGAACTTTCTTCTACTACCACAGCACAAAATCACCAGATCCTTCTTTTTCAAGAGGCAGGGTATGATTTCTTCTCTCCAGCTCCGCTTTCCTTTATGAATTTAACCATCCACATTTCACTGTTCACTGCTTATTTGCTTCTGTTTCAGGCTAGTTTGCTCTACTGTTAGCTGCTCTCATTTTTTATCCTGGTGAGGGATTCCTCCCTTCCACCTCCACTTAACCCACTGAAAGTTCCGGTCCCATTTCTGGCCAACCCCTCAGCTCCTCCTCTGAATTGGCATGCTCTGACCTGGCCATGTGAGAAGAAACACAACTTGGGACCAAAAGCAATTTCATAGGAGTATCCAGCTTAAAATAAGCAGCTGTAAGGATCTGCCAAGTAACCTTCAACAGACTCCATTGTTTATTAGTAAGAGCTTTATTTAAAAGTTGCTAGTATCATGATCTTCCTGGGTTCTTTGCCAGGAATGAGGGTACAAGCAGGTATCAGGCATATATATCATTCAAAGGCTAACACTCCCCCTTGGCTAATCGCCCCCCTTTCCCTAAAGGCTGGCTAATTCTACATGGGAACCATCTATGCAGGGGATGAGACAGAGGGAGAGATGACACAAAGGGTTTCAAGGTTATGTAGGCTTCTTTTCCCACAGCCCAGATGCAAGAGCACAGTCTAGCAGAGATAACTTAAGGAACAAACAGATTTACACCTGTGAGAGCGTAAGAGACAACTCAGAGCGGTTTACAAAGTATATTATTATTATTATCCCCACAACAAACACCCTGTGAGGTGGGTGGAGTTGAAAGAGCTCCTAGAAGCTGTCTGACCCAAGGTCAACTAGCTGGCTTCAAGCAGAGGAGTGGGGAATCAACCCTAGTTCTCCACATTAGAGTCCCGTGCTCTTAACCACTACAACATACTGGCAAGCAGGTCACCACATAGAACTTCTTATAATTGGAATAGGTTAAATAAATAGCCGTTGGGGATGGATTATGTTTAATTAATCCTGGATTCTTTCCAAGGGATTAACAAAATTACTTTTGAAGCTCATAATACTATAAAGATTAGCAGCTACTGACAACTGAGATGCCACCAAGTTCATATATAGGTTTATATTGCTGCTATCCATGCCCTGGCAACTTCCAGATTTTTGTCACTTACTATCCACAGGATTGCTTTTGAAAAAAGTATGCAATTAATTCAAGTTGCTGCTGTTCACCTGTTAAACATCATAAATATCTGAGATCATATCACACTCATTTTATAACAACACTGGATGCTAATATATTCAAATTAAGCAATTAGTTATAATCTTTTAAAGCCCTAAATGGCAAAGAATATTTTTCATAAAAACCTTAACTACTTTGTGTGACCAGTGAGAACACCAGGGTTTATGGGTTCAAAACTGGCATACAGAAGAAAGCAATGCTGTTTCAATTGTCATCCTAGTATTAAACAGTCAGGAGGTTCCTTTAGCCTCCACATGTCTATTTTTGGTGAATGCCAATCACTTACCTGTTCAACCAGACTTTTAGTAATGTCTTTAATGACTAAATTTTATATGAGCTCTGTGCTGCTGGTTGTCTTAATTTGGGAATCATTTATAGACCCACTGTTGTTGTTTTTTTTTGGATGAACTATTTCATGTATTGTTGTACACTACTTTGAAAAAATTCAATTAAAATTGAAAATAATTGACATTCTGAAAATAAAGTAGTAATAAATGCGTACCTTTCACACACACACACACCCATCTCAAAAATGAGTATTATATAGGTTTGCAATTGTGCAAAACATCAGTCTGATGTTTCCCATAATTGTATTCTTGTCTGGATCAACAATTAACAATGTTACCAAAAAAACTGAGCTTTCTCGAACAGCAAGTCACTATACAGGTAACACCACTCTGTTTAATTTGGAAATGAAATCTAGGCAAGTTCCTCCTTGTACAAAGATTTCTATTTCCTGCCACAAAGGCCCTCAAGCACACTACATAATATTCTTTCATGGCTAATCTTTCTGACAGTTATTAAATGGGCCAATACATTTCAGATTAACTATATCCTTGCCCTGTAAACAACTAGAAACAAATGAAATAGAAAGACAACTATCAGTCCCAGAAAAATATTTTACTTGCAGAAGAAATAGAGGATTATGTGCATTTTGGAAGCATATTAGGAATTTGGGGGTGGGGAAGAGAAATTGGCTCTTAAAGTAATCTCTCTCACTTTTTCGTGAGTGAACCTCTACAGAGCTGCAATTCAGGAACTTCTACAGCTGAGTGTTTCAGTGCAAAGATTGCCTCCCCTCTGAGGTTGAGCTTGGACTGCTCATGCCCAAGGGGTAAGACTCATGCCTTCTGTCTCTATTCCTTCCAAAATGAAAGACTATGCTGCAGCAAGTTAGAGATCTGTTGTGGGGAAGATGGGTGAGTTGTGCAAATGCACAGATGGCCACTGAAAGAACAATACCAAATACTTTATCAGCATGTCCATATCTGGGTGGTTACATACTTTTGCCATTCCTCTCCTAAGTCTCTATTGTGTTAAGATGAGTGACGGTCACTGGGCCATTTTCTAAGCAATCACCGAAGAGTCTTTTCAGAAAGACAGAATTGAGTCTTCCCTAATATTACTGTGTATCTGTGGCCTAACTTTTCTAAAATCAAAACTTGTAAGCGAAGTTGACAACTCTGCTCTGAATAACAGTTTCCAGAATTTAATAAGATGTTCCTAAATATGGCTGGCTTATAGTGAAAGCCCTTTCAATAAAAATCTTACATATTCAATAGGCCGAAGGGACATGATTGTAGCTGCTGGACAGCCGCAGGAAGCAAGGTCAGTGTAAAGGCCTTCTTCTAGCACACACTGGTTATCACCAGTTTCCCCCTGGTAACATAGCAGCCAACTGAAAGAACAAACGAGAAATTGTTACCTATTACAGCATGATTTTAAGTATTCCCCCCCCACACACTAAAATATGCGTAGCAAAAAAATCAAAATAAACATTGGTTGCATTAACAACAATGGAAAATGGTTTGATGATGCAGAGACCTAATGTAAAGACAATGGCTTTGGGTTCAATTTCTGCAAATCCCTCTGCGGTTCCCTTTATCACCCAGTTCACAAAGCTCCCTCCCCTTAGGAGAAGACTTCTGGGGGTCCAGAGTAAAGGAGAGGCAGAAAGGTCACACAAGGCGGGCAGTATTTCACTCACCCTGCTTTCAGTCCAGCCCATTATGATGCTTACAGCTGAATCTAAATATCTGTATCTAAGAAAAGGAGTCCTGCACAACACTTAGTTTAATTTCTGATACACAGCACAAATCTCATTGTGGTGTACAGCAACTGCATAGCTTGCAGCCTCTTCATCTTAAAACAGAGATAAAATTGGAAACAAAAATCTGAAGGCGGTAGATACAGATTAAAAATAGTTTCCCAAGCTGCTTTAAAGACAGCAATGAATAAATCAACTCACCATCCCCGCAGAACTTTAAAAGAACAGGGTTTAAATGATGCAAAATCAGAAGTCTCTGTTGTAAAATCTATACACAATCCCTGGAAACGTGTTTTACTGAAAGCTTTAAGCTACAAAGAAGTGAAATAAAATATGAACAAACAAGAGCTAATAAATATATACGTTATTGTTGGCACAGAAAACATACTGATCTAACTATACATTTTGAAGCTTTAAATAGCCAAAAACATAAGCTTAGATCCAAAAAACCATGAATGAATCTGAGTTCATTGCAGGGCAATTTAGCCCCTTTCCCCTTACCAGTAAAGCCCTCCAGAACAATAAGGGATCTGTGGAAATGCCCCTCCCCACACAAAGCAAAAGCTCATGTCAGGGAAGAGATTATTGCTGCTACTTCTACCAATTGCTGCCCACACTGTAATCTACTCTATTCCAGAGAAACAAACTCTAGCTTGCCCAGTTGTCTACAGTTGCTATGAAAAACTGGAGCAAGTAGACTTTTTTGAGCTCAGTATTCAATTGGCAAAGAGAACAGGGGCGAGGGGAAGGGGCAGTTCCTCTGATTTTCAGAAGAGGCAAATTATGTGGGAAGGAGCTTCTTTGGATCCAAGACATTGTATCAATTGTGTCCAGTAATGTATTGTCGAAGGCTTTCACGGCCGGAGAACGATGGTTGTTGTGGGTTTTCCGGGCTGTATTGCCGTGGTCTTGGCATTGTAGTTCCTGACGTTTCGCCAGCAACTGTGGCTGGCATCTTCAGAGGTGTAGCACCAAAAGACCGAGATCTCTCAGTGTCCAGTAATTCTGCCAGCAGTGATGATGCTGGGTTGCATAACAGATCCTGTTGTGACAATTTATAGTAATCGTTGCATGTTGTTTGTATTATAGAAGGGAGTTGAGTAATGTGGAGAGCCAGTTCCGTGTAGTGGTTGAGAGTGTGGGACTCTAATCTCGAACGGGTGATTCCCCACTCCTCCGCTTGAAGCCAGCTGGGTGACCTTGGGTCAGTCACAGCTCCTCTAGAGCTCTTTGATCCCCAGCCCCCTCACAGGGTGATTATTGTTGTGAGGATAATAACAACATACTTTGTAAACCACTTTGAGTGGGCGTTAAGTTGTCCTGAAGGGCGGTATATAAATCGAATGTTGTTATTGTTAAAAAGTAAGACTGAGGCTTCAAGTTACAGCTGCATTTGGAGGCCAACCAAAAAGAAGAGTGTTTTTGAGAGGTATGCATTTGGCACCATGCTTGCATGCTCCCTTACCTCCTCCCTTTGCACACATGGCATGACTGAAGGCTTCTTTCAAGTTAAATCTAGAAGCTTCAGTTTATCATGACACCCAAATGTGGACAGCTGGGCAAACTGGCGTTCGTCTTGGGGAATACAGATTCCAATTTGTTCAAGCTCCTGTATTCAAACATTATGACAAATTTGAGTGAAGCTTTTTAAAAACAGCAAATGTGCAAACACTCTGGAAGCTAGTTCTGTGCCCTTTATAAAGACACCTATTTCTTTATGATGGCGAAGATTCAGTGGAAATGGGTGCAAACAGCTTTTATTAGCAATGCACACGGCAACTGCATTGCTTTCTCTAATGTATGTACCATTGGTAAAAACTTGAAAATGTTAGTCAATTGAAACATGACTCAATATTATACTGTAAAAGAAAAACAGCAAGTCATCTTTCTAGAGAGTGTGGCAGTGCAGTAGTTTTAGACATGATATATAACCAGCTAGACATCAAAGACCATTTGGCACCTTTACTTAATAGTGAGGGAATGAGAGAAATTGGAGATGCTACTAGCTGATAACTGTTGTCCCAGGGATTTAAAAGGTGGCAGGCAACAGGTGGGTTCTGTCTAGGGATCAGGCAATAGAAAACCCTTGCAAAACCAAAACAAAACAAGACAAGCAATAGCCTGAAATGAGCTTAATGTTTGGCTGTCTGAAGTACTGCCACAGTCTAAATAAAGACATGAGCTGGATCCAAAGAACGACAAGTGGGAGGAAAATAGCTGCTTGTGCAGCTCCAGAAATGGTCAAGCACAGCTTATACAATAGGAAGGTTTCAATGTAATTTTCTGCAAGAACATTTCTAGATATAGTTCTACTTCTCTCACACAATGCTCCAGCATGAAGTGTATATTAGCTACAATTTCTTGAGTGGAAGGAACCATCTGCACTTTGAAGTCAACCCATCTGGGCCATATATCCAAATCCAATCCAATTTATTACAGCAAAAGCCAGCAATATAAAACAATACGATTACAAGCAATAAATCAATATTATCAATACAGGAAAACCACAGGCATAAAGAGATAAGAGTGAAAATGGAATAACAATAATGAAAATAGAAAAAAATTTATGATGTTTTTTCCACTAAGAGAAGTTTACGTTTTCTGATAGCTAAAGAGCAGAATTTGGCCACAGCATAGGTTACTGAGCTCTGAGAATCTTCTAAAAGAAATTTGCGCAGAACTTCTGGTCTAAATTCCAAATAGGATTGCAAAGGGATGAATTTAGACAAAAGAGGTAGTATGAGGCGAGACCGTTCTTCACAATAAAATTCACAGAATAAAAGTATGTGAGTAACCGATTCCACCATATTGTCCATGCATGGACATAAGCGCTCATGCATTGGTATCTGCCAGAATTTGCCGTACAATACAGCTGAAGGCAATGCCTCAAACCGGGCTCTAGAAAATGCCCATCTGTAGGACTCATGGGTAATACTGGATAAATATGGGGCAGCTGAAAAATTAGGCCAAGATTTTAAGCACCTGAAGTTCTTGGGAAGTGAAGCTTCTTCATTTTGAAGTTCAATATCAAGAAGCCTCTGAGTAATAGCTGTTTTTGCCATATTCAGGGTTCCATTAAAAAGATCTTCAGGATTTAGGCCAATTTGCTTGATCTTGTTAAAGATTTGTGTGAACCAAGGTGGATAAGGGTTCGCAGCTAGGAGATGAGTTATCATTCCCTTTGGATTATAATGAATTTTCAGCCAGAGGAATATTGCCTGTTCCCATACTTTTAATTCAACTCTGGGTAATCCTGCCTCTTGTCTAAGTATTACATTAGATGTACTCTTGGGAGCACCAAATAGAGATCTAAGAAATTTTGATTGGACTGTTTCAAGAATCTTAAGATTGGCAGAGAGTCCAATTTGTGAGCCATACAAAAGTTGGGCCAAAGATTTTGCCTGGTAAGTTTTTAAGGCCATAGGGAGAAAGCTAGCGCCTTTCCTTCTAAACAATTTAAGGATGGCATTTGCACTTCTCTCTGCTGAAGTGGCTGATGAGGTCAGATGTGCTGAGAATTTGGCATTATAGGAAAAAGTTATGCCTAAATACTGAAAGTTCTTAATTTGATCTATGACATTTCCTTTCATATTCCAGATATATTTCCTAAATGAGCTGCCAAAACGAACAATTTTGGTTTTAGAGAAATTAATTGTTAACAATTCAATGTTACATTGATCATTAAATTTTTCTAAAGCTCGCTTCAAGCCAACTTTGGTCTGAGATAAAAGACCAGCATCATCAGCATACATTAAAATTGGAACTTTTCTGCCACTAGAGAACACAGGGGCATGAGTGTCCGTTGTATGAAAGCATGTGATTAGAGAATTGACATAGATGTTAAATAGGAACAGGGCCAGTAGACAACCTTGTCTGACCCCTTTTTGGACTGGAATTCTTTTTGAGAGTCTGCCGTCCGGTGTAAGTCTTATCTGAAGGCTATTATTTTCATGTAACTTAATTAATAAAAATAATAGCCTTTTATCGATTCTGGGCCATATAAAATTGACAGTATTAGGAGCTGCTTCATAACAAGGTTTCTATAATTCGGTACATTTGAGGGAAAATTTTTCACAGATGTTTGGAACCTTAGAAAACTACTTTATTTGCATCTAAGTTATTTGTACTAACTGTTAAAACATAATTCATTAATCCATAATCAATTTCTGTGAAATATGACAAACTTTTAGATTTGTCTTTTTAAAAGCCAACAGAGTAAGATGGGTAGGAAACTAGAGTTCTTAAGACTAGAGTATTACAACAATTATAATTTTAGAAGAGAAATACATTCTGAAGGTCTGTTTAGCAGCTATGAAAGATAGGTCTTAAGCTATTCTAAGAAATACAACATACATAAACTTAACGCATACCAGCGTACCAAGTAACAGATGCCAAGATTTGTCAGAGTATTTCCCCTTTTTAAAGTGGCCTAGTTAGCTAACTGTTTATTTAGGAGACAGAAAGAGAGAACATGAACATCTCATTGGATTTTTATTCACGCTATTACTTAATTCATGTTGCTTTTTTAAAAATAGAGGGCTAACAGTTAATCTCCTTAGATGATTAAAGGGAAATGCAAACAAAGAAGGAAAGAAATTAATGATAAACTACAAATAAACATACAAATATTCTAAAGCAAAAGTGAATGTGGAACATTTGTCAATTTCTCCAAGTAGATAAATCAAAAAGAGTCCAGTAGCACCTTTAAGACTAACCAATTTTATTATAGCATAAGCTTTCGAGAATCAAGTTCTCTTCATCAGATGCCTGATGATGAAGAGAACTTGATTCTCGAAAGCTTATGCTATAATAAAATTGGTTAGTCTTAAAGGTGCTACTGGACTCTTTTTGATTTTGCTACTACAGACTAACACGGCTAACTCCTCAGGATCCAAGTAGATAGGATTTGGTGATTAAGGTGAATACCAAAAGATGACTTGTTAGAAAAATGCAACTGTGAAGCTATCTATTAATGAATCAAGCTACGGCCCACCAGACTCACCTGGGGGCCCAGGTTGCTACCGGTGGACGACGGAGGGGCACAAGGCATGACAGCCGCCATGTTGGTGGAGCATACCTGGCTTCTTCGAGCAAGCCACAGCCAATCAGTTCAAAATCCCTGGCCACCTTATCAGGAGCGGCTGGGGTGGGTTCCGGCGGGGCCTGGCTCTGGACAGGAGGAACACAGTCTTCCCTTTGGTCCAGCAGCTGGGTATTTCTGGGGCTGCTGCCCTTCCCCCCGCACTTTGCTCTTGCCGGCAAAGACCACCCACCTCTCCCTTTAATGATTGCTGTTTGATCACTCTTGTCTTCATGTATACATATTTTCCTTTGTCACAACTAGTTCCGGCAGTTGTCATTGGATCAGATACCTTTGGGGGGAGGCGGGCCCTGTGTGCCCAGTCTCTCTATTAAGGGAATTCTCATAAGAAATCTTGGGAGTTAGTTATGGTGGTGCATGCCCAGCTTGGGGGCTGCCGGGGCATACTCACTCCCAGGTGGCAGGGGAGTCACGCAGGGGTGTACACCCATGTGATCTCTCCCTAAGTGTTGCTCTTTGGTCCCCCCCCCCCAGCTGCAGTCTGGGGGGCTGAGGGTCAAAAGCTGGCAGGTGGGTCAGCCAGTGTTCTGGGATCCAACCCACATGCATTGCCAATGCTCCTATATGCTGTATTTTAATAAAAGTTGTGGCCAGTTTCACTCCAGCTAACGTGTGTGTCTGTGTTTGTCGCCTCCCCTCCCTTGTCTTCAATGCTAGGCAGCAAAGTAAGTTTTGTTGCAAAATGTCTCGACGTTTATTATTAATTCTGTTACTCTATTTTTCTTGGTCATTCAAATTTATGCTCTACTCTCTTCTTATTTCTATAGAATGTGAATGCTTGCCACTGCTTCATGAAACAGCTTAAAATGCAGCAGGTTAATGTTTTAAACACATTGCTTTTTAAGAAGAAACAATTTTATAATACTATTAATTTCTTAATCTGATTTATGGCACAAGAAGAAATAAAAAAATGTAGAAATAGTATCAACTTTTAATTTGAATATGGATCCAGGCTTAAGATTTCATATACATTATTAGGGAGGAAGGCTAACAAAATGAATGTAAGCATTTTAGGGGAGAATTTGTTGCTAAAAATTATATTATTTTACAAGATCTTACCCAGTGTGGGGGTGTACGGTGTTCCAATGGCTCCTGCAAACAAGAAGTTATATATGGAAAACAAATCTTATAATTAGATTTTATCCATTCATCAAAGTAGCTCAAGTTATTATTACTGTTAATAATAAAAACCATTTCTACTGCTTTACCACCCAATTCAGGGTTCTCAAGGCAGCAAACATTAAAACATATTTCAGATGTTAAAAAGCATTTAAAATAATATATATTTGAAAAATGTAAAACAATTAAATAAAACATTATATGAACAAATAAAAATATAAACACATTAACACACACAAACAGGGAGGAAGGCTAATGAGTGATGAATGCCAAACAAAACAAAAAAGTCTCTACCTGTGGAGACAATGAGAGAGGGAGAAAGATGAGTTTTTCTAGGGTGAGAGTTACAGTTTTGGTGCTATAATCGAAAAGGCCCTTTCCTGAGTTGCCACCTGCCTGATCTCAGAATTCTAGTTCCTCATAAACTTACCTGACCACTGCAGTCATCTTCCAAGACCCTGTTTTGGATGCTGTTGCCTTCTAACATTAGGCAGCTGGAAACCTGGGAAGGGCCTTCTTGGATGTGGCACCAAAACTCTGGAACTCCCTTCTAAGGGAGGCTCATCTGTTACCATCTTCTGGGGTATAAATATTGTAAAATAAATTTTTAAAAATAAATACAATACAATTTTATCTATTCTCCTAAAGTATCAGTAATCTGATCTTTGTATTTGTATTCTTCAATTCAGCGGAATATTCATCCAAAAAATTCCAAACCCCAACTTTTGAACACAAGAGGAAAATGTGAATGAATCCCAAACCAGCAAACTTGGCTAGAAATATTTCTTTGATCAAATTATTGTCATTCCATTGTTTAGTTTTAATATGGTAAATGTTTCATTTTATTTTATTATCAGAAAATAATTTACTACATTTTTATTTTACAATGCATAATTTCCCACCAGTTGAAATAACCTACCAATTTAATAGGACGGATTGACATGATAGTCTCATTGTGTCCTCCCCAATCAAAAAAACATTTATATTTTCCTTTCTCCAATATATACTGCTCTCCACAGAAGTACTTCTGCTGATAAGCAACCCACCTGGATGTGACAAACAAGGAATGTCCTTAGGAGTTAGTTCATAAGACAGCTATTCAAATATATCAGTCAGTCATCAAATGCTCCATGTTTTAAAATATCTTAATCTATTCAGCCAATATGGAATGAAACCAGCACTGAAAATGATAGTATGAATCAATACTATTGAGCAGTGGGGAGTTTGGCCCATCTTGGCTATAAAAACCAAAAGAAATGACACCCTTCTGCTGTAACTCGTAGCTGATGCAATGCTTTGTTGAAATTATAGCTATTCCATATGCCTTAGGATGGGGTACAAAGAGCAAGTGGCACACCTATTCCTCTTGCTGACTAAATAAGTCCCTTGTGAGGCACTCCCGTGCCCAAGTAAAGGATTCTTCCATGAGCTAAAATAGCAACAACGCCAGCTGCCAGCACCAGAGCAAATTTGTACTAGTTTTAGGAACAAAAAATTGGTGTTCTTGATTCCCAAGTATGAAATTATATTCTGCCAGAATTTACTTCAAATACAATACTTTTTCCTGTCCCCATTCTGTCATATATTAAATTTTACTGGAGATTCAATTAAAGATTCAGGCTTATTAGCACTGCTGCTTAAATCATATACGTTAGCGTGCATTCAAAATGAACAACATCTATGATTTGATTGATTTTAGGCGTCTAAATGCTCAAGTTCATCAGGTAAATATTCTGCTGAATTAATTTACAGAAGCTGTTTTGTACAACTAGGGTTGTTAAATTTTATGACAGCTCTGGTTTGTTTAGATCAATTGCACTCTGAGCAATTGAAATGGAAATAGAATTTGATAGCAATAAAGTCATTAAAAATGAAGCCTGCTTTTGCAGAAAAAGTCATAAATGAAAATCAAAAGAGAAATTTGCCAAACAAAAAAGAAAAGTTAGGGTTCAATTTAAGGCACTATTTTCAAACTACTTATTTACCTTTCCAATTACCTTTCACGGAAGATCAAGCAAAACATGACAAAACTAAAAAAAAAACATCTATGCAAGCTAATTGTTTTTCACTGCACACAAAGATCTGCAACAGAACTTACACTCCACTCTTGACATTAAGTGACCTGGTTGTGAGGCCAAACCCAGCCTGATCCAAATCAGGGATTTCTTGATTTACTATCTCCAACTGCTTTCCATTTTCCTCATCCATTTCAAAAAGTGTGACTTCTGACTCCATAAAGTCCTATATTTTAAAATTAGAATTTACAGAATATTTGATTTCTGTTTTACATACAATACATAGCAGTATTTTACACACAGTACATAGCAGTTATGTAATCATGAATTAGTAGAATTCTACAATTACATACACATTTTGAGATGACTCTGTATGGAAATTGCCAGTTTGTGACTAGGTCTTTATAGAGAAAATAGCTGAACTTTGGTTCAGACTGTAAGTGTTGCAAGGATTTGTGGCCTAGCACAGGAATGTTCTCATCAAAGCTAATTAACATCTGCAGAACAGTTCCTAGAATCCCTAACTATTCAAACTTGAAGGACTGTTCTCATGAGAGCTCTGTACTTTGTTCCCTAGATTTCTCACAGCAGTGATGTCAATTAACAGCTTAACCTTGACTAGTTCCTGTGTTGCCAGGTAGGCCAGCAAGATTGTCGCATGTGATACTGAGGTACAGAAAGATGGCTTTTCAGTTGACTCAAGGCAGCAGTGTTATTCTATTTTATCACTCTTAGCATGTTTTTATGCTGGATTGACTGAGTGCAAATGAGATGGCTCACTATGTGATGGATGGGTGAGAAACGCAACTATGGAAACCATTTAGAGATGTTTAGTTCGCTTAGTCAGCGAGCTTTTAAGTTTACACAGATACGTTTTAGTATTTAGCAACAGTTAAGAATTTCTTGTTTTATTGCTTGTTGCCTAAAGAGAGGGCTTCATGTTATGCGGAGACTCTCCTCAGTCAATAAACTTATTTGTCTTTTAGTAAGCTGAAGTCTGGAATTCATGTCCTGTGTGTGGGTACACCCTAGAAATGAACCAGAGATTAGGAAGTGTGGTCTTTGAGAAGGGGAAAGCTTTTAATCTTACGAATAATGCGAACCACATTCTGCCTGCCTAGCCTCTGGAGCTGCTGTGGATTAGCGCTCAGAGGTGTGAAGCATGGGTTAGTGCAGACTTTGCCTGGAATAAGCATAGTTCTTTTTATCACATTATCAGTAGAGTTTTGACCAAGCTCTTGATTTATAAACTTGGTTCAGGTGATCCTCCAAGACAAGTTTCAAGGATCTCATATAAGCTGCACTCTTTCTTATCAAGGAGAACAAGACAGGATAAATGGTTCTTTCCTTTTCTATTTTAACCTGAAAACAACCCTGCAATTAGATTAGGTCGAGCATGTGTAACAGGCAGCCATGAAGCTCACTGGATGACTTTCTGGATTGATTTTCTCTCTAATATATGGCTTTATTTTTATTTTGCTGTTTAGCAGAAACCAGTTTGCCATAATATCTGAATCGGCAAACTATGATTTGTGCACATTGTTCAAAACCAGACTGACTGAAGTGGCTTCTAACATTAGCAGAGACGGCAAGTACAAACTATAGTTCACCAATCTGAAGATCAGAGCATACTATGGTTTGCAATAAAATAGGAGTTCACAGAGAACCCATACATAAGAGAGGTGGAAGAACTCTGTGGCTTACATGATGGCCTGGGAAATCATCTGAACAAATGCACAATTACTTTGAGTTGGGTCTAGCTCTATATAAGCTCTCTTTCTTAAAAGAGAATTACTGCCAAACCTATCAAAAAACAAACATGTATTTTCTTATGCAGAGCAAACCACAGTAAATACTACTGAATAGTGAAATGTTTCAGATAGGTAGGTAATGTTGTTCTGCAGTAGAACAGCTGGTTCTACTTTCTTGGTGTCTGAAGAAGGGAGCTTTGACTCTCAAAAGCTTATACCCCCAAAATCTTGCTGGTCTCTAAAGTGCCACTGGACTCAAATCCTAGTAAAATATGACAGTGCTGGTTCTAAAAACTTTGTTTGCCTTGGTCCTGAAATGAATTATTGTATGTGAAGATCAGTTTAATTATCTACAAATATTTTGCTGCTAAAACAGAGAGCCAGTTTGGTGTAGTGGTTTAGAGCGTGGGACTCTAATCTAGAGAACTGGGTCTGATTCCCCACTCTTCCATTTGAAGCCAGCTGGGTGACCTTGGATCAGTCACAGCTTCTAGGAGCTCTCTCAGCTCCTCCCACCTCACAGGATGTTTTGTTGTGGGGATAATAATGACATACTTTGTAAACCACTCTGAGTGGGCATTAAGTTGTTCTGAAGGTATATAAATTGAATGTTGTTATTGTTACTAATATTCCTACTGATTTGCAAGTAGTTCAACTGATATTATAGAACTATGCACAAATGAGTGAGGACAGGAATACAACCATATTTTATCATTTTTGGAAGTGTGCTACATTAGCAGTACTGCAACACAGGAACTTAATTATAGTTGGTTATGTTCAGACTATGAACGACCTTTCCACCCTTTTCAAGAGAAATTGGTATGTCAAGCTGTCTCCAAAAGAGCCATTCACAGCACAAATAACTATTTTCTCTCAGGAGCATGCATGCATTAGACATTGGTTTGCTTGGGGCAACTGCTGATTCTGCAGTCAGGACATTCAGAAATTCATTTGTAGAAGAACTTTTATTTTCTGTTGACAACTCTCTCATATCTTTCTACTTTAGCTCCTATGACATTTTTAACACACCAAAAGATGACAAAGAAGTCTGTGCCTGACTCAGATGAGATGAAGTTAATCTGCATGAAATAGCAGGCTTCTGCTTGAGTATCAGGAACCATTAATATCAATCAGGTTTAGATCTGAATGCATGGTTCCTATTGATAACTGCATTACTTTCAACAGAGTGCCTTTTAGAAGTACTTTCCAAATATATATCCTTGACTATATTCAAATGCAGATGGGAATGCATGCAGGGCAACAAAAAGCAAGAGGGAGGCAGTTTACATTAGGAAAACAACAAGATAGGAGGACTAACACCACTCACTGCAGCCTTAATCCGAACTAGAGCCTCCCATGCTGCTATCAGCACTTTAGATGACAGCATGAACCAATCACAAGTTTGACCTTGAGTGACCTTCAGGTCCTCAAAATCTGCTCTGAAATGGTTAAGACACTACCTCAAAGCAAATGATTTATTTAAAAATATGTCCTACAAGGGAGTGTATGGAAAATTCACTGTGTACCAGATGTTTACTCCTACCTTAAAGCAAAATCACTTTGGCAAGCAATTTTCACTTTTCATATATAGGGTGAAATCAGCTGTGAACTTCTCATTTGGAAGTGGCTTTGAAAGTGGCTTTTAATCTCTCATGCCCTTCACAATGTCCATAAATGTTTTAATCAGATATACACTGAAGGAGTGTCTGGGTGACAGTAATGATCCAGAAATACAAGGACATAAGTGCAAAGTTTAGAACAAGTAACTCATTTTACCCTCTCTGATTTTTTAAAATCTATGTTCAATTCCAATGAAATTGAACAAATAAATGCTTAAGAAATAGTCACACAGACCAAGTAGTACTTACAGCTTGCAGAAACCGAAAAGACAGCAAGACTTTGCTAACTCCATCCCACGATTGCCAGTTATCATACTCTCCCTCTTCTAACAGGTACTGCTGGCCCTTGTATCGTTCCTTCTCATAAGCAACCCATCTACATTAGTCACAAAGCACAAGGAAAGAAGCGATGAATTGCCTTTGCAATAGCTGGTAATGAATGGAGGAAACAGACGAAAGTCTCATCATATATTTCAGTTTGATATTAACACAGTGATTAGAAGGAACATCATCTCTCTTGCCTTAACCAAACTGCTCAGAGCGACATGGCAGTGATCTAGAGTGACACAGGTTAATCTACTAAGTTATCAAAATTTATTTTATAAAGAAGTTAAAAAATATTGTTCATTAGCAATTGATCAGTTTTTAAACTTAAAGTGAGAATGACATGTTAGCCACTATAGTGCTCCATCTTTACAGTGCGATGTACACACCACCACAAGTGTGGCTTTATTCACAGAATGGGATATCCCCCCCCCCACCTTTTGTGGTAGCCCATTGTGTTCCCCTTCAAATGCTACTGGGGTTCAGGGACTCCCCAGGGGTGGGTGGGAGGTGGGGGTGGGGGAGTTGCCCCCCTCACTTCAGTATGCTCTGAATATTTACGGAGCATACCGAAGTGAGTAAAATAGCATAATTCCAAGGCGGCTTGTTGCTTCGGAATTATGCTATTTCTGAAAATTTTTCCCGCTTTGGGGGAACCTGAAGCAGGAAACTCGAATATTTTCAGGTTGCACACCCCTAATTCAACCACTCACCCACTGAGGGGCAGTTTATAGATATGAAATCATAGCCCACCACACCTCAAATATCACAAGCGCAAGACACTGCCTGGGCTGAAATGAAACAAAATGGATGCTAGCTGGGCAAGAACCTGGAAAATATTTTAGAAAGGGAGTCAGAACAGCCGACTGACTAATGGCCCCCTTCACGCGCCAGAAAGATGCATAATTTAGGACAATGGGTCTCCCAAGAAATTCCTGACTAATCTCATTCACATCCAGCCTCACTTCCACCCATTTACTCTAATTAAGCAACATATAACATGTTATTCACCAAACCTGATAGCTTTTCCCATCACAGGGTCATCAAACACCATTTACACCTATTATCTGCCTCCAGAAAACCCATCAAGTTATTGTTTTGGGGTGAAAATGTCCACTTGTCCCAGGGAGCATTTCCCCCTGTATCTGGAGTTCCTAGCCACCACTGTGTATATTCTGGGAACCATACATACATCCCAAAATTCGTTTGGGCCTTCTCTTCCTCTCTCTGTAAAATGCTGGTTGTTTCACTGCTGCCTCTGCAGACCTCCATCTTTGAGATTGGTAATTATAGCCTTCCCTGAAATTGCTTTCTCCCCTCTCCTCCCTGATTTCCTCTTAGTTAGCCTTGTGTGCGTTCTGTGTGTGAATGTGTGTTTGCCTTTTATTTCTCTTAATAAAAACATCTCCAGCTGAACATCTGGCTGATTTATTTCAAGAGTCCTCTTAAGGGAAAAATCCCTGTAAACATTGGTAGAGAATCGTAGTTACGCCCTCTCGCTTTGTTTCCTTTAAGCTAATTTCCTCTAACTAATTAAAAAATGCCTATTTGGGTAACACTGCCCCACAAAAGAAAGGAAATGGATGCTGATATCAGTATCAAAAAACCCCAAAGGGACAGTTCTTACTTTAAGGTGTTTTACAGGGCATAGCTGGGCCATAGCCACTGAACAAATAAGTTGGGGTTTCCAGCACTATTAGTACAATCAATAGCCTGAGGGCTGAACCTGTGGTAGATGTGGAAGTGATTTTTGGAAAAAAATGGAAATGAAATCCTACTTACATTCCACCAATGACACACATTGACCCAATCCCTTGGAAATCATCAGCATTTCCAAACAATGCTGGAACATAATCAACATTTTCAGAAAGCTCTTTACACCGTCCTTCAAAGTGTGGTTGTTCATAAATCACCATCTGTAAAATGCGAGATAATTGGTCTTTTGAAATATATTTTTAGATCCTGGCTCTACTTCCTAAATATACTGAGAGATCATTTTTCTTCTAGCTTCTCTTTTCCCAGGCTCTCTTTTCCCACCTGGAGGTTTTTATGGGTACACTTGGTCTCAGCTGCTAGACTAGACTGTAGCTTTAATTGATCTGTAGGAAGCTTGTCATAAGAGGCCATAGTTTGGGATAGGAGACACAACTGAAGTATTAGTGATCTGTTCCAAAAAGGAATTGTGAGGTTAGGGTTAAGTGATGGCCTGAATTTTAGGGGGAAAATTAAGGCAGAGATGGACATGAGGAGGGAAGGGGGGTTGTTCAGAAGCAACACTTCTCTCTCTTTTTTTCTTCCATATTATCTAATGTAAACAGAAGAGGAAAGGGTAAAGAGTTTTGTTTTCCAAACTTTGTTTTCCAAAGTCTTCAAGATGCTGGGATCCTCTTCAAACTGCATTTAGTTCCATCCTTAAATATCAGCTAAAACAGATGGCAAAACTTTCCCCAGATTACTAAAAACTCAAGTCTAAGCATAAATTTACTTTTTACTATAAAGGATGACTAGGCTTTTATTGTCCTTTTAAAGAGCATGTTCCTTCTCACAGAAGATACAAGGAAACAGCACATCTAATGGCTTCATTTAAGCGCTCTGTTTAGTGCACTCTCTTCAGAAACAGATGTTCTGCTTACTCTAATTGTTAATAAAGTGCAATTTAAGAAGTTGAATGTGTTTGCTGCATTTGAAAAAGAAGTTGAACAAGGTGAAAATTCCCAACAAAGAAGTTTACACAAACATTTTGAGAAGCTCTGTATTAGGTGATAAAAGTTCAAAACACAGGCATCTAAAACAGCTGTAACAGGAACAAATACCCACATATTAGGTTTGGTTACTGCAGGAATTCATATAATTCACCAAACATATAAGCTTTTTGTTTCAATTACACTTTGGGGAAAAGGTTACCTTAAAACCTTTTTATTCTAACATAATTATCTATAATCAAATATTACTGTGTCATATCATTTATGACAAAGAACACACATACGCACTTCAAAAGCAGCTATAAATTTTATGGAAGAAAGGACCTACTCCTAATCTTTTGCTCCTTTGCTTCTGTGTATTTTAAAGCAAGTGTGTATGTGCCATTCAATTTGTACACTTGGTTTTGTGCAAAATATTTACTGGCAGTATCCCCGAGTTGAATCGTTTTACTCTAAAAATAAACAGTTGGATTTCACTAACCATGTCATACTAAGCAAAATCACACCCATCTAAGTCCACTAGTCAGTGGGCTTAGAAGGGTGTAACTCTGCTTAGGATGCTATTTTTACTATTTTCAATTTAGAAAATCTTTATAAGAATTCAAAAAATATGCCATACCCTTTCCAGAAAAAATATGAAGTACCTCAGAGGCTACAAATCAGTCTAAGCAACATTAAGCTACTGTTAACATGTTCTGTACATACCTTAACATTCATAGGCATCTGCACCTTTAGGCCACCCTTACATATAAAACAAAAATAAAAATTAAGATGTAAAAGCCGATCATGCTTCCACTTTATTAATCCTATACGTATGTGAATAAGTGCAGTTTGTGGGACAATCACTTCTTCAGTCCTAGTCCATGTTTAAATATAATTGTGAATTCTAATGGATTGTGATGGACACGTGCAGTGATGGAAATCATGTGATAGACAGTGCAGTCCTATGCAGAGTTATACCACTCCAAGTCCACTGGAGTAACTTTGCATAATATTATACTGTATATGATTTAATTTGTTCAAGAAGCTAAAATTATTTGTCTAAAACAACAACAACAACAAACCTATAATAGCTTATAGGACAAACCAGTGGCTATTAAAATGGCAATGATCTCAAGCTAGGTAATATTTGTGTGTGTGCAGGTGTTCCCATGCAAGTGAAACTTCTCTAGCAGAATTAAGAATTCTTCAACAGATAAAGCAAAAGAAAACAACAATATTTTCTATTCCTGTAACTTTACACTCCCTACAAACACGTGCCCTTTCAGCATTGGGGGAAGGGCAGGGCAGGGTAACAACATTCACACAGCGTGATTTCTCTGCAATTCAAGAGAGTTTGCTGAACATATATTTATTTTGTAGGAGAACAAATCTGCATATAGAACTGTCAAAGAGATTAGATATTTTTAACCTATTCATGACATCATATGAAAGTCAAGAATATGTTTGTTGCTGATTGAGTGTATTGTTTGGACAACTTTTATTTCAGGAGTTTTCTGTGAGTTGCTTTGGGTCCCTCTGAGGAGAAAGGTGACATAAAAATGCTATGTAACAAGTCTTTCTGGTATTATACTTTATAGTAAAGATTTGTGTGATAACAAAAGTACAGTTAATTTTTGATAACCAGTACATTTGAATGAAGATTTTATAAGTTTCTTCTAACCAGCATCACCAGGCAAAAATATTTTCACGTAGGCAAATTCTTGACTTAATTGTTGACTCCATTGCTCATGCTTAAAAATGTGATGTAGAATACTGATGCACGCTCTGGACCATCTCAACCAACGTGGGAGTTTGAGCACAGAACATATTCAGAACCAGATGGAAGAGTGTGAGGAGGTAGTGATGGATTAGCTAAGACTGAACAGAAAATTTTACTTTCTCACCATTTTCAAAGGACGAAGGGATTTCACATCAGCTGCTGAAAGTTCACATATATCATGCTTTTCTTCCAAAACCATCACTTCTCCTTTGTAATTAGCTTCTGAATAGGCAAGCCATCTATTAGAGTGAGAAGAAAACGGCTTATTAACTCATTTAATGCAGTGCTGACTCATGTTGAAGTACCATTTTGCTCACGCAGAACTGCTGGACCAGCCCAAGAGCTGACCTACCCCAGCATTCTTCTTTCAACACTGGGCAGTCAAATGTCTCTGGAAAACTCACAAATAGGATACAAGGGAAACAATTCTTCCATGATATACCTAGTACTTCATATTCAGAAGTATGCTGCACCAGAACACAAAAGTTCTATTTTGCCATTATGACTAGGAGCTATTGACCTAGTCTGACTACAAGCATTCGAAAATTACAAATGTAGACCTGCAAGACCTTTTCTCTTGCTTATCCTGGCCCCTGGGCTATTCCCTGTCCTTTCACCACCCCACTGCGCATCTCACTTTCCCTGTTTCCTGGTCCTTTTCCTTGCTGCCCCTCACTGAGGGGAGAGGATGTGCTGCCTCATCCACTTCCTTCTTCTCTTCATAGCCACTTCCACTTGCCTTCCTTTTCTCTATGGCGGGAGCTGGGACTGCAGGTGGGAAGGAAGGAGGAGATGCTGCCACTACCATGGCCTCCTAGCCACTGATGTTTGCTCCTTTTCTCTCCTCCAAAGGAGTAGGCATAGAGAAAGGAAGGGGGAAAGTAACAGCTTTTCCTCCCCTGGCCACCAGCGCTTGCCTTCCTTCTCTCCTTATCAGGACAGGTGTCTGTGGACTGAAGAAGAAAGCTGTGCTGCCACCACCTCCTCATTCCGGAAAACACCACTGCCTTGTTGCTTGTGCAGCCACCCCTCCCCCAGCCTCACTTCCCCACCCCCCCTCTCCCATCCAGCTTCTTTCTCTCCACCATTGACCACCCTCTGCCTAGCTCTAAGTTGTCTGCACTTCTACAGACAATGCTCGCCCAATTACAAGAACCTCCACCCCACATGCAAATTTTAAATGTTCAATTTTTCTGCAAACCTGAACATTCTCCCAGGTCTGTAGAAAAACTACCTTTGCCTGTAACCTGAGTGAGTTTTTCAATCTGCACTCCATAGGCCAGGTTCAGAATTAGACATATGATGTATATTTCTCATAAAATGTTGATCATTTAAAGATTTATTATTCTTATAATTCTACATATGGTTCGGATACTGAACCATTGAGAAGCCGTTCATGAGGGTCAAAGAATTCTCAGGTACACGAGATGCAGCCCCAGTCTGCTTATGCAAGGGTCACTTTGGAGCCAACCAAATGGCACAGAAGTAGTGGCTGCGCAGGTCAGCAAATACAAGAAGAAAGGCATTTAAGAGTTATCAGGGAATGTTTTATATTACCCCCCCCCTCAAAGATCTTGTTTTGTGCCGAATGGTGGGATCCAGTGCAATCATGGATCTTTCTTGCTTTCCCCTCTCTCCAGCAGCCATAGCTGATCCCAGGAAGGTTTATTCCAGGGGTCATAGGGCACATGAGTCAAGGTGAAGAGTGAAAATAGCTCTGTTCTTTCTTTTCCATAAGCAAAGGTCCACAAATGTAATCACTGATGGTTTAAGGAGAAGCTTCTAAAAATGCAGTTATCATTTAAGGATAGATCCTTGGATGAGCAGGATTTAAAAAAAATAGCAAAGTGATTACACATTGAAAAGTATTGCTACATTCTGAAATATCTCTTTATGAACAACTTATGAACAACTAACAACTGTTGATTGCTGATGTACTTGCACCATCATTTCACTAACTCACAAACAGATAACAAGCGGGGGCATCTCATTCTCCCCCCCCTCACTATTTCCTCTCTCTGTCCTAGTTGCCTTCATATCTTCTCCCCTTTCCCCTGCTTCCATCTCTCTTTCCCACTCACCAACGAACCTACCTTTTAACTGCCCCCCCACATCTTCAGCTATATTGATATGTACTCACTTCATATATACCTTGCCTTTTCTCACAATAGGGACTGAAAGCAGCTTACATCATTCTTCTCTCCTCTGTTTTATCCTCACAACATCCCTGAGAGGTAGGTTAGGCTAAGAGAATGTGACTGACCCAAAGTCACCCTGTGAGTTTCCACAGAAGATATTCAAATCTATGTCTCCCAGATCTTATAAACAGCACACCATATGGAGTAGCTGCTGTTGAAAATAGCCAGCAGCCCACCTTTGGTGAATCATGCAAGTCAGGTAGTAACAGCAAGTCAACCACTGGTGGTTGTTGGGCCTGGCCCCAGTGTATTAAAGAACAAAACAGTACTGGAAACAGCACCACCCCCTGCCTAGAAATGGTTACTGATGGCATTTGTTTCTCAAAGCTACAGGCACTGCTTCTATAATTTGGAAGGCTTTAACCCCCCCCCCCCCCATTTTCTTTCTTTTTTTACATTTCAGACTTTCCTGCAAACCTGGGGATTTTCTCAGGTGCATAGAAAGATCTGACTTGACTATTCACAGCTCAAATCTCCAGATTTAAGGATCCTCAGATTTGATCATATTGAGAATTAGATATATTGATGAATAAGGTAAAGCTGTTACTCACACTCCGGCTTTCACAAGAAGAGTAGGATATTTTATTTCCAATTCTTCTAAATTATCAATTGCATTTTGAATAACGACTGGAGAATTATCTGTGTCCATTTGTGGATAAAGCTCAGTCTCAGGAACACTACAATTCTGCAAAGCAAACCAGACAGTAAAAACGATCCAACTGTAAGAACCTTGTGTATTTGGGTATTATTTATATATTTACATCTCACTGAACGTGACTGTATTGGGATCATCTGGGTGGCTAGCGCCATACACATAAAACAGCAGGAAGAATATCAATAAAAACAGCATCAAAATAATTTAAAAGTTACAGATTTTACACAAACTGCACATAGCATCATCAGAGCAATATAAGAACTTCTGAACAATACGTATGGAGAAGTTACCATCAGAAGGAGGAAGTTCTACAACACACATAATAGCTTGATTTTCTTTTTTAAAATACAGGATGTGTATACATTGTTCTGCAAACACAGAAGGTTATACCTTCTTTAAAGATTACAGTATCCTAGCTTCTTATATCTAAGAAAATTTGAGATCCCATTTCCCGTTTTGTTAGTTTAAATAGAACATAATTTTTACATTAAAATACTTGAACTATTATTATCTTTCAATGAACAAAGATTTCAGGACCCCTCTTTAGTTCTATGATTTACTGAAGGGTGTCATTTAGAGGGCAAAGAAGAATTAGATCCAGCCCAATATTTATAGATTGGTACAATCACAATTCACCCATTTTTCATCCTAACAGTGAAATCCTAAGCAGAGTTACTCCAGTCTAAGCCCATTGATTTCAATGAGCTTAGACTGGAGTAACTCTGCTTAGGATTTCACTGTAAGTCTTTTATTTCCTGTTTCTTGCAAATCTGAAGCCACATGTAAATGGTAAGCTTACTCACAGAATTAAACAAAACAAATGAGTTCAGTGCAAAGCGCCTGTATTACTTGCTCTGTTTTCTTGGCCAGTGTAGCTATTGAAGGCCAAGGAGCCCTTAAAGACAAGGATGTAAATGACAGGATACTGCTGAATCACTTAGGTTGCTTTGTTTTTATACTGCCCGAAGTATTCAAGGTCATCATGACTATCATATTCAAAGCCCTTCATGGCCTAGGCTCCTCATATCTGTAGAACCACTTCTCTCCCTATGTTCTGCCACCGCAGCTTCACTCATCTGAACAGGGCCTTCTACAGATACTACCCTGCAGCTGGGCTATGTCAACACCTGCCCATACACACGCTCTCTCTTTGGTAGCCCCCACCTTGTCAAATGACCTGCCTGAGGAGGTCAGGAAAGCTCCCACTCTCCTGACTTTCTGCAAACTAT
Source organism: Eublepharis macularius (assembly GCF_028583425.1). Taxonomy (NCBI): domain Eukaryota; kingdom Metazoa; phylum Chordata; class Lepidosauria; order Squamata; family Eublepharidae; genus Eublepharis; species Eublepharis macularius. Next base: position 129,219,235 of record NC_072792.1, read on the forward strand.
GCAAAACTGAATTATTCAGGAGGGCTTTCTACTCAGATTATAGGGCTGTGTCATAAGAAAAAGATCAAAGAGATACCTTGGTAAGAAATAGCGAGTGTAGACTAGGTACTCTCTGCTGATGTAGATATGCTCCTATTGGGTAGTTAGACGATACCAAAGACGTCATATTAATTACTTATGCTTTAATCAGAAAGGTTTCATCTATGTGTTTGGCTTTATGCTAGTTTTCAGATTTGTGGCTACCATACCCTAAGGTATCTGTTTTCAATGAATGTCATATTGTATTTTTGCTCTGTGAGTGTCCTAGCTATTGATTATATTGTATTCCCTTGCAGTAAGTAATCTGCCTTGGATCTCAGTGAGAAAGTCAGACTATAAATAAACAACAGGAACAATAATAATTCATTTTGTCTAAGGTGAAATTCAGGCTGGACTTTGGAGGTTTCTGTTATATGGATCTTATGGGAATTGATCTTCATCTTGTATTCAGTACGTATGGTTAGTACACCACAACTCAGAATATACTTTCTACTGCCTTTAAAGAAATTGGTATCATACATAGGAATTTCTTATCATGGCGCAGCAACAAATCAATACCATTTTGTTTATCTTTAAAAGAAATTAGGAAAGCTCCCACTCTCCTGGCCTTCCCTAAACGATGAATTGTTCAAGAGGGCTTTTTGCTCAGACAGGAGGGCTGTCCTGTAAGAAAGTGGCCTCAAGAGATCCATCAGTTAAGGGATAAAGAAGGACCAAAGACTTCACTGCTGTTTCTGTAAACAGTGAGGGACCATAATGGTCACTCCCATTGGCATAAATGACGAGGGACCACAGACTTGACTACTATTGCTATAAGTATGATCTTTCTGGGTAGTTCCTATGTTGTTTAATGTATCAGTCATGGAATTTGTCTATGCTCTGTTTCAACACCGTTAAATCTTTAAACCTTTCTTTTCATTCTCTCTCTTTAAATCTTGCAAATTCCATGTATATACCCGTTACATGTATATGTATATTTTTTTAAATATTTTATTTTAAATTTCCAAATTCAATAAACAAAGTTAACAAACAACTGCAAATGAACAAACAATCATATTCATATATATAGATATACACTTGTCATTTCTATTGATTCTATACATAGTTTTATACTAAAAGAAAGAAGAGAGATGGTGAATGATAAACCACTTTGCTAATTCAAAGAAAACTAAAGCTTTATAAACTTAGTAGCCATTTCTTCAGTCTTGTGCAACAAAGAATAAATGTTTAGGGGGTTGTTGATTAGTAATAGTTATAAATTCAATAAATGGTAACCATTTTGCTATAAAGTCAGTTTCTTTTGGGTAGTGTTCATTTTGATATAATCTATCATATATTTTTTCCTGAATGTAGTGATCCCATACTTTCTCTAGCCATTTGTCTGTTGAGGGGACCTTCTTTGATTTCCAGTTTAAGGCTATCAGATTCTTAGCTACAACTAAGAGGTTACTGATTAATTCTCTTCTAATTTGTGGAATTTCAATATTGTTCCATCGATTCAAAAATAAAATTTTGGGGTCTTACCCCCCTTTTAAGTTTGTGTTAAAGAATAAAATTAGTTAAAAAAAATTAAATCTGCTTAAAGTGTTGCAATTTCACACTAAGTAGTCCAAATAAAATAAAAAGAGTTTACCTAGTTTTCTCTTACAACTCACCCCTTTTCTCCACCTCCTTTTTTCCTTTTGTGCTTCCTTTTTTAAAAAATTAAATAAATTGACTTGCTTTAATGTTTCTTCCCCCACTCCCTTCCCACCCCTTCTCAATTTTTCTTTCCCTCCCTTCCTCCTAACCCACTTTAATATCCCCTTTTAATCTTAACCAACAATATAAATGTACTTCAAATGTTTCACTCCCTTTCTTAACCCCCTCCTTCCCTTCCCTTAATTACTCTTCCCTTCTTTCCCACAAAGTCCTTGGCTAGTTAAAATAAAATACACTTGAATAATAGTTTTTTGCAAAAGCCCCTTTAGCTAGTGTGTTTTAGACACCCACTAGTTTGGTATGTACCAAAGCTATTGGGCTTAACTTATAGGAGTTACAATGAAAGGACCAAACTTCCCCCCACCCTTTCTTGCCCCGTTTGTTATTTTAAATAGTAATAATTATGATAGCTCTACCATTGGCTTTTTAGCCTTGCAATTAAATAACTAAGTCAATTGTCCCTTATAGGTATCTTACTTCCCTTCTGGGGAGATGGAGATGATGATTGAGGAAACTTCCATTTTTGACTGGGTTTGCTTGTTTCCATCGGAGCTTCTAAATTTAAGTCATTTAACACTGATGTTGCAGAGTCTTGGTCTGAGGCAACGAGGCGATGACCTTTGTGGAAAACCATTAATTTAGTATAGTTCAGCCATTTGTATTGAATTTTAGCTCTCCTTAAAGCTTCAGCAGTTGATTTTAATTCTTTTCTCTTCAAGAGGACTCCGTTAGGTAAATCGTTGTATACGTGGATTGGAGTATCATTGAGTAATATAGAGCCTTTAATTCTTGCTTCATTGATTATTTTCTTTCTGATGGTAGAGTCTGGTATTTCAACAATGATATCTCTTGGCATGTTTCTTTGTCTTTGCTGATTTATGGATCCCACGCGATAGGCTTTAGTTATAAATTGGGTTGCTTTTCCATCCAAGTCTAGTTGTTTTGTTAACCAAGTTGTTAGTGTTTTGGCTATGTCCTCATTTTCCAAAAGGGATTCCTCAATTCCGCGAAGTTTAAGGTTCTTATTTCGAGCAGTCACTTCCAGATTAAGGATTCTTTCCTCCTGTTGTTCGATTGTGCTTTGCATTTCTCTCACATCTCTTTGAGACATAATGCTGAGTTCCAAAGCATTTTCAGCTGTTTGATTTGTTCTTTGAAGTTCTAGCTTAATCTCTGCTAGTCGTGTTGTTAATGGCTGGATAAGCAGCTTCATTTGCCTGAGTAAATTTTGTTCCAGTCTTGCAAATTGTGCTTCAAGGGAGAGATCGGCGTTTTTTGTTGCAGCAACTGATCCAGGAAGTCTTCCATCGGCCATTTTGAGTAGCTCAGCTTCACTGTGTTCTTGCAGAACAGTTTCAGTCATGGTTTGAAAAAGCTGCTGCAGGTTTTTTGCCCATTTTGGGTAGTTTCTCTTTTTCCCCTGGTCCAGGTTTCTCATTTTAAAGTGTAAGGTAGGCGATACCAGCTGTTTTTCGGGGCTTTAGGGAGGGAGGAGATGGATCTCTTTCAATGTGCATCCATACCCGAAGGCTCCGATGCCACTCCCCCCCATGTATATGTATATTGAAGTGTTGTGATACTGTTTGTACTGACTCACACAATGTAATCTGCCCTGAGCCTCAGTGAGAAAGATGGACAATAATGATGGGAATAAATATTCCTGTGCCCTCCACCCTAGGTGCACAGAAGCTGTCACTGGCACGACATTCCAAATATAACCACAGGTACTCTGTTCCCCGACAATACCACAAGCTCATAAACACCCTTTTAAGACTAAATGAGAACATCTTTTTAGCTGTGCTATCTGTGGACCAGTTTCAAGAGTGCATTGTGAGGCTGTCTCTGTGGTTGTTCCATCTTACTCTGGCAGACATTCTGGAAGAGATGAAACATTTTTGTCTTTGTGCTGACACTGAATACCCAGGGTTATAGCCCACTTCCGGCAGTATGTTCACCTTAATTCACACCAGTTATCATTGGCATCTACTAGTATAATATTTTCATTATCAAAAAGCAATCTCAGGTAGTAATATATGTTCTATTGGCTTTAACCTTGAGCAAGTGTGTATTTGACTGAGTTGTATATGTTTAAAAAAACAGCACGTGACTGTTAACAGAATAAGCACAATAAAAAGTATACTTTATAGAAATTAGGTATGACAGCAAAGACCAGGCATGGGTAAGCCATAAGAAGAATTCTTGTGGTGTAAAAATTGAAACTGAAAGACTAAGAAAAATATCAGAAGCTTCAGGGCTTATAAACAGAACGATGCTTCACTGCCTAGAAAAAAGTAGCGTATGAAGCAAGCAATAAAGGCAGGTTGGGGGGAAAGGGAGGGAAAATGCTCTATGGAGAGGGGAAAAATTCCTCTGTGGGTATTGCAACTAGTCTCTGGCTTTCATAATTAACAATAAAGCGCTCACCTTCACTACTTGTCTGATTGAACCAACTGTGAAGTTTCCTTGATGTTTCTCAATTTGAGTATTCCAGATACCATTCAATAACTTCTCTCCTTCTTCCAGAATGAAATTCTGACCTTGAAATTGTGGTTTTTCATATAACATCCAGCTACGTTATTAAAATAAATACAGGAATGTAACCATTTTACTTCACAGTTGCTAACACAACACTAAACCTGTGTTCTTCCATGTTAGATGTTTCACTTTTTTACCATATCGAGATTTGTTTGCTCTTTCACATTAAAAAGCAAGTGCACATATGTGCACTAATTAATGTGAATTAGGGTTTCATGACTTGTTGTTTGCAATCATCTAATTTCTGGAGATGATGGGAAATATGCACATAAGAGTAAGAAAACTCTCTCTCTCTAATAACAAAACATCTAGCCTCTATGTGGACAACAAAAACAGCCTCCCGAAGACATGGTAGGGGTAGCTACCTACATGGGGAACCCCTTAAGTATTCAGAAAAGTGTGCAAAAGAAAAAAAACTCAAAATGTCATGAGGACTGAAAATACTCTAGAAGGGGCAGATCATTGATAGCAGATATGAGTTGGGGAAAAAATGAGAGATCTGTTCAAGCTCCTGGGAGCATGGATAATCTTTCCTGAATGGGGAGATTTAGAGGGGTGATGATTTCCAAATTGTCACCCCTTTCTCTGATCACCAGCTTTCAACATGTATTAGTAAAATGCCCATCATTATGGTGGGTATGAATTGACTGGGGGGAGCTATCAGTTTCCAAAGACTTGATTTTTTTCCTGTTAAGCCTTTTTAGAAGCTGAAAAAAATAGTACAGGACCAAGCGTGTGTGTGTGGGGGGGGGGAGGAGTTAATTCCAACTGATATCACAGGCATAATTCAAGAAATGTCTCTGATGATCATGCAACCACATTCCACACAGCACTCCAACAGAGAGTGTTGGAGTGGCTGGAAGAAAGACTGACTCAATAAATTGTGTTAGTATACAGAGAAAATGAAATTCTTTTACCAATACACTAGACTTTCGGGAACAAGTTTTGGATCACCACTTCCTGATACCTTGGTAACTGCATTTTTATTGCATGTTTAAATTGATAACCTGGAAAAGCCATTGAAGTATAAATTTTATTTGCCCTGAAGTAGTCATACATTATCATACCTCTTAAGTTAATAGAAAGAATGATGATATATTTGATTCCAGGATTTAGCAACCTCTTCCTACTTTTGACAATCTGTTCTCATCAGAAGAACGTTTCCATTTTTGTGTAATACTCTATTTTTAACAACTGTTTAAAACAGATCTCCTCTTAGTAAATGGTAACATATCAGGCTTATGGTGCAAAAAAAAAAGTATGCAGTTCATACCATCCTCTAACAACTCTGATCACTACTTCTCTTGAAAACATCCAGGCTGCAGTATCTAGTTCATCATGATAAATTTCATGTTTATTTTTGCCATCCTTAAGATCACAAATAACCATCTGAAACAATATGAAATACTGATAAAGCAACAGCCAACACATCCTGTTTCTATTTTTTTTAAATTAAAGAGTATTATTCAGACCATTTATATAGGTTTCACTGGTTTAAATGAGGCACAATTAGCTAGAATGGGATTTGCTCCCTTAAACTAATCTGTGTCTAGTTTTCTAAAGAGACTTGCATGCCCACTGCTTTTTCAAAGTTAATTTTCAGAGGGGGGGGGGAGAAGGCTTAACACCCTTCCCAAGGAATGACCTCAGGGAACTGTGATTTACTCAATTAGGGACAATTGTGTGTTCCCACAGAGCTACTAACAAGTTACCCAAACTGGGCAAACAGTACCTCCTTAGGGACGGTTTAGCTTACAAAAACAATATGTGGGGAAGGCATATGTTCTTTTAAACATATTTAGCCCTAAGCACCTGAGAATTAAGTTTGAAAAAAAAAATAGAGGACACTAAGTATTTATACATCTAGTAAGACCCACAGGTGTCTACTAGAGCTAATAAGATTAACAACATGCCCATGCAGAATGATTTTTGTTCCTTACCCAATGGATTCATTAAAAACGTCCCCATTCCCCAAAAATATTCATTTAAAACAATCAGTATTTCTTACTCTGCAATCAAAATGTCACTCACTTTTCCTGGTCTTGGATTGTACCTGAGTTTCTCTCGGTCAATAGGACACTGAAATTAAAATTTAGAAGAAAATCATTTCACTGCAACAGTGAACCAACAAGATACACAAGAAAAGCTTTGTTACTTGGCTCTCATAGAAAATGACCATTAACAGTTAGTTAATCAAATGTTCCAGATACTGAAGCTTATTCCTTTGAGTTCTGAAAGAACTCAAATGTGAACTTGTGGATCTCCTGACAAAGATATCTAACCTTTCATTAACATCTGCCTCCATTCCTGAGGACTGGAAGGTAGCTAATGTCACCCCCATCTTTAAAAAGGGTTCCAGAGGAGATCCGGGAAATTACAGGCCAGTCAGTCTAATGTCAATACCGGGTAAGTTGGTGGAAACTGTTATTAAAGAATTAGTAGGCACACTGATGAACAAAAGCTGTTGAGGAAGACTCAGAATGGGCTCTGTAAGGGAAGATCTTGTCTCACGAACCTGTTCTTTGAGGGAGTGAACAAATACGTGGACAAGGGGGAACCAATAGATGTTGTCTACTTTGATATCCAGAAAGCTTTTGATAAAGTTCCTCATCAAAGGCTGCTAAGTAAGCTCAATAGCCATGGGGTAAAATGACAAGTCCTCTCGTGGATCAAAAACTGGCTAATGAATAGGAAACAGAGAGTGAGTATAAATGGGCAATATTCACAGTGGAGGGTGTAAACAGTGGGGTACCGCAGGGCTCAGTATTGGGTCCGGTGCTTTTTAACTTGTTCATTAATGATTTGGAGTTGGGAGTAAGCTGTGAAGTGGCTAAGTTTGCTGATGACACTAAATTGTTCAGGGTGATGAGAACCAGGGAGGATTGTGAGGCATTCCAAAAGGATCTGTCAAGGGTGGGCGACTGGGCATCAACGTAGTAAATGAGGTTCAACATGGCCAAGTGCAAAGTAATGCACATTGGGGCCAAAAATCCCAAATATAAACGCACAATGATGGGGTCCAAACTGGCAGAGACTGACCAAGAGAGAGATCTTGGAGTCGTGGTGGATAACTCACTGAAAATGTCAATACAGTGTGTGACGGCAATAAAAAAGGCCAACACTATGCTGGGGATTATTAGGAAGGGAATTGAAAACAAATCAGCTAATATCATAATGCCCCTGTATAAATCAATGGTATGACCTCACTTGGAATACTGTGTACAATTCTGGTCACCACACCTCAAAAATGATATTATAGCACTGGAAAAAGTGCAGAAAAGGGCAACTAGAATGATTAAAGGGATGGAACACTTCCCCTATGAAGAAAGGTTAAAGTGCTTGGGGCTCTTTAGCTTGGAGAAAAGACAACTGAGGGGTGACATGATAGAGGTTTACAAGATTATGCATGGGATAGAGAAGGTAGAGAAAGAAGTATTTTTCTCCATTTCTCACAATACAAGAACTCATGGGCACTCAATGAAATTGCTGAGCAGTCAGGTTAGAACGGATAAAAGGAAGTAATTCTTCACCCAAAGGGTGACTAACACATGGAATTCACTGCCTCAGTAGGTGGTGGCAGCTTCAAGCATAGACAGCTTCAAGAGGGGATTGGATAAACATATGGAGCAGAGGTCCATCAGTGGCTATTAGCCACAAGGTACAGATGGAACTCTCTGTCTAGGGCAGTGATGCTCTGTATTCTTGGTGTTGGGGGGGGCAATCAGTGGGAGGGCTTCTAGTGTCCCTTCCCACTGGCAGACCTCCTGAGGACACTTGGTTTTTGGCCACTATGTGACACAGAGTGTTGGACTGGATGGGCCATTGGCCTGATATAACATGGCTTCTCTTATGTTCTTATGATCTACCCCTACTCAGAGTAAGCTGCAGCAACCAAACTCCACCCCAATGAGAATGCTATGGTGACAGAATCCCAACAGGAATGCTCTGGTGACAGCCCCATCAGGTGGGAAACTTTTCCCCAAGCCATGGAGCCCTCCTATACAGTAGGCAGACAAGCTGACTAGCTGCATGGAAGCCCTTCAGTAGAGCTGGCTCCTGACAGCTTGAGTCATGCTGAGGGGGGAAGAAGGCACCTATGGTAGACATCTATTGATGGTGCTGGTTGTCAGAAGACCAGCACTGACCAGAGGTATCAAGCTGGCTGGTGAGGTAGGACTGGTGTGGACGCTTGCCCAAAGACACAAGGATACGTGGGGAGGAGCTGGCCTTCTGCTGGTTAACTGAATGTTCTGGATAATCATGTGGTAGATAACAAACCTTTATCTGCATTTTTTTCTAAATCTATATGGCGACTAACAACAATAGAGCACAACAGGTGAAAACCTACATAATTAATTACAGGTAAGACAAGTCAACAAAATAATCAGCTAGATAATGCAGAAATCATTACATTGGTTGTATTGTTTTAGTTGTGAGCTGCTTTGAGCAGGTTTCTGGAGGGGCAGCATAACAACAACAACAACAACAACAATAACTGCACTTATATACTGGAAAGGAAGGAAACATGTAAAGTAGTTTTACTACAAGGTACAGCAGATTTGTCTGTGCTTATTCTGCTGCTGTGCTTGTTGATCCTGTGTTTTAAGTCTCGAGTGCTTTTAAATCTGTAAATTGTGTATTTTCATCTCCAATTTTTTAAACTGTTATAATCTATGTTGCTGCAACATGGTTATTGCCACTTTGTGAATGAGAAAATAAGGTGGGATAGTAATGTTTAAAATATCAAATACTATTTGATATTTGGGAAGAGATGTATGTATGTGTAAGTATATCCATGTGAGTATCATCGATTCTAACAAAGCTATATACTGCTCTCCAATCTTCATTATCACCTTAACTTTCAGGGAATATGTTACTTAATATTCATCCATGAACAGGAATATTTTTTTCATTAATGGTAAAGATCAGTACTATAGTACACTAAGCTATGGATCATAATATATTTTAGTTCAAAGCTGATATGTCCATTTAATAAAACAGAGCTGAAAAATTCATGAAAAGACACAGAAGGTACCCCTAACAATGAACAAATATTGAGACTGCATTACAAATATGGTCCTGAAAGTACTTAGAGCTAGTGGTGATGAAACATCACCATGTTTTTTGATCTCCCTCACTAATAACTGAATGGCTGTTCACGGTAACCTATAATGCTTACCTCATATTATTCAATGGAACAAGGCAAGGCAAACATGTGTTAAACAATGTTATAGGAAATACTTCACTGTCTACTCTGCTTGAGGATACTGGGAGCTCCCTTCTGTCAATGCAGTTTCTCCAACAAAACAGCATTTTCATTTGCTGGAGACAGGGTGGTGATTTTCTCCAATTCCCCTTGCCACTATGCAGCCTGCACACTGCATAAAATGGAATAATATGCTCAAACTCCAACTGTGGACCAAACACAGAAAAATCAAGTTTTTCTTCTTCAGGACAGTATCTTATGGAATATTCTATATCCACAATAAGATTTTCCCACAATGGGTCTTCTTGACTGTTGCATCAACTAAGCCATAACACTTTACTCCAAGCAATAATTTGTCTAGGTTAAACAAAAAAAAATCGAGACAGTTAAGATTAAACACATACATATAAATGCACGGAACTACTTGACTATATAAATATATAGAAAATAAATGAAAATCACCTTACCACTTGAAAAGCTCCCAATTTTTGCAAGTCATTATACTTGGTCTGATGATCCTTTGTAAATAAAAGCCTTCCAAATCTTGCTTCCTTCTCACCTAGGTAACTACCTGCATTCTGTAAATATTCATAAAACACACTCCGGGAAAAAGGCTTAGTGTCAAAGTCACATTTTTGCTGCAGCTGAGGTGAATGCACTGAGGTGAGAGGTAAGTCCTCTTCTTCATTAAGTGCATCTTTAGAAAGAGAAGAGTGCCTAGAAAGCAAATTCCTCTCGTGAACATTCCCTGGGATTGTTGTACTTGGGCTGCCTGCCCAGCAACTTGGAATATATGCTTCTTTTTCTTCTTCCAGTTTGTTTTCTTCATGAGGCCCCTCTTCTTCTTCTTCAACATATTGGTTACTAGACTTCAACCGTTCAGATACTGACTGCAGAAGTGATAAGACAGACAAGGACGGATTACTGCCATCTCTTAATTTTTCACTAGAATGCCCTCCTGGTGAGATGTCTGCGGACAGCAAATCTTCTTGTGAACTGTCATCTTCATATATAGGAGACAGGGAGAATGGATAAACTCTACAGCGCTTTGCCTCCACTGTCATGAATGATTCTGAACAAGTACTGTCTAGCATCTCATTTAACTGAATGCCAGCTTCATAAGTCTGGACAGAGTTAAGTTTTCCCTTTGTTGTTTTATACTTCAGAAGATGCTCAACATTATTCAGAGAGAGGCCAGGAAGTGACGGTAAGCAATGCTCTGTTTCTGCAGATGAACAACTGTCCTCTTGAAGAGCATCTTCATATAAAACAGTGAAGGATGAATCACTTTCCCATTCTTGTGGTAAAGAAAAGGCAGAACATTGTGGGGATTTCACTCTGATGTCATCCAGGTAATTTTCCTTGAGTGCTTCATCCATAGTTATCCCAGTTATTTCTTCCTCAGAGGCGAACTTGGATTCAGTCTTTGGTGAGCTGCTCTTTACAAATGATTCAGATATACGGCTTTTATTCTGTAACTCTGAGCAGGCTTTTTTTGTTTTGCCATAACCCCATTCACTGTCTATTTCACAATAGTTTTCATCAGGTTCCTCTTTTGCAAAGAAAGGGAGACTGCTGTAGTTGTGGCTATATTTGAACAAATCATTCCCAATGTTATTTCCAAGTAAATCTAAAGGCCCATATTCCCCTTTGGATTTTCTAGAAAGACCAGAATATGTATGAACACTGGAGTTAAAGGCTGGCTGTGACACATTCTCTGGCACAGACAGTTGTGAAGGCAATTGTTCTCTCGTCATAATATTCTCTCCATTTCCTGCATATAAGGAATAATCAGATTTATTGCCAGTAGTCCAGTCATTCCCTTTGCCACTAGCATCTGCCATGTGCATACTGCCAATGACACCCTGATTGTTTTTGCCATTGCCTACTGCTGCAGGGCCAGATTCTAGCCTAGCTGGGAACTCAGTACATTTGTCTCTATTGTATCTGCATGAAAATACTTTATTTAGTGCCATTTCTCCTTTCGTGATGTCTTTGTTATCTTCTTTTAAATTTATATGCAAAGAAGCCAAGCTGTCTGCTTTCTCACACTCAACAGTTACGTTGTATTCTTCTGCTGGGTTTACCCAGCTTGGACTCATGGGCTCTTTGATTGTTTCAGAAAGTTTAGCTGTTAATTCAGCATCCACGACCAGTCTTTCCGCTGCTTTAGTTGCTTCCGTCTCAGAACCAAGTACTGTAGTTTGAGAAGGGGCTTTGCTCAGAGTTTCCTCCTGCTGTTTGTATGTCAGTTTATGTTTGATTGCATTATCATCCATTATTTCTTTTGCTTTTACTGTTTGTGAACTATGTAGATTGATTTTATCAGTAACACTGAATGGCATCGTTTCATCTTGCATATCTGTGTCAACTGTATCTTTCTTTTTCATTCCTGAAGACCTTCTGATACAAGTCTCATTAAAATGTTTTAATGGCAAGCTCTTTAACTGGATTTCTTTTGATTCTGACAACATTTTTCTTTTTTTCTGATCTTTTTGAAGACTGGGTACTAATAAACTGTCCTTAATGTTATTAGTCTGATGGATACCCGCTGCTTGCTTTGATCTTATTTCTTCAAGAGCTAAATACAGAATTTCATCAACGATTTCATCAGCCTCTTTAAACAAAACAGTTAAGTCTTGGGATTTAATTTGTACTTGCTTTCCTGTTTCAACATCTTTCAGCATTTCGTCAGAAAACTGGTTGCTTGATTTTGTAAACAAAGCTGTAATTGCTTGATCATTTATTTCAGCATGGTTTTCTGAAACAGAGGTACCAAGACGATGAAGATTTACTTGCTCTGAATAAGCTGTGTACATCTCTTTCTCCTGCTGCACTGTGAACGCCTCTTCTAATAGTATCTTTACAGGGTCTACAGCTTCTACATCAGAGGAAATGGAGTCCATAAATGGGGCCGGGCAAGCAGTTTCAGTTGTTGATCTAGCCAGTAGACTTTCAGATTTAAGTTTAGGTGAAATTGTAACCCTAGCTTCAGGATTAATAGGAAAAGAATTAATTTTGCCTAATACATCAGTCATTTCACAGGCAGGAGAACATAGTTTTGAGATATTTTTAAAAGGGGAAGTAAAAGAAGCAGTTTTGCAAGTATATGTATCTTCTCGTGTAGAAACTGGAAGGATCTCTTTCACTAGACTGGATCCAGAGCTAAAGGAACATGATCCACATGTCTCCTTTGTTTCTTCAGAGAACAGCAAAATCTCACTCCCAATGCTAGCAAATTCAGGACTGTCAGACCTAATCTTAGTCTCTGGAATGTCTGAAGATTCCTGGACAGCATCAGATATTTGATCTGCACTCACAAATTCAACAGCAATAAGAGAGCTCAAAGGTACACAGATCTCTGATTTTTTTATAACTGGGATGTCTTCACATGTAGAGGCAGAACAGCATATTTTGCCAGAGTTAGCCCCTGCAGATTTGTTAGTGCATTCCTGTTTATTATCAGATAAACATGAAGTTTCCAATAGACTCCGATCTTCAGAATTATGCACAGGTTTAGACATATCATCTAAACTGATGCTATCTTCAAAGATGAAGAAATTACTGGCCAAGACAGATGTCAAAGTAGAAGAAAGATCTGTTGGAGAACTGTTCTTCTCTATTTTCACAGCAGGAGGGAAGCCCTTGGACAAGCAGGCATCTTCAGAAGGGGAGCCAGGAGGCAGACCAATCATAATGGTATCTCTAATTTCAGGAGCAGCAGGAGCCTCCTCTGTTTTGAAATGATTTTGTATTTCATGGAATAATAGATCATTTTTTCCTGCAGATATAGCTGGGCTATTAACTATCACTTCAGCAGTCTGAAGAGACGAAGGCTTGGCCATGGTATCAGATTCTGTGCTTATAAGCTCAGTATTTTCAAATTCAAGGAGCTTGGTTCCACTTTCAAGAGGAGACCTTCCTAAACTGTTTGATGTCTGTATCAGAGTTCTATCATTTGTATGGCTAAGATAATGGCAGCTACCATCTTTGGCAGCAAGGATTATAGGGAAATTATCTACAGGGGCCTCAGCTTCACCAGTGTCATTATCTTCAGTTTCTAAGGAAGTACATGGTACATGGTATTGCCCATTTTCACACTCTACAGATGGTAGAGAAGTTCTGGCATTGCTCATCTGAGTAATGTTGGGCAATGCCTTTGTCAATTCAACACAGTCACTCTCAACCAACGGCATACAAAAATTCTCTATAGTAACATAGCTAGTTTCAGCCTCAGAAATCATGGTGAAATTAGGATTGATTTGCGCAAGTTTCACGGACTCTGTGGTCCCTTGGCTCCATGGACTATTCTTGCCATGTATGTTTACCTCTTGAATGGTTTCTGGGGACTGGACTGAAGCAAATAGATTAATTCCTTCTGTTACTGTACTAGTTTTGTTGCATTCCACATCATGCAATTCTTCACTATGTCTTTCTTCATGGAGAGCCAATTGGGCATTTGATGAAATGATTTGTGGGGTTTGCTCCTTCTTTTTAGTCAAATGGTTGTGTGAACTTTCATTTGCTATACTGCTAGCTTCCTGCCCACTACATAAATAATTATTTAAATACAGTACCTGGTCTCCTGATTTTAGTGTGAACTGATCATCAACCCTACTATTAGAGAAATGTTTGCTTTTTAACAACTGTTGTTCATCATCATCAAAAGAGCATCCTTTAGGGTAAGATGAATACTCATTCTGAATTGTCTCTTTTGTTTCTGTGTCAGAAGGAGCACAAAAATGCATTCCTTTTTGAAAGTCAACAATAGTTGCATTGTTTGGCTGAAGCTGTGTTGCTGTTTTCTCTAACACCTCCTCTCCCTTTTCAACCAATCTGTTAGTTGCTGAACTTATTCTAACAAGATCTATATTCTGGCAACTAGACCCTTCTTCCTTTGGCAACAATATTGGCTGTAACAGAAGGTTCCTATTAACTTCTGATGTCTTAGAAACTGAAGCATGTTTCATAGAAACTACTTCTTTAATGCAATTTTTCATGGTTTCCATTTCTGTCAATGAGGTAATTGTATTATTTGGTTCTCTGTTGTCACTGCTACCCAAGACATCCTGGGCCTTGTTTTTCAGGCCCATTTCTACCTGGAAGGCAGTCATCTGTGCATCCTTTTTGTCGTATTTTGTCTCAGATTCTGAGTTCTCTTTTAATGACAATTCTGCTTTTGTTGCAATACTTTCTGATTCTGAAAGGTTTGCAGTCTGATTATGTTTGGCAGTAGAACTATTAGTGCTGGTTGGAGTTTCCTTTTCTTGTTTTGCTTGCTTCTTAAGCAACTGCTTAATTCTTGCTGAGCCTCGATAAGTTGCATAAGTCACGGCAGGTGCACTCAGCTCACAGTCTGTTTTTCTGGAACAGAAAAATTGTTGGCACTTTAAGGGTTTGCAGATACAATCGGCTACGTAACTGCGTTTTAAAAATGTTCAATTAGTCACAAACTTTTTAGCACAATAGGCACTGCTCACTTTTTTTGTTTAAAAAAATCTTACCATAAACTATTCCACTTAACTTTCACTCCCATTCAACTCCCCCAAAGTATATTATGCAGCTATTTACCAGGACAAATGTAATTAATAAAGGTTTTTATAGATATTTATTTTCTAACCATACAGGCACTTTGCTTTGTAAATAATTACACAGCCTATTTTCATGGATGGACATGTCTGAGTGTGGTTTGTACAGAAAAAACGATTAACTCTATAAGACTTTAACATTGTTTTTAGGGTACAAAATAGTCTACAAAATCCCCAGAAGCACATTATTTCTTTTAAATAAATGATGATAGTACATTCTGCCAAAGTTCAGTATTTCCACAATTACTTAAGAAGTGATTTTAAGTAATGAGCTATTATTAGGCACAATTTGAGGAACCCTTCTGTCTGGAGATAAATGGACTCTCTCTGTTCAAATGCAAGATCATGCATAGGCTATATCTAGTGCAAAATTTCTGCTCAGGCTAGAGCTTTTGCAAGAAACAGACTGTAACAGCTACTTATTCCCATTTGATTTCCTGCTTGCACAAGTTTTTGTGAAACTAGTTTTGGGGCACTATGACATATAGGGACGAAAGCACTAGGTGTTGCACAACATCTTTCACAAGCAGACATGCACCGAGTCTGTTTATATTTCTGTGTGTGAATTGCTGGATCCCAGACGAAGCCCGTAATGCATGTATGGAACATTGATCCACTGATATTATGTTTCAATCAATAACCTCCCCTTGTCACTACCATAACATAGAAGTGTTATTTCAACCACTTCAGAAGGCTGATTTACTCAATTCTAATAAACTGTTCACAAAGCTGTAACGTAGGTACAGTGAATATGTAGAGAAGGACGAAAGAATTGTGCTCATTAGCCCCATCTCCTGCTGCATAAGCATTCTCCATAACTTATTTATTTAAAATATATGTTCATATGCATTTTTCCTGAGCAAGGTAGGTAACAGCAAGACAGCATAAAACCAACTGGATAGAATACATTAAAACCATTCTAAAAACTCCTTATGTCCCACTAACAGGACATTCCCCCTTTGCAGAGGTTCAAACTGCTGGATTCATCCAAGAACTTTACTGTGTACCAAGACTTGATCATAATACAACACACCATCATTTTGGAAACTTCATGCATTAAATTCAGGCATCTGATTGTGATGAAGCAACCTGATGATTTATTGTTGAAGGCTTTCACGGCCGGAGAACGATGGTTGTTGTGGGTTTTCCGGGCTGTATTGCCGTGGTCTTGGCATTGTAGTTCCTGACGTTTCGCCAGCAGCTGTGGCTGGCATCTTCAGAGGTGTAGCACCAAAAGACAGAGATCTCTCAGTGTCCTCTGAAGATGCCAGCCACAGCTGCTGGCGAAACGTCAGGAACTACAATGCCAAGACCACGGCAATACAGCCCGGAAAACCCACAACAACCAACCTGATGATTCCTTCTAACAATATCCATACTTGCCGTGAGTCCAAAGACACCCAGTAGGGCATAATAAAAGTGTCACAGGAATCAGCTCTGAGAGGGTTACAGGGGAGCTATAGCTTTTCCTTTTTTAAATATATAAAATATATATCCTCTTAGGTGTCAACTTTGAAAATAAAATAAAAACATTTAATTCATGTATACAATTACTATTAAAAGCCTCTCAATCAAGATAAAAAAGTATTTAAAAAAGCAAAGTCTTGATGCAAGATCTGAAATATGATAAATTCCTCTTGCATGTGTACTTTCAAAATCTAGTTAATGCTCACACGAGCGGTACAAATCCACCAGGGGACGATTATCTGTATATTATTAAGGTGCCATTCTGAACCTCAAGAGAAAAAGAAAACAGATTACGTATTCCAAAGCTCCATCTGTCTACCCACTACAGAGCTGCTCAGCCATAAAGTCTTCGATGGCTAACACATCATGCCTGTGAGGGTCATAACAGAGATAGCAAAAAGCTAACGTTGCAGGGTAGGGTAGGGAATAATACCCATGAAATGATGTGGGTTATAAGCACGGCACTGAGTTTTTGTTTTTATTGTTTTATTCCAGTGGTGTCTGCATTAAAGGTTCGATCAACAAATAACCTAATATTTTAAGAAACATGAAAAATACATGTGATATCATTATTGGAAAGAGTTTAATTAATTCCAACCTTACTTTTCTTATAAACCATCTCTCTTTTCAGTGTCAGCACAGGGCTCAGCACATTTAAATAAAAATTGCTGAAGCTCCTGGAAAGTGTATTTTCTACCTCAATTAGAGGAAGCAAATGCCAAAAATACAAATATTCACAGCAGCCCTGGTTTCTCCAAACTTTTTACTTCTCAACACTACTTATAGTGACATAGTTCATTTATCACCTCTCAAGGCCATTTACTTTCTTGCATTTCTGTTCACCAGCCAAGCAAGGAAGAGAATAGTGTCCCACAGCTGATATGGCTTTGTAGTCATAAACTACATTATTTTTTTAACTATAATGGAATGAATTGACATTTGTAATCCTGAGCTTAAAAAGTCTTTATAGCAAGGGAAGGAAGATAGTACTCTGGGCAAAATGAGCCCCCTACCCTCACAGTTCCCTATTATCTTAATGAATTGGCCTCTTATTGCTCATGGTCTGTTTAACCGTATTTTTGAGTGTCAATCAGGAACATGAACAGCCTGGTAGAAAGATTTAAGAGAAAGTGAATGCTGTACAGGAAGTAAGAACCGCCTCCTTCTTTTATCCAGTATCAGCATGGCAAGAATGGGGATATGTGTAGGCAAGCTGGGGAAGTCTGCGTTCCTGTTCTCCTTTGCTGCTCTTTCAATGTAGAGCTTCTTCCCTGAATATGGACACAGCTCTCTCTCCCTTTTTCCTTCAAATCCCTCTTTAAAACTTAGTCTCCTCCTCATGTAATTCTGTCTTAACATTTACACCCCATTTGCAACATTTTTCTTCAATATGTCCTTCCTTTGTTACCTTTGTATGAGAGAAAGTGCAGTGTAATGGTTAGAATGCTGGATTAGGATTTGGGCTCTAGCTTTGAATTCCTGCTTTGCTATGGAAGTTTGTAAGTGACTTTGGGCCAGTCAATCTCTCTCGGCCTAATATACTTTACAGTATTGTTGTTGTGAAGATAAAATGGAAGAGGGCAGAAGGATATTGTAGGTCACCTTGGATCCCCACTGGGGAGAAAAGTGGGTATAAATATCTAAATCAATAAAACTTTGTTGTCTAACCCATTGTCAAGTTTAAATAATATGTTCTTTGGAAGCAGAGGCCAATATATTTTTTCCTTCATCAGCTCTGTAAAGTTTCGTGTGTACTAAGAATGCTATTTAAAGAATAATCCTACAATAGCTCTACTAGCTTTACAATGCTCATAACTGAAGGGTCAATATACACTAACGAATATCCAAGATACCTAAAAACCAACAACAAAATCTCCCTGGAATTGTAACTCTGAGGAAACTCTGCACCCTGCTACCACTCAGAGGTTCAAGGACTTGAGGATCCTGTCCAAGAAAGAACATCAACAAAGGAAGGTAAGCTTGGTATCAACTAGTTATTGTGATGATAATGACAAACTGGTCTCCCTCCTATGACAGGACATAAAACCTGTCACATGGAAAACTCTGCCCACACTGCCTGACTCAGTAGCCTCCCAACATAGTACAAGTACCATTGTTGAATATTTTTATAACCTACATCCAGTTATTGTTAACAGACTTTACAAAAGTAAGCTAAAGAATAGGTCTAAACAAAGAGGCTATAATGCATGCTCTGAGTCAAAGTTTATCAAATGTATTCTGTTCAATTTCATTGTCTTTTCAACCTATACAAGAGGCATACTTTCTTAGTTTAAAATTAAAATAGGCCTGAAAAAATTCTGAATACATAATAAGATTAAATACCCTCAGAATCACACTTTCAAAACACTAGGCTGTCACTCACAACTATGACATAGCAGGAGGTTTGCATGCACAAAATAAATAGCTCACTCAAACAAACTAATAATTGTGCAACCTGTGGCATAGGATAGAAGAACAATTAGCCATGTGGAATGGCTTGAGTATATGGAACAGATTTTCAAAAAGCATATTGATTTTCATCATGCAATCTGCTTCATGTGTATCCATATGCAGAACATGATTTTTAAAAATCATGGTGTATTACAGAGAAATGCAACCACAAAATTGTTAATTTTTATGAAAAAAGCATCCCACTGTCTGAAAAAACATGCTGCAGAAGAACTATAATCTAAGGCTATGATCCAGCTGAGGCTTTTTAAGAAGCAAAATATCCCGGTCACCTGCTTTGTTAGAGAACTAAATCCATCCCTTCTCAAGTAGCTAATGGGTGGCATTTTAGTTTTTTATAGGGGCAGCTCAGGTTTATTTATTTATTCAGAACACGCATATCTCCTTAGACTCAAGACAGCAAACAATGCAACAAGAAGTTTTAATGACATGCAAAAGAATATAACAGCACATATAACAGTACATTAATGTGATAAAAATATGTAGATTAAAAGTGCACCACACAGATTAAGCTAGTGATGTGGTTTTTCTGCAACAATCTGAACTGGAAAAATTTCCATTTCAAATTTATATAAATATTTTAAGTATTTAAATAATGTTCACAATATTTAAATAATGTTAGCAAAAGACAAATATACCATAGATAAGACAAGCACAATGGTGTTTATCCATGCTTTATATCCCAAATGTATCCCATCTAACTTGATTGATTTGCAGCACAACTATAGACAATGTTTACATAAATTGTACGTAAAGTTTTCCAAGGAAAAATATGGCATATATTTTTGGAAATTTTTCCACCCCACATCACTAATTAAACTGCAGAGATTAAAGATTTATATCAGGGACAAAAAACATAACTATTTGCATATGCACTTCCCTTTTCCATCATGGAAACTATTTTGATTATGCTTTGATTTTATTTTACTTCATTTAAACCCAATGAGGACACAAAGTGGATTATATCATTCTCCTACTTAGGATTGCTAGTTCCCTGGTGGGGGTAGGGAATCCCTTGCTCCCAGTCTCTGCCCCTGTCACCACTCACCTGGCCGACGGGAGTGGGGGGGAAAACAGACCCAGAGAAATGGGCCCAGGTGGTAAGAAACCTTCTGGGCCAGCATACAGTGGGTGCAATCTCAACGGGTACGATACTGTCACTTTCAGTAGTGATGTCATTACACCCAGTGGGAGCATGCCCACTGCCAGTTGTGATGACATCACTCCCAGAAGTGACATCATCATGCCATGCCAGGAGCACGTGTGCATGCGCTGCATGAGCAGTCTAAAAATGGAAATGCTGGGTCCCCCACCCTCCTGCCGGGTCAGTTAGAGGACCTGGCAACCCTCCTCCCACTAGCTAAAAAAGTTGTTTTTGTATTAAATTTAAGGGATGGATAGGAAGAGATAGGCCCCACTTAACAAGAAGCATACAAGTCACTTATGCTTCCTGATCTTCCATCATAAAAGAAAAAACCCCATTCGAATTGCATGAATGGAGCCCAAACAACATAACTGGCACATTCTAGCAACATATATCTATAGCTTCAATTTGAAGTTAACACAACTTTATTAAAATATAATTTGACCAAAAACATTTTGGTCTTAATCCCTCAAGTTGTAATGAAATGTAACAGTAGGGAGGAGAGGGCTGCTGGAAGAAGAAAGTATCTGATTTAGCTTGTTGTAACATCAAGACTATAGTCCTCCTGTATTGCCTCAAATCTGGCAAGACCCCTACATATTTTTGCTGTAACAGACAAACATGGATATCCACATGAAACAAAACAGGGATCTAATCACCCCCTCCATCATCACCATACTGCCTTTTAGCCCAAACTGGGAATGCAAGCCAGGGAGAAAGTTCTACATACCTTTAGGGATGTTCACTAATGGTATAAAAATCTGAGATCTTGCTGAAAAGTTGTACAGAATTTTTTTTTAAACTTCAGAACAGGAGGGTCACACCTCTATGGAATCTTGTTTTAAAAAATAAGCTTCGGTGTTATGCCCTGAAAAGAGCTCAAATGCATGCACCCATCTCTCAACTCTTCCTTGTTATGTCCGTTATATGTCCCCCCCCTTCACATACTTCAGCTATTTCCATCTGTCTTTTTGTTTAACTAATTGCCACTTTCCGAATGTAGCAAAAGACTTCTTTTAAAATTGTAGTGAACTTCCTTACAACACTAACTTGGATATTACATGAACTTTCAAAATAAATCATGACTAACTTGGGTATAGTCATCAACATGGCATGAAAGTCAGTCATAAAGCATGGGGTATGTGAGGTTACCAAACCAGTGTTCATACTTGGCAGTTATAAGCAGTAAGTATTTTTGTTCCAAGAAGGTTATTCAAATAATCAGAATTACAATTCCCTTATGTTTTAACTATGCTTAGCTATATAGGGTGTGGTATTATAAAAGTATTATATTTTCGAGGGAGAAACTAAATGGGAAAGAACACTGCCCAATTTTATTGAAGTTAAAAACAAATCTTTTAAACAAAGCTTTAGTTACAGGAGCGAGCACACTGCAATGTCGTATGCTACCAGAATATTCATAATATAGAATTCTTTATCTCCTATCCACTTTCTGTCTAGTTCTTATTGAGAAATTCCTCATTAGTATCTGAAGAACCCCAGATTCCTCCACATGGAAAACAGTGGTCATTTACTCGTGGGGCTTGTTCATCGGTCCTAGCCCCATACTGCATAGATTTCTCTCCAGAGTTCTGCACGCACGGTCAAAATACCCTGATTCAGTCTGCAAACATCTTCCCAGACCTTTTTGTATTCTGCACAGAAAAAGGCTGCATTTCCTGCAGAATCGATCTTTCTCCAGCTTTTTTCCCTGCACACATACTCCCATTTTTTCCAGTGGCGTCAAATCACGGCTCTGTTGAAGTCCAGAATGCTTTCTTCGGGGTGAGGCCTGGCCTTGGCCCTGCCTTTTGCCCTCCCCTTTACTCCCTTGCACCCTGATTGGTTGAACAGAAATCCATTCAGTTTTTTTCCTGAATTTTTTTTCAAACAGCAAGGTTGCAACATTTGTGCCTTTAAAAAACAAAACTCTCTCTACCTCATACTGCTTCTAAATTTATTTGTTTTAAGCAGACTACTAAAATGTAAAAAAACTAGACCTCATTTTAAATGGCTGCAAAAATTAATCACAAGTGCATAAATTTCACAACTGAACAAGTGATAGGTTTATTATTACCTTCTAATAAAAGAGGTAATGTCTCCATATGAATTATATTTTGGAGCAAAGGAAAAATTAAAAGATTTCTAGCTTCAGAAAAACAACTACATTCAAAAGTCATATGATACAGAGTGTCCATATACTACCTACACCACAGTCACATACTCTATCAGAGTATGTTACTTTACGATACCTCCCTTCAAAACTCTAGATGGCAAGTCATTTTGGTGCACCAGCATAAAGGCATGGCTATACCAATGATCAGTCAAAATAAATCAAGGGAACTTTGCAACTGAAGGAGAAAAAAGGCTGAAATATGGCTAACACAAAAATGCTGCATAGAGCCCCGAATCCCACTTGATATGTTAAAGCTTCCCCCTGTGCTTTCTGAACTTTTTAGTCCACTCTTTTTTGGTATTTACAAAAAAAAAAATGTAACAACAGCAACATTGCCAATCGTCTGACGAAAGTGACATGTTTCCCAAAAACCCCACAGCAGATATGGGACATTTTTCTAGTGCAGAAAAAATAGACATCACTTGAGTTCAACTCCCTCAAGTGCAGTATTACAGAGGCCCAAAGTGGATCCGATCCTTGTGGATCAAACATTTCTAGAAAACCCAGTGTCAGTGTACATGCACAAAACATCAGTGCACCACAAACTGTGGCTACAACTCCTTAAATGGCTGCCACAGCTTACCTTCAGTCATATAGTGAAGATCTTTGGAAGCTCCTGTTGAAGCAGCATTTTAAAAAATCTATACAGCCAACCAAATCTCCACTGGCCACTCAGAAGCCTTGCTGGGCTAAAGCCACACCTGGCCCCTTCTACTTTCCCAAAACACTTGGCAGACACCAGGAAAAGTGTTGGTAGGTGCCGTGCACCCACAGACAGCACGTCGGGGGACCCCTGGTATAAGCTGATGAGACAAAACTTATTTTATATAGTCATCACATGATATTAAATGGTTCAATTACAGTGGAAGTTCACCATATTCTTCTAAAATTGCTAAACAATAGAGTAAAGAATCCACTCCAGGAAGGGAACTGCATCAACGTATGGCGAGAAAATCTAACATTCCAATCATATGAGCTGCTGTACCAGCAGTGCAGTACATAAGATTAAGCAGTACTTCCTGACTGTTGCTACATCAACCTACACAGTGGCCGTTTCCACAAACGTTGAATAATGCACTTTCAATGCACTTTAGTTATCCTTTAGAAGTGGATTTTGTGTTCCACACACGAAAACCCAGTTCCAAATAATCACTAAAGAGCATTGAATGTGCATTATCCAACGTGTGTGGAAGCAGCCAGTCTAAGCCAATCAGCAGGTGCAAAGGATGCACTGTAACCCACTGACTTCATCTAGAGAGTCTGACCAGAACCAATGGGTTAAAATTAAACCAAAAGAGATTTTGGCTAAGAATTTCCTTACAAAGTGGCTCACCAGTGGAACAGGCTTTCCCAGGAGGTGGTGAGTTGTCCTTCTTTGCAAGTTTTAAGCAGAGAATAGATACCTATCTGTCAGCAATGCTGATTCTATGACTCAGTATGAGTTTAGGCAGATCGTGAGATACAGGGCAGGGAGGGATGAGCCAGTACTCGGTTCTTGTGGCCCTTTTTTATATGCCCAAGGTAATGCAATGACCACTTTGGGATCAGGAAGGCATTTTAATTCAGGCTAGATTGGCCAAGGATGCTTGAGGGTTTTTGCCTTCCTCTGGGCATTGAGCAGGGAGGGAGGGGAGGTAGCTGTGAATGCATTGTACAGGAGGTTGGACTAGACAACCCTTAGGATCCCTTCCTGCTCTATGGATCTATGATCTCTATACCTATACCACTTAGATATCTCATTTTGTCAGTGGTGGCAGGGGATTTCCCCACTCCTAGCCTCCACCCCCTGCCACCACTTACCTGAAAGGTGTGGGGAGGGGTTAAAGGGTATGGGCCTGGGAGCTCCAGACTATGCTCTGGAGGACTTCTTTGTCATGCTAGGAATGACATCATTTCCAGTACAATACGCTAGTGAAAGCCTTGCGTGGGGCCATGACTTCCTTGCTCTGTGGGGAATTATGTCGTTCCCGGAACAACCAAGAAGTCCTCCAGAGTGCACGCACATGAGTGTTTACTGTTGGTGTTTACAAGCAATCAGGTTACATTTAATTGTTTTGTTTACAAAAACAGTGGAAGATAAATGTTTCATGAGATAAACTTCCATTTAGAATACTAGCAGCTGAATGCAAATGTGGGAAATATGAAGAAATGTGAAAATGTTGAAGATACAGAAATGTAGAGGATGTATAATATAAAAGGACCTATCACATTTGTATGAAAAGCACTAATAAATGGATTACTGGGTAATGTGGTGAAACATTATTAATAAGGAAGCAACAGAACTGAATTAACTAAAGCAAATGATCTAGAATTTAAGAGGATAATAACTTGGAAGCAGCAAGGTGGTATGCCTTTTTTCCAGGCCAGTGTACTCCTGCTGATCTGGATACTGGAAGAGAATAATTTTGCTATAGTTTCAGAATGAAGATAGGATAGTTAAGAAAGCTAGGCCAATAGCTGTGAAGAACTTGGAACACAACATTACTCTTAACAATTAAGGAGTGGTCCTTTGGTACACAACTTCTAAACATGACAATGAGAAAACAGACCTCTGTTGGCTGTGCCTTTTCTTCCCTAAGTCACAGGAACAGAGAAACCCATAAACTGAATAGAAAAGAGTCCAGTAGCACCTTTAAGACTAACCAACTTTACTGTAGCATTAGCTTTCGAGAATCACAGTTCTCTTCATCAGATGCAGGTGCTACTGAACTCTTTTCTATTTTGCTACTACAGACTAACCTGGCTAACTCCTCTGGATCTATAAACTGAAGGAGTTCCATGCAAGTTATCATGGCTCAGACCTGGTAGCTGGGGTGCAGCGTAAGAAGAGTAAAAGCAAAGGGGTAATGACTACTTTTATAAGCTTTTGTTTTCAAAGCTTGTCAAACTGGATGTGAGCAAGTGAACAACAGTGGAAGGCTAGACTGCATCTCTGTCCATCCCTGAAGGGGTTTTATTCAGACTTAGTCCATGCCCTACAGATAACTTCAACACAAATGCATATTTGCTTGAAACACAGTATCATCATAATGGCACAGGCTAGCATTGGGCATGGGGGAGAGACACTGATCTTACCACAGCACATCTTCACTACTACAAAATCCATTCACAACCGTTTTAAGAAAATGCACATATAGACAGTTCATTGGATTCCACCCTCTCTAGATCAAGTAGATAAGCTGAAACAACTCTTACCATATATTCCAAAACTATGTAGAATGGTGATACAGATTCTGCCTCAATGTTCAGAAGGCAGAACTGGTAGCAAAATCTTACACTGCTGCAAAGACCTTCACTGGAATTTGTGCACATTGGTAAGCAAATCATGCTGCTTTAATAGCCAAATATTATTTGCCATGAACAGTGTGTGCTTCCTTGACGGAGGATCACTGCAGCACACATAGAATTCTCACTTTATTTTCACAATAACACAGCAATTGCTACTGCAGTTGTCAGCCTTAATTAATCATCGTCAGCCTTCACAACAACTTGGAACTCTTAAGTTTCTGGGTTAGAAGTCAGAAGGAAAACCAGTCATGACAAGGTGACAAGAAGAGCTGGGCTGTAGTCCAAAGCATGCTTACAAGGAAGTAAGTCACACTGAACTCAGTGGAATGTATAGCATGGAACAATCTATTAATGCCTTCATTCTTCCATTTCGTCCCACTGTGGTGTTTGAGCAACTGCTCCTCCCTGTTCTCTTTTGAGAGAAGAGATTGGTACTTGCCTCACTTCAAGAATAGTTATAAAAATAGTTTACATATAAAATAAAACTTGGAAGGGCTGCAGTTCAAAAAGAACCATATGCATATTTGTTAAGTTTAAATGATTAAAAGGAACTCTTTGAGTAACGTCAGTTGATTTCAAATTTTAAGAAGAGCTTTGTATTTTATTCAAAACAGCAGTAAAGTACCATTAGAAATACTGGATATGACCTTGATCAGAAGTGTTTTGTCATATGATGTTATATCACTGCTTTGTATTTAATAATAAAGCAGAATGCTTTTTTAAAGAAGCAGTTCCTCATAAAATTTGCAATATAAAGATCTTAGTAAACATGCTTATGGTTGCCTTATAAGACTGACTGAGTGCAGTGCAACTTCTTCATTGGTATAATGTGTCTAGGGTTGCACATTATGCTGCCTTCATGAGTTTTCTTTTTTAGACTCTAAAAATAATTAATTGCAAATGGCACTTTATTACTGTGGTTGTTTGTCAGGATCCTTCAGGAATGGAAATACATAGGCTCAGTACATCGACATATCGGCAGCCCAGTGGGCACAAATAACAGGACATATTCTTGAATTCTGTGTTTGCGCTTACTTTGATGCTTCAGCAGTTTGTTCCTGTGCTTCTTGTAAATTAGAACAGGGGTTCCTCTCTTTGTCTTTATCTGATGCCTCACATGCACTTTCAGACATTGAAAAGCCGAGTATTTCTGGTTCAGGATGCTCAGTATGTGCGCCTTTCTGGTGGACAGCTGGACTTTCAAAGTCCTTTCCAGTTCTACTGCTGCCATCTCCAAAGATGGATTGTTCAGTTTCTTTCCAGGAGGGCTTAGAAGCAATACCAAATAAACTCCCAAGAAATTGGAAAAATCCTTCTTTGGGCTGTCTGTCATAACTGGCAGTTTTGCTTTCATGAGCCAAACTAGGAAGGCTACTTGCTTTTTTTAATTCTTCACGAGTCAGGGATCTGCTCAGCTCTTCTGTAGAGAGGTTCTTATTTTCATATCCTGAAGTCTGTAAAGGAAAGATAGAAGATTTTATTATTAATAATTGAGACATAAGCTTAGTGTTATCATCATAATATGAGGAACTCATTTAGTATGTATTTTAACCCTTCTCTAAAGAGCTCAGGACAGGATACAGGAGATGTCCCCTTGTTTTATTCTTGTAGTCATCCTGTGTCAAAATCACATAAACCATGCATTTCAAAAAACAAAAATCTCAAAGACCAATGCATTAAATACTGAATACATGATTAGAAGTACATAAACATAAGCATATAAATTACTGTTGTTTAGCAGCTTATGCCCATTATATCAATGCAATAGTACTTTATTAACTCCTCAGACCTGTTTCTGTTTGAAAAAATACAACTGAAGCAGGCCTGCTAAGTATTATTTTAAAATAGCTTGGCAGCGTGCATCAAGGTGAACAACAACCAAAAATGAGATGAGGCCTTGGTTTCAGCAAACAAAATGTTATACCCAATCAGCAGCTAATGCATTGCATGAAAGTTGCTATGACGTCAGATAGGAATGATTATCCTTAATCTCTGTAAAAGCAATCAGTTAAAATATTTATTTTTATTGTACAGCTATTTCACTAGCCTAGCAATTAACATGATTATATTTCCAGTAACACTATAGGAAATGTTTATGTATATAGTGTATGAGCACAAATCAGAGGATAAATACAGATACCTTCAGGTTTTTTGGGATTCAAGTAGGCTAAAAACATTAAATAAAAACAAAAAGATTCATAAGCATGATCTACAGCTATTTATTCCTTAACCTTTTCCAATATTTCTAATTAGACTTTGGCTTCCCAACTGGACAACTTTTTTTCCTTCCCCAACAACATTAAGAAAGAAAGATTTCTGGTTTTCTTTTTAATGCCAAAATCACTTTGTGCTGACATAAAGTCACAACAAATTGAATTATCTTGCGCTGGTATCCCAAGACATCCTGGGATTTTACTGGAATCAGTCAACTGTACTAGTGCCACTACTCTGGGAATACCACTACTCTCAAATGCTTCCTAACGGCATTACACAAAACTGAACAAAAATTAATAGAAATGGGAACTGTGGATGATGCATAACCCCAGAAGTATTTTATTTACCAATAAACATTCTGCATCAGCACAATCAAGTCAACTAAAATGCTTTTAAGGTTTGAACTGAAAGGTAGATAGCTGTATACCAATGTAGTACACTGACAGCCAGTGTGGTGTAGCAGTTAAGAGAGTCAGACTAGGATCTGGGAGACCCAGGTTTGAATCCCTGTTCTACCATGAAAGCTTGCTGGATGACCTTGGGCCAGTTGCATGCTTTCAGCATAACCTACCTCACAGGGCTGTTATGAGGATAAACGTAGGCAAGGAGAAGGATGTAAACTGATTCAGGTCCCTACTGGGGAGAAAGGTGGGTATAAATCATATAAGTAAGCAAATAAATAGCTGGATGGCCATGCCCCATTTCACACAAGATGTTGCTATTGATACACACTAATCTCTAGAACTGCAATTATGATTCTTAGCACATCAATTACTTCTTCTTTTCCTGTTTTTCTAATCCTAATGTTTATTTTTAAAAGTTGTGGTGGGATGTCCTATCATAATCACATATGTTTGGAACAGAACAAATCAGTCTTTTAAAATTTAAATTTGGTCCATTTGATTAATGAAGCTTCAATTTTGTGAGCCATAGTAGATCCTACTGGACTCTTTTTGATAGTAGATCCTAGGTATCCAGGCTGGCTATATAGTATCTGTTCAACTCCTGAAGAAGGATTCACGTCACATCTGAATACTTGCAACATCATGGAACAAAAGTACATATAAAAAACAAACAAGATTTTATGCGTTCTATGTCATATATTATGTATGTTCAAACGCATGGATGAATGGAAAACCGTAAGAAGATTTAAAATGAACATTCTGAGCATGGACATGTCCAGCTATGAATTGTGATAAAAAGTACAAATATCATTCAGATCTGCTGGAACAAAACTGAGTATTCACAAAATAGTAAAGAGTCCAGTAGTACCTTTAAGACTAACCAACTTTGTTGTAGCATAAGCTTTCAAGAATCACAGCTCTCTTCGTCAGATGCTGTGGTTCTCGAAAGCTTATGCTACAATAAAGTTTTAGTCTTTAAGGTGCTACTGGACTCTTCACTATTTTGCTACTACAGACTAACATAGCTAACTCCTCTGGATCTATGAGTATTCACAATATTCTTCTGTTTTATAAACCACAAAACAATATAATCTGTAGTCATTCAAAAACCTGCTTGCACTAACAGTGTAATTGTGAGCATTGTTACATCCTTCTAAGTCCACTGAATTCAATGGTTATAGAAGGGTGGAACTGTACTTACTTGCACTGTAAAGCATCCCACTGATTAAATGTTAGAATAAGGCAGAATTTTTAGATAATTGGTAGGAGAAGCACTCCTCAATTAGTAGAAGGGACTGGTAAGATCCATCTCTAAGAGTGCAGGTTATGGGGAGATAATGGAAAGAAGGGACATTGGACATTAATTACAGTGAGTTAGGAGTGAAGCATTTTATATTTTCACTGACCCAAATGTCTGCAACAATAATTAACACATTTGTGAATATACAGAAGCATTTTTCCCAGGAAACTTTGTCCACATTTTTCTTTCTGACCACTGACCTTTCTCTTCAAAATCTAGCAATTAAAGAGACTGAGTAGGATCTTACTAGCCTGGATGGGCATGAGCATGGAATAAAACACACTATTTTCCATCTTTAAAAAGATGCTACCAAGTAAGGAAATTCCTGCATACTTCTTTCACAATGGCCTCTTAAAATTGGAAATATTTAGTAACTTTGAGGTCAATCAATCAACACTGCCTTCTTTAAGAGTAGCATATGAAAATAATACCTTTATTAGCTCTGGGAGAGGGTTAGTTCCCCTTCTCTGACATGCCACACCAGTAGATTCATTTCCTTTAATTTCAAAGCTGAAAAAAGTAGAGAAGTCAAAGTTATTCTTGATATGAAGCATAGGGATCAGCTCCCTTTTATTTACTCATGACATCCTCTCCAGCTGCACAGTTTACCCATCTTGATCAAATCACTTTTTTCTTGGCATTTAAATCTTTCCTCTAGATCTTTTCCTATATGCATTTTTTCTTCTAGTAAACCCTTCCCAATGTTTAGCATAGTGATGTTTCACATGCTTTCCAACTCCACATGCAAAGCACTTCTACACATGCAGCTTTCTTGTTGTCTGTACATACATGGGGGTAAGCTGTTATTGGTCATAGCTTTGCTATACATGTGCACCTGATGTATACGTAAGAAACTACAAAGACATGTCCTTGCCTAGATTATACTAGAGAATCTCTGCCACCATTCCCCACTGTAAATAATTATGTCGGGAATAAGATTGAATTTTTCAAAGGAGATTTATTCCTCCAATGTAAGTATTAGAATGAAACTACATCTATTATGCAATTCAACTAAAATCTCTTTCACTCTTATTTGCTCGCACTTCACTTAATACATTACCTCTGCTTATGCTATCACCAAAGACACACAAACATGCAGCCCAATTCTAAGGGAGAATCCTAAGAAGGTCTACTCAGAGATAAGTTCCATGTTATTCAATGGGATTACTCCCAGTAAAGTCTCTTTAGAATTGCAGTCTCTCTTTAGAATTGCAGTATATGTGCGGTTCTTAGGGTTCCTGTTTACATGAGTGGAGCTTGTACTAGAAAATTACTCTGAATATTGGGCTGTCAGATAACACACACTGGCTGCAATCAAGATCTGACAAATGTACTTGAAATCCTGTTGAAACAAAATGTGATTTAAGTGCACACAACTGAATGAGAGAGTTTGGCCATTATTTTTACAAGACCCTTAGTGTGTTAGATGATGCTCCTAATACGTAAATAAACTGTTTTACATTCCAGATTTCTCTTTGCAGATAAAATAGTTACTAGGTTGTACTTTTCCCAGAAACATGAATCTACCTTTCAGAGCATAAAAAGCCTATGTCTTCTTATGCCAAATTATATTTAGAATCTGAGAACAGGCCAGTTATTGCTGAACAGAGTGTTCATGACCTAGATTATTACTTACAGTACAGAAAAATATTACAATTCACTGCTTCTGTCACAGAATGTTCCACATGTACAACCTCTGCAAATACTGGAATGAGATACCATATTTTAAAGGAGAAAATCAGGATATTTATTTCTGTTCTCAGAGATAAACAAAACCTTGCTCAACAATGAAAAACCCCTCAGACACAGCTAATATGACACAGGAGAAGTGCAGCACTGTTTCACAGAAGTTCTTCTGTTCACGAGGAACCACGCAAAACACAGGCATTACTTCAAGACAGTACAAACAAATGAGCTTGCAATTGTACAGTCTCAGATACTTACAGAAGATGCTGTATAGCTGTAATGTCTTCTGTAAACTATTTCCATGCTTATTTTAACATTTCCATTAGAAGGTAAGAAATGTTATTATAAAGATGAGCATTCAAAGAAACAGTCAACTTTTCCAGAACTGAGTACCACAATTTCAAAGGTTACAGGCAATATACATGTTTATTAGTATAATTTGTATATTATTTTCATGAACATGGCAGATGCCAAACTAGTTAGCCTGAAATGTTCTGAAAAATTTGCAAGAAATACAGATCATACTTTGAAATTTTTCAGAACATTTCAGGCTAACTAGAAATACAGATCATACTTTGATTTGATTAAAACTAGTGGGGAAAAATGACGAATAAAAAACAAAAAAACTTCTGAATCCAGGCATTACAAACACTGTGAATTGCACAAGCAATTCAATCAAAATATTTTCTAACTTTTTCTGTAAAACATACTACACAATTACATTTTCAAAGGCTGCCCAAAACATTTGGCCAAGTGTATTTCCCTGTCTTTGTTCTTCATAACAATCCCTTGGAAGTGTACAGAAAAAAAAGCCCATCCCCTCTCTTCCGCTATTTAAGCACCCCACCCACATTGTGTACACAAAATCTATTTGCATTGTTGAGTACAAATGATTGTAACTTAAAAGGAAACTGAGCACTGGCAAGAGAATAGATATGTACTGGTTTGGGCAATATGGTTGGGTGGGTATATAAAGAGTAAGACAAGGTTTGGACATTTCAAGGTTCTACAGGATACCATCATTCCAAGACTAATACTAGACAATAGTTTGTTATTTAACCCTGATGATAACTTGAGACACTGACATGTTCAGGGCAGTTAAGTACATGAACAGGACAATGGAGCAGTGATAAAGAATGATAGAGAACAAGAACAAGGGGGGAGATTCAAATGGCTGGAGACAGGCCAAGAGTTTGACGCCTGTGCACCCCCACCCCCAATGTCTTACAACATTTGCCTCAGCAGCTACTATGGGAAGTACATTTGTGCATATCCTGCAGAAAATTACTTCCTGCAGCATTTTTAAGTCTTGCAACTTAATTCAAACTACCCCCAAAGGATAAAAATTGATTCATGCTGAGGGCAGTAGGCCACCTGACCTTTCCCCATCTGTAGACAGCCAAGTTTCATCAGAACTATCAGCTACACTGTTATGGATTTCAAAGGAACAGTTCTTCTAGCACCTTCTTTAGAATTATTTGAATATTTATGAAATGGCTATTACATTGTTTACTTTGACCTTTTAGCCATTTGTTATTTTTTGTACTAAATGTATCTTGTACTTGGTATTTCACTTTTGGACTCATGCTCAGACATTACACAATTCCTTGTTTCCATTTCTTCAATTCCAAAACTTAATGACAAACAGAACAAATGGTTACTTCACAAGAAATTTTGGATACACTTGGTCTTAAAGATACTGAGGAAAAGAGTTGGA
Organism: Eublepharis macularius; assembly: GCF_028583425.1. NCBI lineage: Eukaryota > Metazoa > Chordata > Lepidosauria > Squamata > Eublepharidae > Eublepharis > Eublepharis macularius. The sequence continues at coordinate 129,252,169 of NC_072792.1, forward strand.
GGAAAGCAATTTTTTAATATTACGCTGTTTATAATGGTACTACTGCAATGCACCAGAGATTAGTAAGTAATACATAATTTCTATTCTTCTTTTGTAGTTATTTGGTCTTGTTTCACATGAACAATTTATCAATGGTGGTAGGAACTGCTATCAAGTCATGGCTGATTTATAGCCACTCCAGAGGGTTTTCAAGGTAAGAGGGGTTCAGAGGGAGTTTGCCATTGCTTATCACAGACAGTCTCTCTACACGAGACATCTGACATGTAAAGAACACGTCGGGAGACGCAATGGTATCCAAGAAGGGTAGTTTAAGAAGACAGAGCCAGCAGCAGGGCAAAGGCTTTGCTATACACTGAAGCTGTGTGAAGGGGCTGTGAAATGCCAGAAGGGAAACTTCAGACCATTATAATCTCTTCAGGTCCAAGTCTGGCTCTGGAAGGCAGCTCCAGCCCATTTCCATTCCTCGCAGTCCTCTGGTTGCAATCCTACAAAGTTTTAGACTGTAGAGGTGAAATTGACAGAGACTTCGGGGAGGTGAAGGTGAAATTAACAAACCCTCTGAGAAGCGATCTCTGCTGGCTCTCTTTTTAAACTACGCTTCCTGACTAACATTGCGTCTCCCTACATTTGACGAGCACGTGTCTTGTGTAGAGAGACTCTGAGTAACAACCTACACTGCATAAAAAGGTGCATATGCATTACCTCCCCAGTCATATCACCCACATAATCTTACTGGTAGTGATTATGAACTACAAGGAAGTACTTTACTGCACTGTAAGAAGTGGTTTTTAAGAAATTCATTGGTAAGGGGATAGGGAATACAGACTATACTGCTATGTACTGTCTGTTGCTATAAATATGATCTTACTTAAACAACTTGGTGTTGTTTAATATGTCAGGTTTCACATTGCTTGTACTCTGTTTCATTGTTTCAGCTCTGTATTGCATTTCTTCCCATTTTCAAATCTCTGCAAATTTGCATTTGTATACCCTATTGCACTGTTTATTGAACATCCCTGCTGTTGATAACAGACTTACACTGTGTAATGTAAATGTAAATAAATAAATTTAAAAGTAGCTTATGCACAGACATAATGCTTGCCATGTAATATGTATAGATGCCCTACAGGCAGCTCCAGGCTAAGAAGATGTCAGTCTAGACAGTTCTTCCTTCTCTACAGGATGAGCACATAGAGGACCAGCAACTGAAGCTCTTCCACTGATTTAAGGTGTCAATTTCTGGTCCTGAAAAAGATTCTATTAAGATTTTAAATGCCAGATTATTTTTGTTAATTTATACTCATACTTTTCATTTTACCTAGAGTTAAATAATTCTCCCTATAACAAAAACAATACACATGTGTAAAGGACTATTTAAACTTACCTAAAACAAAGAATGCTTTCAGTATTTAACTCCACCACACTCAAAATCTCATGAAACTGATACTAAACCTTTTTTAAAAATTCTATCCAAATTTCATTTCTAACGGTAAAAATATTAGCATTGACCAGTATTATTCAAAACAATCTGTATTACATATTAATAGCAGACTAATTTTGCACAGAGCTTTGAGCATCAGGATTATGGAAGATTACACTGAAGGTTTTTTTCTGGCATCTGTTAAGCACAACTACTACTATTAATACAAGCTATGCATTAGACAAATAGGTCAGATGAGGTTTTTACAATATGCTTTTCAAATGATAAGTAAATCTTTTGGTATGCAAATGTAGTGTTTTCCAAAAACAGTATTCAGCTTTCATGAGGTTTAAATTACAAATAAATTACAAACAAAGTAGAAGCAATAACTCTTAACTACAGATGTACTATTTCCAGTAATTTTGAAGTGATGGTGGGAAGGGTTGGAAAAAGATAAAATACATGCAATATGCTAAATTTATTTTACTGGTTTAACAACATAAAAAGTGTAATTTATAAAACTTTGCATGTAAAGTTGTACTATTAGCCATATTTAAGAAATCGAAAGAATGCTCTACAAGCAAAAATGCAAGTATACCCAATACTAGAGAAAGAATAAATGCTACAAATTGCTGCACCTTATGCTACTTTTGCATGTTCTCTTAGTTTTTATTATCTTTGAGGTAAGAAAAAAACAAGATGAAGTTTAAAAAATGCTGAATTTGTCACAACTGGATTACCAGCATGTTTGGATATCAAGTTAAACTATAATTCTCTTGTATCTTGTTACCTTCCAGATAACACTATTTTGACCACCGTGGATTTTGAATCTCTACACACCGACATCCCAACAAAGATGGGTTACAACTCATTACGAATACCATCTCTGACAACACCACAGCTGGCCTTGTTACTAAGCTCTGCCAGTTTGTTCTCACCCGCAACTACTTCAAATTTGATAATGATTTATTCCTTCAGATCAATGGCCCAGCCAGGGACATTCACAGGGCATCACAATACATGATACTGACTTGGGGCAGTGCTTCCTCAGCTCCCAATTGTTAACACTCCTCTTGTACTAAAGATTCATTGATGACATTTTTATCATTTGGACACATAGGAAAGAAGAACTTGAGAAATTTCACCTTCAGCACCTATGGATGCTATTGCCAGCTGGCTTCATGAAGCCACAACCTGGAACTTGTCCTTCAAACAGGTCTGGTGCTGTATTCCAAGAGCTCTTCAAGCACAGCAATGGGAATCTCTGGGTTCCTACACCTGCCAACAATGAGTTGGTAAGAAAAAGGACTGACTCACATAGCAATCTGGGCTGCTACTTTATTTCGCACCTGAATGGCCTGCTTCCTATCTATAAAGTTCAACCACATGTGGGCCAACATTTTGTTACTCAATCTACAAAGATTAATGTGCTTTTAAAAGAAAACACATTACAGCTGAAATACAGCAAAACCAAACTGAATTATTCTGTTCCTTAAACTGACTCCCACTGTTAGTATTTATACAGCACATCAGTGCATAACACTCTCAGATATTTGTATTCCATTTTCCCCTAAGATACTCGTTCAGTGGCTCACGAGGCACATGATGCTCTTATACATACCAACTGTGGCTCTTCTGAGCACTATTCCTACTCCATGTGGCACCTGCTCCTTGTTTCAGCAAAGTGGGGAAGGCAGTTGCCTGGTAGGTCTTGTGGTTGCCAGGTCATTCTCACCCTGAAACTCCTGTCTCTAGAAGAATGGATAAACTGCAAGCCTCCTTAAGATTGCAGGCCTCATGACAGAGATGGAAGTGAATGTGGTTCTTCTGGTTGATTGCCATTGTGAGTGCAGCTCTCTGCAAGCCACTAGGTAAGAAGCACATTTCTAAACAGTCCTTTCTGAAGTATACACCACATCACAAGGGAAAAAATGGAGGCAAGTTAGCAGCACCTCAGTGTCTCATTCCTCATTTTTTTGAGGCTCTGAACAGTTCAGGGTGACATAAATGTTCTTCTTCCAGATGACAACTTACAGAGTTCAATTTTTAAAAAATACATAGTTCCCTGCACCCAAACAGTTTACAATCTAATGTAGACAATGTAGACAAAATAATAGAGGAACCTTAGTATACCTTAGTATAACAGTGCATTATTTAAAATACCTAATCTTACTATATAATTGAGTAAGCGTATTTCAGACAACTCACTTTATACCCTGGTGTATCACCAGAGGGCGCTGCCAGGCAAGGCACCATATCCCTTCAGAAAACATGCCATGGTGGGAAGCCCAGGCCGGGAGCAGGAGGCAATGCCCACCTCTCACCTTTACCCAGCTGGTATTAGGAGTGAAGCAGGTGGCAATGCCCCCTCCCCGCATTAACCCAGCTGAAATTAGGAGCGGAGGAGGTGGCAATGCCCACCCCCTGCCTTCACCCAGCTGGTATTAGAAGCAAAGCAGGTGGCAATGCACATCCCTTGCCTTAACCCAGTTGGTATTAGGAGCGGAGCAGGTAGCAATGCCCCCTCCACATTAACCTAGATGGTATTAGAAGTGGAGGGGGTGGCAATGCCTAACCCCGGCATTAACACAGCTGGTATCTTCAGCAGCAGAGCAAGTGACAATGCTCGCCCCCCCCTTTGAACCAGTTGGGATCAGGAGCGGAGCAGTTGGCAATGCCCGCCTCGCCGTCTTAACCCAGCTGGTATTAGGAGCAGAGTAGTTGGCAATGTTGCCCCTCACTTTAACCCAGTTGGTAATAGGAGCAGAGCAGATGGCAATGCCCATATCCATCTTAACACAGCTGGTGTTAGGAGCGGAGTACTTGGCAATGCCCACCCCCTGCCTTAACCCAGCTGGTATTAGGAGCGGAGCATGTGGCAAAGCCCACCCCCCCTTTCAGCCAGCTGGGATCAGGAGCAGAGCAGTGGCAATTCCTGCCCCGTCTTAACCCAGCTCTTAATAGAGCGGAGCAGATGGCAATGCCCACCCCCACCTTAACCCAGCTAGTATAAGAAGCGGAGCAGGTGGCAATGCCCACCCCCGCCTTAACCCAGTTGGTATTAGGAGTGAAGCAGGTGGAATTTCCCCTCCCACCTTAACACAGCTGTTATTAGGAGCAGAGCACTTGGCAATGCCCACCCCCCCTTCACCCAGCTGGGATCAGAAGCAGAGAAGGTGGCTTTGCCCACCCACTGCCTTAACCCAGTTGGGATCAGGAGCAGATCAGATGGCAATGCGTGCCCTCCTTCACCCGACCGGGATCAGGAGTGGAGCAGGTGACAATGCCCTCCCTACTTTAACCCAGCTGGTATTAGGAGTGGAGTACGTGGCAATGCCCATCCTCCACCTTAACCCAGCTGTTATTGGGAGTGGAGCAGGTGGCAAGGCCCACACCCCCTTCACCCAGCTGGAATCAAAAGCAGAATAGGTAGTAAAGCCCGCTACCCACTTCACCTGTCAGGATCAGGCGCTGAGCAGGAGGTAATGCCTGTTACAATCAGCTCCTGGTCTTGTTTTAGCAGAGAGAATAGTTTCTTTATCTTCTGCTTCTGATTATGTAATCAATTTGGTTTCTGTATTGGCCATTTGGTGATTTCCACATATACAACTGTCTATTTGGTTGTCTGAACAATGTGTTTGCAATAAGCAAGTTGTTGGCTTCACAAAATTCTATGAGTTGCTTTATTGCTTCATTTCTTAATCCTAGTCCAATTTTTCCTACAATATTTGATTCTGCTTTGATTCCAACTTTTGCATTCCAGTCACCTATGATTATCAAATGCATCTTATTTAGGTCCGCGTGATCAATTTCTTCTTGGACCTTTGTGTAAAAGCTTTCAATTTCTTCCTCTTCAGCATCTCTAATTGGAGCATAACCTTGAATCATGAATATATTAATAGGCCTTCCATAACATGTGACTGATATTCATTGGTCAAATTTTGCGTTATACCTGTTGATTGCTTGTGCTACATTTCTCCTCAATATTGGAGCAACACTGTTTCTTCTGAGTTTATCATTTCTGGAGTAAAACACTTGGTATTTTTCTGACTGAAAATATCTTGCTCCAGTCCACTTTATTTCACTCACACCCAGGATTGCAATGTTTAAATGTTCCATTTCTTCTTTTATGATTTTGAGCTTACCTTGGTTCATATTTCTCACATTCCATGTTCCTATTATATCTGTTACACAGCTTTGGACATTCCTTTTGCATCTATTCACATCAGCAACTGGAAGTCCTTTTGGCTTTAATCCAGTCCTACCATTAAGAACAGCGTTATTTGTACTTTTCCTCTGCTCTTTCCCAGTAGCCAATTGAGTACCATTCAACCTGAGAGTCCTGTCTTCCAGTACTATATCTTCTTTCATTTTGGATTCTCTCATCATAGGATTTTTGAGGTAAGAGGTTATCAGGTAGTTTACTATTGCCTTCTTCTGCACAGTACTAACCAGGGTTAGCTGAAGTGACAATGCCGTTGTCTGTGAAAGATCTTCCACCAGTATCACCTTCCACTACTGCTGCTGCCCAGTAGCTATCTTACACCTCCATCACCACTGGAACTCCAAGTTCTCTTCTGTTAATGCGACTGTTGATTCTCGAAGGGGGTGGCTGCATCTTAGTCTACTGTCTCAGCTTTGACCATTCCACCTTGAGCAGCTCTGCTAGGAGCTTAGACTCTTGATCAAGTCTGCACTCCTGATGGTATTGCTCTCAGCTTCACTGACAAACTCAAACCGGCTCAACACATTAACTGAATCCGTGGGGGGTTCAATATCTAACTGGTCTTTAAAAATCTACATTAACATGCCAGTTCTCAAATTTGTATTCAGTTTCTAACTCTTAAAATAGAATTATCACACGCATGTTTGATCAAAACCACATATAAATTCACATCAGCCATACACTACAAGTATAAAAGCATAACTGCAAAATGTAACATCTGTTCACCACTTCCTAAAGTTGCTACATCGTGAAATCTAATAACATAATCAGAATCAAATTACATCCTCACAGGATTGCAGTGGACACAGTGACATTGCACATATTCTCTTAACACTTCCCTCATTAATTCCTAGGCTTAAAATGTTCAGCAGACATGGGTTTCAACTATGCTCTTCCAAATATGTTTGAGATAGGCTAGTTTTTATCAATGAAAACCACAGACAAAAACTGTTGAAAGTCACAATGTGCAACAAGTAATAGAGTAAGTGTCAAACTGGCAACAAGATAGCTACAACTCAATCCAAACCAGGGAATCTGCATGTACTGCTGATGTAAGTGTGCATTGTGATGCTCATCCATCACTACTTGATGCGTTTTAGCTGATGGAGATGTGCTTCTAGTTACATGCAATAAAGTGTGACTACAGCTGGATTGAAACTAACAGCCAATATTAAAAATGTTAGTAGAAAACTTAAGTTTTAAAAATTCATTTTAAATTTTATTTCTGTCCAATGTAGTTTGTAATGATTTTCCTAGTAAGAATACCCAGAACCCCTCTATGGTACACAACAGAAAGAACTGTCCACTTATTGTAAACAAAAAATATTTTGTCAAGCAGTTTTTATTCTTATTAATTATTATGCTCATAGTCTCCCAACAGTTTCTAGTGCATAATAATTAAAACACTCATTAATAATAAAACACGTTAAAAAAGAACTAAAAGCAATAAAATCCATAACAGCAAAAGATGCTACATTATTTATTCTAAGCGCCACTGCATGCTGTACATTTTTGTGAGCAACACCTACTCTCTATACCAATCTTCAGCAGACTTTCTAAATAAACAGACATGTAACTGACATTACTTAATCTAAAAAAATCCCAGCCACAGTATTATGTATCACATCTTAACCATGCATGTTGCTCAACAAAAATTGGATCAAGATGTCAAATTACTATACAGCTTTCTGTAAAGGAGTTGCCAAAGCCACTTGATTTTAATTATAATTTAGCTGTGATTCAAATTAATATCTTTAAAAATCCCCCTTTAAAAGATGTAGTTGCTTGTTGAACAGACAGAACAACATACAGATGTTAATGTAAAGCACTAAGAAAAATACTGGAAAATGTTCTTGTTTTTAAAAATCTCCCAGTTTTATGATCTAAGGTTTACAAATATAACCTTATTGACTTTCTTGCCATAGATGAATACCAGTGGGAAAATGCATATCCAGTTGAAAAGCTAAGTTATACTGGACTCTGCATTCTTGCCAGATAAGCAGGTTAATTTAGCTATGGAATATGCTTATTTCTAGCTGCACTTGGCCTGGAGGATGGCTCCCTATTTTGATCTGGCCACATGGATCCGCCACATGGATCCATATCATGGTAACCTCAAGGCTAGCCTATTGTAACATGCTATGCATGGGTCTCCTCATGACAACAACCTAAAAACTCTTGATGCTACCGCTCATTTATGAGCGGGAGCTAGGCACAATACACATCTTTCACCTATTCATCTGTCATGCTTAGTTCAATTCAAGGTCTTATATGACCAGCTTATCTATAGAGATGGGCATGAACAGAAAAGAAAAAAAAGTACATGATGTTTGTTGTTCGTTGCCATCCACGAACAGGGACTCATGAACAACCACGAACATGGCCCTGTTCACAAACATGTTCGTAGTTGGCTGTTTGTGGGGGCCAGCAGGCTCTCCTCCAGCCATCATCCAAGTCAAGATCCCTACCGCACCACTCCCAGAAACCTGACTTGAGCAGGCACCAGGAAAGCTACCAGTAATAAATAATAGTTTGGCCCAGAGCCTGGCAGCAGCCCTGGAGCTTGAAGGGGTAGATCCCTATCCCACCCCACACAAAGAAAATTCAAGCTCCAATGTGCACTCTCTATCAAAATGCCAACAGCAACCGTCTCTCCACTGTCTGCAAAGTCAGAGCTGGGAGCCCCCCTCCCCCCTGCTCTTTGCTCCCTTGTTGTAACAAATTTGGAGCCCCACACTTGAAAGGAAGACCTGCCTATCAAGCTAAATTGGGCTTAGATTGGGGTTTCCAGGGCAACAGCAGGAGTTGCCAAGGGTGCCAGACTGTCTGGCTTGACGAACAGCAACGAACGAGGCTTGCAACAACCACCTGTTCATTTGGAATGGGGCATCATGAACAACTTGTTCGCAAACAGCAGATTGGGCTGTTCGTGGCTTTTTTTTTGTTCGTATTGCTGTTCATGCCCATCTCTACTTATCTACAGGACAACCACTCTCAATAAGTTCCACTAAGACAAATTTGGTCATCTGAACAATGCCTCCTGAAGGTGCCACCCTGCAAAAGGTGGTGGTTGATTAAACACCAGCCTGTACCTCAGTTTTCTCTTTTGTGGCTCCATCTGATGAAATAGCCTACTAGAATGTCAAAAAGGAGCTCACACTTCAATTGTTTCACAGAATGTGTAAAACAGAACTGTTCAGGAGGGCACTTTTTTAAAATAAAGGGAAAGGATTATAGTTTGAAGCAGTCCTTTCTCCCATTCATATTGTTTTGTTTGTTGGATTACTACACTATTGTTATGTCACTGCATAATCCAGTTATACTGCATGTGTTATATTTGTTTTTATTGCATTGTTTTAAAATTCTGTAACATGCCCTGAGTCTCAACGAGAAAAGCAGACAATAAGTAAGTAAAGTGACTGGAGCTCTCTAAATCACTTCTGGCATTATAATATTTGTGCATGTAATTTTCAATCATATATTTTGCTGTATGTGGTATTCTGTAGCTTTGTTCAGAAGCTTTGTAATAGTGCTATGTAAATTCTGGTTCTAGAATAGGAATATTAAAGATAGGCAAGGTGTTAATTATTAAGGAAGTTTGAGTTAGTCCATACCTAAGTTTTAAGGAGGGTTATCCCCCTAGAGCAGTGGCAAAAGTCTTAAGACCTTTTCCTCCAAAAATTTACACAAACATGTGAGAAGGGAGAATCCAGCAACTACACTCTAAGGGTGCCTATTACAACCACTACAAAGTTTTTAAGCACAGAGTTTAATTTGAACACTGCAGTTAAAACTAACTGTGAACTTCCAACCACAGAGCCTTATGCCTTCAACCACACTTGGGTAAATGTTCTGCCCCATATAAAACTGCTTGAAAATATGAATAGGCAGATACGATTTTATTTCCTTAGAGGAGGGAAAGACGTCAGATGGAACAATGTACTGGACTTGTGTGGCCCGAGCGGATGACAGTTACTGTCTCTTGCACATGCACAAAATTTCGAGAGTTTCCCTCCAACTCTCTTTTGCACCGTTTGGCCGTGATGCCTCTATAGCAAACTCTCCAGCAACGATACAACTCCTGGTCACTAAGGAGTATCTCTACGTCTCCTATCTCAGCGCACACCCCTTTTGAACCATGAAGGGCTTAATGGGGGGGGGGGGGGAGAGAGAAACGGCAGGGACAGAACAACTGGAACAAAACGCCAAGGCCGGAGCGGGGGGTCTCAAGGGACGACTGAGGCACGCGAGCCACGGAGAAAGCTAGCAAGCGCAGCCGGGGCACAGCAAGCAACTCGCGCCCTGCGAAGTCTTCCTGTACTCTCCCCTTACCTGTCTGTTCCTTGTCGGTGGGGGGCCGCCTTGCCCTCTTCCTCCTTCGATGAGCTCCTGTTAAAAAGCCGAGAGAAGCTGCTGTGCCAGGAGGAACTGGCTCTCCTCCGGCTATTCCCGCCGGACATCTCCAATCAGGAAGGGAGGCGGCAGCGGCTGCCCCCTTAGCCAGGCTCGTGCCGAGAGGGAACTCTTCCCCCTCGGCCCTTTCCCGCGCTCCCTGCGACAAAAGCCTTCCTAGTCCATTCCGCAAACGGGACAAGCAAAGGGAAGCGCCCGAGCAGCTGGAGCCGCAGCTGCCCTCCTTCCTCCGGGTCGGCTGTGCGCGGCTCCCCTCAGCGGCCCGCCCTGCAGGGAGGAGTCACGGCTGCTACTGGAGTCGCTCTCCCACCCTCCTTCTCCCAAGGCGGCAATAGCGTGGGCTCTCGCGCGCCTCGGCCGGGGGTTGGGCGCGACACTCCCGCCCTCTCCCTCTCTCGGGTCGGCCAAGAACTTCAGGTTGGTCGAGTTTTTGTCTTCCCTCCGAAGGATAAACAATGACTGCCAATGGGCGCACGGCTCCTAGACGGCAACGTAAAAGGGGAGGTGACTCGACCTCGCTCCGAAACAACGTGGGCGAGAGCTTCAACGTTTCCTCTTCGACAAACGGAGCAGGCTTAAATGTTAAAAGCCATTTTTCCTTCCATTAAAAGCACCCTCCCTTCTTATACTAATTGATGAGGTAATGGTTTCGGCTGGACAGCCGTGTCGGTCTGCTGTCGAAGAGCAAGATCCGGGTCCGATAGCTCCTTCAAGACCAACTACATTTCCAGGGTATGAGCTTTCAAAAGTCAGGACTCCCTTCCAGGAGTGAAAAGGGAAGGAGTTCTTATGGTCCAGGCAGAGGGTGGAAGGGGTATTGTAAATTAGAGTGTTGGAAAGCTACCTGTAATACATAGTTAGCGTGATGGAGCAGGGGTACGAAGTACAGAAAATTAGCATCTGTAATGCAAGAAAAATGCTATGTCCACTGAAGTTTTAATAACAGTCAAAAAACAGAGGGAGAGTATTTTAATTTCCTAGGACATTCCATTACTGATTTTAAGCGTTGCAGTTCTCAAACAGAGAAACTTCAAAGGAAGATTACAATGCCAGACTGCTGAAACTGAGTTTATTTGCAAATTTAGAACAATGGATCCCAAAGGGTTGAATCTTGATATAGGATTTTTCTCCTGACACTCTAATTTACAATACCCCTCTCACCTTCTGCTTGGATTATGAAGACCCCTTCCTTTTCTCACTCCTCCCATTTGACAAAGGGAACGTTGACTTGCCAAAGTTTATACCTTTGAAATCTTGTTGGTCTTTCTGATGAGGTAATGAGAATTTTCGTCCACGTTAGTAGTGACTGACTGTATATATGGAACCATGGTTAATAAACATAGTAAAGGTAAAGGTAGTCCCCTGTGCAAGCACCAAGTCATTACTGACCCATGGGGGTATGTCCAATCATGACATTTTCTTGGCAGACTTTTTGTTACAGGATAGTTTGCCATTGACTTCCCCAGTCATCTATACTTTACCCCCAGGAAACTGGGTCCTCATTTTACTGACCTCGGAAGGATGGAAGTAGGGTTGCCAGGCCCCCTCAACTTTCCCGTGGGGGATGGGGCCTGGCACTTACCTTGGGGGAGAGGGAGTTGCACGTGTGCAAAGCACGCGCGCGCTCCCCCACAAGCTCAATGATGTCACTTTGGGAGTGAAACGAGCCCAATTTAGGCTGAAACGGGTCTGTTTTGAGGCACTGCAGAGCGCAGGAGCGCGCCCATGCTCTACAGTGGCCCCAATCCGGACCAAAATGGGCCCAATCTCAGTGGCTGCTGCACACAGGAGCGTGCCGCGCTGTGGGGGAGCGTGCACAGAAGGTGCGTGCCACCCCTGCTGGTTAGGTAAGTGGGGCCGGGGTGTGGGGGTCTGGCATCCCTCGTTGGAAGGCTGAGTCAGCCTTGAGCCGGCTACCTGAACCTGTCTTCCACCAGGATCGAACCCAGGTTGTGAGCAGAGCTTGGGCTGCAGTACTAATATAGTATACTGAATGAAATATGATAGATAAGAATCTTCATGGTTTTTCTAAAGTATCTGTTCCCCCTGTGATGACATAAAACTAGTTCAAAACCTCCATGTGGTCATTTTACATTTTCTGGTTTTTTTTAAATATATTTTTTATTTTTCCAAAAAGAAAGGAAAAAAGATAGGTAAAAGATAAAAGGAGCAAAAAAGTTTTCAGTACAATTTCAGTAGGCTTGCTTATATCAACATTATAGTTCTCCAAGTCTTCTCATTAATCTCAATACAATTATGACTGTAAGTTCTGATATTTCATCCATTATTGCCATCTTGTTGGATTCTATTCTGTACATTTATTATTTATCCATTCGTAAAAGGGCTTCCAAGGTGTAAAAAAATCTTCTTCCACTTGTCCATTCAATATGGAAGTTAATTTGTCCATTTCTGTGGTTTCCATTATCTTCTCTACTAGTTCCTCCTGATTAGGTATTGCTTATCATTTCCAGTAGGACGCAAGTAAAATTCTAGCTGCAGTTACTACATGAATAGTGAAATGCATCTGTTCTTTGTTTATGTCCGTAACACACAGAAGGCAAAAATCAAGTGCAAAACAACAGCTCACCCAACAACAGCACTTGCTGCTATAAATAACAGACTAAGATTCTGTAATTAACAAAAGTTGCTTTTTCTTTAGAGAGCTCAGTGGCAAAATGTGCTATACACAATTATTTACAAAGTACAATCATATACCCATAATTCAAAGTCCAAAATACAGACATGAATATAACAACGTTCCTTCGAGGTAGTCTCATAGAGCTATCAAAGTCCTTCTATTAGCGTGTGTTCTTGCTTGAAGAACTCTAGACTCCCTCTAATTGATATGCAGTAGGTTCAAAATGCAAATCAAATGAAGCACGGGAACCCCAAAAGCACCAAAGGGGTTCCCAAATGGACAACTCCAGGTAGGTGTGGCGTTGTAGCCAAAGACATACAGGTAAGTGTGACATTGTAGCTGAAAGTGAACTGACTGTTAATGTTTTATTCTTTTGTCTCCAAATCCAGGTGGAAGTCAAGATGGAAAAAGAGAGGGGAAAACCCAACAGGGGGTTCCCCAGGCCCTACAAGCTGACGGCTCGTTCTTTGAGCTTGTTTCATGAAATATCCACTTCATCAGGGGCCACTTCTGTACCACCAAAACAGTCACACAATTCCATAATGCATTCAAAAACGTTCATGTGCGTTCATTCAATGCACTGGGAAGACAGTCTTCTATTGGGATTGATTCTGTAAAGTCATCATTCAAGATTATTTTTACTTTCTGTTTCTTATATATAGCTTCAATAGCTTTTATAAATTCTGTTCCGAAGTCCATTTCTTTCATCTGCTCAATAAAAAATTGCCAATTAATGCTATCGAAAGCTTTCTCTGCATCAAGGAATATCATTGCCTTCTGTTTTTCTGGATGGGCCTCGTAGTACTCTAATAAATTTAGAGCCACTCTGATATTATTTCTCAATTGTCTTTTGGGAAGGAAACCTGTCTGGTCTGGATGTATTATGTCCAATAGTTTTTTTTAAATCTTGTAGCTAATATTGTAGCAAATATTTTATAATCACAGTTGAGTAGAGAAATGGGTCTATGATTTTTAATCTCTTTTGCGTCTGTTCCTTCTTTGTGTATTAAGGAGATTGTTGCTTCAGTCCATGACTCCAGTACGGATGTTTCTTCTAATACTGTAGTAATCATCTTCTTATATGGAACAATAATAACATCTTCTATAACCTTATAATATTCTGCTGGCAGTCCATCTGGTCCAGGAGTTTTCCCGTTGTCTTGTTTCTGTATTGCCTCTACTATCTCCATCACTGTAAATGGTTCATTTAGCCTTTTTCTTTCCTCATCCGATAATTTCAGTAGATCCTACCTTTGTAAGTACTCCTTTTGGATTTCTACTGAGATCGCCTCTTTTTTATATAGATGTTTGTAAAAGTCCTCCACTAACTTTTTCATTTCCTCTTTTCTTGTCTTTTCTTAACTCATCATACAGACAATGGATATATCTCTTTTCTTTTTCCTTTCTGAGTTTGTATGCTAACCATCTCCCTGATTTATTTGCATGTTCAAAATAATTTTGCTTAGCAAATGTAATGCTTTGTGTAATCTCTTCAGTCAGCAATAAATTAATTTGATTCTGTAGAATTTTAATGCTGTTTTTTAAACTTACATTCGAGGGATCTTTTTTTAAGTCTTTCTCCTTTTTTCCCAGGTTTCCCATCATTTCCTTATAACGTTGTTGCTTCTCTCTTTTCTGTTTTGCAGCATATCCTATAGCCAATCCTCTAAAATATGCTTTATTAGCATCTCAGACGATATTCATGTGTATGTCGTGATTAATATTTTGCTGGAAGTAACTTTTCATTTCCTCTTTAACATTGTTCTGGAATTTTTTATTCTTTAGTAGTTGCGCGTTCAATTTCCATCTAAATTTCCTTGTTGTTTCTGCCATTTTCACCACTATGGGATTATGGTCTGGAAAGGTCCTTGGTAGTATATCCACATCTCTTACTTCTTGTACCAAAGTTGAGGATGTCCAACACATGTCAATTCTCGACCACAATTTGTGACAGTCTGAGTAGAATGTATAGTCTCTTCCTGTTGGATTCCTTGTTCTCCACACATCAGTTTATATTCCTCCGCCAGTCTAAGAAAGGATCTTGGTAAGGATCCTTTAGCATTTTTGGACTTCTTTGTTGTCTAGTTCCTGATCAAATACCGCATTAAAGCCTCCAATCAAACATATATCTATATAGTTAAATCTTGCCAATATTTCATTTAAGTTATTATAGAATTTTTCCTGGTGATCATTTGGTGCATATATCATTGTCAGTAAAATCTTCTTCTCTTCCATACAAATCTCAACTAACAGTATCCTACCATCTTCCGCCGCATATATCAAGTTTGGGCTCAGTTCTTTTTTAATATATGCTACTATCCCTCTTCTTCTTTTTTTAAAATATTTTTATTAGTATTAAGCAAATAAAGTAACATTTAACAATAGTATTATAACCATAACAACAAGAGAAATTTTCCACATTACATCTGAAGATGGATTTAACCAATAGATGAATGACATATTTTAAAAAATATTCCTTATTGTACAGATCATTGTTTATTTTTCCCAAAGTAAATTTCTGTTATCTTTGACTGTTAACAATACCGACAATGATTTATATATAAGCCAATCTTTTTACCTTTTTACTCTTTTAAATCTGCTTTAACCACTTAACTTGTAAATATTTTATTCAGATGTTTATTGATTGAATTACAATACTAATTATATACTTCCTAAACCACCTACCCACCCCCTCCCTAACCCTCACTACCCCTTTGCATAAAAGTAAACCTTGCATCTTGATTGATAATTAAAGTATATAATCTTAATATATTAATATCTATTAGCTATATGTATAGTTCTATTGAATTAGTGTGTTACTTAACACACCAATTTTGGGTACACTACCTAACCCCACCCCCCAAACAGGTAGAGCTATAAAACAGGGGGAGCTATGCTGAGAGGACTGTAACCTCCCTTCCCCCAAACCTTCATTTGTTTTAAGGCAATCAATGGGTATTACAACGAACTATATATATATAAAAATATGCTTAAATTTCTTCCTAAAGTTCATGCAGGCATAAACAAGAACATCAAATATGCCTGATAGAAATCTTGCTTCCTTTCTGTGGTGAAAGCAGGTCAACTGATTTCCTTTTCTGATTGGATTTCTTCATTTCTCTTTCCATAGGAATTTCCAGCTCAATAGAATTTAAAAGATCCATTCCTGTGTCTGTGTCTGTAGCAACATAATGCTTTCCACGATATATCACCAAAAGCTTAGTGTAGTTTAGCCATTTATAGCGAGTATTGGTCTTTCGTAACACTTCAGTTATAGGCTTTAATTCTTTTCTTTTAACAAGAGCTTCTTTTGGGAGATCCACAAATACGTAGACTGGCATGCCTTCATATGGTATTGATCCTTTTAATCTTGCTTCTTCCAATATTTTCCTTCTTATGCTTTGATTTGGTATTTCAATAATAATGTCTCTTGGAGTCATTTTACTTTTAGCTTGTAATACTCTGCCAACTTGGTAAGCATTAGTTATGAGCGAGGCTGTTTCATTTTCCAGCTTAAAATATTTTGCAAGCCACTTTGAAAGGAGCATTGTGAGATCTTCATTATGGGTACTTGATACATCAAGCCCCCTTAGCTTAAGGCAATTTTTCCTGGCTGCAACCTCAAGCGTAAGGATTCTGTCCTGTTGAATTTCAATTGTTTTTTGCATAACAATTACATCCTTCTGAGACTGCAAACTAGAGTCTAAAGCTTTCTTGGCTTTTTGCTTAACAGTTTGCAAGTCAAGCTTTATTTCGGTAAGCTGTTTAGTCATCGGGTTGATTAGATTAGTCATATGCAGAATAATGTCCTGTCTCAGTTTTGCTAGCTGCAGGCTTAAAGCTATGTTGTTTTGATTTACCTTTTCTGTGGCATCGTTAAAAAGATTGTCCGCCATTTTGGATGTTTCTTCCCCGCTGCCGTCTGCTAGCACCGGCTCTTTAACAGTCGAAAAAAACATCTGTAGGTTCCTTGTCACTTTGGAGTTGTTTTTCCTCTTTTTTGTGACGGCTTATGCATATTTTTTTGTCAATCTTGTTTCGTTGTGTGCTATTTAATGAAGGTTTGGGAGTCGGGAGGGACAGCGCTCTCTCAGCACGCATCTGGCCCCAAAAGTACCCTCTCCATGCCCCCCTATCCCTCTTTTTAAATCAGATCTGCAGAGGCAAAGGTATCTCCAAGTTTTTTTACATTGTAAATAGTGCTGATCTTTCTTTCAAATATGAGTTTCTTGCAGACAAGTAATATCTGCATTCACAATTTTAAATTGCCTAAAGGTTTTCCCTTTTTTCTGGTGAATTTAACCCATTAATGTTCATTGAGAAGATTTTTATTGGTTTCCTCTCCATTATATTTTCCCTTTATTAATATCTTCCTTATTCCTTCTGGTCATTCTCATCTGTTTCGGTTCCTGACTTTGGGTTATGATCCTTGGGGGTCCTTCTTCTTCTGATGCTGTTGAGTAGTCCTGTGTCGAAGTTCCTTCATCTTTTTCTGCGCCTTCTTTTCTGGCTCTTTTTCTTAACGTCCGTTTGTTTTGGCCTCTTCCCGTATCTTTCCATAAAATTCTCCATCTTGTGTATAGAATCGATCTTGAATCTTTCCCCTTCATATTGAAAATTAACTCCTTCTGGAATTAGCCATCGGAAAGGAATTAAGTCCTCCTTTAATTGAGTTATTAGTGGTGCATATTCCTTCTGCCTCTGTCTCACTTTCCAGGGAGTCTCTTTCAGGACCCTTATCTCTCTCTCAAATTTTCAGTGGTTTATCCCTCAACATTCTCAGAATACGATCTCTGATTACCCATTGTGTAAATTTAATGTGTACCTCTCTTGGTACCTTATTTTTCTTTGCATATAGTGAGTTAACTCTGTATATTAAATCAATCTATTTGATCATCTCCCCTGGATGATCATCCAAAAATTCTGCTAGAGCTTCAGCAAATTCAGTCCTCAAGTCTTCATCTTTATCCTCTATTACATCCTGGCATCGAATAATAAAGGCCACTTGTTCCATCTCCAGTCCCATTAGTGAATTCTAAGCAATATCCTGTTTAGCGGCCAGTTCTTCTGTTCTCTGACGAGTTTCTTCACCTTTTGCATCTATTGTATGGATTTGGTTTGCCATATCTTGAGCCATACATTTATTTTCTGTCAATTGTACCTGAAAACCATCCATTTCCCCTTTAAGATCTGTTATCTCTGTATTTAGATTTTTCATTTGCTCCACCACCTGGTATAATGTGGTATTTATCCATCCCCGTCTGAAATAAGTCGCTCAACTCATTTTGCATCTCTGCTCCTGTTTCTTGTATGGTCAACATGGTAGATTTAGCTTGAGCTGGTGAGGAGGGATGCAGGGGTGTAGGTCCTAAAGCTTTCCCTTGCTTACTCATTTTTCCTTTGAAGTAAAGAATTAATTATTTTCTCCCTAATTTCCACTGATTAATATTCAATATAAACCCTTAAATCCCTCCTTTACAACTCAATTTATCAGCAATATTTAACAGAAATAATTACCAATTCATAAACTGTCCAGTAGATGACAATATTCCATTCAGTTCAGCTCCAGTACTCTCCTAAAGTGAATTTTTTCCTGCATCACAACTTGTAGTCCAGTAAGGGAAAAGTTAATGTTCAATAAAAGTACTCAAAAGTCCAAAAGAAGACGAGAAAAAAAGGAAAACTTCCCTGATCCTACCAGTCTATTAGTAATTCTGCCTCTTAATAATCCACAAAAAGTGATACATCCATTAAAAAAGTAAATGAAGAAGCTTCACTGTTCCCATGTTTCCAGCCAATAGTTTAAGTATTAGAAGCAAGTTGCTTAAGAGACAAAACAAAAGTCACAGCTTCTAATTCTCTTGCTAAATCTTCTGTTTCCAACCAGATGAATCCATTCATGAAGACAGCCGCAAGAGCAAAACAAACACAGATAAACAATACGTGACTCTAAACAATCCAAAGCCATTCCACAGAAGAGGGAATGTCTTCCCTCTCCTTTTTTAGTCCTTTCTCGAGCAGAAAAGTTAAAAGTCTCTTATCATTCTGGCAATTCTTGGCTTTAAACTCACAGTTCACAAAAGGCTGTAAATTGCATCTCAGACAGCAAGCAGCAGAAAGATAAAAGCTTCACTCCTCCTCCCGGTGTTCCAAGTTTCAACTTCAATGAAGTCTTCTGCCAGACGCTTGGCTATAGGACTTTCCCCTTATCAGATCTGTCAGGTGCTACTGACCAGAACAATCAAGAGGCTTGTCCCCAGCTGTTTGACACCCTCCAGATGTCTATTAGGGGTATATAACCCCCCCTCATGTGGCAGTTTCAGTTCCATCTAGAGAGGAGCCCTAGAGTTTGCTGCTTCACTCTGATGCTGCTGGCCACTTCCCCGTTTTTCTTCATTACCCCACCATCATGTATCATTCTATTGAACTTTCAGTCAAGAGGTGTTCCCCTCCTGAAGAACCCTTAACATCTGTAGTGTGGTCCTAAGCCATCTCTAGACAAAACTGATGTGGCCAATTATTGTCCAGTCTCTAATCTGCCCTTTCTGGGTTGAGAGTGCAGTAGTCGACCAACTCCGGATCTTCTTGGAAAACTATAGCGCTCTAGACCCTTTCCAGTCTGGATTCACACCAGGGCATGGTACAGAGATGGAGCTAGTAGCGTTAGTGGATGATTTCTGTCTAAATATAGACAAAGGCCATGCCTCCTTATTGCTCCTCCTGGATCTGTCTGTAGCCTTTGACACAGTAGACCATGCCATCCTGTTGAGGCGTTTAGAAACAGAAGTGGGCATCAAAGGATGTGCCTTGGACTGGTTTAAATCGTTTTTCATGGAACGGACTCAAAGGGTTGCCATCAGAGACTGGCTATCTCCAGAATGGGAATTATCTTGTGGGGTCCCGCAGGGTGCAATCTTATCTCTCATGTTATTCAACCTCTACATAAAACCTTTAGGAGAACTCATTTGCAGTTTTGGAGTTGGATGTCATCAATATGCAGATGATACCCAACTCTATATCTCGCTATCCAGGTCCCCGCAGGATGCAATAGAAATCTTAGATTGCTGCCTGACAGCCGTAGTAAAAAGGCTGAAAAATAACAAATTAAAATTGAACCCATACAAGACTGAAGTGATGCTTGTTGGAAAGGCAGAGATCTTGAAAAACTCCCCACCTTCGATGGAGTTCATTTGGCCCTTGCAGACTCGGTTAAGAGCCTAGGGGTTATACTGGATCCAGCACTACTACTAGAAAAACAAGTTAAGGCAGCTGCAAAAAACACTTACTACAATCTCACTCTAGCCTGGAAAATGGCTTCTTATCTCGACATGGCCCACTTGGCCTCCTGGATTCATGCTATGGTAACATCAAAACTTGACTATTGTAAGGCATTATACATTGGTCTCCCATTTAAGTTAACTAGGAAGCTCCAATTAGTGCAAAATGCTGTGGCTCAACTATTATCAGGAGCGAGCAGGAGCTTGAACATCACTCCCATCCTACAGTCACTCCACTGGCTACCTATCAGTTACAGTGCTCAGTTCAAGGTTATGGTTATTACATACAAAGCCCTTCATGGCCTTGGTCTAGCATACCTATGGGAACGCCTCTCTCCCTATGTCCCTCCACGGCAGCTTCGCTCATCTGAACAGGGTCTTTGCAGGTGCTAGCCTGTACATGGGTGAAATCAACAGCAACCAGTACACAGGCTTTCTCTGTGGTGGCCCCTAACCTATGGAACGGTATGCCTGAGGAGGTCAGGAGAGCTCCCACCCTCCTGGCTTTCTGCAAACAATGCAAAACTGAATTATTCAAAAAGGCATTTTTTTCTCAGCTAAGAGGGTGGTATTGTAGGAAAGGGATCCCAAATGTTTCACTAACGAGTTAGAAACCATAGATTTCACCATTATGTTGCTTCACATATTATCTGTTGCTTTAAATATCCTACCTGTGCTTTATGTTGTTCAATGTAAGTCCTAGAATTGATTATGTTATGTTTCAGCAATTCCTCAACCCATACTGGATCCTTGCTAATAATATATCTTTGTAAACTTATATTCTTTTGCCCCATGACACTGGGGTAAGAACATTATGGAAATGTTTTTGAAACTGTATTCATTTACCCTATGACATTGTTTATGGAAATGTTCTTGACACTGTATGGAAATGCCTGCCCTTGTTCTTGTCACTAATTGTACTAATCTCACACTATGTAATCCACCTTGAGTCTCAGTGAGAGAGGTGGAATATAAATAACATAAATAAACAAACAAATAAATTTAGGACTGTATTTTTAAACTATTTATTTGCCATCACATAAAAAGAAAGCATGATAAGTAGTTAAAACCAACACAACCATGCTGGTTGTTACCTGGATTGCTGTATTCACACTAAAATCCACATTTAATTATACCACATTTATAAATACAGAACTGTACATAAGACAAACTTCAATTGGTACAAAATATAGTATTCGACTTTTGGTGAGAGCACATTGATTTGGACATATAACACCTAACTGTCAAACCTAGTTCCATATATGTGGATTAGAATTTTAATTAAACTTGTAATTAGTTTTCAAAAGAAATGGGTGGTGCTTGTTTTGTTTTAAAAAAGACAATCTATGCCACTCTGAGACCTTTGACATACACCAGAGGTCCCTAACCTTTTTGAGCCTCTGGGCACCTTTGAAATTCTGACACAGTGGTGGGCACAGCCACAAAATGGCTGCCAAAAGAGGTGGAGCCAACCACAAAATGTCAGGGAGTAATATGCATAGCTCTAATAGTAATTCTTCAACATGCCTTTTAAAATGAAAATATTGTTTAAAAATATTTTCTTGCATATACATAGTTAATCTTCAGTCATGTGGTAAAGATCTGTGTGCTATAGTAGCAGCTGTTGCTGACACTATTTTTTTGACAATTTAAAAAAAACTGCATTATAAAAACTGCAAGGGCCAAACAAATTGCATTTGTCAATGTTCCTCCTGGCCCTGCTCACTTTTTAAAACCACTTGGCAGGTGCTGGGAAAAGTTGGTGGAACCATAATGGATACCCCTGGTTGACACACAAAACAGAATGTGAGAAAGATGGTAGAATGAATTATACCGTTTCAGATTGTAGGTAGGGACAGCCACATTTTAAATTCTCTCCACTAAAATGAAAACAATTAGCACATAAGAGAAAGAGGGGCTAGCCTAGTTATCCGTCCACTTAGAGAAATCTATTAATGTAAGCCAAATGTGAGCAATGTAATCTCTACCCTGTAGTCTGAAATGGAACGGCCTGCTCTGCTCCTTCATTACCTTTTCATTTAGCTGCATGTCTAAAGCAGCAGGACAGAGTGTATGTTGTTAAGGAATAAACTGGTTGTCTTGAGTGATTTTGAGTGTGTGCCAGTCTTGTAGATTGAATGACCTTGAAAGTCCTGTTTACAGGCCATCCACTACTCCTAAATTGACAGCCTAGACCTGCAGTTAAGCACACCTAAGCCTACTGAAAACAATGGACTTCAGTACACATAAGTCTACATAGGACTAACCAGAGTGGTCCTTCATGGTTTATCAGATGTTCATAAATTATGTCCACAGTGTGAATGTATACAAAGTGGATTTTCTCTAAAATATAAAGAAACAGGGTCAGGAAATGAAATTGTTTCATTAGGAATAATATGTACATGCCAACATAGTCTGCATTTAAAGGAGGAAGGTGTGTTTTTCAGAAGCTAGATACCAGGAATACATGAAAAACAAGTTACTATGATAGCCTAAAGCCCTCCCCCCCATCTAGTATAAAATTATCTTCTTTCTTAGAGTCAGGCAATCTAATCATGCTGATCCATGCTACTGTAACCTCTAGGCACACATTGTAAAGCACTGCTCATGGAACTGCCCTTAAAAACAATCCAAAACTGCCATTCTTGCAAAATGCAGCACCAGCTTTTGATTGGAGCTAGCCACGCACACACACATGCGTGCGCGCGCACACAGCGCACACCTATACTGAAATTTCTTAGTTGGCTCCCTGCTTGGTTCTGAGTTCAATTTAAAATGCTGTTTATTACCTGAGGACCACATAACTGAAGGACCATTTCTTCTTTTATCGACCTATGAAACTACTCCTCCCAGGAGCTCTTGTTAGTGGTAACATCATGTAGGCTGCTGATAATGCTGCAGCCTTCAAGCTTTCACCACAGTGGCCTGTCCTCTGGAATGACCTTCCAGAAATGGCTTTCAAGAAAATGTGCAAGGCCTTTGTTGAGGATAACAGACAGCATGATGGGCTTTTCTACAATGTTATTATGACACTTATTTTGATGTTTTGAACTTTGTTGTATGTGTGTGTTTTTATTGGATACAGTTTTATAAGTCCCCTTGAGTCCATCAATGAGAGAAAAGCTACAGTATGTAAATCTTTTAATAAATGTAATCAAAATAGGAGTAGGTTGGAAAGTGCAGTGGATGCTTTTCAGAGCTTCATTATGCTTGAAACTTCTCTGAGTCTCCCTCAATAAAACAATGCCATCCCTGGATTGTTCAATGATGCCAAGTGAATGTATGTAGTAGTGACATGAGCAATAGGTGATTTACAGTAATCAAGGAAGTCAAATGCTTAAAATATTCTTCTTCAGCTCTAACAGCAATACAAACAAACATAACTGCAAACCCATAAAATAATATAGAAGATATTCAGAACGGCCTTCGGTCCAAAGAATGACACATGTGCCCAAGGGAGGTTTTAACTGCTGTTTCATGGACAACAGATCCCATTCCACATGAGAAAGTTTTTTGAAATTAGGGTCTAATAAGGCACTGAGAGTTCCAAGTACAGCACTCCCAAACATTTGGGTTTTTAAACAGCAGGTACATGGGATCCTTTTGATGGCAAATTTTGTGGTCTCTCACCAGCAGTATGTGGTGAGAGAGGTTCCCGTCTTTCCCCTTGCACCATTTGCCCAATCTGAAATGACCCCTTGGAACTACTAGTGGCCCAAGTGGGAGCAAACATATAGTTCCTGATACCTCTCCTGAGGGTAGTTTTATAAGAAATCAAAGGAGGATTTTTTAAAAAATCAACATATCAAGACTTTGGGTACTGCTTAAATAGCTGTAAATTCTGCTCAATATGAGTATTTACCACTTTGGGTATGATCCAGCAACAATTAAGTACTGTCAGTCAGTCAGCAACCTTTTATTGGCATTCAATAAAACAGTTTACATCGAGCAGGGCAGAAACCAAAAAAACAGCAAAATCAGTTGACAGAATTGACTATGTAATCCCTAATCCACATAGCGATTGAGAAATACAATGCAACTGTATGTGCAGTGTGAGGACAATGATCTGATAGTAAGAAAGAAACTAACCCTCTGTCAGATTGACCCTGATGATTGATCAGCAAAGGGCTAGTCAAGGAGTCCCGCACGTGAACATAAAAGTCGCAATAAAATAACAGTTACAGATTTGTGTTGCATCCTTCCACAAGGACATAGTCTATTGGGGTAGGGTGTATTTGTAAATCTCCCAAACAGAATTTCAGAGGGTAAAACATCAAAACATGCGAGCATAAAAGCTCGGCGTAGGCAGGGGAAAGACAGCGATGAGAAATAAGCGGCAGGGCTTTTATACTTAAGGATGATTCCCAACTCCAATGGGGTTTCATTTTAATACTTCATTTTAAGTATTAAATCCCATTGACTCTAATGGGAAAAAGTTACAGAAGTTGTCTCAACCACAGAGGTTTAAAATTGCCTAGATTTGTCTGATTTGGATCTTTTGTTTTCAGCTGCCTCTTTTTGTTTTTTTAAATCCTGGTTTTTTTTCTTAACAGAGAGTCCAAAATGACTTGTAATAACAGTTAAAAGCACAATTCCAACAACACAACAACAACATTCGATTTATATACCTTCCTTCAGGACAACTTAATGCCCACTCAGAACAATTTACAAAGTATGCTTTTATTATCCCCACAACAATTACCCTGTGAGGTGGGTGTGGCTGAAAGAGATCTGGAAGAGCTGTGACTGACCCAAGGTCACCCAGCTGGCTTCAAATGGAAGAGTGGGGAATCAAACCCAGCTCTCCAGATTGGAGTCCTGCCACTTCTAACTACTACACCAAACACCCAAAAGCAAAACAAACTATTCTCACTATAATTTTAAACACCCTCAAACGCCTTCTTAAACAAGTTTTCCACCTATTTTGCACCATAAGGGAGAATGTCTTACTAATAGCCTCCAGGAAAATATTAGGAGCTGGCATAGTAAAAGCCAGAGACTGGGCATAGATCCAGAAGAACAACAAAACACTACTGGCTGTCACCTACAGTTCCCAGCTCAAACCCATCCAATGTATCATCAGTGACCTAACAACCCATCCTGGAAAATGATGCCTTACTCTCACAAGCCCTGGGTGGAAGACCTCTCCTTGCCTACAGACAGCACCCCAACATTAAACGGCTTCTAACTTACAACCATGAATCAGCTAGCAGAGTCACCAACACAGGGACCAGACCCTGCAACAGACCCAGATGCCAGCTCTGCCCTCATATCTACCCAGGAAATACAATTACAGGACCCAATGGCATCAACTACACTATCTCTGGCTCTTACAGCTGCTCATCCTCCAACGTGATATATGCCCTTGTGTGCCAACGTCCATCTGCCCTGTATATTGGACAAACCAGCCAACCTCTGCGCAAAAGAATAAATGGACACAAATCCGACATGAAAAATGGCAACATCCAGAAACCAATGGGAGAACACTTCAATCTATCAGGACATTCCATCAAGGACTTAAAGGTTACTGTAGTTCAACAGAAACCTTTCAAAACCAGAATCCAATGGGAAGCTGCTGAACTGTAATTCATATGTAAATTTGACTCAGTCAGGCTTGGATTGAATAGGGACTATGAATGGTTCTCATTATCAGAAGTAACTGATTTCATTATCAGAAGCAAACTGATCCCATTATCAGAAGCTACTGATTGCATCTACTCCCCCTCCCCTCTCCACCTATATATTTGACCAGTTTCTTTTTATCCTCCATGCATCTGACAAAGAGAACTGTGATTCTTGAAAGCTTATGCTACAGTAAAGTCGGTTAGTCTTAAAGGTGCTACTGGACTCTTTTCTATTTAGAGACTGGGCAGTGGCAGTTCTTACAGATCTGTAGTTAGGGACTGACAGTCCAGGTATGTGGATCACATATTGTGAAGGGCTTTAAAGGAAAATGCACTATATATACTTTCCTGTACTTAAAAGTTCCTGGTGAGGGGCTTAGGAATAATCCTGTATCTTGGTCATATCTCTAAAGGCACATGTGGTTGTATCTCCTTGCTGAGCAAGAACCTGACTAGGAATGTCTGCCCCTGGAGATTAGTGAATCCAGTTGGTTTTCAAAACACTCTATGGACTTTTGAGAACCTTACTGGTGATTCTGTAGAGGCCCTAGTGAGCATATGGAACAATCAGCTCAGAAGTGCAGTTGACAGGGTCATTTGCCTGCATCCTATCCGTACCTCAGCTCCCTAGTTTACTGAGGAAATGGGGAACTGATGAGAGTTAGAATATGACTTAAGTGCTGATGGCAGAAGACATAGAATATGACAGAGTATGCCATGTAGTTAATTTGAAAGTCTGTGGGGTTGTGGTGACAGCAGGCAAAGTTTTCCCCCTCTGCTACCATTGCATGTTTAAAGTTGTGCATTGCTTATTGGCTCCCAGGATGGAATCTGTGGAAGGCAAGATTCTTTGTGGATAGAATCTCTCTGATCTGATCCAACTTGGTTGGAATGCAGATCATTGTTAGCTGTTCCTGTGATACCATATGAGCAGGTTATTAAAGATTCAAAATGATCTTTAAAATAGATGTTAACAGAGTGAAGTTGTGAAGCCCACCGTCTGTAGACCCAATCCATTGCTCCTTTGACTTACAGTCTTGCAGAAGGAAAGTTATGGATCCTCTTATCAAAATTATAAATTGTATAAATTAGACGGGGGAATACTTTCTCAGGCCTTTGAATGGTATAATCAATAGAATGGTGGTACTCATTCTGTGGTTTGCAGAGAGCAACATTTACAATTACCTTCAACCAAAACAGCCGCATTTAGTTCCACTCCTGGTTTGCATCTCAGGGAGGCTTGCAGCTTACCTGTTCCTCTAGTGGCAAGTGTTTCAGGGTGGTAACTAATTTCCAACTCCCAGCCCCACTAAGCAAGGGCCTTGCCTCCTTTCCTGAAACATGGGGCAGGTACCAAATTGAGAGACAGTGCTCAGAAGAACTACAGGTAACATGTCATAGAGAAACGTAGGTCTCAAGCCACTGAGTATTACTGCTTCTGCCCTCTCTCACAAATGAAACAAACACAGGTCAGTTTCAAATCTGCCTTTAGGGAAAGTGAGTGGATGGTGACAAAGCAACTTCAGGTTTCCTTGGGTGAGACAATTGGGAAAGACGCAACATTTGTTGCTCTGGTGGATGATCTCGGTTTTCAGAGGGGTCAAGACAACACCCCTCTACTGATTCTGGTGTATTTAACAGTGGCAATTAAAACAGAATACTTCATCCTATTCAGATATTTGGAATTCGTGTGAATGCACTGGCTCTCCAGTGGCATTTACTTATGAACCATGCCAGGCCTACTCTGTGGGGAGGGAGGGAGGGAGGGAGGGGAAGAGAAAGAGAGAACCAGCAATATAAATTGATCTCTAAAATAAGCAACCACTGTAAAGCCTGCAAATCAATGTGATATGTACAAAGTGTCTAAACCTGTAAGTGTCTAAACTTGTAAGAAAACCTGTAAGTAATCATTTTGGAACAACTAACATTTCTGAATTGTCTCCAAGGGCAGCCCCACAAACAGAGTATTACAATAGACTAGCCTTGAGGGTGCTGTAGCATAAATGAGAAGCAAATTGGCTAAATTTTCAATTTCCACCAATTCCCCCTTCCTGCTGCAGAACCCCCCTCAAGTCATTCCTTTGAGTCCACTATCCCCCAGGAGTAGCATTTCATAGAGATCAGTGAGCTGTAGAGCAGGGGCAGGGGGAGAGTTCCATTTTTCCGTTGGAAAATTTAGTCTGTATCCAACACAATTCCATGCCTGATAATAGTTGAAAAAAAATCCTTGTCATCATAACCAACCCGTTTCTCCAGTAACAGTACTGGATCAAGATACTGCCCCCAGGCTCTTAACCAAGTCAACTCAATCAAAAATAGGTAGTACAATCTCCTCCAGAATATCAGCATTACCATCCAGTATCACCCAAATCTCCCTCAGCCATGTAACTTGCTTTAAGCCATGATCTTGCTTTATGGTACCCTGTAACACCTGCAATTATTTAAATAACCCAATATCTACAACATTTTAGGAAATGTCAGAAACCCAGCTAAGAAACATGTTACAAGCCATTATTGAATCTTATCATAAACAAGTAGACATTAGTACATGCAGTCATATTGCTGCATCCATACTCTGTTCAGTCTACTGCTGCATTACTTAGAAAGGTCATTGTGAAGCAACATGAGCCAATAGTCTTGTTGCTGTCCCAGGAACAAAGTAACAAAGTAATTGGACTCTGAGCTCTCATATGGAAACATTTTGTGCATATACCCAATTTTTTGCTGGACATGGTTTTTCCTTTTACCAATATTGGGTTAAAGAAAACAAAAACCATGAAGCATTGTTGACATAAATGCTACAACCATTGTTCTTTTCAGGTACATGAATCACAGTTCTATTCAAGACTGTAGTAGTATTCAAGGCTGGACTATAGTGTAGTCCATCTAATGCAGCTCATACTGCAAAAAAATGCAAAAAATGCAGGAGCACAACAGTGGTCCAAACAAAATGGGGAGTATTGGTTCCCTATCCATCCCTGACCCCAATCCAGCAAGCTGGATACATTTCAAAAGGCAAAACATTTCCATCACCAGTCAAACTATGTTTCACCATCCCTTACCTAGACTTGGCAGGCTCACCATATTCAGTGACCTCTTCACTTAATCAGCCAGTGTGGTATAGTGGTTAATATCTCAGAGTAGGATCTGGGAGACCCAAGTTTGAATCCTTACTCTTGCTATGGAATCTTATTGGGTGACCTTGGGCCAGTCAGACACTCTCAGCCTAAGCTACCTGTCATGCCTCAAATAGGGTGAGCCACCTTATGCTGCCACCACTCTGGGATTTAGGGTCCCTTGGGAAGGCCCAGAGTACCCTCCCAACCCTTCTGACCTCTGTAGCTTGGCCAATAAACAGGTGTGAGGACCCGGCAGAGTAACAACAAACAAAATAGTTTATTAACAAGGAGGTCAGTTAATCAAACAACAAACAAACAAGCAAACAAACAAGAAGAAAGGTGCATTAGCAACAATAGATGGCTGAAAGCAAAATAAACAAAAGGCCCTAGCGCAACTGAACTCACTGTCTGCCAGGCCTGTCTTCTCACTCTACCTGGATGAGGGCCTCTCCCCCTAGCAAAAACCTCCTCTAGCCGGCTCCCTGCGAGAAAGAACACAGGTGTTTTTCCTCCCAGACTTATATAGCACTAGCACCTTGTGTTCTGATTGGCCAAAAAGGGTGCCAAAATGGCCCAGAAGCTTCTGGGAAGTGTAGGCAGGCCTACTCCCACTGCTAACAGGCTTCTGAGGCCTTGCTAGGCCTTCCTGGCACAGCCAGATCATGACACTACCTCTAGGGTTGCCAGCTCCAAGTTGGGAAATTCCTGGAGATCTGGAAGGTGAAACCTGGAGAAAGTGGGGTTTGGGGAGGGAAAGGACCTTGGCATAGCATAATTCAATAGAGTCCACCCCCAAAAGTAGCCATTTTCTCCAGGTGAACTGATCTCTGTGGCCTGGAGACCAATTGTAATTCCGGGAGATCTCCAGCCACTACCTGGAGGCTGGCAACCCTAACTACCTCACAGGGCTGTGAGGATAAAATGGAGAAGGGAGACTGTTGTAAGCTACTTTGGGTTCCTGCTGGGTAGAAGAGGAGGCATAAGTGAAGTAATGAACACAAGACTTTTATAAACTAGAGACTTATTCATTATACCACCTGGAAACCTAGGCTCCTTGACTTCCGGTTTGGGATTCATGGAGGTCTGAAGCAGCTCCAGTTGCGGAGCTGACCGGACTGCCGTTTTAAGCGGCCGGCGGGGTGAAAATAGCCCGCGGCCGACTGCTCTCAGGCGGAGAGCAGGCAAAGAACGCTCAAGACTAGGGATGTGCGTTTCGGCATTCAGAATGCCGAAAGAATGCCGAAACAAAAGTGTTTCGGCATTCTTCAAGAATCCCGAAACGTTTCGGGGAATGCCGAAACGTTTCGGGATTGCCGAAAGAAAAACCCGAAACGTTTCGGGATTCTTTCGGCATTCTTTCGGCATTCGAGAATCGCCATTTTGATTTTGCTAGCCGTTTGCCTTAGCAAGCGGCTAGCAAAATCCTGCTGGAAGCAAAGGCTTCCTGCAGGCTCTTAGCAGAGGGGAGGGGGGGAGAAGGAGTGAATCACTCACTCCTTCTGTCACCCCCCACCCCTCTTGCAAAGGAGGATAGGGAATCCTGCTTTGCCTTGCAAATGCAAGGTGCAAGCATTGCATTGCACTTTGCATTTGCAAAGCAGCAGAGATTCCCGCCAAAACTAACAGGTAGGGGAGGGGGAGCAGGAGGAGGGTGGCTCTTGGAGTGTGGGTGGGGAAAGGCAGGGGACTGGGGACTTTAGGAGTCACCAATCCCACTGCTGCATTCTCATGCCAGCCAATAGATTTAAATCTTTGGCTGAGGCTGCAGCAGGGGATTTAAATTTGGAGCAAGACTGTCTGGAACACTTCTGTTGCTGCTGCTGCTGAGCTGTGACCGAGAGAGGAGAAGAAGAGAGACTGCACCTGGAGCCTGGAGGACATCTGCCTGGAGGATCAACTGTGCTGGACATCCTGAGAGGACACCTGGTAGGCCTTTTTAAAATTTTTGTAAATTTTTTTGATGCTGGGCAATGTGCTGCTGTGGCCTGCCTCTGCAAAAAGGTGTTGCAGTTTATTCTTGGCATGGCCTGGGGGACAGGTTGGGCAGACAATGTTTGATGGTGGGGGGGGGGGGTTCAGCATTGGTTGTTGTGCTTGCCTTCTTTAAGCTCGATCCACTGTTTTAAGATTAAAACAAGAGTGTGCCAGCTTTGGGCCTACACAGGCCAGAAGCCTTTCTTCTGGCTGGCTCTCACAGTTGTGCTTCACAATCTGGAATGGTGTGGCTTGCTTTTCTGTGTCTGGTCCCCTGCTTGCAAGGATTCCCAACAGGCTCCGTCCTGATCAACTGTGCCAGCCTGTGGGCCACACACAGGTATGGCCTGGGGGACAGGTTGGGCAGACAATGTTTGATGGTGGGGGGGGGGGGTTCAGCATTGGTTGTTGTGCTTGCCTTCTTTAAGCTCGATCCACTGTTTTAAGATTAAAACAAGAGTGTGCCAGCTTTGGGCCTACACAGGCCAGAAGCCTTTCTTCTGGCTGGCTCTCACAGTTGTGCTTCACAATCTGGAATGGTGTGGCTTGCTTTTCTGTGTCTGGTCCCCTGCTTGCAAGGATTCCCAACAGGCTCCGTCCTGATCAACTGTGCCAGCCTGTGGGCCACACACAGGTATGGCCTGGGGGACAGGTTGGGCAGACAATGTTTGATGGTGGGGGGGGGGGGTTCAGCATTGGTTGTTGTGCTTGCCTTCTTTAAGCTCGATCCACTGTTTTAAGATTAAAACAAGAGTGTGCCAGCTTTGGGCCTACACAGGCCAGAAGCCTTTCTTCTGGCTGGCTCTCACAGTTGTGCTTCACAATCTGGAATGGTGTGGCTTGCTTTTCTGTGTCTGGTCCCCTGCTTGCAAGGATTCCCAACAGGCTCCGTCCTGATCAACTGTGCCAGCCTGTGGGCCACACACAGGTATGGCCTGGGGGACAGGTTGGGCAGACAATGTTTGATGGTGGGGGGGGGGGGTTCAGCATTGGTTGTTGTGCTTGCCTTCTTTAAGCTCGATCCACTGTTTTAAGATTAAAACAAGAGTGTGCCAGCTTTGGGCCTACACAGGCCAGAAGCCTTTCTTCTGGCTGGCTCTCACAGTTTTGCTTCACGATCTGGAATGGTGTGGCTTGCCTTTCTGTGTCTGGTCCCCTGCTTGCAAGGATTCCCAACAGGCTCCGTCCTGATCAACTGTGCCAGCCTGTGGGCCACACACAGGTATGCTGCTTTGGCCAAGGTAACCCTTTTTGGTTGCTGGCCTGGCACTCACAGTTGTGCTTCACAATCTGGAATGGTGTGGCTTGCTTTTCTGTGTCTGGTCCCCTGCTTGCAAGGATTCCCAACAGGCTCCGTCCTGATCAACTGTGCCAGCCTGTGGGCCACACACAGGTATGCTGCTTTGGCCAAGGTAACCCTTTTTGGTTGCTGGCCTGGCACTCACAGTTGTGCTTCACAATCTGGAATGGTGTGGCTTGCTTTTCTGTGTCTGGTCCCCTGCTTGCAAGGATTCCCAACAGGCTCCGTCCTGATCAACTGTGCCAGCCTTCGGCCCACACACAGGCCTGCTGCTCCGGCTTTGGTAACCCTTCCCGTTTGCTGGCCTGGCACTCACTGTTTTGCTTCACATTCAGGTTGTTTATCGTTGGTGGACCTCTTCTGGACTGGACTGCACTTGGTGGACATCGGCCTGCAGATCTCTGCGTGGAGGATCAACATTGCTGGACATCTGCACTGGTGGACTGGTAGGGTTGTTGTTAAATTTGGTTTTTGAGCTTATGTCTGCTGCTGTGCCTACCTGCGAGCATATGCTTTGGCTCTGTCTTTATGGCTTGGGCCGGGGGGGGGGGCATTTTCTGGTTGGGCAAGAGGATATTGTTTGGGGGTTAGGGGGGCCAGCATTGATCGCAGTGCCTGCTTTCTTTCATGTTTCATTTTTCAAGTTTGAGTGTGGGGTGGGCATGAACTGCTGTTTCACAGGACTAAAAAATGAGTGTGCCAGCTTCTGGCCTGCACAGGCCAGAAGCTCTGCTGGGTGGATGTGTTTTGTTTTGCTGCTGGTTGGCCCTAGCCTTTAAGGGGGGGGGGCTGACTTGGCTTGTGCAACGGGGCCTTGAATTTTGGGGTTGCGTGTGCGGCGTGTGGTGTTGACTCTGCTAACATTTCCAATTTTCTTGACAGCATCGTGGAGGAGAGGAGGACCAGCTGCAAGACCGCCTGAACATCGCTGGACTGCAGGACTGGTGTTACTGTGAGCGAGTCCGGGTTCACATTTGGGTGGCCTTGGGGGTGGGTTCTTGCTAGCTTGGGAGGGGGGAGGCTCATCTTCAAAACACCACATCCACACCCCACACCGACATACCACAGATACATCGGTCCCGCTAAATAGTGTCTCTTAGGTAGGTAGGCCAGTTGGTAGGTGATCAGTGGATAATTGCCCTCAACATAATTATTAGGGAAACCGAGCCTAGTTTTTTTTAAAAAACTAAATAGGGACTCAGCAGGGAAAGCATTAGTGAGTGAGTGTTAGGTTTGAATTCCATATATATATATATATATATAAAAATTTGTAATAGCTGTCAATAGGCTTCCCATTAGTGCCCCCATAACTAGGGTTCCACCGCCCATCTCTGGCACCCGTGGTGGTGCCAGGCCGGCCCGGGCATACTAGTGTGTGAGTGTTTAAGGCTTTGTCACCTGTTATTGGGGTTTAGGGCCAGCTCAATTCCAGAGGAATTCAGCTGATTGGCAGGCTCAGGTTCCCTGACATAAATAGGGTTGCTTAAAAAGGCACTTGATTGTTCATCTCCAAGTCACAGAGCCACTAGAAGCACAGATTTAGAGCAGGTTAGTTAGGTCTTGAAAACAAAGTTGACCTTTGTTTTCTAAATCTTTTCTGATTAGTTAGGGTTGAATTTGGGAGGGGAAAGTATGTCGGAGAGGAAAGCAGAGAGGGGCCCCGGGGGAAAGGCTAGGGAGAAATCTAGAGGGGAGGAGGGGAGGGGGACTGCTGCGGCAGCCCCTCCATCTGAGCGGAGGAGGCCCTCCCCTGCGCTGCTGCCGTTCACCAGCCTGGCTTCTGGTGACAGGAAGAGGGTTCGCAAGACTCTCTTTCCTGAGGCAGCTGCTGGAGGGCCACCCCCAACCCGGGTGCGTGAGGCAGGGGCTGGCACTGGGCAGGGGCCTGCTGCTGAGGCTCCTCCTCCTCCAGTGGTTGCGAGCCAGCTGCTGGAGGAGGGGCAGCATGTGGTGTCTCCTGGGATGGGCGCGGAGCACATGACTTTCCCTGCGCTCCCGCTCACCCCAGGAACCCAGAGGATGTTGGAGGAACTGCCCGTGAGACCCCCCCTGGGGCGGTCCACCCCAGTTTCCTCTGAGGCCAGCAGCAGGCCTCTCGCGGCTGTGCAGGAGGAGAGGACGCGGGAGGAAGAGGCAGAGACTGTGGTGGAAGAGCCCACATCTCTGCCCCTTCAGCCTCGTCCATCCCCACCTGCCCGGCCGAGAGTGGGACACGGTGTGTCCGGCCAGAGCACCTCACAGGAGGTGCCGCAGGGTGGTCCCGAAAGCGCTTCTCCTGGGAAGCGTGGGATGCCCTTTTCCTCCGAAATCTGGAAGCACTTCCAGGCAACGGAGGATCCCCGAGCAGCCCTGTGCCTGCATTGTAGGCAGCGCGTCAGCCGTGGCAAAGATGTGTGGCATCTCTCCACGTCTGGGATGAGGTACCATATGAAGAGGCACCACCAGGCGGTGCTTCTTCGGGAGGAGGGTTCGAGTGGCGCCGCACGGCCGCCAGCTAGCCAGAAGGAGGCAGGCTCCTCTGGTGCTCTCCCCCCAAGGGTACCTGCAGGAAAGGGACGCCAAGCCTCTCTCCCGGAGATGCTTGGTATGCAGGGCGCTAGTGTGCCCAGAGAGGGGATCCGGAGGGCGAGCAGGCGCATCACGCGCCACATCGTCAACATGATAGCAGTGGATGGGCAACCGTATTCCGTAGTTGAAGACTTCGGCTTCTCAGGGCTGCTCCAAGATTGCTTTCCCTGGTACGCCGTCCCTGCTCGCACGTCGTTGAGCAGATCGGTGGTGCCCTCGTTTTACAGGGCTGCCAGGGATCATGTGAAGGCACAGCTGTCCCGGGTTGCCGGGAGAACTGTGCACTTCACATCGGACATCTGGACCTGCCCAAGTGTGCAGCAAGCGTACCTCTCGCTTACTGCTCACTGGTGGGAACCCGAGTCGGTTCTGGGTGGGGGCCGGGGGGAGGTGCCTAGCACAGCTAGACAGGGAAGGATGCGAGACCGCCAGGCCGGCTACTGCAAGGCCTTGCTTCACGCCGAGGTGCTCGACGTGTCCCACACGGCGGAGAACATCGCTGCCACCTTAAGGAGACAGTTGGACGAGTGGATAGGCCAGGGACCCGCCACCGTGGGATGCATGGTGACGGACGGTGGCAAGAACATGAGGGCAGCGGCGCATCTAGTGAGCCGAGAGAGCGTCTACTGTGCCGCTCACAAGCTTCACCTAGTGGTGAGAGATGCGCTGGGGTTGGGCTCCTCGAAGGAACCCGTGGATACCCGGACCCGTGAACTCCAGTTACTTGTCCAGAAATGTCGGAGGCTCACGGGTCACTTCTCGCGCAGCGTGAAGGCCACGCACGAACTGCGCCAGACACAGGTCAGGACAGGTGTGCCAGAGCACGCTCTGATCACTGACGTCAGCACTCGCTGGAACTCCACCTGCGCCATGCTTGAGCGCTTGGTGGAGCAGCAGGCCGCACTCCACGCGTGGCTCTCCGAGCACCGCGGTGCGAGTCAGGTGGGTGAGTTCAACCGGGAGGATTGGCTCACCATCACCCAGACAGTGGAGGTCCTGAAGCCCTTCAAGGACTTCACTGTGGCGGTCTCGTCAGACACGGCGACCCTCGGTCTGGTCATTCCCCTGGTGCACACGCTCCAGAGGAATCTGGCCACCCTTGCAGACCGGGTCGCGCCCCGTGCTGACCTTGTTCCAGCGGTGCGCGCATTAGTGAGAAGGCTGCAGCAGGGCATAGCTGCCAGGCTAACTCCTCTCACTAAGGAAGAGTCATACATGTTGGCGACCATGTGTGACCCGCGCATAAAGGGCACTTTCGCCGAGCGGGACGGGAACCTCACCCAAGCCAGAGACGGGCTCTGCTCTTGGGTGAGGCGCAGGCAGGCCAAGAGGGGACGCCTGTCGACAGGGGGGACGCAAGAGGGGCCCTGCCGTGCGGGTCCCTCTGACGCCCCCTCTGCGCAGGCCCCCCCCGAGGCCACCACCGGAGTGCCGATGGAGATGGAGATGCTCCGGTGGGCCCTCGTCCCCTCTGGGGTCGTGAGGACCGTGAGAGAGGATCCGGCGGAGGCGATGGTCAGGGACTACCTCGCGGAGCCCTGCGAGTCGCTCTCCACCGATCCGCTCAGCTACTGGGCCAGGAAGGAGTCGGTCTGGCCGGACCTCTCCCTCGAGGCGCAGCGGCTGCTCTCATGCCCTCCGACGAGCGTGGAGAGCGAGCGCGTCTTTTCACATGCGGGCGACATTGTCGGCCCACATCGCACTCGCCTTCTCCCATGGAGAGTCGAGCAGTTGACCTTCCTGAAGGTCAACTCTCGCCTCTTCGATTTCTCAGGACTGGACTTCCAGAGTGACTGAGGTGAGCCCAACTTGTGGCCTGCATCCTCTATGAGTCCAATCCTTTGGAATCGCGCTCTCCCCTGTATAAAACCCTGTATATACAGTTAAAACCGGCCAGTAGAGGGAGGGTGGTTAGGAACCAGTGGCAAAGGGAAAACACCCAGCAATTTGAAAGCCCCCCCCCCAGGGTATTCAAAACATCTCCCATCACTGAGACATACCCTGTGGGACCAAATTTATTATGAGAAATAATGCCCCAGAAACATGGATTGCTACTGGAGGGAGAAACAGGTTAGATAGGGATTGCTTAGGTGTTTTTATCAGATGAACTCCTTGTAAAAAAAAATTGTAGAAGAATTGTTGTACTGTTTTTTGCAAGTTGATGTTCCGTTCATGTAAAAAAAAGGAAAAAAAACCAAAAAAAAATGTTGTGATTATGTTTTTTAAAAGTTGATTGAATGTTCATAAAAAAAAAAAACCCAAAAAAATGTTGTGATTATGTTTTTTAAAAGTTGATGTTCCGTTCATGTAAAAAAAAGGAAAAAAAACCAAAAAAAAATGTTGTGATTATGTTTTTTAAAAGTTGATTGAATGTTCATGTTTAAAAAAAAAAAAATTTGATGTTAATGTTGGGTTTGCATGGTTGGGGGA
Source organism: Eublepharis macularius (assembly GCF_028583425.1). Lineage (NCBI taxonomy): Eukaryota > Metazoa > Chordata > Lepidosauria > Squamata > Eublepharidae > Eublepharis > Eublepharis macularius. The sequence goes on from NC_072792.1 coordinate 129,289,157, forward strand.
TGCGGGTAGAGTGGTGGATGGGCACCGGCCAATGATGATCTCTCACAGATGTTCCCAGGTAAATTCTGAGGCTGGTGTGGGGGTGGGGGGAGACCTCTGCAGAACTGCTCCAGAAATACCATTGTCCAGTGCCTTGGAAGTGCCCAGTTCAGCTTTGTGTGTCTGAACTGAAAGCACAGCCACAGGAAATGACATAGGTTCTGCTGGACCCTGTTGCAGTGGTTCCCCCCCCATTTAGTCATGTTATGGAGGGAGAGTTGTATTAGGCTGGTAGTTATTATGATCATCTTCTGTTTCCATGCCCTGTTGTGCCCGCTCACTATGTAACCTGCTGTAATGTTCAAAACTTTACTGTTTGTCCATTTCAAAAGAAAAATTGTGTTTAAGATTCTCTGATGTGTAGTTAATTGTGTTGTGTTGTGCTATGAGGGACAATAAGTGTAATATGTTGTGATTTGTTGACCACTTGTAATTTGAAAATGAGAAAATAAAGGTTTTTTAAACTTAATGATTGTGTGTCTGTGTTCCCTTCTTTGATGGGAGGTTGGTTCCCAGCATAGGGAACAATGGGGCAGGCTGGCCAGCCTGTTCCTGGGGTACTGGGTGTGGGGCAGCTGAGGGTGGTTTTGGTTCTGAGACGGGCTGAGTGGAGGATTTGGGTCTGTGTGTGGCAGCTGGGGTGGGGGAACTGGGTTTGTGTGGGGCTGTAAGGAGTGGACTATGGGGGATGAGAGCACTGGTTGTCCCTTGTGCCCAAGTAGGCCCCTGCTACTGTCCTGGTGTGGGCTTCCATGCCTCCATCAGTTGCTGGCCCTCCTTTGCCATCTTTTTCTGAAATTTTCCTAGGGCTGCCAAACTCCTGGTTGGGCTTGAGTTCAGGTTAGAGAGAGTAGTTCCCTACAGAGAAACTGGCTGCTTCCAAGGGCAATCTCTTTAGAGGGCAAATGCGGACCATGGATTCTGGGGGAGATCCCTACTCAGATTTTCCTTTCCACAAGTCCCACCCCCAAATTGCCAGTAACTTCCAAGGCCAGAGTTTGCCACCCCAGAGAGATCCCGTTCCCACCCTCTTAGCCTTGGCATGAAAGTTGTAGCCCCCATGGAACGCTTCCAGGTTCCTGATTCCAAGCCCAATGACACCAATGTAAGACAATCCAGACCTCCATCAAAAATGGATTTTAAGTAGCAGTGGGATTGGGCTGCATTTCAGTCATTCACATATCTGGTTGTGTTCCCAAACATTTAGCTTATGTTTTTTTAAATCAGCGTATGGCACTGAAGGACACTTTTAAATGGTTCTAAAAACATTTTTTTATTATGAAGTATTTAATGTGGCATTGATCAAGGGCAGGCCTTTTGGCCAAATGAGCAGTATCAGTACAGTAAAATTTAGACTAAGCTCATAGGAGGAAAAAGCATTCACACTGTGAAGTGGGAAGAAAGTTTCAATTTACATGTACCATGGACTCCGAAAAAGACATGTAAGTGGGATCCAGACCAAATCAGGCCTGCTTTCTCCCTTGAAGATATCAATTGATGATAGTGCTTATGTCACATCATGAGAAGACAAGGTTCACTAGAAAAGACAATAATGCTAAGAAAAATTGAAGGCAGTAGGGAAAAGAAGAATACCCTAGATGTGGTAGATTGACTGCGGTTTGCAATACATGGACAAGGTTTTTGGGATACTGTGGAGCTCAATATAATTCTAAAGTACACCACAAGTGATTTGAATGCATAAAACATACAGACACATACACATAAAATGTATATACCCCCTCCCCACCAAATTAAAGGTTTATCTTATGCCCCGGTTTTCTCCCCCATGGGAACCTAGAGTGGTTTACACATTGCTGTTCTCCCTTGATTTGTTTCACCCTCATCACAACCAGGCTAACAATAGACAGCTGCTCCATGCCTCACATTGGAGTGACTCCACCGATGGCCTTCTTAGTTGTTGGAGGGGGTGGAGGGGGGGGAGGAAGGAAACAACGCACTCCTGCCCACTCTATCTGGGGCCTAGGTGACCAAATTGCTTGGCCTTGGCAAGGAGCCAGTGGTGGGGCGGCACTGGTTCTGGGGCCCCGTCCAGAACATTTGTCCAGGGCCCCAAAATCACGTAGACTGCCTCTGGAAAACACAACACAATTGTTTACTTAGGCTGAGCCAAGAACATCCATCAAGCCTACAAGGCACAGAATCAGAGTCTGCCAGATTCTAGACCAACTCTCTAGCCATTGCACTACAGTGGATATCTAAAAACTGTTCATACCCCCACCAGCAACTTGAACATTTTTCTCCAAAAGGCACAACTTGGCTGGGTCTCAAAAAGGACTATGATGCATGGGCCTGTCAATGCATACTGGTACTAAGGCTCTGGCCGGGGGGAGGGGGGCATTGTGCCAATGCCACCCTGGCTTTGGAAGGGGACAGTAAAATAGAAGAAATAATCTAGCTTCAGTGCCTCCCCCCCTTCTCTGTCTCTCTCTCTCTCTATAATGTGAGTGAAAACATTACTATACCATCACTGAAGCCTACAGGATACTTAGGGTCTGTTCACACACGCATGATCATTTAATGGCAATGCTCTGGCATGATGATGTTTGTTCTAGGAGGTGATGTGATCATCACACAAGGCTGGGGAGCACGCACAATTCACAGCAGGCAGATTTGGGCCACAAGGGATCCTGCTTTGGCCTGTAGGGCCCAAATCAGCCCACTGCAAAGCACAGGCATACTCTCAGGGCAGCCAGATGACATCAGTGACATCACGGCAGCAGCCCCTGGAGCGTACCTTGAAGGCTCATTCACTGACTTTCCCCCTTCGGGGTGATAGGTGAGAGTGGGGGATCCCCCACCAAGGGGAAACGGATCCCTAATTGTGTCTGAGGTTGTGGAAATCAAATGGGTCATTACCTCCATATTGCTTCTGTCTTTGAGGGACTTACATGCACATTATATTTAACTCCAGATTTCTTGATTGTCAAGGAATGCATGTGGTGGGGGGTAGGGGGGAAGGGTGGGAGAAGGGCGGCATTTGGCATGCAAAATGCCACCCCTGGCAAGACAAGCCTCTCCCAGCTGTCGGTGGTAGAGATGAGAGCAGAGCACCCACTTGGGGAGGCCATGAAATGGCCCCCCCAAGTGGGAGCAGGCTGAGCCTTGGTGGGGGGATGGGAGGAAGGGTGGGAGAAGGGCCCCAGAGGGTTGGGGGGGGGATTTTGTTGCTGTGGTTCCCCCCCATTAAGTCATGTTATGGAGGGAGAGTTGTATTAGGCTGGTAGTTATTATGATCATCTTCTGTTTCCATGCCCTGTTGTGCCCGCTCACTATGTGACCTGTTGTAATGTTCAAAACTTTACTGTTTGTCCATTTCAAAAAAAAAATTGTGTTTAAGATTCTCTGATGTGTAGTTAATTGTGTTGTGTTGTGCTATGAGGGACAATAAGTGTAATATGTTGTGATTTGTTGACCACTTGTAATTTGAAAATGAGAAAATAAAGGTTTTTTAAACTTAATGATTGTGTGTCTGTGTTCCCTTCTTTGATGGGAGGTTGGTTCCCAGCATAGGGAACAATGGGGCAGGCTGGCCAGCCTTCTCTGCGGGTGGTGGGGGGGTCAGGGGGGTGGTTGTCTGTGTGCCAGGGCAGGTGCTCTTTCCCAGGGACGATTTGGCACTGCCACCATTGTGGCACCCCTTGTCTGTGCAGAACTGCCCTGGGAAAGAGAGTTTAGGGGTTCCCAAAAGGGGAGGGCAGGCCAGCCTGTTCCTGGGGTTATGGTGGGTGTGGGGCAGGTGGGGGTGGATTTGGGTCTGTGAGGGGCTACTGGGGGGATTTGGGTCTGTGTGTGGCAGCTGGGGTGGGGGAACTGGGTTTGTGTGGGGCTGTGAGGGGTGGACTTTAGGGGCTGAGAGCACCTACTTGGGGAGGCCATGAAATGGCCCCCCCAAGTGGGAGCAGGCTGAGCCTTGGTGGGGGGTGGGAGGAGGGGTGGGAGAAGGGCCCCAGAGGGTTGGGGGGCATTTTGCATGCAAAATGCCACCCCTGGCAACACAAGCCTCCCCCAGCTGTCAGTGGTAGAGATTAGAGCACCTACTTGGGGAGGCCATGAAATGGCCCCCCCAAGTGGGAGCAGGCTGAGCCTTGGTGGGGGGTGGGAGGAGGGGTGGGAGAAGGGCCCCTGAGGGCTGGGGGGCATTTTGCATGCAAAATGCCACCCCTGGCAAAGGAAGCCTGCCTCTTCATTTTTTCCCCATAGGAAATAATGAAGAGAGATCAGCAGCAGCATGCTAACAATATGCTGCTCCTTTGCTTTCTTATGGGGAGGATGGGGGGACCTGCTTTGGGGGGCCATAACATGGCCCCCCAAAGTCCAATCTGTCTGAAACTTGGGTAGTTGTTAGAGAAGGGTTAGAGGAAGGTCCCCACCAATTTTGGGCTTATTTGGTGGGAAAATGCCTCCTCCAGGCGTCCTGAAAGACGGAGGCATTTTCCCAGCAAAAAAACCCGAAAGAATCCCGAAAGAATGCCGAAATAATGCCGAATCCCGAATCCCGAAAGAGATTCTTGTTTCGGCTTTCGGCTAATGCCGGTAGAGAATCTTGTTTCGGGTAATCCCGAAACAAGAAAGCCGAAAGTTTTTTCCTTGCACACCCCTACTCAAGACCCTAGGGTGAGTTAGATCTCGGACGAGGGGGGGCTCTGCGCAACGGGTCCCCTCTCGATCCTTGAGGTCCCACCCTGCGACGGGTCGGCTACAATCTCTGCGGCAGTTTTGGGGCCAATTCGGCTGGCATAAGACCTACATACCCAAGCTTCGATTGGGGGAAGAAGTGGAGAGGAGAAGTTAAAATCGAAACAGTGATTACAACCCGAGAAAAGTGAAGGAGAAGGTAAAGATCACTATCTTCCGATACGGGACAGATTGATAAAAACAGAGAGGAAAAAAAGTAGATTTTTAAACTGCAACAGATTAATGAAAAGGAGGGGAAGATTCGGCAAGAGTTGTATTTGAAAAGAGACTAAGTTTAAAGAAGTTATTAAAGAAATTGGACTATTGTTTTGAATACTTGCGGTTATGGAGCTGTGAGAAAAAGACACCATTGCGAGATCTGCTGTGGGAAGACGGGAGACAGGAAGTGCGTAACAACAATAGAGTGGCTGGAGAGAAGCGGCCCTTGCTGGAGGGCAGGAAGAAGGGAATCGCCATTTTTGAAAGGGGAAGGGTCGCGGCTTCAGCGGAAAAGGAAGTAGGCCATTTTGGATTACAAAATCATAGAGAGACCATAGAGAAAAGACGCCCGACATTTTGGACTCTTTAAAAATTAATTTATGCAAGAAGACCGGGACATTTGAAATAAAAAAGGTACTAAACTCAACGCCACGGAGTTAAGGAAGAGAGCGGACTCGTGGGAGCGAGCTAAAGCAAGCCCCACGATGTCGAAAAAAGAGTGGCAATCAGCAATAGAAAACCTGGATAAAAAACTTTTAGAGGTGATAAAAGAATTTAAAGACATGAAATTGGAGCTGATCAAAGAGGTTAAACAGACAGTAAAATCGGAGCTGTCAGAAGTAAAATCGGAGCTGTCAGAAGTGAAGAAAGGTATGGAAACAATACAAAATGAATTACAAGGAACGCAGCAGAGAGTTAAAACAGTAGAAGGAGCGATGGAGAACTTAGCAGACACGCAACAAACAGAGATGAGACTGATGAGGGGAAGGATGGCGGTTGCGGAAAGTAAACACATGGAGAAGCAGCTCAGATTTCGCGGTCTGCCGGAGATAGAAGGAAAGACAGCGCAAGAACAGATGACTGAGGTGTTAGCTGAATACCTGGGGAAGGAGGAGGAGGAAGTTGTGGCTATCCTTGATGTGGCATATCGCGTGAATTCGAGAATTGCAACCCAGAGGAAAGTACCAAGAGATGTGATTGTGCAATTTACAACACGAAACATGAAAGAGAAGATTGTGACTAAACAGTTTCAAGATCCATTGGAGATTGATGGCAAGACAATTATCATAATGAAGGAATTACCCAGATCAGTGTTACTAGATCGGAAAAAATATAAAGCGCTAATCCAGATGTTGAAGGACATGAAAATCAGGTACAGATGGGAGCTTCCAGAAGGTTTGTCCTTTGAATTTGGAGGTGCCAAAAAGCGCATTAGATCTGAGCGGGAGATGGAGCGATTTATAAGGGACAATGAAAAAGACTTACCAACAAGATTATGAGTATGGAGTGTAAAGTATTATCTTGGAATGTAAATGGACTAAACTCACCGAATAAGAGGAAAAATATCTTCCACTGGCCATTAAAACAAAAATGTGACATTGTTTGCTTGCAAGAGACTCATATTCGAAAGCAGGATGTAAAATATTTAAAACTGGGAAAATTGGGCAAGGAATTTGTAGCGGCCTCAAGCAAGAAAAAAAGAGGAGTGGTGTTGTATGTAAAAGAGGAGCTACAGCCAAAATTTGTAATGAAAGATGTGGAAGCCAGATTTGTAGCAGTGGAATGTACTTGGAATTTAAAGAGAGTGTTGGTAGTCGGAGTTTATGCACCTAACGGTGCAAAAGAAAGCTTCTTTGAGGATTTGAGGAAGCATTTAGACGATCTTTCATATGACCAGATAATTCTTGCTGGAGACTTCAATGGAGTGACAGACTTGGAACTAGATAAAAAGACAATAACGGCACAAAAGAAAAGAGGATTATTACCAAAGCTCTTTTTTGAGTTGATTCAACAAGAGACTCTCGAAGATGTATGGAGGAGAGAATATCCCAAAAGCAGACAGTTTACTTTTTATTCTGCAAGGCACTCTACATTATCAAGAATTGACATGATCTGGGCCTCAAAAGACTTAGCGTTATGGACTAAGGAGGTAGAAATAATGCCGATGATAGGCTCAGATCACAACCCAATTATGTGGAAATTAGGGAAAAGGAGAAAAAGGAAAGCATGGAGAATAAATGAGGACTTGCTACAAGAAGGCGAGAACATGGAGATATTGAGAAGAGAGACAAAGTTCTTCATACAATACAACGTGAATAAAGAAGTACCAACTGACAAAGTTTGGGATGCTTATAAGGCGGTTATAAGGGGCATACTAATGGACTTAAATGGTAGAGCAAGAAAGAAGAAAGAGGAGAAAAGACAAGAGATTGAGGAGAAAATAAAAGCCAAAGAAATACAGTTAAAAAAGAGACCAGGGAAAAAGAAATTATACCAGGAAATTAAAATACTTCAAGAACAGCTAACAGCAATGAGTAATAAAGAATTGGAGTGGAACCTTAAAAGATTGAATCAGAAAGCATTTGAAGGTGCAAATAAACCTGGGAAGTACCTGGCATGGCAATTGAAGAAGAGAAGGGAAAAGAAAATAATAAATAAAATTTGTGAAGACAATAAAACGTATTTGGAACAGACTACCATCAGTAGAGCCTTTTATAAATTCTACGCTAAGCTGTACAGTAAGAAAGAAGTTAATAAAGAATCAATAGCGTCATATTTGGAGAAAACGAAACTTCCAGAAATCTCGGAAGCTTGGAGAAATAAATTGAACAGTGAAGTAACGGACGAGGAAATAAGTAAGGCAATACAATCTGCAAATCTAGGAAAGGCGCCAGGGCCAGATGGACTTACGGCTAAATTTTATAAGACAATGGCCAATGAACTGGCACCATTCCTAAAAGAGGTGATCAATGGAGTTTTAAGGGATCAAAGGATTCCAGACACCTGGAGTGAAGCGAACATATCATTGATCCCAAAAGAGGGCCAAGACTTGACTAATGTGAAAAATTACAGACCTATATCGTTACTTAATAATGACTATAAAATTTTTGCGAAGATATTGGCGGAGAGACTGAAGGGGTGGCTCTCGGAGGTTATAGAGGAGGAACAAGCAGGTTTTTTGCCAGACAGACAAATAAGAGACAATTTAAGGACAGTGATTAATGCTATTGAATATTATGATAAGCGTTGTGACAAAGAGGTTGGTTTCTTCTTTGTTGACGCTGAAAAGGCGTTTGACAATTTAAACTGGGACTTTATGTTTGCCACTATGGAAAAGCTACAATTGGGAGAAAGATTCATCAGAGCAATTAAGGAAATCTACAGAGACCAGACTGCAGCAATTGTGGTGAATGATGAAGTGACCAAGAAATTGACTATAAGTAAAGGAACAAGACAAGGTTGCCCGTTGTCTCCACTGTTGTTCATTTTAGTATTGGAGATCCTGATGATACAAATACGACAAGATGAAGAAATTCGAGGAATGAAAATAAAGGACTATTCATACAAGGTCAGAGCATTTGCGGATGATATAATGTTAATTGTAGAGGACCCATTGGAGAACATGCCAAAAGTGATAGATAAGATTAAGGAGTTTGGAGATTTGGCAGGTTTCTATATTAATAAAAAGAAGTCAAAGATACTATGCAAAAATATGACTAAGCAGAAACAACAATTGTTAATGGAAATAACGGACTGTGAAGTAACAAGTAAGGTGAAATATTTGGGAATTGAACTGACTGCAAAGAATATAGATTTATTTAAGAATAATTATGAGAAATTATGGACTCAGATAGAGAGAGACCTGATTAAATGGAACAGGTTGAATCTGTCATGGTTGGGTAGGATTGCAGCAGTTAAGATGAATGTGTTACCAAGAGTAATGTTTTTGCTACAGACAATACCAATCATCAGAGACTCTAAACAATTTGAAAAATGGCAGAGGAAAATATCAGATTTTGTATGGGCAGGCAAGAAGCCTCGAGTGAAAATGAAAGTTTTACAAGACGCAAAAGAAAGAGGCGGAATGCAACTGCCCAACCTGAGACTTTACCACGATGCAATCTGCCTAGTGTGGTTGAAAGAGTGGATGACGCTAAAGAACAAGAAATTACTAGCCCTAGAGGGATATAAAAAAATATTTGGATGGCATGCATACCTATGGCATGATAAAGTAAAGGTGAACTCGATGTTCCTGCATCATTATATACGGAGAAGTTTATATACAATCTGGAAGAAGTACAGAATTTATCTACAAGAAGGAACTCCTTTGTGGGTAGTTCCATATGAGGTGATAGATCCGAGAGCTGTTGATAATGAGCAACAATGTTTAACCTACAAAGAAATAACTAGAACTGAAGTATCTAAACTCAGAATGAAGACGCAGGAGGAACTATCACCTTATTATGACTGGTTCCAGTACAGACAGATCAGAGATTTATATAACTCGGACTCTGTAAAGGGAGGTATACGAATAGAGAACTCGGAACTAGAGCAGACCCTTTTTAAAGAGGACAAGAAAAGAATATCTAAGGTATACCAAGTACTGTTGAAATGGTATACTGAGGATGAGACAGTAAAAACACAAATGGTGAAATGGGCTATAAATTTTAATAAAGAAATAACAATGGAGGCATGGGAATACTTGTGGAAGACTACAATGAAGACAACGACATGTATTAGCATTAAAGAGAACATTTACAAAATGATCTATCGTTGGTACATGACACCAAAGAAGATTGCGCTAGGGAATTTGAATACTTCTAATAAATGCTGGAAATGTAGGAAACATGAGGGCTCCCTCTATCATATGTGGTGGTCGTGTGAGGTAGCTAGGCAGTACTGGGGGGAAATAATAAGGGAAATGAGTGAAATTTTACAATTTCAAATTAATAAGAACCCAGAACTCCTGCTACTAAACCTGGGAATGGAGGGAATCCCAGCCCATCATAGGACGTTGATATTTTACATGACAGCAGCAGCCAGACTTTTGTACGCGCAAAAATGGAAAGTACAAGAAGTGCCAACTATTGAAGATTGGATCTACAAATTGCTGTACATGGCAGAAATGGACAAGATGACAAGAAAACTGAGAAATCTGGACTCAGGGCAGTTTAACACAGACTGGGAGAAGCTGAAACAATACTTGGAGAAGAAATGGGAGGTGGGAGGAGAACTGTGGCAGTTTAAGAACTACTGAAGTATAATAAAATGCAGAGGGGGGTGACTTTACCGGGGGGGAGAAGAGACAAACGTGAATCTCTAAGCAGTTAGATTAATAGATTGATATATATATGGATACATACTGATTAATAAACAGAATACCGATAGAAAATAACTAACCACAAGGGCTAATTATAAGGATTGATTAACTAATAATATTTTCTTTTTGGTAAGACTGGTATAATGCACCAAACTGAATATGTTTATTTGAAGATATATATGAGTCAAATTGATTGATTATGTGATGATAGTTATATAGAATTATTATTGAAGGGAAATAGAAATATTAAAGTAATTAAATATAACTAAAATAGAAAGAAGAAGATAGAATGAGTAATATATAGAGCATAAGTCAAATTGTTTGATTTAAATGAATGTATGATTTATATGGTATATGATTTATAGAAATATTTGAAATCGGAATTATGGAAAATGGGATAAATTGTTTATCCAATATGGAAATAATGACTCATAGTTTGGGTATAGAGTATTAAAAATAGTTAAGAACGTATTGCTTAGAATAAATGGGAGATTATATATTTGTTAGATAGAGGAATTTAAAAAGAGTAAGGGAAAAGGGACAGAGGGTTGGAAAACTGTTGGAAGTCAACAAAAAGGGGGGGAAAGGGAGGGGGTTAGAAATGGAAAATGGGAGAATTGATTGTAATGTATAAATAATTGATCCTAACCCAATAAAATTTTTTCTAAAAAAAAAAAAAGGAAACCTAGGCTCCTTCAGTGTCCAGAATTTGGAAGTTTTCGCTGTTCTTTGTGCATATAGATGAGAGACAGCTGAAGTAGATTTAAGAATTAGGGATAGGACAAACTGCAGCCTATTTGAGCTGTCCCCCTTCTGTTCCATAATGTCATCCAGTACTCTGCAAAAGGCAGACAGGGCAAATACAAAGGCAGACATGGGAATATAGTTTTGCATACGTTCCAAAGAAGAGGGTATTTATCATGTGGCAGGTGGCAATGGCCTCTGGACGCAGCTGTTAACACTGAGGGCTGTGGAAATGCATGCAGAAAAAGAAGCAGATGGGACTGAGACCTCAAGTTGCCACATGCAGAAAATATGATGTAATAACTTATGTCCCAAAGTAGCCAGAGTCTTTACAGCAGAACGAGCATAGCGACGTATCTTACCCTTTTTTGGTATCTTTTTTTCCATATTGCAAAGTTTTCACTGGACTCACTTTCCCGAATGACATTGAACTCACATGACAAGCTGTTATTTTTCTGCTGCCATTCAGGCTAGAATGGCTTGCACACATGGGAAGCCCCTGGCTGATTGCTGTTTTAGTGTGAACAGATGGTAGAATTAAATAATTCCGTTTTTTAAAAAAAATTTCATCTCACATGGGACTCTTGAAATGTTTTATTAAGTTCTTTATCCAAAGCTGAATATGAAAACATTTTTTCTCATCTATTCTGCTTTCTTACAAAATGAATTTTGATATTCCCATAACCTAATTTTAAGTAAAATATTTAGAGGTACACCTTAAGAGGAATTTTATCCACAGAATTAATAAAACACAGTTTTTATAAGCTCCAATCTTATATGTGGAAGAAAGTCCTACTGATTTCCGTCACTTCAATCTGGCTAGAGGCAATATATCCACAGAATGAAACTTCCATGAACATATCCCTAGCCAAAGAGGTAGAGTCTGCATGCTTCACTACTAGCCCTGTTTTTAAAGCTAAAACCATATCAATACACTGTTCAAGACAGGGAAATATATTTTGTCCCTCTGCTCTTCCTTGCACATTTGGATCTGGGCAAGAGAGTTTTACTTGTAAATAGATGTGTGTATGTTCAAAAGTGCATGTGAATATTTAAGCAGGCTAATTTTGCTGTATAACAACAAAGCATAGGATCAAATAGTTGGTTGAATTTAAAGGGGAAAGAATAAAATACTTTACGAGACTCATATGAGAGAAACCCTTACTGATTATTTACCTTATTCAACATCAGGAGCTTTTCTTCAGAGAGTTAGACAGAAGAAGAAAAATCTTTAGATTTGGAAGAGCAGCATTGTGCTTTGGGATACAGGATAGGAAAACTGAGGCACCTCACATTACATCCTAATATTGTTACAGGATCCAGAATAAACCAGAAAGAATACTAGCACATTTACACCAGAACTTGAAATTACAAATTTAAATTTGCTGATTTGAGGATGGTAGTTTAGGATGAAACTGAGAATGTATTAGAACATCTGTTATCTTCAAAGACCATTTTCGTGGTATTGAGCCATGACAAATTAAGCCACGAAGCCAATTTAAACTTGTGGGCACAGACATACCTATTACTTTTGTGGTAAAAGTCTCTGTTTATGCTACAACAGGATGAGGCTGGGCAAATAGTTTCATTTTATCTAAGCATGCACACTTAAGCTTGTACCTTGGTTTTTTGATAACTAGCTAAACATGGATAACTTTGTTAAATCATAGAATTATATTTCAACAAACAGAAAGATAAGGAAAATATAAAGGGTTGTACCCATCCTTCTGCATAGCTTTTTGACATTACAGGTCAAAAGGGGCTGCTGGAAAAAGGCAGGGGATGAGCCACTTCCCCCAGCAAAAAGATGGTAAAATTCATCCCAATATTAAATACTTCTAAAATTTTTTGAAAGATATTGCAAATTGAATTATTTCTACGTTTTCTTCAAATCACAACACAACATCTGTCAGTTTTTGAGACAATTACTTTTAAATATCACACAAAATACCAGTAGCAGCCTCAGAGTGCAGTCTCCTGAGGGAGTAAAGCAGTTAAGGACTACATTTCTTGAGATAACCTTAGAATAAATTAAAGTTCATATTCAGGGGAGGTGGAGGTTGGCAACTGGCAGAAAATGTTCAACTTTCAACAGAGCTGGGCATGTGAAATGGACTTAAAATGAAGATTGAACTGATTTTTTATGCTATTTAAAAATAAAATGAAATTTAATTGGCTCATTGTTACTGATGGTACTGTGAGGATCTCCTATACTGGCTGTGAGAAGGAAGATATCACTTTTTAGGTTAGGTAAAGAGATTAATGAACTGTTTTTAAATGGTACTTCAAAGAGGCCTTTAGTACAACCTATTATGAGCGAACTTTTTACAGCAACCATAGCAACGAAGGTATAGAAATAGAATCAGATGAGAATTTCCATTCCTTATTTGAGGTTCATAAGTAATTGCTCACTGGTATTCTGAACCAACATCTGTGATCTGATATTCCTTGTGTTTTTAAAGGCAAATGGCAGCTGTGTGAGGCCCCAATTTGGACTGGGTCTTCAGTGTGCATGGGGAATTTTTTTGATTGGCAAAGCGTGCAGAAATTGAAGGACTAAGCCTTCTTGACTCCTGAGTTGCAGACCAGAATGCAAATTAGGGCTCCAGGTAGCTCTTTATGTTTAAAACAACAACAACACTGGGAAGATCTAATCATGGATCTACCCATGATCTAATTATACCATCAGTGTCTGGAAAAGACAGATAGAAATGACTAAATGACTCTCATTAATAAACCAGTTTTTCCATGCAACTAAGTGGAAAACATGATCATTTTTAACAAGACTAATTGCATAAAGAACAAGAAACAACACACTTGTTAGCACTAAACTAACACCCAGTCTTTTTCTTTTCTGAAAGCAATGCAACTAGGACAGGATCAGGGGGTCAGGAAAGCTCCCACTCTCTTGCCTTTCTGTAAACTATGCAAAACTAAATTTTCCAGGAGACCTTTTTTACACAGGCAATAGAGCTTTGCAGTAAGGAAATGGTTCAAAGAGACGATCTGGTAAAGACACAGGTACTAATTGCTTACCAAAGAGCCAGTTTGGTAAGGGCCAGTTTGGTGTAGTGGTTAAGAGCGCCAGACTCTAATCTGGAGAGCCCGGTTTGATTCCCCACTCTTCCACTTGAAGCCTGCTGGGTGACCTTGGGCTAGTCACAGCTCTCTGGAACTCTCTCAGCTCTATCCACCTCACCGGGTGTTTTGTTGTAGGGATAATAATGGCATACTTTGTAAACCGCTCTGTGGGCATTAAGTTGTCCTGAAGGGTGGTATATAAATCGAATGTTTTATTATTATTATTATTATTATTATTATTATTATTATTATTATTATTTGTTTCAGCATTGTTGTTCTGTATCTGATTTCTGCTTGTTTTCAAATTTCTGCAATCCATACCCTATTGAATTGTTTATTGAATGTCCCAGCAATCGATTGTATATGACTTACACTGTGAGTCTCTCCACATGAGATGCCTCAGTGCATGTTCAAGTGTAGGGGACACCATGTTAGCTAAAAAGCATAGTTTAAAAAGGCAGAGCCAGTGGCGATCACTCCTCAGAGAGTTTGTTAATTTCATCTTCGCCTCCCCACAGGCTCTGTCAATTTCACCTCTCTAGTCTAAAACTGCCTGGGATTGCAACCAGAGGGCAGCAAGGAATGGAAAGGGGCTGGAGCTGCCTTCCAGAGCCAGGGTTGGACCAGGAGAGGTTATAACGGGCTGAAGTTTCCCTTTTGGCATTTCATAACCCCTTCACACAGCTCCAGACCCTGCTGCCAGCTCTATCTTTTAAAACTACCCTTCCCAGCAACCATTGCATCTCCTGACATGTGTTCTTAACGAGTCAGATGTCTTGTGTAGAGAGAGTCTCTGTAATCCTCCTTTCATCTCAGTGAGAAGGGCAGACTACAAAGTAAATAAAATAATCTGTGACCAGGCTTGCAAGCCAATCGTTATTTTCTGCTATTCATCTGTAAAGTCTGGTCCTGATATTACCATTACCTGTAACTTTAAGATAATGCTTAGACAGGATATATATTAATAAAAACCCCACAATTTTTACATTGAATTTTTATTTTTTGTAAACAAGATGTTATATTCCTTATTATATACATTAACAAACAATAAGTCATATCAGACTAATTGTCTCTCTCTTTTAAAGAAAGTTACTACCTTACTGGATCGGGGGAATGCTGAAGACATAGTTTAGCTCAATTTCAGTAAGGCTTTTGATAAGGTTCCACATAATATCCTTGTTGACAAGTTGGTAAAATATGGTTTGAATTCTATTACTGTTAGGTGGAACTGTAACTGGTTGATAGATTACACCCAAAGAGTGCTTGTTAATGGTTCCTCATCCTCTTGAAGAACAGTGACAAGTGGAATGTCTCAGGTATCAGTCCTGGGACCTGTTCCAGTCAACATTTTTATAAATGATTTGGGTGATGGAATAGAGGGAATGCTTATTAAATTTGCAGATGATACTAAATTGGGAGAAGTAACAAATATGGTACAAGACAGTCAGGGTACAGGGTGATCTTGACAGGCTGGAAAACTGGGCTAAAACAAGTACAATGAATTTCAACAGAGATAAATGTAAAATTCTGCATTTAGGTAGGAAAAATCAAATACCTTATTATAGGATAGGGGAGACTTGTCTTGGCAGTACTAGTATGTGTGAAAAGGATCTAGGGGTATTAGTAGACCATACACTGAACATGAGTCAGTAGTATGATGTAGTAGCTAAAAAAGAAAATACAATTTTGGGCTGTATCAATAGAAGTATAATGTCCAGATCACGCAAAGTGATGGTATCCCTCTACTCTGCTTTGGTTAGAATTCACCTAGAATATTGTGTTCAGTTTTGGGCACCACAATTTAAGAAGGATATAGACAAACTAGAATGTGTCCAGAGGAAGGCAATGAAGATGATGAGGGGTCTGGAGACCAAGTCCTATGAGGAAAGGTTGAAGATAGGTTTAGCTTGAAGAGGAGATGACTGAGAGGTGATATGATAACCATCTTCAAGTACCTGAAGGGCTGTCATATAGAGAATGGCGTGGAGTTGTTTTCTGTTGCCTCAGGTCGGACCAGAATCAAGAGGTTGAAATTAAATCAAAAGAATTTTTGGATAAACATTAGGAAGAACTTCTTGACAGAGTGGTCCCTCAGAGGAACAGGTTTCCTTGGGAGGAGGTGGACTCTCCTTCTTTGGAGGTTTTAAAGCAGAGGCTAGATGGCCATCTGACACAGCAATGCTGATTCTGTGAACCTAGGCAGATCATGAGAGGGAGAGCAGGAAGGGTTACATCTGTACTTAGTTCTCATGGCCCCTTCTTACACGCCCAGGGTAATGCTGATTTGGGTAAGGAATCAATTTCCCCCAAGCCAGTTTGGCTGGGGATCCTGATGGTGTTTTGCCATCTTCTGGGCATGGACAAGGGTCGCTGGGTGTGTGTAGTTATGAATTTCCTGCACTGCGCAGTGGGTTGGACTAGATGACCCTGGAGGTACCTTCCAACTCTGATTCACAGGGTTGTTCTGAGGATAAAGCAGGATGGGAGAATGGGGTAGGATATAATATCAGTAATAGAAACTTCATTTACAGAAAACTGGTTTAAAATATGCATTTAGCTGCACAATAGAGCATCAACTGGCCCCAGGGAATTTACTTGCCAGAATGGAAAGCACTGTTGCTGTTAGCATTCAGATAAGTGCTTTTGCAGAAGCCTGGATATGTTTGCAACCAAGTCCCCAGGCCTTAGTGCAATGAAGCCAGCTGTTATATTGCAGTTCTTCAATTTAACCAGAAGTTTTGTTGCATCAATACAAAATACTTACATCATATAGTTGTGCTGTACAGAAGACCATTTGAGCTCTTCTTTTTTTAAGTAGCTTCAGGAAGCACATTAAAAAGACTGCATGCCCATGCAGAACACTAATGTAAGGAGAGGGCCTAAGTGTGGAACACTTGACTGCTGTATTTCCTACATACCATTTTATCTCTCATTTTAACACACGAACAAGCCAGTAAGTCAATCAAACACCATATTTTATTTATCAAAATATTTTTTTAGCTGCTACAGGATGCAATATAATTCACCACATACAAGCAGAATGGTACTCATAAATATCAATTACTTATAAAAACACAATTCACATGTAATTGGTATATCTTAAAAGATACTGTGAACAAATTAATTGGTATAAGCTGGTTTCTGTACAAAACAAAACTTACATTCTGGTAAAGATACATTTCAATACAGACTTCTGAACAGAAGACACTATATAGAGACCTCATAAGAACCAAATTATTGAGGTTCAAAGATGTCTCTTACTGGGTACCAACGCCAAAACACCAGCATGTATGTATACAATGATATGAATGTTCTGTTTAACCATACTAAAATGGTTGGTTAATATCATGAATGTCCATATATAACACATTGTTTAAAAAAAGTTTGGCTTTTGTTAAGCCCAAGAAATAATCAATAAAATGCATTGCTGTAAACAACCTAAAAAAGTCTTTATCTTCAAGGCTTGTCATATACATCCACAAATGTTCTTTTAATGACATTTTCAGAGTTCATCGGCTTTTCATGTCTTCGTTGCTTGAATCTGACCTTGATAAAATAAATAAAACTCACATTAAAATGCTGTTCTTATCATGTTATTTCATCTAAAGACAAATTATTGGTATTATTGAAGCTTCTGAACAATTAAATAGAACCAAGTAGAACCATGGTTGCACACACATATATGGTGTATGTGCATACTGGAATCAAATCTACAGATTTTCTGTAAGCAGTTTTGAACAATTTATTAATTTTTGTTTTCTCTGAGGTGAGTATTCACCCTATATCACAGTAGTGCTGGCTTCTGATCTCTCAAAGTTGAGTCTCTGCTGCCATCTTGTGGTGTCTTTTAGATAAAATACTGAAGAGACACCCAACATTTCAGAATCACAACTATTGTAGATGGCATACATTATTTATAGATTTTTACTACACCCTGCCCCAAGTTTCAAAGTTGATAACAACTGTTGATTATTTGTTTATATTCTATTTCTACAGTGAAACTCATTTACTTAATGATACAAATTCCCCGCATGTGAATTTTAAAATGTTTTTGTTTCCACTGATTAAACAAAAACCATTTGTAATAGTTTTCTGGTGTATCCCTGTCATATTTAATAAAGCTATTGTATTTAATAAAGACTATGACATATTACTTAGCCCTTTTTCCATTAGTAACATATGATACGAAATGAAATAATATAGAAGACCTGAGCAAACTTGCAACGAAGTTTTATATTCTGTAATATCAAACATTATACCACATCTGCAATCTCGAAAAGTGTATTTTAATTAATATATGTCGTTAATAAGTGGCAAACTATCTTTATATTAATTTAAATATAACTATTAAAGTCAGCTACGCTTGTTGTAGCAATAAAATAGAAGGAAAAAGAGTCCAAATGTTGAGTTTGACATGGATACTCACTGTGTAATTTGATCTGATAGCAGAAATAGGTAGAAATAAGGCAAAATGAAATGGTGAAAAAGATTATTTAAAAATATTAAAGAAAAGAGAAGCAGCTAAGTCAAAATGTGCCGAACCTACCCTGAAGCCAGTCTACACCTTCCTGTAATCCTTCTCCTTTAAGAGCATTACTAGCACTAAAAAAAAGTTTAAAAGTACATGAAAACACACTCAGGACATTTTAAACAGCAAATTTCAAGTTTTATATGCAGTAAAGACTATAAATATACATTCAGACTGGAAGCTAGATTATATGAGAGAAGCATGGCTGCCCCCACACAAAACAGCCACCCTGCACACCCCCTTCCTCTTATACCAACAACAAAACATGCAACATTATGTAATCATGCTGAGCTTCTCTTTCCAAATTCTGTTTGTTGTTTTCAAAATCTCAATGATACAAATAACTTTTACAAAGATAGATATCTGACACTCCTCTCCCCAAACATCCATTGCAGTGAGGCAGGGCAGGGAAACTGAAGTGTCTTGGTTCTGATCTTAGAATAATATCCAAAAAGCATTAAGAAATGAGTGAAATGCCCCCACCCCCAAAGGGGGTAAGTGTGAGGAAACTGAACCATAAACAATGGCTGCAGCAGTTGACCGGGACAGCAGAGAAGGGAGAATTTCCCTTCCATTTGTCATCCTGATTTTCTCTTTCTTCTCCTTGGCAATTACTTCTTCCATTCCTCAGTTCACTTTCCTCCATCTGCTGCCTCATCTGCTCACTATCACTTTCCACAAGCCTCTCCTGCCTTTCTTTCCACTTCATTGCTGTTTCCTGCACCTATCAGGGAGTTTTCTGTCATTTCTAAGTTACCACTTTTTTTATTCTGGCTAAATGAGAACATATACTTCCTGAAAGAACAATGAGCATATGACTATGACTTTTTTAAGGGGAGGACAAAAGCCGTTTCTGATCTTGCCACAAGACTGTGAATGTCACTGGATTCAAAATCTTGTACAGTCGTAAGCTAATTTTTCTTACAGTATTAAAAATGGTTCATATATACTGGATAGTAGTTTATCTTTGTATCTAATTCTGAACATGGCTCCAGGCCATGGATCAAAAAATCTGCACAAAGTGGCTATGTATGGATTGGGGGGTGGGGGGTGGAGTTTCCTACACACCTAGGGGAGCCTCCATGTTACAAAAACAAAAAAAAATCCCCTGAAATTTTGAAAAGGAGAGAATTACATAAAAGTTTTAAAATTCTGAAATCTCATTACCACGTAAGATTTTAGCAGTCATTTTAGCTAGATAATCCAAAATGGCTTCTGGAGTTTCATTTGAAAAAACAAGTGTTGCTTACCTGTAACTGTTGTTCATCTAGGTCTTCCGTGCAGGCACACATGGGACTGCGCATGCTCAGGCCTGCCGACTTAGGAGATTTTTAAAGCTCATAACCACTAGGGGGTGCCCTCGCCTCTCAGTGCACCTGCACAGCTGTCTTTCCTGCCAAAAACGGCTTCTAAGAGGTGGGGCACCCCTGACATACCCTTAGTCCTCTTTCGCCGCCGCACTACAAGGTAAGTACCAAGAGCATTAGCAGGGAAGGAGGGAGGGTATGTGTGCCTGCACGGAAGACCTAGATGAACAACAGTTACAGGTAAGCAACATTGTTTTTCTAAACATGCCATGGCGGGAAGTCCAGGCCGGGAGCAGGATGGGAGAAGGTGGCAATGCCTGCCTCCTGCCTTCACCTAGCTGATATTAGTAAAGCAAGTGGCAATGCCCACCCCCTGCCTTCACCCAGCGGGTATTAGGAGTGAGGCAGGTGGCAATGCCCACCCCCACCTTAACACAGCTAGTATTAGGAGCAGAGCAGGTTGCAATGCCCTCTCCCTGCCTTCCCAGCTGGTATCAGCAGCAGACCCGGTGGCAATGCCCACCCCCCCTTTGAACCAGTTGGGATCAGGAGTGGAGCAGCTGGCAATGCCCACCCCCCATACCTTAACCCAGCTGGTATTAGAAGCAGAGCAGATGGCAATGCCCACACCCATCTTAACCCACCTGGTGTTAGGAGCGGAGCAGGTGGCAATGCCTACCTCCACCTTAACTCTGCTGGTATTAGGAGTGGAGTAGGTGGCAATGCCCCCCCCCTTCAGCCAGCTGGGATCAAGAGTGGAGAAGGTGGCAATGCCTGTCCCCTGCCTTAACCCAGCTCATATTGGGAGCGGAGCAGATGGCAATGCCCACCCTCAACTTAACCCAGCTGGTATTAGGAGCGAAGTAGGTGGAATTTCCCCTCCCACCTTAACACAGCTGTTATTAGGAGCAGAGCAGGTGGCAATGCCACCCCTGACCTTAACCCAGTTGGTATTAAAAGCAGAGCATTTGGCAATGCCCACCCACCCCCTTCACCCAGCTGGGATCAGAAGCAGAGCAGGTGGCTTTGCCCACCCACTGTCTTAACCCAGCAGGTATTAGGAAAGGAGTAAGTAGCAATGCCCCCCCCACTTATCCCAGCTGGGATCAGGAGCAGAGCAGGTGACAATACCCACCCCCCTTCACCCAGCTGGAATCAGGAGCAGATCAGATAGCAATGCCCGCCCTCCTTCACCCGACTGGGATCAGGAGTGGAGCAGGTGACAATGCACCCCGCCTTAACCCAGCTGGTATTAGGAGCGGAGTAGGTGACAATGCCCATCCTCCACCTTAACCCAGCTGGTAAGGAGTGGAGCAGGGGGCAATGCCCTCCCCTGCCTTAACCAAGCTGGTATTAGTGGTGGAGAAGGTGGCAATGCCCACCCCCCGCCATCACCCATTTGGGAGCAGGAGTGGAGCAGGTGGCAATGCCCACCTCGCACCTTCACCTGGCTGGGATCAGATGCAGAACGGGAGGCAATGCCCTTCTTCCCTTCACCCAGCCAGGATAAAGAGCAGAGCTGGTGACAATGCCTGCCCTCTTCAACCTACTGGAATTAGTCACTGAGCAGGCAGCAATGCCCACCCTTTCTTCACCCTGTCAGAGTCAGGAGCCAAGCATGTAGCAAAGCCTGCCCCCCTCTTCAACCTGCTGGAATCAGGAGCAGAGTAGGTAGTAAAGCCTGCCGTTTGCCTTCACCGGTCAGGATCAGGCACAGAGCAGGAGGTAATGCCTGTTCCTCCCTCCACCCAGCGGGGAGAAGGTGGCAATGCCCACCCCTTTTCCCCCAGCTGGGATCAGGCTCAGAGCAGGCAGCAATGCCTGCCCCCCTTCACCCAGCCGTAGTCACAGAACAGGAGGCAACCCCCCCCCCCTTTACCCGGCATGTATCAGGCACGGAGCAGGTAGCAAAGCCCACCACCCCTTCACATGGCCAAGATGAGGCAGATCAGGCATGGAGCAGATAACAATGCCCACCCACCCTCCTTCACCAGCTGGAATCGGCGATGGAGGAGGAGCAAATGCCTGCCTGCCTTCCCCTTTCTAGAGCCAGTTGTATTTTCTCCCACAACAGGCTTTGTTGCTAGTTAAAATATAATCTCTTAGGCACTAACTCACTGGATGGGACTTAATTATATAACTGCTTCAGTTTTAGCCCATCTGCAACTTAAGGGATAATAAGTGACCAACTTATACGGTTATTGATTGAGATAAAATATAAAAAATGGTCTTGAAAATGTAATGGTTGTAGTTAATCAAGTGGTTCATGGCTTTTCTACCTTCTTCTTTGGAAATACTGGTAAAAGAAAGATATAGGGGCAATTTTGCCTGATTTTTCCTTCTTAGTATTGTTTCTCGTGCCCCATGACATTTTGTTCACAAGGCAGCTTTAAGGGGTGGGGTGGGGAGTAGCACTCACAAATGCTACTGAGGGAAGACAGGAAACTGTTTTCAAGAGCACACTTGTATTAATAGTTTGTAGGATCAAACTATTTGTTGTGGGAGGGTTTAGTCTTTTCTCTCTGCAAGATATGCATCAAAACATGTTGCTTTTCTGCACAAATTCTTAAAATTAGTAAGCTTTTATTCAGTCCTTTGCCTCAAGGCCTTAAATACCACAAGTGTAAATGTTATACCACTTTTATTTAAAGTGATTAAAAAACCCTCCCTTTAACTGATTTTATCCACAAGATGCTGATAGGTTTTGATGCATTTTGCTATCTTGGTATTTAGGGTATGTAAAAGAGAAAAAAAATGCTGAAGACCTACAGCTCTCAAAATGCAGAAGGATATTATTGTACTAAAGATTTATGGATTGATCCAAACAACAGCAAACTGACTGAAGCTCACAGACTTTAGAGCTTTCCCCCTGCAGGCCCTGAGCCACTGGTAATCCTGCTGCTAGGTATCAGAAGACCCTCATACAGGAGACAAAGTGGGGGTTTCCAGTGAGAGGGAGGGCAAAAATTGTCCTTTTTTATTTTACAGAATGAAAAATGACTATTAAGGAATTGGTTTGCAAAAGTAAGTGAGGCTGACTACAGCTTGCTTTCAGCATCAGTATTTGTAGGTTTTCTACAACAGATTCCCCTCAGTTTAAAAAAGTATGATTACAAATGATCATCAGTTACCTTTCTTTGTGACAAACAGAATAATTAATACTACAATTAGTAATTTCAAACATTTAAGATCTGTGTAAATACAACATAAAGGTATATGTACACAACTTTACCAGATATGCCATGGCTTGTCTTTGATACTCTCTAAGGACAATAACTGACAAACTTTCACAGATGATACAGCATCTCTGAGGTCCATCTTATTTGCAAAGAACAAAACTGGTATTCGCCGATGTTTAATATCTAGGAGGGAAAAAAATCAGGAGTAACTTTTTGTTATCCTTGTCACTTTTTATGTATAACAAATTTTGAGAAGGAAAAGTGATACATACATTGCTCACCTGTCATTGTTATTCTCTGAAGTTAGTATTCTACCAAGATGCACACTTGGGTCATCGAGCCTCGAGTGCATATTTCAGTAGAGCATTCAAAGTAACCCTCATAAACTCATGTATGCATTTAATGCTGTTGTGTAAACTGTTTACAATAAAAGCACTGCCATGCATTGCAAAATACCTTACAAAAGACATTCCAATATGTATAATTCAAAAGTTGGTAAAAAGGTAAAGGTGCAAGCACCCAGTCATTACTGACCCATGGGGGGACGTCGCATCATGACGTTTTCTTGGCAGACTTTTTACGGGGTGGTTTGCTGTTGCCTTCCCCAAAAACTTTACCAAAAGTTGCTAAAACCATTAAAATATTACATTCACATTTTGGACGGGAAAAAGCTATAATCAGTAATAGGAATTTGCAGTTAAGATCTAAGGTAAATACTTTATCCTACATATAAAGGAGTAGAAATGAACAACTATGTTATTAACATTCTGTGCACTCAATAAAATTTCAACACTAGCACTAGTAGCTGTGATACATATGTTGTAATTTCAGCAGAGTTGTGATGGTGATGACAGCAAACAAACTACATCATGGAACGTATATATGACTAGCAATAACAGAATTCAACAGGGGCTATTATGCTGTTCAGGAAATTAGTAACTGTTGAAAGCATATGTAATCTTTTGAAAAATGTTATAAAATCACCACAATCCTTTTAATGTAGTATCTGAAAAATATAAATCTCTTGCTATTTCTGCATGATACAGTTATTTGGAAGTTATTTTTTTAACCCATATCTCCATGCAATCAAATCAAAGTGGAGCTTCAGCTATAAGCATCTTCCTCAGTCCCTTCCATGTTTCTGCCTTTCTCTCTCACCGTGCATAGAAAGGAATGCAAATCAATTAAATTGCATGTTTACTGGCCCTGAACAATAAACTATCTTTTCAAACTGAATTTATGTATGTTGGAAAGACAGGCAATGAGTTGTCTGAGTACAAGGCCTGATTTCAATTTCATCATATGTAAAAGTTCCCATAATTCATGAAGGAAATATGAGCCAACCTTTAAAATATGAATTGAACAATCCTTTCCAGGTTTACTCAGAATCTTGATAGAATCTATTCATTTGTTTTAGGATCTCACTATCAGAACTTTTTTTTGGCCAAATACTACTTACAGAAAATATTACAGCAAGAAGTTAGCATAGTCTATTATTCAAATATATAAAATCTTAAGATCAAGGTACATCATGTGTATCAGAATCTGTAACCCAAGAGCGGATACCTATATAAGAACAATATACTCTCATTATTTAAAAGGCAAATATTTATCAGGATAGCTTAATTTCTGCCTAATTGGTTTTCTTCAGTAATTTTTAAAATAAACAAAAGTTATTAATTTCGAATACTCACACAACAAAAATAAAATGCAATACTAAAGTGATTTCACTTGCTTCTTTTGTCTAAGTATTCCTTCTGAATTTCAGGTAGTAGGCTTACAAGAAGACCAATATAACTTTTATTCTATGTTCCAAGTTACTCTATAAATAGCAGCAGGACAAGCAAACTTTAAATTTCTAAAACTAATGTTTATTTAAATCAAAGATTTCTTAAGTATATTATTTTTTGTCACAGTAAGATGATAAAACACTTTAGTAAAATTTTATTACATGGTCTTTGGCCCAACTTTCTATCTTCAGCACATATTCATCCAACAGCAACAATGAAACAAACCATTTATTATTCTTTACAGATTTTTATAGCTTGTCCAAAAGATAGAATTGTGCTGTTCCACAGAGCAATTAGCATTTCTGCATGAAGTAATTTTCTGACTGAAACACATGTCAACATGTATTCTCTGGTGCTCATTCACAAATCATGAAGTAAGTTGCATTTATTATGGGAATGTTCTCAATTTCCTTGTATGTTCATTTATTGAAACATTTTCATCATGTTTTTAATACAACTGCTCCAAAAGCAGCACCTGATTTTTAAAATTTTTATTTAAATCAACAGTTTGCCAATTCCCCAGTGCTTTGCATTTGAACATGAAGGGGTAGACAAAGGAGAAAAATATGCCTTAACTCAGTAGTCCTCATCAAAATTTGTATGAATTATATCCTTAGGAAGCTAAGCCACACAATAACAGGTTGCAAGTATACTGGACATTGCTATTTTAGTTATTTTATGGTTGACAGTGCCAAAATTGGAGCAACAGCTATTTATCATACTAAGTTTCTGACAGAATGGCAAGTCAAGCAGAAAATAGTCCACAAATTAAAAAGTGTAGTACAGTAATTTGATAGTTTTAGGTTTGTAAAATTCAAAAAATATGCATGCTCAATTAACTCTTTACTTTTAAAAAAAATTGTTCCAGAATTATGGATTAATGTTCGTGGCAATCACTACTATAAATTAATACTAAACAGCAGTACTCCAATAAATAGAAAAGTATTGTGATAAAATAGGGAGATTCTATTTTTTAAAAGTAAACAGGATTGAATATACAAATATAGAATTACTACAAAATAGATGCTTTTACACCAAAGATAAGAAATTGGGTTCCGTGAAAGATAAAGGATCTCCTCACCTGGATGATTGAGAAGGGTGTCAAGTTCTTCTCTGGCCACAACCATTCTGAGTTTATCACTGCTATCAATGACAAAAATAATTGCCTGGCCTTCTCTGTACAATATAGAAAGAAGGAAATTATAGGTTCTCTAAAATGTTGAACAACAAATCATCAGAATCCTACTTCAGTGTTAGTGTACTAGCTAGAGGCATCCAATTCCTTCTAGACTCTAACAAAATAATTGCCTCTCTCCCTGAAACTGGGGTTACTTTCAAAATAGGTGTAGATTTTTAAAAAGATATATACAATCATATTCCTTCTAGTTTATTACAACATATTAGTTTTCATTTTGTAGTTTTGGAGACTGCATACTTCTCCAATATACAATTTAGAAATTTGGGGATTTGTGCTGTAGCCAAACAGGGCTCGTCAGAAGATGTGGCTCACACCCAGACTCTTAAAAAAAAAGTTATATACTCATTTCTTCCATAAGTTCCTTAAGGTACAACTTTTTGGAAATAGTCATGAACTGCGTTATCTACCCTCATCAGAACAGGGTCACATTCCAAATCACAAAGAGTCAGTAGGCTTGATACGTCCTGACCTGTATACCCCAGACAAGTCTGATCTTGTCAAGTCTTGGAAGCTAAGCAGGGTCAGCCTTGGGAGACCTCCAAAGAAGGCCAGAGTTGCAGAGGCAGGCAATGGCAAACCTCCTCTGTTAGTCTCCTGCCTTAAAACTCCCACCAGAGGTCGCCATAAGTCAGCTATGACTTGATAGCACTTTCCACCACCACCAGGCTCATTGTACTTTATCAACTCATCTAACAATACAATCCTAAGCAGAGTTATACCCTTCTATGCTCACTGAAGTTAGCCTTAGAAGGGCTAACTCTGCTTAGGTTTGCCCTGTAACTCTACTATTATCAAAAGCTGTAAAACTTTAAAAAAAAATCAAAGGAAACCTTACTACTACAAGGGAAGCCTTAAAATTACTGTATCCTTAAAGAGAAATGCAGACATTTTCAAATTTCAAAAGATATGGTTAGATTCAACCGCCCCCTCCCTTTAGTCCCCATACCACATCCCTGCTATACATGAGAGTTTCCCAGTTCTCAAAAGTGGTTTAGGGAGCACAAGGTACTGCAGTATAAAAGAGGAGGTAGTAAGGATCTTTTCTGAAAACTGAGCAGTTCCCAGTCCTTTGCAGGAAACCATATTTTCAATTATGAAAGCAGATGCTTAAATTTATTTTGGTAAAATAAAAGGTACAATTGAATGGCACATCACAAGAAAACTCATCATCGCATTTGGATAACTTCAGAAAGTCTGTTTATTTGATCTCAGTTGAGACTATGACAGATTTTATTTTATTTATTTAAACATTTGTATGCTGCTTTTTATCCAAAATAGGGTCCCCAAGGTGGCAAACTTTAAGATGCTAATAAACAACGTAAAATAACATTTTAAAACTATTTAAATTTAAAACCTTTAAAATAGTATTAAAAACAATTCAATAAACACACAACAACAAACACCACAAAGAACAGGAGAAAGGCCAATAACAATTATTGGGAGTATGCCAAACAAAACAAAAAAGTCTTCATCCTCTGGTGGAAGACAGCAATAGTGGGGGACAAATGAGTCTCTGGAGAGGGAATTCCAAAATGTTGGTGCTATGACTGTTTCTCGGGTTGCCACCCATCTAGTTTCACATGGCAGGGGCACCTGACACAGAGCCTACAAAGATGACTGAAGTGAATAGGCAAGTTCATATGAGAGAAGGCAGTCCTTAAGATATGCTGGTCCCAAGCTATATAGGGTTTTAAAGGTCAATGCCAGCACCTTGAATTGTGCCTGGAAGGAAATTGGAAGCCAGTGCAGAGAGAACAACACTGGAGCAATGTGGTCCCTACAACTCACTCCAGTCAGCATCCTGGCCATAGCATTCTGTACCAACTGAAGTTTTCAGACAGACAAGAGCAGCCTTGCATCCAGCACACTGCAGTAGTCTAATCTAGATGTTAGCAGGGCATGTACTACAGTGGCAACATCATTCCTATCCAGGAAGGGCTGAAGCTGGTAAAAGGCACCCCAGCAACCTCTGCCCCGTGTTTATCTAACAAGAGGACTGGTCCTGCAGCACCCCCAAGCTAAGGGTAGCGCAACCCCATCTAGAACAGGAGAAAATGCATTTCTTGAGTTAGGCATTCCCCCCACCAGTAGCACCTCCATCTTGTTTGGATTAAATTTCAGTTTAAGTTTCAGGTGCCCATGCATGCTCTGGTGCACATCAATTACCAACCTTTTTAGAGTGGGTAAATGCTACTTACGTACCATACATGTCACAATATGTTGCAGTATAGTACAACTGATCTGTATATTGTCAAATACTGAGAAATTTAATCATCAGGAACTCTTTGCCAAGTCATTATATAAAGGGATCATCTCAAAAGAAACAATTGCCTAAAGCTGTGACCTGCACGCACAAAAATTTTGCCAGGTCTTCTTTTATATCTTCAACTATTTTGATGTTGGTTTTTATTGTGAGCTTTTTAAAAATTAAGCAATGTTTGTATTAACAAAGCTGAAAAAAATATTTTAGTAACGTATATATGGCTATTTTGCCCTGACCCAGTGCTAAGCAGACCTCTAACGAAGACCAGGGTTGCAGAGGAAGGAAATGGCAAAACACCTCTGTTAGTCTCTATTAGTCAGGGGTCACCATATGTCATCTCTGACTTGATCACACTCTCTTCCATCACCATATTTTAGGACTGACATTTTCATAAAAGAAAACTTACCTTCACAAAATAAACACCAGATAACTCCAATACAATTACTCAAAAGTGTTAAATTTTCAATTCAATCTTAGGCTTTAAGGTTAGTATTCTAATAGCATTATCATCACGTTATTTATTTATTTCACTTATTTATTTACTTCACTTATATCCTGCCTTTATCCCCTGAAGAAGGAAGCTCTGACTCTTAAAAGCTTACACTCTGAAAATCCTGTTGGTCTCTAAAGGTGCCACTGGACTCAAATCCTGCAGTTCTACTGCAGACCAACACAGCTACCCTCCTAATTTATTTCCAGTGGGGAGGACCTAAAGTAGCTTATATCATTCTTCTCTCTTACATTTTATTCTCATAACAACCTTATGAGGGTTAGACTAAGAGTGTGTGACTGGCCCACGGTCACCCAGCAAGTTTCCACGGTTGAGTGGGATTTCGAACCTGAGCCTCCTCGATCCTAGTCCAGCACTCCATCACACTGGCTTTCACATTATTTTGCAATTTGTCTAATCTCCTTAGAATCTTTATACAGTATCATGAAGTACCAGAACAGTTTTGTTTCAAAAAGTGACAGTAGAGCAAACAGAAGAGTTTTTTCTTTAAAGCTACTTACTTGTAGTAGTGTTCCCAGAGATTTCTGTATCTACCTTGACCAGACATATCAAACACAGTAAATGACAAACTATAAAGAGATAATAAAATATAAAATTGGAATTTAAATTAATTCAATGCTGTAATCCCATTAACACATACTTGGGGTTGTTTCTGAATACATGTGCATTAGCTTAAAATGCAAGTTTGTATTTTTTTTTAAAATAGCACACCAGTCAATAAGAAGTTCTGAATCTCTTAAGTATCATACTCAAGCAGAGGTCAAAATAATTAAGGCTACTTAATAAGTAAAGGAAATACAGAAACAATTTTTTAAAGAAATTTTTTTCCTAAAACGTTGACTATGAAGGTTTTATTTACGCAACTCCCATATGTTTTAGAACCCTGCCTAGATTTATTTCCAGCACCAGTAAGTAAAGCAATGAGAAAACATCAAACAGCACAGTATGGTGATATGACATCTTGCGATAATAAAATATTACAACTAATACATCCCTAGAAAAGATTATATGCTTCTCCAAATGCGTAATTGTGTTATGCAAATAAAACAGCTTACCTGGATGTCTTGAATTTCTCAATACTGAATCCTATTGTGGGAACAATATCTTGAGTTTGAGCCTTCAAAGAAAAAACATTTATCTTAAAAAACAGATCTGTGCAAAATTTTATTACCTTGGTGTTTTGTATTCACTTATATTTACTTACTCAGATTACTATCCATACAATGTTATTAAAATAAAATCAAAGCTGGCAGTAGCCAGATGACACCCCTCCTCAAATGTTTACAAAGGGGGGAAATTGTGGTTTTAAATTTACTCTGACAGATTCTTAATCTGCACAATGATAGCTCTGCCATCTTATTTATTTATTTTGATGATCCAAATCAATAACCTATATCCACAAAGACTTGTTTAGTTCATCTGCCATTTTAAAGTCTTATAATAGAACCTTAGTTCTGTGTAAGAGCATGCAGTTTTGCTACTTTGTTATGGGAGAAAATGGACATCATAACTCTATGCTGCAATTCTGATCCAAGAAAATCATATTTCGTCAGACAGTGTCCAAACTGCATATTGTTATTACTAGGAAATCACAATTTTTCCTCCAGAGAGTGCAATCATGGTTAAAGTGACAACGGAGTGTAATGTAGTTATGTGACTGTCACAGGTACTTATAGGACATCACTGGCATCATATTGATGAGCAACTCCATGCCCAGATAATTTTTGATACAGTTTTTTTAAAAGCTATAGTTTATTTTATTTCTTTTGCTGAAGGATGAGTGCTTCCCTCACAGCAACACAAGAGCAAAACATTCACACGACCCTTGTAAAAGAAAATGTCAAGCATCAGCAAGACTGTTGCTTTTCTGAACTATTTTTGTTTTATTCATTTATCTGTCCTTTGAAGGGTACCTTTTTAAAGGATGCAAATTGCCTTTTACAGTAAAGAATATGTCCTTGTTCCCATAACACTGTAACATTAGTGATATCACATTTCTATTGCTCACAAAGTAACATCCTTAAATGTTATTAGAAATTCTATATTGTACTGTTTTTATCAAACAAATCAATACTGCGAATTATTTAAATTCTCAGATTTCTGATGCATCTTCACTTAACAAACAAGAGCACAGATTGTGAATACTAAATTAACAATAATAACATCTTATTTATATAGCATCCTTCAGTACTACTTAACACCCACTCAGACCAGTTTACAAAGTATGTATGTTATTATTATCCCCACAACAATCACCCTGTGAGGTTGGTGGGCTGAGAGAACTTCGGAGAGCTGTGATTGATCCAAGGTCACCCAGCCGGCTCCAAGTGGAGGAGTAGGGAATCAAACCCGGTTCTCCAGTTTAGAGTCCCGCTGCTCTTAACCACTACACTAAACTGGCTCTCATTACATTTTCCACCATCTTTATATCTGCAGCCTATTATTCCTGAAGTTAATCTATGAATCATTAAACACATACTAAGGTCCTTGTTATACTAAAAATCTTGAAAACCTCTTTGAGATATATGCTTGGAAAATTCTAGTGTACAAATTTTCTACATGGAAAGCACTCACACTATACTTTCTGCCCCTTAGATACAGATTATTTCTGTATAGAAACATTGTCATGTGTGCAACAGCTTCTAGATTAAGCTGCTACAAAGAGTTAGTGTAGTGCAATGACTAAGAGATTTGCAGTACAATCATAAAATTTTTTTCCTGGGAGTAAGCAGCGTTGCATACAGCAGAGGAGGTTTCCAAGTAGACCTGCTTCTCTTGGTTGTAAAACAGGAGGTCCCCAACTCAAATATTTGCTCCAATAGAAACTCATCTGACAGCCCAATAGAAACTCATCTGACAGAAGATTCCCCCAAAATGCTCTACTGGGATCATTGAACCTGAATGGACAAACGCCATGGAGGTCTGGAACTGTAATAGGAAGGGAATAGGCAACGACTGAATGAAAAAACCTGGGTGGATCTAACCCTCTATCCTCAGCCCCCTCTCCACATTTGTAACAGGGGAATATTGCTACTGACCTAATTTACAGAACTATATTGAATGCTGTAAATGCGAAGTATAGTGTTCTGAATGTATACTGATATATATTCCCTGTGTTGGTCCCAACAAATAAAGAGAATACATACTACATATTTTGGAAAACTGGTGATGTTGCAACATTTGAAAAACACATAGAATGAAAGTATACCCACTTACTGGACAGGCACAAGTACCTGGTAATTCTTAATGTTTTATTCACCTCTCTCTGGAAGCTGAGTCCAGAAACACTGAACCATTTAATACCCAATGCAACATGTTTTCTAGTGTTTATGGAACAAATCCTTCAATAAATTAATCTCTATTTGGAAATGGGAAATATTATCACCTTCTAGTAAATCTTATGAGCTGATGCAGCATATTTGATGTCCTCAAAAAGTTATTAATAAATACTGTGATCAATAAGTTTCTTAAGCAAGCACCAGCATTTTCATGCTTTCTCTTCCTAAATGTATTTTTACATTCACATGCCAATCTTGAAGTTCTCTCAGATTTCAGAAAAAGTTTATTGTGAGGCATACAGTCCTTTTAATGACTAACAAACAAGATTCTTTCAGTGTGATCCGAAACAGAGTTACGTCTTTCTAAACCCATGGACTTTGGTAGCTTTAGAAGGGCATAATTCTGCTTAAGATGGCACTGTTGGTTATTTTGCCTTCAGGTAGTTTTACACAGATACCTCTCTAGAATTTGTTTTTATAGTTTATTTGTATTTTGATTACTGATACTGATTTTCTTAGAACTTTTCATTATTAACGTAGTGACTATTTTTATAAGCCAAATAGTAATTGGTTTACAAATACTCAGCTATATTTAAAGCCAAAGGAGTAATAGAATATATGATTAAGCTTTTCATTAAAAAGTATATGAATCTATTCTCTTTTTTACAATTTAGCTAAAAAATCAAACTAAAATCTGTTGACAGAAAACTAAAATGAGCAGCAATCATTATGCTGTTTCAAACGACATTGGACATATGAAACTACCTTATACTGAATCAGACCATTGGGCCATCAAAATCAGTACTGTTTAGTTTGACTAGAAGCAGCTCTCCAAGGTTTTAGATCACCTCCTTCCTGAGCTTTAAAAAAAAACAGGAGACAATAAAAATTGAACCTGGGACTTTCTGCATGCCAAGCAGATTGCTCTGCCACTGAACCACAGCCCCTCCTCAAATTAAACCCTTAGATTTCAGTCACCTTTAATTTCTGCTACTTTACTTTATCCTGAGAAAATTATTGGCATACTACCACCACTACCACTTTGCTGCGATTGTCTACGTTCTTCTATACTAATCTGATAAGGAAACTTCTTTTTACTTAATTGCAAGGTTAAATCACATTCAAGAGCTACTTCCCATTAGCATTGGCCTTTCAGGATTAACAATAACTAAGCCATCAGCATGTTAAAAAGGCTACTTACATTAGATGGTTTCAGCTTATTGATGATAGTAGTTTTACCACTGTTGTCCAATCCAAGGCATAAAACATTAACTTCTTTCTTCTTTAGGCCAAGCCAGCCTGCTAGTTTGTCAAATAATCCCATAATTGTGATTGAAAAGCACAGTCAGTTACAGTGTTTCTGAAGAATATGCCTATTTAAAACATGACAGGAAAGGTACTCAGTCATTTCAGACAAAGAAGCCTGAGAAAAGATTGTTTCAAACACTGTCTCAACAGGTTGCTTTACATAAGTATCTAGCAAGTAAGCTGATTATTTGACAAGAGCCTTAATGCTAAAAGCAGATAGGCTAGTTAAAACCCAGTCCAAAGCACAATGTCCTGGGTTCAGTGAGTTTTAGGTAGGCAGCAATGTTGGTCTGCAGTAGAACAGCAGGATTTGAATCCAGTGGCACCTTAAAATAATAGGATCATAGAGTTGGAAGCGGCCTCCAGGGTCAGATAGTCCAACTCCCCACTCCACCCACCCCCAGTGACCCCTGCTCCATGCCCAGAAGATAGTAAAACACCTCCAGGATCCCTAGCCAAACTGGCCAGAAGAAAATTACTTCCTTAGCCCCAAGTGGCAATTGGCATTACCCTGAGCGTGTAAGAAGGGGCCACAAAAATTAAGCCCTGATGTAATCCTTCCTTTCCTCCCTCTCATCATCTGCCTAGTTCATAGAATCACCATTGCTGTCAGATGGCCATCTAGCCTCTGCTTAAAAACCTCCAAAGGAGAGCCCACCACCTCCTGAAGTAGCCTGTGCTGTTCTGTCAAGAAGTTCTTCCTAATATTTAGCTGAAAACTCTTTTGATTTAATTTCAACCCATTGGTTCTGGTCCAACATACTGGAGCAATGGAAGGCTGTCTTCTATATGACAGCCCTTTAAGTACTTGAAGATGGTTATCATAACACCTCTCAGTCATCTCCTCTCCAGGCTAAACATACCAACCTTTCCCCATAGGTCTCTAGACCCCTCATTATCTTCGTTGCCCTCCTCTGGACACATTCCAGCTTGTCTACATCCTTCTTAAATTGTGGTGCTCCAAACTGAACACAATACTTTAGATGAGGTCTAACAGAGCAGAGTAGAACAGTACCATCACTTTGTGTGATCTGGACACTATACTTCTGTTGATACAGCCCAAAATCATATTTGCCTTTTTAGCTATCACATCACACTGCTGACTCATGTTCAGTGTATGATTTACTAAGACCCCAAGATTCTTTTTGCACCTACTACTCCAAGACAAATCTCCCCCATCCTATAATTATGCATTTGATTTGTCCTACCTAAATGCCAAACTTTACTGAGAGTCCATTTGGTGTAGTGGTTAAGAGTGGCAGGACTCTAATCTGGGGAACCGGGTTTGATTCCTCACTCCTCCACTTGAAGCCAGTTGGGTGACCTTGGGTCAGACACAGCTTCTCAGAGCTCTCTCAACCCCATCCACCTCACAGGGTGATTGTTGTGGGGAAAATAATATCATACTTTGTAAGCCACTGAGTGGGTGTTAAGTTGTCCTGAAAGACAGTACATAAATCAAATGCTATATTATATATTTATCCCGGTTGAAATTCATTTTATTTGTTTTAGCCCAGTTTTCCAGCCTGTCACGATGATCCTGTATCCTGTCTTCTACCATATTTGCTACCCCTCCCAATTTAGTACCATCTGTAAATTTAATAAGCATTCCCTCTATTCCTTTATCCAAATCATCTGTAAAAATGTTGACCCTCCCTCCATCTATCAGCATGCCTGAAGGCTGGTCATTTTAGGTCCGCTTGAAGAAAGAGCCAAAAAATACCTCGGTGCGATTTTCATTTAAATCATGCCCCTGCCATCCATGCTTTGCGTGGATCTCAATATGGTTTAAAGCGAGGAGAAGTTGAGCCCGCGCCAAGCCACCTGGGGAGGTGACTTGTTTTTGCCTGAGGAGGGGGTCACGTCAGCTCCAGGCTCACTAGCAGCCACCCCCATCCCGAGAGTGGATGCGGGCCCGCCCCTGAAAAGCCATTCCAATCCCCCGCCCGCCCAGACTTTCGCCTTCCCTTCCTTCCCCGCCGTCCCCTCAAAGGAAAAGAGCGGGACGATCCCGGCTGCTACTCACAAAAGAGCCGAAAAGAGACGGAAGTCCTTGGGCAGGCCTTGAAAGGGCAAGCCGCGTTCGTTCCGAAACGCCTGCGTCGTTGCCTTGGAGACCGAACGGCCGTCAGCGCGGTCGGGTAGGAGGACCAGCTCATTCTTTGGGTGGCGCTTCGGAGTGTTGCTTTGGAGCCGTATGTAAAGGGCGACAGAGACTCCTCGTGTTCTTATCTCTTCGGCTCATAATAAAAATGTCCTTTCCGCAATTTGTTTATTGCCTGTGACCGCAAAGAGGAGTACAAAAAAAGCAACAGCGTTCCCCTGAGAGGTCATTTCCGGCGCCTATAAAAGCTTCCATTTGAGGGGCAAGCAGAGTGGGATCGTATGGGAGTCGAGACGTTCAATAACACAGAGCTATACTAAACGGAGTCCTATTTGGGTTTATTCACTGCAACTGGGGCTTATTCTTCGGAAGGAGTTTCTAGGGTTGCTCTCATAGGCAAGACTGGAGGCGCTTCTTGGTTGTTGTCGTTTTGAAATAACCATGCATAAACTTCCAAACAAGCTCTTTTTATTCTCTGGAGGATCGTGTTTCCTTATTGTTTATACTTAGGCTGTTAATAAAGTGGTAGAAGGTAGGCAGAGGAGCGATTAAAAGCCATAAATTAGCCCAGAAGTATAATTTGTTCTTTATATTTTTAAAGGGTTACATTAAGCCTGATGACATTTCAGAGCTCCCCTCTCTAAAGGGAAAGAAGGAGCAGAAAGGGCATTTCTCCCCAAATGTTTCCTACTGCTCCAACTTTTAGCCTCCTTATATATACTTTCTGTAATAAGAACTAAAATTGCATTTCCTTTCATCTCATAAAATGTGTTTTTAATATTTGCAGCATAATCTTTCCTCACCTTAGCAGCTGATGGGGCACCAAGCTTGATGAGCCTTAAGTGGAAGTTCAGTTGAACTCATCCCAAAAAGTATATTGAAGAGCTGGGAAAACTAGAAAAGGACAAACAAAAACATGGGGCTGAAGGATCTTCCCTGTAAAGCAAGACTAATTCGGTTTTTTTTAAAGTTTGTTGGAAGAAACAGGAGGTGAGATAACAAGTCTACAAAATTACAAAAGTGTAGAGAAAGTGGATAGAAATTGTTACCTTTGCTTCCATAATACTAGAAGTCAGGGCAGTAGGTTCAAGATGAAATGTTACTTCACACACTGGGTAGATGACTTATGGAACTCAGTGCCATAGGATATAGTGATGGCTGTTGGGTTAAATAAATATAAAAGAGGGCTGGGCAAATGTATGGAAAAAATTATCATTGGCTATTATTCATGATATCCAAATGAGGCCTCCATCTTCAGAAGCAGAATGCCTCTGACTGTAAGATGCTGGGCAGCTGTCAACTGTGCGGTCTGCTGATCTTGCTTGTGGACTTCCCTGAAGTGTCTGATTGGCCACTATTGGGAGCAGGATTGGACTAGTTGGGCCATTGGTCTGATCGGGCATGGCCATTCTTAGATGCTAGGTGAAAGCCAATATGTTTTCCTCTGCCCTTTTTTTTACCCCCCCCCAAAACATTCTGTTACCCATGTTGCCTTTAAATAACAATCCTATTTTTATTTTTTTTAATTGATGGTAGAAATGCAAAAGAAAAACTCTTCTAATTGCTATATCTTCATTTGCTGGTTTGTTTTGCTTGTTATGAATCATTTAGAAATATAGAAGCCCTGTCAGAAAAATGTTTTTGGTGTGTTTTTATGGGTAGAAGGCACTGCAATGAAAGAGGTTCTCTAATCCTTGCTGCCTTGAGTTTTTATATTTGTGTGTCTATGTATTTTGCTCGCTTTTGATTTGTATGTGTAGAATTACTGGACATATTCTATTCGGTAGGAAACTAGAAACCTTGCTAGATAACAAATATGTCTATGAAAATCTGTCACCCCCTGCCCATCCCCACCCCCAATCCCTAGAGTGTGAAAGTGTGGCAGACAGGAGAAGATTCCAACCTCTCTCCTCCCTGGTTAGAGCTGACCAGTCACATTCATGAAGAATGGAACTCTGGAGGGGCAATCACTAAAAGAAGAAACAGACAGAGTTTTGGAGGGAACAAGGTTAGGTTTCCTGGTCTAGGTAGGAGGTATCCACTAGGGGTAATTATTTATTTTGACAGGCAGGTGGTTGGCTGCTGTTTTCCATTAACAAGTGCCAAACTGTCGGGTTACTGTGATTACATTACAAGCTGCTGATTGATGTAACAGAGTACTTTGTAAGTATAAAGCACATCCCAGACCCTGCATTGTGTCATCTACCTTGGTGAATTGGAAAGAAGTTGCAATTCACTTTATCACTGAAAGTATCATGTGTTTATTATTTAGTTGTGTTCATCAAGCCTGCTGTGTGGTACCTTCAGGCCTATATCCCCTCGTAATAGACCACATGAATGCAGCATGGCACCCTAAGTCCAGGCGTTATGATTGTAAAGGATTAGACGACTAAACAATCCCAAAGGCCTCAATTATAAAAATAAAAGGAAAAAGATAATTATAACAAGATAAAGGCCTGGATCAGGGGTTGTGACCGAAAGCATCACGCTTTTGTAGCGTTAAAGGAGGGCCATATTTCAATAACACAGCACATGCTTTGTATATAGATGGTCCCAGGTTCCGTCTCAGATAGCTCCATCTTTTAGGAGAAAAAGTATGAAGTAACAAGGTAGGAGGGACTTTTGCCTGTGATCTTGGACAGCTTGTAGCAAATGGACAAAACGGACAGACCAATACCTGAATAGAACGTCCCACTCACACCAAAACAGAACTGTAGTTTCAGTACCAGGCCATCTAGTGTATAATTTTTTAAAACATTAGTTTTGTCTGTTTGTGGCTTTATGATATATACCTAAAATATCGCTCCCAGTATTAGTTTCCAGTGTAAATCTTTGGAACCTTTCTATTACAGCTAAGGATAAACAGTGACAATATTGCAGTTAACAGTTCTATTTTAAGAGATTTGTTAAAAGTACCTTACAAATATTTCCTTGGGGAAATATTTTGATACTATTGTCTATTTTTAATGTGTGTGTTAATATGTATATGTGGAGAGCTGTGTGCATGTAAAGCTGTCTGTGTGATTGCATGTAAATGGAAACACATTCACATGTAGACAGGATATCTGTATATGTTGGTGGTCTGTGCATATGGCTGAGCATATTTATGGATGCATATGTGTGTGATTTCCTTTTCTCTTCATAGCAAAAGTGGTGCACAGTTAGGCTTACTACTTACTAGACTACTGTAATGCACTCTACATAGTTCTCCCCCCAAAGTCAACTTGGAGATTCCCTTGGGCCCAAATCTTGCCCTTCTACTACAGACTAACATGGTTACCCACCTGAAACTGTCAGGAGCTATGTGAAGCATGCATATTACTCCCATTCTATAGTCACTCCATTGACTACCCATCAGTTACTGATCTTAATTCAAGGTTTTGGCTAACATGTACAAAGCTATTCATAGCGGGACTTCCAGTTTGGGATCCATGAAGGTCTAACGCAGCTCTAAGTGCTGAGCTGACTGGACTGCCATTTCAACGGCCGGCGGGGCAAAAAGACCCCCGCGGCCAACTGTTCTCAGGCGGAGAACAGGCATAGAACTCTCAAGTACCTCAGGGCGTGTTGATCTCGGGCGAGGGGGGGTCCTACGCAACGGACTCTCTCCCGACCCTTGAGGTCCCACCCGAAGACAGGGCGGCTAAAATCTCTGCGGCAGTTCTGGAGCCAATGCGGTTGGCATAGGACCTACATGCCCAAGCTTCAACAGGGACAAGAAGAATTGATGGGAATCTGAGATTGAAACAGCGATTACAACCCGCGAAAAGCACTGGAGGAGGTAAAGATCACTATCTCTTGAAACGGGACAGATTACTTAAAGCAATGAAACATTAAAGCAGACTTTTAAACTGCAACAGATTGATTAGAAGGAGGGGAGGATCCGGCAAGAACTATATTAGAAAAAGGACTAAGTTAAACGGAGTTATTAAAGAAATTGGACTATTGTTTTACATACCTGTGGTCACAAGGAGATATCAGGCTGTGAGAAAGCTTTACCATCGCGAGAACTGCTGTGGGAAGTCGGGAAACAGGAAGTACATAATAGTGATAGAGTTGCTGGAGAGGAGCGGCCCTTGCCGGATGACAGGAAGAAGGGAATCACCATTTTTGAAAGGGGAACAGCTGCGGCTTCAGCGGAAGAGGAAGTAAGCCATATCGGATTACAAAAACCATAGAGGAACCATAGAGAAAAGACGCCCGACATTTTGGACTCTTTAAACGACTTTTTTGCAAAAAGACCGGGACATTTAAAACAAAAGAACACTAAGCCAAGCGCCACGGAGTTAAGGAAGCGAGCGGACACGTGGGAGCGAGGTAAAGCAAGCCCCACGATGTCGAAAAAAGAGTGGCAAACGGCTATAGAGAACTTGGATAAAAAACTTTCAGAAGCGATTAAAGAACTTAAGGACATGAAACCTGAGCTGGTGAAAGAGGTTAAAGAGACAGTAAAGAATGAACTGGCAGAAGTGAAGAAGGGAATGGAAACAATACAAAATGACCTGCAGGCGACACAGCAAAGAGTCAATGTAGTGGAAAATGCGGTGGAGAACCTTGCAGACACGCAATGAACAGAGATGAGGGTGATGAGGGGAAGAATGGCGGTTGCGGAGAGCAAGCATATGGAGAAGCAGCTGAGGTTTCGCGGCTTGCCGGAGGTAGAAGGAAAGACGGCCCAAAAACAGATTACTGAGGTGTTAGCTGAATACCTGGGAAAGGAGGAGGAGGAAACTGTGGCTATTCTAGATGTGGTGTATCGAATAAATTCAAGAATTGCGACCCAAAGGAAATTACCAAGAGACGTGATTGTGCAATTTACGACTAGAAATATAAGAGAAATGATTGTGAGTAAACAATTTCAAGAACCATTGGAGGTTGATGGCAAGACGGTTATTATTATGAAGGAGTTACCCAGATCGGTGTTGCTAGACCGGAAAAAATACAAAGCCTTAGTCCAGACTCTGAAGGACATGAAAATAAGGTACAGATGGGAATTACCAGAAGGAGTGTCCTTTGAATTTGGAGGAGTGAAAAAGCGCATCAGATCTGAACTAGAAATGGAAAAGTTTATGAGGGACAATGAAAAGGACTTACCAACAACAAGGTTATGAATATGGAGTGTAAAGTGTTATCTTGGAATGTAAATAGACTTAACTCACCGAATAAGAGAAAAAGTATTTTCCACTGGCTATTAAAACAAAAATGTGATATTGTGTGTTTGCAAGAGACTCATATCAGAAAGCAGGATGTAAAATATCTTAAATTGAACAAATTGGGCAATGACTTTGTAGCGGCCTCAAAAAAGAAAAAAAGGGGAGTGGCATTGTATATAAAAGAGGAGCTACAGCCAAAATTAGTGATGAGAGATGTGGAAGCCAGATTTTTAGCAGTGGAATGTACATGGAATTTAAAGAGAGTGTTGGTGATTGGAATTTATGCACCTAATGGAGCAAAAGAAAGCTTCTTTGAGGATTTAAGGAAGCAATTAGATGAACTTTCTTACGACCAGATAATTCTTGCAGGAGACTTCAATGGAGTTACAAACTTGGAACAGGACAAAAAATCATCAACTGTACAAAAGAAAAGAGGATTACTACCAAAGACTTTTTTTGTATTAATGCAACAGGAAATTTTGGAAGATGTATGGAGAAGACAGAATCCTAAAGGCAGACAATGTACATTTTATTCTGCGAGACGCTCTACGTTATCACGAATTGATATGATCTGGGCCTCAAAAGACTTAGCGCTTTGGACTAAGGACGTAGAAATAATGCCCATGGTAGGCTCTGATCATAATCCAATTATGTGGAAGTTTGGAAAAAGAACCAAAAGGAAAGGATGGAGAATAAATGAGGACTTGTTACAAGAGGGAGAAAATATGGAGATGTTGAGAAGGGAAACTAAGTTCTTCATACAACATAACATTAATAGAGAAGTACCAACTAATAAGGTATGGGATACCTATAAGGCAGTAATTAGAGGTATACTAATGGACTTAAATGGAAGAGCTAGGGAAAAAAAAGAGGAGAAGAGACAGGAGATTATGGAGAAAATAAAAGCCAAAGAAATACAATTAAAGAAAAGGCCAGGGAAAAAGAAAATATACCAGGATATCAAAATCCTACAAGAGCAGTTGACGGCAATGAATAATAAAGAACTGGAATGGAATCTTAAGAGAATGAACCAAAAGTCGTTTGAAGGTGCAAATAAACCTGGGAAATATTTGGCGTGGCAATTGAAGAAGAGAAAGGAGAAGAAGACAATAAATAAAATATGTGAGGACAATAAAGTATATCTGGAACAGACGGCTATTAGCAGAGCCTTTTACAAATTTTATGCTAAACTGTACAACAAAAAAGAAGTGAATAAAGACTCAATAGCGACGTACTTGGGGAAAATGAAGCTCCCAGTAATTTCGGAAAGATGGAGAGATAAACTGAACAGTGAAGTAACGGAGGAAGAGATAAGGAAGGCAATACAGTCAACAAATCTGGGAAAGGCGCCAGGACCTGATGGACTTACAGCCAAATTTTACAAGGTAATGGTCAATGAACTGGTGCCATTCCTAAAAGAAGTCATCAATGGTGTCTTGAGGGATCAAAGGATTCCTGACACTTGGAGTGAAGCTAATATATCATTGATCCCCAAAGAAGGACAAGATTTGACTAATGTTAAAAATTACAGACCTATTTCACTACTTAATAATGACTAAAATCTTTGCGAAGATATTGGCGGAAAGAGTAAAGGGATGGCTTTCCGAAGTTATTGAGGAGGAACAAGCTGGTTTTTTACCAAACAGACAAATTAAAGACAATTTAAGGACAGTTATAAATGCTATTGAATACTATGACAAGCGTTGTGATAAGGAGGTTGGTTTCTTCTTTGTGGACGCTGAAAAAGCATTTGACAATTTGAACTGGGATTTTATGTTTGCCACTATGGAACAGCTACAAATGGGGGAAAGATTCATAAGAGCAGTGAAAGAAATCTACTGAGACCAGAGTGCAGCAATTGTGGTGAATGATGAGGTTACTAAGAAACTGACTATAGGTAAAGGTACAAGACAAGGTTGCCCGTTGTCTCCACTGTTGTTTATTTTGGTTTTGGAAATATTGATGATACAGATTCGAGAAGATAATGCAATCCGTGGAATAAAAATAAAAGACTTCTCCTACAAGGTCAGAGCATTTGTGGACGACATAATGTTAATTGTGGAAGATCCAATTGAGAATATGCCAAAGGTAATAGAGAAAATCAAGGAATTTGGAGATTTGGCAGGATTCTATGTAAATAAAAAGAAGTCCAAGATATTATGCAAAAATATGACCAAACAAAAACAACAGTTATTAACGGAAATAACAGATTGTGAAGTAACAAGTAAGGTGAAATATTTGGGAATTGAACTGACTGCAAAGAATATAGATCTATTCAAGAATAATTATGAGAAACTGTGGACTCAGATAGAGAAAGATTTGATTAAATGGAATAGATTGAATTTGTCATGGTTGGGAAGAATTGCAGTAGTTAAGATGAATGTGCTGCCAAGAGTGATGTTTCTGTTACAAACAATACCAATTATTCGGGACTCTAAGCAGTTTGAAAAATGGCAGAGGAAAATATCGGACTTTGTTTGGGCAGGCAGGAAGCCTCGAGTGAAAATGAAAGTATTACAAGACGCAAAAGAGAGAGGGGGAATGCAACTGCCCAATCTAAGACAATAATACGATGCAATCTGTTTGGTGTGGCTGAAAGACTGGATGACGCTTAAAAACCGCAAACTACTGGCCTTAGAAGGATATAAAAAAATATTTGGATGGCATGCATATCTGTGGTATGACAAAGTAAAAGCAGACTCTATGTTTCTACACCATTACATTCGGAGAAGCCTCTTCACAATTTGGAAGAAGTATAGAGATTACCTACAGGAAGGAATTCCCTCCTGGGTGGTTCCTTATGAAGTAATAGACCCGAGAACTGTCGATAATGAACAACAGTGTTTAACATATAAGGAGATAACACGAATAGAATTTTCCAAACTAAGAATAAAGACGCAAGACGAGCTGTCTCCAAGCTATGATTGGTTTCAATATAGACAGATTAGAGATCTCTATAACTCGGACTGTGTGAAAGGAGGGGTAAGAATGGAGAATTCGGAATTAGAGGAGGTAATTTTACAAGAGGATAAAAAGGAAATCTCTAAGACTTATAAAGTGTTGCTAAAATGGTACACAGAAGATGAGACAGTTAAAGTGCAAATGGTGAAGTGGGCTATAAACTTTAATAAAGAAATAACAATGGAGGCATGGGAATACTTGTGGAAGAATACATTGAAGATTACGACATGCACTAACATTAAAGAGAACGTTTATAAAATGATTTATCGTTGGTATTTGACACCAAAGAAAATTGCGTTAGGGAATTTGAACATGTCTAATAAATGCTGGAAATGTAAAAAGCATGAAGGATCTTTGTACCACATGTGGTGGACTTGTGAGGTAGCTAGGCAGTACTGGGGGGAAATAATAAGAGTGATAAGTGAGATTTTACAATTTCAAGTTAATAAGAACCCAGAACTCCTGCTACTGAACTTGGGAATGGAGGATATTCCGGCACAATACAGGACATTGTTAGTTTACATGACAGCAGCGGCTAGACTGTTGTATGCGCAAAAGTGGAAAGTACAAGAAGTGCCAACTATCGAGGACTGGATTTACAAATTGCTGTACATGGCAGAAATGGACAAAATGACAAGGAAATTGAGAGACCTTGATCCAGGACAGTTCAACATGGATTGGGAAAAGTTGAAGCAATATTTGGTGAAAAAATGGGAGGTGGGAGGAGAACCGTGGCAGTTTGAAAATTACTGAAATACAACAAAAGAAGAGGGAAGTGACTTTACCGAGGGGAGGAGAGTTAAATGAGAAATTCTAAGCAAATATTTTATTTGACTACTATATATAGTACTAAGTAATAGAGGTGTTACTATAAGAATTATAAGGATAGAAATTAACTAATTTTATTTCTGGCAGATAATTGTATAATGGAGAAATTATATAACTAAGATAGAATGAATATAAGATAGAAGGAAGTAAAGAGCAACATATAGAGTATGAGTTAAATTGATTGACTTACAGTGAATGTATACAATGCTTATAGAAGTACTTAAAGTTATGCAGAATAAGGGACAAATTGTTTGCCCTATATTGACGAGACAAGAAATAAGATAGAATATGGAGTACAAAAGTAGATAAATGACTGTTACTATTTAAGAATATATGCCAGGAATGTAACATTTAGTCGATAAGTTAAGTGGGAAAGGGAATAGAGATAGCACTGTGTTA
Source organism: Eublepharis macularius (assembly GCF_028583425.1). Taxonomy (NCBI): domain Eukaryota; kingdom Metazoa; phylum Chordata; class Lepidosauria; order Squamata; family Eublepharidae; genus Eublepharis; species Eublepharis macularius. Next base: position 129,333,843 of record NC_072792.1, read on the forward strand.
TAATAGAAGCTAAGAAGAGAGTGAAAGTATATGTTTAATAGAATAAAATAAGTTTGAAATGAGTAGGGGGAAAAACAGATAAGGGGTTGGAAAACTGTTGGAAGTCAACAAAAGGGGGGGAAAGGGAGGGGGTTAGAACTGGAATATTTAAAGGAAATTGATTGTAATAGATATTATAGAGATTTCTAATCCAATAAAAAATTTTTTTTTAAAAAAACAAAGCTATTCATAGCTTTGGCCTCTCATATCTGTGCCTATGCACCATTATGGCAGCTTCTCTCATCTGAACAGGGCTTCTGCAGGTACCATCCTATAAATGGGCAAACTCAACAGCTGCTAGCACAAGTGTGTTCTCTTTGGTGCCCCCTAAGGAATGTCCTGCCTGAATTGTTCAGGGAAGCTCCCACTATCTTGGTTTTCTGCAAACTATGCAAAACTGAATTATTCAGGAAGGCATTTTTACTCAGGCAATAGGTCTGTACTGTAAGGAAACGATTGCTTTGGTAAAGGGACAGGAACTGTAGTATATACTACTGTGTACTCTTTGTTGATGTAGATACGCTCCTGCTGGGCAATTTCTGCTTCATTTAATTGTCACGTCAAATTACATTTTGTTTCAGCAATGTTTTATCTCTGTATTCCTGTATTTGAATTTTATACTTCTTTTTCAGATTTCTTCAATGAATATCCTATTATGTTGTTTATTGAATGTCCCAGTTGTTGATCATATTGCCTTACACTGTGTAATCTGCCTTGCATATTATTGAGAAAGGCAGACTATAAACTGACTGACTGATTCCTGATCACAGAAAGCTAATGCAAACTGAACTTATTTGCATTCCACCTCTGAAGCCAGTTACTCTGCATGCTAGTTGTCATCATACCAGTGTAGCACAGTTATAAGTAGCCAATAAAATAAACTGGCAGCACAGATTTATTTGTAAGGGGAATCCTACTTGCTTTGTGATGAGAATACTTAGGTTTGCAGCCTAGGTCTCTAGTACAATTATGGTCTCTCTTAATTTTTCTTTAAAGGTGCTAGAGAAAAGTAGCAGTTTTTATCTCTGTCTCTCTCTCTCTCATGAGATAAAAGATGAAAAAGAACTCAGAGAAACCTTGTAACCATTCCAGCCTAGACCCTTCTTGTTTGCCTTGAACAGCAAAAGATAGATAGAGTTAGTGACCTAACTTTTCAAATCCTCTCACCTATGATGGGGTGAGACAGAAAAGATCACAGAGGTCCCTGCAGCTGCTCCCTACAAGAAGACCTTTAGCTCTGTTTTGCCTTGGTGGCACCAATGAGAAAAAAATCTGGCTATTACAAGATATAATGATAATATCTAGGAATTTGCTTTGACATCTATCTAGCCCTGGGATGCTGCAGGGTTATCTTTGTTCTCATTGGCTTGTGGATGTGATAAAATATTTGGTTCCTTTGTGGTCGTTTATGAACTTTTATTACTGTATGCATACCCCGTTCTGCATTTATAGTGGAATGAATCAAAACACTTCGACTCAAAAATAACCACCAGTACTGTACTTTTATTTGCTAATAAATATCTTAGTAAACAGGCTTACTCCATTTGTAAGACCTGATAATGCCTCTTAGGAAATCATAGAAAAATAAAATACAATAATCATCAGTAACTTGTACTTTGTACAAATATCTTATTATGTTGCTCAGCATGTAGCTTTGCCAAACCCCATATTCTTTCTGCGAATAGATGGCATATGAATGCAATTCACCTTAAAACGCCCTAGTTATGAACGCTGAGCATTTTATTACACTACTAACTTATAGGCATGCCAGCACATGAAAATTTACATGGAACATTGTATTATCATAGTAGTAGATTTCAAATAAGGAAAATGTCACCTCTCAAGTAAATGCAGATTATTATTTTACTAATTTAAAGTAGGAAAATTACTATCTCTCCCTTTGGGAATGCAGATCAATATGTTAAACTGCCTTTTAAATAATTATTCGTGTTTCATAATTTAAGAATACAAGATGGAAAAGTGGAAATGGAGCATGAATGGAAATAACAATAGACAACTGTGGCAATCCTAAGAGGAAAACAATCATGTTAGATTTTTTTAAATAAATGGACTAAGCCCTTCTCTTCAACTATGGTAGCTCTTGCTTGCTATTTACACAAACACATAGATATTCATAACCAGTGATTATGAAGTCAAAGAGTACAAACGCTGCGGTCTAGGACACAAGTGGCTTAGATGTGTTTATAAAGGGTAAAGTGAGGTACCCTGATTTTCACATCAGTGGAGGGAGATGATCCACATGCACAAAAATGTGTGCATTGATTGCTTCCTTATTTGAAATGAATTCCAGGAGAGGAGCTCCATGCCTGCATTGCCGCTCCTGTGCCTGGAGGAAGTAGCTTGATCAGAGTTCAACTTTCCTTTGCCTGTTTTGAATGCTGCACTAAAGGGAGTTCATCTTTACAGATAAGGAAGTAATAGAAGAGAAACAAAGGTGGCTTTCAAGATGATACAGACAAAATTGATACTCTCCAAGGCTATCAACGGCTTTCAAGCTTTTAAAAAGTGTATAATGCTGCAGTTTCAGAAGCCAGAAGTTGTATTTGGACACAACTGTTTTAAGTATTGCTTAAAACTGTGTCCTGTATAGAATCATTTGACAAATTCAGTATATTTCATGGCTTATGCTAGCAGAGCAAATGTTAAAAACAATCATATTACAGAAAAGGTATGGATTGTTGACCTCTTTGAATCTTTCTATGTTTTGATTAATGACAGAGGCTAAACCAAAAACAAACACCCCCCTCCCCATACAACTAAAAAGAGAACTATTGCTGTGCTGACATTTGGATCCAGTCTTTTGAGAAAAAACAATCACATTCTCTGTATACATCTTCTAAATACAAAGTTTCAAAAACAGATTCAGGTAAAGTATTGGACTAAACATAAGGTGCTTTGCTAATTCATACCTGTGGTGTCAAGCTATGTTTTAAGAGATGAATATTTTTAAAGTTCACTAGGACACTGGACATTTATTTGGATGATCCTGAGAGCTGTGGAGGGTTTGCTTCTCTCTGTAGGAACTGCAGTTACAAATTCTAATTTTTATTTTTTGGGGGAACGATAGCTGTGATATGCTTCAAAACAAAAAGGATCTGCTATTTATAATAACAGTTGCCTATTTTGACAGTCTGAATGTGAATTTTTGCTTTTATGAAAAAAGCTATACAAAATAACAAAACAGCAAGCTATTACAGCCAATTTTGCTAAATTAATTGAGTTTTAAGATTATAGATCACAGAAATATTGAGTTTAATTCCAGATGGACTACTGATTTACATTTGGAAAATCACTCTCAGCATTATTTCTTCCACCTGTAAAGTAGGGAAATTAAAGATCAGCCTCATAGGCTGTGTTATAGATTAATTATTGTAGTTTATATACTAGAAGAACTTTAAAATGATTAAGAATGCAGTAACTGGTAACAGTACTTTAAACATATTTGGGGCCAAAAGATTCTCCCGTTTAGAGTTAGTTCTATAAGCTACAGAATTTCAGGTTCAGAGATTCCTATTATATATAAATTTTATAAGTATGAATAATTTATTAAAGGTTTGTATTTTTAAAAAAGTTTTAATATTAGCTTATATTCCAGTCCCAGTTATGTTACATGAAAATAAGCTCCATTGAATCTAAGGGCCTTCAGAGTTCAGGTGTGTATAGTCTTGTCGTTTTGAGGCTATCATTTTAATCCACTTAGTTCCAAATAAGGTATTCTTAAATCACTAGAATTTCTATAATATAAGTCAGGGTGTGAATGCAAATACATTTATTTGAGTACATGTGCTAATTAACTTTTGAGTGTCTCTTATAAATTATTTATTTGCTATGTTTATATCTCACTTTTCTGTCCAATGAGGACCAAAAGCAGCTTACATCATTCTCTTTGATGACACAGTGGAAATATTGATAATTTGTCTATTTTGAAAAGAACAGGTAAAGTAGAGCAAAGCTCCAAAATGACTCCACAGATTATGGCTTGGATTCAGCTATGTACGTGGAAATATAAAAAGACAGTGCAGTTCTGCTTGTGTAAGATCTTGTGCAATAAGATCGTTTCTCCCTAGAATTTATGATGCCCAGAAATTGGTGCACAACATCTTGCATAAGCAGAAAAGCAGCTCCTGATGCCTTGCCACCCAATCATTATCTTTTGCTCAGTCCAACCTCCTGTATACCAGTTCCTGAATCCACTTCTGAGACTGAAGGCACCTTCCATTGTCGGTAATTACATATTGAAATAGTGATGACTTTGAAAGCATGAGTGACTTAGCAGCCCTTGCTTGGAACCTGCCCTGTAGCAGTATGATCAGGGAACGTAATGTATGTCATCGCCATACATGAGCTCCTCCCTTTGGACAGGAAATGTAAGCAGAACACCCAAATCATATGTCTTGTTATAAACATAATTAGAGATGGGCACAAACAGAAAAAAAATGAATATGATGTTTGTTGTTCGTTGCCATCCACGAGCAGGGACACATGAACAACCACAAACATGGCCCTGTTCACGAACATGTTCGTGGTTGGCTGTTCATGGGGGCCAGCAGGCTCTCCTCCAGCCATCATCCAAGTCAAGATCCCTACTGCACCACTCCCAGAAACCTGACCTGAGCAGGCACCAGGAAAAGTACCAATAATAAATAATAGCTTGGCCCAGAGCCTGGCAGCAGCCCTGGAACTTGAAGGGGTAGATCCCTATCCCACCACACACAAAGAAAATTCAAGCTCCAATGCACTCTATCAAAATATAGGACCTATAAAGCCCTAAACGGACTGGGACCAGCATACCTGAGGGACCGCCTCTCCCCATATGTACCTCAGAGAGCTCTTAGATTTGCAAGTAAACACCTGCTGGTGGTCCCTGGCCCCAGGGAGGCTCGGCTGGCCTTGATCAGGGCCAGGGCATTTTCTGTCCTGGCCCCAACCTGGTGGAACTTGGGCCTGCCAAGATCTTGTATCTTTTCGGCGGGCCTGTAAGACAGAGATGTTCTGCCAGGCATATGGTTGAGGCCAGCACTGGATCCATCTAATTAGCCTCCCTGCCGGTCTCCTGTCAATGCGGGGGGGAGCATATGGTCCATCTGCCTCCCCGTGCTTGAAGAGTTAGAGGTTCACCAACCCACACCTCCACCCTTCCCTTGTGTATGGTGGGCAGGTAAACGGGGAAGGGTGTCCCATTTGGAATGTAGATATCCATGAGATGTTATTTTATTGGTTTTACTTATTGTATCTTGTTTATGATTGTGACCTGCCCTGAGCCTGCTTGCGGGGAGGGCAGGCTAAAAATCCAATAAATAAATAAATAAAAGCTTGGCCCCAGAGCCTGGCAGCAGCCCTGGAACTTGAAGGGGTAGATCCCTACCGCACCACTCCCAGAAACCTTACCTGAGCAGGCACCAGGAAAGGTACCAATAATAAATAATAGCTTGGCCCAGAGCCTGGCAGCAGCTCTGGAACTTGAAGGGGTAGATCCCTATCCCACCACACACAAAGAAAATTCAAGCGCCAATGCACTCTATCAAAATGCCGACAGCAACTGTCTCTCTCCCTCTCCACTGTCGGTGGACCCCCCCTCTCCCTGCTCTTTGATACCTTGTTGTTACAAATTTGGAGCTCCACACTTGAAAGGAAGACCTGCCGATCAAGCTAAATTGGGCTTAGATTGGGGTTTCCAGGGCAACAGCAGGAGTTCAGACAATCCCCGCCTAAGTTGCCAAGGGAATTGATTGCAGGTGCCAGACTGTCTGGCTTGACGAACAGCAAGACTAACAGCAATGAACGAGACTTGCAATGACCACCTGTTCGTTTAGAATGGGGCCTCATGAACAGCTTGTTCGCGTTTTTGGTTCATATTGCTGTTTGTGCCCATCTCTAAACATAATTCAATGGTAAGTGTTAGGGACACAACAAAAAAAAAGTAAGAGTAGGACATGGTTATGGATTGACGTTTTATTATAAAACTTTCAACACCCTGAGTCTTAATTCAATTAAAAATAACTCCATACATGTATAAAAAGTGGGATGATATGCTAGTTAAAACAAGAGAAACTGAACTTTGAAGGGCTCAGAGTAGATGGTGGGGCGTTTTGAAAATTTAAAGGAAGTACTATTCTTATGAGTCATTTCTGATATTTAAGGAAGCTTCTAAAAATTTCCTGTTACTTGGTAGAATTTATTCAAATGTATGCCTGTGTTACCGGTTTTTTTTGGGAACACAATGCTAACATTAAACACAACATATTTTCCCTCATTTAATAATGTCCATTGTGAAGGAGAAAGGGCTTGTTCCTGTCAGATAGCAATGTACCATACTGTAAATCGAACAGTTGTATTTGTCTGCTTTTTCTGCTGCTGATTTCATAGTTTCTTATATGGGTATTTAACATCTTAGTGTCATTTGAATAAAATACTGAAATGAAATTATAGTATTAAGAATCTATGAAATTTTAATGTAGGTAGTTTCATACATCAGCTTGAATTTAAGGGGAGTCTGTCATATGTCTATTTAGTAACCAGTTAGCATTTTTTTAAACATTTGGGCATCATGTTTCAAGATAACAAGGCATGATGTTAGTATTAATAAAAAATGTAGTTAATGATCTTAATATATAATCTACTCTGAAATCTTAATGAAATATATAAAATATTCCAGACCTTTTCCAAAGTAAGTGTATTGGATCAGCTACAAATCAGTTGTACAAGAATTATTTGGATTAATTGATAGATACACCACTTCTTAGCCCATTCAAGTCAATCCAACAGGAAGTTTAATGTACTGATCATCTTTCTGGATCTGTTTCATTTTCAGAAAACATAGCCATGGAAAATTAAGGATGATGGAAAACCCGGGGAGAAGGAGCAAAAGATAGCTCCATTAAAATGTTCTTTTCTTGTAGGTGAATGTGAAATTCTACTACTCTTGAAAAAAATCGGATGCTGATTTCTTTGAACAGAATGTAATTAATGGATTAGACACTGCTGCTAAAACAGTTATATATGATCTATGATTGCAAATCATAGCCACTTTGTTTTTTTAATTGCTGAGAAGGCCTAAATGGGTGCTTATTATAGGTGGGCATGGACCGGGAAAATATCATGGGCCAACGGTCTGTGGTCTGTGAAGCTTCATGAACCATGGACCACAAACTTTTCATGACCCCGCAAACAGGTTCATGGGTTCGTGGTTCATTGGTCTGTGGTACTGCTTCTGGGGCTTGGAGCAAGGTTTTTTTTTAAAGCGCTCCTGGCACTGCTTGCAAGCAGCACCAGCAGCGCTTTAACCCCCCCTTGCTCCAGCTGACCAGCAGGGACTTCCCCGCCAGTCAGCTGGGTTTTTTTTTTAAAGTTTAAAGCGCTCTCATTTTATAATGCATATTTTTAAGACAGTAAAAGGTATTGACTAGCTAGTCTTCTGAGTCTTTTCTGAACACCTTTGCTTATCAGTTTCATTTAGATCTAAATATGTGCTAAATCTTTAATAGCTTTCAGATGGAGAAATAGTGTACTAGTTTGTGTGGAAGTTGAAAGCATTTTTTACCTATGTTTAAGATGCACATATAATGTTTTGTGGAAATGTACACATCACTGAGGAGTGGGGGGGGGGCATCTTCATTATGCCTTGAAGTTATGGATTTCCCCCACTATAGAATAAACATATACCTCCCCCCACCCATGCATGCTTCTAAAATTTGGAAACTGGAAATTAAGAATATTACTAAGAAAAAGTTATGTAAAACAGAGTGAGAAACCAAAACAAGTCCAAAACTTCATTTAAAGACAGCAGCAAAATTCAGGATATTTTTTAAAAAGATGTTTTACTAAGATAATTATTAAAAGAATTCCCACAATTTCTTTTCTCTCTCTCTTGTTATTATTATAAAAATATAATAAATGTTTATACTGTGATATTTTTTCTACCCTTTTCTATTGAAAATATATATTCCACAGAGTGATAAATCTAGAAACAAAGTTGTCCATATACTGTAACTAGATTGATGTATATGCTACATGCATTTTTTTCAGACACACTAATGGGAAAGCACGTGTACACTTATGAGAAAAGGCATATCCAAACAGTTCTGATAAAAACTTATTTGATATGTAATTTATAGTCTCTTATTATATGCATATCAGTCCCAAATACTTTTACTTGAAAGTAAGGCCCAGTTCACAGAACACCATCAGATATTGCCAGATAGCAGCTGCCATCAGCCAAATTCATAGTCGCTTTTGTATTAAGCTGGTGGAGGTTCTTGTAATGTTTAAAGTAGAATTTGCATATATTAGAGCAGTAGAACATTTATTTATTTCATTTATATAGCACCTTTCTCCCCAATGGGGACCCAAAGCGACTTACATCATTCTCCTATCTTCAATTTTATCCTCACAACAACCCTGTGAGGTAGCTACGGCTGTGAATTATGTGACTGGCCCAAGGTCACCCAGCAGGCTTCCAGGGCAGAGTGGAGATTCAAACTGATTCTCCAAGATCCTAGTCCAACATTTCAACCACTATACCACACCGGTGGTACCACGATGTCCCACCAGTCAAGTACTTACTTGAATGTCAGGTAAGTACCGTTAGCTTGAATGCATATTTTGCAAGGTGTCATTTCAGATATATTTAACTGCAGAGAAGGGGTGCTTTTAAGCAGATGTGGTTGAGTTAATAGGTTACATTTTATAAACCTAAATAACACTAATAATGTTACCAACTTGGGTTAAAAAATCACATTTTTGTCCATGAAGAGATTTCGTGCCTCTGTAATTTATTCTGGCATTTGAACTACTAGTGCTTCGGTAATATGTAGCAACAACCTCCCAAACAAGCAGCCACTTGGTAACCACCTAAAAAGCAGCCCCATTTGGTAAGCCATCCATGTTCCAGTGGTTGCTTTGCATATCCAGTGATGGCACACGTTGCCATAAATCATAAAAAGCACTACTTTAAAAGTGGCTAACGTATGGCTTTTTGTTAGTATGAACTAGTTTTCAGTCCTAGAATTTCAATGGATGGCCAAAAGATTACTGGCAAAGCTATCAAATCGGCATAAGGCAGACATCAAAGCTCTGGAAAAGTGGAAAAGCTAAACCAAAAAAGAAACATTTCTTTTACACATGAGGCCAAACTCTTAGAAATTAGAACTTGTATGGCTGCTTTCCCATATGAGATAGAGAGCAAACCCCCCCACACAGATACTGAAACAAGCATTTGTCATAAGCAATTTTAAACTACATGAAGCAAAGCATGTTTCTTCTGGTCCTGCAGATAAGAGATAATATGCTGAATGGGGGTGTTAGAATGCACAAAATTAACATGGGTGTTGAAATTTATTCCAAACTCTAAAACATTAGGATCCATTAAATGTTTGAGTGAAGTCGAGGTGCTAAAAGAGCATTAAGAAATTAAATGGAAGTGTTGTCTGACACACCCATTTACAATGAAATCATAGCTATATGAGGAAAAATTTTTCACAGATCAGTGTAGCAAGCCAACTGTTACTGTTTACTGAAACTAAACAAGAGCCTTTCAAGACCTTCTTGCTCCGTCTGAAAAAGATGCCTTTTTCAGAATCTCAAGGTAAATTAAACAAGAAATTATTGCATGGTTCCTCTTAAATCACCCGTTTTAGCAATCATCCACATCTACCTTAAAGTGTAAATGAGAAATGCTCAAGAATAGTGTTACTTCACTTCAGCTATTAATGCACTATGCTGTCTGTCCCTACATGTGACATATGTGTAACTGAGCATGGCTTTCAGAGCATGCAGATGTGCTCAGTTCTAGTACACAGTAGCACATATCCCATGCAGAGTTTGGAAGATATAGCCCAATCAATCTATGAAAGTTTTGTAGAAGTACAGATATTTTTAGAGCATTTTCTTTATTATATGGCTATTAAAGATTATAACTGGAAGGACTAACTTATCTAAGATGGCTGAGATAATGAGCACCACCAAACTGACTACTCTGATTTTCGTATATCTGTTTTATTTTCTCTAATGGTCAACATTTTTGTATACTGCTATTTTATCTTTCTTGTAGAACCTAGTACATTGTACTGATCAAGTTATATTAATGTAATTGGCCTGGAATGGATAGTAACATGATTCTATGCAAATAGAGAGTGACGTCATCAGTAAAAATCTCTTCCATTTGTACTGATTGGAAATCCTGATGAACAAAGCAAGGGAAAACCCTACAAAACCGAAAAGATATTGGAATAAAACTGACATTTGGAAAAATGTCTGATGATTTGTTTTCAAATAACAAACAGAATGGCTGGCCTACAGAAACATGCCATAATAAAACTACTACATTCAATGAAGAATTTCCTTGTTCACAAGTAGCAAATGCTTGTGGTTTTGCAGCATAAGTATCAAATGCATAGCTGCATTGTACAGAATAGCTGACAACTATCATGTATATTGCATGTTTCTTAAAACAACTTTCCAGGGATAATTCAGTATACAGTAGAGGCATATAGTGATGTTTAAAACAGAGAAATAAAACGAGCCAATATTATATTAATTTTGCAAGTAATTCTAAACCATAAAAGGTTTTTAAAAAGACTCTTAGATGTCCAAGCAAATAAATCTAAACACATAGTATCACAAAAAATGTGATAACCCATCATTCTCTCTAATCATCCGGTTCAGTCTGTGCACACGAACCAAGTATTCACTATAAATAGTCATCGGTCATTTTGGCCAAGAATTCTAAAACCTTCCATACCAGCAATTCAACTAGTACAAAGTAAATGTAACAATACAACCCAAACATTTGTTATTTAGTTAACAATAAAATAAAGATTTATGTCAAACTCTTTTTCTTGATTGCACGCTTTATATTGGAAGCTAAATGGTCACCAAACATGAAATGACATTTTTTTAAAAAACTCTACCATCAAACTCTACTATATCAAGAAGGTAGCCACTCCAAGCCGAGAAGGCTTTTTTACAGAAGTCAGGAAAAAATTTCCAGAGACTTTACTGTTATATAGAGCTGTACATCCATGCTGAGCTATTCACTAGTGTGCAGCGACAGTCTTGCAGTGAACCAGGATGTTCTTGGTAGCAATTAACTGAGGGAGAAACTGTGGAGTGAGATTAAAAATTCCAAGCTGGAAGTATTAACGTAAACATTATGTGTTTCCTGTATGATTAAGAGGTTGCAGTTCTTGAAGCTGGGAAGAGCAGAAAGAAAGTATGAGAGTGTTTCCCATTTTAGTAATGCTGAGGCACAAAACACAGTCGTTTCTAGAACTTTCATACATGAAATCCTTTTTCTTGTATGTGCATCATGTGTAATCGCAAAGTCTGTAAACTGCTCACTATTCGTCTCTGGTGTCCAATAAGTACAACACCAATTCTTCTAATGTCACTATAAAACAAAAAAGAAGTTTAAGAATTACTCTGGCAGGCAATAGGTACAGTACATCATAAACATAGAAACTAAATTATTCCATGTTTGTTAGCCATATCTTGAAAAGCTAACAAATATTTTGGAAGGTTGTTTAAAATTGTTAAGGAAAGAGGTGCATTACCAACTGTGAAAATGAAAACACCAAGGAAAAAATAAAGAATCCAACTGAACAACCACCTGGTTTGACTAAGCACATTTGACTAAGCACATTTTTGTGGATTGTGCCTGCAGTTTAACGTGGAACAAACGAACAGATGAACGAACAAAGGAACAAACAAACAAACGGTAAAGAAAATGGCTTTTCTGTTCAAACCATCTTAAAATCTTTTATTCAGGAGAAAGGTCTACGTTTACAGAGCTTGCTAGCAGACCAGTACACAATGACAGAGATAAGAGCTCATTAGCAGAGCTTCCATGGCACAACTTTGTACCAATTAACATTCCTGAGCACTAAGCGTTATCTCAAACCTGTGGGAAAGGGGATGACCCAAGTCTGCAGATTGGTTTAGTTTCTGCCCACTCATGTGTTCACAGGGCCGGCGCGTCCATTGAGGCCAGGTAGGCAGTGGCCTCAGGGTGCGAGGTGCTAGAGGGGGCACTGGAGGGGGCGCGGGGGGTGGGAGCACGCACCACGGAGCTGCAGCCTCCTAGCCCTCCCTCCCCGCACCACCGCCGCCAGCATACGCCCCCGGCTGGGTGTAGCAGCGGCGCAGGGCAACCGAGTGGGAGAGCTGGGAGGCCACCCGCATGCCATCCCAGGTGCCCGCTGCAGCAATTGTGTCAGTGCTGCGCATGTGCCCGTGATGACATCACACATGACATCATCACGCAGGCCGGTGCATGTGCATGTGCATGTGTGTGCGCATGCGCATGCAGGTGCCTGGCCTGCTGGCCCGCTGTGACCGCCAAAAACCCTGGCGCCACTGCTGCATGTTCATACTAGCAGGCAACAGTGACAATTCTTGGGGTTCTGATTGGCTAAACATGCCTGGGCTGACTGCAAGAGGCTAGAGGCTAAGAGAGAGAAACTAGTCTCCCTTTGAAAGATGGTTGTTCCCTGGCAACCATCCTTTTGTCTGCTGTAATGGATCTAAAACTTAAGGTCCTGCTTGTCTCTATGAAGGAGAATCTGAGGTAATTTGCACCTAAACCTCAAGAGGCTGTAGCCAGTGTCTTGACCCTGAACCACCAACCAGGTAAAACTTTGCTGAGAAACTCTTCTTGCAAGTTACCCTTGCAAGGTAAACCTTCTGATTAATTCCCTGATAGGCTGGGAGATTTGTCCTTTTACTCCTGTGCTTTGAGATAGACAAAAAGGACTGGTGCCATTTAACCACAGCTAATGTGACAGCAGTCTCTCATTGGCACTTTTGTAAATTCTGTTGAATAAAGATGCAGGAGGCAGGCGTGCATTCACCTTGGTCTAAGGTTAAGGCAAGCAGTGCCCCTGCCATCTTTGACATAAAGAAACAAACAAACAAACAGACAGACAGACAAACAGAACAGAGTAAAGGAATTTTAGAGCAGTCAAGTAATTAAATATGTGCTATATGTGAACTTATGGCTCTCTTTCTCTTCTTCTGTCTCCAAGCAGAATGAGTGGGAAAACAGGGTGAGAAAACATAGTGCTACATTTCTATCCAAGTGCTGGCTCTCCCCATTTTCCAGGCAATAACCAGTCCGGGTGGTATTATTTTTTAAGAAAATCCATCTGTGGCTTTGTGAAGAGATTAGGAAGATAGATATTTACTGTTGATTGTAGATGTTTACCTTTACCATAGAGTTTTGAGGAAATCCTAGAGCATCCTGCAATGCAGTGATGTCACTTCTGGTTACAACCGGATATGATGTCACAGCATTGTGGGATGCCATTTCAGTGATTCTCTGCTGCCCTACGAGTCAGAGAAGAACTATCTAGATTTTCAGCTACAGGAACATTAAAACATGAGCAAATATACGGAGGACCCCATTCAGAGACACAGTCCTAAGAAACCACTGTATATAAAGTATACATTTAATATATCAGTGAAAGTGCAAAGTGCAAGAAAATCCCAATCAATATCATAGTTCTTGATAATTGTTCAAAGCTCACTAACCACAATATAACCAATGCCTAATAACAGTGTTCACAATCAGACAATGTCCCAATTACTGTAAATAAATTGTCGCTGAAGAAACAACGCTGGTGAGTTTCACAGTTCCTTCAACATAACCATTCGATGATCCGTTTTTTTCTTTCCTTTTCTCTGCAGGCAAACTCCCGTCGGCATTTGATGGTGGGAGGACACGCTCTGGGAGAGCTAAAGATGGGAAAACCCTCTCCCGGGCTGTTGGCAATGTGTGCGGCAGCCTTATCACTGCCCATTTTGCATTGCTTTTTCAAGCCTCATCATGACTGCATCATCAATGACAAGATCCTCTTAACAGGCAAAGGTATTCATTCAAAGGTTAATTTCCCAATGTCAGGGAAGGGAAGTGGGGAAAGTGAGGCGTTGAGGCCACAGAGGATTGGTATGAATCCCATCATAAGTCTTTCAGGTGTGAAACAGATTAGTTTGTGGATGATCAGAAAGGTCAGAGGTTCCAGAAGCTTTTGGGACTGAACCATAACAAATTTATATTTTTCAAGAGCCAATCCACGGACAAGCCAAAATTGCTTTTTGAGAGCCTAACTACATGTGACACTATCCTCAAATATGGTTGCAGGAAATTGGAAAAGCCAAGTCCTTATGACAACTCATGTGGATGTATTGATGCAGGTGTAAGCAACACTTTTCCTCCAACAGGAAGAAAAAAAGAAAGCAATGATTCGGGAGGGAGGAAGGAAGGAAGGAAGGAAGGAAGGAAGGAAGGAAGGAAGGAAGGAAGTTGTCAAACATGTCCCCCTCCCTCACAAAAGCATCATATAACGGGGGCAGGGGAAAAGGGAAGAACACTTGGAGAGGGAACAACAGTGGTGGTGTTTTCCATGAATACATCCTGTCTTACTCCACCACTAGAGAATTCCTCACCTCTTATCTTCCCCCTCCCCCTTTCCTCCTGCCATTCAGTGAAATGCTTTTCTGGGAGGAAATAGCCTGCATACTGATGATTTTCATCTCTTTCTTTCCTGTCTCATCTTGTACATAGTTTCAAAGCTGCCTACTTCCTTGTTTTCAAGTGCCAGGATCACGGCCTCCTTTTTTGTCCCTGCCAAAGGAAAATGGCTCTTCCTTCAGTTTGCCATCCACATTAGCCATGGACATGGCTTTTCTGAGTTTCCTGCAACTATATGCAATGACTGTGTCACATGTTCTTAGGCTCCCAGTTCAGCACTCGTGCAGAGTAAAAAGCTTTGGAAGCCTACTCAATTCACTGTGGGCTATTTCATAAGTATAATGTAGCAGTGAACCTGGATTTCAAATCTAGATTTGCTACTGCATGCACACTCAATAGGGAGCTGGAGCCAACTCTGATCCTTTGAAGAATGTACCTATTTTATGTACCAGTTTGTCACATTCACACTTTTCATCTATAGATATTCACTTTAAAAGGTAATGTGTGAAGAGCCCACAATATGATTTACTGCAACTTTTCAAACACAAAGGTCACTTTTGCATATTACAAATGAACAAAGAGATATGCAGAAATTATTCACATTTAAAAAAATTTATTCTAGTGTAATATTAAGTTGTTGATTTTTCTGAGTACGAGAGGTACGAATATCCTGTAGCTTATCTGTCTCACCATAAGATTTCTTTCCGGTATTAAAGTAAAACCATGAAACGACATGCCCAATTCACACATGTATTTCTTCTTTTTGCTTCATTGTAATAGCCACAAGTTTCTAAAGTGAAGCTGCTGCTGCTGCTCAGTTGCTTTAACCAAGACAGGACAACGATGACAAACCATAAATGAGCATTAATGGAAAAAACAGATTCTCACCTCTGTCTGAATTCTGACTCCAGTTTGTGGAATCATAGAGCTGCTTTGCAACTGGATAAGGATCGCCCCGCCCCCCCAAATCAACACGCAGCTCATTTTGTGCAATTTGCTATTACTCCATCCCAATACATTTCAGTGTTATTATAATGAAAACTATGTTTCAAAAACAACAATAAACCTAATTCTGCTTCTATTGCAATCTATGTCTTATTTTGATGGAATGGGGTTAAGGAGCAGCTGCCAGCGGCAGAAGTATAGGGTTTGCTTACAGAACAAAAATGTTTGCCTTATTGGATTTCCATAGGCCTAAGGAAGTGAAGGCTGAAGAAGTGTCTCTTATTTCAAAGGGGAGGGGAGGGATGCCAACAGGTCTTTTTCAATCAGATGATATAAATATTTACTTACTCAATATTCATTCTTGAAACAAGATCCATAGATGTATACCCTGCTGCCATGAAGTTATTTTTGTATTGGCCCATTTTTATTGAGTCCAGCCAATCACTGACTGATACAAAGAAAGGGTATTCAGGGACTTCACCAGGTGAATCTGGCATTCTTCAGGGGGGAAAATGAAAATGTAAAACATGTAAATTTAGAGACATATTTGTGGTGTATAATAAAAAATGAATCAGATAAATCAAGCAATAAAGGTCACATTTATGAACTGCAAGCTCCAGGCCTTAATGGAAGCAGATCTTAACAACATTCCTAAAACAGCCTTCTATGATGCCCCAAAAGATCAGGTGACCCTCATGAAAAAAGTCATGCAACATGGCTGGCTGCAGTAAGGAGGGAGAAATGACAAAATACCCTTTCTGCCAGTGTCCCTTCTGTTAAACCAAACCAACAGTGGAAAACCACACCTAAGGGACACTAATGAACATGTAGAGATGTAATGAATTATAGAAATTTTAAATATTTTTATAAGTATTTTTGTGATAGAAATTTTAAAGTGACTTTGTGCATATAATATTAATAAATACATATAAATACGTAAGTTACTGTCTTATACAAAATACAATTCATTACAAACTTTGCTATGAAATGCAAGGATATACAATGAAACATTTAAAAGGCAACCGGCCAAGTAACAAAGCTCATCATGTCAATACCACAGCTTAGGTGTGGTTTTCCA
Organism: Eublepharis macularius; assembly: GCF_028583425.1. Taxonomy (NCBI): domain Eukaryota; kingdom Metazoa; phylum Chordata; class Lepidosauria; order Squamata; family Eublepharidae; genus Eublepharis; species Eublepharis macularius. The sequence continues at coordinate 129,350,390 of NC_072792.1, forward strand.
CTGTTGGTTTGGTTGCTAGTTCTAAGGGAGCTTCTGTTTGTTTCTTCGCAGCATCCCTTCTCCTGGCAAAAGGGCTTCTGATGGTGGAATAGGGAGTGAGAGAGTTATTTCTGTCCAATTCATTCTTTTGGTCTCTGTACCACATGCCATTTTGTCCACAAGTGTCCAAAAGTGACAATGGCACTTTGAGAATCACATGGGAAGGAAAAGGACCATTTACATATCACAGAACCAGACACTAGTCATATTTTCAACAAGTATTTGGTTTTTTAAAAAAATAAATCAACCATTATTTCATATATAGAATTATTTTCAGCTTCAGTTTTTTTAAAAATAAAGATCTAACTAGAATAAAATGAAAACTTTCCACTTGTAAATAATTCAGAGATGAGTCTCTCTGGAGTTGTAATCCTTCATACAACTTTGTATATGTAACACCAAAAGAAATAAATAAAATATGAATATGCATGCCTGTGATTGATTGATTGCTATTAGTATCATAGTTCTACTACAGGTTTTTTTAGGATAAAAAGAATGACACAGGATGATACATTTTCTTTGGCTAACAGATGACAAAGAAGAGAAATATTAATTCTGAGTATCCATGGCTGTTTTGCTTCTTCTTTTCTGTAGTTTCTTATTACTTGTATTGTGCAGCTGGATGTCCTCTTCTTTTTTTATTATGAAAGGTATAAAGTGAAAAGGTAACTTCTTGCCAATGTTTTAGCCAAATCTGGTGTTTTTGCTGCTGGAAATCCATGATGGCTATTTCCATAATCACATCAGCACAATATCCACCTGCCATGATAACATTTTGCTATTTGCTGGGATGATGGTTAAAAAAATACATTAAGGTAAGACTTACACAAGTATATCCTCCACAAGAGTATGAAGAGAGCTGGGGTTGCGTATCAGTTTGTCTAGGAAGCTGACAATGTCTGTGAACTTTGGCCGGTGGTTTCTTTCTTTTTGCCAGCAATGAAGCATGAGTTGATGAAGAGAAGCGGGGCAGCCCATGGGAGCCGGAAGCCTGTAACCTTCCTCTATGGACAGTATGACCTATAGAAATTTTTTAAAAAACCCTCAGAATGAGGAAAGATGATGTGGTTCATTTCTGTATGGAAAATAAAGCTAGGAATACAGACTCAATGGCTAATGTCCTGGATTTAGCCCTGAACTGACATGGAACCCATTAAGACTTAGTAACTGGTCTACAACAGGACTTGAGGTCACAGTTTTCCTTGGATAAAACAATTGCCATGTATAAAAATACAGCTGAGTGATGATATGAGAACTGTATAGTGCCCTGAATGCTGCTGCTGACCATACTGTGGAAAACAGAATTATAATACAGATGATTCATAAACAATTATCCTGATCTCAATTGACTGTATTTCTAAATAGGCCTAATTAGTTCTATAACCTAAGCCTGAAACCTTAGAACAATGTGATTTCAATGCAAATCACTCCAGAGCTATTCCAATGATATGTCTGAATCCACCAGTATAACATCAAGCAGAATCCATCAGTCTCCTGCTGCACTGGGATGAATATCAAACAATATATGTGATTGTTATGTCACAATAAGTCACAATTCCCTGTGAAGTCTGTACTTAGGACTAAGTTTAAGTCCTTGTCTTCAAGCTATGTCTAATAATTAAAGAATATTGGATATGGAATTTTTAAAAAATCAAGGAGGTTTTTTTTTAGTGATTAATGTTACGGCTGTCTTATCTTTGCTTCCAAATAAGAAAAATCAGTATTTAGTTCCACCTGTTGGTTATACTCCATTCAATATTCCTTTTGTTTCCTATAATAATGTATCCATGTTCTGTGATGGAGAACACCCTTTTGTTTGCATTTTAATAAATTTACAGTCTATAATGTAAAATTGATCTAAAAATGCTACAGGCTCTTGCATACTTTATCACATTCCAGAAGAGAGTACAGTGCCTCAGGGAAACTGCCCTGCATACGCTGTCTCTTGAAAACCCCAATACATTTCTCCACAGGCTAAGACAGGCTAAATGTTAAAGCAAGTGGTGATAGTTGTGTCATAGGTTTCTTTTCCTGAACTCATCTGTTTTTGACAACACACTTGGAAAGCCAACTTCAAAGGATGCTTGTCCATTGGCTGGTTTGAATTTGTAAACTCCAGCTTTAAATAATCCACAAGGAAAATTATACCCATAAATAGCAATAATTTGAAAAGTAAGCTTTTCCTAAATAGGGATTAACACCCTGTTTCCACTGTATTTCCTATAGAGACCGGTCTTTCATTTAAGAATAAAACACCAATGCTGTGAAAACCTTTTATTTTCCTTTATGAGTTGCCTGTTTTGTTGGTGTCTTCTGTCTCTGTATTTTGCCAGTCAGATCACACTACCCCCCCCCTTTTTTTTGGGTTAAATGTACTAGCTTGGTATAACACCACAGCGCAAAAACATATCTTATGCTGCTGTTGGGAGGTTGAAGGTTGGGAGGAAAACAATATGATGCGTTCAGACTAGGATTAGGGCTGTGCGCTTCGGCGGGGCCCTTTAAACATCATCCCACCCCCACCTACCTTGTTGGTGGCAGCCGCCACCTGAGCCTGTGGGGCATTGGGGAACACCGGAGCTGCCTCCTCCTGCCCTTCCTGCTCCTCAAATGGCCGCGGCGTGCCGGCACCGTAGCGGCCATTTGAGGGGCAGGAAGGGCCGGAGAAGGCAGCTCCAGCCTTCCCCAATGCCCCGGAGGCTCAGGCGGTGGCAGCAGCATGAGGCTGCTGCGACGGCCTGAAGCCTTCAGGCCATTGCAGCCTCGTGCCACTGCCATGGCGGTGGCGGCAGCCCGCAGCATAGCTGACCCTCCCACCAGGTAACGTAAGTGGATGGGGGTGGAGGGGTTCCCCAGGAGGGTGGGGGGTGGAAAGGTTGCCCCAGGGGTGGGGGGTTAGGGGTGGGGGAGTTGCCCCCCTTGCTTCAGTATGCTCTGAATATTTACGGAGCATACTGAAGCGAGTAAAGTACCTTAATTCCGAAGCAGCTTGCCGCTTTGGAATTAAAGTATTTCCAAAATTTTTTCCTGCTTTGGGTAAACCCGAAGTGGGAAACCCGAATCAACCCCCTCCTGCACACCCCTATCTAGGACTGGGGAGACTCTACTTGGCCACCAAGCTCATTGGCAGATCTTGGACCAGTTATTCTCTCTGTTTTACCTGATTTAAAAAGATATTTTGAAAGATGACAAAATTATGTATGCTGCCCTAAATTTCTCAGAGGATGGCTCTTGGGTATGTTCTTCCAGGTTTGTTATCTCTGGGCAAATATCTGCTGTAAAATCTAGAGGAGAGAATTTGTAGTCAAAACTTGCACAACCTTATATAAAAATGGATAATTAAGATTCCTCTGGTGAATGATAGTGACAGTGTTTCTGCAGAATTCCTTCATACTTGTCGTTGAATTATGCATTCTTCACCAAACTACTTTACTTTTACCACTTTTATCTCTTCATCAGCATCGTAGTTTCCACAGAAAGTTCAACAGCCTAGCTAATGTTTATTAATTAAGCAATAAGACATAAAAGGCAATGCAACAGTCACAATTAATGGACATGTATAGTGCCTGCCAAACAAGTGTGCATTAATTGGCACTAGCACAAATTTGAATGAGTACAATAATAAAACAGTTATCTACTTGATTGAGTAACATTTCTTATACTAGAGTAATAAAATGAATATTAAAAAATCAATCAGCATCCTAATGACTAAAAGGTACGCTCCATATTTTCAAGACACAGTGAGTTAAATGTAATATGAAATCCTCGTTCACATGGGCTTGGCCCAAGAAGAATGTAAACAGCTTAGTTATTGAATTATTTGGAAAAAGGCTTTATTTTAAGATTTCATTTCTTGTGAACTGCAATGCTAAATTTTGACATGTTAACCATTTATAATGATGTAATCATAAGAACATAAGAGTAGCCATAATGGTCAAACTAATGATCCACATAATTCATACGTTTGCCATTTACTCTGTCCTTGGCTTCAATTCCATTCTTGAAAAATTTTGAAGCGTGTGTCTGGGGGAAGGGAATGGTCTGAAAATGGCCTCCATAGTGTTGCTCTAGGAATGTCTATATGTCTATGGTGTTTACTATAGAGATATGAGGAAATTCCTGACACCACTTTCCCAGACACTGCCTTCAAAATCTTCTAGCATTTGCTGAGGCAGTGCTGGCAACCTTACTAATCTAGTATTCTGTTTCCAATGGTAGCTAGTCAGGATCTAATTATACCTTACATTTTCCCCAGGTCAGTATTATGAGTTCTGTTCTAGGAATTTAAGCCTAGGCATGTGTGAGCCTGATTCTGATTGGGACTATGGCTCATGAGGAGAGGGGCCTCCAGCCCTTTCCAGACCTGAAATGGCCTCAGGGGACATGTACTGATAGAGTACACCTAATATTCTCTAATGGGTCTGTCATACCTCAGGTGGGGTGAGCCACCTTACGCTGCCACCACTCTGGGATTTAGGATCCCTTGGGAAGGCCCAGAGTACCCTCCCAACCCTTCTGACCTCCGTAGCTTGGCTAATAAACAGGTGTGAGGACCCAGCAGAGTAACAACAAACAAAAGGATTTATTTACAAGGAGGTCAGTTAATATCAAACAAACAAACAAACAAACAAGCAAACAAGGTGCCTTAGCAACAATAGATGGATGAAAGTAAAATAAACAAAAGGCCCTAGCGCGGCTGAACTCACTGTCCCTCTGTCTGCCAGGCCTGTCTTCTCACCCTACCTGGACAAGGGCCTCTCCCCCTAGCAGAAACCTCCTCTGGCCTGCTCCCTGGGAGAAAGAACACAGGCTTTTTTCCTCTCAGACTTATTCAGCACTAGCTTCCTGTGTTCTGATTGGCCAAAAAGGGCGCCAAAATGGCCCAGGAGTTCCTGGGCAGTGTAGGCAGGCCTACTCCCACTGCTAACAGGCTTCTGAGGCCTTGCTAGGCCTTCCCGGTACAGCCAGATCATGACACACACACCCCACCAGACCAAATCATGGGGTCCAGCCATCTGGATCCCCACTGATGCAGTCTGAAACCAGGCATCTGGGCTGTGCTCTGCCAACCTTTAAATCAACATTAATATTTTACAAATCAACACTAACATTTTCCATCAATCAGTGATAATAATGGAACCACATCCAATTACTCATTCTGGCAGGCCCTCCTGGACAAGGCATCTGCAACCCTTGTTCCCAGAACCTGCAATGTGCTTCACCCGGAAGTCAAAGTCTTGCATGGCCAGGCTCCACCACAGGAGTTTTGGATTGGTTAATTTGGCAGTCTGAAGCCACTGTAAGGGAGAGTGATCTGTTTGAAGCAAGAAATATCGGCCCCATAAGGATGTCCTGAACTTCCCCAAGGCATAAACAACAGCATAACACTCTCTCTCAGGGATTCCCTAGCCAGCTTCCCACTCAGTGAGCTTTTTACTCAGGAAAGCAACTGGATGTTGCTCCTGATCCGGCCCCTCCTGCAACAAAATGGCCCCCACCCCACGGTCAGAAGCATCAGTGATGAGGACAAAGGGTTTGTCAAAGTCTGGAACCCTCAAAACTGGTCCTGTCACCAGTGAGTTCTTCAGACTGTCAAAGGCGTGTTGGCATGCCTCTGTCCATTGCAGTTTCTCCGGCTTCTTCTTGCCTAGGAGATCAGTTAGTGGCAAGGCCAGTTTGCTGTAGTGAGGGACAAACTTTTGGTAGTAGCCAAGGAAAGACTGGAACTGAGCCTTGGTCTTGGGAACTGACCAATCCCAGATAGCCTCAACCTTGGCTTGCCCAGGAGAGACGGTACCCACCCCTAAATTGTGTCCCAAATAAGCTACTTGGTTCAAACCTATCTGGCACTTTTTGGCCTTTAAGGTAAATCCAACTTCTGTGATTCTCTCCAGCACCTGGGGAAGATGCTCCAAATGCTGCTCCCAGGTTTGAGAAAACACAGCCAGGTTGTCCAAATAGGCTGCAGCAAACCCTTCCAGCCCTCTCAAAAGTTAATTAGTACTCCCCTGGACGGTTGCTGGGGCATTTCTGAGCCCAAATGGAAGTACATTAAATTCATACAGCCCTTTGTGAGTCACAAAGGCAGACCATTCCTTGGCCTGCTCATCAAGCTCGAGCTGCCAGTAATCTCGAGTGAGGTCCAAGGTGGAGATGTACCTTGCTGGAGCCAACTAGTCAAGCAGGTTGTCAATGCAAGGCATATAGATCAGGGCTTGTTATCTTGTTTAGTTTCTGGTAGTCAACACAAAACTGGATCTCTCCATTCAGTTTACTCACAAGCACCACCAGCAATGCCCAGGCGCTTTTGGAAGGCCTGATGATTCCTGCTGTCAGCATCTCTTCTAGTTCCCTCTCGATGGTTTGCTGCTGGGTTTGGGGAACTCTGCGAGCTCTTTCAGCCACGGGTGGCTCATCTCCTGTGAAGATGGAATGTTTTGCAATCGCAGAGCGACCTGGTCGAGAGAATTGATCTGCAAACTCACCACACAGTCACCTAGCCTCTTCCCGCTGGTCCTTAGACAGTAAGGGAGAATAGGTAAGCTCTTCAACCCCACCATCACTGGCAAGTCCCACACACATGTCCTCAGAACTTCCAAATTCCTCTGTCAGCTCTGGGATAAGATGGCAAGCAATAACTTCCCGAGAATTTGCTTCAAGGAATTTGCATGATAAACCCGGGGAGGAAGGTCTATGTCTGGTGACTGAACTACATATTTCACCTCCCCCATGCAGTCCTTGATCTGGCAAGGTCCCTCCCAGGAAGCTTCCATTTTATTGCTCTTTATAGGCTTCAGCACCATAACTAAGTCACCAGCTTGGTAAACCTGCTCTCTGGCCTTTTTATCATACCAGGTTTTCTGTTTACCTTGGGTTTCTTGCAGCTGATTATGAGCTAGTGTTAAAGCTTCCTTTAGGTAGTTCTGAAGCTTGTCCACAAAGTCCAAAACATTAGTCTCTGGGGAAGGTAGGGAACCCTCCCAGTGGTGTTTCACCAGTTCCAAAAGTCCACGGACTTCCCTTCTATAGACCAGTTCAAACGGGGAGAATCCCAAGCTGGGGTGTGGAACTGCCCAGTAGCAAAAAGAAGGGGGTTGCCAGTCACAGGTAGAGGCTGAAGTGGGGCTTTACCCTTATCCAGGGCCCTCCCCACAGTCTGGCATACCTCGCAGGACTGGACAAACCTAGCCAAACATTCCAACCTTCATAGGTAATTGGTACCTGGGCGACAGGCATCACAATACCTTCTGTTTCATGCAGGAACCTTACCCTCCTTTCTTCTCCCGGGAGGAGGTACTTGGGATTGATAAGAAAGTGATGCACAGTAGTCAGGAGAGAAACAGTATCTCGCCAAGCAGCAACTTCACAGCCATCCGCCATGACCTTCTTCTGGTGGTGCTGGGGGATATACTCTGGATCAAATGCAGGAGAAGTAATCTGAGGCCTCTCTGGGATCATGTGGTGCCTGTCAGTCCTGGCTTTGGGGCACTTATTCTGAAAGTGGCCCAACTGGTTGCACGTAAAACACTGTGGCACCTTCTTCTCCACCGTGGGCGACTTCCCACCAGCACTTGGGAAAACAGGTTGCTGTTGCTGGGACGGCTGTCCTTTTTCCTCTGGCTGCTTTCTGGACCGGGGTGGGGACTTAGGAGACTCCCTCTTGTGCCAGTCCCGATGAATGCTGTACCTCTGCCCTCTGTAGGCTTCAGCCAGTCACTCTGCTCAGTGGCCTGCTTCTTGAAGGGTAGAAGGACTCTTGTCCACAAGTGGGCACCAAATGTGCTCAGGAAGAAGATTCAGGAACTGGTCAATGCACATCAGGGCCTTGACATCAGCCAGTGTCTTGGCTTCTGCAACTTCCACCCACAAGTCATAGGCTTTTCCCAGTCTGTGTATTAACTGTGGGTAGGACTCTTTACCTTCAAGCCTGATCTCTCTGAAGCGCTTTTGGGCCCCTTCCTTGGTGAATCCCACTCTCTATCTCTCACTCTTTGCTTGAACAGCTTGAAATCTGTTCTCTCTTTGCCTTCCATCTGGCCGGACACTGAAGCCAGGATGCCACTCAAGTGTGGTCTCAGCTTTTCCATGTACTGCTCTGGGGGACCTTGTAGTCAACACAGACTTGTTCAAAATTCTGCAGGAAGTCCCGATGTCCTCTCCTTCCTTGTACAAGGGGTACTTCCGACGGTCCTCTTTCACCGGGGCATCTGGAGGAGGCAGACCCTTTGCGAGCTCAGCCATCTCAAGCTCATGCCTCATTCTCTCTGTTTCTAGCTTCACTTTCTCTTTTTCCAGCTCTAAGTGAGCTTGGTTCTCAAGCTTCATTTTCTCTTTCTCACTCTCAAGCTTCATTTTCTCTAGCTCAAGGTCTGCCTGCTTAAGTTGTAGCTGAAGATGCAAGACCTCTTCACTCTGGGAATCCATTGTTCTAGCTGTCTCTTCCTTCTCAGACATGGGCCCAGCAGCCCTTGCTTGGGTCTTGCTTCTAGGAACAGGCGCGTCCTCTGATTTTGTCTTCCCAGTTTGGAGGAGCATGCACTACCTATTCTAGCCTCACTATCCAGTTGACCCAACAGCTAAAACATAAACAAAACCCCCTTTTACCACACCTTTACCAGACCTTTACTTGGCTGTGCAAGCACTTTCAGCAAATGTGGCTTCCTTAAGCCAAAAGCAAAAACAATATTTTTTTTCAAAGCCAAATGTCACTCTGCCTTACCAGGGTCCAAAATTAGTCCATCCCACTGCTACAGCCACCATGTCATGCCTCAGGTGGGGTGAGCCACCTTACGCTGCCACTACTCTGGGATTTAGGGTCCCTTAGGAAGGCCCAGAGTACCCTCCCAACCCTTCTGACCTCCGTAGCTTGGCCAATAAACAGGCGTGAGGACCCAGCACAACAAACAAAAGGATTTATTTACAAGTTAATATCAAACAAACAAACAAGCAAACAAGGTGCCTTAGCAACAATAGATGGATGAAAGTAGAATAAACAAAAGGCCCTAGCGCGGCTGAACTCACTGTCCCTCTGTCTGCCAGGCCTGTCTTCTCACTCTACCTGGATGAGGACCTCTCCCCCTAGCAGAAACCTCCTCTGGCCTGCTCCCTGGGAGAAAGAACATATGTTTTTTTCCTCCCAGACTTATATAGCACTAGCTTCCTGTGTTCTGATTGGCCAAAAAGGGTGCCAAAACAGCCCAGGGGCTCCTGCGCAGTGTAGGCAGGCCTACTCCCACTGCTAACAGGCTTCTGAGACCTTGCTAGGCCTTCCTGGCACAGCCAGATCATGACAGGGTCGAATAGTGCACCCACACATTTAAGGTGAGGAAAATGGCATGGGGTGAATGCTTAAGCCCCCTCTCCCCGCACACTGTTATCTCAATGCAGATTTGGCACATATGTGCCTGGGATTAAGCTCCTAGTATAGAACTCACAGCATATGTTAGATTATATGGACTCAGGGAGGACCCAGAGAAAGTATAAGGTGTAGCTAGATCCTAACTAGCTACTGTTAGAATACTGGAGATACTTGTATAAAAGTGCTCCTATAACAGGCTGTCTAAGAACATGCAATGCATTGTGGGTGTATTATCCCCACTTCCAAGCACTTCCATATTGTTTTTCTAACTAAATGGCAGATCATAAAGCTGTCACCAAACGATGGGTAGTAAGTGTTGAAGACAATGGAACATGAGAGCACTGATCTCATGCGTCATAACAAAAAGATAGTTTCATTAGTGGATCCCCCTTCATGCAATTAATTCCTTATTATATGCAAGTATGTATCTATCAACATAGAGTCATACTGGGTGAAGCAATGGATCTGGTGCAGCATGCACAAATCCTGTCATCCCTCTTTATCTTCAGAGCCATCATGTAAAGTAACTTTCACTCTCATGAACAAGGTATAGGATGATGTTTCCTCCAATGCCTTTTTCTGCTTTATGCCTTCCCAGTTAAATTACCCACTTTTCCATTCTTCTGGAATAAAGAGTACAGAGAATACTTGCACATTATCAGTTCAATTCTATGCATAGAACCATCTTAGACTGGAGTAACTCTTCATAGGATTGCACAGTTTACCTAATGTGGTTGCACAGAATTAAATATGTCCAATAATAACTGCAATGATTATGAATCTGATAACCCAGCTGAAAACGGTACGGCTATTCTAGTGTAAGAAATGCTAAAACAGCTCCCATTAATGTACAGATAATTAAGCAAGGAGAAACATAGAAAGAACAACCATTTTAAAGAACATTTATATAAACAGGTCCTGGGCTGGAAATACTTACATCTTGGTTAGACATCTCCCAATATGGCCTTTCCCCATAGGACATAACTTCCCACATGACAATCCCATAACTCCACGTATCGCTTGCTGAAGAGAACTTCCTGTAGGCTATAGCTTCAGGAGCTGTCCATCTTATGGGGATTTTTCCACCCTGGAAAACATTTGAGAAAATCCTGTTTATTGATCTCATTTTTAATCTAGGATTCTTCTGTTCCATGGGATAGATTTTAAAAATGTGATAAAATAAAATGGAGCATATCCATGGGCAGAAATATCAGCTTTCTCCTGTGATCTCATTTACTAATATGATGACACTGGAAGACTGAGATCATAACTGAGATCCAAAAGCATCTCAGTCATCTGAGGAATAAGTTTTTTACCATTCATATAGTTAATGAGACCACATTTTGTGAAATCTTTAATAACTTTCAAGTCACATCTGAATACTCTTCAAACCCAAACAGTAAGTGTACTAACTAAAGAAACAGAGCACATTGAACGGAGTGGAAATTATTAGCTTTAATAGTTACTGTTTTTAAGCTTTTCTTTTAAATATTTTCCTAAATCCTTTAATAAGTCTATCTTGTCACATAAACAAGCTGTGGTTTTGTACAGATATGTGAAATCACGTTGAAATTGAGGTGCATATAACAGGTTTGTTCAAAACACTGGCACTTTTTTTTGTATGTCTTAGAAAGTTAATATAGAAAAGAGAACATGTAAAAAGATAGCCATTTGGTCACTGTGCATAGCAGTGCCCTTTTCCAGAGATATAAGGAAAGACATACAAGCAGTTTATTGTGCCTGATTGTCTCACGTATGAGAGAGGAGAATGTTCAAGATGGCTTGGTGGTGGGGGGGCAACAAATGGGCAAAGGCCTTCAGTTGTAGATACTGAGCATGCCATGTTGTAAGTGAATGTGCCAGGTGGCATTTTGCAGCAATCTCTCTCAAGTGCAATCTGTTGACTAGTGCCTTGGATAAAATTTTGTGTCAGTATTTATTACAACAAATGTCACACCAACTTCTCCACAAAAATCAAGTGGGCTTTGTAAGGCATAGTTCAGATAGGGGGGGGGGCTGTTAGTGAATAAATATAATGGCAACAATTGAAAAACATTCTCTTCCAGTGGGAGCACTTCCTGTGGGAAGGCTTCTGATATGGTTAATTGATTTTATTTATTATACAACCATGAAATACCTAATATACTTCCTTGACTGGAGTACTACTTTCTATAGTTCTCAAACTTTACTAACACAGGAACCCCCAAGTCTTCTCCTTCTTTATCAAACACTCCTGACACTGGAAGCCCCATTTGGAAGAGTGTGTGGCAAACTACATATACCTAGGGAGACAATTTGCCAGCTCACAGTGGGAGACCTGGTGGTTGGGCCCTCCCTCCTGCCCTTGTTCCCACTGGCTGGCAACCCTAGGCATTTACAGTACTGTGACATAAGACAATCTCTTGTTACCCCTAATTGCTAAAGGAAATTGCATTGTAAATATCCACACAGACAATTCATCTCTGGTATAAGCCATTATATTTAAGGGAATGGGAAATTCTATTACTTAATTACTTCTGTAAAATAAAATTTTCTACAAAAAAATCTTTTACACTTCCTATAGAGCTATGTGAAAGACCTGAGTCTAATATCTGCTCATGAATAATAGAAGGATACATTTTCTTCAGCAGAACTCAAATATTTCCAGTTCTTGATGAAAGTAATAAGAAACTCTAGCTCTGCCAGGCACTTCATTCTGATAATATCGATAGTATGAAAATATTTATTCAACTCTATTGTATACAGAGTGCTCTATCACCACTTTAAAATAAATGTCCGTTAGATCACTATGTAGTGTCTAAAACTATTCAATCAAAATTGAACTCTAAAAGCAAGACTTGCATAAAGAAACTTTATTCCTCATACAAAGCTGTGCTGCATTTTATCTCATTTCTTAAATTTATAATGAGCTCAGGGAAATGCTAATTTTACCTTTCTCTTGCAATGCAGCAGTAATGATGCCATTCACATGCTTATGATATAGCCTGTTTTCATCAGCTGCCTCCAGAATTATTCTAGATTGCAGCTTAGAGACAAGATGTCACAGCATGCTGTCAGAATCCCCTTATCTAGTGAGAGCTGATTTGTTCAGAGCAACATATACTTTCAACAGGACCATCTATTGAGATGGAGCTAAAACACATACATGCTGGTCTGATAGGTTGGATACAGGGCTCACTGTCCTATAGATAAATGACAGCAATAAACCACAGATCATGCAAACTTCTAGAAAGTTCAAGAGGTCAGTTCCCAAAGTACAGTTCTAACATTTGCTGCACTGATGAAAACAATAATGGAAATATTCCTAGGACACAGAAGTTTCTCTATCCCACTGTTGGGTTCTCCCTTTTCAATTCAAGGGAAAAGGAATATTTTGTTTTCTTTCATGTGTCTAGCTCTATAATAGAAGCTAGAATCTGTCCCTAAATTGTACTCATGCTCTACTTTGTTGTATATTCTGAGTGTGTTAGCAGAAGGAAGGTTTGTATCCTGAAATTCATGCTACCCTAGTGTGAATTTGGGCTGAATTGGAAAGTGGGGTCTCATTCATATGGACACATAAATGGATCTATGAACACACATGATTGATGACACCTAGTTAAAATGTTATAATCCACCTGTAATATTAAACTGTAGAGTTTATTTTACCACTTCTGAATTCTACCACTGTATTCTCGCCTTATTTTGCTGCCAGATGTGGCCTTGATTAGCTATTCAAATGAAAATTACGTGTCACCAAAGATGCGTCGGTGAGCTCGCAGGACTACAGAGCTTATAGGGATCAGAGCAGTAGTGACAGGGATAAAGCAAGTATTAATTATGTTCAGATGATGAAACATATATATTTAGACACAGGAAGGAGGTAGAGCACTATGCATATTGACTTAATACACCTTACTTACATTCTACAGTTTCTTCAACTGTAATCCACTATTACAGTGAAGCTATAGTTTTCTCATACTTCCCCCTCATTAAAAGTTTTGGCTTACATTAGTGCATCATGATGAGAATATTACTGAAAAATAAATGTATATTATCAGTAGAGAGCTGGGGTTGGATTCCAATCTGCGAATGAAAGGAAGGCAAGTGATTTTTGCCAATTCCACCTCCCATTGCAGATGTCCAGTTTGAGTCTTTTGCTGTTCTTGAGCTTCCTCAGAATCTGTGTTTCAGGAAATGCTGCAGCAGGAAGAGGTAGGGAAGTTCTAGCCCATTAATGCTAGTGCCTTCAGTTAACAGAAATTATCATTGAGATTCAGCCCAGAGACTTTCAAATTGCCAATTTTGAGAAAGGATTAGCAGCATTTACTGTTTGAATCTCTTTTCAGAGTTGTCATAGAAAAAGTGTGTCTAGGTGTCACAGTAGAAAAGAGCAAGAGTCCAGTAGCACCTATAAGACTAACAAAATTTGTGGTAGAGTATGAGTTTTCGTGAGCTACAGCTCACTTCTTCAGATACAGCTAGAATGTGAGTCCATCTGTCCTTATATCTTGGAGAGTGAATTGATTACAGAAGCCGAATGATAATAGCCGGTGAATGACAAAGGCAGGCGTGATTGAATAGGGTGGGGTATACAGAGGGGTAGTGGATGTGGAGAAATTAACATTGGTAATGAGACAGGAAGCCTATGTCATGATTTAGTCCAGGTGGATGCATTGTCTTGAGCTTTGTTATCAGTTGCAGTTCAGCAGAGGAGCTTACTACAGCTCTGCTTACCTGGGAGAGTCATTCTCCTGGCTCAGTGATAGAAATGTGACCACATTTTAAATCTCTACTCTATTATCATTCTTACGTTATTACTATATTGGATTATGTTCTCTGCTACTGTAAATCATTGTATTCTGCAGAAGTCAGTAAAGACTGGTTTGATTTACGCCATCTGAAGAGCTAGGTAATATACTACCCTTTGCTACAATTCTGCATAGGTCTCACTTTTTTCAGTGCCTCGGGATGCCATAAATACAAACACATATACTAGATCTAGGATCAAGGTGTCTTTTCTCCTAAAAATCAGTCTCCCTGCAGCTTTCTATAGATGTATTATTCTTTGAGTAACACATTATTGGATCATCATGCCCTGACTATACATCAAATTAAATCATCATCTGTGGTGGTGATAACATGATGACAATGACATATTAGTATAATATGTCATCAGCATATCTTGCTCAGGAGACATTTAGTGTATTCTGTAATGTATTAGGTGCTACTTTAATGATGTATTGTGGAAAGTTCTAATCAGAAAATGAAGTTTAAGCAGTCTGCAGCATTACTTCATGCTATCCAGAGATAAGCAGACCTCAGGGATGCATTCATCTTACAATGCTTATGGTTTTCTGTCTGAAGGAATTGTCTTCTAGAATCTGGTAGTTGATGGGGATCATCACCTTTCTGGCAATCAGCAGTGTTAAAAATTCTTGAAGCAAGTTCATCTGGGCATGGCAAATTGCAGCCTAGGGGTTGCTTCCAGTTTAGAAAATAGCCCTTCTTTCCAGTATCCTTGTAACACAAAAGGGCGTGTTTCTGTTGAAACCAATGGTATTTAGGTGTCCAGCTTTGGTTGGCCCAGTGTATTTTATTTATTTGAATGTAGCGTTTATTGCTAGTAAATCCTGCATATTGGTGTTTTGCACAGAATGATAGTTTCATTATTCCTCAAATGTATCTATACAAAAAAGCAGAAAAGAGATGGAAATGCTTCTGCCTAAAACACAGAAAAGTTTTCCTCCTTTTCCTTTTGATTCAAAATGTTCCAAAGTATGTCAATAACTTCTTTCTTTTTGTATGTTAAGTGAACATCAGGTTAGATTACCACAAGTATTCCATTACAGACTCACAGGGAGGAACCTATAATGGATTTTAGTAAGGAATACTGCTCCTAGCATTCAGGCTACATGTAAATAAAATGTGTCCATCTGGCTAAATTATATCCAAATTGGTTTGACTGTTGTCGTGGGGTAAAGGCAATTGTCAATGATGAGATTATATGGACATTTTGCCTAATAGTCCAAGTGCAGTTTCTGTGGGGAAGACCTTCTGTGAGCTATAAAAGAAGCACATGTTTCTCCCTTTCTCCTCATTTCAGTAATCTCTGTTAATGTGTTGCCTACATTAAAAAGAATTGAATTTAAAGAATCTTTGGGATGCCAAGAAGTTGTATGAATATCTGCATGCAATTTCAGGTAGACAAATAGAGAGAAATATAATTTATTGATGTTCCTTACAGAATTCTTGCCTGCTCACACACAGATGGAATGTTAGATGTGGCTGTCAGATAAGAAAACTTGATGATTTGTAGGCTGAGGTCTCAAGTAAATTAAAATGAAATATCGTTGCCTAGTAAAGGCAATTCTATGATGAACAATGCAGTCCGAAGCAGAGTTACCGCAGCCTAAGGCCATTGATTTCAATGGCCTTAGACTAGAGTAACTCTTCTTAAGATTGCACTGCAAGTGTGAAAAGACTGGTTAATGTTGAGTGACATGCATAGCCTCATGTAGTTTCTTCTTCTTCATCTCTTCTAAAGCACTTTTAGGGTAGGATGTGATGGATATAGATTTGGAGGTTTTTTATATACTTATTTTTATATACTAAACCTATGCTTTTTCAGTATTACATGCTTTGCACTTTTTCTATGCTCAAGAGCCAAAGTAGTACTTGTAATGTAACCTGTAAGAATTTGACACTTGAAACAAGAAGACTTGAAACTCTGTAAGAACTGATATACTGCTTTTAGGGCTGCACTTATATTATATGTTATATTATTCTATAGATTCCAATAGAAATCAGTACCAGAGAGCCTTTTGTAGAAAACTGATTTGATGCAGCAAGCTGGTTTTGGCCACCTGTGGTATTATCTTCCTTAAAGCTGAGAAGAAACTCTGGAAAAGGGCACAAATAGGAAAACATCCCTTCCTATCCACAGATTTCAGTTATCAGAAGATACCAAGGCACCAGATTGAGACTCATTGGCGTCCTTGAAAGTATTATGCCAAGAAGAAAGTAGGTAAAAGGTTAGACAGTGTCCTTCCAAAATGAGGGCAGAGGAAAAAAAACTGTGAAGACTGGAATTCCCCCAAATAGAGGGGCCAGCCCAGAATTGCATCTTCAAATCAGAACTGACCCTAGATATGTTACGAGCCAGTAAGATATCAAATATTAGAATATTGTAATATTGTTATGATTATCTGAAAGTATTAATTGCCTGTGTTTCTATTGTAATTTTGATGAGCTCTGGACACAAGGAGACCACCTACTCCAGTGAAAATGGGCTCCTCCATTGTTTAAATTAAACAATCATATATTGCTTCATTCTACAGGACTCCGTGGTGTGTGTGTGTCTCTCTTATTGTGATTGGTGAGAGGGACACCTAAGGCACAAGTTTGTGCATAACAGATGCAAAGAGTGCATTAGGTGGTTCCCCATGTTACCCTCAATGATGGCTTCCAGTCCTGCATCAGATCCAGTGTCCAAAGCTGAATGAACTTTTGGAAGCCACTCTTCAGGCAGCACAGAAGGCTGCTTTTAGAAGGTGGGAAGGCTCAGAAGGTCTACTGCGCATGCAAAACTGGGACACCAGGTTTAAGGTTAAAATTTCCTATGCCCTGTAGTTTAATATTATTGCAGCAAGAACATTAATATTTCCTTTTTACAGTTGGGGAACTGGAGCTGATAATAGTGATTTGTCTATATTTAAGGCTGAGCTGGATTTTGAACTCAGGTTCTCCACACTTAATACCTCTTCTCACTGGACTGTCATATTTGTGACTATGTAGCAATTGAGATTGCTGATTATTTTTATCCCAAAGACAGGTATATCAACTATTTTACATACTATCTTTCATAAATATTTCTAATTGCATGCAATAACTTGTGGAAACTTATTGAATAGAACAATTACTTTTTTCCAATTAAGGCCTTTGGCACTTCAGTGTGATTTATAGATCAGCTAACAATAATTGTCACTTTTTTCTTTTCTGCCTGCCTTTCTTCTAATTCAAATGTTAACATTTCAATATAGACCACCACATTTCTATTTTTTCCTTGTTTCTATTTCAGACTGTACTCTTCCACCATGCCCTTCATATTGTCCGCCCAGGGCAGGCATCCCATTGGTTTCCACTTTCTTTCATGGGAAAGTGGTTGGGACCCCATACAGTTCTATGCTCTGGGCTGGCTCAAACAATGCTAGGATGGAGGTACACAGCTGGAGAGGGACTACAGCAACAAGGAACTATGATGTGAAGGGCTGGCTCCATAGCCAGTGGTTGGAAAGAAGTTGTGATTACAGAGATCTCCCAGAGCCACCACACTTGTGGCAGAGGAGAAACCCATTTATGCGGGAGCCCATTTACTAACTGGGGCCAGCCATCTGGCACAAATTACATCTAAGGATGCTGAGGATTTTAGCAGTTGAACATACCTTATTCAACAGTCACAATCAGACCATGTGCATTAAAATCTTATGTGCTGTGTGCAGATATCCCACCCTTTAGTAGTGTACTGGTTTACTACTGTACAAATCAGCAGATCTGTGAGCCCAGTATTTACATACAATTCAATTAATTCATTCTTTTCACCCCACCAAAAGTGTGTTAGGATGATGAATATATGCCATACTGAGAATACATTTATACGTTTGTGTTGGTGATGACTCTTGTATTCAGAACTCAGGTCCATAGACCTGAACCAAACTGCAGCTATTTTCCCTCTCCCAAATGTCTCTCTGGTGTCAGTTAAGAGACAGCTAAGGAGAGCAGGAAAGAAATTGGAAGGTGGGCGTATGGGGTATTTATCAATAGTCCAAGGTCACAGCTGCCTGTGAGAATTAAGGCCCAGAAACCTTAGCACAGGTTTCAGTTATCAGGACCAGGAAGTCTGCAAGAAACCTAGAGACAAATGGAAGAACAAAGGGGCCTTGCCTTGCTTATCAGTGTGTCAAAAGCAACACTGTGCTTAGTACCTAGTATGACTCCTCCCCAGAAACAGAGGAAGCTCCGAGCCCCCAAGCAACACAAGCCGATCTGAGGGAAGAACAGCAGGAAGGGGAGTATAGGAGTAGGTACACCCCTTTTTTCAGGGACTCCCACCTTCCCTTGGGGCACCAAACTCAAGGTGTCATGGATCTATATCACAACAAACAGGCTGGCCCTAAGTATGTCTCTCTGTGTGTGCACGTGCACCTAAGCACAATTAATTGATTGATTGATTGATTGATTGATTGATTGATTGATTGATTGATTGTCCATCTTTCTCACTGAGACCCAAGGCAGATTACACAGTGCAAGTTAATATGATCAACAGCCAGGGCATGCAATGAACAAATACAATAGACTATGGGTTGCAGGTATTTGAAAACAAGCATAAATCTGAGCACAGAGATGAGAACATTGCTGAAACATGGCATAAGTAATTAAACATGATATCATTAATGGCACGGATCCTACACAATAGGAGCATATAAGCATCAACAGACAGTACCCAGTCGAGTAGGGTTGCCATCTCCAGTTTGGGAAAGTCCTGGAGATTTGGGGGTAGAACCTGGAGAGAGTGGGGTTTGGCGAGGGGCGGGACGTCAGCAGAGTATAATGCCATAGACATAGATGCAGTTAGCCGTGTTAATCTGTAGTAGCAAAATCAAAAAGAGTCCAGTAGCACCTTTAAGACTAACCAACTTTATTGTAGCATATGCTTATTGTACAATAACGTTGGTTAGTCTTAAAGGTGATACTGGACTCTTTTTGATAATGCCATAGAGTCCATCCTCAAAAGCCACTATTTTCTCCAGTGAACTGATTTCTGTGCCCTGGAGATCAGTTGTAATTCCAGGAGATCTTCAGCCACCACCTGGAGGTTGGCAACCCTACAGTAGAGCAGCCTACAGTCCCCATCCCTCTGCCAAGGCATCTCTATGAACCATTTCTTATAGTACAGCCCCATCACATGTGAAAAAGCCTGCCTGTGAATAATTAGGTGTTTTCTACTTGTCTTCTTCTTTGTAGCATAATAACCCTACCTGCATATCTGTGTATGTGATATCTCTCACTTGCTCCGGCTTTGAACAGGGAGTTGGACAGCTCAGGTTTAACCGAATGCTCTTTTTGGACATGACACTTGAATGCTTGGCTCATACATTATGTCATTCATTTGGTGGCAAAGCCTGGTCTCCAAAGCCTGTTAGATATTTAGCTTGGCAGTATGGTCCTACATATTGTAATATATAAATATTGGTGCCAGTCTTTAGGGATTCCAATATTGTCAAGAGACTGAGAAGTAGGGTTGCCAGACCCCCGGCGGGGGTGGGGGATCCGCCGCCCCTGCTCCCCACACCCCGCCCCCACTTACCTAACCAGTGGTGGCACCTTCCATGCAGCCTCTCCTGCGGTGCTCTGCAGCGCCTCAAAACAGGCCTGATCTGCAGCAAAACGGGCCCATTTTTGGCCGCTGCAGAGCACAGGAGCGCCTCAAAAGGGGCCCGATCTGGGCAAAACGGGCTCGTTTCAGCTCTGGAGCGCTCCTGTGCTGTGCAGTGCCTCAAACTGGGCCTGTTTCAACACAGATTGGGCCCCTTTTGAGCCTGGGCGCGCTCCCAGGGGCCGCGTGATGATGTCACTCCCGAAGTGCCATCATTGCACTTGTGGGGATGCGCATGCGCTTTGCACGCGTGCATGCCCCTCTCCCCCAAGGTAAGTGCCAGGCCCCCATTCCCTGCTGGGAGGTAAGGGGCCTGGCAACCCTACTGAGAAGCAATCCTGGCCAACATCCAATTTTAGCTAATCTTAAGTGGAGGTCAATGTAAACAAACATAGCATTGCAAAGCAAAAACAAATGACAACTTTGTAGCCTTGCACTTTTGAAGACCTTTCAAATAATAAATAATTCAGTGCTTTTATCAGGATGTGATATTTTTGAGTACTCACTGAAACAGAAGAAGCATGGCTGTCTCTTAGTATAACAAAAACAGACAGTGGGTTTTCCATCAACAAACTGTGGGTTTAAGGTGCATTTTTAGATTTATAGCATTCAGATCAAATGTACCATGAGAAATCCTTAGTCAGAAAAGCTAGCCTATTTTCAAATTGTTCTAAAAATATGTCTGCAATGGTAACACTGGTATACTGATTATTTTTATCCCACGAAACAGATACATCAACTATTTTTACATTTCATAAATGTTTCTAATTGCATGCAATAACTTGTGGAAACTTATTGAATAGAACAACTACTTTTTTCCCAGTTAAGGCCTTTGGCACTTCAGTGTCATTTATAAATCTTTAAATACGTTTTCATGCTTTCCACATATAGTAACTTATTTCTTGTTAGGATGCACTCTGTAATACTTGCTGTTTTCCATTCAGTTTCTTCTTTATTGCCCAGAACAAGTCTTGCATGTTTTCTGTATATACATACACCCTCAGCTTAGACGCATGGAACTGAATTTTGAATTTAAAAACAAATATCGACTTTGCTTGATGGGACCACTGCACTCCTGTGTTCCCTGATAATTTGGATGCATAATTTGATTCCATTTACTGAAGGGGGAAAAGATGAAGTAAACTTATATTAGGATATCCACGTTATGCTTCTGCTTAAAGCAGAGGTACTCATTTTGCAACTTGTGAAAAATGACATTTGCAGTTACCATCAACCAAAAGAGCTACATGACTACTATATGCCCTAGACACCCCCCCCCCAGCATACAATGTTAATAATATAGGGTATAACTATTAATATTAAATTAATATTAATATTAAATATAGAACTGTAACCTTTTAAATTACCAAGTTACTTTGGACTACTTAGGGTTGTCACTCTATCTTGAACTTTGGGTAGCTGAGTGAGGGGAAAGGCAGGATTATCCCTCTTTGCCTGGAGAAAATGACTGCATTGGCAGATGGACCCTGCTGAGGTCCCTCCCCTCCCCAAAATTTCCAACACACATGGCAGCCATCCAGGCTTTTCTGAAATATTTCCCAAGCATAGCAGGTTTGGGAAAGATTGGGGGAAAACTGTGGAAAACATGGAGGTGCACAAATACATCACAATGAGCGAAGAAGAGTGAGAAAACCTGCTCCAACAGCATTAAACCCTGGGCAAATAGCTGATGCAGAAAAGACCATATAGAGATAAGTTCTCAATTTAAGGGAAGAGAATTTTGTAAATCACTCTTTTACCTTTTCTTTTGCCCAGTAACAGCAAAAGTATTGTTTGCTTGCTGTATATTTTATCTTTTCTGAAATCACTGATATTATTTACAAGAAAAGTTGAATCTTTTTATGAACTAGGTGTTTTTCTGGCAGCAATTCAGCCCCATAACAATCTCATTGGCTCTTCTTATCAAGGTACCTGGAGAAGGAAAAGTCATGTCTGGATTTGAACTCCTTCAATAGACGAAACTCTTAAGAGTAAATTGGAATAGGTTGTTGGGGTGATCATCTGTGATCAGTAAATCAATCAAAGTCGATGATTGAATCAAGGTTTTTGATTAGCAGGACTGAAAACTCTACACTGGCAGTAGTAAAAGGTTCTTAGTCAGGGTTGCCAGCTCCAAGTTGGAAAATTCCTGGAGATCTGGGGAGAGAAACCTGGAGAAAGTGGGGTTTGGGGATGGTGGAATAGGACTCGGATCCAATGACTTGGTACCTGAGCCTTCTGAGTAAGCACTACATTCTTTTGGTAGAAAAGATTTGTGTAGGGAATCAGTTTTCCACATAGACACTTAAGGAAACATCAACTCCAAAGTATAAAGATAACATCCTCTATGCTGCATTCAAATGAACTGCCTACAAAAACATATTCTACCTCTTGCATGAAGAAGGAGAGCACAAGAAATGACCAGGACACAATGTTGTAGATCAATATTAAATGAAAAACAACCAGAAAATTGTTGCCTGCCTGCCTGCCTTCTCTCTCTCTCTCTCTGCTGCCTGCCTTGTTTCTCCTTTCTACAGCTACCCACTACACATTTTTGCCAGCACATGTACTTAAAAATGCCTCCCTCTGATTGTCATGCCATATCTTTTCTCCTTTAAATCTACATCACAGTCTACAAAGCCTTTCCTGGATCAGTACAGATTCACCTGCTTTATGCTCTCTGTGATAGTTAACCTCCTTCAGCTGCCATTCTTCCTGCTCCATCAAATTCTTTCCACTGAGCTTTGTTTTCTAACAATCTTATTTATATTGTAAGCCTACCGGGTAAAAATCTTTTCTGATCTGTTTTATGTTCCCAGCACAGTACTGTTATTATATAAATGTTTCACAACATTATTATTAATAATAGTAGTATAATAATAACACCCACTTAGAAAAAATGCTGGTGAGACACACTGGGGGGGAAAAGTCAAAGATCTGTGTTTGATTTTCAGATGACATTCATAGGCACTGAACACCTCCTGCCC
Organism: Eublepharis macularius; assembly: GCF_028583425.1. Lineage (NCBI taxonomy): Eukaryota > Metazoa > Chordata > Lepidosauria > Squamata > Eublepharidae > Eublepharis > Eublepharis macularius. Next base: position 129,373,188 of record NC_072792.1, read on the forward strand.
CTCTTAAATGGCTTACAGAAGCTAAACAAGTGAAACAAAATAATGTCAGAGGTAGGAACAGAATGCTTGAAATTCTCTCTCAAGCCAACACTCTCACACAATGAAGAAAGCTTTCCAGTGAATAGTGTATAATCATTATAATCACCATCATAACCACAATCTCTTCAGGTAATTCCTAACTTCATTTCCCCCCTCTAGTCTAGTTTCATTTCATATGAGGAAAGAGCTATAACAGAGCCTGTACTCAAAAGGCAAAGTTCAAAGCTTTGATCAAGGTAATCGTGTCCTAATAATTATTCATTATAGGAACTGATTGTTTAAAAAGGAAGCAGAAAAACTGAAAGAAGTTTCATTAAAAATGCCACCTGGAAATAGCTCTGCTCACATTAAGGTCAAAGTAGATGCAATATATTTTCTCAGATGTTTAAAAAGTAAATATAGCCTTAGGGAGTTGCAAGTTTGAGCAAAGGAGTTGTGGGAGTGGGGGAGGTGTAGAGAAAGAGGATGTTTAACCCTTTCCCTCCACTTCTTTTTCCATTCAAAATTGTTCACCATAGTTTCCTTGCCTTAGGGAAAAAGTATTTGTTAAATCTTTGCTATTTTGGACAAAATCTGATTATATTATCAATCTTTTCTATTCTTTGCCACATAGAAAATAGAATAGGCACCCTAGAGTATTTTAAAGAAAAACAGAAATAATTTTTATGAGTAATAATCTTTCTGGTTAAACAGCTGTAGGAATACTTTCTGAGAAATTCTAGTTTTTAAAATACAAGAAAAATAACTTAGCAACTTCCTTTGACTAACATTTGCTGAAGGCTTTAAAACATGTGGAAGAGCAATTAACATGACTTTAAATGAATAGCATAAGAACTGTTTAAACTCCAAGTCTTTACTCAATAGGGTTGCCAGGTCCCCTCAACCTCCCAGCAGGAGACTAGGGGCCTGGCACTTACCTTATGTGATCCTGTTTGTGCGTGCACACAGCAGGCTTATGGAAGCAACGTCATTGCGCAGGCCATGTGCTGCTCTGGGAGCACTCCCACACTCCGCAGGGGGCTGAATCGGCCCAAATCCAGCCACTGTGGAGCCAGGAAATTACATCACCGCGCAGGCCATGTGTTGCCCTGGGAGCACTCCCACGCTCCACAGGGGACCAAATTGGCCTGTATCTGGCCACTGTGGAGCCAGGAAGTGACATTATCACTCAGGCCACGTGCTGCCCTGGGAGCACTCCCAAGCTCCACAGGGAGCTGAATTGGGCTCAATTCAATGGTTGTTGTGGGTTTTCCGGGCTATATTGCCGTGGTCTTGGCATTGTAGTTCCTGACGTTTCGCCAGCGCCTGTGGCTGGCATCTTCATAGGTGTAGCACCAAAAGACAGAGATCTCTCAGTGTCACACAACAACCCACAACAACCATCGTTCTCCGGCCGTTAAAGCCTTCGACAATACATTGGGCTCAATTCAGCCCAAATCCAGTGTAGCGTTGTGGGAGTGTGCCGTGCTGCCTGAATTTGCGCCCCAGGAGGCACATTCCCCCCTGCTGGTGGGGGACTGGCAACCCCATTACTCAGTCAGCCTCTCTAAATAGAAATTACTGGGATAATTCTGGACACCTTCAGAAATGTGACGCTCACAATAAGAAGAAAAGCAGCATCTTCCTAAGCAGAGTTACACCTTTTTGAGCCCATTGAAGTCAATAGGCTTAGAATGATGTAATTCTGTTTAGAATGCTACTGGAAATAAAGTAAGTAAAGAAGCTTATATTACAAAAGTACCACAAGGCTCTAGATCACTCTCTCAGCATGGCTGTTCTGGACCTTCCTCCCTCATAGAGATGAAGGAGGACAGGGTGGGAAGGGAAAGCTACAGGTGGTACAGATGGTAGGAATGGACAGCTGCCCAGCCTAAAGCTGCCTTCCTGTATATGTAGAGTTTGGGGAGTGGGGTAAGGTGGAGGAAGTCCATATATGGGCCAGCATCCTCCCTACCCATCTTTTCTTTTGGCCATCAGTTTCGGATGACACTAGAAAAAAGGTAACTAAGGGTCTTGTTACATGATAGTTTTCTCCATGGGCATGCACAGGTTTTAATGTGCTCCCTGCAAACACATCAGCTGAAGGGAACTGCTTCTTTTAAAAAAGGAGAGCTCAAAAAAGCTCAGAATGGCACCCCAAGGGAGGGGAGGGTTTCTGTCTTCCCCCAAGCCATTTTCCTGTGTGAAAATAGCACAGAGAGGGGAGTTATTTTGCTGACTTTGCTGCTCCATGGGGAGAATCTACACAGATTCTCTATGTGGAGCTGTAAAAGCAGTGAGCAACTCCCTTTGCACGTTATTTTTCATGCAAGAAAATGTCATTGGGGGAATGGCAGGAATCTTTCCTCCCCCTATGGTGCAGTTCTGAGCTCATTTAAGCTCTCTTTTTTAAAAAAGAAGCAGTTCTCCTCAGCTGAGGTGTATCTCCAGTGACCATGTTAAAACCAGTGCATGCCCATGCAGAAACATATTGTGTAGAAAGACCCTAAAGAAACTAATATTATGAAAGCACCATAAGTTGTCACAGTGCTCTCTCTCCAAAAGCATTCTGGGAATTTTCCACTACTCAAAGAAGAAGAGGAAGGAAAAGATTTTGAAAGCATACTATAAATCTAAGTGGTTTTGATATGCATTTAATAACTCTAACAGCCAAACATGCTGTCTGGCTTTTGTATGTAAGCACTGCACTTAGAAATGTGACTCAAAGCTAAAAACTTCTCTAAACTGAAAAATCTTTAAGCTATGTGCGAGGGTTCTCCAGGGCTGGGGCCATTGGCCATTTGGCCGCTGTGGCGCTGCTGCCTCCCTTGGGTTCTGTGGCCTAGGTCCTCCTGGCCCCTTGAGCTGTCTTGTCAGCTCCTGCTCTGCTGTGAATGTTCCTCCCTAGAGGGCTCCTCCTGATAGCCTCAGAAACAGTGCAAGAGGTGCTGGGGCAGCAGCCTCTAGCAACTCATTCTCCTACGCTTGAGGCCACCCATTTACAGGCAAGGACGGACCTTCACTCTCCTCCCTGGCCAGGAGTGTCTGCCTTCCTTAAATCCCTCCCTCATAATTGAATCCCTGCCCTGCACCCCAGGCGTCTGCCCCAGGGCAAGGCCTAACACCTGGACCATGGGCTGCCATACGGCCCTCTCCCATGACCACCCTTATCACCCAATGGGGCCTGCCTCCTGTCTGTGCCCTTGCTGCTCAAAACTGGCTGTAGATTGGAAGTACTTGTGGCCTTCCCTCTGGAGCTGAAGCTGGGGGAACTGCAGCCATGGCTGGGCGGCGTCAGCCACGCTGGGCTTGGCTGGGGGCAGGTGGTGGCTCAGGCGGTATCTGCCTGGTGCTGTCGGGTGCAGGACCTGGCAGAGCTCCTGGTGGGGCTTTCCCCCAGGGTGCTGGGCCCGGATTCCACAGGGTCCGCCTGCCTTTCCCATAGGCGTCCTCCTTCCATCCTCCTTCGCTGCTTGTCGGGCAGGCTTTCTGGGCCACAAGGATCCCAGCAGGCTCCATTATTGCCCTGGTTATGGGGTGCACCAGGCTCCATGTGGGTGCTACTGAGGCATGGGGGATGGGGTGGCAGTGGATAGTCCAGGCCATGCCGTGGGGGCAGTTCCAGATACTATGTTAAATATCGTGACCACAGAATATACTTGTACTGCACACTCTCTTTTTTACTGATGCGTAAACCATACCACTTGCCCCATAATTATTTTATACTTTTCATCAGCTATTTAGTGAAACTGTAACATCTGCTCTGCTGCTTTCTCCCCATATCTCAAAATTATGCAGATTTTTAGCAAATAAGTATTTTTAATTGCTGTTCCCAGAGATTAACAAAACATCTGATTCAACTTAATTAAACTCCCAATGCTTAAACCATACATTTCAAAACCTTTGTTCTCTTTGAGTATTTTCTGACTCTGGGATATCATTAAATTATACTGCTTAAGTGTTTGCCCCAAAGTAATCCTAGTGGTCCAATCCTGCTAAAACCCTCTATGCACTCATGATATCAAAGTTATGTCAATTTCTGATCTTGATGAGCCCATGACCTTGATAGAATTGCCTGGTATAACTGCCTTTTTATTTTATCTTGCTTTTTCTTCTACATTATCAATTGTTTTCTGAATTCAGCTAATGTACACTTTAAGTCTCTCCCCTGCTGTCTCTTCATTCATAAACCTTTCAAAGTCATGAAAATAAATTTGATTAATTAATTCACCATTTATATGCACTGTATCCAGATAATTTCTAATGTAATCAAACTCATATTCTTCAGGTATATGCTTTGTAGACACTAATTCCTACAGCATTAAAGAGACATTTGTAGCTTTGGATCACGTGTTCTGTAGCATACAGAAGAGAATCTATCTCATTACCTATGTTTGGAGAGGACTCTGATCACAAAATATTTTATTTTTAATCTGAAGACTTTCAGTATTTAAAGTTTCTCTTCACAACAGAGGTAGGAACTGCAAGCATCTGGGTACCTCTGAAATACATTTGCATAATTCCCATTACACAGAAAAAAAATTCAGTTCAATACTTGTTATTCACCTTGAGAATCTTCTCTCTGTGGTCGTTAAAGTATAATCTTATGGATTAATATTTATATAATCCTTCTCTCCAGGGATCACCCTGGACTCCAAGCAGCCCCCCCCCCTTGCCTCATGGAGCAGTGAAGGCAGCATTTCGGGATGCCCCAGTGAGGCCCACTTACTTGCTGATAATCTTACCAAGGACAAGGAGTAAGCCAGGCAGTTACAGAGCACTGGGAAGGAAGAATGGCCAATTCAAGCAAGCCAGAAGTGTCCCCAAGAAGCAGGGACTGGCATGCCAACCAATGAGTTGCCTCAATTTCAGAGCAGCTGCCCCCACACCCCACTGTTCACGGAGCAGCAACAGCCACAGCAGTGGGCAAGGACCCCCAAGAGGGGCCCTCTCACCTGCTGATGACCCTACTGAGGATGAGGAATGAGCCAGGTAGTCGCAGAGCATCAGGGAGAAAGAACAGCTATGGCGAGCAAGCCTGCAATATCCCCTGGCAGCAGGGAATGGCATGCCAGCTGATGATGTCATTGGCTAGTGCCTCACTCATCCTTGCTCTGTTGGGTCCAGCCCAACTCAGCAACAGGCGCTAAGCCTCAGCACTGCCCAGTGACAGCTGGAACATGCCAAGGAAGCTTAGGAAGGGTGGGGAAGTGCCTGGGTGAGCAGGCAATGCCTGGAGGGAGGAGGGGCTGGGGGGCCTAGTCCTAATTGCAGCATGGCTCAATCTAGAGGCAGCACAGGCCTGGGGAGAAGCCTACAAGGGTGGGGCCATGCTCTGGGCCAGGTAATGCTCCACCTCCTCATCCTGGTAGTGGCACATGTCCTAGGGGCAGAGCCAGGGAGGTGGGGCTTTGGATACTCAGGGTGGAGGGTGCAGTATAAAAGGGGTCCTGGGCTTCTGGGAAGAAGGCCATAAGGGGACAAGGGTGGTGGAATGTCACCAGTGCCCTTCCTATTGCAGGCCTGGGGAGCCTGGGTGACAGTAGGGTTGCCAGGCCCCCTCAACCTGGCACTTACCTTGGGGGAGAGGGGGTGTGCATGTGCGAAGTGCACGCGCACGTGACCCCACAGACGTGATGACGTCACTTCAGAAGTGACGTCATCGTGCAGCCCCTGGGAGCACGTCCAGGCTCTGCAGCGCCTCAAAACAGGCCTGATTCGCGCCCAAATGGTCCTGTTTTGCTGTGGATCGGGCCCATTTTCAGGAGCTGCGGAGTGCAGGAGCACTCCTGTGCTCTGCAGCGGCCCCAATCTGGGCCAAAATGGGCCCGATCCTGGTGGCTGCTGCATTCAGGAGTGCGCAGTGCTGCAGGGGAGCCCACAGGGAAGGTGCATGCCCCCCCCCCGCTGGTTAGGTAAGTGGGGGCGGTGGCAGGGGATCTGGGATCCCTAGGTAACAGGGCAACAAAGATGGGAGCCTGCTGTCACCCCCCCCCCCACACACACACTGAGGAGCTATCTCATGCCTTCAATGTTTCTTCTAATGTACTCTAGACTGAATTTAATATTTTTCCTATATAAAAAATCAAATCTTTGGGCGGGTGGGTCAGGGGGAAGAAGAGAGTCCCACAGTTCCCAGGGAACATGTTATAGAGAATGAAGTTCACTAATAAATAGGACACCCCCCACAAGAGTGGAGGTTTTTTTTCCCTGCTATGTAGTCAATGAGTTGGATCAAGAAGGGACACAAGAAACTAGGGTTACCAGTTGCATGGACAAAAAATGTTCTGTCCCTTTAGCGGGGGCTTAATTTGTGGGCATGGGCAGCTGGAGCATTTAATGCATGGAGGTAAATGACAATGCTGGTAATCGCATGGAGGTAAATATTATACCACTAAGCTTCTGTTAGGTAAAGGTAAAGGTAGTCCCCTGTGCAAGCACCAAGTCATTACTGACCCATGGGGGATATCACATCACGACATTTTTAAAGGGTATTTTATCACCAGCTTGTTGGCAACTGTACAAGTGACTGCAGTGGGATAGTAAAGCTATTAAAAAAATGAGCTACAATTAGTCGGACGCCCCAAGTTCAAGTCTCACTGAATGGCCTTGGACAAGCCAATATGTCTTGGGCTGTATAGGATTTGGAGGCAGTAATGAAAAGCCATCTATTTGCTGTCAGACATTATTGGTATGATGGTTGTTTTGGATTTTCCGGGCTGTATAGCCGTGGTCTTGGCATTGTAGTTCCTGACGTTTCGCCAGCAGCTGTGGCTGGCATCTTCAGAAGTGTAGCACCAAAAGACAGAGATCTCTCAGTGTCACAGTGTGGAAAAGATGTTGGCAGGTCATTTATATCTACTCAGGAGGGGTGGGGTTGGGCTGAGTCATTCTGTAAGAGTTTCCCAGGGTGTGGAATGCTAATGGAGGGAGGCTTCACTGTATCCTGAGGAGGTTCTTTTGCATCTGGATTGGTGCTTGATGTGCTAATCTTCTCTGCAGTGCCTTTCATGTTCTTTTATTCTTGTCTGGATGCTACGCTTTGTGGTCCCGATGTAAATTTGTCCACAGCTGCAGACTTGGCCATCCTGAAAAATCAGCAGTGGCTGAACATAGCCTAACTCAAACAGGACACAGTATCCTATTCCAGGACACTAAAATACTTGACAACACTTCCAACTACTTTGTCAGACTGCACAGGGAAGCCATTGAAATTCATAAGCATAAGCACAATTTCAACAGGAAAGAAGAGACTTTAAGAATGAATAGAGCATGGTTTCCAGTCCTGAAAAACACCAGGCTAACAAAACACTCTATACCCGACAATAGCCCTGCAGAGAAGTTTAGCACATCAAGCACCAATCCAGATGCAAAAGAACCTCCTCAGGATACACTGAAGCCTCCCTCCATTAGCATTCCATGCTCTGGGAAACTCTTACAGGATGACTCAGCCCAACCCCACCCTTCCTGAGTAGATATAAATGGCCTGCCAACATCTTTTCCACACTGTGACACTGAAAGATCTCTGTCTTTTGGTGCTACACCTCTGAAGATGCCAGCCACAGCTGCTGGCGAAACGTCAGGAACTACAATGCCAAGACCATGGCTATACAGCCCGGAAAATCCACAACAACCATCGTTCTCTGGCCGTGAAAGCCTTCGACAATATATTATTGGTATCAATTCAAAATATATCTAATCAAAAAATAAGCTGAACATGACCTGTTTGTTAGCTTCAGAAAAGTAATTAATCCAAATGATATTTCCTCTGACTTTTGGGCCAGAACAGACTAGACCAGCTCTTGCTGTTTTCTTGAGGCACCACAAGGTCTGTGGCTTCTTTCAGCTTTCAGTGCCATCTACTCATATTACTTCAGTTTAGCCTGGGACAGTAAGAGTTAGAGGCAGGTTGGTGAGAGACATCTTGCCAGCAGTCCTCTTTCCCTGTCACTACTTGGTGGGTCAGGAGTGAAGGCAAATGGGAGGAGGTTTGCCGTTGCTGGTGACACAGTGACATCACTGCAAAGGGGCAACGTTCTAGCATTTGCCCAAAATTCTGGTTAAACCTCTTTGATCATGTCTGAATTGATGGTACCGTGTTGCCAGCAATATCACAACTTTATCAAAGATGCCCTCCCATACCACGTCTACTGCATGTTGCTAGCCCAAAGCAAAGGGAGAGAGTAAATCAGCAGATATGATCCAAAAAGGTACATCAGCCAATCAGAACATTTACCCCATGTATGCACCAAACAGTATTTGTTTAAATTTATGTTTCTGTGCACAATACTTCTCACAACCACACTGTCTCACTGGCTCACACTAATGTCTCACTGATTCTATATAGGCAGGGCTGCTCTTTGCATGAACTGTCACCTGTTGGGCATGGGCATTTCGGTAGGAATGGGAAAACATCTTACTTGCAGCAGATGGTTGAATGACAGATGGTGGGATGGACAGGATGGGGCACAGGTTTTTTTTAGTTTCAGGTAGGTATCCAAGAAAGCCTAACTCATGCCAGGTATCTTCACAAAAAAAACAAAGTCAGAGATGGATCAGATCTCTCCCTTGTCTATAAACAGCCATTCAGACGTGATTATTCTTGAGATTATCAATTTATGTGTAGAAGTAGGTGATGGCTATATACTTTTTAAAAATGCCACATGCAGGTGGTGCCTCCAGTGCTATATGAAAGTTTAAATTTTCTCCAGGCAAACTATCTGCTTTTAAACTGATAATAGAAAGTAAGTTATAAGGCAGGGGCTGAAAGAAACATGCTGAAAATGAATGAACAGCACAAGATTTATATACTTCTTTCTGTGGGAGAGAACAGAATTTAGCATCTCTTGCCATTTCTGTTTACATTTTAAAAGCTGAACCTGCATCAGGATCAAATGACATTGTTTATGGAAATGTTCTTGACACTGTATGGAAATGCCTGCGCTTGTCCTTGCCATCAATTGTACTAATCTCACACTATGTAATCCACCTTGAGACTCAGTGAGAAAGGCGGAATATAAATTACATACATACATACATACATACATACATACCTAAATTCCCCACAATCTTTGTCTGCACGAAAGTTGCCAAGTCCAGGTTGGGAAATTCCTAGAGATTTGGGGGTGGAGGATGGGGACAGTAAGGTTTGGGGAGGGGAGGGACCTCAGTGAGATATAATGCTATAGAATCCACCCTCCTTTCCTTTTATTCCCTTAAAATCTCATTGATTCATAAATCTTGAGCAGCAGAAAACTTATTCCTTATTTTTTGGATGCAAAGGCTAAAAGGACTGAGACATATTTTGCAATTGCTAAGGTAAATTTAAGAACCTTATCACTAAGCAAAAGAGCCAGGGTTTCTGGAGTATAAAGGGATGATTAGTTAATTAAAGGCTTAATATAGTAATCCCTTATATTTTCAAAGAAACTACATTTGAGCAGGGTATGAAAGGATGTATTGATCCTAATAAGGCTATAAGGACAAATTCTATTAGAATAGGGCCTATTCAAAAAACTTCCCTGTAAAACCGTTATGGGTATAACATTCAGTCTTGGAAACAAGAAAGATCTGTTGTATCATGGAATGGTAAGATAGTACACATACGGGGGTATTGATTTCAGGAAAGAAAGGCTAATAGATTGGGGTGAACAAACTCTGCAAGCTCTCAAAATCAAGCTGCTATAATCTATTTCTAGGACATGGTTTTTAATCAGAGAAAATGCTTTGGATTTGCCCATCTCAAAAATATCATCAATCAAGAATCCCAACTATCACCAGTTTCTCATCCAAGGCTTTCATCCAAGTCGATTTGTGTGTATCCTAATTTACAACGTCCAACAAACCCTCTTCAACACAGAGCAATTTTAATCTCAGTTTAAATGCATATAGCCATGCTCTTGCTTCCAAGGATAGCTGTACAAATTCTGCCAGCAATACAACATTAGAAACACAACAAGGGATATTCAAAATTTTGCTAAAAAATTGTGCTAAGGGTTGGTTGATATTATCACAGATGGCTTTAATTCAAACAGCTGATCCAAAAAGAATAATGGGAGCCACTTTCAGATTAAAAGCTTGCACTGCTCCAGGAGTATACTTGGTCTTTATTGTGGAAAAACCTATTTATAGCATTTGAGCATGGTTTTGCTTTATTAAGTGCTGTTCTAACTTGGGGAGTCCAGGAGAGATCTGCCAAAAACAGAATCCCCAAATAGGAGAAGGTCTTGACTTATTCAATATTGGACCTGTTGATTGACCATTGAGATGGGTTCGATTTCTAAGTCATGGTGGAAACTAAGATCTTAGATTTTGAGTAGTTGATCACCAAGCTTTCTTGAAGGCAATAGTTGGAGAAAGATTGCAGGGCTCTTTGCAGCCCAACCCTAATTTGAGACAGGATCATGGCATCATCCGCATAAAACAGTATAGTACACCAATCTCAGCTAATATTAGTGGATGGCAGCAGTAATCAAAAATTGATGCTGCATCATTTAAATATAAGTTGAACAAAAGAGGCACCAGCAAACATCCCTGACATTCCCCCTTTTCCAAATTAAACGGATTTGTTAAATTCCCCTCATACTCACATCGTACTTGGGCAGTCAAACCGAAATATAATCACTGAATAAGTCCTAGAAGTCTTTTATCTATATTAGTTTGATTGAGTTTGTTCCATGATCTGGGACAATTTATGGAATTGAAGGCCCCCTTTGGGTCAATAAAAGCTGCATATATTCTTGCTCCCTTAAAAGATGAATATTTCTCAGCCAAGTGATAAGAACTAGGCAATGGTCATTTGTTGAAGAACCCCACCTAACTTCTATCTCTTCATGTCCCAATAAGGTTTCTGATTCCATCCAATCCAAAAGCTTCTTCAATACGTATGTAGAATATAACTTTCCTAGATGGTCACTTCCCATAAAGTTGCTAACTTTTAGAAACTCAAAGTGGCAGAGGTAATCAGGTGGGGCCAAGGTATAATCTATTACACTATAATAGATCTATAATAGATCTATAATCTATTCAGTTCCATTGACTTAATTCACCCTCCAAAGTATCAATTTTCTCCAGGGGAACTGTAGTGTGGACATCAGTTGTAATTCCAGGAGATTTCCAGCAGTTGGCAAGCCTAGTTGTGATGGACTGCACTTAATAGCACGTTTCCAAAGTGGAGCAAAATCAGAGAGTTGGGAAAGGTTAATTATTTCCTAGAATACAGAGCTTGATTAATCATGTCCAACTTGTGTCAAAAGGATATTAAACAATTCAATAGAAGGAACGGGCTGAGGTCAAATAAAGTTCCTTTGCATGCCCCAGCAGACATAGAGCGGAGCTAAGGCAGGTTTGGATGGGACTGAGGGAGCGAACAATCAAGAATTAGGCCTTTATTTTCATAAAGTGACAGCATATTCTGGGAACATCATTACTTTCTTTGTAAGATGACTGGCAGAAAGAAGTGTTAGAACTGCCTTCTAAGAACCATTTTCCTTTTCTTATGTGACCTAATTTATGACAGTATGCCAGGGATGGCTGAGTGACTCACCATTAGAGCTGGGGATTAAAAGATACATCCTAGTCTCTAATCAGATTCCAACAACAAATGATGACCTATATATATACTGGTCATGGGTGCAGTCACTTGCTATTTTATAATGAGTACTTTCATTTCTGTGATTCGTCACAGAGAAAGCTTGGAAATAACGCTGATAATCCTGTTATTAAGAATATTATATAAAGAAAAAGGTTACTCAGTTGAGTCCTTCCATGTTTGGAAAACTCATTATTTCCTTAGCATCTTCTAGCATCTTGTAATTGATTCCAAATAAGAATACACCTGTACACCTGTATTGTAGTTATTGTATTTGCATTTATTGGTAGATTTGGTGGGGGGTAATTTTTCTTTTTGTTAACATGCAGGAACTGCCTCTCAGGCTGGGTCAATAACTTAGCATATTTACCTAATAGACTGACTTAAAACTTTGAAACCAATTTTCACAACTGTCAAATAGTTTGGAAATTTCATTAGGACTACCACATGGTCTTTTCAGGCCATGACAGCTATAGCTCTTGCTCATCAGTTTATATGCTGATCTTTAATCCTGCTTCCATGGTCTAAGATGGTAGTTATGATGATTAGTAGAGATGGGCATGAACAGAAAAAAAATGAACATGATGTTCATTGTTCATTGCCATCCACGAACAGGGATTCATGAACAACCACGAACACAGCCCTGTTCACGAACATGTTCATGGTTGGCTGTTCATGGGGACAAGCAGGCTCTCCTCCAGCCATCATCCAAGTCAAGATCCCTACTGCACCACTCACAGAAATCTGACCTGAGCAGGCACCAGAAAAGGTACCAATAATAAATAATAGCTTGGCCCCAGAGCCTGGAAGCAGCCCTGGAACTTGAAGAGGTAGATCCCTACTGCACCACTCCCAGAAACCTTACCTGAGCAGGCAGCAGGAAAGGTACCAATAATAAATAATAGCCTGGCAGCAGCCCTGGAACTTGAAGGGGTAGATCCATATCCCACCACACAAAGAAAATTCAAGCTCCAATGTACTCTCTCTATGAAAATGCTAACAGCAACTGTCTCTCCCTCTCCACTGTCTGCAAAAACCAGAACTGGGAGCCCCCCTCCCCCCTGCTCTTTGGTCTCTTGTAACAAATTTGGAGCGCTACACTTGAAAGGAAGACCTGCCTATCAAGCTAAATTGGGCTTAGATTGGGGTTTCCAGGGCAACAGAAGGAGTTCAGACAGAGTTCAGACAATCCCTGCCTACGTTGCCAAGGGAATTGATTGCAGGTGCTAGACTGTCTGGCTTGACAAACAACAATAAACAACGACCACCTGTTCGTTTAGAATAGGGCCTCGCGAACAGTTTGTTCACAAACAGCAGATTGGGCTGTTCGTGGCTTTTTTTTTGTTCGTATCACTGTTCGTGCCCATCTCTAATGATTAGAGGAGGACAATTGACTTTTGTATTTTTAATAGTTTGATGTCAGAGTAACCTGAGCAGCTGTAGATACACTTCTTCATGATAAGCTTTTTCTGCCAACATTTCCTGGTCTGTACAACTGTTAGGTATAAGAATTCAGGGATCCTTTTCCTCTGGTCCCCTTAGTGGGTTTGTGACTGCCAGCTGGCATGCTGTGAAGTCTGTGTGATTGGACAGCTGTGGTTGTGATAAAAAACAAAATCCAATCAGTAGTCTTTGATTACATGTATGCTGGCAGTTTCACACACTGAAGAAAGGTGTGTGAAAGAAGAAGTCTGAAGAAAGGTGATGCTTCAAACTAGTGCTCAAGGGTAATCATTTTTGTAAACATTATCCAATGTTAGGATGATAGCCCAGTAATGTGTAAAGTGCTGTCAACTCACAGGCAACTTACGGCAACTCCTCATGGGGCTTCCAAGGCAAGAGACAAGCCGAGGTGGTTTGCCATTGCCTGCCTGAGTAGGGAGGGACCCAGGACTTACTTGGTGGTCTCTCATCCAAGTACTAACTAGGGCCAACCTTGCTTATTTTCCAAGAACTGCTGAGATCAATCTACTCTGGGCTATTCAGATTATGGAACAGAATAATTACTGCAACATAAAAAAAGGACACCTCTTGCAGAACTCGTGAGATTAGGCTAGCCAGTAAGCCCTCCCTAAAAGTCCTCTTTTTCTCTGCAACTGAACAGGGTCAAACTAGACATTGCAGTTTTTCATGGGCTGAATCTGGGTTCCCATTCCAACTTGCAGGATGTCAGTCACATACCATACTGTGGAGAACTCATTTTCCCAGTGCATGGAGCCCTATAGTTTGCTGAGATGCTCCTCTCCCATACAGATGGGCTGTATATGTAGCGCCCCCCCCCCCCAACAAATGTTATTATTTCAGGTCAGAAAAATGGAGGAAGGCCAGCTTTAAGCATTTTCTCCAAAAATTAGGCTTAAAAAACATGTTACTTTGTTTGTAAACTCCTTCATTTTAAAAATGGAAATGTCACACTCAGCAACTCAGTAATGGCTATTAAAGTTACCAGCACATTATCCCACGTAAGCAAAGCTTGGATAACATCCTAATATTAGAAACACACTGACTCTAATGAAAGTTTTCTAGAAAACTAAATAAGTAAACAAACGTTGGGCAAGACAAGACAATCAGATGTGGAATATTAAAATAGATTTATTTTTCTATAATGAAGATGCAATTATATTCTTACCATTGGAGATATATAGGAAATTATTCCACTTTTCAAAATACAAACAAAACAGCCAGTTTTCTGTTTAGAGCATGAGAAATATGTTAATTTCCCCCTCTAACAATAGCAGAATGTGCAATCAGCAGGAAAGTAATCTACTTTTTTTTAAAAAAAGGCAAACCTATGTATTAACTTAATGGATTCCAAATATTTATTTCAAGGAGCAAGCTGCAAGCCTTTTAAATACTTTATGAGAAGGATTCTTCCTTGAGCCATTACTTTTGGTAGTACCCATTTAGAAAAGGCTTTAAAAAGCAGCTTTGTATGCATGGCATCCATTACTTTTATTTAATAATTTACAATGAACAGTAGGATAAGATTTCACTCTTTTCCTATTAAGTTGGCTATTTTTATTTTTTTTTGGTAATGGTATTACTTTTCTACTTCTTAGTCACTGCCATGAGCATAATTTATTTTGTTTTCCTACCCTCATTCACTACAGGTGCTCTGAATCTGAACATATCAAAGACTAAGCTTGCCTTAATTAGCAGAGGACAGATGGACACTCTCAGCATTTACTGAATTTAGAATTTATTTTATTTTAAATATTTTTAAGTAGCCTTTCCACCCAGCTTACAGTCCCCGAGGCAGTGAAGAATCAAAAATATTAAAACAAGGAAAACAAGAACTAACACACACATAAAAGGGAAGAAAGGTCGTTTTCAGAAGGTGGGGCACCTAAAGCAGGGCCTAGAGATGACTGTAGTGATTGAGTAGGTTCATATGGAAGAAGGTTGTCCTTAAGGTATGCTAGTACCAAGTTGCATAAGTCTTTAAGGTTCAGTACCAGTACCCTGAATGGCTTGAAAACCAATTGGAAGCCAGCATAGATTTTAAAAATCTATGCTGGGCAGACATGGGCACGAACAGCATTACGAACGGAAAAAAACAACAAACAGGCTGCTTGGCTGCTTGCGAACGGGCTGTTCGGGAGGCGCCATTCCAGCCGAACAGGTGGTTGGCACAAAGCCTCGTTCATTGTGCTTGGCCGCCGTTCGGGAAGCCAGACACTCAGGTACCTTCAATTAATTGCCTCAGCAACGGAGGGGGGGGGGGGAGTGCCTGAACTCTGTTTGCACTCCCTCTGTCTCCCTGGACACCCCAATCAAAGCCCAACTTAGCTTGATGGGCAGGTCTTCCTTTCAAGCGTGGAGCTGCAAATTGGTAACAATTGGTAACGTGGGAGCAGACACCAGGGAGGGAGGGAGGAGGGGGTGTTCTGTGACCATGGGAACTCCAATCTCATCCCTCCCAGTTCTGGTTTCACTTTCAGCAAGCAGTGGAGTGGGAGAGAGCTGTTATAGCCTTTTGGGAGAGAGACAGGGAGAGTGCATTGAAGCTGGGCTTTTTTCTGTGTGTGGTGGGTGGGATAGGGAGCTATGCCCTTTGGTTCCAGGGCTGCTGCCAGGCCTTGGGGCCAAGCTTGGTGGGCACCTTGGCTGAGAGCTCACTATTATTAGTACTAGTGCCTGATCTGGTCAGGTCTCTGGGAGTGCTAGGCTAGGGCTCTAGCCCCAGCCTCTGGTTCCAGGGCTGCTGTCAGACCCTGGGGCCAAGCTCAGTGGGCACCATGGCTGAGGGCTCACCCTGACTATTATTATTATTATCAGTATCAGTGCCTGATCTGCTCAGGCTTCTAGGTGTGCTGGGCTATGGCTCTAGCCTCAGCCTCTGGTTCCAGGGCTGCTGCCAGGCCCTGAGGCCAAGCTCAGTGGGCACCTTGGCTGAGGGCTTACAGTGTTCTCTCCTTTTCTGTCCTCCTTAATTCTCGTTTGGTGGCACAATGAGTCTTCCTGTTGTGTTGGCTGCCAAGGGTGGCTGTGGGGGTGAAGTGCAAATGCACTCCTCCTGGTTTACTTGTGGAAAGCAGTACTTGGTGTGGCTCGGGGGCAGCAGAGAGTACTCCTGCTTCCCCAGATTCACCTGTGGGGGCTGTGGAGGAGGCCAAAGAGGTCTTTCCACTGGGGAGAGAGGATCTCTCTCAACATTTTGCAGAGGGGGTGGATGACGGATCTCTGGAGGAATGGTTTGTGTTTTATGAAACATCCCTCCTGTCCCCATCCCAAACTCTCGGTGGTGTCTCTGCCTGCAGTCCACCCCTCACTCTGTAATCTGTGGCCAGCTCCGCAGCGCAGCCTGTAACCGTTCGTCTGGCAGGAATGTGGCTGATGTCAGCTGCTGCTGCTGTCCCGTTTCTGTCTCTCCCTCTCTGGAACCACTCTGACCGGTCCAAGCAACATCTCTGGTCCCGTCCATCCCCTCCTTTCTGCGAAGGCAGGAAGGTGGTTGGTGTCTGCCGGTGCCGCCCAAACTGTTATGAGTAGTGCCCATACTGCTTGCACAGGTGAGGTGTCTCAGAGCGGTGTGGAACTGCTCTGGCCCCCCTCATCTCGATGCTGCTGGTCCCTCTTTCTACCTCTCCCTCTGTGGAACCACTCCAACCCTTACAAACGACCTCTTCTGTCCTGCCCATCCCCTTCTTTCCACGAAGGCAGGACGGCGGGTCATGTCAGCCGCTGCTTCACGAGGTACTATCCTGTTACTGCTCCCTCCTTGGTCATGAGGGACAGCTTGGCTGCGATCGCGCAGCCGATTGTATCGTATAGGGATACATCCCAACCCACCCTTCCCCTCCCCTCCCTTCTGACCCCCAACAGCACTTATACCCTTTAATTCACATAATATTCCCTGTAATTCTATTATTTCTCATACTCTTCTAAGGTAAAGTTACAGTCAATATAAAATCCAACAGATTACATAATACTCGTTAAAAGTTATCCATGGACCACAGTTGGTCCTTTACATCCCAATTCTTTTCCAAATAATCTTTAATTTTTTTCCAATCCATCAAAAATCGTTTAAGCTTTGTTCTTTTAACTTTCTAGTTAATTTGTCCATTTTCACCACGTGCAGAAGTTCTTGTATCCATTCATCAACTTCTGGTATCTTGTCCTGCTTCCAATATTGCGCATACAACAGTCTTGCAGTTATAATCATATACCATAATAGTGTTCTATCTTTCATATTTACAGTTTCCATGTTAAGACCTAACAAAAACATTTCAGGATTTTTTTGCAAATTACACTTCAAAATTTTTAATATTTCAGCATGAATAGAAGACCAAAATTGTTTTGCCTTGTCACCTTGTCAATGGGACTGACTGGACCCCTTTGAGCCAGGTGGGAATATGTCCCGCGACTCCCATACTTTCTTCAAAGGCAGGAAGGTGGATGATGGCAGCTGCTGCCACTGCCCTATTTCTTCCTCTCCCTCTCTGGGACCACTCCGCCCCCTCCCAACTACCTCTCGCTTGGAAGCTTTCCTGTTCCCAGTCCATAACTCTCCCTCTCAGGTACTGCCATGAGTCCCTTCCCCACCACTTGCCCTGCCCTGTCCCCTCCTTTCCATGATGGCAGGGAGGTGGGTGATGCCTGCAGCCGCTGATTCAGGGTCTTCCATGCCCTGTCGCAGGATCTTCCAGGTGCGGCTTGTCACCATGCCCAGAACCCCTTGGTCCCCCTCTCCCACCCTGACCACTTCATGTTCTCTCTTTCCTCCTCTCCCTCTCAGGTACTACCACGAGTCCCTTCCCCAACACTTGCACCACCCCAACCCCTCCTTTCCATGATGGCAGGGAGGTTGGTGATGCCTGCAGCCGCCAATTCGGGGTCTTCCCATCCCCCTCGCAGGATCTTCCAGGTGCAGCTTGTCACTGCGCCTGGAATGCCTTGGTCCCCCTCTCCCACCATGACCACTCCATGCTCCCTCTTTCCTCCTTTCCCTTTCGGGTACTGCCATGAGTCCCTTCCCCAACACTTGCACTGCCCTGTTCCCTCCTTTCTGTGATGGCAGGGAGGTGGTTGATGCCAGCCACTGCCATTTCGGGGTCTTCTAGGCCCCCTTGCAGGATCTTCCAGGTGTGGCTTGTCACCACACCCTGAACCCCTTGGTCTCCTTCCACCTTACCACTCAGCAGCCGCAGTCCTCACCCACCTTGCTGCGTAAGCGGATAACAGGTCCTCCTTCGACCTGGAGGCCTGGTGTGCAGGCAGATGGGGGTGTTGCCAGTGAGTGGCCAGACCCCCCACCCCCTGAGGGGAGGTGGCCCACTGCCACCTCCCCAAGCGCGCCAGGCCTGGTGGCTGCAGTCCTCACCCACCTTGTTGCATAAACGGATAACCGGTCTGCCTCCGACCCAGAGGCCTACTGGGCAGGCACATGGGGTGTGCTGCCAGTGAGTGGCCATTCCCCTTGCCCCCTGAGGGGAGGCGGCCCGCCACCACCTCCCCGATCCCGCCAGGCCCAGCAGCCGCAATCATCAACCACCTTGCTACGTAAGCGGATAATTTTCCTCCTACCGCAGGCCTGGTGGGTGGGCACATGGGGGTGCCACTGGCCAGTGCCCATACCCCCCATCCCTGAGAGGGGAGGCAGCCCACTTTCAGGACCACCGCAGGGAGTTTGATTGGGAGTTTCCTGGGGGCATCAAATTTGGGAATGTATAACTCCGAGATCCGTACTGCAATCTTGACCAAACTTGGGTGATGGCTGGAGAAGAGCCTGCTGCACATTCCCTGTGAATATGGGCTCTTTAAGTGCTAATGGTGGTGCTCTGGCGCCAATGAACACTGAACACCGAATATGTTCATTAACGTGACATATTCGGTTCCGGTTGGCTGTTTGTGTTCGTCGTCGGGAACGAACACCAAACAGCCTGTTCGGGTTTTTTTTCCCGTTTGTGCCCATGTCTAGTTATAAGATCATAACCTAATCCTTCATTTGATGTTTCCTATCATGCACAGTTATACGCAGTTCACTTTCCTCCAACAAATTAGAAAAATAATCTGCGGAAAAAATGCTGTATTTAAGTGATGTATTCCTACAACCAGTCATAACATTGATCAAATCACATGTGGTAGTATAACTGATCTACAAAATACACTCTTGGGGTTACCACTATTAACCACGGTCATGGCACTGGAGAAGGGAACTCTTCTCTCTGTGAACCAGTTCCTGGAAATATCGATCCCAGCTGCTTTAAAATTCAAAAGTAGAAAAAGACAGGAACAGTACAGGTATTTGTCTTTTCCTACTCCTGGCTCTTACAGCAACCTGGAAAAGCTGTATCAGTGAAGTGGCAACTATTCTGTCCAACTCAAGCCTTAAGGGTGGGAATATAAAAATAGACTTCATTAATATAAGAACTTCCTAGAGGGCTTGAAAGGGCAATTTCCATTGAAGAAATAGCAGTTTGAGTCTGCAATGCAGTTTACCCGCCATTCGTCAGCACTATAGCTGTATTCCTTATTTAGCCTCCTGAATGTTGGTTTTTGCTGTTCGGTTACATGGAGATCTGTAGATGGCTCCCCACATCACATATAATTTAATTCACAGTTGTCTGAAAGTGGTTGCTATTGACAGAATTGTGATTTCCATGTGATTTCTAGACAAATTTAACTAGCGGAAGACATTGGGACAAAACTATGGTTGCTAAGTGACTGACTATGAAAAACAACATCATTTTTTTAAAAAATTGTTTTTTGGCTTTTTGCAACAAGATCAAGTAACAACACTTTAGATGATCAGACAGGGTTTCTGTTGAGCTCAACCCCTGGACCTGCCACAAAGTCATGGAGTCTGTCACTTATTCTATCACTTACCCCATTCAATTATCACAGATGGAAGCTATCATAAATCTGCCCAACTCCTTTTAAAATGCATCTAAACCAACAGCCATCAACACATTTCATTGGAGTGAGTTCTACAAGCCAACTACCCACTTCTAGTTGAGGCAATGACTGAAAGATGAGAAGAGGGCACAATATTTGCAAGGTTTTGATCACATGAATTACCTAAGTTGAGAAAAGTATATGCCTCAAATACTGGTTTCTGCTGCCAGTAGTGTGAGCAGGGATATGTAATCCTGCCCCTCCATTTTCTTTATATTTTCTATTTAAGAAGTATTATTCATTATCTTTTTTTTTTTTACACAAATTGTTATTTGGAAACAAGAAGTTAGATCCAGTGATGCACAAATTGAAAAAAGAAATCTATTTAACATAGTGCTGCTTGTGGAAGGATCTCTTGCAGTGTTTCCCATTCCATCCTAGTTTGCTGATATATACAATATGCACATAATAATAATAACAACATTAGATTTATATACCACCTTTCAGGACAACTTAACACCCACTCAGAGTGGTTTATAAAGTACGTCATTATTATCTCCACAACAAAACACCCTGTGAGGTGGGTGGGGCTGAGAGAGCTCCTAGAAGCTGTGACTGATCCAAGGTCACCCAGCTGGCTTCAAATGGAAGAGTGGGGAATCAATATGGGGGGAGTGGGGAATCAAACCCGGCTCTCCCACACTCTTAACCACTACACCAAACATACAGGAGCTCATGTAGTAATCGTCTCCCTCTTCCATATTGTACCTCAGGGAGTCATTTTGAGAATTAAGAAGCTATTGGGTTCACTTCCTGAAACCCCAAGATTGGTTGCACATCATCTTGCACCAGCAGGAAGTCAAATGGGGATACAATAAATTGGACTTAGGTCAAGCAGCTACTGTGGTCTTTTTCTTGCATTTATACTTGTGTTGAGAGTTCTACCAAAAGTGGAAATTGTGTGCTGGACCCAACCTATTTGTGGTCTGCACAACAGGAAGCCAATGCAGGGTATAATTAATTTGAAAAGTAATTTTTTTTCTTTTCCTCCCCCCACCCCCCAAATACTTACAAATGAAGTGAAACTTTGGTTTACAGAAGAACTTTATGCTGGGTCAGGAGAGGGTTTTTAAAATTCTGAAAATTATCAACATGATTATCTACAGTTCTTTAATTCAACTGAATTAAGTACTTGAATGAAAAAGTGCTCATTTAATGCAATCTGGCAAGAAAGCTATAGGATTACCTGCACTATAACTAAGCAACATTTTCTCTTTTATTTCAGGCTTTCAGCATTAATCGTGTCCCAGAAGAAAGATGCTTAAAGGAGATGGTATGGATCAGATTACTCCAAATACAATAGCCAATCAACTAACCAAATATATGGGGAAGAAATTTACTTCTCCTCCACAAAAAAGAACAAAAGAAGAGTGCTGATTTCAAAATGTGCAAGTTTGTCTTCTATTTTTAAAGCTAAAACACACAATAGCACAATAATGGACAATTAAGCTTGATCGCTGAAATGTATTGTATTTTCTGATCGCTTCTTTTATAAGAATTCTATCTGTATACCAAATCTGCTTAGTAGGAGATAGGTTTTCTATTTTGCAGAGGCTGGGGCGGGCGGGCAGGAGATATTAAGGATGCTGTTTGCTGTTGTTCTCAACAATGGCAACAGAGCCAAATATTATTACATGTTTTAATACAACTCCTCTGTGGCCACAGTGGGGCAGTCAAAGGCTATAAACGGTATCAGTTCCTATATACCTTGTCAATACAAAGATATAAAGTTCCATGGCAAAATATTTAGCATTCAGACAAGCAGATTTCCAGATGGAATGAGTGTAAATGTTGTTTCATTATATACATATCTGTGATAAATGGGTCAGGCTTATCTGAAGAAAATTAATCTTAAAACTACAGACCACAATTCAGTACAATGATAAAAACACTTAGACTGATTTCTATTATGTTTTTATCCTAACCTTCCTCCAAGAAGCTCAAGGATACACCTTTCTCTATGTTATCCTCTCAACATGTCTGTTAGATATATTAAAATGTATGAATGTATGTATTTAAATGTATGTATACATATGTATGTATACCCCAGTTTTCTTCCAATGAGGACCCAAAGTGGCTTGCAATATTCCCCCCTTCTCCATTTTACCCTCAAAACAACTCTGTAAGGTAAGTTACATTAAGAGTGTGTGGCTAGCCCAAGGTGTCAGGCTGTCTGCTGTGATGAACCCAAATACAAACCAAATGAACCGGGCTAAAATTCATCACGGTTCGTGAGAAATGAGCTCCCATGAACTACTGGTTCACGAATCGTGAACCAGCCTGGTTCATGATGAACTTTGGTCATAATTTGGTTTGTGCCCATCTCTAGTATCCATACTTCCAGATGGCATACAAATATGCTTGGACTGTGTTGTTCACAAAAAGGTTGGAGCAAAGCAGGGGGAAAGAGTGTGTCAAAACCAGAGAAAACTTTGATACAGGGTACACTGTCATATGGAAGCTCAAACTGCCCCCCCCCCACCATTCTAGTTTGGAAGCCAGGGCAGGGTAAAGCTTTCTTGTGAAAGCTGGCCCAATGAGCTTCATGGCTTACTGGGATTTTGAATCAGAGTTGCCAATTCTCTGAGAACAGAAATCTGTTCAAGTGAGGAAACTTCCCAGGGGTGGAGCCTGGCCCACAGCCCACCCCTTCCCAACCAGACTTGGGCTTTGTGGTTCAAGGGATGAAGACAGAGCTAGAACTGAGGAATCATAATAGGAAGCATTTAAGGAGGCTTGTTGACTTAATGGCAAGCTACATTGCAGTCAAGAGGTGAGGCTGAGGAAAAGGGCAGGCTGCATTGCAGTGGAAGTATATTGTTGGTGGGGGGACGAGCAGGGAGGAGCAGAGGAGGGGCCTGGCAATGAACCAGTCACCCCTTGTGGTCCTCACCTTCAACATTTTTTTAGAATGGACTGCTAATGTTCTCCTTGGCTCATCCCACATCAGAAATCTGGATGATATCTTGTTTGCTGGACCAGTTGGGGCTCAGTATATATTGACTGCCTTTGGGCTTTTCAGGGGCTAGCTGCAGAGTTGGATGTACCTTTGGCACCTGAGAGGACTGAAAGGTCCCTTAGAGTGGCTGGTGTACTTGGACTATCTCAATCAAATGGCAAGGTCCTAGGGAGAAAGAAATGCATTGTGAGGAAGATCCAGTCCTTGCTGAAGCACTTGAATTTTGCATGCGGAGTGATATCTCTTGAGCTTTCCCCCATACTGGTTGTGGTTGACACCTGGTAGGATCTGTTCCAGAACACCAAGTTTTTGATACAAAAATCAGGCAGTGGTGTGAGTGGTTAACTCGCAGTCCTCATGCTCTTAGTGGGTGATGCACCTGATGTGCAAATTTGTCTTGGTTTGCCTGCATACTAACATTTCCTTCTCAATAGTAAAGAGTTCAGTAGCAACTTTAAGACTAACCAATTTTATTGTAATATAAGCTTTTGAGAGCCACAGCACTCTTTGTCAGATGCATCTGACGAAGAGAGCTGTGGCTCTCGAAAGCTTGTGCTACAATAAAGTTGGTTAGTCTTAAAAGTGCTACTGGACTCTTTACTATTTTGCCACTACAGAGTAACATGGCTAACTCCTCTTGATCTATTTCCTTCTCAAGTCGCTATGTTGCAGGTATGGATAACGAAATTGTGCACACGTTATCTTGCTTTCAGGAGGAAAGATTCAGGGCCTTGATAACTGGTGCAAGAACTTGGCTTGATCCCCTCCCAGAGGAGCTTTAGGCACCTGGGAACACCTCATAAGGCAGGGAGTATTGAGTTTGGTGGTGCCATCCACCAGGTATGCTCAAGAGTATACAGCTGAATTTTGGAATTTTCATGGAAGTCTGGGATGTGTGGTGGCTCACTGGTGTCAGAGGTTGCTGTGTTGTACTACCTGGATCACTGCACCCCTGGGTGGTGCCCTAAGATCATGTCCCTTCACCTAGTGGCCATTTCCTTCTTCTGCAGAACTCTCGGTCTGCCAGATCTGGCCAGCAGCTTTCTAGCCAGGAAGGCTGTGGCAGGCCCGTCCCATATGGCTTCACCCATCATCTTGCCTGTCCTTCAAAGACTCCTGTGTCAGCTACTGAGCTTGTGTGAGTCTTGGTGATGCCACTCTATTCTGGTGGCTTTCACTCTCACATTCTATGGGGGCCACCAGGGTGGGGGAAGTGGTGGCAGCCTCCGCCAAGGATCACTTGGGTGTAGCATTGGGTTTTGATGATGTATCTATTGGAAGGGAAGGTGCTCCATGCTTGGTTTCAACAGTCTCAGGGGACAGGGACCAATGGTGCTCTTGCACAGAGTGGCACAAAAAGTGTCCTGCTGGTCCAGGCATTAGCAGCCTTCCTTTCAGCACAGCCATGTAGCCCAGATCCTATGCTTGTGCATGCTGGTGGATCTTTTCTCACCAGATTTCAGTACATCACTGTTGTGTGGGTTGGGCTGGCTACTGCCAGGCTTTCCCATGGGGAATTTGGGGCCTCGTTCTGTCAGGATTGGAGCCGCCACCATTGCAGCAGAAGCTGGGTCAACCCCAGCCTGCATTCATTCCATCAGGTGCTAAGTTTCTGGGGCACAAAGGGTACACATGTGGCCAGGCAGGGTCTGATGCTTCTGTATTCTAGTGGCAAGTTCTGCAATGGCTCAGGGGGTCAGATGTTCTGGTGAGTGGCAGAGACAGAGGATGACAGTGGTTGCAGACTGGCACTTGGGGGCCACTATATGCCTTCCGAGTGGTCTGTGCCTGGTCACCCAGGGTTTTTTCATACCAGTTGTCCCTTGGTGGGACAGGAAGGAATTTTTCCCTACAGGGTCAGATTGACTGTGGGACAGGTTTTTTTTTCTTTCCTTCCTCTGTGCACTGGGCTGGGATCATCTGGATGCAGGGAGTTGGGGCTCCAACTCTGTTACAGCAATTGATGTGTTGGTGGGAGGCGGGCAGCATGCTTGCCTCTTTTTTATTTTTTATTTTTTTAAACATTGTATTTAAAGAAATGAAAATAAGACAAAAACAGAGTAAAGTAAGTGCATAATATAAAAGTTATGCAAAAGTTAGACAGTAAATTGAAAGTTATACAATCTTATACCACCAATAAGTATATAAACAGTGTAGTTATAAAAATCTTAGGAATAAAACAAGCAGAACATTTAAGTTTCTTTAAACTAAAAAGGTAATTATTAAGTATTTAGCTTCCTTGAACCTAGCTTCATGACAGTTCTTCTTATCTCTTCTTCCCTCTCTCCCTCTAAGCTACTATCTCAATTAGTTTAACCTAAATAATCAAAGAAATCCTTCCATTTTTTCCAGAAGTCAGTTATCAACCTATTTTGTAAGTAGGTAGTCAGTTTGGCCATTGAAACATATTCGTGAACCTTATCTCTCCACTCTGGAAGACTAGGACAAGCATCAGTTTTCCATTTGCCTGCAAATAATACTCTTGCAAATAATACTCTTCCTGCAAATAATACTCTCTTCAGTTCAGTCACCATATAACAGAAGAGATCTCCTTGTTCTTTTCTCAGATTTGTTGGTAAAATATTTAAGAGCATGCTTTTCAGATTTAATTCAAATCTATGTTTGAGGATCTTTTGCATCTCGTCATGTATTTTTATCCAATATTTTCATGCTCCCTTACAAGTCCACCACATATGGTAAAATGTTGCATCCATATTCTGACATTTCCAGCAATGTCCACTGTAACTGTTACTAATCCTTGCAATATCTTTGGGAGTAATGTACCATCTAAAAAACATTTTATACCAGTTTTCTCTCAGTACCTGGCAGCCTGTAAATTTTATGTCTTTAGTCCATAAATTTTCCCATAAATCCATTGGAATAGATTCCACGAAATTTTGCATCCATTTTATCATACAAGTTTTGACTTGTTCCGTCTCTGTGTGGTGTTGCAGTAATATTTTGTAAATTTTCCCCAAGAGATGCGACAAGTCTCCAGATATTACTAGTTCATATTTTGTTTTTTCTCTCAGCCTTCCGCCTTCTTTGATAATTTGATCCTTTAATCTTGATAAGTCAGCCACGGAATATTTTTGCCATGGGCCTGGATTTCTTGCCAAGTTTTTATGTTTCCTTCTTTATCTATCAGTGATTCATAGCTTGGTTGATGAATTTTGTTCCAGACTGCTACATCATAATAGGCATTAATGGGTGATATCAATGGGGAAATTGTTGGGCTCAGTCTATTTCTGCATTGAAACCATATTTTAAGCAGTGCATCTCTTACAATGTGAGTCCCATCTTGTTTGCGAATAGATTTCCATGATTTCTTAATCCATAAATAATTATGGATTAGCATCCTTAGCATCCGCTGTTTCCAATTTAATCAGTCTGTTGCTAGGATTCATAATCCAATCTGTTATCCAAACCAGTGCTGCTGCTTGATGATACAATTTGATATTCAGTACGGCCAGTCCTCCCCTATTTTTATCATCTTGTAATACTTTAAATCTTATCCTTGGCTGCTTCCCTTTCCATATAAAGTCATTTATAGCTTTCTGCCATCTGTTGAGAATCTTTTGTTCAATGTAAATTGGAATAATTTGAAAAAGGAAATTTAATTTAGGTAAAATATTCATTTTGATAGCCTCAATTCTTCCTAACCATGAGATATTTAAATTTTGCCATTTCTGCAAGTCTTCAGTAATTCCCATCCAAACTTTTTGATAATTATCTTTATAGAGGTCCTCATTTTGTGAAGATACATTTATCCCTAAATATCTTATTGGCTTTGTAGTAATGCCACAGTCGGTTATGCTTCCGATCTTTTCAGATTCCCTTTTCATTGTTGAGAGTAACATTATCTTTGTTTTCTTCTTACTCAGTTTATATCCAGAATGCTGCCCGAATCTTGATATTTGCTCTATTACATAAACCAGGGAGGTATGAGGATTTGTCACTGATATAACCACATCATCTGCATAACTTTTTATTTTATACATCTCTTTCTCCTCCTTTATTCCAACAATTCTACTATCTTCTCTGCTTCTCACTGCCAAAACTTCAAGAGCAAGTATAAACAATAGTGGTGAAATTGGACAACCTTGCCGTGTTCCTTTTGTTATTTCAATCTTCATAAACGAACCGTTAACTAAGATTGCAAGCTTGCTGTTTGGTGTAAATACTTTGAATCCAGTTCAAAAACTCAATCCCACAATTCATTTTATGCAATGTCTTCATAAGAAACTTCCAAGAGATGTTGTCAAAGGCTTTCTTTGCATCAACAAACATAAATGCAGTTTTTTCACCTTTTCGTCTTGAATGTTCATTTGCACTAAGGAGCTATCTGATACTATCTTTCATATAAATTTTTGGGATAAAGCCTGTTTGATCTTCATGTATCACCTCAGATATGCATCTTTTCAATCTTTGAGCCGTTATTATTGTAAATATCTTGTAATCCACATTCAACAAAGATGATTGCCTGTATGATTGCGGTGTAAATGGATCATTCCCCTCTTTATGTATCAAAGTTATATTTGCTTCTTGCCACGTTGGAGGTAAGATTTTTAGTTTGTATCTCATTCATCACCTTTTGCAATGGTATAGCCAATATATCCTCAAAAGATTTGTAATAAGCAGCCGTGAATCCATCTGGACCTGGAGCTTTTGCAATCTTCAAAGTTTTAATTGCAGAATTTATCTCTTGTATCATTATTGCTTGATTTAAAACAATTCTATGCTCATTAGTAAATTCTTTAATTGGTGTCTCCAATAAATATTTCTCCATTTCTTCTTCATTTATTGATTCTTCTTTGTAGAGATTTGAGAAAAAAGCTCTAATTTGTTCTTTCATTTTCTGATCTCTTTAAATTAGCTGGTTGCCTTCCCTAATTCCTGGTATCCTTCTCTTCTCTGACTCCTTCTTCAGACAATACGCTAAGTACTTTCCACGCTTGTTTGCAGCATCAAAATGTCTGTGCTTTAAATACTTCAACTTTTTCTGAATTTCTTCTGTCTCCAGTAGATCCAATTTGTTCTTCAGCTGCTTAATTTTGTCCCATATTCTCCTATCCCTTGTTCTTTTATGATCATGTTCCAGTTTTTTCAATTTTAGGGTTAGATTATTTCTTTCTTCAAACTTAATTTTCTTCTTTTTGGATGCTATTGCCATCAATATTCCTCTGAGATAGGCTTTACTTGCTTCCCAAATTGTTATAGGGTTGGCATCATTTGTCGTCTTTATTCTAAAATAATCAGTTAATTCTTGCTTGCATTTTTGCAATACATCCTCATTTGAAAATAAAGTATCGTCCAATTTCCATCTTCTTTCTCTCTCACACACACAACCTTTATTGGCATGTCAGAGCGAAAAAAGGTACATTAAAATTAGTTGATAGCTTCTCTGATACAGA
Organism: Eublepharis macularius; assembly: GCF_028583425.1. Classification (NCBI taxonomy): domain Eukaryota; kingdom Metazoa; phylum Chordata; class Lepidosauria; order Squamata; family Eublepharidae; genus Eublepharis; species Eublepharis macularius. The sequence goes on from NC_072792.1 coordinate 129,401,566, forward strand.
TTGCAGATTGAAGAAAACTAGCTACATTAGAGGTTATAGAAAAGTTGTGACCAGATAGTAATCGCTGGACCTTGACAATATCAGAATGGCCGCACCATGAATAAAGAAGTGAGTTTAAAAGTTTGTCTCGCATCTTAGAATAAAATAAACAGTATAATAGAACATGGGAAACAGATTCAATGACACCCAGGCTACAAGGGCATTTTCTGAGTTCATAAGGGGTCCCTTGGCATCTGCTAACGAATATGGCCGAAGGCAGTATGTTGAATCTGGCCAGCATTAGTGCCATTCTTTGATGGGGATCAGTTAGAGAGCAGAAATAGGTGGCTAACTGGCCAGATGACAGAGGCAGTTCCAAGTGAATTGGGGAACAGGTTTTCCTAGCTGCCTCGGTCAGGCTCTGAAACTGAATATCTAAGTGCCTCCGTTTAATTGTCTGAAATGCTGTTGGAGCAGATGCAAGGTAAAGTGATTCTAAAGATATACCCACATACCTAACTTTTTTGTGGATTAGTTCCAACCACTTGAATTCGTGGAAATCTGAGAGCATTAGAAAAGTAAAGGAATTTGAGTCGGAATTAAATAGAAGGTGAAGCCAAAATTTGATTGTTAGAAGCCAGGCCCGAGTTTCCAACAACATCTGTCCAGTTTCAAGACAGATTGCGGTGTATGGGACACAGTTAGGAAGACCCAGAGTTTTCTGTAGGAAATAAGATTGTACCCCCTCTATTGAGTGATTGACTGCACTAATCCATATGGGCACTCCATAAAGGAGTTGAGAGCTCAATTTGGCATTAAAGGCTTTTAAAGCCATGGGAACGTACCTATTGCCTCTCAGATAGAAAAATCGGGTGATAGCAGCTGCACTATTTCTTGCTACATCGATAACACCTTTACAGTGTGTAGCCCATCCCCCCTTGTAGAAAAAGTTAATCCCCAGATATTTAAAGTTTTTTACCTGCTCAATAGGATTTCCTTGAATTGACCATGCAAACTATTTCCAGGCTTTAGCAAAGACTATGATCTATGTTTTCTTATAATTCAAAGTTAGCCTGTTATTATTAAAATAGGTCAGACATTGGTGTAGAAGTCGCTTCAGTCCAATTCGAGAGCATGATAATACCATGGCATCATCCACATATAGGATAATTGGAATCTGGCAGTGGCCAATTTTGGGAAAATGACCGTCAATTTCGGACAGGGTAGGGGCCAGATCGTTTAGAAACAGATTAAACAATGAGGGGGCAAGAATGCAGCGCTGTTTGACCCCTTTGCAAATTGGAATTTTAGGGGTTAATTTCCTAAAAGGTTGAATTTAACCTGACAGCTAATGTCTGTGTAAAGTTTTTTAACTAAAAGAATAGTCGGGGTTCCATGTTCATTCTGGCCAACTTATCCCACAGATCTCTTGGGATTGAGTCAAACGCTGCTTTGAGATCTAGAAAGGCAGTGAAGAGCTTGTTACCAGGTTTCCCACTGTATTTAGCAATTAGATGGGACAATACTATACCGTGCTCCAAGGTAGATTTTCCTCAACGAAACCCTGTTTGTTCTGGGCCTGGAATGTTATGGTCCCACATCCAGCCTTCTAGTTTGGTTAAAAGATATTTAGCATAAAGTTTACCAACTACTGACAGTAGGCTGATTGGCCTATAGTTATCGGGTGAAGATGGATCACCCTTTTTAAAAATGGATACGATGATTGCGTTTGTCCATGACTTTGGCATTATTCCAGTGTTATTTATCATGGAAAACAGAGCTGCCAAGGGGTGAGCCCACCATTCAGGGTTAGATTTCAATAGTTCTGGGGTGACTGCGTCGGGGCTCGGGGCCTTTTATAGTTTGACGTGTGAAATCAAAGTAATGACATCCTCCAGAGACACGGGAGGCCATTCAGGCATCATAGAGGTGTTAGGCTCGATAACATTAGGGAATCTAGCGCCATCAGAGGAAAATGCCTGCCTGGTTAATATGAGAGTCTTTGGAAGTCCCGGAGAGGCTAAAAAAATTGGAAGGGAATCATTTGGATCAAAATTCAGAGCAGCCAGGAGATTGTAATCATTTTTGCCATTTCTGGCGTTAAAATCTTTCTGTCTTATTGCCTGTTTGACATACTATCTCTATTGGATTGTGATCCGCTATGATCCTTGGGTGGATTTCTGCATATTCTACCTGATTCAAAAGACTCTTAGATATCCAACACACACACACACACACACACACACACACACACACACACACACACATTTAAGATTTTTTATTTTTTTTATTAGCTACATTGATTAACAATACAGAGGGAAAGAAAGGGGGAAGGGGAAGGAAAAAAAAACAGCAACATATAACAACACTACACTACACATAATGCTTTCCCTTCATACTGCCATTATTCAAGAATTAAAACTTTGTATGATATAGATGGAGTGGTTGACCTTGCAAAATACAAATTATAATTCAAATTAAGTCTTCCTCCCCCCCTGGGCCTCGGACGCAATTCTCTCTGAGCAACTGCAGCCGCAGTGCTCGTTCCCTCTCCCCCCCTTCAGACTTCGCCTTTTCTTCTTGCTTGGTGTCTTGCTGAAATTCTTGATTTTTGTCCTCAAAATCCCTTAGTTGATCTTCTGATGTTATCTTGTAAGCTTGATCTTTGTAACTGAACCAGATACCTTCCGGAAATAGCCATTTGTACTTTATTCCACGTTCCCTCAGAAGAGCTGCGAGCTTTTTATACTTAAATCTTCTTTTCCGAACTAAAAATGGGACGTCCTTCAGTATCTTGACTTTATTACCCAGAAAGTCCAGATCCGCATTGTATGAGTTGTATAGGATAGTGTCTCGGATCCTTTTAGATGAAAAATCGATGATGATTTCGCGAGGCAGCTGACGCTTCGTTGCATATTTTGAAGAAGCCCAACGGACTTCCAAAATGGCGCTTTTTACCTCTTCTTTAGTTGCCTTCGCGGGTGTCGCCAATAGTTCCGAGGCCAGACCCCATAAATCCTCATTTTCCTCCTCTTTCACATTCTGGAGGCGCAAAATTGTCTGTGTTCGTTCCACTTGTAGCCCGATCAGCTGGTTCTCCACCAGCTTTAACTCTTTATTCGTTGCCCTCACGAGTGACGCATTTTCCCGGGCAGACTTCTCTGCCCCCCCCCGCTGCTTCCTTAATGGTTTTCACTTCGCTCTCAATTAAGCCCACCCTTTGATCTGTTTCATTCAGCTTGTCAACAAAGGGCTTTATGGCTTCGATAACCGACCTCTTCACCAAGTCCTCGAGCGACTCTCCTTTCCCCTGCAGGGCAGCCGAGATTGACTTGCCCAAAGCGGGACTCTGCTTTTTCGCTGCCATTTTAGGGGAGGGGGACCGCCAACCAAATTCTGAAACTCAGCGAGGGGGAAGAACGAGCCTTCTTAGCTTCAGATCCCACCACTCCTTCGCATGCGCTTGTAATAACAGAAGGGATTCGCTTACTTACAGGCTTCTGCCTAGTTCTGCTCTTTGCCGTTTTCCATGGCCCGGCAGCACTCAAGGTGCCACGCACGTCTGCCGGCCTCCATAGGGACAAACGGGCAATTTGCCCCCCGCATCGATTTCAGGGGGCTCTTCCCACCGCGTCCCGGACCCTGCCTCCCTCACTGGGAGTCCTGGGGGCTAATCTTCGCAGATCAGCCACCCGGTCAGGCTGCTCGGGCGCTTCCTCCCGGACCTGCGGAGAGGAGCGTCCGACATGGCCGAGAAAACGAAAACGAATCCAACACATATCTATATTTTGATGTCTGAGAAGAATGTATAATCTCTATCCTTTTTATGCAGCGATCTCCAGGCGTCCTCTATTTCCAAAATTGACATATAATTGAATACACATTTAGGCAGATTTTGTCCGGTCCTTGTAGATCTATCAATTTTACAGTTCAAGACACCATTCATGTCTCCACAAATTAGAGTCTCTCCTTCTTGAAAATCTAAAAATTTCTTGAAAAATCTCTCATAAAATTTCTTCTGGCCAACATTTGGTGCGTATAAAGATACCAAATTCCATGTTTGTCCATGAGACAATCTTATTTTCAAGGCCACGTATCTCCCATCATCATCTTTTAATTCTTGTAAAATTTTGAAGTTTGAATTATTGATATATATGGCCACACCATTTTCCTTCAATTGCAGTGAAGATGAGTAAACCTTATCTAATTTTTTACAATTTAGTAAATACTCTTGATCTTTTTTAATGTTGGTTTCTTGAATGCATATAATATCTGCCTTTAATTTCATCAACTGATAAAACATTCTTGATCTTTTAGTGGGAGAATTCAGTCCATTTACATTAACTGAAATTATCTTTATCTCATTCATTTTTCTTCTTTTTCTTCTGCTTTAGTTTACTTATTGCTCCTTTCTCTTTATCTGAGGAGTTTGTGATATCTGTACCTGATAATTGGTCTGTTTTTCCTAACTGCAGTTCTTGTAATAGTTCCTCGGCTTCCATAACTGATGCTGCTGTTTTCTTGCTTTGACTTAAACATATTTCCAATTCAGTGGGAATTTTCCAGTGGTACCTTGTTTTGTGCTGCTGCAGAAATTTCGTCAGGTTCCCAAATTCTTTACATTTTTAAATTGTCATTGATGGTAGATCTTGAAATATCTGTATCTCTTTCCCTTCTACTTCCAGAGGTTCTCTCCTGTGCTGCTGAAGAATAGTATCCTTTGTTTTCTTATGTGAAAAGGTAACTAATATATCTCTTGGAAGATTATGACGAGTCGCATACTTTGAGTTGATCCTGAAAATTTATTCAATTTCTGGGAACTCTCCTTGGACTTTTACATAATTCTGGATCAACTTTCGAAATTCGTTCTCAAGATTTTGAAGCCCAATTGATTCTGGAATGTCATGAAATCTGAGATTCTTACTCCTGAGTTGAGTTTTGAATGACTCTATTCTTTGTTCTGCTTCTTTTATTGCCACTGCATGCTGTATTTGCAATGTTTCCATATGATCATAAGAGTCCTTCAATTTCTTATGTTGTCCTTTTATCTCTTGAATGCTTTGTTTATTTTCTTCAATTTTTTTATTCCTTGTAATGCAGTTGAAACTGCAGGCTTTAAGTTTTGAATATCCTGTCTAATTCCAGAGAATGATTCCTCAGTCTTTTTAATTTGGTTTGACGGATCTTGTACCTCTTTATGGATCTCTCCTACTACCTCTTTGGTATTTTGGGTCAACTCTGATGTTAGAGGTTTAAATTGCTGTGAGACAGAGTTCAAGTTTGCCTTTTTAAGTGCCTAAAAAGGCACTAAAGGCACTAAAAAGGCAGCATGCTTGCCTCTTGTAACTGTTTTGGGGCATTGGGACAGAGCCACTAGGGTGAGCTGTGCTGGTGGAGCAATTCAGCTTCCTCTTCTCAGTGTCCTCTTAAGAGATCTAAGGGAAGCTGAAGGGTTCACACCTGGGCTGGCCATTGCAGGCTTCACCCTGGGTGGCAGGGACCCCCAGGATCATGCCTGGTTGGATGCTACACTTTCTGCCATTCCTGAGTGTCCAGCAGCCTGGCTGGGGAATTTATTTATTTGTCATTTATAGTTCACCTTTCTCACTGAGACTCAAGGTGGATTACATAGTGTAAGATCAGTACAATCAGCAGCAAAGACAAGGGCAGGCATTTCCATACAATGTCAAGGACATTTCCATAAACAACATCATAGTGTAAATAAATACAAGTTTACAAAGACATAGCATTAACAAGGATTCACTATAGGGTTGAAGAATTGCTGAAACAGAACATAATCAGTTCTAAGACTGACATTAAACAACATGAAGCACAGGTATTATATAGGGGTACATATTTAAAACAACAGATAATATGTAAGGCAATATAGTGGTGGAGTCTATGGTTCCTAACTCATTAGTGAAACATCTGAGAACCCTCCCTACAATACCACCCTCCTATCTGAGTAAAAAAGCCTTTTTGAATAATTCAGTTTTGCATTGTTTGCATACCATTGAGTGGCAGGGGGCTGTTTAATACAGTGGGTCCATTGCCCTATGCTGCAGCAATGCTCCAATGGCTGTAATCAATAAAGTTGTGGCTTATTTCCACCCAAGAATGGTGTGTTGTGTGTTCTTTGCCTAGTCATCAGCCTCAACCAAGCAACAAGCTCACAGAGCACCGTGATTGACTAAGACCACAAAAAATCAAACAGGTAAACCCAGTCTCATATCATAATTGTATACACTGAATATACAAATTACAATTACTCTACAATGGGACTTTCCTTGCAATGAAAATTGAATTTGATGGACATCTCGTTTGATTGTTTCATAAATGTTTTGCTGCTCTAGGCACAGTCACTTTAAATATTAGTAAATTTTTTGTATAACGGTTATTTATTGTCATTCATTACCTTCTGCAATTTGCACTTTACGGTGTTTTTCAGAACTCCTTTCTTGTTGACCCTTGTGCCTGGGAGCACTAATTGGCAGCAACTGTTGTACTGGAGCATTGAATTGCCTTGTATATGATCAGTGTATTATTCAGACCATTGAATTGTAATTTGTATATTCAGTGTATACAATTATGATATGAGACTGGGTTTACTTGTTTGATTTTTTGTGGTCTTAGTTGATCACGGTGCTCTGTGAGCTTGTTGCTTGGTTGTTCTTCTGTGATTCTCTCCTTTGGTGCCTAGTCATCAGCCTCACGCATAGTCTATACAGATGCAAGGTACAAAGCTATTCTATGTGTTTAAAGTGATACCAAGCATGTTTGATTTCACACTGATCTTTTTTTTTGTTTCAGCATCTCTAGCTGTGCACCTTTTGTTTTCCACAAGGCATCATCCTTCATTCTTGTACAAATAATGAACAGCCCAGTTTTTCTGCTAAAAACTATGCTTAGTTTTAAACCTGAACAGTAAAATCTGTCCCAGCATGGCATTGTTGAGATTATCTTTTTCATCTCCTTTGGGATCTCCTTTCATCTTTAAGGACAGATAACTCAAACAGATGAGAGCACAGGTCATTTTGTAGAAAAAGAGCTGGAGGAACTCATTAGCATAACTCATTAGCATATGCCACACCCCTTGACTTCACCAGAAGTGTTCTATTAGCATAATTGATCTGCATATGCCACACCCCCTGACATTGCCTATCCTGGCTGTTTTGGACCCAATCCTGGCCATTCAGGGCCGAAATTGGGCCCAAAATGGCAAAAAGGGGCTGAAAACAGCCAAAAAGGGGCCCAAAATGGGTTAGGATTGGGCCACTGCTGAGCAGGAGAGTGATCCACCACCTGTCGGAGGCCCAATCTGGGCCATTTTGGCCTCAAACCAGGATGAAACAGGCCCAAAATGGCTGAGTCAGGTAGGTGGGGCCACCTGTCATGTGACCTCTTTGGGGAACTGCCGGAACTGCGTTCCTGTGCGTTCCCCCTCGAAATTAGTTTACATATTTACTCTCATACATAACACACAAGCATGCAGCATATTAAGAATTTAGCATTTAGAGAACATTCTGGAAACCAGTTAATCCATTTTACAACTGGAAACATTGAAGCTAAGAATCTCTAGTTCAAAAGATAATCAATAAATTCATATAAGACAATTCAAAACAGAACAGATGTCTCAAGGAACTACTAAATGCATATCCAAGTCACGATCACTAGGGCAAACATGTGAGAGTTTTTTCTCTCTACACTATTGCCCTTAATAACACCAGGAAGAAAAAAAATCACTGTGCTCACAGTGTGTGCACAGCCTAAACGTCTAAAATGGGTGGAAAAAACTGGGTGAATAAAACTGGGTGGTAAACTGGTCATCTATATGTTGTTCTAAGTGGTGAGGAACCTCTTTCCACTTTCCTATTTTTGCGACATTTACCACTTAACATGATTATATAGATGACCCTGCACATATATATGCACTATTATAAGATGAACTCTTTGAATCCGGGATGGTTTTGTGGTCTGCAGTATTCTGTCAAATGGTAAAGAAAATTTTGCCATTAGCATCGTGGTTAATCTATTGGCTTACAAAGGGCTTCTAAACTGCAGGAAATCACAATTTAGTAAGTACATGAGTCCAGATTTAGTAGTATGTGGAACAAGAAAATGGGCTGGATTTTTCACAGGGCAGAGTCTATGTGATGCTTGATTCCAGTAAATTCATGGCAAAATGTTGAATGTCAATTACAGTAGAATCAAGGCTACTTTTAAAAAATCAACCAACCAATGCACTATAGATTATACTATAATGGAAACTCAGTGATATTTAGCATCTATCACAGATTTACTAAATTTTATCAAACAAAAGACCACAGAGGAGCCAAATAATGTAATTCTTAGTCCAAAGAACTATTATCATAGCACATTTTCATTAACAGATCCCTGTGTCCTCTCATATGAAATGTGATATTATTTGTCAAATTTATATATTTTTAAAACATGGCATTTAGACAAAAAGTGACTTGATGATAATTGTAGGCATAAAAGTAATGCACTCTTTCAAGTCCATGGGATGCCTAAAAATTCAGGAAGAGGCTAATAGGCCATTTAATTCTTGTAATTTCATCTCAAGAGTAAACAGCAAAGTACACATTCACAGTTCAGCTAACTTCAGGCAATTCCCAAGAGAAGTAATAGGAAATGTCATTCATATCTTCTTTATAGCTTACAAAAGAATGCATGTGCTGAAAATTCAAGAAAACTTCAAAACATGAACATATAAAAATAAGAATAAAATATTCTATATAAACATATTACAACCCTAACTATCCAGAGTTACTCCAGTCTAAGCCTATTGATTTCAATCAGCTTATATTTTTGTATCTCTGCATAAGATTGCCCTGCAATTGTCTCACTCCAGATCTTTAATTTTTTAGTAAATTAAACAAGCCATTTTTCTTAGTGTTTTATGAAACAGGGCATTGCCATACGTGTTATATCATCTGGGTATATTAACATTCAAGTCAGTTGTGAGATAACGTCCCATAGGTGACAGAATGCTTAATATATTTTAATGTAGAGTAATAAGTAGCAGATTTATAAGTAATAACTGTTTTTGCATGATAATATTAACAACATTTCCATGCATTTCCATGTGCAGGAATTATGTTTTCCTCCTTTTATCTTAAATTGATCCAGTGAGTAAAATTTTGTTCAATTAATTGTCATCAGCAAACACATCACCATCTATCTTCTTGTTAAGTTAGTTGCAATTTTAAAACAATAATTAAACATTTTTCAATTTTAAAACAGTAATTAAACATTTTTCAATTGGGTAGTAGTGACAACATTCAATAAGCTGATCTCTGCAGATATCTTGGCCCTTGGCACAGAATTTGGCAAAGGAAACAGCTAAAATAATAGACTTCTTCCACATTGTTAAAAGTCAGAACCACTCCCAATAATATTAGAAGGCTTATGGTTATGGTTGTGTCACGAACCCCTTCTCTGAATGTGCTTCCAGCACTAAACTTACTGCCCAATCAGGCAGAAAACACGGAAGCCGCTGCCCAAACCGGCAGAAAATATGAAAGCTGCTGTCCAAGCAGGCAAGCCAGATCCTGCCCGGGAGATGGAATGTGCAAACATGGGGAGAAACAGGCGAGGCCAGTTTGACCCCCCCGCCCCTTGTCCCGGAGGCGCACTAAGGATAGCAACTTCCCAGAGTTTCTGAATTAATCAATGCCTCCCACCCTAGTGATCTCACCTTAACCACATTCCTGTTAAATGGTTCAGAGAACTGATAGCTTCACCCATCCACCTCGTGGGTCATCATCAATCATAATTTGATAACTTTAGTTCCACCCAGGAAGACTTAATCAAACCTTCCTAATTCTTTGTTAAACCCTGGAGATGATTTACTGGCTCATTGTCCCACTTTGGGAACACTTTGCCAGCTCTTTGTCTTGCCCAAAAACAACTTCACAATCCTTTGTCCCACCCTGGGACTCACCTTTCAAACCTTTGTTTCTTGGGTAGAAGATGCAATCTTACCCCAAGAAAGGATCCAGGGTATAAAATAGACTGCCCCTCAGCCCCAAATTGTGTGCATGCTTGGATCCAGCATTCCACCTTTGAACTATGTTTGAGTCCTTCTGCCTTGAAGCGCCGGCCACTTAATGTTCCTCTTCTCTTTTGGACGTCTGGATGGTAACTATCCCTTCAATTTTTACTCTCTTTCCTGGTTAGTCTTGAATGTATGTTGCATGTTGTGTGAATGTGTTGTGTGCTACTGATTTTTGTTATTTTTAAGAATAATAATATTTGATTTATATACCACCCTTCAGGACAACTTAACATCCACTCAGAGCGGTTTACAAAGTATGTTATTATTATCCCCACAAGAAACACCCTGTGAGATGGGTGGGGCTGAGAAAGCTCCTAAGAAGCTGTGACTGACCCAAGGTCACTCACCTGGCTTCAAGTGGAGGAGTGGGGAATCCAACCCAGTTCTCCAGATTAGGGTCCCACACTCTTCAATAAAGATTCCCTTTTGTTTGAAATATCTGTCTCCTTATTGGAAGGAGTTATGTAGTTGGGGCAGTCCCCATATACGTAGACTAAAAGATCTCCAAGTTACCCGTCCTCTCGTTAATTTTCCTTGCTGCTAATTCTCCTCAACTCGCAGAGACCCCTTTGGGTAACAACATTATGCCCTGCTATATCAATGCCTTATGACTCAGTTCCATATAAAAATATAGATTCTAGCTTTGCTCAATACACTGTATTAGCAGGTGGAATTGCTTTGCTGCTGTTTTTCCTGTTAGAGGATAAATTTCTTGTATAGCCTGTTTGCTTTCATTTTAATTTAATAGCATGCTTATCCTATTTCTAATTTTCTGATTTCACTATTTTGATCATGTGGATTTAATATGCTGCATACAATTGTTTTTAAATATCCCTAAACCTTATTCTATATTTGGTTGTAATTACTTTTAGAATCTTTTATTTGTAGTAGAGATTAATGTAAAACAACTCTTTTGGAGTTGTAAAAATCAGTCTGATTATTAGTTTATAATAAAAGAGAAAGTTTCTAATTCCTAATTTGGGAGTTAACATGGTCACAAACAAAAACATCACATTTTGCATGCATACGCAAAAGGGGAAAATGCAGTAGGGAAGCAATATAGAAAAAAATAAGTTAGGAATTTACTTGAAAGGGTCAAAGAGATTCCCCAAATAGAAAAACACCCCATTTATTTATTTATTTTTATTTATTTTGAACATTTATATCCTGGCTCATAGTCAGATATTTTTGTGGTAGTTTACAATAAAAATGAAAATCTCAATAACTATCAGTGAAATAAAGCAAACAATATCAACAAAACCAAAAATTAGCAGTATCAGGGGAAAAAAATCTACAAAAGCAGCAAAACGTTTAAAAATTAGAAAACCATTACAATAAATAAAGCACACCCAGATTATACGTATGTGCAATTTCCTGGAAATTCCCCTTGTTTGCCACCAGTGCTTCAGAGGCCTGCAAGGGAAAATGGAAGAAAATGGGCAGGGGGCACTACTACAGTGGCTGGCAACCTGCTGGAAGGATTTGGGAGTGGTAATAAGAGATCAATGTCTCACTGGCATGTGACATCACTTCCATCAAAAAAACAGAAGTGTTGTCACAATGTCAGGACAATGCTCTAGGATTTGCCCAAAGCTCTATGGTTAAACAGTAGAGTTATGGGTGAATCATAGAATATCACCCCTGATGTCATGAGGTTACTTTCAGACTTCAGCATCAATGTGCCTGTCCCTACCTCCCATATCCTCCCTGCAAGTTGCCGGCTGTGGCTGGCAATCCTATCTCTCACTTATGGGCACCTATAATTAACTGCAAGATATATAGTGAAGCACTCAAACCATAAAATCAGTGGGTTACCCAACCAGAATAAAAAAGAGCAAGAGAAAAAAGAAAAAAAGAAAAAAATCTCTCATAGCTCTAGGTAAACAAGTATGTTTTACTTGGAACTGGAAAATCAAAAGGCTTGGCATCAGGCAAATAGTTGGATAAGTTATCCAAATCTGAGGTGCTACAACTAAGAAAGCCCTTCCCCTGATACTGACTCTTCTGAAAATGAAGGAATAGGCTCTCAAAATATTAGTAGCATGGACTAGATCAGCAGATCTATTCACAGAAATAGGCTTCTATGCATTTATCACCTGGATATAAATCCATGAGTTTCACATACAAAAGCAGAGCCATATTGTATGTTTCAACAGATTGTGTATTTGGATAAGCATCTTCTGGTACCCATATTTCAGTGCAACTAGTCTTAAATAATTATACACAACTACAGCTGGACTGGAAAGATCTCTTGGAAGACTAAATTGCTTTCCAACTGCTTTCTGTATGTTTCTATTATTAATATTACATGTGACCTGTGTTATATAAATAAGGAGATTTTACTTACTTCATACAATCATGTTTTATAAAATGTGTCCATGTGGAAAAACTGCATTTTGAATTGTCTCTTTTCATGTGTTCAGTTCACAGCCATTTCAAGCATTGGTTTGAAACACATTCAAGCAAGCCTTTATTGGCATATATAAAAATATTTTTAAATACAGAAATGAGCCCTTACAGAATAAGAGCAGAACCACAAGTGACAAAAGGCACAGATTGGACACTTGTCTGCTTCCCTCAAGTTTTGATGGGAAATGTAGGCATCCTGGTCTTGCAGCTTTGCTCTCTGACTGCTGTCCAATGGACTTTTCAACTGTCACTTGTCCAACATTCCGCCAAGCTGCCTACATTTCCCATCAAAACTTGAGGGAAGCAGACAAGTGTCCAATCTGTGCCTTTTGTCACTTGTGGTTCTGCTCTTGAGATTAAAATTACAGATAGGAACAGGGCAGCAGTACAGCAAAATCCGTATAGAATATTATTTGTCAGGGCGTATAGCCATGCATTGGTTTGAAAGTAGAGGTCCCATTCCCCCAGTCTCCACTTCCCTGCCTCCAGTTCTGCTGCCTGCCTCTGCTCAGAGAAATTTTTTTAAAACCCTGCAGCATCATATGAAGTGTCCCATCACTTCCAGTTACTGGAAGTGACACAGAGCATCTCTAGGAACCCCATAGATCTATCAAAGTCAGTATTGCCTACTCATAGTGGCTTTCCGCTACTGGCAGTGGCTTTCCAAGATCTTGGGTAGAGGTTTTGATGGACCAATAGGTAAAACCATAGAGTTTCTGACAATCCCTAGAGCTATTTATTTATTTATTTATTTACTTTCAATTTCTATTCTGTCCTCCCAGAACTGGCAGGCCCAGGACGGATTACACTCTGCAAAACAACGCACTAAAAATTTACATTTTACAATTTTAAAACAGCCATATAAAACAGTGCAATATAAATATTTAAAAGGTTCACGAAAGCAGCGCAGGAGTAGTCAGTTAATCAATCAGTCCACCACCTCCTCCACCATATTAAAATTTCTTGCATGGTTGGTTATCCTAAAGACTGATACTCTTATACCTTTTGGCATAAAGCTGTCAAGGCAACTTTCAAAGAATTTCACAGGTAGAGCCATGTTAGCCTGTTAAAGCAAAAAACAAAAAACAAAAACAAAAACCAGGACTTGTGTGGCATCTTAAAAACTAATAAAATTTTATTCCAGCATAAGCTTTAATGAAAAAAAAGAAAGAAACAAAGTCTAAACACTAGAAAATTTCTACAGTTTCTGGTCTTCTGTCTCATATTGAAGCTCCAAATGCCTACCTAAATGTTGCTCCTGGATGACATGTGACCTTCTCAAGAACAGCATGAAGAGGAAACTGTAGCTCTACCACGAGGAGGGAATGAGCAAAACTCCTTCCCTTCCTGTCTCTGGAAATGCTTTGTAGGATCTAGCCTGTAAAATTCAAAGCAACTAAAGTATAAAGACTATTATTAGCTTTGTTACACTTGTTAACACTTGTAATGGGTAATGAGTCCTGAGAATTGCTAGGAACATTAATGATAATAGTGAAATAAAACCCTGAATCCTGATTGGCCTTCAAATCCCGAGTACCAACTAGCCTTTGGGGAGGAAGGGTTGTGGCTCAGTAGGTACAGCATCTGCTTGGAATGCTGAAGATCCCAAATTCAGTCTGGGGCATCTTCAATTAAAAGTTTCAGGTACGGAATGTGAAAACCTCTACCTAACACTAGACATGGGCACAAACGGAAAAAAACCCCCGAACAAGCTGTTCGTTGTTCATTGCCATCCAAGAATAATGAAGAATGAACAGTAACGAACATGACCCTGTTCACAAACATGTTCGTTGTTCATTGTTTGTGGCCCTTTAAAGATCCCTTTAAACTATCAGCTGGCAGGAGGGAATTCCCGTCTGCTGCCTGCCAGTTGATAGTTTAAAGGGCCTTTTCCTGCCAAGTGCAAGGGGCAGGGCCCTTTAAACACCCCACAAACTGACCTTCCCAATGTCCAATACCCACCAAATTTGCAGGGGACATAGTCCTCAGTGTCCTCGAAGACCACCCCAAGTTTCAAAGAGATTTCACCCCGGGAAAGGCATGATGCATAGGTCCCCTCCTTTGTTGTCAATTTCTCTTCACAGTGGCAAAAATGGGACTCTCTGATGGAAGCTACTTTGAGGGGTTACAAACTAACCTTCCCAATGTCCAATACCCACCAAAGTTGCAGGGGACATAGTCCTCACTGTCCTCCGAAGATCCCCTAAGTTTCAGGGAGATTGCACCCTGGAAAAGGCATGATCCATGGGTCCCCCCCTTAGCTGTCATTTTCTCTTCACAGTGGCAAAAACGGGACTCTCTGCTGGAAGTACTTTGAAGGGTTAAAGACAGAAGGAAAGCCAGAGGGAGTTCAGACAGAGTTCAGTCCCTGCCTCCTTTGCCAGGGGAATTGATTGAAAGGAGCCAGACTGTCTGGCTTGACGAATGGCTGACGAAGGCAATGAACAAGGCTTGCAATGACCACTTGTTCATTTAGAATGGGGCCTCACGAACGGCTTGTTCATGAACAGACAAATGGGCTGTTCGTGGGTTTTTTCCGTTTGTAATGCTGTTCGTGCCCATGTCTACCTAACACCCAAGAGAGCCACTGGCAGTCTAAGTAGGCAAAATGGACTTTTATGGACCATTAGTCTAATTCAGTATAGGGCAGCTTCATGTGTTCAAAGTGGATAACAGCAATCAAAATCATAAATGACAATTAACATTACATGTGGTATGCTGGAGTCTTAATGTGGAATCTGGGTGTCCCAGGTTCAAATCCCAGGTCTTCCACAAAGATTGTTGGGTGACCTTGGGTCAGTCAATGTCAGCCTGTCCGACCTCAGTGGGTGGTTGTAAGTATAAAATGGAAGACAGGAAAGCCATATACACTACCTTGACATAGTGGATGAAGGGCAGGATAAAGATATATTAAATAAATCATACATCCTTTCATTGTTGAAAGGGTTCTCTGCTAAACTGGATTCAAAATAAGGAAAGACCTCTGTTTAGTTAGGTAAGATTAAGTGGAAGTTGATTACATGTAAGGGAACAGAGTGGTAGCTTAGAGCCGAACTACACTTTACTAATTTCACGCGAATGACATGCGAACCAACTTACACGGGTCTCCCCTGTACACTCGCCAGTCTTGCAGCACCGTGATCAAACTTGTGTTTGCCTTTGCACGGGTTCTCTTGGCGGTCCTCCAAAACAGGCGAACGGTATCCCATCATGCATCTGTATTTGACACATGTCTAATCCATTCCCTTTTACCATTTTCTGTTTCCTCATAAATTGAATCAGTATTAGGAATTGTTCCTCAAGTGGTCACCAGGGGGAGCAACGAAAAATTTTATGTTTGTCATTGTGTTTGCTTATCAATTGCTTTGTAGTCGGCTGTAATTTATATCCAACACTTGCAGTATAACTCAATAATTGATGATTGTTGTGGATTTTCCAGGCTGTATAGCCGTGGTCTTGGCATTGTAGTTCCTGACGTTTAGCCAGCAGCTGTGGCTGGCATCTTCAGAGGTGTAGCACCAAAAGACAGAGATCTCTCAGTGTCACAGTGTGGAGAAGATTTTGGCAGGTAATTTATATCTACTCAGGAAAGTGGGTTTGGGCTGAGTCATCCTGTAAGAGTTTCCCAGGGTGTGGAATGCTAATGGAGGGAGGATTCACAGTATCCTTCACCACAGACCATGCATTCAACTGAAAGCATGCACAGGTGCTTTGGCTAAGGACAAATATACCAATTAAACAGACCAAAGTTAAATGAATAAGTGCTAGCTGGCTGACTAGACATAAAGCATTTCCAGTTCTGTGAATATGTGGTTTAGAATTCATCTTCTTTGTGAATGGATCAAACAAGATGACAGAAAATGTTAATCTACTTCCTAGAATGTAGGAATTTTGATAAACCAAGAAGGGTTCAAGAGCTCATATTCTCTTCATACTGATAAGATTACCTTCCAGCTCATAAAATAGAGATGTCACTGTGTGTGCACCTGTTGTCCTGGCAACATTCAGTATATACTAAAGCAGAGTTTTGATGAAAAAAAAGGCTCTTCTGTTATCTTGAATGTTTCCTTTATCCCTTCCTGACAAACAAATGCCACAGGTAAAATGTTACTAGCTTGTAAATCTTCCTTAGGTTTTTTTAAAAAAATAGATGGCTACAAGCCTTGCCTTCAGTGACATCAGGCACAGAATTATCTCTTAGTTCCACAAAACTCAGTATCAGCCAAATAAACACTTCCTGGTTTCTAAAGAAACAAGAGAAACAGACAGAAATGCAAAGTTCTTTTTATAAGTAATAAATGGAAGTGAAACCTTTCAAGTGGTATAGTAATGTTTCAGAAATAACACAGACACTCTGCCTGGTTAAAAAAAAATCAAACTCCGTAAATACACCTAAGAACCAGTATATAATGTGTCAGTTCTAAACACAAATAGTTTTACGAATTCTGAAAGATGTAATTATCCAGTGGACTCCAAGGCTGACCTGAGGACTTTCCACAGGGAGGCAGGAAAGGCAAGAGCATGCACTCGTCCTCCTTTGGCTGGCACACTCCTTCTTCACCCCTCCCCCAACCTGCCTGGAGGGAGGAAGCAGGTTCCCAGGAGCTGGGGCCCAGTGCAGCTCCGCAATGCTGTGGCTGGCTAGGGAGCTGGGGGGGGGGGGGCGCGCTGGCACCCCTTCATGGCTGTCACCCTAGGTAATTGCCCAGGGCTGCCTAGTGGATAGGCAACCCTTGGTGGAGTAAAATGGTGCGAAAACATTGCATAATTTAAAAAAAATTAAGTCTAATTACTGTGGAAATCTTCACATGACTTGGTCCACAGTGAACAAATCCTTTCATATTTTAACTGAAATTGCTTTCTGAGACTTCATTCAGTAAGATGTAGGGAACACATATATCCTCAGTGCTGTGTTATGTCTTTTTAATGGAACAGATGGTATCATCTGTTGATACAACTTTTTGGCAGGTTATTGATGACTGGAATCATCAGGGTTAAGCAGTTTAATTGTACAATGATAAGACCTACATCACAGGTTGAAGGATTTTTGAAGTGAACATGCATTTAAGAATTGTATGCTTCTCTAGAAAGCAATGCTTTTGAAAATGGGTTCCAATTAGATAGGTGGAGGATAGTTCTATACTGAAACTTCATGTATTTCCTACCCCAGAAAAGTGTTCATAGCTGTTAAGTGATATTGACACTGTAGTTATTTTATTTTATTTTTAGTTCACCTTTCTTGCTGAGACTTAGGGTAGATTGTAGGGTAAAAACTGCAGTCAGAGAGCATAAAACAACCAATGAACAGTGCCTTAGGACTAGTATCACAGAATTAAGGAACAAAGCAAATGACAGACTACCTAAGGCAAGTATACTACAAACAAAATAGAAAGAGGGTTACAAGGTAAGGACAATGCAGAACAGCAGGTGATACCTACAATAATAATTGCAGCAGCCAACTATAATCCTGTTTTTACTTGTTTTATTTTACTTCACTTATACCCCACCTTATATCCCAATGGGGACCCAAAGTAGTGTACATCATTCTCTTCTACTCCATTTTATCCTCACAAGAACCCTGTGAGAGAGGCTGAGAGAGTGTGACTGGCCTAATGTCACCCAGCAAGCTTCCATGGCAGAGCAGGGATTTGAACCTGGGTCTCCCAGATCCTAGTCTGACACTCTAACCACTACACACCACTGGCTCTTCATTATAAAAGTGCATTCCTGGGCTGTTCATTCCACTTTAAAAAAACACCCTCTTGAACATTACAGTTTTGCACATCTTGTGAAGTGAAAGAATTGTAGAAACCTTTCTGACCTTCTCAGGCAGGTCATTCCACACGGTAGGAGCCACCATTGAGAATGCACTGATAATCCGCCCTGAGCCTTCTGGAAATGTGGGGAGGGCGGAATAAAATCGAAAATAAATAAATAAAAAAAAATAAAAATGAGCAGTTGTTGACCTTATACATTTGCAGATAGCACCTTTAGGAGCTTAACTCAATTGAGCAAAGCTGTCACAGAGAAGCATAATGGGAGATGCAGTCCTGGAGGTATGTTAGGTCTAAGGCCATTCAGTTCTTTGTAGAACCAGAACGCTGAACTGAATTTGGTTATTGATTGATAGGTAAACAATGGCATCTCTGCAGAATGGGTGTGACATACGCATCCAGTATGGTGTCCAATAGTAACCAGGCGTTGGTGTTCTGCAATAACTAGAGGTTCTAAATTGTCTTTAACAGCAGACATTTATGCTACTGCTGCCTAGGACCCAGCCAGGCTGGACACTGTGAACAAGCCAGTGCCACAGCAGCCACCAGCATAGGCACCACTGCCTGGTCCAGAGAACTTGCAGGTCTTATCTTCTCTGCCAAAGATTGTAGCCTACTCGGCAGAGGTGCTACCCAGGTGGAAGAGACCAGGGTTTCCAGCAGTGCCTTCCTGCATGAGTTCCAAAGAACTAGGACCTGGGGAGTGTGAGACTGGCTATGAGAAAAACCCGATAACCTGGCCAGAGGCAGATTCTGTGACAGACAGGAAAGCCTAAGCCAGCCCAAAAGGGCCATGTGGAAAGAGGAAGCCTCCACAACTGTGTCAGGCAGAAGGGCGGGGCCAGGAAGGCCAGAATCCAGCTGAGTTAAGGCCTGATACTTGACACCTGGGAATGGCCATATCCTAGTAAGGGCCATTGCCCAGAGGGCTTTGGCAGGGAGAGGCAACAGGCAAACAAGGGGGTAGGGTCTTGGAGAAAGACAGCTACTTTCAAGCAGAGGCAGGTGCATTTGAGAGGATGAGGCTGGAGGGTGTGGTTTAGGAGGGGAAATAAAAGAGGCTTCTGGGAATTGACAAGGAGGAAGGACTGGACTCAGTTTGGGGTGTGGGTGTGCACATGTGTGCAAGAGGCGAGCACTGTTATCTAGGTAGTGACTGATCTGGTCAGGTGGATCTATACTATGGTTAAATCAAGGCTAGATAACTCTAATATATTGTGAGGCTCCACCCTATCCAAGTCAGCAGAGTGGCCCTTAACCACTGAGTGCAAGATCTCAAAGAGAATGGGAGAGAAAGGGGGTTGAGTCACCCTATTCCTTCTCCACTACCTAGATAACGGTGCTCACCTCTTGGACTCATGTGTACACCCACGCCATCCACACCCCAAACTGGTCCACAGTGTCAAACACTGTTGGTTGATCCAGTTATATGTAACAGAGAGGTATGGCCTTTGTCCACATTCAAACAAAGATCATTGACTAAAGTCACGAATGCTGTCTCCATCCCATAGAGCTTTGCCTGAAGCCAGACTGAAAGGGTCTAAAACCAATGAGTCATCCAGGAAGACCTGGAGTTGTTCTGCCACGGCTATTTCTTGTCTTGCCAAAGAAGGGAAAATTAGAGACTGGGCAATAGGTAGCTACATAATTTTTCTCTAGAGAAGGTTTTTAAAGTAGTAGATGAATGACAGCATATGGAAAAGTATTCTGAGTCAGTGAATGATTTCTGATAGTCATCAGGGCCCCATAGATGTGATCCTATTATTTCAGTAACCAGTAAACATTATTTCAGTAAACATTATTTCAGTAACCAGGAAGAAAAGAAGGTTGCCTTAATTGATCCCAAGATCTTTTTGTGGTTATAGAGGTGCCAGTCCCCTGCTGGGGGTGGTGGATCACCTGCTCCTACCCTTCACCTACCACCCCCTGCTTACCTGGCTGGTGAGGGAAAAGGCAGGGGAACACGCTTCCTAGGGCATGTTCCTGGGCAGCACAAAACACTCCCAGGTGGCATAGCACACTCCTGTGCTCTGCAGTGGGCCAATTGGGCCCCAAACAGGCTGAAATGGGCCCGTTTGAAACCTAAATCAGCCTGCTGCAAAGCGTGGGACCACTTCAGGACCCATCACGCCACCCCGGCAGCACCCCCGAGCTCCACAGCAGTCCAATTCCTGCCCCAAATGGGGCTGATTTGGCCCACTGCGGAATACAGGAGCACTGCCAGGAGGGCCCTGGACAGCTCTTGCACTGCACATTGGGCCAATTTAGGCCTCAAATGGGCCTGATTTGGCACCAAAGGGGCCTAAATTGGCCCACTGCGGAGTGCGGGAGTGCTCCTGAGGCCCTGCATGATGACATCATTTCCTAGAAGTGATGTCATTGTGCGGCGGGGAGTGTGCATGCACTTTGCGCGCACACAAAGACATCAACCAAAGTGAGTGCCACATCTCTCGCCTCCCGCCTGGAGGGTGAGAGGACCTGGCAACCCTAGGTAGTAACTGGATTTAAATGATCCCTATCAGACCAGGCAGTGTACCGTATCTTTGTAGTATCTGAGTTGTATCAAAGGGGCCATAGCATTGAAATCGCAGGAGGTCATAGCCCCTCTCTATACTGCCTTGGTCAGGCCGCACCTGGAGTATCGTGTGCAGTTCTCGAGGCCTCACTTCAAAAAGGATGTGGACAAAACCGAGAGGGTGCAGAGGAGAGCGATGAGGATGATCAGGGGTCTGGAGACTGAGCACTACGAGGAAAGGCTGAGGGCCTTGGGAATGTTTAGTTTGGAGAAGAGGAGATTGAGGGGGGACATGATTGCTCTCTTTAAATATTTGAAAGGCTGTCATTTGGAGGAGGGCAAGGAGCTGTTCCAGTTGGCAGCAGAGGATAGGACCTGAAACAATGGGCTTAAATTACATCCACAAAGGTACCGGCTGGATATTAGGAAGAAGTTTTTCATGGTCAGAGTAGTTCAAAAGTGGAATCAGCTGCCTAGGGAGGTGGTGAGCTCCCCTTCACTGACAGTTTTCAAAGAGAGGCTGGATGAATATTTGTCAGAGATGCTTTAGGCTGATCCTGCACTGGGCAGGGGGTTGGACTAGATGGTCTGTATGGCCCCTTCCAACTCTATGATTCTATCTCAGCTATATTACAAACAGCATCCAAATCAGAACATATTTGGTGACTTTATTAGCAATTTCCCCCCCAAAGTATCAAAACTAATTGCATGATCCTGAGAATTTAAACATTCAGACTTTGGATTTGATAGTAGTCAAAATACTTTAAACAACTGAGCTGGATGTGAACTAGCTGGTTCAATTTGGCTACTTGGCCTATATAAGATATATCTGAGTGCGTGTGTATCACCATATGCTATTGTGCACATGGCTCAGGAAGGGCTGAATCACAAAGTACATGTTTTACATACAATTTGAAGAGAAATCCAAGTGTATATATACAGAAAATTTGAATTGGAATGTACATGTTGCCACAGTTAAAGCCTCTACATCAAGGATTGCAGGCTCTATTTTGAGGTTCTTTTTCTCCAAGGGTGGAACACTTATTGACCCTGCTTTAAAACTATTTAAGAGTAAGGTTATTCCCCATCTTTTGTATGGTGCCGAGGTGTGGGGATGGAAAGAGGATATTCTTATTAATCTAGAAACAATTCAAAATCAGTTCCTACGATGAATTCTGGCACTTCCTAAAGGAGCGCCTGCTGCCCTGATGAGAGCAGAAACAGGTCTGCCCTCCTTACGGGCACGGGCGCACCTTGTTGTATTAAAATTCTGGAAAAAAAACAAAGTAGCCAGATCTGATATATTCAGTTATCTGGCATTCAGTCAAATGATATCCAAGGACCTGATACGCCAGTGTTTTCTTCATAACATATTAGACAGATATTCCATCCCCGACGATCTTCTCAGCCCTTCAGCAAGTAACTTATATCTTCGAAACTGGGTCTATAAGGGTGATGCCCTGATAGACGTCATTTCCTTGAACTGCTATTCAGCCTCCTGATTTAAACTTTTTAAGTGTAACCACTCCAGAGCTTCTTACCTAGTCAGTATCACAAATTACAATCTTAGAGCAGCTTTTACATCCCCATGCTTTGAAACAATGCCAACTGCAGTTTTAGACGGTCGCTACAGTAAAACACTTAAAGACCAGCGCTTTTGTCCTTGTGGAATCTCCACAATTGAGGACTTACCTCATTACATTCTTAGTTGCCCGCTGTACACTCAACCCAGGACTAAATTCCTGTCTGAGATGTTGTCTGATCTCTGTACCCACTCAGACATTGAGAAGATTGTAGCCTTACTAGCTGATTCTGATGACAATATTTCCCATAAAATGGCCTTATTTGCCTTGGCTGCAAAAAAAATACAGGCTAATGTGGTTCTTAAGGGACTCAATTAATATTTGTAGGATTTTCACTGTTTTACCCATTTCACTTTTTTACTGCTTTATCTGAAATTGTTAACTGAAAACCGTTCATCAGTTTTATCAGTTTCAATCTATATTGTTCTGACTTTATGTTAAGTTTAATCATTCATGTTCCTGTTTATACTCTCTGTTATTTGTGATTTGTAATAGCCTATGGCTAAATACAATAAATTTACTTTAGTTTACTTACATGTTTTACATGTCGACAGTCTCAAGTTCAATAACTAGCATCTCCTACTGAAGGGTATTAAGTAGCAGGTATTACGAGTGGAAAAGATCTTTCTTTGCCTAAGACCCTGGAAAGCCACTGCCAGTCAGAATAGTCAATGCTGAGCCTGAGGACTATGGCATGTGGGGAGATGACACTTCAGCCTTCCCCACAAGTGATTCAGCCAGGCAGTGACTTTAGCTCATAGTATAGTTTATTGTACAAGAGAAGAACAACTGGCCCCGAGGGGGCCACAATATATACACTCTCAACTCCACCCCATATCCATAACAACCCAATAAGAACGTGGGCTTTAGGATCCTTCATTTGCATGCACTAAACAAAAGGCATCCTGTTTACTTGATTGCAATTGGCTCATGTCCAAGGAATAATGATTGGTTGCTGACATCCCAATTCCATGATAGGATTGGTTACCTTAGGAGCCTAGTTCTCCCCGAAGCTAGCTCAATACATAACACCCCTCCCCCCTAAGCTTGGGGCACCCCACTCCAAACATAGTCCCCCAGAAAGGCCGGTGGCTGGCGCACCCGTTGGGACCTGCGCAACCCCTCTGTGTTCTGGCTCCCCGCGGTCAGTCCCTTGCTATTGGTTGCAGGCTCCCCGGCAGGGGTGGAGGGGGTTGTCTCAGTGGCGCCTGTGGCGCCGGGCACCATTGGTAGCTGGTCGTGGCTTTCCCACGGCCCGTCTGGGAGGCCCCCGGTTGCCGCGCCAGCTACCTCTCTAGTCTCTGTGACACAAGGGGGCAAGTTACCGTCCCATTCCGGCTCTCGCGGTGGCCATCGTTTCCGCAGCTAGTCGATGTGCTGGCGGTAGATATTGCCCTTGGAGTCAGCTACTTCGTAGGAGACGGGTCCGGTAGTCCTGGCGATGGTTGCCGGTATCCAGACTGGCCCGGCCCCGTAGTTCCGGGCATACACTAGGTCGCCCGGCTGGAATGCTCGGAGCGGGTCCGGCGCCTCCGTCTCTCCCTTGGCGTCAGGTGCGAAGTCTGGGTGCAGCCGATCCAGTAGTGTGGTCAACCTCCGCCCCATTAGCAGTTCCGCTGGGCTCCGGCCCTTCGTGGCATGGGGGGTGATGTGTTGACACAGCAAGAGGTCCGCCAGGCGCTGGCTAAAATCCCCCCGGCCGAGCTTGCGCAGTGACTCCTTCGCTGACCTCACCATGCGCTCTGCTTGCCCATTCGTGGAAGGATGAAACGGCGCCGATGTGACGTGCCGGATAGCATTGTTCTCCAGGAATGTTTGAAATTCCCGCGACATGAACTGGGCGGCACTGTCTGACACGATGGTGTCCGGCAGCCCGTGTGTTGCGATTAGGCGCCGTAGGGCGCGGATGACAACTCCTGACGTCATGGCTGATACCGGGACTACCTCCAGCCACTTGGAGTATGAGTCCACAATGACTAGGAAAGTGTGTCCTTGGAAGGGGCCCGCAAAGTCTATGTGGAGCCGCAACCATGGCGTTCGCGTTGTCTCCCAGGCTTGCACCGGAGCTTGTGGCATTTCGGGCCGGGCTTCTTGGCAAGGCTGGCAAGCCTGGACCCATCCTTCCACCTCCCTGTCTATTCCCGGTCACCACACATAGCTGCGGGCCAGCGCCTTCATCTTCACTATCCCTGGGTGCCCCACGTGCAGCGCCTCTAGCACCTGCTGTCGCAGCTTGGGGACGACGACCACCCTGCTCCCCCAGAGTAGACACCCTTTGTGCACTGATAGTTCATGTTGGCGGGAGTGAAATGGTTGGAGCTCAGGTTCAGCTCCCCCCGCTGGCCACCCCCTCCACACCCAGTTGAGGACCCGGGAGATGGTGGGGTCCTTGGCAGAGTGTGCCGCTATGTCCGAAGCCACAAGGGGGGGCTGTGGCAAGTTCTCGATCTGCATGACCTCGTGGGCCGGTGAGGGGTTGTCAGCAGGCTTTGGCAACGGCAGGCGGCTGAGGGCATCAGCATGGCCAATGGCCTTCCCAGGCCTGTAGGACAGCTGGTAGTCATAGGCGGACAGGAACACCAGCACAGCATCCGGGGCGACATTACTTGCGGCGTTTGCCGGTCCGCTGCTAAGAGGCCGAGTAGAGGCTTGTGGTCCGTGGTTATCTCGAACAGCCGCCCGTAGACGTAGTCATGGAACTTCTTGACTCCCGCTACCAGTGCCAGGGCCTCCTTGTCAATCTGCGCGTAGTTCCGCTCAGCTCGTGACAGGGATCTTGAGAAGTAGGCGATCGGAGCCTCTCGGCCGTCTGGCATCTGGTGGCTCAGCACAGCGCCAATCCTGTACGGAGAAGCATCGCTGGCAAGGATGAGCGGCTTGCTTTCGTCGAAATGCGTCAGCACGGCCTTGGATGACAGGAGCTCCTTGACCACTGCGAATGCACGGGCGTGCCTGCGGTCCCACGTCCACTTGGCATTTTTTTCCAGGAGGCGGTGCAAGGGTTCCGCCAGCGACGCCTTGTGCAGTAGGAAGGCATGGTAAAAGTTCAGTAGCCCCAAGAAGGCTTGGAGCTCCTTCTTGGAGCGAGGTGGTGGAGCTTTGGAGATGGCTTGCACCTTGCTATCCGTTGGGTGGATTCCGTCTGCATCGATAAGGAATCCTGGGAACTCTACTCTGGGCACGCCGAACTGGCACTTCTCCTTCTTTACCTTGAGTCCCGTGTCTTGAAGGCGGCGCAGCACTTCCCGGAGCCTGTCGGAGAGATCGGAGGGGGCGGATCCCGCGATCAGGACGTCATCAAAGTACGGAATGACGCCCGGGATTCCCCGCAGCAACCCCTCCATGAGTCCATGGAAGATGCCTGGGGCTACGCTCACCCCAAATTGGAGTCTCTTGACCTTGAATGCTCCGTGGTGGGTCATGATGGTTTGCGCCTCCACGGGAGCTTCATCCACCGGCAGTTGCTGGTATGCTTGTGCCAGGTCGATCTTTGCGAATATGCGTCCCCCGCTAAGGATGCCAGAAGGTGGCTGACCACCGGCACGGGGTACGCGTGTTGTTGCAGCGCTTTGTTGATAGTGCACTTGTAGTCTGCACAGATTCGCACGTCCCCGTTGGCCTTGATGGGCGTGACGATCGGTGTTCCCCAGCAGGCATGCAACACGGGCTCGAGAACTCCCTGTGCGATCAGGCATCCAACTCCTCATCTATGTGCGGCTTGAGGGCGAAGGGAACCCGGCGTGCCTTGAGGCGGACTGGCGCTGCAGCTGGAATCAGGTTGAATGAGATGGGTGGACCCTTGGAGCAGCCGAGGGACCCATCGAACACACCGGGAAATTCTTCGCAGATTGCACGGATGCCTGATTGGCTGATTTGTTGGACCCCGGTGACATGGATGCCCAATGCCTCGAACCAATCAAGCCCTAGCAAACTGGTGAGGCGCCCCTTGACTACAACCACACGGAGGGGGCCCTGGAACTGCTTGTAGCTGACTTCGACTAGGCCAACTCCTGCCACTGGAACCCGTCGTCCCTGGAAGTCCGTCAGGATCAGGTCGCTTGGCTCTAGGCGCTTGCTTCTCCCACCGGTGCACACTCGGTCAAAGAGGTCATTTGAGATGGACTTCCGGTTTGGGATTCATGGAGGTCTAACGCAGCTCCATTTGCGGAGCTGACCGGACTGCCGTTTTAACCGGCCGGAGGGGTGAAATAACCCGCGGCCGACTGCTCTCAGGCGGGGAGCAGGCAAAGAACGCTCAAGACCCTAGGGTGAGCTAGATCTCGGACGAGGGGGGGCTCTACTCAAGGAGTCTCCCCCCCGATCCTTGAGGTCCCACCTTGCGACGGGTCGGCTATAATCTCTGCGGCAGTTTTGGGGCCAATTCGGCTGGCATAAGACCTACATACCCAAGCTTCGATCGGGGAGGGAAGTCGAGAGGAGAATTTAAGATCGAAACAGCGATTACAACCCGAGAAAGTTGAAGAGAAGGTAAAGATCGCTATCTCTTGAAACGGGACAGATTGATAAAAACAGAGAGGAAAGAAAGTAGATTTTTAAACTGCAACAGACTAGTGAAAAGGAGGTGAAGACTCGGCAGGAGTTGTATTTTAAAAGAGACTAAATTTAAAGAAGTTATTGCAAAAATCGGACTATTGTTTTGAATACCTGTGGTTTTGGAGCTGTGGGAAAAAGACATCATCGCGAGACCTGCTGTGGGAAGACGGGAGACAGGAAGTGCGTAACAACAATAGAGTGGCTGGAGGGAAGCGGCCCTTGCCGACGGACAGGAAGTAGGGAATCGCCATTTTTGAAAAGGGAAGGGTCGCGGCTTCAGCGGAAGAGGAAGTAGGCCATCTTGGATTATAATAACATAGAGAAACCATAGAGAAAAGACGCCCGACATTTTGGATACAAAAAAATTAATTTTGGCAAAGATTGGGACATTTGAAAAAAAGGAAAACGTTTAAATATACGCCACGGAGCTAAGGAAGAGAGCAGATTCGTGGGAGCGAGCTAAAGCAAGCCCCACGATGTCGAAAAAAGAGTGGCAATCGGCAATAGAAAATTTGGACAAAAAACTTATAGACATGATGAAAGAACTTAAGGACACGAAATTGGAGCTTATTAAAGAGGTCAAAGAAGTTACACAGACAGTAAAGTCGGAGCTGTCAGAAGTGAAAAAAGGCGTGGAAACGATTAGTAGTGAATTACAAGGAACGCAGCAGAGAGTTAAAACAGTAGAAGACGCGATGGAGAATTTAATAGATACGCAACAAACAGAGATGAGACTGGTGAAGGGGAGGATGTCAGTTGCAGAAACTAAACACATGGAGAAGCAGCTTCGTTTTCGTGGTCTGCCAGAAGTGGAAGGGAAGTCAGCGCAAGAACAGATGACTGAGGTGTTGGCTGATTACCTGGGGAAGGAGGAGGAGGAAATTGCGGCTATCCTAGATGTGGCGTACCGTGTGAACTCGAGAATTGCAACCCAGAGGAAACTACCAAGGGATGTGATTGTGCAGTTTACAACTAGAAACATGAAAGAGAGGATTGTGACAAAACAATTTCAAGATCCATTGGAGATTGATGGCAAGACGATTATCATAATGAAGGAACTGCCCAGATCAGTGTTACTGGACAGGAAAAAATATAGAGTGCTAATTCAGACTTTGAAGGACATGAATATCAGATACAGATGGGAGTTACCGGAAGGAGTGTCCTTTGAGTTTGGAGGGGCAAAAAAACGCATCAGATCTGAGCGGGAGATGGAGAGATTTATCAAGGACAATGAAAAAGACTTACCAACAAAACCATGAATATGGAGTGTAAAGTATTATCTTGGAATGTAAATGGACTAAACTCACCGAATAAGAGGAAAAATATTTTTCATTGGCTATTAAAACAAAAATGTGATATTGTTTGTTTGCAGGAGACCCATATTAGAAAACAGGATGTAAAATATTTAAAATCTGGAAAATTGGGCAAAGAATTTGTAGCGGCCTCTAACAAGAAAAAAAGAGGAGTGGTGTTGTACATAAAAGAGGAGCTGCAGCCAAAATTTGTTATGAGAGATGTGGAAGCTAGATTTGTAGCAGTGGAATGTAATTGGAATTTAAAGAGAGTGTTGGTAGTCGGACTTTATGCACCTAACGGTGCAAAGGAAAGCTTCTTTGAGGATTTAAGGAAGCATTTAGACGATTTTGTATACGACCAGATAATTCTTGCTGGAGATTTCAATGGAGTGACAGATTTGGAACTAGACAAAAAGACTACAACAGCACAAAAGAAAAGAGGACTATTGCCAAAGCTTTTTTTTGAGTTGATTCAACAAGAGACTCTCGAAGACGTATGGAGGAGAGAATATCCTAAAACCAAACAGTTTACTTTTTATTCTGCAAGGCATCTTACATTATCAAGAATTGATATGATCTGGGCCTCAAAGGACTTAGCGTTATGGACTAAGGAGGTAGAAATAATGCCGATGGTAGGCTCAGATCACAATCCAATTATGTGGAAATTTGGAAAAAGGAGAAAAAGGAAAGCCTGGAGAATAAATGAGGACTTGTTACAGGA
This sequence comes from Eublepharis macularius, assembly GCF_028583425.1. Lineage (NCBI taxonomy): Eukaryota > Metazoa > Chordata > Lepidosauria > Squamata > Eublepharidae > Eublepharis > Eublepharis macularius. The sequence continues at coordinate 129,430,474 of NC_072792.1, forward strand.
AAGTGAGAATATGGAAATATTGAGAAGAGAGACAAAGTTTTTTATACAATATAACGTGAATAAAGAAGTACCAACCAGTAAAGTTTGGGACGCGTACAAGGCGGTTGTAAGGGGCATACTAATGGACTTAAATGGCAGAGCAAGGAAAAAGAAAGAGGAGAAAAGACAAGAGATTGAGGAGAAAATAAAGGCCAAAGAAGTACAGTTAAAAAAGAGACCAGGGAAAAAGAAAATACATCAGGAAATCAAAATTCTTCAAGAACAGTTAACAGCAATGAGTAATAAAGAATTGGAGTGGAACCTTAAAAGACTGAATCAAAAAGCTTTTGAGGGTGCTAATAAACCTGGGGAATATTTGGCATGGCAATTGAAGAAGAAAAGGGAAAAGAAAATAATAAATAAAATCTGTGAAGAAAATAAAACGTACCTGGAGCAAACTACCATTAGTAGAGCCTTTTATAAATTTTATGCTAAGCTGTATAACAAAAAAGAAGTAACCAAAGAATCAATAGCATCATATTTGGAGAAAACCAAACTTCCAGAGATCTCGGAAGCTTGGAGAAATAAGTTGAACAGTGAAGTAACTGATGAGGAAATAAGTAAGGCAATACAATCCGCAAATCTAGGAAAGGCGCCAGGGCCAGATGGACTTACGGCTAAATTTTATAAGACAATGGCCAACGAACTGGCACCATTCCTAAAAGAGGTGATGAACGGAGTTTTTAGGGATCAAAGAATTCCAGACACTTGGAGCGAAGCGAATATATCATTGATCCCAAAAGAGGGCCAAGATCTGACTAACGTGAAAAATTACAGGCCTATATCATTACTTAACAATGATTATAAAATTTTTGCGAAGATATTGGCGGAGAGACTGAAGGGGTGGCTCTCGGAAGCCATAGAGGAAGAACAAGCAGGCTTTTTGCCGGACAGACAAATAAGAGACAATTTAAGGACAGTGATTAATGCTATCGAATACTATGACAAGCGTTGCGATAAAGAGGTTGGTTTCTTCTTTGTAGACGCTGAAAAAGCGTTTGACAATTTAAACTGGGATTTTTTGTTTGCCACTATGGAAAAGCTACAATTGGGAGAAAGATTCATCAGAGCAATTAAAGAAATTTATAGAGACCAGACTGCAGCAATTGTAGTGAATGATGAACTGACCAAGAAATTGACGATTAGTAAAGGAACAAGACAAGGTTGCCCGTTATCTCCATTGTTGTTCATTTTAGTATTGGAGATTCTGATGATACAAATACGACAAGATGAGGAAATACGAGGAATAAAAATAAAGGACTATTCATACAAGGTTAGAGCATTTGCAGATGACATAATGTTAATTGTAGAAGATCCATTGGAGAACATGCCAAAAGTGATAGATAAGATCAAGGAGTTTGGTGACTTGGCAGGTTTCTTCATTAACAAAAAGAAGTCAAAGATATTATGCAAAAACATGACTAAGCAGAAACAACAATTGTTAACGGAAATAACGGACTGTGAAGTAACTAGTAAGGTGAAATATTTGGGAGTTGAGCTGACTGCAAAAAATATAGATTTGTTCAAGAATAATTATGAAAAATTATGGACTCAGATAGAGAGAGACTTGATCAAATGGAATAGACTGAATTTGTCATGGTTGGGCAGGATTGCAGCAGTTAAGATGAATGTGTTACCAAGAGTAATGTTTTTGCTACAGACAATACCAATCATCAGAGACTCTAAACAATTTGAAAAATGGCAGAGGAAAATATCAGATTTTGTTTGGGCAGGCAAGAAGCCTCGAGTGAAAGTAAAAGTTCTACAAGATGCAAAGGAAAGAGGCGGAATGCAACTGCCCAACCTGAGACTTTATCATGATGCAATCTGCCTAGTTTGGTTAAAAGAGTGGATGACATTAAAGAATAAGAAACTATTAGCCCTAGAGGGATATAAAAAAATTTTTGGATGGCACGCATACCTATGGCATGACAAAGTAAAGGTCAACTCGATGTTCCTGCATCATTTTGTAAGGAGAAGTTTATATACAATCTGGAAGAAGTACAGAATTTACCTACAAGAAGGAACCCCCTTGTGGGTGGTTCCATACGAGGTGATAGATCCGAGAGCTGTTGATAATGAACAACAATGTTTAACGTACAAAGAAATAACTAAAACTGAAGTATCTAAACTTAGAATAAAGACGCAAGAGGAACTATCACCTAACTATGATTGGTTCCAGTACAGACAGATTAGAGACTTATATAATTCGGACTCTGCAAAAGGGGGCATACGAACAGAGAACTCGGAACTAGAGCAGACCCTTCTTAAAGAAGACAAGAAAAGAATATCCAAGGTATACCAAGTACTGTTGAAATGGTACACTGAGGATGAGGTAGTTAAAACACAGATGGTGAAATGGGCTATAAATTTCAATAAAGAAATAACAATGGAGGCATGGGAATACTTGTGGAAAACTACAATGAAGACAACGACATGTATTAGTATTAAAGAGAACATTTTCAAAATGATCTATCGTTGGTACATGACACCAAAGAAGATTGCGCTAGGGAACTTGAACACTTCTAATAAATGCTGGAAATGTAGGAAGCATGAGGGCTCCCTCTATCACATGTGGTGGTCGTGTGAGGTAGCTAGGCAGTTCTGGGGGGAAATAATAAGAGAAATGAGTGAAATTTTACAGTTTCAAATAAATAAGAACCCAGAACTCCTGCTGCTAAACTTGGGAATGGAGGGAATACCAGCCCATCTTAGGACGTTGATATTTTATATGACTGCAGCAGCTAGACTTTTGTATGCGCAGAAGTGGAAAGTACAAGAAGTGCCAACTATTGAAGATTGGATCTACAAATTGCTGTATATGGCTGAAATGGACAAGATGACAAGAAAACTGAGAGATCTGGACTCAGGGCAGTTTAACACAGACTGGGAGAAGCTGAAACAATATCTGGAGAAGAAGTGGGAGGTGGGAGGAAAACTGTGGCAGTTTGAGAACTACTGAAGTACAATAAAAGTATAAAAGAGAGGGGTGACTTTACCGGGGGAGGAAGAGAAATGTGAATTTATAAGCAGTTAGATTAATTAATTGATTGAGATATATATATAGATATGTAAAGGTTAATTGATAGAATATTGATAGAGAATAATTAACGGTTTAAACATGAGGATTGAGTAATTAACAATATTTTTTTTTTTTACTTGATAAGACTTATATACACCAAACTGAATGTATAGAAGAGTTAAAACGACTGACTATGTGATGAGTTATATAGAAATACTATAAAAAGAAGAAATGATTAATATATAGAGAACAAATCAAATTGTTTGATTTAAATGTGGGAAACTTTTATGGTTTATGATATATAGAAATATTCAAAACTGGATAATGGGATAAATTGTTTATCTAAAGAAGTATAGTTTGGATGTATAATAAGTAAAAGAGTTAAAGAGGTACTGCTTAATATAATGGAGAATATATATTTGTTTTAGACAGAGGAAATTAATAGAAGTAAGGGAAAAGGGACAGAGGGTGGGAAAGCTGTTGGAAGTCAACAAAAGGGGGGGAAAGGGAGGGGGTTAGAAACGAAAAATTAGGGGAAAATTGAATGTAATGTAATGTAAAAATATTAATGTTCTAACCCAATAAAAATTTAAAAAAAAAAAAAAAAAAGAGGTCATTTGAGATGATGGATAGTGCTGACCCGGAGTCCACTTCCATCTCGCATGGCGTTCCCTCGATCTGCACTGTGACGCAGATCTTTGGCTGTACTGTCGCCTTCGTGCTCAGGACAAGAGTCCTGACTGCATGCTCCTCTATGGAATTGCACTCGTTGGACCGGCGCAGCCCCTTGTCTGCTAGCCGCCTCGGGGCGGGGAGCTTCCCTTCCTGGCTGTCCTGCAGGCGCGCGCGATGTGGCCCTTCCTCCTGCATGCTCGGCATTCTGCATCTCTGAATGCGCAGTACCACCTCTCATGGGTCCCCCCACAACTGGCACATGGGGGCCCCCTGTACTGCTGCTGCTCGGAGCGCCGGGATCTGGTGGCTTGCGTCCAGTTGACTTCGTCAACCTCCTCGGTGTCGCTCGTGAGGCCCTCGTGGTGAACGGGTTCTGCTCGTTTGGCCAAGGTCGGGCTGCGCGACTGCCGCACCTCCTTGGTGGACCGCTCGGCCATCTCCGCCGCAAGGGCTTCCTCCAGGGCCTCTTTAAACGTGAGCATCTTCTTTGCAAACAGGCGCCACTGCAGCTTCTCATCCCGCAGACCGCACACCAGTCTGTCTCGCAGAGTGTTCTCGAGGTCTGGGAAGTTGCATTTCCTGGCTGCTTTTCGCAAGGCAGTAACAAAATTGCTAACGGACTCGCCATGTGCTTGGTCTCGCTTGTGGAAGACGTGACGGCTGGCAACTTCCGATGGCTGCGGTGAGAAGTGGTCTCGGAGCTTGTCTTTGATCTCGCTGAACGCCAACACCTGGAGCTGTGCCGGCGCTACCAGCGCCCGGGCGATCTCGAATGTGGTTTTCCCACAGACACTGAAGAACATGGCCCTTTGCAGCTCAGCGTCTTTCAGCTTATTTGCTTCGAGGTAGAATTCGAACCTCGCAATGTAGGACTCCCTGTCCTCAGAGGCTGAGTCAAAAGGCCCAAAGTGGCCCGCGGTAGCCATTGTCCCCTTGCGCTGGTGGAGGGGCGAGCGAGTGCGGACTGGACAAGGTGACAATTCCTTGCCGGGCATGATTTAGCTCTGTGGCGCGGGGCTGCTTACCCGCATGTCGTGATTTCGCTCAGCGCAGGGCTGCCTACCCGCATGTAGTGATTTCGCTCTTGGCACTCCTCTTGCGGGGCTGCATACCCGTGCTGGATCCCACCTTCGTCGCCAGTATTATGTACTGGGGTAGGCCCCGCAAGTGATTCAGCCAGGTAGTGACTTCAGCTCATAGTATAGTTTATTGTACAAGAGAAGAACAACTGGCCCCGAGGGGGCCACAATATATACACTCCCAACTCCACCCCATATCCATAACAACCCAATAAGAACGTGGGCTTTAGGATCCTTCATTTGCATGCACTAAACAAAGGCATCCAGTTTACTTGATTGCAATTGGCTCATGTCCAAGGAATAACGATTGGTTGCTGACATCCCAATTCCATGATAGGATTGGTTACCTTAGGAGCCTAGTTCTCCCCGAAGCTAGCTCAATACATAACAATTTTCCTCATCTGAAATGATCCTGAAGGGTGCTATGTGCCCAAATGAGGAAACACACATATACCCTGAGTGGACCATAATATGAATTGGCTCTGATTCAATTAACCTGTTACTCTTTAAAGTGCTTCAAGACTATTTTCTACTTTTGCTGCAGTAATCTTGCTGGAATTGATAAAACAGAGGAAACAAAGAAATAAACAATTATCCAAATACAGGCTTTGATGCGGATATGCAGTTAAAGTGGTTGCATAGACTAATGGCTGAAATTAACATGTATTGAATATTGGCAAGATGCCCACCAAATGCTTGAAATCTGTATGGAAGAGTGCCTATAAAAATGTGCTCTAGCTGAGTGATGAGTGAAAGCCCCAGCTGTGTCTCACCTGTTATTGCCCACAAACATGCACACTCCATGGTTGTTTTGCAGAATTTTTGTAGCTGTAAAACCACACTGGTAGGCAGAATTGTAATGTATGCAAATAATTTTATGTACATTATGTAAATGGGACACTTGCAGCTTGAGAATTAAATAAAAAACAGATCTATGTCGAATAAAGGAGTTAACAGTTTCATATTGTTTTCTGCATACAATTTGTTAATGCTGCTTGGAGAAGATGTGGCTGACTTTTTTAAAAAAAGTGTGTGGTATCATGTATCAATAGTCTTTCTTAAAAATTGGTGAATGTGTTTCTAAATGGCTATTGACAACCAGAAAAGAATAACAAATTATAATATTCATTTCTCCATGTAAAGGGCACTAACATGAATAATTATTCTTTCCCCCCACCCAGTAATAATCCAATTACTTTATATGAATTTCCTACTACAGTAAGAAACTTCTAAAATTAAAATGCTTTTTGGAAACTGAAATGTTTTACTGCCATGCAAGTATAATGTCACTGGGTATAATCCCCCATCCATTGATAGAGGGTTTCTATCTTTTGAAGACCCACTTTCACAACCCTAACAAAGCTGCATAAAAGACTCTTGTGAAGCCTACCATTCACAGACTTGATACATAGTATCTGATATTCTGGGTCATGGTCACTTGTCAGGCCTGCCCCCGGACTCCTTGCCAGTGCACTAACAGCCCCTGTAACTCCACCCAGCAGAAAATGGCTGGCAGACCCCGTGGGAGTTCCAGACCTGTACTCACCATGGATGGCCAAGGTATGGCAGGGACTCCAGAAGTTTGGCCCAGCAGAGGGGAGGGTGTCAACAACCATGATAGCACCACACCACCCGGAGAATTGGACAGCCAGCAGAAAGAAAGGATAGTCAGCAGTATCAGCAGTTTCAAGGAAAGGGCAGGGCCTGCAGTGGGGAGCCAATATGGAGGCCTAATCCAGCAGACCAATCAGAAGCTGGCAAGAGATCAAAGGGAGGGACTATCATGGAGATGGAGGCTGCTCTTTCCTTCTCTGATAAGCCAGACCAGTGTGAGGACAGAAAGTTAGTGGAGGCTAGAAAAAAGGTGGGGCCAAATCCATATTACAGCATCCAGAGTTGTAAGAGAAGGAGTCCAGGGGAGAGAGCAGAAACATGCTGAGGCCTGGAGATCATAGGGCAGACCCCTCACAATGGTGGATGGACAGGTAGCAGACCGGGACTGGGGGGAGAGTCACAGCTTTATCATATGTAGCACTGTGGATATTAACAGGGTCTACAACTATCTGAACTTTTCTTTTCACTTCAAATTCTAAATCAAATAGAAAATTAAATACGACAACTGAATGAAAAAAATCACTATCATAATTATAAAGATTTCAAACAACAGGATTATGTCATTCATTATTTTTCAAAGATCTCCTTATCTCAGTTTCGTAATTATTTATATTTCTTATGTCAGATACGTAATAGATTATTTTATAATAGCTTTTAAATTCTAAATTGGGTGGCTTGGGTAAATTCAGATGGTGCATGGTGGACATACATTTCTAGGAGTCACTTTGCATGTTTTAATAAGTTCTCTATGTGTCACATTTTATATGGATTTTTTTGTGGGGGTTACATTTTCTGTTATGTTTGAAGAGAGAGCTAGCACAGCTATCCATTGAGATTACTTACTTCTCTGCACAGGCTTCTTTTTCAAACAGAGAAGGAGCACAAGAATAGGAAATGTGGCTCATTTAGGCTTCTCTGAGTCTTGAAACGCCTGGCAGCACTCTATATAAGATGACCTGTAAATGCAGGTTCCAGTGAAAAATGAAAAACATAAAGGTTGTATTTTTATCTCAAAATGTTTATTGCCATACAGAGTTGTCAGCCAGTGGCTGGCTCCTGGCAGGAGACTGAGTGGGCAAGGACAAAGGATGCGCCATTGGGGTGATGGTGTGATGTCACTTCTAGGGCAAATCCAGAAGTGGTCATTGAGGCAATGCAACACTCTAGGATTCACTGGAAAATCACCAAGCTGAAGTTGGTTCCCAGTTCCCAGTTCCTTATTCGCAGTTCCTTATTCCTTATTCATTATTCGCAAAGCCAAAGGAAAATATTGTGGGAAAACTGAAAAGCTATAACTCCAAAATGAAGTTTGCAGGGGCACATATTATACACCTCGATATTCAGAAGACTCAGCACTCTAAGTGGACCTATACTGGGTCATCCTCCAAAACCCAGATTTTGAGTAAATAGCTTCAAAATAGGATGCCCCCAGAATGGAGAAAGTTCCAATGCAGCACAGAACATTGTTATTTTACATGACAGCAGCGGCAAGACTTTTGTATGCGCAGAAATGGAAGACACAAGAAATACCAACTGTAGAAGACTGGATTTACAAATTGCTGTACATGGCAGAAATGGACAAAATGACAAGGAAACTCAAAGATCTTGACCTAGGACAATATATTGTTGATTGGGGGAAACTGAAACAATTTTTGGAAAAAAAGTGGGATGTAAAAGGAGAACTGTGGCAGTTTGAAAATTTTTAAAGAATAGTGTTGCAATGAGAAGAGAGAAGGGATCTTACCATTTAGGGGGAATGTAATCATAATCTAAGCTAATATAATATTTAAGGGGATTTTATATTGAGTATATGGGATAATGAGAAGGGGTAAACAGATATCTCAATGAGGTATATACTATATATGATATATGATATAAAACAATGGGTTAGTGGATCAGACTCTACATTATAACATAATATGTGGTTGTGTTGTGTGGTGTTGTGTGCTATGCTACATTGGTGGCATAGCATACAACATATATATAATATATTATTGTGATATATACTATATTGATAGTGTATTTGATGGAGTATATGCTTAAAAGAAAAGAAATAGAATAAGTTTAAAGTAAGAGATAGGGCGATCCTTGCTATATATTATATTATATTAGTATGTTATAAGATATGTTTAATGATATTTATGATCTCATATTGCCTATCCAAAGCCATACCATACTGCTGTTATTCAAAGAACAATATACACGAATTGCTAGCATCTTTTTCACCTTAATAATTACTTCAACTGGTCCACTTTGTTGGGGAAAAAGGTTAAAAAATAGCTTTTCTTCAGAGGTGCAATGGATCTTGAATCAATAGAGAGTCAGCACACGAGTTTAGCTTTTAAAATCATTTACTTCTAAAGGAAAAAAGGTTAACAGGATTGCCTACAAAATAACAAATGCCTGGAGCTACATTCTCACTACTGGTTACAAACAAAGAGCTGGGATAACTGAATGGAGAATCTTCTTCTTCCTCTGTCTTCTTGACCCTGAAAGAAAATCACCTGACCTGTTGACCAATAACAGTTTACAAACACTCTCAAGTTTCCTGGGCTTGCAGATTATTGGCTTTGAGCCAGGTTCCCCTTCCAGGTCAATCTAAACAATAGCATGGTAGGTAAACACATTAACCCCATAATGACTGAATCTCAGACATCTCAGACATATATATATATATATGTGAGTTGAGACATATATCTCAACACACATATATTCCAACACATTTATGGTACAGGTTTCTCATACTTGTTTTACATATTGGTAAATGTCTCATTCGAGAGTCTTTCTCCATCAGGCTGCTCCCCTTGCCAAAGACTGCTGGCATTGATTGTGTGGGCCTGGTGTGGGATGCCGAGGAGAGTATAGCCATCTGTCTGGTGTACCGATCGCCCAGTGCACCAGCAGATGCTGTGCCTGGCCTGTTAGAGGCGGTGGCTGGCTGGGCCTTGGAGTACCCCAGGCTTCTGGTCTTAGGGGACATCAATGTCCATGCCAATGATGCTACCTCCTCACAGGCCATGGACATGATAGCCTCCATGGCAGCATTAGGACTCTCTCAGTTTGTATCAATGCCCACACATTGAGCAGGACACACACTGGATTTGATCTTTGGGTTTGGGATACAGGTGGATCTGGATGAAGCTATAGCTGTGCCATGGTCAGACCAGCTCATCCTGAGGGCTTGTCTGGGCACCATGACCCCCTCCTGCTTGGGCGACGAGCTGATTTATGCTCGCCCGTGGAGTCAAATGGATCCAATTGAATTGCAGAACGCTCTGCAGGATCCGACGCCCCCTGGTGGCTCATTGGATGAGCTGATAGAGGACTGGAATGCCCGTTTCTCTGAAGCTATTGATGAGATCGCTCCCTGTTGCTCTCTCCGCCCCCGAACTAGAGTCGCTCCTTGGTATACTGATGAGCTACGACAAATCAAATGGGAGCTGAGACGGCTAGAGCGGGTGTGGTGGTGACTCCATGATGAAGTGACAAGAACATCTTATAGGACGTTTGTGAAGGCCTATGAGATGGCACTGAAAGCTGCAAAGAGAGACTACTATGCAGCTTCCACTGCGTCCACTAGTTCTCGCCCAGCACAACTTTCCAGAGTGATTTGGTCTTTAACGTCCCTCACACATGGGACAAATAAAAATGTAAATTTGGTAATAAGCTGTAAGGCTTTTGGAGACTATTTTGCGGATCAGATCTTGTCACTCCGCCGGGATCTGTCCACCACAGTTGATGCAGTATGTGTACTGGAGGCCCCTTGGTTGTCCTCAGGGTTGATATTAGATCAATTCAGGCCACTCTCCCAGGAGGAGGTGAGCAGGGTCCTGCATGCTGTGAAACCTACCACGTGCCCACTGGACCCATGCCCATCATGGCTGGTGAAAAGTGGTGGTGATGGGATTTGGGCACCATTAGCTGACATCATTAATTTTTCTCTGAGTTCTGGTTTTTTTCCAGACTCACTGAAAGAGGCAGTGGTGCGGTCCTTATTAAAGAAACCATCACTGGATCCTGCTGATCCAGCCAATTATCGCCCAGTTTTGAATATTCCGTTCCTGGGTAAGGTAATTGAGAGGGTGGTAGCGGAACAGCTGCAGGTATACCTGGGTGATGCCTCTATCCTGGATCTATTCCAGTCCAGCTTCAGGCCTGGCCATGGTACAGAGACGGCTCTGGTTGCCCTCACAGATGATCTGCAGCGACACCTGGACCAGAGTGGGTCGGCACTGCTGATACTTTTAGATCTTACAGCAGCATTTGACATGGTCAGTCATAATCTTCTGACCCACTGCCTTGCCGATGTAGAGATTCGTGGAACAGCCCTGCAATGGCTGAACTCCTTCCTTCACAATCTAGGACAGAGGGTGGCACTCGGGGAACAGATGTCTGCTTACCATTCTTTGGTATGTGGCATCCCTCAGGGGGCGATTCTTTCCCCGATGCTATTTAACATCTATATGTGCCCCCTTGCCCGGTTAGCCAGCAGCTTTGGGCTAGGTTGTCACCGGTATGCGGATGACACTCAGCTCTATCTGCTGATGGATGGTGTTATGACCTTTACTTTCTCTAGAGGAGATTTTTCTTTTAATCTATCCCTTAACCCTCTGGGTAGTCTGCTGGCACCAGGAATATTTTATTCCAAGATATTTTATTTAAATTTTCCCTTTGGTAACGTTCCTAAGCGTCAGGCTCCTTCGTGGTTCTATGTGGCCCTGAAGATAGGAATGAGATATAGCAATGACAGCTACACTGGGATATAACAAAACAAAAATAAACTTTTATTTAGCCAAGAAGCGTATCGGTTTCATAAACATAGTTCTCGGTTCTTAAAGTTACTTCATTGACTCTCATTCACACAGCTGGCCTCTCTTTCCCTGACTGAGTGTCCTTTCACAAACATGCTCAGTTCAGGTTCCACACAGGTTATATTTCTCTCATAAACACTTCAACATATTCAGGCAGCACACAGCTAGCCTACTTTCTTCTGACTAAAAATTTTCTCTCTACTCTCAGTCTCAAACTGCATTTACTCCGCCCACCCTCTCAGTCCTCAACCAATCATATCACTCACTCATCCATCTCCTTCACCCCCCACTCTTCACCTATCTCATCAAGCATTTAAAGATACATGCACACATTTACTTGGAATCATTACAGATGGCCAGTCCGATCTTGCTTTGGATTCCTTGGTCAAGGGTCTTGAGGCTGTGACGGTATGGTTACATCAGAGTCGCCTGAAATTGAATCCTCTGAAGACAGAGGTTCTGTGTCTGGATCATGGGGCAATCGAGCTGGGAACTGGCTCCCAGCCCTCGATGGGGTACAATTGAAACCTTCACTGATGGTGAGGAGTCTGGGTGTGACCTTGGATGCCACACTTTCAATGGAGGCCCAGGTCACGACTGTTGCCAGGTCTGCCTTTTTTCATCTTCGACAGGGCAGGCAACTGGCGCCCTATCTTTCACCCCAGGACCTGGCCACAGTAATCCATGCAACGGTCACCTCCAGGCTAAACTACTGCAACTCACTCTATCCTGGACTGCCCTTGGGCCTGACCCGGAAGTTACAGCTGATCCAGAATGCAGCGGCACGCGTCCTGACCGGAACGCCCATCCAAGCGCACATTCATCATGTGCTGTGCCAGCTGCACTGGCTTCCAGTGGAGTTCCAGATCCGGTTCAAGGTGTTAACCTTGGTATTTAAAGCCCTTCATGGACTGGGACCTCCATACCTGTGGGACTGCCTCTTCCATTATGTCCCCTGCAGGGTGTTGCCCTCTGCAGACAAGCAACTCCTGGTGGTCCCTGGCCCAAAGGACATCCATCTGGCCTCAACCAGGGCGAGGGCTTTTTCTGCCCTGGCCCTGGCCTGGTGGAATGCTCTCCCCACTGGAGATCTGGGCCCTGTGGGACCTGTTACAGTTTTGCAGGGCTTGTAAAATGGAGATGTTCTGCTGGGCCTTTGGCTGAGTGCCAGCGAGTGTCCTTCTTCCATCTAAGACCACCATTTCTTCCGGAGCTGCCCTCAGCCATCTGCCATGCCTGTATACGGACTCCCAATATTTGTTTAAATAGCCTGCTCCTGGAGTATTTTAATCATTTTTTAAAAAAATATTATTCATTGTATGTTTCTGTGATTTTAATGTATTTTTTAATGTTGTTAGCCACCCTTATCCCATCTGTGGGGAGGGCAGGGTATAAATCAAATAAATAAATAAATAAATGTTACGGTGAGCTTTTGAGCTGCTTGATGTCTGTGGACAGGACCATTTAGGGGGTGCTCAATAGGTTTTCTTAGTTGCATTTTTTCAAGAAAGTAATCTGTATAAAACTATGCCCCTCTTGAGGTCTGTGCCCAAGGCGGCTGCCTAGTTGGTCTAATGGTAGCACTGGCCCTGTCTATAGTTATGGCAAACAGAAATGGGGAAAGGGGACAGCCTTGTCTAGTTCCCCTTGCTATATGGATATCTATCGAATGTACATTGTTAGTCCTAACTGTAGCTTTTGGAGAAAGATAAAGAGCATTAATGGCATTTTAGAATTGGTCACCAAAACCCATTTTTTGAAGTAAAAGTTTTAGATATGGTATTTCCACTTAATCAAATGCCTTCTCTATATCAAAGACCAGAAGTAATGCAGGGGTTTTGTATGCTTCACAGAAATTAATTATAGTTAAAGTGTTACGTGTATTGTCAAAAAGATTCCTTATTGGCATAAAGCCAGTCTGGTCAAGGTGAATGTAGTTGGTTATTTAAATTTAGAAAATCTTTTGGCAAATATGCTTGTAAAGATCTTTTGGTCTTGATTCAGTAAGGGTATTGGTTGAGAAGATTTAGTATTTGTAATATCGTTGTCCTTTTTTGGAGTAACTACTATTTCAGCCTCTGACCAAGATAGAGGGATGCTACCTCCTATCATAACAGAGTTGCATGTGGCATTTAGTGGAGTTGAAAGTAGGTGAATGTATTTTTTTGTAAAAATTTGGCAGGGAATCCATCCCTGTCTGAAGCTTTATTATTTTTTTCAAGGATTTGATAGTGACTGTAACATCTTCTGTTGTGATTGGTTGGTCCAGATATTGTTTATGTTCTTGTGAGTTTTTTTCCAAATAATTTCCTGTGATGATAAATAATTTAAAATATGATTAGTGTCAGGATTGTCTGATGTACAAATGGTTTGGTAGTATTCAGCAAATACATCGGCTAATTTTACAGAATTAGTTTGAATTTTTCCTGGGTGCCTTTAATAGCTTGTATAGAATGTGAGGAGGTTTTTTCCTTTAATTTTCAAGCAAGAAAGTTTATAGATTGGGTGGCCTTTTTTGTGTTCATCTTCTAATTTTCTTATTCTAGATATCATTTCATTTCTAATGTTTTCTTTTTGCTCTTCATGACAGAAGGCAATGGAGATTAATTTCCCTCTAAGTACCACTTCCATAGCATCCTACACGTGGATTTGAGGAATGCCACATAGTTTATTTGTTTCTATTGTTTAATTTCTAAAGAGACTTCAGAAGAAATTTATTTGTTAAATAAAAGTGATTTATTTAGTTTCCAATTTGTTTGATGTCATTTATTCTCAGTGTACATTCTGTCCAAGCATAGTCTGTCCACAACTTGTCACCAATCCTTGATGTAAAGAGTTTGACTAATTAATTTAGGAGATAAGAATATGTCATTTAAATAAGTAATTTAGAAGATAAGAATATGTAACCAATCCTTGTGTATATATTGTGGATAGAAGAGAAGTATGTATAGTCTGTTACCAGTGGGTTTTGAAGATGTCACTAGATCAATAGATAAAGCCTAAGAGCCATTAATTGATCTTAGCAGCTTAGTAACTGTATTGTTAATTTTAACTGCTTTGACACGATAGGCAGTAAAATTTAAAAGGTCATTCAGAGAGGAGTGATACAAATGTTTACTGCTGACACGTTGATTTACCAATGCTGAACTAAAGCAGAATTGAAAGCCAAGAGAATCAAGTGCACTCTGCATGAAGACAGCTCGCCAGGTTGTTTTGATCTGCAAGCAGCTCTCCACACTGAAAGCAGTGAAAGCAGCTTTCTCAGTAATCATGCTTTGCGGTATTATCCAATACAATTTTTAAAGTTTGTATATGTACACTCACACATTATGCAATGCATTTATATTTTGTATCACTTTCATATTTATCAAAATACTTAATTTCACAGGTCAAGGGATGGCGTCATGGAAATATAAATAATAATAATAACTGTGCTTATATACCGCTCTTCTACACATATTAGTGCCTCACCCAGAGCAGTGAACAAGTTAGTGTTATTCTTATCCCCACAATGGAGCTGGGGCTGAGAGGAGTGGCTGACCCAAGGCCACCTACTGAGCTCATGTCAGTAGTGGGATTCAAACCAGTAGACTGCTGATTATGGATTAGAACACATACTTAGTGAAACATATGCATTCTAAATAACGCTGTATGAACTTCACTGTAGTTCTTTTTCTAGTATGGTGTATAACTGGTGCTTCTTTATCTTTGACAGCCAATTAAAAATAGTGAACAGTATCAGATAACTGTTCTGTAATTGTTAGCAGAGACCAAGGATGATCTAGTCATGTAACTTTTCCTGTCATTTTTACTATCCATCTCTCTTATCTTGCAGCTGGGCATAATGGTACTTCTGGGTAGGTAGAATGACACATGATTGGAAATAGTAAAAAAGAATTAAATTATGATTGGTTTGATATTTATCTATGTTATCATATGAAAAGATCTTAGATTTCTGCATAAGATAATATATAAAAATGGTAATCCAAATAGCAGATCAGGGTTTTGGCCAAAAGAAATCTCATGAAGATCTAAGCAGGAAAGTTACCCTTGTAATATGTGCTACGGCAACTTGAATGCATTTCATCGTTAATCTGACTGAGTTAGATTTCATTAAGAAATGTTAGGAAACTTAATTGTTGTGTTCATCTGTTCTATTTTTCTATGTTTTATTTAAATAAACATTTATATTTTGATACCTCAGTTAATGAAAGACTAGCGTTTTTTAATGAAAGAAGCCATTAAACTCTTAGGAGGAGTCTGTCTCCTGGTTGGGAGAGTGCAACAAAAACATCCATCCCGTTTATTTTGTATTGACAAACAGTTTCTCTAAAACAGAGAAACGTGTTTTCAGTTCTCACCTGAAGGTTTCAAGCTGCTCAGGATTTAAGATAAAATCTTCAACCCATCTCTACCGAATATTTAATACTTTTTACTTAATGTTTAAAAGTTATGTTTAATATGTATGCCTAATATGATTATAGAAGCTCTACTGTTTGAATTATCTATACACTTATTTGAGTTGGATTGTTAGTAAAATTACAATTTTATGAAATTTTTACCATTTTATAACATTACAACTTTGTACCACAAAAGTTTTAAGTTATGCATGTAGAAGAGGTTGCCAAAAATAAATTTCCCCACCCCCCTGACGAAGACGAAGACAAAGACCCCCGGCCCGCCGCGCTAAAATTAAAACAAATGGTGTTGTCTCAGACTGAATTAAACTGTACAGAGGTACGCAGCAGGGCTGCCCACTGTCACCAGTACTTTTTGTTATAGCAATGGAACCCCTCGCAGATGCAATTTGAAGAAACAAGTATATTAAAGGCATACAAATTAATCAAGAAACCCATAAGATAAGCTTATTTGCCGACGATTTCTTATTGTATATTACACAACCTATTAGCTCTTTAAAACATCTGGATGTTGAACTATTTAAATTTAAAAAAATATCAGGTTTAGTAGTAAATCAAGTCAAATCTAACATTCTCCCAATCAATTTGACAGAAATGCAAAGAGTGCTAATTGGGCAATACCATAAATATCAATGGGCTCATCCATATTTAACATATCTTGGAGTAAAAATTACAGTAAATCTGAACCTGTTAATACAGTATAACCATATAAGTAAAATTTAAAAAATTAAAAGAGACATAAATACTTGGGAAAAGCAAAACCTTAGTTGGTTTGAACGATACAACCTGATAAAGTCATTTATCTTGCCTAAATTGCTATTTTTGTTTAGATTGCTTCCCATTTATATACCCAGAAGGCTGCTAAAGCAATGGCAATCAATCCTTAATCAATTTCTTTGGCAACGTTAGACTCCAAGGATAGTTTTCAAAACATTAAGAAGAAAAAGAACATGGGGGGGATTTAACTACCCAGACTTGGAAATCTACAATACCACTGCAAGACTAGTTAATCCAATACAAATAATCCAAGACAAAGGACAAACAGACTGGATTAAAACTGTTAACAAACATCCCACAACAGGAAAGTACAATTCAAGACATGATATGGAAAAGAGCAAATCAAAGGTCTGCAGATATTTGTCACAACCCTTTTTTTTAAACAATTCTCGAAACCTGGGACAAGTACAGAATTAAACTAGTACCAACTGTTTCACGCTTTGCTACTATTTTTTCACAAGAGGGACCTCCAAGTTTCTGTTTGATTAACAAATCAGGAAACAGATATCAATTTAATAAGAGACCTAATTTTCACATTGCTTCAAGCAGCGAAAACCTCATTAGCCCTATACTAAAGGAAATCCCTATGATCAACACCCGGTTTAACAAAATTTGGGATCTACTTTTAATGGAAAAAATCACAGAAAAATTTTATCTCCAAATTAACCCCACGGGTATCTCAGACTTCTATACTAAATGGGAACCTTTTTTAGAATTCCTTTCAAAAAATGAGCTTTTGTTAACAAAATTGCCCTATCAAGATATCCTAGATAGGGAAATGTGGGGTTTGTGGTAGTCTTACCCAGATAAAGTTCTATTTAATATTGCTTTTGCTATAATAACAATTTACTTGTTAATTTAATGTAAGTTAATAACTCATAATATGGTTACAACGAACTGTTTTAAATATCTGTCGAAGTTTGTTAATGTTATGTTTTGTGAGTTATTTGTTGTAAACTAATTCAAAATTAATAAAAAATTAAAAAGAAAAAGAAAATGTCTTGGAAAACTAGACTGTCTGATCCATCTTTTGAGGTCAGAATCATTGGTGTGTTCATAGAATATCATCCTTATCTACAGAAAGGAGATTATCGAAAGCCCACATCCATTTGGGGACAATTTGCAATTAAGCTATATGCCACATAGCTCCAAAACTAGAGACTGGATCAGAACCAGCACATGAGCTGTGGTGGAGGACAGTCTCTGGAGTTCAGGGGTGTGTGATTTGGGGTGATCCAAAGATTATTTGGGGTTGCAGGGTGCTTATATTTTCACCACTTCCTTATTCAAAGCCATGTCTAATACAGGGTGCTTGGAGGCAGGCCACATTCGAGGCCTTAGGTCCAGAACCAGAGACTGGATCAACACCAGCACATGTCGTCTTGTAGGGGACAGTCTCTGGAGTTCAGGGGTGTGTGATTTGGAGTGATCCAAAGATTGTTTTGGGTTTCAGAGGGCTTATATTTTCACCACTTCCTTACTCAAAGCCATGTCTAATACTGGGTGCTTGGAGACAGGCCACATTCGAGGCCTTAGGTCCAGAACCAGAGACTGGATCAGCACCAGCACGTCCTCTTGTAGGGGACAGTCTCTGGAGTTCAGGGGTGTGTGATTTGGGGTGATCCAAAGTATTTTTCTGCTGCAGCTGCCGCCCCTTTCTTCTTATTGAAATATTCTGGGGGCATCCTATTTTGAAGCTGTTTACTCAAGATCTGGGTTTTGTAGGATGACCCAGCATAGGTCCACTTACAGTGCTGAGTCTTCTGAATATCGAGGTGTATAATATGTGCCCCTGCAAACTTCATTTTGGAGTTATACCTTTTAAGTTTTCCCACAATATTTTTCTTTTGCTTTGCGAATAAGGAATAAGGAACTGTGAATAAGGAACTGGGAACTGGGAACCAACTTCAGCTTCGTTGGAAAATCGATTTACCATTCAGTTTTTAGGGGATCCTAGAGCACCACATTAATACAATGTTGTCAACTTCTGGGTTCAGTTGCTCTGATTTTCATCTTATTTTATCCCCACTACCTAACTGAGTAGCATCAGGGATTATGGGTTGCTGCCTTATATTTGTAAGAAAACTGACAAAAAAGGAAAACACAACCATACCTTATGCATAAAATACAGTTAAGATTTGGATTTTAAAGTCTCAAATATGACTCTCCCCTGAAGACAAAATTATTTAGGACTGTAGCACTGACTAATTAAACTGCAATTTCAAAAAAAATCTGCTAGGGAGTCTGATGTTCATTAAGAACATCCCACATCTCCAATCCTGATGCAGAGATCTATGTCCACACAGGTTTCCTGGGCCTCAGTTCTCCCAATCATTGTATTGGAGGCAGAAGATTTTCTTTCTCTGTACATGTGCCTCCTCCACTGAAATGAACAGAAAAGCTCTTGCTGGTGAGAAAATTGTGTGCAAGCACTAGAGCAAAGGGGTCCATAAGAAATTCCTAGTTGCATTCCTGAATTTTGCTACATATGAATCAGCATCATTGAAATCAGTTATATTTGTGCATGTATACTACAGGATTACAGAGATACTTCAAAATATATCAGCTATCTAAGGACTTTGTGGAGCAGAACTTCCCCATTTCTTCCTGCTGCAACTCACTGAGCCCTCTGAAATTGTATTCCTGCAGGACCACAGAACCTTAGCAATGGCATATGGGCATATGGGAGTCAGCAGCAGGATATGGGAAATTGGTAGAGTTCATGACCTGCTCTTCTGCAATTGAAAATGCTTTTCATTGGAGGTATTGTGAGGATGGATACATGCCACTCTCATGAACCTTGGCCATTTTCTACACTATAGTTGTAATGAAAAAAAAAGGAAGCTTTATACTCAGCCTGGTTTTGAAATTGTTTTTGTTATAAGCCAAGCTGCAAGGCTGTAGGCAATGCCAATGCATTTCCCTAATATTTTTTTGCCTATGTGTCCAAGATCAATTTTCCTCAGAACTGTGTGCCTTCTTATACAACATGAATAAAAATGTAATTACTTAGGTTATTGGGTAATATTCAAACAAACAGAACCAAAGTGAATTGAAGTAAAGGTTTAAGTTAGCAGACACATGCATGAATAGCATTATGCTCAGGTCATTCCATATTTCCAGATTTAAAATATCTTTGAAATAAAACTATTCATGCCTAAAGAATGGAAATGCAAGAGTTTCACTATTTTGTGATTATACTGACCGTGGAACATGAAGTAATAATATCAAGACAATAGGCTTATTCAAATTTACAAATAAAATGAGGTGACTGGGCAACTGTGACCCAAAATAATGAAAACAGAAAACACTTCTTAGATTAAAAAGTAGTTGCTCTGAATATAACTAATGATAAATAAAGAAGGCATTTGAAACATCCAATTTTGTGATTGGCCAGCCAATCTGAACATTATCCCAGCTGCAGCAAAAGAAAAGAATTATCCCAAATGTATAAAATCTTCATGTTATTTTTTTAAAAAACTTACACTTGTCGTATAAGCTGCTTCAGGGTCATCTTCTAACACACGGGATAATCCAAAATCAGACACCTTACACATGAGGTTACTGTTGACCAAAATATTCCGAGCTGCCAAATCTCGATGTACATAGCCCATGTCTGAGAGATATTTCATGCCAGAAGCAATCCCACGTAGCATGCCTACCAGTTGGATGACTGTAAAATGGCCATCATGTTTCTGCAAGAAAGATAGAGGGTAAGGTTAAAGTATATTTACATTTTTAAGCTTTGCTGGTTCAAATCCATTTTGAAAAGCATGAGGCTCTCTGCCTCATGCTTTTCAGTTCCAGTAGACAGAGGGAGAGGGAGGACCTGTTGCTGGGATTGAAGTGAGAGATAATGGAATTGAGCGTTTGGCTGATGCAGCTTTAAAAGAGACTGAAAAGCCTCTTATTTTCAGCTGTTGGCCTTGCTGGGAAGGTCTTTGAGTGAGGGTGCTTCCCCGCCCAGTCTCAGGCCTTTGCCTGGCTCTGGGCCCTAACTTGACTGAGACCTCCCTTATTTTTTCTTTGCTTGTTTTTGTTTCTTCTTAATTCTTTCTCTGCTTTTTTGAGGATTCACACTCTTGTTGTTTCTTTAGGTTTTATTTTGTGCCCCTCTTCTGCCTAGGCAGGTGTCTGTGTGGTGGTTTGGGGGACCTTCCCCCAAGCCCAGTCTCTCCGGTATGAAGGGGGCCATTGAAGTGCCCCCAGTTCTGACGAACCATGAAACTAATGAATCGTATTGCAAAACAGGAAAATTTCATGGAAGTTCATGTTTCGTGATTCATGGAATGTGATGAAACATGAAACTCTCATTTTGTTTTTCCCCATTTTGTGCCCATCTCTACTCCTCAGACTCCCATCGTTTGCCTGCTCTATCTAAATTGTGGCCCTAAGTTAAGATGCACATTCTGAGGGCATTGGATATAAATATTTCATTATGGTAATAGTGGAGTTCTCCGCTTATGTAAAGCTCTTTCCACCAGTCCAAGAAACCTTTCTCTGGTGGAAGATAATATGTTTTGCTAGTGGCAGGCATCAGTCAAAAGCTGTATTGATAGCAGAGTGAAACTTTTTTATTCAACCTAGCATCATTAATAATATACATTCTTGATATAAATTTGCAAATGAAAAATTTACAAATAGGTAAAAACAAGAGAGAGAGAGAGAGAGAGAGAGAGAGAGAATATGAAATGTTCAGATGGGTTTTTTGTGATACACAGAGCAGCTGTAACAACTTCCCCTTCCTAATTTAAGTTCAGTTGGCAAGCAAGATTAAAGTAGCATACAGTATGAAGGCTCAGGAGCACAGACAGTTTAAATAGCAATTTCAACACAGTAGGCACTTTCCATTTGCTGGAACAAGACAAAACCTCAGGTCTTAATGCTGGCCTTCTAACTACAGTTTCAAACATGCCAACAACAGGCAGTTCAAATTAATTGCTTAGCATGGATGAAAATAGCATTATGTTTTCATTCATCCAGTTAATGGGGCTGCTCTGTGTAATGTTTAAGTAAATTCACTTTTTGTGATTTTTCTCGGTTCTCTCCAGGAATTATGACCAAAATATATCCAGATGTCAGTGGGTTTCCAATTATTTTTTTATGCTAGAAAGCTGGCAAAGAGGTAAAGCTTACATCTTTTTTTAAAAAAGCACACAAAAAAAGCACATTCATTTTACATATTGGCCACTTCCACACGTCCTTAATGGGATGGCCTGGCAACGGAACTCTGGCAGGTTATCTTACTCATTACACACGTCATCATTTCTCATGCATGAGTGGGTCATGATGATCCTGGTTTTTAAGTGTTTTTTTTGTGAGACCTGTTTTGATCCGTGTTTATTTTTGATGCAGGTTTCCATCTTATGAAGACCTTCCAAGAGTAGTCGTATATCTTTATATTGGACTTTTTTCCGGAGGCGAGGAGGGTGTCGATTATCTCTGGTGAACAACCTATCCTCTGAAAGGATTTCCACTCAATCTCCATGTGGTTAGTGACAGTCGTTCTGGGTGCGGGTGCCATATAGGTCCTTGATGTAGTATGTCCAGCTGTTGAGGCTGTTGTAGAGGAGGTTCTCTGGATATCTGTTGTATTGCAGAGAACCAATGTTGTCTTGGCCACCATGGAATTACCAGTATTACTTCCGCTTGTTGTTCCACTATCTTCTGCAGTAGTTTGGGTATAACTGGTAGTGGTGGAAAGGCGTATACCAGACCCTTGGGCCATGTGGAGGTCAGGGCATCTGTACCTTTCGTTCTCAGATGGAAGTACCTTGAGAAGAACCTTGGTACTTGGTGGTTGGTATGTGAGGCAAACAGGTCCAAAGATGGTGTCCCATTCCCCTGGGTGTAGGGATTCTTGGCTCAACCAGTCCACCTGAATATCGATCGTGCCCTGTATATGCTTGGCTTGAATTGGTAGTAGGAGAGTCTCTGTCCTGGTGATGATTTTGTTCATCTCTTGTTGTAAGCGGGGAGATCTGGATCCACTCTGCTTGTTGATGTATGTTTTGGCTGCTATATTGTTCATGAGAATCAATCATGTTTGTGACGTATTTGATTGCTGAAATACAGGAGGGCCAGGTGTATGGCTCTCATTTCCAGGACACTGATAGGCAACAATATTTCTTCCTTAGACTACAGTCTTTGAATTGGGGCTACATTCAGGGCTGCTTCCCATCCCTTCAGGCTGGTGTCTGTAAAGATTTGTTGGAACTGGGGGGATAGGAAGCTCCTGCTCTGTTGTAAGTTGTGGTCGTGTGTCCACCTCTGCAGGCTTTCTTTGACCTTTGAGGGGACCTGCACTGTCATGACTTGCTTTTGAGCAATCTGATACTGCAGTGGTCTCAGTAGCACTTGGAGGGGTTGTAGGAGGAAGCATCTCTAATACATGGCCTCTGTGTTGGCTACTAGCAGGCCCAGCAGCTTGGTCAGTTCTATCACCTGTGACCTTGGACTTCTGAGCCTGTCAGGGTAAGGTTTTTGGTTTTCTCTCATTTCTCTTTGGGTAAATAGATTTTCCCGACATGTGTTCAACTATGGTCCCAGGTGTTCTAGGCTTTACAAAGGCTGAAGGGAGCATTTGGAGAGGTTTATCAGGAAACCATGATTCCTGAGGAACTGGATTGTGAATGCTGTATCCTTGATGGATGATTCCTTTGAGTTGGAACGTATCGAAATGTCATCCAAATATGGGTGGAGATGTATCCCTATCTCTCTGAGTTTGACTACTGGTACTATCAGCAGCTTGGAGAAGACTCTTAAAGCCGTAGATAGCCCAAAGGGCATTGCCCTGAACTGGAGATGTTGATTGTCCACACAGCATCTCAAGAACTTTTGATTGGGGAACTGCTTGTTCAGGGCAGGCATGGCCCACTCAACTTTGAGATGGCATTCAAAGTATTCTGTGAAGGAGAAGACTTTAGTCTTGTCCTCAGATCTAGGGGAAAATTTTCCTGTTCCCTTTAGGGCATGTCTTAGGTTCCTTTGGGTTTTGTTCCTCCTTCCCCTGAGGGGTTTACAAGTCTAGTGCAGATAAGGCCTTTGATATGAGGTACTGATAATTCTCTGCTTGGAAAAGTCTGGAAGACTGTTTTGGGACTGTGATCTCCTCCTCTTCCTCCCCCTCTTCTGAGACAAACTCCCCTTCTTCCATGTCCTCACTGTCTGAGGACTCTCCTCTGCCCATCTAGGGGTTTTCTCAGTGCCCTGTGGCCTTTTTCTGGCCGCCTTCGTGGGCCAGATACTGCCATGTGGTTATTTCTGAGGCAGTATTGAAGGGGGTGGGAGTAGGCGTGGTCTGGGCAAATGGGAGTCTGTCTGGCACAAAGACAGCATTTCCTCCCTCATTATCTGTCTTAAAAGACTCATGAAGTCTGGAGGCATTGCAGCCAGTGGGGCACTTGTTTCCTGGGCGTTGCTGGTGTTCTGCAGTGCTGCTTTCCCTCTGATTCAAGTTTGCTGCTGCTCCTCCTGCTGGGAGATTGGCAAGCATGTCCTTAGGTTTTGGCACGAAATCGGGCATTTTTCCAAAGTCGGACATTGCAGACATTCTCTACTGGGTGGCACTGCTTTTCTCTGGTTGGATGAGGTACACAGCTGAAGCAGGCTCCCACCGAGAGAGATGGGGTCGCTTTGAGGCCTGTGTCTGCTCCAAGGCCAGATCATTGCTGGGAACCCATGCAAGCCCGGGGGGCAAGCAGGTGCTGGATAGGCCAGTTCCTACCATCAGAAGGATGGCTGCTGGAGGACTGCCTGGGCCTTCTTCCTTAAAGCTGCCCTCAGAATTGGAGGGCTCTGCAGAGGCCATGATGAACTTCTTTTGGTTCTTTTCCTTAGAAGGGATTGTGAAATAGAGGGAGAAGGCAGAAGAGGGCTCTGAGAAGGAGCAGGAAAGGATGCTGCTAGAGCAGTGAGTCTTTTTCTGTTGCCTTCCTTAACTGCTGGGGGAATTTGCTGAGGTTACTGTGTGGGAGGACAGTGTTTGGGGCTGTGTGAGTGTATAGAGCCTGCTGTACGGTAGTGCCAGTTGGAGTGTTTCTGTTTGTCTTTTTTGCCTGAGTTGGAGCTGATTGCAGAGGGGGATTGTTACTAATTTGAGAGTGTCTGTTTTGCCTGGGGCTAACTGCTGGCCCCATCCTCTACTGAGTGAGCCTTGATTGAATTAGGCTCCTCCTCACCAGAGGCATGTCACAGCCATCTGGGCTCTGAGAAGGAAAGGGACCTGCAGCTAGAAGAGTACTCTTGGGATATACTTGGAAGGTGATGATGTCAACAGGAGGCCCCTTTCCAGTCACCTGCATCGATTGTGCCATGTTTGTTTTCCTCCTGGAAGAGAAGATGGTCTTCACTTGTCAGAAGTGTAAACTGGTCAGGCTTTTGGAGGAGAAGATTCAAAGCCTGGAGGAGAGGATCACCACCCTTCAGGAAATAAGAAAAGGGAGGATTTTATTGAGAAGAGCTTGGGGGCTCTGCACAAGCATGAAGAAATAAGTCCAAGAGAAGAAGGAAGAGTTGATCTCCCTTCTGAGCCTCCTCTCAGTTCTGCAGTACAAACTGGAAGACGAGGACTAAGGTGATGCTCTGGTCCACTGGAGCTCAAGAATTGTTTTAAGGTGCTTGAGATGGTGATGGAGACTAGAGCGGAAGGAGAACCACAAAGACCTGGAGGAGGGAGTGAAGAGGGCATGGGGCCACATGTAAGTGGAAGAAAACGGAAAGTGGTGGTCATTGGAGACTCTCTGCTCAGGGAAACGGAACGTCATGTGTCCAGGCCAGATCACCTACTCCAAGAGATGTGTTGCTTGCCGGGAGCCAGAATTCGGGATATTACAGACCGACTGCCAAAACTGATCAGACCGACTGATCAGTACATGTTTGTGCTGGTTCATGTGGGAACGAATGACACGGCTGCAAGTACCATTGCAAGAATTAAAGAGGACTATGAAGCTCTTGGAAGGCAGTTGAAGACAGTGGGGGCACAGGTGGTATTCTCTTCTATCCTTCATGTCAAAGGAAGAGGAGTGCGAAGGGAGTAGACCATACTTGAGGTGAATTGTTGGCTGAGGTGGTGGTGCCAGCAGGAGTGCTTTGGGTTCTGGGACCATGGGATAAGTTTTCTTAGAGAAAGCCTTATAGCACATGATGGACTTCACCTCTCAAGATCAGGGAAGAAAATGTTTGGAAAGAACCTGGAGAGCTTCATCAGGAGAGCTTTAAACTGATGCTGCAAGGGGAAGGGGATGATCAACATGGGGATTTCAATGAAGAAGTAATAACAGTGGGGGCCTACCTGGGTAGGACAGATCAAACAAAGGTACAAGGCTACAAGTGCCTATATACCAATGCCCGAAGTCTGGGTAATAAGAAGGACGAGCTTGAGCTTCTCTTGCAAACAGAGGGCTACGATATAGTAGGAATTACTGAGACTTGGTGGGATGATTCCCATGACTGGAATGTGGTAGTGTATGGGTAAGAGTTGTTCAAGAAAAACTGGAAGGGTAGAAGAGGAGGCAGAGTGGCATTGTATGTGAGGAGAGGGCTTGATTGTCAGGAAGTTCTGGAGAATGTGATTGACAGCCCAGTGGAAAGTATATGGGTGGAAATAAGGGGAGGAAGACAAAGTGTATTGTTATTGGAGTCTGCTACAGACCGCCTGACCAGAGAGAGGAAATGGATGCTGCCCTCCTTGAACAGATTCATAGAGTATCCAGGCATCAGAACCTTATAATTATGGGTGACTTCAACTTCCCCAATGTGTGCTGGGAGACAAGCTCAGCAAAGCGAAAAGAATCATGCAACTTCCTGACCTGTCTGGCTGATAACTTCCATTTTCAAATGCTGGAGGAAGCTACAAGGGGCTTGGCCTTACTAGACTTAATATTAACCAACAGGGAAGAATTTATAGATGGGGTGAAGGTGGTGGGGATCTTAGGGGGAAGTTACCATGTCCTCCTTGAATTCCAGTTGCTGTGGGGGGCCAAGGAAGTTCGTAGCCAGACTCGTAGGTTAGATTTTCATGGGGCCAACTTCAATGAACTCAGAGGCTTGATGAGAGTCATTCCATGGGGGAGTGTGCTAGAAAGGAAAGGAGTGAGTGAAGGGTGGGCTATTCTCAAACATTAGCTTTTGCAAGCTCAAACCCTCACTATTCCAGCAAGATGGAAACATGGTAAGGGCTCCAAGAAACCAATGTGGATGAACAGAGCTCCAGAATAAGCTAAGGGAGAAAAAGGAAATGTTCAGGAAATGGAGAGAAGGACAGACTTCCAAAGAGGAATATATGAGGATTACTAGGTACTGCAGATCAGCCATCAGAGAAGCCAAAGCTCAGAATGAGTTGGGTCTGGCCAGGGGGGCTCGCTACAATAAGAAAAACTTCTACATACATGTGAGAAGCAAACACAAGGTAAAAGAGGAAATTGGACCACTGTTGAGAGTGGAAAGAGAAACTCTGATGGAGGACAAAGAAAAAGAAGACAGGCTTAATGACTTTTTTGCTTCTGTTTTCTCCCTGAAGAACTTGAGCCCATCTAGAGACAGTAGTAAACATGCCAGGACACCTGGGAGGCTACTTGACATTGACAGTGAGGATGTGGAGAGGCACTGGCTGCACTGGACTATTACAAATCCCCTGGGCCGGATGGTGTGCACCCAAGAGTGCTCAAAGAACTTTCTAGAGAACTTGCAGAGCCTCTGTCCATCATCTTCAAGGCCTTCTGGAGGACTGGGGATGTGCCACAAGATTAGAGAAGAGCAAATGTTATCCCAATCTTTAAGAAAGGGGAGAAGGATGACCCAGGAAACTACAGGCTGGTCAGTCTGACTTCTGTTGTTGGGAAAATATTAGAGCAGATTTTAAAGGGATTGATCTGTAAGTGTCATAGTAGGACAGTAAGCATCTGAAGGACCACTTAGTGATCCGGGGAAGTCAACATGGTTTTGTTCCCAACAGATCTTGTCAGACTAACCTGGTTTCCTTCTTTGATCAAGTCTCAAGCTTACTGGATCGTGGAAACTCTGTCGATGTGATTTACCTGGATTTCAGTAAAGCTTTTGATAAGGTTCCCCATGACATTCTAATGGGTATGTCAGGTTCTGACTGTGTTCAAACCAAAGAAACTCCATTTTGATCCTGTCCGTATATTAAGTGTTTTCTTTGCAGGTGGCAAGCCTTCCACTGGAAGCTCACAGAGAGAAGAGGAATGTTATGTCTACATATATCTGCCTTTCCGACGCCCTTGGGAAACTTTCGCTTTCTCACCCTCGGGCCGATTGTTTTGAGAACTAAGGGGGAGGATGGGGCCCACAGGGAATTTCTATTCTGTACCTTTGCTTTTGCCTGTCATTCGTAACAATTTCTAAGCTCAGCCCTGATCTTTGGATCTGGGAATGTGGACTTATATTAGTTGTTTATTTTCAGTAAAGCCTTTTGGAATCAATGAACTCTTGTCTCATTGCAAGGGGTAGTCTGGATTGCAACTTTTATTCAAGCCTCAGTCTGACAGGGTAAACTGGAAGACTGCGGACTGGACTATAGGACACTTCAGTGGATAGGGAACTGGTTAGAGGACCGCACCCAAAGAGTGGTGGTCAATGGCGTTTTATCAGATTGGAGGGAGGTGTCCAGTGGGGTGCCACAGGGCTCGGTTTTGGGCCTGGTACTTTTCAATATTTTTATCAATGATCTGGATAAAGGAGTAAATGGGCTACTCATTAAATTTGCTGATGATACCAAATTGGGAGGAGTGGCAAATACCCCAGAAGATAGAGTTAAAATTCAACAAGACCTGAATACTCTGGAGAAGTGGGTGGTTGTGAACAGGATGCAATTCAACATAGATAAGTTCACAGTATTCCATCTGGGCCACAAAAATGTGAAGCACAAATACAGGATGGGGGATACATTTCTGGGTAGTAGTGTATGTGAAAGAGATCTTGGAGTAAGAGTGGACTGTAAACTAAATATGAGCAGTCAGTGTGATGTGGTGGCAAGAAAGGCAAACTCAGTCTTGGGTTGTATCAAAAGGGCCATTGCATGAAATTGCAGTAGGTCATAGTCCCTTTCTATACTACCTTGGTCAGGCCACACCTGGAGTAGTGTGTGCAGTTCTGGAGGCCTCACTTCTAAAAGGATGTGGACAAAATCGAGCGGGTGCAGAAGAGAGCAACGAGAATGATCAGAGGTCAAGAGACTGAGCCCTACAAGGAAAGGCTGAGGGCCTTGGGAATGTTTAGTTTGAAGAAGAGGAGATTGAGGGGGTACATGAGTGCTCTCTTTAAATATTTGAAAGGCTGTCATTTGGAGGAGGGCAAGGAGCTGTTCCAATTGGAAGCAAAGGACAGGAACCACAGCAGCTGGCTTAAATTACATGCAGAAAGGAACCGGCTGGATATTAGGAAAAACTTTTTCAGTCAGAGTAGTTCAAAGGTGGAATCAGCTGCCTAGGGAGGTGGTGAGCTTCCCCTCACTGGCAGTTTTCAAGAAGAAGCTGGATGAATATTTGTCAGAGATGCTTTAGGCTCATCCTGCATTGGGCAGGGGGTTGTACTAGGTTTGTATAGCCCCTTCCAACTCTGTGATTCTGTGAGTAGGTAAGAATTGGAACAGAAAAAATGCTAGAGAAAAAGAGGGTATAGAAAGAAGTATGAAAAAGAAGAAAGCAGCAAAGCAATCTGCTGATGAACTGCTCTCCCTGGAGGCAGGAAAGAACTGAGGAAGGGTGGTCCTACACTCCAAAGGAAAGAGGAAGAATTCAACTTCCTACCTTCCTGATTGGACGGTGGGAAACACCCACAGATATCCTCCACCTTAGAGGGAGAATGGCTTGGAACAATCTCCCCATCTCCATTTTATCTTCACACCAAACTCTGTGAATTATGTTGGGATGAGAATTTGTCTCTGTCCCAAAGTCACTCAGAAAGTTTCCATAGCAGAATTGGGATTTGAACTTGGGTCTCCAAGATACTAGTCTGACTGTTTGGGGTTGTAGCCCCCTCCCTTGCTCTCACTGTGGCTCCTAAGGACTACAAAGACAATGACCACTTAGGGATGTGCGTTTCGGCATTCAGAATGCCGAAAGAATGCCGAAACAAAAGTGTTTCGGCTTCTTTCGGGGAATGCCGAAACGTTTCGGGGAATGCCGAAACGTTTCGGGTAGCCGAAAGAAAAAAGCCGAAACGTTTCGGGATTCTTTCGGCTTTCTTTCGGCTTTTCAATGGGAAAATGCCTCCGTCTTCCCGGACATCTGGGGGAGGCATTTTCCCACCGAATAAGCCCAAAATTGGTGGGGACCTTCCTCTAACCCTTCTCTAACAACCACCCAAGTTTCAGACAGATTGAACTTTGGGGGGCCATGTTATGGCCCCCCAAAGCAGGTCACCCCATCCTCCCATAAGAAAGCGAAGGAGCAGCATATTGTTAGCATGCTGCTACTCATCTTCTTCATTATTTCCTATGGGGAAAAAATGAAGAAGCAGGCTTCCTTTGCCAGGGGTGGCATTTTGCATGCAAAATGCCCCCTCACCCTCAGGGGCCCTTCTCCCACCCCTCCTCCCACCCCCCACCAAGGCTCAGCCTGCTCCCACTTGGGGGGGCCATTTCATGGCCTCCCCAAGTAGGTGCTCTAATCTCTACCACTGACAGCTGGGGGAGGCTTGTGTTGCCAGGGGTGGCATTTTGCATGCAAAATGACCCAAGCCCTCAGGGGCCCTTCTCCCACCCTTCCCCCCACCCCCCACCCAGGCTCAGACTGCTCCCAATTGGGGGGGCCATTTCATGGCCTCCCCAAGTAGGTGCTCTTTTCTCTACCACTGACAGCTGGGGAAGGCTTGTCTTGCCAGGGGTGGCATTTTGCATGCAAAATGCCCCCCAGCCCTCTGGGGCCCTTCTCCCACCCTTCCTCCCACCCCCCAACAAGGCTCAGACTGCTCCCACTTGGGGGGGGCATTTCATGGCCTCCCCAAGTAGGTCCTCTCAGCCCCTAAAGTCCACCCCTTACAGCCCCACACAAACCCAATTCCCCCCCAGCTGCCACACACAGACCCAAATCCCCACATTAGCCCCTCACAGACCCAAATCCACCCCCACCTGCCCCACACCCATAACCCCAGGAACAGGCTGGCAAAGGCCAGCCCTCTCCCTTTGTTCCCTATGCTGGGAACTTCTAAACTCTCTTTCCCTGGGCAATTCTGCACAGCCCAGGGGTGCCACAATGGTGGGCACACTTCTGAGTGCCAGCTGGTCCCTGTGAAAGAGCACCTGAACCACAGACACCCTCCTTCAAATTCCCCCACCACCTACAGAGATGGCTGGCCAGCCAGCCCCATTGTTCCCTATGATGGGAACCAACTGCACAACAAAGAATAAAACAAGAACAACACAAAATAAAGTTTTAAATTTTTTTTCTCCCTTCCAAAGTACAAGTAGGCAAAGCATTATGACACATTACACCAGCAGTCCCCCACACAGAAAAATAAAAACAAAACTCACTTAACATCAGAGAATCACAAAGCATGATTCCTGTCAAAAACACTTTATTTCTTGAACAGCTTTAGGTTACACAGCAGGGGGGAACACCAAAGGGCATGGCAGCACTATCTTACACAAAAATAACACAACTCACTTAACATCAGAGAATCACAAAGCACAATTCCTGTCAAAAACACTTTATTTCTTGAACAGCTTTAGGTTACACAGCAGGGGGGAACACCAAAGGGCATGGCAGCACTATCTTACACAAAAATAACACAACTCACTTAACATCAGAGAATCACAAAAACACAATTCCTGGCAAAAACACTTTATTTCTTGAACAGCTTTAGGTTACACAGTAGGAGGGCACAACAGGGCATGATAGCAATGTACTACAAAAAATAATACAACCTACTTCACCGTTTTTGACAGCAATTGTGTTTGTGTGATTCTCTGATGTGAAGTGAGTTGTGTTATTTTTGTGTAGTACACTGCTTTCCTGCTCTGTGGTGCCTTCCTACTGTGTAACCTAAAGCAGTTACAGAAATAAAGTGCTTTTGACAGCAATTTTTTGGGGTGATTCTTTAATGTGAAGTGAGTTGTGTTATTTTTGTGTAAGATACTGCTTCCATGCCCTTTGGTGTTCCCCCCCCTGCTGTGTAGCCTAAAGCTGTTCAAGAAATAAAGTGTTTTTGACAGGAATTGTGCTTTTGTGATTCTCTGATGTTAAGTGAGTTGTGTTATTTTTGTGTAAGATAGTGCTGCCATGCCCTTTGGTGTTCCCCCCTGCTGTGTAACCTAAAGCTG
This sequence comes from Eublepharis macularius, assembly GCF_028583425.1. Classification (NCBI taxonomy): domain Eukaryota; kingdom Metazoa; phylum Chordata; class Lepidosauria; order Squamata; family Eublepharidae; genus Eublepharis; species Eublepharis macularius. Next base: position 129,462,189 of record NC_072792.1, read on the forward strand.
TTCAAGAAATAAAGTGTTTTTGACAGGAATCGTGTTTTGTGATTCTCTGATGTTAAGTGAGTTTTGTTTTAATTTTTCTGTGTGGGGGACTGCTGGTGTAATGTGTCATAATGCTTTGCCTACTTGTACTTTGGAAGGGAGAAAATAATTTTTTTAAAACTTTATTTTGTGTTGTTCTTGTTTTATTCTTTGTTGTGCAGTTGGTTCCCATCATAGGGAACAATGGGGCTGGCTGGCCAGCCATCTCTGTAGGTGGTGGGGGAATTTGAGGGAGGGTGTCTGTGGTTCAGGTGCTCTTTCACAGGGACCAGCTGGCACTCAGAAGTGTGCCCACCATTGTGGCACCCCTGGGCTGTGCAGAATTGCCCAGGGAAAGAGAGTTTAGAAGTTCCCAGCATAGGGAACAAAGGGAGAGGGCTGGCCTTTGCCAGCCTGTTCCTGGGGTTATGGGTGTGGGGCAGGTGGGGGTGGATTTGGGTCTGTGAGGGGCTAATGTGGGGATTTGGGTCTGTGTGTGGCAGCTGGGGGGGAATTGGGTTTGTGTGGGGCTGTAAGGGGTGGACTTTAGGGGCTGAGAGGACCTACTTGGGGAGGCCATGAAATGCCCCCCCAAGTGGGAGCAGGCTGAGCCTTGGTGGGGGGTGGGAGGAGGGGTGGGAGAAGGGCCCCAGAGGGTTGGGGGGCATTTTGCATGCAAAATGCCACCCCTGGCAACACAAGCCTCCCCCAGCTGTCAGTGGTAGAGATTAGAGTACCTACTTGGGGAGGCCATGAAATGCCCCCCCCCAAGTGGGAGCAGGCTGAGCCTTGGTGGGGGGTGGGAGGAGGGGTGGGAGAAGGGCCCCTGAGGGCTGGGGGGCATTTTGCATGCAAAATGCCACCCCTGGCAAAGGAAGCCTGCCTCTTCATTTTTTCCCCATAGGAAATAATGAAGAAAGATGAACAGCAGCATGCTAACAATATGCTGCTCCTTCGCTTTCTTATGGGAGGATGGGGGGACCTGCTTTGGGGGGCCATAACATGGCCCCCCAAATTTCAATCTGTCTGAAACTTGGGTGGTTGTTAGAGAAGGGTTAGAGGAAGGTCCCCACCAATTTTGGGCTTATTCGGTAGGAAAATGCCTCCTCCAGGCGTCCTGGAAGACGGAGGCATTTTCCCATAGAAAAAAGCCGAAAGAATGCCGAAATAATGCCGAAAGAATCCCGAAAGCCGAAAGCCGAAAGAGATTCTTGTTTCGGCTTTCGGCTTTAACGATAGAGAATCTTCTTTCGGCTTTCTACTTTCGGCTATAGCCGAAAATTTTTGGCTTGCACACCCCTATGACCACTGCATTGGGACCCCCTTCGGGGGGAGGATGGCCGCCCAGCTGGAATGCAATGCCGAGTTTCCTGCCACCGCAGCAGCCAAGCCACATGGCGCCAGTCCCTCCCAGCCTGCTGGTGGTGGGGCAGTGAAGGCAGGAGTGCGAGGAGAAATATTGAAGCCGGTCTTAGCCTGGCAGAAGCAGATGCCACAGCAGTCAATGCCAGCAGTGGCCTTGAGGGAGTGAGGAGCTGTGCCCAACGAACAGGCCTGTAGAGAGATGGGCTGTAATCAGCAGGGATGACCAGAAGAGACTGAATCTCAGAAGCAGCAGCTGTTGGGCCTTGGGCAGGTCTAGAGAATCAGAGGAAGGCCCTTGGGCAGTCTGGATTGGTTTTCACCATCCCCAGAGGGGGACAGAGGAGGGGGTTGGGGTTGACCCACTTTTGGAGGTGGCCTCAAAAGAGGAAGCCAGGAGGAGCCAGGGAAGAAAAGCAAAGGTACTCCTGAGGCAAGCCTGAGAGTGCTGTCTAAGGGTGGGAGAGAGAGACCAGGGTGTTCTTTAACACCCCTCTTCTTTCTGTTCTGAGGCTCTTCTCATTGACACAACACTGGACAAGGCTTCCCTGGATGGAGTCATGGACTCCACCCCTGCCGAGGAGGATAACAGGGTTCTACATACCTGTAACTATTGTTCATTGAGTTCTGTGCAGGCACACATTTGGACTGCACATGCACAGGCCTGCTGCTCAGAGAAGATTCTTATAGCTTCTTAAAAGCTCCATTAGAGGCCGCTTCTCCCAAGTGACATAGATGCCCATTTTCTTACCTAAACAGCGACCCCTCCCCTCAGTTCTCATGAGCTGCCCTGACCCAAATGGATGATTCAGAGAGTTCACAGAGGGGCAGGAGGGAGGGATGTGTGCCTGCACAGAACTCGATAAACAATATTTACAGGTTATGTACAATTCTGTTTTCATCATTCTTCTGTGCAGACCTATATTGGCAGATTACCAAGCTACAAACACAAAGGAAGTGGAGTGAATATCTCAAAAATATTAAAAAACAAACTGTTTGCATTCATTTTCCTACTCTTAAGGCGACTGACTGACACTTTTTTAAAACCTGTCTACTGAAAACTTTGTGTTTGCCATCCCTCCTTGCTGTGGTCTGTTTGTTTCCCTTCACAAAGTGAGGAATGAGGGAGGAAGGGAAGAAGTGCTCTCTGCCATTATTCCCTATGGAGGACTTGGGGCAGATGGAGTGGCTGTTTTTCAACCAAATGATACCAAAATTACAGGGGAATAGTGCTGTCTGTCCACTAAAAACCACCCAAGTTTAAACCGACTTGGACCAAGATGCCCCAGCCATCCTACTTGAAAAGGAAAAAGTGGCCCTGCCTCAAAAAAGGAGAGAAGGAAAGAGGAGTAAGCTAGAACCTCTGCTTTATTGGGCCTTGTTTGTGGTTTGTGCCAGCAAGGAGATATCTTTCCCAAGTCATTTCCTGGGAAATTCAAAGAATCAAAGAAAAACAACCTACTTTCTGCTGCTGCTGCTAAGCATCTGAACATGAAAAACTACACAGATCTTTTTTAGGGGGGCGGGTACTTTTTGTAATGCCTAAGAATCCTGGACTTGTGTAACTGTTCCAGAAAATCATGGTAATGACCCCAAACAGTAATTTTCATATATAGTTTTGGCTCAGGAATTCTGGAATGCATACCCCTAATCAGACACTTCAGAACTCTAACTTCAGCACTCTAATTTCATAATTTGAATATTTTCTGTGGGAAATCACAATACATACACCTACCTTACCAGGCCTCACAAAAGCAAAAAGATTCTTTGACTCTGTGATGTGCTTGCATAAGTATTTTCTATATTGATTAAATCAAGGGATTTGTGATTGAAGCTCCAAACATGTTGTTTGATTTAAAAAGCAACCATGTTTGTGTTGTGCATGTTATATTGAAGCTACAGTGCTAGGAAAGGGAAGGTGTTAATTTCCCCCACTGCTGCCCCAAATTGGAAATATTTTCCTGCAGGTCTGTTTTATACCCAGGTGGAGTAAAAACAGTTACCAGTATCATGGCTATGCTTTTGCCCCACTGGGGCTTAAAACAACTGATGGAAGGTGTAGTTTTCACAGGAGAGATGGCATAAACTCCCTCTTCATTAGCACCATGGTCCCCAGTTCAGCTTCCCCAACTGTTTTTTAGGTCTAAATTACACATTGGGAGTTCCAGCCTTTGAATTTATTTATGTTCTGACCTTGTAACAGTTCATTCTGGGCAATGTTTACATTTTTCATCAATAGACTTGAATTTCTATGCAAACGTAATCTGAATAGACACATATTTTGACATTCCTATATACAGCGGTCCTCTAGCAATTTATCTTGTTCTTTTTATTTTCTGCAAGATAATACAAAATTGACTCTATTGAGCATCTAAGTAATGTCAGTTTTTTTAAAATCTAAGGCTCTCAGGGGTTAATGTAAGACGTACTTTTGATACAATTCCCAGTGGCTGCTAAGGGTGTTTATCAGCCTCGGCAACAATTCATACTGCAGTGAATTTATCCAGAGCACTGTTCCATCAAATTCTAAACAGCCTTTAATAGCTTTGCCAAATAAACTATCCTTGACAGCCAAAGGTATATCTAATGCCTGGCTGATTGCACATTTATGCTGCCCGTCCAATGCACATGAAAGAAATTGTTCTATATTCAACATCTGATGGCTTCTGCAAAAATCTTACTCAAGAAATGCCAGTTACAGAACATTGTATAAAGTACTGTGGGCAACAAATCAAACCTCTCCAGTGGAAGCTTTTCCTTCTGCATCAGAGTTTTGTTCTTAAAGTATTCCAAAGATGTGATCAGTTTACACACACAAACAAACTTTGAGTGAAACATGAGAGTTCCAAACTCTAATTGCAGGGGATCAGAGGTGCATAGCATTCACATTTCTTGAGGTTATATAGTACTTTGGTTATACACAGCCTCTCTCTGTGACAGCACACAGTGAAAGAGGGAGTGGGTTCTTGAAAATGAATTTATTATGATATAAAGGTATGAAATCTTTGAAAATGTCAAAAATTCTTAACTTGCTCAGAGCTCTTTTTGGCACAAAAGTAAGTAGGCTTTGCTTGAGATAATTTAGAAAGGTTAATAAATGGTATGTTTATGAACACATCTTTGCAAACCTTGAAAGGATGCAGGTATAAATTAAGAATTATTTTACATATTTTATATATATATATATATATATATATATATATATATATATATATATATATATATATATATATATATATATATATTATTGATAATGTAATGAAAACATTAGTGGATCGTGCAAGACGGATATGTGAGCCGCACTTTCTCAATGAGGAAATTAATCATCTAAACCACGCACTTCAGGCAAATGGCTACTCCAGAAATGAAATCCAAAGAGCAATCAAACCCAGGATGAATCAAACAACCAAGGAAAAACAGTCTCCTACAGGAAAAGTGTTTTTGCCATATATCAAAGGAATTACTGATCAGATGGGAAAGCTTATGAAAAAGCATAACCTTTAAGCAGTATTCAGACCCACCCGAAAAATACAACAGATGCTACGATCAGCAAAAGACAGTAGAGACCCCCTCACCTCTGCAGGAGTATACCGTATACCCTGCAGCTGTGGACAAGTTTACATCGGGACCACAAAGCGTAGCATCCAGACAAGAATAAAAGAACATGAAAGACACTGCAGACTTGGACAACCTGAAAAATCAGCAGTGGCTGAACATAGCCTAACGCAAACAGGGCACAGTATCTTATTCCAGGACACCAAAATACTGGACAACACTTCCAACTACTTTGTCAGACTGCACAGGGAAGCCATTGAAATTCACAAGCATAAGCAAAATTTCAACAGGAAAGAAGAAACCTTAAGAATGAACAGAGCATGGTTTCCAGTTCTGAAAAACACGAGGCTAACAAAACATTCTATCCCCGACAATAGCCCTGCAGAGAAGATTAGCACATCAAGTACCAATCCATATGCAAAAGAACCTCCTCAGGATACAGTGAAGCCTCCCGCCATTAGCATTCCACACCCTGGGAAACTCTTACAGGATGACTCAGCTCAACCCCACCCCTCCTGAGTAGATACAAATGATCTACATCTTTTCCACACTGTGACACTGAGAGATCTCTGTCTTTTGGTGCTACACCTCTGAAGATGCCAGCCACAGCTGCTGGCAAAACGTCAGGAACTACAATGCCAAGACCACGGCAATACAGCCCGGAAAACCCACAACAACCATCAATATCCAATTCCATAGTTATGCATATTTCTTCTAAAGCCTTATCTATAGAGGTTGAATAACACGGAGGATAAGATTGCATCTTGTGGAGCCTGCAAGATCATTCCCATAATGAAGATAGCTGGTCACCAACAGATACCCTTTGAGTCCGTTCCATAAGGAATTATTTAAACTGCTCCAAGGTACATCCCCTTGATAACTACTTCTGCCCCAAACACCTCAACAGGATGACGTGGTTTACTGTATCAAAGGTTGCAATATATCAGGAGGGAAAACAAAGATGCATGGCCTTTGTCTATATTCTGATGGTGGTCATCAACTAAAACCATCAGAGCCATCTCTGTCCCATAGCCTAGCCTGAAACCAGATTGAAGAGGATTATCTAAGAAGAGTTATCTAAGAAGACCTGGCCTGCTACTGCTGCCTCTATCACTTTTTGTAGGGTTTTTTTTTAATATAGTGAGAGAATGACCACCTGTTTTAGTGGCTGAGGGAAGATGACCTAAGTTAGTGACTAGTTTGTGTGGTTTTTACAAGGTTCATTGCAGAAAATTAAGCCCTTTATTTATGGGGCCTGTCACTATTTGAGAGAGGCCCAGAGCTTCCAAGGAAGCTATGAAATCCTGGGCTGGCACTGACATAGAACACAAAGTGTGGATGTTGAAATCATCTAGAACCACCAGTCTTGGTATCTCCAAGACCATATCTAAGAGCACCTCTGCCAACTCAGAAAGGGTGCTTACTGGGGAACTAGGTGGCCGGTAAGCAAGTAAAATACCTCATTTGTCTTTAGCTCCCAATGTAAGGAACATACAGTCAATACCAGCTATAGTTTGTACTGGGAATCTGTGGAAACTGAAAAACTTATGAAGCATCCTCACCTCTACAATCATGTACAGAGCTATAGTGCAGCCTCACTTTGAATACTGTACAGTTCTGATCACTGCATCACAAAAGAATATTGGAGAACTGGAAAAAGTACAAAAGAGGGCAATCAAGATGATTAAGGGGTTTGAGCACATTTCCTATGGGGCATAGCTGGAGGTTCAGAGACTTTTCAGCCTTGAAAAAAGCTAAGAGGGAACATGATAGATGTTTACAAAATTATGCATGGTGGTGAAAGTGGATGAAAGGAACTTTTTCGCCTTCTTCCACAATACTTGAATGAGGTAGCACCCAATGAAATTGTTGAGAAATAGGTTCAGCACAGACAAAAGGAAATTCACTGCCAGGGGAGGTGGCCACGAGTATAAATAGCTTTCATAGGGTTAGACAGATTCATGGAGGAGAAATCCATCAATGGCTACTAGCCAAGGTGACTGAAGGGATCCTCCCTATCCAAAAGCAGCAAACTTCTGAATATCAGTGCTGAGGCAGCATCAGAGGATAGCCTTGGGCTCTATGCCTTTTTTTGTTTCTCCACAGCAACTGTGTGAAACAGTATGGTGGACTAGATGGACCATTGATCTGATCTAGCAAGTTTTACTTATGTTCTTCTGAGGTTTCCAAATTACAATGGCAACTGAAGGCATAGCTTTGATACTCCTCCCTACACTGTCAGAGTGGCTTGAGAAGCCCTGTGTCCATTTCCAAAAGGAGCAACATAGAGAGTAGAGAGAAGCAACACATGGCCATGGAGTTCTTCCATTGACATAGGAAATAGATATGGGCACGAACCACATTACAAATGCAAAAAACCCACGAATCGCCCGATCATCCGTTCGCAATCCGGCATTTCGTGAGGGTCCATGGCCAACGAACCATTGTTCATAAGAGGCCCGGTTTGTTGTGTTCTTCCGCAGTTCATGAAGCCAGACAATCAGGCACCATCAATCAATTCCCTTGGAAAGGGAGCCGGGGGAATGCCTGAACTCTGCACTCCTGTTGCCCTGGAAATCCGAATCGAAGCCCAGCTTACCTTGATCGGCAGGTCTTGCTTCCAACCATAGAGCTGCAAAGTGGTTACAACTTAAGAAAAGACACCCGGGGGAGGGAGGGTGGTGTTCTGTAGCCATGGGCACTCCAATCTCATCCCTGCAAACCCTGATAGGCAGCTCTGATGGCCAACCACAGACCTCCTGTGTTGCTCTATGGGACCTCAGCTTATAAAAACCACTGGGCTCCCAGGCTGGCTTTCACTTTCAGCGAGCAGTGGAGTGTGACAGAGCTGTTGTTTGCTACTTGCTAGCCTTTGGGGAGAGAGACAGAGAGAGTATAATTTAGCATGGATTTTGAGGATGGGGATCTATCTCCTCTGGTTCCAGGGCTGCTGCCAGGCCCTGGGGCCAAGCTCAGTGGGCACCTCGGCTGAGGGCTCACACAGTATTTTCAGTTCCTGATCTGGTCAGGTCTGTGGGAGTGGTGGGCTAGGGCTCTGCCCCCTCCTCCCTCTGGTTCCAGGGCTGCTGCCAGGCCCTGGGGCCAAGCTCAATGGGCACCTTGGCTGAGGGCTCACACAGTATTATTAGTGCCTGATCGGGTCAGGTCTGTGGGAGTGGTGGGCTAGGACTCTAGTCCCTCCCTCTCTCTGGTTCCAGGGATGCTGCCAGGTCCTGGGGCCAAGCTTGGTGGGCACCTCGGCTGAGGGCTCACACAGTATTATTAGTGCCAGATCTGGTCAGGTCTGGTGGGCTAGGGCTCTGCCCCCTCCCTCCCTCTGGTTCCAGGATTGCTGCCAGGCTCTGGGGCCAAGCTCAGTGGGCACCACGGCTGAGGGCTCACAGTGGCATCTTCTTTTCTGTCCTCCTTAATTCTAGTTTGGTGGCACAATGAGTCTTCCTGTTGTGTTGCCCGCCAAGGGTGGTCGTGGGGTGAAGTGTGATGGCAGTCCTCCTGGTTTACTTGTGGAAAGCAGTAGTGGGTGTGCTCGGGGACAGCAGAGAGTCCTCCTTCTCCCCCAAATTCACCTGTGGGGGCTGTGGAGGAGGCCAAAGAGGTCTTTCCATTGCAGGGAGAGGATCTCTCTCAACATTTTGCGGAGGGGGTGGGTGACAGATCTCTGGAGGAATGGTTTGCGTTTTATGAAACATCCCTCCCGTCCCCATCCCAAACTCTTGGTGGTGTCCCCGCCTGCAGTCCACCCCTCACCCCGTCACCCATGGCCATCTCCACAGTGCAGCCTGTAACCATTCATCCTCCTTTCCCTGGGATAGTTAGCAGTCCACGTTTCAATGCCTCCATATGGAGGCACTTTTTGGCCCTTCCTAATGACCCCCGTGTGGTGCAGTGCCATGACTGTAATGTCCTGGAGCTCAGGGGCAAAAACCCGAAGCACCTGTCTTCGATGGTCCTGACTCGGCACCTGAAGACACACCACCTGAGCCTGTCTCCTTCCTCGCCCAGTGAAACATCCGTTGGGGGGAGAATGGGGGCAACCAGCTCTTCTGAGCGGGGATCAGTGGGAGGGTCACTTTGCCCTGAGGGTGATGCTGGTGGGAGCAGTGCTCCAGCAGGCCATGCTCACAGAGGTTGTCCCCTCGGGGTCTGGGACAGAGCCGCTTAGAACCTCAAGGTTGAGGGCTCAGGAGGCGGACCTTTGTGTCTTGGCAGAGACAATTGCCTGACATGGCTTGCCCATATCCATCATGGAGTGCGTGGGGTTCTACTAAAACATTTTGCCCCTTGGTTCTCCATGCCGTTGCCGTGCACCCTTGTCTGTCGAGTCCTGTGGGTATCTCGAATGTGGGCTGGTATGTTTGGGTCAGGTTTAGCCAGGACCACTCCCACTGCTAACAGGCTTCTGAGACCTTGATAGGCCTTCCTGGCACAGTCAGATCATCATGACACCTCCTTTCTGCAAAGGCAAAAAAGTGGGTGATGCTGGCAGCAGCCTCCTTTGGGCACTTGCACAACAACTCAGGAGCTATTGCACATATAGTTGAGCCACACAGTGCCCCTATCCATTGCAAACGCTGTGCCCTCTGAGAAGGGGGGAATGGGTCCCTCAACTCATGTCCTTCCCACAAAGGCAGGAAGGTGGCCAATGTCAGCTGCTGCTGCTGCTGTCCCATTTCTGTCTCTCCCTCTCTGGAACCACTCTGACCCATCCAAGCAATATCTCCTGTCCTGCCCATCCCCCTCTTTCTGCAAAGGCAGGACAGCGGGTCACAAACAGAACGAACAGAACACGACACATCCATAGATAAAAGGATTGAAAATCAAAAAAGAGAAAGATACAAACATTAGAGAATATATAAGTATAATGAACATACACTAGCATGTATGTACATACATTAGAGAATGTATGTTAACATTTACAGAATGGTATACAGTTATAGAATTGTATGTACAAAACGATAGAGATAGAAATAGAAAGAGAGGGGACATCACCTGCGCTCTGGCCCTCGCTGGGAAATGTGCGCGTGGGAAGGCACATGGGGAGTGCTGCCAGCGAGTGGCCATAACCCCCACCCCCTAAAGGGAAGGTGGCTCGTTGCTGCCTCCCTGTGCCCACCAGGCCTGGTGGCTGCCATCATATACCACATTCCAGCCTGCGCCGGGAATAAATGTGCATGCTCCTCTGAGGCCTGGTGGGCGGGCACATGGGGGGTGCTGCCAGTGAGCAGCCAGACCCCCCGCCCTCTGAGGGGAGGAGGCATGCCGCCACCTCCCCATGCCCGCCAGGCCTGGCGGCTGCCATCATATACCACATTCCAGCCTGCGCCGGGAATAAATGTGCACGTTCCTCTGAGACCTGGCAGGCAGGCACATGGGGGGTGCTGCCAGTGAGTGGCCATACCCCCGCCTCCTAAAGGGGAGGTGGCTCATCGCCGCCTCCCCGTGCCCGCCAGGCCCGGTGGCCGCTGTCATCACCCACCTTCCAGCCTGTGCTTGGAAAAACGCACACCCCCTGAGGCCTGGCGGGCGAGCACATGGGGACTGCTGCCAGCAAGTGGCCAGACCCCCTGCCCCCTGAGGGGAGGTGGCATGCCCCCACCTCCCTGTACCCATCTGGCCTGGTGGCCGTCGTCGTCAACCACCTTCTTGCCTGCACTGGGAATAAACGCGCACTCCCCTGAGGCCTAGCGAGCGGGCACATGGGGGGTGCTGCCAGCAAGTGGCTATACCCCCCGCCCCCTAGAGGGGAGGCAGCCCACCTTCGAGTACACCCCTGGTACACTGGGCCAATGTCAACTGGTGGCTCTAATTGTATCGAGTGGGAGTTTCCTGGGGGCCTCAGATTGGAGAGAATATAACTCCAAGATCCCTATTGCAATCTTGACCAAACTTGGGTGTTGGATAGAGGAGAGCCTGGTAAACACTCCCTGTGAATATGGGCTCTCTAATTCCAACGGGGGCCATTCTGAGCCCCATGAACCACAAACCATGAACAGGTTCATCAGCGGGAAAGTTCATTTCAGTTTGTTAGTTCGGGTTCGGTGGCGGCACCGAACCATGAACCGCGGGTTCATAAATTTTTTTTGGTTCATGCTCATGTCTAATAGGAAGGCCAATTCTAGCAATATAATTTGAGAAGGGGCCTTTGCACAACCTCTTGCTCTTGAAGGAGTTCAGTATCTTCCACAAGTGAAGAAGCTACTGCCCTGTCATGCCATGCCATGCCTATCAACAGCATTGTTTTTGCACAAGAAAACCCAAAGAAGAGCTCAGCTAATGGTCTAAGATGTTTCTTACAGTAAATTTGAATAAGAACTTAGTAATGGCATAACAGAGCATGTAGTAATTAATCTCACAGTCTATCAACGTAGAACAGTGGAACCCCCCCAGGGGATACAGATTAATTTCAGTAGCCTACTCTCATTTAACTTTAGTTCTTTAGATATTCATATATTTGTTACATTTTCAGGATGGCATGCAGCTTTTATTTAATTTGATCCCTACTAGAAACAAATTCTATTTATAAAGAAATAGGAAAGAACAACAGAAGAAATAGGAAAGAACAACAGAACAACAGAAATAGGAAAGAACAGCAGAATCAGTACCCTGATTCTAAAAGTGCACAACAGACTGTTAGACTGGAATTAAATAAAGATTGATGGAACATTGGTAGAACAAATGCAGAGCCGTGTGACAGAAGTGAAAACGGCAAACTCAGTGCTGGGGATTGTTAGGGAAATCTGTTGTGTGTTGTCTTGCTTAAGAAAATGTTATTCGCTATTCCAACATTTAGGGATAGTAAATAAAAGTAAAATAATTGAAGATTCTTTCCAAAATAAAAGCAAGGTTTTTATTTAATCACCTGAAAGCAAAAAAAGTTTTGAATAGTATTCTGTTATTTTGCTGCAAAGGCTGTTTATAATACAAAGGAAAGGATGACATTCCTGCCTGCTGCTCATGAGAACAAGAGAAAAAGTTCAATTTCAGCATTTGCTGCAGCAAAAACATAAAGATGGAGACTATTAAACTTTCCAATGGCAGGTGAGCTCCCTTCCACCGAAAATGAACTCTGACTATGGAACTACATTAGATGGATTTATAGTATGCATTTTATGGCTTCATTTTATGGAACTCTGTTCTTGTTTTCCACCATTATTTAACAGGGGCTTCTATTGCAGCATCTAACCTCTAGGTTAGAAAGATGAGGTTAACGGTAAGGCCCTACTGGGAATGATATAATAGCTGCTTCATCACAGAGCAATATATACTGATATTTCTTCCCCTCAGAAAAAATACTTTTTACTTCCCTTTCTTGGTTTACCTTTAGAAAATTGTTTGGTGATAATATGTGGTGTTTTGCTGTACTGTGTAAAGCTTCATGAACATATGTAGAGTGCATTTCTGCAATAAAATAAGCCCAATCTATGTACATTTCAGGTTAACATGAGTTTTATTTTGAGAACCATCTGCTTTTGTCAAAAGGAAAGCAGCGTTCATTTTGATACGATTTGCAATCTGGCTGATTCTGATACAATTTGTAACAGAGACCGATAGAACTTGAAAAAGCACCTTTAAATATTTTTATTATTATTTAGTACATTTTTATGCTTTCTACGGTTGCTGGTAGGCCTGGTGCGAAATGTTTAACAGAATCATAATGTAGGGAAATAGTAGCTGAAGCTTTTCATGGCACAGAGGTAAATAATATCACCTGGTAAATCTTATATACTAATAGCCAAGTAGCCCTGATACTTAAGTCCGAAGATTGGAGCCATGAACGAACAAGATAGATCTTCCTGAAAAATGCCCCAAGCTTGCAGAAAAAAGCTGAAATCTAAAAAAACAAAACAAAACATTGAGGGGTTAACCCCCCCCCATGATAAAAGTGGTGCCTGTAGCTTTAACCAGATGTCCTCAGTGGCTGTTGCTAGGCAACCATAGCAGTTTAGTCAGTATTCCAGACTTGGTTTCTGTTGGGGCTCTTTCCAGGGCTCTTTTGGCCTTCGACTCACCGGCAATATGACATGACTTGCATGATTCATCCAGGCCTGGCTGTTCCTACTGTTCAAAAGCAATCTCCCCTCTCAAAAAGAAGCTGTGTAGGTTTGAATCACTATTCTTCTGTGGAAGCTCACTAGATGATTTTGAAACAGTCACATACTCTTAGTCTAACTTAACTCTCAGGATTGTTATGAGGATAATATGGAAGCAAGATGTGCCCTGACCTGGATAGTCCAAGTGAGCCTGATATCATCAGATTTCAGAAGTTAAGCAGGGTCGGCCTTGGTTAGTAATTGGATGGAAGACCTCCAATGAAGACCAGGGCTGCAGAGGCAGGCAAGGGCAAACCACCTCTGCTAGTGTCTTGCCATGAAAACCCCACTAGGGATCACCATAAGTCAGCTGTGACTTGAGGGCACTCTCCATCACCAAGGAGAAAGATGTAAGCTGCTTTGAGTCTCCATTGTGGAGAAAGGCAGTATATAAATGAAATAAATTAGTAAATATAGATGAAAATGCGGGGCTGTAAAAGTAGGTTTTAAGTGGGTTTGAAGGAGAGAAGAATGCAGGGAAAGGTGAGCATATGGAGGCTGTCAGGAGAAGGGAAAGAAGAAATAGTGTGGGGAAGGGGATACAGGGAAAAAATTCAGCCAAGCCATTTACTTATAAACAGTTACATGGGAAAGAAGGAAGAAACGGACAGATGAACTGGAAGCAAAATGAAAACTGGAAGAGGCAAAAACCTCAGCCATTGTGAAGTATTACCATAACCAAACTGAGATACATAAGACTTAGAAGCATATAACTCTTGCACTATTAAAGTTACAGCATTGATGTTTCTGTTTGGGAAAGCTTACACCTCAGTATTTATTTTGCTCTTTATCTTTCCTTCAGTATTCTTTCACTATCTATGCACAGCAATCCTTAGGACCACCCCATAACAGTATCATTTCTTCAATATTAAAAGTAATGGGGGGTAAAGTAGCAAAAGCATTACCAATCTCTAATACCAATCTCCAATATCCTTTAAGTAGTAAGAGGCAGAATATTTTTCAGATCTAATGGTATGAGATTACCTCCAAATATACTTTTCTGTAATAAAAGATGATCCATCAATATCTGTGAACATATCACAGAAGTATTTGTCTGACATTTTGAAAAGATGGAACATAATCTTGAAATTACAAAACATATTCTTTACTTTTGGGATTTTTATCTAGAAAAGTGCTTGAAATACATTGTGAAGTCAAACACCTTGTACATGTAAAATTTTATTATCATTTAGAGATCAACTCACAGAGTGTTTTTTTTGGGTGGTCTGACAAAAGCACTTCAAAGTTTAGTTTTCAAGTACTGGCAAGAAATAACTGTTTTGAAAAAGAAGTAAACCGGTTTCTTTTTAAATCTACTATTTTCACTCTCTTGCTTTTTTAATTATTAAGAGTTATTGAAATACCTCAATCCTTTTAGATTTTAAATGTAATGTGAAAACTACATCAAAAGATATTTTAACTGATAAATCACAACTGAGGCAAGAAAATGGTAGTTATATTATTATATAACTGAGTATGAATATTCTCAAAAGCATAATTTTGTTCTGAATACCTGTCATGCCTCAGGTGGGGTGAGCCACCTTACGTTGCCACCACTCTGGGATTTAGGGTCCCTTGGGAAGGCCAAGAGCACCCTCCCAACCCTTCTGACCTCCGTAGCTTGGCCAATAAACAGGTGTGAGGACCCAGCCGAGTAACAACAAACAAAAGGATTTATTTACAAGGAGGTCAGTTAATATCAAACAAACAAACAAGCAAGGTGCATTAGCAACAACAGATGGGTGAAAACAAAATAAACAAAAGGCCCTAGTGCGACTGAACTCACTGTTCCTTTGTCTGCCAGGCCTGTCTTCTCACCCTACCTGGATGAAGGCCTCTCTCCCTAGCACAAACCTCCTCTGGCCTGCTCCCTGGGAGAAAGAACACAGGCTTTTTGCCTCCCAGACTTATATAGCACTAGCCCCCTGTGTTCTGATTGGCCCAAAAGGGCACCAAAATGGCCCAGGGGATCCTGGGAAGTGTAGGCAGGCCTACTCCCACTGCTAACAGGCTTCTGAGGTCTTGCTAGGCCTTCCCGGCACAGCCAGATCATGACAATACCGCTACTCTTTTATGACCCCCACCGTTTTGCTTATAAAGATAGATTTGTTTAGGAACAATTGATAGGAAGAACCAAGATATAACAACAATGATGCTCAGTATTGACTATCTCAATGAGAAAGATGCCCTTTTGTTATAAAAACAGTGAGGAATGTATACCAGAATTGTTCCCTTAGAAAATGCTCAAATAAATAAGCACATGTTCTACAGGAAAGGTTTCTTTTATTAACATAGAAATAAAAGGCAAACATACAGAAAATCACACACAGCATACACCGAGCCAACTAAGAAAACAGTGAGGAAATGAGAAAGCAGTTTCAGGGAGGACTATAGTTACCAGTCTTGAAGAAGAAGGTCCATGGAGGAACAGCAAAATGGCAGGGGCCTGGCACTTACCTTTTGGGAGAAGAGGGTGCACGCGCGCAGAGCATGCGCAGAGCGCCCCCCCCACAGGCGCAATGACGTCACTTCAGGGTGACATCGCGCAGTGGGGCACTGCAGAATGCGCCCGAAATGGGCCGTTCTGCCGCGGATCGGGCCCGGTTTTGAGGCACTGCGGAATGCAGGAGTGTTCCTGCGCTTTGCAGCACCTCAAAACGGGCCCGATTCATGGCAGAACGATCCCGTTTTGGGTGCTGCAGAATGCAGAAGCGCTCCTGCGCTCCGCAGCTGCTGAAAACAGGCCTGATTTGCCGCGGATCGGGCCCGTTTTGAGCGCTGCGGAGCTGTGCTTTGCAGCAGCCCTGATCCAGGCCAAAATGGGCCCGGTCCTGGCGGCTGTGGTGCACAGGAGCGCACCGCTTGGCAGGGGAGCACACAAGGAAGGTGCGCCCCCCCCGCTGCTGAGGTAAGTGTGGGTGGGGTGTGGGGAGCGGGGGCGGGAGATCCCCTGCCCCCACCGGCGGTCTGGGATCCCTAGCTCAGACGTAATTTGAAGGTACATGGATGGATCCCAGGACACACACACTGCAGTTGGTTGAGGGCAGCCCAATTATAGTGCAAAATATACCCTGGGGCAGACTGACATCTTGCCCCAAAGACAATGGCTTGATGGAGGTTTGGACAATAAATTAGGAGAGGCTTAATGGCTCTATGTGAGGTATACAAAAGGTGTGAATGGGGCTCGATGACCCAGCAATAGCTGGATGGGGAGAGCTATCAGGTCCCTGAAAATAGGTGGGTGAGGGAAGGTGCAGAAGGACATTGATGAGATAAAGCATGTGCTTCTGGCACATGAGGAGGCGGTTATGATATTTCATATCCATAAACTTCCCTTTTCCAGAGGGACTCTGACTGCTAACACCTACAACTCCAAACTTCTTCCTATGTCCCAGTCTTGCAAGATACAGGGAGAAGCTGAGGTGGGGTGGGAGTGAGTAGGTTTACAGTGAGAAACTGAGGGTAAGGTCCTGTTCTTATCCTCAAGTCCCTGCAAGGCTGGGATGGCAGCAACACATTTTCTGATCATGCCAAACATGTATGAAGAGCTGAACAGTTTGTTGAATAATCAGCTTCCTGGCTTAGAGACCAGAGCTTAAGGGAAGTTGACAGATTTTTGATCACCCCTAGTTATGAAGCGAAGTGGGATCCACTGGAAATTTAACAGGACAAACTTGTCATACCCACCTCTTATGTGATGCCTCTCTATCAGTTGCAGTTATGCATACAGAAAAGATTGAGGAATTTGTTATTGGAAATGAAGAGGCTATACATCAGATATTAATATCAAAGTCTGTTGCCCTCCAGTAGCTATGCTTTTGGCTTTTATTCACAGTGATTCAACAGCTGACCTTAAATGAATTTCGGTCATTCTCAAGTCACTTCACACTTTTTCCTAATTAAATTTGTTAAATGCATGTAACCATAAATAATTATGAATCAATTATCCAACTTAAGCAATACTTCTCTAAGCCTCCCCGCTGCCACAAGAAAAAAAAATTCAAAGAATGACTAAGTAAAATAAGCAGATTTCATGTGGCAAAGCATTTGCATTTCAATTTGTCATTTTATTCACAATAACAGCATTTCAAATACACTTTGCTAAATATGGAAACTGAACTTGTAGAAAAAATCAATTACATTGTTAAGTTTAAATCTTTTTTTCTGGTTATGCTCTAATGTATCTCTGTACCTAAGAAATGCACCCTGGGGAAAATGCTTCTCTTCAGCTAAAAATCCATGAATAACATTATGCAAAAATTAATTTATGATAAATGATTTAGAATCTTTACTTAGAATGGCTTCTTATTCAAATGTCCTGAGAAAATGACACCTCACCCGTAGAAAGGAGTCAAGGGATCCATTTTCCATGTATTCAACCACAATCATTACTGGTCTGCCTGCAAAGACAGCAAAGGAATATGTTACAATTATGGGTATATTAAGGGTTTGTTGTATCTCCAGCTGTTAGGAAAAGATTATTTGCATTAGTAAAGTATGTTGCTCATTTTACACTCCTCTCCTGCAAAAATGTATCTCATTGTTCTATTATTTTTGAGCTGTATTGCCTTTGATGTTGGCAGATTAAACAAAGGTATTTATTTCATTTTGTTTTTTAATTAAATGGCTTAAATCAGAATCTAATATGTATAGCTATGGTCCCCTACACAGTCATGTGCACTCAAAAGGGTTTCTTAGGGTGTTGGTTCTGCATGCTTGTGCATGTGTGGTTGCATGTTGAATTTGCCCGCACTTTGTGTTCTATAGATGAAAGGTATTTATTCTAGGCTGTCCTTTCTCCCACACAGGTACCACATCTTTTGCCTGTATTCTCATTATAGTCAAGGATCTATGGTCTGTAACCAATAATATTACTGTACTTATTTTGATATGGAAAACCATTTATATGTGACGTAGTCCCCGTTTGGAAATGCTAAAGTAACCATCTACTAGCATCATAAGTTCTGTAGCCTGTAAAAGAACATTTATTCATTTTGGACACAAAGCAGTACCTGTATCCAAGGAACAGCACACAAGGATGTACTCAGCTGCTTCAATACCAATACACTTTGAATTCAATGCAATTGTATGCAAATTTAAGATGAAGCACATATCCTAATTATATACTGGCTATAAACTGATTCAGACTTGAATACTCATCACTTTTTGAATGTAGTATCAAATGATTATTCTCAGCCATCACAGGTTAATCAGCAGACAGAGCTTTCATACCTCCCAAAACCAGTGCAAGCACAAGACAATTTAAACAAATATTTTACATATATGGATGAACTATAGAAAGTTTGTTTAGATAATAGGTCAGGCCAGTGCCTGGTGGAGAGTGGGAGAAAGGGGGAAGTATGTTTTATCTCCTTCCCTACTTGTTGTACTAGGTAGACCTTCAATAGTTGTGAGATTCTTATATTTTATGTCATACAATTTCGTGTATATTGGCTACAAAGGCACAGTTGAAATTTGGTTTTTAATCTAGGATGGAATTACACATAGAGACGACAGATGTGTTTAGAGTTGTCAGGTCTGCCTGGCAACCAGCAGGAGGGCAGGGTGGGGGGCACAGGCATTTACTGGAACTCTGTTTGCATGTGTGCAGTCCTATAGCTGGTATGTTGATGTCACTTCTGGTGCAAACAGAAGTGATATCATTACACAAGGGACAAATCAGCCCCAAACATAGCATTTTCACTATGATTTGGACCAATTGCTCTGCTGTATTGCTGTTGCTTCTGGTTAGACTGGAAGCAACATCATTGAATGAATACGCAGTACTTGCCAGGGGTGTCTGCCAATGGCAAGAGATTTGTGGCAGCTTGCCTCCTCCCACTGATCACCAGTGATCAGTGGGTAGAGACACAAATTGCCAGGAGTTTTCCCATTGCTACTGGGCACCTGGCAAGCCTAGATGTGCTGGAGGCAGATTGTACTTGGTAGGTGGGTGAGAGAAGCATGCTACTTCTATATATGCTTCTGTCTTGCTCCCCAAAATGCACAGGGCTGGTGTTTTCGCCTAACCAGCCCATAATGATAGCATAAAGTGATATACATGTACAAATTGGCCTTGTATGGTATAAAGATTTCTAGCGAGATGTACAGTTATTCTAAGCATTATTTTGCTTGACTATTTAAATCTTCCCAGTTCTTGCTTTGCAACATGATATACATTATACTTATAATTAATATACCATGTTTGTGATAAATATATCTAAGTCATTTTGGTACACTTTGTGTTCAGGAGTAAACCATCACTCCAGCTACCTAGGAGTACTTAGGGTGGCTACGCCTCCGTAGGGCTCAGTTGACTTTGAGAGTTCAGCCTGAGTATACTTGGAAATGCAAGGCTAGAGAGATGGAGACAAAGGGCCTCTTTCTTGTGTCTGTTACAGAGAGTTAGGCCAATACACAGGTATATTAAAGCTAAATTCTCCTATATTCTCCTTCTTTCTAATCTATATTCACTCTATATCTACTGTTGCATATATGTCTCTCAGGTGTCCTGAGAGGCTACACTTTGGGGCAGGTTTGAGTGCATCCTACACCCGCCATTTACACTTACTTGGGAGGGAGTATTTCCAGCACCAATAGCTGGGCCTAAGGCCTTCAGGCAGCAGGGGCCATTTTGTGGGAGGGCTTGGCAGTTTATTCAGTTGGGTGCAGCCATTTTGAGAGTGGCACCCAGTGGCCTGCTTAGCCTCCTGGCAGTGCGGCCATGTTGTGACGACATCTACAGTATGCACACCTCCCAGGGTGGCCATTTTGAGTGTGGGCTTTGTGTGATCTGATTTGCCTCCTGTTTCCTGGCAGTAGTGGCCATTTCGGTGGTGCTTTTACAGCTTATCCTGTGCTGGGGTGGCCATTTTGACTGTGTCACCCTGTATCCTGCTTAGCCTCCTGGCACTGCCAGCCATTTTATAGAGGCCTCTGCAGCCAACACAGTGTTTGGGCTGCCACTCTAAAAGCAGTCATTTTACAGTACATTACATTACTCCACATTTCCATCATGCCACCTAAAAAGCGTAGTAGCCCTGCTGAGGGCAAACAGCCAGTGAATAGGCCTCCTGCAAAGCAGCCCTACCTGCAGACTAGGGATCCCAGACCCCCGGTGGGGGTGGGGGATCCCTCATCCCCGCTCCCCCACCCTGCCCCCACTTACCTAACTGGCAGGGGTGCACACCTTCCCTGAGTGCTCCCCCATGGCGCTGCGTGTTCCCGTGCACAGCAGCCACCAGGATAGGGCTGCAGAGTATTGGGGTGCTCCTGTGCTCCGCAGCACCTGAAAACAGGCCCGATCCATGCTGAAACAGGCCTGTTTTGAGGTGCTGCAGAACGCAGGAGCGCTCCTGTGCTCCGCAGCGCCTCAAAATGGGCCCAATCTGCGGCAGAACAGGCCCGTTTTCAGGTGCTGCAGAGCGCAGGAGCACTCCTTGCACGGCAGCGCCTCAAAATGGGCCCATTTCAGTGAGGATTTGGCCCATTTTTAGCCCCTGCGGAGCCTGGATGTGTTCCCAGGGGCTGCGCGATGATGTCACTCCTGAAGTGACATCATCGTGCCTGTGGGGGTGCGTGCGTGCGCTTTGCGTGCATGCACCCCCTCTCCCCCAGGGTAAGTGCCAGGCCCCTATCTCCTGCCCGGAGGTTGAAGGAGCCTGGCAATCCTATTGAAGACTCATCTTTGAGGATGATGAAGAGGCCAAAGGAATGAAGGAAATACTTGGCTATTAGTGTCTATCAGTCAGGAGGACTGAAGTAGAGTTAGGCCCAGCCCTTGCAGGCCTCCAGCCTATCTAGGCCTCCCCCCCATTGTTTTCATTTTATTTGGAGAGAGTACTTACAACTGCAGTGAAGGCCTGGCTGAGGCCAGGGGGAGCTTGCAGTCATTTAAAGGGTGGATTTCTTCCCAGATTATTGCAACTGGCTTAGCAAGGATCTACAGTCCCAGGGTAGTGGCTGGTTAAACACCTCCCCTTCCCCTGCTCAATTTAGCCTTTGTAGGCTTAAAGAGCTGTTTTTTTGTCACTCACACCACCTAATGGCATACTGTGTTATTGCATCTGCTGAAACCAGCAAAGCTGTCACGCAGGGTACAGAAGTCTAAGACGTGATCTAATTTCCCTACCAAATTAGCACAGTTGACAGTGGATCTGAAACTAGGCTGTTGTAATCTGGTCATGTTGAGGTGACAGTGGACCTGATTGATGGTAGATAGGTCCACTGGCCCCTAGTGCATGGCTGTGGGGGCTCCGGGGGTCAGGCAACAGTCTCCATGCTCCCATATTTAGACATCTGGGTTGTATCATCTTAGGTCTTGTCTTTTGGTTTTGCAGTTTGGCCATTGGGTTATTACTTGACTCAGTCCCAAAGGGACAGTCATAAAGGGAGCAGCATGTTGGGAGTTAACCTTCCTCTTCAGGAAGTGGAGGAGAAGGATGAGATGGACCTGAGTAGGGAGACAAGTAAATGAGACTTAATATGGTTTACCACACCTGAGCCGGGAGACAGCTAGCCAACCTCCTTTATGGAAGCTCTAGAAGCTGGCAGGGCACCAAGCTTTGTCTCCAGGGTGTTTGCGCCTAGAAGTAGAGTTTCCTTGAAGTTTCTGCTGCCTTGGGGCCCAATGGCTTCTGGATTTAATTCAGGGGCACTGGTGGGCTGAGCAGTGGCCTATTGACCAGTCAGAATAGGGGTCTTACTATAGACCATATATGTTTGGAATTTTCCAATCCTCATGGCAATTGGATTGTGGGGGAGGAAACTTAGATAACCCTTCAGCCCACTTCACGTGGATGATTAGGCAGTGATGCCTGTACCTAACCTTTTTTCATCCAAATGGCATAGGCTTTTGAGATGAGTCTTGGAGTCTGGTCCTTGCATTTATGTTTCAAGGCAACACCTGATCTTGCCTGCAGATGGAATGGTGCAGCTTGTTCCTCAGATTTCTTCTGAACTATGCCTGCAGGGCAGGCTGTGGTTGCTTGGCAACCAGGTGACATCACCCCCAGCATGTGGTGAACCTATGATCAAGTGGCTGGCAGTCTCTAGGCTGGGGCACAGGTTGGTCTGTAGGAGTTATGGCTGAGTTTGTAGATCTCTCTCATAATTGTGGGGGAGTGGAAAGTTAAGGGGCTTGCCTCGTGGGGAGTGGAAAGTTAAGGAGCTTGCCTCATATCCATTGGCACCCATCAGGTGGCATAGACACCTTCAGGTTTGCCAGTAAACCTCCTAGTTTGATGTAAGTCTGGGCGATTTCTGGGGTCATACCATTAATGAGAGTTAGATCCTGAGCATTAGCACAGTGATGATCCAAGCCTTTAAGAAAGGGTCTGGTTGACTCTGCTCTTAGCCATGGGGAAGGTGATGGCCAAACTGCTACTTCTGTCTGATGGAACATGGGGTCCCTTGCCTCACTCCTGGTTATTCACCTGGGGGTAATGAGCTGGACTTCCCAAGGGCATGGCCCTTCCATTACAGGCCCCACAGACGTGTATGAATAGGCAAGGTGGCCCAGTGTGCTTGAGGGGAGGAGCAGTCCTCCCTTACACATACTAGTCATTCACCTGGGCAGTAATGACCTCAGCTGCAGGGCATGGCCATTCCAATATAGGCTCACGTAGACTTGCACGCATAGGAAAGGTAGCTTCGTGAGCTGGAGGGGAGGAGCAACCTCCATTTCACGTTTGGGTCATTTACCTGGGTGGTATGACCTCAGCTCACAGGGCATGGCTCTTTCCTTACAGGCTCCTGCAGGCTTGCAGCACCCAAGCAAGAAGTGGCCTGATGGTTTGAGGGGAGGTGCAGTCCTCTGCCTCATGTCCTGGTCATTCACTGCATGGTAATGACTTTGGCTCACAGGACATGTCCCTTTCCTTATAGGCTCACACAGGCTTGCAACACCCAGGCAAGTAGTGGCTTGGGGCTTGAGGAGAGGTGTGGTCCTCTGCCTCATGTTCCAGTTATTCACCTGGGTGGGTCTACAATGCTTCCCCGTCATGGTGGCGGGAAGGATCATTCACCTGGGTGGTGATGACTTTGGTCTACAGTGCTTCTCTGTCATGGTGGCGGGAAAGTTGAGATCCACTAAATGAGGGGCTAGGCATATGGCCAACAGCCTTGGGAGGGCTAGGCATATGGCCAACAGAGCCTTAGAGAAAGCTGTGGGGAGGGGCTGAGCATCTACTTGCCACACCCCTGCATAAAGGCTGCATTTGCTGACCTCTACAGAGGTGATGAGAGGGCATGGCATAAGGCCAATAAGGCCCTTTAAGAGGCTTTGGGAGCAGGAGGGGTATGCAATAATCTGTGGTAACCTATGGCAAGGGCAGCGGTTGGCACTGGGCCAGCTCTGGGGTGCAAGGGCCTAAGCAGAGGCTTGGCCCTAGCTGTGGCAGTTTAGATTTGGGTAGACAGAGTGGGCTGGTGAGCACCCAATGGCACCTCCCCATTGGTGGGGAATAGAGGTCTGTCAGGAATTGGCTGATGGGCTTTATGGCTGCCAGCTAAGAAGGCAGACTGTCTGTGGGACCCCCTGTACAAATCCTTCCTTCATGCTCCACAGCTTGGGGTGCTTGGAGCTTTAAGGGGGGAACCATTCACCTGGCTGAGTGGGCTACAGCCACGTGCATGGATGGCTCGCACCAGGGTCAGGGGTGCCTCTCCCAGACAGGTCGAGGAGGACATCCAGGGTGATCATTTGGCCTGTCCTGTGCCGCTAGTGATGCCCTTGCCATTATTAAGTTTAATGTTGGTCAACAAATGGCCCAGATTTATAGCCAACCCTTGTGTCTGTCTCTTCATTTTGAATTGCGGTGTGGGGGGGATATATCTAAGTCATTTTGGTACACTGTTTGTGTTCAGGAGTAAACCATCACTCCAGCTACCTAGGAGAGAAAGTCCAATTTACATGCTAATCAGGGCGTCCCATCAGATATTATTTAGGTAAAGCTAACAGTACAAAGGAGTATATAATATATGCAGAACTATTGTAATGAATCATCTTGCATGCAAGCCTGGAAAGAATAAACTAGCAAACACATTTTGTGGGAATGCCTATATTAGTTATCTGGAATGAATGTCAGATAAAAGGATAAAAGAATAAAGAAACTGGCTATTTTTAAAGAAACTTGTCTATATTTTGCCTATTATAGCTGTTTTTTTAATATTCCTGTCAACAGATATATAGATACAGCATAATTGGAATTTCACACAGTATTTCTGATATAACTCTGTCATAATCTTACAATATGGCATTACTGTTTTATTATTAGATTCCCAGCAGCTTTTCTTGACTAAATATTCTTCCATTTTGCTTGAGAACAATCCAAAGGTTTTGATTCTTTGTCCAAACAAAAACCAAAGGCTTTTTTGCTGCCTGCTTCTCAATGATCTGGTAATCTATTTATTTATTTCTATCATACCTATCAGCCCTCATAAGGGCCACCAAGGTGGCTAATGAAAAATCCTACTGAGCAGGGTCACTTTTGTTATCCTAGGCAAAGTATAATTTTGGGAACCCTCTCCTCATTAGTTCCTGTAAAGTACAACACGAGTTCAAGGAAAATAACCTACAGTTACTGGGATGGTATTTTATTTTAAATTTCTTGTAATATTAAATTCATAATGGTTATTAATTATTTTAACAGAATTGAAGTGCAATGGCAGAATACATTTTAATGAGTATTACAATTACTCTCCATTCTTATAAACAAAAATGAGTTTTATAGAACCCAAAGACCGACAAATTTACTGTAGCATAAATAATTGTTGAATAAATAACTGCTGAATGTTAGAAGAATATGCCTGCCAGCTGTTTGAAATCTATCCTGAACCACTATTTCCCTCCTGTTGCAGGTACTCAAAGCAAGGCTTTTATTAAGAAATCAAAGCATGTGAAGGTTGGTAAAAGCCCCTTCCTTACCCAAACTCTACCCCATCCCTCAAATCTTCTATAGTGGACTCTCGCTAGCTTCTTCATTCTGAGTGAGCTGGGGACTATGGTTGCCAATAGTAAATGCATCAGATTTGCATTCAACAGTGAAGCTTCTGGGAAGAAAATTCAGACTTGTAGGGAATCAGCAACTTCATTTAAAATATTTTTTCATGTCAGTTTCTCGGCATGCTTCAGTAATAAAGGTGATCAACAATTATAAGGGAAGTGAAAGGTATTTTTGTCACAATAACCCTTAAGCTTTCAAATTAGAGCCTCACAAGTAGAGAAACTGCAAGGACTTATGAGGTCGCTTAATTTCCCCCTGTATCCCATTCCCTGCGCCATTTCTTCTGCCTCTCCACTGGGCAGTCACCATATCTCTCCACCTTTGGCTTTATTTATTATGTATTTACTTCATTTATATGTTAACTTTTTCCCCGAACGGGAACCCGAACTGCTTAACGTTCCCTTCTCCTCCATTTTATTATAACTTGTGAGGTAGATTAGGCTGAGGTAGAGTGACTGCTCCAAGATAACGCAACAAGCTTGCATGGCAGTGGGGATTTGAACCTGAATCTCCAAAATCTTAGTCTAACACTCTAACCACCACACCACACTGGGTTTCAACTTTCCCTCATCCGCACCAGCAGCATCTCCCTAGGAAAGGTCTGGCCAAATGGCAGAATTTGTGCAGTAGCAAGCCACTCAGGTGAGTTATATGGGAGCCACTGCTGGGCATGGCCAAGTTGTGCAAATTGTGTAGAGGCTGCTGCTAGGCCCAGGCACATTGTGGGGTATCAAGTTAGGATTGCTATCTCCACTGCCCCTACTTGTTGCCACCCAGCTCTGCTCATCTGGCTGGTGGGGGGGGGGGAGACATGGGGGAAGGGGGAGAAGCGTGTTTACATGCTCCACAGCTTTAATATACTTGTGTATTGGCCTAACACATGCTTCACTCTGTGGCTTCTCCATCATGCCCATTTTTCAGCATGACAGAGGAGAGTTCAGCTACAGACTGCACTGAAGCTGACCTCAGTAGAAATCACCTCCCAACATAGGATTTCTACTGTGCTTGGCTTCAGCACACAGCAGCTCCTCCTTTTCTGACATGGCAGGGGAGCACGGGAGTGTGTGCACACCTTGCATGCATGAGGAAGGCAAGTGCCCCACTGTCTCCATGCTATTCAGCACCCTCACTTTGGCCCCTGGGGCCCCTGGCAACCCTATATCAAGTTGTAGCCACTGTTGCAACTGGGTGGGTTGTTCAAATTACATGGTAGCAAGTTGTCCAGTGGTTGCTGCTGGTCCTATTCATGATGAGTCCTCCCTTCAGGGCATGAGGGAGGGGAGCAGGAGTGGATTGGGAGGCCAAAATAGCCCCCTATTCCTTCCTCTGCCTTTATTGACACAAGCCAAGGATTGAAGGCTGGCAATATTGTTGTCATTGCTCCACAATGGCTACAGAAATCTCAGAAGCACTCATTTCTTATAGTACAGGTACTCCTATTATTTGGGGGGCATTTTAACCCCCCTTTTAAGATTTTGGGTTTTTTTCTGCATACCTGGAGCTTTTCCTAGTTTATAGAAAAATCAGTCTTATTCATGGCTCCAATCACTTGTATTTAAGTGTTCACAACCACAACAAAAGAGCACGCAGGCTCGAGGAAGTCACAGCAACATGCACTTTATGTAAATCAATTAAGCTAAATCATACAGTCCCAAGTTAGCAGAACCGTAGTGCCCAACCAATGGAATGGTGTGCTATAATTTTATGCAATATAAGTTCTGCTATTGCAGCAATGTACAAGGTATAATGTCCTCGTTTTACAATTCCGGCAGCCAAAAAAAACTGTCCACGGCAAAAATATATCCACAGCGGCGACGAGCTGCACCGGTCTTTTTCTCTTTTTTCGCTCGTTTCAAGCACCTTTCTTCTTCAGGCCGTTAATTCTATAATAGACCATAATGAAATAAGCCGTAAACAAGTTAAACTATAACAACCTAAGCTGCTAATCAAACATGTCAATTTCAAATATATAGCTGAATCATATACTTACATCACCATCTACTAGCCACAAATTTAAACTCCGAACAGACAGCAGTCAATAATACAATGCAACAGGTACTCATGCGTTCACAGTAACAGCTGTTATACTGTCCAACTCAATTACTCAATCAGTGCTTAAAGAGACCTACGCACTTCATACAAGACATCAGTAACTCAGAAACAGTGCCCTTGTTATTACTTTTAAACAAGTGCTACCGTACATTCCATATTTCCCAAATACAATTCATACAATAAATACTCCATTCGATTAATACTTCTTTCAAAAATATTCAATAAATACGCAATTTATATAATAAATACTAAATAGATACTTCATTCAGTTAATAAATATTCAATAAATACATATTCCATAAATAATCAATTGCAACACATCCCTATGACCTAGGAATCCCTGACTTATGGTAAAAATTACAAAAATTACAAAAAGTGGGCCGGCTAAAATTTACAAAAATACCGAGTAATCCAATTCGTTGTTCAGACCTACTGGTGTCAATGTACTGAGTCTGAAAATCCAGCGTGCTTCGGACTGCAATAAGAACCTATTCGCATAGCCCGGGGTGCTGACAACCTCTAAAACCGTAAACTTAAATTCTCTTTCATTCCTATGATGCGTTTTAAAATGATCAGATAGGGGCGCTTCCTGGTTTTGAGTTCTAATTTTTGAAATGTGTTCCTGAATCCTTAACCTGATTGGTCGCGAAGTGCTTCCTACATATAATAAAGTGCAAGTGCATTGAATAAGATAAACCATGTTCTTGGTAGCACACGTTGAAAACTGTTTTGCAAACATCGGGCGACCGGTCTTGGGGTGCATTATACTTTTAAGATCAGTACTGAGTGCACAAACATTACAATGGCCGCAGGGGTAATGACCCTGCGGAAGGTTAGAGGCAACCTCCTGTGTCTTTAAGTCCGAATGAACCAACATGTCTCGGAGGCTTTTTGTGCGTCTGAACCCAATTCTCGGAGGAGAATTGCAACCCGGAATGTCTTGCAAAATGTGCCAATTTCTTTTTACAATGCCTGCTATTCTTCCTGCCAAAGGGGAAAAGTCCATAGCCCAAGTGATCTGGCTATCAGGCGATCGATTACGGACTTTATACTGTAATAGAGTATTGGGTTCAGACGCACAAAAAGCCTCCGAGACATGTTGGTTCATTCGGACTTAAAGACACAGGAGGTTGCCTCTAACCTTCCGCAGGGTCATTACCCCTGCGGCCATTGTAATGTTAGTGCACTCAGTACTGATCTTAAAAGTATAATGCACCCCAAGACCGGTCGCCCGATGTTTGCAAAACCAGGAAGCGCCCCTATCTGATCATTTTAAAACACATCATAGGAATGAAAGAGAATTTAAGTTTACGGTTTTAGAGGTTGTCAGCACCCCGGGCTATGCGAATAGGTTCTTATTGCAGTCCGAAGCATGCTGGATTTTCAGACTCAGTACATTGACACCAGCGGGTCTG
This sequence comes from Eublepharis macularius, assembly GCF_028583425.1. NCBI lineage: Eukaryota > Metazoa > Chordata > Lepidosauria > Squamata > Eublepharidae > Eublepharis > Eublepharis macularius. Next base: position 129,490,707 of record NC_072792.1, read on the forward strand.
AACAACGAATTGGATTACTCGGTATTTTTGTAAATTTTAGCCAGCCCACTTTTTGTAATTTTTGTAATTTTTACCATAAGTCAGGGATTCCTAGGTCATAGGGATGTGTTGCAACTGATTATTTATGGAATATGTATTTATTGAATATTTATTAACTGAATGAAGTATCTATTTAGTATTTATTATATAAATTGCGTATTTATTGAATATTTTTGAAAGAAGTATTAATCGAATGGAGTATTTATTGTATGAATTGTATTTGGGAAATATGGAATGTACGGTAGCACTTGTTTAAAAGTAATAACAAGGGCACTGTTTCTGAGTTACTGATGTCTTGTATGAAGTGCGTAGGTCTCTTTAAGCACTGATTGGGTAATTGAGTTGGACAGTATAACAGCTGTTACTGTGAACGCATGAGTACCTGTTGCATTGTATTATTGACTGCTGTCTGTTCGGAGTTTAAATTTGTGGCTAGTAGATGGTGATGTAAGTATATGATTCAGCTATATATTTGAAATTGACATGTTTGATTAGCAGCTTAGGTTGTTATAGTTTAACTTGTTTACGGCTTATTTCATTATGGTCTATTATAGAATTAACGGCCTGAAGAAGAAAGGTGCTTGAAACGAGCGAAAAAAGAGAAAAAGACCGGTGCAGCTCGTCGCCGCTGTGGATATATTTTTGCCGTGGACAGTTTTTTTTGGCTGCCGGAATTGTAAAACGAGGACATTATACCTTGTACATTGCTGCAATAGCAGAACTTATATTGCATAAAATTATAGCACACCATTCCATTGGTTGGGCACTACGGTTCTGCTAACTTGGGACTGTATGATTTAGCTTAATTGATTTACATAAAGTGCATGTTGCTGTGACTTCCTTGAGCCTGCGTGCTCTTTTGTTGTGGTTGAAGATTATTGGGAAGTCGTTCCCTTTTGTTGGTTGATTTAAGTGTTCACAGACAAGGCCAAGTTGAGAATAGGATATATTGACAGGGCTGGATCTACGGTTGCCAGCGCCCAGGGCAACCGTAGTCAGGTGCTACGCGTGCGCATAGCTCGCACGCAGTCCTGGCACTGTGTGATGACGTCACTCCCGTGACATCATCACGCTGGGGCGCCCCCTGCCCGAACGGCAAGCAGGCTGTCCCGGCGCACCACGGAGCTGGTGGCAGCGCGAGTGGCTTGGAGACTGCCCGTGCTGTTCACCAGCCCCGCAGGACAAGGGGCGGCCGGTTTGCCGCGCGTCCCTTGTCCTGGGGAAAGGCGAACGGCACGGGCGGCCTCCCAGCCACCCGCACTGCCTTTTGCCTTTCCCCAGGACAAGGGGTGGCTGGCTTGCTGCACGCCCCTTGTCCTGGGGAAAGGCGAACAGCGCGGGCGGCCTTCCAGCCACCCGCGCTGCCTTTTGCCTTTCCCCAGGACAAGGGGTGTGCAGCAAGCCGGCCGCCCCTTGTCCTGGGGAAAGGCGAATGGCACGGGGGCCTCCCAGCCATCCGCACTGCCTTTGCCTTTCCCAGGACAAGGGGTAGCCGGCTTGCTGCGCGCCCCTTGTCCTGGGGAAAGGCGAATGGCACGGGTGGCCTCCCAGCCACCCACGCTGCCTTTTGCCTTTCCCCAGGACAAGGGGCGGCTGGCTTGCCACACGCCCCTTGTCCTGGGGAAAGGCGAACAGCGCGGGTGGCCTCCCAGCCACCTGCGCTGCCTTTTGCCTTTCCCACAAGCCGGCTGCCCCTTGTCCTGCAAGAAAGGCAAAAGGCAGTGCGGGTGGCTGGGAGGCCACCCACACCGTTCGCCTTTCCCCAGGCGAGCTCCCAGGGCTGCCAACTGTGCCCGGCACCCCCTCTTTGGTGGCACCGGGGGCAAACTACCCCCCCTGTCCCCCCGTCAATCTGGCCCTGTATATTGATGTATACCACTTGGTAAGCTAGCTTTCTTATTAAACTCTTACCTTCAGTTTCGGTTGTCCTACAGTGCAAAATGAAGAGCAAGAAGTATTTTTGGAGGATAACTTTTCTCAGGATTGTTGGAAAGTAAGCACAGGGATGACCTCAGGCATGGGCTAGACAAGCATTTCCTAATGTGAGGTGGGGAGGAAGCAATTGTCCCCCTGTTTAGCCACCCCAAGTGCTACGTATGTAACTCATGCACTGAACTACTGAACTCATGCACCAGGCTAACAAAATACTCTATACCCGACAATAGCCCTGCAGAGAAGATTAGCATATCAAGCACCAATCCATATGCAAAAGAACCTCCTCAGGATACAGTGAAGCCTCCCTCCATTAGCATTCCACACCCTGGGAAACTCTTACAGGATGACTCAGCCCAACCCTACCTTCCTGAGTAGATATAAATTACCTGCCAACTTCTTTTCCACACTGTGACACTGAAAGATCTCTGTCTTTTGGTGCTACACCTCTGAAGATGCCAGTCACAGCTGCTGGCGAAACGTCAGGAACTACAATGCCAAGACCATGGCTATACAGCCCGGAAAATCCACAACAACCATCGTTCTCTGGCCGTGAAAGCCTTCGACAATACAGTGATCATATTAATTATTGATTCCCTTTCTTACGGCCTGCTTTATGCTACTTGATTGTGTAATTCAGATTAGAGATTGGATATATTGCCAAAATTGCCTTGATACATGCTACGTAAACATGATTTGCCTGATCTGGAGAGTCCAGTCAAGCCAGATCTCGTCAGATCTTGGAAGCTTAAGCAGGGTCAACCCTGGGAGATCTTCAGAGAAGACCAGGGTTACTGTGCAAAGGCAGGCAATGCAAATCACCTATGTTAGTCTTGCCTTGAAAACTCCAACAGGGGGTCACTCTAAGTAGGCTATGACTTGATGGCAGTTTCCACCACCACCACCAAACTTTATTTACATATCATTTTAGCATTTATACAGAGTGAGCATTCTTTTTTGCATGTTGCATTTGCAATTGAGTACCATCCAGCCAAAGTGAAGCATTTTGAATCCAGAGGATTTCAGTGCATGTGTGAAATATGTCCTTTTTTATCTTGTGGAAGTCAACAGAACATCAAATTGACTGGTTCATATCTTTAGCATTTTAAAAACAAGAATGTTAAACTATCAAATGCTATTCAGAATCATGCAATTTTAAAAAGCTCTTTTATTTACCTTTCATATAATATTTATTTTTAATTTTACCTCTAATTTTTACCACAGCCAAGGATTTTGACAGTGTGTACTTTAATTGAATAGCAGAATGATGAATAAAGTTGAGAGTATAGGTCTATATCAATGAGAAAATATTCAGAATGTTGTCTCCTGTCATTATTTTAAAATACTTAAACAAAACCTGTGCTAATGAAAGTTCAAAGAATAAAATTAATGTTTCCAAAAATAATATATTTAACACACAGTGATTTTTGTGCAGTTTTTATTCATAATGAAATGTTCAGTCTTTGCTAAGGCAATGCATGAGTTGGAGCACATTTATTACTTTCCTACACAATAAAAACAAAATGTGAAGGCTAGAACATTATCCAGTTTAAATGAAAGTATTTTGCCATGTAACCCTAAAAAGCGTTGGAAGTAGCCATGTCTGGTGTACAAAGAATGAAGAGATGAAGACCCTGCCATACAGGGGGCAGCAAGGGTCAGTCAGATAGGAAAGTGAGGGGCAGCACCTCTCTTCTCTGTTAGGTGGCATTTCCTTGTCTTGTCTCCTATTGGGCATAACAGGGGCAATATCCTCCTTCTCTCCCCACTCTCAGAGCACACTCTCTCTACTATGTAGCTAGATAGCCAGCAGCTCTCTCTCTCTCTCCTCTTTACTATCTGAAATGTAGTTCCTAAGTAAACTTCTTTTACACCTTTGAACCAGTACCACACAACTATTGCTGTTTATTTGGCACTCTGCCAACAAAAGTGTTATACCTTTCTAAGTCCATTGAAGTCTATTGAAGTCATAGAGCTAAAACTCTGTTTAGGACTGCACTTTAAACAAAAGTCTACATTGGCTTGAGGCTTAAAATGCCTGAAGGATCCAGCTAGATACTTCATATTCAAGGCCTGCAAATGCCTTTCCTGTCCTTGGGCCCCTGCATATTGATGGAGGTAGTATTTGCTTATTTATTTTCCTCCCATCCTATCCTCCCAATGGCTCAAGGCAACTAGCAACAGGACTCTAAAAACAAATAATGTAAGATAAAATGTACACATACAAGTTAAAACTCAGTGCAAATATTGCAATAACTTGCCAACTGCCAATATCTTCAAAAATCCTAGTCAAAGAAAATAACAAAAAATTCAGCTATTTATCATTAGATCTTAACAAAAAGCATTCTACAATAACCAAGTTTTACAATTCTTAGAAACAGCATGCTGGGAGAGGGCCTGACACACAGTCTCAGGTAGACTGTAAATGGACAGCATTTGTATGTACATAACAGATTTCTCTGGGAGATAGCATTGTAACATGGATTGACAGGCAGATCTAAACAGGCATATGGATTTATACCAAGACAAGTGAACCTTCAAGGATGCATGCCCCAGCCTTCAGGTGGTGGCTGGAGATCTCCTGAAATTACACCCAATCTCCAGACAACAGAGATCAATTCCCCTGGAGAAAAGGTGATTTTGGAAGGTGAACTCTACGGCATTATGCTCTGCTGAGGCTCCTCCCCAAATCTAACTGTCTCCAGGCTTCCCCCCACCCCCAAAATCTCCAGGAATCTCTCAACCCAGAGTGTGCAACCCTATTTATAACTGATCATCAGAACCCTGAATTAATTCTGGAAGTGAATTGGTGGTAGCTAGTGACCCACAAGAGTGATGCGGGCCAGTGAAAGAGTCCCTTCATGCATTTTTGGTGAAGTATTGATATCAGACATAATTATGATACCATGTGTTGCCAGGGAGAAACATGTCTGTAGGAATGTGCCAACATTCTAATTTGGTGCCTTTCTTACATACTGCAGAGAAGATGGATGCTGACATAATGAATCTTAGCTAGCTCCAGAGACTCCCAAGTGCTATGTAGCTGTGCCTTCCAGTAGGGAGTGAACACTCACCCAAAGAAGTAGCTCTGAGTTCAGCCTTTCTGCAGACTTATCCCTTTTGATTTCAACCCTTTTCTTGGTCCCTCTGTCTTGCTTTTGAGTTCCTATGAACTGGAGCAGTGGTGTTGCTTCACACATCACTTCTGAATAGAGAAACCAGGTTTCCCATTCACTGACTCTGCTGTATGCTACTGCCCAGTGTAGCAGTGGGAGGAATTGTGCATGAATTGTGGAAGATGCTGTGATGTCACATCCAATTGAGTAACAAGAAATGAAGTCATGCTTTACCGTGATGCTCTACCAATCCTCTGAAACTATATGGTTTACTTGACTGGAGGTGACACTGCATAATGTCTTGCCCGATGCCCGCAAAGCTCTCAGCTCTGGCAACCCAACTTCTGGCCTACAATATTTCAGTCTAGCCAGGTTGAGAGAGATGTAGGACTGATGTCTGACACTCACAAGTTTTCATTTGGCTCACCTCCTCATCCCACTTCCTCTCACACTTATGCTAAAGGAACTGATGGTGTAGGTTTTATACCTGGCTTAAGATAATGTGTTCAGTCTAGGCAATGATTATCTGTATGCAGGGCTTTTTTCTGGAGAAAGAGGTGGTGGAACTCAGTGGGTTGCCAGCATAGGGGGTAACTCTTGGCAGGAGGTGGTGCCCCTGGTACCACGTGTGCGTGCGCAAAGTGCACGCATGCTCCCAGGGCCAATGACATCACTTTGGGTCAGCTGGAACAAGGGGGGAGTTTTAAAAGTTTAAATTGCCCTGGGCAAAAATGGTCACATGGCTGGCGGCCCTGCCCCCTGATCTCCAGACAGAGGGGAGTTTAGATTGCCCTCTGCGCCACTCCAGTGGCACGGAGGGCAATCTAAACTCCCATCTCTCTGGAGATCAGGGGGCGGGGCCACCAGCCATGTGACCATTTTCAAGAGGTTCCGGAACTCCATTCCACCACGTTCCAGCTGAAAAAAAGCCCTGTCTGTATGGCAATGAAAGAATCTGCTGATGAAGGGGTGAAGCTTAACAATATTAACAAACTCATAGTCCCCATAACATTAAGCACACAAAAATAAGACTACTAATATGTCCATGCTAAGAAAAAATATTCCAGATACCTATACACTTTGTGTCCTATATCCTCAAATGAAAGAGGAAACAGGCAAGCCAAGACGGAAGTTCGGTGGAAATCATCTTTTCTCTCTTCTGTTTTTGCTGTGAATATGTACAAACCCCTCCAGCACCTGTCTCATTTGAATCTGGTAGAACTTCAGAACTAAGATTGGCTCCCAGCTGTTTTCTAGTTTAATATTTATCTTTTATTTATTTTTTTTATTTTTATTTTATTTTTATTTCTTATTTATCTTTTATTTATTTTTATTTATCTCCAGAATCTGAGGCAGCTTACAACAAAACAGTACTAATAAGCAAATAAAAATTAAAAACAAGTCAAACCAATAAAACATTAACAGAAGTGAAGGCCCCCCCCCCAAATTCAGGTCAATAAAAACTTGCTTCAGATAGAAAATCACTGTGATCTGAGGCAAGTCATTATTTCTGCAATATGGGCATAAGAATACTAACTTATAGAATTGTTGTAATCAGATAATATATGGTCGGCATAAAAAAAATGGCATTTTTCAGATCTGGATATTGGAAAGGCCATAAATATCAGTATTCCCTTATGTTTGGGTCTTCCCATACTGGTTTCATGTTCAGATCTTTAATTTTGTGGGGTGGGGGGCGGGATTCCAAAATTAACCAGGTCCATTGTTCCCTATGGGGGAATCATTCCAAGGAACCAGAGTGGCTCATGTAAATTACACCAAAAATAATAAATAATAATAACAGTGTGCTTATACACCACTCTTCTAGACAGATAGGTGCTCACTCTGAGTGGTGAACATAGTCAGTGTTATTATCCCCATAATACAGTAAGGGAGCAGTGGAGCAGATTCTGCTTGCCACTAAAGACCCCCCCCCAAAGTTTCAAGTAGTTTGGGTTATGTCTAATTCTATGGGCTCCTGAACAAGGTGCCCCCAGCTACTCTCTATTTTTTCCTGAGGAGAAAAATCTAATAGTTTCTCCAGGGTAGAAGAAGCATTAGCCAAACACAGGAGCAACCACTGCCCCAGCAACATTCCTGCACTCCTCAGTGGGCCGATTTCGGTCTCAAATGGGTCAAAATCAGGCTGGTGTGGAGCACAGGAGCACTCCAGGGCCTGTCATGCTGCCCTGGCAGCGTTCCTGCACACTGCACTGGCCCGATTCAGCCTCAAGCTGGTGGAAATCGAGCTGGTGTGGAGCGCAGCAGCATTCCACAGCCCACCATGACATCCCGGTCTGCTCGGGGCATGCTGAGGGCCAAGTTAGCATGGCGAGCCTCCCCAGTGTTTCGGTGGCTGTGGCAGCACAACCTTCTGGAGACCCCAAGGACACTGCTGCAGTGATGGAGAAGGCCAGTGCGGGAGCATGGCCCTCCCTGCTGGTAGGCCAGGCAGTAGTGCCGGCCCACACTAGGCCTTCCCACTGCCACTGTGGAGCCTCTGAGAGGCACACCAGTCCTCCCCATCCCCTCCTAAGCAAGCCATATTGGCGACAACTCTTTATTTGAGAACCAGTTTGGTGTAGTGGTTAAGAGCACGGGACTCTAATCTGGAGAGTTGGGTTTGATTCCCCACTCCTCTACTTGAAGCCAGCTGGGTGACCTTGGGCTAGTCACAGTTCTCTGGAGCTCTCTCAGCCCCACCCACCTCACAGGGTGTTTTGTTGTGGGGATAATAATGACATACTTTGTAAATCGCTCTGAGTGGGTGTTAAGTCATCTTGAAGGGCGGTATATAATTCTAATGTTGTTGTTGTTGTTATTATCCTTGAAACGACTCTTTATCCTTGTGCAGGCCAGAGTGCACCTGCATGGGGATAAAAAATGAGTTGTCACTAATATGGCTTGCCTTTTCTATAGTAGGACTAGAACTATTGAAGCTCACATCCCTATGGGCTCTCCATACATAAAGGCTGTTTCCACACGGCCAAAGCCTCCGGAAGATCGCATGAAACTCATGGAATGAAGTCAAAAAGAGTCCAGTAGCACCTTTAAGACTAACCAATTTTATTGTAGCATAAGCTTCCGAGAATCAAGTTCTCTTCATCAGATGCCTGATCAAAACTGGGCAGAATGCCTGATCAAAACTGGGCAGAATGCCTGATCAAAACTGGGCAGATACAGAAGAGGAGTTTCCTGTAACTCCCCTCCTCTTCTGTATCTGCCCAGTTTTGATCAGGCATCTGATGAAGAGAACTTGATTCTCGAAAGCTTATGCTACAATAAAATTGGTTAGTCTTAAAGGTGCTACTGGACTCTTTTTGATTTTGCTACTACAGACTAACACGGCTAACTCCTCTGATCTATGGAATGAAGTGTCTTCCTAGCATGACTTCCTGGCACAATCTCATTTAATGGCGCAATTTCTGATGCCATTGCACCATTAAAGGGGATCATGCTGGGAAATCGCGCTAGGAAGATGCTTCATTCCATAAGTTTCACGCAATCTTACAGGTGCATATGAAAATGGCCAAAATATGATAAATAAAAGCTATGAATTCTTATTCTTATTGAGGTGGATGCTAAGCACAACATCCAAAGCAGTACTTGTGTAAGATCTTTCCTGTAACTCCCTTTCCAATGTGCTGTGCCGTTTCAAATCCCATTCCTGCTGATTTTCAGAAATAGCATGGGATGCCTAGTGAGGAAAGAGTCTTCAGGGGAAGGAATGAAAGCTCAAAAAACACTGTATTACTAGCACAAGTGGAAAAGAACCTTAGGACTGAACCCATTGACCCAATGAGCTTTCATTCAGTGCTTGTCTATTATTTGCAATTCAGGGCCAAACCGATCCAACTCATGGGTCCAAATTGTGGCCACTCATGCCATTTTAAAGAAAAAAATAACCATTTAAAAATGCCATGAGAGGCTGACCCTGATTGGGCTTGCATCATAGTGGAAATAGGGGCTCTTGTTCCCCCCTGTGCCTTTTCAAGTGCCCAAACAGCACTGTTGGGGCACTTGAAAAGGCTGAGGGAGGGACAATATTGCTTACTCCTGCTGCGCCATGGGCCTGGTCAGGGCTAGGCTCTCATGGCATTTTTAAAATGGCTAAATTCTTTTTTAGAATGGTGTTGGTAGCCATTGGTTGGACCAGTGGATGCCCTAACATCTAGATTGGCCCTCAAACACAAGCTTACTGTTTTATTGTTAGGGCTATGCTGCTGGAAATGTAAAGCTTTATGGGAGCTGAGCATGAATATTCTTGTAGTGGAGCTGTAGTTCAGTGGTAGAGCATCCTCTTGGCATGCAGACAGTCCCAGGTTCAATCCCCCTCATCTCCTGTTAGAAGGATTAGGTAGTAGGCTTGCCTGAGACCTTGGAGAACTGCTCTCAGTCTTAATAGACTGAACTCAGTGGACAAGTGGCCTGACTCAGTATAAGGCAACTTCATGTGTTCTTGTATATTCTTCCTTGGTCTTAGGGCCAAGCTACACATGACGAATGACACTTGAACGGCAAGTGGATTGAGTGGAGGGCAAGTGAACAGGGAGAAATACACTTGCTGTTCAAGTGTCATTCATCATGTGTAGCTTGGCCCTGAATCTTGCAGATTGTGTGTCTTCTACTATGCAGTGTGTGATTGGCCACTTGTTCTACATTGACCTATATAACTCCTGGTTTCTACCTGCTGTTCTGTGTTTACCTGCTGGGTTTGGCATATCATTTCAAAACTTGCATATGCTTCCTGTCCTGTTACTTCACTCTTCTATGTAGCTTGCCTATTTTCTCTTTTGAATGGTCTGTCTGGGAACTGGTTCCCTATTTATTGAATTACGCATATACTCCCAGACCCTTGCAAGTTAATAATCATGAGCATTGTTGTAGAAACCCAGTAATTATAACAAACAGGGTCTACAGTAAAGCTTTGTTATCTGGCACTCCATTATCCAGAATGCTCAGTTAACCTGCATCACCCTGCAGCCCAGCTCTTTCCACTCAGCCCTGTGCCTTTGGGTGTGCATGTCCTATTTCTGCTTCTCCAGCTGCCCAGCGTGATGCTTCCATCTGTTATAGGGCTTCTGACAACCAGTGCTACAAGCTGATGTCATCCTTGAATGCCTCCTTTCCTCTCAGCCTGCCTTGAACTGTCAGGAGCTAGTTCTGCTGGAAGATTCTCAGACAGCTGGCCTACTTGTCTGCCTGCTATGTAGGAGGGCACTGTTGCTTGGGTGGGGGCTTTTATTGTACTTTAAAGCATACATGACTTGCTCAGTAATTATATCCTTTCAACTATAAATCATCTCATGTTAAATCACAGATCCACATCCAAACAGAAAGTGAAAATAGAGGACTAATGTAACACAGCCATGATATCCAATTTAGCTTTTGCAGAACTATAAGAATATCTATTGAAGTTATCTTCATTCACTGCAGAAACACAGGCAATTGTCTAGTCTATATTTTCAGAGTACTTTCAAGCAGCAACAGGCATTTGACCAATATATTCCATTCTTTCTACTGATGTTTGCTGAATTATACACATTACTCAAGTATGAGAGCTGAACACTTAAAGCAAACATAGGCTTTGAAATGTAATTGACCAAATATTGAGAGAAATAGGAAAATGACTCTTATTGAGTATTGTCTAACCACATATAATGCTGGCACAGCTTCATTTCTGAATGTTCCTGGCTTATTCTTCATTCTCTCTGTAGGCTCACTGTTGTAATAGAGTTTTAGATCTTGTATTTCTTTTTGTTCTCTACTGAATCTTTTTGTTTAATTTTATTCTCTTATGATGTCTATTTATTTGTTTCTCCATAACTGAGAACAGGGTTAAATAACCCACACAACTTCTGACATTTCAAGTTTGGCTCATAAGAATATGTTACAGCATTACAGAAATTCTGTTTTTACAAATGTTACATGTGCATATACAATAATTAAAACAGAAATTTGTAGCTGCATTCATGCCTGGCTTTATTTATGCTAAAGTCAATTATAAATTGGTGACATTATTTTCCTATAAAAGTTTGATTTGTCCCCTCCCCACAACCAATAAAAGTTTGAATTGTTCTTCATTTCATAAAGAAAGCTCTATTTCCCCCTCCATATTTCAGAGAAGCTGGTGACATTCCTCATCCGCTTTGTCTGGCTTTTCCAACTACTGACTTTTAATGTCAGTCAAGACTCCTTCACACCAGAATCCTAAACAGAATTACACCTTTTTAAGTCCACTGAAGTCAATGTTTAGGAATGTACTATGAATCCCCAGGTAGCCTGTTGTTTTGCTTCTGTTTTCTGATACCTACTCTGATGAATGGCCTTAACTGAGAAAACAATTATCAGCTGCAGCTCCTTCTCTGTCTCACAAACCCCATACTTTTACACTGTAAACTACTACTCTTCTCCTTTTGTTCAGTTTTTGGAGCAGCATTTAAGCTTCCCCTCTTACTGTATATCACAATCCGCTTCATTTTATATTCTAAAAAGCATGTGGCAAGGCCTTTGCATTACTGTTTCCTGAAAGCAATTTTTGTGCATTGTTCTATATTGCTGTCAGTCCAAATACATTCTCTTGACAAGACAGAAATGGTACATTAGTTCTCCAAGTAATTTGTTGAGTCATGGAAAACAGAAATATCTGAAATTTTCTTTTTCAAGCAGTTGTAAAATTTTGTGATATATAATTTAAACAAAATTATTGATGTCTATAAATACCATATTTGACAATGCATTTACATAGGTCTGGGACACATTATGTTTGCCATGTGGATACCAAAACTAGCCTCTCTGTTGACCTGAATCTTTGTGGCAGACTTTCCTTTGAATGTACATAGTTATAATACTTGAAATTACTTGTTATATGATACTAGAAATAAAGCCCATTGTGCAAAGAAATACAACAGGCTCTAGAAAGCTGGGGCTGGGGAGCACTGGTGGGGGGGTGGGAAGTGCTGACAAACAGGCGGCAGGGGGTCTGGGAAGGGCTGGCTGGTAGGCAAGGGGGTCTGGGAAGGGCTAGCAGGCAGGCGGGATCTGGGAAGGGCTGGCAGGCAGCTGGGGGAGGGTCTGGGAAGGGCTAGCAGGCAGGAGTGGTCTGGGAAAGGCTGAGAGGCTGGAGGGGTCTGGGAAGGGCTGGCAGGTAGGGGGGCAAGGGGGTCTGGGGAGGGCTGACAGACAGGAGGGGTCTGGGGACAGCTGAAAGGCAGAAGGAATCTGGGGAAGGCTGGCAGGTAGGAGGGCAAGGCAACAGCAAAAGGTGCTATTCGTTGGTACATGACACCAAAGAAGATTGCGCTAGGGAATTTGAACACTTCTAATAAATGCTGGAAATGTAAGAAGCATGAGGGCTCCCTCTATCATATGTGGTGGTCATGTGAGGTAGCCAGGCAGTACTGGGGGGAAATAATAAGAGAAATGAGTGAAATTTTACAGTTTCAAATAAATAAGAACCCAGAACTCCTGCTACTAAACTTGGGAATGGAGGGAATTCCAGCCCATCATAGGACGTTAACATTTTATATGACAGCAGCAGCTAGACTTTTGTATGCGCAAAAATGGAAAGTACGAGAAGTGCCAACTATTGAAGATTGGATCTACAAATTGCTGTACATGGCAGAGATGGACAAGATGACAAGAAAACTGAGAAATCTGGACTCAGGGCAGTTTAACACAGATTGGGAGAAGCTGAAACAATATTTGGAGAAGAAATGGGAGGTGGGAGGAAAACTGTGGCAGTTTGAGAACTACTGAAGTATAATAAAAGTATAATAGAGGGGGGTGACTTTACCGGGAGAGGAAGAGATAAATGTGAATTTATAAGCAGTTAGATTAACAGATTGATATATATATAGATATATATAGGTTAATAGATAGAATATTGATAGAAAATAATTAATGATAAGGTTTAAATATAAGGATTGAGTAACCAACAATATTTTCTTTCTTTGATAAGATTTATATAATGCACCAAACTGAATGTACAGAAGAGTCAAATTGATTGACTATGTGATGAGCTATATAGAATTACCATAAAAAGATAGAATGAGTAATATATAGAGAATAAGTCAAATTGTTTGATTTAAGTGTAAGATTTTTATGGTTTATGATATATAGGTTTATGATATATAGAAATATTTAAAACTGGAAAATGGGATAAATTGTTTAACAAAGACTTACAGTTTGGGTATATAACAAGAAAAGTAGTTAAGGATGTACTGCTTAATATAATGGAGAATGTATATCTGTTTTAGATAGAGGAATTTAATAGAAGTAAGGGAAAAGGGACAAAGGGTGGGAAAGCTGTTGGAAGTCAACAAAAGGGGGGGAAAGGGAGGGGGTTAGAAATGAAAAATTTGGGGAAAATTGGATGTAAATGTAAAAATAACGGATTCTAACCCAATAAAAATTTTTTCAAAAAAAAAAAAAAAAAGCAAAAGGTGCTATAAAATCCTAATATATCTATTTTTGCTGTAAGGATAAAATGGAGCGGAGGGGAGAACAATGTTGTGAGCACTGCAGACCCCCATATCTAAATAAATATCTAAATAAATAAAATAGAGGTGTATACATGCACAGAGCAGCTTAAGGGATTATTTGGGTCATAGCATGAATGTTATAATCACTTGATTGCATGAAAAAGTGTGATGCTGACCTCAGGAGACATTCATATATTGGTAAAATCCATTAAGAGGATATACCTCTCTACTTTAGTGGGTTAAGGATAATATTCAAAGATGTGTAATTAGAATTCTCATTTTAATTCCTGTAGAGAGCTCTGGAAGTAAAAGAATGTAAGAATTGTTTATAAACTGCATGAAGTTGCGGTATATGTTTTATTTGAAATGCCAGGATTATCAATGGATGCAATTGGGGGGGGGGCATCCAGCGTGGTGAAGTTGTTAGACTGTTGGACTAGGATCAAGGAGATGCAGACTGAAATCCCTGCTCTGCCATGAAAGCTTGCTGGATGACCTTGGGCCAGTCACATATACCCAGCCTAACCTACCTCACAGGTTTGTTGTAAGGATAAAAATGGAGAATGGAGCAATGATGTAAGCCACTTTGGGTCCCCATTAGGGGAAAAGTTGAGGTATAAATTAAGTACATAAATAAAGGAGAGGGAGAAAGAAAATAATGCTGCTAACATGTTTGATACCAGACACCCTTGTAGAACTCTTTCAGTGTGATTGGCATTATAAATAAATATAATGACCACAGACCAAAGATCTATAGACGCATTATGTGACAATTTCTACTCACTATTGCAATAACATTCTCCTCAACAGATGACCAGCACTGTCTACAATGAAAGTATTCATCTCCTCCTCAGAATCAAGAAGAAATGGGAGCATCACCATTCAGAAGATAACCCCAAACTAGAGGTCAGTTCTATCTGAACCATCTTTTCCAGGGAGCACGCTGCAGTTTAAGAGCAGGCACCCTTCTAACTTATTGTGCTATACAAAATCAGACTGAAATGTCCATGCATGGATTGCTCCTTGCTGAATTAGCATGCAGGTGTTAGAGTTCATTCCACAGTCCTACAAATTAAACAACTAAAAGTAGTATTTCATCTGGATTTCCCAGGCAATGTGTATTTATTATTAAGAATAAATGATACTGTATTTTGCATTTTTATTATGTAAACATTACCAGTGGGGGAAAAATTAATGATGTTTCAGTTTAAAAATGCATATTAGAGTATTGTAAACTGAGGGTAAACAGATTTGATAAAAACACTTTTAGGCTAATGTTTTTTTGTCTTGCAATTTTTGCAAATTGTACTTGAATTTCAGAATGAATAATTGTTCCCTTATGGTAGTCACCAAGTACTTTCTCCAGCAAGTATTTGTTAATTCAGTCTGCTCTTAATTGTCAATTTATACTGTATAAGAACAATCTATTATGCGAAAGAAGAATAATGGGCACTTAGGTGCATATGGAAACCTGGCTTCTTTTTGTTACAATTTTATTAAAATATTAAAGCAACACTTTTCTTGATGTAAATGTATATATCAAAGGGTTCAACTTCTAACTAAATTTCTCAAGTTTGTTACTCTGGTGTATACTATTTCTGTATCATGAAAAATGCCAGACACCGAGCTTTACATGGCCATTTGGAATACTTTCTGAGAGATAGCAATTTTAGTCTATAGTAGCAAAATAAATGGTATTAAAATAAAACAGGAGTTCTGTATGAACTTTTGTGAGTCACAGCTCACTTCTTCAGATGACTCACAAAAGCTAATTTTGGGATAAAATTTGTTAGTCTTTAAGATGCCACTAGACTTCCATTTGGAATAGCCCAGTATAAATGCACTCATAACCTGTAACAGATATGCTAGTTGGACATGATACCTGAATTAACTGCCCAGTATACCATTTTTGTTCCTTCAAATTCACCATTTTTAAAAAAGAAGTTTCTTTTATTAAACTTTTTTGGGGGGTTTAATTCTTCCTAACAAATTATTTTGACCATCATGAAATTTTTGCCTGATAACAAGAATGAAACAGTAAATTTCTATGGAATAAAAAGGAAACATAAATGCACAGTGGGCCCAAAAGCTAAAGCTTCCTGACAATTGGTGCTTTGAAGAGTCACATGGAATACCTACCGGAGAATATCCTGGGGGGCAAAGATCCTCTCCCTGATAAAGGATGTGGGGCTGGAATGTTATTTAAAAATCCTTCCCTCAGGAATCTTGGGCAAAGAGACTTCACCCCAATGGTTGGGAAGGCTCCTTATAAAAGATAAAAAGTGTCATTAATTAAACAGGAAGTAATTTTAGTTGCTGAAAAGAAGCTGCTGGTTTGAAAGACAGCCAGAATATATTGCTAATTATAAAGTGGTAATCAATTGTGGTCATGTGAGACAGCTGGTAAGCTCATGCAGCCAAATAACAATAAAAAGGTTTACACAGGCTAAACATAGAAATATTATTTCAGGGATTAAGTTTATGATGGCACAATGGCACATACTGAAAGTTACCACTGCAATCAGTACATGCACTAGTGTATTCAGGATAAAGAACAGTTCTGGCATGATTAGTACTGAAGATGCAAGGAATGTATTTGAACCAAATTCTCACTGATGATGTTACATCTTCAATGTTTAGCATTCTCAAGGCTGAAAAAATATTGAATGACTATGTGAGGAAATATCTAAAATCCTGAATGGAAAATTATCAAATATATGTGTAAAGAGTGGAAATAATAGTTCTGTATTAAAATGGTAATTAAGAAATTGTAGTTATGAGGTGATTTTACTTTTGTGGAGAAATTAAAAGTTACAAACTATTCAGGACTGGGCAGCCTGCCTAGTGGTGCAGCTCACGTTCACTGTGGTTTTCATTTATATGGGACAGAATGATTCTAAATACATCACCTTGTCAGTCAGTTAGTTTAACTATCTGTATTGAACTTTAGCTTAGAACAAACAAGATGAGGGCCTGATACAAAAAGGACTAAAGAATAAGAGAGCAGAAGAAGAGAAGAGTTGTCTAAAGGGAGAAACGTGATCTACCAGGAGGAACTGAGAGAAAGATGGAGTCTGAAGAAAGAATAGTCTGAGAGGGTCAGGGGAGGAAGAGAGAGATTCTTTCAGATGCAGCACTTGATGTCCTTATTCCAGCATCCTAATGAGCAGTTCTGATTGAGGGAAATCACTAGCATCATACATGCATGAGTGTATTCAAGATACAGAATAAGCCAAGGAAGTAATGCTCTGTGAGTCCTAGCATTGGATGGAAAATAGAGAAAGGAGAATTGACTATTTGAATTTATTAATGAGAAAAACTAACATAGGGATTGCCAGCAGCCTTATAGTAACACTAAATAAAAGTATCCAAGAATGTATCTGGATAACATATATCTAGATAAATATTCGTATAATCCTTTTAGAACATTCAGGTTTTTTCATAAATATTTTATATTTGTTTCTTGTTATACATTTGTATCGGGTATCTTACTATCTAATGCCTACTAGCAGTACTCTTTAGCAAGATACTAAGTAGGGTTGCCAGTCCCCTGCTGTGGGCAGGGGATCCCCTGCTCCCACCCTCCACCCCCACCCTGCTTACCTGGATGGTGGGGGGAAAGGTGGGGGAACGCATCTCCCGGGATGCACTCCTGGACGGCGCAGCATGCTCCCGTGCTCTGCAGTGACCTGCTTGGGCTTAAATTGGCCCACTATGAAACGCAGGAGCTCTCCAAGGCCCTCCTGGCAGCACTCCCATGCTCTGCAGTGGGCCGACGTAGACTGCGAACAGGCCTAATTTGCCCTGCTGCAGAGTGTGGGAGCACTGCCAGGACAACCCTGAAAGGTTCCTGTGCTTCACAGTGGGCCAATTTAGGCCCCACGCAGGTCTGATTCAGCCACAAATGGGCTGAAATTGGCCTGCTGCAGAGCATGGGAGCACTCCCAAGGGCGGCATGAGACCCTGCCTGAAGACATCATTTCTGGGAAGTGATGTCATCATGCAGCCATGAGTGTGTGCACACTTTGTGCATGTGCAAAGACATCTGCAAAAATGATTGCCAGATCTTTTGCCTTCCGCCCAGAGGGTGAGAAGACTTGGCAACTCTAATACTAAGGTATGAGTAAAAATTTTGCAGATGTTGATCTGTGCTTCTGTAACATTGAGGCTAGTTTGCTGTAACATGCATGCTCTACATGGTGCTCCCCTTGAAGATGACATGGGAACAGTGGCTGATACAAAATGCGGCAGCCTGTTTATCTGTGCTAGTTGGCAGGATCATACCATTCCTATCCTGAGATCCCTTCACTGGCTGCTGATTAGTTTCCTGGTCCAATTCAAGGAGCTAGCAACCCTCAAAATGGCCATTGAGATTTCAAAGTGAAATCTCATGAGATATAAGTGGGCAGTCATCTATCTTAAAGCTACAGATATTCCTTCTATTGTTTTGTGGGGTTTTTACCCTTTTAGATTCTGATTTTTATGCCAATCTGCAGTTTCCCTGCAGTTGTAGAAAAATCCTGCCTGTCATTGGCCCTATTGTGTGGACCTGGTTCATAATTAGATATAACAAGCGAGAGACTTGCAAGGTCTTGCGGGGGACATCTCATTTCTCCCTTCCTACTATTTCCTCTTTCCCTTTCCTGAAAGCTCCCACAGTGCCTCCATTTTCCTGGTTTCCTTCTCCCCTTCCCTCCAGCATCCCTACCTTTATCTGCTCGCTGTCTTCAATTTTCCTTCTTTCCCTCTCCCTGATAGCCTCTCCCTGGGAAAATTCACAGCAGTTCTGGCCTTGGGGCTGGACAAGGCCCAATTGCATAACAAAGAACCTTCAAGGATTTGTGGGGGACACCTCACTTTCCCTACACCCCACTCCTCACACTGGTTCCCCCCTCCCAATAGCCCCTATATCCTCTCTCTTTCCCTGTTTCCTTCTCTTTTTCTAACACATCAGCCAACCTATCTTTTATCTACCCCCCAACATTGTTTATTTCCTTTATACCCTTTCTCTACAATGGGGACTCATAGGAGCTTATATCTTTCTCCTGCATTTTATCTTCAGAATGACTCTGTATAGTAGGTTAGGCTGAGAATGTGTGGCTGGCCCAAGCTGCCATGGCAGCAAGGGGGTTTGAACCTGCATTTTAAAACCATTAAAATACAAACAGAAAATGAGCTGGGTATACCTTTTGTTAATTTATCTACCAAGGCATACTTTGTACAGCTTTAGAAACTACTTTAGTGCTATATGTGCAGAACTTCAATAAATAATAATAAAAAGTAATTTTAGTGAATACGATACATTTAAAAACGTGCTTTATTCTGAAGTGTGCCCCAGGTTGACATGTATACGCAGACCTTCAGTTGTTTGGGAAAAAAATCAATATATGGGTAAATGTATACATATGTCATACGTTTTTCAAAGAAATTATAAAATTCACTTGACATTACTGTATATAATTACTTTAGGAACCACTAGTTTCAAAGGTATACTTTGAGCCAAGATATATTTGAGCTTCTATGGGAGAGAACAGTCACAAACAGAAAGAAATGCTTTGCTGGTAAATAACAATGTGTTTTACTAACTGACTCGCGCACACTTCCATTATTTTGAAAATGAAATGCATGCTTTTTCCTTGGAGACATACAACACCTGACTCTCATTATAATCAGGAAATAAAAAGATTTCTTAGTCTTCATGGAATATAATTTTGTAGTGATTACCAGAAATGCAGAAAAATTCCAGGAACAAAATTCAGATAGAAATAATTCACATATTATACTTTTCTAAATTTTCTTTATAATGTCCCACTATAAAGCAGTCATTGTGGAAATCTGTTTATTTATGCTGTATCTATGAAAAGTCTGCCAAATGTAGAACATTTGCTATTAAGGAGGGTTACTAGAGAAATTATGCCACAGATTTTATAAAGATTTGCAGATTATTATCAATTCCTCAAATTATGAAGAGTGATTATTAGACATGGGCACGAACCACAAAAAAACCAAACCATGCGGTTTGTGGTTCGTGGGTTTCCACAAACCAGGAACCACGAACTCCCATGAACTGGGGTAAATTCCTGAACCAGTTTGTGGTTTGTGGTTCATGGGCTTTAAATGCCTCTTTCCAGCTGCTTAGCAGCAGGGAAAGGGGCATTTAATCATTTAAAGGGCCCTTTCCTGCAGCTTGCAAGCAGCAAGCCCCTTTAAACTATCAGCTGGCAGGTGGGGGGGAATCCCCCCACCACCTGCCAGCTGATAGTTTAAAGCGACCTGCTGCTTGCAAGCAGCAGGGACCTTTAAATGGCCCAAACCCCACAAACCCCAGCCCCAGCCCCAGCCCCAGCCCCCCAGCCCCCAGCCCCAGACTTACTTTGTCTTCTCCATGGCTGCGGCCTTCTCCCCCTCCTCCCATGAGGGGCGGGAAGGCCATTTTCGGCCTCCTCTGCCACTGTGTGGGCCCACAGAGCAGCAGAGGAGGCCGAAAATGGCCTCCCCTCCCCTCCCCTCAAATGGCTGCTGCAGTGGCTGGGGTTTGTGGGATTTGGGCATTTAAAGGACCCTGCTGCTTGCAAGTGGCAAGTCCCTTTAAACTATCACCTGGCAGGGGGTGGGGGGGAATCCCCCCTGCCAGCTGATATTTTAAAGGGACCTGCCGCTTATAAGCGGCAGGAAAAGTTTAAATGGCCATTTAAACTTCCCTTTAAACTTCCCGAGGAAATGGCCATTTAAACTTCCCTTTAATACAAACCAAACAAACCAGTTCATGGACATTAGGGTAGTAGACCAGCTCATGGACATTAGGGTTTTTTTTGGTTCGTGGGTTTTTTTGTTTCGTATTCAGGTTCATGCCCATCTCTAGTGATTATATTCAACAAATATATTGCCAATATTTACTACTTTATAGGCAGTTTCTTCCCTCCCCCCTGAAAATTCCAGTGTACTTTACTAATTTAATGAATTATGAACACAGAAAGGCCTTCATCAAGACATGCCTAGATATTTTACCCCTTGCAGTCTTGGAAGGCCACTACAATGGGATTCCATATAGTAAAAAAGTATGTTCCTGTGATTATAGCTCCATTGAGGATTTGTTTCATGTCACATTCCAGTGTCCGAGATTTGAGGCTGAGCACAGCAGATTTTTGAGTACCGCAATATCTCAATGCCCAGGAAGGTCAGACCACAAGAAATTAGTTTTACTAGGAGGAGGAGAGCATCGCAACAGCAGTTGCACAGAGAGAATTGCGTCCGGGACCTAGAAGGGGGAGGAAAGTTTAATCAGAATTTGAAATGTTTATTTTCTGTATGATTAACCACTCCATCATTATTCTATGGAGCTATTTTTGTATTATGACAGTATGAAGGGAAACATTGAAGTGTAGTGTTTAGTGTTTGTAGTTCATTCCCCCCCCTCTTTCTTTTTCCACCCCCCTTTGTCCCTTCCCTCTCCCCTTTCCTTGTGATAGTCTGGTGTAGTGTTTTGTAGTTATGAAAAATAAAAAAAATTTATATATAAAAAAAAAAAAAGAAATTAGTTTTACTATTGGATGATAGGAACAAATCCAAATGGCAAAGTTTGCCGCCACCATCATAAAGGCTAAAAAGATGATGAGGCATCCTGACCCATGGCTGACCTGTAATTGTTCTACTGTCGGTCATTACTAGCCTTTGGATTGTATAGTGTTTTATTATCAGATATTTATATGTTCATTCTGTATTTTAATACTTTCTGTGAAAATGTCCAGAAATTTTTAGTGTATTTTTAAATTTTATCTTGATGAACATTTAATTTTGAATTTTTGCTATTGCTTTTTACTAATGAAGTAAGTATTGATGATGATTGAACATTCTATCCACTTTACGAAATCTTTACAAGAGTGACCTAACCTTCAACATGTTTTTTTAAAAAATGAATATATTCTAAATATATAGATTATATGGCTTTTATATTTTTAGCCACTGGAAACTGAAGCTATTCTACCTTGTATTGTAACTTTACATAAACTAGTCAGATTTTTAGAATATATCCTTAATAGCTACTCTGAATTGCCTTGATAACTAATCAAAACACAGATAAAAGCTGTCTTTTACTCCACAAGGTTAGATCCAGACTAGATTTTATAATGACAGAATGGAATTTTCCTTTCTCACCTTCATACTGTAGCCCATGCTGATCTCCATAAAATGCTAGTCGTGGGGGAGAGGGAATCCTGAGGAATGACATCATGGACTCTGCAGTGGGAAGGGAAAATCAGTGGAAACTACTAATTTAGTTTTAATCCAACCCATAATCCGGCATATGTATAGGGCATTTTTATTGCCCTTGGCAGCTTGTAAGATTTGTTGTGTATTTACTCACTTTATCTCTGGTGCCTGCCAATGCTGATCACATAACATAATTTTCATTTTAGATTTCAGTTGCAATCAGTTTAATATGATTTATTTTGCCATCTGCATTTCTTGTCTATTTCTATATTATTAGATATTCAGCATTTTTATGATGACCTTTGTTTGAACAAAAATATGACTGATGGCTGATAAAACATATAAATATGACTGGTAGAAATGAAAAAAAGATTATCCAAATAGGATACAGATTTTTTTTTTAAAAAAATCATCTGTTCTCTGTGTAATTCAGAGGAGGCCAGAATACTGACATGAGGATTATTACTTTTCTAAGCAAAATGAAGCTTTGAACAGCAAGCAGCACCTAGCTGTCCTAAAGTTGTACTTCAGTAAATGCTGCTGTGTGAAACTTTGCTGTGGTTATCATGTTTTAACTATGAGCAAAATCAGTCAGGGCTAATATTCACAACTACCACAACAATGATTTCAGGTTGATACTGTTGCACAAGTAGTTGTATGCAGACTAGAGATGGGCACGAACCGAACTATGAACCAAAGTTCGTGAGAAACCAGGCTGGTTCGTGGTTTGCGAACTGGCGGTTCGTCATAGCCCATTTCTGACGAACTGCCATGAACTTTAGGCTGGTTCGTTTGGTTCATTTTTTGGTTTGTCACTGCAGACAGCCTGGTGCCGATCAAACAGTTTCCTAGGCAACAGGGGATGGACTTCCTGCAGACCTTCTGCTGACCTGGAAGTGGCCTTCTGCTGGCCCGGAAGTGACCTTCTGTTGACCCAGAAGTGAAGATTTGCTGACCCGAATGTGACGTTTTCATGAACCAAATGAACTGGTTCACGAACTGGGGCAGGTTCGTGAAAGTTCTTGGTTCGTGGTTCATGAAATGTGATGAACTACGAACCACACAGTTCTTTTTTTCCTGGTTCGTGCCCATGTATAATGCAGACCATTAGTGCAGCCTTAGCTTATCTTGATCAAAGGAGTATGATAAAACCTAGCAGGTTGAGTTCCATTCATACCATATATAACAAAACAGGTTGAAGCTAACATAAATATTGATTGCCACTCAGGATCCAGTCCACAGAATATACCCTTAAATTCTGCACACACACTTTTTCACAGGTTGTTCTTACAAATCACTTTTATGTCCTCATTTTCTGTAAAAATGCCAGTTTATTTCTATTTCCTAGCTCAGCATTGATCCAAAGGTGCATGTACTTTAGAAGTCTGCATAGGTAAAAAAGGTAAAGGTAGTCCCCTGTGCAAGCACTGAGCCATTACTGACCCATGGGGGGATGTCACATCATGATGTTTTCTTGGCAGACTTTTTATGGGGTGCTTTGGTATTGCCCTTCCTAGTCGCCTATACTTTACCCCCAGGAAACAAGGAACTCATTTTACTGACTTAGGAAGGATGGAAGGCTAAGTCAACCTTGAGCTGGCTACCTGAACTTGGCTTCCGCCAGGATTGAACTCGGGTCATGAGCAGAGCTTGAGCTGCAGTACTGCAGCTTACCACTCTGCGCCACGGGGCTCTAAGAAGTCTGCACAGAAAATATGAAAAAGCATGAAAAATCATTATAATGGGGAATTGACACTGACATAAGAAATATTTATATGCTAGTGGTTATGATAGCTGATAGCAATGAAATTCTGGAGTAGCTAATGGAGGCAGAGCTTATCCTTCTTTTCCAAACATTGCCAAACATTGTCTACAGGCACCCTGCTTTTATTTTTGCATGTGCTTTTTCAAATAAACTAATTATGTATAACAGAAACCATGGACTCTGTCCAGGGAAACTGTAACACTAGGAAAGAAAGCAGGACTTACACAAATAATGCTTTTTCAATGGACTTATCAAACAATACTAACTTGGAGCACCCTGAGAATCTAGAGTATATTGAAACATTCTTCTTAAATATTCCAATTTCTGTTCAAAGATTTGTCTTGTCATCAGTTATGTGGCAATCACAGTTCCTTTTGTGGAATTTGCACAACTATGTTTTAGAGTTCAGTGAAGAGGGGCAACATTTACTCGCTTTCTGTGCTCCTTAGGTTGCAGGAAGGCTTCACATCCATGCATAAATAGTAGATCCTAATGCTAATCATTGTTGTATATTGCCTGTGTGACAGTTATAAAATCACAGGATTATAGGCAAAGTGAGACTAAAGCATGACCACGCTTTACAAATTGTGGGGTGAATCCAACCATCCTCCAGGTAGCCTTCCTCCAGCTTACAGAGCCTTCCTGCAACTTCAAGAAGAGCCACTTAATTCAGAGGAAG
This sequence comes from Eublepharis macularius, assembly GCF_028583425.1. NCBI lineage: Eukaryota > Metazoa > Chordata > Lepidosauria > Squamata > Eublepharidae > Eublepharis > Eublepharis macularius. Next base: position 129,514,929 of record NC_072792.1, read on the forward strand.
TCTCCTTAGACTGTAGAAGGCTTCAGATTCGAGCCAAAAGGAAAGGTAGGGAATATAAATATTTAAATGCAGAGAAGTTAGCCGTGTTAGTCTGTGGTAGCAAAATCAAAAAGAGTCCAGTAGCACCTTTAAGACTAACCAATTTTATTTTAGCATAAGCTTTCGAGAATCAAGTTCTCTTCGTCAGATGCTACTGGACTCTTTTTGATAAATATTTAAATAAGTAAAATTTGCTCAGTGCAGTGGTAGGATAGAGATAGATCCACCTGCTGACTAAAAAAGTTGCCAGCAATGAGTGAGAAGTAATCATTGGGTTTCAGTCCAGAGGCAGGGATTGACCAATAAGAGCTACCACAACTGGTAAAACCAACTTGTTAATCTAATCAGAGACTGAGAGGAAGGAAGCAGCACCAAGAGCATGAAGATCTCATGCATTTTTGTTGTCCAGTAAATTACATAGATTTTGTCTTATCATTAAATATAGTTGAGATATGGTAACAGGCCTAAACTCAACAAATGAACTATTTGTTGGGTTTAGGCCTGTATGAACTATTATATGAATGGCTTTCAAGCCTATTGTAGAATCTGAATTTGAATCCATTTTGGATGTATGTTGGTAATTCACCTCGTCACTAAATTTTTTTTGCAGCATGTGTGAGGAGGTCTAGCTATAATTAATTTTTTAATGCAATTTTTTTAGCATCATGCATTAAGAACACTAAAGAGAATGAACCTATCCTCAATATCTGTTTATGTATTATCCTGGGTGCATCTAATGATGCAGCTTAGATAAATCTTGATCTGCCTTGCCAGTCCATAATGAGAAGAGCGGGTAGGAAACAGGCATATTCAATTCTACATAATGCTGTTAAAAAGATTCATGACTTTCATTTAGATACTTTTTGGCAGTGGTATGCATTGTTGATAATGACCTCATTAATGGATTCCTCAGAGAAAATCACCAATATGAATTTCTGGTACAAAAACAATTATTGTACAAGTGCACCTGGCTGCTGCTTCTGTATGGTGGTATATCATGTTTAGTCTATGAAGTATGATCAAGCCAACACATCCTTCATGGTATTGGTGTGAACTTGCTAACTATTGTAATAACAATACTAGACACTTGACAGGTTGCACACTGTTTTTGTATCTTTTTGGTTGGTCCTAATTCTTTGGCTTTTGTTTTTGGATTTTGCTGTGGACAAATTTAACTACTTGCCATCTTCTACTTTGAGAACACCTGAATTCAGCTGATTAAGAGAGAGTTTCATCAACTGGAGTGAAAAGAACCTGGTAAAAGCCTCTGCTTAGGGGTATTCCTTCCAATACAAGGTCATTCTTTTCACTTTGGCTTCCATTACCTCTTTATTTTGTGTGCCAATGAGAGATGGGCACAAACTGGGAAAATTCTGAACCATGCAGTTCGTGGTTTGTCACGTTTCACAAACTATTAACTTTCACAGATTTGCCTTGGTTCGCGAACTAGTTTGTTTGGTACATGAAAATATCACTTCCGGGTCAGCAGAATGTCTGCAGAAAGCCCATGCCCCATTGCCTAGGAAACTGATTGATCGTCGCCAGGCTGTCTGCAGTGACGAACCCAAATATGAACCAAATGAACCGGACTAAAATTCATCATAGTTCGTGAGAAATGAGCTCCCATGAACCGCTGGTTCATGAATTGTAAACCACTGGTTTGCGAACCATGAACTGACCCGGTTCATGAACCACAAATGGGCCTGGTTCGCAAATCACGAACCAACCCAGTTTGTGATGAACTTTGGTTCGTATTTTGGTTCATGCCTGCCTCTAGTACTAACTGAAATTAACCTCTAATATTATTAACACTGTGATTACTTTTTATTTTTATTTTATTTACTTCAGATTTCTATTCCACCCTCCCCGCGAGCGGGCTCAAGGTGGATAACAACATATTAAAAATACAATTAAAAATTCATGTACATTAAAAACAACACATTTAAAACAGGATGGTGGACAGCCTTCACAGGGAGGGTTAAGATTTTCTACACGCCTTTTTTCAGGCCAGCGGAGGCCCAGCCTCAGCCATATGTCTGGCGGAACAACTCTGTCCTGCAGGCCTGGCGAAAACATAGTAGGTCCTCTGGGGATAGCCTTATAAGGTATCTTTGTGTCCCTTCTGGTGTTAGAGAGACATTTGATCAACTACAGGGTTTTGTATGTCCAATAGGATGCTTCCAATTTTTGCTGCTTCTTCCCAGAAAACCAAGGGTGCAAACTGATCCCAGTTCCAATTTAAATTGGCATACCTGCTCAGCAGTTTACAGTGGAATTTTACAAGACAAGGCTTTAACATTATAGCTTAAAACATCTCTCTCCCCCAACTTTTAAACATTAAGCTGCATGAAGAGATCTTGAGAACTAAAAATTTGTGCATTTTTGGTGTTATTTTGATTGGTTCTAATAAAAGGTATTACATTGATTTTGTTGTTTGATTTTGAATTGACTCAAACCGTGTGTGTATTTGTGTAGAGAAACCAGGAATGAGTCTTTCTAGGCAGTTGAAGAAATAGCTATAAATGATGTTGGGGTCAAAGAGTCCACAGGCACAGGGGTGGCCCGTCCATTGAGGCCAGTGAGGTGGCCACCTCAGAGAGCTAAGGTGCTGGAGGGGCGCTGACCCGAGGGCAGGGGCACATGCCATGGAGCTGCCGCTGCCGCTGGCCAGGAGCGCGTGCTGGCGGCTGCAGCATTGGGCAGCTGAGCAGGCAGCCTCCTGTTCAGTTGCTCTGCGGGCCAGGTGCTGCCGGCGGCCAGGGTGGCCGGCAGCGCCTGGCCCACAGAGCAACTGAATGGGAGGGCTGGAAGGCTCCCCATGTGCATGCACACATCTGCACACACATACACACACACAGGCAGCATTAAGCTGCCTCGGGTCCCAGTGATGCTGGAGCCGGCCCTGCACAGGCACATCAACCAGAAAAGATGGGGGGAAATGTTGCAAAATGGGGCAGCTAGAGCTTGGACATTGTCTAACTGCAGAAAGAGCAGTGGTGCAACCTCCATTTAGCCACATCATAGAAGCATTTACCCATGTCAGTTGATGGATCACCTTGAAGAATATTTATGACTTCTATGATATGGAGATTTATAAGGAACAATCAAGCCACTTGTAGGAAGGTACAGGATAAAACATTAATGCCAGGGCTATAATGATCCCCATATTCTCCCCCTGGCCACAACAAGAGCCAAACAAGTGAAGGCCTGGTAGTAGGAAGACTTTTCTCCAGATCCAGTGTACTAGAAAGGAAGACTGAGAAGGCTAACTTCATGAGACTTTTTCTCTTGAATTCAAAATCATATATATTATATTTCTACTGTTTTTCTAGAACACATAGGGACTAGTCTGGCAATCAGAGCAGGGTTGTCAGGTAGTCTCATGTGGGGGCAAATTAAACACAGACTATAACAGAGATAGACAACACTGTCTTTCTAAAAGTTGTAATGTGATGTACTGATGCTAAGTTTCAGGCCCTCATAGATTTCTGCAGCCTACCATCTTTCTGAGCTAAACTGGCATTGCACATTCCATTAGCTGGTTCATATAGGTTTAACATTAATATTAGAATTAAGAGTCTGAGAAGCATAAATTGCTTTGGACAATACAGGTTAACAATCTGCAATCTTGGCTGCACTAGTTAATGTTAATTTAATGTAACTATCAAAATCACAGAATGCTGACAAAAGATTAGATTCACTGGACAATAGAACAGAAGTCATATATTATTTACATCATATTAATTACAAACAGCAAATGGCACAATCCCAAGATTTGTTGGGTGAGCAAAAAGTACTTACTGTGGCTGCATTGTTAGCTGTGCAAGCACCACATTTTGAACTATGACCGTATGCTTGTGTTGCAGTTCTGTTATGCCAGCACTGCAGCCAGATACATTCATGTGGATTTAAATGTTTACGAAGAAGCAGTACGTACATGCTATGCATACTCAAAAATGCTAATGTCAGAAAAAATCTATTCTGATGCTCTATTCTATTGATGCTGAATCTGCAAATATAAGAAAGCATCTGGAGAAATTAATAGATAACTGAAGCTGCAGTTCTAAAAACAAGGCATGTGTGCATTTTGTAAACTTGACGGAAAATATTAAGAAGTTCAAAAATAATAACCACTAGGGGTGTGCAAGCCAAAAATTTTCGGCTAAAGCCGAAAGCAGAAAGCCGAAAGAGGATTCTCTTTCATATAAGCCGAAAGCCGAAACGGCCAGCCGTTTCGGCTTTCGGCTTTCGGCTTACTTTCGGCTTTCGGCTTTCGGCTTTTTCAATGGGAAAATGCCTCCGGTGTCTTCCCGGACGTCTGGGGGAGGCATTTTCCCACCGAATCAGCCCAAAATTGGTGGGAATCTTCCTCTAACCCTTCTCTAACGACCACCCAAGTTTCAGACCGATTGGACTTTGGGGAGCCATGTTATGGCCCCCCAAAGCAGATCCCCCTATCCTCCCATAAGAAAGCGAAGGAGCAGCATATTGTTAGCATGCTGCTGCTCATCTTCTTCATTCTTTCCTATGGGGAAAAATGAAGACGCAGGCTTCCTTTGCCAGGGGTGGCATTTTGCATGCAAAATGCCCCCTCACCCTCAGGGGCCCTCAAAGGGGAACCTCAGGGGAACACCAAAGGGCATGGCAGCACTATCTTACACAAAAATAACACAACTCACTTAACATCAGAGAATCACAAAAACACAATTCCTGGCAAAAACACTTTATTTCTTCTACAGCTTTAGGTTACAAAGTAGGAGGGCACAACAGGGCATGATAGCAATGTACTACAAAAAATAATACAACCCACTTCACCGTTTTTGACAGCAATTGTGTTTGTGTGATTCTCTGATGTGAAGTGAGTTGTGTTATTTTTGTGTAGTACACTGCTTTCCTGTTCTGTGGTGCCTTCCTACTGTGTAACCTAAAGCAGTTACAGAAATAAAGTGCTTTTGACAGCAATTTTTGGGGTGATTCTTTAATGTGAAGTGAGTTGTGTTATTTTTGTGTAAGATACTGCTTCCATGCCCTGGATGTTCAAGAAATAAAGTGTTTTTGACAGGAATTGTGCTTTGTGATTCTCTGATGTTAAGTGAGTTGTGTTATTTTTGTGTAAGATAGTGCTGCCATGCCCTTTGGTGTTCCCCCCTGCTGTGTAACCTAAAGCTGTTCAAGAAATAAAGTGTTTTTGACAGGAATCGTGCTTTGTGATTCTCTGATGTTAAGTGAGTTGTGTTATTTTTCTGTGTGGGGGACTGCTGGTGTAATGTGTCATTATGCTTTGCCTACTTGTACTTTGGAAGGGAGAAAATAATTTTTTAAAAACTTTATTTTGTGTTGTTCTTGTTTTATTCTTTGTTGTGCAGTTGGTTCCCATCATAGGGAACAATGGGGCTGGCTGGCCAGCCATCTCTGTAGGTGGTGGGGGAATTTGAGGGAGGGTGTCTGTGGTTTAGGTGCTCTTTCACAGGGACCAGCTGGCACTCAGAAGTGTGCCCACCATTGTGGCACCCCTGGGCTGTGCAGAATTGCCCAGGGAAAGAGAGTTTAGAAGTTCCCAGCATAGGGAACAAAGGGAGAGGGCTGGCCTTTGCCAGCCTGTTCCTGGGGTTATGGGTGTGGGGCAGGTGGGGGTGGATTTGGGTCTGTGAGGGGCTAATGTGGGGATTTGGGTCTGTGTGTGGCAGCTGGGGGGGAATTGGGTTTGTGTGGGGCTGTAGGGGGTGGACTTTGGGGGCTGAGAGCACCTACTTGGGGAGGCCATGAAATGCCCCCCCCCAAGTGGGAGCAGTCTGAGCCTTGGTGGGGGGTGGGAGGAAGGGTGGGAGAAGGGCCCCAGAGGGCTGGGGGGCATTTTGCATGCAAAATGCCACCCCTGGCAAGACAAGCCTCCCCCAGCTGTCAGTGGTAGAGATGAGAGCACCTACTTGGGGAGGCCATGAAATGGCCCCCCCCAAGTGGGAGCAGTCTGAGCCTTGGTGGGGGGTGGGAGAAGGGCCCCAGAGGGTTGGGGGGCATTTTGCATGCAAAATGCCACCCCTGGCAAGACAAGCCTCCCCCAGCTGTCAGTGGTAGAGAATGAGATTAGAGCACCTACTTGGGGAGGCCATGAAATGCCCCCCCCAAGTGGGAGCAGGCTGAGCCTTGGTGGGGGGTGGGAGGAGGGGTGGGAGAAGGGCCCCTGAGGGTGAGGGGGCATTTTGCATGCAAAATGCCACCCCTGGCAAAGGAAGCCTGCTTCTTCATTTTTCCCCATAGGAAATAATGAAGAAGATGAGCAGCAGCATGCTAACAATATGCTGCTCCTTCGCTTTCTTATGGGAGGATAGGGGGACCTGCTTTGGGGGGCCATAACATGGCTCCCCAAAGTCCAATCGGTCTGAAACTTAGGGGGTTTGTAGAGAGGGGTTAGAGGAAGGTCCCCACCAATTGTGGGCTGATTCGGTGGGAAAATGCCTCCCCCAGACGTCCGGGAAGACGCCGGAGGCATTTTCCCATTGAAAAAGCCTAAAGCCGAAACGTTTCGGCTTTTTTTCTTTCGGCTAGCCGAAACGTTTCGGCTTAGCCCGAAACGTTTCGGCTAACCTGAAAGAAGCCGAAACACTTTTGTTTCGGCTTTCTTTCGGCTTTCAGAAAGCCAAAATGCACATCCCTAATAACCACTATTACTTGCTTACAGACTTCCAAAGTTTATTTATCAGCACCTCCCAGTTGGGATCCCTCACCCCCAGCACCAATTTCCCCCCAAGTGGTGTCAGTCCTCTGTCAGATTCACTGGAAATTCTATGGCTATCACAGAGTTTCTGATGATTCCTAGAGAAGTATGATGTCACCTCCAGGTTTTTGCCTGAAGAGATGTCATGTATTGCTGATGGCTGCCCCTCATGTCCCCCTGGCCTCCCACTGGTTGCCCTATCTCTCTGAGTCATAACCATATTCAGGAAGCTGATGTTATCAATTAACTTTGCTAAAAATTATATTGGAATATCAAAAACACTTTCCCTTTGCCCCTCCTAATAATAAACCAGCTTCACAGACTAGTCCACATAATCAGAGGGGAGCATGTTTAAGAAGAATGCTCTGTGAATTTTCATCACCTAATTATGAAGTTCTTTTGCATCACCAGAGAATTATATAATGACAATTTGGAAGCAGAAGTATCATATGGCCAAAAAGAGAAGAATCTGGCATTCATTCCTCATGAATTGTAATCTGATCAAGAACAAATTGCAATGGCTCCCAGACTGTTTCTAAATTATTCATTTAAACTAGACTTTGTATACTGGACTGAAAGGTTAACTGTAAAATAATGAGAAAATAGTCAAGAAGACTACAAAGAAGACTTTAATAGAGTATAACAGGAAAGTCAAATATCATAGCCTATGGCTTTTCTGTATTGAGGTTTTTTGTTGGTTGTGTCCCCACTGCTTTGGTTTATCCCCTCATTTCCACACACATTTTTGAGGTTTTAGTTTCCAGTTCTTTTGCGACCCTGATTTTTTTTTCTGGAAGAAGATTTTGAGTTGTCTTTTCTCTTGTGCATAATGTTTCTTCTGGTTTTCTTTGTCCCACCCACTCCCACCTACCTCCAAATCTCTTTATGATGATTGGACTGTTGTCATAGTCAAACCACTCCCTCTCCTTCTTCCCTCCTCTGCCCTGAAGATGTGTTTTCATTTTTGATCTTCTTTAAAAAAATCAAATCCAACAGCGCAATAGTGATATAAACATGCAGATTCTCTGAATTCCCACCTTTTATTTTTTAAAAAAGTAAAAATGTGACCAAAGTATGATAGTCTCAGTTTTGTCAATTTAGCTTCCAGGGAGAATTCAGGCTTGATTTGATCTAGTGCCCAGTTATTTGTATTTTTGGCTGTTCATGGTATCCGTAAAACTCTCCTCCAGCACCACGTTCCAAATGAATCACTTTTCTTTCTGTCAGCTTTTTTCACTGTCCAACTTTCACATCCATACATCATAATTGTTTCAATTATCTTGATCTTGGTTCCCAGGGAGACATCTTTATCTTCAAGGATCTTATCTAGCTCTTACAAGTTCCAATCTCCTTCTGATTTCCTCGTTGCAGTCTCCATGTTGACTGATGATTGAGCCAAGGACTAGGAAATCTTGGATAATTTTAATTTCCTCATTGTCAACTTTAAAATTGTGTATCTGAATTGATGTTCAGATGTAATCTTGCTTTGGCACTTTCTCTTTTAACCTTCATCAGTAGTTGTTTCAAGTCTTCACTATTTTCTGCCAGTAACACGTTGTCATCTGCATATCTCAAATTGTTAACTTTCCTTCCACCAATTTTTACTTCAGCTTCTTCTAGATCTAACCCAGCTTTCTTTATGATATGCTCTACATAGAGGTTGAACAGGTAGGGAGATAATATGCATCCTTGTCTGACACCTTTGCCAATTGGAAAGTATTCTGTTTCCCCATATTCTGTCCTAACAGTAGCCTCTTGTCCAGCGCACGTAAAAACAATCAGATGTTGTGGCACCCCCATTTCTTTTAACACTATCCATAGCTTTTCATGATCCACACAATCAAAAGCTTTGCTATAATCTATAAAACACATGCTGATTTTCTTCTGAAATTCCCTGGTGCGTTTCATTAGTCATCGTAAATTTGTGATGTGATCTCTAGTGCCTCTTCCGTTCTTGGATCCAGCTTGAATATCTGGCATTTCTTGTTCCATAAATAGTAAGAGTCTATGCTGTAGAATCTTGGGCATCACTTTGCTTGCATGGGAAATTAATGCAATAGTCTGATAGCTGCTGTACTCTTTGGCATCTCCCTTTTTTGGAATTGGAATGTAGACTGAGCGTTTCCAGTCTGTGGGCCATTGTTTTGTTCTCCATGTTTGTTGACACATTTTTGTTAAGATTTTGATGGAATTCATTTCTGTAGTTTGAAATAGCTCTGTTGGTATTCCATCTACTCCAAGTGCTTTGTTTCTTCCAATTGAGTGCAGCTTTTACTTCACTTTCTAAGATTTCTGGTTCTTCATCAAAGGACTCTTCTTCAAAAATATCTGTCATACTTTCATCTCTTCTGTATAGTTCTTCAGTGTATTATTTCCATTGTTCCTTTATTTTGTCCTGACCAGATACTGTATTTCCGTGTTGATCTTTCAGCATCCCAAGCTGTGGCTTGAATTTCTCTTTGATTTCCCGGATCTTGTGGAACAGATCTTTTGTTCTTCCTTTTTTGTTGTTCTCTTCTATTTCTTTGCACTGGTTATTATAATAGATTTCTTTGTCTCTGCATGTAGAACGCTGAAAAGCTCTGACTCTATTTCTTTTGCTTTTGCTTCCCGTCTGTCTTTAGCAATTTAAAAAGTTTCCTCAGTCATCCATTTAAGCTTCTTCTTTCTTTTGGTTACAGGAATAGTCTTTGCACATTCTTCCTTGATAATATCTCTGGTTTCAGCCCATAGTTATTTTGGTTTGTTATCAATTAAACTTAGTATTGCAAATCTATTCCTTACCTGGACTTTGAATTCTTCAGGAATAACCTTTAGATTGTATTTTGGCACTATGATTCTTTTAGTGTTTCTCTTCAGATATATTCTAATTTTTGATATTAGCAACTTATGATCTGTACCACATTCAGCTCCTGGTCTTGCTTTAGCAAATGGAATGGAACTTCTCCATCTTCTGCTTCCAATTATGTAATCTATTTGGTCCCTATATTGGTTACCTGATGATTTCCACATGTATAATTGTCTTTTTGGTTGCCAGAAGCATGTGTTAGCAATGAACAGGTTATTGGCTTCATAAAATTCTATGAGTCACTCTCCTGCTTTATTTTGTGATCCTAGTCCAAATGTTCCCATATTGTTTGATTCTGCTTTGTCTCCTACTTTTGCATTCCAATCATCTATGATTATCAGCATATCTTGTTTAGGTGTGTGATCAAATTCATCTTGGACACTTGTGTAAAAGTTTTTGAGTTCTTCCTTCTCAGCATCTGTAGTTGGGGCATAATCTTGAATGATAGTTATGTTAATAGGCCTTCCCTGAAGTCTGATTGATATTACAGTCAGACTTTGCATTGTAACTCTTGACTGCTTGTGCTATGTCTCTCCTCAGTATTAGGGCAACACCATTTCTTTTGAGTTTGTTATTTCCGCAGTAAAACACTTTGTGGTTTTCTGACAGAGTCAGTCCACATTAGTTCACTTACATCCAGGATTGCAATATTTAAATGTTCCATTTCTTGTTTTACTATTTCTAGCTTACCTGGCTGCATACTTCTGACATTCCATGTTCCTATTGAGTGTGTTGCACAACTTTGAATGTTCCTTTTGCATCTATTCAATTGGATATGTTTGGCTTTAATTCAGTCCCATAATTAAGAATAGCGCTATTTGTACTTGTCCTTGGCTCTTCCCCAGTAGCCAATTGAGTGCCATCTGACCTGGAGGCCCTTTCAGCACTATATCTTTTTTCATTCTGGATTGTCTCATCATAGGGTTTTCAAGGTAAGAGATTAGCAGAAGTGGTTTACCATTGCCTTCTTCTGTTTCGCAGTACTAACTAGGGTTAGTTGAAGTGACCCTGCCATTGTCTGTGAAAGATCCTCTGCCAGTGTCACCTGATGGAAATATGAAAATATGCATCCTTGAGGTCCAAGACAGCAAACTAACTATCAGCCTTCAAGATGATAGGATGACCATTTTAAAATTTGACACTTTGAGGTATAGATTTAGATCTCTAAGATATAGAATAGGGCGGAGACCATTTTTTTAGGGACTAAGAAAAATCTGGAAAAGAAAACCAAATTTGATGTCAGCACCCTGGATTTCCTGAATGGCCCCCTTTTCCAGGAGGGACTGAATCTCCTCCTCTAATTCACACAGGGAATTATTTGCAGCTGTATCAGGTAGTGTGCACTCAGGTAATTCAATGAACTCTAACTCATAGCCATTTTCCCCTGTGGCTGAGACCCAAGAGTCAGATGTTATTGACTCTTGATGTTATTCAGAGAAGGATGGTGTTAAGTGTCTCTGTACCAACAATTATGGTTAGAGAGGACATGGTCTAGTCAGAACTGCTTAGCAGGATCATGGAGATACTTGTGTTGCTGTGTATGCTGTGAGAGCTTGGGTATGTAAGGAGCCCATCTTCTTGACTGGAACTGAGGCGAGGAGTTGAGAGGGCACTGAGGTGCTGATGGGGTCTGTTTGAACTGTCAATGAGGCCTTCCATACTGTTGTTAGGAATAATGGTGATGCAGGAAGTGTTCTGCTCGACTGGTGTCATGCCTAAGGATTTAGCCATTTGTCTATTCTTTTTCTTTTGAGACAGCGCTTTATCCGTCTTCGAAGAAACAAGAGATGTGCCCTTAAATGGTAGTTCCTCGACTCTGGTTTCCAGGGGAAGAGCCATGGATCTGAACATGGACTGGTGTTGTATCAACACTGCACCTGCCATGCCTCTGACTGAAGTGTGTCTACAGTATGTCTGCCCATGCTCATCAGTTGCTTTGACAGTCTGATGACCTTTGTCTGTAGCAGGTTGACAATAGTCCTTTGTCTTCTGAGAGATCTTCCAAAGGTATAATTGGTAGCCCAAAGGTATAATTGGATTCCCATCTCCAACCCTTTTCCTCGGGTTGTTCTGAGTGCGGAACACCCAAGTCACAGAGTTTGGTCTCGCCCATGGAAAGAGAGCTGTTTGGAGAATTCACGTGAAGTGAAGGGTTCCTAGGTGTGATCAAGACAATCTCCTCAACCTCAGTCTCTGTAGTAGATCAGCTCTGATGAGGTCTAGACTTGGAATGAGATCTTTTCTTTGTTTTCTTTGGCCTCTTGGGTGGTGGTTCTGACGAGTGCCTTGGATCCGAGGGAGGTCTCGGAGAACATGATTTCCTGCCTATTGGATCCAACCTCGATGCTAACCTTGAGAAAGACATGGATCCAACCTCAGATGTGCGCTCCTTCGCAGCAGATTACTTAACTGCAGGTGGATTGGAGCTCAGTGGATGCTGCTTTGTGGCAGGTGCCTTAGCTGCTGGAGTCTCAGAGCCAGATGGCACTTTCTCCCACAGTGTGGCCTTGGAGGTGAATTGCCAGCAAACTGTACAGGCTGCAACATTATGGCCTTCTCTCACACAGAGCAGACAAAGATCATGCTAATCAGTGTGGGTTATCTTAGTGCCGCATCTAGTACACTTCTTCAAAAGTGCCCTCTGAGACATTTTGAAGGACTACACAAAGATCATAAGACGAAGTCAAGCAAGCTGCATCAAAAACTGTCCTAAAAGTAATCAAGCCGAATCACAAACCATAAGAATAGTCAAAGACAGTCTGTAAATATCAAGCCAAACAACAGTAGATAAGATTTAGAAATGACAGAGCTCACAAGCGAAGTTCTTCTCCTCCTGGTGGCTAAGAGAGAACTGAGGGGAAAGCATCACCCTCCAGGGTAGTCACCTGCTTATTTAGGCAGGAAAACAAGTGGGACCATGACTGGGAGAAGTAGTCCATTAATGGAGCTAGAGAAACAGTAGAAACTCCTCTGGTCGGCAGGCCAGATGATGAACAACTCAGTTTTAGAGTTACTGTTGCCTTAGGACCCATGCCCACAGAGCTCAGTTTGCCCCACTGGTGCCGGCCTCCACCTCCTTGCTCTAGATAAGCAGGCTTGGGTGGGGCACTCCAATCTGAAGTATAGTTGGGGAAGAAATTAGGGATGGCTGGTGGATCTGTTTCCCTTTTAGCTTTTCCCCTGCAAAGACAGGAAGTGTGTTCATGCCCCTAAATTTAAAAAGGGTGTGTGTGCAGAGATGCCACCAGTGATGACAGCATCCCCACTTGAAAATCCTGATTATTTAAGGCACATGAGAAAGAAAATAAACTGACTCCAAAACTGTAAAAAGCAGAGGGAGACAGTGATGCAGAAGACCTGTGACCAATCCTATTCCAGAGCTTGTGGATAGACTGCGTAGAAAATCAGGAAGAAGTTGAGCATGTGGAAAAGCCCCTCATTGACTGTAGAAGTAATTGTTAGATGCTTTTAAAGTTACTATTAGCTAATCATTTGTTATTCTTTATTGTGTTTTATGCTAATATTAAACACTTGGTGTTTATGAGGATGTTATCAAGCTTGAGAGTCACAAGAAGTAATGTTTTAAAAACCCTTTAGATCTGTCTTGTATGACATCTCATGTTATACATCTAAAGAAAAATCTTACAAGAAAAATCTCATAAGATCCTTATAGCAAAATTATACATATTCAGAAACATTTATACGCTCTACAAATTACAGAGTGACAAATCTGCACATAGAATGCTTTGTCCTTTGAAAGGCCAGAGTGAGAATATGTCAGCATTCTCCATTTTGCATACATTGCATAATTAAAGATAATTTCATGCAAAATGAACAATAAAGCTCTACCATGTATACAGGAAATAGATCAAGATGGATAGCTGTGTTAGTCTGTCTGTAGCAGTGTATTTGTATATCTGAAGAAGTGAGCTGTGGCTCATGAAAGCTCATACCCTAACAATTTTTGTTAGTCTTATAGGTACTACTGGACTCTTACTCTTTTCTAATGTAAACAGGAATAGTTAGTATTTTACAGCCCAAACAAAACCAAAGAGATCAAGAATAAGTATTTTCTGGTGCTACACTCTGAAATTCTAATACGCGTGTACGGATTCTATACTCAAAAAATCAAGATTTTGAAATATGAAAGAATTTTTATATAACAACCTTTTGTTCACTTTCACTTGGCAATGTCAATAAGACCTTATCTTTCCTCTCTGGCAGGAAAATACTAATAGTCTTGAAAAGTGTAAAAACTCAACAAGCCATTAAATACACAGAATGTAGTTCAGTCTCAAGAGGGACTGATGGATGGTACTGAAGGACTGGTAAAGCATTCTCACTGAAATATGCACAAATTATCGAAGTGCTTAGAGTATTTGAATACACTGCAGTGATTCACTTGCAATTACATTTACCACACTCCTTTTCTCTGCAACAATAGTCAATCACCATTTGACCCGTTCACTTCACTTTGCTATATTTTTAGCAAATGTGCTTTATGGAACTGTGGCAAGTGCCTACTAAAACTGCAGCTTGGAAGGGTCTGGCTACACACATATTTTTAATTGCAAGTAGCTTCTTGAAAGTTTAGATTTTATTAAGATCAGCATTTTCAGGGTATTATTATACAATAGGTTGAATCTAAAGCTGAACAGAGTTTGTTCTAAGCATCATCTTGCTGGAGCAACTAGTCTCAGGACAGTAAGATCAACCTTGATTTTGAAGGATCTGGGATGATTAGTGACCACTAGGGGTGTGCAAGGCCTGCCTGTTTCATTAAACCTGATTCGGGTTTAACTGAATCAGGAAATCGTTTCGGTATTCAGGGAATACCAAAACAGCAAGCTGATTCAGTATTCGCCATTTTATGGCCTCCCAAAGATGCTGCTCTTAGCCCCCCCCCTTTCTCCATTATTTCCTATGTGGGAAATAAGACAGGCTTGTCTGGCTAGGGGTGGCATTTTGCATGCAAAATGCCCCCAAACTTCAGGGGCCCATCTCCCACCTGTCCTCCTACCCTCTACCAAGGCCCAAGCTGATCTCACTTTGTGGGGCATTTTATGGCCTCCCAAAGATGCTGCTCTTAGCCTCCCCTTTCTCCATTATTTCCTATGGGGGAAATAAGAGAGGCTTGTCTGGCTAGGGGTGGCATTTTGAATGCAAAATGCCCCCAACCTTCAGGGGCCCATCTCCTACCTGTCCTCCCACCCTCCACCAAGGCCCAAGCTGATCCCACTTTGGGGTGCCATTTTATGCCCCCCCAAAGGTGGTTCTCCTGCCACACCACTTTGTCTTTCTACTGTGGGGAAGACTTCCACACCGCAGAAACATATGGGATTGGGGCTGCCAGTGGCCACAGCCACAGTCCACCTGCACCCAAACTGCCAAATACCACACACCCCTCCCCAAAACCTAACCTCCCCTGTCCTGTGGCCAGCCACTTTCTATTGATTCCTGTTATGGGAAAATCTCCCACAGCAGG
The DNA here is from genome assembly GCF_028583425.1 of Eublepharis macularius. Taxonomy (NCBI): domain Eukaryota; kingdom Metazoa; phylum Chordata; class Lepidosauria; order Squamata; family Eublepharidae; genus Eublepharis; species Eublepharis macularius. The sequence continues at coordinate 129,530,016 of NC_072792.1, forward strand.
AACCCACGGAATGTGGCATCTATGGCCACAGGCACAGTCCCCCTTTTAAATCCACCCCCCACAGCCCCACACTGACCCAAAGACACCCTCCCCAACTTTCCCACACTGGCCACTACCCCAGGAGCAGGCTGGCCAGCCATCCCCCATTGTTCCCTGTGATGGGAACTTTTAAACTCTCTTTCCTCGGGCAGTTATGCACAGCCCAAGGGTGCCACAATGGTGGGCACACTCCTGAGTGTAAGCTTGTCCCTGTGAAAGAGCATCTGAACCACAGACACCCTCCCCCAAATTCCCCCACGAGGCGCAGACTGAGAGTACTGAAGGGGGCGAAGCTGCCTTACAAGGCATCTGGCTCTGCCCCTCTCACAATGCCTGGATGCCCAGGAAGGAGAGGCTGCCTCTTCTCCTTCCAGAGTGGTGAAGGATGGCACCTGGCCGTAGCAGCCGATGGCTGTGGCCGGGGTTGTGCATTCTGACATCACTATAATGGTCTCATGCTGTCAACAAGCTGTAGGAAAGATGCAGTATCCTAGGGGCTCAAAACTGAATGTCTTCTCTCAAGTAAAAAAAAAGGAATGAGGATATATTGAGGTCAGCCACTGACACAGTTGTAATGAGGAAAGAGATGTACAGTTAAAAGTTAGATACTACACATTGCAAGGTATTAAACTCATGCTCTTCCTTTGCGTTCAACCTATGCTAGCAGGCTTGTACTGACCTCTTGACCTCTTGACATTTTAACATTTAAGGTCACATATGGGTACTTCTTGTTTTGGTTCGACAGTCTTATGTGGCCTATACATAAGTCATATAATATGACAATAATATTCCTTAGAATATGTTGGTAATATTCCTCAGTTTCCATGTCAGGGTAAATGGATTTTGAATCTTGTGCCATCTTTGAACCATGTGCGACCTTAAACGCTAATACAATTTTATTCAGCATAAGCTTCTTCAGATGCAATGAGCGGATCCCCACTGTGCATACATTTTATGTAGAGGTATGAAAAAAACAAACAGTGAGGCCAAATGGACATAAAATGAAGGAAGTGTAATGGAATCATGTAAAATTAAAATCCAATCAAGAAAAAAAACATAGACCATACCTGCAATAGGTGAACAGTTAAGAGGACTGAAATGCAAGAAGCCCAATGTGAAATGCAATTAGGTATGTACTAGCAACCAAGCCCATTTTAATAAAAAAACTGGCTCTAGAAAATGGAGCACCTTCCAGAGGGACAGGCTGCCTCGCCTGGCTTTCCCGCTGTGGCATCGCCCTCTGGAGGCACACCAGGATAAAAGGTGAGTCATCACCAATATGGCTTCCCTTTTAAATAATAAAATATATTATGTATGTATTTAATTATTTATTTGGGAAATTTCTATGCCACTTCTCCAGGGAATCTGCCCAAGACAGATCACAAAATAAACCTCATAAAAACATAAAACAAATTAATAAAACCCAGCATTCTAAAACATAGCCAAATCATAAAACAACACAAAATATTTAGCATCTTAAAATGGCTCTTAAACATTTCTCAAGCTGAAAGCTAGGGTTTCCAACCTCTAGGTGAGGCCCAGCGATCTCCTGGAATTACAACTGATTTCCAGGCTGCAAAGATCAGTTTCCCTGGATAAACTGGCAGCTTTGGAGGATGGATTATATGGCATTATATTCTGCTTAGGTCCCTTCCTTCCACAATCTCCATCCCTCACCCCCCCCCCCCGAACTCAAGTTAGTTCCCAACCTGAAGTTGAAAACCTTCCTAAAAAAACAGAAAGAAACTCATGTAGGCTTCAAGCAAGTCTCAAGGGGAAGGACATTATTCAGGTAAGGTTGCCACCACTGAAAAGTCCTGTCTCTGTTGCCACCTACCTCACTTCTGAAGGTGGGGCTACAGAGATCAGGGTTTATGAGCAGAATCTTAGGGCCAAGCTACACATGACGAATGACACTTGAACGGCAAGTGTATTTCTCCCTGTTCACTTGCCCTCCACTCAATCCACTTGCCGTTCAAGTGTCATTCGTCATGTGTAGCTTGGCCCTTAGTTGACTAGCTGGACATTAGGGGAGGAGGTGATCTCTTTTAAAAAAAAACTCTTACACAAAATATCAACGTATGTCCACTCATAGCAGCTGAAGAAGTTGCTCTACTTAGTCTTATTTAGTCTTCAAGGTATTTTTGTTTGTACAGACTAACATGGTTCTCCTCTGGAATTATAATTTATGAAGATTGTTACTTATTCATTTATAATGAAAGAACACTTTTTCAAGCACAAACCTATGCTCCAACTCAGCTTTACGTTTTGCTACCACCGACTCAAGAACTTTTTCTGTTGTTGCCTCTACTCCCTGGAATGGGATTCCAAACTCTAACTGGAAAGCCCCATCCCACCCAGATTTTTAGTAAGGGCATAGTAAATGAAAGAGAGAGCTGGAATTTAATGTATGTGGAACTGACTTGTTTCATTGAGAGCTCTATATTATGCTGTGGGCTAAAATTTTGCCTTTGATACTTTAGTTTTTCTACTTTTATGCTAATTTGAATTTTAAGAAGTATTTCATTGTACATTGTTGTTAGCACTATGTACTTGGAAGGATTTTTCAATCAATAAATAAACAAAAAAGTTAATTTTCCAAAGAACTTACATAGTTGAATTTGAATAACCTTTTAATTTTGAAAGTACTGAGTACTTTGCAAATGCATTGTAATGAGTTGAAGTCTTTTTTTGAGCAAAAAGAAAGTCAGCTGCACAGAATAGATCGAATGAGGGTTTTCTTGGGCTCATGTAATGCTAGCATCTCATGCAATTTGGAAATTAATCCCTTATCCCCAAGGAGAATTTCTTTATATGCTAGCTGTGTCAATATCTGATCAAGATGCGTGTTCTTGAACATTCATTTTAGAAAGGTTGTTGTTACAGATAGTTTTAAAATTCAGCCAAACAAGATCAGTGTGAAATCCAAAATAGGCACTTAAAGATACACTTCCAAAGTCAGGATGAAAACAATCACTAAAGCAGACTGCCCTTAACAAAACAAAACAAAAAACAAAAAACAGGAGCTGTGGCACAAAATTGTAGGGCACAGACTTGGTGTATATGACACATTCAAGGAGGCCACAATACGCGGACTTCCAGTTTGGGATCCATGGAGGTCTAACGCAGCTCTAAGTGCTGAGTTGACCGGGCAGCCGTTTTAACGGCCGGCGGGGCAAATCAAGCTCGCAGCCAACTGTTCTCAGGCAGAGAACAGGCACAGAATGCTCAAGAACCTCAGGGCGCATTGATCTTGGGTGAGGGGGGTCCTGCACAACGGACTCTCTCCCGTCCCTTGAGGTCCCACCCGAAGACAGGTCGGCTAAAATCTCTGCGGCAGTCCTGGAGCCAATGCGGTTGGCATAAGACCCCCATGCCCAAGCTTCAACAGGGGCAAGAAGAGCTGATGGGATTTTGAGATTGAAACAGCGATTACAACCCGCGAAAAGTGCTGGAGAAGGTAAAGATCACTATCTCTTGAAACGGGACAGATTACTTAAAACAAGGAAGCATTAAAGTAGACTTTTAAACTGCAACATATTGATTATAAGGAGGGGAGAATCCGGCAAGAACTATATCAGAAAAAGGATTAAATTAAAAGGAGTTATAGAAGAAATTGGACTATTGTTTTGCATACCTGTGGTTGCAAGGAGATATCAGGCTGTGAGAAAGCTTTAACATCGCGAGAACTGTTTGTGGGAAGTCGGGAAACAGGAAGTGCGTAACAGTGATAGAGTTGCTGGAGAGGAGCGGCCCTTGCCGGAAGACAGGAAGAAGGGAATCGCCATCTTTGAAAGGGGAAGAGCTGCTGCTTCAGCGGAAGAGGAAGTAAGCCATATTGGATTACAAAAACCATAGAGGAACCATAGAGAAAAGACACCCAACATTTTGGACTCTTTAAACGCTTTTTTTTTTTTTGCAAAAAGCCCGGGACATTTAAAATAAAAGGACACTAAGCCAAGCGCCACGGAGTTAAGGAAGCGAGCGGATTCGTGGGAGCGAGGTAAAGCGAGCCCCACGATGTCGAAAAAAGAGTGGCAATCGGCCATAGAGAACTTGGATAAAAAGCTCTTAGAAGTGATTAAAGAACTCAGGGATATGAAACCTGAGCTGATGAAAGAGGTTAAAGAGGTTAAAGAGACAGTAAAGAATGAGCTGGCAGAAGTGAAGAAGGGAATGGAAACAATACAAAATGACCTGCAGGCGACACAGCAAAGAGTCAATGTAGTGGAAAATGCGGTGGAGAACCTTGCAGACACGCAACGAACAGAGATGAGGGTGATGAGGGGAAGAATGGCAGTTGCGGAGAGCAAGCATATGGAGAAGCAGCTGAGGTTTCGCGGCTTGCCGGAGGTAGAAGGAAAGACGGCCCAAGAACAGATTATCGAGGTGTTAGCTGAATACCTGGGAAAGGAGGAGGAGGAAACTGTGGCTATCCTAGATGTGGTGTATCGAATAAATTCAAGATTTGCGACCCAGAGGAAATTACCAAGAGACGTGATTGTGCAATTTACGACTAGAAATATAAGAGAAATGATTGTGAGTAAACAATTTCAAGAACCATTGGAGGTTGATGGCAAGACGGTTATTATTATGAAGGAGGTACCCAGATCGGTGTTGCTAGATCGGAAAAAATATAAAGCTTTAGTTCAGATTTTGAAGGACATGAAAATAAGGTATAGATGGGAACTACCAGAAGGAATATCCTTTGAATTTGGAGGAGTGAAAAAGCGCATCAGATCTGAATTAGAAATGGAAAAGTTTTTGAGGGACAATGAAAAGGACTTACCAGCAACAAGGTTATGAATATGGAGTGTAAAGTTTTATCTTGGAATGTAAATGGACTTAATTCACCGAATAAGAGAAAAAGTATTTTCCACTGGCTATTAAAACAGAAATGTGATATTGTGTGTTTGCAAGAGACTCATATTAGAAACCAGGATGTAAAATATCTTAAATTGAATAAATTGGGCAATGACTATGTAGCGGCCTCAAAGAAGAAAAAAAGGGGAGTGGTACTGTATATAAAAGAGGAGCTACAGCCAAAATTAGTGATGAGAGATGCGGAAGCCAGATTTATAGCAGTGGAATGTACATGGAATTTAAAGAGAGTGTTGGTGATTGGAATTTATGCACCTAATGGAGCAAAAGAAAGCTTCTTTGAGGACTTGAGGAAGCAATTAGACGAACTTTCTTATGACCAGATAATTCTTGCAGGAGACTTCAATGGAGTTACAAATTTGGAATTGGATAAAAAATCAGCAATTGTACAAAAGAAAAGAGGACTATTACCAAAGACTTTTTTTGCACTAACGCAACAGGAAACCTTGGAAGATGTATGGAGAAGACAGAATCCAAAAGGTAGACAATATACGTTTTTCTCCGCGAGACATTCTACGTTATCATGAATTGATATGATCTGGGCCTCAAAAGACTTAGCGCTTTGGACTAAGGATGTGGAAATAATGCCTATGGTAGGCTCAGATCACAATCCAATTATGTGGAAGTTTGGAAAAAGAACTAAAAGGAAAGGATGGAGAATAAATGAGGACTTGTTACAAGAGGGAGAAAATATGGAGATGTTGAGAAAGGAAATTACGTTCTTCATACAACATAATATGAACAGAGAAGTACCAACCAATAAGGTTTGGGATACCTACAAAGCAGTAATTAGAGGCATACTAATGGACTTAAACGGAAGAGCCAGGAAAAAAAGAGAGGAGAAGAGACAGGAGATTTTGGAGAAAATAAAAGCCAAAGAAATACAACTAAAGAAAAGACCAGGGAAAAAGAAAATATACCAGGATATTAAAATCCTTCAAGAACAGCTGACGGCAATGAATAATAAAGAACTGGAATGGAATCTTAAGAGAATGAACCAAAAGTCGTTTGAAGGTGCAAATAAACCTGAGAAATACCTGGCGTGGCAACTGAAGAAGAGAAAGGAGAAGAAGACAATAAATAAAATATGTGAAGACAATAAAGTATATCTGGAACAGACGGCTATTAGTAGAGCCTTTTACAAATTTTACGCTAAATTGTATAACAAAAAAGAAGTGAACAAAGACTCAATAGCGACATATCTGGGGAAAATGAAGCTCCCAGTAATTTCGGAAGGATGGAGAGACAAACTGAATAGCGAAGTAATGGAGGAAGAGATAAAGAAAGCAATACAGTCAACAAATTTGGGAAAGGCGCCAGGACCTGATGGACTTACAGCTAAATTTTACAAGGTACTGGCCAATGAACTGGTGCCAATCCTAAAAGAAGTGATCAATGGTGTTTTGAAGGATCAAAGGATTCCAGATACTTGGAGTGAAGCCAATATATCATTGATCCCTAAAGAAGGACAGGATTTGACTAATGTTAAAAACTACAGACCTATTTCGTTACTTAATAATGATTATAAAATCTTTGCGAAGATATTGGCGGAAAGAGTAAAGGGATGGCTTTCCGAAGTTATTGAGGAGGAACAAGCAGGTTTTTTACCAAACAGACAAATCAAAGATAATTTAAGGACAGTTATAAATGCTATTGAATACTATGACAAGCGTTGCGACAAGGAGGTTGGTTTCTTCTTTGTGGATGCTGAAAAGGCATTTGACAATTTGAACTGGGACTTTATGTTTGCCACCATGGAACAGCTACAAATGGGGGAAAGATTCATAAGAGCAGTGAAAGAAATTTATAGAGACCAGAGTGCAGCAATTGTGGTGAATGACGAGGTGACTAAGAAATTGACTATAGGTAAAGGTACAAGACAAGGTTGCCCGTTGTCTCCACTGTTGTTTATTTTGGTTTTGGAAATATTGATGATACAGATTCGAGAAGATAATGCAATCCGTGGAATAAAAATAAAAGACTTTTCCTATAAGGTCAGAGCATTTGCGGATGACATAATGTTAATTGTGGAAGATCCAATTGAGAATATGCCAAAGGTAATAGAGAAAATTAAGGAATTTGGAGATTTGGCAGGATTCTATGTAAACAAAAAGAAGTCAAAGATATTATGTAAGAATATGACCAAACAAAAACAACAGTTATTAATGGAAATAACAGACTGTGAAGTAACAAGTAAGGTGAAATATCTGGGAATTGAACTGACTGCAAAGAATATAGATCTATTCAAGAATAACTATGAAAAATTGTGGACTCAGATAGAGCGAGATTTGATTAAATGGAATAGATTGAATTTGTCATGGTTGGGAAGAATTGCAGTAGTTAAGATGAATGTGTTGCCAAGAGTGATGTTTCTGTTACAAACAATACCAATCATCTGGGACTCTAAGCAGTTTGAAAAATGGCAGAGGAAAATTTCGGACTTTGTCTGGGCAGGCAAGAAGCCTCCAGTAAAAATGAAAGTATTACAGGATGCAAAAGAGAGAGGTGGAATGCAACTGCCCAATCTAAGACTCTACTATGAGGCAATCTGTTTGGTGTGGCTGAAAGACTGGATGACGCTGAAAAACTGCAAATTACTGGCCTTAGAGGGATATAAAAAAATATTTGGATGGCATGCATATCTGTGGTATGACAAAGTAAAAGCAGACTCTATGTTTTTACACCATTATATTCGGAGAAGCCTCTTCACAATTTGGAAGAAGTACGGAGATTACCTACAGGAAGGTATTCCCTCCTGGGTGGTTCCTTATGAAGTAATAGATCCGAGAACTGTCGATAATGAACAACAGCGCTTAACGTACAAGGAGATAATACGAATAGAATTTTCTAAATTAAGAATAAAGACGCAAGATGAGCTGTCTCCAAGTTACGATTGGTTTCAATATAGACAGATTAGAGATCTCTACAATTCGGACTGTGCGAAGGGAGGGGTAAGAATGGAGAATTCGGAACTAGAGGAGGTAATTCTACAAGAGGATGAAAAGGAAATTTCTAAGACTTATAAAGTGTTGTTAAAATGGTACACAGAAGATGAGATAGTCAAAGTGCAAATGGTGAAGTGGGCTATAAATTTTAATAAAGAAATAACAATGGAGGCGTGGGAATACTTGTGGAAAAACACATTGAAGATCACGACATGCACCAATATTAAAGAGAATGTCTACAAAATGATTTATCGTTGGTACTTGACACCAAAGAAAATTGCGTTAGGGAATTTGAACATGTCTAATAAATGCTGGAAATGTAAAAAGCATGAAGGATCGTTGTACCACATGTGGTGGACTTGTGAGGTAGCTAGGCAGTACTGGGGGGAAATAATAAGAGTGATAAGTGAGATTTTACAATTTCAAGTTAATAAGAACCCAGAACTCCTGCTACTGAACTTGGGAATGGAGGATATTCCGGCACAACACAGGGCATTGTTATTTTACATGACAGCAGCGGCTAGACTTTTGTATGCGCAAAAGTGGAAAGTACAAGAAGTGCCAACTATCGAGGACTGGATTTACAAATTGCTGTACATGGCGGAAATGGATAAAATGACAAGGAAACTGAGGGACCTTGATCCGGGACAGTTTAATATGGATTGGGAGAAGTTGAAACAATATTTGGTGAAAAAATGGGAGGTGGGAGGAGAACTGTGGCAGTTTGAAAATTACTGAAATACAACAAAAGAAGAGGGAAGTGACTTTACCGGGGGGAGGAAAGTTAAAGGAGAAATTCTAAGCAATTATATTATCTGAGTATTAAATATAGTATTAAGTAATAGAGGTGTTATTATAATAATTATAAAGAATTATAAGGATAGAAATTAATTAGTTTTATTTCTGGCAGATAACTGTTTAACGGAGAAATTATATAATCAAAACAGAATGAATATAAGAAAGGTGGAAAGAAATATATAGTAATATACAGAATATGAGTTAAATTGTTTAACCTGTGCCGAATGTATATTGTGTTCATAGAAGTACTCAGAAATATGCAGTGTATGGGTCAAATTGATTGATCATTGCCGGCAGATAATTGTATAATGGAGAAATTATATAATTAAAATATAATGAACATAAGTTAGGTAGAAGGAAGTAAAGAGTAACATATAGAGTATAGGTTAAATTGATTGACTTATGTTGAATGTATATTATGTTTATAGAAGTACTTAAAGTCATGTAGAATGTGAGACAAATTGTTTGTCCCATATTGATGAGACTAGAATGTGTAAGATAGAGTATAGAATACAAAAAATAGATAAATTATTATTATTATTAAAGGGTATATGCCAGGAATGTAATGTTTAGTTGATAAGTTAAGTGGGAAAGGGAACAGAGATAGCACGGTGTTATAATAGATAAGCTTAGAAGAGAGTGAAAGTATATGTTTATTAGAATAAAATAAGTATGAAATGAGTAGGGGGAAAATGGATAAGGGGTTGGAAAACTGTTGGAAGTCAACAAAAGGGGGGGGGAAGGGAGGGGGTTAGAACTGGAATATTTAAAGGAAATGGATTGTAATGAGCATAATACTGACTGATTTCTAATCCAATAAAAACTTTTCAAAAAAAAAAAGGAGGCCACAATACGCAATGTCATGTTAAAGTTGTATTCCTAAAATTTTATAGATTTATGGCTCAAATAGATGGAAATATTTCAGAAACTATGTTTTCAGCATATTGGGCTGACTGTTGTCATTGAGACAATATGGTTAAAACTGTCTCTGTCTGAGCAGAGTATAAGTGAATGGAAAATTAGAATCTACTTGGTGTTTCTTTCTAAGGAAGAAGGAATGCTGAAGTTTGGGAAAATAATTCTGAAAGATTTCAGGTTAGGATCTTTAGAAGATCACATACACTGCAATTGTATGCTAATTGTAATGCTAATGTTTATTTGTGTTGTATTGTAAACATCTCTTATTTTTGTAGTGTATGGGATCATTTAGTTGTTTTGTTCATCAGTAATTAACAACATGATAGACTCTTAAAGTTATTGCAATCCAGTAATTTGGGATTTTTCAGGTCAATGGATAAAACCATTGCAATGGATCACATTGCCTACTAACTGAAGCGATATATACAGGTTATGGTTACAACTTAATAATGAATGGTTAACAGAGGGGGAAAGTGTGTGTCTAAGCACTACAGAGTTGGTTTTTCACTGTCAGGGAGTGATTAATTAACCACTTATTGTGGTATATGTCTCAGTAAGTTCAGTGTCAGATTCTATCTGTAATTACCCCATAGAGTGTGATACTGTGTTTCAGCTCAGAAACATAGAACAGAATTGAACTTTTTTAGTGTAAACAGTTTTTAAAATGAAACCATACATTTTAAGTTCATCAGTTAGTCAAGAATCATTTGCTTTTTAATTGATTAATCTATTCAATTCAAATAAATTTGATTTAACCAAAATCTCACCAAAATTGCATTTTCAAGATAATGAAGTATGAGAATATGCACTAAACAAAAGCTACCATTCAGATGGAAAGGTATTTGAGCCAGCACATTCAAGAATACTGCTCCATGCTGTATTTTGGTTTCAGACAGTAAGTGAATTTTTAGAGAAATAAGGAAACACAAATAACTATACTATGTCCAGATTAAAACTAAGCTGTAATGTTTAGTTCTTAACACCCATAGTCACTGATCTGAATGTTCTGGGAAATATATAGATTTGGAAAATAAATTCCTGATCAAATTCCTGATCAAATGTTTGATAGCCAGTGATCCTATATTTCTATATCAAGATCTTCTTCTATCAGTATTCTCAAATAATCCAAAATTGAAGTCAAATACAAATTAGCTAATAGAAAATACTCATAAGCTCATCTCCTCAGGTATTTTAAACACAGAAATGCTGCCTAGCAAGACAGGAAATGGCTGCAAGACAGAAAATTACTGACATGTGAGTCACCAGGTGAGACTAACTTTCGCCCCCCCCCCCCCGGAGATGAGCAAAGATCCTACGATAGTAGGGTCTTGCAGGAGTTCCTGAATTAATCACCTCCAAACCCTGCCGTTCTTCTCCTTATCCGGTCTCCCATTCTGGGCTATTCAGGGCTCTCACAGCTGCTCCTATACAGCCATTGATCATCATTGATAACTTAAGTTTCATCCAGGAAAGCTTAATCAAGCCTTTCCCAGTTCTTTGTCCCACCCCGGAGACAGCCATTAAGTTACTGTTTTTGGGAAGAAGATGCACTCCTGTCCCGGGATATGCTCCCCAGTATAATTGGGCTACCCTTCTGCCATAATTGTGTGCATGCCTTTGGATCCAGCATCCATCATCAGACTCTTGTCTGAGATTCTCATTTTCCTGCCACGAAGCGCTGGTTGCTCAATGCTACTCTCTTATGGATGCTCCTTTGCTTCTGGATGGGTAATTATCACTCAGCCCTTCAACTCTCTCCACTTTTTCTCCCTGATTTTCTAGTTAGCTGTGTGTGTGCTGTGTGATTTGTGTACACTTGACCTTTATTATTTTATAAATAAAAACTTTTTGATTGAACATCTGCTTGTTTATTAAAAGAGTTCTATAGAGGACCATCCCCATATACACGGTGGAGATCTCACTTGTTACCCCCACTCACTGCTTTTCCTTGCAAGCTAATTACCCCCAACTTGCAATGAGACCCCCATTTGGGTAACAATGCAATTAAAAATAATAATAATAACCCAAGTTATGACTGGGCTACAAATTTTAAACCTAAACATTTTCTTGATGTATATTTTCAAAAGATATAAAGAAATAGTTCTGCTTTTATTGGACAAATATTTGATGGACAAAAGAAAACAGGAATAAAATTTCACTAGTAATGTAAGTCTTATTGTAGAACCTGTTCCTTTTACACATGTCATGTCAAGTATTGTTATGCTCAGCTCTAATGCAAAAGGCATGGAAGCAAATTTCTCTTAAAAGCCTAAGTATTTGAGAAGCTGCTATGCATTATTTCATCAATGTTATGGAGCCTATTTTGCAAACTAGAATATTAGGATATGAAATTTTTCATAGAAACAACAATCAGGGCTCTAAGTAGAGGCCTGGGGAAAATATAAAATCTGGTTCTCTAGAGTCCTAGAAGCAGAGGCTAGGAGAAAAAGCCTGAGGGTGGAGGGCGGTTCTTTGGGGCTGGACTCTACAGTGATTTTTGCCTTAAGGTTAGCATTGCTTATGCTGATGGGAGCTTACCATTTATAACTTGCAAATGTCTAAACTGAATTTCCCAAGAGACCAATGGTCAGTTCTGCATTTCCTCTCTCTCTAAAGGAGCAAAAGGCTCTATTGAAGTTTACTAGAGTATAGAAAGTTTGAACAAGGTCTTTTGCTGATCAGGTTATGAATCAAGAGAGGAATCCTAAATGAGTCTACTCACAATCCTACTTTGGTCTATTCAATAGGGTTTAGGAAAGGACTGTACAAATGAAACTTTGAGGTATTTATTTGGAACAACTCAAAATAACTAGTATATAAAGTCACCACCACCACTGTCTGAGTGCTAGTATCAGAAAACACTGGTCCCATCAGATTGTAGATGTCCAGTTTTCATGTCAAAAATGTCCTTCAATGATCTCATAGTTGTGCTTTTTTGATATTAGTAAAAAGTATAGGACAAACAGCAGCAAAACTTAAACACTATTTTCTTACAGCAATTTGCACCACTTACGACTTTAGTCAAACACCAATTATTCACACAATATTTATGCAATGAAAGGATTTCTAGTTAACACTAAAGATGGGCACGAACAGCAATACAAACTTTAAAAAGCCACAAACAGCCCAATCAGCTGTTCACAAACAAGCTGTTCACCCCCATTCTAAATGAACAGGTGGTTGTTGCAAGCCTCTTTGTTGCTGTTCATTGCTGTTGGTCAAGCTAGACAATCTGGCACCTGCAATCAATTCCCTTGGCAACCAGAAGCAGGGACTGCCTGGACTCTGTCTGAACTCCTGCTGTTGCCCTGGAAACCCCAATCTAAGCCCAATTTAGCTTGATAGGCAGGTCTTCCTTTCAAGCGTGGAGCTCCACATTTATTACAAGGAAGCAAAGAGCAGGGGGAGGGGGGCTTCCAGCTCTGGTTTTGCAGACAGTGAGGTAGAGACAGTTGCTGTTGGCATTTTGAGAGAGACAGGGAGAGTGCATTGGAGCTTGAATTTTCTTTGTGTGTGGTGGGATAGGGATCTACCTCTTCAAGTTCCAGGGCTGCTGCCAGGCTCTGGGACAAGCTATTATTTATTACTGGTACCTTTCCTGCTGCCTGCTCAGGTAAGGTTTCTGGGAGTGGTGCGGTAGGGATCTTGATGGCTGGAGGAGAGCCTGCTGGCCCCCATGATCAACGAACATGTTTGTGAACAGGTCATGTTCGTCAGTGTTCATTGTTCGTTGTTCGTGGATGGCAACAAACAACGAACACCATGTTCGGGGTTTTTTTCTGTTCGTGCCCATGTCTAGTTAACACTGCTTAGATTTGGTGTAAGGCAGAAACAGACTTCTTGTACATAGTTGCTATCAATTCATAGTGCAGTGTGAAAATCACAGTAGATTTCCATAATTTGTTGTCAGATTCCATACAAGCCAAATTGCTAAGCATACAAATACTACAAAAATATTTGTAGTAAATGTTTAAGTTTTAAAAATTGTAGTAAATGTTTAAGTTTTAAAAATTTAATGTTTGTTAAATACCTTTAGTCTTTGGCTGTGTTTTCTGTATTTCTGATTTTATCATTTTATTTTGTGTTATACTATTGCTCCTTTTATTCAAGAATAAAAATAACTATTTTTTAAAAGCTCGGTCATGCTGCAATCATGTAAGGAACATTTTCTCATGCTGTCAACTGATTAGTTACCAGAAGCTTTAAACAGACTTTTAAATGAATAGTGAACATAAGGAAGCATTGCAAACCAGCATTTCTGAGGAGGTGATGATAGCGAGACTTTTGTTGTGAAACTATGAAGTCTTGCTTTTAAGCTTTGGAATTAAATATAGTAACCTGTCTTTAAGAGATTTAAAAGAATATTAGGTAGCAGACCCCTGCTGGTTCCCACCGATAAGCTATTTAGTCTGGCATTTTGTATTCTACTGTGGTCAACCAGATATTCCTAGAAGAACTGTAAATACAGTAGGGAAGTCCCACGTAGGACAACAACTGGTATTCATTTCCTCTGGCTGTCTATGTAACCATTATGGATAATAATAATTGATTGATTGATCCTCCATGAATTTCTATAATATACAAAGTCATCCCTTCTTATTTTTTGTTTTATGTACCCATGATTATGCAAAATCCTGCTGTCATGTTCAAGACACTTATCTTCAACTATGAATATGATTTTAAAATTTTTTTTGCACCTAAATAAAACAATCACAGATATTTCTTGCATCTCTTAAGCAACCTAGGTAATAGCTGTTTATTTTCTGTTACTGAAGGTATTATGGAGAGTTTCATGAAAGACACTGAACTTTTTTTTGAGTAAGATATTAGGATTGTTCCGTTAAGTAAAGGAAACTAGTTCCAACTCAGAGGTCTAATTTGCTGTGCGTGTATTTCCAAAAGTGTATGCACTTCCCACACATTTGTTACCTATGTACAGTTCAACACTGTGCTTGTATTTTCAATGCAGTAACTAAAACTACATGCAGAATCCTTTTGAACTCATCATACTTATTAAACATATGGAAACTTGTATCCCTGCATGGATTGCTCTAGCTGGATTGTAAAGACAGCAAAGATGCAAGAATTTAATAAACAACAAAGAACTCTAAACAACTTACTTTTTGTAACTACTCCTTCAAGGCGGATGATATTTGGGTGGTCAAACTGTCCCATGATACTAGCTTCTCGTAGGAAATCTCGTCTCTGTCTGTCCACATAACCCCCTTTCAATGTTTTTATGGCAACAGGAATCTCCCTTTTCCCAGGAGTCTTCAGGCGACCGCTGCACACTTCTCCAAATTCACCTTAAGTGAAAAGCAGCAATTGTTAGAGTCACAGAAATTTGTATTGTTTTAGGTTTTTATTACACATGTAATTATTTGTATATAATGCATTAAAACACACAGAGAGACAGAATTACTTCTGGTCTTTGGACTCTCACCAACACATGGATTATGTGCAAAAAGAACAAACAAAATTCTACGCAGTATAAATATATTTATTTAAAATTATATCATAACAACAACATTCAATTTATATACTGCCCTTCTGGACAACTTAACAGCCACTCAGAATGGTTTACACACTATGTTATTATTATCCTCACAACAATCACCCTGTGAGGTGGATGGGGCTGGGAGAGCTCTAGAAGAGCTGTGATTGACCCAAAGTCACCCAGCTGGCTTCAAGTGGAGGAATGGAGAATCAATCCCATTCCCAGGTAATCTTACACTTTCCCCTCACTGAAGGACTCAAGGTGCCTTAGAAAACACAGTCAATAAATAAAATTAAAAACAACATCCAAACAAGTATCATAAATGTTTCAGAAGGTCCATGATGGAGTCAGATGATATTGGGTAACTCTCTTAAAGGTCTACCTAAAAGCTCTATCTTGTAGAATTTCTTGAAGGCCAACAGAGAATAAGACTTTTTAACTTACTCTGAAAAGCCATTTTAGAAGTTACTTTGTACAGAGGAAGCCCACAACTGGACTGAGGCACTTCTCACCCACCTATGTCATGGTACCACAAACAGAAGCTGCTTGGAGGAATACACTCATCATATGGGTTGATACAGGGAGACTGTCCTTCAAACATATGGACTCCAGGCCATGAAAGGCTTTAAAATTAATACCTTAAATTGAACTCATAAAGTAGGGAGCTAATAAAGGTATTCTAAGAGGAGATGTTATTTGTTCAAATCAGCTAACTACAGTAAAAATTTATCTGCCACATTTTGCACCAATTGCAGGTTTGGGGTTCTTTTTAAGGAGAAGTTTACTGTTGACTTCAAACATCCCTTTTAGGGAGGGGTTTTTCTCTAACTGGGTGACCAGTCACATAAAGACCAAAATTTGGGACAACTTCAAGACCAAAGCTGGCAGAACAGGCAGAGAGAGGACAAGACTGGGCATCATTGGTGTTTGATTTCATCATGGTCAATGGGAATAATGGCTGTCTCAAAGAGAAACCATCCTGTCCCTTTACTTAGCCCTCAGATCATTAATCGGGATGTATCAGTAATTCGCTAAGAGTCCTTTAGTACAAAGAATCCAGCCACTGTAGCACTTAGGCCTAAGAAAGGGCTGAAGTCTACGTTAGCATATTTCTACTAAAAGCTCCACAGAGAGCAGTCTAATCTGGACTATGTCATTTATCACAAATCTCAGCTCAGTGAATGGTAACAAAGATGTGAGATCATTGTGTTAGATTGACTATAAATAATATAATAATAACTGTGCTTATGTACTGCTCTTCTAGACAGATTAGTGCCCCACTCAGAGCAGTGAACAAGGTCAGTGTTATCTCCACAGTATAGCTGGAGAACTGGTGCTGAGAGGAGCGGTTTACCCAAGGCAACTTGCTGAGCTCACGGCAGTAGTGGGAAGAATACTGTAAGAAAAAGAAAAAAAGCCTACATCACATTTTCACTACCCAATTGAACTTCTGTAGTCACAATTTGTCAATGTAATTTACATAATTAAAGTTTTGGTTTGCTGTTGTGGGGTGTTAAGGGTAAATTCACCATGGCAAGATGTCATTGGAGTAGATTGGGGTTCATTTCAGTCTATTTTCAGAAGTCTTTGAGAAGGTATTATAAACCTACATAGTATGAGAAGTCATTAGACTGGGAAAAAGAAAGCTGAATCTGCATATGTAATGAAGCAATCACCGAACATTTCACAAAAATCTGAAGTAGGCTGGATGCATTCAGTCTATGCCCTGTGGTGAGATGTGGTTCTTAGCTTTGCTGAATACCAAGAGAGCTACATTCCATGCAATGCAGTTTGTTGCAACAATGACAAAAGTTTTTTAATGGTTCAGGGATTTATCAGTTCCAAAGTAGTAGTACTACATTCTAGCCAAAAAATTAAAAGAGTTGAATAAAATAGCCCTAACTCCCCAGGATCATGTTCTGAAGCTATACGCAACCATTTCCCCCCAAGAAACAAAATATGAAAATAAGAATCTAATAAGAATGAGCTTATGCTTCTGAATCAAAGTCTGAAGAAAATAGGGGGAAAGGCTTAGCGTGCCAAAGTTCTCAGGTTCAATCCCTGGGTAGAAGGTGATGTGAAAGACCTTTGCCCAAGACTCTGGAGATCCAAACTACTAGTCAGGATAGATTATGTTAACCTTGCCAGACCTTATACTAGTCAGACTTAGTATAAGGCAGCTTCATTCGTTCCCACTCCCACAATATTAACAACAGGGTGTTTGCAAGTGCAGGGTTAACTGCAGGTTGATGGTAGGGCTTTCCCTCTCTACAAGTTGTTTGTGAGAGAAGCTACATAATCAGGATGCAAGGGAGGGGCAAAGACCCACTTTCCTCTAGAGGGTACTGGTTTTGCTGGAAAGGGTGGAAGAGTTCCTATGTTCTCTTACCCTTTACAACCATTAACCTAAGGCAGCAAGTCCAAGGTGAAAACTGGACCAGGTTTTGTAGTTTGTAGGTTGCAAAAATAATAAGAATCATGATAGGTTTTAGAAGTAGGACAAGTAGCACAACCCCTGCAATACTATTATATGGGGAAAGTGTATCTTATTTCACCCACAGCCACTGGTGAACAGGACTTCCAACTCCAGGTTGGGAAATTCCTAGGGTTGGGGGGGGGGGACCTGGGAAGGGAAGAGTTTGTGGAAGAGAGGGACCTCAGAAGAGATGACCCTCCAAAGCAGCCGTTTCCTCCAGATCTACATAGACTGGAGAATGGGAGCTCTCCAGGTCCCGTCTGGAGGTTGGTAAACCTATTGTTTACTAAGAATTACTAAGTGTTACTTTTGTTTTGGATCAGTTAAAGAATATCATGTGTAATCCTGACATTTATCTGCATGACTCATCAGCATTCGTTTTTTGTTATGAGATTTCTCTGTTCTTCTGCTTCTTTAATCAGTCCTCACAGTCCAAAGGTTTCACATTTTCAGCAGTATATTTAGCTGATACAGCTACAAAATAGGATTATATTAATTCCTGGGGTCAATAATATCTCTTGTGTTGAATGCTTGTCCTGAAGTGTAATTATTAATTCCCTTTGCTAAAAGTTAGAAATATATATATATGAATAAAAGTTCACAGTAGAAATGTATCTTGTGGCACATACATCCAAAGGGATACAGAAGGAAAATAGTACTTTGTTGAGCCCTTAAGCAAGAGTTCCTTCTTCTGGGATAATCTCTTTGAGTCCTGTAGAGGAAGGCAATAATGATGAATTGCCTGGTGCTATACAGCATGTATTTATTTCAAGAAATAGTGATAGCATAACAGCAGAAATATTTACCACCATTGATCCTTGCCTTATTCTTACATTTTGTCCTCATAATTACTTGTTTTGTTTCTTTTATCTGAGCTTAATGCCTAATCCCTCTCACTCCAGAATCAAGGAGCGTGGATAATTATATTATGGACTGGGGGAAATTATTTGTTTTATTTAAGTGTTGTGGCAAATAAGTCATTCACTTTCTTTATGCTCTATGAATGTGGAGATCTTTTTTTAAAATTAAAATTGGTTTTACAAGCAAACATTATAAAACTTATGTGAAGAAAATGCATTACTTCCATGGTAAAGAATTAACATCCCATGTCAAAAGTGATTATGGATCAGGAGTCTGCAATCTATGTCTCTAGAGCAAACTGTAAACAAAGAAGAGCCCTGGCAAATGCAAAGGATCCCATATTCTGATATACTTTGCAACCATACACTAGACTGATAGAAACTTTGGAGCATTGTTTACTGGAATGCAATATATTTGTACTATTAAGGATTTGTAGATTATTCCTATTCTTTATGATGATGAGGGGTTGTCAATATCAGACAAGGTTAAAAACTTTTGGAAGGCATGGACTTAGGAGTAGAGATGGGCACAAAACAAACCACGGAACAAAATTCCGTACGGAATGGCTGGTTCATTTGCACTGAAACACGCGTTCCATGGGAACGCGTGTTTACGGAACAAACACATTTTCCCAGCCATTCTGTGGCCGGGGTTCAGAGTTTCACAAACTCCGTGCCAGTTTCAGCCCATTGGCTGAACCCAGCACAGGGACTGTGAAACTGACAGCTCCTTTCTCCTGCTGCCCAGGCTGTCTGTTTTACAGACCCATGGCGCTGTTGACATAATGAGCCAAGAAGCATGTGTGCATCTTGCTGTTTAGGTTTGTCTGTCATAACTGATGTAATAGATCTATTTGACAGGTCCTTGGATGATGCAAGAGTGAAGAAACAGCTTAGTCACCTCACCTGATGTGCTGGGATTGGACACTGGGGGGTGCTGTAGATGTATATAAGCCAGCTGTGTCTGGTGTAAGTGTGGAGCTTGTTCCAGTAAATGTGTGGCGAAGCACTTTGACACTGAGAACAAAGTCTTGTATATAAGTCACTGTAAAATAAACAGTACACACACTTCTACTATAAATGTGTGGAAGCCTTATTTATAGCTCAGCTACAGTTCAAACCACGCTGTGCCAACAGGGTTATGGGCCCAGAACCGCGTGGGGAGCATTGAAGGTTCGAGGAACTGTGAGCGGTGAAGTCCTGAGAGGCTTGGAGCTGAAGGCTGTGGACGGTGAAGTCCAGGAGTGACTGTTCTGCGCTGGTGAGGAAAAACAGCAGCTGGCAAGCTGTCCTCGCAGGGAAGCAGTGTGGAGGAGGAGGAGAAGGAAGACGTTCTCCCGGGGCCAGTCCAGATACCAGAGATGGCTCAAATCCAAACAGCCCTGCCGGTGGAGAAACTCACGAATGAGAACTACAAGGTATGGTCCCTCCGTATGCAGCATTATTTGAAGAGAGAAGGTCTGTGGGTCTGTGTTGATAACCCTCCAGACGACCCCACGCCGGCAGAGGAAGCGAGAGATGAAAGAGCACTGGCTGTAATTGTGTTAAGCATAGCCGACAGCCAGCTAAACTATGTAGCTAACGAAAACACAGCTCAGGTGGCTTAGAAGGCACTCAAGGCCGTGCACCTGCATGAGTCAGCAGGAGTCTTGATAGCCTTATCGAGAGCCCTGTACCGAAGGGTTCAGAAGCCTGGAGAACCAGTGCAAGACCACATAGCCACATTGACGCAGAGCTTCAGGGACCTGGAGCTGAGAGGAAAGACATACTCAGAGCCGGACCGGGTGTATATCTTGCTCTCCAGTCTAGCACCTGAGTATGAAATTCTCCTGACAACATTGGAAATGGTGCAAGCAGACGAGTTAACGTGGAGCTATGTCGTAGCTAAACTGCTGGATTATGAAAGGAGACAAAAAGACAAGCTGTTATCTGAGTCTGGGCATGCAGCCAAGTCTGGGCATGCAGCCAAGTCTGGGAACGTAGCCAAGTCTACAGCGTGTTCTGAAGGGACCGGCAGCAAACTACAGAGAGACAACAGGCAAGAAGTTCCGATGTCTCCAGTTTTGCTGGCAACCAGAAAGTGCTGGACCTGCGGAAGCACATCCCATGTTCGTAGAGAGTGCCCACATCGAAGGAACGGAAGGAGGCCGGAGTCCAAAAACAGCCGAGGTGATTCCAGGAGCAGAGAAGCAAGGCTAGTGGTGTCAGCTGGCGCTGGGAGCTCTTGGATCATCGATTTGGGCGCTTCGAGAATAATTTGCCGGGAGGAGTCCATGCTGGAGGACGTCCACGAGTCAACACTGCCTCACGTCAGGCTAGCTGACGGGAGGTGTGCAAAGGTGACTTGCCAGGGCAAATTAACTTTTCCTTCCTTAGGACACACCTTCAGGGATGTATTATGTGTACCCTCGGTAGAAAGCAACCTGTTAAGTGTGTGTGCTCTAACCAGAGTAGGGTTTAACGTATCTTTTTCCCAGAGTGGGTGCACGATCTCTAAAGAGGGAAAGCCTCTGATGCAAGGTGAATTGCGTAATGATGTCTATTCCATTGAGGATGTGAAAGTAAGGGCACAGGCTGTGTCCAACAGGTGTGACCATGAAGGGTGTGTTCATATTTTACACCGCAGGCTTGGTCATATTGGGTATGAAGCACTAAGGAAAACATTGGCTCTGCTACCAGGGGAAAGTGTAAAACCATGTAAGCATTTTCTAGACTGCCAGGTCTGCAAGCAGGTAAAGAGTCATGCTTATCCTGTGGCTAAGTTCAGTAGCCATGTGTCAAATAAGCCCTTGGAGCTGGTCCACATGGATCTGATAGGGCCGTACCCTCAAAGCCATTCAGGGAAACGATATTCTTTAATTATCTGTGATGATAAGAGTCGTTATCTGTGGGCGTATGTACTGACACACAAGTCAGAAACGTTTCAAGCAGTGAAGTACTGGCACAAAAGAGCTGAGCTGCAGCTGGGTGAAAAGCTTCGTGCCATTCAAACAGACATGGGTGGAGAGTTCCAGACAAATGAATTCTCCAAATGGTTGAATAAAAAGGGAATTGTTCATAGACTGGCAAACCCAGGGGTTCCAAGTGAAAATGGCGTGGTAGAACGCAGTGGTGGTAAAATCCAAACAATGATGAAAGCCATGCTGACAGATGCAGACTTGCTGGTATCTTATTGTGCTGAGGCATTGGGAGCAGCCTGTTATGTCAGCAACAGGGTTTGGAGTAGGGCAATAAATGATATTCCCTACAGAGTGTTGTATAAAAAGGACCCAAAGCTTGGGTATCTCAGAGTGTTTGGGGTTAAAGCATGGGTGAATGTGCCTCTGAAACAGAGAAGAAAGGGGTCTGTCAGGGCAATTCAACATGTGTTTGTAGGATATCAAACTGGCATGAAATCCTACAGGTTTGTCACAGCAGACAGAAAGGTTTGCTTTAGCAGATCCGCAAGCTTTAATGAACACAGTAGCTGGGAAAGACTCCATGGTAAGGAGGAGAAATCACGGGTGTTTCTGCCGTTAACAGAGCACAAAGAAGCTCAGAGTGGCAAAAGTCAGCCACAGAGTGTGATACATGAGCAGGAGGTTAAAAGGGAAGAGAAATCTCCTACACAGTCTCAGAGTCCTGGTATGAAACTTCCAAGAGTGTCACAATGCTCCACAAAAGGAGTGCCTCCTGTGAGATATGGCTTTGAGCCAGATCTGCTGCAAGTAAATTTTGTCTGGGTGCCAGAACCGGCTGACTATCAAGAGGTTTTGTGGCTAGATGGGTCTGAAAGAGAGGCTTGGTTCGCTGCTATGCGACAGGAATATGAGTCCCTCATAGATCACAAAGTGTTCTCTCTGTCTGAAATGCCAGAAGGGAAAAGCCCAGTGGGCTGTAAGTGGTTGTATAAAATGAAATATGACCCTAACGGAGGTTTTAAGCGCAAGGCTTGCCTTGTGGCAAAGGGATACTCCCAAATACAGGGGCAGGATTATGATTTAGTGTTTTCACCTACTATGAGGGGGGAAACCTTCAGAGCTGCTCTGTGCAAAGCAAGTGCACAGGGCTTAGCTGTTTATCACTTTGATGTTGAAACTGCCTTTCTGAATGCAAACTTGGAAGAAGAGGTATATATGGAACAGATTCCAGGTTTTGAATCTGAACAAAAAGGTTGTGTATTAAAACTGCACAAGTCCATCTATGGGTTGAAACAGGCAGCACGGTGCTGGAATTTGTGTTTATCAAAAGCACTAGCAAGCCTTGGGTTTAGACAAGCAGAGGCTGATCCATGTTTATACACAAAGAAGAGTGGTAAGAAGCAATGTTACCTAATTTGCTATGTGGATGATCTCTGTTTTCTATGTAAGTCAACCGAGGAATTGGATGAATTCCGACAAGCAATAACTGGTGTGTTTAAAACAAGGTTTTTGGGACCTATATCCAACTACTTAGGTATGCAAATCACCAGAAACAGCTCAGGGTGTTTTGAGCTGAGTCAAAGCAATAAAATAAAACAGTTGCTGAAGCAGCATGGAATGTCAGAGGCAAAAGAAGTGCAAACTCCCATGACTGCTGGGTGTCTTAAGGAGCCAAGGAATACTCCTTTAGAAAATAAAACAAAATACCAATCATTAGTTGGGTCACTGCTACATTTGTCCTGCTGGAGCCGCCCTGATCTAGGTTATGTGGTGCAGTGGCTGTGTAGGCAGTGTGCAGATCCCGGTGACGGGGACTGGCAAGCAGCAAAAAGGGTACTGCATTATTTGAAGGGAACTTCTGAACACAGGCTTGTATTAAACAC
Source organism: Eublepharis macularius (assembly GCF_028583425.1). Classification (NCBI taxonomy): domain Eukaryota; kingdom Metazoa; phylum Chordata; class Lepidosauria; order Squamata; family Eublepharidae; genus Eublepharis; species Eublepharis macularius. The sequence goes on from NC_072792.1 coordinate 129,553,213, forward strand.
TACAAAAAGTACTGAAGTGGTAGCCTTTAGCGATGCATCATGGGGTAATGATGAAGGAAGGTCTACTTCTGGGTATCTTATACAAGTTCTGGGAGCACTAGTATGTTGGAAATCACAAAGACAAACATTAGTGGCGACTAGCTCGTGTGAGGCGGAATTTGCTTCATTAAGTGATTGTATTCTGCAACTGAAATGGGTAATAAAGTTATTGGGGGATCTGAATATCCAATGTCCATTGCCAGTGAAAATAAAGTGTGACAGTTCTGCTGCAGAGCAATTGGCACAACACCAAACAATACGTGCCAGAAGTAAACAAACAACACCAAACAACACCAAACAATACGTGCCAGAAGTAAACATATTATAATCCGTTGCCAAAATGTACGTGATGCCATTCACAGAGGTATAGTATGTTTGAGTCATTGTAGGTCAAATGAAAATTGTGCAGATCTGTTGACAAAGGGACAAAACCAGGAAATGTTGGCCAAATGCAATGAAATGCTGGGTATCATGCCTCTTGTCTCAAGGAGGAGTGTTGACATAATGACCCAAGAAGCATGTGTGCATCTTGCTGTTTAGGTCTGTCTGTCATAACTGATGTATGTCATAACTGATGTAATAGATCTATTTGACAGGTCCTTGGATGATGCAAGAGTGAAGAAACAGCTTAGTCACCTCACCTGATGTGCTGGGATTGGACACTGGGGGGGGGTGCTATAGATGTATATAAGCCAGCTGTGTCTGGTGTAAGTGTGGAGCTTGTTCCAGTAAGAGCGTGGCGAAGCACTTTGACACTGAGAACAAAGTCTTGTATATAAGTCACTGTAAAATAAACTGTACATGCACTTTTACTACTATAAGTGTGTGGAAACCTTATTTATAGCTCAGCTACAGTTCAAACCACGCTGTGCCAACAGGCACAGGGTCTGTGAAACGGACAGCCTGGGCAGCAGGAGAAATGGGCTGTCTGTTTCACACACCCTGTGCTGGAACTGGCATGGGGTCTGTGAAATGACAGCTTCTTTCTCCCGCTGCCCAGGCTGTCAGTTTGTCAGTTTCACAGACCCCGTGCTGGAACAGTGCGGGTCTGTAAAACTGACAGCCCTGGCAGCAGAAAAAAGAAGCTGTCATTTCACAGACTCCCCACCGGTTCCAGCGCGGGGTCTGTGAAATGACAGCTTCTTTCTTCTGCTGCCAGGCAGCAGAAGAAAGGGTCTGTCTGTTTCAAACGCCCCACACCGGCTTCAGTAGCCGGTGCAGGGCGATTGAAATGCCACAGAACAACGAACCATGAACTGGGAAAAGGTTGGAAGTTTGTGGTTCGATGTTCCGTGGAATGCTACAAACCACGAATCATGTGGTTCGGGTTTTTTTTGTTCTGTGCCCATCTCTACTCAGGAGTTACATTGACTGTTACCATTTTTTTTGCCTATGTAATTAAATATAAAGAAGTTTAAAGTGTGATAAGTGTTAGGTCATTTAAAAATTGTTTCCTATTGTATTTAGTATGGCATTGCTCAAGGATGGACAAATTAGCAGTATTATTAAAGTAGCCCTGCTGTATCTGGTCCATCTAGTCCTACATCCTATCTTACATAGTAGCCAACCAGTTACAAGGGAGAGCCAACAGCAGGGCACAGCAGGCAAGACTTTCCCCTGCTGTTGCCTCTTACAATTGGTATTCAAATGGTTTTTTGCCTCTGAACATAGAATTTCCCTTTAGTCACCATGGTTAGTAACCCCTGATGGAGTTATTCTACATGAATTCATCCAATCCCTTTTAAAGCCCTTGATGTTTGTGGCCACCATTACATACTCTGGTAGTAAAGTCCACATTTTAATCACTTACTATGTAAATAAATACTTCCTTTTGTTTGTTTTAAATCTGTTGCCCAACAACTTCATTGGGTGCACCCAAGTTCTAGTATTTGGGGAGATGCAGAAGCAGCTCTCTCCCTGTACTTTCTCTGCCCCATGATTATTTTATAAACTTTTATCATATCCCCCCACCTCAATCATATTTTTTCCAGACTGAAACATTCCTTTCTCTTTAGCCTTTCCTCATAGGAAAGGTGCTCCAACCCCTTAATCATCTTGGTTGCCCTCTTCTGTACTTTTTCTAGGTCTTCAATGTCCTTTGAGATATGGTGACTAAAATGGCAATCAGTTTTCCAAATGACGCCACAACATAGATCTCTGGTTTGATAGAAAGAAAGAAAGAAAGAAAGAAAGAAAGAAAGAAAGAAAGAAAGAAAGAAAGAAAGAAAGAAAGAAAGAAAGAAAGATATCTTAAGTTAGAATATATCAGAAGGATAGGTGGGATGGTAGAATAGTATGTGAAGGAAATGGTAGGTCCTTCTAATAAAGGACTCATCAACTCATAGGTATACTGAGAATTTTGTCAGAAACGTGTTTGATAGATGAACTATGTTTGAAGCTGGAAATCAGATGCAAGCTAATCACTAGGTCTGTTCAGTTCCTGCCGAGCATCTACAAATGCCAGCCTAACACCAGCACGAGGAAAGGCTGAGGGCCTTGGGAATGTTTAGTTTGGAGAAGAGGAGGTTGAGGGGGGACATGATTGCTCTCTTTAAATATTTGAAAGGCTGTCATTTGGAGGAGGGCAGGGAGCTGTTCCAGTTGGCAGCAGAGGGTAGGACGTGAAGCAATGGGCTAAAACTACATGCACAAAGGTACCGACTGGATATTAGGAAAAACTTTTTCACCGTCAGAGTAGTTCAAAAGTGGAATCAGCTGCCTAGGGAGGTGGTGAGCTCCCCCTCACTGGCAGTTTTCAAGAAGAGGCTGGATGAATACTTGTCAGAGATGCTTTAGGCTGATCCTGCACTGGGCAAGGGGTTGGACTAGATGGTCTGTATGGCCCCTTCCAACTCTATGATTCTATGATTCTATGAATGCCTACATCAGATTTTTGCACATGTGCAAATATGCTACTGTTTCAAATTGATTGGCAGCTATTCACTAAGGACTGCTTATACAAACATTGAAGGGTATGATTTTATTGGAACAGAGCATTTATTTATGCCTGTTTTACATGATTTGTGAGAGATCTAATTGCATATTTAAACAATTCCCTGCTGAGCAGAGCAGTTACACAGCAACAACAGGGTGTAGTAAATTCAATCAGGCTTCCTTATGATATGTTCTGCATATAAATGGAATGGCTAGGGAGATAGTATGCATCCGTGTCTAACAACTGGAAACCATTCTGTTTCTCCATATTCTGACCTAACAGTAGCCACTTGTCCTGAGTACAGGTTGCACATCAAAACAATCAAATGTTGTAACATACCCGTTTTTAAAAACCATCCATAGCTTCTTGTGACCCACACAGTCAAAAGTTTTGCAGTAATGTATTAAAAAACTGTTTTTCTTCTGAAATTTTCTGGTATGCATAAATTTGCAGTATGATCTCTACTGTCTCTTCCTATTTTGAATCCAGCTTGAACATCTGATATTTCTCTTTCCATATATGGTTAACAGTCTTTGTTGTAAAATTTTGAGCATCACTTTGCATGAAATGGTGCAATAGTTGCTGCAATATTTGATGTATCCTTTTTTTAATTGAATGTTTGCAGTCTGTGGGCCATTGTTTTGATTTCAGTACATTTGGTTGATGTCAGTACATAGTTTTATACTATTCAGTTATGTATTTCTAATCATATATTTTCCTCATCCAAGATAATAATTCAAAAGATAGGTAGGCCAAGTGATCCAGATTCTATTATATAGAATCCAGTGATCCAGATTCTATATATATTGTGCAAAGTAATGCACATTGGAACCAAAAATCCAAAATATAAATACAAGTTGATGGGGTCTGAACTGGCGGAGACTGACCAAGAGAGAGATCTTGGAGTCATGATAGATAACTCACTAAAAACGTCAGCACAGTGTGCGACTGCCATAAAAAAAGCTAATGCTATGCTAGGGGTTATTAGGAAAGGGATTGAAAACAAATCAGCCGGTATCATAATGCCTCTGTATAAATCGATGGTGAGGCCACATTTGGAGTACTGTGTACAGTTCTGGTCGCCACACCTTAAAAAAGATATCATAGCACTGGAAAAAGTACAGAGAAGGGCAACTAAAATGATTAAAGGGTTGGAACACTTTCCCTATGAGGAAAGATTGAGGCGCTTGGGGCTCTTTAGCCTGGAGAAAAGACGACTGAGGGGAGACATGATAGAGGTTTACAAGATAATGCACGGGTTAGAGAAGGTAGAGAAAGATGTGTTTTTCTCCCTTTCTCACAATACAAGAACTCGTGGGCACTCTATGAAATTATTGAGCAGTCGGGTTAGAACAGATAGAAGAAAATACTACTTTACACAAAGGGTGATAAACACATGGAATTCGTTGCCACAGGAGGTGGTGGCAGCTACAAGCATTGCCAGCTTCAAGAGGGGACTGGACAAATATATGGAGCAGAGGTCCATCAGTGGCTATTAGCCACAGGAGATAGATGGTATTCTCTTTGTGGGGAGGTGGTGCTCTGTTGTCTTGGTGCTGGAAGGAAGGCAGTGGGAGGGCTTCTGGTGTCCTGGCCTCACTGACAGTCCTTTAGATGGCACTGGATTTCTAGCCACTGTGTGTGACAGAATGTTGGACTGGATGGGCCACTGGCCTGATCCAACATGGCTTTGCTTATGTTCTTATGTTCTTATGCTTATAACACTTTTGGATAATACATCCAAACAGAGCAGCCAAGAGCCAGCAAGGGCCTCTGGACAAAGATTGCATTTCTCCCACCCATATGACTCTGATCCAACTGAATGTCATAATAAAATGAATCCCTTCACTTGCTGTAACCATGAATAGAATAATACATATTCATTAGGTAAAGACTATTAAAGGAAAAGTCCTAGGGTTATTAAATACCATGATATTTTGCATAACTTACAATTTATGCAGTGCACATTGCAATAGGATATGGTGCAAAATAAAAGCCACTTTCAAATAACAACCAACTAGTACAGATCAACACTGACACTCTATTTTTTGTTTAAAAACTGCAAGTCATGGAAGAAAATAGGAGTGTTGGAGCCAAATGAGTCCATGCACCATTTGGAAAGATTAGATCCTGCCCTCGTGATTTTTGTGTCTGTCTTTGACTAACTTAAGTGAGACTAGCATGTAGCTCTTACAAATCCATCCTGCCCCCAGGTTCAAATGAGTGAGGAAGGCCACAAGTGCATGGACACCAAGTTACATGCAACTCTGGATCAAAGTGGACATAAAGTATGCTGTTAAAACAAAAGCACTGGAAACATGGGTAGTCAAATAAAATTGTATTTGGATTGCCTATTTGGGTCCTTGTCATATTCAAATAGTTGTTATACACAAAGCGTAGATAAAAGTGTGCCAGTTATGGACAGGTACAACCCTGAGTACCAGTGATACATTAGTTTTCTGGAAAAAATGAACATATTCTTGAAAGAAAAGAAGTTTAGTTAAGTTCTTCCTCTGGGCTTCATTCAGTCCTTTTTCATACACAGCTTATCTGAAAAAGTGAGCTGTGACTCACAAAAGCTCATACCCTACCACAATTTTTTTTAGTCTTATAGGTGCTATTGGACTCTTGCTCTTTTCTAAGATTACAAATGCAGATAATGGCAAATCTGTTTCTCTTTTCGTTCTCTTTTCCAACCAATGTTCTCATACCATCTCTTAAGGACAATATTGGCCTGTTTCTCTAAATTAAAACAGGATGAGCTGTCTGAATTTATATATACTTTCCCAGAGGTAAATCCTATTGAATTCAGTGGAATTTACTTCCTAACACGGAAGTAAATTCCATGCTTAAATACGGACAAATTGCTTACTGAAGCTCTAAACCAACACACAAACATATTTAGGAATAAATCTCGTAAAATTAAGAGAAGCAATAGGCTTGAGCCGAGCCACACATACTATGGCATAAGCCCCATTGAACAACAAACGGTCCAGTTTTATTAGTATTTACTTATCATGAAGATAAGTTGTGCTGTTTTCAGTGGGATTTAATTCCAGGACAGCATTCTGTATAATATTGCTGTCTTAGTGAATCTTTTTTATTTCTTAGAAACTGGGGAACAAACTATCCTTAGATCAGTGCCCTTCACCTTCTCCCTCTTTCTGTCTCTTTCTCTCTCTCTTCCTCCCCACCACTCAAAGAAGTGATTAGGGCTACTTTTTTTGCAGGTAGGACAGCTATCTTGTGTTGAATGAAGTGGTCAGGCAAGCAGGGCCGGCACGCCCATTGAGGCAGGTCCAGCCTCCGCCTTGAGCGCTGAGGTGCCGAAGGGGGCACTGGAGGGGGTGCCAGGGGCAGGGGCTGTGGAGCTGGAGGTGGCAGCACTGGCGGCTGAGCGGGCGGGATGGGAAGCCACCCACGCACCACCCTGGCCACCTGGCGAGCCTTGTCCACAGCTGCTGCAGCCTGCCAGCCCTCCCACCCCGTGCTGCTGCCGCTGCTGCCACCACATGCCCCCAGCCAGGTGCAGCAGCCACGGGCCAGGCGCGGCAGACGTCCGGGGCAGTGTTTGGAACAATGGAGTGGGAGGGCTGGGGAAGGACGCATGTGCATCTCCCCAGCCACCCACCGTGCCTGGCTGGGAGTGTGCACCAGTGGGGGCAGCCTCCGCGTGCCATCCCAGCTGCCCACCACACCAATGGGGCTGGCTTGCAGTGGCATGCTGCATGATGATGTCATGTGCAATGACGTCATCATGCAGTCTGGGGCGCATGTGCACACACTCTGTGCACACGCAGGGGTAGCAATAGACCTGACACTGCCCCCAGCCTCAGGCGCCAGAAACCCTGGAGCTGCCCCTGCAGGCAAGCTAGGAGGAACCAGGCAGTACTTGCCTTGCAGGAGCACAAAGAAGAGTTGTACTTGCCACTGCACCTGCTTGTAGTAGTAGTAGTAGTAGTAGTAACATGGGCATATGTGCAGTAACTCCTGCCTTTGCCTGAGCAGCAATGTTGTGCGCTTGTGCAGGGTAGCATATGAGAAGCAAAATTACTGCAGGTTGACAGGCACTCAGTCAAGCATATGCAGATGGCTTCTGGTGGATGTGTATGCTAGCAGCCTAGTTGAAAGCCACAGCCCGCTATGTTTACTGGTGAGGAATCCCACTGAATCTTGCCATCCACTCCTCCCCAAAAGGGTTGCCTTTCCATTCAACTCTAGGCTTTTATTCTCACTTCTGAGCTTCTCCTCAGCAATCTCTCCTGTCTTGCAAATACTGCATTCCCAAACTCTAAGCATTCTGTGCTCCACCTACCCAGCAGCCCCTCTGCTCTGAAAGTCCAGGTTCTAAAGAGCCCTGTGCTCTGACCAGACAGCCAGGGCCAGCACCCCAACCCTCTGTCCTCTTTCAAGCTCTGAAGGAGCCAAGAGAAAAGAAGGGGGAGGGGGGACATCAATGAGAGAAGCATGATTTTCACCACACTTTAAAATAATCCAAGGGGGATTCATACAGTATTCATACAGGTTGTTCATTCATTCAGTCATCTCTAGACAAGATTCTGCCTTTTATTTTGTTGCATATACTACTCTTGCCACCATCACCATATACTTAAAAAGTTCATTGTGTGTACTTTTGCAATATTACTAGGTAAAATATTTAATAACATATTTTTAGGATTCAACAAAAAGCAAAAATGTAATATCTTTTGCATCTCTTCATGTATTTTTATCCAATATCTTCTTGCCTTCAGTTCTTATATGTCCACCACATATGATAGAATGTTGCATCTGTACATTAATATTTCCAGCTCTGTCTGCTATAGTCCTTATTAGTTCTTGCAATGTCTTTAGGAGAGATATACCATCTAAAAACAATTTGTACAGTTTCTGTCTGAACATTTGACAGTCTCTGAATTTAATTCCTTTGGTACATAAGTTTTCCCATTGGTTCATAGAGACATCTGAAATTTTGCATCCATTTTATCATACAATTTTTAACTTGTTCTGTTTCTGTGGCATATTGTAATAGAATTTTGTATACTTTTCCTAATAAATGCTTTGAATCTTCACTAATTAATTGTTCAAATACACTGTTTTCTCTCTTAATCTACTACCTTCTTTGTTGTTCTTTGAGTTTGGACACCATTTGATAATACATCAACCGTGAGACTTTTTTCCTTGAGTTTGAATTTCTTGCCATATTTTTATATTTCCTTGCTTATCCATCATGTATTCATAGTTTATATGATCTGTTTTTATTTCTTGTAATAGCAACATAATAGGCCTCTATTGGTGATGTCAATGATGAAGTTGGCAGACTTATAGTACAATCCTAAGGAGACTTATAGTGAAATCCAAGTCTAAACCTATTGAAAGCCTACTTGGCTTAGACCAGAGTAACTCTCTTTAGGATTGCACTGTTAATCTGTTTCTGCATTGAAACCATATTTTTAATAGTCCATCCCTCAAAATATGAGTACCATCTTGCTTTTGTATAGTTTTTAATGATTTCTTAATCCAAATCCAAATCCAATTTATTACAGCAAAAGCCAGCGATATAAAACAATACGATTACAAGCAATAAATCAATATTATCAATACAGGAAAACCACAGGCATAAAAGGATAAGAGTGAAAATGGAATAACAATAATGAAAATAGAAAAAAATTTATGATGTTTTTTCCACTAAGAGAAGTTTACGTTTTCTGATAGCTAAAGAGCAGAATTTGGCCACAGCATAGGTTACTGAGCTCTGAGAATCTTCTAAAAGAAATTTGCGCAGAACGTCTGGTCTAAATTCCAAATAGGATTGCAAAGGGAGATTTCTTAATCCATAAACAATTATGAATTACTTCCTTAGTGTCTATTGTTTCCAGATTTATATGTCTTCTGTTCAGATTTATAATCCAGTCTGATAGCCAAACTAAAACAGCCACTTGGTGGAAAAGTTTTATGGTTGGTACTGTACTGTTCCAGCAGCAAGCTGACTATATTAATCAATATCTACCAGACTAGAATGTATGCCTATAGTTTTAAGAGAAGTGCATTTTGGGAGTTGTAGTGCCTTACCCTACAGGTTCAGTTCCTGGGGCATTCAAAGCCCGCCAAAACTTGTTAAGGCCATTTCCTCTTTTGTTCATTCACACCTCAGCAGGGAGAGGAGCAAGTCATCTCTCTTTTTTCACCACATTCATTGGGTCTACAAAGCTCCATCAAGTGCCTTTATGCATAAAAGATGCACTCTCTCCTTTCGTTATTTAGAAGAATTGTGAGTAGAGATTCCTTATGTGTATGAAGAAGTTAAATAAAACCATTTAAGTTTGTAACCAGTGTGTGTGCGTTGACACTTGACGACAAAGTGTTGGGATTCCCTCCTTGTGTCGGAATAGGTACCATCAACGTACCTCGTCTTTTTTCATCTTGTAATATTTTAAATCTTACTCTTGGTTTCTTCCCATTCCATACAAAGTCATTTATCATTCTTTAAGATCTTTTCATCTATATAGATTGACAAAATCAGGCCAACAATTCTATTGTCCTGCCTGATTTTCACTGCCAAAATTTCCAGTGCGAAAAAAGCAGATGTAATGATATTGGACATCCCTGTTGAGTTCCTTTTGTTATTTCAATTTCTCCATTAGAGAATGTACTTGCAAACAAGCTAAAAGTGTTAATATGCTGCTTTTTAGCATGCCGTAAAGTAAATGGACAAAATGAAAGAAAGCAATTCTGCATTTGAATACATTTGGTTCTAATTCTGCATTTGAACTAATCACCATCTTCAAACATGCACAGATATCATTCAATACTGGTCTTAATAATCAGTATGTATGTCAAATATTTAAAGAGAGCAATCATGTCCCCCTTCAATCTCCTCTTCTCCAAACTAAACATTCCAAAGGCCCTCAGCCTTTCCTCGTAGGGCTTAGTCTCCAGACCCTGCCATGACCATCCCCGTTGCTCTTATTTATTTATTTATTTATTTATTTTATTCAATTTATACCCCACCCTCCCCACAGATGGGCTCAGGGCAGCTTTCTGCTCTCTTCTGTACCCTCTCAATTTTGTCCACATCCTTTTTGAAGTGAGGCCTCCAGAACTGCACACAGTCCTCCAGGTGCGGCCTGACCAAGGCAGTATAGAGAGGGATTATGATCTCCTGCAATTTCGATGCAATGGCCCTTTTGATACAACCTAAGACTGAGTTTGCCTTTTTTGCCACTGCATCACACTGACTGCTCATATTTAGTTTACAGTCCACTCTTACCCCAAGATCTCTTTCGCATACGTTACTGCACAGAAGTGTATCCCCCATCCTGTATTTGTGTTTCACATTTTTGTGGCCCAGATGTAATACTGTGCATTTATCTATGTTGAATTGCATCCTGTTCATAACTGCCCACTTCTCCAGAATATTCAGGTCTTGTTGAATTTTAACTCTATCTTCTTGGGTGTTGGCCACTCCTCCCAATTTGGTATCATCAGCAAATTTAATGAGTAGTCCATTTACCCCTTCATCCAGATCATTGATAAAAATATTGAAAAGTACCAGGCCCAAAACCAAGCCCTGCGTCACCCCACTGGGTACCTCCCTCCAATCTGATGAAACACCATTGACCACCACTCTTTGGATGCAGTCCTCTAACCAGTTCCCTATCCACCGAACTGTCCTATAGTCCAGTTCTCAGCCTTCCAGTTTACCCATTAGAATGTCATGGGGAACATTATCAAAAGCTTTACTGAAATCCAGGTAAATAACATCATTAGAGTTTCCATGATCCAGTAAGCTTGTCACTCGATCAAAGAAGGAAACCAGGTTGGTCTGACAAGATCTGTTGGGGACAAAACCATGTTGACTTCTTTGGATCACTAAATGGTCCTTCAGATGCTTACAGATTGATCCCTTTAAAATCTGTTCTAATATCTTCCCAGCAACTGAAGTCAGACTGACCGGCCTGTAGTTTCCCGGGCTATCCTTCTTCCCTTTCTTAAAGATTGGGATAAAATTTGCTCTTCTCCAATCTTGTGGCACATCCCCAGTCCTCCAGGAGGCCTTGAAGATGATGGATAGAGGCTCTGCAGGTTCTTTAGAAAGTTCTTTGAGCACTCTTGGCTGCACATCATCTGGCCCAGGGGATTTGTATTCGTCCAGTGCAGCCAGGTGCCTCTGCATAACCTCTCTGTCAATGTCAACTAGCCACCCAGGTGCCCTGTTTTGTCTTCTACCATCCCAAATGGGCTCAAGATTAATAATAACACTTTTCACCCCTCCCCAAACCCCCCAACAACACCGGGATTCCTGAAATCCCAGGTTTATTTGGCCAGTATTCCCTATGGGAAAAATTATCTGGAGGCTATCCATGGGGGGATGGGGGGCATTTTTCAAGAAAACTCCACTAAATTTACAGGGGACCTATTCCTGACTTTCCTTGAAGGAGATCCCAAGTTTTAGGAATATTGGACCCTGGGATCCAATTCTATGGCCCCCTGAAAAAAGTATCCCCAGCCACTCTGCGTTGTTTTCTATGGGGGAAACATAGTCTCACCGGTGTTGTTGTTAAGTATCTCTCATATATGCTTTGAATAGCTGGTTACATTGTTTCTGAACTCAAGGTTAAAATTTGTTTTGTATCAAGCTTATAAATTGTAAATATATTTTCTTGCACTTCTGCACTTTAGATTAAACTAAAATTTCTATATAAGGAACCTAACCATTTTTGTTTCTTCCAAGAGGCTGCATCCTCTTTATCTTTGTGTTTGTAGTGGGAGGAACCCCCTTTTGTCTCTAGGAAATCTTGTTGGTCTTCAGGTTGCTCCTGGACTTGAATCTTGCTGTTCTACTGCAGACCAACACAGCTACTCACCTGAAACGATTATGCAATCTGATTGCATGGTTTTATATCAAGTAATCCACTTTGACTTTCAGCAAGAAAGGCATGCTATAAATAAAGGGAATAAATAACATAAGGTACTGAACAGTACTTGAAAGTGTGATTATTTTTACCTGCCCCAATAACTCTCTCAATACGAATTCGTGAAGGATCTATCTCCTTTGCAAACTCATGGACAGCGAGTGATGGGTCTTCATACGTGTCTGGATCAATATATGTTTTGGTTCCTGGAAATCGCACTGCAGAAGCAGAAGATATTAAAAATGATCTCGTTTACATGTATACACACAATAGAAACATTTAGGGAGCAATCCTAAGCAGGTCTACTAGAAAGCACACTCTATTTCATTCAGTGAGCTTTACTCTTAGGAAAGTGTTCTTAGAATTGCAGCCTTAAAGTATCAAATTATAGTGAGTCAGCCTATGGGAAATTTAACCTTTAATAAACAGTACCACTGTGATTGTAATATATGTTGTAAGATTCAGCTATTCTAAACACAGTTGCTGAAAAGTTAATCCCAAGTAATGTCAATGGTACTATTTCCCAAGAAATCATGATTAAAACTATACCACAGTTATTCTGTAACATAAATATTTGTGGAATAGTAATTTGCAGGGCTAGCTTAAAGGCAAGGGTTACAGCGCAGGAGAACAAATACACAAACAACTTTGTTGGAGAAAAAACAGGCCACAACTTTATTGGTTACAGAATGAAAAGGAGTATTGGCTGTGTAGGGCACGGATCCCAGCATCGGGTGGCCCACCTGCCAGCTGATGACCCACTCATCTCCTCAGCACACCTGCTGAAGGGGGACACCGTGGGATGATGGTTGAAGGATCCACACTGGGCGGAAGCCTCTGTGTGGGTCCCCCATCACCTGGAAGCAGGCATGCCCTGGCAGCCCCTGAGCTGGGCTTGCCACTGCCATGCCTGGTCCAAGATCCCTTATGGGGATCCCCATCTATGGGAAACAGTGCCCATAGGCCCAGTTTCCCCCCAAGGGATTGGTGCCCAACGCCCAAACCTCCAACCCCAAGTTGTGACAGTTAAACCTTAGAAAAAGAGATTTTTCCAAGGAGTCTCATTTAGAACGAAAGGTAGACACTCATATGCTGGCAACTAACAATGTCTGCTAACCCTATACTAATACAGAAATTGATCCTGACTGGAAATAGGACACTACCGATGAACCAGAAAACTGAAAAAAGCAGATGGTGGGTGGGGGTCGCTGCTCCGGAGCCAACTGAAGGCTCGCGTGCCCAGCCCCAGCAATATAGCTAGTGGGAGGACCTGACGGAAAACCTCTTCCCTCAGATACAGCAACGGCTTCCCACTTTGAAACACCCAGCCAGCCACTGATTGGTTGGCTGGGTGCTGTATTTTGTGTGTCTCGATTCAGCCGCGTGAAGTAAGCCGGGGCCGGAAAGGGAAAGGAGATGCTCCTGCTTGTCCCTTCCCTTGTGAGTATTGCAAACACTGGGCCCGGTAAGTCAGGGCCAAGAGCATTTATCAAGGACATAAAATGGCCCAATTACTTCCTCTCTCTTTATATCCATTCATCCATAAATCAACCTATATATCAAAATCTCTTTGCAGACAACAGTAATATTTTTATCAAATAATTGATGTAATTAAGGCTATAATTCTAAGCACATTTACGGGGAAGTAAATTCCACTGAACTCTATGAAACTTACTTCTGAGTAAACATTAATAGAATTGGACTACAAAGAAGTGAAAACACAACACTAAGTTATACTTTTGGCTCCTCATGTTTGTTCTTTATGGGAAAAGAATGACAATATGTAAATGTTAGCATTGAGACAGAAATTGCAAGTCAAATGATAAACATTAATTTTTACCAAACAAGCATGATATAGTTCCCAGAGGCAGAAGTTGGAAAGTTCAGAGAAAATCACATAATGAGGAGCAGGTGGAAATTCATAAACACATCTTCAGTGTTGATGAGATGAATTTATTTTGAAGTTCTAAAAGAAGACCTTTTCTTCAGGCAAGCTCTCTGGAAATAATGCGGGTTTTAAAACTAACAAAAGTTCTTTGATAAACTTTGGAGGCTCTGATATGTGTACCTCTGTGTTAGCAGGAATTGCCTAAATCACTTCAGTAGTGGTAAAATGTTAAGCACAGAGTGGAGATTATGGAGGCTCCCTCAACATTGAGCAGTTAGCCCCTCAGCTCTGTGTTCCCACTGGAAGTGGTTTGAATCAAGGATTTTTAAAAAAATCTTGCACTCTCTAATCACTGAAATCCTGAGGGTCTGCTTGTACATACCAGCAATGAAGCAAACTACATAAAAACAAATGGGCTGTTCTTGTTTTGGATAAGAAACACCACAGATATCTTTGCTTACAATGTCCATTTTGCAAATGAGCTCTTCGTTTTTCTTCAGACTTCATTTTTGCTTTTATATACCACTGGCACCTTGAAGAAAAAAGAACAGTACTTCACCTTTTCAAATGCTGGAGAATTTTATTTATTTTTAATTTTATTTTACTTCATTTATATCCCACATTTCTCCTTAGCAGGTACCCAAAGCAGATTACATCATTCTCCTCTTGTCCATTTCCCCCTCACAACAACCCTGTGAGGTATGTTAGGCTTGGCATGTGTGACTGGACCAAGGTCACCCAGCAAGCTTTCACAGCAGAGCAGGGAATCGCCCAGATCCTAACCAGTACACCACACTAGCTCATTAAAAAAAAATAAAATTCTTATTCTTAGTTTCATTTCAAGATCTAAACTTAAAAAAAATTACATTTAATTAAAACTGGCAACTAAAACAACCACAAAAAATGTAACTACATAGAAAATTAAAACTGGATTCTGTAGACTCCTCTAATTTAATAAAACACATCTATAATAGCACATTAAAGACTACTGAACTTTCCATATAAGCATGAAAAAGCTGATTGCCTGGAGCCTGTCAGTCTAGGACTTTATTCTATGATGTCCAAGAAAGAGAACCCAGGGTGGGGCCAGGCTTCAGTCTGAGATATAGCTGAGAGAAGCTAAATCTGTCCTGTATACATGGGACTCAGGTCACCAGGAGATGATTGGGCCCACTTCAAGTGTTCTCTGAATTTTCTCTACCATAAGGCTCCATCTACACATTACATAATCCTTGTATTTATCAGGAAACAACACAAAGACTTTGTGCTGGGAGTTTTGGAAAGGAAGTTTTGTGCCTCAAAGGTGCATTGGTTCTTTTCTGTTTGCAACAGCAGTGCTCAGGGAATTTAGGCCCCCCCACCCATGGTTTCATATCCTCTAATTCCTCCATGGAGCCACTATTGGCTCAGTTGTGAAACTTACCTGTCGCCATGTAAATGATTTTTACAATAGAGCCAATAGTGGCTCCATAGGGCAATGCTATGCTTGGGGACAAGGCTGTTATGGGGGTGAAACATGCCCATAATCCTGGTAGTTCTGTTACTGAAAGGGACCTCAATGGCTGTTTGTGCCACCTCTACCTGTACCTTCCAGTCGATACAAACTTTACTGAGGTATATTTGTTTGGAACAAACAGCATGTTGGGTCAGGATCCAAAAAACCATGGAATTCATTCTGTGCACATTTTGACTTGTCTTTCTCAAGCAGCAATCCTTCCATGTCTGTTGTCAAGCTACTTTTGAAAACAAGAGAATTTAAAAGCAGTCTGTGATATGCTATGAACCTTGGCAACTCTTTTGTGTGGCAAGATGGCAACCCAAGAAAGGGCCTTTTTGGTTGTGGCATTGAAACCAGAATTCCCTCCCTGGGGAGATTTGCTTGTCTTCCTCTATTCTTGTTTTCTGCCAGGGGGTGAAGCCTTTTTTGTTGGTTTGTTTGATGTTCTCCCAGCTACTGTTATTGGCCCTCTTCCCTTGTTGTGTTGTGATGTGTCTTTGTTATATTGAATTGTTTTACAAAATTGTTTAAATACCTTCTATAAGCTTGTATTTTAAATGCTGTTTTAATGTCTTGATGTTTTACTGTTGGAATGTTTTAATGTTGCTGCCTTGGCAACCCTGTTTGGGTGGAAAGGCTGCATAAAAATGTTTTATGTAAATAGAACTTGACCCAGACTTAGAAGCTTGCAGCCAAAAAATGATGAGTGGTTGAAATCATTATGTGAAATTGAGACCTATTCTCACCAATGTCTCTTTGGATCAGACTAGACAATACTACATCCCTGAGTCCACCATGGGGACATGGCACCATTTTAGATTCTATGTTTTTCTTTAAAGAATGCTGCAGGAGCTTGATCCTCCTGGGAAACACAGTGCAGGCAGATAAAGAGTTCTAGTCATCCCTGCTCTTTTCAAGAGCCCCACGGGTGGCTATTTCAGCTCTTGAAAACACTGATAGAGAAGACACAGTAGCCCCTCATCTCCCACATTGTGGTCCCCAGCAGAATTGGGTCCCCATGACACTTTTAAAAGGAAAAAATAGGATCTAAAATGGCGCCATGCCCTTGTGATGGACTTGGGGATGCAGTATTATATAGTTTGGCCCTTTGTCTCATGGGTTCACTAGGAAAGCCAGAAAAAGTGCTCCAGTGCAATTCAGGAATCCACATCTGACAAAATTCTTCCTTATATGAACATTGTAAAAATTCAGAAACTCTGTTATGAGTCTAGACTTAGCAATGCTATGCTGTCCTGAACCTTTGGCCCTCATGGCCCTATTACTTGTCCAGTCCACTGAAGCCACTGGAACAATTGTCCCTAAATGGTCTTATCTACATATGTATCCCCCCCATTAATTAAAAGAATGAAAACCCACTATTTTTCAAGGCAGTTCACAATAGCAACCCAAAGAATGAATTCATGTATTGTACAAATAAATATTCACATAATAAAACAAATATTAAACCTGTAAGCATTAAAACTTAAACTAGCTATAGTCCAAACTGTGGCTGAGCTTTTACAAAAATAAGAAATTAAAGTTCAGGAAGTTCTTTATGGCACACATGGTTTATGAGACTGGGGGAAGGAGAGAAGGAGAATTAGCTGCTATGAGTCCTTAGTGAAGATGGGAGGCAAAGGAGATTATTGTGGAGGAAATGGATGGGAGTCCTGGTGATGGGTAAACAGGATGATGCCACCATCACCCTAAAATCTTCTGCTGAGGTAATCACTTCAATTGGTCTCATCTGTCCCTAAGAGCGGGACCACAAGTGACGCCTGACACAGGTTGGACACTAGTCAGCTTCCCTCAAGTTTTGATGGGAAATGTAGGAGTCCTGGTCTCGCAGCTTCGCTCTCCGACTGCTGCCCAATGGACTTTTCAACTGTCACTTGTCCAACATTCCGCCAAGCTGCCTACATTTCCCATCAAAACTTGAGGGAAGCTGGCAAGTGTCCAACCTGTGTCAGGCGTCACTTGTGGTCCCGCTCTGAGGGCCAAGCTACACATGACGAATGACACTTGAACGGCAAGTGGATTGAGTGGAGGGCAAGTGAACAGGGAGAAATACACTTGCTGTTCAAGTGTCATTCGTCATGTGTAGCTTGGCCCTAAGTCTCTCCAAGCCACCAAAGTTCTAATTCATTGAGAGCAGCTGGACTGCTACAAACGTTCTGATGCTGAGACTTTTGTTACTCCAGTAGCTGGAGTGTTCATGAACGTTGTATACCATCACAGAAGCTGTTGTTGCTGGACTTCATTCATCTTAGTAAATCCCATAGCATATCATAGAAATCTATGGATTACATTAGATATAAATGTTTAATTCCTTGGAATAATACTAAAACCCCCATCATTGTATTCTTTTGTGAGTGTTCAACATTATATTTTATGATTTTAAGATCTAAAACTTGAGGGAAAATGCTTTCTGTTTGCTGTTAACAGATAATAACTCAGCTATTTTGGCAAGTGCTTATCTGCTCATGACTCTTCAGTATTAATAGAATCATCAGCCGCCTGGTGATTCAACAGTATATCAAATTGCTAATACTAAATAGTGAGCCAGAACACCTCTGTAGGATTCCAGTCCAATCTTGCACTCTGAGATTTAAATCAAATCTTATGATCAATTGACTATTTCTTCTGAAATGTCTTTCCTGACTCCAAAAATAATTTAGAAAAGATACTAGCATACCATAGTGTTTGACCTCAGAAAGTGAATCCATATCTTTGTTATCGTTATGTAATTGAAAAAGTCCATTCAATATGTTAAAAAGTGGAAAATAGTTTACAATGTTCTTAATGTTACCCAATAAATCAAATGAAATAGGGGGAATCCAGGGATATTTCTGTTTTTATCTTATTCCATTATTGAATTCCTTCAGAATATTATTTCCTTACTGCAAACTCTCCTTTTTTGATGGTTAAATTTATTATACCTGTCTGATCTACAGTGGAAAAACCTGGGAATGGGGTGGAGGTAAGGTGAAAAATATTAGAGGAACACCTGGGAAGATGAGTAGAAAGAACTGAAAATGGGGAGAAGAGAAAGTGTAGAAAAGCCTGGGGAAGAGCAAATGCATGGAAAATGGAGAAGAGAGCAAGTGCAGAGAAGGCTGTGGAGAGGGAAGGGGGAAGGCAGAAGTGGGAAAGAAAATGGAGATTGGGGTGGAGAGAAGGAAGGTGGGGCCAGTGTGAGGGCATTGAAGTCCCCTCCTCCATTAATCTTGCAGCTCCCCCTCCTTATATCTCTCTTTTAACATTGTGCTGGATTATAAACTTCCTTGGGTTTAGGAAAATGCAGCATAGACAAAACAAACAAACAAACATGGATTATTTTGTGCAGCACAACATCATTGTTAATTACCTTCCAGTGATGAGGAAGAACAGAGTGAGGATGACTAGAAGAGTGAATCCACCAACAGCAGCAGTGGCGATGACCAGAATCTGCCCCTGTTCTGCTGCTATATCTGAGGCTGAAATAAAAACATACAGAAGTAAATGTGTAAGCAACTGTTTCATAGAGAAGAAACTATATCACTTTACCAACCAAAAATATCAATTATTAGTAATGGACTTTGCTATTATTTGACTGGCATATTGCTTCTGGAGAGAAATAATGGTGGTGTGACATCAAGGGCAAGAGAACATTTCTGGGGTTTTGTTGTTTGTACCTAAGAGAAACGTAGAAATAATTAGCTACACATTTCTTTAACTTCTATTGCATTTTGGCACAGTTTTTTATTTTTGTAACACAATTATGTGAGATTGATTGCACTGAGAGTTTCGATGCGCTTCCTGGCTGAGCAAAGATTTGTACCTGGGTCTTGTGTTTCCAAACGTTCACTAGACTTTGGTGAAGGGAGAGAGAAGCCAAGGCATTAGAAATTATACATTTTTTTCCATTTTAAAAATATCTAAATATATACTAATCAATACATATGCACAGTTTGTGGGAAGAGGTTGATACAACTGAGGAATAGCTAACTTGCACAAGATACTTCAAAATGGGTAGCTGTGTTAGTTTGTCTGTAGCAGTAGAAAAGAGCAAGAGTCCAGCAGCACCTTTAAAATTAACAAAAGTTGTGGTACGATATGAGCTTTCGTGAGTCACAGCTCTCTTCTTCAGATGCAGCCAGAAGGTGAGCCCATCTGTCATATCTTGGAGAGTGGAGTGATTTCAGATGCCGAATGATAATAGCTGGTAAATGACTGCTGAATTGCAGCTGACAATTAAGCTCTAGACAATGCATTCACCTGGATTGAATCGAGACCTAGACTTCCAGCCTTATTACCAATGCTGATTTCTCCACACCCACTACCCCTCTGCATACCCCACCCTATCCTGCTATTGTGATTCACTGGCTATTGTCATTTGGCATCTGAAATCACTCCACTCTTCAAGACGTAAGGACTAGAGATGGGCATGTACAGCAATACGAACAAAAAAAAGCCACGAACAGCCCAATCTGCTGTTCGTGAGCAAGCTGTTCATGAGGCCCCATTCCCCACAAATATGTGTTCATTCCAAGCCCTGTTTGTGGCGTTTGTCAGCCATTCGTAAAGCCAGACAGGCTGGGACCTTCAATCAATTCCCTTGGCAACGTAAGCAGGGACTGTCTGAACTCTGTCTGAACTCCTTCTGTTGCCCTGGAAACCCCAATCTAAGCCCAACTTACCTTGATAGGTAGGTCTCCCTTCCAAGCATGGAGCACACATTTTGTTACATGGGAGCAAAGAGCAGGGGGGAGGGGGGGTCTTCTGTAGCCATGGTGACACCAATCTCATCCCTCCAAACCCTGTTAGGCAGTTCTGACTGCCAACCACAAACCTCCTGTATTTCTGTATGGGACCTCTGGTTATAAAAGGCACTGTGCTCCCAGCTCTGGCTTTCAATTTTAGCAGACAGTGGAGTGGGAGAGAGCTGTTGCTGGCATTTGAGAGTGAGAGTGCATTGGAGCTTGATTTTTTTCTGTGTGTGGTGGGGTGGGGCTCTACTCCCTCAGGTTCCAGTGCTGCTGCCAAGCTCTGGGGCCAAACTATTCTTTATTATTATTACCTTTCCTGCTGCCTACTCAGGTCAGGTTTCTTGATCAAACTTGAATGATGGCTGGAGGAGAGCCTTCTGAACACTCCCTGCGAATATGGGCTCTCTAAGTCCCAAGGGGGCCATTCCGGCCCCAATGAACATCCAACCACAAACATGTTTGTGAACAGGTTATGTTCGTTGATGTTCGTGAATCACTGTTTGTGGATGGCAACAAACAATGAACATTGTGGTTTTTTTTTCCTGTTCGTGCCCATCTCTAATAAGGACAGATGAAGTCATATTCTCGCTGTATCCGAAGAAGTGAGCTGTAACTCATGAAAGCTTATACTTTACCACAAATGTTGTTAGTCTTATAAATGCTACTGGTCTTTTGCTCTTTTCTACTTGCATAAGATACTGTTTTAGTAGTTTAAATAGAGACCCAGTGTTGTATAGTGGTTTGAGTGTTAGACTAGTATTTGGAAGACACAGGTTTGAATCCCAATCTACCAAAGAAGCTTGCTGGGTGACCTTGAGTCAGTCACATACTCTCTGCCTAGTATTCCTCATGGGGCTGTTGTGAAGATTATATGGATGAGACAAGAATCATGTAAGCCATTTTGAGTCTCCACTTAGGATGAAGGCAGGTTATAAATGATGTAAATAAATAGAGTGAAAAATTATTACAAAGCCATAACCGAGCAGGGATTCGAACTTGGGTCTTTCAGATCCTAGCCTGACATGACTCTTCATCACACTCTTATTCATATACAATGAATTCAGCAGGATCAAATTATAATTTTAGAAGTGAAGAATACAGATTGAACTTGGAAAAACTGTAAAAGCTAATAAAAGCAGCAATAATTCATGTCCAATTAGTAACACAAACTATTAGTACTTATCTGGCATTAGTTCTTAGTGTGTGATTACAATAAATGACAACCAAGCATTTCATGTCCATCATAAACTGTTCACAGGGAAGTCAAGCAGGTAGAGTGGCTGTACAATTAGTGAGGTAGTGAAACCTTTTATGTAATACTCAGAACTTAAATTGTAAATCATGAAAGCTGCTGTAGCATTGTGGTCAAGTGGATGGGTTGAAAATCAGCCGTCTGTTGGCCCACTACTGCCATGAGCTCAGTAGGTGACCTTGGGTGAGCTCCTCATTTCAGCCCCAGGTCTCCAGCTGTATTGTGTGTGTGTGTGTAATAATAACACTGACTTTGTTTGCCACTCTGAGTGGGCACTAATCTGTCCAGGAAGACGATATAAAAGCACGTTGTTGTTGTTAAATCAAATATGGAAGCAATGAAGTTCATGCTTAGCATCTGCTCTGGGGTTGCCAGAATCCAGATGGTGGCTGGAATTTCCCAGAATTTTCCAGTTCTCCTGGAGAAAATGGCTGCTTTGGCAGGTGGATTCTATGGCATTAATAACCTCTGAGGCCTTGGACAAAATATGATACATCACTAGTAATTATGCATAAAATAATATTCTCAGGAATGCAATATTGTCCAAATATTCTGCATATCCTGTCCAGATATTAAGCAGAACCACCAACAGCTTCTTCGGACATTTAAAAGTGATAAAAAGAAAAGGAAGTAACAAATAACTGAATGCACTACAGATCAGAAGCTGCAACCCTCTCTAAGTTAAGGTGCACCCACACCTGTTTTTTCCACGTAAACTTGATTTCTAATGCACATACATGTGGCAGTAGAAACTTACAGACCTTCTTGCCTGACAGTATTACATAGGAATATGACTTTTGCCTTGCACAAATCAGTAGGGTTTTTTGGCTTTGGTTCCTATACTGGACAGCAAAATAAGGGGACTGTTAAGCACTTTATACACAATGCTTATTCAGTGGCCTGGAGCCAATGAGGCAGTCTTGCAAAGCAGCAGGGGTGGATGCTTCAAAATCAGACCAGGAGACAGACCAGTCAGAAGTAGAGTTGGGCACAAACAGCAATGCGAACAAAAAAAAGCCACGAACAACCCACTCTGCTGTTTGCGAATAAGCTGTTTGTGAGGCCCCAATCTAAATGAACAACTGGTCATTGCAAGCCTCGTTTGTTGGGTTTGTCAGCCCTTTGTCAAGCCAGACAGTCTGGCACCTTTCAATCAATTCCCCTGGCAACATAGACATGGACTGTCTGAACTCTGTCTGAACTCTTTCTGGCTTTCCTTCTGGCTTATAAGTTGTAACCTCTCAAAGTAGCTTCCAGCAGAAAGTCCAGTTTTTTTCACTGAGAAAAGAAAATGACAGGAAAGGGAGGGACCCATGGATCCCATGGAGATTCTCCCTGCCCATCTTGCATCTGGCAGCAGCAGTCTGGCACCGCTGGCACTCCTGGTGCGAGAGGGACGGGGAGGATCTCCCCGCACATCTTACACTGGGCAGCAGCAGCCCGGCACCTCTGGCTCTCCTGCTGCAAAAGGGATGGAGAGAATCTCCCCATCCCACTCACACCAGGAAGCAGCAGCCCAATACCACTGGCTCTCCCGGTGCAAGAGGGACAGGGAGAATCTCCCCGCCCCACTCATACCTGGCAGCAGCAGCAAGGCGTGCTGGCTCTCACGGTGTGAGAGAGGCAGGGAGAATCTCCCCACCCGTCTCGCACAGGTGTGAAAGGGATGAGGAGATTCTCCCTGCCCCTCTGGCACTGGGTGCAGCAGCCTGGAGGCGCCCACTGTCCCGGTGCGAGAGGGACGGGGAGATTCTCCCCACCCCTCTGGCACCAGGTGCAGCAGCCCGGCGGTGCCACAGCTGTCCCAATGCAAGAGGGATGGGGAGATTTTCCCCGGCCCTCTGGCACTGGGTGCAGCATCCCGGCGGCACTAGGGTGGGGCAGGGGGGCTGAGGGCTGGGGGTTGTGGGGTGTTTAAAGGGCCCTGCCACTTGCAAGTGGCAGGACAGGACCCTTTAAACTATCAGCTGGCAGGTGGCAGGGGAGAATCCTCCTCTGCCACCTGTCATCTGATAGTTTAAAGGGATCTTTAAAGGTCCACGAACAACGAACAACAAATATGTTAGTTAAACAGGTCAGGTTCGTCAATGTTCATTGTTCGTTGTTCATGGATGGCAACGAACAACGAACAGCGTGTTTGTTGTTTTTTTCCAGTTGTGCCCATGTCTAGTCAGAAGCTTTATAGAATCAGTCAGAATCCTACCATTCCCTTCTTTTGCCTACTAGCTTTGTAGCTGCAGTACCCCCCTCTTGCTGTTAGCAGAAATGATGTTAAGCACAGCAGTGGTGGACCAGCTTTGCTTTCTGCTGTAAACTGCCACGGGGAAGCAGAGAAGGAACACCTGACACACTTCATGGTGGTGAAGTGAGGCAAGTTAGATGGCAAGATAGATGCAGCAGTTGGATTAAGGCATGGACAGGGAGCAGGCTCCTCAGCTGCCCTATTTATTTTATTTATACCACATCTCTTTCCCCAAGGGGGACTCAAAGCAGCTCACATCATTCTTCTATCTTCTATTTTTTCTTCACAACAGCCCTGTGAAGTAGGTTAGGCTTAGAAGGTATGACCAGCTCAAGGTCACTCAGAAGTCTTTCAGGGCAGAGTGAGGATTCAAACCTGGGCCTCCCAGATCCCAGTCCTACAATCTAAACACTACACCATGTCAACACCAGAGATTGAGGGTTGAGAGCTGTTAGTCCTGCTCACAAAGGATGCATCAGCTATACTCCCATATAGGGGTGTACATAATGAAAAAATGAAATGAAAATACAAACAGAAATTGCTCGTTCAGCTCATTTTAGGGACGTCTGGAACCATGAAACAAAATCAGGAAATGAGGCTGTAACACTCCAAAAAGGTTGTGTGTTTCATTTCAGTTCTTACCATGCTCAGGCCGCGCAGGCAGGCCAGGCAGTGGGGAGCTGTCCGGCAGCATCTTGTTTTCCTTAATAGAAAGTCTGTCTGCACTCATCAATGATACAACCAATAGGATCCAGAGAGGAGAGACTGAGCCTTTAGCATTAAATCTGTTGATGAGAAGGGGATGCTCGTGGCATGCATGAGTGCATTTTTTCTTCAGTGCTTCCTGGGCAATGGCATTGAACGGCTTGTAGCATCTAATCATAAAACGTTTGCTTTGAGACAGGGAGGGGAGCAGCAGACAGCACGGTGCTGTTGTGCCACTGTCACCATTGTACCTTTTTATACACAATGCAAGGAAAGGTTAGCAACATCTAAGCGGGTATGCACACATGGGTTTGAGGAAGGAGTGGTCTCCTTCATCCTGTGATTCCTTGCCTCATGTTATGCAGATTAGGGTGAAAACTGGAAAGAAAAAGCAATTATTAAAGGACAGCTGCACTGAAAAGGTCCAAGGTATGTGGAGCTGATTCATGCCCATTCAGTGACCTTTCTCCCTGGGCGCCCTGCTCCCGGGGAGCTGCTCTGGAGAAAGCCGCCGTGTCGGTGAAGCTCCAGCCCAGGGAGAAAGTAGCAGCTGCCCACCCCCACTGAGAGCCCTCTTGTCCAGCAGGCTTGTGACTGGAGGAATGATTTGCAAAAGCTGCTGCCGGCTTTCTCTGGCTTTTCAGGCAACAATTCTAACAGAGAGGGAAAAGACACTTGGACTTCAGTTCCCAGGAAAACTTGCGAAAACAATCAAGTGTTCTCCATGTGAAAAAAGTCACTTGTAGCTTGACTCTCAGTGGGTTGATGGTTTAGAGGGAGGACTGTGGTCTATATGATTTTGGTGCTGCTGCATGCAAAAAAAGCTTTCCCAGAGCCTTGTTTCCCTGCTCCTGAAAAGAACAGCATACATCTGTGCATGTGCAGTCAACATGCGTGTAACAGGCCAAATCTCATTAAAACAAACAACCCCCCTCAACATGAATCAGTTCTGATCCAGCACTACTCCAGCCAGAAAACAGTAATGGAAAGGAATAATTTTATAAACCCCCTGAATTGAAACTGAATTTTTCTTGGTCCATACTCATACTCCCAGGAACATTTTGGAAGCATCCCCATTTACAGCCACAGCCTGCAGCTGATGGGTGTGTTCAGTTTAATGGGTTAGAGTTTTGAGGCACTGATCCATCAGTGCTCCAAAAATTGGCTTTTTCATCATTTTAGTAACATTAGGACATCAGGACTATGGCTAGATTTCATTGCATGCTGGATCTCAAAGTAGTATTTTATAGGCTTTTTATAGATTTCCTGTACATTTTCAGCCATGAAAAAACGAGGCATTAGAACTGGGTCTGCTACCATGTTAATCAATCCATATACAACCAGGAGGCACAATTCTTTTGCCTTTTTACAAACTTTGGATGTCACTTGTTTTTACTGTGTGGCCCATAAAAGTGACTTGAACTTATTTTTAAAAGTGCAAGGATTTTTTTTCTTTAACAGGTTCAACATTCAACTCTCTGTGAGTTGCTACCCTATTACCCACTCAGTTTTGTCTGTTAGCAACATACTTTAGTTATTGCAATTTGACATGTAGCAGCCAGCAGACCCTCCAGCAGACTGAAAGATAGGAAAGTGACAAAAAGACAGCTGGACAGATAAAAAAGAGCAGCTATAAGACAGATAGCTACTAACGGCAGGGACCAGAGCGCTAATGGAGAGGAATTAACTGTCAGTGGTTTAGATAGATGCAAAGGGTATTAAAAACAACAGCAACAGAAATGATTTTTTAAAAGTATGTGTCAAAGTCTCCTTTGATACTCTGGGAATATTTTAGATATAGTATTGCAGTAAATAGATGGGCAGTCTCTAATATAATGTGAAGCACAAATAACAAAATCATAAAAATCATTTGCATGGTGAACAAAATGCTAACCTAGTGAACAATGAATGCCCTATAACAATTAACTATGTTCCAAATGTTTCATACAAATATCTTTCATACCCCTACATAGTGGCAGAGCACACTGCAGTTTTGGAGGGAGGAGGAGGAGCAGAGAGTAAAGGAATCTATTGACATAATTCTGCTAAATGAAGAATACCATTTTAAGTATTTAATGAAAACAGACTGGTATCTAGCCAGGTTAGGATTAGACTAATTATTTCCAGTTTAGACTTGAGAACACTATACCAGTCTGGGGACAATTAAAGCTAAGAATCTGAATCTAGCATCGGGCCTTGGAACTTGGAATTCCACAGTTCGTTCTCTGAATTTGTTTCTGTTTATCTTGTACCTGAAAATGTCTTGGAGTAGGACTTTTAACACGGTGACAGGAGCTCACCCTCTCCAAAAGAATGATTGTAGCTAGATGCCATTTATTTTTACGAAAAGGCAGGGATTGTAAATCAGAGTGGGCATGGCTTCACACAGTCTTCTGTTCCAGTATCATTCTATAAATTAAACAACAGGATAACAATTGCTTTTAATAGACTGTGATTATACTGGGTACATGTGCACATAGAGCCCTCTTCAAAAAACAATAACCCCACACTGATCAGCTGTTGGGACAGGGAGAAGGACGCACGGGGAGTTAAACCTAGGCTTCAGATTTGCTCTGAATTATTTTTCCTGCTAGTGGTACACTGAAGAAGCCTCTTTCTAACTATGAGTGGACAATAGCTGAACTGTTTAAGCAAACAAATATTGATTTAAATAAACAAATAGAACAAATGTTCCTGTACAGGAAAGGAAATATAAACCCTTGCCATTGAATGCATATAAACCTTATATTATGTAGTCATCAAAATTTCTTTTCTGGTAGATCCTCCATATTTTCTGCTCAGTGATATGCTTTTCCCTAATTTTTTTGCTGAATGGAGGAGGGGAGAATAATGTAAGCTGCTTTGGGTCCTCTTTGGGGAGAAAGGCAGGGTATAAATGAAGTAAACAAATAAATTTTGTGTCTGACAATTAACAACTCATGCTTCTTGTTCCAAGTGAATGAAATTATGTTATTAAGATTCTCAAAGACAGTTTATTTACTAACATTTTCAATATTTACTAATATTTTCAATAAAATATCGAATAGCTAATAAGTGAAGATTGTATTATATGGGGCTTACTTTCCAACAGATGCATCGGATTGGCAGTTAATCAAAGTTCTCATTACTGAAAAATAGATTATTTACCAATAATTAATGCAGGATTGAAAGAATATAATTTTACCATATTTATATCCCAATATTAAGGTCCCTTGCAATCCCCAATGATATTTTAGTGCCTTACACTTCAAATTTTGGTCCTTCCTGCCTCCAGCCCAATTAATGTTCCATTTACAAAACACACTTTCCTACTGACTCCTTCAGACCCTTATACAAATTAACTAAGGTATCATTCACATGTGATCTGTTGTGCCATAAAATGCTAAGGGTATCACTACAACTCAACTTATATAACTACACTAATTTCACACTTTGATTTATAAGAAAGTGTTAGTCTGCCTTTTGTGATGTGACTGAAGCTTGGATTTTTGGTAGTGAATTCTTTGTGACACTCCATTGTCCTCTTCCAAGAACCGCTCGTATGTTATCTCAAAGACTACATTAATAACAGGAAAAGTGGCAGATAAGAATTGATATGAAAAAGATGAGAGTATGAGCAATAAGAAAAGGATTTCAGTGAGAAAGTATGAAAAGAGTTAGGCTAGCAAAAGAGAAAACTCTGGTCTGTTGAGTTCATGGTACTATATCCATGTAAGCAAATGAGACAGCTGGTGGCTTCTATAATAAAATACCAAACAATGGCAAGTCTGCTTGTTTTCCTTCTTGTCTTTAACTGAATTGCTGGTGTAGACCTCAAGACCTAGTTGGTTTAGCCCAGTAGAAGCACAGTCAGTGAATGGAAGTGTCGCAGGAAAGAGTGGTCCTGGGAGGGCTTTCCTACTATGGACATCCCTACCCAAGGGTTCTTTAGCTCTCACCTCCTGCTCCCTTCAACCATGGAACAGGCAACGGCATTACTGGTTGCCACCACTCTGGCCTGGCAATTCAACTAGAGATGGCCAAGCGCACCCTTCCCTTCCCTTCCCTTCCCTTCCCTTCCCCTTCCTGTAATAATATAATTATATTGTTACAAGAGGAGGGGATCCATAAAGACTTGTAGGGTGGATCTTATTTTCCCCAACCCCCACAATTTCCTCTTTCCCCCTCCTGAAAGTCCCCACAGCCTGTCCTACTTTTCTGCTTTCTTCTCACTACCCAGCCAGCCTACTGTTATCTGCCCCTGTTCATTGTTCCCCCTCCCAGTAGCTTCTCCCCAGGAAATCTCTGGGTGAGTTGCTTAGTGAGAGCCACCAGGCTGAGCCCAGTTGGGTGATGGGGAACCTACAACGACTTGTGGGGGTATTTCATTTCCACCTGTATCCCTTCCCACAATATTTCCTCTTTTCCTCCTCCTGACACTCCCCATATCCTCTCCCCTTTCCCTGCACCCTTTTCTCTCTCCCATCCACCCACCAATCTACCTTTTATTTTACCCCCATCTTCAGCTATATTTATTTTTTAAATTTATACCCTACCTTTCTCCACAATAAGAACCTCGAGCAGCTTACATGCATTTTATCTTCATAACAGCCCTGTGAGGTAAGTTAGGTTGAGAGTTTGTGACTAGCTCAAGGATATCTTGCACAGTCCTATGGCAGTGTGGAGGTTTGGACCTGGCTTGACTCCTAGATCCTAGTCTGAAACTCTAACCACTTTTCATGTGGTGGCTGTTGTTCAATTGTAGTGAGCAGACAGGCTTTGGTGAGTCATGCAAGTTGTGTGATATCTTTACCCAGTGGTTGCTGCTGGGTCTGGCCCCAATGAGTCCTCTGTCAAAAGTCAAAACAGTTCTGGAAAGGACTCTGTTGCCTCTACCTGCCTTTTACTGACAGAAGCCAAGTCTTGAAGCCTGGCAATATTGTAGTTGCCTAGCAACCACGTCAATGGCCACTGCAGAGGGCATTCATTTCCTAAAGATACAGGTGCTGCTTCTATCTTTGGAGGGTTTGAACCCCTTTCCAAATTTCTCAGTTGGTAATTGTTCTGAAGTTGAAGTTTTTCTGAGGTTTATAGAAAAATTTGTATTCTTGTGTTCATGACTTCAGTTTCCAGGTTTAAATATCCACAGATGGGGACATGTTGAAAATTAGGTATATTAGGTGGGATCCAATCAGGTTTCGTATTGTGGAACATGGGAAATTTATCAACAAAGGCCATGTGGGGTACAGGCTGTAATAAAATGGCACTTAGGTGAGAGTTGGCAGAATCCAACCCAATGTTTTTCAAGGGCAGATTTCTGGTTACTGTGTTGTCCAGTTTGTTGGAACTGAATAGTGAATTAGTGAATTAAAGAATCCAGCACCTTCACTGACTTGTGAAGAAGCTGGAGTTGACTCACAACACGTTTTTTCAAGCAAGAACTAATTGAACTCTGAGAAAGTATCTGTTGCTAGTTTTTGTTCACTGTTACATTGTTATAGAAATCTTTGTTGTGTTGTTCTATTTGAGAGGGACTTGAGTGTAACAAATTTCATTTTAAATTAATTTGTCTTGCAAGTTCTGTTCCTGATTTAGCCCACAGGCAGAGGTTACACTAGCAGACGTGGAAAAGGTACAGTCAGAAGGCAAAGGCAGGAGGGCTGTGTGTAGGGATTCTGCAATTTTTCATTAGGTAGAGAATCCCTCTCAATATACTTTTCCTCCAGGAATTGCATAGGAAATGCTTTAGGGGACTGTCAATATGTTTGCGATACCAGCAACCATTATTCCCTCCATCATTTTCTTTATTGCCATACCTAGCAACCAACTCAGCTTCCACTGAACGAGGACAAAATCTGCCATGCTTAACAGAGCTAGAAGATCTATACATGTTTATAGAGGTGAGTAACAAACCAGTACAGCTACTATCAAGAAATTCAACTAAATGGCAGTGGAGGAATTGAGGAAACAGATGAAACAAGCCAAGAACATGAGTACAGCTTGCTGGTTATATCTTACTGGGGCCTAGAGGTCCATGGGTCTCAGCCCAGGGGGCAAATCCTTTACCATGTTATAGGCTATTTCACAAAATTTGTGAGATGCGATTGTGGGTGCATTTGTAGGACTATGTTACAAGTCTGTACTAAAACCAAAGAAATGATGCCTGGGCCTGGAACTGGGATTCCAAACAATGGAAACCAGAAATGAAGAAGGTAAAGAAATGTGGTCCAAAACTGGCTGTGACAGGAAATTTAGGCTCACACTTAGACCTCATTTTTCTGGCCATATTTCCATATAAATGCCCACTTTGGCTAGCATCTTGCTAGGAAGGTATAAGACGTTTTGGGGGGATACTTCCAAACCAGTTGTTCAAGTATGTTATCAATCAGAGGCAATTGAAAAAAATACTTTATCCACTACTACATCTCTGAGTAGTCACATCATATTAAAAAACTACATCCTATTTGATTAATTAACTATTTTTTATTGCTCCTGCAGGGCCAGACAGTCTGCTTTCTGCATCATGCACCACCATTAATAACCATTCCAAAATCTGCGGCTGTTCCTCGTAATGAGGTATCTAATTTCATCTAAATAACTGAAGCAGCACAGATTGCATATCGTCCAGCAAACTGGAGAAAGCATCTCACTAAAGTCACCCACTAAGAGTCAAGGAGTCTTTAGAAAATAGTAAAGCACGCTTTTCTGCAACTTTAGAAAATAGTAAAGCATGCTTTTCCTTTGTGTTTTTTATGACTTCCTCCCACAAGTTAATTGACTGCTGCAGTAGTTCAAGGTATTAATTTTTCCTTGCTGTCTGTGGTGCACCTGCATGGTTTAATGTTTTTTAAATGTTACCATAAGACTTTTAAAACTCTAAACTGAAAAAAACCTCAGTTGACTCTTCTAATTTTGCAGAATTATTATAAAGTAATGTGTTTCAGCTGAGGGAAAGAAAATGATTTTCTAGAAAAGCAAATGAATAAACATGTGTTTATGTTCTTGGTCCACCAAGTGGATTCTGTGTTGAGATTAGTTTACATAATCTTGCCAACATTTGAAGCTTGTGTTGCTAGAGTGAATCATAATCATAGACTTGATAACATGAAAACCCTTCCAAGTATTCAAATCTCACACTGATATTTCATCCATGCTCATGATTTTTCTGTAGGAATCTTCTGTAATCATGTCTGGACATTCGTATTAAACCACAGCAGGCAATGCAAGGCTATGACCAGAAAACCTGAAAATTATAACGTATAGATTACTGAACTGAGGTGAGATATGTTTGAACTGATTTGGATTTGGGTTCCTTTACACAAGTTAAATCTGCTGATTAGCAAAACTTCATGATTACCCCCACATATGCCTCTTCTGCCATGTACATGGAATCACAGAATCCTAGAAATAAAAAGTGGAAGGGGCTTAAAGACTATTCAGTCCAACCCCCTGCCCAATGGAGGATAACCTAAATCATCCCTGATGTATTATTGTCCAACCTCCACTTAAACAGCATCAAGGAGGGAGAATACACCACGTCCCTGGCCCATCAGTTCCACCACTGATCCACCCTTATTGTTAGAAAGATTTTCCTAAAATCCCACCTGTATTTTCCCACCATAATCTAAACCCATTATTATGAGTCCTATCATCTACCATCAACAACTCCCTGTCCTTCTCAAGATGACAACCCTTCAAACAAAGGGTAATCATGGTTGTTGTGGGTTTTCCGGGCTGTATTGCCGTGGTCTTGGCATTGTAGTTCCTGACGTTTCGCCAGCAGCTGTGGCTGGCATCTTCAGAGGTGTAGCACCAAAAGACGGAGATCTCTCAGAGATCTCCGTCTTTTGGTGCTACACCTCTGAAGATGCCAGCCACAGCTGCTGGCGAAACGTCAGGAACTACAATGCCAAGACCACGGCAATACAGCCCGGAAAACCCACAACAACCATCGTTCTCCGGCCGTGAAAGCCTTCGACAATACAAAGAGTAATCATATTTCCCCTCAACTTCCTCTTCTCCAGACTGAACATTTCTAGTTCCCTCAGCCTCTCTTCATACTTGAACCCATAATAAGTCATAAAGAAACGTACATGTAAGCATTTATCTTTGTTTACAGTACACATGAGATTCTCCTAAAAAAAACAACCCAACCTGATTGACAAATTGTGGGAATTTGATGAGATTATTAGGGCCACACTAGAGATTTTTGGGGTCAGACAAAATGGAGAAATGTGAGATCCCTGAGTATGAACGAGTCTGTGGTTCAGTGGTAGATTATCTGTTTTGCATAGGGAAATGTCCCAGGATTAATTCATATCTCCAGTTAAAAGGATCAAGTAATAGGTGATGTGAAGGACATCTGCCTGAAAAGACAATGCCAATTAACAATAGACGATACTGAGACAATACTGTAGACTTTCATATGTTTAATATCAGCTCTTTTTAGTACTTCATATAATGGCTATGGAGAGACTTTAGTTTGGATAGGGGCTGTGGCCCAGGGAAAGAACAATTAATCCTGTCTCCACATCTTTTTTACAAGGGCTATTTGTTCCATGAGAAAAAGGAAGCATACAAACATTTTATGACTGCCTATGATTCCTCCTTCTGTGCAAAGAAAAGAGCAACCGTGGGGGGGGGGGGCTTAACCCTTTCCTCCTCACTTCAGTTCAAATCCAAATTGGGCATACTGCAGTTGCTATTTATAGTTCTTAAAAGCATGGGAAATCCATTTAGAAATTTCCCATTGTTATGCTTTCTTCACTCCTAAGAAGCATCTGGGTAGTTGCTGATGAAAATATCTAGTTAATTTGCAGTCTGAAAAAGAAAGGTGATAGTTTTTGTTCTTGTGACCACTATAAATATTCCTGCAAATTTGCAACCCAATAGGAGCAGTCCTGGGTATCCTACCCAGCAGTGGGAGCGATGAATCCCTGGTGTTAACTTTATCTTCCATGTTTTTAAACCCTAAAGTTATTTTTTTGTTGTTCTACTGTACATTTGTACTAAAACTCTTAATGAATATAATGAAAGCTAAAACTTTCCACTGTCACTGCAGGGTAAAACACATTCAGTTACATCTCTTGGTTATGCTTATGCCTTGCATAAATGCACCATCAGCTCATTGTTCACTAAGGAAACTCACACGCACCTCATATACCCTTTAACTGGCCAGTATTGTTTTTCTGGCTTTACTTTGTAGGTCTATTATTCTCTTATTATATCTTTACTAAAACACAAATGTGTTTTAAGCAAATTTCTCTACTGCACAGTTTGTTTTGTATTGTGCTGGAAAGCAGGCGGGGAGTCTGCCTCAAGCTTCTCTAAGAGTCCGGAGTACAACCAAGCTGACCGGGGAGCAAGCGGGGAGCGTAGTCCAGGGAGCTGAATTCAAAGGTCAGAGCCAAGAGAGTAGTCAGAGCAGAGCTGGGTCGCAGTAGAACCGGGCAGGTCTGTGCGCAGGTGCGTCTGAAATGAGGGGAAGGGCGTCCCGGCATAAGAGCAATCACCTCCAGGGCAGTGCTGCATCCTGCTAAGACTCAAGGTCACTATGCCGCTGTTTGAGTGCCTGAAGCCTTGCACTTCGTCTCCTTTCCTGTGCAGCAAGACGCTGCTGCACCCTACGCTGCCTTTCAGGCTTAGGGGAGCTTGGTGGGGATGTTGCCCTGGCCTCAACTGCTGGTGCAGGTAGGGGAACAGCCTCTGTCTCTGAGTCTGCCCTGGATTCCTCAGCCTGCTCTGGCAAGGGTTCCTGCTGTTCCCCTCCCTGCTGGTCTTCCAAGCGGCTGACTCTGGAGGGGCTTGGCATACTCTCTCCCCTGTCATCCTCCCTGAGGTCTTCATCCTCTGAGGACTCAGAGCCCACAACATGTATCCATTTTGGATAGCTTGTTGTCTGATGAATTTTCTTTATAATGTTAAAGGAATCAACAAACATAAAATAATATTTTTGCAAGGCATTTAAACTGTTTTCAGATATATACTAATAGCAGCAGCCATCTAAACCTTTAACATACTGTATTTATTTTGAATTCTGGACTATTTCGGCTCACCCGGCTGCAGCGTAGCTGCATAAGCCAGGAGCCAGCCTTTACAGCCTCGCCCGGAGGGAGAGACAGGCTCGCTTCCCAGGCATGTGAGGCTTTGGCCAGGGGCGGAGCAAGGAGCCTTTTACAGGCAGCTCCACTTTCCCTGGCTGCAGTTGCTTCGCACGCTTGGCCTGAGCAGAGCACATCTCAAGCTCTCTCAGCCGAGCTCCTCTGAGGCTGGTTTTACTGAAGGCCCTCAGGGCTAGGCAGTAGTAGCTGCCTTGGAGAAGCAGTGATATTCCCCTGCTTGCTATCTTCAAACTTCAAGAGGAGAGCCAGGGCCCAGCGCCAGGCTCACTAGTTTGACAGAAATTTTTTCATATTTACATTTGGGGCCTGTTGTCTATCAGTCAGGAGGGCTAAAGCAGGGTTATACTCAGCCCTTGCAGGCCTCTGGCCTACTTAGGTTCCTCTCCCCCAACACTGTTTTACTTTGTTGGGAGAGAGTACTTCCAGCAGCAGCAGTAATAGGCTTCGCTGTAGGCCACAGGGGTGAGTTGCAGCCATCTGAGGGGTGGATTAATTCATACTTTATTGCTACTGGCCTAGCAGGCTGGATGCTTGTAGCCCCTCTCCCCCCCGTCTAGGCTTTCCCCTCCCCTGCCATTTACACTTACTTAAGAGGGAGTATTTCTAGCAGTAATAGCTCAGCCTCAGCCTTCAGCCAGCAGGGGCCATTTTGCAGGAGGGCATGGCGGTTTATTCAGTTGGGTACAGCCATTTTGAGAGTGCACCCAGTGACTTTAGCCTCCTGGCAGTACAGCCATGTAGTGAAGGCATCTACAATATGGACCGCTCCAAGAGCGGC
This sequence comes from Eublepharis macularius, assembly GCF_028583425.1. Classification (NCBI taxonomy): domain Eukaryota; kingdom Metazoa; phylum Chordata; class Lepidosauria; order Squamata; family Eublepharidae; genus Eublepharis; species Eublepharis macularius. The sequence continues at coordinate 129,588,310 of NC_072792.1, forward strand.
CATTTTGAGTGTGGCATTTGTGTGGCCTGATTTGCCTCCTACTTACTGGAAGTAGCAGTAATTTTGGTGGGGCTTGTGCTGCTACCTGCAGACTCATCCTTTGAGGACAATAAAGAGGCCAAAGGGATGAAGGAAATATTGGCCTATCTGTTTCTATCAGTCGGGAGGGCTGAAGCAGGGTTAGCCCCAGCCCCTGCAGGCCTCCAGCCTATCTAGGCTGCAGGCCTCCAGCCTGTCTGAGGCCAGGGGTGGGGGCTTGTAGTCATCTGAAGGGTGGCTTGCTTCACAGGTTATTGCTACTGTCTTAGCAAGGATCTACAGTCCCAGGGTCATGGCTGGTTAAACCACCTGTCCCCCCTCCCTTGCTCAATTTTGCAGCATTTGTAGGCTGAAAGGGTTGTTTTTAGTTTTTGTCACTCACATCATCTAATGGCATGCAGTGTTATTGCATCTGCTGAAACCTGCAATGCTGTCACACAGGGCATAGTAGTCTAAGATGTGATCTGATCTTTCTACCAGATTCGCACAATTGATGGCCAGTAGCGGATCTAGCCTAGGCTGCTGTAATCCAGTCATGTTGAGGTGACGTGGGGTGATGACGGCAGCAGCCATACGCCAATGCATCGACTGGGAGAGTTGTGGATGTCGAGCAGGAGTGACCAACGGACAGTGGGCTGGTGGCTATAGCAGTTGAACCAGCAGTATCTCAGGGTAAGTCAGCTCTGCTGCAGCCAGCTTGCAACTGGCCTTGAGGTCACCTAGCTGCCGCGGGGTCTACATTCTTATCTCCCATGCAGTGTTGGCCTTCGGCAGGTCTACCTGCTTTGCCGAGTTTCACCACTGGGTCACTGAGTCACCAACATGCCCAGGTCACACTTGCTCAAGGGGGTTGTACTAGCGGGGATAGCCAGGCCTACCCTTTTTCTGCAGTAGGGTGGCCTTATGGTTACGGCCCTCAGTGGGACCCAATTCCTTATGGTTCCCCCATGTATGGTATGGTTCCATATATAGGGCATTGGCATTTGGGGACACGGTGTTGCCTCTGAGGGATCAATTAACACAGGCAACCCATGACAAGATTATAAAAGGGGAATATGTGGATGTCTTCACCCTTCTCTTAAGGGAGCTGGAGAAGAAGAATAAAGATGATCTGGATGAGAGGGACAAGGAAAAGATTAGGCAGAGACTGAATGACCAGACTTGGTTCCATTGGTTGCCCGGCTTTCTTATTTACACAGGGGTATTGGTGAGGGCGCAGCCCTGGAGGGCTCTCCCCCTCTTCCAGTACATGAACATCATTTACATGGGATACACTGATTTTGAAGGAACGGCTTGGCTGTGGTATGACAAAGAATTTTGCATGCGGGTGGCCTTGAACCCAAGCCTTCCATGAGACCAAATCCCCCAGCAGCTGTGGCTACAGGTGATGGCTCCTGCTAAATCTAATCTAGGTGATAGGTCGGACAGTGGTCACCTGATTTTCTGGGCTTCACAAGTGTGTCTGGTACCCACACTCCTGTGGGGCAGCAGGTTCAATTCCGGCTGCTTTGTTGGGACTTTACGTTCAAGGTGATGTGCAACAGGAAGGCCTGTAAATACAAGCATGAGAGCCTTTCCTGTGCTGGTGCGCACCCTTATGCAGTTTGCCCCAAGGGCAAGCAGGGCAGTAGACGCTCCGGCGGCAGGGGTGGTCAGCAGTCAGCTGGAAAAGGTGCCCAGCCCAGTACAGCTGAAGCTACTTGAGTACTTGCTGTAAGCTTACCCAAGACGCCGCGACACCATGTATTAACTTTTTGGGTTTAAGTTTGGCTTCTGTATCCTCTTTCAGGGACCTAGGACACTTTTCATGGCAGCCAACCTTCGATCGGTAGCTGACATGGAAGAGGTGGTCCAGATTAAAATCCTGAAGGAATGCACTGAGGGTAGGGTTTGGGGGCCTTTTGATGCCCCTCCGGTCCCTTCCTTGAGGGTTTCTCCTTTGGGGGTGGTTCCTAAAGGTGCCTGGTGAATTCTGTCTTATTCACCACTTGTCTTTTCCTTGAGGAAGCTCAGTGAATGACGGCATTCCAGAAGGTCTCTGTTGGCTGAGGAACTGAGGGTTCCTTTACGGCATGAGAAAATGGAAGATCTTTCCATGGTATTAACATTTTTGGGCATTGAATTGGACATGGGGCAGCAAACCTTATGGTTGCCCCTTGAAAAGATGAAGGACTTAGGAACCCGGTTAGAGGACTGTAGGAGTAAGGGTAAAGTCTCCCTTCTGGAACTGCAGCAATTAGTTGGCCATTTAAGTTTTGCCTGTAAGGCGATTGCCCTGGGTAGGGCCTTCCTCAGATGGCTATGTGATGCCAGGGGGACCTTGTGGTTGCCCCATCATTGTTTGAGGATCAGTAGGGGCATGCGGGAAGATCTAGAGGTCTGGCATGCTTGGTCACTTCTGATGCCTCAGGGGCTATGGGATTTGGAGTTTACTTTCAGGGCCACTGGTGTACTGACCAATGGCCTGTGGATTGGATGGCATGGGGATTGTCCAAAGACCTTCCGTTATTGGAAGTTCCCCCCTTATTGGTGGCTGTGTGGCTTTGGGGAACGGAGTTGGCTAACCACTTGGTCCACTTCTGGTGTGGAAACTTAGCAGTGGTGCATGCGGTCAATTCTTTATCATCTAAATCCCCTAGGGTGATGAGGCTGGTGCATGCCTTCACTCTAAAATGCCTCCAATTAAACAATTTATTTAGGGCCGGACACATTCTGGGAGTTAACAATGGTGTGGCAGATGTTTTATCTCACCAATAGATGGAACGATTCTGGCAGCTTGCCCCTTGGGCTGATTGGCAGCCAACATGAATGCCGCAAGAGCTTTTGCAGTTTGATGGCAGAAGTGAACAGGGTGATCCAACTGTCCATAGCCCCCAGCACGCGCAGGGCCTATGACTGTGCGGTGGGGCAGCTTAATGGGTTTGGAAAGGCGGCCGGGATTCAACAGTTATGGCCTATTCCACCTGAACACCTTATGCCCCTTTGTTTGGTAGGGTTCTTTGGTTAGGTCCATTAGGGGACAGGTGGCCGCCTTGGCCTTTGCGAGCAAAGTGCATGGCCTACCAGAAGACATGGGTGATTTTAGGGTCCATAAAATGTTAGAATGATGAGCCCAGGAGGCTGGGGCGCATGGTGATCTTAGGCACCCCCCATCTCCCCATTGGTTTTAAGGGCTTGGGGGCTGCCTGGGGGGAAGTTTGTTCCTCTAAGTACGTGAGGAAGCTTTTTCTGCTGCTTCTTTAACGGCATTCTTTGGTTCAATGAGTTGGTATCCCAATCATGTAGGGTTGCGTCTGGCTGGGCCTTGGCAGCCCAAGATATCAAATTTGTGGGGATTAGGTTTCCATAAGGATTTGACAGTCCAAAACTGATCAGCGGCAGTAGGAAACTACTTTTTCATAAGCCCCTGTGAGGATTGGGAGCCTTGCCCCCCATTAGGGCCCTTAAGGAATATGTGGGGCTTCGTGGGGAAGGCCACAGCGTGTTGTTCCACCATGAAGATCACACCCCATTAATTAAGTATTAGTTTTGGGCTGTTACAGAGAGGGCCCTTAAGAGAATTGGTTTGACTGGGGTCAAATTCGGCACTTAATCCTTTAGGATTGGGGCTGCCTCTATGGCAGCAGCCATGAGGTTTCCTCACTGGGTGATTCAGCATGTGGGCAAGTGGAGGTGGGGTGCATTTAGGACTTACATTCACCCCCTGCCTCCGTTTTAAGTGGTCATACTACTCGCTCTTTCCTTAGGTGCTGTGTCAGGCCAAGGAAAGAAGAGAATCCTGATTTGTGGACACAGCATGGCATTCTGGGTGGCCTACCAAGCCAGGAGAATGCTGCTTGGATCCCAGCTGGGCTTGAGGGCTGTGGCTGGGGTTGCAATTACAGGGAAACAATGCAACTTGCATCCTGATCTTAAAAACACATTCACTTTCTTTTATTACTTTGTAATGTTACATGCACCTTGATGGCTGTATATGCTTAGTAGTAATAATAGTAATAGCAGCAACAACAACATCAAGTCAGTAAAGTATCAAAAAATACCAGCTCAGGCATATGGTGGATTGTGATAATATCATATGATAGTAGTGGTGGTGGTGGTAATGATAATAGTAATAATAATGACCTACATACACATGACAAAAGAAAGCCTTGAAAATATAGTGAATGTTTATAGCAATAATTTACGTTTTGCACGTTGTAACCATCATGGAAGGAGTGGCTTGCCACACAATTTGCTCCATTACAACATAGATTGCATCCATGTTGAGAAGAATGTAAATTCTACATTTTTCCAAGTGGCCTGGAAACTCTCCACATCTCCTCAATAAATGAGCAGACTAGCTGTTCTATAAATTATGGGTGTACATTTGTTTTTATATCTATTTTATATCTATGAAAATATATTGAAATTAGCTGTTTTGGGTCATATCCAAAATGACTCCAAACCCTTACAAAATTCTGGGAGTTTTGAAGTTATCTTCTGGAATTTCAGGAGTGTTTCATGTTTGGGGGAGGCACAGGAGCATGGGCAGGGAGAGAGAGGAAGAGTCTGGCAAACACCTGTTTGGCAGTGCATTTAAATATTAAAGAGCCATTATTTTCTATAGGAAGGCTTGGTGCCTGTTGTTCTCATAGAAAACAATGCTCCTTTAAAATTTAGAGGGATGAAAGATACTAACATATGTTGGTTGAGTAGACCTGGCCTTAGGATGCCAGAGGACAGGTTTACCTCCCTTTCCCCTGGCCCCTTACATTTTAAAAGAGAAAGAATCAAATTGGCTGCAGGCTTACCTTGCTGGCATTGTCCCTCCCTACTGGTGGCACTCTGGAGTAGACATGGGCACGATCGGAATTACGGTCTGCGTTTGCGCCATCGGGACTGGGCTGATCGGTTCCGTCCATGGCTCCCGGTTCAGCGCTCAGGTGGGGCGCTCTATCGGGTCTCGATCGGATCGATTGGTTTACGTTCGGGATTGCAGTCTGCAGACAGTCTTGCGCCAGCCATCTGTTCCCGAGGGAACAGAGCCCCGTGGAAACGGAGCCTGGGGAATGCCGGAGCTGTTTGCCCTCCTTTTGTCGCCCTGGAAACGCGAATGGAAGCCCAGCTTTCCTTGATCAGCAGGGCTTCCTTCCAACCACGGAGCAGCCAGAAAAGCACGCACCCGTCTTGTCCATTTGGGAGAAGAGAGGGGAGGGCGGGGAAAGGGGGTGTTCTTCTGTAGCCATGGGCACTTGAATCTCCTCGAATCTCCTCACCCACCTCCCTTCCTTGGCGGGGAATACGCCCCACTCCACTTTGGCCCGGCGGCTGGGCACATGGGGGGTGCCGCCAGCGAGCGGCCAGACCCCCCGCCCCCGCAGGGGAGGCGGCTCACCGCCGCCTCCCCGGGCCTGCCGGGCCCGGCGGCCGCCGTCACCCACCATTCCTTTAGTACTGGAAACCGCGGGGCGCCCTCCCGTGTTGGCCTTCCCGATTCCCGATTCTGCATCGGAAACAGAACTTGATCGGTGAGGTTCAGGAACCAGGGTTCGGCGGTGCCGCAGAATCATGGTCAGCTAAATCAGGATTATATTTTGGATCGTGCCCATGTCTACTCTGGAGTCACATTTAGGCCTTTTGTCAGGTATAGGCCCTAATGCTGGCATCAAAAATGGCAGAGCTCACCCCAACAGTCAGAGAATGGCAAGCAGGCTTCTGCGATTCTGAGTTTGGCTGCCCAGGAACTCATTTTCTGGCTGTTAGGATGGGCTCTGCTTTTGAGTTGGAGCTTATAACCAAAAGAAGGGCAACATGACCTGGGAGCCATCAGTAGGGATACTGCTGCCCAGGTAAGTCTGGGTCTGGTTTGGTCCTTTTGCTTTTAAAATCTATCTCCAGTTGCTTCCTGAAACTCAGTCTTCCTGACAATCAGCAGTTAGCCAACATCTTTTGTTAATTTAAATTTTAAAGGAACATTATGTTATATGGGAATAGAAATGACCTGTCAAGTTCAGAGGACAAACCTCATAGAAAATTACATAAAATGGGAGGGGGAAACGCACCCAAAAACTTGTTTAATTTTTAGAGTTTTCTTTAAAGAGCTTGATTTTGGGATACTGGAATTCTGCAATGTGAAAAATGTGATCGAATCTATTTACAAAAATGAAACCTATTGATCCAGCACACTTTTGTCCCTGGATTGGCCCAATTAAAGCTTCTGTTTTTGAACAAAATATCCCTCAGACCCTGACTCTGTGTCGTTTGCAATCAGAAATTATGACTTTTGCTGAGACTGCAGTGATACTTTACACACACGCACATGCACATGCGCTCGTGCACACACACACACACACAGTCAGTTTCAGCTTTTGCCAAGGCTGCAGTGATATTTTATTTCTTAATTTAGGTTATTTGTAGTTCGCCTTTCTTACAGTCTATTTCAAAGACATTTCAATGAACTATGTAATGGGTTATATAAATGCAAATGAAATCAAGATTTATTATTAAGCAATGCATATTTACAATGCATTTTAAAAAGTGCAGATTTTGTACTGATAATGTGATGTAAATTTAACTCGTTGATACTCTTAATGTGTAATATTTAGAAGCTACTTCTACCATACACATCATCACCATCTTTCAAGAGACTTACTTTCATCTCCAGTTTCAAATTCAAACTTCTGGGTATAACCACTGTATCCTGTTGCGGTCCTGACTCTGATATGAAATATATACTTGGTTGCTGGTTTGAGGCCTGTGACAATAACACTTGGAGCTTTTGACCTTGTGGAGGAATAGCTGAGCTGCTCATGCTCCTGGAGGACAAAAGAAGAGGCATAAATATAGTCAAATTGCATTATGAAAGGTGTGCAAAAACAGTCTGTATCTCTAAGGAATGTCAAAGTACATTCATTAAAAGGGTGAAAAATATCACCATAATATATGACACAACCTTAGCTTTTAGAATGAATGTTATCTTTCATATGGTGAGAACCATATCTTTGTGAATTGGGTTAGTAATTATAATATATAAATCAACATAATATGAATTTAATAAAAAACTACGGCTAAAGAAAATGGCAGATAAATGGCAGCTATACATTTTGCATAATGATGAAATTAGAGTTTCAGTAAGAATTAATAAAGTATAATGCATAGATGTGGGAGTATTCAAATGCCCGCTACTCACTTCTACCCGCAGGTAGTGCCAAAATGCCGGCGCTATCCGTGGGTAGACCTGTGGGTAAAAGAAAATGAAAATTAACTTCATTTTTTTGTTTACAAACCTGAAACAGAGGAATTCTGTCTCATTGGCTTGGAAATTGATATCCTTTAATATACTCAATGCAGTTGCACAGAATATTTCACATTAATTAAACTGAGAAAAGCTACTCTTTGCCAGATCCAGGCTACACACAGGATCTGAGAGCTCCTTCACACATAAAACTTTTTTGTTTAGTTGTTCACTATCACAGGGGAAAAAGCATATTCCTTAGTATAGTATCATTCCTCAATGTCTGTAAGGTTTTACTTTGTCACGTATATGCGCATTAGAAACCATGTTTACTTGGAAAAATAGATGTGTGTATGACCTTTGTTATCAAGGACCCCCTTCTTAGGTGTATACTATCAGCCCTCGTTCCATCTTGGCTAAATTTGCCTTGGCAGCAATTTTAGAAGCTAGCTTTGCCTTGATTTGGGAAAGTGAGGGCAAGACTCTCCTTAGTCAGGCTATGCTAATGAAAGTCCAAAACCTTGGGCTGGAGACTGATTCGCTGATGGGATATCTGCATACCTAACCATTACCATGGGGGCTTGCAAAGTCAGGCACCCTCCTTGGCCTATATAGGGTTGCCAGGTCCCTATACCCTACTGGCAAGAAGGGGGGACCCAGTACTCACGGAGATGATGATCCTGCAGTGTCAACGCAATGATGTTACTTCCGGAAGTGAAGTCATTGCGCTGGCCATGGGAATACTCCTGCTCGATTGTTTGATAATCAGCCCCTTAGGGGCCAAAATTGACCCCAAGCAAAGTGTGGAAGCACTCCTGCAGATGTTGTTGTGTCTACCGGGACTGCATGTGCAGCGCTTGTACCCAGGATGACTGCCAGTGGTGGGCAAGTGTCAGGTGGCTTGGAACCTCCCAGCTCAGCATGCTGGACTTACCTTTTAATGCTTTTTGTTTTAAAAATTCTCCTAACCCCTTATTTAAAACTTTTTTCCCACACTCCTCCTTGGGGTGCAGAATTCTCACTCGGCTAGAAGCTTGGCTCTCTTTCACTTACTCTTTCTCTCGTGTGACTCTTCATACACACATCCAGGGCTCATTTTGAGGGGAACGCACCGGAACAGAGTTCTGGCAGTTCACCCAAGAGGTCACGTGTCAGGTGGCCCCGCCCACCTGATTTTTGGCCAGTTTGGGCCTGTTTTGGCCCAGATCAGGGCCGAAATGGCTCAGATCAGGTCAGTGCCGGGTGGGGGAACCCTCCCCCAACTGGCACCAACACAGTCCCAGCTGTTTTGTCCCTGATCTGGGCCCAAAAGGGCCCCAAATGGCAATTTCCGGCCATTTGGGGCCCATTTTGGCCTGGATTGGGGCTGAAATGGCCTGTATCAGGGCCTTAATGGCCTGAATTACGTCAGTGCTGGGTGGGGGAACCCTCCCCTGCCTGGCACCAACATGATCCCGGCTGTTTTGGCCCCAATCTGGGCCCAAACCGGCCCCAATTGGTTATTTTTGGCCCATTTCTGCTGGGATTGGGGCCAAAATGGCCGAAATCAGGTTGGTGCCAGGTGGTGAAAACCTCCCCTGCCCAGCAGCAACCTAGTCCAGGCCATTTTGGCCCTGATCCGGGCCCAAACAGACTCCTAATGGCCATTTTTGGCCATTTGGGGCCCATTTTGGCTGGGATCAGGGCCAAAACTGCCAGGATTGGATCGGTGCCTGGTGGGGGACCCCTCCCCTGCTTGGTACTGACCTGATTTGGGCCATTTTTGGCCCGATCCAAGCCAAAACATGGCCAAAATTGCCATTTTGGGCCCATTTTGGCCTGGATTGGGCTGTTTCATCCCGAATTGGGGCTAAAATGGCGCTGATCAGGCCACTGCCAGGTGGGGGAACACTCCTCCACCTGGCAGCAGCTGAATCCAGGCTGTTTTGGGCCCAATCCTGGCCATTTTGGGCCCCTTTCAGCCTATTTGGGCCCAAAATGGCCAGGATTGGGCCCAAAACAGCCAGGACTGATCTTGAAATGGCCAGGATTGGGCCTCTGATGGGTGGTGGATCACTCTGCCACTCAGCAGCGGCCAAATCCTGACCATTTTGGGCCCCTTTTTGGCCATTTTCAGCCCCCTTTTGCTATTTTGGGCCCAATTTCAGCCCTGAATGGCCAGGATTGGGTCCAACACAGGCAGGATAGGTGATGTCAGAGGGTGTGGCATATGCAAATCAATTATGCTAATGACACTTTTGGTGATGTCAAGGGGCATGGCATATGCTAATGAATTATGCTAACGAGTTCCTGCAGCTCTTTTTCTACGAAATGACCCCTGCACACATCCTTCTGAAAACAACAATTTCACTATTCTTATGCTTGAGTACTTTTTCAATTCCTGTACCTCGGTAAATTCTAAACCTTGTTTTGGAAAATATCTGGTTGTTTTGTGGTTACTGGTAGCTTATTGGAGGCACTTTGAGCTTGCCTGCCCATTATCCAAGTACAGATTTCTAAACCACATATTCTGCTCCTCCTAATTTGTAAGTGTGTCAGCCTTCCAAGCTAGCCAGGCTGCAGAAGCTGGAAGAGGTTTTCCCCTGATGTTGAGATTAATTCCTTCAAATTTGTTGTGGTTCTGAGTGACTGTCATTAAACCTAAGTTAGAGAGCTCACACATGTCCTCACATAAAAGGGAGCACATATGTTAACACCGTCACACATGAGTTTCCCCTTGAAAAAGGATGAGAAAACTATAATTATGTAAAGTGGCTCTAAGAGGTACTCCACATCCTCCTTTACTAGCCAGTAGTAAAGGAGCAGGTATCACATACGCTTGGAAACTCTTAGGACAAGCAGTTCTTTTGAAGGAGAAGGTCAAATTAATCAAATTCTCCTGTAGATATTCTTTTATACCCAGTAGACAGTGTTTCTTTTACTGTTATTTTAATTTTTTTATTTGTTTAAGATATTTGTACGCCACCTTTTCACCCAAATAGGCAATGTCATCGTGCAGAGCCTGGAGTGTGCCCCGGGAGGCCTTTCCCCCTGCCTCCCCCCCCCCCAGTAAAGGACAAAAGTAACACTGCACTATGATGAGATGTTATATGAAATGAGAATAAAGCCAATTAAATTAAATTATGTATTGTATTTTGTGAATGAATCCACTAAATATTAATTATTTATAAATACAATAGAGCATTACTGATATTACAACTCTGTTCATAACAAAAAGAATGTTAACTCAATTAAACCAGTGCAGATGTCCATTGAGGAGCACTCATTCATGATCTACATAATTCAATGACAATGATACAAAAATCCCACTGATCGGGGCTATGCTAAATACAATAGCCTCCATCCTCACAGACTGTTCACTAAAGTCCATTATCCAGTAAGCTGAGTCGTGAGTAGGGTTCCTCTGCTTGCCTGCTGCTCTCCATATCTTATCCCTCATCCAAGCAAATCTACTTCAAGGTCCTTCCACTGCTGCCTGCCAGCTTTAAGTCCTGGATTGTGGCCAGAGTGTCTTTTGAGTTTCATATGGTGTGTCTACCTTTTGTAAGGCTCTCAAAGCAAAGCAGTTCACATGCTTAATAACAAAGGAACATGTTCCTAGTTCATTAGTTTACTGTTATCTCTAAACTCATAGTCCTTTCACATTTTCCCACTTCATTGTCTTTTCACAGCTTTCTCAAGGTTACCAGCAGTACGATAACAAAATCTCTTGTCCACGATTCAGATTAGAACAGAATTGTCAAATCTATATAACATATAAGTGGTATCCACAAGGCACCACATGAATCTGTAATATGATAAAACAATGTTAAAAACATGGTGTATTAAGTTATCAGAAGGCATTGTCAGCCTGCAAGCTTGGAGAAAATAAGATTCACTGAAGAGGCTTTATAGAGAAAAAGACAACATAGGAATTGTATTGTGTTAGCTGAGTTGAAGTTTTGGATAGTATATCTTCACCATGAAGCAGTGTCTTATAAATATAGTTGGTCTAACTCTATCGTCATAGGATGCAATATTCCTGAAGTAAAATGATTCATAATAAGGAAAAGATTTTAACACTGAAACATAGTACATCAGCACAGTCTCAACAACATAAAATGTACATAATTGCTATGTGATTAAGTTGTGATATTTAAGGAAAATGAATCACTGGGGGAAAATGTAAATGATCAGTGATAGCCATAATTCAAAATAGGATCAACAGTTTGAAAAACTGTACTGTAGGGTGTCTTCAGGTTGCTATTACTTTTTAATGAAGTCTCCAGCATATTATGCCATTTTGCTGTAGCAATACACTTGTAAACTGAACAAGGAATACATAAAATATTTATGTACATATAAATGGAGTATACAAAAAGGATACAAAGAGAATATTGTTGGATGATATTCCCTAAAAACCAATTAAATTTTGCCTGCTCAACAAGTGTAATGATTGTATGGCATTACTAAAAAGACAGTCAGATTCTGCTAACTTTCACACAAGTCTGAAATAGGAAATTATGTGGCCCAAAATTCAATTTCCCCATGACATGGAGATATCTATCCCCACCTTCAATTTTTTCCCTCCTACCAGCAATACTTTCTAAGCCTAGAAAAGTTTATTCCCTGGGTGGTGGGACCCACATTAACAGACTATCCTGCACAGGAAACTGCAGTGGAGAGGGGGAAGGAGATGAAACTATACCTTTCTTTCTCTTCCATCAGTGCCATTAAGGCCAGTTCTCTATGATGCCCAATTTCCAGTCTCCATGATAAAGGGTTGTAGGTGGAGAAATAACAATCTGCCTCTTTGAGACCCAAAGTTGGAAAAGGCAGACATAAACAGAAACTTCCCAATAAGGCTTTGTTTGGAGGGAAAGGGAGGAATGGCCTTAAGGATCCACAGTATGAATTGCTGCAGAATCTCACAATCCCACTCCAAACAAAAACTCCATTGCTGGTGATGACAGAGAGAGGGGACCATCTTTCTGCATAAGAAGATACAGACAATGGTGACTCATGCTCATTGTCCTTGCAAGAGTTGGCAGTCTGTTATGGGGTATGAGGGGAACAAGTGGAAGACGGAGAAATTGGCTTGCTTGAGCTGTTAATAAATTGTTTGGTTCTTTAGCTCAGGTGGTAAAGGACTACACATGTTTTCCTATGCACCCAAACAAAGATATGGAAAACTCATAAACAGATTGAATGTGAATATGACTTTGATGGAATGGAAGAGAATCCAGGCATAAATCTTACTCTGTCTGTTGATGCAAGCATGAATGGAAGTAAATGACTTGTTTGTTTCTCTTCAGCTATGAGGGTTACTTTTTTCATTGTTACTGAGGGGCGGGAAAGAAGATAAGGAGCAGACTGCTTATTTCCACCCTCCCATCATCAAAAGAGGCACAAGTTTCTCTACAGCATCACACAGTCCAACATTGGAACTTTCAAAGGGTATATCCCATTTCTGAATGTTGTGCTCTCTTGAGAATTTTTCACCTACTGCTGTTATTAAACAGGTGGTAGCAGGGAAATGATGAGCAGGCTGCTTACCTCCTCCCCACCTAAGAGCTCTATAAATAAACTGCCACATAGTATTTCCCATCTAAAGATAAGTCTTTAATTTTATTTACTAGCAACGAAGTCCGTTGTGGGAAAAAAATACAACTGGCTCTAGAAAGGGGAGGGCAGGCAGGCATTTGCTCCTCCTCCATCACCGATTCCAGCTGGTGAAGGAGGGGGGTGGGCATTGTCATCTGCTCCATGTCTGATCTGCCTCATCTTGGTGATGTGAAGGGGTGGTGGGCTTTGCTTCCTGCTCCATGCCTGATACACGCTGGGCAAAGGGGGGGGCATTGCCTCCTGTTCTCTGCCTGACTACGGCTGGGTGAAAGGGGACAGGCACTGCCGCCTGCTCCGAGCCTGATCCCAGCTGGATGAACGGGGGTGAGCATTGCCACCTACTCCCCGCTGGGTAAAGGGAGGAACAGGCATTACCTCCTGCTCGGCGCCTGATCCTGATAGGTGAAGGTGGGTAATGTGCTTTACTATCTACTCTGCTCCTGATCCCAGCTGGGTGAAGGGGGTGCAGGCATTGCCACCAGCTCTGCTCTTGATTCTGGCAGGTTGAAGGGGGGGGGGGCAGGCATTGCTGCATGCTTGGCTCCTGACTAGGGGTGTGCAAGCCAAAAATTTTCGGCTATAGCCGAAAGTAGAAAGCCGAAAGAAGATTCTCTATCGTTAAAGCCGAAAGCCGAAACAAGAATCTCTTTCGGCTTTCGGCTTTCGGGATTCTTTCGGCATTATTTCGGCATTCTTTCGGCTTTTTTCTATGGGAAAATGCCTCCGTCTTCCAGGACGCCTGGAGGAGGCATTTTCCCACCGAATAAGCCCAAAATTGGTGGGGACCTTCCTCTAACCCTTCTCTAACAACCACCCAAGTTTCAGACAGATTGAACTTTGGGGGGCCATGTTATGGCCCCCCAAAGCAGGTCCCCCATCCTCCCATAAGAAAGCGAAGGAGCAGCATATTGTTAGCATGCTGCTGCTCATCTTTCTTCATTATTTCCTATGGGGAAAAAATGAAGAGGCAGGCTTCCTTTGCCAGGGGTGGCATTTTGCATGCAAAATGCCCCCTTACCCTCAGGGGCCCTTCTCCCACCCCTCCTCCCACCCCCCACCAAGGCTCAGCCTGCTCCCACTTGGGGGGGGCATTTCATGGCCTCCCCAAGTAGGTGCTCTAATCTCTACCACTGACAGCTGGGGGAGGCTTGTGTTGCCAGGGGTGGCATTTTGCATGCAAAATGCCCCCCAACCCTCTGGGGCCCTTCTCCCACCCCTCCTCCCACCCCCCACCAAGGCTCAGACTGCTCCCACTTGGGGGGGGGGCATTTCATGGCCTCCCCAAGTAGGTGCTCTGCTCTCATCTCTACCACTGACAGCTGGGGGAGGCTTGTCTTGCCAGGGGTGGCATTTTGCATGCAAAATGCCCCCCAGCCCTCTGGGGCCCTTCTCCCACCCTTCCTCCCACCCCCCACCAAGGCTCAGACTGCTCCCACTTGGGGGGGCATTTCATGGCCTCCCCAAGTAGGTGCTCTAATCTCTACCACTGACAGCTGGGGGAGGCTTGTGTTGCCAGGGGTGGCATTTTGCATGCAAAATGCCCCCTTACCCTCAGGGGCCCTTCTCCCACCCCTCCTCCCACCCCCCACCAAGGCTCAGCCTGCTCCCACTTGGGGGGGGCATTTCATGGCCTCCCCAAGTAGGTGCTCTAATCTCTACCACTGACAGCTGGGGGAGGCTTGTGTTGCCAGGGGTGGCATTTTGCATGCAAAATGCCCCCCAACCCTCTGGGGCCCTTCTCCCACCCCTCCTCCCACCCCCCACCAAGGCTCAGACTGCTCCCACTTGGGGGGGGCATTTCATGGCCTCCCCAAGTAGGTGCTCTGCTCTCATCTCTACCACTGACAGCTGGGGGAGGCTTGTCTTGCCAGGGGTGGCATTTTGCATGCAAAATGCCCCCCAGCCCTCTGGGGCCCTTCTCCCACCCTTCCTCCCACCCCCCACCAAGGCTCAGACTGCTCCCACTTGGGGGGGCATTTCATGGCCTCCCCAAGTAGGTCCTCTCAGCCCCTAAAGTCCACCCCTTACAGCCCCACACAAACCCAATTCCCCCCCAGCTGCCACACACAGACCCAAATCCCCACATTAGCCCCTCACAGACCCAAATCCACCCCCACCTGCCCCACACCCATAACCCCAGGAACAGGCTGGCAAAGGCCAGCCCTCTCCCTTTGTTCCCTATGCTGGGAACTTCTAAACTCTCTTTCCCTGGGCAATTCTGCACAGCCCAGGGGTGCCACAATGGTGGGCACACTTCTGAGTGCCAGCTGGTCCCTGTGAAAGAGCACCTGAACCACAGACACCCTCCCTCAAATTCCCCCACCACCTACAGAGATGGCTGGCCAGCCAGCCCCATTGTTCCCTATGATGGGAACCAACTGCACAACAAAGAATAAAACAAGAACAACACAAAATAAAGTTTTTAAAAAATTATTTTCTCCCTTCCAAAGTACAAGTAGGCAAAGCATTATGACACATTACACCAGCAGTCCCCCACACAGAAAAATTAAAACAAAACTCACTTAACACCAGAGAATCACAAAACACGATTCCTGTCAAAAACACTTTATTTCTTGAACAGCTTTAGGTTACACAGCAGGGGGGAACACCAAAGGGCATGGCAGCACTATCTTACACAAAAATAACACAACTCACTTAACATCAGAGAATCACAAAAGCACAATTCCTGTCAAAAACACTTTATTTCTTGAACAGCTTTAGGCTACACAGCAGGGGGGGGGGGGAACACCAAAGGGCATGGAAGCAGTATCTTACACAAAAATAACACAACTCACTTCACATTAAAGAATCACCCCAAAAAATTGCTGTCAAAAGCACTTTATTTCTGTAACTGCTTTAGGTTACACAGTAGGAAGGCACCACAGAGCAGGAAAGCAGTGTACTACACAAAAATAACACAACTCACTTCACATCAGAGAATCACACAAACACAATTGCTGTCAAAAACGGTGAAGTGGGTTGTATTATTTTTTGTAGTACATTGCTATCATGCCCTGTTGTGCCCTCCTACTGTGTAACCTAAAGCTGTTCAAGAAATAAAGTGTTTTTGCCAGGAATTGTGTTTTTGTGATTCTCTGATGTTAAGTGAGTTGTGTTATTTTTGTGTAAGATAGTGCTGCCATGCCCTTTGGTGTTCCCCCCTGCTGTGGAACCTAAAGCTGTTCAAGAAATAAAGTGTTTTTGACAGGAATCGTGCTTTGTGATTCTCTGATGTTAAGTGAGTTGTGTTATTTTTCTGTGTGGGGGACTGCTGGTGTAATGTGTCATAATGCTTTGCCTACTTGTACTTCGGAAGGGAGAAAAAAAATTAAAACTTTATTTTGTGTTGTTCTTGTTTTATTCTTTGTTGTGCAGTTGGTTCCCATCATAGGGAACAATGGGGCTGGCTGGCCAGCCATCTCTGTAGGTGGTGGGGGAATTTGAGGGAGGGTGTCTGTGGTTCAGGTGCTCTTTCACAGGGACCAGCTGGCACTCAGAAGTGTGCCCACCATTGTGGCACCCCTGGGCTGTGCAGAATTGCCCAGGGAAAGAGAGTTTAGAAGTTCCCAGCATAGGGAACAAAGGGAGAGGGCTGGCCTTTGCCAGCCAGTTCCTGGGGTTATGGGTGTGGGGCAGGTGGGGGTGGATTTGGGTCTGTGAGGGGCTAATGTGGGGATTTGGGTCTGTGTGTGGCAGCTGGGGGGGAATTGGGTTTGTGTGGGGCTGTAAGGGGTGGACTTTAGGGGCTGAGAGGACCTACTTGGGGAGGCCATGAAATGCCCCCCCAAGTGGGAGCAGTCTGAGCCTTGGTGGGGGGTGGGAGGAAGGGTGGGAGAAGGGCCCCAGAAGGCTGGGGGGCATTTTGCATGCAAAATGCCACCCCTGGCAAGACAAGCCTTCCCCAGCTGTCAGTGGTAGAGAAAAGAGCACCTACTTGGGGAGGCCATGAAATGGCCCCCCCAAGTGGGAGCAGTCTGAGCCTGGGTGGGGGGTGGGGGGAAGGGTGGGAGAAGGGCCCCTGAGGGCTTGGGGGCATTTTGCATGCAAAATGCCACCCCTGGCAACACAAGCCTCCCCCAGCTGTCAGTGGTAGAGATTAGAGCACCTACTTGGGGAGGCCATGAAATGGCCCCCCCAAGTGGGAGCAGGCTGAGCCTTGGTGGGGGGTGGGAGGAGGGGTGGGAGAAGGGCCCCTGAGGGTGAGGGGGCATTTTGCATGCAAAATGCCACCCCTGGCAGAGGAAGCCTGCTTCTTCATTTTTTCCCCATAGGAAATAATGAAGAAGATGAGTAGCAGCATGCTAACAATATGCTGCTCCTTCGCTTTCTTATGGGAGGATGGGGGGACCTGCTTTGGGGGGCCATAACATGGCCCCCCAAAGTCCAATCTGTCTGAAACTTGGGTGGTTGTTAGAGAAGGGTTAGAGGAAGGTCCCCACCAATTGTGGGCTTATTCGGTGGGAAAATGCCTCCCCCAGACGTCCTGGAAGACGGAGGCATTTTCCCATTGAAAAGCCGAAAGAAAGCCGAAAGAATCCCGAAACGTTTCGGCTTTTTTCTTTCGGCTACCCGAAACGTTTCGGCATTCCCCGAAACGTTTCTGCATTCCCCGAAAGAAGCCGAAACACGTTTGTTTCAGCATTCTTTCGGCATTCTGAATGCCGAAACGCACATCCCTACTCCTGACTCCAGCAGGGTGAAGACAGGGTGGGCATTGCTACCTGCTCAGTGGCTAATTCTGATAGGTTTCCACCTGCTCTGATCCTTATCCCGGCTGGGTGAAGGGAAGAAGGGCATTGCCTCCTGCTCTGTGCCTGATCCCAGCCATGTGAAGGCATGAGGTGGGCATTGCCATCTGCTCCACTCCTGATCCCAAATGGGTGATGGCGGGGTGGGTGGGTGGGCATTGCCACCTGCTCTACCACTAATACCGGATGGGTTAATGCAGGGGAGGGCATTGCCACCCGCTCCACTCCTAATGCCAGCTGGGTTAAGGTGGAGGATGGGCATTGCCACCTACTCCGCTCCTAATACCAGCTGGGTTAAAGCAGGGGGGGGCATTGTCACCTGCTCCACTCCTGATCCCAGTCGGGTGAAGGAGGGCGGGCATTGCCATCTGATCTGCTCCTGATCTCAGCTGGGTTAAGGTGGGGGTGGGCATTGCCAGTTGCTTTGATCCTAATACCTGCTGGGTTAAGGCAGTGGGTGGGCAAAGCCACCTGCTCTGCTTCTGATCCCAGCTGGGTGAAGGGGGTGGGTGGGCATTGCCAAGTGCTCTGCTCCTAATACCAGCTGGGTTAAGGTAGGGGGAGGGCATTGCCACCAACGCTGCTCATAATACCAGCTGGGTTAATGAGGGCTGTGGGCACCCTTAGAAACAGAACGCGAACTGTCAGAGTGGAAATCCACAGCTAAGGGGAAAAAACGACAGAATATTGCAAATTATATAAAGTGATTGTTAAGCATATATAGTGGCTCAGTGCGTAAATTAACAATATTCAATAAATTACAAGTGTAATATAACAAATTTCATACACATTATTGCACTACAATCTGGCCAACTGTAGAATTAACACTAAATCCAACGTATGTGGAAGCACAGCGGAGATAACAAAGTCAGTTCATTGAAGAACGTGGAACAGAACTCTTTACAGGCGGAACAAGGAGATGATATACTTCCAGGACTGAAGACCCAACAAGAAACCGGTCATTGATAACGCTTGTTTCCAAACTGCATCAGGGGTCAACAGACCTTCTCCCCATGTATCTCCAAATGCTACACTGCCACTTACAGTCTTTCAGGTGGCAGGATGACGCACCCCTATCTTTTTGGCCATGTGCATTGCCATCTGCTCCACTCTAATAAGAGCTGGGTTAAGGCAGGGGGCAGGCATTGCTGCCTGCTCTGCTCCTGATTCCAGCTGGCTGAAGGGGGGGTGGGCATTGCCACCTGCTCTGCTCCTAATGCCAGCTAGGTTAAGGCAGGGGGTGGGCATTGCCACCTACTCTGCTCCTAACACCAGCTGGGTTAAGATGGATGTGGGCATTGCCATCTGCTCTACTCCTATTACCAGCTGGGCTAAGGTGGGGGTGGGTGGGCATTGCCACCTGCTCCACTCCTAATACCAGCTGGGTTAAGGCAGGAGAGTGAGCATTGCCAACTGCTCTGCTCCTAATACCAGCTGGGTTAAGATGGGGGGGCGGGCTTTGCCAACTGCTCCGCTCCTGATCCCAACTGGTTCAAAGGGGGGAGGGCATTGTCACCTGCTCTGCTGCTGAAGATACCAGCTGGGTTACGCCGGGGTTAGGCATTGCCACTTGCTCTGCTTCTAATATCAGCTGGGTTAAGTTGGGTTGTGGGCATTGCCATCTGCTTCACTCCTAATACCAGCTGGGTTAAGGAGGGGAGATGGCATTGCCACCTGCTCCCATCCTGCTCCCGGCCTGGGCCTCTCACCATGGCATGTTTTCTGGAGGGATATGGTGCCTTGCCTAGGCTTCCCTCCATGACAGCACCCTCTGGTGGTAAACCAGGGTATAATGTGAGTTGTCTGAAATACGCTTACTCAATTATATAGTAAGATTTATTTTAAACATTTATTAGCTGCCTTTCTACTTTGCAGGAACTTGAAGCTGCTTACGATATAAATAAAATGATAATTAAAAAAAGAACAGAACATAGTTTTGAAACACAGTTTAGGACTAATAAAACCAAAGTTAATTAAGTCCTTATGGAGGTTAACTGAAAGCAGGGACCTGAAAGCAGGAATTCTAGGATATATACATGGGGACAAAACACCAACAGGACCTGTAGCTTCTAAGAAGCCAGCATCACTTGGCAAAAATAGAAAATGGGTGCAAATGCCTCTTGAAGTGACATTTTGGGAACAGAGATTAATTAAAAAATATTAATATCAATTGTTGTTGTGGGTTTTCCGGGCTGTATTGCCGTGGTCTTGGCATTGTAGTTCCTGACGTTTCGCCTGCAGCTGTGGCTGGCATCTTCAGAGGTGTAGCACCAAAAGACAGAGATCTCTCAGTGTCACAGTCTGACAGAGATCTCTGTCTTTTGGTGCTACACCTCTGAAGATGCCAGCCACAGCTGCAGGCGAAACGTCAGGAACTACAATGCCAAGACCACGGCAATACAGCCCGGAAAACCCACAACAACCATCGTTCTCCGACCGTGAAAGCCTTCGACAATTAATATCAATTGCTGTGCAGTTACAAAGGATTGTCAGGATACATTAGATAATTTCATATAGCCCAGAGAAACAGAAAAGAAAAAAATACAGCAGTTGAGAAACAGAGGAAAATACCATTTAACTTTGGAAAGCAATGTCTGTTGAAACTCTTGTAATTGGCAGTTCCTGCTGTTGTCACTGTCTGATAAAATCAAAGTAATATGAGTGGAGTAATTACAAGGAAGAGTGTAAAAAATGGAACTACATAAATGGAACACTGAAATATCGTGCAGTATGGTACAATGGCAAACTGGTCAAGGGAACAGAGAACATTGATTGGAAGACAAAGACATGAAATTGTCTATTCAGCATTAGAATTAGACTGACACATTTTAAATGATAATGAAATAAATAGCATCCTGAGCATCCACTGACAACCCCCCCTCCCTGAACAAAATTTCAGGGGGCTAATTAGGCTGCACTGGGAGGGAGGAATCTGTGAAATTTGCCACCTCCTTTTAAGGAAACTTAGGGGCACTTAAGTTTTCTAGGTCAGTGTCTACATGAGAAATTATTTAACCTCACAGATAACATAATAGTTAGTGGGTTATCCCAGTCCAAAAATGCCTTTTATAGGTAAGGTAATTTTCCTAATGTAACTTTATGGCTGCCTATCAGGGTTGCTAGGTCTTCTACTACATCAGGAGGAAAAATGAAGAAAAAAGCAGTCACACACACTGATGGTATGATATCAGTTCTGGCGTGTAACATCATGCTTTTGTGTCGACAGTGCCCCTCCCTCCCTCCATTCCCTGGTCTCTCACTCAGTGCCAGTCATCAGCAGGCAATCCAGTTATGAAGTGCTGAGCTCCTTAAGCAAAACCGCTGCAGTATTTTTCAATAGCAAAGGTGATTGAAATGTGTTGGGATGGTCAACAGTTTATCTCCTCACAGCAGGAACTCCTAGCAGTCCACTTGCTCTCAATGACATGGCCAGAGGTGGCCTGGGCCTGCACCTTTTTTGTTGCTGCTCCATTATCATAGAACAGTCTCTCAGAATGAGTGAGGCAGGCACCTACATTGAGAACTTTCCAACAAAGCTGTTGAGACAGAGCAATTTAAAAGAACTTATGGGGCATCTTGAAGGTTATAGAAGGAGTTATTTTGGGTTGCCAACCTCCAGGTGGTAGCTGGAAATCCCATGGAATTTCAAATGCTCTTCAAGAGACAAAGATCAGTTTCCCTGGAGAAAATGGCTGCCTTGGAAGGCAGACTCAATGGCATTATATCCCACTGAGGCTCCTCCCCTCCGCAAACCCCATCTTCTCCAGACTCCACCTCCAAATTCTCCAGGGATTTTCCTACCCAGAGTTGGCAACCCAAAGTTAGAAGAGTTTAACTCTGCTTAGGAGTGCATTATTAATAACGTATTTAAATAATAATTTTAATGTATTTATTTATTGTTGCCTGCCTTGTGTCCTGACTATGTTAGATAAATATAGTAAATAAATAAATAAATAGCTGCTACACTTTTATTTTCCATCATTTAACTTCAATCTGCAAATAATTTTGATTGCTTGAAATAACTTGGAAATACTGGTTATTCATGTTGCCTATAGAAGTTCTAATTTTCAGCCAGTTCCTTAGTAAATCTCCCAACAGTATGAGGGATAACAGTATATGTAAAGAACTTGAAAGGGAGTCAAACTCAGTGAAATATCAATTGAATTGGACTATCAATTGAATCTAGGAAGAAAATAGACAAAAGAACAAAAACAAAGCTGACGTACATGAAAATATAACCTGAAGAATAAGTCTGAAGAGAAGACAGAACAGAACCAAGTAGATTGCAGATGGTGTTTATAGGTGCTTCATTATGTCCCACAGAATGATGATATGTGATGACCATGGCATACAAATTATGTAATATTTGCATATTAGTACTAAAAGGCCATGGAAACAGAGCTTCAGACATCTGACAAAGATACAATAGATCTCACTTACCAAGTTCAATAATATCAAAAGATTTAGCTCACGTCTTACTTAAATCAGCCTTAGATCGACTACAATCTGAGTTTGTTATGGTGGAAAATGTATGCAAGAAAACACTGAAATGGCTCAAATATTGATTGCTACTTTTCCAGCTGCCATACTAATGCCTCACTAATGCCTGTTGTCCTAGATGAAAGCTTCAGAATCAATATGTCAAATGTTATGTGTATATGTTTATAAAACTGGCACAAAATAATACAAGTGATGCCATTAATTCCAATTCCCAGTGTGCCAAAGCCCCAAATTGAACAAAAGGAGATAGAGCAATGCTGAAGATAATGACAATCTCATTCTACACTGGGCTTGAACTACCTCTAATATTGATTTTAGAGCATTTACCTTCATTATCAGTATAATCTCTTAAAGCTTTGAAATTTGGACTATATTTCTTCACTGAATTTCTCCACCTAGCTGTCTGGATGGCCCTTCTATAAACATTTATTTATATGACAATGTCATGCAATTCTAGCTGAGAACCTGAATAAAGACTGGCATTTTCATCAATTACTCCTCTTACCTGTTTGCCAAATGTGAAGTCAGTCAAACCACAACATAACTGCCACTAGTCGATTTGAATGAAGGAAAACGGTGTTTCATCAGCCCAAATATACCATCTTCAGAAACACCAAAAGGAAGGAACGTAAGGGACTTCTCCCCTCCCTTCTTGTTCTTAATTTGTTACGTTAGAAGTGGGGTATTGTGTATCCCCCCTGTGGGCAGATCTTTATAGACATTTAATTATTCATATTTTACCATGGGAGAGGTGTGAGTTTCCTCTAAAAATATATGGAGGATGCAGGAAAAGGAAAAGAAAGGGATATTTACACTTCCTCTCTGCTCAAATCTATTTGATGCCTGACATGACCTCAGGCCTGTCCACCAAGTCTTCCCAAGGTAAATTTTTGAGGGGCGCATAGGGGTGTGCACTTGAAAAAGATTTAGGTAAACCCCAAATTGGAAAACAATTTGGGATAACCCAAATCTCGAAGCGGCAAGCTGGGTGCTTTACGCTTCAAACACCGTGCCGCTTGCTTCACCTGATGGGAGGGGGCATCGGATGAAGCAAGTGGTGTGGCATTTGAAAGTGCCCCTTTTCCTGCCCTGCCACTTCCATCCCCCCAATGGGAGGGAGAGGAGTTCCCTCCTCACCCTCTCATGGGGGAAAAAAGTGGTGGGGTGGGAAGTTTTTCTTGCTGTTTGCATACAGCTAGAAAAGTGCTGCAGGAACGACTGCTGCCACTTTGCCTGAAGCTTCCTGAAGTAATACATATTGGTTCAGAAAGCTTTGCTTTGGGATTCCCGAATCAGCTCAGCAATGCTGGGGACAATTCAGGAATCCTGAATCTTTATGAATCAGAAACCCAAACTGCACATCCCTAGTGACACAGCTCCATGATGTGGACTTTTTGATGTTGCACAGCTCCATGATGTCTGAATCTAGCTTGGGATTAATCCATGGCTGATTATTTCTATTACAAGGTTTTAGGAATGCTGAGTGGGCTCATGCTTCAACTTGCCAAAGTCTGTTGCTTTGTTTAATTTTTCTAGGTTTAAATTTTCCATCACATAAGGACTACCTAGACAATGGTCATTCTACATTGCTGACTGACTACTCTTTTGCAACTAGAAACAGTTCCACAATACTAGATTTCCATTCATACTCCATACGTCTCCACCCATAAACTACAATGAATCCTAAGCTTGTCTACTAGCATTGGTGCAAAAAGACTGAATTCTTCTCATCTGTCTCCACAATCCCCTTCTCCCTTGCAGCTGCCTCCCATCTCCCTCACACAAGATTAATCTGATAAGATTAATCATGTTCCAATGGCATTAGTCCTTGCACTCACCTAACAGAGGCATGAAAACACACAAAGTCATTGCTTTCTGCTGCTGTCTTCTCTCCCTCCCTTGCCCATGGAAGTTAAGCTCCTGATTAATCATTTCCCATTCTCTTTATCCTTGGAGTTTTGCTTTTAAATATTTTCCAACAGTACTATTTTATTGTAAGGCCTTCAACAAAACAAAATCATGAGCTTGTGTTCTCCTCTTCCTGATCTTCTTAACTGAACACTTTCTTGTTTTGCTTTCTTCCCATACACACATGCAAATGCTGCTTTCTGCTAACTTCCTCTCCACATCAGAACAAGTACCAGGCTTGAGACCTCAGGATCAGAACACACTTTGGACTCCATGATCCCTTCTCTACAAAAAAGCTGAGATCTTTAGTTTACTTAAAGACTGCCTTTCAACAAAAAAGTCTCCAAGGAGGTTCACAACATAATAAAATACAATAAAAGTGACTTAAAATATATCACTAAGTTTCCTGATCTCTTTGGAAACCAAGGCTCTTCAATCTACCCTACACCCCGCTTTGGTGGCCCTGATGAGGGTGGGAAAGCAGAGTATACATTTTGTAATTATATAAATAAAAATATTACTCCTTGTTCAGCTCAGATTCTTTCATTAACCAATCATGTCCATATTGATGATCCTAACATTTTCTCTTTCTTTTTAAAAAAAACTTTTGTTGGAATTGCCGTTTCACATTTATACTCTTTAGTTTTAAAAACAAAAAGAACCAATGAGTTCCTGCTCCCCCCTTACTCTCTGAGTAATCTCTGGGCTTTGGGGGAGCAGTCTACATGCAGACCATATTAGATGCCTCAAGCTGTTTTAGTTGTGGAGAGGTAGGTAGGTAGGTAGGTAGGTAAAGGTAGTCCCCTGTGCAAGCACTGAGTCATGATGTTTTCTTGGCAGACTTTTTGTTACAGGGTGGTTTGCCATTGCCTTCCCAAGTCATCGACACTTTACCCCCAGGAAACTGGGTACTCATTTTACCGACCTCAGAAGGATGGAAGGCTGAGTCAACCTTGAGCCGGCTACCTGAACCCAGCTTCTGCCAGGATTGAACTCAGGTTGTGAGCAGAGCTTGGGCTGCAGTACTGCAGCTTACCACTCTGCTCCATGGGGCTCTTTGTGGAACGGTGGTGTATATATTTTCTAAATAAATGAATGCCATTTTAAAATGTCAGTTAAACCAGAAAATGGCAAGGCACTTTCAGAGGGTCACCAGTTTCTCCACTGCTCCAGCTGGGTATATCAGTAGTTCATTGGTATTCCACACTAGACAGACTAGCACAGGAATTCCTTTCAAAGTAAAAAAAAAAATTGCAACAAACCAGTTCTAAAAAGAAATGAAAGGACGATACACAAAATATGGATTGCTCATGCTATCCTCTGAATTTCCTGGAGTAAATACATGATGGCTATAGTGGAGAAAAGAGTTACTCTGGATGTATGTGAGAACATACATTGGGTTGTATTAAGATTGGGAGGTGGGCGTCTCACTCCATCTCAGGCTAGGTTCCTCTGGTAGGCTGTCACCCGCCCCCAACTGAAACAGGCTTGACCCTTCACCAGCTGTTGGGGAGCTGGTTAGTCTATGTCTAGCATGTGGCTGAGCAGAAGGCTGGCAGGTGAAGTGTGACACAGCTTGTCTTAACCAAAGAAATACCATTTTGTACTACAGAAAACTATAAAATATATAGATCATAAGAATATATACAGAAGGAGCAGTGCACAAGGCTACAGCTAATATGAGAAACAGAAGTAAACCAAAAAGTTTAAGATTCTAATGAAAAAAGTGAGATATTTAGTGAAAAAGTGGCTGGATCTAACCCAAGAGCACATCTGTGAGGGAATAGTTTCCAACAATATATGTTTACTAGAGAATAGTTCTATGCATATTCACCTCTAGAGAGCTGCTTCAGCATAGTGGTTAAGTGGTTGGGTGGTGAACCAGCATTCTGCTGGTTTGAATCCCACTACTGCCATGAACTCAGCAGGTGGCCTTAGGCAATCCACTCCTTTCAGCCCCAGCTCCCCAGCTGTATTATGGGAACAATAATGACACTGACTTTGTTCCCTACTCTGAGGGACACTAATCTGTCTAGAAAAGTGATATATAAGCTCAGTTATTATTAACGTACATTGAGGTAAAACAGCAACTTGTGGTTCTAGAACTGTGATGTGTAGATCTATTTTTATATGGTTATGAAATTGAGTATTTTCATCAAAGGGTTGCAATTATAAGTGCAATCTCTTAATTTGATATAAAATGTTCAAACTTCAACCCGCATATGAAGGAAGACATGGCAATTTTATTCTGAAATCCTTTAAACTCAGGCTTGTTATTAAGATCTGTATAATTTATACAAGGTCACTGCAAATACAGGATGTATCAACTGAGTCAAATATCTACTACAACATAAATGTTTTTATGAGCAGCAGGTGTATTCCTGCAAAAGACTATAAAGCTATTAACTGCTCAGTAAGGAAACATAATAATGGGTTGTTAACTCAACCACTCTGACAAGAACAGTGAGAAAGGACACTTTAAAATCATTAGTAAGGCCTGCAGAAAGTATCTGCTATATTTTTCAGTCAAAAAGATACAGTATCAGTTTTCATTGTTCTACAGCCTGTGACTCTTTTCCTTGTGTTTAGATTTAAACTAAGCCAGTTCATACATTACAAAGTCTTCATGCACATGATGACCAGATGTGGTTTGGGAGTTCTCTGTTTGGAATTTAATTCCTAGGCACATATGGGACCAATTTGTATCAGGAGTGCAGCACTTTGGGAAAGGGAGCTTAATTCTTCCTCCCTACACTGTTTTCCAGAATGAAATGGACCTTGGTTTCTCCACTAGTGTTGTCCAATTAAACAGGTTTGCATGTTTTTGAAGTAATACACAATCATGCAAAACTTGTTTACAGGAGGTGATTGTGGGAAGACTACACATACCCTGCGCAAAAGCTCCTCTCTCACAGTCCCTTCAATACCACTGAAAAATCTGCAGTCTTAATTTGAACCAACGGAGAGTGCTGGAAGCAACTGTGGAATGAACGGTTGTGTGACTGTTCACATGACCCTTCACTTCACAGTCGCTACCAGCAAATACACAGAATGTACTCACTTCCAGCCCAAACAGTAAGTATTGGGAGGGGAGGACTGTTCATTGACTGGTTTGTTTGTAAAAAAACTTAACATTTTAACATAATCACATAAAAATAAGTGAATATTGTACATTTGAGCCATTTTTGATCTATTTTTTCAATTTTTTTCAGTGAGGTTATAATCTGAGAATGGTAATTTGTTTATAGGAATTACATCATATTTAAATGGGGATGTGCTCATTTCAGGAAATGCACTAGTATGCAGACTGACCTCCATGAAAGCAAGGCATGGTTTATTTAAATTCAGTGTTCTGTCCTTCTATAAACATACAATATCCTCTCTGGAGCGTTACAGCCCCTGGTTCACA
This sequence comes from Eublepharis macularius, assembly GCF_028583425.1. NCBI lineage: Eukaryota > Metazoa > Chordata > Lepidosauria > Squamata > Eublepharidae > Eublepharis > Eublepharis macularius. Next base: position 129,615,731 of record NC_072792.1, read on the forward strand.
AGGAATCATTTCTCTGTAGCATTAATATAACTGAATACATACAAATTTCCTAATCCAGTTTAGTCCATTTTAAGTGTACCTGATATATTCTTAATAGTCTGCATACATCACTACGTTATGCCAAAGGTCCAGGTACATTTAACAATGTTCATTACCACCAATATGCTTGACAATACCTTTTATTATTGTACCCATGTCACAGAATTTATAGCAATTAATGTTTACATAAATGGTACAGATAAGGGGGGAAAGATACTTTGAAGACGAATTATGACTCGTACACATTCTCTTTTTTCTTGGGCTCTCAGAGACAAACTAGACATGATGCCACGAGTTCTCTGTCACTATTTTAAATTGGCATTTAAAATGCAATGGTCAAACCCTGATTGGGTCCATGGTGTGAAGCTCTTGTTTCTCCCCATGTACCTTTCCAAGTGCCAAAAGAGTCACGGGAGGCCCACACACCCTATGCCTATTTTGGCACTTGAAAAGGTGTGTGGGGTGGAACAAGAGCTCTGCACTGCGGGCCTGATCAGGATTGGGTCCTCATGGCATTTTAAAATTCCATTCAAATCACATTCACTTTGGCACTTAGAAGTCATTTATTTATTTATTTGTTTATTTTAATCTAGATCATTTTTGATATGGTGAAATAGTCATGTGAAGTCCCACCACACATTCTTATCACATCCGATCATTATCTGCATTATGAATTGAACAGTGAAACCACAGTATGAATCTTTGGCAGAAACTTCAACCTATCTCTTCACTATGTGCAAAATCCTGGTTGAAAACATAATTGCCAATAGCTGACATAGGGTTGATGGCTCTGGGTAAGGAAATTCCTGGAGATTTGGGGGATGGACCCTGGGGAGGGTGGGATTGGGGAGGGAAGGGACCTCTGCTGGGTGTACCACAAAGTCCACCTTCTAAGACAGTCATTTTCTGTCAGGGAACTTATCTCTGACACGTAGAGATCAGTTGTAATTCCAGGAGATCTCTAGCCACCACCTGGAGAATGGCAACCCTAAGTTGGCACAACAGTCAAATAAATGTATGCTAATTCATTAAAAGACCAGTTATTCTATGTTGGATAAGCAAAAAAAACCCCACCCCCACCCTACATGATACTTTTAAGTAATCTATAAAAATAAAAATAAACATGTTTCTGGAAGGTCTGATTTCCTTTTTTCAAGACCTACTTTCTCATAGTACTTGATCTCGTAGTCCAGAATGGCTCCATTAGGAAAATCGGGCTCTTGCCATGAGAGGGCAATGCTGTTTTGGGAAGCCCAGTCCTTTCTGACCATACCTATCAAGGATGGTGCTGAAAAGAAAAAGGATTATGGGTTAAAGACAATGCAACATATTTAAAATGCTGTACAGAGTTAAATTTGGTTGATGTCTAAAAAACATGGTCAACTGATCACACAGCAATTTCTAAAGAAACTGTTAAACAGATTTGGTACTGCACATTTCTGAGCCCATCAGAAGAGAGGAAGGCATTGGCTATGCATCCTCCTGCTTCCTGCTCCAACTATGAATTCATTTCCCTGATGAACTTTTTATATTGAACTGCGGAAGCCAATTTTTTTTGATGAAAAGTAGCATAAAAATGAAACAAAACACACATTTTGTGATTAAAATTGGATCCACTCCTGAAAACTTTCTATATGTATTTGTACACTTTCTATGTTTGAAGGTTTCCATAACAAAAGCAAGTTTATTACATTTCCTTTTACTACAAAACTATCTCAGTTAACAATAATAGATACTCTTCATTCTGGAAGCTGGTTGACGTTTGCAGCAACTTCTGTTCCTACATGTTTTACCTATAAAATAGTCTAGAAGATGTGAAAAAGCACCCTGATTCATACAAAGTCAATAAAGACACAAGTGTCTTCATCAAGACAGTCACACACATGTGTTGCACACTTAAACTGCTTACTATATCCCATTGGAGGAAGTAAGGACATGTCTATAAAGGAATACACACTAACTTCCCCCAGTAGAATAAGGAAAACAGGAGCGCTGGGAGTACATAGATAAAATGATTAAAAAGTTAGGTGACCCCCATTTTTTTTTAACCTTCAGAAAGTTGTATTATTTTACCTCGAGGTTTGTTAAGATGGAAATGTTACTTAACAACAATTTGACCTATAATATATTCATTGTGGAAAAAAAATATAATGACAATAATGCCACTTTCACTTGTGTAGTAACTGTTGACTGTTCAAAGCATATATCTCAATAATAAAACAGGATGTTTGTTTATAACTATTTGTGAATTGCGTACCAGGTATGAATTGTATGCCATGCATGTTTCCGTTAATGACAGCCTATTTATTTAAATATAGCAAAATGACCATTTAATACTACTACCAAAGCATAGTCTTCCTTTCCGGCAAATAAGGCAGGGCAAAGGCCTGTCTGGAAAAGTAAAATTTTCAACACTTAGTGTGGTCAAAACTTTACACGCTTGTTTAGAATGTATATATTTTAAGCAATAAAATCACATCAGTCCGTAAGAAAAGAAAAACTTCATGTGTCCTCCAATCTTATTGGTCTGCCCACCGCACACAGACTGAAATACTATAAGTAGACATCATAAGCTTTTAAAGGAGGTTGGTCTAAATTACTAATTATGCCTACGATGTAGAATTTTACTTTACTTTCCCTGTTCATCAGCAACAATGGTCTATCAAAGAATATTGGGACTAGGCCTGGTGATTCCATAGTTGTAGATCCCATGGAAGACAAAACCATGACATACCCTGAGGTCCCTGGGTCCTCTGATGCCCAGGGAACTTATAGTCAGCTGGAGCTGCCAGACCAGAAGCCCAGGAGGCTTGGGAACAGGAGCCAGAACCAAAACTTGGGATTGCTGAGGGACCCATGAAGGAGACTGGCTGATAGCTAAAGACACAGCAGACACCCCCAGTACCCCCAAAGCAGAGCAGGAAGTGTGGGCAGAAGCACAGCTCAGACAGTAGAATGCATGACTAGCTGCCTGAGGCCTCTCTGCTGACCATGAGGTATCTGGAGACCTATATCCACTATAAGGCTTTGCAGGTTTCTGGACACGGTCCAACTGTAAGTGTCTTCAGACTCCAGGCCATAGCTGCAGACATTCATTCTCATAAACTGCCTAAGTTAAGGTTGCCAGGTCCCCTTACCCGCCCAGTGGGAGGGGTCCCAACACTCACCTTGTCTTTGCTGCTTGACTTGCACATTTCACAGTGGGCCAAATTGGGCCCCAAATGACCCAGATTCAGCCGGTTAGGGCCCAAATCATTCTGCTGCAAACCCAGATTACAACTTTTGTGTTGCCCTTATCTATTATTATAACATTTGATGATAATTGGCCATCAGGGCTCCAGTGTTATATACGCCACCTCTACAAAGACAGAACATTAGCTGCCCTGTAAGAGAATAAACGGGTGCAAACTCAACATAAAAATGCAGCATTCAGAAACTAGTCGAAGAACATTTGCTCTCAGGTCCCCTGATGTTGATCCTGTTACCATTAGAAAGGGTTCAAAGGGTTTGCTGAAGTAGAATTTATCAATATATTCAAAATTACTCATTTTAGACCTAATCAGGTCCTCCTGGGTTCCTTGTCAACTGTTTTAAATTAACATATCTAGAAAGAAAATTTTATCAAATTTTTGTTAGTCACTGCTCTTATATTGTGTACTCTGTTCATTTGGTCTCTGCATAGAAATATCACAGATCCATAGTTACCCCTTTGCTGGAGACAGGCCCGTGTCTCACTGTCCCACCCCAGACAGAGCTCAGCCAGCAGAAGAGTGGCATGCAGAGATTGTGGGAATTCCAGCCTCATGTTTACCAAAAAACAAACACCCAAACCTTGAGGATTTAAGAGAGAGTGAAAGATGGTTACACTTGGCTTCCCCAGAGTTAATATGGACCCAAATAGAAAACATGCATGCTGATGTAGTCTTTTCAAGAACAGCATATTTATTGTCAACTAAACTTCATTCATCTAAAGAAGTGGGCTGTACACAACAGTTCATGCCACAAAACCTCATTAGCTTTTAAGGTGCCACAAGACTCTTAGTTGTTTTTTAGTGCAACAGACTAACATGACTACCCCTCTGGAATCTGTTACCTTGCATAGCATCTGCCAACCCATACTTCTACAATTACTTTTCAGAATGCCATCTGGAATTGTCAAAGGCCTTGCCAAAGTCACATTATATATGCTGCATTCCCCTTATCCATCAAACCAATTACCCTGTCAGGGAAGTGAAAGAGAGATGACTAGTAATTTTTCCTACTGTACCTTTCCCAAGTGGTGAGAGTTCAGCAGCCTTTAAAGAAGAAAACAATAGAAACAAAATGTCTACGGGCTTTTTTTTCCATGAATGTACAGGTTGGGCAAGCATTACCAGCATGCAAAGTAAATTCAGACAGTGCTACTATTCAAACAAAATTGTTCTCCCCCATCACCACAGCGTCTTTCTGTACAGGAAATTCAAATCCCCCCCCCAAATCAAACATTTTCATCTCATCCTTCAAATTGCATTTGAAGCAGATTGAGGCTAAGAGGTCTATGGGAGAAACAGGTCATTTACTACATATATATTTCAGTTAGAAGTCTTCTATGAAAGAGCAGTCTTTTAAAAATTATAGCACAATGCATAATTATTTTAGATGCTTCATAAATAAAGGATTATGACGACGACGACGACGATGATTCTGACAGCCCCCATATCCTTCAGGATTAGGCTGTATTATGTGAGCCTTTATGACATAATATGATTTATTCTGAACTGGTCCTTGCTGGTTTCTAATTATTATAGTTATTTTAGATGTTTTCAAACTTCTTGGCATGTATTCCCAAGGAAAGGAATTGAGGGTGTTCCAAGGTGGTCCTTCTATAGTTTGCTAGACTCTACATACAGCAGGATTTGAGTCCAGTGGCACCTTAGAGACCAACAAAATGTCTGGGCATAAGCTTTCAAGAATCAAAGCCTCCTTCTTCAGAGCATTCTTCAGATGGTATTTGAAGAAGGGAGCTCTAACTTTTGAAAGCTTATACCCTGAAAATTGTGTTGGTCCCTAAGGTGCCTTTGGAATCAAATCCTGTTGTTCTTCTCCTGACTAACATGGCTACCTACCTGAAACTAGACACTACACACATATTCACCATCAAGTTGCAACCAACTTATAAAAACCCAGCAAGGGACTTTCAAGGCAAGTGTGAAGCAGAGATGGTTTGCCATTTCCTTCCTCTGTGCAAGTCTTCCTTGTTGGTCCACAATCTAGGTACTGACACTGCTTAGCTTTTGAGATCTGACAAAATCAGGCTATACAATACCATTTCACATTCCTGCTAAACTCTTAACTTGTTCTGAGTATTTTTATAGTGGCTTGGTTCAGGCAGAATTTGAAACTATGAAACTATAATCATGACAGCATGTTTAGCTAACCTGTTTTTTAAAAGTACATAACAAAGAGTAGTAGACATTATATCTGGAATGAGAATGGGAATGGGAAGTAAGTAAATACCATTTAGATCTGGACATCGTATTTTAAATCTACATGCCGTTCCCTACAGCCATTAGGTATGTGGTGACATGTGAGTAGACATGGGCATGAACGGAAAAAACCCCCCGAATACCCTGTTCGACGTTCGGTGCCATCCACAAACAACGAACAACAAACATGGATGAACATGAACTGTTCCTGGACATGTTCGTTGTTCGTGGGGGCCAGAACCCCCCCAACCCCCCACTTAGCCCCCCTCCCCTCAAACCCACTTACCTGGCCCTTTAAAGATCCCTTTAAACTATCCCTTTAAAGATCCCTTTAAACTATCAGCTGGCAGGGGGGGAATTCCACCAAATGTGCAGGGGAAATAGTTGTCACTGTCCTCTAAAGACCCCCCCCCCAGTTTCAGAGAGATTGCACCCCAGAAAAGCATGATCCATGGCTCTCTCCCTTTAGTCCTCACTGTCCTCTGAAGACCCCCCCCCCAGATTCAGAGAGATTCCCGCCCCCCAAGAAAGGCATGATCCATGGCTCTCCCCCTTTAGTCCTCACCATCCTCTGAAGACCCCCCCCCAGATTCAGAGAGATTCTTCCCTGAGAAAGGCATGATCCATGGCTCTCCCCCTTTAGTCCTCACTATCCTCTGAAGACCCCCCAGTTTCAGAGAGATTGCACCCTGAGAAAGGCATGATCCATGGCTCTCCCCCTTTAGTCCTCACTGTCCTCTAAAGACCCCCCCCCCCAGTTTAAGAGAGATTACACCCTGAGAAAGGCATGATCCATGGCTCTCCCCCTTTAGTCCCCACTGTTCCTTGAAGACCCCCCCCCCAAGTTTCAGAGAGATTGCTGTCATTTTCTGTTCACAGTGGCAAAAATGGAACTGCTCATTGGAAGGCAGCTACTTTGAGGAGTTACAAAGTGACCTTCCCAATGTCCAATACCCACCAAATTTGCAGGGGACATAGTCCTCACTCTCCTCTGAAGATCCCCAAGTTTCAGAGAGATTGCACCCCGGAAAGGCATGATCCATGGGTCCTTCCCTTTGTTGTCATTTTCTGTTCACAGTGGCAGAAATGGGACTCTGGTGGAAGCTACTTTGAGGGGTTACAAACTGACCTTCCCAATATCCAATACCCACCAAATTTGCAGGGGACATAGTCCTCACTGTCCTCTGAAGATCTCCCAAGTTTCAGAGAGATTGTACCCTGGGAAAGGCATGATGCATGGGTCCTTCCCTTTGTTGTCATTTTCTCTTCGCAGTGGCAAAAATGGGACTCTCTGCTGGAAGTACTTTGAAGGGTGAAAGCCAGAAGGCAAGCCAGAAGGAGTTCAGACTGAGTTCAGTCTCTCCCTCCGGTTGCCAAGGGGATTGATTGCAGCAGGCGCCAGACTGTCTGGCTTGCCGAAGGGCTGCCGAAGGCAACGAACAAGGCTTTTAACAACCACCTGTTTGTTTAGGATGGGGCCTCACAAACAGCTTGCTTGCGAACAGCAGATTGGGCTATTTGTGGGTTTTTTCTGTTCGTAATGCTGTTCATGCCCATGTCTACATATGAGTAGGTCATAAACATGTTCAGTCAAGTAGCATAGACACTGAAGGAGAGCTGTTATCTATGGTATCTTCATGTTAAAGCTTTAACAAATTTGCAATCACTACAGGATGAGATAGGAATAGAACTAAGTTTCCTGAAGGATGACAAACAACAGTAAGTTGCATGTCCACAACTTGGATTTTTGATTTGCTGTCTGAAATCCTTGAGAACTGGATATGTTCTATCTAGCTGGCAAGTTTAAAAATGGACTTTACTCCCATAGAACATTCTTAACTATTTTCTTCCTTTTAAGATCAGTTTCCTAAACCACTATAGTAAGAGTAAAGACTTTATTTCTAGTCAACACTATGGTTTTAAGTATATCTAGCCTTCCAAAAGCTTTGATAAAAATCAGCAGGGAAACATTGAACAAGTTCTGCTTTTTCTAGTGATTTTCCTTCTTATATGAAGACAATGATGTTCTATTTCTGTTTTCAGATGATCTTGTCTAAAGCACTGATAATGAAAGACTGAAAGGTGCATATATAAAAAAAACCCCTTCACTTAGTGAAATGAACATGCATATTTTGTTTCCTTGGCAGGCACATTTGAACAGTTTAAAATGCAAAGGTAAATTGCTGGCATAAATGAATGTTGCCAAAAAGCGTTAATTACAACATGTGTTGTCCGACTTTGTGCACTCCAGCTTTGCAATTGAGGTTATCAGCAGAAATGTGTACTTTCATTCTGCTAGAAAATGTTATTATTCTTATATGAAATGCCTCAACCTTGATTTCTATAACTGGATTACAATGTCTATAAAGTTTGACAGTAAGTATAACGTTATCTCTTATATAGCAATAAATGGAGTCTAAGGTCATTCACAGTCTTGTGGTAAGGAAAAAATGCTATTTCAGTGCAGTGCAGAAAAACTATTTATTTCTTTTGTTATTTTGAAAAGTCTGTAAGGAAAAGTAATAACATTTCCCTCCTTTAAATACCTCACTGGGTTGAATCCAGTGAAGTATAAATGGAATAAGTTCAGGGATGGGCCTTTTACCTTATGCAGCCCTACCCCAAAATCTGCTTCTGAGAGCTAAGTGATCCACAAGAATGGAATACTCTAAGGGGGCTGCAGTTCAAAATGAAATCAGCAAAAACATCCCCTAATTCATCCTGCATGAGTTCTTCCCACACATGGTAAAAAAGCAAGGGGAAGGGGATTTCTGTTGATTCCCTGTTCTTATTGTAGCCCTTTGAGTGGCCTTCCACTCTGTACTTTAAAATATTCATCCATCAAGAACAGCTGTATGGAGTCACAATGTTACAAGTTAAAGGGACAGAGATGTTCTGTGAATTTGTTTTTTTGGAGTTCACTGGATCTTATCTAACTCATTATGATTTTTGCAAGGGAATTCTAACTTCTGAAATAGTGTTACATATGCATGTCCAGCTCCAATGATAGGATACATGTATATTAGCTTTGATGCCCACATGACATTGGATCATGTGATAATTTTCTCCAACAGAAAGCATTTCTGTTAGTGGAACAGAACGTTCTTGTCTCTCTCCTGCTATAGCACACTGACCTTTCTCAAATGTTCTCCTGGAGAACAAAGAGCCATCAGGATAATTATAAGAGGCTAACTGCTTTAGGAGGGGTAAATCAGCGAATTGTTTCTTAGCTGTCCCAACTGGTGTGTGTGTGTGTGTGTGTGTGTGTGTGTGTGTGTGTGTGAAGGAAGTGGTGGCCATGGGGAATCGGACTGAGGTAAGAAAGATGGTGCTGATGTGGGTGGGTACAGGGCCATTTTAAGGTCCCTTGTAGGCCCTAGGAGCTCTAACTTTTGAAAGCTCCACCCCAAAACATATTAAAATGCACCCACACCACTCATTCAGGGCCAGCGCCACCATTGAGGTGGTGAGGCAGGTGCCGCGGGTGCCGCGGGGCCAGAGGGGGTGCCGGAGGGGATGCTGGGGGTGCAGGCACACACCACGGAGCTGGCATGCCTGGCCTGCAGCTGCTGCTGCAGCCAGCCAGCCCCACGCGCCGCTGCTGCCGCCACTGCCACCACACGCCCCTGGCTGGGTGCAGCAGCCATGGGCCAGGCACGGCAGGCGGCCGGGGCAGCATGCGGAGCACGGACAGCCTCCTCACACTGCTCCAGCCACCCACCGGCCAATGACCCCGGCTTTGCTGCATGATGACATCATCACTTGATGACATCATCATGGAGTCCGGGGGCGCGTGCACAGGAGGGTGGCCGCAGGTGCCAGAAACCCTGGTGCTGGCGGTGCCCTCATTAAATATACTTTTTTGCTGAAAAAAGCTGAATGGATTTTTAATAATTTTCTTCCCCTGTACTACTTTCAATTGAAAGTGATGTTATGTGAGGAATGACATTTGAAGAAGTTATATGAGATTTTCCTAATTTTAATAAGTCACAAAGTTAAAATAACTTCTTACAATTTTTAATTTGTAGTTTTGTTAAAAATAAATTATTCATTGTGTTCTTTTGATTTAAACTTTATTATATTTATATATAGTAAGCTGACTTGCAGTTGGCTAGTTGACATAATGTTACATTTTGTAGACATTTATTTAAATATTTATTAATTTTGATTTTGCAGTTTTCTTTTTGCATTTTGGTGCCAATGATTTTTTCCCCAGGTCTCCAACATTTTTGTAGGCTTGTAGCCCGTAGGCACTATGTCTATAGTGCCTAATGGATAAAACAGCCCTGGCAGGGTATGAAAAAATGCACCCCTTTTGGTCCATCCATGGCATCCAAAGGTGCTTTGACTACCGTCTTTCCAAAAGCTAGTACTGAATCATGGCTGGGAAAGATTGCTGCAAAGGCAAAAACACAGCATGGCAAATACAGGACTATGAGGATGCTTCTGAAAATAGCACTGCTGTAACAAAGCCAAAGTGGACCAAAATACCCATCTGGAAATACTGGTTAAAGGGTGATCTGACAAGATTTGCAGATCACAAAAATGGCAGGGATAGCATCCTTTTAGAGGCCAGTAATAAAATGCAGAATGATTGTGATAGATTGGAAACCTAGGATAAACCTAAGAAAAGAAAATTCAACAGAGAAAACACAAAGTCCTGTATTTAAGTAATTAAAAAAATCAAATGCAAAGGTATGAGGTGTGGTATATGTGACTAATGTGATTTTGGGTTGTATTAATAAAAGCATAGTATTGAAATCATGAGAAGTAATACTGCCTGTCTATTCTGCAATAGTCTGATCTGATGGAATACTGTTTTCAGTTCTGGCACTAAACTTTAAAAAGAGGTAGATAAATTGAACCTGGTTCAAAGTACGGCAATGAAGATTGTCAGGGATCTGGAAAACAAGTCCTACATAGAAACATGGAAGAAACTAGTGATGTATTCCTAAGCAGAGTTAAATCCTTCTAAATACATTCAAGTCATTCTTACTTGCCATGAAATTACTGGGTGCCCAGCCCAGAACCAGATATTCTATCTCAGCCTGACCTTCTACACAAGACTGTTGTGATGATAAAATGCACGAGACCAATGCAAGCATGTTGGAGGAAGGATTGGATAAAAATGTAATACATAATTTTTTTTTTATAAATTATGAATTACAAACAATTAAGATACATCATTGCAAATTAAAGCTTTACAACTGTATTTTCTGTTTATATGAATTAAAATCATCCTGTTTACAGTTATTTATATTTTTCATTTTTTAAAATTCCCTAATGTCTATGTAATTTTAATTACATTCCTATGAACAATCCACAGCTAGATAAAAAAGACATAATTTAAGAATGTTTCATTATCACATCAGCTCTCAAATCACATGCCAGAGATTAACTATCAGAAATGAAAGCACTCCTAAATTCTCAGGATTGCTGAAACATTTGTTTTTAAAAAAAATTATGTTGTATACTCCTTATGATGACTTATTTTTTAATGAGCTCAATGGCATTTGAAGTATCATCAATAGCAAAGAAGCTCCCATTTTACTGTATTAAAAATGGCCCACAAGTCACTGTGTTCATATGAAGAGACTTATTACTAAATAAATCTTGCACTGTGAGCTCAGGCAGCAAGTAAATCACAAAATCTTGATCCACCACTTACATTCTGTAGCACATAAAACAAGGATTACCTAGAAGCAAAGCAAAGATAAATGTAGAGAGATCTTTGCATATTGTGTTCATACCATCTACTACTGCATGCAATAATTTCAGGTGAGTATCCATGTTGGCCTGCACTGGAACGATTTCATGGCCTCCATGATGGTTATGGGCCTGTCCCGGGTAATAACCCGCTCCACACATTTAGCAGGGCACATGCTGTATCTGGTCTGTTATACTGATGGGAAGGGTGATCTGGAGGTGATCTGGTAAAGCTTACTCCATTGTCATGGACAGATCACTACTTGATACAGTTAGGCTCACTGCTCCCTCTTTCCTGTGCAGGGATGGTGGACCCATTACAATATTCTGTTCCAGAAACCTGTTGGATCCTGATAGTTTCCTGTTGGTGCTTGAGGATTGCCTCACCATGACTATTGCTGATTCTGTCAAGGCTCTCTGGAATAGGAAGATGACCTGGGTTGTTGATACAATCACTGCTAAGCACGCTCTCTCACTTGACGGAGCCAAGCAATCTTCCTGGTTTACCAGAGAATTGATGGCAATGAAATGAGAGGGACAACAACTAGAGGTGTGCTGACAGAAAACTCAAAGTGAGGATGATTGAACGCAGCATATTAGAGTCTATTCTATGGCAGTAAAGAAAGGTAAAGGTAGTCCCCTGTGCAAGCACTGAGTCATTACTGACCCATGGGGGGACGTCACATCACAATATTTTCTTGGCAGACTTTTTCTATGGCAGTGATGGTGGCAAAAAAGCAGTATTTCTCCACCATCATTGTATCTGCTTCTACTTGTCCCGCTAAGCTGTTCCATATGGTTCAAGGATGTTTGCATCATAGCCCCATGTGTCTGAAATCTGTGAAAAAACCCACCAGCATTCAGTAAGAAGCCTGTCACTTTAACAGCATGTGGAAACAGCCACTGGGAGAGGTTATCAGGAGGTTTGGGCAGTGGTGTTACGGATATGTAGATAATATACAGCTCTAAATTTCTTTCTCACCTAATTCCAAGGATGTTATTGATGTTCTGAAATGGTGCTTGGAGTCAGTAATGGGCTGGATGAGGGTGAACATGCTGTTAAGAAACTGACTTTGCCCAGTCTTGTTCTTGGTTTTCTAAACCTTTGATTCAGAACTTTGTCCCTGGTTAAGCTTAGAAGTCTGTATATGGAAAAATGCAGTCATCATGACTGCTTTTTTCAGAGGTGGAACTGAAGCAGGCAGGTGCAAAATGACATCATAGCTTCAAAGCCAAGATGGAAGGGGATTTTGCACCTATATTGTATCATTTAGATCAAGGAATCTTGGATGGGAGTACTTGCAATGCTCCTGATTGGTTAATTAGAATCAGGTCAGCTGCAAGAAGCCTGGAATAAAGCTAGGGTCTTCATTCTAGCTCCCCCTCCCCCTTGTTCTGTGTGGTTGCTGGTGGTTACCTGTGCTACATGTTGTTAGGATCTGGTTACCAGGACTATTGCTATTGGAGTTTGGAGCTCTGTCTGAACTTTGTGCTTTTAGCCTGACAAGGTAACAACTGTGTCAGAGGACCTAAGCATGTACTTTAGGATAGTTATTTAGCATTGTTAATTTTCCTTTCTTATCTGCATACCTCTATGTTTGTAATCTTTGCATTCTTTTTAATAAACACTATTGAGTATACGTATGTGATGTTATTTTGAGTTTGAGTGCTTTAATCTGAGTCCAGTACTTTGGCTTATCTGTCATAGCTACCAAAGTAATTGTTTTGTGGATGTTAGTCTGCAAAGTAGTCTGCCTTGCAGGACTGACTTCTTGTTGTTTAACTCCTAGTAGGGCTTGATAGGCACGAATGGAAAAAAAAGAACAAGCTATTCGTTGCCATCCATGAACAACAAACAGTAACGAACATGACCCTGTTCACAAACATGTTCATTGTTCATTGTTTGTGGCCCCTTAAAGATCCCTTTAAACTATCAGCTGGAAGGGGGGATTCCCACCTGCCAGCTGATAGTTTAAAGGGCCCTTTCCTGCCACTTGCAAGGGGCAGGGCCCTTTAAACACCCCACAAATTGACCTTCCCAATATCCAATACCCACCAAATTTGCAGGGGACATAGTCCTCACTGTCCTCCAAAGACCCCCCCAAGTTTCAGAGTGATTGTACCCCAGAAAAGGCATGATCCATGGGTCCCCTCTTTTGCTGTCATTTTCTCTTCACGGGGCAAAAAGGGGACTGCCTGTTGGAAGGCAGCTACTTTGAGGGGTTACAAACTGACCTTCCCAATATCCAATACCCGCCAAATTTGCAGGGGACATAGTCCTCACTGTCCCCCAAAGACCCCTCAAGTTTCAGAGAGATTGCACCCCAGGAAAGGCATGATGCATGGGTCTCCCCCTTTGTTGTCATTTTCTCTTCACAGTGGTAAAAATGGGACTCTCTGCTAGTAGTACTTTGAAGGGTTAAAGCTAGAAGGAGTTCAATCCCTGCGCTGCCAGGGGAATTGATTGAAAGGCCCCAGACTGTCTGGCTTGACAAACGGCTGACGAAGGCAATGAACGAGGCTTGCAACAACCACTTGCTTGTTTAGAATGGAGCCTCATGAACGGCTTGTTCGCGAACAGATGAATGGGCTGTTCATGGGTTTTTTCCATTTGTAATGCTGTTTGTGCCCATGTCTAGTCTCAAGTTGAGATAACTCTTGGCTTGAGAGAGACTGGTAGTGGCAACTGTTACCCTGGGAAATGAGAATTCACTCCCCAGTTTTGAGTACTTTGCTCTTGCCTTTCCATTAAGGCCTACTTATGGATACAATGGGTTTTGACACATGCTAAAACTGAATCCTGACAAGACAGAAGCTCTCTGGGTTAGTAGAAAGGCATACCAGGAACTTAAGATCTCCCTGTCTTGGAAAGGATTGTAGTCTTCCATTGAAATGTCTGGTTTCCAGCTTGGAGGTGCTGCTTGACACAGTAATCACCTTGGAAAACTAGGTGGCTGTGATGGTTCAGTGTTTTTGCCCAGTTTCAGCTGATGCATCAGTTGTGCCTGCTCCTGGCTCAGTCAGATCTAGCCACAGTGATCCATACTTGTGTTACATCTAGACTGGGCTATTGCAATGCAGCCTAATTGGGGCTCCCCTTGAAGAGTATTTGGAAGTTGCAGCTAGTGCAGAATGCTGCAGTAAGACTGCTATCTTCAGATTAGGACCTGACCTGGGAAACCTAGGTTGTATCTCCACTCTGCTGTAGAAGATAACTTAACGACCTTGGGCCAGCTGCATGCTCTCAGTGGAACTTACCTCACAAGGTTGTTATATTATTAAATGGAGAAGAGGAGAATAATATAAGCTGCTTTGGGTCCTCATCGTGGGGAAAGGTGGAGTATAAAGGAAATAATAGCTATAGCTGAAGATAGGAATGCAAATAAAAGGAAGGTTGATTTGTGATTGGGAAGGAGAGAAGGAACCAGTGAAAGGTAAGGATATGGGGGTTCCCCAGAGGAGGGAAAGAGAAATTGTGTGGGAAAGGGAATACAGGGGGAAAATGAGGTGCCCCTATCAGTCCTTGAGAGTTCACCACCACGCAAGAGGGCCCAGCCTGATGGTCTGCACCATGCAGTGGGGCCATAGTTTTCCTGGGTACATGTTGCCAGGGGGAGGGAATGAGGGAACATTGAAGACACGGGAGAGATAGGGGGTTGGTGGGTGGGTGGGATGGAGAGAAAGAAGCAAGAAAGGGGGATAGGATACAGGAGCTTTCAGGAAAGGGAAAGAGGAAATAGTGGGGGGAGGGGAAAATGAGATAACACCAGAAATCCTTGTGGGTACCCCAGTTATCTCTCTCTCTCTCTCTCTCTCTCTCTTTCTCTCTCTCTGTTTCCTGTTCTTTCCCCCTCCTGGCTCTTGTGTCCAGCCCAAGTGCCTCGTACCAACTGTCTGCAAATATCATCCCACACAGTATGCATCTGACAAAGAGAGCTATGATTCTTGAAAGCTTATGCCTCTATAAAATTGGTTAGTCTTAAGGGTGCTACTGGACTTTTTACTATTTTGCAACTACAGACTAACATGGCTAACTCCTCTGGATTTAAAGCCATTTGAAAACCAGCATGATCCATCAGCCTATGGGTTTGGATGTTTTAATTGGTCCACTACTCCTGCACAGTTTTGGTACTTCTGTAAGTCTAAACCCCAGCAAGCAGAAACCTGTCCATGACGAGGGGACCATCTTTAATGGTCATTGCTGAGTTGTAGGAGTTCCTGAAGAAAGGAAGAGTTGTAGGGCTCCCATTGTGAGACAGAAGGAGGGAAGCTGAAACAAGGGGACCATCTTTAATGTCCCCACCTTCAGATCACCTTCTTCCTGCCCAGAGCAGAACATCAGAGCAAGAGTTACAGTGTGTGGGGCCTGCCATTACCTTAGACAGGCTCATGCTTGTCATAGAAGCCGTGAAATCCTGACCTGCTGCTGTCAAGGTAGCCTCAGCATGCAGCCCTTTTGTTGTTAGATGGTGTAATGAAATGGTTACCAAAGGTGAGATGAGTGCTGGTTGCAGTTAATCTGTCTTAAAGAAAAAAAATGTTCCCCATGAGGTTTGATGGGCTGTGGGGCCGGGGGGGGGGGGGGCTGCAGGAGTCTTGGTGCGGGACACCCTTCTTCCTGGGCTACAACTCCCAGCTGCCCCGGGCCAAGAAAGTACAGGAAAAATAAGGGGCAGAGCAGCCTCCACAGAAATACCCAGGCCATCCTGAGGGGAAGGAGAATTGCCTTCTTGGTTGAAGAAGGAGAGGCTCCTGCTGGTGAGTGAAACCCAGGTGCCTAGGCCCTAAATGTGGAGGGCCTGGGAGGCAGCAGAAAGGAAAGAAAGGGGGAACCTTCCCTGAGACCACCACCCCTTAAGGTAGAGTAGGGAACAGTGTGGTAGGGAAAGCAGATGGCGGTTCTCTTCAGTTTAATTTTCTGCCCTATGAGTTCTGAAAAGGGGGGTCTACCCCTATGTGTGGTGCCTTTACCTGCTTTGTATATAGTGCTCTGTATATAGTTATTAAATTACACTTTTTGAATATAAAGAACCTTGTGGTGCTCTGACTACATAACCTCCCCCACTTGGCACAATACAAGAAGGGAGGGAGCCTGGGAGAAACTGATATGGCTAGACCTTGGTGGGTTGCCAATTCTCCAGGGCCCAACCAAAGATTGGGTAATTCATTTCCCAGTAAGGAAATTCAGCCAGAGGGGTCTCACTGCCCCTCAGTCAGGTGGTGTACAAATCAGTGAGTGGTGGCAGTGATGGAGAGTGTGAGCCATGCCCACCAGGGACGGTAGGAGGCGGATAGCCGGGCTAGCAGGCCATTGATGGCGGCTCAGTTGCCCAGACTGAGAGCCAGCGCCTGTTCCACCACAGATGGAGTGGGGGTTTTGAGGAGAATATGTACATGTTAGTAGAGATAAGGATGTTGCGACAAATGTTTTAGAGGGAGAAGGCAAAAGGCCAAGCAATACAAGCAATTGCTATATGGAGCAGAGATGAAAACATGATCTATTCAGAGAATGAGAGAATCTAGTCTGAGTGTATATGGTTACAAGTTTCTATTGATTTTTCAGTGCCACCAGGATCATTTTATTTTTATTGTGATTAATAGTAGGCTGTTGTTGATTTATGGTAGCTGCTAGACAAGGGAAGCCTACTGCTTAAGCCTTAGTTCAGTATTTCTGGATTTGAGATTTATATTCAATATAAAATACAAATTACAAAATTCTGCTGTTAATAATAAATATGCATTTTTACAGAAGCAATGCCAACATTTTCTACAACCGCTGGCATGAAAAAAGCACAGATGCACAAAGAAAGAAAAAAATTGTAGCAAAGTAAAAGTGAAAACAATATAAGTAAAAATGAAAATAAAATCTTTGGGTCGACAGAACTATCTATTGCCTTTGAAGTCAGCATGATAACACATGTATTTTTATATAGTGTTAAGGGGCTGACAATTGCCTGCAGTGAAGGAGACTGCTAGTTCTTCACACAATGCATAGCCAGGTGGCATTCTAGCAGCGTTGACTCAAGCACACTTTCTAAGCTCTAATTATTTTCTGTGAACTACTGTGGCATATCAAGCGAGCCATGCCATCCCTTTTCAACTATATCAGCATGCATTCTTCAATCAACAAATTGCACTTTGGCACAAGCAGAAGGTTTTGAATGGACTTCTGCCACCTCACAGTCCTAGGCTAAATGGTTATGAACATATGCAGAAAGTGTGCTGTTCATTTTAAGGGTCTTTTGATGGCACGGTTAATTGTACTAAAAGTGCAATTGATGGAAAGTGAGATACAGATTGGATAGGCAGTGCAACAGATGTAGGAGGTCATTCAACAAGGACTACTCATTACTTCAAATTACTACCCTCGAGGAGAAGTTCTGGTGCACGCCAGGTTGGAGCTCTTTCAGTGACATCTCATCTTTCAGTTTCATCCCAGAGGCCAATTCATCATCTTGCTGTTAACGTAGTCCAATTAAAACTGGTTGCCTAAATTTACAAGAAATCTATGGCCATTTTAAATAGGATTTAGCTAGCCAAATTGTACTAACACTAGGTGAAATCATATTAATTGAGGAGTTGGTTCCCAAAAAGGTTAAAAAGGATTTTTACATGGATCCAGGTCAACTTTTCTATCTGTAAAAAAAAAAAAAAAGTTTAAATATTTGTTAACATAGGGAATGTTAAGCTTAGGCATTGTCAACCAGAACGAATTTTTTAAAGCTTTCATATCTATTCGTTTTATAATATTTAATTTTTCATAGTTTTTTTAAAAAATAAAAGCTCCCTTATATCCTTTAGACCTTTTGCAGGGTAAAAATCTTATGAAATGTAAAAAGGAGGGGGAAGCCCCAGGAGGCAGTTTAGCAATTGTATAGTGGCTGAAGTTTTTAAAGTACCCTCAATAACTTTAACAATGTTGAAAATCTTACACAAATCAGGACCTGGGGCTTAGAGAGAAATCTAGTGATTTGATCAAGGTCAGACAATTCTGAAAACAATGTGCTTCCAGGATATCCTTCATTTCTGAATTATGGTTCTCAAATCGAGAACATCAGAAATCTGTAAAGGGACGCATGCCCACCACCATGCTTGTTATTCAATTACTGTCATAACGTGTCAGAATAGTAAGATCTGGATTCAATAGCACTATAAAGATCAACTAAGTTTCCAAGGTATGTGACATGTTTATTGGCAAACAGAGCCAAGTGAATTGGGCGTTTCTCTGAGATGAAGTGACAGCTGGTTTCTACAAATCTGATGCAGTATAGAAGCTAATTAGGTACTTCCTATCATAACTACACACAATAACATAAATGATGATCAACTGCATTACTCACAGTTTAACTATGTTCTCATATACCAACAGGCCAATCCAAATCAGTTACAACCTAAAGCAGACTTACAACCTTCAATGGAAAACAGTTGCTGCAATGAAAAATAGTTTCTACTCATCAGGTCTCATAGACAACCTGTTAAAGACTGTAGGGGGCTGAAATCTCCAGCGTTTGTGTTGTTTCAATTGGTAAGTCACTTAGACCTCCAAAGTGGTGGGGGTGGCCAAAAAATGTTATGAATAAACACATAAAACTTAAACTTGCTTGCCTGAGCAGCGCCTCAAAAACATGGAAAGACTGCATGAAGCTACAATAGTACATGTTCTTTCCCCAAGCCAGAGATAGCATTGGGAAACTATTGGGAATGCCATAGATCCCAAAGCGTTAGCCGTGTTAATCCGTAGTTGCATCTGATGAAGAGAGCTGTGGTTCTCGAAAGCTTATGCCTCAATAAAGTTGGTTAGTCTTAAAGGTGCTACTGGACTTTTTACTATTGGGAATGCATCTCCCGTTGTGAGATTCGTATTGTGAATCTCACTATTGTGAATGCATATTTAAGACTGAGTGACATGCCTTTAATAAGGCACAATGCTCTGTTTTGCTTATGTAGCAGACTTGAGGATAATAGAAAGATAATGGGGAAATCATTAAATTTATTGATCAGCTGGAAACCTGTAAAGTACCTTATGGTACCATAAAAATGGGAACTATTCTGAAGGGATTGGTTTTGAGAAAGGTCACCTTTGTATGGAAGATCTATTCATAGATTTCAATGTAAACAAAGAAAAAAATACCAAAGTAATGTATGATGGCTCAGTATGGAAGTTCATTGAGTTTGATACAGGAGGCTGCTCTGTTGCCACTGTTACTTTGTTGTGCATTTGCTACAGCTGCAGTCCCTATAAGAGGATATGCTGTAGAAGAGAAGCAGCAGTGATGATCAGCCATTTGGTCCATAAATCTTTGTTATGAAATGCATGAAGGCTGGTGATGCAGTTAAACAAAGAAACAAGAACAGATTAGCACTAGAATTGGGTGAGCAGTTAATGGTATGTATTCTATACTCCAGTTTCACTAGCTTGCATTGCAATCTACTATGTTGGCTAACCTGTTTGTTTTAAAAGTTGCAGTATGCATCACTGGTTCCAAACAGCTATTTCTGCTTGCTGAATGCAAAGCACAAGCACTAGAATGTTATTCTTCATTTAAAAAAAAAACTTTAAAAAAAATTAATAATGCAGTTAAAGAATGGTATTTTCATGTGGGAAATGGTAAGTGCTCATGATTGAGCAAATATGGGCAAAATTTACTATTCAAGTGCAGTTGGGAGCTGGTAGATATGGGAGCATGGCTTATGAAAGGCTCCTAGCATCAAGCAGTAATGCTCGCTGCTTATCCAACCTCTCTAGTATTCTACCTGCTGCTCCCACCCCCCTGCTACACTAATCCTATGCAATACAAGATCAATTAGGAACAAGGTTGCATGCATTGCTGGGATATTACAGGAAGAGAAAATCGATGTGGCTTGGCTAACAGAGACATGGCTGCAGGAAAATGACAAGGTGTGCCTGTCTCAACTAACTCCCCCTGGCTACGTGGTCCTACACCAACCTCACTATAGTAGCCAAGGAAGAGGGGTTGCTATTATTCTCCATGAGTCCTTCAATTTCCGTAGATCTCCAGTACAAGCTATAGCTGGTATTGACTGCTTGTACCTGTCTCTGCAAATTAAAGATAGATTGGATATCCTTCTTGTGTAAAGACCTCCTAGCTCCCCCATAAGCACCCTTTCTGAGTTGGCAGAGCTGCTTGCAGACATGGTGCTGGAGACACCTAGACTTATTGTTCTGGGGGACTTCAACATCTATGCTGAGTGTTCAAAGTTAGGCCCAGCTCAGGAATTTATAGCTTCTCTGACAACCCTGGGCCTCTCGCAAATTGTGACAAGCCCTACACATGAAAGAGGCCACACCTTAGACTTAATATTATGCACTGAGCCTTTAAGAGGAAACCTTGTTTCAGCATTGGAGGTTCAGCCTGAACCATGGTCTGTTGAAGGCAAAAGTGAATCTAGCCCCAACTCCCCACAAAATTGGGGGTCCAGTTAAAATAATTTGCCCACAAAGGGTCATGGATCCATCTAGATTCCAAAATGCCTTGGGGGATTTTAGAATCCCAGACTCATGCCCAATGGTAGCTGCTATAGGAGTGTGGAACACAAAGCTCCTTGAAGCTATTGACACCATTGCTCCTTTTTTTTTTTTTTTGAAAAATTTTTATTGGGTTAGAATCCATTATTTCCACATTTACATTCAATTTTCCCCAATTTTTTCATCTCTAACCCCCTCCCTTTCCCCCCCCTTTTTGTTGACTTCCAACAGCTTTCCAACCCTTTGTCCCCTTTCCCTTACTTTTATTAGCTTCCTCTATCTAAAACAAATATATATTCTCCATTATTCTAAGCAGTACATCCTTAACTATTTTTAACATTATATGCCCAAACTGTAAGCCTTTGTTTCCATCTTAGATAAACAATTTATCCCAATTTTTCAATTTCAGGTATTTCTATATATCATAAACCATATAGATCATACATTCGTTTATATCAAACAATTTGACTTATTCTCTATATATATTACTCATTCTATCTTTTTATAATAGTTCTATATATCTCTCCTCACGTAGTCAATCAATTTGACCCATCTATATCTTCAGACATTCAGTTTGGTACAAAACTTGTCAGAAAAAAAAGAAAATATTGTTAGTTAATCGCTCCTTATATTTAGTCCTTATAATTAATTATTTTCTCTATGTTCTGTTTGTTAACCTATATATATCTATATATATGTCAATCTATTAATCTGACTGCTTATTAATTCACATTTATCTCTTCTCCCCCCGGTAAAGTCTCCCCCCTCTACTTCAATACTTCAGTAGTTCTCAAACTGCCACAGTTTTCCTCCCACCTCCCATTTCTTCTCCAGGTATTGTTTCAGCTTCTCCCAGTCTGTGTTGAACTGCCCTGAGTCCAGATCTCTCAATTTTCTTGTCATCTTGTCCATTTCAGCCATATACAGCAATTTGTAAGTCCAATCTTCAATAGTTGGCACTTCTTGTACTTTCCATTTTTGCGCATACAAAAGTCTAGCTGCTGCTGTCATATAAAATATCAACGTCCTGTGTTGGGCTGGAATTCCCTCCATTCCCAAGTTCAGTAGCAGGAGTTCTGGGTTCTTATTAATTTGAAATTGTAAAATTTCACTCATTTCTCTTATTATTTCCCCCCAGTACTGCCTGGCTACCTCACACGACCACCACATATGATAGAGGGAGCCCTCATGCTTCTTACATTTCCAGCATTTATTAGAAGTATTCAAATTCCCTAGCGCAATCTTCTTTGGTGTCATGTACCAACGATAGATCATTTTATAAATGTTCTCTTTGATATTAATACATGTCGTTGTCTTCATTGTAGTTTTCCACAAGTATTCCCATGCCTCCATTGTTATTTCTTTATTAAAGTTTATAGCCCATTTCACCATTTGTGTTTTAACTATCTCATCCTCGGTATACCACTTCAACAGTACTTGGTATACCTTGGATATTCTTTTCTTATCTTCTTTAAGAAGGGTCTGCTCTAGTTCCGAATTCTCTATTCGTATACCTCCCTTTACAGAGTCCGAATTATATAAGTCTCTGATCTGTCCATACTGGAACCAATCGTAGTTAGGTGATAGTTCCTCTTGTGTCTTTATTCTAAGTTTGGATGCTTCAGTTTTAGTTATTTCTTTATACGTTAAACATTGTTGTTCATTATCAACAGCTCTCGGGTCTATCACCTCATATGGAACCACCCACAAAGGGGTTCCTTCTTGTAGATAAATTCTGTACTTCTTCCAGATTATGTATAGACTTCTCCGAACAAAGTGATGCAGGAACATCGAGTTGACCTTTACTTTGTCATGCCATAAATATGCGTGCCATCCAAATATTTTTTTATATCCCTCTAGGGCTAATAGTTTCTTGTTCTTTAATGTCATCCATTCTTTCAACCAAACTAGGCAGATTGCATCATGATAAAGTCTCAGATTGGGCAGTTGCATTCCGCCTCTTTCCTTTGCATCTTGTAAAACTTTCACTTTCACTCGAGGCTTCTTGCCTGCCCAAACAAAATCTGATATTTTCCTCTGCCATTTTTCAAATTGTTTGGAGTCTCTGATGATTGGTATTGTCTGTAGCAAAAACATTACTCTTGGTAACACATTCATCTTAACTGCTGCAATCCTGCCCAACCATGACAAATTCAATCTATTCCATTTAATCAAGTCTCTCTCTATCTGAGTCCATAGTTTTTCATAATTGTTTTTGAATAGATCTATGTTCTTTGCAGTTAATTCGACTCCCAAATATTTCACTTTACTTGTTACTTCACAATCCGTTGTTTCCATTAACAATTGTTGTTTCTGCTTAGTCATATTTTTGCATAATATCTTTGACTTCTTTTTGTTAATGAAGAAACCTGCCAAGTCTCCAAACTCCTTGATCTTATCTATCACTCTTGGCATGTTCTCCAATGGGTCCTCTACAATTAACATTATGTCATCCGCAAATGCTCTGACCTTGTATGAATAGTCCTTTATTTTTATTCCACGAATTTCATCATCTTGACGTATTTGTATCATCAGAATCTCCAATACTAAAAAGAACAACAATGGAGATAACGGGCAACCTTGTCTTGTTCCTTTACTTATCGTCAATTTCTTGGTCAATTCATCATTCACCACAATTGCTGCAGTCTGGTCTCTATAAATTTCCTTAATTGCTCTGATGAATCTTTCTCCCAATTGTAGCTTTTCCATAGTGGCAAACATAAAGTCCCAGTTTAAATTGTCAAACGCTTTTTCAGCGTCAACAAAGAAGAAACCAACCTCTTTGTCACAACGCTTGTCATAATATTCAATAGCATTGATCACTGTCCTTAAGTTGTCTCTTATTTGTCTGTCTGGCAAAAAGCCTGCTTGTTCCTCCTCTATGACTTCCGAGAGCCACCCCTTCAATCTCTCCGCCAATATCTTCGCAAAAATTTTATAGTCATTGTTGAGTAGCGATATAGGTCTATAATTTTTCACATTAGTCAGGTCTTGGCCCTCTTTTGGGATCAATGATATATTCGCTTCACTCCAAGTTTCTGGAATCCTTTGATCCCTTAAAACCCCATTCATCACCTCTTTTAGGAATGGTGCCAGTTCATTAGCCATTGTCTTATAGAATTTAGCCGTAAGTCCATCTGGCCCTGGCGCCTTTCCTAGATTTGCAGATTGTATTGCCTTACTTATTTCCTCGTCAGTTACTTCACTATTCAACTTATTTCTCCAAGCTTCCGAGATTTCTGGAAGTTTGGTTTTCTCCAAATATGACGCTATTGATTCTTTGTTTACTTCTTTTTTATTATACAGTTTAGCGTAAAATTTATAAAAGGCTCTACTAATGGTAGCCTGCTCCAAATACGTTTTGTTATCTTCGCAAATTTTATTTATTATCTTCTTTTCCCTTTTCTTCTTCAATTGCCATGCCAGGTACTTCCCAGGTTTATTAGCACCCTCAAACGCTTTTTGATTCAGTCTTTTGAGATTCCACTCCAATTCTTTATTGCTCATTGCTGTTAGCTGTTCTTGAAGTATTTTAATTTCCTGGTATACCTTCTTTTTCCCTGGTCTCTTTTTTAGCTGTATTTCTTTGGCTTTTATTTTCTCCTCAATCTCTTGTCTTTTCTCCTCTTTCTTCTTTCTTGCTCTACCATTTAAGTCCATTAGTATGCCCCTTACAACCGCCTTGTAAGCATCCCAAACTTTATTGGTTGGTACTTCTTTATTCACGTTGTATTGTATAAAAAACTTTGTCTCTCTTCTCAGTATTTCCATATTCTCTCTTTCCTGTAACAAGTCCTCATTTATTCTCCATGCTTTCCTTTTTCTCTTTTTTCCAAATTTCCACATAATTGGGTTGTGATCTGAGCCTACCATAGGCATTATTTCTACCTCCTTAGTCCATAATGCTAAGTCTTTTGAGGCCCAGATCATATCAATTCTTGATAATGTAGAATGCCTTGCAGAATAAAAAGTAAACTGTCTGCTTTTAGGATATTCTCTCCTCCATACATCTTCAAGAGTCTCTTGTTGAATCAACTCAAAAAAAAGCTTTGGTAATAGTCCTCTTTTCTTTTGTGCCGTTGTAGTCTTTTTGTCTAGTTCCAAGTCTGTCACTCCATTGAAGTCTCCAGCAAGAATTATCTGGTCGTATGCAAGATCGTCTAAATGCTTCCTTAAATCCTCAAAGAAGCTTTCTTTTGCACCGTTAGGTGCATAAAGTCCGACTACCAACACTCTCTTTAAATTCCAAATACATTCCACTGCTACAAATCTAGCTTCCACATCTCTCATAACAAATTTTGGCTGTAGCTCCTCTTTTATGTACAACACCACTCCTCTTTTTTTCTTGTTGGAGGCCGCTACATATTCTTTGCCCAATTTTCCAGATTTTAAATATTTTGCATCCTGCTTTCTGATATGGGTCTCTTGCAAACAAACAATGTCACATTTTTGTTTTAGTAGCCAGTGAAAAGTATTTTTCCTCTTATTCGGTGAGTTTAGTCCATTTACATTCCAAGATAATACTTTACACTCCATACTCATGATCTTGTTGGTAAGTCTTTTTCATTGTCCTTAATAAATCGCTCCATCTCTCGCTCAGATCTGATGCGTTTTTTGGCCCCTCCAAACTCAAAGGACACTCCTTCCGGTAACTCCCATCTGTACCTGATTTTCATGTCCTTCAAAATCTGAATTAGCACTTTATATTTTTTCCGGTCCAGTAACACTGATCTGGGCAGTTCCTTCATTATAATAATCGTCTTGCCATCAATCTCCAATGGATCTTGAAACTGTTTTGTCACAATCCTCTCTTTCATATTTCGTGTTGTAAACTGCACAATCACATCTCTTGGTAGTTTCCTCTGGGTTGCTATTCTCGAATTCACACGGTATGCCACATCTAGGATAGCCACAACTTCCTCCTCCTCCTTCCCCAGGTACTCAGCCAACACCTCAGTCATCTGTTCTTGCGCTGACTTTCCTTCCACTTCTGGCAAGCCACGAAAACGTAGCTGCTTCTCCATATGTTTAGTTTCTGCAACTGACATTCTCCCCTTCACCAATCTCATCTCTGTTTGTTGCGTGTCTGCTAAATTCTCCATCGCGTCTTCTACTGTTTTAACTCTCTGCTGCGTTCCTTGTAATTCACTTCGTATTGTTTCCATACCTTTTTTCACTTCTGACAGCTCCGATTTTACTGTCTGTGTAACCTCTTTAACCTCTTTTATCAGCTCCAATTTCGTGTCCTTAAGTTCTTTAATCATATCTAAAAGTTTTTTGTCCAGGTTTTTATCCAGGTTTTCTATTGCCGATTGCCACTCTTTTTTTGACATCGTGGGGCTTGCTTTAGCTCGCTCCCACGAATCCGCTCTCTTCCTTAACTCCGTGGCGTAAAATTTAACGTTTTTCTATTTTAAATGTCCCGGTCTTCTTATAGAAATTAAATTTTAAAGAGTCCAAAATGTCGGGCGTCTTTTCTCTATGGTTTCTCTATGATTTTGTAATCCAAGATGGCCTACTTCCTCTTCCGCTGAAGCCGCGACCCTTCCCCTTTCAAAAATGGCGATTCCCTACTTCCTGCCCTCCAGCAAGGGCCGCTTCTCTCCAGCCACTCTATTGTTATTACGCACTTCCTGTCTCCCGTCTTCCCACAGCAGATCTCGCGATGGTGTCTTTTTCTCACAGCTCCAAAGCCACAGGTATTCAAAACAATAGTCCCATTTCTTTAATAACTTCTTTAAACTTAGTCTCTTTTTAAATTCGATTCCTGCCGAGTCTTCCCCTCCTTTTCACTAGTCTGTTGCAGTTTAAAAATCTACTTTTTTTCCTCTCTGTTTTTATCAATCTGTCCCGTCTCAGAAGATAATGATCTTTACCTTCTCTTCACTTTTCTCGGGTTGTAATCGCTGTTTCGATTTTAAGTTCCCCTCTCAGCTTCTTCCCCCAATCGATGCTTGGGTATGTAGGTCTTATGCCAGCCGAATTGGCCCCAAAACTGCCGCAGAGATTATAGCCGACCCGTCGCAAGGTGGGACCTCAAGGATCGGGGGGAGACTCGTTGTATAGAGCCCCCCCTCGTCCGAGATCTAGCTCACCCTAGGGTCTTGAGCGTTCTTTGCCTGCTCCCCGCCTGAGAGCAGTCGGCCGCGGGCTATTTTCACCCCGCCGGCCGGTTAAAACGGCAGTCCGGTCAGCTCCGCAAGTGGAGCTGCGTTAGACCTCCATGGATCCCAAACAGGAAGTCGACACCATTGCTCCTTATTGACCGCTCCGGCCTTTGGGACAGATGCCAGCCCATGGTTTACCACGGAGCTGGCTGACTTAAAGAGGGTTGGAAGACGTCTAGAAAGGCACTGGTGAAAAACTCACTCAGAAGCAGATAGAACATGCTACAGAACCCATTGGAGGACCTATGAAGCAGAAATGAAAGTGGCAAAGAAACGTTATTTTTTGGCAGCTATTGTGTTGACTAGTTCACAACCATCCCGATTGTTTAAGATAGCCAGAAGCCTCCTAACCCCTAAATCCCAAGAACAGACCATTAGCTGCAAGGCCTTTGTTAAGTTTTTCGCTGATAAAATAGCATGAATACGCTCTGATCTAGATGCTAGCTGCAACGCAAGCAAGATAGAAGAAATGCTAAATGCACCATCCAGCTTACCTTTGGATTGCTTTGAACCAATCATAATGACAGATCTTAACAGGATCTTGATGTCTATGAAAACCACTACTTGTGCGCTCGATCCTTGCCCATCCTGGCTGTTAAAATCAAGTACGGACCACATAAGTGAACCACTGAGGTCTATTGTAAATAAATCGATAACTCAGGGCAGCTTTCCCCAGCAGCTCAAGCAGGCAGTTATCCATCTGCTACTTAAAAAACCATACCTAGACAAAAATGATGTGGCCAATTATCGCCCAGTCTCTAATCTGCCCTTTCTGGGCAAAATGTTTGAAAGAGCAGTAGCTGACCAACTCCAGACCTTCTTGGATAACTCTAATACACTGGACCCTTTCCATTCAGGTTTCAGACTGGAGCATGGGACAGAGACAGCACTAGTAGCATTAGTGGATTATCTCGGTCTAAATATAGACAAAGGCCATGTCTCCTTATTGCTTCTATTGGATCTATCTGCAGCCTTTGACACAGTAGACCATGCCATCCTGTTGAGGCATTTAGAAACAGAAGTGGGCATCAAAGAATGTGCCCTGGACTGGTTTAAATTGTTTCTCTTGGAGCGGACTCAAAGGGTGGCTGTTGGAGATCAACTATCTCCAGAATGGGAATTAGCTTGCAGGGTTCTGCAGGTTGCAATCTTATCTCCCATGTTATTCAACCTCTACATAAAACCTTTAGGAGAACTCATTCACAGCTATGGAGTTCAATGTCATAAATATGCAAATGGCACCCAACTCTATATCTCGCTATCTAGGTCCCTGTAGGATGCAGTGGAAATCTTAGATCGCTGCCTGACAGCCATAGTGAAATGGTTGAAAAACAACAAATTGAAATTGAACCCAGACAAGACTGAAGTGATGCTTGTTGGGAAAGCAGAGATCTTGAAGTACATTGTACTCCCCACTTTTGATGGAGTTTGTCTGACTCTTGTTAAGAGTCTAGGGGGTTATACTGGATCCAGCATTATTACTAGAAAAACAAGTTAAGGCAGCGACAAAAAAATGCTTATTACAACCTCACCCTAGCCTGGAAGATGGCTTCTTATCTTGACACAGCTGACCTGGCCACTTGGATCCATGGTATGGTAACATCAAGGCTTGACTATTGTAATGCTTTATACATTGGCCTCCCATCTAAGTTAACTAGGAGGCTCCAATTAGTGCAAAATGCTGCAGCTTGACTGTTATCAGGAGCGAGCGGGAGCATGAACATCACTCCTATCCTACAGTTGCTCCATTGGCTACCCATCAGTTACCATGCTCAGTTCAAGGTATTAGTTATTACATACAAAGTTCTTCATGGCTTTGGTCCAGCATACCTACAGGACCACCTCCCTCCTTATGTTCCTCAATGGCAGCTTCCTGCCATTGCAGGAAGCTGGACCAGGCTGGACACAGGTGAAGTCAACAGTAGCCCATACACAGGCTTTCTCTGTGGTGGCCCCTATTCTGTGGAATGACCTGCCTGACGAAGTCAGAAAAGTCCCCACTCACCTGGCTTTTTGTAAACAACGCAAAACTGAACTATGCAAAAATGCTTTTTACTCAAATGGGAGGGCTGTATCGTAGGGAAGGGGTCTCAGATGCTTCGCTAATGAGTTAGGGACCATAGGCTTCATCATTATATTGCCTTACATATTATCTGCTGCTTTAAATGTGTACTCCTATGTACCACCAGTGCTCCATGTTGTCTAGTGTTAATCCTAGAATTGATTATGTTCTGCTGCAGTATTTTTTCTACTCTGTATTAGATTCTTGCTAATACTATGTCTTTAAACTTGTATCTATTTACTTCATGGTATAGTTTATGACATGTCCTTGTTACTGTATTGAAATGTACTTGATACTGATTGTACTAAACTCATACTGTGTAATCCATCTTGAGTCTCAGTAAGAAAGGCGGACTATAAATGACATAAATAAAATAAATAAAAATAAAATTAAAAACCAGTGGTGCAAGAAAGAGAATATTTATTGGCTAATAATATATATTTTTTAAAAAATTATATGTTCCAATATTGAAAACAGGAACTTTTAAAATGTGCTCTCTTCTTTTCTTGCACCATTGGCTTTCTGCTCATATTTGTTGGATTATTGTGGAGCCCTTGTTGTATTTTTTAAGTGCTCATAATTGCACAAGGATCATTCCATGTGCAATACTACATCTTGTGCAAAGATTCTTGTATTTATGAAACACCTCTTAGTGGAGATGAACTCCATTGGCATTTCACTGAATACATGCCAATACCACCATTCTAGTTAAAGGGGGTATTGAATAATGGTCCTGATGGAAAAATTATTAGTCCTATCAATTTCAAATCAGATGGCTTTGAAGAGTACAGCACTGATTTGATTAACTGTACATTTGCACTTAAAACATGATACAGGAATACAAGATTTCCTAAATAACAGTGAGTTAAACAGTTTGCAAAGCATACAGAACTGGAATAGTCTGAAAGTTTAACTACCTTTCCTATGTATGGTTACTCTCATCCCTATACTGGTATTCTTGTTTAGTGGCAACAATTGTGTATGAAGAAACTGACATGTAGTCACATTTGGAATTCACAGAATCTAAAAAGGATATTCTGGATTACACATGGAGTGGATAAAGTGGATAAGGAGAAATTTTTCTCTCATTCCCATAATATTAAAACTCGGGAGGACACAATGAAGTTGATATGCAATAGATTCAAGATGGACAAAAGGAAGTTCTTCTTTACGTACCAAGTAATTAAATAGTTGAATTCATTGCAAATGGCCATGGCAGTAGCCTCTAGCACAGATGACTTTAACAGATTAATGGAGAAGTTACCTCAGTGGGGACTAATGATGCTGTCTGAGGAGAAACTTTATATTCAGAGAAGTCAAACTCTAAACACTAGTGCCAGGTCTTCAGGTCTTGGCTTCCAAAGGTCAGATGTAAGTGGGCATGTGTCTACATGTAGCAGTGTCTGGAGTAGAGATGGGCATGAACCACATTATGAACTTCAAAAACCCACAAAATTGGTGATCGCGATCCGGCGGTTCGTGATTGTCCTCGTCCAACGAACCTGCGTTCAGAAGAAGCCTGGTTCGGTGTGTTTGGCCACGGTTCAGGAAGCCAGACAGTCAGGCGCCAACAATCAATTCCCCTGGCAATGGAGCCGGGGGAATGCCTGAACTCTGTCTGTGCTCCTTCTGTCGCCCTGGAAACCCAAATGGAAGCCCAGCTTACCTTGATCGGCAGGTCTTCCTTCCAACCACGGAGCTGCAAAGTGGTTACAAGTTGGGAGAAGACACCCAGGGGAGGGAAGGGCAAGGGGGTGTTCTGTAGCCATGGGGAGTCCAATCTCATCCCTGCAAACCCTGATAGGCAGCTCTGACGGTCAAACACAGACCTCCTGTGTTGCTCAATGGGACACGTGCTCATAAATAGTCGTGGGCTCCCAGGCTGGGTTTCACTTTCAGTGAGTAGTGGAGTGGGACAGAGCTCTTGCTTGCCACTTGCTAGCCTTTGGGGAGAGAGACTGAGAGTATAATTGAGCTTGGATTTTTGTGGGAGTTTCCTGGGGGCCTTGGATTGGAGAGGGTATAACTCCAAGATCCCTTTTGCAACCTTGTCCAAACTTGGAGGATGGATGTAAAAGAGCCTGCAAAACACTCACCAGGAATATGGGCTCTCCAAGTGCAACGGGGGCTGTTCTGTGCCCCACGAACTGTGAACTGTGAACTGGTTCGGCAACGGAAAATGTTCATTGTGGTTCGCGACCTCGGGATCAGCGGCAGCACCGAACCATGAACCGTGGATTTGTTAAAAATTTTTGATTCGTGCCCATGTCTAGTCTGGAGGTAATAAAAGTAGACCTCGGAATCCTTGTAGTGCTCTGATTGTTGGTATAAGACAGTCTGATGTGCAATTGCATTTTAAACAGAAACATTTTTTCCTCAACAATACTTAAATAAAATGTTAAAAGCAGCACAGAAATGTCAGAATCCAATCAGTTGTTCCTGAGGTAAAAACAGAGCAAAAAATTAATTGCTGTTGCAGGTTAAACAGCTATTGTACAGCCATCCAAAAAGTACTGCTGAAATGTTCTCCTGCTGTTTTGTGGTCCTTTTTAGCCCTATCTTATTTCACATGTGTATCAAGTATATAATGGCCCAATACATGTTTAAAGAGCATCGTCTTATTCAAATTGGCCTTTCCCAAATCCACTCCTTCTGCCCTGATGAGCGCTGAAGCGGGCCTCCCATCAATTAGGGTGCTGGTACACCTGCCAATTCTAAAGCATTCTAAATTGTCTATTTCTGATTCCCTAAGCCATCAATCTGTAAATTACCTTTTAGCCAAAGATCTTACATGCTCTGGCTTTCTCTGCTCCATCCGCCAAAGGTATACTATTCCTGACGACCTGTTAGGGTCTTCAGCTGACAACTCCCAGCTCAGGGACTGGATCAACAATTTGGATGCAGCAATTGATTGGGTACCAATATCTAAATTTAGAGCAGCCCCCTGGTATAAATTATTAAAATCTGACCATTCAAGATCCGTGTACCTAGTCAGCATTTCTAACTACCATGTTAGAGCCCCTTTTACTGTCCTGTGCTTTCAGTCTATGCAATCAACCTTCTTAGCTGACCACTACTCTCAGACACATGAGGAAAACTGTGTTTGTATTTGCAGACTATCTGCAGTGGAGAACCTTCATCATTATTTATTATACTGCCCGCTATATAATGCACCCAGAATTAAATTTCTAGCCGTAATTTTATCCACAGCCACATATTCAGAAACTGAGAAAATTATGTTCCTGTTAGCAAACAGTGACAGCCATGTATTCTATAGAGTTTCACAGTTTGTATTCGCAACCAGGAAGATCTGATCCAAAACTTCTCCGAATGGGGTGTCCTTATGACCAATATGATTTTGTACAATTTATTTTGATTTTTCTAACTATGATGCTGGATGTATCTGTTTTTAGATGAAACATGTTTTTCTTATCTTGTCATGACCTATGGCTAATGACAATAAATCTACTACTACTTAAAGCACATTATCTTATTCTTCTGAATCAGGATTTCGGAACAGTGGCAACATAGTTGCATCTAAAAATGTGGAAATAAGGTTCAACTCATGAGTCAGCTGTCTAGGCAGCCTTGAGCAAATCACAATCTCCCAGCTGAATCTATCATTGATAAAATATTACTTCAGTTTGTGGTGCTTTCAAAAGCTTGACCAAAATCTGCAACTGAGCTGTGAAAATAGAAGTTCAGATCCATTGAAGCTCTCATTGACTTCTTACATAATTCACACCCGCTAGCTTGCTCACAATCTCTGCTAAAAATGTGATGTGGGATAAAGGATTATCGTAGAAAGTTGTTTAGTTGATTGAATACATTGAGATGCAGAAAATCTATTTGGGATGTTATTGATAGTTCCAGAATAGAGTCAATTAACTTTTCTGTTTGAAAAAAGGACATATTGGAGAACTCTAAGAAAGAAAAAACAATTTATTGACTCAGTGCTAAGCCAATCCACCTGATGCATCCTGCCTACTGTTTCAAAAAGATAAGTAAATTATTTCAAACATTATTCTAGCCAAACAATGAAAACCAGTCCTTAAACTTGACATTTCCAGCATGATGAATCTTTAAATTAAATCATGTGAAATGTCAAAATGAAGGGCGTCAAAATCAATACCTGCAGACAAAGCTTTGTGAGTTCAGTCATCTTGTGCTACAAGTGACAGCCCCATGTCTTTTTAATGGAAGTAGTTTTTAAATGTACAAAAGGTGCTTCAAAAATCATTTTTGAGATTGAACACAAATTATTGGCAGAAGTTATTTATTTATTAAGCATTATTTTTGAGAAAGCTACAGAACTGTCAGGCTAAAGCTAGTTTCAAAGAGATGTAAAGTTTATTTATAAATAGTTCATAATCAATATATCAAATTCTCAACAGGTCCCATTTGTGAAGAGTTAAATCCAGAGACTGGAGCCATGGACAGACAAGACAAATCTTTCTACAAACCTGAGAAAGGCCCCTGGTTTGCAGAAGGGAGTTGACCCCCCTCCAAACTATAAAAGGAGTTCCTGTAGCTTTAAGAAATACATGCCTTCAGTGGCCGTTGCTAGGCAAACACAACAGAATTGACAGCCTTTAAGCCTTACTTTCTGTCAGGCAGGAAGTGGGTTTTTGGCTTTTGAGGGAAGATTTATCAGGGCCAGGCTTGGCAACATCTATCGGGTGGTTTGATACTATACAATTTGTATGATTCACCCAATAATGGCTGCTTGCTACTGTTCAACAGCAGCTACCCTATAAAAGCCAGTGTAGGATAGTGGTTAGAATTTCAGTCTAGGATGTGGGAGATCTCCTCTGCTGTAGAAGTTCATTGGGTGACTTTGGCCCAGGCCCATACTGTCAGCTTATACTACCTTACAGGGTTGTTGTGAAGATAAAATGGAGGACAGGAGAATGATATAAATTGCTTTGGGTCCCCATTATGGAGAAAGGTGCCAGAGAGGGAGGGAGGGAGGGAGAAAAGCAAACCCCAGCCTGCCTGTGAGAGAGAAGCCAGCCTCCCAGCCCCACCCTTCTCTGTGCCTGAGGTACTTAAGAATGCTGCCTCCAGGAGCCTGAGATGCCAAAGAGGGAGGGAGGGAGGGAGGGAGGGAGAGAGAGAGAGAGAGAGAGAGAGAAAGAAAGAAAGAAAGAAAGAAAGAAAGAAAGAAAGAAAGAAAGAAAGAAAGAAAGAAAGAAAGAAAGAAAAGCAAACAAACACCTTCCTGCCTGTGAGAGAGAAGCCAGCTTCTCAGCCCCACCCTTCTCTGTGCCTGAGGTACTTAAGAACATTGCCCCCAGGAGCCTGAGCTGCCAGAGAGGGAGGAAGGGAGAAAAGCAAACACCTGCCTGCCTGCCTGCCTGTGAGAGAGAAGCCAGCCTCTCAGCCCTACCCTTCACTGTGCCTGAGGTACTTTAAGAACATTGCCTCTAGGAACTTGAGCTGCCAGAGAGGGAAGGAGGGTGAAGAGCAAACACTTGCCTTGTCTGTGAGAGTGAAGCCAGCCTCTCAGCCCTGCTCTTCTCTATGCCTGAGGTACTTTAAGAACGTTGCCTCCAGGAGCCTGAGCTGCCAGAGAGGGAGGAAGGGAGAAGAGCAAACACCTGCCTTGCCTGTGAGAGTGAAGTCTGCCTCTCAGCCCCGCCTTTCTCTGTGCCTGAGATACTTCAACAACATCTTGAAGTGCCTCAGTTGCTTGAATTAATGTTGCACTCACCTGTTGTTGTGGGGAATGGAGAGTAAGTTGGATGATGGTGGACATAGGGAAGAGGGCTGGCATGGGGTCAGAGATCCCAGTCCTCTGGGGACATGGGAGGTATGATGGTGGGAACTGGTCTCAGTTGAGAAGGGCACGGAGATATAGAATGGCTTGGTGCCCTTCTGACCTGTGTCCCATCCTGAGAAACGTTGGTGATGGAGCTAGGAAAAAGAACCTTCCTTCAACACTGATGTTGTGCAATGCCAGGTCCATAAACAATAAGACCACAATGCTGCAAGATCTCTTTGTGGTGAGTGATGTGGACCTGGTATGCGTGACCAAAACCTGAGGGAGGGAGGGTAAAACAGTTGCCCTGGGAGAACTGCCCCCCCCCAGATATTCAGTCCTCCATCAGTCCCAAATAGGAGGTCGGGAGAGTCTTTCTCTTTCAGGCTGCTCCCCGCCCCTGAGATCTCTGGCATTGAATGTGTAGGCCTGGTGTGGGGTGCCGAGGAGAGTTTGGCTATCTGTCTAGTGTACCGACTGCCTAGTGCACCAGCAGATACCCTGTCACACCTGCTAGAGGTGATAGCAGGGTGGAGCCTTGAAGTACTCCAGACTGATGGTGCTGGGGGACTTCAACATCCATGTCAATGATGCCTCCTCTGTGCAGGCTGTGGACCTGGTGTCTTCCATGGCAGCACTAGGACTCTCCCAATTTGTGTCGACCCCAACACATCAAGCAGGCCACATGCTAGATTTGATCTTTGGAATGGGGTTAAATGTAGATCTGGAAGTGCTAGAACCGGTGCCATGGTCAGACCACTTGGTCCTGAAGGCTTGTCTGGGGATACCACTCCCCCTCACAAGGGTGGTGAGCTGATTTATGCTCGCCTGAAGAGACTTATGGACCTGATTGGGTTCCAGAATGCTTTGTGGGATCCAGTGCTCCATGGTGGTTCGTTTAATGAGCTGGTGGAGGACTGGCAGTGCCGGCTCTCTGAAGCCATTGACGAAATTGCCCCCCATTGCCCTCTTTGCCCCCATGCAAGATGGGCTCCCTGGTATACAGAGGAGCTCTGACAGAAGAAGTGGGAGCTAAGACGGCTTGAGCGAGTGTGGCAAAGATCTCAGAACAAAGAGGCAAGATCATCTTATAGGACGTTTATGAAAGCCTATGAGGTGGCAGTGAAGGCTGTAAAGAAAGTTTTATGCAGCCTCCATCTCGTCAGCTAGCTCACGCCCGGCAAAATTGTTTAACGTGGTTCGGTCATTGGTCTCCTTGCCAGAGGGAGGCTGTCAAATTTCGAATTCGGATACTAGCTGTGAGGCTTTTGAGAACTTTTTTGCTGAAAAAATCTTGTCTCTCCGCTGTGACTTGCCAGCCACAGTTGATTCAGTGAATGAGCTAGAAACCCCTTGGCCATCTTCGGGGCTGATATTTGATCAGTTCATCCCACTCTCTGGGGAGGAAATTGACAGGACCCTGTGATCAGTTAAGCCCACCACATGTCCCTTGGACCCAGGCCCATCGTGGCTGGTAAAGGTCAGTGCCGAGGGGCTGCGGTCCTTGCTGGAGGCCATTGTTAACCTATCCTTAGGCTAAGGGGGTTTTCCTGGGCCATTAAAGGAAACTGTGGTGAGGCCTCTTTTAAAGAAACCATCGCTGGACCCCACTGACCTGGTCAATTACCACCCGGTTTCGAACCTCCCGTTTCTGGGAAAGGTGAATGAGCAGGCAGTGGTGGAACAGCTGCAGGGCTTCCTGAAGGATGTCTCAGCCCTAGACCCCTTCCAGTCCGGGTTCCATCCAGGACATGGGACGGAGATGTTGCTGGTTGCCCTCACAGTCGATCTTCGTAGACATCTGGATCGAGGCGGCTCAGCGCTGCTGATATTATTGGATCTGTTGGCAGCATTTGATACAGTCAATTATGATCTTCTTACTCACCACCTCACCAATGTGGGGATATGAGAGACTGTCTTACAGTAGCTTGTCTCTTTTCTCCATGGTCGGGGACAGAGGGTGGTGCTTGGGGAGAAATTGTCATCCCACCACCCTTTGGTGTGCAGGGTCCCACAGGGAGCAATACTCTCCCCATTATTATTTAACAACTATATGCGCACCCTTGCCCAGTTGGTGCAAAGTTTCGGACTTTGGTGTCATCAATACGCAGATGGCACCCAGTTGTATCTGATGATGGACGGCCAGCCCGGCTCAGCCCCAGATGTCCTGGAACATGCTTTTGCAGCCGTGACTGGTTGGTTGAAGCAGAGTTGGCTGAAATGGAACCCGACAAAGACAGAGGTCCTGTACTTGAGCCACGGGGAATTAGGTTTGGGACTCCAGCTCCCTGCCCTCAATGGGGCACCGTTAGTGCCAGTTCCAAGGTTTAAGAGCCTGGGGGTGATCTTGGATGCCTCCCTGAAAATGGAGGCACAGGTCATAGTAGTTGTCAGGTCCTCTTTTTTCTATCTCCGGCAGACTAGGCAACTTGTCCCTTACCTGTCAACCTGTAACTTAACTACAGTGATCCAAGCAATGGTAATCTCTAGGCTAGATTACTGTAACTCGCTCTACGCAGGGATGCCCTTGAGCCTGACCCGGAGATTACAGCTGGTACAAAATGCAGCAGCGCGTGTTATTACGAGAGTGCCAACTAAGGCACATATAACACCGTTCTTACGTGAGCTGCATTGGTTGCCAGTGTAGTACCAGATCATATTCAAGGTTCTGGTATTGGTATTGACCTATAAGGCCCTATGTGGACTGGGACCAGCATATCTACGGGACTGTCTCTCCCCATATATTCCCCAGAGGACACTCCGATCAGTGGACAAACAGCTGTTGGTGGTTCCTGGCCCCAAGGAGGCCCACCTAGCCTTGACTAGAGCCAGGGCCTTTTCGGTCCTGTGCAAAGAAGACAAAAGTGCCTTCAGATGTGCAAAAAAACTTCTGGACAAGGAGTATATGCCTATATCTCCACCACCTATCCCACTCTTAGCTTAGCTTCAACCAGTGATTAGTCGCTCCCTGACAAAGATTGCCACCACTTCTATCATCCAAGTAAAATGCAATCCTGCTGGACAGGAAACACATCACTTCTATATATATTATATATAGGCTGATCCTATTAAAACTAGCTTGGCATCATTATAACTCTATGCACTCTCAGCAAGAATAACTTTAGAATTAAAAATAAAACAGTAGCTCTGTCAGATGTCCCTAAAACATCCCTAACTTTGCTACCATCCACTAGTTATGGCATTACTCACCACCCAATGCACAAAGTGCTGGCATGGTGGTATGACCCCACCCAAGATGATATTGTACTAATATCCTTACATGATGCAGAACCATGCTTCCAGAAAGCATTAACAATGTCACTTTTGCCAGAGCCCTCCATGGCTTATCAGGTACAAGTACAGCAACTGACATTGACAGCTATGAGCTAACCTAGCCTCTTTTCAGACAGTAGCTTAAATCCTATTGCAGTCTTAAATCACCAGCATCAGAAAAGCAAATGTCAAGAGAAGCTTCGGAATAACATTTTGGCTAGGGAGAAAGCCAAGAAAGGAAGAATTAACAATCATACCAGTCAGTCAATTGCATAGCCCAGTTTGCTAGGTAGAGTCCGACACATAGACACGGGCTTTGAGTGTTCCACATACTGAGGGAGGGGGGTGGATGGTAGCATTGAAGAAATACAGGATAAAATGAAAGGAGAGAAAAAAGCCCACAGTAAGTCAAACAAAAATCTGACAAATACCTGGGTAAGTAAAACCTTAAAAAACTTATTTTAGAGTGAAATGGTTCTGGTACAAGGCGGATAGGTGAGGGGAACGTTCTTTACATACCCTGCTCACAAACCATCCAGGTCTTTAAAATTTCTAATTGCTCTGGAAACCAATAAGCAATTAGTGTAGCTTTTTAAACACTGCAGATATGTGTTCTTGATAGTTTGTACCTCTCAGGAGGCTAGTTGCTTCATACTGATCTGATTGAAGCATTCAATAGGTTTCAAAGGCAATCCAGTGTACAGTGCATTAAAAGTTCAATCTATATGTGATCAAAGCATAGGTAGAAAGCAGTGAGATGAACCGATATAACATAGTGCCATATAATAACTTTAGCCAGTAGGAAATAGCAATTAACAATTTATAACAATGAACAATATAACAGAAAGGCAAATAACACGATGGTGTGATGACTTATAGGAGTATTAAGGATTGAAAAAGCTTAGAGGTGGAGTGAAGGTTTTTCTTTTCTATGAATTCCAAAAAGGGAAACCATTTTTCTAAGAAGTTGGTTTCTTTGGAAAGTGTTCAGATTGATACATTTTATCACATAGTTTTTCCAGAATAAAGTGGTCCCAAATTTTAGCAAACCAGTTTTCTGCAGATGGAGGGTTTTTTTTTATTTCCAAAATATAGCAATCCAAAAAGATTATTTCGGGAGAAAAAGGGATTACATAACCTGTTATCTCCTTAACTGTACTTAATGTTTCTTTCCAAAATTTATCAATTGAGTAGCATTTCCACCAACAGTGGGCAAAAGTGCCCACTTCTCCGCAACCTTTCCAGCACAATGGTGACAATTTCGATGAAATTTGTGATATCTTTAGTAGAGTCATGTACCATCTATTAACAATTTTAAAGGTTTGTAACTTAGCGGCTATTATATTTGAATTAAAAGCGCTGGAAGACCAGATCTTTTTCCGAATATCTACTGACTGATCTATGTTACAGTCTTGTGACTAGACATGGGTATGAACAGGAAAAAAACCCGAACATGGTGTTCATTGTTCATTGCCATCCACGAACAACGAACACTGACTAACATGATCCTGTCATGAACATGTTCGTTGTTTGTTGTTCATGGGGGCCAGCAGGCTCTCCTCCAGCCATCAAGATCCCTACTGCACCACTCCCAGAAACCCTACCTGAGCAGGCAGCAGGAAAGGTACCAATAATAAATAACAGCCTGGCCCCAGAGCCTGGAAGCAGCCCTGGAACCTGAAGAGGTAGATCCCTATCCCACCACACACAAAGAAAATTCAAGCTCCAATGCACTCACCCTATCTCTCTAACAGCAGCTGTCTCTCCCTGAAAGCCAGAGCTGGGAGCCCCCCTGGTCTTTTCCTCTTGTAACAAATTTGGAGCTCCAGTCCACACTTGGAAGGAAGACCTGCCTATCAAGCTAAATTGGGCTTAGATTGGGGTTTCCAGGGCAACAGCAGGAGTTCAGACAGAGTTCAGACAATCCCTGCCTGAGTTGCCAAGGGAATTGATTGCAGGTGCCAGACTGTCTGGCTTGACGAATAGCAATGAACAAGGCTTGCAATGACCACCTGTTCGTTTAGAATGGGGCCTCGCAAACAGCTTGTTCTCGAACAGCAGCTGTTTGTGGGTTTTTTTAAAATTCGTATTGCTGTTTGTGCCCATCTCTACTTGTGACCATTTGGTTTGGTACATTAGAGTTTTGGTTGGATTCTTTGGTTGGATACATTAGATTTTTGGTAGGATTCTTTGATGAGTCAGAAAGTGTCCAATATGCCAATTGGAAGTGCCAAATTCTCCCTTTAAGCCAAATAGAAAGGTGCAGTCCCTGATTTTGGACATCTGTGTAAGAATCAGCTTTGTAGAACTTTGGGCTGCAATTATAATCAGGTAAAATTGACTGTAGAAGAAATTGGTCTCAGGGAGACACTCGCTGTACATTATTCTCTTTCAATCTGCAAAACTTATAAAAGATAAGATTGTAAGGTTTATCAGATAATGCTGAAGAACAGCATTAAAAATTCTCTGACTTATTTTCTCTTAAATTTGGTTTATTCTTGATTACTTTTTTTTAGTACTGTATCATCTAGGTATTTTACTAATATACCTAAAAGATTAGGTGTATATTCATAGGTATATTAATAGGTCATGTCTTTCACTGCAAATATGTAAATGTGTTTTGAAGAAAATGATCTTTGAAGCTGGTGTAAGATTTTCAGACCATGTTCTAGCATAAGTAAAGCTAAAGGTGCAAGCACCGAGTCATTACTGACCCATGGGGGGAAGTTGCATCACAACGTTTTCTTGGCAGACTTTTTAAGAAGGGTGGGTTGCCATTGCCTTCTCCAGTCGATCTATACTTTACCCCCAGGAAACTGGGTACTCATTTTACCGACCTTGGAAGGATAGAAAGCTGAGTCAAACTTGAGTCAGCTATCTGAACCTGGCTTCCACTAGGATTGAACTCAGTACTTCCACTTAACATTCTGCGCCACGGGGCTCTTCTAGCATATGAGGCCACAAAGTCCATGTCTTGACAGTTCTATTTCACATCACGTGAAGACTCAACTCATGGAATGTTCCTCTTTAAAAAAAATCCTACATGTTGAAAGCTAGCATGCTAGCAATCCTTTACCCTACATCAAAACTGCAGATTAAATGGACTTCCGGTTTGGGATTCATGGAGGTCTAATGCAGTTCAAAGAGCTGGGCAGTCCATGCCATTGTTTGTGGAGGCTGGAGGGGTGCAAACTGCCCGCAGCCCTGTTCCCAGGTGGGGAACAGGCAAGCATGCTCAAGAACATGAGGGCGCGTTGATCTCGGGTGTGAGGGGGGTTCTACACAACGAGCCCCCTTCCACCCTTGAGGTCCCACCTGAAGAAAGGTTTGCTAGAATCTCTGCAGCGGCTCTGGAGTCAGTTTCTGACATAAGACCTACATGCCCAAGCTTCAGTAAACCAAGAAGGGAATTGGAATTGATCGGATGATTGAAGCAGTGATTACAACCTGATAGAAATGTCTAAGAAGGTAAAGACTGCTATCTCTCAATATGGGACAGATTATAAAAAAGAGTAAAGAGATAAAGACGATTTAAAAACTGCAAGGGACTTGTTACATATAGGAGAGAACTCCGGCAAGTTAAATTTTTTAAGAAGTGACACTATAAAGAGAAATAAACGCGGAAAACTGATTACTGTTTACATACCTGAGGCTAAGAGGAGATAACGAACTGTGAGAAAGTTTTAACATCGCGAGAGCTGCCGTGAAGAAAGGAGGAACAGGAAGTGCGTCAAAATCATAGAGAGACCGTCGAGAAGCGGTTTGTGAAAAGCAGAAGTAGAAAGTCACCATCTTGAAGAAGGACAAAGCTGTGGCTTCAAAGAAAACGGAAGTAGGCCATCTTTGATGAGGGTAAGGGCGGTTACTTCAATATAAAACCATAGAGAAAAGATGCCTGACATTTTGGACCATGCAAGCATTAACTTTTAAAAAATAAGCTGAATTGGGACATTTAAAATTAACAGAAAGGAGCAAATTAGCGCCACGGAGTTGAGGAAAAGAGCGGACTCGTGGGAGCGAAGTAGATCTAGCCCCACGATGTCAAAGGAGTGGCAAACCGCACTGGAGAACTTGGATAAAAAAGTTTCAGAAGGAAATAAAGAGCTTAAAGAAATGATGCAAGAGAACTTCAAAGATTTTAAAGAGGCACTCAAATCAGAGATGGCAGAACTCACAAAGAAAATTGATCAAGTACAGAACGAACTGCAAGCTACACAGCAGAGAGTAAATGTAGTAGAGAATACAGTTAACACCTTAGTAGATGTGCAGAGAACAGAAATGAGAGGAATGAAGGGAAGAATGGCCGTAAATGAATGTAAACAAATGGAAAAACAACTTAGAATTCGCGGAATTCCGGAGATTACAGAAAAAACAGATTTCAAGAACAGATTTCAGAAATTTTGGCAGGTTACCTGGGAAGAGAGGAAGAGGAGATTGCAGCTCTCCTGGACGTGGCATACAGAATTAATTCAAAATTTGCAGCACAGAGGTAGTTACCAAGAGATATGATTGTGCAATTTACGACCAGAAATATAAGAGAGACAATTGTAAGCAAACAATTCCAAGAACCACTAGAAGTCAAAGGGAAGGTGGTGAGAATCATGAAAGAATTGCCCAGATCGGTGTTGGTGGAGCGGAAAAAATACAGAGAGCTGGTCCAAATGTTAAAGGACTTGAAAATTAGATATAGATGGGAAATACCAGAAGGACTGGCATTCGAATTTGGTGGAACAAGGAGGAACATTAGATCTGGCCATGAGATGGACGTTTTTATTAGGGACAATGAAAAGGACTTACCAAAAAGTACAAGAATGTGACTATGGAGTGTAAAATTATATCTTGGAATGTAAATGGACTAAATTCACCTTGTAAACGTAAGGCTATTTTCCATTGGTTTCTAAAACAAAAATATAATATAGTATGCTTGCAAAAGACACATATTAGAAAACAGGATTTAAAGTATTTAAAATTGGCAAAACTGGGAAGTGAATTTGCAGCTGCCTCCAAAAAGAAGAAGAGAGGAGTTGCACTGTACATAAAGGAGGAGCTACAGCCAAAATTAGTTGTAAGCGATGTAGAAGCCAGATATTTAGCGGTGGAAATAATCTGGAACTCAAAAAAGATTTTGGTGATTGGAATCTATGCACCGAATGGCGCAAAGGAAAATTTTTTCAAGGATTTGCAAGGACAATTAGACGAGTTGACTTATGACCAAATAATTTTGGTGGGCAACTTTAACGGAGTTACAAGCTTGGAAGAAGACAAGAAATCTAAAATTGCACCAAAAAAAAGAGGACTCTTGCCAAAGTCATTTTTTGCGATCAAGGAGCAGGAATGTCTGGAAGATGTATGGAGGAGACAAAATCCTAAAAATAGACAATATACTTTTTATTCTGCAAGACATTTCACACTATCAAGAATTGATATGATCTGGGCTTCCAAAGAACTGACGTTGTGGACTAGAGATGTGGAGATTATGCCTAAGGTAAGCTCAGATCATAACCCAATTATGTGGAGATTCGGAAAATATATAAAAAAAAGAGGACGGAGGATAAATGAAGACTTGCTGCAGATAGAAGACAATATGGCATTGCTGCGAAAGGAGACCAAGTTATACGATACAACATAAATAAGGATGTGTCAACTCATAAGGTATGGGACACTTATAAAGCGGTAATTAGAGGAATACTGATGGATCTAAACGGAAGAGATAGAAGGAGAAAAGAAGAAAAAAGAAAGGAAATAATGGAAAAAATTAAAGCCAAAGAGATGCAACTTAAGAAAAGACCAGGGAAGAAGCGAATTTATCAGGATATAAAAATATTGCAGGAGCAATTGACGGCAATGAACAACAAAGAATTGGAGTGGAATTTGAAAAAAATGAACCAAAGAACATTTGAAGGTGCAAATAAACCTGGCAAATACTTAGCTTGGCAATTGAAAAAGAAAAAAGAGAAGAAAACTATAAATAAAATCCGAGAGGAAGACAGAATATTATTGGACCAAACAGCCATCAGTAAAGCCTTCTATACATTTTATGCAAAACTGTACCAGAAAAAAGACGTGAACAGGGTTTCAATATAGGAATACTTGGAGAAAATGAAACTACCAATGATGTCGGAGGAATGGAAAGAAAAATTAAACAGGGAAGTGACAGAGGAAGAAATAAAAGAGGCCATCCAATCAACGAAATTGGAAAAAGCACCGGGACCGGATGGACTAACAGCAAAGTTCTATAAAGTGATGGCTAACGAATTGGCACCTTTTCTGAGAGAGGTAATGAATGAAGCTATGCAAGGCCAAAAAATTCCTGATTCATGGAACAAAGCTAACATATCACTGATTCCGAAAGATGGACTGGACTTGACTAATGTCAAAAATTATAGGCCAATTTTGTTATTGAACAATGAC
The DNA here is from genome assembly GCF_028583425.1 of Eublepharis macularius. NCBI lineage: Eukaryota > Metazoa > Chordata > Lepidosauria > Squamata > Eublepharidae > Eublepharis > Eublepharis macularius. The sequence continues at coordinate 129,660,102 of NC_072792.1, forward strand.
TATAAAATATTTGCAAAAGTTTTGGCAGAAAGAATAAAAGGATGGCTGATGGAATTCAGTGCAGAGGAACAGGCAGGATTTTTACCTAACAGACAAATCAAAGACAATTTAAGGACAGTAATAAACGCTATTGAATATTATGACAAGCATTGTGATAGGGAAGTTGGTTTCTTTTTCGTGGACGCAGAAAAAGCATTTGACAATTTGAACTGGGACTTTATGTTTGCAACTATGGAAAAGCTGCAAATGGGAGAAAGGTTCATACAAGCGGTTAGAGAAATTTACAGAGACCAAAGTGCAGCGATTGTAGTGAATGAGGACTTAACTAAAAAATTGAAAATAAGCAAAGGAACAAGACAGGGTTGCCCTCTGTCTCCATTGTTGTTTATTCTGGTTTTGGAAATATTGGTGGTTCAAATACGGGAGGATGATACAATCCGAGGTATAAAAATAAAGGAATTTTCCTACAAGGTCAGAGCATTTGCGGATGATATAATGTTAATAGTAGAAGATCCAATTGAAAACATGCCAAAGGTAATAGAGAAAATGAAGCAGTTTGGAGATCTAGCTGGATTTTATGTGAATAAAAAGAAGTCAAAAATACTATGCAAGAATATGACCAAACAGAAGCAACAAGAACTAATGGTGATAACGGACTGTGAGGTAACTAACAAAGTAAAATATCTGGGTATTGAACTGACTGCGAAAAATATAGGTTTATTTAAAAACAACTATGAGAAACTGTGGATACAAATAGAGAGAGACTTGATAAAATGGAATAAATTGAATTTATCATGGTTGGGAAGAATAGCAGCAGTAAAGATGAATGTTTTACCACGAGTGATGTTCTTGTTGCAAACAATTCCAATTATTTGAGACTCAAAACAGTTTGATAAATGGCAAAGGAAAATATCAGACTTTGTGTGGGCAGGCAAGAAACCATGCGTGAAAATGAAAGTATTACAGGATGCGAAGGAAAGAGGTGGCTTGCAACTGCCCAATATAAGACTATATTATGAAGCAATATGCCTGGTATGGTTAAAAGATTGGATAACGTTAAAAAATCGTAAATTGCTGGCCTTGGAGGGACATTAAAAAATATTTGGATGGCATGCATACATGTGGTATGATAAAGTAAAAGCGGACTCGATGTTCTTGCACCATTATATTCGGAGAAGCCTCTTCACAGTCTGGAAAAAATATAAGGTTTACATGGAAGATGGAATTCCTTCATGGGTGGTTCCGTACGAAGTAATAGATCCGAGAACTGTCGACAATGAGCATCAACGTCTAACCTACAAGGAGATAACACAAGTACAACATTCAATGCTAAGAATAAAAACAGAAGAAGAGTTGTCTCCTTGTTATGGATGGTTTCAATAGAGACAGATCAAAGATCTTTATAACTCGGACTGCTTAAAAGGAGGTATAAGAATGGAAAATTCTGAACTAGAAGAAGTGATGCTACAAGAAGGCAAGGAAGAAATATCTAAGATTTACAAATTACTTCTGAAATGGCATACGGAGGATGAAACAGTTAAAATCCAGATGGTGAAGTGGGCAATAAACTTTCATAAAGAGATAACAATGGAGGCGTGGGAACACCTGTGGAAAAATACATTGAAGATTTCAGCTTGTACGAATATTAAAGAGAATGCATACAAAATGATCTACAGATGGTACTTAACACCAAAGAAAATTGCGCTAGGGAATACGAACATGTCAGATAAATGCTGGAAATGCAAAAAGCATGAAGGATCATTGTATCATATGTGGTGGACTTGTGAAGTAGCTAAGCAATATTGGGGAGATATAACTGAAGTAATTAATGAGATTTTACAAATTCAAATAAATAAGAACCCAGAATTGTTGCTACTGAACTTGGGGATGGAAGTTGTTCCAATGCAGTATAGAACATTGCTATTTTATATGACTACAGCGGCAAGACTTTTGTATGCGCAGAAGTGAAAAGTACAAGAAATACCAACCATAGAAGACTGGATTTACAAATTGCTGTACATGGCAGAAATGGACAAAATGACAAGGATGCTTAAAGATCTTGACCTAGGACAATATATTGCTGATTGGGGGAAATTGAAACAATATTTAGAGAAAAAATGGGATGTGAAAGGCGAACTGTGGCAGTTTGAGAATTTCTAAAGGGCGGTGTTGTAATTGGAGGAGAGAAGTGACTTTACCATTAAGGGGGAAATTTAATTATAACAATCTAAGCTAATTTTATGATTAAGAAAATTTGATTTAGAATATATAGTTTAACAAAGGAAAAGTAAAACGGACACATTAGAAAATTTATACTATACACTATATATAATATATTATGATGTATGGTGTTAGTATATCACACTGCATACTATATTGGGATGTTATGATATGTTATATTATAATGCATGCTATGCTATATTGTATGGAACAGTATATAACAAATACTATATTGATAGTATATTTGATAGAGAATATGCATAAAAGAACTAGAATATGTTTAGAGTAAGAGATATTATGATCTATGTGCTGCAGATAAATATAGGTTATGTTATATTATAATGCATGCTATGCTATATTGTATGGTATAGTATATAACAAATACTATATTGATAGTATATTTGATAGAGTATATGCATAAAAGAATTAGAATATGCTTAGAGTAAGAGATATTATGATCTATGTGTTGCAGAAAAATATAAGTGAAATAGAATTAAGCAATAAAAGGGGGTAAGGATTGGAAAGCTGTTGGAAGTCAATAGGGAGGGGGGAGGAAAAGAGTGGGGAACAGAACTAATTAGATATGAAGGGAACGTATGTATCAAATTTGAAAATTCAAACTCACCAATAAAATTAAAAAAACCTGCAGATTAAATGACCATTTTATTAAAAGCCAAAATGACTAACTCCTAAACCTGTTTACCCAGAAAGCAATCATAAAATGGTAGCCACACCTCAAAGACGAATAAAATTCATTCCAGTTTATGAAACCTCATACCAGAATGAATGTTGTTAGTCTTTAAGGTACCACTGGACTCTTCTTTAATCACTGATTTCTGACTTATAAGTAAGCAAAGCAGCTGGAAACTAAGAAAATGTGTGAAACTGGCCTGGAATAGAAGATATGGATTACTGTGTATGCAGCATATATATATATATTTCTTCTTTAGGACATGCATCATGCTTAACATTCATATACTTTTTAGGGCTCATTTTATCAGGAAATGGGGGGTCACACTATGAAGAATAGGTGATCTTCACACCAAGAGCTGTCTTCATCTGGGGCATTACTTACAGCTTGCAAAAAAATTATCCAGCTTTCAGAATGAAACTTTTCATCCAGCCACCCACTCTAGCTTGAGCACAATCATAGTGTCAAGCCATCCCGGTCTGTGTCAATTCTCTCATTAATGATTGAGCAAACTAGGGCACTTGCAATATGACAGACTACAGCTTTCCAGAGCCTGCTGGGATTTTTATTCAATGTGGTCAATAAAATTCAGAATGAGGTAACATTTATTATCTTTGAAGAGCTCAGACTTCAATACTTGCTTTACAAATACCTCGGCTTTTGCTGAGGCAATTGATTCACAAACATGAATTTCAATATACCATTAGCAAATAAATAGAGATGTGAATGTGAATTGATTTCCTCAAACAATTGTAATGCAGGAATTAGGCTCCAGGATAAAAAGCAAATAAATAACGAAGGAAGGAAGGAAGGAAACCATGGAAGTTACACAGTGTGGTAACCAGTCATCATTCTAGTCTTTATATTAATATCAGAGTTAAGGTAATTATAACAAAAAAGGAGATGCTTTATATGTACTCATTAAAACCTATGAGAGTCACAAAATTTAGCCCAGGAGGAGGAGGACCGTCTGTTCTTTCAAGCGTATTTCTCACAGGCGCCGTCCAACAGAACATGCAATTTGCAAACACAAATAAAATGCTTTCAGCAGATTCCAGTAGTAGCAAAATGAGAGGATCTCTGTAATAGAGTACAACATGATGTTGTCCCCAAAAATTCTTGTAAAAGGATAATTCTGTTATAGGTCCTCAAATGCTAAGAATGTATTCTTTTAAATGCTTGAACCATTAACCTACCTATACTTACAGGTTGGTCATTTGCAAGTTAGTTTAATATTTTTGGCAATGTCCATCAGTTAGTATGGGCTTATTTCGAGATAACTGTTCCCAAAAATATCACAGGAAGTTCTGCTTACAATTGTTTTGAGTGGTTTCAGTGTAATATCTCATAGCAAATTTGTTCAGGATTGTATTGATTCTTTAGCACAACATTAAAGATTGCCTGCCTAGATGCAGTCACTTATTTTTTGAAAACAAATACCCCAAACCCATGTATTAGATTTGCCTAAGACATTACTGATTACTTTCTCTTCAGTAGCATTGGGTATCAGTTTTAGCAGTGATAATTCTCATTATAAAAACATTAGTAATATTTAGCATTTACATAGCATGGTGAAGTGTTCCAAGCGATCTTTACAACAGCCCTGTAAAGTGGATCATCCCTATATTCTGGAGGCTGATCTAATGTGTTCATGGCAGTGGTGAGTTTCAGAACACAGAACTAGGTTTCTTAGCCACATATATTTATGAGTATCTTGGTGATTCACTTTTCTAAAGTGTTCCTTTCAGCTCAGATAAATATGGACCCAGGAGAGAATCTGACAATGGGTTTTATTGAAAAATGTAAAATTACATTGAATGGACATTTGTGTATTTCTTATATAAACAATGAGTACAATGTGCTAGTAAAGTTCCAATTTTCACTGAGATAATTGGTTTTCTTTGTTGAAAAAAATTATCCCCGAACCATATCTATAAATACATTCACTCAGATTAGAATAAACAGTTGAATAAAACATTGGCTCCCTCCTAAGATTATGCTTACTAAAGGAAATATACCTATAACTGTATATGTAGAAACACTGGTTAGATTGGGCAGGACAAAATTTCCTTGGATTCATGGAAATCCAAGATATAAACACACAACACAAAGAACGGGGGGAGGGTCAATAAAAGTTATTGGCTTGTAAAATTATGTATGGGATATTGACAAAGAACAGAACTTTTTCCCTATTTCTGTAAACCTAGAACTTGCAGGCATGTGATGGAGAAAAGTAGTAGACATAACAAACAAAAGGAAGCAATTAATTATGGAGGATAAATTCATTCGTTATGATAACTAAATGAAACTCTATGTTAGAAACAGTAACTCTCTTAGCACGGGAGGGCAATAAAAGGGCAAGACTTTGGCTTCTGGGTCTTGCTTATAGGCCTTCTGGGGGCATCTGGTTGGCCAGTGTATGAAAAAGGATGCTTATCTAGAAGGATCACTGATCTGAGCACAGCTGCTCTTACATTCTTAATAACAGCTGAACGACTTCATTCCTTGTAAAGCTTTTGTGACATGGCTGGAGACAGGGGAGGGAAAACTGCAGATAATATTTTAAAATTAAGAATTTAATTTTATTTCTATGTGATTAGCCAGAGGCTCCTCATAAAATGGAAACCTGTGTGTTACTGATTGCTCAGTAGTTGTTTTCACACAGAGAATGGCTTTTGGAAGCTTAATGATGTGCTTGCTTCCAAAATAAAGAGCCATTATTGCAGTATTGACTAAAGTCATATCAAAATAAACAGCTGAAACCTGAAGCTTTACTTGGAACTTCTGAGAGTGACTTAAAGCAAACCACCCCGCTCACTATATAGATCTATGTTGCTAAAATGTTTAAGTAATTTAACAAGCGGAGTGGCCTGTGAAAATCACAGGGGGTGATTGCAGGTAGCTGTGCTGGGCTTTTCTCCTCCCTCACAAACACCATTACCTTTCCCCCCATCCTCACAACCAGTATTTCCCAAGTACTGTTCTCCTTCCCTCCCTCCCTTCCCCTTTTGACCCCCACCCTAGCAAGTACCATTCCCTTGCCCCTCAGACACTTTCCCTGTGCTTCCTCCCTCCCAAACATCCTTTCCTTCCCTCCCTCCCTCCAAAAACCCACTCTCCTTTCTCCCGATCCTTACTTTTTGCAGCAGCAGCTAGGGCCAACCTGGGCTGCCATATTGTGGTGCTCCCTAGGAGCAGTTTATGCTGCCGTGGTGAGGCATTTCCCAGGGGGCAGCCTGAGAGTGACTCTGTGATGTGGTGCTCCCGAGGTTTGGCCAGGGTCACCTTAGTGTGGCACTCTCTGGGAGTAGCCTAGGATCCTGCAGTGTGGTGCTCCCTGGGGCTGGCTGGTGTGATCTATCTTGTTTTTGTTTTTTTTAAATCCCTCATGTACTTTCTTGACATGTAAGATTTTTCTGCAAGCCTGGGGTTCCCCACTGGCCCTGATCTGTTGGTGTAAGGATCTGCATGTGATGGTGGTGGGGACTTCCAAATTAGATATATGATAATGTGGTAATAGAAGAATACCACATAATGTGGTGTAGAAGAAGAAGCATCAGCCACTGGACTTACCTAGTGGCCGGTTTGCAGCTGATGGGTGGGGAAGAGGGATGAGGCATGGTGGCTGCCATTGCTGCAGCTTGCCCAGTATTCCCCTGGGCAAGTTGGCAGCCAATCAGTTTGAAATCCCCAGCAGCCAATCGGTTTGAATTCCCCAGCATCCAATCAGTTTGAAATCCCTGGCCAACCAATCAGCAGCAGCTGGGGACATGCTGTGTGGGGGGTGGGGCCTGGCACTGGACCTCAGGGAGGCAGTTCTCCCTCTGGTCTGGCAGATAGGTATTTATTTAGCTGCTGCCCTGCTTCCCCTGCGTTCTGCTCTCAGGCAGCGAAGAGAGCGGAGCTCCAAATGATGATGATGAAGCCGCCGCCGCCGCCGCCAGCCCCCCCCCACCGCTTCTTGAGATTGAGGAGAGGTTGGAGCTGAGCCTCAACCCCACTTGAGATTGAGGAGAGGTTGGAGCTGAGCCTCAACCCCACTTGACTCAGCTGCTTTGCCAGATCACAGCCAGAGAAGGGGCTGAAGAAGTGGCAGAAGAGCGGCATTACAGTGCAGGGTGGAGCTGAGCCTTTCCCCCGCCTGACTGCCTGGCTGTGCCGTGAAGATCGCTGAGGGCGCTGCTGGATTTAGCTGGTGACGGTCAAGGAGCACGTGGTTTTGGAGGCACACAGGCCCAATAAAGTAGTTGGGCGGTTCTGTTGGGGAGGCGGGGTCCAGCAGGCAGCATGGCTCCCACCAGACATTCGGGGCTTGGGGTTGCTGGGGTGGGCACCCAGAGGGGGTGAAAGGCAGCTGGACCTCCCCCTAGTGCTGGGCACACCAGCTCTTTGGCTGCCCCAGTAAGGGGGTCTATGGCCAAGAAGCCAACTCGGCCACTGTGGGCCAGTCCCAGCGCCTCCTCTTCAGTGGACCCTCCTAGGCAAAAGAAAGCTAGTAGTGGGCCAGGCAAGGCCATGGAGGCCAGGGGAGGAAGTAGGCATCAGCAGCGCTTAGCAAGGCCTGGTGGGTTCCCCTCCTCTCCTGTTTCCTCCAAGGGAAGAGTAACAAGCAAGTCAAGCACAAGCCCTTTGCTAGGGATGGAGCATGCAAAAAGAAAGCGGCACTTACTAATGCTGACCCTTCTGCTAGCTCCTTGCAGGACATTAGTCGGGCTCTGGAATTGCTTACAGCCTGGGTTGAACACATGGGGAACTCTGCACTCGGGATGGCCTCGCCTTCCCTTGACCCTGTTGAGGTCTCCCAACGAAAGACAGCAAGAAGGGGCAGGCCAGCTAAGGGACACCGGACCGGACAGTCGCCCAGTTCCTCCTCTGACAGTTCTGGTACCAGGGAATGCAGACATGTTTCCAAGAGGAGGATGATCTCTTGAAAGAAGGCCCATTGGCACAGATGGCATGAGGACTCAAAAAGTGAGGGATCCTCAGGTGAGTTGTCTTCCTTGGATGAGGGGGCCTACTGGGAGGACTACTGGGGCACTGGCAGCCATGGTTCCTGGTCTCCTGGGGTGGGTCCAGCGATGCAGGGGAGGTCAGAGTGGGAAGGGTGACCCTTGGGAGGTTTGGGGGGCCGAGCAGGCCAACGGCACCCCCCCCCCGTTTTGTCCTTCATGGATGATGAGGACCCCCCGGCATTCACCTAACCCGCAAGGTGCAAGAAAGGATTTTGGATGGTATTACATAGACATTTTTTCCCTACTCAAACCTGAGGCAGAGGACGGGAGGTGTGCTCCCTCCTTCAGGCAGAATAGGAAAAAGGGGAAGAAGGAGGTGTGTGAACGTAATTTAAGCAACTGGTTAGAGGGCTTCACGGTCTACATGGGGGTGGTACAGGTGGCCTACTCTGAAAGGGGCTGGCACATCACCAACCATCTTGGGAATGTTCTCCGTGCCCGGGCCTTAGCTGGGGATAATGCAGCCATGGAGTATGATGAGGCTTTCCGTAAGAGGGCTTCTCATAGTCCTAGGGCCAGGTGGGATCTCATCAACCAGAAACTATGGCTCTGGTTGGTGGGGCCACACATGAAAGGGAAAGCCGAGGGCTCACATCCTGGGAAATGGTTTGCCCAGCGAGACAGACCCTGGGGAACATGTTGGAAGTTTAAGCAGGGCAGGTGCCAGTGGCCTAAATGCCGTTTCCAGCACTACTGCGATAATTGTTCAGGCCCTCATTCCCTCATGTCCTGCCCCATGGTTCCCTCTCCCCTTTGCCCTTTCAGGGTGGCTGGCTGTCCAGCAGTGGTTCCCAAAAGGATGGGGGGTCCAGAGCGTCTGCTGCTCAGGGAGCCAGTGGTAGCAAGTAGCTCTACCCAGGACGTGCTGGGCCTCGCCCACACTCCCATTAAGGTCCAAGCTCTCTTGCCTCTCCTATCACAGTACCCTAACAAACAGGACGCCAGCTTCCTCAGGGAATGTTTCACAGTGGGGTTTTGTATTCCGTTCATCAGGCCTCGTGTGGCCACCACCTCTGGCAACCTGAAATCAGCCAGGGAAATGCCAGAGGTTGTGGCAGCAAAAATAGCCAAGGAAGTGGCTGCTGGGCACATCACTGGGCCATTCTCCTCCCCCCCCCTTTGCTCAATCTAAGGGTCTCCCCTCTGGGAGTGATCCCTAAGAAAACCCCAGGTGAATTTAGGCTAATCCACCATTATCCTATCTCCAGGGCTTATCTGTCAATGAATCCATTTCCCCTGAATCATGCTCGGTTAGGTATGCCTCCTTTGATTACGCTGTTTGCCTGGTTCGATCTTGTGAACCTGGGGACCTCATGGCCAAATATGATGTTAAGTCTGCCTTCAGGCTTTTGCCTATCCACCCCCTAGACCACTGTTTGCTGGGCTTCAAATTTCAGGACAATTGGTATGTGGACAAGGCTATGCCCATGGGTTGCTTGGCTGCCTGTGCCGCCTTTGAAAAGTTCAGCACTTTCATCGAGTGGGCCACCAAGGATCACATGGGTTCCCTCCACATTACTTATTATATAGATGACTTTATGATAATGGCTCCCCCTGGGAGCTCTGCTTGTGCAGACCGCCTATGCATTTTCCAGGCCTTGGCTGAGGAACTTGGCGTCCCCCTTGCAAGGGAAAAGACAGAGGGCCCTGCATCCTGCCTTACATATCTGGGTATTGAAATAGATTCCATGGCAGGTCTTTCTCGTCTCCCTAGGGACAAGCTGGGTCACTTGTGGGACCTCGTCAACCTGACCTTACCCCGCAGGAAGTGTACCTTAAAAGAACTTCAGTCAATTATTGGACACCTTAATTTTGCCTGCAGAGTGGTTTCCCCAGGGTGGGCTTTTTGTTCTCATCTGTCCAGGGCCTGCAAGGGGGCATCATCTCCCCACCATCACATTTGGCTCACTAGGGACATCAAAGAGGACCTCCAAGTCTGGCTTGAGTTCTTTTCCAGCTAAAATGGGATCTCATTATGGCAGGAGTCCTTGGACTTGGGCACAGATTTACAGGTCCAATTGGATGCTGCTGGCAGCCTGGGGTTCGGGGTGTATTTTAATGGCAGATGGTGCACCCAGCGATGGCTTGCCTCCTTGGTGGAAGCCGGAATCCTTAAGGATCTCACCTTCCTGGAGCTATTCCCCATACTAGTGTCCATCACAGTGTGGCGGGATCTATTCCAGGATAAGCGGGTTCTCTTTTGGTGCGACAATCAAGCTTCAGTCAGGGTGATTAACAAGCAATCCTCTTGCTCTGAGCAGGTCATGCATCTGGTTCACCGTTTTGTGTTGGTTTGCCTTGCTTCTAACATCACTTTCTCAGCCCGTCATGTAGCAGGTGTGGATAACAGCATCGTGGATGCCTTGTCTCGGTGACAGATGGAGAGGTTCTTCACACTGGTACCAGATGCTCATCGCTCACCAGACCCGTTCCCTGAGGACTTGTGGCAGATTGGCAGGTTGCCATAATGCATGGAATGCTCTGTTCAGTGGCTCCAGCAACCCTGCATGCTTACTCATCAGTGGTAGCTCACTTCATGGCCTGTTTCTCTCATGACTCTCTCCTTTGCTGCACCATTTTGAATTTTGGCAGATGTCCATGGGAATTAAATCCCACAATTTAATAGCAAGCAGCATGATCTGAGTGAGTCATGCAAGGCACATAGGTCATTTTCACAAGTCTTGGCATAGCGCTAAACTCACGGAAAAAGGGTGTCTTCATGGTGTGATTTCTGACATCATCGCACCACGAAAACGGAATCGTGGTGCGATGATGTCAGAAATCACACCATGAAGAGGCCCTCATTCCGTGAGTTTGGCGCTATGCTGAGATGTGTGAAAACGACCATGGTAGCAAGTTGCTCACTGGTTGCTGCTTGGTCTGGTCCTGATGTGGTCTCCCTTAAAGGCCAAAACAGCCCTGTAAATGTCCCTTCCTCCTGCCTTTTACTGAAAGAAACCAAGCCTGGAATGCTGACAACTGTTGTGGTTGCCTAGCATAGCAATGGCCACTAAGGGCATCCATTTCTTAAAGCTACATGTGCTTCTTTTATTATTTTATTTTTTAACCCCTTAATTTTTTTTTTTAAGATTTCAGATTATTTTGTAAACCTGGGGCATTTTTTAGGTTGTAAAAAGATCTGTCTTGTCTCATCACAGCTCCAATCACTGCATTTAAGTATCCTCAGATTTGGTTGGGATGAGAATTAGATATAGACTTTTTATCAGCCTTCTGTTTGTAAATTGTGCCCTTCGTGATTTAGAACATACCTTTTATTTCAACAGGTGAAACTACAGTTGCCAAGTCTGGTTTGGAAAACTACTGGAGATTTGGCGGTGGAGCCTGGAGTGGGTGGAGTTTGGGGAAACAGGGAAGCTCAATGGGACTGAGATGCCAGTTATTTTCTCTGGAAGAACTGATATCTGCAGTCTGGAGATCAGTTGTAATTCTGGGAGAACTTCAAGAATCACCTGGAGGTTGTCAGCCTTAGCTGAAATGACTTTAAATAAGCATACAAGACTGAGCCTCTGACATCCTACATGCTGATATTATGTTTGAAATAGTAGAAAATTAAATTCTATGACTGGAATAATTGTACTTTTTAAGATGAACTTCACATACATAAAGAATACAAAGGAGGGGAGCAAATTAGCAATATCTGAGCCAGATGGATAAGACCTGTGACTGAGCAATTGACAGACTCCTTTTTGTAAGTAACATAAGCCAGGGCTTGTCTGTTAGCTTTTAATCCTGTGTGAGCTATGCTGCCAGAACCAACTGGGTGAATCTAATCATCCTTCACTTCCTCCACTATGGCTCTTTCTCCAATGGAAGGTAGTTGGAGAAACATTCCTTTGAACAGAGGAAGGCTTCAAACTTGAACCAAAAGAAATGATGCAGTACAAATATTTGAATAAATAAATTTCCATCCGTGCATCCATGCATCCATGCATGCATGCATGCATCCATTAGCCACTTTTTTTTATCTTGCAGCACTCAAGGCAGCTTACAATATGAATAAAACAACAACCATAAAACATTTTAAAACCACAATTTAGGGCTGCCAATAAATAGAAAAAATTAAATTAGTCAAATGCTAATAATGCTTAATAAAGCTGTCTTCAACTGCCTCCTACAGATCAACAGTGAGGGGGCCAGGTGCACCTCACTGGGAGGTTGTTCCATAATTTTGGAGCCACCACTGAAAAAGTCCTCTCTCATGCACCCACTAGGGCCGATTCCAGATGGCCAGAAATTGCGGTTTTTCTGCGGAAATAATTGCTCACCAGTCACGCGTTCACTTTCGTCTCCATCCGCTTTGTCTCGCAGCATGCCGTGCCGTCCCGCTTCCGGATGTTCGCACGGCCAACTGAGGTACCCGGGATTGGTTGTTTCCTCCCTGTCACAGTTGACGTCGAGGGCCTTCATTGGTTCGCATTTCGGTTTAAAAAAAAAATTGTTTTTTAACGTGTTTTGCACAAATGCGCAAACGTGCAGGTTTGTGAATATGCAGTGTCGACTTTTGTGTGCTTTTGTGCATTTGTGCAAACGTGCGACTGCGCAAATGGCGCCCGGTTTAAAAAAAAAAAACAAGGAAATATTGTTGCCAGCCGGCCGGCAAAGGAAGGAGGGAAAGGGGAGGGCCTCTCCACAGCGACGAAGCATCCAGAAGTGTGCAAACCCGCAATACCGCGTTCACACCGTCCGCGTATAGAGTGCAACTGAGCGCCATGGACCGCAGGTAAGCCGGGACAGGAAATTGCGGGTTTTTACGAGTGAGGTCGCTGAAAAAGCGAAAGCACTCACTCTATTTGTGCCCATCTGGAATCGGCCAAGATAAGCTTCTATAGTTGATGAGATAATCAAGAGGGCTCTCTCTGTGATCTTTATTCCTGTGCAGGAATGTAAGGGAGAAGATGGCCCTTCAGATATTGGGTCCACCCCAATATCAGCCTGGGATAATTTTTATAACCTGATCACATTTTCGAAGAGTGTCAGTATTGTATCTCTCTGAATCATAGCTTTTGTATATTTTGTAGATAAGCTGCTTTGAGTCTGCCTAGTGAGAGGAAAGCAATTTTTAAATAAATAAATACATAATGGAAACAATCCTATCAACTATATGAAAATCCAACCAAAGTAAAAACAAAGTTGAATGATAAGACCCTTTGCAGCATTGTGTAATGAAAGGCAGCTCTTTGACTGACACCTCAAAAGATTCTAGCTGAGATTCACATCTCCCCTTCTTAATGCTTGAAAATGGCTATTTCAGCAGAACAAGCACAAATGCTGCAGCCAGTCAACTTCCATCTCCTGTTTGTAGCTGATCAATTTGCTTCATTAACTGGATTAATCCATAATCCACAGGATTGCATTAGAAGTAAGACAAACACATTTCCTGAAAGCAACTTTAAGCAAATATGTCTAATATAATTTGTCAGTGTCCATTCTTAATTGTTTCCATGTGGATTCCTAAGTGCCTTGATATTATTAATGTTGATATTTACACAATTTTGGTGTCCTATTGAAATCATCTGTAAAGAATATAAAGGGGATGGAATATCTAAATATTACAGAGTGTGTGTGCATGCTTGTGACAGCATTACATTAAATTATAAGGAGAACAGCATTCTAATTAATCTACAAACAAATTTACAGTACAATCATAAGAATTATTCCAGTCCAGGTCAACTGATCTCAAGGTCTTAGACTGAAATAACTCTGCATAGGATTTTACCATAACAGCATTATCCTATGAGCAGTTCTCTGGAAGTAGGCTCCATTGGATAGACATTATTAGTATTATGAATAGACCTGCTTAGGGGTGTTTGGTTAGAGAACAATTGTAAGACATTGTCGAAGGCTTTCACGCCCGGAGAACGATGGTTGTTGTGGGTTTTCCGGGCTGTATTGCCAGAGATCAGGTGACACTGAGAGATCTCTGTCTTTTGGTGCTACACCTCTGAAGATGCTAGCCACAGCTACTGGCAAAACGTCAGGAACTACAATGCCAAGACCACGGCAATACAGCCCGGAAAACCCACAACAACCAACAATTGTAAGACAGACTACTAAGAAGTCCTATGTAGGGTTATGCCCTGGAAAGTCTTTTTAGAATTGCAAATTTAGATTACCATGAATACTTTATTCCCTTAGCACAATTCAGTGCTATTTTATCTATATTAATCAGAAATACCAATCTGTCCAAATACCAGGATTATTCAATTTAGAAGTATTTTGCAGTCGTGGAACACAGATAGTAGTATTGCAATGTGACCAGAAACAAATATGGATTAGAACTGGAGTAACAGTATAAAACTGGCCCACTAGGGTAGGGCAACATTTCCGTCTTACCCATAAATGTTTGAAATATAAAGATAGAATAATGTATACCAAAAAAATTGTTCAATATTATCCCAATTATGTTTATAAAATATTGCATGGAGCTATGTACTTTGTTTTGTATTTAGATTTGATTATTTATATGCTGCTTTTTTGTTGGATCAAAGGACTCAAAGTGGCTTGTAAACTTTAATGTGCTAAACAATTAAAAATTGCAGTATAATCATGCAAATCAAAATACCTTTAATATATTCATTACTCAAGCCCCTATTATTACAAAGTTCAAACTGGCACCCAGTCTTGTTTTTGCATCACTTTGACCTCCAAGGCTTGTGCCAACATCTGCAAAACAGTTCTAGAAGGATACCTGTGTAGCAAGCAAAACAAAAGACTAGCACAATTTATACCAGCATGAACTTCCATGAGTCAGAGCTCATTTTGTCAGATGTTTATAGGAAAGATATCAAAAGAACTCTGTCTGAGACTTTGGAAAGTCACTTCTAATTAGACCAGATAATACAAGCATTGATTGACCAATGGTGTGAGTCAATATAAGGCAACGGTTGTTGGGGGTTTTCCGGGCTGTATTGCCGTGGTCTTGGCATTGTAGTTCCTGACGTTTCGCCAGCAGCTGTGGCTGGCATCTTCAGAGGTGTAGCACCAAAAGACAGAGATCTCTCAGTGTCACAGTGTGGAAAAGATGTAGGTCATTTGTATCTACTCAGGAGGGGTGGGGTTGAGCTGAGTCATTCTGTAAGAGTTTCCCAGGGTGTGGAATGCTAATGGCGGGAGGCTTCACTGTATCCTGAGGAGGTTCTTTTGCATATGGATTGGTGCTTGATGTGCTAATCTTCTCTGCAGGGCTATTGTCGGGTGTGGAGTGTTTTGTTGGCCTGGTGTTTTTCAGAACTGGAGCCCATGCTCTGTTCATTCTTAAGGTTTCTTCTTTCCTGTTGAAGTTTTGCTTATGTTTGTGAATTTCAATGGCTTCCCTGTGCAGTCTGACAAAGTAGTTGGAAGTGTTGTCCAGTATTTTGGTGTCCTGGAATAAGATACTGTGCCCTGTTTGAGTTAGGCTATGTTCAGCCACTGCTGATTTTTCAGGCTGTCCAAGTCTGCAGTGTCTTTCATGTTCTTTTATTCTTGTCTGGATGCTACGCTTTGTGGTCCCGATGTAAACTTGTCCACAGCTGCAGGGTATACGGTATACTCCTGCAGAGGTGAGGGGGTCTCTGCTGTCTTTTGCTGATCGTAGCATCTGTTGTATTTTTCGGGTGGGTCTGAATACTGCTTGAAGGTTATGCTTTTTCATAAGCTTTCCCATCTGATCAGTAATTCCTTTGATATATGGCAAAAACACTTTTCCTGTAGGTGACTGTTTTTCCTTGGTTGTTTGATTCATCCTGGGTTTGATTGCTCTTCGGATTTCATTTCTGGAGTAGCCATTTGCCTGAAGTGCGTGGTTTAGATGATTAATTTCCTCATTGAGAAAGCGCGGCTCACATATCCGTCTTGCACGATCCACTAATGTTTTCATTATGCCTCTTTTCTGTCAGGGGTGGTGATTGGAGTTTTTGTGTAAGTACCGATCAGTGTGAGTTGGTTTCCTGTAGACCTTGTGACCTAACTGAAAGTTTGCTTTGCGGATGACCAAGGTATCCAGGAATTAGAGTTTTCCCTCACTTTCTTTCTCCATTGTGAATTGTATGTTCAGGTGGATGTTGTTGAGATGATTCAAAAACTCCATCAATTCTTCCTCCCCATGGCTCCAAATGATGAATGTATCATCCACAAACCGGAACCATACACTGGGTTTGTGGGGTGCTGATTCTAGAGCTGTTTTTTCAAAATGTTCCATGTAGAAGTTTGCTATAACTGGGCTGAGTGGGCTCCCCATGGCCACCCCATCCATCTGTTCATAGAATTCGTTGTCCCATTGGAAGTAACTGGTTGTCAGACAATGATGGAATAAGGCTGTTACATCCTCTGGGAAAATCTGATTAATCAGTGCAATAGTGTCTTTTACTGGAACCTTGGTAAACAGGGATACAACATCAAAACTGACAAGTATGTCTTGTGGATTGAGTTTCAGAGAACTGATTGGGTTTCAGAGAACTGATTGGGACAAGGTCGATAATCTCACCTACAGGAAGATGGAACAAGTGTTTACCAACCACACATCCAGACAGAAGCAGAAGTTTAACAAACTACAGGAAAAAAGACAGACAAGCCCAATGCTCGACAATGCACGCATTGTCATCAATCTGACAGACCGTCAACTCTCACCAGAAGAAACCTCCATCTTGGCAAAGGGAGGAAACTTTGCAGTCACCCCCACCAGAATTCCTGTGGAAGACATCATTGCAAATGTAGAAGCTGCCATCCGTCATCTACCTGAAGAGGAAGCTGAGGAAATAAGAGGAGAGACAGCCAGGATTCTACGAAAGGCAAAGCTTCCCACCAGCAATATAACACGCAAGGAGAGAAATGCCATCAAGACCCTCAATGCAGATCCAGACATCATCATTCTACCAGCTGATAAAGGCAATGCTACAGTGATCTTGAAAACGGAGGAATACAAAAAGAAGATTAAGGAACTCCTGGACCCCTCCACCTACAAAAAACTAAAACGAGATCCCACTTGCAAAATCACTAGGCTAACAAATGCGCTGATCAAGAATTCCTCACTACATCCCGACACGCACAGCAAACTATGCAAGACTGAAGCACAGCCACCTAGACTATATGGACTCCCCAAAATACATAAAGATTCAGTCCCACTCCGACCCATTGTGAGTGCCATTGGTTCACCGACATATGAATTAGCTAGACATCTGGCAGATCTCCTGCAGGACCACATCGGGAAAACCTCGTCTTACATCAAAGATTCAGCAGATTTCATCAACAAAATCAGTTCTCTGAAACTCAATCCACAAGACATACTTGTCAGTTTTGATGTTGTATCCCTGTTTACCAAGGTTCCAGTAAAAGACACTATTGCACTGATTAATCAGATTTTCCCAGAGGATGTAACAGCCTTATTCCATCATTGTCTGACAACCAGTTACTTCCAATGGGACAACGAATTCTATGAACAGATGGATGGGGTAGCCATGGGGAGCCCACTCAGCCCAGTTATAGCAAACTTCTACATGGAACATTTTGAAAAAACAGCTCTAGAATCAGCACCCCACAAACCCAGTGTATGGTTCCGGTTTGTGGATGATACATTCATCATTTGGAGCCATGGGGAGGAAGAATTGATGGAGTTTTTGAATCATCTCAACAACATCCACCTGAACATACAATTCACAATGGAGAAAGAAAGTGAGGGAAAACTCTAATTCCTGGATACCTTGGTCATCCGCAAAGCAAACTTTCAGTTAGGTCACAAGGTCTACAGGAAACCAACTCACACTGATCGGTACTTACACAAAAACTCCAATCACCACCCCCGACAGAAAAGAGGCATAATGAAAACATTAGTGGATCGTGCAAGACGGATATGTGAGCCGCGCTTTCTCAATGAGGAAATTAATCATCTAAACCACGCACTTCAGGCAAATGGCTACTCCAGAAATGAAATCCGAAGAGCAATCAAACCCAGGATGAATCAAACAACCAAGGAAAAACAGTCACCTACAGGAAAAGTGTTTTTGCCATATATCAAAGGAATTACTGATCAGATGGGAAAGCTTATGAAAAAGCATAACCTTCAAGCAGTATTCAGACCCACCCGAAAAATACAACAGATGCTACGATCAGCAAAAGACAGCAGAGACCCCCTCACCTCTGCAGGAGTATACCGTATACCCTGCAGCTGTGGACAAGTTTACATCGGGACCACAAAGCGTAGCATCCAGACAAGAATAAAAGAACATGAAAGACACTGCAGACTTGGACAGCCTGAAAAATCAGCAGTGGCTGAACATAGCCTAACTCAAACAGGGCACAGTATCTTATTCCAGGACACCAAAATACTGGACAACACTTCCAACTACTTTGTCAGACTGCACAGGGAAGCCATTGAAATTCACAAGCATAAGCAAAACTTCAACAGGAAAGAAGAAACCTTAAGAATGAACAGAGCATGGGCTCCAGTTCTGAAAAACACCAGGCCAACAAAACACTCCACACCCGACAATAGCCCTGCAGAGAAGATTAGCACATCAAGCACCAATCCATATGCAAAAGAACCTCCTCAGGATACAGTGAAGCCTCCCGCCATTAGCATTCCACACCCTGGGAAACTCTTACAGAATGACTCAGCTCAACCCCACCCCTCCTGAGTAGATACAAATGACCTACATCTTTTCCACACTGTGACACTGAGAGATCTCTGTCTTTTGGTGCTACACCTCTGAAGATGCCAGCCACAGCTGCTGGCGAAACGTCAGGAACTACAATGCCAAGACCACGGCAATACAGCCCGGAAAACCCCCAACAACCATCGTTCTCCGGCCGTGAAAGCCTTCGACAATATAAGGCAACCTTGTGTGTTCATGTGGTTTAAGGCCTTTGTACACACTATGCAATCCTTCTGCAGCAACTCTTCCATTTTTGCCACCCTGCTTTTCTTTTGCTCAAGATCTATTTGTGTATCTCTTAGGTAGGAGCTGACAACTGGGGGTACTTCCAGGGGGGTTCGTAGCTGGTGATGTTGTGACATTGTGTTGATGCATTTTGAGGTAGATATCCATGTTGGTCTGTAGTAAAAGAGTAGGGATATGTGCTTTTGGTATCCGATTTGGGAAAAAACCCCGAATCGGGCCTGATTCAGAAAGATGCGGTATTTCCGAATCTGGTCCCGATTCGGAAATACCAAAGCAAAGCTTTCTGAAACAATTTGGAAAGATTCAGGGCAGCCAGCAGCAGCCCTTTACTGGCTGTTTGCAAATGCAAATGCAAACAGCCAGCAAATATCTGCAGGAAGTTAAAGCTTCCCGCACTTTCTTAGAAGAGGGGAGGGGGGAGAAGGAGTGAGTGACTCACTAATTCCTTCTAACCCCTCCCATCTTGCAAAAAAAGGCAGGAAGCTTTGCTTTGCTGGCTGTTCGCATTGCAATGCAAATAGCCAGCAAAGTCAGAGATTCCTGCCTAATTTACAAGTTGGGAGGGGTGAGGAGTGGTGAATGACTAGACTAGGAGTACAAGAGGGAAGAGGGAGGGGGATCAGGGAAGGGAGGGGGGAGTTAGGAGTGTCCAATCCCACTGCTGCATTCTCCTTCCAGCCAATGTAATCTCTCGAAAGAGATGCAGCAGGGGATTTAAATTAGAGGCTTGCCTTTGGGCCAGCTTCCATTGTGTTCCTGCTGGCCTAGGGAGAGACTTTGAGAGAGTGCCTGATGCTCTCTGTCTCTATGTTGTGGCCTGCCCTGGACTTCTGCAAGGATCTGACTGACTCAGCGCTGGACTTCAGGAGACTGGTAGGAGAGTCAGTCAGTGACTCACTGCCTTTTCTGTTTAGTGGGGAGATGGTGGGACTTTGCTTTTCTAGGTGTGGGGGTGGGGGGAAGGGAAAGGAATTTAATTTGAAGCTTTTTACTTTTAATTACTCTTTATTTTTGTGGGGATGGATTCTTGTGTGTGTGTGTGTGTGTGTGTGTGTGTGTGTGTGTGTGTGTGTGTTTGTGGTGGCCTTTTTTTGCTTTGAGTGGCTGCTGGCTGGGGCATTTGTTTGGAGGGGGAGGCTGGTCTTATTTTAAGGGTTTATAGTTTATTTGGGGATTTTATTTTCAAGTTGTTGTTGGGGGGGGGCTTAAAGATTTAAAGGGTTAGGGGCTTGATTTTTTCCAGTTGTTGGGAGAGGAGTTAAAAGTTAATAGTATTTGGATTAAATGTTAATAGTTAATAATTATTCAAATTAACTAGCTTCCATTTTGTTCCTGGTCTAGAGAGACTAGAGAGACTCCCGCTGCTGTTGGTAGAGGCTCTCTGTCTCCAGTTTGGCTGCAGCCTGCCACTGAGGAGGAGAGGACTTCACCTGGAGGATTCCTGCCTGCCTGCCTGCCTGACCATCGCTAGACTGCAGGACTGGTGAGAGAGTCAGTCAGTGACTCACTGGGTTTTCTACTTGGGATTGAGGTGATGGGTTTTTGCTTGTCTGGGTGGGAGCAAAAAATTTAAAGTTACTGTTGGGGCTTGATTCCAATTGTTGTGGGGGGGAGTTAAAATGTTTAAGTGTTAGTGTTGTTTGTAGTTTTAACTGTGTTTGGTTCTACTTTAGGTTTCCCAGAATAGTTTTACTTTTAAATAGCGTTTTTAGAAGGTAGGCTAGTTGTAGGCATTCATATTCATATAAACAGGCTATCCATTAGTTCTCCCCTAACTAGGGTTTCACTGCCCAGCCATCCTTGGAGCCAGGCCAGGCATTTATTGTGGCAATAGGCTTCAATTTATATTGGGGTTTAGGGCCAGCTTGATCCCTGAAGAGGAATTCAGCTGTTTGGTGTGTAGGTTTAGGTTCCCAAAAATAAATAGGGCCTTTAAAAAGATATTTAACTGGCCATCTCCAGTAGTAAACGAGCCACAAGAAACATAGATTTAGAAACAGGTAGATAGGTTTTGAAACTAAATTGTAAATGGGGGGGGTAATAAAAACTACAACAGGTAGATAGTGTAGGTTCAAGGAGGGTAAAGAATAGCTGATAGAAAAGCTGAAAGGGGCCCCAGGAGAAAGGCCAGAGGTAAGTCTAGAGGGGAGGGGGAGGGGGAGTGCTGTGACTATCTCCCCAGCTGAGCAGAGGAGGCCCTCCCCTGCACTGCTGCCATTCACCAGCCTGGCTTCTGGTGACAGGAAGAGGGTTCACAAGGCCCTCTTTCTGAGGCAGCTGCTGGAGGGCCACCCCCAACCCAGGTGTCTGAGGCAGGGGCTGGCTCTGGGTGGGGTCCTGCTGCTGAGGCTCCCCCTCTTCCAGTGGTTGAGACTCAGCTGCTGGAGGAGGGGGAGCATGTGGTGTCTCCTGGGATGAACGTGGGGCACATGACTTTTCCATCCTTCACGCTCACCCCAGGGGCCTGCAGGATGTTGGAGGAACTGCAGGAGGAACCCCCTGCTGGGCAGTCCTCCCCTGTTTTCTCTGAGGCCATCAGCAGGCCTCTCACAGCTGTGCAGGAGGAGAGGGTGCTGGAGGAAGAGGAAGAGGAAGAGACTGTGGTGGAAGAGACCACATCTCTTCCCCTTCATCCTCATCCATCTCGAACTGCCTAGCTAAGGGTGAGACATGGTGTGTCTGGCCCAAGCACCTCACAGGAAGTGTCTCCAGGGGGGGCATAAGCACCTTCCCTGTGTGGCGTAGGCCCCCCATTACCTCCAATATCTGGAATCACTTCCAGAGAATGGAGGACCCCCGGTTTGCCCAGTGCTGGCATTGCAGGCAATGGATCAGTCATGGCAGGGATGTGAACCATCTCTCCACATCTGGAATGTGGACCCACCTGAAGAGGCAACACCAGGCAGTGATTCTTCGGGGGGAGAGTTCCTCTGGTGCTCTCCTGCCATGGGTTCCTGTAGGGCAGGGATGCCAAGCCGCTCTGATGGAGATGCATGGTACACAGGGTGCTAGTGTGCCCAGAGGGGGGATCCAGAAGGTGAGCCAGTGTGTCATGTGCCACATCGTCACTATGATAGCTGTAGATGATCAGCCGTTCTCCTTAGTTGACCACTTCAACTTCCAAGGGCTGCCCCGTGATGCCTATCTCTGGAACACGATCCCTGCTCGCACAATGGTGAGGAGGACCATGGTGTCCTCGTTTTTCAGGGCTGCCAGGGACCATGTGAAGGCACAATCGTCCTGCGCTGCTGGGAGACCTGTGCATTTCACGTCTGACATCTGGACCTGCTCTAGTGTGCCGCATGCATACCTCTCGCTTACTGCTTACTGGTGGCAACCTGAAGACCTTCAGGGTGAGGTGACGGGAGGGATGGATGGGAGACCGTTGGGCTGGCTACCACAAGGCATTGCTCCATGCCAAGGTTCTCAACGTGTTGCACACAGTGGAGAATATCATGATCACCTTGAGGAAGGAGTTGGACGGTTGGATAGGTGAGGGTACTGTCACCATGGGATGCATGGTGATGGATAGTGGCTAGAACATGAGGGCAGTGGCATCGCAGGTAAGCCACGAGCGCATTTACTGTGCAGCTCACAAACTTCACCTAGTGCTGAAAGCTGCACTTGAGTTGGGCTCCTCCCCAGAACCCCAGGACCCCGCAGCTTGTGACCTCCAGTATCTCCTGCAGATATGTCGGAGGCTCATGGGTCACTTCTTGCACAGTGTGAAGTCCTCTCATGAACTGTGCCAGAAGCAGGCCAGGGCAGGCGTGCTGGAGCATCGTCTGATCTCTGACATAGTCACTCACTGGAACTCCACCTGTGCTATGCTGGAGCGCTTGGTGGAGCAGCAGACCGCCCTCAAGGCATGGCTCTCAGAAAGTGATGCTTGGAGGCAGGAGGGTGAGTTCAGTCAGGAGCATGGGCTTACAATCTCCCAGACAGTGGAGGTCCTGAAGCCCTTCAAGGACTTCACTGTAGCGGTCTCGTCTGACATGGCGACCCTGGGTCTGGTCATTCCTCTGGTGAACACGCTTCAGAATTCATTGGCCTCTTTTGTGGACCCAGACGCACCATGTGCAAACATAGTTCCGGCGGTGCACACACTCGTGAGAAGGCTGCAGCAGGGCATAGCTGCCAGGCTAACGCCTCTCACACAGGAGTCATACATGTTGGCAACCATGTGTGACCCACGCACTAAGGGCACTTTCACCGAGTGGGACAGGAACCTCACCCAAGCCAGAGAAGCCCTCTGTGCATGAGTGAGGCACAGGCAGGCCAAGAGGGGATGCCTGTCATCAGAGGGGACAGGTGAGGGGCCCTGCCCTGTGGGTCCTTCTCATGCCCTTTCTGAGCAGGCTCCCCCTGTGGCCACGGCTGGGATGTCCATGGAGATGCTCCAGCAGCCCATCGGCCCCCTGGGATCATGAGTCATGTGAGACAGGATTCGGCAGAGGTAGTGGTCAGGGACTACCTTGTGGAGCCCTGCGAGTTGGTGTCCACTGATCTTCTGAGCTACTGGGCCAAGAAGGAGGTGGTCTGGCCAGACCTCTCCCTTGAGGTGCAGTGGCTCCTCTCATGCCCTCCATCAAGCGTGGAGAGCGAGCATGTGTTTGTCAGCCCACATCGCTCTTGCCTTGTCCTATGGAAAGTTGAGCAGTTGGTCTTCCTGAAGGTCAACTCTAAGTTCTTCAGTTTCTCAGGACTGGACTTCCAGAGTGAATGAGGTGAGCCCTCCTTGTGGCCTGCATCCTCTGTGAGTCTAGGACCTGGGGAATCGTGCTCTTCCCTACATTAAACTTTTAGAAGTAGAAAGAAATCCAGCAGGAGGAGGGTGGAAGTCAGTGGCAAAGGGAATCCACCCTGAAATTTGCCCCCCCCAACAGGAAAAAAAGTACCTAAAACTATCACAGACCCTGTGGGCACAAATTTATACTGATAATTGATAACAGGCCCCAAAAATGTTGATTGCCACTGGAGGGAGAGACAGGTTAGATAGGGACTGGTTAGGTTAGGGACTCACAGCAAGGAACTCAGAGTAGCAGCCAAACTTAGCTATGCTGCAAGACTGTTGTTTTTAATGTTGTTTAATGTTTTTAATGTTTTAATGTTGTAAAATGTTGTTTTAGTTAAAGTTGAAATGTTCCTGTTGAAACAGTTGAAATGTTCCATGCTGTGTAACTTAAAGCTAAGGAATAAAATGTTTTTGCAAGTGATTGTGTGTGTGTTTTTTGATTCTCTGATGTGAGGATAGTTGTGGTATTACTGTCTAGGAGACTGTTCTGATGTGACACTAGAGTCATGTGCCTTTAATGCTGTAACTGAAAGCCAAAAAATATTTTTTTTGAACTTGATTCAATGTGTGTTTGTGTTTTATTCTCTGGAGTGAAGGTTAGTTCCCATCATAGGGAACAATGGGGAGTGGCTGGCCAGCCTGCTTTGGGGGTGATGGGAAACTTGGGGGTGTGTGTATGTGGTTCAGGTGTGCTTTCCCAGGAATGAGCTTGCACTTAGGAGTGTGCCCTCCACTGTGGCACCCCTGGCCTGTGCATAATTGCCCTGGGAAAGACAGTTTAAAGGGGCGTGGCTGGCCAGCCTGCACTGGGGGTGATGGGGAACTTGGGAGTGCATGTCTTTGGGTCTGTGGGGCTGCTGGGGAGGTAGATTGAAAGGGGATTATGCCTGTGGCCATGGATGTCACATTCCATGGGTTCCTGCTGTGGGAGTCTGGATATTCCCATAACAGGAACCAATGGAGAGTGGCTGGGCAGTGACTGCAGGGATGATTAGTTTTTGCGTGTGTGTGTGTGGGGGGGGGAGTTGGTTCTGAGGGGTGTGTGTAGTGTGTAGTGTAGCCATACAGTGGCTGTGGCTGTTGGCAGCCACAATCCATGTGTTTATGCTATGTGGGCATCTTCCCCACAGTAGAAATAAAATGGTGTGGTGGGAGAACCACCTTTGGGGGGCCATAACATGGCCCTCCAGAGTGTTATCTTCCTGAAACTTGGGAAGGGCATGGTAGGACAGGTAGGAGCAGGTTCCCTGAAAATTGGGTACATTTTGCTTGCAAAATGTCACGTCAAGCCACCTAGAAATGTTGCTTCTTTTTCCCCATAGGGAAAAATGGAGAGTGGAGGAGGATAGGGGCACCTTATTTGGGGGGCCATAACATGCCCCTCCCCAAGTCCAATCATTAGAGGAGAGTTAGGAGAAGGTCTCCACCAAGTTTGGTTTGCTTCATAAAGAAAATGCCCCTCCCCGGCTCCCGGAAACCTGGGAGCATGTTCCCCATTGAAAACAACAGCCGAATCTTTACAAAGCAAACCTGAATCTTTCCGAATCAGGTATTCTGAAGCGGCCTGCCACTTTGGAATTCCCTTTATTCTGAATCTTTTTCCCGATTCGGATAAATCGAATCAGGAAACCTGAATCAACCTGGCCCTGCACACTCCTATAGAAGAGCAAGATTCTGGTCCAGTAGCACCATAAAGACCAACTAGATTTCCAGGGTATGAGCATTTGACAGTCAAAGCTCCTTTCATCAGATGTTGGTGATGCAGTGACATCCCTTTTGGTGGAAGAAAATAACATCACACAAGAGGATGACGCTGTAGCATCCACACAAAACTCTATAGTTTAACCATAGAATTTTGGGCAAATACTAGAGCATTACCCGATGTGATGTCATAATTTCTTGGTCATATTTGAAGTGATATCATGACATTGCCAGCAATGCTGATTGTCCCACCATTTCTCCCAGATTTCCCCCCTGCTGCTGATTAACAGTGGGAAGAGCTGCCAGCGGAGAGAACTTTTCTATTATTAGGGTAACCAAGCAACTGGAACCTGCAGTGGAGAGGTATTTGTGAGAATGACCAAGGGAAAGAAATTGCAGAAAAAAAATGTCAGGCAGGAAAAGGTTTAATTACTTCAGCCTTGGCACTCAAAATATCCCCTACTGAAGCTGCTTTTCTTACAAAATCTGTCAATTAAGATCAAAACTGCTCTATCCAGCTATGTTCTGATATTAGTGGTGATTATTTTTCTTTATTCTACATGGCAAATCTTACAATTCAGCTAGCATCACGATTTGGCAATAGTCCATACTGTACATTGCTGTTTCATGTACCTCATTGTCCACTAAATCCAGCCAAAGTGTGACTATATAAACTGCTATGAACTCACTGAAAAACTCTTAAAATATTGGGTTAGGCCAAGACTAAATTTTTCAATTTAGAATGGAAGTATCTTGCCTCCCCCTCCCACTGCAGCCCACTGAACTCCATGAAATGCTGATTCTGGGGAACAGAGGACCCTGAGGAATGACATGATGGGACCTGCAATTGGAAGGCGGAATTGGTGAATTCAGCTCATTTTCCCCATACGTAAACAAAGAAATATATGTTCCTACAACTGAAATTAATGCCAAATCTCTCATTAATGTTCACAGTTACGGGTTAAAAAGTATGTCTACTTTTCTTTAATGTCAGGGGTCTTTCATATTGGCTCCTTATAAAGGATATATTGCAAGTTCTATGTGTGGCTTACCCACTACTTAACATGAACTTAACCTTGCAAAATGTTGCATAGATCCAAGCCCACAGAACTAAAAATTCCTCAGAAAGTCTCTATAAATCAGGGAACTTATTTTCTTTTTTAAAAGTTGTTCCACAAGCTATCTTTATAGCTTTTCAAAGACCTATATAAAACATACTGTTATAACTTGTATTATACAGGTATAGAGAGATTCTAAATTATTTAATAATAATTTAACTTTTATCTAAATGAGAAGAAATAACAACAACAACAACAACATTTGTTTTATATACCGCCCTTCAGGACAACTTAATGTCCACTCAGAGCGGTTTACAAAGTATGTCATTATTATCCTCACAACAAAACACCCTGTGAGGTGGGTGGGGCTGAGAGAGCTCCAGAGAACCGTGACTAGCCCAAGTTCACCCAGCTGGCATCAAGTGGAGGAGTGGGGAATCAAACCCGGTTCTCCAGATTAGAGTCCCACGCTCTTAACCACTATACCAAACTGGCCCTCTACACCAAACCACGTTATCTCAGGAAAATCTGCTAACTTCAAAGAAATAAAAATAGATTACTATTAAATAAAGAGGTTGAACTTCAATGTTTTTTTTCCTTTCTTGCTTCTTTCTGTATGCTGCACTATTCTTTAACTTTACCTCTCTGATTGTTATTGTTATTAAGAAAAGATACCTCAAAGGTTCAAAATGCCAAATGCTACTCTCAAGACAGCATCTTAATATGCGTCTGTATTGGAATGCAGGAACAGGTGGCTAATAAATTAACCAAAGGTATGCAATCTATTATGGACTGGCACTATTCCAACCACATAGTTCTCATATGACAGCTTGTTTCATGTAAATTTTATTGTATTGAAGGTTTCATTTGTCACCAAGGGATTGGCTTGTTAATGGGAAGAAAATGCAAATGAAATTTTATCCTTTAAGAAGAGTCCACTAAACAAAATCTGATGTACAATATTTTACTTACCATGTTACCTTTTATGATGTAAATTAAGGAAGTTCGATATGGCCAAAATATTTAGTTCAAAATATTTTATTCAAAATACAAAAGTCAAGTGAATTCACTGTGGTATTTGTTAAAGTACCAAGCTTATATCAAATGAATCTTTTATTTTTGTCAGTGCAGACACACATGTTAACTACAAGCTCTTCTCTGTTGTTGTGGGCCTTGGAAGACTTCTACTTTTTACATAGGAACGATTCTGAACATTTCCCAACAAACCATTTTTCCTCTTACAAAATTGTACAAAATAATAATCTGTAGTTTCTTCCATTCCCTACAATCCATGATTAAACCATGTTTTAATATCCTGATTTATAAATAAAATACCAAATCACAGCTTGCTATTTTCTCCTTTTTGGAGGTTATAAAAATGGTAATAAAGAAGATTTCAAAGACTGAGCTGTATAGGGACAGGAAGGAAAAGGAGAGGAATGGGGAAAGTTCCTGGAGACTCAGAATAAAAATGTTATAAATAAATTGTGAATAAATAAGTCAGTGGGCTTAGAGCCAAGTTACAAGTGATGCCTTACACAGGTTGGACACTTGTCAGCTTCCCTCAAGTTTTGATGGGAAATGTAGGCGTCCTGGTTTTACAGCTTGGCTCTCCATTACAGCTGCAAGACCAGGATGCCTACATTTCCCATCAAAACTTGAGGGAAGCTGACAAGTGTCCAACCTGTGTAAGGCGTCACTTGTAGCTTGGCTCTTAGAAGGGTGTAACTCTCTTTAAGATTACACTGTTGTTGACAAATGGCAGCTTAAGTGTGGTGTAAAAGTTAGTGAGCCAGAAAGTTTGTTACTGAAGATACCTGCATTCAAATTCCTGTTTAGCCATGAAGCTCATTCAGTGACCAGTCACAACCACTCAATCACATCTACTTCATGGAATGCTTTGAGGATCAAATGGAGAAGTGTAAAACTATGTATGCTATTCTGAGCTTCGTGGAGGAAGGGCAGGATAAAAATGTGATAGTATGGTTTATTGTTGTGTGTGAAGAAATCTGCAGAACCTGCTAAGTTTTACAAAATTTGCAGAACCTACTAGATTTCTCAAACCTGCTAGGTTTGACAAAATGTTTTCTGTGGTTTAGTGTACCATTTTTATGATAATATGGATCAAGCACTGAAGTACTGATTCTACCACCAGTATAACTCATGGCTAGAGATGCTGTGACTAGACATGGGCACGAACCACAAAGAAACCGAACCATGTGGTTTGTTGTTCATGGGGTTTCCATGAAACAGGAACCACGAACTCCCATGAAGTGGGACAAGTTCCCGAACCAGTTTGTGGTTCGTGGGGTTTAAATGCCCCTTTCCGGCTGCTTAGCAGAAGGGAAAGGGGCATTTGATCATTTAAAGGGCCCTTTCCTGCTGCTTCCAAGTGGCAGGTCCCTTTAAACTATTAGCGGGCAGGGGGGGAATACCCCTCTCGCTGCCTGCCAGCTGATAGTTTAAAGGGACCTGCCACTTGCAAGCCATAGGGCCCTTTAAATGGCCCAAACCCAGCCCCCACTCCACCAGCCCCAGCCACACACTTACCTTGAATCTGCTGCCCAGCCACCCCGCAGGCCCGCGGACTCCTCCCCCTCCTCCTGCGAGGGGCAGAAAGTCTATTTTTGGCCTCTTTCACTGCTGCACAGGCCTGTAGAGCAGTGGAGGAGGCTGAAAAATGGCTGCTGCAGCCATTTGAGGAGCAAATATAGGGTTGGGCTAGATATAGCTTCTTTAGCTTCCAATCTCGCAATTGCTGCTTAACGCAACTGAAGATGTAGTCCTCATAACAGACATAACATCCATGGCTAACCCAATATACTTAAATTTACTCACCATGCCCACTAACCATGCACAAGAATATTGATCCCTTTTCAGATAAGTTAGTAAACTAACAGGCTCGGCTCTAAAATATATTTTGAGCCAGAATTTGAGCCAGAAAGTAGCAATCCATGCCTTTGTCTCAATCAAAGATTGACTCAGGGCCAAGCTACACATGACGAATGACACTTGAACGGCAAGTGGATTGAGTGGAGGGCAAGTGAACAGGGAGAAATACACTTGCCGTTCAAGTGTCATTTGTCATGTGTAGCTTGGCCCTCAGTGCTGAACAGTTTTCACTGGTCTTTTGCAAAACTGTGCAGGCACAAAAACACTGTCAATTCAAACTGATCAGCAGCCATTATCTAAGGACTGCTTAGATAAACATCAAAGAGTAGGATTTTATTGAAATACAGCATTTATTTATGACTGATGCATATGATTTGTGAGTGATCTCATTGACTAGTTAAACAATTGGCTTGCTGAGCATAGCAGTTATGAAGCAACCATGGGTATATATTAGAACTTGTTTCTTTGGGTGATAACATGCATTTGTGGAAAGCCAATTGCACTGTACTGCATGGTTAGGAAGGAATACAGTGAAGGAATATATTGAAGCAACGTGACAATCAGGGCCTTGTTCACAACTGGCAAACAGGACACGAGCCAAATGGGAAAATGTTTTGAAATCCATATTCATGGCTACCTCATGCATTGTGGTAATTGGAACTGAATATATTGTTTGTCAAATATATTGTTTGTCAAATATATTATTTGTCTGTATCCAAACAGTTCCATGAGTATGAAAAAAAAAATGTCAAAGCATGCACAATTATATATTGCTTTGTTAAAGGTGCCTCCCAACTACTATGCCCAATGTATCACAAGTGTTAAATGGCACATTGTTAAAAGCAATAAAATTATAATCATATTTTTATCGGATATTTGCT
The DNA here is from genome assembly GCF_028583425.1 of Eublepharis macularius. Lineage (NCBI taxonomy): Eukaryota > Metazoa > Chordata > Lepidosauria > Squamata > Eublepharidae > Eublepharis > Eublepharis macularius. The sequence goes on from NC_072792.1 coordinate 129,690,247, forward strand.
TTCTAGTTCTGGGTCTCTTATGACAGCATCACTTTTGCCCCCCTGGGAGGAATGAAGAGACAGATGCAGGTGTTGGGTACTAAGGGCCGTTTATTAGGCAACAACATAACATTAACATAATACAGCAAGGGCCTAACTAGTGGTACAGGTCAGACCCTGGTGTCCTTTTTTTAAATATTTTTTTATTTTCATAACTACAAGACACTACACCAGACTATCACAAGGAAAGGGGAGAGGGAAGGGACAAAGGGGGGTGGAGAAAGAAAAGGGGGGGGGAATGAACTACAAACACTAAACACTACACTTCAATGTTTCCCTTCATACTGTCATAATACAAAAATAGCTCCATAGAGTAATGATGGAGTGGTTAATCATACAGAGAATAAACATTTCAAATTCTGATTAAACTTTCCTCCCCCTTCTAGGTCCCGGACGCAATTCTCTCTGTGCAACTGCTGTTGCGATGCTCTCCTCCTCCCCCCCCCTCCGGCTCCTCCTTTTCTTCGTTCTTGGTGCAGCAGAGTTCTGGGTTTTTATTCTCAAAATCCTTTAGTTGATCTTCTGATAATATCTTATAGGCCTGATCTTTATATCTGAACCATATTCCTTCCGGGAATAACCATTTGTACTTTATTCCATGGTCCCTCAGAAGAGCTGCAAACTTTTTATATTTAAAACGCCGTTTCCGGACTAGAAATGGAACGTCCTTCAAAATCTTGACTTTCAAACCCATAAAGTCCAAATCCGCATTGTATGAGTTATATAGGATGGTGTCCCGAATCTTTTTAGATGAAAAGTCAATAATGATCTCACGAGGCAACTGTCGCTTTGTTGCATATTTTGAAGAAGCCCGACGGACCTCCAAAATGGCGCTTTTAACCTCTTCTTTAGTCGTCCTCGCGGGTGTCGCCAGTAGTTCCGAGACCAAATCCCACAGATCCTCATTTTCCTCCTCTTTCACGTTTTGGAGATGCAAAATTGTCTGCGTTCGTTCCACCTGTAGCCCGATCAGCTGGTTCTCCACCAACTTCAGCTCCTTTTTTGTAGCCTTCACAAGTGACGCACTTTCCAGAGCAGACTTTTCTGCCCCCCCCGCTGCTGCCTTAATGGTTTTCACCTCGCTTTCAATTAAGCCCACCCTTTGATCAGTTTCGTTCAGCTTGTCAACAAAGGGTTTTATGGCTTCCACCACCGCCCTGCGCACCAACTCTTCGAGTGACTCCCCCTTCAAAGTAGCCGAGATTGACTTACCGAGAGTGGGACTTTGCTTCTTTGCTGCCATTTTGGGGGGGGGCGCCAACAAAATTCTGGAACTCAACGAAGGGGAAGAGCGAGTCTTCTTCAGATCAACCTCTCCTTCACAAACGCTTGTAAAACAGAAGGGATTCGCTTGTTTACAGGCTTCCGCCTGTTTCTTTTACTTGCCGTTTCTCGTTGCCCGGCGGCACCCGAGGCGCCGCGCACATCTGCCGGCCTCCATGGGGACAAACGGGCAATTCCCCCCCCGCATTGATTTCGGGGAGTTCTTCCCGCCGCGTCCCGGACCCTGGCTCCCTCCCTGGGAGTCCTGGGGGCTAATCCTTGCGGATCAGCCGCCCGGTCAGGGTGCCCGGTCGTTTCCTCCCGGACCAGCCGAGAGGAGCGTCCGGCATGGCTGAGAAAACGAAACCGAATCAGGCCCTGGTGTCCTCATGGACCACCACCCTGACCTGTCGGGGCGAGCCCCTCACTGCCCCGGGTACGAGCCATGCATTTGTATGCCTGGGGCCTGGCTGGCCAGGCATATGGGACCTCCACCAAGCCTAGTAACCCCCCTGCCGTCAAACATGAGGGGCCGTACTTGTACAGGAGGTCCCACGCGGCAGTCTGCCCTCTCCACTGGCAGCCATCAAACATTACCAGTGATCCTGACAGACCCCGATTCCCCCTCAAATGGGGATGTGCCAAGGGTGCTCACCGGCCCGCTGATTTCTCCCAAGCCCTATCCTGCCAAGGAGAACCTATACAGCACCACCATAAGCCAATTACCACAACCTTTGCAAGTAGTGTAAGGTAGGCGAAAAACTCCCTTTCAACAGCCAATTAGAGAGGGAGAAAAAATTCCTACCTGGTCCTGAGAACCAGCAACCAGCATAGCCTACACTACCACTGGGCGGGTAGGTGGGCTGATCTTGCTGCGACTGCTGGAGTGTGCAGGGCGGAGCAGGCTTATATGCCCTTAGCTCCGCCCCATCCAGCGTCCCCGTATGCAGAGAGTGTGCTGCGTTTCTTCCTCCCATGGGGCAGCAAAAATAGCCCCCGGCTTAAAGCAGCTCTGCTGCTAGCCGGGAGGGCCACATTGTGACAGTAACTGCTGGGCTATACAAATCTGGACAAATATGTGCATGCTTATGATTGCACTGTGTCATGTAAATTAGAGTTTCTTCTACCCTTTATCCCTGCAAAATTTTTTTTTCAAACTTTCTGACTAATAGAGCCCAAACTGTCCTGATCAAATTTTTTTACGTGCATTCTCACAGGCAATCTATCCACTTTAGGTCATTTAAATGATGCATCTGAAGAGTGCAGGTACAAAAACTGTTTATGTGCTTTACAAGTAGGAAAGTGTAATGCTTTGCAGGGTATATGCCTTCAACATTGATCAAGAAGGTTCTTGTACATCAGTTGTACAGAGGTGAAAGTGTCCATAAGCTGTAACAAATATGGTTACCAGCCTTGAGATGGGGTCTGGAGTTCTCCAAGAATTACAATTAATCTGCAAACTACAGATATCAGTTTCCCTGGAGGAAATGGCAGCTTTGGAGAGCAGCTGTGAGGGGCAACTTGTGTTTATGAGTTGAATCATGATAAATTCATCTGGTGATGGTAAGGATGTCAAAATTCTCAGTATTGCCAATCAAGGTCTATAATGTTGGGTTTTCTGTTTCCAAATAGGGTGAGAAAGATTCTTAAAACAATGTTCTGTACAATACATATCACAACAGTGGCACTTGGTGGCACTTTCAGTGACACTTGGTGGAACTGTCTTCATAATTTGTTTGCATAGTCTCTCCAATGAATTAAGGATACAATGGATACATCCTCTCAAGCTTCATAAAAGGTGTTTTAATTGGGAAATCAGAATTGTTAGTAGCTTGTCATTTACCTTCAGTTAACTGCTGAGTGTGCACGTTTTGTACTACCAACATGGAAACTTTGCTTTAGAATCCATCTTCATTACCTTTGATGCTTGGCTTTGTTTTAGTCTACGCTTGACAGCTCTCCCCAAAAGCATAACACCAAATGTTAGCAAATACCCAGAATTCAGTTTTCTTGGACAGGGAAAGAAGCAGGGAAGAAAGAAAGATGTAAAGGCAGCAAAAATATTCCATTCTCCTCAAGGATGCATCCATTTTTTTTGTTCTCTTCACTTAGGGCTGCATCAAATCACTTCTGAATATCAAAGCAGGTTTATTGGCACAGAAGACAAAAATGGAGATCAGATAATTCCTGGGGAAAGGAAGACGTTTTGATAAGATTATGGTGCGCCCAACAATTTATTGGATGCATCATGGGTCTCCAAGCAGGCCAAATGTATGTCATCAGCATGATCTATTTCTAATTTTGTGACTAAAGAACTCAGATTGTTCAATCTTTGAATCTAGGACAACAGAGGAGAGTTTACCCGTCTCTAACTGGCATTGAGCGATTCTTTTCCCAACAGTACGCTAATTTCCTAAACTTATCTTTCAGTAATTTTGACTGGACTGAAGCCAAGTAATGTATGTACTTGGTCCTTAGGCTTCTACCCCTCACAATAACAACATATAATAACCAGACTGGTATATTTCTAACAATTACTCTTCTTTTTCTTTCTTCTAGTCCAAAATGAAACATGAAATTTTGGAAATTATTTTGGATTGGAAATATCTGAATGTACATCTCAGGATTATTCTTGCCATTTTGTGGAGTCCTTGGACAGGTCTCCTTCACTATGAGGAGCTGGCATTTCAAAAACAATGTGACCTCTACAATACAAAAACTGACCTCTCACACAGATCAATGGTTTTTTTAAAAGCAAAAAGCCAATTCAATGGAATGTATAAATGCACACATTAGGAAGAGGAGGGAAAATGATACTGTAGAAGTTCTATTTGGGTCTTTACAGACTATCCAAGAGACACTAGGATTTTTTTTTTTTTACATCTTCAGTTTGTACACACTATGTCTAAAACACAAAGTTTCATCAATAGGTTCTTGCTCTAGGGGCTAAGAAGGAATTTAAATAAGTTACCAATATCACAACTTTAGGAATAACTCAGTTCTAAAGCCAAAAGCCAACTGTCACTTACATATTCACTGTTCAGTTGAGCTCATGTGGATTCTCAAAATGAGGCCTGAATGAGTAATTAACGAGGAATTTTACATCCCAGATCAAGTTCAGAGCAGAAGATATTTCTAGGCAAGTGGTCCTCAAGGCCATTTATGACATTAAGATGCCCCCGAGCGCGACATGGGGTTTGAAAGGTAGTGAATGCCTCTCTGGGCATTGAATGCCTTGAATCAGGCAGTCCACTCCTTAAAAAACCTAATCCGGACAGAGTAGAATTGAATAATTATTGTCCAGGCTCAAATGTACTATTCTTGAGCAAGGTGATTAAATGAGTTGTGGCTGGGCAACTTTGGGGACTCCTGAATGTAGGAATCACCTTGTTTGGATCCATTCTAATTTAGTTTCAGGCCTGGAAATAGGAATGAAATGTCATTGGTTGCCCTGGTGGATGACGTGCTGGGAGATGGATAGAGAGAACCTGTTAATTCTCCTGAACCTCTTTTGATATCATCGATCATGGCATCCTTCTGGGCTGCCTTTAAGGGGTTGGGCCTAGAGGCATGTTCTGCAGTGATTCCAGTTCTACTTCAAAGGTAAGTTTCAGAGTGTGGTGCTGGGGAACTGCTGTGCTATCCCTTGGTCTCTGGCCAAGTTTCATGTTGTCCCCCATGCTTTCCAACATCTATGTAAATCTGCTGGGGGAGATCATATGGCAATTAGAACTTGAGTTGCCACCAATGTGCAGGTGACACTCAGCGCCAGCAGATCCAAGGAGGTTGCTGAAACCATGAACAGCTGCCTGGAGTCAGTTTTGGAATTGATAAGGGCTGACAAACTGGAACCTACTCTCAACAAAACAAAGGTGCTAGTGGTGAGGGGAATGTTTAACTTAGGAAATGGGAATATCTCGGGTTCTAAATGAGGTTGCACTTCCCATATAGGAGCAGGCTTGTAGGTAGGAGATGCTGCTGGAAATCTAGAAAATCTAGAAAAAAGATGGCCAAGGGGAGACATGTAGAGGTTGATAAAATTATGCAGAAGGTGGAGAAAGTCATAGAGGGAGCTTTTCTTCCTCTCCCATAATTTGAGGACTCAGTGAAACTAATGGGGGGCGGGGTTCAGAATAGACAATGGAAATACTTCTTTACTCAATGAATTCAACTATGGAGTTCACTGCCAGTGGACGTTGTGATGGCTATGAACATAGACAGCTTTAAACAGAAGTTAGTCAGATTTATGGAGGAGAGGTCCATCAGTGGCTACTAGCCATACCAACTGAAGGGAAACAGCAAACTTGGATATCTGTGCTGGGACATAACAGCAGGGGAGGTCCTTGGCCTCTATGCCCTGTTTGTTTGGCCCTCCAGGGCAACTGGTGGGCAGCTACTATGAAACAATGTGCTGGATGGCTAGACTAGATGGACCACTAGTCTGATCCAGCAGGCTCTTCTTATGTTCTTAAATGGTCCAGTAGCAGAACGTGCCCAGAAGCTGCTGAGCTGGAATTCACATGCAGATTTGTACTATCAGACTTGGACTCAATAGGGACTTCAAAAAGCAAATGTTCCTCCTCCAAATTTATGTATAACATTCAGATCCACTTTCCTTTGCTAATTCATCAGTATCTGGAAGTGGGCCATGCCCAATCTGAATGAATTGTTTATTCTCCATCTGTGCTATGCACTGTAATGTCACATAACTTGCCTTGGGAAATGGAGCTTTCTAACTTCTCTTCTATATAAATCTCTGTGCCAAATGAAAGAAACATGCATCTGATGAAGTGAACTCTGATTTACAAAAGCTTATGCTGCAATAGATTGGTTAATCTTTAAGGTTCCAAGAGACTGTTTGTTATTTTTTGTTTTATGGCTTGCCTCTCTATTTAATATTAATAAAGTATTTTATTTTTTGTGACAACAGTGGGCATTTTCAGTAATTATTTAGTAAGACAATCTGTGATGAACTAATCAGTTGACTCCATATGTTAACATGATCTGGAGCACTGGGTTTTCTTGTGTTAAAAATTCAGAACACTTTCTAATATAACTCTTTGTATGTTCACTAGCTTCATGGCCGATTTCTCATACTGAAACCATTTAACTAAAATATAGCTTTAGACCCTCATGATACATTAAATGCTGGTTTGTTTACACAATCAAAGGTTTAAAGGTTAATATCTTGGGGGTGGAGTATTATGGCTATGTTTCCCACATTCTAGATTTTTCATTTCATTTGCAATACATTAGAGCTCTCTTTAACAGCATGTGACTGACTTTATGACCTTATCAGATACATTAATTTGAGAAACAGTCTCACTCCCCCTTTTTTCCCCTTCTCACTAAGTCGTAACATGAAAACTATATATGCTGAACATGATTACAGGACACTGATTTTGGAATTTTCCACTTCATGAACAAGATTATCTCTGCTTTCTGAATAAAAAATGTGCCATAATGTCTGAAACAGTATAGGATCTACCACATAATATAGTACAGAATAGTGAGGTTAGGCAGAGGCTAGTCTGATGATTGCTGGATTGACTTGCTGGTGTTAAAATGTATACATAGGGTTGAGACTCATAGGGCAGGACGAGGGGATGTCACATTGATTAACAATACTGATATCCATATTAATATACTTATCATATGCACTCTAGTATCATATATATACTCTAGTTTACCACATAATATCTGTGAATGTGTATAATCATAATCATGTGGCTGTGAAGAGAAGGACTAGTCAGTACATAATCTACAAATTTTTTAGCAAACTTGTTCTGTAGACAAAATTCCTTCTTTGACAACTCACAATCTAACTGAGCTAATATGGGATAATTTTGGATTGTCTGTCAAACACTAAATTCATAGATGCCTGTTGGACAGAACCTGACTCATTGCTAAAAAGTAAAGTTGCCAAAGGGAGAAGAGAAACAACTTATTTCTCTTTCTTTCAAGCTGAGTATAGTCAAAAGCAATGCTTTTCACCTTTGCGTTGCAAAAAGAAGAGGAAGAGCTCCTATCTCTTCCTTCCTTTCCAAGCTGCCACAAGCAATGCTTTTGATCTCTGCATTCCAAAAAAGGAAGGCAGAAAGAATTCATTTTACTTCTGTCCCATTCAAGACAGTGGGGAGGGGGAAGAAGCAATGTTTTAAACATCTGCTTTGCAAAAAGAAGAGGAAAAAGAACTGGTTTCTTTCCATTTCTCTCCTGCCCAAGTCAAAAACTTGGGGTGGAAAGAAGAGTAAGGAAATGAGCCCCCCCCCCATTTTTTACATCTCAGCAAGTTTGCAAAGCAGCTAATTTCCCGGATGTGAAATCCCCTCCAATCTTTGCTGATTTCAGAGCAACATTTACCCAGAAGACTATCCCTCATCAGCTGGGAGTTGGCTTCTGATGGCTGAAAGTGGCTGGTTTCTGTGAACACACATGAACAGGCTTTCTGATCACTACAGGTGAATGGGAAGCAAGAACTGGCAACAAGTATTCAAGCATCCTTTGCAACCCTAACCGGAATGAAGAGGCAGACACAGGCTTGGATTAAAGGGCCATTTATTAACATGACCATAACTTAACAAGGCAAGGGCCAACTACATGGTACAGGTCAAGCCCTGGGGTCAACTCCGGACCTCCACCTTGACCTGTCTGGGTGAGCCCCAATGCCCCAGGTGTAGGCCATCCCATGAATGGCTGCAACCCAGCCAACCAGGCAATGGATCCCCTCATCAAGCACCTAATGCCGCAGCTGTATGGCATGAAGGGAGGCCTTGTGTTTGGGGATCCCCGCAGGCTTCTGCCAGTGCTATGGTAGCTGTCAACAAGCATACCGCAATAAATGGCAGACCTTGTTCCCCACCCTTGGGGAAGCGCCACTGGGTGCTCACCATCCCGCACCCTATTCCCAAAATCTCCTGCCAATGCCAGGGCCAAGCCTTGGCTTAGACTCTCATGCCCCACAGGTGGCCTAAAGCCAACCGAAGCCCTTGCCGCAGGTCGTCTATGAATAATTCATTGCCCTCTGGTGACATATGTACACCATCGCCTCTGTAGAGGTGGGCAAATTTGGCCCTAATCTTGTGGTATGGCAAATAAATGCCCAAGCCTTGCCCCAAAGACCTCTTAATGGCATGATTAGCCTTACAGCGGGACCTCTCAATTGCCCTGGAATCTAAGGCTTCCCGCCAAACCCATCTCTGTAGTGTCTCTGACCACATTATAAGCATGCCCGGCCATCGGCTGCCTATAAATCTCAGGTCCTCAGCTACCTGCAATGACAGGGCTTTGCCCCACATAAGCCCAAGGTCATTATCACCCAGGTGAATGACCAAAATGTGTGGGGGAGGACCCTTTCATCCCTGAAACAAGAGGGGCAGCAGGCCGGGCCATTTGAGGCCACGTCGGCCCTGCTACTCCACCGTGGCCACAGCACTCAAACCCAGTTGAGATCCAATCAACGTTCTCCTGGCCTGGTGGGCTGCCCAGAACACCATGCTGTGGCCACAAATCAGGGTCCTCTTCCTCGCATGGCCTGACACGGCACCCGAGGAACGAGCAATTAGTTTGCCATTTAAAATTGAGGCAGGGGGCGGATATAGGACTGAAATGCACTTGACCGCCACCTGCCCACTCTCTGTATTGCCTGCTGAGGGTACCCCATGGCTGCTGCCATAGAGGCTGCCCCAATCCGGAAGGAATGAGTGCCGAATTTGACCCCCGACAAGCCAATTTTCTTAAGTGCCCTCTCTGTCACAGCCCAAAACTGAAACTTAGTTAATGAGGCCTGATCTTCATGGCAGAATAAGACCCCCTGGTCGTCCCCACGAAGCGTGACATACTCCCTGAGGGCCTTAACAGGGCACAGCTCCTGCTCAGCGCAGGGGCCCAAGAGCAAGGTGTTCCCCCGCTGCCGCTGGTCTGTTTTGGACCTTCTAATCCCAATGGAGACTTTGTCCCCGACAAATTTAATGTCCTGGGCAGTCAACGCCCGGCCAGATGCATCCGTACGTGATGAGGCCAACAGCTCACTGATTTGCAGGGCCCCAAAGAATGCCGTTAAGGAAGCAGCATGAAAAAGCTTCCGCTCAAACAATGATGAGCAAACTTCCACCCACACAGTCCCCAACCCCTTCAACACTGATGGGGAGATGGGCTGCCTAGGGTCACTTGGAGTAATCTCATCACCCTGGCCCAACCTTCCAGCATCTTTCGAATCCTGAAAACACCCATGAATTCAGGTAAGCCACGTGCTTTGCTGGCAAAGGCCAAAGCAGCCAGCTGTCCCCTAATAGACTTCGCTGCCAGGCCCTGCCCCCTCTGCACTACACAAAAGTGCATCAGGTGCTCTGGCGGGATGGGCCACAACTGCTGGAGCCCCGCCGATGCCCTAAACTGATAAAGCTGCCCTACCACATGGTCGTAGGCCCGGTGTGTACTGGGGGCAATGGACAGCTGGATCGCTCTATTTACTTCCGCTGTCCAAGCTCCCATAGCTCCTGGGGCATCCTCACTGGCTGCCTGTTGGCCCAGGGGACAAGCTGCCAGACCCTACATGCTTCCCGGTCCCGGGCCACACTTGTCCACGCGCTCAGGAGGAGAGGAGACTAATTGTGTCCTGCTTCCTCTGAGCGCGTCTTCAACTGCCCGGGAAGGAAGGGAGCCTGCCTCCTTTCCTCCGGCAGGGCTGCAAAGAGTGACTCCCTGCTTGAGCTGCAAGCAGCAGCAGGGTGAGTCACATTCTCTCTCTCTCTCTCGTGTGCCTGCACGCCCCTGCACGCCCACACATCTGCTCACACATCTGCCCACACACACCCTGCACATGATAAACATGATAAATGATGTGGGGGACTTCCGGCTTGGGGATCATGGCGGTCTGAAGCAGCTCAGGGAGCTTGGCTGTCCAAGTTGCTGTTTGTCCAGGCTGGTGGGGTGCAAGATAGCCCGCGGCCCCCTGCTTTCAGGTGGAGAGCAGGCTAGAACGCTTGAGACCCCGAGAGTGAGTAGATCTCGGCTGAGGGGGGGGGGGTTCTGAATAAAGGACTCCCACCCAGCCTTGAGGTCTCCCTCTAAGAAGGGGGCCTGAAACCTCTGCAGCAGCTTTGGAGTCATTAAATTGGCATAGGACCTCCGTACCCAAGCTTCAGTAACATAAATGGACTAATTTGAACAGCAGAAACAGTGATTACAACCCAGAAAAAAGCGGAAAAGGTAAAGGTCGATATCTCTTCTATGACGCTAGATTTGGACTGGAAAAATAAAGTAAAAGCAGAAATTGGACTTTGAAATTGAGTAAAGAACTAATTAAGCGCACTCCGGAAAGGAATTTATGTGAAAATAAATTTTTTTAAAGCTGTTAGAGAAGAAAAGAGACTATTGTTTATATACTTGCAGTTTGGAGAGATAACGAACTGTGGGAAAGGAGGAAGCATCGCGAGAAGGTAGCTGTGGGACGGGAGAAGGAACAGGAAGTGCATCAGAAACCATCGAGTGGAGGCGACAGCGGGACCACTGAGGGAAGAAGGAAGTAGAAGAGCGCCATTTTGGAAGAGGGAAAGGGCATGACTTCAGTGTAAAGGGAAGTGCTCCATTTTGAAGAAGGGAAAGGGCAAGACTTCAACTTTAAAACCATAGAGAAAAGACGCCTGACATTTTGGATGACATAAAGTGCCAATTACAGAAAAAACAACTTGACTTTAACAGATTAAGATAGTGGAGATAAAACGTTTAAATCATGGATTTGAGGAAGAGAGCAGACTCATGGGAGCGGACTAAATCAAGCCCCACGATGTCGAAAAAGGACTGGCAATCGGCATTTGTTAATCTGGACAAAAAGATGGTGGAAGGTAATAAAGAGTTAAAAGACACCATGCAAGAGATGCTGAAAGATCTTAAGGAAACAATTAAATCTGAAGTGGCTGAACTGGCAAAGAATATGGAGGATGTATTGTCGAAGGCTTTCACGGCCGGAGAACGATGGTTGTTGGGGGTTTTCCGGGCTGTATTGCCGTGGTCTTGGCATTGTAGTTCCTGACGTTTCGCCAGCAGCTGTGGCTGGCATCTTCAGAGGTGTAGCACCAAAAGACCAAAAGTCTTTTGGTGCTACACCTCTGAAGATGCCAGCCACAGCTGCTGGCGAAACGTCAGAAACTACAATGCCAAGACCACGGCAATACAGCCCGGAAAACCCCCAACAACCAATATGGAGGATGTTAAGAAGGAACTGCAAACGACGCAGCAAAAAGTTAAAGAAGTTGAAGAAAAGACAGAAAAATTAGCTACCTCTCTCAAAGTGGAAACCTCAGTGTTAAGCGACAGAATGGCTGTGATGGAGTGCAAATACATGGATAGGCAACTCAGATTTAGGGGTGTCGTGGAGGAGGAAGGAAAAACTGCCCAAGAACAGATTTTGGAGATTTTAACAGGATTTCTGAATAAAACATTGAAGGAGATTACAAGTAACTTGGATGTGGCATATAAAATTAATTCAAGACACGCAGCTCAAAAAAATTTGCCTAGAGATATGATTGTACAGTTTATTACAAAAAGAATGAAAGAAGAAATTGTTAGCAGACATTTCCAAAATCCACTGATAATCGAGGGGAAAAAGGTGAGAATAATGAAAGAGCTACCCAAGAGAATTTTGATGGAAAGGAAAAAATATAGAGAACTTACCCAGATCCTGAAGGAGCTAAATATAAGATACAGATGAGAGATACCAGAAGATTTGAGTTTTGAATTCAAATCAACTAGAAGAACCATCAGATCACGACATGAGATGGAGATGTTCTTTCTTGACAATGAAAAAGACTTACCTAAGAGACCCAGAATATAATTATGGAGTGTAAAGTAATATCTTGGAATGTAAATGGACTAAATTCACCTTCCAAACGCAAGGCTGTTTTTCATTGACTATTTAAACAACAATGCAGTGTAATTTGTTTACAAGAGACCCATGTTAAAAAACAAGATCTAAAATATTTAAAATATAGGAAATTGGGTAGAGAATTTGTGACTGCAACTAAACAAAAGAAAAGAGGAGTTGTTTTGTATATTAAAGAAGAGCTACAACCTAAAATGATATTTAACGATTTGGAAGGAAGATATGTGGCGGTGGAATTTATTTAGAATTCGCAAAAGATTTTGATAGTGGGAATTCATGCACCAAATGGAGTGAAGGATAATTTTTTTAAAGAATTGATGAATCAACTAAATCAAGTGACATATGCTCAAATAATTTTGGCGGGCGATTTTAATGGAGTGGCAAATTTGCAAGCAGACAAAAGAACAAAGGGAATACAAAAGAAAACGGGACTATTACCAAAATCGTTTTTTGAAATACAAAATCAGGAGAATTTAGAAGATGTTTGGAGAAGAAGTAATCCTAAGACTAAGCAATATACTTTTTATTCTGCGAGATACTCATCTTTATTGAGAATTGATATGATCTGGGCTTCAAAGGACTTAACAATATGGACTAAGGATGTTGAAATAATGCCTAAAGTGAGCTCAGATCACAACCCAATCATGTGGAAATTTGGAAAATGTGTGAAAAAGTATAGATAGAGAATTAATGAAGACTTATTACAACACCAAAGCAACCTAGATATGTTACAGAAAGAAACCAGATTTTTTATACAATACAACTTAGACAAATCAGTGCCGATGCATAAGATATGGGACACTTATAAAGCTGTTATGAGAGGCATCTTAATGGACTTAAATGCAAGAGACAAGAAAAGAAAAGAGGAAAAATGGAAAGAAATTCAGGAAAAAATTAAAGCTAAAGAGATGCAATTAAAGAAAAGACCAGGGAAAAAGAAATTACATCAAGAGATATGGATGTTACAAGAACAAATAAGAGTTATGGAGAATAAGGAATTGGAGTGGGAATTGAAAAAGTTAAAACAAAAGACATTTGAAGGGGCCAACAAACCGGGGAAATATTTAGCTTGGCAATTTAAAAAAAGAAGAGAAAAGAGAATGATAACTAAGATTGTGGAGAATGACAAAATGTTAACGGACCAATCAGCTATATAAGTAGAGCGTTTTACAAGTTTTATGCTAAATTATATCAGAGTAAAAGGGTGGATGTGAACGCTATTGACCAATATTTGGACAAAATTAACTTACCGGTAATACCAGAAAAGTTGAGAGAAAAACTAAATGCAGAAATAACTGAGAATGAGATTTCAGAGGCAATACAATCGACAAAGCTGGGGAAGGCATCAGGACCTGATGGGATAACGGCTAAATTTTATAAGGTAATGGCTAAAAAAAGTGGGGCCTTTCCTGAAAAAAGTGATGGATGGAATATTAAAGGGACAGGACAGGACATACCAGAAATGTGGAATGAGGCAAATAAAACACTGATTCCGAAAGAGGAGCAGGATTTGGCTAATGTGAGGAACTATCGACCTATATCTTTACTCAACAATGACTACAATATTTTTGCTAAAATATTGGCGGAAAGACTGAAAGAGTCGTTGATCGAATTTATACCAGAAGAGCAAGCAGGATTTTTGCCAAACAGACAAATTAAAGACAACTTAAGGACAGTGTTAAATGCAATAGAATACTATGCCAGACATTGTGAAAAAGAAGTTGGTTTCTTTTTTGTGGATGCTGAGAAGGCGTTTGACAATTTAAATTGGGATTTTATGCTTGCCACAATGGAGAAATTACAGACGGGGAAAGGCTTTATTCAAGCAGTAAGAACAATATACAAAGACCAACGTGCAGCAATTGTGATAAATGATGAATTAACTAAGAGATTAGAAATACAGAAAGGTACAAGACAGGGGTGCCCATTGTCTCCATTGTTGTTTATTATGGTTTTGGAAATTTTGTTAATGCAGATACGATAGGATGACAAAATAAAAGGCATGAAGATCAAGGGATTTACATACAAACTAAGAGCTTTTGCAGACGACATATTGGTTATAGTAGAAGATCCGATTCAAAATATGCCTAAATTGTTGTCTAAGATAGAAGAGTTCAGAGATTTAGCAGGATTTTATGTCAATAAAAGAAAATCAAAGATTTTCTGTAAGAACATGACCAAGCAAAAACAACAAGAATTAATGGACATTACCAGCTGTGAGGTAACACATAAAGTGAAATATCTGGGGATAGAATTAACTGCAAAGAATATTGAGTTATTCAAGAACAATTACAAGAAGCTGTGGCAGCAAATAGATAGAGATATGATTAAATGGAATAAGTTAAGTCTGTCATGGTTAGGAAGAATAGCAGTAATTAAAATGAATGTGTTACCAAGAATTATGTTTTTATTGCAAACGATACCAATAATAAGAGACAACAAACAATTTGATAAATGGCAAAGAAAAATATCGGATTTTGTATGGGGTGGGAAGAAACCACGAGTGAAAATGAAAGTGTTATGCGACGCTAAAGAAAGAGGGGGACTACAACTACCAAATATATGATTATATCATGAAGCAATATGTCTTGTCTGGATTAGAGAATGGATGTTATTAAAAAAACCTTAAGCTCTTAACACTTGAAGGTTATAAAAAGCTCTTTGGTTGGCATGCCTATTTGTGGTATGATAAAATTAAAGCTGACTCTATGTTTTTGCATCATTATGTAAGGAGAAGCCTCTTCACTGTTTGGTTAAAATATAAAAAATATTTGGATGAAGGTATTCCGATGTGGGTGGTGCCACTGGAAGCTATTGACCCAAGAATAATTTATAAAAGAGAGGAATGCTTGACCTACAAGGAAGTGCTGAAAGTGGAACAAAATATGATCAAGATTAAAACAAATGAGGAGTTATCCTCCCACTACGGATGGTTTAAGTATAGACAGATTAAAGACTTGTATGACTCAGATTGTCGGAAATTTGGATTTAAAATGAAAAACTCTGAATTGGAGGAATGTATATTGCAAGATGGCAAAAATTGACATCTAAAGTTTATAAGATTTTGTTAAAATGGCACACAGAGGATGAGACTGTTAAAGTACAGATGGTGAAGTGGGCTATAAACTGTAACAGAGATATAACAATGGAGGCATGGGAATACTGGTGGAAAAATACTTTGAAGATATCTACGTGTACCAATCTTAAAGAAAATATCTATAAGATGATGTACAGATGGTATTTAACGCCAAAGAAGATAGCAAATGGGAATAATCAAATGTCAGATAAATGCTGGAAATGTAAGAAACATGAAGGATCATTTTATCACATGTGGTGGACTTGTGAAATGGCAAAGCAGTTCTGGGGGAATATTATAGAAGCTATGTCAGAAATTTTACAAAGGCAAATAAGTAAAAACCGAGAATTGCTATTGCTAAATTTGGATTTAGAAAGGGTTCCCATACAAGACAGAACACTAGTATTTTATATGACAATGGCGGCAAGGATTTTATATGCTCAGCTGTGGAAGACGCAAGAAATACCGTCCATAGAAAATTGGATACAAAAATTGCTGTACATGGCAGAAATGGACAAACTAACGAGGAAGCTAAGAGAACAGAATTCAGAAGAATTTTTTAATGACTGGGGAAAATTGAAACAGTATTTAGAGAAGAAATGGGACGTGAAGGGGGAGTTATGGGGGCTAGATAATTATTAACTGAATAACTAGAGAGGAGATGTTGATCTTTACAAGAAATATAGATAAGTTAGAAATGTAATTTATGGTTTAGAAATGTATTTTAATACGGAAAGCATTTAAAGAAGGTAATTAAGGCTATAAGAATTAATTATAGAAGTTAAATAGAGATATTAGATGTAGAGGTGGACAGCGGGTTGAAAAACTGTTGGAAGTCTAAGATAAGGGGGGGAGAAAGGGGGGAATAAGAAAACAAGGGGATTAATAGAAAATCTGTATTTTTTTCTGTCTTTTATTACTCACCCAATAAATTTTTTAAAAAAAAACACATGATAAATGATGTAAAATGGTATAAAATTAACGTGAGCTGTCAGCGCCAGATATTGTTTCCCATATCCAAATTACACAGGTACAATCAGGTGAGCACAGAAGTCTTTCAGGATGTCGTCAAGAATGTGAAGGTTGATAAGACTGTGGAATATGGATGGTTTAGAGAACCTGAGAATTGACTCCCAAACTTCACCAAATCCAGAGATGTGGCAACCTTAATGAGATGCCTAAATTATGATCAAGCCTTATCTCCCCACTTAGCTTCTAATTTACTTCATAGTGCAGAATGCATGGCAGTTTTTTAATATTAGAGAAAACAATCAAACAAAAATAAAATAGTTTTATACTGAAATGTACATATAAATGAAGTGGGATGTTACATATTATTCAAGAAACCAAGAAGCCTTTTATATTTTTTCCTGTTATTTTAATTTAAAAAAACTATTCTGTTTCCAAACTAAGCCTTTAAAAAGGCTTTCTGTTTTTGGATTAGTCAATTTGTGTTGCTATAAAGATCAATCATTAAGTGTCAACCTTTGTTTAGCTAATGACTGACACTAAAAGGCTACATAATTGTTGTAAATGTCAAGCCTTCATTTTGCCATAATGTGAAATCCCATGAACAGATAGAAGCCCACATAGATAGGGTCTAAATAGCGTTACTGTCTTCCATGATCTTTAAATAGCAGATCTGTTGAGTAATTTCTTTGACACACAGTGATTTTAAATGTTCTGATTTATCATCATAAGGGTTTGTTGACAGAAATTACTTGCCGAAATGGTAGGAAACAGACTTTCACCAGCATTACCGAATGAAAGCAATTTTGAATAACTCCTCTGTTAAATATAGCGCAAAACTACCTCCTTTAAATACCTTCCATTTGAAACATCCAGTTAAAAAATGAGTGTCTGATCAGATGGATTTGTTCTGGTCATCCCGTCTCAAAATGTTGCAGAGCTGAAAAAGGTACAGAAAAGGGCAACTAAAATGACCAAGGGGTTGGATCACTTCCTAAAAGGAAAGACTAAAGTGTTCAGGGCTTATTACTAGTTTATTTAAAAAGACAGGTGTAATATAAATAAAGTATGCAATTTACAGAAACAGTATGTTCGCTGTTAAATTTAACAGGAGTCAAATTCATGGAACATAGGTCCATAAGCAACTATTAGGTATTTTAGTATAATGTCTAGAAGCAGTACTCTCAGAATAATAGTTGCATAGTTGGCAACAATGCAGGAGCCTTCATACCCTGACTGTGGTCTTGCCAGAAGTATCTGGTTGATACAAACCAGGCTAAGGGAGATGGATCTTTGGTGTAAAAAGACTCTTATATTTACTTAAGTTCAACATTTAACTTGTGAGTTTGGAAGGGAGGCCAGAAAAAGGGAAAGTAGAAGAGAAACAAAACACTTCTAAATGACAAGAAAAGGATAAAGGAAATTCTTCAACTTGAAAATTTTGGGGTGGGGGAAGCCCCCACCATGGATTTTCACAAGAATGTAAGAACATGACAAACTATAAGTGGCAGGTGCCTGCTTAGAAGAGTTATACTTCTTCTCACACAGGAGGGAATATATCTTCTGAAATGATGATTACTGCTGTGACATTAGCAAGTATAAACTATGATCAAAGAAAGAATGTCTTTTGGTTCAGAACTAGAGGACGGCACAAACAGGAAAAAAATCTGAACACAATGTTCATAGTTCACTGCCATCTATGAACAGGGATTCATGAACATCAACGGACATGACATGTTCACGAACATGTTCATAGTCGGAGGTTTGTGGGAGCCAGAACAGCCCTCTTGAGACTTAGCTGAACTTGAGCTGGGAAAGGCATGATCCAAGTGTCACCCCCTTTAATGTCACCTTCTCTTCACAGTGGCAAAAACTGGAGTGTCTGCTGGAAGCTACTTTGAGGGGTTACAAACTGACCTTCCCAATGTCCAATACTCACCAAAGTTGCAGGAGACATCATCCTCACTGTCCTCTGAAGACCCCCCAAGTTTCAGAGAGATTTGATGCTGGGAAAGCCGTGATCCATGGGTACTTCCCTTTCCTGTCATTTTCTCTTCACAGTGGCAAAAACTGGACTGTCTGATGGAAGCTACTTTGAGGGGTTACAAGCCAGAAGGAAAGCCAGAAGGAGTTCAGATAGAGTTCATGCAGTCCATGCCTATGTTGCCAGGGGCATTAATTGAAAGGTGCTAGACTGTTTGGCTTTATGAAGGGCTGACGAACACCACGAAGAGGGCTTGGAACGAACACATATTTGCTGGGAATGGGGTGTCACGAACACCTTGCTTGCGAAAAGCTGAAAAGTTTGTGGCTTTTTTTGGTTCATATTGCTGTTCGTGCCCACCTCTATTCAGAACCACTGTTATATTGATATGTAGAAACATGGAGATTTAATTAATTAATTCATCTATTACAATTAAACAATTAACTTTTTAAATCTAGTAAAAGCTATAATGATAAAAGCTTACAAGAGCATCAAGGATCTATGATGGGCAGTGCTACATATGCTTGTTTCATGCAGATACATGTATTTATTGATAATTGCCAAGTATGCAATGAGGGTCCCAGCTTCAGAACATTTATGATTCATCATCAAGGTAAGAGTGAATATAAATCGAAAATAAACACCAGTGTGTTATGTATAAATAAAATAAAATGTATTTATTATGTCTGTTTTAGGTACAAGATCAATGTTTTAGGTACAAGATCAATGAACTTAGACTGGAGTAACCTCTGCTTAGAATTGCATTGATAATGTGTTAGGGTTTCACCACACGAGACAAAATATACTCGAATTACACGGGTAATTCCAAAGTATTTTCTAATTCTAGTGTATTTGAGTGTAATTCAAGTGTAATTCAAGTGTATTTTGTCTCGTGTGCTTTGACCCTTAGTGCAAGAAGTTGAATTAGATTTTTGAACACCCCAAAGATATATGAGGGTATTCATATATATATGTAACAGTTCATTAGTTTGAAGAAATTATTGATAGAAGATGCTGAAGTTAAGTTCTGTCTATTGATTCTGGTCTTAATATGGTGATACCTCTGCCTTCACCTATATTTCCAAATTTAAGGAAAGTGAATCCCTGAAAATATCAGTGTCTTAAGAAGACATCCTAGAAAATATTACATGGCAGTAAATTTACAGTATGTGAACATTGCTACTACCACAATACCACACCAGTAAGACTTTTAACTTAGATTTAGCTGCATGCTGTTAAATGTGGATCATGTAATGAAACATGACTACAAAGGTGAGTGAAACAAAAGTCAGTTTCTTTTCCTGAACTGCATCAAAAGATTTATGACAATGGACACAGAAAATTTAATTTGCTTGGGAGTGAACCATGCCTGTCAAGAAAAAAAATAATGCAGCAGATTTGGAGAAAATTCTGGAGGGAAGGGCATAGTTGATGGTGCAGAAAAATGGAACATATTTTTAGTCAGTGCTCTATTCCATTTTTCAGAGCCAGAGTCCAGTAAACTGGGCTATGAAAAAAAAAGGTAAGGGTGACCACAGAAAAGTAAGACAAAAGAAGAGAAACTTTCAGCTCTAACTTTCAAGTTGAAATTGAAAGTGATTTCACACATGGCATATTTTTCTGGTATTCATTTCCCAGACTTCTCCTTTCTCTTCCAAACGACGTCCAAAGAGGGACAACCAATAAATAAGCAGAATACAATTTCCATAAGAACAACCATTGAGACAAATTAAAAATTAATCTTTACCTAAACATTATCTACTAAAAGCAGCAAACACACTAAAGATTCAATGTACTGTAATGATTACAACATATGACTAGAACCTGGGAACCACAGGTTTGACTCCTTGCTCTGCCAGTGGAAGCTTGCTGGGTGTCCTTGGACCATTCACATACCTCGAAGCTAACCTATCTCAAATGGTTGTCATTGTGATGGAAAAATGAAAGAAGGGAGAATGATGGTGTAAGTAGACATGGGCATGAACAGCATTACGAACAGAAAAAAAACCCACAAACAGCCCAATCTGCTGTTCGCGAAAAAGCTGTTCGTGATGCCCCATCCTAAACGAATAGGTGGTCGTTGCAAGCCTCGTTAATTGCCTTCGGCAGCTGCTCATCAAGCCAGACAGTCAGGCACCTGCAATCAATCCCCTTGGCAACTGGAGGCAGGGACTGAACTTTGTCTGAACTTCTTCTGCCTTTCCTTCTGGCTTTAACCCTTCAAAGTACTTCCAGCAGACAGTCCCGTTTTTGCCACTGTGAAGAGAAAATAACAGCCAATGAGGAGACCCGTGGATCATGGCTTCCTCAGAGTGCAGTCTCTCTGAAACTTGGGGGGGCCTTCAGAGGACAGTGAAAACTATGTCCCCTGCAAATTTGGTGGGTATTGGACATTGGGAAGGTCAGTTGGTAACCCCTCAAAGTACTTCCAGCAGTCACTGCTGTTTTTGCCGGGACAGGGCCCTTTAAACTATCAGCTGGCAGGCGTCATGGGGGAATCCCCCACGAACAATGAACAATGAACATGTCCAGGAACAGTTCATGTTCATCCATGTTCGTTGTTCGTGGATGGCAACGAACGACGAACAGGGTGTTTGGGGTTTTTTTTTTCCGTTCGTGCCCATGTCTAGTTGTAAGTCATTTGGGGTTTTTATTGGAGAGAAAAGTAAATTATAAATATCTAAATAAATAAAATACTGAAATTCAAATATGTTGAAAATGAATAAGGAACCACAGTTTAGTGGAATCTCCTACTAGAATTGTGGAGTAAAAGGCCTATGAATATATACAAATAGACCTTACTATAGTACAATATTGCTAGTGATAACAAAGGAAAAGAATATATTACTGAAAAGACTTTTTTAAAAAAAATTCTTCCTTGTACATTCAATGAATGACAATGCTAGTTATTGGGTAGATGGTGAAATATTTGTTTATTATTTCTTTTTAAGGTTGCTGAGTTGGTTCCTTTAAAATGAGCACTAAGTACAAAGATAATTGAAATTTCACAAAGACAGATTAAGCAGAACTAATTTTGTTGAGCAACATGATGCTTTTCATTATTTAGACCATAGTTGTGTTACCTGCTTCATAACATTCAATGTTAAAATTCAACCCTTTCCAACATATGATAAATTAAAGTGGCATAATGATCAGAATCAGTAGTGTTCCATTAGCTTTGTTCAGATACATGAAATTACACAACACACTGAAAGATTGATCTGGATAAAGTCTTTTAGCTTGAAAGTGTGTCATTACAGTCACAGTAAGGAATTCATTGAAAATCCCTAAAGAAGTTCTGCAATAGCTCCCTTTCTGAATTCAAGTTTAACTAAATATGTCACTTCCTATTCCATAAAATAATATCCATCTGATTAGTATCAAAGGGATTTGGAACTTGCTCATACTCTAAGGTCTCTTTCATACAATGTCTTTAATCTTGCTTTGACTTCTGAAGGCAAACAGACTCAGAGCAGAACCACAAGTGACAAAAGGCACAGATTGGACACTTGTCAGCTTCCCTCAAGTTTTGATGGGAAATGTAGGCAGCTTGGCGGAATGTTGGACAAGTGACAGTTGAAAAGTCCATTGGACAGCAGTCGGAGAGCGAAGCTGCGAGACCAGGATGCCTACATTTCCCATCAAAACTTGAGGGAAGCAGACAAGTGTCCAATCTGTGCCTTTTGTCACTTGTGGTTCTGCTCTTATTTTTAAGCTTTCACAAAGTGCAACAACAATAACAACAAAGAGATAAAAATGGGATTTGCAAAACCTGGATTAAAGCTTCATTAACTGTGGGAGGGCAATTTAAAGGTTGTGAAACCTTTAAAAAAATCTGTTTGCCTTCAGAAGCCAGAAGGGTTAAAGAGTTCACATAAACTGTACATTGGTGATTTGTTAGCTTCATTGTTCCTCAAAAGATCTGGGGAGTATAACCCAGAGAGGGTGAGAACCCTTTGTATTAGCTGAAACTCATAATGGCATCCCCACAATCAAATTGTTCCCAAGGAAAGATGGTTGGAAGAGACAATTCCATCTGCTAGTAGCTCATTTTTCTTGGTGTAATTCTTTATGTGAATTGCTCTCTGTAAGACAGTTTTCCTGACAAAAAACAAACAAATCTTCTTTTTTGGACCTGCTTGAGGTCTGAAGTTGTAATATCACTGCTTTTAAATATAATGCCATTTTAAATACCTTTTTAATGTGGTAGTAATGAAGAAGTCTTATAGTGCTGTGTCAACACCTCCTTCAAGACAGTATCAAATACAGCCATTTTTTATGACGACAAGGCAAAACAAGAAATATTTTCAGTAACCAGAAGAAAAACTTGTGGAGCATATGGACCCACAGAGAAGAAAAGGAACAAAAGGTCATGTAGTTGAACTCTCAGCTGTGAGGCAGGAGCAGTTCTGACCAGCCTCCATAGATCAATCTATGTAATCCAACCAAAATGTGGTTCAAGCTGAAAGAAAGTAAACTGCAAAATTGTTCTTCTAGACAGAACAGCTCAAAATTATCAAGGCCAAAACTACATTAAAAAGATATACAGTATACTTTCCATTTAAATGTGAATGCACCTGTAGTAAATGTCTTCCTTGCAACAGTAGCTACATTCAGACATCTGACTTAACCAAGCTTAAGTATACATAAGCAGAGACCCACAAGGAACTATGGAGGTTATTTCATTTTCCCTTGTACCTTATTTTCCTCTATTTTCTCTTTCTCTTCCCTAGCAGCACCCATAGCTTCTCCCCTTTTTCTGCTTCCTTCTCTTCTTCCCACCCATCAGCTAAGATTGCCATCTCTGAATTGCAAAATTTCTGGATATTTGGAGGTGGTGCCTGGGGAGGGCAGAATTTGAGAAATTGAGGGAACTTGGCGGGGATGTAATGCCCTATAATCAACTCTGACACTGCCATTTCCACCAGGCAAACCAATCTCTGAAGTCTGGGGGTTTCAGGCCTGCCTGAAAGTTGGAAACCCAGTTGTGCGGTGGCCACTACAGCACAGGGTGGTGTGGTGGTTGTGTGGTGGTTACTGGGCTGGGTCCAGTTGCTGCTAGGCCAAGACATGCCCAGTTGTGCAGTAGCTACTGAGCTGAGCCAAGTGTTGTAGATAGTGCATCTGTGATGGTCACTGTTGGGCCTGTCTCCAGTAAATCTTCCTCCAACAAGGGACATAAAAAGGGAGAGAGACAGGACCCTCTCCATGGCTGTTTTGCCCTTCATGTCCTCAACATCCTGTCATGGCTTTACTTTATAGAAGCTAAGCCTTGGAAGGTTCAGAAATATTGTAGTGGTTGCCTAGCAACATCCAAAATAGCCACTGAAAGCTCAGTAGGCATTCTTGTCTTAAAAATGCAGGTTTTGTTTCTCTTTAAGGAAGTTTTAATCCCCTCAATTTTTAATTTTTAGATTGCAGATTTTTCTGCAAAATGATTTCCTTCAGGTTTATAGAGAAATGCCCTCCCATTTGTCCCTAGCTCTAGGTAAATTAATCCACACTCTACAGTCTGGCTTGAAGTTAGATATATGATGTACACAAACCTGGCTTGTTGTGAGGCTGATACATGTACCTCCCTTCTCTTCCTCCTTTCTTCCATAGAGAATTGTGGTTTAAAATTAACATCAGTTAACATCATGCAGCTACACAGATCAATCAGAGCAGATTTCCCCCCACTAAGCAGGTTCTTGAACCAAGGTTAAATCCAGGTTTAGGATCCTGGCTGTGAGAATGGCTGTGAGAATGCTTCTAATGGTGAAACCCATTGTGGCGTGTTAGAGTATATCATATTCTCATGTTGTTATAAGGAATTTTCTTATCAGATGGTTCTTAAAATACTTGTGACTTTCCATACCATACAAATGCATGCCATCCTAGCTGTAAATCATGTCCTTCTAGGGCCAAAAGTCTTTGATTTTCTAAAAGAATCCACTCTCTCATCCAGACTAAGCAACATGCTTTGTGATATGTTTTCAAGTCTGGTAAGGCAAAGCTGGCATTTTCTTTCAAATCTTGGAGTATTTTCAATTTATTTCTTGTTTTTTTCCTTTGCCAAATAAATTTAGATACTGATTTATTCAATTCTTCGAAGAAGGATTTATTAATGCAGATAGGAATGGTTTGATATAGAAATATAATCTGTGCTAGACTAGTATACTCATTTTGATGGTTGCAATCCTTTCCCATCAATGAAAAATGTAAGCCTCTCCATCTCTCTAAATCTTTTCTTGGTCTCTTGAAGCAATTTCCTATAGTTATCTTTCATTAGTGAGCTACATTTTGAGGTTAAGTATACCCATAAGCATTTTACTTTCTTTTCTAACTGAAATCCTGTCAGTCTAATTAATTCCATTGGGGGGGGGGTTGTCATATTTTTAGTTATCACTTTTGTTTTCTGGTAGTTAATCTTCATTCCAGCCACTGAGCCATATTCCTTAAGGTAGTGTATTAATTATGCTATTGAGTCCAAAGGCTCCTCTAAAATAAATAACAGGTCATCGGCAAATGCTTGTAGTTTGTATTTATGACCTTCAACAGATGCTCCTTTAATTGCTGGATCCTTCCTTACAGTTCTCATCAAAATTTCCAGCATCAGAATAAATATTAATGGTGAAAGGAAGCAACCCTGTCTTGTTGCTTTTTCGATCCATATTGCTTCGGTCAAATCATCATTGATAACTATTTTTGCTTTCTGCTTCTTATATATGGCTTCAATAGCTTTTATGAATCCCATTCCAAATTTCATCTCTTTCATCTGCTCAATAAAAAATTGCCATTTAACGTTATCAAAAGCTTTTTCAGCGTTCAAGAACACCATGGCCATCTTCTTCTCAGGATGCGCTTCATAATATTCCAGTAGGTTTAAAGCAATTCTAATATTGTTTCTTAATTGTCTTTTAGGGAGAAATCCTGTCTGGTCTTGATATATTATATCAGGTAATACTTTTTAAAATCTTGTAGCGAGTATGGTAGCAAATATTTTATAATCAAGGTTAAGTAGAGAGATAGGTCGGTAGTTCTTAATTTCCTTCATGTCCATTCCTTCTTTATGAATTGGTGAAATCGTTGCCTACATCCATAATTCGGGCAGGGATGTTTCCTCTAGTTCTATGGTAATCATATTTTTGTAAGGCAAAAGGATAACATCTTCTAGTGCTTTATAATATTCTGCTGGAAATCCATCTGGTCCAGGAGCTTTCCTATTATTTTGTTTCTGTATGGCGTCTACTATTTCCATCAACATGAATGGATCATTCGGCCATTTCCTTTTTTCCTCTGATAGCTTAGGTAACTCTTGTTTTTGTAGGTACCATTTTTGCTTTTCTACTGGTATTTCAACTAGGAGAAAGGCATGTAAATGTGCCTAATAACAAGGCAGGCACATGTACATTTTTACAACCACAGTTAAATAAGATGCATGACTACAACAGGTGTGTAACTGAGCTATGTTCTTGAAATTTCTAACCTATACACTTCTTGACTTTTTTATTTCAAATCAATTATCTGATTTATCTGAAAACTCTTGATTGATAAAATGAATAATATAATTGATTGAAAACCTGATTATTACCTCTAAAGAAAGAAGATTCCATTGGAGGAAAATCAACAGAGAAACTGTAAGGGACTATGAAATCAGAGTTAATCTAAATCAGTGGTTCTCAACCTGGGGCCATATGGCCCCCTAGGGGGTCCCAGGATATTCCAAGGGGGCCCCAGGTAAAAATTGCATAAATGGGGGGGCACGGCATGAGACTAGGGGGTCACAGAGGGAAGTGAGAAGTGACAGAAAAGAAAACAGAAAAGACAGTGTGTGGGGTGCTGTTTCTTCATGCAAGTGTAAACCTGAGCCCACTAGGGGGAGCTAAAGAGCAGGGGTATTCCATATAAGGAAGAAAAAGCACAATTTATTGGCATATAAAATAGCTACCTTTATTCCGGTAGGACGGGGGGGGGGGCACAGGAAGAAAACAAAGTTGGAAGGGGGCCATGGTCGGAAAAAGGTTGAGAAACACTGATCTAAATCATTGTGTGTTGCAATACAGTGCTACCAGGCCAAAAGTTAGAAATAATCCTGTCATCTACTATTAGATACATGGGGCCACCCATATACAAATTGTAGGTATTTACTTACTGTCCCTACTTCGTTAATTTGCAAAGTCATATATATATATATATATATATATATATATATATGACTTTGCAAATTAACAAAAAAGGGAGGGGATGCAACTTGATGATGGATAAAGGGCAGAAAGTTTTGTCAGTCAAAGCAGTGAAACTCACAAACTCTATTTCTCAATTATTCCAAAATTTAGCCATTCTCTGAAGCTCTGTACTGTACAAAATTATTCATCAATAATTCGTTTCTTTAAATACATTGATTCCTTTTTCTTCCCTTAAGGTTCCCAAGGTGGAAAGAATACTTTTCATTGTGGAACATGATCCATTATTTGAATAGAATACATTCCAGTATATAAAAGTAGGGAGGTATTTATCTGCAACAACCTCTTTCTCCTGTTATTCTCACTTGGCTTGTGGTAGGTGGGGTCCAGAAAAGGAAACATCTATCTCAAAGGTAGGCTCACCCAACAATGACTTGCACATAAAACGGATATCAAAAATGAGATACAGGATAGAGTTCATAGGACCTCAGTGATACGCAATTGATTATTCAGTTCATTAACCATATTCCCCTTGGCCAGTAAAATCTCTTCACCAGTTGTTTATCTCTTCACACTGTGACAAAATAATGTTCATGAGGGCCTCATTTTTTTCTAGGCTGGATCCTATCTTCCAAACACTCCCTTAATTCTGGGATGAAATTTTCATGTATTTGTTCATTGCTTTCATTCCCTGTGCTAGATCTTCACAAAGCAAAGAGAGTATTTCCTTATAGAGCACAAATTCTACCCTTCTTTGACCAGAGGATTTCCTATTCAAATAGACTGATTCCAATACTCCATCCTCTGTGTGTACATTTTAATTGGACATCCCACCCAACTCTCACCTGGTTTGTCCGTTGCTGGAATTCAAGAATGTGCACCACTCCCCTTGGGGTTCTTTTGGAACCTCACAGATAGAATGGAAGTTTCATAGCAATTACTGAGGTACTTTTTACTTGGCTGGAAAATTTCCTTAGTCAGTGTGTTTAGTAGATGCTGATGGCTGGGACTTAGCATGTGGCAAAGAAATGCTGATTGATAGGAGGTAGTACCTGACCATACTAAATATTTGGGGTGTGTGTGGCAGGGAGATGAGCATGCAGGCAACCCAGTGGCCGAAGAGAGTCAACAGAAGTAGATCAGGGGAAAAAATGAACAAAGCAAAACTGCACTGGAGCCCAGACTGCCCTTCTCCTTAGGCTCACAGAAGCTGCTTCTACACAGTAGTTTTTCTGCATCCTGTTTTCTAAACTAAGAAATTTTGGGGGAGTAGCCACAAATCATGCTCTGTTCCTTTTGGGGTTTCCTAGGTTTCCCTGATTTTCAATTCACTCTCTCCCAAATCTGCTGTATTCCAATCTTTTGGGAAAGAATAAGTTAGCTTGTCATGCAGTATGCACTTACCCCCCCCCCCCAGCCACACTGGAGAACTTTTTCTACTGTCAGAAGCTCGTGGGTGCTATTTTTCTAATATGTGGGATTTTGATTTAACTGGTAATTGCTATTGCCCTATAGTGCTATACTGATCTATCACCATCAGGCAATATGTTTCCATTTCAAATTTTAGTTCCTCTGGATTCCCAGAGGAATTTCATTTTTTTAAAAATGAAGTCTCCAGCTCTTTTGATGTGGAAATATAAAAGGAAAAGCCTGGGCAGATTTATCCCAATTGCCTGTAAAGGAATAGGGAAGGGAAACTGCAAGATGGCTGAAGAGATGCTAGTTGTACGTTGATTTTGTGCTATTATGCTTTTGTGAAGGGGGGAGGGTGGCTAATCATCACAGTAGCCATAATAACCATACCACGGAGAGGCAATGCAAAGTTGCTGCAGAGCACATGTGGAAAGGAAAAGTGGGGGGGGGGACATGGAGGACAGTGCACAAAAACTCTCCATGTGGAAGCTCCAGTACCAAAACATATACTCCCATATTTGCAGAAGCAATGAAGACAACCCAGGGAAAGACAATGAAGAATCAACTCTGCCAGTAACAATCTTGTAGTGATGAGACCAATAAACAATCTTAAAGATCCTCTGTATTAGTGAAACTGAAATATATCCTTCCCATGACTTATTATGTATGTATGTGTTTGTGTTTTCTCCACAAACAGCAGTCTGACAAGGTTTTATGAAAACATTCCTCCACAGTTTGGATTTTTCAACGTTAAAGGACTTCCAAAGGCAGTAGACATTTATTAATCAAGTTTCTATTTGAGGGAGGAGGGGAAAAGCCATGCACTATCCTTGTTCTAGTTCCACCTAGAGCTTCCCTCTTTCCAGCTTCATACTGCCCTTGACGAAGCAATGAGAAGAAACATGGTAAGCAGCCATGTCTGAATTCAGTTTAGCTGAGAATCTCCTCCACAACAAATATTTGTATCAAATTCAAATTGTCATTTGAATAATTTTTTAAAAACCTGTGAGCTGCTCTGAATTCCCATATTGGCTGAAAAGTGGACAAAAATATAATCAATAAATAAAATGGAAGAGCAGGAACTTCTCATATACTGGAAATCTAGTTGGTCTTTAAGGTGCTACTGGACTTGAATCCCATCAATCCACCCAGTTTTTCCTCAATTACAGTACACACACCACCACCACAACAACCAACCTTGAATATGGTGAGTGTTGGTGGCCAGGTGCACTCTATGGCAAGAAAAGGGGTGGCCATGGAGTAGCAGCTGCGGAGCAGAGGTGACATTAAAAACAACACTGCTTTATATTCACTTTTTTCTTTTTCTATCGTGCCAATAAATTATTACCTTTGCATCCTGTTGTTGCCTGTTGGTTTCATGATTCCTTGTGCTTACTCCCAGAGAAGTGTCTTTAGAATTGCAGCCTATGGTTGAAGTTTGCACATTCCCCCTTCCAAATGTTTCGAAAGCTGATAGGTGGGAAGGAGTCTCCCCTTGCAAGGACCTGATTGGCAAAGAGACAATGCCATAGCCTACGTAGCAATGGAAAAAAAGATGCACTCATACGCATTGCTCACATTCCCCCTTCCTGCCAAAAACGTTAATTAATAACTTAAGGGCTCTCTCCCCTTGGGATCCAACTGGTAGTGAATGCTGTTAGGGAAAACAAGATGCTGCCCTGTGAGGCAAGCCCAGTGCTGCCTGCCTGCTGTTGGTGGTGCTGCTGCAAGGTACTAACTGAAATAAAACACACACACTTTTTAGTGGGAGGGACCCATTACTATTTAGTTTCCTGGATTTGGTTCAGCATTCCATAAGCTACTTTGACAAAATGAATTCTGGTTGTATGTATTTCTGTCTCATTTGTATTGTTACCACAATAAGTATTTTTAACTGCTCCAAAAAATTATCATTGGATGTCTACACTCATTTATGCTAGAAAGTTTTCTATAGTTCTTGAATGACAACATAAGGATAAGCAATTTGACTGGCATAAAACCAACTTCTGATTTGACGCATGCTGTTGGCATCCCCATTGAGGCTTCAAGCAGAAATCTCTAAAAATATTTTTGCAGATCTTCAGGTTGCTCTATCTCTACATGTCTGCAAATCTGTGCCTCATATGCTCATAGTACAGGCACTTTTGCTGCAACAGCAGGAAACTTTCATCCTTGTAAGGTTTTTCCAACTTTGCTGTAGCAAGCTGACAATCTAATTTCCCCTTTTCTGAGAACCTTCTGTCCAGTAATTGAAATTAGGGACCTGCTCAATCACCTGCAGTGCAATTTTAAACAGAGTTACATCCTTCAAAGTCCATTGACTTCAATAGACTTATAAGGGTGTAATTCTGCTTAGGATTGCACTTACTTAGAAGCCATGTGACAAGTGGGTAGTTACTGAAACCCTTAGCATGATTGATCATTAACTGATCTCTTCCGTAAACCATTCCAAAACCCACAGCAACCTTCTCCAACCTAATTTTGCAATTTACAACAAAAATCATGTCCAGAACAGAACATCAAGTGAGGATACCATTCCAAACCATCTGAGTGTAATCTACCACCTGCACAGCCCTATGTATGTATAAACTGTTCATACATAGCCTATAAACTTGAATGGCACCTTTGCAAAATACCTTACATATGTGCAAATGGTGCCTAGTAGAGGAGGGCAAGGACCAGGAAAAACCCACGGACTGTGGGTCCATGATCCGTGGCATTTCACAGACCATGGACCACAAACTTTTTACAGTCCGGCACCGGTTTGCGAACTGACCGGTTTGTTGGTCCAGGATGGCTCCGGGAGCACTTTAATCCCCCTTGCTCCAGCTGACTGGTGGCCTACCAGTCAGCTGGAGCACGGGGGGATTTAAACGTTAAAGCACTCTCAGCACCGCTTGTAAACAGTGCTGGAAGAGCTCTACCCCCTGGTCCCCCCCCCCGGGCCAGCCTGCCAGCTGGAGCAAAGGGGGATTTAAATGTTAAAGTGCTCTTGGCACTGCTTGCCAGCAGCGCTGGGAGTGCTCGAACCCCCCCTTGCTCCAGCTGACTGGCAGCCCACCAGTCAAGTAGAACAAGGGGGGATTTAAATAAAGTGCTCCCAGCTCTGCTTGCCAGTGGGATGGGGAGGTTTTAATGGACCACAGACCAATGAACCAGCAAAAACTCCATGGGGTCCATGGACAATGGGCGTCTTATGACCCACTAGTTTGCAAATGCTGAACTGGCCTGGTCCGTGTTAAATTTTTGTCCCTTTTCCAGTCCATGCCAACCTCCAGTACCTAGATACCAGTAGACTGGATATCTCTGGGGTTTGCTTCCATTTTCCTTCTTCTTCTGCTACACATATGTTGATTGTGATTTACATAAAACAACAGAAAAACAACTGCTCATGTTATATCTGTGAAGTTGAACTGAGAAATAAACTGGTTCTTTGCTTGGTGATAAAACCTGTCAAATACAACAGATTTTAAAATGTGTATGCCTAAAAAGAGAAGCCATTTGTTAAGTATGTAACTATCAGTTACAATGTCTAATTTGGTTACTCCAGTGCCAAGTGTTAACTGAAGTATAATAAATTCAGGAATGGGTTTACCGTGATCCATATTTTCTCCAGTAATGTTGAATTCTGCAATAAAAATAGTAGTAATAAATACATTCGTTTCATTTTAATGGTGCATAAAGTGATAGTAGTGGAACAACTCAATTTTTAGGGACATCACACACACTTATCTTTGGCAGAGGGCTCTCATGTAGGATATCAGCTGCAGGATTTCAGTGCCTATACAAGATTCTATTGTCCTCAGCCCCCCAATCCCCCAATGTTCACCCTGACTCCTACATGTGCACTGGGAGTTCTGTGCTCAGAACACAATTCTCAGGTGACTATGGGATCCCCTTTCAGACCAGAACCACACAGTGTGTAGGAAGGGAGGTTTAGTCCTGCCTCCTGTGCCTTTTTTACAACCTGAAGCAAGCCAAAGGAACTCCTGCTTGCCCTTGGGGATTCTTGAGTGTACATGCCCACCCCACTAGTACACACAAAGGTTCACGTCAGAAAAATGGCTTAAGTACCTTTTCCCACAAGCTATAATCCTGATATCAATCAGGACCCCACACACCTGAAAATTAAGTTCTGAGAATGAAACTCCAGTGCATGTCTGGTATACAGCATCCACAGTGGACATGGGAACACTCATGGACACACAAATGTCGCAGCTCCTAGTATCCACAAGAAGGCAAGAGTGGAGGTCAAGAACAAAACACACTACTGGGAGATGAATCCTTACTTCCAGAGTAACAGGAGCCATCACCAGTCCCTCTTAACTAACCTTCAGCGGAGAGACTGACAAACCATGACTCCAGCCCTACTGGCTGTTAATCAAGCTCAGCCCTGCAAAGTAGGACTCCTGCAGGTTGAGTTCCATAAAAACATTTACTTGGTAGCTGTAGCCAAATAGGCCAAGGTTCTGGATTTAGATTGAAGCCCCAACACCCAAATAACACCACAGAAGGATAATTAATAAAGTTTATGAAGAAGTGTGCAAAAAATTACAAATGTAGAAACTATGCAAATAATAAAACTGAACAACTACTCTAAAATACTGTACAAATATTAGTCTCTGTCAGATCTGTTGCCTTCTCAGACTAGAAGCACAAAAGTCCAAGTAAAGCTCCAAACTCCAAAATCCAGAGACAAGAGTCCTGGACTGACACCAAACCTGGTAGTCAAGGGCAGAACACAGAACAGCATATAAGAGGCAGGTACACCACCAGCAGCAACAACAGTGCTAGACTAGAATGAAGAACCTTGCTTTATACCAGACTGCTTGCATCCAGCAGCGGCGCCAGGGTTTTCGGCGCTTGCAGCTGGCTGGCGGTTTGGGCGCCCCTGAGTGCGCGCACGCACACACGCACCGGCCTGTGTGATGACGTCACGTGTGGTGTCATCATGGGAGCGCGTGCACCACTGGCCTGATCGCTGTGGCAGGCGGCTGGGACGGTGCTTGGGTGGCCTCCCAGCTCTCTCGCTCAGTTGCCCTGTGCTGCTGCAGATGTCTGCCTGCGGCTGCTGTGCCTGGCCGGGGCGTGTGCTGGTGGCGGCGGCGGCGCGGGGCAGGAGGGCTAGGAGGCTGCAGCTCCATGCTGCACGCTCCTGCCCCCCATGCCTCCTCCGGCGTCCCCTCCAGCACCTTGTGCCCTGAGGCCACCGCCTACCTGGCCTCAATGGGCTCGCCGGCCCTGCTTGCATTATGGCCTGATCTTGCTTGACCAGTCAATGGGTGTTGCTAGGACATGTGACCTCTGCAGCTGGAGTGTATTCACAATCAGAGTAATTTATCCTCACTCAGGGTTCCTTATGCTAATGAGATGGAATGAGAGTGCAAAACTCCCTCCCGGTCTCTTGCCTTGAAGCTCTCTGTGACGGACAGGCCCTGTTTGAGTGACAGGTCCTGAATAGAATGTTGAGAGAGAGAGGCAGTAAAGAGCAGCTAAGACCGTTCAGAATAGTTAGTTGGGAGTTTTGGCAGTTAAGGGAGACTCTGAAGAAGACAGTGGAGGGCTAGCAACCAGAGAAGGCAGATGTGTTTAGAGAGTTCTCTGAGGAGGACTAGTTAATGAGGTATCTGGAACGTTTAACCGTTTAAGGCTGTGCAGGAGGAAGATAAAATGTGCTTCAGTAAAGTTAATTTGTTCTGTTAACCAGCTGAGTCCGGTTTGATAATTCCTGCCTATCTTATATGCCCTGAGGGGAACCAGCTCTCAGCCTGTCAGACTAAGTGGCAGAGTTTGAGGAGGTGCTGGTGCAACGAAGTGACATTCTAGTTCCAGTTTGTGTCTGTGAGAGCTGAGGAGGATTCCATTCTGTCCAGAGAGGGAACCCGCTTCCAGCCTGAGTTCTAGCCTCATGAGGAGAGGTCTACAACACACCTACTGAGCTGGAGTGTAAGTGGTCCCTATTTCTATTCCCTGTCAGAAGGGTCCCTCGACCAGTGAATACTTCACAAGTGGTGACAGGAGCTGTGAGATCCCAAGTCAGAACCGTCCTAAGCTAGCAGAATCATTCACAAGGGGTGGCATCGAAGGGTGTCAGCCAGATAAGGCTGGGGGATCTGTCACACTCTCTGATCCCATAAGCTCATCCATCTCATCACTTATCTCTCTGTGAATAATCACCCTGTGAGGTGGTTGGGGCTGAGAGAGCTCCAAGAAACTGTGACTGACCCAAGGTCACCCAGCTGGCTTCAAGCGGAGGAGCCGGGAATCAAACCCACTTCTCCAGATTAGAGTCCTGCGCTCTTAACCACTACACCAAACTGGCTTTCAAGAGAACTGAAACAGACTAAGAGAGGCCAGTTTCTTGACAAGTACCTCTTAATTTCTCTAAATCTTCCCTCTTGCTATGGATAACTATTTGAGGCAGAGCAGAGCACAGTAGTGATAGCTGAACCATTCTGCACCTCTACGGAAAATTCTTCCTATTTTCTGTATAGGCTTCCAGGACATCATTGTTAACTGACAGGCTGCTGACTGCTAAAACCAACTGCCAAACCTCAACAAAAGCCACCATCCAGTGGACTGTTTAAAAGCTTAGGAATGGTCTGAGCGGTAGATGTTACACCACCTCTTTGAAGTCTCATGTGCAATCAGTGCACACACATGCTGTGGCTTTGAAGGCAAGAAGAGTATGTCTAATACTCCAGGACAGTACATAAAATCCATGGAAAGATATGACATCTCTAAAATGTGAAGCAAAGAGAAATTTAATAAAATAAATATGAACCAGAAGCAAAAATATTCAGTATATTTAATTATTATTCACCATATTTATGTCCAGGTCCTAACAGGTCCAGGTCCAGTACTAGTACATTACATAAAATACACATATCACAGTTAGAGAGACAAACCATTGAGAGATAGGGTTGCCAGCCTTCAGAGCATAAAACTTTAAAGCAATGCTACAAAAACCTTCTAGTGGAGAAAAAAACAAAGATCACAAAGAAACTCCTGGACCTGGATGATCCAAGCTTCGAAATCAAATAACTCAACAACCTTTTGACACTTAATCAGGGCTGAGCTTCACACTGAGCCCCCAAGGATAAGCTGCAACATCTCCCCTGCTCTGGGACTCTCACTGCCATACACTCGATTTGTCTTAAACAGACCTACTACATACTTCCTTGGAAATCCAACTATAAAATCTTCCAGCATAGCCACCAGTAATGGTTAATGAAGTTTAAAAAATTAATAAGCCAATTGAAATCTGGCAAGACTCCAGGAAATGATATGATATCTTCAGAGATGATAAAAGGTAACATTGATTGGTGGGTCCAAATGCTTGCTGCACTTTTTACTCACTTTCATCTGTCGGCCCGCGCCCCTTCAGATTGGGGCCTTGCAATTATTGCTCCAATATACGAGAAAGGAGAAAAATCAAACCCGTGTTGTGTATTGCTGGAGCTTGAGACTGAATGAAGGCTCCTGAGGCCTACAAGGCTATTGGGTGTTTTTGCACAGGTAACAGCCAATCATAACTGTTGCCTTATAATCCAATCTCTGTGCTATAAATAGTTACTTTGTATATAGTTCAAGCAAATGAAGGATTCTAACTACTTGCTTTGTATTGGTTGTTGCTTAAAAGGGGTGCAATTTTCTTAAGTATAAATTGGCTCCTGTTGAGCCTGGTTTCAGTCTGTCTGCTTCCAGTCTTCAATAAAGTTGCTGTTATGAGCTGTTAATCACAATACTTAATACCCACCAACTACCAACCAATTAGCATTCTTAGCGTTATTAGTAAATGATAGTCAAGATACTTATGCTGGAAACTCCTTGACTGGTTAGATCAAGAAAGCATACTAATGGACAAGCAAGCAGGCCTCAGAGCTGGCCACTCCACCATAGACCAGCATCTAATTTTGCACCATTTCATGGAGAAGAATAGCTCTAAACCAAATGGAGCACTCTTTGCTGCCTTTAGAAAGCCTGTTATACAAATAAGGGGAAACAATTTCTTTTAACTCACAGCCTAGCCATTTTTTGATCAGACACTCACCATCTTGACCAATTCTAGCATTGAAATAACCAGCAATAAGGATTGGGTAATTAGGAAACCGATTCATCAAATTATCATAGGTTTTTGAAAAGAAGGACCAGTAAGAAGTCAGTGTATGTGGATTTTGAGCTGGAGGGATATAAGCTGATATTACTATAAAAGTAACTATGCTGCCTTTGTGGACTTTAAGGCAACATTTGAAAGCATCTCCAGGAACAGGCTGTGGGCAAAACTTGAGAACTCCTCAATAGACCAAAGAATCTATATACTTATTCGCTCACTGCATGAATGAAACTTCCTAAAAGTAAGTGCAGTCCTCAAGGCCATTTTTCCAATAAGATCCCACTTGATAAAGGAGTTAAGCAGGATTGTATCCTGATCCCTCTACTTTTTAAACTACTATATTAACTCCTTGGCACAACATCTAAGAAATCCAAGCTTCCATTTGCCAAAGCTTGCTGACAAAATGATGCCTGATTTATTATACACAGATGATACTGTCATCTTATCTCATTCACAACTGAGCCTCATGATTAGAGGTGGGCATGAACAGGAAAAAAACCCCAAACACGATGTTAGTTGTTTGTTGTAATCCACGAACAAGGAATCATGAACAACCACGAACATGACTCTGTTCACGAACATGTTCGTGGTTGGCTGTTTGTGGGAGGGAGGGGGGAGACTTGGAAGGGAAGAAAGTTCCCTGCGCCATTTGCAAACGGTGTGGGAAACCTCCTTCCCTTCAAAGTCTCCCTCCTTCCAGCTGGCTAGAGGGAGGGGGGCGGAGAGACTCTGAAGGGAAGAAGGTTCCCCATGCCAATGGTTGTTGTGGGTTTTCCGGGCTGTATTGCCGTGGCCTTGGCATTGTAGTTCCTGACGTTTCGCCAGCAGCTGTGGCTGGTATCTTCAGAGGTGTAGCACCAAAAGACAGAGATCTCTCAGTGTCACAGTGTGGAAAAGATGTTGGCAGGTCATTTATATCTACTCAGGAGGAGTGGGGTTGAGCTGAGTCATCCTGTAAGAGTTTCCCAGGGTGTGGAATGCTAATGGTGGGAGGCTTCACTGTATCCTGAGGAGGTTCTTTTGCATATGGATTGGTGCTTGATGTGCTAATCTTCTCTGCAGGGCTATTGTCTGGTATAGAGTGTTTTGTTAGCCTGGTGTTTTTCAGAACTGGAAACCATGCTCTGTTCATTCTTAAGGTTTCTTCTTTCCTGTTGAAGTTTTGCTTATGCTTGTGAATTTCAATGGCTTCCCTGTGCAGTCTGACAAAGTAGTTGGAAGTGTTGTCCAGTATTTTGGTGTCCTGGAATAAGATACTGTGCCCTGTTTGAGTTAGGCTATGTTCAGCCACTGCTGATGTTTCATGTTGTCCAAGTCCACAGTGTCTTTCATGTTCTTTTATTCTTGTCTGGATGCTACGCTTTGTGGTCCCGATGTAAACTTGTCCACAGCTGCAGGGTATACGTTATACTCCTGCAGAGGTGAGGGGGTCTCTACTGTCTTTTGCTGATCGTAGCATCTGTTGTATTTTTCAGGTGGGTCTGAATACTGCTTGAGGGTTATGCTTTTTCATAAGCTTTCCCATCTGATCAGTAATTCCTTTGATATATGGCAAAAACACTTTTCCTGTAGGAGACTGTTTTTCCTTGGTTGTTTGATTCATCCTGGGTTTGATAGCTCTTCGGATTTCATTTCTGGAGTAGCCATTTGCCTGGAGTGCGTGGTTTAGATGATTAATTTCCTCATTGAGAAAGTGCGGCTCACATATCCGTCTTGCACAATCCACTAATGTTTTCATTATGCCTCTTTTCTGTCGGGGGTGGTGATTGGAGTTTTTGTGTAAGTACCGATCAGTGTGAGTTGGTTTCCTGTATACCTTGTGACCTAACTGAAAGTTTGCTTTGCGGATGACCAAGGTATCCAGAAATGGGAGTTTTCCCTCGATTTCTTTCTCCATTGTGAATTGTATGTTTAGGTGGATGTTGTTGAGATGATTCAAAAACCCCATCAAGCATAAGCAAAACTTCAACAGGAAAGAAGAAACCTTAAGAATGAACAGAGCATGGTTTCCAGTTCTGAAAAACACCAGGCTAACAAAACACACTATACCCGACAATAGCCCTACAGAGAAGATTAGCACATCAAGCACCAATCCATATGCAAAAGAACCTCCTCAGGATACAGGGAAGCCTCCTGCAAAAGAACCTCCTCAGGATACAGGGAAGCCTCCCACCATTAGCACTCCACACCCTGGGAAACTCTTACAGGATGACTCAGCTCAACCCCACCCCTCCTGAGTAGATATAAATGACCTGCCAACATCTTTTCCACACTGTGACACTGAGAGATCTCTGTCTTTTGGTGCTACACCTCTGAAGATGCCAGCCACAGCTGCTGGCGAAACGTCAGGAACTACAATGCCAAGACCATGGCAATACAGCCCGGAAAACCCACAACAACCATCGTTCTCCGGCCGTGAAAGCCTTTGACAATACATCGTTCCCCATGCCATTTGCAAATGCCATGGGGAACCTCCTTCCCTTCAAAGTCTCCCTCCTTTCAGCCAGCCTGAGGGAGGGAAGGGAAACTCTGAAGGGAAGAAGATTCCCCACACTGTCTGCAAACAGTGTGGGGAACCTCCTTCCCTTCAAAGTCTCCCTCCTTCCAGCTGGCTAGAGGGAGG
This sequence comes from Eublepharis macularius, assembly GCF_028583425.1. Lineage (NCBI taxonomy): Eukaryota > Metazoa > Chordata > Lepidosauria > Squamata > Eublepharidae > Eublepharis > Eublepharis macularius. The sequence goes on from NC_072792.1 coordinate 129,728,777, forward strand.
GAGGGGAGACTCTGAAGGGAAGAAGTTTCCCTGCCAAGCAGCTGAGTGGGGGATTTATATGTCCCTCTTCCTGCGCTGTGCAGCAGCAGGGAAAGGGAAATTTAAATCCCGGCTGGGTGCAATCAACCCTTGTCAGGGAAACCCCTGACAAGCAGCTGAGTGGGAATTTAAATGTCCCTCTTCCTGTGCTGCACAGCAGCAGGGAGAAGGAAATTTAAACCACGGCAGGCTGCACTCAGCCATTTGCAGTGGTTTCCCTGACAAGCAGTGGGGGATTTCAATGTCCCTCTTCCTGCGCTGCGCAGCAGCAGGTAGAGAGAAATTTAAATTCCAGCAGGCTGCAATCAACTCTTGTCAGGGTTTTCCCTGACAAGCAGCTGAGTCGGTGTGTGTGTGTGTGGGGGGGGGGGTGAATTGCCCTTGGGCTTAGATTTTGGTTTCCAGGGCAACATGAGTTCAGACAGTTGTTGCTTACTGTTGCCAAGGGAATTGATTGAAATGTGCCAGACTGTCTGGCGTGATGAACGGTTGATGAACACCACAAACAGGGCTTGGAATAAATACATGTTCATCTGGGGAAAGAGGTGGTCTGCAACTGCCCAACATAAGGTTATACCACGAAGCAATATGTCTGGTATGGCTGAAAGACTGGATAATGATAAAAAAACCATAAACTTCTGGCCTTGGAAGGACACAAAAAAATATTCGGATGGCATGCATACATGTGGTATGATAAAGTAAAAGCGGACTCTATGTTTTTGCACCATTACATTCGAAGAAGCCTCTTCACGGTCTGGAAGAAATACAAGGCATATATGGAGGATGGAATTCCTTCATGGGTGGTTCCGTATGAAGTAATAGATCCGAGAACTGTTGATAATGAACAGCAATGTTTAACGTACAAGGAGATTACACAAATACAACATTCAAAGCTGAGAATAAAGACAGAAGAAGAATTGTCTCCTTGTTATGGATGGTTTCAGTACAGACAGATCAGAGATCTCTATAATGCGGACTGCCTGAGAGGAGGTATAAGATTGGAAAAATCGGAGCTGGAGGAAGTGTTATTACAAGAAGGCAAGAAAGAAATATCTAAAATCTATAAACTACTTCTGAAATGGCATACAGAGGATGAAATAGTAAAAGTCCAGATGGTGAAGTGGGCAATAAACTTTCATAAAGAGATAACGATGGAGGCGTGGGAGCATCTATGGAAAAACACATTGAAGATTTCAACTTGTACGAACATTAAAGAGAATGTGTACAAAATGATCTACAGATGGTATCTAACACCAAAGAAAATTGCACTAGGAAACACTAATATGTCGGACAAATGCTGGAAATGCAGAAAGCATGAAGGATCATTATATCATATGTGGTGGACTTGTGAAGTAGCTAAGCAGTACTGGGGAGAAATAATTGAAGCAATTAATGAGATTTTGCAAATCCAAATTAATAAGAACCCAGAACTGTTGCTACTGAACCTTGGAATGGAGACTGTTCCAGTGCAGTATAGAACATTGTTATTTTACATGACTGCAGCGGCAAGACTTTTGTATGCGCAGAAATGGAAGTTACAAGAAATACCAACTGTGGAAGATTGGATTTATAAATTGCTGTACACGGCAGAAATGGACAAAATGACAAGGAACCTTAAAGATCTTGACCTAGGGCAATATATTACTGATTGGGGGAAATTGAAACAATTTTTGGAAAAAAAATGGGATGTAAAAGGAGAACTGTGGCAGTTTGGGAATTTTTAAAGAAAAATAAGGATAAGAGAGAGAGAGGGGATCTTACCATATAGGGGAAATGTAACTATAATCTAAGCTAGTATAAGGGTTAGGGGAATTTTATTCAGAGTATATGAATAAGAGTATAGTTAAATAAATATACTAACGGGGTATACTATATATAATATATTACGTTAGTGGATCAGATTGTATATTATATAATGTGCAATATTGTGTTGTGTGCTGTGCCACATTGGTGGCATGACACACAGTAGGGGTTTTATAATACATATTATATTGACAGTGGTATATTTGATAGAATATATGTTTAAAAGAAATAGAATATGTTCAAACTAAGATTCTTGTTATATATTATACTATATTATACTGGTCTGCGATATTGAGGGGTATAAGATGTATACTATACTATATTGATAGTATAACCGATAGATGTATACTATATTGATAGTATATTTGATATATATGATAGAATATCTGAAAAAAATTAGAATCTGCTTAGAGTAAGGGATACCAATAAGTAATAAGAGGGGTTAAGGGTTGGAAAGCTGTTGGAAGTCGATAGGGAGGGGGGAGGAAAAGGGTGGGGGATAGGGTCAGTTAGATATTAAGGGAATGTATATATTAAATTTGAAAGGTATACTCACCAATATATATATATATATTTTTAAAATACATGTTCATCTGGAATGGGGCCTCATGAACAGCTTACTTGAGAACAGCTGATCGGGCTGTTCGTGGCTTTTTTTTGTTTGTATTGCTGTTCGTGCCCACCTCTACTCATGATAGCACTCCATGCCTTCACCATATACTGTAAAGAGGAGCAGCTTGTGATAAACTATATTTAAAAAGTCCTTATTTTACCAAAAAAACATCAAATTAGACTAGAGACTGGACAAATCACCTTGGATACTCATATGTGGCTAAACGCTTCTACCTATTGCTCAAAACTCATCTTCATTCAGTGAGTTTAGTACCCTTGATCTTTGATGATAGCCACCGTTCAACCTAGCAAAAAGAAATCAAGGGGATTATAGCCTTCCCCCTCAAGTTTTATTGCATCTTGGGTACTAAAAAGCAAAAGCAAACAGATGCTCTGGGATGAGACTTTACAATCAGATAGGGCACAGATACAGAAATATCCAATTATTTTGCAGTATGTCAAATGCTTCCAACCAGCAGATTATATTAGATCCTTTGGAATTCCCAAGTATCAGAGAATTTTTATGCTTGCACGCTTCAATGTTTTAACTTCTGCCCTCCTAGAAAGCAGATATCGTGTTCCACTTCCTCAACAGCTCTGCCCATTTCATACAGGGAAAGTAGAGTCTATTGAACATGTTCTGCTGTGCTGCTTATTCTATAATGCCATCCGATAATATATAGCTCCAATTTTGTCAACTTTACCAGGAGTATCTGAATAGCTTTACGCCTACCTCTTTCTTGCAGACTCTTCCCAGAAGATAACCAATAGAGCTGCTAAATTTTGCCTTTGAGTATGTGGGATACACAAGCAGCTGACTGAACCTCAATAACTTTATTTCTTTGTTGGAGGAAGGTATTATATCTCCATCCTGCCCCCCAATCTGTGTCCACTGCTCTATGCTTGTAACCCTGCATGTGCCTTCTCTATTTTTTATTTTATTTTTACTTCATTTTTATTCTTATTTCCATTATTGCAGACTTTCTGGAGTGGATTGATTGATTGATTGGAAGTGGAGTTCATCTGGAAACACAATGGATCTCCAGACTCCCTAGATAAGTTGGAGCCAGTTTGGTGTAGTGGTTAAGAGCATGGGGCTCTAATCTGGAGAACTGAGTTTGATTCCTCACTCTTCCACTTGAAGCCAGCTGGGTGACCTTGGGTCAGTCACAGCTTCTAGGAACTCTCTCAACCCCATCCTCCTCACAGGGTGTTTGCTATTGTGGGGATAATAATGACATACTTTCTAAACTGCTCTGAGTGGGTGTTAAGTCATCCTGAAGGGTAGTATATAAAGTGAATGTTATTATTATCAATTCCTTTGGATAATTCATTATCATAAAAAGTAGTTGAACCATAAAGGTTAGAGAAGAAGATACAATGATCAGAAAGTACCACCAATGTTGCTACAGAGCCTAGTGAATGTAAAGCAAAATGAATGAGAATACAGCCCTTTTGGCTGGTGGGATGAGCTGCTATGGCTGGGGGCTACCCTTTGCCTCCCCAGAGAAGGAGGAGGCAGCCATGTTTTCCCAGCCATCTGAGAATGCATGTGAGGTTGAGGCTTTTTAAGACCGCTCCACCTCTTGGTGCGTCAGTTGTGCCTCATGCTTTGCCCACCCGCTGTATGGCAGTGCAAGTTTAGCTGGTCGCTGATTTACAGGGCCAGGTAGGAATTTTTCTCCTTTTCCCACAATTGGCAAAGGGGTGAGGAGTTTTTTTGCCTACCTTGCACTGCTTGCATGGGTTGCAGTAATTGGCTTGGGGTGGAGCTGTAATTAATTCACTTATGGCAGGTTAAAAGTTGGGTGAAGTGAGCAGCTGGTGAGCACCGTTGGCATATACTCCTTGCTTTGGGGAATTGGGTCTGTCAGGATCAACTGGCACGCTTTATGGCTGCCAGTTGTGAGGGCAGACTGCCTGTTGGGGAACCCCTGTACAAGCTGGTCCTCCCCCCAGGCTCCATGGCTTGGGGCAGTTGGAGCTTTAAGTGGGGGGAACCACTTTACATGGCCAGCTGGGTCCCAACCATGCACATGGCTTGCACCCGGGGCAGTGGGGCTTGTCCAGACAGGTCAAGGCGAAGGTCCAGGGGTGAACCCAAGGCTTGACTGCTATTTCTAGTTAGGCCCATGCTGTGCTGACAGTTAGTGTTGTTGTTCAATAAAGTGGCCCTTTAGTTCCCAATCCTTGTATCTGCCTCTTTATTCCGAATGGAGAAGCAAACTGCTCAAGGAGTCATGTAACTTACAGCTTCTTTTCATATCACAATTCATTTCACAATCACTTCAAGAGCAATTGTTCATTTTGGCATTTGCTACTACAGGGTAAGTTGTTCGTAATTTTAATATTTCTAGTCTGTAATAATGATGCGCCGATGCACAGGCACGTGCAAACACACACGCATACACACACCCCTTCTCTAAATAACTTTAGCCATATTTGGAGACAGTATAGACGTGTAGTATCAGTAAATATCCAGGGTATTAGTTATAATCCTTTTTATTAGTGATTTCCTTTTTTCCAATATGTCAGACTCTTTTATTTGTTCAAAGGTAAACAGTAGCATTATGATGCCTTCTCCTATCAGTAGCATGGTATTTATTCCAAGGCAACAATTAACATCCAAACTAATGTGTCACATTTAATGTGAAATAAAGCATGCACTGATGGTTAGAGTACTAGACATGACATTTGTCTGATGTTGCCAGTAACAGTCTCAATTTATCAGTTGTCATTTAAAACTCTCATGCCAATTTTAGTTTTTAAGGATTTTAAGCTATGGCAGTTATAGATTTTTTAAAAATCAAAGAGAAAATAAACTAGAGTTAAGAATTCTACAGTTCAGATCAATAAAACACTGTTTTTATAACTGGAAGTGCTATAGTTAAATCCCAGTGGTCCAAAAGAAAGAAAGTAGACTTCTAAACAGTATCTTTCCCTACAGAATAAATTTTTATTACAGCAATAACCCACTTTGGCATGAGCATAGGTAGGACATTAAAGTCTGCCCTGAGTGTATGTTGAAACAAGAAGCCCAAGGCAAACTGATTAATCAAAAGAACCAATTTTTTACTAACAGATTTCTGTGGAAGAACTTATTTCTCTGATTCATATGACTCATATTTTGATTCATATTTAGCATTTGCCTCCCAAAATAGAAACAGATTATATGTGCAAGTCATACTTAACAGAAAACTAAGAAGTCACAAGAAAAGTATGACTTTTTTCTAATGACAACAAAGGAAGATAAATATTAGTTCAATTCCTTGAGTCATCTACTTGCTGGTTGTTGCGGCTGGGCTTAAATAGGTGACATCTGTGTCTTAGGGCTGGTGACTTGAGCAGCTTAGTTTGAGGGTGAAAAACACCTTTCTCAGACTGGGAAGCTAGCCCACAGCTTTAAACATTAAAGGAAAGGAAACTCCACGGGGGTTATAGTCAGTACTATATACAGTACAGCATGTAAACTCTCAAAAATAATTTAATCACTGTTAAACTTTTACAAATAACCAAAGTTACAATGTTCAATGTATATTTACACAGTTTCACTATCACAGTATTCAGAACAACATTCAAAGTATCTAGAATGAACCTGCAAAGTAAATTAACCAGTGTCCCAGTGACGTATCTTCTTGAAAGTCACACAAGAACCAATGTCCTCTTTGTAGTCAGTTGAAATGTGATGACTGCGGGGATAAATTATTCCTCCAAACTTGTTCCAACGCAAGCTACTTGTCCTAAATGGAAAAAAGAAAGAGACACGCCCAATCTGGGGCCGGCTGAAGCTCAGATTTCATCAATGCCTCATCAGGAGCGTCAGTCTCCGTGGTGTTCTATTCTTACAACATGCATTTAAACATCTGTAAACACAAATACCTTTATGTAGCCAAACCTTCTACTCACATTCCATGACTTCAGTATGAAAATAAACTTACTCACTCATGCGTGCACCTCTTAGTGTTCCCAATCGCAGTGAATCTTACACTTCCCACTGGTAACGTATGGCGGCCGTATCTTCTCAGGCGCGCCCAGTGTGAATCCAACCCAATGCTCTTAAAGACCACCCACTTAGCTCATACCCTAAGCTTTAAAGTAACTGCCGCTTCCTGCTGCTAAACAAAAACTAAAGAAAGCAATTTAACACCAGCTCATTGTTTAACCCCTGAGGTTTCACAGTGTGCAAGCGAATGATCCAAAAAGCCTCCCTGCGTAAAAGAGCTACCTGGTCCCTTTGTACTACTTCCAAAACGGCAACCCGAAGAGAGTTGCTCTCAGTACTGTATATAGTACTGACTATAACCCCCGTGGAGTTTCCTTTCCTTTAATTTGCAAATTACGGTGGGGGCAGCCTTTTTTGCATTGTTAATTGTTTTGGCACAGCTTTAAACAGTCAGATGGGACGATTCGGTTTCGTTTTCTCGGCCATGTCGGACGCTCCTCTCCGCAGGTCCGAGAGGAAGCACCCGAGCAGCCTGACCGGGCGGCTGATCTGTGAAGATTAGCCCCCAGGACTCCCAGTGAGGGAGGCAGGGTCCGGGACGCGGCGGGAAGAGCCCCCTGAAATCGATGCGGGGGGTAAATTGCCCGTTTGTCCCTATGGAGGCCGGCAGACGTGCGCGGCACCTCGAGTGCTGCCGGGCCATGGAAAACGGCAAAGAGCAGAACTAGGCATAAGCCTGTAAGTAAGCGAATCCCTTCTGTTATTACAAGCGCACGTGAAGGAGTGGTGGGATCTGAAGCTAAGAAGGCTCGTTCTTCCCCCTCGCTGAGTTTCAGAATTTGGTCGGCGGTCCCCCCCCCTAAAATGGCAGAGAAAAAGCAGAGTCCCACTTTGGGCAAGTCAATCTCGGCTGCCCTGCAGGGGAAAGGAGAGTCACTCGAGGACTTGGTGAAGAGGTCGGTGATCGAAGCCATAAAGCCCTTTGTTGACAAGCTGAATGAAACAGATCAAAGGGTGGGCTTAATTGAGAGCGAAGTGAAAACCATTAAGGAAGCAGCGGGGGGGGGCAGAGAAGGCTGCTCGGGAAAATGCGTCACTCGTGAGGGCAACGAATAAAGAGTTAAAGCTGGTGGAGAACCAGCTGATCGGGCTACAAGTGGAACGAACACAGACAATTTTGCGCCTCCAGAATGTGAAAGAGGAGGAAAATGAGGATTTATGGGGTCTGGCCTCGGAACTATTGGCGACACCCGCGAGGGCAACTAAAGAAGAGGTTAAAAGCGCCATTTTGGAAGTCCGTCGGGCTTCTTCAAAATATGCAACGAAGCGTCAGCTGCCTCGCGAGATCATCATCGATTTTTCATCTAAGAGGATCCGAGACACTATCCTATACAACTCATACAATGCGGATCTGGACTTTCTGGGTAATAAAGTTAAGATACTGAAGGACGTCCCATTTTTAGTTCGGAAAAGAAGATTTAAGTATAAAAAGCTCGCAGCTCTTCTGAGGGAACGTGGAATAAAGTATAAATGGCTATTTCCGGAAGGTATCTGGTTTAGTTACAAAGATCAAGCTTACAAGATAATATCAGAAGATCAAGTAAGGGATTTTGAGGACAAAAATCAAGAATTTCAGCAAGACACCAAGCAAGAAGAAAAGGATTTGAAGTCTGAAGGGGGGGGGGGAGGGAACGAGCACTGCGGTTGCAGTTGCTCAGAGAGAACTGCGTCCGAGGCCCGGGGGGGGGGAGGAAGACTTAATTTGGATTGTAATCTGTATTTTGCAAGGTCAACCACTCCATCAATATCTTACAAAGTTTTAATTTTTTAATAATGGCAGTATGAAGGGAAAGCATTATTTGTAGTGTAGTGTTGTTATATGTTGCTGTTTTTTTTCTTTCCTTTCCCTGCCCCCCTTCTTTCCCTCTGTATTGTTAGTTAATGTAGGTAATAAAAAAACAAAATAAAAAAAACCAGTCAGATGGGACTAGGCTTGCCATTCCCCACTCCTGGGCGGCGCAGTGCGCTCCTGCAGTGGGCCAGTTTCAGGCCAAATGGGGCTCCACAGGGGGCATTTCAGTCCTTTGGCAAGTGCGGGAGCACTCCTGGCTGCCCTTTGAACTGCGTGATGACATCACTTCCCAGAAATGACATCATCACACCAACCGGGAATGCACACATGCTACACGCATAAAGAAGTTGAGGGGTGGGGGCGGGGAGGTAAGAGCCAGCATCCCAATCTCCCGCCAGAAGGGTGAAGGGACCTGGCAACCAGTGTTCCCGCTAATGTGAGCACGTGAGCAATCGCTCACAGATTCTGACTCCTCCGCTCACAGCTTCTCAGATGTAGCTCGCAGATACTAACCCTCAGGTGGCCCCGCCCTCCCAGTCAGCCAGCATCTGCAGGTGGGCCCTATAGGGATGGAGCAGGGATGGAGCTTAATCCCACTTCTCTCCTCCCTTCCTGGCTGTGGCTGGTTTGGCCCCCAGGGTGGTGCCAGAGAGCGCCTCCAGCCACTGCTGGCTCTCTAGCTGGTGAACAGAGCAGAGTGATCGGGTCTGGCCTGACCCATGCAGCCTGAAATCGCTAGGATCCCCTCAGCCCCAGAGAGCTGTGGAGAGGAGGTAGCGCCTCAGTGGCCACCATGGTGAAGGCATCATTTAACTTGGCCTTGGCACAGAAGGAGGCTGAAGAAGTAAGCACTGACTCACAAAAGTTCATCTTGAAATAAATGTGCTGGTCTTTAAGGTGCCATTGCATGTCTGCTTTATTTTGTAGCAACAGACTAATACAACTACCCCTTTGTAATCAGCATGGACATATCCATTTTTATACAGAAGTATACTCTGATTTTTGTGGCCCTTTCACCTAATGGCTTTTATTGTTAAATTGTTTTGATTGTAATCAAAACAATTTGATTGTAATTTTTTTTTAAAGGAGGTGCACTCAAAACTTTAATGAAAGTTGTTGTTTCGGCTCACAGAGTAGATTTTTAGCTCACAACATTGCAAAGCTTAGAGGGAACATTGCTGGCAACCCTAGAGCACATTTTTGTGTTTTGATTCCTAAAGAGCTTACAGTGGCGTTACCACTCTCTGGACATCTACAGACCAGTGATTTCCTTCACTTTCTCACAATTGTGATGCTGCTGGTAGTAATAAGAACTTAGAGCCCAGCATCCTTGACACTGATTTGAGAATTCTGTTTCCTTATATTACCAAAGTGTATTTGTTTTGTAAGAACTTGGATTTTTGGCAAGAGTTCTACTTTGTAAAGCCTTCTTTCTGTTTTATGGCATCCTTCATATTTAATCATATCCTACAGATCCTTTCTATTCTGCGATATACATTTCATCTGAGCCTTAGTTTAGCTTTTAGGGCCAGGGGCCATAATTACTACACAGTGTAAGTTTGGATTTAACACTTCACTCATACTGTTCCTCCAATCATCCTTACATTTCATGCGTTCTTATCTCATGGATTTTTATGGGATCCCTTTTCCATTTATTATCAATCATTTGTTTCTAGAGTTAAGATAAGATTTAGCTTAATGCCCAAATATTTTTGTGCATTAACCTTAAGAAATTTTCAAATAGATTTTCACTCTAATTTTGAGAAGCTGACTCCAATCAAGTTAGACAATTCTTATTGGAAGGTTAGAATCATTAAATGTGCATGATATGCACTTATTATAATACTTTGACAGCGCTCATTACAGCATAATGCCACTCATATCACAGAATTGACATATGTGCAACAAAAAGTCATAATTCAAAATAAGCAGTCCATTCAACATTACTTCTACATAGCAATTTTTAATGGCTTCTATCCATTCGCAAGAAGATATGCTGTAAACATAGCAACATACATGAAAAGATAAGAATAACAAGACTAGTGAACAACTGCTGGACCAGTGGGAAACAAAAGTACTCGATCATATAATTAAGCCTATCATTATGATTCATGAATAAAGATGCACATGGGGCAGAATTAAAGTTCTTGTAATAGTGCTAGATTACTCCAGGGAATGAATTACTACATAACTGGCATGCCTCTCTTTTGCATAAGCACATTTTGCTTTGAGCTTAATGCAGCATAATATAACTTGCAAGTGTTTGATTTTAACATTTAACTAAAGATTCAATTTTACATAGCCATATTTGAAAATAATATCTACCGTATTAAATGTCTAAAAATCCATATGGCTTGTATGGAGTTATCTTTATTTATACAAATATCCACCATACTCTATACCTCTTTGGGTTCTGGGATACCTGGGGGAAAAGTGGGTGTGTCACAGCTGGCTGAGGCTCAAGGAAGCTCTCTATAGACTGCCACCACTCTGGTACAAGTTTCCTCGGAAGGGCCCAGAGCACCCAACTGACCCCTTCTGTTTACTTTTTCCCAGTGGGATTGATTTATTATGTAACTGAATGAGGTGTGAAGATCCAGGCAGAATAATAAAGAACTTTATTTAAAAGGTTTATTAGCAACTGGCATTCAAAACTTTGTAAAGAGAACAGTAAATGGTGAACAAACAAAACTATAACACCCTAATGCATCTGACTGTTCTTAACTGTCTCCTGGTGACTGGCTTTCACTGTGGTGAGGCCTTTTATCCCTTCTCTCAGGCACCATCTCCCTACTTTCTTATTGGTGCAATTTTCCCCTTAAAATCCCCTCTTACCCAATCACTAGGGTTGCCGGGTCCCTCTGTCCTCTCAGCGGGAGGATAGGGATCTGGAACTCACCCTCTTCCGGAAGTCACGTCACCACATCAAGTGCATAGCAACGTCACTTCTGTAAGTGATGTTGTTGCGCCAGCCACGGTTGTGCTCCCACGCTCCGATTTGGCTGGTTTGGGGCCAAATCGGAGCACAGGGATACTCCCGTGGCCAGTGTGAGGGGTGGGAGCGTGTGCACGGTGCACGCTCCTGAGGTGTGTGCCAGTGGCGGGCATTCTCTGGGAGTTTGCCCCCTCCTGCTAATCACTCAGCAATTGGCGGATAAGGGAGTAAATCCCCGGGAATTTGCAAGCCACCAGCAGGTATCTGGCAACCCTACCAATCACAGGGGCTAAAGGGAACCTGAGAAATATAGGCTCTGCAGTCACTTTAGTGCAGGCTTCCCCAAAGCTACTAGGCCAAAGTAGGCCCAGGCTCATAACAGGATGTACGAATATTTTGAACATGTAAATAAGTAAACAAACACAGGGAGCAATCCAGTGCAGGTCCTCTCAGAAAAAAGCTCCAGGTTATTCAGTGAGGTTTACTCATAGGAAAATGTCTTTGGGATTACAGCCAGTCACTAAAATTCAGGCCAATTAAAGAGGTCCATAAAAGAATCAAGTGTGTTTTGAAGGGGAAAGGAGTTCAGCTTGAATACAGCAACCATGCCCTTGGTAGAAATAATGGATGCTAAATACTGACAGAGTACTCGTTTTATGTTTCATAATATATAGAATTCATGTTTAAATAATTTTTTTAAATGCATAAACCTGTACTATCTTTTTAAATTATGATGAATCAATATTGCGATTTTCATTTTTTCTTCCTAGCTCACGTTGAAGGGAGTGGATCTCTTTGCATTTTTTTTCTTGTGTTGGTTTGTTCCACAATCTTAAGGGGAAAAAATCTGTATTTTGATTTATACACAATTTATTTTTATTTTTTTTATTTTCTAATTACTAATTACTAACATCAAAACTACAAACAGAAAAAGGAAAAAGGAAACAAGGGGAGAGGGAAAAAACAACATAAGAACACAGACTACAACTACAAGTATTGAATTCCCTTCATAATACAATTATTTAAAAAACTTTCTAATATGCTATTAGGTTGGTAGATCTTATAAAATACAAACTACAGTCAGGAACAGGTCTTCTCCCCCCCCCCCCCCCGCGTCTCGGTCTCAGTTCTCTTTGAACAGCTACAATAGCTGCGCTCACTCCCTCCTCCCCACTCCCCCCTTCAGATTCTGGATCTTCTTCTTGCTCAAACTCTTGATGATTAAGCACAAAATCCTTCAGCTGTACTTCTCATATTATCTTGTAGGCTTGGTCTTTATATCTAAACCAGATGCCTTCCGGAAATAACCATTTGTATTTTCTATCACGCTTTCTCAGAAGAGCTGCAAACCTTTTGTATTTGAATCTTCTTTTCTGAGCTAAAAATGGAACGTCCTTCAATATCTTAACCTTGTTGCCAAAAAAGTCCAAGTCCACGTTGGTCGAATTGTATAAAATGGTGTCCCGAGTCTTCTTAGATGAAAAATCAATAATAATCTCGCGAGGCAGCTGATGCGTCATTGCATATTTTGAAGATGTCCAACGGACTTCCAGAATATCGCTTTTTAACTCTTCTTTAGTTGCCTTTGCGAATGACGCCAAAAGTTCCGACACCAAGTCCTTTAAATTTTACACAATTTATTGAGTTCCATAAACAGAAGTGAAAACTTCTTAGGTAACACACCACAACAAAATGTTGACTGGATGGCTCAACTCACTTAACCTCTCCTCAAGCACTTCCAGCTCCTGTGGTTTCTTCCTGATATGTTATATAGCTACCATGGCTAATCACTGCTGACAAACCTGTCCTTCGTGAATGTATTTATTGCCTAGTTATCTAAGCTAGAGGCCATTAATCCATTTTGTGGTAAAGAATTTTATAAATTAATTATGCACTGAATGACATCTAGTTTTATTTTTCTGTGTCTCTGTATGTGTAAAAGAAAGAAATCTATGTTCTCAGTTCACGCCATTCACAATTTTTAAAAAAATCTATCATGTCACTTCCACCCTAGCTAATTATCTTGTTTTTTAATTATTATTCATAGGGAAGATACTCTGACCTTTTGAGCAGGGATGCATGTGCAGTGGCCAGAAAGATGGTTGGTTTTAATAATATAACTGCTTGTTGAGGGACAGAAAAAAGCAGCAGTTATTATTAGATCTAACCATTGCCACAAATAGGTCTTTCAAAGACTTTAACCTCCAAGGTTAACCACAAGTACATCTATGGGTACCATATACAGGCTTTTTAAAAATGCATGGCTGTTACTGTTAAGGCCTCATCTTTAGTTGCCTTTTATCTCCTTCTTAACTCTGAAAACAGCCATTCTCTGGCAACCATTTGGGGCCCAGAAAATGTCGCTTGTGTCCAATTCCACAACAAAGGTTATGAGATAGCAGAGCACAATGCAGGACTGGATACTCACACACTTTGATCACATCAGAGCTTAGTGGAAAACAGTGACAGCCTCAGAGGGATCCAGACTCATTCATGCCAGCTGTTCTTTCATAACATTAATCAGAACATCTCAGAGAAGGAGGCATGAAAGGCTGCTTCTGTACACAGACCACCCTCTTCAATAGCTCTCCATCAGAGTTGCTAGCACCTTGCCTAAAAAATAATGCTGTGTTTGTACACTTGTTTGACTGTGTACAGTATCACTACAGCAGTTGGACTGGAGAAGCCACATTTCCTGAATGCCATATTACCTCACAGCTATTAAAGAGATGGGGATTACAATTCTGTAGTGACACTGATTTAGATCAATCATACTCAGTCTTACAATAGTGAGTATTTGTACCATCATGAAGCAAAATAACATGGACTGCGTATAGACAACCTGTTAAGAAGAGAAAGTTCTAAACATGAATAATGTTTTCTGATCAAAATAATGCTGAAATCCTAGACCACTATTAGCTTATGTTTTAGTACAGTATTAACTCACCCTCTTATTGATCTCCAGCTTCAGCAGAAAGTCAGCATTAATTAATGTAAGTGAAACACTCTGATTTTGAAAAATGAGGGAATCGTTGTAAGTAGGCATGAACCAGTCATCTGAATAACTCCATTCTTTTTCCTGAATGACTTGAATTAATAAAAGGAAATGGTTCTTTATTCCCAAACTGTAAAATATGTAATTAGAAACTGGCAACGCAGGTTGTTAGTAGGGGTGTTTGATACAGTATATCTAGTCCAAAAATATATCTGAAAAATACCTTATCATTATTTTTGGGTATATTTGGGAATCCCAATCATATCCAGGATTCTCAGATACTGGTGGTCTCACAACAGCTTATTTTTCTCTTTTTGAAGGTTTCCTGGGCAAAAGGAGGGAGGGGAGAGGGAGAAGGATCTCGCAGGCTAATAGTATTGCATGTTAGGGGAATCTCAACCATCTGTCCAACCACAGCAACCAAGAACTGGTCTTTGGGCTGCAGCTTCAGGACAATATGTTTTTGGGTATATGCTTTTGGTTGCTTTGGTCTGTCTGTGCCTTACTTCTGTTTTGCTGCCTTCTGCCAGGTTGTTCTGCTGGGATTCTCTTGCTCAGCACTGAGTCTGCTGGGAATCTCTGATTTGATGTTGGTTCTGTTCAGCTTTGTTGATTCTTTTGCATTGGGAGGCTTTTGGTCAGTGGTTGCTCTTGTTTGTTTGGCTAAGGCTTCTGTGCTCTAGAGAAAGCAGTGGATATTTTCCCACATAGGAAACAGTGAAGAGTAGCTAGGGGAACCTTGTTTAGGGGCCCATAGAATTGGACCCCTTGACTTACTCTTCTTGAAACTTTGGGCGTCATTAGATGTCAGGCATCTCCCTAGTTGTTAGTGTGCATGTGATCACATTTAGGCGCCATGAATTGTGTAACTCATAATTTATTAATCAAACAATAAATGTATAGTATCAGCAATTGTACTGATAATGCCACATGACCAATTGAACAAGGAAGTGTGATTCAATTGGACCTCAAAAAATGATGGAGTATAAGTAGTCTATTTGTAGCAGCAAATACAATAATCACAATAAAATGGAATGCTAAGGCAGCACCAAATATAGACCAATGGCTTAGTAAGGTGTGGGACCAAATGATTATGGAAAAAATTACAGAAAGAATTCAACAATCCTCAGAAAAAGAAAAGACAACAGAATTTTACAGTAAGTGGAAGCCATTTCTTGACTACATTACAACAAGCAACATACAGTCTACGAACACAATCTACCAGTCATTAATAGAAATATAAGTAATTGAAGAACAACAAAACTTTCATGGATCTATATGAGGAAAACCATTTAAAGAAAAAAAAACTTTAAATGTTAATAGTAAACTTGTAAATAAGTTATTGTTATGTGAATGTAAAAGTAAGACTTGAATTGGACTATGTGCTTGATAACCTTTAATAAAATTTAATTAAAAAAAATGATGGAGTATGCATTACAAATACATGCATATATCATGAACTTTACTCAGTAGTATCAGATGGCTGAGGGAGACACACCTACTAGTACCTATTACATTTTGTGAAGAGTCAAAGAGAAATTCTAAACCCAGCTTTCACTCTTACCCTAACCACTCTATGATTAGTAGGGTTACTCTTCTGCTATTACCTTTCTTTCAATCTTTTGCAATTGAGATTACGAGTGTAAGTAAGTTTGGTATCTTTTACGTACAAAGTTTGGTCTCCTTTATGTAGAAATGATGGATTTTGACATTCCTTCCTTCCAAACTGAAATCAGGGCAAAATATCTAGCTCAAGATTTTTCTTTTACTTAGGATCTATTTCTGTAGTAACATAATAGCATTTGCACACAAAACATAGTTAACCAATCACACAATTAGTGTATTTATTGATGGTTGTTGTGGATTTTCCGGGCTGTATAGCTGTGGTGTTGGCATTGTAGTTCCTGAAGTTTCGCCAGCAGCTGTGACTGGCATCTTCAGAGGTGTAGCACCAAAAGACAGAGATCTCTCAGTGTCACAGTGTGGAGATGTTGGCAGGTAATTTATATCTACTCAGGAAGGTGGGCTTGGGTTGAGTCATCCTGTAAGAGTTTCCCAGGGTGTGGAATGCTAATGGACATACTGGACAACACTTCCAACTATGTCAGATTGCACAGGGAAGCCATTGAAATTCATAAGCATAAGCACAATTTCAACAGGAAAGAAGAGACTTTAAGAATGAATAGAGCATGGTTTCCAGTCCTGAAAAACACCAGGCTAACAAAATACTCTACATCCTACAATAGCCCTGCAGAGAAGATTAGCATATCAAGCACTAATCCATATGCAAAAGAACCTCCTCAGGATACAGTGAAGCCTCCCTCCATTAGCATTCCACACCCTGGGAAACTCTTACAGGATGACTCAGCCCAAACCCACCTTCCTGAGTAATATAAATTACCTGCCAACATCTTCTCCACACTGTGACACTGAGAGATCTCTGTCTTTTGGTGCTACACCTCTGAAGATGCCAGTCACAGCTGCTGGCAAAACTTCAGGAACTACAATTCCAAAACCACAGCTATACAGCCCAGAAAATTCACAACCATCGTTCTCCGGTCGTGAAAGCCTTCGACAATATAGTGTATTTATTAATTACTTCTTTTGACATTTAAAGATAAAACCATTTCCTAATGCAGAATCTGTTTATCTTAAGTCTTTGTATGTTCTTTTGTTTTTCTAAACACCCTGATTGCTTTCTCTTCTTTCAATCAGCATCATAACGTAGTTCTGATATGCAACTTTGTCCTGCTGTTCAAATTTATCCCCTTAACCATGAGTTGACATCTAGTGTAGTCTTTCAATTTCAAAATTTTTGGTTCCCCAAACCTCTAGAATAGTTTCTCTATAATTCCAGCAATTTTTGTATTCAAAACAAAACAAGCAATTAACACTGACAACTGAGAACCCTGGCAATATGTTTAGTGGGGTATATATGGACATTCTTTTATGCAAAAGTGTGCATGTAGTCCATTGCTCTGTGAAAGGATATTTTTATTAGAAGCATGATTTGATGACAATACCTTAAAGTTTTATTTGAGAATGATGATTTTATGAATATAAAAATATTCTCACCTAGAAAACTTTTGTTAAAAAGCGTTCTGGGGAATTATAGCAAGAATGTATCCATAACAGTGTCTCCTGCAGGTACCAGGCTGCAAACAGGTGGAATCAGCAGCAGCCCGTATACGGGCTTTCTCTGTGGTGGCTCCTATCCTGTGGAATGACCTGCCTAAGAAAGTCAGAAGAGCCCCCACTCTCCTGGCTTTCCGTAAACGATGCAAAACTGAACTATTCAAAAAGGCTTTGTACTCAAATAGGAGGGCTACATTGTAGGGATGGGATCTCAGGTGCTTCACTAACAAGTTGGGGATCATAGACTTCATCATCATTTTTGCCTCATGTATTATCTGCTGCTTTAAATATTTACTCCTATGTACAACCAGCGCTCCATGTTGTCTAATGTTAGTCCTAGAATTAATTATGTTTTGCTTCAGTATTTTCTACTATGCCTTGGATCCTTGCTGATGCTATGTCTTTAAACTTTTATATGTTTACCTTATGGTATTGTATGGAAACGTACTTACTTGATACTGATTGTATTAACCTCATACTGTGTAATCCTCCTTGAGTCTCAGGGCCAAGCTACACATGACGAATGACACTTGAACGGCAAGTGGATTGAGTGGAGGGCAAGTGAACAGGGAGAAATACACTTGCCGTTCAAGTGTCATTCGTCATGTGTAGCTTGGCCCTCAATGAGAAAGGTGGACTATAAATGACATAAATAAAAAATAAAGTGCTAGCTCACAGTGTTAGCAGTCAGACTCCTTTCTCAAGCTGCCATAAGTTTTAGGCACTGCCTAGGCGCAGGCAGAGAGGATGCCAGCCAGCCTGGAGACAGGAAAGTTATCGAGCCATGAATCATAGGGGAAATGACTGACCGATGGCCCTTACCCTGGAGAGCAGCAGAGATAACAAGGCTTCCTGTGCCACCTCCTTGCCTAGTCTCATAAATGCAATTACAAACTGCAGAAAGCTGCTTTCTTCTCTCTATGCCCTGTGGGGATTTTCCTTCCTTACGTTGTTAAACAGACCACAATAAGGAAGCATAGCAAATACAGTTTTCAGTGGAAAGGTAAAAGTTTTTTTGTTGTCAGTCAGTCACTGTGAGATTAGAAACATGAAACGAATGCAGATTTTTTTAAAAAATGTTGATGACCATCTAGAGCTCTCCTGCTAGGCTGTAGGAATCAGTAGAGAAAGAAGTGTGGCTGAGCAGAGAGGGATCTTATGATTGACTCCCCTTTAAAAAAAGCCTGGAAGTGCTGTACAAATAACTGAAGGACTGTTAAGGGTTAATACCTCATAGACACAGAGTGCTTTGAGTGACAAGCTACTCCAAAGAATCTGATTGAGTAGCATGGGCTGGTAAGAGGAGGGTCTGTTTTCAGCATTAGCTAAGAAAACTCCAGTGTGAACACTTGGGAAATGGAATCCTAAGGAAGAGCAGTTTAACACCAACAAGAGAACTGGGGGAAAGTTGGCAAGGAATTTTGGGACATAGATGCAGACTCCCATTTGGCCAAAGAAAGAGGATAGATATTCTAAGGAGAAGAAACTTTCCCTACCTAGTCAAACAGGGAGGTAGCTCTACAAAGAGATCCTTAGTTGGGTGTGGTTAGAAACTGCCCTTTGAAGATGTTAAGATTTAGTCAAAAATGAAGGAAAACACTGGTGTTTGAAGAGAAGGGGTGTAGGGTACTACAAAATGGGAACCAGCATTCCTAAACCAAAAAGAGAAAGAGAATCTTAAAAGAAAGTGTTATTAGAATGTTTGGGGAAAGCACAGGAACAAAAGCCTTTAAACATAAGAATTTACGTATCTGTGAAGAGCACAAGAACTAAAGTCTGTGCATGTACTTCAGAGTATTTACTTCAGAGATATCTATGTTGAATTACCACTGAAATTTTCAACCCCTAATTTCACCTGACCATTCCCCTCTAACATAAATAAAATAGTTATTTTTGGATTTTTTAAAAAAGCCTCTGGTGGAATTTCTGCTATTTAAGAACAAGAAGAGGGAAAGAGAAGGAGGTATCTGTTTTGGAGGTCTGTAAAATCAACCCCTGTTGTTTGATCTGCTTGAAATTTAGGAGGTCTTTATATTAGAGCATTATTCTGTACAAATTTGGTGCCAACATTTTGATAAACTGCTGCCCTGCCCAGAACCTTGAATATATTCCCCATTGAAAATAATGGTACGGAAGAAAAACCATACAGATTTGACTCCCAAACCAGTAATATCTTACTCAGAAATAAACAATTATTGTAACCTCCCCCACCCACAGTCCAGAACAGAAATTATAACAAAATTTTTCTTGATGCATACCCCTATAATTTACCATAAGATTCTTGTAATTAGGGATGATCAGAATGGATTTCAGGGGCCTTCCTGTTAAGGTTGGCCCATAATTAGGAGAATGATTCTGAGCTGTTTGTTACAAATTCCAATACATATATATGGTTTCCCTATGATTTTATAGAATATATTCATACTGTGCAAAGAACACAGCACTCAACTATAAACTGAACAGATAGGATTTTTGTTGTTCCAGTATACAATTAATAGCTTTGAAACACCCTCCAACCTAGTTATTTTTACATTTATAAATACCCTGCTTTTCTCTCTAATGGGAACTCAAAGCTGCTTACAACATCATCCCCTTCCTCAATTTTATTCTCATAGCAACCTCCTTGTGAGGTAGGTTATGCAAGAGTATCTGAAAGGTCCAAGATCACTCAGCAAATTTCCATGGCAGAGTGGCAATTCAACATTCAATCACTACACCACTCTGGCTAGGCCATGGAAAGGGAATAAAAATAGTTAAGTGACTCATCTGCCCATGATCTTTCCTCATCTGGTTTCAAGTGTATATTTGGCATGAAAACCACTTTGTTTGTTCTAGTAGGCAGGGGCAATAATTCCTTGTTATTCCTGCTGAACTTTAAACCATGCAATTCGTCTGAGATGTATGAAATATGGTGTTGTATAAGAAGTGTGACATTTAAATGGTTTCAGTTGGTTTTTATCTGACTCTCTGAAGCAAGTGGTTATTGCTATATCTGGAGCAGTGGTGTTCTTTTGTGGAGTTCTTCATGGCTCAGTATGGTCACCTGTGTTAATATTTTTGTTAGATCATTGACTAAGAACTGGAGTGGAGTAGAGACCCAGTTTGGTGTAGTGGTTAAGAGCAGCAGGACTGTAATCTGGAGAACTGGGTTTGATTCCCCATTCTTCCACTTGAAGCCAGTTGGGTGACCCTGAGTCAGTTACAGTTCTTCCAGAGCTCTCTCAGCCCCATCCAGTTCACAGGATGACTGTTGTGAGGATAATAATAACACACTTTAAACCGCTCTGAGTGGGTGTTGAGTTGTCCTGAATGGCGATATATAAATTGAATGTTGTTGTTGTTGTTATGCTGATGACACCCATCTATACATGGACAGTGTTAGGAATATGTGGCTTATGAAGCTTAAACCTTTCAAGATGGTGGTGATCCTGGTAGGGAGAACTGAGATTCTGGAGGCAGTTCAGTTACTCTCTTTGGATGGGTGGCTTTTCATTTGCACACTCTGTTATTAGATTTGGGAATTATATTCTGCTGGAAAAGCAGATAAACCATGTGGCAAAAGTGCTCCTTTTCAACTATATATGACATGGAAATTGCCTCTCTTTTTGGTCACAGTTGGCCTAGTCTTCTCCTCCATGCTATGATAACTTCAATGCTGAACTACTATAATATGCTGTATGAAGAACTGTCTGTGAAGCTACACTTGGTGCAGAATAAGGCAACTAGACCATTGACAGGGATTAAATGTTTTTTACATAGTACCTTCATTTAAAAATTGCTAGTTTGTCTCCCAGTTTGCTTCCATTATCAATTCAAAGTACTGGTGTTAATCCTCAACAGCCCCTTGTGACCTGAGATCCTCTTATCTGCAGACTGCCTCCACCTATATGTGCCGCCAAGGCAAATGATCAGATGAGAGATTATTAGTAGATTCTCTGTTCAGGTCAGTGAAAGCTCTTTCTGCTTTGGCTTGAGCTTTTTTGGTGGCTGCTTGTGTTTTGTGGAACAAGCTTTCTGAGGACATGAGGAAGACCCTAACCTCACAAATATTGCAAAGACTATTTAAAGGGAAATCTTTCTGATATGTAGTTGGTAGTGTATTGGTGGAAATCATCTAATATGATAGGTACTCTCTTTTAAAATCTATATGTCTAGGTTTGAACATGGTCCCAGAGTATAGATTAAAAAATACATACAGAGGCCCATGTACACATATAGATGAATTTTCTAGAAACCTGGACAGCCCACCAGCTCTCACAAACATTTAAATATTTTTTAAAATCACCCAAACTGTTGAACTTAGGGGGGGTGGACATCTCAATGATGCTACATTATAAAATCAGAGCAGCCATTTTCAGTGTTGCCTCGCAACTCCATAAGCACAGCAGTGTCAGGGGAAAGGAGATGGTGGCAAGGAATAGGAAGAAGCCAGTGGTGTGGCAAGAAAGGAGGAAGCAGTAGTGGCAGGAGAAGGAGGAAGTGAAAGAGGCAGCAGTGATGGAAGGGTGAGGGGAGAAAGGTGGTGAAAGGAAGCAGTGGTAACAGGAGGGCAAGGGAGAGAAGAAAAGCCGCATCAAGAAGGAGGAAGCAAGACCAGCTGTGGGGGATGACATTTATCTTCCTGTGACGGAATGAGCTTTTAAATGAAAGGTTTACTAAGCGCAGCACCCAGTGAGTGAAGGGGAAAGGGAGAATGATTGACAGGTTTCTCCATTCTCTTTGTGATTGGCCAGTGAGAAGGTAACAATTGGTGCTGACAGAATTGTTGGAGGAGTTGAAGTTTGGAGTCTGACAAGGAGGGTCAGTCTAGTAATCCTCTGTGTGAGGAAAAAGGAAAAGTTTGCCCTAACTGGGACAGCTTTAGGTTTAAAGAAGACTTTAGTTAAAGTACTTAAATATGAAAGCCAGCACTGATTTACACAGACAAGTTAGAATTGAGGGTGTGTTGTTGGCAGAGGAAGTGGGTAGTGAAAGGAGACTCCCCTTCAGCCAGGTGATCAGGGTTATGTCTTTGGAGAAGAATAATTCCTGCCCAGTGTCTAAAAAGGGGGGGGGGGGTTGGTTCCGTGGAGAACCCTAGGTCTGGTGTAAAGGGAAAAGAGTGCTGTATTGAAGTCAGAACACCAAAGATGTAAAGTGAAATCTATGAAGGAACCTTGGTAAAGTAACCTAAGTCTGAAACTACCAACCTCTTACTTTAAGAGCTGTAACTACCGAAACTAAGCTTTAAGAAGAGTATTGTGCCCAATGCTCGTGAAATATTCTGTTCTACTATCAAAAGTTACCTCAGCTCTTCTTTCTCTGCCTACTTATTTACCAGTCCTTCCTGTTTAATAAACCTGTTGTTTCCTTTTGAACTTTACTCAGCCTCTAGTGCCATTTCATTTAAAGAAGGCGTGGGCTCCTTTTTTTTCCCCTACCAAATATTTAGGTTGAGATATAAGCCAGAAATATGTATGTGTTACAGTGTAGGACAAAAAGTACCTTTAGATTATACCCAGAGACACACTACCAGTGGCTGCCGAGCCTCAGCAAGCAACCTTGACTATTTTGGAGGGAAAATCTGCCTCACAATGGAGGAGTGAGTGGGGCTTACATCATACCTCCTTTGAATGTTCTTCTTGGATCTCTGCTTGTTTGAACTGCATTTCTATGAACTGGAGTTTTAGTGCTAACATAAGCCACTTTGAGTCCTATTGATAGGAATAAAACTGGGATATAAATACTTTAAATAAAAAAGATAAATATGGTAAAATAATTAACTATAGTGATTGCTGTAGGGGCTAAGAGAACAGAAGGTATGGTCAGATTCCACCTCAGACAACCAGAAGATTTAGGCAACCCTTGAAGCTAGCTTAGGTATTTTATTGCCTAATCATAATGATACAGATGTTGTTATCATGCAATGATAAAGTTAAAGTTTGGTGTAGTGGATAAGAGCATGGTACTCTAATCTGGAGAACCAGGTTTGATTCCCCACTCCTCCACTTGAAGCCAGCTGGGTGATCTTGGGTCAGTCACAACTTCTGGGAGCTTTCTCAGCCCCATCCACCTCACAGGGCATTTGATATGGGGATAATAATAACATACTTTGTAAACCACTCTGAGTGGGCATTTTGTTCTGAAGGGCAGTATTTCAATTGAATGTTGTTGTTATAATGCTTAACTCTCAATGGGAAGTTCAGTTCAGCGATCCTTGAATGGGACTTCCTGTATCCAGGGCAAGCAGACATTTATTCTTTCCTTATATTTTCCAAACCTTTCCTAGCCTTAGTAAAATTCTGTCATCTCATAACTTTTTGGGTATTCTACCTGCTTGCACTAAACAAAATAATCAAGGCATACTTCTGCTTGAGGCTATGGGAAGCATTTCAAAATGGAATATTCACTGAGCATTCCCCAAGTGAAGTTAATCTTTTCACATAAACTATCTCTGCTACTATTTCCTAGGAGGCAAGCTTGAGTATTACTTAGGGGTGAAAGCATATTCAAAAAATGTAATCTAGAATTGGAGCTGGAAGACAAGGCTTCTTCATTATAAAACCTGATCAGGAGTAGGTGAGCGTATGTTATTAGAAATATTATTTTGAAACTAACTCAGCCGTAAAACAAACAGATAAAGCCTGCAAAAATAAGAAAACTTCAGGTAATTTTAAATCTGCTTTCAACACAGTCCCAACTTAATGCCATCAGCGTATATAAATGGAAACTGTCATTGGACTGAAAGCCTTGGGCAAATCCATATGGAAAAGACACACACTCATAGAAAGGGGTTACAGAGTATAATGAAGAAACTACATTTTAAGAAGCAAATGAATTGAAGCAACCTGTTACGGGCATAATTGCTTTAAAGACCCCACAGCAAACATCAGCAGAATTGGTTTGTAATTTACCATGTCCTTCACTTTCAACATGCTCCCTAAAGGTTTGTGTGAAAGTCATGACACCTACAAGCACAATTTTTATCCTCAGACTGACTAGCCATGATTAATGTCTTCCTTTACTGCTTTTGACCAAACTAATTCCTCTTGCTGGAAAAGGAAAAGAAGCATTCAGTTTGCTTGTCATGAAGTTGGAACACCAGAGATTGTGTTTTAATTGAAATCCTTTTCAGAAATATTTAGGTAAACTTTGAAAGCAGAAGGCTGCTAATGTGACTGAAGAATTTCAGCAGTCAGTCAATTAAGTATTGTGGCAAAGGTTTCTAATTACAGTATTGAAGTCACAATCTTATCTTGGGAATATCTTGTACTGACTTGAAGCTAGATTATTCAGTAATGACTCGTCTAACTATATCAGTCAGTGATAAAGATTCCAAGTCAATGAAATGAGCCTGATTATTTTAATTTGGTTCTTTGCACTGGTGGGAATATACAGCTCAAGACAGCACATATTTGATGGGAGAAAGCATTCAAGATGCTCAACAGTTTCAAGGGCTTCTTGATGCACTCAAGTTGCCATTGCTGTACAATGCTGTACAAAAGTACGAGGACCTTAAAACCAGAAAAATGTCTTCTCTTCATTTCTATGATACATCAATTATGCATATTGCTTTGGTCCATATGTAATCCTAACATATTAGTTTTTATATCAATGCACAACACACTTTATTCAATACAACATACAACACTTTATGATATTGGATAATATGAAAAAGAGTTGTGTGTGTAACATCTTGCTTATTTTTTAACCCACCTTGTAATGATTTGCTTGTTCATTTTTATTACTTTTTAAACAGTGTACCTTTGGCTTTGGATCTTAAATTCAGCTACTCCTTACATTACCTTCAACTTATACTTCAGGAGGGCCTTTGTCCCAATAAACACTCTTTGTATTTCTACTCGCATAGGGCTTAGGTGTTACCTACTTTACCCAAGCTGTCACTTCAAGAGCACCTTCCATTTGTGTTTGTGTGACCTGTATATTGCTGCCTCTTTGACTCCTACAAAAGGTTTTCACTGCCACCAAAGGCTTTTGATTTAGATCTCCGTGTTGTAACTTGTAATACAGAGAGGCTTGTTATAAATGGTAGTTTGACAGATGGTCAGCACATGTGGGTGGTTGTGAGGTTAAAAAAGGGATCTTTTTTACTAAACAAAAGTAGAATGTATTTATAGGTACATAAGCATGATGGCTGCAGAGTTTTGATAAGCGTATCAGTTTCAGAATAGTTCTTAAACTAGATGATTCCACGGGAAGTTATGATTCACAAACTCAGTCACACCAACTAGTTTTCCACACAGGTTTTCACTAAGAGAAGAGAAGCTCACTGACTCACCAGTGGGCTGTACTGGCACTGAGGACAGGATGCAGTGGAGATGTGGTCAGCCCGCAAGAGGAGGAGCATCTATCCTTCAGTTCAGCTGCATGTCCAGCACAATTCCTTTTGGAGCCCTGGCAGGAGCAACATGTTCAGCTCTGTTGTCCTGATCTGTGGTTGAGGTAAAGGGGGGGGCTCCTGCCAGGGGATTCCCAGGAGGGATAAACAGGCTCCTCTCCAGGGGGCCTGGGGATCCGGTCCTGCCCTCTTCCACCCCGCCCCACAGGAGAGCCAAAAATTAAATAGGAGTGGGGTGAGTGCCCCTCCGGCCTGCACCAGGGGGCTTCTGCCACACCCCCATTGCCCCCAGGAACCTCCGTGGGTGGCCTCTCCCCTTAGCATGGACTGCATGTTCAGGGGTTGAGGGGTGGTGGGGTTGTGGTGGGGGCTGGGCTAGACAGTGGGCTCCTTTGCTGCCGCAGCCTGGCCTGGAGCCAGGAGGGCACCACTGGGGCACAACAAGTAACAAGGCGAAGGGAGGTGACAGAAATCGAACAGGTCAAGGTGGTGGCCAAGGTAGCTCCACCACTGGAGGAAAGAAATGAATGCACACAGGGGGAATGGTGGTCTCTTGCCCTGATGCCAGTTTCTCCGTCGGCCCTGCGACCTTTGCTGCAGTGCTACAACAACCAGGTGGCTGCCTCTATGTTTTCAGAGGAGTTCACCAATGGGTTCAGAATACCTTATGTAGGGCCGCACATACCCATGGATGCAGCCAACCTGAAGTCAGCATGGGACATCCTGCAGGTGGTGGCAGCCAAAATCTGAAAATAACTGAGTGCAGGATGGGTAGCAGGCCCCTTCTACTCTCCTCCCATCTCAAACTTGAGAGTGTCCCCCATCAGCGTAGTCCTGAAGAAGGCGCCCAGCAAATATTGCTTGATCCATCACTTGTCCTACCCGAAAGGGGCCTCCGTGAATGATGCAATCCTGCTGGAGCTCTTTTCTGCACATTATGCCTCATTTGACTACACGGTGAATCTGGTGTGTGCCTGTGGCCGCGTGGTACTCATAACTAAGTGTGACATCCAGTCAGCCTTCTGGCTTCTGCCAGTCTACCCTGAGGATTGATGCCTGCTGGGGTTCAAATTCCAGGGGAAATGGTATGTGGACAAGGCTATGCCTATGGGTTGCATGGTGGCGTGCTTGGCCTTTGATTCGTTTTCGTTTTCTCTGCCATGTCGGACGCTCCTCTTCGCTGGCTCGAGAGGAAGCGGCCGAGCACCCTGTCCGGGCGGCTGATCTGCGAAGATTAGCCCCCAAAACTCCCAGTGAGGGAAGCTGGGTCCGGGACGCTGCGGGAAGAGCCCCCTGGAATCAATGCGGGGGGTTAATTGCCCGTTTGTCCCTACGGAGGCCGGCGGACGTGCGCGGCGCCTCGAGTGCTGCCGGGCCATGAGAAACGGCAAAGAGCAGAACTAGGCGAGAGCCTACAAGTAAGCGAATTCCTTCTGTTATTACAAGCGTACGTGAAGGAGAGGTGAGATCTGAAGCTAAGAAGGCTCACTCTTCCCCTTTGCTGAGTCTCAAAATTTGGTTGGCGCCCCCCCCCCCAAATGGCAACAAAAAAACAAAGTCCTGCCCTTGGCAAGTCAGTTTCGGCTGCCTTAAAGGGAGAATCGCTGGAGGAAATAATACGGAGGGCGGTTGGTGAAGCTATAAAACCCTTTGTTGACAAGCTGAATGAAACAGATCAAAGGGTGGGCTTAATTGAGAGCGAAGTGAAAACCATCAAGGAAGCAGCGGGGGGGGGCAGAGAAGTCTGCTCGGGAAAGTGCGTCACTCGTGAAGGCTACGAACAAAGAGCTTAAACTGGTGGAGAATCAGTTGATCGGGCTACAGGTGGAACGGACACAGACAATTCTGCGCCTCCAGAATGTGAAAGAGGAGGAAAACGAGGACTTACGGGGTCTTGTCTCGGAACTATTGGCGACACCCGCGAGGGCAACTAAAGAAGAAGTTAAAAGCGCCATTTTGGAAGCCCGTCGGGCTACTTCAAAGTATGCAATGAAGCGTCAGTTGCCGCGCGAGATCATCATCGATTTTTCATCTAAGAGGATCCGGGACACTATCCTATACAATTCATACAATGCGGATTTGGACTTCTTGGGCAACAAAATTAAGATATTGAAAGACGTCCCATTTCTAGTCCGGAAAAGACGTTTTAAGTATAAAAAGTTCGCAGCTCTTCTGAGAGAACGTGGAATAAAGTACAAATGGTTATTTCCAGAAGGAATCTGGTTCACCCATAAAGATCAAGCCTTTAAGATATTATCAGAAGATCAACTAAGGGATTTTGAGGACAGGAACCCAGAATTCCAGTGCACCAAGCAAGACGAAAAGGAGAAGTCTGAGGGGGAGGGGGAGGAAACGAGCACTGCGGCTGCAGTTGCGCAGAGAGAACTCCGTCCGGGACCCAGGAGGGGAAGAAAAATTTAACTTGAAATTAAATTGTAATTTGCATTTAGTAAGGTCAACCACTCCATCAATATAATATAAAGCTTTAACTTTTGAATAATGGCAGTATGAAGGGAAAACAGAAATGTAGTGTTTAGTGTTTAGTGTTTGTAGGGTACCTTCCCCTTTTTTCCACCCCTCCCTCCCTCTCTCTTTTTTCTCTCCTCTTTCCTATCCCTTGTGTTATTGTAGTCTTTTGTAGTTACTGTTCTGTAGGGTATGTATGTATGTAGTAGTTGTATGTTAGATATTGAAAATAAAAAATTATATATATATATATATATATAAAAAAGAGACCTTCAGCACCTTCCTAGAATGGGCTGTGAAAGATCAAGTGGGCCCCCCCTTCATTACTCACTACCTGGATGATTTTTCATGGTGGGCCCAGCGGGCAGCACCAACTGTCAGAAGCTTCTCCACCGGTTCCAGAAGGTGGCCACAGAGCTGGGTGTCTCATTAGCCCATGAGAAGACCAAGGGGCCCTCCAACAGGATAGCATACCTGGAGTTTCTAATAGACACTGTGCAGGGTTCCTGCAGCCTACTTCAGGACAAGCTAAGCGCTCTCAGCGAGAAAGTAAATAATGTGCTAGGGTCGAAGAAGAAGACACTTTGAGAAGTCCAATCCCTTTTGAGTAGTCTGAACTTCACCTGCATGGTGGTGGCACCTGGGAGGCCATTTTGCACTTGCCTTGCCAAGGCAACTGCGGGAGTGACGCCCCCCCATCACCACATTCAGATCATAGAGTGGATCTGCAGATATGGCGAACCTTCTTGAAGGCCTACAACAGTATATCTTGTTGGCGCGAGCTGATGGAGATGGAGGCAACTTTCCAAGTGCACTCTGATGCCACAAGGGGTGTGAGTTTCGGGTTGTAATGAGAAGGATGATGGTGTGCACAGAGATGGCTGCAGTGGAATTCTCAGAGATCTTACATTCCTGGAGCTGTTCCCAATTCTGGTCGCTGTGATCCTTTGAACCAGCCGGTTCCATAACAGGAAGGTCCTTTTTTGGTGTGACAACCAGACGGTGGTGCGAGTGGTGAACAGGCACACATCATGCTCAGAACAAGTCATGTGATTGGTATGCAGACTGGTACTCCTGTGCTTTCAGCACAACATCATGTTTGGGGCTCACCACAAAGTTAGGGTGAAGAATTACATAACAGACACCCTTTCTCGCTTTCAGTAAGATAGATTTCAGGACATGGCACCAAACGCTGAACAATACCCAGACCCCTTCGTGGAGGAGCTGTGGGAACTTTGGAGCATTGGACCATTCAGGGAGTTCTGAATTCACTAGTGCCATCCACCAGGCGGGCGTACGGGGCAGCTGTTTCTGCACTCATGGCCTTCCTTTCTGAACTGCTTAGCCAGGCGGAGGGCGAGGTACCAGAGGAGGCATTCCTGGAATACTTGGCATGGATGAACGAGTCCGGGTACGCGCCCAAGATCATCAGGATGCACATGGTGGCCATCTCATTTTTGTACAGGGCGATGGGTCAGGCGGACCCAACAGTAACTTCCTGGCCTGGCAGGCCATGGCAGACTGGGCTCACTGGGACTCTCGCAAGGACTCCTGGTGGCCAATCACAGTGAACATCTTGCTGAGTATCCTGGGGTGCCTCCCCAGAATATGTCGCTCATCCTTTGAAACCATGCCTTTTGCCTAGTGTTCTACAGGGTCTTTTGGGTAGGAGAGCTCGTAGCTGCTTCAGCAGGGGATCCATCAGGCAGGGCATTGGCAGTGGGTGACATCTCGCTCAAGGGTGGCAGCTTACAGGTCAAAGTCTGGCACTCTAAGACAGACCATCAGGGGCAAAGATCAGTGTTATGGCTCCAAGCAGCGGAGAATGGGGCCTCCTGCCCTGGCTGGGCCATCAGGGAGTATCTGGACAGGTGCCCCTTGGCAGCTGGCCAACTCTTGGTCCATGCCAACAGGAGCCTGCTCATGAGGTTACAGGTCACAGCCATTCCGAAATCCACCTTCCATTCTTCAGGTCTTCCGCTGGCGGACTACGGCTCTCAGTCATTCCAAATTGGGGCAGCCACCACAGCAGCTGAGGCCAGGCTGTCTGCAGACCACATTAAGGCAATTGGCAGGTTGGCTTCCAGAGCGTACTTGGGTTACGTTAGAAAAGAATGTACTAACATTGTTTGATCAAGTTGCAAGCACGGCATCCCCCTGGGAGCAATGGCGAGTGGCTGGTGGCAACATCTGGACAAGTGAAGAAATATGAGTAGTGGTTGAGGGGGATGTGGTTGGGCCCCCTGGAGGTCCCAGCAGAGATCCCCAGGGCCAGTTGTGCCAGTTGCCTACTGAGGCCAGGAAGAAATTTTTCTCACAAGGGGCCAGATTGGCTGGGACTCCCTTGGGATTTTTCACCTTCCTCTGGTCATCAAAGTCACGAACTCTGGGGGAGGGGGTGGCTCCAACTTTCTTGGCTACTGCAGTTGGAACACTGGTGGGAGTTGGGCCTTTGGCCTTCCTCCTGTGGTGGGTTTGAGGCATTGGGCCAGATCCCAATAGGGTGAGTGGGGTATTTGGGCAGATCATCCCGACGGAGCAGGAGGCAGTGGCCATCCAGCATTGCTGGCGGTGGAATGCTTGCTGTGGTCTACCAGCATGGGGCTGGCATGATATACATCAGATGGCAGGCGGGCATTCTGATGCCAACAGGGATCCGATGGAATTAACAGGCATGATTCAAGGACTGAGTTCAGCATATCATCCCAAGACTGATGGGCAATCCGAAAGGGTTAATCAAGTCCTGAAGCCATTTTTAAGGTGTTACATTGATTATCAACAAGATAATTGGACTGATTTTCTAGCGTTTGCAGAATATTGTTACAACAATAGCATTCATAGCTCTATGGGAGCATCATCATTCAAGATCACACAGGGCTTTGAAGGCAAACCCTTGCTGTTTGTGAAAGACCCCCGCCCGGGAGTGGGGGGGATCTCAGTACTTGATGGAACTCTATTGTGGAACAGTGGGATATAATAACAAAAACCATGGAAAAAGCCAAACAGGATTACAAAAAACATGCAGACCGTAAACGCCCCCCCCCCCTTGGGATCTGAAACCTGGAGATGAGATTTACGTGTCCACAAAAAATCTCAAGGGAGAACAGCTGAGCAAAAAGTTTGGATGGAAATACATAAGACCCTATAAAATCCTTGAAATAATAAATGGGGTGGCTGAGAAACCAGACCTCCCAACAAATTTAAGACACATCAGTATTCCACTGCAGCTTGTTGAAGAAAGCCCTGGAGGCAAACACCTGGCACCCTAAATCTGGAGTCCCCCACCACCACCGCCATGGTGGATGGACAACCTCATCATGAAGGGGAAGATATGTTGGACTCAAAATGGAGAAGAGGAAAATTATTTTACCTTATAAAATCGAAGTACTTTGACCAGGGTCAAAATGAGTGGGTTCAAGCTAAAAGATGTAAAAGCTAAAAGACTCATCAAAGCTTTTCACTAACGTTATCTGGAGAAACCAAGGGAGGGGTGATCCTATTATAG
Organism: Eublepharis macularius; assembly: GCF_028583425.1. Taxonomy (NCBI): domain Eukaryota; kingdom Metazoa; phylum Chordata; class Lepidosauria; order Squamata; family Eublepharidae; genus Eublepharis; species Eublepharis macularius. Next base: position 129,760,400 of record NC_072792.1, read on the forward strand.
ATGTAGTTTTTTCGGGGGGATAATGTCAGGCAGGCAAGCCAGCCTGCCTGCCATCACTGTGAATGCATATCTACTGGGGGGTGGGCTTTGTTCCTGTAGTGTAGCTTTCTTCCTTCACCATATCTTGGTTACACTTTGCTGAGAGGAGTTATCAGGACAGCTGGGAATGTCTGAGAACCAACCTTGGTAAATTCTGCTTTGCATCTTTTCCAGGACTTTTGCTGACTTCAACTGACTTGTTCGAACTGCGGGGAGGTGGCTGGGGGTATAACCTCTTGGGGAAGACTCTGCTTCAGCATTCCAGGCAATTACTATGTATCAGCGCGCTTCTAGGGAGTTTTATCTAAATAAAGACCTTTAACTCATACAACCATGTTGGATGAAGTGAAGAGTCTGAGAGAATCCCCTAGCCAGGCCTGACACTGAAGAAGTATGCAAATACCATGCTCTTTGTAAGAATTTATATAGCTTGTAATTGCTTGTTTATATTATGAATCGGGAAGCCTTACCATCAAATTCTTATTCTGTTCATAATTATTAGAGAGTATTTCTAGTAGATTTTTCACATCTGAGCGTGTGCAGCTATTGATTAAACCAATTATCTGAGGCAAGCAGTCATACTGCCACATAGTCAAAATATTTGATTACTTTAACCCTTTATTTGGTTTCAGGTATTAGAGGAGAAATTGTCCTTCCTTCCTTCCTTCCTTCCTCCCTCCCTCCCTCCCTTCCTTCCTTCCTTCCTTCCAGCGTACATTAACATTTAAAAAAATCATTGTAATTTACTCTGGATGCTCTGGATTAATACCCAGTCCAGTAATGTAATGTGCCCCAAGGGTATGCTTCTTGGGTTGCCAGGTCTCCTGTGATAGTGGGACATAACCTGTTGGCAACCTGTGTGTCCTACCTCTGCTCCATGAAGCAGTGGGAGAAAAAATTTAAAAATCACTGTCATCCTATGAGATGTGACATGACTTCCAGGGAAAACTCAGTTTACCATAGAGTTTCCAGCAATTCCAAGAGGGATGTAATGCCACTTCTGATTTTTTCTGGAAGCGATGTCACACACAATGATGCTTCCATGTCCCTACCTCCATCTTCTGTCTGATACCTGCCATTAACTGGCAACACTACATGCTTTATCTAAATGTGACCTTTACAAAAATAAATGCACAAATTTCAAAGGCATTCCTTAGCCAATCAGTCAACTTAAAATCTGGCAACACACATACACAAAACATTTAGAGAATTTTGTGATCCCTTCTGAAACTACATATTGTGAGGATAAAATGGAGGAGAGATAAATCATATAAACTGCTTTGGACTTCCATTGTGGAGAATGTAAGGGATATAAATAAATGAAATAGTAATAAGCAAAACTGAAGATAGGAGGGGGCAGGTAAAAGGTTTTTTTTAAAAAAATTATTTTTTAATATCTAACATAAAAAACTACAGAAGACTACAAAAGTATAAAGGGGAGAGGAGAGGGAAAAAAAGGGGAAGAGAGAACTGGGGAAAGGGAAAATCAACATACAAACAACAAACACTACACTACATGTCTTGTATTCCCTTCATACTGCAATTTTTCTTAAAAATTAACTTTCTAATATGCTGTCAGATTGGTAGGTCTTATACAATACAGATTATATTCAGGATCAGAACTTCTTCCCCCCCCCCCCTTGTGTCTCGGTCTTAATTCTCTCTGCGCAGCTGGAGCAGCTGTGCCCGCTCTTTCCTCCCCCCCACTTTCCCCTTCAGACTTCGAACTTTCTTCCTGCTGAAACTCCTGATGGTTGAACAAAAAGTCTGTCAGCTGCGCATCCGATGTAATCTTGTAAGTTTGATCTTTATATCTGAACCAGACGCCTTCTGGAAACAGCCACTTATATTTTATATCACATTTCCTCAAGAAAGCCGCAAGTCCTTTATATTTGAGTCTTCTTTTACGAGCCAAAAATGGAACATCCTTCAATATTTTAACCTTATTGCCCAAATAGTCCAAGTCCACATTATACGAATTGTCTAAGATGGTGTCCCGAATCTTCTTAGATGAAAAGTCAATAATAATCTCGTGAGGCAGCTGCTGCTTCATTGCATACTTTGAAGATGTCCGCCGGACTTCCAAAATATTGTTTTTTATCTCTTCTTTAGTTGCCTTTGCGAATGGCGCCAAAAGTCCAGACACCAAATCTTTTAAATTTTCACTTTGCTCTTCTTTTACATTTTGAAGACGCAATACCGTTTGGGCACGGTCCACTTGTAATCCTATTATTTGATTCTCCAAAAGCTTCACTTCCTTACTTGTTGCTTTCATGAGTACTGCGTTCTCGTGCGCAGACTGCTCTGCTCCGGTCGCTGTTTCTTTAATGGCTTTCACCTCGCTCTCCACTGAATCAACCTTTTGCCCCATTTCATTCAATTTCGCTACAAAGGGCTGCACAGCATCGAAAACTGCTCGTCTCACCAGCTCTTCCAACGTTTCCCCCTTCCCCTGTAACGTCGCCATCACCGATTTACTCATTGCTGGGCTCTGCTTTCTCGTCACCATCTTGGGGGGGGGGGGTGCCAACTAAGTTCCAAAACTTGGTGCAGGGGAAGAAGTCTGCACCTTTTTTGCTTCAATTCCCACCGATCCTTCGCATACGCTTAAAAATCAGAAGGGATTCGCTTACTTACAGGTCTTCACCTTAAATCTGCTTATTGCCGTTCTCCATGGCCCGGCAGCACACGTGGTGCTGCGCAAGTCTGCCAGCCTCCGTTGGAGCAAGCGGGCAATTTACCCCCTACATTACTTCCAGAGGGTTCTTCCCGCAGCGCCCCGGATCCAGGCTCCCTCCCTGGGAGTCCTGGAGGTTAACCCTCGCGGGTCAACCACCCAGTCAGCCTGCTCAGACAGTTCCCCCCGGACCTGCGGAGAGGAACGTCCGACATGGCCGGGAAAACGAAACCGAATCCGGGGCAGGTAAAAGGTTGATTGATGGGTGAGTGAGTGAGGGGGAGGAAAGAAAGCATGGAAAAGAGAGGATATGGCAAGAGGAGGAAAATAGTAAGGAAACAGTGAGTGGAGGGGGCTATGGTGAGAGGAAGAAGTAGGGGGGGAGAAGATACAGGGGAAAGTGAGCTGCCCCCTTAAGCCCCACCAGACAACTGGGCCTGGACAGGCCCTGCAGCTGAAACTGCTCAGAATTTTTCCAGGAACAGGCTGCAGGGTGAGGGAAGGAGGAATGCAGATGATGGCTGGTGGGTGAGGAGGAGAAAAGGAAGTGGGAAAAGAGGAGATGCTATGTGAGGAAATAGTAGGGGAGGGGGAAATGAGATACCCCTTACAGGACTCATACTTGTCCCCTTCGAAAACTTACTCACTTTGCTGGGGGAAGACAGTGTAAGAGACCCTCCTGCCTAGAGATGTGACAGCCTGGGACAAGGCCAAAAAAAACTTGGGGGGAAATATTTTTTTTAAAAAACCTTTTCCCTCCAATTTTTCCAACAGAGAAACTGGAAATTGGGGGAGTACACAAAAATATATCTCTTGTGAAACATTTTCTCTTTTGGAAGAGTGAAAGACTTTTTAAGACATTTTTTTTTCACTCAAAATGAGCAATGTAAATATTTTTATGTAAGATCAGGGCTTTGCCCCCAGGGGTATGCACTAGTACGGAGTACTGTCAGCTCTTTATGGAGTACCAGCACCTCTTAGGCATTTGGGACTTCATCTGAGAGGGGAGAACTGGCATGAGTACTGGTACCTGTTTTGTTTTTTACAAAAGAAGTCATTCTACAGTGTTAGAGAATAATATATGGTCATACTGTAGACTTTCAATAATGTATTTATAGTTTACTGTTTAAATGACTAATGATACAATACACATATTATAATTTGTATGATTATAATATGATACTTAAGAGTTCAATGCTTGTCATATTTTAAAGTTTAACATGATATCCAGATGTGCTGCTAATCCTTTTGTGACTGTAATTATATATTTCATATTTCCCCAAATATTCCTTCTCCTCCCTCCCAAAAATTAGAAAAAAAAATCTGTCCACTTTCCATATCTTCAAAATTTCAGGAAATTTTATCTTACTAGCAAAGTCATCAGGCATAAGATCTTGATCTTCCTTTTTTGGAAATGGAATATGCATGTTTCCTAACCCAATCCCAACACAATGCTTGGATGCATTTGGGACCAAATTGCCCAGGAATCCTAGAATTTTTTTTTTTTTTGCCTTTCTCCAAGCAGGGACCATTGGCAGAGTGGGAGGGGTAGCTGTAAATTTCTCGCATTATGCGAGAGGAAGGTTTGGACTAGATGACCCTTGAGATCCTTTGAGGTCCCTTTCAGCTCTATGATTCTATGAACCTGAGTTTCTCAGCAATGAAAGAAACTGCTAAACATGCTTATTAATTTTGTGGATAGTTGGAAAATGAAGAGTCCAACTGTCAAGGATAGGACTGGCTCCAGCTCTGCCTCTCTTGAGAGACAGTCATTGGGAGCAGGTGGAATGTTGGGCCAATCAGAGTAAGAGTCAGTTGGAGGGAAAAGCAGGTTTTGGAGAGACTGGAGAGAAGGGTTTGAGATGCTGCAAAGGGAGGCAGCAGAAAGATAGCTGGCTGTAAATCTGTTCTGTTACATTGAAATCTTCCCTGTTTAACCCCAGTATGGTTTTTAGTTTAAAAGCTGTTCACCCCTATGCAGGGCTGGATTGAGGGGGGTAGGGGGGTAGTCTGCCCCTGGTGCCACCAAAGAGGGGGTGCTGGGCACAGCTGCCAGCCGCCAGGAGCGTGCTGGCGGAAGCGCGGGCGGCTGAGTGGCCACCCGCACCATTCGCCTGCCCAGGAGGACAGGGAGTGCATGGTAAGCTGGCTGCCCCCTCAGCCAGGCAGGTGAATGACACGGAGAGCTGGGAGGCCGCCCACGCCACTTGCCTGTCCCACTGAGGGGGCAGCCGGCTTGCCACGTGCTCCCTGTCCTGCTGGGCAGGCAAATGGTACGGGTGGCCTCCCAGCTCTCCATGCCATTCACCTGCCCGGCTGAGGGGGCGGCCAGCTTGCCGCACGCTCCCTGTTCTGTGGGGCAAGTGAGTGGCATGGAGGGCTGGGAGGCTGCCCGTGCCATTTGCCTGCCCTGCAGGACAGGGAGTATGCAGCAAGCTGGCTGCCCCCTCAGCCAGGCTGGCGAGTGGCGCAGGCAGCCTCTCAGCCGCCGGTGCTGCCGCTGCCCCGCTGGCGGCACACCGCCCGCATGATGATGTCATGAAGTGACAGCATCACGCAGCGCTGGGAGCGTGCATGTGCTGCATGCACACACAAGGTCAGCTGGAATTGGGTTGTCCTGGGCTCCAAGAACCCAAGATCCGGCCCTGCCCCTATATTCCATCTTGTAAATTAAGTTTATTTTTGTTTTTGTTTAACCATGGCTAGCTTAGAATCATTGGCTGATGGAAAATATCTGACATACACACACTGGTCAGAGTAAATAGGCCTAGTATTTTAAATGGTGGCAGTGTACCTCTGCATTTCCTTTTACCCAATAGCACTAGGCTGTAGCTGGGTGAGGGGAGGTACATAAAGGGAACAGTCTGGTGAAGCCTCTAAAAGAGGGGTGAGGGGACTGTGTGAGGATTTGCGTCAGGGCTCTCTGCCTGCTGTAGTGGAGGCTAGACGGGTGGCGATGGACTCCCAGCCTTTACCTGCCTGGGTGGCAAGGAGGGTGAAAGTCTTGTGTGTGTGAGAGGGAATCTAGCTGCCCCCGCCATATCAACTCTCTTCTGCTCAATGAATCTGTCCAAGAAGAACTGAGAAGAGCCTATATCAGATTGCAATAAGTGAGCGTCTAGTCCGTCTGAAAAAGTTATTTACCATTCTGAGCAAGAGAAAAATTTCAGGTGGGATAGTAATTATCTAACGTACTAAATAAGTATTAAGCTAGTAAAATTTGTTTACAGACTGTACAATTATGATCTATATGGTAATTTTATTATATATCTCCAAATTACTGATGCCTGAAATAATAATTTATTACTCTTCTAAAGTGCACAATTTTAAATTGGGAGAGAGATTGCATTAATAACTGAAATGAGGAGAATTAATTGAACTTATATTACTGTCCCTCCACTACTGTTTTCTATTTTGCTTCCTCTGCTATAGCAGCTATCTTTTATGTTCTACATACATTTATTTTTTCTTTTTTAAAAATTGTTTTTTTTATTTTTACTAGAATTTACTAGTATTTCTAAAATACAAAAAGACCTTATTTCAGCCTCATCTACATTTACTTGTCATCTAATAATCTACCTTGCGATTTTGCAGATTGATAGGAAAAATACTTTTGTACTGTCATTGTTAAAACATTTTAATATTTAGTCCATGATTTTAGAAATTCTAGTGTCCTTGCTATGCAGATTTTTCATCAGCCAGAAAAATCCATTAATTTTCTTCATAAAGATCCTGACATTATCATTAATTTTGATATTGTGCCCCCCCACACACACCCCAGTCGGAAGAAGGAGACTGACACAAGGTTTGGAACTAAGGGCAGCTTTATTTAACACAACATCAACCATTAATTTTGGCAAAGGCCAGCTAGTAGTACAGGTCAAGTCATGGGGTCAACCCTAGATATCCGCTTTGACCTGTTTGGGCGAGCCCCACTGCCCCGGGTGTGGTCCATTCTTGGAATGGCTTCGACCCAGCTGACCAGGCAAATGGTTCCCCCCCTTCAAATTCCTAAAGCCTCAGCTGTATAGCATGAAAGAAGGCCTTGCCCTGGAGTTTCCTGGAGGCAGTCTGTACAGGTAGTGGTAGCTGTGAAGCATACCATCTACTCTTGTCAGACCCCATTTCTCCACCAATGGGGAATTGCCAAGGGAGTGCTCACCAACCTGCTCTCTATTCCTAAACTCTCTCTTGCCCATGGCCTCCTATCCAGCACCACCCAGGCCAATTACCTGGGTGAAAAACCTCCTCTCCTCCTTGGCCAATGTTGGGAAAAGGGGGGAAAATCCTACCTGGCTCTGGAACAGCAGCCAGCTAATCCTGCACTGCAACAGGGTGAGGTGGGTGGACTGATTGCGTGGAGCAACTGCCAGATGGGAGGGCGGAGCTGCCTTTTAAGGCATCTTGGCCCCTGGCTCAATCCCCATATGCCTGGGATGGTGTACTGCCTCCTCCTCTTTTTGAGGAGGCAAATCCCAGCCTCCGGCTCAAACTATGCACGGCTGCCGGGAGGGGGTGACATAAATGTTCAATGATTACTCACTTGTGTATCCATACAATTTCTAAGCCAACAACATTGGGGAGCTATGTTCGTAAATCAAAAAGAGTCCAGTAGCACCTTTAAGACTAACCAATTTTATTGTAGCATAAGCTTTCGAGATTCAAGTTCTCTTCGTCAGATGCATGATACAGAGACTGGTCAAATATAGAAGAGGAGGGAGGAGAAGGGGAGGAGAGAGAAGAGGCAATTAGGGGGGGAGGGGGAGGGTGCAACCAAAACATTCCTTTGCTAGTATATGTAAACATCTCCTTTTGGTGTATGGATCAGTTGGCTTCAAAGGAGTTTGCCCTGTTAGTTTGTAGCAGCCAAACAGCTAGACCATCTGCCCCTATATCTACCCAAGGAATACAATTACAGGACCCAATGGCATCAACTACACTGTCTCTGGCTCTTACAGCTGCTCATCCTCCAATCTGATATATGCCCTCATGTGCCAACAATGTCCTTCTGCTCTGTACATTGGACAAACCAGCCAACCTCTATGCAAAAGAATAAATGGACACAAATCTGACATTAGAAATGGAAACGTCCAGAAACCAGTGGGAGAACACTTCAATCTACCAGGACATTCCATCAAAGACTTAAAGGTCACTGTAATTCAACAGAAACCTTTCAAAAACAAAATCCAACGGGAGGCTGCTGAACTGGAATTCATATGCAAATTTGACTCTGTCAAGCTGGGACTGAATAGGGACTATGAATGGTTATCACATTATCACAGGTAACAGATTTCCTTTACAGAGGCGGGGTCTGGGGGAGCTCAGTGGCACCTGGCGTGGGCTTTCGGGGACCACAGTTCTCTTTGTCAGATGCATCTGGCAAGGAGAGCTGTGCCTATCGAAGGCTCATACTGCATTGGAATTGGATGGTCTAGCTGTTTGGCTGCTACAAACTAACAGGGCAAACTCCTTTGAAGCCAACTGATCCACACACCAAAAGGAGATGTTTACATATACTAGCAAAGGAATGTTTTGGTTGCACCCTCCCCCCCCTCCTAATTGCCTCTTCTCTCTCCTCCCCTTCTTCTCCCTCCTCTTCTATATTTGACCAGTCTCTGTATCATGCATCTGACGAAGAGAACTTGATTCTTGAAAGCTTATGCTACAATAAAATTGGTTAGTCTTAAAGGTGCTACTGGACTCTTTTTCATTTTGCTACCACAGACTAACACGGCTAACTCCTCTGCATCTATGTTCGTAAATGTATTTTATGGAGGCTAGGCATTCAATTTATCATCATGTCCTTTTCTGCAAAACTCTTATGTCAAAATAAACTGAATGAAACTTTGAAAAGTAATCCTTAAATTCTCTGAAGCTTTACTAGTAGCATTTTTAGTAATGTAAAATTTATTGTGGGGGATACAAGGAATGGACACACTCAGCTTTTACTGTCAGACAATCATAGATTACAAAGCATAGTTGGCTTTTCTATGGATAAGCTGCAGTTAAAACAAGCATGGCTATCCACAAAAGTTTGTTATACATTAAGTGTTTATATATTTGTTTGCGGGTGGTTGGGTAGATGAGTGACATGGAACAGAAGAAAGGTAATTAAATAATGAAGGGATACTGGTACTTCAGTTAAAGTAAGGACGTGGTCAAGAACATACATCTGTTACAAATTCAAACAGAAGTTTTCATTGAAATGGTTAATTAACAACAAAACCTTCATTTAAACCTCACTTTTGTCTTCAGTGGAAATTATAGCAGTTTACATTGTTTTCCTCTCTTCTCTTTCTGTTTTCATACCTTCAGTTTTTACACAAATGCAAGACTAGTAATGTGGATTCGACCTAGGTTTTTTCAGAGTTATGCCTCTGGGGTCATTTTATATTCCACTAAATACAGTACCCTGATGTTAGGTTGAGTGTGTGTGACTGGTCTAAGGAACCTAGCAGGCTACTATGTCAGAGTGGGGATTCAAACTTTTGATTCCAGATCCTAGTTTGACACTCCAATCAATACATCACACTGGTTTTAACCAGAATGGTTAATCAGGGGGCCTAGTCAAAAATGAATTGGAACCTTATGAATCTCAAGCCAGTTTGCTGTACATAACCAGATTCAAGGCCACTGTCAAAGCCCTCATGAGACTGATCTGTCTGTTGCTTGTAAGTGTTTTCCAACTGCTAAATAAAACATTAAGAAACAAGGGCCATGAGGGATTGTTTCATAATTAATTAAAAATGATTTGCATATACAGCAGGGGTGGGTTTTACAAATATGCATTGTAAATAATATAATAAATTCTACTAAAATAACCCATTTGATATCTTAGGCAAATAATATATTGATTATATTCACTTGTCTGTATAATTGTCCATTGACTTTAAAATAAGTGGGGACTGATAATAAATCAAATGTTGAATAGATGGGAGTTCAAGATAAAGGCATCTTCCAGACAACTTTAAGGTGCCTGTTTCATTGCCTTGCATGTCTTTTTTAAATTGTTTCTACACAACTTTGTTAACAATCCTTGCTGTCCCAACTGTTCTCTTTCACCCCCTGCTTTCTCAAACTTGTTTTCCCCAGTCTTTCCTCTCCCCAGAAACTTCTTGATATCAGGGTTGGTTTTTTCCCTACCTGTAATGGCTGTGCCATTTCGCCTTGCTCCGGTCATCTCACCATTTTTATAAAATTTATTTATTTATAGTCCGCCTTTCTCACTGAGACTTAAGGTGGATTACACAGTGTGAGATTAGTACAGTCAGTTTCAAGGATATTTCCATAAACAATGCCATAGGGTAAATCAACACATTTTTACAAAGACAAAGCATTAGTAAGAATCCAATAGAGAGTTGAAGAAATGTTGAAACAGAACATAAGCAATTCTAGGGCTGACATTAGACCACATGAAGCACAAGTAGCTCATAGGAGCACAGATTTAAGACAACAGGTAGTATGTAAGGCAACATAGTCGTGAAGTCTATGGTCCTTAACTCATTAGCGAAGCATCTGAGTGCCCCTCCCTACAATACAAAAGCCTTTTTGAATAATTTGGTTTTGCATCATTTGCAGAAAGCTAAGAGAGTGGGGGGCTCTCCTGACCTTCTCAGGTAGGCCATTCCACAGGGTAGGGGACACCACAGAGAAAGCCTGTGTACGAGCTGCTGTTGATTTTGCCCATATGCAGGGTGGCACCTGCAGGAGACCCTGTTCAGATGAGTGAAGCTGCTGTGGAGGAACATAGGGAGAAAGGCAGTCCTGTAGGTATGCTGGGCCAAGGCCATGAAGACCTTTGTAAGTGATAACCAATACCTTGAACTGAGCACGGTAGCTGATAGGTAGCCAATGGAGTGACTGCAGAATGGGGGTGATGTTTATGCTCCTGCTCGCTCCTGATAGCAGTTGTGCCACAGCGTTTTGCACCAACGGATGTCTCCTAGTTAATTTGGATGGGAGACCTATATATAGTGCATTACAATACTGGAGTGGATGGTTAAATTTGTTTTTAAAACTGCATGCCATCAATATACAAGATACCAAATGAACCAGCATGACTAATCAGAACACTGGAAACAAGCAGCCAACTTTCTCATAGCCACAAGGAATACTCCTTTCCAGAGCTCCATGCCTAGGTGTCATTTTCAGGCTCTGGGAGCATTGCATGCTGAGTTCCTTTTCAATGACTGATCTAAAGAGAAAGGCAAGCCAGTATGTGGGGTATCCTGGAGAGAAATTTATGACTAATGATTTACACAGTACTTCTTTTATAAAAAAAAAGCACCGGTGCCAGTAGTCATTATGTTTGCTGCCCTGGGGACCCTGTTTGGGTGGAAAGGCAGCACAGAAATGTTTTAAATAAATAAGAACATCTCCTTAAAAAGCTGACTTGATTTTTTAAAAAGAAGGCATAGTCACCACCAAGAGAAGCACTCAATTCCCAGTGATTTCAGTAGAAGAGACATAGGAGAACAGATAGCCCGACTAGTCCCTTGTAGTGGCTGAGCTGAGACTACAGCCCCAATCTTCAATGGCCAAAAAAGGTGCTGGTATCACATATTAATAACAATTCACGGGTGGTTTGGTGATTCTGAAGCAGCAGTTGCCTCTGTATTAGCCATTACCCACCTCTCCACACACAATTTTTGCATGGTAATAATGAATGGAATATAAACATTCTTTTTTGATAAACGGAGTAAGACAACAACCTCAGCAACAAGCTTCCAAAGCAACATAAGCTTAGTCCTGTGATAAACCATCCTGTGATAAACCATGATCATAGGTATGCTGAATTATTTATCTGCTGTCCCTGATTCATAACGGGAAGGTAGTACAGCACAGCCATTCCAAACTGTTCAAATGTGGGAAAACAGCTAACCAATCAAGCTCACATATGTACACAAGCCATAATTCATTGATTGGCTTTGGAGATGGTAAGTGCATAAGCCAGTGGGGGCCAATTGGGGCATAAAATAGCCCAATTGTTTCATTGAAGAGCACAACAGCACAAGTGCAAACAATTCCAGGAAAAAAACACCATAAACTGAGCAGTCTCTAAACAAAAGAATATACACATAGGGAAGTCTCACATAAAACCCTGCAGTGAACTGAGGTGCCCCAGAGGCAAGGGAAACCCAGCTTTTAGGCTGCAGTCTGGAAGATGCCTGGGTGTGTTGTCCTTGGCAAATCCACGTCCCCTGTCTCTCCATAGTGATTGTACATGGTGTCATGTTTTCAGGTTTCACATTTCCATAGTCATTACTAAGCCTAATAATAAGCACAGCAAGCCTTAAGATAAAATTGTCTATTTATTATAGTATACAATTCAGGAATAGTATGATGACTTGAGATCTTCTCTTGGGAAATGTTTTAAGGATATTTTGAAAAGGAAATTGAAAACACTATGTTTTGGAATCTTGTTTAACCGTACAATCTTAAACAATGTTACACTCTCCTTGGGAGTACTTGAATTCTGCTTAGGATTTCACTGTAAATCCTACTGAAGTCAGTGAACAACAGCTGGTACCCTGATTTACTTATGTTTACTCTGATTTATTTGTGAGCAACTGATCACAAATAACAACTGATAGATAAAGGTAATAAAACACACCTCTATCTGTATTAAGACAGCTTAATAGAATCTGATTGGGAATCACGGAATAAATGGAGGTGCAAATTCAGACGTGCATTAGGGTCTACATGTGCTGAAACATTCTTTTACATGAAGATCTGTCTTGTTGAGCTGCGGCAGTACTGATGCAGACAAAAAATGAAATGACTGATCACAATTATACATGGCTACATATCTAAAAATTACTTAGCATTTTAGATGTGAGGAATATGGATTTGAAGAAAGGGATTTTATATACTTTGCTCAGGAGCCAATGTAGTATTTGTAATGCAACCTGTAAGAATATGACACTTGAAACAAGAAGACCAAAGAAGAATGTACGCTGAAACTCTGTAAGAACTGAGGACTAAACAATATACTGCTTATAGAGATGCACCTATAAAAATATTACACATATGTTATATTATCCTATATTCCATCAATACAATGAGAGCCTTTTGTAGAAACTGATTTATGCAGCAAGCTGGGTCAGCCACCTGTGGCATTATCTCCCTCAAGGCTACAAAAAAAGGGAGAGAGTGCAGAAGTGGGGGAACATTCCTTTCTGCCCATGGACCTCAGTTATCTGAAGGCCCCAAGGCTGCCAAGATGAGACTCCATGGCGCCGTCGAAGGTAACAGTAGCAAAAGGGAAGTGGGCAAAGTGGAGGCAGAAGATGTCCTTCCAAGGGGAACAAGCACAAGGACGAGATAAGGGGCTGCAAAATTTGGAATTCCCCCAAGTAGGTAGCCGACCCAGAATTGCATCTTCCAATCAAACTAACCCTAGACATCTGTGTCAAAGACTATGAGCCAATAAGATAACAAATATTAGAATATTGTCCTAACCCTAACCAATACAAAAATTAAGATGTACCTACACATAAATGGCTGACCTGTACAGGTAGGAGTAAGTGTAACAGAATATTTAGCATATATTTGAGTGACATTACTATTTAGCATATATTTGAGTGACATTACTAATAACATCATTTGGTGAATATATTATCATGTATTCTCATAAGGCTTTATGGTTGCACTTAATACATTATAAATGCAAGAAAATGCATCCTACCTCCACACATCTCTTGTAAAACAAACCCATAGAGCTAAGAAGAAACCAGTGCACCCTGATGGCAAAATTAGATGAGAACACTCTGTCTCTTCAGAATCCCAAAGCAGATTACGTAGTACACCACCTTGTCCTTTTGTTGTGATGAGAGAGTTAAACAAAGTCCAATGCCTATTGGTCTGTCATCAACACAGAGGTGCTTTGAAGGGTGCTTTTTTCATTTTTTCCCTCCAAAATAAGAACATGCACTGGCAGAAATTTTATTCATTCCCCACTGAAGTTAAAAACAACATTATCTCCAAGTACATAGTATTCACAGTTCTAGAAGTTAACGTAAGTAAATCAGAGGGCACCAAAGGGGAAGGAATGACAATGTATTGGCAGAGTTGCCACAGTCAGGCAGAATAGTAATGCCAGGTAAACAGAAAGATGGACCAGATAGACCACTAGTCATATCCAGCATGGCTCCTTTAATGTTTTTGTTTTGTCTAATTGGCTGTTTGTGAAGATAAAGTGCAGGATGAGAGAAAAAAGTTTGGTGCCCTGCTCTCCATGGAAGATGGAAGGGACAGAAATATGCTAAACAAACAAACAAATAAATAATAGAAGTACATTTCCTAAATACATCACGTGTGGATTGATTCTGGATAATGAAGCCAACAGAATTATTATCATTGTCATCAATTGGTTGACAACTACATACTTTGGACAAAATTCACACTGAGCATTACTCTTCCACAAGTATTATGAAAATGAACGTAATAATTCTTGGGGGGTTTTACCATTAGTCAATGTTGTGAGGTTCTGCTTTTTTTGGAAAAAAGCAAAAGAAGTACAAAACCTGAGGTATGCCTAAAGAATAATTAAGAATATATCAATATTATGTTATTTTCAGTGAATGGTATTTTTGCACCGAAATTCCATTATTATTTCTGGAAAACTTTGTGTTATCCTGATAAAGTGATTTTCTTTTTAGTTAGTACCACTGAACTGTCTGAGATAATTCACAAAATGTAGTATTTACATTCTTTGTTATAGAATACAAAGCTACAGATAAGCTATAGATAAGAAACAGCACAAACTTACCATCTTGATCTGTGGTAACTGTGATAGCTGTGAACTGTTTGGGTGAAAAACTTAATTCTGAGACTCCATTCATGGCTTCTATTTCAAAAGTGTAGTTCACATGGGAAACAAAATCAAGCACAGTCACTGAGGAATTAATTAAACCAGTGTGTCTTGGAATGAAGCGGATCCCTCCTCCACAAATTTCACACTGGCTGGTGTCAGATCCACATTTCTTACAAATAACACTGTAAGTGAGGTCTTTTCTCCCTCCAGTGTCACTTGGTGGGCTCCATTCCAACATCAGAGCTGTTTCATTTATGTTAAAAATAACATTCCTTGGAGCAGAAGGGGGTCCTAAGACAAAGGAAAACAGGTTGTTTTTACTACAGCTCGTTTATAATATTTTTTAAAAAACATACAATACTGTTCAGTGATGGAGACATATATACAATTTAGACATTGTTGTGAGATACACAAGGGGAAAATGTATTTCTTTTTTGGAGATAATTCAGAAGTATAGCAAGAGGAAGCCAACTTCTTCATACTACTTCTTTCACTGCTTCCATAGAAAATGCAAAAGGGCTCCTAGTAAGTCAGGACAGGTTCAAAACGGAACTTATCACAAACAAAGAAAGTCAAGCTCAAGGTAAGGAATTTCGATAGATTAAGGAGTTCATTTGGATGACCTGTATACCAGATGAAGCAAGATAATTAATGTTTATAAACAAAAAGCCCTATTTGTAGCACCAAGGACATGAATTTTGATTAAGATCTCTGAAGAGCTATCATGAATAAATTGAGGACTTCAGTGAAATACTATGGGATGCTTTGCTTCTATTTGCCATAGAAGCCATCAAAACCTACATAGCATTTTCACTAATGATGCTGGCAAAGTATGAATGGAAGAATGAGTGGTTGGGAATGCAAACCTGTCTTCCTAATTCAAAAACCGCATTCCATTTCAAACAGGGTCAAACCCTCTTCAAGAGAGTGTGGCTCACACCCATTCCTATTAATCACCATTCCCCCTCCTTCAAAAAACCACAAAACCTTACATTGGCAAGGAATAAAATAGAGAATTAAACACAGCAGTTACAATCCCAGTCTTCCAAAACCATCATTTATTGCTGGGGATGATGGTGGGAAATGTAACTTTCTTGGCCTTCTAATTTAATGTTGAAAGGTAATAAAACTACAAAATGTTTGATAGGGAGAAAAAACAAGTATTGTGCCATTCAGTCCTGTAATGTGTGTTCATCTATTGTTAATTAGCACCATGTTTAATGAAATTGGTGATGAACATTTGAGATTATCTTCCTCACTGGAATGGAGATTATTATTTTAAACCCCCCATACAACTACCTGCAGGTGTATCTTATGCACCAATAGCTAAGTGGCCCTAATGTGAGGATACTTAAATCTGGAGACTGACACCATGGACAAGACAGATCTTATACATCTGAAAAATGCCCCATGTTTGCAGAAAAATCTGAAATCTAAAAAAAATACGTGGAAGTCTCCCACATGTAACATATATTTCCCTTCTTAGAAATCATCCAGGGGCCAAGTTACATAACATAATGCTCATCCATTCCAACACGATCACAGAGATTATTGCTGACTATATCCGTGGTTTTTTAATTAACACTTTGTCTCCAGTCTCAGTATTTGCAAAGCAGATAGATCATACATGCAGTCTCCTCCCCTTCAGTCAGCTTTTTGGCACAGAAGGGCAGGATGCATAGGATTGGCATTCCCCTGGTGGGGGTGGGAGAGCCCTTGCTCCAAGCTTCCTCCCCTTGCTGCCACTCACCTGGCTGGTACAGGGAAAAGGCTCAAGAATGGGTCTCCTGGGGCATGTTCCCAGAAGGGTGTGACAATGTCATACCCGATAGTGATGTTGTTATGCTGTGCTGGGAGCTAATGTGCAAGCTTCGCGTGTTTGAGAAGACATCAAAAAGGTAAGAGTTGGATCTCTCCCTTCTGCTGGGAGGGTAAGGGAACCTGGCAACTCTTTGCAGTTAGCAGCCTGAATTCAGTTCTTCATTTTATCTTCTGAAAAATCAAATTCCAATATTTTAACTTTTTAAAACGGGAATATTGCACATGACCCCAGCTGCTGGATTAGAGAGGGGGAACCTAGAACAGAAATAGTTTTGTACCAGTTTCCCTATCCAACTAGGAATATGCATGCAGAAGCTTGGCTCTGCACACATAGTACTCCTTAGTCTAATCAGAGCAATAATGGGAGAAACCCTAAGCAGCTCTTCTTTGAAGTAAGTACCATTTTATTCAAAGGAGCTGACCTCTTGGAAACTGACTTTAGGATTATTGTCAATGTGTGCAGATAGAATTAGGCTATTTGTCTGGATAAGAAATGCATTGCTGAAATCAACCTTTAGTTTAAAAGCATTACATGGCTTAAAGGAAGACGTTATGGAGGACACAACTTTATGCTACCTTTATTTTCATTTGTATATGTATGATTCTGTACAGATTACATCTGATGAGAACAACTACACAATAATTCTTTTTTTCTGTTGGCATATTTTATGATTGCTAATAATTTTGTGCAAAAAACCATGCACGCAAGATTTGGGACTTTATTTATAACAAAGATATGATTTTTTTATCAATGATATTGCTATGAATAGGAAAATTGCTATCAATTGAGGTAGGAGTGTTTAAAAGTTTATAACTGTCCGCCTGCAGATACTGAAGAAATAGACACCCTTCATACTCAAGGGCTCTTATGCCAATTTGCATGACGATTAAATAGGGTTTTAATTGCCATTAAATTATGCCATCTAAACTGTGATTTCATGCAAATATTAAGCTGTAATGACATGCAGTGAATCATTTACTAAGATTTAGAACTTGGAACAAAGGGAGACAATTAATTCTAATCCTCGGATTCTGCTAAATTAGGTGTCATTGGGATTTTTATGAATGTGGCCTGATTGCTTTGTTATCACTTATAAATTATGCATAGATTATATGTCACATTGAGAAAAAGAAACCTTGCAACCATAACCTCCCCCCCTCCCCAGACATCTGTGTGTAATATACTTGAGGATTTCTTGTGCCATATATTTTATTTAGGAAAGGAAGAGCACTGATGACTGTAAATTATTAATGTATTTCAACTACAGATGGAGAATATTGTAACTATTCCAGTTTTGTGCAATAGGAATCTAATAAGGCAGTCACAAAATACACTGCGGCTAGTGGCCAGGACCAGGAGGATGAAAAGGAGAAGATAGTTAAGGCAAGGAGGTAGGAAGTAGGGAGGGGAAGTGAGCTATCTGCTAGGGAAAAGTAAAGTTGGAGCTGGAGCCAGCAGCTACAGGGAATGGTAAAATTAGATTTCCCTTTCCTTTGAAGTTCTCATGAGCCGCCCCTTTTATACCAGTAAGATATCCTGTAAAGTGGAATATAGTTGTGTAGTACAGGTAGGCAAGTATCATATTCCTTGCATAACTTGCTTTATGGAAAAGCATGCACTGTCAATATGCCAGAGAGATACACTGAACACTCCTCAAAACTTTGGTGTAAGTATGGGATTTCTGATATTTTTCATTGAGCAGCATAGTCTATTCTGTATTGGAAGCTCAAATCTCCTTGACTTCAAAATGGTGTGCTATGTTTGCCTTTTAACAAACAAAAGTCGGAAGGCCAATTGGGCCCCTGATTAGTCAAAAGCAGTAAGTATGGCTGCTTATGGCTGGGTGACAAGATTGGGTCTCCCCAGTAAGGAAGCTATTGGAAGACTAGGAATCCAGTGGTCCACACCAACATTGGAGAAGAGGTTGAATATGTAATTGGGCACTCACTTTAAATCAGCAAACGTATGAAGTCGTGGGATTATTTAAACCTAAGCCATATCTTCTAGCGTCAATGTAACAATTTGTATACTATTCTGAGTCAGAACTAGAGGTGGACACAAATCACACTACAAAGCAAAAAAACTGCACGAACCAGGCCGATTCGTGGTTCATGAAAATGCGGTTTGTGGGACCGTGTTTTCCACAAACGCCACAATTTTTTGACCCAGTTTGTGCGAGTCATCAGCAGTTTGTAAAGCCAAACAGGCTGGCACCGCTGATCGTGTGTGAAACTGTCAGCCCTGTTCTCCTGCTGCTTAGGCAGCAGAAGAACAGGACTGTCAGTTTCACAGACCCCGTGCTGGGTTCAGCCGATGGGCTGAAGCCAGTGCGGGGTGAGTGAAGCTGACAGCCCCTTTTCTCCTGCCACCCAAGTGGCAGCATAACAGGGCTGTCAGTTTCACAGACCCTGTGCTGGGTTCAGCCGATGAGCTGAAGCTGGTGTGGGGTGAGTGAAGCTGACAGCCCCCTTCTCCTGCCCAGGATGGCAGGAGAAAGGGGCTGTCAGTTTCACAGACCCCACGCTGGGTTCAGCCGATGGGCTGAAGCCAGTGCAGGGTGAGTGAAGCTGACAGCCCTGTTCTCCTGCTGCTCGGGCAAAAGGGAACGGGGCTGTCAGTTTCACACAACCTGCGCTGGTTTCAGCCAATGGGCTGAAGCTGGTGTGGGTTGAGTGAAGCTGACAGCCTCGTTCTCCTGCCACCCAGGCAGCAGGAGAACCAGGCTGTCAGTTTCACACAACCCATGCTGGGTTCAGCCCATGAGCTGAAGCCAGTGCAGGGTGAGTGAAACTGACAGGTCCCATTCTCCTGCTCAGGGTGGCAGGAGAATGGGAGCTGTCAGCTCCTCCTTTCCAGCTGGCTCTCTCCCCCTTTCCAGCTGGCTGGAGGAATGGGGGAAGACTTTGAAGGAAGGAACATTCCCTGCCATTTGCAAGTGGTGTGGGGAACTTTCTTCCCTTCAAACTTTGCCCCTTTCCAGCCGGCTGGAGAAAGGGGGGGAGACTTTGAAGGGATGAACGGTCCCCACGCCGCTTGCAGGAGAACAGGGCTGTCAGTTTCACTCACCCCACGCCGGGTTCAGCCGATGGGCTGAAGCCAGTGCGGGGTGGGTGATACTGACAGCCCCATTCTCCTGCCACTCAGGGGACTGGAGAACAGGGCTGTCAGTTTCAAACACCCCATACCGATTCAGAAGCCAGCACCAGGTGTTTGAATTCCACGAACTATGAACCACAAACCGATTCATGAACTGGTAAACATTTGTGGAAGTTCGTGGGTCCCGGTTTGTGGACTAGCAATGAATCACGAATCAGGTGGTTCGGGTTTTTTCGGTTCGTGCCCATGTCTAATCAGAACAGGTATCTGAGTTATAGACTGGTGTAACTCATCCATTATTCCACTATACTAAAAATGTTACTGAAAACATGATTTTACTAGACTGAATGACATCTCCCTATAGGGTGAGATGCCTTCAAGGTATGGGGGTGGGGGACATGGTTCCTAGCCAGGTTTTGATCCAGATTTCCAAGTGACTTCCCATGCTGAGTATTAAAATAGTTGTCTTTGTGTTTATTAACTTTATCTTTTTGGTACTGGTCTTTTTGTTCTGTAACTGCTTGGATGTTGCCCAGACTTTATTGACCCTTGTATTGGGTTCTATAGAAGAAATTTTGGATGACTTTTTAAACAATTGGACTAGTCAGGCAGGACTGCTGTAAGGGATAGTTGATGGGAATTGGAATGGCTTAATTTTGTTTTAATTGGCCATTTATGCCAGATGCCCCATTCTAAAGTCTATGCCTCGTGTTTATATTTGTATCAGTGAAAGGGGTTGAGAATTCTCTGGGGTGTTTTCAAGAGAATTAGTACAGTTAATTTATTTCATGTAAGCATTTGGTATGGATCTATTCATTTTCATAACTTTTATGTTATAACTAAGAAAAACGGAATTAAGATACAAATGCTAAAAGTTTCAAATATACCTGAGTATGACAATATGATTCTTCTTTCCCCCTCTTTGGGATAGTAAAATTTTATGCCAATATGTCAGGATATTTTGGATAGTAATATGCCTGAAGATAGCACAGAAATTTAATATCTATTTTTGTCAGAAATGGTATATTCGTTATCATCTTAATATATGTTTTGTGCAATGTTTATATAAAATGTTTATTGGCCTCCAAATTTGAAATTTGGTCCGTGAATGAACAACTGAGAGGTTATTAATGCTTCATCCAATACTATTTTAAAGGCACTTCAGATTAAGGAATATTTTTTACTTATATAAAGGAGCACAGGGAATATGCGAAAATCTGATTTGCATTCTTGATTAATGAAAACATGCTCTCATGGTTTAGTTTTGTGAGTGGAATATAAAATAGGTGCTATTTTTATCTGCTGAAATAATGAGAGCATGAGCACCAAGGGAAGAATTTCAAACACCAGTATGGATCAAACTTACGGGTACATGCCATAGTTGGTGGATCCTTCTCAGCCCGAAAGTAACCTTTTTCACACTGACATACAGATGTTGCTTCTATGAAAGTCTGACTGTGTGGAGGGCACTTGGAGCATTTTATATTTCCAGCAAATGCTTTATAGAATCCTGACCTGCAAGCTGTAAAAACAAGAAAACAAATAGATATTTAAAATATCTATCTACATGGAAACAAATTGTTCTCAAAATTCCATTTTACTCTCCCAACATTCCATCATGCTCAAATATGGTGAAGGAATGGAATAATAAAAGGGATATACAGACAAGAACTGGCTTGATTTTCAGTGGGTGTGAAAGAAAAAAAAGGACAGGCTCTCCTGTTCCCAATGCCCCTGAGTATAACTGTTTTATTTTTTTGTACGGGATGTATACATTCAGGATGTGACAGAAAGGCTGGAAAGACTAATCAAACCCACAGATTATTATCCCTCCTTGCTCATCAATGTAGGGACAAATGATATTGGCTGGCACAGTCCAGAATGCAGTAAAAGAGACTATGAGCCTTTGGGTAAAAAGCTGAAGGACCTGGAGCACAAGTTGTGATTTCATCACTTCTTCCTATTGATGGCCATGGTATAGGAAGAGAGAGCAAAATACTGGAAATAAATAACTGACTCACAGATGGTGTTTGCAGGAAAGGTTTGGTTTCCTGGATCATGGACTACACTTTAGCGATGAAGTACTTCTGCCAGAAGATGGTTTGCACTTAATGGGGATAGTACAAAATGTGTATCAGGAGGAGACATGCAAATCTGATAAGGAGGGTTTTAAACTAAATCCTGTGGGGGAGGGAGACAAACCCCCCAAAACTAGTATGACGACAATTATTAGTGATAAGACCACTAATAATGAGTGGGGAGAAGCATATGTGCAAGGACCCATTAATGTACAGGTAAGGACAAATATGAAGCACTCTAGGCACATAAACCACAGATTCCGATGTCTCTATGCTAACATGCAGAATATGGGAAACAAACAAAAGGAACTTGAAGTCTTAATACAGGAAAGGAACTATGACCTAATAGGCATTACTGAAACTTGGTAGAATGAGACGCACAATTGGAATATTAGGATCGATGTTTTAAAGGAATAAGGAAGGAAGAGTAGCATTATATGTTAAAGATGTATATACTTGTGAGGAAATACGTGAATCTGAATATGGAAGGTCAATTGAGACCCTCTGGGTAAAAATAAAAGGAGAAAGAAATAATAGTGATATTATGGTGGAGGCCAATAGACCATAAGGCCAGACAGGTGACTTGGATGATACACTCCTATACCAGATTACAACATTTTCAAAGAGATGAGAGATAGTGGTTATGGGAGATTTCAATTGCCCTGAGATCTGTTAGAAGTCAAACTCTTCAAAAAAATGTGAAGTCTAATAAATTCCTGACTTGTCTTGCTGACAACTTCATCTTCCAGAAAGTGGAGAGAGAAACAAGAGGGTCTTCTATCTTGGACTTCATTCTCACAACAGGGAAGATGGTTGATGAAGGAAAAATAATGGGCACCATGGGTAGCAGTGACTATGTAATTTTGGAGTATAAGATCTTGGATAAGGGAAATGCTGAACATAGACATATAGGTTGGATTGTAATTTTTAGCAAGTTCAAAGCTATGTTGAGTAGAATCCCATGGTCAGAAATATTCAAGGAGAAGCAAGTTCAAGATTGGTGAGAGTTTCTTAAAAGTGAGACATTGAAGGCACAATAACAAATGATTCCTATGAGAAGGAAAAATGGGAGGAACCATTTTTCCTAAACGGTTTCCTTAAAAAGTCAGCATGACTCCATAAACAGCTTTCTAAAGATCTAAAAATTAAAAAAAAGACACATTTAAGAAATGGAAGGGGGGCCGTATAATGAACGATGAATATAAACAAATTGCCAATGCTTGTAGAAAGAGCATTAAAAAGGTTAAATATGCTAAACACAACAAAAAAGGGTTCTTTGAGCAAGAAAAAGAATAAGGAAGTAATATGCCTACTACAGGGAGAGGAAAGCAAACAAGTAATAAAGAGAGGGCAGAACTACTCAATTCGTACTTTGCCTCAGTCTTCAAGGGGAACTGTGCTCAACATGGCAAAAAGAGAACACATGATGAAGGAAGGGAATTGCAGCCTAGGATAGACATAGGAGTGGTACGTAAGCACCTAGCTTCTTTAAATGAAATCAAGACCTCAGGGCAAGATGAATTGCATCCTAGGTACTAAGGAACTTGCTGATGTAATTGTGGAGCCTCTGTTTATCATCTCTGAAAAGTCTTGGAGAACAGGTGAGGTGCTAGAGGCAGACAAATGTTGTTCCCCTCTTCTGGGCAGGAGAAAAAAGAAGGATCCAGGTAACTATTGACCCATCAGTTTGATGTCCATACGTGGAAAGGTTTTGGAACAAATCAAATTGACAGTCCTTGAACATTTAGAAAAGACAACTGTGATTACTAAGAGCCAGCAGAGGTGCCTCAAAAACAAGTCGTGTCAGACTAACCCTATCCCCTATTAAGAGAGCTACTAATTTGGTGGATCGGGGGAATGCGGTAGACATAGTTTATCTTGATTTCAGTAAAGCTTTTTATAAGGTTCTACATGATATTCTTATTGACAAGTTGGTAAAATATGGTTTGGATCCTGTTACTCTTACATGGATTTGTAACTGGTTGACAGATTGCACCTAACGAGTACTTGTTAATGGTTCCTCATCCTCTTGGAGAGGAGTGACAAGTGGAGTGCCTCAGGGATCTATCCTGGACCCCGTGCTGTTTAACATCTTTATAAATGACTTGGATGAAGGAATAGAGGGAATGCTCATTAAATTGGCAGATGATACTAAACTAGGAGAGGTTACAAATACAGTAGAAGACAGAATGAAGATCTATGGTGATCTTGATAGGCTTGAAAACTGGGTTAAAAGTAACAAAATGATTTTCAGTAAAAATAAAAGTAAAGTTCTGCATTTAGGTAGGAAAAATCAAAGGCATAATTATAGGATGGGGGAGACCTGTCTTTGCAGTAGTACATGTGAAAAGCATCTAGGGGTCTTAGTAGATTATACACTGCTGACTCATGTCAGAATCTCAATCTTCCCTCCCAGCATCACCACTGTCTTGAAAGGTTTAAGCTTTATAAACCATGTATTTCCAACACTGTCCAGGTGTAGATGGGTGCCATCAGAACAACAACAACAACATTCAATTTATATATCACCCTTCAGGACAACTCAATGACCACTCAGAGTGGTTTACAAAGTGTGTTGTTATTATCCTCATGACAATCATCCTGTGAGGTGGGTGGGGCTGAGAGAGCTCTGAAAGAGCTGAGACTGACCCAAGGTCACCCAGATGACTTCAAGTGGAGGAGTGGGGAATCACACTTGGTTCTCCAGATTAGAGGCCTGCTGCTCTTAACCACTATACTAAACTGTCTCTCAGGATATCAGTCATCTTCTGCCCTTTCTTAAGTTAATCACACCACTACCCAGTCATTGTTCAACAGGCCTTTTTAAAACTTGAAAATCTGTTTCTGATTTCCCTTTCCTCCTGAATCTCATTCCTCACAGCTACTCACAGTCACCTCATTAGGTAAAGATCCCTGTTCCTACTCCCTGTATAAACAAATAAGCTAATTTCCCATACCAGTCTGAATATGAAACTTCATATGTTTGCAGGGTGTGATGTGATCCCCACTCACTCCCCCACTGTGAGGCAGATTTTCCCTCCAAAATGGTTAAGATTGCTTGCAGTAGCTGGGCAACCTCACAAACATTAGGGACAATAATCTTCTTAAAGCTTAGTTTCAATAGTTACAGATCTTAAAAGTGAGAGTTTGATAGTTTCAGACTTAGGTTATTTGAACAAGGCTCCTTCATACATTTCACTTTACAGCTTAAGTTATCTGACTTCAGCACAGTATTATTTGCTTTTTACACCAGACCTAGGGTCTTTTAGACACTGGGCAGGGATTATTCTTCTCCAAAGACATACCCTGATCACTTGGCTGAAGGGAAGTCTCCTTTCATTGCCCACTTTGTCTGCTAGCAACACACTCCCAGTTCTAACTTGTCTGTGTAAATCAGTGCTGGCTTTCACACTTTAGTTCCTTAACTAAAAGTTTTCCAGAAACCAAAAGCTATCCCAGTTTAGACAAACTTCCTTTTTCTTCACATAGAGCATTGTCAGACTCCAAACTTCAACTCCTCCAATAATTCTCTCAGAACCAATTGTTACCTTCTCACTGGCCAATCACAGAGAGGGGATGCCTATTAATCATTCTCTGTTCAGGAAGCATTTTAACGCTTTCTCTTCTACTCTCTGGGTTCTGCACTTGGTAAACTTTTCATTTAAAAGCTCATTCTGTCATACAGGGCAACATATATAATTCTCTTTGGTTCCATTAATCTTCCTAACAATCCTGTGAGGTAGGTTAGGTTAGGACCCTGCATCTTAGGCTATGCTGAGCTGTCTCTGGGGGATTAAACAAGAGAGAAAATCACAACAGAAGATATCCCGATGTATTGTCGAAGGCTTTCACGGCCGGAGAGCGATGGTTGTTGTGGGTCACTCAGTGTCACTGAGAGATCTCTGTCTTTTGGTGCTACACCTCTGAAGATGCCAGCCACAGCTGCTGGCGAAACGTCAGGAACTACAATGCCAAGACCACGGCAATACAGCCCGGAAAACCCACAACAACCAGAAGATATCCCATTATAGCGTAGGAAATTTAGCAAAATCCAATGCTTGCTTACCTGCTGCATTCAGTGGAACATATACTTATGGAGCCCTAAGCTTTAAAAGTACTATTCCTTATAGGCATTCATTAGTTACTTGTATAGGAAGGACTAGGTCTTTCTATAGAGATGTTGTTTGGGCAGTGAACACACTTCTAAAATTATAGTGACCCGTGTGATAACGTCACTTCCAGGAAGTGATGTCATTGCACAAGCCAGGAGCGTGCATGCACTGTACTGCACACGCGTGCAGAAAGGAAAAGGTCAAGGTAGGAGCTGGGCCCCAGATCTCCCACCAGGTGGTCAGGGGACCTGGCAACCCTAGTAACATGATTATATTGCAGGGTCTGGTCAGGCTTTGGGCTAACACTACTTGATGTTTACCACTGCATCTTCTTGATCTATACATTTGAAATCAGAGTTTTATAAAACATTTTTAGCCACCATGATGAAAGTCATGAATATGCAAATACAGTGTGTAATTCCATTTCTGAATCCAACATTTGGTGTTGATTATATATAGCTGATATCCCACCAATTGGTTGTCCTGGAAAAGGAAGGAATCTCTCTACCAAATCTCTACCAAACAACTGATTGCCAGGAGTTATTTTTTTTTCAAAAAGGTAGTGTTCATGCAGCCGCAGCAGTGATTCCTGTGCTGTGTAACTTCAAAGCCCATTAGACTTCTCATACAGAGAAAAATAACCTTGGGAAAGGTGGGCAGGTGGGAGGAGGAAAAATATGTTGTTGTTTCCGGTCAGGGAAATATATCTGTAAATGATTCTGATATCTAGATAGTTACTAAAATGTAACATTTGTAAATATTTCCTTCTTCTTTGTGAACCGTGTATTTCATAAATATCTGTGGCATATGTTCTCTAATATATTTCCCCAGCTTATTAGAATCAAATGTGCAATTGATACCCTGATGGGAAGATATAGCACCAGAAAAGCATTCTGAGGTTTAAGATGATTTCATGCCGCAAAAAACGCCAGTCCAAGTAAATATATCTAATAGGCCAGCTATGCCCTCATAGCAGGCAGATACTGCTGAAGCTTTATGGCTAATTTTACAAACCTACTGAAAACCCATAAGGCCAGGCATAGAGTGAGACCATTGTGGTTACTGGATACATTAAATCAGAGTTTTATAGATATAATATGATAACATGCTGAGAACGTTCAAACAATCACAAGCTTGGAATAATTAAACTGCACAAAATGCTGATTGCCAGATTCCAGATGAAAAGAAATAAGCAAGTTCTTTTTTTAAACAGACCAATGCATATGTAATCAGAATCTGAAATAAGCATCTCAGTGTCCATTAAAATGTGGCAATATGAAACCATCTTTAGTAGCAAAACTTCACACTGAGATGAACCATATGCAGCAAACAAGGATTTTCTCTGAGGTATCACCAGAATTACTACTGAACACTTTAAAACATATTAATGAGTTCCTAAACAGCAGAAAACAATTAATTTAAAAGTACAAGAGTAAAGGCAAATTCAGACTGAAATGAATATCCCAAATGAATGCATTTCCAGAATTGGTTGTAAAGTTAAAGTGAATGACATAGAATTATGTAGGAAAACAAACATTGTTTCAGGCTCCCAGTTCTTGAGCAATAGAAAATTGGATCCAGAATTGTTTTTATCTGGAAGAGAGAATATCAGAGACTCTGCAATAGTCTATTTACCAAAAAAAAAAAAGTAGTTGAGCAAGAATTACAAGAGAAAAGAAGAAGGCCTACTTGTAGACAGAACATGTAGAATATTATGTCTAGTCTCCCAAATGCCCAACAGATGTCTGTCCAGAAGCATTAGTAATTTTGCCAGCCAACTTCTTCCTCCCTTCTCCTATGCCCTACATCTTTTTTAGTCCTCTTTGTAGCACACATCCAGAGCAAAATAAGTTTTAGCCTCATCAACTTCTGAGAGGGGCATAAGACAACAATTCAAATGACCAAGAACACAAATTGTGTATTAATTTAATGTGTAGACTAACTCACGCGAGTTTAAAGAGATGTTTTGCTTTGCAAAAGAGTAACACGATATTTAACTATTTTTATTGATGTGGTACTTACTCAGTGCAATCACATAACTCGATGGGATTGTACCAATTTAAGGTCTGATCTACATTTGCATATATGAATGAATGGGGAAATTCTGAGGTAGTAGAATGAGTGGTTCCATTTAAGAATGGGACCAGCCATATTTTTAATAATCCTCTTGTAAAAATGTTCTCTAAATTAAAAATTAGCATTTCAAGGAGAAAGGGTGTAGCCTTGCCTAACATGCTATGCTAATGATCGATTTTAGGGTTGCCAGATCCCTTGACTCACTTGGTGGGCGATTGGGAGCCTGGCATCTACCTTGCTGTGCCCCTGGTTCCTGGTTCCAGGAAGTGACATCATCATGTGAGGTCAAAAGGCACCTTGGAGCGCTCCTGTGGGCTGGATTGGCTTGCTACGGGCCATGATTTGGCTTGAAATGGGCCTGCTACGGGGCGTGTTTTGGCCTGAATTGGGCCACTGTGGGCATGGGAGCATGCTGCACCACCCGGGGGCATGCCATGCCACCCGGGGGCCACCCCAGGAAGTGTGCCCCCCACCGGCCAAGTAAGTGGGCGTGGGGGGAAGGGTGGGAGCAGGGGATCCCTGCCCCAGGTGGGAGGAATGGCACTCCCTAATCCATTTACAGGGAATTATTAGAATACAAGAACATTGAACAATACATTCACCAATGTGTGATATGTCTCCTTTATTTAAAAGGCACAGGCTGCAATAGTAAGAGCACTTTCTTGGGAGTAAGTCCTATTGAATGACATGGGGTTTATTTTTATTATGATTGCTCCCAAAATCTTATAAATATGAGGGGATTAGGCTTGCTGGTCCCCCAGTGGAGGTGGGAGATTTCCGCACCCAGCCTCCACCCCCTTCCACATCTCACCTGGCTGGAGGGGAGAAAATTGAAGAATGGGCCTTCTGGGGTGTGCTCCTGGTGCAATGCAACAACATCACTCCTGGTGGGAAGGGGGACCTAGCACTCACTTTCTAATGTCCTTGCACAGGGAGGCTCCTGCACTCCTCTGACCTGTGCAATTTATAAGATTTTGGGAGTCATTTGGGCCCCAAACAGGCTGATTCTTTAAGTATCAGCCTGATGCCAAGTGCGGGAGCATTCCCATGGCCTGTGTGATGATGTCACTCCTGAAAGTGATGTCATCTTGAGTGCTGGGTTCCCCTTCCTCTGCCAGGAGGGTAAGGGGACATGGCGACCCTAGAGTGCACCCCCCCCCAAACCTTTTAATTATAATGACAGATCATGATGCTAGTCCTGTAAAGGAGATAGTAATTAGACAGTAATTGCAGCTTTTACATCCAAGAGTAGACCCAGATCAGAAAAAAATTGTGATATAAATAAGATAAGTAACATGTAAGCCACATGTACCACAAATGTTATTTTGTATAATCTTTTACAGTAAATGTATAATTTTCATGACTACAGAAAAGTGTATGAGCATGATGGAAAAGAAAATGATTGGTATCAATGAATGATATGAAACACTTTGATATGAAAACACTTTTTTTGTTAGGAAAAAATTGTAAATCAACATCCCTTCTCTGTAGGGCTTAAAGGTGGCTAACTAACTAATTGTGAGTCATAATCATGTGAACAATCATCTGAAGGATTCAGTAGTGAGTTAGCAAAGGTTGGCAGAGCAGACTTTATCGTAGCATGGAATTAGAAGTTTTAAAAATTGTTATTTTATCTGCCATGCTCTCTGTGAGGATCCTGGAAGTCTCCAGTAGCTAGCTAGTCTGAATGAAAATCTTAGCAAAGACTTAATTCACTACGGCTGTGATGGTGCAAGTTTACATATGTTGAGGCTGGAAAGTCTATTTTCCCCGTGAGCCTCTTTTGAGCTCATCTCATGGCATGCATCATTTTCCATACCTTATTTTATGGAATATCTTAGGTCACTTTCAAACGGGATTTTGCCTTGGTTTGCTGCCAAAGTGTAGCAATGGCTTCCATGGCTGAGTGGGGGATTCCAACCTGGTCATTGCAGGTTCTATTCTGACATTTCAACCACAATGCACACCAGCCCTCAACATCTATGATTTTTAATGTGATAGATGGCATTGCCTATGAAAACCTGAGCTCTCTTTCCAGAACTTGTCTCCTAGCAACAAATTAGCTGAGTGAAGGGGCTGCTTTGCCTCTGAATGCTAAACTGGGACTTTAACAGTGCATTTCTTTAGAGGGCTGACTCCCTCTTTCCATTCTCCTTTTTTAAAATGCTGTCTGAAATCTCCATTTCCACTTCACTTCAGAGAAAAATGAGACAGCAATGGAATAAAAGGGTAAGGTAGCAGTGATGGTTTCCACATCAGGATGGGCTTGTGTGGCCTCTAGAACAGGTATAACTAGTTCACTGAATTCCTACCTTTCATTTAAAAAGAATGTCTCTAGCCTTTCCATTCTGAAGAAATGCCTTTCTTCTTATATCTCCATAACAGAAAGCTGGGAATTCAGATAACCTGTTCCACTTATTGTTAGAAAGGTATGTCATTATAACAATATTATAGTGCTTAATTTTTTAAAAAAATAAAATGCTCTAGAAGCAGGAAAGAAATAGTTGCTTGTAGTGACATTGTGAGGGCAAATGGCTGCCACATGGATAGGAAAAGCCAAATTTCCCCACCCACACAGCAGCCACTGAACCCTTACTGTGATCTTTCCCCAAACCTCATAGGTTTGAAAAAGATTGGAGAAAAGCTGGGGAAACCGAGAATGCACCATGATGCCTTGAGGAAGCAGAAAAAAAATCCTCTTCCTGACAGCACTGAACCTAAGGACAGACCAGTTTCTCTTTTTGCCCTCCATGCATCTGACGAAGAGAACTGTGATTCTCTCTCTCTCTCTTTTTTTTAAATAAAATTTTATTGGTGAGTGGAAACAAAAGAAAATTTTCCAAATTTAACACATATAATCCCATTTCCCCCCCTTACTCTGTCTCCCACCCTTTTCCTCCCCCCTCCCTATTGACTTCCAACAGCTTTCCAACCCTTAACCCTTCTTATTACTTAAATCTATTTCATTTATATTTTCCTACCAACTTTAAATCATAATATCTCTTACTCTAAGCCCATTCTTATTCTTTTACATAAGCTCTATCAAACATACTATCAATATAGTATATCTCATATCAATATAACATAACAATATAGTATAATATATAGCAGGGATCTCTTACTTTAAACTTATTCTATTTCTTTTCTTTTAAGCATATACTCCATCAAATACACTATCAATATAGTATATATTATAGTAATATATTATATATATATTGTATGCTATGCCACCAATGTAGCACAGCACACAACACCATATAGCATAACCACATAATATGTTATAATGTAAAGTCTGATCCACTAACCCGTTATTTTATGTTATATATCATATATAGTATACCTCTCTCATATATTCAATGTAAAATTCCCTTAAATATTATATTAGCTTAGATTATAATTACATTCCCCCTAAATGGTAAGATCCCTTCTCTCTTCTCATTGCAACATTGTTTTTTTTAAAAAAATTTCAAACTGCCACAGTTCTCCTTTTACATCCCACTTTTTTTCCAAAAATTGTTTCAATTTCCCCCAATCAACAATATATTGTCCTAGGTCAAGATCTTTAAGTTTCCTTGTCATTTTGTCCATTTCTGCCATGTACAGCAATTTGTAAATCCAATCTTCTACAGTTGGTATTTCTTGCGTCTTCCATTTCTGCGCATACAAAAGTCTTGCTGCTGCTGTCATATAAAATAACAATGTTCTATGCTGCATTGGAACTGTCTCCATTCCCAAGTTCAGTAGCAACAATTCCGGGTTCTTGTTTACTTGTATCTGTAAAATCTCATTTATTGCTTCAATTATTTCTCCCCAGTACTGTTTAGCTACCTCACATGTCCACCACATATGATAAAATGATCCTTCATGCTTTTTACATTTCCAGCATTTGTCTGACATATTAGTATTTCCTAGCGCAATTTTCTTTGGTGTTAAATACCATCTGTAAATCATTTTGTACACATTCTCTTTAATGTTCGTACAAGTTGAGAACTTCACTGTATTTTTCCATAGGTACTCCCATGCCTCCATTGTTATTTCTTTATGAAAGTTTATTGCCCACTTCACCATCTGGACTTTTACTGTTTCGTCCACCGTGAACCATTTTAAAAATAATTTGTAAATCTTGGATATTTCTTTCTTGCCTTCTTGTAGTATCACTTCCTCTAGCTCCGAATTTTCCAATCTTATTCCTCCTCTCTGGCAGTCCGCATTATAAAGGTCTCTGATCTGTCTGCACTGGAACCATCCATAACAAGGAGACAATTCTTCTTCTGTCTTTATTTTCAGCTTTGAATGTTGTATTTGTGTAATCTCCTTGTAGGTTAGACATTGCTGTTCGTTATCGACAGTTCTCGGATCTATTACTTCATACGGAACCACCCATGAAGGAATTCCATCTTCCATATACAACTTGTATTTCTTCCAGACCGTGAAGAGGCTTCTCCGAATATAGTGATGCAAAAACATAGAGTCTGCTTTTACTTTGTCATACCACATGTATGCATGCCATCCAAATATTCTTTTATGTCCCTCCAGGGCCAGCAACTTACGTTTTTTTAACGTTATCCAGTCTTTCAACCATACAAGACATACTGCCTCATGGTACAGTCTTATGTTGGGCAGTTGCAAGCCACCTCTTTCCTTCGCATCTTGTAAAACCTTCATTTTCACTCGTGGTTTCTTGCCTGCCCACACAAAATCTGAGATTTTCCTTTGCCATTTATCAAATTGTTTGGAGTCTCGGATAATTGGTATAGTTTGCAACAAGAACATCACACGTGGTAAGATGTTCATTTTTACTGCTGCAATTCTTCCCAGCCATGATAAATTCAGTTTGTTCCGTTTTATTAAGTCTCTCTCTATTTGTATCCACAGTTTCTCATAATTGTTTTTGAACAAATCTATATTTTTCACAGTCAACTCAATGCCAAGATATTTTACTTTATTAGTTACCTCGCAGTCTGTTATCTCTGTTAGCTCTTGCTGCTTCTGTTTAGTCATATTCTTACATAAAATCTTTGACTTCTTTTTGTTCACGTAAAATCCAGGCAAATCTCCAAACTCTTTTCAATTGGATCCTCTACTATTAACATTATGTCATCCGCAAAAGCTCTGACCTTGTAAGAAAACTCTTTTATTTTCATACCTCGGATTGTGTCATCTTCTCATATTTGAATCATCAATTTCCAAAATCAAAATAAACAACAATGGAGACAGCGGGCATCCCTGTCTAGTTCCTTTGCTGATTTTCAATTTTTTTGTCAAATCCTCATTCACTATAATTACTGCACTCTGGTCTCTATAAATTTCCTTGACCGCTTGTATGAACTTTTCTCCCATTTGCAGCTTTTCCATGGTAGCAAACATAAAATCCCAGTTCAGATTGTCAAATGCTTTTTCCGCGTCTACGAAGAAAAAACCAACCTCTCGGTCGCTTGCCATAGTATTCAATAGCGTTTATTACTGTCCTCAAATTGTCTTTAATTTGTCTGTTGAGTAAAAATCCTGCCTGTTCTTCAACAATGAATTCCGACATCCATCCTTTCAACCTCTCTGCCAACACCTTTGCAAATATTTTATAGTCATTATTCAACAACGAAATTGGTCTGTAATTTTTAACACTGGTCAAATCCTGGCCTTCCTTCGGTATCAGCGATATATTGGCTTCGTTCCATGAGTCAGGAATCCTTTGATCTTGCATTGCTCCATTCATTGCCTCTTTCAAGAATGGCACCAGGTCATTAGCCATCACTTTATAAAACTTTGCCGTTAGTCCATCTGGTCCTGGCGCCTTTCCTATCTTCCTTGATTGTATAGCTTCTTTTATTTCTTCTTCCGTCACTTCCTTATTTAATTTCTCTTTCCATTTTTCAGGAATTGTCGGAATTTTCATCTTCTCTAGGTATTCCGCTATTAAATCTTTACTCACTTCTTTTTTTTGGTACAATTTTGCATAAAACTTAAAAAAGGCTCTACTAATAGCCGCTTGATCCATAAGCACCTTATCATCTTCTAGAATTTTACTTATGATTTTCTTCTCCTTCCTTTTTTTTAGTTGCCACGCCAAATATTTCCCAGGTTTATTTGCACCTTCAAACGACCTCTGATTCATCCTCTTTAAATTCCACTCTAATTCTTTATTGTCCATTGCTGTCAATTGTTCCTGCAGAATTTTAATATCCTGATATGTCTTCCCCCCCCCCCGGTCTTTTCTTAAGTTGTATCTCTTTGGCTTTTATTTCATCCAAAATTTTATCCAAAATCTCTTTTCCTCCTTTTTCCTCCTAGCTCTTGCATTTAGGTCTATTAGTATGCCTCTTATCACCGCTTTATATGTGTCCCATACTTTATTGGTCGGCACTTCTTTGTTCAGGTTATATTGTATGAAACATTTGGTCTCCGTTCGCAGCAACGCAATATTTTCTTCTATTTGTAACAAGTCCTCATTTATTCTCCATCCTTTTCTTTTATTATTTTTCCCAAATCTCCACATAATTGGGTTATGATCTGAGCCTACCTTTGGCATTATCTCCACCTCTCTAGTCCATAATGTCAGTTCTTTAGAGGCCCAGATCATATCTATTCTTGATAATGTGAAATGTCTTGCAGAGTAAAATGTATATTGTCTATTCTTAGGGTATTGTCTCCTCCACACATCTTCTAAACTTTCTTGTTCCTTAAGCATAAAAAACACCTTTGGTAATAGTCCTCTTTTTTTGTGAGCAGCTTTAGACTGCTTGTCCTCATCCAGGTTTGTAACTCCATTGACGTCCCCCGCCAAGATTATGTGATCATAAGTCAATTCATCTAATTGTTTTTCTAAGTCCTTAAAATTTTTTTCTTTTGCACCGTTAGGTGCATAGATCGCGATCATCAATATTTTCTTAGAATTCCAAATAATTTCCACTGCTAAATATCTGGCTTCTCCATCTTTTAAAACTAGTCTGGGCTGCAATTCTTCTTTTATGTACAATCCAACTCCCCTCTTTTTCTTTTTAGAGGCGGCAACCAATTCTTTTCCCAATTTAACAAATTTCAAATATTTTTCATCCTGCTTTCTAATATGTGTCTCTTGCAGGCAAACTATATTGCATTTTTGTTTTGCTAGCCAGTGGAAAGTAGCTTTGCGTTTACAAGGTGAGTTTAGTCTATTAACATTCCAAGATATAACTTTACATTCCATGATCACTTTCTTATAGTTTTTGGTAAGTCCTTTTCATTTTCCCTAATAAAAGTCTCCATCTCATGGCCAGATCTGATGCTCTTTCTAACTCCACCAAACTCAAATGTCAGTCCTTCTGG
Source organism: Eublepharis macularius (assembly GCF_028583425.1). Classification (NCBI taxonomy): domain Eukaryota; kingdom Metazoa; phylum Chordata; class Lepidosauria; order Squamata; family Eublepharidae; genus Eublepharis; species Eublepharis macularius. The sequence continues at coordinate 129,795,417 of NC_072792.1, forward strand.
TATTTCCCATCTATATCTGATTTTCAGCTCCTTTAAGATCTGAACCAGTTCTCTATACTTCTTCCGCTCGAACAGCACCGATCTTGGCAACTCTTTCATGATTCTCACCACTTTTCCATCGACTTCTAATGGATCTTGAAATTGTTTGCTCACAACTAATTCTCTTGTGCTTCTAGTTGTAAATTGGACAATCATATCCCTTGGTAACTTCCTCTGAGCTGCAAATCTGGAATTGATTCTGTACACCATGTCCAAGAAAGCTGCAATTTCTTCCTCTTCTTTCCCCAGGTATTCTGCCAAAATTTCTGTAATCTGTTCTTGGGCTGATTTTCCCTCTACTTCTGGGACCGAACAAAATCTGAGTTGTTTTTCCATCTATTTACTTTCTGCAATGGCCATTCTGTCTCTCATCCCTCTCATTTCAGTCTTTTGTACGTCTGTTATAGTTTCCACCGTTTCCTCTACTGCGTTGACTCTCTGCTGTGTAGCTTGTAGGTCATTTTGTATTTTATCCATACCTTTTGTCAGTTCTGCCATCTCCAATTTGAGCGTCTCTTTAAAGTCTTTTAATTCTTTCGCCATCTCCAGCATCATATCCTTAAGCTCTTTATTTCCCTCTGAAACTTTTTTGTCCAAATTTTTCATTGTAGTTTGCCACTCTTTCTTTGACATCGTGGGGCTAGCTCTGCTTCGCTCCCACGAGTCTGCCCTTTTCCTTAAATCCGTGACGCTACTTTTTTTACTTTTTTTATTTTTAAAAGTCCAATTACAGTTTATTTTTCTCAAGCGCTGTTTTAAACTGTCCAAAATGTCGAGCGTTTTTTCTCTATGGTTTTGTACTGAAGCACTCGCCCTTACCTTCTTTAAAGATGGCCTACTTCCTTTTTCACTGAAGTCGCCAGTTGCCCTCTTTCAAAATGGCGTCGCCCTACTTCCGGCATTTAAGAAAAGGGCCCTTCTCTTCTGTCTCTTTATGGTTCTGACGCACTTCCTGTTCCTCTCTGTTGCACAGCAGTTCTCGCGATTTTTAAACTTTCTCACAGTCTACTATCTCTTCCCAGCCACAGGTATGTAAACAATAATCCAATTTCCGCGCTAGCTTCTCCTTACAAGTTTACTTTTTCAAATTTTTTCTTGCTGGAATTTCCCCCCTTATATAACTAGTCTGTTGCAGTTCTTAAATCCACTTTTTGCCTCTTATTTCTTTTTAAAATCTGTCCCGTACTGAGAGATAGCGATCTTTACCTCCTTTAGCGTTTTTCTTGGGTTGTAATCGCTGCTTCTGTTATCTGATCGAATCCAGCCCCTTTGCTGTTTTGCTGAAGCTTGGGCATGTAGGTCTTATGCCAAAATTTGACTCCGGAACCACTGCAGAGATCTTGGCAACCTTTCTTCGGGTGGGACCTCAAGGGTGGGTGGGAGTTCGTTGTGTAGAACCCCCCCTCACCCAAGATCAATGCGCCCTCAGGTTCTCAAGCGTTCTTGCCTGTTCTCCACCTGAGAACAGGTGGCTGCGGGCAATTTGCGCCCCTCCAGCCTTCAAAACAGCGGCACGGACAGCTCAGCTCTTAGAGCTGCGTTAGACCTTCATGGATCCCAAACCGGAAGTCCCGAGAACTGTGATTCTCGAAATCTTATGCTACAATAAAATTGGTTAGTCTTAAAGGTGCTACTGGACTCTTTTTGATTTTGCTACTACAGACTAACACGGCTAACTCCTCTGGACCTGTGGAAATAGCCTCTGTGAAAATTCCCTTAGAAGCCATCTCAAGATAAGAGTAAAATTCAAAGACTCTTTGAATCAACAATAAATGTGTATGGATATTTGCCAATAATAAGATTTGCAGTTCAGAGTATCTCATTACACTCAGTAATTTCTGTAATTCTCCCAAATACTCCTCACCCTAAATTCCCATTTTTCTTTGCTTTTTGTATACATGGAATAGATTTGATGTTCTTACAAAATGAATTTATTATTTGCCAGAAATGCTCAAGAAGGGTTATTGGAGAGAACAAAAGCAATTAAACCTGATCATATCAAATTTTTCATAGCTATACTAAGATCTTATGAAAGCTGTATTCATATATAATTGGCCCTGCTGACACTGAATGATTCAATTGTGCCTCACTGCTTGAAAAATGTAACAAGTCATGAGTATTAGCAAAGTGTAGGAAGAAGCAATACAATGTGGGAGAGGACAATCTGGCTAGTGAATCTTTGTCAGTCTAAGTTACTGGACATTTTCATTTTGATTATGCTTTCTCAGTATGAGCTTCATCTTTAAGCAGGTATATATATTGTGATTTTTTTGACAGTGGATAACAGTTTCTGTGTTCATTGAAGCAAATGTGTTCCCGTAACACATTTATCCTATGATGAATGGGTATTATTTTATATAAGTAATCACGTGATCACTGTCACGTAGTCATGTAAGGTGTAATACCAAGCTGAAGAAGGCACATTTTATTCATCAACAGGCCTTACTCCCAGGACAGCATTTTTAGGATTGCAACCTTGGAAATGTGCATCACTTGACAACTTTTCCCTCTCTAGACACCTTGTTAAAATTGCCAAGTTATCCCAACAAGCAGCACTATGTAATCACTGTTAATTCTCATGTTCAAATCAGTGGAAATTAGCACATATTTAGATCTCAGCTGAAACTGGAAACTTTTTAGAAAAGTTTCAGACAGAAAGCTAGTGTTATATAGTGGTTAAGAGTGGCAGTACTCTAATCTGGAGAGCTGGATTTGATTCCCCAGCCTTCCACTTGAAGTCAGCTGGATGACCTTGGTTCAGTCACAGCTTCTCAGAGCTCTCTTAGCCCCACCCATCTCATAGGGTGATTGTTGTGAGGATAATAATAACGCACTTGTAAACTGCTCTGAGTGGGCATTAAGTTGTCCTGAAGGGCGATAGATAAATCAAATGTTGTTGTTATTAATAATAATAGTAATAATAATAAACCTGCATGCCATATATTTATTTTAAAAGAATCTCAGTGCACCCTATCTTTTCTGGGTATTCTAAAATGTATCTTGATCTTGTAAGAAATGTGTTGGAAAGTGTACATTTATTTCTCACTTTTGTCAATATTATCTGCTTCATCGTTGTGTGCTGGAAACAGGATAAAATGATCCTCAGAGGTGCAATTAGATTGCTTAAAAAGAGTCTGGGATACAGTTATCATGAAAGAGGTCACAGAAAATGCCAAACTAGATTCTAGTTTGTTTACTATACAACTTGACTTTTGTGGCCTTTACATTTTACAGAAATAACCTTTCAAAATTTCTCAGGAGTATAGGAAATTATAACTTTTATTATGATACATAGCTTTCCATTTGATAAGATATAATCCAGCAGAAAATACAATCAAATCCCATTGATTTTGATGGACACTAGAGGATCATTTGTAGAGGATACCAGAATCTAGAGCAATTTTGTGTATAATTACCAGGAAGCAAATCCCACTAAATTCAGTTGATACAGGTGTAGGATTGGGTTGCAAATGGGTCTCCCATTTGTCTCATTCTATAAACTCTACAGGTAATCTTATTTTTGGTAACATTGCTCTTCTTTTTCAGAGAAAGATTTTTTAAAAGTTGGAGCTTTTTTAAAAAAAGGAAGTATTTCTTTTTCATGGAAAAATTGATTTAATGGAACTTAAAAATGCTAAATCTAAATTTTAGTGAATATCTATTTATATTTCTGCAGTATGGGCAGCATAACCAAATTCCTCCTGGAGATTCATATTTATTAGTCCTTGAAACTTTTCATGCAACATTTTAGTGATACTTTATTACAAACCTTGTTTCCCTCAATATGAGGAGATATATACCAGTTGTTCAGAAAACAAAATAATCTTACAGAATCATATTCTCTGACATTAACATCTGCAATGAACTTTCAGTGAAAATCCATGGAAAATTAAATTGGGGAGGGTCTATACGCACTTCAGTATTAAAAACAATTGGAGACTTAATAGATGGCAATGGGATGCAGGCTAGGATGAGAAGGACACGGAGATATGGTAGGGCTCGGTGTCCTTCCAACCTTCATCCCATCCTGAGAAATGCTGGATGTGGAGTTAGGAAATTTAACCCCCCTTTGACACTGATGTTGTGCAACACCACATCTATAAATAATAAAGCCAGAATGCTGCATGATTATTTTGCAGCGAATGATATGGATCTGGTGTGCATGACTGAGACCTGGGTAAGGGAGGGTGAAACAGTCACCTTGAAAGAACTGATTCCCTCCGGGTTCTCAGTCCTCCATCAGTCCCGAACGGGAGGCTGTGGGGGGAGGGGTGGCGATTCTTGTCCGAGAGTCATTGTCCTTCAAGCCGCTCCCAGCCCCGAAGATCTCTGGCATTGATTGTGTGGGCCTAGTGTGGGGTGCTGAGCAGAGTTTGGCTATCTGTGTGGTGTACCAACCGCCTAGCACACCAGCAGATACCCTGTCACACCTGCTGGAGGTGGTAGCGGGGTGGGCTTTGAAGTACCCAAGACTGGTGGTGTTGGTAGACTTCAATGTCCACGCTGCTGCTGCTGCCTCTATTTGGGCTGCAGACCTAGTGTCTTCCTTCTGCTGGGCCTGTAAGACAGATGTTTTTATTGTATTTATTGTATGTAGTGTTTTAAATTTTATTGTAATGTTTTATCTGCTTTTTATTTTATTTTATTGTAATGTTTTATCTGCTTTTATTTTTATTTTATTTTTATTTTAAAAAACCTAATATAATAAATAAATAAAATAATAAAATAGATGGGCAGCGCAATCCTAAGGCCCATGGTGGTGGCCGTGAGTCAGTGTAACTGCAGCACCACTCCTTAGCACCCTAAGGACTTTGGCAGGAGAGCTATATCAGCAGCTGAGCCTAGCAAGGTGCGGTGTGGCTGCTGCTGAGAGCACCTGATCTGCTATTCCCCTGACAGCTTTGCCAGCATGTGCCAATGGCTGCACTGCCCCTGTGACAGGTGTGTGAGTGGCAAGCAATGGTGCAGCCAATGTGTGGGCTGAGATCCTCATTGTCTGCCAACACCTCCATTCCCACTCTGCCAGGGAGGAGGTAGATGGAAGCACAGCTGGAGGTGCCTGCTTGTGCCCTGCTTGAAGGTGCAGTCCATGGTGCTGGGAGTCTGAGGCAATTGTCCCACCAGAGGTGAGGACCCACCAGGAGAGCTGCCCTGGGTGGCCCTGGGGTGTGTCGCAGGAGCAGCTGGTGTGTGCAACCCCTCTGGAGGATGGAGATGGGGCCGTGGTCCACTGGGGCGTGAGCCTGGAAAGGTGCAGCCAAGAGAGAATGCTCTGTAGTTGCCCTTGCAATGCTGGCCGAATCCACCAATCGCAAGGCAGCTGGAATATAAAACACCATGAACAGGGAATGAAATAGTCTATGGGCCAGGATGTATTTCTCCTCACCAGCTGCTGAGGCTACTTCCCTACCCTGCAGAGAGTGGATGCACAGGGCAGAACCCCCCTGCAATCGGGCTTGCCGCACCCCAACAGCTGTGCCTGCCTTGACAGGATCCCTGTCCTGTGGTGGAAGTCACGTTGAAGGGCAAACAGGGTGCCCACCCATCCACTTGTCCAATCCCCATCTCTGATGGGGCTGGCAGCTGGAGCACCACTCACGAACTACCCCCATTGCTGCTGCTCCAAGAAACATGCTCGCTTTCCATGAAAAGTAAGACCAGGAAGGCAGCCCCCAAGTCTCAGAGAGCCAGCTTCATAGAGGCGAGCAAGGAAGGGTTCTGAATTGAATGATGGGCATACCCATTGGAAAGCATGGGAGAGGCTGGAAGGCCCATTGGATGGGCCATGAATGCCCATCGACTTACAGCAGCTCCAGTGAAACACATCACTGCATCAGAGAGACGTGAGGAGAAAGCAGGGTTGACTTTGAGAGCCATGCTCCAGTCCTGGGATGATGGCCCCTGGAGTGGAATGGCGGCCTGCAGGTCCAGAGAAATTGCTCTGGGGTGGAGGCTGTCATCCCATCTCCAGTGCAAGATTCCTGAAGTCCATCCCTGTCTCTGCAAACAGTAAAAGGGATAGTGTTCTGGCCTCTCAGGAGAGGGGCCCCAGAGATCCCAGGACATTGTTCTACATATGTCAACCAACATCAACCTTGCTCCTCACATGCAGCAGTCCTCTGCCTGGTGTATCAGACACTAGCAACACCTTTGGACAATGAGAGCCCTATGTGGCACCCCGTGCCAAACACACATGAGCAACACGTCAAGTCCCACCACACTGCCTGCAGTGAATTTGAGGGGGGGAAGAGAGCGGGAAGCTGTGTGGGGCTGAAGCCTCCAAGGTACCACCGGACACACACTCCTTTTGGCAGCAGAGCCACACAGACTCATGGAAGCACCTGGAGACTCTTTGAGGCCAACCCATCTGTCCCAGCGAAGAGCCAGAGACCATTTTTGGGATGTGTGTGAAACGGCAGCCCTATGGGGAAGTGGAGGGGGAGGGGTGCTGTCATGAACAAGCAAGCAGACAGCGAGGGAGTCTTTGTTTGACACAGACATTATTGAACTGCCAAAAGTGAAGACAATGGCCAGCCACATATTGTCAACTCTCCTTGCCCAGGATGGGAGCTGCACCTGTTTGCACTGCAGTCAGGGCCAGGAGAGGCATTCCTCATACTGCTTTCTGAGTATTGGGGTTGAATCATTGGGCCGGCTAGGGAATAGTTCCATTGGCAAGTCTCAGATAGCAGCCAGGAAGGATCATGAGGGACTGGAACAGCCACGTTCTCTGGCCTCCCTGATGAGTTGCTACCGGCCAAAAGGGAAACGGACCCATGTGTGGCAAGGGGCTGGGTCTCGTGCAGGCCACAGTAGGGTCTACCACATCTGGAGAGGGTATCCATGGCTGGGGGGGGGCAGCAACAGCTCTGTCATTGGAGGTGTTGCCAGCAACCAGATACTCCTCTGATGGGTTAGTGCTCCTCATCTGAATTTGGCTGCCCTGCTCCTTTAGGTGCTTGGAGCTCTCACCGTCTGAAGGGAGATGGTCATGGGGCTGTGTGCCCACCAGTTTGGGAAATTATGAGAGCAAACACCCAGTCACAGCCATGCTCCCTTCTCTGCCTGAGGGGGGAGCCCAGATGAGGGAGTCTGAACAAAGCACCGGCATGGGCTCCTAGAATTCCTTCCCCCCAAAACAACTGTGTTGAGCACTGCTTCCTGGGCAGGGTCTCCCCCCCACAGCAGGCCTCAACTGCAGAGGCCAGTGCTGGGGGGGCACCACTGAGTGGGGAGGGGAGACCAGCATGAACAAATTAACAGGGGCAGCTGACCTGTTGGTGTGCCCTCACCATTCCTCGAGCCGGAACATAGGATTCAGTTAACCTGTAAAGCAACTTGGGTGGTAGTTGTTAGTCAAACATTCTGGACTTAGCTCTCCTCCCCTGAGTGAGTGCAAAGTACTATCCAAATTTTGCTAAATTCCCATAGTGCACTCTAGCAGAGATACCACAAACACCCTCTCGTGCCTTGTGCTGTAAGTCCCCAGGGCAGGGGGCTCTCGGGCTTCCCCCCTACTTACCTGGAGTCTTGGGTGACCCAGCCAGAGATTATGTAGGGTGGGCGGGGGGCTGATTGGCTGTGGGGGCTTGGCTGTTGCAGTGGCATGAGTGGATTGTTCCCCACAATAGTTGGCATCCTATGCTCTGCTGGGCCGCTTGGGCGGGGCTGGGTGCAGTGGGGGGGATTGACTTTTCCTGCACAATGGACTTGTATGTGCTACACTGCCATTTTTTGCAGAGTAACTTTCTGCTGCTGCTGGGGGCATGCCCGGGTCTGAAACAGCTTAGGGAGCCAACTAGTGTCCTGCCCCTTCAGCACATCCCTTCAGGAGCCAGCTCTGGGACTTATGCCACAGTTACTCTGGTATCCAGCTGCCATGGCTGGGTGCCAGTGAAGGACCATGGCCGAGCGGTGCCATGCTGCTGCACCTTTGGGGGGAGGGTTTATACCACTGTAAATCTGGGAAAGGCATAGCTCTTAGTTGTCTCCCTGATTGCGTTTTGCTTCCCCCTCTCAGAACTGTGCTGTTAATTACTTATAGACAAACGTTAGCCAGGTACAGTTCTCTCTGTAATTTCTATAGAGCGTATTATAATTTACGCATACTTCTACATTCATTAATAAGATGTGGTTACTGGGTTAGATCCAAACAGCTTTTCTGCTGGAGAAAAAGGAAGAAAGGGTCCTCTTTCACTTTCCCAAAGACTCTCTTCAGGATCATGCGACATAAATAGATAAAAATCATGCAGGACTGGAACTGTAATAAAGAGAATTTCTGCTGAGACTGAGTCACAGACCTGGTGTCTGGGGGGGGGGGGGGTGCTGAGGAGAGGGCAGGTGACAGCACTGCGATGACAAAGGTGAAGGCCGAGGAGGGCAAATGGGCCATGAGTGAGCAGGCAGGAGGCTCCAATGTGTCCAAGCCCACAGGAACTGCTGACGCAGCAGCTGAGCTGGCAGACGCTACCTGAGCCCTCCTCTCCCAAGTTCTGAGGTCCACCCTGAGCCAGCTTGAAGGGGAGGTCAACCTGGAGGAAGCACCCTCTTCTAGTTCTGATGCCTGAGGAGGTGAAGTCCATAAAGTGGTGGCCCGTACAGGAACTGTGGCCTGGCCCCTTCCTCATCTGCCAACCTCGGCAGGCTGGACCCACGGCTTCCCTCGGCTAGCAGCGGCCAAGTTTCAGCTTCCCATGACTAAGACGTCCCCCGCCAGGGAGCTCCTCTGCCCCAGTCACCATGGAAGCTGGTGCCACAACTGCAATTGGGGCAATGGCCATGGATCTGGAATAGTTTGGACAATGGCTGGTAGAACTCCAGGAGCGACTGATGCGGGACATCGTCACCCAACAACACAAAATGCAGGCCTCAATGGTGAGAGACTTGTGCTGGACCAGGGAAACCACCTAGGCAGCTTTTGGGGTGGCCTCAGGCCAGGGGAACTGTAACCAAGGCCCCACCCTTCACATTAACCCAATTGGGACCCAATGATGATGTGGAGGCCTACCTGGAGATATTTGAGCAGATGGCAGAGATGACCCAGTGGCCCAAGGCCCAATAGCCATACAGCATGGGGATCTACCTCATGGGAGGGGGCCAGACTGCCCTCCACGCCTTGCCAAAAACCCAGGCCTCTGACTATGACACCCATAAGGTCACCATCCTAGATTGCTATGAGATTACCAAGCAGACTTTCTGTCAGCGATTTTGGGCCAGGACTTGGTGGAGGAGCAACCAGCCTCAATTGGTGTCAGCAAAGTTGAAGGAAATAGCTACCTGGTGGCTCAGCCCCAAGAATCCGGGGGGCACAGCCCTGGTGGACAAGGTATTGGTGGAACATCTACTTCAAATTGTCCCCCTAGAGGTCCAAGCATGGATGCTGTGCAATAAGGGGCCCTCAAGGACTTAGTGACTCTGTTGGAGAATTTCCTGGTGGCCAAGAGCACTGGCGGTCCCTGGAGCATAGTCTTACTAACCCTGCCCGTGCCCACCATGCCCACAGTGCAGGCCCCTTGAAGGGCCCCACCGTTCGAGGGATGAGTATAGGCTACACCCCGGGCCTGGGCTTTGGCCCCCACCTTCCGCTGGACCCCTCCTGGGCGGAACACCAGTCCCCTGCTGCTGACACCTGGGGGGCAGGGACGAGGAACCCTGCCCCAGAGGCCAGGCCTGGTGGAAGGGGCCCACCAACTGAGTGAGGGCCTTGCTTCTCCTGTGGTCAGCCGGGGCACTTCTGGAGGGAATGCCCCCTGATGGAATGTGACATGGGGTGGGAGTGGCCTTCCCTGCGCATGGCGGCAGGGCAAGTGCCCTAGTGCTTCTCACTTCGGTACAGTTGCAGGGACAAAGCCTGAGGGCTCTCTTGGACTCAATGGTGAAAATTGGAAAATTGGAAAATTGATGACTAGTATGGAGTGGTAGCTGCATGAACCTTTGAATGGTGTGTAATATGTGTTATTGCATGTTTTTCCAGCAACTGTGTTCTTTGAGAAAGAGCTTGGAAATGGATACAATGGTGATCTGGACCTTCCGTTAGAATACTGATGTCACAGAATTATCAATGTACACCTAAAGAATACACGCAAAGGTCTACTTGTAATCTGTGAACTACACAGTTTATTGGAACTAAATCTTGGACTATACCCAATTCCAGTTGGAACATAAGGCGAGCTTGAATGAAAGAATTAGTGTGTACATGGTGCTAGGAAGCATTTGCACTTTAATACCTGTTGCAATATTAATAGAGCACTTGAAGCACTGGACACTTTATGTATTGACTTTGGAGCATATATGACGCCTGCAAAATAATTTTTCCTAGGACTGGTTACATGTGGTATAGCTTTCTGTATCTGCCAGAGGGTAGCCACCCACAGCCTGCCACCGGCCCCACCGGCCCCCCTCCCCATAGTGTGATCCCTGTTTCATTGGATCACCATGGACTTTATAGGGCCCCTACCATGTACTTCCCGAGGGTTTTGTTATGCCTTGGTAGTGATAGACTACGCCACCAGGTTCCCTGAAGTTATACTACTGCACACAATGCAGACCCCAGGGATCATCAAAGCCCTCCTACACCTTTTTTCCATGGTAGGGTTGCTGGCGGATATCCTGACGGTCCACGGCACCCTTTTTCGAGCCTCCTTAATACAATACCCGTGCCGCAATCTTGGCATCCGGCAGATTTTCATGTCCGCCTGCCATCCACAGAAGGATGGCCTCATAGAGCATCTGAATCAGACTGTGAAGGTGGCTCTGTGGAAGTTGCCTCATGACCAGCTCCAACTATGGGACTTATATGTAGACCCCCTCCTCTTTGCACTATGGGAGACTCCTCAGGCCTCCACATAGTTCAGCCCTTTCGAACTGCTATATGGAAGGCAACCCTGAGAGTTACTGGATCTTCTGGAAAACTGATGGGCACCCTGGGAAGAAAAACCCAGCCTCCCAGCCAATGACTACATATGGCAGTTGAGTGAGAGGCTGAAGTAGTCGAGGAAAGAGGCATCTCACCACCTGGCACTGGTCCAAAAGTAGCAAAAGGCCACCTATGATCGAGGAACACTGTCCTGGACCTTCTACATCAGCAATCAGGTCATGGTGCACCGGATGGCCTTTCTCAGAGAAGGGGGGACCCATGGCATGGCCTCTATGAAATCTCACTGTACAAAGTACAGCGCAGACCCTGGGTCTGGGACCGAAATTTTTAATATAATATAGTCCATTATTCAGTGCTAGAATTATTCTAGGTAAAATACTGGATCAGAATTTACCTCTAGTATTATGTGATAAACTACAAATATTGCAGTAGATCCAGGACTGCATTCACACACTGCTCTTCATTTATTGTTGCACTCTAAAGAAAAAATGTACCAAATTAGAAAATTATACCCTAACATGCTCTTAATTGACCCCCCCCCTGGTTCTCCAAACTCCATTACAAACCAACCTGAGGCTTGGTTTCCAATGTATAGGAGTGTGTTACATCAATCTGCAGTAAAGATAAAATGGCACTTTAGCCTAAGAAAGTTCAGCTATATGAAAAGGTAGAAGGGTGATGCAATGTCTCCCATGTGATAAGAAGACCGAAATACCTGCATGTCAATCTGTTCAAAGGCTTGTACAAGTGCCCGATGAAAGAGTGTCAGCTGGCAGTATACCCAGCAACCTGCCATGGACCTCAGATGCCCTGGAGTCTGAGGTGCCTCAGTGGGGCCTGATTTATCATTAGAACAATTCACCCATATAACCACTTTGTGTTCTCCTGCTGGCCCGGATGGATGACCCTAGTCCAGCACACCATTCCCACCGAGCCTGGTCAAATGGCCCAAGCCATATGTTAGCCCATACCCTCCCCCAAATGGGAGGCTGTGAACAAGAAAGCTGAAGAAATACTCAGGCTAGGGGTTATAGAACCCTCCAGGAGCACATGAACGAGCCTGATAGTGCTTGTCCCCAAGCCAGATGGCTCCACGCGATTCTGTGTAGACTACCGGGAGCTGAATTGAGTGGCACAATTAAATGCATACCCTATGCCGAGGGCAGACGTTTTAATGGACCACCTCAGGGCCGTCCACTACGTCAGCCTGACCAAGGGCTACTGGCAGGTCCAGATCAAGCCTGAAGAACGGGAGAAAACCACTTTGCGATGCCCCACGGACTCTTCCACTTCTGCCAAATACCTTTTAGTCTTCATGGGGCCACCATGATGTTTCAACGCTTAGTCGACCACATCCTGGAGGACTGTTGGTTCTTTGCATTGGCATATATAGATGACACCATAGTCTTCCCCAACTGGGATACCCACTTGTGACACCTAGAAGCCGTTCTGACCACCCTCCGATGGGCAGGCCTTCAGGCAAACCCAAAGAAGAGCCAGCAGGGATTTCAAGAGTCAACAAAAAAACAACAAAAAAGGATGGCTCCTCCCGAATTAATCAGCAAGGAATGGCGGGATGCCCCCGCTCAGGATGGAAATAAATAATAGTACAGCAGATAGTCACACCGGTAGAGTTCACAAGATTTAAAGTCATACATAAGCCTAAATTAATACAACAGTATCATAACCACTTATTAAGGCAATGTACAACTTGACACAATAATAATCTTATAAAGACTATTGCAGACAGTCAATTCCAAACAGTGAATCCCAAAACATGAGTCCCACACAGGGGACCCCAGGAGTGTACAGGTAAAGAACAGCAATTACAGTCAATAAGGTGAGTATGTGCTCATGTTTTTCTTTTCATAAATCTTTATCTGGAAAAGGTTGAAGTCCAAAGGGATGCCCAGAACTGGGGCCGGCAGATTTTCGCTCAGCTTTTCGTCACTGAAGACTTCATCAGGGGCATTCAACCTATATTTCTAATAAATACAAAATATACACCAAATGGACTGGTTGTCATCATTTATACATACAGTTTCATAATGTTTACTGACCAAAATAAGGCTTACCCATGCCTGTTCTCTCTAAAGCGCATAAACCTAGTACCACACCCGAGGGCGACGTGGAGTAAATCCAGCATCCCTACTGTGAATTACCCTTTATTGATATACAAATTGTTACCAACAGTTTAAAGACACCGAGTCATACTGACTATTTAGCCCAGGAAACTCTTAAAGGATAATTCATTATTCAGCCCACTAGGTTGCATAGTCTTCAAACAGTATATCCAACGTGCTTCTTGACACTTCTTGTCTGGGCTGCCCCCAGACAAGGTATCTTCCATTGCCGATGCCCAGTGGCCCCACTCGAAGAAACAGATGCAGAGGTTCCTAGGCCTCCTCAGTTACAATGGCAGGTTCATTCTACATTTCTCATTGTGAGAGGCCCCCTTGACGGACTGCCTGAAGAAGGGGGAGTCGAACCAAATGCACTGGACCCTGCCTTGGGATGCAGCATTCCAGGAGCTGCAAATGGCCCTAACAAACAGTACAGCCCTGACAAACCCCGATTTCACCCAACCGTTTATGCTAGCCATTGATGCCTCTGAGACCAGACTTGGGGCTGTATTGACTCAGGAGCACGACGGGATCTCCACCTCTATCCTCTTCCTGAGCTGAAAACTGCAGCCCGCAGAACAGCGCTAAGCCATGGTGGAATGGGAGGCCCTCATGGTCAAGTTGGCCATGGGGGCCTTGCAATATTACCTGTTCAACAATTCCTTTGTCTTGCTAATAGACCACACCCCTTTACAGTGGATTCACTGGATGAAGGATCACACCTCTGGATCTTATGGTGGTATTCCTCCCTTTGCCCCTCTTTATCCACTACTGGGCTGGACCACGTCACCTAGACACCGACTTCATGTTGCGCCTCTTTGAGCCCAACACACCTTCAGTGATGCTGTCGCCAAGGGGAGGGGTGTGTCCAGCAACCCTGTCCCCCTTGGATTTACCTCCATGGCCCAATGTCTGAGGAGCCAAGGAGAGGGCCGGCAGCAGTGCCAAGATGACGAAAGCCAAGGCTGAGGAGGGTGCCAGGGCCATGAGCAAGCAGGCAGGAGGCTCCAATGCATCCAGGCTGACAGGAATTGTCAGCACAGCAGCTGATCCGCCAGATGTCACCTGGGCTGACAGGGAGCCAGACACAGCCAGGAGGACGGTGATGGAGGCCCCAGCAACAAGCAGGCTGGCTGTGGCCCAGGAAGGCTGGGCTGGGCCAAGGCCAATAGCTCCCAACAGGACGTGGGTCATGACAAGCTAGCCCGCAGCTGCATGGCTCGGAGGAAGCCCCGACACGCCCCAGCCCATCCTGGCACTGGCAGAGCTTGCAGAGCAGGAGAGGGACATTCTCTCTGTATCAGGGCTGACAGGACTGTGGGGCCGGGCCAAGCCCAAGTAGCAGCACACCCTGGCCCCGTGCCGGTAGTCCTAGTGGTGCTGGCTGGGCTCAGCCAGCCCCACCCTGCAGGGAAGCCAGGAAGCCTGGGGGAGGCTCTCCTAATGGCCAGCAGAGCCAGCAATCACCCAGGGTGGGGGAAGACACTGCTAGGGGTAGGGCAGAACCAGGAGGGGGTGGGGAGAAGAATCAGGGCAGCCCAATGAAAGTGGGTAAGGCAGGGGGACCATTGAGGAGTAGCTGGGAGGACAGAGGGGAAGGTTGAGAGAGAGAGCGAGAGAGCGAGAGAGAGAGTAAGCAGCCAGCCAGAGCTCTGCAAGTCCAGTGGGGGAAGAGAGAGAAGAGGGTGCTGTAAACCCCCCTCCTCTCCCCAATTCTGAGGTCCACCCTGAACCAGCTTGAAGGGAAGGCCCTACCTGGTGGAAGTGCCCCCTTCTGGTTCCGATGCCTGGGGAGGTGAACCCCACAGGGGAATATACAAGAAAATAGTATAGGAGATGCAGCAATTTCTAAAAAGTGTGTATCCCTAAGAGAATGAAGCTATTCAGTAGCGATAAGCAAATTTCCCTCATTGATTTCTTTTAAAATTAATGCTTTTTATGGCTTGGTCCTCTGCTTTTCACTGAATGGTTTTATATGCAATATATATGGCCTTTATATAAGAATGTATGTTGTTTATATGCAGGTAACATATAGTGCTGATTTACTAATGTCTAATATTAACAAAAATGAAAATATGTTACAGGTAACATATGGTACGAAGAAACAAAAATGGTGTGAAAATAAGGAATCATGGATTTAATTCACACAAGGGAAAAGAGAAATTGAAAATGGAATCTGGTCAAAACTACTAAGACAAGAAATTCAAAATCATCCCTTCCATTCAATACTAAGGTGCCCCAAACAGGAAACCCATAGCAACCTAGAGAATTTCTGAGTTGATGATAGAAACAAAATCAGACCCAGTTCTGAATTCTTGGTGCCAAGTTGCTATGCTGATGACCCATTCCTCTTTCCAATATCATGCTATGATTGAAGACTGATGGATAAGTTTAATGAATTTATTCCATTTTTTATGGCAGCAATCTTCGCTGAGTTCATTTAAATAATTTGCTTTGAGATGAACACATCATTAGTTTTCCAGAAGTCTAATAGATTCTTCAGGTCATATTAAAAAATACCAAATAGAAGCAATTCCTGAATGTGTCTACACATAACAAGCAAGCTCTTGAGTTTTTAAAAAGATCTATGATGATTTATGTTACTTTCACAATATCATTTGCTTGTATAAGATAGACACAAAATGGAGATTTGTGTGTATGTAGGCATTTTAATATAAATCCTGGCTAATAAATAGAAGGAACACCAGTAAAGCATTTAACTTGATAAATTAGTAGCCATATTAGTAACCAGTGCTTGATTAAACTTATAAATTGCTAACATATTATGTGACCCCACTTAGATATATCCATTATTATAATACCATACCCTACAAAGTGGTGAATATTTCATTATGTAGTATAGTAATGAACAAGTATAGTAATGAACAAGATTATAGGAATGTTATTTAATCAAGATTAAAGGATTGAAAATTCTGCATCAAATGGAAGCATAAAATCAGATATTATTTGGGTAGAACTAGTCTTCTCCTGAATCTTAGAAATGAAATTCTAAATATACAGGTAAGGTTGCCCATCTTCAGGTGAGTCCTGGAAAAAGGGTTGTCAGGTTCTCCAAATTGGGGAATGGGGGGGGGGCTTGGGATAAAAGCATTTCGGGAGGATTCGGAGCTGATTTTTTTCCTCCTGGAAGCCTCCATATGCTCACCTTTTTCTACATCCTTCTCTCCTTCAAATCCACTAAACAACCTTCCTTTTATCTGCCCCACATCTTCATCTATATTTCTTACTTCATTTATATATTGCCTTTCTCCACAGTGGGGACCCATAGCAGCTTACATCGTTCTCCTTGCCTCCATGTTATCCTCAAAACAACCCTGAGAGGTAGGTTAGGCAGAATCTGTGTGACTGGATTAAAGTTACTCAGTGAGGTGCCACAGCAGAGTGGTCATTCAAACATGGGTCTGCTGCATCCTATTCTGAAAGCCTAACCACTACATTACACTGACTTTTGAGGGGCGCTGCTGTTGATCTATAGCAAGCAACTGGGTCTGGGTGAGTCATGCAAGTCATGTGGTATGAAATGGCCTGGTGGTTGCTGCTGGGCCTGGTTCCAATGAGTCCTTCCTCCAAGGCCAAACAGACCCAGAAAGGGCCCTGTCCCCTCCTGCACCTTTTCCAGACAGAAACCAAGCCTGGACTATTGGCTACTGGTTGCCTAGCAACAGACGCAGAGGACATCTGGTTAAAGCTACAGGCATTCCTTTTTATCATTTTGGGTTTTTTAACCCTCCCCCCATGTATTTATTTTAGATTTCAGATTTTTGAATATCTTGATGTTCTGTGTGATGTCTGGTGTGCCTTTCAGCAGAATGAAGTGCTTATTCCTACCTATTAACACAGTTAGTAAAAGGTCCAATTCATGGAGGAATGATCTTCTTGTTACAGTTGAAACTATGATAGGATTCGACTTTACAGTTGGCTGAGTCCATTCCACTTTGTCTCTTTTGAAACTTGTATATTCCAAGCATTAAGCCTTACTATTTTCAAGTTCATGTCCCGATAAACTTTCAAGTATGTGCTCATGCAAAGTTACAAGAATTCAGCAACTAACACATTGCGCCTTCATTCATTTGTATTATCTTTGACAAAATATGCATTTTTAAAAATTTCTGAAGATTACATAACTAGCATGACAGCATTTTGAAAGCATTTCACTTCCTCTAGTAATAGGAGTTGTTTAAAATATCCTACAAAGATATAGGTATGGTGAGATGACCCCTTTAATGGTTGTTAACTCAAATACTGTATTGAAAGATACAAGTATCTTTGAAGATAAATATCCTAACTGCCATCGGTCAGAAATGACTTGACGGCACATAATACACACACACATCCTAACTGCCACTGGCCATTACATTCTATCTTTTATCTAAGATAGCAGCAAGGAGAAATGTTTGGGATGTATTATTTCAAATATTTCATTCAAACTATATTAGCATTCTTTTTGAAACACAGGCAACACTGAATACATGTGAAATCGCCTTATATTGAAACAGATTATTAGTCTATCAAAGTCAGTATTGTCTATTCTGACTAAAAACAGCTCTCTAGTGTTTTATATTGACATCTTTCACATTACCTGCAATCTGATCCTTTTAACTGGAGATTCCACTGATTGAACCTGGGACCTTCTGCATGCGAAGCAGATGCTCTACCACTGAGCCACAGCTCTAGCCATACAAGCAGATAAAATTAAAAAAAAAACCATTAAGGTTTGATCTCCCTGTTTTTGCTGAAGGATCATCAGCAAAAATTCAAAACTCATTTTTTAAAAATACTATCTGCATATTGGCTGTAATGGGATTAGATACAAAGTTGCAAAATGGACCTGTATTCCCATATCTATTTACAGTATAATTAGACTGGCTCAGCTCATCAGCAGACTAATTCTGATAAAAAGATTTTTAAAAATTCCAGGATCAAAAGATGAATAAAAAGCTATAGTTTAAATACATTAGCAAAATGAGTATCATGGGTTCTTAGTAGAGATGGGCACGAACAGAAAAAAACCCGAACATGATGTTCGTTGTTCGTTGCCATCCATGAACAGGAACTCATGAACATGTTCACAAACAAGTTTGTGGTTGGCTGTTCGTGGGGGCCAGCAGGCTCTCCTCCAGCCATCATCCAAGTCAAGATCCCTACTGCACCACTCCCAGAAACCTGACCTGAGCAGGCACCAGGAAAGGTACCAATAATAAATAATAGCTAGGCCCCAGAGCCTGGAAGCAGCCCTGGAACTTGAAAAGGTAGATCCCTACCACACCACTCCCAGAAACCTTACCTGAGCAGGCAGCAGGAAAGGTACCAATAATAAATAATAGGTTGGCCCAGAGCCTGGCTCCAGCCCTGGAACTTGAAGGGGTAGATCCCTATCCCACCACACACACAGAAAATTCAAGCTCCAATGCACTCTCTTTATCAAAATGCCAACAGCAACTGTCTCTGGTCTGCAAAGTCAGAGCTGGGAGCCCCCCTCCCTCCTGGTCTTTGCTCCCTTGTTGTAACAAATTTGGAGCTCCACACTTGAAAGGAATACCTGCCTATCAAGCTAAATTGGGCTTAGATTGGGGTTTTCAGGGCAACAGCAGGAGTTCAGACAGAGTTCAGAAATCCCTGCCTAAGTTGCCAAGGGAATTGATTGCAGATGCCAGACTGTCTGGCTTGACTAACAGCACGAATGAGGCTTGCAACGACCACCTGTTCATTTAGAATGGGTCCTCATGAACAGCTTGTTCATGAACAGCAGATTGGGCTGTTCATGGCTTTTTTTTTGTTTGTATTGCTGTTCGTGCTCATCTCTAGTTCTTAGTAATAAATTGAAGCTCAGGTGCACTTTGTAGACATGGAACTTTTCCTCTAAGGGAGAATAGATTATTTTCTTCTCACTAAATGCAGTATATGACACCACTAAGACTTTTTAAACAGTTGTTTGGATTGTGCAGGTATGACGAGGGCCAGCCTATAACTGTTGCCAGTATTTCTGAAGATGCTTACCTAGATTTGAAACCACTTTGGGGACCAATATTTTGCAGGAGATAATTGTATCTCTTCCCATTTCTAAATTCGAAGATTTTCAGAATTTACAGCAAGAACTATAAGTAGAATCAATTACACGGAGATTGCATTCTAATAGCTCCCAGGTCACTTCATACATGACATTTCCATTTTTGAGATATAATCTGTCATTAATGAATAGCTACACTAGCCAATTATTCTACTCAATGTACATTCTCTATATTCATTCAGTCTTGTATACGTTGTTTATCTCAAAAATATCTGGTGTGAAAGCTCTCAAACTGACAGAGCAAATTCAGAAGCAGTTGCCGATATCAACAGACCATATGTCAGTTTCAATAAATAATATATCATTAGGTGCTATTTGTGGCTGCTTTGGTACAACCTTTGGATATATATTAAATAGAACTTTTATTAATTATCCAGTTCAATTCAGTTGCAAGAGATTTTATAGTTAAAGATCTTGATGTATTATAATATGCCCATGACCAATTTTCACAAGTTAAATCCTGAAAAATGTTTACACTGTTGTGCACAGTGCCTTTAAATATTATTCTTCCAGTTTAAAGTTTGTTAGGCAGCAAAAGGCTTCAAAGCTCTAAAAACTAAACAGGAGGTATTATCTCTCTGCTTCTTTATATACTAAACTATTAACGACTGCCTATTTTTGTATAGTTTTATAATGCTGGACCCCCAAAACCACAAGCAACTTTTTCTGCCTTTCCCTCAGCAGCTCCCTGTGACCACAAGTTGTTGCTCAAGTTGGGAGTAGACATGTCATTGTGTGAGGCAAAAAGTGTTCTCGTTTCCTCTTTCTACCAGTAGAGTTTCCTCTGGCAAGGAGAGTCAATTGGTAGAAAGTGATGGTGGTTTTTCTTGAGTTCCTCTCGTCATCACCCTCCCCCTTCTTATGGGGCTTCTCAAAGAAGGCTGCTGAGTGAAGGGAAATGCAGGACAGATCTGTGTTTATAAGCACCTCCCAGTCATAGTTAGTACTAGTAGGATGCAACTTCATTATCTATGTGTCTTGCTTCTTGGTCCCAGACATCTCTTTTGATCAATTTGATCATATAATCACTTTTAAAACTTTAGATTCTCTCTTAGATAAGAGAATGTCCTTGAAACATTTACAAGTTATTTCCAGTGTTGCTATTAAAAGATGTATACCTGTATCTAAGCCATCAGAAGCAATTTTAAATAGGGAGTACCTTATTCCCCTGTAACCTCTCCCCACACTATTTCCTCTTTTCTTCCTTCTGGAAGCTTTATCTTTTCCAGATTTTTTCTCTTCTTCCCACCCATTCACCTACCCACTAATCTACTCTTATTTTCCCCTCCCACTTTTCAACTATTTGTTGTTATTTATTTAATTCATTTATATACTGCTTTTCTCCAAATAGGAAACTCAAAGCAGCTTACATCATTCTCCTCTCCTCCATTTTACCCTCACAAAAACCCTGTGAAGTAGGTTATGCTGGGAATGTGTGACTGGTCCAAATGCACCCAGTGACCTTTCATGGGAATTTGAACCAGGGTGTCCCAAATCCTGCCCTGAAACTCAAACCACTGCACCACACTGACTAGAGCCCTTCCCCTCCCCTTGCCTTTTAAAGACCAAGGCTTGAAGCCTGTGTGTGGCTGCCTAGCAACAGCCACTGAGAACTTAAAGACACGGGCACTTGTTTTACCACTGGGAGGAGGAGCTTTCCATACCAATGTATTTTACAATCAGATTTCAGATTTTTCTGCATCCTTCCCTCAGGCTGCACAGCTTGGGGTGCCTGGCCAGCCAGGTTACAGCCATGCACATGGATGGCTTGCACCTGGGGCAATGGGTAACTTACCCAGACAGGTTGGGGAGGAGGTCCGAGGTGATCCCTTGGTCCTCCTGACCTGTACTGCTAGTGATGCCCTTGCCATTATTAAGTTTAATGTTGGTCAATAAATGGCCTAGATTTATACCCAAGCCTCGGGTCGGTCTCTTCATTCTGAATTGAGGGGGGGGGGGATATTGCTGGACCACTCAGAGCCAGCTCATAGGAGCTGTCTCCTGTGGACAATGGCAGTCCTCTCATTATGCTACCCATTCAGCTGCTTGTGTGGTTTGGTGAGACAAATGGTCCTGCACACTAGACATACAAATGAGAGAAATGGCAAAATAGATTATCTTAGAGTGATTTGCTTTGTATAATTTATTCAAATATTTGAGCAATTTGGGACATTGATGCATGAATGCATGATCAATTGCAGATTGTACTCAGATTCCCCCATACAAATATTCTATTAGACCCTGACAAGACTACAAAATGAATCCAAACCCCCAGAATGATCCATCCAGTACTTGTCAACAAGAGCTCACAGTGTTCCCCTAGCATTCCAATAAAAGAAGAAATAACAAAACAAATAAGCTACAGTGAAATATTTTTTTATCGACAGCCAAAGACGTGAACTGACTTCTTGATGGATGGTTCTGTGCCCATTTGCTAATGCAGTTTGTGCTTTATATTTTGTTACTGATAAACTATGAAATTAGTTCTGCTTCAGTGTGGCATTATATCTGGCAGCAGTTTCACTTGGCTGCTGCCAGATCAGAGACACCAGGCCCTTGAGAGAGCCGTACAACCTGCTGACTGGCAGGCCTAGAAACAACTCAGGAGACAAAAGACTCCCTGAGCAGCAGTTTAATACTAAGCACATTCAGAGTTCCTTTATTTGATTGGGATATATTTTTCACTTGCCATCTTCCATTCCAGTGCCACAGCATTGAGCTTGTAGCACAGACGGGCTCTGCATTGTTGCTCATAATGAGAAAGAACAAAACAAAATCAAAACAACAATCTTTTCAGCCTCTGTGCAGACCTACATTGCAGTTCTGTCTTCTTGATCCCTCCAGTGATAAGAAGCCAATTTATTCTCCCACAGCTGTATATTTTCACCACAAAATCCATCATATCATGTTCTAATTGACAAAAAATGTCTTATGTAAAATTTATTTTTTACTGGAGAAATCATTCTTTGAGCTATAAATGTCCTCTTAAATATCACTAATCAGCATAGATCAGGGCCAGTGCTCCAAACATTTGTGCATATATATAACTTAGACAGCAACAATGGCTCTTAAAAACATTTAAGAGAATGAAGATTTAAAAAAATATATAGATTTAATATATATAATTCAGAAGTTGAGATATCATTATAAAGAGCTGGTTTGTACATTATGAAGTAGCTACAGAGGATGAATACATAAGCAGAGAGTCTTTTAAAATCCTTCCTGCTGTCAAAAATGTTAGATTGAGTTGGATGCAAAATGTAAGCCTATTAAAAGCAGAGTCTTGACAGATATATTGGAAGCATGTCTTGATGGTTCATGTTAGAACTATGGAGGGCTATATTAGAAGATATTGTAAAAGAAGGACTAGAAGAGATTGCAACACAGTAATTGAGATAACTGCTGGATACTGTGTCCTTATTTCGTATGATCTCCTGTTCATAACAAATATTTACTGTACAATGTTATTTCTTGCTTGTTTTTCAATAGCCTTATTTATTCAATGATTGAGGCTGAGCTTCAGAAGAGCCATTTCAATAGTACTTATTAATTAAAATATTTATGCCCTACCTTCCCCACAGTCCATAAATGAAACTACACATGAACTTGCCTTATACTGAATCAAACCATTTTCAGGGTCAGTCCTGTTTACTCAGATGGGCAGCACCTCTTAGGGTCTCAGGGAGAATTCTAGATCACATATTACCTGATCATCTAAAATGGAGATGCCAAGTATTGAACCTGGGATTTTCTGCTTGCCAAGCAAATGCTCTAGTACAGAGCCATGGACCTTTCCCCCAAACTAAGAGGTCCACCTTACAGTTCACAGAAAACTATGGTAATATCCAGCTAGTGTTTTATGTAAACTCTTATCACACTACCACAATTTGTCCCCACCCCTCCATCATGGTGTCTGAGACCCTAACTCTAATGCTGATAAAGCTTTGGGTTTCTTAAGCCACCATTGGGGTATGTGTATGTGTTGAATCTAACAGGGAGCAGAATCTTTCTTAAGATTTTTATGTGCTATACTGTGTGAGTTGCAGAGTTTCTATCTAAAAAATGACAGGTCTCCCTGATCCTCCCCATACTGTTTACTTGCTTCCAGACCCCTGCATTAGTGCTCGACTCCCACTGGATCCAAGGACTGGTAGCTATATTGTTCCATCTCTTTCTGTGTTCCCGCATGTGCTTGATGCTCTCTCTCTCCGTCTCTTTCTCTCCCTTATGCTGGAGTTGATATCTTGCATAGATTCCTTGGTGCTCAGAGAAATCAATAATATTTCTCCTGCTTTGATGTATTGTATGATTTATTTTTAATATAATGTATTCTTGATTGTCATCCTGTTTTGGTTTTCAGTTTTCATTTCATGTTTATGCAGTGCTTTATGTAGTCATGGATCTTTATCACTGTGTTAAAATCCAAGTCACCAACTCCTAAGCAATAAGTGAGGTTCTCAGAGAGAAAAGTAATTTCTTTCCCATGGGCTATTTAGTGTGGATGTGAGGGCTCCAGTAGGAAAGTCGGGTAAACACGCCCCTGACTAGATATGGCATCAGAACAGGGAAGAAGTATTCCACACAAGTTGAGAAAGTACACCACTCCATGAAAACAGCTATCATAAACAAATGTGTTTGCAGCCTTTGGGAATACAAGGAATGTATTTACTACCTACATGAGCATGTTTTTTCCTACTTACTACAGTGTCAGTTACATATTAGAAGAGTAAATGAGGGGTATCAATTTCAGAACAAGTTCTAAGTAAAAATTCTTCAATTGTTCCACGGCTGTAGCTTCTTGAGAATGGAGAGTCTGGCAGAATCAATTTAAGTGGCGGCATGGAATTTGGCAGCTTTCCTTTCCTTCTGTGATTAATCCAGCTGCTGCTGAACCCATTGATCCTTTTACCCATCGATTGGTTAATTTAATGAAATATGAAGCATTAGAAACTGAACAAATTCACACTGCTGACAAGACAAGATTCTGACAGTACAAAGTAAAGCTGAAAAACAAGATCCAGGTCAACAAGAAGTCTGCTTCCTTTAACATTTTGCCTGACCATGTCTTATTGCTGTTGAACACAAAATGCATTCTGAATTTTATTCCTTTATGGCCAATTCATATTAAATGGTCTCAAATCCTAGATGTTACCCTTTCTTCCCATGTGAAGATATCGAACTAAAATTAATGTATTATTATTTACTTTATTTAAAAACATTTTATGCTGCCTGTCCACCCAGTGCAGGAACCACAAGACAATAAACAACCAAAATATCAAGACATTTTAAAATGGGTATATATAACAATAAGGCAATATTGGGGAGATAATTCCATAATTTGGGGGCCATTATTTTTTAAATCAAAATTTGTATCTTGCTTATTTACCCTCATAAGGACCACCAATGTACTGAACAAATTAAAACATACGTAATAAAATCATATTTTAATACCATTAAAACCAACACAAACACATCACTGAAATGATTAAAACATTTAAAACAATTAAAACATTGGGCATGAAAGAGAGATCACTGAACACCAAACCAAAAAAAAGGCATTCAGCCACCACTGGAAGGTTGCAATGGAAGAGGACAAATGGGTAGAGAGTTCCAGAGTTTTGGTGCCATGACTGAGAAGGCTCTCTCCAGGGTTGCCACCCACCTAGTCTCAGAATAAGGGAGGAGGTGGTCCTTCAGGTATGTTGATTCCAAACCATATAGGGCTTTAAAAGTTGACACCAACACCTTAAATTGTGTCCAGAAATAAATTGCGAGCCAGTGTAGATGGACCATAACTGGAGAGATATGGTCCCTACAACCCACTCCAGTCAATACCCAAGTTTCTGAATACTTCTCAAGGACAGCTCCACATAGAGTTCACTGCAGTAATCTAATCTAAATGTAACTAGTGCATGAACCATAGTGGCCAGATCTTTTCTGTACAGGAAAGGTGTAATGTGGTGAAGCAGCACCTTTGGCAAACTCCTGAAGAGTCCTGGATATCCCATTTAAATGTAGGAAAGCAGTAGAACCATGAGGAAGTAGACAGGAAGTTGGCTGAAACTAGTGAGGTCATCAGAAGGCAACTTCCAGGCAGGGCATGCTAAGACACTCAGGAAGTCATGGAACACCAGAAGATTGGAGGTGGGCAAATGTTGTCTCCATCTTCAAGAAGGGGAAAAAAGGAGGATCCAGGTAACTACTAGACCCATCAGCTTGACGTCTATACCTGGAAAAGTTTTAGAACAAATTATCAAACAGTCAGTCCTTGAGCATTTAGAAAGGATGGCTGGGATTACTAAGACCCACCATGGTTTCCAAGAACAAGTCATGTCAGACTAAACTTATCTCTTTTTTTGAGCAAGTTACTGCCTTGCTGGATCAGGGGTATGCTGTAGTCATAATTTATTTTGATTTCAGTAAGCCTTATGATAAGGTTCCATAATATTCTTGTTGACAAATTGGTAAAATGTAGTTTGAATCCTATTACTCTTAGGTGGATCTGTAGCTGGTTGGCAAATCACATCCAAAGAGTGCTCGTCAATGGTTCCTCATCCTCTTGGGGAAGAATGACAAGTGGAGTGCCTCAGGGATCAGTCCTGGGACCTCTTTTGTTTAATATTTTTATAAATGATTTGGATGAAGGAATAGAGGGAATGCTTATTAAATTTGCAGATGATACTAAATTGGGAGGGATAGCAAATATAGTAGAAGACAGAATCAGGATACAGGATGATCTTGACAGGCTGGAAAACTGGGCTAAAACAAATAAAATGAATTTCAACTGAAATAAATGTAAAGTTCTGCATTTAGATAAATAAAAATCAAATGCATAATTATAGGATGGGAGATACTTGTCTTGGCAGCAGTATGTGCAAAAAGGATCTAAGGGTTTTAGTAGATCATACATTGAACATGAGTCAGCAGAGTGATGTGGTAGCTAAAAAGGCAAATGCCATTTTGGGCTATATCAACAGAAGTACAGTGTTCAGATCATGCAAAGTGATGGTATCACTTTACTCTGCTCTGGTTAGATCTCACCTACGTTCAGTTTGGGGCACCACAATTTCAGAAGGATATAGACAAGCTGGAATGTGTCCAGAGGAGGGAAACAAAGATGGTGAGGGTTCTGGAGGCCATGTCCTATGAGATATTATTTAGCCTGGAGAGGAGATGACTGAGAGGTGATATGATAACCATCTTCAAGTACTTGAAGGGCTGACATATAGAGGATGGTGCAGAGTTGTTTTCTATTGCCCCAGAAGGTTGGACCAGAACCAATGGGTTGAAATTAAATCAAATGAATTTTTGGCTAAACATTAGGAAGAACTTGCTGACACAGCAGTCCCTTGGTGAAACAGGCTTCCTTGCGAGGTGGTGGGCTCTTCTTCTTTGGAAGTTTTTAAGCAGAGGCTAGATGGCCGTCTGACAGTGATGCTGATTCTGTGAACCTAGGCAGATCATGAAAGGGAGGGCAGGAAGAGTTACATTAGTGCTTAGTTCTCATGGCCCTTTCTTACATGCCCAGGGTAATGCTGATCACTACTTTGTGATCAGGAAGCAATTTTCTCCAGACCAGTTTGGCCAGGGATCCTGGAGGTTTTTTTCCATCTTCTATGCATGGAGCAGGGGTCACTGAGGGTTTGGGGGGACATAGTTGGAAATTTCCTGCATTATACATGGGTTGGACTAGATGATCCTGGAGGTACCTTCCAACTCTATGAGTCTATGATTAACACTACTTCCCCCCCCTGAAGTACTACAAATACAAGACAAGCCTGTCCCTGACTGTATGCATGGTTTGATGGTTTGATGGTTGTAGTAAACTCCTATTTCTGATGTCTTCCTCACTGCTTTAGCACCCAGGTAAAAAAGAGAGGAAGTAGAAATCTATCGTGATCCTAGGCTGAAAAGGGGCATAGGTAATTCTTTAAACTTGCATGTAAACTTGCATGTTCAGATCATATAAATAAAGGTGTATTGATCTTACACTGCACAGCTTTCTTAAAGAGATGAGTGATCCAAAACACCAACATAAATATATGACATTTCTTTGAAACAAACAAACAACAAAAGAACTTCCAGAGTTTTTTGAAGAGGGTGGCAACCAGTTCCCAGAGGAAAGAATGGCAACGAAAGCTGTAGTTTAGTTTTGTAGTGCAAATGAGCCCTGAATCTTCGAAAGTAAAGAAACACTGCTCTATCAGAAGTCTTTCACATAAGGATTTACAAAGTTTGTGATGATGCCACTTCTTAAAAATACTGGCTATGACAGTAAAGTTAAGCTTTCTTAAGCCTGCTGAAATCAAAAGTTTGTAAGTTCGTGGTCATTGTCAATATGTGGAAAAGGCATCCTCTGACACATATAGAATATATTTTCCTAAAAAGTCTGTGTATCAATTTTGTAGATCTATTTGATTTTTCCTTCCTCAGTATTGCCTTATCTTCCTTTCCCCCCCACTTATCTTTCTTGAAGAGCAGTCGACAGGGGGAAAAAAAACATTTCAGCAGCAGCCTCACTGATGATATGTCTAGTTGTTAAATAACTCATCTCCTTTGGCTGAGCATTTCCGTTTATACAAACTCAGCACTATATTACATCTTGAAACACTATTACAGTTTGTCACTTACCACTCCTAGCAAGACTAAATGAGGCACTTCCAACAAAAATTACATATGGCAATTTTTAAAAAATAAGAGTGATGTCATATTACTTAATTATATATTCTGTGGAAATACCTTGCGATTTGTATCCTCAGTGCATTTTAAAAATTTCCTCCCATAGTCAAACTATTGATTACATTAGAGATCCATAATCAGTCTCCTAACATGTTATTTGACTGTGAAAATGAGCTGCAGCTGTGGAAGGATTGTGATGGGCAAGCAGGGTTAACAGTTTACCTCTGTAACTATAGGAAAGGGGGAGGAGACAGAGAGAAAGAGACAGAGATATGGTTCCACCTTACTGACCCCCCTTTCTTGGCTAGGTCGTGCCAGACAGAAGCAGAGATGTGTTTGTATAGTGGGAGAATCTGATTGCTCTGTCCACCAGTCTGTTAAAGGGCTTACCCTTTATACCTTGTTGACAGAGACGGCCCATGGCCTTCTTCTGCTGCTAAAACTCAGGTACTGGTCGGGGATGGATAGATTATGCAAATAGGGTGAGTGGAACAAAGTATTTCACTGATTTGTCTTCACAGAAAAACGTAAGTCTTTCTTGGCAGAGAATAATCACCACTTAAACAGGATAGGATGGAAGGTTTTTTGGAGGAAAACCACATAGTAAGAATGCAAAACAATTCAAAGAAAACAACCCAAACTCTAATGTAACGCTAACTTTATTGTTTCTAGCCAGTTGCACTCATGTTACACCAGAGAACATCTTATTAACCCATATCTGACACTCTGTGCCTCTTGTGTACCCCAAAAGAAAATGTACACAGAAATTCTTTTGTTGTAGAACTTTTAAAAGGCTGACAAATTCACACCCCTCCTGGAACACTGGGTTTGGCGTTTCAATGGGCAGATGGAATTTACCATTGCCGGAGAAATAGCAAATTTTCAGTGATCAGTTTTTAAAAAGGCATATGGAAATTCTTCATCTCACAGACAGAGAATTTCAGTCTCCATTGCCTAGATATTTGCTTGTGGAACCAAAGAAACTGCCAGAATGAGTTAAATATCTCTAGGGATCTTACTCCATGAAGAGAAATGTATAAAGAGTGGGGGGAAGGGCAAAAAGGGGGAAATTACTTGAGAGGAAAAGAGTGCAGTCTTACTACATGTTTCATGAACAGATTAGCCAGTTTCTTGGCGGTGGGAATAGTAGTACAAGGTATTTGAGTCCTAGTTTTTTGCACGGTTGTTCGCTTTTAAAGTTTTTTGTAGAGATGTACACCCAGACCCCAGGTAGCAGTTTCCATTGCTCAGTGTGGTGCCGGTCCATGAATTCTTTATAATCCTCCTTGGCTTTCTTTAAGGTTTCCTGTACTATTTCCCACTGGGATGTCAACGTAGACCATTACTCCCCTTGATCTCCAGCTTTATGGGATTCCGGGTTGGTTGCAAATGGTAGGGCCGTTCCTTCATATCCTTGTACTATTTTGAAGGGTGAGGCTCCGGTTGAGCTATGGATCGCATTGTTGTATGCGTATTTGGCAAAATGGATAAAGTCTGTCCAATTATCTTGTTGATAATTGATGTAGCAACGTAAGAATTGCTCCAGCACTTGGTTAGTGTGTTCGGTTTGTCCGTCAATTTGAGGATGAAGAACGGAGCTGCAAGGGTTTCTTGCTGCAAGGGTTTAGAGTCAGCTTCAACATATGTCAGTCTATGGAAGACAGGATACGTTGAAGCTGACTCTAAACCCTTGCAGCAAGAAATCCAGGCTCTTGAGTAAATGGGTTTTATTTAGATATTTAGGCTTCGCCATACATATGTCCATTGGATACACAGAAGCAAAATAAAGGCGTCTGGCTGTACACAGGCTCCTTGTTAGGAATGACGCATTGAGTACATGATACACTATAACTACCCCTCTACATGTCCCCTCACCTCTTAGCCCATCCAGCAGAACATAATCAGTAGTGGGACGGATGGAGCTGTCCCAAGGCCGCTGCGGCGAGCCATCCGAGATAAGGGCTCTGCCTTACTGGCATCTAGAAAGCAACAAGGGAACAGGTGCATGAGGCTATTGCAACATACTATCTAAAACTGTGTAACAGTATGGAGGGACTGTGGGCAACATACCTGACATTTCTATAAGTATAACAGGAGGATCATGATAACCTCCTACTATTTTTTCAATTGAAACTTCCCCCTGGGCCATCTGTGTCTGCTTTTTAAATACATTTGGCGATCCAGTCATAGATTTCTGGTGGACCATATAGTTTGGCTCTGAAGACTAATTACTTTCCATTATAGGTTGCAGAGATGAATATTAAGACAAGTGTGGCACTCTGGACAAAATATAGGGGAACATGTTGAGGGAAGAGAAAATGTTTTGCTAAATATCCAGCCTGAAATAAGTTATGAGGAACTTTAAATGTATTAATGGACTTTTCTTTTTTGATTTCTTTGTCACTATGACAAGGAGAATCTATATAGTTTCTATACAGTTCATCTGTTCAACTAGAGAATAGCAAACTTACATTTATGGGAATGTTTGTGGCTGAGAATCTTAACAGAGTGAATCTTAGCAGATAAGAATGAGCAAACATATTAAAGATCTTGGGACCCTTGTCCCAAAATTCTAAAGGCCAATTTACACATTACAAAGACCTCATGGCTGCCACAAGGACTTTGGAAAACATTTATGCTGGGAGTTCCACACTTTCTAGGCACCCATGGGATTGGGACAAATATAAAAGAGGTTTCATCCTCCCTGCCCATGCAAACTCTGGGAACCACTGTTTTCTTCATTGCAAAACTTTTGTGTAATGACATCTACATGGAAAATTGCTCAACAGGCAAATAGCAGTTCCAGAGGGACATTCCTGGTCAGGAAAAGGGCAGGCATGGTAGGGGGGAGGCTGATGCCCTCTTCTCCACATGTACCATAGTCCCAATCCAAATCAGGCACTTGGATAGCCAGTGTTGTATAGTGGTTAAGATTGGCAGGACTCTAACCTAGAGAACTGGATTTGATTCCCCATGCCTCTGCTTGAAGACAGCTAGATGACCTTGGGTCAGTCATAGCTTCTTGGAGCTCTCTCAGCCCCACCCACCGCACAGGGTGATTGTTGTGAGGATAATAATACCACACTTTGTAAACCACTCTGAATGGGCATTAAGTTGCTTTGAAGGGTGGTATATCGAATGTTGTTGTTGTTATTCTTAATATTGGAAAGGATATGATTCTGTAATGGATCAGCCCTGGAAGCTATGCACAAATGTGATTTGGACTGGTGACAGGCATGGAGCAAGATACCCACATGTCATTCTGTAGATCAAAACTGACCTTTCCATCCCATTGCTCAAATGAGCAGATTGGGATTTCTTTAATGGATTAAAAATATTCTGAGGTAAAGCAGGGTCATACCAGTACTGAAAAGTACTAGAATATTGTAACTGACATTATTTATCGTAATTTTGTTCTTGGTAATAACGGGAAACTGACCGTAACAATTTCAACTGGTCAATGCCTAATCCAGGTGGATGCCTAACAAGCAAGTATCCAGCCCCTTCCATGACAGCCCTGTAGGACACACACAAAATTGTCCCAATTTTAGTAGTAAGCAGAAGCCCTCAGCATACCTGAGAGACATTTATGCAATGTAGAATATAGGTAACTTACAGTATAAAATAAGTATGAACCACATTTGATTTCTGTTTCTTGATCTAACTTTCCTGACACTGTTTCTTGAAACCTGAAATGTTAGCACAAATTGCCTGCTTCACTGAAGGGCACATTCCTGAGAAGTAGAAAGAATTCATTCATTGCCCCTAGACTAGCCCTGTAAAGTGTCAAAGACCAGATAAGACCAAGATATCAGTGGTGCAGACCAACCATGTGGGATTTGATTGCCCAAATGTCTCCTCTGCAAGAGATAAATGAGCCATCTCTTGTCACATATGAGTCTGCTTGGAGGTGCAAATGTTGCCAGATCAAAACTCTTGCTGCAAAGAATGCTTGGGAGATTTCCGCCTACAGGAATCTATATCAATGAATGAGACACATTTACAATGGTTGTTTGTATGTTAAAACATAAGAATGGCCTAGCAATTAGACTTGAGTATGAGGCACATCCATGATAACACTGGTTTTATTGTTACAATGGTGCCAAGGGAAGAATTATTTGTTCCTTGATCTGGTAAACAACTGTTTCTAGTGATAATTAAAGGATGGGCAGCCCGTAAAAGAGTGACCAGCCAACAGATGCTTGCCAAGTCATATGTACACTTTACCTGTCAAACCAATTATTCACTGAATGTATAATGTTTGGTTAATGAGCCAAAGGTGATAAAAGTTGATGCACGGGCCTGGAGAGTCCTGAAGAACACTTGGGACTAAGGGGTTTTGAAACTCAATGTATCCATTTTCTTCCTTTTATTCAAATAAAAACTAATTGAACCTGCTCATCAGACTTCCAGAGTGCTTCCTTAAGAACCTGGCCAGGGGAGCACTACTGTCCACAGGACTTGTGGAACAGCCCTATGCATTCACTGTATGTATGGGGAGGGATGTCATTTGAAAGCACAATGGACCAGGCTTCTGCCTCTGCATGATCACTTGGTGATCTGCAGGGTGTTACCATGTGGAGAAAGTGGCTGTGGTTATGTTCCCTCCTGGTGATCAGCTATGCTACTTTCCAAATATCACTGATCATGGGAAGGAGAGTGCATGCAGTCATTTCTCGATGTGGTTGCTCCTACAGATGACCAGGCAGATGAAAATGACAACTAATGTGAGCTGGAAAATCCAGTTTTCCCCCCTCGCCTGTCAACCAAGCTTTACTGCAATCCTTCTCAAAATTTTGCAGTGAAGCAGGTTTGAAAAAGATGAGAGAAAAGCTGAAGATATCTCAGGAGATACAAGAATATACAATGATGGTGTTGGGGAAAGAACCCGATTCCCAACTGCATTGAATCCAAAGAAGATTAGCTGTATTGAAATGGCATAACAGAAGCATGGGGCTCAAACAGTGAAAACACAAAAGGGGGAAGGGAGTCCCATCTTCTCCCTTCCCTGTGAAACCTTTAGAATAATTACACAAAGAGAGAGACAGAAACAGAGAGACAGAGAGACACACACACAGAGATGATCTGATCAAAGACCTGCCAGCATCTCATCTAGTTTGTCAGGACTACAAAATATAGTTCAGCTCCCATGCTAAAAAATGGCCATGTGAATATAATTTTTGAGTGGGAGAA
This sequence comes from Eublepharis macularius, assembly GCF_028583425.1. Classification (NCBI taxonomy): domain Eukaryota; kingdom Metazoa; phylum Chordata; class Lepidosauria; order Squamata; family Eublepharidae; genus Eublepharis; species Eublepharis macularius. The sequence continues at coordinate 129,828,415 of NC_072792.1, forward strand.
GAAGTGCAATGCTAAGAAACATATGTTTAAAAGAGCATCAAAGAGAGAGTGATTGAACTGGGAATATCTTCAGATGTAGCATATAAATTGTCTACGTAAGTCAAGTTACCAGTATACTAGAGATCTGTGTTATATACAATAAAATAAAACTGTAAACTATCATTCTGAGGAAGTCAACAAATTCTGAAAAAAAGAAGGCCTTCAATAGGCATAAACATTGTTACAAATATTAAATGCCTGCAACATGAATTAAAAAGCTGATAAACAAATCATCAGTCTGCAAAAAGAGTCACTTGAATTCTGCATTCCATTAATGGCAATCAAATAATGAGCATATCTTAAGTTTTCCTGAAAGTTTTCTCTCTAAGCTAAGTTGTTCATCTCATTATCCCCTTCTAAAATTCACTAGGGTAAACCAAAGTACCAGTGACTGTAGGGAATTGGTGGCGCTCCTTTTAGCTTGCATTTTTCTTCCAGATTTAACCTGAACAACATCTGATGCTAGAGATGTGTCCAATCATCTCCTACTATATTACAAAATGTTCAATTACCATACCTTTCAGCTAATTCTCCTTTGGCCATTCCCACAGCAAAATGCAAGCCCACTCACTGTTCCTTGGGCCACCTCAAACACAACAGGTTGGAGATAATGAAATAAGAGCACAAGTCCTGGTGTAGGAATGAATGATACAGTACATTTTCTGTTATTTTAGACTCTGCTTTCTTTTAGGGCCCACCAAATTCTTTTGCCTAAATTCTTCTTTTGATTTTTTTGTTAAATTTTAGTCAGCCAAAAAACACTTGGTTTATTCCTGTTTTACCATTTTAAATATGTTTTATGCCTGAATTACATCTGTCACTTTTCCCACTTGGAATACGGCACTCCCAGCCAGCAGCTTCCACTGATAAGGCCAGGGCCCGCTTTTTGGCTCCCTGGAAGGAGGAGGAGATAGAGCATTTCCATGGAATCTGGGTCTCAGACCGGGGCTGGGTGGGGTGGGGGGCAGCAGAGACAGGAGCCTTATGAGGCAACTCCACCCAGTCGGCTGGCAGTTGCTCTGCATGCTTGGCTTGAGCAGAGCACATCTCAAGCTCTCTCAGCCAAACTCCTCTGAGGCTGTTTTCTGAAGGCCCTCATGGTTATGCAGGGATAGCTGCCTGGAGAAGCTGTGATATTCCCCTGCTTCCTACCGTCAAACTCCAGGAGGAGAGCCAGGGCCCAGCGCCAGGCTCATTGGTTTGGCAGAGACTTTTTCTTACATACATCTGGGACCTGTTGTCTATCAGTCAGGAAAGCTAAAGCAGGATTATATCCAGCCCTTGCAGGCCTCTGGCACTACCTAGGCTCCTCTTCCCTCCCCCCATTTTACTTTATTGGGAGAGAGTACTTCCAGCAGCAGCAGCAATAGGCTTTGCTGTAGGCCACAGGGGTGAGTTGCAGCCATCTGAGGGGTAGATTAATTCATACTTTATTGCTACTGGCCCAGCAGGGTGGATGCTGGTAGCCCCCTCCCCCTGTCTGGGTTTTTCCCTCCCTTGCCATTACACTTACTTGGAAGGGAGTATTACCAGCAGCAATAGCTCGGCCTAAGGCCTTCAGGCAGCAGGGGCCATTTTGTGGGAGGGCTTGGCAGTTTATTCAGTTGGGTATGGCAATTTTGAGAGTGGCACGCGGTGGCCTGCTTAGCCTCCTGGCAGTAGCAGCCATGTTGTGAAGGCATCTGCAATATGCACAGCTCTAGGGATGGCCATTTTGAGTGTGGCATTTGTGTGGCATGATTCACCTCCTGCTTACTGGCAGTACCAGCCATTTTAGTGGGGCTTTTGTAGTGTATCCTGTTCTAGGGTTGCCATTTTGAGAGTGGCACCCACTGGTCTGCTTAACTTCCTGGCAATGGCGGCCATGTTGTGAAGGCATATGCAATATGCACAGCACCAGGGGTGGCCATTTTGAGTGTGGGCTTTGTGTGGCCTGATTTGCCTTCTGCTTACTGGCAGTAGTGGCCATTTTTGTGGGCTTTTTGCAGCTTATCCTGTGCTGGGAGTTACCATTTTGTGTGTGTCTCATGGTGGCCTGCTTAGCCTCCTTGCACTGGCAGCCATTTTATAGAGGCCTCTGTAGCCTGCACAGTGTTTGGCCTGCTGTTTGGGGGGTCCTGCATTCCTATTGGGCTTTAAAGTTCTAAAAGCAGTCATTTTACAGTGCATTACATTACTTTACTGTATGTTTCCATCATGCCACCCAGAAAAGGTAGTAGCCCTGCTGAGGGCAAGCTGCCAGAGAATAGGCCTGCTGCAAAGTGGCCCTGCAGAATCTTCCTTTGAGAATGATGAAGTGGCCAAGGAAAGGAGAGAAATACTGCTAACAGCGTCTCTCAGTCAGGAGGGCTGAAGCAGGGTTAGGCCCAGCCCCTGCAGGCCTCCAGGCTATCTAGGCTCCCTCGCTGTTTTCACTTTATTTGGAGAGAGTACTTACAGCAGTAGCAGTGAAGGCCTGGCTGAGGCTCAGGTGGGGGTGGGCTTGCAATCATTTGAAGGGTGGTTTGCTGCACACATTATTTCTACTGGCTTAGCAAGGATCTACAGTCCCAGGGTCGTGGCTGGTTAAACCCCTCCCCCTTTTCTCTGCTCAATTTCCAGCCTTTGTGGGCCTAATGAGCTGTTTTTTAGGTTTTGTCCCTCAGGCCACCTAATGGCATGCTGTGTTATTGCAGCTGCTGAAATTGGCAAAGCTGTCACGTGGGGCACTGAAGTCTGAGATGTGATCTGATCTTTCTACCAGATTAGCACAATTGATGGCCAGTCACGGATCTGGCCTAGGCTGCTGTAATCTAGTCATGTTGAGGTGACAGTGGACCTGACTGACAAGGTAGGTAAGTCCACTGGCCTCTAGTGCCTGGCTGTGGGGCTCCAAGGGGTCAGGAAATAATCTCTCGACTCCCATGTTTAGACTCCTGGGTTGTATCATCTTGAGTCTTGCCTTTGGTTTTCATAGTTTGGCCACTGGGTTGTTACTTGACTCAGTCCTAAAGGGACAGTCATAAAGGGAGCTGCATGTTGGGGATTAACCTTCCTCTTCAGGAAGTGGAGAAGGATGAGGTGGACCTGAGGAGGGGACAAGTAAATGAGACTTAAGAAAGTTTACTGCACCTGGGCCAGTCGGCTGCTAGCTGGCTTTCTTTATGGGAGCTCCAGCAGCTGGCAGGGCACCAAGCCTTATTTCCAGGGTGTTGGCACCTGGAAGTGGAGGTTTCTTGGAGTTTCTGCAGCCTCAGGGCCCAATGGCTTCTGGATTGGCACCTAGAAGTGGAGTTTCCTTGGAGTTTCCACTGCCTTGGGGCCCAATGGCTTCTGGGTTTAGTGTAGGGACACTGGTGGGCTGAGCAGTGGCCCATTGACCAGTCAGTACAGGAGTTTTAGTGTAAATCGTATATGATTGGAATTTTCCAATCCTCATGGCAGTTGGATTCTGGGGGAAGGAACTAGATAACCCCTCATTCCACTTCATGTGGACAATTAGGCAGTGGTGCCCATACCTAACCCTCCTTCATCCAAGTGACATAGGATTTTGAGGAGGCTTCTGGAGACTGGTCTGGGTGGTTATGGCTCGCACCTGGGGCTTTGGAGCTTGCCCAGATAGGTCAAGGCAGAGGTCCAGGGGTGACCCCGTGGCTTGACCTGTACCACTAGTTGGCCCTTGCTGTATTAATGGTTGATGATATGTTTAATAAAGTGGCCCTTTAGTTCCAAGCCTTGTGTCTGTCTCATTATTCCGACTAGGGTGGCAATAGACTAATGTCTCCTGATGTGTAAATCATGTTAAAGTTTGTAAAGAACAACAAATTATTTAGAGGATTGACATTCTCCAGTTGACTACAAAATGCTTCCCTTTAAAGCAAACATTTACAAATATTTGAATAGCTGTAGCATGGAGCTCTTATCTCCTCACTTACAAGCATTCCATAAACATTGACCGGTCATCAATGTAACAGAAGAACAATTAGTGAAGAGATGTATGTGTTGGAAAAGATGCAAAACCTCTGAATGGGCATCACTACTGATGTCTGTTTTTTTCTGTTGAAGTTTATCTGTGAGCTGAACATGAAGGGCCACACTTTTGCCCTTCAAATTAAACATTAGCCACACTTTCATCCTTCAGTCATTAAAAAAAACCATTGAAACTATCAAAGTTTTGATTGAGCCACCAGAAAGGAAATTCTTTACACATGTCTACTCTGATGGTCTGTACATACTTCAAGGATAGATCTTATAGGATTAGCCCACAAGCTCATATGTTGAGACCCACTGCTATGCCTTGAAGTAGAACAAATTCTTCCCCTTCCAGCAAGCACATTCAAAAGCGTATAGTCACAGGACACAAAGCAGTTCATAATACAACCAGTTATTACAGAGTATCACTGCTGTGCAAAGAGCATAATTTTTTTCACAGAATTTGCCTATTATATACATAGTTGTTCCTCTGAAATGTGAAAGAAATATGTGCTCAACCCTAGGAATATTTCAAGGAAGCTCTTCACACATATGGCCTGACCCAAACCAACAGAGCTTAGTATTAAAATAGTATTAGATTTCAGCAGTTCTTCATAATTCAGTAGAATTACTCTTCTATGGGTGAGAACACTGTGAATAGTTAGTCCCTCAAAGAGCTATGAATATAGTATATGAAGGAAACTGAGGCAGCTAGAAGTAAACTAATGATATGTGACAAAGATTAAGTACAGATTTACTATCCTATTGATGAATGATGCACCCAAATATTATTCTTCTCTTGTCTTTGGAAAAGGTTTTATGTGTGAGGGCACAGGAGATGCTATTTATTGATTTTATTTATTTATGCACCTTGCCTTTCTCACCAATTGGGACCCAAAGAAGTTTACATCATTCTCCATTCCTCCATTATTCATTTTATATTCAGTGAATAAGATATTCAGGTTCCACTCTCTCTGTTCACCAGTTATAAAATATTGTCAAAAGGTAAATCCTCCTAATTCCAAAGCTCTGTTACATCAGTGACAACCCTTTTAACCTCCATTTCACATGCATGCACACACGTACAAGCACACACCCACACACTCATTTAAAAAATGTCCCAAGATCCTCGGGCTGGGGAAAAATCTATTTCCCCCTCTGAGGCTTTGAGGTTGCTGAATGTGTCAAATTCAATATCACAACAGTTGCCAGTAGGGTTTCCACTTTCCACAATGTTTCTCCTTTATTTTGTGCCCCCTGCTGTTGCTTTGACTGCCGTACAGTAGTCACAGCAGGATGCAGAAATGAAAGCAAGACCCACAAACACACACATGGGTTTGGTTTCCCCCAGAACAGCAGGAGGCAAAAATGATAGGACTTACATTGCCACTTATCTTTAGGCAAAGTACTCATACATGAAAATACAAAGTTATGTTTGCCCCTCCTATTAAAAGAAATGGTATCTGATTTAGGAAATTTACCTTTCATATTCTAATAAAACCAAATGTTCTCTAGTTTACAAGCATATATTGCTGAATGCGGTTATCAAAACATGCATACGGCATCCAAAGGGTAAATTTTGCCTATGAAAGTGCTTCCCTAGGCTTTAAGAGATGTTCTCTTTTCACAAATATAATTTATGCAAACTTTTATATGTGAGTACTGCAAGTGTTTTCTTGCTCTTACTGTCTCATAGGAGACTAGGCTCAAAAAGTGATGATGCTGAAAGTCTGTTTTCCTATTTTCTGAGCATCTTTAAGAACTAACAGTGCAATCCTAAGAACACTTTCCTGAGATTACGCTCCCACCCCCCACCGCAGTAGAATGCCCTGATAAATTTTTAATCAGTAAAACAAAATTTGCTCCATGGTATAAAACCATCAAAAAAGACCTATACTAGAGCGCGTTACATGACATCACAGGCTGTATGCTCAGGGTAGCATTTACATCATTATGCTTCCAGTTTATGCTAACTGAGATGCTACTCCGGAGATTCCAACCCCCCCCCCCATCAATCAGTGTATATGTATCTGTGGAACCTCAATTGAAGACTTACCACACTATGTTTTAAACTGTCCCTTATACCAGGAACCAAGGGGAAAATTTCTCGTGAATATTTTATCTGGTCTTCATCTTCTGTCTGATTTTGATAAACTAAATTTCATACTTTCAGACACAGACACTTTTATTTTGAATAGGATGGAACTCTACGCCCTGGCTGCTAGGAAAATAAGGGCAAGTGTGGCAACTAGGAGACTAAACACCTCATACAGATGGTTGTTTTATAAGCTGGTAGAAACCATTTGGTTTTAATGTATTTTATTTTATTTTTTAAAATATTTTTATTAATTTTCCATTTTTAAAATATAACAATAAAAACATAACAAATAGCAAGTAACAATAAAGAATCTTCAGTTACAACTTGTAACATTTAAAGCTTTGATAAAACTCCATACATTGGCATTTTGATAAACTACAACTTACATTATGTTGTTTGGCTTCTTAATGAGTTACCATAAGCCTAACATTTCCAAATTGCAAACTGCTTGTTGAGGAAGTTTTGTGACTAAAAATTCATTTCTAGAGAGAAATTCCAAAAAGGGTTCCCATTTAGTGTAAAATTCTGTTGTTCTCATTGGATTTGTTTGAGAGCATATTTTTTCTGTTATTTTTTCCATCATAAATTGGTCCCAAATTTTGTTATACCAGGTGTCAAGATTTGGTAAACTTTGGGATTTCCAATACGAGGCTATTGTAGATTTTGCTGCTACTAAAAAAGCAGTTATTAAATTTTTCCTGATTTGGGGTATTGACTGGTCTTTCCAGATATCTAAAAAAATTAATTCTGGTTTTAGGGGAATAGTGTATGCTGTAATAAGGGCTATTTGGTGTAATATTTTTTCCCAGAACTCTGTAACATGCTTGCATTCCCACCAACAGTGGGCAAAGGAACCTACTTCACCACACTTTTTCCAACAAAGAGGTGAACTTCTTGAATAAATTTTTGATAGTTTTTGGGGAGTCAGGTACCAATGATTAATAATTTTATAAGTTTGCAGCCTAGTGTTAATAACCTTGGAGTTGGATAAATTTGATGTCCAAATTTGTTCCCAATCTTTTTTTGTTAGAGGTGTTCCACAATCTTGTTGCCATTTTGATTGTGCAGTTGTAAGTTGGATGTCTTCATTATGTATTAGTATATTATAAATTTTAGAGAGTAAATTTTTACGAGTAAACTCTGCTACTTCTAAAAATTGTTCAAAATTTGTTTTTGGTGTATTCATTATTTCTTTTAGTTTGATATCCTTTGCAAAATAGGATAATTGAAAATATGAAAACTAAGGAATAGTTTGATCTATTTTTGTTTCTATTTCTCTCTTTCCTAGTAGTCCTTGTTTGGTGGCAATGTCTGTTAGCCGTATATTTCCTTGTGTGGATAGAGTGTGTTGTGGTGGTAGGGATTGGTGTCATCTTAAAGTGGAGTACCGTGAGATCTCCGGAACAATTTTGCTTTTATATTTATCCCAAATATTAAGGATAGCTGCAAAAATCATGTTTTGTTTACTTGTTTTTTATCTATATTTTTGAGAAGTCCAAATAGTATCTTTTATTGTGTTGTGCTGCTGTAAAGTGTCCAAAATATTGATTCAGTCTTAATGTATTTTATTTTTTACATTTTAGGTAAAATGCATTTTATTGTAATTGTATTTATATGCATGTAATTATATTTGTATTTATGTATTTTTTTGTCTTTATAATGAAAGGTTTTGGATTGTGAAGGCCTATGGCCATATACAATATCTATCTATCTATCTATCTATCTATCTATCTATCTATCTATCTATCTATCTATCTATCTATCTATCTATCTATCTATCTATCTATCTATCTATCTATCTATCTATCTATCTATCTACCTACCTACCTACCTACCTACCTACCTACCTACTTAGTTAGAACCGCTCTCATAATCTTCCACCTAAGCTTAGTTCTCTGTCCTTTATCCAATAGTCTAGCATTTTATATGCACAATGACAGATGCTTCAGTACATGTTGGAAACCTGGTCAATCTTGCTGTATAATGGTCATTTTAAAGACTGTTAGGAAGCCAGTGGCAGTTATCGGAATTCAGCTCTCCCAGGAGGAGCATAGCTGCTCAAACTGGGAGCCATCATTTGCAGCCCCGCCCGGAGGAACGGAGACAGGCTCCCTTCCCGGGCATTGGGGCTTTGCCAGAGGTGGAGCCAAGAGCCTGTACAGGCGGCTCTGCTCCCCCAGCATCAGTTGCTTCGCTCGCTCGGATGAAGCAGGAGAGTTTTCTCTGCGCTTCGTTCCGAGCAGCGAAGGGGCAGCCGCGCCGGCCCTGGCCTCCGCAGCAGCAGCTGCTTCTTGGGAGCATTTGGAGGGCCTTGGGATGGTGGCGGCGTTTGTCGTCAGCGGGGGCAGCATTTTTCGGCGGAGCACCTCCACGGTGGCAGCAGCGTTTGTTGGTGGCGGGGGCTGCATTTAGCAGTGGAGCACTCTGCGGCTCTTGCTGCCACATTCATCATTGGCGGCTGCACCGGATTGGGGAGTTGGCTGTGGGTGCCCCCGTGGATTAAAGCAGGAAGCATTTGGTTGTCGGGCCTTGCCTTGGCTCCTTGCATTGCCCCCTCTCCCCTCCTTCACACAGTGCATTATTGCTGGAGGGTTGGTGGGGCTTGTCTGGTGGCCTTGTGCAGCTGGGGGTGTGTGGTAAACATTCCATGCCCACGCCCAACGTTGATTGGTATCCCATAACTTGATTGGTATCCCATAAGCCCTGCATTTGGGCCTGGGGGCTATTTGGTTATTAACCCTCATTAGGGTGGGGGTAGGGACTGGGACCTGCCTCGTGTAGGCTTGGGGGCCATTTTGTTTTGCCTGGCTCTCCAGCCATTTTGTGCTGGGCCTTTGGTTTGATCAAGGGGCTCTCGGTGCCATCTAGGGGTGGCTTCTGGTCACTGTTCCTGTTGGGGCGATTTCCCATTTTTGCTAGGCATGGTGCTAACTAGCAGGGTGGGTGTTACATTTGGTTAAGTGGTTGGGCTGCAATCCAGTCCGATAAATCAATTGGCATTCACAGCTGCTGTGTCATCCTTTGGTAACTGTTATGCTGCCCAAAAAGGTGGGGGCCCATCTAAGGGGAAGCAGCCTGCTAAAAGGCTAGCACCAAGGAACCCCCATCCGGCTCTGTCTTCCTCAGACGAGGATGAGGGCCCGAGCAGGCGGGAACTTATGGAACATATTGTTGCTCTTGAGAGGGCTAGGAGTGGCTTGGCATCAGCTGTTGCTCCTTTTTGACCACGCAGGGGTGCTAAAAAAGTCTCGAGGGTGGATTTTAACAAAGATTTTGCCTCTCACCTTTCTGCCCTTGAGGGACTATCAGGAGTGTCGGCAAATGATGGAGGCGGCAGCCAGGAACATCTGACTTCAGTTGAAGGTGTGGCTGACAGTGGGCAAGTTGCCTGACGGTAAGGATCCTCTGCCCCAGCAGGGTGCCATTTGGCCCTGGGGCCCCTGGGGGCAGGTAGCTGCCACCGGTGTTTCTGCACCTTCCATTTCAAGTGCTTATCCCACGCATGGTTGGCCTTCTGCGGGCCCGCCAATGTGGCCTAATTATGCCAGTGGCTCCTTGCACCAGCAGCAGGCGCAAGTTTTGCCAACTGCGGGCAGTGCTACCAGTTGGGATGGACAAGACTTTCTACTTCCTGCGGCCAGGTGGCCTTATGGTTATGGCAATCAGACGGGCCTAGCCCCTTATGGATCCCAGGGATATGGCATGGTCCCTTATAGGGCACTGCCCCCAGGAGATACTGCATTGCCACTGGGAGATCACTTGACTCAGGCAACTCAGGAAAAAATTATAAGGGGTGAGTATGTGGACTTCTTTACCCTTCTCTTCAGGGAACTGGAGAAGAAGGATAAAGATGATCTAAACGATAGGGATAAGGAGAAGATCCGTCGCCAGCAGATTGACAGGACCTGGGCTCATTGGTTGCCTGGGTTCCTGGGTTATGCAGGGGTATTGGCTAGGGCGCAGCCATGTAGGGCTCTCTCCCTTTTCCAATACATGGATATTATTTACAGGGGATACACAGACTTTGAGGGGGCGGCTTGGCTCAGGTTTGATGAGGAATTCCGCATGTGTGCTGCCTTGACTCCCAGCCTCCCCTGGGATCAAATTCTAATACAGTTGTGGGTACAGGTCATGGCCCTTGCCAAGTCCAACTTTGGGGATAGGACTGACAGTGGTCATATGATAATTTGACCTTCTCAGAGTTCAGGTTCCTGCACCTCTGCGGGGCAGCAGGTTCAATTATGGCTGCTCTGCTGGGACTTCACGTCCAAGGGGGTTTGTAATAGAAAAGCATGCAAGTATAGGCACGAGTGTCCTGCATGCACTGGAACCCACCCATATTCAGCCTGCCCCAAAGCAAGGTAGGGTGGAAAACGCTTCAGTGGTGGAGACGGCCAACAAGGGGCTGGAACTCTGCATGGTGCACTACATGTCCTTTGACCAGGCAGTCAAGGTTGTGCACTGGTGTGTGGGAGCCAAGATGGCAAAGTGCGATATCAAGTCTGCCTTTTGCCTGCTCCCTGTTCACCCAGAAGACTTTGAGCTCCTCGGGTTTTCATTTGAGGGCAAGTTTTATATGGACAGGGCCCTTCCCATGGGGTGTTCCATATCTTGCTCTGCTTTTGAGTGCTTCAGTTGCTTTTTGGAATGGGAGTTGTGGCATTGCTGTGCCTGCCTGGACACCGTCCATTTTTTAGACGACTTTATGATGTCTGGGCCAGCTGGCACAAAGCAGTGTGCCAGGTTACTGGCAGGGTTCATGGAGCTTTCTGAGGAACTGGGGATTCCTTTAGCTCATGAGAAAACTGAGGGACCATCTGTAGCCCTAACGTTTTTGGGAATTGAACTCGACATGGTTCAACAGACCTTAAGGTAACCCTTAGAGAAAGTGGTAGATCTTAGGGCTCAGTTGGAGGACTGCTTGAGTAGGGACAAGATATCTCTCCTCGAGTTACAGCAATTAGTTGGCTATTTAAACTTTGCCTGTAAGGCGGTGGTGCCTGGGAGGGCTTTCCTCAGGCAGCTGTGCGATGCGATGGAGACCCTATGGTTGCCCCATCATCGTTTATGACTTAATAAAGGTATGCAGAACAATTTACTGGTGTGGAAGGAATTCCTGGACACCTTTAATGGGGTGACTTTTTGGAGGGAGAATCTGTTGTTAGAAGCAGAGCTATCCCCCCAACCTTAAACGACTTCTCACTCACAATCATGAATCGGCCAGCAGAGTCACCAGCACAGGTACCAGGCCCTGCAACAGACCCAGATGCCAGCTCTGCCCTCATATCTACCCAGGAAATACAATTACAGGACCCAATGGCATCAACTACACTGTCTCTGGCTCTTACAGCTGCTCATCCTCCAATGTGATATATGCCCTCATGTGCCAACAATGTTCATCTGCTCTGTACATTGGACAAACCAGCCAACCTCTGCACAAAAGAATAAATGGACACAAATCTGACATTAGAAATGGCAACATCCAGAAACCATTGGGAGAACACTTCAATCTACCAGGACATTCCATCAAGGACTTAAAGATCACTGTAGTTCAACAGAAACCTTTCAAAAACAAAATCCAGCGGGAAGCTGCTGAACTGGAATTCATATGTAAATTTGACTCAGTCAAGCTGGGATTGAATAGAGACTATGAATGGTTATCTCATTATCAGAAGTAACTGACTTCCTTAACAGAAGCAAACTGATCTCCATATCAGAAGCTACTGTTTGCATCTACTCCGCCCTCCCCTCTCCACCTATATATCTGACCAGTTTCTTCTTGCCCTCCATGCATCTGATGAAGAGAACTGTGATTCTCGAAAGCTTATGCTACAATAAAGTTGGTTAGTCTTAAAGGTGCTACTGGACTCTTTTTGATTTTGCTACTACAGACTAACATGGCTAACTCCTCTGCATCTATTTCCCTTGTTAGTGGCTGTGTGGCTTTGGGGACCACAATTGGCTAACCAGGCTGCACACTTGGTGTGACAACTTGGCTATAGTGCATGTGGTCAATACTCTGTCGTCTAGATCCCCCAGGGTAATGAGGCTAGTAAGGGCCTTTACTTTGAAATGTTTACAGTTAAACATTTTATTTAGGGCCAGACACATTCTGGGTGTGGCAATGGTGCCACACAATGATGTGGCAGACGCTTTGTCTCGCTAACAGATGGAACGATTCTGGCAGCTTGCCCCTTGGGCCAACAGACAACCGGGAAGGATGCCCCAGGAGCTTTGGCAGCTTGGATGGCAGAAGCGAATAGAGCAATCCAACTGTCCATTGCCCCCAGCATGCGCAGGGCCTACGACCGTGTGGTAGGGCAGCTCTATCAGTTTAGGGCATCAGCTGGGCTCCTGCAGTCATGGCCCATCCCGCCTGAGCACCTGATGCACTTTTGTGTAGTGCAGCGTGGGAAGGGTCTTTCTGTGAAGTCTATTAGGGGACAGCTGGCCGCTTTAGCCTTTGCAAGCAAAGCGCGTGGCTTACCTGAATTCACAGGTGTTTTCAGGATTCGAAAGATGCTAGAGGGCTGGGCCAGGGAAGTTAGGACACCGAGTGACCCCAGGCAGCCCATCTCCCCATTTGTATTGAAGGGGTTGGGGACCGCTTGGGGGGAAGTGTGCTCCTCGGTTTTTTAAAGGAAGCTCTTTCATGCTGCTTCCTTGACAGCATTCTTTGGGGCCTTGCGGGTCAGTGAGCTGGTGGCCTCATCTCGTAGGGACGCTTCTGGCCGGGCCTTGGCAGCCCAAGACATTAAATTTATTAGGGATAAAGTCTCCCTTGGTATTCGGCGGTCCAAGATGGATCCGCGGCAATGAGGGAGTACTTTGCTTTTGGGCTCATGCATGGAGCAGGAGCTGTGCCCTGTTAAGGCCCTCAGGGAGTACATCACAGTTTGTGGGGAAGACCAGGGTGTCTTATCCCGCCATGAAGATCAGACCCCATTAACTAAGTATCAGTTTTGGGCTCTGACCGTGAGGGCTTTTAAGAGGATCGGTTTGTCGGGGGTCAAATTTGGCACCCGCTCCTTCCGGATTGGGGCGGCCTCTACGGCAGCAGCTATGGGGTACCCTCAGCAGACAATACAGCAAGTGGGCAGGTGATGGTCAGGGGCATTTTGGACCTATATCCGCCCCCTGCCTCATTTTTAAAAGGCCATACTAATTGCTCTTTCCTCAGGTGCCGTGTCGGGCCAAGCGAGGAAGAGGATCCTGATTTGTGGCCACAGCATGGTGTTCTGGGTGGCCTACCAAGCCAGAAGAATGCTGATTGGATCCCAACTGGGTTTGAGTGCTGTGGCCACTGTGGAGTGGCAGGGCTGGCGTGGCCTCAGATGGCCTGGCCTGCTGCCCCTCTTGTTTCAGGGAAGGAAGGGTCCTTCCCCACATGTTGTCATTCACCTTGTTTGTAATGACCTGGGGCTGGTGCAGGGTAAGTCCCTGTCAATGCAAGTAGCTGAAGACCTATGGTGTATAAGCAGCTGATGGCTGGGCGTGCTTATATTTTGGTCAGAGACACTACAAAGGTGGGTTTGGCGGGAAGCCTTAGATCCTAGGGCAATTGAGAGGGCCCGGCAGAAGGCTAACCATGCCACCAAGAAGTCCTTGGGGGATGGCTTCGGCATTTATTTGCCATACCTTAGAATTAGGGCCGAATTTGCCCACCTCTACCGAGGTGACGGTGTACACCTGTCGACAGAGGGCAATGGATTCTTTTTGGATGACTTGCGGCAAGGGCTTCGGCTGACCTTAAGCCACCTGTGGGGCATGAGGGTCTAAGCAGAGGCTTGACCCTTGCGGTGGCAGGAGATTTTTGGGAATAGGGTGCGGGCCAGTGAGCCCCAGTGGCGCTTCCCCATGGGTGGGGAACAGGGTCTGCCATCAGTGTGGTATGCTTTTAGCGGCTACCATAACATGGGCAGATGCCTGCTGGGATCCCCAGGCACAAGGCCTTACCTCATGCTAGATGGCTGGGGCATTAGGTACTTGATGGGGGGATCCATGGCTTGGCTGGCCTGGTTGCAGCCATTCGTGAGATGGCCTACACCCAGGGCTTTGGGGCTCACCCAGGCAGGTCAAGGCGGAGGTCCAGAGTTGATCCCGTGGCTTGACCTGTACCGCTTAATTAACCCTTGCCATGCTTTATGCCTAATGGTCATTTTAATAAACAGCCCTTTAATTCCAAGCCTGTGTCTGTCTCTTCATTCCGGCTGGGGTTGCAATGTCATATTTCACCTCTCCATTCCAGAAAGATGAAAAAAAAATCTGAAAAACTTTAACCATTTCTGATATGCAGTGTCAACTGCCAAATGGCCAAGCTGTTTAGTTTCAAAAGGAATTTCGATCTCTGGCACCTGGAGATGCTGCTACAAAAATTCAAAGATAAACTCTGTGAATATGTAAGTAGTTCTCTTTAAGAGAACTGTACAGACAAATTCTCCTTGAGTATATAACATTTTTTAAGTATAGTATTTGTGATATGGGATCTGGAATGGTATGGTATAGCCCGATCACATCAGATCTCAGCTAAGCAGGGCTGGTACTTGGATGGCCAACCACCAAGGAAGACTCTGGAGAGGAAGGCAATAGCAAACCACCTCTGTATCTCAGTTGCCTTGAAATCCCCTTGCTGGGCTTGCCATAAGTCAGTTGAGACTTGACATACATACGTACATACGTACATACATACATACATACATACATACATACATACATACATACATACATACATACATACATATGTATCTGTGAAGTTCTATTTTGCTTGCAAGTCTGGAATAGAAGGCTCACTCAGGTTTCTGCTCTTAGGTTCAGACAGCAGAAATAGGGCCTTTGGACTTATGGTGATTCCTAGTTGAGGACATTCTGATGCTTGCATACTCCTCCCATGATCCCTGGAGACAGGATATTTGGTCATTCTTTATGCCTAAAGAGAGAGAGTGTACCCCTCTTCACTTCAATGGCTTTCAGAACTTTCTGCAGAAAACCATGAAGTGCATCATTGCTCATTGTAGTAACAGAACTTCTTGAAAAACAATCAACAATAGATGCCCTGTGCACATTCAGTGTTTGCCAATTCTTCTCTTTAGAGTGTGATGGATTAGGACAAAAAGATGGAAGGTACACCTCTTGAGACCTATGAAAGGTGTAGTTAACCTTTAGTATGTATGAACAATCTAGCTGGTTGAACCACCAAATCTTTTTGAAAGATGCAGAAACTTTTTGCTGTAGATAGCACTCCCAGTTCTGAAATGCATCTGGCAGAGGTAATGGCCATGAAGAACAGAATCTTGAGGGTGAGAAATTTAAGGGACACACATCAAAGCAGCTCAAGAGGTGTTTTATAAGCATTTGAAGGACCACATGAAGTCTCCAAGAGGGAAAACATGAACATTTGGAGGGCTGGAAAGCACTGCTCCCATGAGGAACTGTTCAACCATCTGGTGGTGTGTGAGTGCCTCCAACTATAGGCCTGAGGCCAGTGCTGCGACCTGTCTATAGAGCATGCTTACTCTGAGCTGTTGATCAAGTCCATTGTGTAGAAAGGATAGGGTCAGGGAAACGTCAGCATTCTTTTAAGTCTTGTACTTCTTGCAGCATCATCTGATGAAGGCTTTCCTGTGTACTTAGAAATCCTTTCAGTTGATGGATGTCTACTTTCCAGAATAGTTTTTCACTACCTGCACTGAGAATCCTAGATTCAGTAGTTCTTAGTCTCAGAGTGGTCAGGTGCACCTAGGCTGGGTCCAGGTAGCATACTGAGTCCTGGGGCTGGGTGTCTGGAAGGACCAGAAGTGTTCAGGGTGGCTTGGCTGACAGTGAGATCAGGTCCCCAAATCAGGGACTTTGTGGCCGATGTGGAGCGAAGAATGTGAATTATACCCTCACCTGTTTGAATTTATTCAGTGCTCTGGAAATCAGTGGCATCAGAGGAAAAGTATATAGTAGTCCATTTGTCCATCTAGAGAGGAGCGCATCTGTTCTGCTTGTGGACAATTGCAGCAGAAAAGGGAAGTGGGTAATCTTGGTGAAGTGATGGCAGGCAAAGATGTCAGCGTAAGGTCGGCTGAATCATCTCATCACTTAATCAAAGGGCATGAGATCACATTCAGTGCTGGCATTCAGTATATATAATATACCTATGTGTTTAGCCACTGCATAGTTAGAGGGGTTATAAAAAAATTTTAGCCAAAGATTAGTGGAGAATTTTATTTTCTTCAGAAAATCTCAGAATGCTGCTAGTAATACAATAAGCAATAATGTATATGTGACAATGATAATGTACAAATCTCATGAAATGAAAGACTTTATCCTCAGAACATTTACTTTGGTCTTTAGGGAGGTCACTTTTGCCTTCTTGACAATTGCTGGCATCCACTGAAGTGTAAAATGGGCAATTTATGGACTAAGAACGAATTTACTTAAAGTAATCGATACATTTAAAAGTCTCCTCTGAATTGATTTTCAAAGGTTAATTGTATGTTTGTTTTTATTTTGTTGGATTCCAGGACTTTTCCTTTACCTTGTTATGAAGAATTTGTGGTGGAAAAAATTATTTTATGTCTATACACATATATCTGCATATGTACATGTAGAACATACTCTACTAGACATTATTCTCCAGTTGTGATATTAAGTGATTTTGGGAGTTAAAAAATTCTCTTCCTTTAACTTACCATTGTGGAGTGGCTTAGCAACTACAGAGGCTGCTGACATTCCAAGAGTGCTCCAGTGTCATTCTGTACTAGTTTTTTCTTATAGCAGTGGTCTATACATCTGACTCAGCCCTGTTGCTCTACCTAACCTTGTTATCTTAGGCCTGCTTTAAACATATTACATGCAAGGTAAAATCACTTAGCTGTGAGACTTCTCACTTACACAGCAACTTGTTTAAACTGGGCTGCTGCCCATTCAAAGCAGCTTATATGCTTTGTTAGTACACTGGAGGTCTGTAACCCTGGTGGGTGTTGTGTGGCATTTTAATTAAGCACATATAGCTGCTTTGCATGGACAGCTGCCCAGTTTAAATGAAATCTTGTGTAAGAGCAAAGTCCCACAGGTAGGTGCTTTTTCCTTGCCAGCATCACATTTACATCACGCTTTAGTGTAGGCTGTTAGCTCTACAACATGAGTACTATGGCTCTCTCCAGATGTGGGGCTGCTCCTTCAGCTACTGAAACATCTGTGATTCTTGTAAGATGTTATTCTTCATATTAAATAGTTATGAAGAAAGAAAAAGCTTTTATTTAATGTATGAATGAGCTTAGAACATAAAAACATAAGAGTAGCTATGCTGGATCAAACTAATGGTCCATCTTCTCCAACATGATGTTTCCAACAGTGTCCAGTCAGACATCCCCAAAGAGACCCAGCAGACAACAAGCCTCATCTAGACCCTATTTGACAGAGGCATTCTGCCTCTGAACCTTTAGGTCCCATTTGTCTATTGTGACTAATAGCCAATGATAAATCTTTTCCCCATCCATCAGTCCAATTCCCTCTTTTAAATGTATCTAAGCTAGTGGCCATCACCATATCTTGTGGTAGTAACATCCACAAGTCAACTTCCCACTGTATGAAATAACCTTTCCCTTGCTCTGTCTTGAATATATTTACTGTCAGTTTGATCGGGGTGCCCTGAGTTATAATATATTGGGAGAGTTGGGGTGTGTGTGTGATTAGTATCCATTTTCATTACACTATACATAATTTTGTAGACCTCTGTTGTATTATAGCCTTGTGATTCTTTTGGTAGTCCTTTTCTGCACATCATGAGCATGTATGTGGAATTAGAATATGGTTTTTCCTTTGAAATGCAATGATTCATGAAAAAAGGGTCTTCAAGCTTATAATACCACTCTAATTTGCTAAGGACTATTGAACAACATCCAAAGAGCTACTTTAGACATGTCCAGAACCTAGGTTGTAGGGAGTATGAGTGCCCAAACATTTTTTTTTCTTTTTGATTGGCAGAAACTCTGTCCTCCATTCCTTAGCACAACCTTCTAATTAAATTCTCTGTTTAAAAGATCTCATATCATGGTGTGTAAGTGTTTATGTTGTTGGAAGAGAGAGGCTAAAATATTCAAGAAACACAACTACCCCTTGAGCACCCAGAACCTATTATGCCATTCTTTGGATCCAAGCCAATTTTCAAGCAACATAGTTCAAGAGATTACAGGTTGACTATTATTATTATTATTTTGCAAGTCTAGTTTCTCAAGAAAATACATTAATTTAAACCAAGGTGTTATTTAAACACTCTGCTGGGATTTTTTTTCTGCTTAAATTTGCCTACAACTCATATTTCACTTCCTAAGCAAATATCTTTTGGCAAGATCTCAATTTTTTTTCATCTGCTTAAATGGAATGACTTGTCAGGCCAGCCAGCATTCTTTCATACATCAACATTCAGTACTCACTAAGCATCCCGATTAAATCAAGAGAGCAGGCAAGAAAACAACAGATGCCTTACTTTTGAGAATACCATGTTTCTTAAATTCTTTTAAACTAAACCAAACTTTGTTCTTCTATATTATGAAAATCATATATAAAGCACTTAAGTCTTTCTGAATAAGAGTGCCTATATATTTGTACAAAGATACACAGCATTATTCTGAAATATTTATCAGAATATAAACCATGCTTATATATATATATAATATATGTAATGTGTGTGTGTGTGTGTGTGTGTGTGTGGGAGCCCTGTGGCACAGAGTGGTGAGTGGCAGTACTGCAGCCCAAGCTCTGCTCATGACCTGAGTTCAATCCTGGTGAAAGCTGGGTTCAGGTAGCTAGCTGAAGATTGACTCAGCCTTCCATCCTTCTGTGGTCAGTAAAATGAGTACCCAGTTTCCTGGGGGTAAAGTGTAGATGACTGGGGAAGGCAATGGCAAACCACCCCATAAAAAGTTTGCTAAGAAAACGTCATGATACAATATCCCCCCATGGGTCAGTAATGACTCAGTGCTTGCACAGGGGACTACCTTTACTTTTACCTAATATACATATATATATTGGCTATAGATTTATTCTTTTATATATAAATAAATATATATATAAATTTATTTATAAATAAATATATACATCCATAGCCAATTTCTTTGGGTAGCAACCTTTTTTAAACATGTATTTTATTTATTGCTGATATGTCTTTTGTATATTTCTATGTTATCCAATTCAAAGTGGTTACATCAAATTAAAAATAAGAATAAAAATTTAAAATAATCCCTAGACAAAACTGATGTGGCCAATTATCGTCCAGTCTCTAATCTGCCCTTTCTAGGCAAAGTGATTGAGAGGGCAGTAGCTAACCAACTTCAGATCTTCTTAGAAAACTCTAGCACTCTAGACCCTTTCCAGTCTGGATTCAGACCAGGACATTGGACAGAGACAGCACTAGTAG
This sequence comes from Eublepharis macularius, assembly GCF_028583425.1. Classification (NCBI taxonomy): domain Eukaryota; kingdom Metazoa; phylum Chordata; class Lepidosauria; order Squamata; family Eublepharidae; genus Eublepharis; species Eublepharis macularius. Next base: position 129,847,908 of record NC_072792.1, read on the forward strand.
CATTAGTGGATGATCTCTGTCTGAATATAGACAAAGGCCATGCCTCCTTGTTGCTCCTCCTGGATCTGTTGGCAGCCTTTGACACAGTAGACCATGCCATCCTGTTGAAGTGTTTAGAAAAAGAAGTGGGCATCAAAGGATGTGCCCTGGACTGGTTTAAATCATTTCTCATGGAAGAGACTCAAAGGGTTGCCATTGGAGATCAGCTATCTTCAGAATGGGAACTAACTTGTGAGGTTCCACAGGGTGCAATCTTATCTCCCATGTTATTCAACCTCTACGTAAAACCTTTAGGAGAATTCATTCTTAGCTATGGAGCGGGATGTCATCAATATGCAGATGACACCCAACTCTATATCTGTATAGAAATGTCCTTGATGCTGTATGGAAATGTTCCCAATACTGATTGTACTAATCTCATGCTATGTAATCTGCCTTCAGTCTCAGTGAGAAAGGCAGACTATAAATGACATAAATAAATTAAAAAAATTGACCAACATAATGTAAAAATAATTTTAAAATGTGATTAAAACCAATAAGCTGTGAAAGTGGGGTTGCTGGTGTTTTCCACTGTCACTCAGAGTGGTTTTGGGAGAAAAATAAAAATTTTAAAAGGCATTTGGTCAACAGCATGATGTCACATCCAGGAAAACCCTAAAGTGATATCACACTTTTAAAGGGATTAGTTGGTGATTCTTAGAACAGACTGACCTCACTTCCAAGTATTCCAGGGAAGTGACATCAGTCCTCTCTGGGAATAACCAGAAACTCTATGCAGAAACCCATTGCAATGTGATGGGATGAGGAACTCTGTCCTCCTCCTTCCTTTTAAAATACCATAATGGCTGGTGGGAGAGAGAACTGATATTTTGAAACTTGAAAAGGCACAGAGAGAAATAAAAGTGCCTCTTCCTACAGCACTGTGGGTTGACAGCAGTGCCCACTAAAGTCACCCCAAATTTTAAATAAATTAGACCAAAGGGTCCGATTCTACAGGCCCCTGAAAATGCTGCCTCCAGCCATTCTCCATTGTTTCTCCAAGATACAGGAATCCTTAGCCAAACACACAACAACAATCAATGACTAGAAGCCTCCTAATGTAAATAGGACCAACAAAGCCCAACCAAAAAAAAATATTAACCAGAGAATCCTAGAAGAACCAATGTCAAACCAGAGAATCCCAGCAGAACCAAAATGAAGCTAGTGGCACTGTTACAAGTCCAACAAAACTAGTGTCACTGAAAGGTACAAGGCAGAACCTAGGACCAATGAAAGCTCAACAGAACCAACATCGAACCAAAGAATCCCAGCACCCACACTATCAAGGCAGCCAGCCAGCCAGCCAGAACTGGCAATAGTATATGGTAACCAAGCAACACTGAAATAGACACATGCGCAGTAATGCTGCTTCCCTCCTCCCTGGGAAGCCTGCAAAGGAGGGAAAGAAGCTTCTGCAATCTTTAAAATGAGATTTCTGGATACTCCCAAATATATCTGGATTATTTGAGAATGTAGATACCAGTTTATCCAAATACACTTGAATAAGCCACATATATCGAGATATACAGAAATAATACCAAACAGGTATTTTTCAGTTATATATTTGATATTCTTGAACAAAATAATGCACTCCTATTTCACAATTATTTGTACAGAGAAACTTCTAGATTTATTGCAGGTTGTTGGAAGATAGTCATGATATTTACAGCTACAATATTATGTATACTTGTTTAGAATTTCGTCCTATTTAAATTAATGAGGAAGTTGGGATTCAAGGGACTGGAAACCCTAGTCCCCCCCCCCACACACACTTGTAAGCCTTCCCACTGTCCCTGTTCATTTGCTCACACCACCTGCATGTTCTTTCCCCAATTGCACTGGCTGGTGTATGCAGCCAGGAGTGCTGCTGCCATGGTCACCAGCAGCATCACTTCCATAAACCACATGCCTTTCCCCAATTACTGTGGAAGCTGGAAGCATCGGTGGCATACTACTTCAAGCAAACAGATGGAGAAAAGCATGCCGTCAGGTGGATGGGCATCTGTAGCAGTGGGCCCTGCCAGGATCCATGGGCCCTGGTAGCTGCCTCACCTCAGGGCATGTTGATGTCAGCCATGGGTATAACACAGTAGAAGTTTAGTGTGGACTACTTTTAGTAAGAATGTACAACTAGTTAAAAATTTAATGTGGGATATTTTAGTAAGACTGTTCAACTTCACTCTCTATAGATTATAAGCTTTTCCCATTGAAAATGTGCATTAGTTACCAAACACAAAGGGTAGATTTGATTCCTTTTTCTGCAGACAGGTTTCCTCAGTATTCATGGTTCAATTGTAACCTTTTTACCATCGCTGACTGGCTTACTGCTAAGGTTCCAGGCCAGTCCTTTAACTCACTGAGATTTTGGTCATAGTAACAACAATAACAACAATATTTGATCTATATACTGCCCTACAGGACAACTTAACACTCACTCAGAGTGGTTTACAAAGTATGTTATTATCATCTCCACAACAATCACCCTATGAGGTGGCTGGGGCTGAGAGAGCTCCTAGAAGCTGTGATGGACCCAAGGTCACTCAGGTGGCTTCAAGCAGAGGAGTGAGGAATCAAACCTGGTTCTCCAGATTAGAGTCCCGCCATTCTTAACCACTACACCAAACTGGCTCTCTAACAGATTTGATGGGCCCTTAACAGGGTGTTTTATGCATGTGTATTTTATTGTATTGTGTGTGTATTTTAGCTTGGATTTAATCATTTTAATTATGTATTTTTTTGGTTTTAATGACTTAATATGTGTTTTTATTATGCATGTTTTTAATTTGTAGCCACCTCAGTGGCCCTGATCAGGACAGAAAGATGGAGCATAAATTTTATAAATCAGTCAATAAATAATACAATAAATAATATGTTTCATTGAACATAAGCATATTAATCAGGAATGGATGCAAAGTTACAAAATAAAAGTAGTATTTACAGGAACAAGATTTTGATTTGAAGGATGTCAATATTTTTGTGTCCAATTCAGTAAGGCTGCCATCCTATGTGTGCTTGGGAGTAAGCCTGTTGAGCCTACTGAATATGATCAGACTTCTAAGTAAATGGATATATGATCAACCTCCTTATGATACTTCATGGAGACCAACATTTTATGAAAGAATATGGAAGTAGTAAGAGTTTATACCAGTAGGATGGTCTGTGCTGTAGTGCAGTGGTTAAGTGGTTCGGCTGTAAATCAGTACTCTACTGGTTTGAATCCCGCTACTGCCACGAACTCAGTAGGTGGCCTTTTGTAAGCCACTCCTCTCAGCCCCAGTTCCCCAGCTGTATTGTGAGGATAATCATAACCCTAACTTGTTTACCGCTCTTGGCGAGGCACTAATCTGTCTACAAGAGTGGTATATAAGCACTGTTGTTGTTGTTATTAATGGATACTATGGGCAAGAATACTTTAAGTTTTAAGAAGGATTGCGGAGCCTAATGAAAAGTTTAAGGAACATTTGGGTAACTAAAAGCTTTAGGAAGGGGTAGGAAGCAGTTAACTGCAACTTGATTAAATGAAGAGCTGGTACTACTAAACCTCTGTTGCTTGCTGTACCAGGAGCTACCCAGGAGAGCCATTTTCTGTGATTAATTTCTGTGATTTTATATCTCACAGGAATTCAATAGGGAGGACAGGAATTCAGTTTAGGCTGGACTGGCTTTTCATTCTAATGGGGTACCCAAGATCTTCCAATAAAATGGAGATTACAGATGCTGTGTAAGTTGACTTTATGACAGACCCATGGCGCAGAGCAGTAAGCTGCAGTACTGCAGCCCAAACTCTGCTCACGAACTGAGTTTGATCCTGGCAGAAGCTGGGTTTAGGTAGCCGGCTCAAGGTTGACTCAGCCTTCCATCCTTCCGAGGTTGGTTAAATGAGTACTCAGTTTCCTGGGGGTAAAGTGTAGATGACTGGGGAAGGCAATGGTAAACCACCCCATAAAAAGTCTGCCAAGAAAACATCGTGATGCGATATCCCCCCATGGGTCAGTAATGACTCGGTGCTTGCACAGGGGACTACCTTTACCTTTGTACTACAGGGATGCAAAATGATGACAACAACTTGCAAGTAACTGTTTTGCTATATGCAATTATATTTGAGGAAATTATGGAGAAAAAAATAGAACAGAAAACTTACTTCTGTTTTATTCTGAGAAAAAGAAATCACAAAGGAAAATATTTCAAAGGGAAATTTGAAAGTTTTTCTCCCCTACTTGGCAGTTTCATAGAAGATGCAAATGTGTCTTGCATATTGCTTCCAGCTGTCATCTCGGCTTGGCATGAAAATTAAGACCATGATGGTACATACTGCTTGTTATACTAAAAGCTGACAACAAATGCTTAAATGGGAATATGACAAGATTCCTCTTACATTGAAAATTAATAATAAATGCCTGGCACGCATATGGCAGTGTAATTTCTGCCTCATTTTGACTGTCAAACAATCTATTCTTATATACATTTCCTTTAAATATAACCCAAATTTATGGGTCATCAGCCACTGCATTTCTTTAGCAGTGATATAAATCCTTCACATCTTATAGTACAACCTTAAGCTGAGTTACATCCTTCTAAGCCAGGATATATTTTCATTTTCAGAAATAAAGACATATGCTTTAAATATGGTTGAGTGTGTGTGTGTGTGTGTGTGTAGTGCACTTAGTCACAGCCGACTTAGGGCAACCCCTGCTGAGTTTTTCAAGGCAGGAGACTAACAGAGATGGTTTGCTATTGCCTGGCTCTGCATAGCAACTGTGGTCTTTCTTGGAGGTCTCCCATCCAACTACTAACCAAAGCCAAACCCTTCTTAGCTTCCAAGATCTGATGAGATTGGAATAGCCTGGGCTATCTAGGTCAGGAAAAATGGTTATAGTACAATGCTAATAATATGTGACCTGCCAGTCTGCACAGACACTAGTTCACTAACAGCAGCAGCAACAACAACTACTACTACAGTGTTTATATACTGCTCTTTTGACAGATAAGTGTCCCACTCAGAATGGTAAACATAGTCAGTGTTATTATTATTATCCCCACAATACATCTGAAGAGCTGGGGCTGAGAGGAGTGGCTTACCCAAAGCCACCTGCTGAACTCATGGCAGTTGTAGGATTCAAAACAGCAGATTTGCAACCCAACCACTTAACCACAAAGCTAAATTCATTTATCCCCCCATCACTATTCAGATTTTCCCTTTTCCCTACCCTGGTACCTGCAGCCGGGGAAAACTATGGTCTAGTTCTGCAGTGCCATCACCAGAGAAAGCCCATTTGCACAATGGGGAACCTACAAGGATTTGCAATGGCACCTCATTTCCCCCTCTGTCACCATTAGACATGGGCACGGACCAAAAAAAATTAACAAAACAGCAGTTTGCGGTTCGGTGCTGACAATGATCCCGAGATCACGAACTGCAACAAACATTTTCCGTTGCCGAACCGGTTCACAGTTTGAGGTTCGTTGGGCACGGAACGGCCCGTGGCACTTAGAGAGCCCATATTCCTGGGGAGTCTTTTGCAGGCTCTCCTACAGCCATCACCCAAGTTTGGACAAGATTGCAAAAGGGATCTTGGAGTTATACCCTCTCCAATACAAGGCCCCAAGGAAACTCCGATACAATTAGAGCCACTGGTTTATGTTGACAGCGGCCACCAGACCTGGTGGGCACGGGGAGGCGGCAGTGAGCCGCCTCACCTCAGGGGGCGGGGGGTCTGGCCGCTCGCCAGCAGCACCCCCCATATGCCTGCCCGCCAGGCCAAAAAGGAGCTCGCTGGTATTCCCAGCGATGTAGAAAGGTGGGTACTGGCGGCGGCGGCAGGGCCTTCAGGGGGTGGGGGGTCTGGCTGCTTGTGCACGTCAAGGAGAAGCACGCAGGTATTCCTGCCCACCCTGCATGGGTGGGAGATGACATGACATTCGGACGGGGGCTTGATCCCCCAGTAATTGCTGGTCCTCTCCTCGGGGTCCCATTAAGGAAAATTTCGACAGCAGCCAATAGAACCCACCTTCCTGCCTTGCTGGAAAGGATGGGAGAAGGCAGGTCATCATGAGGAGGGGGAGGAGGAAGATCCCTCAGCAACTGCAGGTCCTCACCTTGGGGTCCCACTGAGGAAAATTTCAACAGCAGCCAACAGAGCCCACCTTCCTGCCTTGCTGGAAAGGATGGGAGGGAGAGGACCTGTCATGTGGGGGGTAAGTGGGAAGATCCCCCCCGCAACTGCCAGGCCAAAGAGGAGCATGCTGGTATTCCCAGAGTGGGTGGGAGAGGACATGACATTCGGATGGGGGCCTGATCCCCCAGCCACCGTGGGTCCTCATCTGCGGGTCCCACTGAGGAACAGTGCAGCGGTGGCAGCCAACAGTACCCACCTTCCTGCCTTGATGGAAAGGACGGAAGTTGCCGGACACATTCCCACCCAGCTGAAAGGGGTCCCATCAGTCCCATTGACAGGGGAGCCGCCACGTTGTCAACCGACTGTATCCCTATACAATACAATCAGCTGCGCGATCACAACTGAGCTGTGTAACCAAGGAGGGAGCAGTAACAGGATAGTCCCTCATGAAGCAGGGGCTGACCTGATCCATCATCCTGCCTTTGTGGAAAGTAGGGGATGGGCAGGACAGGTGACATTGTTTGGATGGGTCAGAGTGGTTCAGGTGCCGAGTCAGGGCTGTCGAAGACAGGTGCGTTGGGTTTTTGCCCCTGTACACCAGGACATCACAGGCACGGCACCGCACCACATGGGGGTCATCAGGAAGGGCCTGAAAGTGCCTCCATACAGAGGCGTTGAAACATTGACCACTAACTGTCCTAAAGGAAGGAGGACGAATGGTTACAGGCTGCACTGCGGGGCTGGACACGGCTGGACACAGACGACGGGGTGAGGGGTGGACTGCAGGCGCGGACACCACCGAGAGTTTGGGATGGGGACAGGAGGGATCTTTCATAACACACATACCATTCCTCCAGGGATCTATCGCCCGCCCACCCCTCCTCAAAATGTTGAGAGAGATTCTCTCCCCCCTGTGGAAAGACCTTTGGCCTCCTCCACAGCCCACACAGGTGAATTGGGGGGAGCGGGAGGACTCTCTGTGGCCCCTGAACCACACCCAATACTGCTTTCCACAACTGAACCAGGAGGACTGCCATCGCACTTCACCCCACAACTACCCTTGGCAGCCAACACAACTCATTGTGCCACCAAACTAGAATTAAGGAGGACAGGAAAGGAGATGACTCCGTGTACCCTCCATCGCGGTGCCCACTGAGCTTGGCCACAGGGCCTGGCAGCAGCCCTGGAACCAGAGGTGGAGGCTAGAGCCCTAGCCCAGCACATCAAAATGCCTGACCACCAGATCAGGCCCTGGAAATAATACTGTGAGCCCTCAGCCCAGGTACCCACTGAATTTGGTCCCAGAGCCAGGCAGCAGCCCTAGCACCAGAGGGAGGGAAGGACTAGAGCCCTAGCCCACCACTCCCACAGACCGGACCAGATCAGGCACTAATAATACTGTGTGAGCCCTCAGCTGAGGTGCCCACTGAGCTTGGCACCAGGGCCTGGCAGCAGCCCTGGCACTAGAGGGAGGGAGGGACTAGAGCCCTAGCCCACCACTCCCACAGACCTGATTGTGATAATAATAAGAATCATTTGGTGAGCCCTCAGCCCAGGTGCCCACTGAGTTTGGCCCCAGGGACTGGCAGCAGCCATGGCACCAGAGGAAGGGAGGGACCAGAGACCTAGCCCACCACTCCCACAGACCTGAACAGATCAGAAACTAATGTGAGCCCTCAGCCGAGGTACCCACTGAGCTTGGCCCCAGGGCCTGGCAGCAGCCATGGCACCAGAGGGAGGGAGGGACTAGAGCCCGAGCCCACCACTCCCACAGACCTGAACAGATCAGGCACTAATGAGAGCCCTCATCCGAGGTACCCACTAAGCTTGGCCCCAGGGCCTGGCAGCAGCCCTGGCACCAGAGGAAGGGAGGGACTAGAGCCCTAGCCCACCACTCCCACAGACCTGAACAGATCAGGCACTTATGTGAGCCCTCAGCCGAGGTGCCCACTGAGCTTGGCAACAGGGCTTGGCAGCAGCCCTGGCACCAGAGGGGACTAGAGCCCTAGCCCACCACTCCCACAGACTTGACCCGATCAGGAACTGATCAATAATCAATGTGAGGCCTCAGCTGAGGTGCCCACTGAGATTGTCCCTAGAGCCAGGCAGCAGCCCTGGAACCAGAGGAGATAGATCCCTATCCCCCAAATCTAAGCTGAATTATACTCTGTCTCTCTCCCCAAAGGCTAGCAAGTGGCAAGCAAGAACTCTGTCCCACTCCACTGCTCGCTGAAAGTGAAACCCAGCCTGGGAGCCCACGGCTATTTATAAGCACAGGTCTCATTGAGCAACGCAGGAGGTCTGTGTTTGGCTGTCAGAGCTGCCTATCAGGGTTTGCAGGGATGAGATTGGAGTGCCCGTGGCTACAGGACACCCCCTTCCCCCTCCCTCTCTTGGGTGTCTTCTCCCAACTTGTAACCACTTTGCAGATCCATGGTTGGAAGGAAGACCTGCCGATCAAGGTAAGCTTGACTTCCATTCGGGTTTCCAGGGCGACAGAAGGAGCGCAGACAGAGTTCAGGCATTCCCCCAGCTCCATTGCCAGGGGAATTGATTGCTGGCACCTGGTTCCCAAACCACGGCTGAACGCACTGAACCAGGCCTCTTCCGAATGCTGGTTCGTTTGCCGTGGACAATCACGTGCCTCCGGATTGCGATCGCCATTTTCGTGGGTTTTTGAAGTTCGTAATGTGGTTCATGCCCATCTCTAGTCACCATCCCCGCAATATTTCTTCTTTCACTTTTTTTTTAAACTACCACATCCTTACCTTTCCTTGCTTCCTTCTCTTGTTCCCACCTACCAACACACCTAATTTATCTGCTTAACTTCGACTTATTTGTTGTTTATTTATTTCATTTATACCCCACATTTTCCCACAATGATAAACCAAAGCAGCTTAAATCATTCCCCTCTCTCATTTTATCCTTTCAACAAGTCTGTGAAGATTGTGTGAATGGCCTCAGGTAACCTAGTGAGCATCAGGGTAGAGATTTGAAACTAGATATCCCAGATCTTAGTCTGAATTTCTAATCACTATGACATAGTGGCTTTTATGGAGAGGATACTTTTGAACAGTGGCAAGCAACCAGTCTTGGGTAAGTCATGCAAGTTGCTCACTGGTTGCCACCACGTCTGGCTTGGATGAATCCTCTCTCAAAGGCCAAAACAGTCCTGGAAAGGGCCCTGCCAATTCTGCCTATATTGAGAGAAACCATGCCTTAAAGGCTGGCAAGACACTGTGGTTACCTAGTAATGGGAACTGAAGGCATTCATTTTTTAAAACTACAGGCACTGCTTCTAATATTGTATTTTGTGAGGGCTGGCTGCGTCAGATTTTTCTGTAAATCTGGGATATTTTTTCAGATTCATAGAAAGATCTGTCTTGTCTCTTCATGTCTTCCATCTCTAGATTTAAATATCAATAGATTTGGCCATGCTAAGATTTACATCTATTGAAACGATGTAAACTTGACATACTGCTATTTTAACTTACCTAGGTCTTCAGTAGAGATGGGCACGAATTGAATTATGACCCCAAAAAACACACGAACCAGGTCGGTTCGTGATTTGCGAATCAGTGGTTCATGGAATCTCATTTCCACAAACTTCCACGAACTGGTCTACTGGTTTGTTTGGGTCATAAAGGGGCAGTTTAAATGGCCATTGCCCCAGGGATCCCCCCTCGCTGCCTGCCAGCTGATAGTTGCAAGCGGCAGGGCCCTTTAAACTGCCTAAACCCCAGCACTTGAGAGGAATGAGGTCTATTTGTTGTACAGTGGAGTTTTCAGGGTTTCTGATACAAGGTTTCTGGGCTGAACTGAGATATGAATATTTCTTTCCCTTCTTTAGTAATTTTTACTTACAATACTTTACAGAAGTAGTTTGAAAAAGAAACCAATTTTTCTTCTTGTATGATACCAAATTTATTTTAGGGTGATATTTATTTTTATTTACTTCATATATATCCTTTCTCCTCAATGAGACCCAAAATGGCGTACATAATTCTATTCTCCATTTTATCTTCTACAACAACCCTATGAGGAAGGTTAGGCCCAAGATTACCCAGCAACCTTCCACAGCAACGTGGAAATTTTAACCTGGGTCTCCCAGCAATCTAACCACTGCACAATTCTGGCTGTCACACTGTATGATTAGGAGATGTATTGCATACAATTCAACAGAGAACAAAGAAACTGCTCATAGTTAAAATTTGTTATCTTTATATCCAATATAACCAAGGGAAAATTTCTATAATTGTAACTGACAATATGCTATAAAAAATCTTTAGTGACTAATGAGAAAATAGTATTGCTTACAAGAAGGATTGTGTAAGGGAATCATTTTCTTATAAAAAGAAAGATAACTCTCTGTTAATTAATTTCTCTTCAATATTGCATAACTTTATAATTGTATCCAATGTGCAGCTCAAAGCCAGAATCGTCTAAAAATTTCCCAGAATTACTATAAAATTGGTTATTTTGCAGCACTTTTTGTGTTTGAAATGATTTACAATGCTTATTAATTTACCCTCATAATGGCTCCTCTGAAGTAGTGCTGCCAGGCTCCCAGACCCCCTAGGCAGGAGGTCCAAGGCTTTCAGCTTTCCCCTCATGCGTATGTGCAGAGTGGACGTGCACGCTTCCAGCCCGCACAATGACATCAGTTCCAGGAATTGATGTCATTGCACGGGTCACATGCCTCCCTGGGAGCCTTTTTTTGGCTGTGAAAGACCTGCTGTTGTTATGTATACATCAGAAGGAAATTTCTCCTATTGCCTCTCTTTTCATGCCCACTGAGAGGAACACTAGGATGAGGAGGCAAGATCATAGAGCAGAGGAGAGGATTCCTTTTTCGTACAATGCTAAAAAAGTCATATGATTTCCTGCCACGTGCTTGCAACGTAGTAGATCCCATGCTACTTCTGGGTCCCAGACTGGGAAATACTGAGGACCTACCAATGGATCAACAAAACCTTCAACACAGATGTGTGTACAAAGCTCACTGCTGCATGTTATCTCTTAACTGAAAGCAAAGAAATTTGCTATAAGCCACAAAAATAATTATATCCAGTAAATGTTGTCTCTCAAATACCTTTGAGTAAATGGTAGTTAAAAACTAAATTCCAGGCACATTTCTTCTTAAGTGCCTCTTACTACGCACAATTTGTTGTTTTGACAATGACTTCCAGTACAGGATCTTTCCTTTTCATCATCCACAATTAAACTCAGACTAGACTGGAAGATGCCCTTCTACCTTGACGTGACCAATCTGGCCACCTGGATTTATGCCAGGGTAACATTGAAACTTGACTACTGTAATAGAACTAGGTGATCTAAAGATGGCTGGAAGATGTTTAGAAGGACACTGGCAAAAATGCTGCACTGAATCTGATAGAGTGTGCTATAGAGCCCAATGAAAGATGTGTGAAGCTGTGGTGATAGTGGCAAAGAAGCCCTATTTCTCTACAGCCATTGCATCAGCTAGTTCATTACCATTCCAACTATTTAAATTACCTCAACATCTTCTGACTCTCAGATATGAATCTTTACTGGCTCAAGAACAGTCAATTATCTGGGACATCTCTGCAAAGTTTTTTTTTGTTGATATAATAGTGTGAATATGCTCTGTTGTGGATAGCAACTGTCATATAGCCGAGGTGGAAGAAATGTTTAATACATCATCTGGATTGCTCATGAACAATTTTGACTCAGTTACAGTGAGAGATATTGACAGAATCCTGGCTTGTGCACTGGATCCTTGCCCATCCTGGCTGCTAAAATCTTGTAGAAACCCTTGCTGCCTATCATAAACCAGTCACTAACTCAGGGCACCTTCCCTTGGCGCTCAAAGAGGCATTGATTTGCCCACTACTTAAAAAAACTAACCCTAGACAAAAATGATGAGGCCAATTATCTCCCAGTTTCATATCTGCAGGACCGCCTCTTTCCCTATGATCTGCTGTGATACCTCCGCTCATCTAAACAGGGCCTGCAAATGGCCAAAGTCAACAGCAACCTGATCATGCTCATGTTCTGTAGCGGCCCTCATTTTGTGGAATGGCCTACCTGAGGAGGTCACTCCACTCTCTTGGCTTTCTGCAGACTATGCAAAATTGAATTATTCAAGAGGTCTTTTTTGCTCAGGTAATTAGACTGTACTGTAAGAAATGGCTCAGAGTGATGTTTTGGTAGAGGTACAAGAACTGTAGAATATACTGCTGCATACTGTTGGTGCACAGATGCTTCTACTGGGAGTTGCTGTGTCCTTCAATATATCATGCTAATTTACTTATGTTTTGTTTCTGCTGTGTTTCATTTCTATATTGGACTTATGCTCATTTTCAAATTCCTCTGTAATCTGCATTGAGTCTCAGAGATAAAGGTGGGCTATACATAAAAATAAATAAAATAAAAATAAATTCCATAAGTGACTTGTATTTTTGAATAGCAGCCTCCCTCTTTCCCAAACCCCACCACAAGTCACTTGTAATAATCCATAGAGCTTCCACAGTAATTTGCATTGTTGACAGTTTGCTGTATGAGCACAGGTCCATGGGTACTTCTAAAAGCACAAAGTATTGTGGCCCAGAAGGGTAAGTTTCAGCATCCTTTGCAAAGGGTAACCCTTTACAGGGAGTTTTGTGTATCCTTTCCATACAAAAGGAGGTATGCTGTGTTTTAGCTTTCCTGGTCTATTATTATGGAAAGCACTTGCAAAAATAAATACTGTTCTTTGGTGCTGATTATCTTTCAGGGATTGGTTTTACTGAACTGGTGCAAGCATCCATACATATATGCTGATAGATAAGAAAGCTGTTCTAGATAGCATTCTACCAGTATCCAAATGCAGCAGGAGTTCTTTCTTTCATTAACACAGCTTTAAATAACAAGAAAATATCATTTGCTCTTTTCAAAGACTGAGTAAAGAACCATACAAATCTTAATTGTGAGGTTACACCTTCACTAGACAGTGGCCTTCTGCATGAGTTCCTCATAACAATTTGGATTTTGTTGCCAAATTGATCCTAATGTAATCTAATTTATATTAATCCTGACTGCTCAAAAAATCCCCTTCAAACCTCCATTTCAGATAGTTGACTTAATAGGAGAGATCTGTGAAGACAAACTGTGGCCACCTATTGTTGCCTTTGAATACACAAAGAACCTATTAGAGGAAAACAAAGCTGCCAAGGCAGGTAATATTTTCATTTACTAATAGCTTTGAAATAGCTTTCACGGGGGAGCTAGTTTTTTTTTTTTGTAGTCTGTTTTACTTTTTGTAAAAGGCTATTCCTATAAGAACATGATACCAAAAAAAAGTTACCGCGGCTATATAACAGTTATTCACTCGAAGCCTGACAAAAGCCCCGGCTTGCACCCTCATTAGCATTCTTATGATGTGCAAAGGAATCTGGTAGCACAGCTGGGAGCAGGTGGCATCAGAACAGGCTTAAAATGAGCTGAAAGATTCATTAAGCTACAGACTAAGTAATTGAAAGCCTTAGCATTAGGTTTGGTGGGAACAGGGGGGAAAAAAGATGACTTCAGATGCTGTCATGGGTAGTCCAATCCTCAAAGCGCTGTATTGGTACAAGCCCCACTGGAATATATGTCTTCCAAATAATTACGTTAGGATAAAAACAATATGCACTCCAGAGACTGAACACCCTGAGGAGAATCATTTACACTTTAAAAGTCCAAGAACAAATTAAGTTGTATATAGAGTATGTGAAATTTATTGCGACAGTGTATGCTGCAAGAAAAAACTTGGCTTTAACTATTTAAAGGACATGGATTTTCCACTATTAAGGAATTACACAGGTGGGAAGGAAGGAACATTCCTACTCTTTTGCTTCTAAATGGCCTGCACATTTCTATGAGACATGTGCTTAAATTTCTCCCATTGAAAATAAGAACTTTAAAAATACTCGGCTTTGACTGAGTTTTCCCGTGATGATTTTCCCATACAGGCATAACTGATTAATTAAATCAGTGATTCTCACACCATGGCAATCCAAGGACCTTCATTTTGGTTGAAAAAAGATGTGGACTCCCAACTCTTCCACCTTGTCCCTTGCCAGTATGTACCACATGTTGGAAATCCCCTTTACAAAGTGTGTGTGATAAGTTGCTAATGTGCCATACAAACTTCTGTGCTGCACTGTTTTCCAAACTATACAGCAAGACTTTTATTAGCTATATTTTAAAAGGAAGCATAAGGAAAAAATGTTCTAATTCCCTATGTATGATATATAAGGTCAGGTCTCTGATTCAATAGGGCCATAGTGCAAAAGGCTTTGATCCAAGTTTTAATTAATCTCATCCCTACATTGGAAGGCACTGGAGACAGCAAGAAACTTTCTTGTTGGCTAATAACTTCTAGATAAATGAAAACCTAGATAACCTTTCAGGCTATTAATGGAAATAGAAAAGGATCATACCACACATAACCAGGGATGTATTGGCTGAGGGCCAACATATATTCATGTGTTTAAGAAACTTATAATCACCGTATTGTTATGATAAAAATAGCAAGAATGAACTCTTTATATGTTTTAATAAGATATTCAAATATAGGGTAGGGAAGGCGGCATGGTATAGCCTGACCTTGTCAGATCTTGGAAGCTAAGCAGGGTCAGTACTTGGATGGGAGACCACCAAGATAGACCCTGCAGAGGTAGGCAATGGCAAACCACTTCTGCTCTCACTTGCCTTGAAAGCCCGAGCAGGGGTTGCCATAAGTCAGTTGTGACTTGACGTCACTTTACACACATACACGTTCAAGTATAGCTAACTTTGTATGGTGTTTGAAATTATAAAATAATTAGTTAGCCAAGAATGTGCACCCCTATCAAGTGGGACAGCTAGCTATTGTTAGGAAATGATTTTAAAAATGTGTAACTATGGCAAGATGAAACGATTGGGAGCTTCTTTTTAGAAGGAGTTCCTTACTTGTAACCTGCTTATCTTTAGATAAGATACTTTCATAGGTTCATGTAATTGCTCTCTTTTAAATATCTATGTAGCAGCATGGATGATATAATTTTCTGCAGAGTTAGTCAACGTTAAATAATTATGCTTTAATAAAAGCTAGGGGAGGGAAGGAGGCATGGTATAACCCAATATCATCAGAAGCTAAGCAGGATAGGAGACCACCAAGGAAGGCTCTGCAGAGGAAGGCAATGGCAAACCATCTCTGCTTCTCACTTGCTTTGACATCCCCCTTGCTGTGGCCTCCATAAATCAGGCGTGACTTGAGGGCATTTTGTGTGTGTATGTGCCATCAAGTTGCAATTGACTTATGGCCCATCCAAGTACTGACCTTGCTTAGCTTCCCAGATCTGATGCGATCAGGCTGTACCATGCTTCCTTCTCTCCCAAGGGCATTTAACACACAATAAAGGATAAAATGGAAGCAAAGATTCTCTGATATCACTTGTGTACTATACTTGTAATGACCCAGAAACATTGTTGATGTGTACCTTTTTCCAGGAGTTAGGAAAACTTACTAGATGCCTAGAGCTTCTTAAGGGCACACCTACATCTGAATCAGGCCTGGCCACAGTCATCCAGAACAACTCATTATTGCCTATAGATGCAGAGTGGTCTCTTCCATGCCCTTGATTTTGAGTAATTTTAAATCTTGGATTACTGTTCAAAAGTGATGGTAAACATTTATTTGCTATGCACAGTCGCTTAAGGATCAATGGGCAGCACTCTTAATGACACCATTCCAGGTCCATATGCCTAAGGCACACATAGCAGAAACAGAAATCCCCAGTGTGTTTCTTGGTTATGTTATATTCACTAGTGTGGCACCCAACTCCTGGATGAGGCAAATGAACATTTGCCCATCAAGACAAACCCATATAAAAGTCCATTTGTAGTGGAATGCAGAGTGTGATTCTAAATGTGGTGACTATTTTATATGGCTGACTTGTCATGAGCAATGAGCATGCTAAAGGGCTCAGATTTTACCACTAAGTGTTTATAAGGTCATGTGAATCTGTGGACAAATTTTCTGTGTGGAAAAGAGATCATAAGTATAGTTCCTCCCAGAGGAAGGGGACTATTAACCCCCCCTTTTTTTGGTATACATCAAGTACTAGGGTTGCCATGTCCCTTGTTCCTACCCTCCACCCCCTGTCCCCACTTAAGTGGCCAGTGGGGCAGGTATGGTGCGCTCCCGCGGGCCCAATATGGCCCATTTTCGGCCTGAATTGGGCCCAAAATGGATTGGGCTGCTATGGACCATAGGAGCTCTCCCAAGCTCTGCAGTGGCCCATTCCAGGCCGATTTGGGCCCAATCTGGGTTGATTCAGGCCTGGATTGGGCCGAATTGGGCTGCTGCAGAGCACAGGGGTACTCCCACACTCCGCAGTGGCCCTTTTGCCCCCCTGCCATGGAGCACAGGAGCACTCCTGGGGTGGCCCGGCCTGTACAATGATGTCACATCCTGGAAGTGACATCATCGCATGGGCCCAGGAGCATGCACATGAACAAGTAGGTGCCTGGGCCCCCACTTCCAACTGGGAGGACAGGGGGACCGGGCAACCCTATCAAGTACAATTGTCTGTAGTTTCCTTTGCTCAAGCGCTACCCAAGCCCTCCTGGGCTCTAGGAGTTGTTTTGGGTTGAAAATGTCTTAGAGATTTGGGGATGTAGCCTAAGAATGGCAGAGTTTGGGGAGAGGAGGAAGCTCCTCTCCATCGAGCCCACCCTACAAAGCTGCCATTTCCTCCAAGGGAGCTGATCTCTGCAGTTTTGGGATTAGTTGTAATCCCAGGAGAACTCTTGTCTTTACCTTGAGGTTAGTAGCCCTACTGTGCTACCTTGTTCAGTGCTGTATTCCTGTCTCCTATCTCTACTGCTTCCACTTTCACTCTCCACCTCTTCCTGTTTCCTCCCTGCTCTGTCCTGTTTCCCCTTTTTATTGCTCCTCCCCCTAGTTGCCTCCTTTCACCTGGACTTTATATCCTGTGGCTGCTCTGGCACACAGTCCCATTCTTCCCAGGCTGTTAAGGCCCTCCAGCACATCCACAGCTGTAAACTCTCAGGATGAGCCTGAAACTGTAGCCTGAATGTGGGCAGCTTCCCTGGCCTGATCATATCTTGCTTCCTGTGCACTGCCATGGGAATCAGCTGCCTTTCAGCTCTACTTGCTGACCTGCTGGTTGCCAGGTCAGGTAGTGGCTGAAGGCTTCCCTTGGCATCTCATTCATTTAGTTTCATTTATTGGACTTTTAGCCCTCCCTCCCCATAAGTGGGCTCAAAATGGGTCACAACAGGGTATAAGGACATTTAAAACATAAAAAGACTGGATCATACTAACAAGCATAAAATACAGTGAGAAATATGATAAAATACAATTCCCAAGATGGTGGCCCCTACCAACTGCATGGGGGAATCGCTTAAGAGGAAGGGAGGGAAGGAGGAACAGCCATTCTGGTCGCATTATGACTCCAATGTGGGGGCAAAATCTGTATATAGCCCCCTTCCAACTGGAGACCAGTAGGGAGGCTCACTAAATGGGAACAAGGCCAGCCTTAACCATATGCCTGGCAGAACATCTCTGTCTTACAGGCCCATTGAAAGGATAGAAGATCCTGGCAGGCCCGAGTATCTACAGACAGAGAGTTCCACCAGGTTGGAGCCAGAACCAAAAAGGCCCTGACTGTGGTTGAGGCACATCGAGCCTCCCTGGGGCCAGGGACCACCAGTAGATGTTTATCAGATGATCTAAGCACTCTCTGTGGCACTCTCTTTTCCCGTTGCTGAACCGGTTCGAGGTTCGTGGTTTGTGGGCATCAGAACAGCCCCCGTTGGACTTAGAGAGCCCATATTCCCGGGGAGTGTTTAGCAGGCTCTCCTCCAGCCAGCTTCCAAGTTTGGTCAAGATTGCAATAGGGATCTTGGAGTTATACCCTCTCCAAACTGAGGCTGCCAGGAAACTCCCATTCGATACAATTAGAGCCAACAGTTGACATTGGCCCAGTGTACAAGGGGTTGGCCGTCAGAACTGCCTATCGGGGTTTGCAGGGATGAGATTGCCCATGGCTACAGAACACCCCCTTTCCCCTCCTTCCTCCCAAGTGTCTTCTCCCATTGTAACCAATTTGCAGCTCCATGGTTGGAAGGAAGACCTGCCGATCAAGGTAAGCTGGGCTTTGATTCAGGTTTCCAGGGCACCAGAAGGAGTGCAGACAGAGTTCAGATCCCCAGACCCAACAGCCCATGACTTAAGTACAGGACCTTCATCTTTCAGTTGACTCTGCTTCACCCATCCAGACACTGCCTCTAAAGCACTCACTAGTACTTCTGAGGCTGAGTCAGGCTGGCTGTCCATCAACAAATACAACTGGGAGTCATCTGCATATTTGTGCGGCATCTCTGGCATCTTCTGGGCCCCAGCCCCCAGGTAAGTCTAGTCATTTAGTGCTGCCTCTATGAGACTGCAATAATAAGCTGGAAAAGAGCTATCTAAGAATTCATATTTTGAATTCTTGTGAATTCTTGGCACTGGTGGTTACCAAGACTTTTAACTGCAGCTAAAAAACCATTATCCGTTGTAAGGTCATAATACTACCTTGGAAGAAAGACGTTACAATGGCCTACATGTAATGTTGAGAATACATAAACTTGACTATTCTAATGAAGATGAAATGAAAGTTTGCTTAGATTGGAGTTTTTGTTTCTTGATTACATGAATCTGTTTCAGGGAAAATACTAACCTCAGTGATGATCCACAAGATCACCAAATGATCTAATTGCTCCATAGATGATAATATTTACATATGCTTTCAGCCTAAACTACCTCACAGAGTTGTTGTGGGTGTAATATGAAGAAGAGGAAAATTATGTAAGCCACTTCGAGTTCCCATTGGGAGAAAGGTGAGGAATGAATGAATGAATTAATTAATTAATTAATATTCCAAGGTTCTCCACCTAGACAGCATCTCCTTTTACCTTTTTCTGTGTAGATGAGCCCTGAAATTGTAGCCTTTCCCTATGGAAAGCAGACACAAAATATTCATAAAGCATTAACGGTTTAATTAAAGTAATGTTTCCTGATTACGAATTGAGAATTATTCTGGTGTTTAGAGTTATTCCCCAAATGGTATAGTGGTGCGAAATTACTTTTTGCAGCTTATAATGAAGGCAATATGGCATTCATTCTTGATAGAAAGCAAGATATATGTAATATATTTAATTTTTTTGTTATTTCAGTATGGAATGTTTAAAAACATTGTCACAAATATTTCTTTCTTGGGACTTTTAAAGATAATATTAAAACTGATCAAATGTTATGGTTGGCAAAACATGATGGGTAGTTTCTCAATCTGCTTGCTGGAAATAGATCTCCCAACTGTGATTAACAATGAGAGTGCTTATGCTGAATTAATGAATATACATGTTGACTTTCAGCTTCAATTCACTGGAATAATTACTTCACATTAACATATCAACAAGCCAGCAACCAACAGTCAAAAGTTTCAGGTCACTGACTTAGCACAACAAAGGGTTCTTTTTTGGTGGTTCATTTTAAAAAGTCCCAAGGCACATTTCCTGTCATTGCATTACCTTCTAAATTGCAAGTTTGTAATACCACAATCCTAACCTCTGTCTCAAAACATTTAGTATGGCAACTAACCTTGAAGCTGGTGCCATTCAGTGTAGCTGTCAGTAACAAACTTCCCATTGCAGCAGAGGGATCATAAGAGGGGACTGCTGACCAAAATGACCAGCATTTTGGGATGACAATTGGCAAAAGTGATGTCTCAAATGACTGCAAAACCCCACTGGTTTCTAGGTTTCCTTCCAGGGTTGTAGACACTTGTAGAACTTGAATTAAGGACCTTTGGTATGCTGTACCTTGGAATTCCTAATGACCTGTGTAATTTCTGTGTGCTGGATGTCCGGTTGGGTGTATGGATAGAGGACTTGCGTATGGGTTCTATTCCTCCCTTTTTCTTCTGTTTTGCTGTTAGTTGGCCAGTTGCTGGACAAAAGTTGAATTTAGTATTCTTTAGCACCATTTTCAGATGTCTGTTTGTTTTCAGATATCTGATATCCAAACACTATTGCATTGTTCATATTTGCCTCATACTGTGTAATTTGCCTTGAGTCTCAGTAAGAAAGGCAGACTAAAAATAATGATGATGGTGGTGGTGGTAGTAGTAGTAGTAGTGGTAGTAGTAGTAGTAGAGGTATTCTTGCCAGCATCATTCTTGATGGGATTTGAATGGATGCTCCATAATTTGTGGGTTGCAGTGGGGTGTTATAGAATGCAATTGATATGCCTTTCACTCTTTGGAGTTGGATCTCGTTTGAACATATTTACCCTCTGCTGAGAGTGCATGCCATACTGTCTACTAGTGCTGGTACCATGTTGGCAATGGAGTGTCACCAAGAGTTTTGGTTTTGCTTGTAGTGAACATGACAGGTATAACAACAACAACATTCGATTTATATACCACCCTTCAGGACAACTTAATGCCCACTCAGAGTGGTTTACAAAGTATGTCACTATTATCCCCACAACAAAACACCGTGTGAGGTGGGTGGGGCTGAGAGAGTTCCAGAGAGCCGTGACTGGCCCAAGGTCACCTAACTGGCTTCAAGTGGAGGACTGGGGAATCAAACCCAGTTCTCCAGATTAGAGTCCCATGCTCTTAACCACTACACCAAACTAACTCTCAGGTATGATCCAGCCAAACTGATTGAAAAGGAAGAAATTTAAGCACATGGTTAACATTTTCTTTGAAATAAACATGACTTAAGTAGGTTTCATTTTAAATGAGTCATGGCCAGTATGTATGTTAAAGACTGATATACCACTTTATGTGTGGCAGAAATAGCTTGAACACATTTTCAGTGTTCTGTAAACAACTCAGGATGTAACAAATATGTGTTAAAACAGTTTCACCACACATAAAATGTTACATCAGTTTTTGCTTTTACTTATTAGGAAGTGACTCTACATAGAACTATTAACAAAAAATATCCCAAGACATGCATTTAACATATAAATCTAATTGATATTTACACATATTTGCTGTGATTTTCTGTCTTCATTTGCTTCCCTGCTATATAGCCAGAAGCCATTGCTACACTGTCTTTTTGACTGATGCTTGTTTTCTGCGTTATATTATCCTAACAAGTTGCAGGCCAGCAGATCCAGAAGCTTCAAGTAGAGATGGGCATGATCGGCATTACGATAGAAAAATACTCCCGATAATGGCGTTCGCGCCATCGGGACCCGGATCATCGGTGCTGTCCACGGCAACAGATCCAGCAGTGGGGGGCACTTGTGCGGGGCTTGATCGGGTCGATCGGTATCTGATCGTGATCCAGATACTCTGGCACCAGCAATCTATTCCCCTGGCAACGGAGCAAGGGGAATGCCTGAGCTGTGTTTCCCCTCCTTCTGTCGCCCTGGACACCCGAAAGGAAGCCCAGCTTTCCTTGATCAGCAGGGCTTCCTTCCAACCACGGAACAGCAATGCACTCACCAGTTAGGAGAAGACAGCCAGGGGAGGGAGGGGGAAGGGGGTGTTCTGTAGCCATGGGCACTCCAAACGTTTTTTGCTTTTTAAAAAGACGGGGCTTTGTAGGAGGAATGGCTGTTTTTTTGTCTGTCACTCTCTGTTTTTAACCTGCTTTTAAAACACTGTATTTTGTGGTAAAACCTCATTCACGGCTCTGTGTGTGTGTTTAAAATATGCTTTTGGGAGACTGGCTGCTTGCTTTTAAAATTGGGTGGGGAGGAATGGAGGATTCTGTCCCTGCTTTTTTTAAAAAGCTGGCTGAAACATGTTGACGGGGTGTCTCTCTCTCTCTTTATTTGGAGAGGCAGGGACGGGTTAAAAACTTCCCCCCCCTCTGCTCTAAGTGTGTGTGTGTGTGTGTGATAACGTCCCCTCCATGAGGGGAGGCGGCTCATCGCCAGGTTAAAAACTTTCCCCCCCTCTGCTCTAAGTGTGTGTGTGTGTGTGTGAACGCCCCCTCCCTGAGGGGAGGCGGCTTGTCGCTGGGTTAAAAACTCCCTCCTCTGCTCTAAGTGTGTGTGAACATCCCCTCCCTGAGGGGAGGCGGCTCGTTGTCGGGTTAAAAACTCCCCCCCTCTGCTCTAAGTGTGTGTGTGTGTGCATGTGTGTGTGTGTGTGAACATCCCCTCCCCGTGCCCACCGGGCCTGGCAGTCGCCCCACCACCCACCTTCCCACATAGCTGGGAACAGTGGGGCGCCCCTCCACTTTGGCCTCCCCGATCCTATCCACGGATCGGAAATGGGAGTTGATCAGTGAGGATCGGTGATTTGGGTTTGTCGCCGGCACGGATCCACGATCAGCTTGATCGGTAATTTTTTTTGGATCGTGCCCACCTCTAGCTTCAAGATAAAACTGCATTGAAAAATTGAAAAATTCTACATGTTATCTGGAGAATCAAGATGCGTCTGCTTTTTAGAGGCACAAATCTAGTTTGGTTTTTATTTTTTTTAAAATACAATACCCTGTTTACATAGAAAATGATGTCCCCTCCTTTAGTTATCTTGGTATCACTTTTAATTACAATCTATCATGGAAACCACATATTCAGGCTGCTCTGAAGGCCGCAAACATTTCATCAATGGCAATTAAAAAATTCTTTTACTCCAAAGGAGCAAAACTTATACCAGCAGCCATTAGGATTTTTAATGCTAAGGTTATCCCACAGATACTTTATGGGTGTGGAGTGTGGATTGAAGGTGTATCCGACAACCTTGACACCCCTCTACACACATTTTTGAGGAAGATAGCGGCAGTCCTGAGATGCGTAGCAGGTACTGCACTTAGGGTGGAATTCGCCCAACCCTCAATTGAGAAGAGAGCATGGATTACAGCCTTTAAGTTGTTCTTGAACAAGGACATTTACAAGGACAATTCAGGGAAAGTAGGTTTTGCACATTTGATCTCGCAGGATACCTATAAGAGTAGCCGAACTAATTTAATTAACCAGAAACTAAAAATTCTGGATATTGATATAACATCTTTACAGACAAATGAGGCCCTAAGAGTTATAAAATTAAAACTAAAGGATCTCAATTACAGCAGTACTCTCCAGAGAGCCAGATGTACATGTTCAGGCTTATCCCTGGGACTTTCACCCCCAGAGGCTATTCCATCTTATTGCTATTCTTTAAAGATTCCAGCTCAACGCAGAGCCTTCACATTGGCTAAACTTAACTCCTTCCCCTCTAAAGTGCTTTCTGGTCGTTTCTCTGGACTCCCTTATTCTGAACGAGTTTGTGACTGTGGACAAGGAAAGTTAGAGACCTTGGATCATTTAATAGTTTTTTGCCCTAAGTGGAGTAAGGAAAGAGAGAGATTTATTATTCCTATTATGTTAAAAGAAAAGCTTCCCTTCCTTCCTTGGGCAATCTCAGTGTTATTGTCTGATAACTTTCCTGACAATCAAACCTCTGCCACAGTGGCTTCCTTTGTAGCCACGGTGATAAAGAAACAAGATTTTCATGAGTTTAGATAGTTTAAAGTGATAATGATGAGTTATGTCTATGTGAATTGGGTATGTTCAAGTGTACAGTTCATATTTTGTTGGTATTTGTATGGCTTATGGCTTCAGTCGGAAAAGCAATAAACATATACATAGAAAATGATGAAAGGAAACAGAACAGATTCCAGAATAAAAATATCCATGACAAAAATGTCCTCAAAAGTGTTCTGGAGCTGTGTGATCCTAATCACTGCAAAAACTGAGATCAGTGACATCTTACCTTAAAAAAAAAATCAGGTGTTGAAACCTGAAGTGCACCAGCTTGCCAGTTGAGTCATTTAAACCAGCACAGCTGTTTTCTCACAGCAGCCAAGACTTCAAGGCTTCTGAGAGAAAATAACAGTTCTTTTTAAGAAAAGAAAAACAGACATTTCTGAGGAAGCATAGATCCTTCAATATCTAGATAATATCCATGAAGATGTGATCATCCCCCCCTTCCCTCAGTTTATACAGAACTTATTTAACAGGTACTAACTGATAGTAATAATATTATGGCCATTTACAGTGCCATCCTTATCAGGCTTACACCCTTGAATTCATTGGATTTAGAGTGGAATTCTGTTAGGATGATGGTAAGAAGATGGTAGGAGATCCATTAACAGATCTTCACACCATATATAAAAGGAAAATATTATATATTAATAGCCAAGGGGGCCTTCTCTGAGGAGATTGGAGCTGTGAATGGGCAGGACAAGTCTTCTTACACACCTACATATGTGAAAAATGCGTCAGGTTTTCAGAAAAATCTGTAATCTAAAAAATTACATTGGGGTGAGGGTTAAAATCCCCAAGACGATAAAAGCAGCATCTGTAGCTTTAACCAGATGCCCTCAGTGATTGTTGCTAGTAAACATAACTGTTTAGCCAATATTCCAGGCTGGGTTGCTGTCAGTACATGGCAGGCTGAGGGGTCAGGGCTCTTTTCAGATCTGTTTTGGCCTTGGAAAGAGGACTCATTGGGGCCAGGCCCAGAAGCAACCACCAGGCAACATGACAATAGCTGCTTGCTACTGTTCAACACACACACAAATCCTAGTGTAGTGTAGTGGTTAGAGTTTCAAAGCAGGATCTGGGAGACCCAGGTTCAAATGACTACTCTTCTCTGGAAGCTTGCTGGGTGACTTTGATCCAGTTACACCCACTCAGCCTAACCTACCTCTTAGGGTTGTTGTGAGGATAACATGGAGGCAAGGAGAGTGATGTAAGCTTCTTTGTGTCCTCATTGTGGAGAAAGGCAGAATATAAATGAAGTAAATTAAGAAATATAGGTGTAGATAGGAAACAGATAAAAAGTAAGTTGTTTAGTGGGTCTGAAGAAGAGAAGAATGTAGAGAAAGGTGAGCATATGAAGGCTGCCAGGAGGAGAGAAAGAGGAAATTGTGTGGGGTAGGGGATAGAGAAAAAATTGAAGTCCCCCTGCCCCACACCATGCAACTGGGCCCAGGTCAGCTGGCACCATACAGCTGGGCAATAGAGGAGAAGCTATGAGAAAGGCAAGGAAGGGAAAGAAGATGCGATGGGGGAGAAGAAAATAAGATGCCAAGTCTTTACTGGTCCCTACTAGGGGTGTGCAAGGCCTGCCTGTTTCGGTAAACCTGATTCGGATTTAACTGAATCAGGCAACCGTTTCGGTTTTCGGCCATTGTTTTCAATGAGAAAAACTTCTGGCTTTCTGGGAGTCTGGGGGGGGGCATTTTCTGTCTGAATCACACCACACTTGGTGGAGACCTTCTCCAAACTCTCCTCTAACTCTCCCCCAAGTTTCAGAAAGATTGGACTTTGGGGGGGCATGTTATGCCCCCCCAACAAGGTTCCCCCATCCTCCTACACTCTCCATGGTTCTCTATGGGGAAAAACAAGTCATCTTTCTAGGTGGCTTGGGGTGGCATTTTGCAAGCAAAATGCATACAACTTTCAGGAGACCTGCTGCCACCTGTTTTACCACCCTCCATAAAGTTTCAGGCAGTTTCCACTTTGGGGTCCATTTTATGGCCTCCCAAAGAAGGTGCCCCTATCCACCTCCACTCCACTATTCCCTATGGGGGAAATAAGAAAGGCTTGTCTGGCTAGGGGTGGCATTTTGCATGCAAAATGCCCCCAAACTTCAGAGGACCTCCTCCTACCTGTCCTCCCTCCCTCCACCAAGGCTCAAGCAGATCCCACTTTGGGGGCCATTTTATGGCCTCCCAAAGATGCTGCTCTTAGCCCCCCCCCTTTCTCCATTATTTCCTATGGGGGAAATAAGAGAGGCTTGTCTGGCTAGGGGTGGTATTTTGCATGCAAAATGCCCCCAAACTTCAGGGGCCCATCTCGCACCTGTCCTCCCACCCTCTACCAAGGCCCAAGCTGATCACACTTTGGGGGGGGCATTTTATGCCCCCCCAAAGGTGGTTCTCCTGCCACACCACTTTGTCTTTCTACTGTGGGGAAGACTTCCACACCGTAGAAACACATGGGATTGGGGCTGCCAATGGCCACAGCCACAGTCCACCTGCACCCAAACTGCCAAATACCACACACACACTCCCCAAAACCTAACCTCCCCTGTCCTGTGGCCAGCCACTTTCTATTGATTCCTGTTATGGGAAAATCTCCCACAGCAGGAACCCACGGAATGTGGCATCTATGGCCACAGGCACAGTCCCCCTTTTAAATCCACCCCCCCCACACACACACAGCCCCACACTGACCCAAAGACACCCTCCCCAACATTCCCACACCGGCCACTACCCCAGGAGCAGGCTGGCCAGCCGTCCCCCATTGTTTCCTGTAATGGGAACTTTTAAACTCTCTTTCCCCGGGCAATTATGCACAGCCCAGGGGTGCCACAATGGTGGGCACACTCCTGAGTGCGAGCTTGTCCCTGTGAAAGAGCACGTGAACCACAGACACCCTCCCCCAAATTCCCCCACCACCTACAGAGATGGCTGGCCAGCCAGCCCCATTGTTCCCTATTATGGGAACCAACTGCACAACAAAGAATAAAACACAAACACACACTGAATAAATTTTTTTAAAAATTATTTTCTCACTTACAAGTAGGCAAAGCATTGTGACACATTACACCAGCAGCCCCCCACACAGAAAAATAACACAACTCATTTAACATCAGAGAATCACAAAAACACAATTCCTGTCAAAAACACTTTATTTCTTTAACAGCTGTAGGTTACACAGCAGGGGGGCACACCAAAGGGCATTCCAGCATTTCCCTACACAAAAATAACAACTCACTTCACATTAAAGAATCACAAAACCACAATTTCTGTCAAAAACACTTTATTTCTTGAACAGCTTTAGGTTACACAGCAGGGGGGCACACCAAAGGGTATGCCAGCAGTACCTTACACAAAAATAACACAACTCACTTCACATCAGAGAATCACCCAAAACACAATTGCTGTCAAAACCACTTTATTTCTTTAACTGCTTTAGGTTACACAGTAGGAGGGCACAACAGGGCATAAAAGCAGTCTACTACACAAAAATAACACCTCAGCCAGAGAGCCAGACAAGCCTCTCTTATTTCCCCCATAGGAAATAATGGAGAAAGGGGGGGCTAACAGCAGCATCAGAGAAACATCCAAAACACAATTACTGTCAAAAACAGTGAAGTGAGTTGTGTTATTTTGTGTAGTAGTCTGCTTTCATGCCCTGTTGTGCCCTCCTACTGTGTAACCTAAAGCAGTTAAAGAAATAAAGTGTTTTTGACAGCAATTGTGTCAGTGGAGGGAGGCTTCACTGTATCCTGAGGAGGTTCTTTTGCATATGGATTGGTGCTTGATAGGCTAACCTTCTCTGCAGGGCTATTGTCGGGTATAGAGTATTTTGTTAGCCTGGTGTTTTTCAGGACTGGAAACCATGCTCTATTCATTCTTAAGGTCTCTTCTTTCCTGTTGAAATTGTGCTTATGCTTATGAATTTCAATGGCTTCCCTGTGCAATCTGACGAAGTAGTTGGAAGTGTTGTCCAGTATTTTAGTGTCCTGGAATAGGATACTGTGTCCTGTTTGAGTTAGGCTATGTTCAGCCACTGCTGATTTTTCCGGATGGCCAAGAATGCAGTGTCTTTCATGTTCTTTTATTCTTGTCTGGATGCCACGCTGTGTGGTCCCGATGTAAACTTGTCCACAGCTGCAGGGTATGCGGTGTACTCCTGCAGAGGTGAGGGGGTCTCTACTTTTTTTTTGCTGATCGTAGCATCTGTTGTATTTTTCTGGTGGGTCTGAATACTGCTTGAAGGTTGTGCTTTTTCATAAGCTTTCCCATCTGATCAGTGATTCCTTTGATATATGGCAAAAACACTTTTCCTGTGGGAGACTGTTTTTTCTTGGTTGTTTGATTTATCCTTGGTTTAATTGCGCTTCTGATTTCATTTCTGGAGTAGCCATTTGCTTGAAGTGCGTGGTTTAGATTATTAGTTTCTTCGTTGAGAAAGTGCGGGTGATGATGGAGTTTTTGTGTAAGTACCAATCTGTGTGAGTTGGTTTCCTGTAGACCTTGTGACCAAACTGAAAGTTTGCTTTGCGGATGACCAAGGTATCTAGAAATGGAAGTTTCCCCCCGATTTCTTTCTTCATGATAAATTGTATGTTCAGGTTGATATTGTTGAGGTGGTTTAAAAACTCCATCAATTCTTCCTCACCGTGGCTCCAAAATAGCCTAACTCAAACAGGACACAGTATCCTATTCCAGGACACTAAAATACTGGACAACACTTCCAACTACTTCGTCAGACTGCACAGGGAAGCCATTGAAATTCATAAGCATAAGCACAATTTCAACAGGAAAGAAGAGACCTTAAGAATGAATAGAGCATGGTTTCCAGTCCTGAAAAACACCAGGCTAACAAAATACTCTATACCCGACAATAGCCCTGCAGAGAAGATTAGCATATCAAGCACCAATCCATATGCAAAAGAACCTCCTCAGGATACAGTGAAGCCTCCCTCCATTAGCATTCCACACCCTGGGAAACTCTTACAGGATGACTCAGCCCGACCCTACCTTCCTGAGTAGATATAAATTACCTGCCAACTTCTTTTCCACACTGTGACACTGAGAGATCTCTGTCTTTTGGTGCTACACCTCTGAAGATGCTAGCCACAGCTGCTGGCGAAACATCAGGAACTACAATGCCAAGACCATGGCTATACAGCCTGGAAAATCCACAACAACCATCGTTCTCCGGCCGTGAAAGCCTTTGACAAAATTATCCTATTGATAATTTATATCACATCTTAAAAATTGTTCCAGCATCTGATTAACTTGTTCGGTTTTCTATTGGTAGCTCTTTGCAGAATTTGGCTACAAACTGCACCTCCTGTTGGAAATTACCTTCTCTGGGAAAGAGTGCAGTCTGACCACGTGTTGCATGAACAGCTTTGCTAATTTCTTAGCAGTTGGTGAGTTGGTATTTTCTTGGAAGTTGGTAAGTTGGTATTTTAGAGCAAGGGATGAAGTGTGCCTGTTTTGAAAAAAAGATCTAGTACCATTAAAATCACAGTCTTCCCCTGGGAAGGACGAAGATTGGTAATAAAGTCCATTGATACTGTGGCCCAGGGTCGGGAGGGGGTCTCCAATGGTTGTAACAGTCCGGGGGTTTCCCCCCCTTTTATTCCCATCAAGCACACTTGGCAATTAGAGACGTACCACGAAACATCTCGTCTCATAGCTGATCACCAGAATTATCTCTGTACTAGGTGGAGGGTTTTCAAATGCCCAAAATATCCCACCAACTTTGCATCATGGCAGCTTTTTAGCACTTCTTCTCTCAGGCTGGCTGGAATGTAGAGTTTACCTTGCCAGTACCAACCGCCAATTTCTCCCGGCACCAGTTCCTCCCTGCGCAGGGCATCCCCTTCCTTTTCCACCTCCCCCTTTACTTTCTCCTCCCATTCAGTGAGCTGGGGAGGCGGGGCTGCTCGTTTTGCCTGTTGCCTGGTGACGACTGGCCCTCCCAGCTAAGTGGATGAGAACATAGTGTCCACTACCTCCTCCCTTTGGCTGTCATGTTTGGAGAGGCATGAGAGGGCGTCTGCTAGGAAATTGGATTTGCCCAGGAGATGTTTCAATATGAAATTGACTTTAGAGAAAATCTCTGCCCACCACAGTTGCTTGGCCCCTAATTTTCACGGGGTGCATAACACCTCTAAGTTCTTCTGATCCGTCCGCACCTCAAATGGAATTTTAGCCCCTTCCAACCACTGTCTCCAGGTGCATAACACCAGGTTGACTGTGGCCGCCTTTTTATCCCACACCACCCAGTGGTGCTCTGAGTCCAAAAATTATTTTGACACATAAGTACAGGGGTACAACTTCCCCTTGTTATCCTCCGGCAAAATCACCCCTCCCATTTCCACATTGCTCACATCCACTTGCACAATGAACTTGTGATTCTCGTCAGGGTGTTGCAAGACCGGCTCTGATGTGAATTATTGTTTTAGGTGGTCAAAAGCCTTTTGGCATTCCCCAGACCATCCTAATTTAGTGCTGGGTTTCACCCCTTGTGGTCCCTTCCTCTTGGTTCTTGGTTTTCAGTAAGTCAGTCAGTGGCAAGGAGATTTGTGCAAAGTTCTTTATGAGGGTCGATAAAAAATGGTGAACCCCAGGAATGATTGCAGCTGTCTTCTAGTTCTGGGGGCTTCCCATCCCACTACTGCTTATATTTAATGGGGTCCATTTTTAATCCCTGACCTGAGATTCAGTATCCCAGAAAGTCCAACTCCACTTTGTGGAACTCACATTTAGACAGTTTTACCAGCAGGTGGTGGTCTTGAAGAGTTTTTAATACCTCCTGGACCAATTTCATATTTGATTCATAGTCTTTTGAATAAATTAAAATATCATCAAGATAAACCACCACCCCCTTATACAGGTGCTTGTGTAGGACCTCATTAATTAGAGTCATGAAACTCCCTGGAGCTCCTTGTAATCCGAAAGGCATGACCCGATACTCAATTTGCCTCAAGGCAGTCTTCCATTTGCCCCCTTTCTTTATTCTCACCCGGAAGTATGCATCCCTTAAGTCTAATTTAGAGAAGATTTTCCCTCGGGCTACAACCCCAGCAGATCCCGGATGAGAGGGAGGGGATATGCATTAGACATTGATACTGCATTGATCCCCTGATAGTCTCTGGTGCAGCCAGAGACAATTAACACCCGCACTCGGATGTATGTCCCCTTCCTGCGGTTTACTAAAGTAACTGGCACATAAAATAGTGCCCCTTTTGGTATCACCTTCTCAGGTGTTGGTTCCTTAGTGACCTGCTGGTGGGGCCTCCTCACAGCAGGTCATAATCATTTCCTGCTAGCTGGTTGGGGTCCTCTTCTTCTCACGACAGGTCCCAGCTGGACAGCTCGGTCTCTTCCCCCAACTTTAGGCTGGTTGCAGCCTCGCTCTTCACCTGTACAGGTTTTTAGGTCGTCTTGGAGGGTCCTGCAGGAGGCTTCCGAGCTTTGTGCCCTTTTCCCTAAGCATCTCCCTTCGACCTGGGACAATTGGCGGCAAAGTGCCCCAATCCTCCACACTGTAGACACAGGCCTCATTTCAGGAGGAGAACCCATTCAGTTTCTGGGGAGCAGACCTTAGGAAACATCTTCTCCCTCACACTTATTTCTGAATGAGGTTTGCGGGAGCTCGTTTGGTGCTGCATCCACAGGAGCTTGGCCACCTGGTCTCAGTTTTTGACCTCACAGGCTAGTTGTATCCACCCTAGTAGGGTTCTTGGGTCATCTTGGACCAGTGCCTTCACCACCAAGTCCAGGTTTAGATCTGCTTGGAAAAATTTGATTTTTACTCCTTCAATCTAGTCTCTCATTTGGCTGCATATTGACGGAATTTGGTGGTGTACTTGGGCACCGGGCGGTTGCCTTGTCTCATCCACTTCAGTTTGGTTCTCACCCACTCTTCCTCAAGTGGGTCTTTGAATTGCAGTCTCAAGGCCCTGACAAACACTTCCAGGTTCCATAGTTCAGGGGCATGCGCCTTGTACAGAGTGACATACCACTTCGCTGCAGGGCCTCCCAATTGTGATCCCAGGAAACTCACTTGGCTATGTTTGTTGAGGAAAGTGTGGTCCTATTTGTGGAAGAACTCCATCGTCTGGACCAGGAAGAAGCCCAGTTCTTTGGGGTCCCCCTCAAAACGAGCCTCCAGTTTATGCCATCCCTGGGGTGGAGGAGCGGCTGGCAGGGCAGGTGGGCCTTGGGGTCCAGGGCCAGGCACTGGTGTGCCTCCATCAAGTGGGGGCCCGGCGGGTGGTCTGGGTGGGGGCAGACATCTCATCATCTCCTGGATGCCTCCTAGTATCTGTTCCCTTCCATCTTTGATGTCATCCAACTCTCTCAAAATGGCCTATACTTCCTCTCGTAGGAATTCAGGTCACTTGGGGTTGCTGGGGTCACCCTTATTTGAATCCTTGTCATCACCCTGGTCCATTGTCATCTGGGTCATTAGGGTTTTCCTTGGGGTTGGTCGGCTCCTCTTTGAGGACCTCTTCGGGGTTGGTCATGCTGAGGTTAAACAGTTTTTCCTCCATCTCAATTTCTCATCTCGCTCTCAGCAGGTATCCAACCCGTGGGAAGCCCGTTCATGGGGGGGGGGGATTCGTTAGCCAGTTCAGGTGGATCGCCTCCAGCTTGGGACAGGTTCCGAGTCCTTTCAGCACTTCCCCCCCCAGGGCACTGTGGCTGGCCGGGGCTGTGTGGTGGTCCCTCTGGTGGCTCAAGGGTTCCCTTATCCACTTTGTCTGGCATGATGCAGGTAGCGAAACTCCAGGCTTTAGTGGACTTCTGCCAAAAAGTTCCAGAGGGCTTTAGGGGACTTCTGCCAAAATGTCAGGTCTTGCCAGATAAGTCCCCAAGCACTTCACTCCAGACACTCGTGTGCAAAAGTTAACAATGCTTTATTAAAGATATATCAGTATCAAGGTACTCAGACAGGGTCATTGGCAGAAGTGACACAAGGTGGGTGAGCAGTGTTAATTAGAGGGGAACGTTCCTGCCCCTGGGAATGGGAGAGTGTTAGGGTTTTGGCATGAAGGGTCCTGGCCAGTGGGAGAAGGGAACAGGGGAGGAATGAGTTCACTATAATTCACAGGGAGGACTGGTTCCGGCCAGTGTTCCAAGGCCACGTTCTCAAGCTGGCTGGGAAATCGAAAGTAAAATACCTGCAGCTAACAGCCAAGTAACATTTAAGCATCCTTCACACATTCTCAGAGGATCAAAGTATGATGCATAGAACCAACCATGGCAGATATACTGGGGTGTATCTGACAGGAGGGCTCTGCTCTAGCAAAATCTGGCTTTCCCAAATCAAATCAGGGAATCCCAGATCCGATCCAGGAACCCAGAGCCAGAACTCTGGATAAATCTGGGTAAATCCAGGAAATGTGGCTTTAGCCTCTGGATGGCTCCTTCCTGGGATTCTTCATTTTTTTCCAAGAGGGGAGGAGGGAGGGAGGCAGAGACAGGAGTGAGGGAGGAGTAAGGCAGGGAGGAGGCGTGAATGGCCAATCCATGGAGAAGCTCTCCTTTTCTGCCTGGCTTTTGTAAATGACACTGTTTCAGTTGGGCTAAGTTGCAATCAGGTCCCTTCCTTCAGTTTGGTTTGGGTGGAATTCTGTGTTTTGATATGATTCTCTGGTTTGACTCACTTTGATTCTGGGAGGATTTCATCCATTCCCTTGCTTCATTTTGGTTCTGTTGGGCTTCCTCTTTCATTTTGGAGTATGCCTTTTGCCACTGTCAACCTTGCCCCTGTGTGTTTCTGCCTGACAGCCTGCTTGGAATTTTTCCTCCACAGGAAACAATGGAAAGAGGCTAAGCAACTTGTCTGGGGGCATTTGCATTTGGGAGTTTTTCTCTGAGTTGAGGTTGTATTTGGGAGTGTCCTTTTGGCCATTGGAAGTTTTGCCCCTGTGTATTTCTGCCTGAAAGCTTACTTGGAAATATTTCCCCATAGGAAGCAATGGAGAGTGGCTGGGGGCACCTTGTTCTCTCTGTTTATTCCTTAAACCTGTAATTTTAATTTCAGAAAGCAATAAATCACACTTGGGATATTATTTTAAGTCCTACAGAACTATTTCTGGGTAGCTAAACAGAATATGTATTTCAACTGATGATGTTAATTTAAGTATTTACTTTTAAGTTTCCATATAACCCGCAAACATAGCTTTCAAGCAATGGACTGCATATGAAATAAGGTGCAATGCAATGTGACTTTTAAGAGATATACTTTTAAGAGAGATATACCATGCCCAATCAATTTTAAGCACAGTGATGTGGAATGATAAAATGTTCTAGATAAAAATAGCCATCGACATGCATTATAGAATACAAATGAAAGATCTTGAACAAAAGAAAAGATAGTGGAATGAAAGAAATAACAGGTCTGAAGAGATTTCTGATTTTGAAGCAATAATTGCACTGGCTTACAGATATATAATTAACAAGTTGAAGGCTCACAATGAAGTACTGGGGAGACAGAAATCAATTGTGATATCTTCCACCCATCCCAATACTGCAATATTGTGAGACCACTGAGCTTTGTGTTGAAACAATTATTGTCCTGAACACCTCACCTTGAACTCCAGCAGCCTAGCACTATAACTTGGCTGTGTAGCTGAAGCTATGTTTCAGTGATAGAGGACATGCTTTGTCACAGGTTCAACTCCTAAAATCTCCAGGATGGGAAATACCCTTCTCTGTCTCTGGAGTACCACTGTCTGTTAAAAGAGACAATATTGGACTAGATGGATGTAAGGTCTAACTCAATCTAAAAAAGCATCATATATTTTGTTTATTTTGGGGGAATGTTTGGAGATGATGGTAGAACTGGGGCTGGATATCATTCATTCCTGGATACTAGAAATTGACAAGTAGGGAACCTGGAGCTACTTGCAAAAGGCACCTAAATTTCCCTTCATCCCTCCCCACACTATTTCCTCATTCCCTTCTCATGGCAGCTCCCATATATGCTCTCCTTCCCCTGAATCCTTCTCTCCTTCACACCCACTAAACTTTCCTTTCCTCCTAGTCCTTAGCTTTATTATTTATTTAATTCATTTATACCATGCCTTTCTCCCAAGTGAAGAGTCAAAGCAGCTCATATTGTTCTCCTTCCTATTGTATTCTCATAACAACCCTGTAAAGCTGTACTGCTGAGATGGAATAACTGGGCCCAAATCACCCATTCTTGGCATAGTGGAGATTACAATTTTGGTCTTCCGGATCCTAGACTGATATTCTTACCACTATACCAGTCTGGCTTTTGTGTGGTGGCTGCTATCAAATACCAAGCATTCCCATTCGCTTAGAGTGGTCTTTAGTGGACAGGCAGTATTTGCTCCCCTCACAATTTTAGTGTAATTTGGTTGAAAAACAGCCCCTCCAGCCCCATTTCTCATGTCCTCCATAAGGAATAATGAAAAAGCTGCCAATTTCTTTCCTTACTTTGTTAAACAAATCACAACAATGAAGCAGGACAAATTGAAAGTTTTCAGCAGAAAGGTAAAATTTTTTAGAGTCAGTCAGCCACTGTAGGAAAATGAAATGAATGCAGACCTTTTTTTAAAAAAAAAAAAGAAAGAAAATGTTGGTGCTTATTTGAGTTTCTCCTACTAGGCTGTTATCATTTTAAGGATCTGTGTGGCTGTGAGCGACCAACTACAGAGATCTGTAAAATCACCCCCCCTTTGTTCAATCTGCTTGAAACTTAAATTGTCTTTAGATTAGAGGGAGAACTGTGTTCTGTGCAAATTTGGTGCCATTATCCTTATAAACAGCTGCCCCAGACCCTGAAAGAGATTCTCCATTAAAATAATACCCCCCCCCCCAAACCTACATGGATTTGTCTCCTGGACTGGTGATATCCTATTCGGAAATAAGCAATCTCCCTAGAAGGTTTGAATAGAAATTGTAGTGAATTTTTTTTTGCAGTGGGTGCACACTCCTAATAGCTATAGATGAATCTGTGCCTCTGTTGCTGCCCTTTATACACTATTTCATGTAAATACAAATTTTTTTAAAAAAAATATTACATTATTATACTACAAGAATGGAGGCCACTGTGTGGTAGAGCATCTGCTTTCTATGCAGAAGGTCCCAGGTTCACTTCGCAGTATTTCCAGATAAAAGGATCCAGCAGTGATGTGAACAACCCCGGTACCTTGGAGAACCGCAGCCTGTGAGAGTAGAAAACACTGACCTTGATAGACTAACAGTGCAGTTCTAACAAAACTTTACCCTTCTAAATCCATTGAAGCCACTGAATTTTTTGTCTGCACTACAAGAGTCTGACTTGGTATAAAGAATCTTCAGTATATGACCTGTATTTACTGGGTATTGGATGCAAAATATTTCCCCACAAGTCCCCTTCTATGCCTGGTATTTAAGGAGGAAAGAACCTGATGGGATCTGTATTTGCAGAATTCCCAGCATCATATCTAATTTGACCATCAAGAAATCAACACCCTAAAATGGCAACCCTAGTGCACAAGCATGCACTAAAACTTTAGAGATATCGTTAAAACTCCTTAAAAGGTAAAAGATGGTCAAAATAAAGATAATTATTTATTAAAGGCAAAAGACAGTCAAAATAAGGCTAACTCTTTATTACGTCTGGTACTAGCAAATTTGGGTCATCGGAGTGAATGTTACTGATGCAACAAAATAAGCAATATGTACCCAGTTGTTAAATTAGTTTTTAGCACTTTATTTACCACTGAAGACACCTGTAACTGCATGAGTGATGTGAGGGCATCTTATTTCATTATCATTATTATTACTTATACAATTATGTTGAGTACATGGAAAAATAAGAAGAGAAACAAAGCAAGCAAA
Source organism: Eublepharis macularius (assembly GCF_028583425.1). Classification (NCBI taxonomy): domain Eukaryota; kingdom Metazoa; phylum Chordata; class Lepidosauria; order Squamata; family Eublepharidae; genus Eublepharis; species Eublepharis macularius. Next base: position 129,884,456 of record NC_072792.1, read on the forward strand.
GAAATTTGAAGAAGGTAGAAAAAGTAGACCATTTAATATTTCAGATTCTAGATGTGTATCTGCAGTGTAGCAGGCTAATGTGTAAGCACTCAGCCTGTGTGTAAATCTTGCTTATGGTGACAAGGAAAGCAAAATGCATTAGGCTATCTAACCCTGATCCCTGGGGAACATTTGTACACATCAGAAAGCCACTGCACAATTCAATATGATTGCTAGTATTTAGCTTCAGAGAGGCTCAGGGCTGGAAGTGAAAAGTTTTTTTTTCAGGACACAGGTTAGGTGACTCAGCTAAGTTTATGGGCTGACACTGAATATTCTAAATGCCACAGTTGTGCAAATGTCACATCCATGTAGGTAATGCAAAGAGCCAGAAATATTCAGTTGTGACATGATTATATAGAATTAAATGTGTAATGATCACTAGCTTTTACCATAGAAATTTTTTTTGGTTATCTAATGGGAGAACCAAGAAGTCAGCTGAGGACACATAACAGGAAATTCCACCTATTGGATTATCAGACGGCCCACCACTGCCATTACACTGTTTTAGTTGGTCATTTTTCTAAGCTTAGGCACATGTGCATGATAAACACGTTATTGTTGCCTAAGGGCAGTTCTCCAGCTACTTAAATGTCAATTTAGGAATGACTTTGGAAATGCCTGATGGTTGCCAGTGTCCCAGTGGGCAGAGGGGCATGTGTGCTTCCATGAGGGTTCTCCCCACTTCTTCTCCTCCCCTTTCCACTAAAGTTGATTCATCCTTTCCTCATTTACCAGTAGCTTGGGAGTTGGGACACTGGTGGGGCTCTTTATTTTATTTATTTATTTATTTTATCATATTTATATTCCGCCCTCCCCACAAGCAGGCTCAGGGCGGATAAATTTATGCATGAGAGAGGTGTGGATACTCCTAGCCCTCCTCCCTTTTACCTTCCAATTCATCTTAGGAGATTGTAGCATAAAAGTGGAAGAAACAGCCAGATATGCAGGTGAGCCTCTTAACGCAGTCTGAGTTCTTACAAGAAAAAGATCTTTATTCAATGTAACACAGCTTTACACTCTAGAGTGCATGTACATAGGGAAAAGGTATATCACAGCACTAAAGACTATCATAGAACTAAGAAAGAAAAACACTTGAGGCTAGTCTAAACTTTAGATACACAGATGTTACCTTGGCATCCCCTCCTTGGGATGGACTAAAGCCTGTTGGAACTTATGAAGTATAATTAGGTGGGTACCCATGTTGGTCTGCAGTCAAAGAGCACGATCTGGTTCCAACAGCACCTTAAAGACCAACTAAATTTCCAGGGTATGAACTTTCAAGAGTCAAAGCTCCCTTTGTCAGATACATTATGTATTAAATTAGGACAGACAATAGTCTGTTCCTTCCCTGGTTCATGGATCCAGCTTAAGCACCACTGACAGGTTGTCCAGATCCTTTAACCCTTCCTGCTCCAGTTACAAAGGCTTCCATTCACCCAATCCTGAATATGGAGAGTGATGTTTCTTGAGAGTTACTCAGAACTTTTCTCTCTAATCAAGTTGGAGTGTATTGCTCACAGCAAAGCAGTGAGGCATCTATACTTCCTTCCCTAGGGTTGTTCCCATGCCAGCAGACTTAAATCTCAGAAAATGGATGTCTGAAAACCAGTACAGAAGAAGAAGGCAGGGATGCAAGCAACAGGGTTCTTCAGGAGCAGTTTGGTAAGATAGCACAAATACAATCTGTCCCCTCTCCTTCCCTATGAAGTCACCTCTTAAAGAAGGAGGGGGTAACTTTACTATAGCAGGGAACTGTCATGAAGTTGTCTCTGTGCAGATTGCAGCTCTTCAAATGACATCATGCCATTTCTCTGTCAGCGATTTTTTTGATTGATTTCTCTCCCACTGACCAATTCTGGCTTGGGATATTCCTGGAGATTTGGGGATGGAGCCTGGGAAGGGCAGAAGTTGGAGAGGTGAGGGAGCTCAGCAGGAATGTGATTCCATACAGTCTATCTGTCACTTCCTCCAGGGGAACTCATCTGTGTAGTCTGTAAATAAGTTGTAATTCCAGGAGAACTCCAGGCCCCCAGCTTGGGGATGGCAACCCTAAACCACAATGTCTCTCCTTCTACATTCCTTGGCAAAATGCCTGACCAGGAATGCATTGTAAACAGCACCAAAAGTAGGTAGGTAGGTACGTAGAAAGAAAGAAAGAAAGAAAGAAAGAAAGAAAGAAAGAAAGAAAGAAAGAAAGAAAGAAAGAAAGAAAAAGAAAAGGTAGGTTTAGCATTAGTGTTAAAATAATGGGTATGCATACTCTTGATCTGAAAACTATATGTTTAGTAATTAATTTTTTTCTGTTTTAATGCAGTACTGCCACAGGGAATATGGAGTATTCAGTTTTCTTGTTTTTCCTTTGTTTTGATATCTGAAAGGTAAAGTTATTGAAAAGAGTTCTTCTGGTTCATATGATCATAATAAAGAGCAAAACATTTTCAATAACTGGAGTTACAGAGCAACATTCACACTTTGGGACCCCGTCACAATTTCAAGCTGTCTAAATATATCACCAAGGCTATCCCCCATCTTTTGGAAAGCACATTTTCCAGACACAGTTGCTAAAGAACAGTCAAGAAAACAAGTTGAAAAATTCACCATACTCTATAGTCTACCAGACCCACTTCCTAAATTACTCATATTATAGGCTGTGAACTATTCACTGAAGCCTATAATAAATGAACAACAAATATATAAAGAAGCACTTTCTGAAACATTATCAGTCACAGTACAGCTGAACAGAAAGACACAAGATGCAGTTGTTTCTTATACTGTCAATGCCCCAGAAACCTAGACAAGCATAAGAAGATTTCCCCAGAGTAGACAAGAGTAGTGCGTTTGTAGTTACTTCAGAGTGGTGTATTTTCCTCTTTGTATATGTAGTCTTGCCTATTTCTGATCTTTCTGTCAGGCTATTATCCCAACTTAAAAGTTACTGGGCTGATTTATGTGTAACTTCTTGTATGGGTTCTATGGGGCTTAGGAAGCAAACGTTCACAAAAATTTAAGTTAAGAAAAAAGTCTTTTAAAAACATTTTAACAATTAATACAACACAACTTTTCTTTAACTAAATTCCTAAATGCAACCATACATAAACTTTAAACCAACAATGTCTTTGAAAAGGTAATCAATTCAACTTAGTGGAAACAGACAGTCCTTTTTCATTATCCTTCAAATTCGAAGCAACTGTAGCCCAGGCTTCTGTCCTCTTCTTGGGAAATTACAGCCCTGCAGAAATAATATAATCCCAGTAACACCATCCAAATACAATACACAAACACCACTTTAAGTCATATTGTTCACATACAACATTTGATTACCTTATTCAAGGTGATAAGAGCATATTCATTATTATTCAGCTCCCCAGCAACCAGCTTCTTCCTCAGCTGCCTGGCTCTAGCTACTGGCTCCGCCATACTGGGCTAAACCAATTACCTCATAGGGGTTACATATGCATTTAGTGAAACCATGTAGTAATGTTTCCTAGACTATACCGCTTGAGATGCTAGATGGGAGACACATTGTTTGAAAGCTCAATGCATACAACATTGATGTGTCCAGGAGAGAAAATTCAGTCTAGACTTTTTCCTGCCATGGATTGCTTCTACAAAATTGTTTTGCTCTGCCTTTGCTCTCAAACTGGAATTTGTTGCAGGAAGCATCCACACAACATCCTCCTCTCTTAGTCCACTGTCCCCTGCTTCGCTCTACTATTTTCTCCTCCTGCTTTGGCACAGTCTTTCCTGAATGATCACAGTCCAATAGAATGTGCATGCTATGTGAACCACAAAGTGAGGATATTTGAACCTCCCACCCATATTGGTGCCATTTTGCTTTTTGTTATATGTGGCCACCACTTTTCTCCCTCCACTACCAGATGATTATTTGCTGGCTTAAAAAAATATAACACTATAGTGATATAGCAACTACTGATTATATAAAAAAAAACCAGCCAAAAGCTACCAGCATGGGTGTCTGTGTTTGTCTGTGTGGCTGCTGCAAGGCGTTGACTGCAGAAAGTACATCCTGTTCTCCCATGTGGACACTCCATTGCCTCTGAGAATCCCTTTTCCGTTTTCAGCAGCAATAACTGAACAATGGGGAATCACTGCCATATGGAAAGAGCTATGCATACAAAATGCAGCTACCCAGCTGTAGTTGGGAGAGGGATAGTTTAGTTTAGAATTAGCATTTGCTTCTGCTGAATGTAAAAATTGGATCTAGTTTGGCAATAAATAGCAAAATCAACAGGACACTGAAACTGATAGGATCTAAGGCCAATGCACATGCTCTAGAATGGGGCAGGGGATATATGTGGAATTATAAATTGTATCTTAGAATTTCAGAGTGAAGTGTTGCGCAACTAATAATCTATCAGATTAAAAAAAATTCAAATAGTTACATAATTAGTTCAGATGTTTTCTCATTCTTCCACATGAAACAGCCAGTGCTGATCCAATCACACTTGACTTGGGCCATTTCCACATGGATTGCCTTCTTCTGGAAAACAGCATCTTCACGCGCGAAATCGTGCGAGAAGATGCTGTTATCGTGCGAGAAGACACTGTTATCGTGCGAGAAGACAGTGTCTTCTCGTGCGATTTCATGCAATAACAGTGTCTTCCTAGCACGATTTCACGCGCGAAGATGCTGTTTTCCAGAAGAAGGTAAGCCGTGTGGAAACAGCCTTGGTAGGAAACATTCACTTGTTGCGGATGGAAGTTATGAGTGTGGCAATGGAAAAGTGTGTCAATATATTCATCTGAGTTGCTGCCAGGAAGCAGCAGTTCTGTCTACAGAGTTGGCAAGGCAGCTATTACTTCTTTCATGTGTCTGTGTCTGTGAGGACATTCAGCTCAGCTCTTAAGGCACGAAGCAAGTTTCAAACATCTGAGTGGGCCTCAACAAACACAAATATGATTTAAAATATAGGGTTATTGATGTCTCTTTCCAAACACAATGGAAAGGCATATGGATGTTGTCTCTTCTTCCTTGTTAACAGCAGTTATGTAAAACCCTAATCCAGTAACTATTATTACGTGCAATGGGTGTTATGTGCAATCCATAGCAGTTGAAGCTGAAACAATGAACTACTTTAAGAATTTGAGTTAGACATCATTTTTAACTAAGGAAACCATCATTTAAAATGGTCATAGAATGAACATTCCATCTGTATTATCTGCTAAATAGTGCCAGCAGTCCATTTTGAATAAACTATTGTAAATTCCCAATTCATGATTTTTCTGTGACCGAAAGATAACAGTTTTGTGACTAAGACCTCTATTAGGGCAGAAGATATAAGTGGCAATTACATTCATTAAATGTAATTACATTTAAAATGATTATCACTTTAGCTATCAATTAATGTGCATTGCTCAGCAATTAAGGAGACCGGCCAAATTTCAATTTAATTTTTATTACTCAATTTTCCATTGAAAACATTACGTGGTGCTGAATATTTTTCTTTTAGGTATGTTCTTTGCTAAATGATCAACATACTTTTTCTTAATAAGACAGTCATTGCCAATAATACAGATGTCAAAAATACAGTTTGAACTTTCCACAACACAACTCTGTGAAACCAAGTTATTGACTGTGATAATTTGCTTGTGAAAATATAAAATGAAAAATCTGCCTTTTATCTCCACAGTTGATTTCTTCATTATGATTGAGATATATTTTTAAAAGACAAATTGGTCAATTACAATTATTAATAAAGCCACTAAATCAAATTTGATTCAGCATTGATCCTGAGACTCTAAGAGCCAGTTTGGCGTAGTGGTTAAGAGCAAGGGACTCTAATCTGGAGAGCTGGGTTTGATTCCCCACTCCTCCACTTGAAGCCAGCTGGGTGACCTTGGGCGAGTCACAGTTCTCTGGAGCTCTCTCAGCCCCACCCACCCACCTCACAGGGTGATTGTTGTGGGGTAATAATAGCATACTTTGTATGCTATTATTACCACTCTGTAAACCGCTCTGAGTGGGCATTAAGTTGTCCTGAAGGGTGGTATATAAATCGAATGTTATTATTATTTTTTTATTATTAAGTATGTGGGTGAGAATCTTACTATAACTCCCTTTTTATTATAGTTTCTGAGTAATTATTAATAGCTAGTAAAGTTACATGGCATTGCTCCTCTGGCTTTGAACAGAGTTAGAATCACAACAATGATCAAATTGTATGATAAGCTTTTGCTAAAGAAGTAAAAAACTTTCATAAGTAAGTATACTGTAAAAGTAAGAGGACCATGGAGCCAGAGGACCTGTCTACCCATTCACACCCCACGCCTAGGGAGCTGGGAGCGATCCTTAGGGGAGGGGAGTCACCCATTTAATATGGACCTTAACTACTCCTAGACAATGGGCACCCTGTTCACGAGAGAAAAAGGTGAAGCGGAGAGGAGCCCTATTTGGATGCTGCCCCGACGAGACAAGAGCTTCAAGAATCTTACTGGAACCTCTGCTGCCCTCAACTCCAGAAGACAAGTTGAGGGTAGGACTCATTAATGTATTATTGTTCATAACTCCATAGGAACCCTTAGTGGGGTGGCCAGGGGAAGGCAAAAGCCTGGAGGACAACAACCAGGACTGGACCACCTCGCATGGGTTTGAGATGGCTGACCTAACCAAAAGTGGATCAGAACTATGGTGGGAAAATGAATTTGAACACTCTGTCAGTTCCCCACTATGGAGAGACAGTTACCTGCTCTGGGGACTTGAATCCCCTCCTGACATACCCTTAATGAGGGGGGAGACCCTGAGATTGGGTGATGAGAACATGAGGACTGGAGGAGTATTTGTCGAGGGAGCTTGTTCCTTGCTTGAGACTCACCAGAACCGGAGGACAGGACAGACCTCCAAGGAATGGGAAAAGACCCTTTGACCAGTCTCCAAGAACAATTACAGGTGATGAGGTATGACCTGTTAGCCTTAACAGGTCTCACAAGAGGCTGGATAAGGGCTGCCACAGATGCACAGAGGGGGGCCATGAGGGTGTGGGGGCTCCTCACCAAAGCAACCGCGAAGAGCAGCCACTTCCTGAAGTGGTGATGGGATAACAAATTTCTTATGGCCCAGCTCCACCCCAGGAGCTGCTGAGACCACAACTTCCTCTGCACTAAGTGATGGCTAGATCTGTACCAGGAGCTATGGTGCTTGTAACCAGCAGGCTTGGAGCGGGGGAAGGAAGGGTAACAAGGCCTCCTGCAACAGAGCAATTTCTACAGACAACCACAGGATTACAAACTACTCCACTCCAGGGGACGGGGATAAATTGGGTTCCAACGAGGGCAGGAATACAACCAAGTCACCCACACCCAGAGGACCCTACTATACAACTTCCTTATGAAACACTGGGGGGTCAGGCGCTGTACCAGCCAGCCCCCTCTTTCTGCCTCCAACAATCCATTTGCCTAGTAAGGACTATGTAACAAATCAGATACCCCCAGGGCTACAAAGGGATCAAGTGCTACCTCCCCAGGGTCCCAATCCCAAGGCAAGTGACAGCTCCTGGAACCGGGGCTCTTGCCATGGGACCGCCGCAAGGGTGGTGCAACCTGGAAACCAGATTTGAAGGAAACCCAGAGGACTTGGGGTTCTTCATTATACAAGCCATGGAATTTTTCCAGGACTGCAGACACTTGTTCCCAAATGAACATAGCAGGGTGAGATACTTAGGGTCCTGATTAGGGACCCCCGCAGCTGAATGGTACGTAATCCTCTATGAAATGGGAGCACCCAAATTATATAAGTTAGATGCATTTGTGTATGCCTTGAGAGCCCAATTCGAAGATTCTCTTGATGAGGAGAGGGCCAGGACAAAATTAAAGACAATAAGACAGGGGCATGGACCCATCCATGAGTACGCAGCCGAGTTCAGGCTATATGCGGCCAAGGTGCGGGACTACCATGAGGGAATTAAAATTGAATTTTTCCGTAATGGATTAAATGCTGACTTACTTGCCAAGGTGTTGGCGCAAGACAACCCCTTGGATGGATCCAGCTGGCGTGTGAGGTTGAGAACCAAGATCAAGTAGTGAAACTTGTGCAAATGCAGCAACAAACTGGAGCCAGGAAACAGTCCTCTGAACACAGGGGAAGAGGGCTGATGGGGCCCAGACAACCTGCACCCAAAACGGAGAGAGCCATGCATTGGAAACAAGGCTTGTGCATTCAGTGTGGGGGCATTGGACATTTTGCATCCCAATGCTCAGGGAGACAAGAACCTGCCGGGAGGGGCCAGCCAACAAGAAAACCAATGGTCCCAACTATAACCCCAAGCAGGAAAGCCCCACCAAAATGTGGACTACCTGAAGCCAGCTTGGAAGCTACCGAAATGCCTGAGGAGAAGGAGGAGGAGCAGCCTGTGCAGCCACTGGGAAACGAGGAAGACCTGCCATAAAAAGGCCCCACCAGCAGGTCCCCAAGGAAGCATCACCAGGAAAGGTGAGGGAAAAAAGGGCCCTACTGTTTCTACCAGTAACTTTAGTTAACCCTAAAAAGGGAATGCATGTGTGAGTGCAGGCGCTAACTGACTCTGGTTGCATTCAGGACTTAATAGCCCCAGCCCTAGTCACAGGGCTGGGGCTAGATGTAACAGAATTAAATCAACCCATCATATTTGAGCAAATGGATGGATCTAGTATGAAAGACTCCTCTAACTATCAAACCAAACCAGTCCCAATGGGCATGGGAAATCACTGGGAATCTAGAATTTGTATAGTTAGCACAGTGGTTAACTATCCACTGGAGTTAGGGTACTGGTGGCTTTGGGACCATGACCCACACATCAAATGGAAGACAGGAGAGCTATATTTTGATGGGGGTGGGGAATTGCACAGGATATGTGTGGGCTCAAGAATGGGGTCAAAATGCTCCTCCGCCTCTAGAGACTGTGTTGCTAACCAGTGATGAGGTGGACCAAATCCCCCTTGAATATCAAGACTTGAAACAAGTGTTTGATGAAAAAGAAGCTAATGAGCAGACCACACTAAAGCATAAGTTGCTGGTAAAATTGTCCAAATTGTCCAAATGTAAAATTAGCACTCAGTCACAACTTGGAGGTACTGGTTGGAGGGGGCCAGAATGCCATTTGAAGTGTGGACCAATCACAAAAACTTAGAAGCCTTGTGCACCCTCCGCAAATTAGGCGCCAAGCAGTTAAGGTGGGCTGAATTCTTTTCCAAGTTCAACTTTACACTGAAACACCTCCCTGGCAAATCAAACTTCCTAGGTTACGCACTTTGGTGCATGCCTCAACGTGACAGCCAAAGGGAGGTGATTGATACACTGTTTTCACAGTTCCAGTTGGGACGGGCGGTGACTACACGTAGCCAGGCTGCAAAAAAGCAAAGCAGCCAACAGATTGATTGCTCTGAGTGGAGGGAGAGAGTGAAAGAGGAGGTGGAAAAGGAGGGGGAGAATATACCCAAAGCCAATCTGAAAAAAGGGGAAGATGGCAACTGGTACCAAGCAGATAAATTAAACATCCCAGCCAGCCTAGGAGAAGAAGTCTTAAGACAATGTCATGATTTCAAATTAGCTGGGCATTTTGGATATCTAAAAACTTTGCACTTAGTACAACGACAATTTTGGTGGCCAACCATGAGAAAAGACATTTCTCAATATGTATCTTCCTGCCCAGCGTGTATAATGGGAAATCCAGAAGGGGAAAACCCCCTGGACTATTGCAACCACTAGAAACCCCTTCTAGACCATGGGCTGTGATCTCAATGGACTTTATCACTGATCTACCCCCCCTCCAAGGGATGCACTGTAGTCCTAGTGGTAGTGGATTTGTTTTCTAAACAAGCTCATTTTATTCCATTTGCTACCATTCCTACAGCAAAGAAACTGACCAGCCTCTTCATGCAACACATGGTACGGCTTCACTCATTCCCTAATAAGGTAATTTCTGACAGGGGCATACAGTTCTTTGCCAACTTTTGGCGGGAGCTTTTCAAAGTAGCAGGGATTGAACAAGGTCTTAGCTCCATCTATCATCCATAGACGGATGGACAATCAGAACGTACTAATCAAGTATTGGAACAGTTTTTAAGCTGTTATATCAATTATCAACAAGATAATTGGACAGACTTTCTGCCTTTTGCAGAATATGCGTATAATAATGCAATACACAGTTCCACAGGTGCATCCCCTTTTAAAATAGCCCAAGGCTATGAAGGAACAGCAATACCTTTTGCTACAACCCCTGGTGCTTAGCAACTAGGAGACCTGGGGGAATGGTGGACTAACTTAACAGTCCAATGGAAAATCATACAAGAGACTTTAAGCAAAGCCAAAGAAGACTAAAAAGTTTGTTGACAGGAAATGCTCTGAACAATGGAAATTACAACCAGGAGACTTTGCGTATATCTCCACAAAAAACATTAAAGCAGAACAACCTAGTAAAAAGTTGGGATTGAAATTTTTGGGACAATTTCCTTGTCAAAAAAGCGATAAATGAAGTAACTGTAGAAGTAGAACTCCCAAAGAACTTAAAACAAATCCACCCAGTATTCCACTTCAACCTGCTGAAAAAAGCACCCCCCCCCAACAAATGGCATCCAGAACAGGGGCCCCCTTGTCTAATCTTAGTAGATGGACAAGTACATCATGAAGTGGAAGAAATTGTGGATTCTAAAATAAAACACAAACTGTATTACTTGGTGCGCTGAAAATATTTTTCAGAATCAAATACAGAATGGGTGGAAAGTTCACATATGAAAGCCCCAAGACTCATTGCCAAGTTCCACAGACTTTACCCTGACAAAGCTGGACCCTTGTAAAGAGGGAGGGGCCTCTTAAGGCGGGCAGTAATGTCATGTGTGCACACACTCATGCCATTGATGTATTCTCTGATCTGCTGCATTGATCTGATCTGTTGACTGTATTGATCTACTGTATGATTTCATGCCATGCTCACATAGTCATGCCATTTTTGGCCTGCCTGAAAACAAAAGTACCAATGCTGATTTCACAGGGAAAGTAACCAGCCTGTTATCTCTGAAAATATGTGGCGCTGGCCTTGCAGCTGGAACCAGAAATGTAACCGTTTCCCAGGGGAGAGAGAAAGACTTTGATTTCTTTGTAATCTTCTGCTGTTTCTATCCAGACTAAGCTATTGTGTTCTCATGCAACTTCTTAGGTTTTTGTGCCTAATTGCAAACTGCTCCAAAGGAGGGGGAAATAGTACTCCCTATATCAATAGTGCCTTTGCCTGTATAATCATTCCTGCCAACTTTCCCATCTATGGATTTGCCCATGAACTTAATGGATCTCTAAATAAAAATCCTTTTAACCAATGCACTGGAGTGCTTGCTGTGAGTGGCTTGGGGGGTCTATCTGCCATGGACTGCCGTCCCTAGAACTGACAGTTTTCTTCCTTCACCTCCCCCCATCAAAATCTGCTTCTTTCCCCCTTCTATATCCTATAACTGGCTGTTGACCCTCACAGTTCCCATGGTTTGGGTCCAGAAGCTACCACGGTGTCTCTTGTACCTAGTCTTCTTCCTGTTTTTGGATTGCTTCCACTCACCTCTTTGTGGCAGCAAGCATGGTTATCAGTTGCCATTTTGCATTGCTACAGCAAAGGACAACCAAATGTTTCTCCCAAATATATCATTCCTACCGTTGTTGTTTTTTTTGCTGGGGAGGGGGGTTCTACTCTTTCATGCTGTTTTTTTTAACAAAACATTTTTTCTATGTTTTCACAAGCTTTTAGATCCTTATATGAGAGCTTATATGAGAGCTAGTTTGGTGTACTGGTTAAGAGCACAGGACTCTAATCCGGAGAACCAGGTTTGATTCCTCACTTGAAGCCGGCTGGGTGACCTTGGGTCAGTCACAGCTTCTAGGAGCTCTCTCAGCCCCACCCACCTCACAGGGTGTTTTGTTGTGGGGATAATAATAACATACTTTGTGAACTGCTCTGAGTTTACAATACCTGAGATGGTATTGCTGGTGTTGTTAGGTCCAGGGATAGTGCTGACCTAAAAAGTGGCCGAGATTGCTGAAATGGAGTTTATTCACAAATTCAGAACAATTCAACCCCCCCTTAAAAAAAACGGATTCATTTTATGCTAATTTCTGCTCTAATCAAACTGTCTGAAGAAGTAAGTTCTGACTCTTGAAAGCTTACACTCTGAAAATCTTCTTGGTATCTAAAGTGCTATTGGACATTGTTGTTCTGCTGCTCTGTAAGGTACCACTGGACACTGCTGTTCTGCTGCAATCCAAACCAGCTACATACCGAAACAGAACTCCTGCAGTGTAACTTTCTATTCCACATTGCCTTAGCTTGCTTTGTTCTACAATGCTGGATTTTATTGTAAGATAAAGTTAGCATGGCAGTCAACATGACTTGAGAATTTATGGCCATAAAAGGCAATCTACAATTATAAAATATAAAACTAGACAAATAGGAATCTCTGTTATGATCCCTTTTAAACAGCTTAAGCCATCCAAAAAATTTGGAACTAGAATTAACCTATCTAACATGACATAATTACTAAATATCTAGTCTTGAAGTTTAATGCCAACCAGGGAAAATCCCTGAATATCTACTAGAATAGAATAGCACCAAACAATTCTGTTATAACTTGTAGCCCTGTTTTTTTCCTGCATTTCCTGCATTAAAATAAAGCATCGCTTTACAAGCTGGCTGGCTGGAATGTAATCTGTGAGTCTATCAATGACTTTGACTCGAACTAGACATGATTTTAGGAGATCTGTGACTTGATCTTCCATATTAAAAAAAAACTTATTTGGATTAGAGCCACAGCAAGTGGAAAAGAGTGGTGATTAACCATCAGACCCCCGCCCCTCCATTGCCTCATCCTTAATTGCTCAATTCTAGGCTTTCCTGCTTCTCACCATGGTGGGCAGTCTTCAGCATCTGCAGCTCTATACTGCTCTCATGCTGGGAGAAAACATTTGTGTGTGTGTGCACGCGCACGTGTGTGTGTGTGTTTGTGTGCAGCAATGTCACTTCAGTCTCCATCTATGGCACTCTAAGAATTTCCCAAATCTGTATGATCTTTATCATAGAGATTGAAGGAATTTCTAGAACATTGTGTGACACAGTGATGTCACTTCTGGGTCTTCACGTCATGCGATGTTCCCTCCCCTCATTGCCCAGATGCTCCCAGGATTGCCAGGTGCAGGCCTGTCAAGCCTATTCAGTTCCCAGAAATACAAAGGTATCATATGTACTGTATGTTTTTACTTACAGAGAGAATTGCAATTTATGGGGTGGGGAGGGGAAAATAACATGGTGTAAACTTCCTATGTATCACCACTACCCCTGTCTAAATCAGAGCCCTATAGCTCATTTTCTCTCTCTCTCTTTCTCTCTCTCTCTCTCAATATATTTTTATTTGGTGTTTTAAATATAACAATAACAAACAATACGTCAACTAACAAACTTGAAGTTCAACAGTCATTCAATTGTTGTTTTCAACGATATCATGCTGGATTACTTAACAAATAAGAAGGAAAGAGATTGCTGTTTTATTACATAAATAAATCATGGAAGTAATCCTTGGGTTTAACTATCCTGTTAACATAGTCATCTGTCATTAAGAATTCCAATATCAGGTACCATAAAATTCAAAGCAGCAAATTTATTCAAGGATCTATTATCATGTTTGATCTTCTTTGAGGCTTAGACATATATCTTCATTTATGTATGTAGGTATAGGATTTTAAAGGATTCTGTTGAACAACTAATCCCATTAGACTGAAATATGTGGTCGTTATATCACTCTTTTGAAGCCTGACATATAGCTTACAGAAGACTGTCAAATTATAATTACATACTAAAGAGTGGTACCATATCATAATATCTACACTGGACTGATATGATAACAATTTGGAAAACTAAGGCACAACAGGGAAAGATTAGAAGAAATTGATGTGATTAATCTGTCAAAAAGTTAGAGAAATAATGGCAAATATGAAGAATCTGCTCTCATTAGTCAATGAATGAGACATAATGGTTTTAAAATTACTGCGAGAAATGTGTCAGTGATTTCTAAAAAAGATACAGCTAGAAAAACAAAGCAATGAAGAAGAAAAGTTGTCAAAGAATATGAAAGACTTCAAGAGTAAGACTTGAATTGGTTGAAGCAGGATAAACAAATTGGAATAAAATAAGAACTAGACTGAATTTTAAAATACTTGGAAAATGTTTTCTGTTGTAAAATGATAACTATTTTGTTTAAAACTGCACATGGAACAGATCAGTCAAATAAAAAAGTAGAAACAGAACAAAGGATACAAAGAGAACTTCTGATACAGCATTATTTAAATATATACTTTGGATAGGGATATTGAAATACTTAAATAACTTGTCTAATATTGAGAATAAATCAAAATTCCAATCAGGTCTTGGTCCATATTATACATTATATTCAGTAATAGCAAATTTAAGCTCTTACATATTTCTCACACAGAGGTTATGGAAGGATTGTTAAAATCCATCCATCCATGCACGCACGCACGCACACACACACACATGCATGTATATATATATATGTAATATTGAAGTGATTCGATAATTGCTGTAGAAGATTTGTTCTGCATATGTGGGGCAGCCATTGAGCAGCCAAAGCTTGTGGGATTCCAGGAGCCCACCCTCCATTTCCTGCCTGTAAAGTGAGCTTTAGAACTGCCAGTGGGACAATGATAAGTTTGGGCCTTCTATTCCTTTGAAAGTTTAAATGGACTGGGGGGGGGCACGCTGTGGAAGCCATGTCTATGAGACTCTCAGTTTTTTATTGATCAGCTGTTTGGTAGTATCTTGTCTCTGTATATTTTAAAGGAATATTATTTTATATGAGGTAAAAAAAGGGACCAGGGGACATCAAACAGCTATTTGCTGGGCCAGCTTCCTCTTTCTTCCTTCCTGCACCTGGCCATTCCAAATGTTTGTTCTTCCTAGAATTCTGGGAGTGTTCGGGGTCATTGTGGATATTTTTTAGCTGATTCAAAATGGTAAATTTTAGCTATACTTTCAACTGAATGCACATCCTTAGGGCAACCACTGCACAACTCAGATGGGATTTGCCGCTGCACGACTTGTATGACTCAGTTGAGCATGGCAGCACACACTGTACAAAACTGGGGTACTATTGGTCAACAGCTGCTCAAGAATTGAGGAGCCAGTCTGTCCTGAAGGGAATTGCACTGCCTCTGAAGGAGCATGTTCAAAATCTGGGGGTGCTGCTGGATCTTGCCCTACACCTAGAGGCTCAGATCTCTTTTTTTGGCATGCAGAACCTTTTGTTAACTTTGGCTAATATGCCACTTCACCCCTTTCTTGAAAAGAGAGATTCGGCCACAGTATTCTATGTGGCCTTTGAAAATAGTTCATAAATTTGAATTGGTCCAGAACATGGAAACTAGATTTCTGTCCAGGGCCGAATACCAATATCATATCACCCCTATGCTCAAAAACCTTCCTTGGCCATCTATCTGTTTCTGGGCACAATTCTAAGTGTTGGTTATTAACTATAAATCCCTAAATAAATTGGGGACAAGGTAATTGAAGGACTGCTTTCTCCCATATTGTCCAACATGCCGGTTAATATATGAAGCACTGCTCTCTATTCCCTTGTCTGCAGGAGTGAGGTGGGTGGGGATCACGGAGGGCTTTTTCTGGGAAGCTGTGTACAATCAGAATGGGAAACGAGTGACAATACATTGACCAAATGAAATTCATTTCATATGCAGCACAATGAGCTTAGTAAGGATGAAGGACTGAGAGAACAGAGAACAGAGTACTAAACCATGGTATGTAGTATGGATGTTCAGTTCTCCTCTTATATATGAATAACATGAACAGAGATAAAATACAGGGGAATTTTGAGAGTTAAACTGTTGACAACTTAATGTCATGTTAATCTAGTTCAAGTCATACATCATGAGAATTGCTAAATACCTCTCAGCATTCACCAAGCAGCTTATCGAAAGCAAGGTCATATGCAAGCATTAAATCACCGAGACAAGATGCACGAACATGTTAGCTATATGGTACGTCACTTAATATTTATAGCAGCAGCAATGCTCCACTTTTATGACCCAGAATGTTCTATCATTTAGGCTGTTAGTCAAGTGCTTTGACCACATCAATCAAGATACAGTTTTGGTAGAAGACTGTGCTTGCAAGAAGAGATCTTCCCGACTCATAAGATATTTGCTAGTTAGATTAGTAATAAAAATCAATATGACAACAATTATGAAGGAATCATTTCCATTTTGACACAAATAGTTTTCGGGGCATAAATACATTTTGCCTCATGCCCATTATCTTTCCTGCTCATATGATATGCTAGTGTCTTGAAGCACAGACCTGTCTATAACCCTTAGCCAAGGTATAGTGATTTTCTGTCCTGAGAGTATGCAGATTCTTTATCCATTAGAAGAAATGTAAAACAACCCTTATATGTACTAAATGTCGTTCCTTAAAAGAGGACATATCCGATATTATGCATCTACTTATATGCTCTCAATTAATTGCAATTTATATAGGAAAGATTTTTCATTCATTTTAGTGGATCTTTTTTAGATGAAAGTGACTGGTTCTCATAAACGTTCAGGGTAAGGAAACTCTGACTGAAGAATACCAGAAATGTGGAACAAGATTCCCCACTACCACTGCCAAGAAACTGACGTGTCCCATTCAGTTTCTTGGTTCAGTTCAGGCTTTGGGTCTGATAGAGGCTTGTAAAATTATAAAATTGTATAAATTAAATTAATAATAAATAATAAAATCATCACAACTCTGCAGTTTCAGAACTGGGATTGAGCTACGCAGGTGCAATGATGTCATAGCTTCAAGGTCTTGCACCTATGTTGCATCATTCTAGCAGAGGACCTTGGGTGAGAGTACATGTGCTGTCCTTGATTAGCTAATTGGGATCAGGCCAGTTGCTACAGTTTTGTACAAAACAAGGGTCTCTAGCATGCACCCCACCCTGGACTCCTATTGCTTTTGGACTGTATGGTTGATGGAGGATTTCATCTCCCTGTTTTGTACTCTGGACCTGCTGACCTGGAGTGGTGCCAGCCCAGGACTTGTGTCTCTGGATTGGTACTCTGTGTGGACTCTTTTGGTTTAGCCTAGAAGGTAAACTTTGGATGGGAGAACAAAAGTTTGTTTAAGAGTGCTAGGGTAGTTTTGTTATTTTGCTTTCCTCTCTGCACAAATGCGTTGGTATTTTTTGCACTTCTGTTAAGAAACTCTTTGGGGTTATGGACATTAACTGCATGTAGCTAATTGCTTGTTCCCAGTAAAGACAGAATGGGAAGGTGCCTGGAATGGTCATCTTGGAAAATGTGTGTGTGTGTATCGGGGCAGGGGGAGGTAAGCAGGGTATTCATGTAGCTGGAACAGCTTCCAGTGGTTGTGAAGACAAAGTACAACCAAAAGAGCTGCAGATGGTTCTAGCAGAGCAACAGCCTCACACCTCTCTTTCTCACAAGAATATTCATCTGCTCAAGTATGAGCTGCACTGAGCCCACTGTAATGCCAAAGGGAGGGAGGGAGGGAGGGAGGGAGGGAAAGAAAGGAAGGAAGGAAGGAAGGAAGGAAGGAAGGGGGTGGGCTGTCTAACTTCAAACATGCAGTTGTGTGACCAGGATGAAATTCCTACATCCTGTTCTAGACATGGGTTGGAATATAGTTTAAAGGATTAATTCACCAAGGAGGTGGAGCAATTGAAACAGGCATGATCAGGTTGCTAGAACTGTTGAGCAGAAACGACAAAACCGGGACTCCACAATGTTAAGAGCCAAAGTGTGATCTAATTTTCTGTATTATAAAGTGCTAACAGTGCAATAAATACAAACATGAATACAGAATACGTTATACAAAATTTTTAGAAGTGCAATAGTACACAGTCCAAACATTTACACATATATCACAATACGTTTGTTGTCCGGAATAATCAGAAAAAATTTTTAAGGTGCCAATTGCCAATATTTCAAGGGAGCCGGTAGGTAGGGAGTTGTGCACAGTACTTATATATTCACAGTCCATATAATTAGATGTAATTAGACGAACGCCGACGGGGGTTTGCAGGCAAATATCATTAACCCGTTTCGTGAGTAACACGACTCACTTCCTCCTGGGCTTAAAGCGATTCAGACTGGTCATACTGTGGAAAGAAATTAACTGTAAACATCTAACAGAAACTACAATGACATAAAGTAAAGAAGCCAAATAACTCACAGTATGTTGCAAGCACAAGGCATACTCTCCTACCACTCCACATAATCGTAATCCACGGACATGTGACAAGTGAAATGGACCACCAGTTGAAATAGTCAGAAAGAGGAGGGGCCAATCATAAATTGGAAGAAGGTCTTTGCAGAGATTTCAAAAACTTACACCAAACTCATCTTTGGATGGAGAGATTATAGAAAACAAGAGAGGTTAATTTCTGAGTTCAAACCGTGAGGTGACAGCGAGTTTAACTGAAAAATCCATTTGGATTCTAATCGGAGCAGCAATTTAGCCGGGTCCGTAGCAAAGGGGCGATCAAGTTGCTCAATTACAGAAACCCTGAAATCATTGTATGGGTGTTTCTGTAGGTGAAAATGGTTAACAAGGGGAGCCTCCCAGATCTGATTCCTGATCCTAGATTGATGTTCTTGGATCCTCGTTCTTAAGGGGCGAGTCGTGCTCCCTATGTACAATAAGGGGCACTGACATTGAATGACATATATCACATTTTCAGACTTGCAGTTGGAATATCCATGGGAAAAGTGATCAGGTAATATTTGTTGTACTTTAACCATGAGGTTACACACACTGCATGAGCCGCATATGAAGTGGCCCTTCGGCAAAGTGCCGCGGGGTGGATTATTTGAGAACTCTGATCTCATCACTATATCCCCAATTGACCGTGTGCGTCTATAGCCTACTGCTAGTCCTGCTTCACAGCCACGGACATCACTGATAATGTGCCAATGTTGCCTAATAATTGATGTTATTTTGGGGGCCAAAGTGGTGTATTCAAGACCCCATTTAATTCTATTATCCATCCTTCTTGGCCTAGGTGTTAATAAATCGGCCCGATCAGTGGTGTCAGCGCGTTGTATAGCGCGCTCAATAGTATGCCGAGGATATCCCCTCGCTCCAAAATTTTCTTTCAACTCGCGGCCACTGGATTTATAGAAGCAGGGATTGGTAGAATTCCGCTTCAGCCGTAAAAACTGGCCCAGGAGGACGTTATCCCTGAGGCTCCTCGGATGGAAGGACTGATAGTGCAAATAAGAGCACCGGTCCGTCTGCTTCCTGAAGGGGCGTACTGCCAATTTATTGTTTTTTTCACGATAGATCGTAACATCTAGGTAGTGTAGGCTACTGGTGCTACCAGTCCATGTGAATTCAATGTCAGGGTGGAGGGAATTAAACCACCTCCCCAGTTCTTCAGCAACGTCTCGCTTCAGTAGGACAATGATGTCATCTATGTACCGCCTGTACAAAAGAATTAAATCTTTAAAGGGGTTCTTTCCATCATCAAACACCCATTTGCTCTCTAAGGCGGACATAAAAATATTCGCAATGCTAGGCGCAGCCGCACATCCCATGGCCACCCCCTTCAGCTGGAAATAGTACTGCTCATTAAATCTAAAATAATTCTTCTCCAGAATAATATCCAGGATGTTCAAAAGAAAGGGGGTGGAGGGCTGTTGCGCTTCACGTAGTAGAAGGGCGTCCTGCACTACCACTCTCGCCTCCTCATGGGGAATGGAGGTATACAGTGATCTCACATCTAAGGACATAAGATATATGGAAGGCGGAATATCCACGGACTCCAAAAGTGAAATTAAGGTCGTAGTGTCCTTCAAATAGGCTGGCGTATTAGCTACTAGTGGCTGCAAAAAATGGTCCAGGAAGCGTGAAAGGGGTTCCAAAATGGAATTAGAGCCGGAGATGATCGGCCGGCCAGGAGGAGGGTGTCCCGATTTGTGAATTTTCGGGAGTGTATAGAAGACAGGTATTCTTGGACAGGGATTAATAAGCGCGTCCCTGGTCTTCTTATCTATCTCGTTATCTGCTAGTCCCTCATTACTCACGATGTTACTCACGAAACAGGTTAATGATATTTGCCTGCAAACCCCCGTCGGCGTTCGTCTAATTACATCTAATTATATGGACTGTGAATATATAAGTACTGTGCACAACTCCCTACCTACCGGCTCCCTTGAAATATTGGCAATTGGCACCTTAAAAATTTTTTCTGATTATTCCGGACAACAAACGTATTGTGATATATGTGTAAATGTTTGGACTCTGTACTATTGCACTTCTAAAAATTTTGTATAACGTATTCTGTATTCATGTTTGTATTTATTGCACTGTTAGCACTTTATAATACAGAAAATTAGATCACACTTTGGCTCTTAACATTGTGGAGTCCCGGTTTTGTCGTTTTTGCTTTAAGTTGGTACCGGGGCCGCCCTTTGTTTTTTTCCAGAACTGTTGAGCTGGGCAAGGACAAGCAAGATTCAAGCCAATGGAACAGGACATTGGAGAGTTGGTTTCAAGCAGGACATGTTTGAGGGCCACAAGCCAAGCAAGGGAAGGTGCTAAAGACTGAGCTGTCAGTCTTTTGTTTGTTATCTCTGTATGATTTCCTTGTTGGCCTGGGCCACAGAATATATTTAGGGGCTCTCACAAAAGGGAAACTCCGTTATCTATGGAAATAGGTAGAGGGCCTCACCATATCATGTTGGCCTTCTGCTACCAATAGGCACAATTTCATTTATAGCAGTAGGTTTTCATTAAATGGCATATCTGAACTAAACATCAATAAAATAAAAAATATGCATAAAATTCTTGATAAACTATCATTTATATTAATACTGAGTGATTCCACATATGTTGGATAATGCACTTCCAATCCTCTTTATAGATCATTTGGAACAGACTTTTTTGTGTGCGGAACAAAAAATCCACCTCAAATGATTGATAAAGTGCATTGAAAGTGCATTATCCAACGTGTGCGGAATCAGCCTCTGTCTGGCTAGCTGAAGATTATTTGCTCTATTTCCCTGTTTTAACTCTAATCATAATCATCTCTCATTTAATCAAATGAAAAGCAGAAATCAGTGACTGAAATCATAGCACTAGTGAAAGGTTGGATGTTTAACAGTACTTAATCCAGTTACTCTTTCTGGATCTCCATAGTAAACTACTACATCATTTTCCTAGCATGTAACTAGAAACGCTCCCCTTCCACCCCCCCCCCCAAATTCTGAGATGACCACTGAGGGATTTGACATACCCAATTAAAATTAAATTATTTTCTTTCTGTTGACAACTCAGTACTGGCAGAAAGCAATTAGAGTTGATCACAGAGGTCATTTCAAAATTACAGATGAAATAAATGCAGAATGGAAGAGGAGAAACACTTAATGCTTCTTTAGTTCTTGAAAAAAGCAGAATATGAAACAAGTTAATGTTATATAATATTAAATCAGTGTGCTCGTTTCATTCCACAAAATCAAATGATATTTGGCATTTTGTAGTTGACATGCATACACTTTGGTTATTTTCAGAAAAAAATGGTTATGTCACTGTTTCTCAGATCATAGGCATTGGCATCACAACCATCTGTATTAGGAATTTTCAAATCCTAATACTTCTGCATTGTTAAAGATATTGTGCATATATTTTTGTGATGCTAGAGAGTTCTTGCCCACTAGAATGGGGCCCCATTATGGAGACAATCTGTATACAAAAATAGATTTCTGTGCACAGATGGTTCCCTCTTCACATGTAGGAAGCTTCTCCAGTAAGTCAAAATCACCTACACCTACTAGATGTGCTGAATGAGACTCAGAACCCAAACTGATTCCTTACTTATGAGACCCATCCACACTGACAGTCCATCTTCCCCTTTTGATCAGTAGCAAAATCAAAAAGAGTCCAGTAGCACCTTTAAGACTAACCAATTTTATTATAGCATAAGCTTTCGAGAATCAAGTTCTCTTCATCAGATGCCTGATCAAAACTGGGCAGATACTGGGTATCTGCCCAGTTTTGATCAGGCATCTGATGAAGAGAACTTGATTCTCGAAAGCTTATGCTATAATAAAATTGGTTAGTCTTAAAGGTGCTACTGGACTCTTTTTGATTTTGCTACTACAGACTAACACGGCTAACTCCTCTGGATCTTTTGATCAGTAGGACACCTGAAATTTCAGATAGCATAGAACTATGAAATAAGAAATATATCTCCCTGTTGTAAAGACTGTCTATCCACTGAAACTGATTAATGTTCTCTCACTAGATGTTTTAGATATAGAAGCTTCATTTCTAGGAACTATTTGAATTTATTTATTTTTTATCCCCCCTGAGAAGCGCTATTTTAGCCATTGTACAGATGAAGTTGATTCAACTGCTCATATCCTTTTTAACTGCCCCCGCTACAATTTACTTCACAACCAATATATTACCCTGGATTGACCTTCTACAGAATATTTCTGAACAACAAGAACTAAAGATCTTGCTGTCAGGCAAGATAAGAAAATGCACATGTGATCTAGCCACATTTATCCACAGAGTCATAAATTATTTATAAAATACTTGATGTATGGCTTGTGAGCTGTTAAGTTACAGGGAAAGGAATTTATTTTTTATCTCCCCCCTCCCTTCATTCTCTCCAATAGGGATGTTGCAACCTATCCTCGGTAGCTGAAACCCAGCACTCAGGAGGACCCCAAGAACCATATCTCTGTATCTAACTTGCTGCCTGAGTGTTGCTTCCCCTCCCTCCTTCCTCCCTCTTTTTGCTTAAACCTCCAAAAAGCTGGGGAAAAGTTGCTGCAAATGGCTGCCAGTGAGCATGAGACTTCCTTGCCTTTCTTCTGCTGACAGATTTGTTTTGCTGAGTTTCTGTTGGGCTTTTATTAGTTCTTTTTGTGTTTTTGGCTTGGCTTCTCTGCCCTGGAGAAAGCATTGAAGACCCCCCCCCCCAGGGAAACAATGGATCATGACTTGTGGGACCCTGTTCAGAAGCTTGTTGAATTGGACTCCTTCCCCCAATTTTACTGAAACTTGGGCAGCTTGAAAGAATAGCCAGCCCTCACTCCTCTGTGATTCTGGTGTACTTTGCTAAAAAAAAAAAAAAAAAAAGCACCCCCCTCCGGTCCCCAAAAAGATTCCATCAGAGGGAATAATGGACCTGATTATTTCCAAAGATAATCAGAATTAATCAGGAAGCCAAAACTGGTCTCTGAGAATCCCATATTTGATTGGGATTCCTGAATATACCCACAAAATACTGAAAGGTATTTTTCAAGTATATTTTCAGATTGGCTATACCAAATTGTGCATCCCTATTCCCCACTATGTTTGCCAGGTCACTGGGAGGCAGAGGGTCCATGACTCTCACTCCTCTCTACCCCACTTCTGCTGTCATTTCCTAGTAGTGGGAATTAGCTCTGTCTACAGGACCCCAGTATACATAGGAAGAGATTCCTATTTTAATGACCCTGTGGTGTCACTCTGCACCCTAAGATATGCTCAGAGTATAATTCTTAGGGGAAGGGTGTGCAGACATGGGTAGTAATTTGGGTAACACCTCTGCCTCTCCTTATAATTTGCCCATGACTACTGATATTTTACGTCGGCTTGCTTTTCATGTCGCAATGATACAATGGCTTAATTAACATAACTCCTTGTATGATCGTCCATGGATGGGCCATTCTACTATGCCTACTAAGGGAATGCCAAGCCAGATCTTCCAACCATGGTTTAAAGTTGGTTTATTAACCATTGATATTTTAAACTGGTTTTGTGCAATGTATGAATGCAAACTTCCTCACTTAACCTTGGCTTGTTTCCTGCAGTATCCCCTGCTGTAATGCAGGGTGGGATACTAACTGAGTCTTGGCAGAGGATAAAGGATGATGAGCAAAAGTGATAAAACCAGCATTTGTTGTACAAATGAGGATTAGAATTATCATTTGTGAACCAACTCCTGGTTTCACAAATTAAGTATAATTAAAGTAAACTATGGTCTCACATTATGTCTCAACCAATATGCTTTGTTATGAGAGGAGCAACAGGATTAATGAAGGATTCATATGTCACATGAAACTGCAGTGAAGGATAACTGTGTATTCACATTGCACTCAAGGTAATGTTCATGTATGCACTGCAGTCTCAGGTTAAGTTTATCATAGCCTAAGTGATTGACTTAGAGGTTAACACAAGGAAGACTATTCAATAACGCCAGGAAACTGGAGCTTTAGAAGGTCAATAGTGCTATGGAATGGGCTTACCAAAAGGGGGTCCTCCTGAGCTCTTTGAATTTGTTTCTCTGCTAGAAGTGTCAAAACAAGAGAGAATTCTACTGAGAGTACCTCTGTCTCAGTATTGATTTAACTAGCAGCTGAAGGCACTGAGAATTTCTAATTTAACTGGTGGTTTGACAGGAAGAAAAAACAAATAATCCAAACTGTTAGTAGAGAAATTATAGATTGTGTGGCATGAAGAAATCATAAGAACAAAAAAGGATAAGTCAGAATTACTGGCTTTCAGTACTTTAAAAAGTAATCCAAAATTGATGGGATAATAGGGGTGAGGGGATTTAGGTACATTTGTGCTATACAGCTGAAAGGAAAACTGGAGTGATGGGAATGTGGGGTTCAGAAGAAGATTAAAGCTAAGAGAGGAGATACCTGAAAAGTATGCTGCACCAGCACTGTTAGAGGTACAAGCTACAGTTATCCAGCACAAATCCCATGGAGATATATGAGAACATGGCGGATGAAAGAGGGGGTTCATTGAGTGAGGGACTGGTTGGTGACTGAGAATGTATGGGCGGAGCTAAGAAGTGTGTGGGGAGAGAGAGTCCACAGTTAACAGTTGGAGCAGACAGTGGTTTGCAGAGTCTTTGAAAAGCAGTCTTCTGATTAGAATCCTACATAGTGCTGTGAAAAGCATTAAGATTCTAAGAGGAAAGTAGAATACTTATAGAAGACATATTAGAGACTAGAGGGAGTTAAATTCTAATATTGTTGGAGTATTATAAGAGAGTGATAGGAAGAAGCTGACAGAAACCTGAGTTAAAAAGGGAGAGATTAATTGAGCAAAATAAAATAAAGATTGAACAAAGTACATTCTGAAGTACATTTCACCTCCTAGAAGGGGAGGTGAAACTAACAGAACCTTTGGGAGACAAAGGGGAAATAAACAAACCTTATGAGCAATGATCTCCTTGGATCTGTAGAAAGAGGAAATTGACAAAGCCTTCTGATCTCTTTTAAAACTCAGCTTCCCGGCTAACATTGCGACTCCCTTCACGTGCAGTCCTCATGTTATTCATCATTTGTAGCTTGGCTCTTAGACCTTGGGCAAAATACTATAGGAAAGGTTAATTAATCAGGCTAGAATTAAATTCCAGGTGGAAGCATTACATACCCAGAGAGAGAGAGAGAGAGAGAGAGAGAGAGAGAGAGAGAGAGAGAGAGAGAGAGAGAATAACAAGAAAGTTAAAGACACACCCTATCTAACCACACAATTAAAAGATAGTAGCCATGACAGTTGTATTTCTAGGCTCTACGTTATTTGAAATGACAACAATTGTACCTTACAATACAAAATAAGACAAAATTAAAGCAACAAAATTTTTCTTATTAAAACTGCTATTAAAATCGCACAAAGAATTCCCTCTCCCCTTGAAATTCTATGAGTTACAAGAATCTAATATATTTTTGGATTCAATATCATTGTGACAGACTGCACTTAACAACAGGTTTCTGCAGTGCAGCAAAATCACAAAATCAGAGAGCTGGGAGGAGAAGGGTTAAATAGTCCCTAGAATGGAGAGCTTGAGTGATTGGTCGGTGCCAGCTGGGGAAAAAACTATATGATCAACCGAGTGCTGAGGAGTGGAGTTTTTAAAACTTATTATCTTTTTCCATACCTGAGTTTCTGTCAGTTAGAACCAGTCTGAAGGTAGTCAGTGGATTTCTGACAGGATTTGGAGTTAGGGACTCAGGCAATAAAAGTCAGACAAGTTCACCTTCAGAGTGAAGGGAGAAAACTTCTTTGCCTTTACTGTAGCATTACTGTCCTGAATAAGACTTCTGAGAATTCAAAGTCTTAAGTGTTAACATAAGCTGAAATACACTTTAGATAGACTCCAGAGAACTGGGAGTGTATTTTGGGCAAGAGAGTTTGAGTAGTGGGTTGAGACTAGACATGGGCATGAACCAAAAAAATTTAATGAACCAGTGGTTCGTGGTTTGGTGCCACTGATGAACCCGAACTAATGAACCGAAACAAACTGATGAATCAGTTCAAGGTTCATGGTTCGTGGGCATCAGAATGGCCCCCATTGGACTTAGAGAACCCGTATTCCCAGGGAGTGTTTAGCAGGCTCTCCTCCAGCTGGCAACCAAGTTTGGTCAAGTTTGCAATGGGGATCTTCAAGTTATACCCTCTCCAATCTGAGGCCCCCAGGAAACTCCCATTCAATACAATTAGAGCCACCAGTTTATGTTGGACCAGTGTACAAGGGGTTGGCCGTCAGAACTGCCTATCAGGGTTTGCAGGGATGAGATTGGAGTGCCCATGGCTACAGAACACGCCCCTTCCCCCTCCCTCCCCCTGGTGTCTTCTCCCATGTAACCAATTGTAGCCAATTTGCAGCTCCATGGTTGGAAGGAAGACCTGCCGCTCAAGGTAAGCTGGCCTTCAATTCAGGTTTCCAGGGCAACAGAAGGAGTGCAGACAGAGTTCAGGCATTTCCGTTTCCGTTTCCAAGGGAATTGATTGATGGTGCCTGACTGTCTGGCTTCATGAACCATGGGCGAACTCAATGAACCAGGCTTCCAACGAATGCTGGTTGGTTGGCCATGGACCCTCACGAACCGCCAGTTCGCAAACAGATGATCAGGCAGTTCGTGGGGTTTTTTGGTTCGTAATGCGGTTTGTGCCCATATCTAGTTGAGACTCCCTTTCAAGACAAAAAGAAGAGGGGTTATATCTTCTAAGGAGAAAAAAGATTAATTCCTGCCAGTTTTGAAGGAGGTTGGCTCTGAGCAGGACCCTGGATCTGTTGTGAAGGGGAAATGGTTTTAGACTACTCAGGAGATAAATACTCTCTAGCTTCAAGAAAAGAGTGAGTTAAGTGCATAAAGAAAATGTCTAACTTCAGAAAATCTGAACTGCCATAGGAAACTTCCTGAAGAAACATTGTTGCTGTAACTAAATTACTAAGTGAAACACCCCTCATTGTTAAGAACCAAGAATATATGAAAATAAGTTTCAAGGATAGTATTTTGCCTGTTACACAAAGTGTATTCTATAATACCACCAAAATTTTACCTCCGCATTTCTATCCCCTGACTACACTTACTCAATCTCTGCCTGTTAAATAAAGATATTTCTTTTTGAATGTTATACAGTCTCTAGTGCCATTTCCAAGTAAAAAAGGAAGAGGGCTCCTGCTTTACCCCATCAAGTTCCTGGTTTGGGCTAAAAGCTAAAATTATATCTGACTGTTAGGGTGGGACAACCAGACTTTCTAAACCACAAATATTAACAGGCAGCTCAGTCAAAGCAGGGAGACTGAATTTGGGTGGGAATATCTGCTTCACAGTGAGGAGAGTGAAGAGGAGTCCATTATAATTATTTTAACATAATTGTATTTTATAAGTTTCTGAAACTTTCCCCAAAGTATTGTTGTTTACATTCTCAGAGTTATTGCCAAATTCCCTGATTCTTTCCACTTTCATTGACATGTTTCCTTTAAAACTCAGTATATTGATCAAATACCTAATACACTTGAGGGGCATTCTAAATGTCATACAGCATCCCACAAACTTACACTGCTTATCCCATCAAACTGGTCAAATTATATTGGTTTGGATCCAAAGAAGATGTTTTCCCAGCATAATGACACTAACACTAGTGGAATGGCACTTCTGTTGATGACAGAAGGGACTGTTTTTTGCCAGTTCCTCCCTCCCATTACTCCCATGTTGTTCATGAATACCTAGAATCCCAAGTAATAGAAATTGGGGTATTCAGTGGATTCAGTGTGGGGAAGGAGCAGAAAAAGGCCTGTTCTGTTCATATTGCTTCACTTGTAGTAGTTTGGATCCAATCAATTTCATACATTTGAAAATAGCAAGATATATATATTTGGTCTTATTTTGTGTATGTAAAGTGCTGTCAAGAGTGACACAGCCAACATATGGAGAAGACCCCATAGAGCTTTCAAAACAAGAGACAGAGAAGGTTGCCTTTGGTTGTCTCTGCATAGTAACCTTTGACTTCCTGGTGGTCTCTCATCCAAGTAATAACTGTTGACCCTACTTAGCTTCCAAGATCTGATGAGATTGGGCTAGCCTTGGCCTGCAAGTCAGGATGGTCTTACTTGAATCTCTCTCCTACTGTTCTTGTTTATTAATTACATTGATGAAACACCATTTCAAACTTAGAACTTTAAGGGGGAGTTGCCATCATTTGTTTTTCTTTTTTACATAGTTTTTAAGGGCTAAATGTTGCCATGCTGGTGGCTTAGGAAACCTGATTTTGTTTGAAATTATGTTTCTTAACTTCTTGGTGTATTAAAATCCTCCTTACTGGGAAGCAAAAAATTTTTTTCTCCTGTTCTTTTAATATAATACTTGACTTTTTATTTTGAATAGTAAATTTCCCCATATATATGTCTTAGACTTTCTGGGATTTGATTTTGATTTGTGATGAGTTTCTACCCACAGTGTCCACAGTAGTCTAGTTATTGATTTTATCGATAGAAAGGTTTACTGTTAGTATTAAGAGAGTTTCCCTTGGGCTCTATGATGAAGTTTTCTTTCCTTACCCAAGGCATTAATTTTTCATGTTTCCTCTTTATTGTTATATGCAGTAGTGAAGCCCATTTACTGCAGTGGGTAGCAAGTAATCTAGTGTTTTATAAGGATCTATTCCAGTTTCCACTAAAGTCAAAATATGTCTTCAGCTAATAACAATTTCAGCCAGATCTAGTCTTCATAGAGAATATATGTGTTTTCATTTAAATAATTTTAATAAGTAGTCACTTTTAAGTGATTGCTTCTAGGGGTGCATTTTTTAAAACAGACTACATGAAATTGATTTTATCAAACATATGCAGTAGTATACAGTGTTCCAGCTAGGGCTGTCATTCTTCAGGTAGGGGAGGGGGATCCCCCGATCCCAGCCTCCTCCCCCCGCCACCACTTACCTTGCCGGTGGGGGAAAAGGTTCAGGAATGGCCGTTCCAGGGTATACTCTTGGTGCAGCGATGTCACTCCCATTGTGCAGGCCCTGGGAGTGCTCCCAGGCTTCGGGGGTCTGAATTGGCCCAGTGTGAAGCCCAGGAGCAGTCTTTGGCCCTGTGTGATGGTGTCATTCCTGGATGTGAGGTCACTGCGCCATGCCAGGAGCACGTGCATGCTTTGCACCCCAAAAGACATCAAAAAGGTATGAGCCAAGTTGGTTTCGTTTTCTCGGCCATGTCAGACGCTCCTCTCCGCAGGTCCGGGAGGAAGCACCCGAGCACTCTGACCGGGCGGCTGATCTGCGAAGATTAGCCCCCAGGACTCCCAGTGAGGGAGGCAGGGTCCGGGACGCTGCGGGAAGAGCCCCTCGAAATCTATGCGGGGGTAAATTGCCCGTTTGTCCCTATGGAGGCCGGCAGACGTGCGCGGCGCCTCGAGTGCTGCCGGGCCATGGAAAACGGCAAAGAGCAGAACTAGGCGGAAGCCTGTAAGTAAGCAAATCCCTTCTGTTATTACAAGCGCACGTGAAGGAGTGGTGGGATCTGAAGCTAAGAAGGCTAGTTCTTCCCCCTCGCTGAGTCTCAGAATTTGGCTGGTGGTCCCCCCCCCCTAAAATGGCAACGAAAAAACAGAGGCCCGCTCTGGGCAAGTCAATTTCGGCTGCCCTGCAGGGGAAGGGAGAGTTGCTCGAAGAATTGGTGCGGAGGTCGGTTATCGAAGCCATAAAACCCTTTGTTGACAAGCTGAACGAAACAGATCAAAGGGTGGGCTTAATTGAGAGCGAAGTGAAAACCATTAAGGAAGCAGCGGGGGGGGCAGAGAAGTCTGCTCGGGAAAGTGCGTCACTCATGAAGGCTACGAACAAAGAGTTAAAGCTGGTGGAGAACCAGCTGATCGGGCTACAAGTGGAATGAACACAAACAACTTTGCGCCTCCAGAACGTGAAAGAGGAGGAAAATGAGGATTTATGGGGTCTGGTCTCGGAACTATTGGCGGCACCCGCGAAGGCAACTAAAGAAGAGGTTAAAAGCGCCATTTTGGAGGTCCGTAGGGCTTCTTCAAAATATGCAACGAAGCGTCAGCTGCCTTGCGAGATCATCATCGACTTTTCATCTAAAAGGATCCGAGACACTATCCTATACTACTCATACAATGCGGATTTGGACTTTTTGGGTAACAAGGTCAAGATACTGAAAGACGTCCCATTTTTAGTTCGGAAAAGACGTTTTAAGTATAAAAAGCTCGCAGCTCTTCTGAGGGAACGTGGAATAAAGTATAAATGGCTATTTCCTGAAGGTATCTGGTTTAGTTACAAAGATCAAGCTTACAAGATATTATCAGAAGATCAACTAAGGGATTTTGAGGATAAAAATCCGGAATTTCAGCGAGACACCAAGCAAGAAGAAAAGGATTTGAAGTCTGAGGGGGGGGGGGGGAGGAAACGAGCACTGCGGCTGCAGTTGCTCAGAGAGAACTGCGTCCGGGACCCAGGAGGGGGAGGAAAACTTAATTTGAATTTGAATTGTAATCTGCATTTTGTAAGGTCAACCACTCCATCAATATTATACAAAGCTTTAGTTTTTTTTTAATAATGGCAGTATGAAGGGAAAGCATTCTGTGTAGTATAGATGTTATATGTTGTTGTTAGGGTTTTTTTCCCCCTTCCCTTCCCTTGTTCCCCTTCCTTTCCTTTGTATTGTTAGTTAATGTAGTTAATAAAAAGAATAAAAAATGTCAAAAAAAAAAAAAGGTATGAGCCAAGTCTGCTGGCAACCCTAGTTCCAGCCACTATTTGCTTTAGTGGTAGTAGCATGAACATTGCAACTTGAATCAGACATCACACAAAACACGGTTTTATTCAGCTAATTGTGGTTGGTGTGAGCATCCAAACATGAGCCACTCTGCTGTCATTAATTATGTATATCAAACCAGGATGTGAAACCATAATTTGAAGTCAGATTATTGAGGACATAATAATATTGTAGTTTTCCATCCTATAATGTATTTTCAGAGATGGGAGATCAAAAATCTTTTGGAGATGGCATCAAGACTGAAAAAAAGCCCACCAGAAGATCTACCTCACAAACCTGGCTCTTGCCACCTATAGAGGTGACCTACCAAAAGAGGGGGGCAAATCCGGTGGACCAAAGGTCAAAACTACAAAACCCACCAGAATTATAATTTTTAGTTTTAATTTATAAAAGTGCCAAAGTGCAATGCAAAAATGCAATACCAGTGAAATAACTTAATAAATACATAAATAGGTGTTCAAAATACAAAAGGTGCGTCCGTACATTATATACAAAATACAATAAATGCAATCAACAATCAACCGAGTGTCTTCTCATGAAGGTTCACTGGCACCATAACGTGTTTATTTTGGGACTGTGAACCTTCATGAGAAGACACTCGGTTGGCTCTCCACCAAGCAGCGCTTTTCCACCTCGCTGGAACTTTGCACTTTACTCCTATATTTCAGACTGTGAATTGTTGATTGCATTTATTGTATTTTGTATATAATGTATGGATGCACCTTTTGTATTTTGAACACCTATTTATGTATTTATTAAGTTATTTCACTGGTATTGCATTTTTGCATTGCACTTTGGCACTTTTATAAATTAAAACTAAAAATTATAATTCTGGTGGGTTTTGTAGTTTTGACCTATAGAGGTGAGGCAGGTGGCAACCAGAGACAGGTGGGGTTTTTTTGTTGTTGTTGTAGTAGCACCTCATCTCTGGAATGACCTTCCCCTTGAGGCATTATTTTACTTGCCAGTTACATTATTTTACTTGCCAGTCCAAAACATTTTTTGCTTCCCTCAACATTTTATTAAGGGGTTGATTTTTAAAAAAGGAATAATCTTATAGTGTGGTTTTAGTGTGAATTTTTTCAAATTTGTTCTAAGCTATTCTCTGGCTGGTATTTTTAAAGGCTGTGTTTCAATGTATTACTCTTAATGTTTGTGTTTTGCAAGCCACTTTGGGCAGGTTCTCCAGGGAGAGAGGTGGTAAGAAACAGTGCATTTTTCCAAGCAGGCTTAGTGCCACATTAGGAATCTTTTAAGTTGTAAATTGTAAGGAAAGTTATGCTATTTTGCAAAATAGTCAATAAAGTAGACCTGTTTTCAAGAGTATAGCTTCATTTGTGTCAGGAGAAAGGGCTGCAAAGAATAATATATTTATTAGGCTAAAGGTCCTATCTACTGCACAAACTTATACTGATTCATCTATTATTTTGTTTTTGCAGGGAACTCTATGAAATGTTGTTCTGTGGAAGGAGCCATGTAGAACAAACAAAATCCTAAGGACTCTTATCAAATTAGGTTCTTTAGGAAACAATATGACAGGATCCCTCCAGTGCGCAAAGTGCTGGACTGTAGTATAGGCTTCATGTTTCACCTCCCAGTGATTTACTGCGAAATCCTAAGGCCAATTTTACCAGTGCACGTAGAAAGATGATTCTGCTCTAAAACTTCACCAAAGAATATTAATGGTAATACTAATTAAAAAAATTGGCATATATTAACCCAGGATTTACTGTGGATAAAGTGGTTATGTAAACATTGATATAAACTTAATATATGGTAACACAGGAAACAGTAGTCCAATGAATAAAACTGTTTCTTGTTGTGCCTTTCTTGCTACAGAAACAAAAGAATTGGGCTTTATGGCTATATTCACTCTCTTTGCATAATGCATCTTGGTTTTGCTGCCATCTACAGCATAATGTAAGACTGAGTAACATCATTATATTGTTGCATTGCAAAAGCAGTTCTTCTGACCACCTGATCCATGTTTTCCTGGTCTAAAGAAAAAATAATTATGTGCTTTAGGAGCAGTCAAATAACACTGCTCAGACTATGTAGCTCTTCAGCAAACTCCAGACCTGAAGGCCTTGCAAGCTCCCCCTTTTGTCCTTCAGCTTGGTCCAGACCTTTCACCAGCTCGTGGGCAGGAACAATTATTCTGAGACGGCATAAAGACCTTTAAACTCTATAAATTTAATATCAGCTAGTCTTAGCTACTGGGGAGGTGAGGAAAGATAACTCGTTAATCAAGGTCAAATCACATATATGAAGCATATGGTCAAGGTCTTAAGTATGCAGGATACATTTACCCATTTTAGAAAGTTAGAGTTCACTAAGACTATGACTAATCTAATCAAAGCAGGAACATGTTGAAACTGAATCCTACCTCCATGCTGGTTAGGAAGGCTGAGGTCGTAAATGACATTGTGCTTTTCCTTTTTGTTGGGATCCAGTTGACAATAACTCAGGCAAGAGCTGATGGGTTTTACTGGATCCCCCTGACCAATCTAGTGACTCTGACTCAAAGAGCTCAGAAAAAGAGACTGAGGAGCCAAGGCCAGGGAATCAGAAGGACCAGCAGGATCTGGGAGGGCCTGATGCTGCAGAGGGACCTGCTGACCATGCTCCAGCAGTGCCAGAGGCTACCCTGCCAGAACCTGCAAGGGAGATCTTGCCAACAGTCTTTGAGATAGCAAGTAGGCCTTCACTGGGCAAGACATGGTCCTGGTCCCATATGCCTTCTGGACCTGCTTCCATGCCACAAGAGCAGTGTTGGCTGCATGCCCAGGCTGAGGCAGTGCAAAGAAGGTGAAGTGCCAGACTGGCAACATGCACTCTCAGTCTGAATCCAGAACAGGGTTTTGGGAGCAGTATTTCTTTGCAGGCTCCTGAACAAAGCACAGGACAATCTCAGGAGCTTCCACATCTGCCAGCAAGTGTAGCTGAGCTAGATTAATTCCCAGCCTATTTAGGATGAGTCTTGAAAAGACTGCTTTGCTGGATCAACTGGTTCACTAGGTGCAAGCCCTTTAGTTCAACACTGTGCTCCAAGCTCCTGGTCTTCAGCTCCAAGTTCTAGTCAAGTCAACCAAGCCTATCCTTACACCAGAAAAGCCTAGACCTCACCTGCCTGCAGAACGTAGGACAGATCTCCATTATTGTTAATGCAGCCATGGAAAAAATGCATTCTTCCAGCTTCATTTGGCCTGCAAGGTAGCCTCTACTCAGCTGTTCTGACCTTGTGGATCCATGCTATGGTTGCCTTGGGTCTATACTAGACCTTGTGGAAAGACTTGCCTGAGGTCATGAGAGCGTCCAGACTTCTATCACTTTGCAATATGTGCAGAACTGGAATGTTCAGAAGGACATTTTTAATAAAGGGATTAGAACTGTAGTATAATGGAACAGCTCAAGAGGTTGATTTTATAAGGGAATAGGATTGCAGTCTACTGTGGTGTTTATTGTATGTCACCTTGCTTTTACCACATTGTCTTTCTCCACATAGCCTACTTTATGTATTGTGGTATGGCATACCTTAGACAGATTTTGGGTTTTGTTTGTTTGCATGTTTTTTCCATTTCTGTAATCCTAGTCCTATTGCATTGTTTATTGGATATCTTATGCTGTTTGAATTGTTTTTTAAAAAACGTATTTTGTAATCAGCAAGAAAGGTAGGCTATAAATGATGTAAATAGAATAAACTCCCTCTTTCTCAGGGAGGAAAATCGGCTGCCCAGCTATTCCGAGTAACAGATTGATCTTTAACCTTTATTGCCATCTCTGTTTTTTTACTTTCTGGTGCTATCAGGAGACCTGCCCAAGAGTTGGACAGAAGCCTTACCACACCTTCACAGTGTCTGGCTACCGACTGAATGGCTCATACCAATACACAGCTGTTCTTCACTTGCCACATCTAGTGGCTCCTGCCCTCAGCCCTTGGGTTTGCTTGAGATCACATCACCCCAAGCAAGCAAATAAGCAAAAGAAATCAGTTAGTTAGTCAGTCAGGATGACCCCAACCCCTCCTCCTCATCTGGAAATCATCTCATATCCTTATCTTGAAGAAGAGGATCTCTAAGCAAGTGAACAAGCTATGCAGAGAGTGGCTTGTTATCTTACTGAAGAAGCCCAATGGCTGGCTGGAGGGCATCAGAATAAAGTGTTTGGAAAGGGTTAATCAACTGGACAATTATGGAATGCATACTGTAGCATCCATAGTACTTTTATCTTAATTTTGTTTTCCAGTAACTCTGAGTTGTACTGTTTGGAGGCCGCCTGCTTGTTGTTAGAATAAACAGCCTTTCTGCTGAAATAATCACCATTACATTGTTGAAAGTACAAGCTTATGCTACAATAAAATTGGTTAGTCTTAAAGGTGCTACTGGACTCTTTTTGATTTTGCCCTTGTTTTCAGGAAGGGATGCTTAGCAGTCTCAGGTGTAACAGGCAATATAGTTTCAATTTCTGCTATGTTGGCCTGCACAATGTGCACACTATAAATGCCCAACACATGTGTAAACTTAACATCATTTTTAAAATGTAAAAATATTTTTTAAAAAACCCAGATGGGGGAATTTGCACACTTTGGGCATGCTTGTTCCACAACATGTATCCAACTTGTTTTTTTTCTAGCCAGTTGGCCACTGTAGTGGAGGGCTGCATCACAAAAAACAGCTTGACACATGGAACTGCATCTATGAGATGGTGTTTCAAGCAGCCGAGCATGCTGGTATCTGCACACAGGATCCTTGGACTAAATATGGATTGTAGGAAACATCAAAAGGGGAATTAATACTTGAAGCCCCATTAAGCCTTTGTTGTGCTGTCTGCAGCTGCTAGCAAGCCGCTTAATGGGAACTTGGCCAGTGACAGCTGGTCTCCTTCTGGAGCAATTCTGCTGGAGGGCAACCAGGTCAGAGAATATAACACGTCTTTTCCCTGTGAATTCTGATGATTTGTGAATATTGAAGGTTCCGAATTCTTCTTCTTAGTGTGGCTACATCCCAAGTGTATCCATAATGTATCTTTCTCTTGCCTTCTCCTTTTAACTAATAAGCAGCAGAAATTTGCGCAGCTGAATGAATTTCCATGTCAGCATAAATACAGTAGAGATACTGTTGGAACTTGCATGGGTTGAAAATTAGTTTGAAACTTGCTGTTTTGTAACATTTGCGGTTTCACTCAGGTTGGGGACAGTACAGTTAAACCTGGGAAATGTGTTGCTGTTCCTGTTTTATGTAGCAGCAGGAAACAATGTTAGGCATTGAACAATTACAACTGTCTATATAACACTGGACAGGTTTCTATTACTTGAAAGTGATAACTTCTCTAACACAGATTTATATTTTAACACTTCTATCTCTGAGAATATGTTCTGCAGTAAACTCACCAGTGAAAAGATCAGAGGATAGCAAAATACAAGATGATAATAGTTTTCTGAGCAAAATTCAAGTCCAGTAGCACTGTAAAGACCAACAAGATTTTTCAGGACTCAAAGCTCCTGTCATCAGATACAGACAGGAATGGAGATCCCTGAACCCTTATATCCCAGTTATAATGTGGGAAGGGTGTTGCAAAGAAGGGAGTCATCATGATGCAAAAATACAACGGAAAATGGGATGTAAGGTCTCAAGGATCTCCATTCCTCTTTGTATCTAATAAAGGAAGCTTTAATTGAAAGCATATATCCTGGAAATCTTGTTGTTCTTTAGGGTGCTTCTGGATCTTGCTCTTCTGTTTTGACTAACATGGCTACCCACCAGAAACTAACAGTTTTCAATTTCAGTAATTAATATTAGATAGTTCAGCAGCATATAAACCCAATGTTGCAATGCTTCCTTTTAAATAAAACTGTAACTGATTGAGTTTTCAAATTATGCTACAGCACCTGAAATAGATGCAAACTTCATTTTAGATGCAAAATAGCATATTTCCTCCCCTTATAGGAATAGGGTGCCAAATGCAAACAAAGTGTTTGAACATTTTGGAATTCTTGTACTATAAAATCTATGAATCTGGAGGAAATTGAACTACTATTTAGCAAAAGTATCATT
Organism: Eublepharis macularius; assembly: GCF_028583425.1. Taxonomy (NCBI): domain Eukaryota; kingdom Metazoa; phylum Chordata; class Lepidosauria; order Squamata; family Eublepharidae; genus Eublepharis; species Eublepharis macularius. The sequence goes on from NC_072792.1 coordinate 129,921,634, forward strand.
GATTTTTTTTCTCCAAATGAAACTATTTCTTTCCTTTCTCCTTTCTTTCCTTTGCAAAAAGGAAAAATTAAGAGATCTGTTTTCAGTTTTTGATAGGAAGATTGTTCCCACTGTTCTCTATGTTACTTAGAATTTTTTTAAGCAGCTTTTTTAAAAAGCTGCTGTGAAGTCTTTATAAAAACAACAACAAAAAGTGCTATAAAATTCAAAAGGGAACAGTATGGACTTGAAGGACAAACATTTCTTCACTAGTATTCTGTTCTTATTTTAGGTCTCAATGGGGACTGAAATCACAGATGGAACCATGAAGTATGTTTACTCATATCAGGCCTTTGATATGCAAATAACTGTTCTGAGAGAATTAGAAATACACTGACCAGTAGACATTCTTTTAGAAGAGAGAAAACCATTGCTACCTAAGAGAGAAGAGAGATAAACATTTCTTAGAACAGACACATGGTGAATAACTGAATACTGCCTGCTGCTACAATGCTTTCCTAAGGGAAATATTGGTTTTCTATGTAACGTATTTTCTATGTTTAAATACAAAGGAAAAAAGGTCATAGATAGCTTGTTGGAAATCCATTTTTCTTGATAATCATCGAAATAAACATCTACAGGTAACACCGTCAAGTAGTAGTTATGTGCATAAACAGACAAAATAGATTTCTCATATTTCTGTATAAGAACATTTTATTTTGGACACAAGTTGGATGATATCCCAAACACTACTGCGGAGAAGGGGGATGAAGGGCCTCAGTGTACCTGGTGAGATTTGTCTGATCCTACCTTGCTTGCACAGCATACCCAACATTTTCATGCCATACTAACAAACACTTTTGAAATCCCCTATTTTAAAGGTGTCCTGACTAGGGGTTTGCAATTCGGTATTCTGATTAGGTTAAAAATACTGAATCAGGGCCGTTTCGGTTTTTTCCAGTATTACCCAAACTTTTTCTGAATACCGAAAAATTTTGGTAATACTGAAACAGAGATTGCCAAAACGATTCTGCCATTGTTTTCAATGAGAAAACCTTCTCCCGGCTTTCCGGGAGTCTGGGGAGGCATTTTCTGTCCAGATCACACCAAACTTGGTGGAGACCTTCTCCTAACTCTCCTCTAACTACCCCCCACGTTTCAGAAAGATTGGACTTTGGGGGGCCATGTTATGCTCCCCCAAACAAGGTGCCCCCATCCTCCTACACTCTGCATGGTTCTCTATGGGGAAAAACAAGTCATTTTTCTAGGTGGCTTGGGGTGGCATTTTGTAAGCAAAATGCAAATAACTTTCAGAGGACTTGCTCCCACCTGTCCTCCCACCCTTCACCAAGTTTCAGGCAGCTTCCACTTCGGGAGGCCATTTTACGGCCTCCCAAAGAAGGTGCCCCTATCCACCTCCACTTCACTATTCCCTATGGGAGAAATAAGAAAGGCTTGTCTGGCTAGGGGTGGCATTTTGCATGCAAAATGCCCCCAACCTTCAGGAGCCCATCTCCTACCTGTCCTCCCACCCTCTACCAAGGCCCAAGCTGATCCCACTTTGGGGGGGCCATTTTATGACCTCCCAAAGATGCTGTTCTTAGCCTCCCCTTTCTCCATTATTTCCTATAGGGGAAATAAGACAGGCTTGTCTGGCTAGGGGTGGCATTTTGCATGCAAAATGCCCCCAACCTTCAGGAGCCCATCTCCTACCTGTCCTCCCACCCTCCACCAAGGCCCAAGCTGATCCCACTTTGGAGGGCACAACAGGGCATGAAAGCAGTCTACTACACAAAATAACACAACTCACATCACCGTTTTTGACAGCAATTGTGTTTGGGTGATTCTCTGATGTGAAGTGAGTTGTGTTATTTTGTGTAGTAGACTGCTTTTATGCCCTGTTGTGCCGTCCTGCTGTGTAACCTAAAGCAGTTAAAGAAATAAAGTGTTTTTGACAGCAATTGTGTTTTGGGTGATTCTTTAATGTGAAGTGAGTTGTGTTATTTTTGTGTAAGATACTGCTGGCATGCCCTTTGGTGTGCCCCCCTGCTGTGTTACCTAACGCTGTTCAAGAAATAAAGTGTTTTTGACAGGAATTGTGTTTTTGTGATCCTCTGATGTTAAGTGAGTTGTGTTATTTTTCTGTGGGGGGGGGGACTGCTGGTGTAATGTGTCACAATGCTTTGCCTACTTGTACTTTGAAAGTGAGAAAATATTTTTTTAAAAAACTTTATTCAGTGTGTTTGTTTTATTCTTTGTTGTGCAGTTGGTTCCCATCATAGGGAACAATGTGGCTGGCTGGCCAGCCATCTCTGTAGGTGGTGGGGGGATTTGGGGGAGGGTGTCTGTGGTTCAAGTGAAAGTGGCTGGCCACAGGACAAGGCAGGTTAGGTTTTGGGGAGGGTGTGTGTGGTATTTGGCAGTTTGGGTGCAGGTGGACTGTGGCTGTGGCCATTGGCAGCCCCAATCCCATATGTTTCTACAGTGTGGAAGTCTTCCCCACAGTAGAAAGACAAAGTGGTGTGGCAGGAGAACCACCTTTGGGGGGCATAAAATGGCCCCCCAAAGTGGGATCAGCTTGGGCCTTGGTGGAGGGTGGGAGGACAGGTAGGAGATGGGCCCCTGAAGGTTGGGGGCATTTTGCATGCAAAATGCCACCCCTAGCCAGACAAGCCTGTCTTATTTCCCCTATAGGAAATAATGGAGAAAGGGGGGGCTAAGAGCAGCATCTTTGGGAGGCCATAAAATGGCCCCCAAAGTGAGATCTGCTTGAGCCTTGGTGGAGGGAGGGAGGACAGGTAGGAGGAGGTCCTCTGAAGTTTGGGGGCATTTTGCATGCAAAATGCCACCCCCAGCCAGACAAGCCTCTCTTATTTCTCCCATAGGGAATAGTGGAGTGGAGGTGGATAGGGGCACCTTCTTTGGGAGGCCGTAAAATAGCCCCCCGAAGTGGAAGCTGCCTGAAACTTGATGGAGGGTGGGAGGACAGGTGGGAGCAAGTCCTCTGAAAGTTGTTTGCATTTTGCTTGCAAAATGCCACCCCAAGCCACCTAGAAAAATGACTTGTTTTCCCCCATAGAGAACCATGCAGAGTGTAGGAGGATGGGGCACCTTATTTAGGGGGGCATAACTTGGCCCCCCAAAGTCCAATCTTTCTGAAATTGGGGGAGTAGTTAGAGGAGACTTAGGAGAAGGTCTCCACCAAGTGTGGTGTGATTCGAACAGAAAATGCCCCCCCAGACTCCCGGAAAGCCAGGAGAAGGTTTTCTCATTGAAAACAATGGCCGAATCAAGCCGAAATGCAAATACCAAATCGGCTTGCAGTTTCGGTATTCCCTGAATACCGAAACCGTTTCCTGATTCAGTTAAAACCGAATCAGGTTTAACGAAACTGGCAGGCCTTGCACACCCCTAGTCCTGACGGGGAAAGGTGCTGCTGTTCAACAAATAACACAGAATCTCTCTACACAAGACATTTTACACAAGGAGGCTCAAGTGAAAGATCTTACACTTGTTCTTTCATTGTGGATACACATGCCTGCTAGGGAGTACACTTGAATATAAGACCACACAGCAAATAAGTCACTTGAGCATTTTGTCTTGTGTATAGAGACATGCAGAACTAGCTGAATCTTGGAACTTTGGTTTACTTGCAGAAGTTTTCACATTGGTATTCAGACTTACAAGTTAAACCTATAAATATGGGGCCTTATTCAAAATCTCCACTTGCAGTGGCGACCTATATGCACACTACTTCAAGAAAGAATGCAACTGTATAGCCAGTTAGAAGAGGATTAGCAAGATCCATCTTGATAAGACAGATTACTGGTTAAGAAAATGGATAAAATTATGCTGTCCCAAGGAGATGATTAAAACTAACCATAGCAGCCACCAGTTATTAGGACATGAACCTAAACCTGTGTAGATCAGCATCCTCAGCCCCAGAAGAAGGGTACACAGTTATTCCATATGTAGGACCTGATTTGTCAAGAGACTCTGTATATATACATTTACCCTCCATATGGACTACATTTGCAGAACTGACCATATTTCTGTAATTTACTATCACCATTCTTGAAGTTTTCAGATATCTTTAGCTAGGCTCCAAAGAGCTACTTTAAATAAGACTAATGAGAATAAACTTTTATTTTATTTTATTTTATTTTTATTTTATTTATTTTCGATTTCTATTCTGCCCTCCCCGACCTGGCAGGCTCAGGGCAGATTACACTCTGCAAAACAACACACTAAAAAACTTACATTTTACAATTTTAAAATAGCCATATAAAACAGTGCAATATAAATATTTTAAAAGAAACAAGAAAGCAGCACAGGAGTAATCAGTTAATCAATCAGTCCACCACCTACTCCGCCATATTAAAATTACTTGCGTGGTTGGTTAAAAAGTTTGATGGTGGATGCCTCTAGTAGGGAAGGCATTCACCTCTATTTGGCCGGTGGGGGCCTAGCTCAGCTTCAACCATACACCTGGTGGGACAGCTCTGTCTTACAGGCCCAGCAGAAAGATAACAGATTCTGCTGGGCACTGGTCTCATTGGACAGAACATTCTACCAGGTTGGAGCCAGGACAGAAAATGCCCTGGCTCTGGTCAAGGCTAACCGGGCCTCTCTGTGGCCAGGGATCACTAACAGTTGTTTGTCACCTGATCTGAGCATCCTCTGGGGCACATATAGGGAGAGGCAGTCCCGCAGATATGCTGGTCCTAGTCCACATAGGGCTTTATAGGCAAGTACCAAAACCTTGAATCTGATTCGGTACTCCACTGGCAGCCAATTCAGCTGGCACAATACTGGAGTTATATGTGCACTGCTAGGCACTCTGGTCATGACATGCACTGCTGCATTTTGAACCAGCTGCAACCGCCGGATCAGACTCAAGGGAAGCCCCACATAGAGTGTGTTACAGTAGTCTAACCTAGAGGTGACCATTGCCTGAATCACTGTCTTTAAGTTGCAGGTCGAAAGATAAGGGGCAAGCTGCCCGGTCTGTCGAAGATGGAAAAAAGAAGACCTGGCAACTGCTGTGACTTGAGCCTCCATCTTCAGGGAGGCATCTAGGATCAGCCCCAGGATCTTGACCCCCGGAACTGGTATGAGCAATGCCTCATTGAGGGTCGGGAGCTGGAGCCCTGAATCAGCGCACCCACAGCTCAAGTATAGGATCTCCATCTTCATGGGGTTTAATTTGAGCCAACTTTGCTTCAACCATCCAGTCATGGCTTCAGAAGCATGCTCTAGGACATCTGGGGCCAAGCCAGGCCAACTGTCCATCAGCAGATATAAATGGGTGTCATCAGCATACTGGTGACACCCAAGTCTGAAACTCCACACCAACTGGGTGAGGGAGTGCATATAGATGTTAAACAGTAATGTGGAGAGTATTGCTCCCTGTGGCACACCACATATCAATGGGGGGTGGGATGACAACTTCTCCCCCAGTGCCACCCTCTGTCCCCAACCATGGAGAAAAGAGACAAGCCGCTGTAGTGCTGTCCCTTGCATCCCCATATCAGCGAGGTTGTGGGTCAAAAGATCATAGTCGACCATATTGAACGCTGCTGAAAGATCTAATAATATCAGCAGCGCCTATCCGCCTAGGACCAGGTGTCTGTGGAGGTTGTCCACGAGGGCGACCACCAGTGTCTCCATCCCATGTCCTGGGCAAAAGCCAGACTAGAAACAATCCAGGGCCAAGGTATCCTTCAGGAATCTCTGCAGCTGTTCCTCTGCCACCTGCTCAACCACCTTACCCAGAAGCACCCTATAAGATGTTCTTTCCTCATTGTCACAAGATCACCGCCACAGATGCTCAAGCCATCTTAGCTCTGGCTTCTTCTGCCGTAGCTCCTCCATCAGAAGTTACTTTAAAGATACTCAACTTGCTCTGTAGCATTTGGGATGTTTGTTTTAATTTTGGAGGAAAAGAAACACAAATCAATGTATCCTTGGTGTAAAAATCTGGTATTGTGGCCATTTGTCTTCAGGGGCCATGACTTGGAGAGATGATATCATCATGTTCATATTATATCAGTGGAGTAGGTAAGGTAACGGTAGGCCTCTGTGCAAGCACCAAGTCATTACTTACCCATGGGGGGACATCACATAATGAAGTTTTCTTGGCAGACTTGTTATGGGGTGGTTTGTCATTGCCTTCCCCAGTCATCTACGCTTTACCCCCAAGAAACTGGGTACTCATTTTACTGACCTTGGAAGGATGGAAGGCTGAGTCAACCTTGAGCCGGCTACCTGAACCCAGTTTCTGCCAGGATCAAACTCTGGTTGTGAGCAGAGCTTAGGCTGCAGTGCTGTAGTTTACCACTCTGTGCCACGGGGCCCCCCTATCAGTGGAGTTCAGTCTGAATTTTTAAAATTCTATTTATTGGTGAAATAAAAATGTCTGTAAGTTACCCTGAATCTCATAAAAAAAGGCAAGACAAATGTAATGAATCCGTGAACTTGTTCCAAAGGTCATTAAGCTATTCACAGCAGATTGGGGCATTAAGGATCCTTATACCTTCTTTCTGAACAAGTATATTTGCCTTGTTTGCAACTGCTTTATTCTGTTGCAGATGTTTAATTTATGTTTTGAAGGTACAAAACTTGGAACTGAATGGGCTTCCTTCCATGAGAAGCCATTTGTGTGTGGTGACTTTACACCCAGATGTGATAGGCATTTTCAGGTGATGTAGCTGATATATTAAAGATTGCCCCACCTAGGTGGAAAGACACATACAAACAGCATGCTACTGATATGATTACCATGCCATAAATATATCATCAAAATGGACCTTAGTCCTCTCACAATAAAATGTAATACTTTGGAATTTTTTGTTTTCTTCTGGTCTTAGAGCATGCACAAGCCAAAATTTCATCTGTTGACACACAAACAGAAAAGAAAAATCAAAGCACTCAAGTATGAGGTAAAACTGTAAACATTTCCAAATGATTCCTGCTGTAAATGTAGGTGATATATCTATAACTTTGCTGGCTTGTCAATAATTCATCACAATTAGATTAGGATAAGTTTTATTTATAAGTTGGATCCCAATAGTAGAAGAAAAGTAAGTGGTCTTCTGGAATGCAGAGTTGAGCAGAACACATTGTTTGCATGCAGAAGAATATTTTTGAAAACATGTGTGTTCAAGTGGCTGGACAGCAAAGCTAAAATGTTAATCTAGAATATAATATTTAACCATACATACATTTCTGAAAATATTTCAGAGACTTCATGTTTGTATATTAGAGCATATGAAAAATTGTAATTTAAAGTTTATAGTGATTTTGCTGTGTCACAAGACTTACAGCAATCATATATAAAGATTTTATTTCAACTCTAGCTTGAGTGATGGGCTTTTTGGAAGCTGTGTACTCCACAAGGTAAGCAGTTACTTTAAAATGTCAGTGCAATACATTTGCATGCAAATGTCAGATGGCTGATAAAACTGATGTTTAAAACAGATCTATAAAGCTTTGCGACAGGGTTCCTTCATACACTGGCCATTTAAACTCAGCACATTTATATGCACAGAGAACTTGGCTACTGCCATTATGTATAAAATCAACAGCTCACTCAAATGGGAAATTATCAAGGTCACATTGTCTGTGGTGATTCTTCCTTAGGGCTGTCCTCCACATAATGCAGACTCAAAGACATGTTTTGATTGTTTTACAATTGATGACAAGAGTCATTGCTGAATCAATCTGTACAAACATTTGATAATCTATTTAATATATATTTGTATGAGTACAATATACCTCACACACCCACTGTCACCCTGAAATGTATCTATTCAGTGGCACTGTACTAATAATTTTTAAAAGCACAGCAATCCTATAAATTGCTATGAATAATTATGTAAGATGCCCTGACCTGGATAACCTAGGCAAGCCTCACCTTGTCAGATCTTAGAAGCTAAACAGGGCCAGCCTTGATTAGTAATTGCATGGGAGACCTCCCGCAAAGACCAGGATTGCAGAGGCAGGAAATGGCAAACCACCTCTTTTAATCTCTTGCCTTGAAAACCCCACCAGAGGTTGCCATTAGTCAATGACTTGAGGGCACTCCACCACCAATTATGTAAGATATGGTGAATAGGTTGTGGTGTCATTTTACAACTGTAGCACAGTGCTAGTGACTATGGCTTAGTGGTACAGCAATTGCTTTGCACCCCTCAGGAATCAAGATCAATTCCTGGCATTTCTAGGTAAATGGATCAGGTATTAAGTGATGTGAAAGACCTTTACCTCTACCTAAGACCCTGGAAAGCCACTGCCTGTCAGAATAAACCAAAGATCCCCAAGCTTCCTGAGCCTATGGGCACATCTGGAATTTTGAGACTATTATACGGGAACCACAACAAAATAGCTAACACGGGGACAGAAACAGTCACAAAATATAAAGAGGTCCTAAGTCAAGCATCATTCTATGATGCCTGATCCTTGCAGACACAAATATGATGTCTCCTAGGGTCTTCTGAAGCACCTCATGCTCTAATAAGGGGGAGGAAAGCCATGAGTAGCTCTTTACTTTGGGGAAGAAGGAAGGGGTGCCAGGAAGCACATTGATGGATGCCATAATACCCACAAGCTTCATATTGGATATCCTTAGAGTAGACATTGCTGACCCTGATAGGCCAAAGACCTGACTCAGTATAAGATAACTTCATGGTTCATGTGTGATCAACCATGCATTGTGCAATGGTGAATATGAATGTTATTGTTCTGCCCAGGGGTCATTTCCTAGAAAAACAACTGCAGGAACTCATTAGTATATCTCATTAGTATATGCTGCACACCACTGACATCACCGGAAGTGTGTCAGAAGGCAACATCTACCCCTCAGGCCCCTTTCCACAAAAATCTCCAGGTTTTTCCTTAAAGCAAAATGAACTCAAAGCAGCTTACCCTCCTCTGGAGAGCCAGCCCTGCTTGCACCCATGCACTAACTCTCTCTCACAAGTAAAGCAGCAGAGCAGAATGAATCCAAGCAGCTTATGTTCCTTTGGAGCCCAGCACCACTTGGCTTGCACTCATTCACTCATTTTCTCTCTTTCTCTCTCCCCCCACCCACCTCTCTCACGAGTCACAAATGAAAGTAAAGCAGCAGAGCAGAATGAATCCAAGCAGCTTACGTTCCTTTGGAGCCCAGCACCACTTAGAGGAAAAGGAATCACGTGGGTGGGGCCAAAACCCACGTTACCTCTTTTCAGATCTACCAGAACACCGTTCCTGTGTGTTCCGCCTCCAAATGAGCCCTGGTTCTGCCAATTGTTACTCGTATTAGACACTGGGAAAGCTGTTAAACAGAGAGGTTATGTTTAACCCAGATATTTTCAATGCCATCACAAATCTAGAAACTTAGAGCAGCCTGCAGAAAATACCACTATTCCTGTGCTCAACATAATCCAGCTAGCTAGTATTCCATCTTCTGAGGCAACTGATATAAATAAAACTGTGAAAAAATTAACTTAACAATGGACAATATTCTACTTTAAGCTGGAGGAAGTTCCTCTAACTTAAATGTCTATTCTGTTTCATGACACCTGCATTGACTACAACACTTGGGGCTCCACAGCAGGGCAAACAGCCTTCTCATGACTGTTTCAGCTCAGGAGAGAATGTTGAAGCCCCTCCTCCTCCTGTGCCCTGTTCTCAAGCTGAATAAGGCCCCAGCACACTTGGAAACGCTAGTTTCCTGATAGTAATGTGTCTGCAAAGAATCCCTGACCCACCTAGTGTCACATAATCATCTTGTTAGGCCCTGAGTGGAATGGTAGGCTGTAACCCTGTATTTTTTACAGAAACAGTGATTTGTAGGAAGAGAAAATTACCTGTAATGAAAATAATGATGTTTCTGGAACTTTTCCTGCTGAATATTGGGGATGCTACTGGGCTGAACATCATTTTAATTAGAATTAACACTTTCATCTAGTCTATGAATAAATTTAAGGGCATCTTTGAAATATTTAACATATGGGAATACAGCCAAGCTGTCACAGCAAAATTAAGACATTTTACATACATAGCTACTATAATATATTAAGTAGATTCCAAATAAGTAAGCATTCATTGTTGGTGTTTGGATAAAACCCTTCTGTGTATTTATGCACACTTTGATCATTATCCTTTTGAAGTCACGCTTCTTTTAATGTGGGACATTTCAAGTGCAGTTTTCAACTATGTTAGATGTTTTACTAGTAGGTAGGAGACTTAATTTGCATAATTTATTCTACAGTTAGAAAGCATATCCTGGTGAAAGCAATCTACAAATGATAACTTTTGAATATCCACCTTTATCTCCTAGGAGCATTACTTGTGGGTTACATAAAAACTAGAGTTTGAAAGATTATCCTTATTAAGTCATCATACTTCAGACAGAATAAGGCGTAAGTTTGGCCCTTGCACTATGATCCAATGTTGCAATAAGTGCATAATGGAGCTTACTTCAAATGTATCTTGGATGCAGTTCTAGTTTTTATTTAACTGTTGAAATAAACAAATGATTGTTGGCTGACCCTATTTGGGATCTTCCACATGTGAAGCAGATGCTCTGCCACTAAGCCACAGTTCCTCCCAAACTGCAGGGAAAATGCAGGGAAATCTGCCATGAGGAAGACCTATTACCACTGCACTGTATTGACAGCAACACCAGCAACAGAGAAAACACACAAGCCTGTCAGTGTCACCATGTGGAAATCACCTGCGAGGTCTGGGGATTGCAAAGGGATGTTTCTTATTCTCATCATCTTTGCAGAATGACCATAAGCACCATGCCCCACTGGTGTATGTGTGCTCCTGCCATCTGGGTTATAGGATGGAGCTGTTATGCTTACTAAAGCATAAAATGAAATTTAAGATGTTCCAAATTGCCATGCATTAAAAAATGGATTGAAATATGAGTCTATTTTTAATGCAATTTCCAATTTAGGTATCTTCAGCTTTGGGAATGGATTGGCCATTAAAGCAATCAGAGAAAATACTGGTGGGCTGATGGCCTGGGGAGCCACTTCCCCCTGCCAGGGCCACTCTGCCCCCAAGCATTTGGGGTGGGTTTCATAGAGACTGTTGAGGGAAGCTGGTGGCCCTAGCAGCTATGGCTAGTCAGCTTCCCTTCACTCTGAAGGGAAGAAGGTTTCCCATGCCATTTGCAAACAGTGTGGGGGACCACCTTCCCTTCAAAGTCTCCCTTCTTCAAGCCAGCTGGAGGGAGGGGGGGGGGAGACTTGGAAGGGAAGAAATTCCCCATGCCATTTGCGAATGGCGTGGGGAACCTCCTTCCCTTCAAAGTCTCCCTCTTTCCAACTGGCTAGAGGGAGGGGAGACTTTGTGAGGAAACCCCTGACAAGTGGCTGAGTCAGGGGTGAAGTGCCCCTCTCCCTGCCGCTATGCAGCAGTAGGGAGAAGGGCATTTCACCCCAACAGGCTGCACTCAGCCGCTTGTCAGGTGTTTCCCTGACAAGCAGCTGAGTCGAGGGTGAAGTACCTCTGGGCTTAGATTGGGGTTTCCAGGGCAACAGGAGTTCAGACAGAGTTCAGAAATTCCATGCCTACTGTTGCCAAGGGAATTGATTGAAAGGCGCCAGACTGTCTGGTTTGACGAACGGCTGATGATCACCACGAACAGGGCTTGGAATGAACACATGTTCATCGGGAATGGGGCCTCACGAACAGCTTGCTTTCTAACAGCTGATCGGGCTGTTTGTGGCTTTTTTTTGTTCGTATTGCTGTTTGTGCCCACCTCTAGTTATGGGGCATGCATGGTGTACCAGTGCTAACTAAACAGGGCAGTATTTTGTGGCAGGCATAGCTGTCTCTTTTTCTCTCTTTCCAAACTGGCAGAAAGAGGAAGGGTTTACACTGGCTAGGGGTGTGCTCTTAAAAAAAGGGCCTTTTCCCTATTCAGTTATCTGGAATACAATCTATATTAGGTATTCCCATTATTTGGCCAAAACAAGCCTCTATAGTATTTGGATCCAGGTTCAATTCAGAATTCTGGATATATTCAGCTCCATTATTCTCTTAGGGGAAATATTTCCAGGGTGTTTGATGAGCTGTTTTTCAAACAAATTATGTCAAAATTGCAGGAGACATAATGCTAACTCTCCACTAAAGGATTACCAAGTTTTGATTGTGTTAGGGTATTCAGTTCTAAGGGTCCCTGAAATGGTTTACCCAGCCACTCTCCATTATATAGAGTGCTTTTTCCAGGTCAAAAACAGAAGTCTAAAGAAGAGCCTTAGCTGACAGAAGCCAAATTTCCCAATGCAAACAGAACCAATAAAGCCCAACAGAATCAATGTCAAACCAGAGAATCCCAGTAGAACCAAAGTGAAGTAAGGGATACTGTTACAAGGCAAACAGAACCAGTGTCACTCGCAGATACCAGGCAGAACCCAGGGTTAATGCAAGCCTAACAGAACCAATATCAAACTAGAGAATCCCAGCACCCAAACTGGTTAGCCAGTCATACCAAGGCAGCCAGCTAGTGCACACACTAGCCACACACATGCACTCGCACGTACACACACACATGCACACACACACACAGTAACACTGCATCCCTCCCCCCTTCTCCTTTCCCCTGGGAAACCTGCAAAGGGGGAGCACAAGATGGTGCTGCTGCAACTTTTAAAATGCAATTCCAGGATATTCCTGAACACATCTGGATATTTCCAGAATGTAAATATTAGTTTATCCAAATATACCCAAATAAGATATATATATATTCAGATATACCGAAATAATATCAAATAAGTATTTTTCAGCTATATTTTTAAACTGAATACACCAAATTACACATCCCTAAAACTGAAAACAGTCATAACTAGAGGTGGGCACGATCCAAAAAATGACCGATCAAGCTGATAGGGGATTGGCGCCAACGATGACCCCAAATCACCAATCCACATCGGTCAACTCCTGTTTCCGATCCGTGGATTGGGGATCGTGGAGGCCAAAGCGAAGGGGCGCTCTGCTGTTCCCAGCTATGTGGGAAGGTGGGTGGTGGTGGTGACCGCCGGGTTCGGTGGGCATGGGGAGGGGATGTACACACACACACACACACACACTAAGAGCAGAGGGGAAAAAAAGTTTTTAACCTGGTGACGAGCTGCCTCCCCTCAGGGAGGGGACGTTCACACACACTTAGAGCAGAGGGGGGAAAATTTTTTTAACCCGGTGACAAGCCTCCTCCCCTCAGGTAGGGGATGTTCACACACACACACACACACACACAGAGAGAGAGAGAGAGAGAGAGAGAGAGCAGGGGGGAAACGTTTTTAACCTGGCGATGAGCTGCCTCCCCTCAGGGAGGGGACACACACACACACACACACACACACACACTTAGAACAGAGGGGGGAAAGTTTTTAACCCGTCCCTGCCTCTCCAAATAGAGAGAGAGAGACACCCCGTCAACATGTTTCAGCCAGCTTTTTTAAAAAAGCAGGGACAGAATCCTCCATTCCTCCCCACCCAATTTTAAAAGCAAGCAGCCAGTCTTCCAAAAGCATATTTTAAACACACACACAGAGATGTGAATGAGGTCTTCCCACAAAATACAGTGTTTTAAAAGCAGGTTAAAAACAGAGAGTGACAGACAGAAAAACAGCCATTCCTTCTACAAAGCCTTGTTTTTTAAAAAAGCAAAAAACGTTTGAAGTGCCCATGGCTACAGAACACCCCCTTCCCCCTCCCTCCCCTGGCTGTCTTCTCCCAACTGGTGAGTGCATTGCTGCTCCTTGGTTGGAAGGAAGCCCTGCTGATCAAGGCAAGCTGGGCTTCCATTCGGGTTTCCAGGGTGACAGAAGGAGGGCAAACTCAGCTCAGGCATTCCCCTGGCTCCGTTGCCAGGGGAATAGATTACTGGCGCCGGAGTGACTGGATCTCCGATCAGATACCGATCGCCCCAATCAAGCCCTGATGAAGCCCCCCCCAAACGCTGGATCGGTCGCCGTGGATGGCACCGATTCGCTGGGTCCCGACCATGCGAACGCCACTTTCGTGAGTATTTTTCTATCGTAATGCAGATCGTGCCCATCTCTAGTCATAACACTCCTGTGTTTTCCTGATTATGAGAAACCAGCTTCTGCCACTGTCTCCCCACTTTCCTCACTGACGACAGTTCATCCCAATTCTTTTCCTTCCCTATTTGCTCTCAAGAAAAAAGAGAGCTGTGAATTTAACTGATTTAGGATGGTGCTGATCATAGCTGCTCAGACCAAGAAGAAGACAGCAGACTGCAGCAAACCATACCAGATATTTCAGTTGTGGGACAAACATGAGTACCACAGATTTCTTGATAGGCTAGCATTTCAATTATCAGAAAAGAAATTCAGGGATTTAAAGAGTACTGGTATAAATTTTCTTACGGGAGGATGTCAAGAAGCATGTGCCTCGATGAATATTGCACTTTTGCCAGCCAGGTCCTGTGTAGCTTACATTTTCTACTTGCTGATATAATTGCAGTCATGGCCCCTCCTTCCTTTGGGAAGGACAGAATTGGAAACTACACTCATTATGTTGAGACAGTTTTGACCTCACATATAATAGATGTCACAAAAGTCTGGCCTGATCATGAATTCCGTATACTCTGTCTCTTTCACAGCCTCAAAGGAGGACCTGTTCATAGCTTTGGTGTCAGTTTTTCCCAGATGGTTACTATACCAGAAGAACCTTATATTGACATTGCAGTTGATATGGAGGCTAATTTTTTCATAAAAGTAATATTCAAGCCACATCTATATTATACACATGAACAGGGGTCTGAATTAAATGCTTCTTAGATAAACAGAATAGTAACAGTTAAAATAAACGTTTCCCCAAATTCCTTTTTTTAACCTAGTACTTAAAATAATTTCTCAATCAAAGTATTTCCATTGAATCTATTATTAGTACCTGATTGGGATTATACAGCTGCAAGAATTAAAATGAAGGTGTTATTACAAATTCAAATATGGATGGTGTTTTGAAATATTTCCTTGTATTACTATGCAACATATTTGAGTGTTTTTGCCAATAGATGGTTAATACATGGAGGGTTATTGAGCAGTCAGGATTACCTATATCCTTGAAGGCAGAAAAGATAAAATGAAGGTAAATGTAACATATAATGTTATATATATATACTAGCTTGATGCCTGTGCTTCGCTACGGTATTTAACTACTTTAAATCCAGTTATAATATTTATGGGTATGTAACATTTTTTGGTTTGTGGGGTTTTTTTTAGTTGGTTTTGTAGTATAATAGCATAGTACCCGAGCTTCACAACAGTGTTTGAATAAAGTGAAGCATGTTGATGCCAAAAACTGATGAAGTGAATTTCAAAATGTAACATTTATTGAAGAGATTTTTAAAAGGAAAAGATTGTCGTGCAAGAACAAAAGTGAAAAATATGTACAACCGGCTTTTTTTCTACTGAAGGACCTTTTAGTAGACCACATTGGTGGTTTTCCTCTCAGGTGCTAAAGTGGCTGGGGGCACCTTAGAATTGAATTCCTGGGTCCAATCTTCTTGAAACTTGTGGGGCGGGGTTAGTGGACAATCAAGATTAGGTTCCCTGAAATTTTGATGGAGTTTGCTTGAGAAAAGCCCCACCACCCCGGGTATGTTCCCCCATAAGGAATCATGGACGAATATAGTTGGTATTCTCAAATAAAACTGAATCTGAATCCTATACTGCTTTATTTGAACCCAAATATCTGTATTATTGAATACATATACTATTACAGATACCCACATCTACATAACACCATATTTCCCTGCTGCACACCATAATTACATGGTTGTCTAGACTATACACTGCCTTTCCCAGCATTTACACTGTTAACTTCCAAGCAGCAGTATGAGAACACAGTTGTCAATTTGTGTGTGTGTGTGTGTGTATGTGCTGTCAAGTCACTTCCCAAGTTTCAAAAAAATTGGACCGAGGGATCCAGTTCTATGGAGCCCTAAATAAGGTGCTCCTACCCAGTCTCCATTGTTTCCTATGGTGGAGAAATTCCAACCTGGCTTTCAGGCATAAACTCATAGGGACAAGGCAGTATTGGCCAAAGGACTGGTTCCAATGCAAGCTGAACCAAGAAACTGGAGAACTGGAGTTTTCTACACCCTCCATAAAAACAGCCTACTATCTTTCTCTTTCTAAAATCAACCCACCTCAGAGAGAGATGGAGTTAAAATCTGAATGGGAGACAACTACCACACAAAGAACATATGCATCAACTGAAAGAGAGCTTGGTCAGATGGTCTGGTCACGTAGTTCACAGCAATCAAGCACAGTTTCAGCAACAGTGTTAAAGAAATTCTGTGCATTCAACTATAAGACATCTGGCTTTATAGCTCAAATCATTTTATAGCAATCAAGGAAAGCTTCAGCAAGAGTAAGTGGCAACAGCAAAGATCCTTTGTGCATGCAAAGCTGTTGGCTGTGGGCATATAGTCTGGTTACTGCTAAACATGCTTATGTAGAATCTTAGTTTTCATTTCAAGCTAAAGCAGAAGCGTTGCTCAGTTCATTGCATCCGAACATTATTAAATACACAAATTCATATCCCAAATCAGGAAAGCATCAGGGGGCAGCATCAACCTTAGCTTCCCTTGGTTGTTGTCCTGTTTGTTGGCAACTGGTTGGCTGCTTTATGAAACAAGATGCTGGACTACATTCCCCACTAGTCTGATCCAGCAGGACTTTTCTTACGTTCTTATCAAAGATCAGGGTTGATGAGTAGGATGGGCATTCTTGGGCAAAGGAAGCTGTTAATCCTCCATTTGTCTCTTGGAGTCACAAACTTGTATCAAGAAATTATTATTAGAGCACATTCTCATAAATAAGGAAAATGTTACAACTGTATTGTGTCAGAAAATATCCCAGGGTGAATACATGCATACATACCCTGCCAGCTTTTCTTTTGGCTAATGAGGGAGAAGAGACAATCTTGTCCAATTCCCCTCTACACAGAAGCATCATCCATTTGACTTTGATACATGTGGGTTCCACTTTCCTAGGCATAGTATTTTTAGAGTCAAAAGGAGCCCCTCCACACTCCTGCACCCATAGAAAAGCTAATAAATCCAACTCACTGTTAATATTATACAGTTGTTAATTTGAGTTTTCTCTCATGAGGCTTGTTTGTCAAGTTCACAATATTTGTTACCATTTATTTGAATGATTTAAAAATTGTTTAAAATGTACCAAGACTGATTTTTAAAGAAATTGCACACAAACTCTAGCACACTAAAAATATCATGATACATTAATTAGCTCTGGAAAACTGCATCACTTAAAATTTCACTTGATTACAGTTTGCATTTCTCAAACTACATATTGCAACCAGGAATCTTTTATTTCTGAACTCATATTTTTCAACCTTGTGCTTTAATAGATGAACATAGACATTGTGGTTTAGATAGGAATTCAGCAGTCAATAACATCCTATTTCAAAGAAAATACAAATGATTATGTATTTGAATGTATGACATACTGGCATTAGTAACATTTTACAAGATGTCTTTAACCATGTACCTAGAGGGGAAATTTTTAAAAACAATTCAAAGTTATTTTTCAGACTTGAAATATTACTTAGGTATCCCTTTGCCTCCCTATACGGATTGAAGAGACAAGACACAAGTCTTGGGTAAAAAACAGGGCCATTTATTGATCAACAGTAACTAGAACTTAACCAAGAACTAATAACAGCAAGGGTATAACTAGAGATACAGGTAGAACAAGGGGTCAACTGGACCTACTCCTCGACCTGAATGGGCGAGCACCCCATGCCCCAGGCGCGAGCCATCCACTACATGGCTGTAACCCAGCCAGCCAGGCGAATGGTTCCCCCCTTAAAAGCGCCATACACCCCAGCCATAAAGCCTGAGGGAAGGCCTTTTTTCGGGGGTTCCAGGGCAGTCTGCCCTCTCAGCTGGCAGCCATAAAGCCCGCCAGCCGATTTGAGACACCCCCATTCCTCACCAATAGGGAGGTGCCACCAGGTGCTCACCGGCCAGCTCTGCCTATCCCAAATAACCTGCCATGTGCTGAACAAACGTGCCCCTACAATACCTAACCGGCAGTACAAGGTAGGTGAAAAACACCCCCCGCCAACGGCCAATCAGGCAAGGGGCGAAAAAATTCCTACCTGGCCCTGAAAACCAGCGACTGGTGATACCTGTACTGCCGCCAAATAGGGTGCGGAGGGAGGGTCGAGCTTGCAAAAGCAACTGCGCAATGGGTGGAGACGAGGCTGGCATATATTTGCCAAGCCACACCCCCACAAAACACCTGAATGCCCGGGAAAGCAGGCTTATCTCCCCCTCTGTGAAGGAGGGCAAATGGCGGCACCCGGGT
Organism: Eublepharis macularius; assembly: GCF_028583425.1. Taxonomy (NCBI): domain Eukaryota; kingdom Metazoa; phylum Chordata; class Lepidosauria; order Squamata; family Eublepharidae; genus Eublepharis; species Eublepharis macularius. Next base: position 129,939,978 of record NC_072792.1, read on the forward strand.
GAGCATGCTGCGCACACACTTGGAATGCCGTTTTACCTCTCTATATATCTGCATTTTGTTATATTTCTTTGAATGGTTGGTTCATGCAATTTTTAGTACACTCAAATATGTACATATGTACAAATGTGTACATATATGTACAAATGTGTACATATGTACACTCAAATATGTACCAATCCAATCCTAGCCATTTAATCGTGTCCAATCCTTGGCTACTCTGTAGATCGTATCCCTCCAGGCCTTTCTGTCTCTGACTGCTTCTTTCAATTCCTTCATGTTCAGTCCAGTGTCTTTCATGATGGTATCTAGCCAGCGGGTTTTTGGTCTTCCTCTCTTCCTCATTCCACTCACCATTCCTAGCATCATTGATGTTTCTAGTGAGTTGGCCCGCATTACGTGCCCGAAATAGCTGAGCTTCTGCTTTGTAATCTTCCCCTCCAGAGACATGTCAGGTTTTATGCGTTCCAAGACAGCTTGGTTTGTTACTTTTACTGTCCAAGGGATCCTCAGGAGTTGTCTCCAACACCACAGTTCGAATGAGTCAATTTTTCTCCTGTCCATTTTTGTTAAGGTCCATGTCTCACATCCGTAGGTTGTTATAGGAAACACAATGGCTGTGACCAGTCGGCGCTTGGTGCTTATTGTGACATCTTTGCATTTCCAGATTGAATCCATGCTGACCATTGCTGAGCGTCCAAGTGTGATTCGCCGCTTTACTTCAGGTGTCCAGTCACCCCTGTTAGATTTGTGAACCTAGGAAGACAAAGTTGTCAACCACATTGATCTCATCATTGTTTATCTTGATATGGACTCGTTTGTTAGTGTTGGTCATGATCTTTGTTTTTTTGATGTTCAGCTGAAGCCCCATTACTTCACTTGTTGTCTTTAGTTTCATGATCAGAGTCTTCAGATCTTTAGCCTTCTCTGCTTGCAGTGTAATGTCATCTGCATATCGCAGGTTGCTGATTGTTCTGCCACCGACCTTTACCCCAATATGTACATGTAAAACAATAATATATACTCTTTGCAAATGTGTTTTCTAGAAACATATAGCATACAGATACATATGCCAGGAAGCTAGGAGAACTGTGGCTTCCTATTACTTGTGCATGAGATTGAAAATACATGTTTGGCACCATGTAACAATTGCACAAATACATGGGCTGTATTCAAAGGTGCACTTCCACGTATAAGGCATCTTCTGCTCACAAATGGGGATAAAGTTCTGCTTGTGTAAGAATTTGCTCAACCTTTTGCACAAGCAGAAGTATGATAATGGATACAGAACCTGTAGAATTGTGTTAATTTTACACAAGCTCAGTAAGTAGTTGTGGAACAGTCAGTACTTATTTTGGTTTCTAATCACAGCTTCTTAGATTTTGGCTTTCTAAAGTTGAGTATGGATTTCCACCCCCATATAAAATAATACTATACACTGCTTGATTTAGTTTAGTAGTGCATAAAATTTTATGAATATGTTTCACAAATTAATTTCCAAATAAAACAAAATCGTTAGGGTTTAGGAAATTAATGTTATTCTTGGGCATGCGATCTCCAATTTTTGTAAGAGCTCAGTCTAAGAACCTTCCCTGAATGTCAGGATTCAGCAATAATAAAATGCTTCTGTTGTCTACAGAATGAATTGTCTATATACCCCAAAACAGCTATTAAAAATATTCATTCTGTGAAGTACGTATTAAACAAATTTGGATATTACTAAAACATAAAGAAATTTTTTAAAGAAAATGAAGAAATCATGAGATAGCTTTTATCTCATGGAAAGGCCTTTTTCATTAACAATTACAATAAAACATCAACCAACCAAGACACGAAGTATCAAAATAGCTTTAAAAATAACTGTACTTTAATTCTTGGCTTTACCAATTAAAATATGCCTTGACCAATGAAAACAGGTTCCTAAAGACTGCTGCCTGAAACTCCCAACACTCAATCAAATGATTATTCTACTCATGTTCCAAATCAAAGGGGACAACTACAAGAAGGATTTAACTCCCCCCCGCAAAGAAAGTTGTGGAACTTTACTGAGAACTCTCCAGAAACCTATTGATGACAGTGCTATAGAGCTGCCAAGCCCCCAGGTGAGAGTGAGGGATGCCCTTACACCTGTTCCCATTTCCCATTGCTGCTCTGAGTGGCAGCCTCTCAATAGGAGGCTTGGCAGCCCCATATTACTCTTATCAACAGGATTTTTTCATATTCAATTATAATAAAACACTCAGAAAAAATTAAAACCTGCAGGTTCAGAGTCCAGTGGCACCTTAGAGACCAACAAGATTTTCAGAGTGTAAGCTTTCAAGCAGGGTGGATAAAAATCAATGGGTTTTTTTTAAAATCAAAAAAATTGGATTTTTTTTATTTAAATCAGATTTTTTTGATTTAAATCGGATTTTTTTGATTTAAATCGGATTTTTTAAATAAAATGCTTTTTGAGTAAAATATATTACCATCCAAAGGTTATTCCATCATGAAAAAAAGATTAGTTTTTAATTATGTAGAATAAGGCTGTATATGTTTAATTTTTTTGGTAAATAAATTTCATTAATCCATTCACAATGTCATGCTCTTCCAGAGGTTTTTGTAAGATTATTGGGCAGTTTCTCTGCCTACAAGATATTATCACAGATGCTTGGGACCTTTGGGTGACAAGAAGAACAAGGAGACAACAAGATGGCGCACCCAGCTGCATGTGAAACATGCTTAGGCTGGGTGCCACTTTTGCCTCACTGCACGGATGGAGAGACAGCCTTACATTCCTGGGCATCCAGGCTTTGAGAGGTGTGGCCTGGCCCTGTAAAGGGCGGCTCCGCCTCTGTAGGGCTCAGTCAGCTTTGAAAGCTCGGCCTGAGCAGAGCATATATCAAGCTCTCTTGGCCGAGCTCCTCTGAGGCCAGTTTTACTGCAGGCCCTCAGGGCTAGGTGGCTATAGCTACCTTCTTGGGGAAAGCTGTGATAGTCCCCTGCTTGATATCTTCAAACAACAGGAGGAGAGCCAGGGCCCAGTGCCAGGCTCAGTGGTTTGGCAGAGATTATTATTATTATTATTATTATTATTATTATTATTATTATTATTATTATTATTATTATTATTATTATCCTCTTCTTATTTACACTTGGGGACTGTTGGTTATCAGTCAGGAGGGCTAAAGCAGGGTTATATCCAGTCCTTGCAGGCCTCTAGCCTAATTAGGCTCTTCCCCTTATTTTGTTGGGAGGGTGTACTTTCAGCAGAAACAGCAATAGGCTTTTCTGTAGGCCGCAGGAGTGAATTGCAGCCATCTGAGGGGTGGATTACATTACTGCTCCTGGCTTAGCAGGGTGGATGCTGGTAGGCCTCCTTTCTGTCTAGGCTTTTTTCCTCCCCCCCCCCCTGTTTATACTTACTTGGGAGGGAGTATTTCTAGCAGCAATAGCTCGGCTTACGGCCTTCAGGCAGCAGGCGGTGCATTTTGTGAAAAGGCTTGGCAGTTTATTCAGTTGGATGCAGCCATTTCGAGTGTGGCATCAGTGGCCTTCTTTGCCTCCTGGCAGTACAACCTTATTGAGAATGCATCTACAATATGCACAGCTCCAGCAGTGGCAATTTTGAGTGTGGGTTTTATATGGTCTGATTTGCCTCCTGCTTACTGGCAGTGGAGGCCATTTTGGTGAGGCTTTTACAGCTTCTGCTGTGCTGGGGTGACCATTTTGAGTGTGTCATCCTGTGGCCTGCTTAGCCTAGCACTGGCAGCCATTTTATAGAGGCCTCTGCAGTTTACACAGTGTTTGGGCTTCCATTTTGGAGGTATGTGTTACTGCAGTACATTGTGTTACTGTACATTTCCATCATGCCACTATAAATTTAAAAAATAAAAAATAAAAAGGCTAGCAGCCCTGCTAAGGGCAAACGGCCACTGAATATGTATCCTGCAAAGCAGCCCTACCTGCACAGTTAACCTTTGAGGATGATGAAGTGGCCACAGGGAGTAAGGAAATACTGGGCTATCAGTGTCCATCAGTCAGGAGGGCTGAAACATGGTTAGGCTCAGTCCCTGCAGGCCTCTAGTTTATCTACCCCCCTCCTCCCCAACGTTTTCACTCTATTGGAGAAAGTACTTACAGCTACAGCTGTGAAGGCCTGGCTGAGGCTGGGGTAGGGGGTGGCTTGCAGTCATCTGAAAGGCAGATTGCTTCACATATTATTGCTATTGGCTTAGCAAGGGTTTATATGCTCAGGGTGGTAGCTTGTAAACCCCTACCCCTGCTCAATTTTTCAGCCTTAGCACAATTGATGTTGGTAGCAGAACTGGCCTAGGCTGCTGTAACCTAGTCATGTGAGGGTGACAGTGAACCTGACTGGCAGATAGGTAAGTAAACTGGCTCCTAGTGCATGACTGTGGGTGCTCCTGGGGTCAGGCAACAGTCTCCAGGCTCCCATGTTTAGACTCCTGGGTTGTATCCTCTTGGGTATTGCCTTTTTGTTTTATAGTCTGGCGTCTTGAGTTATTTCTTGATTCAGTTATAAAGGGACAGTCATAAAGGGAGCAGCAGTTTGGGGGTTAACCCTCCTCTTCAGGAAGTGGAGGAGAAGGATGAGGTAGACCTGAGGAGGGAGACAGTGAATTAGATTTAAGGTGGTTTACTGTACATGGACCAGGCAGCTGCCTGCCGGCCTCCTTTATGGGAGCTTCAGCAGCTGGCTGGGCTTTGAGCCTTGTCTCCAGGGTGTTGATACCTAGAGGTGGAGTTTCCTTGGAGTTTCTGCTGCCTTGGGGCTTAACAGCTCTGAGTTTAGTTCAGGGGCGCTGGTGGGCTGAGCAGTGGCCCATTGACCAGTCAGAATGGGGGTCTTACTATACTCCGTATATGCTTGGAATTTTCCAATCCTCCTGGCAGTTGGTGTGGGGGAGGGAACTAGATAACCCCTCAGCACACTTCACGTGGACAGTTAGGCAGTGATGCCCATACCTAACCCTTTCATCCAAATCATATAGGATTTTGAGATGGGTTCCGGAGACTGGTCCTGGCATTTATGTTTCAAAGCAACACCCAGTCTCAACTGCAGATGCAACAGGGCAGCTTGTCCCTCAGATTTCCTCTGAGCTAGGCCTTCAGGGATGGCTGTGGTTGTTTGGCAACCAGATGATATAGCCCCCAGCACACGGTGCACCTATGTCTAAGTAGATGGCGGTCTCTAGGCTGGGGCATAGGTTGGTCTGTAGGAGTTATGGCTAGTGGATATATCCCACAGTTATGGGGGGGGGTGAAATTAAGGGGCTCGCCTTGTATCCAGTAGCAGCCATCAGGCAGCTTTTGCGCCTTTAGGTTCACCAGTAAACCTCCCCGTTTGATGTTGGCCTGGGCATTTTCTGGGGCTACATGATGTTAATGGTTGGTGTGAAAGTTAGATTCTTGAGAATTTGCACAGTGATGACCCAAGCCCTTAAGGAAGGGTCTAGTTGACACTGCACTTAGCCACAAGGAACATGATGGCCAGCTGTTATTTCTGTTTGATGGGACATGAGGATCTTTCCCTCACTCCTGGTCATTCACCAGGGGGTAATGAGTTGAAATTTCCAAGGGCACAGCCCTTCTATCACAGGCCCCATAGACATGCATGTATAGGCTGGGTGGCCCAGTGTGCTTGAGGGGAGGAGCTGTCCTCTGCCTCACATATTGTTATTCACATGTGCAGTAGTAACCTGGGCTGTGTGGCATGGCCCTTGCATGCATAGGCTGGGTGGCCTTGTGAGCTGGAGGGTGGAGCAGCCTCCATTTCACGTTCAGTTTGTTCACCTGGGTGGTATGACCTTGGTTCATAGGGTCTGGACCTTTCCTTACATGCTCACACAGACTTGCAGCCTGGGTTTAGGCTCTGTTTGGAAAAAGGTGTGCCTATCAGGATTTGAGTCTGCACTGTTTCATGTAACGTCACTGATGGCCTTCTGCGGAACTCTGAGAGGAGTGAGCTGGTGGCCCAATCCCTCACAGATCTGTCTGTGTGTGCTCTGAGGGCACAGGACCTGAAGTTTGAGACTGATTCAGTGACCCTTCATATTAGGTGGTCCAAGATGGATCAGTGACAGTGGGGGCACAATTGTTCAGGTGGGCCCTTGTGATGAGTCTGAGCAGTGCAACTGCACTGGGCTATCTGGGACCAAAGAGTAGGTCAGTGATAGTAGGCAGTGTATTGGGCATACGTGCACCCCTGCTGACGCTTTAAAGAGTTGTGTCTAATTGTTTCTTTTTCTTTTTAGGTGCTGTGATTCACTGCAGGAGGTGTTGAAGCCTTATATACACAGCATGATTTTCTGGGTGGCTCATCAGGCCAAGAGGATGTCAATCGGGTAGTGACAGGGCCTCTGCGTGCAATCCTCTGCCTCACATTTTGGTCATTCGCCGCGTGGTGTTGACCTTGGCATACAGGTCATGGACTCTTCGTTTCAGGCTCACACAGGCTTGGAGCACCCAGACAAGTAGTGGCCTGATTGTAGAGGGGAGGTGCGGACCTCCACCTCAGATGCTGATCATTCACCGCATGGTGTTGACCTTGTCTCTCAGGGCATGGCCCTTTCCTTACAGGCTCACACGGACTTGCAGCGCCCAGGCAAGTAGTGGCCTGATGGTTTGAGGGGAGGTGCGGACCTCCACCTCACGTCCTGGTCATTCGCCGCGTGGTGCTGACCTAGTCTCACAGGGCATGGTCCTTTCCTTATAAGCTCACACAGGCTTGCAGCGCCCAGGCAAGTAGTGGCCTGATGGTTTGAGGGGAGGTGTGGACTTCTGCCTCACATCCTGGTTATTCACCGCGTGGTGTTGACCTTGTCTCTCAGGGCATGGCCCTTTCCTTACAGGCTCACACAGGCTTGCAGCGCCCAGGCAAGTAGTGGCCTGATGGCTGGTGGGGAGGTGTGGACCTCCGCCTCACATGTTGGTCATTCGCTGCGTGGTGTCGACCTTGTCTCGCAGGGCATGGCCCTTTCCTTACAGGCTCACACAGGCTTGCAGCGCCCAGGCAAGTAGTGGCCTGATGGCTGGAGGGGAGGTGCAGACCTCCGCCTCACATGTTGGTCATTCGCCGCGTGGTGTTGACCTTGTCTCGCAGGGCATGGCCCTTTCCTTACAGGCTCACACAGGCTTGCAGCGCCCAGGCAAGTAGTGGCCTGATGGCTGGAGGGGAGGTGCGTGCCTCCACCTCACATGCTGGTCATTCGCTGCGTGGTGTTGACCTTGTCTCACAGGGCATGGCCCTGTCCTTACAGGCTCACACAGGCTTGCAGCACCCAGGCAAGTAGTGGCCTGATGGTAGAGGGGAGGTGCGTGCCTCCACCTCACATGCTGGTCATTCGCCGCGTGGTGTTGACCTTGTCTTGCAGGGCATGGCCCTTTCCTTACAGGCTCACACAGGCTTGCAGCGCCCAGGCAAGTAGTGGCCTGATGGCTGGATGGGAGGTGCGGACCTCCGCCTCACATGTTGGTCATTCGCCGCGTGGTGTTGACCTTGTCTCGCAGGGCATGGCCCTTTCCTTACAGGCTCACACAGGCTTGCAGCGCCCAGGCAAGTAGTGGCCTGATGGCTGGAGGGGAGGTGCGTGCCTCCACCTCACATGCTGGTCATTCGCCGCGTGGTGTTGACCTTGTCTCACAGGGCATGGCTCTGTCCTTACAGGCTCACACAGGCTTGCAGCACCCAGGCAAGTAGTGGCCTGATGGTAGAGGGGAGGTGCGTGCCTCCACCTCACATGCTGGTCATTCGCCGCGTGGTGTTGACCTTGTCTCGCAGGGCATGGCCCTTTCCTTACAGGCTCACACAGGCTTGCAGCAACCAGGCAAATAGTGGCCTGATGGCTTGAGGGGAGGTGTGCCTCCACCTTACGTTCTGGTTATTACCTGGATGGTAGTGACCTTGGTCTACTGTGCTTCCCCATCATGGTGGCGGGAAGGGTCATTCACCTGGGTGGTGATGACCTTGGTTTGCAATGCTTCTGCGTCAGTGTGGCAGGAAGATTGAGACCCACTAGGTTGGGGCTAGGCATATGGCCGACAGAGCCCAAGAGAAAGCTGTCGGGAGGGACTGAGCATCTATTTGCCACGCCCCTGCATAAAGGCTGAATTTGCTGACCTCCACAGAGGTTATCAGGGGTCATGGCATAAGGCCAAAATGGCCCTTTAAAAGGCTTTGGGAGCAGGAGGGGTATTTATTTGCCCTTTCCTGGCATTAGGGCCGAAGTTGCCAACCTCTACAGAGGTGTCGGTGTTCACCTATTGGTGAAGGGCAACACAATATTCTGTGGTAACTGACGGCAAGGGTGATGGTTGGCACTAGGCTAACTGTGGGGTGCAAGGGCCTAAGCAGAGGCTTGGCCCTAGCTGTGGCAGGTTAGTTTTGGGTAGATAGAGCGGGCCGGTGAGTACCCAGTGGCACCTCCCCATTGATGGGGAATAGGGGTCTGTCAGGGATTGGCTGGCGGGCTGTACGGCTGCCAGCTGAGAGGGCAGACTGCCTGTGGGACCCCCTGTACAAGTCCTTCCCTCAGGCTTCATGGCTGGGGTGTATGGAACTTTAAGGGGGGAACCATTCACCTGGCCGGCCGGGTTACAGCCATTCACATGGATGGCTCGCACCTGGGGCAGGGGGTGCTCGCCCAAGCAGGTCGAGGAGTTGGTCCAATTGACCTCTTGTCTTGACCTGTAGTACTGCTAGTTATACCCTTGCCATTATTAAGTTTAATGTTGGTCAATAAATGGCCCAAATTTATACCTAAGCCTTGTGTCTGTCTCTTCATTCCGAATGGGGGGCAAAAGAATCATGTTATAAGGGACAGCCTGATACAAATTTGGGAATCGGTTAGAAAAAGAATAAGTCCATTGATATCGCCAATATTATCACCAATTGAAGCTTTTTGTGATAAAAATCAGAGAAAAGACAATGACTTAATAACATATAGAGATATGATAAACTCTCAAGGAAAGATAAAATCATGGCAAGAAATCCAAGATGAAGGAATAAAAATACAATGGCTGATATACTTTCAGGTGGTCTCCAGATTAAAAGAAGCTCTTAAAGTTCATAGAGGACAATTAAGAGATCTTACAGAATTTGATAAAATAATTACACAGAAGAAGGAGCACGTTCTGGGTCACATTTATAAACTTTTACTTCAATATGATACAGAAACAGAACAAGTTAAAACCTGCATGATAAAATGGATGCAAAACTTTGGAGAAGAAATAACATTTCAACAGTGGGAGAATCTTTGGACAAAGGGTATAAAGTTCACGGCGAGTCAAACTATAAGGGAAAACTGGTATAAGATGTTTTTCAGATGGTATATCACGCCAAAGGATATTGAGAATATGGACAAGAAATATATAGGGTCATGTTGGAAATGTAAAGAAGCGGATGGCTCTTTTTATCATATGTGGTAGACATGCCAAAAAAGTAAAAAAAATTGGAAATACATACATGCTGAGATGCGAAAAAATTTAAAACTAGGTTTCGCCTTGAAACCCCAGACTATGCTGCTGGGAATAATACCAGAAAATATTGATAAAACATTACATGAATTATTCAGATATTTGTTGACGGCGGCAAGAGTGACATTTGCGAGTAAATGAAAAGAAGATGAATGTCCAACCAAGGAAATCTGGAAAGACAAGATGGTAGAATATGCAGTGATGGCAAAATTGACGAGTTATATAAATAGAAGACGAATAAGTGAATTTGAAGAGAAATGGGGGAATTATTTTGTTTATAAAGAATAGAATAAATGAGATGTTGTAGTTTTATAAATTGGAATAAGATCACATACTGACTTATTGTATATAGACTGTAAGAGGTTACAGTCTGACAAGGGGGGAAATGTATGAATATATAATCAAATATATAATAGCTAAAATAGCTTGTAGATACGGAAACATTGATAAAGTTAGGGATAAGTAGAGAGGATTGCTATATTAATCAGTTACATAAAGAGATAAGATGAAATAGTGTAGTAATAATGGAATGAGTTTTTCCTTTTTGATTATTAATTTTTATTACTAAGTATGGGGAAGGAGGTGGGAGGCGCTAAGTATGCGTAGTACATAGTGATGGGACTTAACAATTGCAATTTTTATTGCTATGTGGATAAATACTGGGAAAGATTTTTTTAAAAAGTTTTTCATGGTTTCCTCAAGAAATTTATTTCTGGACTCTACACAAAGGGCAGAACAAAAGATAATGGGGAAAGTCTTTGGGGACTGAAACTCCACAAATACAGACATTTAATGATCACTGCCTAATACTATGCTCAGTCACCATATTGAGTGTGTGTGTGTGGGCATTTGCTTTTTCTCTGCACAAAAAGAATGGCTAATCAAAGGGTGCGCATCAGCATGTATTTAAATGTGCTCTGTCCCTCCATTTGGTGGCAGTTGCTTTTACCTTAGTGATGGGGGATCACTTATGTGATCACTTTGGGACTGAGGGCCAAGCTACAAGTGATGAATGACACTTGAACAGCAAGTGGATTGAGTGGAGGACAAGTGAACAGGGAGAAATACACTTGCCGTTCAAGTGTCATTCGTCACTTGTAGCTTGGCCCTGAGTTAGCAGTTTATCACTTGAACCCAAATAAACCCATTTGAACCCTCTTTAGCACGCTCGTGTGTGTGTCTTTGTGTGTGTATCTTTGAGTGTGTGTGATGGAAGATCAGCATTTTTTGGCATCTCGATGATGTGCAGAGAAGGAAACACAAGATGCAGAAGCAATATCAATGGGAACTTCAAGCCAAGGTGTGATGGTTTATGATGCTTATGAGGTCCATCAGTGGCTATTAGCCACAGGAGATAGATGGTATTCTCTTTGTGGGGAGGTGGTGCTCTGTTGTCTTGGTGCTGGAAGGAAGGCAGTGGGAGGGCTTCTGGTGTCCTGGCCTCACTGACAGTCCTTTAGATGGCACTGGATTTCTAGCCACTGTGTGTGACAGAATGTTGGACTGGATGGGCCACTGGCCTGATCCAACATGGCTTTGCTTATGTTCTTATGTTCTTATGCTGGAAGCCTTCTGGCATATTAAGGTTGCCACATGCCCACCATGAGTGGAAGATCCCTTACTGGAGCTCTCTGCCCTATACTCATGCTCAGTGGAATGGCAAAGGGACAATCAAACAACACTACATCACTTCCAGATAGGTACTTAGAAATATCACTGCATCATGTGACATTGTAGGAATTTCTGTGCTCTCTATGGTGAGCAATTAATTATCCTAATGGAGTTTGCAATATGGGCTGGAAAAATGGTAGAGAAAGACTACAGTATACAGTCTGCATCAAATACTCGGTGTACTTTAATATTCTCTGGTGATTCATTTTTTATAGATTGGGAGGACAGCTAAGAAATGACAGAAAATTCTAGCATGCATCATTAAATCTGAAGAACTGCCCTGGTAATCGCCCTTGACCAGAATCAAATTTCTTCTCAGCATCACAGATATGTAAGTAAACATTGACATTTACAGAAGCTGGCTACGAAACATCCTCCCCAAAAGTTGATATTAAATTCTACTTCAGCACTGATTGCTAAATCAAGAAGAACCATATTTTACTTGGTATAACATGGGCTACAAGAAATAAGAGTATTTTATTTATTTAAAATTTTTGTATGCCCACCTTTCTCCTGACCAAGCGAGGAACCAAGACAGATAGCAACAATAATACCATGCACAATAAAGCATTTTATAAATGTGTGTTTATAACTACTGGATTGCTCCCATCGACTTGATACAATCATTCTTGATATAGTTAAGAAATATGTTACTATAGCCATAAATATATCTTAACAAGGATTTAACACCAAAATAAAATATTAATTTATTGTATTAGCCGACCATGAAAGAAGCCTTCACCTATTCCAAATAGTCACAAAAATATTTAGAGGAGACTGTCATATGATTCAATAAACTATGCTATGAGTTTTATATGGGTTTCCATATCTTATCATTTCATTAGATTTTGCCAAGAAGAATGTTCTTTGGGTAACTGCAATCATAAGCAGAGTTCTGCCTTTCCAAGTCCATTGAAGTCAATTGCCCTGTTAATGTCAAACAAAACATGCTGGAAAATCTATGACTAAGTTGACAGTGAGGGTTTTTTTTGTGCGCTAAACTGCAGCCACGGGGCTCCTGATTCTGATCACAGACACCAGGCAATTCTTCCCTTTGCACCCTCCTCCCAGTCTTCAGTGTCTCCCTGAGGATAATATTGTTCATTGCGAGAAAGATGCAGCACAAGTAAAACAGTTGAAACTTCCTTTGCGGGAAACCCCCCCCCCCTGATTATTGGTCACCTAGAATGCTGTCTAGAACTAAACTATTATTTTTAGTGGTTTAACACTAAACAAAACAATAATTTTGTTTCTTACAGGTTAAATTAAAATAATGGGTAAGACCCAATATTTTTTATTTGAAACAATTTACATAAAATGGCAAATTATACATTCAGTAGTGCCTCAATATATTTGACCACTATATAATGAAATGTGTTGTAAAGAATGTTAATGAAAGGAGCAAGAATTTAGCATTTTTATTCGTCTGAATTATTTGCTGTATTTGAATCATCCAAGGATAACCACTACATATATTTAGTCATACAGCATACACAATATAATAGCCAGAATTTTTAAAAAATCTTTAATGGTTTTATATTGTATAAATCAATTTTAACGTGTTTTTAAATTGTTGTGATCCACCCCGAGCACCTTGTGGGGAGGGCAGAATAAAAATCCAAAGTAAATAAAATTAAAAAAATTAAAAAATAAATTCATTTATATCCAGTCCTTTTATATGCGGTCCAATGTTTGTCTTTAATAAGTGTGGCATAACTGCACTTCAATCTGAGTGCACCATTTTATTTATTTAACCTTGATTTTAAAAGTTATATGCTGTCCTTCCATTTATATAAATAGCCAATAAACAAATATTTTACAAAGCATACTAATGTAACTTACAGTTTAAATTTACAAAATGTACTTGTTGCTAAATACTTCTACAATACATTGGATGCTATACACAAAATGAAACAACAAATTTTACCCAGATAGTCAGCCATGTCACTCTGCAACCCAAGATCGTTCTTATTATCCTGAATTGGGGCAAAGATTCTGATTGGACGGCATAAGTATGTTGGCCGGCTTGAATCCCCCAATCAGGCCTTCCTGCAGCTGCTTCACTTCCGATGCAGGCAGGCTAGACCATAGTTACTACTACAAATCAGCAAAGTAGTTAGGCTAATAAACTTAGTACACTAAAAGTACAATTAAATGGGTACAATGGAAACTGGGCAGACCTGCCACTTGGTCAAACAAACCCCACGGGGTTTATTTCACTTCTCTAAGAACTGTGCTACTGGACTCTTTTCTATTTTGCTACTACAGACTAACATGGCTAACTCCTCTTGATCTAAGAACTGTAAATACTGTCATTGATATGTGATACAATAAAAGTAAGCAGTATGATGCTTATTTGCCCCCCTAGTCGGAATGAGAGGCAGACACAAAGGTTTGGGTTCAAACGGGCCGCTTTATTAAAATGACAACAGCAAACATCAACTACGGCAGGGGCCTAACTAGTCGTACAGGTCAGGCCCTGGGGTCACTCCATCAAATGGCTGGGACCCGGCCTGGCAAGGTGGCGTGGTTCACCCCTGTAAAGCTCCCCCACCCGGCCGTATGGCAGCGGGGGGAGACTGGCTTGTCCAGGGGTTCCCCACCCAGGGCATCTGACCTCGCAGCTGGGCCATACGGCAGCCAGCCGCTCCTGAAAGACCCCAATTCCCCACCAATGGGGAGGTGCCAAGGGTGCTCACCAGCCCGCCACAGATTTTCCCTGACTAAAATCCTGCTCCCGGGACATCAACTCTGGCCCACTGAGCCAATTAACCCCACTTGTCTCCCAGTGCAAGGTAGGCAAAAAAAACTCCCTTCCCAAAGCCAACCAGGGAAAGAGAGATAAAAAATTCCTACCTGGCCCCATCAAAGGCGACCGGCTAATCCCGCACTGAAATAGGGTGAGGAGGGTGGGCCGAGCACAAGGCAAGACTGAGCTCTGAGGGTGGAGCGGCAAACCACTGCCACGAAGCTCCGCCCCCAGCAGCTAAGCCCCGTATGAAGGGCTGGACTCCCTGCCTCCATCCAGCCAGGGGGGCAAACAGCTGCCACGAGCCTAAGGGTCTTATGCCCCTGGCTGGGATGGCAGGATTCTTACAGTTCTTCTAATATTACCTACAAACCTTATTCAGAACTTCTTCATGTTCCTCTGTTGTCTGAAGTACAGTGTGTGTGTGTGTGTGTGTGTGTGTGTGTGTGTGTGTGTGTGTGTGTGTGTGTGGTCATACAAAAAGGAGATTTTCCATAGTGACACTAGGGTTATGGAACTCTCTATCTTGCCTCCTCATTGCTGGATTTCAGGACAAAGTCAAAATGGTACTTTTTAGCAAGCTGTTTTTTAATAGCTCATGCTTTATTTTGGAATATTGCATGTGTGTGTTTTAATTTGCTAATTGTTTTTGGCTCTTTGAACTTGTGGCTTGTAATTGTTTGTAGTGGTTAGATTATTGGGCTAGGATGTGGGAGACATAGGGATTTTTTAAAATTTATATTCGGTTTATATTCCAGCCTCCCCACATCAGCGGGCTTAGGGCGGATTATAACATATACATTATAAAAAGCTTTAACATTTCAACTTTAAAACCAATAGACAATAATATATAATTTAAAATCTAAATTACAGAGTACAAAAAGCAGCAGCACAGAAACAATTCATATAATCCATCATCCAACAATTCATATAACCCATCATCCATATAATCCATCCAAAAAAATATCACAAAAGGGTCTGGTGGTAGCTATTTTCTGATAGGGAGGGATGATCCCCTCTATTCGATGGGTGGGGGGCCCGGCCCAGCGTCAACCATACACCTGGAAGAACAGCTCTGTCTTACAGGCCCGGTGAAAGGATAGCATGTCCTGCTGGGCCCTGGTCTCATCAGACAGAGGGTTCCACCAGGTTGGAGCCAGGACCAAAAAGACCCTGGCTCTGGTCGATGCTAGGCTGGTCGATGCTAGTGGGGCCAGGGACCACTAATAGCTTTTTTCACTAGAATGAAGAGTCCTCTGGGGCTCATATGGGGAGAGGTGCAGGTACGCTGGTCCCAGTCCATATAGGGCTTTATAGGTTAAAACCAGAACCTTGAACCTGATTCGGTACTCTACTGGTTACCAATGCAGCTGGCACAATACTGATGTTATATATGCATTTCCCGGCACTCTGGTGATGACCCATGCCACCGCATTTTGGACCAGTTGTAACCTCCAGATCAGACTCAAGGGAAGCCCTGCATAGAGTGCATTACAGTAGTCTAACCTAGAGGTGACCATTGCTTGGACCACTGTAGTTAAATCGTGGGTCGACAGATAGGGAGCAAGCTGCCTGGTCTGACAAAGATGGAAAAATGAGGACCTGGCAACCTCAGCCACCTGGGCCATTCCCAGGGAAGCATGCAGGATCACTCCCAGACTCTTCACCCTTGGGGTTGGTGTAAGTACCACCCCATCAAGAGTAGGAAGTTGGGGTCCCAAATCCACATTCCCGTGACTCTACAGGATCTTCGTGGGATTTAACTTCAGCCGACTCTGCTTCAACCATCCAGTCACGGCCTCAGAAGCATGCTCCAGGACATCTGGGGCTGAGCCAGACTGGCTGTCCATCAGCAGGTATAACTGGGTGTCATCTGCATACTGGTGACACCCAAGTCCGAAACTTTGCACCAACTGGGTGAGGGGGCACATATAAATGTTAAACAATAATGGCGAAAGCACTGCCCCCTATGGTACACCACAAACCATTGGGTGGCAGGATGACTGTTGTTCCCCCAGCACCACCCTCTATCCTCGACCATGGAGAAAGGAGACAAGTCACTGTAGTGCTGTCCCTTGTATCCCACGTCGACAAGGCGGTGGGTCAGAAGATTGTGGTCAACCGTATCAAATGCTGCTGAAAGGTCTAATAATATCAGCAGTGCCAATCTGCCTCAATCCAGGTGTCTGCGAAGATTGTCCATGAGGGTGACCAGCATTCCCCTGATGAGGGCAGTGGATCTCTGCTCCCAGCCTTTGCCCCACCACCACTGCTTACCTGGCAGATGTGGGGGGAGGTGCAGGGAAAGGGCCAGGGAGCTCTGGAGCATGGGGGTGGTCTTCACTTCTTTGTTGTGCTGGGCATGATGTAATTCCCAATGTAACAAGGAAGTCCTCTGGAGTGTGTAATGATCTATTCGTAACATAGACTGGAAATTTTGTCTGAAGCATATGATCTTATGGCAGGACTCTAATCTCAAGAACCGAGTTTGATTCCCCTCCTCTTGAAGCCAGCTGGGTGCCCTTGGGTCAGTCACAGCTTCGCAGAGCAGTCTCAGCCCCACCTACCTCACAGAGTGATTGTTGTGAGGATAATAATAGCACACTTCGTAAACTGCTCTGAGTGGGTGTTAAGGTGTCCTGAAGGGCAGTATATAAATCAAATGTTGTTATTGTTATTATTATTATTTTCTACACTTTTCCAGATAGAATTTGCAATCTATGGTGTAGCATCACAATGATTGCTTATCTGTAGTGCTGACAGGCAAGCCAGAAATATTGAGCTGTTCATGGTCACTGTTCAGTATATTAAAAAGTTTGGAGACAGAAGACTGATTTTTAGGACTTTTTAGTCCTGTAGCTTCCCTTTGAATAATTCACACTTGTATGGACACATATGTATTAAGCAGAATTTAAAACATAATAAGAACACTACCAATCCAAGACATTAATTTGAAGTTGTATTGGTGTATGAAAAGGCAATTCACTTCTGAACATAATTTATAAAACCAAAGAAACATTAACGCAGCCTAAAATACGAGAGGTTTAAACAATAATTCCCCAGTTCTGGATCAAAATTAAAATGAAATGAAATAAACATGTTTTAAGGTATTCCTGCTATTTATTATGCCTAGGTAAAGGTAAAGGTGCAAGCACCGAGTCATTACTGCCCATGCCTAGACCTTGCTAATTTAACAGCAGGTCAGAACCTCTTATTGAATGCACACAATTAAAAATATATGAAGAGAGAAAAAAGAATCTACTATGTAGGTTTGGAATTTTAATACAAAATATGCAGAAACTACTTTTTGTATACTGCTAGTAGAGATGTGCATAACAAAATTCCTGAGCTGAAGATATATACAGAAATCACTGTTTCAAATCATTACCCTAATGCTCCAGAAAGGTAACACAAATCCAAGATGCTTGGGAATTTTGAAACTTTGTCATTGAAAATAATTGTGTTTTTTTTAAAAAAAAACTCTGGTGCTTACCAGCCATGCAGCAATAATCACGTTTTTCTTTGATTCTACTGATTTCCTGGACAATGGCATCTCTCCCTTTCACTAAGACCTTTGCAGGGGAGGAGCATACAGCATTCCCAGCCAATCCTAAACTGCTGAGAGCTGTCCTCCTCCCCCCTCCTCTGTGAGGAATTCCTTCTGAAAGTTGAAACCCTGGAGGAACCAGCGGCCGTAGAATTACAATGCTGTTTCTAGAATGCTTTTCTGTCCAGTCACAGTGGGTTATACTAGATGTTACCTTTTTTTTAAAAAAAAGAGTAAGTTTGAGTTTCCTAGACTTGACTCCATATTTCCACAGCCATACAGAAGTTGTGGGGACTGTCTTTAAAAATAAAGGTTAGCCCAATTGAACTGGGAACTGCTGTGATGGATGAGGATAGATTCTTTCCTTCCATTTTCTTTTGGCTCACCCAAGTCAGTACTTCAACCCACACAGGGCAAGTGTTTTCAAGCAACATAATTTTTTGTCAAGAGGCATCATTCATAACATACACTGGTGAACTAATAATAAATAATTCTCTAACTTTTCTGTATAAGTCTGTAAAGATGGCAGTTATTCTGTACTTACACAGTGGATTTTTATATGTAATTTCATCAGCCACTAGTACAAGAAACACTAGTACATGAAAGAAATATACTGCAATGAATTTCTACTTTAGCTGATACATAAGCATCAACCTGTTATCTTTTTTACATGAAATTATTGTTAATCTTTTTGTGCAAATATTCCCATTAATACAACATATATTAGTGTTAAGAATAAGTGTTGTCTTAAGATATTATGTATTCATTCCAAAATCCTTACGCACAAAGCAGTAAATCCGTTCTCTTCTACTGAACTTGGTATATACATTCCACTTAATTACTTGGTATCCATGCAGCAAAATCAATTCCATTGTTCTTCACAACTAGTAATCTAACATACTCAGTGTTGCTCATAAATTTCTTATAGGCCTACAACTTTTCACAAAATGCATGATTTACTCATTGTTGGGTATGGTCCCAGTCTGAATACATCCCAAACAGCCTTCAACCATGAACCAGGGAATGAGAGCAATCGTTAAGGAAAGTTTGGGCATGAAGCTCAATGAAAACTAGACTGAAAATCATGACATTATGTAAAAGCAAAAAGATTACCTTGGAATGCAATAAAAAACAAATCTCTTACCATGGCAGGAACCATCAACTTCTTCATATCCAACACTACAGATGCATCGTCCTAGAGGCACAAGCCAATCCCCATCTGCTCCACAATATAATTTTGGAGTGTCTCGCTCTTCAGCACTCTTCACACAGGAACCTCGTACTTCCACTAAAGAGGAAGAATCAACCCTTGGAATAGTATCAGGAAACATAGCCAAGTTCCGAACAGTGGAAGGGCACTTTTTGTAGTAAACACGGACAGAGACCAAAGCAATGCACGCACCAATGTCTTGAAAAGCAAGAAAAAATCCTTTCCTGTTTATTGGTCCCACCTCACGAACTTCTGTGTTCAGTTTAAGGATGCGGTCACCCAAATCCATCTGAGTAAAACTTTCATCAGCTGCAATAGTATCAATTTTACTGTATTGATTTGGTTTGAATTTAATTCCGTGGGATTCATCTGATTCCAGGTAGTAGAGATTAAATGTTTCTTTGCATGTTCCCAGTACCCATGGAATGCTGTTGCAGTCCCTCAGTGTAAACTTCATTTCCACATAAATTTTCTGGGCTGCATCACGAGAGATCCAATTTGTACGAAGCCAGTTGTTTTGGTTCGGTTCCATAACATTACATACCTGGTAAGTGTGGATGGGGCGATTATATTCATCCATTTCTGTTATGGCATCCCACTAGAAAAAAAATGCATTTCATGAAAAAAAGTCATTCATAAAAATACATATGATGGGGGACAATGTATAATGAAATTATTAGAATAGATTAGGAATTGTTGTCATTGTGGAAGACCAAAGTTTGAAATTTATCAAGTTAACTAATAAAATATCAAGGCCTCAGAGACTCTAATTAGGCTATTGACAATCTAATAATAATGATTGTTATTATTTGAAGGAAGTATAGTATTGAAAGCAGTCTTTCCTCTGGCTACTTCTGAGACAGATTTGATAATGTATATTAATATTCACATCTTTATAAAACAATTATACTAAAACCTGAACATCCATTGATGATCTTTAAAGCATTTTTCTGGAAATTGGAGCCAGTTAGTAGACATCATTATCTTTATAATATGGTTAGTATATATGTTAATAAAATTGTTCTGTACTTATGAGTTGTACCACCTCAGTTTCACACATTAAAGCTTTTGTCTGAAATCTATTTATTTATTTATGATATTTCTATCACACCTGTCTATTGAAAGCACTTATGGTAGCTCACAAAAATCTTAAAAGCAGATACAATTAATAACCTTAAAATAATAACTAGTAGAAGAACAGACACGATCTGTTATAAAACTAGCATTAAGCCAACAATAGAAAACTATGAATGTGGATAAAAACCTACAGCAATAAAATCAAAATCAAAAACATTTTTAAAAAACTGTGAATCAGAACTATGTGAAAATATCACTTTAGCAGTCACCAAACGACCTTCAGAATAACTCCAGCCTCTAAGAGTTCAGAAGTGATTGTCCCCAAAGCTGAAGAAGTTGACGTCTGAAGTATAGGTATGCATAAAGGGCAAGTAACATTGACAAACTCATAAAGGGTAGAGGTGAATGTTCTCGCCCATTTAGGACTTGAACTTTCATTTGGCACCAAAACCAAATAGACAGCTCATGCTGTATATATAATACTGATGATATATAGTCACTGTGGCAGGCCACAGTTAAAACCACTGGAGTGGCATTTTGCACTAATTAAGGTTTCCGGAGCTTCTTCAAAGACAACCCCATCTACAGAGCGTTACAGTAACATGTTCTGACATTACCACACAGGTATGACAGTGGAAACAGTATCCATGGTAAGTAACACTATATAGTTCACATCATCAGGGAGATTATTTTTCACATCTCTATCATGGCAAGCACTTTGATCATGACTTTTCATGATAGAACAAGGTCATTCATGGTCCTTAGGGACAGGGATGATGTTGTCCCCGTCCCTTTTATAATTCATGTAAGGCACAGAACATTGGCCGGGACAGTTCATTGCCCAACCTATGGGGAATGGCAATAGAAGAACCTTAAGGTAAAGGTAGTCCCCTATGCAAGCACTGAGTCATTACTGACCCATGGGGGGATGTCGCATCACGATATTTTCTTGGTAGACTTTTTGCAGGGTGGTTTGTCATTGCCTTCCCCAGTCATCTACACTTACCCCCAGGAAACTGGGTACTCATTTTACTGACCTCGGAAGGATGGAAGGCTGAGTCAACCTTGAGCCGGCTACCCAAACTCGGCTTCTGCCAGGATCGAACTCAGGTCGTGAGCAGAGCTTGGGCTGCAGTACTGCAGCTTACCACTCTGTGCCACGGGGCTCCTGGAAGAACCTTAAATGGACTTTATTCAGACATTTGCTCTATGCAAGCATTTGCCTCAAATTTAAAAAAAAAATTCTCAAAAAGGACACTGTAGGGCTAGAAAAAGAAGAGAGTAACCAAGATGATTAGGCGTTTGGAGCATCTTTGCTATGAGTAAGACTGAGGAGTCTGGGACTTTTCAGTTTAAAAATACTGGCGTGGGGACATGATAGAAGTTTATAAAATTATTCACGGGGTAGCGAGAGTACACAGAGAATATGTTTTCTCCCTCTTCCAAAATACTAGAACAGGAAGGTATCCAATGAAGTTGATGGGCAGCAGATTCAGGACAGATACAGGGAAACATTTCTTTACCCAATGAGTTATTAAAATGTGGAATTTGCTTCTATGGAATGTAGTGATGGACAGACATAGATGGCTTTTAAAGGGGATTAGATAGATTCATGGAGGATAGGCCTATCACTAGTTACTAGGTGACTAAGGGGAACCTCCACTTTTGGAGGCAGTAAACCTTTGAATACTACTGTCAGAAGGCAACATCAGAGGAACACCTCAATTGTATGCCCTGCTGTTGGCCTTCCACAGTATCTGATTGGCCACTGTATGAGACAGGATGCTGGACTAAATGGACAACTGGTCTACAGCAGGGCTTTTCTTACGTTCTTAGGGACATGAGAGTTGCATTTTTCAATATGGTTCATGACTAATGTTGAAATGGAAGGAGCTGCATGATGTTCTGCATTCAAGAGCTCTTTCCCAGAAAAGCTCTATCTTCCTAATCCATATTTTTGAACATTATTTCTGTTGTGGCTCCCTCTCCTTTGCTGCTTGCAGAGGGGTTGCTGGTTAACAGGAGTGGGAAGGAATTTTACCCATTGCTATTATTGTCTAATTGGTCCTGTGGTTTTTGCCTTCCTGATTGTACTGTTAATGAGAGCATAAAATGTCACAACTGGCTACTGATGTTTACATTGGTTGAGGAACATAGTACAATGGATTCCCTGCATGACCCTAAAAGGGGGGGGGGTCTCCTTGGAGGCCTGGGGGCACTGAAGGAGCTTTGGAGCTGACCACACCTCCTGGAGGATGGTGATGAGTAGGAATAGTGGTTTCCACCACCTCAGCTCTAATACCAGCCCTCTTCTCTCAGTTACCCCAACAGGCTGGTTGGGCAAGTTGCTGACAGCGGTTGGGCTGTCAGCTGCACCCATTGTCCTCAGTTTATGTTGCACCAAGTCCTGAGGAACCTGTAATCAATAAAGTTGTGGCATGATGCTCCTCAGCACAGTGTGTGTGGTCCTTCTAACCCCCACCCCTCATGGACTAGTCTCCACTACAGGCATAATTCGTATGAATAATCTTAGTCTTATTTTAAATGGACACACCTTTCACTCAAGTAAATTAATTTAGAACTAAAAAATAAGTAATGGATTATCTTTCTGAAAAATACTTGTAACAAATTTAGAGATATTTCTGATATTCATTAGCTATTGCCAGTAATATACTTGCTTCTTAGCATACATAGCATATATAGAAGTTGTTGGAGTGGTAAACCTGCTGTGGATCTGTAAACTTCCCATTTTAACCAAACACAAATCCTTCCTTACAAAAGTGAGCTCAGGAGACAACCAGTTCTTGTTTCCAGCAGAAACGAGCTATGCAGTGTGCTAATTGGCTGGCAGCTTTCAATTGTTCTTGGCATGCAAGGAGAGTAGGTGGGTGAGAGTGTGTGAGTGTGAAAAAAGCTGTGTTCATGCCTATCATGGGCCAACAGAGATTTGTCATGACATTGGAATGTGGGCAGACTGAGAGAGTGATCCACAAGTAAAACTTGAATTAGAACAACTCCAGGTGTATTAGAATGACTAGACAAGAAGCCATGAAGTCAATCTATAAGCAAACATACTACCTATCAGTCAATAATGGACAAAACCCAATTATGCACATATTCACTGATGATAACAGCTAACCACTCATAACGAAACACAAGTTCCAAATGTGTATACTATTGTACCTAGGAAGAACTACGTATGCAGGTATTCTAATATACATTTGATGTGTGGCATTCTGTCTGTATATTGCTTGATATATCACAAAACTGAATATTTGTTCATAAATACCACCCAAACCACTAGAGTTCTTCTCTGTACTGCCATAAAACATCGTACTATCTATTATTATTTTTTACAGCTTTTCATATTTGCAATAGAAACATTCTGAAGAAAATGGATGACAAGTTGTTTGAATTTATATTTGCATTCTCGCTAGGCAACAAAATTAAGTTTGTGAAATAGCTAGAAATGTAGATGGTTTATATAACTTTGCCCACTTGCTAACAGTCTCAAAATTAGTAGTTCCTTAAATTATATGTTCATGTTTATGGTAATTGTGTGCTTTTTACTATTAGTAGTTTACAGTTATTAAAAGTGCATCTACTTATTTCTATTTCTTCAGTGCTGTCTGAAACATACTATTTATTTCACAAAAGCCAAATCATACTCTTATAACTTGCCTCCCTAATGTATTTAAATATACAAGGAAGCACAAAAATATGTTATTTCGTTCACAAAAATAATGGACAGGTTCAGTCTTAAGGCAGTGAAAAATATGTACTTAGTATAATGATCTGTAGAAAAAAAGGTTGGCTACGTTTATTGATTTTTATTTGATGTATTTTCATTGATTTTTTTGAGATCCAACATAACAATTTCTTATTGTTTTATGGCACATATACATAGAGGACAAATTTGTATGGAAAATTTTTAGTTGTTAAAAAATTAAGTGAAGAGAAAGATAAGCCACATGAATACAGTTACATACTGTTCAATTTAGATTTACTGAGATCATTTCACAAAACTATTAGCAACCAAATGAGGTAATAGAATCTTCTAGGGCTTCTTTAATATAATCAATGGGTTAAGATGGATGAACACAAACCCAAAAGAAAGAAAGAAGATATAAAGGAGGGCAAAACTAAGTTCAAATATTTAAAAGACCATTATAAAGGTCACTGAAAATATATTTGCAATTCTATTCCACTCAGAGCAGCAACAAACAACAGAATTGCAGCACACAACCTCCTTGGACATTCAGTAATAGACTTAAAGGTTGAAGCATTTCAGCAGGAAAGTTTTCAAGAAAGACTCCAACAAAAAATTGCTGAGTTGGAATAAATATGCAGATTTTACATGGCTTTGAGATGTGGGGATGGTTAGTTCACTACAAAAAGGTAATTATCTCTCCTTACAGACTTATATATTTACTGTTCATGGAATTTACTTTGTCAGCTGAGACTGGTCTAAATTGGAGATGGGCACGAACAGCAATACGAACAACCCCCCCCCCCCATAAACAGCCCAATCTGCTGTTTGCAAACAAGCTGTTCGTGAGGTCCCATTCTAAATGAACAGGTGGTCATTGCAAGCCTCATTCATTGCTGTTCGTTTCTGTTTGTCAAGCCAGACAGTCTGGCACCTGCAATCAATTCCCTTGGCAACGTAGGCAGGGATTGTCTGAACTCCTGCTGTTGCCCTGGAAACCCCAATCTAAGCCCAATTTATCTTGATAGGCAGGTCTTCCTTTCAAGCGTGGAGCTCCAAATTTGTTACAAGGGAGCAAAGACCAGGGGGGACGGGGGCTCCCAGCTCTGATTTTGCAGACAGTGGAGAGGGAGAGACAATTGCTGTTGGCATTTTGATAGAGAGAGCGCATTGGAGCTTGAATTTTCTTTGTATGTGGTGTGGTAGGGATCTACCCCTTCAAGTTCCAGGGCTGCTGCCAGGCTCTGGGGCCAAGCTATTATTTATTATTGGTACCTTTCCTGGTGCCTGCTCAGGTCAGGTTTCTGGGAGTGGTGCAGTAGGGATCTTGACTTAGATGATGGCTGGAGGAGAGCCTGCTGTCCCCCACAAACAGCCAACCACGAACATGTTCGTGAACAGGGCCATGTTCGTGGTTGTTCGTGAGTCCCTGGATGGCAACAAATAACAAACATCATGGTCGGGGTTGTTTTTGTTTGTGCCCATCTCTAGTTTATATCCACTTTGAATGGATCATTTACTATTTTGATCAGAACTTGTTTTCATTTTGTTGCCTGTATGTAACACACCTATGTCCTGGAAAACTCAGTTTTCTGATGAAGAGAGCTTTGACTCTTGAAAGCTTATACCCTGACACCTTGGTCTTCAAGGTGCTACTGTACACGAATCTTCCAGGTATCTGATGACTCTTTCTAATCCCCTATTTCCAGCAGAGCATTCAAAAGTGATGCTCTTCACCTATGGTTTGTTTCTGGATAGGTTCCTGCATACAAAAGCAATAAATGAAGTAGTGACCTACAAAACTCCTATGTGAAAGATTTTTGGAGAAACAACGGGAAGTGTTCTTTGATGGATCATTTTGTTGTGGTTATATCAGTGCAGGTAGTTGCTTACTGGTCCATTGATATTCATTCAAGCTCTTTGATTCTAAGTAGGTCATTGTTTATAAATGTCATATGTTACCATTCTAAAAATGCTGCTGTTGACTAAATAAGTGAAACAGCCATTGACTCCATTTAATCAAAACTCTTATAATTTATTTTTTAATACAGCATTTAAAAGAGATACACAGATTTTATTCAAGGATTTAGTTTTGTTTGCTGAAGAATTTCAGTCTTCTTCATAAACAAAGTCGATTCTGAGACCAGCTGTGGAATGGACTGCTACTCTGTTGTCCCATTGGGATGAAATACTCACATAGCATAAAACACCATGACCAGTGTAGTGTGGCCTTGAACAAGACTCTACAATTGTTCAACATCAGGGATTAGACATGAATGAGAGTGGGACAACCTCTGAGTGACCATCCCAGACATATTACAGTCTACATTAGTCAACTATCAGTATGGCATTAGTGCCACTTGACAGATCCCAGGACAATAGAAGAGAACAATGCATGACTGTAAACAATATGAACATGAAACTTTTTTTCTCTCAATTGACAATGCTAGATTGAAATTTCCAGTCGTCCCCCCTTCCCGGATTTACTTCCAAAAAACACATCTTAGATTAGGCTATAAGGCTGCTATGCACAATATGTTGAACCCCAAAGTGCAACGGAATTACTCTTTATTGATTAGGTTTGGGCTAGCCTTACCATTTAATCCTAAAAAGGCTAGTTCCCATCAAATTCAGTAGGACATCCAAGAAATTATAATGAAGGATTCTACTCTTAATGGGGAAAGTGATTAAAAAATATGTGACAGTCATGTAGTTGTACCAAAAGCTTGATTAATTTTTTTTTCTGGGGCTAAAAATTAGAACAGAAAAGCAAGGATAGTCATAATAATTTGGAACTGAACAGCTGAACCACAGTGCATTGTCTGGCTGCAGGGAATTATTTTTAAAGCCCAAAGCCACAAAGTACTTCTTTCTTCTCAAAAAGAAAAATGGTTAAACTATCATCTTCCTAAATATGATAGTTTCCATGAAACCATTTAAATATTCACTTTGAATCAAAACCCTGGTTTGAAGTTCAAAATTAGAGCTTTGAATGTTGCTTCTAGCCATGTAGTTAATAGTATAAATCTCCTTTCATTGGGAGGAAAGTGAGGATTCTGCATTTAAATGATGATTAATTTCATTAAACGGAAGGAGGATTTATCATATTCAGGTACCTTTTGGTGCACTAAGGGCAAGAATTAAGGTCCAAAAGACACATAGAAAAAGAAAACAATCTAATGCTGGAACTAATCTTTTAATGTGTGATAGTATCCTGTCACTGCTACCGCACCCTGGGGGGTGGGGGGAACAGACAAGAGATTTAATTTCAACCACTGAAATTGGTTGCGACAACTGAAACCAATATTTGCAGTGCTCAAACCAAAAACATAGCTCCTATATGAAATTTTCTCAATTGTTAAGTATCTTCTCTTCAACCTAAAACGACATAAGCTATTTCAGACACTTATGGGACACTAATGTTTGAAAGAGTGGGACTTTCAAAATGGGTATTTTACATGTTGTTTTAGATTTTAATATAGTTTAGTTTAGTTTAGTTTATTCGGTGTTTAACCCACCCTCCCCACAAGTGGGCTCAGGATGGGGTACAACAGTCATAAAATACAATTGCATAACAAAATTTACAATAAAATTCAGCAATTAAAATCATATATATACAAAAACCTCCGATGGTTGGCTACACATTCCTGCTCCCAGCATACAAAGAGGAGACAGACAGACAGACAAGCTGGCGGGATCTTGTATCATTCAGTGTATCTAATTCTCAGTATGATAAACTCTGTGGATACCTAAATCCAGAAACTGAAGCCATAACTAGACAATACTTATCTTTCTACAAACCTAAGAAGAGCCCTAGGTTTGCAGAAAGAAAACTGAAATCTTAAAAAAAACCTTTATAAAACAAAATAATAGGAGCAGCACCTATACCTTTAAGGAACAGGTGCCCTTTGCAGCGGCCATTGTGGGGGCTGCTAGGCAACCACAATAATCCTGCCAGTTGAAGCCTTGGTTTCTGTCAGTAAGAAGCAGGGAAAGGAGCAGGGCTGTTTTGGCCTTGGAGGGAGGGTGCCTCATCATGGCCAGGCCTGACAGCAACCACCATACTTGATATCATGACTCACCCAGGCCCAGCTGTTCATTACTATGTAACAGCAGCCACCACACTGTGGTTTAGGCTTGCTATCCCCCTGCTGGAGGTGGTTAAACTCTCAACCCCACCTGAAGCCCCTGCCCCATTCACCTGGCTGGTAAAGGAGAGGCAGCGGGAGGGGGAACATGAACCATCCCACTGAACTGGCTTCAGTGTGTCCAGTGTTTCTTCCCTCGTGCTGAAAAACAATGTCATTTTCCAGCACAAGGGAGGAAATGCTTGGCACAATGAAGCCAGTTCAGCAGGATGGGTGAGTGTGGACCATGTGTACAAAGTGTGCACATGAGCAGTGAGTACCCTGCTGCCCCTTGCTCCCAGCCCCTTGCACTCCCACTTTGGCCTGGCAACTCTAGTGTGGCTATTGGTTAGAATTTCAGGCTAGGCTATGGATACCAAGGTTCAAATCTCCACTCTGCCATGAAACCTTGCTGGGTGAGCCTGAGGCAGTCACACAATCTTTAGCTTCATACGCTTGTATGAAAATATAGTGGAAGAGAATTATGTAAGCTGGGCACACATTGTAGAGAAAGATGGGGTATAAATGAAGTGAGTGGGTGGGAAGGAGAGATGGAAGCAGGGAAACATGAGGGTGTGGGAATTGCCAGGAGGAAGGAAAGCATGTGGGAAGAGGGATACAGGGGAGTGTGAAGTAACCAACACGAGTCCTCTGTGTAACTTGGCTTAACAGCATGTACCTGAGATCAACTGTGTAGCCAGCACTGTGCAACTGGACCCAGCCCAGTGGCTAACACCACATAACTCAAGCATAGAGGCTGCTGGGGTTGGGGGAGAGGGAAAGCCGAAGACAGGGAGAAAGGTAATGATAGGTTGTTTAGTGGGTGGGAAGGAGAGAAGGAAGCAGGAAAAGGGCAGAAACTTTAGAGGTTTTCAGGGAAGCGGAAATGAAAAGGGGTGAGGGGTGAGATGACCCCACAAATCCTTGCGGCTTCCCCATTTGTGATATCTATTTTGCTTTGTTTGTTTCTAGGTTCAATGTAAGATGTTGATTAAAGCCCTTTGTGACCTGGGATCCACATTTTGAAGGACAGCCTCTCCTGATATGAACCTGTAAATTTTGCAGGTTCTAAAATTTATAAAATAAAATCTGTCACTTTCCCAACATATATTTTGAACAAGAGCATCAACATTTTGGTTTTGCTCCTCTTTGATTTTTTTTTTAGTTATGTTATCTAGAATTAGATACTTTGCCAATATGGAATAAAAAGAATCTAAAAGTACAGTCATCATCAAGCATATGAAAATGGAAAACAGTTTGATCCCCAGAGGAACAACTTACTTAAAATGTCTCTGCATGCATTATATCCCAAAGAAGTGTGACTCAGGTTCCAGCTACAAATATCTAAACATTAATTCAGTTCTTGTCCTGCAGTGCACTTTCTTTCCAGAGTAATACAGGGTCTTCAGAGATCATGATTCATCTGTTTTTTGGATTTTATTATGGCTTCTAAATCTTTAATGTCTCCTACAGCACACCACAAACTAACAGAATACTAATACCGCAATGTATGGCTTTGTGCAGGAATTAATGTAGCTCTTGAGTCCCCAACTTTGTTGAGCTTTTGGACACTTTAGAAATTTTGAAAAACAATAGCAACACAGCAAGAAATTGTTGTTATGGGGGCAGGGCCAATCACAAAATGCTGCCATGGTTGTTGCCAATCACAAAAATACTGAGAGGTTTCACAGAAAGTTGGAAGTTCCAAAGCAAGTTTTGGCTGATTGTGTTAGCTGCCGCTTTTGCATAGGTTCCTGAAGACACAACGGTAATATCATCTGGGCTGTTATAAAACACTTCATGCTTTAAGGAGACAGATAAGGCCAAGATAACATCTGTTCTTTGGAGAAGATGTGCACTTTGTTATCAGATTCCAAGGAAAGTGGAGGATTTGGTTCCTGCATCACCACAGGGGGAAATTACCATGCCCAAAGACATTTAAAAATGTCTATCACAGAAGCACGGAGTTGGAAGTGGCCATACAGACCTTCTAGTCCAACCCCCTATACAATGTAGGATGAGCCTAAAGCATCCCTGAAAAATATTCATCCAGCCTTTTCTTGAAAACTGCCAGTGAAGGGGAGCTCACTACCACCTCCCTAGGCAGCTGATTCCACATTTGACCTACTCTGACCGTGAAAAAGTTTTTCCTAATATTCCCCCGGTACCTTTCTGCATGTAATTTCAGCCCATTGCTTCTAGTCCTATCCTCTGCTGCCAACTGGAACAGCTCCTTGCCCTCCTCCATATGACAGCCTTTCAAATATTTAAAGAGAGCAATCGTGTCCCCCCTCAACCTCCCCTTCTCTAAACTAAACATTCCCAAGGCCCTCAGCCTTTCCTCATAGAGCTCAGTCTCCAGACCCCTGATCATCTATGTTGCTCTCTTCTGCACCCGCTCGATTTTGTCCGCATCCTTTTTGAAGTGAGGCCTCCAGAACTACAAACAGTACTCCAGGTGCGGCCTGACCAAGGCAGTATAGAGAGGGACTATGACCTCCTGCAATTTCGATGCAATGGCCCTTTTGATACAACCCAAGACTGAGTTTGCCTTTTTTGCCACCGCATCACACTGACTGCTCATATCTAGTTTACAGTCCACTCTTACCCGCAGATCTCTTTCACATATACTACTGCCCAGAAATGTATCCCCCATCCAGTATTTGTGCTTCACTTTTTTGTGGCCCAGATGTAATACTGTGCACTTATCTATGTTGAATTGCATGCTGTTCACAACTGCCCATCCTGTTCACAACCGTCTTATTGAATTTTAACTCTATCTTCTTGGGTGTTTGTCACTCCTCCCAATTTGGTATTGTAATAATTCCATCAGCACACCATGTCTAAAGGTTTGAAAGTTTTATTGAACAAAAGCCTGGCCTCTGCTGGGTAGAGAACAAACAGCCCACAATCATGAAGGGAAAATGAAACCAAAACTACTACACAGGCTTTTTGGCCTAAAGAGATCAGGGGAAAAATACTAAACAGTTTAATAAGGGAAAACAGTTCAATAAGGGAACATCACCAAATTCACAACTTGCCACAATATAACACCCTTCTTCCTTTAAGACTCAATCTAGAATGTTAATCTATCTGGTTTTCTTCGTAATCTCCCGGACCTCCTGGGGCCAGCCATCTCAGAGTTTGTCTGTGGCAGTTTTTGACCTCTATCACCTTGGAGAGGGGCTGAGCCTCAGTCACTCCTGATGTTTGAGGTTCTTCTGCAACTGCTGGTGATTGTTGATAATCCCCTGTGGTGGAATTGTCCCCTTCCCCTGTTACATCTGAGACCTCCCCACCGCCCCTCAATGTTGGCCCATCCTGTATTGCTACTGCCATCCCCTGGTGTTCCTGATGCTGTGATGACATCCTGCAGATCTGATCCAGGTATCTTTTAATTATCTGTCCTGAAGACAGCTCTACCTGAAAAGATACTGGCCCTGTTTGCCCCCTTATTACTCCTGACCCCCATCATCTCCCACTCCCCAAAAGCCAATACCCAAACATGGTCCCCCAGCTGAAAAGCATGGGGAAAGGTCAAGGGGGCCGTCCATGATGCATAGCCACTTGGCCCTGTGAGCGGAGGGACTGACCAAACATAAGCTCTGCAGGGGAGACCCCAGTTGTGGTGTGGGGAGTTACTCAGTACCGCCAGAGGAATCTGGCAAGATGAGTTTCTAATGGTAGCTGCCCCATGCGTTGTAATCCCAATTTCACTGACTGCACAGCCCGTTCTGCCAATCCATTAGAAGAGGGATGATAGGGGGCAGTGTGGATATGCCGAATGCAATTGCGTTCCATAAACTTCCTGAATGTGGCCCCTGTAAAAGTCGGGGCATTGTCAGTGACCAAGATTTCCTGCAAGCCAAAAGTGGCAAATATTTGTCTCAGCTGTCCCACTATGGCCTCAGCCGTGATGGAAGACATTACTCGTACCTCCAACCATTTAGTATGGGCATCCACCACTACCATCAGCATTTTGCCCCTAATTGGGCCTGCAAAGTCAACATGTAGTCTAGCCCAGGGTTGAGTTGGCCATTCCCAAGGGTGGATCGGTGCAGCTGGGGGTGCTGGATGACTGTCCTGACACTGAGCACAGGATGCCACCAAATGCTCAATGTCCCAATCCAGGCCAGGCCACCAAACCAACCCACAGGCCACTCCTTTCATTCTGGAAATACCAGGGTGTGTGTCATGAAGTTGGTTAAAAACTTGTCCTCTAAGTTTATGGGGAACTACCACCCTGCTCCCCCACATGAGGCATCCAGCATGAAATCCTAGTTCCAATTGTCTTCGAAAAAATGGCTGCATGAACTCCTCCTGGACGTGGGTAGGCCACCCATGCTGCACCCAATCCACAATAGGTGCCAACTGCACATCTCTATGTGTTTCATGGCTGATGTGCTCTGCCATCACAGGCGTGCCACTGAGCAAATCCACAAGCAGGATCATATCTCCTGGGTCTGGTACCAGTGTCGGGAAATCAGGTAAAGGAAGCCTACTGCATGCATCAGCATTAGAATGTTGTCCACCCTGCCGAAATCGAATCTCATACTAGTAGCCCGATAAGGTTAGAGCCCACCGCTGCATCCTGCTGGAGGCCATGGCAGGGATTGGTTTGTGTTCACCCAAAAGTGTGAGTAATGGTTTATGATCTGTAAGGATGGTGAACGCCCGGCCATACAAATAGTGGTGGAACTTTTTGACTCCAAAAACCACTCCTAAAGCCCCTTTGTCGAGCTGAGAATAATTTTTTTCTGCTGGAGACATGGTGCGGGATGCAAATCCAATCAGTCTCTCTGTGCCATCTGGGTATACATGGGACAAAACTGCCCCTATGCCATACTGGGAAGCATCACAAGCCAACACGATGGGTAATCTAGGGTCAAAATGTGTTAGAACTCTGGAGGATTGTAATAAAGTCTTTGACGTTAGAAATGCTATATCTTGAGCCCTTGCCCACTTCCATGGAACATTCTTCTTTAACAACTCATGCAACGGGGCCAATACTGTGGACAAGTTGGGCAAAAATCTATGATAATAGTTTTAAAGGCCCCAAAATGCTTTCAGCTCTGAAACAGATGTTGGTTTGGGGGCCTCTACAATGGCCTGTACCTTATCACTGACTGGGTGGAGGCCTTCTGCATCAATAATATGCCCCAAGTACTGTACAGAGGAGACCATAAAAGAACACTTACTTCTATGTAGTTTAAGTCCCACGTTTCTGAGCCTTTGCAAAACTACATGCAGCGTATCTAAATGGGCTTCCTGATCTACCCCAGAGATCACTATATCATCCAAATAAACCAAAACATTGGGAATCCCCTGTAACACTCCCTCCATGGCCCTTTGAAAAATCCCAGGAGCAGAGGAAATGCTGAAAGGGAGGCGAGTGTACCTAAATAGCCCTCGATGAGTGTTGATCATTAGCAGTTCTTTGGATTCATCATCGAGAAGTAGCTGCTGATAAGCATGACTGAGATCAAACTTGGAAAACACAGTCCCCCCAGCCAAGGATGCAAATAAATCTTCACTGCAAGGTAGTGGATAGGGATTCAGCCTAACAACCTTGTTGACAGTGACTTTATAATCCCCACAAATTCTCACAGATCCATCTGCCTTAACCACTGGCACAATTGGGGTGGCCCAGTGAGAAAACTGGACAGGTTCCAGGATACCTTCCTTCTGTAGACGTTGGAGTTCTATGTCCACCTTACTACGCAAACCATATGGCACAGAGCGGGGCCTGAAAAAAAGAGGCTGTGCATTTGGGTCCACATGAATCTTTGCTGTCCTCCCTGTCAGGGTTCCCAGCTCTGGAGTAAAAATGTCTTTAGCCTGCTCCAACACATACTCCAATGAATGTGACAGAAACAAAACAATATTCTGCCAATCCAGTTTCATTTCCCAAAGCCAATTCTGTCCCATCAAAGTTGGACCTATACCTTGTACCACCCACAAAAACAAATCCTTATGCTGTCCCTTGTACATCACTGGCAGAAGCACCTTGCCAGCCAGTGGAATAGCCTCTCCTGTATATGTTTGGAGCCTCACTCCCATTGTTGTAAAGGTGGTGGAGTGGCTGACGCCCATAAGCTAGCAAAGGCATCCTGCCCAATTATGGAGAATGCTGCCCCAGTGTCCACTTCCATGTCCAGAGTATGACCTGCAATGGTTATTTGGACCCGCATTGGTGGTGAGCGATCAGCCCCCAAGGTATACACAGCATAAATTCCATCATTGTCTTCCTCACCTTCCTCTTGGCATAGTTCCACATGGTTGGCAGTCCTCTGTTGAAAATTCTGTCGCCTTGGTAGGCTATGGGGCTGCAGCTGAGTGGTGCAGCAACGTGCCAAATGCCCTCTGCGATGGCAGTGCCAGCAAATTGTGTCCCGAAACTTACAATGGTCAGGGTTATTTAGGGCACCATAACAAAAAGAGCGCTCTGCAGTGTTTGGTGTAGAAACTTCCTGGTGCTGGCCCCTAGCTGGGAAGTGAAGTCATGATTTTGGCAAAAGTTTGGAGCCGCGTGCAGCCACTCGATGCAGACCGGCTGTATCCTCCTTTCCATCCTTCTGTAACTCCTGGGCTTGGTGGGCTGCCATTTCCATGGCCAAAGCAATGTCCACTGCTGCCTTAAAATCAAGGTCTTTTTTTCTCTAAGAGGCCTAGTTGTATGGTCCGATCACATACTCCTGCCACAAGATGATCATGTAGCATACAATCAAGGGCATCTCCAAACTCATAGAATTCTGCCAGAAGACGCAGTTCTGCTACAAAGTCAGCAATTGTTTCACCAGGATTCTGTTGGTGACTATGGAACCGAAGGGACTGTACCACTGGTGAAGGCTGTGGGCTTACATGCTGCTGTACCAAACTGCATAATTCTTTTAAAGTTTTCTCACCTGGCTTTTGAGAGGCCAGCAACTTCCTCAGCAGGGAATAGGTCTTTTGCCCACAAACAGTCAAAAAGATAGATCGCTGCTGGACTGCATCTTCAATCTTGTTTGCCAGAAAATAGTGTTCTAGCCTCTCCACATACTCAGACCAGTCACTGACTCCATCAAACTCCGGCATCACACCATACGTTGCCATGGTCACTGTAGCTTTATCCGCGTTGCCAGTGTAATAATTCCATCAGAGTACCATGTCTAAAGGTTTGAAAGTTTTATTGAACAAAAGCAGGGCCTTCCCTGGCCTCTGCTGGGTAGAGAACAAACAGCCCACAATCATGAAGGGAAAATGAAACCAAAACTACTACACAGGCTTTTCGGCCTAAAAGGATCAGGGGAAAAATACTTATCAGTTCAATAAGGGAAAAGTTCAATAAGGGAACATCACCAAATTCTCAACTTGCCACGATATAACAGGTATCATCAGCAAATTTAATGAGTAGCTTGTTTACCCCTTCATCCAGATCATTGACAAAAATATTGAAAAGTACTGGGCCCAAAACCAAGCCCTGTGGCACCTCACTGGACACCTCCCTCCAATCTGATGAAACGCCATTGACCATTACTCTTTGGGTCCAGTCCTCTAACCAGTTCCCTGTTCACCGAACTGTCCCATAGTCTAGTCCATTGTCTTCCGGTTTACTCATTAGAATGTCATGGGGAACTTTATCAAAAGCTTTACTGAAATCCAGGTAAATCACGTCAACAGAGTTTCCATGATCCAGTAAGCCTGTCACTCAATCAAAGAAGGAAACCAGGTTGGTCTGACAAGATCTGTTGGGGACAAAACCATGTTGACTTCCCTAGATCACTAAGCAGTTCTTCAGATGCTTACAGATTGATCCCTTTAAAATCTGCTCTAATATCTTCCCAGCAACAGAAGTCAGACTGGCTGGCCTGTAGTTTCCTGGGTAATCCTTCTTCCCTTTCTTAAAGATCGGGATAACATTAGCTCTTCTCCAATCTTGTGGCACATCCCCAGTCCTCCAGGAGGTCTTGAAGATGATGGACAGAGGCTCTGCAAGTTCTCTAGAAAGTTCTTTCAGCACTGTTGGGTGCATGCCATCCAGCCCAGGGGATTTGTATTCATCCAGTGCAGCCAGGTGCCTCTCCACAACCTCTCTGTCAATGTCAACTAGCCACTGAGGTGTCCTGTCATGTCTACTATCATCTCTAGATGGGCTCAAGTTCTTCAGGGAGAAAACAGAGGCAAAAAAGTCATTAAGCCTGTCTGCTTTTTCTCTGTCCTCCATCAGGGTTTCTCCTTCCACTCCCAATAGTGGTCCAATTGCCTCTTTCACCCTGTGTTTGCTTCTCGCATATCTGTAGAAGTTTTTCTTATTGTAGCAAGCCCCCCTGGCCAGACTCAGCTCATACTGAGCTTGGGCTTCTCTGATGTCTGATCTGCAGTACCTAGTAACCCTCATATATTCCTCTTTAGAGGTCTGTCCTTCTTCAATTTCCTGAACATTTCCTTTTTCTCCCTTAGATTATTCTGGAGCTCTCTGTTCATCCACATTGGTTTCTTGGAGCCCTTATCATGTTTCCGTCTTGCTGGAATAGTGAGGGCTTGAGCTTGCAAAAGCTCATGTTTGAGAAGAGCCCACTCTTCACTCGCTCCTTTCCCTTCCAGCACACTCCCCCACAGAATGACTCTCATCAAGCCTCTAAGTTCATTGAAGTTGGCCCTAGAAAATCTAGCCTACGAGTCTGGCTACGAACTTCCTTGGCCCCCCACAGCAACTGGAATTCAATGAGGACATGGTCACTTCCCCTAAGGTCACCACCACCTTCACCCCATCTACCAATTCTTCCCTGTTGGTTAATATTAAGTCTAGTATGGCCAAGCCCCTTGTAGCTTCCTCCACCATTTGAAAAAGGAAGTTATTGGCCAGGCAGGTCAGGAAGTTGTGTGATTCTTGTCGCTTTGCTGAGCACACATCAGGGAAGTTGAAGTCACCCATAATTATATGCATGGCCAAGGATAAGGACACTTGGCAGTGAAACAGCTTTTGATACAGCTACTTTGAATCAGCCCAGCATTTTGGTATACAATCAGTTGGTAGAGAGTGACCTAAAGCTGCATGCCTCCCCCGCTGCTCTATTCAAGACAGTTTTGTTTTATATCCCAAACTAAAAAAGCAATTGATCATTAAGAAGTATATTGTCAGGCACCATGGAGCCCAAATGAGCCAACATAGGAATTACTGATGTAGCTGGTACTATTCCTAAATCTTCATGTTCTGCTGCAGCAGACCAGTAGTCTGCAGTTTTATTTTTTAAAAAATCTCAGTATGATTCATGCAAATATTCATCATAGCAAAATGCAAAATATTTCAGGATTGACTATCAAAGTCCAAAGGCACATTTTGAAGAGGCTAGTAATATGCCTGCCTAGTGTGGAAAAGAAATGAAACATATTGGCTTAAATTTATTTATTTATTTATTTTATCGTATTTATATTCCGCCCTCCTCGCAAGCAGGCTCAGGGCAGATATGCTAGGCTATGTGAGCACAAGAGTGCTCATGGACCAGAGCTTTCCAATTTCCATTTTTTTGCTGTAGCCTGCCATGTGTCCTCTCTCGAAACCCTACTTTTGAGCTGGTGGAGACCCAGGAACAACATGGGAGGTGGAGTGGGAAACCAGCCTTGAGTAGAAAACTCAGTTATGATCGAAGCCTCTCTTAGATTGGATTCCTTGAAGGTTGGCTGTTGATAACTTCAACATGTCTGCTTTAGTGCTTTTGAAATGTGTCCAGATATTGCAGAATGAGCAGCCTTCTTTTGACAATAGGATGAATTAATGGGTATGTTACATACACATACATATACAATTTATGCAGCACTTGCTGTATCCTGAATTTGAGATCCTATAGTTTAGTTTATGCAGGCACGTTCAGTTTATGACAGTGCAGACTATCTACTTCCTGTCTATGGTACACTAACTAAAAAGATGACGTTGGTGTAATATTATGTTGGGTATTATTTCTCAGTTATGTACCACATAGAGTTAAAATAACATTGCAAGTCCAAAAATTCCACTTCGGTTTCCTTGAAATAATGTATAGTATAAATCAGTTTTTCTGGATTGCAAGATTACATCTTAATGGTACTTTGTACATGTTGGGTACAATCCACAAGGTGTTTGAGATGTGTGTGGCTAGGAACTCACTTTCCACAAAGATCCAAAGGAGTTAGCCATATTAATCTGCAGTAGCAAAATAGCAGAGTCCAGTAACACCTTTAAGACTAACCAGCATCATGCATCTGACGCAGAGAGCTGTGGCACTTGAAAGCTTATCTTACTATATAATTGAGTAAGCGTATTTCAGACAACTCACTTTATACCCTGGTGTACCACCAGAGGGCGGTGCCATGGAGGGAAGCCTAGGCAAGGCACCACATCCCTCCAGAAAACATGCCATGGTGGGAAGCTCAGGCTGGGAGCAGGATGGGAGCAGGTGGCAATGCCCACCTCCCACCTTTACCCACTGGTATTAGGAGTCAAGCAGGTGGCAATGCCCACCACCCAACTTAACCCAACTGATATTAGAAGTACAGCAGGTGGCAATACACACCCCCTGCCTTCACCCAGCTGGTATTAGGAGCAGAGCAGGTGGCAGTGCCCACCCCCAACCTTAACCTAGCTGGTATTAGGAGCAGAGCACTTGGCAATGCCCACCCCCCTTCACCCAGCTGGGATTAGAAGCAGAGCAAGTGGCTTTGCCCACACATAGCCTTAACCCAGCAGGTATTAGGAGCAAAGCAAGTGGCAATGCCCACCCCCACCTTAACCCAGCAGGTATTAGGAGCAAAGCAGGTGGCAATGCCCACCCCCACGATAACACCTGGTATTAGGAGTGGAGCAGGTGGCAATGCCTTACCCTCACCTTAACCCAGCGGGTATCTTCAGCAGTGCTGGAGGTGACAATGCCCACCCCCTTTGAACCAGTTGAGACCAGGAGCAGAGCAGTTGGCAATTCCCGCCCCCCACCTTAACTCAGCTGGTATTAGGAGCAGAGCAGTTGGCAATGCCAACCCCCCCCCCCACCTTAACCCAGCTGGTAATAGGAGTGGAGCAGATGGCAATGCCCACATCCATCTTAACCCAGCTGGTGTTATGAGCAGAGTAGGTGGCAATGCCCACCCCCTGCCATAACCCAGCTGGGATAAGGAGCAGAGCAGGTGGCAATGCCTGCCACCTGCCTTAACCCAGCTCTTATTATAGCAGATCAGATGGCAATGCCCACCCTCAACTTAACCCAGCTGATATTAGGAGCGAAGTAGGTGGAATTTCCCCTCCCACCTTAACACAGCTGTTATTAGGAACAGAGCACTTGCCAATGCCCCCCCCCCTTCACCCAGCTGGGATTAGAAGCAGAGTAGGTAGCTTTGCCCACTCACTGTCTTAACCCAGCAGGTATTAGGAGCAAAGCAAGTGGCAATGCCCACCCCCACCTTAAACCAGCTTGGATCAGGAGCAGATCAGATGACAATGCCCACCATCTTTCACCCAACTGGGATCAGGAGTGGACAATGCCCCCCCTGCTTTAACTCAGCAGGTATTAAGAGCAGAGTTGGTTGCGATGCCCATCCTCCACCTTAACTGAGTTGGTATTAGGAGCGGAGCAGGTGGCAATGCCCTCCCCTGCCTTAACTGAGCTGGTATTAGTGGCAGAGCAGGTGGCAATGCCCCCCCCCGCCATCACTCATTTGGGATCAGGAGTGGAGGAGATGGCAATGCCCACCTCGCACCTTCACCTGGCTGGGATCAAGCGCCGAGCTGGAGGCAATGCCCTTCTCCCCTTCACCCAGCTGGGATAAGGAGCAGAGCAGGTGGCAATGCCTGCCCTCTTCAACCTACTGGAATTAGCCACTGAGCAGGCAGCAATGCCCACCCTGTCTTCACGCTGCTGGAGTCAGGAGCCAAACATGCAGCAATGCCTGCCCTCCCTTCAACCTACTGGAATCAGGAGCAGAGCAGGTGGCAATGCCTGCACCCCCTTCACCCAGCTGGGATCAGGAGCAGAAGAGGTAGTAAATCCTACTACCCACCTTCACCTGTCAGGATCAGGTGCCGAGCAGGAGGTAATGCCTGTTCCTCCCTTCACCCAGCGGGGTGTAGGTGCCACTGCGCACCCACCCCCTTCACCCATCTGGGATCAGACTCGGAGCATGCGGCAATGCTTGCTCCCTTTCACCCAGTCGTAGTCACCCAGCCACAGAACAGGAGACAATGAACCTCCCTTTGCCTGGCATGTATCAGGCATGGAGCAGGAAGCAAAGCCCACCACCCCTTCACATGGCCAAGATGAGGCAGATCAGGCATGGAACAGATGACAATGCTCACCCCCCTCCTTCACCAGTTGGAATCCGTGACAGAGGAGGAGCAAATGCCTGCCTGCCTGTCCGTCCTCCCCTTTCTAGAGCCCATTGTATTTTTTTCCCACAACAGGTTTTGTTGCTAGTGCTACAATAAAGTTGGTTAGTCTTAAAGGTGATACTGGACTCTTTGATATTTTTTCACAGTTTCAGCTCAAGTCAGATATCCAATCTGGTCATTATTTTTTATACGAGTCCACCATATTGTCTTGCAGCTATATTGTCATGCAGGTTCTAGCAGCAACTACTGTGTAAAACGTGTTTGCCCAGTTTTGCCTGGTGCATCAGCTGTACTTGTTTCTGGTTCAGTCAGATCTAGCCACCGTGATCCATGCCTTAGTTATATCTCGACTGGATTATTATAATATGCTCTAATTGGGGCTACTCTTGAAGAGTGTTCAGAAGCTGCAGCTAGTAAAGAATGCTGTGGCTAGACTGCTGGTCATGGCCAGATATGGGAAGCAGGAGACCCCAATATTACATCAATTACCCTGGCTACCAGTCAGCTCCCAAGACCAATTTAAGGTATTGGTTCTATCCTTTAAATCTCTGGATGCTTGGTTTTTGTTTCAAAATTTTTATTGGATGGGTTAACAAACATAAACATGATAATCATTATCATTTTCCACCCCATTACATTTCCCCCCATCCTTTCCCCCCTCTTTTATCTAGTGACTCCCAACAGTTTTCCATACCTAACTTAACCTAAAGAATATATACTATAAATTCTTAAAATCTATAATAATAATATATATAATATATATCTATATAACACATACTAATCTAATCTGTTAATTGTATTAACTATCTTAATATAATACTTATCTATATTAAGAGTATAAAAAATATAAGTACATATACTAACTAAAAGAGAAAAAAGAAATATACATATATATGTAATATACTAATCCTTAAATACCTATTATCTATACTATAAATCTATTACTTCTGTTACATCACTAAAATATTGTATATACTACCTATTACCTATACATTCTTATTATTCAACCTTATTACTTCCCATATAAATATGCTATCTTACTCTTAACTTTATAATAGCATACCATAACTCTATACTAATCCCATGAAATATAATAAAATATACCCCCTTTTAACCTTAAGTAAGTTTCTATCTCCCCCTTAACAGCTCTCCAAAGACCACAATTTCCCCTTCATGTCCCACTTTTTCTCCACATATTTCTTGAATTTTTCCCAACTTAATGTATATTCCAATACTTCTTGCTCTTTCAGTTTCCTCGTTAATTTGTCCATTTCTGCCATATTCAGAACTTTCAAAATCCAGTCTTCCATAGATGGTATCTCCTGAGTCTTCCACAACTGTGCGTAACACATTCTGGCCGCAGTAATCATATAAAATACCATAACTCTGTCCGTTTTATCAAAGTCTTCTAAGTTCATGCATAATAACAACAATTCCGGGGTTTTAATTATATTTCTTTGTAAAATATCTGACATTACCCTTATTATATCCCCCCAGAACTGTTTTGCCTTGTCACAAGACCACCACATATGATAAAATGAACCTTCATGTTGTTTACATTTCCAACATTTATCAGACATCTGACTATTACCATTGGCCAACTTCTTCGGTGTTAAATACCATCTATACATCATTTTATAAACATTTTCTCGCACCGTGGTACATGCTGAAATTTTAACTGTATTTTCCCATACCTTTTCCCAAGCTTCCATTGAAATTTCCCTATTGCAGTTTATTGCCCATTTAACCATCTGAACTTTAACAACCTCCTCCTCTGTAAACCATTTCAATAATATCTTGTATATTTTAGAAATCATTTTCTTCCCCCCCTGAAGCAAGCAGTTCTCAATCTCAG
The DNA here is from genome assembly GCF_028583425.1 of Eublepharis macularius. Taxonomy (NCBI): domain Eukaryota; kingdom Metazoa; phylum Chordata; class Lepidosauria; order Squamata; family Eublepharidae; genus Eublepharis; species Eublepharis macularius. The sequence continues at coordinate 129,981,734 of NC_072792.1, forward strand.
AATGTTGTAGCCTAAAACCATTTTTCCTTTGGCCTTCTCATACAAATCTTTTATCTGCATCTACTGAAACCATCCATATTGGAATGGCAATTCATCATTGTCTTTAAGCAAATAATTGTTCTGTTTTATCTCAAGAATTTCTTTATATGTCAATCACTCTTCCCCTGCATATTCTGTTCTTGGATTTACTACTTCCGCAGGAATAATCCACATTGGTATGGTCTCTTCCATATATTTCTTATATTTGATCCATACAGCAAACAAGCTTCTCACATAATGATGTAAAAACATAGAGTCTGCTTTTACTTTGTCGTACCATAGATATGCATGCCATCCAAATAGTTTATTATATCCTTCCAGTGCTAACAACTTCAAATGCCTCAATGTTAACCATTCCTTTATCCAGTCCAAACATACCGCTTCATGGTATAATTTAAAGTTTGGTAGCTGTAAACCTCCTCTCTCTTTTGCATCATACAGTACCTTCATTTTAACTCTGGGTTTCTTTCCAGCCCAAACAAAGTTCAATATCGTTCTCTGCCACTTTTCAAATTGTTTACTATCTTTAACAATAGGTATTGTCTGTAGTAAAAACATCATTCTTGGAAGGACATTCATCTTAATTACTGCAATACGACCTAGCCATGACAAATTCATTTTATTCCATTTAATCATATCTTTATCTATTTGTTGCCATAGCTTGTCATAATTATTCTTATATAGATCAATATTTTTCGCTGTCACTTCCACTCCTAGATATTTAACTTTGTTCACTACTTCACATTCTACCATCTCCATCAATTCCTTTTGTTGTTGTTTAGTCATATTTTTGCACAGTATTTTGGACTTCACCTTATTTATAACAAATCCAGCTAAATCTCCAAAGTCCTTCATTTTCTTCATCAATTTTGGCATGCACTCTATTGGATCCTCCACTATCACCATTATATCATCGGCAAAAGCTCTAACTTTATATACAAATCCTTTTGTCTTCAGTCCTCTTATTAAATTGTCCTCTCTTATTTGCCTAAGTAAAATCTCCAATACCATTACAAACAGAAGTGGGGAAAGCGGACACCCTTGTCTTGTTCCTTTTCTTATTTCCAGCTTTTTTGTTACATCCGAATTTACAATTATATTTGCAGATTGGTTTTTATATATTGCCTTTATTGCTTGTATAAATTTCTCTCCCAACTGCATCTTCTCCATTGTTGCAAACATAAACTCCCAGTTCAAATTGTCAAAAGCTTTCTCCGCATCCATGAAAAAAAACCCAACCTGCTTCCCTGGGTTTTTGTCGTAATACTCAATGGCATTCAGCAATACTCGTAAGTTATTTTTTATTTGCCTTTCCGGTAAAAAACCAGCTTGATCTTCATCTATAAATTCCACTAACCACACCTTAAGTCTTTCCGCTAATATCTTAGCAAATATTTTATAGTCATTATTAGTTAGAGATATTGGTCTGTAATTCTTAACATTATTTAAATCTAATATCTCCTTCGGTATCAATGTAATATTAGCCTCATTCCATGTATCTGGCATCTCTGCCCCCTCCAATATCTCATTCATCACTTTTTGCATCAATTGTTTTAAGTCCTCTACCATCACTTTATAAAATTTTGCAGTAATTCCATCCGGTCCTGGAGCTTTACCAACTATAGTAGCTTATATTGCTTGCACCACTTCCAATGTTGTTATTTCAGCACCAAGCTTCCTTTTCAGCATCTCCGGCACCTTAGGTAACTCCATCATGTCAAAGTAGTCTCTTATCTTTTCATAGTCCACTATCTTTTTCTGGTATAATTTTGCATAATATTTATAGAATGCTCTCTCAATCAGTCCTTGATCATATAAATCCTTCCCCTCTTCTGTAATTTTACTTATTGTTCTTTTTTCTCTCTTTTTCTTCAATTGCCACGCCAAATATCTCCCTGGTTTGTTAGCTCCTTCAAATGATTTTTGCTTCATTTTCTTCAGTTCCCACTCCACTTCCTTATTTTCCATAACCCTGATTTGTTCTTGCAATAACTTTATTTCATACAACAGTTTCTTTTTACCTGGCCTCTTTTTCAATTGCATAATTTTTTCCTGAATCTCTTTTAACTTCATTTTTTTCTTTTTGTCTCTACCATTTAAGTCCATCAACACACCTCTAATTACTGCTTTATACGCATCCCAAACCTTGAGTGTTGACACTCCTTTATCCACATTACATTGAATAAAAAACTTTGTTTCTTTTTTAAGCACCTCCACACACTCTGGGTCTCCCAAAAGGTCCTCATTAATTCTCCATCTCCATTTCTTGTTTCTCATTCCAAATCTCCACATCACAGGATTATGATCTGAGCTAATTTTCGGTAAAATATCAATATCTTTAGTAAATACTGCCAGCTCTTTAGACGCCCAGATCATATCTATTCTAGAAAAGGATTGATTGCTAGTTGAGAAAAAAGTATATTGCTTCGATTTAGGGTTGTATTTTCTCCAAATATCTTCTAAATTTTCTTGTTCCTGAATTTCAAAAAATGACTTTGGTAATTTCCCTATCCTTACTTTACTCGATGATGAGCTTTTATCTAACTGTACATCCACCACTCCATTCATATCTCCAGCTATAAATATATGATCATATGTGCATTGTTCCAATTGCTCTCTTAAGTCTTTAAAAAATAAATCCTTAGAGCCATTCGGTGCATATACTCCAAGTATCAACATTTTTTTAGCATTACATAAAAATTCCACAGCCAGGTATCTTCCATTTTTATCAGAAACTATTAATTTGGGTTGCAATTCTTCCTTAATATATATAACAATTCCCCTCTTCTTTTGTTTTGTTGCCGAAACAAATTGTTTTCCTAACTTCTTGTTAAATAGATATTTAACATCTTGATCTCTAATATGAGTCTCTTGTAGACAAATCATATTACTTCTTTGTTTGGATAGCCAATGTAACACAGCTTTTCGTTTAGAGGGTGAATTGAGTCCATTAACATTCCATGAAATTAATTTGTACTCCATAATTATAATCTACTTGAACTAGGAAAGTCTTTTCCATTCTCCATCAGAAAGACGTCCATTGCATACTTTGACTTAATCACTTGTCTCCCTGATTGGAATTCAAAAGTCACTCCTTCCGGCAACTCCCATCTATATCTAATTTCAGCAGCCTTCAGCTTTTGTATCAAATCTCTATATTTTTTCCGATCTTGGAGCACTTTTCGTGGTCCTTCTTTCATAATTTGAATCCGTGTCCCAGCTATTTCCAGTGGAGTCTCAAAATGCCTTCTAATAATTTCCTCCTTCATTCTCCTCGTGGTCAATTGGACAATAATATCTCTTGGTAAATTCTTTTGTTCTGCATACTTTGAGTTGACTCTATACACGATATCCAAATGTGTCATCATTTCCTCTTCTGTTTGTCCTTGAAATTTTGCCGATATTTCAGCTACTTGTTTCAGAGCAGATCTGCCCATTTTCTCCGGCACTGCCCTCATACGAATTTGCCTATCCATTGCTTTACATTCCATCATCACAATTCTTTCACCCATGCCCATAGTCTCTGTCTTTATAGCCTCTGTTTTTTATTCCCCATCCTGCACCATCTATTGTGTTTCTTGCACTTTTTGTTGGGTATTCTGTAAATCTGTTTTTATTGCCTCCATCTCCTTTTTAACCTCCGTTATTTCTGTCTTAATCACTTCTTTAATTTCCATCATTAAATTTTGCTGCAGTTGCTGTACCATCTCCCGAATCTCTTTATTTCCCTCCGTTATTTTTTTATCCAAATTCTCAATAGCAGCTTGCCAGTCCTTTTCTTTTTGGGGGCTTGCTTTGGGCCCCCACGAATCTGCTCTCTTTCTTAACTCCGTCTTCTTTTTGATTCAAGTCTCTATTCTTATATAGCAAAGTTTTAAACATCTGCCCTCAATTAAAATGGCGGTTAGGGCTTCCCTTACCCTTAAGATGTCGGGCGATGTTTTTCTATGGTGTAAAATGTTGGGCGATCTTTCTCTATGGTAATGATGTCAACACAATAATCTTCCCTTACTTTCAATGGAGAGCACTTTACTTCCTCTTCCTCTTCCCTTACTTTCACTGATAGGTGCTCCACTCCCTCTTCCGATGTTGTTTTCCTTCCGGGTATTCCAGCTCTTCCCGACCTCTCCCTCGACACTCTATCTCCTCTCTGTCTATTGTAGTCTACTGTAGCCACTTCCTGCCTTGCATCCCTTCTTCCACTTCCCACGATCCTCCCTCCGCGTCGCTATCTCCTCAACCGCAGGTATGCAAAACAATATTCTTTCTTTGCTCTTTTTAGCTCTTTCTCACTCTCAAACTTCAAATTAAACAACTCAGTTCTTTGGTATGCCTCTTCCGCTTAGTATCTCAATTTTTCATTTTTATAAAATCGGTCTTTGTTCAGTAAAACAGTCCGTTGGGGGAGATAGTAATCTTTACTTAACACAAACTTCTTGGGTTGTACTCACTGCTTCAAACGTCCAATTCTGTCAAGTTCTGTTCCCGAGGCTTGGGGAACAACAAGCCTATGTCAATTTAATGACTCCAGAAGCTGCTGCAGAGATTTTAGCTGCCCTTCTCCAAGGAGGATCTCAAGGCTTGGGAGGAAAGCCCTTAATTCAGAGCCTCCCACCCACCGAGACCCTTCACTCTCTGGGCTTCAAGTGTTCCAGCCTGATTTCTGACTGAAATCAGGGGGCTGTGGACGATCGATGCACCCCACTAGCCAAAAACAGCACTTCGGATGGTCCAGAGCTCTGGATCACAATGGTCTCACCATTACCCCAAACTGGAAGTCCCCTAAATCTCTGGATGCTTGGGACCAGAGTATCTGAAGAACTGTCTTCTCTCACACTTTCCTGCCTGGGAGTTAAGATCACAGAGAGAGGCCTCTCCTGATTGTACCATAAACCAAAGAAGCTTGGTTGGTGGATACATGGAGGAGGGCTTTTTCTGCGGCATTCCCAAAATTATGGAACAATCTCCCCAGGGAAGTGCACCTTGCCCTCTCTATATGTTCAGGAGGCATCTGAAGACAGTTTTATTTATGATGGCTTTTGTTAAGCCAGTTTTAAAACATAATGCTTGTTTTAAATTTTTATTTTAAATTGTGTTTTGATGTATTTCTGTTTTGTTTCTGTTTTATCGGAGGCTACCTTGAGTTCCTCTGAGGTGGAAAGGCGGCTAATAAATATTTTATATGAATAAATAAGCAAACAAATAAACATCTGCATTCTCTGTTCTGGCCCCCATGTTATGGCCCCACATTATGGAATGGCCTGCCTGAAGAGGCCAGGAAAGTTCTCACTCTCCTGGCTTTCCACAAATGATACAAAACTGGAGGGCTTCTCTACACAGGTAATAGAAAGGTAGTAAATAAAGGTAATAGAGTAAAGGTAATAGAGTAGGTAGTAAAGCCCTCTACCCACCTTCACCTGTCAGGATCAGGCGCCAAGCAAGAGGTAATGCCTGTTCCTCCCTTCACCCAGGGGGGAGTAGGTGGCAATGCCCACCCCGTTTCACCCGGCTGGGATCAGGCTTGGAGCAGGCGCCAATGCCCCCCTTTGCCCTGCATGGAGCAGAAAGCAAAGCCCACCACCCCTTCACATGGCCAAGATGAGGTAGATCAGGCATGGAGCAGATGACAATACCCACCACCCTCCTTCACCAGCTGGAATCGGTGACAGAGGAGGAGCAAATGCCTGCCTGTCCGCCCTCCCCTTTCTAGAGCCCATTGTATTTTTTCCCACAATGGGCTTTGTTGCTAGTAAATACATAAGAGTGATGGTTGCAGAGTACTTAAAATTATATTGGTTTCAGAATAGTTCTTAAGATTGGTGGTTTCAAAAACATTTCTTCTTAAAGATATATTCACAGACTAATTTTCCACACAGATCTTGACTGACAGAGTTAACTCTCACCTCATCCACACAGACATAAATTCATTTACACAGCTTGCCTAACCTAGATAGAATAATAGCTCTTTCAGATATACAGAGACTGACCTGTACACACAGTTTGCCTGACTTAGCCAGACAAACAAGATCTTCAGGGTGTACGCTTTCAAGAATCAGCACTCCCATTAAGAGCTTACACCCTGAAAATCTTGTTAGTCTCTAAGGTGACATTGGACTCAAATCCTGCTGTACTACTGCAGACCAACACAGCTACCCACCTAAAACTATCCAGACAAAAGTACTGACTTCGGAGCTATCTTCCTGTGTAAGAAAGGCCTTCTCTGCTGTAGAAGTCTTCCTGGGAGATTCAATGAGATCTGGGATGCAATATCTCTGTCCAGACCTGGGATGCTGATAGTCCAGACACCTTCAGGCTTCACTCTGCAGGAAGCGTATAGTTTCATGAAGCTGTGACTAAAAAGACCTCAGAAAGGGCCCATGCTTGAAACTGGTCTAGAACTTGGGTTGAAACAGATGGAATGGGAGACTAGGTCTCATGGCTGGGGCAGGACTGTTAATGGCATGAGTTTGCTATTACATGCAAGACAGCAGTTAACTGACTTCAAGACTGTGCAGTGGTAGAGTCCCTATAAAACAAGAGTGGCAAGCTATGGAGTGGAGAAAGCAGAGATGGGGCCCTAGTTTGAAATACAAAGAGGTCTTTTGAGGTGGGTAGTAAGAGCAATAACTGAAGCAAACCATATTTTGAACTAATCAGAGAAAACTATAATGGCAGTACCACAAAGCTCATTTCATCGTCTTTTGCACTACAGCATGGTTCACTAATCATGAAGTTTTAGAGGAATCACTTTGGGAAATATTGCAATCATAAGAATGCCAGCATTAGGCAAAATTTTGCTTCAAGCTAAATAGTCTTCACTGTAATAATGGAAATCAGCATTTCAATGTACAAAAGAATAATTAAGAAAAAAGTTAAGCTACTATACAAAATTGTACTCCCAGAATTTTGCATCTATTAAGCCACATTAAGCAGAAATAGTTTTCTCCCTAGATTTCACTAGTATTTAACGATTACATAAATAGCAGCACAAAGGTCAAAGCCTCTGATTTATTACCCTCTGCTAGTCCTATCTCAGTACTAAGCATTTTTGCAGCCTTCTCAGTTTCAATAAAAATAAATGCAATATTCAGCTTTACAAAAGCTTTAGAAAATAACTATTAGAAACATTAATTGCTTTTCACCTGGCAGACCTGCCTAATACAATACACCTTCATTTGCACTGTCATTAAAGCAAAAGGAGGGGAAATCCAGAAGCCACTTACTCCAGTATGTCAGAATCTTCACTCTAATTTTATAATCTTATGTGCATATGGCAAAATGCTATCTTTGATGGTTCTGTAGCCTTAAGTATCTTCAGTACATCATCCTTCAGGAGATGCCACTGTTGTGAGTAAGTAGTGAGTACCATAGTGAATAAGACAGTACTATTCTTAAGATTAAATTTATGCACATTCTATTCCATCTATTAACATTGCTATCACTTTCTTGGCAGTAAACCCCATTGAATATATCTATAGTAGACATGCTTAGGACTGTTTTCTAAGTTTTCCACTCAGATTAGGGTCTTAGTTGGTGAACACCAAAACATTAAACTATTTCAAAATTAAGACACTTAAGACATTAAGGCAGCATTTAAAATAGAAGATATATAAAATATTTAAACAATTCAATTAAAACATATTAACACACTTAACAACATAACCATAGAGGATGGCCAATACATTTTTAGGAGTATGCCAACAAAGAAGTCTTCACCCAGTGGCAGAAGACTGTCAGACTGTGGCTAAATAATGTCCTTCTCACAGGTTCCCCTTTACACACAAACAAGAGTCCATTGTTTGAACAAGGAAACTTTACTGTAGAAATGGTTCATTATAGTCCACTGTCCTGAGTAGGAGACTCAGGATGGTACAAGATCATTGTTACCAATGAAGCGCAAAGCATGAGGTACAAAGGAACAGTTCCCAGCTGCACCAGCCTCCCCCCATAGTTCTCAAAACAACATCTTTCAGTCTTGGGAAGTTGCTCCCTCTCAAGGCCAATCCTTGGTGGAACGGTGTTAGACAAAACAATCCCATCCGGTGAGAAATCTGCTTGGGAACTGGTGCACCTGTGGGGAAAGCACTTAAACACTAGAAGCATTAGAAAATGGAGTCAGTACAGTTTATATATACACTGGACCTGACATTCTGCCCCCCTTAAAACAAATTCCCCCCTGGTTTATATGGGTAGCGAGTATGAAAAGCTTCAGTTAATTTAGGAGCATGAACATGTACAGAGTTCACCCACTCATCATAACCAGAATCAAAGTCCTTCCACCTAATGAGGTAAAAAAGTTGGTTACGTTTGAATTTAGAGTCCAGAATTTGTTGTACTTCATAGTGTATCTGGTCATCTATTAGAGTTGGAATGGGTGGAGCTTTGACGTGCCATTTGTCATCGGTTGGGGCTCTTTTTAAGAGACTAACATGGAATGTATCATGAACATGGCGCAAATTTTTGGGTAAATTTACGGCAACAGTCACTTTGTTGATTACTTTGCGCACAGGAAAAGGTCCGAGGAACTTCAATGCTAGTTTGCGGCTGGTTTGGGCCAGTTTTAAATTCTTAGTAGAAATGTAGACATGATCTCCAGGATGTAAATCCCAACCGGCCGCACGATGGCGATCTGCGTATTTTTTGTAATCCTGCTTGGCTTTCTCGAGGTGTTGTTTTATAAGAGTCCATTGGTGCGCGGCCTCCCCCCACCACGAGGATACATCCGGCGAAGTAGGGGAATGAAGAGGGGGAGTGTCCAACGGGAAAGGGTTGAAGTGAACTCCATATACAACCTTGAACGGAGCCTCCCCAGTGGAAGCATGTACACTGTTGTTGTATGAGAACTCAGCTAGAGGGAGAAGGTCTACCCAATTATCTTGCTGGAAATTAATGTAGCAGCGAAGGAACTGCTCTAAAATCTGATTAGTTTTTTCGGATTGTCCGTCGGTTTGTGGGTGGTGGCTTGAACTGATTCCTTGTTCAATATTCAACATTTGTAAAAGCTCCCGCCAGAAGTTGGCAACGAACTGTCCGCCGCGATCCGAAATCACCTTGGACGGAAAAGAATGTAATTTTACAATGTGTTTCAAGAATAAATCCGCCAATTTTCGAGCAGTGGGTACAGCCTTACATGGAATAAAATGTGCTTGTTTGGAGAACAGATCTACCACTACTAAAATGCAATTATGTCCTTTTGAATTGGGCAAATCAGTGATAAAGTCCATAGATATTATTTCCCAAGGTCGGTTAGGTGTTTCTAACGGTTGTAGGAGACCCGGAGGTTTCCCTTTCCGAGTTTTGGCGCTGAGGCAAATGGGGCAGGAACCAACATATTGAGAAATGTCCTTGCGCATGCCCGGCCACCAGAATTGCCGTTGTATTAAATGTAACGTTTTTAGGTATCCATAATGACCGGCCGTGGGGGCATCGTGACATCGCTGTAGGACCTCCCGTCGGAGGCTGTCCGGGATATAAAGTTTGGTTCCGGCTAGCCAATCCCCCTGTGGGGATTGAATCAGTTTGGTTTTGGGTGCTTTACCCCCCTCCTTTTCCACTTCAGCTTTAAGTTTCGTTTTCCAGTCTTGGCTGTGCGGGAGGGGTTGGCTTGCTCGGCTGCGGGTAGTTACCACGCCTCCCAATTGCGTAGGTGAGAAGACTGTGTCTATAGTCTCCTCCCTCTTGCTTTTGTGTTGGGGCATGCGCGATAGGGCGTCGGCAAGAAAGTTAGTTTTGCCCGGGAGGTAATTTAAAGTGAAATTGAATTTGGAAAAGAATTCTGCCCATCGTAATTGTTTGGCGTTTAGTCTGCGAGGGCTTCGAAGGGCCTCTAGATTTTTATGATCAGTCCAAACCTCGAAAGGGTGCCTTGCCCCTTCTAGCCAATGCCGCCAGTTAGTGAGGGCCGCTTTGACAGCGAAGGCTTCCTTCTCCCATACATTCCAATTCCTCTCAGCCTCAGAGAACTTCCTTGAAAGGAATGCACAAGGCCGTAGCCTTTCATCCTCCCCCCTCTGCAATAATACCGCTCCAATGGCCGTATCGCTGGCGTCGACCTGCACTACGAAAGGACAGTTTTCGTTGGGGTGGGAGAGGACGGGTTCTGTAACGAACTGCCCTTTTAGGCATTCAAAGGCTGTTTGGCAAGCGGATGTCCATTGTATTCTGGAGGAGGGTTTCTTTGCCTGGTCCCCTTTATCTTTGGTTTTTAACAGTTCTGTTAGGGGGAGCGTGATTTGCGCGAAATTTGCAATAAAGTCTCTGTAAAAGTTGGCAAAACCCAGGAAGGATTGTAGTTCTTTACGGGTGGTGGGAGTTTGCCATTCTTGGATCGCTTGTATTTTAGATGGATCCATCTTCAAACCCTCTGAGGAAATACAGTAACCAAGGTAAGTGAGCTCGGTTTTATGGAATTCACATTTGGATAACTTGATGGGCAGTTTATTTTTCATTAACGTAGCCAGAACTTTTTGGACTAGTTGAATGTGGTCCTCCTTGGTGTCTGAGTAAATTAACACATCATCAAGGTACACCACAACTCCTTTATAGAGGAATTCATGTAAGACTTCATTTATCATGGACATGAAAACGGACGGGGCTCCCGCCAAACCAAACGGCATAACTAAGTACTCAAATTGTCCGAGGGGCGTATTAAACGCTGTCTTCCATTCATCCCCTGCCTTAATACGAACGTGGAAGTAAGCATCTTTCAAATCTAATTTCGTAAAGATCTTACCTTGGGCCACGACGTTGAGGAGGTCTCGGATGAGCGGGATGGGATAGGCGTTGTTGGTTGACACAGCATTAAGTCCTCTAAAATCCGTGCATAGCCGGAGTCCCCCATCTTTTTTCTTCACGAAGAGGACCGGAGCCGCATGGGGACTATTGGCTGGGCGGATGAATCCCCTTTGGAGATTGGTGTCGATGAATTTTCTGAGCTCTTCCCGTTCCCGGGGATTCATAGGGTAGAGTCGGCCTTTGGGCAGTGAGGCCCCGGGTAATATCTCTACTGCGCAGTCGGTTCTCCTGTGCGGGGGCAAGGTATTGGCTTCTTCTTCGGAGAAAGCATTCAAGAAAGGCCAATAATATTTGGGTATTTGTTTTATGTCCTCCCGGGTGAGAAGAGCCTTTTCGGTGTGGGAGGGATCACTGCCCCAATTTTGGTCCCATCGATGGGTTTTACAGTTGGTGTGATTGAAGGTGACGCATCCTTCTGCCCAATTTATGTGGGGGTTGTGATCACAAAGCCACTTGCTGCCTAGAATTAGCGGGTATTTGGCAGTAGAGCTGATGACGAAAGATCTTTTCTCCCAGTGTTGGCCCATGCCTGTGACCACTGGAATCGTTTCTGTGGTAACAGGGTTCATGTTGGTGCCATCCATTTGTTCAAAAATCACCGGGTTTTGCAATTCGCGGACTGGTAGTACCAGTCCGTTGACTAAGGCTGGGGCGATGATGTCTCTCGAACATCCCGAGTCGATGAGAGCTTGTACACGGATGTGCATCTTTCTCTCCGGGTTAAGCAAAGTCACAGGCATGAATAATATGGACCCAGGCGGCCGGTCCCGTGTAGGGACGGGCTTGGGGTGGATCTGTCGTTTGGGCCCTTTTACGACAGATCCATCTCGTTTCCCGACTGAGGGCTTTCTGGGTTCCCCTCTACATTCGGGGAAGCGGGGTCGTATTCCATGATTTCTTCCGCCTCTAACCCCCTGTCTGAGGCAGGTCGCAGGGGAGCGCCGCGACCTCTGCCCGTTCTGGGAGCCGGTGTCGGGCGTTGGAATGGAGGAAATGGGGTAGGGGTTGGACGCCGTAGTTGGAGTGGAGGTCTTTGCACAGGCCGGTAGGGGCATTGTGCTGCAAAGTGACCGGCTTGTCCACATTGCAAACACAACCCCTGCTGCCATCTAGCATCTCTCGCTCCGCGAGTTGCGTATCCAGCACCCCGTCCTCCCTTCTGTAAAGTCAGAGGGCGTCTTTGTCCCGTTTGTTGTTGTTGTTCAACCAAACGGACTTCCAAAATGCGATTTTCGACTTCGCACGCGAGTTGGATCCAGCCCAATAGAGTAGGTGGGTTGTCCTGCATAAGGGCTCTATCTAGAAGTCTCGGGTTCAGCCCTTGTTTGAACAAAATAATTTTGGTGGATTCCTCACACCTAGGGCATTTAGCAGCTAGTTGTAGGAATTTCGTAACATAGTCTCTTGCCGACATGCTGCCTTGTCTAATGGCTTGCAATTCTGTTCGGGCCCTAGTTTCTTCTAAGGGGTCTTCGTATTGTGCTCGAATAGCATCCACCAACCCCTGGAGAGTATTGAGTTCCGGGGCCCCAATATTGTATAGTCCTACATACCAGTCTGCTGCTTTGCCTTGTAAACGAGAACCGAGATGCTCAATTTGGCTGGCCTCGCTACCAAAGAGGTGTCCCCACCGGTTGAAGAATTGTACTACCTGCACTAGGAAGAATCCCAGTTTGGAGGGATCCCCGTCAAAAGTAGCTTCCAGTTTCACCCAGCCCATGGGAAGGTCTTGTCTCGGAGCTGGTGCTGGGTAAAAGTCCATCGGAACCATCAAGGGCCCTTGCGGCACGGGGAGGGGTTGTTGGGGCCATGGTTGTGGTAGCGGTGCTGGCTGTGCTGGCGGCGGTAGCCCCGGCTGGGCTGGTGGCGGCGGCACCGGCTGGGCTGGCGGTGGTAACACCGGCTGGGCTGGCGGCGGTGGCCTTGGTTGGGTTGGAGGCGGCAACCGCGGCCGGGCTGGCGGTGGCAACACCGGAGGCGTCGGCAGTAGCGGTTGAGGTGGAGGTGGCCGTAGAAGTTGGGCCATGATCGGCCGCTGTGGGGCGGGCCGGCGGGGTCGTAGTGGTATAGGCCCCACCGGTTGATTAGGAGGTGGTAATATTGGTTGGTCTGGAGGCAAGCGTATCGGTTGTTGGAGAGGTATTAGTTGCGGTCGTAGCGGGAGGGGCCGCAGCGGCGATGGCCTGATGGGTGCTGGGCCGCGCGGGCTTGCCCCTCCCGGCGTCGTTACTCTGGGAAGCAGAGGCTGTTCCCGCGGCACTGGTAGACCTTCCCTTGGGATTTGCTGTATGGGAATAACTTCTGGCGGTTGGTGTGGCGACCCCTCCCTTGGAGGAGCCGGAGGCTCTTCTGACTGATCCGGTCGGACCGTTATTGGGGAAGCTGGAGGGGGTATCACCGGCGACGTGGTCGGACGGGTTGGCCCTTCTTCACCGTCTCTAGGCACCTCAGCTGGAGTATCTCCGGGAGGTGGATCTCCATCCGGTCTAGGGGGTTCCGTCGGAGCTTCTCCAGGCACCTCAACTGGAGGATCCCCGGGAGGCGGAACTTCTTCCAGTCTAGGGAGTTCCGAGGGAGGTTTTCCCGGTTCCCCAGGACAGGTTTCCTCCTCTCCTTCCAATCTAGGAGGTTCGATAGGGCCCTCGCCCGTGAGGCGGGATCCTTCTTCACCCTCAGCAGGGTAACTTGAGTGCGGCGGCTGCCACGGGACGGTATCCCTCATATGGGGAATAACGCTTTGTAGTGTTGCTATTTGTACGGCCATCTCTTCAGGTGATGGTCTCTCGCCTGCTACCATCACCGAGAGTAGATGTATGGCATGAGCTAGGCTGTCCTCCATGTCGATCAATCTAGCTTCCAGCTGTTGGATTCGACTTGGACCCGGTTGTCCCATTGTAGAACCTCCTGCGGCGGCGGCTACCGGGGAAAACGGCCCCCAGGGTGGAGGGTCTCCCTGATCGTCTTGCGATCTCGCTGCTAGAATTCCTTTGGCTAGGCCCGTCACTGCCGAAATGCCGGAATCTACAGCAAGGGTGCGATTTTGCATCTGCACCCAACTTGATTCAGGAACCTCCTGTGGCTCCTTCCACTGGGCAAGTTCCGAATAATCCCAACTTAGGACGCCGCGGCGGGACGTGTCCCATTCCGTGTGCTCGGTCGTCCTATTCCAAAACAGCCACGGTTGGCTGCTGTCAATTTCAGGGACTGTCTCTAGGCTCCGGCGCCCGTCCATGGATAATTGTCGGTGCACCCCACTGGCCCTGCGCTCCCTCGTTTCTCGGGGTCTGGGTCCCCACTCCGACGGGGTGGGTAACGAGAACAAGGGGAGGGCGGTGGCTGTCGGCCTTTCCCCTCCACTGCCGAGATCGATGAGAGGCGGGGTAGTAGTCAAAGCTCCGTTCCTCGTTGGTACAGGCTCCTGGGGTTGCACTGGTTGTTCGTCGGGAGTCGCATACGGATCAAACAAAGGATCCCTGTCCGGGACTGCCTTGGATTCCGCTGGGCCCGACTCAGGCATGATTGGTAACAAAATGTCAGACTGTGGCTAAATAATGTCCTTCTCACAGGTTCCCCTTTACACACAAACAAGAGTCCATTGTTTGAACAAGGAAACTTTACTGTAGAAATGGTTCATTATAGTCCACTGTCCTGAGTAGGAGACTCAGGATGGTACAAGATCATTGTTACCAATGAAGCGCAAAGCATGAGGTACAAAGGAACAGTTCCCAGCTGCACCAGCCTCCCCCCATAGTTCTCAAAACAACATCTTTCAGTCTTGGGAAGTTGCTCCCTCTCAAGGCCAATCCTTGGTGGAACGGTGTTAGACAAAACAATCCCATCCGGTGAGAAATCTGCTTGGGAACTGGTGCACCTGTGGGGAAAGCACTTAAACACTAGAAGCATTAGAAAATGGAGTCAGTACAGTTTATATATACACTGGACCTGACAGAAGACAATGATAGAGGGAGACAGATGAATCTCCCTAGTAAAGGAGTTCCAAAATTTTGGCTCCACCAAGAAGGCCCTTTCACGCGTTGCCACCTATCTAGCTTCAATTTGGCACACCCGGCTGCAGCAAAGCTGCGTAAGCCGGGAGCCATGTTTTGCTTGCTTGCCCGGGAAAGAGACAGACTCCCTTCCCAGACTTCCGGGCATTCGGCTGGAGGCAGAGCCAATGCCTTCAGAAGGCGGTTCCGCTCTCCCAGCCTTAAGTTGCTGCTTTCTGCTTGGAGAGGAAAGGAGGTTTTACCTTTCCGAGGGAGAATGTGCTTACCGTGGTGGCGGTTTGCAGCTGACGGCAGCAGAGTCGGAGAGGAGTGTTGCGGCAGCGGAGAGCGGTTTTGCAGCTTGCCCAGCCGGCCGGAGCAGAGGAGGTGCGGCGGCGGGGAGCTTCTGCGCAATCGGCGGTGTGGCGGCGCAGCCTTCCAGCGTTGGGGAGAGCGGCGTGCTTGCCGCTTGTGTCTTGCACCCAGCAGTGCTTTCTTTGCGGTGCTGCGGCGTTCGTCGGCAGGAGGGTTTGGGAAGCCCTCCGTTTGTCCGGCAGCACTAGCTGCAGCTTGCCTGCGTGGCTTTTGGGTGGTGGTGGGTGTTTACAGCCCCTCTCCCCCTCCCAATTCGTCTTCAGTAGCCCCAAGGCGGGGTATAGAAGCAGGCTTTGGGGTTTGCGGGTGGCTGTTTATGGCTCCCGCGGGGGTCTGTGGCTTGCTGTGCACCAATTGCTGCGGTGCTTTTACCGGGTCCATGGCGTGGGTGGCTATTTTTCCTGAACTGGGCACCTGGAGGCTTGCTATCCCCCCCCCCCGTAACAGGGCTGATAATCTAGGGGCCTGGTGGTGGGGGAGTTAGCTTGGTAGCCATTTTAGAAGGTGCAGCGTATCCACCATTTTGTGGTTACACAGGCGGCCATTTTGCAGGCCTAGCACGGCCGTGGCTTTGTGCAGAGTGCTGGCTTTGGCTCAATTTATCTTTAATCCAAGTCTCTTAATCATGCCTCCCAAGAAAGGGGGTGGCCCATCTAAGGGCAAACAGCCGGATAAGAAAACAGCCACCAAAAGGCTTCCCCCTCCCACACCATCCTCTTCTGATGAGGAGGAGGGTGGTTCTACTATGAGGGAAATAATGGATCGCTTGGTGGCTTTGGAGCAAGCAAGGGAAGGAACTCAGCCTGAGGTTTCTGGGGCTCATGTTCGTCGGCCTACTAAAAAAGTTGCTTCTTCTTTTGCATAAGGAAATTCTGAAGCGCATTTCTGCATTGGAAGTGGCCTTGCCTGCTGAACGTGGTGAACCCAGTGTCAGCCAGGGAGCAGCGCAATCGGTGGAAGATGTGGCTGCGACCGATGCCGATCAGGAGGCTGTGGTGGATAGCGGTCAGGTTGCGATAGCTGTGGACCTGGGGCTGCAGGAGGGTAAGTCGGCTGTGCCTCAGCAGTCATGCACCTGGCCATGGGGGCCCTGGGGTCAGCCTGCTGCCTCCATGCCTCCCGGCTACACTGCTCTGGCCCTGCCGCACTCGGCTTCGGCTTGGCACCTGGCATCTAATACAACATCTCCACAGTCAGCGTTCACCTGGCCCCCGCCAGCTCCCCCCGGCTGGCAGGGCGGTGCAGGCTCTTCTCAGGGACCGGTGCAACCCCAGGTCCCATCTTCTTCTTCTGGTCTGCTACAGGCAGGCTGGCCTTATGGATATGGTGGTCAGGGGTGTTAGCCCCCTTATGGGCCTCCTCTCCTTATGGCCTCGTGCCTTACAGGGCATTGCCGTTTGGAGATACTGCTTTACCTCTTGGGGACCATTTGACTCAAGCCACCAGGGATAAAATTGTGTGAAGGGAGTATGTTGAGGTCTTTACCCTTCTCTTCAGGGAACTGGAGAAGAAGGAAAAAGACGACTTAGATGAGAGAGATAAGGAAAAGATCAGGCGGCGTAGGGTGGACCGGAACTGGTCAAATTGGTTGCCCGGGTTTTTGATCTACGCGGGAGTATTGGCAAGAGCGCAGCCCTGGCTGGCTGTTTCTCTATTCCAGTACTTAGATATAATTTACAAGGGCTATACGGTTTTTGTTGGGCCCGCCTGGCTCCAGTACGATGAGGAGTTCAGGATGCATGCTGCCATGAAACTGAACCTCCCATGGGACCAGAATCACCAGCAGTTATGGCTGCAGGTTATGTCCCTGGCCAAGCCGAACTTGGGAGATAGGTCGGATAGTGGCCACTTGATTTTCTGTCCCCAAGCGTCATCTGGTTCCCGCACCCCTGCGGGGCAGCAGGTTCAACCCTGGCTGCTCTGCTGGGATTTCACATCCAAGGGGCAGTGCAGCCGAAAGGCTTGCAAGTATCGGCATGAGTGCCTGGCCTGTGCAGGGCCACACTCTTATGCAGCTTGTACCAAGGTCAAGCTGGGCAGTGGGGGCAAACAATATGGGGGCGGAGGCAATCAGCAGAGGTCTGGAAAAGGGCCCCAACCCAGTAAATTTGAGGGTACTTGAGGGTCTGTTGTTCCTTTACCCTCGGCGGCGTGACGCCAATTACTTAGTTTCTGGGTTTAAGTTCGGGTTTCATATTCCTTTTCAGGGGCAGTGTAAGCCTTTCATGGCAGCCAGCCTTCGGTCTGTGGCTGGCAAGGTGGATGTGGTGTGGGCAAAAATTGCGAAAGAGTGTGCTGAGGGCCGTGTCCTTGGCCCATTTGACGCCCCTCCTGTTCCTTGTTTGCAGGTTTCCCCGCTTGGGGTGGAGCCTGAAAAGGCGGCCGGAGAGTTCCGCCTTATCCACCATTTATTTTTTCCCAGGGGCGGTTCCGTTAATGATGCTATTCCTGAGCATCTTTGCTCGGTGCATTATACGTCCTTTGACCAGGTGGTCAAGGTCGTGCGCCATTGTGGAGTCGGTGCTGAATTGTCAAAGTGTGACATTAAGTCAGCCTTTCACCTTCTCCCAGTACACCCCGACGACTTTGAGCTGCTCGGATTTGCCTTTGAGGGCAAGTACTATATGGATTGGGCCCTTCCTATGGGGTGCTCCATCTCTGTGCGGCTTTTGAGAGCTTCTGTTCCTTTTTGGAATGGGAGTTCCGTCGCTGCTCAGCCTGCCCTGACACTTGTCATTATTTAGATGATTTTTTGTTCGTTGGGCCTGTGGGCACTAAGCAGTGCACCAGATTGCTGTCCTGCTTCACTGCCCTTGCGGTTGAGCTGGGGGTCCCACTAGCTCACGAGAAGACGGAGGGTCCTTCTACGGTGTTGACCTTTTTGGGCATTGAGCTGGACACTGTTCAGCAGTCCTTTAGACTCCCTGCGGGTAAGGTTGACGATCTCCGTTGGCGGTTGGATGAATTCAGAGGGCGGAATAGGATTTCCCTGCTTGAATTGCAGCAGCTTGTGGGGCATTTGAATTTTGAATGCAAAGCAATTGCTCCTGGTCGGGCATTCTTGAGGCATCTATTTGACGCAATGGGGGCCCTTAGGTTACCCCATCATCGGCTGTGCTTGAATAGGGGTATGCATGAGGATTTACGGGTTTTGAGGGACTTTCTGAGGTCCTTTAATGGGGTCACGTTCTGGAGGGAGGATCTGTTGCTCGAAGCTGAGCTTCAGGTTACTTCTGATGCATCAGGTGCTCTGGGTTTTGGTGTGTACTTCAGGGGGCATTGGTGTGTGGCCCCCTGGCCAGCTGATTGGACTGAGCAGGGGTTGTCCAGGGACTTGATGTTTTTGGAATTTTTTCCCTTGCTGGTGGCAGTTTGGCTGTGGGGGGAGGAGTTGGCCAACCATACGGTGCACTTTTGGTGCGATAACCAGACGGTGGTACATGTGGTTAACTCTCTGACCTCGAAATCACCCAGGGTTATGAGGCTGGTGAGGGCTTTTACCCTCAAATGTTTACAGCTGAATATCTTACTTAAGGCCAAACATGTTCCAGGAATCAGAAATGGGGTGGCGGACGCTTTGTCTCGCCGACAGATGGAGCAGTTTTGGCTCCTTGCCTCGGAGGCTGATCGTTTTCCAGCGCGGATGCCCACCAAGCTTTGCCGACTTGGGAGGTGGAAGTGAACCGGGCGATCCAGTCGGCCATAGCTCCTAGTACCTGGAGGGCATATGACCGTGCGGTAGGGCAGTTTACTGAGTTCAGGAAATCTGTTGGCCTCCAGGATGTTTGGCCCTTCCCCGCTGAGCACCTAATGCATTTCTGTGTCATTCAACATGGGCGTGGCCTCTCAGTTAAGTCCATTAGGGGCCAGCTGGCGGCTTTGGCGTTCGCCAGCAAGGCTCGCGGCCTGTCGGAGGCCATGGGGGATTTCAGAGTACGGAAAATGTTGGAGGGCTGGTCCAGAGAGGTGGGTGCACCTAGGGACCCGCAGCAGCCTATTTCACCTTCTGTTTTGAAGGGGCTAGGGGCAACTTGGCCTGAGATCTGTTCCTTTCTCTACGAGCAGAGGCTTTTTCATGCTGCGTCTTTGGTGGCCTTTTTTGGGGCATTGCGTGTCAGCGAGCTGGTGGCTCAGTCCCGTAAGGATGTGACTGACAGGGCTTTGTTGGCCAAGGATATTACGTTTGTGGGGGACAAGGTGTCCATTAAGATCCGGCAGTCCAAAACGGACCAGAGCCAGAGGGGAGCTACATTGGTTTTGGGTCCCTGTTCTTACCACGAGCTCTGCCCTGTGCGGGCTCTTAAAGATTATATTGAGCTGCGGGGTGATGCACAGGGGTTTTTGTTTTGCCATAATGACGGGACTCCATTGACCCGTTATCAGTTTTGGGCAGTTACAGAGAGGGCCCTTGGCAGGTTGGCGCTGGGGTGAAATTCAGAAGCCATTCCTTTAGGATTGGGGTGGCCTCTATGGCCTCAGCAATGGGGTACCCCCAGCGGGCTATATAACGTGTGGGCAGATGGCGATCGGGTGCTTATCGATCTTATATCCACCCTTTTCCCCACTGTTGACAGCCCTTGCTAACTGTTCTTTTTTAGGTGCGGTGCTGGGCCCTGTGAAGCACAGGATCGTGATTTGTGGACACAGCATGGTGTTCTGGGCTGCCCACCAAGCCAGATGGAGTCTGATTGGATCCCAGCTGGGGCTCAGTGCTGTGGCCACGGCCGAGTGGCTCGGTCAGCGTGGCCTTCGGTGGCCAGCCTTGTTGCCATTCCTGTTTGGGGGGCAGAAGGTTCCGCCCCCGCATATATTGGTCATACACCTGGGTGGTAATGACCTTGGTTTGGTGCAGGGTAAGGCATTGTCCCTGCAGGTGTCTGTGGACCTTCGTGAAATAAGCCATCGGTGGCCGGGCATGCTTATATTCTGGTCCGAAATTTTACAGCGCCGGGTTTGGCGTGAGGCTGTTGACCCCCGGGCTATAGAAGGGGCTCGCTGCAAGGCAAACAGGGCCATGAAGAAACCTTTGGGGGAAGGCCTGGGGATTTATTTGCCGCACCCTAGGATTAAGGCTGAATTTGCCCGTCTCTACCGGGATGATGGCGTCCATCTATTGCCAGAAGGCAATGAGATTTTCCTGGATGATCTACGGCAAGGACTGAGGTTGGCCTTAAGCCACCTGTGGGGTGTCAGGGCCTAAGCAGAGGCTTGGCCCTGTTGGTGGCAGGAGATTCTCGGGGAATAGGGAGCGGGCTGGTGGGCACCCACTGGCATTTCCCCCATACGTGGGGGAACAGGGTCTGCCATCAGTGTGGTATGCTTGTGACGGCTACCATAGCACAGACAGACGCCTGCAGGGATCCCCAGGAACAAGTCCTTCCCTCATGCTGTACAGCTGGGGCATTAGGAGCTTGATGGGGGGATCCGTTAGCCTGGCTGGCCGGGTTGCAGCCATCCCAAGGATGGCCTATACCTGGGGCTTCGGGGCTCGCCCAGACAGGCCAAGGTGGTGGTCAGGTGTGACCCCGTGGCTTGACCTGTACCGCATAGTTTGCCCTTGCCATAGTTATAGTTGGTATGTTATTGTTATATTAATAAACGGCCATTTATCTCCAAACCTGTGTCTGTCTCTTATTCCGGCTAAGCTAGCAAATGGTGGGGGCATCCAAAGCAGGGACTCCAAAGATAAGTGTCGTGGATGGGTAGGTTCTCCTCTGTTCCCAACAGATGGCTATCTAGCCTCCCCTTGAGGATGTTCTATAAGGCAGAGTCTGCCATACCCCTAGGTCAGAGGTCTTCAACTTTCTAGGTGTGGGAACCACTGAACATGAGACCCACTGAGCTGCAATAACAGAATGTGAAGTTATATGACAGGAACAGAAGACACAGATTATAACTTTACTGGGGTTAAGATCTGAATTTTGAGCAGTGGACCAAGAGAGCTGCAGAAAGGAAACAGAAGCTGAGAAGTGAAAACCATAGTGAGGAATAAATCAAAGTCCATTACTGAGTGACTTTATCTAATTTTATTGCTGTTCCTCTATGCATCTGTCTGTGTGTGCACGTGCATGAAAATGTAGACCTTTCAATCTGCACATGCAAACTGGCATAGTGGAACTCCCAAGAAGTAGAACAAAAATGGCAGCTGGGTCTCAGTAGGATGAAAGCGACTGGCCTAGATAATTGGTTCCATTTTTGAACTGATCTTACTGTTAGGAAGTTTCACTAATGTTCAAATGAAATCTACTATCATATAACATTAGATTGAGTCTTGACCTCTGTAGCAGCAGAGAACAAATCTTTTCCTTCTTTTACAGGAAAACCCTTGAGGTACTTGAAGATTGCTATCATGCCTACACCTCTCATCTCCAGGCTAAACATAACTATTTCTTTCCATCTTTCCTCAATGGATTTGAAGTAGGGGAAATTCCTCTGGCAAGTCTAGAAGTAGAAGCTTTTTGTGAAATGGGCAAAAATTGAACTTTAATAAGATGGGCTCTTGCCCACTATTGCAGCCAGTTATACTATATGACACTTACAGACTAGCGCAGGTTGAAAGACAGGAATTTTCATTATTATTTCAGCTTTACCATGCATAGTCCTTCTGTGCCTTTGTTTCTTTGACTTTAAAATTAGATATATTACTGACAGTGAAAAAGACAAATTTTCCTTATAGTTGATATTATGACAAGATTCTGAAATTGGCGAGTTTGGCAATAGGTGTCCAGGCATCTTACTCTGCTTATTATCCTGGTGGCTCATGGGAAGAGGAAGCTGTTTTCCAGCTCTCACCTGCATTCTCCATCATTAATTGTATGGTATTGCAGCCAGCAGCTCAGCAAAAGTCAGATAACACAATGGACCAACTGTGTTCCATCTGGTCCTATGAAAATGCTGAGTCTGGTTCATCAGTATGGATAACTAACTGATCCCTAGCCCGATTACAGATTTAAATGAACAGAGGAAGAAGTGCTAAGTAGCACTAAAGTAGCCATTTTTAAGAGACTGATTTTCTATTTTAACTTATCTGTAATTTTGTTTTCAAAATTCTATTGCTGTATCAGGTAGAAATGCATGCAATCAGGCCCATAGCTACAGAAGGCATATGGGCCCAATATACCTCTAAGAAAAATGCCACTTACTCATATTGAATCACTAGCTTTTATCTTTTTAAAATGGCCTAACTCTTTTTATTGGGGAGATGAAACAGGAAAAGTGCAAATAGTTTTTGGCTGGATTGCTTTGGAAGGAATAGGAGGGAAATTGCAAAATTGATGTAGCTGAGCTTACTGGCAAAAATAATTCAAATATGCTCTGTTCTGTTATCTTTTTTTCCTGATCCAATTACTTCTTGTTTGTATCTCTCTTATGTAACATTCACAGGACATACATCTGGAGTGAAATTTATACTGATAGCAACTTGAAAGTTGCCTCATAAGTAGTGTGTCCATTTGTAAGGGCAGAAGCAGAAAAAATGAATACTTAGTTTCACTCAAATTGGTATCTTTTAAAATCATTAATTGCAAGCCATCTTGCTATAATTTACCATGAGAAAGAACTGTGAGCTTCTGAGCATGTGAAGAATACCTTTTACTCTTAAGAACAAAAAAGGAGAGAAAAAACACAACCCTGCATGAGAAGGGTCACCAGAGAGGTTAGAATAGAAAAGGTGAATTAAATATTAGATGTAATACAAATCAATAAAAGACTGATATACAATTTAATCAAACAAATTAGAGTAAAAACAGTAACAAAAGTTTGCATTCCATCTTTGGTTTAAATACTCCTGACCTGATCCAAAAGAGATCTATGGGCAAATGAAAAAGCTTTCATCTTGAAGAGTTGCCACACTTCTCTTTAAGTTTCTTTCTGGGAAGATTTGAATGCATTTACTCCATGAGAATTTTATATATCTTTGTGTCCATTCCATGTAGGGTCAGGAACTTTGTGTTAATTAGTTATATTTATGGAATGCCTTGGTTGAAATACTTCCACTGAGGAAGATCCTTGGGCCAAAATGCATCTGGTTCCAGTTCTATACATATGGAGATAAATGTATAATAATACATGTATATTTGGAAATTTGTCTATTTGAATATACAAGAGTAGAGTACTAATATGTTGAACCACACTGTTACTGTTTTTAATCATAATTTTATACTTTAGATGGCTTGATTATATACCTTTCACTCACCAATGAATATCTACTTTCAAGCGCCTGTCTTCAATCTAGGATAAGTCTAAAGTTTCATGAAGGGATTATATGGTGCTAGGCTCTCATGACTAGAGGTGGGCCTGAACAGCAATACGAACAAAAAAACCCACAAACAGCCCAATCTGCTGTTTGCAAACAAGCTGTTTGTGAGGCCCCATTCTAAATGAACAGGTGGTCATTGCAAGCCTTGTTCGTTGCTGTTCGTTGCTGTTCGTCGAGCCAGACAGACTGGCACCTACAATCAATTCCCTTGGCAACTCAGGCAGGGATTGTCTGAACTCTGTCTGAACGCCTGCTATTGCCCTGGAAACCCCAATCTAAGCCCAATTTAGCTTGATAGGCAGGTCTTCCTTTCAAATGTGGAGCTCCAAATTTGTTACAAGGGATCAAAAAGCAGGGTGGAGGAAAGCTCCCAGCTCTGGCTTAGTTTGCAGACAGTGGAGAGGGAGAGAGTTGCTGTTGGCATTATAATAGAGAGAGTGTATTGGAGCTTGAATTTTCTTTGTGTGTGGTGGGATAGGGATCTACCCCTTCAAGTTCCAGAGCTGCTGCTAGGCTCTGGGTCAAGCTATTATTTATTATTGGTACCTTTCCTGCTGCCTGCTCAGGTCAGGTTTCTGGGAGTGGTGCAGTAGGGATCTTGACTTGGATGATGGCTGGAGGAGAGCCTGCTGGCCCCTACGAACAGCCAACCACAAACATGTTTGTGAACAGGGCTGTGTTCATGGTTGTTCGTGAGTCCCTGTTCATGGATGGTAACAAACAACAAACCTCATGTTTGGGGTTTTTTTTCTGTTTGTGCCCATCTCTAATGACCCTTTCTTATATGCCCTAGGTAATGCCAAGCCCCAGTTTGGGGTAAGGAAAGAATTTTCCTCCAGGCCAGAGTGGCCAGGGATTGTTGAGGGTTTTTTTTGCCTTCCTCTTGGCTCACAGCAGGGGTCACTGGGGGAGGTGACAGGTGGAGATAGCTGTGAATTTTTGCATTGTGCAGGGGGTTGGCATAGAGCCAAGCTAGAAGTGATGCCTGACACAAGGAGGACATGTGACAGTTTCCCGAAAGATTTGACAGGAAGTGTAGGCATCCCCATCAGTGAATCTCTCAATTCATGTGCCCTATACTGCTCCATCAATTCCCAGTTTGTTGAGATGGTCTTCAGGGGGCATCTTTGCCAGGAGCTGAGCTGGTGGTAGCAGGGGGTGCAGGGAGCTTGCTTTCTGCCGGCCAAAGGGATCCCAAATGGTTTCCACTGCTCCAAGCCCCCTTACGCAGTTTTGCCACTGGCTGGCAAAGCTGCTGACAGCTGGGACTGTAGGGAGTGCTCCACCGGTGGCAGCAGTGAAGCTTCCTCAGCCACATCGCAGCTCACCCACCCCACATCTGCTCCACCCCCGCCGCAGCCTGCTTGGTCTTTGTGGACTCCAAAGTAGGTGTGGGCCGAGCGAGACACAGGGACGATGCCAGCAGATGGGACTGTAGGGAGCACTCCACTGGAAGTAGTGGCAAAGCTTCCTTAACAGTGCTGCTGATCACCCACCCCACTCCTGCTCTGCCCTGCTGAACCCCTCCCATCCTTTGTGGGCTCCAAAGCAGGTGCGGGGCAAGCAAGGTGCAGGGACAATCAGATGGCAGCAGGCAGCAGCCCACCCAGCCTTTGTGGGCTCTGAAGCAGGCACATGGCAAGAGAGGTGCAGGGATGATGAGGCAGCAGCAGGTAGCAGCCTGCCCTGCTTTTGTGGGCACTGCCTGCCGCTGCCTTATCACCCCTGCACCTCACTTGCTCTGTACCTGCTTCGGAGCCCACAAAGGCTAGGTGGGCTGCAGCAGGGGCAGAGCAGGCATGGGATGCATACACTTCCTGTCAAACCTTTCAGGAAAGTGACATGTGTCCTCCTCGTGTCATGTGTCACTTCTACCTTGGCTCATAGATGAGATTTGGGGTCCCTTCTAGCTCTATGAGTCTATGCTTCTATATCTCCTGAATGTTTGACTGCAGATAAATTAAAACTTCTTTGCAAAAAGCCAGAGGGCTGGGGCAACATAATATCCAGCATAAACTCCAACACATCCCATTTGAGTGGATATAAATAAATTTGAATCAAGAATAATCCCTTCTTGAAATATTAAGACTGTGAATTCTGTACAGAGTGCTTTCCTTTCAAGTAACCACCCATATCTACATTCCTAGAAATGAAGATAATCTCTAGATTGGAAGTAGTGATTTGTAGCCTTTCTCAACACAGTTTTGAATCCTATCCTGCTTTCCCCCTGCAATATCTCTGGACACCAGTATATAGATTTACTAAACAGATCAGCACAAGACTCACAGTTTGATTATAAGACAATCACATTTCCATAGAGAGCTGGTGGTGTGCCATTTTATGGACATATGGTTTCTTCAGCTTCTGTGCATAATTGCTTGGGGTAGCTACTGCACAAGTAAATTAAGGACACTGCAAATGTAGCCAAACATACCATTTTCAATTGATAGTTAAACATACCATGTTCAAAGATGGTAATCAGATGTGAGCCAACCACCCATTCTTTTCAGTTTGTGCCAACTTGCAACAAATGCCTACTGAACCAGTTTGCATTGGGGTTTCCTAAAACTACACATGCATGAAGACTCTGCCAATTCAAACTGATCTGAAGCCATTAGAATAAGGACTACTTATACAAACACCAAAGGTTGAAATTTTATTGAAACATAGCATTAAAACACAGATTACTGATTTATAGGATTTATGAGTGATCTAGTTATCTTTTTACACAATTGCCTACTGAGCAGAGCAGTTATATAATGATGGAGTGGGATTAGAACTCAATCAGGCTGTGTGAGAATGTGCATGCGCATGAATTGCATATTAGTAAGGAGGAATACAATGAAACAACCTGCCAAACCCTCATGAACTGATTAATGAACTAGCAAACTGATCGTCAAAATGTCCAGTTTCTGTTTGCAACCGGTGAACATGGTGTGCGCCAAACCGGTGGATTTTTGTGCATTCTTAGCATAAACTGGAGATGCAAGGAAATAACCTGGCACTAAGAGTTCAAGTATATTTTATATTTAGCCCATCATTAATTTGCATGCTATATGACTGTGACTACAAAGAAGGTATGTGGTATATATCCTGTGGTATTTGGAAGTATTACTATTAATACTGCTGTTATATGACATCACCATGTGCCTGATGACATCATCAGACCCTGCCCAATAAGTCCCAGCATCTGGAGTGATGGAGAACTGGCAACTGTAGCCCATTACCCAGTATACTCATCCCCCCTCACCATAAAATATCTGGCTACAGGCCTCAATGCAAAATATATTTTAATAGCAATATTAGAAGTGATATTATGGACAGAAACTCCAGTGTAAAGCAATTATATATCACTTTCTTTTAATTTGGAAGTGTCTTTCCAACATTATCTTAAGTCAAGGAAACAAAATTAGAGCTAAAGAAATGAAGGTTAAAGTAACAGGTCACCAGTTTTACTAGCTGCTTTGAAAACTATATTGAATATCATTAGATCAATGATTGTGACTTTCACCTGAAACTGCAAAACAACTACAGGAGCTGGAAAATTTTTAGCACTGAAAGCATTGGTTCAAAATCTTGGGTCAGTAATCTTCAACCTATTGCAAATTAAAAGGCACTTCGGGTAATGCCCTTTTTACTATTCAGTGAACACACAACATAATAGTTTGCCATTTCTATGGCCTTCACAATATATAAAGAACTTTACAGTCTCTTGTGAAGTCAAAACCTTTACATTTATACATGAGTAAGTAAGGGTAATGCTATTGAGAATGTGGTTCAGATAGAATTTAAGCCTGCAGGAATTTAAGCCAACATTGTCCTATACTCTTGTTTTATGCTTTAATGAAACTTCTGCTAGAACAACTTAGTAGAATGAAATCTTTGTCATAGATGTGCAGCTAGACATTGAAATGCTATATTAAGTGGAATTACTAACACACAAGTATCCCCCAAAGCAAATGCTAGTCATTTTATTTTGTGTGTGTTTTCACACAGGTTTTGCATGGGCTACTATCCCAGAGGTAGGGCCATAACTATTACTTAAACATGATTAGAAGCTTCTGCTGAAACATCAAACTCACATTTATTGGCCTGCATGGGAAACATTGTATATAAACTTAGCTGAACTCAGCAAAATTTTGTCCTTCTCTTAAACAGAGCGTGAAAATTTTATGAATTAAAGTGTGATGGTCAAGTGAAAGACTCACAACAAGGTAAAATATTTTTAAATGAAATAGTAAATATACGATAGCCTCCTCTATGGTTATATCTACTGCAGTTTCCTATATTTGAATGTCAATATGTGACAAAGACCTTTCTAATCTTAAGGGTTCAATCATAGAACAAAGTACTTCAAGAGAAACATTTTTCATTTCAAGATATTTTTAAAAAAATGTTAGAGAGATTTGTCAGGGGTACTTTAGTGTGGGATATACTTGCTTATGAAGGGTTGAACTAGTCTCTGAACACTGGACCATTAAAATCTGAGTTTCAATGAACTTCCAAATTTTAACACTAGTTCTTACATGGTGCCACATGAGTGGCTGCTTCATTTAGAAGTGTGGAGCCCATGTAGTTTAATTGCTTTTAAAATTTTATTTATACCCTCCCTTTTCTCCTCAATGGGGGCGGGGTCTTCTCTCCTCCATTTTATACTTAAAACAACCCTGTGCGGAGGTTAAGCTGAGACAGTGTGACTGGCCCAAGTTAACACAATGAACTTCCATGGCACAGCAGGAATTTGAACCTGGGTTTCTCAGATCCTAGTGCAACACTCTAACCACTGCACCACACTGGCCTTAATCATGCTGACAGTAACCCTTGGGGAAAAATGCATGGGTGTGATTAATTGTCCAAACTGAATGTGAGAGCCTAATGGCTTACAATATGGAGCACTGTCCACATTGTTCCATTTCATGCAGTCACTTATGTGGATATTGCACATATGTTACCATACTGTATTGTTAGAGCTGACCCAGTTACTCACACTTAAGCTCTATTGGAATTTAAAAGACTGTATACCAGAATGATGGAAGGACTGTGCCTTTGAGTAACCCTTGAGTAAGGAAGGACACGTGCCTTTGAGGAAGGGCATGATTTCTTACTTGTAGACTTTAGTTTAAATAATAAAAGGTAATTCATATTGAAGAAACTATATCTTCACAACCGATTATACCCTGTGAAAAACATTCTGGAAATAATAGCAAACCCTCTTATTTGTGTTCTCTGCTTTACAACAAATTATAATCATAATTATTTCTGTTATAGAATGCATAATCTTCATTAGAATTAATATGAACATAATGTATTTATTTACTACAATCCATTTGGTTCACTGCCTTTATACAGATGTGCTAAATGAAAGTAATAATTTTTACTGAAGACTTTTCCATTGCCATTGTACTATTTTAAGATTTTAAATAAATTTTATGTTAACATTAGGGACATTGGTTGTTGTGGGTTTTCCGGGCTGTATTGCCGTGGTCTTGTCATTGTAGTTCCTGACGTTTCTCCGGCCGTGAAAGCCTTCGACAATACATTAGGGACATTCTTGAGGGATGACATGTAGCCAAATGTGCCTAAGTTGGCATTTTAATAACCAGGATACTTCTGAATTGCTTGAATTGCTAGAATTTCTGTTTTAAAAATCTCTGTGGATAGTCTGCATAATAAAATCATCTATGAGGTAATTTTCACTTCCTTTTACCAAACATCTATCTCTCAGGTTGAAATTGAGAGCTAATGAGATGATCTACGTTGTATGTTATGCCAGAGAGGACACTGATTCTAAGACACTGAACTCTTACTCCCTATGTTGGGGTCATTAAAGGGAATGAACTCTGGTATTCCACGTGGATTTAAAGATCAGTATTTCACGGTAATGTTCACTGTTTTATCATATGAGCAAAGGATTTATTAAGATAATACTAGTCTCTTTATTTTCCCAACCATCTTCAGCATTCATCTCTTACCTGAAAGTTCACTACTTTCAGCTGTTTAGTTTTTAGTCTTAGGTCAGATAGACAAGCTATGTAAAATGCTCTTGGCTCAAAACCTCTATTTGGGATAGATGAAAACTAATTTCTAAGGTGCATTTTGTAAATCTTTCTGTTCTTCTTCCATTTGGTTTACATGCTCCAGATCTTGGTACAGGAACCAGCTTCCCATTTGTTGTGTGTGGTCTAAGCAAGTAAACAGGGTGTTTTCTGCATGTACGCTTACACTGGGTTCTCTGGGTATTTGATTCACCAGGATCAGACCCACTGAGGGCCAAGCTACAAGTGACGAATGACACTTGAATGGCAAGTGGATCAAGTGGAGCGCAAGTGGAGGGCAAGTGAACAGGGAGAAATACACTTGCTGTTCAAGTGTCATTCGTCACCTGTAGCTTGGAACTGAGTCTTTGTAATTCTGCACTTGAGGGAGTTGAACTGAAGTTTATTTTTCCTGCACTAGAAAAATACCCTATTCCTGCTGCAAGGTGTTTTGTCAGTTGATCAGCTGAGGACTGGTCAGTTTTGTCAGTTGATCTGCTAAGTACAGGTCAGTTGATCAGCTGAGGAAACTTTTGAGGTCTTTTTTTTCAATGCACCAGTATTACAGTGTTGCAACATTGTTGTTTAAAAAAAAAGATTTACTTCTTACTGCCAAGGGTAGCATGCACATATAGTACAACACACTTTTTCTTCCATTCTTAAAATTTCTCCTAGCCTTATTGTAGCTGATAGGCTTAGGGAACTTGCAAGAGTTTTTTTTTAATGCACCAACTTTGCAACATTGCAACAATGTAAATTTTTTTTAAAAAAAATTAAAAAGGAAAAATTGGATTGGTTGCTGTTCATCCAATCAGGATGCAGGGAGATATAGGAGCAGAATAAAAGGCAGGGCCAGGGCCAGAAAGCATTCTGCACTTCAAAAAAGCACTGGTTTGACTTTGCTGGGGGAGGAAACCAGGGTATGTACACAGGGAGAAAAACTACAGAAACTCTGGAGAAAAATTGACTCTGCAGCTGATGCAGGCTTTCACCGCAAAACATGTCTGGGAAACAGGTTGGAGACTGAGAGCGGAACTACAAGTGACAAAAGGCACAGGTTGGACACTTGTCAGCTTCCCTCAAGTTTTGATGGGAAATGTAGGCATCCTAGTCTTGCAGCTTGGCTCTCTGACTGCTGTCCAATGGACTTTTCAACTGTCACTTGTCCAACATTCTGCCAAGCTGCCTACATTTCCCATCAAAACTTGAGGGAAGCTGACAAGTGTCCAACCTGTGCCTTTTGTCACTTGTAGTTCCGCTCTGAATTGGGGTATTTTGACTATGCATGCAGAACTCTGGAGAGAAATCAATGCAGTAGGAGACCAGAACCAACAAAAAACCCCAATGTGAAAAAGACCCAGGTCTTTAAACACCTCGGGAATAACATGCAGAGAATGTGCAGAGGAATGAGGGCTATACTCACTTCAATATTGAGTGTGGTGCAACTCCCTAGGTTGCACCACACCCACTACCTGACACTGAAACCAATAATCTTTTGTGTATGGGTTATGCTATGCCATATAATAGAGGACAGAATCCTTCCTACAAAGCATTCTTAGTATGCTCTGTGCACTGGTAACTGGCTACAAATCACTCAGATTTGTGTAATTTCATAGCTGTTATCTAGCACAATAATATGTGAATCTGCTTCACCTTGTTACCCTAACAGGTGGTCTTCTTGTGAGTTGGGAAATTAGCATACAAGGAGAGGCAGCAAGAGGAGAGAAACTAGCAAAATCTTTCATCTGTGTATACGGGGATCATTCCTCTAGAAAGCTCTTTTATAAACAGATGGATGTTCAACAGGAATCATTTTTATTAATGAATTAGGAAGGCAAGCACACAGAAAATGCATACAGAATATACACAGAGCTAACCAGAAAACAAGGTAGAAGTGGGGAAACAATTCAGGAGAAGGGTGATTGTTATCAGTCTTGGAGGAAGGAGCAGTGCTGAGGCATCCTGTGCTTGTAGCAAGGGGTGGAGGGCTCAAACACATAGTCTGAGAGTGTACTTAGAATTTAAAGATAAACACATAACTAGGGGCTGAGAGGCAGCCCTTTTTATAGGGTAAAACCCATTCTTTGGGCCGGATGGCACCCTTTGCCTATCACAATAATTCAAAGGTTGTCTCCGTAAGGCAATAAAACCAGAAAAAGTTTGATCAGGCATATCTAAGAGGACCAAAAGGTCAATTGATAACCTGTGATCGTGTGATAGTTAAAGCCCTGAGATTCCTGAGTGCCTGCAATTAGGGAGGAGGTGAGGGGGAAGATCAGAGGGATCGAGATCAGGAACTCTGGAAAGATCACTACTTTGATCTGCAAATCTGCACATCTCCGGGGTGGGTGGGGGTGGGTGGGGATGCAGGGCTTATAGCTAGCCTTTCCCATGATCCCACAGTCCAGTACTTATCCATCTCCTGGTCAGGAGCTGGCAACTGTATTTCTGCCTTGCCAAGTAGCATCTGTTGTAACACCCAAGGACAGAGGTTTATGATTGAACCCTATTCATATGTTTCTCTATTAGCATGGGGGCCTGGCGTGGCCATTAACACCCTCCCCCTTTTAGATTACTTCCTGATGAGTAATCTTACTCTTTGTTGCAACTAGACTCCGCTGGATTCTAGAATAGGTAGTTACACTCTCTCCCTCACACTTTTTTCATCTTGATGGCCTCTAACTTCCCTTTAACAGAATATGGGGAGGGGGGGGAGATGGAGATAACTTGGTAAGTCAATGGGCTTAAAAGGATGTAACTTTTACGAGTTGAGTGTTAGCCACATATCCCTTATATGAGATGCTGCCTGGATTTGAAGATTTCTTTTGTTTGGGTGTAAAACTCAAGCTCTCAAGGATCAGAAAGAGAGGTGGTGGAAGGAACATTTCTTGTTATATTTGGCCTTTTTTTGGTGTGGAATTTGATTGTAGTTGTAAAGTATGCAGTAGCCTAACACATTATATTATCTAATAGCACATCTACTGAAAGCAAGGATGGTCAACTTTTCTGAGCCTCCAGGCACCTGTGGAATTTTGACACAGAATGGTGGGTGCGGCTAAAAAATTGCTGCCACAAGAGTGGAGCCAACTGCAAAATGTTATGGAAGGAGACCAGCCATGCCTAATTTTAAGAGCAACTCTTCAACATTTCAGGCAGAAACTCTGCTTAACAGTCAACAGAGATCACAGCAGATTCTTCTGCTATGATGACTCCTGCTGTTCAAGCAACTTCTTAAACAACTGCACAGTCAATCAGCTATCCAATGGCCAATCAGAACCTCTGCTGGGAAAAAGCCCCAGCTGGCCTAGCCCACTTTCTAAAATCACTTTATGGGCACCAGGAAAGGTGATGGTCAGTGGCTTGTTGAGGTTCCCTGTCTTAGAGCAATATCTTTGCCTCTGTCAGAGTGTTATGTGTACACTGAGTCCCTTCCTCCCTGTTTGTGTCAAGTCTTGTGCCTCAGCTCACTACTCTAACCCAAGGCAATGCACACAGCTTGCTAGTGTTCAGTCAGACACATAAGCACTCTTCTACCTTCCAGTTGATTAATGGGGCAGTGACAATATCATAAAATGCTCTGTTTTATACCCATACTTAATGATTATCACTAGTCACCATTGGGAAGAACAGGAAGGAAACGGCTAAGTATGATAAACAACATTAATATAATTTCTGCCAACTAGAGATTTACTAAATGTTTATTTAGTCCCAATGGTATGCTAGATGTAAGGAACACAAAAGTTATAAGGTAGAGAGAGGATTTATAATCTACATAATTAAGGTTTTTAAAAGAAATGTTCCTGTGAATATTATTTTTCCAAACAGCACCTAAAATATGTATCCTGGAAGCTGACTCAGCATTATATAGAACAATCACTGCAAAATAACAGTAATTTCTGCATGCTGGGTAATAGTGACCTGTTTTTACTTTTTAAAGTATTTTACATATTTATTGTTTTGACAAGGATTCACTTTTTTCCATTTATATTCTCTTGTAATAAGGCCAATTTTGTCCTAATATCATCTTTGAAACACAGATTATATTTTGGTTTCTTTCTCCTCTGCACCTGAAGATTTTCTACAAATGTCCTATTATATGTTTGATTGAAAGACCCATGTAAAGAGAGACTCTATCATCAAGCTTGTAACTAAACTAATATGCATGGGAGATCTGTAGCATTTGATAACAGTATAACATACAAATGTTAAGTGCTTGAAAATGTTCCATAAAACAGTGGTTCCCAACCATCCAGGGCTGGCCAAGAGATTGAGAAGGTGTCAGGGAGCATAGGGTTGAGGAGATGCAGGAAGATGGTAGATGTCAGCAAAGAAGTGAGTGGCAAGTAGCTCAGTGCAGTACATCTCCCACAGCAGGTAGAGGGCAGTGAGACACTTCAGGGGGCAGGTAAGAGTTTGGGATGCTGAAGGAGCAGTGCCAAGACGAAGCCTATGCTCACACACACCTTTCTCTCCTCTTCTCACTTTTCCATGTGCTCCCACCTATTCTCCAGCCTCCCCCCGCCCCGTCTTCTAGCTACTTCTGTAAAGTTACTACTTGCCAGATTGCTTCCCCCCCCCCCATTATTGTCACAAAGGAGGAGAGAGAGGCAAGAACATGAGAAGCTGGGAAGGAAGAAGAGGAGAGAAAGAGAAGAGTACAAAGGGCAGGAGCCACCATTAGGGATGGCTGGCCTGGGATCCATATTCAGAGGCTTTGTGACCCACTTTTGGGTCCACAGGATGGGAAACACTGCCATCAAATTAAGTGGTGAGCTCTACTCACATAGGAAAAAACCATCCCTGTCTAAACCATTTTAGTTTCTTGATACAATACAAATTCTTAATTTAAGGTATTTTGTAGTCAAATCTTATGAATATTTACTCAGAAGTAAGTTTGACAGAGTTAAATACAATTGGTCTAAGTAGCAAGGATGTTAATGGGAAAATGTTGCAATATTCATGTCACTCCTCTATTGCAAAGTTACATTGGTTCCCAGCAGGGGTCATTTCGTAGAAAAAGAGCTGGAGGAACTCATTAGCATAATTTATTAGCATCACTCATTAGCATATACCACACCCCTTGTCATCACCGGAAGTGTGTCATTAGCATAACTGATTTGCATATGCCACACCTCCTGACATCACCTATCCTGGCTGTTTTGGACCCAATCCTGACCATCCAGGGCCGAAATTGGGCCAAAAATGGCAAAAAGGGGCTGAAAATGGCCGAAAAGAGGCCCAAAATGGTCAGGATAGGGCTGCTGCTGAGCGGGAGAGTGATCCATCACCTGTCAGAGGCCCAATCCGGGCTGTTTCAGCCCCAATCCAGGCTGAAACAGGCCCCAAATGGCCAAGAGTCAGGTGGGCGGGGCTACCTGACATGTGACCTCTTTGGGGAACTGCCGGAACTGCGTTCCCGCGCGTTCCCCCTCGAAATGCGCCCTGGTTCCCAGTATGCTTCCATGTGCAGTTCAAAGAGATCATTTTTACCTGTCAATCAATGAACTGAGTGGGGCCTGGTACCTAAAGAATTCTCTCCATCTGTACATTCCTGTCAACTGTGAATACTCTGGAGCAGCCTCCTCTTGTAACAAGAAACCTGCCTGGTGCCTTTCTTGTTGGTATTCAGATGCCAGACCAAATTCTTTTTTTGTGTGTGTGGTTTATTTCAGGTGGATTTTGATTAGGTTGGTACTTAGTCTCTCTTTTATATAGCTCCTGATCCTGGTTTACCTGTGGCACAAGCATGTGATTTTTGCATGTAAATACTGCTATTTAGATGGTTCTTTTCTCAGTTTTATCATGGACCAGAATTCTGATGCTGCCCTATTTGGTATGGTCATTTGTTTGTTTGTTTGTTTATACTGCACCTTTTCCCCCAGTGAGAACCCAAAGCAGCTTACATCATTCTCCTCTCTTCAGTTTTATCTTCACAACAACCCTGTGAGGTAGGTTAAGCTTAGTGTGTGCCTGGCCCAACTTCACCCAGTGAGCTTCTATGGCAGAGTGTGAATTTGAACCTGGGGTTTCCCAGATCTTAGTCTGGTACTCTAACATCTACACCACACTAGCCATCTGACTTGTACTGGTTCACGCTGACTCTGATGAAGAGGAGGCTGGGGTTCCAGATTCAGAGAAGAGGGAGTAGCCATTCCTTCACAAATCCCTGTAGGAGTTAGAGAGAGCAATCCTGGGGGGGGGGGAGGTGAGGCAAAAGTGCTCAGGAGGTCGACTAGCCCCTATACCAATGTATCTCGCACTTACATTGGCATAAATCTGAGTTATGCCAATGCTGCTCCCAAGCACCACCCCAGTAGGCTGAAGTGCAGGAGGTGGCCCACTGTGGCCAGCTACCAGCTGGCCTTGGATGTAATCCCTGCACTGGCATGGGAGTGGATGAGGGGAGGAATATCCTGAGCCTGGCCCTCTAGGTATAATGGCCCATGTCTAACAAAGAGAGAAGCTCCCAGGGAACAGTACTCAACAGACTTGCCTTGGACAGAGAGGGGGCAGGAATGCTTACAGCCCATAACAGAGCTCTGTGCAAACTTTTTCAACCGGACTTCTCTCCCCCTTTGGGCAGAGGACAGGACACAACTGTGAGGTAGGCTGGCTCTCTGTTAGGGTTGCTAGGTCCTGGTTGGGAAATTCCTGGAGATTTTGGGGGAGGAGCCTGGAAAGAGTGGAGTTTTGGGAGGGGAGGGGCCTCAATGGGGTATAATGCCATAGTGTCCACCCTCCAAAGCAGCCAATCTCTCCAAGGGAATTGATCTCTGTAGCCTGGAGATCGGTTGTAATTCCAGGAGATCTCCAGCCACCACCTGGAGGCTGGCAACCTTACTCTCTGTACACCCCTATTAAGGTAGCCAAGCAACCCTTGGACTTGTCCCCTCGCAGGAGCTCCATGCAGTAGTGGCAGGAAGGAGTGAATCTGATGCAGTCGCAGATTCCTTCCTGACTGGATGGGTGTCATTTGTAAGCCACCATCTGTCATGGGGCCATGGAACCTCCCAAGGTGTGGCAGACCTGGCTGTGGATTGCAAGAGGCTGAACCCCTTGCCATTGCTGCACACATCTCTGTTTTCTTTCAGCAGGCAGTCATCTTAAGAGCATGGCCATCACAGTCCCCACCAGTCCTCTCAGACTACATTTACAGGCACATTCTCCCTCAGGCAGCTGTTCATCCTATGAATTTGCCTCACTTGCTCAGAAGTAAGTGAAGCAGCACATAAGATGGCTCAACCTGCCTCCAAAAGACCCCTGGTAGCAGCATGCACACAAGTGCAAATACAGAACAAAGGCTCCGGGCATCACCTTTACATTTTGAAGTGCAATAAAGTCTACATTATTCCACAACTCTCTCCCTGTCTGTTTGGTTGTGTGTGGATGACACTGGTTCCATGCCTCTCCCTGCCCCAACTCCTCTCCCCATCTATAACTTCCCTGTAGGGCTGCCCCTTCACAAATCCCAGAGGGTGGGCATAAGCAGAGTTACATATTTCTAAGCCTCCAAGGGACTTAGAAGGGCATAACTCTGTTTAGGATAGTACTGAAAGAGGCCCAAGAGACAAGAACATCTCCATATTTGGAAGAAGTAGCTCGGTCATAATGTATGTATTTATGGAGAAAGAAAGGGATCGATCTGCAAGCGACAAGAATCACGCAACTTCCTGACCTGCCTGGCCAATAACTTCCTTTTTCAAATGGTGGAGGAAGCTACAAGGAGATCAGCCATACTAGACTTAATATTAACCAACAGGGAAGAATTGGTAGATGGGGTGAAGGAGGTGGGGACCTTAGGGAGAAGTGACCATGTCCTCCTTGAATTCCAGTTGCTGAGGGAGGCCAAGAAAGTTCGTAGCCAGACTCATAGGTTAAGTTTTCGTAGGGCCAACTTCAATGAACTCAGAGGCTTGATGAGAGTCATTTTGTGGGGGAGTGTGCTGGAAGGGAAAGGAGCGAGTGAAGGGTGGGCTCTTCTCAAACATGAGCTTCTGCAAGCTCAAGCACTCCCTATTCCAGCAAGACGGAAACATGGTAAGGGCTCCAAGAAACTGATGTGGATGAACAGAGAGCTCCAGAATAAGCTAAGGGAGAAAAAGGAAATGTTCAGGAAATGGAAGAAGGACAGACCTCTAAAGAGGAATATATGAGGGTTACTAGGTACTGCAGATCAGACATCAGAGAAGCCAAAGCTCAGTATGAGCTGGGTCTGGACAGGGGGGCTCACTACAATAAGAAAAACTTCTACAGATATGTGAGAAGCGATTGGATCGCTGTTGGGAGTGGAAGAGGAAACTCTGATAGAGGACAGAGAAAAAGCAGACAGGCTTAATGACTTTTTTGCCTGTTTTCTCGCTGAAGAATTCGAGCCCATCTAGAGATGGTAGTAGACACAACAGGACACCTGAGTGGCTAGTTGACATTGACAGCGAGGTTGTGGCGAGGCACCTGGCTGCACTGGATGAATGCAAATCCCCTGGGCCAGATGGTGTGCACCCAAGAGTGCCCAAAGAACTTTCTAGAGAACTTGCAGAGCCTCTGTCCATCATCTTCAAGGCCTCCTGTGGGACTGGGGATATGCCACAAGATTGGAGAAGAGCGAATGTTATCCCAGTCTTTAAGAAAGGGAAGAAGGATGACCTGGGAAACTACAGGCCATTCAGTCTGACTTCTGTTGCTGGGAAGATATTAGAGCAGATTTTAAAAGGATCGGTCTGTAAGCATCTGAAGGACCACTTAGTGATCCAGGGAAATCAACAAGGTTTTGGCTGTTTTCACACTGTCTAAATAGCACGAGACTCACAGAAGGCTGCCGGCTTTCTCGCACGATTTTTGACGCCATCGGTTTACAAAATGCCACAAACAGTGATTTGTGGTGTTTTGTAATCGGATAGTGTTATAAATCGCACGAGGAAGCCGGCAGCCTTCCGTGAGTCTCGTGCTATTTATAGACAGTGTGAAAATGGCCTTTGTCCCCAACAGATTTTGTCAGACCAACCTGGTTTCCTTCTTTGATCGAGTGACGAACTTACTGGATCATGGGAACTCTGTTGATGTGATTTACCTGGAATTCAGTAAAGCTTTTGATAAAGTTCCCCATGACATTCTAATGGGTAAACCAGAATTCCAGTGGCTCTTAAATTATATCTTTTGAAGACAGTGCCACAACTCATATATGGGACAACAGTAGGTCCGGTTCACTCAAGTCTAGCTCCTTTGGAGAAAATCCAATCTAAATCCTTAAGAGCTATATTTGGATTTCCATGTAGCGTCTCAAATGCAATTTTATGTTTGGAAACTGGACTGCTGAGAATAGAGGCCAGGGTAACTCTGGCTTCAATTAACATTTGGCTTAAGCTCAGCCATTGTCCACCAGATATTACTTCCCTAATTCTTAAGGATAGGTACTGTTCTGCCTGGCTTGGGACCATTCATCAGAAATTAACAACGGTGGGCTTCTCATTTGAATCCCTACAGATGATGGCCCCGGACCAGGCAAGGGCCGTGGTCAAATAGCTAATATTGGATGTCGAAAGACAGAGGAATCTTGCTAAGGTCTCCAATTTCCTAGCCCCTCCCGCAAACAAGATATGTGGTTTCTCTGGCCTCCTATTTATCAAGACTGGAAATCCCATTCCATCGTAGGTCTTTCTCATTGGCTCGATGCAATATATTGCCATCTGCAGTACTTGAAGGCCACTACAAGAAGATCCCAATGGCTGAGCGGGTCTGTCCATGCAAGGCAGGGAAAGTAGAAACAACTGAGCATGTTATACTTGCCTTTAAATTCTACCACGAAATATGTATAAAATATATCCAACCTGTACTGAAGAAGTTTTCAAACCTTCCTGATACAGAGCTAACTAATAAGCTCCTGTTAGGTGCCAATCCCCAGATCATGTTGGCTAGTGCTAGATTTTTAGCCATGGCCTGTAGAATTTGCAGGGAATGTACAAAGGAGTAACATCAGGGCCGATTCCAGACGGGCACAAATAGAGCGAGTGCTTTCACTTTTTCAGCGACCTCACTCGTAAAAACCCGCAATTTCCCGTCCCGGCTTACCTGCGGTCCATGGCGCTCAGTTGCGCTCTATAAGTGGACGGTGTGAACATGGTATTGCGGGTTTGCACACTTCTGGACGCTTCGTCTCCACGGAGAGGCCTTCCCCTTTCCCTCCTTCCTTTTCCGGCCGGTTGGCAACAATATTCCCTTATTTTTTTTTTTTAAACCGGGCACCATTTGCGCAGTCGCACGTTTGCGCACATCAAACTGTGCAAATGTGCACAAATGCACAAACGCACAAAAGCACACAAAAGTCAATGCTGCATATTTGCATACTTGCACATTTGCGCATTTGCGCAAAACATGTAAAAAAAATTTAAAAAAAAACCCAAAATGCGAATCAATGAAGGCCCCCGATGTCAACTGTGACAAGGAGGAAACTACCAATCCCGGGTACCTCAGTTGGCCGTGCGAACATCCGGAAGCGGGACGGCACGGCACGCTGCGAGACAAAGCAGATGGAGATGAAAGTGAACGCGTGGCCGGTAAGCGATTATTTCGCAGAAAAACCGCAATTTCTGGCCATCTGGAATCGGCCCTGGTTTTATCCTTAATCCTGAAAGTCCACACTTTTGTATTTATATCGACAAGCTTTTATTATTTTTACAAGTGGTGTATGTTGTGTATGATACTCACTTATGCTTTTACAAATCTGTATTGGTTATTAACTGTAAATAAACCTATTGATTCATTGGGTAAACCGGAAGATTGCATACTGGACTATGGGACAGTTCAGTGGATAGGGAACTGGTTAGAGGACTGCACTCAAAGAGAGGTGGTCAATGGCGTTTCATCAGATTGGAAGGAGGTGTCTAGTGAGGTGCTGCAGGGCTCAGTTTTAGGCCCGGTAATTTTCAATATTTTTATCAATGATCTGGATGAAGGGGTAAATGGGCTACTCATTAAATGTGCTGATGATATCAAATTGGGAGGAGTGGCAAACAGCCAAGAAGATAGAGTTAAAATTCAACAATATCTGAATACTCTGAAAAAGGGGGCAATTATGAATATCTGGGCCACAAAAATGTGAAACACAAATACAGGATGGGGGATACACTTCTGGGCAGTAGTGTATGTGAAAGAGATCTTGGGGTAAGAGTGGACCATAAACTAGATATGAGCAGTCAGTGTGATGCGGTGGCAAAAAAGGCAAACTCAGTCTTGGGTTGTATCAAAAGGGCCATTGCATCGAAATCGCAGGAGGTCATAGTCCCTCTCTATACTGTCTTGGTCAGGCCGCACCTAGAGTACTGTGTGCAGTTCTGGAGGCCTCACTTCAAAAAGGATGTGGACAAAATTGAGAAGGTGCAGAAGAGAGCAATGAGAATGATCAGGGTTCTGGTGACTGAGCCCTATGAGGAAAGGCTGAGAGCTTTGGGAATGTTTAGTTTGGAGAAGGGGAGATTGAGGGGGAACATGATTACTCTCTTTAAATATTTGAAAGGCTGTCATTTGGAGGAAGGCTAGGAGCTGTTCCAGTTGGCAGCAGAAGATAGAACTCAAAGCAACGGGCTTAAATTACATGCAGAAAGGTACCGGCCGGATATTAGGAAAAACTTTTTCACAGTCAAAGTAGTTCAAATGTGGAATCAGCTGCCTAGGGAGGTAGTAGTGAGCTCCCCTTCACTGGCAGTTTTCAAGAAGAGGCTAGATGAATATTTGTCAGGGATGCTTTAGGCTCATCCTGCATTGGGCAGGGGGTTGGACTAGAAGGTCTGTATGGCTCCTTCCAACTCTGTGATTCTGTAATATACTGTAAAAGAAAACCATTCACATGCAAAACTGTTTGCCTTCAGGGCTTCTGAACATTCATTGGTCTTTGAGTGCTCAGGAAAAGGGGTTGTACATCAGCCACTCTGAGCAGTACCTTTCCTAATTTTAAAATTAAACATAGATGTATAATATACGAAGGAAGCAGAGGTGTAATTTTCTGAAACCATGTATAGTTTCTCAAATCCAAACAGGTGGAAGACTTTGGAACACCTGAAGTGACATTAGTGGGTGACAATGCTAATTTTGTTAATTTTGTCTCTTTTTTAATATGCCACCTACCTTGATGAGTTGCTGGCAGTATGTTGTTGTTGTTGTTTTTTGCTTCATTAGCAAGCAAAGACATATCTAGTCTGCCGATGAGCTGGCTGGGCTAGCCCAAGAACATTAATGAGGGAGACAAAACAGAGGGCTTATCAGCATCATCAGCTTTCAGCAGAACTTAAACAGCCCTATATTATCCTTAGGAAAAATTAAAGCCACAAGCAGTGATAATTTAAGAGAGTGCAATCTTAGGTCACCAGAATATCCTGCAGAGTTGTAAGAAAACTACAAGGAGAGTTGGTTTCAGCCATGTGAAAGTACCAGAATATCTTTTATGAAGATGCATTTCACACATTATGCAGGGTGAACCCACATTGGCCACTGACTCACCGTCTTGGATCCCTCATGATTAGATCTATATTTGCAAACTCTATTTGCATTTTTACTTGCATTTTTAATTTCAAACTTAAAATATTTTAGGACTACATCTAAAAATGCTGTGTGTGATATTTTGATATTATAATGTTACCAGTGGGATGTTTGTTTCAGTGGTGAATATTCCATTTGAAAGTGTCCTGAGGAGAGTGCAGGCAAGCTGATGTCACAGAAACACATTGAAAAAGGAGCTTCTTCAGTTGATAAATATTAGCTGCTCTCACAAGACGAGAATGTTTTTAATGAAATATTTGCCATAGAAAACTAGATTAGAGCTAAGCTAATTCCTAAGTAGAAGACCAGGCTGATCTCCTTGTAGGAAAGAGCCCTGCTCTTCAGAAGTGAGGTGTGTGGCAACTAGAGACAAGGCATTTTCTGTGGTGGTACTTTGCCTTTGGAATGTGTGCTAGAGTTGCTAGGTTCCCATACCCTCCCAGTGGGGAGGGGGAGACCTGGCACTTACTTGGTCTCCCCCCCCCCCAATGTGCACACACGCACTCCCGGCACTGATGCAAAGATGCTACTTCTGGGAAGCAACATCATCACACTGGCAGTGGGCATACTCCCACACTTTGTGTGGGGCCAATTCAGCCCACTGGGGGCAAAAATTGGCCCCACTGAAGAGTGGGAGCAGGCCTGCCATCAGGCACCATGATATCATTTCTGGAAGTGACATTTTTGCACCCACCAAGGAGCATGCCCACTGTGTGCTTGCCCAGGAGATTCCTTGCCTCCTGGGCCAATTTCCCATGCCTTTCTTCCAGGCAGGTAAGCAGTGGGGGGGGGCAGATGCTGGGAGCGGGGTATCCCCTGCCCCAACCAGGTGACTGGCAGCCCTAATGTGCTCCCCCTTGAGACTCACCTGATACCTTCTTAACTGTCTTTGAGGCACATCTTTTTTTACCCAGGCTTTTAGTTAGTTTTTTTTTAATTGTCTGCTTCTGGTTTGAGGTCTATTTTAAGGATAGCTTTATGCTGTTTGTGTCAAATGCTTTGTTTTTAATGGCTTGTTGTTTTAGAATGTTACATTATTTTAATTGTGAGCTACTTTAAGCAGGACT
This sequence comes from Eublepharis macularius, assembly GCF_028583425.1. NCBI lineage: Eukaryota > Metazoa > Chordata > Lepidosauria > Squamata > Eublepharidae > Eublepharis > Eublepharis macularius. The sequence continues at coordinate 130,024,815 of NC_072792.1, forward strand.
CTGAAGGTGTGACATAGAAATATTCTCAATAAATAAACAAAGACATATAATAGACGTGAATGAGAATCAGGTTTTATACCTTCGATCCCACACTGTAGCCTAAAAATAATGACTTTTGCTCACAATACATTCCCACATTGTTAGACAGATTTGTTTCCATCTGATACTGACATTTTAACTCCAACGCAAATATGTAAGGCATTATTTTTTTCCTGTCAAAACCTAAATCATTGTCTTGTTCTCCTGCTGTTCGATTTTCCTTCCTTTTTTATGCAGTGGATTAAGCTCTTAACATACACACAGCTTGTGTACTAAATATTCCCAATATCTTTCACTGTAGCTGGCATTTCTTCCTGCTCTCACTGTCTGCAGTGTTTTATCTCATATACTTTTATGCATTTTCGCAACCTGTCACAGATCTTCTGGATGCTGATGACTTAGAAATCTTTGTGCCACTACATGAATCCACAGAGGGAAAGTTGATATGTTATGACTTGGCCTAATTTGTGCAAGCAGCAGCTCACAAAAATGGCCTAGCCCCATGAGCAACATTATGCAGAGAAGTGTACTCATGGAAGATGTAACAGCAGTTTCCATGAATACAGCATATGGGGGAGGGGTTTGAAGAAATCTCTGCTCTTGAAATTTCTGTCCAGCTTTTTCTGGGTACTTTTGTTCCAGCATTTTCTGCTTACAAGGAAAGACTATAAACACATGATACTGTTTACACAAAGCAGACTGCTTCATAACGTAATCTTATATCTAATTCTGAACCTAGCCATTGTGCAAATTGATATGCCCAAAACAATTCTTTTACAAACCCAAGGTACCCCCAGCACTTTGCAGAAAATGGAGGGGGGGAATTGAGGTGGAATTTAAATTTCCCACTAAGATAGCAACATTGTGCTTGCACAGATAACATGTATTTACCTTGAGTGGGGAGGGGAGGATGAGGAAGGACAACCTGAGTCCATACATGCCCTGATGCAGCTTGGGTACTGGCTCAGTCAGGCACCATGTTCAAAAACACCCTATCCACCACTGCCTCGCCTTTACACACTGGTGGACAGGGAAGTAGAGCAGGAGCCTGGCCTGCTTTAGCCACTGCCTCAAAGAATTTCACAAGCTGGAGTTAGCAACCCTAGCTACTAACTACCTGAAGAACTTGTAACTGTCTAACAGTGGCTACTATTGAGGAGATCCAGGGAAGGGTTTTTGAAGACTAAATCCATCACTTAATGATATATTAACTACTTCCCAGACCCATATGGTCACATCTCCTTAGTTCCTTGGCCAAAGGATATGTTTTTAAAAATGTGATAAACAGATAAGCTAAGACGGATAAAGTTAGAAAACAGGTGGTAGGTTCCATCTCTCCAAACAACTTGTCTACTTTGTCAATCTACAATAACTGGAATTTATCCAAGCAACTGGTACTAAGCTGTACTCTGATGGCATTGTGAGATTGTCCTAGTGAATTTGTGGGATTCAAGTCATATTGAATGAGGTCAGTTTCTTGCAAATAAGCCACAAGTACTCATCTGCACTACCTTCCTGGGATTCTGAGGGAAAAGACCCCTTGCCACTCTGAAGAACCCAGTTGCATGCTTTGTGAAAGCATAATAGTAGTGTGGAAATAACTATATTTTGGAGCTATTAGTATCAGAAAGATGCTCTAACTCATATTTGTCACTCTTAGTCAAACTCTCAAGTGGTTGTATTGCCCTCAATTCTTCAGTAATCCAAGAAACCAAACAAACTCTACTCAGTTGGAAGAGATCTCTGGTAATTGCTGAGTAAACCTCATGGGTCAGAACAAACTATATTGACAGGGAATCTCCTGAAGGTTCTCAGAAATCCACTGTGATTCATCAGCCTCTGGGACAGACTTTTAATTGGTGCCCCCCAAAGATAGTTGCTGAAAGTAAGACACATCAGGTAATGATCATAATTAAGGAGTCCTCACAATTGTCCTCCTCACCGAACATTTGATAAATGCATATGATGACCATATGATATTAAGCCATTTGGTGATAGTGCCATGATGTCAAGCTGGCCAAGAAATCATAAGCTACTACAAAGAGGATGCCTCCTCAGAGATTCCAAAATCCAACAAACTTAGGGCACCCTAAAAAACAAGAAATGTTGCCTCCTATAGTTTGAAAGAATGAAAAGCCTCAGGCATCTCAACATCAGCTCTGAGACTGCCTCCTATAGCTCAGATATGGAGACTGTCAACCAATAGGTGAGTAGTATCCCTACAGAACCTTGGCTCTGTTTCATACACCCACTACCACACAGAGAATGGGAGCTCTGTCTCACAAAGCATCTGGAAAGGGCAACAGAATTGTCATAAGAACTAACTCACCCTTCCAGTCACCAAACAGGATGATGCTTCACTAAGATAACCTGCTAAACAAAGCTGGGAGAGATTTACTACACCCAAGTCTTCTTCAGATGGGACTCAAAACACAAGTCCAGTTGGCTCTTTCTCATGCAGGATCAGATGCTGGTTGACAGATGTTTTTGCCCTGGGCTCATTTAGTATTAGCATATTTTTAAGAGTTGTTGATAAAACTATTACAGTCTCTATGAGTGAGAGAAATTTGTACACCAGGCAATCATGAAATGTCTGACACTTGCCCCATCCCTTATATGGTCTGGTGTATTCCACCACTATATCTTCCCACTCTGCTCCTTGCACAAGAAGTCACACACACAGCAACTCAGGGCCAAGCTACAAGTGACGAATGACACTTGAATGGCAAGTGGATTGAGTGGAGGGCAAGTGAACAGGGAGAAATACACTTGCCGTTCAAGTGTCATTCGTCACTTGTAGCTTGGCCCTAAGTCACAGCATAACTACAAAATACACATACATATTCTCCCCAAAACTGACTATCTCACTGGGATGCATATCTCCAAGCCAGCTCTTGCCTAATCTTTAAAGACATGCCAGTCTTTCTCCCTATACTTACAGCACATAAGCTTTCTACAGATTAAATAAAACCTAACATTCAGTAAGTAAAATGATTTGCTCCAGATTCAACACCAAGATAATGACACTTTTATTAATAAACTACTTTCATTTGTGTGTGTGTGTATGTTGCTGAACAGTCATAGGATTATATTTTATTTATTATCTATTTTATTTATTTATTCAACTTATATTTTCCCCTTTTGCTTAGAAGACTCAAAACTCTTCTACTTTTTCTTAACACTACTTTATATAAAAATCTTCCCCCTTTGCCAGATTCCAAACTTGGGCCTCTAAACGCTGAAGAGAATTTTTAACCAGTGTCCTGGATGACTACTTCCTGACCCTTCAGGGACAGTGTAATCATGCAAAAGTTTTAGACAAGAGTCAGAAATCTGGGCTGAGTAAAAGAGAAATCGTAGAGGAGGAGGATGAAAGAAAGAGGATTCTCTCCATCTATTCAACTCTAAGGTAACATTTAAGAACAAGTAGATAAGATTGTTTTCAGCCTCACGGAAGGGGTGTCTTTCCAGCAGCTACCACTGCACTCTCTTAATATAGTTAGAATTCCTATGAAGTGGTAAACGTGCAGTGCAATCCTAAGAACACTATCCTTGGAGTATGACCCTTTTAAATATATGTAGGATTCTGAGTAAGCCTGCGTAGGGTTGCACTGTTAAATTATTTGTTAATATGTAGTTGTTTACTTAGGATTTAGTCCTACTCAAACATTCACTCCAGTAATTTCTTCTATACAGGGGTTATCTTTCCAGATATAGTTCTAATTTCCAAGGTTGAGAGAGACACACCATTAAACACGGTTGCAGATAGGGTTGTTGTGATATAACCACTAAAGTCAGTAGGGTTGCCAGCTCTGGGTTAGGAAATTCCTGGAGATCTTGGGTTGGAGCCTGGGAAGGGTGGGTTTTAAGGAGGGGAAGGATTTCAGATGGGTATAATGCCATAGTTTCCACCTCCAAAGCAGCCATTTTCTCCATGAGAACTGCTCTCTGTAGCTTGGAGATCTGTTGTAATTCCAGGAGATCTCCAGCCACCACTTGGAGGTTTGCAAACCCCAAAATTCAGTATGGCTCAAGAATGCCACATAGAATGTCTGAAATCTCCAGGTTGAGCCTGGAGTCCTTCCAGAATTACAACTGGTCTCCAGAACTCAGAGATCAGTTCCTCTGGAAAACATTTGGGTTCAGTAGCACCTTAAAGACCAACTAGGTTTCCAGGATATGAGCTTTCTAAAGTAAGAGCTCCCTTGAGGGTGGACTCTATAACATTATTCCCTGTTGGGGTCTTTCTCCTCCCCAAACCCCAACCTTCCTAGGCTCCACCCCCAAGATTGCCAGGAATTTCCCAACCTGCAATTGGAAACCCTATGGTGGAATTTTATTATTTAGATTTTTTTTACCCTGCATTTCTCCCTAGTAGGGACCCAAAGCAGCTTACATTATTCCCACTTCTCCTATAGTTTTATGTTCTTGTACACAGATGATACCTGTGTGTGTGTGTGTTATGTGCTGTCAAGTTGCCTCCCACCTATGGCAACCCTATGAATGAGAGACTTATTTCCACTTGACAATACCTGTGCATGCTCCAAAAAGAGCCATTATTTACTGATAGTGCTCCTCACATGTCCAGCCTTCCACAATTTGAACTGATTGCCTAAGCCTACATTAACTTTCCTTACAGGGGCCATTAATACCGAATGGTATTTTAATTGAGGGAATGTGGCACATGCTACTTCATTTCCTTGCAGCAAAAAAATAGCAGCATTCTGTCTTTACAAGAGCCAAATTCATCCCCACTACCTGCATATATTCACAAGTAGACTTCACATGGTCACACATCGGTGTGATAAGCTATCAAGTAGCTAGTTATTTTTCGTTAATTAAAATTCACTGAGGTGAAAATCATTAGTATGGTATGAAAATGAAAAAAAAACAACCTTTAGTCTATTGGGCATGGGTAATAAAGTTTTGTTTTTAACTCCATGAGAATTATCTATGAAGGTCAACTTGAAGGTTAATTCAGTGTGGGGGGAGGATAAAACCAATTTTTTTTTACCTTCCTTACTTATGGTCTAGTATTGTCTTTCTCACATAGGAGCAAGCTCAGTGCAATACTGAACAGAGTTACTCTAGTTTAAGCTCATAGTCTTAGACTGGAGTAACTCTCTTTAGGAACACACTATTAAGATTATATACACAATATTTTGAAGAGTTCTCTAATAGAAGCCTGCCTCTGAATATGTAAGTTCAAAGTATGCATTAATATAAATGAAGTATGTTTAACTTTAGGAATCTTTTAGACCTCTGAGTAACTTAGATTCTAATGATATGATGGGAGTTGCTGTTAAGAATGACATTGCTGAGACACATCAGTACTTTGAAATGTTCAACCCAGTGAAGGAAAATGTAGTTATAATTTAGCTTTTCCTCTTTTGAAATTGGTCCATGTATTTTAATACAATGATAACGTCTACAGTTTCTCTGTTGCAATAATCAAAACAACCTAATAACATGAAAAAATAAAGTCATATGATAAAAACTTTTTCTGGATTTTACCATTTCAGACTGCGGGACAGGTTGTGGCAGTTTTGGATGCTCCCCCACAAAACAAAACAAAACAAACAAACAAAAATCCTTTGCATAGAAAAAAAATAGCATGCCTGCGAAAAGGCTAGGATGAAATCTCCTTGACATGTTATTATTTATACCAATAACAATTAAGGGGAAAGATCCTCCTCCAAAGGGGGGGGGGGATGTAGGGATTCTTCAATAGTACATTAATAAATATTTTTGTATATTTTAAAAAATATTTCATGTTATGTAAAGTTCAAAGTGCTGAAATGTGCAATGTAATAATCAATGAACCTATAAATATAATCATGTAACCTTATATGAGAAGACTATGTAACAATCCTCCCTGTCATCACATACAATCAATGTTACAATATTACAATAAGTTAACACTACAATGAAATATATAGTCCACAAGTCCAACAGGTGAAAAAGGTGTCCTCAAAGTTAATCTTGCAAAGTATTCTTCAGTATCTTCTTATTAGTAATTTATATTCCTTCTCTTTACAGGTACAGCCACCATGTGTCAACCGGATGTTCTTCAGACTCTTATCACCAACTTGGCTAGCTTTCCAACAGAACACTACCAACACTACCATTTTATATTTAAAAATATATATACAAAAATATTTATTAATGTACTATTGAAGAATCTTTATATTCCCCCCCCCTCCTTCAGAGGAGGGTCCTTCCCCTTATTTGTTACTGGTTTTGTACCGAAGAAGCCCTGTTAGTTATGTTATTATTTATAAGCAACTACTTTTAGGGAGGAGCATTCTAACATGTAGCTTTCTGTCTGCTACAATCTAACAAAAGATTTATTATTTGATTCTGTTGATTGAATAAATGGATATAGTCCATTAAAAGACCAAATAATTTATTTTATTCTAACAAAATAGAAGATATGGTTTTTGTTTTGAAACATCCAAGGAACATAGATTATTAAACAGGTCTGAGCCTAGAGACTGGATAGACCCTAGCTATGGACAACAATGACACTGCAGGTTTCTACCACATCATTAGTGATAACTGGCAATCACTCACCCTGCAAACAATGTGGAACATGCAAAAAGATATTAAGCTTAAGACCCTACATATAATCTATACAAATGGGGAAAAAAATAAATATATAACTCTGAACTTGGCTTTACAGTGTGGATACCCCAAAATGAAGAATCAATGTATGTTCAAATACAGAAATCACAACTCAAGACAACATCTCATAACATTACCAGTGCCACCCTAAGCAGAGTTACTCCAGTCTAAGCCCACTGATCTCTGCTTAGGATGGCACTGTACATTACAAGATCTCAGGGGCAACCCTTCAACAGCAAGGGTTTGGAACAGAAAAATCTAAAATATTATAACTCCCCCCCCACCACTTTGTGCATCTTTGTAGAGCTTGCTAGTGGGTGCCATGTCCTGGGTGGCATGTCTTTCTTCCACCAGGAAGAAGGTCTTTACAATTGTGGCGCCCTCCCTCTGGAATGTACGGTCGGACAGCACTTATGCTGTCCGACCTGTTGACATTTCAGAAACTCTGCAAGGCAGAACTATTCCAGCATACTTTTGCTATCTAATATTCTCTTGTGAAGCAGAACAAATTACTGTGAATTTTTCTACCTGATATTTTATGTTATTTGCAGGGTTTTATAAGATGGGGTTGGGACTAGAGAGGTTTTTAATTTGCATTAGGCTGTTTTTTTGTGATGTTATTGAACATATTATATTTTTGTATTGGTTTTTAACTGTTGTAGCTGTGAACCGCTTTGAGATCTTGATGGAAGTGAAGTGGTATAAAAATTGAATAAATAAATAAACCTACAGCACCAGATAGTAAGCTTTCCCATATTATTTTAATAGTAAGGGTCAAACTATACAGTAGAAAACTTGGCACAGCACTATGGTGAATTTTGCTCTCCTGGTCCTCCATGAAGGGTCATGAAATATATTTCACATTTTGATATTATTCTGTGCCCTTGCTTTGCATTATTGGCAAAAATGGGGAAATGCACAACATGAATATGATGGTGCACCATATACATTTTACTAAATGTTACATGACTTTATATCTGGAACCATTAAGTAGTCCTTTCTAAGCACCAGGTGCTCACAGTAATGATTATTTTAACAGGAATTATATTTATTTTGCAACAAGCAGGCAGCTTCCAAACAGTACAACAACTGAAAGCCAAAACAGATGAGATGCCTGATGTGTGGAGGACATGCGTCAGTTTCTCACAAGGTTCCATGGGAAGTGTAGTGAGAAAGAACCTCTGCCAGAATCCCCCTTCTCCCTGGCAGAGGTTCTTTCTCTTGGCATCTCATCTAGTGCGCTTGGCTCCCTCTCACCACTGCCAGCTCCCCTTGCTCCATTTAAAGCACTCCATAGCCAGAAGGAGCTGAGTGCACTGGTGGTGGCGAGACAGAGCCAATTGCACTGGTGGCAGTCAGGGGGAGCTGGCAGTGGCAATTGGCTCGTTGTCCCTCTCGCTGATGCCAGTGTGCTCAGCTCCCTCTGGCTGCAGCATGCTTTAGGGGAGCAAGAGGAGCTGGCAGCAGTGAGAGGGAGCTGAGCAGACTAGACGAGATGGCTAGAGAAAGAACCTCTGCCAGGAAGAAGAGGGATTCTCTCCCCCTTCTCCTTGGCAGAGGTTCTTTCTCACTACACTTCCTGTGGAACCTTGCAAGAATCTGATGCATGTCCTCCATGCATCAAGGGTCTCATCTGTTTTGGCTCTAAGTGGTTACTGTAAAATGAAACAATTTTTAAAAAGTGTGGATACTAGAATGTGCATCCCATAATTGTCCAGTTACTTAAAACTTTCCAAACACTTTACTATACAAGAGAAGCACTCTGTTGTCATAAATATTCATTGCAGAGGATTCTTCTAAGTTGTACCAACAAGAAAACTTATTGCAATTTTGATGTCTTTTTCTCTGGGGTTATGAAGTAATTGTACAGGCAAGTATGGGAGAGCCAAGAAAGCATAAAAATGAAAGTGGAAGAATGAAGTAAAGTGAACATTGCAGTTCATATCATTGGAAGCCAGACTCTGGGAACAGGAATTCAATAAGGATGGAGATTCAGAATGTTGCCTGGGCCACAGTTTAAACAACTTGCAGGTGAGGACAAGAATTTTAAATCTCAAGTGGTCAATAAGGGTAGTCAGAGGAATTGTGCTTCTAGATTGACAGTACAGTAAAACCATTTGAGGTGTTATGCTCTGGTTAATATTAGAAAGAAACGTATGTTTCAGCAGAAAATCGACTGAGGTTCCTTTTTTAAAAACTCATTGCACGAGTTGTTTCATTTTAGTTGGCATTCAAAATGTGATGTTCAGTAAGGCATGAGGCATTATAGCACTGTTTCACTTTAGAAGGTATATAATAATAGTCAAAACAATATAAAACTTACATTTTTTCACATTCTATTTGGAGCCAGTATACGAGTTTTTGTACTTCTATTGGGTATCTCATAGTATTTAAAATCGTTTATTGGCCTTTCTGTCTTAGTTACTTAAAATTGATCAACTTATCTCATTTTCCAGTTTTCAGTAATATATTAGTCAATTCTAATACAAATGTTCATAAGGGTTGCAATTAAAAGTTAATTTTAAAATTCAGTTCTCAGATACACTGTTGTGAATAATGTTCAGCCTGAATGTAGAAGGATTGGAATGCTTGTTCTTTACAATGTATTAGCTGACAAGATGTACATTCACAACCATGGTATAAAAAGAATATGTTTATACGGTTACAGTTGCAGATAATGAGATCAAAATTATCAATGATCCATATGATTAATTTTATGGAAAGAATTACACATCATCAGGGCTTTTTTTCTGCCCGAATGTGCCAGAATGGAGTTCTAGCACCTCTCCAAAGAGATCAAGTGGTGGTGGCCCTACCCCCCTGATCTCCAGACAAGATCAGTTCTCCTGGACAAAATGGCTGCCAGTTTTACAAGGTATGCAAGCTCCTGTGGGGGGGGGGGGGAAGCACATGTGGTGGGAGGGGGGGAAACAGTGTGCTGACCCATGCCAGGTGTCTCCCCCCTCTGCTCCCTTGGGGAGGTGGGTTGGGACCTCCGCCTCTGGCTGGCCATGGCTCAGCTGAGCAGTACGTGTGCCAGCCCCCCTGCTTCTTCACATGGGCTGTGGCTCACTAGCTCACCTGGCTGGCTGGCCTCCCCTGCTGGAGCAGGGTGAAGCGCTGGCCATGGCTCAGCTGAGCAGCACATCTGCCAGACCCAGCTGCTGCTTCACAGCGGGCCGTGGTGCACTTGCTCACCCGGCCAGCCATCCTCCCCTGCTGGAGCAGGGTGAAGCATTGGTTGTGGCTTAGCTGAGCAGCATGTGCGCCAGCCCCCGCTGCTGCTTTGCAGTGGACTGCGGTGTGCTTGCTTGCCCAGCTTCCCCTTTTGGAGCAGGAAGCTGTAGCTTCCTCTGTTGGAGCAGGAAGAGGTGCCAGGCTGCAGCTCCGCTGAGCAGTGCATGCACTAGCCCCTGCTGCTGCTTTGCAGTGGACTGTGGCATGCTTGCTTGCCCAGCTTCCCCTTTTGGAGCAGGAAGCTGTAGCTTCCTGTTCCAACAGGGTAGCGTGCCATGGCATGCTTGCTCACTCACCCAGACAGCCCAGAGCCCCTGGGGATGGGCGGTATATAAATTGAATAAATAAATAAATAAAATAAAATAAATAAATAATTGAGGTAAGGGGCAGGGAGGCAAGCTGGTATGAATCACAGGGAGTGCTCTGGAGGGCCCACGCACATGCGTGATGATGTCACTTCCCAAAAGTGATATCATCACATGATCCTGGGAGTGTGCATGTGCTTTGCGCATGCATGTGGGTTAGTGGGAGGGGTGCCACCTCCAGCCAGGAGTTACCCAGGAAATTTTTTTTGTTGGAGCAGGATGAGGTGCTGGGCTGCAGCTCAGCTGAGCAGTGCATATGCCAGCCCCCACTGCTGCTTTGCAGTGGACTGTGGCATGCTTGCTTGCCCGGCTTCCCCTGTTGGAGCAGGAAGCCGTAGCTTCCTGCTCCAACAGGGTAGCGGGCCATGGCATGCTTGCTCACTCGCCTAGCTGGTGAGCAAGCAAGAAAAAAAGCCCTGCACATCATAAAGGAAAGCCTTACACTTCATAAAGGAAAGACTGATAAAAAATATGCCATTTCCACACATTAAGCCTCTATTAAAGAGGCAGTACATATTTTCTCTAGGCTGTTGGCAATCCATTGGTTTGGGAAGATTTTCAGCAGGGATCAAACTGTATGGTTAATGTATAAGACAGGCCAAAGTCCTATTGATTTCAGCAGACCAGACTTCCAAGCAAATGTATTTAAAGATTACAATCCAAATAGAGTATCACAAAAACTATTACTTTTGATATTATAACCAAATAAATAAAAATAACTACAAAATGACCTACCACCCTTTGAAAACACTGTGAATATTTCATGCCAGTTGCCAAGTTATATTTAGTGTTGTTTTATTATACCTGATCAATAATTTCCCCATATCTTTGCAATCTTGAACAAAAATATGTTTCCTATTACAAGACTATTTGCATTCTGGTTATTGTATAGTTGCAATAAAACAAGAGATGCAAATTAAAATAAGGCATATAACATTACAGCAGTTTTTAATCAATGAACCTCTGAAAGTATGATTAGTTAGTTCAACATATCTTTCACAACTGTTTATATCAAACAAATGATAATGTATTTAGCTATGAATGCTTTACTACTTAAATTCAGTAAACTTGAAATGGTTGATCCATAAATGACAGATCAAATCTGCCATCTTTAGTTTAAAAATTACTTCAATAATGAAAGCTTCAGTCCAATTGATAAACTAACCTATTGGTAGAAAGATAAAGTGAAATACCCAAGCTTATTAATATTAATTCTCCAAATGCCAACACAGGAGAGGCTATAAAAAATCAGTTCATGGTGAAAAGAACTGCAAAGTTTATCCTCTGTTATTATGGCCTCAGGAATCCTATTTGAGTGGAAAGGTGTCATATAAATATTTTAAATAAAAATAAATAAAATTTTAATCTATGTTGGGCAACTCAAAGGAAAAATAATACATACTCTGTCAGAAAATCACCAAGCTTTAAGACTTGGATCAAGTCTACTTATTATTGTTTTCCCCAAAACCTACACTTACATGTTACGCTGTCCAACTTCTGGACTGAATGGCATGTTTCTCCACCTCCTTGAATATCCATGAGCTGGTGGGAAAATCACATGTGCCACCTTCCTCACATCTTGGCCTCTATGTCTTCTTTATTGACTCTCCCAAGCAACTCGCTTGTCCCTGTGTGAAACTAGATGGTGGACTAGATGTTCTATGGATCTGATCCAGTAAGACATTTCTTATTTTCTTAATGGAGTAGAATAGAGCCTCTGATGCAGTCCATCTGACACAGAATGTAACCTAACCGAAAGGGCAATTAAGGGGCCGGGCCATTAAAATGGTCCAGGAACATGATGAGTCCTGTAGAGGCCACTCAGCTCAGATCCTGCCAAATAGGTACAGATTTGCCTATCACCTTCTCTTCCAGAGCTGGGCTTGGACCTGGAGAGGTTATAATGGGCAGGGGCGGCGGGCCTATTGAGGCCAGGTAGGCGGTGGCCGCAGGCGCGGGGTGCCGGAGGGAGCGCCGGAGGAGGCTCGGCGGGCGGGAGCGCGCGCCACAAAGCACCAGCCTCCTATCCCACCCCGCGCCGCTGCCGCCGCCAGCACAAGCCCCTGGCCAGGCGCAGCCACCGCGGGCAGGCATCTGCGGCGGCACAGGCAACCGAGCGGGAGAGCTCGGAGGCTGCCCGCCGCAGCAATCGGGCCGGCGGCGGCGCATGCGCTCCCGTGATAACGTCACGCGTGACATCATCATGCAGGCTGGTGCGCGCGCGCTCGTGCGCACGTGGGGGCGCCTGGCCGGCCAGCCGCGAGCGAGGTAAACCCTTGCTCCGCCCCTGATAATGGGCTGAAGTTTCCCTTTTGGCATTTCACAGCCCCTTCACACAGCTCCGGTGTATAACAAACCCTTTGCCTGCCACTGGGTCTGTCTTTTTAAACTACACTTCCTGGCTAACATCACATCCCCTGACATGTGTTCTTCACATGTCAGATGTCTCAGCTGAAGGTTTGTTCAGAGTGACTGGTTCTGGTTCCCATTACTCTAAGAGATGAGGATTTTACTCTTGACTTCCACTCTGACTAGGCTTGCCAGTCCTCTGGTGGGAGCAGGGATTCCCCCACCTCCAGCCTCAGTCCCCTGCCACTTCTGATCTGACCAACAGGGGGAAAAGGTGCGGGAATGTGGTGGTGGAAGGTAAAGCATACTCCTGCGTGCTCTGGAGCTCCCCCATGTCATGCCAGGAATTACATCATTCCCAGCACAACATAGGAGTGACAGTTCGCACTGGGGTCCAATTGACCCCAAATACTAAACTGGAGGTCAGTTTTTAAAAATTGCCCCCCAATTTAGTATTTGGGGTCAATTTTCGACTTGACTTGGCTTACTCTTGGGTGCCAGCTGCTCCTCTTGGTAGTAGGCCCTGGAAAACTTGGTAAATCAAACCACTCAGGGAAAATATACAAACAATAGGAAAAATTATTGGCATCATGTCCTCAGCATTTTCCCTGTTGATTGCATAATTTTTCCTTTGTAATATGATTTCTCCTTGCAGGGATAAGATCTCCAGAGAAGTTTAGTTCATCTTAACAGAATCACTTTCCTCTGGCCATGTTTTCAACTAATGTCTCATTTTCTTCATTGTGCTTAATATGTGATCCCCCCCCCCTCCAAACCTAATTCCTTGCCATCTCTCTAGAAACAGAAATTAGAAACTGCCTATCACAGGAGCAGACCAACTTCCAGGGGAGAAGTGGAGATTTTATCAGCAGATCCCAACAGATAGGAAATCCTTCGCATTTCCCATGGAGCTTGAAAGGGAATGTCCTCCTAGGATGGGTATGAGAATACCGTCAGAGTTCCCAGATCCTCCAGCTAGGGTGGGGGATCCCCCACTCCCAGCCCCTGCCCTCCTTACCTGGTCCCCTCTTACCTGGCTGAGGGGAGGAACACTCCCTTACCTAGCTGGGGGAGGGAAGGTGTAGGGAATGGGAATGGGAGCTCCGGAGTACTCTCCAACATGTGACTGAGACTTCATTGTTGCACTGGGAATTACTTCAGTTCTGGCACAATGAAGAATGGAAGGCTCCCACGTGGCGGTATTTTTTGCTTAAAATCAGCTGGTAAGTTGCCCCATGCATGCCCTCTGTTCCAGGGACCCAGCAACCCTAGTATCCAACACTGCACATTTTTGCACTTCTCATCCCACCTTTGCAACCAGCAGTCTTGTCAGGTTCTGCACAATTCACCCCCTGCATACAGCAGCCCTGGGACCCAGAGCAGTCTTACCTTGTCCCAGGAAAGATAACAGGCATGACTCAGGAACAGCCTGACTGGCAGGAAGCCTCCAACAGCTTGATCCTGAACAGGCCCCAGGACAGCAGGAAGTCAGGGGTGGGGTCTGGGCATCCAACAAGGGATTAGGCAGGCAAAGTATCATTATCATTATCATTATCATTATCATTATCATTATCATTATCATTAATTACATTTCTAACCCGCCCTTCCTGCAAGTGGGCTCAGGGAGAGGTACAGCAGTTATAAAAATACAATGCAAATATTAAAAACAATTTATAAACAACAGTTCATCATAAAATCAACAAACAGATAATAACTGTCCCAAGAAGGGGTCAATTCCAGATTCTTGCCCATCAGCATATAGGGGGAGGGAAGCAGATAGATAATGTACTGCAACCCATACGTGGGTCAGCTAAATGAATGGGCACTACATAGCCCTGTGCTGTACCCATAAGTTGGGCAGCCAGCCAGTGGACACTGTATAACCCCACACTTAGTGGGGTAACCCTGCATGAGCTGGAAGAGGAGGGGCCCAGAGGGATAAAAGGTTGACACAGCATTTCCAGCTGATAGGCTGAGGAGAGGGCCATTCAGGGAGGCCAAGGTAGGAATGGAAGATTAGGTGGGGAGAGGACACGGAAACCCTTGTATAAGTGAGTTCCTGTGAGGGCTCATGGTGTTAGAGAGGCTGCCTTCTTCAGTCAGGAGAAGGAACAAGTTGGCTGCTCTGAGACCTGAGGACACCCACTAATGGCAACTAACAGGATGGCCGAGGGTGGTTGGGGATTCTAGTGTGGGAGGAGCCTCACAGTGAGATAGGATTGCCATGTTCCTATTCCCAACAGGGAAACCCCCACTTTGAGCTCCCAACCTACTCTGCTGCTTGTTGGCTGGTGGGAGGAAACTACAACAAAAAATGGCTGCCATGCTGATGGTATGATGTCATTTCTGGGGCAAACTCAACAGTGGTGTCATGCTGCTCTAGTTTTCAGTGGGAAGTCTATGGTTTTCTGACTCTTAGAGCAGCATGATGTCACTTCTTTTCACTTCTGTCACCCATCCATGCCATTATTTTCAGCTGAAGCATTGCTGTGAACCAGAATAATGTGCTGAACCATTGTTCTATGCTGATGTCATATTGCTGATGCCATAACTTGCCTTGTATTTACAGGCCTGCTGTGTCCAGAGTGTCTTATCTCTTGTGCTTTGAAGCTCAGTGTCTCTGACCTTGCAAACCTGCTAGTTCTCAGGGGAAAGAAGAATACTGTGTTTCATTCTTAATCTGATGCATCTCTCTTTTGTTTAGACGAAGTATGTAAACTATTTAGGGAGTTCTCAGAACTTTGTGCCAAAAGTTATGTTTTCTTGTTGGAAGGGGGGATGTGTACGAACCTATAAGAACTATAACTTTTACAGATCTTGTTATTCCTGTCAACCTTTGATCAACCTGTGGACATATCTATGAACCTGATTTGATTCCTTGAATAAAGCCTTTCAACCAAGACCATGGAGTGCTTGCTGTGAGGGTATAGAGATCTATCTGCCGTAGCCTGTCATCCATAGACCTGACACTTCTGGGTTTGCCCTGGAAATGACATCATGCTCTTGGTGTGACAGATGCCTCCCAAAGTCCCCCATGGGAATTTGGTCAAATGGACTTTTCAAGACTTGGACTAAGTTAAGCTTGGGAAAAAACAGTTTGTACTGTGTTGGAATGTTTTGTTTTGGAAACTGTTTGCAATTTCATCTGAAGATGATATTCCCCCCATACTTCGGTTATCCCTAGGTACTTTAAGCAAGTAGAAAGACTTCTTTTGACAGGTTGTGTATATGCGGCCCCTGCTTTCAGTGACTGAGAGCAGGAAACTGGGAAAGCTGACTGGTGAGTTGGAGCTGTTTCTCTCCCCTCACCAGCTCTATCGGATCCAATCACGACAGACCTAACAACATTTGATCCCATTATATTCTTGTTTAGTACTGTTGCATCTTTTAAAAACACCACTAAACAATTGTTCCAGCACACCACCACAAATACTGAAATCAAGTGCCTAACCTCAATCCATAAACTCTTTCAGAGCTAATGCTTTATTTAGAAAAAGGATCAATGAAACTACAGAGGTTCAAATAGACGCTAACAAAGGAACTTTCTCTCAGCATTCCTCTGAAAAGTCCACAATTAAAAGAGGCCTCAGCAATGGACAAAAACATTTATCTTGACTTCAGAAAGTCTGAGATAAAATTTTGCCCGACATGTTGTTCCTTAGGTTAAAAGCTGTGGGGAACCAAGTCAGAATACAAAAAATTGAAAAGGACTAGTTAGAAAAGATAAAAAGGAGTTGCTGAAAGATCTATATCTGTACCTGCATTCAACAAAGGAAAAAATTCTGCAATACTCATACAGTACTATAGAAAAAAGCAAAGATAAGAAAGGACCAAAAACTTGAAAGGATTAAAAAATATATGAAAGCAGAAAGGTTAAAAAAAACCAACACTTTACCTAGTCTGTCAAACAGCTGTTCAGAAATGTTAGAGAAGCACAGAAAACTGCAAAATAAGTAGACTGAGTCAATCTGGCTTCCCTTTTTAAAAAAATTCAAAAGAGAAAATCAGACAACATAGCTCAAACAGAAATTAAAGACAAATTCAGGACTTAAACAGGTATTTTTTTCCTATATGGAATATGTGCAATGGTGTATGTATGCTAAAGACTTAAGAAAGAAAAAAATGTCTGAGACGAGCTACTGGGAGATATTTTTTTCAAGGAAATATGAATCCTTACATACTACTAGTAGAAAACTGCATGAACATATATTTTTTTAAGAAATGGTTGTACTATTTCTTTAAAAAAACATTGACATTTACTTTATAAAATGATTATACCATATTTGAGCACTTTCTAATTCTCTGAAATTTCTTTGAAGACATATAGTATAAGTATAAACCTATTCAAGTCAGTGGGCTTAAAGGTGTGTAGCTCTATTTAGGATTGCACTGTAAACCTATTTTTAATATGGACAAAAATTCATTGTGAAAGTTGTACAGTAATTCATCAGTTTCCAGTAGGACTTTCAGAAATAAAGTTTGTAAGGCATACAGACACCTTAAGGAACCTTAATACACTGTTCAACATTTTACTTAGAGCATATTATCATGTGAAGTAATATTTAGTTTCACCCCTTCCAATGAAACATGTAGAACATGACTTTCATAATCTCATATAGCACCCATAAAGAAGTTTCAAGCATTTTCTCACAGTAATCTTATGCACTCAAACCCCATCTTAAATCTACTTAGTTTTTATATTGTATGGTGCAAAGTAGAGATGGACATTAACTGGGGAAAAAAAGAACTGTGCGGTTTGTGGTTTGTCACATTTCACGAACCACGAACTTTCACGAACCTCTCCAGGTTCATGAACTGGTTCGTTTGGTTCGTGAAAACGTCACATCCAGGTCAGCAAATCGTCACTTCTGGGTCAGCAGTTTGGTGTAGTAGTTAAGAGCGTGGGATTCTAATCTGGAGAACTGGGTTTGACTCCCCACTCTTCCACCTGAAGCCAGATGGGTGGCCTTGGGCTAGTCACTGCTCTCCGGAGCTCTCTCAGCCCCACCCATCTCACAGGGTGTATGTTGTGGTGATAATAATAACATACTTTGTAAACTGCTCTGAGTGGGCATTAAGTTGTCCTGAAGGGCGGTATATAAATCAAATGTTATTATTATTATTATAAGGTCACTTCCAGGCCAGCAGAAGGCCACTTCCAGGTCAGCAGAAGGTCTGCAGGAAGTCCATCCCCTGTTGCCTAGAAAACTGATTGATCAGCGCCAGTGATGAACCAAAAAACGTACCAAATGAACCAGCCTAAAGTTCATAACAGTTTGTCAGAAATAGGCTCTGACAAACCACCGATTCACGAACCATGAACCAGCCCGGTTCGTCATGAACTTTGGTTCATATTTCGGTTTGTGCCCATCTCTAGTGCAGACTCCTTTGCATACTTCTTTGCACAACACTTTGTGTTGTATGGTGCAAAGACTTCTTTGCACCCAATAATTGTAAATAAATTGCACCCAATAATTGTAAATTTAAGCAAATACCTCCTCCGACAACATACATTGTTGGAGGAGGTAAGTACTGCTGAAATCAGTTTGGGGCAGGGAAGGCAGTCTACGTCTGCAACCTTAACCTCTTGGCAGTGCTTCTTTTTGAAAGGAAGAGGGATGCTCTAGTTACATCTAAACTAGTTATTTCTAATTGGAAAGCCCTCTCTCTATGTACTGATGTTTACAACCTCTGAACAGTAACTTACTAGTGATAAAAAATAAATTTTGTATCTCCTGGCCAGCACTTTAATTTAATCTTAATCTGTATGTTCCAGAGTATGAAAATAGATGCAATTAGTTCTGCACAGGCTAGTGATCATTCAAGAACTACCTTGGGCATATTTGTGCTTATGAACATTATATTATTGGTTCAGGAGAAAAGAAGTGCTGGATGAGAAGTTTTGGTTCCAACCTTGTATACTGTTCGTGCTGCCACTTCCTTTATGCAGAGAAACATTCATGAAACCAGGTAGGTTTGGATGACCTTTTCCCCAATCCCTGAAGTGTCATGAGTAGCTGAATTACTATCCGCTGGGCAATAGTGAAGGATGCAGGAAAGTGGACAGCAACATATATTATGAAGGGAGTGCCATTTCAAAATACTTTAGGAAAATTATTCCCCGTTATGTGTTTTATGAGTTCTATTTGCATCTTCCTTAAAACAGGTATTTCTGGCTTTGCTTCAGTTATTTATAGTAGAAGTTGTTTCAAATGAGCCTATTATATGGTGTCACTTGGTTATCAACTCACAAGTTTCTATATTAATTAAATCCTGAGCTTTCCCACCTGGTTGAAGATGGGTCCTTAAATCATAGTTGCCTTTTGCAGAACCACTAGCTTTGCAGGGCTTGTATTAATGAGCATTGAATTCATATCTGTAAAGCATATCTAATGGCAGCTATTATATTTAAATTGCAAGTATTCCTAGTTATCAGAAATAAATCAGGGGCTTGTTAGATCCCTTTCTGGAAGTTTAAATGACCCCCAAAGATTCAAGTTTCTAGATGAATACTGACTGCATAATTTTAATTTTCATCTGTTTATGCACTGTCGTCTAGATAGGTCTCTGGATTTAAGATTCTCCACCTTACTGTGCTTAGTGCTGCAGGCTCATGCAGTCACTCAGCAAGTAGTCTTCTTTGCTTACTAATGCAAATACCACTGATGCTGTTGCAGTGATGGTTTGATTTTAGAATTCATGAGCAATTTTTCTCACTGCAAAAATGGGTGTGATCTTTTCTTGAGACATCTGAAGACAAGCAAGTCTGTTGATGAGCTAACAATACAGTGGTGACATGCTTGTTGGACTGTATAGCTCTTCAAGATGCCAGATTTTTAGGCACTAGTAACTGATTATAACCCTTTCTCTCACTCACTTCTAGAGTCTGGTTTCAGCCCTTAAAATTGTTCTCAAGTAGTCTTCTACTGTATGCAAAGTCTTCTGGCCTTCCATCTGCCCTCACACCCTATAGTGATTTTTAATTCCTTGTATGGGCTTGAAGATAGTCAAGCAAAGTTTCAATGTTCTCTCCTCCCATCTTCCCAGGAATAACCTGCCTGTTGTATTCACTTATTCTCCATCAGAGCACACCGTGACTGACGTTGTTGAATTTCAATCAACTAAATATGAACACATACCTTCCTGGTATTTAAAACAAAAAAGGGAGGGGAGACCGAGACTTGGAATGGTTGTTATTTTGCTTCTGGTTGGCTGTGCTTTACTGAGCTCTAACAAATTGAACTAATGATCGTACCTGCAACCAATCAGAGAGCAGCCATTTTCTCTACCTGCCAACAGCTTGAGCCTAGCAGTGATGTGATCGTCTTCCTCTCCCTCTTGTTGTCAAACAACACAGAGAGGGAAAGATTAATTTCCTAGTGTCTTCTCTCAGAAAATATAATTAGTAATAAAAATGTAATTTTTATTTGCTACTTTGGAATTCTGTTTGGAAGTTTTACTGGGATTGGATGTGACAATGTAGGGTTGCTTGGAAATACAGCACTCTGCATATGCTCACTGCACCTGCTATTCTGTCACATTGTATTTTACCTCACTGCTATGGAATCTTATGGCTTAGAAATGAAACTGGGGTTGACTGGTGAGTGGACCTTACCATCTGCCCTTGAAAGTTCTATTCAACTCTATTCTCCCACTGGGCTGGGCTGTGTATATGAACGATGGGATAGTAGGTTTTATCTAATGCTTAATTTCTATAAAGAGTTGCAGGCCAGCTTAAAACTGCTTGAAAAATTTTGTTCTATTAACCTGAAAAGGGATGAGGGTGGAGAATATATGGATGGATGGATGGATGGATGGATGGATGGATGGATGGATGGATGGATGGATGGATGGATGGATGGATGGATGGATGGATGGATGGATGGATGGATGGATGGGGCTCACTTCCAAATTAAGAGCTGAAGTTTTTAACATAAAAATGCTGTTGAAAAACACAAGTGGAAGGGATAGAAATCATGTTGGAAAGGAAGATTGTGGAAGGAGTCTTGCATAAAGACTTGGAATTGACCAGGCCTTGCCATTATTAGGGATTTATATACCTAGTGGAGTTCCACATCAGAGATGCATATATAGAAACATGGCAAACATGTGACACAGAAAGAAAAGGAAAAACTTATTTTATAGAAGTAGATTAGTATCTGTTGGGTTATACCTATCTAGTACATTATTTTCCTACAAACAGCCCTGCATTGCTGACTGTGTGAATGCAAATATGCTTGCCTTCCATAGCCTCTCACAGGAAAGACACGGAGAAATGTTCTACCTCTAAGCAAGACCAGCAGGAGAATAGAGAGAACAAAGACATAGGGAGAGGAAGAGGGGCTCAGAGAGAAAAAGGAGCTCTCAGCTTACTATCAGACAAGAAGAGGCGAATTCCTTTAGTTAAGGATAGAAAACACACATTCCAGTTTCAGTACAAAAAGAAACATGGTTCCTTCAAGTGTCCAAAGCATGCAGACACCTTTATGCTAACAGTCAACTGTAAGTGGATATCATTATGAAAAGAACTTTAAAATAGGCAAATTCAGGCTTGCTTTGACCTGAACTCAAATTAGCTTGTTTTGAGATAGAATACTCTTTCACATCATTAGAAATAAAGCAGTTGGCTTCTCACTTCTTTAATCAATATTGATTAAATATTATTACATCATTGTGACTTCCAGACAGGCATCTATAAAATGTTCCCTTAAATATATGAAATGGTTTGTGAAGATTAATTAAGAATATGTCCTTCATCACATTCAATATATAGAACAATTCTCTTTTTAAGATGTGCAGTGCAATCCTAAGGGGTACATGGAAAGTAAATAGGAACCGAACTAAGGCTTGTGACGGTGGAACTGGCTCCTACGTGAGCATAAATGCCCTTTCGTCGGCGGTGGCACGAGGCGCAGCACCGCTGGCGGGCTGGCGCTGCTGCAAGCAAGAGGTGACTGGGAGGAGGTGGAGAAGCGGCGTAGAGCCCCGCTCGGCACAGGAGGGGGCAGGGAGGAGGGCAGGCTGGAGTAACTTTGCTCCCTAAGCCCTTCCAGAAGTGGGAACGCCCACAGCAGCACAAAAGAGCTACACCACGAAAGAACAAGGCGTAGCCAATAGGCGCCCATTGAACGGCGAAAATTCAGCCCCCTGTCCAAGTGCCCCACCCCCGTGGCCCAAAGGAGCATAGGATGGGAACTATCATGGGGACCAATCAGCGTGTGCTCCCAGCATGGACAAGCCCTCCTCCCCGCACCCAATCACCCACAAATGCACGCTATAAAACATCCGGCCAGTGCTGCCCGCGCTCTCAGGTAAGTGAGCACATGGCTGGAAGCTCTGCCCATTTGCTGTGTGCCGTGGGCACTTTGAACATGAGGCGGGAGAGAGGGTGCCTACAGTGGCAGGCACTGGGTGCACTTTAGGGACTTTGTGAGAAAAGTGAGAGAACTGTGCACTCGCTGAAGGGACGAAGGGCAAAGTCCAGAATGTCTGGCTAACTAACAACAGCCACTCCTGTTTCCTTGCAGGTGTCCTGACTCTGAAGTTCCAGCTCAGTAAGGAGCGAGGGAGCACTGACAGGTAAGGAGGAGATGATGCAACGGCTAACCCATCTTGCTGATTAGTACTGCTAACTGCCTTATCACCTGAACTCACCTGGCAGGGGAGGGGGCGATGGCGGCAGCCCCTGCTTGCCCCAGAGGCAGTTACTCAGAAAACTACTCTTGACCAGGTGTTTGTAACTACCTGCCCGTTTCCTTCCTTAAAGGTAAAAGCACCCCATGGCAGAGTGCATCCTCACCAGACGGTCTTGCATCAGCTGGCCGCTGCTGCTGCTGCTCTCTACTATGTGCATCTTCTCAGATGTTGGAGTGTGGGCATTGCCTCAGCCATGGACTGAGGCAAAACACACATGTGTGTCTTTCCCTTGCAGGCATGTCCTGAGCATGTCTGCTTCTGCCCCCCTCCCGTAATCCTCTGTGAGTGATATTCGGATCCAGCCCTGGAAGCAATATCTCACAGTGGTCTGCATCTCAGTCTTGCCCCTGGGAGCAAGAAGGAGGGCTGTGCGAAATGCCTTGGCTCCTTTTTCAGCCTAGAAACAATGGCACTTTTTCCAGTTTAATAAAACGAGTTGAAAAACCACAAACTTCTGTGTTTGCATGCCTGACTTTGTCCTTAGTCCCTCCCTCAACACCCTGTCACACATTTCCACTTGCACATCCCCACAAATGTATCAAGCCGACCCCGTTCAGCCTTCCTGCCCCCTTACTCCCCCCAATGTAACGTCAGGCAGAGGGGTGGGAATTGAACTGTGGCCCATGAATGTCTGCAAGGAGGGGAGAGGCACTGAGGACTTTCATTCTCTGATTGGCTGAGCGGCTGGCATCTGATAAGCCAGGAAGACGGGGTGCAGGTGGAAAGCTGCTGCCAGGGGGTGGGGGTTGTGTTTGTGGAAGCAGGGATAGGTTTGGCATGGGGAGGGTCTGTCAGTTTACTCTGGGGGGACATCTCCCAAGTACTGGGACATGGCTATCAAGGTCCGGCCACCGCTCTTGCTTTGTAGAGATGTAGTGATGTGTTCCCATTGTGTGGCAGCAAGTCTGAGCATGCTTTTCATTCCTCTCATTTCCAAATGGCCTCCCAGCCTCCCACGTGGTTCCCAATGGGTTCCCATCACTCATTGTGGGCCCCGCCTTCCCCCCCACCTGCTTCTCCGGAACCTGGGGACTAAGTAGGGTTGCCAGGGTTGCCAAGGGTAGGCCTTCATCGGAAATGGGGGCTGGACGGGTGAGGGGGGTGTTTGATCTGGACCTTCACTGTCACCTCTTCCCCCCTCCCTGGCAGGGACGCCTGCCCTCTGATAGGGGCCTATTGGTGGTGGCGGGGATTGCGGCCCCCCATTGGCTGCACCACTGCTTTCCCCTCACCTGGATGTGAGGGGAGGGGTGTGGCCATTGGCTGGTGTGAGCAGGGTTGTCGGGGGAATGGTGGGCGGGATCTCCCAGGGGCCACTGCATTTCACCTTGCCATGCTTGGGCGCCGGCGGAATTATCTTGCAAAAGTCAATAGGGTATTGTCCAGCGCCACCCCATTTACACTGGTGCACGAGCGATGGCACTGCCTGGGGGGTTAGGATTGCACTGTTAGTTCCTTACTGAACTACACAGCTATTCAGGTTGTGTCAGTCCTGGTGCTCTCATTCAATTACACTCATTCCAAGTATTTCTTCACATAACCAGGCCACCAACCATCTTCCTCATCCTAAGCTTCTCAGTAAGCTGAGGAGGCATAGGATGCCTAGGAATAAGAATGTCAACTACCTAGAAATTCTGATCAACCAGGATGCATGAGTGAATTGTATAGTTCCAGAATTAGAGTATTTGTATTCTTATAAGAAGAATAAAAGTAGATGATAATTTATAGGATACTGTAAGCAGAAGAAACCAGGCCTTGCGCCAGCTCAGATGATATGAAACCTGACTCCTTATTTTAGTGAATTAGAACCTAAATAATCAAATAAAACACATAAGTAAAATATGAATGTCTGGGGATGGCTTCCCCGCTTGCCCCAGCCAGCCTCCCCAGCGCCCCCCTCAGGCCCAGCTCACTTGTTGCTGGAGACGGCCGATGACGGGAAGGATGCTGCCAGGATGAGAGACCCCCGTGAGGCACAGGGAGGAGTCGGAGGTGCCCCAAGAGGCAGCGTGAAGAGGGGGAGTGGCAGGAAGGACGGCATGAGGCTCTCCACCTGCAGAAGCAGCCCCAGGAGGTGCAGAAGCCTGAGCACCCGAGGCCACCCTCCCAACAGCACCACCGACACCGGGCGTGGCTCGGTGGCTGGAGGGAGGGAGGAAGCCAATGCCAACATGCCGGGTGTCCCTGACAGAGCTCAGCGACCCAGCCATAGAACAGAGAGGAAGGAGGGGGAAAGGGGAAAGGGGGAGGCAGGAAAGGTGGGAGCCCATGGCAGCTGGCGCCATAGACAACCCTCAGCTCCAGCCCATGCCTGAAGCAGCACTAGGTGGGGCTGTGCCCCAGCACACCTGGTGCCAGGGATGCCCTGACAAGCAGGAGCCAATGGAGGGGCAAAAGGACAAGACGCATGGCCCTATCCAGCAGGGGGGTGGGAGGGAAGGGCTCGGGGGTGGGATTGGCCTGGGGTGGAGGAGCTTAGGAGAGAGGCCAGGGATAGGAAAGGAGACGGGGAGATAAATAGGGGCAGAAGTCCTCTGGCCGAGGAGGAAAAGGGAGAGCTCTGGTCCTGGCATAAGGGCCAGGCTCTCAGGCAAAATAGGATAAGGGGACAACTCCTATCCTTCTTGCCACATCTGAGGTCAAGAGAGACTGCCTGCAGGGGCCTTCAGGATGGTGGACCCGAGGGGCATGGGTGGGAAGCCATGGCGCACCAGCCAGACCCTGGACCCGCCGAAGGGTGTCGTCACAAAGTGGTGGATACTGTGGGCACCCGCCCTGCTACCGTGAGGCCCCTTCCATGTCTACTGACCACACCAGGGTGGTCCAGCAACAGGCCCCTCTTCCAACCAGCGACTCTCTTACACCGTGACACAGGCAGCCTGCCCTGGAGCCCAATGGTGCAGGATGCCACAATGGACTTGGCAGCTCAGGGCACCGGGGCTATGATGGCCCAGGGCCCCGCCAACCCAGCCATAGATATGTCCCAGTTTGGGCAGTGGTTGGCAGAATAGCAGGGATGCCTACTTAGAGACATAACTACCCAGCAGCACAAGGGCCAGAGCACTCTGGTCTGGGACCTTTGCTGGGCCTTGGCAAGTTCTAGGAACGATGGTAGTGTCATGTTCTGACTATGTTTCTTATATGAGCAAACCAAAGAGACTCCATTTTAATCCTGTCAGTGTTTTAAGTGCTTCTTTTGCAGGTGGCAAGCAGTTCAGTAGAAGATATCTTAGAGAAGAGGAATGTTATGACTACAACCCTTCCAGCCTTGGGAAACTTTCACTTTCTCAGCTCCGAGCCGTTTGTTTTGAGAACTATGGGGGGAGGATGGGGCCTGCAGGGATTTGCTATTCTGTACCTCAGCCTTTGCCTGTCATGCGTAACAATACTAGTGTATCAGCCAAGATCCTAGTATCTTGGATAGTGGACTATAATGGTTGTTTATATTCAGTAAATCTTTTGAAATCAATGGATTCTTGTCTCATTGCAAGAGGTAGTCTGGATTGCAACTTTTAGCAAGCCACTGTCTGACAGGTAGTGGCGGGGGCAGTGGGGGTGGGCCTCAGGGGCCCAAGGCCCCCTTCCAGCTGGTGAAACTTGGACCCAGCATTAAAATCGATGCATACCGGGAAGCCTTTGAGCGAACAGCAGAGGTGGCACAATGGCCCACCAGGCAGTGGGCCTTCATTTTGGCCCCCTACCTGATGGGTGAGGCTCAAGCTGCCCTCAAGGCCTTACCCAAAGAGGATGGAGCGGACTACTGGAAGCTAAAAGAGGCCAACCTAGACTGCTACGAGGTGACACCAGACATGTACCAGCAGAAGTTCAGAGCCATCCTCTACAAGCGGGATGATCGGCTGCATGCCCTAGTGACCAGTGTGCGGGACGCTGCCTATCGCTGGCTGAAGCCTGATATGGCCAGAGAAAAGGCCATAGTAGACCAGGTGATTCTTGAACAACTGCTCAACATACTTCCCATCCGGGCCCAATATTGGGTGGCCTGTAGCAAACCAGCGATGTTGAAAGATGCAATGATGTTGTTGGAGAACTTTGTGGCCACCGAGCCCCGTGACCTGGGAAAGGACAACTTGCTGGGAGCCCCCAACCCTAAAGGCTCAGGCAGAGCATGCCAGGGACCATGGGGCCCCCCGTCAGGCACTTTTAGTTACAACAAGGGGCGGGGCAGTGGAGCTCCTGGAGGGCTGCACTGGCCCAGGCCTCCCAACCCCCTCCCGAAGAAGGCCACCACCAAAGACCCCTGAGACCCCGCTGACTGGTGTCCCTGCTTCAAGTGCGGGCAGTGGGGACACCTCATGCAGGACTGCCCACTCATGGAGTACAACACGAGATGGGAGAAGGTTATGCATTTGACGGGATGCACAGGCAACCTCTGCTAATCCTGGTTGGGCTAGGCGAGCAACACCTGACAGCCTTGATAGACAGTGGCAGCTCCATATCGATGTGGTGAGGGTGCCCCTCCGATACCTGGGGCAGGTCTGTGAAGTCAAGGTGGCCTGGGTGTCCACTCTACCCTACCCTACCCAGTCCTCTTGGGTTGAGATGCCCGTGAATTTCCACAGCAGCTCTGAGCCATAGCCCCTGGGAGGAGGCCCTCCCCACCACCGAGCCGAATGATGGCCTGCCAACGGATGAGGAGGAGCCTGAGATGACCACCCGGACTTGGGGAGTGGACCCAGAATTCTGGGATGCCCAAGAAGCAGACACGACTGGAGACCCGGCATGAGGCTGTCACAGTGAGTGAGGGAGAGATCAAGGATGGGTGGCAGGCCGACCAGTACTCCAGGGTGGTAAGGGAAGCAGGAACCTGGTACTGGCTAACTTGGGTAAGGGGGGGGTGAGAGCCACCAGCTCCTGGTCCCCCAGAGGTTCAGGCCGATGGTGCTGTTCTTCGCCCATCACCATGCCTGGGCAGGGCACCAGGGTTCCAACAACACCCTCGCTCAGGTGTTGAACCGCTTTTTCTGGCCTTCAGTTGCCTGGAACATGAAGGCCTTTTGCCAGTCCTGCCCCCACTGCCAGAGTACTGCGGGCCAGCCACCCGCTCGAGCCCCCCTTGCCCCACTCCTGGTCATAATACTCTGTCTGAGCGGGTGGCCATGGACTTTATCAGGCCATTGCCTCGCACCACCCGGGGTTGTAGATATGTCCTGGTCCTGATGGACTATGCCACCCACTACCCCGAGGCAGTACCCCTCCGGACTATGCAGACGGTCGGGGTCACATGGTCCTTGTTGATATTCTTCACACAAGTGGGCCTCCCGAAGGAGCTACTGTCAGACTGCGGCATGCCATTCATGGCCAATGTCATCAAGCAACTGTGCCGTACCTTAGGCATCCGCCAAATCTTCATAACCATCTACCACCCCCAGACGGATGGGCTGGTAGAGAGGTTTAATCAGACCGTCAAGACCATGTTGCAGAATTTAGCCCATGACAATCCGGCCCAGTGGGATTTGTTCCTCGACCCCCTCCTCTTCTCTGTCAGGGCAACTCCAC
This sequence comes from Eublepharis macularius, assembly GCF_028583425.1. Lineage (NCBI taxonomy): Eukaryota > Metazoa > Chordata > Lepidosauria > Squamata > Eublepharidae > Eublepharis > Eublepharis macularius. The sequence goes on from NC_072792.1 coordinate 130,052,642, forward strand.
AGGCCTCCCTCGGATACACCCCCTTTGAACTGGTGTACAGATGATGGCCATGGGGGATCTTAGGTGTGGTGGCGGGTAAGTGGGTCCAGTCCTCCGCCAACCCAGGGCTACCCAACACAGAGTACGTCCGCCAGCTCCAGAAGCGTCTGCAGGTGACCCACAATGCCGCCCACCGGCACTTGCAGGCTGCCCAGGCTGCCCAGAAGGCCTGCTATGACCGGGGAACCCAGCTGAGGCATTTCCAGGAAGGGGATAAGGTCCTGGTGCACGGGCGGGTGCTGGGGCCTGGAGCAGCTGGGGATCCCTGGCAAGGGCCTTACGCGATCACAAAGGCGCTCGGCCCCCTGTCATATGCAGCCCAGTGTGGCCCGTCTGCTCGCCACATCAAATGGCTCCATGTCAACAATATAAAAGAGTGGTGGGAGAGGAAGACCCCCGAGTGTCAACTCGCTGAGGACCCCATGGGACTGTCAGAGGGAAACTTGCCCTGGTGCTCTGAGGCAGGAGATCCCAAGGAACCCATCCTTGATGAAGGCTTATCACCCGGACAGCTGGCCCAGGTTAGGGCCTTGCTCCAAGAAGTCCCTGGTTGTTTCTCACTCCTCCCTGGCTGTACCACACTGATGTCCCATGCTATCCTGACCCCCACGGGCAAAGTGTCCTGGGCCCCTTGGAGGCCCTTACCTGGAAAAGATGGGAAAAAATGGGAGGCGGTGGCGAAGGAGGTCAATGACATGTTACGCTTTGAGGATGATGCTTCAGGCAGTCCTGGCCTAAGGGTGTTTTTGTGTCCAGGGATGGCTCCCCTGCTTGCCCCGACCTGCCTCCCCAATGCCCCCCCAGGCCTGGCTCACCTGCTGCCAGAGACAGCTGACTACGGGAAGGATGACGCCAGGCCAAAAGACCCCCGTGAGGCACAGGGAGGAGTCAGAGGTGCCCCAAGAGGCAGCGTGAAGAGAGGGAGCGGCGGGCAGGACGGCACGAGGCTCACCGCCCGCAGAAGTGGCCCCAGGAGGCGCAGAAGCCCAAGCACCTAAGGCCACCCTCCCAGCAGTACCAGCGACACCAGGCGCAGCTCAGTGGCTGGAGGGAGGGAGGAAGCCGATACCAACATGCCGGGTGTCCCCGATGGACCCTGGCGACCCAGCCATGGAACAGAGAGAGGAAGGAGGGTGAAAGGGGAAAGGGGGAGGCAGGAAAGGCAGGAGCCCATGGCAGCTGTCACCATAGCCAACCCTCAGCTCCAGCCCACGCCTGAAGCAGTGCTGGGTGGGGCTGCATCCCAGCACACCTGGAGCTGGGGAGGCCCTGACGAGGAGGAGCCCTGCCCTCGCCCTGTCAGAGCCAATGGATGGGCAAGGGACGAGACGCATGGCCCTACCCCAGCAGGGGGGTGGGAGAGAAGGGTGTGGCCTGCAGTGGCTAGGGTGGTAGGATTGGCCTGGGGTGGAGGAGTTTGGGGGGGAGGGCAGGGACAGGAAAGGAGATGGGGAGATAAATAGGGGCAGAAGTCCTCCGGCCGAGGAGGAAAAGGGAGAGCTCTGGTCCTGGTGTAAGGGCCAGGCTCTCGCACAAAATAGGATAAGGGGGCAACTCCTATACTTCATACCACATCTGTGGCCAAGAGAGACCACCCACAGGGGCCTTCAGGATGCCGGACCCGAGGGACATGGGCGGGAAGCCACGGCGCACCGGCCAGACCCTGGATCCGCTGATGGTAGTCGTCACAATGAACAATAAACAATAAAACTATAATGTTTAAATGCATAGAAAACACATTAAAACATATTAGCATCTTCATTATACACAAGTGAAGGAGTAACCATTAAGTACAACTCAACCCTATACTTTCTTTCTTAGCTGCCCGGGTGAACTGTGCTACTCTATAAGAGATGTATGGATCCAAATTGGAAAGAAGGTGGGTAAGCTTTTCCACCACAGGAGAGGAATCAATGGTTTTTAATATTTCCCCAAGAAATTTATTTCTGGGCTCTGTATACAAAGGGAAGAACAAAATACAGTATGGAAGGTCTTTGGGGATTGAAGCACCACAACTACAAAAAATGGGCAGCAATCGTTATTTGTGTATAATGACTGTATAGAATAGCTAAGAGCATGGTTTGAAACCACAGAGAAGTTAAAGCTATTCTAAGACTAGAAAAGGTGGTTTGGGTCAAATAAAGAGGTTCTGTCATGGTCCCTCTTGAACAACTTGAACCAAGGAAATAATTTGGAACAGAAAGTTATACTTCTTTCCAATGCAGCACTGATATTAAAGACCCAGCAAGACCCAGACTCGGCAAGGGGACACCCAGAAAGTCATCCACCAGAGACTTAAGAACAGAAGATATTTTTACAGTTAGTTGTGCAAATGGCATCTGAATGCAGCAGTGTATTGCTTTGCCTTAAAAGCAGACTGGTGACCATTTCTGCCCTTCTGTAAGATGGTATCACATATTCAAGACACTTATCCACCAAAGCACTGTTTTTTCAAATGCATAACAAAATAATTTTTGTAAAGTGTTTGACTATTACTGCATTTCTTCAAGCAGATTAATATGCGTCTAAATAAACGATCTGTGTCATATGTATAATTGATTTCATTGTGCCTCTTTTGGACACTCAAATTTCTTTTGGATGTAAGAAATCAAGTCCCCAAAGTTAGCCTTGCATTGCTCAAAGTGAATACAAAGGTGGCCACTTTCTGGTCAACCTTCTTTTCCCGAAAGCAGGGGGAAAATTCCCTGTTTTTTAAGTATGACAAATGCTTCTGACCATTCAGCTGTTCAGGGAAGGAGCTTATCCTCATATGCTCTGAAATGGGGCACCAAAGCAAATAAGGCAGCAAATCCTCAATTTTCATGCCTCTGCGAAATAATGCACCTAATAAAAATATTGTGATATCTACCACCTGACACTACAGAGGACATTAACTGAAATCTGAAGAACATAAAAGATTTCCTCAGAGTACATTTATTCTGAGCAGTGAGATAATTTTCATTACATACCAAATGTAAATACTATAGGGGAGTATCCCATTGGTGGCAAGGGAAGATAGAGCCTTCTGTAAAGGCACATATATCAGTCTATTTTTGAATTTATATTTGGCAGCAGAAATGGTGATAAGATTAGTTTGGAAGAATTTATTGACGGATCCATGCTAATTTCTACTGACCACTGCATTGTTTTCAGTTGTAGGCTGAATGCTTTAAATTTTGTTCTAGACTCTTCTTTGGGATTGAAACATGTGTATACATGCAAGTGGGGTGATTTTTGCCAACTGCCACTTCCTGTTACATGTCTTATACCCCCTACCATTTAGATAGTCCACGACCCTCAGTAATTCCTCAGAGATTTCAGGGCTGCAAAAAGAAAGGAAAGGCATCGCCATTACATTCCACAAGCTCTACTCACAATTTTCATCTCCAATTCAATTATTTGTCAAATTCCCTTAAAATGATTGCAAGAAGTAAACCAATATTTACAGTGCAGAAAAGACAGGACAAAAACTCATGGTGTTGTTATAAGAATTTAGCAAAGAATCAAAACCATGAATTATTTTTAAAAACCTCACTTGGAATGCTTTAACTTTGAGCCTTATTTCTTTGGATGATCAGCTCCTTAATTTCTGAATCTGCACTGAGATCCTGTGTATAGTAAAAAAAATTACTATTGGGATTCTATAGCTTTCTTTCTTTCTTTCTTTCTTTCTTTCTTTCTTTCTTTCTTTCTTTCTTTCTTTCTTTCTTTCTTTCTTTCTTTCTGTCTGTCTGTCTGTCTGTCTGTCTGTCTGTCTGTCTGTCTGTCTGTCTGTCTGTATAGACACAAATAGGGATGTGCGTTTCAGCATTCAGAATGCCGAAAGAATGCCGAAACAAAAGTGTTTCGGCTTCTTTCGGGGAATGCTGAAACGTTTCGGGGAATGCCGAAACGTTTCGGGTAGCCGAAAGAAAAAAGCCGAAACGTTTCGGGATTCTTTCGGCTTTCTTTCGGCTTTTCAATGGGAAAATGCCTCCGTCTTCCCGGACGTCTGGGGGAGGGATTTTCCCACCGAATAAGCCCAAAATTGGTGGGGACCTTCCTCTAACCCTTCTCTAACAACCACCCAAGTTTCAGACAGATTGGACTTTGGGGGGCCATGTTATGGCCCCCCAAAGCAGGTCCCCCCATCCTCCCATAAGAAAGCGAAGGAGCAGCATATTGTTAGCATGCTGCTACTCATCTTCTTCATTATTTCCTATGGGGAAAAAATGAAGAAGCAGGCTTCCTTTGCCAGGGGTGGCATTTTGCATGCAAAATGCCCCCTCACCCTCAGGGGCCCTTCTCCCACCCCTCCTCCCACCCCCCACCAAGGCTCAGCCTGCTCCCACTTGGGGGGGCCATTTCATGGCCTCCCCAAGTAGGTGCTCTAATCTCTACCACTGACAGCTGGGGGAGGCTTGTGTTGCCAGGGGTGGCATTTTGCATGCAAAATGCCCCCCAGCCCTCAGGGGCCCTTCTCCCACCCTTCCCCCCACCCCCCACCCAGGCTCAGACTGCTCCCACTTGGGGGGGCATTTCATGGCCTCCCCAAGTAGGTCCTCTCAGCCCCTAAAGTCCACCCCTTACAGCCCCACACAAACCCAATTCCCCCCCAGCTGCCACACACAGACCCAAATCCCCACATTAGCCCCTCACAGACCCAAATCCACCCCCACCTGCCCCACACCCATAACCCCAGGAACAGGCTGGCAAAGGCCAGCCCTCTCCCTTTGTTCCCTATGCTGGGAACTTCTAAACTCTCTTTCCCTGGGCAATTCTGCACAGCCCAGGGGTGCCACAATGGTGGGCACACTTCTGAGTGCCAGCTGGTCCCTGTGAAAGAGCACCTGAACCACAGACACCCTCCCTCAAATTCCCCCACCACCTACAGAGATGGCTGGCCAGCCAGCCCCATTGTTCCCTATGACGGGAACCAACTGCACAACAAAGAATAAAACAAGAACAACACAAAATAAAGTTTTAAATTTTTTTTTCTCCCTTCCAAAGTACAAGTAGGCAAAGCATTATGACACATTACACCAGCAGTCCCCCACACAGAAAAATAACACAACTCACTTAATATCAGAGAATCACAAAGCATGATTCCTGTCAAAAACACTTTATTTCTTGAGCAGCTTTAGGTTACACAGCAGGGGGGAACACCAAAGGGCATGGCAGCACTATCTTACACAAAAATAACACAACTCACTTAACATCAGAGAATCACAAAGCACAATTCCTGTCAAAAACACTTTATTTCTTGAACAGCTTTAGGTTACACAGCAGGGGGGAACACCAAAGGGCATGGCAGCACTATCTTACACAAAAATAACACAACTCACTTAACATCAGAGAATCACAAAAACACAATTCCTGGCAAAAACACTTTATTTCTTGAACAGCTTTAGGTTACACAGTAGGAGGGCACAACAGGGCATGATAGCAATGTACTACAAAAAATAATACAACCCACTTCACCGTTTTTGACAGCAATTGTGTTTGTGTGATTCTCTGATGTGAAGTGAGTTGTGTTATTTTTGTGTAGTACACTGCTTTCCTGCTCTGTGGTGCCTTCCTACTGTGTAACCTAAAGCAGTTACAGAAATAAAGTGCTTTTGACAGCAATTTTTTGGGGTGATTCTTTAATGTGAAGTGAGTTGTGTTATTTTTGTGTAAGATACTGCTTCCATGCCCTTTGGTGTTCCCCCCCTGCTGTGTAGCCTAAAGCTGTTCAAGAAATAAAGTGTTTTTGACAGGAATTGTGCTTTTGTGATTCTCTGATGTTAAGTGAGTTGTGTTATTTTTGTGTAAGATAGTGCTGCCATGCCCTTTGGTGTTCCCCCCCTGCTGTGTAACCTAAAGCTGTTCAAGAAATAAAGTGTTTTTGACAGGAATCGTGTTTTGTGATTCTCTGATGTTAAGTGAGTTTTGTTTTAATTTTTCTGTGTGGGGGACTGCTGGTGTAATGTGTCATAATGCTTTGCCTACTTGTACTTTGGAAGGGAGAAAATAATTTTTTTAAAACTTTATTTTGTGTTGTTCTTGTTTTATTCTTTGTTGTGCAGTTGGTTCCCATCATAGGGAACAATGGGGCTGGCTGGCCAGCCATCTCTGTAGGTGGTGGGGGAATTTGAGGGAGGGTGTCTGTGGTTCAGGTGCTCTTTCACAGGGACCAGCTGGCACTCAGAAGTGTGCCCACCATTGTGGCACCCCTGGGCTGTGCAGAATTGCCCAGGGAAAGAGAGTTTAGAAGTTCCCAGCATAGGGAACAAAGGGAGAGGGCTGGCCTTTGCCAGCCTGTTCCTGGGGTTATGGGTGTGGGGCAGGTGGGGGTGGATTTGGGTCTGTGAGGGGCTAATGTGGGGATTTGGGTCTGTGTGTGGCAGCTGGGGGGGAATTGGGTTTGTGTGGGGCTGTAAGGGGTGGACTTTAGGGGCTGAGAGGACCTACTTGGGGAGGCCATGAAATGCCCCCCCAAGTGGGAACAGTCTGAGCCTGGGTGGGGGGTGGGAGGAAGGGTGGGAGAAGGGCCCCAGAGGGCTGGGGGGCATTTTGCATGCAAAATGCCACCCCTGGCAACACAAGCCTCCCCCAGCTGTCAGTGGTAGAGATTAGAGCACCTACTTGGAGAGGCCATGAAATGCCCCCCCCCAAGTGGGAGCAGGCTGAGCCTTGGTGGGGGGTGGGAGGAGGGGTGGGAGAAGGGCCCCTGAGGGTAAGGGGGCATTTTGCATGCAAAATGCCACCCCTGGCAAAGGAAGCCTGCCTCTTCATTTTTTCCCCATAGGAAATAATGAAGAAAGATGAGCAGCAGCATGCTAACAATATGCTGCTCCTTCGCTTTCTTATGGGAGGATGGGGGGACCTGCTTTGGGGGGCCATAACATGCCCCCCCCCAAAGTTCAATCTGTCTGAAACTTGGGTGGTTGTTAGAGAAGGGTTAGAGGAAGGTCCCCACCAATTTTGGGCTTATTCGGTGGGAAAATGCCTCCTCCAGGCGTCCTGGAAGACGGAGGCATTTTCCCATAGAAAAAAGCCGAAAGAATGCCGAAAGAATCCCGAAAGAATCCCGAAAGCCGAAAGCCGAAAGAGATTCTTGTTTCGGCTTTCGGCTTTAACGATAGAGAATCTTCTTTCGGCTTTCTACTTTCGGCTATAGCCGAAAATTTTTGGCTTGCACACCCCTAGACACCAATATAAATATAAATTGATGTAATAATGAAGGTGGGATAGACCTGTGTAAAGATTAATTTACTGTGAACTCAGTAGTATCCAGCATAGGATATTTTGATAAAGGCTGGACTTTGGGAAACTAGCTTTCATTTTGTTTCTTAAACAAGGTTTGGCAGAATTTCTAACTGGAAATATATACCTAGGTCTATGGAGTACTGATTTCCCATATTTTAAAATTTAGTTGCTAGACTAATCATACAATCAAGATTCCCTGTATAATTTATAGTCAGAATCAGACAATAGTTTTAGAAAGAAAGGGTTCAGTTCCAGATTATATGCATGAATTATTGAAATATCTCATTTTATCTCAGGCCATTTTATTGTTAATACTCTGGACACCATAAATTTCTATAGCATTATTCTTACAGAAAAGACTTTATTATCTGTATCACATTACTGCACACAGCAACTTGGTGTTACTGATAATTAATATTCCCATTTTAGAGATCAGAAACTGAGGGTGACAGATAGTGACTCATCTACAACCGCTAAGTAATTTCAAGGCTGAGCAGAAACTTGTTCAACCATGACATCTCTGAGGCCTACCAGGTCCAAGTTCAACACTCTATCAATGACCAGAATAGTTTAAGGAAGCTGAACACAGCCTTTCAGCCAGTCTTCTGTTACATGGAAGGACCTGAACATTTCCTCAAATTGCAAAAAAATCCTTTGTTGAAGGATGTCTTGTAGGAGGATGCTATGTCTTTGTCAGTTACCCAATTCCTCATGCTACAAACCATTTACTGAATAATGCACCTAGGGTCATGTTAATGTATCTAGAACAATATAAAATAGCTAGCATACAGCATACACCCTCAGAGATAAACAGAGTCCCCATCATGGTGAGTATACCACTTATATTCAGCTGGATGGCTATCAAGGAGTAAGAATTTGAAGTCCCAGTTCTCTCTACAATTAACTTCCTTATGCAAATGAGGAAACATAAATTATGTGGTACCCTTGTGCTTGTTCCAGAACTGCCATGAGACTGTATCCTGTTATTTCACTTAGCTAAGTATGGGAGCAAAATAATTTCTGTATTTACTATTTAGCTGAGAGGATTGGAAAGATATGATCCAATATTTTTTCTGGATTTCACATTTTTGCAAATCAAGTAGCCACCATAATAATTTATGATAAAGTGGGTACCGTCCAATGCAGATGAATAAATGACAATACATTTTTAATGTTCATTGACCATCATTTTGGCTGCAAACAAGCTGAGGTGTATCAAGTCATGGACTTGCAAATGCTGACTAGCCTTTTTTGTTCACTCAATAAATAGCCTTAACTTGGCAATATTGCAGTGCCACTGGAGACCAGCATCCCTTTAATCTATAAAAAGCAAATTACTCAGAATTGCTCCATCTCTAGCGGACTTCAAAGGAGAATTTTACTGAATCATCTGAAGGTTACATAAGTAGTAATAGGCTAGAAGAAGTGTAGGGGAAGTACTCAGTGGACATGTTGAATCTTTGAGTAACATTATAACAACATAGATCCAGAGAAGTTAGCTGTGTTAGTCTGTAGCAAAATAGTAAAGAGTCAAGTAGCCCTTTTAAGACTAACCAACTTTATTGTAGCATACGCTTTTGAGAGCCACAGCTCTCTTCGTCAGATGCACCTGACAAAGAGAGCTGTGGCTCTCAAAAGTGTATGCTACAATAAAGTTGGTTAGTCTTAAAGGGGCTACTTGACTCTTTACTATTTTGCAATATAACAACAGGGTCAGTGCCTCAGACAGAAAGCATTTCAGGACAGATAACTAGGGGGTTAAGGATTTCTTACTATAGTATGCTTTTAAATTTAAACCAAAATATCTTTTTGACCTCTTTCTTCTTTTATAGGAATGGCATCTAACCTAAAATTAAACAGATCACCAAAGCTTAAACACTCATAATTGAAGACTTTCACCATTTTCACCTCCCAACTGGTCAAGTGATCCTTTTTGAGCATCTAGGGTTTAGAACAACAGCAGGACCTATGCTCTATGGTTAAATTGTTGTAGATTTTCTGGACTCTATGGCTGTGGTCTTGGCATTGTAGTTCCTGACATTAGGAACTGCAATGCCAAGACCACGGCCATACAGCCTGGAAAATCTAAAACAACTAACATTCTCTGGCCGTGAAAGCCTTCGACAATATACCCTATGGTTAAAGATTAAATTTAAATTTATGTGTGGCAGTCAGGAATCTTTGGAGTTGTCTGTGGTCTGGCCAATCTAGTGGCCTGTGTGGGATGTGTAGGAATGGGCTTACCTATCTAGACAGTCAGTACACAAGAAATTGGGGCAGTTTCAACAACCGGCTTCTTTATTCCTCCCAATGGGGGAAGAACACTGTAACTGCTATAACTAACTCATATACTGAACTGAAAACCCTAATAAAGCCCTTCCCATTCATGTCTTGAGAAGGGAAAACCAAAATTAGTTTATAAGTATTTACTTAAAGGTATACACACATATATACATCACAGCCCGTATTCTATTACATTTTGAACATTTAATGGCAATTTCATTATTCTAACACTTCTTCCCTGCATACCCTTACTATGGAATTCCTGTGGGTTTGCTGACCTCCTAGGAACAAAATTGGAGGGATACTTAATGGGCAACATCAAAAGAAATTGTCTCCCTTTCTTAAGTATATGCAAAAGTACTTAAGCTTTCTTAACTGCTTATGTCTTTCTAAAACACTGGTCAAGTTTATACAAATTCCTTTTCCATAATGGAAAGTGCACTCCTATCTGTCGCATGTGTGGTTTAATGAACTATGGAAGAGCCATATTTGCACAATACAGCTGCCTCAAATAGTCCAGTAATGATTGCGCAACTGTAACTCATTCAATCAGAACTTTTATTCCAGAAATCTGATGCTTCATTTTGCAAAATTATCTTTCATTTTGTACCTTAAAACCAAATAGACTTTCTGTGCTTCTGAATTTAAGGACAAACAAAATGTCATTTTTTTTTGTTAGTTATGTCTGGGTTTCACTGACCCAAGAGCATTCACTGCAGTCACATAGGGCCAAGCTACACATGACGAATGACACTTGAACAGCAAGTGGATTGAGTGGAGGGCAAGTGAACAGGGAGAAATACACTTGCTGTTCAAGTGCCATTCGTCATGTGTAGCTTGGCCCATAGCTTTAAAGATCACAGGGAGCACTTTTCAGCTTGGAACTTTAGTGTGAGGGGAGGAGGGGTCCCTGCTTACCTGTATACAATTTTCAGAAACAAAACACTCAGCATGGGCTGAGTAGCACATGCTCAACCCATGCTCAAAATACTCCACATGCATTATGCAAACATGTAAATAACTTGGCTGTTTCTAAAAGTAGCATTAAGGGACAGAAACCCCATACCCCCATGCCACAGGAAAGGGACGCCCCTCTGGTCTTTAAAACAGCATTTCCTGCAGCTGCTGTGTCACTGCGGGGAATGCAAGTTGGATGTGAAGAACTCAGTCTTAGCTCTTCCAAAAACATAATATCCAAAATCTCTGACTTTGACAGGAGGTCACATCATATCTCTTTCTATGTAACTTTTCCTTACCCTGTGAGTCATAGCAAAGGTGTAAAGTAAACTAGCTATTTGTGTTTACAGCAAAACTTGAAGATGCTTTAAGAAAAAAACTTGCAAGCAGCTTTTGTATGAAGTTTCTTGTCAGGAAATGCAAGTCTGCTGATAGTTATTCAGTGCCTCTCACTGAATAACTTTATTCATTACAGCACGCACACGCACAGACACACACAGACACTTTGCAGTATCTGACCCTCAATTAATTCTGTGGTCCATTGTATTATTGTATTATTGTATTATTTAAAGATTTTGCTAGTTTGTAACTTATTTATTTCTGGCTTGTAATTAGGCTTGTCAACCCCCCTGGCAAGTGGCAGGTGGACAGGAACTTACATAATATTGTGGGGCTTACCAGTGACATTATAGACATCTATCTAAACCATGGAGTTTTGCCCAAATACCAGAGCTTCCCCAGTGTTCTCCACTGAATTGCTGATGTCAGTTCCAGGGAGTGACATCAATGTGTTAGAATGTGGCCTGTTTCTTTGCAATTTCCCACCATTTTCCCATGCTGGCCAGATGAGCGGCAGCAGGAAATGCTGGCTGGTGGCAAGAGATCCCCTGCCAGTACCATGAGAATGGTAAGCCTATCCATAATGTGTATTATTTAGCTGTAATATTTTTAAACCACCTTTCCATCTTAGCCAGATACTCAAGACGTACAAAATCCATAATAATACATACATTTAATAAACTATTAAATCAACTATACTTATACAGAAACAGTAAAAATATGTGCCTTCTTCCTAAACCAGAAAAATGTCTTCCAAAAGAGGAACACTTTCACTACTAGTCCTTGGAAGGTTTGGAGGGCTCCAAGCACAAGTGGTGGTGGAGAGTGCTGTCAAGTCATATGGTGACCTCTGCTGGAGTTTTCAAGGCTAGAGGCTAAAGGAAGTGGTTTGCCATTGCCTGCCTCTGCATAGCAACTCTGGTCTTCCTTGGAGGTCTCCTATCCAATTACTAACCAAGACTGACCCTGCTTAGTTTACAAGATCTGATGTAATTGGGCTTTCCTGGGATATTCAGGTCAGCGCAGGGGTGTCTTAAGGAGCCAAGGAATACTCCTTTAGAAAATAAAACAAAATACCAATAATTAGTTGGGTCACTGCTACATTTGTCCTGCTGGAGCCGCCCTGATCTGGGTTATGTGGTGCAGTGGCTGTGTAGGCAGTGTGCAGATCCCTGTGACAGGGACTGGCAAGCAGCAAAAAGGGTGCTGCGTTATTTGAAGGGAACTTCTGAACACAGGCTTGTATTAAACACTACAAAAAGTACTGAAGTGGTAGCCTTTAGTGATGCATCCTGGGGTAATGATGAAGGAAGGTCTACTTCTGGGTATCTTATACAAGTACTGGGAGCACTAGTATGTTGGAATTCACAAAGACAAACATTAGTGGCAACTAGTTTGTATGAGGCAGAATTTGCCTTATTAAGTGATTGTATTCTGCAACTGGAAAGGGTAATAAAGTTATTGGGGGATCTGAATATCCAATGTCCATTGCCAGTGAAAATAAAGTGTGACAGTTCTGCTGCAGAGCAATTGGCACAACACCAAACAATACGTGCCAGAAGTAAACATATTATAATCCGTTACCAAAATGTACGTGATGCCATTCACAGAGGTATAGTATGTTTGAGTCATTGTAGGTCAAATGAAAATTGTGCAGATCTGTTGACAAAGGGATAAAACCAGGAAATGTTGGCTAAATGCAAAGAAATGCTGGGTATCATGCCTCTTGTCTCAAGGAGGAGTGTTGACATAATGAGCCAAGAAGCATGTGTGCATCTTGCTGTTTAGGTCTGTCTGTCGTAACTAGGGATGTGCGTTTCGGCTTTCTGAATGCTGAAAGAAAGCCAAAACAAGAGTGTTTCGGCTTCTTTCGGGTTAGCCGAAACATTTCAGAGAAAGCCGAAACGTTTCGGCTTAGCCGAAAGAAAAAAAGCCGAAACGTTTCGGCTTCTTTCGGCTTTCTTTCGGCTTTTCAATGGGAAAATGCCTCCGTCTTCCCGGACGTCTGGGGGAGGCATTTCCCCACCGAATCAGCCCAAAATTGGTGGACACCTTCCTCTAACCCCTCTCTAACCCCCCCAAGTTTCAGACCGATTGGACTTTGGGGGGCCATGTTATGGCCCCCCAAAGCAGGTCCCCCTATCCTCCCATAAGAAAGCGAAGGAGCAGCATATTGTTAGCATGCTGCTGCTCATCTTCTTCATTATTTCCTATGGGGAAAAAATGAAGAAGCAGGCTTCCTTTGCCAGGGGTGGCATTTTGCATGCAAAATGCCCCCTTACCCTCAGGGGCCCTTCTCTCACCCTTCCTCCCACCCCCCACCAAGACTCAACCTGCTCCCACTTGGGGGGGGGGCATTTCATGGCCTCCCCAAGTAGGTGCTCTGCTCTCATCTCTACCACTGACAGCTGGGGGAGGCTTGTCTTGCCAGGGGTGGCATTTCGCATGCAAAATGCCCCCCAGCCCTCAGGGGCCCTTCTCCCACCCCTCCTCCCACCCCCCACCAAGGCTCAGACTGCTCCCACTTGGGGGGGGGCATTTCATGGCCTCCCCAAGTAGGTGCTCTAATCTCTACCACTGACAGCTGGGGGAGGCTTGTCTTGCCAGGGGTGGCATTTTGCATGCAAAAGGCCCCCCAACCCTCTGGGGCCCTTCTCCCACCCTTCCTCCCACCCCCCACCAAGGCTCAGACTGCTCCCACTTGGGGGGGCCATTTCATGGCCTCCCCAAGTAGGTGCTCTTTTCTCTACCACTGACAGCTGGGGGAGGCTTGTCTTGCCAGGGGTGGCATTTTGCATGCAAAATGCCCCCCCAGCCCTCAGGGGCCCTTCTCCCACCCCTCCTCCCACCCCCCACCAAGGCTCAGACTGCTCCCACTTGGGGGGGCCTTTCATGGCCTCCCCAAGTAGGTCCTCTCAGCCCCTAAAGTCCACCCCTTACAGCCCCACACAAACCCAATTCCCCCCCAGCTGCCACACACAGACCCAAATCCCCACATTAGCCCCTCACAGACCCAAATCCACCCCCACCTGCCCCACACCCATAACCCCAGGAACAGGCTGGCAAAGGCCAGCCCTCTCCCTTTGTTCCCTATGCTGGGAACTTCTAAACTCTCTTTCCCTGGGCAATTCTGCACAGCCCAGGGGTGCCACAATGGTGGGCACACTTCTGAGTGCCAGCTGGTCCCTGTGAAAGAGCACCTGAACCACAGACACCCTCCCTCAAATTCCCCCACCACCTACAGAGATGGCTGGCCAGCCAGCCCCATTGTTCCCTATGATGGGAACCAACTGCACAACAAAGAATAAAACACGAACAACACAAAATAAAGTTTTTTAAAAATTATTTTCTCCCTTTCAAAGTACAAGTAGGCAAAGCATTATGACACATTACACCAGCAGTCCCCCACACAGAAAAATTAACACAACTCACTTAACATCAGAGAATCACAAAACACGATTCCTGTTAAAAGCACTTTATTTCTTGAACAGCTTTAGGATACACAGCAGGGGAGCACACCAAAGGGCATGATAGAAGTGTACTACACAAAATAATACAACCCACTTCACCATTTTTGACAGCAGTTGTGTTTGTGTGATTCCCTGATGTGAAGTGAGTTGTGTTATTTTTATGTAGTACACTGCTTTCATGCCCTGTTGTGCCTTCCTACTGTGTAACCTAAAGCAGTTAAGGAAATAAAGTGCTTTTGACAGCAATATTTTGGGGTGATTCTCTGATGTTAAGTGAGTTGTGTTATTTTTGTGTAAGATACTGCTGCCATGCCCTTTGGTGCGCCCCCCTGCTGTGTATCCTAAAGCTGTTCAAGAAATAAAGTGTTTTTGACAGGAATCGTGTTTTGTGATTCTCTGATGTTAAGTGAGTTGTGTTAATTTTTCTGTGTGGGGTACTGCTGGTGTAATGTGTCATAATGCTTTGCCTACTTGTACTTTAAAAGGGAGAAATAATTTTTAAAAAACTTTATTTTGTGTTGTTCGTGTTTTATTCTTTGTTGTGCAGTTTGTTCCCATCATAGGGAACAATGGGGCTGGCTGGCCAGCCATCTCTGTAGGTGGTGGGGGAATTTGAGGGAGGGTGTCTGTGGTTCAGGTGCTCTTTCACAGGGACCAGCTGGCACTCAGAAGTGTGCCCACCATTGTGGCACCCCTGGGCTGTGCAGAATTGCCCAGGGAAAGAGAGTTTAGAAGTTCCCAGCATAGGGAACAGAGGGCTGGCCTTTGCCAGCCTGTTCCTGGGGTTATGGGTGTGGGGCAGGTGGGGGTGGATTTGGGTCTGTGAGGGGCTAATGTGGGGATTTGGGTCTGTGTGTGGCAGCTGGGGGGGAATTGGGTTTGTGTGGGGCTGTAAGGGGTGGACTTTATGGGCTGAGAGGACCTACTTGGGGAGGCCATGAAATGCCCCCCCCCCCAAGTGGGAGCAGTCTGAGCCTTGGTGGGGGGTGGGAGGAGGGGTGGGAGAAGGGCCCCTGAGGGCTGGGGGGCATTTTGCATGCAAAAAGCCACCCCTGGCAAGACAAGCCTCCCCCAGCTGTCAGTGGTAGAGAAAAGAGCACCTACTTGGGGAGGCCATGAAATGCTCCCCCAAGTGGGAGCAGTCTCAGCCTTGGTGGGGGGTGGGAGGAAGGGTGGGAGAAGGGCCCCAGAGGGTTGGGGGGCATTTTGCATGCAAAATGCCACCCCTGGCAAGACAAGCCTCCCCCAGCTGTCAGTGGTAGAGATGAGAGCAGAGCACCTACTTGGGGAGGCCATGAAATGCCCCCCCCCAAGTGGGAGCAGTCTGAGCCTTGGTGGGGAGTGGGAGGAAGGGTGGGAGAAGGGCCCCTGAGGGTAAGGGGGCATTTTGCATGCAAAATGCCACCCCTGGCAAAGGAAGCCTGCTTCTTCATTTTTTCCCCATAGGAAATAATGAAGAAGATGAGCAGCAGCATGCTAACAATATGCTGCTCCTTCGCTTTCTTATGGGAGGATAGGGGGACCTGCTTTGGGGGGCCATAACATGGCCCCCCAAAGTCCAATCGGTCTGAAACTTAGGGAGTTTTTAGAGAGGGGTTAGAGGAAGGTGTCCACCAATTTTGGGCTGATTCGGTGGGAATATGCCTCCCCCAGACGTCCAGGAAGACGGAGGCATTTTCCCATTGAAAAAGCCGTAAGCCGAAAGAAAGCCGAAACAAAGCCAAAAGCCGAAAGAGATTCGAAAGAGATTCTTCTTTCGGCTTTCGGCTTTAGCCGAAATTTTTTGGCTTGCACACCCCTAGTCATAACTGATGTAATAGATCTATTTGACAGGTCCTTGGATGATGCAAGAGTGAAGAAACAGCTTAGTCACCTCACCTGATGTGCTGGGATTGGACATTGGGGGTGCTATAGATGTATATATGCCAGCTGTGTTTGGTGTAAGTGTGCAGCTTGTTCCAGTAAGTGCTTGGCGAAGCACTTTGACACTGAGAACAAAGTCTTGTATATAAGTCACTGTAAAATAAAATGTACATACACTTTTACTACTATAAGTGTGTGGAAGCCTTATTTATAGCTCAGCTACAGTTCAAACCATGCTGTGCGAACAGTGGCAGCTAAAAAAGCCCTCCTGCAGGTTCTGGCCAATTTGACTTCAGCAACTGTTGGTTCCTAGAGGAGAGCACCATTTGATAATCTTAACAAGGGAGGGAATTTGGACCACAGTCAGTTGTTGTAAGATCTGAAGCTGAGAGGTATAAATGAAAGGATTGTGAGGAGAAGGGTAGGAAGGGTTGCATCAGTGCTTGGTTTTTGTGGCCCTTCTTACATGCCCAGGGTAATGCCAATCACCACCTTGGGGTCAGGTAGCAATTTTCCACAGTCCAGTTTGTCTAGAGATCCTGGAGGTGTTTTGTCATCTTCTGGGCATGGAGCAGGGATCACTGGGGCAGTTTGGGGGTAGTTGTGAAGTTCCTGCATTGTGCAGGGAGTTGGACTAGATGACCCTAGAGGTCCCTTCCAACCCTATGATTCTGTGATTAAAGCCAGTGGGCTCCTGTTCTGAGACCCTGGCATTATTGTCATGGCTGAGAAAAAAAAATCTGCTTGGCAGGGTGAGAGAAACCCACCTCATACCTGGAAAGTAGGAATGGCACTTGTCCTTGACTGGGCCAAGGCAATGTTCTCTGGGATTTCCCTCCGGAGGGTACTTCATCCTTGGTTTATCTGTATTTTAGCTTCAAGAATGCTTTTATGGGTAAATTTGAGTGTAGCAGAGTGTTCTTGGTTGTGGATTTTGAGTGGAGTAGAAGGTTGAGTGAGGCTGTTATTTTAGTGCATTAAGGGGAAAGGATCCTAGCCGAAGAGACATGCCAGAGCTCTTCATTCACTTAACCTGCATCTCATTCTGAGAGAAGTGGCTGCAAGGTTCCTCTTTCCCCTGCTTTGAATGTGATGTTGAAGTCAGTGCACTTGGAAGGGTGTAACAAAGCTTAATATTGTTACATATGAGCCATATGGAGCCATATGAGCCCCAGAAGACTCTCCGTTCAGGCAGGAAACATCTTTTAAGGGTCCCTGGCCCTAGGGAGGCCCGCCTGGTGCCGACCAGGGCCTGGGCCTTTTCAGTCCTGGCCCCGGCCTGGTGGAATGCTCTGTCGTATGAGACTAGGGCCCAGCAAGATTTGCTTGCATTTCGCCGGGCCTGTAAGATGGAGCTATTTCGCCAGGTATGTGGCTGACGCCGGGCGGTACCCCCCCCCCCCCCGTGTTAAACCATTTCGTCCATATGTGAATGCGGATGCTGTGGTCCACACTTAATACTACATGTATTGCTCTGGAAGAACCGCTGTGCGGAACATCAAATCTAAACTATGTGCTGCTTTTTAAATTATTTTAATTATCTATATGTAAATATATGACATTTATATGCTTGTATAGCTATAATTTAATCGATTAGATGCAGTGTTTTAAAGTTTTAATGGTATTTGATACTTGTAATTTTGTTATCCGCCCTGAGCCTGCGAAAGCGGGGAGGGCGGAATAAAAATGAAATAAATTAAATTAATATTGCACTGTTGCTGTCTTAATTTGGATTTATACCAACAGTTCTACCATTTGACTTTCAAATTGAAATCCTTGTTTGTGGTGAGTAGGTAAATGTTTCCTGAAAATAAAATGATAAATATTCTGAAGTTTGCTTTTTTAAAAAATGCAGACATTATTTCCTCCACCTGCTGCTGCTTTGTGCCACTGAGCTATGAGGAAAAAGGAATATAAAATATTTCAATAAACAAATATTTTTCTTGATTAGGGTTTCTTACACTTTTCTTTACACTGTACATTGTACAAATGTTTTCCACTGAATAGAACGTTATGATTCTTCTTTACTGATTTTTTTCCTACTGAGTCAAATCTGAGTTGTCATGACCAGCACAGCAAACTCTTTTGTTCAATTGACTTAGTTTTTCTAATAATCATATATTTAATTAAAGCTTCACCCAGATCAACAACACTTACTATTATATGATCATTGAAGAGAGGTTATTTTAAGGCTATGCTTAGCTTTCCATCTTAATAGCATTTTCTGCACTGGGTTCTGTTTTTCTTCTGTGAATTGTTTCACCTTTTTCATTACTTGTAGTCATCTTGCCTTGTCTTCCATCCAAAGAGCTGCATTATGGCTATGACTGAGTCTCATTAAGACATTAAGTAAAGAATCTATATCTAGCCTGAAGCAAGATGACACAGCACAGTGTTAGTAGGGAGAGGCATTTCATTGTATAAGAGCCAACAAATTTTTCCTTTGCTTTTAATAGTTTCTTTGATGCTGCCACCTGCTGTTAGCTTTTTCTTCATCAGCTGCTCATGATGACCTTTTCATCAGGCATAGTTGGCGTAACTTTAAGTAAAGGTGAGAAAACAGGGCAAAGAGGGAGAATCTGTCTGAGTAAGTAGGCCCTTGCAGAAAAGGTGATTTACAGATTACTGTTTCTTTGTGTAGGGAGTATGCATTTTTATTTATAAAATTATTGTGAGGGTTTGAACATCTTTACAAAAGTAGTGTACCCACTGTTGAGGGACCTAGATGTCCTTTCCACAGTTGTATAGCATGGTTGGAAGGAATCAGACAATAAAGAAGTATTTAATAAAATATATCCATAGCACTCATCCTCTTCTAGTTTATGCCTGGGGTAGGTTATAAATAAAAGAAAACCACATTTTAAATCATTTTGAAAGGGGAAAGGAAGGTGACAATAACAACACACCAAAGTGCAGTTACTTCATAGTCATAGACTCAAATAAATTTGCTTTTTCCTAGTTGTGGTATGAAATGAATATCTTATATTTATAAGATCTAGAGGCAGAAAGGTATGTTGCTATACACCAAGCTGTAGTCTGATATATATACTGGAGTGCCTTAGCTAGCTCCCTAAGCTTCATATTACATACTAAGGTTAAGATATCTGAGGTCAGGAAAGAACAAGAAACAGAGTAAGCAAAGAATACTGTGCCAGTAGTAACCAGTCAGTGGACAGGAAGTGAATTGGTTGTGCTAGTTGAGCACTAAGGGACACAGAACAGCATTGTTAGTATTCAAGAGTGTGGCAAAGAAAAGGAGTAAACGGATCATGGTTGACAAACTATGACTGGCATCCTGAAGAGTATGTAAGCTTTCCAGATTAATAAAACATACTTTCCTTAGGTCTTCTAAACTGCACTCATCTGCATTCAAGGGGATGAAAATGGAATAAGAGGACAAAAACTAGGTGATTGTGAGTACAACAAATGCAGTCTGATCCAGGAGAAAGTGCTGTAGGTAATCCTTTGGCTAGTCAAAATTGAGAGTAACAATGAAGTGGAACCCCATGATGAGAATTTAGCAGCTGCTTAACACTACAAAGGAAACCAGTAGCCAACCGCCATGTCAAAGTCAAATATCTTGCCAAATAACCATTAGCTTATGCTATGCTAGCAGGGTAAACTGTATTGACATCAAAGTTTCTTAATATAGCTGCCAAGTTAAAAAAAAAAAGATGAAAGGCAGAGAGAGAGAAGCCAGTGTTAGCAAGGAATTACCCTTCCAGAATGAAAAGCATGTCCAATAACTGTGGGGGGAGGGGGAGGTCGATACTGTAGTTATGGTGGTGAAAATAAATAAATTCAGCATGCAAAGTAAAAACACAGAAGAATTTTACATGATAAAGGTTTATGGCATTGGAAATATAAATATCATTATACTTATGGTGCAGCATGTACTGCAAAAAGCCATTTCAGTATGAATGCATTGGGATAGTGATATAAAACCATATTTAGGGCTAGGCAGAACTTCCCAGACAAATTTCAGTAGTTATGTGTATTTTATTTTGATGTGCTTGAAGTTCCCTGACGGTTTTGGCTATCCAAAATGTTCTAAACTTGTATGTTCGCTCAAATAGTGCAAAGGCAATTCCATGGGGTTATTTCAGGAAAATGACCAGGGGAGGCATCCCAACCTTCTGCCCTCCTGGCAGGGAAAGAGTTGGGGAAGAACCTCGGCAGCTTATGCTTGCTGAAGATCCTGCTGTCTGCAGCAGCTGAATAACAGTATTGCCGAGTTTGTTCTCCTCTCTGCATACAGTTATATAAGGTCTAAGTGTGGCCAACAGCATGAGTGGAAGGGCTGTTGCCCTTAGTATCTTAGCCTGAGGTTGGATGTAGAGCTCGACAGAGGATCAGCCAGTGGAGAGGCAGGGCCTGCTTTAACCATCAGAAGCCTCCCTTTTCTTGTCTGGTTTATTTTTTTGCCTGTGTGTATTGTTAGCTGCTTTGGGTACTTTCACGGAGATGAGTGGAATATGTTAAATAAATTATATCTTTTCATCAGATAAGCCAAGGACTGAACCAGGGATTTGGGGGGATGCGAAACATGTGCTCTACCGCTAGTTATTTTTTCTGACTGAAATGCTGTTCCTTTAAAAAAAATATATTCCTACTTGTAGGACAAAAAATGTACTTTGAATGTTAATAAATACATATTATCTAGTATCACTACATCAGAAGGACTGCCATTTAAATTCTCATTTAGTGTCCAGTGCAAAACCTGACACCTGCTAGCAAATTGTCTTGACTATAATATATAGTACCTCACTTTCTTTGAACCTTATGTTTGAAAAAGTATTTTGTACAAAAAATGTACCCCAAAATAATGTTTCCTGTATTTTCCTATGCATGTTTAGTTTAAAACTCAGGGAATGAATGTATTAGTCTAATGCAATCTATGAAGAGAGTTCTCAAAAGACAAAATCTTGTGAGAGGCTGGAGACATTGAAGTAACGTCTGTGCTATACTTCTCGTTCTATGCATGTCATAATAAAATATTCAGGATGTGATATAGCTGCAAGTTAGTGCCTCTGCATACAAAACATCTCTGAATTTTCCACTCCTCATTTTAGGTGCTGAAAATTTTATGTCACATTACCAATTTTCCTATTTCTTTACTTTTAGTTTTAAGGGAAAGAGAAAAATAAACAATGCAACCCTAAAGATAGAATGCTGGAACTGGAAATAACAGACCTGGCCCCAGGTTCAAGTTCTACCTCAGGTTTTGTCAACATATCAGATATGAAGTTGCCTTATACTGAATTAAATGACTGGTCAATTTAGGTCATTCTGATGCCTATTATGATCGGCAGTAGCTCACTAGAGTCTCAAGCAGAGAAAGAAATTTCCTAATACTTCTAGCTGAAATCATTTTACCTGGAGATGCCAGGGAATGAACCTGATGTTATAGAAGCAAAGTCTATGCTGTACCACTGATCCACAGCTCCTCTTCTCTAAACCCTCAGTTTCCTAATCTGTAAATTCAATCCAAAGTTGTGAAGGCAAGAGAACCTATTGTACAAGGTTTAAAGTTTGAAAACAACACAAGGACACAATCTTGGAATGTCTGTGAATGAATGATGATGATAGGGAAAGGTCAATGAATCCTGCGTGTCCTTCATCCCCTGCTTCGCTTAATAGCAGAAGACAACCAACACTGATTTATGGCTACTATATTATATCAATATATGGTTCTAAAACATTACTTAAATGGCAGAACATTAGCACAACAATTAATGTGATCCTGTATCACATATTTAGAAAACTCTCATTCTTATAATATTGTAAAACAGCTGCTATTATGTAATAAGCCAGTCCAATAGCCTTACCTTAATCAGGTACAAAGCCTACTGCTCTAATACTAGCCTGCAAAACACTCTCTAAACATGTTGGCAACATTAACCTTCTTAAGAAAAACTATCCCCAGTAATTTCCATGTAGCTGCATGTGAAACTACCACATCCTTAAAGGTACATATCATAATTATAATCATTATCATTATCAACTACTAATTTATATATATAACTTTACCTCAAATATTCCATACATTTTAAATCATACCCTGGACTGGCTTGCTTCCTATGGAAATGTTGAGTTATAAACAAGAGATAAGTCTAAATAATACAGCATATGCTCCTTTTAAATATTAAGATTCCATTCAGTTGCATGGTGTTCCTTATGTTATTATGATTATGGTTAATTTTAGGGAGATAACGTCTGAGGAAAATCTATTAAGAACAACTTCTGAGGAAGATCAATTATGAAATGAGCTTACATCTAGATACTCATCGGCTTGTCTTACAACAACTTATTACAGAAGCTGTTTTACAATATTACAAACATTGAACTTTTCTAAATTTGTGATACAGGATCACCTTAATTTTCTGTCATTTATGTAATAGAGTAATAGCCATAAATCACAATGCTGGTTGTCTTTTAGATTTTTACGCTGTGATCCCAGTTTGTTTTACTTTCCTAATAGCAGGACATTTTCAAGGTTAGATTCTATTTCAAAAGAGTGTTCAGGAAACTTACCGTGCTTTTGCTAGTAGTTCGTTTGCAAATAGATGACATGAGTCAAAGAAAATAGGCAGATGGTCAATGATTTGAAGCACTATCAGTTCTCCAAAGGAAAAAGTGGCTCCTTCTCAACCTGCTTCTTGCTAGCCAACCTCTTTTTTTCTGACTATGCCCAGATCTACAAAAGCACAAGAAAATCTCTGTATAAAAGTGTATATTCCTAATATTGAGGCCCCTTTCGTTTGTTAGAGTCCCACACATTGGAAAATCTGCACGGGTAGAGCACACACTACCCGTGATCATCCTGATCCATGTGGTTGCCACTTTGTCTGAAAAGGGCAACACATATATTGCCATCTTCAGGTTCTGCATGTACTGAGGCTGAAAATACATGCTTTCAGACAAAATAGCAGTGGTGGATACCGGGAGGTTTGTGTGCAGTATTGACTGGAAAGGGATTTCAAAAACCACTTGCTTCTTTCTAATCTATATTTATCTTTATACCTAAACTTTATTTCATGTTGGTTTCATTTTGTTGTTGTTGTCAAGAAGAGGACTGTCTCTTTTGTTGTGGTGGTGGTTGTTACATGACAGCTGCCAAATCATTTCCTTCAGTACTCATATAGTCATGTAGATGTGACCTATATCCTTCTCAATAGGAGCAGTAACTATTCTTCAGTGCTGATGCAGCAAGTACCATCTGCCTACAGCAGCCATCCCCTCACTTTGCAAGACATAATAGGAAGTAAAAGTGCTAAATCAGATCTGAGTTGTAGTGGGGGGAGGGAATATCAATTATCATGAATGCTCATAGCAGGCATACGGAATAGTGGTAAAAGGGACTAATTAGCTATAGTAACTGTAGAAATTCTTGTTTCAGTTGCTATAGGAACTGTGTTAACAACTGTTTCATAGATATCATGGAAAACATTTATGCTGTCCATCTAAATGTATGTAGTTTAATGGTTGAACTAGGAGACCTGAGTGGAAATTACTTAGTCATATAGCTGAGTGACCTTGGGGCAGTCACAGTTTGGGCAGACCATTATCTTGTTGTGAGAATAAAATGGAGAAAGGAGTAGGGAAGATTATGTATGTAATCCTAAACTCCTTTCAAGAAAGAGAGGATAATATACAAATAATTAGCTAATATTGCCTTGTCCTGTATTTCCCATTCCCTTGAGTCTCAGAAATTATATCTGAGTTCAGTGGCACCTCTGAGTAAATTTTCAGTCTTCCAAACTTTATTCTCAATCACTTATTCTCAAGTAATCCCTATTATAGCTCAGCGGTTCATAATCAGTAGTGCAATAGATTGAGGGAGGGAGTTTAACAATTAAAAGACTGTAATCACTGATTTCAGACTTTATTGAAGACATAGATTTTGAAGCAGAATTTGGAGGAAGAGATGGGAGTTACTTAGGAAATAAATGGAAATGAAGAACAGCAAAGTAAATATTGCGAATACAGCAATGATGGAAAGAATCACAGGAGGTATACCAGACAATAGAGGATGGAATTGTTGGATGATAGGGTTGAGAAAGATGTAAATGATGAGAAAGGAAGATATGTAATCAGAGTTAAGAGATGGAAGCAGTACTATGGATGTTTTTAAATACATGTTTTTATTTATTTGCTGGGTTTTGCTGCTGAGGAGGTTCTAAAGCAGCTTAAATGTTGTTTGAATAATAAAAATCTGGACAAAAAGTAAAATCACACTGAAAATGAAGAGAAAAAATTATCAGCAACAGGTTGAAGTCATGCTAGTACATAGAAAGTGATAGGTTAGTTTAACCACTTCAAGAATTTTTAAAAAGCTCTTATATGATTAAATACCATGCAGAATATGCTAACTGTAATAAAATATACGTACAACCAGATGAATTATTTTTGTCCGAGACTAACAGACAAAAATAAAAGCAATACAAGACAGAAGTTCTTAGTGCAACTAGATGGGCAGCTCCAGTAAATGCCGTTAGTTACTGTGGCATGAAATGAGGAGCTGAAGCTAATCCTTTTAGCCATCCCACATGAAAATGAAATCTAAAGCTAATCCTTTTACAGTAGCTATACCACATGAAATGGGGTATTTAAGCAAATCCCCTTAATCATCATGGTAAGAATCAGGGGGCTAAAGTCAATCCCCTTAGCTATCCTACATGAAACAGAGAGGCAAAGCAATCACTTTAGCTATGCCAGAGCTAAAAAGGGAATTCCATCAACCTTTTCAGCTATTATGATTTGAAATGATACTAACTTCTCTCTCAACTTATGAAGGGTCTAATTAGGAGGGGGGGATCATGTTTACTGATGCAATAATATGATATGATTGTCTTCATAAATTATATGTTCAAGATTTTTCTTTTTCATTACTCCTTTTTGACCACATAAACCATACATTAAAAAGAAACACAGGAACCAAAACTCAGTCAAAAAGTTTAGAGATATGGATAAATAAAACCAAATGGGTACTTTTAAAAGTTTTTTTTTTTGGACTAGTCCTTGGCCAGGTATGCAGATATCAGAAATGATGTCACATAAACAACATATATTTATATTTGCTTGGATTCTAGCCATAAGGGCATTAGCATGTAGGCATGATAGAATACCTGGACATGAGCTTTCGGTACCCAATCAGGCATCCAGCCACTTCCAAACTTGTCACCCCTCTGAAAGCTTCTTACTTTTCAGCTGACTGATGGCATTGCCTTTGGAAGACTTATGCAACCCCTGCAAGGGGCTTTAAAGGCAACTGAGAAGTAGAAGTGGTTTGCCAGCACCTTCCTCTGCAGTCTTCCTTGGTGGTTGCCCATCCAAGTACTGACCCTTCTTATCTTCTGAGATTTGGTAAGATTTTGGTGTGCCATGCTGCCTTCCTTCCCTGTGCACATGGAGGATAGATCAATAGAGAAGTCAGATTATCATTTCCTAGATAAAACTAGGATGGACTAATATTTGGTATGCCATATTTGGGACACTAACTTCCGTTAAACATATATCAGTTCTGTATTAATGTAATGCTCAATAAGTATATAGTGACTTTTAAACTTAATGATGATGAAGACGGAATTGTACCCAAAATAATTTATTGTGGAATTCTGCCTCCCTTGGTATCTGACAAATGGAGCTTTGATTCGCGATACCCTGAAAACCTTGTTGGTCTCTAAGGTTCTATTAGACCCAGATCTTGCTGCCTCCCTTCTGTCATTTTGAAAATTTTCAGTGGCGTATTATTTCTGTAATGTGTGCACTTGCCATTAATTACTTCTACAGGAACACTTCACATTACTGCATGATACATAGTACTTTTGTTAAAAAATCCCCTTTTTAATAGTCAAGAATAATAAACTACTTAACCTATGCCTGAGAATGGGGGAAAATCCAGCCCTGTGTGGTCCAAGGTCTTTCCTTGATTCTTCCTAACTCTTAGGATGCTAAGAGTGCAATCATAAGCAGGTCTACTCAAAATCCTACTCAAGTTCATTCAATGGGGATTACTCTCTGGAATAGGGTTTCCAGTACCCGTTATCCTCCCAGTACGTGTGTGTGAGTGAGGGACCTGGCACTTATCTTGCTGAAGTCCTTGTGCATGTGTGCTCCTGGCAGCTATGATGCCATAATTTCCAGAAGTGACATCATCACACCCACCACTGGGTGCAATGGATCATTCAGTGAATTACTTCAATAATCTTTCCCCTTGCATGTCTTTTTTCCAATTGAAATCATGACAAGAAAGATTTTTAAAGTTATAAAAGATAACTTTTATAAACTACTGTAATCCTGATACTGACATCTAAGCATATAAAAATTTTATAATATTTTTAATAATTCATGTTGTAGATATTCTGAAATAAAAGCAGACTCCCTCTACATGTTCCACCATCCAAAAAACTGGGAGAAAAATCATACTGGCAATGAAGATAACAGGTAAAAAGCTTGTGTGTGGACTACTAATAAAGTATTTTATATTGAATTTTGATGTGAAATTTCTCAGAATATTAGTAGCCAAGTACAGTAGTTAGTCTTGTTTACCTTCCATCTCAGAATGGTTAGTTAAATCTTGGGTTCTGGTAGAGAAGGCTAAACACACTGAGCAAATTCATCAGACTAGTGATGAGAAATGTATGGAAATGTTCTCATTGAACTGGTGGCCTTGGCCATTTTCACACTGTCTATAAATCGCGCAAGACTCATGGAAGGCTGCCGGCTTTCTCACACGATTTTTGACGCCACCAGTTAACTTCAACATGAACTGGATATTGATTCATTCAGGACATTTTCAATTGTGTGAATGCTAGTAATTTTGTATTCTTTGTATTGTAGCTGTTTTATATTTCAGCAAATACAATTATTATTTTTAAAATAATATCCCTCTGATATGTGCATTACCATTAGAAGAAGTGAAAAAAACCTTTTTGTTTCCTGTTTTTCCTTCAAACAGCTAATAGTAGTGCAGGTCATGTATTTGTGTATATTGGTGAAAATATGTGAGACTGAATCCCCTATACCTCCAATTCAAAATGCAGTAGATGAGAAAAATGGTGGAAAATTTGATTATTCATTTCTCAGCATTTCATCAAGTTAGAACTAATATACTTTAACTAACTATATATGATTTCATGTATACAAATAGATATTTTAACCTTAATTTATATCAAATTTCTACAGAGCTGCCCATTAGGGGTGGGGCTCCCCTGCTCCCAGCCTCTACCCCCTGCTTCCTACCACCTGGCCAGCAAGGGAGGGGGAGGGCACCTGGGGGGAAGCACACACACAAAATACATGTGCACTTGTGCATCAAGCTGTAAAATGACATCTTCCAGTGAAATGCAGAAGCTACGTACTGCACCGGGAGGCATTTTGCTGAAAATCGCCGTAAATATCAACCTTGAGGATGATTTTTAGCAAATTCCTTCTTCTCTTAGTTTCCATGTCATGCTGGAAAATGACATAATCTGTTGGCACAACAGGTGGGTGGGTGCAGGAGCATGCAGAGTACAATCACACAGGAGATAAGTACCCGCTACACCTCACCCATATCCTGGTTGGGCCTCTAGGGGATCTGGCAACCCTATGCTTCTAAATATATTTGTAGAATATAAAGCTCTGCCAAAACTAGAATTTGATTATTATACACTGCAGATCTCAATGCAGTAGAAACAGTTGAAAGAATTCACTTTCAACATATCCATTTCTGCCAACAGTTAGTAGCTTGAGACTTTTACAAATGTGACTACAATATGTTATTTAGAACGGTTTTTTAAATATTTATGTTGATATGAAAATAACATCTAAATGTCTTTATGAGTTCCTCTTGAGAAGTATATAATTCACAATATATTTGAAGTTTATGCAAGGTAAAGCTACTATTTTATTATCTTTTATTTGCAGCTTATTATCTTGTTAAAATTCATTAAGTTGCTATTTAATATTTATTAACTCTGTTCATTAATTAAGCATTAAAAACCATATTTCTTATTAATTAAGAAGCTTGAGATTGGCTGCATGACACTGAGAAAGAGAACAGATCCGTGACTGAGAAATGGGAGTTTTATTTCTCAGTCAGCCATATATAACCTGTCATATGAAACACATGAAGCTACCATGTACTGAATCTGACCATTGGTCCATCAAGATCAGTACTGCCTACTCAGACTGGTAGAGATTCGTCACGGTCTCAGGTGGAGGTCTTTCACATTACCTACTACTAGCTTTTTTAAACTGGAGATGCCAGGAATTAAACCTGGGACCTTCTCAATGCCAAACAGATGCTCTACCACTGAGCTACAACCCCCTTCTCGAATCATTCCTATTTATACAGTTATTTGATCAGTTGTGTTGTCTTTTTCTCTACCCTTAGATAATAGATTAATAGTATAAACTTTGTTTTTCTGGGTTTTTATTCAAACACAATGTGGCTTCAATTTCATAAATGTTTGGTGTATTTCCATCTTCTCTCTGTGTGTCATGTACTGTCAAGTCGTTTCTGACTTAGATCTTGCAAACTGAAGACCACAGCTTCATTTATTGATATGAGTCATTTCATTTTGTGTCTGCCTCTTTTCGTACTGCCTTCTACTTTTCCTAGTATTATTGTCTTTCCCACTGAGTCTTATCATCTCATGATGTGACCAAAGTATGATAGTCTCAGTTTTGTGATTTTAGCTTCTAGGAAGAATTTGTTTGTTTGTTTGTTTTTGTTTGTTTGTTTGTTTGTTTTCCGCCTAGCTCACTGAGACTCAAGGCAGATTACACAGTGTGAGATTAGTGCAGTCAATATCAGGAACATTTCCATAAACAATGCCATAGGGTAAATAGATACAAGTTCATAAAGATATAGTATTAGTAGGAATTCAATACAACATAGTGGTGAGGTCTATGGTTCCTGGCTCATTAGCAGATCATCTGAGATCCCCTCCCTACAATACAGCCCTCCTATCTGAGTAAAAAGCCTTTTTGAATAATTCAGTTTTGCATCATTTGCAGAAAGCCAGGCAGGCCATTCCACAGGGTGGGGGCACCACAGAAAAAGCCCTTCTACAGGCTGTTGTCATTTCACCAATGTGCAGGGTGGCACTTGCAGGAGACCCCGTTTGGAAGAGTGAAGCTGCCATGAAGGAGCATAAGGAAGGAGGTGGTCCCACAGGTATGATGGACCAAGGCCATGAAGAGCTTTGGAAGTGATAACCAATACCTTGAACTGAGTACAGGAACTAATGGGTAGCCAATGGAGTGACTGCAGGGTGGAAGTGATGTTCATGCTCATGCTCACTCCTGATAACAGTCGGGCTGCAGCATTTTGCACCGATTGGAGCCTCCTAGTTAACTTAGATGGGAGACCTATGTATAGTGCATTACAATAGTCAACTCTTGATGTTACCATAGCATGGATCCAGTAGCCAGATCAGCCAGGCTTGATTCAATCTAGAAACCACTTATTTGTCTTTTGGGCCATCCATGGTATCCGTAAAACTATCCTCCAGCAGTACATTTCAAATGAATCAACTTTCTTCCTGTCAGCTTTCTTCATTGTCCAGCTTTCACATCCATATATATATAATGGAGTATACCATATTGATTTTTCTGAAGTTCTTGATTCCACTCCCTCTGATCTTCCCCCTCAGCTCCTCCCTAATTGCACACACTTAGGAATCTGAGGGCTCTTCCTGTCCCTCCCTTAGCAAGCGATAAATCAGACTTTTGGTATCAATAGATGTGCCTGATCAAACTTCTCTGGTTTTATTGCCTTACAATGCCAGAGACAACCTTTTGAATTGTTGTGATAAGCAAAAGTCTCCATCCTGCCCCCAAAGATGAATTTTTCCTATAGTAAGGGCTGCTTTCAGCCTGTGTGTGTGTTTCCTGCACACATCCTCAGACTTCTTGTCTGAGCCCCTCTCCCTCTCCTTGCTGTGACATGCTGGACACTTCAAAGCTGCTCCTCTCTGAACTCCTCTTGCCTTCAGGATTAATAAATATAGCTTTCTCTCTACACTGCCTTCCCAATTTTGTTACTGTTTTCTAGTTAGATCTCTGTGTGAGTGTGGTGTGTATTCTATGCAAATTGTTATTTTACTACTTCTTTAATAAAAAAAAACACTCCTGTTGAACATCTGCCTGTTTATTAAAGAGTTCCCCAGAGGCAAGCAATCCTGGTATACATTGGTTAAAAGATCCTGTAGTTACCCTCCTCTTGCAACCTCTCCTGGCTAATTCCCCTACTCACAGGGAGACCATTGATTTGGGTAACAATACAGTCAAAAGCTTTGATGTAATTCATAAAATACAGCCTAATTTTCTTCTGAAATTTTCTCATGTGCTTCATTAACCATTTTAAATTTGCAATATGGTCTCTAGTGCCTCTTTTTTTCTGAATCCAGCTTGAATATCTGGCATATGGTGACAGTCTTTGTTGTAGAATCTTAAGTATCACTTAGCTTGTGTAGGAAATGAATGCAATCGTCCAATAGTTGCTAAAATCTTTGACATTCATATCCTTAGAAAGCTATTTATGGAGCCACCATGGCTTCTTGAGGTACCTCCCATTTTTCTTTGTCATTGGAATAGTTTGTGATAGTTTCTCACTTTTAAGAAACTCCCACCAATCTTCAACTCCTTTTCCCTGAGTTTTTCTGACCATGGAATTCTTCCCAGCACAGCTTTGAGCTTGTTAAAATTAGCTTTTCTAAAATCCAACCTCTATGTTGAACTACGTTCAGCTTTTCCCTTACAGAAGATCTTAAATTCCAAAATGACATGGTCACTACTACCCAGGGTACCCACAACTTTCACCTCATTAACCAGTTCTTCTCTGTTGATGAGAATCAAGTCCAAAATAGTAGACCCACTTGTTTCCATCTCTACTTTCTAGAAGATGAAGTTGTCAGCAAGACAAGTCAGGAATTTATTAGACCTTTTATTTTTAGCAGAATTTATTAGAACTTTTATTTTTAGCAAATTTTATTTATTAGACCTTTTATTTTTAGCATATCTCTTCCAGCAGATATGATGGTAATTGAAATCTCCCATGATGTCTATGTTCCATCTCTTTGAAAATTTTGTAATCTGTTCTAGAAGTATATCATCCAAGTCCTCTGCCTGGCCTTGTGGTCTATAGCTGACCCACACCATAATATCACTGTTATTTCTTTCTCTTTTTATTTTTACCCAGAGGCTCTCAGTGGCCTTCCAAGCTTAGATTCAGGTATTTCATTACTATATACATCATTGACACATAGTGCTGCTACTCCACCCTTCCTTATTGGTCTATTTCTTTTAAACAAGTTGTACCCCTCAGACCTAATTGTGTGTCTCATCCCATCAAGTCTCAGTAATGCCTATTAGGTCATAGTTCCCTTTCTGTATTAAGATGTCAAGCTCCTCTTGTTTGTTTGCCATACTTTTCACATTAGTGTAAAGAAACTGGAATCCATGACCCAAAGTGCTTCATGTTTGTCCTTACACCCTGACCATTAGTGCTCCTATCTCCAGTAATTGGTATCATACTAATTTTGGGATTTTGATTCCTTCCCCACAGGATTGAGTTTAAAGACCTTCATCCTTATCAGATTTTCTATGCTCCTGCCAAATACATTTTTTCCTACCCGGTGAGGTGTAATCCATCTCCCTGTAAAAGTGCTTCATCCCAAAAGAATAGTCCAGGAAACCAAATCTTTCCTAACAACACCATCTGCTTAGCCAGTTATTTATTTCCAATATTCTGCTCTCTCTTCCTAAACCATGGCCCCCAAACAGGAAGAAGTGACAAAATCACAACCTGTGTTCCTAGGTCCTTTCCTTTCCAGAGGATGGTGGGGAAACTAATTTTCTTGTAAGGGATACAAGTTTTTGGATTAGCTCTTAACAGATGTTTTAAAAATGTATCCTGCTAAGAAAAATCTCCTTTGAGCAAGATTTATAACAGTATTAGGATTCTACTGTTGATTTTGTTTATTATTGGTTTCATTGCTAATGTTAATATTTGTGAAGCAATTGGATTTAAGAAAGTCAGGATATAAATATTTGCATAAATAAACACGCGCTGTTTCAAAGGTAGATGGGCAGGAAGGATACTTTCTGAAGGTTCTTTGAAAGATGAAAACAAACAAACAAAAAGAAGATATTGGTGGGACTAGAAGTAATAGGAGAATTAGCCAAATTTCACGAAACTGATTTGCATTAACCAGTTGCAGCTATCTACCCAGCTAATGAAACAAACAGAGCTGAAAATATATTTTTCCATTTAATGATGGTAGTTTCTGCTAATGCACAATATAAATGTGTAGTAGCCTATTGATTTATCTGACATTTTAACAAAAAACTAGTGTTTCTTCTTTAAAGTGGGAGATTTTAAATATTCACCCCTTCTATCACCCACATACATGGAAAACATCTGGTTTAGTTCACATTTAAAGAGGATCCATTCAAACAGTAAAAAAACACTATCAGTGGAAGAGAAAAGCAAGGGTCTTTGACAAGAAAGAAGCAAACTTTAAGAGAAAGACTATTATATTACTGTTAAATAGATGTACTTGAATCAGCTGTGTGGATTCTACATGGATTTTACCCCCTCCTGAGTGCTTTATGCTAAGCATTGCAACAGTCATTGGGGAAGAAAGGAGATGACAGCCTCCCAGCATGAAGTCTTAGTTAGAGGTCATCCTTCTGGAAAATTGGCAAGGCACATTGTTCAGCTTACTCAGTGCCCTCGAATACCGAGTGGCCCAGTTTTCAGAATGAAACAGCATCCATTATTACAAACATATTTGTATATCATATCACATTAATATAATAGAAATGTAAAAGGTATGTGGCTGGTAGGTTAAGCAGAAAATTAAGGTAATAGATTTTGATGGAAATGCAATGAAGTTTTACAACTAAATAGCCACTCTTATTGCATACCTTGGAGAAAGTGCAACGCAATCTAGTGGATCTTGTGGTCAGGCAAACACATAAAGGATCAGGCTGATAGTCTATGAATTATATACAAATTGATTACCACTTCAGGAATACTTACTAGATTAATCCTCTGTGATTCTTCCAACTGTACAAGGCTACATATTCATACAGCCTAAGAATATGTCACACTTCTGATTACTGTATGCTTCCTTGCAGAACATTTATCTTAATTCATGATCCAATTAAGTACATAGATTTGCATTAAGATGGTTCCACATAACCAAATCAGATCATTTTCCTCACAGCTTGTTGACTTGCATTCAGCTTGTAAGGGATTCTTGGGAATGGATCAACCTTTTTTTTACATTGTGGTCCATATTGAAAAATATTCACCATGAGCGGCTTTTGATTATGTTAAAAGAAACATAATTGCCATAAAGCTATGCATGCTTTTAGTTGCAGCTTGAACATTTAAGCCAGCAGTCTTTGCTTTTTAAAAGAAAAAAATCTTAGACTACAGGTGTTCAAATCTTTTTTTAGGCTGTGATCCTGAAATCAGTATTAGGACTGCTGTTCCAGATGACAGTCTTCTCATAAAACAATCATTTCTCATAAAACAGCACAAGTTTAAAACAAAAGAAAGTGTGGACTAAAGTATGCCAGAATGGGTATTGTCTAAAGCCTGCAGAAGTTGCAAGCATATATCACAAAAGACAAATGACCATAACTTACAAACTGCTAGTGGGCTGACAGGTATGAGATAAACAATGCAAGAAAAAGGATGCCAGAGAGCCTAACAATATTATCAAATTGGTTTAGGAGGAGACAAATATTCTAGTGTTGAGTGAAAAATATACTGTGAATCATTATAAAATGAAAGCACAAAGCCATACATCAACTACAAGCCAGAGAGAGGCACGAAATCCTCTGAAAATAACGTCAAACAATTGTTGTTTATTATGACAAATTTCAAGCCAAAGGTTCTTTCCTCAAACTTAAAAAAAATAAATAAATAAATCAGCAATTGGAAATTATTCAAACCTCAGAAGAGCTCACCAGGGAATGGAACACATTTCTGAAGTGAAGTAATTACATGTGTGGTTAATTTCATCGGAAGCTTGCTAACTGACAAGGAAGCATTTACAATAGCAGCAATCACTGGGATTACATGTTCTCAGGAGTCCCACTGAAGCCAAACAATCCAGGGTGCTCACACCAGACTCTACAATGCCGATTTGTTCTAATGAGCTATTTTAGGCACAGGTGTGCAAATAAAAAAGGTAAGCACAGCTTACTCAGGAGCTGGAAGATGCACAATAAACTCCCCATTTAACAATGGCACCATGGGGATCCAAGTCTCAGCAATCATTTAAAAATTAATAATGTTTGTTGCCCTTTTACTTGTTGAGATAGCCTTGAAAATGTAAACTGCAAATTGATCCATTGAGATAAGAGCTATCCCTTTTCAAGCTGTGGTGGGAGTAAAGTTAGCATCTCTTTTCCTGGCTCCTGTTTCTTTCACAGCTATGTGATGGGCAACAATTTATCTGGCACAGCTTTCTCCAACATTACAACTCTATTCTGTTTTTTTTTTAAAAAAATCACCTGCTAAATTTATACCTGGGTCAAACATCAGTTAAAACTAGAGTAACTCTGATGAAAAGGGCAACAATCTCTCCTTCTCCCACTGTCTGGTCCATCTGGAATGCTTCCTAATACAGCAAATGATGGAAGGAGCAGACAACACAACTGGAGATGGAACATCCAGAATAAGCAGTGATTGGCTTATCTCCTGTTGTATCAAGAGGTTTAAAGGTATATGTCAGATCCTGACTGCATAATTGCAATGCTAGGTGAGAATCACGTGGATGGGATTTAGGTAATCCAAAAACTATTTTTAGGAATGCTAGATATTACTGTTCTCACTCTAGAAAACAAAACAGGCTTTTCCTTATCTCCAAATCTTATGATTTTGTAGATGAAAATGGATCTTCCTTCTTTTAGACCTAATGGCTCTAAAAAGTCTCCTGAGGGGAGGGGTGTCTGATCTGGCAACATTTACTCTTATTCTACTTACACACTTCATAAGCATATTTCATAAACATGAGCATAAGCACATTTCATAAGTCTTTTAATCTTAACATGATGAATGACAAACATGCTAACTTTTCTAAAACACTGAACCCTGTCTCTGCTGATAAAATTTTGATAATGAAAAAATGAGACGTGATTAAAATGTGAGGGAAAAAACACTGTATCCTGAGGTATTGCATAAAGCACCACAAGTCAGAAAACAAATAATTTGTGCATCTTTCCTATCATATCTGTAGGAAAAATGTTCCTACCATATTCAGAAGTGTTAGAAAGGTGTTAGTGAAGATAGATTCTGAAGAAAGAGTATTATTTGGTTGGGAAAAAAGCCTTTTACATATATGTGCCAAGACCAATGCAAAAAAAAAAAAAAAGTAACAAAATCTTTAAAATAAAATTCCAAGATTTTTTTCTTCTTTCAACCATTTTGAGGTTGAAGTTTCTCCCCACCTCCACTTCCCCCCTTTTTTCCTTTGATGAAAGAGTGTTATTTGACAAAACTCACAGCGCAAGTACACTTTCCTCAAGAAGAGAGGAGCATGTTAATTTTACTACCTACAGAGTTGAATGTTTAAGAGATTTTATTAATTTCTTGAGAAGTGTAGAGTAAAGTAGAATATATGGGAAGCAATCCCAGAAGTAATCCATGTGTTAACACGGGTAGGTCTAACAGTAACAGCTGATTATTTTCACAGAAGTATACAAGGAATGTTGGGATACCAAAAAACCCCAAACAGAATTCACCTTTCCTAGATATTCATACTGATCTACACACTGCTATGTTTCAAGCAGGCTTCCAATGTTCCATTAGCAACACTGGATTTCATCTAGGGGTGCTGAGATATTCACAGTGAACAGCCCATGTTCAACAGCTGAATTCAATCATGAGCTGAGCCTCAGATCTGTTTGTTACACCACCATCCAAGTCAAATGCTTTATAAAACAGTTTTGTAACTGTGTAGTAGCTGTGGTGATAGAGTTTAGTTTCTGTCTCATGCTGGGATTTCATTTTCTTGCTTTGTGGGTGTTTTTGTATCTGTGCTGTGGGTGAAATAAATTTTTCTACAGAGTTATAGTTGTTTGTCTCAGGTAATTAAAGGAACTACCCATCTCATAAGGCTGCAGATACATGAAATAACCTCAAAAACATGGACTTAAATTCCATGTTTTTTCAAAAAGTACTTATTTATAATTGCTGGCTGACTGGTCAATTGTCTGTCTATTTAGTCATACAATTGGCTGCTAAGTGGCATGCAGTGACGGCAACATGTCTGGGGTGAGGGTGAGCTCTTGTTGGACAGTGTGAGAACAGAGACGAGTGAAATACTGTTGATGATGCAGGAAAAGTAACTTGATCATCATGCTGAAACTGCTCCTGAACTACCCCCCCCCCCAAAATAATCACTACACTGTCATGTATGGCAAACTTAATGTGAGCTGAAATGGCAAGTGTTTGAATATCCCACAAATAGGGAATATTATTTGATGAATATTATTGGATTTCAGTGACAATGAACAGTTTGAAAATCCCTGCATTGCTGAAATCAAAGGTGCTGTTACTTGGAAGTAAACTCCACTGAAATTAATAGGACTTGCTTCTTTTCAGTAAAATGGATAATCTCAGGCTATAAGGTCAAAAACATTTCTTTATTTAATTCTTTATTTCTTTATAGTCTCCTTTTTCACTGAGACTCAAGGTAGATTATACATCGTAAATCAATACAATCCATGGATGTGGCATTCAATAAACATTCAATAAAGAATAAATAGCCGCTCCTCTCCTCCACCTTTTTCTTCCCTATGCTGCCTCCTCCTCATCCAACACTAGAGATGGGCACAAGCCAGGAAAATGGCAGTTCGTGGTTCATGAAAAGCGACAAACCACCATGAATTTGCCCAGTTCACAAACCGGTTCATTCAGTTTGTGGCTTGTCGCTTCCAGGGCTAGCAAAGTGGCAGCAGCTGCAGCACTTTCCTAGCTGTTTACACTTGCAAATAGCAAGAAAAGTTTCAAACTTCCCGCCCCACTGTTTTTTCACCTGATGGGAGGGGAAGGAGGGAATCCCCGCCTGGGTAGCTTTCTTAAGCTGACAGGAGGGGACTCCCCTCCTCTCAGCTGAAAAAAGCTGCTTTCAAATGCTGACAGCTTTTTTTCAGCTGAGGGGAGAGGGATGAGGGACTCCCTCCTCCCTGTCACTCCAGCTGAAAAAAGCAACATTCAAACCCCTAAGCTGAAAAAAGTGGGGGCATTTGAAAGCAGCTTTTCTTGCGGCACAAGAAAATTGTTGCTGCTTTTAAATGCCAGTAGCTTTTTTCAGTGGATGGGAAAAAAGCTGAAAAAAGCTGCCTTCAAATGCCCTCATCTTTTTTCAATTGAGAGGAGGGGGTCCCTCCTATCTCCTGAAAAAAGCTGCTTTCAAACACCATTTTTTTCACCTTAGGGGAGCTGAAAAATACCTCCTCTCCCTCCCCTCAGCTGAAAAAAGCAGTGAGTGGTTGAAAGCAGCAATACTTTTCTTTCTGTGCAAGAAAAGTGTTGCTGCTTTCAAACACCCATCACTTTTTTCAGATGTGGGGGCTCCCCCCTCCCATCAGCTGAAAAGCGGCCAGTGTTTGAAAGCAACACTTTTCTTGCCCTTTGCAAATGGCAAGAAAAGTGCTGCTTTTATTTTCAGGAAACCCGAGTGGGTGCACACTGCTACTGACAAACTGAAAAACTAACTTAAAGTTCATTGTGGTTCATCAGAAATGGGCTCTGATGAACCACTCTTTTGCAAACCATGAACTGGTTTGGTTCATGACAAACTTTGGTTTGTATTTCAGTTCATGCCCATCTCTATCCAACACAGTAAAAAAATAAAATTTTAAGCTTCTTGAACACCCATTGCTTACTTTTCCCTTCAGAGAAGGTAAGCAATAATATACACATTTTTGTCAGAAACATGATAAATGTTAAATAGCAGTTCTCAAAATTTCATGTCAGTAAAATTTTTCAGAAACTTCTAGCATTCTGTGGTCTTAAAACCAACCCAGTGCCATTAGTAGTGGTCAGATTTCATCTGCATTCCCTTAATTTACTGGTAGATGATATTTATATAGTCACACTCGTAAGTGTCCATCTCAAGAATTATGACATAACTGGTCCTGAGATGACAATAACCATTTTGTCTCATCAACAAATGGCCCTATTTTGCTCTCATTAGGATGTGACATTAAGTACTGGCATTTATCAAGGCAGTGAATTGTTCAGAACAATTCAGTCATTTTCTTGTACATATTGTGACCGGACTAAGCTACCTCATTTTGACCAGCCTCTATTTTCAATGTTCTAGTAGGCTTGTGTCCATCCCATGGAGGGGATACCAAGGTAACACCTAGGGCTGCCAGCTCTGGGTTGGAAAATTTCTGGAAATTTTGGAGGTAGAGTTGGAGAGGGTGGGGTTTGGGGAAGGGAGGGTCTTCAGCATGGTATAATGCCATAGAGTCCACCCTCCAAAGTGATCTCAGCTGGCTGGAGATCAGTTGTTATTCCTGGAGATCTCCAGCTACCACCTGGAGGCTGGCAACCCTAGTAACACCAGTGACTGGACAACTTAGGCTCCTATGTGTGTTGTTGTTGTTTTTTTAGTCCTGTAATATCCTGGTGTGCTTTGATATACTTTTGCAAAATACTTAGGCTATAGTAACAAGTTTGTGTTTTAGTAAATCTTTCTCTTTAAAAAGCTCAGACTGTGAACTTTTTAAAGAGAAAAAAAGAGATGAAGTGATGCTCACCCGGAGCATTGCTTCATCTCCCCCCTCCGCTCACCCAGCCCCCGCAAAGCAATGCCGGGCTATGCAGCTCTGGGCCATGCGGCATGGTTTCATGCGGGGGCCATGTGAGTGCGGGGCAGGGGGAGATACAGCTACACTCCAGGCACCCTGTCTGCTGAACTATTTGCTCGTTTCCCACCCGAAGCCACGCTAGCAGCTAGCAGCGTCCAGGTGCCCTGTCTGCTGTGTGGGGAGGCGGGGCAGGAGAGAGGCCCTTAAGCCCCCCACAATCCAGCAGAGCCTGGATTGGCCCCAGATGCCTTGGAGCATGTTTGGGAAGCCATGGCTGGATGGCTGTGGCAGAGTCAGCTGAATTTAAGCCCCTCAAAGGCAGAGATCCTATACTTGAGTTGCGGGAACGTGGATTCGGAACTCCAGCTTCCTTTACTCAATGGGGCGGTGCTTACACCAGCCCCAAGAGTTAGGAGCCTGGGGGTGGTTCTGGATGCCTCCTTGAAAATGGAGGCCCAGATCATGGTGGTGGCCAGGTCGTAATTTTTCCATCTTCGACAGACCAGGCAACTCGCCCCCTATCTTTTGACTCATGACTTAACTACAGTGGTCCAGGCAATGGTCACCTCTGGGCTAGACTGCTGTAATGCACTCTATGCAGGGCTTCCCCTGAACCTGATCCAGCAGTTACAACTGGTCCAAAATGCGGCGGTGAGTGTCATCACTGGAGTGCCTTGCACTGCACATATAACACCAGAATTGCGCCAGCTGCATTGGCTACCGGTGGACTACCGGATCAGATTCAAGGTTTTTGTACTAACCTATAAAGCCCTATGCAGACTGGGACTGTCTCTCCCTGTATGAGCCCTGGAGGATGCTTTGATCCAGTGAAGCAGCTGCTACTGGTCCCTGACCCCAGGGAGACCCGTTTAGTCAACTAGAGCCAGGACCTTTTCGGTCCTGGCTCCAACCTGGTGGAATGCTCTGTCTAAAAAGATCAGGGCCCGGCCGGATTTGCTATCTTTCCTCCGGGCCTGTAAAACAGAGCTGTTCTGCCAGGTATATGGTTGATGCTCTGGGCCTCCCTGCTGGCCACCTAGAGATAGCCATGCCCCTACAAAGGGTATCTACCACCTAGCCTTTGCCATATATTTCTGGAGGTGGTTGGGTGGTGGTTGCTGGTGAAATCTGCTGCCATATGTCTTTTAAAATCTGCTGCTGTATCTCTTGTTGTGCGTGTTCTTTTTTTAAATATTTAAGATGATTTATTGGTTTTAAAGGTATTTGTATTTTATATTATTGTATTAATTGGAATCAGCTCTGAGCCTGCTGATGCAGGGAGGGCAGAGTACAAATCGAATAAAATCAGTCAATCAATCAATCCTTGAGGTTAGCAGACACGTGTTGAACTCTAGGAACTCATCACATTTAGTTTGACTCTGTGCCAGTTTGATGTAGTGGTTAAGAGCAGCAGGATTAGAACTGGGTTTAATTTCCCACTCCTCCACTCGGAATAAGCTGGGTGACCTTGGGTCAGTCACAGCCCTTCCAGAGCTCTCTCGACCCCACACACCTCACAGGGTAATTGTTGTAGGGATAATAATAACATACTTTCTAAACCATTCTGAGTGGGAGTTAAGTTGCCCTGAAGGGTGGTATATAATTCAAATAAATTCTTGCCTTCATGTCTGGATGTTCTTCCTTGTATAGGCTAGAAACTGCTGGTTGGGCTGGGTTAGACAGCAGGTAGGAGAAAGAGGGGTGGAAGTGAGAAGCAGCACTCCCCCACCACATATCCATGGAAGCCTATCTGTACCTCAAGCCAAAGGTAAACAAGTAAAAAGTCACACCTTGAATGGCAGCAAGTATAGCAGAAGGGAAGGAGAGCATATGGAGCAAGCCCTCTCACATGGACACATGCCCACCCCTCCCAAGCCCAGTATTATCTAATTAAAAATTAGTCACTTAATCTAAAAAAACAAACTGGACTTCAGTAAATATATCTGTGATAGAAAAGAGTCTAGTAGCACCTTTAAGATGCATCTGATGAAGAGAACTGTGATTCTCAAAAGCTTATGCTACAGTAAAGTTGGTTATTCTTAAAGGCACTACTGGACTCTTTTCTATTTTGCTACTACAGACTAACACAGCTGACTCCTCTGGATCTATATCTGTGATGAAGTTTTTCCTTTGCACATGGACTTCATCTGATTAATAGAAAAAGCACAAGAGGCACATGGGAAGCACTCTGCTATTGTTGTTACAAATATGCCTTGAACAAGGGGTCAGTAAAATTGTTCTTCTGAGATAGCATTTTTCTTTTGCTTCCTAGACATTACATGCTTCAAAATGCTTGACTGTGTTTATGTCCACTTCATGGCAGTTATATCCATCCACACTTGTGGTTAGGCATGCTACTGAAACTCCCTAGTTATTTTAAAAAGAGACTTGAAAACCACTTGAGTTCTTACATCAACCTATGCTCTCTAGGGATAACCCCTGTGGTTTAGTGATTAGGTGGAAATAATCTAGATCACCTTTTTTGCCAGCATTGAACTAAGACTAATCTTTAAAAATTCTTGGCTGGCAGAATTCTGATTTTAAAAGCAATTCTAAAGACTAATATAATAAACAAATGTATTGTTATACTAGTATTCCCCCATATTTTGTTTTGTTGGGGAGGAGGGATTCAGAATTCGAAGATCTGAGGTGTAGGAAACTGCAAAAGAAATGTAAAATGCTATCTCTTTATAGACTGGAAATACTGTTCAAGAATATGAAGGATTGTAAAACCTTGAAAAATGTAATCCATAAACTTGGAAACAGGCTAAGATTAAGAAATGTCATATTGCTTAAAGTCCCCGAAGGCAGACTCAGTAAAAGGGCATTTAAAATAGACTTTATGGTGCTGAGGAAGTATAATATATCTTTCTTCCCAGAAGAAAAATAGTCCAGAAATGAAACAAAAAGTTGCCTCTAACAAGCAATGCTTTCAGTCCGCTATGAGCTCTATCCACCAAGATTTGTGAAAATCTCATTTAAATTATTAGGGGCAGTGTAAGAAGATGGCTTGTTTAGGAGAATTTCTTGGTGATTTATTGTGCCCAACTGTTTGTATCATCACAAACATCCTTCTAAATATTCGGCAATGAAAATGAAATCACATAAATATAAATCATATACTGGCAAAGGGACTGCTTAATTTAAAGAGTTCTCAAGATAAAATAATCTATAAAATGGATTAAGTGCTTAAATATATTGCATCTTAATTAAAAGTTGAACTATACATGTTCCTCCAATGTGCCATTAAGTGGACTAGTCGAGTGCAAAGCATAAACAGGTGGATGTTTGAAGTGTAGCCACTTAAGACCAGATGGCTTCAAGTAGGATAACGGATGTGTGTGCTTTTTCTAAATATATATTATTAATTTACTGATGGTGAATATG
Organism: Eublepharis macularius; assembly: GCF_028583425.1. Classification (NCBI taxonomy): domain Eukaryota; kingdom Metazoa; phylum Chordata; class Lepidosauria; order Squamata; family Eublepharidae; genus Eublepharis; species Eublepharis macularius. The sequence continues at coordinate 130,095,043 of NC_072792.1, forward strand.
TACTTCTCCATTTAATAATAAATAATTACAAACTACAATAAATCAATAAGGCATTAAAAACAATAAGATAAGATCAGCATCAAAAGTAGAATAAAACAATATGAAACATGATCAAATTAATGTTTTTGGTAAAACTGTTTAAAACAGCAGCAAATTAAAAATGGAGCATATCATAGGAAACCATTCTTTAGAGGCCTTCCAGTTTAAGCTGATTTTTTTTTAATACTAGAAAGCCTTTTAAGATTTTTTGCCCACAGTACAGCTAAGTTTTAATGGCTGCTGTGATTTTTGCCCTGGCACCCCCAAATACTATATGAGACAGTAAATGCAAAGACAACCAACTGTGGGTTCAACTAGTTTTGCTTATTTATTTAAATTCATTTAAATGCATGATATATATAAATTCCTGCTGGGGGGAAGGCGATAATAAGCAAATAGTTTCCTATTGTTCTCCCCTAATTGGCTGAGACCCTTTAAGTCTCACCAGTAATGTCCCATGTCCCTTTGCTTTGATGTGGGGCTGGGGCATTAATGTCCCATTTTTTATTATTGTGTATGGATTTCATTGCAAGTGGCCTTGAGTATTTAATTATTAAATTGAAAAGTATGCTATAAGCCATCTCATAAAATAAATGAATAAAGCCCCTATTTTCTTAACTGTACCCATCTTTTTGTTTCACCCTGGTCTTATATGTGCTGACAAGCTCATTCCCGCTCCTGTATTCTCCTTGGTTCATTTGAAGCTGCTTTCAATGTCTTTCAAAGGGGTTCTTTAGTTCAGCAGAGAACTCTTTCTTTGCCACTTTGGTAATTTCACAAACATGGAATTATTTGAAAGGATTTGGAAACATAGCATATTTGCATGCTACAGTCTCCTAGTATGGAAATCTAGGCAACACTCGTATGAGAAGAAGACATACAAAAGTTCATCTCATGCAACTTGTGCTCCTGTCCTGACATTACTTGACCAGTATGAGTAGAAATGTGGCAAAGCTTCCATACCATTAAGGAAATAAGAAGCTAATTGGCATGCTGCTGTTAACCATACAAATATAATCCATAAATCTGGCAATTGTGGAGCTGCTATCAAGTTCAGTGCTTGACCACTGGAGAAGATCATATTGTGCATAGCTCTGGATTAAAGCCATACAAGTTAAAAGTGCAAGGGAGAAAGTCTGTGAGAGAAACACACATGCATATCTGGGTATCTTCCCAAAACAGATTAGGTATATAGAATCCTAGATTCATTTCTGGATTCAGATCATTCACTATCATATTTTGCATCACTTCTAGATGATATTTTCATACACAGGTAGGGTTGCTTGCCAGCCTCCAAGTGGTGGAAATTCTCCAGTTCCCCTGGAGAAAATAGCTGGTTTGGAGGGTGGATTGTATGGCATTATACATTGCTAATAATAATAAGCTGCTTATATACTGTTCTTCTAGACAGATCAGTGCACCACTCAGAGTGGTGAACAAACTCAGTGTTGTTATGCTCTCAATACTTCTGATAAGAGGAGTGGCTTACTCAAAGCCACCTACTGAGCTCATGACAGTAGTAAGAGTGAAACCAGCAGAGTGCTGATTTGCAACCCAACCACTTAACCATTATGCGACAATAGCTCCCCTCCCCAAACTCCACCCTCTCCAGGTTCAATCCCCAAATCCTCCAGGAGTTTCCCAACCCAGATTTGGCAACCCAGTACACAGATATGCCACAGAAACATAAAGCAAATATAGTAAATATTCTTAATTAACTAGTAGCAGCTATCAGAATTGGTGCTTCACAAAATACTTTCCCATGACTCTTGCCATAGCAGCTTTTATTCAGTATTGTACACTTGCATAATATTATGGGATGGGATCCAAATATGGCAAGTGCTACTGGGCTTTCTGCTTGCTATTAAACAGCTTGCATTTGCAGGTCCATAATAATCATAGCCAACAATGGATGCTGTTTTGCAAATGCTTCACTGATGAGAGTTAATGTTTGCAAAACTGAATCTATATAAACCCTACTACCACAATTCTAGATAATGTTTATGTTCTTAATATCAGGTGGTCAAATGTCTTCCAATGTAACCATTCAAATAGCCTTTCTTTTCATTGTAAATCATCAATCAAGTGTAAAATCAGTTTAATTGATAAACATTTTGCTTATTGATAAATCACAATTTTCACAAATTTTCAAGAAAGAAGAACTTCTTACTTTTTGGAGAGACAATGCTGTCTTTTTATTTAAAACTTGAGATATTACCTTTACTAGGAATAGGATGTTATTTTGTATGCAATATGCAATGTTTCATTCACAGAGTTCTTTAAAAAAAACTATTTTTTTCATGAATTGCTTATACTCCTTTTTTGCTGTGCTACAAACAGAGAAGCTGCCATTTATTAACAATATTTTATTTTAATACTGTAGCATGCAGAAAAACCAAAATGTACATAGAAGCTTACCCCATTTAGAGGATAGGTTTTCCATCCTAGCTCTCCAATTGCAGTGGTCGTATCAAGCAACACAACTAGAAATTAAAAGAAAATCATTATTGTCCCTAAAGATGCAAATGTAATTTGCTGAATATCATCTTTCTTATCCCCAGAGATGCAATCCTAAGAAGGTCTCTTCAGAATCAGTTCTAATTTCCAATTACCAGGAAAGTGTTCTTAGTCTTGAATCCAAGATCTCTTATAGTTAACTATATCATTTACATATAAGTAGTACCTAAATTATTATATTTTTATTTTTAACATATCTTATGATTTGACTAATTACTGTAAACGTATTCTTTCCATAGCCATTAAACACATTTAGGGAGCAATCCTAAATGGGTGTACTCAGAAGTAAGTATCATGTTATTCAATGGGGCTTACTCACAGGAAAGCCTCCTTAGGATAGCAGCCATACACACCCTCCTCAGGGTCCAATATTATTCTGAACCCATTTGGCAACCCTAGTGTCAGGCAGGCCTGTGACCTGCCTGCTATACTCAGTGATTTCTGTTGCTGTGGGGGATGGGGGGAAAAGATAGATCTGCCGTTCTCTTGCTAGTTTCTCTGCTGTTGCTGTCCTGCACTCAGCTGTCTTATCTCAGGGCGCCTGGGAACCAGCTGAATGACCTTGGAGCTTTGGTGCCTGCTTTTCTTCCCCCTTTCAGCTTTCCCGTAAGAAACCGCATGCCAAGACTAAGGGACTTCTACTCGGAAAAGGGGGAGGGGAGAGGAGGGTATAACTAGCCCACTGTGCCTTCCCTTGGTATTCCTGACAATTGCTTTGTAGTGTGCTCTAATGGTGGTAATCTCTTAACAAAGACCTTTAACTCATCCAGCCTGGCCTGATGAAGTGGAGTCATCTAGGAGAATCCCCTAGCAGAGCCTGACACCTAGCAAGAATACAATTTTGAACTATATTTTGTTTAGAATTTTTTTGCCACTTCTCCAGAGAATCATCAGTATGATTTTTAAATATCATTTTTATTTTTTTAATTATTTATTTTGCTTTTTGAAGGAAACGTGGAAATGCTTTTAATATCCCTAAAAGAACACCTCCTGCTTGCCTGAACATTGAGGTTTAGATATGAATATCTTCATAAGGTAACCAAATCTATTCAAAATACAGTTAGTCAGGACCTGCAGTAGGACCTTTTCACCAGCTGTCCCAAAATACTAGCACTTACTCTTCCTGAAGATGATGGTGGGGGTCACCTTTACAAACTTCCTAGACGAAGCAAAAGATTGTTCTAGAAAGTCTTTGAGACAAACCAACTGACTATGAGATGGTGCCTAGTAGTTTGACTGTATCTGATGATTTTTTTACACAACAGTCAGTGTGGTTTAGCAGTTACAGTTCCAAGCTAGGATCTAGGAGACCCATGTTTGAATCCCTACTCTGCCATGGAATCTCGTTGGGTGAACTTGGCTGGTCTCTCTCTTGTTCTGAGGATAAAATGTAGGAGAAGAAAGCAAAGTAAGCTGATTTGGGTCCCCACTGGGGAAAAGGCTGGGTATAAATGAAAACAATAAATAAATAAACAGTTCTGAATGTTTTTTATTGCATGTGAAATGGAAGCATATAGATGAATAAATAGTTTTAAATTGTTTGTTAGGATGTAATGCTTATTGTTATAAATTTTGGCTTTATATTGTTATCCACATTGAGGTATCTTAAAGCCAAAAAAACCAGTACAACAAGAATACTAAAACAAGAGACCTAGCATGGTGTAGTGGTTAGAGTTTTGGGTCCGAACTGTGAATAAAGGAGGGATATAAAATAAATAAATAAATCCCTAAGGAGGGGTGCTGACTAGTATCAGTCACTTTGAAAGAACCCTGGGGGAAAGCTGTAAAAGTATTCTGATTCATTGAAACTATTTTTTTAACTCCTTGGTGTCAACTGATAGTTCAACAATTGATTGCCATTAAGGCTTGAAAGTTTATAAAGTATGCTGAACGCTGAAAAAGTTCTCTGGGATGTCATATTTGGCAATTAAAATGGGGTGAAATAAAATTTCCTAACAATGCAGCTTCTCTATTTCATCGTTCACTAAATACCATTTTATAGTCATTTTTTATACATTCCTAGGGACCAAAACAACTCTGAGGGCTTAAAATATTCCTGCTATGCTGAAATCTTTAACAATATTTGCATAGCAATCTTTTCAGGATAATAAGTATAATAGATGTCTGCCCAGAGTTAGTATTTTTAACTATAATTTCTACTGCTGGGAAAATTGTTCTGCTGGAAGAAAACAGTACATTTAGAATGTATTCAGAAGTACTGTTCTCCAAAAGACCTTAATCCATAAACATAACAAAAAAGTATAAAGGGGATTTAAAATTTTACATCAACCTTGCATTAGGAAGAGTCAGCCTTCTTTTTAGCTTCAAAGTGCAGTCCTAAGATACGTATTTTATTTTGTATATTAAGGAAGGGAATTAGAGGTAAAAATAAGGAAGAACAGAAACTTGTTGTGGGGCTCCAAGGATTACAAGAGTTTTTAGAGGAAAAAACCCAGACTGTCTTCTGGTTATCCATATGTGGTTGAGTTCATGCATTATTTGTAGGAGTTTACAATACTGGGCTAGGTATTCTGTACCTAGCTGACCAAACTGGAAGCCATTCTGGTCACAGGCAAGCAGCCAAGAATGAGCCGTTGGAACTTTCTGTCAGAGGATGCAGCAGGAGACGTCTTCACAAGTGGTAGGAAGGGCCTGGTAATTTGGAACCCTTACAGCAGGGAGTTGGATAGGCTGAAGTATGTGCTACTATGAACCAGCAAAAGTTAGAACCCAATTTATATTGGGAATTAATATCCCTGCCCTTTGGCTCAGGGATTTCCACTCCTACTCATGACTGAAGAAAGGAGCTCTGACTCAAAAACATACAGTTCAAAAGTCTTGTTGATCTCTAAGAGCGGAACTACAAGTGACAAAAGGCACAGGTTGGACACTTGTCAGCTTCCCTCAAGTTTTGATGGGAAATGTAGGCATCCTAGTCTTGCAGCTTGGCTCTCTGACTGCTGTCCAATGGACTTGTCAACTGTCACTTGTCCAACAGTCCACCAAGCTGCCTACATTTCACTTATATCAAAAGGTTTGCTTTACCTGTATTTTCCGATGCTGCTCCGGAAGCAGAATTTTCCTGACACAAGTTAGATGTGGAAAGGTCTTTAGTGTTTTCACTTAGACAAAACAAAGGGTTTTCACAAATACAGAACTCTTTTTTTGTGTGTGTTACTTTGGACATTGTAACAGTTTTCCCCCAAACTTAACCAGTTGGATAGTGGCAGCTACTAATTTTTGCTGCAACAGGGCAAAGTTCCCTTGCCCCATGGTGATCAGAGTACACTTGTCTAGGGTGCAAGCCTTGTCTGAAGCACTTCTACAAGGTGTCCCTCTTGAGACATCTGTCAGGTTGCCACATGGTCTTCAGCTGACACCTTCGTAAAGTACTACTGTATTTACACATGGGCCAGAAGGGAGTCAGCAGTGGAAACAGCTGTCCTGCATTCCTTTTCAGCTGATCCAGTCACACCCTCCTCCATTGGTGAGTAGCTCGCTATACTCCCAGTGTGGGGCTGCACAGAAGGACAGTCCCCAAATGGCACCCTCAGTCAACAAACCAATAAGAGCCTCCTGGAGAGCAGGAGAACAGTATTCTGCACCAGAGGTGTTTAGATCCTAGGATCCTGCCCCTGCGGCTGGCCTGCGCAGATGTTACTGAACTCAAATCTTGCTGTTAACTCTAGAGGTTATTTTTGTACAGATCAGTTTGGCTATCTCTGAATGGGGGAAAAGCATATTGGCCAAAGTTTGAAAAAAGGAAGTTGGATTCCACTTGATATAGAGAGCAAGACATCATTCAAAACAATTGCTTTACTGACCAGCAACACCTCCATCTTCTTAGGATTCATTTTCAGTCTGAATTGTCCCTGTTCTCAAAGGATTATTCCACAATTTGGATCAATTCTGCTAACTTCTACACTTGAATTAGCCAACATATCAAAGAGGAATTAGATTGGTGCCAGTTTTTGTCTACCAAAAATTTAACAGCAGTTAATAAATTTTAAATCATTTCTTGTATTGTTTCATCACCCTCCCACAACATCAGTAAAGATTCAAACACTGGTAAATAATTGTATAGGATGGTGTGGTGGTGTTGGACAATGGAAACCCACATTCTAGGTTTGCTAGACAGAGACTGGCAACCAGCAGGAAGATTGGGGATGCGGACATAAGCACTGGTGGAAATGCCATGTCATTTCTAGAGGAAACCTGGACGTAACATAGGGAAACTCTAGCAATTTCTAGAAAGGTGATTCATACAACTCTCCTACATCTCTTCTGGGTTTTTCATGGCAGTGACATAGAGACACTGCTAATGTCATTTTTTGGTTTTATTTTTCTCCCACCACTGCTCAAAGCGAAAATGGGCAAAGACAGCTGCCACAAGGAGACTTCCTGTCACAGTGGAAGGTCTTGTAGCCCTACTACATTCAAATTCCCACTGTACCATAAAACTTATTTGGCGACCTTGGGCCAGGAACTGTCAGTCAGTCTTACGTACTCACATAGGTAAGAGAAGAGAAATGGGGAAGGGAGAGCCTATGCTCCTTGAACAGGGCTGCCAGCCTCCAGGTGGGTCTGAAGATCTCCCTGAATTACAGCTGATCTCCAATTGATGTAACATCAGTTCCCCTGAATAATATGGTTGCTTTGCATTATATCTTGCTGAGGCCCTTCCCCAAACCCCACCACCCCAAGCTCTACCCCCGTATCTCCAGGAATTTCCCAACACAGAGCTGGCAACCTTATCCTTGGATAGTTGACTCAATAATAAACTATTATTAAATACTGTAAAAAGCTAACTTCACTTACATTTCTCTGGTTCTTATTTTGTTTGAATTAATGGCTGCATAGCTAGACCAGGTGATGTTATCAGTTTTATAATAATTAAAAGATCCTTTCTGTCACATTTTGCACTCACTGTTCATTTATAATTTACGATGCTAAGCACAAAGATTTTGACAGAATATGCATTTCACAGGTGCTGGGAAAGCTAGCACTCTGAAGTACTCGAGAGTAACTGTGTGCCTTGAAAATCTAATTCAATATTACATTGATATTAAAAATGGCAATTAACCTTCAACTTCTAATGTGTGCTGCTTTAATAAACAGACAAAAGTGTATTTTAAAAAGAACAGACAATAAGCATGGAGAGAGAAAATACAATGTACCCACCCTTCCCTATCGAAAGGGGACATTCCACTCTCCCATAAAGTAGATCTTAGTTATACATTCAGTGGGTTGGGGAGCTTAACGTTTTGTACAAACTTTAATATTACTAATGAGATTCTGTGCCTCAGCAATCACAGACATTAGCATCATACAGAATGATGAGAAACTTGATGTTTTGTGAGCAAAGATTTGTGACAGATCTGTCCTAGGAAATCCATAGACTTCCAGTTGTCTGTAATGAGTATGTCTGGAGGAAAGACAATGTGGCAGAAGTGTTGCATCACTACTCTTGAAAATGAAGTAATGTCATTCTGAGTGACTTATTTCAAAGTAATTCTCCGAAGGTCCACTTCAGCCTTAAGTAGCTCTTACGTTACCTAGTGAAGGAAGGGGGGTGTCAGTAAGAATCTCTAGAGTGCAGCTTAGAAGCTGGCAAGTCAAAGCCATGTGTGCAAACACACACACACACATAAACACACACACACACACACACACAGAAAGACAATGCATTTTGGTAAACAATTCTCTTCAGAGAAAAATAAACATATAAAACATTTGGCATTGGAAAAGGAAAAAAGGCAATGAAATAAACAGAATGTGGTATTTGTTTTCTCATAAAATACCATTTGACCTTTCAGAAAAATGAGGTCACGGAATTTTCAACTGTCACTCAGGCTGATTCCTCATGATCTAAACACTCTGGATTAGAGTTCAAACTGGTTTGAATTGCAAAATGAGTTTTTCATAGGGAAAAGCTGCATCTGGCATAGAAGCGATCTTTCCCCAGCTTTTCTTCCTGTGCAAATACCCCAATGTTTTCTTTACAGTGGAGTTGTGGTGGGGTTATAGCAGTGCAGAATGGTTACATTGGTGGAAGCCCAGGACCAGCCTTTCTCTTCCCTCTTCATCCCCCTACATCCTGAGTGGTTGAGCTGCAACATTTTGGCATGCCCTTTTCATCTGTTCTCCCCTCCCCCTCTGATCCAGATCATTTACTCTCCATTCCTTACTGCAGTTTGTGTGCAATCGTCTTCCTGCATTCATTGTCTGTGGCCATTTCCCCCTCCCTCTTTTAAAAAAAAACTTTATAAAAATCATTGCACCATTGCAAAATTTCTAAAATAAATGTAATGCACTGCCTACCAATCATTCATTCAGTTCCTTAGAGTAGGAAATCTTGTCTCTTTTTTTCTAGGGATGTTGGGACCTATCATTCATTCCTAGGGATGTTTTATTAACTTTTATTAACTTTTGTATCCACAACAGACTGTTTTCCTGTTTCTTTTGTGTAGAAAAAAGAACTTAAAAATCAAGAGATCAATGTGAGTGCATGTGTGATTCCCCACACTGACCAAACCAACACATTAATGTCATCTATCCACATGACCAGAATTTCTGCACAAAATTTGAATTGTGACCAGTGAAGGGATTAATTCCATTTTGCGCTGCATCTCCTTGCTTGAAGATGTCCATCTCCAGCAAGAATTCTGGTGGCAGGGGGAGTCTCCTGGTGGGAGATGGATATCTTGGATTTCCTGGAGTTATGAGGTGAGGAAAAAGCCCAGGAAGCCTTAGCTGTCTCCCACCAAAACATCAATCTCTTCATGAAGATCGCAGAGCATATGGAGGCAAGGGGGCATTGTAGGACCCATGTGAGATACATGGAGTATAAATCCATGGAGGTCTTCGTGATCATAAGGATGCCCTTTAACAGGCCATCATGACCAGGTATGAAACTTTCATGATGTCCGTCACATGACTAGAAAAGCACAGAGTGGCAACCATACCACCAGCAAAAAGAGAATTATAGTGGGAAACCTCACAATATATTTATGAAGGTTTTCCTCTAGAACTCCTCAGCCAACCTAATCCAGTGGTGGGAAAGACAGTGCCCAATCATGAAGCTGAAGGGGAAGGTAAAGAATATGCATTCACACGATGCATGAACAATTTTTTTAAAAAAAGAAGATTGTCACTGATGATACTTCTGACTAGAGATGGGCATGAACAGAAAAAACCCCGAACATGATGTTCATTGTTCATTGCCATCCACGAACAGGGACTCATGAACAACCACGAACATGGCCCTTTCCAGGAACATGTTTGTGGTTGGCTGTGCATAGGGGCCAGCAGGCTCTCCTCCAGCCATCATCCAAGTTTGGTCAAGAACGCTACTGCACCACTCCCAGAAACCTGACTTGAGCAGGCACCAAGAAAGGGACCAATAATAAATAATAGCTTGGCCCCAGAGCCTAGCAGCATCCCTGGAACCTGAGGGTGGGTAGATCCCTACCACACCACTCCCAGAAACCATACCTGAGGAGGCAGCAGGAAAGGTACCAATGATTAACAAATAGCTTGGCCCCAGAGCCTGGCAGCAGCCCTGGAACATGAAGGGGAAGATCCCTACCGCACCATTCCCTGAAACCCTGCCTTAGCAGGCAGCAGGAAAGGTACCAATAATAAATAACAGCTTGGCTCCGGAGCCTGGCAGCAGCCCTGGAACTTGAAGGGGTAGATCCCTATCCCACCACACACAAAGAAAATTCAAGCTCCAATGCACTCTCCCTGTCTCTATCAAAATGCCAGCAGCAGCTGTCTCTCCCTCTCCACTGTCTGCAAAGACTAGCCAAAGCTGGGAGCCTCCCCCCCCGCCATGGTCTTTGCTGTCTTTTAACAAATTTGGAGCTCCACACTTGGAAGGAAGACCTGCCTATCAAGCTAAATTGGGCTTACATTGGGGGTTCCAGGGCAACAGCAGGAGTTCAGACAGAGTTCAGACAATCCCTGCCTATGTTGCTAAGGAAATTGATTGCAGGTGCCAGACTGTCTGGCTTGATGAACAGCAACAAACAGCAATGAATGAGGCTTGTAATGACCACCTGTTCATTTAGAATGGGGCCTGATGAACAGCTTGTTCTTGAACAGTAGATTGGGCTGTTCGTGGCTTTTTTTGTTCGTATTGCTGTTTGTGCCCATTTCTACTTCTGACGCACAGATCCCCCCATTTATTCTGAAACAGTACAGGGTTTCAACTACAGCACAGAAGGAAAAACCTGACACGTTTGAATAGAACGACATGTGCAGAATGCTGGAAAGCCAAATTGAATTGCATTCTCTTGAACTGAATACAGGGAAACATTGCAGTAAGTTGACTGAAAAATTGGCTTCAGTCATTGTTAGCATTCGAAAATTTGTAGCTTGTTAGCAAAGTACAGTGTGGTTGTGTAGTGGTCTGAGTGTTGAATTAGGATCTGGGAGACCCTGGTTTGAATCCCCACTCTTCCATGTAAGATTGCTGGGTGACTTTAAGCAAGTCACACACTCTCAGTCTAACTACCTCACAGTGTTGTTGTGAGGATAAATAGAGAAGAGGAGGAGAGTGTAAGCTGTTTTTAGGTCCCCATTGGGGAGAAAGGTGGGATATAAATTAAGTTAATGAAGTAAGTAAATAAATAAGGTTAAGGAAACATCAGGCGCACAAAATGGGTTAGCATGCCACTACAAACCTTTCTGTTGTGAGCTGAGTGAATTTGTAGAAGACTCAAAAATTGGCGACTTTGCATTTAGTATGCAGATTTCATAATCTGTAATCATTTTATATACTAATAGCTGTGTGCCCCTGATCTACGGATATTTAATCCAGTGGATCATGGCTGCTTGCCTACAAACTACATGCTTCTGCAATCTTAGGGTTTCCCCTCCACCCAAGGTTTGCAGAAAAATTTTGAGAACCAGAAAAAATATTGGGGGATTAACAAAACCATACTGTCTGCACATGCACAGATAATTGCCTCCTCCTCCAGGAGATGCTGTGGTCAGGAGGGAAGCTGCTCCCTCAGTTAACCTGGGGGGAGGCTGGCTAGGCAGTAAGATCACTGCCACTACCTCTGTTGAGGTGAAGTCTGGGCAGTGTGTGTGGGAGGGGAAAAGTTGCTGCTGTAATTGACTGCCAGGCATTGCCATCCACTTAGTGCGGGAGGTGTGGGGGAAACCACCATTTTCTCAGCAGCAAAACTCCCCTCTGCCACCATGGGGTGGGGTCAAATGCTGCTGCTACCACAGTTGAGTTCCTAAATTTTAAAAATGCAGTGGCATTATATCTTGGGTTGGTCTGGTTTCCATTCCAAGTGAAATCTGAATGTGAATTTGGTGGCTTGTTTGGCCTCTCTCTCTGTGTGTGTGTGTGTGTGTGTGTGTGTGTGAGAAAGAGAATGAGTGAGTGAGAGAGGGGGGAGGGGAGAGAGAGATCCTCTCCTGGTCTAGTGCCTTTGAAGCAGTCCTCCTTACATGAAAAAATTGGTAGTGAAATTGAAATGGTTTTTGCACAGAATAAGAAATGAGAGTAACAGTAAAACCTTAACTTATCTGTATTTCAAGGATAATTTTAATTATACATACTATGAAAGCAACTGGAAATCTGTGATAAATTCCATTACAAATGCATACTGAGCAATAAGAATGGATTATTATTGTGTCTGTTTTTTCCACCTCAAGAACTGTACATGGATAGGTTCCTGTGTGTAGAGGCATAATTTATATATGTATCTGAGATTGCGAATGTAGAATTAAAGAGTCTTTTGCAGTCTTTTCATGGTAAAGATCTACAATGATCCTAGTCTGGACTTGTCGTTCAGCTACGTTCAAATAACTGGACAACAACAGTTTACTATAAATAATGAATATAGAGGTTAACTTGTACTGTCTCATGACTGGAATGGGTAATATTGTTCACAAAACTGTACCCATATTAATCTTAAGTGAACTATTTTAAAAAGTCATTTTGCAGTGCAAAAATTAGACTGATTCAAAGAATGAAGTGCAAATTGCATTAGTCTTATGATGGTATTTATTTGTATATTTGTTAGGATTCCGAAGTAGCAGAATAATATGGCTCTGGAATGGACAACTGATGCCTTGTCCCCTTAATTTTAAATTGTTAATTAGTAATAATGCCTCTGAAATAAAATGAACTGTCATGCTGTAAAGGGATTGTGAAAGAAGAATCAGATTCAAGATCTTCACTTATTTTTCCCGATTCCTCCAAAAGGCAGCACTTAAAGGTTGCACAGCTGAGGCATCAAGTTAAAATCAGCCCAGAATGCTCAATCCTGAACTGAATGAGGGTTTTTTTGCTAGTTGAATCATCACGTGTGCATTAACCTTTCCAAATCATGTTCTATATTTGAACCAAGAATAAAGGTATCAGTGCAGATAAGGAGAACAAATTTTCTGTTGTCAATATATTTTAACATCCTGAATGCATAGTACTAAATGTCAACATGTAATCAAACCTCATCTATTATTGATTCTGTCTTCTTGCCTGCAAATATACATCTGTGTTACTAGTTTCTATAAGCAATTATTTTCCTGAAGGCACACTTTTCCCATAAGGTACAGGACCTATCAGAGTAATAAATAAAAGGGCATAATACATTAATGCATTAGTTAAATAGCACAGAATTTTGATCATATGCCATTATTGCCCACTCTCACTTTTTGCTTGAGGCCTATTAACCAAAAAAAAATAAAAATATGCTCCCCAGCTGATAATTAGATTATGTAGGTACCTAAGTTTTAGACATAATTTACATTAGTGCAAATTCAAGTATGAAAACATCCCAATAAAGGGCATTAAAAAGTGTTTTCTGTGGGCTGGTGATGCATAATGCTTAAATATGGTTCTCCATCTGAATCCCTCCTGTTCTCAGGAAAGTGGTAGTTCCAGTAGCTACAGAGATAAGCTGTATTGCCGTAGAGCCTAACTACATAGGGCAATTATGTGTTCAGATTATGTTTCAAATGTCATGGTGGCTGCATGTAGCACTGGCAGAAGAAAAAGATTGGAAGAGTCCACAAGGATGTGACAACACCAGCCTTAAAATAAGCAAGGCCAATGTTTCTCATAGAGAGTTTTGTGTCAGCACTGGACTCTGTTGATGCTTTAAATCAGGGCAATTGTTTCTAAAATACAAAGGACTAATGTTAAAAGGATTTCAGGGCCCTGGTTTGAATCCCCACTCTGTCATGGAAGCTTGCCAGTAACCTTGGGCTAGTCACACACTCTCAGTATAACCTACTTTACAGGGTTACTGTGAGGATAAAATGGAGTTGAGGAAAATGATGTAATCCACTTTGGATCCCCACTGGGGATAAAAGCAGGATATAAATGACATAAATATGATATATTGATTGAATTAATTATGAACATACATTGTTTAAATCATTTTATTTGTTTGGCATTTTAACCTCATTTTTATAAGCTTGAACTTTGTAGTTCTTGCTGTATTTTAAATATTTAGAATATAGAAAATTCTTGAAACCATTGCTAATGATAAATCTTTCTAATTGATTTCATATCATTACTACCCATTTCTTCTTCTTTGTGTGTTTGTGTTCTCTCCAGTCACCCTAAGATTTCAAGTGTTTAAGATATGTATGTACAAAGATCATTACCAGATATTACAAGGCTGAATGCTCCTATTGAAGTGGAATTATGGCAGGAAGCCAGACTGTACTCTCTTCATAGTATTTTAATAATCCTGAAATACAGTTAATGATGAGTCTACTAGGGGCCTTCTGGTACATGCAGGAATTCTTTTTGACTTTGAAGCATTATATTTCACAGTCATTCAACTGGTCATTTCATTTCTAGAGGGTCAAGATGAAAGACCTTCCATTTGAATTTAACATGGGCATAACTTAGAAAGTGGACTTATATAAACAAGCAACACAATAAGCTATATTCTCTTCTTCATACTGTGAAATCTACTAGTACATTAAATTTCCTGTAACTGCATAAACGGTTACTGCAGCATCTGTTTACTATGTCTTCCAGAGTTAACAAAAAGCTGCTAGGTTTCTAAACTACCGCAGGAAATACTGTCCACATCCAGGACCAATTCAAGGAGTTTTTTTGCCCCATCACCTCCTGGGCTGTACCACCATCGGCTGAGTCCAAGTGAAGCCCCTGTGGCAATGCCATAGACCTAGTCTTGCGTTACCTAAAGAGAAAACCTAGAGAGAAAGTTCCTAGGAGCCCTAGGAGCAAGACTGGTTGGCACAGGACTGTCTTCTTGTTGCTGCCACATGGGTCATATATCACATATAAAGCCTGCAATCTCTTCTTGGAGGATAAGTCAAGGCAGAGATGCTATCAAGGAAGAGATGTGTTAAATGGAGCATGATTTAATTATGATGTAGGACATGTAAAGAAATTGTCCATAGCCAGTCTCTGTATATGCAAGTTTAGTATGCTGCTCTGGGATACGTGTGAAAGAACCATCTCCCAATTTAAAAATGGCACCAGTTTTTGTAACCCTTCATGCATAAGTTTTCTTTTGTTTTCAAATAAAACCTGAATCCTGACCCCACCCCCAAATGAGGAAAAAACCATGCCAAAACATCCATAGCTCTGCTTGGTTCAGATCCAGTAGGTTACTTAATGTTATAATATTTGACAGATGAGACAGGCATATATTATGATTGACAAACATTACAACAGAGTGGGATAAGGTTGAGGATGGAAAAACTGCTAGTTCCAATAAAAATTGATTTACCTATGGTTCTTATGTTATCTGGATACACAAATGAACACATATACACAATATAAGTGAGCCTGATTGAATAAAAGAGAAAAAGCATCATATAGTTATGATCTTAAACACAGTGATACAGCAGTGTAGTGGTTAAGAGTGGCAGGACTCTAATCTGGAGAGTCGGGTTGGATTCCCTACTCCTCCACTTGAAGCCAGCTGGGTGACCTTGGGTCAGTCACAGCTCTTCTAGGGCTGTCTCAACCCCACCCACCTCACAGGGTGATTGTTGTGAGGATAATAATAACATGCTTTGTAAATCACTCTGAATGGGCATTAAGTTGTCCTGAAGGTCAGTATATAAATCAAATGTTATTGTTAAATTAGTGAAGTGTTTCTATGAGCAACCTCCTGTGTGCTGCCAAACAATCAGAAATATTAATCTTTAGGAATAAACTTCCCATGAAGCTAAAAAACATGTATTTTCATGGGTTTTTTGGGTCACATCACATATTGTCACACGGATATTCACATAATGCAATCAATAATGAAATTCTAAGTGTATACTAACAGTGTAATTGATAACTTTCTCCAACTTCATCATCAATATATCTAATTCTCAACATTGCCAAATCTGTGCATACTTTAGTCCAGAGACTGGGGCAGTGAACAGACAGGACAGACCTTTCTACATATCTTAGAAAAAGGCCAGAACCACACAGAATTTTCCCAGGGAGATGCTACCAGTGGGAGACAAGGAACAACACCTGAAGACTAGGGGAGGGGAGGAGGAGGATAAAGGTAGGCTAGCTAGTGAATGGGAAGGGCAGAAGGAAGCAGGAAAAGGGGAGATGCTATGGGGGAAATTGTGTGTGTGTGTGAGAGAGGGGATGAAATGCCATTCCTAAGTCCTTGCAGGTCTCCTGCTTGTACTGTTTTATTAGCTACACTGTGCTAGTTACAGTAATATAGAATACAGGGAAATGCACAAAGGCTGAGTGTTAAGTATGTCTCTTCCTCACCAGAATGTATGGGGGGGGGGCAGATATTTATGCCTCCATGATGTAAGAATGGTGCATGAAGCTCTAAAGGAAAATGACTGGACTGAGAGTCTGGTGCCTTTCAGCCAGTCATGGAGAGTCAGAGTGGCTTTTTAAGTGAATTCTGTCTTCCTATTTACAACATGTTTCACTGCTGAAGCTGCTCATCCCCTATATCAAGCAATGTAGGAGTAGAATGAAGGAAGGGGTTTTGAAAGACAAACACTGATTGGCTGTGCTGCCAGGATGTTGGGGAGTAATTCCCTTGGTGATGGGCATTGGGCAGCATTAGCTGAACTCTGATTGCTGGATGGCATCCTTTGAACATAGTGCTGAAATGGGTCAAAATGGAATGGCTGCTTGCCATCTATACAGAGTAGCTTACAGGGTTTTTTTAAAAATGTCATCTCCTTTTAACAATTTGAAATAGAACTTAACATTTTTCCAGTGACAGACACTGGAAAACACAGTTTATTCCTGGCAAATAGGGAGCAGTTGGAGCATACCTATCTGGAAAACAGCAAACAGTCAAGGGTTATAAATGTCACTCGCACGTTCACTCTGACCAGCAGGCCTCAGCCAAGGCAAATAACTTATTACATGCATCATAGATACGGTTAACTCTGTGTGACTTTTCCTCTTTTGTTCTAGGTACAGACACCATAAAATGGATTGCAACTGCAGGGTTCTTGCTAAATATATCGTTTTATCATGTCCTATATTTTATGTGTGTATGTTTTGCTACAGATAGTGTGGACTGGCCTACCTTTATTTTTTCCCTACAGACAGTCCTCTTTTCTTCCTCCAAATATTTATGTTACATTAATAGTGGCAACAGGAACACGAGGCATTTTCATTAAGAAAAACAAGTATCCTCCCATTGTAACCAAAGTCAGGTGAAGTAGCATTCTGTTTAATGCTCTAGTATGCCATTTAGATATAGCATGAGAAGGCAAAGAGACATATGGCCCTGAAGGGAAATCATTGCAAATGCTGAGGTTGTTTTGTGAGTATTGTTAGTCATGCAAGGAAGAACAAATAGCTATTATCCATTAGTTTGCTCATTTTCAGTCATTACATACTCTACAGTATAGAAATAGCAGCCTTGGGTAATGTTAGTCTTCTTTCTCGATTTTCTACTAGTACTATAAGAAAAACTATATATTGTTATAACCTATACTGTTCCTTCTTCTGATACAACACAGTGGAGGATGCTATGTGTGTTTATGGGTGTGTGGTGTCCTCAAGTCACGGCTGACGTATGGCGACCCCTGCCGGGGTTTTCATGGCAAGAGACTTTAACAGAGGTGGTTTGCCATTGCCTGCCTCTGCAACCCTGGTCTTCATTAGAGGTATCCCATCTAATTACTAACCAAGACCGACCCTGCTTAGCTTCTGAGATCTGATGAGATCAGGCTTACCTGGTCTATCCAGGTCAGAGCAGAGAATGTTATGCATGAAGAGAATGTTCACTGGCTTTGTAGGCAGAGTTGCCACAACAGAAGAGCTGGATTGACAGCTGCTTTGGCAAATTAAGATGATATAGTAGTGAAAAAACAATTGGGAATCCCTAGGCTGTGTTCCTCTGCCACACATCTTATAAAACACCAAAGCAACTTACGCTAACAACTGGCAGACCCAGCAGGTTTCTGGGTCAATAGGAACAAACCCAGCACTCAAACCTTAACCCCAGCATATTATATATCTCCAGTCCTAATCCTTGTAAGGGTCTATGACTACTCATAGCTTTTCATACCTCATTAGAAGTTCTCAATATGTTGCCAGATCCCTTGTATAGCTACAAGGCTGCATCTCAGGTTCATGAATGTTAAAATAGATTTAAGCTGGCTCTACTCCTTCAGTGCAGGGTGGTACAATACTGGAATGAAAGGATCCTATTTGCATGGTTTTGATAGTTGGTATTTTGTATTGGATCCTTTGGATCTCACTGATTAGTATATCTTGTTTTAATTTTCCAAAATAAAATATATAAGATATTAATTTCTCTTCCTGTCTGTAAAAACATAATATGAGAAATAGATATCTGTGGAATACTGGGACGCATATTTTCCTGATTAAAATTCAAACTGGACTTTTAAAAATACATATATGGAAATAAAATATTCATGATCACCATGGCAAAACTCTTAAGCCCTAACTGTAATGATGAATTTATATATCATGCAAATATAATAGAACACATATATGCAAGAGGTTCTTAATTCCTCAATGAATTAATTTTGATAAGTATTTCATGTAATTTACTACAAGTAATTTTACAGTAATAATTTGGTAAGAGTTTTAATTGAGAAGGAAGGGTTTTTTAAAAAAAAATGATTTGGATTTACAATAATTCAGAGGCCCCAGGGGAGGGGAAAAAACTATGGATCATTCCTCTTTCTATCTGTCTCTTAAGAATTTATGTGTATCATAAATTCTTAAGTAAAATTTAATGGAGTATTCTGGACAATTTTCTTTACAACCTTTTTTTCACCTTTAAAATTGATTTCAGCCAGGAGAAAATTTATTAAAATGTCTGCATTTTTACATGAAAAACTCCGTCTATGTTGGTTACACTCTGGGAAGCCTTTTCCCATTTCATACCACTTCTGTTAACCTTTCAATAAAGATATTCCAGCTGTTACTGTTTTTTGGTCCCTTCACCCAGTAAAACCTTTGCTTTCTTCTGTCTTCAGTATGCCTTTTGAGGAGATGGAGATGCCTTCCCTCCCCCCACCAGAAGTGTTACCACCACCATTCTGTTTTAGAATTCTGTTTTATTGAGCAAAGATAAGTTAAGTTATACTGTCATTGCTGCTCTCTTGATACCTTTTTAATTATTTATATGTAAACTGTGATTTTAATATGCTTTTATGAATTTGCAAATCCTTGTTGTGTTGTGATTATGTTTTAACTGTTGTAATCTACCCTGAGCCCATTCATGGGAAGGGCGGAATAGAAATATAATGAAATAAATAAATAATTTAAAAATGTTTGTTAGTGTGATTACATGCACCAGAATCCGTCAGTGGGTCAGAGGAATTGACTAGAAATGTGGTTTACTCTGGTGTACCTCCATGGTAATGCATGTGCAGAAACACGAAATACTAGCATATTCCTTCTTTACATTCTCCCATAACACCCTGTCTGTGTAGTTAATGTTGCTGCAGGTATCACTTAAAGCTATTTTTCAAGTGCAATGTTTTATTAAAAAGTACACATTATGGACAATTCCAGTGAACCTTGCTTTAGAAAAGTCAGTGCCAGGCTGCAGCTGAGTAAATTAATGTAGTATACAAGTGGTGAAGGGGAAAAAAGACATGTATTAACCATTGTTACAAATCCTTGCATCCCTCTACTCCTCTGGAACATATTGGAAGGTGTGAAATTATCGGTAGGAAGAGGTATAAACTCTTAGGGACAAACTAAATGATACACGTGACACACCTCAGGTCTGAGCCCTTGATCTGGCATATAAGTGTGTCTGAATAATGTTCCCAAGTGCTCTGGGGATCAAATTGATTTGAGAGCACAGTGCTGAGGGAAGAGGGGTTTCAGGCTTCCCTTCTGCACCACTTCTGCAAGACAAAATGGCCACGGCCAGCTCTGTTTGCCTTGCTGATTTTATTTATTTGTTTGTTTATGCTATTTGTAGTCCTTCTTTCTCACTTCAACTCAAGGTGGGTTACACAGTGTAATTCAATACAATTGATGGCTGGGACATTCAATTAACTATTATTGTTGTTGTTATTATAACTTTCTCACTGAGATCCAATGTAGATTATGTATTGCAAGTGAATACAATATAATCAATAGCTAGCCTAGGACATTCACAGAACAAAAATACAATATGATCACTAGTTAGGACATTCAACTAAAACAGATTCAATTGAGTATGGTAGCAAGAAATTTGAAAACTAGCATAAAGCTGAATACAGAGATGAAATCTTTCTGCATTAAAATGTAGGTAATTAACATGGCATCTTCAGCAATGTTGAACTACCCAGTAGGAGCATATCTACATCAGCAGATGGTACCCAATAGCCTAGTCTATAGTCTATAGTTCCTGTCCCTTACTAAGGTATCTCTTTGAGCTATTTCTTATGACACAGCCCTATAATCTGGGTAGAAATCCCTCCTGAATAATTCAGTCCTGCATACTTTGTGGAAAGCCAGGAGTGTGGAAGCAATCCTGACTTCCTCAGGCAGGCCATTCCACAAAGTGGGGCTACCAAACTGCATATGTGAGCAGCTGTTGATTTAGTATCTGCAGAAGGTCCTGTTCAGATGAGCAAAGTTGCCAGGGTGGAACAGAGGGAAAGAGGTGGTTACACAGATATGAGAGGCCTAGGCCATGAAGGGCTTTGAATATAATAGTCATGACCCTGAAGCTCAGTAACTGATGGGTAGCCAATGGGATGACTGAAGAATGGGAGTGATATGCATGTTCCAAGGAGCTCCTGAAAATGAATGAGCTGCAGACTTTCACACCAGCTCCAAGTTGTCTTTGAGGGGAGACCTATATAGAGTGAATTACAGTATCCTTGCCTTGATGTTACTGTGGCATGAATACATGTGGCCAGGAATAAGGGGTCATCTTCAAGGCTAGTCTAAATTGGAGGAGGGCCTTTTTGTCACTGCATTTACTTGCTTCTCTAGTAACAGCGCTGGATCCAATATAACCCCTAGGCTTTTCAGCCAGGGTTAGAAGCACAACGCCCTTCAAGATGTTTGCTTTTCCAACCAGCATTACTTCTGTCTTGTCTGGCCTCAATTTCAGTTTCTTTGCTTTCAGCCATTTGACAACAGCTGTCTATCAGGGCTCAATACCTCTACAGCATCACCAGAGGTTTTGGACAGTGAAATATAGAGCTGGATATAACTTGCATATTGATGGCATCCAATTCCATAGTCAAAAATGATTGCTCCTAAAGGCTTTACATAGTGGTTGAATAACATGGGAGACAGGACAGAAAAAATGGGAAACAAGCAGAAATCCAATACAGAGCTGAAACAATGCTGAAACAAAACATATACAATTTGACACGACATATTAAACAATGTGGAGATAACCAGTAGGAACATACTTACAGTACCCAATAGTATAGTCCATAGTCTCTCCCCCTTTATCAAAGCATCTTCCAGAGTTCTTTCAACACCACCCACCTCACAGGGTGATTCTTGTGGGGATAATAATAACATGCTTTGTAAACCACTCTTAGTGGGTGTTAAGTTGTCCTGAAGGGTGGTATATAAATCAAATGTTGTTATATTTTTGAACCATTTCCTTACAGCACAGACCTAAGTAAGTCCTCCTGAATAATTTGGTTTTGCACAGATTGCAGAAAGCCAGGACAGTGGGAGCAGCCAACAGTGATTGCAATAAACAGAGTCCCCCTGTGGAAGGTTCAGCTGAAGATGCTCTTCACACTGTGCTACCCTTCTGTGCCTTGGAGCACTTGAGATCAGTAGTTTCCCAGACTCATGTGTGACTGTAAGATGGTTCAGTGGCCTCCATCCTGACATCACATATATTGTCTTGTTTGGCCCCAGGGTTACCAGCCTCCAGGTAGTAGCTGGAGATCCCCCAGAATGACAACTGGTCTCCAGGCCACAGAGATCAGTTCACCTGGAGAAAATGGATACTTTGGGGGGTGGATTCTATGGAATTAAGCCCTGCCAAGGTCCTTTCCCTCCCCAAACCCTTCTTTCTCCAGGTTTCTCCAGGTTTCACCCCCTAGGTCTCCAGGAATTTCCCAACTTGAAGCTGGCAACCCTATTTGGCCCTCAGACTCTATATATCCAAAACATAATCAAGTAGATATTATTTTGAGACACTTCCTATGTTTTTGCTGTTCTTTGAAAATCTAGAACTCATAGCACTGCCAAAAGGAAACTGGGTCCCAAATTAGCACCCACAGCAAATAAATACTCTTGAAAACATTCTAATTTCCTACCATCAAGACTTCACTGTTTGTGGTCTGAATATAGAGTAAATCTTTAAGAATAAACCTCCTTTGTATGAGTTTCTGCTTTTAACCTATTGCTATAAAATAATGTGTAAGTAGAAAGTCTTTGAAGGTACCTACAAAGCTTTAATTTAAAGCACTTGATTATGTTGTCTCAAAGCTTATCGGGGTGGGTGTGTGGATGTATAAGGTATTCTGTTTCTCTGAAGAGGGCTTCCCCTTCTAATAAAACAAGGTAACAACATGAACAAAAGATGCCTCCTACACACTGCTCAAGTGCCCAACAGAAAGCAAAGAAAGTTTGTGTAAACATGCCCTAATACAGCCACAGGGTTGCTTTACATGTTGTTTAATAAGTTAAAAATGTTATTAATTAGTTAGTTGAATAAAAAATAGGCTAGTAATGTGACAATGTAGTTTTGACTGTGCCACACCATGCCATTATGAAATGCCTTTGCAATGTTTGCTACACATTTCAACTCGAAGCTTATTGGGGCTTCAGATGAAAGGAAAAAATGGGTTACAATGCACTGAAAATGCAGTCCGTGAACTTGAGTCTCTTGGTTCCCTCTGCTTCATGAAAATAATCAAAGAGGCAGGGGGAAACACTTGACCTCTCTTCCTGTGCTCTCATTTGAAATCTAACACTCACTGACAGGGCTGATTTGCCCAAGTCTCCCCACATGGGGTATGAGATTTGCAATGTCTGTATTGTAAGAACTTCTAGAGCACTTTGGGCTGCAATCCTTAACCCAAAGGGAGCCACTGTTGCCTAAAACATCTGCATGGAGGGGGAAACTGGCAGGTGTGGTTTCTCCCATTATAATGCACTGGAATCTCTGTAGGGAGGAAGGCAGATGGAGCAATGTGTCAATATATGCAACAACTGCCAATTTTCTTCCTTCATGCATATGTTACAGGAACATGAGACACCTTGGGCCAGGAGTAGATAACCCGAACAGCAGCTGCTTGCTTCCTAGTCCCTTTACAGTGAGGGCTGAATATTCATTAAAACAAAAAGTGGGATGGATCTAAGATTCTTCCTGCTAGTGAAGAAAACAAAATAATATGATGATACTCTGCAACAAATCAAAGATGTCTTTAGAATCAATATAAATCAGTATGAAAAACTGCATGATCAAATCCTAGCATCTCTTCTATAAATGGCAAAACAAAATTTGACTCCAGAGCACCGTAGAGAGTAGAGACAACTCCAAATTTCCAGATTATAAGTTTTTGTGAGTTGTGAGTTTAGCTCATGAAAGTTTATACCCTGAAAAATGTTGGTCTCTTAGGGTGCTGCTGGACTCAAATTTTGTTCTGCTACTACAGACTAACACAGCTACCTACCTGAATCTATCCCATAAATGGCACTGCCCGTGCAAAAAAAAATTGCTGTCAATTAGTGCACGCAAATCAAGCTTTTTCCTTGAAAATAATAATTGCAGCTCCTTTTACAGGATGGTTATACTTCACAATTTTGGCTTAATGAATCAGCAGGTAATATAGAATTGTCATAAAAGTTTATAGAGAAAATTACTGAATTTGGTTATGACTGAAAATGAACAGTTTCTAAAAGCAAACATTCAAAGATACAGAGAAACAGTTGAAAATAAAATACAAAATAATGTATGACTATGAGTAGACCAATACTCTGCCATTGATATTCTTTGCACGGGCCTCTTGAATTTGGTACAGTACAGCTCTGCATATGAATTTTCAGCCAATGCTTCTGATCTCAAAGAGATACGAAAGAAACCTAACCAATTAAGCCCAGAGGATTCAGGGAAAGGTCCAATTACACAGAACTCCTTGCTTGTATCCCATTGATAGACAGAAAACAGATTGTCGTGCTTGACTCCAGGGTCAAGAGTAATGACAAATCATTTGACTTTTCTCCCTGTAGCAACCAAAATCAAGAATGGAAACAGATGAATAATAGCCACATAGGTTTCACAACCTAATTACAGGGCTATTTGGGTGTCACTGCCATCTCCTTCTGGCTCTTCTAGGCAGTACAGTGTAATAATTGAAATGATAGCTCTTTCACATTTCCCCATTAAATCACACAGCTGTTCCATATGGTGGGTTAAGTGTGACATGGCTTTAGGACTATACATTAGGATTTATTAATAACAGCTATAGAAAAAGATAAAAACTCCAGTTCTGAGATGCTTTCACACAGAAGTGGATTGTACACCCATTGCTGTATATAGGAATCTCCATCCACCAGTTGATTGGTATTGAAAGCAGCACAGCAAACAAGGTGAATGAGCATTCTTTTCCTTCTCCCCCAACAGTTTCCAGCAAGCCTGAAGAAGAGAGAAGCTCTGCCATTGGGGATGGTATATTTAAAATACACTGTTCATATGACTCATATCTGAAGCAATTACATCAAACAGAAAGGTCACATTGTATGTATTTTCAGTTTCAAGGTTCATACAACATTAATTAAAGGAAGTTAAACTTTAACACCATGATTTCCACGCCAAGCATTCAAGAATAAACCAGATTTAAATACATCCATTCTTTGGTCAGGCTCCTTATGACAGACTTTTACATTGTTTCTCATACAGAAATGCATGCACGCACACACACAAACATGCACACAAACACACAGAGCAAGTGAATTCAAACATGACCCTGGTTTCTTTCACAATCATTTCCATCATTACCATGTTTTAACATCAATTACCACCTGGCTTTAAACTGAAATACTATTTGTGTGCACATAAAGTATGGTTTGGTGGAGAGAGCCCTCAAGTCAGAGTTGACTTATGGCAACCCCTGCTGGTGTTTTCATGGCAAGAGGCTAACAGAGGTAGTTTGCCATTGCCTGCCTTGGCAACCCTGGTCTTCGCCGGAGGTCTCCCATCCAATTGCCAACCAAGGCTGACCCTGCTTAGCTTCTGAGTTCTGATGATATTAGGCTCACCTGGTATGGTTTAAGATAGCACAATGTGGCTTGTATATTCCAGAAGGGGCAAGCATCCCCTTGTCCCCACAGATACCCAGACCTGTGTGAATGATGGAAATACACAAGGTAAGGGTATCTGCCTACTCAGACTACTCCTTAATGTATGAAGAACAATATGAATTTATATAGTAATGAAAGGGAAAAGAAAAAAAAATACCTGCCCAAGCCTCTAAGAAGTTTGAGAATTCTGGAAAAGAAATATTGGGGGATTTCAAATTCTCTCCACCTCTCTTCCAGTTTCGTTGATTCACACTATTTTTGATAGTAAAGTGGCTGGCAAAACCTGGCCACTCACAGACAGTGCAGAGGTCTCTACCTCCCCAGGAGGTGCTGCAGGTATCCAGAGGTAAGGAGACTACTAAGGATACTCCACACATGCAGAAAAACATGAATTTGTAAATTAACCAAAAGGAGAACAAAACAGTTGCCATAATGAGGGCTAAAAATGCTCCAAGTGGAATGGAATAGTAAGAATAACTAAGAGTTGGGGTCTCTCTAGAAGTACAGATTTTTAAAGAGTTGGATCCTGGTTCCCCAGACCAAACTTGGGTTCCTCGCAGCCACATAGCAGCTGTGAGGAATGGCTGTTAAAAAATAGAGCTCAAATGG
This sequence comes from Eublepharis macularius, assembly GCF_028583425.1. NCBI lineage: Eukaryota > Metazoa > Chordata > Lepidosauria > Squamata > Eublepharidae > Eublepharis > Eublepharis macularius. The sequence continues at coordinate 130,120,907 of NC_072792.1, forward strand.
ACTCAAAACACAGTTGTAGGTGGAGGAAGGGCTTCTGTCTCCTCCATCAAGCCATTTTCCAAAATAGTGTGTGAGGGCGGGCCTCTTTGTTTTAGCTGCTCTATGTGGAGCATTCTGTGAACATGGAGTAGTAAAAATACTCCCCCTCATGCTATTTTGACATGGGGAAACACCTTGGGGGAGCCTTTCCTCCCTACCCCCACCACCATGGTGACATTCTGAGGCCATTTGGGGCTCTCCTTTATTTTTTAACAGCCATCCCTCATAGCTGCTGTGTGGGTGCGGGGAACCCAAGTTGAGTCTGGGGAACTGAGACCCTACGTATTAAAAAACTGCACATCTAGAGAGACCCTCAGTTAATATAAAAGGGGGAGGGAAAAAGGGCTTGCTGAAGTTCTGAGGTAACAGAATATTGGATGGGGAGGTTTTGAGGGATGAGTTTGGATTTCTCATTTCTTGCTCCTTCTCATGATTCTTAGCAGGCTTTTCTACCTCTACAGAGACCATGGATGCAACCAGGGCTTTTTTTCTGGGAAAAGAGGTGGTGGAACTCAGTGATGGAACTCAGGACTGCACAATGATGTCACTTTGGGTCAGCTGGAACAAGGGGGGAGTTTTTTAAAGTTTAAATTGCCCTTGGAGAAAATGGTAACATGGCTGGTGGTCCCGCCCCCTAATCTCCAGACAGAGGGGAGTTTAGATTGCCCTCTGCACCACTGTGCAGAAGGCAATCTAAACTCCCCTCTGTCTGGAGATCAGGGGGCGGGGCCACCGGCCAAGTGACCATTTACAAGAGGTGCCGGAACTCCATTCCATCGTGTTCCTGCTCAAAAAAAGCCCTGGATGCAACCATTTCTGACATGATCTGATCAATACTATGGTTTCTCAATAACTTCTTTAAAAACAGACTTCTAGCCTTCTTGGCTGTGTGATGCACCTAAAATATGTAAAGTTTGTGTATGCTAGACAATGTTAGAAGGTTTACTTCATAAGGTTTGCAAGTGAATAGTGAGTGAATTGTCTTTGCAGTGCGAATTCCCTCCAGTGAGCTGAGGGGATACAGGGCTGAATGAAGTAGATTCTGGCTTTGAAATAATACTAAGCAATCATAGCAGGACTGGATAACTTTTTTTATTATTCAGCAGAATTTTGAATCCACTGTGTTGTCTTCAAGACTAATCACATTTTTAAAAATGTGTTCATGTTCTTTTCTTCAGTCTGTTGTTCACCTTAACTAAAAACAATCAAATCTATTCTGAAACAAACACAATCCAGATAAACATATACGAATATCTTCTGTATTTATCAGGTTTAATTTGTTTCTTATTTATGATTGCTATTTTTCCCCAATGTAAAAATCGAATCCTATTTCTTTAAATTACAGAGAATTAATGTTTTAAACTTGCAGTTCAATGGGCACCAAGACAAATGAGACGTTTTAATCTCATCCCCTCAATAGTTTAGCTTCCCTACTAATCATAGAGAAGTATGGGAGTGAAAAAGCTGTTTCCAAGAAGAGCTCACACAGCCTTGATTTCAAGTTGATTTTTGATGCAGTTCTTGAGCGCAGAGTACTGTGAGCAATTATCTGTGCTATCCACATATCTTTTCAGTAGTGGAGACCAGACCTTACCTTGGTCACAATTTATTTTTGAAGTTACCACTCAATTAAGATGAATGAAGAAGTTCATTCCTTTGTCAATACTATTGTTTCAGTCAGCCTTTCCTCAGACAGAACAAGGCATCATCCATTGATTTACAAGGGAGAGAGAAAAAAATTGTAGAGCTCAAGAACTAAATTTAACAAATGAAAACTTCAGTGGAACAGTGAAGAGGAAAGAATTGTCACCTCAAGAATCTATGTACACCCCATTAGGGGCATATATCCTCTTTAAAATTACATTTTTGTCAGCTAAAAGGCACATACAACCTCTCTCTGCATGGAAAGAGTATTTTCTTACCTTGCATGTGAGTGTAAAAGTGACAGTGCGACCCAATTTCTTTACTCAGAAGTAAGTCCTAAGTAATTGACTTTATTGACAGGTAAGTATTCTTTAGATTGCAGTTCTAAATGTCATCCTCAGCAGAGTTATGTCTTTCTAACACATTGTCATCAATGGACACTGGGTGGAACTCTGTTTAGGATGGCACTGTTAATATAGTACACATATACAGCAACAACAGTAACAAAAGTAATCATAATGGAGCTCAGTGCTCTGAAATCAACAGGCTTTATCACCCTGCCCACATCCATGCTGAAACCTCTTTCAGATCTGAGACTTTTCTCAGAGTTAAGATCCTTTGGATCTGAGATTTTTCTCGGAATCAGGGTCCTTTGTATCTGAGACCTTCCTCTGATCTGAGACTTACTTTGGACCCAAGACCTTTCCTTCGGATCCAAGATTTTGCTTGGAGTCAAGATTTCAGTGACATGAAGTGCAGGATGTAAATCATTCCCTAGACTGTACCCAATATTATTTTTAATTTCCCCAGAAATAATGTTTGCTTCACATTATTTCTGAATTAAATACTTCTTGTTTGCACAAACTTTGAAACAAGAAGCCGTTGAGATTGGCTACTCAAAGCCATACCAAGTTAAAACTTTCATTACTGCTAACAGAGAAAGAGGCAACTACCTCTTTGCTTATTGTCTTAAAGCAAATTCATTTCTGAAGTTATTGCTATGGTGTGTGAAATGTTTCAGTTTGTTTTTGCTCACTATTTAAACAAACTTGTTCTCCAATATAAAAGCTTGGTTCTCTCTCTCTCTCTCTCTCTCTCTCATACACACACACACACACACACACACTCACACACATACTGAGCTCAATTCAAGTTTTTGCACTCAGTCTCTCTGTCCTGCAAATAGTATCTCTTTACAAAAGCTAAATATGCCTACTTTTAAAATCTTATATTAAATGTTTATTTAATATTTAATAATGTTACCTATTTCAAATTGGTATTCTCAACTAACAGCTAAAACATACAATTGCAGCCCAATGAACATATGCAAAGCAGATGCTCTATCATTAAGCCACAGCCCCACATAATTGTGATGTTCAACTGATATTTCACAAAATGCTGAGAGGGAAGAAATAATATAAAAATGTGAAAATGTTCAATTGATGTCTGCATTGTACAGCTCATTCTGATTAGTAATATTTAGGGATGATATTAAATCCAGCAACTTGGCTGGTTTGGTTTGAATATCCCTGTTTCAATTTACTTTCCCCATGTCTGATTGGAACCCACATTTATTCATGCTATCATCTGTTTACTTGCACCATATATTTTGTCATAAAGTATATATCTTTTCCAACATTGTATATATTATTGCATAAACAAGTAACAAAACAATCAATACCAGCACTGAAGAACAGTTCATGGTGGCAACATATGGAAAGAAAAAGAAAATTAAAAGGTATTACTAATTCCTCCCTGTTATTTTATATTGTACTATCAAATGTGCATGATATTTGACAGAGCAAGCAAGCAAACAGCAGCAGAATAGTTCCTCTCTTTCAGCATGAAGCCTCCAACTCATGTTACATGATTGGCAGAGCATACCTATTCAGAGTTACTGTACTCTAAACCCATCTAAATTGATTGGCTTAGACTGGAGTTGGGAGGGAAGGAAGCATTGTATAGCCCTATCTCATCAGATCTTGGAAGTAGGGTTAGTACTTGAATGGGAGACTTCAAAGGTTAAGTGTGCAGAGGAAGGCACTTGCAAACCACCTCTGCTTTTCACTTGCCTTGAAAGCCCCTTACTGGCATGGCCATGTAAGCTGTGACTTAATGGCACTTTACACAGAGACTGGAGTAATTCTGCATAGGATTGCACTCTGAGAGCAATCCTGAGCAGGTCTACTCAGAAGTAAGCCCCATTTTATTCAATGGGGCTTACTTCTGGAAAAGTGCTGTTGGGATTGCACTGTAAGTAAATTCATTCTGCGCTTCATTTTTTTAAAGATTGAAAAGCAACATGGTTAAAGAGTGGACTTTGTGTTTCAATCATACACACACATTTCAGTGCATGTTTCTATTTCTGCTGGTGATGGTAATCTGCTGTAGTGACTGTGAACACCATATTAGGAGTGCTAGTTAACTTGTGTCAATGAGACTGGAATAAGAGGTGTGGAGTGGTGTATGTACTCTAAACATTTTTAGCCAGTTTGTTTCATGTTGTTCATATAAAGATCCTTGAATCATGTCCTTGAATAATCTGTACTTTGGTATCTTCCTGATGTCACTTTTTAAAATGGAATTCTCTCTCAGCAGGTTTCATTTGAGCTGTAGCAATTACTTCTTTTCCTCCCCAACACATTCCTCTTTTTAATTCTACTGTTTTAACAATACCGCCAATTTTTTCCACAATAAACGAGGTACCCAATTTTAAAAGTTCTTTATTTTCAAAATTCAAATAGTTATTATCAAAAAACCACATATTTACAAATTAATTAAAAAGGTGGAGTCATATGGTGGGTTATAGGCATGAGCTGTGAGCGGGGAAGTCTCTATTTCAAAACTTAGCCTCGTTATAAACTTCCTGGTGGCATTTGCAAATAATTTCTCATACAGAGCTCCATTGTTCCTCAGTAGTATGGAAATAGTAATGCTGACATATATTCCAGGTTAGTGAATGGATTGCTACTCACTACTGTTATAGTACCAGACCATCTTGGTTACTTCCCCCCTAAGCTCCATCTCTCAGTGATGTGATTAAAATCTTTATGTAGTACATCCTATAGAAGAGGCTATTGACATTCAACCTTCCTTGGTTGAGTGGTGCTACAGAGATACTTCCCCATCAGTGTAATTCTATGAGATTTCTTGTATAAATGCAGCAATTTGGGTAAACAACGTTGGGGAAAGGCAACCACACTATTCTACTGTCTCAAGAACTGCCAGTAGGTAAAGTGTGTGAATTGCTTTGAACTGTTATGGAAAAGCCTTTCCTCATATGAGCCTGGCCATTAAGTTTAAACAAGCAAGGCCTTTTCTACAGCAGCACCCACAATTTGCCATTGATTCTCAAAGATGGGAAAGGCCTTCTCCTTCACAAAATCTTTGTGGGGGTTAAAACTTTTTTGGGGGGTAAGATTGGCCATGAGCTGAACAATATAGAGTTTGATGCCTTTAAGTAGTCTGTGGAGATTTACAGTGCAACCCAAAGCAGAGTTACACCCTTCTAAAAGCCAAACTAAACGTGACAGTGAATGCATGGCCACCATATGATCGCTGTGTTTTTAAAATGTTTATAAACATTTTTAAAAATGCAGCGACACCCACAGAGTGGAGTTCTTCCCCCCACTGACCCCAAGCCCGTTAAAATTCTTAAACAGCTGCAGGAGTGTGTGCAGCCCCTCCAACTGTTTGAGCACTTTAAAAGGTATGGAGAGGCGCACTGCACCATGTGCCCAATCAGGATCTGACTTTAAAATGGTGATCATGTGGTGGCCATGCATTCACCATCATGCTTAGTTTAGCTCTGAGGCTTCAAGGGACTTAGAACGGTGTAACTCTGTTTAAGACTGCACTGTTAGTGATTGTACTGTGTTTATATTGCTATTGTGTGACATATACTGACTAAGCAATTACCTTGATTAATGTTTTAAAGCATCCTATATGCTTGAAATGATTATTATTAATGAATAATAATAAAGTAATAACATTCTCTTATAAACCATTTTGCAATGTAGCATATAAGCACTCAATGATAATATGATTGTTATATTTGACCTTCAATTTAGCAGAATTATTTATTTATAAAAATAAATGTAAGAATCAACAAAGAATTTAAGAAAACGGGAAGCTATGAAAATCACAACTGTTTTTCATTCATTTTCCAGCTATGTCTATTTAGTTTGTCCTCAAAATTTCGTCCCATCTTAACATGCATACATTATGAACATTTTTTTTTTTTTTTACAAAATATAGTAGTTGTGTCACCAATTTTCTTTTAAATTCTTTTTGGATGACTTTCCTGTATTTGTTAGTCAATAGCATGATGGATGCTATACTGAGCATAGATGTAATATAGGCTCTTCCTGAAAGGCTAACAACATATTATTATAAAATATTAGGTACAAAGGATATCAAAGTAGAAGCCATTGTAGCAGCCAGGCAGTAGCTCTTTATTCACTTACATTGAATAAAACCAGGCTTAACACTACACATGACCTAATAGTGCAATCCTAAGCAGAATTGCACCTTTCCTAGCAAATTGGTTTGGATTGACATTAGGATGTGACTGCTTATGATGGTATTGTAACTCTATGAAGGATGTCAGAGAACTAAAATCTTGCATGGTAAGTGAAATACAGCCCACTTGCCTCTTGCACATCACAGATTAAGAGCAACTCTGCCAATTCCTCCCAATGGGAGAAAAATGTGCTCCCAAGTAGAAGGAATGGTTAGAGAAATTAAAATATGTGTTTTGTATGATCAAATAGACGGCTTATTTAAAAAGAAAACCTTTTAAAAACTAGAGCCAATTGGTGAATCCAATTTTGATTTACATAGCTGCAGGTGGGTAGCCATGATGGTCTGCAGCAGAAGAGCATGAAATACTTAAAGGAAGTAATTAAACTAGCCAAATATACTTTGCCCGTCTCACTGAATTGTGAGTTAATATATTTTATTTACAGTGTGTATCATTGAATCATTATTGAACTCTTTATTGGATATGCTTTTCAGTGTGTAAAATTTTTAAAAAATCATTTTAAAAAGACCAACTCCAAAAGCCTTTAGAATTTGAAGAATTTTGAAATGAGTTTAAAATCACACCATTTATGGCTTTTCAACAGCAGTCATGCCATACATCTGATGAAGTGAGCTCGGGGTCATAAAAGCTCATGCCTCAATAAATTCATCAGTCTTTAAGGTGCTATAAGACATTTCTATATTGTAGTGCAAGAGTCCTTGGCATGGAAGATGGAGTTACAAAAAAAAATCCAAACCAAATTATTCCATAATATGCCATGCTTCTATGCTACTCCATGACAGAGCACATGCCTTAGATACAGAAGATTTCAGTTTCATTCTCTGTCATTTTCTGTTAAAGGATCCAAGGTAGCAGGTTTTGGAAAGGACCACTTTCTGCCTGAAACCCTGAAGAGCTGGTGCCAGTCAGGGTACACAGTACTGTACTAGAAGGATCAATAGTCTAGCTTGTTATCAGGCAGTTTCATATGCTTACGTATTCATCTCTCCATTCCCGAACAGCTTTGCTTCTCCAATTACAAATCTTAAAAAGAGAAAGCTCACATTCCGCATTTATAACAATAAAGAAAATTGATTTTTTTCCATATTGCACTAAACATTTTTATAGTAATTCCAAATATAGCCAAATAAGAAGGATTTTCCAATAAAACCCTGTTTTGAAGAGTATACCCCCCCTCCCTGCATACACCATCTCATGTAATGGTAGAATTCTGTGCTCACAGAAATCAATAGCAGTTCATCCGTTGACATTCTGTGGCTTTTCCTGTCAGCATGCATGGCCACAGGTCACTAAGTTGTAACAAGATTGGTTGCCATGACATTCCCAACAGACAGAAAAGTGGGGTCTAGAATGGTACAGATAATACCCTTTATGAGACCAATTATGTTGTGAGCACAAGATATCAAGCTTTTGTCTAACTCAGAAATCTCCTGAGAAGATCTGCTTGAAAGTTTTGCCACTGTAATCAGCCAACATAGTGGGCACCATAAAAGTGTTGATCTGAACTATTTTGGACACCCGGAGGTTTGCAGTAGAAGAGACAATATAGTCTGTTGCAGTAGTCTTTTCGGGTCTGGAAACTACCTATAATTTCTGCCTATTGCATGGAATGTACTTTTCAATTTTATCTATGTATGATCATGTCTGCTTCTTTCCCCACTATCTCACTTTCTCTGTTCATGCCTTCTCTCTCCTTCTCTTTACCTTTCTCTCTTTAAAACTCATGGTGGATGAACCATGATATATTTCAGTGTAGATTGACTTGTAACTCAGTTTGGGGTCCAAACCTGACAGTTGAAGTCTATTGAATTAAATTCTGGATTGATCTGTAGGGTTCAAATAGTTGCTCAGCCATTAAGTCATTGGCTAATCTGTGGTAAGTCACTAATGTTCAGCCTCATCTTCCCTTCTGTAAAATGTGAAAACTGATGACCTAGATACAAAGCTGATGTCAGGACAAACAAGACCTTAAAGACATTTTGCACAGTAAAAGAATCACATAAACAACATTAAGATTTGGATACATTAAAAACACTTGTGCAGAGTTCCAGATATTGTATCAAATGAGCATATTGATATTTTGTAACCTTCATTACTGGAAACAAGATAGGATCCAGGGGGTTCCACACACAAATTCACTTTGTGCACACATGGGAGCACACTCCCTGTGCTACTTTTGGACTGCTCCAAAAGGTCTGCTGACATTAGGTGGAGGCTTTGGGGGGTATAAGAAAGTGCAATAGCAAGGAGGACCTTCAAAGCTCCAGAGATAGGTAGAAGTATGAGTGGTATTTGGATTCTGCACAAAGACTTTCAAGGCAGTAATATGAACCAAGTTGGTTGTTAAGTAGGCCATTGAAAGAGGTAGGGGATTTTTGACATGGTGGTGAGAGGAAAATTAAGAGCAAAACCTGGAAGCATCGCCTTCAAAGTACTATTTAGTTCCACCACAGCAACAGATCTGGGCCTCTTTAAAAAATTAATTGCACAACTTACCCTCCCACCAATGAGAAATTTGTAGAAAGCACATAAATGCTTTCAGTCAAGAAGAAACACTGCATGCTCGTGATCTATTTTTCAGGCCACGCGGAAAACAAGATACTCATGGAGCACTGAGTGCTTCTGAAGTTTTACTGTAGTGCCTAATCAGCGGCACAGCTTCAGATCGCCCCTCGGCCGGAGAATAATTGACTCTCCACTGTGGCCCAGACTTGGGAAATCCTGCAATTACCAACTGAATCTGCCTTCCTCTCCACAGCACATTAAAATGCAAAGGCTTTTCTCTCCATCAGTCCCCTAAGTGGGGCAAGTCAATTGATACCAGTAGAAGACCAGGAGAAAGGTTTCCGTGAATCCATCAGGACGATCGTTTTATGGATGAGCCCAGCAGCCGCCCTGAAGCCTCCGAAAGGGGACGGGTTGCCTTCTGTTTGCACAGGCAATAATCCCCCACAGCCCAACCCTTCTCCTTCCCACCCAAGGGCTTCCCTTTACCTTGGTTGCTGGAGACGTGACTGCAGCCTGCCGGGCATGCCGTCAGCAGAGGGAAGAGCAAGCTAAATTTCCAGAGGAAGCCCCTCATTTCACAGCTCTCCATGGCGGGCGCCTGAGCTCCTTGCCTGGGCCCCTGGAAGGGGTGGGGGCTTCACGGTCTCTTCCTCCCCCAGGCTAATGGACGGTACCCGAGGCCCCACGAGGAAGAGGGGCTCCAGGGTACCCGGTGCTCCCAGAGCTGGAGAGATTGCATCCACCGTGGACAGAGGGGTGGCGTCCTGGAAAAAGCTGGCGGGTCTCCTAGCAGCAACCAGGGACGCTCTGGAACCGGGTGGCCAAGAGCACAGGAGGCAAACTTTCCCGGCTCAGGCGCGACGGGTGTGTGAACGTTTATGGAAAAGAGGAGCCTCCCGTCTGGCGGACTGCCTTCTCCCCTTCCGCTTCTTTTCCAGCCCTTCAGCAGCGGCTTAGTGATTCGCTAGCAAAGCCCGCTGCCGCAGCCTCCTGCCCAGCAGCTTCTCCAGAGCCCCTCGCGCGTTTCCTGACCCCACATCTGCCCAGGAGGGACGGCTCCCAGGAAGCTAAATTCCGCCCTTGGTGGGAAGGTCCCCCTCCGGTCGCCTCTCCCGCCGTGGAGTGCCGGTGCTGAAATGCTGGACAGCTCCCTGATCTGTCAAGAAAACTTGCCAAGCGGGCTTTCCCAGGTGCTGCGCAGGACTCGCCTTGGCTGGGACGGGGGCTTCCTGACGCCAGGCACTCCCACAGCAGGCTCAGTGGAACTGGTCTTCCCGGTGCCCACCGACATCTCCCTGCCTTCTCATCGGCTTCTGTGAGGGGCTCGATGACTCTCCTTTCTGGGAGGGCTGTTTTTGGAATGAAAACAGCGCTCAGAAGAAACAAGGCGGATTAATGGTACCTGGCGTCCGAGCCGGCAAGACAGTGGCGGAGGTTTTCCGGGCAGGCAAACATTCCAGGCAGCAGCCACCTATTGCTGCAGAAATCCCTTTCGCTCTCTCCTTCCCTGCCAAAAGAGAAAAAAAAAGGAGGGATGGGAATCACCGTAATATTCCTGGATCTCTAGATGGGGGATGTGGGAAGGGGGGAAAGAGGAGAAGGGGAAGGGGGGGTCGGACTCTTGTCTCAGTTCTTCTGTTGAGAAGAGGCGAGACCGGTATGCATAGATGTGCTGTGCGGGAGGCAGAAGGAAGAGCGCGCCGAGCTTGGAAGCTGTGAGCATCCCGCAGGTCAAATGCAGCCTGTTCAGCACTAGAGGGGGTTAGTTGACAAGACAAAAAAAAAGGAGAAAAAGAAAGCTCTCGACTTTGCTTTTGGAAGGCGGCCGTGGCTAAACTTTAAAATTGCATTAGATTAAGAAGACGCTGGTAATCCTTGGGGCATAGTGGCAATCTGTTATCTTTTGCTGTTCCCTCTCCCCATCCCTGTCCGAGGCAGGCTCGTTCTTTCACTACAGTACGGAGTAATGATTCTCTCTCCCCCCACCGCCCCAAATGTTCGAGGCTAAGGTCATGGAGAAGGTGGGGGCGCCGCCGCTCAAAGAATGTCTGTGCCGCCCTCTCCCATGCTGCCTTCCTCCATTCCCTGTGCCTTGGTCGGAAAAGCTGCACAAGGGTTGCCTCTTGCAGCACAGCCAGGTGGGAGGCAGGGATGCAAAGGGACGCTTCCTGTGCCTCCTCCCCAGGATGCAAGGCGAGCTGCAGAAGCAGCGTCCAAAGTCATCCTGGGGCCCATCCCATGCCTCCCGAACAGGCTGAAAGGCGGCTGGGGATGCTGCGTTTCTGTGACTTGAACTCCGGCTGGCCAGCACTGGGATCAGCGCTGCTCTGTAAGGGTACGAGGTGAGTAGCAGAAACAGTGGGCAAAGGGCATCGAAGTCAAAGGGATCCTGATTGGAGACCCGTGAAAGGACCAGGATCTTGACTCCAGAGGTCTCCTGTGTATCCAGAGACACAATCCATCCAGATAACAGAAATCAATGACACATTCATGTCAAACACATCCAGATTTTGAATGGGGACTTCTTAAACCCTGTTGCTATGGATGGAAAGTTCAAAACAATTGAAAATTTAATTTAATTTTTAGTACTTTACAGCATGTTTTTGCATCAGAAGAAAGGTGAGACAATTTAAATGTATGACCTCAGCCAGTTTGGTGTAGGGGTTGGGGGGGGGACTCTAATCTGGAGCACTGGGTTTGATTTCCCACTCCTCTTCTTGAAGCCAGCTGGGTGACTTTGAGTCAGTCACAGCTCTTCCAGAGTTCTCTCAGCCCCACCCACCTTACAGGGTGATTGCTGCAGGGATAATAGGGATAATAGTAACATACTTTGTAAACTTTGGATGTTAAGTTGTCCTGAACGGCGGAATGTAAATTATTATTATTAAATCCCTAATCAGTGATATGGCAATAATAGCAAAGCATTCTACAGAATTATTGTAAGGATTACTGAAAGAATGTATGGGAAGCTCTTTGAGCATGTCAAGAAAGTGCTACACAATTCTAATGAAATTGGGGGGAAGAGAACTATGAGGTTCAAAAAGGGCAACAGAATGAGACAAAGAGAATACTTTAATGTAGAATGACACAGAATAAAAACTGAATGTGTGTGTTTAGAGTGACTGGAAGTCAAATCATGGGGCCCAGTGGCAAGCACTGGGCATGCTTATAGAGTATCCATTCAACCACTGCTGCAATCTATAGCTTTCAAATGACGTTGAATGAGAATCAAAGGACACAACATAATTGGAGGGTGTGTGTGTGAAAGTACATCCATAAAAATTCTTTTGGTGATAAGCCCAATCCCCCTAACTCACAGGGAGTGCATATGGGCTTCAAGCCACCTGGCCAATCAGTAATGGCCTGGCCAGGTGGTGGAAGGGCCCCGGCCTGCAGACTTGGCAAAGGCAGGCTTCACTCAGGTCCACAAGCAGTGCTTAAAAATGGAACTGGCTGGGCCTGCAGGCACAGTTGCCTACAATCTGTGGCCTTGACAGCAGCACTCCCTGGCAGCAGCAGTGGATTTCTGTGTGGCAGTGAAGTCCCCTCAGTGGCAGTGGCTGCTTCCCAGTGGCAGCTGCAATGGCAGCCGTTGTTTGGTGGTGGCAGCAGCTGCTTCCCATAGCAGTGGCTGCTTTCTGGTGGTGGTGGCGGTGGCTGCTTCCTAGCAGTGGTAGTGACTGCTTTGTGGTGGCGGCTGCTTTTTGGTGGTGGTTGTGGCAGTGGCTGCAGCAGCTGTTTCCCAGTGATGGCAGCTTTCTGGTGGTGGCTTGTTCCTGACAGTGGTGGTGGCTGCTTCTCAGTGGCATTGAGTGCTTTCCAACAGTGGTTGCAGCGGCTTCCCAGTGGAAACTGCAGCACCAGCTGTTTTGTGGCAGTTGCAGTCATGATTGCTTTCCAGCAGCAGTGGAAGCTGCTTCCTGGCAGCAGTGGCTTCCTTTTAGCAGCAGTGGCTGCTTCTTGTCAGTGGTAATGGCTGCTTCCTGGTGACAGATGCAGTGGTTGTTGCTTCCCAGTGGTTGCTTCCTGGCAGTGGTTGCTTCCTAGTGATAGCGGCTGCTGTTTCCTGGCTATGGAGGCTGCTGCTTTCCAGTGGTGGCTGGCGGCAGCTGCTTCCTGGTGGCAGTGGCTGTGGTGGCTGCTTCTCAGGGGCAGCAAGTGTTTCCTGCCAGTGGCGGCTGCTTCCCAGTGGCAGCTGTAGTGGTAGCTGTTTTCTTGCCACTGCTTCCCAGCAACAGCAGTGGCTGTTTCCTGGTGGCAGTGTCTGCTTACTGCCGGTGGCAGCAATGGCAGCTGCTTCTCGGCTGCAGCAAGTGTTTCCCAGCAGTGGTGGCGGCTGCTTTCTGGTGGCAGCACAGTGGCTGTTTCCTGGTGACAGTGGCTGCTTCCCAGTGGCAGCTGCAGAGATGGCTGTGGCTGTTTCTTGGCACTGGCTGCTTCCTGGCACAGGGAGCCAATAGGCTAAGACAACCTGACCAATTAGTATTAGGCTGGCCGGGTGGTGGGAGGCCCCTGGCTGGAAGATCTGGCAGAGGACTTCACTCAGGTCCATGGGCGCCTGGAGCTGGCTGGGCCTGCAAGCATAGTTGCCTGCAATTCACATTCCTCCACCCTCCTTTTGGCATCATCAAGATTTGGCTAAGTTGGAGTTTGACCTCTCTCTTCTTCGCTCTGAAGGTCTGCTTTTCATGTTGCATTGTTTACACTTCCATCACAACTTTGGTAGGGGTGGTTTGGTATGAGGCACAGGTCATTTTGGAAGAAACAGGTCTGCTTAGCTCTGTTTCTCCCAAAATGATCTGTGCCTCATACTCAACCACCCTACCAAAGTTGTGATGGAAGTCTGCCTAGCCCTGTTTCCCCATAGATGGAGATTCCTTATGAGATCCTGGGAATGAGGCACAGAAGGGCATGCACAGCTTGGTGGCTGCTGGGGCATGCTTGCTCCCAGATGACAGGGGAGCCATGCAGCAGCTTGTGTCCATGTGGATTCTCATTGGCTACAACCTGCAATTTCCTCCTCAGCTGGCAGGCTTGAGGGTATGTGGGGTCATCAGCTGGCAGATGGGTCAGCTGATGCTTGGATCCAAGCCCCATGAGGCTCCAGTGCTCTTTAAAGCTGTATTCAATAAAGACGTGGCCTTTTCAGCTCCACCTAATGTCTCTGTGTATTCTGTTACCTTGCCTCTTGCCCTCCACCCCTCAAGCTGGCTCCAGAAATACTGACCTGCCTCAAACTGAATGTTTTCTGCTTTGACTGGCAGCAGCTCTCTGAAATCTCAGATAGAGATCTTTTCTAAGTCCTGATTCTAAAGATCCTTTTAGCCAGAGGTGCCAAGATACTTATGCACACAAAACACGTGTTTAGCTACTGAACTAACACCACTCCTACTATTCATAACCACAGTATATCATTCCATCAACCACAGTGAAAATTTTCAGATTACTAGTGAGCAATCCACAGATGTGATCACATGAATCACTTAAAGAAGACTCAGTACAGTACAGACTCATCTAAAGAAAAACTATAAAAGCTCTTCCCCTGAACGAAACCTTTTAATTTGTTTCTGTATTAGTTCACATGCCATGGCGTGGGCTATAAAAAGTGACTGACTGACTGACTGACTGACTGACTGACTGACTGACTGACTGACTGACTGACTGACTGACTGACTGACTGGCAGTACTTAACAGAGCGACACCCTTCTAAGTTCATGAAAGTCAGTGGTCTTATTAAGATTTAGCTCTGCATAGAACTGCACAGGATACAAGCAGATACAAGATACAGGAAACAATCATGCAGTGCTACATTGGAAAGAGCTAACTGTACAATTTATTGTTTTATTGGTGAACTGCCCTGGATCACACCTGAAAATGTTAAAGTCTGCAGCATCTTCTTAATATTTACTAATATTTCCACCCACCCACTAATAATTACATTTAAACTTTGTGTGTCCTATAATAACCATAATCATCCTGCAAAATCATACACATTTCATAGATATGGAAAAGAAACCACAATAAATACAAAAACTTTTGTCCAAGAAATGCCATTATCATCAAAAGGGGTGCTTTTATTTAGTATTTTTTTGGATAGAAAACTAAAATACAGAGATTTCTATCAAAAATGGAAATCAGGATGGAAAGGACCAGATGTAATTTAGGAGTCACTAGATTTTTACACATACACACACATACACTTGCCAAAATCTGGATAAACTTCCCTAAACAGTTTTCAATACTATTTTAAAAACTATATTTTGCCAAAGCTAAAATGTACACTGAATTTTTTCTCACTTCATTAGGACAGAATCAAAGGAATAGCTTTAATCGTGTCAATGTGCTCCTCACAGTGACATAGAAAACGTTTTCTTACATTCTTTTGATGTTAATTAACTGTCGTCCAAGTGAAGATGAGCTATCAAACTATCCTATTTTCAGTGATTTTTCCTTCTTTTAAAAATGCGTAGAAATACAGACAAAGCAAAATTTGCTGACTAGCAGCACACACTGATGGCATGCTTATAAACCATTTATTAGTCAAGAAAACTATAGAGGAGGCAGCTGTGAAGCACTCTTTGTCTGCAGTCTTCTGTCAGCATCTTGTCTAGATCTGGAGGGAGCAAAATAATTTTTTTGCCAGGGTGTAAAGAGCAGAATTCTTTGTGGTTGTCTTGTTGTAAGCCTTTCTTCAAGGTATAATGTGCAGTGTGATTACTTGAAAGTTTAACACTGCTCCAGGTATTAAAGGACACTGTGATCCCAATCCAATTGCAGTGTCTGTTTAAAAGTAGTGTGTCCCCACTTTCTTTCAAAAATCAACAATAGTATCTTTTACATTTTTACATTCCCTAAATGAATTAGTAGTGGAATGTAATATTTTTAAACATCTATTGACTGTAAAGGATTTAAAAGATTATAAGGAAGTGTTACAAGACATTTTTTTATTTAAATGGGAGTCCTGTGGCACCTTAAAGACTAACACAATTTATTTCAGTACAAGTTTTTTGTGAATTATAGCTGCTTCAGCTGCCTAATGGATATACACTCCATACATCTAAAGAAGTAAACTTTGATTCATAAAAGCTTATGCTGAAACAATTTTTGTTAGTCTTTAGGTGCCACTGGAATCCTGTTAAATTTTTCTACAGGATACTAATACCTCTGGATCTATTCTTTAAGTCACCATTCTACTTTGAGCTCAGTTTGATCCTAAACGTGTTTATATATAACATATATATAACAGTTTGTGTGTATACCACTTTTCTGGACATATTAGTGCCCACCCAGAGCAGTGAACAAAGTCAGTATAATTACCCCTACAATAAAGTTGGAGAGCTGGGACTGAGAGGAGTGGTTTACCCAAGGCCACCTGGTGACTTCTGGTACTAGTAAGATTTGAACCAGCTGACTGTCGCATCACAGCTCAGTTACTTAATCATTACACTAGACGTGCTGTCCTATGCTACACCTGCATGGAAATAAGTTCCCCTGATTTAAATAAGGACCACAGCTTTAGTTTTTGAAAACTGAATATAGTAGTAACTTCTGTAATACACAGCAACAGTTCTCTTAATGTTAGGTTGACTGTTTCTTTGATAGGAGTTAATGCTGCCCCCCTCCCATTCCCACAATCTCAATATCATTTTCAAATTATTTCAGTTCATTTCAAATGGCCCTGTATAGGCTTCTGGAGTCACCCTTCAAAGGCTTCAGTATTTAGTATATAGTCAATGAGATTTGTTATATTCTTTGCAAGTGCTCTCAGAAGTGAAGAAAACTATTTACTTAACTCAGGCCTTAGCCTTTATAAAATATAACAGAAGTCCTCTCAGCAGTATGCTACATGCTCTAATTTTTGTAGTTAGTAAAGTTTCTGTATATTAAATGAAATAATTAAGGGTTCAATAACACTGGTAATTTTTGCATTTTATATCTTATGAAAGCATGAGTAATATGTCACCATGGATAGAAGAAACATTTGACAAAAAGGTCACATCTCTTGTTTGTGGTACGTGGAAGAAATCAAACACATGGCAGTACATCACCAAAGAGAATAACTTTAACAATAAACATAAGATTTTAAAAAATATCTCATCTCCAAAAGCATATACAATATATTCTTAGATAGAAACGGTAGGGGTGAAGCTGAGGTTGCAAAGCTGTATTTTCCGCTGTGGAATCTTGTCTCTTAAAGTTTACTGTGTTAAATCTTAAGATTTTCTTTGGCTAACCTGATATTGGAATGTTATATATGAACTACATAAAAGTAAAACAACTACTGAATGTTCACACTACCTGTGATGCTTGCCACTATTATAAGAACTCTTTTCAAGAGCCTTAGAAGGCTTTGTACCACAGGACAACTCTACCATTAGTGTAAATTTTTCATAGGGTCCTCTCAGTGTATTTACAGGTAAATCCACAATAGTGTTTAGCTTCATTTATAAAATCTAAGATTATTTAGAATCTCACACTTCATATATTTAGTCTGGAATTTAGCTCTCTGCATTGGTAGCTCCATGCTAATATATATCCCTAGGACTGCAGCTCTAACAGTACAACTCTCAGCAGAGTTATACTTTGCTGAAGTCGCTGAGCATCATCAGAAAATATTGCAGTTAAAATAGCCAAAGAAATTCTGTTGTATTCCTGGGTAATTCATTATACAAAAGCTGCAACCTGAACTCATTTACTTGTATTCTTCACCTGCAGCTTTAATAGATGTTCTCTATTTCTCTACAGTATTACTTCAGATTCGGAAAAACTATGTTCTCTTCTTCATCTGCTTTTGAGTACACTGAATGGTTTCAGTTTCTTCAGTTTCCCCTCCAATTACACATTTCTAATTCATGCTTTGATTTCCCTACTCATTTCTTATTTCCCCCCTTAAAAACCATGTTATTAAAACTGAACACATCCAGCAGACTTTCACAGAAGGGTTATTTTGTACTACACTCTAGAGAATTGGGTCAGTAGATTTTATGATGTGCTGCCACTTGCATGACACTTGTACAAGCTGAAGTATGATAACTGTTGTAAAATTTACCTGTTACAGCACAACATGAATAATAATAATAATAATAATCACACAATTTATATATCACCCTTTAGGACAACTTCATGCCACTCTCAGAATGGTTTCCAAAGTGTGTTATTATTATCCTCACAACAATCATCCTGTGAGGTGGGTGGGGCTGAGAGAGTTTTGAGAGAGCTGTGCCTGACCCGAGATCACCCAGCTGGTTTCAAGCAGGGGAGTGGGGAATCAAATCTGGTTCTCCAGATTAGAGTCCTGCCACTCTTAATCACTACACCAAGCTGGCTCTACACCAAACCAAACTGTCTGAGCAAGATCTAGTGAAAAGTTGTGGAAGTTTCCCAATCCATGCACACATTTTCTGTTCCCTTATGGTTCACAGGATCCAACCTATTTTTAATGTGATTGTGAATCATCTCTCTTTTTATTAACAGAAGCTCAAAAGGCATTTCAAGGAATTGCCAAGAGCCTCTCCCTGATTTTTAATTATATTTTCAATTTATTTAAGTATTTGTAACATTTTAAAATATCATAATTCTACTTCAATATCTGTTTCAACATGCCATATGTATGGAGAAGTTGAAGCCCCTGTTCTTGCTAGTTTTGAACCTTGGACAATATGATGGGGGTGTGGATGACATAATTATTGAACCTAATATTTTAAACCAAAAACATTACAGAAGCCAAAGGGAAGAAGAGTTCACATTTGACTTGGATATCTTGTAACCCATAGCTTGTTTTGACTCAGGTAGTTGCAACTTAGGTAGTTGCAGGCATTATTTACTGTTGCATTAAGAAAATGTTTGTATGACAACAAAAGACAGCCATGCTTAAGAGAGGAAGAGGAGCTGCAAACCTCAGTGTACTTTCTATTACCGAAGTATTTTCCATGCTCATAGGAACAAGTTTTCTGCAGATTAAGGCTATATTCCTATGACATTGTGAGTAACGTAGGGTAACTTGTTTCTGATTTAAACATCCATAGGTTTTGGGCTATAGGATATGAATGTACTCTTATTAGCAACCATATTCCTTATCCTGGCTAGCTCATTGAAATCTAAACTTTTACTATGTATCATTTTTGAATTTTATAATAGAACATAATGGGGAAACGTCATGGTTTGGGGACATAATACTTCTGAACCAAGATGTTTGGCAGCTTGTTGTTTGTCTCAATCTAATATGGTAGCCATCTAACGATTTTAATCTTCCTGTTCTCCCCCCCCCCCCCCCACTTTCAGCACAGGTGCCTTGCAGATGAAAATGAGAAAACACTAAGGTTGTAAACTATGGCACTGTACAAATAACAAGAAATGCAAACAACAACCAGACTTATTACCAAGACATATATCTTTGCCCTTATCCAACTAGAGCATAATGAAGAAAGTGCTCCAGGCCCAGCAGCAGACATGTTTATTGTCATCACAGATGAATGTTCTGTTTGAACAATAACTCTGCCTTTTGTTGTGCCTGTATTATCTCACTCTTTGGTGTTATGTGACACGTATGATTCTATGCACTGTGCTGAGATTGTTTGCAATAAAAGGAAGCAATTCTTCCCAAAGGATACTATGCTAATGTGAGGAACAATTGAAATCTCTTCCATAGAATATATATCTGATCTCAGCTGAAAATTGTTTTTGCTATTACTGTACACAAATTCCACCCTCTTGCAATAATGTTCAAAGACCAGTGAGCACAGCACACAAATGAAAGTCAAACTCTCCACCACTGGCCCTGCCCCATAATACCAGCATACTATGGCATGCAAGTAATTAAGGGTAATCTAAGATCTGTATTGTAAACTTTCAAACAGGGAGAACCCCCAATTTCTAAAATAGTAGAAATTATGAACAATTTTGATCATCATGCAAGGTGGATCCAATCATTGTTTAAAAAGCAAATCCATACTACTGTACCTTAGCCATCCAAAATATTCAAGAAAACAAAGTATGCATTGCAGTAAGATATTTCTAGTAGCCCATAGTTCCAACACTCTGGTTCTTACTAGTAAACTCTGCAATTACAGGTAATGGGTTGCTCACACAGATGATTGGCAAGTTTGTTAACAATCCATATAAAAGAGCTGAAATGACCACATCTCGTGGTAATCTTGAGTCTATGAATTTATTGGGGGGGGGACTTCCTCTTATCTGCCATGAACCTAAAACTAATTCATCAGGTGACCTTGAGAATTGTGAATAGGTTAGAAAAGGTTTTATTTCTCTGCAATATTTGTAATATAGATCACCAAATACTGTGCCATCCAAAGCAGAGCTGTAGCCATCTAAAACCATGACAATGCTGCTTAGGATGGCTCATACTCATTTTTTTCCTTGAACTAAAAAACAGCCAAATTATTTAACCTTTCGTGATATGGAAGTGCTCTAATGATCAACATTTAAATCGCTGCCTTATGTTGGATTTAACCTCCTTGCTTCCCAAAAAAAGCAGTTCAACTGTACATGTTAAGGGTTTTCCGGGCTGTATTGCCGTGGTCTTGGCATTGTAGTTCCTGACATTTCGCCAGCAGCTGGGGCTGGCATCTTCAGAGGTGTAGCACCAAAAGACAGAGATCTTTCAGTGTCACTGTGACACTGAGAGATCTCTGTCTTTTGGTGCTACACCCCTGAAAATGCCAGCCACAGCTGCTGGTGAAACGTCAGGAACTACAATGCCAAGACCACGGCAATACAGCCCGGAAAACCCACAACAACCATCGTTCTCCAGCCGTGAAAGCCTTCGACAATACATTGTGCATGTTAAGTTTCTTTTAATTAATGCTCTGTGGGCCAAGCTACAAGTGACGAATGACACTTGAACGGCAAGTGTATTTCTCCCTGTTCACTTGCCCTCCACTCAATCCACTTGCCGTTCAAGTGTCATTCATCACTTGTAGCTTGGCCCAGAGTGTAAATAATGTTTAAAAATTAAGTAAGATCATGCTGGACTGCAAACACACATATTTTTTATAAAGTTGCAGTCCCCTTAACTGGGCTTAAGATTGCTAAGGAACGAGTTGCAGTCATTATTTTCAATTGCTTACATCTTGTATAATTTTATCAATGAAGAGTGTTAGATTTCTGATCAGGGAAATGACTTGGAAGAGGAAAGTTAAATTCATCTTTCAGCTGGACCACAGCAATGACCCAAAACATCAGCCTCCCAGACCATAGGCTGCTTTTGGCAACTCAATTTCATGTCGGGATATCCAAACATCCAGTTTCACATCAATCTTGGTCCTTAGGATCTGGAAAAGAAAGACATACCTCAAAAAGCTTGGAACTTGCATATTGTGGAGCCAGCTTAAAGGCAAGGGTTACAGTGCAGGAGAACAAATATGCAAACAACTTTGTTGGAGAAAAAACAGGCCACAACTTTATTGGTTACAGAAGAAAAGGAGTGTTGGCTGCATAAGGAATGGATCCCAGCATCAGGTAACCCACCTGCCAGCCGATGACTACTCACCCCCCCCAGCCCGTCTGCTGAAGGGGGGGCACTGCAGGATGGCAGTCGAGGGATCCACACTGGGCAGAAGCTTCTGTGTGGGTCCCCTATCACCTGGAAGCAGGCATGCCCTGGCAGCTCCCGAGCTGAGCTTGCCACTGCCACGCCTGGTCCAAGATCCCTTATGGGGATCCCCATCTATGAGAAAGGTGCCCATAGGCCCTGTTTCCCCCCAAGGGATCGGTGCCCAATGCCCAAACCACCAACCCCAAGTTGTGACAGTTAAACCTTAGATAAAGAGACTGTTCCAAGGAGTCTCATTTTGCAATGAAAGGTATACACCAATATGTTTGAAACTAACAATGCCAGCTAACCCTATGCTAATACAAAACCAATCCTGACTTAAATAGAACATTATAACCATTGAAATAAGAAAACTGAACAAGAGCGGAGGGTGGGCAGGAATCGCTGCTCTGGAGCCGACTGAAGGGCTCGCGTACCGGCCCTGGCTAAATAGAAAGTGGGAGGACCTGATGGAAAACATCTTCCCTCAGGTCCAGCAATGGCTTCCACTTTCAAACACCCAGTCAGCCACTGATTGGCTGGCTGGGTGATATACACCACGCGGCTCAGTTTAGAACCACACAAAGCTAAAGCTGGGGCCAGAAATGGGAAGAAGACACTCCTGCTTGTCCCCTCCTTGCGAGCCCCGCAAATGCCAGGCCCCAGTAAGTCAGGGCTGGGGGCTTTTTGTCAGTCACTAGGATTCTACAGTCTATTGAAAGAAGCTCTTTCTCAGTGCCTATTGACTGACAGGAATGGCTGCTGACTACAAAAGTATTAGAAATTATTGTCTCCCAGATTTGGATTTCCTTTCCTTTCTTTGGGAATTGGCTGATGTAAGAGGTAAGAATATAAGAACCATCCTGCTATATTAGACCAAAGGTCAGTCAGGTACAGTATTCAATTTCCAACACTGTACAGTCAGATATTATCAAAAAGCCCAGAAGCAAGATATGAAGGAAACAGCTCTCTCTCCCTTAGCAACTGTTGTTCAGAGTCACACTGCTAATCACAGATAATTTGATGTTTGCAAAACAGGTGTTTGAAAATCAAATATAACAAACACAATATGATGTCTGCAGCATAAAATATAGTGTCTTGGAAAACAAAGAAAAAGATGTAAGATCTGTTTTGGGACCTTCAAAGTGTTATTTGTCATTACGTTATCAGGGATGCTTCTTTGTTTATATGACTTACTACTATTTGCCTCTTATTGCATGTTGAAAGCACGTAGGAAATTTCCACCATAACCAGCTCACTCATGAAAATATGCAAAAATATCATTAACATTAAAGAATCCTTTAAGTCAAATGTAAAGTATATATATATACTAACAAATTCATTAGCAGTTGTCAAACTCTTCCATTTAGACCTCAATACAATTACTTGTTAAAGTACAAAGTGCAAAGGCAATAAATATAGAATATGAGGCCACAAATACGATACATATGAAAAAAGATCATAAAAATCATGCTATATAGGTAACCTTCATAAATAAGTACAAAGTCATAGGTAATTTCTTATTGCATGCTGATATTACCAGCAGGGTCAAACTTAGAGATTGTTTGCAGTCTGTATTGTAATGGCCTCTTTTTTTAATCCCTGTAACATCTGGGAGACATTTTAATCATGTGGAGAAAGATTTAAACTGGGAACTTGCTAAATGCATGGTTGATTCCATTCACTAGCATTTAGCATGGATAATGTATTTGAACAAAGTAGTGGAACTACAAGAAAACCTCTAGAACCCTATTCAGGCTTTAACTTCTCACTTAATGCGATCTTGCTTTGCAACTTGTATCTCAATTATTCTTACAACAGCCCTGTGCAGTAGGTTAAGTGAAAGAGTTATTTGCCCTGGAGTATCATGGTACAGTGCTCTTGCACGGCTGCCATTCATTTCACTGGGGCTTACACAGGAACATCTGGCAGTGGATTATGCATTGAAGCACTAGTTGGATAATTTACCACTTTAAAAGAAATAAATGCACAGTCCTAATGTTAGTATCAAGCAAAATAATGGTGTGTATATCTGTCTCCCAAACAAATTGTGATTATGGAACACATTCTCTGTGTATGAGATCCACAGCATTTTGCAGTATCTATCAGCCTAGCCATGTTTATTCAGAAATAAGATTCATCAAATTACTCTGTAGTTTAGGAGTGCAGCTTCAACCTTGTTTTGTTTTGGTAATACATGAAGGATGAATGACCTGTACAGCCTTTATTTCCTGACATTTATACTGAACAGGACTATTAACTAATATTTTAAATCTCCTGTAGACAGTCAAATGTTCAAAGATTTTACATTTCCAAGTGCTCATCATCCAGAAATACTTAAGACAGTGGCGTCATTCCTAAGCAAAGTTACATCCTTCTAATCCCATTGACTTCACTCTGTTTAGGATTCCACTGACAGTCATTTCAAGTTCTCTGTAGTTAAACTAATTTGAATCAACTACCGTTACCTAAGAAAACAGCATTTGATATTAAATGTGTTTGCTGTTGCTAAATCTGATATTCATGCTTTAATATAATTGCTAATGTAGTTGAAAAAAATCTTGGGGAAAAATGGTGAAGGGAACATATTTTGGAAGTTCTATTAAAGCAGCTTAATGAAACAATTCCTGCATAACTGTGGTAGTCACTGCCAAATAAACAATTTAAATATTATATTCACTTCTGAATGCAGACTTTATATTATAAGGAAACCAGAGCTCCATGCCAGCAATAGAGAATGATGATTATGGGATAGGAGCCAACATAAAAGCATGCATTAAAGTTTCCTGTTTCCTTTGATCCTGATCATTTAAAAAAAATCTTTACTTTGTTAAAGATTGTAACAGTACAGATTTTTTTCATCTTTATGTAGTCACAAAGTATAATAAATTGAGTCTGTTTTCCCCCCCATTTCCCCCAGTCACCCATTTCTTCTTCATGTAGTCAATGGAAGTACTGTTGATTTCTTATACAGGGCTAATAAGGTATACCACTTTCGTTTGTTTTAAACCTTGCCTTTGGACCTTTATTACAGCTCTTCCTATATTACCTTAAACTTTTACTGGAAGAGGGCTCTGGTCATGATGACCAACACTCCTTTTTTCTCCATACAAACAGAACTTCGGTCTTAGAATGAATACTTTTCTTTCAGTTCTCTGACTAAAAACTGCAGTTCACTCTTCCCTCTAGGGTACAGCTACCATCCAATCGCAGCACACTTCATTCACTCACCCAGCCCCTCTCTTCCTTTCCTCAGAGTCCTGCATTTGTTACACAGTAACAAATATTTAAAAACCCACATTAACCACCAGAGTTAAAATACAAATTTACATGAAAAACATTACAAGTGGCAACTGTTATATGATAGCAATCTACAGTTTTCCAAATAGAGGTGGGATCAGACCAGAAAATGGACCAAAATTTAACATGGACTGGGCCGGTTTGGTGTTCGTGAACCAGCAGGTTTTCTATGGACTCCATGGACTTTTCACCGGTCCATTGGTCCATGGTCCATTGAAGCTTTCCCGCCCCACTGGCAAGCGGCACCGGGAGCACATTAACATTTAAATCCCCTCTTACTCCAGCTGACTCATGGGCCCACCAGTCAGCTGGAGAAAGGGGGGTTAGAGCACTCCCAGTGCTGCTTTAACATTTAAATCCCCCTTACTCCAGCTGACTGGAGGGCCGCCAATCAGCTGGAGCAAGGGGGTTAGAATGCTTCCGGTGCCACTGGCAAGTGGCGCCGGGAGAACTTTAACATTTAAATCCCCCTCTGCTCCAGCTGATGGGTTGCCAGTCAGCGGGAGCAAGGGGGGGGGGGGTTAGAATGCTCCTGGCACCACAGGCAAGCAGCATTGTGAGTGTTTTAATATTTAAATCCCCCCTTGCTTATAAAATACAAGAGAATGCCAGAGTGGATATTATCTACTTCAATGGGGCAAACAAACAATATTGACCACCCATAGCCCAGATTCAAAGTGCACTTATGTCAGTGTGATAGTAGCACAATTCAACCTAAGATAAGTGGACTAGTGTTCCAACCCTGGAACTAACTATTCAGTAGCTGGCCTGGCTGGATGTACAGTTGCAACTTCAGCCATTCACCTCCAATTAGTATCAGTCTGATTTATGGGACTGAGAACTGGACAAATAAGGGAAGTATTGTGACGTGCCTTGAAAATGTGTACGTACACACACACACACACCTTCTATTCTAGTATTCTGCCTGCATGGCAGTATAGAATGATAGTCAGCAGTGTCCCTTAAAAGGATTGAATATTGTAGCCTAACCACAGCTAAATCCCAGGAGCAAAGCTGTCCTTTCATTTGCCTTCTGTTAAAAACTTTTGCTTCTGCTGTGCAAATTTTTGATGAACTCATCTTGAAGATTGCGATGATTCATCTTGTACAACTGCTAATAAGACTTCTTAATAGGATGGAAATATTTTTCTTCTTACTTCTCATGCAGAGCAATATTGTCTACAACATTTTAATGTGATCACAAATGTATCTAGAAAACAAACGTTTTAACTATATTTTCAAAGAAAAATTAATCTTGTTAAACTTGTACCAGTTATATTCCATTGTAAACTTAGGCAGTAGCATTCCAACTGCAGAGAGCAACGTTTACTTTTCATGATGTTCATGGAAATAAGAAAGTTTTGAATGGTATCGTTGCTGTATGTCAGCAGCACTCATAGGATTAAACCCAATCATGGCATTTTTACTAACCTTGGTGATACAGAATACTTTTACAAATAAAAAAGAACTTTTTCATTGTTTCATCATTTTACAATCCATTAAGAAAATGCAACAGATGAGGGGGAAAGTGTACTAAACAGATGAGAAGATACTTACATCAAAATGTAACTATTTTGTTTTTAATGATCACGATATTTTGTAATCAAAGTGTTCTATTTAGTTTTTAAATTTGAGGAACCTCGTTGTGCTTGGGTCCACAAAGAACCGTGAAACTGGAAAAGAACAGCATACAATAGGTTTAATAGCTACTGTCAGAAAAGCACAGAAGCGGGCTACTTAACTTCATATAATTTAAGTCCTAGTACTTCAGTGGGATGGTGGTTTTAGATTACCGTATACATACTACCGGGATTCTGCCACATTCAGCAATGGTAGTGGAAGGAGCACTGTCGGTTGTAGTTAGCAATGAGTGGTATGTGCACAGGCATCCATATTACTTTGGGAACTGATTTTTGGCTACCATGCTTTGTTTTCATTTATTAAATTCACCAAATTTATCATTTCTCTGTTATTAGTAGCCTAATTCTGAGGCATGATAAAAAGGCATGTTTTTAAATTAAAAACATCTTACCCTTTACAAGCTATTTTTTGTAACATATATCTTGGAAGATATAAATCTATAATGAATTGAATTCCATTTAATTAATTTCATGCAATTTTCTTATTCCTGTTTTAATATTTCTTCAACCCACAATGGATTTAGAAGAAAATCAAGAAAACAAAATTGATTAAAAAAATACTCATTTATGTAGTCTGCAAATAGTTTAATCATTCTTTCATCAGACATTAATCCAATAGAAAATGTATCCTGTTATCTTTTTGTTGCTTTGAATGATGTATTCCACATATACGGTAGCCATTTTGTGTTAATGAATACCAAAATTACAAAAGAATATTGCTGAAGCTTTGTTGACTACATTTAAACCATAGAACTCTGGTGTGTGAAACTAAGATTTTATGATCATCAGTTGCATGCAAGACACCACTAGAGGGACTTGTACAGCCAAGAGTCTCTTGACAAAGCTCAGGAAGATACTTGCAGAACAGAGATTAACAGACAATGGACAAATTGTTCCTTTATATATGGATGTGAAATTGATATAACAGGTTTTGTAATGCTTCTGTTGTCATTCAACTGTGCACAGTAATTACTTACATTAATGTATTAGGTAAACATTTGCACATTTATTAAGATGTATAATTATTTTGTACTCTTAATATTACAAAAGAACTTTTTCTACAATCTTGGGTACATTGCTTATTTTTATTCATGAAACTCCCTAATAATTAAAATATGAGAAAGAATGAGTGACTTACAAGAATAAATTACAGGAATAATGAATGAATGAATGAATGAATGAATGAATGAATGAATGAATGAATGAATGAATGAATGAATTACACTGCAATCCTAAGAACACTTCCCTGGGAGTAAAGCTTTTTTAATATACCTGAGTAGGATTCTGAGTGCAACTGGTTAGGATTGCACTCTGAATAGATTTATTTGTCAGGTAATCAAAAAGTGAGCACAAAGCACCTTGATCAAAGAATGATGAAGTTGGATATTAAACAAATGGTTAATAACATGTTTTGGAACAAGTATTTGTGGCAGCACGTACATTTGTCTTTGCTGCAATGTAGATAAAGGAAGCAACTTTTATAAACAATATCACTATTTCTGTTAGGGAATCATTCAGTCTTTCATTGAACTGACTAGTGAATCTTCACAACACAGAGATATTTAGTTCTAAGTCTTTATGGGAAACAGGTGATATGTCAAATCCTTACATCACAGATACAAATATATAATTATATATATTATAATGGATTTCTTTATAACATAAGGAGGAATAAAGAAGAGCAAACAGTCTCTCATAAAGGTGTTTAATTCCAAGAAACAACATTCACATCACAAAAAATTGATTAAAAATATTTAAATCTGTGTTAGTGTTGAACTTTGGGCACTGCTGATATTATAACAGAAAAATATTCTGATCAGGGAGCCTGGGAATGGCCACAAGAGAGGGGTGGGGGTGAAAAAGAAGTTTCTTAGAGGAAAGGGTTTACCTATCCTCAATCTGCTGAGCTGGATGGGTGGAATCAAACCTGGTTCTCCAAATTAGAGTCCTGCCACTCTTAACCACTACACCAAACTAGCTCTGGGGGATCTTATTGGTAAATGCTATTCAGGAAAACAAGATGCTGCCCTGTGAGGCAAGCCCAGTGTCTGTCTGATGCTGATGCTGCAAGGTACAAACTGAAACAAAACACAAACTTTTTGGTGGGAGAGACTCATTACAATTTAGTTTCCTGGATTTGGTTCAGTGTTCCAGAAACTGCTTTAACAAAATTAAACAAGTTCTAGGTGTATTTTCAACTCATTTTTTCCATTATGCTCACCCCTAATAAGTACTTTAATAATTATCCTATTTATTCCAACAGCAAGTGAATTGCTTTCATTTGATGGATAAGTTGAGTCTCAATGGTGTCAGGAGAGGGAAAGGAATCTAGAAGGGAAGTTTGCTTGAGGGAGGAAATAAAAAGCTTTTGCAATGTTGTCACATGTTACAGCCCTTATGAGTGACTGTGTTTACACACATGCGCATGTGTAAAGCAAATTTCATTTCCTGGTCACCCTACATGACCTATCAAATTTGAAGGCCTTTCAGTAGCTAAAGACAAGGTAGAGGTCTGGAACAAACTAAAGATCATTGTTTAATTTAGAAAATACACAATTTGTGTTCTTAGGTGGAATTAGATGTTATCTCAGTGAGAAAGGCAGACTATAAATGACATAAATGAATGAATGAATAAAAAATCTCAGCTAATGCCTGTTTCCATCCCTGGGTGTGGGGGCGACAGGGGTTGGGACAGAAAGTAGAATGGAAGCCTAATCCCTCTCATACCTATCAATGTTCCTCTAATAATGTCCTCCATTAGCCATAGCTATTCTTATTCTTATTAAGAGTGTGGGACTCTAATCTGGAGAACCGGGTTTGATTCCTCACTCTTCCACTTGAAGCCAGATGGGTGACCTTGGGCTAGTCACAGCTTCTAGGAGCTCTCTCAGCCCCACGCACCTCACAGAGTGTTTTGTTATGGGGATAATAATGACATACTTTGTAAACTGCTCTGAGTGGGCATTAAGTTGTCCTGAAGGGCACTATATAAATCATACGTTGTTGTTGTTGTTGTTGTTATCTGCAGTTACAGAATATTCTGGGGGAAAAAACAAAACACAAAACTTCCTAGGTACACGAGACAGTGTATGGGGAAAAGAAAAACAGCCCACTTGTTCATTGATTTTTTTCCTGCAAGTGTCTCCAGGCCACCTCACACTAGTACTGTGAGGAAATCTGTTAGTTCTGGGACTCCAAAGTTTCTTTCCTAACAACTAGTTATAGGGCCTGTGGGTCAGTCAAAGAGCATCTGCTTGGATGCAAAAGGCCCCACTTCTATTTAAAAAGGATCAGGTAATAGGTGGTATGAAAGACTTCCAACCTGAGAATGCTGAGAGCTGCTGCCAGCCTAAATAGACAATATTGACTTTAATGAACCAATGGTCTGATTCAGTATAAAGCAGCTTGATGTAATGTTATTTGTAAGAATGTAGAAATGCTGATAAATCCTATTTTCTTAATACCTAAGCAGAGTTACTCCTTTCTAAACTCATTGATTTCAGTGGGCTTAGGCTGGAGTAACTCTGTTTAGGATTGCACTGGTTGTGAAGAGAAGACTTAGGTGCATGCAACAGTTGGACTTCTAAATAAAATGTGCTAAAGTCAAGTAAAAATGACCACTTTTACAAATACTTTTGTAACAAGCAACCAGTTACTTAGCCAATCTGATAAAAATGGCTGAAATTCCTCATAAATCTGGCCACAAAACATTCCAGTTCAGTAATTCCATGAAATATTCCATTACCAAATTGAGTAGCAGAAATTAATAACTGGAAATTAATAACTTTCTAGCTCTGAAAACTACTCCAGTTTCTCAGGCTGGGTATATTAAATTCTTACAAACATCAACTTACTCCTGATCCAGTTGAAGATCTCATCATAACCAAGGCTAACCCTGACTTTCAGTGAAGAAAGTACTTCCTTCTTCCCTTTTAAATCTAAACAACTGGCCCAGAATTTCATTTCATCAGCAGCCAGTAAATCTACCAAACTGTATGGAATTCCTTACGCTGTAATCACTATAAAGAGAACAATTGTTCATGGAATCTCCAACTTCTAGACTGTTGCATGCCTTCTATATTTTCCTCACCTTCACACTTCAGAGATCTCTGCCTATGGCCAGAAATAGAAATAGTTGTTCTCAGAGTAGCTTCTGCTTGTTACAAAAGGCATGAAGAATATTGTTTACTATTGCAGATTCACTGATGATTGTTTCCTAATTGTTTCCAGTATTGACAAATTTAATAACATAGGTGATTGGTTTAATACTATTGACGTCAATATCCAGTTTATGTGGGAAGAGAACATTAATTGTGTACATTTTTTGGATCTCTCTATATATAGGACCAGTGAGAACACCTGGGAAGTGAAACCATATAGGAAACCGATGGACAGTAATTCCTATTTGGAATTCGGTTCATACCACCCCCATCATCTAAAGATTAACATACCATATGAACAGCTGCTCCATCTCAAACAAAATGCCACTGCACATTCAGAATATAAGTGTGAATCTAAAAATATATTACAGTCTTTCTATAATAGGGGATAGAGCCCTATACGATGCCCACAGACATGCGGAGGTGGCACCCCGGGGTGAGTTGTTTAAAGTTAAAAATAGGGCAACCTGCAACCATATTAGGTGGGCGTTAGATTTTACACCTAAGGCTCAACAGGTGAGATGAATTATACATAAATATTGGCCTTTACTGAATGACATCAAGGGGTGTGAATTGCCCCCCTCAGTGGGCTTTAGACGTACAAGGAATTTGAAGGACTTGATTGTCCATTCTGACTTCAAACCAGCAATCGAGGATTCTCATCAGCCGAGGTGTCATTACAAGTGTGGCCATTGCCACCTCTGTTCTTTAGCTATTACGGGAGATGAGATAGTTGTTCCCTCCTATAATAATACCATTAAACTTAAAGTTTTTCACTACTTGTCAATCCCCGGGTGCTATGTATTTAATTGTGTGTAAATGCAACAAATTGTATGTGGGAAGCACATTTAGACCTTTAAAGACACGTTTATTGGAACACATGTCCTGCATGCGACTTAAAGTCATGGAGGCTCCAATGGTGGAACATTTTGTTAATCACAATTAGACATGGGCATGATCTGAATTACAATTTCAACCCCCCCCCCCCAATTTTGGCGTTTGTGCCATCGTGACTCAGCTAATTGGTTCCATCCACGGCAACCGATCCAGCAGTCGGGGGTTTGCTTGTTTGGAACTTGATTGGATATATAGGTTTCTGTTTGGAATTGCAGACACTCTGGTGCCAGTAATTTATTCCCGGGGCAATGGAGCCAGGGGAATGAGCTGTGTTTGCCCTCCTTCTGTTGCCCTCGAAACATGAATGGAAGCCGTACCCTGAAATTTTAGTGAATAGATTTGTAAATAATATGACTTACCCTGACTGTAGGTTGTATGCTATTAATGTGTGGTCTATGACCGTAATAAAGATTGACTGATGAATGGAAGCCCAGCTTTCCTTGATTAGCAGGCTTCCTTCCAACCACGGAGAAGCAACCCAGGGGAGGGAGGGGGAAGGGGGTGTTCGGAAGCCATGGGCACAAAGGCAGCACGGGAGGCTGGGAGGCTACCCGCGCCATTTGTCTTTCCCCAGGACAGGGGGCGCGCAGGCAAGCCAGCTGTCCCTTGTCCTGGGGAAAGGCAAAAGGCAGCGTGGGAGGCTGGGAGGCCACCTGCGCCATTCACCTTACCCCAGGACAAGGGGCACGCGGGCAAGCCAGCCGCCCCTTGTCTTGCGGGGCAGGTGAATGGAACGGGCAGCCGCCGAGCCACTCGCGCTGCCGCCAGCTCCGCAGCGCACCGGAACAGCCGGCTTCCTGCATGGGCGGGGGGGGGGGGACGACCCAGGAGCGCGCGCACATGCCAAGAGCCTGACTACAGTTGCCCTGGTTGCTGGCAACCATAGATCCAGCCCTGGGAATGTCCCCTCCCTGAGGGGAGGCGGCTCGTTGCCAGGTTAAAAACTCCCCCCCTACTCTAAGTGTGTGTTTGTGTGTGAATGTCCCCTCCCTCCCTGAAGGGAGGAGGCTCATCGCCGCCTCCCCCTGCCCGCCAGGCCTGGCGGCCGCTGCCACCAACCACTATTCCTATATCGCTGGAAACAGCGGTGCGCCCTCCCGCTTTGGCCTTCCCGATTCCAGATCGGAAATGGGACTTGATCAGTTAGAATCGGTGGCCTGGGGCTCGGCAGTGGCCCAGATCCACGAACAGCTTAATCGGTATTTTTTTTTTGATCGTGCCCATCTCTAATCACAATCATAAAGAGGACGACTTTAATTTTACAGTCCTTTTTTCAGACCCTAATGTGTTAAAACGGGACTTACAGAAGGTGTTACTTAAATGAGAGGCTCAATGGATTTTTAATTTAAAGAGCCTCATGCCTGTAGGTCTCAACAGCGAATTGGATCTCACCTGTTTCCTGTAAGTTGTTTAGGATACAGGAACTTTGAGATCGAGTTCTTTACAGAAGCCTTTCCTTTACTATTCTTATGACTATAAATCTCTGCTTGGGTATGTTGGTCAGTGTGTAAGGACGCCGTGTGAGACTCATTGTGACTGTTTGAAAAGTGACTGCTATGATTTTGCAATTCTGAGAGCGTGAATTAATTTCCAGTAAGTCTGTATTGGTTATCAGGCTTTTATTTTTATTCTATGTTTATTTTCTGTGTGAATACAGTTGTGATACGCCATTGTTTGCTTTTTTTGTAAGT
This sequence comes from Eublepharis macularius, assembly GCF_028583425.1. Taxonomy (NCBI): domain Eukaryota; kingdom Metazoa; phylum Chordata; class Lepidosauria; order Squamata; family Eublepharidae; genus Eublepharis; species Eublepharis macularius. The sequence goes on from NC_072792.1 coordinate 130,153,879, forward strand.
TTAAGGTGGTTAAATGTCTCCCCTGATGATGTGACAAACACGAAACAGCAGAATTCAGCCGGCACTGTCTGTCGGGCATTGTGGGCTTCTTCGCGGCAGCCTTTGAACACAGCTCCACCTGGAAGGAAAACATAATATCGTTAATATTGATTGACTTTTTCCAATTACATGGAATTTCTGGACTTACCTTCTGGAAGTCTTCCTGTTGGATTTCTTGCATTATGTATATGATGGACAGCTGCATATGATTTGACTGAGTGCACCTGTCTTTGTATTTATATTTGATTCTTGTTACTGATTGACTTGACTGTTTATGAGAGTTGAACTCCATTATATTATTTTTGATACACTTTGTGATTATTTTTTGCCTACTGGTGTGCTTTCACCTTGTATAGCTGTTACAAAAGGCAAGCACACACTGCCTCCATGCAGAATACTATTTTACATCTTCTGAACTCACTCATTTTGAATGTGAAATTACCAGTTCTTAGTTGTTCTTGTTTTCAGAGTCATGATTAGACGTGGGCACAAACAGCATTACGAATACAAAAAAGCCCATGAACAGCCTGCTCAGCTGTTCGCAAACAAGCTGTTCGTGAGGCCCCATTCCAAACAAACAGGTGGTCTTGGGAAGCCTCATTTGTTGCTGTTCATTGCTGTTCATCAATCCAGACAGTCTGGCTCCTGCAATCAATTCCCATGGACACTCAGGCAGGGATTGTCTGAACTCCTGCTGTTGCCCTGGAAACCCAGAATCATGCTCAGCAGCACGGAAAGGGGCATTTAAACCCCTGAATTAGCTACTCATTGGGGGCTTCCACAACAAGCAGCTGAATGCCAGCTGTCCCTTTCCTGGTGCTAGAGGAATGGGGAGAATCTCCCCGCCCCTCTTAGCACTGGGAGAGCCAGTGCTGCATGGCTTCTTCTGCCCGGTGCAAGAGGGACAGGGAGAATCTCCCTGCTCCATTCGCACAGGGCAGGAGTGGCCCCAGGGCACCAGCTCTGCCAGATGCGAGCAGGCCAGGGAGAATCTTCCTGGCCCACTCGCATGAGGAAGATGTGGCCCCTGGGCACCAGCCCTGCCGGGTGCGAGCAGACCAGGGAGAATCTCCCTGGCCTGCTCGCACAGGGCAGAAGTGGCCCCTTGTACTTGCAAGTGGCAGGACAGGGCCCTTTAAACTATCAGCTGGCAGGCAGCACGGGGAAATCCCCCACCTGCCACCTGCTTCCTGATAGTTTAAAGAGATCTTTAAATGGTCAGGTAAGTGGATTAGAGGGGGGGGCTAAGTGGGGTGGGTGGGGTGAAGGTGGAGGGACTGCAGGTCCCACAAACAATGAACAATGAACATGTTCGTGATAGTATCATGTTCATTGATCTTCATTGTTCGTTGTTTGTGGACAACAACGAACAGCGTGTTCTTTTTTCGCGTTCATACCCATGTCTAGTCATGATTCACTATAGATCTTAAAATGGCTAGTTTATTCTGAATCAACAGTCTCAGCATCTGATCATTTCTGAATATCTCTAGTCATATATATTTTTAAAGTAATGTGTTTCAGTGACAGAAGAAATGTCAACGTTAAGTTTTCTTACATTCTTATCTAGGAACAATAGTATGATTTCCTGCAAACCTTTCTGATTTGTTACATTTTGTATGGTTTTAATGGTTGTTAAGATGAGATTTTAATTTGTATGATTTGATTTGCTAACCATCTTGGTGGCCCTGTAGGGGCAGAATGACAGAGACAATTTTTTTTTAACAAACAAGCAAATAAATGAATGAATGAATAAATATATTCCCACACCTTACACACCTCAATGTCTAAGGCCTTTTCTCAATGGCTGAATAGATGCTTTGTATTCTGGTTCTATGTTCAATACCCATTAAGTTTCTTTTGAAGAATACAAGGTCACAGGTCTGGAAAGACTTTGGAACAGAAATGGATTTATGCACAAGTTGAGTAAACTACAGTTAATGCCTCAGATTATCAGCAGCCTCTAAACACAAAAATAAAAGACAAATTGCTAAGAGAGCAATCCTAAACATGTCTATTCAGAATACTGCTCAGGTGTATTCAGTGAGATTTACTCCCCAGAATGGTTCTTAGGATTGTACTGTAAATTACCATTTATTAGTAATGCTATAGGCCCTATAGCATATAGTATAGGGCATTTTACACCTGATATCGCTTAGGGCCTCAGCATGTCTTAACTCTCCCCTGCCTTGGACAGCCACTGCCAACCAGAATAACCATTGACCTAAATGAACCATAAGTTAAATTAGTTTCCTAAATATATGTGTGTTACATAAATATCCATCAAGATTTCCCAAAAACAATTTCAGTAAAAATGAGTTAAATTGAAGAGCAAAGTTTATCACAAAATTATAGCATAGCTTCTGCATAACCTTACTCAGTATTGGATCTGTCATACTATGATACTCTGTTGAAAATTAGTTTTAAAAAATAATTATTTCACTATGCAATTAATGAATATGTATTCTAGCCTTTTGCAAAACACAAGTCCCCCAAATGAAGAACAAGCATTTGATATGTCAACCCATGGCTGTACAAACTAAAGAATTGCTAAAGAATAACATCATGCATAAGCACAGTTTAATAATGGACTTTGATTTGTTAAGTACACTCTGATCAAGTATTCAAAATACACTGCAGTAGTTTATGTTTTCCGCAAAGAGCATGCCTATTTCACCATTTCCAGGTTGTAAATTATTTACGCCAGTTGAACATTAGGCCATCAATTATTTATTTACTTATGAAATTGTAAATTATAATGTACTGACAAATTCTATGCAAGCTAGTGTAAGTAATCAGATATATTGGACATAATTCAGAGAAAGTTATGTATGCCTGGGTCCCATTGCAAAGCTTGTGTATTAAGCATTTCTATTTTCAAAGCCAAACTTTATCTGGATTATGCCCAATGAAACTTGGTAACATAAACACACACAACAAAATAAAAATAGGCTTCTAAAATGATCATAAAACAAGTGAAATGCCTTTCCTATTCCAATACTTATATCCTGTAAAATAAAATAAATTTTGTTGGTTTTGATATATGTCTTATGGTTGACATGATCCATATTTCAGATATAAAGTATTTTTAGATTTTATTATACAATAGTTGTATATTTTATTGATTACATGAATAAAGGGTATGATTAAAACTGAAGCTTAGTGGTTTGGATTCTATGCAATTTTTCTCTTTATATACTTTGCCTTAGATAGTTTTTTATCTGCGTTGTTCTGTAATCCTAGTCCTATTGCATGGTTCATCGGTTGTATTATTCTATCAGATTGCACTGTTTATATCTTGTAATCTGCTTTAAGGCTCAGCAAGAAAGGCAGACTATAAATAAAATAACATGATGCATAAGCTCTTTTAATAATGAACTTTGATTTCAAGTACATTCTGGTTAGAGTATCAGACTAGGATCTGGGAGACTCGGGTTCAAATCCCATTCTGCCAAGAAAACTTGCTGAATGACCCTGGGCCAGTCACACAGCCTCAATCTAATCTTTCCTTTTTCCTTTTTTTTTTTTTGGCATATGCAATGAATCGATGCATCTCTGGAACGCTACATCAATCTATTTCCTGGATTTCTTCTTCTCAACCAGTGCATCAATCTTATGCAGGATTTAAATAATTTTTTTTAAAAGAGTGGAAAGCAAAATGTATAGGAAACAGGGGAGGTGGGAGAAAATGGAAAAAAGGAGGAGGGAGTGGCTGGATAGACAACAGTGACCAATCACAATGTAGTGGGTTGGCAGAGGTTAGAAGGAGGGCAGAAGAGGGTGAAATGCTAAAAGATGGGATAAAGTGTGTGCATGGGGAAACAGTACTGGAAAACAGATTTTAGCAAAAGTCCAAAGTATAAGTGCTCCCAGGAGAGCTGTGGAAAAGCTGTATAGTAGCCAGAGTGACTACTCATGGTGGCAAATTGGGTGCAGATGGTCATGAAAAAATGCTGCTGTATGGGAACTGAACTGGCCCATGCAGAAATTGGCCCTTCAGAATTGACCTTGGTACCTTAGGTAGGGACATGTACTAATTGCAATGTCACCTAGTACTGCTGTAAATAATCCAATGTGAGATAAAAGAATGTTGCTCTTTGGCGGGGAGCAGTTTGGAGGGAGAAATTAACCAAGGCACCTCTTCCTGGGCAACAGATTGATTTGCACCCTCTCACAACTTTGTCCCCATTAACCCTCAGAGTGGACCAGGTTGGTAATTCATTGCCACCCCTCCAATTATGGGGAAGGGGTATTCTTGAGGGAAGCCAGCCCAGGAGCATATTGTTTCCCTTGATTCTATTTTATTGGTAGCACTTTTTTATTTCAAAGAGAGAAATGCCTGTAATAGCAAATGAGTCTGGATGTTGAACCCCTCAACTTTATTTAAAAAACCTGCACATAAAACACACACACTGAAAAGAGAAACAAAAGTAAATGATGCAAAAATATGTTTAAAACTTGCATAGAAAAATACTGTTCAGAAGTGATGGAAAGCTAGTGTAGAACATCAGTGATTAAGATTTGCACTAAAGCCACCACAATCTGATTGGAAGCTCTATATAGATGCACAGAAGCACAGGGCGACTGGTTACCATGCACAGGAAGAGCAATCAGCATGGCAGCTTTTAAGCTAGGATCTTAATTGCATGTTCACACAGTAGAAAGAAACAATGGGACTTGGTCAAAAGTAAAACACCAGGGGAAATTATTTCAAAGTGACACCAGCCAAAGAAAAGCAACATAAATTCTAAAATACAACTAGAATGAAGTAGTCCCTAGTTCATTTACAGCCTTCCATATCTAAATTCGGATCCAAATCTATGATCCCTGCATGAGGCCACAAATTCCATCATCATCAGCTCACTGCTAGTTTCAGGTAGGTAGTAGTGTTAGTCTGCAGTCAAAGAGCAAGATCCTGGTCCAATAGTACCTTAAAGACCAGCTAGGTTTCCAAGGTATGAGCTTTAGAGTTGTTGTTTTTTTTTTGAAAATTTTTTTATTGGGTTAGAATCCATTATTTTTACATTTACATTCAATTTTCCCCAATTTTTCATCTCTAACCCCCTCCCTTTCCCCCCCTTTTGTTGACTTCCAACAGCTTTCCAACCCTTTGTCCCCTTTCCCTTACTTCTATTAGATTCCTCTATCTAAAACAAATATATATTCTCCATTAATCTAAGCAGTACACCCTTAACTATTTTTAACATTGTATACCCAAACTGTAAGTCTTTGTTTCCATCTTAGATAAACAATTTATCCCATTTTTCAATTTCAAATATTTCTATATATCATAAACCATGTAAATCATACATTCATTTAAATCAAACAATTTGACTTATTCTCTATATATTACTCATTCTATCTTTTTGTAATAATTCTGTATAACTCTCATCACGTAGTCAATCAATTTGACTCATCTGTATCTTCAGACAATCAGTTTGGTACATTTTACAAAACTTACCAAAGAAAGAAAATATTATTAGTTAATCAATCCTTATATTTAGTCCTTATAATTAATTATTTTCTATCTATATTCTGTTTGTTAACCTATATATATCTATATATATGTCAATCTATTAGTCTAACTGCTTATTAATTCACATTTATCTCTTCTCCCCCCGGTAAAGTCTCCCCCCTCTACTTCAGTACTTCAGTAGTTCTCAAACTGCCACAGTTTTCCTCCCACCTCCCATTTCTTCTCCAGGTATTGTTTCAGCTTCTCCCAGTCTATGTTGAACTGCCCTGAGTCCAGATCTCTCAGTTTTCTTGTCATCTTATCCATTTCAGCCATATACAGCAATTTGTAAATCCAATCTTCAATAGTTGGCACTTCTTGTACTTTCCATTTTTGCGCATACAAAAGTCTAGCTGCTGCTGTCATATAAAATATCAACGTCCTGTGTTGGGCTGGAATTCCCTCCATTCCCAAGTTCAGTAGCAGGAGTTCTGGGTTCTTATTGATTTGAAATTGTAAAATTTCACTCATTTCTCTTATTATTTCCCCCCAGTACTGCCTGGCTACCTCACACGACCACCACATATGGTAGAGGGAGCCCTCATGCTTCTTACATTTCCAGCATTTATTAGAAGTGTTCAAATTCCCTAGCGCAATCTTCTTTGGTGTCATGTACCAACGATAGATCATTTTGTAAATGTTCTCTTTAATATTAGTACATGTCGTTGTCTTCATTGTAGTTTTCCACAAGTATTCCCATGCCTCCATTGTTATTTCTTTATTAAAATTTATAGCCCATTTCACCATTTGTGTTTTAACTGTCTCATCCTCGGTATACCATTTCAACAGTACTTGGTATACCTTGGATATTCTTTTCTTGTCTTCTTTAAGAAGGGTCTGCTCTAGTTCCGAATTCTCTATTCGTATACCTCCCTTTACAGAGTCCGAGTTATATAAGTCTCTGATCTGTCTATACTGGAACCAGTCGTAATTAGGTGATAGTTCCTCTTGCGTCTTTATTCTAAGTTTGGATGCTTCAGTTTTAGTTATTTCTTTATACGTTAAACATTGTTGTTCATTATCAACAGCTCTCGGGTCTATCACCTCATATGGAACCACCCACAAGGGAGTTCCTTCTTGTAGATAAATTCTGTACTTCTTCCAGATCATGTACAGACTTCTCCGTACAAAATGGTGCAGGAACATCGAGTTGACCTTTACTTTATCATGCGATAGATATGCATGCCATCCAAATATTTTTTTATATCCCTCTAGGGCTAGTAGTTTCTTGTTCTTTAATGTCATCCATTCTTTCAACCAAACTAGGCAGATTGCATCATGATAAAGTCTCAGATTGGGCAGTTGCATTCCGCCTCTTTCCTTTGCATCTTGTAAAACTTTCACTTTCACTCGAGGCTTCTTGCCTGCCCAAACAAAATCTGATATTTTCCTCTGCCATTTTTCAAATTGTTTAGAGTCTCTGATGATTGGTATTGTCTGTAGCAAAAACATTACTCTTGGTAACACATTCATCTTAACTGCTGCAATCCTACCCAACCATGACAAATTCAGTCTGTTCCATTTAATCAAGTCTCTCTCTATCTGAGTCCATAGTTTTTCATAATTGTTTTTGAATAAATCTATGTTCTTTGCAGTTAATTCGACTCCCAAATATTTCACTTTACTTGTTACTTCACAGTCCGTTGTTTCCGTTAATAATTGTTGTTTCTGCTTAGTCATATTTTTACATATCTTTGACTTCTTTTTGTTGATATAAAAACCTGCCAAGTCTCCAAACTCCTTGATCTTATCTATCACTCTTGGCATGTTCTCCAATGGGTCCTCTACAATTAACATTATGTCATCCGCAAATGCTCTGACCTTATATGAATAGTCCTTTATTTTTATTCCACGAATTTCCTCATCTTGTCGTATTTGTATCATCAGAATCTCCAATACTAAAATGAACAACAGTGGAGACAACGGGCAACCTTGTCTTGTTCCTTTACTTATCGTCAGTTTCTTGGTCACTTCATCATTCACCACGATTGCTGCAGTCTGGTCTCTGTAAATTTCCTTAATTGCTCTGATGAATCTTTCTCCCAATTGTAGCTTTTCCATAGTGGCAAACATAAAGTCCCAGTTTAAATTGTCAAACGCTTTTTCAGCATCAACAAAGAAGAAACCAACCTCTTTGTCACAACGCTTGTCATAATATTCAATAGCATTGATCACTGTCCTTAAATTGTCTCTTATTTGTCTGTCTGGCAAAAAGCCTGCTTGTTCCTCCTCTATATCTTCCGAGAACCACCCCTTCAATCTCTCCGCCAATATCTTCGCAAAAATTTTATAGTCATTATTAAGTAGCGATATAGGTCTGTAATTTTTCACGTTGGTCAGGTCTTGGCCCTCTTTTGGGATCAATGATATGTTCGCTTCACTCCAAGTGTCTGGAATCCTTTGATCCCTTAAAACTCCATTCATCACCTCTTTTAGGAATGGTGCCAGTTCATTAGCCATTGTCTTATAAAATTTAGCCGTAAGTCCATCTGGCCCTGGCGCCTTTCCTAGATTTGCAGATTGTATTGCCTTACTTATTTCCTCGTCAGTTACTTCACTGTTCAACTTATTTCTCCAAGCTTCCGAGATTTCTGGAAGTTTGGTTTTCTCCAAATATAACGCTATTGATTCTTTATTTACTTCTTTCTTATTATACAGCTTAGCGTAGAATTTATAAAAGGCTCTACTAATGGTAGTCTGCTCCAAATACGTTTTGTTGTCTTCACAAATTTTATTTATTATTTTCTTTTCCCTTCTCTTCTTCAATTGCCATGCCAGGTACTTCCCAGGTTTATTGGCACCCTCGAACGCTTTTTGATTCAGTCTTAGCTTTAGAGTTGTTGAAGGGAACTTTAACTCTTGAAAACGGATATTTTGGAAATCTAGTTGGTCTTTAAGCCCATTGCTAGTGGGCAAATTCAGGAAATTCACAGTTCATTCAATCTTCTCCATCGCAGTGGCATCTAAGGTGGCCAGGTCTCCCACTATTGTTGGAGATCTCACATCTTGGGCCCTGCTACTCCAGCTGCAACTTGATAAAGCAGTGGGAGCAAATTTGAGGGGGAAATAGTGTCATGCTAAAGTCACAACATCATTTCCGGTACTATGAATTCAACCCAAACTTCCCCAATAAAGTGACATCAGTTCCAGATGCATGCTGAAAGTGATGCTGTGGTGTCAGCAATGAAACTATTTTTCATTCTAGCATCTCCTGCCAATTGCCAGCACATGGTAACCACCAAGTTGAATGATTCTAGGAGATGTACATCTGATCTCTTTGCATTGGGAGTTTTATAGATTTCCCAAACAGCTTGTACATTGGACAAGATTGAGGTGATGATTCCCACTTAAGGCAAGGGAAAATTGTGAGAACGTTTAAAAAAAAAACTGGGATGGTTATGGCAGGACGAGAATGATTAACAACTGTTTCTAAGACAGAAAAACGTATCAGTTAAGTACATGTCGTGTTGGCTGTGAGTCACATGGCAATAAGGCAATAAGGAGAATCTGAGAAAAGAAGTAAGGAAAGAGCATTGGGGGCTTCAGGAAATAAACTAGCAAATGGAAAATATCATAATGAATCAGAGGGCTCTAAGGGGCAACAAGATTGATTACAGAGACCATTAATATTAGTTTGTAAGGGTGTGTCTGTATTAAATTATCATCTTTTGTGACTTGGCTACCCCAAGGGCATGGTTCATCTACATCATATTACATTCTTTATTCTTATCACATTCTTTATTCATATTTTAGATTTATGTATAAAATTCTACAAGATTTGCTATTAATATAGTAGGATTTAGAATAATCTATTGCATTGTATCTGTTTAAAATTCTGGTATCCATGGTACTTCTTCATATTGGCTTGTATACAAGGGATAAAAAAACCCACAAAGCCTACTGTGTTATATATCAAGTTATCCCAACATCTTGTTAGTGTTGTTAGTATAGCTTCTGATGTTACATGTGTATATTTGGAGAAAGTTCTAAAAATAATTTTGCATATACTACATCAATACTTTTTCCTTCTCATAACAACTAAGCCTGGCCTTTGTAGTTCAGTCAGTTTGTTAAGGTTCACAGTTCACAGTTCATTTACAGTTTCACTTATTAGCTCTGTTTACCATTAATCTGAGGGCACTGTTCTTTCCAGAAACTGCAATCCAATGACTGCACACTTATAAATGTATAATATTATAAATTTAGGAGTTGTGCAGGAGAATGAATCACATCAAGTTGGTGATTAAGGTTTATACATTGCATTTTATTTATACTCCTTGTTTAAAATGAATATTCAAGACAGCTTATAACATTTAAATTAATATAGAGAATTTAGAAATAAATAGTAACGAAACTTACAAACACTGATTCAAAGATGGAAATAAAAAAGTTAGCTAATAACTTGTGGAATAAAAAAGTCTTCAGCTGACACTGGAAAGCCTCTAAGAAAGGAACCAAGCACAGTGAATGGGTAAGTAAGTTCCAAAGAGCACAGGTCCCATAGACCTGTGAACCTGTGCTTATGAATAGCAGTGGGCTCCCAGGCTGGGTTTCACTTTCAGCGAGCAGCGGAGTGTGACAGAGTTGTTGCTTGCTACTTGCTAGCCTTTGGGGAGAGAGACAGAGAGAGTTTAATTGAGCTTGGATTTTGGGGATAGGCATCTAGCTCCACTGGTTCCAGGGCTGCTGCCTGACTCTGGGGCCAAGCTCAGTGGGCACCTTGGCTGAGGACTCACATTGATTATTATTGATCACTGCCTGATCTGTTCAGGTCTGTGGGAGTGGTGGGCTAGGGCTCTAGTCCCTCCTTCCCTCTGGCGCCAGGGCTGCTGCCAGGCCCTGGGGCCAAGCTCGGTAGGCACCTTGGCTGAGGGCTCACAGTGTCATCTCATTTCCTCTCCTCAATTATTGTTTGCTGGCACCATGAGGTTTCGAGTGGGGGACAAGAGTGGTCGTGGGGGGAAGTGCAGAGATTGTCCCAGTTGCAATATGAGAAGCAGTGCTGTGCAGGGCTCTGGAGCAGCAGAGACTCCCGCTCCCAAAAAATCACCTCTTGAGGCTGTGGAGGAGGCCGAAGAGCTCTTGCCACCGGCAGAAGAGGAACTCCTGAAAATTTTGGGGGAGAAGGAGGCTGAGGGATCCTTGGAGGAATGGTTGGGGTTCAAGGAAACATCCAGCCCATCCCCATCCCAAACTACCGGTGCTGTCCCTGCCTGCAGTCCACCCATCACTCCGTCTTCCATTGCCAGCTCCATGGCACATCTAGCAGTAACCCTTCATCCTCCCTCCCCTGGAACCATTAGTGGGCCACGGTTCAACCACAATGTTTGGAGGCACTTTTGGGCCCTTCCTACTGACCTCCGCGTGGTGCAGTGCTGTGTGTGTGATGGCCTGGTGCACAAGGGCAATGACCCAAAGCACCTGTCATCAATGGCCCTGACTCGGCACCTGCAGAGGCACCACCCAAACCTGTGGTCTCCATCATTGGCCAGCGAAACATCCGTCAGGGGGAGACTGAGAGCCACCAGCTCGTCTGATCCGGGATCAGTGGGAGAGTCTCCAGAATGCCCCCCGAGTAAGTAGCCTTGCCTCGAGGGTGCTGCTGGTGGGAGCTGAAGGGTCAGGCAGGCCGCCCTGGGGGAAGTTGTTCCATCGGGGTTGGGGGTGGTGCTGCTGAAAAGGGTGAGATCAAGGGCTCAGGAGGCGGGCATTCATATGGTGGCACAAACGATTGCCCTGCAAGGCTTCCCCCTTTTGGTCGTGGAGGGTGTAGGCTTCCAACTGCTGCTCCAGCACTTTGCCTCATGGTTCTCCATGCCGTCATGGCGCACCATTGGGCATTGAGTTATGCCTGCTTTGTTCAAGTCAGTGTGAGACATGGTGCGCAGAGAGCTGATGGCAGCCCAAGGCAGAACAGTGCATGTCACGGCCAACCTGTGGAGTGGGTGCCATCACGGATACCTTGCCATCACCAGAGGACCTCTGCCACCCCAGGCCAAGATCTGGCAGCCATAAAAAGGTGGCCAGCTTGACACCAGGCTACAGGGCGGTTCTTCTTCAGGCCCGGGGGATGGACAAGGTCCACACAGGGAAGAACATTGCCGCCACCGTAAAAGGCAGCTCTGAGTGAGTGGACGTCCGTGGTGGAAGGGTTTGTCCATGGCTTCATGGTGACGGATGCGGGAGCCAACATGTTGGCAGCCCTGAAAGAGGCATCCCTCCTGGGCCTGGTGTGCATGGCGCACAAGCTGCACCTTGTGATGTGGGATGTGCTCGGGCTGGGGAGCAAGCCAAGGGACAGCTGGGATGAGGGAACCTTTTGGACGTGCAATCTGCTGACAGCTGTCGTTGCATGGCTTCCCACTTCTCCCGCAGCATAAACTCTTCCCACGAGCTGTTTCAGAGGCAGGGGGAGGGAGGGGACCCCAAGCACCAACTCTTCCAGGACCTGCCCACCCGCTGGAACTCCACCTATGACATGATATGTCATCTGGTGGAGCAGAAGGGTGCATTGCGAGACATCCTGTCCTCTTCGGATGTGCTGAGGAGGGGAGAGGAGTTGAGCCTCAGCTCCATGGACTGGAAAGTCCTTGCCCAGATGTTCCAGATCCTGAAACCCTTCAAGGATGCCATGGAGCTCTTGTGCTCCTATGAGGCCAGCCTGGGTCTGGTCCTTCCTCTAATCCACATGCTCAACCGGTTTCTGGCCCGGGTGCTCCAGCATGAGCAAGAGCTGCTCCCCAGGGTCCCGGACTTTGTCCGGAGGATCCAGGCCTGCGTTGCTGAATGCTTGCATCCTCTACACCACGAAGGCCATACCAACTGGCCTCCCTCTGTGACTCCCGCATCAAGGGCAGCATTGCCATGCAGGCAGGTCAGATGCAGCACTGGAAAAAGGAGCTCCACACAGTGGTGCTCCATTTCCAGAGACAGAAGGCAGGAGAGAAGGAACCGGGCAGGGGTGAGGGGCAAGCAGTGGAGGAGGGGGAGGGGGAGGGGGAGGAGGAAGAGGTAGGAAGAGAGCCACACCAGGGAAGAGCCGCCCAAATGGCCCCATTCGATCTCTGGGCCTTGTCGGTGGGCAGTGTAGTTCGCCACTGCACAGTGGGCGTGTCCCTCTCAGTGGAGGACTTGGCGGGGACCATGGTGTGCGAGTACATTTCTGAGCCCACCAAGCCCCCCCCATGCCAACCCATTGCGGTATTGGGTGCAGAAATCTGACCGATGGCTGGGCCTGTCCATCATCGTTACCAACATCCTGTCCTGCCCTCCCACCAGTGTGCAGAGCGAGCGGGTGTTCTCCCACCTGGGAGACCTCCTCCATCCCTGCCGCGCACGTCTGCACCCAGACCTGGTGGACATGTTGACCTTCATCAAGGTCAACCTCAACCTACTGGGGCACCCTTCCGTGGACTTGGACCTACCCGGGCTCTGAGCCACCCTGGGGTTGTAGGCCCAGCTCCTCCATAGCAGCCTCAATCCTCCCTCAGTTCTCGGGACTGCTTCCATGGCTGGTGACCCTTTGCCTTCCTCTCCCAGACAAGTTCTCATTCCCTCTTCACACCTCTCCCTCTCTGGATCTGCTCAGATGCCTCCCAACCTCTCCTGTCTTTCCCATCCCATCCTTTCCATGAAGGAAGGAAGGTGTGGTGCTGCCTGCTGACACTGCTTTTGGCCATGAGGAACAGCTCTGCTGCTGTTGCTGATGTTAGAGTGGCACTGCATGGTACCCCCCCTTCCATGGCACCTGGTGTCCCCTCTGAGCAGGGGGGAATGTGTCCCTCCCACCCTTTCCATGAGGGCAAGAAGGTGGGTGCTGTCTGCTGCCACTGCTTTGGACCACAAGGGGCAGTTCAGACGCATTTGCTGAGCTGCCAGGTTTGAGCTGTACGGTGCAACCCTGTCCATGTGCACCTGCTGTCCTCTCTGTGCATGGGGGGAATGGGTCCCATGACTAGTCACATTTCCTTTCCATGAAGGCAGGAAGGTGGTTGAGGTCTACCACTGCTGCTTTTGGGAATGAGGGGCAGCTCAGGAGCTGTGGCTGGTGTTAGTCTGGCACCACATGCCCCCCCTTTCCATGGGCACCTGCGGCCCCTCTGAGCAGGGGGGAATAGGTCCCTCACCCTCACACCCTTTCCATGAAGGCCAGAAGGTGGGTGCTGTCTGATGCTTCAGCTTTTGGCCATGAGGCACAGATCAACTGCAGTTGCACATAAAATTGTATGTCACGGTGGCCCCTGCCAACAGCAGTGGCTGTCCCCTCTGGGCAGGGGTGAATGGGTAATGCCGCCATGACCAGTCACTCATGTACTTTCCATGAAGGCAGGAAGGTGAGTGATGCTGGTGACAGCCTCCATGGTGACATGGGGGGAGCAGACAAGCCTCTGACACAGCAGTTTGCACACTCCTTCAGGGTGGATGTGGGGTCCCTCCATCCCGGTCCTGCTGCGCAATGTAGCCAGGAAGCCTCAGGCTCAGCCCTCCTCTCCCACACAAGTACATGGTCCCTCTTCTCACCTCGCCCTCTCCAGAACACTCAGTCCCCTCCCAATGACCTCTCTGGTCCGGTACTATTCCATCCTTTCTGCAAAGGCAAGAAGATGGGTGCTGTTTGCTGCTGCCACAGAGTTCCTCAGTGGGATCCTGGGAGGAGGCCTCGTGGCAGTTGGGATCTTCCAACTTCACAGACCCTCTTTTGACCTGTTCCTGTCTGGAGCACTCCGACCCCTCCAAACAACATCTCCCCTCTTTCCCATCCTTTCCGCAAAGGCAGGAAGGTGGGTGCTGTTGGCTGCCACCACAGAGTACCTCAGTGGGAGCTTCGGAGGAGGCCTCGCAGCTGTTGGTGGATCTTCCCACTTCCCCTCCAAATGGCATCTCCTGTCCCACCCATCCTTTCTGCCAAGGCAGGAAGGTGAGTGATGTTGGCTGCTGCCGTACTGTTCCTCAATGGGACTCTCTGGTGAGGCCCTGCGGTTGCTGGGTGATCTTGCCACTCCCCCTCCAAATGACATGCAAACACTACAGATAGATTCAGAGTCGGACAGAACAAGATAGACAGATAGATGGAAGAAACAAAATCATTAGAAAAAGATCAACACACAAGCATACACATAGATGAGGATAGAGAAAGGTTTGTAGGAAACAATATAGTTATAGAAAGAGAAAAAAAGATAGCGAGAGGTAAAAAGAAATAGGAAAGGGCATATATACATAGAAAGATATAGATTCAGATAGATAGTGGTGGAAACACATAGAAAGAAACAGAGAGAGAAAGAAAGTGACAAATAGACAGTAAGAGAGAGATACAGAGAAAGAGATAGAAAAGGGTACATACATTTCAACTGTTCTAGATCTAGAAACAGAAGGCGAATACAACATAGAGATATTGAATCAAACAGAACATGTTGCATCCATAGATAAAAGGATTGAAAATCAAAAACAGAGGAGACAAACAATTAAGAATGTATAAGTATAATGAACATACACTAGAATGTGTGTACGTACATTAGAGAATGTATGTTTACAGTTAGAGAATGTTACATAGTTAGAGAATTGTATGTAGAAAATAGAGATAGAAAAAGAAAGAGAGGGGACATCACCCGCCTTCCGGCCTGTGCTGGGAATAAAGGCGTGCTTCTCTGAGGCCTGGCGGGCAGGCACATGGAGGGTGCCACCAGCGCGTGGCCATACCCACTGCCCCCTAGAGGGGAGGTGGCCCGCCTTCGAGTACACCCCTTGTCCACTGGGCCAATGTCAACTGGTGGCTCTAACTGTATCGAGTGGGGGTTTCCTGTGGGCCTCGTATTGGAGAGGATATAACTCCAAAATCCCTCTTGCAATCTTGACCAAACTTGGCTGCTGGCTGGCGGAGAGTCTGCTACACACTCCCAGTGAATATGGGCTCTGTAAGTGCAACGGGGGCCATTCTGGCACCCACGAACTGCGAACCGTTTCAGCAACTGAAAATGCTTGTTGTGGTTCACGACTTCGGGATCGTCGTCGGCACTGAACCATGAACTGCTGATTCGTTAATTTTTTTTTTGGTTCGTGCCCATGTCTAGTAATAACAGTGTGCTTATATATCACTCTTCAAGATAGATTAGTGACCACCCAGAGTGGTGAACAGTGTTGTTATTATCCCCACAATACAGCTGGGTAGCTGGGGCTGAGAGGAGTGGCTTACCAAAGAACACCTGCTTAGCCCATGGCAATAGTGGGATTCGAACCAGCAGAATATTGACTTGCATCCCAGCCAATTAACCACTATGGTGCAGCAGTTCTTTTACAGCAGTGGCTTCATATGGATGTTAAAAAAGCAGAGCAGGCAAGATGGAACCTTGTAAGACCCTGTAAGTAAATAGACAAGGGGACATGGAGAAATCTCCCAATATTGCCTTCTGAAGCCTACTTTCCAGAGTGGATCTAACCAGTCTAGTTCAGCACCAACTAGGCTCATTTCTGCCAGCTGGTTCAGAAGGGTACAATGGTTAATACAATCAAAAGCTGCTGAGAGGCCCAGGAGAATAAAATGGGATGCTCTACTGTTGTCAGAGGTTCAGCATAGATTTCATCCAGAAATTCTAGTAGGTGCATGGCATTGCGACCTTCAAATCCACATTCAAGAAGTGTGGATACTGGCCTACAATTGTTCGATCCAAAGTTGACTTTTTTCAGTAAAGACCTAACAACTGCATCTTTAAGATAAGGTAAAACTTAATCTTTCATCAAAGATGCACAATATAAGGTCCAGAAGGACAGCTCTCCTCTTGCAGATTTAATAAGTCAATAAATGCAAGTTGAAGGGGGAAGAATGAAATCAAACCCTATAGCAATCCTACATGCATGGATATAATAGCTTTAGCGGGCTGTTTTTTTAAGGCTTTGTTATCTCTTAAGCCATGTAAATTAAGGAACACTGGATTTTATTTATAATTTTAGAACTTTTGACTTGTGTAAGAAGCTTTAATATTAATGGTGAAACTACAAACATAAATGCTAACACAGCATTAAAATATTTGTCAAATGTGAAAAACTAATAGTAGTAAACATAAACTTTGTATATGAAGGTATATTGCCCCCCCCCCAGTTGAAATAAAGAGGCAGACACAAGGCTTGGGTAAAAAAGGGCCACTTTTATTAATGGCAACAACATGAAATTCAACCCATGAAACCTGGCAAGGGTCCTAAAGCGGTACAGGTCAAGCCCTGGGGTCACTGCCCTGGACCCCGCCTTGACCTGTCTGGGTGAGACACGCTGCCCTGGGTGCGAGCCATCCAACTGCATGGCTTGGATCCAGCCGGCCTGGCAGATGGTTTCCCCCTTAAAGCTCCACGCACCCCCGCCACAGAGCATGAAGGCAGGACTTTTCCAGGGGCTCCCACCAGGCAGCCTGCCCTCTCAACTGGCCGCTGCAAAGCATGCCAGCCAATCCGGACAGGCCCCCAATATCCCCACCAATGGGGATATGCCAAGGGTGCTCACCATCCCGCTAGCATCCCCCCAGCTAAATCCTGCCAACTCTAAGGCCGAGCCTCTGCTCAGGCCTTCGCGCCCCACAGGTGACTTACAGAGAGTCTCAGCCCTTGCCTCAGGTCATCTAAAAATATGTTGTTGCCAGCCACCGATAGGTGGACCCCATCACCTCTGTAGAGGTCAGCCAAATGGGCCTTAATCCTGGGCTGGGGAAGATAAATACCCAGTCCCTTCCCCAGTGCTACCTGAAGGGCCCTATTAGCCCTACGCCTAGCCCCCTCTATCCCTTTAGGGTTCATAGCTTCACACCACACCCGGCGCTGCAGTATCTCAGACCAAATAGTCAAGACACCAGGCCATTGCTTGCTAATCCATTGCAAGTCAGCCTGTGCCTGCAGAATAAGGCCTTGTCCCTTGACAAGCCCAAGATGATTACCACCCAGGTGAATGACCAATATATCAGGCGGAGGACCGCTCCTCCCCTCGAACAGTAAAGGTAGTAGCCCTGGCCACCCTAGGCCACGTCAGCCTTGCCCATCAATGGTGGCCCACTCACTTATCCCAAGCTGGGACCCGATGGCTGTCCTCTTGGCTTGGTGGGCTGCCCAAAAAACCATGCTGTGTCCACACACAAGGATCTGCAGCCTTCCGTGGTGAAACACAGCACCTAAAGAGAGAACAATTCAGTTGAGTTTCCCAGTGGGCAGAGGACGGATGTAAGACCGGTAAGCCTTGGATTTCCACCTGCCAACCTGCTATATAATCTGACTGGGATAGCCCATGGCTGCAGCTGTCGAAGCCGCCCCAATCCAAAAGGAATGGGTGCCAAATTAACATCCTGCAGCCCCAACTGTGTTAGAGCCCGTCCAGTAACTGTCCAGAACTGGTACTTAGTCAAGGGGGCTCCGTCCTCATGATGGAATAATAACCCCCCGTCATCGCCCCAAAGTGCAATGTATTGTTTCAGAGCAGAGGCCGGGCATAAACCAGTGTCTGCACAAGGCCCTAGCTGAATCACAGACCCCCGCTGTAACTGATCAGTCTTGGAGCGCCTAATTCTTAAGGTGACTTTGTCCCCAACAATCTTTACATCAGAAGCCATTAAGGCCTTCGCAGAGCCATCCCTAATGGAGGTGGCTACCAATTCGCTTATCCTCAGGGCCCCAAAAGAGGCTGTGAGTGCAGCTGCATGAAAGAGAGCCGCCTCATACCCTGAGCAGCACACTGAACCCCAGACTACACTAAGACCACTTAAGATGTCTGGGGACATAGGCTCCCTAATGTCCCGCGATCTGACAGCCTCCCTAGACCAACCCTCTAACATTTTCTTGAGGCGGAAATCCCCCTTGGCCTCTGAAAAGCCATGGGCTTTGCTAGCAAATGCTAATGCGGCTAGCTGTCCCCTGATGGACTTTACAGCCAAGCCCCTCACCTGACTATGCACACAAAATTGCATAAGGTGTGTCACAGGGATCGGCCATACCTGTCGCAGTCCCTGCTCTGTCCTAAACCCCACAAACTGCCTCACCGCACGATCATAAGACCTCTGTGTGCTGGGGGCAATGACTAGCTGGATGGCCCTGGAGGCTTCAACCTTCCAAGCTGCCAGAGCTCCTGTGACATCGGGGCGGGTATCAGGTCGGCCTCTGGGGCAAGCTGATGAAATCGCTCCATCTGCAGGCGAGACAGAGCATCTGCCGCCCCATTATCCAACCCAGGGACATGTTTGGCCAGGAACAGAATATTCAACTTCAAGCATCGAAGGGTAAAAGCTTGGACAAGCCTCGTAACCCTCCACGACTTGGAAGTGAGTGAGTTCACGGACTTCCGGTTTGGGATCCATGGAGGTCTAACACAGCTCTAAAAGCGGAGCTGTCCGGGCTGCTGTTTTGACGGCTGGCAGGGCAAAAAGTGCCCGCAGCCAACTGCTCTCAGGCGGAAAGCAGGCGTAGAACGCTCAAGAACCTCAGGGCGTGTTGATCTCGGGTGAGGGGGGGTCCTGCGCAACAGACTCTCTCCCGTCCCTTGAGGTCCCACCCGAAGACAGGTTTTGCCAAGATCTCTGCAGTAGCTCCGGAGCCAATTCGGTTGGCATAAGACCTACATGCCCAAGCTTCAAACAGGGACAAAGAGAACCGATGTGAATTGAGGATTGGAATAGTGATTACAACCCAAGAAATCGATTAAGAAGGTAAAGATCACTATCTCTTGAAACGGGACAGATTATTCTAAGAAACGAAGTATTAAAGTTAATTTTAAAACTGCGACAGACTGATTATAAGGACGGGAAATTCCGGCAAGAAAAATTATTAAAGCAGGACTAAGTATAACGGAGTTATTAAAGAAATTTGATTATTGTTTTACATACCTGCGGTGACTAAGAGATAGTGGGCTGTGAGAAAGTTGTTAACATCGTGAGAACTGCTACATGTGGAAGAGGAACAGGAAGTACGTCACAACAATAGAGAAGCTGGAGAGAAGCGGCTCTCTCCGCATTACAGGAAGTAGATCAACGCCATTTTGGAAAGGGGAAGGGTCGTGGCTTCAGCGGAAGAGGAAGTAGGCCATCTTGGATTACAAGTAAAGGAAAATAACCATAGAGAAACCATAGAGAAAAGATGCCCGACATTTTGGACTCTTCAATTGGACTTTTAGGGTTTCTTTAAGGAAATTAAGCGAATTTGGGACTTTAAAAGCAAAGTATACAAAGTTAAACGCCACGGAGTTAAGAAAAAGGGCGGACACGTGGGAGCGAGGCAAAGCTAGCCCCACGATGTCGAAAAAGGAGTGGCAAGCGGCAATTGAAAGTCTGGATAAAAAAGTTTCAGAAGGAATTAAAGAGCTTAAAGACATGATACCAGAGATGGCGAAAGAGTTTAAAGAGACACTTAGAAAAGAACTGGCGGAAGTGACGAAAGGTATGGAAAAGATTCAAAACGATTTGCAAGCCACACAGCAAAGAGTTAATGTAGTAGAAAACACGGTTGGTACTTTAGCAGACATGCAACGAACTGAGATGAGGGTGATGAGAGGTAGAATGGCAGTTGCGGAAAGTAAACATATGGAGAAGCAGCTAAGGTTTCGTGGCTTGCCGGAAATTGAAGGAAAGACTGCCCAAGAACAGATCACAGAAGTGCTGGCTGAATACCTGGGGAAGGAAGAGGGGGAAGTTGCAGCTATCCTAGATGTGGTTTATAGAATAAACTCAAGATTTGCGACCCAGAGGAAATTACCAAGAGATATAATTGTGCAGTTTACGACCAGAAATACAAGAGAAATGATTGTGAGTAAACAATTTCAGGATCCATTAGAAGTCGACGGTAAGACTTTTATAATTATGAAGGAATTGCCCAGATCGGTGCTGCTGGATCGGAAAAAATATAAAAATTTAGTCCAGATTCTGAAGGATATGAAAATAAGATACAGATGGGAAATGCCTGAAGGACTATCCTTTGAATTTGGTGGCGCTAAAAAACGCATCAGATCTGAATTGGAGATGGAAAAGTTTATCAGGGACAATGAAAAGGACTTACCAACAGCAAGATCATGAATATGGAGTGTAAAATTTTATCATGGAATGTAAATGGACTTAATTCGCCCAATAAGAGAAAAAATATTTTTCATTGGTTATTAAAACAAAAATGTGACATTGTTTGTTTGCAAGAAACCCATATTAAAAAGCAGGATGTTAAATACTTAAAATTTGCAAAATTGGGAACTGAATTTGTGGCTGCTTCAAAAAAAAAGAAAAACGGTGTGGTGTTGTATATAAAAGAGGAATTGCAGCCAAAATTAGTGGTGAGTGATGTGGAAGCTAGATATTTAGCTGTGGAAATTACGTGGAATTTAAAGAAACTGTTGGTGATTGGAATATATGCACCTAATGGAGCAAAAGAAAGTTTTTTTGAGGATTTGGGAAAACAACTTGATGAACTATCTTATGATCAGATGATTTTAGCTGGAGACTTCAATGGAGTTACTAACTTGGACGAAGATAAAAAATCTGTAACTGCACAAAAGAAAAGAGGACTATTACCAAAGTCTTTTTTTGCAATAAAAGAACAAGAAACCTTAGAAGATGTATGGAGGAGCCATAACCCTAAAGGTAGACAATATACATTTTATTCTGCAAGTCACTCCACTTTGTCACGAATTGATATGATCTGGGCCTCCAAAGATTTAGTGCTTTGGACTAAGGATGTTGAAATAATGCCAATGGTAGGCTCAGATCACAATCCAATCATGTGGAGGTTTGGGAAAAGAGTAAAAAGGAAAGGTTGGAGAATAAATGAAGATATATTGCAAGAAGAGGCAAATATTGAATTGCTGAGAAGAGAGACTAAGTTCTTTATACAGCATAACATGAACAATGAAGTATCAACAAATAAGGTATGGGACACTTATAAGGCGGTGACTAGAGGCATACTAATGGACTTAAATGCTAGAGCTAGGAAGAAAAGAGAGGAGAAGAGTTTGGAGATTATGGAGAAAATAAAAGCCAAAGAGAGTCAATTAAAGAAGAGACCAGGGAAAAAGAAGCTATATCAGGATATTAAAATCCTTCAAGAACAGTTGACGGCAATGAATAATAAAGAAATGGAATGGAATCTTAAGAGACTGAATCAGAAGTCGTTTGAGGGTGCAAATAAACCTGGGAAATATTTGGCATGGCAATTGAAGAAAAGAAAGGAGAAAAGAACCATAAACAAAATTTGTGAGGAGAATAAAACTTATCTGGAGCAGTCAGCCATTAGTAGAGCCTTTTATAAATTTTATGCAAAGTTGTACCAAAAAAAAGAATAAAGATTCAATAGCAAATTATCTGGGAAAGATGAGGCTCCCTGCAATCTCTGAGGGATGGAGAGAAAAATTGAATAGAGAAGTGACGGAGGAAGAAATAAAAGAGGCAATACGGTCGACAAAATTAGGAAAGGCACCAGGCCCGGATGGATTTACAGCTAAATTTTATAAAGTACTGGCAAATGAACTGGCGCCTTTTCTGAAAGAGGTGATCAATGGAGTTATGCAAGATCAAAGGACTCCAGTCACTTGGAGTGAAGCCAATATTTCATTGATTCCTAAAGAGGGACAAGACTTGACCAATGTAAAAAATTATAGTCCAATTTCGTTGCTGAACAATGACTATAAAATCTTTGCGAAGATTTTGGCGGAGAGAATAAAAGGATGGATGCCTGAATTTATTGCAGAGGAGCAAGCTGGATTTTTGCCAGATAGACAGATTAAAGATAACCTAAGGACAGTTATAAATGCTACTGAATATTATGATAAACGTTGTGATAGAGAAGTTGGTTTTTTCTTTGTGGATGCTGAAAAAGCTTTTGATAATTTGAACTGGGACTTTATGTTTGCCACTATGGAGAAGCTGCAAATGGGAGAAAAGTTCATTCGTGCTGTGAAAGAAATCTACAGAGACCAGAGTGCAGCAATTGTGGTGAATGAAGACGTAACTAAGAAATTGACAATAGGCAAAGGTATGAGACAGGGTTGCCCGTTGTCACCATTGTTGTTCATCTTAGTATTGGAAATATTGATGATTCAAATTCGAGAAGACGATGCAATCCGAGGAATAAAAATAAGAGAGCATTCCTACAAGGTCCGAGCGTTTGCAGACGATATAATGTTAATTGTGGACGATCCAATTGAGAATATGCCAAAGGTGATGGAGAAAATTAAGGAATTTGGAGATTTGGCTGGATTTTATGTAAACAAAAAGAAGTCCAAGATACTATGCAAGAATATGACTAAACAGAAGCAGCAGGAACTAGAGGAGATAACAGACTGTGAAGTAACGAATAAGGTAAAATATTTGGGAGTTGAACTGACTGCGAAGAATATAGACCTATTTAAGAATAATTATGAGAAATTGTGGACTCAAATAGAGCAACATCTGATTAAATGGAATAGGCTGAATTTGTCATGGTTGGGAAGAATTGCAGCAGTAAAGATGAATGTATTGCCGAGAGTGATGTTCCTGCTACAAACAATTCCAATCATTCGTGACACTAAACTATTTGAAAAATGGCAAAGGAAATTATTGGACTTTGTGTGGGCAGGCAAGAAACCTAGGGTGAAAATGAAAGTATTACAGGACGCTAAAGAAAGAGGTGGAATGCAGCTGCCCAATCTAAGACTATATCATGAAGCAATTTGCCTGTCGTGGATAAAAGAGTGGATGACGTTGAAGGACTGCAAGCTACTGGCTTTGGAGGGATATAAAAAAACATTCGGATGGCATGCATACCTGTGGTATGATAAAGTTAAAGCTGACTCTATGTGTTTGCACCACTATATTCGGAGAAGCCTTTTTGCTGTTTGGAAGAAATACAAAAATTATATGAAGGACGGAATCCCCTTTTTTTTTTTTTTTTTTAATTGTATATTTTTGTGCATTTCCTTCGAAACATCCTTATTCCCGTACATATATACCCATTGCCCAACCCCTCCCCATAAGTTCATATACAGTTCCTATATCTTCGGCAGAAGTCCCCTGCAAGAATCACTCTTCTATCCATCTTGTTTCTTCACATCCGGATAAGAGGAGTAAGTCTCTGAGTCCTCTCCTTCTTCTATTCCTCCTTGATTCTCCTTCCTCTTCCTCCTCACTTAATTCATCGCCGAAGATATTGTATCCTATAGCCGGGGAGGGTTGAGAGTTTTAGTGTATTTTGGATGACTATTTCCCATTCAAGTTATTCATCTGTATTTCCATACCCTTATCCCTCCCGCCCTCCCTTTAGCTACTCATCCTTTCTAGCCAGGGGCACAAGCTTAGGAGCTTCCACCGAACGTCCCGTTGTTGATCCTCCATGACCCATTTTAAATATAAATGCCATTTTTCCTTAATCTTTCCTATTCTTAATTCCCATGACTCATCCTGATTAATTATGGCTATAATGTCTGATTGAATGTATTCAAATAAATAATCCTGCCAGTTTAGTTCCGTCCACTTAGTTTTGTCTTTCCAACCAAATGCTATTACTGCTTTACCGGCTAGCACCATTGCTTTAAATAAGTCCTGTCCTTCTTTTCTGATATCTTTATGACCTAAAGTACTACCTAACATCAATTCTGGGTCTATCTTTGGTCTTATTGCGAAGAACTTATAAAGTTGCTCTGTTACCTTCTCCCATAAAGCTTTAACTTCTGCACACTCCCACCACATATGGGAGTACCATCCTTTCCCGTTTCTGCAGTGCCAACAGTTTGAACTTAGTCTTGAGAACATATTAGCTAATATAGCCGGGGTTCTATACCACTTCGTGTAGAATTTCAATTCCAGCTCTCTGAATTTATGCACTTTTATCTCCTGTATACCTTTTATAATTCTGTCAACCCTTCTATCCGCTAGACTAATTTCTACGCTCCACTTCCCCTGAAGGAGGGTTCTTGTCCGATCTTTATCAGACATCATCCTTCTATATATCTTGCCTGCTAATCCTCTTTTTGTGTTTATCATCACCTTTAATAACTCCTCCATTGGTTCCCCCGCCGTCAGAGTCCTATTTTCGATTATCTTTTTAAGTCTATTATGTAAACCTATTAGCTTCAACCAATATTGCCTTCCTATTTCATCATGTAATGTTTGTAATGGTTTAAGTGACTGCCCACATAGTATATCTTGCAATCTAGTGTACCCTTTCTGTTTAAGTAATCTCCACCACTTCTCATCTTCCTCCTCCTCATCCAATGCCTCTAATAATACTTGTTTAGATACTCCCTTTAACCATTTCGGTTGCCATTTCCTCCAAATCATTAATGCTGTTTTTCTCGGTCCTGGTTCTAACATACTGTATTTAAACTTTCCTCCTGTAAATACTCCAAATCTTCCAACCCCTTTATTTGCCTCATTCTCGATTCTAACCCATTTTTGTTCACTTCTCTCCCCTATTTCCATTAATGTTTTTATTTGAAATGCTTCATAATAATTTCCCAGTTCTGGGACACCCCATCCCATGTCAGATCTATGAGCATATATGAAATATCTAGAAACCCTACTTTTTTTACTGCCAAAGACCCATTCTTTTATTCTCGCATTCCAACTGTTAATTTTTTGTCTATTGATTTCTAAAGGTATCATTTGAAACAAATATAATAACTTTGGGGTCCAGAACATTTTCACTATATTAATCCTAGCTGTTATGCTTAATGTCTTCTTGCCCCACCTCCTCATTTCTTTCAATATTGTGTTCCACGTCCGATTATAATTCCTCTCTACCATCTTATTAACATTTTTAACTATATCTATCCCTAAATATCTGAATTTCTTGACCCCTAAACCTATTCCTGTCCATTTATGTATCGCTTTCCTTTCTTCCATCCTCACATTAATATACATTATCTCTGATTTTGCCATATTAACTTTTAATCCTGAGTTTAACTCAAAGTCTTCTAATATAATTTTTGTCTCTTTGACTCCTTCTTTCGGATTAGATATAACTATGATCAGGTCATCTGCAAATAAGTTTAATTTAATTTCTTCCTTGCCTATTTGACATCCCTCTATCCTCCCAGAGTTCCTAATGCGTTGAGCTAGTTGTTCTATAGCCATTATGAAGAGGAACGGGGAAAGCGGACATCCTTGCCTAACTCCTCTCTGAATTGAGAATTGTGAGGTATGTTCCCCATTGAGTCTAACTACCGCTGTGCCTTCTCTATATATTTCCTGGAATACTTGTATAATTGATTGACTAATTCCATATTTGGCCATAACTGTCCATAAAAATTGATATGACAGTGTATCAAAAGCTTTATAAACATCTAATTTTAATAAAGCCAGTTTCCTAAATTTACTATGACACAAGACATTGATTAAATTTCTTATTGGGTGTGCAATGTTTCTACCCTCCATAAAACCGTATTGATCCTCTTTTATCACTTTCCGAATAATATTCTTAAGTCTATTTGCCAATATTTTGGCAAAGAGTTTATAATCCTGATTCAGCAGGCTAATCGGTCTATATGAACCCACTTCTTGGGGGTCTCTCTTAGGTTTCAAAATCACCGTTATTTCTGCTTTCCTCCAGGTATCCGGGGCCTTTCCTCCTTTTAGTATATTATTAAATACTTCTTGTAATTCAGGGATCAATACCTCTTTCATTTCCTTATAAAATTCAGCTGAAAAACCATCTAACCCTGGAGATCTACCTGTCTTTAAGCTACCTATCGCCTGCTCAATCTCTTGACACTTTACATCCTCCTCAAGCCTCCTTCGTTCAGTTTCCGTTAACACTGTCCCTATCTCTTCCTCAAATTCCTTCACCTCTTTTTCCTCATATAAACTTTTATAAAATTTCTCAAATGCTCCTTTTATCTCCTCTGGATTCTGTGTCACCTTTTTATTTATCTTAATACTCCTCACCCTTTGTCTCTCCTTTTCCCTTCTCAGGTAATTTGCTAATCTCTTGGCTGAATTAAGTGTATTTCTCTGGTATTCGTTTTTTACCATAACCTGCTTTTTCCATAATGCCATGGAGTCAAGAACATCCAGTTTTTTCCGCAGTTCCCTAATTAATTTATGTCTATTGGGGCAAAATTTCTTTATTTGATCCTCTTGCAACTTACTTAATTCCTGTAGTTTCCCTTTCCTATCGGCATGCCATTTTTTCCTTATCTCCTTTTCTTTCATAATACATTGCCCTCTAATTACCGCCTTAGCCGCATCCCATAGTGTATTTGTCTCCACTGTTCCTCTGTTCTCTTTGAAGTATAGCTTTATTTGATCCGTAATATATCGCTTGTCCTCCTCCCTAGCCATAATCATGTTGTTGTATCTCCATGGTCTTCTAACTTGTTTATGCATTAGTATTATTTCTACACTTACCGGGGCGTGGTCTGAAATCCATATTGGATGGGTGGTTACTCTTTTTACCTCCCAGGTACTCATTCTATTTATAAGTACATAGTCTAAACATGAGGTGGTTTTATGTCTACTTGAAAAATATGTGGGTTTGGGCACTAGGTTAAGAACTTTGTGTACTTCAGTCAGATCCCATTGTTTCCAATTAATTATGTTATCTTTATTAAAATCCTTATTTAAATCTCCTGCCAAAATCACCTCTCCTTCAGAGAAGCTACGCGCTTTTTTTAATACCTTTAATAAAAAGGTTTTCTGTCCCATATTTGGAGCATATATGTTTATCAATGTTGTTAATCTATTTTCAACCAGGCATTTAACCATTATGAACCTCCCTTCAGCATCTCTTATCACTTCTATTACTCTTATATCATTCCTCTTGTGAGCCAGAATTGCCACACCTCTTGATTTTGATGATCCACGTGCCTCTGCCAAGATCCCCCAATTAGGGTCTCTGAATAAAGGTCTTTTATCTTTCTTTGATTTATGTGTTTCCTGGAGCCATGCTATATCTATATTCTGTTGTTTAAGAAATCTAAAAAGTTTATACCTTTTTAAATCCGAACCCAGACCATTGACGTTCAGTGTCAGCACCTGTAGCGTTTTATCCATTTTCAAACTCAGATTTACCTTCCCTTTGTTCCCCTGGCCCGATATTTAGTTTGATATTCCCCTCTGTATACCCAACTTCCCTTCCCTTCCCCCTCCCTCCCCCTCCCCTTCCCTTGTGTAGAGCCATGAGCTGGGGATGAGTACTCATCCCTTCTCTACACATCTGGGGTAAGCGCACCCTCCACTCCCCGAGTTATATTAATAACCATTTTAATACTATTTTAATTTTGTTTGTATACTTCCCTTAATATGTCTCAGTCTCGAGACAGTCTTGGCCTCTTGTCCTGACGGTTAGATGGACCTTCCTCAGAGTCCGGTTGCTGTGGCCGAGGTTGATGCGTTTCATCCATCGGGATTGACTCAGTATTCCTCACATTTACTCCCAAAGTTTCTAATAGGTCCCGTGCCTCTTCAGGGTTCCTCGCACAAAGCCTCCTCCCCTCTTGGTAAATAACCAGGGATGCTGGGTACGCCCAGCTGAATTTAATGTTGCTTTGGTTAAGTTTCTGTGCAAAAGGTTTCATTTGAGTCCTTTGATAAAGCGTTTCTTTGCAAAAATCTTCCTTCACATAAACCCTTCTGCCTTTAAATGTCAGCTCTTTATTTTTCTTGAGTGTTTTGAATATCCTCTGCTGTAACTTCTCCCTCACAAGCTTCATTATCACCGGGCGCGGTTCCCCCCCCATTCTTCTTGTTTGGAGTCTGTGGGCACGTTCAATATCTTCTTCTTCTATTTCCAGCTCCTGTTGTGATAACCATCCCACCAGGGTCCGCTCTAAATCACATGCTTTAACTTCTTCAGAAATACCAAAGAAAATAATGTTCCCCCTCCTATTACGGTCGGATAAGTCTACGTATTGTTTTTTCAATGAATCAATCTCCACTTTCTTCTGTTGCGCAAGAGCCTTGGCTTCCGATGCAATGCCTGCCACCAATTTAACCTCTGAGCCCAAATTTCTCATTTCTGCTGTTAGCTCAGTTAAAGAAGTTTGTATTTTGGTCTGGGAGTCAAGCATTAGTGCTTGAAATTGTGCCAGTTGTTCTGATAAGCCTTTCACAGTAGCCGCCATGTTATCTGTCTCGGCTCGTCCTCCCTTCCCTTTTAAAACTAAACAAGTTCTGTTATCCTCTCACCTATTCTTTTCACCAAGCTTCTTCTTGTTGTGCCAGACGTCTCATAAATCAGTTTCAGCAGTTTCAATCAGCAGTTTACATTCTTTTAAAGCTGTTAACTTGGATGTCCTCGGGAGAGTGGAGACAAGGCGTCCAAACGCTAGCGCGTGCGCATTGCCCTCGATCAAGGACGGAATCCCCTTGTGGGTGGTTCCGTTCGAAGTAATAGACCCAAGAACTGTTGGAAATGAACAACAGTGTTTAACATATAAGGAGATAACATTATTGGAATTCTCTAAATTAAGAATAAAGACGCAAGAGGAACTGTCAAGTTATGGATGGTTTCAATATAGACAGATAAGAGATCTCTATAATTCGGACTGCGTGAAAGGAGGACTGAGAATGGAGAATTCAGAATTAGAAGAGGTGATACTTCAAGAGGGCAAAAAGGAAATTTCAAGGATCTACAAAGTACTTTTAAAATGGTCTACCGAAGATGAGACAGTTAAAGTTCAAATGGTGAAGTGGGCGATAAACTTTCATAAAGAGATAACAATGGAGGCGTGGGAATACCTGTGGAAAACGACTTTGAAGATAACGACTTGCACAAATATTAAAGAGAACGTTTATAAAATGATATATCGCTGGTATTTGACACCAAAGAAAATTGCGTTAGGGAATACTAACATGTCAAATAAATGCTGGAAATGTAAAAAACATGAAGGATCTTTGTATCACATGTGGTGGACCTGTGAGGTAGCTAAGCAATACTGGGGAGGAATAATAGAAGTGATTAATGAGATTTTACAATTTCAAGTTAATAGAAACCCAGAATTGCTGCTACTGAATTTGGGAATGGAAGATATTCCAGCACAACATAGAATATTGATATTTTACATGACAACAGCGGCTAGACTTTTATATGCGCAGAAATGGAAATTGCAAGAAGTACCAACTATTGAAGATTGGATTTATAAATTGCTGAGATGGACAAAATGACAAGGAAGCTCAGAGACCTTGACCCAGGACAGTTTAACATGGATTGGGAGAAACTGAAGCAATATTTGGAGAAAAAATGGGATGTGGAAGGGAAACTGTGGCAGTTCGAAAATTACTGAGATTTTATAAAAGAAGAGAGAAGTGGCTTTACCGGGAAAGGGGGATTTAAATATTAAATTCTAAGCTATTATTAGGGTTAAGATGAAAATTCTGTTTTATTACACACAGTACTAAATAGCAGACGTATTATTATGAATAGATATTATGAATATATATGAGCATGCTAGCTAGGTATTTTTTATTGTAGTTAAGTTCTTAGCATAACAGATATTTTATATAACTAAAATAGATTGAGAATAAGAATAAGAAATGTTTAAAGAAATATATAGACTATAAGTTAAATTGTTTAACTTATATGAGGGAGAGTAAAGAGATTAAGAAAGGGAATAGAAAATGGATAAAACGTTATACTATTAATATAAAGGTTATCAATATATGCTAGCAATGTGTTATTTAGAATATAAGATTTAGTCAAGGAGGGGTTAACGGTAGCTCTGTGTTTTTAAAAAAAAGAATAACAAGCTTAGAAGAGAGTTTAAGTGTATGTTTAATAGATTACATGAGGTATTATGTAAGTAAGTAATAAGATAGATAAAGGGTTGGAAAACTGTTGTAAGTCAAATAAAAGGAGGGAGGAAAGGGAGGGGGTTAGAAGCAGATATTAATAAAGGGGGAATGTTTGTATTTTATGATTATATAATCTAATCCAATAAAATTTTTTATAAAAAAAAAGGAAGTGAGTGAGTTCACCACATGAACCACTGCCAGATTGTCACACCAGAAGTGCACAGTGTGATTGGCAAGGGGCTGTCCCCATAGGAATACCGCAACTAAGATGGGGAAAAATTCAAGGAAGGTAAAGTCCTGACTCAGACACTGTTTCACCCAATCAGCAGGCCACTGCTTGGCACACCAGTGCCCACGGAAAAACACCCCACATCCAAGGGACCCCGAGGCATCAGAGTGTACCTGCAACTCTGCCTCCAGCATGAGGTTATCTCTCCAGAAAGAGACCCCATTAAATGCACGTAAAAATTCCTCCCAAACGAAAAGGTCCTCCATAATCCCAGCATCTATCCTGAGCCTATGATGGGGAAGCCTTAACTTGCACATGCCATCACAGAGCCGCCGCAGGAAAGCCCGGCCAGGAGCCACCACTCTACAAGCAAAGTTTAAGTGGCCTACAAGTGGCTGTAACTCATGCAGCAATACCCTATGCTGCTCTTTAAATGAGGCGAGACGCACCGTGAGGTCGGCTAGCTTTTATAGTGGCAGTCTGGAGGTTTGATGGACAGTGTCCATTTCAATGCCCAGAAACGTGAGGGCCGTGGCAGGGCCCTCAGTTTTCTCATGAGCCAAGGGGACCCCCAGATGTGCAGCCAGATTGGTAAAGCCCTCCAATAGCCTGGCACATTGGCCAGTTCCGGGGGGCCCAACAAAAATGTAATCATCTAAATAGTGGATGGTGTCCCAACAGCAAAGCCATTGACACAGTGCCCACTCCAGGGAAGCGCTGAAGCGTTCAAAGACCGCACAAGAAATGGAGCACCCCATGGGTAATGCTCTGTCCATGTAGAAACGTCCTTCAAAGGAAAAACACAACAGCTCAAAATCCTCAGGATGGACCAGGAGAAGGCGAAAAGCAGACTTAATGTCGCATTTGGCCAACTCAGCTCCCGGCCCACAACGCCTGACCACCTTGACTGCCTGATCAAAGGACGTGTACCTCACAGAACAAAGGTGGTCAGGAATAGCATCATTAACAGATCCTCCCCTGGGGTAAGAAAGGTGGTGAATCAGGCGGAACTCACCTGCCGCCTTTTTCGGCACCACACCCAGGGGGAGACCCGCAAACGTGGGACTGGCGGGGGGCACAAATGGGCCCAGCACCTGGCCCTCAGCACATTCTTTAGCAATTTTTTCCCTCATGATCCCTACCATGCCAGCCACTGACCTATGATTGGCTGCCATGAAAGGGGTCCTGGGACCCTGAAGAGGAATCCTGAAACCAAACTTAAACCCATCAAACAGGAATGCCGCGTCCTCCTGCTTGGGATAAATATCCAAGAAAAACTTAATTTCCTTCAGTTTTATTGGGCTGGGACCCTTTTCCAGCTTGATGCTGGGCATTACCTCCGGCCCCACCGCCACGCTTGTTCCAACCTCCTTTATATCGCCTAGGGCAGTAGTTAAAGGAGTTGGAACCACCACAGGTTGGGCATTCATGCCGGTATTTGCACGGTTTCCACGTGTATGTTCCCTGATTCGCAAACTCCCAGCACAACAGCTGTGCTTGAACCAGCTGACCCACGGGCCCGCAGGTACTGGGAGCATTGGTCAACCGCTGTACTAAATGGCCGCTAACCGAGCGGTCGGTAAGATTAGCCTTAGCCGGGGCCATCACCTGCAGCCACAGCTGCTGCAGGATCTTGTCCCATGGCAAGTCAGGGTTCATTGCCGCTCACATCCTAATCTCTTCGTCATACTGCATCCAAGCAGCACCTACGAAACCAGTGTAGCCCTTGTATATAATATCAAGGTACTGGAAAAGAGTGGCCGCCCTCCATGGCTGAGCCCGAACAATGACACCTGCGTAGATAAGGAACCCCGGTAGCCAATTGGTCCAGGTCTGATCTACCCTGCACCGTTTCATCCGCTCCTTATCCCTATCATCTAAATCCTCTTTGTCTTTCTTCTCTAATTCCCTGTAGAGAAGGGAGAAGACGTTCACAAACTCACCCTGCAAAATCTTGTCCCTAGTACCCTGAGTACGATGGTCACCTAGGGGGAGGGCAGTATCTCCAAACAGAAGCACCCAATAAGGCACCAGGCCATAGGGGGTCATAGTAAAAGTAGAGCCCACTGGGGGGGGCATAGCTGGGCCAAGCAGTGGATGTACCAGGCAGGGACTGGCCCTCAAAACCCTGCCAGCCTGGCATGAACTTCCTTTCAAAACCCTGCCTACCCGTCTGTGTTACCGCTCCTGAGATACCCATTGCACCTGGGACAGGCTGCGCATATTGACCCCCAAACACCTGATTGACCCCACGCTGGTACCGCCCCAAACTCAACCTGACTAAGTGCAGGGCCTTGCCGCATGCCCTGAGATGCCATCGGACTTGAGGACATTTGGGTAGGGTCCAGTATCCGGGGACCCCAGGGCCATCCATCATCCTGTTGTGTAAGTGCAAACTTACCGTCCCACACTGGGTCAACAGCAACAGCTACGGGTTCAGAGTCAGCCATCCAGCCAGGATCAACGCTTGAGGGTTCAATGCCCAATGCTCCGTCCTTGTTTTGGGTCTCTACAGTGTCTGCAGAAACAGAAGGCCCCTCAAGGGCAGAAAGTCGTCTGAGTACCTCTGATTGAATGGCAGCAGCTGACAACCGCCTAACTGGCCGAGTAGGCTTTGTCGTGCCACCCGCCCCCAGACCCCCAGATTGCTCCAGTGCTGCAGTAATGGCACTAGCCCCTACAGCCCGTGTTTGCTCTAGGGCTACAATCCGGCTCAGGATGGCCTGGCGACTAGCACTCTCCTCCTCATCAGAAGATGACACAGTGGGGGGAGGCCTTTTGGGTGGGGGCTTTTTAGCAGGTTGCTTCCCTTTTGAAGGACCAGACCCCTTTTTTGGAGGCATGGTTATATGTGTAATCTCTGTTATTAATTAATAACAAATTGAGGAGAGCTGGGCTGCAGTACTGCGGATCTGCCAGGAGGGACCTACCGAAGAAGATTAAACTAAAAGGTTGCAAGTCTCTGCCTGGCGACAGAGCCAATGAAAGTAAAATGGCTACCAGCTTCTGCCTGATGACAGAGCACTCCCCACCCGAAATGGCTGTCACCAGCTTCAAGCTTTAAACCACCCACCCCCTATGGGGCAAACCAGCCTGTGAAGTCTAGACAATTGGCCCGTATGGCAAAATTTCCCCAGTAACAAGGGGAATTGGGACTGTGGCCAAGAAGCCAAAAGGGGGAGAGGGGTGTAGAGCTGAGTGAACCTTTAAGCTAAGCAGTATATGCCTGCAAACACGATTACAGCCCCAAGGGGTAAACAGTAATAAAGGGGGCGGGTTAACCTAATCCAACGCAGGAAGCCAGTAAAACTTCTGCCCGGCAACGCAGCCACCGAAATTAAAATGGCTGCCAATATTTGCCCAGCAACAGGGGCAATGGCAGTGCACTGACGGGCCCTCAGCCAGTGAAAAGTCCGCTGATCCCCCCAACTAGCGAACCCCCCAACCCAGCAACTGGCACCAGCAACGCATGGAGTGGGCAAAATGCTCCTGGCTCCACCTCCCTGGTGCCTCAGCCTCCCGCAACCCCTCAGCTGATGGCCCGCTGGGGTGAAGGCCGCCCGGCTGGCAGCGCCACAAGCGGCCCGGTGCAAATTGGCGCAGCCATACGCCGCACTGCACGGCCAAACCGCTTGTGCCGCCCCAAGCCGTGCATGAAAACGCAGCCGCACAGGCGCCCGCTCTGCGCGACAGCTGAGCTGCGGAAGACTCGGCTGTACGGATGCCTACATAGCAGTGATAAACCAAGGAGCCGCAGCTGCACTCGGCGCAGCTCCGCTCCGCTCCGCTCATGCACTCGGCCCACGGCCCGTCAGAGGAGGGAAAAAACCCTCCGAGGCCACCGAGCATGAGGAGGCGAGTGCGGAGCAGAGGGCAAGGCTGCGCAAAGCTTGCACCAAGCCCCACCCCCTCCCAAGAGGCCCTCCGAGGCCGGGGAAGCTGCCGCTTATTCTTCCACGGCGGCAAATGCGGCCCCCAGCCTCAAGCCTTTGGCTGCCGGCTGGGTGGGGCCGAATTGTCAAAGGCTTTCATGGCTGGAGAACGATGGTTGTTGTGGATTTCCCGGGCTGTATCGCCGTGGTCTTGGCATTGTAGTTCCTGACATTTTGCCAGCAGCTGTGACTGGCATCTTCAGAGGTGTAGCACCGAAAGACAGAGATCTCTGTCTTTACAGATTCTGAAGTATCTGGTGTTTCAAACCTGGCATCCATGCCCACTCGTTTTCTGTAGCTTAAGTAGCAGAGGGAATTGCAGGTCTGATATCTACTGCTTTACAAGTGGTCAGAAGATGTACTACAGCCTTCAGCATAGCAGGTCAGGTGATTTGAGAAGCCAGGAAAGTCCTATCTGGCTATGCTTGAGTAGACTGCTAACTCTAGATTAGCTCCTGCTGCTTAGTGCAGGTTGTGTGTCTACAATTTGTCTGGAGGCCCTGACACAGGCCATTCAAACTTTTAATTTTTTTTCCTGTTTCATTTAACAGTTCTGAATTTGTAGTTCTACTCTCATCAGTAAATGCTTATTTTATCAAAAGATGTGCTGTAGCTGTATCATAGGTCCATCTGTATGATTATTCTTAAAGTCTCTGTGGTGACTGCTCTCCTAATGAGCCAAGATAAAAATCATTAAAACATAATTGTGTGCAGGTTTTGCGGATAAGTTTCTGCTCTGGGATGAGGCAGTCTTGACAGACTGCAATATTTCTGAGGCAATATACTCCTCCCCACCTGTTTAATGAGCTGTAAATTTTTAATCTGGGAGATTTTGGCATTAGACAGAATGAACACCCAAGAGATTTTGTCATATCTGATATAATGATCATATACAATTGTGATGGACATGGTAACTAGAAAGAAGGAGATACCTCAACATAATATATATGATCATAAAAATACAGTGTTACAGACGATTTCTTAGTGGCTTTGCCTCACTTTTGTCCTACTGTCTTACTTAGTACATTTTCCCTCCTGAGGAATGCCATTGTCAATATGGCCTGTTTGTCTCACCCCCCCCCCCCACCGGTCCAAAACCATGCACACCCAGAACCCTGGACCAATTTAATTGTCATAAATGATGATAAATTATGCTTGCTACTTATTAATGGATCTTCAAATTGCCCTTGCATTACAATTCAAAAAGAGTGAAAAAAAAGACTTTTAACAAATGCTAATAGAAAAGAACTGTAAGATACTTAATGTGATGTGCCCTATGTGTGTGTGCCAAAAATAAATAAAAAGAAGCAAAAGTCAGGCCTTGTTAATCAGGCTTTCCTGTTGAGAAAAAGTGCATGGGAAGAAAGCTTGAAGTAGTTATGTAACACCTGCAATGAAATCCAAGGGTTGGATACAGTACTGGAAGTTCTTCATTTTTATCCTCTTTCAATAGTAGATTCAAAGGGGCTAGTCTGATCCCCATGGATAATTGTCCTTCTGGTGCAGTTCTTTTGTTCACCAGTGTGATACAATGAATGGGTAACCAAGTCCTCAATCATACAAGGCAGCAAATGAGACACTGAAATTGTTTCCAGTCCTAATCCTATCAGAGAAACATTTAGCAATATCCATATCTTATGTGCTTCAGTTTCCCACTCTATAACATTTTCTGAACAAAATTTTAAAGTAACAAAAAGTATTTTATTACATGTGCGTATTTCAGAAACATAATTATTTTTCACTTGTCCCAATTGTCTCAAGCACCCTACCCCCACAGGTAAGAGCATGGGTTTAACTTGTTTATTTAAATGCATTATTTTAATAATTTATTAAAATGTTATAATATTTTAAAGGCATAATGTTCCAAACAGCCTTACTACGGCTGCTGCTATTTGGGCAAATCTACCTTGACGCCAAACTAGACTAGCAATTATGCAGTCTTGTTTATCCTTGCCTGCACAAATGTGCTGAGAAATGCCAGATTTTGCCTCCCTCTCCTAATGCTCCATATGACAGTACTAGGTTTGGGACAATGCACCAAGGTGTTACTTCCCAATCCACACTGTTGTAAGGTGGGCTGTTCAAGAAATGACCCTCCATCACACCTCAAACCTCAGGGTGCTTGCCAATTATCCCTACATATTCTGAGCAACCCAATCTATTCCTGCCAAACCATGGCCTAAACAGTCAACAGACAAGTCACCCCCTAGGGACATCATAAAGTAAATGAAAAATAGTCTCCCTGAAAGACAACTAGGGATCCCCCAGTCCCTTCTTAGCCCCTAAGCGACCAATTATTCTCATGATATCCAATGGAAGGGCAGGTGGGTAGCAGCACAAGGCAAATGACTGTGTGGGAAGAATGGCGCTCACTCAAGTAGTCCTTTCTACCCAGTTGCAATTAGCTGGAATCTCTCTAGCCCTATCAATCTTGTACTGTGCCCATTTGAACCAGAGACATGGCTGTGAATGCCTGTATTAAATAAAAAAACTTAAATGAAACACTTCTTAGTTTAATGCCTAGGAGGATAAATCCATGAAAAATGGCAAGTGTCTAAACTAAGTGATATTTAAATGTAGTTTAAATGTTCTGCAACTGAAAAGGGTCTGAAGATTATACATATTTTTAACAAATCATTGGTTCTTATTCCTTCATCTAACTTCCAAACTGATCCACATATCACTGAATTATGCAGAAATATAATCAGAATTTTTAACAGACAATGTTTTAAATTCTTGAATTCCATGTTTTGTAGATTAACTGTGCAGTCCTAAAAATAGTTGTACCCTAAGTTCATTGATGTTTTCTTAGGACAGCGCTGTTACTTTTTAATAAGTGATATAGTTAATTGATGACATATATAAGAATCTCTGACAATTAATAACTGGACACAATAAACTATGTGATGACTTTGCAGGTGTAGACTAGAGATGGGCATGAACAGCAATACGAACTAAAAAAAAGCCACAAACTGCCCAATCAGCTGTTCGTGAACAAGCTGTTTGTGAAGCCCCATTCTAAATGAACAGGTGGTTGCTGCAAGCCTCATTTGTTGCTGTTCATTGCTGCTCGTCAAGCCAGACAATCTGGCACCTGCAATCAATTCCCTTGGCAACCGGAGGCAGGGACTTCCTGAACTCTGTCTGAACTCCTGCTGTTGCCCTGGAAACCCCAATCTAAGCCCAGTTTTGCTTGATAGGCAGGTCTTCCTTTCAAGTGTGGAGCCCCAAATTTGTTACAAGGAAGCAAAGAGCAGGGGGGAGGAGGGCTCCCAACTCTGGTTTTGCAGACAGTGAGGGAGAGACAGTTGCTATTGGCATTTTGAGAGAGAGACAGGGAGAGTACATTGGAGCTTGAATTTTCTTTGTGTGTGGTGGGATAGGGATCTACCTCTTCAAGTTCCAGGGCTGCTGCTAGGCTCTGGGCCAAGCTATTATTTTTTACTGGTACCTTTCCTGCTGCCTGCTCAGGTAAGGTTTCTGGGAGTGGTGCAGTACGGATCTACCCCTTCAGGTTCCAGAGCTGCTGCCAGGCTCTGGGGCCAAGCTATTATTTATTATTGGTACATTTCCTGCTGCCTGCTCAGGTAGGGTTTCTGGGAGTGGTGTAGTAGGGATCTTGATGGCTGGAGGAGAGCCTGCTGGCCCCCACGAACAACGAACAATGAACATGTTCGTGAACAGGTCATGTTTGTCAATGTTCGTTGTTCGTTGTTCATGGATGGCAACGAACACCGAACACCATGTTTTTTTTTCCTGTTCATGCCCAAGTCTAGTGTAGACTACTAAGATCCTATATCTGCATTCTAGCTTCAGTCTATCACATATTTAGGAAGGGCAGCAGGACAGTCTAAAAATATAACCTGCAAACTGAGCAAAGGCCACAGCATGAACAGCCTATCATCTGGAAACCTTGTTTGCATTAATATTAGCCTCCAAAAAAAGTGCAGCATGATCATGTGAACTGGCATCATTTTTATAGGGTATTCACATGGCTGGCCAAGTTCAAATGGCAACATATGTTTGGGAGACCTCTTTCAGTAGTAGAATGTATGTAGAATGTCCCAGGTTCAATGGCTAGCAATTCCCACTGAAGAATCTTGAATAGCAGGCATTATGAAAGACTTGTATCTGCTTGAGACCTTAGACAACCACTGCCAATCACAGAAAACATCACTAAGCTAGATAGATTAATGGTCTAACTCAGCAGCTTCATATGTATCACATGTTACAGAGGAGGACAAGAATGAACAGGAGCACATATCCTACTTCTGAAATAAGCACAAGGTTCTCTACCTTCACTATACAGGTAAAAGGCTTTGAAATGACCTAAACACATGTAGATAGTTTCAGGTAATAATGCAAGTCATATTAGTCTGCTGTAGAACAGCAAGATCTCCAGGTCCAATAGCACCTTAAAGACCAATTAACTTTCCACACTTTAATAACCAACTAGATTTCAAAGGTATTTCCAAGTTGGTATTTAAGGTGCTATTGGACCCAGAAATTTCGCTCTTCTACTGCAGACTAATATGACTACCCACCTGAAACTATCTATATGTATTTAGGTCATTCTTGATTGACCTGATATTGTAAGACATATAAGGGAAGTGAAAATGCAGTTTTTGGCAAAAGGAAGGTCAGAAACATTTATAATTCCTTTGATGCTTGATCACTTTAATTCCACCTTGGTAGCTTAAACAGTGAAACAAGCTGCACTAGATTCTGACACCTAAACTGTGCACTTCTGCTGTGGTCTATAAATAGCTGAAATGCTTTTCTCATGACTTTTTAATGTTATAGCCAGAGGTGGATCTGAATTTATTTTTAAAAATCAACAGGGAAATAATGAATTCTGCAGCTCAGGAATATTGTTGTGCAATAAAGGTCAGGAAGTAAACAAGGTGGAGTTTTAGATTTTGCTTAAAGATTAGATGTAGTGTAGTTTTTGCAGTGCCATGAGGCAAGGATTAAGGGCTGAGAAATCTAATATCTTCCTTAGCTGGAGTTGTTAAGAACAAACTTGGATACAGCTTACCGAGACTGAACTATCTGAACTAGCCTATGTGATGTAAGCTGAAATATGACTTAGTACTAGATATTTCAACCTATATCACATAGACTAGTTCAGATATTTACCAGGCCACTGAATGCCCCTCCACCACAAAGAATAGCATGTATGATGTGGATGTTCAAGCTGAACACATCATTTAGACCATTCAGAACTACACAAATTGGGCATATGCATTCCCACATAACCACACAAAGATGCTTGTCACCCCAGCAAATATCTTGACTAAGCTTTAATGTAAAAGCCAGTTGGCAGTGCCATTCTTTCTTAGGGGTGAGTTGCTTGAATATCTGGTGGGGGCATTCCTTGTGTGTTTCCTCACCCTTTTTGAAGTGGGAAGAATTTCATGGATTGGATATTGGTACACTTGTTTCTCCAATGTATGAAAATTATTGCATGCCTTGAATATGTCTGAACCGGTTCATAGAATCATAGAATTATACAGCTGGAAGGGACCTTCAGAGTCATCTAGTTCAACCCCCTGTACAATGAAGGAAATTCACAACTACCTCATGAGTCATGATGACCTCATCTGCCATCTATATGCTGGCTTTTAGAAGGAGATGATGCATTCTATATTCAAAGATCACAATAACATAAGAGCAGCCCCGCTGAATCAGACTATTGGTCCATCTAACCTAGCCTCCACACAGTGGCCAACCATTTATGATGCAGGGGCATACAGGCTGAAGCCCTGATGTTGTCTGCGGGCATGGTATTCAGAAGTATACTGTCTCTTCTGTATGTGGAGGTTCCCTTTAGTCGCCATGGCTAATAACCTTTGATAGAGCTATCCTCAATGGCCTTTTAAAGTTGTCTATGCCTGTGGTCATCACTACATACTCTGGCAGTGAATTCCACATTTTAATTGCTCATACAAAGTATTTCCTTTTGTCTGTCCTGAATCTTTTGCTTATCAGGTTAATTGGATGGCCCCAAGTTCTAGTATCTGAAAAGAGAAAGAAAAAGTTTTTTGTTCACTCTTTTTACTCCATGCATAATTTTATAAATCTCTATCATATTGCCCCCTTATTCATCTCTCTTCTAAACAAAAAGTTCCAGACTCTTCAGCCTTTCCTCATAGGAAAGGTGATTCAACATCTTATTCATCTTGGTTGCCTTCTTCAGTATTTTTCAGCTCTCTAATGTCCTGTTAGAG
The DNA here is from genome assembly GCF_028583425.1 of Eublepharis macularius. Lineage (NCBI taxonomy): Eukaryota > Metazoa > Chordata > Lepidosauria > Squamata > Eublepharidae > Eublepharis > Eublepharis macularius. The sequence goes on from NC_072792.1 coordinate 130,194,525, forward strand.
ATACAGTAACCAGAAATGCATGCAGTAATACCAGTATTCTAAATGAGGCTGCACCACAGATACATACAAGGGCAGTATAAAACAGTAAATTTTATTTTCAATCCCTTTCATAATAATCCCCAGTATAGACTCTATAGAAAAAGAGTCTTTTTCACTGATACAGTACACTAGGCTGACTTTCATTGAGCTATCCACTATGACCCCAAGTTCTCTTTCTTTCTCAGTCTCAGGTAGAAAATAGAGAACACCTCCTCCTTCTGTTTGCCCACATGCTGAGAGGAACATCTGAATTTCTCCATGTCCTAATCTTCATTACAGTACATGCCCTGTTGCTCAACTTGTGTTCCTTTCCCTAGCTCTCTTGGGTTACTGATTGTTAAATAGTGGGTTCAGACATGAGGTAATTCAACAGCTCTTTATTTAGCAGGAACACAACACACACTGAAAGACTGAACAGAAGCCCTCAATATATATACAGCAGCTCCACCCCCAGAATAACTGATAGCCAATGAGAATACATACTTTAGAATACCATCATTTGCATAAATTATATACAATGTTTGAAGTAGACAGGCCACTGATTGGTCTTTATTATAGAGGACCGATTGGCTGCTGTCTTGAGAAAGTAACCAGTGATATTGCAGGGATTATGGACCAATGAGAATGCAGGCTTTGGGAGCCTTGACTGAACCTCAAGCTCAACACAGTATAGTGCATTACAATCAATACAGTAACTACTTTAGAGGCCTTGCTCGGCCCAGTACACAACACCTCTCCCCCCTTAGTTTGGAACACCATGTTGTTCACAGATAGGCTGGGGAAGGTGAGCCAGAATACATTAGAGGCCCTGAGCCCAATACATCACACCCCTCCCCCCTTAGTGTGGAACTACCTGATGCCAACAGAGTCCTGGAGTGGGACTGGGGAAATATGAGCCTGCCGGAGCCTGCATGGTGCAGTCGCGCCAGAGTTCTTTGGGTCTGACAGCCCTGTGTTCCTTGCCGGCTTTGCTCTGGAGGTGCAGTCTCTTGTGGGAGTTTGCGAGCCACTTGAGGCCGTGGATTGCGGGGAAAAGTCCCGGTTCTGTTTCTGCTCCCATAGTGGCCAAGGCAGTCGAAGCTGATCTGGTTGAGTGCGGAGTGGACCTGATGCTCATTCTGACGGCTTGTCTTCACTGCTGGCATGGAGATGGGTGGCCCTTTGCGGCACCCTGATGAAATGTGTCTGGCAGAGAACTTGCTGTGTGCCGCTTTGCTTATGGATGGGCTGCCTTGTTGGACTCCAGTGATGTGGATGCCCAACGCCTTGAACCAATCAAGTCCCAGCAAACTCGTGCAGTGCCCCTTAACAACAACAATAGGAAGGGGGCCGTGAAAGTCCTTGTAGCTGACCGCGACTCGGCCAGCTCCAACCACTGGAACCCGACGACCCTGGAGATCCGTCAGGCATAGACTGCTGGGCTTGAGCGGCTGGTTCTTGCCCTTGGAGCACAAGCGGTTGTAGGTGTCCCTGGAGACAATTGAGAGTGCTGACCCGGAGTCAACCTCCATGATGCACGGTGTTCCCTCAATACAAACCGTGGTGTAGATCTTGTCTTTTTTGCCTGCTTGTGTGTGCATGATGACGGTTGTGGTGTGGCATTCATTCGGCTGGTGCTCTCTCCCTCCTGGCCTTTGGCAGAGCGGAGTGAGGTGAGGAGACTGCTGCGGAGAGCCTCCCTTCCTGACAGTTATGTAGGCCCGAGCGATGTGGCCCTTCTTTCCGCATGCCCGGCAGTTGGCATCTCGGAACTGGCATCTCCTTCTTTCGTGGTCTCCCCCACAACTAGAACAAGGGGAACCGTAGTATGGCTTCCTCTCAGAGTGCTGGGCTTGCACTGCATGGAATCTGTGCACACCGTCTTCTTCCTCAGAGCCACTGTCAAAATCCCCATAGTGGACTGGCTCCTCATTCAGGGGCAGCTCTGGACTCCGCCAACGTCGCACCTCCCGGGTGGACTGGTCTGCTGCTTCAGCTGCTAGTGCTTCTTTGAATGCTGTTTGGAAGTCGAGGCTCTTCTGCATGAAGAGCTGGCACTGTAGCTTCTCATCACGAAGGCCACACACCAGGCGATCACGTGTCATCTCAAGGTCAGGGAAGTTGCATTGTCTGGCTGCCTGTCGGAGGGCTGTGACAAATGCCGCTATTGATTCACCTTGTGCCTGGTCTCGGCTGTAGAACGCATGTCTGCAGGCTATCTCGGATGGCTGTGGTGAGAAATGCTCCTTGAGTCTGTCTTTTATTGTGTCAAATGCTGTAGCTTGAAGCAGGACTGGCGCCACTAGTGCCCATGCTATATTAAATGTGGAACGCCCACACACGCTGAAGAACTTCGCTGTTGCGAGATTTGTGTCCTCAATCTTGTTCGATTTGTGGTAAAATTCAAACCGGGTGATGTATGATTCCCAGTCCTCGGCTGTTGAGTTGAACGGCTCCAAGTAGCCCTTAGTGGCCATGTCTGCCCTCTGGATGAAGCAAGCATATGCCAGATGGGTGAGGCGACAATTCCTCGCTGGCAAGTGATTTTCTCTGTTTCTCAGGGCTGCCTACCCAAGCTTAATATTTCAGCTCAGGTCTCGGGACTGCATACCCAAGCACCCTGTTAGTGATTTTGCTCTGATATTGGGGCTGCATACCCAATCAGAGATCCCACCTTCGTCGCCAGTGTTAAATAGTGGGTTCAGACAGGAGGTAATTCAACAGCTCTTTATTTAGCAGGAACACAACACACACTGAAAGACTGAACAGAAGCCCTCAATATATATACAGCAGCTCCACCCCCAGAATAACTGATAGCCAATGAGAATACATACTTTAGAATACCATCATTTGCATAAATTATATACAATGTTTGAAGTAGACAGGCCACTGATTGGTCTTTATTATAGAGGACCGATTGGCTGCTGTCTTGAGAAAGTAACCAGTGATATTGCAGGGATTATGGACCAATGAGAATGCAGGCTTTGGGAGCCTTGACTGAACCTCAAGCTCAACACAGTATAGTGCATTACAATCAATACAGTAACTACTTTAGAGGCCTTGCTCGGCCCAGTACACAACACTGATGGAGTCTTGATCTGACACTCTTGATACCATAAATCTTGATACATAAATCTGTGGTTCTACTTCTGTTATGTGACTCTTATCTGGCATGATTGCAATTCAGTGTGTTCTGAGTCTGAAAAGGTTGAGAATCAATTCACATAATGAGAGAGAAAAAGATACATGGTGAACTAATTCCGAAAAATGAATTTCGCACAGATCTCTGATGTGATGCAAATTTCTAGATATAAAACTAGTGTACTAGTGAGCACAGAGGATTAAATTTGTCAATCAAACACAGGCACACACAGAGATAAGTGAGATTTGCTAATTTTTATTTAATTTATATTTCAATTAGTTAAGATCTAAATGCACATCTCTGTTTTCAACCAAATGGTTGTTTGGTTGTCTCCATTGCTACAAGTATGATACAATTATTATATGTGGTGAAGGCACATGTGCACACATGCATATTATGTGAGCCCCATTAACTATCTACTGGTACAGACCACATGTATACGGTGCTCAAGGGTAATTTAAATTATACAAGGACTTGCATTAAACCACTAAACATACTACTATAAACAAAGAAGTGGAAAATAGTGACAAATATTGTACTAATGTAGAAAGATAGATAGAATTTGTATCTTCACAAATTATAAAAGCAGTCTTAATTATCTGAATTACAAAACTTTAGATCAAATTTAAGAATCAAGCAAACTTAGTGCAATTTTCATGCAGTAAGCAGTCATCACTGTTAGCACAGCATCAGATACATTTTAAGCAATAGGTATCATTAATGCATTATATTAATACATTAAAACAAATACACAATTACTAATATGTAATACATACATTAATACATTCTGTGCAAGAGGAAATACCAGTTTTGGTATTCCATGCATACCTTTCAAACTATCTGGACTATTCAAGGTGATCATTAAAATATATTGCCTTTGTAAAAGTAGCTTGAAAAATCAGTGCCAAGACTCAGTAAATGCTGAGAAGCAGCCATTGGCTTTAACAGCAGTCTTAATGATGGGGCAGCCAGTTCCCAGGTGGTAACTGGAGATCTCCTGGTATTACAACTGAGCTCCAGATGACAAGGTCAGTTCCCCAGGAAAAAAAAATCACTGCTTCTGAAAATTGGCTGTATGGCATTATAACACTCATAGAGCATGGTATCCTGCATATTTCATACACATTGTTTCAGGAATTACTACACTGCTTGGATAAATTACATAGAATGTAGGGGAACTAACAGTGCAATCCTAACCAGAGTTACTTCAGTCTAAGACCATTGAAATCAATGGGTTTAGACTGGAGTAACTCTTCTTAGGATTGCACTGTAAAGCTACCAGTGAGTTTTTAAAGGAAAAGATCTAAAATTAATAATTTTTAACATTGTTTGTATTTGAGGGTATTTGTAGTGAGAACACTTACAGTGCTTGGATCAGTGATTTCTGTAAAAAATTGTATGAGGTATTTTTGTACGCTAGTTTGTTATATGAACCACCATTCTTATAATTTATAGGCATATAAAAAATCTCATGAGTTAAAAAAATCTCCAAAGTATATTTCTGGGGTTGTTTTTTGCTCCAGGTGCTTTTTTATTTACAGAAATGCCTGATCTTGAATACTTTCTGATATGTGATACTATGAATGGATGGATGGTGGAACAGTTGATCATTATTACCTTTAAATGATTGTTCTCCCTCAGCTGAGATTATAACTAAATAAGAAACAGAATTTCACTAATGCAGAGAATAGAGGGGTATAATTTATTTTTCTGGTTTAAAATATGAAATAAGTAGCTGAAGACAGAGGAATTACAGGCATCAGGGAGAGAATTTTTAGCAAGTTCTAAAGAGAAAAGAGCACTTCTGTTCCATTTAATAAGGGAGCTCTTAGTGTGATTGTTCTTAACCATTTGCAATTTGAATATATTATGTCTCCATTCACAAAACAATAACTATCTATGTGAGATGGTTTCTAAAAGAGATAATGCAATCTTGAAATATGATGCTGAATTAAAGTATCTTGCTGTAAGAATATATGGGAACTAAATGCAAGTGACACATTAAATTATATTTAACTACTGCAAAAACAACAAGCCTTAAACATGTTGGATGGCCATATTTTTTAAAGCATCTTCAAATGCACTTGGAAATGAAGATAAAATTAACTGAAATTAGAGATAAGGCAAAGTCTGTATGTATGTGCATACATACACATTTTTGGCAACCTTGAATAATGATGCCCTTCATTTTTACATTTTAGGGGGAGTGGGGGGTTATAGCAAAAGCTATAAACAGTTCTCACTATAAATTATAAATTTGCTCTTTGTGATATCTTCACATACTAAACTGAAGATTGGCCACATAGTGTCATCATGACACTGACTCCATGATAGCCATTTTATGGTAGTACCCACTCCTTGTCCTCAAAATTTCAGTAATGCCTACAGACTCAACAAGGCTGTGATTCCTGGGCTAAGATATCATAGGAACAAAACTGTTGCATCCTGATAAATTATACCAAAAGTCCTTTCTACAACTAGTAATAGTTCATTGACATCCATATGAATTGTATGTAGGTGTCAAAGCCTCCTTGTCCTAAAAAGTGGTTTGATATGGGAGTTAAGAGTCAAAACATTCAAGATTGGAGAGTGAATTCTCACTGCCCAGGCTAACAGAGAGCCACCACCATTCTCTCTGACTGATTCTCAGCTTAAGACCGAGATACAAATCTCAAGCCCTACCGGGACTTAAACAATAGTCATCCCTGAAAGGTAAGACGACTGAGTTCCACAAAATAATTTCTTGAGTAGCTGTGGCAAATAGGCCAAAATTCTGGATTCAGACTGAAGCTCTGAAACCCAAATAATACCACAGAAATATAATTAATAAAGTTTATTATGAGAATTGCAGAAAATATAATTATTGAAGTTTGCAAAGAGAAAAAAGGAAAACAATAAAGTTAAATAAACTATCCTAGAAATAGTTAAGGCTCTCAGTCCCAAACAAAATGCTGCCTTGTCAAGCTAGAGAACAAAAGTCCAGGCAGTCCAAAATCCAGAAGCAAGAATTCTGAACTGATTCCTGTGCAGGCAATCAGGCCCAGGGCACAAGAATGGCATATGGCTATGGGCATCCACCAGCAAACCATCCCAAGGAAGCTGTTGCCAAGAGAAAAGATCTAACTAAAATGAAGGCTTATGCTTCTGGCCACAGTATGGCCTAATGCTGCAGAGAGGCAGGGAGAGGGGCATTTCACCCCCAACTCAGCTGCTTGTCAGGGGTTTCCCTGGCAAGCAGCTAAGTGCAGCATGCAGGGGTGAAATGTCCTTCTCCCTGCTGCTGCACAGCGACAAGGAGAGGGCCATTTCATTCCAACTCAGCCGCTTGTCAGGGGTTTCCCTGACAAGCTGCTGAGTGCAGCCTGCAGGGGGAAATGCCCTTTTAATCCATTGGGTGACTGAGGGCCAAGCTACACATGACGAATGACACTTGAATGGCAAGTGTATTTCTCCCTGTTCACTTGCCCTCCACTCAATCCACTTGCCGTTCAAGTGTTATTCGTCATGTGTAGCTTGGCCCTGAGTGGCAGCATGGCAAGTTTAAACTTGCTGTACTGCCACTCATTTACCCAATGGGGAGGAGATGGAGGAACTTCCCCTCCCCTCCTCGTTTAAACTTTGGGTGGGGCTTGGCAGGCCCGCTGGGAACTCCTGGTTGGCCAGCCAAGCCCTACTGTTTAAATGGCCATTTCCCTGCAGCTCAGAGCTGCGGGAAAATGACTCTTTAAAGAACAAGTGAGGTTTGGCTGGCTGGCCAGGAGTTCCCGGAGGGCCAGCCAAGCCCCACCCGAAGGGCCATTTCCCTGCCTGGGAGCGGGGAAAATGTCCATTTAAACAGTGGGGTTTGGCTGGCCAGCTGGGATTTCCTGGCCTGCCAGCCAAGCCCCACCTGCTCTTTAAATGGCCATTTCCCCACTGCAGCAGTGGGGAAATGTCCATTTAAAGAGTGGGTGAGGCTTGGCTGGCCAGCCGGGAACTTCAGCTGCTTGTCGGAGTTCTCCCAACAAGCAGCTGATCTGGGGGTTTAAATGCCCCTTTTCCTGCCACTGCAAAGCAGCAGGGTAAGGGGCATTTAAACCCCACGAACCAGGAACTGGTTTGTGAACTTGCTTCAGTTCATTAAGGTTCCTGGTTCATGAAAAGCTATGAACCACAAACCAAGTGGTTCGTTTTTTCCACGGTTCATGCCCACCTCTAGTTGTTACCCTCTGTGACAAGTCTCTGCAGCTAACATGAATTCACAATTAGGACAACTCTTCCCATTTCCAGAGTTTTTGGTGTTAATGAAATGGAATACAGGTGTGAAACTCCCTTCTCAGTTCTGTTTTTGAAGCTCTCTGATGTGCACCGGTACCTGGTTCCATCACATCATCATCTGTCTGCTAAGTTGCAAAGTCATTCTGACTGCACTTTCCCAGATAAAAGTCTTTCCTTAATTCTACTAGGTCAAGAAACCCGGACCAGGGAACAGGCTCTGGTGGCAAGAAACCTCCTGGACCAGTGCACAGCAGATATGTGCCCAAGAGCATGCTCACTGCTGGGCGCAATGACATCACTTCTGGAAATGATGTTGTTGCACCCACTGGGAGTGTGTACATGCTTTGCATGCAAGAGAGAACATCAGCCAGGTAAGTGACAGGTGCCCCCTCTGGCAGGAGGTTAAGGGGGACCTGGCAACCCTAATAGGCCCACATAATATGAAAAATTGGTAACAAAAAGCCACTTCAGGTTGCAAAGAAGGTTCAGCCAGATTGTTTTATAAAATTCTGCACTGGACCTACATTTAGCCAGGTGAGTATATTAACTGAAAAGACTATATTAAGTAATTTATTCTCTGGAATTATAACAAATTAAGTCATATCAGCTTCCATCCAAAAGATTGTATTATACTGGTAAACCTCTAAGGCAAGGAGGCATTCGTTAACAAAGAGGACTTGAGGGCTGTGTTCTATATTAAATTTACTACATTTTGATATGAGCCCCTTGAGAGAGATCTTTTCTCTCTCTTTCAGGGGGCTCATATATTAACACATCACTTCCCAAGTTCAGTTTATTGAATCCATGTAGAGTGACTAAATATATTGTTCAGGAGAGCAGTGACTGAGCTATAGCTTAAACCTTCTCACTATAGCATTAAGATGATTTAAAGTGCAATTTTTCAATCCTGACACTTAATCCAAGGGTGTAAATTACTCTAGGGACCAATCAGTGATCTTTTTTTTTAATACTGAAGCTAAATATGATGTTGGATTGCTTGCATCCTACAAGCTCTTGCACACTGCTTCTTTTCAAGCCATATATCAGACAGGAAATTTTGAAAGCAGAGAAAGAAAATTATCTCAACAACTTAATAATTTAAGAAGAAATGTAAACCTATGTAAAATGGAAGCTGATCAGTTACTGGGAATATATAACAAATGGAACATCTACCAAGATGGACCAAAATCTTTAAATAAAAAGATTTATAAAATGCATACAGTAAACAATGTAATCAAGTCAAGTCAAGCCAATCCATAGGCCGTCACAATTCACCAAACATTGACTAATAAACAATTAAATCCCTTATCACAGTTTATATAGGTTACTAAAATTAATTAAAACAATACAGTATGCCAAACTATCCCAGGAGTCATGAAACAGCCTCATTCAGTATCACCTTAGATCTTATCTTTTTGGCTGCAAGGGAAAACTGAGAGACTCTATAGGACACATGATTATCAGTGTCAGATAACAAAAACACTATCTTCTCAATTTCAGAGTATGTGTTTGTCACTGATAGGATTCTAGCCAAAAATTTAGCTCTGGGTATACTATATAATGGACAATAAAGTAGGTAGTGGGAAAGGTTCTCCACTGTAGGTAATCCACAAATGCAGGTGTGATGTTCCATAGGGGTGTGAGAATAATGCCCTGCCAAAAGAGCTGCCTGCATCATCTGGAAGAGCAGAGCAGTGAAAGACACTCTGAGGTTGTAATGAGAAATACTAGCTAGGTAGGGAGATCTTGAATGGTTAAATTTGATTAGTTTATACCAAGGAGCTGCCTTAGATTTTGATATTGATAGCCGATCCATCACTGTATCTGACTTATAGATCCACTCCTTAAATGGGAGGTTGTTGGCTGAGACCCCTAACAGGTCATCCAGGATGGTATACCTTTGGCAAATGGTGGATAGAAAGCCAGGGCATGAGGCGTCTTTGGATAGTAAGTAATTTACTGATTGGCAACTTAAGGAGTTGGAACTGGAAAATTTTATCCTTTTCCAGTATTTTAAAACTGCAAGGTGTACCCATGCCCTAAGGGAGGGGAGTCCTTTTTCGGCCCTCATCAGGGAGGCAGGAGCGCCTTTGGGTAAAGCCAAAATCTGTCTCAAGAACTGGTTTTGGATTACCTCAAGGCTGGTTAGAATGTCTTCCTTCCAACCCCACACTTCAGCTCCATAGAGGAGGTAAGGGACTACCTTGCTCTTAAATAATTTCAGTGCTGGATCTATCAGTCAACCCCCCTTTGTAGAAAATAAATGTATGATTGACCCTACAATCCCTGATGCTGAGGATTTAACCAACGCAAGATGTATCTACCAATTCAGAATCTCTTTAAAGGTTACCCCTAGATAGTTAAAGGAGCTGCATTGTTGGATTGGGTTGCCAAGAATGCTCTAGCGGGAGATTTTTGGCTTTCTCCTGAAAACCATTACTTTTGTCTTTGTGTAGTTGACATTGAGAGCTTCTTTGTTACAATAATGGCCTAACTGGTCTAAGAGTCTCCTCAAGCCGATCTTGGTCTGGGAGGTTAGAAGGACCATGTCATCTGTGTAAAGGAGAACTGAAATCTTCTGTTGTCCCAGAGAAGGCGGCATAAATTGGGGACCTGACAGAGTCTCATTGATATCATTGATGTACAGGTTAAATAGTAGAGGGGCCAGCACACAACCCTGTTTCACACCTCTACTAATATGGATTCTGTTGGTTAATGATCCAGAAGTTCCCACCCTGATTTGAGCAAAAGTATCTTTGTGCAGCTCACGGAGCAGAAACAGCAGTCGCTTATCAATGTTAAGTTTGGCAAGCTTGGACCATAAGCGGGACCTATTAATTGAATTGAATACGGCAGCCAAGTCAACAAATGCTACATAAAGTGCCCTTGTTAGCCCATTTATTCCAGAGTAAGCCAGTTGGTATAGTGTTTAACAGTGGTCTATAGTTCCAAGACCTTTCTGAAATCCCGCTTGTGTGGGATGAATTATTTTTTCGGTGGTCACCCAATCTTCCAATTTTGCCAGCAGATATTTGCTATACAGTTTTGCTGCTGTGTCAAGTAGACTTATTGGTCTATAATTTTGCGGGTCAGATTTATCCCCTGTTTTGTGTATAAGTACCACTATGGTCAGCTTCCATCCAGAGGGGACAAGGCCTGGACCATTAATTTGAGTAAACACCCTAGCCAGTATTAGGGCCCACCAGTCTGGGAAGGCTTTATACAGTTCGAGCGGTAACATATCCTCACCTGGAGATTTACCAGTGGGTAATGAGGCAATTAGTCCTTTAATTTCAGCTTTGGAAACTGGTGCCCATTCTGGCAGGGCCAGAGAATCCTGATGTACAACCTGTTGGCAAGTCCAAGTTTCCTCTGGTTGGGGATATTGAGGCCTGAAGACTTTATTAAAGGCCTGAAAACTTTATATTTGTATTCTGTTATCCGCCCTGAGCCTGTGGAAGCGGGGAGGGCGGAATATAAATACAATAAATTAAATTAAATCAAATTAAAGTAAGAAGACCAGACGTGGCATGGAATAAATGAATCAATATGGCAGTAGAGGGAACTTCTTTTGAATGCAACCAAGTCCCAAAATCGCAAGTCATTTCTTCCAGACACTGTGCGATCTAACTCATTCCAGAGACATTTAGCATGTTCTAATTTCTTCTGTTTAATTAGAGCTTTGTACCTAAGCATTGTTAGACTGCTGATCCGAGCCCTATCCCTATTACGCCCAGCCTGTCTCATAGTGTGGTGAAGTTCTTTTCTAAGTGCTCTGCTTAAACAATGTAATCAGTGGAGCTCTGTTGATTTTGGTGGGTTGCCTTTTGCCTTCTAGCTCAAATGACAAATGAGGAGTATATCTTTACAACAGGTTCTGATTTTATAAGCTGCTGGCTACAAGCAGCATGCATCCATGCAAACATTGGATTCATGAAATACCTTGAATTGATTGTAAACAAAATAATATGTGGGCATACTAATTAAGGGGATAGGTGAGCTATCAAGAATGTGAAAATAATTGCAAATGTTTGGTTTCTGTGTCAGTAATGACAACCTGTGATTATATCTAAAGTGAGAAGGAAGAGATGAAAAGAAATCTAGGCAGTTGTCACAGGAGAGGAACACACTAAAACTCTAAATTGATTCTGTGGCCTTTAAGTCAGAAATAACTGACTACCATTACATGTTATATATTCAAATAACTGTTTAAAGGTCAAGAAGCAGGGTTACCAGCCTTCAGGTGGTGCCTGGAGATCTCCTGGAATTACAACTGATCTCCAGCTGACAAGAGATCATTTCCCCCATGAGAAAATGGCTGCTTTTGAGGTTGTACTCTGAGGCCCCTGCCCTCCTAAACCCCATTCTCTCCAGGCTCTACCCACCCCCCCAAAATCAGGAATTTTCCAACTCTCAGCTGGCAACCCTATCAGGAAGTCAAGCTTGTCCTGCAACTCCAGACCCTGCATATAACGTTCATTTTTTCTAATCTGTCCAATCTGTCCAATGACTGTCAAATTGAAAGAAGATTCATATAAGAAAATTGTAAACTATTTTAGAATGCATTATTATATACTTGAACAGGAGCAAGCGGCTAGGCCTGAGTGAGTAACACCAGTTTCTTGATAGCAAATTGCCCAGTGGCTGCTGCCAGGCATGGCCCCAATAAGTTCTCCCTCAAAGGCCAAAACAACTCAAGAAAGGGCCCTACCCCTACCACTGCTTTTATTGGAAGAAGAAGCCAAGCCTGGAATCCTAGCAAATCTGCTGTGGTAGCCTAGCAATGGAAACTGAGAGCATCCATTCCCTAAAATGATAGGCATGCCTTTTATCATTAGAGGGACTTTTAACCATTCTTGTTTACAATTTCAGATTTTTCTGCAAATCTGGGTGATTTTCAAGTTTGTAGAAAGAGATATCCATTCCTGACTCCAGTCTCTGGATTGAAATATCCTCAGATTTGGCCAGGCTGAGATATATTGATTATGATGGTGGTGGTGATGATGATATATTAGTTGACAATTTTTAACAAATGTGTTCAGCATTTTTGTTGAAAACATCTGGTAACAAATTGCTTCTCATGTCATTTCATGTTGTCTGGGACTGAAGCCATGCCCAGGTGACATTTTCTGAAAGCAGAATTGGACTTTCTGCTACTTCCTGCAGGGTGGCAGTTCCATTAGGAAGATTTTACGAGTATTCTAATCCAGTTTTATATGATAGGGTATTTAATGGGATTTGAGGGAGGGTTAGTAGAGTTTTATTATATTAGTTATTGTTTTATTTTAGAATTGCAAGCCACCTTGAACTATAATATTTTAATAAGAAAATAAATGCAGTGCCAAATAGCTGCCTGGGGGCAAACTATAGCTATCAGGGGCAGATATTTTACCACATGCTCTGCTCCTTCCTTTGAGCGATAGAAGCTTGAAGAGAAGTTGGCTCCTGGAAAGAGGGAAGTACCTGGGGACAATGTTGTTTTCAGGGTCAGAGCTTTTACCACATGTGCCCCCCCCTTTCCTTTCCTCTGGATTTGTCCATAGATAGCAGGTACATTTGTTGTATTTGATGGTTTGTTATCAATATTTTCTCATATTGTAAGCTGCTTTGAGTCCACATTCAGTGGAGAAGAGTGAGCTAAAAGTACATAAATAAACAAATAAGATGGGTCAGAACTGGTACCACATAAGTGAGGTGCATATGTGTTATACCTCCCAGCCATCTTCCTGTCAACAATGCTGAGAATATCAACACAAACATGAGTGAGATCCAACCTTACCTTGTGAGATGAGCCACTTAGCAGATTCCTTTGATGCCTTGCTCGAAGTCCAGTTTTGATATTATTCTGAGCAGCTTTGCACTTGCACAGAAAAGTCAGGCAGGCAGGCAGTACCAGAAAAGTCATAAGCAGATTATGCCTTGGTAAATAAGCTACATTTATACATTTACATATTTCAGGTTGCAACAGATATTACACCTGCACAATCAACAGCCAAGTTTTCCAATCAGTGGGAAAAGCAGCACATATTCCCCCAGGTTCATGATCAGATCTGTCAAGTGGCTAGTCATGCTCACAATATTTACTCTCTTTTTGTAGCCACACCTCAGGATAAATCAATTAAATGACATCCAGTGTATATACTGCTTTTTGCACCTGCAGAGTTCATTGCATTTATCATGTTGATGCATGCTCAGAAACTATATAGATTGTAATTCCCATGAGTCGGTGTGAAAATGTTCATGTGTGAATTGCTGCTGATCTTGCCAGCCACATGGAAGTGATGGAACCATAAGGCTCATAGGGAGATACCCTCACTAGAAATTATGTCATTTAACAGTGCAGTTCTATGCAGAGTTACTTCAGTGTAAGCATATTGAAATCAATGGGTTGATTGGAATAACTCAGCATAGAATTGCACTGTAAATAATGTGGCAAACAGCAGATAAGCATGTGTAAGGAAGAAGAACTAGCAGAAAAAAACCTGTAGGTGATTATTACAAGTGCAAAGTTTTTTCCCCAGAAGTGAATGTTTGAACAGTTTAGATGCAGGAAAACACTTTTTCAAAAGTCTGACAGTGATGATTGCAATTTGTGAGCAGATTATGAGTTGAATCAGTAGGTGATCAAGCAACCCTGCTTCCTTTGATCATTTGACAGTGTTAGAATGTTCATTTCTTTATCCACGATACTTCCCAATAACATCACCAGTTGAGTGCTACAGAGCCAGACCAGCAGTTCAGTTCACCAGCAGTTTAGCTCATTCTAAAATCTACAGAAAGCTATAGAAGAAGTAGCTAAAATTTTAATTCCAAATACACTAATTTCACATGGTCAGAATATTTAATTCCTTCAAATCTGAAACAGGTTAGGTTTGGGTTGGAAGTTTTTTTGCAATAAAATGGCTCCTTTTGGCTGCTGGCAAGCCATACAAGCCAAGACTGCACTTTGGCTCCTCGAAAGGAGGAAAGACAGCCCGTTTCCTGGGAATCTGGGGCTTGCCAGGGGGCAGAACCTTTAGCCTGTTTAGGCAGCTCCGCCTTACCCTGGCCTCAGACGCTGAAAAACGCTCAGTGAGGCAGGACGTTTGCCTGCTCCCCTGAGCATTTGTAGTAGTGGTTTCGGCGGTGGTTGGTGGCAAAGGATTCAGAGGTGGCTATCGGCGGCAGATTCAGTGGCATCCAGGAGGAGCATGGTGGCAGCCAGGAGGAGCGTGGTGGTCATGTGCATTGCCACACTGCATTGAGCTGTGGCAGTCCCCTGCATGTCCATCTCAGGTGAGAGCATGGTGTCGGGTCAGGTGGTGGCCACAGAGGCTTTCCTGGCATTTTATGCTGCTTTGGCCCTCTGTGGGCCCGCAGCTGGGGAAGGAGCGTGGCAGGAGCAGGGGCAGCGTCTGTGGAGGAAGCTCTGCATGTGTTGCACTTTCGCAGCTCCAACGGGACAGTGCCCTAGGGGCCGAGGGCAGGAAATTGCTGTGGGGTGCGGTGCAGGCCTGTGCTGGTGCGCCCGCAACTTGGGGCTCCTTGTTGGGGGGTGATTACTTTCCTTACATGGTGTCCGAGGCCCGACACACCGGCCTCGGACTCCCCCCACCCCCACCCCCCCGACGACGCAGAACCCACCTACCGGGCGGGAGAGACCAAGGACGAGGCCCCACCGGTGGAAGAAGGCCCCAGCGGCTGCGCCGTCACTGCGCCGCCGCCCGCCGCCGCACCGGAGGAGAGGAGCCCGAGCGGCCACGACAGCGGGCGCACGCGGAAGCGGCGGCCGGCGCGGTCAGCGCTCTGGCGGCGACGGCCCCGTCCGGGCCGCGGGGAAGGCCGCAGCGAGCGGGGCGAGGCTGCGCCGGGCGGCCGGACGCCGGCGCAGGCGCCCTCGGCTGAGCGGGATGGCGGCCGGGGCCAGCAGGGGGGAGGGAGGAGCAAGCCAGCCTGTGATTGGAGGGCGGCCCGGGGAAGGGCCAGATCGCCCCGTCAGGGGCCTAGCCCGCCGTCCATCACAGGGCAGGAGGGAGGAGGGCAAGAGGCATTGGGGGAGAGCGAGGCAGCCCGGCTAGCAGCCCACCAACGGGGCAGAGGGAGGTGGGCACAATGGGCTGGGATGCAGGTGGCACAGGTGTTGGGATTGATGGTGGGCGGAAGCACTCGGGGGTGAGGGTGGAGCTGGAGAGGGGAAAGTATTTAAGGAGGCTCTGGAGGCAGGCCGAGGAGGAAGGTACGGAAAGAGACATAGCAGGAGCCCGGCATCCTAAGGCGAGCACCCTGCCATTTGTCAGCTGGCTGCCCTGAAGGTTAAGGCGCAGCCGGCCGGGTGGAGCCACGTGCTGACCGGCCCGCCGGTCAGACAAGGGCCGCCCTAGTCTGAGGCCGCCCGTGAAAGAGCCTCCACGCTTCCTTGGGGACCCGCCCAGCCGCTCCAGGCTACCAGCACGGACCCGCCGGGACCGCCCCACCCCGACCCGCCGCCAGGGGGTGTGCCACAGCCTGACATTGTGGTGGAGAATGCAGGCACTGACCCTGCTGTGAGGCGCCCGCGACCCCACCTTCCGACCCCGCCCGGGTGGACGAGGCCTCGCACCTATCTGCGCCCGGCAACCTTCGGCCGGCCCAGGCTTGACTCCGAGGCGGTACCGATGGAGGGCACTCCCATGGACCAAGCAGCTGCCGCAGCAGCGGGCGGGGCCGGGCAGCCCGCGGCCCCGACGGCCCTGGACTTGGGCCAGCTCAGCCAATGGATGGCCGAGCAGCAAGTGCGGCTCCTGCGGGACCTGACGGCACAGCAGCAAGAGTCACAGGCCACGTTGCTCCGTGGACTGGCCCAGACCCTGGGGGCCGGACCCGCCGCTTCGGTCCTCGGCCCCGTGCGGGGGGCCCCCTTTCAGCTGACCAAGCTGGGAGAGGCCGACGAGATAGATGCCTACCTGGAGGCATTCGAGCGCACAGCGGAAGCCGCCCAGTGGCCCCGAGACCAGTGGGCATTCATCATTGGCCCTTATCTGACGGGAGAGGCCCAGGCGGCCCTGAGGGCCCTACCCAAGGAGGAGAGCACTGACTACCGGGTGCTGAAGGCCGCTATTCTCGACCGGTATGAGGTGACACCTGACTCCTACCGTCAGAAGTTCAGGTCCATCACCTACAAAAAGGTCGAGCGGCCCAGAGCCCTGATCAATGCGCTACGGGATGCCGCCTACCGGTGGCTGAAGCCCACCTTGGAGGGCGAGAAGAAGATCGTGGATCAAGTGGTCCTGGAGCAATTGCTCAATATCCTCCCCCCCAAAGCCCGACAGTGGGTAGCCTGCAGCCACCCCGCGAGTCTGAAGGAAGCCACGGCCCTCCTAGAAAACTTCGCCGCGGCGGCAGACCCACGCGAGGCCCCCCGGGACACGGGCCCAGGAACAAGGACCACCGGGTCCTCCCCCCGGCCTCTGGAAAACCCACGCCCGGGGAGGGCCAGGTCCGGAGCCCGGGAGGCGTCGGGGCCGCGACCGGGGGCTTCTCGGGCACCCCCGCTGCTCCCCGGTCGGGAGGGGGCCTGGGGCCGACCCCTGGCCGGGCCCGGACCGGAGGCCGCCCCAAAGAGTTCCCGAGACCCCGAAGACCGGGGCCCGTGCTTTAAGTGCGGCCAGCGGGGCCACTTCATCCACGACTGTCCGCTCATGGAGTGTGATGCCGGCTGGGAAGAAGCCTACCCGGTGACGGCCCGCCCGCCAAGGCCGCCGCCGCTGATAGTGATGGTAGAAGTGGCAGGGCGGCGCCTGTCCGCCTTCTTGGATAGCGGCAGTTCCATTTCAATGATCCGCACACGCCTGCTACCGCCCCACTTACCCATCGTCCGCTCGACGGCCGTGGCCTGCTTCCATGGCCACTCGGAGACCTACCCGGTGGTACAAGTGCCTCTGACCTGCCGCGGCCAGACCTGGGAGGTAGAGCTAGCCCGAGTACCGGCCCTGCCCTACCCTGTTCTCCTGGGCCGCGATGCCCCCAGCTTCCACCACCACCTCCAGGCTGCACGCGGACCCGAGGAAGCCTTGCCCGCGGAGGACCCGAGGGAGGGACCCTCCACGGTGAACGACCCCACAGCAGACCCGAACGCCCAGGATTGGTCGACGGACCCCAGCTTCATCGCTCGCCAAGCGGACGACCCCACTTTAGGTGGGCTCCGAGACGCCGTGGCGGTGAGTGAGGGGGTCGTGATGGATGGCAGGCGGGCTGGGAGAGTACCTCGGGTGATCCAGGAAGGGGGCGTGTGGTTCCGCGTCACGAGGGCCAGGGGTGGCGAAGTCCGACAGCTTCTGGCCCCCCAAGGCTATCGACCACGTATACTCGCCCATGCGCACGACCACAGCTGGGCCGGACACCAGGGACCTGCTAACACCTTGGCCCGGGTGCTGGCCCGATTCTTCTGGCCCTCGGTGTCCCGAGACGTGAAGGACTACTGCCGCACCTGCGAGGTCGGCCAGCAAACAGCGGGTCGGCCGCCCCCGCGGGCTCCCTTGGCACCACTGCCCGTGATCCGCACCCCCTTCGAGAGAGTGGCTATGGACTTCATAGGCCCGTTGCCGCGGACCGCCCGGGGATGCAGGTTCGTCCTCGTCCTGGTGGATTACGCCACCCGGTACCCGGAGGCCATACCCCTGCGGACGATGCAGGCGCCCGGCGTGACGCGCGCCCTGGTACGATTCTTCGCGCAGGTGGGCATCCCCAAGGAGCTGGTCACGGATTGTGGCACCCCGTTTACGGCCTCTGTCACCCGTCAGTTATGCCGCACCATGGGAGTACGGCAGATCTTCACCTCCATATACCACCCGCAGACAGATGGCCTAGTGGAGCGGTTCAACCAAACGCTCAAACAGATGCTACGGCGTCTGGCCCACGACCGCCCAGCCCAATGGGACCTCTTCGTGGACCCCTTGCTGTTCGCGGTCCGCAAATCGCCTCAAGCATCCACCGGCTTCACCCCCTTTGAATTACTATATGGGCGTAACCCTCGGGGGATCCTGGAAGTGATGGAGGGGCGACGGGCCGAGTCGTCAGAACCCCCAGGGAGGCCCGCCCCTGAATATATGAAGGAGCTCCAGGAACGATTAGAAGCAGCCAGGACCCTGGCCGGGCAGAATCTGGAGAAGGCCCGGGCGGCCCAGAAGGCCCGGTACGATCGCGGGACCCGGCTGAGAACCTTCAAGGAAGGGGATCGGGTCCTGGTCAACCGCCGCGTGTTCGGGCCCGGGCACCACGGTGACCCATGGCGGGGTCCCTTCCAGGTCAAGAGGGTATTGGGGTCCCATTCCTATGAGGTCCAGTGTGGCGCCTCCCCCCGTCAGTCCAAACGCCTGCACATCAACGACCTCAAGGAGTGGCAAGAGCGACCCTCCGGCACCTGCCGACTCGCGGACGACCCACTGGACCCGCCAACGGGGGAGCTCCCGTGGACAGACCGCCGGCCGGAGGGAAACACGCCAGGGCTCGACGAGGCGTTGGAACCCCACCAGCGGCAGCAACTCCGGGCGCTGCTGAAGGACTTGCCCGGCTGTTTTTCCACCCGTCCAGGACGCACCCACCTGGCTGAGCACCGGATTCCCACAGACCCCGGCCAAGTGGCCCGGGCAACCTGGAGGCCCCTCCCCCGGAAGCAATGGGAGGCCGTGGCCCGAGAGGTGGAAGAAATGCTACGCCTGGGGGTAATCCAACCCTCACACAGCGAGTGGCGCAGTCCCATTGTGCTGGTCCCGAAGCCGGATGGGTCCGTGAGGTTCTGTGTCGACTACAGGGAGGTAAACAAGGTCGCAAAGTTCGACGCGTACCCCATGCCCCGGGCCGAGGTACTAATCGATCAGCTAGGCGCGGCTCGCTACCTTTCGGCGCTGGACCTAACCAAAGGATACTGGCAGGTTCCCATGGCCCCGGGAGACCGCGAGAAAACGGCTTTCGCCACCCCCCAAGGGCTGTTCGAGTTCAAGGTCATGCCTTTTGGGTTGCACGGGGCCGCCGCCACCTTCCAGCGGCTGGTGGACCGGGCGCTGGCCCAGTGCCAAGGTTTCGCCACCGCCTACATAGACGACATCTTAGTCTACAGCCCTGACTGGCCATCCCACCTCCGCCATCTCCGCCAAGTGTTACGAGCCCTCCGGGACGCAGGGCTGAAGGCCAACCCCACCAAGAGCCGATTGGGTTTCCAGGAGCTGAAATACCTCGGGTTCCTCGTGGGGCGGGGGCAGCTGAGGCCCCTCCCGGACAAGGTGGCGACACTGGAGGCATGCCCCCTGCCAAAATCCAAGAAGCAGCTTAGGGGGTTTCTGGGGCTGGTCGGCTACTACAGTAAATTTATCGCACAGTACGCCAGCCGAGCCAGCCCCCTTACGGACTGCCTGCGCAAAGACCAGCCCAACCAGATCCAGTGGACACCGCCCCGGCGACAAGCCTTCCTCGACCTCAAAGCCGCTCTGTCCGGGTCACCAGTCCTGCGCAACCCCGACTTCGACCGGCCCTTCATTCTTCAGACGGACGCATCCGATAGCGGGCTCGGGGCCGTCCTGTCCCAGGACCACGGCGGACAGGAGCACCCAGTCCTGTTCATCAGCAGGAAGCTCCAACCAGCTGAACGCCGTTACGCGGTCGTGGAAAAAGAGGCCCTCGCTGTCAAGTGGGCTGTCGGGGCGCTGCAATATTACCTCGCTAATAACCCCTTCACCCTCGTGACGGACCACGCCCCCCTTGTCTGGATGTCCCGGCTTAAAGATCACAATGCACGCGTGCTAAGATGGTATCTGGCTCTTCTACCCTTCAGCTTTACGATCCGGCACAGACCAGGGAAACAGCATGTCAACGCCGACTTCCTGTCCCGGATGTTCGCCGGAGAAGCCACGCCCAACGCGGGGGGGTGTGTCCGAGGCCCGACACACCGGCCTTGGACTCCCCCCACCCCCACCCCCCCGACGACGCAGAACCCACCTACCGGGCGGGAGAGACCAAGGACGAGGCCCCACCGGTGGAAGAAGGCCCCAGCGGCTGCGCCGTCGCTGCGCCGCCGCCCGCCGCCGCACCGGAGGAGAGGAGCCCGAGCGGCCACGACAGCGGGCGCACGCGGAAGCGGCGGCCGGCGCGGTCAGCGCTCTGGCGGCGACGGCCCCGTCCGGGCCGCGGGGAAGGCCGCAGCGAGCGGGGCGAGGCTGCGCCAGGCGGCCGGACGCCGGCGCAGGCGCCCTCGGCCGAGCGGGATGGCGGCCGGGGCCAGCAGGGGGGAGGGAGGAGCAAGCCAGCCTGTGATTGGAGGGCGGCCCGGGGAAGGGCCAGATCGCCCCGTCAGGGGCCTAGCCCGGCGTCCATCACAGGGCAGGAGGGAGGAGGGCAAGAGGCATTGGGGGAGAGCGAGGCAGCCCGGCTAGCAGCCCACCAACGGGGCAGAGGGAGGTGGGCACAATGGGCTGGGATGCAGGTGGCACAGGTGTTGGGATTGATGGTGGGCGGAAGCACTCGGGGGTGAGGGTGGAGCTGGAGAGGGGAAAGTATTTAAGGAGGCTCTGGAGGCAGGCCGAGGAGGAAGGTACGGAAAGAGACATAGCAGGAGCCCGGCATCCTAAGGCGAGCACCCTGCCATTTGTCAGCTGGCTGCCCTGAAGGTTAAGGCGCAGCCGGCCGGGTGGAGCCACGTGCTGACCGGCCCGCCGGTCAGACAAGGGCCGCCCTAGTCTGAGGCCGCCCGTGAAAGAGCCTCCACGCTTCCTTGGGGACCCGCCCAGCCGCTCCAGGCTACCAGCACGGACCCGCCGGGACCGCCCCACCCCGACCCGCCGCCAGGGGGCGTGCCACAGCCTGACACATGGGCACCCAGCATTTTGGGGGGAGTTGGGCTTGCCCCCCTTCTTTACTCCATCTTAGGTTCCCTCTCCCCCAGAGGGAAGTTTTGGGGGTATTGAGACTGGTTAGGCATTTTGTGCAGCCCAGCTAAAGGGTATCACCAGTTGTTTAGGCGACAGTGTCAGCCATTTTGGGGCAGTTAGTCAGTGGCCATCTTAGTTCCAGCAGCCATTTTGCAGTCACCCCTTTACTCCCCCCCACACCTTTTTGGAACCAAAGAAGGCAACTGGCCATTCAAGGGGCAAGCAGCCTGCTAAACGGCCACCACCAAAGAGGCCCCCTTCAACACTTTTGTCATCCAAGGAGGAGGAGGAGGCCACTAGCCAGCAGGCCATTTTGCTGTGTTTGGTGGTGTTAGAGAGGGCCAAAGAGGTTTCAGGGCTCACCTCCATTCGAGGGGCCGGAGGTGTTCAGGTAGGCTAGCAGCCAGGGACGCTATTAATAAAGAAAGCTTACTGCACCTTTCTACTTTAGAAGGGACTGTGGTTGGTGAAGGCGGCTGTGCCCAGACATTTTCTCTGCCAGCAGTTGAGGTGCCAGTGGTGGACCTTGAGTACGAGGAACCAGCTGAATCAACGCTGGTGGCGGTAGCGGTGGATCCAGTCAATTCCGGAGGTCAGGAGATTACACCTCAAGCTGGGTACCCCTGGCCATGGGAGTCTTCAGGCCAGGAGGCTGCTTGTGGACCACAAGGGGTGGTGACCGGTCCAGGTGCTCAATACCCAGCAGCTTGGCCTTAAATGGCACACCCTCTTTGGGCTAGTCAGGGCCTGGTGGGTCCTTCCTTACCTCCTTCTTCAGCAGCATCTAATTAATTGTATGTGGGCTAATCTACTGCATGGCCTGGTCTTATGGCGGGCCCTTGGGGGTTTTACCCATACCCCTCATTGGCTTATGGCAACATCCCATTTAATGCTCTGCCTTTCAGGGATACAGCCCTGCCCCTGGGGGATCATTTGACCCAGGCTACTAGGGATAAAATTCTTAAAGGGGAGTAGACGTCTTTCACTTCTCTTCAGGGAGCTGGAGAAGAAGGATCTTGATGACAGGGACAAGGAACGCCTTAAGCATAGGAGAGTGGACAGAACCTGGGATAATTGATTGCTGGGATTCCTGATTTATGCAGGTGTATAGGCTAGGACGCAACCGCATAGGACAGCACCTTTGTTTCAATATTTAGACATTATCTATAAAGGATATACGGGTTTCTCTGGCATTGCTTGGTGCAGTATGATGGGGAGTTCAGGATGAGGGCTGCTCTAAACCCCAATCTTCCTTGGGATTGTATTCGCCAGCAGCTATGGCTGCAGGAGATGTCAGCAGCTAAACCAAATTTAGGGGACAGGTCAGATAGTGGCCACATTGTCCACTGGTACCCACACTCCTGAGAGGCAGCAGGTTCAACCCTGGCTGCTCTGCTGAGAATACACCTACAAGGGCTCATGTATTTGAAAGCCTTGTTGGTTCAGGCACGAGTGCCCGTCTAGTGTGGGACCTCACACATACAATGCTTGTTCCAAGGAAAGGCAGAGCGGTGGCAGCAAAAAAGGTGGAGGAGCTGGTGCCGGGGGTCAACAGGCTGCTGGTAAAGGGACCCAGCCGGTAAGGCTGAGGGTCCTTGAAGGCCTGTTGCAAGCCTATCCAAAAGAGCAGGAGGCCCTGTTTTTGTTGGAGGGTTTCACTTTTGGTTTTAGGATTCCTGTTCAGGGGCCATGTTCCCCCTTTATGTCAGAAAATGTATGTTCTGTGGTAGGCAAAGAAGACATCGTGCGGCAGAAAATTATTAAGGAATGCAGTGAAAGGAGGGTGTTCGGCCCCTTTGACTCTCCCCCCATGCCCAACTTGAGGGTGTTGCACTTGGGGGTTGTTCCCAAGAAGACAGTGGGTGAGTTCTACCTTATCCATCCATCATAACTCCATTAATGATGTCATACCAGAGGACCTTTGCTCCGTTAGGTACACCTCTTTTGACCAGGCAGTCAAGGTGGAGCATAGGTGTGGGGTGGGGGCTGAGTTGGCGAAATGCAACATTAAGTCCGCATTTCACTTGCTCCTGGTTCACCCTGAAGATTTTGAGCTCCTGGGGTTTTCTTTTGAGGGGAAGTTTAATATGGATTGGGCTCTCCCAATGGGCTGCCCCATTTCTTGTGCTGCCTTTGAGTGCTTCAGCTACTTTTTAGAATGGGAACTGCAGCATCGGTCATGTTGTTGTGACTCGGCACATTATTTAAACAATTTTTTGATCATTGGGCCAGTGGGGTCTGGGCAGTGTGCCCGGCTGCTGGACACCTTCATTATGCTAGCAGAGGAGTTGGGTGTACCTTTGGCACAGGAGAAAACAGAGGGGCCTTTCCAGGTCTTGATGTTCCTGGGCATTGAGTTTGATATGGTCCAGCAGTGTTTTAGGCTCCTCTCAGAGAAAGTCCAGGCCCTTAGGACCAGGCTTCAGGAATTAAGAGGCAAGCATAAAATTTCTTTACTAGAGCTTCAGCAACTAGTGGGGTATCTTAATTTTGCCTGCAAGGTGGTGGCCCCTGGTACGGTCTTTCTGCAGCAGCTTTGTGACACTATGTCATTGCTGTGGGCCCCCCACCATCACCTGCAGCTTAGCAAAGGTATGCAGGAAGACTTGGAGGTCTGGTCTGACTTCCTCTCTGAATTCTGTGGGGTTACATTTTGGCATGAGGACTTGTTGCTCGAAGCTGAGCTTCAGGTCACATCCGATGCATCTGGTTCCACTGGCTTCGGAGTGTATTTCTGAAGACACTGGTGTGCAGAACATTAGCCTCAGGATTGGTACTCTTCTGGTTTAGACAAGGATCTCACCTTTTTGGAATTCTTTCCAATCTTGGTGGCTGTTAGCTTATGGGGCAGGGAATTAGCTAATCACTCTGTCCACTTCTGGTGTGACAACCAGGCAGTGGTACAGGTGGTTAGCTCTTTGACATCTAAATCACAGAGGGTTATGAGGCTCGTGAGAGTCTTTACCTTGTTATGCCTCTGGTGGAACATTTTATTTAAAGCCAAACAAGTTCTGGGTGTTAATAATGGTGTGTCAGACACTTTCTTGCCAACAGATGGAGTGATTTTGGTAGCTTGTCCCAGAGGCCAATCCCCAACTGGCATGGATGCCTCAGGAGTTATGGCATCTTGGGAGGCCGAAGCACTCAGGGCCATTCGGCTTGCAGTTGCCCCCAGCACAAGAAGGGCCTATGACAGAGCAGTAGGACAATTTTCTGGGTTCAAGAGGGATGTTGGCCTGCAGCAGGCTTGGCCCATCCCAGTTGAACATTTGATGCACTTTTGTGTTCATCAGAGGGATCACAGCTTAGCAGTTAAATCCATACGAGGTCAATTGGCTGCTTTAGCCTTTGTGAGCAAGGCCTGGGGGTTCCCTGAGGCCACAGGGGACTTCAGGGTCAGGAAGATGTTAGAGGGATGGTATTGTGAGACAGGGATTCAGGCTGACCTTAGGGAGCCAATATCCCCAGCAGTTCTCAAGGGGTTCTTAGCAGCCTGGGGTGGCATTTGTAGTTCCAACTATGAGGCTAAGTTGTTTCATGTGGCTGCATTGACAGCCTTTTTCAGAGCCCTTCACATTAGTGAACTTGTAGCCCAATCTAATGTGGATCGGTCTGGCCATGCCCTTACGGCAGGGAATGTTAAGTTGGAGGGAGACACCGTCTCCCTCTCAATTCGCAGGTCTAAAACAGATCAGATGCAGAGGGGGATGGTGATCAAATTGGGATCTTGTCTGGACCTGGAATTGTGCCCAGTAAGGGCTCTCCGGAAATATCTGTGGCTCTGAGGGGAGGGGCACGGCCCCCTGTTTAGGCATGCTGATGGTCAACCCTTAACTCACTATCCATTTTGGGTGGTGACCCAGAAGGCGCTTGGCAAGTTGGGGTTAAATGGTGTCAAATCCGGCACTCATTCATTCCAGAGAGGAGCTGCCTCAACGGCAACAGCAATGGGTTACCCAGCATGGACCATTCAGCGGGTAAGCAGGTGGCGGCCCACTGCTTATTGGGCCTATATCAGGCCATTGTTGTGGTTTTAAGCATTGACTAATTGGTTTTTCTTTAGATGCTGTGTCTTGCCGCAAGAAGTGAAGAATTTTGATCTGTGGGCACAGCATGGTCTTTTGGGCAGCCCATCAAGGTAGAAGGACACGGATTGGGTCCCTGCTTGGTTTGAGCAAATGGGCAATGGTTGAGTGGCAGGGACACTGGGGCCTTAGGTGACCAGGCCTGTTGCCATTGTTGTTTATAGACAGAAGTGGTCCTCTGCCCCATATTGTGGTCATTCACCTGGGCGGGAATGACCTGGGGTTGGTCCATGGCAGGGCCTTGTCTCTGCAGGCAAAGTGGGACCCCCAGGTGATTGCCCAGCATTGGCCGGGGGTACTCATCATGTGGTCTACCATGATACCATGGCGGGTTTGGCAGGAGGCAGAGGATTGACAGGCTATTGAGAGGGCTTGGATGAAGGCCAACAGGGCCATTTAGAAGGCCCTTGAGGAAGGGTTGGGTATTTATTTACCCCACCTGTGGATCAGGGCCAAATTTGCCAACCTCTACAGAGGGGATGGGATGCACCAGTCAGTAACTGGCAATGAAATCTTTTTAGATGACTTGAGGCAAGGGATCTGGTTGGCTTTAAGCCACTTGTAGGGTGCTAGGGCCTAAGCAGAGGCTTGGCCTTAGTGATGGCTGGATAAAGTTGGGAAATAGGGAGCAGGCTGGTGAGCACCCTAGGCACTTCTCCACTGATGGGGAAGAGGGGTCTGCCAGGAGCAGATGGTACTGCTTGTGATGGTTGCCATGCTGTGTGGGCAGACTGCTTTGGGGAATCCCATGTGCAAGTCCTTACCTCACTGCGGTATGGCTGAGGATTAGGAGCTTGAAAGGGCGGATCCAGTTTGCCTGGCTGGCCGGGTCACAGTCATCCTCAGGGATGACCTACACCCAGGGCTTTGGAGCTCACCCAGACAGGTCAAGGCAGAGGTCCAGGGAGTGACCATGTGTCTTGACTTATACTGCTAGTAGGCGCTTGCCGCAGTGTTAATTGTTAATAGTTTAAAGTTAATTAATAAAGTGGCCCTTAGATCCAAGACTGACTTCTGTCTCTTCATTCTGATTGAGGTGACAAAGTTTCCAGCTTTTTAAAGTGAAGTTATTCCTTCTGTAGGCAAAATGATTTAATCCAATGAATACTGATGCTCGGCAAAGTATAAATTCAGTACATTGAAATGTAAATGAAAGAGAAGAATGGAGTATCTGTGAATAGGATTATTGTATAGAACTACTTCCTTGAGGTTTTACTGAAGCCTACAGACAATCACATTTCATACAGTAATAAAACAAGCTACAGTAGGGAGTCATGTAGTTCCACTAACATTGTTAGAAGTCAATTGTACTTGTACTAATGCTTTGTGTGTGAGAGGGAGTGAGAAATGGGTTATCATTTCTTCCCAGCCAAAAAAAGAAAAAAAGAAAACCCCACTAGAAATGAAAAAAACTGCTTCTAAAAGCTTCCGCTGGAAATCAGTACTTGTTTGAATATCAAAGCTGACTTTAAAAACAGATAATAAGTAAAGAAAAAGTCTATAAAGAATAATATAAGATAGTATCAAATCTTTACTTTCATTTTTAATTAATGTCGGGTGATGGAGGAGACAACACCCAGCTCCCTTCATTCTCAGGCCCCCACAGGGCCGAGCCTGGTATCCACCAGGCCCAATGGGGTGATTAAGGACTTACAACTTAATCAACATTAGAATGCAAGGCATACAGGCAACAATTGTGTGCAAAATAATTTTTAGATATTTGAAGACAAGCTTACATTTAAACCTGCCATTTGTTGTTGTTGGGTTTTTAAAAAACTTGTTCTGTATGTAATTTTTTTGAGAAAATATAATACCAGGGAAATAAAGGAGGTGCTACTAACTACACTTCTTTTCTGTCTTGCTGGGTTATTAGAATTTGTGATAAGCCTTTTGAGATTTTAGTGAGTGATGGGAAGGCAGGCCCCCATTTTCCATTGTCACTCCTGCAGCCTGACGGAGAAAAGTTATGGGGAAAATTCCCATTGAGTGAAGGCATGACATTACTTCTGGGGAAATCCCAGAAGTGATGTCAGTCTACTCCAGGAATTGAAGTTTTTCCATAGAGTTTCTGGCAATTCCTAGAGAGATGCGATGTCACTTCTGGTTCCCTCTGGAAGCAATATCATGATGGTGAACCCTCTCCTGCTGTTTGCCAGCCAATGGCTGGCAGCCCAGGTGGATGGTGGGAATAATTATTATCTTTTACTTTTGAGAAGTTCCAAGCAGCTGCCAAATGCTGTGGACTTACTATACTTCTCCCTTTCTCCACTGAATCATAAACCTGGCAGAAGGACTCTGGAGTTTGGGAATTTCCAGGCTTGCTGAAGGGACTTCTAAAGGAGTCTCTTACCATGTTGTGCCTGCAGAAGAAAGTGCTGGGTTGCTCACTTTACTGCAGTCTTTGGAGTGCTGGAAGGTCTAGAGAGAGGCCAAAATTTGCTCTAGCTTTCTAGAATTATTCCAGATGAAAGTCTTTGAATGATAATTTTGAGCTCTCAGAAAAGCTACTCTTGGTTTATCTAATTTTTCTGTTTGTTTTATCTGTTTGTTAACTTGTTTTTCTTTGGGCAGTGACTGAACAGGGTTTATAAAAGGCTGTGGAGTTTTCTCAATAGTAGCCATTTAATTGGCATGGTTTGCTCCCAGTTCTTTGGGGGCTTTTTTTGGTCTGCTTTTTTTTTAAGAGAGGCGGGATAGGGATACTCCAGTGGATGGCTTGTTTTAATGCCCCTCACAGCTTCCAAACAGAGCAGAACTAAAGATTTCTTTGTTCAAATGAATTCTCCCAAACTACTTTTTATGGGCTTTCTGCTCCGGTCCCTCAAGCAAAGGTAGATACAAAATATAGGCCAGGAAGAGGGTCAGACACCACGGGCACAGATAGAAAGGGGAAGGATGTGTCAGTAGAATTTCCTTGCTTGTCAGCTAGAACAGTGGGAAGTATTTTGGGCCAGCTGAATTCAGTGCTTTCCAAACTGGATTATCTCATCTGTGAACATCTGGTACAATTCTGATTTCTTACTCATCATCAAGTGACTATGAATGTTACAGCTTTACTTGACCTCTGATTCTGTGATGACAGTCCTGAGTCAAAGCTGCAGTTTTGTTGCACCTGAAGTTACTTCTGGGATCACTTTGAAATTCGCAACTTGCATGCTTCCAACTATCCATAATGGAAAGTGAATCCTAACTTTAATTTAACTGAGCATTTTACATGTAATTTATAAAGTGCAGACCACACAGCAGCTAAAACTACTTTATTTTAACCTAGGATTGTTCAATAAAATGCAAATGTTAAGAGATTTGAGTAAGTGCTTACAACTAGACATGGGCACAAAGGGGGGAAAAAACTGAACACACAGTTTGTTGTTTGTTGCTGCTGACGAACACGAACAGATGAACAGTAATGAACATGTGCAGTTAACTAACACGTTTGTTGTTTGTTGTTCGTGGGGGCCAGAACAGTCCCCATTGGACTTAGAGAGCCCATATTCACAGGGAGTGTTCAGCAGGCTCCCCTCCAGCCATCACCCAAGTTTGGTCAAGTTTGCGATATGGAACTCAGAGTTATACATTCCCAAATCCGATGCCCCCAGGAAACTCCCATTCGACATAACAGGAGCCACCAATTGACTTTTGCCCCATGTACACATGGTGGACTCTAGGGAGCAGGGGCTTTGGCCGCTTGCCTGTGGCACCCCTATGTGCCTGCCTGCCAGGCCTCCCACAGGCTTACTTCCGGATGGAAGTAAGGTGGGTGATGTTGGTGGCAGCCAGGCCTGGTGGGCTGGGGGAGGTGGTGGCAGAACACCTCTCCTCTAAGGGGTAGGGGGTCTGGCTGCTCGCTGATGGCACCCCCATGTACCTGCCCACCAGGCCTCCCTGAGGCTACTTTCTACCAATGTATGACGGTGGGAGATGAGTGCTGCTGCCGGGCCTGACGAGCTGGGGGAGGCATTGGTGGGCCACCTCCCCTCTAGGGGGTGGGGGTCTGGCTGCTCACCAGCAGCACCCCCCATGTACCCACCCACCAGGCCTCCCTGAGGATACTTTCCACCAAAGTATGATGGTGGGTGATGAGTGCGTCTGCTGGGCCTGGCGGGCTGGGGGAGGCGTTGGTGGGCCGCCTGCCCTTTAGGAGGCGGGGGGTCTGGCTGCTGACGGCTAACATCACCCACCTTCCTGCTTTCATGGAAAGGACAAAAGGGAGAGGAGATGTCATTTGGAGGGGTTGGAGTGTTCCAGAGAGGGAGAGAATAGAATAGAAGTTGTTACATTTCACACTCTCAGAGCCCAGCCTCCCCCCAGAGTTCACATAGCATAGCAGGAGAGTTCTCTGTGGGAACACTAGTCAAGGTCGACTCGGCTTCCAGAAAAGATAAGACAGTGTCTTCTCCCATGGAGTGCCTAGAGGGAAAAGAAGACTAAACAACTAAAGAATTAAACATGGCGTTAGTCAGGTTGCTTCCTGTCAGGCAATATACAAACAGATCCTGACAAGCAGGAGCCCATAGATAGGGGCCCCATGCTGTATAACCCTATAATCAGTTACAGCAGCAGAGCTGTTCCTTGTGGCCAAAAGCAGCGGCAGCTGACATCGCCCACCTTCCTGCCTTCGCGGAAAGGATGGGGTGGGTAGGACAGGAGAGGCTGGGATGCATCTGAGTGGTTCCGGAGAGGGAGAAGCTGAAAGAGGAAACATCAGGAAACTTATCAGGGAGACAGGGACAAAGAGTTATCGCCAGCCACATCACGGACAAGGATTGGGAAGACCCCTTAGCTGGCAAGCCATGAGCCAAGAAAACCACTGAATCATGGGATAGCGGCGGCAGACGATATCACCCACCTTCCTGCCTTCGCAAACAGGACAAGATGAGCAGGATGGGAGAGGTAGTTGGGAAGGGTTGTTCCGGTTCCATCCACAGGGAGTGAGGATGAAAGATGGACCATCCGGGAACTTGTCAAGGAGAGGACGTGATGGGCAAGACAAGTTGTGGGGAAGGGTCATATTACTGCCATCCAGAGAGGGAGAAGTTGAAAGAGGGAGCATCTGGAAACTTGTCTGGGAGAGGAGGACCACAGGTTATCAGCCATGGAAGCAGCCCTGAGAACAGAGGAGGGCTGGAGCCCGCTGCAGAGGAGTTTGGCCTAGAGAACCACAGTAGACTGGGGGATGCTCAGAGCCCAGGTAGGTCCAGGTCCAAGGAGGGATACCCAAGGAAGTTGAGGTTGACCTACATGAAGGTCAACATGTCCACCAGGTCCAGGTGCAGACATGTGTGGCAGGGACGGAGGAGATCTCCCAGGTGGGAGAATACCCCCTCATTCTGCACCCTGGTGGGATGGCACGACAGGATGGTGGTTGCCATGATGGACAGGTCAGGCCATACAGCAAATTTACTCACCCAATACTCCAAGGGGTTAGAGTGGGGGGGAAAGGTAGGCTTCATGAGGTACTCTCACACCATAGCCCCCACCGAGTCCTCCACTGCAAGCGATGCACCCACTGTGCTGCGGAAACCCCACAGCCCACTGACGAGGCCCAGAGATAAAATGGGGTCGTTTGGGTGGGTCTCCCCTAGCGTAGCTCTCTTCCCAACTCCCCCCACCCCTCCTCCTCCTCGTCCTCCTCCACCACCTGCTCCTTGCCCCTGCCCAGTTCCCTCAGGCCTGCCTTCTCTTTCAGGAAACAGAGCACCGCTGTGCGGAGCTCTTTTTTTCAGTGCTGCATCTAACCTGCCCGCATGGCAATGCTGCCCTTGATCCGGGGGTCACAGAGAGAGGCCATTTGGTATGGCACTTCATGGCGCAGAGGATGCAAGCGCTCGGCCACGCATGCCTGTATCCTCCTCACAAAGTCCCAGACCCTGGGGAGCAGCTATCTCGTGCTCGAGCTCTTTGGCCAGGAACTGGTCAAGCCCGTGGATCAGGAGGATGACCTGACCCAGGCTGGCCTTGTAGGAGCACGAGATCTCAGTGGCCTCCTTAAAGGGTTTTAGCATCCAGGACATCTGGGCAAGGACTCTGCATTCCATGGAGCTGAGGCTGAGCTCCTCTACCCCCTCAGAACGTCCGTGGATGACAGGATGTCCTGCAACGGGCCCTTCTACTCCACCAGACGACATATCTTGTCATAGGTGGAGTTCCAGTGGGTGAACAGGCCCTGGAAGAGTTGGTGCTCAGAGTCCCCTGTTCCCCTGCCTCTGGAACAGCTCATGGGAAGAGTTGATGCTGAGGGTGAAGTGGGAAGCAATGCAGTGGCAGCTGTCCAGCAGATTGTGTGTCCACAATATTCTCTCATCCCAGCTGTCCCTTGGCTTGCTCCCCAGCCCGAGCATGTCCCTCATCACCAGGTGCAGCTTGTGCATCATGCACACCAGGCCCAGGAGGGATGCCTCTTTCAGGGCTGCCAACATGTTGCTTCCCACACCCATCACCATGAAGCCATGGACAAACCTGCCCCTGCCATCCACTCCCTCAGAACCACCTTTACAGTGGTGGCGATGATCTTCTCAATATGGACCTCGTCCATCTCCCAGACCTGGAGAAGAACTACCCTGTAGCCCGGTGTCAAGCATGGCACATTTTTCAGGGGAACAGTTCTTGGCCTGGGGTGCCGTAGGTCCTCTGTTTGCCACCAGTGGGCAGTGATGGCAAGGTTCCCATGATGGCAGCCGCTCCAGAGGTCAGCCGTGAAGTATACAGTACGGCATTTGGCGGCTGACACCTCCCTGAGCACCGTGTCTTGCACAGACTGTTAGAGGGCAGGCCCAATGGTGCTCCGTGACGGCACTGAGAACCATGGGGCAAAGTGCTGAAGCAGCCTTTGGAAGCTCATACCCTCCACTACGGATAGGGGAAATCCTTGCAGGGCAATTGTCTCTGTCACGACATGAATGCCCGCCTCCTGAGCCCTTGACCTCATCCTTTTCAATGGCACTATCACCAACCCCAATGGAACAACCTCCCCAAGGGCGGCCTGTCTGACCATTCCGCTCCCACCTGCAGCACCCTCGGGCCAAGGCTTCTTGCTTGGGGTGGATTCCAGTGACCCTCCCACTGATCTCAGCTCAGAGGAGCTGGTAGCCCTCTGTCTCCCCCCACCGGATGTTTTGCTGGCCAAGGATGGAGACCACAGGCTCGGGTGGTGTGTCTTCAGGTGCCTAGTCAGGACTGTCGATGACAGGTGCTTCGGTTATTGCCTCTGCACACTAGGCCATCACAGACCTGGCACCGCACCATACAGAGGTCATTCGGAAGGGCCTGAAAATGCCACCATACTGAGAGTTTGAACCGTGGCCCACTAACTGTTCCAGAGGAGGGAGGATGAAGGGTTACTGGCTGCGCCGTGAAGCTGGCAATGGAAGACGTAGTGAGCGGTGGACTGCAGGCAGGGACAGCACTGGGAGTTTGGGATGGGGATGGGATGGATGTTTCATCGAACCCCAACCATTCCTCCATGGATCCCTCAGCCTCCTCCTCCTCAAACAGCTTAAAGTGTTCTTCCCCTAGTGGCAAAAGTTCTTCAGCATTTTCCACAGCCCCCAGAGGTGATTTTTGGGGAGCAGGAGTCTCTGCTGCCCCAGAGCCCTGCGAAGTACTGCTTCCCATGGGGCAACCAGGACAATCTTTGCACTTCTCCCCACGACCACCCTTGGCACCCACTCAAAGCCTTATTGTGCCACCAAACAAGAATTAAGGAGGAAAGAAAAGGAGAGGACACTATGAGCCCTCAGCCAAGGTGCCCACTGAGCTTGGCCACAGGGCCTGGCACCAGCTTTGGAACCAGAAGGAGGGGGTAGAGTCCTAGCCCAGCACTCCCAGAGACCTGACCAGATCAGGCACTAATATTAAGGGGGAGCCCTCAGCCAAGGTGCCCACTGAGCTTGGCCACAGCAGCAGCCCTGGAACCAGAGGGAGGGGGTAAAGCCCTAGTCCAGCACTCCCAGAAACCTGACCAGATCAGGCACTAATAATCAGGGTGAGCCCTCAGCCGAGGTGCCCACTGAGCTTGGCCCCAGAGCCTTGCAGCAGCCCTGGAACCAGAGGCTGGGGCTAGAGCCCTATCCCAGCACTCCCAGAGGCCTGATCAGATCAGGCAGTAATAATCAGGGTGAGCCATCAGCCAAGGGGCCCACTGAGCTTGGCCCCAGGGCCTGGCAGCAGCCCTGGAACCAGAGGGTATAGATTCCTATCCCACCCAACACACAGAAAAAATCCCAGCTCCAATGCATTCTCCCAGAAGGCTAGCAACAGCTCTGTCCCACACCACTGCCTGCTGAAACTGAAAGCTAGAACAGGGAGCATAGTGCCCTTTATCAGCAGTGGTATCAGAGGGAAAAGCAGGAGGTCTGTGGTTGGCAGTAAGAACTGCCTAACAGAGTTTGCAGGGATGAGATTGGAGTGCCCATGGTTACAGAACACCATCCCTCCCCCCTTCCTTCCCCCCTGATCTCTGCTGCCATGTAACCAATTGTAACCAATTTGGAGCTCCACACCTGGAATGAAGACCTGCCCATCGAGCTAAGTTGGGCTCACATTGGGGTTTCCAAGGCTACAGAAGGAGTGCAGACAGAGTTCAGGCAGTCCCTGCCTCCATTGCCAAGGGAATTGATTGAAGGTGCCTGGCTGTCTGGCTTCACGAACTGCAGACGAATGCGACGAATGAGGCTTGCGACAACCACTTGTTCGTTTGCAATGGCATCTCACGAACGGCTTGTTCGTGAACAGACGAACGGGCTGTTTATCGCTTTTTTGCATTTGTAATACTGTTCGTGCCCATGTTTACTTAAACCTCATGAAAGTTAATTTTCATGTGATGTACCAGTCCACGTACAATGATACAAATAGAGCAAAATTAATTTTATTGAAGAGCTTCATGTCTTCTTTTGGGTTCTATTTCTATGTACTCTGTTTCCCAGATGTAGATATCCGTGATGAGGCTTAGGGAAAAGAAAGCCTTTATCATTCAGCATTCCCAGAACACATGTATAAAATTAGCCTACATTTGAAGAATTGATGAGTGATTATTTTTGAAAACCCAGTGAAAGGCTTCAAAAGATCATGATATTTAAGAACATGCACTCAGCATTTTTCTTGAGTAGGCTTCCTTTGCTCTTTCTTATGCTAAAGTAATTTAGTGCATTCCCTAAACAAACTATAAGCTAGCTTTTCTCATGTGAATTCTGATAGATAATACTGTATTATCGCATTTAACTAGTTTTGTTGCCCTTTCTATTCCTAACATGCAGTCTGAGGCAGATGTACTTGGTGCAAAATTTCAATGTATTCAATGGAGCTTACTCCTAATTGAGTAGGCATAGAATTGCACTGTAAATATGTCAGAGCAGTTATTTATATAAAACCAATGAGAGAAATGTGTAGACCTTTGGGAATGTAGGCTGTTGGGTGGAACACGAGGGCTGATTATTTTTGAACTGGGAATAAGAGAACAGGGAAAGGCTTTGTGGAGCTCTTATGTTTGTTCTAAATGATTGCTTTATTTTTGAAAGGGCTCAGTTGAAGAAATGTCAGGCAGGAGCTATATTGAATGCAACCTCCATTTTACACTTACTCAAGACGTTGCTACTCAGCTGTTACTTTCAAACAGATAAACTCCTATCTTCTGGCAGAGTCCCTTCCTCTTAGCCTCTCTTGGCTAAAATCACTTCCTATGGAGGAGACTGGCCCTGACATCTTCTTTTAATGTTGGTGGCCTCATTCTCAGGAATTGGAGTGCAGATTCTATAGGACATCAGCTGCAGGACAACCACAGACATTAGCAAAGAACTGCTCTTTTAATGGACTTAACTAAGGACCTACCACTCATCTTTGGTTTGGGAACGACCTTTGGTTTGGAAGTGAAAGGCGTTTGGTTTGAAAGTGAAAGGCGTTTGGGGAGTAGAGAGCACTAAATCCAACAGTACAAACTGTATTTCCCTCTGTTACAATAAATACAGTTTTCTTTAACAAATATGTGAGAGAAGAAAGAGAGGTGCTTTAAGAAAGAAGACCCTAGAACTCCCCTTTGGTTCCAATACCAAAGAATATCTGAATGGTTGTATATGACCCATGAATTTATTACATGTTACAATATCCACAGAAAGAAGGTTAACAATGCCATATCTGGGATACACATCCAGGATTGCTGCCAACAGTCTTTCTTTTTAACCAGAATGTATCTGGTGACCTGTATAGGCAAAATAAAAAGGTGGGGGTGGGGGGGATGTTTTTATTTCCCTTCTGAGAGTCACATTTGGAAATATCCAAGAAATTAATTAGTTAAGCACAGATTATGAAGGCATCTTACTCACTCTATGAATTCTTATCTTTCAGTATTTTACAGGTGCAAATAGGAACACTTTATGCATAAGTACCTTGGTAGAACTGGACTACAGTTGAGGAATGTGGAAAGTGTATCAACATATGGCAGGAGCCTACTCATTATTAAGTTCTTTTAGGCTTATTCTTCAAAGACACAAAGAATACTTGTGCAGAAATAAATCTTTCTGAAATCAATGTGATTTGCTTATGAATTAAACTTAAGCTGTGTCAGACTGAAAAAAGCTCTTCCAAGAGAGTACAGGCTTTGTGTTAAATTCAAGTTTCATTTACCACTAGTTTATTTTAATTTTAAAATATTTTAAATATCCCAAATTATCAAAATACATTGAGGTCTTGGCTAGAATATGGCTTTGTGTTTTTGCTGCAAAAAATGTCTATGTGCTCTTGTTTGTAAGGAGGAGAAGTTAATGACAAGGACAATCTGCACATTACAAAGTCCATGTGGCAGATACATGGCCTGTCAACATGCATGTATGTACCTGAAGTTCTGTAGTGGAACCTCAATCTCCAGACACATGAGGGCCCAATTTGGATTGGTACCACAGTGCTGAAACCTTCCCAACATGATGTTTCCCCTACCTGAAACTGGCCCCAGTAGCTGCTATTTGCCACACTAGGGGAAACTTACATGTAGCCATCAGTATATATATGTTTCCATAACAGGATAAATAGTGACACCTCTCATACATTATTCAAGGTCACTATCTCTTTTATACTAAAATTATTCAGCTAGTATGTGGGCATGGCAAGGTGTTAATAAAGAGTAGGGAACAAGTGAACAGGTGTTTATTTTTCAAGATGATGTCTGTTTCAATTATTCCCCCAGACTCTTTTCAGCAACCTGCCAAATTCAGTCAGACTGGATCTAAACATAAGGAAGGAGAGATAAGGCAGTAAAATGAACTGTCCCATTGCCACCACAGTAGAAGCATATTACACCCAGAAAAAAAACTCTCTGAAAAACAAAAATTAGCACATCAGGGAGAGATATGATACAACTCATTTCCTTCTGTGTCAGTTTTCTAGGCTTATAAAGTAGGTTTCTTCCAGTATTATTTAAGAATGGTTAAAGAAGAATACATTGAAATTTTATACAAAAATGTGGGCACAGTCCCTCAAAGAAACCTGTAATTTCCATATACACAGATAGAGGTGTGGGTATCTATATTTCACGTGAAGAAACTCGCAATAAAATAAAATAAAATTAAATTAAATTAATTTATTGCATTTCTAGCCTGCCCTCCCCCATTGCATAGATGCAATGTTCTATCCTTAGTAGTGTTCATGCAAGAAGGTAAGAAGATATTGGATAAAAATACATGAAGAAATGCAAATGATTCCAAAGTTTTGCTTTGTGCTGAACCCTAAAATATGTTATTAAATATTTTACTAAGTAATATTATAAAAGTACACAGTGTTTTTTTCAAATATATGGTAGCAGCAGCAATAGTAGTATATGCAACAAAATAGAAGGCAGAATCTTGCCCAGATGTGACTGAATTGATGAATAAATTGTATGAATATGCATCAATGACTAAATTAACTTCTTATATGCATAAGAGACCAATCCTAGAATTTCAGAAAAAATGGAAAGCTTTCTTTGATTGTATAGCTGAACATTAAGAAATGTAAGAATAATTAATACTGTAATAGACTAATTATTAAATCAGTAGTTTAAAATCTTGAGTATAAAATGTTGAATTTAATGTATTTTAATATAAGTATGAGGATGGAGGAGAGAAATATCCTGTAGTTTATATTTTTGCTATATATTTTGTTATATATAATTATTCCATGTTCTTTTATGCACTGTATATTGCTGTTCTGTTTCTTAAATAATATATATATAAACCTAAAACAAACAACTAGGGATGTGCGTTTCGGCATTCAGAATGCCGAAAGAATGCCGAAACAAAAGTGTTTCGGCTTCTTTCGGGGAATGCCGAAACGTTTCGGGGAATGCCGAAACGTTTCGGGTAGCCGAAAGAAAAAAGCCGAAACGTTTCGGGATTCTTTCAGCTTTCTTTCTGCTTTTCAATGGGAAAATGCCTCCGTCTTCCCGGACGTCTGGGGGAGGCATTTTCCCACAGAATAAGCCCAAAATTGGTGGGGACCTTCCTTTAACCCTTCTCTAACAACCACCCAAGTTTCAGACAGATTGAACTTTAGGGGGCCATGTTATGGCCCCCCAAAGCAGGTCCCCCATCCTCCCATAAGAAAGCGAAGGAGCAGCATATTGTTAGCATGCTGCTGCTCATCTTTCTTCATTATTTCCTATGGGGAAAAAATGAAGAGGCAGGCTTCCTTTGCCAGGGGTGGCATTTTGCATGCAAAATGCCCCTTTACCCTCAGGGGCCCTTCTCCCACCCCTCCTCCCACCCCCCACCAAGGCTCAGCCTGCTCCCACTTGGGGGGGCCATTTCATGGCCTCCCCAAGTAGGTGCTCTAATCTCTACCACTGACAGCTGGGGGAGGCTTGTGTTGCCAGGGGTGGCATTTTGCATGCAAAATGCCCCCCAACCCTCTGGGGCCCTTCTCCCACCCCTCCTCCCACCCCCCACCAAGGCTCAGCCTGCTCCCACTTGGGGGGCCATTTCATGGCCTCCCCAAGTAGGTGCTCTGCTCTCATCTCTACCACTGACAGCTGGGGGAGGCTTGTCTTGCCAGGGATGGGATTTTGCATGCAAAATGCCCCCCAGCCCTCTGGGGCCCTTCTCCCACCCTTCCTCCCACCCCCCACCAAGGCTCAGACTGCTCCCACTTGGGGGGGCATTTCATGGCCTCCCCAAGTAGGTCCTCTCAGCCCCTAAAGTCCACCCCTTACAGCCCCACACAAACCCAATTCCCCCCCAGCTGCCACACACAGACCCAAATCCCCACATTAGCCCCTCACAGACCCAAATCCACCCCCACCTGCCCCACACCCATAACCCCAGGAACAGGCTGGCAAAGGCCAGCCCTCTCCCTTTGTTCCCTATGCTGGGAACTTCTAAACTCTCTTTCCCTGGGCAATTCTGCACAGCCCAGGGGTGCCACAATGGTGGGCACATTTCTGAGTGCCAGCTGGTCCCTGTGAAAGAGCACCTGAACCACAGACACCCTCCCTCAAATTCCCCCACCACCTACAGAGATGGCTGGCCAGCCAGCCCCATTGTTCCCTATGATGGGAACCAACTGCACAACAAAGAATAAAACAAGAACAACACAAAATAAAGTTTTAAAAAAATTATTTTCTCCCTTCCAAAGTACAAGTAGGCAAAGCATTATGACACATTACACCAGCAGTCCCCCACACAGAAAAATAACACAACTCACTTAATATCAGAGAATCACAAAGCATGATTCCTGTCAAAAACACTTTATTTCTTGAACAGCTTTAGGTTACACAGCAGGGGGGAACACCAAAGGGCATGGCAGCACTATCTTACACAAAAATAACACAACTCACTTAACATCAGAGAATCACAAAGCACAATTCCTGTCAAAAACACTTTATTTCTTGAACAGCTTTAGGTTACACAGCAGGGGGGAACACCAAAGGGCATGGCAGCACTATCTTACACAAAAATAACACAACTCACTTCACATCAGAGAATCACAAAAACACAATTCCTGGCAAAAACACTTTATTTCTTGAACAGCTTTAGGTTACACAGTAGGAGGGCACAACAGGGCATGATAGCAATGTACTACAAAAAATAATACAACCCACTTCACCGTTTTTGACAGCAATTGTGTTTGTGTGATTCTCTGATGTGAAGTGAGTTGTGTTATTTTTGCGTAGTACACTGCTTTCCTGCTCTGTGGTGCCTTCCTACTGTGTAACCTAAAGCAGTTACAGAAATAAAGTGCTTTTGACAGCAATTTTTTGGGGTGATTCTTTAATGTGAAGTGAGTTGTGTTATTTTTGTGTAAGATACTGCTTCCATGCCCTTTGGTGTTCCCCCCCTGCTGTGTAGCCTAAAGCTGTTCAAGAAATAAAGTGTTTTTGACAGGAATTGTGTTTTTGTGATTCTCTGATGTTAAGTGAGTTGTGTTATTTTTGTGTAAGATAGTGCTGCCATGCCCTTTGGTGTTCCCCCCTGCTGTGTAACCTAAAGCTGTTCAAGAAATAAAGTGTTTTTAACAGGAATCATGTTTTGTGATTCTCTGATGTTAAGTGAGTTTTGTTTTAATTTTTCTGTGTGGGGGACTGCTGGTGTAATGTGTCATAATGCTTTGCCTACTTGTACTTTGGAAGGGAGAAAATAATTTTTTTAAAACTTTATTTTGTGTTGTTCTTGTTTTATTCTTTGTTGTGCAGTTGGTTCCCATCATAGGGAACAATGGGGCTGGCTGGCCAGCCATCTCTGTAGGTGGTGGGGGAATTTGAGGGAGGGTGTCTGTGGTTCAGGTGCTCTTTCACAGGGACCAGCTGGCACTCAGAAGTGTGCCCACCATTGTGGCACCCCTGGGCTGTTCAGAATTGCCCAGGGAAAGAGAGTTTAGAAGTTCCCAGCACAGGGAACAAAGGGAGAGGGCTGGCGTTTGCCAGCCTGTTCCTGGGGTTATGGGTGTGGGGCAGGTGGGGGTGGATTTGGGTCTGTGAGGGGCTAATGTGGGGATTTGGGTCTGTGTGTGGCAGCTGGGGGGGAATTGGGTTTGTGTGGGGCTGTAAGGGGTGGACTTTAGGGGCTGAGAGGACCTACTTGGGGAGGCCATGAAATGGCCCCCCCAAGTGGGAGCAGTCTGAGCCTTGGTGGGGGTGGGAGGAAGGGTGGGAGAAGGGCCCCAGAGGGCTGGGGGGCATTTTGCATGCAAAATGCCACCCCTGGGAACACAAGCCTCCCCCAGCTGTCAGTGGTAGAGATGAGAGCAGAGCACACACTTGGGGAGGCCATGAAATGCCCCCCCCCAAGTGGGAGCAGGCTGAGCCTTGGTGGGGGGTGGGAGGAGGGGTGGGAGAAGGGCCCCAGAGGGTTGGGGGGCATTTTGCATGCAAAATGCCACCCCTGGCAACACAAGCCTCCCCCAGCTGTCAGTGGTAGAGATTAGAGCACCTACTTGGGGAGGCCATGAAATGGCCCCCCAAGTGGGAGCAGGCTGAGCCTTGGTGAGGGGTGGGAGGAGGGGTGGGAGAAGGGCCCCTGAGGGTAAGGGGGCATTTTGCATGCAAAATGCCACCCCTGGCAAAGGAAGCCTGCCTCTTCATTTTTTCCCCATAGGAAATAATGAAGAAAGATGAGCAGCAGCATGCTAACAATATGCTGCTCCTTCGCTTTCTTATGGGAGGATGGGGGACCTGCTTTGGGGGGCCATAACATGGCCCCCCAAAGTTCAATCTGTCTGAAACTTGGGTGGTTGTTAGAGAAGGGTTAAAGGAAGGTCCCCACCAATTTTGGGCTTATTCGGTGGGAAAATGCCTCCTCCAGGCGTCCTGGAATACGGAGGCATTTTCCCATAGAAAAAAGCTGAAAGAATGCCGAAATAATGCCGAAAGAATCCCGAAAGCCGAAATCCGAAAGAGATTCTTGTTTCGGCTTTCGGCTTTAACGATAGAGAATCTTCTTTCGGCTTTCTACTTTCGGCTATAGCCGAAAATTTTTGGCTTGCACACCCCTACAAACAACCTTATACAAAGCTAGAAAACCTTCTTAGATCCTAAACTTTAACCTTATTGTATTTCAATCGTGTACAACATAAAGCTCTTAAAGAAAATGCTGAACTTTTCTTGTTTAGGTCCAACTCCAGCTCTTAGAAGGAACAAAGATGGCCTTCCACAGATACATTGAATGAGGATAGCAGAATGTTGTAAATGGTAACCACTTGTTAATTAATTGTTCTTGTTCTTATCTAATGAATATATTGATATACAGATTAAAAATATTTGAGGTATATATTAACATCAGTTAAGGAGATGTTTGAGCACAAGGAAGTAAGTGTGAAGTATGAAAGTAAGGTTAAAAAAGTCCTGAGAGATAACAAATAATGAGTGTTAATAAATAGACTAAAACAAGCAGGAGACTCTCAAGGACTTGTGGGGGCATCTTATTTTCCCTTCCCTCACATGTCCTTCTTCCTTCCCTTCCCTGCCCCCATAGCCTCTCCCCTTTTCTGATTTCCTTCTCTCCTTCCCTCCCACCTTTGCTTGCCCTCTCTTCCCCTTCCCCTGGCAGCCTCTCCCCTCCCTATGGCCCAGGTGCTAGCTGAGACTTGCAGGGGTGGGAGTACTTCACTTTCCCTTGTATTCCCCACCCTCACTTTTTCCTATTTCCTGGCAGCCCACATATGCTGACCTTTCCCTGCTTCCTTCTCTCCTTCAAACCCACTAAACAAAGTACCTTTTCTCTATCCCCCATCTTCACCTATGTATCTTAATTTACTTCCCTCTCTCCCTACCCTTTACTGACAGAAACCAAGCCTGGTTATGGTTGTGCTGTGGATGAATGTAATGGAACAGGATATTTTAAGTGCCTCTATTAACACTATGCAATTTTATAAGTAATATGCAGCTAAAGCAAGGTAGAAGCACTAACAGATGCACAACATTTCTTAGAGCACTGATACTTGAAACTAGGAGTCCTAAAGATGTGCCTGCAAAAAGTTGCAAGAGAAGAGACATGTTTGTTTAAAAATATCAACATGTACTAATATAAAGGAGAATGTATATAAAATGATATATAGATGGTATTTAACGCCTAAGAAATTAGCTTATGGGAATAGTCAAATGTCAGACAAATGTTGGAAATGTAAAATACAAGAAGGTTCGTTTTATCATATGTGGTGGACTTGTGAACAGGCTAAACAATTCTGGGGGAATATTGTTGAGGTTATGTCAGAAATATTGCGGAAAAAAGTGAAGAAAAACCCAGAGTTGTTGTTGCTAAGCATAAGTTTAGAAGAGTTTGCGATCCAAGATAGAACGCTAATGTTTTACATGACGATGGCGGCAAGGATGGTATATGCACAATTATGGAAGACTCAAGAAATACCAACAATAGAAAATTGGATCC
The DNA here is from genome assembly GCF_028583425.1 of Eublepharis macularius. Classification (NCBI taxonomy): domain Eukaryota; kingdom Metazoa; phylum Chordata; class Lepidosauria; order Squamata; family Eublepharidae; genus Eublepharis; species Eublepharis macularius. Next base: position 130,237,240 of record NC_072792.1, read on the forward strand.
AAAAATTGTTGTATATGGCTGAGATGTACAAGCTGACAAAGAAATTGAGAGAACAAGAGTCTGAAGAATTCTTTATTAACTGGGGGAAATTTAAATTGTATTTGTAAAAGAAGTGGGATGTCAAAGGGAAATTATGTATATTGGAGAATTTTTAAAGGGGGGGTAAAGTGATCTTTACGGAGGGAATATATATTTGTGAGTTTAAGATAAGAGAATGGTATTAAGAAATAACATTTTATTTTAAATAATATAACAATATATAGTAGATATAATTAGATAAGGGGTTGGAAAACTGTTGGAAGTCTACAAAGAAAAAGGGGAAGGAGTAGGTGGGGGAAACTAGGATATGGGGGATAACAGATTATGTATGAAATGACTTATGTATTAACTCACCCAATAAAAATTTATCAAAAAAAAAAAAAGAGAGAAGAGACATGTTTACTGTGGAAGTTTGCTACTAGGAGAATGCATTTGCTCTACATACATAGACACATAATGATATCCTTAAAATAAATGGAAATATTCTTTGACTAATAGATGTATTTTACACAATAGATGTAGCTAGGATACTAACTCAAAGAAAAGGGAAGGAGCAGGTGCAAAGAAAGTTGAAAACACCTGTCTCTACATAGCAAACAGGGAGAAAGAGAAGAAGCTCATAGAATTGGCTTAGAGATGCAGAGTAATCCAGGACACTGAATAAAGAGCCCAGATAGTGAAAGTAAGTGACCTTTCGCATACTTAAGAAAGAGGGAAAGTATTTTGCCACACACAGCCTGCAGAAAGCAGTTTTAACTAGACATGTGCATGAACCCAAAAAATTTAATAACTCTGAGGTTCGTGGTTCGGTACCGATGATGGTCCAGAAGTCGCAAACCACAATGGACATTTCCTGTTGCCAAATTGGTTTGTGGTTCGTGGTGCTCAGAACATCCCCCGTTGCACTTAGAGAGCCCACATTCACATGGAGTGTGTAGCAGGCTCTCCTCCAGCCAGCACCCAAGTTTGGTCAAGATTGCAATCTTGGAAGGGATCTTGGAGTTATACCCTCTCCAATCCGAGGCCCCCAGGAAACTCTCACAAAAATCCAAGCTCAATTATACTCTCTCTGTCTCTCCCCAAAGGCTAGCAAGTAGCAAATAGCAGCTCTGTCACACTCCACTGCTAGCTGAAAGTGAAACCCAGCCTGGGAGCCCACAGCTATTTATAAGCTGAGGACTCATTGAGAAATGCAGGAGGTCTGTGTTTGGCCATCAGAGCTGCCAATCAGGGTTTGCAGGGATGAGATTGGAGTGCCCATGGCTACAGAACACCCCCCTCCCCCTCCCTCCCTCGGGTGTCTTCTCCCAACTTGTAACTGCTTTGCAGCTCCATGGTCGCAAGGAACACCTGCTGATCAAGGTAAGCTGGGCTTCCATTTGGGTTTCCAGGGGGACAGAAGGAGCGCAGACAGAGTTCAGGCATTCCCCCGGCTCCATTGCCAGGGGAATTGATTGCTGGCACCTGACTGTCTGGCTTCCCGAACCATGGCCAAACGCACCGAACCAGGCCTCTTCCAAATGCTGGTTTGTTTGCTGTGGACAATCACGAACCGCCGGATCGCAATCGCCAATTTCGTGGGTTTTTGAGGTTCGTAATGCGGTTCAAGCCCATCTCTAGTTTTAACCTACATGATACAAGTAGTCTTGGAAAATATGTTATAAGTGCTAAGTCAGCAAAAGAGGAGAGGAACCCACTTCTAGCCTATAGGAAGAGAAGTGTGGAAGACATTCTTGGAGAAGAGATAAGACACTGGGTCATCTTGACAAGTAAAGAAAGATGGGAAATATTATAATTATGTTAATGGCCAAAATCAGTCTTCCAATCAAGAAGCACTGGGTAGCCGGAAGTGGCAACTGCCAACTGGTCATCGCCAATGGAGATCCTTAGAAGACTTAAGGCAATTAAAAGCCTAATATTTTAATGAATCAAGGGGTATAAAATGTCTTGCACAAGCTTTGTAATCTTGAGAAGCCTTGGGTCAAAAGGGGGGCTTTGGGTCCCCTGTACAGCCGAGGTTCCTCCCATTTAATTAAATGATTTAAGCAACATTCTCTCCCTGGATCCTGTGTGCTATTTTATTTGGACTAACAAGAAAAACACAATTTTGGGCACAACAGTTGCCTAGCAACAGCCACTGAGAGCATCTGGTTAAAGCTATAGGTGCTCCTTGGGTTTTTTAACCTCTAAAGGTTTTTTTTTTAAGATTTCAAATTTTTCTACAAACCTTGGGATTTTTTCAGGTATGTGGAAAGATCTGTCTTATCCATTCATGGCTCCAGTCTCTGGATTTAAGATCAGGGCCTCTTGACTATTAGTATATAAGATTCTTTGAAGTTAATGGGCAAGGTGAGAATAAACAACAAGAGGGGGAAATAAATGTAAAGAAGAATATGTCAATTAATATGATGGCTAAAAAAGGACACCAAATTATGTAATACTTTTTATTTTTTTATTTTTTTAACATCTAAAACAGTAAACTACAAAAAACTACAATAGTACAAGGGGAGGGAAAGAAGGAAAAAAAGAGGGGGGGAAGGGGGGGTGGAAAAAAGGGGAAGGCAACTTACAAACACTAAACACTACACTTTAATGCTTTCCCTTCATACTGCCATAATTAAAAAATAAAGCTTAATAAAGTAATGATGGAATGGTTAATCTTACAAAATACAAATTACAGTTCAAATTAAATCTCCCCCCCCCCACCCTGGGCCTCGGACGCAGTTCTCTCTGAGCAGCTACAGCCGCAGCGCTTGTTGCCTCCCCCCTCCCTTCAGGCTTCGAATCTTCTTCTTTTTGCTTGGTGTCTTGCCCAAATTCTTGATTTTTGTCCACAAAATCCCTTAGCTGATCTTCCGAATTAATCTTGTAAGCTTGATCTTTATAACTAAACCCGATTCCTTCCGGAAATAGCCATTTGTACTTTATGCCACATTCCCTCAAAAGAGCTGCCAACCTTTTATACTTAAATCTTCTCTTCCGAACTAAAAATGGAACGTCCTTCAGTATCTTGACTTTATTTCCCAGAAAGTCCAAGTCCGCATTATATGAGTTATATAGGATATTGTCCCGGACCCTCCTAGATGAAAACTCAATAACAATCTCGCGAGGCAGCTGCCGCTTCATTGCATATTTTGAAGATGCCTGACGGACTCCCAAAATGGCGCTTTATGTAATACTTTTTATTGATGCCAAATCCAAATGACACAAAAAAATTGTGCAAACTTTTGAGTTCTATAGGAACCTTCCTCAATTTAAAAAATGAAGGCAGAGGGAAAAAAAAGATGAAGGGAGAATTTTCTAAGCAGCTTTAGGTCCCCACTGGGGAGAAAGATTGGGTACAACTGAAATAAATAAATATGAACTGATGGCAGAATGAAAGCTTTGCATGCTCTATACTTTGGTAAGGCAGATTATAGATGAGAATGGTGGATGTGTAGAATCAGTAGCATAAGGAAGACAGACAGAAAGCAGCAGGCCAAAGGATGACCAGGAAACAGTGGTTGAGGGTAGTGAAAGAAGAAAGATTACAGAATGTATGTATTGTGGAGGAGAGACATAAAGGATAAGATTACAAATGAAGTTCACACAGACCTTCATAATGAGAAAGAGTGATAGAGGCGGGAGCAGAGACAGGCTCCTGGAATGTTGTAACAGATGGAGTGCAGAGTGCTATGGTGGTATATGTAGTTTATAGAAAAAAGATGATAGTGCATCTGAGATATTTGGTGGACAAAGATAGAGTGTTACATAGAAAAACAAAGTGTGTGGTATGTGGAAGTGACAGCCAAGGGAGGATTAACAGTTATTAAACTAAATAAATTAAGAGCCTAATTTTTTTTTGCAAACAGTTTCACTTCTATGCATATTCTTAATGTCTCAGGTTTCCTCTTAGCCCTTTCCCATCATTTTACACTCCATTACTATAATTATAGTGTAATTATGTCACACGGTCCAAGTGAGACTATAGACTATAATCTCATTTTGCTGAAATACAAATGTGTATTCCAGTTTTCTATGAAATATTTCAGAGCAGGTGGTTACTAGTTGATTATGAGTCTAATGGCTGGACTCTGCTATTTTTCAGCTAATGTGAAATATTTAAATGGTTTACAATCTCCCAGCTTCATTTATTTGATCATGACAACATTCAGTTACTGTTTAAACTACATGCTGGCCATAAGTACCATTAGGGTATATAGCTGCAATGACACCAAAGTAAGTGGGTTGTATCTATATTCAAAACTACTGAAATGATAAGTTATGGTGCTAGATGCATATTAGTTTCTGGTCAGATATATTTTTTAAATGTGTGCTAAAATAGATAACTCTTTGCCCAAGCCAATGTGCCCTGTTCTTATGCATTTCCTAGTAACTTTAGTTAGTCTTGTGCAGGAGAACTTTGTGATGATTATATTCTTTGGGTCTATAACAGATAATCAGTTTTAATTACAATCAAAAGCTTGTGGAACATCACTATAGTGAGAATTGTTAATTCATGTGGAGCTAGTTGAGATACCCATGGAGAGGGGGCAGCATATAAATGACAAAAAAATCTAAATTTTGGCCCTCCTTTTACTCCTGATTAATGAGCTTAGAAGAATGTAACTATGCTTAGAATGGCATAGTCAATTTATCCTGGATTCCCTGCTTCAACTAGATGGAATAGCCACTTGAGACCTTCTCTGGATGCTTCTGCCTCTCTTTCCCCCTCTCTTTAGCACCAAGTGCTGTGGCTTTACAAATGCAAGGTGGCCTAGGAGACCTAATTGTTCAGGGCTCCTCAGTCCATAGGATCCATGCTTCCGTTATTACAAGGGGCCAAACAAAGGTGAATATTCTCATTAATGACATCAAATACGTATAGTCTCTTCATTTTGATACTCATTGGGGCTATTTAAAATAATTTTGAGAAGGAACATGCTCTAAGATTTAATTGTTATCCCTCTTTTATGAAGGATGCAATGCTTATACTTAAATGATGAATATACAAAAAGCTGTAACAGTGGGCACAATCAACAGAATAACCAACACATAGTGGTTAGACATTGCAATCCTAGTAAGAGTTCAAAGCAGGGTGGATAAAAATCAATGATTTTTTTAAAAAAATATAAAAAATTGGATTTTTTAAATTTAAATCGGATTTTTTTAAATAAAATGCTTTTTGAGGAAAATATGTTACCATCCAAAGGTTATTCCATCATGAAATAAAGATTAGTTTTTAATTACGTAGAATAAGGCTGTATATGTTTAATTTTTTTGGTAAATAAATTCCATTAATCCATTCACAATGTCATGCTCTTCCAGAGGTTTTTGTATTGGGCAGTTTCTCTGCCTACAAGATATTATCACAGGTGCTTGGTTTTGCAGTTCTCAAAACTGAATTTGTGTCAGCTCAGCAGAGATCACATGCCTCTTCTTCACAGCAAAAATGTTATAACATGAACAGAGTTGAGAAAAAGACCTTCATAGGTTCTACAAACCTATGAAGACAGAATCAACCCCTCCAGTGCTAAGTTTCAAGAAGTTCAGTGAATAGAAACAATATTTTTCTGATTGTTTGGAGAATAGTTCTGCACAAGAACCTAAGTGTGAGGAGGGAGGGGCAAGCAGGACAAAATGAAAGTGAAACTTTTTGAGCACAATACTGCACAAGTCTTTGGATCTTTTGTGTGTATGACCTGAGGTTTACCACATTCTTTCCTTGGAGGAAAAAACCTATAATGGCAGCAGGCCGTAAAAGAGACCCAGTTTGGGAATACTTTAATGAAGTTCCTTTACCTATCGGTAAGGCAGGCATCTACTTGCATATTAAAGTTATACCAGCAAGAATTAGTCTTTATGTAGAAAACTATGATTTAAATCAAGCCTTAATGACTAGTGATTTAAATCGTGATTTAAATCAGTTTGATTTAAATCAAATCCACCCTGGTTCAAAGACCTCAGTGATTCCAACTTCACATAGGATTGCATTGAGAATATCGGAATAGGGCTGATGAGAGCTAGATTCAAATCCACTGAGCCACAAAATTCAGTGGATGACCTTGGATCATCCTCTCTTAGCCTAAACTGCCTTACAGGAATGTGGAGGATAACACAAACTGTGCCACCTTCAACTTTGCAGAAGAAATCAGGATAGAAATATGATAGAGACATTCTCAGTACTTACTTTTGAATCTAACAACCTTAATTCTCTCCTATTGCTAACTATAGGATTTTTAGTGTGTGTAGCTCTGGCTGGTCTGTATCTAATACTCTTTGATTTGCTTTCTCTGTTCTCTGAATGAATCATGTTTTCCAAGTATACTTTAATCTGTCATTGCCTTCTCTTGGGTTGCGTGTAGCATTTCTGCACTGAAAGGATTGCTCAGCAGGTTGCCTGATTTATTCTCACACCAATAAATCTGGAATACTTAGATTTCTTACTCAGAAGTAAATATCACTGAAACCAATAGGCCTCATTTCCAAATTAATGTGTCTGGTATTGTTTTCAATTGATACATTGAAATAAAGGTGAATATTTGATACTCCTTTTACATTTTGCATTTAATGCTTGAATAGAATTTTAAGAAAAAACAGAAGAAAAGGAATGATGCATTATATGTGTACCTTTTCTTTCCTTTATTACATATGGTGCATTATACACTGACAGTCATAATTTATTATTTAAATGAAACATTTATATTGTAGAGCTGGTTTGGTAAGCATTACACAAATCATTATTGCAATTACACTGGGGAGAAATCTTTAAATATTTGCTTTCTTTGAAGTGTTCCTCGCTTTAAATGTTTTAATGAATTTTTCTTATTACTTTTTTTGTTGTGTTTTTAGAAATTACAAGTGTCCATTATCTACACGGTGGACAAAATATATATCTCAGCTGATAATAGTGTTATTTGCATTGTGCATTGGACAATGAACACAAATGAAATATTTCAAATTTCCAATACTTTCATAACTTTTCCTTAGCAAGAACACTTGATTACTTTTCCAATCTGGTCAAATTATCAGAGGCTACTCACTGATGCATATTTTTTTTTAAAAAACGGGCAGAAATCAGGTAGTTTAATATGGGTAATGTGGTTAAATGAATAATTCTATAAATAGCATGCTTTCATATTTTTCACACTTTCCATCATACTGGATATTGTCAAAAAGGGGCACAGGGAGGGGAAAAACTGTTTCAGGTCACGATCTTGAGGCCTCTGCTCTGTGTTCTGTGTAGAATGCCTGGAAAATGTGAATAATAAAGTGTAACAAACTGAAGTTGGTATTGGGCTGGGGTTTCTCGGGAAGTAGAAGGGGAAATAGCTACATTACACTAAAATATATTTTTAAAACCGAGTTGATCAAATGTCACTTGAATGAGGGTCCCATAGAAGGCTTAGAGTAAGGGACTGTGATAGGCATCATAGTATTTATTTATTTATTATTTACATTATTTTTAGTCTGCCTTTCTCGCTGAGGCTCAAGTGAGAATTACACAGCAGAAGTCTATACAATCAACAGCTGGGACATTCAATAAGCAATACAGTAGGATATAGATTATATAAATTTGAAAACAAGCAGAAATCCAATAGAGAGCTGAAAGAATGACAAAACAAAACATAAGCAATTTTATATTAAACAACAAAAACACAAGATACAAGATATTAATTTTAGACAGTGCACTATGTAAAGTGTCATTGGAAATTAAATTGGGAAATATAATCTAATAGTGTAGAGGTGGCATCTGTCTCTTCCACATAATTTTTCTGCTTTTGAAGAATTCCTTTTTGTATTGTCTGTGGTTGTGCTAACCATATTCATTTCTACATTTCTTTATATGTAACATGTACATGAACTTGAAGGTATACTTCCTTCCATGAACTTGAAGGTATACTTGTGAAGATTTACAGCTGTAAACAGTTGTGAGTTGGCATCTCACAATCTGCAAGTCTCTAGGAGACTAACCTAGCAGATTTTATTAGCAGATTTTACTGAGACTTCATATGTATAAACTCTGTTAAGCAAAACTAGAATGACACAGGTGCTAAAACCATGCACAGAAGACTGGAGAAAACAAGAAAGAGTTAACACTAACATATGGGGTACAACCTCTGGGAGAGACCATTCTGAAATCTGAGTATATGAGTTCAGTTTTGTGCTTCACCAATGATCTTGAAGATGGTTCCACTTTTTCAATTGTGTTGTCCAGACCAATGTAAATTTTATATGCTACATATATTAAGGAGTGTTCCTACATAACCTTTGTACCTTGGACTTCCCTTAATTATTACAGGCTATGGCCCAGGGTGAAGAAGAGGTTTGAAGGATGTAAGTATAAGGAAGACAGGCTAAATAAAATTATCCAGAGGACTTCAAAAATAAGAAAGTAATTTCCAATGGAAGTAGTAAATACATGTACTAAAGGAGATAAAGTTTACTTCACCAGGCATTAACAAAATTTGAATGCTACAAGTCAGTCTTCAGGAGAAGAGAAAAGGTACTTTTCACTTGAAGAATGGAAGACTGACCATTCAAAATCTGAATGATACCTAATGGAATGTCGCCACTAATTGAAAGCATCCTCTGTTGGTAAACTGCTACTTTGTATTTTAATGGACTTGTGACTACTGTTTTGGGTAGCATAAAGTTGGGTTTTCTGTTGCACACCTATGAATAGCTTAGTACTTTGAATAAAACTGAAGTCTTCTGCTGCAAGCTGCTTTGATGTCAACAAATAGAATGAATGGTTCTCAAGGATTCGTAAGTGGGCAGTGTCCAAAGACTCCCTTCCACCAACTAAGAGCCTTCCTCCAGTGTAGGAGTCTTCCTGCAATAAAGAAAGCCACTTTCTGGAAGACAGTTTTTTGATCCACTGTTATTCTCCAAATGTGCAAAATGATCTACCAGCTCCAAAATGATTTTCTGAGTTCTTCAAGTCAAAACTAAAATAGCGTTAGAAAAACATCCACTGTGTTGTGCACAGAATGCTACTCTACATTCTTCCAGAGACTGAATGCATGGCAGTAGTTTGATATGTGTGCAATATAGACATAACACCTGGACACAAAATCTATTTATTCCCCAGTGCTCTCTGGGGGATGATATACAATGAAGAAAAATAACACAGCAGAAGTTTCAATGTGTTTAAGCCTCTGGCTGACACAGTGTAATATAGGAATGAAGGCTAGGGTTGGGGACACTTCATTGATCAAGGAGTAACACTGGCAGCACATTCTTGGTACTCACCCAGAATACATTCCTAAAACACAATCAAGAATGATGAAAGAATCAACAGCTTAAGCTTGTTAGAATTCAAAAGAAACTGAAACTCAGAGCTGGCAAAGGCAATCAGAAATGAGAGACCATTAGTGTAGAAGGACATGTAAGTGTGCCAATTAACTCAACTGTCATCAGGAGCATATTGAAAGTAAAATACTAATCCTTATAACCAGAACTAAGCACACTAAATTGGAAGTAAATATGATACAGAAATGAATGGGGCATATTTTGAAGGAAATATGTTAGGTTATTAAAATGAAAAATCTTTTTGGAAAAAAAGTTTAAAAAGAGAAACTTGAAGAAAGTAAGCTTTTGAAATGTTTCCAATAAGAAGTTCTTGTATATTTTCTCAAGTTTTTTCATTGTTTTATCTCTGGAGGTTTGTGTAACTTGATTCCTATAAGCAAAGCCAGACTGTTTGCAGTCTTAATAACATAGGTCCTCCCTGCTTCATTTTACTGTATATTTCTTCTGAAAGGCAGTAGATTCAGACTGATGTTGTTAACTGAGTTGAATGTCATTTTTAAATATTATGTTGAACATTTAAACTGATGAAAGAGTTCTATGTATGTAACAACAATAATAAAACTTACACCCAGCATTTTAAAAGCTTAATTGGTGCAAATAAAAGCATTTTCTCATTTGTTTGTTGTTTCTCAACTTACTTGCTTTGTGTTCCCCAAAATTACTACTGTTAAGGCATTAAAATAATCTCGTCAGTGTATGGGTCATAGTTGTCCAGCAGCCACAGCCTTGGTAACTCAACTGCAGATCTCTACTGTTTATCTTTTAAAGGCTCATTCCAAAAATGATATAGCCCAAATTCATAATTTTCCACTTTGGGATAGCTGGTTATGTTCAGATGTATTATGAAATGAATGTAATTACCATAGAACTTCTTTTGCTGTTCAGAATGGAAAATGATTCCACATGCACAAGGTCAGTGTTCATGCTGATCAGGCTGCTTTGTGGGGACAACAGCAAAAGTACTTTGTTGCATCATTACTCTAGAAACTCTCGTTGAAATTCTTCACTGATCGCTTGAAACTACATGAGCTTTGCTGGGGTATGCACAGATGTTCTATCTTTAACATTTTCCTTTAATCTTGCTGAAAGCCTTATGGAAATATTGTTGATTTCTATAAAATTACAAATCCAACTAAGTAGCATTATTTGGTAAGAATCTTTCCAAGGGAGAGTGTGCAACTGGATCAAAGTCACCTAGTGAGCTTCTACAGCAGAGTTGTGATTCAGACCTGAGTCTCCCAGATCGTATTCTGAGCTCTTACCGCTACATTCCACTGGCTTTTTTGGGAGGGTGGGGGCTGCTGTTGAATAGTAGCAAGTCCCCAGATGCCACAGTCATGTGGCATTAAGTTAAGTGGTTGTTTCTGGTCCTGGCTCCAATGAATCCTTTCTCTTTAAATTTTTTTTTTTTTATTGGTGAGTACATAGTTAATACATTCACTCCCCATCATACCTAATTTATTTCAACCCCCACCCTTTCCCTCCCCCCTCCTTGTAGACTTCCAACAGCTTTCCAACCCTTAACCTATCTTATTACTTAACTTATTTTCAATTACATTCTTCTAAATCGTATATGTATTATATCTCTTACTCTAAGCATATTCAAATTCTCTTATATATACTATATCAAATCCAAAAGAGTCCAGTAGCACCTTTAAGACTAACTAATTTTATTGTAGCATAAGCTTTCAAGAATGAAGTTCTCTTCATCAGATGCCTGATACAGAGACTGGTCAAATACAGAAGAGCAGGAGAGAGAAGAGGCAATTAGGGGGGGGAGGGGGAGGGAGCAATCAAAACATTCCTTTGCTAGTATATGTAAACATCTCCTTTTAGTGTGTGTATCAGTTGGCTTCAAAGGAGTTTGCCCTGTTAGTTTGTAGAAGCCAAACACCTAGACCATCCAATTCCAATGCAGTATGGGCCTTCGATAACCACAGCTCTCCCTGCCAGATGCATCTGACAAAGAGATCTGTGGTTCCCGAAAGCCCACACCAGGTGCCACTGAGCTCCCCCAGACCCCACCTCTGTAAAGGAAATCTGTTACCTGTGGTAATGTGATAACCATTCATAGTCCCTATTCAGTCCCAGCTTGACAGAGTCAAATTTGCATATGAATTCCAGTTCAGCAACCTCCTGTTGGATTTTGTTTTTGAAAGGTTTCTGTTGAACTACAGTGACCTTTAAGTCTTTGATGGAATGTCCTGGTAGATTGAAGTGTTCTCCCACTGGTTTCTGGACGTTTCCATTTCTAATGTCAGATTTGTGTCCATTTATTCTTTTGCGTAGAGGTTGGCTGGTTTGTCCAATGTACAGAGCAGAAGGACATTGTTGGCACATGAGGGCATATATCAGATTGGAGGATGAGTAGCTGGAAGAGCCAGAGACAGTGTAGTTGATGCCATTGGGTCCTGTAATTGCATTCCCTGGGTAGATATAGGGGCAGAGCTGGCATCTGGGTCTGTTGCAGGGCCTGGTACCTGTGCTGGTGACTCTGCTGGCCGATTCATGGTTGTGAGTGAGAAGTCGTTTAAGGTTGGGGGGCTGTCTGTAGGCAAGGAAAGGTCTTCCACCCAGGGCTTCTGAGAGAGAGGTATCATTTTCCAGGATGGGTTGTAGCTCACTGATGATACGTTGGATGGGTTTGAGCTGGGAGCTATAGGTGACCACCAGTGGTGTTCTGTTGTTAGTTCCTTTAGGTTTGTCCTGGAGTAGGCTGTTTCTGGGTACTAGTCTGGCCCTGTTGATTTGTTTCTTCACTTCATTTGGTGGGTACTGTAGTCCCAAAAATGCTTGTTGTAAATCTCTTAAGTGTGAGTCTCGGTCGAGAGCATTGGAGCAGATACGGTTGTAATGTAAGGCTTGGCTGTAGACAATAGACTGAGTGGTATATTTAGGGTGGTAGTTGGAGGCATGTAGATATGAGTATCGGTCTGTTGGTTTCTGGTATAAGGTGGTATTTATTCGTCCATTATGTAGTTGTACAGTGGTGTCCAGGAAGTGTACCTGTTGTGTAGAGTGGTCCAGGCTTAGGTTGATAGCATGGTGAAAGTTATTGAAGTCTTGATGAAATCTCTCAAGAGCTTCCTTCCCATGGGTCCAAATGATGAAGATGTCATCCAGGAATCTTAAGTATAGTAGTGGTTCCAGTGGATGGGAGCTGAGGAAGCGTTGTTCCAAGTCCGCCATGAATATGTTAGCATATTGTGGTGCCATGCGTGTGCCCATGGCTGTGCCATTAATCTGTAGATATAAGTTGTCACCAAATTCGAAGTAATTGTGAGTGAGTACGAAGTGACAAAGTTCAGTGGCGAGGTGTGCTGTGGTTTTGTCCGGGATAGTATTCCCTATGGCTAGTAGTCCATCTGCATGTGGGATATTGGTGTATAAAGCCTCCACATCCATGGTTGCTAGGATGGTGTCATCAGGTAGGTTGTCAATGGACTGTATTTTCCTGAGGAAGTCAGTGGTGTCCCGTAAATAGCTGGGTGTGCTGGTGGCATAGGGCCTGAGGATAGAGTCCATGTATCCTGAGACTCCTACCGTGATAGTGTCTCTTCCTGAGACAATGGGGCGTCCTGTGTTACCCAGTTAATGGATTTTGGGTAGTAGGTAGAATTTTCCTGGCCGTGGTTCCTGGGGTGTGTCCGTATGGATGCATTCTTGTATGTCCACGGGAAGCGTCTTCAATATTTTATTGAGTTCTCTTTTATATTGCTCCGTAGGATCAGCAGGTAGTATTTTATAGAATGTTGTGTTGGAGAGTTGTCTTTCTGCTTCCTGTATATAATTCTGTTTGTCCATGATGACCACTGCTCCGCCTTTGTCGGCTTCCTTGATTACGATGCCAGAATTGTTTTGGAGGCTGTTTATGGCATCTCTTTCTGCATGGCTGAGGTTCTGCTTTAGGTGTTGTTGTTTGTCAATTATTTCAGCCTGGGTGCGTCGACGGAAGCATTCAATGTAAAAGTAACACAGGACGCCCCATCGTCTCAGGAAGAGACACTATCACGGTAGGAGTCTCAGTGTTTATGTAGTATTGTATCGAACTAGAGGTTGTGCACTGAAAAAAATTGTTTCAGTTTTAGATCTGAGGTTCCAAACCAATTATGTGCAGTTATCAGTATTTTCTGGATGGAGCATTTCCAACTCTTTTATCATGTTTTCCCACCCCATTCTTTTCAATGAGGGCTTCCAGGCTCTTTGGGGCAGCTGTTTTTGCACTTAACAACACCAAAATAACATAGAACACAGTCTTTCTTCTAAACCACTGATCCACCAAGTTTTTCCTCAGTTACATGACACATGAGTTTTGCTCGCCGAGCACAGACTATGACAAGAAACTGGCTGGCTGGCAAATGCATAGTGGCTACAGGGCAGCAGTGACACTAAAAACAATCCTTCTCTATGTTCACTCTTTTTTTTCTATGAAGGCAATAAATTATTATCTTTACATCCAGTTGTTGCCTGTTGGTTTCATGTTTCCTTGTACTTACTCCCAGGGAACTGTCTTTAAAAATTGCAGCCTATGATTGAAATTTTCCAGGGCTTTTATCAAGTTTGATTGATTGGCTTCTATCCAAGTCAGATAAAGTGGATAATCCTATAACCCCACAGGAAATCTTAGATCCTATTAAAAATTTGAAGGCCAATTCAGCTCCCAGAACTGATGGCTTCAGGGCCAAATTTTATAAAGCATTGTCTGCCTGTTTAATAGTCCATTTAACCAATGTATGTAATGAGGTCCTTCAAAATGGGGATGTTCCTCCCTCATGGAGAATAACCTCTATTGTTCCTATTCCAAAGGAAGGTAAAGATGCCTTAGATCCAGCATCATACCGCCCAATAGCATTGTTAAATACAGATGATAAAATCTTTACCTCTGTACTGGTCAATCGTCTAAAGAAAATCGTTGAGAAGTTAATTAAACCAGATCAAACGGGTTTTATACCCAATAGAAATCTAATGGATAATGTCAGGAGGATGATGAATATTATAAATTTTTGTAATACTCAACAATTAGAGGCAGTTGTACTGGCCAAAGCTTTTGATTCTATAGAACAGTCCTATTTTCTTTCCCTTTTTCATCATATGGGATTTGGCCCTAGGTTTTTCTGTACTCTACAAGCTCTTTATTCGTCCACTCAAGCCCAAGTTAAGGCTAACAATCTGAAATCTGATTTATTTAATATAAATAGAGGTACCCGTCAGTGTTGTCCACTTCCCCCCCTCCTTTTTGCACTTGCTGTGGAGCCGCTGTCAGAAGCTTTAAGGCAAAATCCTCAGATCGATGGTATTAAAGTGGGGGACTATGAACATAAGGTTTCACTTTACACTTATGATATTTTAATTTTTACTTCTTTACCAGTTGATTCTTTAGAATCAATCTTGCAAACCCCACACTTGTTTAGTTCGATTTCAGGTTTAATAGTTAACCAATCAAAATCAGAGTTGTTTCCCATTAATCTGACCCCCAGTTCAGTAGCTAGGTTACAAACACGATTTACATTCAAATGGGTTACTAAGAAGATGAGACATATAGGAGTTTATATCCCTGTACGCTTGAATGATGTCATTCGGGTAAATTTCGATGAACTTTTCAAATATGTGCTGATCCTTTTTTCTGAATGGAAAAAACAAAGTTACTCATGCTTTGATAGGATCTCACTGGTAAAATCTCTTATTCTCCCTAAGTTTGTGTTCCTATTCCGATCCCTCCCAGTTAAAATAATTCCAAGAAAATTACAGCTTTGGCAAAGGGCTCTCAATGGATTTATTTGGTCTGGTCGTAAACCAAGAGTTAGGTTTCGGACATTACGTCAGCCCTCAGATTTAGGTGGTCTGAATGTCCCAGACCTGTCTTTATGTCATGCTAACTCTTCTTTGGCTCCATTGATTCAGGCTTTAAAATTGAATCCAATGGAAGCCTGGATCTCTGTAGAAAGTTTCTTTTCTTTACCACTTTCCTTACCAGTAATCATCTGGTCCTCAGCTTAAAACAGAGTTTAGGGAATGGAAAGACACTAGGTTATTGTTGATTATTAATTGGATTAAAAGTGGGCCAATTCTAGATAGATCTATAGTGGAAGAAAGATTCAGAATTAGGATATCTTGGTTTAGATATCTTCAGCAGAAACATCTGTTCACCAAGCTGATCAGGTCAAAGGATTTGCTTCAACCTCTAACTCCTTTTGAGGAAATGATTTGAAGTGGGAATGATGGTAAACAGGGTAGGATTTCAACACTTGACAAATTATTAAGGGTGGCACATAAAGACCCTCTGCCATACCCCCCCCAAATGGTCTGATTCTTTAAAATGGATTTTCTTGGAATATGATTGGCAACAGACATGGAACTCCCCTTCGAATAAATCTAGTTGTTGGAATATTAAACTCCAATTTTACAAGCTGTTGTCCAATTGGTATTTAACACCACATAAACTGAATCAGATGAATAGGTCGTTGAGCCCTCTATGCTGGAGATCTTGTAAGCAGGAAGGCACGACCCTACATATGTGGTGGGAATGACATTTTGTTCAGGAATTTTGGAGAGAAGTTTACAAAGAGATACCCAACATGTTGGGTCTTCCATTGCCATACTCCCCAGAATTTCTCCTATTGGATTTTTGGCCTGACTCTATGCTAGATAGGAATGCCAGAACTCTTCTTTTGATATTGGTTGCCTCTGCTTGTCTGGTTATTGCTAGGAATCGGAAATCCCTCGTAGGCCCATTGCTAAAAAAAGGTATCAGAAACTCTGGGAGCAATATTTGATGGGTAGGATTATGCATAATCCATTTTTGGGAACTTGCATATGATATTCCTCTTATTCAAATATGATGAAATATGGAAACCAGTTTTAGATGTTTTAAATGCCCAAAATGTAATCCCCTCAATGCAACCAAGTTTAAATGCCTGTTTATTTAATTCTTGGGGTTTTAACAATGTGCCAAGAGTTGTTTTGATAATTTCTTTTATGGTTTAATTTTAATTATTTTCTTGTTTGTATTTTATGGTTTTATCATTTGTTATATTAAATCTTAAATTTAAAAAAGTTTGATTGATTGAACAGACCGCTTACGCCCTGCCCTCTCAGCAGCATTTCTCTTCACAGTGAAAGACTGCCCAAGTGCCCTAATAGGGGCAGTAGAGAAAGACTAGGGTTTGACTTCCGGTTTGGGATTCATGGAGGTCTAACGCAGCTCCATTTGCGGAGCTGACCGGACTGCCGTTTTAAGCGGCCGGCGGGGTGAAAATAGCCCGCGGCCGACTGCTCTCAGGCGGAGAGCAGGCAAAGAACGCTCAAGACCCTAGGGTGAGTTAGATCTCGGACGAGGGGGGGCTCTATACAACGGGTCCCCCCCCGATCCTTGAGGTCCCACCTTGTGACGGGTCGGCTACAATCTCTGCGGCAGTTTTGGGGCCAATTCGGCTGGCATAAGACCTACATACCCAAGCTTCGATTGGGGGAAGAAGTGGAAAGGAGAACTTGAAATCGAAACAGCGATTACAACCCGAGGAAAGTGAAGGGAAGGTAAAGATCACTATCTTCCGATACGGGACAGATTGATAAGAACAGAGAGGAAAAAAAGTAGACTTTTAAACTGCAACAGACTAGTGAAAAGGAGGGGAAGTTTCGGCAGGAGTTGTATTTGAAAAGAGACAAAGTTTAAAGAAGTTATTAAAGAAATCGGACTATTGTTTTGAATACCTGTGGCTTTGGAGCTGTGAGAAAAAGACACCATCGCGAGATCTGCTGTGGGAAGACGGGAGACAGGAAGTGCGTAACAACAATAGAGCGGCTGGAGAGAAGCGGCCCTTGCTGGAGGGCAGGAAGAAGGGAATCGCCATCTTTGAGAGGGGAAGGGTCGCGGCCTCAGCGGAAAAGGAAGTAGGCAATATTGGATTATAAAATCATAGAGAGACCATAGAGAAAAGACGCCCGACATTTTGGACCCTTTAAAATCAATTTATGCAAGAAGATCGGGACATTTGAAATAAAAAGGTACTAAATTTAACGCCACGGAGCTAAGGAAGAGAGCGGACTCGTGGGAGCGAGCCAAAGCAAGCCCCACGATGTTGAAGAAAGAGTGGCAATCGGCAATAGAAAACTTGGATAAAAAACTTTTGGAGGTGATTAAAGAATTTAAAGACATGAAATTGGAGCTGATCAAAGAGGTTAAACAGACAGTAAAATCAGAGCTGTCAGAAGTAAAATCGGAGCTGTCAGAAGTGAAGAAAGGTATGGAAATAATACAAACTGAATTACAAGGGACGCAGCAGAGAGTTAAAACAGTAGAAGGAGCGATGGAGAACTTAGCAGATACGCAACAAACAGAGATGAGGCTGATGAGGGGAAGGATGGCGGTTGCGGAAAGTAGACATATGGAGAAGCAGCTGAGATTTCGCGGCCTGCCGGAAATGGAAGGAAAGACAGCGCAAGAGCAGATGACGGAGGTGTTAGCTGAATACCTGGGGAAGGAGGAGGAGGAAGTTGTGGCTATCCTAGATGTGGCATATCGTGTGAACTCGAGAATTGCAACCCAGAGGAAAGTACCAAGAGATGTGATTGTACAATTTACAACAAGAAATATGAAAGAGAAGATTGTGACTAAACAGTTTCAAGATCCATTGGAGATCGATGGCAAGACAATCATTATAATGAAGGAACTACCCAGATCAGTGTTACTAGATCGGAAAAAATATAAAGCGCTAATCCAGATGTTGAAGGACATGAAAATCAGGTACAGATGGGAGCTCCCAGAGGGTTTGTCCTTCGAATTTGGAGGTGCCAAAAAGCGTATCAGATCTGAGCGGGAGATGGAGCGATTTATAAGGGACAATGAAAAAGACTTACCAACAAGATTATGAATATGGAGTGTAAAGTATTATCTTGGAATGTAAATGGACTACATTCACCGAATAAGAGAAAAAATATTTTTCACTGGCTACTAAAACAAAAATGTGATATTGTTTGTTTGCAAGAGACTCATATTCGAAAACAGGATGTAAAATATTTAAAACTGGGAAAATTGGGCAAGGACTTTGTAGCGGCCTCAAGTAAGAAAAAAAGAGGAGTGGTGTTGTATGTAAAAGGGGAGCTACAACCAAAATTCATAATGAAAGATGTGGAAGCCAGATTTGTAGCAGTGGAATGTACTTGGAACCTAAAGAGAGTGTTGGTAGTCGGAATTTACGCACCTAATGGTGCAAAAGAGAGCTTCTTTGAGGATTTGAGGAAGCATTTAGACTATCTTTCATATGATCAGATAATTCTTGCTGGAGACTTCAATGGAGTGACAGACTTGGAACTGGATAAAAAGACTACAATGGCACAAAAGAAAAGAGGACTATTACCAAAGCTCTTTTTTGAGCTGATTCAACAAGAGACTCTTGAAGATGTATGGAGGAGAGAATATCCTAAAAGCAGACAGTTTACTTTTTATTCTGCAAGGCACTCCACATTATCAAGAATTGACATGATCTGGGCCTCAAAAGATTTGGCGTTATGGACTAAAGATGTAGAGATAATGCCGATGGTAGGCTCAGATCATAACCCAATTATGTGGAAACTAGGGAAAAGGAGAAAAAGGAAAGCATGGAGAATAAATGAGGATTTGCTACAGGAAAAAGAGAATATGGAAATACTGAGAAGAGAGACAAAGTTTTTCATACAATACAACGTGAATAAAGAAGTACCAACTGATAAAGTTTGGGATGCTTACAAGGCGGTTATAAGGGGCATACTAATGGACTTAAATGGTAGAGCAAGGAAGAAGAAAGAGGAGAAGAGACAAGAGATTGAGGAGAAAATAAAAGCTAAGGAAATACAGTTAAAAAAGAGACCAGGGAAAAAGAAATTATACCAGGAAATTAAAATATTGCAAGAACAGCTAATAGCAATGAGCAATAAAGAATTGGAGTGGAATCTCAAAAGGCTGAATCAGAAAGCGTTTGAGGGTGCAAATAAACCTGGGAAGTACCTGGCATGGCAACTGAAGAAGAGAAGGGAAAAGAAAACAATAAATAAAATTTGTGAAGATGACAAAACGTATTTGGAACAGACTACCATTAGTAGAGCCTTTTATAAATTCTACGCTAAACTGTACAACAAGAAAGAGGTAAATAAAGACTCAATAGCGTCATATCTGGAGAAAATGACGCTACCAGAAATCTCGGACGCTTGGAGAAATAAACTGAACAGTGAAGTAACGGATGAGGAAATAAGTAAGGCAATACAATCTGCAAATCTAGGAAAGGCGCCAGGGCCAGATGGACTTACAGCTAAATTTTATAAGACTATGGCCAATGAGCTGGCACCATTCCTAAAGGAGGTGATCAATGGAGTTCTAAGGGATCAAAGGATTCCAGACACTTGGTCTGAAGCGAACATATCATTGATCCCAAAAGAGGGCCAAGATTTGACTAATGTGAAAAATTACAGACCTATATCGTTACTCAACAATGACTATAAAATTTTTGCGAAGATACTGGCGGAGAGACTGAAGGGGTGGCTTTCGGAAGTCATAGAGGAGGAGCAAGCAGGCTTTTTGCCAGACAGACAAATAAGAGACAATTTAAGGACAGTGATTGACGCTATTGAATATTATGATAAGCGTTGTGATAAAGAGGTTGGTTTCTTCTTTGTTGACGCTGAAAAGGCATTTGACAATTTAAACTGGGACTTTATGTTTGCCAATATGGAAAAGCTACAATTAGGAGAAAGATTCATCAGAGCAATTAAGGAAATCTACAGAGACCAGACTGCAGCAATTGTGGTGAACGATGAATTGACTAAGAAACTGATTATAAGTAAAGGAACAAGACAAGGTTGCCCATTGTCTCCACTGTTGTTCATTTTAGTATTGGAGATCCTGATGATACAAATACGACAAGACGAGGAAATTCGAGGAATAAAAATAAAGGACTACTCATACAAGGTCAGAGCATTCGCGGATGATATAATGTTAATCGTAGAGGACCCATTGGAGAACATGCCAAAAGTGATAGATAATATCAAGGAATTTGGAGACCTGGCAGGTTTCTATATCAACAAAAAGAAGTCAAAGATACTATGCAAAAATATGACTAAGCAGAAACAACAACTGTTAATGGAAACAATGGACTGTGAAGTAACAAGTAAGGTGAAATATTTGGGAATTTAACTGACTGCAAAGAATATAGATTTATTCAAGAATAATTATGAAAAACTATGGACTCAGATTGAGAGAGACTTGATTAAATGGAATAGGCTCAATCTGTCATGTTTGGGTAGGATTGCAGCAGTCAAAATGAATGTGTTACCAAGAGTGATGTTTTTGCTACAGACAATACCAATCATCAGAGACTCTAAGCAATTTGAAAAATGGCAGAGGAAAATATCTGATTTTGTATGGGCAGGCAAGAAGCCTCGAGTGAAAATGAAAGTTTTACAAGATGCAAAGGAAAGAGGCGGAATGCAACTGCCCAACCTGAGACTTTATCATGATGCAATCTGCCTAGTTTGGCTGAAAGAGTGGATGACATTAAAGAACAAGAAATTATTAGTCCTAGAGGGATACAAAAAATATTTGGATGGCACGCATACCTATGGCATGACAAAGTAAAGGTCAACTCGATGTTCCTGCACCATTTTGTACGGAGAAGTCTATACACAATCTGGAAGAAGTACAGAATTTACTTACAAGAAGGAACTCCTTGGTGGGTGGTTCCATATGAGGTGATAGACCCGAGAGCTGTTGATAATGAACGACAATGTTTAACATACAAAGAAATAACTAAAGTAGAAGCATCCAAACTTAGAATAAAGACGCAAGAGGAACTATCACCTAATTACGATTGGTTCCAGTATAGACAGATTAGAGATCTGTATAACTCGGACTCTGTAAAAGGAGGTATACGAATGGAGAATTCGGAGCTAGAGCAGACCCTTCTTAAAGAGGACAAGAAAAGAATATCCAAGGTATACCAAGTACTGTTGAAATGGTATACTGAGGATGAGACAGTTAAAACACAAATGGTGAAATGGGCTATAAATTTTAATAAAGAAATAACAATGGAGGCATGGGAATACTTGTGGAAGACCACAATGAAGACAACGACATGTACAAATATCAAAGAGAACATCTACAAAATGATCTATCGTTGGTACATGACACCAAAGAAGATTGCGCTAGGGAATTTGAACACTTCTAATAAATGCTGGAAATGTAGGAAGCATGAGGGCTCCCTCTATCATATGTGGTGGTCGTGTGAGGTAGCCAGGCAGTACTGGGGGGTAATAATAAGAGAAATGAGTGAAATTTTACAATTTCAAATTAATAAGAACCCAGAACTCCTGTTACTGAACTTGGGAATGGAGGGAATTCCAGCTCATCATAGGACGCTGATATTTTATATGACGGCAGCAGCTAGACTATTGTACGCGCAAAAATGGAAAGTACAGGAAGTGCCAACTATCGAAGATTGGATTTACAAATTGCTGTACATGGCTGAAATGGACAAGATGACAAGAAAATTGAGAAATCTGGACTCAGGGCAGTTTAACACAGACTGGGAGAAGCTGAAACAATATTTGGAGAAGAAATGGGAGGTGGGAGGAAAACTGTGGCAGTTTGAGAACTACTGAAGTATAATAAAATGTAGAGGGGGGTGACTTTACCGGGGGGAGAAGAGATAAATGTGAATCTATAAGCAGTTAGATTAACAGATTGACATATACACAGATATATATAGGTTAATAAATAGAATATTGATAGAAAATAATTAACTATAAGGATTAAATATAAGGATTGGGTAACCAACAATATTTTCTTTCTTTGATAAGATTTGTATAATGCACCAAACTGAATGTCTGAAGGTAGAAACGAGTCAAATTGATTGACTATGTGATGAGAGTTATATAGAATTACCATAAAAAGACAGAATGAGTAATATATAGAGAATAAGTCAAATTGTTTGATTTAAATGTGTAAGATTTTTATGGTTTATGATATATAGGTTAATGATATATATAAATATTTAAAAATGGAAAATGAGATAAATTGTTTATCTAAGATGGAAACAAAGACTTACAGTTTGGGTATATAATAAGAAAAATAGTTAAGGATGTACTGCTTAGTATAATGGAGAATATATATTTGTTTTAGATAGAGGAATTTAACAGAAGTAAGGGAAAAATGACAAAGGGTTGGAAAACTGTTGGAAGTCAACAAAAGGGGGGGAAAGGGAGGGGGTTAGAAATGAAAAATTTGGGGAAAATTGAATGTAAATGTAAAAATAACGGATTCTAACCCAATAAAATTTTTTCAAAAAAAAAAAAGAGAAAGACTAGGGTTTAAGTAGCACCACAAAACAAATATGCACCCCCAAATAGGTCTACTCAGATGAAAGTCCCATGTTATTCAATACTGCTTACTACCAGAGAAGAGTTTTTCAAATTGCAGCCTATGATTGAAGTCTGCACATTACCCCTTCCAAACATTTCTAAATCTGATAGGAGGGGAGAACCTGATTGGCAGAGAGACAATGGGCAGCAATAGGGGAATAAACAATGCACTCATATGCATTGGCATATTCTCCAATCCTTTTTTTTTAATATAAAGAATTTTATTAAATAAAATAAAATAAAGTAAGTGCATAGTCTAAAAGTTATACAGATTCTAAATTAGACACTAAATTAAAATTTATACAATCTTATATAAGTATATAAACAATAAAGTTATAATAGTTTTGAGAGTAAAACAAGCAATACATTTAAGTTTCTTTAACCTGATAAACAAAATATTATGTTTGTTTTCCCTAAGTCTAAATACATAATATTTCTCCTTCTCTCTCCTTCCCTCTAAGCTTCTATGTCAATTAGTTTAGCTTAAATAGTTGAAGAAATCCTTCCATTTTTTCAGGAATTCAGTTATCGGTCTATTTTGTAAGTAGGTAGTCAATTTGGCCATTGAAGCATATTCGTGTATCTTATCTCTCCACTCTGGGAGACCAGGACAGGCATTATTTTTCAATTTCCTGCAAATAGTACTCTTGCTGCCATCACCATATAACAGAAGAGGTCTCCTTGTTCTTTTCTCACATTAATTGGTAAAATATTTAAGAGCACACTTTTCAGATTTAATTCAAATCTGTGTTGGAGGACCTTTTGAATTTCTTCATGTATTTTTATCCAGTATTTTCGTGACTCCTTACAAGTCCACCACATATGGTAAAATGTTGCATCCATATTCTGACATTTCCAATATTGGCACTGTAACCTTTACTAATCCTCACAATATCTTTTGGAGTAATGTACCATCTAAAGAACATTTTATACCAATTTTCTCTCAATAGCTGGCAGCCTGTAAATTTTATGTCCTTAGTCCATAATTTTCCCCATAAGTCCATCGGAATAGTTTCCCCAAAATTTGGCATCCATTTTATCGTACAAGTTTTTACTTGCTCCATTTCTGTATGTTATTGCAGTAGAATTTTGTAAATCTTCCCCAGAAGATGTGTCAAGACTCCAGATATTAATAGTTCATATTGTGTTTTTGCTCTTAGCCTGCTGCTTTCTTTGAAAGTTTGATCCTTCTGTCTTGATACTATTTGGTGATAAATCAGCCAAGGAATGTTTTTGCCTTGTGCCTGGATTTCTTGCCAGGTTTTTATGTTTCCTTCTTTGTCTATCATTGATTCATAGCTAGGTTGATTAATTGGAGACATCAATGGGGAAATTGGTAGGCTCAATCTATTTCTGCATTGAAACCATGTTTTAAGCAGGCCATCCCTTACACATATTCCTCATTCCTGCCAACAAAGTTAATTAATAACATAAGGGCTCTCCCCCCTTGGGATCTCATTTCATTTTGCACACCCTTAATTGAAATCTATTGATACTCTTTCTGTTCCAAATAAAGACATTTATCTTACATTGCATTTAAAATTTATTTTAAAAAGAAGTACCAGCTGATAGACTAAGATCAAGCATGTGATGCCTATCTTTGTATGACTGCCATGAGTGAATGTGTCATGTCTGTACCCCTACATCCATGTCATTGTTCTATGTGAGGAACCATTGCTAATATTGTAACTTAATTTCATTTTGCAAATGCTCTATCCATCACTTTCATTCCCCCAGCAGTCGAGAACTCAGCTGTCTTATCTCTTTTCTTTGAAGCTCACAGAAGTTACCTTGGTACTGTCTGAAGTGTTACAGTTTACTCTTATGCCTTTTGTCCTGTCTAGGCTGATGTATAAACTCCAGTAGAAATTCCCAGACCCTTTCCCGTGCAAACTTGTGGTCTAAGTGGGAGGGGGGAAATGATTGAGTATTTAGAGCTGTACTTTCTTCAAGTTTCTATTCCTATCAAGGAAATGTGTACTGCTTAGATGCTTTCTTGCCTCTGAGTAATTCTATGGACTCATATATATATGAAAATAGTTGGATTTCTGAATAAAACCATTTAACCAAGAGCTTGGGCTTCTTGTTGCAATGGTACAGGGACCTGTCTACCACATCCTGTCACTCACAGCCTGACAGAATGGATTTAGAAATCCATGCCCCATTGTGCATGAACAGCAGGCTCATCATTGGCCATTTGATGGCCAGTGAAAAATTATACATTCTTTTAAATGCTTTTGGTTGTTTTATATTTTAGATAAATGCTTTTCGTTGTTTTATATTTTAGATGTCTGGTTTTTTCTTATTTGAGTATCCATGAGTCCATTTTCTGTTTTTTCTCTGTTTAGTTGTATTACTATATTTTTATTATTTTCTACATAGCTGACGTTGTATACTTTTCAGGTTGGAGGTAGTGGTCCCTGTTTTGTGTCTCTTTTACTTGTGCATTTAAATGCATTATTTCTGAAAGCCAGGTTCTGCTTTTCTGAAAACGTGGGATGTAATTTCAGTACATAAGTATTCTGTAGCAGCAAATTAACCTTTATCAAAAGTTTACTTTTCTCATAAGAGATAGTTTAAGTTAACTTCCTACTTTCTTTTTTCCAGTCTTGTGGAGCACTGCATGTAAAAGTGATGTAACACTTCAGGAGGGGGAGAAGAGGTGGGTTCCTGCTGATTTTTCCTTCCCGAGGTTTCCTTGATTAGCAAAGAACCCAGAAGTAGAGATTCAATAGGCTTAGTGGGCAACAGCAGGAGTGAGAAGGCAAGGAAGTCCTGCTTTCCCAAGCTTCATGGGTGGTAGTTTGACTGCATTCCAATGTTTTACAGTTACAGCTTGAACAAGAGGTAAGATTTTGATTACAGAATATAGAAATGACCTTTTAGTGCCTTCTTTAGAGCTCCAAATTTCTTTGGCAAATGAAGCAGAAGTATTTTTCCCTGTAAAATATTATTTGTCAATTGATATCTCATATTGTAATTGCACTGGCTTGTAAAATATCAAAAGTATCAAATTACATAATCTGCCAATAGGACTGAACATAGTAATAAGTTGGGGAACTTGTAAGGGCACTGTTGGCAGATTCTGCAACTACCACTGATGCATCAAGTAATGGATATTGATTGTGATACCTTTGTTAAAAGGGAAATTGATTGCTATGTTATGGACTAGTTGTATTTTTAGGAGCTGCATGCAATCAGTTGAATGAGAATCCTTACAAGTATTTTAATTTTTAGGGGACAGCACTATATTTCTAAATATGTCTGCAGCATATACTCCTACAGAGTTTATAGTGCATAGGCAGTCAGATAAGCAGGCACATCACATCTTTTTAAAACTATTGACCTGCTTGTAAATTGCCGTGGGGTATCAAGGCTTCTAATTCTGTGCAAAATCCTCAGAGATCTAGCAGTGTTCTTTTTTACAATCTGATCTCTTTTTGTTTGGAAAAGACTTACCTGTTCCACTGGGCAGTGGCTATTGTGTTAGCACAATCCTACTGATTTCAGTGGAATTAAACCACTGTTAATATAAAGCTTAGCATCATTTTTTTGAGCAGTGATTTTGAACAATTAAATGCAGGCATGGAGCGGAAGGAAACTATATACCCTATTTTCAGTAGTAGCAATAGTAAAGGCTAGCCAAATAAAAATAAGTAGAAATAATAGGAAAGATGCATGTCATTTGCATTCAAGAAAATAAGGCATTGATACTGTAACGCAACCAATGTATGCCTTATTTTTAGGAAACAATCCTCCACACAGTTACATACAAATTACAACCACCCTCTAAATTACAGTCCTATCATATTCAGTATATTTAATGTGCTCATATTTTCATTGATATAAAATTATGAGCTTATTTTATGTATATTTTTCTAATGGGGTAAACATAAAAAGGATGCTGAAACATAAAAAGGATGCCATTATAATACCACAATTTGCTGCCATGCTGATGAAAGCATTAGAAAGCTTCATAGTCCCTCTAAATAATGCAATTGAATCAACCATGCTTATGGTCACCACTGGGTTTGCTACAGACATAAAAAGAAAATGGGAATAATCCTAAGCAGGTCTATTCAGAAGTCAGCCCCATTTTATTTAATGCATATTATTCCAAAGAAGGATTTGTAATAACTACCAATAGAAAAATAATAGATTAAATAGGTAGACCCAGTTCTGCTCCAAATCTTTCTCCCCTGTTGAACCTTCTTGCCAGGGTTAGCTATTGGTTTTTATTGGTCCTTGGACATAAAGTATGTATTGTAATGCCAAGGCTTTGGATTACAAGTATATTGCACTCTGGTGATTCAAAATGGAGCCTGGCAGAGCTTTGTCTCCTGTAATGCTCCTCACATCTGGGAATGGCAGCTTACTTCTGGGGCAATTTCCATTTCCTGCTGGGCAGTTTAAATAGAGGAGGCAGTAGAATATGCTGTTATCTTGCACTCTGCTCCTTCTGTGGTAGACATTTCACCCATTGGTATACAGGATATTTATCCAATGTTTTTAGTTCATCAGGTGCCTGACAATCCCAACCTCCATGCATTAGTTATAATTTTCCTCAGGTTTTACAGTGTAATTTTCTGGATTTTCTGTTTCTTCCCGAGGTTAAATGGGGAAATGAAGCAGGTGATGGTTTGTTTGACTTTTACTCATTGTTTCAGCCACAGGATGTCTCCATTCTTTTCTTTAACAGGTAATTGAGATTTGCTGTGCACTTTAAAGATAAGCTCACACCAGAGACGTAAGCCTCTTGGTGCATGTCAAATGCCAAGAGCACAAGGGCTCTTGTCCCATGGCTTTTAGCTCAGGACACTCAGTTGGGATCCAGCCATCACACTTAATGAGTTGAAGAAGGTTATGCTATTATAGGAGAGGAAGAGCTCCACCAGTAATGTTACTTGAAGACGAAGAACATCTAGCATAGGAACACTACCAGTTGGATAACACTAACAAAACTGTAGCTCTGGAGTGTTGTACAATTTCTCTGGGGTCACAGTAGTATGTTGTGTGTGAGTGTTTATGGCATATCTTTGTGGTTGTGTGGGTAATCTCTACCTGAAGCAGGATATATGGTGAATATACTATTCCAGTGCAGGTGGGAGTTGGTAGATATGGGGTTAGAATTTATCAAAGAAGCAAGAATGCTTGCAGCCTATCTAGTCTCTGTAACATCCTGAAAATTAGTGATGCAGTCCTCCTATTACCCCCAGTACCCCCAGTACCCCAGGGGATTTGTACACATCCAGTGCAGCTAGGTACTGCACTGGATGTGTACAAATCCCCTGGGCCAGATGGGGTGCACCCAAGAGTGCTTAGAGTACTTTCAAAAGAGCTTGTAAACCCTTTGCTGATCATCTTCCAAGCCCTACGAGGAAAGACTGACGGACCTATGGAATGTTCAGTTTGGAGGAGGTTGAGAGGAGACAAGATTTCTCTCTTTAAGTATTTAAAAGGCTGTCACCTTGTGAAAGTGGGCAACAGAGGATGGACTCGAAACAATGGGTTTAAACTACAGGAGGGAAGTTACTGGCTGGAAGTTAGGAAAAACTTCTTCATGTTAAAAGAGTAATTCAGCAGTAGAATCAGCTGCCTAGGATGTGGCTGCCTCCTCATTGGTAGTCTTTAATTTGCAGCCAGACAAATACTTGTTGGGGATACTTTATGCTGTTCTTGCATTGTGCAGAGTGTTGAACTAGATAATCTGTAAGACCCCTTCCAACTCTATGATTCTATGGCCTTGGTTACTCATATGTATGTTCCACCATGGCAACTTTGCTCATCTGAAGAGGGCCTTCTGCAGATAACAACTTGGAAATGGACAAAGTCAACAGCTGCCTATACACATACATTCTCTATGGTGGTCCCCACCTTGTAGAATAGCCTGCAGGGAGAGGCCAGCAAAGCTTTCACTCTTCTGGCTTTCCAAACTATGCAAAACTGACATTCAGGAGGGCTTTTCTACAAAGATAATATGGCTGTGTTGTAAGAAAATGGTTCAGAAATATGCTTTGGTAAAGGGAATAGGGAATGTAGATTATACTACTGGGTGCCATCTGTTGCTGCAAGTATGCTCCTACTGGGTAGTTTCTGTGTGGTTTAATATGTCATTTCCTGTGTTTTGTTTCAGGACTGTTTCAACTCCATATTGGATTTCTGCTTGTTTCCAAGTTTCTGTAATCAATACCATATTGTTTTGTTTATTGAATATTACACTGTGTAATCTGCCTTGAGTCTCAGTTAGAAAGGCAGACTCTAAATAAGGAAAATAAAATAAATAAAATAATGTGTGTAGGACTGGCAGAAATAAAGCCTGATAAGCCATATACCACCTATTGACCAAACCACTTCCCTGAAGGGCCTCTCT
Source organism: Eublepharis macularius (assembly GCF_028583425.1). Taxonomy (NCBI): domain Eukaryota; kingdom Metazoa; phylum Chordata; class Lepidosauria; order Squamata; family Eublepharidae; genus Eublepharis; species Eublepharis macularius. The sequence continues at coordinate 130,266,329 of NC_072792.1, forward strand.
TTCTTTTAAGGGTACGTGTAAAAACACAGCTGCTATATGTTAAATCCCAGCATTCATGAGCACAGAGAAGAATCAGATACATAATAAAACCTTCAGCCTATTTGGTGTATGTGCACTGACAATACCAATTTTAGAGACCAAGAAAGGTCTCTAAAATACCATGTAAATGAGGCAGAAGATGATGACTCCAAGATGGAAGCATTCTTGTGTGATGAAAAAAAACCTGCACACCCTTGAATTCCCCTTTCAATCAAGTAATCAGGTAATTCCCTGGAAGTCTTATAATAGCTTACTAGCCGTGATAGATGCTGTCAGCTTCAATTAGTTGAGTTCTGATCCTTTATCCTTAGAGGTCAGTGAGAAAATTGCCAGCCATTGATGTTTATGTTGGCAGCAAGACTCCTGCAGTGAAGCCTAGCTTCTACAAATGATGTCTTCTTACATCTAACACTAACACCTGTCTTTTCTTTTTCTCTCACTGAAAACTATCTTTTACAAAGGACTATCCTTAAAGCTCTATTGGCAACCTATATAGCAAATATTAAAGATTGGGGAAGTATTTTTAACAGCTGTATGACTATCTTATCATTTATGCAATTATCTGTTTGTTCAAGGTTTATAGTACATTTCTTTGATAATGCCATTCTGCACAAACTTTAAATTACAGGTTAAACAAGCAATCATTTTCTTATCCTTAGAGTTACTATTGAATCATTTTCCCCTGTGTGTTTAGACTGGAACAATGTATATGTACAAAAGAAGTGTACATTATGACCACAAATCTCTGATGCTGTGGGGTATCTATGTATAATGATCTAGTGGTAGTTTTGCCAATCCTATTCCACTATTTCTTTCACAGAGCAGAATTCAGGGAGGAAGAGGCTAAGAAACTGATCATTGGAACAAAATATTAAATTGAAACCCAGATTCTGCTGCTTTAATGTAGTCTTAAGCTTCCAGTATGTGAGGAGGATGGGATGTGGGGTGTAGCATAGCTACGATGGTCACCAACATTTTAGGCATCAGCTGACTTCTGACAATTCCTAGACATTTCTATTTTCAATACATTTTTCAATATATAAAAATGCTGAATTTTTAAAATCGTATAGTCTCACTGCCACCAACATATAAAATAGATTAATATAATTTATTTTATTTTATTTATTTATAATCTGCCTTTCTAACTGACACTCAAGGCAGATTACCAAATATAAAAACAATGCAATAAAAAGTATAAGGCTTATAATATCAATGGTATAAGTAGATTTAGTACTTAGAAAACACATAATACACAAAATAGATAGTGCAATAAACTACACTCATATTCCCTCCATTAAAATCATCCTCCTGAACAATTCCATTGTTCTAAATTGTGCAAAGAACTCACTTACTACTTAGATCTACCAAATTCAATCTTAAAATTCTGTTCTTTGCAGCAACACTGTACAATTTGATGGCCACAATAAAATGGCTATTAAGCTATTTCCAAAAATGAACTACAATTTTACCAGAACTTCTACAATGTCAAATTAGAACTCTGAAGTTCAATACTCTCTTATTTGAACAAGTCTTTGATGAATAGAAGGTAAAATATCCAGGATTTATCCTGCAGTTTTGTGGTTGTAAATGGTTGACAGCCCTACCTACAGCTCCAATCCCTGTCAATCTCATCCTTAAAGTTCAGCTAGCATTGTTCTAGCATCTCTCTGTAAATTGCTCATTCCTTCAACAGCTTTTTTCCTCACCTAATTTTCCTTCAGAGCACAGAGCTCTGTCCTATCACATTCATTTGTTCAGTGCCATCTTTAAGGTCTGCTGCCATGAAATGTAGAGGGAGGGGAAATAAAAAGGATCAAAGATAGAGTCTAGGGGATAAGGACAGGCCAATTTCAAATTAAATCTTTGAGCTATCTATTTTATATTTGAAGTATAATATCCTTCAAGGCAGCTATGAATTTAGTATTAATGAATAAAATCACAATAAATATAGGAAAATATTTCTTTTTTCAGTTCTGGACATTTCAAAGGCAGTTACAGTGAATTCTGATGTTTGTTGGCAAATAATAGAAGTGTGTGTGAAACTGGAACATTTCTTGTACAAATCTATGACATACCTGGTAAGTTAGTGGGAAAGAGAAAGGCAAAGTGAACCACAAATATGGGTTTGAATCTCATCAGGGGTTAACGTAATAGTTTCAAAACCCCCAGAACCCTGGGAGGACCCACTGCCCATCTATTTAATGGCGATGATGGAGAACAACAGTCATTGCTACCATTCTCCTGGTGTTGCAACAATACGGCACTTACCCAGCTGCTGCATCGCAGCTTCGCTGGGTGCCGGAATTTGCCCCGCGGAAGGAGAGGGAGGCAGAGCAGTCTCCCGGGCATCCGGGTCCTGTGGCTGGGGGCGGAGACACGTGCCTTACAGGCGTCTCTGCCCTCCAGCCTTCAGTCCCTTCCACGCGATCGGCCGGAACGGACGTGCCTTCTCGTTCCCGGCGATCCGTGGAGGATAGGAGGGCCCAGCTTCACTGTGCGCCCCAGAGCTGCCGCTTTCAAAAAGTGGCGGCGCGGTTCTCCGCTACTGCCTGGAGCGCCGGCGCGGCTCCGCGGCTTTTTTCCAGGCAGCTTCATCTCCGGCGCAGCGGGGCCAAGGGACCTTGTGCCCTGTGACGCGGCTCCGGCCTGTAGGGGCGGCGAGCCTTTCCCGGCGGATTTTGCAGGCTGCGTGCCGCGGGACTGGCGAGTGGCGCTGCCCGGGAGTCGTCGGGGGACCTCGGCGGCAGGGTTTGCTTGGGCCGTAGGCCCTTCTAGGCGGGGGTATTCTTGCCTTGGCGGGCAGGGGGGGTCTGGTTGGGCGAACCCCCCCCCCTTCATTTTACCAGGGGGTAACTCTTCCTCGGCGTCCCCCTCCCTCTGGCTTGCTGGGCTGTGGCCGCCATTTTGTTGCGGCCGCCATTTTGTGGACGGGTGACGCAGTTAAGTAATAGGGACGCCATTTCTGTCGGCCTCAATTGTTGCCCCCCCCACTCCTCCCCCCCCCGGTTTAAGGTGCTACTTATTGGTGGCACGGGCTGATTTGCCTTTCCACCCATTCCTCCACTATTGCTGTTCTGCCTGTGGCTTACAGCTTTGGGCTGTTGGGGGTGGTTAGTTGGTAGGCTTGGCACCAGTTTCATAACAGCGGGCATGACTTCACGGAAAGGCAAAGGCCCAGGCAAGGGCAAGCAGCCTGCCAAGAAACAGCCTCCCAAGAGGGTTTGTCCAGCTGTTTCTTCTTCAGAGGATGAAGGGGAGGAGAATTTCCATTTTGAAGTTTTAAAACGCCTGGAGGCCCTGGAGAAGTTTAGAGGAGGTGCAGTGGGTGCTGTAGAAACCCAGAAGCGTGCCAGACCTGTTCGGGCTGCTTCCAAGGTGGCTTTTAGGACTGAAATTTTAAAACGTATTTCTGCCCTTGAGTCTGCAGTGGGGGCGGATGGAGCTGGACCCAGCCAAGAAGGGGAAGTCGACTCTCCTGCAGCGGTTGCGGTGGCTGAAGCGGAACCAACTGAGCTCGGCGACGGGGAGCAAGTGGCTGTGGCTGTGCAGCCAGCCAGTGTGGAGGGTAAGTCCCCCCTGCCTATGCAGGCATACACATGGCCATGGGGACCCTGGGGTCAGGCCGCTGCCTCCGGGTCTCCAGGGCTTGCTCCAACTACACACTCACTTAGTGCTTCTAATCCGCCCATGGCTGGTTATTCGGGGTGGCCGGTTCAGGCTCCTGGTAACGCCGGTAGTGCAGCTGGCGGGAGTCATCCTCAGTTAGCTTGGGGGGCTGGGGAGGTTCTGCACCCCGGAACCCAAGCAGCTATGGGGCAGTTTACACCTTTTTCTCCTTGGGGGTTTCCACAGTGTGGTGTGTCCCCTTATGGAATGGTGCCCTACCGTGCCTTGCCTTTCGGTGATACAGCACTTCCGTTAGGCGATCATCTTACCCAGGCGACTAGGGATAAGATAGTCAAGGGGGAGTACGTCGATGTCTTCAGCCTTCTCTTCAGGGAACTGGAGAAGAAGGACAAGGAAGACTTGGACGAACGGGATAAGGAAAAAATTAAAAGGAGGAAGGTGGACCGCAACTGGCACAATTGGCTGCCAGGTTTTCTAATTTACGCAGGGGTGCTGGGGAGAGCTCAGCCTTTTCGGGCTGTCTCGCTTTTTCAGTACTTGAACATAATTTATCGGGGGTACACCGACTTCGTTGGTGCTGCTTGGTTGCAGTACGACGAAGAATTTAGGATGCGTGCTGCACTCCACCCTCAGTTGCCATGGGATCAGATTCACCAGCAGCTATGGCTGCAGGTCATGTCCCCGGCAAAGCCAAACTCCGGCGATAGGGCTGATAGTGGCCACCTGATTCATCGCCCTCAGGCGACGCCTTCAACCCGCTCTCAGGCGGGGCAACAGGTTCAACCCCGGTTGCTCTGCTGGGACTTTACGTCCAAGGGAGTGTGTAATCGTAGGGCATGTAAGTATAAACATGAATGCCCATTGTGCTCGGGCTCCCACCCTTACACAGCCTGTCCGAGAGCTAAACCTGGAGGAGGGGGCCGTAGGTCAGGCGGCGGGGGATCCCAGCAGTTTACTGGTAAAGGGCCCCAGCCCGGTAAGGGTGAAAGTGCTTGAGATTCTGTTGAGGAGCTATCCGAAGCGGCAGGATGCCTTGTATTTGCTGAACGGTTTTCAGTTTGGCTTTAGAATACCGTTCCAGGGGGTTAGAGCCCCCTTCATGTCGGACAATTTGCGTTCAGTAGTCGGCATGGAGGAGGTTGTTCGTGCTAAAATTAGGAAAGAATGTGTTGAGGGTCGGGTGCTCGGTCCTTTTACCGTGCCTCCCGTTCCATGCCTTAGGGTTTCTCCTTTGGGGGTGGTCCCCAAAAAGGTCTCTGGTGAATTCCGTTTGATTCACCACTTGTCGTTTCCCAAGGGAGCTTCCGTGAATGATTTTATCCCAGGGGATCTTTGCTCCGTGCGTTACACCTCTTTTGACCAAGCGGTCAAAGTGGTACGCAGGTGTGGGCAGGGAGCTGAGATGGCGAAATGCGACATTAAGTCTGCTTTCCGCCTTCTCCCTGTTCATCCGGATGATTTTGATTTGCTTGGTTTCTGCTTCGAGGGAGGATTTTATATGGATCGTGCCCTGCCTATGGGCTGCTCAATTTCCTGCTCAGCTTTTGAGCGTTTTAGTTCGTTTTTAGAATGGGAATTGCGCCGGCGGCTGCACTGCCGCGACACGGCGCATTACCTTGATGATTTTTTGTTTGTTGGACCGGCGGGCACCGCCCAGTGCGCCAGGTTGCTGGCGGGTTTCCAATCCCTTGCACTGGAACTGGGCGTTCCACTGGCTGAGGAGAAAACGGAGGGCCCTGCCCAGGTACTAACCTTCTTGGGCATTGAGATTGACACTGTCCACCAGACTTTTCGCCTGCCTGAGGACAAGGTGCTTAGACTCAGGGCACGTCTGGATGAGGTTAAGGGAAAAAGGAAGGTTTCCCTGCTGGAGTTGCAGCAGCTTGTAGGTTATTTGAATTTTGCGTGTAGGGCAGTTGCCCCTGGGCGGCCTTTTCTGCGCAGGTTGTGCGATGCGATGGCATCTCTACGCGCGCCTCATCACCGGCTTCGGATTAGCAAGGGTATGCAAGCTGATATCGAGATTTGGCACGAGTTCCTAGGGTCCTTTAATGGGATTACCTTCTGGAGGGATGACCTCCTGATGGGCGATGGCCTTCAGGTTGCCTCTGATGCAGCAGGAACTATAGGCTTCGGTGTGTACTTTCGGGGCCACTGGTGTGCTGACCGTTGGCCACGTGAATGGATGCTTATGGGTTTAGGCAAGGACCTTACGTTCTTGGAATTTTTCCCCATCCTGCTGGCTGTTTTCATTTGGGGCCCAGAACTATCCAACCATGTGGTGCACTTTTGGTGCGATAACATGGCGGTGGTTCAAGTAGTTAATTCCCTTACTTCAAGGTCGGCTAGGGTGATGCAGTTAGTTAGGGCATTTACGTTGAGGTGCCTCCAACTCAATATATTGTTTAGGGCCAGACATGTACCTGGCGTTGACAACTGTTTGGCGGATGCTTTGTCTCGCCAACAGATGGACCGCTTTCGGCAGCTAGCCCCCGGCGCCGACAGGTTGCCCTGCAGAGTGCCCCCAGAAGTATGGCGGCTTGGGAGTCTGAAGTGAACAGGGCTATTCTGATGGCCATTGCTCCCAGTACACAGAAATCGTATGGACGTGTGGTAGGACAGTTGTGGGAATTTCGGAACCGGGTAGGGTTGCTGCAACTCTGGCCTATCCCAGTCGAGCATCTGTTACGGTTCTGTGTTGCTCAACGCGAGCGGGGACTGGCGGCTAGGTCCATCAGGGGTCAACTTGCTGCCTTGGCATTTGTTAGCAAGGCACGGGGGGTTACTGACCTCACTGGTGATTTTCGGTTAAGGAAAATGATTGAGGGCTGGGCTAGGGAGTCGGCTGCTCCACGTGATCAGAGACAGCCTATCTCCCCTGCAATCCTGAGGGGTTTGCGTGCAGTTTGGGGAGTTCTTTGTGTTTCTGAGTTTGAGACACGGCTTTTTCATGCAGCAGCGCTTATTGCATTTTTCGGGGCACTTAGAGTGAGTGAGCTGGTTGCTCGATCTAGGCTGGATAACTCTGGCCGTGCCCTTCAGGCGCAGGATGTGATGTTTCTCGGTGGGAAAGTGAACATAAGGATTAGGCGTTCCAAGACAGATCAGAAGGGACTGGGGCAGGAGCTTGTTTTGGGGCCCTGTACTGAAAAAGGTCTGTGCCCTGTTAAGGCCCTTCGGCGTTATTTGGCCGTGCGGGGCGAGGGCCCGGGATTGCTTTTCCGACACGAGGATCTCGCCCCTTTGACACGGTACCAATTTTGGTCTGTGACCAGTAGAGCCCTACAGCGCTTAGGTTTAGTTGGAGTCCGGTTCGGCACCCATTCCTTTCGAATTGGGGCTGCCTCCACTGCGGCTGCAATGGGGTACCCGTGTGACGCTATTCAGCGGGTGGGCAGATGGCGTTCTTCTGCCTATCGGTCGTATGTGCGGCCGTTATGATGCGTGGATTTTCTACTAATTGATTTCTCTTTAGGTATGGCCAGGCGTCCTGAGCGGAAGCGGATCCTCATTGTGGGACACAGTATGGTGTTTTGGGCGGCCGTTCACGCCAGGAAGTCCCCTATTGGATCGCAGCTTGGGCTGAGCGACAGTGCCGTCGTTGAATGGTGTGGCCGGCGGGGTCTCCGATGGTCGGGGTTATTACCCCTTTTGTTTAGGGGGAGGAAGGGTCTTCCCCCGCATATTGTGCTTATCCACCTGGGCGGAAATGATCTCGGCCTTTTAAAAGGCCGGGCCCTGTCGCTGCAGGTAATGGCCGACTTCAGGGTAATCAAGGCACGTTGGCCTGGTACCTATATATTTTGGTCTGCGATGCTCCCTCGACGGCTGTGGAGGGAGACACTTGAACCTAAGGGCATGGCGCGCGCCTTACGCCGGGCCAATAGGGCCATTCAGAAGGCGTTAGCCGGGGGGTTGGGAATTTTCCTCCCCCATCCTCGGATACGGGCCGCTTCTGCCAACCTTTACAGGTCTGACGGGGTTCACCTGTCTCCGGCAGGTAACGACATCTTTTTAGACGACCTGCGGCTAGGCCTCAGGTTGGCACTAGGCCACCTGTGGGGCGCGGGGGCCTAAGCTGAGGCTTGGCCTTCCGCGTTGGCAGGAGAAGGTGGGGAGTAGGGAGCGGGCCGGTGAGCACCCCCTTGGCAATTCCCCATAGGTGGGGAAAGGGGTCTGTCAGGAAGGAGGGCATGCTTCATGGCTGCCACCACCTGTCTAGACCGCCTCCTGGGAACCCCGGGTGCAAGTCCTTCCCTCATGCTGTATGGCTGAGGCTTAAGGAGCTTGAGGGGGAACCCTTTGCCTGGCCGGCCGGGTCCAGGCCATTCTTTGAATGGCTCAAGCCCGGGGCAGCGGGGCTCGCCCAGGCAGGTCAAGGCGGAGGTACTGGTTGGACCCCGTGGCTTGACCTGTACCGCAAGTTGGCCTTGCCGCAGTTTATTGTTGTTGTTACGTTTAATAAAGCGGCCCTTAGTTCCAAATACTGTGTCTGCCTCTTTCTTCCGACTGTGGGGGGCAATACGGCACTTACCCAGCTGCTGCATCGCAGCTTCGCTGGGTGCCGGAATTTGCCCCGCGGAAGGAGAGGGAGGCAGAGCAGTCTCCCGGGCATCCGGGTCCTGTGGCTGGGGGCGGAGACACGTGCCTTACAGGCGTCTCTGCCCTCCAGCCTTCAGTCCCTTCCACGCGATCGGCCCACCCGCCTCGCCCTGTTGCAGTGCAGGATTAGCCGGCTGCTGTTGAGTCAGGTAGGAATTTTTTCCCATTCCTAGATTGGCCAGATGGGTTTGGGTTTTTCGCCTACCTTGTATTGTAGCAGGACGAGAGGCATTTTACATGGGTGGAGCTGTGTAGGTGTCATGGCAGGAGAAGGTGGGGAGTAGGGAGCGGGCCGGTGAGCACCCCCTTGGCAATTCCCCATAGGTGGGGAAAGGGGTCTGTCAGGAAGGAGGGCATGCTTCATGGCTGCCACCACCTGTCTAGACCGCCTCCTGGGAACCCCGGGTGCAAGTCCTTCCCTCATGCTGTATGGCTGAGGCTTAAGGAGCTTGAGGGGGAACCCTTTGCCTGGCCGGCCGGGTCCAGGCCATTCTTTGAATGGCTCAAGCCCGGGGCAGCGGGGCTCGCCCAGGCAGGTCAAGGCGGAGGTACTGGTTGGACCCCGTGGCTTGACCTGTACCGCAAGTTGGCCTTGCCGCAGTTTATTGTTGTTGTTACGTTTAATAAAGCGGCCCTTAGTTCCAAATACTGTGTCTGCCTCTTTCTTCCGACTGTGGGGGGCAATCTTTGCCACTATTCGCCTTGTTCTGTTTTAGAGGAGCAGTGGTGCATGTGATAGCTAGGTGTGAGGGGCTGGAAGTCACTTTGCAAGGCTCTTTAAAACATGGACCAGGCCTGATTTAGAAGTGACCCTGTCATTGCCCAGTAGCTAAAAGATAGATAATAGGATAGTAATATAAATATATCAACTTTTTACCTAGTAATTTACTGATTTTTTTTTACATTTGTAGTTAGAGGGTAGAACAGTTGTTCAAAGATTCAGTTAATTTGATTTCTCCATTATTTATAGCCAAGGCTTATCTCTAGAAAGGACTAGATTTTAACATTTCGGTTTAAGGTAATTTTTAATATATTATAGATTTTATGAAATGTACATAGTATTTATTCTGGAATATTAGTCAATAGCTATCATATAAATAAACCCAGGTACCCCAAGAAGTCTTTCCCCAAGAATATTGAGAAGATAAGCTATTATGGAAATAAGTATAGAAGTTATATACTCACAGTAAACTCATAACTTCATGGTACAATAATTTTCATTGACCATAAATAGGAAATGTAATTTCATAGTAGAAAGCTATCTTTACTAAGATGGTTATTTACATTCCAAGTACTGTAGTATGTGGATGATTTGTTTCCAGTTTGAAACAAAGCTATGTCCACTAAAAAATACCAGTTGAGAAACCACTTCAGATTTATAGCAACTTAATGTCACATATATGGTATTTGACAGCATGGAAACAAAAACTAACAAGTAATTCACGTACAAAACATTCAAATCTGTAGTAAAGCAGTGACTGAAATACACTCATAGTGAGCTGACACGGCTTTTATGCTCCTAGAAGATGGGAACTACTGAAATGGCCTTCTGTAAGTGGCTTTTCATACTTCTTTTAATTTTCTCCAGAAGGGGTGGACTGGAGAGAAGTGTAAAGGGGCTGCAATGAAAAAAGGGACATGTTGAGAATACCATACATGACCCTTTGAATTCTACCCAAGATATTCAGCAAATCAGTATCAGTTGGGGATTTGTAAGAAATCTGTATGGCACCAAATTACTCAAGATGGTAACAACTCTAATGAAGGATGTAACACTATTTAGTACTGCATTGGAAATATATATCGAGTTGTAATAGATAGTTTATGAAAAACTGTGTTGTGGGAAATGTGAAATTCAACACTGTAGATCTGAAGGGGGAAATGGAGGGAAGGGACTATAATCTATCTACCTCTATTGTTTTCTGCCAGTGGGTGAAGAAGTTTTTGTTGTTTTGCATACCCCCACTAGAGACCCTGGGGCATGGAGCATGCACTATTAATTTTGCATTCTCTGGCTGACTGCTGTCTGCCACATGCTGTTTTTTTTATGGTTGTTATTTGATAATCCTGGGATAGAAATCACAAGTTTCTTCTCCAAGTGTCAGCCATCTACCATCACTTAAAGCTTACCAGTTTACATTCTTATAAATAAGCCATGTTGTGGCACTGCTGGGAAATGAAGAAAAAGTAACCTGAAAGTAATACCAGAGGACCTAATGAAAGGAATATCTGTAGGTCAACAGGATAATCACCATTGTGTGGTTGTGTCATGTAATGATAAAACGGGTAGCATTCAAGCAAGGTTTCCCAGAATGATGAAGCCCTGTTACCCTGATCACTTATCTATCTGGGTTCCATTAATTGAGGCAATCTGTTTTTCATATTTGATAAGTAATGCTATTACACATTCTGATTTTTAAATGACAAGGAAAAATCATTTGTTAATGGTTAAGAGTGATTTTCCAGGTGCCTTCAGCTGTGCAAAGAATGCATTCAATGTTTGTCTTCTTCTGACCAAAGCCTTAACTCTTCTTTATAAGCTTGTCATTGACTAAAGCATATAGTTTCTCCATTACCTCACCCTGCATCTAGATCATAGAACAATCTTGGCATTGTTTTGGAAATTTGTTTGCAATGGGTTTTCTGAGAAGTTCTTCACTGTTGGCCTTGCCTTGCATAACTGTGGCTATTATGGGTGTGCAAAGCTAAACAATGAACCAGGAATACACCCGGAAATTGCAGTTTCATTTCATTAAAGCAGCTTCCAGAACAGTGAACCAAATCCAGGAAACCAAATTATAATGACACCCTTCTACCAAAAAATTTGTGTGTTTCATTTTAGCTATTACTTCGTAGCAGCAGCAGCAAAAGGCAGGCATTGGGCTCACACAGCAGCATCTTGTTTTCCGGAATGATATTCGCCGATTGGATTCCAAGGGGAGAGATCCCTTACATTATTAATTCTGTTGGCAGGATGGGGTAATGTGTCCAAAGTGCATGAGTACATCTTCTTTCCGTGTTGCTATCCAGGCAATGGCATTGTCTCCTTGCCAATTGGGTCCTCGCAAGGGGGTACCCTTCCTTGCCTATCAGCTTTAGAAACATTCAGAAGGGGGAAATGTGTAGACTTGAATTATAGGCTGCAATCTGAAAGACACTTCTCTGGGAATAAGCACTATTGAATAAAATGGGACCTACATCTGAGTAGACCTGTTGGGGAGGGTGCATCTTGGTTTGTTTAGTGGTGCTACCCAGGCCTCCACCCCATCAAGTGATTTGGACAGTTGCTTGCTGTTAGAAAAAGTGCTGTGGGCAGGGGGAGTGATCTGTTCTATCAGTCAAACTTGTTAAAAGCCCTGGAAGACTTCAATCATAAGCTGCAATTCTAAAGACACTTCCCTGGGAATAAGCACTGTTGAATAACATGGGATTTACATCTGAGTAGACTTGTTTAGAATTACTTCCCCCCATCCTGAGAACCATTAGCTTACTGTGCTGTTTCAAAGACAATCTTGGCTCCTCAAAGCAAAAGGAAAACTTGTGGAAAAATCACACATCTTTTTAGGTGATGGCAGTTGGTGGTGCTTCAGATAATCATGCTGCCTGCCTGTCACCTGGAGCCTGGTGACAATTAATGCAAGTGCATCCCCTCATCATGGTAACAAAATTGCAAAGCACAAGGAAACATGGCACCAACAGAAAACAGAAAGATGTAAATATAATAATTTATTGGTATTATGGAGAAGAAAAAAGTGAACATAAAGCAGGATTGTTCTTAGTGCTGGCACTACCCCACAACCACTTAGCCCACCAGCACTTGCCTTCTTTGGGGTCCTTTGGTGTGTGTGTGTGTGAGTGTGTGAGAGTGTGTGTGTGTAGTATAACTGAAGAAAAAGAATCAGGTTACTTGGACAATCATTGTGAGGAGAAGTGCTGCTGGGGGAGTGAAGCGCAAGTGATCTGTTCAATCAATCAAACTTGATAAAAGCCCTGGAAAACTTCAGTCATAGGCTGCAATTTTAAAGACACTTCCCTGGGAGTAAGTACAAGGAAACATGAAACCAACAGGCAACACCAGGATGCAAAGGTAATAATTTATTGCCACTATAGATAAAGAAAAAAGTGAACATTAAGGATTGTTTTTAGTGTTGCTGCTGCCCTGTAACCGCTATCCATTTGCCAGACAGCCAGTTTCTTGCCATAGTCTGTGCCTGGCCGTCAAAACTGATGTGCAGTGTAACTGAGGAAAAACTTAATGTATCAATGGTTTAGAAGGAGGACTTTGTTCTGTACAATTTGGTGCCTGTTAAGTATAAAAACAGCTGTTCCAAAGATCCTGGAAGCTCTCTTTGGAAAGAATGGGGCTGAAACTCATGGTAGCAACAACAACAACAAAACGTGATTAGATCTGAGCTGGTAAGGCCCTATCTGTAAAAAAACCCAATAACAGTATACAGTTCCTTTGGAAACTCCAGAACCAAAACAGAATTTTTTTTAAGTGAACACTCCTAGTGACTTTGCTTTTGTTCAAATAATGTTTCTTGAAAAGTAAAAGGAGAAGTAAAGAAAATAAATAAATAAACCCAAGAGTCTTTATTATACTAAACCAGCCTTCAGGATCAAAGGAACAAATAATAATCACCCAGCTTACGAAAAACAATTGTTCCCAAGCTAAAAGCAACCTACAAAGAGTAAACACAAACAATAAGAAAAAATACCGATAAACCCAATTAAATACTGATAAACCCAATTTTAAAAAGCTAAAATAAAAGAACTCTTGCCAGAGAGTGGCTATCCCCTGCATCTCATTTGCCAAATACATATTGTTTTAAATGACATATTTATTTGTCTATGCCATCTGAGTCACTGAGACTGAAGGCAGATTATGCAGGGTAAGTCAATACAATCTGCGGCTGGGGCATTCAATAAACAATATAATATAGTATGGATTGCAGACATTTGAAAATAGCAGAAATCTGAAACAGAGCTGAAAAAACGTGTTTCAGTCTTGAAGGTCAAAATACATGGATTCTTGCTAGTATTACAGTCTTGTTTGTTTTGCCTGCCTATTACTAGTGTCAAGTATATTTAGGTTAACAGGAATGTTCCAAATTGGAAAGCCAGTTTGGTGTAGTGGTTAAGAGCACGGGACTCTAATCTGGAGAGCCGGGTTTGATTCCCCACTCTTCCACTTGAAGCCAGCTGGGTGACCTTGGACTAGTCACAGCTCTCAGGAGCTCTCTCAGTCCCACCCACTTCACAGGGTTTTGTTGTAGGGATAATGATAGTGTAGGCTGGAGTAGGCATGCCACACAGCCTCCATTAATTGCTCTTTACATTTCTACATTCCTGATCTCCTGGTCAGTTGGCATGCCACATGGGAAGACTCAGGGAGTAGTTTAAATGTGTAACAATAAGTCTCTCACCATTCACAGAGCACAACATTCCCATACACTCTAAGTAACATTCTCCTATGCTCAGAGGCTCATGATGTACCTTTCTTTCCGTTATACTTCCTAGATAAGACAAAAGTCTGAACACAGCATATTTCGCTTAGTTGGCTGAGAATGGAATGTGTAACTTGTAACTGTTGCTATAACCATATTTGGGCATCCAGGACTTCCTGAATACAAGTTAATAAAAACTCTCGCCTCCATCTTTGGAGGGACAGACTTTGCATCCAGATCCTGTCTCGTGTCGTTACTACAGATAGCATACTTTGTAAACTGCTCCTGGGTGGGTATTAAGTTGTACTGAAGGGCGGTATATAAATTGAATGTTGTTGTTGTTGTTGTTATTGGATCAAAATACTTTGTGTTCTCAAACTATTTCCTGGGAACTGTAGTTTCATCCTGTAAGTTCTAATCATGCACCAATACAATGGATGTTGCAGACTACAATCATAAAAAGCAACCTGTAATTTGAACGTAATTGATAATATATTTTCACAATGATCTTGGAACATACACAATCCAAGCAAGCTAGCAAACAGTACATGTCAACAGTGCCTATTTTGATGCCCAACATTTGAGATATCGTTTCTTTTAAATGGCAGCGGGGGGGGGGGAGTAATCTAGTGGGATGATTGATATAAAGAAAATTGGCTTTCTGAGCATGATAAATTCAAATTTTGAAAACTTTTTATTGAGAAAGCATTGAATTATTCCTGATAATTTTATAAGGTTTGCAGCAAATAATGAATAAAATTAATTAGACAGAGAAAAATATTGATAAAAATGCTGAAAATCACTCTGTGAACGTGATAGAAATATAATACATAACAAGTCTAATTTTTCTAATATATAAAATCTGTTAGTAAAACCTTATGATGAGAAATTTCTGTTCCTAATCTAGAGAGGCATGCATTTAATAAATTATATTCTTGCAAAACGTACTAAAGTACTTGTCCAGCTAGAAGTCTTAGCACAACAATGTATATACTAGAGGTGTGCAATTCAGGATTCTGATTTGGAATAAACACCTGAATCAATCTGTAAAGATTCGGGATTTCTGAATTGGCCCCAGCATTGCAGGCACAATTTGGAAATACTGAATCAAAGCTTCCCGAAGCGATTCTGATTGCTTCGGGAAGCTTCAGTCAAGCTTAAGTTAACAGTCAGGGCTTCCCCTGTCCCCAGGAAGCCCCATCTGTCAGCAGAAGTTAGTTTAAAGACCCCCTCGCTTCCCCCAGAGCTTGCTTCAGTTTACAGGTGGGGCCCACAGGATATGTATTTAAAGTGCCCTGAAAGGGCAGTTTTAAATTCAAACCCTGCCGCTGGCTTCAGCTGACCAGCAGTGGAACCCCCTCCTCCACTGGTCAGCTGAAGCAAGTGGAAGGGCTAACATCTATCCCACTGCTTATTTCATCCTATGGGAGGGGAAGAGGAAAACCCCTCATCCCCCTCTCATCTGGTGAAATAAGCAGTGGGGCAGGAAGTTTGTTAGTGTGCTCCAAGTCTTTATGGAGCATATCAAAATGGGTTAATAAGCACTTTCAAAGTGGGTTAATAAGCAATTTCCAACTCTTTTCCCCACTTCGGCAATTCCAAAGCAGGAAACCCAAATCTTTTTTTGTTAACATTAACATTGAATAACGGAATAACATTGAATAATAGAATAACATTGACTTTGTTCACCACTTTGAATGGGGCACTAAGAGTGGTATATAATCACACTTATACTATCATTACTGTTGTTACTGTTATTAAGATGGTTACAAAGGAACTTTACATGCTGAGGAGTTCTTTCTAGAAGGAAAGTATTTCTCCCCTCAATGTTTGTGTTGTTAACTTAGGCTCAGGTTCAACTAAAATCCCAGAGGGGAAAAAGCATAATATCTGGGGAGTGGAGCTGTGAGCCAGTTGTACCTTTGCTCTTGCTACACCAAACCTATAATTGTTTCTGTAACTTATTTTCTGTAAATAAATATTTGGTTGTTCTCTTGCATCTGTGTTGTCTGTCAAGTCAAAATAGCAGTGAGGAAGAGGTTTCTAATCACCTCACTATCAAATATATTATATAGGTCACCAGGGCTTTTTTTTCTGGGAAAAGAAGTGGTGGAACTCAGTGGGTTGCCCTCAGAGAAAATGGTCACATGGCTGGTGGCCCTGCCCTCTGATCTCCAGACAGAGGGGAGTTTAGATTGACCTCCGCGCCACTCAGTGGCGCAGAGGGCAATCTCAACTCCCCTCTGTCTGAAGAACAGGGGGCAGGGCCACCAGCCATGTGACCATTTTCAAGAGGCTCTGGAACTCCGTTCCCCCATGTTCCCCCTGAAAAAAAGCCCTGTAGGTCACACAAATGAATACCTTCAGGAAGCATAAAGCTACACATTACCACCCAGTTAATAAAAGCTTTTGCCCCCCCCCCTTTTTACTGACATTGTGCCAGTTGGAGTTTAAACAGAAGGAGGGGCTAGAGTGTGGGGGGTAATAGGGCAGCATTCAGTCCAGAGAGCCTTTTTCCTCAGAGCCCTCCCCCAGCTCTCCCTCCTTCTCCTTCCCCCATTACATCAGGGATATGCTGCAAATAAAATCAGAGGCAGCACAAGCTGCATAGTCACTATAGCCAACAAAAGTGGTGACAATCTGGAGCTAACCTACGCAAGCCCTTGCAAAAGGCAGAAACAACTGGCAGTTCTTGTAATGCAGCAGGTGACAAATCTAAAGGGTCTCCATCTCTGGGTTGAAGACTACTCCCTTAAAGAAATTTTCAAAACAGTTCAGTCTATAAACCTGTTACCCTAAATGGGCATTTTCTTGTGAGTTGGGGGAATTAGCGTGCAAGGAGAGACGACAAGAGAGGGTAACTATGAGATCCTCTTCCAATTTTCACTAGGTCTCTTACTTCAGAGAACTCTTGAAATGACCAAGTGGGTATTCTAAGAATTATTTTTTTTATTAAAGGGATATCAACAGCAATCATACAAAAATGTACACCGCACACATACAGAGTTTCCTAGGAAAAAAAGAGAGGAGGTTGAATAGAGTTTCAGGGTTCAGGGTTATCGACCGAAGAGAAACAGCTTCAACATCCAGCACTTTGGTGCAAGTAGAGAGAGAGAGGCTCAGAAGTGCATTCTGAGGGTGCGTGGGTATGTCCAGAACACACACTGAATGGGCAAAAGTCCAGTAACAACTTTAAAACTAACCAACTTTATTGAGGCATAAGCTTTTGTGAACCACAGCTCTCTTCGTCAGAGAACTTGGAAAGCTTTGATTAAACCTTCTTGGGCGAAACTAAAGGTATCAATAATGATTGATGATCCACGATGGCTGAATGGGAGCAGCTATCAGATCCCTGATTAGCCTTGAATAGGGAAGGGGACGAGGGAAGATTGGAAGGATGTGTGAATATTAACTCAGGAACATCTTGGGTACTTCTACTGTCTGAATTGTTGCACATCTTCCGGGCATGGAAGGGCAGCTAGTCAGCCTGACACACCTTCTAGTAGTTTTCCATACTCCAGCCGAAGTTGGAAACTGAGTTCTGCCTACTCAGGCCATTTGGTGCTTGAAGCACATGGGGGGAAAGGGACTTATGATATTACATATCCATAAGTTTCCCTTTCCAATATAATGCTAACTATTGTTAGCTGACTGCTAACAATTCCCCATAGAAGGGGGGAAAGCCTTTTCAAATCAGGATGGTATAGTAGTTGTAAATATCTTGGATCTGCAACTTAAATTTAGGATTCTGAGAGTGACAAGCATATAAATAAGTTGATCTATAGCAGCCTGACATGTTCATGTTTAAATAAATGTAATCAGCCTCCTATGGTTTTGGGTCCCCTCCTTTCCTGCTGCCAGGCTTATGGGTGAGTATTAGCTTGGCAGTGGAAAAGTAATAGGAAAAGCTAATTACAATCCCATACTGGCAATAGTGTGTTCTGTGACATTTCTTTGCAAATAGGAACACAGTTGCACTGCTGGACAGACTAGAGCACCAAATGGCAGAGGGCTTTTAATTTGGAACTAGAGCGTTTTCCTGACCTTTGTAGACATTTTCTATGTAATATAATGAAATAATTCATTCTTAGCTAATGGATTATAGTGAACTTTGTTTTGAATGGGTCCTTTATGCTGTGCTATATGCTTATGAACTGTGTTAATACATGCTTATACATGTATATATTTGTTAATACCATGAAAAAAGTACAAGAGCCTGTCTTGCTTGTTGCCATGTTGCCACTTCGTTGCCATTTTTAAATCACATACTGTACAATGCATCTTTTGAAGCCTGGGTGTAACATAATGGAATGAGAATGAGGTAGTAGAAGGCTGAGCTGTCTATCTGATGTACTTGATTTCTGTATGCACATTTTTCCCTTAAAGTTCAAAGAGCTTTTGTAAAATTTATCATTTATCTGCAATCTGAAAAGATACTGCCCATTCTGCCATCTGAGGACTCCATGTACTCATTCTGCTGCATGTGTAAATCTGGTTTAGAATATTTAGAATTAGCTCACAGCCAGGATGATTAATTGTTTCCCAAACGTGTCTTCAAAACATAAACTCACTTTGTTTGCAATGCCTGTTTGTTGTCAAGTTGAGTATCTTTTATAATTGCTGCAGTGATTGGTTGTCAATTCAAAATAAACAGCATTTAGAATAGTTTTGTGTTTGGCAATGGTGACGTTCAATGTAGTGGCTAAATGAATAGCAATTGATGATGTAAGCAAGATTGCTAGGACTGGCTTCACTGGGCAAGGGAAGAACACTAGAGAGAGAGACAATGTTGTTTCCCTCTCCCACTCATCTAAGAGATCAAGGCAACTATGGAAAGCGGCTCACTTGTAAGTTAATGATTTTTTTCCCTGCTGGGTGTAATTAGATGGATGGACAGGAGGCAGTTATGGGGAAAGCAATGTAAGAGCATGCTTGTGCAAAGCAATCATATCTAAACACTCCCATAAACAAGCACCAAGGCAACAGGCAAAGAGGCATGACTAGAATAGAGAGACAACCCAGACCATATTCATTCTCCCACCAGCAGAACTTACATGCTTCTCAGGAAAATAATATTAATGATTAATTTCAGCAATGAACAACAGTGCATATATGGCACATGAGAAACAGCTCCAGGGAAAGTTATGTAAAAACTCACAAAATGTTTGCCAGTTGATTCCCACTGAGTTAGTCAAGCAAAATGGACATGTCTGGAATAGAGAGATAAGTCGTGCACCTCCCCACCCCAACTCCAGCAGGATCAAAAGTCTTATTTTTATTTTATTGATTTGTTCAACATACAACAATGGTGATGGATGCAAGGTGAGGACAGGGAAAACTAGCATAAAAACGTGAATACACAGAGCATTTGTGATCTGATTTCAAATTTCTGAAAGTGTTTAAACTGCTACAATCTCAATAGTGGAACAATTGAGCATCCCCATTTGGCAGATTTTGGCTGCAGTCCTATGGACACTTAATTGGGAGTAAACCCCCATTGAGCTCAGTGGGACTTTCTTCTGAGGAGAGACTCATAGGATTGATCTGTAAAGCCTACCAACTGTTCACTGCATTTTTTTCCATTACTGGTTAAAATCTTCATTGCAAACTTTTAAACAGATTACTGCAGATTTGCCATATGAATGGTAATGGATTTCTCATATCTCTCTCTTCAGAGTCACCATCTGGACTCCTCCAAAGAGCATCAGTTTTAAGCAGATGGCAAACAATATGTCGTGTACCTTGAATTTTGGGCATATTCATGATTATTAAAATAACAGCTCTTCCCTATTAATTTTCTTTAATTTAGATCAATTGGGGAGAATATTGCCCTTTTCTGGATTATACAATCCAGAAGAAATTCCTGTTTTCCAAGTGAAATGTTCTGACTTAGCCACCCCCCCTGTGTTGGATTAATTAAACATTAATTCTGTCCAGTCACCCTTCCATAGTAATCAGTATGTAGATGAATTATCGATGTAATGTATTTATATATGTTTTTAATTCATTATAAATTTCCCTTGGGATCCATTTCAGGATGGTAGAACAATATGTAAACATTTTGACAAACAAACAAATAAATAGTAGGTGCTTCTGCACTCCTCATTCTAATAATAATCTTAGACCTGTTTTTTTATAACTACATTTTGTTATGACCAGTCCAAGAAACAGGCTTGTTTGGCAGCCTGGTTATTAAAGTGGGCTGAGAAATCAGAAAAGCTAGGACATATTCTGGGTTGAAATATCTGCATAACATGAGATGAGAATTAGGAAATGTTAGAACTAGAAATAAAGGCGAGAGCCAATATGTTGGCCTTGAATCACTAGGACCTGAGAACCACCTTCCAAAGTCTGTACATCAACATTAAGATTGACAGATATAAACACTACCTGAACCCCACTCCCTCATCCCTTGACACAAGTTCTGACAGCTGGTATTGCAAAGGCACAGTAACCCTGAAGAGCAGGAGGATTAGACACCTGGGCCCATGTTTTCTGCAGACATAATATATTAAACCAACAGAGCAACAAACAAAAATCAGGGTCTTGACGTTTATTTTCTCACCCCATGAGGTTCCAAGACAGCAATTGGACCCCTCTATTCTATCCAGGTTCCCTGAAGAGTCTACAAAAATGCAACCGTTTTTGAGGGAAGACACTTGATGTAGATCAGGGGATTTGTCAACTACGTTCTGAACCAGAGTCCCAATTGTTGACAATTTAGAGTCCTCAAGGAAACAGTTAGGTATCATCTTATTATTCTCTCATCTATTGGATGGCATAGACAGGGCCGGCGCCAGAGGTTTTAGCGCCTGCGGTGGCGGGCGCGCACGCGCCCCACGGGAGGCGTGATGACATCATCGCAGACATCATCACGCACCGCAGGGGGGCTGGGCTGCGCGCGGACCGCCGAGCGCAGAAGCTGCGGGCTGCTGCTGGTGCAGCGCGTGGAGGCTGCTCCGTGCGCTGCCCCAGCAGCAGCTCATGGCTTCTGCGCCCGGCTGGGGCGGAGGAAAGCGCAGCTGAGCTGGCGTGGCTGGCTACAGCTGCTGCTGCAGCCAGCCAGCCAGCTCCGTGCTGCCGCCGCCGCGCGCCCCAACTGGGCGCAGAAGCCGCGAGCCACGGCTCAAGCGGCGCACAGAGGCTGCGCCCGGCTGAGGTGTGTGGCGGCGGCGGTGGCGGCGGCAGCAAGGGGCTGGCTGGCTGGCTGGCTGCAGCAGTAGCTACAGGCGGCCCTGTCATGCCAGCTTCGCTGCGCGCGCCTCTGCCCCCAACACCCCCTCCAGCGCCCCTCCAGTGCCCGCGTGCCCGAGGCCACCACCTACCTGGCCTCCATGGGCGCGCCGGCCCTGGGCATAGATGATATAGATATATTCCTTGTGCAAGAGAAGCACACTGTCTGCAAGGGATGCCTCCATAGGGTTAGGTAAATCAGAGGAAGGTTGGGCTAGAGTTGGCTTTACCATCCACCACTCTGGGGAGTGGAGTCTGATGTATTATCTCAATGAATACTTATGTAATCATCCTTGAAGCTGTTGATTAATGCACCTGAAGTTGTTTTCAAGACAATCCTATGCAGAGTTACATGCTTAGAACAGCACTGTTAATTATCTTCCATGCAGAGCTCAACAGTAAACTTTCTTTACTTGAAATAATAAAAATAATGGGAAAACACTGAAATAAAGAAAATAATGTCGTTAAAGTGAATTGAGAAACAAAGTATTTGAGTTCGTAAAGAGAACTTCTGAAATATTTGGCTGACATAGGGCTTATTTTAATGACTGACTTATACTTATATTGATAAAATATTACTTTAATTGTAATCTGCCTCAACCAAGACTTTGGAGAGGTGGCAGTCTCATAAACGAACAAACAAATAAACAAACAAACAAACAAATAAACAAATATTTTAACTCTTCTAACAGACTGTATTACTGACAAATATGGAACCGCAAAATGTTGATCTTTCCTCATTTCTTACTCAGCTGTTTGACTCTCTGTGAGCAATCCTAAGCAAGTCTACTTGAAGTACCTTCACTTTTATTCAACTGGGCTTACTCCCAGGAAAGTATTCTTTGGATTACAACTTTCGACACACAACTTTTATTCTTGTGAATTTAGAGTAAAAATGATGTGGACCTTTCCAGCCACAGCTAATATCTTTGAATTTATGTCACAGCAGCTGTTGCTGCACTCTAAAAGAGATCAAGCACTCTACATTTCTCTTACATGCTTGGAGATGAGACTTGAGGCGACAGACACTTTGCATCCTTCACAGGACAATCCAGAGTTTTTACTGAGAGATTTAATCATTTTGTCTGCTCTGAGCAAAATAAATATTGCCTTATTATAATGCCTGCCAACAGAAACAGCCTTTAGAAAGTTTTGTATAAGCATGGCATGAAACATTTTTAAAAGCCAAAACTTCACACAGAAATGAAAAAAGATAGAAATAAGGTTTTATGAATATAGTAAATCTCACTACTAAAAAATTAATACTACAAGACATTTGTGCCTATGTTTTAGTGCCATTAGCCTTTTAACTGCTAGTAATCCTACTGTGAGTCAGCTTTTCATTTTTTGAAATGATAACAACAACAACAGCAGCAACAACAGTGTGCTTATATACTGCCCTTCTGGACTTTCCAGCAACCAGGGCAGACTTGGGAACCCTCCCACACCCAGAACCCAGGATGGCAGCCCCACCATCCAGCCCTGCTACTTAGCACTCACCCGACAAGGAGGAAACAAAGAGAAGACAAGCAGCAAAGGCACCAACATAGAACTGGGCCCAGGTGCTGACAAGCCCTTGTCAGCAGGAGGCAGGCTAGAAGGCAGCTCCTGGGTCCTAGCCACTACCTTCTTCCCAGCCAAGCACCTAGAGCAGCCCAACCTAGCTGGAGGAAGAGGGCACAGGAGGCAGGGACAGCTAGCCCGTGCCACCACAGGCAGCAGATCACGGGTAGCACTGGCAGCCCAGGACCACATCCCAACCCAGTGGCAGGCAGGGGAAGAACCACAGCCCAGCAAACCAACAGGCAGGTTAGAGGGTATAGGAAAGGTCCAGGAGAGGCTGGGAGCAAAACAGGCGCAGGTGTGGCCACCTAGGGCAGCCAGGGCAGCAGCTAGGTTGTTGGTGGTGGGTCTAGGAGGTGGTGCCTGGGAATGATGAGGGGATAAAAGGGAGGTCCACCCACAAGTGTGGGAGGGAGGAGAGTGCAGAGGCTGTAGGGTTGGTCTTGGAGGGGAGAGCAGCTGTCTCAAGTTTGCAGAGGGGTACCTGGGCAATACCCAGGACCCAATCACCCTGATTCTGAGGCCTTCAAGAGGAAGTATTCCAGTAACCAAGAGAGGCCTAGTGGCCCAACGATGATGGAGCAGACCCAAAGGCCAAGAAGCAGAAGTCAGGCAGGTGGCTGGTGAACGGCAGAAAGAGACACTTGCAGGGGTGGGGTATGCCTGAGCCTGACATGGACAGATTAGTACCACACTCATAGTGGTGAGCAAAGTCAGTGTTGGGGAGCTGGGGCTGAGAGGAGCAGCTTCCTTAAGGCCATCTGCTGGGCTCATGACAGTAGTGGAAGTCAAACTAGCAGAGTGTTGACTTGTAGCCCATCCTTTCAGTTCAAAATTGTCCTCTGTATGCTATTCTTCACATGATGGGAAAAGAGATGGTATCCTCATATCTTCTATTTTATTTTGCTACCAGGTGAAAAGAAATATGATGAGAGAGATTCTTGCTCTCAGGCTAATTTGAGTTTAAAAAAAAACTTGTAGAGAAAAGAGAACGCTGAGTAAGTTTGTACCTCTAATTTCCCAGCACTTCACACACACACAGATGTTATGTTACAGAGACAACACATAAACCAACTGAATTTATGAGTTTCATTTATCGTTACGTCCTGTCCCAGATTTCAATTCTTTCTTGGCTGTTATTTAAGGATTTTGAAAGCTGGAGACATTATCTCATTTTAAAATACAATACTATTTTATTGTAAACTATTTTAATCCAGTTTATATCTAACATCTTGTTAGTCACTAAAGTTTCTATAAAGCAGAGCACATTGTTCCTCACTTTTATTGTCTACATTTACAATTCATGGAACATCCAGCATGACACTTCAGATTTATGTACCTATAAACATTTAGAGTTAAGACTAAATTAAGAATTATACATTTGTTTTACAATTTGGAGGGCTAGTATTTCACAGCAACTGTTAGCATCTTGAGAAATAGATACAGGAGATCAGAAACCTCATGTCTGCATATTAATTAAAAAAACCCTGCTTGATCATAAAAATTGGGCTGCTTTCACCTAGATCTGAAAGACTAACTTCAGAATGTTAGTTGGGCACTGCTATAAACAGGGTATCTGTGACCTCATTAAAGGATCTGAATAGAATGAAAAATGTTTGTTCAAACCTTATTGCTGAGCTGCATATAACTAATATTATATTTCTGTAGTAGCTCTGCTTCCCCTATTGCCCTGTTTATAGTTGGTTCTGTTCCCAAGTCTAAATGAAATCACAGAACTTCCCCGTCAAAGGAAGCAGAGTATGATTTTTCTTTCTCTCCTTTTGCTTCCCTTCTTGAAACTGACTCTCCACATCCTTCTAGCCATTCTCAAGTTTTAGCTTCATCCCTATCAGGTCTTGGCCAGTCAGCCTTATAGCCCCCCACCCCTTACCAACCCCTCTCCCACCTGGGTTGGTTCCTCTGGACCAGCCATGAAGGAGAAACACAATTTGGGTACAAAAAATTAATTCAGCATTAGTTTAAAGTAATACAGTTCAACACTAGGATTGTGCAACTTCCACAAGTACTGTATTGTTGCTGTTGAATAGCTCAGTATTGCTGTCTTTGTATTACTATCTTTTTATTTTCCTTTGTTTTTTTGCTCAGGCCTGAAAAGTTACTTTCTGATTAAGCATCTGTCCTCTCTTCCACTCTGCTTCTCTGTGACACTTATTATCCTAAGCTTGGAACTATATCTAGAACAGTCTAAAACAACAGTCTAGAATCCATGTCTGTAGAGGGTGTTCACATGCACATTCCCCTACAGAGGGACTAATTTGCACAACAGGAGCTCTCACATTTTCCCCATATATCCTCCTCCCCACATAATTTCTTTTTTTTCCCCTTATCCCTGCTGGCCCCATAGTCTCTCCCTTTCCCCTGCTCCTCTGTCTTTCTCTCATCAACTAGGTAAAGGTAAAGATAGTCCCCTGTGCAAGCACCAAGTCATTACTGATACTGACCCATGGGGGGATGTTGCAACATTGCCTTCCCCAGTCATCTACACTTTACCCCCGGGAAATTGGGTACTCATTTTATTGACCTTGGAAGGCAGAGTCAACCTTGATCTGGCTACCTGAACCCAGCTTCTGCCAGGATCGAACTCAGGTCATGAGCAGAGC
Source organism: Eublepharis macularius (assembly GCF_028583425.1). Lineage (NCBI taxonomy): Eukaryota > Metazoa > Chordata > Lepidosauria > Squamata > Eublepharidae > Eublepharis > Eublepharis macularius. The sequence goes on from NC_072792.1 coordinate 130,291,461, forward strand.
TTGGGTTTCAGTACTGCATCTTACCACTCTGTGCCACAGGGCTCTTCCTATCAACTAAGGGTAGAATTATTTGTCTATCCCCAGTCTTCAGTATTCCCTCTTTCCATCCCTGCAATTGCTTCTCATCTTTTCTTCTTTCTCACACACACTGTAGTGCAAATACAAAAGAATTTAAAGGATGTCCTAGGAATCAGGTGGCTGTTTTTCTGGCCCTCGGAATGTATTCACTAATTGCCTTGAGTTGGTTCAGCTTTCTGCTAATTCAGCAGGATTATCTATTGTTATTCTCAGTCTCCTAAGGGAAGAGAGTATGTGCATCAAGTGTTGCTTGCTAATTATTAGGACTGGAAAACATGACTCAGCAGGCTATGTTACTATAAAAGGCAGAAGAGACCTCAAAGAGCCTCATCATAGGGAAGATTCAAAGGATGGTGTAGAACACAGTCCTGGGACATGTTTGTTCCTTTCAGGAGCCCAAAGGTTTATAATTGTATAATTGTATTATCTTTAGAAAAGAGCAAGAGTCCAATAGCACCTATAAGACTAACAAAATTTATGGTAGGGTATGAGCTTTTATATTTCAGACTTTTCTGTAAACCTGGTGCTGTTCTTGGCCCCACTGTGTGGATTTCTGATCTACCTTTAGGGTGTTACCTAGTTTGTTACAACAACAATATATGGGTCATCAATTGCCCCTGAGCTCTGGGACCTTCCCAGGAGTATTAAAAGAGGCAACGGTGACACCTCTCTTGAAGAAACCATCTCTAGATGCTGCTAGATACTGCCAATTACCGCCCAGTTTCAAGCCTATTTCTGGGTAAGTAGTTGAGAGAGTGGCAGTGAACAGCTTCAGGCATTCTTGGATAACACCTCTAACCTGAATCTATTTCAGTCCAGCTTCTGCCCTGGCCATGGGAGACAGGGCTAGTCACCCTTACAGATGACCTTTGTCAACACCTGGATCATGGTGGGTTGGTGCTGCTATTGTTATTAGTTTTAATGATGGTGTTTGACACAGTCTATCACGATCTGATCCACCACCTCAGCCTACATCGGTGAGGTGGTGGATCAGAAGATCGTGATGGACTGTGTCAAATGCTACACAAATGATTCACACGGCTGCTTTGCAGTGGCTAGTTTTGTTTCGCCAAAGTCAGAGACAGAGTGTTGCACTTGGGGAGCAGATGTCTCTGTGTTACCCTCTGGTATGCAGTGCCCCTCAAGGGACAATTCTCTCCCTAGTGTTGTTCATCATCTATATGTGCCCCCTTGCCCAGGTTGTCTGAAGTTGGAGGCTGGGTTGTCACCAGTATACTGATGACACTCAGCTTCATCTGTTGATGAACGACTTACCAGACATTGTGCCATAGGCCCTGGCTAAGGGTCTGGATGTCATGGCTGCATGATTAAAACACAGTTGGCTGAAATGAAATCATATGAAGACAGAGATCTTATACGTGGGCTGTGGGATGAGGTGGGTGGGGATCAAGCTCCCAAACCTTGTTGGGCTGCAGTTGAAGCTTTCACCAATGGCAAGGAGCTTGGGCGTGATTCTAGATGCCACTAATTCAGTGGAGGCCCATGTCATGGAGGATGCCAAGTCTGCATTTTTTCATCTTCGTCAGGTCAGGCAGCTTGCTCCCTACTCCTATCATGATTTAACTACAGTGATTTATGCAATGATCACCTCCAGGCTGGACAACTGTAACTCACTGTATGCAGGGCTGTCCTTTGGCCTAACCTGGAAATTGCAGCTGGTCCAAAATACAGCAGCACATGCAGCCAGTTTGGTGTAGTGGTTAAGAGCAGCAGGACTCTAATCTGGAGAACCAGATTTGATTCCCCACTTCTCCACTTGAAGCCAGCTGGGTAAGTCACAGCTCTTCCAGAGCCCTCTCAGCCCCACCCACCTCACAGGTTGATTGTTGTGGGGATTATTTATTATTTATTATATTTTTCACCCACCCTCCCTGCAAGCAGGCTCATAATAATAACATACTTTGTAAATCACTCTGAGTGGGTGTTAAGTTGTCCTGAAGGGCGGTATATAAATCAAAAGTTGTTGTTGTTGTTATGAAGACACCATTTCAGGTGCACATACATACATCCAATGCTGTTTTGGCTGCATGGGCTTCCAGTTGAGTTCTTGATCAGGTTCAAGTTTTGGTTCTGACCTTTAAAGCCATTAACAGACTGGGACCAACAAACCTACAGGACCATCTTATCCATTATGTCCCTTGGAGGGCTCTTCACTCTTTACTAAACATCTGCTAGTGGCCCCCAACCCAAAGAACACTGACCTGGCTTCAACCAGGGCCAAGGTTTTTTTGGATATAGCCGCAGCCTGGTGAAATATGTTCCCTGTGGAAATCCAGGCCCTCCAAGACTTACAGTTACACAGGGTCTGTAAAATAGAATGTTCCACTAGGCCTATGGCCAAAGCGGTATGTCCTCCTTGCATTCCCTTGCTCCACCCTTACTGCCTGGGTTTTTTATTGGATATAGCCTTCTAATTCCATTGGTTGGCTTTTATGCAGCTGTCTTACTTAGATGTGTTAGCTGATGCCCTCTATCTGGTTCTATTTATTGGATATTATATTTGGATTGTTGTTTTAATGTGATTTGATTCTGTAATTTATATTATGTTTTATGTAATGTTTGATACTGTTATAACCAACCTTGAGCCTGCTTGTGGGGTGGGTAGGCTATAAATTGAATGATATAAATAAAATATGTTATATCAGCTGCATAAAATGCCAATCCTAAAAAAGTATTTTTGTTGTAGTAACTAGAGATGGGCATGAACAGAAAAAATAATAATAATAATAATAATAACATTCGATTTATATACCGCCCTTCAGGACAACTTAATGCCCACTCAGAGCGGTTTACAAAGTGTTATTATTACCCCACAACAATCACCCTGTGAGGTGGGTGGGGCTAAGAGAGCTCAAGAGAACTGTGACTCGCCCAAGGTCACCCAGCTGGCTTTGTGGAGGAGTGGGGAATCAAACCCGGCTCTCCAGATTAGAGTCCCGTGCTCTTAACCACTACACCAAACTGGCCCTCTCTAAATCTAAATGCCGTAATGCAGGAGTTCAGACAGAGTTCAGACAATCCCTGCCTAAGTTGCCAAGGGAATTGATTGCAGGTGCCAGACTGTCTGGCTTGATGAACAGCAACAAACGAGGCTTGCAATGACCACCTGTTTGTTTAGAATGGGGCCTCATGTACTGCTTGTTCGCAAACAGCTGATTGGGCTGTTCATGGCTTTTTTTGTTTATATTGCTGTTGTGCCCATCTCTAGTAGTAACTGATCCTTGCAAATTTCAGAATTTGTGCTGCAAAAATTCTTAATATCTCGCCTGAGAATACTTGGAAGTGCTGATTACCACTATGGTTATAGTTAACTGTACTTTCTTGTGCCTCGACATTTAGTGAGTTTCAGGTTCTATGCACTGCAGAAACAATAGATGCTCTTGAGCATTTAGTACTTCTATACATTTAGTACCCTTTGTTCTGATCACATCAAAGTTATTGTTGTGTGCTGCATTCTGTACTTCTGTACTGCATTTTAGAACAGTCCTGAAACTTCAACTGTTTCAAAATGAAACAGCCAAGATACTGGGGAGGGGGGTGTCTATTCAGGTCCTATTGAGGTGAGCCAGGACTTGCAAGTGCCTGTTTTTGTACCTCAATAATGAGGAAGTTACTTGGCCAGCCTGGGTCTCCTTCCTTTATACCCTCTTCCTCCACTACCCTACTTCTTTATCTGGGTATTGTTACCATCAGCAAGAGGTCTTGGCTAGGTTGAGGGTTTGAGCACAGGCTCCTCTCTCTCTCTCTTTTTGGTCTCTGAAAGACTATAGCACCTATTTTTGATCTCTCTCTTTCTACTCTTCTGCTCCTGGTAAGTGTAGACTGAAAGGGGCTTAATGTAGTTCCCAGAGATTATATTGTCAGTAATTAAAACAAAAATGAAGTTAAAAAAGTAAATTAAAAGCACACACCATGGTAAATAGAACAGACTGTGCAAGGGTAACATAAACAAGAATAAATATAAATCTTCTATCCCTGGCAAATACATCTTCAAAGGCAGTAATAAGAACCTTGGTTGAAATCATTTAGGCTTCCTTCTCTTGAATGTGTATAAAATGATCCCTTCCAAGCTATAATGTTTTATTCTCTACCTTCCCACCCTGCAACAGACTATGCTTCTCTTCCTGCCTGTCAAAAAGACCATTCTTACCTTAGCTCTGGGTTTTTGGTGTAACTCTGAGAGCCTTGCTACAAGTGACATTTTACACGTGAAGGATAAAGGATCATTTTTGCAAGTCTTTCTGGGAACTGAAGTTCCTCTCCCCTACCCCTTTTCCTTTTGTTCCTTCCCCTCGCTGTCTGAAGAGACAGAGAAAGCCTGTGGCAACAGCAACTTTTGCAAATCGTTCCTCCAGTCACAAGCCTGCTCTCAATGATCTTTGGGGCAGGCAGCTGCAACTTTCTCAGCTTTCTCCGGAGCATTCCTCCCCCCACCCCCACAGCAAGACAATTTGCAAAAGCTGCTGTTGCCGTAGGCTCTCTCTGTCTCTTCAGGCAGCGAGGGGAAGGAACAGAAGGAAAAGGGGTGGGGGAGAGGAACTTCAGTTCCCAGAAAGACTTGTGAAAATGATCCTTTATCCTTCACGTGTAAAATGTCACTTGTAGCAAGGCTCTGAGTCTCTCTACACATAACATCTGACATGGGGACACTGAAGTGGCTTACTTTCTCTCTGCGTGGGGGTCTTATATTTAAGTGTACTCTGTCTCCCTAGCAGTGTATGTGTATCAGCAATAGGAGAACATGTGTATAATCTTTCACTTGATCTTACTTATCTTCCTGTGGCCAGGATCATCTGCATTTTTCTGGCTCTGCAATATATGTAAATTATCTCCACCTGTCTCTCAACTTTTTACCTACTAAACCAAAAAGAGTCCCTTATGGTCTCTGAGCCTGTACAGAGTGCAAACCCAAGAATGTCCTGTGTTGCTGAAAACTTTGGCACTAATCCTGGAGTAGAAGGCATTTCTCCTTGCTTATCACCCCCTTTGCTGAAAGTTCTGAACTGGCTACCATCGGTTTCAAAGAGCTAGTATTTACCTTTAAGGTTTTTAATGGGTACTTGAAAGACTGTCTTCTCCTATACTATCTGGATGGCAACTAGAGACAGGCAGTTTTCTGTGGTGGCACCTTGTCTCTGGATGCACTCCCCCTTGAGGCTACGGTTTTTAGGTGCCGGGCCAAAACATGTCTTTTTCATGAATGTTTTTATTTAGGTGAGAGTTCTCAAAATTCAAGTTGGTTCTTAGGTCCAAAAATCTCCTCAATAAGGACCTAAGAGATTTCTTAGCTATATGGTCTGAGATTACTTAGGTGTATGAAGTCGTTTATAGGAGAAAATCCTGGAACTCCTCATTTGGTATTAATTAATTCCATCATATCTAACATATCATTTATATGTTCTGCATGCAAGAGTGTAAGAAAAAATATTCAACTGTAGTTTGATGCCCATCCTTTGTAATAGATTTATAAATAATGGAGATAGAATCTTTGTTCTTGCTTTTTCTAGGACTAAATGTGGTTTAAAATAGAGAATGATTCTGTCAATTAGTTACACATTCCAGACAGGAAAGGATCTCCCAAACCCCAGGATGCTATCTAATGATTTCATTCTGATTTTGAGCCACAGTTTGACCAGCAGAACTCTTCCCTTTATGAAGGTAGTATGGGATGAGATACAGGATATCCTTATGGTGTTTACCATATGTTTTTGGTGTGTTTTCCCTACATGGATAATGTGGGGGGTAATGTGCACAGTATTTCATTTATTGAAGAACAGGAAGCTTTGTAGGTCACTTTTGCTGAGATACTTGCTTTCCTTTAGCATATGCTAAAGGAAAGCTTTAGCTTTAGCTTCCTTTGTTTCTGGGAAAGCATAATATCTCAACATTATACAATGTTAGAAAGTGCTAGTGTTTGCTAGTCAGAAAGAGGATGTTAGTGTACTAGATATAAGACAGAAATGGAAGGAAATCATATATCTCATTCTGAACCTAGCCACCATATTGGTAGAAAAACCCATGAATGAGGCAATGTTCAAATAGGTGGTGTTGAGGAGTTCCAGACCCCTGGGCCCCAGCCCAGCTGAGGGGAAGAGACACAGGCTGCAAATAGCACACAAGTTACAAAACAGGCAACAGGAGAAAGTCCCACTCTTGCCAAAGTAGGCTGCCAACAGCTCCCCTATCTATCCCTAGGCCAAGAAGTCAGGGAGCAAAGCTCCAGAGCCTGTTAGGGAATTAACCAAAGCAAAGTCTACCTTGCAAGGATGACGTTGCAAGCAGAGTTCACAGCAAAAGTGTATTTTTATGGCAGGTGTTTCCCCACCAACACACATGGTGAGTTCAGCAAAGATTTTATAGCTTTGATGTTTCAGAGTCACAATAACCCACTCAGGATAAAAATACAAATGTTTATTAATCCGAGTGCAAGGTTATCATAAGCACAAGACAAAATGTGAAAATAAAAAAAAAATCTATAGCTGTTAGCTCTACATATCACAGTAATTCCTAAGGAGGCAAAACAAGTTGGTTTCACAAATGTAGCAAGGAAAGTCCGTGGTCAAGGGTCCACAAAAGCAAGCAGCAATCTCAAAGATGGGAACTTCAGTCCCTCTCACAAAACAAAGCCAGAAGCAGAACAAAGGGGCAAGGGCAGTTGTCTTTTGTTGAAACTCACCACAAGCTCAGACTCCATGTTTTTGGTAGTCAATTTATACTAGTTGTGGCCAGAGTAGCCTCAGGCTTGCCAGCCAATCTGGTCACACTTGCCAATATCACCTGAGAATAGGTGTCCAGTGCAAAAGGGAAGTGCATCAAGTCTGCAGCTCTTGGCACATGACCCAAATCCACAGGTGTGAGTTCAATTGCCAATTAACTCATACACACACAAAACAAGTACAGCTATGGAGGTTCAGCTTGGCACCAGCGAGAACAGCTTATCTTATCTCAAGGACAGAAGCAAAAGTAACTTGCTGCTAGCAAGAAATGAAGAGGTGTCTCTAGAAGGGGAGAGAATTTCTTTAGGCAATGAAGCCTCTAGACTAAGGCCGTTTCCTCACAGTCTAAAAATAGCGTGAGACTCACGGAAGGTTGCCAGCTTTCTCATGCAATTTTTAACACTATCTGTTTACAAAACGCTACAAGTCACTATGGTTGTTGTGGATTTTCTGGGATGTATAGCCGTGGTCTTAGCATTGTAGTTCCTGATGTTTCGCCAGCAGCTGTGTCTGGCATCTTCAGAGGTGTAGCACCAAAAGACAGAGATCTCTCAGTGTCACAGTGAGAGAAATTTTATTAAGTTTCTGATATAAAGAGTTTTAAATACTGCTCTTTAGGTGATTTACAGTCCAGAATAGCTGAGTAATGTAATGTGCTAAAATCAATTGATTGTTTACAGAAACACTTGTCGTAGTCCTTCATTTTAAAAAGAAGCTTGGTAAAGCAAGCCAAAAGTGAAAGGAGAAAGGAAGGGAAAGATCTAGCAAAAATCCCAACAATTAGAAATACTGGCTGAGTTCCCAAACTCAGTTCTTATTTATCAGTAACTTGCCAATCAGAGAGGGAATCCCAATTATTTTATATCTCAGTCAGTAAATTTGTCAATGCTGAGCTTATTAGCAGACATCTTCGTAGTTTTCTGCCGTTGAAATAGCTTTTGTCCTGAGCACAGATACAGGATACAAAATAAAACTTCACAGTGTCTTGGAGCAAGGAAGAGGAACAAATCACTTAAAAAAAAAGAAATAAGGTCCTAGCAAGTCCAAGATCTGGAAAAGAAAGATAAAGAAATATTTGCAAGGCGACTTACTCAGCATTCGCTGGCATGAAACTGTTTCTTGCTTCATGTTGTTGCGTTGGAGGAAACGGAAGATCATTAAGCCCCTAATTAAAAGGGCTAAAAAATCCTCTGAAAATTCTCTTGCATGCATAGCTGATACGTCTTCTATCATTAAGAGACGGGCTTGGGATTTATTTTCAGAAACAGCCAGTGTGGGAGCTCACAAGCCTATGTGCTACCGGTCTGTTGCCATATTTGCTCTCAGCAGCAGCTTTCTTTCTGCCTGTAATAAACTGAAAACTTTAACAGATTCGTTTTTAATCTCAGCAAACTGTAAAATGGTCTTCTAACAATAATTAAGCCTTTATATCCTGTCAATGGGCTTCCAACAACCATTGCAGGAAAAAGGATACTGGCCTAAATGAACCTTTAGTCTGTTTTATTAAGTGATGGGCAAAATGTAAAAGAAAAAGGGATGCTCCATCCAGAATCCTCCCCCCCAAAAGGCTGTTGTCTTTACCAGGGGTGTCACAAAACAAAGTACAAAAGCTGGGAAGGGAATTCTCACTTTCCAGTGTAGCACACCACCAGCAGCATAACTAACCCACAGCTCAAGACTCTGAGACAAGCTTCCAGCCCTCTAGGCACTAACCAAACAGAAACCAACCTTGCAAAGTAGGCACCCTGCAGGATGAGTTCAGAAAATGAATTACTTGGGTTGTTTATGGCAATTTGGCCAAGGTATTGGATTCAGATTGAAGCAGTAACACTCAATAACTCCACACAAATATAATTAATAGAATTTATTAAAGGAAATGCAATATGCCAATTATAAGAATATTTTGAAGTATAAAAACAGGAGAAGCATAAAAACAGGAGAAGCTAAAATAGACTTGAAATTTACAAACCTAATCTAGATGTTTCCTTTCAAGCAGATCAGAAAATCCAATAGGGCTTTAAGATGTTAAGTCCAGAAGTTCAAGAGACAAAGACAAAAGGGACACTAGCTATAGGATTCCGTCTGTAACATAGGCCACAAAACAAGGGATTGAGCCTTCAGGGAGAAGTGGACCAAAGAGTACAAAGGACTAGAATAAAATACAAGTTTTAAAAGCCAGATGCCTGCAGCAGGCCTGTACAACTAAGGCAATAAGAAAAGGGCCAAACCTATGACAACAGGCTCTGTAGTTGCCTGTCTTCCCAGGTGGAGGGAAAAAGCCGCTCACTCCACTCCCCAGATGCCATGCTCTATCTAGATGGACTGCCAGAGCCAGCCACTCTGATTTTCCTGTCCTTGAGAAGCTAGCACCTGCAGTGGTACCGAGCCTCTCTTATTTGACTGAAAACTGCCAGTGCCATCACACCCCAGTCGTCAAAAGAAAAACTATCTCCAAAATAAAGGGGTGGGGGCAAAAAAGGACAATAAATCTAACTGCATCTTAGCTAGTCCAAAAACCTGAGCCAAGAACAAGAAATAAACTAAACAAGTGAGTTTCTTGACACAAACTATTCATTTATTTAATTTGCATTATTTAAATCTTCATTTGTTTCAATATTAATTTAAGAGTGTAGTACACAATATGCCTACCATGTGTTGGGTCAAAAGTGTGAGACCAGACATGTGGTCAGATGAACGTTGTATACGTTGAGGGAACTCACCTTAAAAAGTTCTTGTTGGTTGGTGTGTGAAAAAGAGCTTTCAATTTCCCTCCCACCCAATTTTTGCCAGCAAAGAGGGTGGTAGGGTGGCTTTTCTTCTCTTTTCTCGGGCTCCTCATGTCCTTCCTAGGGCTTGTGCAGCCAGAAAATTGAGTTCCCTTCTGCCATTTCTGCTGGCCATTCACCCTTCTAAGTCTACTGAAGTCAATGAGTTTAGAAGGACATCTTTCTGCTTAGGAGCAGGGCCGGTGCCACCGTTGAGGCATTGAGGCGGGGGCTGCGGGCACCACGGGGCCAGAGGGGGAGCCAGAGGGGGTACCGGGGGTGGAGGCGCACCCCGCGCTGCCGCCAGCCACCCCTGCGCCACCGCCACCACATGCCCCCAGGCGGCCGCACCAGCCACGGGCCAGGGATGTCAGGTGGCTGGGGTGGCGTGTGGAGCATGGGCGACCTCCTCACGCCACCCCAGCCACCTGCCAGCCAATGCCGCTGGCATCACTGCATGATGACATCATCACATGATGACATCATCACACAGTTCAGGGGGGCGCGCGTGCAGGGTGGCCTCAGGCGCCAGTAACCCTGGCACCAGGACTGCTTAGGAGTGCATTGTAAGATTACTTACCGGTATTATCTCTCTCAGTGGGTTAAAAAAAAAGGTGGGAGGTGCCTTATCAACCACTTCTTACCAGTATTGACCTCTACTACCTTAGTTCATTCCTATATGGTGGTGCCTTTGAATGAACAAATACTAATTATTTGTTGTTAGGCTCATCCATTTTAATTATAAGAGCACAATTACATTTCAATGAAATGGCAGATTGCTGTGTAGCTTTGTAACAAATGTAAAATGTCATTTAAACATATTCAGATGTGAATATTTTGTGCATCTTTTGTAGGTGATAAAAGGTCCATTTAGAACAAACTACTGGTTGTCTAATTTGGTTTTGTGGATTAGGCCAGTAATAAAAGCAATGGAAACTCAGTGGGATGCTAATGTTTTAACATCACATCATTCTACAGGACGAGGCAAAACGAAACTTCCAATAATGCCATTTTCTCCAAAATATATACTTCTCCATGTATTGTGTTTGGTAGATGCTGTCATCCATTTTCTATAATTTTTTGCAGCCAGAATTGTAAAGAAATGAGGCAGTTTTATCAGAGGTAGTCCCACCTTTGAATTTTCTGCTGAGTAAGGCTTGCCGGACCTCAGATTTGTCAATGATTGATAGCCAGTTATGACTTTAAAAAATGTTAAATTTTTTTCACAAAAGCAAGGGGTATTTTTTTAATGTCCAGTATGTGCTGTTCATCAAATTGACTATTTAGATATATAGAGAAAAGAACAATCAAGATATAAATAAATAAATCAGAATAAATTTCTGTAGAGTAACCACTCAGGGTGGGAGTCTAGGTCACACAATTATTACTTTAGAGCTCAGAGGTTCACAAGTGGAAGCAAATATTTGTAGCCCCTGGCAATATGCATAAGTACAATATTATTACCCAATCATGATCTTACAGTATTTCCAACCAGAATTAAAAGGAAATGTAAGGCTGATAAGGAATAGCTTAGAGGCAATGGACAGCTGCCTCCTTACATGAAAAAGATTCCTTGGGTAGAGATATGGTCCCCTAGCCTCTGGCTCCAGTCTCAATTCAAATTAGGCTCTTTACTGTCCCTCTGCCTCTATCCATGCATTCATAGTTGAGGGATCATCAGAACATACATCTCATTTGATATGTTTTCAGATTATCTGAGAATTCCTGATCCTGTATGAACCTCCCCAGATTAGGTTATCAGGAAAGACACAGACCTGGTAAAGTGCAACAGATAGCTTGAAGCCTACAACTGCTTCTTGCTTAGGAAAACTCACCAGGCTAGTTGTCATCAGGGATTTGGCAAGAGATTCATAAGACATTTGAGATTGCTGACTAACTGCCTTTATTTGTCCTGATTCTCGAAAGTTTTGGTTGTCTAGTTTTTTTTTTAAAACCTGGTTGTTTTTGAAGTATTTTAATTGTATTTAGAGTGACTTTGATGTGAGATGCCCTGACATCCCTTTGAGGGACATATATATATATATATATAATTTAAACTAATTAATTTAATTCCTCTTGTACACAGACAAACAAGTGGAAAGGCCATTAGTCTTGATTGATCTATTTCACTCTCCAGAAAGAAGACTGGCAAAGGGAACTGTGGCACATGCCATTGAATGTGGCAAGAAAAAGTAAGAAGGACTGACAAACATCTGTCATCCTAATTGCATGTTATCTTTTGTAAAGTGATTGACATATATTGGCAGTGCATGTTTATCTCACTGTAAGATTTAGAGATGGGCACGAACAGCAATACAAACTAAAAAAAGCCATGAACAGCCCAATCAGCTGTTCGTGAACAAGCTGTACGTGAGGCCCCATTCTAAACAAACAGGTGGTCGTTGCAAGCCTTGTTTGTTGATGTTCATCAAGCCAGACAATCTAGCACCTGCAATCAATTCCCTTGACAACAAGAGGCAGGGGCTGCCTGAACTCTGTCTGAACTGCTGCTGTTGCCCTTGAAACCGCAATCTAAGCCCAATTTAGCTTGATAGGTAGGTCTTCCTTTCAAGTGTGGCGCTCCAAATTTGTTACAACAAGGGAGCAAAGAGCAGGGGGGAGGGGAGATCCCAGCTCTGGTTTTGCAGACAGTGAGGGAGAGCAGTTGCTGTTGGCATTTTGAGAGAGAGACAGTGAGAGTGCATTGGAGCTTGAATTTTCTTTGTGTGTGGTGAGATAGGGATCTACCTCTTCAAGTCCCAGGGCTGCTGCCAGGCTCTGGGCCAAGCTATTATTTGTTAGTGGTACCTTTCCTGCTGCCTGCTCAGGTAAGGTTTCTGGGAGTGGTGTGGTAGGGATCTACTCCTTCAAGTTCCAGGGCTGCTGCCACGCTCTGGGGCCAAGCTATTATTTATTATTGGTACCTTTCCTGTTGCCTGCTCAGGTCAGGTTATTGGGAGTGGTGCAGAAGGGATCTTGACTTGGATGATGGCTGGAGGAGAGCCTGCTGGCCCCCATGAACAACGAACAATGAACATGTTCATGAACAGGTCATGTTCATCAATGTTTGTCATTCATTGTCCGTGGATGGCAATGAACAACGGACACCATGTTGGTTTGTTTTCTGTTTGTGCCCATGTCTAGTAAGAATACTGCAGTGTTAAACACATTATTACATTATAGGAAAGTAAAGGAGGGCCAGAACTAGGGGTGTGCAAAGGCACACCGTTTCGGGTTTCTCGTTTCGGATACAGCAAAGCCTGAAATGGCTAGCCGTTTCGGGTTTAGCAGTTCGGGTATTGTTTCGGGTTGTTTCGGGTTTTTCAATGGGAAAATGCCTCCGTATTCCCGGACGCCTGGGGGAGGAATTTTCCCACAGAATCAAGCCAAAATTGGTGGGGACCTTCCTTTAACTCCTCTCTAACAACCCCCCAAGTTTCAGACCGATTGGACTTTGGGGGGCATGTTATGGCCCCCCAAACCAGGCCCCCCTATCCTCGCCTAAGAAAGGGAAAAGTGAGCATCTTTTTAGCTTGCTGCTGCTAATCTTCTTCATTATTTCCTATGGGGAAAAATGAAGAGGCAGGCTTGTCTTGCCAGGGGTGGCATTTTGCATGCAAAATGCCCCCCAACCCTCAGGGGCCCTTCTCCCACCTTTCCTCCCACCCCCCACCAAGGCTCAGCCTGCTCCCACTTGGGGGGGGCATTTCATGGCCTCCCCAAGTAGGTGCTCTTTTCTCTACTACTTACAGCTGGGGGAGGCTTGTCTTGCCAGGGGTTGCATTTTGCATTCAAAATGCCCCCCAACCCTCAGGGGCCCTTCTCCCACCTCTACTCCCACCCCCCACCAAGGCTCAGCCAGCTCCCACTTGGGGGGGCATTTCATGGCCTCCCCAAGTAGGAGCTCTCAGCCCCCAAAGTCCACCCCCTACAGCCCGACACAAAGCCAATTCCCCCCAGCTGCCACACACAGACCCAAATCCCCACATTAGCCCCTCACAGACCCAAATCCACCCCCAGCAGCCCCACACCCATAACCCCAGGAACAGGCCCCTCTCCCTTTGTTTCCTATGCTGGGAACTTCTAAACTCTCTTTCCCTGGGCAATTCTGCACAGCCCAGGGGTGCCACAATGGTGGGCACACTTCTGAGTGCCAGCTGTTCCCTGTGAAAGAGCACCTGAACCACAGACACCCTCCCTCAAATTCCCTCACCACCTACAGAGATGGCTGGCCAGCCAGCCCCATTGTTCCCTATGATGGGAACCAACTGCACAACAAAGAATAAAACACGAACAACACAAAATAAAGTTTTTAAAAAATTATTTTCTCCCTTTCAAAGTACAAGTAGGCAAAGCATTATGACACATTACACCAGCAGTCCCCCACACAGAAAAATAACACAACTCTTACTTAACATCAGAGAATCACAAAAGCACAATTCCTGTCAAAAACACTTTATTTCTTTAACTGCTTTAGGTTACACAGTAGGAGGGCACAACAGGGCATGATAGCAGTGTACTAAACAAAATAATACAACCTACTTCACCGTTTTTGACAGCAATTGTGTTTGGGTGATTCTCTGATGTGAAGTGAGTTGTGTTATTTTTGTGTAGTACACTGCTTTCATGCCCTGTTGTGCCTTCCTACTGTGTAACCTAAAGCAGTTAAAGCAAGTGCTTTTGACAGCAATTTTTTTGGGGGGTGATTCTTTAATGTGAAGTGAGTTGTGGTATTTTTGTGTAAGATACTGCTGCCATGCCCTTTGGTGTGCCCCCCTGCTGTGTAACCTAAAGCTATTCAAGAAATAAAGTGTTTTTGACAGGAATTGTGTTTTTGTGATTCTCTGATGTTAAGTGAGTTGTGTTATTTTTGTGAGGTGGGATGCTGGAATGCCCTTTGGTGTGCCCCCCCTGCTGTGTAACCTAAAGCTGTTCAAGAAATAAAGTGTTTTTGACAGGAATTGTGTTTTTGTGATTCTCTGATGTTAAGTGTGTTGTGTTAATTTTTCTGTGTGGGGGAGCAGGCTGTGCCTTGGTGGGGGTGGGAGGAAAGGTGGGAGAAGGGCCCCTCAGGGTTGGGGGGTTGTTAGAGAGGAGTTAGAGGAAGGTCCCCACCAATTTTGGCTTGATTCTGTGGGAAAATGCCTCCCCCAGGCGTCCGGGAAGACGGAGGCATTTTCCCATTGAAAAACCCCAAACAACCCGAAACGTTTCGGAAATCACTGTTTCGGATTACCCGAAACGTTTCAGGTTTTCTGAAATGTTTCGGGAAAACCCGAAACAACCCGAAACAGGTTGTTTCGGGGTTTTTCCGGGTATCATATACCCGATTTGCACACCCCTAGCCAGAACACAGGAAGCTCTCTTATACTGAGCAAAACTGTTGTGCTATCAAGCGCAGTCTGGTTTATTCTGATTGCTAGTGGCTCTCTGTGGGTCATTCCCATCATCTATTACCTGGTACTATTAATTAGAAGTTCTGAAAATTGAGCCTGGACTTGCTGCATGGCAAGCAGACACTGAACCACAGGCCTATCCCCAATGGACATGCCATTTTTAGGAAAAGTGCAATATTTTGATTATTTCAGTCTGGTATTGCATTAGAAAGGAAAGAGCAATCATCATGAATGGGGTAAAAAGAACAATGGCCTAGCTGGCCAAAACCACATGAGTACATGAAGCTACCTCATCGCAAATCAAAGCATTGGTCAATCAAGGAAGCATTGTCTAATCATACTGGCAGCAGCTCTCTAGGGTCTCAGGCTTTCTCATCACCTACAACCTGGTCTTTTTAAATGCAGATGTCAGGGATTGAACCTAGGATCTTCTGTATGCCAATCAGATGCTCTGTCACTGAGCCACAGTCTCTCTCTGAGGAATGCATTGCTGGATACTAGAGATATAGAATGGTAGTTACTGTATACGTGAAGGGAAGAGGAATGTATTCTGTGCAATGTTTCCAAATTAATATACATTTCCTCTTCTTATTATTAAGGAAGGCAAAAATAGCACTTCGGCTGTATGTGAGACAGATGCTCAGCCTCCAGCTACTGTACATCCTGTGGCTCTTGTGATACCAGTTTGATTGAATATGAGCACAGCAGTGCTTTCTCTCTTTGAGACAACCTGACAAATGTTCTTTGTATAAAGGGGCATTTGGTTGCTCTAGTAAACAAAGCTTTCTTCCTTTTCTCCAGATGTTCTGAGAAGCAACAGCATCTCACTGCATCTCACTGTTCCTGAAGAATCTACCATATCTCAGCCCCTCTAGAGAGCCAGTGACGTGCAAGTGCTATTAGACAGCGCTTGTTGCCAGTGCAAAGATGTTGACAGCCATCAAGCTAAATGTCCCTCGCCACACAAAATCTGTATATATATAAATGACTCTCACCATCTCAAGGCTCTATGTCTTATCAGCAGTAGCAAGAAACTACAACAAATGCTTCCATTAGAGACTGGCAATCCAGTAGATACAATGGAGTGACTGAGAGATAAGTTAAGGAGCAAGAAGTTGTGCTTGGTTCAAGCTCACCTGGGCCATAACTTAAAAAGTGAGGCATTACTTTCTCATCCTTTGATCAAAATTTTTGTTACTATTACTACTGGTGGTAGAAAGTTCTGTCAGGTAGCTGATTTATGGCAACCGTTGCTGGGGTTTTCAAGTCAAGAAAATAACAGAGGTGGTTTGTGTCATTGCCTGCCTCTGCATAGTTACCCTGGTCGTCTTTGGTGATCTCGCATCCAATTACTAACTAAGGCTGATCTTGCTTAACTTAAATCTGGCAAGACAGGGCTTGTGTGGACTATCCAGGTCAGAGCTATTATTACAGAGTGTTGTTTTTACAGACATTGAATTGATTATGGAGACATCGTATATTAAGCACTTGAATACGCTATAGCTGCATTCAAACATCTTAATAAACCTGTTTCTTCACTATATGCATTGAAGGTTATGGAGATGCATGAAGGCCAAAATGGAGACTGGTTGTAAAATTGCAACAGGCAGGTTATTGTATTGTCGAAGGCTTTCACGGCCGGAGAACGATGGTTGTTGTGGGTTTTCCGGGCTGTATTGCCGTGGTCTTGGCATTGTAGTTCCTGACGTCAGGAACTACAATGCCAAGACCACGGCAATACAGCCCGGAAAACCCACAACAACCAAGGCAGGTTATTGTTGGATACATGGATTGTATTGTCCTCTACTGAAAGATCTGCACTTCCTCTCTGTTTGTTAACAGGCAACGTGCTGCTCCATGAATTAAAGGCTGTAAATGGCTTTTTGGTTTGCGGTACTTGAAGGACCACCTCCTCTTGTACTGTCAGGATCTTCCCAAATCCTACCCTTTATGCTTCTGCTTACAGAAAAAAGGGTTTTCATTTGCAGCACTTCACCTATGGATTGCCATCTCACTTGAAGCTAGCCTGGTGCCTATTTTACTATCCTTCAGCATTTTTCTTTACACAGTTCTTGCATGGAGGCTGATTTACAGGTATTGCTTTATACTGCTTAATGTTGTTTTCATATATTGTTTTATTCAATCTAGCCCAGAAGATGGCCCCCTACCTCACCACAGATGATCTGACCACCTGGATCCATGATACTCATCTGAACAGGTGCCACCCTGAATTTGGGCAAAAATCAGCAGCTGCATTCTTTGTAGTGGCCTCCACCTTATGGAAAGGCCTGCCTGAAGAGGTCAGAAATGCTCCCTCTCTCCTGGCTTTCTGCAAACTGGGCGAAACTGATTTATTCAGAAGGGCCTTCTTACAGGTAATAGGGTGGTGCTGTAAGGAAATGGTTAAGGAAGTGCTATAAGAAATGGTTCAGAGCGATGTGTTAGTAAATGGTTAAGTATACTAGTGGGTACTCTGTGATATAGTACTATGTGTCAGGTCTGTTGCCCACAATCCCTCCATCTTTCTGAATTGTTGCAATCATCTCCTGTGTGTGTGTCTATTTTTCACATAAGCTGTCCAGCTCCTGGGAAGGCTGCATTCTTATCTGAGATGGCTCACCACAGCAGCCACAGCAGTGACAGTTCCATCCTACTCTCCCAGTTGCTTGGGCACCAAGGGTGGGGGGCATATGTAGAGGGACTGAAACTTTGTAGCAAGCACTCCATACGTCATTCTCAACAAGAGACCTGTGTACAGCCAGATGCTTTTACTTGCCTCTGTGTAACCTATGGACATATATATGCTGAAGCTATGATATCTCATTAAAGAACCTTAACTCAAGAGAGCTTGGATTTCTTGTTGCAAGGGGTGGGAGTCAACTTCAACATATCCTGTTCTCCATAGACTGACACTATGTACTGTCTGTGATTGCAAGTAGGATTCTACAGGATAGTTCCACATTTCTTAATATGCCGTATCTATCTGATAATGCTTTATTTTAGCATTTCCCCTCTGGTTCTATAATCGATTTCTGCTTGTTTTCAGATTTATACTATCTTTACCCTATTGCATTGTATACCGAATATGCCAGTTGTTGATTGTATTGACGTACACTGTAGAATGTGCTGACTCTCAATGAGAAAAAGGCAAACTATAAATAACACAAATAAATAACAAAAGCAAACTATGTTTTTATTATAAAATACAATATGTTTTTAATATTATAATGTTTTTATAATATTGGTGTCCATGCCTATCACAAACAAACAGGTGTTTGTTGTGCTGTATGAATGCCATCTAGAAATAAGTTTCAGGCCAGCATAAGTATTGGTCAGCAGTAGAAGAGCAAGATTCAGGTCTAGTAGCACTTTAAAGACTAACTAGATTTCCAGGGTATGAGCTTTTGAGAGTCAGAGCTCCCTGTCCAACAAAGGGAGATCTGTCTCTTGAAAGTTCATGGCCTGGAAATCTATTTAGTCTTTAAGATGCTGCTGGACCTGAATCTTTCTCCATAAATAAGTTGTTGATAATAATAATAATGTGTAGAAAGCTTGGCTAGAAAACAGTCATAAAAGCCAGAAATAGGGGTTTAAATGTATGGATCAGATTCAAAATTCCCTGATACTTTTTGAAATCCGCATACTCTTGTGTAAGTCTGAGTACCTAGTTTTTTTGGTAAACCAGTTGAATTGTTTTATTTACAATAGACATGGGCATGAACCGGGGAAAAAAGGAACCACATGATTTGTGGTTCGTCACATTCCACGAACCAGAAACCACAAACTTCCACGACCTTTTCCCAGGTCACAAATTGGTTTGTGGTTTGTGGAATTTCAAACATCCAGCGCCGGCTGCTGAAGCGGAGCAGCAAGAAACAGAGCAGCAGGAGAACGGGACTGTCATTATCACACATCCCAAGCCATCTTCAGCCCATCGGCTGAACCTGGTGCAGAGTGTGTGAAGCTGACAGCCCTGTTGGCAGGAGAATGGAGCTGTCAGCTTCACTCACCAGCGCCATCTTCAGCCCATTAGCTGAACCCAGCGAGGGGTCTGTGAAACTGACAGCCCTATTCTCCTGCCACCGGGCAGGAGAATGGGGCTGTCAGCTTCTATCACCCCGTGCTGGGTTCAGGCCATGGGCTACCTCCTCCCCCTCCCATCAGGTGAAATAAGCCACAAGGGCCCTTTACATCTGGCTGAAGGAAGCAGCACAGGGCTGGACCAATGGGGGGCAGGGGGGTAGTCTGCCCCCAGTGCCGGGCTGCAAAAGTCCGGGTGGTTTGCCTTTGCGTGACTTGGCACTGAGACAGATGGGGCATGACGCTATATATTGGGAAATGTCTTTGCTCATGCCTGGCCACCAAAATTGCCGTTGCACTAGATGGAGTGTTTTTAAGTACCCGTAGTGGCCAGCTGTAGGGGCATTGTGACAGCGTTGCAACACTTCTTTTCTTAAACTGCTGGGTACATAAAAGCGGCCCCCCCAAAGCCACTCTCCTTGCTCGGATTGTTGTAACTTTTCCTTGGGTACATTCCCCCCTCCTTTTCCACTTCAGCTTTTAGTTTTTGTCTCCACCCTTGGTCTGGTTGAGAAGGTTGGGTGGCGCGACAGTGCGTTGTAACCACTCCCCCTAACTGCGTAGGTGAAAAGACAGTGTCTATTGTCTCCTCCCACTTGCTCTTATGTTGAGGCATGCACGATAGGGCGTCGGCAAGGAAGTTAGTTTTGCCGGGCAAAAAGTTCAAAGTGAAATTGAATTTAGAAAAGTATTCTGCCCATTGCAATTGTTTGGCATTCAACCTTTGCGGACTGCATAGGGCTTCTAAATTCTTGTGATCCGTCCATACCTCAAACGGATGGCGGGCTCCCTCTAGCCAATGTCTCCAAGTGGAGAGTGCCGCCTTTACAGCAAAAGCTTCCTTTCCCCAAACATTCCAATTTCTTTCAGGTTCAGAAAATTTGCGGGATAGGAAGGCACAGGGTTTAAGCACACCGTCCTCCCGTCGCTGCAAGAGGACGCCTCCAATCACAGTATCGCTGGCGTCTACTTGTACTACAAATGGGCGATTTTCGTCAGGGTGCTGCAGAACTGGTTCGGAAATAAATTGGGTTTTGAGCTGATTGAAGGCTGCTTGGCATTGGGGCATCCATGACAGTTTAGCGTTTGGTTTTTTAGCTTGTTCCCCTTTGTTTTTGGTTTTTAACAGTTCGATTAGGGGAAGTGTTATTTGAGCAAAGTTTGCTATAAATTCTCTATAAAAGTTGGCAAACCCTAGAAAGGATTGTAGTTCTTTGCGAGTAGTGGGCGTTTGCCATTCTTGGACAGCTTGCACTTTGCTCGGGTCCATTTTTAAACCATCTTTGGAGATGCAATATCCCAGATAGGTGAGTTCCTAGGTGAAACTCACATTTGGACAGTTTAATGGGCAATTTGTTACACATTAGAGTGGTTAAGACTTTTTTCACCAGATCTACGTGTTCTTCTTCAGATTCTGAATAAATTAAAACATCATCTAGATACACCACTACTCCTTTGTACAAAAAGTCATGCAATACTTCATTGATCATGGACATGAAAACCGAAGGGGCCCCGGCCAAGCCAAAAGGCATAACTAAGTATTCGTATTGGCCGAGGGGCATATTGAACGCGGTTTTCCATTCATCGCCTTCCCTTATACGAACGTGGAAATAAGCATCTTTTAAATCCAATTTTGTAAAGATCTTACCTTGTGCCACGACGTTGAGTAGATCCCGGATGAGTGGGATGGGGTAGGCGTTGCTGGAGGAGACTGCATTAAGTCCTCTAAAGTCTGTGCAAAGTCTTAATCCCCCATCCTTTTTTTTGACAAATAGCACTGGAGCCGCATGCGGGCTATTTGCGGGTCGGATGAATCCCCTTTGAAGATTAGTATCAATGAATTTGCGGAGCTCCTCCCGCTCATTTGGGCTCATGGGATACAGTCTGCCTTTGGGTAAAGATGCACCCGGTAAAATTTCCACGGTACAGTCCGTCCTCCGGTGGGGAGGTAAGGAGTTGGCTTCTTCTTTGGTGAAGGCTTGGACATAAGCTCTATATTGTTTAGGTATTTGGTTAAGTTCTTCTTGAGTTAACAGGGCTTGTTCAATGAGAGTAGGGTTTTTACCCCAGTTTTGATTCCAACGATGATTTTCATATTTCTCATGGGAAAAGGTGATGCTGCCTACTGTCCAGTCTATATAGGGGTTGTGATCCCACAACCATCTGCTTCCCAATATTAAAGGGTACTTTGCTGTAGTACTAATTACGAATGATCTCGTCTCCCAATGTTGTCCCATACCTGTAATGACAGGTATAGTTTCGGTAGTGACAGGATTCATATTAGTGCCATCCATTTGTTCAAAAATGACTGGAGTTTCCAGTTCTTTCACAGGGAGTACTAATCCATTTACTAAGGCTGGTGCAATAATGTCTCTAGAGCAGCCCGAGTCTATGAGGGCTTGCACACGAATATGTGTTTTTCTTTCTGGGTTAACTAACGTTACTGGTATGAATAGTATGGACCCATGAGGTCTTTCTGGAATTGGAACTGACTGGTTTTTGATCTGCCGCTTGGGTCCTTTTACGACAGATCCATCTCATTTCCCGAGGCAGGACTTTCGGGGTTTTCCTCACCAATTAGAGCTGTTGAATCATAGTCCATAATTTCTTCAAGCTCTAAGCCTTTTTCGGGAGGATTTCTGCGGAAAGTCCCTCTGCCTCTCGACGCTCGGGGAGCGGTTGTCAGGCGGGCTGGTGTGGGCTGAGAGGTGGGGGCTGGACGCCTTGGTAGGAACCGATTTCTTTGCACAGCCCGGAATGGACATTGTGCCGCAAAGTGACCGCTTTGGCCACACTGTAGACACAATCCTTGTTGCCATCTAGCATCTCTCGCTCCTCTAGTTGCATATCCAGCACCCCTGCTCCCTCTCACAAGTACAGATGAGCGCCAGTGCCCAGCGGTTTGTTGCTTCTTGGATACGATTTTCCACTTCACAAGCTAATTGAATCCACCCCAAGAGTGTGGGGGGATTATCTTGCATCAGGGCTCTATCCAGTAGTCTGGGATTCATGCCCTGTTTGAATAGAATTATTTTGGTGGACTCCTCACACCTTGGGCATTTGGCGGCCAGCTGCCGGAATTTTGTAACATAGTCTCTAGCCGACATGCTGCCTTGTCTAATAGATTGTAATTCGGTTCGAGCTCTACTTTCTTCCAACGGGTCTTCGTATTGTGCGCAGACTGCATCTACAAGACCTTGTAATGTGTTTAATTCAGGGGCCCCCAATTCGTAAAGGGCTACATACCATTCTGCTGCTTTTCCTTGTAGGCGAGACCCCAAATGTTTGATCTAGCTGGCTTCATCTCCGAACAAATGTCCCCAACGGTTAAAGAATTGTAAAGCTTGTACTAGGAAAAATCCTAATTTGGACGGGTCTCCATCAAACGTGGCTTCCAGTTTAACCCATCCCATCGGCAATTCCGGGGCTCTGGCGACCGGCGCAGGCTGTGGGTAATATTCTATAGGCACTTGTTGAGGTCCCCCATCTGGGTACTGCGGATAAGGTTGTACTGGTGGAGGTTGTATCGGAGGAGGTTGTATCGGAGGTTGCTGGGGTCTCGGTTGATGTTGTAAGGGAGGAGGGGGTCCTCTCGGTGCTGGCTGAATTGGCGGAGGAGGTCCCCTCGGAACTGGTTGGACTGGCGGAGGGGGTCCTCTAGGCACTGGCTGTAGCAGCGGCGGAGGTCCCCTCGGAATTGGTTGTAGCGGTGGAGGAGGTCCTCTCGGAACAGGCTGTATTGGGGGAGGAGGTCCCCTCGGTCCTGGTTGCAGTAGAGGTCGGGGTATGGTGCCCCGGCCTATCGATCCCATCAGCGGGTATTGCCAAGGAGTGGTGCCCCGTGCAATCGGTGCCATGAGTCTTGGCAGGAACGGCTGTCCTTGCTGTACGGTCGTAGTCGGTGGGGTAGCTGGTGGTCCCTGTGGCAGAATTGGTGCGGGCGTAAGGATCGGAGCTTCCCCCGGTGGGTGTTGCGGGGTACCCCCGGGAGGTGGCGGAGTTCTCCTTGGCTCCTCTCGCGGTGGTCCCCCTCCTCCTGCTACTTCCTCTTCTTCCTCTTCTTCGGTGTCGTTTGGCTGCTTCTCGACTGGCCCTGGTGTGGGGTTCAGTGGCTGTACAGGTTGTTGCGAATCGTCAGCTAACGGAAGTCGCTGATCTGGTACCACGGTTTCTGTCCACGGAATGATTCTTTCTAAAGTTGACAAGCTCTGACTGATACTCTGTACGCCTGAGGCTGTCTCTTGGCTCCCATCTGATTCTCCAACCACCAATACGGATAGCAAATGGACTGCATGGGCCAGACTCTCTTCCATACTAGACAATCTCTCCTCTAGGATCTGTACCCTATTCGAGTCCACCGCTGTGGTCTCGGTTTCAGCATACTTCTGGGGAGGTTTATTAGGGACTTGCATAGTCTCTAAGTATTCTGCATAGATTGCCCCGGGCCAAGATCTTATTTCTCCCATGCCCTGGGCCCCGTTACCTTGCTCTTCATGCGATCTCCCCGCCAGGATTCCTTTCGCTAATCCTGTGACCACCGAAATTCCAGCATCTACTGCTATGGCTCGGCTCTGTAATTGTATCCACGTGTGCTCACTCGAATCTTGTTGCTCCATCCACAGAGCGACTTCTGCATAGTCCCAACTCATCACATTGCGGCGGGACATTTCCCACATTTGGGTACTCTCCGAACCTCTTCGTGGTTGGCCTCACGGTTCCAATAATACCAAGGTTGGCTACTGGAATGTTCTGCAATCACACCCAAATTCCGTCGGCCTTCCATCGGGGGGGTTGCATAAACACAGTACTCGCTCTCTTTTCCCTCGCATCTCTAGGCCTCGATCCCCACTGTGTCGGCGTTGGTAAGGATATCAGTGGGTCAGCTGCTGCTGTGGGCCGGGTATCAGTTCTGCTAGGAGCGAGGGTGTATATTGTAGTAACGGAAGACCCTGTTCCCCTTTGAACGGGTCACTGAGGTTCCAGTCCTTCCAAACCAGGGGAGGCATAGGGATCGAACAAAGGGTCCCTGTCGGGAACGGATTTGGTATCCGGCTGCCCCGGCTTAGGCATTGGAACAGATGTGATTCGTAACAAAATGTCAGATCTGTGGCTAAATAATAGTTGTATCCAGACTACCTTCTGCAATCAGACAAGAGTCCGTTGTTTTCAAAAGATTTACTGAAAAAAGCAACCATTATAGTCCACTGGCCCAGATGCAATATCTCGACTGGTACACGTGTATTGTTACGAATGAGAGGCAAAGAATACAGTACAAAGTATCAAGACTCAGTAGGCCCAGCCTCCCCCCACAGTTCTCAAAACAATCCCTTTGAAGCTGAGAAAGTGAAAGTTTCCCAGGACTGGAAAAGCTGTAGCCAAAACATTCCTCTTCTGAGAGATAGCTGCTAGGGAACATCTTGGCACCTGTGAAGAAAGCACTCAGAACACTAAAAGAATTAAAATGGAGTCTCTTTGGTTATAACATATAGAGAAGCATTCTGAACCTGACAGGGGGGGTAGTCTGCCCCCAGTGCCACCAAAGAGGGGGTGCTGGATGCAGCTGCCAGCCACTGGGAGCATGTGAGCAGCAGCACGGGGGGCTGGGAGGCTGCCCATGCCATTCGTCTGCCCCACCAGACAGGGAGCGGCCGGCTTGCCACACGCACCCTGTCCTGGGGGCAGGCAAAAGGCAGTCTGGGGGCTGGGAGGCCACTCACACCATTCACCTGCCCCGCAGGACAGGGGGCGGCCGGCTTGCTGTGCACACCCTGTCCTGCAGGGCAGGCAAAAGGCAGTGCAGGTGGCTGGGAGGCTGCTTGCACCATTCGCCTGCAGGACAGGTGGCGGCCAGCTTGCTTTCCAGCCACCTGCGCTGCCTCCACCAACCCCGCGGCATGGCGGGGCAGCCGGCGAGCCATGCGGGTGGCATGCTCCTCCCTGAGTGATGATGTCATGGAAGTGATGTCATTACGCAGCACCAGGAGCGTGTGCACACTGCATGCATGCGTGAGGAGCCAGACTTGGATTGCCCTGGGTGCCACCAACCCTAGATCCAGCCTGCATCACATAACTTCTAACTTAAGAGAGTCAGCATAGAGTAGTAGTTAAAGTGTCAGATTAGGATCTAGGAACACCAAGTTCAAAGCCTCACTCTGTCCTAGAAGCTGGCTGGGTTAGGTTGGGATGGTTGTATACTATCAGCCTAACTTATCTCACAGAGCTGCTGTGGAGATAAAATGGAGGAGAGGAGAATTATGTAAGCCAGTTTGGGTTTCCATTGGAGAGGAAGTGGGGCATACATAAATAATAAATAGTCAAGGAAGACAATACATAACTTTTCTCTATTGCATGAGTTCGGTTATACAGCTGAATAATCCTCATTGAAATTATAAGAAATTTCTCATCATTTCTAGCAGGAATCAAGTTTTATTTTTCTCTCTATAGGGGCCACTGGATGTATAAGCAAACCAGGTTACCAGTCTTGCTTCCAGAATTTGTAGTGAATTTAGAGTGGATGGAAATCTTAGCATTTGGTTTTGAAAGTTACCGAGTTTACAATATATGAGTAAGTTCCCTGATGTCTTCAGGGTTTTGAGTGGATCAGCTTTTTCTGGGTAGGTGATCGGTGTGAAAGTCCCTGGTTTTTCTATCGTTCTACTAGTTTACAAACAGTTCAATGGAAATACAATAATATAACAACATGTACCACTGTCAATAAAATAGCAGTCAACAAATAATGGTGGCCTCATTTACATATCAAGATCAGGAGGGTTAAATTGAGTCATGAGAATTATCACCTACTAAGCCATACAAAAGTAGCAGAGAGTAAAGAATTGGATCATAAGCCTTTATCACCCAGTTCAACAGTGCAAAGCAGGATTAGTTTTTTTTCTTGAGTCTATTAGGCTTTGTAAGGCTAGTGTTTCCTTGAAATGGGACTGGGACTGCCAACAATACTATTTTATTGATGACAGAATGGGGTCTTTGTTACTGATACCAAGACTGCCTAGAATTAAACCTACTGACTGGCAAAAGCATTAAAAGGTTGTGGGCCAGCATGTATAGACATCAGCAGAAGCTGATATGAATTCAAATACAGAGAATTCCTTGAACTGGTCTGAAGGGTGGGTTAATAGACATTGATCCAATATTTTCTTACAGAAAAGTTTCTAAAGGATTTAGTTGCTAGTAAAATAGCATGGTGAAAAGAATCAGCTTGAAGCTGAGAAATCCCCAGTTAAATTCAAATATTGCTCTTTTTGTGAGCTCAGGTAAACCATTCTCCTGTCACTAAGCACTGGAAACAGTAAAACTGGCCTACTTTACAGAAGTCCGGTGATTCCTGAGATAACATATGTGAAATGCCCTGAGCACTTAGGCAAGCCCTTTATAAGCATCAAACATTGTTGTGTTGATTGATAATATTGTTTTAACTCTATAAGTTACCAGAGTAATTGCTCACTACCACCAAATTGCATTCCCACCCCGAACTGTGGGATCTGAAATAAAAGATGTCCATTATACTCTAAGGAATTGAAACAATAAGAAAACAGGAATATCCTTTCTGTGTTGTACAAAAACCCTATGGTTTAGAACACAGGATGTATTTTAAGGCACTCTCAAATAAGGAGCATTTGGCAATCATGTGGAGAGAGATGCCATTGTACAGCAAATATGGGGAAACAAACCTCTGTTTATTATTATTAAGAGCTATGAAGCTTGTGGACTGCTTTGATGTTGTTTGGGAATTAATTCCAGAGCTGATCAGAGCCACAGGAAGAAACTCTGTCCCATTGACTCTGTTTCAGTTGAACACAGAAAGGGTGTTAAGAACGATCATAGGCCTTCACCAAACTGAGGGAAACTGTCAGTTTTTTCTTCCAAGTTATAGATGGGATTATTTTTAAACTGCAATAATCTACAGTCAATTGCAACTCCTCATTGTGTTGCCATGAAAGAATGAACGTACAATCAAGGAATGGATTTTTTTCCAGCACAAGAATTGAAGAAATCTACCAAGTACGATGACAACTTAAGTATAACAAAATAAGGAGGGTTGAAAGGACTTTGACAGTTTTCATTAACAGTGTTGTCTGAGGGAAAATGCCTACTTTGCCACTTTTGGCAGCAAGCTAAGACAGCAGTGCAGGAAACATAATTACTCTGGGCCTTTAGCCAAGTAATTCTGTGCTAGCATTATCATGCAAAACACATTAAAGGTTTGACAGAAATTAGAGAATCTCTGTATGCTTCCTTCTAAGTCATGCTCTTCTTGACTTAAAATTTGATCTGATGATCATAGGTTGAAGCCTTTTTTTGAAAAAAAAAAAAGAACTCTAAACTTTTATAATTTAACTATCAAAAATTGCCTTCCAACAACGGACCAAGTTTTACTTTCTCATAAACATAAATGGTTGTGTTTTTTTTTAAAAAAGTTTATATGCTATCTAGCTTTCATGTTTGTAAACTACTTTGTATGTCAATGTCTCGCATAGGGCCTTATCCAGTTAAAGTGTACACTTGAAATGCATTGATATCAATGCAACTCAAATCTATTGTAAAACACATAGATCTTGTTCAGTAGAGCTTAAGCATGACCCCCCACCCCAGATATTGTCCATTGGCTGCAGTTCACATGATTTATTCTTTAGGCTAATTAGGCTTGTAAGGATTACCATCTGATATCCTTTTTATGAATTGGCAGAAAATGAAATGTAATTAATCTATATTATTCTTCCTTTGACATTTGATAAGATCACATGATCATTCAAATTGGTCAATTTACAATAATAAATAGCTAATATGTAATAGATCTGACATCTACAATCTTGACTCCTCTGCAGGGTTATTTCCACCTGAAAGATAAGAGGCAATTTTAATACCTGATTCTAGCAGTTTCCCAAGTTTAGATGAAATGATTATGTCAGTAACAGCACATTCAAAATGGCTAAGTGGAAGCAAAATGGCTGGAGCCAGGAAAGTGGCTATGGCTGTTACTGGGGCCATGGTCAAGCTGATTTTCAGCTGGGACCTGACCAAGGCCAAACAACGCGTACGAGAATTGTACTACGCTTGGTTTCAAGAAATCCCAAACACAGTGCACATATACCAGCTGGACATCACAGTGAAACAGGGCACGATAAGTTATGGGAGTTGTTTGCCACCCCAGTTGGAATGAAGAGACGGACGCCAAGCTTGGATCTAAGGGCCACTTTATTAATTAATTACAACTATCAACCTTTATTAACAAATGCAGCAAGGACCTACTAGCGGTACAGGTCAAGCCACGTGGTCACTCCCTGGACCTCTGCCTTGACCTGTTTGGGCAAGCCCTGAAGCCCCAGGAATGAGCAATCCCTGTGGATGGCTGTGACCTGGACAGCCAGGCAAATTGGATCCCCCCTTTCAAGCTCCTAAGTCTCAGCCATACAGCAGTGAGGTAAGGACTTGCACACGGGGTTCCCCAGGGCAGTCTGCCCACGCAGCATGGCAGCCATCACAAGTAGTACCATCCACTCCTGGCAGACTCCTCTTCCCCCTGAATGGAAAAGTGCCAAGGGTGCTCACCAGCCCGCTCCCTAATCCTCAACTCTATCCTGCCATCACTAGGGCCAAGCCTCTGCTTAGGCCCTGGTGCCCCACAGGTGGCTTAAAGCCAACCGGAGCCCTTGCCGCATATCATCCAAGAAAATTTCATTACCCATTACTGGCAGGTGCACCCCGTCACCTCTATAGAGGTCAGCAAATTTGGCCGTGATCTGTGGGTGGGGTAAATAGATACCCAACCCCTCCCCGAGGGCCTTCTGAATGGCCCTGTTGGCCTTCATCCGAGCCCTCTCAACAGCCTCTCAGTTCACAGCCTCCTGCCATACCCTAGGAGGTATCATGATGGACCACATGATGAGTACCCCAGGCCAATGCTGGCCAATCACCTGCAGATCCCGCTTAGCCTGCAAGGACAAGACCTTGCCTTGTACCAACCCCAGGTCATTCCCACCCTGGTGAATGACCACCACATGAGGCAGAGAGCCACTTCTACCCTGAAACAACAGCGGTAACTGGCCGGGCCACCGAAAGCCCCATTGGCCCTGCCACTCGACTGATACCCATTCATTCAAACCAAGCTGGGACCAAATCGGTGTCCTTCTCGCTTGATGGGCCACCCCATGCTGTGCCCACAGATCAAGACTCTTTGCTTCTCGTGGCAAGACACAGCACCTAAAGAAAAAATTAATTAGTAAGAGCTTAAAAACATGAC
The DNA here is from genome assembly GCF_028583425.1 of Eublepharis macularius. Classification (NCBI taxonomy): domain Eukaryota; kingdom Metazoa; phylum Chordata; class Lepidosauria; order Squamata; family Eublepharidae; genus Eublepharis; species Eublepharis macularius. The sequence continues at coordinate 130,320,775 of NC_072792.1, forward strand.
AGTGGCCTAATATAGGCCCGATAAGCAGTGGACCTCCACCTGCCTACCCTTTGAATAGTACGCTCTGGGTAACCCATGGCTGCTGCCGTTGAAGCAGCGCCAATCCTAAACGAATGAGTGCCAAATTTGACACCACTCAACACCAGTCTGTTAAGAGCCCTTTGAGTCATGGTCCAAAATAGATACCAGGTTAAGGGCTGACCATCATCATGCTGAAACAGGAGACCTTGCTCCTCACCCCTCACTCACAGGTACTTTCTGAGAGCCCACACAGGGCAAAGCTCAGCCTCTGTACAAAACCCCAATCTGATAACCTCCCCTCTCTACCACTGATCAGTTTTGGATTTGCGAATCGTGAGGGAAACACGATTCCTTTCCAGCTTCACATCCTTGGCCATAAGGGCTTGCCCTGACTGATCCGTGTTAGACTGTGCTACAAGCTCACTAATGTGGAGGGCCCCAAAGAAGGTTGTCAAAGCAGCCGTGTGGAACAACCTTGCCTTATAAGCCAAACTACAAATGCCGTCCCAGGCCATGGAAAGCCCTTTAAGCACCACGGGGATATGGGCTCGCTAGTATCGACCCGAGCCCCCACTTCACGCAACCAACCCTCTAACATCTTCTGGACTCGGAAGTCCCCCATGGCCTCAGGGAACCCCCGAGCCTTGCTCACAAAGGCTAAAGCAGCCAGTTGGCCCCTCATGGTCTTGACTGTGAGACTGTGGACCTTCTGATGCACACAAAATTGCATCAAATGTTCTACCTGGATGGGCCAAGACTGCTGCAGGCCAACATCTTTCCTAAACTGTCCTACCGCTCTGTTGTAGACTCTCCTTGTGCTGGGGGCAACTGAAAGCCATATTGCCCTGAACGCTTCGGCTTCCCAAGCTGCCACAACTCCAGGGGCATCCACGCTGGATGGAGATCTGCCTTCAGGGCAAGCTGCCAAAACCGCTCCATCTATAGGCGAGACAAAGCATCCACCACCTCATTATCAACTTCTGGAACGTGATTGGCCTTAAATATAATGTTCCACCGGAGGCAAAGCAGAGTGAAGGCTCTAACCAGCCTCATGACCCTAGGTGATTTAGAGGTCAAAGATTTAACCACCTGAACCATAGCCTGGTTGTCACACCAGAAGTGGACTGATTGGTTAGCCAATTCCTTACTCCACAAACTGACAGGCACCAATATTGGAAAGAATTCCAAAAAGGTGAGATCCCTGACCAAACCAGACTTATGCCACTCCTGGGGCCACTGGTCTGCACACCAATGCCTTCGGAAATATAGTCCAAAGCCAGAAGCAGCTACGTTTTCGTGGCTTGCCAGAAGTGGAAGGAAAGTCAGCGCAAGAACAGATGACTGAGGTGTTGGCTGAATACCTGGGGAAGGAGGAGAAGGAAGTTGTGGCTATCCTAGATGTGGCATACCGTGTGAATTCGAGAATAGCAACCCAGAGGAAACTACCAAGAGATGTGATTGTGCAGTTTACAACACGAAATATGAAAGAGAAGATTGTGACAAAACAGTTTCAAGATCCATTGGAGATTGATGGCAAGACGATCATTATAATGAAAGAACTGCCCAGATCAGTGTTATTGGACCGGAAAAAATATAAAGTGCTAATTCAGATTTTGAAGGACATGAAAATCAGGTACAGATGGGAGTTACCGGAAGGAGTGTCCTTTGAGTTTGGAGGGGCCAAAAAACGCATCAGATCTGAGCGAGAGATGGAGCGATTTATTAAGGACAATGAAAAAGACTTACCAACAAGATCATGAGTATGGAGTGTAAAGTATTATCTTGGAATGTAAATGGACTAAACTCACCGAATAAGAGGAAAAATATTTTTCACTGGCTACTAAAACAAAAATGTGACATTGTTTGTTTGCAAGAGACCCATATTAGAAAACAGGATGTAAAATATTTAAAATCCGGAAAACTGGGCAAAGAATTTGTAGCGGCCTCCAACAAGAAAAAAAGAGGAGTGGTGTTGTACATAAAAGAGGAGCTACAGCCAAAATTTGTTATGAGAGATGTGGAAGCTAGATTTGTAGCAGTGGAATGCATTTGGAATTTAAAGAAAATGTTGGTAGTCGGACTTTATGCACCTAACGGTGCAAAAGAAAGCTTCTTTGAGGATTTAAGGAAGCATTTAGACGATCTTGCATATGACCAGATAATTCTTGCTGGAGACTTCAATGGAGTGACAGACTTGGAACTAGACAAAAAGACTACAACGGCACAAAAGAAAAGAGGACTATTACCAAAGCTTTTTTTCGAGTTGATTCAACAAGAGGCTCTTGAAGATGTATGGAGGAGAGAATATCCTAAAAGCAGACAGTTTACTTTCTATTCTGCAAGGCATTTTACATTATCAAGAATTGATATGATCTGGGCCTCAAAAGACTTAGCATTATGGACTAAGGAGGTAGAAATAATGCCGATGGTAGGCTCAGATCACAACCCAATTATGTGGAAATTTGGAAAAAGGAGAAAAAGGAAAGCATGGAGAATAAATGAGGACTTGTTACAGGAAAGAGAGAATATGGAAATATTGAGAAGAGAGACAAAGTTTTTTATACAATACAACGTGAATAAAGAAGTACTAACCAATAAAGTTTGGGATGCTTACAAGGCGGTTGTAAGGGGCATACTAATGGACTTAAATGGCAGAGCAAGAAAGAAGAAAGAGGAGAAAAGACAAGAGATTGAGGAGAAAATAAAAGCCAAAGAAATACAGCTAAAAAAGAGACCAGGGAAAAAGAAGGTATACCAGGAAATTAAAATACTTCAAGAACAGCTAACAGCAATGAGCAACAAAGAATTGGAGTGAAATCTTAAAAGACTGAATCAAAAAGCGTTTGAGGGTGCTAATAAACCTGGGAAGTACCTGGCATGGCAATTGAAGAAGAAAAGGGAAAAGAAAATAATAAATAAAATTTGTGAAGATAACAAAACGTATTTGGAGCAGACTACCATTAGTAGAGCCTTTTATAAATTCTACGCTAAGCTGTATAATAAAAAAGAAGTAAACAAAGAATCAATAGCGTCATATTTGGAGAAAACCAAACTTCCAGAAATCTCGGAAGCTTGGAGAAATAAGTTGAACAGTGAAGTAACTGACGAGGAAATAAGCAAGGCAATACAATCTGCAAATCTAGGAAAGGCGCCAGGGCCAGATGGACTTACGGCTAAATTCTATAAGACAATGGCTAATGAACTGGCACCATTCCTAAAAGAGGTGATGAATGGGGTTTTAAGGGATCAAAGGATTCCAGACACTTGGAGTGAAGCGAATATATCATTGATCCCAAAAGAGGGCCAAGACCTGACTAACGTGAAAAATTATAGACCTATATCGCTACTCAATAATGACTATAAAATTTTTGCGAAGATATTGGCGGAGAGATTGAAGGGGTGGCTCTCGGAAGTCATAGAGGAGGAACAAGCAGGCTTTTTGCCAGACAGACAAATAAGAGACAATTTAAGGACAGTGATCAATGCTATTGAATATTATGACAAGCGTTGTGACAAAGAGGTTGGTTTCTTCTTTGTAGACGCTGAAAAAGCGTTTGACAATTTAAACTGGGACTTTATGTTTGCCACTATGGAAAAGCTACAATTGGGAGAAAGATTCATCAGAGCAATTAAGGAAATTTACAGAGACCAGACTGCAGCAATCGTGGTGAATGATGAATTGACCAAGAAACTGACGATAAGTAAAGGAACAAGACAAGGTTGTCCGTTATCTCCATTGTTGTTCATTTTAGTATTGGAGATTCTGATGATACAAATACGTCAAGATGAGGAAATTCGTGGAATAAAAATAAAGGACTATTCATATAAGGTCAGAGCATTTGCGGATGACATAATGTTAATTGTAGAGGACCCATTGGAGAACATGCCAAGAGTGATAGATAAGATCAAGGAGTTTGGAGACTTGGCAGGTTTCTTCATTAACAAAAAGAAGTCAAAGATACTATGCAAAAACATGACTAAGCAGAAACAACAATTGTTAATGGAAACAACGGATTGTGAAGTAACAAGTAAAGTGAAATATTTGGGAGTCGAATTAACTGCAAAGAACATAGACCTATTCAAAAACAATTATGAAAAACTATGGACTCAGATAGAGAGAGACTTGATTAAATGGAATAGATTGAATTTGTCATGGTTGGGCAGGATTGCAGCAGTTAAGATGAATGTGTTACCAAGAGTAATGTTTTTGCTACAGACAATACCAATCATCAGAGACTCCAAACAATTTGAAAAATGGCAGAGGAAAATATCAGATTTTGTTTGGGCAGGCAAGAAGCCTCGAGTGAAAGTGAAAGTTTTACAAGATGCAAAGGAAAGAGGCGGAATGCAACTGCCCAATCTGAGACTTTATCATGATGCAATCTGCCTAGTTTGGTTGAAAGAATGGATGACATTAAGGAACAAGAAACTATTAGCCCTAGAGGGATATAAAAAAATATTTGGATGGCACGCATATTTATGGCATGACAAAGTAAAGGTCAACTCGATGTTCCTGCATCACTTTGTTCGGAGAAGTCTATACATAATCTGGAAGAAGTACAGAATTTATCTACAAGAAGGAACTCATTTGTGGGTGGTTCCATATGAGGTGATAGACCCGAGAGCTGTTGATAATGAACAACAATGTTTAACGTACAAAGAAATAACTAAAACTGAAGCATCCAAACTCAGAATAAAGACACAAGAGGAACTATCACCTAACTACGACTGGTTCCAGTATAGACAGATCAGAGACTTATATAATTCGGACTCTGTAAAGGGAGGTATACGAATAGAGAATTCGGAACTAGAGCAGACCCTTCTTAAAGAAGATAAGAAAAGAATATCCAAGGTATACCAAGTACTGTTGAAGTGGTATACCGAGGATGAGATAGTTAAAACACAAATGGTGAAATGGGCTATAAACTTTAATAAAGAAATAACAATGGAGGCATGGGAATACTTGTGGAAAACTACAATGAAGACAACGACATGTACTAATATCAAAGAGAACATCTACAAAATGATCTATCGTTGGTACATGACACCAAAGAAGATTGCGCTAGGGAATTTGAATACTTCTAATAAATGCTGGAAATGTAAGAAGCATGAGGGCTCCCTCTATCATATGTGGTGGTCGTGTGAGGTAGCTAGGCAGTACTGGGGGGAAATAATAAGAGAAATGAGTGAAATTTTACAATTTCAAATTAATAAGAACCCAGAACTCCTGCTACTGAACTTGGGAATGGAGGGAATTCCAGCCCAATACAGGACGTTGATATTTTATATGACAGCAGCAGCTAGACTTTTGTACGCGCAAAAATGGAAAGTACAAGAAGTGCCAACTATTGAAGATTGGATTTACAAATTGCTGTATATGGCTGAAATGGATAAGATGACAAGAAAACTGAGAGATCTGGACTCAGGGCAGTTCAACACAGACTGGGAGAAGCTGAAACAATACCTGGAGAAGAAATGGGAGGTGGGAGGAAAACTGTGGCAGTTTGAGAACTACTGAAGCATTGAAGTAGAGGGGGGAGACTTTACCGGGGGGAGAAGAGATAAATGCGAATTAATAAGCAGTCAGATTAATAGATTGATATATATATAGATATATATAGGTTAACAAACAGAACATAGAGAAAATAATTAACTATAAGGACTAAATATAAGGATTGATTAATTAACAATATTTTCCTTCTTTCTGGTACCAAACTGAATGTCTGAAGATATAGATGGGTCAAATTGATTGACTACGTGAGGAGAGATATATAGAATTATTATAAAAAGATAGGATGAGTAATATATAGAGAATAAGTCAAATTGTTTGATATAAACGAATGTATGATCTATATGGTTTATGATATATAGAAATATTTGAAATTGAAAAATGGGATAAATTGTTTATCTACGATGGAAACAAAGACTTACAGTTTGGGCATACAATGTTAAAAATAGTTAAGGATGTACTGCTTAGAATAGTGGAGAATATATATTTGTTTTAGATAGAGGAAGCTAATAAAAGTAAGGGAAAGGGGACAAAGGGTTGGAAAGCTGTTGGAAGTCAACAAAAAGGGGGGGAAAGGGAGGGGGTTAGAGATGAAAAAATTGGGGAAAATTGAATGTAAATGTGAAAATAATTGATTCTAACCCAATAAAAATTTTTCAAAAAAAAAGGAAATATAGTCCAAAGCCCGTGGAGCCAGACGCATTGGACGTGACCTGAAGCTCAGCTTTGAGCAACAAATCCTCACGCCAGAATGTGACCCCGTTGAGTTCAGTGAGGAAGTCGGACCAAACATCCAGATCTTCCTGCATCCCTCTGCTAAGCCGTAGGCAATGGTGGGGGGCCCGCAGCAATGACATCATGTCACACAAATGCCTCAAAAAGGCATTTTACCTTGCAGGCAAAGTTAAGGTACCCCACCAGCTGCTGGAGATCCAGCAGGGAAAACTTGTGTTTGCCTCTGAACTCCTGGAACTGAGCCCCAAGGTCTTGGACTTTCCCAAGAGGAAGCCTAAAACACTGCTGAACAGTATCCAGCTCAATGCCCAGGAAGGTTAGCAGCTGAGAAGTCCCCTCCATTTTCTTGTGCACGAATGGGACCCCCAGCTCCTCGCTGAGGCTTATAAAGATGTCCAGCAAGCGGCGCATTGCCCTATCCTGCTGGCCCCATGAACAAAAAATCATCTAAATAGTGTGCCATATCACGGCAGTACGAATGGTGCCATAACTCCCATTCAAAAAAGGAGCTGAAGGCCTCAAAGGCAGCACAAGAGATGGAGCATCCCATTGGGAGAGCCCGGTCCATGTAAAACTTACCTTCAGAGGAAAACCCCAGGAGTTCAAAGTCCTCAGGGTGGACAGGGAGCAGGCGAAATGCAGACTTAATGTCACATTTTGCCAACTCGGCTCCCACCCCGCACCTACGCACAACCTTAACCGCCTGGTCAAAGGAAGTGTACCTAACCAAGCATAGCTCATAAGGGATGGCATCATTAACCGAGTTCCCTTTAGTAGGGAACGACAGATGATGAATCAGGAGGAACTCCACCGCTGTCTCCTTGGGGACAACTCCCAAAGGGAACACTCTCAGATTAGGAACAGGCAGGGAGTCAAAGGGACCCAATGCTCTCCCTTCCTTGCAATCCTTCTGAATTTTTTGCCACACGATGTCCCCCTTACCTATAATTGAATGCAAGTTATTGGAAAGATAAGGGGAACGTGGCCCCTGAACTGGAATATGAAAGCCAAAAGTGAAACCGTTCAACAAAAAGCAGGCATGTTTAACATTAGGATAGGCCTGCAGCAAGTGTTCAAACTGCAGGGAGAAGCACTTTCTCCTCAGAAACACTCCTTTCATGAACTCTCTATTAATGTTGTAGGTATGTGAATTTCTTATACTTATTACTGGAAGGGAAGATTGTGTTTATATTAATTGGCTGTTAGTTGTATTTTGATTTTTGTTGGGACTATTTGAAATGAGTGTTACATGTATAAAATTTTCCTTGAGAGACTGGAGGGCCCGAAACTGTAGGGAGAAGCACGCTTTCCTCAGAAACACTCCTTTCATGAACTCTCTATTAATGTTGTAGGCTGCTATGAAGAACAGAAGGCATCCCAACGCAGAGCACAGCTACAAGTTGCTGCATTTCCCGGAACTGGCTAGTAGATGTCAGAATGACAGAGACCTGGGTCTGCTTGAGCAAAACAGGCCTGTTTTGTTACATGATTGTTGCATATGTTCTATTATTGTATTGTTTCAAATAAGATGTTTACTTTCCCAAGTTTGTTCATTGTTATTTTCACCACCACTGTCCCTGTATGGTGTCCTGGTTAGGCGGGACAGCCTCCTAACCTCCCTCCTCTGCTAGTGGGCCCAAGCCCAGAAACAGAAACCCCTGCTCTATCTCCCTCATGCCCTAATTAGATGTTGTGTAGGGCAGGCCCAATCCTTTGATCCTGAGCTTACATTAGATCTACATCTCCCCTCAGAGCCATCTCTCCCTCAACTCTCCAACCACAGCAAGCCAGCAGCTGAAAGGGCCATTTTCTGAAGAATGCCCATGTCACAGACCCCAGAGTCGTTGATATGCTGATTATTAAGGGGGAAATGGAACTCCAGGAAACTATTCATGTATGGAAACAGCAGACACACATCATGAGGTACTTTCACGAGACGGAAACACCACGGCCCAAGGATTTCCTGTCCAAGTTTTATGCAGGTCACGATCCTTAAGTCAAACAGACTTTGTGGACCTGTAACTCTGTATTTTCAGTTGCTTTTGTTGCAAATAAAGCACTGAAAATTTAAGAGCCCTTCAAAAAAAATGGCTAAGTGCATGCTTTCTTGGTACAGGTTCATTCAATGGTACTTACTTTCTGATTAATGTTAATAACTGATTCATTTTGTCAAGAACAAATTTATAGATCTTTTCTGCTGCTGATTGTTCTTTGTTTAGTTGCCTTTTTTCCAGCTAGGTGGGTAAGAAAGCATGTCTACTCAGAAGTTAGTTTCATTTTATTAATTGGTACTTACTTCTAGGAAAGTGTTCTTAGTATCACACTGTTTGGTTGTAATTTTTTTGCATACTTAACTGAAAGTAAATCTACTGAATTCAATGGGGTTACTTCTAAGCAAACACGCACACAGAATCAGTTTGTACAGATATTTATAGTGCTCCTTCTACAATGGCCACCTATTTATGTCAGATACATACTCTAGGAGAACTGATGATGATTCTTAATAGCAATCCTTGGAAGTCAAGGTGATGGCCTATTTTACAAGGGTATAGTGTCTTGATTACTATTGATCTCAGTTTCCCTGAATTAGAGCTAGTTAGAAACTGGAAAATGTTTTTTCATGATAGGCTACATGATTTCCCTCTCAGTTTTCTCCCCATTAGTTTTTCAATTATCCAACCAATGTTACTTTCTCTCTTAAAATGTAAGATAGATAGATTAAAATGAGAGTTATTGGTGAGCCAACAAATACCATCTTTTCTCTCTCTAGTCCTGCAACTTATTCTCCTACCAAAGTCATGTCCATGTGACATCTTCTAAAAAGTCAGAGTCCTATAGGTCACTGCTGATACTTCCAAGGTGAAATCAGTATTACAGATGCTCAAATGTTTCAGCTCAGGATCTCTTCACTAGAATTGGATGTAGATTTTTGTCAAAAAGTTCAGATGTTGTAAACAGTATGGACCTGTTTGATAGGTTACTTTTCATGCATCTAAACATTACAGGGCAATCAGCAGTGTTTCATGCATGTGTCAAGTTTCTCAAATTCATACTTTCACCAGGTTTTCTGGGTATTTGAACAACAAAGATTGGATCTAATTTGGATGTCTGTAATTCCACACCTGAGAGAGTCGAACGAAGGTCGTATCTGTTTAATTTTTTTGCACTTGAAAAATGCCCCATTTCTGCTGCAAGCTTTTTGTTTCATCAATTGATTGGCTGAGGACAGGTCAGTTCCCTCGGTTGACTGGCTGAGGAAACTTGCAAGAATTTTTGTTTTGTTTTTAATGCATCAATGTTGCAACATTGTTTAAAAATTTAAAAAGGGATTTACTTCTTACTGTTGAAGTTAGCATGCACACACAAAATTGCAATGTGGTTTTTAAAAAGTTTTAGAAACTGGATTGGTTGCTGTTCAGCCAATCAGGACACAGATCAGAGTCTTTCTGGGTGCTTAAGTCCATGTTAGTAATATTATTTTACACACTAGCAACAAAGCCCGTTGTGGGGAAAAATACAATGGGCTCTAGAAAGGGGAGGGCGGACAGGCAGGCATTTGCTCCTCTTCCATCATGGATTCCAACTGGTGAAGAAGGGGTGGGTGGGCATTGTCATCTGCTCCATGCCTGATCTGCATCATCTTGGCTATGTGAAGGGGTGGTGAGCTTTGCTTTCTGCTCCATGCCGGGCAAAGGGGGGGCCTTGCCTCCTGTTCTCTGCCTGAATATGGCTAGGTGAAAGGGGACAGACATTGCCGCCTGCTCCGAGCCTGATCCCAGCTGGATGAACGGGGGTGAACATTGCTACCTACTCTCTGCTGGGTAAAGGGAGGAACAGGCATTACCTCCTGCTCAGCACCTGATCCTGATAGGTGAAGGTGGGTAACTGGCTTTACTACCTACTCTGCTCTTGATCCCAGCTGGGTGAAGGGGGTGCAGGCATTGCCACCAGCTCTGCTCTTGATTCCGTCAGGTTGAAGGGGGGCAGGCATTGCTGCTTGCTTGACTCCTGACTCCAGTAGGGTGAAGATAGGGTGGGCATTGCTGCCTGCTCAGTGGCTAATTCCGATAGGTGCAAGAGGGCAGGCATTGCCACCTGCTCTGATACTTATCCTGGCTGGATGAAGGGAAGAAGGGCATTGCCTCCTGCTCTGTGCCTCATCCCAGCCATGAGAGGCATGAGGTGGGCATTGCCATCTGCTCCACTCCTGATCCCAAATGGGTGATGGTAGGGGTGGGCATTGCCATCTGGTCTATCACTAATACCAGATGGGTTAAGGCAGGAGAGGGCATTTTCACCTGCTCCACTCCTAATACCAGCTGGGTTAAGGTGGAGGATGGGCATTCCCACCTACTCTGCTCCTAATACCAGCTGGGTTAAAGCAGGGGGGGGCATTGTCACCTGCTCTACTCCTGATCCCAGTCAGGTGAAGGAGGGCGGGCATTGCCATCTGATCTGCTCCTGATCCCAGCTGGGTTAAGGTGGGGGTAGGCATTGCCACTTGCTTAGCTCCTAATACCTGTTGGGTTATGGCAGTGGGCAGGCAAAGCCACCTGCTCTGCTTCTGATCCCAGCTGGATGGGGGGGGGGCATTGCCAAGTGCTCTGCTCCTAATACCAGCTGGGTTAAGGTGAAGGGTGGACATTGCCATCTGTTCTGCTTCTAATACCAGTTGTGTTAAGGCAGGGGGAGGGCATTGCCACCTACTCTGCTCATAATACCAGTTGGGTTAATGCGGGGGGTGGGCATTCCCACCTGTTCCACTCCTTATACCAGCTGGGTTAAGGTGGGGGTGGGCATTGCCATCTGCTATACTCTAATAAGAGCTGGGTTAAGGCAGGGGGCAGGCATTGCCACCTGCTCTGCTCCTGATTCCAGCTGGCTGAAGGGGGGTGGGCATTGCCACCTGCTCCGCTCTTATTGTCAGCTAGGTTAAGGCAGGGGATGGGCATTGCCACCTACTCCGCTCCTAACAACAGCTGAGTTAAGATGGATGTGGGCATTGCCATCTGCTCCACTCCTATTACCAGCTGGGTTAACGTGGGGGGTGGGCATTGCCACCTGCTCCACTCCTAATACCAGCTGGGTTAAGGTGGGAGAGCGGGCATTGCCAGCTGCTCTGCTGCTAATACTAGCTGGGTTAAGACAGGGGTTCGGGCATTGCCAACTGCTCCGCTCCTGATCCCAACTGGTTCAAAGGGGGGAGGGCATTGCCACCTGCTCCGCTGCTGAAGATACCAGCTGGGTTATGTCAGAGGTTAGGCATTACCACCTGCTCTGCTCCTAATACCAGCTGGCTTAAGGTGGGGAGAGGGCATTGCCACCTACTCCACTCCTAATACCAGGTGTTAAGGTGGGGTGGGCATTGGCATCTGTTCTGCTCCTAATACCAGCTGGATTAAGGTGGGGGGGGCAGGCTTTGCAACTGCTCTTCTCCTGATCCCAACTGGTTCAAAGGGGGGAGGGCATTGTCACCTGCTGTGCTGCTGAAGATACCAGCTGGATTATGTCGGGGGTTAGGCATTGCCACTTGCTCCACTCCTAATATCAGCTAGGTTAAATTGGGTTGTGGGTGTTGCCACCTGCTTCACTTCTAATACCAGCTGGGTTAAGGTGAGGAGATGGCATTGCCACCTGCTCCCATCCTGCTCCCTGCCTGGGCTTCCCACCATGGCATGTTTTCTGGAGGGATATGGTGCCTTGCCTAGGCTTCCCTCCATGATAGTGCCCTCTGGTGGTAAACCAGGGTATAAAGTGAGTTGTCTGAAATACGCTTACTCAATTATATAGTAAGATGTGCATTTTTCATGTTTTGCAGGTAGCCTTCGTATAATTTAATTACCACCATCACCTCATATAACTTAATTATCTGAGCTGGCTATCCATGGTCCTCAGTAGATCATTTTGCCCACTGCTCATATATAAAATACCCCACAAGGCAAGGAAATGAAATGCCACTACTACAGGAACTTCGTGTCTTAAAGCCATTAAAAGCAAGTGGCAGCCATGATGTACGATTGTGGTTCAGACAGTCCAATGTGCTTGTGGCTGTCAAACATGTTATGTTCCTCTCTTGAACATGTCAGCCACAACATTTGCAGAACTCATAATTATATGCATATACCACAATTAAGCTTGTGTGCTTGCAATTTGCCTATCTACCAAGTTCCTGGATGTCTTAAATACTTACAGGGGAAGGAGGAAAACACACACATGCACATACACTCTCTCACACACACTAAACTCCTTTTTTTCCTGAACGTTGCCAGGAGTATTGAGCCACATATCTGTTGTTTTGGGGATTTAGAATGGAGAAGAGAAGGACATGGTGGAAAAGCATGCAATCCACTTTCCAGCCCCAGGAGTGCCCAAATGTCCCAGGTTTCAGGCTTTTATCTATTTGATAGCTTTCTTAGTCTCAGAGTGTCTGTAAATCAGATAGCCTGATTTACAGGCTATCCAACTGAAACACGATGAGTGAAAAGCAGTCAGTGCCTTTAGATCCAGCAATAGACTCGGACCTGCATTGAATTGTTCTGCATATCTATGGGCAAAATCAACAGCTGTCCCTACACACACAGTCAAAGCCATCAGCCAACATCTTCCTAAGCTGTAACATGTACACATTGTCTCTTGCTATCCAACGTGCTGGGGTAACTCTCATCTCAGATCTGTGAAGTAGATCAGAAATCTAATTGATCTTTGCTCATCATTGCCCACACACTTTATTGTGTACCAGCAAGACCCTTCCAGCATCCTGAGAATCCTAGCCATAGGATCAATGAGGCTGACAAGGCATAAGGATGATTCACTGTGCCAAGATCCACCTAAATCAATGAGCCCGGAAGGATGGTCATGCTGCTCAGTAATGTGCCCTAAATCCCTTTTGTTCATCTAATCTGCCCAAAACTTGGCAATTGTGACCTCTTTAATTAGAAACAGTGCCCAAAAGACTCATCTCACTAACCCTAGCCTTTCAACAGTACAAAGGCTCTGTTCATAGCCCAATCTGGCAGTGAAGCCAAAACTTGGTCCCAACCAGGTGGCCAGTTAGTTATGCCATTGCCAAGTTGGGTAAATGAGAGAGCTGTGCCAGACTAAAGGCAGAGAGAGGCTGCAGTTTTTTTTAATCCACTGCTGCATGGCCCCTTGTTGGGCAGGCTATACTCAGCCTTCTGAATCTACCTGAGCTTCATATTCAATTCCTTCTGTGGGCTAGTGGTAACACCTGTTCTTCCACAGTGTGACATCTGTACTTCTGTAGTGTCTGGAAGAATCCTACAGGGTTTATTAATAAGCATGCAGTTCCTAGGATTAGTTGGAAATGTTCATAGTACTTCATCCTAGGTTTCTATATCTTCCCTGAAGTTCAGTAAAAGTACATTCTTATATGTGAAATGATTGCATTCCCATAGTAAATAGCATGATTATTGGTTCCTGAAACATACCTGGCTCAGATTTTCAGTAGAATTACAATCATCTGCAGAGTTTCATCACTTGAAATAAGGTTCAAAGATCTAGCAATGAAGGACAAAATACATACAGCCCAGAAATTAACTCACATGTGACCAGAAGACAAATGTCAGAAGCCTCAAGCAGGTTCTAATCAGACACATCACACTAAATACATACATGAAAGTCATTTCCATCAAGGTCTTATGTCCATCTAAGTTTTCAGAAAGCCAAAACAATCTCTCAGGTGTCAGTTGCGTCTGATATTATTTTGATGGTTTGCAATTTAGAGGCAAATGATGCTTTAAATGTCAGCATTCCAAGCTGTTTCACTGGTCATTAATTCTTAAGTCTCATTAGTTTTTCTAAGGTGCAAAAGGGTTGGGAGGACAATGGATAATGAAGGTTGGGAGAGGGCAGTAGATGAAATATGCACAGGGTGACTGTTTATGGCTTCATTTCCCAGAACCAAACCCCATAATGGGAAATATGGATAAGGTAGACAATCAGAAACAAAGTCTAATGTGGATTCTTGTCCACCAACACTTTGGGATATTCATAGCACCATCTAAGCAGAGTTACACACTTCTAAACTCGTTGATTTTAATGGATGGAGAAGTATTATACTCTGCTTAGGATGGCATTATCAGTCCATTTGCTCAGCTTGCTGTCAATCTGAACAGAAAAAGATTGGGGTGTTTTTCAGGCATTGGCCAATACTAATCTGAACACTATACTGAGTTTGCATGGAAACAACTGAGGTATTTTACCTGTATAACAACCAGAGCTTTGTGTTTTAGTGTTAGGTTACATCTCTCCCCCATTCTGTATGAAGGACATGCTGCTCATTCGTCATAAATCCTTCTGGTCATAGTTGTCAAGAAGAATAAAGTTGATATCAAGCATGGAAGGTCTAAATACCAGCTCAGACACCATAATTTTGCTTTTCATATTTCAGTACAATCCTTATTTATAAACCTAGGTAGTCCACAGAAAGTTGAGATTGTTAAAATATCCAATTCCTTCCCAATGTGATGGGTGTCCTTTGGGTGCCCTTATTCCCCTTTGAAAATGAGGATGCAAGAGCATTTTGGCTTCTGCTAAGGTTGGCTGTCTTGCACAGCTGAGCAAATCAGAAGTTAGCATACATGATATACTTACCAAAATATCGTATTGGGTTGAAATGCTGAAATAATGTGGGGCTAGCAAGGTGCTGCAGTGGGTTCTTTTTTTCAAACTGAAGCTGAAGAGAAAACAGTTTTACCTTTTTCAGACTTTTCTAGTTGGGCATTTAAATAGATCTAATCCTAAGGATTAGTGAGACAATACTTTTTATATTGTTGACAGAAATACAAACATACTCAAACACTAATTAAGAACCAAAAACCAAAAACATTTCTGTTTTGGTTCCATGGTCTGCTGGTGCTGCCACAGAATGGACCTGTTTGTTTTTTCCGTTTTCATGAATTTCAGCCCATTGCGCATGTGTTAGCTACACATATGCAAGTGCACACTCTTATTTTCAAGGGGGGCTGGGGAAATGAGGCTCTGGGGGCAGCTGTTTTCATGCTTAACCAAAAACAGCATCAACCATTAGTTCCTCTCCTAATCTAGACCATTGATCCACTGAGTTTTTCCTCAAGCACAATAACACACACACAAAACAACAGACCCATAGAAGTCAAGTGTTGGTGGGTGGAGCAGCAGCAGAAGGGCATTCCCAAATAGGTGAGCGTTCCACCATTAAGAACAATCTGGCTTTATGCTTCCTTTTTCTCTTTTTCTATAGTGCCACTAACTTATTACCTTTGCATTCTGCTGTTTCCTGTTGGTTTCATGTTTCCTTGTGCTTTGTAGTTATGTTCCCACAATGAGGGCAAATCCAAGTCCTTCCTTTTGATGCTCAGTATTCCTCTGCAAAACAGGGAATTATCACTGCCAATCATCACCATTGACAAGTGCAGGCAGAATGATTGGCTGAATCCCTCCACCCAAACAGACCTATGCTTTTCCTATAAATTTTCCTTTTGCTGTGGGGGCAGGCAGGAGAGTTTTTGAAAGGGAGCAATAGGTATACATTTCCACTTGACTCAGAAAAAGAGAGAGCCCTGGAAGAATATAGAAGCAATCCTAAACAAGCCTACTCAAATATAAGTCCCATTTTATTCAATAGTGTTTACTCCCAGTGAAGTGTCTTTCAAACTGCAGCCTATGATTGATCTCTCCCTTCCAAACATTTCCAAAGCTGACAGGAGGGGAGGGGTCTCCCCTTGCAAGGACCTGGTTAACAGGGATGGATAAAATGTCATCTCCTAGGTAGCTAGATGGTGAACAGGTGGGAAGATCCACTCACACACATTAGTCTCATTCCTCCTTCTAGCTAAAAGAATTAGTTAATAATGTAAGGTCTTTCTCCCCTGGGGATCTTATTGGTGCTGTTCAGGAAAACAAGCTGCTGCCCTGTGAGGTGAACCCAGTGCCTCCCTGCTGCTAGAAGGTACAAACCAAAATGAAACACAAACTTTTGGGTGGGAGGGACTCATTACAATTTAGCTTCCTGGATCTGGTTCAGCTTTCTGGAAGCTGCTTTAACAAGCCTAACCAGCAAGTTCTGTGTGTCTTTTGGGCTTATTTTTCTATTATGCACACCCCTAGTAGTTAGGCAACCAATATGGAACCATGGAATTAATTTTCTGCAAGGTGTAATATGGGGGCTGCAGCTGGAGGGGGGAAATTGCTACTTCCGTTGGCACAGCTCTTGATCCATTAAAAAGTGGAAGAGATAGATTTCACTGTTTCTCTCTTCCAGCAACAGCCTCCCCTATGCCTACAGCATTCTGGGATTCCTTGAGCCTCAGTAGCAGCTGATGTGTGTGTATGTGTGGGTGGGATGGGGGTAGGGGGTGTGGGGTGAGTTGCTCAACAAGCTCCAGTAGAAAAGAAGTGCTCGCAAAAATCTCCCCCATAAATTCTGCTCAGTTGATAGGATTTGAGACAAGTATTTTTTTATGAATACAAAATGTATCTATTAAATAAGAACAGTTATTTTAAGTTTAGAAGCTTTACATAGTTGTAATGAATATATTCCTTAAATAAAGAATAACTTGCATATATTATCCCTGGTCCTATTTAAGCACAGCCCTTTACTGAAGGGTGATTCTTTTCTAGATCCATTGAATGAGATAAAGGTGATAGTGAAACCTGAAATATCTACCAGGATAATCTTGGGTAAGACATAACTGGTTCAAATGAGTTAAATTTGTGTCAGTACTACAAAACTCTTATTCTTTAAATGGAAGCTTAGAAGGTCTGCTTTTTTTAAAAAAAACCTAGTTGGGTATAGACAGGGCTTTTTTTTCTAGGAAAAGAGATGGTGGAACTCAGTGGGTTGCTAGCACAGGGGGCAACTCTTGGTGGGAGGTGGTGCCCCTGGTACCACATGTACGCGCGCAAAGTGTGTGCATGCTCCCAGGACCAATGATGTCACTTTGGGTCAGCAGGAACAAGGGGGGAGTTTTTAAAAATTTAAATCACCCTTGGCAAAAATGGTCACATGGCTGGTGGCCCCGCCCCCTGATCTCCAGACAGAGGGGAGTTTAGATTGCCGTCCGCACCTGGCGTGGAGGGCAATCTAAACTCCCCTCTGCCTGGAGATCAGGGGGCTGGGCCACCAGCCATGTGACCATTTTCAAGAGGTTCTGGAACTCCATTCCACAGTGTTCTAGCTGAAAAAAAACTCTGGGCATAGAGATGTGAAGCCCCCCCAATGGAAAACTTTAGGGGGAGAGGTTTTTTTGTTTCTTTTCTCTGCTTACTTTTAGAAAAGTTTTTTGACTGAAAAATTGATAAATTGTGTGTGGGGGGGCACTGAAAGAAAACTGTTAAATATTCCTCTTTTAAAATGAGAAAAATGCTTCCTAAGACAGGGTTTTTCACAAAGTGTATAACGTAAAAGTCTGAGATTTTTTTTTCAGTTTTCGCAATGAGAAATTTGGGGCAAGGGTGGGAAAGAAACCCTCACATGAAACATTTTTTTATTTTGGGGTGAGAAAACCTTTGTCTTATAAAGTATCCCCTCATTACAAATACACAGCATGAAAAAGTATGAGGACTTCCTCAATATTCCAATAGAAAAATGGAGAAAATGGGAAAAAATGGAAATTAAGGGGAGCAGTGGGGGGGAATCATATTGTAGATATATACATTTTCAAGAATATTTTTTGTTTAAATGTATACAATTTTTGGTAACAATTAATATGACATAATATGTTTAGCAAACATACATTCTCAAAAAGTTCAGTATTTTCAATTATAAATTTTATCAACATTTGGCATACTTTCATTCCTACCACCTATGAGAAGTTATCTGTCCAAATTGTCATGTTCAGAATACTTTCAGGTATGCTAGTGCCAAATAGACTCCATTTTAATCCTTTCAGTATTATGAGTGCTTTCTTCACAGGTGCCAGGATGTTCCCAGGCAGCTATCTCCCAGAGGAGGAATGTTTTGGCTACCGCAGTTCCAGCCTCAAAGGACTTTCGCTTTTCGCAGCTTCAAAGGGATTGTTATGAGAACTATGGGGGGAGGTTGGGCCTGCTGGGATCTGTTACGAGCGCGATTGGTAGAGGCACCACTCCCCGGCCACTCCACACGCCGGGGCCGAGAGGGACCCTAACACCAATTCAGCCAATCCCTGGAGGAACTCCTTTACCTGTTCAGCCTATTTCTCCTCACCCATCCCCGTTACAACCGGCACCTCAAGGACCGATTCCCGCTCCTCTGTTACCAGCGCCCAGATTGCCGGCGCCTCGAGGTACACCGCCAGTCCAGCCAGCACCTTTCCGGCCAGCGCTGCTACAACCCGTACCTAGAGGGCCTCCCCAGCCGACCCCGGGGGGGCCTCCTCCACGACAACCTCAACCTCGCCCTCAGCAACCTCCGTTGCTACCACCGCCAGCACCGAGACAACCTCCGCTACTGCCACCACCCACTCTGCAGCAACCTCCTTTACAACTCGCCCCACTCGACGTTTACCCGATGCCAGCACCTGTTCCCAGGCAAGAACTCCCCATGGGCTGGGTGAAGTTGGAAGCTACCTTTGATGCAGACCCATCCAAATTGGGATTCTTTCTCGTACAAGCGGTGCAATTCTTTAATCGATGGGGACATCTTTTCGGAAGTGAGGCCAGTCAGATCGAACACCTTGGATCAAGACTCCAAGGCAAAGCTGCAGATTGGTATGTAGGACTTTATGATATCGGTGCCCCCGAGTTGAATACTCTTCAAGGGCTAGTGGACGCACTCCGAGCCCAATATGAAGACCCTCTAGAAGAAACTAGAGCCCAGACTGAATTGCAGTCTATTAGGCAAGGCAGCATGTCGGCTAGAGACTATGTTACAAAATTCCGACAACTTGCCGCTAAATGCCCAAGGTGTGAGGAATCGACCAAAATAATTTTGTTCAAACAGGGCTTAAATCCTAGGCTGTTGGACAGAGCCCTTATGCAAGATAACCCTCCCACTCTACTAGGATGGATCCAATTAACTTGTGAAGTAGAAAACCGCATGCTATAAGTCCGATTAGTGGAACAACAACAACATACGGGTCAAAGGCGCTCCTCAGTTCTTGTCAGGGGAGGCAGAGGTGCTGCATATGCTACTCGCGGAGCAAGAGATGCTAGATGGCAACAAGGGTTGTGCCTGCAGTGTGGCCAAAGTGGTCATTTTGCGGCGCAATGTCCGTACCGGCCTGTGCAAAGACCTCCGCTCCAACTAAGATGTCCAGCCCCCGCAGCCTACCCGGCGCCACCGCGCCCAACACCAGCTCCTAGAACATCGAGAGGCAGAGGAGCTCCTGGGAGAAACCTTCCCGAGAGAGGGTTAGAGCTGGAAGAAGTTATGGAATATGATCCAACAGCTCTAACCGGGGAGGAGAATCCAATGAGTCCCACCTCGGGAAATGAGATGGATCTGTCGTAAAAGGACCCAAACGGCAGATCAAACCTCAGTCAGTTCCTATTTCGAACAGACCCCAAGGGTCCATACTCTTCATACCGGTAACCTTAGTGAACCCAGACAGAAAAATGCACATCCGTGTGCAAGCTTTGATAGACTCGGGCTGCTCTAGGGACATTATTGCACCAGCTCTAGTGAATGGATTAGTACTTCCTGTTAAAGAATTGGAAACGCCTGTCATTTTTGAGCAAATGGATGGCACTAACATGAATCCAGTCACTACTGAAACCACTCCGGTCATAACCGGCATGGGACAACATTGGGAAGTAAGATCATTCATTATTAGTGCCACTGGCAAATACCCCTTAATCCTGGGAAGCCGATGGTTGTGCGATCACAACCCCTACATCAACTGGGCAGAGGGAAGCATCACGTTCACCCATGATGCTTGCAAAAATCATCGTTGGGATCAAAATTGGGGTAACAATCCTACCCTCCTACCCTCACTGAGCCTGCTCTCCTCACCCAGGAAGAAATCAACCAAATACCCAAGCAATACAGAGCTTACACCCAAGCCTTCACAGAGGAAGAAGCTAATACTTTACCTCATCATAGGAGGACGGACTGTGACGTGGAAATTTTACCGGGCGCCTCGCTGCCCAAGGGCTGTCTGTATCCCATGAGCCCTAATGAAAGGGAAGAACTCCGCAAGTTCATTGACATCAATCTTCAAAGAGGATTCATTCGACCTGCTAACAGCCCACATGCTGCGCCAGTGCTCTTCGTCAAAAAGAAGGATGGGGGCTTAAGACTGTGCACGGAGTTTCGGGGACTTAACGCCGTCTCTTCCAACAACGCCTATCCCATCCCACTCATCAGAGATCTACTCAACGTCGTGGCTCAAGGTAAGATCTTTACGAAATTGGATTTGAAAGACGCTTACTTCCATGTTCGTATCAGAGCAGGGGATGAATGGAAAACCGCTTTTAACACGCCCCTCGGCCAGTATGAATATTTAGTTATGCCATTTGGCCTGGCCGGGGCCCCCTCGGTTTTCATGTCCATAATCAATGAAGTACTGCATGAATTCTTATACAAAGGCGTTGTGGTGTACCTAGATGATGTTTTAATCTATTCGGAGACTGAAGAGGAACACGTAGAACTTGTAAAAAAGGTCTTGACCACTCTAATGTGTAACAAACTGCCCATCAAGTTATCTAAATGTGAGTTCCACCAAACAGAACTCACTTACTTAGGCTACTGCATCTCCAAAGATGGCTTGAAAATGGACCCGGGCAAAGTACAAGCAGTACAAAATTGGCAAACCCCCGCTACCCGCAAAGAACTACAATCCTTTTTGGGCTTTGCCAACATCTATAGAGAATTCATTGCAAACTTTGCTCAAATTACACTCCCTCTAACCGAACTGTTAAAAACCAAAGACAAGGGGGACCAAGCCAAAAAACCGAGTGCCAAATTGCCTTGGACACCAGAATGCCAAGCAGCATTCAACCACCTCAAAACACAGTTTGTTTCAGAACCCGTTCTGCAACACCCTGATGAAAATCACCCCTTTGTGGTGCAGGTCGACGCCAGCAACACCGCAATTGGAGGCGTACTTTTGCAAAGGGGGGAGGATGAAAAACTCAAGCCCTGTGCCTTCCTTTCCCAAAAGTTTTCTGAAGCAGAAAGGAATTGGAATGTTTGGGGAAAGGAGGCTTTTGCTGTAAAAGCAGCTCTCACTACCTGGAGACATTGGTTAGAAGGAGCCCGTCATCCTTTCGAGGTTTGGATGGACCATAAGAATTTAGAGGCCCTACGCAGCCCCCGAAGACTAAATGCCAAGCAACTGCGGTGGGCGGAGTACTTTTCTAAATTCAATTTCACGTTAAACTTTTTACCGGGCAAGACTAACTTTCTAGCCGATGCACTATCACGCATGCCCCAGCACAAAAGCAAAAGGGAGGAGACAGTAGACACCGTCTTTTCGCCTACGCAATTAGGGGGTGTGGTGACCACATGCAGTCGCACAACCCAATCCCCTCAACCCAATCAGGGGTGGAGACTAAAACTGAAAGCTGAAGTGGAAAAGGAGGGGGGGAACGTGCCCAAAGACAAACTGCAACAATCCGAACAAGGGGAATGGCTTTGGGGAGACCGCTTCTATGTACCCAAAAGTTTAAGAAAAGAAGTTTTACAACGCTGTCACAATGCCCCTACGGCAGGACACTATGGGTATTTAAAAACACTTCATTTAGTACATCAATTTTGGTGGCCTGGCATGTGCAAAGACATTTCCCAATATGTAGCATCCTGCCCCGTTTGCCTCAGTGCCAAATCCCGCAAAGGCAAACCACCAGGATTATTGCAGCCTTTAGAAACACCAAGCAGACCGTGGGAAGTAATATCTATGGACTTTATCACTGATTTACCCCCCTCCAAGGGGCACAACTGTATTTTAGTCATAGTGGATTTATTCTCCAAGCAAGCTTATTTTATACCTTGCACCACTATACCTTCTGCTCGAAAACTAGCTGATATCTTTCTAAAGCACATTGTAAAAATGCATTCTTTTCCGTCAAAGGTGATTTCGGATCGCGGCGGACAATTCGTTGCCAACTTCTGGCGGGAGCTTTTACAAATGCTGGGTATTGAACAAGGTTTAAGTTCAAGTCATCATCCTCAAACCGACGGACAATCAGAAAAAACTAATCAAATATTAGAACAATTCCTCCGCTGTTATATTAATTTCCAGCAAGACAACTGGGTCGATTTGCTCCCCATGGCAGAATTCTCATACAATAACAGTGTGCACGCCTCCACCGGAGAGACTCCTTTCAAAGTAGTTTATGGCTTCCACTTCAAACCCTTTCCGTTTGATGCGCTCCCTCCTCCTACTTCAGCATCCCAAGACGTCACCGAATGGTGGGGGGAAGCGGCTCAACAATGGACTCAAATTAGAAAACACCTCGACAAAGCCAAACAGGATTACAAAAAGTATGCCAACCGCCACCGTGCGGCTGAATGGGATTTACAACCCGGAGACCTTGTCTATCTTTCCACAAAGAATCTAAAAGTAACCCAGAACAGCTGCAAATTGGCTCTGAAATTCCTAGGACCTTTTCCTGTTCGTAAAGTAATCAACAAAGTGACTGTTGCCCTAGATTTACCAAAGAATTTACGCTACGTACATGATACTTTCCATGTCAGCTTGTTGAAGCGAGCTCCTCCAGCAAACCAATGGCACACCCATGCCCCTCCTATTCCGACTCTAATTGATGATCAGACCCATTACGAAGTACAACAAATTTTGGACTCTAAATTAAAACAAAATCAGCTCTTTTACCTCATCAGGTGGAAGGACTTTGACTCTGGGTTTGATGAATGGGTGAACTCTGTGCATGTACATGCTCCTAGGCTAGTCAGGGCATTCCATAGGCGCTATCCACATAAACCTGGGGGGGGAGCATCTTAGAGGGGGCAGAATGTCATGTTCAGAATACTTTCAGGTATGCTAGTGCCAAATAGACTCCATTTTAATCCTTTCAGTATTATGAGTGCTTTCTTCACAGGTGCCAGGATGTTCCCAGGCAGCTATCTCCCAGGGGAGGAATGTTTTGGCTACCGCAGTTCCAGCCTCGAAGGACTTTCGCTTTTCGCAGCTTCAAAGGGATTGTTATGAGAACTATGGGGGGAGGTTGGGCCTGCTGGGATCTGTTACTTTGTGCCTCATGCTTTGCCTGTCATTGGTAACAATTCACATGTACCATCCTGAATATTGTATTCAGGCTCATGGACTATAATGCATTCTTTCTTCAGTAAACTTTTGAAAACAACGGGCTTTTGTCTGATTGCAGAAGGTAGTCTGGAGTAAGGACATTATCTAGCCACAGTTCTGACACAAATACACTTTATTTTGCTTGCTACAGAATTTATTTTCCATCTTCAACATTTATTTCCCCCCGCCTCTCGAATGGCAAAAAAAAATAAGTACTATAGTAGTATAAGGTACAGTAGTTTGTAGAGATGGGCACAAAGAGCAATACGAACAAAAAAAAGCCATGAACATCACAATCTGCTGTTCGCAAACAAGCTGTTTGTGAGGACCCATTCTAAATGAACAGGTGGTCATTGCAAGCCTCATTAGTTGGTGTTCGTCAAGCCAGGCAGTCTGGCACCTGCAATCAATTCCCTTGGCAACTTAGGCAGAGAGTGTCTGAACTCTGTCTGAACTCCTGCTGTTGCCCTGGAAACCCCAATTTAAGACCAATTTAGCTTGATAGGCAGGTCCTCCTTTCAAGTGTGGAACTCCAAATGTGTTACAACAAGGGAGTGAAGACCAGGGGGAGGGAGGCTCCCAGCTCTGACTTTGCAGACAGTGGAGAGACAGTTGCTGCTGGCATTTTGATAGAGAGAGTGCATTGGAGCTTGGATTTTCTTTGTGTGTGGTGGGATAGGGATCTACCCCTTTAAGTTCCAAGGCTGCTGCCAGGCTCTGGGGCCAAGCTATTATTTATTATTGGTACCTTTCCTGGTGCCTGCTCAGGTCAGGTTTCTGGGAGTGGTGCAGTAGAGATCTTGACTTGGATGATGGCTGGAGGAGAGCCTGCTGACCCCCATGAACAGCCAACCACGAACATGTTCATGAACAGGACCATGTTCGTGGCTGTTCATGAGTCCCTGTTCATAGATGGCAATGAACATCATGTTCGGGTTTTTTTTCTGTTTGTGCCCATCTCTAGTAGTTTGCAAGTATATACTTGCAATTTTTAATTTAGAAGACGAATATATGTTTCTTTTAAATTCTAAAAATATACCAAATAGTACAATTCTCAAGTTTTCCCCAAATTTCCTTTTTTCTTTCTTGAAAAAACAGTGGGCCAAATCAGTGTTCCAGGATGGGTGGTATTTCTACTAGCCACACCCTGGCTATGTCACCTACTGAGTTTTGCTGAAAACAGCTAGATATTGGTCTGATCCAGGAGAGCTCTTCTTATGTTCTTACCATAAGTTATAACAACAACAACAACAACATTCAATTTATATACCACCCTTCAGGATGACTTAACACCCACTCAGAGTAATCTACAAAGTATGTTATTATTATCCCCACAACAAACACCCTGTGAAGTGAGTGTGGCTGAGAGCTCCTAGAAGCCATGACTGACCCAAAGTCACCCAGCTGGCTTCAAGCGGAGGAGTGATATGATTGAAACACAGTTCTTGTTAACAGAGTAAGGTCTGGATATGTTTGAGTAGTTAGGGATCATCACCAAAAGACACGTGTGAATCATAAACAGATATTGTATGTTCTCAGATGGCACTGAAAGACTCAGGGTCAGTCATATATCTGTTTTGAGAGATTATGATGTTCCAACTGAGAAACTAGTGGGACAGCAAATGAGATATAGAAATCTAAAGTTTCTGAGAAACAGTAGAAATGATAAGAGAGAAACTTCATATATTTATCATATAAAATCTTTAATGTTGTATTACATGAAATTACCTTCCCAATAAGATATATGTACACAATTAATTAATTCTCTTTTCTTCATATTTATTTTTGTTCACAAGTCATACTTAGTTTAATAGTTACAATATGAACGAAACCTATTACAGTCAACACCATTTTTTGGTGGAAATGAAGATACACAGATTGCTGCCCTTAGAGGTTTTACTGAAGTCAGTGAGACTGGTCTAGAAATAATTGATTAGAACACTACCTTGTGATACATACAAATGTATCACACTGAAAATCTCTTGGTTGTTAGAGGATTAAACTGCTCTCCATTTGTTTCAATGCCTGCATTCCTACTCGTCTTCTTCTATCACTATATGAATGACAGTGGAAATATCCTACTTCTGTTCCAAACAAATTTAGGTACTGGGATTCTTTCAAACTGTCAAAGCCTAACAAAAATGTCTACTGCGACACTGTAACCTGATGACTGCTATTTCCAACTACAGGTTTTGAAACAACAAAAAATTTCCAGGCCAAAAGAAACCTTAAATAAATACAAATGAGTCTATATATTTATTTTTATTAACATACTTCTATTCTACCTTTCCCCATATCTCAAGGAAGCTTACCAACTTAAATTTAAAATACTTAATAACACACCCAGTATTCCCCCCCATTTATTCAACTTACTATTTCAACCTCAAGACCAATAGTTTCTGCCAGTATAGCCAATGTTATGTAGTGGTAGAAATGTTGGACTATATTTAAGACACCCAGTTTTGAATCCCCATTCTGTCATGGAAATTTGCTAAGTCACCTTGAGCCAACAACATTCTCTGGGCCTAACCTAAATAAATAAGTAAATAAATAAATGAATAAATAAATAAAATATTTCATTTGTTACTTTGTTTCCATTATGATGGTTGTAAAAGATGGTCATTTCCCCTATATTTATAAGAAATTTTAATAAATATTAATAAAATTAGTACTTGCATGTATGATAATGATGATTAACTAGAAGTACAAAGCATAGTTCACCAAAAAGGGAAAACTAAGAGGTAATATAATCTAAAAGTGGATTACAACTACACTCAAAAGTTGTTTTCATTGGTAGGCTCCGCTAAATTAGACTCTCAGAAGAGACTGTCTTTGTAAGCAAGATTTTCCTGTTCTGATGAAGAAGTCTCAGATTTCTGGGTCTTAGCACTATTTCCTTAGAAACCAATAAAATGTACTAACCCATGTGTAATGCCCTCATCTTGATTGCCAACTCCACTGGAAACATCATGGAAAATTTTTAAATGAAGATGAAACCCTATCGGTTACATTTCAGATTTGGACTGATGCTATCCATTATCTTCTTCCATGAAAACTTTTGAAACTTGAGCTTTATTGTACAAAAAGGCCTGACATGGGCAGATATTCTATGCCTGACATAAAGGCAGAATAATTGATCTGTGTGCTATGAATATTGACATCCGATGCCAAAGATATGAATATCTCTGAATCATGTCCGTATATTTGAGTTGCAAGAACCCATAATGCATATTGTTGTTGTGATATATAGGTACACACACACACAAAAGTACACATAAATAAACAACAATCTGTATTAGGAGCTCTTGCAACTCAGATATATAGAATATGATTCAGGAATATTCATATGGAATACGTAAGGATTAACTTGATAATTCCAAGTCAGCTTCTTTTTAGTGAATGTCTAAACAGCCCTTTGAACTTAAAAACCAAAAGGGTTTAAAAAAGAAAGAGAAAAGGGGTATAAAAATCACTGTGGGGGTGTAATAAACGGAGATACTTATATTAATGAAATTAATCAAACTGATATTATTTCTCTGTGCATTAGTATAGAATGTGCTCATAGACTGCAGTCATGTATCCAGTCAACATGTATATAAATCCTTTTAATAGCAGAGAAGTTTTCTATGCATATGAAACCGTGGTCAGTCAGGGGATGGGGCAGGAGGGTCATTTGGCATCTCAAATTTAGACATTCAATAAGTTTGATTTTTAAACATTTGGTAAGTTTTATAGAGTCTGCCCTTGCAATAAAGTTGGAAACTCCAGTAAGAGAATAATTCAACAGTTATCATCATGAACTAGGAGATACATACACTCAGCAGTCACTTCATTGGCTACTCATTATTTACTAGGTTCAATTCAAGGTACTGGCTGTCACATACAAAGTCCTTCATTGCCTTGCAGTGAAATCCTAAGTAGAGTTACTCCAGACTAAGCCCACTGATTTCTGCTTGGGATTTCACTGTTGGGCTCTCATATCTGCAGGACTGCCTCTCCTCCTATGCTCCACCATGACAATTTTGCTCATCCGAGCAGGGCCTTCTACAGGCACCACCTTGCAAATGGACAAGATCAATAATTGCCTGAACATTTGCATTCTCTGTAATGGCCCCTACCCTAAGGAATGGCCTTAGGTCAAGGAAGGCTCTCACACTTTTGACTTTCTGCAAACTATCTAAAACAACTGTTTAGGAAAGCATTTTTATAAAGGAAATAGGTCTGCATTAGAACAGAATGATTCAAGAAGACATTTCAGTAGAGGGAAAGGGACTGTAGACTAGACATGGGCACGAACCACATTACAAACTTCAAAAACCCACAAAATTGGCGATCACAATCTGGCAGATCGTGATTGTCCACGGCAAACAAACCAGCGTTTGGAAGAAGCCTGGTTCAGTGTGTTTGGCTACAGTTTGGGAAGCCAGACAGTCAGGCGCCATCAATCAATTCCCCTGGCAACAGAGCCGGGGGAATGCCTGAACTCTGTCTGTGCTTCTTCTGTCACCCTGGAAACCCGAATCAAAGCCCAGCTTACTTTGATCGGCAGGTCTTCCTTCCAACCATGGAGCTGCAAAGTGCTTACAAGTTGGGAGAAGACACCCAGGGGAGGGAGGGAGGAGGGGGTGTTCTGTAGTCATGGGCACTCCAATCTCATCCCTGCAAACCCTGATAGGCAGTCCTGATGGCCAACCCCTTGTACACTGGGCCAGCGTCAACTGGTGGCTCTAACTGTATCAAGTGGGGGTTTCCTGGGGGCCTTGGATTGGAGAGGGTATAACTCCAAGATCCCTATTGCAATCTTGACCAAACTTGACTGCTGGCTGGAGGAGAGTCTGCTACACACTCCCTGTGAATATGGGCTCTCTAAGTGCAACGGGGGCCATTCTGGCACCCACAGACAGCAAACCACGAACCGTTTTGGCAACAGAAAATGCTCGTTGTGGTTCGTGACTTCAGGATTGTCGTCAGCACTGAACCACAAACTGGTGATTCATTAATTTTTTTTGGTTCGTGCCCATGTCTACTGTAGACTATGCTACTAATATTATCTGTTGCTGCATGTTTTTATCATACTGCATTATATTTCTGCTTATGTAAATAATATCTTGCAATGTTTAACATGTCATGTTTAATACTTATGCTGTTTTAGATTTCTGCAGTTCTGGTTCTAATACATTGCTTATTACATGTTCCTTCACCCTATTGATTATACTAACTTACATTATGTTGTTCCTTGAGTCTCAATGAAAATAAATGAAGGTCATACATTTGTTACTGCTCAGTTTTGGCACCATGTGAAACCATACTTCAAGCTAAGTATTGTTAGTATGATTATCTTAATGTGATTGAATCACTATTAGTACTCGGTTAGGAGCCATTAAACCAAATATGAAAACATGGTTTGAAGATGGCTAGTTATTAGCCATCTTTTGTATTAATTACGGTCTTGCAAGATGTGTGAATGCACTAGCTTAATATTGCCTTGCTTTTGGCTCCACCTTCCCTGTTGCAGTGTGAATGTGACAAAACCAACATTTGTCAAGGCAAATCAAGATTTACAGGATCATCAACAAGCAGATTTCTGATTTCACAAACTAAAATAAACAAACATATAAATAAATACATAAATATTTTTGTAATGTCTGAACCCTAGAAGTATTAAAATACAAGAATATTACAGCATACTCTAAAATATTATCTAGTTAAACACCATGTGAGACAGATGTCACTTCAAGTCTGTTTTCTACTTCCACTAACTGATATATTTGTGGAAAATAAAGCTCATTAAAATTCTAGCATGGATTGCCTGAAAATCCTGGATAGCTAATGGGAGTAACATTCGGCTATATAAAGACTGCTTGTAACCTCACTTTTACCATAGCCCTTATAACAAAACTTCTTTGCATTAAAAGTGATTCAATGTGTATTCTTTTATTTTGTAATACATGTATATATAGAAGAATAATTTCTCTCTCAATGTATGATTGATTTTTTTAAAAAGTTGTTTACAGCCATGTTGGTCCAAAAGTAAAAACCAAGAACAGAATTCATGCAAAACTTTTACTAGGATCAGCCCAATGACATGTAATAATTTGCAAACCTTCAAGTTTCTCAGAATTTGAAAGTTTGCACACAGGTATGTGTCCTTGGGTTGATCCTAGTATAAAGATATTAGATGGATTGCATTCTTGGCTTTCTGGATTTTTTAAACTATCACAAATTGACTGTGAAGGGAATTTCATTTGGCTCAGTATTGTATATTCTGATTAGCAGAAATACTTCAAGGTTTCTCACACATGCTAGTTTGATTCTTAAAGAAAACTGCCAAGGATTGAAACTGGGATCTTTTATGAACAAATTATGGGCTGTAATATTGAGCTACAGCTTCAATGTACAATTAAATGTACATTTTATTTCTATTCTGTACTATGTTTTTAATTAATAGTGTTCACACGTAACACTGACAGCAAGAATGAGCTTTGAACCTTCACACGAAGAGGAATTATTCTGAATTATGACCACATATTCCAAGAATTCTGGTCTGTGAAGTAAGAACTGTGCACAATACCCCTGATGCAAACTCATGTGAAGGTCTGAATGGTACTATGAGCTGAACTGATCAGAAACAAGGAAGAGGAATATAGTACTAATAGGTATTAATTCAAGAAATGATGAAATATTGGTTCTTTAATTAGCTTGGATAATTCTGAGCTCTGCTGCCCTTTAAGTCTCAGAAGCTGATGTTTATCCAACAGAAAATGATGTTTTGGAGATAATATCTTGGCAAGATCCCGCAGAATAAAAATTAACAGGTGAGTCAGGTATTTATTCTTAGCTATACTTTGAGCTTTTTTTTTTTAAGGGCTGGCCTTGTTGCTTCAGTTACCCACTCTCTTTGAAGTTGTCTCTTTTGACAGTCTAGCTGCAAGTCTACCCAAACTATTGTGGCTAAGTCACTCCCTACAGATGTACCCTGCTTATGGAATTTTTCAAGCAGTGTTTCTTTATATACTTGGATAACTACAACAAAACCTAACAACTGGAATTAAGGGAAGTTTAATTGTGCTATAAGTGATTGAAGAAAATGATGATGAAATGAATGTTGGAAAATTCTTCAATATTAATGTATAGTACAGCAGGAGTACATCATCCAAATGCTTTTCCTGTTCCATGAACCCCTAACCAGACATACAAAGACATCATGAGTGAAATAGACTTCCCAAGTCCCTAATATCTGGGATTCTGCTATAGCAAATTTCTAGTAGATGCCAGGAAGGGTAGGGAAGAATCCAGGAAAGTCAATGACATCACTACTGCTAGGCTGGAAAGGAGTAAATAATAAGGGGGGGGGAGAGACAGATGAAAAGAAGTTTGCACAGATTATAATCTTAGCCAGAGAAGAGCAGCTGGCATCATAAAAATTAAAAGACAAGCATTATGAGCCATTGTATTTTGTCTTTTGAACCAGGGATTTGGGAACATGATTATGAAAATCAGACTAATATGCTGCTGAAAAATAAGATCAAAGGTTTTCCAAAATGGGCAAGCAAGACATTTACCCCAGGGGTAGAGGTAAAAACTGTTCATGTACTTTGTATTAAGTACTAAGTACTATGTTCAATTTTGGGCACCACAGTTTAAGAAGGATGTTAAGAAGCTGGAACATGTTCAAAGGAGAGGTACAACGATGGTGAGGGGTCATCCTATGAGGAAAGGTTGAAGTAATTGGATATGTTTAGCCTAGAGAGGAGATGATGGAGAGGTGATATGATAGCCATCTTCAAGAATTTGAAGGACTGTTACATAGGCAGAAGTAGTTTTCCATTGCCCCAGAGGGTCAAACCAGAACAACAGGTTAAAATTAAACCAAAAGAGTTTTTTATTTAACATTAAGAACTTTCTGACAGAGCAGTTCCTCAGTGGAACAGGCTTCTTTGGGAGGTGGTAGGCTGTCCTCCTTTGGAGGTTGTTAGGCAGAGGTTAGATGGCCATAGAACTGATTCTATGACTTAGGTAGATAGGACTGTAAGATAGTTTCTACAAAATACTAGACAAACTTGATAAAAAGTTGTCAAACTTCCCCAAAAAACCAACCCATACACAAAACAAACCACGATATAGGAAGTTTATAAACAATCTACTTTACATTATATATTTTACATTAGGATTTGTGGCTTTTATCCATTTTTATTTTTCAAAACCGCATCTTTTGCTTCTAAACAAGTGAAACATATATTTACAAAAACACAAAGTTCAATTCATACTGACTCAACATTCAATCTGTTGTAATCATTGGTCCATGTATTTTCCATGATACTAAAAAATCTTTCCACAGTGGCATTTGACCCAGGAATTGAAACAAAATAT
Source organism: Eublepharis macularius (assembly GCF_028583425.1). Taxonomy (NCBI): domain Eukaryota; kingdom Metazoa; phylum Chordata; class Lepidosauria; order Squamata; family Eublepharidae; genus Eublepharis; species Eublepharis macularius. The sequence continues at coordinate 130,352,596 of NC_072792.1, forward strand.
TGAACTAGTTTTAACAAATTTGGAGTAGTAAGTGCTTTGCTGAAAAAATACGTGCACTTAATGAGATGTGCCCTCATAGGATGGGAACATCGTGTCCAAAGCACCAACTTCCTCATAAAGAGAATTTGGAGGGACCTCTTTTTCCCCATGGAGGCACCATCCAAATTTAAATTACACACACATACACTCAAGACTTTTGTAAAGTTCTTTAGTTTGGTTAGCAGACCGTATGCTCACTGGATTCCATGGAATCTTCTGAGAGAGAGAGAGAGAGAGAGAGAGAGAGAGAGAGAGAGAGAGAGACTCTGTAATGCCAACTGCTGCATTTTGCCATGGACTTCCTGCAGTCATGTAAGATATAGCTCACCTGCCTATATTAGCACAGGAAAGTATGAGAACCTTAAGCCACTTTGACCTTTTATTTCTTCATTTGCAATTCTATCCATCACAGGTGTTGGATTTTTAATAATCCAGACTAGTTAAGTAAACTGTATTCTGATCTAGGAGGATTCTGCCTATTATCTCACTCCATATTGACAGAGGTCAAAGATATTACTAAGAAAGTATCAGCAAAAAGTGGCCTACGTGTCCTCAAAACTAAGCAGAGCAACACACCAGCAGTATTACCTTTTAGTTCCTATCATGACCAATATGGCATATACTCAAAAAACTTCTCTTTAAGGATTTCATGAAACTTCTTAACTGGCAGGAAAAGGAACTTGACTAAGCCAATGAAGGGCAACAATGAAGGCCTGACACGGTGGAAAAGAGAGAGGGAGGATCACTGGCTGCAAGGGAGGCTTTGCACATTAGACTCACAGGCATTGGAGCAGAGCCTTGAGGAGGACTAGTCTCTCTCTCTCTGTTGCGTCATAGTCCAGCAGGTAGCGCTTGTTTGTCCTCCTCCTCCTCCGCTTCCCCCCTCATTTCCCCTTCCCTCCATTCCCTGCAAATTGATCTACTTTCTGAAATCTCTCTACACTAGAATTGCTGGCATTTGAGCCACTTAGGCAGCTTTTGGGGGCATGTGGATGCTTACTTCATGACTTAAAAACTCAAGTAATTAGAAAATAGTGGACATTTATATGTATGGATTTTCTCCATTTATTTATTGAGAGAGAGCAAATACTAGATGGTCTAGTTCAACACTGGACATGTAGCAACTAGGGGTGTGCAATTCGGGTTTCAGATACCCGAAAAAACCCGGAAAAAACCTGTTTCAGGTTGTTTTGGGTTATCCGAAACGTTTCGGGTATTGTTGTTTCGGGTTACCTGAAACGTTTCGGAAAACCCGAAACGTTTCGGGTTGTTTCGGGTTTTTTTCAGAAACTGAGAATCGCCATTTTGATTTTGCTAGGTGTTTGCCTTTGCAAGCGTCTATCAAAATCCTGCTGGAAGCTAAAGCTTCCTGCAGTCTCTTAGAAGAGGGGAGGGGGGGAGAAGGAGTGAGTGACTCACTCCTTCTTTCACCCCTCACCCCTCTTGCATAGGAGGGAATCCTTTGCTTTGCAAATGCAAGGTGCATTGATAGCATTGCACTTTGCATTTGCAAAGCAATGACAGCATGCAGAGATTCCCGCCGAAATGACCAGGTAGGGGAGGGAGGGAGGGTGACTGTAGGAGTGTGTGGGAGGTCATGCAAGGGAGGGGGGACGTTAGGAGTCACCAATCCCACTGCTGCATCCTTCTGCCAGCCAATAGATTCAAATCTTTGGCTGAGGCTGCAGCAGGGAATTTAAATTTGTGGCAAGACTGGGACAGCTCTGTTGCTCACTGACTGTTGACTGAGAGAGGAGAGAGACCGCACCTGGAGGACATCTGCCTGGAGGAACAACTGTGCTGGACATCCGGAGAGGTGGCCTGGTAGGAATCTTTTTTTAATTTTTGTAAATTTATTGATGCTGGGCCAATGTGCTGCTGTGGCCTGCCTCTGCAAAAAGAGGTTTCAATTTAGTCTTGGCATGGCCTGGGGGGACATTTTCAAGTTGGGCAAGAGGACAATGTTGGGGGGGGGGTTCAATGATGCTTGTTGTGCTTGCTAGATTTAATGTTTCCTTTGTTATGCTTGAGTGTGGGCTTGATCTAATGTTTCCCAGGCCTAAAAAACCAGTGTGCCTGTTTCTGATGGCTTGGCCTGGGGGGACATTTTCATGTTGGGCAAGAGGACAATGTTTGGGGGTGGGGGGTTTCAATGATGCTTGTTGTGTTTGCTAGATTTAATGTTTCCTTTGTTACGCTTGAATGTGGGCTTGATCTAATGTTTCCCAGGCCTAAAAAACGAATGTGTCAGCTTCTGGACTACACAGGCCAGAAGCTCTGCTAGGTGGCTTTGGTGCCTTTCTGCTGGCTGGCCTGGCACTCACAATCACAATTATGCTTCACAAACAGGATTGGTAGCTTGCTTTGCTGTTTCTGGTGCCCTTGAGCTAATGCTTCCCAGGCTCTTAAACAAGTGTGCCAGCTCCTGGACTACACACTGGCCTGCAGCTCTGCTGGGTGGCTCTGGTGTCTTTCTGTTGGCTGGCCTGGCGCTCACAATCACAATTTTGCTTCACAAACAGGATTGGTAGCTTGCTTTGCTGTTTCTGGTGCCCTTGATCTAATGCTTCCCAGGCTCTTAAACAAGTGTGCCAGCTTCTGGACTACACACAGGCCTGCAGCTCTGCTGGGTGGCTCTGGTGTCTTTCTGCTGGCTGGCACTTACAATTATGCTTCACAAACAGGTTGCAGTTGACTGTTGCTGAGAGCCTTCATGAACTTTTTCTGGACTGGACTGCACCTGGCAGACATCGGCCTGGAGACCTCTGAGTGTGGAGGATCAACTTTGCTGTTGGACATACGGAGAGGAGGACTGGTAGGGATTTTTTAAAAATCTCTTTTTGGAAAGTTATTGCTGCTGCTGGGCAAATCTGCTAGCATATGTTTCAGTTTGGTCTTCAAGGCTTGGGCTAGGGGGACATTTTCTGGTTGGGCAAGAGGACAATGTTTGGGGGTGGGAGGGGTTCAATGATGCTTGCTGTGCTTGCTAGATTTAATGTTTCCTTTGTTATGCTTGCATGCCACCTGACTTTTAACTCTGGCACAGCTCCCCCAAAGTGGCTTCATGACTGTCTAGGACCAAAGCAGATCTAGGCCTTGACTTTTAGGGGTTGTGTGTGCAGCGTGTGTGACTCTGTTAACATTCCAACTTTCTTAACAGCATTGCGGAGGAGAGGAGGACCAGCTGCACGACTGCCTGAACTTCACTGGACTGCAGGACTGGTGAGTGAGTCTGTGGGTTTACAGCAGGGTGGGCTTAGGGGTGGGTTTTTGCTAGCTTGGGAGGGGGGAGGTACATTTTCAGAACACCGCATCCAGACCCCACACAGACACACCACAGAAACATTGTTCCCACTAAATAGTGTCTTAGGTAGGTAGGCCAGTTAGTAGGCATTCAGTGGCTAATTGCCCTCAACCTAATCGATCAGGGAACCAAGATTAGTTTTTTTAAAACATTAAATAGGGATTCAGCAGGAAAAGCATTAGTGAGTGAGAGTTAGGTTATATTTGATTTCTACATACAAATTTTGAATAGCTGTTAATAGGTTTCCCATTACTGACCCCCTAACTAGGGTTCCACTGCCCATCTCTGGCACCCGTGGTGGAGCCAGGCCGGCCCAGGCATACTAGTGTTTTTAGTGTATAAGGCTTTCACTTGTTGTTATTGGGGTATAGGGCCAGCTCAATTCCGGAGGAATTCAGCTGTTTGGCAGGCTCAGGTCCCCCAACATAAATACGGTTGTTTAAAAAGAGATTTGAGTGACCATCTCCAAGAGAAGTTACAGAGCCACAAGAAGAGATTTAGAAGCAGGTAGATAGGGCTTGAAAACAAAGTGCACCTTTGTTTTCTCTTGGTTTCTGAGTAGTTAGTGTAGCTTCCATAAGGGGAAAGGATGGCAGAGAGGAAAACAGAGAGGGGCCCCGGGGGAAAGGTTAGGGAGAAAACTAGACAGGAGGAGGGGAGGGAAAGGGGGACTGCTACGACAGCCCCCCATCTGAGCAGAGGAGACCCTCCCCTGCGCTGCTGCCGTTCACCAGCCTGGCTTCTGGTGACAGGAAGAGGGTTCGCAAGGCTCTCTTTCCTGAGGCAGCTGCTAGAGGACCACCCCCAACCTGGGTGCATGAGGCAGGGGCTGGCACTGGGCAGGGGTCTGCTGCTAAGGCTCCTCCTCCTCCAGTGGTTGCGAGCCAGCTGCTGGAGGAGGGGCAGCATGTGGTGTCTCCTGGGATGGACGTGGGGCATGTGACTTTTCCATCCCTCACGATCACCCCAGGAACCCGGAGGATGTTGGAGGAACTGCACGTGAGAACCCCTGTGGGGTGGTCCACCCCAGTTTCCTCTGAGGCCAGCAGCAGGCCTCTTGTGGCTGTGCAGGAGGAGAGGATGCAGGAGGAAGAGGCAGAGACTGTGGTGGAAGAGCCCACATCTCTGCCCCTTCAGCCTCGTCTATCCCCGACTGCCCGGCCAAGAGTGGGACACGGTGTGTCCGGCCAGAGCACCTCACAGGAGGTGCCTCAGGGTGGGCCTGAAAGCGCTTCTCCTGTGAAGCGTGGGCCGTCCTGTTACTCTGAAATCTGGAAGCACTTCCAGACAACGGAGGATCCCCGAGCAGCCCAGTGCCTGCATTGTAGGCAGCGTGTCAGCCGTGGCAGAGATGTGCACCATCTCTCCACGTCTGGGATGAGGACCCACATGGAGAGGCAACACCAGGCGGTGCTTCATTGGGGAGAGAGTTGAAGTGGCACCACATGTCCGCCAGCTAGTCAAAAGGAGGCAGGCTCCTCTGGTGCTGTCCCCCCAAGGGTTCCTGTAGGGAATGGATGCCAAGCCTCTCTCCCGGAGAGGCTTGGTAAGCAGGGCCCTAGTGTGCCGAGAGAGGGGATCCAGAGGGCGAGCCGGCGCCTCACGCGCCACATCGTCAACATGGTAGCGGTGGATGGGAGACCGTTTTCCATAGTAGAAGACTTCGGCTTCTCAGGGCTGCTCCACGATTTCTTTCCCTGGTACACCATCCCTGCTCACACGACATTGAGCAGATGGGTGGTGCCTTCGTTTTACAGGGCTGCCAGGGACCATGTGAAGGCACAGCTGTCCCGGGTTGCCGGGAGAACTGTGCACTTCACATCTGACATCTGGACCTGCCCAAGTGTGCAGCAAGCGTACCTGTCACTTACTGCTCACTGGTGGGAACCTGAGGCGGTTCTGGGTGGGGGCCAGGGGGAGGTGCCTAGAACAGCTAGCCAGGGAAGGATGGGAGACTGCCAGGCCAGCTACTGCAAGGCCTTGCTTCACGCTGAGGTGCTTGACGTGTCCCACACGATGGAGAACATCGCTGCCACCCTGAGGAGACAGTTGGAAGAGTGGGTAGGCCAGGGACCCGCCACCGTGGGATGCATGGTGACGGACGGTGGCAAGAACATGAGGGAAGCAGCGCATCTAGTGAGCCGAGAGTGCATTTACTGTGCGGCTCACAAACTTCACCTAGTGGTGAGAGATGAGCTGGGGTTTGGCTCCTCGAAGGAACCCCTTGATACCCGGACTCGTGAACTCCAGTTACTGATCCAGAAATGTTGGAGGCTCACGAGTCACTTCTCGCGCAGCGTGACAGCCACACACGAACTGCGCCAGTACAGGTCAGGACAGGTGTGCCGGAGCACGCTCTGATCACTGACGTAAGCACTCGCTGGAACTCCACCTGCGCCATGCTTGAGCGCTTGGTGGAGCAGCAGGCCGCATGTCATGAGTCAGCCCCAGCCCCGACTAGCCACCTTACCTAGTGCCTCAGAGTCCTCCTCAGAGTCCTCCTCAGAAGATGAGCAGGAAGGGCCAGCAGGATCTCTTTTAGAGTCGGAAGCCCCTGCAGAAGCTATGGGAGAGGAGGAGCAGTCAGAAACCACTGCTGCTGCTCCATAGGGAATTCAGCAAGAACAGCCTGGAGCTTCTGCAGAGACTGTCAGGGACGAGGAACAGCCAGAAACCTCCACAGAGGCTGTAAGAGACAAAGACTCCCCCAGGGCAAGAGCGAAATCCGAGCCTCTGGGGCCAGCTGAAAGGAGGAAACTTAGAGATAAGGCAGCGCTCCTGGAGAGGTGTAGGAGTGGCCGTCTGCAAGCACAATGCCGAGCTGAGCTGTTCGAGGGAGAGGCAACAGCTGTCCCTCATTAGGACAGCAAGAAAGGAAGACGCTGAGGAAACCAAGCGTGGAAGCAACTCAGCTCGCCTGCTCTACTGCTTGCTTGGACTTTGACCTTGGCCTGCCTACTGACTACTCTTCTGCCTGCTCCTCTCTCTCTGACTGATAGCCTGACCCTGACACCTGGCCTGACTCCTGGACCCTGGTTTGCTGTCTTCTGTAATACTGAACTCCTGCCTGCTGTGTTCAGCCCTGCAGTACCAGTGAGCCTGCTGCCTGCTGTGCCCAGCCCTGTGCGTGACACTTTGCTTCCACCCCTAACTCAGCAGCTACTGGCAGCATGGATGCAGCCACAGCTGCTGCACTTGTAGCTCAGAACCAGACGCTGCAGCAGACGGTAACCCAACTGAGTAACGCTGTGGCTCAGCTTCAGCAACAGCTTCAGCAGCAAGCTGCGGCAGCACCACCACCGGCCATGCACAAGTGCCCGGTGAGCCTGCCAGAAAAGTTCGCTGGCAAAGTGGAGGAGTTTCCTGTCTTCCTAGCCCAGTGCCAGCTGTACATCAGCCCGTGCCCCCAAGACTTTCCTGATGATAAGACCAAGGTGGGCTTCATCCTGAGTCTTTTGAAAGGCTGGGCTGCCAAATGGTCTACCCCTCTGCTCCTGGAACTGTCGCCACTGCTGCAAGACTACACCGGGTTTGTGGAGCGGCTCCAGCAAACCTTCGCCAACCCCGTCAAAGCTGAAAGCGCCAACTGGCGCATCCGACGGCTCCACCAGGGACGGGGGTCCGTGGCCACCTACGTGACAGAATTCCAGCTACTGGCTCAGGACCTTGCGTGGAACGAGGCAGCGCTGCAGGACCAGTTCGTGGAGGGCTTGTCCGATGAGGTTGCAGATGAGCTGGCCTGAACAGAACGCCCCAGTTCCCTTCAAAACCTTGTAGTGCTGTGCCAGCGCATTGACCAGCGCCTGGAAGCCTGGAGACAGGCGTGCAGCCAAGGGGCCCGGTGGGGAGGGGTGCCCCGGCCGGCGCCTGCAGGCCCCTACTCCACCCCCGCCACTCCAAAGGGGGCAGAAGGGGAGGAGCCCATGCAGCTGGGCGGCACCCGACCCTGTCTTACGGCCGCAGAGAAAGCAAGGCAACGCACCCAGGGGCTCTGCTTGTACTGTGGCAGGGCCGGCCACTATGCCAACGCCTGCCCGGAAAAGCACCACCCAGAAGGTGCAGCAAAAGACCGGCCCCGGCTCGTGGTGACCCACACGGACCGGGGAGACGGGTTTACACCAATGGGGCCCTCGACGTCGGAGTGGGACACCTCCTCCTCCACCTAGAAATCCAGTTGCCAGACGGGCGGCGCGTGGAAACCCGCGCCATGGTTGACTCCGGCGCTTCCTTGAATTTCATGGACCGGCAGTTTGCCCACCAGCACCACATCCCGTTGCATGAAAAACCCGTTGCTGCCCTAGTGGAGGCCATCGACGGGCGGCTACTGAAATCCGGTCCAGTGACCCACGAGACTGAGCCGGTGGAGGTAGTTGTGGAAGGCCACCGGGACTGAGTCCAGTTCGATGTAGTCTGCATGCCGCACTTCTCGGTGTTGCTGGGGCTGACCTGGCTCATGGGCAGCAACCCGCTCATCGACTGGAAGTGCCAAGTCGTCCAGTTCCCGACCAGGAAGCCGGATCCCCTCCCGAAGCTGCTTGCCAGTGCAGACGCCAAGGTCCAGGGATCCCTGCTGCCACCCCGCTATGCAGAGTTCGCGGACGTGTTCAAGGAGAAGGGGGCTGATCAACTACCTCCGCACAGACCCTACGATTGTGCCATCAACCTGATTCCTGATAAACCCCTTCCCAACGGACGCCTGTATTCGTTATCGGAGCCAGAACGAGTGGCCCTAAAGGACTTTTTGGCAAAAAATCTAGCGCGGGGGTTTATCCGACCCTCAGCCTCTCCGACGTCTGCACCAGTCCTGTTTGTCAAAAAGAAGGGAGGGGACTTGCATTTATGCAACGATTACCGGGCCCTTAACCAGATTACAGTCAGAGACCGCTACCCTCTACCTCTGATCCCTGACCTCTTAGAGCGGCTCTGAGGAGCAACTCGGTTCACTAAACTAGACCTGCGGGGAGCATATAACCTCATCCGGATACGGTCAGGGGATGAATGGAAGACAGCTTTTGGGACTCGTTACGGCCAGTTCGAGTACCTGGTAATGCCCTTTGGCCTATGTAGCATGCCATTGGTCTTCCAGCGTTTCATCAACGACGTGTTCCAGGACCTCCTCGACCACTATGTCATTGTGTACTTGGATGACATCCTGATTTACTCCCGCAACCCCGACAGGTATGGGGAGCATGTGCGTTCTGTGTTGGAGAGACTTAGACAGCATGGGTTGTATGCCAAGCTCGAGAAATGTGAATTTGACCGGGAAGAAGTTGAGTTCCTGGGACACCGAGTGTCCAACCAAGGAGTACAGATGGATCCCGCTAAGGTCGAGCTGGTACTTTCCTGGCAGGTCCCCTGAAACCGTAAAGAGGTTCAGCGCTTCTTAGGGTTTGCGAACTACTACCGACAGTTCATCCCTGACTTTGCTGCACTAGCTGTCCCCTTGACCCAATTGACACGGCCCCACCTGCCATTCCAATGGACCCAGGAAGCCCAACAGGCCTTTCAAACCCTGAAGACCCTGTTTACAACCGGACCGGTCCTTGTGTACCCAGATCCGAGCCTCCCGTTCATAGTGCAGGCTGACGCCTCTGACACCGCTTTGGGGGCAGTCTTAGCACAAAAATGCTCCTCCCACGAGGTGTCCCAACCATGTGCCTTCTACTCCTGACAGCTCACCCCAGCTGAGCGGAATTACACTATCTGGGAGAGGGAGCTGTTGGCCATCAAGGCTGCCTTTGAGACCTGGTGGCACCACTTGGAGGGAGCTCAGCACCTGGTGGTGGTGTATACAGACCACCATAACCTAGAACATCTGCAAACCACCCAGAACCTAACGCAATGCCAAATCCAATGGGCATTGTTCTTCTCCCGCTTTCAATTTACTATCCAATACATCCCTGGCTCACAGAACAAGTTGGCGGATGCCCTGTCCCGGAAACCCGAATTCAGCCGGCAGGCAGGAGAGAAGCCACCAGCCACAACCATTCTGGACCCTGAGTTCTTTGCAGCCACCAATGCCCCAGATGCCCTGCAGGACTGGATCCAGCAAGCTCAAAGCACAGACCCCTGGACACAATGCATCACCCAGGGACTACAGGACCCTGCGCAGCCAGACCCCCCTGGGCTACCTCCTGCAACAGGGCCTCCTTACATATGAAGGCCGAGTCTATGTTCCCCCAGGTGCGCTACGAGGAGAGGTACTGCAGCTCGCTCATGACACCCTAGTAGCTGCTCACTTTGGGAGATACAAGACCTTGCACCGATTGTCCAGGGATTTCTGGTGGCCCTGTATGCAGGTGGACGTGTTTCGCTACGTACAGTCCTGTGATACATACTGACGGGCCAAGGACCTTCCAGGGAAGCCACTAGGACTGTTACAACCGCTGCCCACACCCGAGGGGCCCTGGGAAACCGTTTCCATGGATTTTGTCATGGACCTGCCACCCTCTAAAGGGCATACATGCATTGCGGTGTTTGTTGACCTGTTCACCAAGCTGGCCCACTTCGTATCTTGCCCATCGCTGCCTACAGCCAAAGATCTGGCATACCAGTATGTCCAAAACGTGTTCCGGCACCATGGGATTCCACGGCACCTGGTTTCAGATCGGGGGATGCAATTTACTTCACGTTTCTGGAAGGCCCTCCAGACACTGCTCGGAACCCAGGTTCACCTGTCCTTGGCCCATCACCCACAGTCCGATGGGCAGACGGAGTGGACCAATGCCACGTTGGAGCAATACCTGCGCTGCTACATGAACTACCAGCAGGATGACTGGGCGGACCTCCTAGCCATGGCCGAGTTTGTGTATAACAATTCAGTGCACGCCTCCACACGCCAGACCCCGTTCCTGGCCACCTACGGACACCACCCACGTTACTTTCCCAGAACAACGCCAAATTCATCGGTACCATCAGCAGATGCCTTTGTCCAGGAGCTGCAGGCCCTATACCTGGTTCTGCGGGAACAGTTGGACCGGGCCAAATGGGCCTACAAAGCAACCGGCGACGGCGGGAAGGGGACCCCTTGAAGGTGGGGGACTCGGTGTGGCTTTCTACTCGGCACATTCAGTCACAGCTGCCCTCCCATAAATTGGACAACCGTTTCATCGGGCCGTACCGGATTACTGCCCAGATCAATCCTTTGGCCTACCAATTGGAGCTCCCGCCAACGCTCCGGATCCACCCCGTGTTCCATCGCTCCCTGCTCACCCCGGTAGCACCTCCACACCCCCTCCGTGAACCTGTACCACCGCCTCCCCCGGTCCTGGTGGACGGACAGGAGGAGTAAGAAGTAGAACGGCTCGTGGACTCTTGCTGGCACCAGGGCCATCTGCAATACCTGGTGGAATGGAAGGGCTATGGACCCGAGGATAGATCATGCGAACCGGCCGAGAACCTCCATACACCCCGCTTCATCCGCCAGTTCCATCGGACCTACCTCAGCATACCCGGACCCTCGGATGGAGGGGGCCTTGGGAGGGGGGATGGTGTCATGAGTCAGCCCCAGCCCCGACTGGCCACCTTACCTAGTGCCTCAGAGTCCTCCTCAGAGTCCTCCTCAGAAGATGAGCAGGAAGGGCCAGCAGGATCTTCTCTAGAGTCGGAAGCCCCTGCAGAAGCTATGGGAGAGGAGGAGCAGTCAGAAACCACTGCTGCTGCTCCAGAGGGAATTCAGCAAGAACAGCCTGGAGCTTCTGCAGAGACTGTCAGGGACAAGGAACAGCCAGAAACCTCCACAGAGGCTGTAAGAGACAAGACTCCCCCAGGGCAAGAGCGAAATCCGAGCCTCTGGGGCCAGCTGAAAGGAGGAAACTTAGAGATAATGCAGCGCTCCTGAAGAGGCGTAGGAGTGGCCGTCTGCAAGCACAACGCCGAGCTGAGCTGTTCGAGGGAGAGGCAACAGCTGTCCCTCATTAGGACAGCAATAAAGGAAGACGCTGAGGAAACCAAGCGTGGAAGCAACTCAGCTCGCCACTCCCTGCTACCTCGACGTTCGTGTACCCTGCTGTATTGCTTGCTTGGACTTTGACCTTGGCCTGCCTACTGACTACTCTTCTGCCTGCCCCTCTCTCTCTGACTGATAGCCTGACCCTGACACCTGGCCTGACTCCTGGACCCTGGTTTGCTGTCTTCTGTAATACTGAACTCCTGCCTGCTGTGTTCAGCCCTGCAGTACCAGTGAGCCTGCTGCCTGCTGTGCCCAGCCCTGTGCACGACACCGCACTCCACGCGTGGCTCTCCGAGAGCCGTGGTGCGAGTCAGGTGGGTGAGTTCAGCCGGGAGGATTGGTTCACCGTCACCCAGACAGTGGAGGTCCTGAAGCCCTTCAAGGACTTCACTGTGGTGGTCTCATCAGACACGGAGACCCTTGGTCTAGTCATTCCCCTGGTGCACACGCTCCAGAGGAATCTAGCGACCCTTGTAGACCGGGTCACGCCTCGTGCTGACCTTGTTCCAGTGGTGCGCGCACTGGTGAGAAGGCTGCAGCATGGCATAGTTGCCAGGCTAACTCCTCTCACGCAGATCGAGTCATACATGTTGGCGACCATGTGTGACCCGCGCATAAAGGGCAATTTCGCTGAGCGGGACAGGAACCTCACCCAAGCCAGCGATGGGCTCTGCTCTTGGGTGAGGTGCAGGCAGGCTGAGAGGGGACACCTGTTGACAGGGGGGATGCGAGGGGGGTCCTGCCATGCAGGTCCCTCTCTCGCCCCCTCTGTGCAGACCCCCCCCCCCGTGGCCACCACCAGAGTGCCGATGGAGATGGAGATGCTCCGGAGGATTTGGCGGAGGCAATGGTCAGGGACTACCTTGCGGAGCCCTGCGAGTCGCTCTCCACCGATCCGCTCAGCTACTGGGCCAAGAAGGAGTCGGTCTGGCTGGACCTCTCCCTCAAGGTGCAGCAGCTGCTCTCATGCCCTCCGACAAGCATGGAGAGCGAGCGCATGTTTTCTCATGCGGGCGACATTGTCAGCCCACATCACACTCACCTTCTCCCATGGATAGTCGAGCAGTTGACTTTCCTGAAAGTCAACTCTCGCCTCTTCGATTTCTCAGGACTGGATTTCCAAAGTGACTGAGGTGAGCCCAACTTGTAGCCTGCATCCTCTGCGAGTCCAATCCTTTGGAATCGCGCTCTCCCCTGCATAAAACCCTGTAGACGCAGTTAAAACTGGCTAGTGGAGGGAGGGTGGTTAGGAACCAGTGGCAAAGGGAATCCACCCATCAATTTGAAAGCCCCCCCCAAGGGAATTTAAAACATCTCCCAGCACTGAGACAGACCCTGTGGGACAAAATTTATTCTGAAAAATAATGCCCCAGAAACATGGCTTGCCAATGGAGGGAGAAATAGGTTAGATAGGGATTGCTTAGGTGGGGATTAGGGAATGGGAAAATGTCAGATCCTGCTGTTTGGAATGTTTAAAATGTTTTTCAGAGTTGAAATCTTTGTTGTAAAAAAAACCCCAAAAAAGTTCAAATGTTTTTTAAGAGTTGACATTTTCTTAAAAAAAAAAACCCAAAAAGTTGTAATAATGTTTTTTCAAAGTTGAAATGCTTATTTATATATATATATAAAGGTTGAAATGTTACTGTTTGGTTTGCTTGGGTGGGTGGGGGATGCGGGAAGAGATGGGGATGGGCGCCAGCCAATGATGATGTCTCGCGGATGTTTCCAGGTAAATGCTGAGGCTGGTGTGGGGGTGGGGGAAACCTCTGCAGCATTGCTCCAGAAATACCACTGTGCAGTGCCTGGGCAGTGCCCAGTCCAGCTTTGTGTGGCTGAACTGAAAGCATAGCCACAAGAAATGACATTGGTTCTGCTGGACCTTGTTGCAGTGGTTTCCCCCCATTAAGTTTGGTTATGGAGGTATGGTTGGGAGATGGGCTCATGCGCATAGAGATAAAGAAATTTTGAAAGAAAAAATGTCTTTGTGTGGTTTTTTGTTGTTATGGCGGAGGTGTTGAGGGGTTAAGCAAATAAGTTTTTTATTTCATGATAGTTGTGTTGTTTTCTGACTAAGACAATGCTGACCTGCCTGTGGGTGTGCCCTGCTACTGTGTAACCTAAATCTGTTCAAGAACGAAAGTGTTTTTGACCCATTTTGCCCTCCCGCTGTGTAACACACATCTTGTACAGATGTTTTGAAGCTTTGGTGATTGTCTGATATTTGAGTTGTGTTATGTATGAGTAGTGTGACTCACTGCAAGCATGCTGTTATCATGCCCTTTTGTGCCCTACTGCTGTGTAAATTTAAGCTGTTCATGAGGTGTTTTTGAAAGGTCTTGTGGTTTTGTTGTATCTCTTATTTGAAGCTAGTAGTTATGTTAATTTTGTCTAGTGGACTTCTTTTTCTATGCCCTGTTGTGCCCTCCTACTATGTAACCTAAATCTGTTCAAAAATTTAGAGTTTGTTAAAAAAAATTTTTTTTTTAAGATTCTTTGATGTGTAGTGAATTGTGTTGTCCTTTTGTGTGGGGGACGGTTGTGTAATTTGCCGTGATGTGTTGTTGACCTATTGTACTTTGAAAGTGAGAAAATAAAGTTTTTTAAACTTGAATCATTGTGTGTGTGTGTGCTTCATTCTTTGATGTGAGGTTGGTTCACAGCATAGGGAACAATGGGGCAGGCTGGCCAGCCTTCTCTGTAGGTGGTGGGGGTGTCAGGGGGTGGTTGTCTGTTCCCAGGGACAAGTTGGCACTCAGAAGTGTGCCCACCATTGTGGCACCCCTGGGCTGTGTGGAATTGCCCTGGGAAAGAGAGTTTAGAAGTTCCCAGCACAGGGAACAAAGGGGGAGGGCTGGCCAGCCAGTTCCTGGGGTTATGGGTGTGGGGCTGCTGGGGGTGGATTTGGGTCAATGAGGGGCTAATGTGGGGATTTGGGTCTGTGTGTGGCTGCTGGGGGGGAATTGGGTTTGTGTGGGGCTGTAGGGGGTGGACTTTGGGGGGTGAGAGCACCTACTTGGGGAGGCTCCCAAGTGGGAGCAGGCTGAGCCTTGGTGGAGGGTGGGAGTAGAGGTGGGAAAAGGGCCCCAGAGGGTTTGGGGGCATTTTGCATGCAAAATGCCACCCCTGGCAAGACAAGTCTCCCCCAGTTAGAATTGGTGGAGAAAAGAGCACCTACTTGGGGAGGCCATGAAATGCCCCCCCAAGTGGGAGCAGGCTGAGCCTTGGTGGGGGGTGGGAGGAAAGGTGGGAGAAGGGCCCCTGAGGGTTGGGGGGCATTTTGCATGCAAAATGCCACCCCTGGCAAGACAAGCCTGCCTCTTCATTTTTTCCCCATAGGAAAGAATGAAGAAGATTAGCAGCAGCAAGCTAAAAAGACGTTCACGTTTCCCTTTTTTAGGCGAGGATAGGGGGACCTGGTTTGGCCCCCTAAAGTCCAATCGGTCTGAAACTTGGGGGGTTGATAGAGAGGAGTTATAAGAAGTTCCCCAGCAAATTTGGCTTGATTCGGTGGGAAAATGCCTCCCCAAGGCATCCGGGAAGACGGAGGCATTTTCCCATTGAAAACAACCCAAAACAACCCGAAATGATACCCAAATCGCTAAACCCGAAATGGCTTGCCATTTCAGATTTAGCGGTTGCCAAAACAGATTCTCGTTTCGGGTATACCCGAAACGAGAATCCCGAAACAGTGTGCCTTTGCACACCCCTAGTAGCAACTCTATAGGCAGATCATGAGTGGGTGGGCAGGAAGAGATGAACCAATGCTCAGCTTTCATGGCTTTTTTATGTGCCCAGGGTAATGTTAATTACCACGTTGGGTCAACAAGGACTTTTCCTCCAGCCAGCCAGATTGGCCAGGGATCCTGAGGTTTTTTGCCTTCCTCTATGCATTGATCAAAGGTCACTGAGGGTGTGTGTGTGTGTTTTGGGAGGGGGGAGGGTAGCTGTGAATTTCCTGAATTGTGCAGGGGGTTAGACTAGATGGCCCTTGGTGTACTTCAAGCTCTGTGTTTTTATGTAGGAATGTTACTGTTTTTATAACCTATGAACAACATTTTGCTAAATTATTTGATAAATATCTTGCTGAGAGAATAAATAGTTACAAATCTACCCTATGAACAAAAATGATATCAAAAAAGCTCCTTTTTCTTTCTGTACCTACTCTGTGATCAGTTTCAGTAATGACAAGGTTAGCCTAGAGCAAACAAGCCGAATGAGTATTTCCTGAACTGATTGTAGGAGATAAAGAATGAATTAAAGAAAAAGTCAATTATTATTGACTTTTTCATTTAAAAAAGAGTAAAAAAGAAAAAGCTTGCTGTTTCTCATAAAACACGAGTTTTTCCTTACACTGCACAATAGAGATTTTTATTTTATAAATACTGAGTTGAATTCTTGCTTTCCTAAGTTCAATGCAGCTGTAATTTCATTTTTGCTATTTGCCATATCCCCTATGACATTAAATATTTTATTGTCACTTCATATACTATTATTTGTAATCTGTGCATAATAAATATTATTGTGATAGCATAAATTCAGGGGGGGAGGGCTGTAGTTTGAAATCTAGCACTACCATCCTAATCAGAGTTATACCCTTTTATGCCCATTGACTTTAATAGTCTTACAGGTGCTCTACATGTTAATTCTTTTATGAATTATCCACAGAGCCAACCCATGCTCTGATCAGACATGCATCAGCTCGGGGATTGGCTTCTATAAAAAACCAGCATGCAAATGGGCTCAGAAAACAGTTTCAGGAGTTGGACTTAATTAAAAATGAATAAATTTGCCAAATGGGTTAAGGAAAGAGAAATTATAAATGCAAGAGAGAAAAAAATCTATAACAATAAAAGGCTCCGCGTACCCATCCATCCATCTGTCAGTCCATCCATCTATTTGTGGCAGGCATAATTCTTCAGAAAATAAACTAGGAGTCTCATAACTGGCCACTAGCTTTAGGATGATGGTGCGAGTTACAGTACTAAAAATGAAGGAAATGGGAATATTACGGCTCACAGTATCAGTAGTAGGGGTGTGCGCTTCGGGTATCCAATTCGGGTTAGAAGCCCAAATTGGGCCTGATTCAGAAATATTTGGAATAACCAGCGGCAGCCATTTGCTGCCTAATGCTACTCAGCTGGGCAGCAAGAAGAAAATGGGTGGGAAATGGGAGGATGGGCAGCAAATTTCTGCAGAAAGCTAAAGCTTCCTTCCCTTTCTTGGAAGAGGGGAGGGGGAGAGGAGTGAGTGACTCACTACCTTCTCCTCACCTCTCCCATCTAGCAAAGGCGGGAATCTATGCTTTGCTGGCTGTTTGCATTGCATTGCTCCTAATTCCCACCTAATTTTCAGGCTGGGAGGGGTGAGTGCTAGACTAGGAATACAAGGAGGAGGAGGGAGGGGGATCAGGGAAGGGAGTGGGGAGTTAGGAGTGTCCAATCCCACTGCTGCTTTCTCCTTCCAGCCAATGGGATCTAGGAGATGCAGCAGGGGATTTAAATTAGAGGCTGGCCTTTGGGCCAGCTTCCATTGTGTTCCTGCTGGCCTAGAGAGAGACTGTGAGAGAGAGCCTGTTTCTCACTGCCTCTGTGTTGGCCTGCCCTGCCTGGCGTGGACTTCTGCTGTGCTTGTGAGGATCATCTGACTGACTCAGCGCTGGACTTCAGGAGACTGGTAGGAGGGATTTTCTCTTTAGGGGTGAGGCGGCAAGAAAGGGAAGGGAATTTAATTTGAAGCTTTTAACTTTTAATTAGTTTATTTTTTGTGGGGGTGGATCCTTGTGTGTGTGTGTGTGTGTGTGTTTGTGGTGGTGGCCTCTTTTTTTTTTTTTGAGTGGTTGCTGGCTGGGGCATTTGTTTTTTCTTTTGGGGTTTATAGTGTAGTTATGGCTTTTATTTTCAAGTGGGCCTAGGCCTTAAAAGCTTAAAAGGGTTAGGGCTTGATTTTTTCCATTTTTGGGGGGAGGTATAGTATTTGGATTACTAACATGCTTCCATTCTGTTCCTGGCCTAAAGAGACTAGAGAGACTCTTGCTGCTGCAGCTGCTTGTAGAGGCTCTCGTCTCGAGTTTGGCTGCAACCTACCACTGAGGAGGAGAGTACTTCACCAGGGGGATTCCTGCCTGCCTGCCTGCCTGCCTGCCTGACTATCGCTGGACTGCAGGACTGGTGAGAGAGTCAGTGACTCACTGGGTTTTCTATGGGGGGCGGGTTTGCTTGTCTGGGTGGGGGAAAGGGAATTTAAAGTTACAGTTGGGGCTTATTGTTGCCAGGGGAGTTAAAGTTTTTAATTGTTGCAGTTAGTGCTGTTAGTTTAGCTGTGTTTGGTTCTACTTTGGGTTTCCCAGAATAGTTTAAATAGTGTTTTTAGAAGGTAGGCTAGTTGTAGGCCACTAGGGCTTCACTGAATATTTGCCCTCTGAACTAAATTGATAGGGAACCAAGGGTAGTTTTCCCAGTAAATAGGCTTCAGTAGGAAAAGAATTAGTTAGAGTTCGGGTCTGTTCAAATTCTCTCTCTCTCTCTCTCTCTCTCCATATAAATAGGCTGCCCATTAGTTTTCCCCTGACTAGGGTTTCACTGCCCAGCCACCCTTCGAGCCAGGCAGGGCACATTAGTTGTAATAGGCTTTCCTTTGTATTGGGGTTTAGGGCCAGCTAGATTCCTGAGGAGGAATTCAGCTGTTTGGTAGGTTTAGGTTCCCAAAAATAAATAGGGTTGTTTAAAAAGATATTTAACTGACCATCTTCAGTAGTGAATAGAGGCACAAGAAACATAGATTTAGAAATAGGTAGATAGGCTTTGAAACCAAATTGTAAATTTTGGTTCTTTTTAAAGACTTAACAACAGGTAGTTAGTGGAGGTTCAAGGAGGGGAAAGAATGGCTGATAGGAAAGCTGAGAGGGGCCCTGGGGGAAAGGCCAGAAGTAAGTCTAGAGGGGTGGAGGGGAGGGGAGGGGTGCGCTGTGGCTATCCCTTCATCTGAACAGAGGAGACTTTTCCCTGTGCTGCTGCCCTTCACCAGCCTGGCTTCTGGTGACAGGAAGAGGGTTCGCAAGGCCCTCTTTCCTGAGGCAGCTGCTGGAGGGCCACCCCAAACACAGGTTTCTGAGGCAGGGGCTGGCACTGGGCAGGGGCCTGCTGCTGAGGCTTCCCCTCCTCCAGCGGTTGAGACCCAGCTGCTGGAGGAGGGGCAGCATGAGCTGTCTACTGGAATGGACATTGGACACATGACTTTTCCTGCATTCCCACTCACCCCAGGGACCTATTGGATGTTGGAGGAACTGCAGGAGGAACCTCCTGCTGGGCGGTCCTCCCCTATTTTCTCTGAGGCCAGTAGCAGGCCTCTCATGGCTGTGCAGGAGGAGAGGGTACTTGAGGAAGAGGAAGAGACTGTGGTGGAAGAGCCCACATCTCAGCCCCTTCATCCTCATCCATCTCCAACTGCCCAGCTGAGAGTGGGACATAGTGTGTCTGGCCCGAGCACCTCACAGAAGGTGTCTGCTGGGGCCATCGTAAGTGCCTCTCCTTTGCAGCATGGGGCCCCCATTACCTCTGATATCTGGAATCACTTCTAGAGAATGGAGGACCCCTGGTTTGCCCAGTGCCAGCATTGCAGGCAACAGATCAGTTGTGGTAGGGATGTGAACCATCTCTCCACGTCGGGAATGCGGAACCACCTGAAGAGGCAACACCAGGCGGTGCTTCTTCGGGGGGAGAGTTCAAGTGGCACCACATGGCTGCCACCTAGCCAGAAGGAGGCAGGCTCCTCTGGTGCTCTCCCTCCATGGGTTCCCGTAGGGCAGGGATGCCAAGCCTCTCTTACAGAGATGCTTGGTGCTCTGGGCCCTAGTGTGCCCGGAGAGGGGATCCAGAAGGCGTGATGTGGCTTCAGTGGGCTGCTCTGTGATGCCGTTCCCTGGTACACTATCCCTGCTCGCACAATGTTGAGCAGGGCCATGCTGCCCTCATTTTACAGGGCTGCCAGGGACCATGTGAAGGAACAGTTGTCCTGCATTGCCAGGAGAACTGTGCACTTCACGTCCGACATCTGGACCTGCCCAAGTGTGCAGCATGCATACCTCACACTTACTGCATACTGGTGGTAACCCAAAGACATTCAGGGTGGGGAGTGAGGTGTCCAGAGTGAGGCAGGGAAGGATGGGAGACCGCCAGGCTGGCTACTGCAAGGCCTTGATCCACACTGAGGTTCTCTACATGTCGCACATGATGGAGAACATTGCAGCCACCTTGAGGAGGGAGTTGGATGGCTGGATAGGTGAGGGCACCATCACCATGGGATGCATGGTGACAGATGGTGGCCAGAACATGAGGGCAGCAGTGCAGCAGGTGAGCCACAAGCGCATTTACTGTGTGGCTTACAAACTTCACCTATTGGAGAAAGCTGCACTTGGGGTGGGCTCCTTCCCAGAACTCCAGGACCCCGTGACTCGTGAATTCCAGTATCTCCTGCAGAAATGTCGGAGGCTCACAAGTCACTTCTCATGCAGTGTGAAATCCACTCATGAACTGCGCCAGAAGCAGGCCAGGGCAGGCATGCTGGAGCATGTCCTGATCTCTGACATAGTCACTTGCTGGAACTCCACCTGTGCCATGCTGGAGTTCTTGGTGGAGCAGCAGGCCACACTTGAGGTGTGGCTCTCAGAGAGCGACACTGTGAGTCAGGTGGGTGAGTTCAGCCAGAAGGATTGGCTCACCATATCCCTGACAGTGGAGGTCCTGAAACCCTTCAAGGACTTCACTGTAGTGGTCTCGTCTGAAACGGTGACCCTGGCTCTGGTCATTCCTCTGGTACACACACTCCAGAGTTCATTGGCCTCCTTTGTGGACCCATACGCACCACGTGCAGACAGTGTTCTAGCAGTGCATGCGCTCATGAGAAGGCTGGAGCAGGGCATAGCTGTCAGGCTAATGCCTCTCATGCAGAAGGAGTCATACATGTTGGCGACCATGTGTGACCCGTGCATTAAGGATACTTTCGCCAAGCAAGATGGGAACTTCACCCAAGCCAGAGATGCCCTCTGTGCATGGGTGAGGTGCAGGCAAGCCAAAAGGGGACACCTGTCATTAGAGGGGATGGGCAGTGGACCCAGCACTGCAGGTCCCTCTTGTGTCTCTTCTGAGCAGCATCCCCCTGCAGTCATTGCCGGGATGTCCATGGAGATGGCGATGCTCCGGCAGGCCCTCGGCCCCTCTGGGATTGTGAGTTGTGTGAGAGAGGATTTGGTGGAGGCAGTGGTCAGGAATTACCTTGTGGAGCCCTGTGAGTTGCTGTCCACTGATCCGCTGAGCTACTGGGCCAAGGAGGCGATCTGGCCAGACCTCTCCCTCGAGGCGCAGTGGCTCCTCTCATGCCCTCCGATGAGTGTGGAGAGCAAGCGTGTCTTTTCCTATGTGGGCGACATTGTCAGCCCACATTGCTCTCTCCTTCTCCCATGGTCTTTCTGAAGCTCAACTCTTGGCTCTTCGATTTCTCAGGAGTGGACTTCAAGAGTGAATGAGGTGAGCCCACCTTGTGGCTTGCATCCTCTGCAAGTCTAGGACCTGGGGAATCGTGCTCTTCCCTACATTAAACTTTTAGAAGTAGAAAAAAGTCCAGCAGAAGGAGGGTGGAATTCAGTGGCAAAGGGAATGCACCCTGCAATTTGTCTCCCTCCCCCAACAGGAAAAAAAAAGACCCAAAACTGTCACAGACCCCGTGGACATAAATTTATTCTGATAATTAATAACATGCCCCAGAAATGTTGATTGCCACTAGAGGGAGAGACAGGTTAGATAGGGACTGGTTAGGTTAGGGACTCTCAGCAAGAAACTCAGAGCTGCCTGCTAAACTTAGCTATGCTGCAGTGCAGAGGGAGAATGTTCTTCAATGTTGTTTTATGTTGTTTACAGTTGTTTTTGTTAAAGTTAAAAAATGTTCATGTTGAAGGGGTGGGGGGAGGAGTGGGGCAGGTAGGGATGGTGTGGGTGGGGGCCACTGCCAGCTGAAGATGAAGGCTACATCCCAACACTAACCAGTTCAGCCTGAAGCTGACAGGGTGTGAGAACCTCTGCAACCGTGCTCCACAAATGCCACTGTGTTGTGCTTGTGGCTAGGTACCATTCTGCTCTGTGGTGTTTCCCCACTGGCTGAACTGAGAGCACAGCTGCAGGAAATGACAATGGTTCTGCTGGACTAAGTTGCAAGAGTTTCCCTCAGTTCTGTTTAGTTTTGGTGGAATGGATGTGTGACACTATGGTTTGGCTTCCTTGGAGTCACTATAGTTGTGTGTGGGGGGGAGGGGCATTGTAAATGTTGTGCTGCTGTTGTTGTACACTGTCTCCCACCCTCAGCCCAGGAACTCCAAGAAATATAGTGTTTTTGCAAGTACTTGTGTGTGTGTGTGTGTTTTATTCTCTGATGTGAGGGTAGTTGTGGTTCTACTGCCCAGGAGACTGTTGTGATATGTTGTGATGTGCCTTCCATGCTGTTTAACTTAAAGCCAAGAAATAAAATCTTTTTTGCAAGTGAGTGTGTGTGTGTTGGTGATTCTCTGATGTGAGGATAGTTGAGGAAATTTGATTATACTGCATGAATGTTTTGGTTTATATTAGTGTTAATGTTGGTTGTTGTGGGTTTTCCGGGCTGTATTGCCGTGGTCTTGGCATTGTAGTTCCTGACGTTTCGCCAGCAGCTGTGGCTGGCATCTTCAGAGGTGTAGCACCAAAAGACATCTGAGAGATCTCTGTCTTTTGGTGCTACACCTCTAAAGATGCCAGCCACAGCTGCTGGCGAAACGTCAGGAACTACAATGCCAAGACCACGGCAATACAGCCCGGAAAACCCACAACAACCATCGTTCTCCGGCCGTGAAAGCCTTTGACAATACAGTGTTAATGTTGTTTAATTGTTAATAACTTCGGTTTCACACATGGCTCACCACATTGCATTGAAGAGGTTTGTAGAACCATTCCTAATTGCAATGGTCTCTAAGGGTGGGACATGTGATGGACTCAGCTTCAGATGCTGAGATTTCCAGTCAGTGAGCTATGATTGACATGTTTCCTCCCCCTCCCCCAATGTGGCTAGCCTGAAATGGCAGTTGGGGATGGAATGTTGGGGAAACTGTCAGTTGGAGTTGGAGAGAAAACAAGAGAGTGAAAGGGAGTTGGAGCCTGGCTTTAGACCAGAAAGTGTCAGCCAGAGAATCCTCTGTGAGAGGAAATAATGTTTGTGAAAACTAGCACTAACTCCTATTTAGACTCAAGAGATCTGGGAATTATAGAGGGCCAAGGAAATGGGTAGAGAGGAGTCTCCCCTTCAGTGCCAGGAACAGGGTTATAGCTCATAACTATAATGCCTGTATATAACTGAATATAACTATAACTGAATGTTTTCCATTGTCATCATCGAGCACATCCATATTACTGCTGCTTGAAGAACTTCAGGAGACTGAATCAACTTCTGCATACTACCTGCATTTTTTTTTTTTTGCAACTGGGCTTGTTGCTGTGCTTTGCCTTTTCAGTTCTGAGTCCCATACAGCTATTTTCACAAATAAACCAGTCAATACAAGTTGTTTGTGGTTACTTCAGCTCTATATGTTGTTGTTCTCAGAATTCAAAGGAAAAACAGCAAAATTTCATGTCCATTTAAACAACCAAATAAAGAGATCACGTTACTCACGCTATACCAGTGGAATATAGGGTTGCCAAGCCCTTGGGATCGCTCCTTCTTCCAAGACTGCCCAGAGGAACTGCTCCAAGGAGGTTCAGTAGCTCTGGCATTGCAGTAAGGACATGCAAGAACCATTGTAATGATCTCTACTAAGTGACTTTATTTCTGTGCTTGAGAATAAATCATATTGTGCACAATTCGCTCATCTAAATAAACATATATATGAATGCATTGTATGTCTCTTCCACCTTTTACCTAAAGTGAAATTCTAATACTTGGATCCATTATTTAGCATTCTTTAAGGCCAACTTTTGTATGATCCTTCAGTCCCAGAATTTGTAACCCTTCACTATCTAAAGATTGCCCTGCACTTAATACATCATGTGATATGCTGAGTGAATTGATTTATTTTTAAAAGAGCTCTAATGAAATCAAGACCAAATTTCTTCTGACAAAGGAGTTTAGAAAAACTCCTTTAAAATTTAACATTTTCACATTAAGGTTGCACAGGTCTCTCCTGTTGTAAAAAAGAAAAGAAAAAAGGTTTATCTGCAAAAGTATATTTATTTTTTCCTCCATGCTTAACATGTTATTGAGCATTTCTAGAATTAAAAATTGTGTTTTGGAAAGAAAACTGAAGGACAATAGTACCCTAAAAGTTGATTATTTTAGAAAGTTATAAGAAAATGATAAAGAGGTATAGAAGATATTTTAAGATATTTTGTTAAGTCTAGTGCTGATACTATGTTGGCAATAATGCCGGAAAGATTATATTCCCCTTTAGGTCATCTACTGATCCGGCGAATAATGCTGTTTGAAGTACCAATCAATATGTGTTTCCACAGGACGCCTTTTGATTTGACATCATTTGATAATGTGTTTTTTTCTATCACCATTTCCTCCACTTATTTTAACATTGTTGTACTTTATGAGGCTTCCCTTCCCTCTTCAATATGGTACTTTTAAAACCTAGATAAATCATTGCCATGCTCTGTCTCCTTGCAATAGGTTGGTTCTCACTTAAATTATTACATCAATTTTAGTTAGAATGGATGAGGTTCTATTGCTGGATACAGCATCCCCAGGAATTCATATATTCATAGAGCTTCTTACAGATATTTACTTACAGATTTTAGCTGGAAGATGGTTCAGACTTTGACATGAATTTCAGAAGCATTTTCCCTATAAATATTAAAGCCAAGCTTTTCCAAACTCCTGAATGTATTTGGATGTCCAAGCCACAGTAGCATTAATAGTAATGGGATGTCTTCAATTTCTTTTAGGCAGTTTATTGATTCTCAACATTATTGCTTGATATTAAAAAAAAACAGCCTGAAGATGATGCGATAAGGTATATTATGATGATGATATATATCTGATTTGCATGGATATTGTAAAGTTTACCAAGTTTATGAATACAAATATAAACAGGACAAAACAGCTCTGTAAATTGTCACACATGGGACTAACAGTAAATCTGTCTAGAAAATGAACACCCAGTTAGTCATGAAGCCTGCAATAGGAGAAAGTCCTGCTTCAGTGTTGTCTATTAAATGAATGTTTGAGGGAAAAAAGAGAATAAAATCTTTATATTCTTCACTCTTGTTAAAAAAAAAATTCCTCGCTGAAGAAATATATAGTTTGCCTGTAATTCAGAAGGGGAGGTCAGTGCCCCACAGAATAATAGTGTATTTCCTGAGCAGAGCAACAGATCCCATTAGGTGCAGATTGTTTATGAACTAGAGCAGGTTGGTGGTTCTTGGCCTGCCAATGGCAAAATGTCAGATCTGTATGACATTGCATTAGTTCCCAATCCTTGGTTCAGAAACAAAACCAAATGATTTTTTTAAAAATAAAAAGCGCCAATTATTTCAGGGGTTTAAAATATGTTTTTCATTTAGTATTTACCAGTTTAGAAAATTTATAACCTGCCTTTCTGTTTTCAATAATATTTGAAACAACTTACATTTGCAAAATGGAAAAAATAGTGACCACCCCCATGCATATCTAAAAGAACATTAAAACATAATAATCTTAAAATAGCAGGATAGACAAAGAGTCAGCAGCAAACTCAAATATCAATAAAACAGGAATAAAGCAGCAAGAAAAAACACCTAGTAAAAATAAAAAAACAATGGAAGATAGTGATAAAGTCGAAGGTAAAAAACTAACTAGATTAAAAACCACTATCAATTCAGTGTTAGGAGAAGGCATGCTGAGAGCCCTCTGAAATTAACACTTCTTGTCTTAACACACCTGTGGAATGCCAGGATTGATGGGGCCTGAAAGGCATCCAGGAACAGCACATTCCACAGACTGGGGGCCATGGTTTAAAAAAGTTTCTTTTCATCTAACTCCCAAACTTAATTTGGATAATGTAGTTATGCAGACCTGATCTCAACGCATAGGCAGGCTAATATGAACATAGAGAGTACAAACAGAAGGAAGAGGACTATGAGGACTTTATCCTCCTAGCACAATGCCTTATCCACAACATTTTTGAGGCTGTATACCTGATGTTGGGATTGAGAGATCGGATCGGGATTCTGTTGGTCTACCCCCCCCCCCCCCCCACTGCCTAACAATCACCCTGCCTGAGCTGACAGAAGAGGTCTCTGGGTGGTGTTGAGGATTCCTAGGCAGGTTATCTTGGGAGACTTAAACATTCATGATGAGACTGTCTTGTCAGGGGTGACTTGGAATTTTATAACCTCCATGATAACCACGGGATTATCTCAGTGTAGTATTACACATTGTACAGGTCATACTCTTAATCTGGTTTTTTTTCCTAGGTGGGAGGAAGGTGCTCTAAGGTGGAGGAAGTGATCATGGTTCATTTGTCATGGACAGATCATTGTTTGGTTTGGTTTACAATTACAGGGATACCAAGACTCTGCAGTGGTAAGGAATCTATTAAAATGATCTGCTTCCATAATCAGAATGGTCTGGAAGGCTTTCTGATGGGTTTAGGGAATTTTTTTATATGGTTGCTGCTGCTGATGCCCTGTTTGACCTCTGGAATAAAGAAATGTCCCAAGTGGTTGACACAAACACATTTGCTCCCAGGAGCCCTCTCTCAAATGTTTGAGCACAGATAGCTCCTTAATTTACTGAGGAGCTGTGGGAGATGAAAAACAAGGAAGAGAGTGACAGTGGAGGAAGACTAAGATTTGATAAAACACAAGAAAAGCTCATTTTAAAGCATACTCCATAGTGGTGATGGCAGCAAAAGAATAACAGTTTTCTCCCTGCCCCCCTTATATCTGCACAGTGTAGGCAGCAGAGTTGTTCCAGGTGACCAGAAGCCTGTTGGGATCTGGTCTACAGAAGGAAATAGAATGCTCAGTGGCCACCTCAACCAGCACCTTGCAGATAAAATCTCTTACATCCATTCCAACTTGGACACTACATTAGCAGTGACAGGGTCAAATAGTGCCAGGATGCTGACTTGTCTGGTTTGGGATATTTTTCAGTTTATTGAGTCAGAGGGTGTAGACAGGATCCTTGGAGATGTGAGACCTCCCACCTGCTTGTATGACCTTTGCCCTTCTTGGCTAATAAAATCTGACAGGAGGGGGCTAGTTAATGCCACCTTGATAGACAGGTGGTTAGTTAGACGTAGACCCTGTCTTGAAACAGGCTGTGGTGATTGCACTTCTAGAAGCCTAGCCTGGACCCAGGTGATATCATTATCTATT
The DNA here is from genome assembly GCF_028583425.1 of Eublepharis macularius. Taxonomy (NCBI): domain Eukaryota; kingdom Metazoa; phylum Chordata; class Lepidosauria; order Squamata; family Eublepharidae; genus Eublepharis; species Eublepharis macularius. The sequence continues at coordinate 130,379,264 of NC_072792.1, forward strand.
GATAAGTCCCAGATGTTTCATTCTTGAGCAAGTGGATTGTGGGCAACCACAAGCTTTTCTGAATCAAACCGATTGTTTAGATCCTTTCCAGTCTGGTGTTAGGCCTAGGACTGGTTGTTGGGACATGAACAAAGGGAGTATGACTCTGTTGCTGGGCCCTCTGCAGCTTCCTCATGGGAACCCAAACCAAGCGTGTCCTTCACCACAATTTCAAGTTTGTGGTCCTTGCAGTAAATGCACTTGAAACCTACTTGCGCTGTGGATGCCCTCTTGTGTGCCACCACCATCAGTGATCATGTATCCCTTGGTGATGTCCTTGCATACCCAGTCCACTAATTCCCTCTCAATGGTTGTCTGCCATGTGCATCTCATCAAAAATCTTAGTGTGGGGCAAAGCCTTATAGTAGCTGGCCTGGCAGTCCCCCATCTGACCCTGCCTGACACTGGTTGTCCCACCCCCACCCTAAAGGCCATTGGGTTGCACCAGTGCATAGTAAATGAGAGGTATGCATGATGCAACTGAGAGCAGGTCCAGATGTCCAATGTGAAATGCACACTTCTCCCAGCAGCATGCAAGCAAGTAAGTAACCCCTTTGGGTACATAATGTTAGCTATATGATTCTTTCGATTGTGACCTTTTTAACCAAATATGATGGTTTCAATATCCAGTTGTGCTGGAAGGAAAGAAATAGAACAGAACTGGAGTCAAAATACCCCAATTGTAACCCATACATACATTTTTAATGTGTAAAGAATCAGAACATTTAATGGTTATTTTTTGCGAGGCTTGTTTTGTTTAAACAAAATCTCTTCTGGGTTCTTTTCTTAAAATCCACACTTTTTAAACTGCACAGAAATCCAAGCTATAATTTTATGAAGAAAAATATTTTCCTGCTGAAAAAAGTATGTTTTCTGATGTGAATATATGCATTGAATAACTTGATTATTTGTTCTACAGTCCTATTTCTTTAGAAACAAAATTGCCAGGGATGGGATTCATATTGTTTGGTGAACACATGCCTGGTTTTAATTCCTTTTTTATTGCAAAGGTGAAGCTGACAGTAATTATTATATCCACCCTTGTTGCAGTCATTCTTCCTGACATCCATATGCCCTACTGGCATTTTTACAGCAATCCAATTTTCTACATTGTTTACGTTTTGTTTTAGAAACACATGTACACATGACATTTTCAAAGGAGCTGACTTAAAAATTACATTAAAAAGTTGTGAATTTGGAGTTTTAATCATGACTCTTCTGCCATTCACAGAGTAGGGGGACAACAATGCATGATTGACAGCCAGGCTTCTAATGACACTTTGGTGAATCAAAGCAGGGCTGGCTCTAAAGAGTCCTAAAATAGAAATGCTTGGATTTGGAAGGATTGGCATGTGAATAAGGAAGAGTGTTGGAAGCCGTATGGTAATCTTCTTTAATTAAAAGATCAGACAGTAAGGGGGCTGTGTTCAGGTCATGGATTCCTCAGTGCAGCTGCATAACCCGCTTACACTGGGTTACAGGAGATTCTTTTCAAAGGAGAAATTGTGAAGCAATAGTATGCTAATAACAGCCAGCCAGATGAATCTACTGAAGGACAAAAACCCTCATTAGTAGTTTCTCCTGGCTGCTGTAAAGTTCCTTGTTGATGACCCATGGACAGAAGATGGCAGGTAACTTAGCATAGCCTTACCCGATGCAAAGAGATTTTGAATCCTGCTAACAAAGCTAAAGTTACGCAATTGATTAAAGCCTCCTTTTAATCTAAATAGATGTTGCATGGCAATTTTTCCAAAAAGTTTGGAAGAGTAGTTTTTGAAACTTAAAGGTTCATTAGCTTCACCAGCCATTTTAAATGTTTAGGAAGAAAAAAGGAATAAGCAGTTTGTATAATTGACCAAGAAAAAGGGCAAATTCTACAAATATAGTTTTATATTAAGTTCTGTTTTGTACAGGTCATTTGCAAGGTTACACCTAAATCAATTGACTTCTATGGGTTTAGATGGATGTAACTCTGTTTAGGGATGCACTGAAATGCCAGTCTCACTTGTGTTGTTAGTGATAACCAGCACAGAAATATCCCTTCATTAAAAAAAAAATCAACACAGAGAAGAACAACATAACTTTGGATCCTGTACTATAATATTTATATCTAATAACAAGACAGAGTTATAGGCACCTGACAAGATGGATTGTTCTCAATACTGTAATCCTTAGCACAGTTACAAAGAAGTTTGTCCCATTTAATTACATGGAATTGACTTCTAAGTATAAATGTTTAAGTTTGCATTACAAATGCCATTAGGAGCTGATGATGAACTTTGGATTGAGAAAAGTTCTAAAAATTAAAAAAGCATGGCTTTTCTTTGGGTTGGGAGAACTGTCTGATATTTGTTTGACTTGCTGCTTTATCTACAACTCCTTGCCAGGACCCAGAAGCAAGCCCCTTTGTCAGATGGAGCCACTGTACTATCGATTGGGAATGTGCAATTCAGGTTTGGAATTAGGAAAAAATACCAAATTTTACCCAATTTGGTAAGATTCGGTATTGCCCAATTCAATCCAGTATTGCTGAATTGATTTGAAAATACTGAACTCAAGTTTACCAGATTTGGTCAGTAAAATCTGGAAAATGTTGGGAGCTGCAGCAGCATGCTGTTTCTTGCTGTTCCTTTGCTAAGCAACAGCAAGAAACAGTGTGAAGTTTGCACCTTTTTTTACCCAATGGGAGGGGGGAAGAGGAGTTTTGAGTGAGTCAAAGACAGAAGGTGGAAAGGGGAGAGTGAATAAAGAAAAGGAAGAGGGAGTGTAAGCCAATCCTTGCATCAGCTCTCTTTCTCTGGGCCAATAGGATTCTTGAGAAGGAGAGTGCCTTTTTAAAAGTGCTGCAAGTAGTTTAATAGAATATGGAGTGGCTGAGGGCACCTTCTTTGGGGGACCATAAAATGGCCCCCAGAAGTCCAATCTTCATGAAACTTCAATGGTCTTGAGAGGACAGGTAGGACTGGGCCTCTCCAAATTCAGTGGATTTTGCATGCAAAATGCCACTTCCAGCTTCCTAGAAAGCCCCCCCCCCCTATTTTTCCCATAGGGAATAATAAAGATTGAAGGTGGCTGGGGGTACTTTCTTCGACAGGTCATAAAATGCCCCCCCCCCAAGTCTAATCTTTATGAAACTTGAGGAGTAGCTAGAGGGCATGGAGGAGTAGGTCCTCTCCAAACTCAGTGGATTTGGCATGCAACATGCAAAATGCCACCTCCAGCCTTCTAGATATTCAGGAAGGGGTAAAAGCCAGAATGGGCCTGAATGGGCATTAAACATATAGTGATACCACAAAAAAAATGGAATGTGTTACACTGGAGAACAATATTAAAGACAATGGAGAACAATATTTTAGAAATGAAAACATGAAAATATAATGCTTTTAATAACCCTTTCCCTGCCACTAAGCTTCCAGAATGGGCACTAAATAAATGCTAGCACCATAAAAAACAGTGGGAAGCATAAAGACACCCAAGAATAATATTTTGGAAATGAAAACATTGAACTGGCATACTTTTATTAACCCTTTCTCTTACAAAATGCTGCTAAAACACCACAGAACAAGATGGAAGGGGCACTAAATAAATGCTAGTATTACAAAACAGTATTAAGGACACCCAAGAACAAGATTTTAGAAATGAAAACACTGACATAGCACACTTTTATTGACCCTTTCCCTGCCAAAATGCTCCCTGAACACCATGGAACAGGCCAGAACAGACACTAAAGAAATGCTAGTACCACAAAAAAGAGTGAGAAGCATTAAAGACCCTCCAGAACAATATTTTTTTAAATGAAAACATGGAAATATCAAGCTTTTATTAACCCTTTCCCTGCCAAAATGCCCCCCGAACATGACAGAAAGGATCAGAATTGGCACTAGTACAACAAAAAACAGTGGGAATCATTAAGGACACCCAAGAACAAGATTTTAGAAATGAAAATACTGAACTGGCACTCTTTTACTAACCCTTTCCCTGCAAAAATGCTCCTGGAACAACAAAACAGGCCAGAATGGGTAATAAAGAAGTGCTAGTACTTGAAGAAGAGGTGAGAAGCATTAAAGACACTGGAGAACAATATTCAGTAAATGGAAACACTGAACTGGCACACTTTTATTAACCCTTTCTCTGTCAAAATGCTTCCAGAAAAACATGGAACAAGTCAGAAAAGGCACTAAAGAAATGATAGAACTACAAAAAACAGAAGAAAGCATTAAATACACAGCAGAAAAAGACTTGAGAAGTGAAAACACTGAACTAGCATGCTTTTATTAACCCTTTCCCAGCCAAAATTCTCCTGGAACAGCACAGAAGTGGTTGGGATGGGCACTAAATAAATGATAGGACCACAAAAACAGTGGGAAGCATTAAAGACACTGCAGAACAAGATTTGAGAAGTGACAACTCTGAACTGGTACATTTTTATTAACTCTTTTCCTGTCAAAATGCTCCCGGAGCACCACAGAACAGGCCAGAATAGACACTAAAGAAATTCTAGTATCACAATAAACAGTGGGAAGCATTACAGTCTGTGCAGAACAATATTTTAGAAATGAAAACATGAAAATATCAAGCTTTTATTAAATATAAAAATATTTAATATATTTAATATTTTATTAACCATCAAGTGAACAGCAGATGGGTCCCACATGGCATGGTGTAGCCATGAAGGGGCCCACGGGGCATGGTGTCACTTTACGGAAAGCTCAGGCTTGATCTGTTCCACCAGAAGCAAAGCCTGAAGTGAAGGGTAACATGACATGGGTTGACATACTACTATAATCTAACTATTGTTCACCCCATGATTGACTAGCTTCATTCTCATGCAACATGCTCCACCCTAAACTGAACTGTCTCCTGCTCTTGCTTTGCTTGAACTAACTGAATTTGTGCTAACTACAGTCCTGGTTTATTCCTGGATTGATCTTAAACTAATTTAGAAAATATAGTCATTTTTCTAGGGATATATGGCTGATAAAAAACAACCATCTGGATCTCAGTTCGGCAAATGAAAAGCAAAAAAAGAACTAAGGGGTAGGGGTGTGCACTTCAGGTTCCCGGTTTGGAAAAAAAACCTGAACTGGGCCCAATTTCCAAATCGGGGCTAGTATGATGGTTGTGATTCAGAAATACTGAATCAAAGCTTCCTGAAGCAATTCGGATTGCTTCGGGAAGCTTTGGGGCCTTTTAAAAGGGTGCCTGCCCTCCCACCACCATGCTACTTACCTGGGGCATCCTTCTGCAGTGGAAGCAGCGGCCTTCCCTGCTGCCTTTCTGGCTACTGCAGAGGCCAAAGTGGTGCTGCGGGTGGCACAGGCACCGGCATTTGCTGCTGCCTTGCTGGCCACCGCAGAGGCTTAAGCAGTGGCGCAGGTGGTGAAGGCACCAACTGCAGCTTTCCCCACTGCCCTGCTGGCCGTGGCAGTGGCAGAGGCATCTGTTCCGGCCTTCCAAAGGTAAGTGGGGTTGAGGGAAGGGGGAAGAGAGGCTCAGGCGGGAGGTGGGAATCTCGCTTCGGTATGCTCTGAATCATTACGAAGCATACCGAAACGATTTCCGATAACCCCAACCCAAAGTGGCTTGCCAAGTGGGAAAACCAAATATTTCCCTGCTGCACACTCCTACTAAGGAGCAGGTAATGCAAGAGGGGCTCCTCTGGAAATACATTTGCACTCAGGAAGCAATTAAAGAACAGGAATATGTCTAGACCCTTGTTGAAACTACCACTGAAGAAGCTGTATGTGGTTCTCCTACTACAATCTAAGAAAGAAGTTTCACAATTTGGAGATATTTCAGTAAAGCACACAGAGGAGAAAGGGGATTTCAAGGAAAGTGAGAGTACTGCCAAGACTGCAAAACTTGGCATTCCATGGAACAAGTGAAAAGTTGTACAGTGCTAACAATGGAAATTTTTTGAAGTTTGTAGAATATTTAGCCCTTTTTGATCCTATCATGAATAAACATTGGAATTAAAGAAGAAACAATGGTTCATTACTTAGGAAAATATATCCAAAATAAACTTATACAGCTTCTAGCACATGCTATAAAGCAGAAAAATTTAGCATGTGTAAACTCAGTCAAAAGCTACTCAGTTATTCTAGACTGAACATCTGATGTCAGTCATATTGAACAAATGACAATAATTGTACATTATGACAATATAATCAAACCATCAGATACTGAGATGTCTGAGCCTGAGTTTATGATAAAGTTTGTTTGTTTGTTTGTTTATTTCACATTTCTACTCCACCCTCCCCACAAGCGGGCTCAGGGTAGATCACAACCCATTAAAATACAATAAAATTCATTTCCATAAAACATTTAAAAACGTCATTAAAATAAAAACATATTTCTAATTATGCAGTCAGCCTTACAAACTAAAGCAGGATGGTGGACAGCCTTCGCAGGGAGGGTTATTTATACATTCCTTGTTGTTTCAGACCTCAGCCATGTGCCTGGCTGAACAGTTCTGTCTTACATGCCCGGCAAAAACATAGTAGGTCTTGCCAAGCCCTGGTCTCAGTAGACAGAGCGTTCCACCAGGTGGGAGCCAGGACCAAGAAGGCCCTGGCTCTGGTCGAGGCTAAGCAGTCCTCCTTGGGGCCAGGGACCGCTGATTGGAGTGTCCTCTGGGGAATATATGAGAAGAGACTGTCCCACAGACACATTTCTTGGGATTTGTTCCACTAAAGGAGACTACAGGTGCCTTTAGGACAGAAACTCTTCTTGGACAGCTTGAGCAAATGGGATTACCACTTGAGGATCTGCATGGTCAAAGTTAAGATAACAGGAGTAACGTGAAAGGCAAAGAAAATGACATACAAAAGAGAGTCCTAGGTGCAAAAAATGTCTTTTACAATCTCTCTGTAGCCTGGAAGATGGCTTTTTACCTCAAAATGGCCGACCTGGCCACCTGGATCCATGCTATGGTAACATCAAGACTTGGCTTTTGTAATGCACTATACATAGGTCTCCCATCCAAATTAACTAGAAGACTCCAATTGGTGCAAAACACTGCAGCACAATTGCTATCAGGAGCAGGAACATGAACATCACCCCCATTCTGCAGTCACTCCATTGACTACCTATCAGCTACCATGCTCAGTTCAAGGTATTGGTTATCACCTACAAAGCTGTTCATGGCCTTGGCACGGCATACCTATGGGACCGCCACCCTCCCTATATTCCTCCACGGCAGCTTCGCTCATCTGAACAGGGTCTTCTGGGGATGCCACCCTACGCATGGGTGAAATCAACAGCAGCCTGGCTTTCTCTGTGGTGCCCCCTACCCTGTGGAATGGCCTGCCTGAGGAGGTCAGGAGAGCCCCCACTCTCCTAGCTTTCTGCAAATGATGCAAAACTGAATTATCCAAAAAGGCTTTTGTATTCTAGGGAGGGGCTTTCAGATGCTTCGCTAATGAGTTGAGGACTATTGACTTCACACTATGTTGCCTTAAGTATATCTGTTGTCTAAAATACATGCTCCTATGAGCTACTTGCGCTTCATGTGGCCTACTGTCAGCCCTAGAATTGCTTGTGTTCTGTTTCAACATTTCTTCAATTCTGTATTGGATTCTTACTAATACTATGTGTTTGTAAAATTGTGTTTATTTACCCTATGGCATTGTTTATGGAAATATCCTTGAAACAGACTTTTCTAATCTCACACTGTGTAATCCACCTTGAGTCTCAGTGAGAAAGATGGCATGTAAATGACATAAATAAATAAATGGCATAAATAATAAATATGGGATAGTTGGTGTGCCAAGCTTGCACCCCCGATATCACCACTTTCTACTTTCATAGGTCAATCATGGTATGAACCAGGGTTGCAGATGCAAGCTTACAGGTTTTGGAGGAAAACTCACTGTACAAGGTTAATAGATTTAACCAAGAACACTAGATAAGTTTTAAAGAAGTCTGTTTTAGAGGTCAAATTAGATTCCTAGATCCATTGGTATCAATACTTTCAAATAAGAAAATTAGTTAATATGTTTGAAGATCATTTGTTGAAACTCTTAACTGACTTTGAAAAATGGTTAAAAGTACCTCCAGCAAGTGACAAAGGAATTATTTCAAGCATCTCCATCTTATTAATGGCCTTCAGTAATAAACCACCATCATATGTGCAACTTGGCACAGAGTCCTTGGTTTTACACTCTCTGAAGTTCAATGGTAACAGATCTGGCAATCTAAATTGACTACTTCCAGATCAATCAATATTAAAACCCAGATGTTAGTGGTACCAAATATTAAATTGTATTGTCAAGCTGCTGAACTTATCAGATTGGATAATAAATACAAACAGAAGAAATATAAAACTGGAGATAACAACAACAACATTCAATTTATATACCACCCTTCAGGATGACTTAACACCCACTCAGAGCAGTTTACAAAGTATGCCATTATTATCCCCACAACAAAACACCCTGTGAGGTGGGTGGGGCTGAGAGAGCTAGAAGCTGTGACTGACCCAAGGTCACCAATCTGGCTTCAAGTGGAGGAGCGAGGAATCAAACCCACTTCTCCTGATTAGAGTCCCGTGCTCTTAACCACTACACCAAACTGGCTCTCTGATACCAAAGAAGGAATTTATAATTACTTATGGATCAAGAACTCATAAATAACTATTCAAAGGCAAGATGACACTCATATTTTGAGGGATGAATTACTAAGAATATGGTTTCAATGGAGAAATAGATGTTTGCCGACTTCACCACTGACATCACCAATTCATGTCTATTATGACTAGAGATGGGCACGATAAAAAAAAGTTAACGATTCAGCTGATCGTGGATCGGCACCGGTGGTGATCCCGATTTAACAATCCACACCAATCATCTCCTGTTCCCGATCCGTGGATCGTAGATGCCAAAGCAGGGTGCGCTGCTATTCCCAGCTATGTGGGAAGGTGGGTGGTGGCGGCAGGCATGGGAAGGTGGTGATGAGCCGCCTCCCCTCAGGGGGCGGGGGGTCTGGCCACTCGCCGGCGGCACCCCCCATGTGCCCGCCCACCAGGACAAACTGGAGTGTGCTGGTATTCCCAGCAAGAAAGGAAAGTGGTGGCGGCGGCCAGGCCCGGCAGGCATGGGGAGATGGCGATGAGCTGCCTCCCCTCGGGGGGGTCTGGCTATTCACCAGCGGCACCCCCATGTGCCCGCCCGCCAGGCCGAAGTGGAGCGCACTGGTATTCCAGGCAAGAAAGGAATGTGGGTGATGACAGCGGCCGCTGGGCCTGGCTGGCATGGAGAGCCGGTGACGAGCCGCCTTCCTTCAGGGGGTGGGGGGTCTGGCCAATTGCCGGCAGCACCCCCCATGTGCCCGCTCGCCAGGCCAAAGTGGAGCGCACCTGTATTCCAGGCGAGAAAGGAATATGGGTAATGATGGCGGCCACCAGGCCTGGCGGGCACAGAGAGACGGCGACGAGCCACCTCCCCTCAGGTAGCGGGGGGGTCTGGCCGCTCGCCAGCAGCACCCCCCCCCCATGTGCCTGCCTGCCAGGCCAAACTGAAGCCCGCTGGTATTCCAGGCAAGAAAGGAATGTGGGTGATGACGGCAGCCGCCGGGCCTGGTGGGCACGGAGACACGGCAACGAGCCACCTGCCCTCAGGGGGTGGGGGGTCTGGCTGCTCAACAGCAGCACCGCCCATGTGCCCGCCTGCCAGTCCAAACTGGAGCATGCTGGTATTCCAGGCAAGAAAGGAACGTGGGTGATGACAGCATCTGCCGGGCCTGGTGGACACGGAGAGACGGCGACAAGCTTCCTCCCCTCAGGGGGCGGTGGGTCTGGCCACTCACCGGTGGCACCCCCCATGTGCCCGCCCACCAGGCCGAACTGGAGCGCATTGGTATTCCCAGCGATACATGAATGGTGGGTGTTGATGGTGGCCACCGGGCCTGGCCAGCATGGGGAGACAGCAATGAGCCACCTCCCCTCAGGTACCATTCAGCGACACAGGAGGTCTGTGGCCATCAGAGCTGATTATCAGGGTTTGCAGCGATGAGACTGGAGTGCCCATGGCTACAGAACACCCCTTCCCCCTCCCTCCCCTGGCTGTCTTCTCCCAACTTGTGACTGCTTTGCTACTCTGTGGTTGGAAGGAAGCCCTGCTGATCAAGAAAAGCTGGGCTTCCATTTGGGTTTCCAGGGCGACAGAAGGAGGGCAAACAGAGCTCAGGCTTTCCCCTGGCTCCGTTGCCAGGGGAATAGATTGCTGGCACCTGAGTGTCTGGATCCCCGATCCGAGCCCGAACACAACGATCCAGGCCTCTCCCGATCATTGGCCATGGACGATCATGATCCGCCAGGTCACGATCGCGCGATCGCCATTATCATGGGGTTTTTTTGATCGTAATGCGGATCATGCCCATCTCTAATTATGACATTATCCGAAATAAATCTGATTATATTAATTATGAATATATGATGGATAAACATGGAAAAATATAAACATGCAAGAAATCCAAACTCAAGGAAAAAAACATTTCATGGATGATGTATTATCAAATAGTGTCAACACTTAATGAACAAGTATCCAAAGAAGGTGGCCAGTTAAGAAAGAAACGGTGTTTGGACACCTAATCAGTAGAGATTCAAAACACCTATTAGGAGAAGTAGATAAAATTTTACTGCAATATGCCACAGAAACAGAACAAATTAAAAATTGTATGATAAATGGATGCAAAACTTTGGAGAAAATATATGTTTGAGCCAGTGGGAAAATTTATGGACGAAAGAAATCAAATTTACAGAAAGTCAAATATTAAGGGAGAATTGGTATAAAATGTTCTTCATATGGTATATCTCTCCTAAAGATATTGCAAAAATTAATAAAGATGACAGTGGAAGGTGCTGGAACTGTCAAAATATGGATGCAATTGATATTACTATCAATAGCAAAATCTATTCTAGCTTTTCATTGGAAAAGTAAATTGCCTCCCTCAGTTGAACTTTGGTAAAATAACAACATAATAATAACATTCAATTTATATAACTGCCCTTCAGGACAACTTGCCCACTCAAAGTGTATTGTCGAAGGCTTTCATGGCCGGAGAATGATGGTTGTTGTGGATTTTCCGGGCTGTATAGCCGTGGTCTTGGCATTGTAGTTCCTGATGTTTCGCCAGCAGCTGTGACTGGCATCTTCAGAGGTGTAGCACCAAAAGATAGAGATCTCTCAGTGTCACAGTGTGGAAAAGATGTTGGCAGGTATCTACTCAGGATGGTGGGGCTGGGCTGAGTCATCCTGTAAGTTTCCCAGGGTGTGGGAAACCCTGGGAAATTCTTACAGGGTGTAAACCACTCAGAGTGGTTTACAAAGTATGTTATTATTATCTCCACAACAAACACTCTGTGAGGTGGGTGGAGCTGAAAGAGCTCCAGAGAACTGTGGCTAGCCCAAGGTCACCCAGCTGGCTTCAAGTGGAGGAGTGGGGAATCAAACCCATTTCTCCAGATTAGAGTCCCGTGTTCTTGACCACTACACCAAACTGGCTCTCCATGTACCTCCTCTTGATGTATCGCCTTTAATGCTAATTCTGCCAACTCACAAGGAAACCCCGTTTAGGATAACAACTAGAGTCTATTTTTAATATTAATTGTAATTTATCTTGTAACATATAACAAAATGGCAGATGGTGGATGAGAGATGGGAAAAGCAGTGTGAATACACTGAACATTTTAACCCCATTTTGAATGTTTTTTTGAACACTGAACATTTTGATCCAATTTTGAATATTTGAAAACTAACATTTTTCAAGGTTCAAGTAACCTGCTCATAAGTTATAAACAGTTTGTGATCCAAGCAAAGAAGGGACTGAGCACCTCCTAGATACATTGACATGTAGGATACACATGATACAGTAAACCCACAGAAAATTAAAGAAAAGAACAATGACAATTTTCTCAGCCCTAATTATAATTTAGATTTTCTCATGTGTGGCTTCTGATATGCATTTGGATTCAGTTCAAGGTACTGCTTCTTCCCTTCATGATCTGGAGTTCATATATTTGAAGGACTGTCTCTCCTCCTAGTATGAACCTGTTCTCCAGTTGCACTCAGCCTATCAAAAATGTCCTGTCTGTTGTCTGAGTGGCACAGTTAGCTGTGCACAAACTTCATTATTTATGGCCCCTGCTATTTTTGAATGTGATACTAAAGTGCCTGTTAGCTCCTCTTTCAGGTTTTTTAAATGGAGAGAAAAATGATTTTATTTCACCAGGCTTTTTCTTGAAGAGATGTTATAGATTCTGTTGTCACGGGCTGGGCCAGCCCAAGCAGAGTGGTTCAAGTCCAAACCTCAACACCAAGTCCAGGGGGAGTTTCAGGAGCCAAAAGCCAAGTCAAAGCAGTGGTCAGAGCACGAGCTAATGCCAGAAGTGAGTCCAGAGTCCAAGAGCAAGGTCAGGCACAGTCCAAGGTCAGTTACCAATAGTGTCAGGTCCAAAAGCAGGCACGGGCAAGGTCCACGGAACACAGAGTGGTTGCAAGCAGTAGACACATTGCTTCCACGCCTGACTGTCACTCCTGACTGGCTTTTATAGCCAGGCATGGTTTTCAGCCAGCTGCTGGGGCTCCATCCTGATACTACTCATCGTTGCTCTCCAGCAGCTGGCGTCGGCTCAGGAGACGAGCACTGCGCCGTCTCTCCTGCAGTTCCAGCCTCAGCCTTTGTCTGCGGCATTCTTTACGTGTGGGCAAACCTGGGGGGGGTGGAAGCCCCTGGCTGGGCTTCCCCTGTGGTGCTGGCAGTCCCCAACTGAGCTTCCCCTGTGGTGCTGGCAGTCCCCAACTGAGCTTCCCCTGTGGAAGTCCCTGGCTGAGCTTCCCCTGTGGTGCTGGGGCTGGAGAGTACTTTTTTTTTTTATAAAAAAATTTATTGGAATTAGAAATATTTTGTCATTTATAACAATCAAATTACTTTAATATTCCAGTTCTAACCCCCTCCCTCCCCCCCCCCCGTTTGTTGATTTCCAACAGTTTTCCAACCCTTTGTCTATTCTTCCCCTACTCATTTCAACTTATTTTGTCAATTAAACATATACTTTCACACTCTTCTAAGCTAGTCTATTATAACACAGTGCTAAGTCAATTTCCCTTCACTTATCAACTAACTAATACATTCCTGGAATGTTATTCAATAGTAATAATACTAGTAATATTCTCAATATCCTGTACTCTAACTTATTCATTCTAATGTCATCAATATGGGACAAACAATTTATCCCTCCCTATAACTTGAGTACTCATAAGTGATGAATACATTTATAAGTCAACCAATTTAACTTATACTCTATATGTTACTCTTTACTTCCTCTTATATCTCTTATCTTTATAACATAAAGTCAATCAATTTGACTCGTGTTCTACACATTTCTAAATATACCTATAAACACAATATACATTCGACATAAGTCAATCAATTTAACCCATGTTCTGCACATTTCTAAATATCACTATAACCAAAAATACCTTCGGCATAAGTCAATCAATTTAACCTATATTCTATATGCTACTTCTCATTCCCCCCCTTCTTGTATTCATGAATTTTAATTCTGTTAATTCTCAATTACACCCCTATCTGCCAGCAACATAATTAATTAATTAATTTCTATTCTTATATATCACATAATAACTATTACTTAATACTGTATAGAATAATCAAATAGAATAATTGCTTAGTAATTCTTCTTTAACTCTCCTCCCCCCGGTATAGTCACTTCTCTCTTCTTTTGTTTTTCTTCAATAATTTTCAAACTGCCACAGTTCTCCTCCCACCTCCCATTTTTTCACCAAATATTGTTTCAGCTTCTCCCAATCTGTGTTAAACTGTCCTGGATCAAGGTCTCTTAGTTTTCTTGTCAGTTTATCCATCTCCGCCATGTACAGCAATTTGTGAATCCAGTCCTCGATAGTTGGCACTTCTTGTACTTTCCACTTTTGCGCATACAAAAGTCTAGCCGCTGCTGTCATGTAAAAAAGCAGTGTCCTATGTTGTGCTGGAATGTCTTCCATTCCCAAGTTCAGTAGCAGGAGTTCTGGGTTCTTATTAACTTGAAACTGTAAAATCTCACTTATTACTCTTATTATTTCCCCCCAGTACTGCCTGACTACCTCACAAGTCCACCACATATGGTACAAAGATCCTTCATGCTTTTTACATTTCCAGCATTTATTAGACGTGTTCACATTCCCTAGCGCAATTTTCTTTGGTGTCAGGTACCAACGATAGATCATTTTATAGACATTCTCTTTAATGTTAGTGCATGTCGTAATCTTCAAAGTATTTTCCCACAAATATTCCCACGCCTCCATTGTTATTTCTTTATTAAAATTTATAGCCCACTTCACCATTTGCACCTTAACTACCTCTTCTTCAGTATACCATTTTAACAACACTTTATAGACCTTTGAAATTTCCTTTTTGTCTTCTTGTAAAATTACTTCCTCCAAGTCCGAGTTCTCCATTCTTATCCCTCCCTTGGCACAATCCGATTTATAAAGGTCTCTGAGCTGTCTATATTGAAACCAGTCATAATTTGGAGACAACTCTTCTTGCGTCTTTATTCTTAATTTAGAAAATTCTATTCGTGTTATCTCCTTATACGTTAAACACTGTTGTTCATTATCGACAGTTCTCGGATCTGTCGCTTCATAAGGAACCACCCAGGAGGGAATTCCTTCTTGTAGGTAATCTCTGTACTTTTTCCATATTGTGAAGAGGCTTCTCCGAATGTAATGGTGTAAAAACATAGAGTCCGCTTTTACTTTATCATACCATAAGTATGCATGCCATCCAAATATTTTTTTGTATCCCTCTAAGGCCAGCAATTTGCGATTTTTAAGCATCATCCAGTCCTTCAGCCAAACCAAGCAGATTGCCTCATAGTAAAGTCTTAGGTTGGGCAGTTGCATTCCGCCTCTCTCTTTCGCGTCCTGTAAAACTTTCATTTTTACTCGAGGCTTTTTGCCTGCCCAAACAAAGTCCGATATCTTTCTCTGCCATTTCTCAAACTGCTTGGAATCCCGGATAACTGGTATTGTCTATAACAAAAACATCACTCTTGGCAGCACATTCATCTTGACTGCTGCAATTCTTCCCAACCATGACAAATTCAATCTATTCCATTTAATCAAGTCTCGCTCTATTTGAGTCCACAATTTCTCATAATTGTTCTTAAATAGATCTATATTCTTTGCAGTCAGTTCAATTCCCAAATATTTCACCTTATTTGTTACTTCACAGTCTGTTATTTCCATAAGTTGCTGTTGTTTTTGTTTAGTCATATTTTACACAGTATCTTTGACTTCTTTTTGTTTACAAAAAAACCTGCCAAATCTCCAAATTCTGTGATTTTTTCTATTACCCTTGGCATGTTTTCAATTGGATCTTCCACAATTAACATTGTATCGTCTGCAAATGCTCTGACCTTATAGGAAAAGTCTTTTATCTTTATTCCACGGATTGCGTTATCTTCTCGGATCTGTATCATCAAAATTTCCAAAACCATTATAAACAACAGTGGAGACAACGGGCAACCTTGTCTTGTACCTTTGCCTATAGTCAATTTCTTAGTCACCTCGTCATTCACCACAATTGCTGCACTCTGGTCTCTGTAGATTTCTTTTACTGCTCTGATAAATCTTACTCCCAACTGTAGCTGTTCCATAGTGGCGAACATAAAATCCCAGTTCAAATTGTCAAATGCTTTTTCAGCGTCCACAAAGAAGAACCCAACCTCCTTATCACAACACCTATCATAATATTCAATAGCATTTATAACTGTCCTTAAATTGTCTCTGATTTGTCTATTTGGTAAAAAACCAGCTTGTTCTTCCCCAATAACTTCGGATAGCCATCCCTTTACTCTTTCCGCTAAGATCTTCGCAAAGATCTTATAGTCATTGTTAAGTAAGGAAATAGGTCTGTAATTTTTGACGTTAGTCAAGTCCTGTCCTTCTTTAGGGATCAATGATATATTAGCTTCACTCCAAGTATCTGGAATTCTTTGGTCTCTCATAACACCATTGATCACTTCTTTTAGGAATGACACCAGTTCATTGACCATTACCTTATAAAATTTAGCTGTGAGTCCATCAGGCCCTGGCGCCTTACCCAGATTTGTTGACTGTATTGCCTTCCTTTTTTTTTTTTAATAATTTTTTTATTTTTCATAACTACAAAACACTACAGACTATCACAAGGAAAGGGGAGAGGGAAGGGACAAAGGGGGGTGGAAAAAGAAAAAGGGGGGGGAATGAACTACAAACACTAAACACTACACTTCAATGTTTCCCTTCATACTGTCATAATACAAAAATAGCTCCATAGAATAATGATGGAGTGGTTAATCATACAGAGAATAAACATTTCAAAATCTGATTAAACTTTCCTCCCCCTTCTAGGTCCCGGACGCAGTTCTCTCTGTGCAACTGCTGTTGCGATGCTCTCCTCCTCCTCCCCCCCCTCTGGCTCCTCCTTTTCTTCGTTCTTGGTGCAGCAGAGTTCTGGGTTTTTATTCTCAAAATCCTTTAGTTGATCTTCTGATAATATCTTATAGGCCTGATCTTTATATCTGAACCATATTCCTTCCGGGAATAACCATTTGTACTTTATTCCATGGTCCCTCAGAAGAGCTGCAAACTTTTTATATTTAAAACGCCGTTTCCGGACTAGAAATGGAACGTCCTTCAAAATCTTGACTTTCAAACCCATAAAGTCCAAATCCGCATTGTATGAGTTATATAGGATGGTGTCCCGAATCTTTTTAGATGAAAAGTCAATAATGATCTCACGAGGCAACTGTCGCTTTGTTGCATATTTTGAAGAAGCCCGACGGACCTCCAAAATGGCGCTTTTAACCTCTTCTTTAGTCGTCCTCGCGGGTGTCGCCAGTAGTTCCGAGACCAAATCCCACAGATCCTCATTTTCCTCCTCTTTCACGTTTTGGAGACGCAAAATTGTCTGCGTTCGTTCCACCTGTAGCCCGATCAGCTGGTTCTCCACCAACTTCAACTCCTTTTTTGTAGCCTTCACAAGTGACGCACTTTCCAGAGCAGACTTTTCTGCCCCCCCCCCGCTGCTGCCTTAATGGTTTTCACCTCGCTTTCAATTAAGCCCACCCTTTGATCAGTTTCGTTCAGCTTGTCAACAAAGGGTTTTATGGCTTCCACCACCGCCCTGCGCACCAACTCTTCGAGCGACTCCCCCTTCAAGGTAGCCGAGATTGACTTACCGAGAGCGGGACTTTGCTTCTTTGCTGCCATTTTGGGGGGGGGGCGCCGACAAAATTCTGGAACTCAACGAAGGGGAAGAGCGAGTCTTCTTCAGATCAACCTCTCCTTCACAAACGCTTGTAGAACAGAAGGGATTCGCTTGTTTACAGGCTTCCGCCTGTTTCTTTTACTTGCCGTTTCTCGTTGCCCGGCGGCACTCGAGGCGCCGCGCACATCTGCCGGCCTCCATAGGGACAAACGGGCAATTCCCCCCCCGCATTGGTTTCGGGGAGTTCTTCCCGCCGCGTCCCGGACCCTGGCTCCCTCCCTGGGAGTCCTGGGGGCTAATCCTTGCAGATCAGCCGCCCGGTCAGGGTGCCCGGTCGTTTCCTCCCGGACCAGCCGAGAGGAGCGTCCGGCATGGCTGAGAAAACGAAACCGAATGGGCGACTGTATTGCCTTCCTTATCTCTTCCTCTGTCACTTCACTATTCAATTTATTTCTCCAGTCTTCCGAGATCACTGGGAGCCTCATTTTCCCCAGAGATGTTGCTATTGAATCTTTATCCACCTCTTTTTTATTATACAATTTAGTGTAAAATTTGTAGAAGGCTCTACTAATAGCAGTCTGTTCCAGATATACTTTATTATCCTCACATATTTTATTTATTGTCTTCTTCTCCTTTCTCTTCTTCAATTGCCATGCCAAATATTTCCCAGGTTTATTTGCTCCTTCAAACGACTTTTGATTCATTCTCTTCAGATTCCATTCCAGTTCTTTATTATTCATTGCTGTCAACTGTTCTTGTAAAATTTTAATGTCTTGGTAAACTTTCTTCTTCCCTGGTCTTTTCTTTAGTAGTATTTCTTTGGCTTTTATTTTCTCTGTAATCTCCTGTCTCTTCTCCTCTTGTTTTTTCCTGGCTCTTCCGTTTAAGTCCATTAGTATGCCTCTAATTACTGCCTTATAGGTATCCCATACCTTGTTGGTTTGTACTTCTCGATTCATGTTGTATTGTATGAAGAACTTAGTTTCCCTTCTCAACATTTCCAAGTTTTCTCCCTCTTGCAACAAGTCCTCATTTATTCTCCATCCTTTCCTCTTAGTTCTTTTCCCAAACTTCCACATAATTGGATTGTGATCTGAGCCTACCATAGGCATTATTTCCACCTCTTTAGTCCATAACACTAAGTCCTTTGAGGCCCAGATCATGTCGATTCGTGATAAAGTAGAGTGTCTTGCGGAGAAAAATGTGAATTGTCTGCCCTTGGGATTCTGTATTCTCCAAACATCTTCCAAAATTTCCTGCTGCACTAATGCAAAAAAAGTTTTTGGTAGTAGTCCTCTTTTCTTTTGTGCAGTTGCTGATTTCTTGTCCTGCTCCAAATTTGTAACTCCATTGAAGTCTCCTGCAAGAATTATCTGGTCGTAAGAAAGTTCATCTAATTGCTTCCTCAAATCCTCGAAGAAGCTTTCTTTTGCTCCATTAGATGCATAGATTCCAATCACCAGCACTTTCTTTAAATTCCATGTACATTCCACCGCTAAAAATCTGGCTTCTGGATCCTTAAACACTAACTTTGGCTGCAGCTCCTCTCTAATATACAAGACCATTCCCCTTTTTTTCTTTTTTGTGGCCGCTGCAAAATGAGTGCCCAGTTTGCTCAGTTTTAGATATTTTACATCCTGTTTTCTAATATGAGTCTCTTGTAAACAAACAATATCACATTTCTGTTTTAATAGCCAGTGAAAAGTACTTTTTCTCTTATTGGGTGAATTAAGTCCATTTACATTCCAAGATATAACCTTACATTCCATATTCATAGCCTTGTTGCTGGTAAGTCCTTTTCATTGTCCCTCATAAACTTTTCCATTTCAAATTCAGATCTGATGCGCTTTTTCACTCCTCCAAACTCAAATGCCAGTCCTTCCGGTAATTCCCATCTATACCTTATTTTCAAGTCCTTCAAAATTTGGACTAAGGCTTTATATTTTTTCCGATCAAGCAACACCGATCAAGTAACTCCTTCATAATAATCACCGTCTTGCCATCAACCTCCAATGGGTCTTGGAATTGCTTGCTCATCGTCCTCATATCTGTCTGTTGCGTGTCTGAGAGATTCTCCATCGCCTTCTCCACCACGTTAACTTTTTGCTGTGTTGCTTCCATTCCCTTTTTCATTTCTGCCAATTCACTTTTAACTGTCTCTTTAACTTCTTTGATCTTTTTCACCAGCTCCTGCTGGACCTTTAACATTTCCGAAAATCTTTTGTCTAAATTTTCCATAGCCGTCTGCCACTCTTTTTTCGACATCGTGGGGCTTGACTTGCCTCGCTCCCACGAATCTGCTCGTTTCCTTAACTCCGTGGCGCTTGGCTAAGTGTCCCTTTAATTTAATTTAATTCAAATGTCCCGGTTTCAAAAGGAAAAAAAAAGCACTTACAAAATCCAAAATGCCGGGCGTCTTTTCTCTATGGTTTTTCTATATTTTTGTAATCCAATATGGCATACTTCCTCTTCTGCTGAAGCCCGTGCCCTTCCCTCTTCAAAGATGGCAATTGCCCTCTTCCTGTCTGCCTTAGGGCCGTCTCTCTCCAGCAGCTCTATCACAATTACGTACTTCCTGTTTCCCGTCTCCTCACAGCAGCTCTCGCAATGGTAGAAGCTTTCTCACAGTCTATTATCTCCTCACAACCACAGGTATGAACAACAATCCTCCAATTTCTCTAATTACTTCTTTTAGCTTAGTCCTTTTACTAATCTGTTTCTTGCCGAGTCTTCCTCTACTTTTAATCAAACTGTTGCAGTTTAAAAGTCCCCTTTAATGCTTCTTTACTTTAAGTAATTCATCCCGTTTCAAGAGATAGTGATCTTTACCTTTTCAAACGTCTTTCTGGGTTGTAATCACTGCTTCAAACTCAGGTTCTCTTTCACCTTCTTTCCTCCTGTTGATGCTTAGGCATGTAGATCTTATGCCAGCCGTCACTGGCCCCAAAACTGCCGCAGAGATATAGGCCGACCTGTCTTAGGGTGGGACCTCAAGGGACGGGGGAGAGTCCGTTGCGCAGAACCCCCCCTCACCCGAGATCAATGCGCCCTGAGGTACTTGAGCGTTCAAAGCCTGTTCTCCGCCTGAGAACAGGGGACCGCGGGCTTGTTTGCCCCCGCTGGTCACTAAAAACGGCAGGGGGCTGGAGAGTACTGATGGCTCTGCTTCAACTGCTGGCTGTAGGCTCTGATTAGCCAGCAGCTGTGGCTCCTGATTACCAGCCTCTGCTGAGTCAGGGCTGGCTACATGGAGCTCCTCTTCTCCTGAGGAGTCCTGGCTGGCTACACAAAGCCCCTCTCCTCCTGAGGAGGAGTCCTCACTCTCACTGAGCCCAGACTGGGACATGACTCCTGTGGTGATAATGTTTTTCTTCTGTATATTGCCAATTTTTAGCGTAACAGTTTGTGGCACATGATCTTTTATTTGAATTTTTGAATATTTATGATGTTAAGAAAGGGCTTGAGGTAATAAGGAAATCTGGGATATAAATGGTTTAAAATAATAATATTATTGGTTGCTCCTGGGAAGGGCAAGGAATTATATATTGTAATGATGTACAGACACAGGATAAATTTAAAAAAACAGTTGGAATGGATGATCCACACAGTACTGTTGTTTTTATCAGCAGTCTCTAGGTAATACCCTTATTATATCATCAAACTGGTCTTGTTGAAGGTTTTTTTCTGTTTGGTGGGTCACATGTCAGTGTTTTAAAATTATATTTATAACAAAATACTTAAAAGTTAGTAAAACAAGCACAGGTACTTTCTTTAAATATCACACTAGCAAAGATGTAATTTTCTCTCTATCTGGACTTCCTGTTTGGTTTGAGCTATAGTGCAATACTCTGAAAAGAAAACAAGTCTTTAGAGATCACAAACATCCAATTTCACAGTACAAGCAGGCATAAATAGAGCTAAATTCCCTTTCGTAATATGCTATTCATCTTTGTGCTTCATTGGGTTCAAAGAAAAGCATTTTTCAGACTTCAAGCAATTACATTTATTTTTTCCCTCCTTCCCTAGAAAGGAAATCATCGCAAAAGTATGGGATTAGAAACCACCATGATACTGGAGGTATCTTCTCTGTATGAACTTTCAATTTAGCAAAGTGTGTAAAACCCTAAAGGCAGTTAAGACTTAATATACTAAAAGCATTTTGTTTTCACAGTATATTTATTTTGTATCATAATTGACCCAGGCTAGTTATTGAATTAAAATGGCCTAACATTTGAGACATGTAGTGATGCCTGTTGCACCCTATCATGGTGGCAATTTACTGGGCAAATTAATTTTCTTAAAAAGGACGTGTGCTTACAAAAAGAATTACAAAGGGAAAAGGAAACTGGCACATGGACATGCTTGAAATTCAGATTAGAAATTGACATACCAATCTAACTAGGTCTTTTGAAATGGAAAGGGAGCTGAATTTACAGTTTCATACATTTCTGATGGCCGAAATGTCCTATTAGGCAGGCAGAGTTTGAAGATTTTTGGATTTCCATGGCAACATAACAAATGCTCTGCAAACTGGGTATCCTTCTGAATCTGCATCTATCCCACACAAATTCTGCATTCCTCAAACTCTTATGCATCCAGCACACATATCATAAGCCTTCTATACCAAATATTGTCATTTGAAAGGCACATTTGATGGACTCGGTCTTGACCTCAAATAGACACCCATGAAGACCTTCTAAACATCTGTTCAGGAGAGTATTCATATAAGCAAGTTAATCTTTTGTGGGACAGAACAGTTTAGATGGGTGCTTTCATATGACAGTGAAGAGTGGGAACTGCACTGTTTTATACTTTCTAATCCCACATTGTGCGTTGCTTGCACTATACTGGCCAGGGCAATTTGCTGTTTACATTTTTGTTTAATTGTTGCATTTCTAGTTCTATTCAATTTGTATTGACATTCAATTTTCTATTCCTAGTTCTATTGCATTGTTTATTTGCATTGCTCATTGTATATCTTACACTATATGATCACATTGTTGTTTACATTGTCATTCAATTTTTTACTCTTAGTCTTTTTGCATTGTTCATTTATGTTCATTTATATCATATGATTAGCCTTGACCTATATATTCCAGGTGAGCCTGTCAGATATCAGAAGCTAAGCAGGGTCAGCCTTGGTTAGTAATTGAATGAGATATCTCCAACAAAGACCAGGGTTGCAGAGGCAGGCAATGGCAAACCACCTCTGTTAGTGTCTTGCCATGCAAACCCCACCAGGGGTCGCCATAAGTCAGCGATGATTTGAGGACACTCTCCCCCACCGCCATATTAGTACATTTACTATATGCTTAAACTATGGGGTACATTCTTAGTTTATATATACAGGTTTGTGTATAAAACTACAAAAAAGGGATACATCTTTTAAAAATAGGAAGCAGTAGCAAGGAAAATATACTTTTCAATAGACTTGCTAAAAAAACCCTGAAGTTAAGAAATCCGAAGTGAATATGGAGGTTCCTTCTTTGATAAAAGCCACAGCATGAATTATGTGGGATCTGTAGACATTTGAAAGAAGTTAAAGGACTGTAGGGTGAGGATGGAGTTTTTATAAGGGTTCTATTGGTATTTACTTGACAAATGGACTTGACTTGTAATGAATCAGAGTCCATCTAGTTGAACTTTATCTGCTGTTACTGGCAATTGTTCTCAGGGGCTCTGCAGAGAAAGGAATTTGCCAATAGTTGTTACCTGAGATCTTAAGCCTACCCTAAATATAAATATTAGATAAAAATAACTGGACTCTATCTTTCAAAAAATAAACCAACCATATCTAAATGGAGAAAGAAAGTTGCATTAAAAGCAAAACAAGCATAGGCCTCATGATACTAGAGAAAAGTATCAATTCCCTTTTCACAATAGTAAGGGAGGGAAATTTTTGCTTACATATCTGGTAACCTTTGCTCTTTACATTGGTGAGTCTCTTTTGAATAGTTTGTTTTTGCTATAATATTCTCCTTGTATTGTTTTAATACTTGGGAATAAAACAGAATATTTCTTCACTGGATGTTCAGTCAGTTGGAAATCCTTGCAATTTTCATTTGTATTTTTCTAGAATACATACTATTGCTTTTAGAATGTGTTTCCCTCTCAAACAATATGTATTTTTGGATGTTACAAACAGAAGGAATTATTTTTCATCTTATTTTAATTTGTTTTAAAAAAATTGTTTATGAGAAATAAAATAACTCAAGTCAGAAGAGGACTATAGACATTTTACTTCTATAAAACACAAATAAATGTTTGCTTCAGAACAAAATTCTCTGTCACTGCACGCCTGTTGCTGGTCATATATATGAATTTCTCACCCCTGCATAGTTTATCTTACAGCATGCTTTGCTTTGTAGAGTAACAATGAGAATTGTTTTTATTTCCATTTGATAATAATGTGGGCAGTTTCCCATGTGTTCTTTAAAAAAGATAACCAAGCTAAGACTAGAGAAATGGAGTGGAATTCTATTAGAGCATTTGGAATTTCAAAAGAAATTTATAGATGGCTTATTGGTAAGAGGAATTTTCTCAGGAATTTTTTGACAGAGTTTTGCCCACAGTGGTCTGCTATTTAGGCACTAGACCAGTCTGTACTCTGACAGCTTAAATCTGGCATTGGCACTGGGCTACCAGACCATCTACTTTTTTAAAAAACAAAACCTATACTAAGCAACTCTGGGTTTAGGTGAGTTCTCAGGGAACATCGGGTGTTACAGCAGGGTTGAGATTTGAGCGGAATTTTGTTTTCTTCTCCTTTTCTCATGTTAACTAATATTTTAAGAACTTTTTATATATTATAGTAATTGTATCAATGTTATCTCCATGCCCCCATGAAACAAAGAGAGTGAAGTTGGCCCCAAAACTCTCTCATTCTGTATCTTATAGACTTCTTATGAGGATTCAATGGAAAAAGGTGAAGACACATCTAAGGCTGCCAGGTCCCCTGCCATGTTATGAGATCCTATCTCACAGCCTCTGCCCCTACCACTGCTCACTTGGCTGGCAAGGGGAGAAAGATGAGCAGAGGCAGGCCATGACAGGCTGCCTGCAGGCTTTGCAGACCTGATAACATCACTTTAAGGTTGCTAGGTCTCCCGGAGGGGGTGGGGGATCCCCTGCTCCCAGCCCCTGTCCCCTTGTGAAGAGTGGGAGCATGCCCACCACCAGATAACAACATTAGATTTATATATCACCCTTCAGGACAACTTAATGCCCACTCAGAGCAGTTTACAAAGTATGTCATTTTAATCCCCACAACAAAACACCCTGTGAAGTTGAGAGAACCCCTAGAAGCTGTGACTACCCAAGGTCACCCAGCTGGCTTCAAGTGGAGGAGCGGGGAATCAAACCTGGTTCTCCAGATTAGAGTCCCATGCTCTTAACCACTACACAAAACTAGCTCTCTGGAAGTGATGTCATGATGCCCTGCCAGGAGCCTGAGAGCATGAAGATCATAAAGATAAGCACCAGGTCTCCCCCTCCTGCCTGGATGCTTACTTTGAAGCCTGGTATCTCAAAAAGACTGGCACTACAAGATGAACAATGTGATGGTATAACAGCTGTGGCCAGGGATGGCTTTCATTTCATGAGGCAGTGAAAGAATGGTGCACTGTTGCCCCAAGCATGGTCTAGGCTGTAGGGAGCAGCCAGAGTATTAGGGCTTGCCTGGAGTTGTGTCTACAGGGATGGTGGTGAGCTTTGGCCTGACATGAAAAGACCATGTTGGAAAAGCTGGGCTAGTCCAAAACTGTTGTTTTTATCAGCAGTCTCTAGGTAATACCCTTATTATATCTGTCCCACAAAGGAAGGAAAGAGACTGAAAGACAATGGGCAATGAAGAAGGAAGAAGACAGCAGTCAGAGCAGTGAGCATGAACAGAAAGGCCTGTTCTTGAAAGGGAAGCAGTAGAAAGGCAGCCTTGATGTGTTGTTAGTTAGCGCTGGAGAGACTCCAACACTTTGCCATGGAACTTTATTAAACTTAAGTTTAAGTTTAACTTAAGTGTATACTCTAGGCTTTCCCTCATGTCTCCTCTGAAAGTCCTTCAAGTCGAGGCTTTTCTTTGATCTCTGAACCAGGAACTTGTCTCACACTCAAGCCTGAGAGTGGAGCCAATGGGACTTGGGTGCTTCTAACAGAAAACCCTTGAACAATAGTTGTTACCAATAAAGAGAGATAAAAAAGAATTTTGACTACAGCCCTGTGTGTGAAAGATTGGAATGTGCCCCTTGCTCACCATAATACATACATAAAGCATGGGGTGACCCCCCCTTTTTTTTGCCTTGCACACATATCTGACCATCCTGGATTAATTACAACACTATCCTAAATTGGGTCATCCTTCTAAGTCTATTGAAATTAGTGGTCTTTGAAAGCCATATCTCTGTCTAGGATTACATTGTTATTGTTCCTGGATGCAACATATGAGAGTATATTATCCACATGTTCCATTTTTGATCAGGAAATGCCCATGTAATATGGACATTTCTCTTTAAACAGCTGATAAATTAAATGTCCTATGGGAAAAGAAGCTGATTATTTTGATGAGGCCAGTGACACTATTTCAGCACCAAACCATTAACATTTAAAATACATTAACTCGCTTCCTAATATATTCTGCCACTGCCTACAATACTCTGAAGGCTCATGAGATGGAAGCTGGGTATTACTGAAACTTTCTGCAGTTCTTTCTTATTTCCTGCTGTGGAAATAATAACAAGAAAGTATTGTTTTTTCCCCCGAATAGAGATATTAAATGTATATTGCCAAGTGTGACAGTGTGCGGAAGCTTATTACAGCCAAGGTCCTTATTTTAAGTACATCTCCTTTTTAAATTACCCATTCACTTGCACAAGTGATCGTGTGTCTGGACACCATTAGCAATGCAATGCATGCTAAAATATTTATGAATATACAGTGGTGCTTCATGGGAGGCTGTTGTTCACAAATGAGAACATGTTGGACAGGGATGCTGAGAACTGTGGCATTAATATGATCACCAGTCATTATTGTGAATTAATAAGCTCTTCATTTACATATAATTTAATAACTGCACTTATATACTGCTCTTCTAGACAGATTAGTGTCTCACCCAGAGCAGTGAACAAGTTACCGTTATTATTATCCCTACAATACAGCTAGAGAGATAGGGCTGAGAGGAGTGGCTTACCCAAGGCCACCTACTGAGCTCATGGCAGTAGAGGGATTTAAACCAGTAGAGTCCTGATCTGCAGCAAAACCACTTAACCACTGTATTACTCTTTACTGGATTCTCTTGATTTTTTTTGCTCAAAATTTAACTTGAGCACAGTGTCTATGCTACTGGTTCATAGTCAGGTCACACTTTGATAAATAAACTACAATTGTGTTGCAGCTTGTGGCTATTTTTGTACCCGGTCAACTAAATCTCTCTGATCAAAGGAACAGAAGTTCCAGGGTCATAGTTTGATCATTAAAGTGACATACTTGGTAAACACTGAATCACCTGCAATTTGTCCCCTTTGCACTGCTGGATACATCACTTAAATGATAGGCAATGGAGACATATTTTTAAAAATACTGATTAGGACATTCAGCTGCTTTTCTTTCAGTTTCCAATGTGGGCATTTAGTGCAAGGAATACTGTGGTAAAACAAGCCCTGGGAGACAACTTTTTATTGTTACAAAATTGGGTGGTGGTGGTTAAAACAATATTAGGGGGGCAAACTTCAATAATAGGGGACAAGCTTCAAATCCCATGAGGGAGTACAAGGACATGCATATATGAATGTATGTATGTAGATTCTGACAGCTGATCAGCCATTAATGAACACTGATTGATGCTGCCATACAGAGAAATATAATTAGTAAGTCTAATCTCAAAATATGAATACTCTCTGTCTCTCTCAACCCACTTTTAACAATGTGCCTTTCAAAAATAGGCAGCAACAGATATAGACATGATTGCTGGGGGGTGGAAAGTGAAGAGATAGCCATGGCAAAACAGTACAGAATTTCACAAGTACAATCATGTTTTCCCTCAGTCAAAGATGTTAGGTCTGCTTGGTTACATGAACATTGTACAGAATGTTCAGTTCCAATTATCACAGCTCACAAGCAGGCCACAAGCTGAAGCAGTGAGGGCCAAGCTACAAGTGACGAATGACGCTTGAACGGCAAGTGTATTTCTCCCTGTTCACTTGCCCTCCAGTCAATCCACTTGCAATTCAAGTGTCATTCGTCACTTGTAGCTTGGCCCTGAGTGATCAAGTATTCTGGTTCTGGAACTATCCAAGACTGCTGTTAATTGTCAGAGGTGCTCAAGTGAAGTATTTCCAAATGGTCACTAAGATTTACATGATCATAGGCAGGGGTCATTTCCTAGAAAAAGAACTGCAGGAACTCATTAGCATAATCATTAGCATATCTCATTAGCATGTGCCACACCCCCTGACATCACCAGAAGTGTGTCAGAAGGCAACATCCAGCCCTCAGGCCCCTTTCCCCAAAAATCTCCAGGTATTTCCTTAAAGCAGAATGAACTCAAAGCAGCTTACCCTCCTCTGGAGAGCCAGCCCTGCTTGCACCCATGCACGTACTCACTCACTCTCACAAGTCACAAATGAAAATAAAGCAGTAGAATGAATTCAAAGTTTACCTTCCTTTGGAGCCCAGCCCCACTCGACTTCCACTCATTCACTCATTCTCTCTCTCCCTCTCTCTCACAAGTCACAAATGAAAATAAAGCAGCAGAGCAGAATGAATTCAAAGCAGCTTACGTTACTTTGGAGCCCAGCCTCACTCGGCTTGCACTCATTCACTCATTTTCTCTCTCTTTCTCTCTCTCCCCCCCTTTCTCTCATGAATCACAAATGAAAATAAAGCAGCAGAGCAGAATGAATTCAAAGCAGCTTACGTTCCTTTGGAGAGCCCTCACCACTTACAGGCCTCAAGGATGGCCCATGCCCATGCCCTGCCCCCCAGTTCCTACCAGGGGAACCAGGAGGTGGTGTTGGCGCTGCTGCAGCTGCCGCTGCCTGCTGCTAAAGACAAGGACAGCCAGGAGGAAAAGGAATCACGTGGATGGGTCCAAAACCCACGTGACTTCTTTTCAGATCTACCGGAATGCTGTTCTGGCACATTCTGCCTCCAAATGAGCCCTGATCATAGGTAACAAGGTGATTTGATGTGACCAGTTCCCAGCCACAATCTAAGCAGACACCCCAGCCATATCTGAGATTCATGTTCAGGCTGTCATTCAGGATGAATCTTTGAATTATGTACTGGGACTCTTGAACACACTAGGCAAATGAGGCATAACAGAGACTATAAAAATTGACTAGGGACTCAGCCTACAGAGCAAAACTGTGTGGAAGGACATTTGTTCCATCTTGCTACAGTGTAAATGTTTCCTTTCAGAGGTCAACGTCCTAGTGAAAATAATTTCATCTCAGTTCAAAGGCATGCTGAGTTCACATGTCATCCATAACTTCTAAGTAATCAAGTTAAAATTTTCAATATTTTAGTTCTTCCAAACTTACTTTGAAGTAAACAGCAATTCACTCATAGTTGTTCTGTGAGCTGCAGGAAATTAATTCAAGCCATTGCATGCATTCTTCACAGAGAACTACTTTTGCACACTTACTTTCAATGTTCACTTTCTTGCCTATGGTGACAATGTTATATTGCCCATCCTTTTTTTTGCAAGGGTGGGGGGACAAATATTCCAATGAGAGGAATTTCTATTCATTAAAATTTGGTTTGTTTAACTGTCTATTTTAAATAGTTTGGTTTCATATGAAGAGTAGCTAATTCTCTCATAAAACTTTTTACAGCATGTCAAGTCTCTCAATGCAGTAAAAATAAAGGTGAGTAAACATGATTTACTGTTAGCTATGATGATAAACATATTCAATTATTCAAGCAAATGTTTTTTCTGAGTTGGATAATGAGAAATTTATGGATTAGTCTTTTCCTCCCTCTCTGATGATTCCTCCCTCCTGAAATTCAGGATTGAGGAAGAAAATGATGAAATGCTGACCTGATTTCTGCCAATAACACTTCAATTTCTTTTTTTAAGATTAAGCTGAAAATATTGCTAAAATCAATGAAATTGCACAAAGGATGAGTTTGTCTGGATGAAAATAATTACCTATAATTCTCAGTTTGGTGATTCTCTCTATCAATATCTGTATATATTTTTGAGACGGGGAAATTAAAGAGATGGGATTCAACGTAAGCTGGATCTAAGGTGAGAACTAGACGTGACGAATTACACTAGTTTATGCAAGTGCTCACTTTCATGTGTAGTGCAACATACCTATGCAGTCTTCTTCCCAAGAGGAACACGTTTGGCAGATATACTCACTCTCATGGGAATTTAGCAATCTTAGTAACTGTTCTGGCACAGAACCATAGAGTCATCTGCCAAGAGCATCTTTTTCTCTTTATCCGCCCATCACACTGTTTTTTCTTGTTCTAAATTCAGCAACAAGCAGGTGCAGCTGTTTAATGTTTTTTAGAGTTCTAGGGATCAACTTCTGAAGATCCAAAGAATAATGCTTCCCTTATGGGTTTACTGTATGGAGAAAATAAAATGTTGCAATTATAGTCCAATAAGATGCTACTGAAGTTGAAGTGTCATTTTTTTAATTGTCCAAGCGTTTTTAAAAATGAAAACATTATCCTGTCATTATTGAGCATACAATAAATTCATCGCCTTTTTGTGACAAATGTATACATTGTCCTTTTTTTTGATTGGGGGGATTCAAGGTACATTGTTGTTTGGGTCTGCTGTATAACATCATGATTTCATCCCCATGGCACCTTTAACATCAACCAAATGATCAATGCTTTGCAGTGATTAACAGTTTGTGGGTCAGATATCCCTTCCTGATATGCATATGAACTTGCTTTGCCCCCCCCTCCAAAAAAGCATATCAGCTTTTAAAGTAATGATGGCAGCGATCTTTGTTGGTAAGGCAAGGGCCACAAATAACAATGGCAGCATTGCCTGCCTAATTCTTTTTCTCAATTTATTTATTAATGCTTTGTTGGATGAGTTGCATAGTGAGATCAATATTCTCCTAATGTGTTGGCAACAATATTCTTTACATGCTTAACACTATTGTATAATTCCTCCTCTTGCAAAACTCCCTCTGTTGTCTTTTGACTGCCGAGAAAACACTTCCTTCCCTACTACCCAAGGAACCATTCAATGTGATCATTCCTCATCATTCAAAGGTATCTTGTGCTTCCAGTAAGAAGCGGAATGGCAGCCCACTCTTGCTTGTTGATATGCTGCTGCATCCACCAACATTAGTTGGCAGATTTGTAGTCAGCAGCCACCCTGGTGAGGATGCAACCCCCCTGCCACATACACATCTCTGTTGTACCACCATCCACCATTTTTGTTCCCAGCCTGGTGCTTTCTCTTGAGCTTAGGATCTCTCCCCACCAACTCCTACATCCCTGATTCTGCTGAATATCCTCACAGCACTGCATGGGGTGCCCCATAGAGCTGTCGAATGTTTATTCCCAGCTTGGTGCTTTCTCTCCTGCCCAAAGTCTTCCCCCACCTATTCACCCCCTCCAATTCCACAGCGTTCTCCCCATGGTTCTGCATTAGGGCACCCTGCTGAGCTGTCAAACTTTTGTTCCCAGCCTGGTGTTTTCTTCGGTGCCCAGGATCTTACTCCATAAGCACTTCACATAGCCAAGCTAAATTTTATCTTCATGTTTCATAATTTTTGCAAAAGTATTTTGCGAGTTTGAAGCTTCTCCCACTTGGACTATTAAACTGAAAATGTAATCCATGAGTTTCTGAGTAAGATTCAGGCAACCTAAACAATATCTCAGTGCTGTTATAATAATCAGAACTGAATTAACAATTAATTGCAGAAAAATTTTGTAACCAGATTCTTTAAATTGAATTGTGGCAGCAGGGAACTAAGATGATTTTGTGAAGCAATCCGATAAAAATCTAAGTGACATATTAGATGATGAATCTTAATGTGCTTAAAGGTTTTACATATGCTTCCATGCTGCCATAATATAAATCTTGGTGTAAAATTAGAAAATGAGAAAAGCTGCATTCTAAAAACACTGAAGGGCAGAGTAGGGTCATAACAATAGTGGCCATAAAGAGGCATATAACCAGGAAAAACTGAGACGTAGAAAGAAGAAAAAAATACTTTTATTGTCACCAAATGAGGCATAGAAAGTAAATCTCCTTTAATTAGGACCTGTATTTTTCTCTTGTGTGGAAAAAAAAAGTTCAATATTACAGAAATAAGCAATCTTTTGCATTGTTGAGCACTGAAAGTTTGTTTGTTTAAAACCAAGCAAAACGTAAACCACTAGCTGTAGGTGTAGTGGTTCTACTAATAAACACAAAGAGGATGATGAACAAATAAATATCAAGTTGCATTCCATTTAAAGTCCCTTTGTGTCCTTGGAAAACTAGGTGTATAGATAGTCTCAAATAAAACTAGATACAATGCAATGATCCATATTCCACTTTTAAAACCCAAACTTATGTTGGGAGAAATTACTCATGCATTTATGAAAGCATCACAACAAAGGCAGCTGGCTGTCAGATCTGTGAAGCATGAACAGGCAAATGACCTGTTTGTTTCAAAGGAAAATAATATGCTACAACACTGGCACACAGGTTTGGAAAGGCACCCAGGGCTTTTTTTCTGGGAAAAGAGGTGGTGGAACACAGTGGTACCATATGTGCGCATGCAAAGTGCTCATGCGCTCCCGGGACAGTGATGATGATGTCACTTCTGGGAAGTGATGCCATCGCAAAGGGCGTGGCCACCCCCCCAGAGTGTGCCCACCATACTAGTCTGCTCACCTTCCTTCCCCATGCTGATTCAGGCCTGATCCTGGCTGTTTTGGGCCTATTTTGGCCATTTTGGGACACTTTTGGCCCAATTTTGGCCTAAAACAGCCAGGATTGGGCCACGGCCGGGTGGCAGAGTATTCTCCTGCATGGCAGCAGCTCAGTCCTGGGTGTTTCAGGCACAATCCACCCTTGGCCCAATTCAGGCCTGAAATGTCCAGGATACGGCTATGCTGGGCAGGGGAGTGTTCCTCCGCCTGGAAGCAGCCTAATCCTGGCTGTTTTGGGACTATCCTGGGTGCTTCTGGCCCATTGCAGCCATTTAGGGCCCCTTTCAGCCATTTGGGCCCAATTTGGGCACAAAATGTCAAAGATTGGGACAATGCCAGGTGGAGGAGTGTTCCACCACCCGGCAGAGGCCCTGTCCTGGCTGTTTAGGGCCCTATCCTGGCTGTTTTGGGCCTAATCCTGGACATTTTGGGCCTCTTTTGGCCATTTTAGACCCAATTTGGGCCCAAAACAGCCAGGATTGGGCTGCTGCTGGGTTGGGGAATGTCCCCCTGCCTGGCAGAGGCCTGATTCTGGCTGTTTTAGCCCTGATCCTGGCCATTTCAAGACCATTTTGGCCATTTTGGGCTCCAAATAGCCAGGATCAGGCTGCTGCCAGGCAGGGAAGTGTTCCCCTGCCTGGCAGAGGCCAGATCCTGCATGTTATGGGCCCAATGTTGGCCATTTCAGGCCCATTTTGGCCATTTTGGGTCCAAAACTGTTATATAGTGGATATGACAGTTCAAATGATTTCCAATAACTCTTTTATTAACAGGAACATCACCACTCAAAGCAAAAACATTAAAACAGCAGTTATAAAACACTCAACTCCCCACCAAAACACGCCCACAATTAAATTCAACCAACAGCAAACTCCCAGTATCCAGAAACCCTATTTGCTAGTTCACTAGTCTGTGCTGGCACTGTGGCAGGGCCAGAACACACTCCCCATAGCATTGTTTGCCTCTGGATGCAGAGTCATCCAGATATGGAATCAGCCACACAGGAGTCCATTTGCACTGGGTGCTGCCATGAGTTCTGGAGTGCTGGCCACAGGGATGTCTCCGTCTGCCACTGCTCTTTCTGGCCATCTTTGTCTTAGCTGATCCAGATGGCAACACAACTCCCAGCCATCAGCTGTGAGCACCCTATAAGACACTAGTCCAGTCACTCTTTGCACTGATGCTAGCAATCAGGTTGGATCATTGCTGTAGTTCTGGGCTTAGACAAAATCTCCCGGTTGGAACGCTCTTCTTTCTCCAGTGGGTAGCTGTAGCTTTTCTGGTGACAGGTCCAGATGCAGTCTGTCGAGTGTGGTAGTGAGCAACTACAATACCAAAAGAATTATGAAAATATGATATATATGCTTATAGTAGTGACAATACAATTGAATAAACGGCATATGTGAAAATAAATCAAAGATATGAGTCATATATACAAGTCATATATACAAAAATTCAATGAGTCAATGGGCCGTGTTGTTGTGCTGCCGGACCGCTCCCATTGAGGCTGTGAATTTGTGTGTCTGTTTGATTTAAGACTTCAACCTTTATTCCTGTGTGTGGCACCTGGTTACCGCCCTGAGGAAGCAATGACCTGTGAAACGGGAATATGAAATATGCAAGCATGAGCCCATTGGCCCTTTTATAGGAGTTTTTGGTGTCTAGCTACTCAGCGTATTGCCCACATATGGACATTGTTTGTACACATGAACTGATTACCAACTATTTCCTTTATGAGTATATACTACATGTTTGTGGTCTGAACCAGCTTACTTTGACTTTACATTGATATTGGTCCTGGCACTTTGTAAATTACTTCCATGTATTGACTGTATTGTGCTTTGCCATTAATTTGTCTGGATATATTTGGCTTTTGGTCTCTAACCTTTGAATTTTTGTATATATGACTCATTGAATTTTTGTATATATGACTTGCATAAATGACTCATATCTTTGATTGATTTTCACATATGCTGTTTATTCAATTGTATTGTCATTACTATAAGCATATATATCATATTTTCATAATTCTTTTGGTATTGTAGTTACTGCCTTCCCCTTCTTTTTGTTTCTGGTCATTGCGGGAAGTGAACACCCCTGTTTGTTCTGTGAGTGTGGTAGTGAGCCTTCTGTGCATCAGGAGTTCTGCTGAGCTGCGCCCTGTGGTGGAGTGGGGCATTACGTGCTGCTGTAGTAAGAACGCAGTCAATTAAGCATGAAAGTCTCCCTGTGTGATCCTGCGGAGACTGTCCTTTGTCATTCTCACCATTCGCTCTGCCTGCCCATCGGTTGAAGGGTGAAACAGAGCAGATGTGATTTTCCAGATGAGGTTTTCAGCCAGGGACCATTGGAACTCTGCCACCGTGAACTGGACCGCATTGTAGGACATGATAGTGTCTGGAAGTCCATGTGTTGTGAAGAAGTGACGGATTGCCCAAATGACAATAGTGGTGGACATGGTGGATAGTGGAATGACCTCCGACCACTTGGAGAAGGAATCCACCACTATCAGGAATGGCCCTGTGAAGTCGATGTGGAGGTGGGACCATGATGCGCGCGCCAACTCCGATGGGTGAACTGGAGCTTTGGCTTGGGCTGGACGTTACTCTTGGCAAGGCTGGCATGTATGGACCCACTCTTCAATTGCTTTGTCCATGCTGGGCCACCAGACATAGCTGCAGATGAGTGCCTTCATGTGCACGATGCCCGGGTGGCCGATATGCAGTGCCTTGATGACTAGCTGCCATAACTTGGGAAGAATAACAACTCAGTTCCCCCACAGCAGGCAGCCTTTATGTATATGTCAGGATCTAATGTGTCTTAAGGGGGGCAGAATGTCAGGGTCTATTCTATTGTGTTTCCTAGCCAGAGTTATGCCATGTTAATCTGTAGTTGTTAGTCTTTCTCTCCCTCCAGGTCCAGACATTATTATGACCGCATTTTCCATGGGAGAAGATGTCTCTTCTTATCTGTCTCTTCAGCACCGACCTTGAGGAGCCAAGCTTTCCCACAGATGAACTCTCAGCAATGTGAACTCTGGGGGGAGGCTGGGAATCTAACTCATTCTCAGCAATGCCTAAAGTTCAGTCAAGACCTCTTCAGGCCTTGAAATATGGACCCCTTTATCGGAGCCTAGTCTTTCAATAAACCTTTTGAAATCAAGAAACTTTCGCTTCTTGCAGAAGGGGGAGACGACCTCTAGTCGTCTCTAGGGATTCCATAGTCTGACAGTATGAAGAGTTCATGTTGCTGGGAGCTGAATGGCTGGAACTCCTTGGCCAAGCGCCCCTCTGACCACCCCCTCCACACCCAGGTGAGAACACGGACCAGGGTACAGTCCTTGGCAGATTGTGTGGCAACATTGGAGGTGCGGATCAGTGGATGAGGCAGCTCTTCAAGCAGCAGGACGTGGTGGACCGGTGCCAGGTCGATCGAACACACCCACAATTAAATTCAACCAATAGCAAACACCTAGTATCCAGAAACCCTATTCACTAGTTCACTAGTCTGTAGGGGAATCCTGATTGGCCAGCTCAACAACCTGGCCAATCGGAATGCAGCTGTATAGAACCTTGCTACTAAAACCTTTTCTTGAAGCTCCCAGTACACTACACAAATGGCCAGAATTGGGCTGCTGCCAGGCGGGAGTGTGTTCTCCCGCCCAGCAGAGGCTGGATCTTGGCTGTTTCAGGCCTGATCCTGGCCATTCTGGGCACAATCCGGGCCCATTTCAGCCATTTTGGGCCTAATTTGGCCAAATTCAGGCCTAAAACAGCCAGAATCGGGTCACTGTCGGGTGGGGTGGGGTGTTCCCCCACCCAGCAGAGGCCTGATCCTAGCTGTTCTGGGCACATTTTCGCCATTTTGGGCCCAAACCAGCCAGGATTGGGCCCAAAACAACCAGGATCTGGCCCAGAACAGTGAGGATCAGGCCACGGCCAGGCAGGGGAGAGCCCCCCCACCCGGAAGCGGCCCATTCTAGGCCAAATTGGGCCACATCTTGGCCATTTTGGGTCCATTTCTGGCCTGAAATGGCGAGGAGCAGGAGGTGCAGTTTTAAGAACTGCTGGAACACTGTTCCAGAGTGTTCTGGTACAAAAAAAGCCGTGAAGGCACCAAAAGAAGATATCCATTTACTAAGAAACATTTTTTAAGGGTAAATATAAAAGCACTAACAAGGCTAGGTTGTGACAGCAGTGCAGGGAGGACTACTTTTAAACAAAACAAGGTAAGCACGCATGAAACCAGAGTGCACCATGGGAAGCTGTTGGATATTTAAAACAAACAAACGTGTATACACTGAGATACAGCTTTGGAAGATGTGTGACTGTGATATCTCATGTACACCCTGAGGAAGGAAATGCACGTGTAGGTTAAAGCGAACATCTGTTCAAGCGTTTGTTGTAATGTCTAGCACTGCTCTAATACAGTGAGACTCAAAAATTTACCTCTGCTACAGACTTGTGCAACTTTGGGAGTGTCTTTCTCAATTTATTTCAGTGCTCATTCTATAAAACAGGAAAACCAAGTTGAGGACCTGTAAAGAATCATAAGTGGGGAATCTCCTCTTCCTCACTGATCCCCATGATATCTGTGTTTTCCCTCCTTCCCTCCTATTCACTGCTTCTCTTTTTTCCTTGTTTCCTTCCTTACCTCCAGCTCCTTTTCCAAACTTTTGCTCATTTTTCGTCCTTCACTCCATCCCTCTGGATTCACTTCCCACCACCATCTTCCTTCTAGTTTTTTGTTCCCTGCCCACTCTTTCTTGGACTTGGCAGCCAATGTCGCTGTTTTAAGATGAGCAAGACATGTTCCCATTGGTGAGTCCTTTACAACAATAAAGCTGCCGCATTCTGAATCAGCTGCAGTTTCTGGATTGTCTTCAAGGACAGCCCAACACTGAGCATATTATAATAATCCAACCATGAACGGGCCATTAGCTAAGTCTAAGATACATTTCGCACTCAGTT
This sequence comes from Eublepharis macularius, assembly GCF_028583425.1. Taxonomy (NCBI): domain Eukaryota; kingdom Metazoa; phylum Chordata; class Lepidosauria; order Squamata; family Eublepharidae; genus Eublepharis; species Eublepharis macularius. Next base: position 130,416,433 of record NC_072792.1, read on the forward strand.
TTTATAGCGCGTTTGCACCTGTATTTCATCCCATGTTTGTGTGGATTTCACACTCAGGAAGGAGTCATGGAATGCCAATCCGCAGCATGTCAGCGTTTTCTCCGATTTTTCCTCCTGCGGACATACTGCGAACTTAACTTTCATTCGCTGCAAAACGGCTCCCAGCCCGCAGTATGCAAGTGTGAAAGCGTTTGTTCCTTTTTTGCTTCCCTAACCCCTGATTGGACAGCCTGCCGGTCTAGCCACACCCACCAGCCTCTGCTCTCAAAAATTTTATTACGCCATTTTTTTTTTGGTTTAACGGGGCAGTAACGTTTAAGCGTTTACTTTTTTCCTGTCCTGACCTCTTTTCCCTGGCGCTCCGATTGTGCTCTTTCCGATTTGCAGCCTTCTAGCATGGCCACAAATCCCGTTTTCCCTTTTAATTTTTTTAAATGAAAGCTGAGGGTGATTGCTTGAGAACCGAAAATCGGGTCATTTGACAGGCGGACCAGTGAGAGCTCTAGCAATGCTTGGCGGGAGAGTCGCTCATGTCGTGATCGGGCGCACAAGTTATTTCCGACAAGAAATCTCCCAATGGCCACAAAATCCCTTTTTTTCTCTCCCTTTAAATTGAACAATTCAACGTTTTAACGTTCGTCACCCAAAAAAACAGGACACCCAGAAGAGGGGGTTGTGTGCTGCGAGATATGAAAATTGGATCATGTGACCAAGCCGGACCATTGAGAGCTCGAGCACTGCTGGGCGGGAGAAGCTCATTCCTGGTCTATCTAACGGCACAGATGGCGATGCAGAAAATGGCTGGACGAGGAGTGTCGTGGAGGGAGAGGGAGACACTGGATCTCATCGACTTCTGGGGAGAGGAGAAGGTCCAGGAGTCACTGTCAATGTGCCATAGAAACATAGACGTCTTCGAAAAAATCGCGGAGCAGATGGCGGCAAGAGGGCACAAGCGCACGGCTTTGGAATGTCGGACAAAGACCAAAGCAATGCGCCAAGAATACAAACGAGTGGTGGCACACAACTCCAAATCCGGAAATGCACCCACAACGTGCCCATATTATGCCCAGCTACATCGTATCTTCAGGGGCGATGCCAGCATCAGGCCACAACGGGTGGCAAGAAGCCTCTCCCTTCCGCGCGCCGACACCCCGAGACCAGTTCAATTTGAGGGGTCTGAGGAACTGTTTAGCCACCCGATGGTGACCCTGAATCTGCAATCTGTGGATGTCACAGCAAGCGATCAAGGTAAGTATGTTTCCTGCTGTAGCGGGTCAATAGGCGGAATCCTGAGGAGAGATGTGACCACTAGGCGATATGTTGTGACATCACAGATGGATAATGCCCATTCTTCCAATGAACTTTGCAAGTGGCATGCCCTTGGCAAAGCAATCTATCTGTGGTGGCACTTGTAATGGTGGGTGTGTGAGGAGGGGCCTAGGGTAAGGCGATGTAGTGGGGATGTGGTTTTCAAGTGATCATTTGCTCACCTGCAGATTCACTCCGCGAAAAACAACTCAAGCAGAAGCAACCCTGAAGTCACAGCAATCTACAAATTTGGACATGTACCTGTGACATTCGATGTGTGGGAACCTGTTATCCGGCGACATCATCATGCCACTTGGGAGTTCACATCACTGGACAAAACCAGTTATTCAAAAAACAGTCTTCCATTCATTATCGCATTGCTGATATCCTAACTTCCCAAAATATAATTTCTGCTTCTTATTCTTCCAGGGGCTGCATCTGACCCAGAACAATTGATGGAAGCTTGTGAGGGGGGAGAGGTGGCAGAAGAAGGTGAGATCGAGTGCCATGATCCTATTTGCCAGAGTGGATGGGATGGATAATGCAGAACGACCGGTGGCAGGAGGATTTCTGTTCCTTCTAACTGAAGGTGGTCTTGGAAGGGCATTACTCTGTTTAGGATCATACTGTTGGAGAATCAACTTAATTGATTGAAATTAGATTGGATGATAGATTTTGAAGGCCTCCACAATAGAGAAGACAGTCACCTTAAAAAGAATGTTTCCCAAAGTTATTAGAGAAAGAAAGCCCCACAACCATCTCTCGCTTGATGGTGCACATGGGTGTACCCAAAATTCACAATGGAAGGTTGGGCACCGACAAAGCAAATACCGCAAGTTCTGCATTGTCAAATAACAGCATTATTTTTTATTTTCTTGTTCTTACCTGTGTGCCAATTAAATTGTTCGAGCAATTACAGTTGCCAGTCTCCAGATGGGCTTGGAATCTTCCAAGAATAACAGCTGATCTCCGGACTGCAAAGAGGGTTTCCCTGGGCAAGATGGCATCTTAGGAGGACAGATTCCATAGCATGACATCGCATGCTATGGCTGAGCTTCTGCCATGCACGGGCACTGCACCCAGATCTTAATGAATTTCACAATCCGGAGCTGGCAACCATGCATGTGGGTTTGGGACAAGCAATAATCTCTTTGAAAACATGACAGCCTATATTTTTTGGAAAATAAAATGAGGGAAGAATTGTCTGGTGTGCCAATCCCTCTGTTTTCTTTTTGGAAAAAAAAAATCCCCCGGTTTCAGAAACAAAGAAATATAACTTGGCCCAAAAATGCTTGTTTTATAGCCTGAATAAAACTTGCAGTGCCTTTGAGAACATGTGTGCAAACTCCATGATGTTCCCTCTTCTGAGTGTGGGGGGTGTTCCCGCTAACAACCAATGATGGACCATTGACATGTGAGGTGCCAGAACCCCAAGTCCTTTTTCTCGTTACATTGCTTCCTGGACTGGTGACATTTCCTGGGGCTGTTATGCTCAGAGACGTATTTCCCAAATTCTGTCTCCTAGAGACTCTTTATTTGGAGATGCCAGGGATAGAATCTGGAACCTTTCACATGCACAACAGGAAATTTAAAAATTTCGGCTGAATTGTGGGAGCATCCACACACTGTGAAAATCGCCTCCAAACTAGCCCTTTTAGACCACCTCGCTCTGGTTCGGTCTGCTCTCACTGGCTGCAGCTCTCAACAGATAAACCAGTTTCAACCTCTGGCATCTCTATTCTGAAACACTCTTAAGAAAAATTCTTTCCTTTGAATTCCCACAGATTCAGACTTGACTCAGGTGGATGAATTTCAGGAGGAGCATGAGGACGTCAGTCGTCCAACTGTCGGTGAGTATGATTGTGTGGCTGTGATTCCTTCAACCCTTTCTTGAAACAAATTCTTGTCCTAAAATCACACCCATATTTCGCTCCCTCATTTCAGTCACTGAAAATCAGCCTGCTGAAACCGCACCAAAAACCACGGCACAGATGTCACCTGCATCGAGGCTACAAAGGGCTAGAACCCGAAACAGACGTGTGGCCTTGCTTAGCACCGTGGCAGAAAAGATGTTGTCTCAGGCAGAGAGAGAGGAGAACAACAATGCCAAGGAAAGAAAACAGACATTGACGGAGAGTCGAGAGTGGCGCATGAAATTTCTGGAATCGGAGCAGAGAAGGCATGAGGACACAATGAGGGAGGCACAAGAAGATAGAAAGGCTTTCATTGAGGCGCAGCAGCAGAACTTTGAGGGCATTAACAGAGCGGTCAGTGCCTTGAGCTCCCTAACTGAAATTTTGTTGGGGGGAAACCGGGAGCTGAGTCACCAAGCAGTGCCAGGACCCTCATCTGGAAGAGGAAGTGTGCATAGATCTCCACAGGAGAACCCACCCAGAAAGAGGTGCCGTGTTAGTAAACCCAGCAAGAAATTAGATTTGTGAAAAACCATCGAAATCAGAAATGTTACTCCCTTTTGGGAATGTTGAACGGGTGCAGGGGCCACGGCCACATCCGTTTCCCCATTCCAAATTTTCACTCGACCCCACCCCCACTGAGAGTGCGGAATTTGAGTCAGGATCAACCCATCATACCCCCCGGGACACAAAATGGGAGGAGGGAAGAGGAGGGGCAGGAGGGGGAAAGAACAATTTAATTGAATTGGGTGATCAGAATAGGGAGATTGCTTGTTCCCAGTCACTTAATGTGAAAGTTAACTTCAGCAATAAATCAAGACTTCAGATAGGTTTTGGAGTTTGAGAGAAGATTGGAAATTTTTTGTCCGAAAAATTTTAAACAACCACCATATCTATTGCCTTTTTTTGTTGAAATTTTTTTATTGTTAACAGTTATGGCATGACTAAAGTATTTATTGTTTGAGCCATTTAAACCTTTTTACTGTAAACCATTAAAACATGATCACTGTTCCTTTGATTGCTGGATCATTTTCTCCAGGTCATTCCTCAGCTTGCCGATATCCTCCTTGGTCTCCTGTCTCAAAATCCTCAGCTGCTTCTCAAGGCCGTCAATCCTCCTGTTGGTCTTTTTCACTGGGAAAGGAACATATTCAGCAGAACCACAAGTTAAAAAAGGCACACGTTGGACAATAGTCAGCTTCCCTCAAGTTTCGATGGGAAATGTGGGCGTCCTGGTCTCGCAGCTTCGCTCTCTGACTGCTGTCCAATGGACTATTCAACTGTCACTTGTCCATCCTCCCGCCAAGCTGCCTTCATCTCCCATCAAAACATGATGGAACATGACAAGTGTCCAATTGGTGCCTTTTCTCACGCTCACGCTCCAATTGGTGCCTTTTCTCACGCTCACTGTCACTGAAAGGTAGATCGCTATCCATCACTGCCCATTGAACCCTGTCTTTGGAGGGTGTCCAGCACAGTAACTTTTAATTGCTGGTCTTTGTTATGACAACATTTGCCTAAATCAAACACCGGTGCAGTGCAATCCTGTGACCGAAATGGCATCCCAGAGGGGAAATATGTGGTTGTTCCTAAGGCAAGAAAACACTTCTAATCTTCCCAATCTTAAACAAAGTCATTCCTTTTCCAACCCAATTTTCATCCGTGAAGGCAATTAATCCCCAAAAGATTGGAGAAATCAAGGTTGATCTGGTGCTTTCACATTTTTTTTTCAAAAAAATACTCACACACACGGAGGCATGTTGCCACCACCTGCTTCACTTTCCCAGCAAGCTCGACGACATGATCCACTCTGAGGGAGGAGGAGGCGCCCGCAGAGGGGCTGTCTGTGGTGGTTTGCGGTTCCTCGGCAAGGTCACTGAGCTCGGCCACTCTGTGCTCTGATGAGGTTCCATCTGAAGGGCTGTCTCTTGAAGTGGAAGTTTGGGGTCCCTCAGCAAGCAAGGATACCGGATCCACTGTGTGGGAGGATGAGGTGCCTTCACAGGGGCTATCTCTGCCAGCGGTGGTTGGTGGTTCCTCGACAAGGTTGGTGATCTCTACCACTCTGTGGGAGGATGAAGTTACCTCTGATGTGCCATATCTGGCAACAGAAGCTTGTGCTTGCTCTGCAAGCTCGGGGAGATGTTCGACTCTGTGGGCTGATGAAGGGCCTTCAGAAGGGCTCTCTCTCGCCCTTGTGGTTTGGGGACCCTCAGCAAGCTCCATGAACTTTTCTGCTATGCGGGAGAATATGGTGCCTTCTGAGGGACTATCTCCTTGCGCAGTGGTACGGGGTTCCTCCGCTGGAACGTCTAGCTGTTCCACTCTGTGGTAGGAGGTGGCTCCATTTGAAGGGCTGTCTCTGGCATCAGCATTTTGGGACTCCTCCGTTAGATCGATGAAGGGTTCCACTCTGTGAGTGGACGAAGTCCCTTCTGAAGGGCTATCTGCTGCCGTGGTGGTTTGTGGCTCTACAGTGAGATCAATGTGCTGTGTACAGTGAGATCAAGTGCTGTGGGAGGACGAGCTGCCCTCTGACGGGCTTTCTCTCGCATCAGTGGTTTTGAGTTGCTCTGTGTGGGTGAGAAAAAGAAAGCAAGGTGTTTAATTGTGGGTGAGAGGAAACAGACACCCTCCACGCACAAGAGAAACATAATATCACAGAACATTAATGATGGCCTACCTTGGTCCTCACATGAAGAACCCTCAGAAGGGTCTCCCATCATCGCACTCTCACTGCTGGCATCCTCCTCCATCGATTGATTGCCCTCTTCCTCGTCCCCCTCATGCTGGCATGGTTCACTGGCCACAATGGTAACCTCATCCTCTCTGCGGTATGATGTTGCTGCAAAAACACAAATGTGTGGTGTGTGTCAGCCCCCAAAATGAATAGCCGAAGTTATGCAATCATCCATTCAACAACGCAGTCACTGTTCTTGACCTGCAGTTAGTGGCTGAGATGAGGCCAGTATTTAATTGGGTTTGCATGTGTCTGGAAACCAACCGCTCCACACGGTAATTCTGCTTCAAGGAAGGGGATTCATCATCATTTCTGCGCCACTTCCCTGGCACCAGACCCCCCAAACCACCCCGCCATAACTTTCCTCTTACATTGCTAAGAACACTCCAAAGTCCAAAAAAGAGGGAGGGTTACCTGCATTGCAACGTTACCACTGTTGCCGAAATGTTTTTTTAAAAAAAAAAAAAAAGGATAGAGTGACAATGTCCCAAAACACGGCGAAACCTACCCTCATGGTGGCGGTCCTCCCAACGAGGACGGCCAGCAGCCACCCAAAGCCGCATCAGGGAATGGTGATGAGGTATCTGCCCGCTTCTGCGAGGCAGACCTTGCCAAGCCTCGAGGGAGTCGTAGAAGTCGCACTTCAGTCTTTTAAATTTGGTGCGGCACTGGTCAGGTGACCTAGCATAGCCTTCTGCCCGGAGCTCCCTCGCAATGGCATCGTATGCTGATCTATTCCTCTGATGCGTGCTAGACATGAGGTCGGGAGCGAAGCCTAGACGGAGCACAATATCCAGCAGCAAGCACACCTCTTCGTGCTGCCAGAAGGTTCCCCTTCCTCTCCTGTACGGCATTCTGACTGTCCGCAACCGAAGAGAGCAACGCTCAAACGTCTCTGCAGCGGGCTCCTCCGTTTGCTTGTGCATTCCCCAAAAACAGTTTCCGCCACCAAGGAACTGGAGGGAACACTCAATTATCGATCACCGATCACCGGCAGGAAGTAACGCGTGCACGCACAGAATATTGGGCGAAAAGTAATTGGCCATCCAGATTCTGGGCGTGGACACGTTGATAGGGAGTATCTTGACTTCTTAGCCTTAAGAATAAACGTTTCAACGTTTATTCCATTTAATTAAAAAAAATCGTTTAATGCAACTCTAAATTTGCCAAAAAACGCTGTCATGCAGACAGGGGTGCGGTCATGGGGGAAACAACGACGAACATAGCGGGGACCATTGGGCAAACCTTGAACGGTGGGCAATGGAGCAAACCAGCCAGGACATTGCTCAGCACCGGTGGGTGACAAGGCCAACTTTCAATCCAAACCTGATATTCTCCTGCTGCCACCGCTTTGTTGAAGGCACCACTGGTGGCAAAAAAACTGCCAAAATAACTGTTACAATCACTTTATTTTTAAGATTAAAAGTCAACCGCAGACAGGCTGCATGGACACAGCACTTTCTTGCGGGAAGGAATACTCTTGACATGCAATCTGTCATGTTTCTTATCACAGCTCTGTATTGCTATGCCCGCCACCCCAATTTATCTTGACAGCAGTGCAGCAATGCTGCGCTGGAAAGCAGTGTTGGGGTGACTGCCACAGTCCATTAAAACTGCCTCTTGGGCAAGCTGCAAATTGTCACCCACATTTATTGAACACTTCTGCTTGCCACTGCATGTAGGCAGGTTCTGTGTGTGTATTGGTTGGTGGATGACCACCTTAAGATACTTTGCGACCCAAGTTTATTCACATGTCTGGCAATGCTGGCCAATCCACAAGTGAAAAATGACACTTGAAAAATGACACTATTTCTCCCTGTTCACTTGCCCTACACTCAATCCTGTAGTTGTTCAAGCGTCATTTGTCACTTTTTGCTTAGCCCTGATTGTTGTGGAGAACGTACATTCAGTGGAGGAATCTCAAAAGAGCATTTCTTTGGAAAAACTGTACAACATCACTCCTGCCAATCTTTGCATGGGAGAGAAAAACCACACACTTAATTTAATCATCATTAACAGGAAAGACTCAAACAAGATTGATCCTGAATTTAAATGCTCATCTCGGATTTATTTTTCATTTATCGGTGAGTTAACAGTATATTCACTTAACACTTTACAGCAGCACGAGACAACTTTTTTTGCTGTAATCGATTTCTCAATGATTGCTCAGCACCAATGCTTGACGTCTTGGCGAACATTAATCACTCGAATGAAACAAACAGAAGCCCGCATCTAAGCATGTGGAGCAAACCTGGAGGTGGCACAAGATGCTCTTAAACAAACCAAAGCTCAGCAACACACACAGAAATGGCTGTATAAAAAATATAGATTAAAAGAGGAATTGTAACTGCACACATGACATCGAACGCTTCAGTGGTGCATTAACAGGAAAAAAAAAGCACAACTTGGGGAACATGCAGTGGCCAGCGAATCACTGATGCTGCACTTGACTCAACATATGCCTAGCAAGGGCATCGCGAACCACCTTTCCCTGCTCCAGGTGTTGTCTAGACCACACGGGGAATGGTGGTTGGTCCTCCGTGAGTTGCACCTGCTGCAATGGTGCATCGTCCTCAACATAGCCATGTCCCTTTTGTTCGCACAGATTATGGAGGACAACGCATGCCACAGCGATGCTGGTGACATTCTCCTCTGCAACCAGCAGGCATGATCTCAGACACCTCCAACGGCCCTTCAGCCTACCGAAAGCATGTTCAACCACATTTCTGGAGCGGGTCAAACATTTGTTGAAGTGCCGCTCTGCAGGGGTGGACGGTGTGCTGTAAGGCTTCATCAGCCATCTTCTCATGGGATATGCCGCATCCGATATTATTATTGGAGGAACAGAAACCCCTTCCAAAGTAAGACATGGGTTCCCAGGCACAAATGCCCCTGCATCCATGGCTTCACAGATGGCAGAATTGGCAAAAACAAATGCGTCATGGTTGCGGCCACTCCAACCGACCTCCACATCAATAAATCGCCCTGTATGGTCAACTGTTCCCTGTATCAGGATTGAGTTGAATTTTTTTCTGTTGCTATACTCATGACCTCTTCCCTTGAATTGGCAAATGGCGATGTGGTGCCATCCACTGCTCCAATACAGTGTGGAAATCCATGCTGCTGAAACCCGGCCATGATCTATAAAGAGAGTTAAGTATAAGACATCAGCAAATTTTCAATCATCACACAAAAAGTCAGACAGAATCAGGAAAATCTAAATGCCAGTATTGGTGTAATTCGAATTTATACATTTAAAAGTCATCATGTCATGTTCATATTCCTTTGTTTTAACACCAGAAACTTAAACTGGTCAAAACGTGCCGCCAAGGTCTAGTCATGAGGTGGGGGAAAACTTACCTTTGCCACATCTTGTCCCAAACAGACTAGTTTACTGAGCAGTTCTGCCTCGATAGCAAAGCAAACCTCCAGAACTATCCCTGCGACTGTAGACAGTCCCACGCCGAACTGGTTCATGCAGCCCCGGTAGTGGTAGCAGTTGGCCAGGTACCAGATAGCAATGGCCACTCTCTTCTCCACGGGGATTGCACGGCGAAGTCTGGTATCCTGCCTTGCCAGTCTTGGACCAATGCATGCCACCAGCTCATTGAAGGTGGACCGGGCCATGCGAAAGTTCTGTATCCATAATTCGTCATCCCATATAGCGGTGACAAAATTGTCCCACCAATCATTGCTTCTGGGATAGACCCAGTAGCGTCTTGGAACACGGATACCTGCCAGCGCGATCCATCGTGCTCGTGCTCTGCTGCTTCGGTGGACTAGCTGTGGTTGGTGGTGTATGTCATGCAGAACCCACGAGGAATGCCTAATCCTCCTTCTTTTGACCACACGGAGCCAAAAGCTGTTCGTGGCTTCAATCGATCGCCTCAGATACATTAGGATTATTTGAAGCCAGGCCAAAATCAGAGCTTTCACGGCAAACATCGTTGCACAATTTCAAAACGCGGAAACGCATAAACGTTACCACGCTTGCGCAAAATTAAAAAAAAAAAGAACATTCTCCTCCCATCGGAACACTGCACATGCCAGCAAAAAAGAGCGCTACAAATGCGAGGCAATTGAGGCGGGTGTAAAAGCGGTGGGTGAGAAGATTTGTCAAACGCCAACTCGAAACTTGCTATAAGTGTGAAGAGCGCAGGTGCAAATGCGATGCAGACGCGATCGCATTTGCTGCTCAGAAAAGGCGCGGTAAGCTCCTAGTGCGAAATCCATCTAAGAAAGAAGAAAAGTGGACAGATGCAGCTGATCGAAGGTACTCTTGGCCCCAATGGGCTCTTCAAATAGAAAGGCTAGATTCATGAGTCCCCCACTCCCAAGCTCTTAATCTGCTCTGCAAAAGCCAACTGCACTACTTCCAAGACAAATGGATCAAGTCATTTTAAAACATCAGCCTTCATGATCAGCATCACTGTTGTCTGGTCTGGATACAGAGCCAACTTTATTCTGCCTTAGCCACCTGACCACTCTGACCTGGCTAGCCCAGGTGAGCCTGATCTCATCTGATCTCAGAAGCTAAGCAGGGTTGGCCTTGGTTAGTAATTGGATGGAAGATCTACATTGAAGACCAGGGTTGCAGAGACAGGTGGCAAACCACCTCTGTTAGTCTCTTGTCATGAAAGCCCTACCAGGGGTTGCCATAAGTCACCTTTGACTTGAGGGTTCTCTCTACCACCAGTCACCTGACCACAGCCTCACTGGTTTAGAGTCAAGTGAGAACTCACTGTTTAAAAACGTTTTTTTTAATTTCCTTTTATTCGTTTTTTTCATTTAAAAGGATCCTCTCCAGCTTTGCAAAAATATCTTCCCTATTTTTTTATTTTTTGATCCACATTCTGGGTTCAGAATTGGATACTTAGATGGTACCATACTCCAGAGTATGTCAACCTAACACAGCTAGAAAAGAATACTGTAAATAAATTGCAGTTGTAAGCGCATTTATGTGAGGATCCTCCCTCACTGGCGCCCTCTCCTGATGGCCTGCCATCCTACCAGCTCTCCAGGCAGGTATCCTCCAGCCTCAGATGGGCAGGGAAGGGGGTTGCATCACCTTGTTCCTTCGCCTGCCCTGGGAGTAGCAGCGCGCTCCAGCTGTCTCTCCCTCCAAAATCCTCCTCAGCCTTCACAGGAACCTGAATTTAAAGGCCTCCCCTGGCCCCACCTCCCTGGCTCTGACCCCAGTCATCACCCCGTCTCCCTGACTGGCCCTGCTCCCAGCATATCTGATAGGAGGGCTGGGTAGACTCTGTAGTCTCCTGGCCCCACCCACTCCATCCCCACCTAGGGTGTGGCATTTGGTCTGCTCTCTGCCTGGCTCACACCTGCTGCTTCTGAACCTTCCCCAGTGGCTCCCTTGGCATCTTGGGGCCTGCGCCTGCCTGACTTGTGCTGATGGCAACCTCCCATGAGCCTGGATGAAGTCGAGCCTGGATGAAGTCGAGCAACTGCAGGAGACAGATGAGTCTGCTGAGTGGCTGCAGGCTGTTCCCCAGAGTTGTGCCTGGGCGTCGGCTGCAACTGGCCTAAGGGTGGGAGAGGCCTGGAGGCCTGTAGGGGCTCCTGCAACTGAGGTACTGCCAGAGGCTGTGCTGCAGGACCTAAAGGGGGTGCCTGCTGCTGCAGGGCTGGTGGTGAGGGTGGACAAAAAGCCGGCATCGCCGGACAATTTCATTATCCTTGGTTCTTCAATAGGACTGTTTTTATTGAGGCACCTTTGCTGCACATGGTTCAAATCACTCTCAGGCTCTATGTTCAAAGTACAGGGACACAAGTTCTGCTACATAATTGGTAGCTGTTAAATTCTTATAAAACAAAGAACTGAATCCTTCACATATATTTTAATTAAGAGAATAACCTACCTTAATAAATACAGGGCCAAATGGGAAAAAATTGAGCTCATTTTACCTGGATCCAGCCTAACCTGCACGCCTTTTCCTGGCTATGTTATATTATTATACAAATAAGAGACTGTCCCCCTCCTCATGGCTCCTGAAATTGTATGAGATGGTATTATTTTCCATATTTGTCCCAGTCCTGGGAGATGATGCTTAGCCTCTGATGGAAGTGTATGTAACAAGGCTGAATGTGTAACAAGCATACCTTTAAAAAAATCAAATCTTTTTAAAGTGAGGATACCGTAAGTTGTTTCTTAAAAGTATCTCAGCTTTTAAGTAAGATCAAGATTACTGAAATATATAGAATATGTGAAGTAGTATTTATAAGTCCTTAGAATATTCACAGGAAAGTGTATTTTGCTTAAACAGAACTGTGACTTGGAGGGACCCAGCATGCACTTCTGACTGGGGTACACAACAGCTGCCACCAGTCTTGTCTCAAGTGGGATGGCTTGCAATAAAGAGTCTGTTAAATGGAGCTTGTGCTTGCTATCTCTTGTGGTCTTAAATCATTACGTCTCTCCTGGAACTCGCCCTCCGCCCCTGTACACACAGATACTCATGTTGCTGACCTCCTGCAGAGTGAGATTTCCAGTAAATTATGCTACTCCTCTCAAGAGCAATAGCAATAAATCTGATATGACTGGCAAACATGAATTAGGTCAGTATATCATAGTTCATTACCATAGTATTTCTGTTGTGAACTAATAATAAATAGTAATGTTCAGATAACAGCCAAGAAACTGTAATGTCTGGGTGCTAAAAGAACATAAATAAGCATCTGAACTCATCAGATCCTAATCTGAATGGAACAATTGTTTGCCCTGCGGACTTCTATCAAGGTGATTGATGAAGGTTTTTCTTTTCTGACTACTGAAAATTCAAAGTAATAAAAATGAATCCAAGTCCAGACTTTAAATCCTTCTTTCCTGTTCCTAGCAGTTCTCTTTCTAAAGAATGATTGAGGACCACAAATACAAAATATGAAGGACAGCCAGGCTAGTAATATATATATATATATTGGATATTTTACTATGGGATTCAATCCTATAATAAAGTTAAAACCCATTAAAATCAATACTACTTGAGTGCTTAACTGGGTGCTCAAATTCCATTGATTTCAATGGCACTTAATCATGCTTAATTTTCTCCAGACTGTAGTATTACTGTCTATTAATATTATATTATATGTATGCTCTTTTAATGGCTATTGGTGAAATACAGGAATATAATTCCTTGTATTCTAGGGCCCTCTTGTCTTAAATCACATTGATTTGTTCTTTATCTGTACCATCAGTCTCCAGTTGACACATACTCCCAAGTATAACGCTTAAAAAGATGCATTTTTTAAAAAATCAGGAGAAATAAAATGTGTACAACCATATAGGTTGAGCAGGTCTGTGCTGTGTTTGGTAAGTGATGAGGACAGATTTGGGTTACTACTATTCTAGTTCACGATGCAACAGTCAATGTTCTTACCACTTTGGGTAAATTTATAGTCCAAAATAATTATGTTTGTTAACACCTTAAAGGGCTGCTTCATTCTTGGATTTAACAGGGCACGATGTGTTGGCAGAGTGCCAAATAAACCGCAGTAGTTATGCAGTACTGGTTTAAAGGTGTAAAAAAGAGTTTTGGAACTACATTTCTGATATTAATGAGGGGAGAGGGAGATGGCTGCTGGCTATGTAGCTACATAGTAGAGAGAGTGTTCTCTGAGTGTGGAGACAGGAGGATATTGCCCCTCTTAAGCCCAACTGGAGACAAGACAAGGAAGTGACACTTAACAGAAAAGAGAGTTGCTGTCCCCACATTCCTATCTGATTAATCTTTGCTGCCCCCTGTATGGTGGAGTCTTAGAGCCAAGCTACAAGTGATGCCTTACACAGGTTGGACACTTGTCAGCTTACCTCAAGTTTTGATAGGAAATGTAGGCATCCTGGTTTTACAACTTGGCTCTCCATTACAGCTGCAAGATCAGGATGCCTACATTTCCCATCAAAACTTGAGGGAAGCTGACAAGTGTCCAACCTATGTCAGGCGTCACTTGTAGCTTGGCTCTTATTCTCTTCATTCTTTGTATACCAGACATTACTACTTCCAACTGGATGGTGGTATATGTGTAAGAAGCTTATACATAAGACATACTATATGTTTAAAAATATAAAGTGTAAATGGAGCAAACTTGTTTGAAAACACACATATCATACAAGAAATCTTTTTAGGGAACAGAGATCCACTGGAATTCCCCTGCAAATATCTGGTAGCAAACATGGGTCTACTGCTGTATAGCAACCTATATTATAGCCATTATAGAATTTATTTATTCTATTCCTACCCCATAATTAGTTGTTTATTTAAATTTCTAACCAGTTCTGACCTAAACATTTGGGGTGGACAACTGTTGCATTTGCTATGACATGGCAGAAGATAGAATAGTTAAAAATAGTGTTATATATCACAAGGAAAGACTGGGTCTGAACTCCTGGAACCTGTGATTTTGGGGTGATTGACAGATACATTTCTCTTTCATCAAGAAATTTGCATTGTAGAATGACAGCTTGACAATCAAAATAGGATACTTTGTGTTTCAAAAGAGCCTGGAAGATTTTTTTTTTAAATGCCCAGACATCCAGAAAATGATGCGATAAATGATACTTTTTCAGTGTCAAAGAGAAAAACCTGACATCTATATAGGCCCCTGTTCTCTAGTCAGCCTCTTCAAGGGTTGGTGATTTATCCCTCATGGCAGAATGTCACATTAAATTTGGGGGTGGGGGTAGGCCCATGCATTCTCATGTTCAGTTCTAATAGGATGCAAATATATAGCAGGTATGGCCTTCCGCATCACAGACATCTATCAACATGTACTTAGTTTATAATCCTAGTCATATTACAATCCTAGTAATGAATCCCATTGTCCTTAGCACAAACCAGGAAGCCCCCCTCCCCATGATCTCACTATTGCCTTGAGAAAGCCACTGTTTCTTAGCTTCCTTTGTGTAGCTCACTGGAAACCTCCAAACACTGCCTTCAGTGACTAGGGGACTGCCAGGAATAGTGTGACGTGGAGGTGTGCAGTGGGAGAGGGATACTGACAAAATTGCTCTTTCTTTTGGATCCAAGTATTAGGATTATTAAGGCATAAGAAATAGTGAATAGTTGGCTTCTGAATTTATAAGGAAGGCATCCATGATTATTACAGATTATAATATAACAAAATAATGTAATATTCTCAGCAGACTAATAAATGTTATCAAGCTGTACTTTTACTTCAGGGTATGTTCCTTTAACTCTAATTCAAGATGCTTCTGCATATCATGACTTTAGTGAAATTGAACTCACTTGATTTTCCCCTTCAGTAATTAGACTGTTTGTTGCAGTGTCCTAACATTATTTCTTTTCCTATCCTGTGATAATACACCAACAGTTTATTGAGCTTTATTTTTCCTAGAATTCTCCTGTCATTGTAATCTTAATAGCTAGGATATCACTGTAAGCCAATGATGCACATTATAACCACTAAACTACATGACAAAGGTACTTGCAATTTCTTATTTTGTAAATGATTTCTGACAAGTTCTAGAATTTGATCTGAAGCTTGTTTTATGAACCAATATTTTAAGGCTGCTTTTCTTCATGGGTAGAACACAATGTCAAGGTTTCATCTATTAGGCTGAGTTACAAACTAGTTACACTGGAGTCTTTTGATTTAAGTCTTTTTGGATCTATTCACTTCCTTGAGTAGCTTATAAATTCATTTTCTCTTCTGTGGTGTGGGTTGCTTCATATCATTTTCTCATTGATATAGCTTTATTTTTCTCACCTCATGCATTTATTTGGCATGATAAGTGGATGGAAGATCAAAGGAGACATCTGACCCTTTGATATATAAAAGGGATTACTTGATTTTCTGTTGTGCAGTAATTGAGAGGTGTTGCAAATAAAACATCATTATATGCCACTGGAAAATGGCCACAGGTCTCTATGAATGCAACAACTGTTTTTATTGAGGCTGAGCTACTCAATCAACGAACTTATGGCTAAGGAATTATTTAAACATGGATTCCCCACATCAGTGTGTTAATCACTACATTGTGATTAACACCATAATACTCTTTTATAGAGAAGAAAGGTAATGCATATGGTATACTCACCTACTTCCCTATGGTTTTAGTTAGAAATAATTTTTGGACATTATAAGTCATTTCCAAGTAAAACTGTCTAGATTGGGGTGTCAACCTGCCTGGGCCCTATTCATTTGATATTTGTCCATATTGTATAAAACTGACGTCAGCAAGGCATGAGATTAAATAAAAATGAACCAGTGCACCATAGTGTTCTGTTTTCAGAAGCAAAATATGGAATTGAAATGCTCCAGCTGTGCAATGCCCACCAACCAATTCTTCTCGATGATATTGAGGAAAGGTCCTAAATTGAAAATACAAACCATCTTATGAAAGCTACTGATTCTTGGGCACAAGAGATTGATTCGTTTTTCTCACATATATCACTAGCAAAACAGATGTAACAGCACTCCAAAGTATATGATTTCGTTTTCCTGTGCAAACTGCTTTTTGATTATTAAATTATCTCATTGTGTTCATATTCATGGCACATTACTCTGTATAAAGGAAATATTTTCTGGTCTTTAAATATGTGTAGAAAGTCTTATGAACCTAAGAGTGTTTGACCGGAAACAAGTACATTGGACTGATTCTGACATCTTCATGTTATTTTGAAACTTTCAGATAATGCAAATTTCCATGAATTATGAACATGGTTGTTGGGGGTTTTCCGGGCTGTATTGCCGTGGTCTTGGCATTGTAGTTCCTGACGTTTCGCCAGCAGCTGCGGCTGGCATCTTCAGAGGTGTAGCACCAAAAGACAGAGATCTCTCAGTGTCACAGTGTGGAAAAGATGTAGGTCATTTGTATCTACAGTAGATACAAATGACCTACATCTTTTCCACACTGTGACACTGAGAGATCTCTGTCTTTTGGTGCTACACCTCTGAAGATGCCAGCCACAGCTGCTGGCGAAACGTCAGGAACTACAATGCCAAGACCACGGCAATACAGCCCGGAAAACCCCCAACAACCATCGTTCTCCGGCCGTGAAAGCCTTCGACAATACAATTATGAACATCTTTGTGTTAAATATTAAACTGATTTAATGAAATAACTAACAAGAGAACCATGTGCAACACAGATGTTCCAAGGGGGGATGGCCCCAAGCAGCCCATGGCAGGGCTCCACTCAGACCTCCTTGGCTGGGCCTCCCCCTGGGTAAAAGGGAGGGCACAGCCACTGGCTGGGGTGACTGGGTATTCACTTGGGCAACTCCCCCATGATAGTGGGCACTTGACCACTTGACTGTCTCCCACACAGGATCACAGCTTCAAGCAGCCTCTGGAGCAGAACAGCCAGATACAGACGATGAGCACCTACCCACTGGAGGAGTATCCATCATCTGATAGCTGGCAGCACTTGTTGCCACTGCTGCCCCTCACCATGGACACCCTCCCAGGACATGGAAGACTTGGCTGTGGCTTGTGCGAAGCCCAGTTCCTCACCACACCTGTGTTTATTTCCCTTGCATGCAAGTCACAACACTTGAGGGAAGCCAAGGATCATAGCTGTTCCAGCCTCCAGTGATCCATCCCAGATATCATCTGATCCCAGACCATGGATCAGGCCATTTCCCAGGCAGTACATGTTTCAACCCTGCTCCTGAAAAGGTGGGACAACCCTGCTCCGAATGCGGCATGGCCAGCTCACATCCTGGCCCTGGAGAATTGGCAACACATGACCAGACATCCTCTTCACTCTTGGAAGTACAATAAAGTCTGTGTAGCACAACTACCTCCTTCCCTCTTGTTTGTTCACCCATGACCACAGCTTCTCCCCACACCCTCCAGGGGCAATCTCACAGCACATCCCCAGGGATGGATCCCCAGCTGCCAGGGAAGCAGTTTCCCCAAGGATCCACCAGGTGCCTCCACCCCATTAGTTGACTTGGCCCCTGTATGGAGCAGGGGACTGTTGATCCCTTGGAGGCTGCTGCTGCATGCTGCCCCTGTCCCAGCCAGTCCCTCCTGCACATAGCAGGAAAGTGAATTGGGTGGGACAAAGGGTCCCATCAGTGTGCAGGGAGCAGCCAGTCCACACACTGTGTGCCCATGCCCACAGGAAGAGAGTCTGTAGGGGGAAGTTCTCCATTCCCAGAGGTTCTTCTCTTCACCAGAGAAAGAGGGGTCTGGACAGGTCATTTCCCCCATTCCTGTTAACCCAGGGACTGGTGGGAGGGCTGTAGGCCTGCCTGGATTGGAACTTCCATGAAAAATGCAAGTCCAGGGAGGTGGGACCGCATACATGGTGCTGCAGGCATGCTCCAGCTCCGTAGCAGTACTTCCAGGGTTAACAGTTCCAATTGGAGCGACCTAGGTAGCATGAAGCCTGACCGAGCTGGATGAGCCACCTTCTCATGAGCCCCCTGCTCACCATTTCCGGGGGGTCTTCACAATCATGGTTAGTGGCCTATCTGCCCCAGTGTGGGGAAGCTGGGCAGCAGCTGCTGGGGGCACAGGGCAACTGTGGCAGCCACCAGAGTTCCTGTGAACACCTCCTTGGCAGGGCATGGCCAAGGTTGGTTCTCACCAGGATGCCCCCTCATCTGCATAGGGAGATCCATTGCAGTGGCAGGAGGGGCAATGGGTGCCCTGATGCAGTGCACTTTGATGTGGGTGTTGTGACCAGGGGGGGGGCAAGTGCTCCCCAGCTGCCTGCTCTCGGGGGTGGGGGTGGTGGAAGTGTCAATGGGCAGTGGTGATCATGGCCCATGCATTGGCTAAACCCTTGCTTGCCACTTGAAAACATGTCATAGGGGCAGCATGGTCATTATGAGATGCTGGAGAGTTGTCAGGGGAATTGTGGGGCAGGTGGTTTTGACAGCAACACCTTGCTGGGCTCAGCTGCTGGTGTAGCTCTCCTGTAAAAGTCCATAGGGAGTGGATGGGTGGTGCTGCAGGTACGCTGCCACATGGGTGCCAGTGGAATGGCAGGCCTCAGAATTGTGCTGCCCATATCTGTAGCACAGAAATAGGAAAACCTACACACAGGTATAATCCCTAAGATCACTGTCACTATAATAATTAAACATTTAAAATGAAGCAACATGGGGGTATCCTTTCTAAGCATTTCTCATTTTGTGCAGAAAAAACTAATGATAGTTCACCATTTTTATTCATGACAACCAACTGACAAGATTCAGGACAACCAAACTTTGGGTTCAACTAGTTTATTGATTTTAAAATTGGTTGATCTATCTCATTACTATTACGATTATCTATTTTTAAAGACAAGTATGAGAAATTGGCCCCAAATGAATTGCTAGCTTCATGTATCCCATATGCCTGTGCTGAGATGTGTCAAGAGGTCCAAGCTTTATTGCTTCGCCCAGTGTACTGTAGAGACAACTAAGAGTTTGTTTGATGCCTGCCTATGTGGGAAGGGCAGGAAGGACAGGAAACAACTTACATGGTTTCCCTTTCAGTTCTTCCCACAGGCTGGGCAATTAACTGCCCAAGCCAATAAGGTCCCATAGAAGGTTAGGAAAATAGCATCTATGGCCCAGTTGTTGCTAAGGAGATTGTGCAACCGGTGTGCAACCGAGTTTGGAAAGTTGTGGTTATCACATTTAAACTTTATATTTGTGCAAGAGGTGAAATTGCCTTAGAAAGAATACATCTGTTTTCTGTTGTTATGAATAATATATTTAGGATATACAAAAAGCATAATGTGTAAGGTAACTCAGAGTAATGGTCCATCTGGACCGGAATCTTGCTTTTTGTCATGGCTAGTTAAGTGCCTTTTGGCTGTTCTTCCATCCGTTTGCTTGAGAACAGCTTCCCTGTAACTGGGAAAATTATATAAGAGGGGCAGGGCTCTCCCTCTCTAGCATAGTATCGATTCTATGGGGGGGGGAAATCATGTGGGACACACCCACATGCATGGGAGCTGCATGAAAACTGCCTTCAGGTTTCCCTGGAATAAAACTGAAGGGCATCTCAGCTGTGGAATTTTTGTGTAGAGTATAATACAAACAATAAACAGGCACCACACTTGTTCCTTTCAGCTTTCAAGCTACCTTAGGCAAGAGAATACTTTTATTCAATACCTACTAATAATTTTACTTTCTGTTTTTAATCTATTTTACAACACATATCTGTTATTATTTTTTGTATCTGTTTTATTATTTGTATATTGATTTTAGTTTTGTTTTTATCAATTTTAACTGTTCACCGCCCAGAGCCCCTGGGATGGGCGGTATATAAATTGAATAAATAAATAAATAAATAAATATGCCCTAATTATCCACAAGTAACAAACTGCCTTCACCATGCAAGAATACCTATAGAGAGCCAATAATGCTGCATTTTGATCGCTTCCATCTAAACACAATGTAAGAAACAACCAATTCAATATCAGTTGCTGGCTCAAGGAGGGAGAGAGGCTCCCTGTTTATACCTTCTATTAGACAGAATGACTGAGGGGAGTTTTTGAGATTCAATATGCAACTTAAAGGTGTTCCAGAGCCTAGAGAGAAAGGCTAAATTATTCATAATTCATTTATATTCACTGACTCTTGTGGAGATTGTATTCCACTGGCATTACATCAGGGCAGCATTTCTCCAACAATATTTTTCATTGCTGAACTGAATTTGTATTTGTGTTATTTATAAATTAGTTGATGTAATTAAGATGTTGTTTTTCAAGATGTAATAATAGACATCTGGATAGTTTATCATGTGAAAATATAATTATGATCAATGAAATACTGCCTTACTGTTTTTTACAAGAAGACATCTGGGATGCAAATTTTAAAGGAATTATCTCCGGCAGCAGGGGAATAAAGTAACAGTCACCTTTCATTTCAGGAGGGGGGAATGGCACACTAAATGCCCATGTTAGAAGAGTGCATTGAGTTATTGCACTGCCACAACATCCTTAAATCTAATCTATACCCTTGTTATGCCCCAATCCATATATCTCTTGTATAGCACAGAATATTAAATTTGTGCAAGACACTTTTAACTCAAAAGAACTTTCTGAATTCATTTCTAATAAGATACCAGCTCTGAACGAACATATGTATGTGCCCACTCAGTGAAGTGCATGGTGAAGACTACTTTATTAGTTTAAGTTATTTCTAGGTTGCTAAAGTATTATCCGTGATAGCTAAAAAAAATTAAATTCGATAGTAATTATTAATATTAGACTTGTGGAATGGAGGTTGTTTCATTTCTTTAATTTTTCTCACTAATTATGAAAGAGAATTCCAAAAGGGACTGTATCATTATGTATGTTGTAAACTGCCTTGAGCACTTGGCATGGTGGAGAGGCAGAATATAAGTAGAATTAAATAAACAAACAAACAAACAAACAAACAAATAAATAAATAAATAAATAAATTGGTTGCTTTGTATGATTTTGTTTCATTATTGTTTCTTTTGTTTTTTCCCCATTTTCAGAATTCTATTTTGTTAATATTTCCCACTGATTTCAGTGAGGCCCCCCTCCCCAAATTGGTGCAATACTTCCATGGTTTTCCATCCAAACTGGACAAACGTCAGGAAGATTTTACCACTTCCCTAGAAAACTCACACTTCCAAATTTCAGACAAATAGAATAAAGGGGTACTCCTTACAGAACCATGTTTGACATTAAAGTTGATGGGAAAATTCCAAGCACACGGAAACACAGATAGCCATGAGGGAATCTGACACTTTCACTTATGTTCCAGGACAGAAGCATGTAAAAGAGACAGGCAGACAAGGACATTCATTTTCCATTCAGGGTGAAGAAATATATTAAAAGCTCTCTGAAATGTAGTACTTTTCACAGGAGAGAAGAGGCATGATAAATGCTCCTGGGGCCAAGGAGGGAATTCCAAAAGTCTTAGGGTGGAGGGAACACAGATCAAAGGTCTAGTGGGTGCAGCAGAAAAAGCCCACATTTACATGCCACCAACCTTACTTCTACTACCATGGAAATCTAAGAACATTCTCCTTGGAATAAGCCCCACCAACTGGACTTCAGTAGGATTCTTAGTAGAGCTGCTTATGACTGCAATGTTAGTGCAGGCAAAGCAGAGCACGAGCAGCAGAGCCTGGGAAGTCTCATACAGGTGGAGTACCAGTGTCCATGTGGTTTATCTTGCTTTCAAATTTTTATAGTCTTCTAATTAGTCCTAGTTCTTAATGGAAACCACGTTTGCATCCTTTATTCTGATTTCAGTGGCTCATAGGACTGTGCTCTAAACTGTGTTGTTTATAATGTCAGAGCTCTGTAAATAATGGGATAATTAGTGAAGGGTTTTTTTTAAAAAAACAGCAACAATCCAGTATTTCTTATCCATTAAGTGGACAATTAAAATTGTCGATTGAACAAGGTATATACTTCCACAGTTCTAACACTACTGGCTTGGTGTCTAAGGGCCAAGCTACACATGACGAATGACACTTGAATGGCAAGTGTATTTCTCCCTGTTCACTTGCCCTCCACTCAATCCACTTGCCGTTCAAGTGTCATTCGTCATGTGTAGCTTGGCCCTAAGCTTTTCTAATTATGATCTGGGTAACTGTGTAACTCATGTGAATTACTAGAGACAGGTTAATATAAATATTGTTAGCAGTTTCTTAAAATGACATTACTAATACAGCATAAAAAAAATCTATTTGACAGAGTCAGTAATTACTCACTTTCATTTCAATTAATTCTTAGCAGTGAGGCTAATTCAAACTCTTTTCTTGCACTTAACAATAATTATATTTTCCCCTTTCCAAATTTTCCCTAAACATGTAGGGGGCGGGGAGGCAGTAATGTACTATGCAAAAAAATGTGTTTTTAGCCCTTGCTTCCAGCCATTTTCAACTGTGAAAAAGTGCACATGCTGATAAAATCCATCTGCTGGAAACAGACAAATCGTTACACCTTTGTTACATTTAAATAATGAAGACTATCTGTGAGAGAGTCCTGCAGGTGGGAGAAATGGATCCAAATGACACAGTGAACTGTGTGAAATTAATGAAAAGCTGCTAAAAATGAGCCTGGAATATTTATTCCCTAAGTGCCATATTTCCCATTCTCCTCAAATTCCTCTACTGCAGAATCCCAATAACTGGTAAATAAGGACTCACTAATATATCATTTCTCCTTTTTTATATTTTCACTTTCAAAGAAGTGAAATCAAAATACAGATTTTCAATAGTGGTGAGAAATGTGATAATGTTCATAACTGGAATTGTTTTTCTTGGATCAAATGGACATAGTGTTATATTCTATATATTGTTATACAGGACTATATTTGCCAATTTGAATTGGTGTTTCTTTTGGTTTTACATAAACAATATTTGACAGGATTCAATATTTGACAGGATTCAAGTCGGTTTTATATTCTATGATGTTTTAGAGGCCACCCTGACCCTGTTCATGGGGAAGGTGAGGTATAAGTTGAATACAAATAAACTAAAAAACAAATAAAAAATAAATAAAATAAAACACAAAGTTTCACTTTATTCAAGACTCAGAATAATTCAGAATAGTGGAATAGATCAAAAGGGCCACAGAACGGTGTAGTAGGAGTAAACATGAACATTAATGTGTGGGTATTGCCCTTTCCCACAAGGTCACTTCAATAATCCACATGCAGCAGCTGCTGAATAGTTCCATTTAAACCCTTCTAAGTCTATTGAAGTCATCATGTAGTAGTACCTTTTGCATGTCTATAATTACGCTGTAATAATTACGCTGTGATATTTGTAACAGTGCAATCCTAAGAATTACTACAGTTTAAGCCTATCAATGGAACATCACCACAAGAACAAAGTTTTGACAGCTATCGATGCTGTATGTATAAAGTTACCTTTTGTACCATGTAAAGTCAGTCTTGCAAATAATTATGCTAAAATAGTGATAGTGATGAATTTTAGAACTGGGAGAATTTCTTTTTTTAAAAAAAAAACCTTCAGAATTCCTGGGGCAGACCATCAAACTCCTTCCAAAGTATGAGCCTACTTCATAATAGATTTTCTACAGACTTATTGACAACCAGTCCCCCTCAACTATCCTACTCTTGAGACTGGTAGCAAAGAAAAATGGCTGGTGACTGGATAGGTAGCATATTTTGCTATAATGGAAACTGTAATACCAATGAACCTTTGCATCTTGAGCATGCTCAAGATAAGATAGGCCATATATAATAATCAGATGTCTTTTGTCACTGGTCAAGTTTCCATTGGTAGTTCCCTCTCCTAGAGTAAGTTTCATGGAGGGTGAGAGACAGTTGTGTAAGTCTGGGGCTTAGCTGAAGTCCACTGGGCTTGGTCATTTTATGTTTGCTCTGAGAACTCTTAGAACGGTCCCAAAGATTTTCCAGAAAACAGAAAAAAGCTCAGAAATCCCAAGCTAATTATTTATGAGGCAAGCAAGTGGGAGATTGCCTGTGATCTCAAACAAACAAAATCTTCTAGGAGTCCAGACCTTATATACCTAAGAGTGATTCAGACTAGGTATATGGCTCATTATAAACTTGAGTCACCAACTATTGTCAAGTGCTAAACTGCAGAGTAAATGAATAAGAAGAGACACAGTCACAATCAAGTATCACAGGGAAGAAAGGAGATGACAATGTTACTATTATATTATTATGGCAACATTCTATCAAGCTTCTGTGTTCTGCTTCAAGTATAACAGTATTGAGAGAAAATATTCTGTCAGGGCTGATTGCTAATTTACATTTTGTACATGTATTTGGGAATGTATATGTATTTCAAAGAGACAAACCTTTAAAAGATGTGCATTCATTCCATAGCATGAAGCATTTTTTTTTATTTTCAAGTGCATGAGAATTGATCCTTCGTTACTGAACGTGTGTGAGTGAGAGACATTTATTTTTCCCCCATTTCCTATTATCGTTCTTCATTTATTTATCTAAGGCCCATTCACACAGAGGGCAGATCAGAGTTAAACATTCTTTGAATATCTAAATATTGGATTATTTTCAATTTCTGAAGCAAGCCCCCACAAGAGTTGTAGATAAATGTCCAAATTTATTTACAAGTCTACAGAAAAAAGAAATAAAAGATGACATTACAGAACACATTGTACTCTTGAGCCTATTTCATAGAATGGTGAGTTATACAACATCTTGGTCTGAGTGGGAAACCACAATTCAGCCATTTCCCTCCTATTTCAAAACATATTTTTCACACAAAGATTAACGTGAGAAAGAATGTGTAGACTTGTGAATACATGGGTTTTTTTTTTTAAAAGTAATACAATCCTTACCTCCTAATCAGGAATGATGCCAGTTTTCTATTTCGATAGTATTTTTAAGTCTTATTTTTTATTTTAAAAAAAATAGTAACAGATGAACAATGTTTGCATAGGGACCTCATTTTTTAAAAAAAATACACAAACATATCCTCTTACTTCTAAATCAGAAATAAAGTACAATTAAGCCATATTACTCTGTATTTAAATAGGAATCCATTTGCAAATATCCGGGCAACTTAATTATTCCATCTTAATTATCCTCTTTTGTTTCATATGCCACAAAGACTAAACGGCCATCCTCAGCACAATGTGGTTTTCTTAGAAAAGATGCACAGTAGAAAATATTACCAAATGTCTTGTGGGAGGTGAAAAATTCATGTTTCAATCTTATTTCTCCCTATTGCTAGTCAAATCCATAGATTTTTGTGCATTTTATTTCTGTGTTATTATGATTAAAATGTGATATTTTTTCAATGTTACTTGTTCATCAAAGGCCTATGAACATAATATAATGTAGAGATAATGTAAAAATTGCATAAAAGAAATAAATTGGTTGGGAACAGCAGCAACAGAGATGGGTAGAATGAAAACACTTGCAGTGACAACATGCAAAAGCCAGAAGAAACAAAACTCTGCACATTCTTCGCAGACCTAGGGTTTTTTAGGGTTTTGCCATAGCAGTTTAAACTGACTGATAAGAGCAGTTATTTTTTTTTTGTACAATGCTTTTAAATGTTTTATATGAAATGTTTAAATGTTTTAATGCTGTTACTCGCCCTGAGCCTGCTTGCGGGGAGGACGGAATATATATACGATAAAATAAAAATAAAATAAATAATACATAATTTTGTATTTGGGCCAGTTTTGATATACAAAATCTATTCATTACACCAACAAAACCAGGTATTGTAACAATAACAGATTTATTTAGTATTGCAAATGTCAATGAATGATACACATATATGGATGAAAATGTGATCCACCAAATTAACAAAAAGGTGCTTACTCCAGTTAATCCTTTACTGTGCACTGGGAAATCTTTGTTGTCTCTCCTTTCAGTGCTTGAGGCTGTGTAGTTAACAGCATCCCTATTTCAACACAGTTGTTAAATATATGATAGGAGACCTCTGAGATGCTGTTTTTATTCCTCTTTTTTTCTAACTAATTTTACATAAAGCAATGCTCCTGGTCAGAAAGTTGTAAAGATTACAAAACACTGCATTGATCTTTAAAAAGACTTAAAATTCTGCAGTAGCATTTTACATGGTAGTCTGTTCGTTTTCTATTTGCAAAAACAGTTTTGCAATGCACAAAAGCTTGCGTGTTATTTTTCACTAGAAGCAGCAAAATTCTAATAGTAGTAGTACAAATCTATCGATTCAAATCAAAAGCAAAACAAAGAAACTCTCATTACGTTATAGAGTATTTATAAATGCCACTTATAAATGAAAAGTTACCTGTGCACTGAAAAATAAGTCCAGCCTATAGGAGTCCT
Source organism: Eublepharis macularius (assembly GCF_028583425.1). Lineage (NCBI taxonomy): Eukaryota > Metazoa > Chordata > Lepidosauria > Squamata > Eublepharidae > Eublepharis > Eublepharis macularius. Next base: position 130,443,138 of record NC_072792.1, read on the forward strand.
GTCACTGATAGCTTGTTTAGCACCAGATATTTAGGTTGTTTTTTTTTTAATCCTCTGGATTGTATTCGTTTACCTTTTTTTCTCTAGAATGTATCAAGTAAGGAATGCATACTGGTAATTTTAATGTTTAATTCTGCAAATTTATGTCATGCTCTTAGTATTTGGAAAGAAAGCACAAAATTATTGATGGTCCATCTTAGAGAATGGCATTATATAACAGGGATGTGCAATCAGAAATGTGCAAGTCAAGATCCTGTCCCCCCAAACACACTTTCACAAGTACTAGAAATCTGAATTGAAACAAAATTATGTTTCTGGTTGCACCCTCTATGAAAAGGAGGTAATACCAGCAGTCAATGTAGGGAAAGGAGGGAAACATTTATATTAGTGGTGGCAGACAGGCAGGGTGACAGAGATGCTACTGTCCTGCAGACAGGTGAACAGATTTCATTTCATTCATTCATTTAAGATTCTTACATACTATACTTTTAATGAAGTTGCCAAGTATAAGTATTAAAAGTTTATTAAAAGTAAAGTTGCCAAGTTAGTTAGCAGGCTTAAGTTTCACTTTCTTCCAGTAAAGTATCAATTCAAATAGATTTCTAATGCCTAGGAAGAGCTACATGTGCTGTGCCTCACTTATTTGTAGGGACACTTTTTGGTTCTCCTGTTGCCAAACAAAGTCAAGGACAGTCATTGCTGGTACTCAGTTTTAGTTGAGAAATTAAAATGCCTTAAACTATTAGAAGGTGTGTCACATGAATCCTGGCATGTCAGCGCAGCTTACAATTTGCTCAGCAAACTCTCAGCATGTTACAGTGAGAAACAGTTGGGACACATCAGCTCTCATGAAAAGCAAAGACTGTCTTAAGACCAAATCTGCTCTGGCTGGTGATCTTGCTGATTTCCCGTCTGTTGGTTTAGTGACTGATTCAGCTCTATTCTTTGCTCTTGCTCACTTTATTCACACTCATTATTTCAGGGTCAACAGTTCTGGATTTTCTACATGACAGGAAGATGAAATCCTTTTAAGCCAATAACAACTGCAACTGCTGATCAAGCTGGTCAAATTGAAATCCAGCCCAAATTTCAAAGCAATGTCACCTTCTAATCTCCTTTCAATGCTTCCTGACTGAAATATCACAAATAGGGTTCATTCAGCTTTGAATGAGAGCTGAGGAGGAATGAATCAGGGATCAGCCTACATCATCTCAATCTGCTCAAAAATCAGTCTTGAAGGGTGAGATCACTACCCCATCTACTTCCCAGGGCCTATTAAGTTTTACTAACTTGCCACCATAATATCCTTAATACATACTGGCCGTTATTGACAGAAGAAAACATTTTAAACCGAGGAGTTTGAGAAGATATAGGACAGCAACAATGGTATGATCAAAGGGTTTTGGTGGAGATGGCAATGGATATTCAAGCCTTGCTGCTGTACATAGTGGTTAAGTGGTTGGACTGCAAGTTGGCAGGCACCCTGCTGATTTGAAACCCTCTGTTGTCATGAGCTCTGCAGGTGGTCTGGTAAGCCACCCCTCTCAGTCCCAGCTCCCCAGCAATATTGTGGGGATAATAATAACAACACTGACTATGTTTACAACTGTGAGTAGGACGCTACTCTGAGTAGGTCTGAAAGATCAGATATGGAAACAGTTATTTGTTGTTGCTGCTGCTGCTGCTGTTACCACCACCACAATTTTTCCGGGTCACTACTATTTAAAACTGGTGGTGGAATGGCTCTGTATAGCCTGATCTTAAAAGATCTGAGAAGCTAAGAAGGGTCAGTACTTGTATGGGAGACCACAGGTGAAGACTGGGGGTAGTTCTGCAGAGGTGGACAATGGCAAACAACATCAGAACATCTTTTGACTAGAAAGCCCCTTGCTCAGGTTGCCTGCATGTGTGTGTGTGTGCACATGCGCACACACACAAATTTAAAACAGGCTGACAAAGTTATCTGTCAATGTGGCTTCTTACTGCTTTCAGTGAATCTGCCTAGGAATTCCATACAGCTATAAGGATGCAATATGTCTGAGGGCTTATATATAAATATCCACACTAGAACAATTTTGTTTTTGTGTGCCAGTTACACATGTCGATGCTGTTATTTCATATGTGACTTAGAACTAGTACAGCAGTATGGATTACCATTACCTGGATTAGACATTTGATAACAGTACACCCACATTACTAAAATGGGCAGACTGTACATGTATAATAGGGTACAACTGCAAGATGAGCCAGGGTAAGTAATGACAAAGGACATTAAGCTGAAAGTGCTTTTTCCACCTAAATCCCAGGGCTGCCAGGAGTCATTGGGGAGAAAATTTTGTGGGCCTTGTTCACCTAGGAGGCCTTACAGCTGGGCACTTCATGTAATTTATTTTTATTTATTTTTATTTTTTTATTTATTTACATCGCTTATAGTTCGCCTTTCTCACTGAGACTCAAGGTGGATTACATAGTGTGAGATTAGTACCATCAGTAGCAAGGACAAGGGTAGGCATTTTCATACATACGTATATAATGCTTGGGGTAGGTTTGGGTTTGTGAAGTGTGGGCCAAGGGTGAATCTCTATCGGAGAGCTCATGGTGGATCCTAGCAGCCATTCTAGAGATTCAGATTTAACACTATCCTAGGTGTTAAATCTAAAAGAAGCTTTCTCATTAATAATGGCATGATTCATTACAAGGAAACATCTTTTCAGCGATTATATACACATTTTAGTGATCCATAGATTCATTCTAGGGATGCACCATTATGCCCATTTTCACTTCTTATTGCTTGTACTTCAGCTGTGCCTGTTTTAATTTCAGATGTTCCAGATGTTTCTTTTACACTGCTTTATACTGTTTACATCTTATATGTTATTCACATTCAGTTGATACAATAACAGGTGTCAATTTTAACAGTAATCTTTCCCTTGGATTTTCTTAGTAGGGTTGGCAAAAAAGACAACTGCAGTTTTATGCTGAGCAAGGTACACCTCATATCTCAGAAACTGGAATTTCTGAATCAGATAGTATGGTCACAAAATTCAATTGCACCCTTCCTATGTTTACCAGCACAATGTCTGCAGCTTTACATATATTTCTCCAACTGGTCTTATATATTTTTTCAAATATTGCTGGACTGTATCACTAAGCTTATAACTTGCCTCTCATATTTTGTACTTTATAACTTGCCTCACATCTTTTCCATTTTGGAAACATATTGTCATGTCTGATTGCTGGGAAGCAGGCTGGCAGTTAAGCTAGCAATTCAGCAACAAGCCTTACTTGCCTTGTGAAGATTACATGACAAGATCCGCTGGTTTGGTGCAGGAAGCTCTGGACCAACCTGGAAAGAGGCATTAGATCTGAGAGCTTCTGATGGTGGACTGGAACGTATATGCAGGCTCATATCTCTGATACATTACATAGTTAGCCCAATGTAACATCAAAGGCATGTTGTGTTGTGCTGCCAATGTTACAGAGGGCATAACTGCTCATCAAAACAATGAACAGTTTACAGTTCAGTTCTTTTCCAGCTGTCCTTGTTCTTTGCCAAATTAATATGCCTTTCCTTCTAAGTTTTCTTTTATGCCAAGGCAAGGCATGTTTACAGTTATTGTCGAGCATCTTAAGATAACGAGCATCTGTTCCCTGTGACAGAATAAACTGTAAATAATTTTTGGGGGGTTGTCATGCAGCATTTAATAATTTTTCCCATGAATTTAGACTTTGTTGAAATGGCCTGAAATCTAAAAAATATTTCTGGCAGAAGCAGTTATACCAGACATCTTAATTATTATGTTTCCAAGGAAATGACAGCCTGCGTAAGGGAACCTGACAAGTCTCCCTGCAGCTATGTGCTTTTTATATTGGAACTTTAGGCTATTATAAATTACCCAGGATGGAGAATGGCATTAACACAATACGTCAGATTTAAACCAGCTGCCACATGATGTACTGATACCATTAACCCTTTCTCTGCCCATTCACTCACTTTCCTGTTCAGTACTTCAAATGCTTTCAAAGCTGAGCCAAGAAATGTGAAGAGAGCTGTTTAAGTCACTCCATAGCCCCTCCTCTGACCAGCCCATAACTATTCATTTCAGATGATCAAAGCGAGCATGAAAACTCAATATTCTGGGAAGCTGCTGTGTTTGGTCCTGCTGTTCTTGACAGCCGTTGTTTGATTTGAGGCTCTACTTGAGATGCCAATTTGCCAGATCTTCACATCAGAAGAGGCACTCGATCTTTGCACATACTGCTTCCTAGTTAGAGGTGAAGGGCAGAGGCAGTTATGTGATCTGGCTTATGCTGTGTATATCATTATGTATGAAGTCTAGTAAATATGGTAAAACTAGAGCCTGCTGAGTAGATGCTTTTGGTATGGCAGTGCCATGCTGAGATATGTTGGCTGGCAATTTTTTTTTCTGTAGGAAGGGTCTACAGAAGGAATGAAGAAACACAACATTAGCAGACAGATGCAGAATAGGTATAATCAAGACCATTAGCTGGGATAATAAAAGGCCAATTTTATTTAATATCACAACAATCGGGATCTGCAGCACGAATTTACCAACCCTTTCAAAACCTAGCTATAGTGTGGACCATTGATGGGCTACAGAAGAGTCAGACTTCCTCTGTCTGCACATTCCAGATTTTATGGGTGAGGCCACCTTGGCTCTGGGCCCTGAGCCATCAACAAAGTATGGTTCAGTCTCCTCGTTGCCAAGCATTTTATTGTTCAAGGGAGGTATGTCATGTCCTTTCCTCCAGCTGCAAGGTGTGTGGGTCAAGGATAATGATACCCTACAAGGATGTTATGATGACATTCCCTCATCTTTAAACAGCAAAAATGGCACCAGAGGTGTTTTTAAAGTTCAAAATTAACTAGTTTATTTATTTTATAGGGGAAAGGCCAGGTGAAATCAGGAGTTGAAAATTTCTGAGAAAATTCTACATATATCTCTCTTTGAGGTAAAATAAGTACATGTACAGACTTTAGTTCTTATGCTCTTCACTTAAATGCTTATGTTTTGAGGCTTTTGTTCCCTTAGTTTTCCCCAAATACTCTAGTATACTTTCTTTTAGTGTTCTCTTTCTCTTCTGGAGTTGGGAATGCTGTTACTCACTTTCTAGTAATCCAGTCCCCTTCTCACCACACACCAGTGCTTTCCTTCAGTTGTTGACTGAATCTGAAAGTCTCCACAGGCAGTTTCCAACCACTCCCTACCATGGATCTCTCTCTCTCTCTTTTTAAAAAAATAATATTTTTTATTGGTTTCCAATACATATATACAAGCATGAGACAGTTATCATTTTACTTGTCGATATCTATTATCTATTTCTTTTATCTCTTATATCCCACCTTATTACATCAATTGTGAGCTCTATTATGTCATTATACAGTTACTCTTAGTATCATATTTATGTTTACTGGTTACTGTTATTTGTCATCCATTTGTATTTTTTTTTAACTACATTAACTAACAATACAAAGGAAAAGAAGGGAAACAAGGGAAGGAAAGAGAAAAAAACCCCAAACAACAACATATAACATCTACACTACACAGAATGCTTTCCCTTCATACTGCCATTATTAAAAACTAAAGCTTTGTATAATATTGATGGAGTGGTCGACCTTACAAAATGCAAATTACAATTCAAATTCAAATTAAGTTTTCCTCCCCCTCCTGGGTCCCGGACGCAGTTCTCTCTGAGCAACTGCAGCCGCAGTGCTCGTTTCCTCCCCCCGCCCCTCAGACTTCTCGCTTTCTTCTTGCTTGGTGTCTCACTGGAATTCCGGATTTTTATCCTCAAAATCCCTTAGTTGATCTTCTGATAATATCTTGTAAGCTTGATCTTTGTAACTAAACCAGATGCCTTCAGGAAATAACCATTTGTACTTTATTCCACGTTCCCTCAGAAGAGCTGCAAGCTTTTTATACTTAAAACGTCTTTTCCGAACTAAAAATGGGACATCCTTCAGTATCTTGACCTTGTTACCCAAAAAGTCCAGATCCGCATTGTATGAGTTGTATAGGATGATGTCTCGGATCCTTTTAGATGAGAAATCGATGATGATCTCGCGAGGCAGCTGACGCTTCGTTGCATATTTTGAAGAAGCCCTACGGACCTCCAAAATGGCACTTTTAACCTCTTCTTTAGTTGCCTTCGCGGGTGTCGCCAATAGTTCCGAGACCAAACCCCATAAATCCTCATTTTCCTCCTCTTTCACATTCTGGAGGCGCAAAATTGTTTGTGTTCGTTCCACTTGTAGCCCGATCAGCTGGTTCTCCACCAGCTTTAACTCTTTATTCGTAGCCTTCACGAGTGACGCACTTTCCTGAGCAGACTTCTCTGCCCCCCCCACTGCTTCCTTAATGGTTTTCACTTCGCTCTCAATTAAGCCCACCCTTTGATCTGTTTTGTTCAGCTTGTCAACAAAGGGTTTTATGGCTTCGGTAACCGACCTCCGCACCAGTTCTTCGAGCGACTCTCCCTTCCCCTGCAGGGCAGCCGAGATTGACTTGCCCAGGGCGGGACTCTGTTTTTTCGCTGCCATTTTAGGGGGGGGGGGGAACTGCCAGCCAAATTCTGAGACTCAGCGAGGGGGAAGAACTAGCCTTCTTAGCTTCAGATCCCACCACTCCTTCGCGTGCGCTTGTAATAACAGAAGGGATTCGCTTACTTGCAGGCTTCCGCCTAGTTCTGCTCTTTGCCGTTTTCCATGGCCCTGAAGCACACGAGGCACCGCGCACGTCTACCGGCCTCCATAGGGACAAACGGGCAATTTACCCCCCGCATAGGTTTTCGGGGGGCTCTTCCCGCAGCATCCCGGACCCTGCCTCCCTCACTGGGAGTCCTGGGGGCTAATCTTCGCAGATCAGCCGCCCGGTCAGAGTGCTCGGGCGCTTCCTCCCGGACCTGCGGAGAGGAGCGTCCAACATGGCCGAGAAAACGAAACCGAATCCATTTGTAGAAGGGTTCCCATGGTACAGAAAAATCTTCTTCCACTTGCCCTTTCATTAACAATGTTAATTTATCCATTTCCGCCGTCTGACTCTTCTGTAGCCCATCAATGGTCCACACTATAGCTAGGTTTTGAAAGGGTTGGTAAATTCGTGCTGCAGATCCCGATTGTTGTGATATTAATTTATCCATTACCTTCATTATTAATTCTTCTTGTTGGGGGACTCTTTGTTGTTTCCAATAGGTTGCTAATAACATTCTAGCTGCTGTTACTATATGGATTACTAAGTGTTCTTACTCTCTTCATATCAACATACATTTTAATAAAAAAAAACTGGTATCAAAGGAATTTTATCTGTAAGATATTTTGTAGTAACTTATGTACCATTACCCAATATCTATGTACTTCTTTGCAGGACCACCACATGTGGAAAAATGTCCCTATACCTTCTTTACATTTCCAACACTTATTTGACATATTTTTAAACATTTTAGTCAGTCTAACTGGCGTTAGATACCATCTATGGAACATCTTATATAAATTCTCTTTAAACACAGCAGATTTAGTTATTTTAACATTTACTTTACATATCTTATCCCACTGTACTTGGTCAATATCATTACCTAAATTCTGTATCCATAGACTTTTACATTTCTCCACCTCCTCATTTTCTTTCATTTCCATTAGGAAGATATACATTTTCTTTATCAACTTTTTATCTGAGTCACATGTTTTTCAAACTCTTTTTGTTCTAGATAAAAGCCCCCCCCCCATTTTTTTATCTTTATTGTATCTGGATTCAGTCTGAACTCTTGACCACCAGTCTAAGTTAATATCTTGGTTTTGTAGTTCTCCTTTCATTTTTAGTAGTCCTTTATCGTCTAGCAACTCTTTATATCTAATAATTTTACTTGCCGAACATACATTTGGTTGGGTGAACACTTCTAATGGAGAGACCCATTGAGGGGTCTTCTCATATATTTGCGGTGCAATTTTTTCCCATATTGTCATAAGGGATTTCCTTATCAGAGCTGTAAGGAAAGACCCGATAATAAAGGGAGCAACGATTAGAGAACATAAATACAAACTACAGACATTTGCAGACGATCTACTATTTATATTGGGAAAACCATTAGAATCAATAGAACAATTAATAAAGCAAATAGAAGACTACGGAGGGATGGCAGGAATGAAGATTAACTATAAAAAAACAAAAATGATAACCAAAAACATGACTATACAACAAAAAACAGAGTTGACCAGAATAACAGGATTTCAACTAGAAGAAAAAGTAAAGTATCTTGGGATACGTTTAACAGCAAGATGTAGTTCTTTAATGAAAGATAACTATGTGAAGCTACTACAGGAAATAAAAGGAGATCTGGACAGATGGAAAGGACTACAACTGTCGCTACTAGGAAGGATAGCAACTATTACAATGAATATACTGCCACACGTAATATTTTTGTATCAAACCATATCAAGTTGTATCAAGTTTTGTATCAACTATATGTATCAGCAAATCATATTTTGAAGAACTAAATAAAAACTTGAGTAAGTTTATTTGGCAGGGGAAAAAACCAAGAATTAGATTAAAAGTACTCCAAAGATTGAAAGAAAATACAGGCTTCGCGCTACTAGACTGGGAAAAGTATTACCAAGCGTGTGGTCTAGTGTGGATGAGAGATTGGATTTTATTGGAAAATTCAAGACTATTAGCCCTTGAAGGTCATGACTTACAGCTGGAATGGCATGCATTTTGTATGGTATGGGAAGACAGCTGGACATAAATACTTTAAAAACCAACCATGGATCTCTTCACTCTCCAGAGCTACCTCCTCGTTTAACTGGGTAGGGAAAATCTCCTCTCCTAAGAAGATCTATCCCTTTTCTGTGGCCTGATTGGGAGTCTGCACCTACTTATTGAACTTCCTTACCAACTTTTCCCAATTCTCCTGCCAGTGTTAAAACTGCTCTCTATTAGGGCTCCATATCTCCCAACTCTTCACACTTGATTCCTCTCAGCTAGGACTGAAAACAGACCCTCATCTTTCCAGCTATTGCTACCCAATCAGATTCCTTGGAGTAGCCTGTCACTGAAAGCTCTCTGTATCTGTGATGAATTAACCCTTAACAGGTCTTCAGCTGTTTGTGCAGCACTTGCAGGCTTTTAAAAACATGCAGTTCGTCACAGATATCCTGTCACAGTTCCATGAAGGTACCAAGGCTCTGGGCCTCTGGAATGAGGACTTTCCTTTCACTCTACCAGCTGATGACCTAGGTATTGAGATATGTAAACTATGTGAGGTAGCAAGCAGTTCCATGACAGGAGATAGATGAGTTTGATCTAACTGTCAGACTAGCAATCATGTGACTACAAGCAGGTGCTCCTAATTGATCTCTTGTGAGTCTAGTTAGGGATTGCATCAGCTTGTTACTGATTGGCTAGGATACAGCATATTAGCTGTCTGTATAGTATGCAAGGTGGGCTCAGCTCTCAGAGAGGTTATGTGGAGCATGCTGTTCTATAACTGTATGTATATATGTAAATATCCACCTATATAAATATCAAGTGCACCTTCCTAGCAGGAGTGTTGTATTTATTTCTCTCTTGCATACTAAGCCACACCAGTGGGCCCACCATGATAGTCTAACGCTTCACACCAAAGCTCACCAAAGCTTTACCATGTATCATTTAATCAAATTTACCTACACTGCTACTGCCCCAAAAGAAAAGCTTTCCCCATCTTCTATAATACAAGAGTCACCTTATGAAACTGATTGGCAGTAGATTCAAGACAGACAAAAGGAAGTACTACTTGTGGAACTAGTACAAGACTTCGGGAATTCACTGCTGCAAGGTGTGTTTATAGCCACTGACTTCTTGTTATTTTTTGCTGTTAATTTACAGTAAATTATTGGCATCCCCATAGAGTTTTCAAGGAAAGAGATTTTTGCCATAGCCTGCCTTTGCTTAGATTTCTTTGGTGGTCTGACCCTTCTTAAGCTTAGCTTCTGATATCAGACAAGATCAGGCTAACCTGGACTATCCAGGTCAGATCATGGCCACAGGCTTAGATAAATTTAAAAGGAAATTGGACATATTTATGGAATATTGGTCTATTTTTGGCTTTTAGCCATGATAGCAAAATGGGGCCCCAAAATTGTGAGCAGCTTTTCAGATCTGATTAATAAAAAAATAAACACTGCTAGGCTTCCTTAAAAGCAACAAGATCATGAGTCTTTCTATGTGATACTTCTTACATGAGGACACTCAATTGAAGGGAGATGCAATGTTAGCCAAGAAGTGTAGTTTAAAAGCTGAAGGCTCTGTCAATTTCTCCTCTCCACAGGAGGGTAGTTTGAAAAGACAGAGCCCAATCACTCCTCAAAGGGTTTGTTAATTTCATCTAATTAACAAACCCTCTGAGGATCATCTCTGCCCACTGTCTTTTTAAATTACCCTCCTGTAGAGAGGGGAAATTGACAGAGCCTTCCAGTCTGTCCTTAAAAAGACACATCCTGGATAACATTGCATCTCCCTTCACTTGAGTATCCTTGTGTAAGAAGTATCATGTACAGAGACTTCATGAAACCAACCCAAATGGCCAACCCCAAATCTTTAGAGTCCTTCACCATGCAGCTGTTACAACTTTTAAAAAAAAACAAAGGAGGAAAAAAGGCAAACTTTCCAGGTTGAAAACATTTGTGGTTGTGATGGTCATACCATTTTACCATTTTCACAAGGTCACTACAAACTAACATAGAAGTATCAATCATTCCATCTTCTTTAAGATCCATCACAAAATTTCTGTTAGTGTTAGAGCTCTTTTGGAAGCAGAAATGCAAAAAAAAAAAAAAAGTAATCCAAAAGTCAAATTTATTGTCTCCTACTTACACCAAGTATTGTGCAACCAATCCTAAATTTTAAAAAACTGAAATCAGCACCTCTCAAAATAGCTCCCTGAAGTACAATGTGGCACCCTCAGCCACAGCCATCGGTCTCTATGGCCAGGTGCCATCTTTTGCTGCTCTGGAAGGAGAAGGGACAGCCCCTCCTTCCTAGGTATCCAGGCATTAGTGAGGGGACAGAGAAGGAGCCTTATAAGGTGTCTTCACCCCCAGAGCTCTCAGCCTGTGCCTCATGCTCAGCCCACCCACTGAACCCTGTAACAGAGCAGGTCTAGCCAGTCACCTTTATGGGGCCAGGTAGGATTTTTTCCCCTCTTACCAAATTGGCCAAGGTGAGGGGCAGTTTTTCACCAACCTTGTTCTGCAAGCAGTGGTTTTGGTAATTGGATTTGGTCATGCTGTATTACAATTTGGTCACTGGCAAGTTAGAGTTGGGGAAATGAGAGCAGGCTGGTGAGCACCCTTGGCATATTCCCATAGTTGGGGAATTAGGGTCCAACAGGAGCGGCTGGCTTCATGGCCCAGGTGCAAGGGCAGATTGCCTGATGAGACCTCCTAGACAAGTCCTTCCCTCAGACTACACAGCTTGGGGTGTTTGGTGCTTTAAGGGGGGGACTATTCACCTGGCCAGCTGGGCCTCAGCCATGCCTTATGGATGGCTCGCACCCGGGGTAGTGGGTCTCATCCAGAAAGGAGGAGGTCCCAGGGTGACTGTTGCCTTGACCGCTAGTTAGGCCCCCTTTGCCATGTTAGCTGTTCATGTTGTTGCCTTAATAAATTGGCCCTTTAGGACCCAAGCCTTGTGTCTGCCTCTTCCTTCCAACAGGTGACAATATAGGAACGTGAGACAATTGTTGTCCTTCCAGAGGCCAATAAATAAGCTCTGGTATTCCTCTACTCATGAGTAGCTTTTCACTATTGTGCACTGATAGTGCATAATGAGGGGGTTAGTGGAACCACACAACAACCCCCCAGTTGCATTCCAAGTGGAAATAGCTGAAGACAGAATTTGTGGGTCAGTGGGAGATGTTGCACAAGATCTTGCATATGTATGTCATTGTGTATATGAACAAACTAGGACAGTAGTAGGAGATGTTGCACAAGATCTTTTGCAATTCCTTGCACAAATAGAACCATGCTAAATAGATTTCTTTTTTCTGTTTGAGCGTACTGGATCCAACCATGGATCTCTAAGAAGTATGGAAATATTCCACCATAATTAATTGGAAGTACTTCAAATGCATGTTAGAATTATACCATTGATTCATCATGGAAGTTCCAGTGCAGTGGATTGTATTAATTGAAAGTTTAAGATTTACTTCTTTGGAGCATATACATGCAGAAAACAATAAAACAGAAAACAACATTGAATGGGATTCTAAGACACCTCAAAATGCAGAAGGTATCTTTTAATTATAGAAGAACAGGTTTTCATATCCCATATTGGAATCTTGCATGAAAAAGTTAATCTCAGTCCAAAAATGTTGCTAGGTGTTTGCTGCTAACAACAATAGCAGCTGTTTCAGAAACATGATACTATGGGGGGAAATAAGTGGATATATTCTAGGTTCTGGATATAAACTCGGTAGAGGAAGGACAAAATTGAAACAGTATTGCCTTGTATTAATGACAACACAAATATATGTTGACAATAATGTAAGCTCAAAGGGAATTTGATAAGTGGATTGATGAAAACATTGGACAGTATCCTATTACTCTGTACTACGTTTGTTCTTCTCCGTCCTTGCAGCTACTTCCAACCCCTGGAATCAAAGATCATTCCAAGGGTTGCCAGAACTCCTTGAAAGAATAATCATGTGGAGGAAGTGAACTGGAGTGAGGAAGTGAGTGAAATCACTTCCTTTTCACAAATGCCGCTCAACTGAGGAAAAGGACAGACTCCTCCACTTTCTGCTCCTCACTCTGGCCCAATGGTTTTTAATCTGCATGGATCCTGCAGGAAAAGAGAGGTGAGAGTTACATACTGCCTATTAAGGCTTTTTTTTCAAATATGTAAGTCAGGGAAGGGGTTTTATTACTGGATACCACTGAATGTTAAAAGAGTGAAAGGATTGCCCTGTTTGTTGGCCCTCCTGACAAATGGTTGACCACTACGTAAAATAGAATACTGGATTGGATGAGTCACTGGCCTGATCCAGCAGGCACTTCTTAATCTCTTATACTGGATTGAGATATTGATAGTGACTATTTTCCATTTACTATTCATTGGATCCTATGAATTATTTTGCAAGAAACATCCATGAGTAATATTGCAAGATTATGAATCTTGTTTGTTGTTTGATGGCTGCCTTTTATCATTTCTAATTTTTTTAAAAAAATCTATCTTGGAACAATGGGCACTAACATTTATAAAACACACTTTTCCAGATTTTGAAAATCATAGTACAATGTCTAATATTTCCTATGGGGTTCCTTTAAAAATAAATTAAAAGATCATTTGATCCCCAAAACTATTAAATCAAAAGGAAAACAGGGAGCTGTGGAGATAGTTGTCTAAAAATATATATTATTTTAATTATGTTTTTTATTAGTTGGTGTCTCCACCTGGCTTCCCTGACTAACATGTCATATACATTTTTCTGGTTCATACCTAATTAATATTTAGTGATAATATTTTTAAGGTGAATTCTCACCTCAGTAATAATATTTAGTGAGGGCAGAGCTAGACATTCTTCTGGTACAAGTTTGTACCTGTGTCAGCTGAGGCCATTTCTAATTGATTTGTAGTTGTAACACATGGCCATGAGGCCCCATCTAGAAAAGGCATGGAGCAAGGCAGCCGTGGGGCATGGGCTTGTTGGTTGGCCAGTTCGCCCGGAGGCATGGCCACACCTCTTCACTCTGACATGCCAGGCTGGGGTGGGGAGGGAGAGGAATTGCCCCTCATCTCTCCACCTAGCCATGAGACCAGGAAGCCATGTGAGAGGAGGAAGAAGATGATGACAGGCTGCACAGACTCACCAGCCAGATGGCCATCTTTTTTCTGAGAAAGGAAGTAACAGCATGAGGAAAATGGGACATGGTAGTGGGGTAGCACAGATTCATTGGCTGGGTCACAGTCTTCCTACTGCTGCCTCTGCTGCCTGTATTAGGAAACAGCAGAGTCCATAGGTTTTTTTTTACATTTGTTCCAACATTAAATCAAGCACCATCTTTTCATGCCAGAGCTAGATCTTCACAGCATTTTAAAAAGGCAATAGCAGCCCCACAGAACCCTAATTCAATTCAAAGACTCAATCCTTCTGAGAACCCCAGAAGGATTGAGTTCTGACTAGAGATGGGCACGAACCACATTACGAACTTCAAAAACCCACAAAATTGGCAATCGCACGATCGTGATCCGGCGGTTTCTGATTGTCCACGGCCAATGAACCAGCGTTCGGGAGAGGCCTGGTTCGGTGTGTTCGACCATGGTTCAGGAAGCCAGACAGTCAGGCGCCAGCAATCAATTCCCCTGGCAATGGAGCCGGGGGAATGCCTGAACTCTGTCTGCGCTCCTTCTGTCGCCCTGGACACCCAAATGGAAGCCCAGCTTACCTTGATCGGCAGGTCTTCCTTCCAACCACGGAGCTGCAAAGCAGTTACAAGTTGGGAGAAGACACCCAGGGGAGGGAGGGGGAAGGGGGTGTTCTGTAGCCATGGGCACTCCAATCTCATCCCTGCAAACTCTGATAGGCAGCTCTGATGGCCAAACACAGACCTCCTGCATTGCTCAATGAGACCTGTGCTTATAAATAGCCGTGGTCTCCGAGGCTGGGTTTCACTTTCAGCGAGCAGTGGAGTGGGACAGAACTCTTGCTTGCCACTTGCTAGCCTTTGGGGAGAGAGACTGAGAGTATAATTGAGCTTGGATTTTTGTGGCAGTTTCCTGGGGGCCTTGGATTGGAGGGGGTATAACTCCAAGATCCCTTGGTCTGAATACTGCTTGAAGGTTATGCTTTTTCATAAGCTTTCCCATCTGATCAGTAATTCCTTTGATATATGGCAAAAACCCTCTTCCTGTAGGAGACTGTTTTTCCTTGGTTGTTTGATTCATTCTGGGTTTGATTGCTCTTCGGATTTCATTTCTGGAGTAGCCATTTGCCTGAAGTGCGTGGTTTAGATGATTAATTTCCTCATTGATAAAGTGCGGCTCACATATCCGTCTTGCACGATCCACTAATGTTTTCATTATGCCTCTTTTCTGTCGGGGGTGGTGATTGGAGTTTTTGTGTAAGTACCGATCAGTGTGAGTTGGTTTCAGACCCACCCGAAAAATACAACAGATGCTACGATCAGCTAAAGACAGTAGAGACCCCCTCACCTCTGCAGGAGTATACCGTATACCCTGCAGCTGTGGACAAGTTTACATCAGGACCACAAAGCGTAGCATCCAGACAAGAATAAAAGAACATGAAAGACACTGCAGACTTGGACAACCTGAAAAATCAGCAGTGGCTGAACATAGCCTAACTCAAACAGGGCACAGTATCTTATTCCAGGACACCAAAATACTGGATAACACTTCCAACTACTTTGTCAGACTGCACAGGGAAGCCATTGAAATTCACAAGCATAAGCAAAACTTCAACAGGAAAGAAGAAACCTTAAGAATGAACAGAGCTTGGTTTCCAGTTCTGAAAAACACCAGGCTAACAAAACATTCTATCCCCGACAATAGCGCTGCAGAGAAGATTAGCACATCAAGTACCAATCCATATGCAAAAGAACCTCCTCAGGATACAGTGAAGCCTCCCGCCATTAACATTCCACACCCTGGGAAACTCTTACAGGATGACTCAGCTCAACCCCACCCCTCCTGAGTAGATACAAATGACCTACATCTTTTCCACACTGTGACACTGAGAGATCTCTGTCTTTTGGTGCTACACCTCTGAAGATGCCAGCCACAGCTGCTGGCGAAACGTCAGGTACTACAATGCCAAGACCACGGCAATACAGCCCGGAAAACCCACAACAGCCATCGTTCTCCGGCCGTGAAAGCCTTCGACAATACATAGACATTAATATTGCTTATATTGATTCTGCACTTGTACACTTTACACTAATATAATTAATAGAAGGCATTAATTAATTTGTTAATTTTCACTGAGTATTCTATTCCCTGGATTGTGGTTTTCCACTTGTTGTTTCAGCTTCTCTGTGTGATTACATTCAAAGGAAGCATGTAATGATGAGAATTTAGTCAGCTGTTCTTAGAGTTTTGAGTTCAGTACTAAAGTCTTGAAAAGAATCTGCCCTCCAAGTCACAGAGCATTTTGTTCATCCTGTTATCCTGTAGTTAGGTTCAGCAAAGTTAACATACAGAATCAGTGAGGAAAATATCTTTATAATTTGTTCTGGTTTTACTGGGAATGATTGCATAATTTGTCAGTGTTTTGTTTTCAAAAGGTGTTGCAAGGTTAGCCTCCAACTCACGCATTCACATTGTGGAGAATGTTATGATACTCATGTTACAGAGGAATGGCTTTTGAGTGTCCTAGGCAAAAGTACCCAAGCAGTGGCAGACTTACATTATGGGGATCCTGAAGCTTGAACTGTTATGAGGGCCCCTTCTCAACCAGCAACAATAGGGCAACATACAAGAAAGTCCAAAGGGCCTTGCTGCCCTTGCAAGGACCTCAAGTCCCAAATGGTGGAGAATAGGGTGGTGGTGGGGAGCCCTTGAAAATGGGACATACAGTGAGCCCATTTAAAACACTTTTTAAAACTCCATCAATTTTGTTGAAAAACTCACTCCTTAAAAAAAAAGTTGCTTCGGGGCACTTCCAGGATTAGGGACCCTAAAGCTTAAGCTTCATTCATTTCATAGCAGATCTGCCGCTGTGCCCAAGCCAGCCACACACCTGTGCAGGAGTGAGGTGGGATATGCGATACTCCTTATCCCATACATGGTGATTGTAAGGCAAGTGTCACTAACTGAGAAAACAATGCCTTGTCCCTTTAATAGATGCTTAACTCTATTATTAAGGTATAGAAATGGCAGTTGAAGAATTTCATGGCTTACCTTCACCTAGTAAAGAAATCATATTAAGCCTCTTTTAAAGAGATAGGTCATTTTTCTCCAGGTTGTTGGCAAAACTATTACCCATCTGTTTCCAGGCTCAATTCAAAGTACTGGTTTTTACCTTTAAGGCTCTAAATGGCTTGCAGCATCAAGGAATACATCCTCCTTTCTTCCAGCCCTCCAATTATGATGTTCCTCCCAAACCCTGCTTTCTGGGCCCCTGCCTTCACAGGTGAGGCAAGTGGCTGACAACTAGATACAAGGTATTTTCAGTGGTGGGATCTTGCCTTTGGAATGTTCCTCTTGAGGTTCACCTAGCACCTGTCAAACAGTCACTTAGTAGCCAGACCCAAATAGTTGTTTTCACCCAAGCTTTTAACTAAGGGGTTATTGATTTTTAAAAAAACATTTTTAGTCATTTTATGATCTTCTGATGAGAGGTCTGATATATGGCTATTTTTAGGTACTCAACAGCTGTTTTATGCTTTTTTAAAGTGCTTAATTTTAAAAACTTATTTTGTTTCTCTATTATAATATACAATGGTTTTACAGTTTTATGGTATTGATTTTACTTGTAAGCCATCTTGAACAGGAATCTAGAGAAGAAGAAGGTGCTGTTGAGTCCCAACAGAATCAAGGCAACCCGAACCGTGAGGGGTGTCCTGCAGTCTGCAGACAGGCTAGATTTAGGGTCCTCTGAAGTAAGGTGTCACAGGCTGGGCCAGCCCAAGCAGGGTGGTTCAAGGCCAAACCTCAACATCAAGTCCAATGGGGAGTTCCAGGAGCAAGAGCCAAGTCAGAACGGTGGTCAGAGCACAAGATAATGCCAGGAGTGAGTCCAGAGTCCAGGACTCTGGCAGGTACAGTCCAAGGTCAGGTACAGTCAGGTACAGTCCAAGGTCAGTTACCAATAGCATCAGGTTCAAAAGCAGGCACAAGCAGGGTACATGGAAACACAGAGTGGTTGCAGGTAGTCAACACATTGCTTCCGCACCTGGCAGTTCCCTCAGCTCAGTTTTTATAGCCAGGCATGGATTACAGCCAGCTGCTGGGGCTCCATCCTACTGCTATTCATCATCGCTTTCCAGCAGCTGGCATCAGTTCAGGAGGTGAGCACTGCACCGTCTGTCCTGGCTCCAGCCTCAGCCTTTGTCTGCGGCGTTCTTTACGCGTGCGCAAACCTGGGGGGTGAAAGACCCTGGCTGGGCTTCCCCTGTGGTGCTGGCAGTCCCTGACTGACCTTCCCCTGTGGAAGTCCCTGGCTGAGCTTCCCCTGTGGTGCTGGGGCTGGAGAGTACTGATGGCTCTGCTTCAGCTGCTGGCTGTAGGCTCCGATGAGCCAGCAGCTGTGGCTCCTGATTACCAGCCTCTGCTGAGTCAGAGCCGGCTACATGGAGCTCCTCTTCTCCTGAGGAGTCCTGGCTGGCTACACAAAGCCCCTCTCCTCCTGAGGAGGAGTCCTCACTCTCACTGAGCCCAGACTGGGCCATGACATAAGGCCTCAGGCTTGGCTGGCTAGACTTGGGAGCCTGCATTGTAGACTGGAACTGTCATATCTGAACCCCATCCATGCCAATGCTAACAATGAACCAATGTTCAATGCTGTACCTTAATGTCCTTTATTTATCCTTTATTTTTTTCTGTACCTATAATGGCTACTGGCTTCATGTCATCAGAGCCAGACCTGGGATTAACAGCGCCAGAGGACCATACTTCCCACCCAGTCCTGCATCTGGGATCAGGTGCAGATGCAGGAAGAACTCCTACAGAGCTGGGGGCAATCCCTAGGAGAGGGGTCACCCATCTTACATGGACAACTTTACCAACTCCAAGACAATGGGCACCCCAGACCTGGGAACAGAAAGAGAGGCAGAGAGGAGCACTGTTGGGTCACTGCCTGAGTAAGACAGGAATACCTAACATCTCGATGGAACCACAGCTGACCTCCATCCTGGAGAATGAACCGGGGATCAAGCCCATGGGGGACCCTTCATTTGGAACATCCCAAACCACTTCTGAGAAAGAAGTAGCAAATATAGCCGCGAGTGGATTAGATCTATGGTGGGATGACAAGCTGGGACATTACGTAAGCCTCCCCTTGCAGAAGGAGAGTTATTTGCCGTGGGGTTTGAAGCCCCCTCCAGATCTCCCTCCAAAAAAAGGCCTTGAGTTACGAAACCTTTTGCCAAGGGAGCTTATTCCTTACCCGAGACTCAGCAGAACCAGATGATGGGATGGAGTTGAGAGGGAAGATTGTCTGGATTATCTCAATGAACAGCTCCAGGTGATGAGATACGACCTGTTGGTGTTAACAGGACTTACCAGGGGTTGGATGAGAGGCGCGATGGATGCCCAACGTACCCTAGCCCCTGCAGATTTACAAATGACGGGGGACCCTGGACTACCCCCTGATAATGCTGCAGAGTACTGTGGATTTACAATTGACCCACTAAATAGGTGGGAAATGGGAGCTGAGGCTGGGCCTCAGTATTGGGGCTAGACACCGCAGATACCTATGCCACAGGAGATGACAACACAATCGGTGTTGGGGGATGTATAAATACAGGGCGGCCTTGGATTATCCCCTGGCAACTGGCAGAGTTCCCAGGATTACATAAGCAATGATGGTACCTACACCCTAGACTGGAGTGCGGCTGGGCTATGAAACCCGTTTGGGGGTCAGATGCCGCAACCCAGAGAGGTGGAAAATGAGTACCAAACCGTTGAGACCCAAGTGGCATTGATGAGAGAGGAGTTAGGACAAACTGCCCAGCTAATAAACGAAATGATGAGCATGCCGGTGGGACCAGTTTTACAACCACTGCCAGAGGAGCCAGGGAGAGCTCTGCAGATTGGCCAAGAACCAATAAATGTGGTGGGATCAACAGCTTCAGAAAGGGGAAGGCCAGTTTTAGTAACTCTTGAACACTTTATGGGAGCTCAAGTGATTCTCCTGACTGCACAATTTCTAATAGTCACAGAAATAGGGAGATCCGTTCCATCTCCCACCGCAGTGACTGCCTCCAAAATACCCTCCTGGGGAGTGAGAATGGGTCCATCTGGGGGAGCACAGCCTTTGATCATACCTCTGGTCATGAGTGGCACAGGGGCACCAATTGCCACAATGGGGATGAGAGTGTCAAGGAACCCACCAGTTCAAGCTCCCTCATCCATAATGACAATTCCCATTTTACCACTCAAGGAGGAGGGGGGCCACAACAAGGGGGGACACAGCCAACAAGGGTCCTGCCTGCTACAACAAGCACAGGGGCATTGGTTGCTGCCATAAGGATGAGGGTGCCCCAAACTGGCCAAACACAAGGAACTCCTATCGTTGTCCCAATGGGGGCAGGAGTACAAATAGGCCACCTGCAACCAGGAGGTCAAGCGCAAGCTGTTCATCTGCTATACAGAGGGGTGCATCAAGCTGCTCCGATGTTGCACAGAGTAAATGGATACTATCAAATACCATTCATGGTGCAGGGACACATTCAGCCACCCCCCAGAGTGGCCCCAATCCAGCAGCCAGCAGGGCATCAAGGAGCAGGAGCTCCCGGAGCAGGACTGCTGCAAGGATGGTTCAAATTTGAGGTCAAGTTTGATGGAAACCCCAAAAACTTGTGATTTTTTATAGTGCATGGAGTTTTTTCAAGATTGGGGACATTTGTTTCCTATGGAACACAGTAGGGTGAGTCATGTAGGATCTCGACTAGGGTGTCCGGCTGCTGAGTTGTATGTAACTTTGCATAATATGGGAGCACCCGAGCTGTATGACTTAAATGCTTTTGTGTATGCACTGAGAGCCCAATTTGAAGACCTGCTAAAAGGGGAAAGGGCTCGAACAAGACTCCGAACTTTAAAACAAGGGTCCAGATCTGTAAGAGAATATGCTGCCAAATTCAGGCAATTAGCCACCAAAGCGCAGGGCTATCATGAAGAAGTTAAAATTGAACTTTTCTGAAAAGGCGTGAATGCTGACCTGCTAGATAGAGCATTAATGCAGGATGACCCACAGACTCTGTTAGGTTGGATCCAATTAGCCTGCAAGGTTGAAAACAGAACCCAAGTGGTGAAACTTGTAAGGATGCAGCAACATGCGGGGCCGAGGAGGCCAACCACTGCAGATAGGTGATGTACCCTGTAAGGGCCGATAACCCCTCTCCCAGGAGCTAGGAGAGACTTACAATGGAAACAAGGACTTTGTTTACAATCTGGGGGTGTTGGACATTTTGCCACACAATACCCCATAAAACTAGTGCAGGGGGGAAGAAGCCAAAATGCGTCCAAACCCACAGCCCCACCTAAACCGCAGGATCAGAAACTGGCCCCAAAGTGTGGGAGGCCAGAGACTGGCTTGGATGCTGATGAGAGTCCCTGAAATGCCAAGGAACCCACACAAAAAGAAGCAGAGGAGGATTTTACCCCACCGTCGGGAAATGAAACAGACCTGCCATGAAGAAGCCCCAACGGCAAGTATCTAAAGAGCCTGAACCACTGAAGGTGAAAGAAAGAGGGGCCATACTGTTTATGCCTGTGATGTTACTGAATCCAAAAAAGGGAACTCATGTGCGGGTGCAAGCATTAATAGATTTGGGATATTCCTGGGACTTGATATCACCATCCCTGGTTACAGGACTTGGACTGGAAATAATAGAACCCAAAGACCCTATAGTATTTGAACAAATGGACGGGTCTAGTATGAATCCTGCTCCCTACCCCGACGGGTATGGGAGATCACTGGGAGATTAGAACATACGCAGTCAGTGAGGTGGCCAAATATCTCTTGATACTGGGCAGTCATTGGCTATGGGACTATGATCCATACATCAAATGGTCCACTGGAATGGTAGTTTTTAAAGGAGATCATTGTGCAAAACATGCATGGACTAAAGTATGGGGCCGAGAAGCACCCTCTCTGTTAGAAACCATGTTATTAACTGTTGAGGAGGAAAAAGCTATTCCCCCTGAATACCAAGATTTGAAACAAGTGTTTGATGAAAAAGAAGCTGATGAGCTTCCCCCTCATAGGGGCACAGACTGTGCTATTGAACTTATTCCAGGGGAAAAGTTGCCAAAAGGAAAATTGTACTCTATGAGCCCCTCTAGGAGTGGAAAAACCCCTGGACTCTTGCAACCCTTAGAAACCCCTCCTAGACCGTGGGCCATAATTTCAATGGACTTCATCACTGACCTTCCCCCCTCAAAGGGAGACACAGTCATTTTAGTGGTGGTGGATCTATTTTCAAAACAGGCTCATTTTATTCCCTGTACTACAATCCCTACAGCCAAGAAACTAGCCAGCCTGTTCATAAAACACATGGTCAAACGGCACTTCTTTCCTAATAAGTTATTATTCAACCGAGATCCACAGTTTGTTGCCAACTTCTGGCGGGAGTTTCTAAAAGTCGCTGGGACTGAAGAAGGAATTAGGTCCGCCTATCATCCCGAGAGCGACGGACAATCTGAAAGCACAAATCAAGTGCTAAAACAGTTCCTAAGATGCTACATTAACTATCAGCAGGATGATTGGACTGATTTTCTCAATTTTGCTGAATATGCATATAACTACTCAATACACAGCTCTACAGGAGCCACCCTTTTAAAATAGTACATGGATATGAGGGATATGCCTTGCCTTTTGCTGCAACCCTGGAATCCCAACAACCTGGAGATCTACAGGAATGGTGGACTAATTTAACTTCCCAATGGGAAACCATACAAAAAAATTTAGAAAAAGCTAAGGAGGACTATAAGAAATTTGCTGACAAAAAACGCTCTGAACAATGGAAACTACAATGAGGAGACTTTGTATACATTTCCACCAAAAACATCAAGGGAGAGCAACCGAGTAAAAAGTTCGGGTGGAGATTTTTAGGACATTTTCCTGTAAAGAAATTAATCAACCAAGTAACTGTAGAAATTGAACTCCCCAAGAATTTAAAACGAATCTACCCAGTATTTCACTTTAGTCTCCTGAAGAAGGCTCCTCCCCTTACCAGTGGCATCCAGAACAGATGCCACTGGTAAGGGATGCCACCCCCACTCCCAATGCTGGTGGATGAACATATTCATTATGAAATAGAAGAAATCCTGGATTCTAAAATAAAACACAACAAACTTTTTTACCTAGTCAAGTGGAAAGACTTTGATGAATCTTACAAGGAGTGGGTAGAACAATCCCACATGAATGCACCTAGACTTGTTTCAAACGTCCATAAACGTTATCCCGATAAACGTGGCCCTTGAAGGAAGGGTCTGTCTTTAGAGGGGAAGAATGTCATGTCTGAACCCCATCCATGCCAATACTAACACTGAACCAAAGTTTAATGCTGTATCTTAATGTCATTTTGCAAATGCCTTAACCATCACTTTTGTTTCACAAGCATCCTGAGAACACAGCAGGCTTATCTCCTTCCTTTGAAGCTCCCAGAAGCGACCTTGCACTGTCTGAAATGTTACAGTTTAATCTTATGCCTTTTGTCCTGTCTAGGCTGATGTATAAACCTTCGAAGAAATTCCCAGGACATTTTCTGTGCAAACCTGTGGTTTAGTTGGGAGAGGGGAATGATTTAGAGATGTACTTTCTTCAAGTTTCTATTCCTGTCAAGGAACGTGTACTGCTTAGATGCTTTCTAGCTTCTGAGTAACCCTATGGACATATATATGGAAATGATTTGATTTCTGAATAAAACCATTTAACCAAGAGCCTGGACTTCTTGTTGCAATGGTACAGGATATGGTATACCAGGAACTTGTGCCCATTGGACAGGTTAATCTAGTAATGCAGGCTTTCAAAGCCTCATTCTGAATAAGTTGGTAGTTCATCTAGCTGAGCTGCACTTACTGGTGGGTGTTGGGGTTCCTAAAATTGTTCTGCACCTTGGCAAAGATCCTGTGAGGCCATACTACACTCAGGGCCAAGTTACAAGTGACAAATGACACTTGAACGGCAAGTGGATTGAGTGGAGAGCAAGTGGAGGGCAAATGAACAGGGAGGAATACACTTGCCGTTGAAGTGTCATTTGTCACTTGTAGTTTGGCCCTCAGACACCTGTTCTGGATCCAGACTGCTATTGTGTGCTGCCAGTCTGGCATTTCTCCTCCATTATGCTATCTCTGCCCAGACCTTCCTCCAATGCCACTATTGCATAGTGTCAGCAGGTCCTGAGGGGCAATGGGTCCAGGTTTGCATCCTGCCTGGCGGAAGCCTAGTGGTTTTCTCAAAGGCTAGTGGCAAAGTCTCCCTGGCAGAATAGCCTCTGGTGCTGCTGGGGCAAGGTCAGCAGGTGCCTTTACAGCATCAGGCCCATTCTTATCCCTCTGGTCCTCCTGATTCCCAGACCTTGGCTCCTCAGGTTCTTCCTCTGAGGTCTCTGAGTCGGAGTCACTGGGCCCAGCAGAGGGGATCATGACAGGGTGCTCAAGTATAGAGAAAAGCAGGCATGGTTTGCCATTGCCTTCACCCATGTAGAAATCCCCATCTTTCTTGGTGGTCCCTTATCCAAGTACTGACGATGGTTGATCCTGCTTAGTTCCCAAACACTGATCATCTCAGGCTAATCTGGGCTAATTGGCCTGCTGGACTGTAGAGAAGCAGCTCACAAATCCCCTACATAAATATGTAACTGTCAGCTTCAGGGAATACTACATGTATACAAATGTATATGCTTAGGTTTTGTCTGCAGAAATTGACTCTATTTTTATAGCATTTGCAATCACATGCACAAATCATACATACATTTGTATAAATATAAATATTTGGTTTTTCATATAGACAATTACATATAGACAAGACCAGTATGAATGAGGCAGCTTCCCTTTAATAGGTTTTGAATGATTGAACATGATTTTAAGTCCAATTGACCCTGGCTTTCCTGTTTGACCAAGGAATGAGTGAATGTTACTTCATATATATATGTATGTGTGTATATTTTGTCAACATTTATGATTCTTTGCTTTTTATTGTTGGTTGTGTAGATTAGAGATGGGCATGAAATGAACCACAGAACAAAATTCTGTACGGAACAGCCACTTCATTTGAAGGGAAACACGTGTTCCATGGGACCGTGATTTTCTGGATCAAATGAATTTTTCCAGTCATTCCGTGACCAGTTCTGAGTTTCATAGAGGCCATGCTGGTTTCAGCCCATTGGCTGAACCCAGTGTGGGGTCTGTGAAACTGACATCCCTTTCTCCTGCTGCTCTGGCAGCAGGAGAAAGAGGCTTGTCAGTTTCACAAACCCCGCGCTGGAACCGGTGTACGGTCTGTGAAACTGACAGCCTGGGCAGCAGGAGAAAGATGCTGTCAGTTTCACAGACCCTGTGCCGTTTCCAGTGCAGGGGTCTGTGAAACTGACAAGTCTCTTTCTCCTGCTGCCTGGGCCATCAGTTTCACAGATCATGTGCTGGAACCAGTGCAGGGTCTATAAAACTGATAGCCCAGGCAGCAGGAGAAAGGGGTTGTCAGTTTCAGAGACCCCACGTTGGTTCCAGCACGGGGTCTGTGAAACTGACAACCTCTTTCTCCTGCTGCCCAGGCTGTCAGCCCAGGGCATGGGGGTCTGTGAAACTGACAGCCCAGACAGCAGGAAATGAGGCTGTCAGTTTTACAGACACTGCACCGGTTCCAGTGCAGGGTCTGTGAAACTGACAGCCTCTTTCTCCTGCTGCCCAGGCTGTCAGTTTCACAAACCCCATGCTGGGTTCATCAAATGGGATGAAACTGGTGCAGGGTCTGTGAAACTTACAGCCTCCTCCTGCTGCCTGGGCTGTCTGTTTCACAGCCTCCACACTGGGTTCAGCCGCAGGGTCTGTGAAACTGACAGCCTCTTTTCCCGCTGCCCGGGCTGTTAGTTTCACAGACCCTGCACTGGAACCAGTGTTGGGTCTGTAAAACTGACAGCCTGGGCAGCATGAGAAAGAGGCTGGAACCGGCACGGGGTCTGTGAAACTGACAGCCTCTTTCTCCTGCTGCCCGGGCTGTCAGTTTCACATATCACACACCGGTTCCAGCGTGGGATCTGTGAAACTGACAACCTCTTTCTCCTGCTGCCAGAGTGGCATGAGAAAGGGCTGTCAGTTTCACAGACCCCGCACTTGAACCAGTGCAGGGTCTGTAAAACTGACAGCTCAGGCAGCAGTAGAAAGGGCTGTTTCACAGCCCCCGTGCCGGTTCCAGCGCAGGTCTGTGAAACTGGCAGCCTCTTTTTCCTGCTGCTAGAGCAGCAGCCCGGGCAGCAGGAAAGAGGTTGTCAGTTTCACAGACCCTGCACTGGAACCCGTGCAAGGTCTGTGAAAATGACATCTTGGGCAGCAGGAGAAAGGGGCTGTCAGTTTCACAGACCCCATGAAGTTCCAGTGCGGGGACTGTGATACTAACAGCCCGGGCAGCAGGAAAAGAGGCTTCAGTTTCACAGCCCCATACTGGGTTCAGCCGTGGGGTCGTAAAACTGATAGCCCGGACAGCAGGAGAAAGGGGCTGTCTGTTTCAAATGCCCCACACCAGCTTCAGCAGCCAGTGAAGGGCAGTTGAAATGCCACAAACCACGAACCAATTCCTGAACTGGGAAAAGGCTGGAAGTTTGTGGTTTTAGGTTCCGTGGAATGCTACGAACCACGAATCACGTGGTTAGGGGTTTTTTTGTTCATGCCCATGTCTAGTGTAGATTGATTTGTGTTTTGTACACATGGGATGTATTATTTCAGTTATACACAAAAGTTTTATATATAAATCATATTTGTATATATTTATGCATATAATGTACATACCATATCTAATAGCCAGAAGCAGCTCTACCAAGAGATAAAAATGTACACAATTACTTATTTTATTTATTTGAAGATGAGTTGAGATAGTCTCAAGGCCTGGGAATAGCAGAAAGCAAGGGAAAGTGGCCGTGAGGGCTTTGATAGTAGAGAAGAAAGGCTGTATGCTAGAGTTTTCCTAAGGCACCTACATGGCCAGATACTGGTTGGAAGAAATGAAAGTATAGTTCAGAGATGCAGGATTTGGTTACCCACAACACCCGAGTTCTTGTAACCTTGCTTAAAGTTTAATCAGACTGCAGGCAAGAATATTTAAGGACTGGAATATACATTGCTAGGGAGGTGTGCCTGGCTCCTTTACTGCTGATTTTCAGAAGGCAACTGAAGACATTTTTATTTAGGAGTGCTTTTAATTAACTGTGTCTTTATGTTCATTAGCACTGCAGTCATAAACTGTGTTTTTAAACCTTGTTTCTATCATTTTGATATTAATAGTTTATTTATATTGTAAGCCACTTTGTGTCCCAGTGAGGTAGAAAGGTAGCTAATAAATATTTTAAATAAATAAATTTAAATTTAATTTGTTTAAAATACATAAAGTATTTTAAATAAATAGTTTAATTTTTGCACATGCTGACAAGCAAATGCAGATCAACATTTTCCTAGAAGTAAATTTCCCCTATTGTGTGTGTGTGTGTGTGTGTGCAAATGGATAGCACCCTCCTTTAAAACTTTGAGAAATTTTAACATCTGGTACAGGAACATATACTATCCAGAAAGAGACTACTGAAAGCATTAATAATCTATAGGACAGACACAAAAACAGTTGATTGTATGCAATCATTTTATCTCTACAGCCATCATTTACAAATTAAGAATAGTAGCACATGCATATCCAGGAGATATATAAAGACATATGCTATATTCATAGATCATCAGTGAGGCAAATCAGGTGCCAGCTCAGAATTACTATGCCAAAGAATTGCATCTCTCTATTCATCTTGATGCATCATTTTCAAGTGATAGCATCAAAAAAAGGGTTTTCTTTGCAGGCTCACAAGCCAAGCCAAAGCATATTTAACAGGAAATGAGCGCTATTTTATTATAATGGAATGTACATCCATATAGTACCTGGGAAAGGACACTGCTTGTAATCTTGCACAAAGTACTGTTTTTTCTTCTGTACAAAGAATTGCAGAATTAGTAGCTTGTACCCCTATGGTTAATATTTTATACTAATATTTAACATAATATCTCACTTTGGGGCTAAGGAGGTTAAGGCAGATCTGCAGGCTTTGAGACCCACTAAGCCAAATGCAGCCTATCAATTATATACGGTAAGTCATCAAGTGCTTGGCAAGAGTCACTAGTCTTCCTGCCAGCCTTGGGCTTCAAAAAGATAAGTCATGTAACATATGGCAGACTGCATATAGCAGACTCATACAAGTATTGAAAGTCTGGCTTATAGATGATAGAACAGAACTAACAAAAACTAACAAGTCACATGTTCATAAATCATCTTGAAGAAACAGAAAGACAAAACATCATTTAGCCTGTGATATTAAGGCTCGGGGACCTCCATTCCTCCCTGTATCTAAAGAAGAGAACTTTGATCCCCTAAAACTTATACCTTGAAAATCTTGTTGATCTCTGTGGTGCCACAGGACACAAATCCTGGTGTTCCACTGCATACCAAAGCGGCTACCTACCTGAAATTATTTGAATGGAAATGAAAACACACACACAGTTCTGCTTGTTCAACCAATAGTGCTAGATATACTACAATATCTGTAAATCCCAGTGTAATAATTTTCTGGCTTTTTAAAATAACTTTGCATTAGGACCTTTAATTTTATTCTGCCCTACATTACCTTAAACTTTTACCTCAGGTGAACCCTGGTAACAACAAAAAGTTGTTTTATTTACAGACAGACAGAACTTTTATGTCTTCTATACTTTATCTAGACTTTTACCTAGAGAGTACTTTCATGCTGTGACGGATCCCCCAGCCTTATCTGGCTGACACCCTTCGATGCCACCCCTTGTGAATGATTCTGCTAGCTTAGGACAGTTCTGATTTGGGATCTCACAGCTCCTGTCACCACTTGTGAAGTATTCACTGGTCGAGGGACCCTTCTGACAGGGAATAGAAATAGGGACCACTTACACTCCGGCTCAGTAGGTGTGTTGTAGACCTCTCCTCATGAGGCTAGAACTCAGGCTCGAAGCGGGTTCCCTCTCTGGATAGAATGGAATCCTCCTCAGCTCTCACAGACACAAACTGGAACTAGAATGTCACTTCGTTGCACCAGCACCTCCTCAAACTCTGCCACTTAGTCTGACAGGCTGAGAGCTGGTTCCCCTCAGGGCGTATAAGATAGGCAGGAATTATCAAACCGGACTCAGATGGTTAACAGAACAAATTAACTTTACTGAAGCACATTTTTTCTTCCTCCTGCACAGCCTTAAATGGTTAAACGTTCCAGATACCTCATTATCTAGTCCTCCTCAGAGAACTCTCTAAACACATCTGCCTTCTCTGGTTGCTAGCCCTCCACTCTCTTCTTCAGAGTCTCCCTTAACTGCCAAAACTCCCAACTAACTATTCTAAACAGTCTTAACTGCTCTTCACTGCCACTCTCTCTCAACATTCTATTCAGGACTAGGGATGTGCGTTTCGGCATTCAGAATGCCGAAAGAATGCTGAAACAAAAGTGTTTCGGCTTCTTTCGGGGAATGCCGAAACGTTTCGGGGAATGCCGAAACGTTTCGGGTAGCCGAAAGAAAAAAGCCGAAACGTTTCGGGATTCTTTCGGCTTTCTTTCGGCTTTTCAATGAGAAAATGCCTCCGTCTTCCCAGACGTCTGGGGGAGGCATTTCCCCACCAAATAAGCCTGCCTCTTCATTTTTCCCCATAGGAAATAATGAAGAAAGATGATCAGCAGCATGCTAACAATATGCTGCTCCTTCGCTTTCTTATGGGAGGATGGGGGGACCTGCTTTGGGGGGCCATAACATGGCCCCCCAAAGTTCAATCTGTCTGAAACTTGGGTGGTTGTTAGAGAAGGGTTAGAGAAAGGTCTCCACCAATTTTGGGCTTATTCAGTGGGAAAATGCCTCCTCCAGGCGTCCTGGAAGATGGAGGCATTTTCCCATAGAAAAAAGCCGAAAGAATGCCGAAAGAATGCCGAAAGAATCCCGAAAGCCGAAAGCCGAAAGAGATTCTTGTTTCGGCTTTCGGCTTTAACGATAGAGAATCTTCTTTCGGCTTTCTACTTTCGGCTATAGCCGAAAATTTTTGGCTTGCACACCCCTATTCAGGACCTGTCACTCAAACAGGGCCTGTCCGTCACACATGCTTTTGTTTTTGTGACCCGTATATGCTGCCTCCCTGACTCCCTCAAAAGATTTTCACTGCCACCAAAGGCTATCTCCTTAGATCTTCTCTGTTTAGCTGGTATTATAGGAAAGCTTTGTTATATATGGTTGTCTGACAGCATGGTAGTGTGTGAGAATGGTTGTGAGGTAAAAAAAGGAGGGTTTTTTTGTTTTTGCTTAAACAAAGTTAGAATTTGTTTATAAGAATCTTACTATATAATTGAGCAAGCATATTTCAGACAACCCATTGTATACCCTGGTGTACCACCAGAGGGAAGCCTAGGCAAGGCACCATGTCCCTCCAGAAAACATGCCATGGTGGGAAGCCCAGGCCGGGAGCAGGATGGGAGAAGGTGGCAATGCCGCCTTCACCCAGCTGGTATTAGGAGTGAAGAAGGCGGCAATGTCCACCACCCAACTTAAACCAGCTGATATTAGAAGTACAGCAGGTGGCAATGCCCACCCCCTGCCTTCACCCAGCTGGTATTAGGAGCAGAGCAGGTGGCAATCCCCACCCCATCTTAACACCTGGTATTAGTAGCGGAGCAGGTAGCAATACCCACCCGCCACCTTAATCTAGTTGGTATTAGGAGCAGAGCAGGTGGCAATGCATAACCTCCACCTTAACCCAGCTGGTGTCTTCAGCAGTGGAGCAGGTGGCAATGCCCACCCCCAGCAGGTATTAGGAGCAGAGCAGTTAGCAATGCCTGCCCTCCTGCCTTAACCTCAACATACAAAAGAGAGAGTAACGGTATGTACTTGCAAAACACCAAAGTAACCGTTACCAACTAACTAATCACTATGAAAGAATGTTAAACACGTCTTGTGCAAAAATATGAAATTTACTCACACTGTAGATATGTCACAAAGTTGTTCCAGCCACTACTATTGGAGCAACTGGAGCACTCTATATATTTACACTTCAGTAAGAAAACTCAAGGGGGCAGTAGAACATTCAATAAGAGCCCCTATTGTTTGCAGAAGCATACAAACTTGTCGAAGCTACACAGAGCCTCTATGCAATTTCATCCAATTTCATATACACAAACTCAAAGCACCCTTAGGTTGCCTAAGTAATTTCAAACAGCCATTTTCCAAAATTGTAACTGTGTTTGCAGAAGCAGACAAACTTATCGAAGCTACACAGAGCCTCTATGCAATTTCATCCAGTTTCATATACACAAACTCAAAGCACCCTTGGGTTGCTTAATTCGATTCTGACAGAAAATCAACTAGTAATTTCAAACAGCCATTTTCCAAAATTGTAACTGAACGGGTCAGCCAGCAAGAGGTCCCGTTTCCGGTATCCCCTTCTTCAGAGCAGTTACAACTGTAAGAAATACATAAAAGGTATAAATCAATATAAATTAAACAAATCTCCATTCTGCCTTCATTCCATGGTTCTGCAAACGCCTACTTACATACAGCACATCAAACAGCATTTCTATCATGGTTCCAAATCGCTCACCGGCGTGTATAAAGGAGAGGGAGTAACCCACTCCTTAAAAAATGCTGTGTAATTCTCCTCTATTGCCATTGAATGATTTTTAAAGGAACATAGTCCCCAGACAGTCCTCACAAATAAGATGTCAACTCGCAACTGACATTCATTCCTTGTGGTTCCTCCGTGTGCAGTTTGTAGATCCACCACGCTTCTTTTCTTAACAAGTCCCGTTGTATAAAGACTTCTTCCTTATAGTGGCTTACATGCAGGACTGTGTAAACAAAGTCATTTTCACGGTGTTTCAAAGCCATGAAGTGTGAGACCATAGGCGCGTCTTCCACTCCCCGACGTATTCTAGAGCGATGTTCCTGTATACGTGTTTTAATAGCTCTAGTTGTACAGCCTACATACATCTTATTACAAATACATACAATAAGGTAAACCACATTTCTTGTGTTACAGTTTGAAAAATCCCTCCAATACAGTCCCATAGCTTTAAACCTCTGGACAGGCATAACCAAGTCACAGCTGTTTCAACCTCCACATCTATAATGCCCTTCAGGAAAATTCCTATGTGGTTTATGATTTATCAAGTCTGTGTGAATAAGCTGGTCTCTGAAGTTCCTGGTTCTTCGGTGGGCTATCAGAGGCTTATCTGTGCAACCCGGGAGATCACTTATTAAATGCCAATGTTTGTATACTATTTGTTTGATTTGCTTCGCTAATGGAGTGTAATCCAGTGCGAAGCAGATCCTAGTTTCTCTTTCCACCCCCCTTCCCTTTAAGAGATCTTTTCTATTTCTTTCTAATGCCCGTTGCCTGCCTCTCACAACAACATCTTCTGGGTAACCTTTGGATATAAACTGATCCCTCATCTTCCTTGCATGTATTGAAAAATCCATCATGTTAGTTGAATTCCGACGGAGGCGTAGGAACTGGCTGAAAGGTAAGTTACACCGTAGGTGGGGTGGGTGAAAAGATTGGTAATGCAGCAGGGCATTCCTATCCGTAGGTTTCCTGTAAGGGCGCACATGAACTACATTACCCTCTGCTCTATACACCGACACGTCCAGGTAGTTGATTTCATTACCATCAGCTGACCATGTAAGTTTGATGCTATTGTGCACCGTATTCATCCAATTACAAAGCTCTATTGTGTATGAATTATTAGACAAAATAAGAAATAAATCATCAATAAAACGGCAGTAAAACAAAATATGTGTGAAAAAAAGATTTTGGTCTGGGTTCTGGAAAAAGTTTTCTTCTAATCGTGACATGAATAAGTTAGCTATACTTGGTGCTGCGGAGCAGCCCATGGCTACCCCGCATGTCTGTAAATAAAAAGTCTCCTGAAACCGAAAATAATTCTTAGTGAGTACTATGTCCAAAAGGTCTAACAAAAAATGTGTGGGAGGTAGTTGGGTGTCTCGTTTATCTAACAGGGATTGGACGGTCTGTAGTGCTTCTTCGTGTGGGATGTTTGTATATAAGGAAGTTACATCCAAAGTAACAAACATTGCTTCTTTGGGTATAATTAAGCCCTCTACTTTATTAATGAAATCCCGAGTATCCTGAATGTATGATTTTATTTTCTTCACAAATGGCTGTAAAAAAGAGTCCAAATATTTAGCCACCGGCTCTAAAATCGAGTTGGACCCTGAAATAATCGGCCGTCCAGGGGGGGGTGAACCGGGTTTGTGAATCTTGGGGAGTATGTAAAAGATGGGAACTCTAGGATACGTATTTAACAATGCCCTATACCACTGCTCAGAAATCCAACCCATTGCTACCGCTTCCTGTAAAGAATTTTTAATTAGACCGGTAATACTTTTTGTAGGGTCGCTGGGAATTTCCTTATAGCTTTTTTTATCACTTAACTGCCGTTTCACTTCCCCTATGTAATCTTCCTTATTCAGTATAACTATGGCTCCCCCTTTATCTGCCTCTTTTATAATTATGGACTCATCCTTCCTGAGTTCATTCAACACTTTTAACTCTGATACACTGAGGTTACGTCTCCTATGACGCTGTTGTTTCTCAATTTGCTCTAAATCCCTAATTACCATTGCCTCAAAGGTCTGTATCCTATGGTCCGTTGTTGGAGGAATAAAGGTAGAATGGGGGCGTAAATTAAAGGGGATCTGCTGATTAACAGGTGTATTCCCAAAGAAATTCCTAAGTTTAAGTAATCTGGTCAGTTTGAACAAGTCTATTCTCGTTTTAAACGCGTTATACCGTGGGGTCGGAACAAAACCTAATCCTAAATTAAGCACTCTGGTCTCTTCTGGAGAAAGCCTTCTCCTAGATAAGTTGACCACTAGGTTTTCCGTCCCCGGTTCCTGGGGCCTCCACGTAAAAAATTCCCTCTTGTTTTGCTCCTACTCAAACGTCCTGAGCGGGCATTAATGTAAGTATTTTCTTCAACTGAGGTATCTGTGTCCTCCCCATCAGTCGTCTCTAGTTCTGAGTTGGTCTCTAAGGGGTTAGACCAGGTGACCTTTTTACGTGAAGTATCTGTCTCCAACCACCAAGAATAAACCCGTCCATTTGTGTAGTCTTTCGCATCCCTATGGAACTTTTTGATTTTTATTTCCTTCATTTTACGATCAAAATCCAGGACCTGATTTTCCAACTCGGCTAATTTCGTATCAAACGAAGTTTGTGCTGTGTTCTGTTTTAAAGTGGACTCTAAGTTCTTAATCTCCTTATCCAGACTCTCCACTTCCAATTTGGATTGTTCCACTACTAAAAGCATGAGATCTAAGGAACATTTATTAAGCACCGCCGCCCATTTGCTTTTAAATTCTTCATTACGTTGAAACATTCCCGGGGGCTTGTTGACTCTTAAACCCCGCGGGATCCTGTTACAACGTATGTAATCTGTTAACGAGGTCGCGTGAAGGTGGTATCTAACTCGTTTCTTTTTTATAAATTGTAACTGTCCCAGGATTCATCCTGTGGGGCATCTGTTGCATTTACAATAGAGGACATATCTGAAAGGATTCTGACCTTATCTGCTTCTGAAAAAGTCAAGAAACCTTCAAAAGAAGAATTAGCCATAGCTCTCCTAATCAAAACTGGATAAGGGCTGCGGGATGAGTGGAAAACCGCGTTTAATACGCCCCTCGGACAATATGAATACCTAGTTATGCCCTTTGGATTGACGGGAGCCCCGTCGGTATTTATGTCCATGATAAACGAAGTTCTACATGAATTTCTGTACAAAGGGGTGGTGGTGTACCTTGATGATGTCTTAATTTATTCGGACACAGAGGAAGAACATATTCAAATGGTACAAAAGGTCCTGGCCACTTTGATGAATAATAAACTGCCCATCAAATTGTCCAAATGTGAATTCCATAAAACCGAACTCACTTACCTTGGGTATTGCATCTCCCAAGAGGGTTTAAAAATGGATCCAACCAAAATACAAGCGATCCAAGAATGGCAAACCCCCACCACCCGTAAAGAACTGCAATCCTTCCTGGGTTTTGCCAACTTCTATAGAGACTTTATAGCAAATTTCGCCCAAATCACGCTCCCCTTAACAGAATTGCTGAAAACCAAAGATAAAGGGGCCCAAGCCAAAAAACCCTCCTCCAAACTGCAATGGACCTCCGATTGCCAAACTGCTTTCGAATGCCTAAAAAAGCAGTTTGTAACGGAACCCATCCTCTCCCACCCCAACGAACAGTCCCCTTTCATAGTGCAAGTCGACGCCAGCGATACAGCAATAGGGGGAGTTTTACTGCAGAAGGGGGAGGATGGAAAGCTGCGGCCTTGTGCGTTTTTGTCTAGAAAATTTTCGGAGGCGGAAAGAAATTGGAATGTGTGGGAGAAGGAGGCTTTTGCAGTAAAGGCAGCCCTTACTAACTGGAGACATTGGCTGGAGGGGGCGCGGTACCCCTTCGAGGTCTGGACAGATCATAAAAATCTGGAGGCCCTCCGGAGCCCACGCAGACTGAATGCCAAGCAATTGCGATGGGCGGAATTCTTTTCCAAATTCAACTTCACTTTAAATTATCTCCCGGGCAAAACTAACTTTTTGGCGGACGCTCTATCGCGCATGCCCCAACACAGGAGCAAACGGGAGGAGACTGTCGACACGGTCTTCTCGCCTACGCAACTTGGGGGCGTGGTGACTACCCGCAGTCGAGCCAAGCAGCCCCTCCCGGCCAACCAGGAGTGGAAATCGAAACTTAAGGTTGAAGTGGAAAAGGAGGGGGATAAAGCTCCGCAAAACAAACTCGTCCAATACCCACAAGGGGATTGGCTAGCTGGGAGCAAGTTTTATGTCCCAGACAGCTTCAGGCTGGAAGTCTTGCAGCGCTGTCATGATGCTCCCACTGCTGGTCATTATGGGTATCTGAAAACATTGCATCTAGTCCAAAGACAATTCTGGTGGCCGGGCATGCGCAAAGACATTTCCCAATATGTTAGTTCCTGCCCCGTTTGCCTCAGCGCCAAAACCAGAAAAGGAAAACCTCCAGGTCTCCTGCAACCGTTGGAAACACCCAACAAACCTTGGGAAATAATATCTATGGACTTTATCACAGATCTACCTATTTCAAAAGGACATAATTGTATTTTAGTCGTGGTAGATCTGTTCTCCAAACAAGCTCATTTTATTCCCTGTACTGCTATACCCACCGCTCGAAAACTGGCAGATTTATTTTTAAAACACATCGTAAAATTACATTCTTTTCCGTCCAAGGTGATTTCGGATCGCGGCGGACAGTTCGTTGCCAACTTCTGGCGGGAGCTTTTGAAAATGTTGAATATTGAGCAAGGCATCAGTTCAAGCCACCACCCACAAACCGACGGACAATCCGAAAAAACAAACCAGATATTAGAACAGTTTCTTCGTTGCTACATCAATTTCCAGCAAGATAATTGGGTGGACCTTCTCCCTCTGGCCGAGTTCTCATATAACAACAGTGTACACGCTTCAACTGGGGAGGCCCCTTTTAAAATTGTCTATGGAGCTCACTTCAACCCCTTCCCGTTGGACGCTCCCCCTCTCCATTCCTCTAATTTGCCAGATGTATCTTCTTGGTGGGGGGAGGCGGCACAACAGTGGACTCTGATTAAAAAACATCTTGAAAAAGCCAAACTGGATTACAAAAAATACGCAGATCGCCATCGTGTGGCCGAATGGGATTTACAACCTGGAGATCATGTGTATATTTCCACAAAAAAACCTGAAACTAGCTCAGACAAGCCGCAAACTCGCTCTG
Organism: Eublepharis macularius; assembly: GCF_028583425.1. Classification (NCBI taxonomy): domain Eukaryota; kingdom Metazoa; phylum Chordata; class Lepidosauria; order Squamata; family Eublepharidae; genus Eublepharis; species Eublepharis macularius. The sequence continues at coordinate 130,479,872 of NC_072792.1, forward strand.
AAATTTCTGGGACCTTTCCCTGTGCGCAAGATAATAAATAAAGTGACTGTTGCTGTAACTTTGCCCAAGAACTTACGCCATGTTCATGATACGTTCCATATCAGTCTTTTGAAAAGAGCTCCTACCGATAACAAATGGCACATCAAAGCTCCGCCCATTCCCACTCTAATGGACGACCAAATCCACTATGAGGTACAACAAATATTGTACTCTAAACTCAAACGAAATCAGCTGTTTTACCTCATTAGATGGAAGGACTTTGATTCTGGGTACGATGAGTGGGTGAATGCTGTACATGTTCATGCTCCTAGATTGACCAAAGCTTTTCATACTCGTTACCCATATAAGCCAGGGGGGGATCTGTTTTAAGGGGGGCAGAATGTCAGGTCCAGTGTATATCTAAACTGTACTGACTCCATTTTCTAATGCTTCTAGTGTTTAAGTGCTTTCTTCCCAGGTGCACTAGTTCCCAGGCAGCATTCCCACTGGAGGCGACTGTTTTGTCTAACACCGTTCCACCAAGCATTGGCCTTGAAGGAGAGCAGCTTCCCAGGACTGAAAGATGTTGTTTTGAGAACTGTGGGGGGAGGCAAATCCAGATGGGTATTGTTACTCTGTACCGCATGCTTTGCCCTTCGTTGGTAACAATGATCATGTACCATCCTGAGTCTCCTATTCAGGACAGTGGACTATAATGGACCTTTTCTGCAGTAAAGTTTCCTTATTCAAACAATGGACTGGTGTTTGTTTCTAAAGGGAACCCTGTAGTGAGAGCCTTATTTAGCCACAGTCTGACAGCCCTCAGTGTATATCCATCAGAACAAACTGCATTCACACACACCCCTCGTTTCCCATTCCTTCCACAATAACCAATATTTAAAACCCACAGTAACAGAGAAATAAAAAACACAAACTAAATTACATGCAAAACATTACACCCAGTAAATATTTGCAAAATGTCTTGCTCAAGTGAAATGCAAATTAGGATACAATACATTTAACATACCACAAGTTTCTCCTACACAAGGGCTCCAGTGCACACAGAAATCTTCCACTGAATCCAGTCTATGGGCTGTTCATGCAGATTCCTGTACTTGCCAGCAACCCAACTCATACCATTCTTCCAATCAGAGAAGTGAGAAAAAGACAACCTAAATCGAGTATTTTCACTTACAGTCAGGGATACTCTGACACTTGCCAGTTTTGCTGACATTCCATTTGTCAGTGATGATCAAACATCCAAAGAATCAGCACGCTTTTCAGCTGTTCACAACGCATTTGTGTGTATTTGAAGGAACAGACTTGCAGACATCAGAAGCCAACTTCCAGCTGATGAGGGATGAGCTGGAAGTTGGCTTGTAATCCCTCGATGGGAATTTCTGCTTTTTAACCAGCAAAGGTTTTGTAGGGGAGGGGAGGGGGGAATCAGGAGTCAACTGATCAGCTGGAAGTGGGGTTCTTTTGAACTCCTCTCCTAGAAATTTTGCTGCCACCCTAACTGACTGAGATGCAGAAAATGTTATGCACACATAGGGTAATAAGAAGCACAGATAATTTCCTTGTGCTACTCCCCATCCCAAACTGTTGCCTTGAGTTACAGAGAATAAGAGAGAAATGGTTTCTCACCTTCCATTTGCAATGGAAAGCTAAAAGGCATTCTTTCTGTTCTCGCCCAACTTGGAAGAGGGAAAGTGAAAGAAACTATCTCCTTCTTTTTACAATACAGGGATTAAAAGCACTGTTTCTGTACCACTCCCAAGTTGGAGGGGAAGGAAGAGAAGCAAGCTCTTTCTTCTCTGTCTTACAACTTTGCAGCTTCCCATGACCTGCAGACAGCAGCAAACTTGTTCCATGGTTGTTCAAATTACTGAGCATATTCCTGATCAGCTCACTGTCCAATTGAGACTATCAACGTTTGAGTTCTGACCAGGTTTTCTGAGAAATTCACAGCATCCATACTTAGAGACTGATAGTGTTCACTCTCTGTACTTTATATTAACATAGTAACATAGCAATAAAATAAATGATGATTCTCTACCATACAAGAACTGCTACAACCCAATTAGAATCTAAATTAGGGCTGTGTCACATTTCTGAAACTTTATCTACATCATTATTATTCAGCATCAACTTTTGATGGGTTACCTATGCACTGACATGCTAGAATGTTGGCAACATACAAAATAGATTGTTAACTGTGCTGATTTCCACATTGATCTCTGTTGGACCAACATCAGCACTGGAAATGGTGGCTGGAGAGAGATGAGACAAAAACCAATGTAGAAAACAGCGAATTCCAGTATCTTTTCCTGTTTTTTTTTCCAGCTAGCATTATCTGGAAAAATGATGTCCAGAATCACTTGTGATATAAGGAATAAGGCCTAAATAAATTTAGTATATATTAAGTAAAATGTTACTTTCCTTAAGTTTTTCTTCTTGTCTAAGTGGCTTAAAATTAAATAACTGTTTTATACAAACCTTTACTTTATTTTTAATGGCTGGTCTCATAATTCATTTTTAAAATAGAAATTACTCAGGGTAGAGAAAAATTAATTATAGTCCCAGACCTATCATTAAAACCAACGCTCCTCAATCAGACAATAGATTTTCTATATTTTTGGTGCATTCAAGACATCCTGCAGATACCTAGCTGTAAAATACCTATAAAAGAAGTATTACTTCTCTATCAAATATAATCTGTCCCCCAATGTGCTTTTAGTGGGGCTAGGATCATATTCACCCATTTTTACATGCCCAAACCAATCTAGATCACCCCTACATGTCTCCAGTTTCTTCATTGTTTTCCTTTTTGCTTATTGAAAGAACTGTTGAAAAATGTTCAGATAACAGCCTTGAGCTTAAGTATCACCTCAACATTTATTGCAGCTGGGTATCTTCCACTTAATCATAGGCCTTATGATGGATACTATGCAAGTGCCTTGAGAGCTTGTGAAGGTCTCACAGCCAGGTTCCATTTATGCAGAGGTGCCATTTGTAGGAAATAATGCTTACTTTGGAAAATTATACCTATGGCTGATAGTGTTTCTGTGATCATGACAGGCCCCACCCAAAAAGGAACTTGTAGTTGTTCAAAATGCAGTGGCTACACATCTAGCCCCCATGTGGAAGTGCTACTTTTCATGAATGGCATCTCAGCATAAGTTGGCCCCTTCCTGCCCGAAAGCACAGCGGCTAGGGCGGGGGCCACTTTTGCCACCATGGAAGAAGGAAGGCAGTATCCCTTCTTCCTGGCATATGGGTGTTTGGGGAGGGAAGAGCTAAGGGCATATAAGACTGCTCCACCTCTCTCCCTGTTGCAGGGGATGCTGGTTGCTCGGCCCACCCATCCTCCCTATTACAGTGCAGGCTTATCCAGTCCCTGTTTGTCAGGGCAAGGTAGGAATTTTTTTCTCTTTTCCCAATTGGCATGAAGAGGGAGAAGGGTTTTTTTGCCTGCTTTGCACTGTGGGATGTGTTTTGTGTAATTGGTTGGTGGAACTGTACATAGTTCGGCCACTGGCAGGTTAGGATGGCAAAATGAGTGGGCCAGTGACCCCCTTGACACATCCTCATTGGTGAGGAATTGGGGTCTGTCCGGAGCAGCTGGTGGGCTATATGGTAGCCAATGGCGAGGGCAGACTGCCGCGTGGCTCCCCTTTACAAGTAAGGCCCTCCTGCTGTACGGTGAGGTGCTGCAGACTTGGAGGGGGAACCATTTGCCTGGCCGCCAGGTACAGCCATTCAGCAGATGGCTCACCCCTGGGGCAGTGGGGGCTCACCCAGACAGGTGAAGGTGGAGGTCCGAGGTGACCCCAGAGCTTGACCTGTACCGCTAGTTAGCTAGATCCTTTGCCATAGTGATAAGTTATGTTGAAATTAATAAAGTGGCCCAATTTTAATCCCAAGCTTTGTGTCTGCCTTTCATTTCAACTGGGGGGGGGGGCACAAATGGAATCTGATGATGATTCTCATAGCAGCAAGGTATAAGTGCCATTAACTTTGTTGACACTTCTGACTAGACTTGTTTACAAGTACTCCTTAAGCTGTAGCATAGCAGTTAAATGATGGAGTTGTGAATCAGCAGCATTCTTCTGGTTCGAATTCCAGTACTGCTATGAGATCAGTATATGGCCATGGGTAAGCCACTCCTCTCAGCCCCAGCTCCCCAGCTGTATTGTGGAGATAATAATGAAACATTAGCTTTGTTTACCGCTCTGAGTGAGTCACTAATCTATCCAGAAAAGTGGTATATAAGTGCAGTTGTTGTTTAATTTTAAAATTCTATGCCCTTTTGTAGAATTCCCTTTTGGCAGTGATGTACTTGGGAAGTGTAGCCTTTTACAAGCATAGGAAGGCTTTAGATCCTTTCTAGCCTTAGAATAAAAAGTTATTTAGTTGTTTGAGAACTTTATGACCACAATTGGACTGTGTGCAGCTAAACCCATTAGTAAAACTATCACCTGAGCTATGTTTCCAATTGCTAAACAGCTTGGGCATTATCTGAACCTCTTATCCATAAAGCACTTAAAAAGACTTTGTAATGAGATTTTAGAAGGACATGGATTGATTAGCTCTTATTCTCATTTAGGAAATGATACCCCCTCCTGGATTTTAATGTCTGTTTTCACTAATGCCTACAGTTTAGAATCTTATAATATATTTAACTCTGGTCTAGCAATGTGCTATCTCTCCAACAGAAGAAATACCATTAAGCTTCAAATGATCTGTATTCAAATAGATCCACTCAGTACAATGGATGTTACAATGCTTGTACTAAGAGTTTATAGGGATCCATGTCTTTGCAAATAACATTATCTTATTTTCTACCCTTGCTTCCTGTCAATATACTTGAAGCATCTAATTAAAAAGCTGAGCTCCTTTTTATATTAATGTAATCTTGTGAATCTACAGTGTACCCTGATTTCCTGGTGGTCATGGTGGTGATAATTATTAAGATTTAAACCCTACTTTCCAAAGTATGTTGCTCAGGGGTGCCTAATGTTATAGCATACAGCATTTTAAAAAGATGAAAACTACTAGCTACAGTTGCTGCCAATTAGTGATCTAACTTTTTGAGGGTCTTTATTCACATCTGTCACTTCTGAAAAGATCCTTCCAAGGCTACATTCCATTCACTTATCATTATTGGATGGACACCATTCCTTGTGATGAGGTCTAATGTTACTGCAGCAAGTATACAGACCATATGGACTGGGACAATCACACAGCTCTTTTTTACCATGTCATTAGCCTTTCTGCCAGACAGACAACAATTGTATAGAACTGTAATTAATTTTGCCCAAGCTGGTAAAGTTGCTGGTAGAGTTGCTGCTGAATGGTAGAGTTGCTGCTGAATGTTGTCTGAAACTGACCTTTCAACATGTGCATTTTGTTGAAACATAAAAGATAGTCTGGTTTCCACTTCTTGTGTTGCTAAGCAACATATCCTCTTTCTAATTATTGAATATTAGTCTATAGTTACACTTCATTGATGATTTGCATTAAAGCAATGTCAGGGCATACTGTTAAATGTTGATGAAATAATGAATCATGTTCACAGTCTGTTGGGGCAGATCTGAAGTATATACATCTTCTGAAAACAATGGACCAATGTGTGAAATCCTGACACAAATTTTGCCAAGAATATATCTTGCATATTTCTACCCAAGTAGGTTCAAATTATGAAAGTCACCCAATGGCAAAGTCTAGTGTTGAAGTATAGGGCAAAAAGTGATCATGTTAAGAAAATGTCTATGCAAAGAACAATCTAGTCGGGCAGGATCTTGGCAACTTGATGCATGGGATGAGAAAACTGTATTATTAGGCTCTTCAGAACATTTAGAGATAAGAGGAGCGTGTACCAAGAGATGGGCTCCTTTTGAACCACAATGGTGTTTAATAGAGGTGTGATCCGAGAAAAAAATCATTATCATTTCAGATCCAGGATTCACAGGGACATTTTACTTGGATTGCAGAATTTTGGCTAAGACATTAATAGTTCAGGATTCCGATCCATGTTGCTTTTCAGGTTCTAGAGTTTGACTATTATTTTCAATGAAGAATGTATTTGAGAGTCATTAAAAATAATGGCAGCAAATTTGCACAGAATGTAGTTCTCCCTTTAATCTAAAGATCACCTAAGTTTCAAGCAGATTGAACTAAGAGGTCCGATTCCCAAAGCAGGTGCAGGCACACTTCTCTCTACTGATACCTGTGGGGGGAAATGACATGACCCAGTGGTCGAGCAGGAGAGCATCAGCCAGCCACTGGCTTTAAAAAAAAGCACATCTGCATTCATTTCATTTTCCTACTCTTACAGTGAATGACTGACAATATTTTTTACCTTTCTGCTGAAAATTCTGCATTCGCCATCCTTCCTTTTTGTGTTCTGTGGTTTGTTTCTTTTCAGAAAGTGAGGAAGGTTTCAATTGCAGAAAACCTTCCCATCCCATCCCACAGCTCTGCTATTATTCCTTATGTTATGGGGGACTTTTTCCCAGGGGAACTGGAGTAACTGTTTTCAACCAAATGCCATTGAAATTGCAGGAGACCTAGACCACAGAAGAGTACCCATGTTTGAAGCAAATCAGACCAAGGAGTCCAGTTATATGGGCCCTGAATGAGGTGCCCAAACCACTCAATTTGCAGAGGAAAAATAGCCTCACCCTCATGAAGGATGGAGGGTAGAAGAGCAAGTGAATCAGAACTACAGCTCTGCTGGGCCCTGCACCATGTGCACAGTGACCAGGAGCTGCCTTTCCTAGACCACTGTCTAGAAACTCATTAGAATCAAAGGAAAACAAGATGCCTGCTCCATTGCAGACAGTAAGCATCTGAACATGAGAAACAACATGCATTTGAATTTGGTGGAGAGCCAGTTTGGTGTAGTAGTTAAGAGTAGCAGGGCTCTAATATGGAGAACCAGGTTTGATTCCCCACTCCTCCGCTTGAAGCCAGCTGGGTGACCTTGGGCTAGTCACAGCTTCTAGGAACTCTCTCAGTCTCACCCACCTCACTGGGTGTTTTGTTGTGGGAATAATAATGACATACTTTGTAAACCGCTCTGAGTGGGCATTAAGTTATCCTGAAGGGCAGGAGATCCACGCACACGCTAGTTACGAGAAGACGTGCCTCTGACCTGCTCCACCAAGCTAAAAGATTTATGGCCCTAAAGGGATACTAAAAGGTAATAAATCGCTCGGGAGAGTTAAAAGGGTGCCTCTGATAAAGAGGAGGCAAGAAAGATAGCTGGAACGCTAAAGGGAAAGTAAAAATAACTTAGAGAAAACAGCAGCTGGGCGTGCGACCAGAGTTTCCTGCTGCAAGCTAATTATAGCTATATACAGACTAAACAACTAAATCATGGCTCGCAACATCCGAGAGTTGTCAGAACAGCTAACTAAATTTGAAGATAGAGTGACAAAAGACCTAGAAACCTTGAAAAAAGATACTGAATGGATAGCACAGGAGATGGGCGCAGTGAAGGAGATGGCTGAAGACGCAAAGAAAAAAGCCGACGCTAATGAGAAAAGGATAAATGAGTTGGAAAAGAACTTAGCAAGGCAGTCAGATCGTCAAAGACGGAGGAACATGATTATATCTGGTATTAGTGAAGAGATAACACCAAGGCAATTAGAAGAAGTACTTTGTCAGTGGTTCAAAGAAAATGGCGCCCAGGTGGAGCAGGAGGGGATTGAAAGAGCGCATAGGCTGTTTAGAAAACAAAGAGGAGGAGAACCCAGACAGGTGATAATTGCTTTTGCAAGAGAAAAATTAAAAGATGAAGTCTTTAAAGTCCTTAGGAGGGTTAAGGACCTGAAGTTCAAAGGAAATAAAAGTTTTGTGAGCCATGATTTCAGTCAGGGTACATTGCAGGAAAAAAGGTTGCTGAAGCCTTATGCACAAAGACTTTATAGTGAAGGAATTGACTTTACATGGGGTTACCCAATAACCCTGATTGTGATCTGAGATGGTAAGAGATATAGAGCCAGGAACCCAACAGAGGCAATTAAAATGCTTAACGAGCTGGGACTGGATGCCAGCAATTTGGAAGAGGATGATATGGACCAGGAGAGTAACGCAGACGCTGGGGAAGGATCATCAAGGTCAAGCAACTCCAAGCGGCCAAGAATTAACTCCCGAGACGAAAGAAGTTAAAGGGAAGTAACCACCCTATTTGGGCCAAATCTAACTAATGCTATAGAAGAATGAGGTGGGGGAGGGGGGAGGATGCGGGATCTCCAGAATGTGGAGAGAAGGGGTGGAAAACCACAGAAGAAATTCTCTTTCACAAGGGAGGGGGGATGGGATTGGGGAAATAACAGAATAAAGGCTAATAAACTTCAGCTACGGGGGCAGGGTATGAAGTCATCCAAGGATCATGGCTAGATCAATTAAAATACTTTCACTGAATGTGAATGGCTTATCCTCAAATCTTAAGCGATATAGGCTAGGTAAAATGGCAAGAGAAGAAGCTATTAACCTAATGTGTATCCAGGAAACACACAAAGCTAAAAGGGATTCAAGATCACTTCTTAATAATCCAGGGTGGATAACCCTTGCTGAATCTAGAGGGACCAACAAAGCAAGGGGGGGTAGCAATATTAGCTACTAAAAATTTGAATGTAGAGGTAGTAGATAAGCTGGAAGATAAAGATAGCAGATATGTATTAGTTAGAGGTAAAATAAATAAAACATACTTTACAATCCTAAACTTATACGCACCCAATAGAGGTCAAAAGGGTTTTTTTAAATAAAGTAATTTAAAAGGCTAAAAAATTTGCTCAAGAAGACTTAATAGTAACAGGAGACTTTAATATGGATATCATAAAATATGGGAAAAGTACCGTAGATAAATGGGGATTAAAGGAAGTATATGATGCATGTGGTTAAAAACCCACTCCTACCTTCTTCTCAAATAGGTTTAGAACTTATTCCCGTATAGATTTCATTCTAGTTAAGGAATCAAGAACACTCTCTGTTGAAGCGGTTCGGACTTACCCAATTTGGATTTCGGACCATGCCCCAATAAGGGTGGAGGTGCTGAAGATGGATCGGAGCATGAGACCTTGGAGATATAATAACTTAGTAATGGCAAAAAAGAGGACAAGGATTATATAGGCAAGCAGATTAAATTATACTTTAAGGAAAACCGGAATACAGTAGCTACCAACACCCTGTGGGATGCAGTGAAACCAGTAATAAGAGGTTATTGTATAAGGAAAGAAATAGATATTAAAAGGGAGTGGTACCAAAACAGACAAAGGAAGATTCAGGAATTAGAAATGCTTCAACAACAACAAATGAGGAGGTATAACCCACAGGTGCAGATCCAAATAAAAGAATTACAAAAGGAATTAGATAAGCTAGATGCCATAACATTATGGAAAAAGGAAACATTAATTAAAAATGAATATTGGAGAAGTAGTATAAAGTCAACCCAAAGACTAGTCAAATATCTAAGGAATAGAAAAGAGAAACAAAGTGTGAATAAGAGAAGGACCCAACATATTGAGGGACCGGAAAGAAATTAGGGAGGCTTTCGCAAGATTCTATCAAAATTTATATGCAGGAAAGAGAATGGCAGAGTTTGAGGAAAAAATACAGTCTATAGTTACACAGGAAGATAGACTAAAGTTAGAAAAGGATATAACAGTACAGGAAATAGTTGAGGTAATTAAAGAACTAAAAAGGGGGAAGTCTCCGGGGCAAGACGGTTTCACTGCAGAGTTTTATAAGGAAATGGTAGGAGTATTAGCACCTGAACTTCAGATATTTTTTAATGCTATAATGAAGGGGGAACAAGCCCCAAACTCATGGAGAAAGGTGGAAATAGTGGTGATCCCTAAGCCTCAAAAAGACCCAGAAGTAATTACGCCATATAGGCCAATTAGCCTATTGAATCAGGACTACAAGATTTTTGTTAAAATACTAGCAAATAGATTAAAAGAGGTGATACCAAAAATAGTGAAGGGAGACCAATATGGGTTTATTAAGGGAAGGAATATAGGCCATCCAATTAGAAACATCCTCAATATAATAGAACATGGCCAGAGAAAAAAGCTTGGCCTTCTTAAGCTAGATGTGTATAAGGCCTTTGACACGCTCTCACATGAATATATTTGGAAGATTATGGACAGATATGGGATAGGTGAAAACTTTTAAGTATGTTATACAAGAAGTATATAAAGGAGGGAAGGCAGTAGTAAGAGTGAATGGAGAGCATTCGAAGGAGTTTAGTATACAGAGAGGACTAAGGCAGGGATGCCCCCTTTCCCCATATCTTTTTATAATGGGTATGGAGATACTAGCAGATAGAATAAGAAACAATGGTAGAATAGATGGATATTGTATTGGAAAAGAAGAGCTAAAGATTAATCTGTTCACTGATGACATAATGGTAACACTGACAAACCCTAAAGAGGGAATTAGAGAAATAAGAACCATATTGGATGACTTTGAAGCATATTCAGGACTGAAGGTGAATATGGATAAATCCGAAATTATGTATTTCAATGTTGATAAGGCAGAGAGGAGAGAAATAGCAAGGATGACAGGAATGGGACTAGGAGTAAAGAAAATAAAATATTTAGGGATCTAGATTTGGAAAAATTTGAGTAAAACAGGAGAAGGGAACTTTAAAAAGGTTTGGAAGAAGATTAGTAAGGACATGATAAGATGGGCCAATAAGAACTTGAGTATTTCAAACAAAATTAGAGTGGTTAAGATGTTTTTAATCTCGAAAATGATGTACTTATTTAAAACACTCCCAATAGTTGAATATAAAACAGCTAGAAAAATGGAATGGGGCAATTAGAGAGTGGATTTTTGGAAGTAAAAAATCCAGAGTTCAACAGAAGTTCATATATAACCCGCAGAACATAATGGGGTGGGGTATACCTAACATAATAAACTATTACGAAGCCTTCAATATTAAAGCACTTATAGATATAGAACAGGATGTAGACCAGAAATGGGTTAGATTGGAAAATGAGCTAAACCAGGGAGTAGGGAGGTTTGGTATTTTTACAAGAGAGGTGAACAAGGAATATGTCAAAGCAAGGGGGCCTAGGAAAACAGTACTGAAGGTTTGGAAGAAATGGCAACCGATTTGGTTAAGTAAACCTTCCGATTGGGCACCAATAGAAAGCTTATACGAGGAAGCCAATGACCCGCATTGGTGGGAAGTACTTAAAGAAAAAGGCTTTACCAGAGTAAGGGACATGTATGATGAAGGAGGTCAACTTAAACCCCTGCAAAAGATAACAGAGACAATAGGAAAACAATACTGGTTGAAATTGACGGGATTATATAGTGTAATAAGAAAGCAACAGCAAAAGGGGGGAAGGTGCTTGGAGGAAATTGCAGAAGTATTGTATAAAGAGAAGAGGAAGACAAGTAAAGGGCTAGTTGGTAAGATATATAAAATAATGACCACCAATGAGGACTCAATAATTAAAAGTCTTCGGGAGAAATGGCATAGAGAAGGGCTGACCTCAGAAATAACTTTAAAAAAATTAATGGCAGGGGTGAAAAAGATTAAAATGGATAAGTTTAGAGAAATGGAGCTGAAATATTTCATGAAATGGTATAGGACACCAGCCCAATTATCCAATATGGTACAGGGGATGAGTTCGAACTGTTGGCACTGTAACCAGGCTAAAGGCTGGTATTCGCATATGTGGTGGGAATGTGCTAAAGTGCAGACATTTTGGAAGAAACTAGTGGATAGGATAAAAGATAAGATAGGGGTATCAATACCAATAGATAACAATCTAATGACACTGGGTACCCTAAAGATGGAGAAAATAGAGAGTAAATATCAAGAGGTCCTCAAAGCTATGGCATTAGCCGGGAAAGCTGTGATAGTATTGGGATGGAAAAATGAGAACAAGTGGACTATGGAGAATTGGAATAACTATCTCTTTGAATTTGTACAATCAGATATTGTGGCTTTATCTACTGAAGAGAAGACCTAGGAGGAAAAGAAGAGTTCGATTAATAAGAAGTGGTCACCTTATTTTGACTGGATCATGGAGGAAGAAGCCAAGAAGGATATTAATTGGAAACTTTGGACCTTGTGCCCGTGGCTGAAGCAATGACAGAAGAAGATTAGGAGAGGGAAGGGAGGGAGAGGAGGGTAAGGAAAAAAGAAACCTGTATAACAATACCGGGAAGTTTACTTTGTAAAAATTTGTGTTAAAATAAAAGGAACAGGTATTTTAAAAAAAAAAGTTATCCTGAAGGGCAGTATATAAATCAATTGTTGTTGATTGATGACTCAGCCCAAACCCACTTTCCTGAGTAGATATAAATTACCTGCCAACATCTTCTCCACACTGTGACACTGAGAGATCTCTGTCTTTTGGTGCTACACCTCTGAAGATGCCAGCCACAGCTGCTGGCGAAACGTCAGGAACTACAATGCCAAGACCACGGCTATACAGCCTGGAAAATCCACAACAACCATCAATTGTTGTTGTTGTTATTTTTCAGGGAGGAGGTTAATAATTCCAAAGCATTCTAAATTTGTTACTTTTTCCAGATAATCATGATAATGACCCAAAGCAGTGATTTCTGTGTATATTTTCAGCTCAGGAATTTCATAACGCACACCCCTAGTGTTTAACATCTACTGGTGCTTAACATCAAAAAGGTTTTAAAGCTTTTGCTTTGGGGAGGGGGGCATGAGAAGGTGGAGAATAGCCAGTTCAGGATGACTCATTCTTTTGAGAAGTTTTTAAGTTCCCATAGTTGAGGGAGGGTAGAAAATGGCAACAAATGCATACAAACAAATAACAGATATTTAAATATTTCAAACAGCATACAAAGAAAGAATTTTTTTAAATACAGACTTCAGTCCTATGAATGGTCCCAAAGAGATGGTCCCAAACAGACATACCCTTATAAGTCTGTTATATTCAAGACACAATACATTTATTATAAATTGGATTCTGAAATCAGTGAATGCAAAGATTGCAGGATCCCATACCCACCCCAGTGCCATTAAGTGTGAATCAAACTTGATTCTCCGAGATCTTGCCTATAATAGAAGTTCAGATTTTTGCCACAGGTGAGGAAAGGTCAAAACATGTCCAGTGTGATGACAGAATGGTTAACTAGTAAACTCAAAGAAGCTATCAGGGAAGGAAGAAAAGAACTCTGGAAAATAAATGCACATTAACAAGCAAAATGAAAGAAAATTGAGACTACTACTAAAACATTAATTATAGACATGAGTGCTTCATGGACATTTTAATTTTCACTGCATTTGTTCATTGCAGTGCAGCCAACTTTAGCCACAAAGAATTCAAATCACCTTCTTGCCTTTGATGCATTGCTTGTATCTTTTACAGTATAGAAGCCAGGAATTCAGGTTTATCAATACATCTTTGCCCTATGCAAATACATAGTCTTAGGTGATAACACCTTTAGTGATAGTAAGAATCAGATTATAAGATTTGCATTTAGTCTTCTGCTGAAATATAAATGACAAGTGGTGATTAACTAACGGGCTATAATTTTCTTTTCTTTTTAGATTTTCTAAAAAATGTCAGACTGTTCTGAAATTTCCCATTGGCTTCTTCAAATAAAATTACAAGTGAAGTTGTCAAGTTTTTTCTAACATATTTGCTTTTCCCCCCTGAGACACTTTGATTTTGGGTGCCTAATGCACACTAAAATTGATTTTTGTTTGAACAGCTTCCATCATCATAGGAATCTGTATAGTAATTATTATGTTTTTACACAAATTAAAATATGTTTTGAATAAAATTCCATGGGAATGGTGAAAAGACCTAGATGTTATACCTCCAAATGACATTAAAAAGTCACACGTTTTAGTTTGTATTCCTTCTTCCCATCTATTGATAACAACACAAAAAGGAAATTAGTGTGGAGTTTAGAGTAGCACAGTGACTAGTAGTACAACATTAAGAATATTTTCCTGGGATTAATCTCCATTGAATACAGCAGACCAGGATTCTTCTAAGTAGACTTGCCGAGGGTAAATTCAGACTAAGCAGTGAAGTTTGGAGGCAAGCCGCTATTTCTCATTCTTAAGTCCTAGTCTGTAAGAATCTAATCTATTTTACCAGGGAATTGGTGAAAGAGTATAGGGAAAGCATTTTAAATACATAACAATTCTACTACAATTCTACAATTCTGCTGATAATGGACTATCTTCAACATTTGCTCAACACAAAAACTAATAGGTAGTCACAGCCCTATTTATGTTTATTGATGGGTAGTGGATTCAAACTCCATAACTTCAGCTTTGCTTCTAGCTATATTATTTATGATGTGGGAAACAGGACTTAAAGAGCCTGATAACACAACTAGGACCTGAGACTGGAATAATCTAAAGTCTTGCTGGTATTGATTAGTTCCACAGTCGCTTAATTGAAGTTGCCTTTGCATGTAATAGCCTTCAATAATGTTTTCCTCCCCTTTGTTTACAGTACAACTAATGGCTTTTTAACAATTGTCCTAAATGTCAGGATAAATAAGACTGCAGGTGATTTAGGGTATAGGTTGTAGCTCTCTAGGGCATCATACCTTTAGGTAATTCAGGCAAAACTTCACAACATTGTGATTCAAATAATGAGACTCATCAGTGTATTTATTCAGGAATGTATTTATTCAGGAATATCTATTGTGTGTCTGAAAAAATTACTGATGCATTGTTCATTTTTGTAGTATCAATAAATAGAAAATAGAATATAATGTATGTTACAGTTCATAAATTGGAATACTTGACAATGAATTGATAAGCAGGCACTACATTTCTAGACATCTGCTCTAAGTGCTGCAGCAATCAGAGTGGTTCCTGCTACTGCAGAAAATATACATGCCTGAAATGCCTGGCCAATGAACTCTCCACATTAGGACGTGTGTGGTTGGGCTGGTTTTCCTTTGAAAACAGCAGTCCCTAGTGCAGTGCTTCCTGCTTTGTCTTCAGCCCAATTGGTATCATAACATATTGTATGTGTGTTATTTTTATGCATGGAAGGGAGTAGGTACAATAATAATGGGGCATTGCTTGCTTTCACACCAAGGATTTCCCACATTTCAGCTGCCTGTCTGGTGCATTTTTGCCCCCATGTTTCCATGTAATATCATCCTTTATTTGCGCAGGGACCATTAACAAACTGCTCCTTCCCCACACTGCTTTATTTTAAACTTACAAAAACAAAAGATGTGTCAGAGTGTCAGTTTGATTGTCAGTTCTCTAGCTAGAGTTATGCC
Organism: Eublepharis macularius; assembly: GCF_028583425.1. Lineage (NCBI taxonomy): Eukaryota > Metazoa > Chordata > Lepidosauria > Squamata > Eublepharidae > Eublepharis > Eublepharis macularius. Next base: position 130,495,118 of record NC_072792.1, read on the forward strand.
ATATTAACTTGCTATAATTCATAGTTGTTTAGCTTTCTCCCTCTAGGCCCAGGTGGTGCCCAAGCTGCATATATCCATGGGAGCGAAGAGTTCTTATCAACCTCTTCCAGCCGACAACCTTGACGTCCTCATCTTCCCATGCCTTCACAGACAGGACTAAGGGGGGAGGCTGGGAATGGGTGTTTGAAAAGTTGTTACTTTCATTTCATGTTTCATTCTCAACAAAGCTTTCGTTCAGCCAAGGGTCTCAAGCCCTTGGATTGTGGATACCTGTATCCTGAGCATAATCTTCCAATAAACCTTTTGAAACCAAGAAACCTTGTGCTTCTTGCAGAGGGGGGGAGACGAACTCTGGATAACTGGGATTCCATAGTCTGACAAGATGTTTCCTGGATGTGATGCTACAGGTGCAAACAGTTTTTCCTTTTTGATGGGGAAACAAGTTAACTGAAGGACTTCAGCAAAGTGCTAGTCACTCTGTTCATTTGTTCATTTGAAGCTTCTGCAAACGGGAGTTTTTAAAAACTTTTTAAAGGGTATTGCATTATCGAAAGCTCACGCCTTGGAAATCAAGTTGGTCTTTAAGGTAATATTGGACCCAGAATAGAAGAGAATCATTCACAGCTCAGCCTGCCTTTTAGGGGGGGGGGAGGAGAAGAGGATCATGGGAGGTTTTGAAAAAGTTTTTTAAAAGGTATTGCATTATTTTTATGCAACATTACCCATGGTCCCTCTCAAAGAAAACAGGCTGGGAAAATAATCCTGAGAGTCATGTGAGGATGCTACAGTAGAGGAGTCTTCAGTGCACCTCAGGTGTGAAAGGGAATCCATATCCAAAAATGGAGAGAACACACGTTACCCTGGGCTGCTGGGAATCACCACTGGAAGAGGGATTTCACACAGAATCAAAACAGCAACAGAAAATCACCCAGGTATGGAAGCAGTCTTGTGTTCTATCTCAGAACTAAACCTGGATCTGTTTCCTAGTGCTAATAAAATTGCTGTGTGACTTTGTGCCAATATGTATATGTACATATTGTGGTCTCAGCTGCTGGCTACTCAGTGCACTGAAGTTCATGTAGTTAAATTATAAGACTAATAATAATTAGCTATGTTCTTGAAGAGAGAACTCTAAAAAAAAAACACCACAGCCGAAATTCTAGATTAGAAGAACACAAATTGAATCCAGTAGCACTTCTGCATAGAGACTGATTTGCCTGTACAATGTAAAGAATACAAGAGCATTGTTGACACCTGATGACATGTGTAATGTTAAGTGAATGAACCCGAGATGGTATGGCTGGCGTTGGCAAAAAAATAAAGGGGCATAAAGCTGACATTAAAAATCATACCACTTGGAAAATAGTGGAAGAACATTTTAATCCTCCAAAACAGTCTATTGCTGTCTGAAGATTGGCAGTTCTCCTATAGAAAGGCTACAAAGGGAGATATGAGATTGCTGAACTAGAATTCATTAACAAGTTCAGGACAATGGAAACCGCTTGCTCAGACTAATGAGGACAAAAGATTTTTTTCTCATTACAATAGGATTTGAGTCCAGTGGCATCTTAGAGACCAACAAGCTTATACTCTGAAAATTTTGTTGATCTTTAAAGTGCTACTGGACTCAATTCTGCTGTTCTACTTCCCACCTGAAACTACCTCATTACAGATGCTTCCTGTATTTTCCATATCTATGTATATCCCCTAGTTCTAATCAAACATTACATTTTGCACTATTATTTGTGCATCCTGACTAGACATGGGCATGATACAGAAAAAAACCGAACCATGGGGTTTGTAGTTTGTTGGATTTCTATGAGCCACGAACTGGCACGGAACTGGCCCAGTTATGAACCAGTTTATGGTTCGTGGTTTGTGGGGTTTAAATGCCCCTTTCTGGAAGGGAAAGGGGCATTTAATTGTTTAAAGGGACCTTTCCTGCCACTTGTAAGGGGCAGGACCCTTTAAACTATCAGCTGGCAGGCGGGAGGGGGATCCCCCCTCGTCAATTGCCAGCTGATAGTTAAAAGGGACCTGCTACTTGCAAGCGGCATGGCCCTTTAAACGGCCCAACCGCCAGCCCCCACCCCACCAGCCCCAGCCCCAGCTCCAGCCCCCCACTTACCTTCCCTCTGATGCTGGGGTGGTGGAGGCCTCCTTTATTGCCTCTGCGCAGCAGAGGAGAAGGCCAAAAATGCTCTTTCAGCCCTCAAATGGCTGCCATTTGAGGAGGACCCTTTTCCACCTCCTCCACTGCCACGCAGGCCTGCAGGGCAGCAGAGGAGGCCTCCACCACCCCAGCATCAGATGGAAGGTAAGTTGGGGGCTGGGGCTGGGGCTTAGGAGGGGGGTGGCGGTGGGGTGGGGGTGGGGCTAGGGGGTGGGCTGTTTAAAGCACCCTGCCACTTGCAAGTGGCAGGTTCCTTTAAACTATCTGCTGGTAGTCGGCGAGGGGGGATTCCCCCCTGCCACATGCCACCTGATAGTTTAAAGGGACTTGCTGCTTGCAAGTGGCAGGAAAAGTTTAAATGCACCCTGGGGGAAATGGTCACTTAAACTGGCCCTTTAATACGAACCAAACAAACCAGTAGTCCAGTTCATGGAAGTTCATGGAAACCAGCTTCCATGAACCCTGGTTCACAAACCCTGAACCAGGCTGGTTCGTGGGTTTTTTTGGTTTGTATTTAGGTTCGTGCCCCTCTCTAATCCTGAGCTCATCTGGCCTTTCTCCCTCCCAGATTATAATCTGGATATAAGGACTAATGGCTCTTTATTTCACTTGTATCTAACGAAGTGTACTTTGACTCACAAAAGCTTACATCCTGGAAAAGCGTGTTCATTTTAAAGTGCTACTGAACTCAAATTTTGTTATATTGTTGTTATACCATGGCTACCCACCTGAAATTAGATTAGAAGAACTGTAGATTTTCCAAACAATTTACAAACAGCCAGTCTTTGAACAGACAATTGACTACCAGTTTACAAAAACCACTATCATTTTAAATGTGAAAAGGTATACTAATTTGGCAATTTGTTTTGTTCCCTTCATTTAATTTGATTCACTCATTAGCTTTAATGTGACATTGTTTATGTAGCAGCTCCTAACTCAAAGCTTCTGGTACAAAATAAATAAATCTAATCTCATTCAATAATATGCATAAAACCAATAGCAAATGCAATACTAAAATGCTAAGAACAGCAATAGTTAAGATGTCAAAATTTTGCAGCATATATATGAATAAATAAAAGATTAATTGTGTAGCAATGAAACCCATTATTCTTGAAGTAGCTTTAGAGTTAATGACTTTATGTTCGTTGAGAATCAAAACCAATGCTTTCTCAGTTACACACAGACCTCAGGAGTAACAATCACAAAGAAGTTGAAGTTGCAAAATATGAACATCCCTCCAAATGCCACAGATGGTTTCCCTATTTTAAATAAGGTTCTTGAAGGTCTGGTTATGCTAATGAAAATTACTTAGGAAACCACCATTGCATTAACTTTTGGACGAAATGATAATATGCCCTTTAAAACAAGAGTCCCTTCAGAGCTACAATAAACTTCAGATGCTAATATAGCAACCTAGCTCTAAAATCTGTGACCTCAGCAAATACCAAACATATTTATAGTTGGCTAAGAGAGCGCTTCTTAAATATGTCAGTCAACCCAATCTTTTTAAAGCTTGACCTGCTGTTCCCTAGAGTGTGCCTGTGACTTTTCACCATAAACCAAACCCTCAACCAGCATCAGTCAACATCTAAAACTAATTCTCAAGCGAGGGATTTTTCACTTCACAGCTACTGCTGATGCAGTCTATTAAGTTTCCTTGCTTATTTGTTTAAAAGGCATTTTGTAGTCTAAGCCTCATCTTTCAATTTTCTTTTTTGTTTTTTCATTCAGGCAATGTGTTTTGCTACTAGGAAAGAGGAAAAATAAACTAGTTACCTTAAATAATATAACAAATGATCAAGAGAGCTAAAATCTAATTCTAGATTTATTTTGGATAAATTAATTCCAAACAAAGAAAATACTGAAATAAAAGTACATGGGCTCAGGTACATAATTAAATATATCACTCTGAGCCCTAGGGATAGGGAGGATTATATAATCTGTTTATATGATTATACCTCACTCATTTGTATATCAACATCTGTCTGCCACTTCAATAGGTAGAAATATTCTGTCACACTGATTCCTAAAAAAAGTCTGCAAATAAGACATCTCTCCTTTGAAATTCAGGATATGAAAGTCAGTTCATAATTGAAGCTAGCATACTAACAGAATACAAGTAACAGATGGTAAAGATTGTGAATTCTACCTTCATCCACTTGAGCCATTTTAGGATTAGAGGATAGGGAGATTATCAGTGACAATCAGGAACATAGAACAGGAGCAGAATGAAAGGTCATATTTAAATATCCCTTCCTTTACTCTTATTTTACTATACTGTAAACACATGTTTATGAACATGTTCATTTGCTGATGTTTAATTTGTTAGGGATGGAGCAGTATGTGTTTATGAAGGAGTGTGCAAATATAGCATAATCTGAAATAAATTTCAAGACTTCTTTTGACCTCCTGCCCCATGCTTGCACAAAAAGCGACAGAGGAGCTGCTTTCAGGTGGGTGGCTGTGTTGGTCTGCAGCAGAACACCAGGATTTGAGACCAGTGGCATCTTAGAGACCAACAAGATTTTCAAGGTGCAAGATTTTAAGAGTCAATACTCTCTTCTTTAGATACCAGTATAGGATAAGGGAGCTGCTTTAGACAAGGATTAAAATGAAGTTTGATTCTATAACTGACTTATAGGTTTTCAAGGCAAGAGATGAACAGAGGTGGTTTGCCATTGTCTGCCTCTGTATAGCAACCCTTGACTTTCTTGGTAATCTTCCATCCAAGAACTGACCTGGTTAGCTTCTGAGATCTGCTGAGATCAATCTAGTCTGGGCAAATGCGGCCATGCCTCCGGGCAGCTTTAGCTGCTCATGGAGGGGGGCTTTTGTTGCCCTCCTGGAAGGAGGGAGAACAGAGGCAGCTTTCCCGGGCATCCAGGGCTTTGCCAAGTGGGTGGAGCTGATAACACAACCAAAAAATGTCGGTGTATAAGAACTACATGGTCAAAAAAAAATTGTAAATAATTTTGTAAATGATTTTTTGATATTTATATTCATTCAAAGTGCAAATGTGCTCAGTGCTATACAAATAATTCCTATAACAGTAATACCACTCATAATAAACATATGTAGCTGTGTCCTCAAACACAAAAGTTCATGAGTCAATGAGAATGTATCTTCAAATATATTGCACAATGGCCTAAAGGTGGCCTCCAAATCCAGAAGACGACGTACGTGCTGGAGCTGAACTTGTTCTACAGCCTTCAGCTACGGGTTTTAGCCAGCAATTTTCAGTACCCATTTCATAATTATTACTTCATCGGGCAATAGTGTCTATCCGGACTATCGAGGGGAGAAAGCCACCTTCTCTCTCTCTCTCCCGGTCCTCCCCGGTGGTTTTCCACTATCCAGATGCCAATATTCAGACGCCGGCGGTTTTCCAATATCCAGCCCGTTTGCACGACTCTTAACCGGGGAGGACCAGGAGAGCATTCAATGCTCAGCCCACCCTCCTTACACTGTTTTGATGCAGGATTAGCAGGTTGCTGTATTCAGAGCCAGGTAGGAATTTTTTCCCCTCATCTCTAATTGGAGAAGGGTTGATGGGGTTTTCACCTAGCTTGCACCAGGACTCGAGTGGGGAAATTGACTTAGGGTGGTGCTTGTTAGTGGTGTTATTGGTGGGATGGAGTTCGGTTAGAAGCAGTGGGCCGGTGAGCACCCTTGGCACTTCCCTATTGGTAGGGAAGAGGGGTCTGCTAGGAGTGGCTGGTACTGCTTGTGACGGCTGCCAGCGCGCATGGGCAGACTGCCTGGGGGAACCCCATGTGCAAGTCCTTCCCTCATTGCTGTACGGCTGAGGCTTAGGAGCTTGAAAGGGGGGAACCAATTTGCCTGGCTGTCTGGGTCTCCTAGCCATTCACATGGACGGCTCACACCCGGAGCTTTGGGGCTCGCCCAGACTGGTCAAGGTGGAGGTCTAAGGGTGATAACTTGCCACAGTTATGTTTAAGGTTCTTGTTGAGGTTAATTTAATAAAGTAGCCCTTAGATCCAACACCTGTGTCTGTCTCTTCATTCTGACTTGTGGGGGGGGGCAAATGCAACTATAAAATGCCATGAAATCAATAAAAAACAATATTCTAATAATCACTTTCTGAAAGAGAGGGCAATAAAGTTAACACCTATGGAAGGAGAATTGCAACTGCAGGGTGGATGTTAGAAGATACCTAAAGTAAAGAGGGAGACACCCTACTAAGAACTTGATATTGTTCTTGTAATAAAACTTCTTATAACATCATTCTAGACTGGTGCCATTGTATTTATAATTTACTAACAACAAAGCTTGTTGTGGGATAAAATAAAACTGGCTATAGAAAGGAGTGGGTGGGCAGGCGGGCATTGTCTCCTGTTCTATTCTTGATCCCAGCTGGGTGAAGGCGGGGGGTGGGCATTGCGCCTGCTCCATGCCTGATCCCTACTGGGTGAAAGTGAGGAATGGGCATTGCCACCTGCTCCATGCCTGATTCCAGTCAGGTGAAGGGGGCGCGGGCATTACCTCCTGCTCCGTGCCTGATCCCGGCTGGGTGAAGCAGGGGTGGGCATTGCCTCAAGCTCCGCTCCTGATCCGAATCAGTGAAGGGGGTGGGCATTGCCTTCTTCTCTGCACCTGATCCCGGCTGGATGAAGGCAGGGGTGGGCATTGCCACCTGCTTTGCTTCTGATCCCAGCTGGGTAAAGGGAGGCAGACATTGCCACATGCTCCATGTCTGATTTCGGCTGGGTGAAGGTGGGAGAGCATTGCCACCTGCTCCACTCCTGATCCCAGCCAGGTGAAGGGGGAAGGCATTGCCTCCTGCTCTGCATCTGATTCTGGCCAGGTGAAGGGGGGACAGGCATTGCCACCTACTCCATGCCTAATCCTGGGCAAGGGAAGGGGGCAGGAATTGCAACCGGTTCCCCGCCTGATTCCGGCAGAGTAAAAATAAGGCGGGCATTGCCACCTGCTCTGATCCTGATCCCGGGCAGGTGAAGGCTGGGGGCAGGCATTGCTCTGTGCCCAGTTGGGTGAAGGTGGGGGATGGGCATTGCCACCTGCTCCATACCTGATCCTGGGCTGGGCTTGCCTCTATGGCAGCGTCCTCTGGGGGTGCACCAGGATAAGAGGTGAGTTGTCTGGAATATAGTTTGCCTTTATAAAATAGGATTTATATTTGTATTATTGTATTTATAACCAGAAATAACCAGAATTAATTTATCCTTGGGCTCTTTAGAATAGAAGTCTGCTGGTTTGACTCCCACTATGCAGGTGACCTTGAGTATGCCACTCCTCTCAGCCTCAGCTCCCCAGCTGTATCATGGGGATAACAACAACACTGATTTTGTTGCACACTCTGAGTGTATCCAGAAGAGTGGTATATAAGGACACAGCTATTATTTTTATTGTTACTGTTATTGTTGATTGTATAGTGCATTGGAAGATAACTATTGACTGTAGTCTTACCAGTCTTGACTGTTTGTATCTGTTTTGCTTACAGAGCAATTTTTGAAGCTTAGTAAAATAATGTTATTGGCATTAGATTTTGAAATTGTCTTTACTTTCTTAAAGAAGCATTCATGGTTTCATACCTTATATCTCAGTGTCATTGACATTTTTGTATGCTATTAGAATCCACCTGCTTGTGAAACAAATGGCAAAATTTTGTAATCTTAAGAGCTTACATTGCTTCTACATGGCTGGCTGTGCACAAATGAAAGCAATAAGAGCACCGATCAATAATCTCTTCAATACTAACCACAGGTGATGGTCAACAGACAACATCTCCTGTGAATTGCAGCAGTTTGCCTAGTCTGAGAATCTACTCTGTTTGATTGTTAATAGTTATTTGTGAAGCACAGACATTCATCTAATTATGACAAAAATAAATCTTTGATTTTGACAAACTTGGAGTGCTTTTATTATATTCATTGTTTATGATCTTATGTGAAAGGAGGTGCAGTCATATTGGCAGAATAACATGACTCAGATTTTTCCCCTTTTATTAAGATTAAAGTGCCATGCTACTTACAATATATATAAGTTCAGTGTGCAAAGCACAGAACAGGATGTTTAGTTATAGACAAAGTGTGAATGTATTGTGTGTTGTGTTAAGGAATAGATTTGTAACTGGGTTGTGAGAAATATCCATTTAAATTCCACTGAAAAACTTAGATGCAGATGTTAGCCGTGTTAGTCTGTAGTATCAAAATCAAAAAGAGTCCAGTAGCACCTTTAAGACTAACCAACTTTATTGTAGCATAAGCTTTCAAGAATTACAGTTCTCTTCATCAGATGCATGGAGGACAAGAAGAAACTGGTCAGATACATAGGTGGATAGGGGAGGGAGGAGTAGATGCAAACAGTAGCTTCTGATATGGAGAGTCAGTTTGCTTCTGTTAAGGAAGTCAGTTACTTCTGATAATGAGATAACCATTCATAGTCTCTATTCAATCCCAGCCTGAGTCAAATTTACATATAAATTCCAATTCAGCAGCTTTCTGTTGGATTTTGGTTTTTTTTATTTTTATTTTTTACATACATATATAACCTACAAAACAGTAACTACAAAAGACTACAATAGCACAAGGGATGGGAAGGAAGGGAGAAAAAAGAGAAAGGGAAGGGGGGGTGGAAAAAAAGGAGAAGGTAACCTACAAACACTAAACACTACGTTTCAATGCTTTCCCTTCATACTGCCACAGTAAAAAAATAGCTTAATAAAATAGTGACGGAGTGGTTGATCATACAAATTACAAATTACAGTTCAAATTGAATCTTTTCCCCTCCCCTGGGCCTCGGGCGCAATTCCCTCTGTGCAGCTACCGCCGGAGCACTCATTGCCTCCCCCCTCCCTTCAGGCTTCGGATCCTCTTCTTTTTGCTTGGTGTCTGGTCCAAATTCTGGATTTTTATCCACAAAATCCCTTAGCTGATCTTCAGAATTAATCTTGTAAGCTTTATCTTTATAACTAAACCCGATTCCTTCCGGGAGTAGCCATTTGTACTTTATGTCCCGTTCCCTCAAAAGAGCTGCCAACATCTTGTACTTAAATCTTTTCTTCCGCACTAAAAATGGAACGTCCTTCAATATCTTGACTTTATTTCCTAGAAAGTCCAATTCCACATTGTATGAATTATATAGGATACTGTCCCGGACCCTCCTAGATGAAAACTCAATAACAATCTTGCGAGGCAGCTGCCGCTTCGTTGCATATTTTGAAGATGCCCGACGGACTCCCAAAATGGCGCTTTTCACTTCTTCTTTAGTTGCCCTCGCGGGTGTCGCTAAAAGTTCTGAGGCGAGATCCCATAAATCCTCTTTTTCCTCCTCTTTAACATTCTGGAGACGCAAAATGGTTTGTGTTCGCTCCACTTGCAGTCCGATCAGCTGGTTTTCCACCAACTTTAATTCCCTGTTCTTTGCTCTCGTAAGTGACACACTTTCCCGGGCAGACTTCTCTGCCCCCCCCCGCTGCTTCTTTAATGGCTTTCACATCGCTTTCAATTAAGCCCACCCTTTGATCTGTTTCATTCAGCTTGTCAACAAAGGGTTTTATGGCTTCCATAACCGCTCTTTTAACCAGTTCTTCAAGCGTCTCGCCCCTCTGCAAGGCCGCCGTAACTGACATGCCAAGAGAGGGACTCTGCTTTTTCGCTGCCATTTTAGGGGGGGGGGAAACTGCCAATCTTCCGAGACTCTATGAGGGGGGAAAAATCTGAGTCTTCTAACCTTCAGACCCCACCACTCCTCACAACGCTTGTAGTAACAGAAGGGATTCGCTTACTTGCAGGCTTTCGCCTAATCCTGCTCCTTGCCGTTTTCCATAGCCCGGCAGCACACTAGGTGCCGCGCTCGTCTGCTGTCCTCCATAGGGACAAACGGGCGATTTACCCCCTGCTTCGATCTGTCAGAGGGCTCCTCCCGCCGCGTCCCGGACTCAAGACTCCCTGCCTGAGAGTCTGGAGGCTAACCTTTGCAGATCAGCCGCCCGGCCAGGTGGCTCGGCCGCTTCCTCTCGGACCTGCCGAGAGGAGCGTCCAACATGGCTGCGAAAATGAAACCGAATCTGTTGGATTTTGTTTTTGAAAGGTTTCTGTTGAACTACAGTGACCTTTAAGTCGTTGATGGAATGTCCTGGTAGATTGAAGTGTTCTCCCACTGGTTTCTGGATGTTGCCATTTTTAATGTCAGATTTGTGTCCATTTATTCTTTTGCACAGAGGTTGGCTGGTTTGTCCAATGTACAGAGCAAATGGACATTGTTGGCACATGAGGGCATATATCACATTGGAGGATGAGCAGTTGTAAGAGCTAGAGACAGTGTAGTTGATGCCATTAGTTCCTGTAATTGTATTTCCTGGGTAGATATAAGGGCAGAGCTGGCATCTGGGTCTGTTGCAGGGCCTGAAAAACTTACACATTACATTCTTTGCCTTTCCTTTCCTCCAAGGATCTCAGGGTAGTATTCTGTTCCTCTTGTCCTCCATTTTATGATTCCCTTATCAAGTAAGTTAGGAAGAAAGTGACAGTAAAGTCACCCAGTAAACATCATGGCCGAGTAGGGATTTGAGCCCAGGCTTCCCTCATACAAGTCCAATGTTCTAACCACTAAACTATACTAGTACACTTTTTGAAAACAAGGGGTTTCCTCACCATGTGCTAAGAATGTTTCTATTATTCATACTGTGCTAATACATAATGATAATGCATTCTCACATGCTTTGAACTTCAATAACTGGCAGGCTCCTTAGCCTGGTTAAGCAGGCTAAAAACATCCTTCAAACTACAGACTGCCCAAACATCAGGACAGCAATGCATCTGGGTTCTTTATAGCAGGTAATGGCAAAGGATAAGCTTTCTAATTAGACTTGCTAATTCACAAGGGAGAAAGAACCAGCAGTTTAATATGCAAATTAGCACCTGCCATTTTTCATGGTAAATTATTATCTGTAATTGCTACAGACCTAAATATCTGTGAAAGGCAAAGCAACTGTAATACATGTCCTGGCAATATCTAGATTAGACTACTGCAATTTGCTATATGTGGGATGGCCCTTGAAGACTATCTGGAATCTTCAGTTGGTACAGAATGCTGCTGCCAGAATGTTGACTTGAGTGGATCATAGGGTTTGCAAGTGGCAGGGCCCTTTAAACTGCTCAACTGGCAGTTCCATGCCAGTTCATGTTTCATGGAAACCCCACCAACTACGAACCCCATGGTTCGGTTTTTTTCTGGTTCGTGCCCATGTCTAGTCAGGATGCACAAAAAATAGTGCAAAATGTAATGTTTGATTAGAACTAGGGGACATACATAGATGTGGGAAATACAGGAAGCATCTGTAATGAGGTAGTTTCAGGTGGGAAGTAGAACAGCAGGATTGAGTCCAGTAGCACTTTAAAGATCAACCAAATTTTCAGAGTATAAGCTTGTTGGTCTCTAAGATGCCACTGGACTCAAATCCTACTGTAATGAGAAAAAAAATCCGTTGTCTTCGTTAGCCTGAGCAAGGGGTTTCCATTGTCCTGAACTTGTTAATGAATTCTAGTTCAGCAATCTCATATCTCCCTTTGTAGCCTTTCTGTAGGAGAACTGCCAATCTTCAGACAGCAATAGACTATTTTGGAGGATTAAAATGTTCTTCCACTATTTTCCAAGTGGTATGATTTTTAATGTCAGCTTTATGCCCCTTTATTTTTTTGCCAACACCAGCCATACCATCTCGGGTTCATTCACTTAACATTACACATGTCATCAGGTGTCAACAATGCTCTTGTATTCTTTACATTGTAAGGGCAAATCAGTCTCTATGCAGAAGTGCTACTGGATTCAATTTTTGTTCTTCTAATCTAGAATTTCGGATGTGGAGTTTTTCTTAAAGAGTTCTCTCCTCAAGAACATAGCTAATTATTATTAGTCTTATAATTTAATTACATGAACTTCAGTGCACTGAGTAGTCCAGTATATTTCTTTCCAGCAGCTGAGACCACAATATGTACATATAAATATTGGCACAAAGTCACACTGCAATTTTATTAGCACGAGGAAACAGATCCAGGTTTAGTTCTGAGATAGAACACAAGACTGCTTCCATACCAGGGTGATTTTCTGTTGCTGTTTTCTAGGACCAGGAAGATTCCCAGCTGCAGTGATAGTATCTTCTTGACTCCCTCCAACCAGTATTTCTGTATCACAAGAGGTAAGATTATGCAGTGCTACTTCAAGCAAAGACGTTATCCTATTTTAGAAATTACTGTACCTCTGTAGTATTGGCTATATCCTTAGGTTGACTGTGAGCTTTTTAATGAGTACAGCTGATGAAAAAGTAATGATAAAAGACTCTGTTAGCTCCACTATTAATATGAAAGACTGATTCTCCTGATCTAAAGAGGGCTTATATCATGTGTTGGTACAGATATTTTAGTACATTATATTTAATGGCCAGGACGACCCACCACCTGTTCCTTTTCCCTTTTTCTAAGAAAATCTTTAAACCAATGCTTCACTGTTTCAGCTAATAATTGTCTTTCTAATCTTTCATAGAAGGCTGTGAAAATAGTAACATTTATTTATTCATAACATTCATATCCTACTCTTGTACTTTAAAAGCACTCGGAGAGACAACAGATCGGTGCATTCATGGCATTCATTACCAATGATTTCTAATGAAATCAATATCAATGCCTTATGTCTATTATCTATTTGTGCTAGGTGATTAGTCAACTCACTCTTTTTTAGTAATATCTTTCTGTTTCAGGTACAAAATTTGTTCTGTGATCAACTGCACAGTGGTCTTCTATGTGTGTACTCAGGAGCAGCTCCTACAGAAAAGCAAGTGTGTTGTACGTGTTTAAGGATAAATCACCCTGTGCAATTCTATTGCCACAAACAGTACAGATACCTTGCTGTGACTTGGCAGCTCACAATCTCTGAGGATTTGATATGCTTAGCATAGGTGTCTGAATGGCCCATGTCTATAGCTTTATGATTTCCACATGTGATGCATGGATAGGCCCAAGACTAGTTTTTTAAATGGTGATCCAGTCACTAATTTCCACAGTTCTTCCTAATGAAGACTGATCTCTCTCTTTCTCTCTCTGTCTCTGTATCTGTGTGTGTGCGTGTGCGTGTGCACCAAATTTCTATTCTTGAGGCACTGGTAAGTATCCAAAATCAAACTGGTCAGGGTCAATCAGCATGGAGCTTTCTCCATGTGGATGCATAATGCCTTAAGGTTCAAACAGATCAGCTATTTTCTGCCCGTCTTTTTTATCACATCATGGGAGGTTTAATTAATTACATTTACCATCACCTTTTCCTGCTTACTTCTAGGTAAATTTATCACCTCGTGTGGAACAAGAATTCTTCCAGGAGCCCCCCCCCCCTTTACTGGGTGCTCTATACAATACTTTTCTCTTTACCTTTTCGGCAAATGCTTTTCACAGGCAATATCTTCTCACTCCCTGCTGGTAATGTCAGGGAAGACCGGCCAAAATACTGCAGCATTCCTATAGGGACATCCAGCGGTGTAGCATGGATCGGGGCACTTGGGGCAGGAGGTGGTGCCCCTGCCCCTGTGCATGCACACAAAGCATGCGCACGCTCTGGACCCTGTGTGATGACGTCACTTCAGTGACGTCATCACACAAGGTGTGTGCCTCCACCCCCCAGAGCACTCCCACGGTTCAGGCACAGGTGCCAAGCAGATGGCAGTGGCGCAGGTGGCTGCAGCAAATAGGTAAGGGCGGGGGAGGCAAATGGCCCAAACCATGGGAATGGGAGCAGGGGGAGAGGTGGGGAGACAAGCGGGGAGGTGGGCTGCCTGCTGTGCTGCCAGGGCACCCAGCTCACTGGGGGCTAAGCTACGGGCTGAGCAGGGTGACATGCCACAGGGGCACGTCCCCGCCACAGAGCACTCCCATGATTCAGCCCTCTCTCCTCACTGCCCCTTACCTTTTAGCTGCAGCTGCTCATGCCACCGCTAAGCGCTGAGCTGATGGCGGAGGCATGGGCAGCTGCAGTGAAGAGGTAAGGGGCGGGGAGTCAAGTGTGGCCCAAACCACAGAGGTGCTCTGAGGGGCTGAGAGGCAGGGGGGGCTGGGAGGCAGGTTCAGTAAACCTTAGTTTGATCAAAGTCATTTCATTGTACAGTGTCCACATCACAACTTGTGCCAGCCGAACAGAGTCCATTTGTTCAAGTTTCCCTGTTCCTTTACTCACTGCCTTCTGTAAGAGTTTCTCCAAGTGCTAAATATAAATGGATACCTTTTCACCACTGCACTGGAAAGTATTGTATAACTTAAATTTCAGCTTCTCAGCACTCTCTGTGCATATAGTAATCTTGCTGCCACCGTCATATAGAATAACAATGTCCTATCCTTCACATTAACTTTTTGCATATTTAATCCTAACAACAGCATTTCAGGGCTCTTTAACAAATTGCATTTCATAATTAATAGCACTTCCGTATATATCTTTGACCAAAAAAGCTTGGCCTTATCACACGTCCACCAAATATGATAAAAGGAACCCACATGTTTTTTACATTTCCAACATTTGTTTGACATATTACTATTTGCATTTGCTAATTTTTTCAGTGTTAAATACCACCTATACATCATCTTGTATCCATTTTCTTTCAAATTATTACATGTAGATGTCTTCAATGTATTCTTCCATAGAAATTCCCATGTCTCCATTGTGATTTCTTTATTAAGATTTATTGCCCACTTCACCATTTGAGTTTTAACCATCTCATCTTCCGTATACCATTTCAATAAAAGTTTATACACCTTAGAAATCAATTCCCCCCCTCCAAATAATAAATCCTCTAATTCTGTATTTTTTGTTCTAAAGCCCACTTTTCTTTTGTCAAATTCAAATAAGTCTTTAATATGTCGATATTACAGCCAACCATATTCAAATGATAATTCCTCATTTTTCTTTATGTTAAGAGTCTCTATCCACCCATAATAGTTCTTTATAGGTTATCCAGTCTTCTTCCTTGTATTCCATATTTGGGTTTACAACTTCTGCTGGAACAATCCACATGGGTCTTTTCTCCCCAATATACTTCTTGTACTTTTGCCAAATCATGAAGACATTCCTTCTCACAAAATGATGCTGAAACATCCCATCCATTTTATGCTTTTCATACCATAAATATGCATGCCAACCAAACAGGATTATTGTGCCCCTCCAGAGCTAACAATTTAAAATTAAATAATTCTGCCCAATCCCTTAACCATATTAGACATACCGCCTCATGGTACAATCTCAAATTTGGTAATTGCAAGCCACCCCTCTCTTTTGCATCACACAGCACCTTCATCTTAATTCTTGGTTTTTCCCCCGCCCACACAAATTCTGATATCTTCCTTTGCCATTTATCAAAATGTTTCTTATCTTTTACAATTGGAATCATTTGTAACCAAAACATCATTCTAGGTAGCACATTCATTTTGACAACTGAAATACGTCCTAACAGTGACATATTCATTTTATTCCATTTCAACATGTCCCCTTCTATCTGCGACCACAATTTTTCATAATTGTTCTTGAATAGATCTATATTTTTAACTGTTAACTCTATTCCCAGGTATTTTGTTTTCTGAACCACTTCACACTTTGTAACACTCATTAACTCCTCTTGTTTCTTTTTTGTCATATTTTTACAGAGCAATTTCGATTTTGTTTTGTTAATATTGAACCCTGCCAGATGTCCAAATTCTTTAATTTTATCTAACAATAGTGGTAATGTCTGGACCGGTTCTTCCACTATAAACATCACATCATCTGCAAATGTTCTGAATTTATTTGAGAAGCCTTTAAGTCTTATACCTTTAATGCTGTTATCTTCTCTTATCTGCCTTAAAAGTATTTCCAACACCATAACAAACAGCAAAGGTGAAAGTGGACATCCTTGTCTTGTGCCTTTTCTTACCTCAAATTTTTCTGTCAAGTCACTGTTTATACACAATGATGCTTTTTGATCTTTATATATAGCTTTCATGGCTTCTACAAATTCTTGCCCCAATTCCATCTTTTCCATTGTCAGAAACATAAAATCCCAATTTAAATTGTCAAAGGCCTTCTCCGCGTCCGCAAAGAAAAAGCCTACCTCCTTTTCGGGGTGCTAATCATAATATTCAATGGCATCCAACACAACTCTCAGATTGTCCTTAATTTGCCTATTTGGTAAAAATCCGGCCTGTTCTTCTCCCACAAAATCGATTAAAAATCTCTTAAGCCTTTCTGCTATAATTCTTGCAAATATTTTATAATCATTATTCAGTAGAGAAATAGGCCTATCATTCTTAACATCTGTTAAATCTTGTGACTCCTTCGGGATCAATGAAATATTTGCTTCATTCCGGGTGTTCGGGGGACCTTTTTTCGTCATAATCTCATTCATCAACAATTGTAGGATCTGCACCAGGTCTTTTTTCATTACTTTGTAAAATGTTACTGAAATTCCATCTGGACCCGGTGCTTTCCCTATCTTAGTTGACTCTATAGCTTCCACAATTTCTTCTTCTGTAATTGGAGCATTTAATGTCTCTTTCATTGTATTTGAAATCTTAGGTAATCTTGTTTTTTCTAAATACCTATTTTCTCTATATCTATCCTCCTTTTTTTAAATAGTTTGGCATAGTACTTATAGAATGCTCTTTTTATCCCCTGGTGTTCCATTATCTCTTTGCCTTCCTCCACAATCTTTCCAATTACTTTTTTCTCCCTTTTTCTTTTCAATTGCCAGGCTAGATATTTCCCTGGCTTATTAGCCCCTTCAAAAGATTTTTGCTGTAAAATCTTTAAATTCCACTCCAACTCTTTGTTTGCAAAGGCCCTCAGCTGTTCTTGTAGTATCTTTATTTCTTGAATTATTGTTTTCTTCCCCCGTCTTTTCTGTAACTCTTGCTCCTTTTTAGAAATTTTATCCTGTATTTCTTGGAATTTTCTTTCCTTTTTCTTCTTTTCCCAACTGTTCAAAGTAATCAAGATCCCTCTCATCACTGCTTTATAAGCATCCCAAACCGTATGTGTTGGTACTTCCTGACCACTGTTATATTGAAAAAAGTATTTCATCTCTCTTTGGATAAATTCCATATTTTCTTGACTTTGAAGATCTTCATTTACTCTCCATCTAAATTTTCTAAATCCCATCAAAACTTTCCACATCATTGGATTGTGATCTGAATTCACCCTTGGCATCATCTCTATTTTCTTTGTCAACAAACTTAACTCTTTTGTTGCCCAAATCATGTCAGTCCTTGAAAAGGACTGATATCTTACAGAGTTTCCAGTTTCTCCATATATCTTCCAGATTTTCTTGTCCAACCAACTCAAAGAAAGATTTTTGTAACCTCCCTGTTTTTTTATGAGATGACTTTGATTTCCTGTCTAACTGCAAACTGACAACACCGTTAAAGTCTCCAGCCATTAAAATGTGTTCATATGCATACTGGTCCAAATTTTGCATTATCTCCTTATAAAAGTCATCCTAAGCTCCACTTGGCGCATAAATTCCTAAAACCAAAGTCTTCTCGTAATTTAGCATTATTTCTACTGCCAAATATCTTCCCTCTTTATCTTTAAAAATTAATTTGGGATCCAATTCTTCTTTTACATATATCACAACCCCTTTTTTCTTTTGCCCCCCCATTCGGAATGAAGAGACAGACACAAGGCTTGGGTATAAATGTGGGCCATTTATTGACCAACATTAAACTTAATAACGGCAAGGGTATAACTAGCAGTACTACAGGTCAAGACAAGGGGTCAATTGGACCAACTCCTCAACCTGCTTGGGCGAGCACCCCCTGCCCCAGGTGCGAGCCATCCATGTGAATGGCTGTAACCCGGCCGGCCAGGCGAATGGTTCCCCCCTTAAAGCTCCATACACCCCAGCCGTGAAGCCCGAGGGAAGGACTTGTACAGGGGGTCCCACAGGCAGTCTGCCCTCTCAGCTGGCAGCCGTACAGCCCGCCAGCCAATCCCTGACAGACCCCTATTCCCCACCAATGGGGAGGTGTCACTGGGTGCTCACCGGCCCGCTCTGTCTACCCAAATCTAACCTGCCAGGGACCAAGGTTACAGTTCCACCACTCCAAATACCACACCTACAAAACAGTACAAGGTAGGCGAAAAACACCGCTTCCCTGTGCCAATTTGGGAAAAGGAGAAAAAATTCCTACCTGGCCCTGGTAACCAGCAACCAGCTAATCCTGTACTGCCATAGGGAGTGGTGGGTGGGCCGAGCATTCAAAGCTGACTGAGCCCTACAGAGGCGGAGCCGCCCTTTACAGGGCCAGGCCCCACCTCCCAAAGCCTGGATGCCCAGGAATGCAAGGCTGGTCTCTCCATCCATGCAGTGAGGCAAAAGTGGCACCCAGCCTAAGCATGTTTCACATGCAGCTGGGTGTGCCATCTTGCCCCCCCCCATTCGGAATGAAGAGACAGACACAAGGCTTGGGTATAAATTTGGGCCATTTATTGACCAACATTAAACTTAATAACGGCAAGGGTATAACTAGCGGTACTACAGGTCAAGACAAGGGGTCAATTGGACCAACTACTCGACCTGCTTGGGCGAGCACCCCCTGCCCCAGGTGCGAGCCATCCATGTGAATGGCTGTAACCCGGCCGGCCAGGCGAATGGTTCCCCCCTTAAAGCTCCATACACCCCAGCCGTGAAGCCCGAGGGAAGGACTTGTACAGGGGGTCCCACAGGCAGTCTGCCCTCTCAGCTGGCAGCCGTACAGCCCGCCAGCCAATCCCTGACAGACCCCTATTCCCCACCAATGGGGAGGTGCCACTGGGTGCTCACCGGCCCGCTCTGTCTACCCAAATCTAACCTGCCACAGCTAGGGCCAAGCCTCTGCTTAGGCCCTTGCACCCCACAGTTAGCCTAGTGCCAACCATCACCCTTGCCGTCAGTTACCACAGAATATTGTGTTGCCCTTCACCAACAGGTGAACACCGACACCTCTGTAGAGGTTGGCAACTTCGGCCCTAATACCAGGAAAGGGCAAATAAATACCCCTCCTGCTCCCAAAGCCTTTTAAAGGGCCATTTTGGCCTTATGCCATGACCCCTGATAACCTCTGTAGAGGTCAGCAAATTCAGCCTTTATGCAGGGGCATGGCAAATAGATGCTCAGTCCCTCCCGACAGCTTTCTCTTGGGCTCTGTTGGCCAAATGCCTAGCCCCAAACTTGTGGGTCTCAATCTTCCCCGCCACACTGACGCGGAAGCATTGCAGACCAAGGTCATCACCACCCAGGTGAATGACCCTTCCCGCCACCATGACGGGGAAGCACAGTAGACCAAGGTCACTACCATCCAGGTAATAACCAGAACGTAAGGCGGAGGCACACCTCCCCTCAAGCCATCAGGCCACTACTTGCCTGGGCGCTGCAAGCCTGTGTGAGACTGTAAGGAAAGGGCCATGCCCTGCGAGACAAGGTCAACACCACGCGGCGAATGACCGACATGTGAGGCAGAGGTCCGCACCTCCCCTCCAGCCATCAGGCCACTACTTGCCTGGGCGCTGCAAGCCTGTGTGAGCCTGTAAGGAAAGGGCCATGCCCTGCGAGACAAGGTCAACACCACGCGGCGAATGACCAACATGTGAGGCAGAGGTCTGCACCTCCCCTCCAGCCATCAGGCCACTACTTGTCTGGGCGCTGCAAGCCTGTGTGAGCCTGTTAGGAAAGCGCCATGCCCTGCGAGACAAGGTCAACACCACGCAGCGAATGACCAACATGTGAGGCGGAGGTCCGCACCTCCCCTCCAGCCATCAGGCCACTACTTGCCTGGGCGCTGCAAGCCTGTGTGAGCCTGTAAGGGAAGGGCCATGCCCTGCGAGACAAGGTCAACACCACACGGCGAATGACCAACATGTGAGGCAGAGGTCCGCACCTCCCCTCCAGTCATCAGGCCACTACTTGCCTGGGCGCTGCAAGCCTGTGTGAGCCTGTAAGGAAAGGGCCATGCCCTGCGAGACAAGGTCAACACCACGCGGCGAATGACCAACATGTGAGGTGGAGGTCCGCACCTCCCCTCCAGCCATCAGGCCACTACTTGCCTGGGCGCTGCAAGCCTGTGTGAGCTTGTACGGAAAGGACCATGCCCTGTGAGACTAGGTCAACACCATGTGGCGAATGACCAAAATGTGAGGCAGAGGATTGCACGCAGAGGCCCTGTCACTACCCGATTGGCATCCTCTTGGCCTGATGAGCCACCCAGAAAATCATGCTGTGTCCACATATGAGGCTTCAACACCTCCTGCAGTGAATCACAGCATCTAAAAAGAAAAAGAAACAATTAGACACAACTCTTTAGAGTGTCAGCAGGGGTGCATGTATGCCCAATACACTGCCTACTATCACAGACCTACTCTTTGGTCCCAGATAGCCCAGTGCAGTTGCACTGCTAGGACTCATCACAAGGGCCCACCTGAACAATTGTGCCCCCACTGTCACTGATCCATCTTGGAACACCTAATATGAAGGGTCACTGAATCAGTCTCAAACTTCAGGTCCTGTGCCCTCAGTGCACATCCAGACAGATCTGTGAGGGATTGGGCCACCAGCTCACTCCTCTCAGAGTTCCGCAGAAGGCCATCAGTGACGTTACATGAAATAGTGCAGACTCAAATCCTGCTAGGCACACCTTTTTCCAAACAGAGCCTAAACCCAGGCTGCAAGTCTGTGTAAGCATGTAAGGAAAGGTCCAGACACTATGAACCAAGGTCATACCACCTAGGTGAACAAACTGAATGTGAAATGGAGGCCGCTCCACCCTCCAGCTCACAAGGCCACCCAGCCTATGCATGCAAGGGCCATGACCCACAGCCCAGGTTATTACTGCACATGTGAATAACAATATGTGAGGCAGAGGACAGCTCCTCCCCTCAAGCACACTGGGCCACCCAACCTATATATGCACGTCTGTGGGGCCTGTAATAGAAGGGCTGTGCCCTTGGAAATTTCAACTCATTACCCCCTGGTGAATGACCAGGAGTGAGGGAAAGATCCTCATGTCCCATCAAACAGAAATAACAGCTGGCCATCATGTTCCTTGTGGCTAAGTGCATTGTCAACCAGACCCTTCCTTAAGGGCTTGGGTCATCACTGTGCAAATTCTCAAGAATCTAACTTTCACACCAACCATTAACATCATGTAGCCCCAGAACATTCCGAGGCCAACATCAAACGGGGAGGTTTACTGGTGAACCTAAAGGCGCATAAGCTGCCTGATGACTGCTACTGGATACAAGGCGAGCCCCTTAATTTCAACCCCACCCCCATAGCTGTGGGATATATCCACTAGCCATAACTCCTACAGACCAACCTATGCCCCAGCCTAGAGACCTCCATCTACTTAGACATAGGTGCACCGTGTGCTGGGAGCTATAATATCTGGTTGACCAACAACCACAGCCATCCCTGAAGGCCTAGCTCAGAGGAAATCTGAGGGCAAACCGCCCTGTTGCATCTGCAGTTGAGACTTGGTGTTGCTTTGAAACATAAATGCCAGGACCAGTCTCCGGAACCCATCTCAAAATCCTATATGATTTGGATGAAAGGGTTAGGTATGGGCATCACTGCCTAATTGTCCATGTGAAGTGTGCTGAGGGGTTATCTAGTTCCCTCCCCCACACCAACTGCCAGGAGGATTGGAAAATTCCAAGCATATACGGTGTATAGTAAGTCCCCCCATTCTGACTGGTAAATGGGCCACTGCTCAGCCCACCAGCGCCCCTGAACTAAACTCAGAGCTGTTAAGCCCCAAGGCAGCAGAAACTCCAAGGAAACTCCACCTCTAGGTATCAACACCCTGGAGACAAGGCTCAAAGCCCAGCCAGCTGCTGAAGCTCCCATAAAGGAGGCCGGCTGGCAGCTGCCTGGTCCATGTACAGTAAACCACCTTAACTCTAATTCACTGTCTCCCTCCTCAGGTCTACCTCATCCTTCTCCTCCACTTCCTGAAGAGGAGGGTTAACCCCCAAACTGCTGCTCCCTTTATGACTGTCCCTTTATAACTGAGAGCAGAACCACAAGTGACGAAAGGCACAGATTGGACACTTGTCTGCTTCCCTCAAGTTTTGATGGGAAATGTAGGCAGCTTGGTGGAATGTTGGACAAGTGACAGTTGAAAAGTCCATTGGACAGCAGTCAGAGAGCGAAGCTGTGAGACCAGGATGCCTACATTTCCCATCAAAACTTGAGGGAAGCAGACAAGTGTCCAATCTGTGCCTTTCGTCACTTGTGGTTCTGCTCTCTATCAAGAAATAACTCAAGACGCCACTATAAAACTCAAAGGCAATACCCAAGAGGATACAACCCAGGAGTCTAAACATGGGTGCCTGGAGACTGTTGCCTGACCCCAGGAGCCCCTCCAGTGGACTTACCTATCTGCCAGTCAGGTTCACTGTCACCCTCACGTGACTAGGTTACAGCAGCCTAGGCCAGTTCTGCTACCAACGTCAATTGTGCTAAGGCTGCAAAACTGAGCAGGGGTAGGGGTTTACAAGCTACCACCCTGAGCATATAAACCCTTGCTAAGCCAATAGCAATAATATGTGAAGCAATCTGCCTTTCAGATGACTGCAAGCCACCCCCCCACCCCAGCCTCAGCCAGGCCTTCACAGCTGTAGCTGTAAGTACTTTCTCCAATACAGTGAAAACGTTGGGGAGGAGGGGGGCTAGATAAACTAGAGGCCTACAGGGACTGAGCCTAACCATGTTTCAGCCCTCCTGACCGATGGACACTGATAGCCCAGTATTTCCTTACTCCCTGTGGCCACTTCATCATCCTCAAAGGTTAACTGTGCAGGTAGGGCTGCTTTGCAGGATACATATTCAGTGGCTGTTTGCCCTTAGCAGGGCTGCTAGCCTTTTTATTTTTTAAATTTATAGTGGCATGATGGAAATGTACAGTAACGCAATGTACTGCAGTAACACACACACCCAAAATGGAAGCCCAAACACTGTGTAAACTGCAGAGGCCTCTATAAAAATGGCTGCCAGTGCTAGGCTAAACAGGCCACAGGATGACACACTCAAAATGGCCACTCCAGCACAGCAGAAGCTGTAAAAGCCTCACCAAAATGCCCTCCACTGCCAGTAAGCAGGAGGCAAATCAGACCATATAAAGCCCACACTCAAAATGGTCACTGCTGGAGCTGTACATATTGTAGATGCCTTCACAATAAGGCTGTACTGCCAGGAGGCAAAGAAGGCCACTGATGCCACACTCGAAATGGCTGCATCCAACTGAATAAACTGCCAAGCCTTTTCACAAAATGCACCCCCTGCTGCCTGAAGGCTTTAAGCCGAGCTATTGCTGCTAGAAATACTCCCTCCCAAGTAAGTATAAATGGGGGGGGGGGAAGGAGGAGGAAAAAAGCCTAGACAGAGAGGAGGCCTACCAGCATCCACCCTGCTAAGCCAGGAACAGTAATGTAATCCACCCCTCAGATGGCTGCAATTCACTCCTGCGGCCTACAGAAAAGCCTATTGCTGTTTCTGCTGAAAGTACACCCTCCCAACAAAATAAGGGGAAGCAGAGCCTAATTAGGCTAGAGGCCTGAAAGGACTGGATATAACCCTGCTTTAGCCCTCCTGATTGATAACCAACAGTCCCCAAGTGTAAATAAGAGGATAATAATAATAATAATAAAAAACTCTGCCAAACCACTGAGCCTGGCGCTGGGCCCTGGCTCTCCTCCTGTTGTTTGAAGATATCAAGCAGGGGACTATCACAGCTTTCCCCAAGAAGGTAGCTATAGCCACCTAGCCCTGAGGGCCTGCAGTAAAACTGGCCTCAGAGGAGCTTGGCTGAGGGAGCTTGATATATGCTCTGCTCAGGCCGAGCTTTCAAAGCTGACTGAGCCCTACAGAGGCAGAGCCGCCCTTTACAGGGCCAGGCCCCACCTCCCAAAGCCTGGATGCCCAGGAATGCAAGGCTGGTCTCTCCATCCGTGCAGTGAGGCAAAAGTGGCACCCAGCCTAAGCATGTTTCACATGCAGCTGGGTGTGCCATCTTGTTTTGCAGATGCCAAAAATTCTTGCCCTAATTGTTTATTTTTTAAAAAATTACTGTCTTGTTCTTTAATATATGTTTCTTGCAAGCATATTATATTGCAATTTTGCTTCTTTAGCCAATGAAAAATTGCTTTACGCTTTTGAGGTGAGTTCAGTCCATTAACATTCCAAGATATTAATTTATACTCCATAGTGTTACTTTTTAGCTGTTCCGGGAAAGTCTCTTTCATTGTCAAGCAGAAACACTGTCATATCGTGTCTTGACTTCATGTTCACTCTTGTAGATTGAAAATGAAAACTCAGTCCTTCAGGTATTTCCCACCTATACCTGATATTCTTCTCTCCCAATTTTCCTGTTAATTCTCGATATTTTTTTCGTTCTTTCAAGATTTTTCTAGGAAGTTCTTTCATAATTCTGACTCTACTCCCCTCCATTTCCAAGGGGCTTGCATAATGTCTTTTTAAAATTTCTTCTTTCATTCTTTTGGTTGTCAGTTGTACAATTATGTCTCTCGGTAAATTTTTCTGTTGTGCATAGCTGGAGTTTACTCTGTATACCAAATTCAAGTTTGCTTCTATTTCCTCTGGCTGCTTGTTTAAAAATGCTGCCAATATAGCAATCATCTGATCTTGGGCGCTCAGCGATATAGACTCTGCCACTCCCCTAAATCTCAACTGATTTTCTGTGATTTTGCACTCCATCACCACCACACGTTCTTGTAATATTTGATTTTCCAGTTTTAAGCTAGAGGTCTTTTGTTCCACCTCTTGAACTGTTTGATTTGTTGTCTGTAATTCCTTCTTTATATCATCTATGTTTTTAGAAAGCTCTGTCACCTCTGCTTTTATTAATTCTTTTATATTTTTTATCAAACTTTCCTCCATTCTTTGCATAGATTGGCCCAATTCTTTATTGTCATCTAACACTTTTTTTTCCTAACGCTTCTATGGGAGTCTGCCATTCCCTTTCCCCTTTCTTCATCATGCCTGGGCTAGCTTTTGCACCACCCCAAGTATCGGCTCTCTTCCTAAGCTCCGTTTTTAATGTTCACTTCCATTTCTGTTTTGAGTCAATCAGTATTAATTTCTTTTAATTTAAAGTCTTTTCAATTTCGACCTTACCCAAATGTCGGGAGAAATTTCTCTATGATTACTTCCTTGTTCCTTTTTCCTTCTTGAAATGGCAGGCTTTCACTTCCTCTTGCTCTCTTGGTCCGTCTTGTGATCTCTCCCCTCTTTTTCTTCCGTGTTCTTCTTGGCTGTTCTCACTTCCGTCCCGAGCTGGCTCCTCTCTAGGCAAAAAATCTCACAATACTCGATGTCTTCTACAGTCTCGCGATGCTTATTCCATTTCCTCTCATGCACCCTCCCTTCTCTCACTGCTGTTATCTCCTCCAAAACCACAGGTATGTATAAACAAAACTGATTTTTCTTCTTTAACAATCTAAAGTTCTGTCCAAATTCCACAACTTCCCCAAGATTGCCTTCCTCCTCTACTCAACTAGTAGCTCAGTCCATTAGTTTCATTTATTCTTGGCTCTTTCATCTGATCTTTAGTCCAATAAGTAAGATAGTAAACTTTACCTTCCTTTGCTCTGTATGGGTTGTTCGTGCTGTTTCTTATGTTCTAAGTTAGTCAAATTCAGTACTGAAGTTTGGTTTCTGACGATCTTATGCCAAAATTTGACTCAAAGAGCTCTGCAGAGATTTTAGCTCACCCTTCTCAGAGGGGACCCTCAAGGCTATGGGAGAAATCCTTTATTCAGACCCCACCCCCCATCACCGAGATCACTCACTTTCGGGGTCTTGTAGCATTCTAGCCCCTCTCCTGCATGGAGAGGGGAGGCAGCAGGTGATCTAAGCACCTGGCCTGACTAGAACAGTCACTCTTGATCACCCAGCTCCCCAGGCAATGTCAGGTCGCCATCAAATCCAAACCAGAAGTCATGTTTTATATATTTTTGAAAGTGCAAAAGGCTAAGTGCTCTATAAATACAATAAATACAATATAATAAATATAAATACAAAAATGGGTATTATCCAAAAATTGCTGGAATGAGGCTCATTCCATCAATATCCAGAAAAGAAGAAGCCCTTCTTTTATAAGGACTTCACTGGAATAATAATATTCTTCAGAGAAAACACCACCTACAAAAGAAGAAACAAACAGTGAAAAAGCGATCCTGTGATTTAACGACTTACTTTGGGGATTCTTCAATATTCCTCTTTACCAGTTGGACTATGATATAACATTCAGTCCATTTATTGATCCATTGTGCTTCCTTACACTCAATCAAATATACTAATCCAGATGTCTGGCAGGTACCTGCCAGACATCTAGATTAGCATATTTGATTGATTGTCCATGCCCAAAACTGTATGTTGGGTGCACTACAAGTTCCCTCAGGACCCGCATCTTAGAACATATATCAAGAATTAGGAACAGGATCGTTGAGGCACCACTCACACAACACTTTATGGAAAGGCAACATCGGGAAAATGACTTTTGAGTAGTAGCACTTTTTGTGGCACATAAGGGCACTCAAGAGTTAATTCAAAGGAGAAGACAAAATCCCAAAGGCAGACAATACACGTTTTTCTCCGCGAGACATTCTACGTTATCAAGAATTGATATGATCTGGGCCTCAAAAGACTTAGCGCTTTGGACTAAGGATGTGGAAATAATGCCTATGGTAGGCTCAGATCATAATCCAATTATGTGGAAGTTGGGGGAAAGGAGTAAAAGGAAAGGATGGAGAATAAATGAGGATTTGCTGCAAGAGGGAGAAAATATGGAGATGTTGAGAAGAGAAACAAAGTTTTTCATACAATATAACATGAATAGAGAAGTACCAACCAACAAGGTATGGGACACCTACAAGGCAGTAATTAGGGGCATATTAATGGACTTAAATGGAAGAGCCAGGGGAAAAAAAGAGGAGAAGAGACAGGAGATCACAGAGAAAATAAAAGCCAAAGAAATACAGTTAAAGAAAAGACCAGGGAAAAAGAAAATCTACCAGGACATTAAAATTCTTCAAGAACAGCTGACAGCAATGAATAACAAAGAATTGGAATGGAATCTTAAGAGAATGAATCAAAAGGCGTTCGAAGGCGCAAATAAACCTGGGAAATATTTGGCATGGCAATTGAAGAAGAGAAAGGAGAAGAAAATAATAAATAAAATCTGTGAGGACAATAAAGTGTACCTGGAACAGACAGCTATTAGCAGAGCCTTTTATAAATTTTATGTCAAATTGTATAATAAAAAAGAGGTGAATAAAGACTCAATAGCGACGTATTTGGAGAAAATGAAGCTCCCAGTAATTTCGGAAGCTTGGAGAGACAAATTAAACAATGAAGTAACGGAGGAAGAAATAAGAAAGGCAATACAGTCAACAAACTTGGGAAAGGCGCCAGGACCGGATGGACTTACAGCCAAATTTTATAAGGTAATGGCTAATGAACTGGCACCATTCCTAAAAGATGTGATTAATGGTGTTTTAAAGGATCAACGGATCCCAGACACTTGGAGTGAAGCTAATATATCACTGATCCCCAAAGAGGGGCAAGATTTGACTAACGTGAAAAATTATAGACCTATATCGTTACTTAATAATGATTACAAAATTTTTGCGAAGATACTGGCGGAAAGAGTGAAGGGATGGCTTTCTGAAGTTATTGAGGAGGAGCAAGCTGGTTTTTTGCCAAATAGACAAATCAAAGACAATTTAAGGACAGTTATAAATGCTATTGAATACTATGACAAACGTTGTGACAAGGAAGTTGGTTTCTTCTTTGTAGACGCTGAAAAAGCGTTTGACAATTTGAACTGGGACTTTATGTTTGCCACCATGGAAAAGCTACAAATGGGAGAAAGATTCATAAGAGCAGTAAAGGAAATGTACAGAGACCAGAGTGCAGCAATTGTGGTGAATGACGAGGTGACCAAGAAACTGACTATAGGTAAAGGAACAAGACAAGGTTGCCCATTGTCTCCACTGTTGTTTATTTTGGTTTTGGAAATACTGATGATACAGATACGAGAAGACAATGCAATCCGTGGAATAAAAATAAAGGACTTTTCCTATAAGGTCAGAGCATTTGCGAATGATATAATGCTAATTGTGGAAGATCCAATGGAGAATATGCCAAAAGTAATAGAGAAGATTAAGGAGTTTGGAGATTTGGCAGGATTTTATGTAAACAAAAAGAAGTCAAAGATACTATGTAAAAACATGACTAAACAAAAACAACAATTATTAATGGAAATAACAGACTGCGAAGTAACAAGTAAGGTGAAATATCTGGGAATTGAACTGACTGCAAAGAATATAGACTTATTTAAAAACAACTATGAGAAATTGTGGACTCAGATAGAGCAAGACTTGATTAAATGGAATAGACTGAACTCGTCATGGTTGGGAAGAATTGCAGTAATTAAGATGAATGTGTTCCCAAGAGTGATGTTTCTGTTACAGACAATACCAATTATCTGAGATTCTAAGCAGTTTGAAAAATGGCAGAGGAAAATATCAGACTTTGTTTGGGCAGGCAAAAAGCCTCGAGTGAAAATGAAAGTGTTACAAGATGCAAAAGAAAGAGGCGGAATGCAACTGCCCAACTTAAGACTTTATTATGACGCAATTTGTTTAGTGTGGTTGAAAGATTGGATGACGTTGAAAAACCGGAAATTACTGGCCTTAGAAGGATATAAAAAAATATTCGGATGGCATGCATACTTATGGTATGATAAAGTAAAAGCGGACTTTATGTTCTTACATCATTATATTCGGAGAAGCCTATTCACAATTTGGAAGAAGTACAGAAATTACCTACAAGATGGAATCCCCTCATGGGTGGTTCCATATGAAGTAATAGACCCGAGAACTGTCAATAATGAACAACAGTGTTTAACATACAAGGAGATAACCCGAATGGAACTTTCTAAACTCAAAATAAAGACGCAAGATGAGTTATCTCCAAGTTACTATTGGTTTCAGTATAGACAGATCAGAGATCTTTATAAATCGGACTGTGTGAAGGGAGGGATAAGAATGGAGAATTCGGAACTAGAACAGGCACTTTTACAAGAGGACAAAAAGGAAATCTCTAAGGTATATAAAGTGCTGCTGAAATGGTATACTGAAGATGAGACAGTTAAAGTGCAAATGGTGAAGTGGGCTATTAATTTTAATAAATTTTAATAACAATGGAGGCATGGGAATACTTGTGGAAAAATACGTTGAAGATCACGACATGTACTAATATTAAAGAGAATGTCCATAAAATGATTTATCGTTGGTACTTGACACCAAAGAAAATCGTGCTAGGGAACTTGAATATGTCTAATAAATGCTGGAAATGCAAGAAACATGAAGGATCTTTGTATCACATGTGGTGGACTTGTGAGGTAGCTAGGAAGTACTGGGGGGAAATAATAAAAGAGATAAGTGAGATTTTACAATTTCAATTGCCACCCTAGTTGGAATAAAGAGGCAGACACCTTGTTGGAACTAAGGGCCACTTTATTAACTATACATATTAACATTAACACACACAGCGGCAAGGGCCTAAAGCGGTACAGGTCAGGCCACGGGGTCCCCCTGGACCACCGCCCTGACCTGTCTGGGCGAGCCCCAAAGCCCTGGGTGCGACCCATCCCTAGGACGGCGCGGACCCGGCCGGCCAGGCAACGTGGTCACCCCCTTCTCAAGCTCCTAACGCCTCAGCCGTATAGCAGTGAGGTAAGGACTCGCAAGCTGGGGTTTCCAAAGGCAGCCTGCCCCTGCAACTGGCAGCCGTCAAAGCAGTACCAGCCCTTCAGGCAGGCCCCTCTTCCCACTAAAGGGGAAGCGCCAAGGGTGCTCACCGGCCCGCACCCTAACTACCCAAAACCTGCCAGGACAAACTAACTGGCACCACCCTACAGCCAAATTCCTCAATCCCCCATACCGGTGCAAGGTAGGCGAAAAAACCCCTCTCCACTTTGCCAATTCAGGAGGGGAGGAAAAAATTCCTACCTGACTCTGACACAGCAGCCGGCTAATCCTGCACCGATACTGGGAGAGGAGGGTGGGCCAAGCGACGAGCCGCAACTGAAGCTGGGCCGGGCAGAGCACGTTCTTCCCTCCCGCTCTGCCCCGCCCAGCAGCCTAGTCCCAGGAAGGAGGGAGGAGCCGGTGCTGCCTCAATCCTTCCAGGGAGGCAATAACGGCACCCGGCTAACCGGCCCACAGCCTGCCGGGTAAGTGCCGAAATAAATAAGAACCCAGAACTCCTGCTGCTGAACTTGGGAATGGAGAGCATTCCAGCACAATATAGGACATTGTTATTTTATATGACAGCAGCGGCTAGACTTTTGTATGCGCAAAAGTGGAAAGTGCAAGAAGTGCCAACTATCGAGGACTGGATTTACAAATTGCTGTACATGGCGGAAATGGACAAAATGACAAGAAAATTGAGAGACCTTGATCCAGGACAGTTTAACACGGACTGGGAGAAGCTAAAACAATATTTGGTGAAAAAATGGGAGGTGGGAGGAGAACTGTGGCAGTTTGAAAACTATTGAAATGTAAAAAAGCAAGAGGGGGGTGACTTTACCGGGGATTGGGGAGTTAAATGAGAATTTCTAGGCAATTATTTTAGTGGATTATTATATTAAGTAGTAATTTCATTTTTGACAGACAATTGTATAATGGAGAAAACATACAGTCAAAATAGAACGAATATAAGTATATAGAAGTTAAGTTAAATTGATTAACTTATGCTGAAGGTATATGGTGTTTATAGTCATATTAAGAAATTTGGGTTAAACTGATCAATTATTATTGATAGATAGCTATATAATGGAGAAATTACATAAGCAATATAGAGTACAAGTTAAATGGACACCAGTAAAGATGATATGCCAGAAATGTAATATTTAGTTGATATAGTGAAGCCTAGAAGAGAGTGAAAGTATATATATAAGGGACAAAATAAGTTTGATAGGAGTAGGGGGAAAATGGACAAGGGGTTGGAAAACTGTTGGAAGTCAACAAAAAGGTGGGGGAAAGGGAGGGGTTAGAATAAAGATAGGTAGAGGAAATTGATTGTATGAAGTATGAAATATAATGATGTCTAATCCAATAAAAAAATTTTCAAAAAAAAAAAGAGTTAATTCAAAGAACCCTTCTATGTAAGGAAGCACAATGGATCCATTTACTGCACAGCATGAGACCTGAAGGCTTGAATGGCTAACTGTGTTTGAATTGTTTCTTGTAAATGAGTGTTGTCCCTTTTAAGTTAAACTTACACTGTTTGCTGAGGGGGTTAAAAGTGATTTACAATCGTTAGGCAGGGCGTGCAAGAGAATGAACTGCTGCCTTGTCCAGGTTACCAGATCGGTTTATGCCTTATTAAAATTCACAGGTATGGAATTTTGGCATGATAAATGGTAATATTTTTGTAATATTCCTAATGTGTGATCATATGTTATGGAGGGTTTGGTTTTATGTTGTAGCGGATGGTGACGCACCTGAGGAAGTGATTCTGTGAAATCTGAGCTTGTGAGCCGGCCCCAGATAGGTGTAGAGCTTTGTTTCATCTTTCCTCTCCTCCACAGCTTCTCAAAGAAAGAAGATACAGCGCTATTTTCGCTTCATAAGAAAGAAACTAAACTTTTGGACTTTGATGTTCATCCCGGATTTGTTCTTTTCTATTATGTTTATGAATGTTCAGCCCCTGTGTTTGGGCATTTGAAATATTCTTGAAACTGTGTATGAGTGGGGTGTGAATTGATATGACAATTAGAAGCATATGAGCACTTTGAATTATATTTATTGGGTATTTGTGTAAATTGTGGATTGATTTCTCCTGTGAGTGTTTACTCTGTCTAAGTAGCAGCTTGTGGTGGGAGAAGCCATTGTTGTGTTGAATATCAGAAGCAGAGCAGGTGGCAATGCCCCCACCCAGCAAGGATCAGGCACAGAGAAGGAGGCAATGTCTAACCTCTCTTCAACTGGCTGGGATCAGGAGTGGAGCAGGTGGCAATGCCCACCCCCCTTCACCCAGCTGGGATGGTGCACAGAGCAGGAGGCAATGCCCATCGCCCCTTCACCTGGTCATGATCAGGCATGGAGGGGGAAGCAATGCCTGCCCTCCCTTCACCCACACAGTATCAGGAGTGGAGCAGGTGGCAATGCCCGCCCCCCTTCACCCTGCTGGAATCAGGCATGGAACAGGTTGCAATGCCTGCCCCCCTTCACTTGGCCAGGATCAGGTATGGAGTAGGTGGCAATGCCTGCTTCCCCTTCACACAGCCAGAATCAGGTGTGGAGCAGGAAGCAATGCCTGCCTCCTTCATCTGGCTGGAATTAGTAATGGAGCAGGTGGCAATGCCCACTCCCTTCACCTGGCCAGGATCAGGAATGGAGCAGGTGGCAATGTCTCCCCCCATCACCCAGCTGGGATCAGGAGTGAAGGAGGAAGTAAAGCCCGCCTGCCCACCCTCCCCTTTCTAGACCCCATTGTATTTTTTCACACAACAGGTTTTTTTTTTACTAGTGGCTCCATAATGTAAGTATTCCTAACAATAGCAGAAATGCTTCCTCAGAAGGCTTACACCTGTTAGTCCCACATTTTCCCTTCTATTCTCCAGGTTAGCGATGTGGAATTCGGGTTCAGTATCCCTTTAAAAATATCAAATTTTATTACCAAATTCAAAAGGGAATACCAAATCAGATTCTATATTGCCAAATTTAAGTTTACCAAATTAATTTTGGTTAATTCAGTAAACTTTGGTAAACACGGCTGGGCTGTTCTGCTGTTCCTTTGCTAAGGGGACACCTTTTTTGCAGGGGAATATAATGGTCCTCCGGGGTCCAATATTTATGAAACTTAGGGGCAGTCTTTACAGGACAGTCCAGAGTAGGAATTCTGCAAATTCAGTCAAAAATTACCCCTCCCTCAGGCCACCAGATGTACCTTTAATTGAGTTTCTCATAGGAAACAATGGCCGAATTTTTCCTAATTTGCTCTGTAATACCAAACCAAAGTAAAGAATCAATTCAGTATTTGTGGAATACTATCTTTTTTCTCAAGTTTGGTATTACAGAACTGAATTTACCAGGTTTTTTTTCATGTGCACACCCATTCTCCAGGCTGTCTCCTCTAGGACACCCCTCTTTCAAATCCTTCAGTCCTTCACCGCTTGGCTTCCAACCGCCACCTTCCAACTGTCCCTTTTCTAGGCAATCACTCCTCAGCCTCTCTGTTAAACCCCCTCCCTCTGAAGGGTGGTGTTCTCTCTCTCTCTCTCTCTCTCTCTCTCTCTCTCTCTCAAAATTATCAAATATTTTTAGAAGGCTTACATATATATTAATTTGTTACAGGGTTTTCAGAAGATCTTGGTTTGTAATTTTGGGAATTTCCCCCCTAATAATCTCTGTTCTGAATCCACAACTACACTAACTCCAAATGTACTATTCTTAGCCCAAGATTGCAAATCCAACTCCAAAGAAAACATCCTCATATTATAACACTTCATAAAGAGAAATATAATTAGATCACAAAGGGTAAGACTAGATCAAGAAACATGTGTCTTCCCTAGGCATTGGTTTGAAGCCTGATCTTGTTTTCTGCTAGTGGAGGAAAAAATGAAGGTATGACAAGTAGTTTGGCCCCATGTTCTTCCTGGATATCTGTCAACCACTACTGGTATTGTTTTGGGATATAAAAATGGGTCCCTTTATTTAAATTAACAACAACAACATCAACTACGGCAAGGGCCTAACTAGCGGTACAGGTCCGGCCCTGGGGCCGCTCCGTACCCCGTCCTGACCTGTCTGGGTGAGCACTTGCTGCCCCGGGTGCGAGCCATCCATCCAATGGCTGGGACCTGGCCTGGCCAGGCAAAGTGGTTCACCCCTGTAAAGCTCCCCCACCCGGTCTTACGGCAGCAGGGGGAGATTGGCTTGTCCAGGGGATCCCCACCCAGGGCGTCTAACCACGCAACTGGGCTGTACAGCAGCCAGCCACTTCTGGCAGACCCCAATTCCCCACCAATGAGGAGGTGCCAAGGCTGCTCGCCGGCCCGCTACAAATTCTTCCCTGACTAACATCCTGCCACCCATGACATTAACTCAGCCCACCGCCAATTAACTCACCGTTCTCACAGTGCGAGGTAGGCGAAAAAACTCCAGCCCCAAGGCCAATTAGGAGCTGGAGAGAAAAAATTCCTACCTGGCCCCAAATAAATGGCAACCGGCTAATCCCACACTGAAATAGGGTGAGGTGGGTGGGCCAAGCACGAGGCCAGACTGGAGCCAGAGGGGGCAGAGGAGCCAGCAAACGCTGTAAGACTCCGCCCCCAAGGCTAAGCCCCGGATTGGAGGCTGATGTACTGTCTCCCTCCTTCCAGTGGGGCAAAGAACTGCCGCACGCCCAAATGGCTATGCCATAGGCAAGGCTGGCAGAAATAGCAGAGGTGGGAGTAGTAGAAAAGATTGTTGCCATGAGTACTGCTTTATTATTATAAGAAGTTGCTTCTCTTTTTCTAATAGAGGCCACCTAACATATTTTCCAGGTATTATTGTAGATCATTTTACATGTGTACATGCTTGTATGTTTATCAGAGAACCATGTGTTTGTAGCTATATGTCAGATGTGAACTCAGGAAATATATGAACCAATCATTTCAGTCTTTCGTTCTCGTGCAACATTTAAAGGAAGTATATTGATACATTAAATTCATAGAGATGTTTGTCTTGTGAAATGGATTTCTTCATGCTAAAATAGCTCATAATCTCTTTCCTTATAGCCTGAATGATACAAAGAGTTTCATGAAAAAGAAAGGATTTGGGTTTAAACTGCTCACTACATCATACTTTAAGTTGTTCTCTGAAAGAAATATAGATGCTCATCTTCTCAAATCAGCCTCTGTTAAGAAAAATAAAAAACCTTGACGTCTTTTGGGCAGAATATTTTTGCTGTTGTCTGCAAAAGAAGCTCTCATAGTTGAACATGTAATAAGACTCCTCTCAGCTGGAAGATTAATATCAGCTCACCTCACCTCTCGTACAGTAGGATGAGAATAATGTATCAAGCAGAAACTTGTTTCAAACTCCTTTCAATAAATGAATGGTGAATGATTATGAATAAAATCAATTTGAATGAGTTTGATTTTCAAATTGCTGGTCTTTCTGTCCATTTATAATTCATATATTTTCTTCTGACAGGAGCTAGATTGTGTGTTCTTTTTTTAAAAAACCCAAACATCCATTCTATTTTCCTGTTTGTCTTCCATCATTAAAGATGCAGCCGGCACAAAATGCACAATTCTACTGTGCTCCAAGCAAACACAAACCTATGTTCACAAAGATGCGGTGAAAAAGTGCACATGGACTCAATTCACAAACAAACCAGACCGGGGGGGCGGGGTGGTACTTAGCTTTCCTATTGGGAGCTGAAGTTTTCAGAATATTTGGCTTTGGCTCAGGGATGCAATAAAAACCAATAAATAATTTATTTTGAAATATTATAACTATTGTCATATAATTATGTCATATAGAATATTTAGATTGCCACATAAATCGATTATACATCGTAGGTAAGGAAAATGCTGTTTCTAAAAAATAACTTGGGGAATGATGATACAAACATAGGAACTTATTTATCTTATGAATACCAAAATTATTATTGTTACTTATTTATAGTCCATCTTTCTCACTGAGATACGAGGTGGATTGCATACTGCATTATAATCAATAGCTAGAATATTAACTGCAAAAATATGATATGATCAACAGTAGATACAGGCACGAACAGAAAAAAATGAACATGGTGTTTGTTGTTCATTGCCATCCACAAACAATGAACAATAAACACTGACCACTGATGAACATGATCCTGTCATGAACATGTTCATTGTTTTTTGTTCGTGAGGGCCAGCAGGCTCTCCTCCAGCCATCAAGATCCCTACTGCACCACTCCCAGAAACCCTACCTGAGCAGGCAGCAGGAAATGTACCAATAATAAATAATAGCTTGGCCCCAGAGCCTGGAAGCAGCCCTGGAACCTGAAGGAGTAGATCCCTATCCCACCACACACAAAGAAAATTCAAGCTCCAATGCACTCACCCTGTCTCTCTAACAGCAGCTTCTCCCTGATAGCCAGAGCTGGAAGCCCCCCTCCCCCTGGTCTTTTCCTCTTGTAACAAATTTGGAGCTCCAGTCCACACTTTGAAGGAAGACCTGCCTATCAAGCTAAATTGGGCTTAGATTGGGGTTTCCAGGGCAACAGCAGGAGTTCAGACAGAGTTCAGACAAACCCTGCCTGAGTTGCCATGGGTATTGATTCCCTGTGCCGCACTGTCTGGCTTGACGAACAGCAACAAACAGCAACAAACGAAGCTTGTAATGACCACCTGTTCATTTAGAATGGGGCCTCACGAACATCTTTTTTGCGAATAGCAGATTGGGCAGTTCTTGGGGGGTTTTTTTTAGTTCATATTGCTGTTCATGCCCATCTCTAATCAACAGTTGGGACATTCAATGAAAACATACATAATAGAGTATGGTAGCTGTAAATTTGAAAACTAGCATAAAGCCAAACACACAGGTGAAGCCTTTTTGAATTAAAGCATAAGTGATTAACATGACATCTTTAGCAACGTTCAACTACCCAGTAGGAACATATCTACAGAATAGCCGATAGTCCCTGTCCCTGTCCCTTACCAAGGTATCTCTTTGAGCTATTTCTTAGGATAATTTGAGTAGAAATCTCTCCTCAATAATTCTGTGTTGTATATTTCATGGAAAGCCAGGAGAGAGAGAGCTTTCTTGACCTCCTCAGGCAGGCCATTCCACATGGTGGGGGCTATCATAGAGAAAGTGCATGTACATACAGTTGAAATGAAATATCCACATGAATTAAATACTTTCAGTCACAACTGTTGACCCACTGAATGTTTTCTGACTGACATCAGCACCAGAAGCAGGGAAAGCTGCCAAACAATGCTCCACATACCTGTAGATTCAAAGATTTGCTGTGCTAGAATGGGAAATACTTACAACAAACTCCCTGTTTGTGGACCTGTTGTAGTGTTGGGGAGACTGGCCATTCAGCATACAGGGAAATTTCCTGGTGGATGACTACCCTGGAGGAGGCGGGAGGGAATGATGGTCAGGAACAAGCCCCAGCAACTCTATCCAAGGCTCAGAGGCCTCTTCACCTGGATCCCACATCAGCAATGGGTGTTGATGTGAGCACACAGACTATTTTGTCCTATACTGCTTCCAGTTTGGGAATTATGCAGTAAGGTGAGATAATGCGAGTTGTTGACCCTGCTGAGCTAAGTGGGCCCATAGTGCTGTCTTGTAAAACAGGAGCACTCAGCTTGACTGGCTCCAAGGCTGTTTTCATTTCCCAGTTTGCACCTGATTGTAGCTCAGTTTTAGTGCAAGTTATTTGCTTCCAGAATGCCTCAGTCGAAGGATTTCAAATAACAGCTATTTGTTTAAAAAGCTAGCTGCCTGTCAGAGTAGACAATACTGTTGTTTTTTCTGCTTCAGTTATCCTCCAGAAGGAAAAAGACCAACAGTACTAGAATAAAGGAACGACGTGCTACCAACCTGCATTCTTTATAACATATAAACAAATGACTACTATGATATGTATTTGGTACTTGGAAGTCTGATAAGTGACAACTGTAACAGATGACATCTCTACATTATTTCTCCCCCCCCCCACCCTGGCCACCCATGAAAAATATCTTGGTGGTTGTCATCAATGTGAATTCATGTAACTCAATTAAACTCAGTTGTAATTTTGAATTGTTGAGCATCTTTCATACTTCCTTGTAACCAGCTGCTGTAAAAACCAAAGCTTTCAGAACTAAATTTGGGTAGAAATACAAATTTACCCTTTTAGATTCAAATATCATAAACTGGCATATCGACTTAAAAATATATAATAACACATCTAAAATGGCCAATTAAAAGGTGGGGAAAGAAGTCTGTTAAAAGCCTGAACAAGAATGTTTTGACCTGGTATGTTAATGCCACTCAGGTAGGTGCCAAGCCACCCCTAGGAAACGGTATTCCAATGATAGGGTGCCACCACTGGAAAAGCCCTATCTGTACTTGCAACCTGCCTTACCTCTGCAGTCAGGTGGATTTGTACAAGGATCTTTTCATCTGTGAGAGTTCTCCTTCTAGTCAATGGAGGCTGGAAGAGATGGGAAAAATCCATTTCTACCAGCAGATTAACAGTATAAATTACATGCATATATCAACACAACATCATGACTTGGCTTCTCTAAGATGGCTTCATACACAAAACCAATATTTTATGGTTAGGAGGACTTATATTACAACAAATCACATGCCATTGAACTCCTAAACTGAAGTTTCCATGATTACCTCAATGCCACAATATTTTGGGTATAATAATAATATACTTTGTAAACTGCTCTGAATGGGTGTTAAGTTGTCCTGAAGGGCAGTATATAAATTGAATGTTGTTGTTCAGAATCTAATTTGCTCTGATGTCCCACCAGCAAAATCCAGTTAAAAATAGAAATGCTGCAAATTTTGCACTGAGCATGTTTGGCACCTGTGAGCACACATGAACTGAGCCCCAGATCTTAGTAGCTGCCAAATAACTTGGTGGAAGTGCAGTAGCTATGGCTTATTTTGCATGAAAGGTGCAATTGATTCTCTCCCAAGATCATGGATGGTCATTAAAGAATGTGAAGAGGAAAAACTATAACTCTCAAAAGGCTGTGTGAAAACAGGGATGGACAAAATAACACAAATTTAAATGTACAACAAATGGTAATTTCAGGTGGGTGGCTGAATTGAACTGTAGGAGAACAGCAGCGGGATTTCCAGGGTAAGAGTCAGAGTTCCCTTCTTTTTAAAGCACAGTATGTATAATCACTGGCTGACTGATTGATATGCTCACTTTTTATTTAAATGATCAGCAACCGAATGTCTTGAAATTCGTGGGAGAGGGAAAACAAGGATTGCCTTCAGGCTGAGAGTGCACATGAATTAAATGCACCTGTATATGAATATGTAAAAAGTAATCCACCAAGCAGGTTTGATATGCTTATGAATAGTTGGACAACATTCCTAAATTAGAAATGAAGAAGCAGCCCATATATCCTCTCTTCTAACATTTTCCTTTAGCATCAATGTGATTACATTGGTAGATGAAGTTACAGAGCTATTCTCTCTTTTTTAAAGCTATTCTTCATAAAATGTTGGGATACATGAGCAATAGATGCTCATAATTCTGACACTCATTAAAAATCCCTTCTAAAACATCAAAATGGCATTACATATAGGGAATGTCTCCAAGAAAATATTTCCATAAGATGGTGGTAACATACTGTCTACAAATATAGCATTGTGGGTATATATATATATATATTGGAATTGTGCCCAGACATTGTGACTAATGCACGCTGCCTACTGAGGCTACAAGACAAGCTTGACATCAAAGGCAGAAATGTGTTTTCAGCAGTTCATCAATAATTCAGCAATCACTGAATGAAGCTGTATCCTCTGACCCGGTAACATAGTAGAAAATTGCCTCTGCCCACCCTATTTCAGATAGTTCCCATTGGACACATGCCATGGTCTTCACTTCCAGTAACCATTAATCTGACTGGAAAGGAAGAACTAAAATGTACAGCTAGAATCTGCCTTCAAATAAGGAATCCTAATGAATTTAAATATCTTCACAGTAATGCTGAGACCTTTGCCACCATTTGTTTTCCTTCTGATTAATGGAAGTGAGGAGCAGGACTAGGGTGCAAAAAGAGTAATCAGCCACATTGTCAGGAAGACAAATACTTCACTGTGTGGTGACTGGCAAGCTTTCTATGAGAACTTCATGCCATCTCAATGCCTGCTCATTTGTACTCCTATTAGTAGAGGTCAGCATGTACCCTCATTTCCTACTTGGCAATGCCCGATATAGGATTTGTGGGAAGGGGAACTAGACAAAGTACCTTCCCTTAACCTGTAGCTGACTTTCTTGCTTCTTCTGTGCAAATTTAGACTGGTGAGAAAATGGGCCCTTGGCCCATCACCAGGGATGCCTGCCATCTACACCCTCTGAAGCCAACTCCACTATTTGATCCGAGAGTCTAACAGATATTCCTGTATACTTTTGAGTTATTAGTGAACACAAATAACTACAATGCATTTGGTGTTATAAAGAACAGAAAAAACATTCCTTCAGTAACATACAAATTTGGGATTATCCTTGCTATCATAGAAGGAATATACTCAATATTATCTCTGGATTATTGGCAAATTAATCTCAAACCTTTTGCTTGCTCAGGCAAACATTTTTTAATGAAATGGTTAATAAAACACCTTTAATTTTTCAGCCTTACCAACTGCTTACCATAGGAATACATGGACCTGAATATTTTCTATTTTTAAAAAATTAACCAATATTTCAAGGAATTCAAATACTTTCTGCCTCAGTTCTTTTTAGCAATTTTCCCCCAATTGTTTCACCAAATTTTATTTGACTTTTTTATGCCTGTTTTATTTAGTTGTTCTTCCAATGGACTGAAATGGAGTGGATCCTACAGAAAATCCCCATTGACAGAAAAGATTTTCCTCCAAACACTGCTCCTGGGGAAAGGGAACAGAATGATTTGGAGATCTGACATGGGAGGGGGGGGGACTGTGGAGTCAGCAAAAACCATTCACCTTCTTCCATTAGCACAAGTGTCCACTGGGTCCAAGTTAATGTCTCCTGATGTTTAAATTATAAGGAAAGATATGCTGCCAGAGAATTCGTTCTAACAATTATACCCATTGAAAAAACATCTGATGACATTCTGAGCCATCAGTTTAATAAAGTAATGGACAATCAGCAGAGATACAGACTAGAAAAGACTACTTTTTAACCACAAACTCTGAACAAATTGTGCTAGAAAGGGCTCGCATGACTCACCTATGGGCATTGTTGCAGCTGAGAGATGAGGATGGGTAAAGGGCAAGCAGCTACTTAGCTGAGATGCCTATCACAACTTAGTGGTTTTGGAGCATTAGGCTGGATCCATTGGGGGTGAGCACAGGGTTCCCTGAAGGGATCTCGGGGAAGCCAAAGGACATGTGTCTATCTTGGGAGCTATTGCAAGCTTCATCCTGGGTGACAGGGTAGTGCCAGGGTCACACTCAGATGAGTGCCACATCTCCTGCCGTCCCATGTTTGGTGTCCATCAGGCAGGCCAGTGAGGGCATGCCACCAAATGGTAGGCAGGTCATTCAATACTGCAGATCCATGCCCTATACTCAGCAACGCTTCAATGGCTGTAATCAATAAAGTCATTGCCAATTTCCTCCCAAACATTTGAGTACATGTCTTCATTGCCCAGGGCAGCTGCCTCATGCATAGCCTGTACAGTTGCACTATCTACATGCCAAAATGCCTTAATGAAGAACATTATAAGCACACTTTGCAACTGTAACAGAAAAGAATAAAATCTTTGATAAAAACAGAAGGCTACGTATTATGAAGCATAGTAGAAGTATATGTATAGCTTTCAAAATGAAAGGAATTAACAGTAGAAGCATTAGAATAAATTATTTTTATTAAATGATCTGCAGTCAGCTGGAAAAGCAAGGTAGCAATGTTTGAGTGGGCAACAAATGAATTAGGGGGATAGAAAATTCTTTTAAACTGAACATTTCCAAACAATTGAACTTCCTTCTCTCAAGAACTCTCCTAAATGTCTGTAAAAACTTTAGCTCAGCAATTGGGAATACTTTGTCTTAACAATTACACTCTTTGAGCAACATTAACAGGTAATTATATGTGAATCATATATGGAGCTGCATTTTGGACTAAAACCCAAAAGATCCCATATTAATAACCAAAATTATACTTGAATCAGTGAATTCATGTAGTTCCTCTGCAATTTGGGTTTACCATAACTTCTTTTGCTGCTCATCTTAGTCTTTAGAACATATATGAGTCTATAAAGCTTCCTTACCTCTTCTAGCATACTTAGAACAAATGTTAAAAGATGTATTCTGGGGTATATTTATACAGCATGCCAAATTCCATCTTGGGGAACTGAAAAATATTTTGTGGTTGCAGAAGTTTTATAACATCCAAACACCTGGAGCCTGAAAACATACTTGCTGGAAAAAGTCTCAAATTAATAAATGCTAATGTTGTTTGTTTATGGGTATTTTTCCTCACATTTACCTCTGTAGTCAGGTAAATGTTCTCCAGATTATAAGGAAGGATCGTCGGTAGAGGCCAAATCTCTCTCTCTCTCTCTTTAAATATTTTATTAGTTTTCTCATAAAAGTAGAAATAGGAGAAGGGAGAGTGGGAGAGGAAAGGGTAAAATAAGTCATATAGTCTGCTTGCATCAGCGTTCTACTTATCTACATATCACATCTTTTCATACTACAGATCATTTGACTGTGATTGTTAATAATAAATTACAATAGTGCCTTCATATATTTATTACATTCAGGTCTTTATATTTGTTTTTAATCCAATTATAGAAGGGGGTCCATTGGGCAGCAAAGTCTTCTTCCATTTGTCCTTTCATTAATGAAGTCAGTTTATCCATTTCCACAGTTTTCATAATCTTCACTATTAATTCCTCTTGTGGGGGTATTATTTGACGTTTCCAATAATACGCTAATAAAATTCTGGCCACTGTTACTACATGTACTATGAAGTATTTCTGGTCTTTATTCAGTTCATCTGGTATGCAGTTTAACAAAAATATCTCTGGTTTAAAAGGAACTGGAGCCTGTAAAATTGTTTGTAATAATGCATGTACCACTGTCCAAAATGTATATACCTCTCTGGAAGTCCACCACATGTGATAGAATGTTCCTGTACATTTCCCACATTTCCAGCAATTATTTGACATATTTTTATACATTTTGGCATGTCTGTCCAGAGTTAAATACCATCTATAAAACATCTTGTATAGATTCTTTTTAAATGCAACTGACTTAGTTATTTTAACATTCACTTTCCATTTCTTGTTCCATTGTACCAGATCAATACTATGTCCTAAAT
Organism: Eublepharis macularius; assembly: GCF_028583425.1. NCBI lineage: Eukaryota > Metazoa > Chordata > Lepidosauria > Squamata > Eublepharidae > Eublepharis > Eublepharis macularius. The sequence continues at coordinate 130,538,383 of NC_072792.1, forward strand.
TTTGTGACCATATAATCTTATATTCTTTCACCCCTCATTTTTTGTCTTTTTTTAAAAAAAATATTTTTTATTGGATGAGGCAATATACAATAATTGATTAATACATTAAACTTATCCAAGTTAACTCTTCTACTTAGATATATACCCCACCCCCTCCCCTCTCCCTTTTCTTTGTTGACTTCCAACAACACTCGAACCCCCCGTTTATTCATAGATATTATTATTACACTATATTGCTATTACTTTTACCATGGTAAAGATCTTAATATATTTTTCTTTCATTAGAGTCTTTTTATATAAAATTTAAAATCCTTCCAAAGACCTCAATTTCCCTTTAACATCGCATTTCTTTTCCAAATATTTCTTAAGTTTCTTCCAGTCCTCCAAAAAAGTTTCTGGATCTTGCTCATTCAAATTTCTAGTTATTTTATCCATTTCAGCCATGTACAACAGTTTTCTTGCCCATTCATTAACATTCGGTATTTCTTCTTTTTTCCAATATTGAGCATATAAAATTCTTGCTGCTACTAACATATAATATAACAATGTCTTATCCTTTCTATTAACCTCTTCTAAGTGTAAAGATAATAATAACATTTCAGGATTTTTAGCAACATTATATTGTAATATCAAAGACATTTCAGCACATATTTTAGACCAGAAGTCTCTAGCCTTTTGGCAAGTTCACCACATATGAAACAAAGAACCTTCATGCTCCTTGCATTTCCAACATTTGTTTGATAACTGTTTATTAGCAATGGCTAATTTTTTCGGTGTTAAATACCATCTATACAACATATTATATCCATTCTCTTTGATACTGGTACAAGTCGATATTTTTAAGGTATTTTCCCATAATTGTTCCCATGCTTCCATGGCTATTTCCTTGTTGCAATTTATGCACTTTACCATTTGGACCTTTACTGTTTCATCTCCTGTGAACCACTTCAATAACAACTTATACATTTTGGATATTACCTTAGTATTGTCTCCCAGTAATATCTCTTCCAAGTCTGAGTTTTTGGTTCTAAAACCTACCTTCCTTTGCTCTGAGTCAAATAAGTCTTTAATTTGCCTATATTATAACCAACCATATTTAAATGGCAAATCCTCATTTCGCTTAAGTTTCAACTCATCATTTTCTAATATTGTTAATTCTTTGAGGGTAAGCCATTCTTTTCCCTGGTATTCCAAATTTCGATTGACTACTTCTGCTGGTATAATCCAACGTGGTTTCTTTTCTTCTATAAATTTCTTATACTTAAGCCAGGTTGACAATAAATTTCTTCTTAGGTAGTGGCGCTGAAACATTGCATCCATTTTATACTTTTCATACCACATATACGCATGTCATCCAAATAATTTGTTATGTCCTTCCAATATTAGCAACTTATGATTGGTCAAAGTCACCCATTCTTTAATCCACACCAAACATATCGCTTCATGATAAAGTCTTAGATCAGGTAACTGCATTCCTCCTCTTTCTTTAGCATCACAAAGAACTTTCATCTTTACTCTTGGCTTCTTTCCTGCCCAGACAAACTCAGATATTTTCCTCTGCCATTTTTCAAACTGCTTTTTCTCTTTCACTATTGGTATTTTGCATTAAAAACATCATTCTGGGCAGCACATTCATTTTAATTGTGGCAATTCGACCTAACAACAACAAATTTAATTTATTCAATTTTATCATATCTCTTTCAATTTGAGTCCAGAGCTTTTCATAATTATTCTTAAATAAGTCTATATTCTTAGCTGTCAGCTCTATCCCCAAATATTTAGTTCTGTGTATCACTTCACAATTTGTTAATTCACTCAATTCCTGCTGCTTCTTCTTGGTCATATTTTTTGTTATTATTGACTTCTTTTTATTTATTTAAAGGCCCGCCAAATCTCCAAACTCTTTTATTTTATCCAACAATCTTAGCAGGGTTTGTAAAGGATCTTCCACTATAAACATCACGTCATCTGCAAATGCTCTCAATTTGTAGGAAGATCCTCTTATTTTTATTCCTTTTATACTATCATCTTCCCTAATCCTCCTCAATAATACTTCCAGGACCATCACAAACAAAAGCGGCGATAGTGGACATCCTTGTCTAGTTCCTTTCCTTATTTCAAACTTCTCCGTTAGGTCATCGTTGACACAAATTGTTGCTCTTTGTAGTTTGTAAATTGTTTTGACTGCTTCTATAAACTCATTACCTAGATCCATCTTCTCCATAGTTGCAAACATAAAGTCCCAATTCAAATTGTCAAAGGCCTTCTCTGCATCCACAAAGAAAAGGCCAACTTCTTTATCAGGTCGTTTGTCATAATATTCAATAGCATTTATCACCACTCTCAGGTTGTCTTTTAGTTGTCTATTTGGTAAGAATCCAGCCTGATCTTCTTCTATAAAGTCGATTAACCATATTTTAAGTCTATCTGCTAGTATTCTTGCCATTATTTTGTAGTCATTGAGCGATATAGGTCTATAATCTTTTACATCTGTCAAATCTTTTGACTTTCTTTTGGGATCAGAGCAATACTTGCTTCATTCCATGTATCTCGGAGGCCTTTTCCTTGAAACATGTAATTCATTATATTTTTTAAAATCAGTGCTAGGTCCTCCTTCATTACTTTATAGAATTTAGCTGTGATCCCATCAGGTCCTGGTGCTTTCCCAATCTTAGCCGCATCAATTGCCAATTAATGTCAGACCTGTGGCTAAATAACAACTGTAATCCAGACTACCTTCTGCAATCAGACAAGAGTCCGTTGTTTCCAAAAGGGATTTACTGAAAAAGCAATCATTATAGTCCACTGCAATCATTATAGTCCAGATGCAATATCTGGGTTGGTACACGTGTATTGTTATGAATGACAGGCAAAGCATGAGGTACAAAGTATCAGATCCCAGCAGACCCAACCTCCCCCCATAGTTCTCAAAACAATCTCTTTGAAGCTGAGAAAGCGAAAGTTTCCCAAGGCTGGAAAAGCTATAGCCAAAACAATCCTCTTCTGTGAGAAAGCTGCTTGGAACATCTTGGCACCTGTGAACAAAGCACTTAGAATACTGAAAGATTTAATATGGAGTCTATTTGGTTACATACTCAGAAATAACATTCTAACCCTGACATTCTGCCCCCTCTAAGACGCCCCTCCCCCAGGTTTATGCGGATAATGATTATGAAATGCCTTGATTAATCTAGGAGCATGAACATGTACAGAGTGCACCCATTCATCAAACCCAGAGTCAAAGTCTTTCCATCTGATAAGATAAAACAGTTGATTTCATTTAAGCTTAGAGTCCAAAATTTGTTGTACTTCATAATAGGTTTGATCATCGATCAAGGTTGGGATAGGAGGGGCTCGAGTGTGCCATTGGTCTGCTGGTGGAGCCTTCTTTAAAAGGCTGACATGGAAGGTATCATGAACATGGTGCAAGTTCTTTGGCAAATCTAAGGCAACTGTTGATTACTTTACGAACAGGAAAGGGTCCTAGAAATTTCAAAGCTAGTTTGCGGCTGGTTTGAGTTACTTTCAAGTTTTTTGTCAAGAGGTAAACAAGATCTCCTGGTTGTAATTCCCATTCGGCCACACGATGGCGGTCTGCGTATTTTTTGTAATCCTGTTTGGCTTTGTCTAGATATTTTTTAATTAGAGTCCATTGTTGAGCAGCTTCCCCCCACCAGTCTGAAATGTCCTTGGTTGCCGAAGGAGGAGGGGGGAACACTTCAAACGGGAAGGGTTTGAAGTGGAAGCCATAAACAACTTTAAAGGGAGTTTCTCCAGTGGAGGCATGTACACTGTTATTATACGAGAATTCTGCTAGGGGAAGCAAATCAACCTAATTGTCCTGTTGAAAATTAATATAACAGTGGAGGACTTGTTCCAATATTTGATTAGTTTTTTCGGACTGTCCGTTGGTTTGAGGATGATGGTTTGAACTTAAACCTTGCTCAATTCCCATAAGTTGTAGAAGCTCCCGCCAGAAGTTGGCAACGAATTGCTCACCGCGATCTGAAATCACCTTTGTTGGAAAAGAATGCAGTTTTGCTATGTGTTTTAGAAAGATATCCGCTAGTTTTCGAGCCGAAGGTATAGTGGTGCAAGGTATAAAATGAGCCTGTTTGGAGAATAAATCCACTACGACCAAAATACAATTGTGACCCTTGGAGGTGGGTAGGTCGGTAATAAAATCCATGGATATTGTTTCCCATGGCCTGTTTGGCGTTTCTAAAGGTTGTAATAGTCCCAGCGGTTTGCCCTTGCGGGATTTGGCACTAAGACAAATGGGGCATGACGCTACATACTGAGAAATGTCTTTGCGCATGCCCAGCCACCAAAATTGCTGTTGCACTAAATGGAGTGTTTTTAAGTACCCATAGTGTCCAGCCGTAGGGGCATCATGACAGCGTTGTAATATTTCTTTCCTTAAACTGCTGGGTACATAGAAGCGGTCTCCCCAAAGCCATTCTCCTTGTTCAGATTGTTGCAATTTTTCTTTGGGTACGTTCCCCCCCCTCCTTTTCCACTTCAGCTTTCAGTTTTAGTCTCCACCCTTGATCAGGTTGGGGAGGTTGGGTTGCGCTGCTGCGCGTTGTCACCACTCCTCCTAATTGCGTAGGCGAAAAGACGGTGTCTATCGTCTCCTCCCTCTTGCTCTTGTGTTGGGGCATGCGCGATAGGGCATCGGCAAGAAAGTTAGTTTTGCCAGGCAAAAAATTTAAAGTGAAATTGAATTTAGAGAAATATTCCGCCCAACGCAGTTGTTTAGCATTTAGTCTTCTGGGAGTGCGTAAGGCTTCTAAATTTTTGTGGTCTGTCCACACTTCAAAAGGATGACGGGCTCCTTCTAGCCAGTGTCTCCAGGTGGCGAGTGCCGCTTTTACAGCAAAAGCCTCCTTCTCCCAAACATTCCAATTTCTTTCAGCTTCAGAAAATTTCCGAGATAGGAAGGCACAGGGCTTAAGTTTACCGTCCTCCCCCCTCTGCAAGAGGACGCCTCCAATCACAGTGTCGCTGGCATCAACCTGTACTATGAAGGGGCGATCTTCATCGGGGTGTTGTAGGACGGGTTCAGAAAAGAACTGAGTTTTAAGGTGATTGAACGCCGCTTGGCACTCTGGCATCCAGGACAATTTGGCACTTGGTTTTTTGGCTTGGTCCCCCTTGTCTTTGGTTTTTAACAGTTCGGTTAGGGGGAGTGCTATTTGAGCAAAGTTCGCTATAAATTCTCTATAGAAGTTGGCAAAACCCAAGAAGGATTGTAATTCTTTGCGGGTAGTGGGTGTTTGCCTATTTTGTACGGCTTGTACTTTGCCCGGGTCCATTTTCAGACCATCTTTAGAGATACAATATCCCAGATAAGTGAGTTCTGTTTTGTGAAACTCACATTTAGACAGTTTAATGGGTAATTTGTTACACATTAGAGTAGTCAGAACTCTCTTCACGAGCTCTACATGTTCTTCTTCCGATTCTGAATAAATTAAGACATCATCTAGGTACACCACTACTCCTTTGTATAAGAATTCATGCAATACTTCATTGATCATGGACATGAAAACCGAAGGGGCCCCGGCCAGGCCAAACGGCATAACCAAATACTCATACTGGCCGAGGGGCGTATTAAAAGCGGTTTTCCATTCATCGCCTGCTCTGATACGAACATGGAAGTAAGCATCTTTTAAATCCAATTTTGTAACAATCTTACCTTGCGCCACGACGTTGAGTAGATCTCGGATGAGTGGGATGGGTTAGGCGTTGCTGGAGGATACTGCGTTTAGTCCTCTAAAGTCTGTGCAAAGTCTTAGTCCCCCATCTTTCTTCTTGACGAAAAGTACTGGGGCAGCATGCGGGCTATTAGCGGGTCGAATGAATCCTCTTTGAAGATTGGTGTCAATGAATTTACGGAGTTCTTCACGTTTGTTAGGGCTCATGGGATACAGTCTGCCTTTGGGCAAAGATGCACCCGGTAATATCTCCACGGCACAATCCGTCCTCCTGTGGGGAGGTAAAGAGTTGGCTTCTTCTTCAGTGAAAGCTTGGGTGTAAGCCCTGTACTGTTTGGGTATTTGGTTGATTTCTTCTTGAGTTAGAAGGGCTTGCTCAATGAGGGTAGTGTTGTTACCCCAATTTTGGTTCCAACTGTGATTTTTACAAATATCAAGGGGAAAAGTGATACTCCCAACTGCCCAGTCTATGTAGGGGTTGTGATCCCACAACCATCTACTTCCCAGAATCAACGGATATTTGGCGGTGGCACTAATTACAAACGATCTTGTCTCCCAATGCTGTCCCATGCCTGTGATGACTGGCACGGTTTCAGTAGTGACAGGATTCATGTTAGTGCCATCCATTTGTTCAAAAATAACTGGAGTTTCCAGCTCTTTAATGGGGAGTACTAATCCATTTACTAGGGATGGTGCAATAATGTCTCTCTCTCTCTCTCTCTTTTTTTTTTTGCAAAATTTTTATTTTTTGTTACTTACATTAACTAACAATACAAAAGGAAAATAGGGGGGCAGAGGAAGGAAAGAAAAAAACCAGCAACATATAACAACACTACACTACAAATAATGCTTTTCCTTCATACTGCCATTATTAAAAAATTAAAACTTTGTAAGATATTGATGGAGTGGTTGACCTTGCAAAATACAGATTACAATCCAAATTAAGACTTCCTCCCCCCCCCCGGGCCAAGGACGCAGTTCTCTCTGAGCAGCTGCAACCGCAGTGCTCGTTCCCTCCCCCCCCTTCAGACTTCAAATCCTTTTCTTCTTGCTTGGTGTCTTGCTGAAATTCTTGGTTTTTGTCCTCAAAATCCCTTAGTTGATCTTCTGATGTTATCTTGTAAGCTTGATCTTTGTAACTAAACCAGATACGTCCTTCAGTATTTTAACCTTATTACCCAGAAAGTCCAGGTCCGCATTGTATGAGTTATATAGGATAGTGTCTCGGATCCTCTTAGATGAAAAATCGATGATGATCTCGCGAGGCAGCTGACGCTTCGTTGCATATTTTGAAGAAGCCCGACGGACTTCCAAAATGGCGCTTTTTACTTCTTCTTTAGTTGCCCTCGCGGGTGTCGCCAATAGTTCCGAGGCTAGATCATTTAAATCCTCATTTACCTCCTCTTTCACATTCTGGAGGCGCAAAATTGCCTGTGTTCGTTCCACTTGTAGCCTGATCAGCTGGTTCTCCACCAGCTTTAACTCTTTGTTCGTTGCCCTCACGAGTGACGCATTTTCCCGAGCAGACTTCTCTGCCCCCCCGCTACTTCCTTAATGGTTTTCACTTCGCTCTCAATTAAGCCCACCCTTTGATCTGTTTCATTCAGCTTGTCAACAAAGGGCTTTATGGCTTCGATGACCGACCTCGTCACCAAGTCCTTGAGCGACTCTCCTTTCCCCTGCAGGGCAGCCGAAATTGACTTGCCCAAAGTGGGACTCTGCTTTTTCGCCGCCATTTTAGGGCGGGGGGACCGCCAACCAAGTTCTGAAACTCAGTGAGGGGGAAGAAACTGAGCCTTCTTAGCTTCAGATCCCACCACTCCTTCGCATGCACTTGTAATAACAGAAGAGATTCGCTTACTTACAGGCTTCCGCCTAGTTCTGCTCTTTGCCATTTTCCATGGCCCGATAGTACTCGAGGTGCCACACACATCTGCCGGCCTCCATAGGAACAAACGGGCAATTTACCCCCTGCATCGATTTCAGGGGGCTCTTCCCGCCGCGTTCCGGACCCTGCCTCCCTCACTGGGAGTCCTGGGGGCTAATCTTCGCAGATCAGCCGCCCGGTCAGGCTGCTCGTCCGCTTCCTCCCGGACCTGTGGAGAGGAGCGTCCGACATGGCCGAGAAAACAAAACCGAATCACAACTGAGAAATAATATTAGAGTTGCCTTAAACTTATTAGAATATTATGAAGCACATCCCGAGAAGCAGATGGCTATGGTATTCCTGGATGCTGAAAAAAACCTTTGACAATATTAATTGTCAGGGTTAGAATGTTATTTCTGAGTATGTAACCAAATAGACTCCATATTAAATCTTTCAGTATTCTAAGTGCTTTGTTCACAGGTGCCAAGATGTTCCAAGCAGCTTTCTCACAGAAGAGGATTGTTTTGGCTATCGCTTTTCCAGCCTTGGGAAACTTTCGCTTTCTCAGCTTCAAAGAGATTGTTTTGAGAACTATGGGGGGAGGTTGGGTCTGCTGGGATCTGATACTTTGTACCTCATGCTTTGCCTGTCATTCGTAACAATACACGTGTACCAACCCAGATATTGCATCTGGGCCAGTGGACTATAATGATTGCTTTTTCAGTAAATCCCTTTTGGAAACAACGGACTCTTGTCTGATTGCAGAAGGTAGTCTGGATTACAGTTGTTATTTAGCCACAGGTCTGACATTTTGTTACGAATTACATTTTTCCAATGCCTAAGCCGGAGAAGACGGATTCCTAAGTTGTACCCGACAGGGACCCTTTGTTCGATCCATATGCCTCCCCCGGCTCTCAAGGACTGGAACCTCAAGGACCCGTTCAAAGAGGAACAGGGTCCTCTGTTACTACAATCTACACCCTCGTGCCCAGTAGGACAGATACCCGGCTTACAGCAGCCGCTGACCCGCTGATTTCCTTGCCGACGCCAACACAGTGGGGAGCGAGGCCACGGGACGCGAGGGAGAGGAGAGCAAGTACGGTGTTCATGCAAGCTCTGATGGAAGGCCGTCGGAGCCTGGAGGTGATTGCAGAGCATTCCAGTAGTCAACCCTGGTATTACTGGAATCAAGAGGCTGACCAGTTGGAGTGGGATTGCAGGGCCTCGGAGAGCACCCACACCTGGGAAACGTCATGCTGCGATGTGATGAGTTGGGACTATGCGGAGGTCGTTCCGTGGACGGGAAACCAAGATCCGAATGAACACTCGTGGATACAACTACAAAGTCGAACCATAGCTGTAGATGCTGGAATTTCTGTGGTCACAGGATTAGCGAAAGGAATCCTGGCGGGGAGATCACAAGGTGAGCAAGGTACGGGGACCCAAGGCATGGGAGAAATAAGACCTTGGCCTGGAGCAACCTGTGTGGAATCCTATACCGAATACGGAGAGGCCCCGCAGGGACCCGGTGAACCCCCCTATCAGGGTGCGGGGACTGAAGCCACCACAGTGGACTCGAGTCAAGTTCAGGTTTTAGAAGAGAGACTGACTAGCATGGAAGAAAGTTTGGCCCATGCAGTTCATCTACTCTCTGTGCTAGTGGTTGGGGGAACAGAAGGGAATCAAACAGCCCCTGCAGGTTTGCAGACTATCAGTCAAAGCCTGGCACATCTACAGAAAATCGTTCCTCAGACAGAGATGGCGGGCCCGAGCCAACCCCCCCCCCGATTTCTGACGACCCGGTTGAGCAACCGTCTAACCCGATTCCGCAACAAGACGATGAGGAGTCGTCCGATTCCGAGGAGGAAGATTCCGAGGAGAATAGAGGAGGGGGACAACCAACGGAGCCTCCAACCACCCCGACCACTCAATCGGGGGGCACTCCTGAGCTTCCGCCAGGGGGGACTCCAACAGTCATACGGACCACAAGTCAACCTCAGGGGCCACCTCTTGTCACGCCGACAACAGTTCCGCTACAAATAGTGCTGATAACCATAACTCAAACGGGAGGTCAACCGTTTTTGCCAAGGCTCGTGGCACCGATACCAAGAGGCACCACGCCCAGACAGACTCGTTGCCAGGACTCGTGCCTCGGGGAACTATGCCACGACCACATCTAACGCCGGGGCCCCCTCCACCGCTACAGCCAGTGCCAAGAGGTACCCCCCCAGTGCTACCCATACCAAGAGGACCCCCTCCACCTCTCCAGCCAATTCCGAGAGGACCGCCAGCACAACCAATTCCGGGGGGCCCTCCTCCGAGGCTTCCACGAGACCCCAACAACCTCCATTTCAACCACCACCACAACCGGTACCACTCGATTACTATCCGGTGCCAGCGCCGGGTGCTAGACCGCAGGAGTTACCGATGGGCTGGGTAAAACTGGAAGTTACATTTGATGGAGATCCTTCCAAGTTAGGATTTTTCCTCGTGCAAGCCTTACAATTCTTTAATCGATGGGGACATTTGTTTGGAGATGAAGCCAGCCAAATCGAACACTTAGGATCCCGTCTTCAAGGAAAGGCTGAAGATTGGTATGTAGCCCTCTATGATGTAGGGCCCCCCAAGTTAAATACTCTTCAAGGGCTAGTAGATGCATTACAAGCCCAATACGAAGATCCTTTAGAGGAAACGAGAGCGAGGACTAAATTGCAGTCCATTAGGCAAGGCAACATGTCGGCTAGAGACTATGTTACAAAATTCCGACAGTTGGCCGCCAAATGCCCATGGTGTGAGGAGTCCACCAAAATAATTCTGTTCAAACAAGGCATGAATCCCAAATTGTTGGACCGAGCCCTCATGCAAGATAATCCCCCCACACTCTTGGGGTGGATTCAATTAACTTGTGAAGTAGAAAATCGCATGCACGAAGTGCGCTTAGTCGAGCAACAGCAAAACACTGGACAAAGGCGCTCTTCAGTACTGGTGAGAGGGAGTAGGGGTGCTTGGTATGCTACCAGAGGAGCGAGAGATGCTAGATGGCAACAAGACTTGTGCCTGCAGTGTGGCCAAAGCGGTCACTTTACGGCGCAATGTCCGTACCGGCCTGTGCAAAGAACTCCGCTCCAACTAAGACGTCCAGCCCCCGCCACTCCACCTGCACCAACTCACCTGACACCAGCTCCAAGAGCAACAAGAGGCAGAGGGACATCTCGTAGAAATCCTGCCGAGAGAGGGTTAGAGTTAGAAGAAATTATGGACTATGATTCAACAGCTCTAATCGGGGAGGACAACCCAGAGAGTCCTGCCTCGGGAAACGAAATGGATCTGTTGTAAAAGGACCTAAACGGCAGATCAAAGATCAGTCAGTTCCTACTCTGAACAAAACTCATGGGTTCACACTCTTCATACCAGTAACATTGGTTAATCCAGAAAGAAAAACGCATGTCCGCGTTCAAGCTCTCATAGACTCAGGCTGCTCTAGAGACATTATTGCGGTTTCGGTTTCGGTTTCTCGGACATGTCGGATGCTCCTCTCCGCAGGTCCGGGAGGAAGCACCCAAGCAGCCTGACCGGGCGGCTGATCTGCGAAGATTAGCCCCCAGGACTCCCAGTGAGGGAGGCAGGGTCTGGAACGCGGCGGGAAGAGCCCCCTGAAATCGATGCAGGGGGTAAATTGCCCGTTTGTTCCTATGGAGGCCGGCAGACGTGCGCGGCACCTTGAGTGCTGCCGGGCCATGGAAAACAGCAAAGAGCAGAACTAGGCAGAAGCCTGTAAGTAAGCGAATCCCTTCTGTTATTACAAGCGCACGCGAAGGAGTGGTGGGATCTGAAGCTAAGAAGGCTCAGTTTCTTCCCCCTTGCTGAGTTTCAGAACTTGGTCGGCGGTCCCCCCCCCCTAAAATGGCGGCGAAAAAGCAGAGTCCCGCTTTGGGCAAGTCAATTTCGGCTGCCCTGCAGGGGAAAGAAGAGTCGCTCAAGGACTTGGTGAAGAGGTCGGTTATCGAAGCCATAAAGCCCTTTGTTGACAAGCTGAATGAAACAGATCAAAGGGTGGGCTTAATTGAGAGTGAAGTGAAAACCATTAAGGAAGTAGCGGGGGGGCAGAGAAGTCTGCTCGGGAAAATGCGTCACTCGTGAGGGCAACGAACAAAGAGTTAAAGCTGGTGGAGAACCAGCTGATCAGGCTACAAGTGGAACGAACACAGACAATTTTGCGTCTCCAGAACGTTAAAGAGGAGGAAAATGAGGATTTAAATGATCTGGCCTCGGAACTATTGGCGACACCCGCGAGGGCAACTAAAGAAGAAGTAAAAAGTGCCATTTTGGAAGTCCGTTGGGCTTCTTCAAAATATGCAACGAAGCGTCAGCTGCCTCGCGAGATCATCATCGATTTTTCTTCTAAGAGGATCCGAGACACTATCCTATATAACTCATACAATGCGGACCTGGACTTTCTGGGTAATAAGGTTAAAATACTGAAGGACGTTCCATTCCTAGTTCGGAAAAGGAGATTTAAGTATAAAAGTTTTGCAGCTCTTCTGAGGGAACGTGGAATAAAGTATAAATGGCTATTTCTGGAAGGTATCTGGTTTAGTTACAAAGATCAAGCTTACAAGATAACATCAGAAGATCAACTAAGGGATTTTGAGGACAAAAACCAAGAATTTCAGCAAGACACCAAGCAAGAAGAAAAGGATTTGAAGTCTGAAGGGGGGGGGGAGGGAACGAGCACTGCGGTTGCAGCTGCTCAGAGAGAATTGCGTCTGAGGCCCAGGGGTGGGGGAGGAAGACTTAATTTGGATTGTAATCTGTATTTTGCAAGGTCAACCACTCCATCAATATCTTACAAAGTTTTAATTTTTTAATAATGGCAGTATGAAGGGAAAGCATTATTTGTAATGTAGTGTTGTTATATGCTGCTGTTTTTTTTCTTTCCTTCCCCTGCCCCCTTCTTTCCCTTTGTATTGTTAGTTAATGTAAGTAACAAAAAAAAAATTCAAAAAAAATATTATTTCTCAGTTGTCTTTTGGGGAGAAATCCTGTCTGATCTTGATGTATGTCAGGTAATACTTTTTTCAATCTTGTAGCTAATATTGTTGCAAATATTTTATAATCACATTTAAGTAGAGAGATAGGTCGGTAGTTCTTAATTTCCTTCATATCCGTTCCTTCTTTATGTATTAATGAAATCATCACCTCCATCCATGATTCAGTCAGAGATGTTTCTTCTAGTGCTTTTCCATTATTTTGTTTCTGTATGACCTCCACTATTTCCATCACCGTGATTGGATCATTCAGACATTTCCTTTTTTCCTCTGATAGCTTAGGTAGGTCTTGTTTTTGCAGGTACTGTTTTTGATTTTCTACTGGTATTTCAACTTTGCCATATAATTAATTATAAAAGACTTCCACAATTTTCTTTAGTTCATCCTTTTGCGTCTTTTCTCTTCTTGTGTCATCATACAGGCAGTGAATGAGTCTTCTTTCTTTTTTCCTTTCTAAGTTTATAGGCTAGCCATCTCCCTGATTTATTTGCATGTTCAAAGTAGTTTTGTTTAGCATATTTAATATTTTGCGTGACTTCCTCCATCAATAACAGATTTATTTGGTTCTGTAGAGCCTTAATATTGCATTTTAAATTTACATTTGAAGGGTCTCTTTTTAATTTTTTTTCATTCTTATCCAAGATTTCCATTATCTCTTCATATTATTGTTGCTTCTCTCATATTCTCTTGGCTGCATATCTTATCGCCATTCCTCTGAAATATGCTTTACTTGCATCCCAAACAATATTCATGTGTGTTTCAGAGTTTATAATTTGCTGGAAGTAATGTTTCATTTCTTCCTTGACATCCTGCAAAAAAATGTTATTCTTCTGTAGCTGTACATTCAGTCTCCATCTAAATTTCTTTGGTACGTGTGCTATTTTCTGCAATAAGAGGTTGTGGTTCACGTATGTCCTTGGAAGTATATCAACATCTTTGACTTCCTCCAGAAGGCTTGCTGAGATCCAACACATATCTATTCTGGACCAAGACTTATGACAATCTGAATAGAATGTATAATCTTTTCCTGTAGGGTTTCTTATTCTCCAAGTATCAATCAGTTTATATTCTTCTGCCAATCTGAGAAAAGATCTTGGAAGTAGCCCTTTCGAATTCTTACATTTCTTGGTCCTGGTCAAATACCGCATTGAGGTCTCCTAATAAACTTATGTCCATGCACTCAACTTTTGCCAAGACCTCATTTATGCTCTGATAAAAATTTTCTTGATAGTCATTTGGTGCATATATCATTACCAGCAGGATCATCTTCTCTCCAATCTTCAGCTGAGTTAACCAAATTTGGTTTCAGTTCTTTTTTTACATAGGAGTCTGCTATACTAAAATGGAGTCAAGTTTTTTGTATGTCAGGTAGTGCTAGTCTTTCTTATATGTGTTTCTTGCAAACAGGTAACATCCACATTCAAAATCTTTAGTTGTTTAAAAGTTTTGTTTCTTTTTTCTGGTGAATTTAGTCCATTAATATTAGTTGAGAAGATTTTTATAGATTTCCCTTCCATTATATTCATTTTTTCTTACAATCCTCTGTTTCTTCTTGTCACTCTCTGCGATTTTGATTTGTAACTTGAAGCTTTTGCAGATGAGGGTCCAGCCTCTTCCTCCGATGCTGTTGAATAATCTTGTGTTGAGGTTCCGTCATCTTTCTCTGGTCTATCTTCCACCTTTGATCTCATTTTCCTGTTGTCCACTTCCTTGCATTTTCTCCCATATCTTTCCATGAAGTCTCCACCTTATGGATTGAATTAATTTTAAATCTCTGTCCCTCAAAGTAAAAAGTAACCCCTTCAGGGATTAACCATCAAAAAGAGATTGTGTCTTCATTTAATTTAGCTGTTAGCCGTGTATATTCCTTTCACTTTTGCCGTATTTTCCATGGAATTTCCTTCAACACTCTTATCTCTTTATCCTGAATCTTGAGTGGTTTATCACGTAATGTTCTCAAAATATGGTCTCTAGTTATACATCTTGTAAATTTAATATGCGCTTCTCTTAGCACATTGTTCTTTTTTGCTTATATTGAGTTAACTCTATATATTAAGTTAATTTCTCCAGCAATCTCCTCTGGTTCCTCTTCTAAAAATTCAGCCAGGGCTTCTGTAATTTCTGTCATCAGGTCTTCTCCCTTATGTTCTGATACATTCTGAAATCTTAAAATAAATGCAGCTTTTTCCATTTCTAATCCCATCAAAGAGTTTCAAGTAATATTTTGCTGACAGATTATTTCTTCTGATCTCTGTATGGCTGTCTCATTCTTTATATCCACTATTTTAATTTGTTCAGCCATATCCTGAGTTACCTGTTTATTTTCAGCCAATTGTGCCTGGAAGTCATTCATCTTTCCTTTTAATTCCACCACTTCTGTATTTAAATTCTTGATTTGTTCTACAACCTGGGTTAGAGTGTTTTGGATTTTCTCTATTCCTGTCTTAAACATAGTTTGTAAGTTATTCTGGAACTCTGTCACTGTTTCTTAAGCCATTGGTATGGTTAATTTAGGTTGTGCTGGTGAGGAAGGGCCTGAAGGCAGGGGATCTACTTTTTTCCATGTTTGCTCATTATCTCCAGGTATCAACACCTTATATAGTCTGATAGTTACTTCTTTTCTTTTCTCACCCAATTAACCAATTACGTTACCTTTTTAACTCTTTTTTCACCAATCTTTCTATTATTAATATTCAATTGTTAATATTCAATTGATCTCATCCTGTTTTATCTTTTTTGCAAGTTTTATTTAGTTCATCCTTATATGGCTGTCTTCACTCCACAGTATGCCTCACGTGACATTTCCATTATAGAACCCTTATAATCTAGAATGGAAATAATTAACAAAGATCTTTTTCTAAACTTCTTGTAATTCAGCAAAAGGAAGAAAAAAGTGGGATTCTTCCCAATGCATAATGAGGACAAAAATATACAAAAAGGATGTAATAATAACTAAAACGCTTGATATTCAAACCAGTCTAATACATCCCATAACAAATAAAAAACCTCAACAGATCCCAGGTCCCCAAAAACAATACCAGCTTCAGAAGCTCCTGAATGAATAACTCTGTGGTTCCAATTATTCCAAAATAAGAAGTTAGTCTATAGAGAATGAAAGAAAAACATGTCTCTATGCAATCAAAAGCCACTTAATGGGGGGGGCAGATTGCCATGTCCTCCCCTCCCCCCTTTTAACTCCTTTTGAGTAGTAAATTTATAAAATCCCTTTAAACATGCACCTTCCACTATCTTCGGCAATCCTTGGCAATTAATTAACAGTTCAGATGTAGATTACATCTCAAGCAGAGTAAAAGTTGAAAGCTTTGCTAGAAAATTCCAGTGTTCCCAGTTTGGCAGCCATTTCAGCTCCTGCCCTCCGTCTTGGTACTAGGCTTACCTCCGGATACACTCTGATTAGCTGCTACTGACAGAAGCGACCTCAAAGGGTTAATCCCTACCTTCAGAAGCACCCACCAGGTACCTTTTGAGATGTAAAATCTCCCAGATGGGGCAGTTTAGCTTGTCTCTGGGAAAACCTCCCTGCAACTTGACTGATCTTGCCGCAACAAAACCAGAAGTCAAAGCCATTTAAAGCACTTAAAAATATTTCCTATTTTATGCAAAAAAACCCCCAAAACCTTGGGGGGTAGTTTGTAACCTAATACATTTTGGGGTAGGGTAACAGAGCACCTCAATGGCAATATCAATAACTTTTGCAGCTGTTTTATAAACTGGCTGTTTTTTCATTTACAGAGAGAAAATTGTGTGTGGTAAGTGGCTGTACTTTGAGATGACAACTAATATGCAGTGGTAATGTTGTAAGAGTAAAAAGTTGTGGACCCACTTACCTATATATTCCACCAAAAATGTGCAGTCAAAGTCCAAATTCACTGCCAAAATTAGCAGGGTTACTAAGGGAAACCATTGCTCCCTTTAGTTCTGACATTGTCTGCTCTGACTGACTGTAGGGATTGGGCGTGGGACTTTCTGCATACAAATGACACATTCTACCACTATGACATAGCCCCTCTGTGTTTTTTTCTTCAGTCTTCTCCAGTTCTAAATTCCAGTACTGGAATGAGGGCGAATGCAAGGAGTCTGGACTAAGCAAAATGAAAGTGCCACTGCATAAACAAGTATATTCCACATATTTTGACAAAGATGATAGTTTTGACTGATGTTCTTCTAGGAATAATAATGGGAGGATCCTAGTCTCTTTTTCTTTTTCTGATCCTTTCTTTCTGTAAATAAACATACAGTAACAATTGTCAGTTATTATGAAGTACTCTATGTGTAGAAACCTAAAAAAGATAAAAGGCTCAGTCAAACATTATCTGAATTACAGACTTTAAGAGTTGTGTTTTCCCTACTTCTGCCCTTGTTAAAGGCAAGTCTGTCAACTTTTATTCCTGATTTCAGCAAGAATTTAAGGGCATCCCTTACTGCTGCATCATAACTCATGAAGAGTCAGGAGAATCTTCAATACTATTCCCAAGTAAGTGCAATCCTAAACAGAGTTACTCTAGTCTAAACTCACTGAAATAAACAGGAGTAACTCAGTTTAGGATTGCACTGCCAACATATCAAGATTAAGAGGCAGCAAAGAAAAATGTTCCCATGCAATCATTTTAGAGACCTTGAAATAATTAACAAAATTCTTTGGTGGATCTTCCTGAAGCTTTGCTTTGAATCAAAGCAATGAAGTATGAGAGACCCAAAGCTTGGCAGCTCAGAGTTAAGGTATAAACTGTGTCCTTAGCTCACCTTGTACTGCAGTGCATATAGTATTTTAAGTAAAAATCATTTGCTGCTTGGAGACCTTTCCACTTCTCACCCAGGGTGAGCTGAGGATGAAGTTTCAGCGTGAACTTTCAGTTGTTGTGCTTCAGTGGCTTTTAGAAAGATAATTTTAACCAGCCACAGTTTAGTATTTTTTAAAAAGTGAAGTATTAGGCCGATCAGGACATCAAAGCAATGTTAATCCTTTCATTTCTTGTAGAGGGCACACAGCTAAAGCTGAGGCCAATCAAAAGATCAACCAGGCACAGACACTGAGGCTAATTTGATGAATTAATTGAATGACAATACCCTAGAGAATCTAAGAGTAGTGGTTCCAATACAAAGCTCTAAGTGCATTCAAATGTGGCCAGAGAACTCCCAAATGAACATATTTCTACATCCAGTGAAAAAGAGCCAGCAATTTTATGTGTGCATGATGACAATCCATTTGAGCAGCTGCCCCTTCCACTGGTGCTTTGCATGCTTAGCGTTTAGAGGTTTTGTGATGTTCTCAAGGACTTCTTGGTTTTTATATAAAAATATCTGGATGAACAATGTGGATGATTAGAAACCTGTGGCCAAAGAATCAATATATAAAATTGTCTCAATTCCCTCTGTCTTCTGCCATTTTTTCCCCACAAGCCAGCCTTTTCATCTACTTTTCTCTTAGTTTCCTGTTTCTATATCTGTTGCCTGCACTGCCTAGTTCCTTCAGTTGTCTTACATCTTGAGACAAAAAGCTATTCTTGGACCTAGGAACTCTGTAACATTTTAATCCCAGCAAAATTTATATCTTCTTTCACAGAACTAAACTGCAAACACTTTGACAGCTTTGTCCGTGATCAAATGGAATTATCATTATTTTCTATGTCATCAACAGTCTGTCAGAGGTTTCATTGTTACAAAAGGTATATGTACAAATATATATATAAAATAAAATATAAAATTGTCTTGTATAATAAATGGTCTGGTAGATCTTCAGTCAGTTCTGAGAGTCACAATATTACCAATGATATCTGCTTTTATGTATTGTGGTACCTGTGGTATTTAATGGCCATCATAAAAAGACACACACACCACAATGAGAAACTCTATACCTGCTTTTAGCTCAGAAAGAGCTATACTGCATCCTCAGTTTAGAACCCCACTTATTTATACAGAAGCAGCAGAAAACAATATTATATTTTATTTATTTACTTTGCTTATATTTCTCCTTCTGCCCAATGGGGACCCAAAGCAGCTGAGATAATTCTCCTCTCCTCCATTCTGTCCTTGCAACAACCCTGTGAAGTAAATTAGGCTGATAGTGTGTGACTGGGAAAAGGTCACTTTGCAACTTTTGTGGCCTAGCAGCGATTTGAACCTTGGTCTCCTAAAGTCTAATTTGACATTCTAACCACTACATTACACTGCTCCTCAGTTGTTCCTGATTATTGCTATAATAATTAAATTACTGGAACCAATGTCACATTTAGGAATAAACCTATTAAGTAAAAGAGACATGGCAAATCCCAGAGAAAATTACATTAAAAATGATTTAAATCAGAAGATAAACTGTCAGCAGATATTAGTAACATAGGAAAACAAAGTCTTCACATGATTAAAATCCCCTCCAAAACTTCTAGGGTGACAATATGATAAAGTGTTTTCAGCCAAAGGGAAACTGGCTGAAACCTTTCCAATTAAGATAGATGGATTCTAGCAAAGCATAAATTTAATACAAATTCTGTTCAGAATTCAACACAGTAGATTGTGGTACTGAGCTATTTAAAAATATTTTTTAAACACTGTTTAATTAAACTTCAGTGGTGTCAGACAGGAATTCCACCCTAGGGTGAGGCCTACTGTGGAGGTGATCAGACTTCCCAAGGACATAACCTCTGACATATTCCAAAATTTGTTTGAGCTCAAGGTGCCAGGAAGAGGGGAAGAAAGAGACAGGACGCCAACATACCTTAAAGCAGCTATAGCTTTTATTGAATACATTAAAAAGATAGAATTTCAGCAAGTTTGCATATTTATCCAAAACAAGGCTCGGCCAAGCTGATGAGATGTTACCGATTGGTTGGGAGAAATTTGGCAAAGGAGATTTCTGTCTCACCCTCTTTGAGGTCGCCTTTTATACCCTCTTTCTTCTTTGAGCTCTCACTTGGGAGTGGTTTCCCAGGCACCCATGCCTATGTATGCCTTCTTGATTGAACATTGCCATTGATGCATATTTCCAGTACACTTGGATATTTTTACCAGCACAATTTCCCAACACATGGCATGGGTCATTCTGAGTTTTAGTATCCAGAAAGTATCTAACTTGGATAATGTCCCCTTTTGACCTTTGGTATTTTTCCATTCATGATCTTTATGCTCCTTGACACCTGTTAAGGGCCTCAAATCTTGGGTGGATTTCTCACCTACCAGATCAGTTTTCCTCAATGATCAGTTGAACTCCATGGTTCCACTGTATTCCTATATCCATGGTTATGCTTAGTTCCAAACCTTTTTCTCTTAAAAATGAATACAATTGCTTATTGATTAGAGAGAGAGAGAGCCTCTATTCCCCTTGGTCCAATTCCAGTCACCCAGCAAAAAGCTATTCATGATTTCAGCTAGGATATAGGAAATCTGTAGTTAACAGTGGGCTTCTGCTGTAGCTGACATTAAGACTGTGATTTTTTGAAACTCAAGTTAAAGGGGAACTTACTCCAAACAAAGGTAAGACAAAATGGGGAGGTCAAAGTACTGACCCTCAAGCTTATCAGAAAGCACCCCAGATGCCCGGGTGGGGAGGTCACTCTCAAGCCTGTCAGTAGCAAATACCTTTTTATGTGCAATAGGTCCAATTATTTCATCACATGAAAATAAATACATATATCGCTAGGGCATTGCATGTATAGGAACTAGCATGCCTAAGGAAAGGAGAAAATCCTCCATTCTGGAAACCAAGGGTCTAGAATGAATTTTAACAAAGAAAGATTAAAACAACAATAGCAGCATAAGCATAGTTTAGGAAGAAGAGCTGAGAGACTGTTCTAAGTCTGGGGTGGAAGAGACAGAGATGAAGATTCCAATAGATGGATAAACGCTCTTGATTAAGATGCTCTTGATTATTTGTATCTGGTGGGAATGGAATGCACAGTTAATCAGAAGTCTTGGAATAAGATCATATTTAACAGTTACTTTTGACATTGCAGCAGATCCTTTAACTGTTTTGCTAGGTCTATTATCCATTCATTATATGAAGACTGTGTGTATTGATATATATTGAATGGCAAATTGAACTATGCAATAACAATAAGAATATTTTTGCAATTGTTATAAGTGTTTATTTCGTTAGGTTGTCACGATTATTGTTCTCTATTGCTAGGTCTATTATCCTGTCTAGTGGGGAAGCAACATTATGAGCTAATATGAAATTTATTGACCACAGCTAAAATTTTAATAGAAAAAATGCTAGTGCAGAACAGAATGTCCTTAGTTTCATTCCTAGTTTATTAAATCCCGAGATCATCATCCATACAAAAAAAAAATGGTATAAAGAAACATATCATTATTCATGGCAATCTCTTACTGATTCACCACTAACGTCTGTGGAACTAATTTTAAGCAGGTCTACTTGGAATGAATGTCCATTCAATTCACTGGAGATAACTCTCAGGAAGATGTTCTTAGGATAGCTGCTTACAGTTGCTTTGATGTAAGCTGAATGTGGAGCTGATTCTGTACATATTGTTGGATCACTTGGTACTTTTTGGATGTACCTGGAAATGTATACAGTATGATGAACATTTTTTTCTTTTACGTTCTTTGTATTTTAGTGGAAATTAAAAAATGCTTTCTTTTCTAGCGAACTTTACTTCATTTTTCTTTCTTTTGGTTCCTGCTTCCATCCTGTCTCCATCACTTACTCTTTTTTATGGCAATAATTACCATAGATTTTGTCTTGTTTTAAGTGCATTGTATTACAGCTTGTGATCCTCTCTCTGTATCATTTATAGTATTCCTTATCTTACATAGTTTATTCATATTGTTCTCTGTTCATGTAATTCCTTGGGGAAGCCCATCTACTAGACCATCCTATGCAATTTTCTAGAGGACTAGTCATGGAGAAGTACCAAACAGACTGGCCACCTTCCTGTCCAGTTACCTCCCAGTACCCCCCCCCAACCTGGCTGTGGCACTGAGCAGGCACTCCAAGCCCCAGTGGATGACTGGGTGTGGGGACCCTGCTACTTCCCTCCATGGTGGGCAGAGCAGGGGAGGAATAAGATGAGCAGGATGTGTGGCATTTTCCTGCCTTCCAGTGGTGTGGAGAAACTTGAGGAGGATAGGCTGTGTTTTCCTGCTTCTCTTCAGGGGGAAGGCAAGGAGAGTGGGTGCTAGCACACTCTGTTGCTGAGGTTTTTCCCATCTCCTCACCGCCTCTCTGTGGCTTAGGCGGAGGTGAGGAGTATGGCCATCTTCTTCCTGCTTCTCTACAGGGGAAGGTGACTTGGGTGCTCTGGATGTCCTTGCCTAGGGGGCTGAAAGACCTTGGGATAGCCATAGTAATTCCCATTCCTATTATATCATACACTGGTGGTCTTATACTGACTGATTGCATTGCTTTATCTTGTAATACACTTTAAGTCTCAGTGAGAAAGGAAGCTTGCAGACTTACCACGCGCAAGGTTGCAACCGAGGACAAGGCTGAGATGGAGAAGTCCAGTTACAGAAGAGGTCGAGCAAGATGGGAGATCCTCTTCTGTGAGAGACAATGTGGTTGGCACCATTCCAATGGCACCTCAGCAGGAGCAGGATGCTTTCTTACCCACCCACTGCTTGATTCATGCAGTCAGTGGGCCAGTCACAACTTTAGGGAAAAGGTGGTTTTGAGACATTGGGCTAGGTCCTTAAGGAGTGAGCAGGGTATATTGGGTGGCTCACTCTTGTGGTAGAAGGGAGGCAAGGGCCATCCAGCAGTTGCTGGTGGCAGAATCCTGCAAGAGGTAAAATGCATTGAATTGCAATGGGCCTTTCGATGCCAAGGGATCCATTGCCCGTATGCCTGGTCAATGCTCTAAAAAGCTGTAATCAATAAAGTTGTGGCCATTCCAACCAAATAGAAATGTCTGGGTATCATTCCATGGAACCCAGCCTGACATAGCACATAGGTTGCAAAGGTGGTCAAGGAAGGAAGGAAGGAAGGAAGGAAGGAAGGAAGGAAGGAAGGAAGGAAGGAAGGAAGGAAGGAAGGAAGGAAGGAAGGAAGGAAGGAAGGAAGGAAGGAAGGAAGGAAGGATAATAAGGTGCAAGTCAATAAGGAACATTGTCCCTGACTCTCTTTGGGGGGGAGGGCTATTTTTTTGTATGCTTTGTTCATTTGTTTCCATTCCTACTTGGATGTGAGAATAGTAATAGACAGTTAATCAAATGAAAGATTCTTTAAAGGGTTTTCTTTTGATGTTTAGTTTCTGCTGTATGTATATGTAAAAATTATCTACCTGTCTCTTGTCAATTTAGAATATTCAGGATCAAACAGCAAAATTTGTTCAGACATAGTTGGACATAGTTGGACTGGAATGCTCACTGGTTATACATTAACCTTTTATCCCTGAGACTTTAAGTTCAAAGTTTTTATGTGAAGAACATGGAAATGCTATAAACTACTGCCAGGCATATGATGATTAAATAGGAACAATGCAGCTGCAAATTAGCTCCTAGTGAACCATGGTCAGCGTGTGCTATGATTATGGTTACAACTATTTTCTTGTTAGTCTCTACTGGGAATTTACTTGAACGGCAGACAGATTTGGATTTTAACAGTGTGGAGTTCTACAAAAAGTTGTCTAAAATTACTTTCTAGAGGGCAGAACAACAGGACAATAATTTGATTGTCAAATTATAATTGTAAAGAGAAAAGAATGAACTATTTAGAACTATAGATACATATTTACTGCTAAGTATATTATGTTACATTATATAGGTTATTTTACCTTTGTAAAAAGGAAACTTATAAAATTAACATTGGCCAAGGGACGTTATTCTCACCATTCAAGACATTTAGATGTGCCTCCTGCAGCAAGCTTAAAACCATGAAGGCAAACAGAGAAACACCTTGACCAAATTAACCTGCAAATGTGGACAGGTATAAGAAAGCACACACTATACAAATTAAGACTTTATACTAGCCAAAGAGGCAGGTACTTGGAAAAGGAAGTGCAGAGCAAAATGAGATGTATCTTCCCCTATATGCAGCAATTTGTCCCATGAAGTTGAAGGTACCATGTTTGTTCATATTGCCTAAAGTCAGCAGATGTACAATGTTGCATTTCTCTGACCATTCACTTTACCTTCAAGGTTTTGATTTACAGTTTGAAACAAGAAAGCATTAATTAATTTATCATTATTCTCTGCTATGTTCTAAACTATATAATTCATTCACCACATCAACATTCCATGCATTTAAATATGCTCAGTTATCTACTGCCATCATTTGGAGAATATAATAGGAGGTTCCCGAGTCTATATTTTGCTCAATGCCCCCAGTTTACTTCTCTATGACCTGGACCCATCCTTCATCCTGGTCTGCAGATGTATTAGAAGAATGAAAAGCCTCCCTGTGTAAGATTCATGTGTGTGCTCTACAACTTTGTTTATAATTTATTATAAATATTAGGGTTGAATTTATTTATATTTATTAAGTTTTGCTATGGTGTTAGCAAAATATGCGCATGACTCACAGTTGATTATTGTTGTCCATTTTGTACAAATAGATAACAAGGAAGAACACAACCAAGAGAGAAAGACAGTAAATGATTTATTTAGACTATTAATACAAAATGTAAATGGTTGATCAGTTAGATTAGATCTGATTTGTGAATGTGTGTGTTTGTGTCTATAAAGTCATTTATTAGCTCCTTCTCCTAAAACAAGTTTGCTTCTCCAAACACATGTTAAATTACTTTAAAGCAGAGAAGAAGAAAAAAAAGGTACAGTGAGATTTTTTAAAAATCATGTACCCCTCAAAGATCCCTATGTGTTTCACATGTTGCTTCATCAGGGCATCTCTCAGAATGTTCCTTCTGTAATGATCTGCAGATATTGCTAATCTAAGTGTTTCAGTTATGTTAGCCCTAATTAGCCTTTTAGTTGTCAGGTTCAGAATACTGTATTGTACTGCTTCGCTTAACCGACTCCATTTTTAATCCTTTCAGTGTTTAAGTGCTCTCTCCACAGGTGCCAAGGTTCCCAGGCAGCTATCTCACAGAAGAGGATTGTTTTGGCTACCGACGTTCCACCAAGAACCGGCCTTGGGAACTTTCGCTATCCTGACTTCAAAGGGGTTGTTTTGAGAACTATGGGGGGAGGTTGGGCCTACTGTGATCTGTTACTTTGTACCTCATGCTTTGCCAGTCATTGGTAACAATGCATATGTACCATCCTGAATATTGCATTCAGGCTAGTGGACTATAATGAACTATTTTTCCAGTAAAAGCCTTTTGGAAACAATGGACTGTTGTCTGATTGCAGGAGGTAGTCTGGAGTAAGGACATTATCTAGCCACAGTTCTGACATTTTGTTACCAATCACCTTTTCCAATGCCTAAGCCGGATCAGATGGACTCCGAAGCTGTCCCAGTCAGGGATCCTTTGTTTGACCCGTATGCCTCTCCCGGCTCTCAAGGTTTGGAATCCCAAGCACCTGTACTGCGAGGACACGGCTCCTCGGTTACAACGATTTATACCCTCGCTCCCAGCAGTGCTGATACTCGGCCTAGAGCCACAGCCACACCACTTTTCTCCGTGCCCACCCTGACGCAGTGGGGTGCGAGACCAAGAGAAACGAGGGACCGGAGGGCCAGCGCGATGTTCATGCAACTACAGCTGGATAGTCGGCGCAGTTTGGAATCCATACCCGAGCAAACCAGTGGCCGACCGTGGCTGTTCTGAAACAGGGCAACCGAACAAACGGAATGGGAAACATCCCGCCGTGGCGCCCTGAGTTGGGATTATGCGGAAGTCACCCCATGGTCGGGGCAACAAGATGTAAGTGAGCACCAATGGGTGCAGCTCCAGAGCAGAACGATTGCCATTGACTCAGGAATATCAGCAATCACTGGTCTGATGAAAGGAGTTTTAGCTGCGAGATCTCAAGAGGAGCAAGGAGTAGAGACACCCTTGCCGTGGCAACAGACGCTAACCATGGGGCTGCAGACCGAAACTATGCAGACCTCACAGACTGCCGAAGCTGTGGGATACACGGAACAGGAGGGAGAAACCACGGATAGAGTGCAACTGTTGGAGAACAGACTCGTAAATATGGAAGAAAGTTTGGCAAATGCCGTCCACCTGCTTTCAGTGCTAGTGGCGGGGGACAGAGGCCGTGAACCGCCAGCTGGTTTACCTGACATCAGCCAAAGTTTGGCTAACCTGCAAAATCAACTGTGGCCGCAACAGCCACCAGAGACGGGAGACAAGGATTCTGTCACCGGGGAAGGACCCTGCCCAGAAGATCCATGTCCAGATGAACCCCGTCCCGAGCAACCGGTTACACCAGGAGACGATGGTGCCGATGGGGGAGGTGGAGAACCGTGTCCGGAAGACCCTCGTCCCGATCGCCCTATAACTCCGGCTGGCAGTGGGACTGGAGGAGGAGGGGGAGAACCAGGACGACCGCTAGAGCCAGCTTTCCCGATAGTCCCACCACCCATGACTCAAGCGAGCCAGCCCCCATGCCTTCCGGGAGGAACCACACCACCGATCATCCCAGGAGCGGGCAGGCCTCTTCCGACACCGGGGCCGCGAGGGGATACGGTTCCTCTTCAACCCATCTCTCCTCACCCACCTCCGTTGCGGCCAGCTCCCACTGCCCTTCAACCAGTGACAGGGGGCCTACCGAGGGGGCGTCCGACACCTTTCCGGCCAGCACCAGTGCATCCGGCACCAAGAGGACCTCCCCAGCCGATTCCGGGAGCGCCTTCGCCGCACCAACCTCAACCCTACCCTCAGCATCCTCCGCCACAGCTACCGCCAACGCCGCGACAGCCTCCTTTACAACTCGCTCCGCTCGATGCCGACCCAATGCCAGCACCAGCTCCTAGACAAGATCTTCCCATGGGATGGGTCAAACTGGACGCTACGTTTGATGGAGACCCTTCCAAATTGGGATTCTTCCTGGTACAAGTAGTACAATTTTTCAATCGATGGGGGCATCTTTTCGGGAGTGAGGCCAGTCAAATAGAGCATCTGGGATCACGTCTCCAAGGTAAAGCAGCCGACTGGTATGTGGGACTTTATAATGTGGGGGCCCCTGAGTTAGATACGCTCCAAGGGCTAGTGGATGCAATTCGAGCCCAATATGAAGACCCCCTAGAAGAAACTAGGGCCCGAACAGAATTGCAGGCTATTAGGCAAGGCAGCATGTCGGCTAGAGACTATGCCACAAAATTCCGACAACTCGCTGCCAAATGCCCCAGGTGCGAAGAGTCCACCAAGATTATTTTGTACAAACAAGGTTTAAATCCTAAATTGTTGGACCGAGCTCTCATGCAGGATAACCCTCCTACGCTGTTAGGGTGGATACAATTGACCTGTGAAGTAGAAAACCGCCTGCTAGAAGTTCGGCTAGTGGAACAACACCAACAACCTCCGGGCCAAAGACGCTCCTCCACTCATATCAGGGGGAGCCGGGGGGCTGGATATGCCACTCGTGGAGCAAGAGATGCTAGATGGCAACAAGGGCTATGTTTGCAATGTGGCCAAGGTGGTCATTTTGCGGCGCAATGCCCATATTGGCCTGTGCAAAGACCTCTGCTCCAACTAAGACGCCCAGCCCCCGCAGCCTACCCGGCACCAACGCGCCCCACTCCAGCTCCAAGAACCGCTCCAAGAGGTAGGGGGGCATCGAGGAGGAACCCCCCGAAAGAGGACTAGAATTGGAAGAAGTTATGGAATACGATCCAACAGCCCTAACAGGGGGAGAGAATCCAGAGAGCCCCGCCTCGGGAAATAAAATGGATCTGTCGTAAAAGGACCCAAACGGCAGATCAAACCTCCGTCGGTTCCAGTTCCGAACCGACCCCGAGGGTCCATACTCTTCATACCAGTAACGTTGGTGAATCCTGACAAGAAAATGCACATTCGCATACAAGCCCTAATTGACTCGGGCTGTTCCAGAGACATTATCGCACCAGCTTTAGTAAATGGACTAGTACTTCCTGTAAAAGATTTGGAAATACCAGTAATTTTCGAGCAAATGGATGGCACTAACATGAATCCAGTCACTACCGAAACCACTCCGATCATAACAGGCATGGGGCAACATTGGGAAGTAAGATCATTCGTCATTAGTGCCACAGCGAAATACCCCTTGATCCTGGGAAGCCGGTGGTTATGCGATCATAACCCTTATATCAACTGGGCAGAGGGAAGCATCACGTTCACCCATGAATCATGCAAAGACCATTGTTGGAATCAAAATTGGGGTAATAACCCTACTGTAACTGAGCCTGCTCTCCTCACCCAAGAAGAAATTAACCAAATACCCAAGCAATACAGAGCGTACACCCAAGCCTTCACAGAGGAAGAAGCTAATACCTTACCTCCTCACTGGAGGACGGACTGTGCTGTGGAAATTTTACCAGGCGCCTCGCTGCCCAAAGGCCGTCTATATCCCATGAGTCCTAACAAAAGAGAAGAGTTCCGCAAGTTCATAGACCTGAATCTTCAAAGAGGATTCATTCGCCCGGCTAATAGCCCCCACGCAGCGCCAGTGCTTTTCGTCAAAAAGAAGGATGGGGGCCTACGACTGTGCACGGACTTTCGAGGACTCAACGCGGTCTCCTCCAGCAATGCCTACCCCATCCTGCTCATCAGGGATCTACTCAACGTCGTGGTGCAAGGTAAGGTCTTTACGAAATTAGATTTAAAATACGCTTACTTCCATGTCCGCATCCGAGAGGGGGATGAATGGAAAACCGCTTTTAACACACCCCTCGGCCAATATGAGTATTTGGTTATGCCATTTGGTCTGGCCGGGGCACCCTCGGTTTTCATGTCCATGATCAATGAAGTGCTGCATGAATTTCTATACAAAGGCGTTGTAGCGTACCTAGATGATGTGTTAATCTATTCGGAAACTGAAGAGGAACACGTGGACCTTGTAAAAAGAGTCTTAACCACTCTCATGAATAACAAACTGCCTATAAAATTCTCCAAGTGTGAGTTCCACAAAACAGAACTCACTTATTTAGGCTACTGTATTTCCCAGGAGGGCTTGAAAATGGATCCAGGCAAAATACAAGCAGTATTAAATTGACAAACCCCCGCGACCCGCAAAGAATTACAATCCTTCTTGGGCTTTGCCAACTTCTATAGAGAGTTCATAGCGAACTTCGCTCAAATCACACTCCCCCTAACCGAACTGTTAAAAACCAAAGACAAGGGGGACCAAGCCAAAAAACCAAGTGCAAAATTGTCTTGGACGCCTGAATGCCAAACAGCGTTCCATCACTTCAAAACGCAGTTTGTTTCAGAGCCCGTCCTGCAGCACCCCGATGAAAATCGCCCCTTCATAGTGCAGGTCGACGCCAGCGATGCTGCAATTGGGGGGGGGTGTTGCTACAGTGGGGGGCAGACGATAAACTCAAACCCTCTCCAGAAAATTTTCAGAGGCGGAAAGGAATTGGAATGTTTGGGAAAAAGAGGCCTTTGCTGTAAAAGCGGCTCTCACTACCTGGAGACATTGGCTAGAAGGTGCCCGTCATCTGTTCGAGGTCTGGACGGACCATAAAAATTTAGAGGCCCTACGCAGCCCTCGCAGGTTAAACGCCAAGCAATTGCGATGGGCAGAATACTTCTCCAAGTTCGATTTCACTTTGAATTTTCTCCCAGGCAAAACCAACTTCTTGGCCGACGCTCTATCACGCATGCCCCAACACAAAAGCAAAAGGGAGGAGACAATTGACACAGTCTTTTCGCCTATGCAATTAGGGGGCATGGTGACCACACGCAGCCGCACAACTCTATCCCCTCAACCCGATCAAGGGTGGAGACAAAAATTAAAAGCTGAAGTGGAGAAGGAGGGGGGGGGATGTGCCCAAGGACAAGCTGCAACGTTCCGACCAAGGGGAATGGCTTTGTGGAGATCGCTTCTATGTACCCAAAAGTTTAAGAAAGGAAGTTTTACAATGCTGTCATGATGCTCCCACTGCGGGGCACTATGGGTACTTAAAGACGCTTCACCTAGTCCAACGCCAATTTTGGTGGCCGGGCATGCGCAAAGACATCTCCCAATATGTAGCGTCTTGCCCCATTTGTCTCAGTGCCAAATCCCGAAAAGGCAAACCTCCAGGACTCTTACAGCCGTTAGAAACACCAAATAGACCGTGGGAAATAATCTCTTTTTTTTTTTTTTTGAAAAATTTTTTTATTGGGTTAGAACATTTTTATTTTTACATTACAATCAATTTTCCCCTAATTTTTCGTTTCTAACCCCCTCCCTTTCCCCCCCTTTTGTTGACTTCCAACAGCTTTCCCACCCTCTGTCCCTTTTCCCTTACTTCTATTAAATTCCTCTGTCTAAAACAGATATACATTTTCCATTATATTAAGCAGTGCATCATTAACTCCTTTAATTATTATACACCCAAACTATACGTCTTTAGATAAACAATTTATCCCATTTTCCAGTTTTGAATAATTCTATATAAACCTATAAAAATATATAAACCATAAAAATTTCCCACATTTAAATCAAACAATTTGATTTATTCTCTATATATTACTCATTTCAACTTTTTATGGTAATTCTATATAACTCCTCAAATACTCAACCAATTTAACTCTTCTATACATTCAGTTTGGTGCATATAAATCTTGTCAAAGAAAGAAAATATTATTAGTTAGTCAATCCTCATGTTTAAACCTTATCATTAATTATTCTCTATCAGTTGACCTATACATATCTATATATATCTCAATCAATTAATCTAACTGCTTATAAATTCACATTTCTCTTCCTCCCCCGGTAAAGTCACCCCTCTCTTTTATACTTTTATTATATTTCAGTAGTTCTCAAACTGCCACAGTTTTCCTCCCACCTCCCATTTCTTCTCCAGGTATTGTTTCAGCTTCTCCCAGTCTGTGTTGAACTGCCCTGAGTCCAGATCTCTCAGTTTTCTTGTCATCTTGTCCATTTCAGCCATATACAGCAATTTATAGATCCAATCTTCAATAGTTGGTACTTCTTGTACTTTCCATTTCTGCGCATACAAAAGTCTAGCTGCTGCAGTCATATAAAAAATCAACGTCCTATGATGGGCTGGAATTCCCTCCATTCCCAAGTTTAGCAGCAGGAGTTCTGGGTTCTTATTTATTTGAAACTGTAAAATTTCACTCATTTCTCTTATTATTTCCCCCCAGAACTGCCTAGCTACCTCACACGACCACCACATATGATAGAGGGAGCCCTCATGTTTCTTACATTTCCAGCATTTATTAGAAGTATTCAAATTCCCTAGCGCAATCTTCTTTGGTGTCATGTACCAACGATAGATCATTTTGAAAATGTTCTCTTTAATATTGATACACGTCGTTGTCTTCATTGTAGTTTTCCACAAGTATTCCCATGCCTCCATTGTTATTTCTTTATTGAAATTTATAGCCCATTTCACCATCTGTGTTTTAACTATCTCATCCTCAGTATACCATTTCAGCAATACTTGGTATACCTTGGATATTCTTTTCTTGTCTTCTTTAAGAAGGGTCTGCTCTAGTTCCGAGTTCTCTGTTCGTATGCCCCCTTTTGCAAAGTCTGAGTTGTATAAATCTCTAATCTGTCTATACTGAAACCAATCATAGTTAGGTGATAGTTCCTCTTGCGTCTTTATTCTAAGTTTAGATACTTCAATCTTAGTTATTTCTTTGTACGTTAAACATTGTTGTTCATTATCCACAGCTCTCGGATCTATCACCTCATATGGAACCACCCACAAGGGGGTTCCTTCTTGTAGGTAAGTTCTATACTTCTTCCAGATTGTAAATAGACTTCTCCTTACAAAATGATGCAGGAACATCGAGTTGACCTTTACTTTGTCATGCCATAGGTATGCGTGCCATCCAAAAATTTTTTTATATCCCTCTAGGGCTAATAGTTTCTTATTCTTTAATGTCATCCACTCTTTTAGCCAAACTAGGCAGATTGCATCATGGTAAAGTCTCAGATTGGGCAGTTGCATTCCGCCTCTCTCCTTTGCATCTTGTAAAACTTTTACTTTCACTCGAGGCTTCTTGCCTGCCCAAACAAAATCTGATATTTTCCTCTGCCATTTTTCAAATTGTTTAGAGTCTCTGATGATTGGTATTGTCTGTAACAAAAACATTACTCTTGGTAACACATTCATCTTAACTGCTGCAATCCTGCCCAACCATGACAGGTTCAATCTATTCCATTTGATCAAGTCTCTCTCTATCTGAGTCCATA
Source organism: Eublepharis macularius (assembly GCF_028583425.1). Classification (NCBI taxonomy): domain Eukaryota; kingdom Metazoa; phylum Chordata; class Lepidosauria; order Squamata; family Eublepharidae; genus Eublepharis; species Eublepharis macularius. The sequence continues at coordinate 130,570,251 of NC_072792.1, forward strand.
ATTTTTCATAATTATTCTTGAACAAATCTATATTTTTTGCAGTCAGCTCAACTCCCAAGTATTTCACCTTACTAGTTACTTCACAATCCGTTGTTTCCATTAACAATTGTTGTTTCTGCTTAGTCATGTTTTTGCATAATATCTTTGACTTCTTTTTGTTAATGAAGAAACCTGCCAAATCTCCAAACTCCTTGATCTTGTCTATCACTTTTGGCATGTTCTCCAGTGGGTCTTCTACAATTAACATTATGTCGTCTGCAAATGCTCTGACCTTATATGAATAGTCCTTTATTTTTATTCCTCGTATTTCCTCATCTTGTCGAATTTGTATCATCAGAATCTCCAATACTAAAATGAACAACAATGGAGATAACGGGCAACCTTGTCTTGTTCCTTTACTAATCGTCAATTTTTTGGTCAATTCATCATTCACTACAATTGCTGCAGTCTGGTCTCTATAGATTTCCTTGATTGCTCTGACGAATCTTTCTCCCAATTGTAGCTTTTCCATAGTGGCAAACATAAAGTCCCAGTTTAAATTGTCAAACGCTTTTTCAGCGTCTACAAAGAAGAAACCAACCTCTTTGTCACAACGCTTGTCGTAGTATTCAATAGCATTGATCGCTGTCCTTAAGTTGTCTCTTATTTGTCTGTCTGGCAAAAAGCCTGCTTGTTCCTCCTCTATGACTTCCGAGAGCCACCCCTTCAATCTCTCCGCCAATATCTTCGCAAAAATTTTATAGTCATTATTGAGTAGTGATATAGGCCTATAATTTTTCACGCTAGTCAAATCTTGGCCCTCTTTTGGGATCAATGATATATTCGCTTCGCTCCAAGTGTCTGGAATTCTTTGATCCCTAAAAACTCCGTTCATCACCTCTTTTAGGAATGGTGCCAGTTCATTGGCCATTGTCTTATAAAATTTAGCCGTAAGTCCATCTGGCCCTGGCGCCTTTCCTAGATTTGCGGATTGTATTGCCATATTTATTTCCTCATCAGTTACTTCACTGTTCAGCTTATTTCTCCAAGCTTCCGAGATCTCTGGAAGTTTGGTTTTCTCCAAATATGATGCTATTGATTCTTTGTTTACTTCTTTTTTATTATACAGCTTAGCGTAAAATTTATAAAAGGCTCTGCTAATGGTAGTCTGCTCCAAATACGTTTTGTTTTCTTCACAAATTTTATTTATTATTTTCTTTTCCCTTTTCTTCTTTAATTGCCATGCCAAATATTTCCCAGGTTTATTAGCACCCTCAAAAACTTTTTGATTCAGTCTTTTAAGGTTCCACTCCAATTCTTTGTTACTCATTGCTGTTAACTGTTCTTGAAGAATTTTGATTTCCTGATGTATTTTCTTTTTCCCTGGTCTCTTTTTTAACTGTACTTCTTTGGCCTTTATTTTCTCCTCAATCTCTTGTCTTTTCTCCTCTTTCTTTTTCCTTGCTCTACCATTTAAGTCCATTAGTATGCCCCTTACAACCGCCTTGTACGCGTCCCAAACTTTACTGGTTGGTACTTCTTTATTCACGTTGTATTGTATAAAAAACTTAGTCTCTCTTCTCAGTGTTTCCATATTCTCACTTTCCTGTAACAGGTCCTCATTTATTCTCCAGGCTTTCCTTTTTCTCCTTTTTCCAAATTTCCACATAATTGGGTTGTGATCTGAGCCTACCATCGGCATTATTTCTACCTCCTTAGTCCATAGCGCTAAGTCCTTTGAGGCCCAGATCATATCAATTCTTGATAATGTAAGATGCCTTGCAGAATAAAAAGTAAACTGTTTGGTTTTAGGATATTCTCTCCTCCATACGTCTTCGAGAGTCTCTTGTTGAATCAACTCAAAAAAAAGCTTTGGCAATAGTCCTCTTTTCTTTTGTGCTTTTGTAGTCTTTTTGTCTAATTCCAAATCTGTCACTCCATTGAAATCTCCAGCAAGAATTATCTGGTCATATACAAGATCGTCTAGGTGCTTCCTAAGCTTTCCTTTGCACCGTTAGGTGCATAAAGTCCGACTACCAACACTCTCTTTAAGTTCCAATTACATTCCACTGCTACAAATCTAGCTTCCACATCTCTCATAACAAATTTTGGCTGCAGCTCCTCTTTTATATACAACACCACTCCTCTTTTTTTCTTGTTGGAAGCCGCTACAAATTCTTTGCCCAATTTTCCAGATTTTAAATATTTTACATCCTGTTTTCTAATGTGGGTCTCCTGCAAACAAACAATATCACATTTTTGTTTTAGTAGCCAATGAAAAATATTTTTTCTCTTATTCGGTGAGTTTAGTCCATTTACATTCCAAGATAATACTTTACACTCCATATTCATGGTTTTGTTGGTAAGTCTTTTTCATTGTCCTTGATAAATCTCTCCATCTCCCGCTCAGATCTGATGCGTTTTTTTGCCCCTCCCAACTCAAAGGACACTCCTTCCGGTAACTCCCATCTGTATCTGATATTCATGTCCTTCAAAGTCTGAATTAGCACTCTATATTTTTTCCTGTCCAATAGCACTGATCTGGGCAGTTCCTTCATTATAATAATCGTCTTGCCATCAATCTCCAATGGATCTTGAAATTGTTTGGTCACAATCCTCTCTTTCATATTTCTAGTTGTAAACTGCACAATCACATCCCTTGGTAGTTTCCTCTGGGTTGCAATTCTCGAGTTCACACGATACGCCACATCTAGGATAGCCACAATTTCCTCCTCCTCCTTCCCCAGGTAATCAGCCAACACCTCAGTCATCTGACCGTGGGAAATAATCTCTATGGACTTTATCACTGACTTACCCCGCTCAAAGGGGCACAACTGTATTTTGGTCGTGGTTGATTTGTTCTCCAAGCAAGCTCATTTTATACTTTGCACCACAATTCCCTCTGCTAGAAAACTAGCCGACATCTTCCTAAAAAACATTGTAAAAATATATTCTTTTCCATCCAAGGTGATCTCGGATCGCGGCGGACAATTCGTTGCCAACTTCTGGCGGGAGCTTTTGCAACTGCTGGGCATTGAACAAGGTTTGAGTTCAAGCCATCACCCGGAAACAGACGGACAGTCGGAAAAAACTAATCAGATATTAGAGCAATTTCTACGCTGTTACATTAATTTCCAACAAGATAATTGGTTTGACTTGCTCCCCTTGGCAGAGTTTTCATATAATAACAGCGTGCACGCTTCCATGGGGGAAACTCCCTTCAAAGTCGTCTATGGCTTCCACTTCAAGCCATTCCCGTTTGAAGCGCTCCCCCCGCCTATTGCAGTTTCCAAAGACGTCTCCGAGTGGTGGGGGGAGGCAGCCCAACAATGGACTCAAATTAGAAAACACCTCATCAAAGCCAAACAGGATTACAAAAAGTATGCTGACCGCCACCGTGCGGCGGAATGGGAATTGCAACCTGGTGATCTCATTTACCTTTCTACAAAAAATCTGAAAGTAACCCAAACCAGCCGCAAGCTCGCATTAAAGTACCTGGGACCTTTTCCTGTTCGTAAAGTAATCAACAAAGTGACTGTTGCCTTAGATTTACCAAAGAATTTACGCCACGTACATGATACCTTCCATGTCAGTTTATTGAAAAAAGCCCCTTCTGCAGACCAGTGGCACACCCGTGCTCCTCCCATCCCTACGTTAATTGATGATCAAACCCACTATGAAGTTCAACAAATATTGGACTCTAAAATAAAACGAAATCAGTTGTTTTATCTCATCAGATGGAAGGACGTTGACTCTGGATTCGATGAGTGGGTGAATTCTGTACATGTACATGCTCCTAGACTAGTTAAAGCATTTCACTCTTGTTATCCACATAAACCTGGGGGGGGGGCATCTTAGAGGGGGCAGAATGTCAGCTTCAGAATACTGTATTGTACTGCTTCACTTAACCGACTCCATTTTTAATCCTTTCAGTGTTTAAGTGCTCTCTCCACAGGTGCCAAGGTTCCCAGGCAGCTATCTCACAGAAGAGGATTGTTTTGGCTACCGACGTTCCACCAAGATCCGGCCTTGGGAACTTTCGCTATCCTGACTTCAAAGGGGTTGTTTTGAGAACTATGGGGGGAGGTTGGGCCTACTGTGATCTGTTACTTTGTACCTCATGTTTTGCCAGTCATTGGTAACAATGCATATGTACCATCCTGAATATTGCATTCAGGCTAGTGGACTATAATGAACTATTTTTCCAGTAAAAGCCTTTTGGAAACAATGGACTGTTGTCTGATTGCAGGAGGTAGTCTGGAGTAAGGACATTATCTAGCCACAGTTCTGACATTAGTGAGGATTTGTTATTTTATAGATGCTTGCAAAGTTTGAGTTCCTTAGAATAAAAAATATTTTTCTTTCTGTGTGCCTTGGTTCACTCTCTCTGTGCCATAAATTGTGTTACACTGGGCAAACTCATATCTAAGGACAAAGGGGTCACCCCCTGGCAACAAGTGTAGGATCTACGGGCCACTTTTTATTTTTTATTAAATTAACCTCTACGACAACATTAACCATAACTGCAGCAAGGGTAAAGTGGTACAGGCCAAGCCACAGGGTCCTACGTAGACCTCCGCCTTGACCTGTCTGGGTGAGCCTGGAAGCCCCGGGTGCAAACCCTCCATTTGGATGGCTAGGATACCCGGCCAGCCAGGCATATTGGTTCCCCCCTTTTCAAGCTCCTAAGCCTCAGCTGTACAGCAGTGAGGGAAGGACTTGCATGCGGGTTTCCCCCAGGCAGTCTGCCCACGCATGCTGGCAGCCATCACAAGCAGTACCAACCGCTCTTAGCAGACCTCTCTTCCCTACCAATAGGGAAACACCAAGGGTGCTCACCGGCCCTCTGCTTCTAACCAAACTCTATCCCGCCAGTAACATCACTAACAAGCACCAACACATGCCAATTTCCACCACTCAAGTCCAGGTGCAAGGTAGGCGAAAAAAACCCCATCCCTAGTCCAACTTGGGATAAGGAGAAAAAATTCCTACCTGGCTCTGAATACAGCAACCAGCTAATCCTACACCAAGACAGGATGAGGAGGGTGGGCTGAGCATTATGCGCGACTGAAGCCGGGTGAGTGGAGCTGCCTGAAGAGGCTGTTGGCTCTGCCCACCCGGGACCCCCCCCCAGATACCCGAGAAAGCTGTGTTGTTCTCCCTCCTTCCAAGAGGGCAATGCACACACCCCTCCGCGAGCAGCTGAAGCTGCCTGGAGGCATGAACGAATTATTTTAAAGCAAGAATTTGAAACAACTGAGAGTGGTGTGCACATTGTCAAGAAAGCCTTCCTCCATTTTCTCATATTACACATGATGAAATAAAGATAGCACTTGCTGTGAGCACTATCTAAACAGAAAGGGTTTTTTTTCTTTCATAATATTGTTTTATTCTTTGCATATGTAATTTATTAACAGAAAAAAATAAAATATTGAGCTTAACAAAAATACATTCAGAAATAGACAAAATAAAAGAATACGACTTTATAAAAGCTTGAGAAAACTTTGCTAAGAGTAAAGTAATATCTAAACTATTAATTTCAGCCAGTGGCCAACCATTATAATGGCAAATTCAATGACAAGTTTGAACTAGCCATGACCCACTCACTCAAAGTGTCAAGGGCACTTATATGTTATTTTACTATTTTTCTAGCAGTGTGTGGTAAGACTGATGACAGCAAAATATAACCAAACCAAGGTCAACATTCAAAGTTATGGGGATTTGTTTCCTTTTGTTAACAATTAGATCAGCCCAACATTCAGGAAAATTAGGATAGCTGATAAAGAGTCATCTTACAATATAATTTTTTTCCTATCATAATACTTCATTGTACTTTTCAAAAATCATTGCAACAAAATTGTAAAAAATCTCTTTCAACTTCAGAGATTAATTATCTTTACAGTAAATTCTGTAAGCACTGTTCATTTTCCACTGGTTGCTCCAGTTTGGAGATATACTGCAGAAATGTACTATCATGTTTCTGCTGCCTTCCTTTAAAAACTTCTTTGTTCCAGACCTTCAAGACAATAGATTTCTTAATCTGTCCTTTGAATAGGGCACTTTCAGTGCACTCCTGAGCAGAATTCCTCCAGTCTAACCCCATTGAAATCTATGGGCTTAGACTGGAGTAACTCCTCTTAGGAGTGCACTGTTTGTGTATGTTTCTGTATACTTGAACATTTATCTTTGCATGTTCTCAGTACTAACATGACACTGAGATCAGCAAACAAAATAGAAGACTGATATTTTGATATATTGATCTTAATATTTGCTATAATATTAATTTAATTATTTTGCATTTATTTAGGGATAAGCAAATATCTCCTATTTCATGCCTTTTCATATTCATTTATATATTTTGCAACAATTCCTGATTTTCTGTATTTTGCAATTGGTTTTATAGATTTATTTATACTACATATGCATGCTGTACAGCTTTTAGATGCAATTTTTATGACACATACTATATTATAATGCTGGTTTTGGGTGCTCTTGATAATATTGAAAGAGACATACATTTTATGGGGAAAATTTGGTGTGAGAAAAATAGCATGAAAATGATCAATAATAGTATTTGATTTACACAAGGAAAAAATGAAATCAAAATCAGAAAACAGAAATTCAAAATCATTCCTATATTCATACGGCAATAAAAAAATTTAAAGTATCTTTTCTGTTTATATCAGCTTATAACATTGCTAACCTTTGTAAGAGTCATAACTTGACAGATAATATATAAACTGGGAGAAATGCTATCCGATTAGTGGTGTGAAGAGTGGCATTTTCTGGACAGAGGTGACATTTTATGAGTTGGAGTGCTAGCAAGTATTGTGTAGACTGCTGTGAGAGCTTTTGTAAAATCCATATGTCTAACACAGTTGCTTTGAAAAAGAAGAGATGTTTATCAAATCACAAGCTGAAGAGCTTATCTAAAGTCATTGTATCTTCCTGAAGCTTTCAAAAGTGTGTGTACAGATACCCTCTGGGATTCACATGTGCCTTCCCCCTATGCTTTGATGTGCCCAAAGGACAATTTGCAAATACTAATCTCTAACTCAACCACTTTCTTTGTTCCCTGTTTATTGCCTCCTAAACTGCACACTAAAAGGGGGAAGTGTTTCAATGATGAGGAAGACATAATATATTCTGAACAGGTGTGACATAGCAGAAGTAGCCTGGAGAATTACCTTGAAGAATAAACATCTTTTCAAGAAACTGACCAGGCTACTGCCCATCTTTTGTGTATCATTGTGGGCACTGATGATACTTGTTATTAAAAAAAACTGGACAAAAAACTAAGGTTGTAATGTTCTGCACATTTAATTCTAAGTCCCATTGAACTGACTAGGATTTACTTCTGAGTAATTATGTATTGGCTTGGGGTCCGACCGTGACCCTTATGTAATGGAATATTTTGTAGCAGAAGAAAAGGTGATTAACCAGCATACATTCTGTAGTAGCTGACAGTTGTGTAGAATTTTGTCTCAACCAGAGTGCAGCTTGGAAATTGGTTCTTATTGGTGCATAAGAAGTTATGCAAATGAGTCTCAGACTCACTACCTCCTGAGATGTCCCAGATCTACTCTAGAAATTAGAGCTAGACCTAGTACAACCTGGGAGAAATATCTCCCAAATGAAGATGGTGCCAAGTGTTGGGTCATGTTGGTCTCAGTTTGTAGAGATGTTTGAACTTCCTGAACTTCAGATTCCTTGCTTAAACTGGAATCATGTAATTTAATGTAATAGAATTCCCAAGCCACTTTTCTAAGGATAAATGTTTTTAAAAATTTACCTTACATTAAATAAAAATGTTATGAAAATTACATCCATTTGTAGTTCAGTGAATCTGGTATTCAAGATGAAGAAGTCATCCTGGCTTGAAAAATGGAATAACAATAACAAGGTCCTTCAGAAGACTGTTGTGAGGAAATACTAAAGAACTGTATATATAAACGTTCAACTGAAGTGACAGAACGGGTTCATCATTATTAATCTGATTTCATTTTCTTCTGGCTGAGCTGCTAGAGATAACTATAGAAAGGCTATTAAACTCTGGCTGATTGGCCCAGTTTAACTGCTACTGAAATGTAACTGTGTGAAAAAATGCCAAATTATTTACATTTAACAGCTCAGGAAATCTAGCTGTAAGATAAATAGATATGCTAATATTGTTGAAGGAAATATTCCTTGAGGATATGTACCCACAGGATTTAAATGAATTTGTAATAGTTATATTTAAATTCTTCTTTCTGTGAGAAAAATTACTAGCAAGTTATTTATAAAATGTGATCTTGGTAAAGAAATGAAATGATAAACTATCTGCATAATCCTGGCGGTGGGGGAATCATCCTGAAAGCTGACTAGGAGACACGCAGGTGTATCCCAGATTTACACCAGTGTAATTCCCCCTATGATGGTGCAATGGCCCGGAAGAGATGCCCGTGTGACGACGGCCTATGTCGGTTGTGCCCAGCCCCACCCAAGAGGCCCAGGGGAGCTTAGGATGCCAACTACTGTGGGACCAAACTACTCATGCCCCCACAGCAGCTGAGCCACCTTCCTCACACCCAATCAGCTCCCAGCCACCCTACATAACCTCCACCTGGGCCTTTTGCCAGTGACCGGCCATGGTGGCTGGGTGTAGGTGTAACTGCAGTGTAAGTCCCTGTGCCAGTGTGCCGGGGGCATGCTGGAGGTGGTGGTGGTGCGAGAGTTAGTCAGCTCCATAAGCTATTTTGAACTCAGGGATGCTCCCAGCAGTGGCAGAAAGTTACACCACAAAAATGATGGTAGTCCATAGGCACCCATTGTACAGGAAAAGCCAACTATGGCCATCCTCACACGGGTTTTTATTTAGCGCTAAAATGGTGCTATTTCCTGGCAAACACCCAACTTATTCCAACAGTGTAGCGATTTTCTCTCTTCTGCTTTGTGCTTGATAGTCATGCTATTTTGTGCCTCAGTGTGAATGCCTCACATCGATGTATTTCGCCTCGCAACGTCCTATGCCCTCCCTTCAATCCCAGAATCCATTTCTTCCTGTGATTCCCATTTTTTAAATTTTATTATGTCCTTATAATGTCATAATGACATAACACAATGCAAACTTTCTGCTGAAGTAAAAATGACTCAATAGCCATGGCAGAGTCTTCAGCGATGGGGATCATGTCAGACAGGGAGTTTTCTGCGGGCAAAGGGCTATTTATATAATTTCAAAGTTGGAAAAACAAAAGGGTCGTAATGTTTTGCTCTAACGGAATGTTTATATGCTGTTATTCCATTATAGCGGAATTAAACGCCAGAATAATTTTAAAAAAGGGGGGAGGAGCTGCTTCTGCGCGGTTAGAGAGAACAGAACAGAGTGCTTCGGTGTGGACAGCTGGTGGCGCGAAGAGCCATTAGGTGACCCAAAGAAACATTACTGTGCCGATAACAGGTAGGATGCTATATGCTGTAAATTTAACGGAAGAGATGCCCGTGTGACGACGGCCTATGTCGGTTGTGCCCAGCCCCACCCAAGAGGCCCAGGGGAGCTTAGGATGCCAACTACTGTGGGACCAAACTACTCATGCCCCCACAGCAGCTGAGCCACCTTCCTCACACCCAATCAGCTCCCAGCCACCCTACATAACCTCCACCTGGGCCTTTTGCCAGTGACCGGCCATGGTGGCTGGGTGTAGGTGTAACTGCAGTGTAAGTCCCTGTGCCAGTGTGCCGGGGGCATGCTGGAGGTGGTGGTGGTGCGAGAGTTAGTCAGCTCCATAAGCTATTTTGAACTCAGGGATGCTCCCAGCAGTGGCAGAAAGTTACACCACAAAAATGATGGTAGTCCATAGGCACCCATTGTACAGGAAAAGCCAACTATGGCCATCCTCACACGGGTTTTTATTTAGCGCTAAAATGGTGCTATTTCCTGGCAAACACCCAACTTATTCCAACAGTGTAGCGATTTTCTCTCTTCTGCTTTGTGCTTGATAGTCATGCTATTTTGTGCCTCAGTGTGAATGCCTCACATCGATGTATTTCGCCTCGCAACGTCCTATGCCCTCCCTTCAATCCCAGAATCCATTTCTTCCTGTGATTCCCATTTTTTAAATTTTATTATGTCCTTATAATGTCATAATGACATAACACAATGCAAACTTTCTGCTGAAGTAAAAATGACTCAATAGCCATGGCAGAGTCTTCAGCGATGGGGATCATGTCAGACAGGGAGTTTTCTGCGGGCAAAGGGCTATTTATATAATTTCAAAGTTGGAAAAACAAAAGGGTCGTAATGTTTTGCTCTAACGGAATGTTTATATGCTGTTATTCCATTATAGCGGAATTAAACGCCAGAATAATTTTAAAAAAGGGGGGAGGAGCTGCTTCTGCGCGGTTAGAGAGAACAGAACAGAGTGCTTCGGTGTGGACAGCTGGTGGCGCGAAGAGCCATTAGGTGACCCAAAGAAACATTACTGTGCCGATAACAGGTAGGATGCTATATGCTGTAAATTTAACGGAAGAGATGCCCGTGTGACGACGGCCTATGTCGGTTGTGCCCAGCCCCACCCAAGAGGCCCAGGGGAGCTTAGGATGCCAACTACTGTGGGACCAAACTACTCGTGCCCCCACAGCAGCTGAGCCACCTTCCTCACACCCAATCAGCTCCCAGCCACCCTACATAACCTCCAACCAGGGTGCCCATGACCCAGGTAAGTAGGGAGGTGGGCAGAGGCTCTGCCTGAGAGCTCCCTGCCATGGGAACTTAGAGCATAATTGTACTCATGGTGATGGGGAAATAGTGCGGAGGTGGTACTTGGGGAAATCCGGGGCATGCCTCACACTCACATACAGGAGGAGAGCCAAACCAGAATGTCTGACTAGCAACTACCACCAAAGTCCCCTTGCAGGTTACCCATCTCCTGGCTTGGGGAGAGGCAAGGCCATATTGACAGCTATGAAGGAGCTGGGGAGGTGGCTGCCTCAGCTTGCCCACAGCATGGAGCCATTCCCTGGGCAACCCATGACTCAACTCAATTCCTGAGATGGCAGCATAAGAACGGCCCTCGTGGCTCTGACCACCGCACAAGCAGGAGCAGCTTCTTACCCAGGCAAGGGAAGTTGGCAACACGTGTCCAGACATCTTTTTTACTTTTGGCAGTTCAATAAAGTCTGTGTTGAATGGCAACTCCCTCCCTGTCTATTTGCTTGCCTGGGCATGACAGTAGCCCCCCTTCCATTTCTCCGTAGGGCTGCCCTTTCATACATCCCAGCGAATGATCTCTGGCTATGGGCTGGTACAGATGACATGTCCCTCCAAAATACTTCAGGTGCCTCCATGCCTTTGAGTGGATCTGCTGCCAAAAGGAGCAGGTGTCCAGTGGCACCCTGGAGGCTCCAGCCCCGCCCATCTTCCCTTCCTCTGTTCTCCCCTCAAATTCACTATAGGGAGTGGTGTGGGACTTGATGTGTTGCCTCTGTGTGTCTCATTGTCTGACTGTGCTGCTGGCATCTGATAATCCAGGCAGAAGACTGCTGCTTGCTGGGGCTGTGGCTGATTCTAGGAATGTGGTAGGGGATGTGGAGTGACATCCTGGGATCCCTGGGATTCCTCCCACACACACACACAAGGCCTTACCACATTCCCTTTTGCTGTTTGAGGAGGCAGGGATGGACTTTTGGAGTCTTGTGCTGCGGATGGGATGACGGCCTTTGGATCAGTTTCTCTTGTCCGGGAGGCTGTCATTCCACTCTGGGGACTGTCATCCTGAAATCTGCTCACAGAACTCGAGGTCCACCCTGATTTCCCCTTGCCTCTTTCTGATGCAGTAATATATTTTGATGGAGCCTCTGCAAGTTGATGAGCATTCATAGCTCCCATAATATCCAATGGGCTGTACTGCCTTTCACATTGTTTCCAATGGGCAGTCTCATCATTTGTTTTGAAACTCCCACCCCCATTTGCCTCTGAGCTGCCTCTCCAAGACTTGGGGGGATGACTCTGGATACTGAGGGCTGTTGGTGCAACTCTTGCCAGGTCCTTCTGCCTTTCCTGCCTTACTTTTCAAGGAGTGGGTCCATGTTTCTTGGAGCAGCGGGGGTTGGGGGGGCGGTGCAAGCGAGCAGGGCTTCAGCTGCCAACCTGGCCCATGTGATGAATGGGTGCCCTATCTGCACCTTCAGTGTAATTCCCTCCATGAGGCAAGGTTCCTCTCAAGACAGGCACTTCTGTTGGGGTGTGGCAAGCCTGATCACAGGGGTCTTTCTGTCCTGTACACTTTCTCTCTGCAGTAGCATCAGCAGCTGGCAATTACAAATGCAGGCTGGCCCATGGACTGGCTACACCTTTCCCTGCCACTCACAGCACTGTCAACTGCAGCCACCAGGATAACTTAGGTGCATTCTCTCCCGGACATTCCTTGCTGTGCTTGGGCGTTGGTGCAGCTCTCCTGCCAAAGTCCTTAGGGACTAGTGACACTGCAGTTATGTGATCATGCAGCTGCCAGTGGCCCAGCATGCCTCAGGATTGCATTGTATGAGTATGTTAAGGATAGGAGCTTAAAAGCAATAAACCAATAACAAACCAGTATGGTTTGGGGTTAAAATATCATATTAGGATCTGGGAGACTCAGGTTCTAATCCTCCCTCTGCCATGGAAGTTTGCTGAATGACCTTGAGCCACTCATATGTTCTTAGCCTTTCAGATATATTTGGATTGTAAACTATGACTTTTGTAAGCAATAAAACATAGGATGGAGAGTATGATCCACATATGTTCCATTGATGTAGCTACCATTGACACCAGCCTTCAGTGACCTATGCAGGCATGCTATTTTATTTTAACATAACTGGATATTTTATTTTATTTTATTTATTTAATATAACTGGATGCATGTGGAATTCTTACATCGGAAAAGGGTTCAGGTCTAAGATTCTTAAAATGCACCTGAAGAAGAACCAGGACTGAATTTTGTAATGAGCACCATGCACTTGCTACAATCAGGATAGTATCTGTAAGAAGGGTTATTAATTTAGTCCGCTCATTTTTGTACTATAGATTAAGGTACATTGCTTTATTATTCTGCCTTTTCTTTGAAGAATTTCTCAGAACTGAACACATGTGAAGAGGGGACTCTATGCTTAATTCTCACATGCTGGTTCCATGAAAATATGTTTCCATAGCTGCAGGCAATATAATCATTTTCTGCCTTATTCTGAGCTCAATTAAGATGGGACATATTTTCCTATTCAGTGGTTTCCTTTTATTTCTCCTCTTTCTCATGTTTTTTCTTCATGTGATATACTAGTCAGTCAGTCAATCTTTATTACGGTCATAGACCACACAATAATAGCATACAACCCAGTCATGGTAAGTCATATTATTTACAAATCTATTCACTAAAATTTCAGGGTACAGAGTCTTAAATATTTAAAACCTTAAAACCTGAGTGCCTAAGACCAAATTATTAAATATTAAAATCCTTAACATTATAAAATATTTAAATATTTCCCCCTGTAAAATACTTCCTAATCCGTATGGCTTGCACAGCAAAATTTGCCACCTTTAATGTAATTTCATGGTCCTTATCGGCTAAAAGCTTATCTAGATAGAATCTGTCATTTCTACCTGGGAACCGATTACAAATTGGAGTTATGAAGATTGCCCTAATATTTTGATAAAGCTCACACTCGAAGAGTACATGTCCCCTAGTTTCTATCTTTCCAGCCCCACATATACATACTCTTTTCTCGAGTGGTTGTTTTGCATATCTGCCCTCCATGACCGCTGATGGTAACGTGTCCATTCTGAGGAGGGTAACTGCTCTTCTATAATCTGCTTTATCCAAGTTTTGTAAGTAAGGCATCATTATCACTTGGTTTAGGCTATCTATTCCCGGGAAGTACCCTTTGACTTGACTCAAGTCATTCTGCCTTTCAATATCCAGGATTCTTTGTTTCACAAAGGGTTTGACCATGTCATGTTCCATATTCATCAGAAATTGTTTGGAAAGGCCATAATAACCCAATTTGTGCTCTGTTTCTTTGATCCAAAGTGGTGCTTTAGAATCCCATGCTATTAAACCAGTTAAACCGGAGGGATTAGTTATTAGCTTAAACCAATAGACAATGGTAGCAATCCACAGGCGTGCTTTTACAGTGACCATACCGGATTCCAACCGAATATGTGCATTAGAGACACAAAAGGGAACCTGCAAAATGTGCCTTAAAAACTTGGATTGCACTTTTTCCAGTGACTGCCAATAAGACTGATGTGTTGTTATGCTCAAGGGCGCCGCATAAAGTAATTGGGCAAGAGACTTAGCCTTGAAAATCTTGACTGCTGCTGCAACATTCCGGCCCCCTATGTGATATACTATATCAAACACAGATGAGCAAAATTTACTGTTAATGTAAAACTTGTGTATCCTGACATTTAGCAAAAATCCAAATATCTGTGCAAATTTTCTTACAATATTAGTTTTAAGACCGGGGAGTTTGCTAACACAGATATTTTTCTACTTTCTGACAAACCTTTGGCCCATCACAATTCCTTGACAAAATTGGATCTTTCATTTGTCTAATATTTCCCCTTGTTCTTAATGTTTTCTGGTGTTTAGACAAAATGCACCAATATGATTTTTTAACCAATCATAATATAGGTCAGTACATTCTTAAGTACTATTTTAATTGGTGCCTTAATTTTGTTTAGCAGTACATTTTTCCCCAAGTAAAATATTCTGGAACTCTTTATTATTAAACTTGCTAAACTAATGATGCTGTAAAAGTTGAATTTCACTATTCAGTACAGCAAAATACAATTGATAATGAATTCGCTGCTACATACTGGCCTAGACCTAGATCTGATTTTTCTTGTAGTTTTCCAAGAAAAGTTTGATTTGCAAAAAAAAAACACCTTGAGCAATGCTGAAATGATGTAATAAAACATAAAAAACAACACTTTTCTAAAGCTAAGGTTTAAAAATATATCTTGTACATTTTAAATGTGCAACCATTTTGAAAATCAGTTTCACACAATTCTATCAAGTTATCAGTTATCTTTTCACTCCTCTAGAGCTCTCTGCATAATTATTATTATTTCTTCTTTTACCCCTTTACATTCTTATTTTAATGTTCTCCCAATTGGAGAGCAACCTAGCAATTTTTAAAACCCATTTTTAAAAACATTTTTTCATGAAGTCTGTTTCAGCAAAGAAGTGTTTAAAAATCATTTGTGAACAATATTTTAAAGATCACTTAGATATCAAAGCCATTTTTTTTAAAGGTTGATGTTAGATTCAACTGTTACACAATTGAAGTCATGTTAGTATTCTTATTTTATTTTTTGTTTTACTTCATTTATATCCCATATTACTCTCACATAGGGACTCAAAGTGGGTTACATTTTTCTCCTCTTCTCCATTTTACCCACACAAAAACCCAGTGAAGTAAGGCTGAGAGGGTTTGATTGGCCCAAGATCACCCAGTGAGTTTTTATGGTACAGTGGGGATTTGACCCTGGGCCTCTCTGATTCTACTCTGATCCTCTAACCACTAAAAAACCATTGACTTTTCCTATTTGTCTTCTACTATCACCTGCATTATTTTAAATAACATTGTTTAGGGCTGGTTGAGAAAATTTACTATAGTGTTGCCAACTTCCATGTGGGCCTGGAGTTCTCTCAGATGTCTTCTGACATCTCCAGACCACAAAGGTTAATTGCCCTGGAGAAATTAGTAGCTTCAGGAGGCATTGCATCCACGCTGAGCTCCCTCCTCCCCAAAACTTCACCCTTCCCAAGCTCTGCCTCCAAATCTCCAGGAATTTTACTTCCTGACAGAGTCAGCAATCTTAGTTATGCACATAATTGGTGTAGGGGAGTTTACCTCTCTTTCCAACGAGCATACTAACTCCATTGCTAATCTTGGTGGGTATCCACATGGTGACTGACCAAATAGGCTCTTTATATGTGGTTGATGTCCAAGATAGAATTTTAACTACACTAGTATACCCTACACACATTGGATTGGGCCCTTCTACACATTATGTTATCTTCTAGCTTTAGAGGAAAGGCCTGTGTGCCAGATTGATGGCTAGGTGAAGTGTGGATCCTGCCTTGCTTACTAGACATAGGACTGTTATCTAAATGAGTCCCCAGTCTTTCCAAACTTGTATGAAAATTAAAATAAATGATCCTCCCAACACTAAAAGTTCTGTTTTCTGGGGGAGGGGGACTTAGATGGGGGACATTATTCACACTAACGGGATTTTTAGAGAATATACACTCAAGAAAAAAAATGTTGGTTGATCAAACTCTATGAGTTGATCAAATTCTATTAGAAAAACTTTTCAAACATCAAATAAAATGTAGCATATAATTTTTTCCAGAAGTGTAGGAATGAATTTATTTTAAATTCCCACACTAAAAATCAAATCTATATGATTTTTTTGCATTAAAATGCACAACCAGAAACATTAGTTCACTGAGATTTTCATCACGAGGTTCTGATTTATTGTGTTCATATTGTGTGAATAAGAGAGTTATCTCTCATTGTATTTTGAATTATGATCTTAGAAGGGGGGGAGTTGTTTGCATATACAGAAATTCTTTCAATCAGAGATATTGGATGTCAGCAGTGGGCTGCAAGCTACTCAGCTCAGAGCAAGTATGCCCCTTGTTGAATAAATACCAGCACTACCAGATCTGACAGTACAGAGCAGTCCCTTTAATTAGTTCTCTGCCCCAAGAAGCAAGATTTCATGTATGAGGTGTTGTGCAAGAGATTGTTTCTCGACAAGAGTTGCTATGTGTAAGACTGGCTTTAAAAAAATTACTATTCTGCCATACAGTCCTTCATGATGACTTCCAGTACACGCCTGTGATTGCTCACATATGCACACACAGAATAAAATTCATTGAAGCATATTTATACTTGTCACTGATTACAATGAGAGATTTAAACACACATGAAAATCCTTCTCATATTGAAATCAATAGGACCAAAAATGGCTTAATTCTGGCTGGTTATGTATTCAGATCTAGATGAAGCCAAAGAGTATGTACCTGGGCTGGCCACTGCAAGTGCCATTTTGGATGGCAGGGACCACCTGAGTCATGCCTGGGCAAGAGTATACCTCTACCATCCTGTGGTGCCCAGAGAAGTGTGGAAAAGCATGCTATCAAGTGGCAAGGGGTCATTTGTTGCAGTAGATCAATTGTCCTATGTCTTGCCAATGCTCCAAATGGATGTAATCAATAAAGTGGTGGCTTGTTTTCATCCAAAGATGATGTGTTTTATTTTCCTTGCACAGCAACCAGCCTCGAAAGATGCAACAATGGACCCTGAAGAAGATAAGTCAGGGAGTGCACATTATGGCAAAAAACTCATGGAAATATACATCATTCTCCACACTTCATATTTTATCCTCACACCAAGGCTGCAGATTAGACATAGAGAGGCCCATGGTCACCCAGTAAGCTCTCTGACTCAGTAGGAATTTGAAGACAGGTTTTCCAAAATTTAGTGCAACACTCTAATTACTCATCATACAGGCCCTCATTCTTCAACTCAGTTATAGAGACATTTACACTGAAAAGTTAAAGTACACGCATTTTCTCAGTTAAAATGGAATATAGGACCAAGTAAGAAGGCAATTAACCTTGGCTTCCCTGTTCTTAAATGACATGTTCCATCTGTAAAGTGAGGTGGCCATTCTCCCCCTCCTGTTATTTGCAAGTCAGCTGGTCTATTACAGAGAACAGGAAAATGATAGTATCATTCCTTCATTGTTCTATCATACGGAGTTCAGTTTGGAAAGCAAGACACCTGTTGTGTTGGTTTATGATGAGTGATTCTTTTTGAAAACAGGAGGCAGTTATATTCTTCCCTGTTTTTTTTTGCAGTTAGTTGTTCTGTTTCATAACCAGTAGACTGTCTTGAACCCCTACTCTTCTGTGAGAAGCTCTTCTGTTTAAAAAAGCAAGATGGGTTAAGATTTAATTTAAACTAAATGCTTCTGGCTATTCACTTCTATCCCACTGGAATCAGTGGCAAAGCCCATATTTAGTAAAACTCAGCTGAATCGCTTGTTTTTGATAGCTAAATCATCATTTTTTCATTGTTATTCTACTTCACTAGAAATTTGAAGTTCATGTTTTCTGATGAATCTGGGCTTTAACTAACAAGAGAAGAAAGTCTATGAATCAGGAAAGAAATTGTAAGGAGATGGGAGATTTAAAATTTACTCATTGGCTGCTCTGCTCCCAGCTCCATCCTTCCGTGACTTCTGTGGAGAAACTGGGCTGATGCTAATCTGAGAGGACAGTCACACCTCATGAAAGAATCATCACTGCTAATCAAATCAGAGTGAAAACCACCACTCTGCATCACTGGAGACATTTCATGTGCTGAATATTTTATGGCATGGGGACTGTGGCCATAGACAAATCACTCTGAACAGCTTCTTGTTGCGTGCAAATATTTACTTAAACACTCTGGTGCAGTCAAACTGGTACTCAGCAACACCAGTGATCCTTATAAATAATAGTAATTACATGTGACACTAGGCTTGCCAGGTCACAGTGGCTTGCCTTAAGGCCCCTTGGTTTGTCAGGGCTCCCCTTGTCTGCATGATTAAGTGGGCAGTATGCCAGAGGAAATCTGATGCAAAGGAGATGACAAATGTCTGTTTTGGCTGGAGACGCTTGAACTCAATCGTAGATCTGTAGAAACATCAAAACACAATCAAGGATTGACATCAAGCCTGGGAGCCAGGAGATTTCCTCAGGCAAAAGGGCTGAACTTGAAAGCACAAGGAAAGAAGGCTTTGGTGCGTCTTAAGTTTTTCCAACAATTAATTTCTGCTGAGTTGTTACAAAAATATTTGCTTCCATCTTTGCCTTTTGATGGTTCATTATATTTTGGACTGTAGAGTGATTTTCGAATAAGAGAAAAGGGAACGGGTTTGCTTCCAATGATTTTGTATTTATTATATATAATATTCTGTAACTGATCTTGAAATCCTTTCTTTTGAATCCTGTTGAATAGACAAAATCAATCCTCCCTGAAGACTTGCGTTAGATGTCTTTAATTCAAATGTTACATGGTGTATACTGTTTATATCTATAATTGCATATTGTGCACAGCTATTAATAAAGACCAATCATATCTCCCTAAAGCATTTGACGTTTGTAACCTGATAAAATAAATTTGCACCAATGCATCCTTTATAAGTCTAAACCACAGAAATTCATTATTAGAAGGAAAGACTAGTTCACTCAAGAATTCTTCCCAGAATCAATACATCTGGTATAATGCTGAGATGATTGGTGTCTGTTCAACTGGCCAATTCTGCCATTAGAAAGGTTATTAGGGAAAAAGAGAAACCAGGACTAGAATATTCATTAGGCTCAGCATACTGTATCCTAGGCCACTGGACAAAGTTTTAGTTAAAACATATTATTGCTCCTCCCACCAATGGAAACACTGAGTGGAATGGCTCAGACGTAATGGGAAATCATGGCATTTAAATTGCAGATAGTGAAACTAGTACTGAACCTGTTAATGATCAGTGAATTTTGGCTTGTCTTGGCAGTCCTGTCACTCTTTTCCTCAGCTGAATCCACATGTCCCGGCATAGCGCTAAACTGTCAGAATGGTGGCATCTTCCTGGCACCATTTCTGACATCGTTGTGCCATGGGAACAGACTCATGGCACGATGACATCAGAAATCATGCCAGGAAGATGCTATCGTTCTGACAGTTTAACACTATGCTGGGACGTGCGGATTCAGCCCTCCACCTGCTACTGGCTACTATCACAACTATCTGTGGTAACACCAACTGCATCACCAATTCACTTACTATTTGCTTCCAGTAATATGAGGGCAGGGAAGTTTCTCATAGGGAGATTTGATTGCTCTTGAAGCAACAATTGGCTGCCAGGCCTATAGGCCAGTGAAGGAAATTGCCAGGTGTTCATATTGACACTTTCCTCACACACAAGCACAAAAACTGAACAAAGAACATCCTACTGCTGATATGAATACCACGTACACATACAAATACAAACAAATAGACTAATTCAAACATCCCTCTTAGGGTTGTCAGCTACCAGATGGGGCATGGAGATTGTCAAATCTGTGGATTTGGGGTCAGGGACAGACAAGACAGATCTTTCTAGACACTTGAGTAAAGCTCCAACTTTGCAGAAAAATAAGAAATCTAAAAAACAAAACACTACCCTCCAAAATGATAGAAGCTGCACCTGTAGCTATAAGAAATGAATGCCTCATATGACTGTTGCTAAACAACCACAACAGTATTGCCAGCCTGAAGTCTTCATTTCTGTCAGTAAAAGGTGAGGGAGGGCCATTTCAAGAGTTGTTTTGGCCTTTGATAGAAGACTCATTGGGGCCAGGCCTGGCAGCAATCATGGATGATGTATTGTCGAAGGCTTTCACGGCCGGAGAACGATGGTTGTTGGGGGTTTTCCGGGCTGTCTTGCCGTGGTCTTGGCATTGTAGTTCCTGACGTTTCGCCAGCAGCTGTGGCTGGCATCTTCAGAGGTGTAGCACCAAAAGACAGAGATCTCTGTGTCACTGTGACACTGAGAGATCTCTGTCTTTTGGTGCTACACCTCTGAAGATGCCAGCCACAGCTGCTGGCGAAACGTCAGGAACTACAATGCCAAGACCACGGCAAGACAGCCCGGAAAACCCCCAACAACCAATCATGGATGACTTGCTATGAGAGATGGACATGAAAAAAAAAGAATCAGGAGGTTAATGGTTTGTGGGTTTCACAAACCACGAACCACAGAACTGGACCAGTTACAAACTAGTTCATGGTTCATGGTTCATGGGGTTTAAATGCCCCTTTCTGGCCTTAACAGCGGCAGAGAAAGGGGCATTTAACAGTTTAAAGGGCCCTTGCCTGCCATGCAAGCGGGGGGGGGATCCCCCCATACCGCCTGCCAGCTGATAGTTTAAAGGGTCCTGCTGGTGGCAGGGCCCTTTAAACTGCCCCCCTTCATTGCAGAGATATAAAAGTAAAGACATATTTCTATAATGAAAGGGACGAGAGACTCATAAAAAGAAATTTGGGGATTGAGAGAACACAATACACAGTTTGCCATAACTTTATAATGACATAACAATATTCAATTACCAATTTTAAAAACCTGAAAAAGTTCTGGTGGTACATGGGGATGGTAGTGGCCTGGGGACTGAGACAGAAAAACTTTTTAAGAAACCCATCATATGGAAGCATTGTTGGCATTGTGCTGCAACAGGGAAATGACGCAAGCCTGTCCTCATGTGGAAAATACCGTTGTTTTCCTTCCATCCAGCCCTTCAAAAGGTTCACCATTAGTGTATTAAAAATGAATAGAGTGCTTATGTAAACCATTTAGTACACAGTTATACATTTAAAATTGCTGAAGCCTTGCTGAACCTGACTTGCTTTTCCTGCAGCCACACAACAGCTGCAGAATATGCCATTTTAAAGTTCTGCAGGAGCAAGATTTGGCTTAGGACTTTGGCATAGGAGAAGAAGTGGCTCCTCTGTTCTCCTGTGCCATTTTCCTGAGCTGCAACAGCCCAGATGGAGTTATTTGCTCCATTTTGAAACTGCATGTGCATTATTCAAATGTACACTGTACATAGACTGTGCATGCATTCACTGTAACATGAATATGGCTAAGGTATGAGAGGGGGACAGTGTTTACTTTTCCCTTACTTGCTGGCTTTGTTTTTCTTTAGAAATGGTCAAGAATGGGTTGCCTCACGGAGTATCCCGATTAGAGATAGGCACGGTCCAGAAAACGGACCAAAATTCTGCATGGTTCAGCCCAGTTCATGGTTTGTGAACACACAGGTCATGGATTCACCTTTTTTACGAATTTTGCTCCATCTGAGCTGGTTGGTCCATTATCCATGAGTCCCGACATCCTGGCATCGATCTATCAGTTCCCTAGGCAATGGAGGTCACGTCCGCAGACCTTTTGCAGCCCTCGAAACCTTGATAGGCAGCTCTGCCTGCCAAGCAAAGAGCCTCCAGTCTGCAAGGGAGAATGGGGACATTCTGCAGCCAATCTTAGCCCTCAAAACCTTGATAGGCAGCTCTGCCTGCCAAGCAAAGAGCCCCCAGTCTGCAAGGGAGGATGGGGATGTTCTGCAGCCAATCTTAGCCCTCAAAAACTTGATAGGCAGCTCTGCCTGCCAAGCAAAAAGCTCCCAGTGTGCAAGGGCATGTGAGCAAGGAGCAAGAATTAATTCCTTAGGCAATGCCTGGGAAGGTGTCTGTGTGGTGAGTGAGGGGGGTCTTCCCCCACCCTTTTCTGTTTGATTTTGCATCATTGCAACTTTTTGGTGCTGCTAGCCAATGCAAGTCAATTGGTATTTGTGACTCCAGTATCTACTGGAAGTTTCCTGGGGGCAGCCGTTTTGGGGGTCTGTAACTTGGACGTCCTAAATGCAACCACAAGACAGAACCTATATTGGCATAACCTCCTAAATGCAATCTTGACCAAACTTTAAGGTTGGCTGGAAAAGAGGCTGCTGAATTCTCTGCAAGTTTGGGCTCTCTGGGTGTGAAGGGGCAGAGCCAGGGCTCCCGGAAGTGATGAATCACAAACCGACGAACTGGTTCGTGAACTGGGCAGGTCCATAAAATGTTCGTGGTCCGTGGTCCATGAAAATTGATGGATCATGAACCATTGGTCCATGCAGTTTTCCCAGTCCATGCCCACCTCTAATCCCAATTTACAATAATAAATTACTGTGCACACACCTAGTTTCCAAGGTTTCAAAATCTCTGCCTCTGCCCACTCCACAGGGGAGAATTTTAATTGTCTGTAAAACAGAGACCTTTTCTTGTACCTGTCTGAAATTTGGCAAGTAAAATTCCTTACGTGGGTAAAAATATTTCAGATACGCCATTTCAACCCAAGATGTCCTTTCCCCTCTTGTGTATCATTTCCCCCTTGTTGTGTATCAAATCATTTCCCCCTTGTTGTGTATCAAAGTATTATCATTTGTTATTTTCACACCAATTCTTCTCCTTAAACTCTATCCAGCTGTTTGACCTATCCTCCATGAAATGGTGTGTGTGTGTTCATATAAAATACATGTATGTATAAACCATTTACATAAAAATTGCATTAATTATTTTTTTTAAATACAGTAAAACTGAATCTACAAAACCAACAGTGAAAACCAGAGAACCGCAAATATAAGAAATTATGAAAAGAAACAAACTGACCATCCTTAAAGATGGGAGAATTTACATGTTATGAAAATGTAAATTAAGAAGCCACTTCAGAGTATTACATATACATACATTTCACACATCCATTTGATTCCTTTCTTGATTCAAATACATAAATAAAAACAGCTATTAGCTTAAATTGCCAAAATATATTATTTATATTTGCACAAGCTTGGATTTTGGTAATGCTCTATCTTTTTTTTCTGCTGCACTGCTTATCTGTCCAGTCTATAAATGAGATCATTATTTCAGCTGGGTAGCTGTGTTAGTCTGTAGCATCAAAATAAAACAGAACTTCACAGGCATCTTAAAGTGCCACCATGTAGCTTGTATCAGTTCTGGACAGCAGAAGGTTCTTGCTCTGGGGAGAAGTGAGATTTGTATCCCTGTCTGTTTCTTCACCACTTTATCTTTCACAAAGCTGAAGATGGTTCCCAGTTCCCAGTTCCTTATTTGCAGTTCCTAGTTCCTTATTTGCAAAGCCAAAGACAAATACTGGAGGAAACTGAAAAGCTCTCCACTGCAAAATATAGTTTGTAGGATCACATATTATACACTGCCATATTCAGCAGACTCTGCCCTCTAAGTGGACCTATTTGGGGTTCTCCTACAAAGCCCAGTTCTTGAGTTAACAGTTTCAAAGTAGGGTGCTCCTAGAACAAATCAATAAGCAGAGAGGGGGGCAGCTGCACCTGAAAAATGTTTGAATTGCCCCAAATTATACAGCCTAGCAGTCCAGAGGTTGTGCCCCACAAGAAGATATGTGCTGGTGCTGATCCAAACACTGGTTCTGGACAAGTCCTTCCCTCAGGTTCCATGGCTTGGAGTATTTAGAGCTTTAAGGGGGGAAACCATTCACCTGGCTGGCCAGGCCCAAGCCATGCCTCATGGATGGCTTGCACCCAGGGCAGTGTGTCTAGCCCAGACAGGTTCCAAGAGAAGGTCACAGAGTGACTGCTGGCTTGACTTGTACCACTAGTTAGGTCCCCTTTGCCACATTAACTGTTTATGTTGTTGCTTTAATAAAGTAGCCCTTAGTACCCGACTACATCTGCTTCTTCCTAGAATGGCAATTCCTTTTAGTGTATTTATTTTCTGGTAACAAAATAGAGCATTTGCAGAGTGTCTTTAATTTTCCACTAATTATTCATGTTTAGCGAGAAGTCCTTCTATATTCAATAGAATAGATTCTCAAGCAAGTGTATATAGAATTGTAGCCTCAAAGAGGTTTCGTTTTCTTTGGTAAGAAAGGTAATACTGACAATTGGGAGAACCAACCTTTCTCCTTAAGTACGTATTAGGTTTAATGACAGAAGGATTTATTTTTTCAGCTTTTTAGAGTCAAGGAAAAAGCTGAAGGACAATATTTTTCGATGGTTGTTGGGGGTTTTCCGGGCTGTCTTGCCGTGGTCTTGGCATTGTAGTTCCTGACGTTTCGCCAGCAGCTGTGGCTGGCATCTTCAGAGGTGTAGCACCAAAAGACAGAGATCTCTCAGTGTCACAGTGTGGAAAAGATGTAGGTCATTTGTATCTACTCAGGAGGGGTGGGGTTGAGCTGAGTCATTCTGTAAGAGTTTCCCAGGGTGTGGAATGCTAATGGCGGGAGGCTTCACTGTATCCTGAGGCGGTTCTTTTGCATATGGATTGGTGCTTGATGTGCTAATCTTCTCTGCAGGGCTATTGTCGGGTGTGGAGTGTTTTGTTGGCCTGGTGTTTTTCAGAACTGGAGCCCATGCTCTGTTCATTCTTAAGGTTTCTTCTTTCCTGTTGAAGTTTTGCTTATGCTTGTGAATTTCAATGGCTTCCCTGTGCAGTCTGACAAAGTAGTTGGAAGTGTTGTCCAGTATTTTGGTGTCCTGGAATAAGATACTGTGCCCTGTTTGAGTTAGGCTATGTTCAGCCACTGCTGATTTTTCAGGCTGTCCAAGTCTGCAGTGTCTTTCATGTTCTTTTATTCTTGTCTGGATGCTACGCTTTGTGGTCCCGATGTAAACTTGTCCACAGCTGCAGGGTATACGGTATACTCCTGCAGAGGTGAGGGGATCTCTGCTGTCTTTTGCTGATCGTAGCATCTGTTGTATTTTTCGGGTGGGTCTGAATACTGCTTGAAGGTTATGCTTTTTCATAAGCTTTCCCATCTGATCAGTAATTCCTTTGATATATGGCAAAAACACTTTTCCTGTAGGAGACTGTTTTTCTTTGGTTGTTTGATTCATCCTGGGTTTGATTGCTCTTCGGATTTCATTTCTGGAGTAGCCATTTGCCTGAAGTGCGTGGTTTAGATGATTAATTTCCTCATTGAGAAAGCCATTGGTTCCTCATTGAGAAAGCCATTGTGAGTGCCATTGGTTCACCGACATATGAATTAGCTAGACATCTGGCAGATCTCCTGCAGGACCACATCGGGAAAACCTCGTCTTACATCAAAGATTCAGCAGATTTCATCAACAAAATCAGTTCTCTGAAACTCAATCCACAAGACATACTTGTCAGTTTTGATGTTGTATCCCTGTTTACCAAGGTTCCAGTAAAAGACACTATTGCACTGATTAATCAGATTTTCCCAGAGGATGTAACAGCCTTATTCCATCATTGTCTGACAACCAGTTACTTCCAATGGGACAACGAATTCTATGAACAGATGGATGGGGTGGCCATGGGGAGCCCACTCAGCCCAGTTATAGCAAACTTCTACATGGAACATTTTGAAAAAACAGCTCTAGAATCAGCACCCCACAAACCCAGTGTATGGTTCCGGTTTGTGGATGATACATTCATCATTTGGAGCCATGGGGAGGAAGAATTGAGGGAGTTTTTGAATCATCTCAACAACATCCACCTGAACATACAATTCACAATGGAGAAAGAAAGTGAGGGAAAACTCTCATTCCTGGATACCTTGGTCATCCGCAAAGCAAACTTTCAGTTAGGTCACAAGGTCTACAGGAAACCAACTCACACTGATCGGTACTTACACAAAAACTCCAATCACCACCCCCGACAGAAAAGAGGCATAATGAAAACATTAGTGGATCGTGCAAGACGGATATGTGAGCCGCGCTTTCTCAATGAGGAAATTAATCATCTAAACCACGCACTTCAGGCAAATGGCTACTCCAGAAATGAAATCCGAAGAGCAATCAAACCCAGGATGAATCAAACAACCAAAGAAAAACAGTCTCCTACAGGAAAAGTGTTTTTGCCATATATCAAAGGAATTACTGATCAGATGGGAAAGCTTATGAAAAAGCATAACCTTCAAGCAGTATTCAGACCCACCCGAAAAATACAACAGATGCTACGATCAGCAAAAGACAGCAGAGATCCCCTCACCTCTGCAGGAGTATACCGTATACCCTGCAGCTGTGGACAAGTTTACATCGGGACCACAAAGCGTAGCATCCAGACAAGAATAAAAGAACATGAAAGACACTGCAGACTTGGACAGCCTGAAAAATCAGCAGTGGCTGAACATAGCCTAACTCAAACAGGGCACAGTATCTTATTCCAGGACACCAAAATACTGGACAACACTTCCAACTACTTTGTCAGACTGCACAGGGAAGCCATTGAAATTCACAAGCATAAGCAAAACTTCAACAGGAAAGAAGAAACCTTAAGAATGAACAGAGCATGGGCTCCAGTTCTGAAAAACACCAGGCCAACAAAACACTCCACACCCGACAATAGCCCTGCAGAGAAGATTAGCACATCAAGCACCAATCCATATGCAAAAGAACCGCCTCAGGATACAGTGAAGCCTCCCGCCATTAGCATTCCACACCCTGGGAAACTCTTACAGAATGACTCAGCTCAACCCCACCCCTCCTGAGTAGATACAAATGACCTACATCTTTTCCACACTGTGACACTGAGAGATCTCTGTCTTTTGGTGCTACACCTCTGAAGATGCCAGCCACAGCTGCTGGCGAAACGTCAGGAACTACAATGCCAAGACCACGGCAAGACAGCCCGGAAAACCCCCAACAACCATCGTTCTCCGGCCGTGAAAGCCTTCGACAATACGACAATATTTTTCCTTTTCACACTCAGAGGAAAGTTGCTTCTGAAGCAAAACTTCTTTGTAAAACATGTCTTTGAATCTTTTTTTGCTGGCTGTCCCTTGTTACTAACAGAAAATGGCTGCACAATCTCTCTCTCTCTCTCTCTCTCTCTCTGTGTGTGTGAGAGAGAGAGAGATTGTGAACCTGGTCCCCCTGCAGGTAAAAAATCCAAGAGCATGGGCCAGGAGCACACATTAGTCATTTTTTACAGACATTGGGGAACTCCCAGGTTTGCAGAACTATCTGAGGGCCAAGCTACAAGTGACGAATGACACTTGAACAGCAAGTGTATTTCTCCCTGTTCACTTGCCCTCCACTCAATCCACTTGCCATTCAAGTGTCATTTGTCACTTGTAGCTTGGCCCTGAGGAAAAAATTAAAAGTTGATATAAAAATATGGAGATTTTACTGCAATAAATCATAAGATCTTAGCCATTATTTTTAGGAAAAGTGGAGCAACTGCTTTCCTATTGAAAGAATTGCAGGTGGGTGGGGGAGAGGGAGTAGGAGCTGTTGCCACTGCCTCTTCTCTGCTGGTAGGAGCCACCACAGCCCTCCATCACTACAGCCACATCATCCAGGCTTGTGGAAGCAGCACAGTTGGGTGGGATGGCCAATAGTGGCCAGCCTAGTGTGTGAGATGGGGATATGATCCCCATCCCCTTGAGTCTTGTGCACCTCCTACTTGTGTGTGTGTGTAGACAGATAGACAGACTTAGATTCATTCTTCTAGGGTCTTTGTTTTGAATAGGGGTAAATAAGAATTTCTAGTTTGTTGATTCTTTGGTAACTATTACATTTCTCTACCTGAGAGAGTCTCTCATTGGTAATTTTCTTTTCTTTTCTTCCCTCTTCCCTAAGAAAGAAAAATGATTAACAGGTCTGGTCAATGGATTCTTATGGATTCATCAACCAAAAGAAACTCAGAGGAAGTCACAAGGACAGCGTCTGGCTCAGGGAACCTATTTTTTTTCCCATTAAGTTGTAGCCAACTTATGGCAACATCATAGGATTTTCAAGGCAATAATCATAAAACCCTAGACTTCCTTGATACTCTCCCATTGAAGCTGATCCTGCTTAGCTTCTAAGTTCTGATAAAATCTGGCTACACTGAGCTATCCAGGTCAGAGCAGTTAATCAATGTACTGATATGCCTATTTGTGCGAGGAGCCTCTTTGCCTTTGCTTTTCTAGGGAGAGACTTACTTGCCTGCAGTTTTTTTAGCCGAAATGCCCTGGAACGGCATTCTGGCACCTCTTAAAAATACCAATGTGAATGGTGGATATTTTTAAGGGGTATTTTTAAAATGGTCTGGTTTTGACATTTTAGGCCCAGATTGGGCCCGAAATAGCCAGAATTGGGCCACTGCCACGCTGGGGGAGGGGGTTCCCCTGCCTGGCAGTGGCCCATTCCAGGCTGACTCGGTCCTGATCCAAGCTGTTTGGGGCCCATTTTGGCCATTTGGGGCCCATTCAGGGCCCAAAATGGCCAAGATAGGGCTTGAAATGAACAGGATCAGGCCACTGCCAGGCAGAGGAGGGTTCCCCCACCTGGCAGCGGCCCATTCCAAGCTGACTCAAGCCTGATTTGGGCCATTTTGGGTCTGTTTTGGCCCAATTTGGGCCCAAAACAGCCTGGATCCAGCAGCTGCTGGGCGGGGGGGATGCTCCCCCATGCTGCAGTGGCCCATCCTGGGCCGATTTAGGCCCAATCTAGGCCAAATTGGGCCCCTCTTGGAGAACAGGAGTGCTCCCAAAGTGGCCATGGTCTGCGTGATGATGTCACTTCCCGGAAGTGACACCATCGCGCAGTCCTGGGATCGTGCACACACATGTAGTGAGAGGTGTGTCACCTCCTCCTGGAAGTTGCCCCGGGTGAGAGTTCCCCCACCTATTTCCCCAGAAAAAAAAGTCCTCTCTGTATTGTCAAAAGTACAGTCAGGAGGCATGTGAGAGGGAGCTGTGGCAGGCAGAGTTGTTGGGGGCAATGCCACCCATTGTTTGATAGATCAGCGTCCACTGTTATGAATACACGTGTTATCTTTTCAGAACTTTTCCTAATGGTAATTTTTTTTATAATGTGCAGAGCTGATCTTTTCAGTAAGCTTTGGACTAAGATTTCTTTAAAGCCATTCAATTGCTGCTGCTCACCTGGAAATTTCAGGGTGTGGGAGGAAATGTACCTTCCAAATTTTCTCTTCTTCATAAGTACTAAAGATAGAAGCTCTCTGTATCCTGTAATTCACCTGCCCTTAAATATAGCTCAAGTGAAAGTTAAATGAGAGATCTGTGAATGTATTTAGTGTCTTATGGCCTATAGACAGGACAATATACCATTACTTACTAATAAGAAAAATGTATGAGAATTAGCCCCCCCCCCCAATAGCCTTTGTAAAAGACTGTGGAGTACAATACTTAGACTTATGGAAGGTGGAAGCTACAGAATATTTAAATCTGGCCCAATTCATTTTCCCCAAGAAAACTGGCCTTCATTTCCAGAAGACTGAATAGAGATTGGTGAGTTCAGACTTAATCTTGCCTATTTACTATTTTTGCTGATGAATGGGGTTGATGCATTAAATTTGCCTTAGCAAGCGGCAATCAAGTTTCAGACAGTCATAAGACTAGCTTCATCTTTCATTGACTCTTGAAGGTCAAGCATTTAAATCCTGTCACTATTTATAAATAATTCTGCTGATGTGATATTAGGTACTAAAATTGCAACCCCAAAGATCTGTAGCCTTTGTATTTGTCAGAAATGGTGGCTTTATTTATTATGATATTCCACATACAATGTTATGGTGCAGATGGCAAGTTGTGTCAAAGTGGCTGCATATTTTGAAAGAGCTGTGATATCTTCTCAGTTGTTATGAAAACAAAAGTCATAATGCCATAGTCTGAGCTGACAGAACATTAGAACATGGAAGCATAGGGTCAAAACATTCAACCCACTTAGAGTAGTACAACTGGAAAGCTGTGGTTCTATTGCTGTCTCTGCTTGAAAAAAGAAACAATAATGATGCATTGTAAGTTTATAAGCCCTTGACATCCCTGTCAAGGTGAAGCCTTTCTAAACAAGGTATTTGCTGTCAATTTGAAAGAAAATAAAAACAGGGAAATCTGGGCTCAAACTTGGGTTCAAAATCAGTTCATCAGCATAGGGTAGCCACCTTTTTTATCTCTGGAAGAAGCTCTATGTCACAAATTTATGATAGGTAGAAATTAACTTGTTCCTGTTTCTCTATTACTGTATCTATTTTCTAGGAAAAAGCTGAATTGGTTTCTTCCTGACATGCAACACTTAAAAGACACAGAGTCCCTTGTAGGAAAAAAGTGGTAATACACAATAGAGAAAGTAGAGCAAATAAATAGTTGCAATAAAATGCTGAGGTAAGGAACTACATTTCCCATCAGTCCTTGTCTCTTGATTTTCATTTGAGAAAGAGAGAATTGATATTCCTGAAAGAAGATAAAAACTGGCGGGGGTGGGGGGGATCAAATACACAAAGGACTGCATTCTAGGCCTATGGAAATTCTGAAAAATGAATGAAAGAATAGTATCTCCAAAAGATGTACACCTGAAAATAAATGGCCATTTTTAAGATTCAGAGTTCAGGAGTGGCATAAATACCAGTACTCAATAATATTCAGGCTCCCCAGTACCTTTTTGTGATTCAGGTTCAGTATTTTCTGGTATTCCAGAATTATTCAGGTTCCATTGTTTCCTAAGGGGGGATTTTTTCAGAGTGTGTGTGCATAGTGGATGTTGTTCAACCAAATGACATTTGAAACTGCAGGCAAGCTAGAGCATCCTGTCCACTAAAGATGTCCTATGTTTCAAAAGAATTGAATCAAGAGGTCCAATCTTGATCTTGAACAAGGTGACCCCAGTCCCTGAACAAGGTGACCCTAGCCATCCTACTTGCCAAGCTGTGGACTGAGAACTAAGCTACAAGAGGCAAATTACACAAGGAGGAGCATGTGAAGGGAGTTGTAATGTTAGCCAGGAAGCTGAGGTTTAAAAGAGATCGGAAGGCTTTCTCAATTTCCCCTCTCTACAGATCTCTGCTCAGAAGGTTTATTTCCTGGTCACCGCTTAGAAGGGGAGGTAAAACTGACAGAGCCTTCAAGAGGCAATGAGTAAATTAACAAATCCTCTGAGCAGCAATCTATCTAGCTTTGTAGAGAGGGGAAATTGACAAAACCTTCTGGTCTCTTTTAAAACTCAGCTTCCTGGCTAACATTGTGACTCCCTTCAGGTGCTCCTCCTTGTATAATTTGTCTCTTGTAGCTTGGCTCTGAGAGGAAAAATTGGCCCTGGAAAAAGGCCTCACTTCCCACAAAGGAGGGAGGAAGTAGGATCACAGTTTTGCAATCATTTTCTATGAGGAAATTTAGTGAGGGGATGGAGTGGCTGTTTTCCCACTAAATGACACCAAAATCACAGCAACTCTAGTGCTGCCTAGCCACTAAAGAACCTCCAATTTTTAAGTGAATTAGATCAAGACGTCAAATGCTATGGGCCCCTGAATAAAGTTGGCCCTTTAATTACCCTACACAACTGCTTGCAACTTGTTCTTGAAACATCTAGTATATGAATTAAAAACAATTGATTTAACTTTCTAACACATTAATTTTTAAAGCAATGTCATGTAACCGAATAAATTGCATATGCCCAGTACAAATTATATCAAGGATATTGGGTTTTTTCCCCATATTCTGATAAATTAAGCTTCATGAAATTGTCTATAAAGCATTATACTTGACACTATTAGATAATAAATATATGTAGTTTGGCAATGGCAGATATTTGGTAGTGCTATATAGTTCATGAGTAGACATGGGCACGAACCAAAAAAATTTAATGACTCTGAGGTTCGTGGTTCGGTGCTGATAACGATCCCGAGGTCATGAACTGCAACGAACATTTTCCGTTGCCGAACTGGTTCGAGGTTCATGTTTCGTGGGCGTCAGAACGGCCCCCGTTGGAATTAGAAAGCCCATATTCCCAGGGAGTGTTTAACAAGCTCTCCTCCAGACATTACCCAAGTTTGGTCAAGATTGCAATAGGGCTCCAAGCTCCAATTACATTCTCTCTCTCTCTCTCTCTCTCCCCAAAGGCTAGCAAGTAGCAAGCAACAGCTCTGTCACACTCCACTGCTCTCTGAAAGTGAAACCCAGCCTGGGAGCCCACGGCTATTTATAAGCACAGGTCCCATTAAGCAATGCGGGAGGTCTGTGTTTGGCCATCAGAGCTGCCCATCAGGGTTTGCAGGGATGAGATTGGAGTGCCCATGGCTACAGAACACCCCCTTCCCCCTCCCTCCCCTGGGTGTCTTCTCCCAACTTGTAACCGCTTTGCAGCTCCGTGGTCAGAAGGAAGACCTGCCGATCAAGGTAAGCTGGGCTTCCATTGGGGTTTCCACTGCAACAGAAGGAATGCAGATAGAGTTCAGGCATCCCCCCGGCTCCATTGCCAGGGGAATTGATTGCTGGTGCCTGACTGTCTGGCTTCCCGAACTGCAGCCGAATGCACCGAACCAGGTCTCTCCTGAACGCTGGTTCGTTGGACGAGGACAACGAACCGCCGGATCGCGATTGTGCGATCGCCAATTTCGTGGGTTTTTGAAGTTCGTAATGCGGTTCATGCCCATCTCTATTCATGAGCAAGATTCTGGTCTAGTAGCAGCTTAAAGACCAACTAGATTTCCAGATTATGAGCATTACAGAGTCAAAGCTCCCTTTGTCAGATTTTGGGTTCTAGAATATGGGCTGGATCCTGGCAAACATTTCTCCTGGTGGAATGGCATGTGATTTTCACCAATTCCCCATTCCTTACTCCCCATACACACTATTCCTGGGGGCCTGCCATGCTTTAGGAGCAGAATTTTAGAAGGGTATTTTGGGATGCAGCAGGAGGGAAGTGGTGAGAAGTCCATGTTCTGCTGATATAAATCATTCCACCAGTGCCAGTTTCCAACCATCTAACTTTATCTATTGATATCCAGGTAAACTAAAGTGCAAAGTTGCATTATAATGTATTGGCTAATATGGATGGCTGTAGTTGTATTGCTGTTTTAATGCCCGATTTTTTCAAGATGCAGACTTACTTTCTCCACCTCTGCACATCTTCATTACTTTTTCAATATCATGGTGTTTGAGGTGAGATTTAAAGTTCAATCACATGTTAATCCAGGTAACTGGTCAATGTCAAATAATCCCTTATTGCTCGATGCCTCTTGCTGATAATATTCATTCAATTATCAAATTAACACTCAGTTTATAAATTACACAGTGACAAGGATGTGCTTTTGTTACTTTGAAAGTCTTAATAATAATATATCAAAAACTCATTTTTTATTTTTTTATTTTTTTCCCATTGTGCAGCTTGCTGATACCCAATAGTTTTACTTGAATGCTCTTATGGCACCTCATTGGTTGCACATTTTATCTTCCAAACAAGTGTTAAGAGTTTTTCTTATTGATTCTCAGAGTAAGCATTTTCATTCCCCCACTCCATACTTTGACCTGTAAACCCTAGCATCCATTAGGATACTGAACCAGTAAGGTGTAGACACATTGACTACAAAGGAATAGAATGAAAACGACACTGTCTCCAGCTAGGGATGCATTAATAGACCTGAATTCAAACATAGAAAAGGCAATTTTTTTCCTGCTGGGAAGTGGAGTCCTCAAGAGAGTCATCTCAAACTGAAAAACATGATATGAAAATCAATAAAGGCCCTATTGTGCTAGTGATGTGTCCGGGAAGTGTCATTTTATATCTTGCTAGTGGATATCTGAAGGAAGTTAAAGCTACTTTGCTGATAATAATTGGATAAATCCTCTTTCATCAGTGGTCTATTTTGCTGTTCAAAGTAAAAGTGTAAAAAATGTGCAAAGTCCATTTTGAAACTAGATACAACACAATTCAATGAATGTTGTGGAGAATGCTTTCATCTGTAGGTTTGGGTTATATCAAAATTTTCACCCCCCCCCCCAGTTTAAAAAGTGTCTCTGAACTGTAAATAAGTGCAGGTGGATGGGGCGGGGAAACAAATGCTTTCTAAGCCACGCCCAGGGTCTGACTGACAACAAAGGATCAGCCAGAACGCTTTCTGCTAGAAGCTTATATTTCTACTTGTGTATGTGGGAATAGAGACTTGCACGACTAAAATACTATAGTGGATTCTTCCTGGAATCTTCAAGAAAAACATCTATGACCTGCCCTTTGACATGCCTGGGGGAGGGGCAAAGGGAGAGAATAAAACATCCTGGCAAAGGAGTGTCTTTTTGGTTGATTTGAGCTGGAAGATGAGGGAGCTAAGAGCTTCTTTCAGGTGGCTTCTTTCAGGTGGCAGCCATTGGCCATACGGATGGCTGAGAGGCCTAAGCCAGAAGTACAAGTTATGAAGATTTCTCAGTAAGCGGAGCTGGAGAACCTGCCTTAACAGAAAATCTAAGAGTCTCTCTACACAAAACCTTTTACATGAGGATGCTCAAGTGTAGGGAAGCATTGTTTACAAAGACTCTTTACAGGAGGGTATTTTAAATAGACAGAGTTGTCAGAGATCACTCCTCAGAGGGTTTCTTAATTTCATCTTTGCCTCCCTGAAGGGGAGGTGAAACTGTCAGAGCCTTAGGGGAGGCAAAGATGAGCCTTGGCCCTCCTCATGGGCAATTCTCACAAAGGCTTAGTGGTGCCAGCAGGTATAAGAGAGAAGCAGTAAAAGCCCCTCTGAGGGTTGGAAGGTAGACTTGGATTGCCACTGGTTACCCAGATGTCCTAGTGGTATTGTCGTTAGACCTGTATAATAGTATTTCATTTTACAGAATTGATTTCTAGTCCTAATCTTTTTATAAAGGGAAATAACAATAAATTTCCTGGTGTAGTAAATTAGAAGTGGGTTCCTGTTCATGCACTGGGGATGAGGGCAGGATCAAAATACAGACCTTTATTTTAAAACTGGATCTTAAAATGTCAATTTGTATGAAATTTGGTCTCTTGCTGAGACAATTATTGTTAGTTGTTTAATTATTTAATTATTATTTAATTATTTTACTTATTTAATTACTTATTACTTATTTAATTACTTATTTATCTCTCAATGCAATCTTTTCATCCTGTTTTCTGATGGAATCGTATCCTAAGATAAATGGAAGCCCTCTAGAGGAAGTCCCTGGCCATGTATATTTATAATGATGGAAGTATACTTGGAATTGGGAGAATTCAGAATACCCATCTCTTCCAATTTAAAAAGTCTCCTATTTAGACTTGGGCTTGCGTGTGTGTTATGTGCCGTCAAGTCGTTTCCGACCTATGGTGACCCTATGAATGAAAGACCTCCAAAACGTTCTCTCTCTAACAGACCTGCTCAGATCGTGCAAACTGGAGGATGTGGCTTCTTTTATTGAGTCAAGCCACCTCGTTTTAGGTCTTCCTCTTTTCCTGCTGCCTTCCACTTTTCCTAGCATTATTGACTTTTCCAGAGAATCTTGTCTTCTCATGATGTGACCAAAGTACGATAGCTTTAGTCTTGTCATTTTAGCTTCTAAGGAGAATTCCATCTTGATTTGATCTAGTACCCACTTATTTGTCTTTTTGGCTGTCCATGGTATCTGCAAAACTCTCCTCCAGCACCATATTTCAAATGAATCCGGTTTTTCCTGTCAGCTTTCTTTTCCATCCAACTTTCACATCCATACATGGCAATGGGGAATACCATAGTTTGGATTATCTTGATCTTGGTTCCCAGAGTGACATCTTTATCTTTAAGGATCTTATCTAGCTCCCTCAAAGCTGCTCTTCCAAGTCTCAATCTTCTTCTGATTTCTTCATTGCAGTCTCCGTGTTGGTTGATGATTGAGCCATGGAATAGAAAACCTTGATCAACTTCAATTTCCTCATTGTCAACTTCAAAATTGTGTAGTTCCTCGGTAGTCATTACTTTTGTCTTCTTGATGTTCAGCTGTAATCCTGCTTTGGCGCTTTCCCCTTTAACCTTCTTCAGTAGTCTTTTTAAGTCTTCACTATTTTCTGTTAGTAATGCGGTGTCATCTGCTTATCTCAAATTGTTTATGTTCCTCCCACCAATTTTCACTCCTCCTTCTTCTAGATCTAATCCAGCTTTCCTTATGATATACTCTGCATAGAGGTTGAACAGGTAGGGAGATAATATGCATCCTTGTCTGACACCCTTGCCAATTGGAAACCATTCTGTTTCCCCATATTCTGTCCTGACAGTAGCCTCTTCTCCAGAGTACGTTGCGCATCAAAACAATCAGATGTTGTGGAACTCCGATTTCTTTTAAGACTCCATAGCTTTTCATGATCTACACAGTCAAAAGCTTTGCTGTAATCTATAAAACACAGGCTGATTTTCTTCTGAAATTCCCTGGTATGTTCCATTAGCCATCATAAATTTGCAATGTGATCTTTGGTGCCTCTTCCTTTTCTGAATCCAGCTTGAACATTGGGCATGTCTCGTTCCATATATGGTAAGAGTCTTTGCTGTATAACTTTGAGCATCACTTTGCTTGCATGGGAAATGAATGCAATTGCCCGATAGTTACTGCACTCCTTGACATCCCCTTTTTGGGGGTTGAAATGTAGACTGAGCATTTCCAGTCGGTGGGCCATTGTTTTGTTTTCCATATTTGTTGACATATTCTTGTTAAGATTCTGATGGACTCCATTTCTGTGGCTTGAAATAGCTCTATTGGTATTCCATCTGCTGCAGGTGCTTTGTTTCTCTCAATTGCTTTGAGTGCAGCTTTTACTTCATTTTCTAGGATTTCTGGTTCTTCATCAAAAGATTCTTCCTCAAAAGTATCTGTCATCCTTCCATCTCTTTTTTATAGTTTCTCAGTGTATTGTTTCCATCTTTCCTTTATTTTGTCCTAATCAGATACTGTATTTCCATGCTTGCAGAGGGAACTACCTAGACAACAATTATATGGTCAGTTATTTCCCAGCCTCCAATCTACCCTTTCTAGGCAAAGTGATTGAGAGAGCAGTAGCAGAGTATAGGGCTTCTTGGGTACCTTGTATTCTAGATTTCAAGCTGGACTATGGGACAGAGACAGCTCTGGTGGCTTTAATTAATGATCTCCATCTGAATGTAGACAAAAGCCATACTACATTGTTGCTTCTCCTGGATGTATCTGAAGTCTGATACACTAGATCATGCCATCCTGCTGAGGCATTTGGAGGCAGAAGTGAGTATCAGATATGTGCCTTGGACTTGTTTAAATTGTTTCTCAGGGAAAGGACTCGAAGGGTTGCTGTTGGACCAGCTACTTTCAGTGTGGGAATTATATTATGGGATTCCACAGGGTGCAATCCGATCTCCTGTGTTATCTAGCCTCAATGTAAAGCCTTTAGGATAAACCACTTGTCCCTTAGGAATTGGATGTCATCAATATATGGGTGATACCCAGCTCTATTTCACTATCCAAATCCTCAGGTGATGTGATAGAAGTTTTGAGTCATTGCCTGACTGCTGTATTCAAATGGCTGAAAGTGAACAAACTGAACCTAGACAAGACAGAGGTGATGCTGGTTGGGAAAATGGAGATCCTGAAGGATATTGTTCTTCCCACTTTTAAT
Source organism: Eublepharis macularius (assembly GCF_028583425.1). Lineage (NCBI taxonomy): Eukaryota > Metazoa > Chordata > Lepidosauria > Squamata > Eublepharidae > Eublepharis > Eublepharis macularius. The sequence goes on from NC_072792.1 coordinate 130,608,152, forward strand.
GGCGTTCAATTGACCCTTGCTAAATCATTGAAGAGCCATGGGGTTATATTGGATCCAGCTCTGCTCCAGAGAAGCAAGGAAAAGTATATAAAATCTTACTGCAATATGAAACAGAACTGGAACAGGTAAAAAATTGCATGATTGAATGGATGCAAAACTTTGGTGAAAATATTTGAATGAGACAATGGGAAAATTTATGAACCAAAGACATTAATTTTACATATTTTCAAAATGTTAAGAGAAAATTGGTATAAAATGTTTTTTTAGCTGGTATATTACTCCTAAGGATATTGCAAAAGCTAGTAAGGACTATAACGGAAAGTGTTGGACATGCAAATGTATGGATGCAATTTTATATTATATGTGGTGGACATGTAAGATGGCAAGAAGATATTGTATAAAAATACATAAGGAGATGAAAAAGACATTGAAGTTTTGCTTTGTGTTGGATCCTCAAAATATGTTATTAAATATTTTACCAAAGTAATATAATAAAAGTGCACAGCGAACTTTTTAAATATATGGTGACTGCAGCGAGAGTAGTATATGCAATAAAATGGAAAGCAAAGTCTTGTCCAGACATGATAGATGGGATGAATAAATTGTATGAATATGCGTCTGTGGCAAAATTAACTTCTTATATGCATAATAGACCAAATCAACAATGTCAGAAAAAATGGAAAGTTTTTTTTTAATATGTTGCTGTAAACTAAGGAGAATTAAATATAAATAATATTAAAATAAATTGTTTAGCTAAATAGTTAAGTGAGCAGTTAATATGCTGAACATGGTAAGATTGAATATGTCGAATATAAAATGTAAAATATAAAAGGCTGTACAGAAAGTATCTTAAGTATGTATGGGGATGTATAGGAGAAATATTATGTAGTTTTATTATTCTGATTTTTTTTAGCTTCTGAGAGCTAAAGAGATGGGGGTTGCCTGGATTATCCAGGTCAGGGCTATCCATTAGCCATCAGTTACCAGGCTAAATTCAAGATATCAGCTTTCACTTACAAATCCCTTCATAGCCTTGGTCTCTCATATCTACAGGTCTTCCTCTTTCCATATACTTCACCACATCAGCATCATTCATCTGAGCAGGGCCTTCCGCAGGTACCACCCTGCAATTGGGAAAAATCAACAACTGTCCACACACACACATTCTTTGTTGTGGCTACTTTGTTGTGGAAAAGCCTTCCTGATGATGTTAGGAAGGCTCCCACTCTCCTAGGGTTATGCAAACTATGCAAAAACGAATTATTTAGGAGGGCTTTTTATGCAGGCTAGAGTAGGAGGGCTGTACTATATCAAAATGGTTCAGAAAAATACGTTGGGAAATACTTTGCTGTGTACTGTTGCATTATTCGTGGTCCATAGTTCATACTGATTTACACTATGTAATCTACCTTGAACCTCTCTACGAAAGATGACTATAAATCATGTAATTGGCCATTTCCACATGTCTTCTCCCCGTTCTGAAAAATAGCGCAAAACCTATGGAACGATGCACCTTCATGGCACGATTTCCCGACATGTCTTTGCTTCGTGGAGCAATGATGTCAGAAAGCAAAGTCATGATGGAAAATCGAGCCATGAAGGCGCATCATTCCGTAAGTTTTGCGCTACGTTTCGGGAGAGGGAGACGTGTAGAAACGGCCAATAGATAAGCAAGCAAGAAAAAAAACATTACATTTTTGCAGGAGGAAAGAATGAATGATTGGTAGTGGGAAGGACTTGTTAGATACAAATATCATGCTGCTGGAATAATATCATTAAAAGAAATTCTCTTAATTCTTTCTTAATGTTGTATCTTGAACACCATGACATGTCAGCTTTATATACAAATAACAGGTTTTTATTCAGTTCTCACTTGGGCTCAGCCTGCATTTCTCATCAGCCTCTCAGTCAAGCTTCATCAGCCACCAATTTGCTACAATTGCTCTTAAAGTCCAAGACTGAAGAACATTCAAAGCAGAAAGCTGTCACCTATAAGCTACTTGTACATATTACCCAATTTCTTTCCCAAACCTAACAAAATTTAACATCTTCTCCCCTCACTTTTTAAGGAATTCAGAGTCTATTTATAATCAATTTTGTTTTGATTCAAGAGAAATTCAAAGTGAGGAGGGCCAAGAAGGAAAGTTCTACAGAATTTCACTCTGGAGAAGCTCAGAGGCAGGCAATGTGCTCCCAAACCTGCCTATCCTCCTGCTAGAGCACTATCTGGTGGTATGTAGCATAAAACAGCTGTAAGGCTGAAGTCACAAAAGGGTTATTGATTTCTCTACGAAGAGAAATGAAGTGAAATGCCTCTTTTAAAAGAGAACAAGTGGAATCAATAGCTGTATCTAAATAAATGAATTTTGAAAAAAGAAATTCACTTCCCTGTGACAATGGTGTGCTGGACCTCTGTGCTGGATACTCTCAGCAGCCTCATTTCCTGCTACAATGTACGAGGATCTGTAGTTTTGCCCCCCCATTCGAAATGAAGAGACAGATACAAGGCTTGGGTATAAATTTGGGCCATTTATTGACCAACATTAAACTTAATAACAGCAAGGGTATAACTAGCGGTACTACAGGTCAAGACAAGGGGTCAATTGGACCAACTACTCGACCTGCTTGGGTGAGCACCCCCTGCCCCAGGTGAGCCATCCATGTGAATGGCTGTAACCCAGGCGAATGGTTCCCCCCTTAAAGCTCCATACATCCCAGCCATGAAGCCCGAGGGAAGGACTTGTACAGGGGGTCCCACAGGCAGTCTGCCCTCTCAGCTGGCAGCCGTACAGCCCGCCAGCCAATCCCTGACAGACCCCTATTCCCCACCAATGGGGAGGTGCCACTGGGTGCTCACCGGCCCGCTCTGTCTACCCAACTCTAACCTGCCACAGCTAGGGCCAAGCCTCTGCTTAGGCCCTTGCACCCCACAGTTAGCCTAGTGCCAACCATCACCCTTGCCATCAGTTACCACAGAATATTGTGTTGCCCTTCACCAATAGGTGAACACTGACACCTCTGTAGAGGTTGGCAACTTCGGCCCTAATGCCAGGAAAGGGCAAATAAATACCCCTCCTGCTCCCAAAGCCTTTTAAAGGGCCATTTTGGCCTTATACCATGACCCCTGATAACCTCTGTAGAGCCATCAGGCCACTACTTGCCTGGGCGCTGCAAGCCTGTGTGAGCCTGTAAGGAAAGGGCCATGCCCTGCGAGACAAGGTCAACACCACGTGGCGAATGACCAACATGTGAGGTGGAGGTCCGCACCTCCCCTCCAGCCATCAGGCCACTACTTGCCTGGGCGCTGCAAGCCTGTGTGAGCCTGTAAGGAAAGGGCCATGCCCTGTGAGACAAGGTCAACACCACGCGGCGAATGACCAACATGTGAGGCGGAGGTCCGCACCTCCCCTCCAGCCATCAGGCCACTACTTGCCTGGGCGCTGCAAGCCTGTGTGAGCCTGTAAGGAAAGGGCCATGCCCTGTGAGACAAGGTCAACACCACACGGCGAATGACCAACATGTGAGGCGGAGGTCAGCACCTCCCCTCCAGCCATCAGGCCACTACTTGCCTGGGCGCTGCAAGCCTGTGTGAGCCTGTAAGGAAAGGGCCATGCCCTGCGAGACAAGGTCAACACCACACGGCGAATGACCAACATGTGAAGCAGAGGTCCACACCTCCCCTCCAGCCATCAGGCCACTACTTGCCTGGGCACTGCAAGCCTGTGTGAGCCTGTAAGGAAAGGGCCATGCCCTGCGAGACAAGGTCAACACCACACGGCGAATGACCAACATGTGAAGCAGAGGTCCACACCTCCCCTCCAGCCATCAGGCCACTACTTGCCTGGGCGCTGCAAGCCTGTGTGAGCCTGTAAGGAAAGGGCCATGCCCTGCTAGACAAGGTCAACACCACGCGGCGAATGACCAACATGTGAGGCGGAGGCCCGCACCTCCCCTCCAGCCATCAGGCCACTACTTGCCTGGGCGCTGCAAGCCTGTGTGAGCTTGTAAGGCAAGGACCATGCCCTGTGAGACTAGGTCAACTCCACTTGGCGAATGACAAAAATGTGAGGCAGAGGATTGCACGCAGAGGCCCTGTCACTACCCGATTGCATCCTCTTGGCCTGATGAGCCACCCAGAAAATCATGCTGTGTCCACATATGAGGCTTCAACACCTCCTGCAGTGAATCACAGCATCTAAAAAGAAAAAGAAACAATTAGACACAACTCTTTAGAGTGTCAGCAGGGGTGCATGTATGCCCAATACACTGCCTACTATCACCGACCTACTCTTTGGCCCCAGATAGCCCAGTGCAGTTGCACTTCTCGGACTCATCACAAGGGCCTACCTGAACAATTGTGCCCCCACTGTCACTGATCCATCTTGGAACACCTAATATGAAGGGTCACTGAATCAGTCTCAAACTTCAGGTCCTGTGCCCTCAGTGCACACTCAGACAGATCTGTGAGGGATTGGGCCACCAGCTCACTCCTCTCAGAGTTCTGCAGAAGGTCATCAGTGACGTTACATGAAATAGTGCAGACTCAAATCCTGACAGGCACACCTTTTTCCAAACAGAGCCTAAACCCAGGCTGCAAGTCTGTGTGAGCATGTAAGGAAAGGTCCAGACCCTATGAACCAAGGTCATACCACCCAGGTGAACAAACTGAACGTGAAATGGAGGCCGCTCCACCCTCCAGCTCACAAGGCCACCCAGCCTATGCATGCAAGGGCCATGCCCCACAGTCCAGGTTATTACTGCACATGTGAATAACAATATGTGAGGCAGAGGACAGCTCCTCCCCTCAAACACACTGGGCCACCCAGCCTATATATGCACGTCTGTGGGGCCTGTAATAGAAGGGCTGTGCCCTTGGAAATTTCAACTTATTACCCCCTGGTGAATGACCAGGAGTGAGGGAAAGATCCTCATGTCCCATCAAACAGAAATAACAGCTGGCCATCATGTTCCTTGTGGCTAAGTGCATTGTCAACCAGACCCTTCCTTAAGGGCTTGGGTCATCACTGTGCAAATTCTCAAGAATCTAACTTTCACACCAACCATTAACATCATGTAGCCCCAGAAAATGCCCAGGCCAACATCAAATGGGGAGGTTTACTGGTGAACCTAAAGGCGCATAAGCTGCCTGATGGCTGCTACTGGATACAAGGCGAGCCCCTTAATTTCACCTCACCCCCATAACTGTGGGATATATCCACTAGCCATAACTCCTACAGACCAACCTATGCCCCAGTCTAGAGACCTCCATCTACTTAGACATAGGTGCACCATGTGCTGGGGGCTATAATATCTGGTTGACCAACAACCACAGCCATCCCTGAAGGCCTAGCTCAGAGGAAATCTGAGGGCAAGCTGCCCTGTTGCATCTGCAGTTGAGACTGGGTGTTGCTTTGAAACATAAATGCCAGGACCAGTCTCCGGAACCCATATCAAAATCCTATATGATTTGGATGAAAGGGTTAGGTATGGGCATCACTGCCTAATTGTCCACGTGAAGTGTGTTGAGGGGTTATCTAGTTCCCTCCCCCACACCAACTGCCAGGAGAATTGGAAAATTCCAAGCATATACGGAGTATAGTAAGACCCCCATTCTGACTGGTCAATGGGCCACTGCTCAGCCCACCAGCGCCCCTGAACTAAACTCAGAGCTGTTAAGCCCCAAGGCAGCAGAAACTCCAAGGAAACTCCACCTCTAGGTATCAACACCCTGGAGACAAGGCTCAAAGCCCAGCCAGCTGCTGAAGCTCCCATAAAGGAGGCCGGCTGGCAGCTGCCTGGTCCATGTACAGTAAACCACCTTAAATCTAATTCACTGTCTCCCTCCTCAGGTCTACCTCATCCTTCTCCTCCACTTCCTGAAGAGGAGGGTTAACCCCCAAACTGCTGCTCCTTTTATGACTGTCCCTTTATAACTGAATCAAGAAATAACTCAAGACGCCAGACTATAAAACTCAAAGGCAATACCCAAAAGGATACAACCCAGGAGTCTAAACATGGGTGCCTGGAGACTGTTGCCTGACCCCAGGAGCCCCTCCAGTGGACTTACCTATCTGCCAGTCAGGTTCACTGTCACCCTCACATGACTAGGTTACAGCAGCCTAGGCCAGTTCTGCTACCAACGTCAATTGTGCTAAGGCTGCAAAACTGAGCAGGGGTAGGGGTTTACAAGCGACCACCCTGAGCATATAAACCCTTGCTAAGCCAATAGCAATAATATGTGAAGCAATCTGCCTTTCAGATGACTGCAAGCCACCCCCTACCCCAGCCTCAGCCAGGCCTTCACAGCTGTAGCTGTAAGTACTTTCTCCAATACAGTGAAAATGTTGGGGAGGAGGGGGGCTAGATAAACTAGAGGCCTGCAGGGACTGAGCCTAACCATGTTTCAGCCCTCCTGACCGATGGACACTGATAGCCCAGTATTTCCTTACTCCCTGTGGACATTTCATCATCCTCAAAGGTTAACTGTGCAGGTAGGGCTGCTTTGCAGGATACATATTCAGTGGCTGTTTGCCCTTAGCAGGGCTGGTAGCCTTTTTATTTTTTAAATTTATAGTGGCATGATGGAAATGTACAGTAACGGAATGTACTGCAGTAACACATACCCCCAAAATGGAAGCCCAAACACTGTGTAAACTGCAGAGGCCTCTATAAAATGGCTGCCAGTGCTAGGCTAAGCAGGCCACAGGATGACACACTCAAAATGGCCACTCCAGCACAGCAGAAATTGTAAAAGCCTCACCAAAATGGCCTCCACTGCCAGGAGGCAAATCAGACCATATAAAACCCACACTCAAAATGGCCACTGCTGGAGCTGTGCATATTATAGATGCCTTCTCAATAAGGCTGTACTGCCAGAAGACAAAGAAGGCCACTGATGCCACACTCGAAATGGCTGCATCCAACTGAATAAACTTCCAAGCCTTTTCACAAAATGCACCCCCTGCTGCCTGAAGGCCATAAGCCGAGCTATTGCTGCTAGAAATACTCCCTCCCAAGTAAGTATAAACCGGGGGGGGGGGGAGGAGGAAAAAAGCCTAGACAGAGAGGAGGCTTACCAGCATCCACCCTGCTAAGCAGTAATGTAATCCACCCCTCAGATGGCTACAATTCACTCCTGCAGCCTACAGAAAAGCCTATTGCTGTTTCTGCTGAAAGTACACCCTCCCAACAAAATAAGGGGAAGCAGAGCCTATTTAGGCTAGAGGCCTGGAAGGACTGGATATAACCCTGCTTTAGCCCTCCTGACTGATAACCAACAGTCCCCAAGTGTAAATAATAATAATAATAATAATGATGATGATGATGATGATGATGATGATGATGATGATGAGAACTCTGGACTGGCACCCTTCAATTAACCCTTTCCATGCCAAAAAGCTCACGGAAGGGCACAAAACAGCACGGAACGGGCACTAAAGAAATGTCAGTGGCACAAAAAACAGTGGGATGTGTTAGAGACACTCCAGAACAATATTTTAGAAATGAAAACTCTGGACTGCCCCTCTTTTATTAACCCGTTCCATGCCAAAAAGCTCCTGAAACAGCACAAAACAGCCCGGAACGGGCACTAAAGAAATGCCAGCGCCACAAAAAACAGTGGGATGTGTTAGAGACACTCCAGAACAATATTTTAGAAATGAAAACTCTGGAATGGCACCCTTTAATTAACCCTTTCCATGCCAAAAAGCTCCCGGAACAGCACAAAACAGACTGCAGTTTTCTGCAGACTCAGGACTGAAAGCACACCCAGACCAGGTTTTTCGATTCCCTCCACCCAAACAATTATCTGTTGGTAGCCTGGGACTTAGCCTCAGGCGAAGAGGAGTTACCTGGCTGGATGCTCCAAGTAACAATAAAAAAAATATGTCCTATTTTTTCAGTTATTTATTTGTTTATTTATTTGAAAAAAAAATTAAGAGATGTCCGATTAATGTATATAATAAACCAAAAAAAGGAATCCACTTTAAGGATTGCTTCCCATAGACCAATTCAGTTAGCGGGTCAAAATGAAGGTGAGTGCAAAAATAAGGCGAAGGGTGTGTGTGTTTGTACAGTGAACAGTGGATTAATGTGAACAAAATCAGTGATGCAAAAATTCATGACAGCTTGGTTGGAAAGCTGCATGAAGTATTGGTATCTGAAGAGGGTTTTGACTAAAGTGTCAGCAGGTGCTTGGAGAGACGGTTCAAGCATACAGGAGGGAACAGCAGAGCCGATTTGAAGAGAAGGAGACTGGGTAAGGTTGCAACCTCCAGATAGAGCCTGGAGTTCTCCTGGAATTACAGCTGATCTCCAGATAAGAGAGATCAACTCCCCTGGAATAGCTGCTTTGGAGGGAGGACTCTATGACATTATATGCCACCGAGGTTCCTTTCCTTCCTAAACCACACCATCGTCTGATATTACCCCTAAATCTGCTGGCACAATCAGGAGTCAGCAACTGTAAGACTGGGGAGGCTGAGGATGGTGAAGCAGCAAATTTCATACACTAGAATATAATAGAAAAAGGGCTTCTAAGCAAGATCAGGTTTGCCATTATGGCCCCTTGGAGAAAATTTCCTATGGGATGGTGGTCTGGGGTACCACTTGTCTGCACACAACACACACACACGTCAGTGCCAAGGCAGCCAGGAGGGCCAATAAGGCTGGCTAGGCGCAGCCGCGACCCCCGGGGGCCCCCGGCCCGCCGGAGGCGGGGCGGGGGGCGTCGGGGGGAGCGGCGCAGCCGCGACCCCCGGGGGCCCCCGGCCCGCCGGAGGCGGGGCGGGGGGCGTCGGGGGGAGCGGCGCAGCCGCGACCCCCGGGGGCCCCCGGCCCGCCGGAGGCGGGGCGGGGGGCGTCGGGGGGAGCGGCGCAGCCGCGACCCCCGGGGGCCCCCGGCCCGCCGGAGGCGGGGCGGGGGGCGTCGGGGGGAGCGGCGCAGCCGCGACCCCCGGGGGCCTGGCTGTCTTCGTCTTCGTCTTCGTCTTCGTCTTCGTCTTCGTCTTCGTCTTCGTCTTCGTCTTCGTCTTCGTCTTCGTCTTCGTCTTCGTCTTCGTCTTCGTCTTCGTCTTCGTCTTCGTCTTCGGGGACGGGGACGGGGACGGGGACGGGGACGGGGACGGGGACGGGGACGGGGACGGGGACGGGGACGGGGACGGGGACGGGGACGGGGACGGGGACGGGGACGGGGACGGGGACGGGGACGGGGACGGGGACGGGGACGGGGACGGGGACGGGGACGGGGACTTTTATTTTTGTCAACCTCTTCTACATGCAAAACTTTTTTGGTACAAAGTTGTAATGTTATAAAATGGTAAAAATTTCATAAAATTGTACTTTTACTAACAATCCAACTCAAATAAGTTTATAGATCATTCAAACAGTCTTGCTTCTATAATCATATTAGGCATAAATATTAAACATAACTTTTAAACATTAAGTAAAAAGTATTAAATACTCAGTAGTGATGGATTGAAGGTTTTATCTTAAAACCTGAGCAGCTTGAAACCTTCAAGTGAGAACTGAAAACAAGTTTCTCTGTTTTAGAAAAACTGTTTGTCAGTACAAAATAAATGTACTGACCCTTGACCTGTGAAATTCAGTATTTTGATAAATATGAAAGTGATACAAAATATAAATGCATTGCATAATGTGTGAGTGTACATATACAAACTTTAAAAATTGTATTGGATAATACTGCAAAGCATGATTACTGAGAAAGCTGCTTTCACTGCTTTCAGTGTGGAGAGCTGCTTGTAGATCAAAACAACCTGGCGAGCTGTCTTCATGCAGAGTACACTTGATTCTCTTGGCTTTCAATTCTGCTTTCGTTCAGCATGGGTAAATCAATGTGTCAGCAGTAAACATTGGTATCACTCCTTTCTGAATGAGCTTTTAAATTTTACTACCTATCGTGTCAAAGCAATTAAAATTAACAATACAGTTACTAAGCTGCTAAGATCAATTAATGGCTCTTATGCTTTATCTATTGATCTAGTGACATCTTCAAAACCCACTGGTAACAGACTATACATACTTCTCTTCTATCCACAATATATACACAAGGATTGAGTACATATTCTTATCTTCTAAATTACATATTTAAATGACATATTCTTATCTCCTAAATTAATTAGTCAAACTCTTACATCAAGGATTGGTGACAAGTTGTGGACAGACTATGCTTGGACAGAATGTACACTGAGAATAAATGACATCAAACAAATTGGAAACTAAATAAATCACTTTTATTTAACAAATACATTTCTTCTGAAGTCTCTTTAGAAATTAAACAATAGAAACAAACTATGTGGCATTCCTCAAATCCACATGTAGGATGCTATGGAAGTGGTACTTAGAGGGAAATTAATCTCCGTTGCCTCCTGTCATGAAGAGCAAAAAGAAAACATTAGAAATGAAATGATACCTAGAATAAGAAAACTAGAAGATGAACACAAAAAGGCCACCCAATCTATAAACTTGCTTGCATGAAAATTAGAGGAAAAAACCTCCTCACATTCTATACAAGCTATTAAAGGCACCCAGGAAAAACTCAAACTAATTCTGTAAAATTAGCCGATGTATTTGCTGAATACTACCAAACCATTTGTACATCAGACAATCCTGACACTAATCATATTTTAAATTATTTATCATCACAGGAAATTTGGAAAAAAACTCACAAGAACATAAACAATATCTGGACCAACCAGTCACAACAGAAGATGTTACAGTCACTATCAAATCCTTGAAAAAAATAACTAAGCTTCAGACAGGGATGGATTTCCTGCCAAATTTTTACAAAAAAATACATTCACCTACTTTCAATTCCACTAACTGCCACATGCAACTCTGTTATGTTAGGAGGTAGCATCCCTCTATCTTGGTCAGAGGCTGAAATAGTAGTTACTCCAAAAAAGGACAATGATATTACAAATACTAAATCTTCTCAACCAATACCCTTACTGAATCAAGACCACAAGATCTTTACAAGCATATTTGCCAAAACATTGTCTAAATTTAAATAACCAACTACATTCACCTTGACCAGACAATACACGTAACACTTTAACTATAATTAATTTCTGTGAAGCATACAAAACCCCTGCATTACTTCTGGCCTTTGATATAGAGAAGGCATTTGATTAAGTGGAAACACTATATCTAAAACCTTTACTTCAAAAAATGGGTTTTGGCGACCAGTTCTAAAATGCCATTAATGCTCTTTATCTTTCTCAAAAAGCTACAGTTAGGACTAACAATGTACATTCAATAGATATCCATATAGCAAGGGGAACTAGACAAGGCTGTCCCCTTTCCCCATTTCTGTTTGCCATAACTATAGGCAGGGCCAATGCTACCATTAGACCAACTAGGCAGCCGCCTTGGGCACAGACCTCAAGAGGGGCATAGTTTTAAACAGATTACTTTCTTGAAAAAAATGCAACTGAGAAAACCTATTGAGCACCCCCTAAATGGTCCTGTCCACAGACATCAAGCAGCTCAAAGGCTCACCGTAACTTTTTTATTTATTTTTAATTTTTTTATTTGATGTATACCTTGCCCTCCTCACAGATGGGCTAAGGGTGGCTAACAACATTAAAAAATACATTAAAATCACAGAAACATAAAATCAATAATATTTTTTTAAAATAATTAAAATAGTCCAGGAGCAGGCTATTTAAACAAATATTGGGAGTCCGTATACAGGCATGGCAGATGGCTGAGGGCAGCTCCGGAAGAAATGGAGGTCTTAGATGGAAGAAGAAGGACACTCGCTGGCACTCAGCCAAAGGCCCAGCAGAACATCTCCGTTTTACAAGCCCTGCAAAACTGTAACAGGGCCCACAGGGCCCAGATCTCCAGCAGGAGAGCATTCCACCAGGCCAGGGCCAGGGCAGAAAAAGCCCTCGCCCTGGTTGAGGCCAGATGGATGTCCTTTGGGCCAGGGACCACCAGGAGTTGCTTGTCTGCAGAGCGCAACACCCTGCAGGGGACGTAATGGAAGAGGCGGTCCCGCAGGTATGGAGGTCCCAGTCCATGAAGGGCTTTAAATACCAAGGTTAACACCTTGAACCAGATCTGGAACTCCACTGGAAGCCAGTGCAGCTGGCGCAGCACATGATGAATGTGCGCTTGGATGGGCGTTCTGGTAAGGATGTGTGCCGCTGCATTCTGGATCAGCTGTAACTTCCGGGTCAGACCCAAGGGCAGTCCAGGATAGAGTGAGTTGCAGTAGTCTAGCCTGGAAGTGACCGTTGCATGGATTACTGTGGCCAGGTCCTGTGGTGAAAGATAGGGCGCCAGTTGCCTGCCCTGTCGAAGATGAAAAAAGGCAGACCTGGCAACAGTCATGACCTGGGCCTCCATTGAAAGTGTAGCATCCAAGGTCACACCCAGACTCCTCACCATCAGGGAAGGTTTCAATTGTACCCCATCAACAGCTGGGAGCCGGTTCCCAGCTCGATTGCCCCATGATCCAGACACAGAACCTCTGTCTTCAGGGGATTCAATTTCAGGCGACTCTGATGTAACCATACCATCACAGCCTCAAGACCCTTGACCAAGGAATCCAAAGCAAGATCGGACTGGCCATCTGTAATGATTCCAAGTAAATGTGTGCATGTATCTTTAAATGCTTGATGAGATAGGTGAAGAGCGGGGGGTGAAGGAGATGGATGAGTGAGTGATATGTGTCAGGATATGGCATTCCAGACTTGATAGTCTGTTTCACTCCCTTCTGCAAGAAGACGAGGTCTTTTGATTTCAAAAGGTTTATTGTGAAAGACAGCATTCAAGCCCAGATGTGCATATTCCAGGATTAGAGATCCTGGCCGAGCAAAGCGTTGCTAGGAATGAATCATAGAGCAAAGGTTGTTACATTTCACACTCCCGGAGCCCAGCCTCCCCCCCAAGTTCATACAGCAAAACTTCTCAGAGGTGCACTGAGCTGGCCAAGGTCGAAACAGCAGGTAAGACAGGATCCTTTCCCATGGAATCGGCTCCTTGCAGGTGTTGCCTGGAGGGAAAGAAGACTAAACACTACACGATTAAATATGGTGTTACTTAGGTTAAAACAGTTTCTGAAAATATGATTGGTTGAGGACTGAGAGGGTGGGTGGAGTGAATGCAGTTTGAGACTGAGAGTAGAGAGAAAATTTTTAGTCAGAAGAAAGCAGGCTAGCTGTGTGCTGCCTGAATATGTTGAAGTGTTTATGCGAGAAATATAACCTGTGTGGAACCTGAACTGAGCATGTTTGTGAAAGGACAGTCAGTCAGGGAAAGAGAGGCCAGCTGTGTGAATGAGAGTCAATGAAGTAACTTTAAGAACCGAGAACTACATTTATGAAACCGATACGCTTCTCGAATAAATAAAAGCTTATTTTTGTTTTGCTATATCCCAGTGTAGCTGTCATTGCTATATCCCATTCCTATCTACAGGGCCACATAGAACCACGAAGGAGCCTGACGCTTAGGAACGTTACCAAAGGGAAAATTTAAATAAAATATCTTGGAATAAAATATTCCAGGTGGCAGCAGACTACCCAGAGGGTTAAGGGATAGATTAAAAGAAAAATCTACCCTAAAGAAAGTAAAGGTCATAACACCATCCATCAGCAGATAGAGCTGAGTGTCATCCGCATTCCAATGACAACCTAGCCCAAAGCTGCGGGCTAATGGGGCAAGGGGGCACATATAGATGTTAAATAGCATCGGGGAAAGAATCGCCCCCTGAGGGATGCCACATACCAAAGAATGGTAAGCAGACATCTGTTCCCTGAGTGCCACCCTCTGTCCTAGATTGTGAAGGAAGGAGTTCAGCCATTGCAGGGCTGTTCCACGAATCCCCACATCGGCAAGGCAATGGGTCAGAAGATTATGATTGACCATGTCAAATGCTGCTGTAAGATCTAAAAGTATCAGCGGTGCCGACCCACTCCGGTCCAGGTGTCGCCGCAGATCATCTGTGAGGGCAACCAGAGCCGTCTCTGTACCATGGCCAGGCCTGAAGCTGGACTGGAATGGATCCAGGATAGAGGCATCACCCAGGTATACCTGCAGCTGTTCTGCTACCGCCCTCTCGATTACTCAAAGTTATCTCAGAAGTCTCAGTCAACTTGAGAGGAACAATCCTTAGTGAAACTACTCCTTTTTAGCTCTCCAGAGAGCCAGCTAAAAAGAAGAAAGCAAACAAATTAAGTAACTGCAGACAAAAGTATCTCCTTTTCAAGTACAACACAATTCTCTCTCTCATTGTCTCACAGCAAACATGAGAAGGGGGTGGGAGTAGAAGACACTCTGTTGTGCCAGCCAGGAAAAAGGTGGGGAAATAGCTTCCAATGCTAGAAAAAGAAACTTTTCAGCAACTTGAGGAAGCCAAGCAAGAAGTGAGAAGGAAAACAAAAGGGAAAAGGTGGGAAACTGCCTCCAGAGCTAAGAAAACCCCCCACTTCTTAGAGCAAACTGTATCCCAGCAACACCAAGAGAAGACGCAGAGTGGAAAACACTAAAATCTTCACAGCTATTCTGCTGTGTCTGGAAAGAAATGGGCAGAAAGCCAGCTTCACGGCTGCAATAAAAGGGAGGAAAGTAGGGAAATTCTGCTGTAGCAATGCACATAGCAGAGGAACAAGTGCAGGGAAAAATACCTCTGCACTAGAACCTACAACTATATAGCCAAGCTTTTAAGGTTTCCTCAAAATCTGAAAATCCTTTAAAGAGTTATGATGACCTCGTCCAATCCTTAAGGCCAATTTTGGTAGGTGCTCGAGAGGGAAAACTGGTCAAGACCAATTTGTCATCTAAACCTGGTTTGATCAAAGCTGTATTTGTGCTAAAAATGCTTTAATCTATGCCTATAAGCTAGCACTGAGAGTTGATGAAAAGACCAGACAAGATGCATATCGTTCTCTTTCATTTTTTAAAAAGAAGTATAAATCACTGGTTGCCCGCTGTAAGAAAGAACGTACCAGAAAACTGTGGGCCAATATAACTGAAGCAGCTACAAGCAAAAACTCAGTGGTGTTCTGGAAACTAGTGTCAAACCACGCCTCCACAGCCGCCTCCCCCTTGGCTTCCTCTATCCCCCCAGATAAATGGACTTCTTTTTTCCAAAAAATGTGTGATGATCCTATTCAACCCCCTCCTGCCCTAACAATAGAAAATCTGGCCAAATGCCCCCCAGTTCATGTCGAAGAGGTAAAAGTTTATATTAGCCAGTTAAAGAATGCAAAAGCCCCTGGGCTTGATGGAATATCTCCAGAATTACTAAAAACAAATAAGGACTGGTGGGAAACTTTCCTAGCCTCCCTATTTACTTATATTGATGAAACCGGCTACATCCCCAATGATTGGGGAATGGCTATAGTAGTCCCCTTCCATAAGCAGGGAAAGAAGGAGGATCCATCCAATTATAGACCAATCAGCTTACTAAGCATTGTAAGCAAGTTGTCTACAAAACATCTGCTGAAGAAATTTTTAGACTGGCTAGAACAGGAGGATATAATTGCTGATGAGCAAGCTGGGTTTAGAGCAGGCAGGTCAACAATAGATCACTGCCTAGTAATGCAACACCTTGTAGAGAAATACGCTACAGGAGACCAAGCATCACTTTACCGGGCATTTGTTGATTTAAAAGCAGCTTTTGACACAGTCTCTAGAAATAGACTTTGGAGGAAACTGCAGGCCTCCTCTATTGATAGGCGACTGCTGTCCCTTTGGGGGGCTATGCACAAGCAAACTGCCCTGAGTAAGGTGCAGCCGAATTGGGCATTTGACTGACCCCATTCAAACTTACAGGCAGGTGTGCCTTCTAGCCCCCTTTCTGTTTATCTTCTACATCAACAATTTGGTAAACCTTTTGAATGACCCTGGATTGCACCCTCCCAAATTAGCAAATAGGCACATTCATGTACTGCTCTATGCAGATGATCTTTTATTACTTTCTAGGACCCCCATAAGGCTGAAACGAGCCCTAAAAAAATTCTCCCAATTCTGTGATACTGAACACCTTCTAACTAATTACCAAAAAACTAAGATCCTGGCTTTTGGTAAAAATCCAAAGATCAGACGATGGGAGCTTCAGGGGCATCAGTTAGAACAACTTACCAGCTTCAAATATTTGGGTGTAGTTTTGCAAGCCTCAGGTACCAAAACAACACATAGCAGCTTCATTGCTGATGTGGGAGAAAAAACAGCACACGGTATACTGAAATTCTATCGATCACAAGGGGGGCAGTATGTACCAGCTGCACTCAGTTTGTTTAAAGCCAAACCATTGGCCCAATTAGTATACGGATCATTCTTGGGGCTGCCATCCTCCTCTTTCTCTCAACTTGAGAGAGTGCACTCCAAATTCCTTAGAGCTCTATTACAAGTGCCCAAATGCATGCCTAACTCATGGATTAGACTGGAAACAGGAATGTTAAGGGTAGAGGGCAGAATCACCATCCTTTCAATTTTCAAATGGCTGTCAGGACGTCTAAACCCGCAAGGTCTGCTCCCTCTGTTATTCCAAGACAATCTAATTGGCAAAAGGCGACTCTGAAATCCCTGGGAAAATTGGGTCTTTCCCCTCAAAGTTTGCTAGTCATGGTGTTAGACCGAGCAAAACCACTCATTAAGCAGAGAGTGACAGACATTGAAAGACAAACATTTTCTTAGAGCACCAGGTTTTATTTCTTCAGATACTACTAAATATATTGCCGCTCCTGCAGCCTATTTTTACTTTCTTGAATCCAGTAACTCCAGAAGGGCATTTGCTTTAGCTAGAAGTTCAACTCTACCCTCTGCCGTTCTGGAAGGAAAGTTTAAAGCTGTCCATTACTCTCTTAGGCTTTGCTCCTATCCCCTAAGAGAAATTGACTCAATGGAGCACATCTTCTTCAACTGCCCAAGTCATAGTAAAATTAGAGCGGAAACCATCAGTCCATTAGTAGAAAGATTCCCTGGAAGTTCAAATAAAATCAAACTTGATTATCTTTTGTCTGATCGGAATCACCAGACACCATGTCAAGTAGCAAGATTCTGTGCCCAGGTCTACAAGCAACGTAAATCACATAAGGCAGCTTAAACAACTAATTTATGATGATCTTATTTTTTTACTCTTATATTTATTCATCGTTCTTCCCCGGTATCCAGTCTCAACTGCTTTTAAACTGATTTGCAAATGGTTTTATATGTACTGGTTGCAGACTGTAATAATAAACTTGACTTGACTACCTCTGCACTAAGAACAGCAGAAATACCTGAACCTACTTCATGGGGTGAAATATCCTAGCTACCACCAGAAGAAGCTGAGAAATGGAGAAAAGCGGAGGGTGTGGTGTCGGTGTTGAAGAGAATGATAGCACTTTGAAAGAGCTCCATCTCTCCCATGCCTGAAATTTAAAATTTATGTTGAAAAGGTAAAGTAAAAATATTTACCCTTCCAACGTAAAGATATGCTAAGAGATCCAAAAGGCAGATTCATATTTATTAAAGGCACTATAGAAAACCAAACTTACACATTTGGCTGAATTTATGCCCCAAACCAAGACAGCCTAATGAAATTCTAAAACAAAGTTCATTAGAATACACATGTATCACTTAGTATAATTTGCTCTAAACCATATTTTCATGACAAACCCACAGAAACAGCAGCAAGATAATCTAAGAGTATAATGGAGAGCAACAAATAGAAGGATTAAAATTATCCTGCTCACTAGGTTGGAGGCAAGTTCCAACAACAACAGGGCCAACAACAAAGATTCTCAGGTCAAACTCCGTGGTCAAGTAACAGATTCCAAAATCAAAGACTGTGACCCACCAAGGCTCAGGCAGCCAGAACCCAAGAGCTCACCAACAGCCAAATCCAGAATACCACAATTGTGACTAGCTAATCCCATGCTAGCTGTGGCCTTATAAAGGGAGTTTCTCCTACAGGTGAGGCTGGGTTCATTAAGCTTCTTTCTCCAAGCTGGCTCATCTCTGCTACTTAAGCTTAATAGCCCTTTATAGCTGTGGCCTTATAAAGGGCGTTTCTCCTACAGGTGAGGCTGGGTTCATTAAGCTTCTTTCTCCAAGCTGGCTCATCTCTGCTACTTAAGCTTAATGAACCCAGCCTCACCTGTAGGAGAAACGCCCTTTATAAGGCCACAGCTAACATGGGATTAGCTAGTCTGATTTTCAGATTTTGAGGAAACCTTAAAAGCTTGGCTATACAGTTGTAGGTTCTAGTGCAGAGGTATTTTTCCCTGCACTTGTTCCTCTGCAGCAAGTATGCTATGCGCATTGCTACAGCAGAATTTCCCCACTTTCCTCCCTTTTATTGCAGCCATGAAGCTGACTTTCTGCCCATTTCTTTCCAGACACAGCAGAATAGCTGTGAAGATTTTAGTGTTTTCCACTCTGCGTCTTCTCTTGGTGTTGCTGGGATACAGTTTGCTCTAAGAGGGGGTTTGCTCTAAGGGGGGGTTTTCTTAGCTCTGGAGGCAGTTTCCCACCTTTTCCCTTTTGTTTTCCTTCTCACTTCTTGCTTGGCTTCCTCAAGTTGCTGAAAAGTTTCTTTTTCTAGCATTGGAAGCTATTTCCCCACCTTTTTCCTGGCTGGCACAACAGAGTGTCTTCTACTCCCACCCCCTTCTCATGTTTGCTGTGAGACAATGAGAGAGAGAATTGTGTTGTACTTGAAAAGGAGATACTTTTGTCTGCAGTTACTTAATTTGTTTGCTTTCTTCTTTTTAGCTGGCTCTCTGGAGAGCTAAAAAGGAGTAGTTTCACTAAGGATTGTTCCTCTCAAGTTGACTGAGACTTCTGAGATAACTTTGAGTAATCGAGAGGGCGGTAGCAGAACAGCTGCAGGTATACCTGGGTGATGCCTCTATCCTGGATCCATTCCAGTCCAGCTTCAGGCCTGGCCATGGTACAGAGACGGCTCTGGTTGCCCTCACAGATGATCTGCGGCGACACCTGGACCGGAGTGGGTCGGCACCGCTGATACTTTTAGATCTTACAGCAGCATTTGACATGGTCAATCATAATCTTCTGACCCATTGCCTTGCCGATGTGGGGATTCGTGGAACAGCCCTGCAATGGCTGAACTCCTTCCTTCACAATCTAGGACAGAGGGTGGCACTCAGGGAACAGATGTCTGCTTACCATTCTTTGGTATGTGGCATCCCTCAGGGGGCGATTCTTTCCCCGATGCTATTTAACATCTATATGTGCCCCCTTGCCCCATTAGCCCGCAGCTTTGGGCTAGGTTGTCATTGGAATGCGGATGACACTCAGCTCTATCTGCTGATGGATGGTGTTATGACCTTTACTTTCTTTAGGGTAGATTTTTCTTTTAATCTATCCCTTAACCCTCTGGGTAGTCTGCTGCCACCTGGAATATTTTATTCCAAGATATTTTATTTAAATTTTCCCTTTGGTAACGTTCCTAAGCGTCAGGCTCCTTCGTGGTTCTATGTGGCCCTGTAGATAGGAATGGGATATAGCAATGACAGCTACACTGGGATATAGCAAAACAAAAATAAGCTTTTATTTATTCGAGAAGCGTATCGGTTTCATAAATGTAGTTCTCGGTTCTTAAAGTTACTTCATTGACTCTCATTCACACAGCTGGCCTCTCTTTCCCTGACTGAGTGTCCTTTCACAAACATGCTCAGTTCGGGTTCCACACAGGTTATATTTCTCTCATAAACACTTCAACATATTCAGGCAGCACACAGCTAGCCTGCTTTCTTCTGACTAAAAATTTTCTCTCTACTCTCAGTCTCAAACTGCATTCACTCCACCCACCCTCTCAGTCCTCAACCAATCATATTGTCAGAAACTGTTTTAACCTAAGTAACGCCATATTTAATCGTGTAGTGTTTAGTCTTCTTTCCCTCCAGGCAACACCTGCAAGGAGCCGATTCCATGGGAAAGGATCCTGTCTTATCTGCTGTTTCGACCTTGGCCAGCTCAGCGTACCTCTGAGAAGTTTTGCTGTATGAACTTGGGGGGGAGGCTGGGCTCCGGGAGTGTGAAATGTAACAACCTTTGCTCTATGATTCATTCCTAGCAACGCTTTGCTCGGCCAGGATCTCTAATCCTGGAATATGCACATCTGGGCTTGAATGCTGTCTTTCACAATAAACCTTTTGAAATCAAAAGACCTCGTCTTCTTGCAGAAGGGAGTGAAACAGACTATCAAGTCTGGAATGCCATAGCCTGACACATATCACTCACTCATCCATCTCCTTCACCCCCCGCTCTTCACCTATCTCATCAAGCATTTAAAGATACATGCACACATTTACTTGGAATCATTACAGATGGCCAGTCCGATCTTGCTTTGGATTCCTTGGTCAAGGGTCTTGAGGCTGTGATGGTATGGTTACATCAGAGTCGCCTGAAATTGAATCCCCTGAAGACAGAGGTTCTGTGTCTGGATCATGGGGCAATCGAGCTGGGAACCGGCTCCCAGCTGTTGATGGGGTACAATTGAAACCTTCCCTGATGGTGAGGAGTCTGGGTGTGACCTTGGATGCTACACTTTCAATGGAGGCCCAGGTCATGACTGTTGCCAGGTCTGCCTTTTTTCATCTTCGACAGGGCAGGCAACTGGCGCCCTATCTTTCACCACAGGACCTGGCCACAGTAATCCATGCAACGGTCACCTCCAGGCTAGACTACTGCAACTCACTCTATCCTGGACTGCCCTTGGGTCTGACCCGGAAGTTACAGCTGATCCAGAATGCAGCGGCACGCATCCTTACCGGAACGCCCATCCAAGCGCACATTCATCATGTGCTGTGCCAGCTGCACTGGCTTCCAGTGGAGTTCCAGATCTGGTTCAAGGTGTTAACCTTGGTATTTAAAGCCCTTCATGGACTGGGACCTCCATACCTGCGGGACCGCCTCTTCCATTACGTCCCCTGCAGGGTGTTGCGCTCTGCAGACAAGCAACTCCTGGTGGTCCCTGGCCCAAAGGACATCCATCTGGCCTCAACCAGGGTGAGGGCTTTTTCTGCCCTGGCCCTGGCCTGGTGGAATGCTCTCCCGCTGGAGATCTGGGCCCTGTGGGCCCTGTTACAGTTTTGCAGGGCTTGTAAAACGGAGATGTTCTGCTGGGCCTTTGGCTGAGTGCCAGCGAGTGTCCTTCTTCTTCCATCTAAGACCTCCATTTCTTCCGGAGCTGCCCTCAGCCATCTGCCATGCCTATATACGGACTCCCAATATTTGTTTAAATAGCCTGCTCCTGGACTATTTTAATTATTTTTAAAAAAATATTATTGATTTTATGTTTCTGTGATTTTAATGTATTTTTTAATGTTGTTAGCCACCCTTAGCCCATCTGTGAGGAGGGCAGGGTATACATCAAATAAATAAATAAATAAATAAAAAGTTATAGTGAGCTTTTGAGCTGCTTGATGTCTGTGGACAGGACCATTTAGGGGGTGCTCAATAGGTTTTCTCAGTTGCATTTTTTTCAAGAAAGTAATCTGTTTAAAACTATGCCCCTCTTGAGGTCTGTGCCCAAGGCGGCTGCCTAGTTGGTCTAATGGTAGCATTGGCCCTGTCTATAGTTATGGCAAACAGAAATGGAGAAAGGGGACAGCCTTGTCTAGTTCCCCTTGCTATATGGATATCTATTGAATGTACATTGTTAGTCCTAACTGTAGCTTTTGGAGAAAGATAATGCGGCTCTCCCAGCAGCAGCAGAATGCAGCTTAAGCTGGGAGCCGTCCTTTGCGGCCCTGCCCTAGAGGAAAGGAGACAGGCTCCCTTCCCAGACATCCTGGGCTTAGCTGGGGGGCGAAGCCAAGAGCCTGATTCAGGCGGCTCCTCTCTTCCCAGCTGCAGTCTCTTTGAGTGATCAGCCCACCCACCTCGCCCTGTTTTTAGTGCAGGAATAGCCGGCTGCTGGGTCCAGAGCCAGGTAGGAATTTTTCCCTCTTTTCCCTGATTGGCCTTTGGGAAGGGTTTTTTTTTTGCCTACCTTGCACTAATGGCAGTGTTCTGAGTTATTGTTGGGTTGTGCTGTTTAGTTAGTGGTTGGCAGGTGATTTTCGGAATAGGGTGCGGGCTGGTGAGCACCCTGTGGCACTTCCCCGTGAGTGGGGACAGGGCTGTCATTAAGGGCGGTATGCATGGTTGCGGCTACTGTACCCTGGCAGAAACCTGCTGGGATCCTCAATACAAGGCCTCCCCTCATGCTGTGTGGCTGGGTGTGTAACAGGTGCTTCAATGGGGATCCATGGCCTGGCAGCCCGGGTTGCAGCCATTCAAAGGATGGCCTACACCCGGGGGCGTGGGGCTCGCCCAGACAGGTCAAGGCAGAGGTCTGGAGTTGACCCCAGGGCTTGACCTGTACCGCTTAGTTAGCTCTTGCCATGCATTACCTTTATGGTCATTTAATAAACGGCCCTTTATTCCAAGTCTGTGTCTGTCTTTTCCTTCCGGCTGGGGTTGCAAAGAGCATTAATGGCATTTTAGAATTGGTCGCCAAAACCCATTTTTTGAAGTAAAAGTTTTAGATATGGTTTTTCCACTTAATCAAATGCCTTCTCTATATCAAAAGCCAGAAGTAATGCAGGGGTTTTGTATGCTTCACAGAAATTAATTATAGTTAAAGTGTTACGTGTATTGTCTGGTCAAGGTGAATGTAGTTGGTTATTTAAATTTAGACAATGTTTTGGCAAATATGCTTGTAAAGATCTTTTGGTCTTGATTCAGTAAGGGTTGAGAAGTAAGGGTTGATTCAGTAAGGGTTGAGAAGATTTAGTATTTGTAATATGGTTGTCCTTTTTTGGAGTAACTACTATTTCAGCCTCTGACCAAGATAGAGGGATGCTACCTCCTAACATAACAGAGTTGCATGTGGCAGTTAGTGGAATTGAAAGTAGGTGAATGTATTTTTTTGTAAAAATTTGGCAGGAAATCCATCCCTGTCTGAAGCTTAGTTATTTTTTTCAAGGATTTGATAGTGACTGTAACATCTTCTGTTGTGACTGGTTGGTCCAGATATTGTTTATGTTCTTGTGAGTTTTTTTCCAAATTTCCTGTGATGATAAATAATTTAAAATATGATTAGTGTCAGGATTGTCTGATGTACAAATGGTTTGGTAGTATTCAGCAAATACATCGGCTAATTTTACAGAATTAGTTTGAATTTTTCCTGGGTGCCTTTAATAGCTTGTATAGAATGTGAGGAGGTTTTTTCCTCTAATTTTCATGCAAGCAAGTTTATAGATTGGGTGGCCTTTTTTGTGTTCATCTTCTAGTTTTCTTGTTCTAGATATCATTTCATTTCTAATGTTTTCTTTTTGCTCTTCATGACAGGAGGCAACGGAGATTAATTTCCCTCTAAGTACCACTTCCATAGCATCCTACATGTGGATTTGAGGAATGCCACATAGTTTGTTTCTATTGTTTAATTTCTAAAGAGACTTCAGAAGAAATGTATTTGTTAAATAAAAGTGATTTATTTAGTTTCCAATTTGTTTGATGTCATTTATTCTCAGTGTACATTCTGTCCAAGCATAGTCTGTCCACAACTTGTCACCAATCCTTGATGTAAGAGTTTGACTAATTAATTTAGGAGATAAGAATATGTCATTTAAATATGTAATTTAGAAGATAAGAATATGTAATCAATCCTTGTGTATATATTGGAGATAGAACAGAAGTATGTATAGTCTGTTACCAGTGGGTTTTGAAGATGTCACTAGATCAATAGATAAAGCCTAAGAGCCATTAATTGATCTTAGGAGTTTAGTAACTGTATTGTTAATTTTAATTGCTTTGACATGATAGGCAGTAAAATTTAAAAGGTCATTCAGAGAGGAGTGATACCAATGTTTACTGCTGACACATTGATTTACCCATGCTGAACGAAAGCAGAATTGAAAGCCAAGAGAATCAAGTGTACTCTGCATGAAGACAGCTCGCCAGGTTGTTTTGATCTACAAGCAGCTCTCCACACTGAAAGCAGTGAAAGCAGCTTTCTCAGTAATCATGCTTTGCGGTATTATCCAATACAATTTTTAAAGTTTGTATATGTACACTCACACATTATGCAATGCATTTATATTTTGTATCACTTTCATATTTATCAAAATACTGAATTTCACATGTCAAGGGATGGTGTCATGGAAATATAAATAATAATAATAACTGTGCCTATATACCGCTCTTCTACACATATTAGTGTCTCACCCAGAGCAGTGAACAAGTTAGTGTTATTCTTATCCCCACAATGGAGCTGGGGCTGAGAGGAGTGGCTAACCCAAGGCCACCTACTGAGCTCATGTCAGTAGTGGGATTCAAACCAGTAGACTGCTGATTATGGTTTAGAACACATACTTCATGATACATATGTATTCTAAATAATGCTGTATGAACATCACTGTAGTTCTTTTTCTAGTATGGTGTATAACTGGTGCTTTATCTTTGACAGCCAATTAAAAATAGTGAACAGTATCAGATACATGTTCTGTAATTGTTAGCAGAGACCAAGGATGATCTGGTCATGTAACTTTTCTTGTCATTTTTACTATCCATATCTCTTATCTTGCAGCTGGGCATAGTGGTACTTTTGGCTAGGTAGAATGTCACATGATTGGAAATAGTAAAAAAGAATTAAATTATGATTACCTGGTTTGATATTTATCTTTGTTATCATATGAAAAGATCTTAGATTTCTGCATAAGATAATATATAAAAATGGTAATCCAAATAGCAGATCAGGGTTTTGGCCAAAAGAAATCTCATGAAGTTCTAGGCAGGAAACTTACCCTTGTAATATGTGCTACGGTAACTTGAATGCATTTCATTGTTAATCTGACTGAGTTAGATTTCATTAAGAAATGTTAGGAAACTTAATTCTTGTTGTGTTCATCTGTTCTATTTTTCTATGTTTTATTTAAATAAACATTTATATTTTGATACCTCATGTAATGAAAACGACTAGCGTTTTTTAATGAAAGAAGCCATTAAACTCTTAGGAGGAGTCTGTCTCCTGGTTGGGAGAGTGCAACAAAAACATCCATCCCATTTATTTTGTACTGAAAAGCAGTTTCTCTAAAACAGAGAAACGTGTTTTCAGTTCTCACTTGAAGGTTTCAAGCTGCTCAGGATTTAAGATAAAACCTTCAACCCATCTCTACCGAGTATTTAATACTTTTTACTTAATGTTTAAAAGTTATGTTTAATATTTATGCCTAATATGATTATAGAAGCAAGACTGTTTGAATTATCTATAAACTTATTTGAGTTGGATTGTTAGTAAAATTACAATTTTATGAAATTTTTACCATTTTATAACATTACAACTTTGTACCAAAAAAGTTTTGCATGTAGAAGAGGTTGCCAAAAATAAAATTCCCCATCCCCATCCCCCCATCCCCCCAGACGAAGACGAAGACAAAGACAGCTGGGCCCCCGGGGGTCGCGGCTGCGCTGCTCCCCCCGATGCTCCCCGCCCCGCCTCTTCCTCTATGTTCCACCACAGCAGCTTTGCTCACCTGATCAGGGCTGTCTTCAGATACCGTCGTGGAGGGAGGGAGAAAGCTGCCATTTGTCTACTGAATGTAAAGCCTTTGTCCTTCACATATGTGAGAAGCTGTTCTCTTCCACATAAGTGACAGGGGGAGGTAACCCCCCCCACCAATCCTTGCCTTTTGAGTGCTGACATCTACAATGGATGCCCTGGCTCCATTTTTTGGGGTTCACCAACCCACACTTTACAAACCAGTGAGTGAACAAGACATCATTTGTGCATGTTATCTACCTACCTCTTTGTGGCTGCATGGCAGACAGATGTTTGGGATATAAACTTCCCTGTGTCCCAAATACCTGGTTCCTGGTCACAGTGTTAGCAAATATGAATGCTGTGGTGTCACAGGATGGCATTGTCAACGATATCAAAAGGCACTAAGAAGTACAGGAAAACAAACAAGGATGCAGTTTCCAAATGAGAGGATCAGTGTAGGGCATTCATCAGGGCAACAAATGATCTTAGTCTGCCATGATGAGGGCAACAATCAGACTGAAATGGATCATCTTTATGATGTGGCAATGGGGGTGGACAGGGTTGCCAAAGAAACCATGGAAAATGGTTCTTCACCATTGGTCCCATCCCTCTTCCATCAACACTGCCTCATCTGGAGGAGATCCAACAGATAATGGGCTAATATGCAAGTACAAGCCAGCAGCAGGAGGCAGCACCACAGTGAAGCCAAGGACTATTGCTGCCTGTCTCCCTCGGCTCGTCTTTGCCTCACTTGCCTCATCATTGGTCATCTGTGGCTGGTGTCTCTGATCAAGAGGGATCACTGATGGGGCAACTGAGGCAAAGGCAAGCCAAGTGAGGAGGATAGGCAGCAGCTGCAGCACCAGGCTTTTCTGCACCACTAGACCACTGGCTGATTCTTGCCTAGCCAGCCTTATTGGCCCTCCTGGCTGCCTTGGCACTGACGTGTGTGTGTGTTGTGTGCAGACAAGTGGTACCCCAGACCACCATCCCATAGGAAATTTTCTCCTAGGGGCCATAATGGCAAACCTGATCTTGCTTAGAAGCCCTTACTCTGTTACATTCTAGAGTATGATATTTGCTGCTTCACCATCCTCAGCCTCTCCAGTCTTACAGTTGCTGACTCCTGCTTGTGCCAGCAGATTTAGGGGTAATATCAGACGATGGTGTGGTTTAGGAAGGAAAGGAACCTCGGTGGCATATAATGTCATAGAGTCCTCCCTCCAAAGCAGCTATTCCAGGGGAGTTGATCTCTCTTATCTGGAGATCAGCTGTAATTCCAGGAGAACTCCAGGCTCTATCTGGAGGTTGCAACCTTACCCAGTCTCCTCTTCAAATCAGCTCTGCTGTTCCCTCCTGTATGCTTGAACCGTCTCTCCAAGCACCTGCTGACACTTTAGTCAAAACCCTCTTCAGATACCAATACTTCATGCAGCTTTCCAACCAAGCTGTCACGAATTTTTGCATCTCTGATTTTGTTCACATTAATCCACTGTTCACTGTACAAACACACACACCCTTCGCCTCATTTTTGCACTCACCTTCATTTTGACCCTCTAACTGAATTGGTCTATGGGAAGCAATCCTTAAAGTGGATTCCTTTTTTTGGTTTATTATATATATTAATCGGACATCTCTTAATTTTTTTTTCAAATAAATAAACAAATAAATAACTGAAAAAATAGGACATTTTTTTTTTATTGTTACTTGGAGCATCCAGCCAGGTAACTCCTCTTCGCCTGAGGCTAAGTCCCAGGCTACCAACAGATAATTGTTGGGGTGGAGGGAAGCGAAAAACCTGGTCTGGGTGTGCTTTCAGTCCCGAGTCTGCAGAAAACTGCAGTCTGTTTTGTGCTGTTCCGGGAGCTTTTTGACATGGAATGGGTTAATTAAAGGGTGCCATTCCAGAGTTTTCATTTCTAAAATATTGTTCTGGAGTGTCTCTAACACATCCCATTGTTTTTTGTGGCACTGGCATTTCTTTAGTGCCCGTTCCGGGCTGTTTTGTGCTGTTCCGGGAGCTTTTTGGCATGGAAAGGGTTAATTGAAGGGTGCCAGTCCAGAGTTTTCATTTCTAAAATATTGTTCTGGAGTGTCTCTAACACATCCCACTGTTTTTTGTGGCACTGGCATTTCTTTAGTGCCCGTTCCGGGCTGTTTTGTGCTGTTTTGGGAGCTTTTTGGCATGGAACGGGTTAATAAAAGAGGGGCAGTCCAGAGTTTTCATTTCTAAAATATTGTTCTGGAGTGTCTCTAACACATCCCACTGTTTTTTGTGGCACTGGCATTTCTTTAGTGCCCGTTCCGCGCTGTTTTGTGCTCTTCCGGGAGCTTTTTGGCATGGAATGGGTTAATTAAAGGGTGCCAGTCCAGAGTTTTCATTTCTAAAATATTGTTCTGGAGTGTCTCTAACACATCCCCCTCTTTTTTGTGGCACTGGCATTTCTTTAGTGCCCGTTCCGGCCTGTTCCATCTCGTTCCGGCTTTTACCCTGTCCCATTTGAAACTCTGTAGTTTAATTAGAGATATATGAATATACCTTTTTGTTTCTGTTTTCATATATTGTTCTTGCAACCCTTTTCATTTGTTGAGTTCCTGATTTCTTTTATGCCATTTTAACTTCATTTCATATCATTTTATTATATGTACATGCTACATATTATTCCCATTTATACCATGACCTGGATAGCCCATGTGATCTTGAGCTCATCAGATCTCCGAAGCTAAGGATTGGCCTTGGTTAGTAATTGGATGGGAGACCTGCAATGAAGATCAGGGTTGTAGAGGCAGGCAATGGCAAATCACTTCTGTTAGTCTCTTGCCATGAAAACCCCACTGGAGTTGCCATAAGTCAACTCTGACTTGAGGGCTTTCTCCATCTACAACATCCCCATTAGGTGCTAAAATAATTTAAAATAAAATAAAATAAAATAAAATAATTTAGTGCTAAAATAATGTGGAAAGTGTGCTTTTAATGGGTAAATTTTTTTACAAGTAAACAAAATGATACAAAAATAAAGTTGGATGGGTTCGATATGTTCAAGGAAAAACCAAATTGAAATAGAGTTTTTTCAATTTGAAATAGTGGTGCTGCAAAATTTAGTAACAGCTCTAAGGATACTATTCGTCATAGGGCAATCTTTTGACCTTGGATATAGACACAAATATTTCTTTCTAGGTTTCTGTTGGAACTTTCATAGTGTGTGCATCGTCTGTAGTTTTTTGCTGCTTTTATCTTTGGGATCTCAAGTTAGTTTTATAAAGACGTTACTTGTATGTCACAGGATACGTACTTCCTGATTAACTCTTCTTCACTTCTCATCTCTGTTTAACATAAATTAATTGAAACAATGTACGTTAACATCTCCTATTCACATTCAAGAGCAGTCATTTAACAAATGTTTTCAACATCCTCATTAATCTGAATAATGCCTTTTAATAAAATTAGATTCTAAATTCAGAGCTATCCTTGTCACAGTGACTCCTTCTTTCTCATTTCACCTTGTCCTCTGGAGGAAAATATCTGGAAGAATAGTCGTTAGCACACTATATTAAAAGGATAGTTTCCAAAATGGTCTATTCTGCTAGAGACAGTAGTATCTGACTTTCTGAACTTAAACTTATGATTCTTCAGCTTTAGATAGATCCTGCTTGCTGAATGCAAAATCTTTGGATAGTATATTTAAAATTTTACATGATGTAGAATTGCTAGGAACGGCACAGCCTGGCAACTCTCAGGAGACTAGGTAGGGGGGCAGGGACATGGGGTATTGGTAACATCGTGACATTACTTCTGGGGAAAACCCAGAAGTCACATCAGTCTTCCCTTGGAATTACTGGAAACTCTATGGTTTTAGAGTTTCTAGCGACTCCTAGAGTTGGTATCAACCTCTCAGCCTGACAGCCATTTTTTAATTCCCCCGTGCTAAGAGAAGGCAACCTTCTCTTAGAAGCCCTTCAAGGATCAGGAATACCATGCTGTCTTCTATGGAAATATATCACAACCAGATACAGCTAATCAAGCCTGTGTCACTTACATGTCACAGTAAAATATCCAGTAGCACCTTTAAGACTAACCAACTTTATTGAGGCATAAGCTTTTGAGAATTGCAGCTCTCTTTGTCAGATGCATGTTACACACATTTTGCTATTTTTTTTAGTTTGTACAGTATAGTCATAGGCTAAAGATAGAAGGTATGTAGCAGAACTGAGAAAAGATTATTTTCTTAAATGTAAGTATTCCTACTGGATTCTCAACTGCCTGTGACTATGGTTATCAGCTTCAAGGTGGGCCTGGAGTTCTCCCAGAATTATAACTAAACTCCAGACTACAGAGAAAGAAGTAAATTATAGCTTTGGAGATCAGACTCTCTCTCTCATTCCTGATTAGCAGCTTCCCGCTTCAAACTCCCCCAGGCATTATTCTTAAAACTCCAGGAATTTCCCAAGCTGTAGATAGCAACCCTAATTGACCCACAACCTGTATTCTGTGGGTTACTATTTTTGAAGAATTGCTACTGATTCTGTAGCAATGACATAAGAAAGGAAATTACTTATCTTCAATCCAGTGCTAGAATATTATCCTAATACTGGAGATGACTGGTGAATTCCCCCAGTTTCTGTATGGCAGGCTTGATTTTAATGTGTTAGCATAAATAAAATAAAATAAAATATCCTACAGCTTTCATGTTTCTTGAATGGCCATTGTGGATGTTGCTAGGCAATCACAACAATATTGCCAGTCTTGTGATTTACATGTCACAAAAAAGGAAGGGAGAAGGGGCAAGGTCCTTTCCAAGGATGTTTTGGCCTTGCAGACTACCACTGTTCCCCATCCCCCTGCCTTGATGGAAGGGCTCATTGGGAGCCAGGCATGGCAGTAACCATCAGGGGACTCATTACCACATGATTTGAACAATTCACACAGGCACAGAAGGAAACACCTGGTGACTCGTAGTTTGACAGCAGCCAGTGCATAAAAGCCAATGTGGTGTGGTGGTAAGAGTGTCAGACAAGATTCTTGGAGATCCAGGTTCAAATCCACTATCATGATGAGGTGACCTTGGGTCAGGCATTCACTCTCAGTGTAACTTACCTCACAGGGTTGTTGTGAGAATAATGTTGTGGAGGAATTGAGAACAATATAAGCTGCTTTGGTTCCCATTGGGCAAAAAGGCAGGATATAATTGAATTAAAAAATAATATATGCTGAAGACTAGGGAGCATAGTGGGTAGGAGAGAAAAAAGCATGGAAAGGTGAAGATATGGGACTGCCAGGAGGAGGAAAAGTGCAAATAGAGTGGGGAGAGGATAAGGAGGAAATTAGGTGCCTCCCGTCCACAAGCCTTGTGGGTTCCTAGCTTGTGCAGGTTTTTGTAGTGAAAATTCACATATGTACATTAGGATTATGTCCTGCTTTGAAAATATATTAAGCAATAATAAAACAAGCTACAGATTACATGAACTGCAGTAATGGAATGTAATTATATGACAGTAATGTTCTTAAGACTGAAACACTAAAAATGAAATCTGAAAAATTAATCAACATAAATACTAGTTTTTATGTTTATGCAGAAAGTCCTATATGTAAATGCAAATCAATTTAGTGTTTGACAGATAAGCATAATGACATCCAAGTATAATGCTACAGAGGAGAACATGTTGTGCATTCTAAAGTCTTGTGCATTTTGCTTTTCATAGAATCTAGCACCTCATGAGCAACTATGAGGCGGCAGGGGGAATGGGACAATTTTTGGAAATACTATTCTTCTTCCCAAATCTTTCACTCTAACATTGTCTAAGTTTTCAAGGACTTGGTGGTGGTGGAAAATGTTGTCAAATTGTAGCTGACTTACGACAACTCCTGCCATAAGTTTTCAAGGCATGAGACTAACAGAGGTGGACTGCCATTGCCTACCTCTGCATAGCAACCCTGGTATTCCTTGGAAGTCTCCCATCCTTTTACTAACCAAGGCTGACCCTACTTAGCTTCCAAGATCTGATGAGTTCAGGCTTGCCTGGACTATCTAGGTCAAGTCAGGCAAGATGATTCCCTTCCTTTCCCCCCTTATACTGACTCTCAACTGCACTGAGCACACTATGCTCTTGGAGCCCACTTAAATCCTTATCAGGATTTTTTCCTTTTTGGCTCGTTTGCAAAGTCTTTTTTTTAATACATGGGAAGTCCCTTGGATATGCAGAAATCTTCCTTTTGTGTTGGTTGCCCAGTTTTGCTTCTCTGACATTTTAATTAGGGTCAGCTACTTTACCATTCTATATTCTGTATAGTGGTAGGCTTGGGGCGCATGAGAATTTTGAAAATCCCACCTCAGGTCCTCAGCCTTTTCTAGCACTGTCTAAGCTCTCAGGTCTCAAGAATGTGGCTTTCTAATCTATTGCCTTTCCCTCACAACTGAAACTCAGCTGTTCTCAAGAATTTTTTTTTAATGTGCATATTTAATCATTTGTTAGGCAGGGTAGACAGATTAATTGACAAAGGCACATTTTTCCTTCATATCTAGAAAATGTATCAAGCATGCAGAAATTTATACACTATTTTTGAATAGTGTTATCTGCCCAGCAAATTTACTGTTAGATATAGAGAACAGAGCTGATAATAAATTCCTTTGCTATCTTTAACTTGTTCTGTGCTTCGAGTGGTTCATATTTAGGGAAAAAATTCTGGATTTGTGAAGAAATAATGAGATAATAGCATCATTTCTCATGAAGTCAGGTGGGACAATTAGACTGCTTCTCTCACAAATTAGATACAGCTTCAGAAAACCTTGCTGACATCTTTTCACTAAATTAATCTCTAGCAGAAGCTCCATTAAATAGCACATGCTGGTGAATATATTGAAGCTAAATAATGCTTGTGATAAAAAAAATGGAAATGGTTCATGGAATTCTTGTTTCAGATGAAAAGTCCAGTTAGAACTTTAAATAATATGATGATCTTCTCTTTGTATATCTCAGCTACTTTTAACAGCCTCAACTGTATCATGCTTTGAAGTAAACAGACATTACATTACTATTAGCATCTGTCTTACATAATTTACTATGCACATAAGATCTGGAACAGATAATAGCTTTCTCTCTTTCTCAATAGCTGTAGAATTTACACTGTGGTGACTTTATAGCCAGCTGCTTAGTTTTACTCATTCTTAAAGCAACTGTGTATCACATATGTGACACATTGATAACTGAGTCACTGTTAGGCAAAAGTAACTTAAAAGAACTATGGCCAAATATATCTTTTGCATTTCAAAACCTAACTGGTTTGTATACAGTAGAAGTTCTATGAATATCAATTGTGAGAATTTCAATGTAAGGGATAGCCAGTATGTTACGGTAGAAAACGTTAATGAAATTCAGTCGGGGTAGCTTAGAAGTTTCCAGCTTGAAACTTCTCTAGCTATCAGTGCTGTCCTTCCAAGGCATATAGGGCTGGCCCTATATGGAGAAGCAAGGCATTAGAGATTAGAGTTTAGACATCAGTTTTAGGCAGGGACTCCAAAGTTCTTAAGATGTTTTTCAAGCATTTTACAAAAGCCTACAACAAAAGACTGTAAATTAATGCAATAGGGAGAGTTCATCAATCTCTTTAGTAGTTAATGTGATAGTTATCAGTAGACATGGGCATGAACAACATTATGAATGGAAAAAAACCAACGAACAGGCAGCTCGGCTGCTTGCAAATGGGCTGATCGTGAAGCGCCATTCCAGCCGAACAGATGGTCGTTGCAAGCCTTGTTTGTTGTGCTCGGCTGCCGTTCGGGAAGCTAGACACTCAGGTGCCTTCAATCAATTGCCTCGGCAATGGAGGGAGGGACTGCCTGAACTCTATCTGCACTCCCTCTGTTGCCCTGGACAACCCCAATCAAAGCCCAACTTAGCTTGATGGGCAGGTCTTTCTTCCAAGTGTGGAGCTGCAAATTGGTTACAATCGGTAACATTGGAGCAGACACCAGGGGGGAGAGAGGGGGGAGGGGGGTGTTCTGTGGCCATGGGAAATCCAATCTCATCCCTGCAAAACCTTTTAGGCAATTCTGACTGCCAACCACAGACCTCCTGCATTTCTCAATGAGACTTCAGCTTATAAAAGGGCAGTGCGCTCCCAGTTCTGGTTTTATTTTCAGAAAACAGTGGAGTGGGACAGAGCTGTTGATAGTCTTTTGGGAGAGAGAGAGGGAGAGTGCATTGGAGCTGGGCTTTTTTCTGTGTGTGGTGGGTGGGATAGGGAGCTATCCCCTTTGGTTCCAGGGCTGCTTCCAGGCCCTGGGGACAAGCTCAGTGGGCCCCTTGGCTGATGGCTCACCCTGATTATTACTGCCTGATCTGATCAGTCCTCTGGGAGTGCTGGGATAGGGGTCTAGCCCCAGCCTCTGGTTCCAGGGTTGCTGCCAGGCTCTGGGGCCAAGTTCAGTGGGCACCTCGGCCGAGGGCTCACATTTATCATCATCATCATCATCATCATCATCATCATCATCATCATCATCAGTGCCTGATCTGGTGGTCAGGCTTGTGGGTGTGCTGGGCTAGGGTTCTAGCCTCAGCCTCCAGTTCCAGGGCTGCTGCCAGGCCCTGGGGCCATGCTCCGTGGGCACCTCAGCTGAGGGCTCACCCTGACTATTATTATTATCAATATCAGTGACTGATCTGGTCAGACGTGTGGTTGTGCTGGGCTAGGGCTCTAGCCTCAGCCTCTGGTTCCAGGGCTGCTACCAGGCTCTGGGTCCAAGCTGTATGGGCACCTCGGCTGAGGGCTCACAGTGTTCTCTCCTTTTCTGTCCTCCTTAATTCCAGTTTGGTGGCACAATGAGTCTTCATGACCACCACGGGTGGTCATAGGGGGGAGTGTGAAGGCAGTCCTCCTGGTTTCCTCATGGCAAGCAGTACTGGGTGTGGCTCAGGGGCAGCAGAGAGTACTCCCGCTCCCGCAGATTCACCTGTGGGGGTTGTGGAGGAGGCCAAAGAGGTATTTCCGCTGCTGGGGAGAGGATCTCTCTCAACATTTTGAGGAGGAGGTAGGTGACGGATTCCTGGAGAAATGGTTTGTGTTTTATGAAAGATCCCTCCCGTCCCCATCCCAAACTCTCGGTGGTGTCCCCGCCTGCAGTTCCACCCCTCACCCCGTCGTCCATGGCCAGCTCCACAGCGCAGCCTGTAACCGTTCATCATCCTTCCCCTGGGACAGTTAGTGGTCCATGTTACAACACTTCCATATTGAGGCACTTTTGGGCCCTTCCTAATGACCCCCGTGTGGTGTGGTGCTGTGCCTGCGATGTCCTGGTGTGCAGGGGCAAAAAACCAAAGCACCTGTTGTTGACAGCCCTGACTCGGCACCTGAAGACTCACCCCCTGAGCCTGTGATCTCCATCCTCGCCCAGCGAAACATCCATTCGGGGGAGAAAGGGCGTGACCAGCTCTTCTGAGTGGGGATCAGTGGGAGGGTCACCAGAATCAACCCCAAGCAAGAATCCTTGCCCTGAGGGTGATGCTGATGGGAGCGGAGCACTCAGGCAGGCCGCGCTAGCAGAGGTTGTTCCCTCGGGGTCTGGGACAGCACCGCTTAGAACAGCGAGGTTGAGGGCTCAGGAGGCAGGCCTTCATGTCTTGGCAGAAATGATTGCCCTACACAGCTTGCTCATATCCATTGTGCAGTGCTTGGGCTTCCACAGGCTACTAAAACATCTTGCCCTTTGGTTCTCCAGGCCGTCGCCGCACACCCTTGCCCATTGAGTCCAGTGGATATCTTGAATGAGGGCTGGCATGTTTGGGTCAGGTTTAGCCAGGCCTACTCCCACTGCTAACAGGCTTCTGAGGCTTTGTTAGGCCTTCCTGGCACAGCCAGGTTATCATGACACCTCCTTTCTGCGAAGGCAGGAAAGTGGGTGATGCTGGCGGTAGCCTCCTTTGGGCACTTCTGCAACAGCTCAGGAGCTGTTGCACATGTAGTTGAGCCACAATGGCCATATCCATTGTAAATGCTGTGCCCTCTGAGCAGGGGGGAATGGGTCCCTCAACTCATGTCCTTTCCGCGAAGGCAGGAAAGTGGCCGATGTCAGCTGCTGCTGCTGCCCCATTTCTTTCTCTCCCTCTCTGGAACCACTCTGACCCATCCAAGCAACCTATCCTGTCAAGTCCATCCCCTCCTTTCCATGAAGGCAGGAAGATGGGTGATGCTAGCAGCAGCCTCCTTTGGCCAATTGTGCACAGCTTAGGAGCTGTTGCACATGTAGTTGAGCCATATAGTGCCCCAATCCATTGCAACCCCTATGCCATCTGAGCAGGGGGGAATGGGTCCCTCAACTACTGTCCTTTCCACAAAAGCACTAAAGGCTCTCAGTTGTGAGTAGTGCCTGCTCAGGTTAGGTGTCTGAGTAGTGGGTAACTGCACTAGCCGCCCTCATTTCTCGGGGCTGCTTCCACTCTAACCTTTCCTAGCAACCTCTCCTGTCCTTTCTCTGCCATCTTTTCCGCAAAGGTAGGAAAGTGGTTCATGTCTACACATTTCATCATCACTCACACATTCCCCATTTCTCCTTTTACAAACCCTTTGGAGACCTCTGCTGTCCAGTCAATCCCATCCCTTCCATGAAGGCAGGAAAGTGGTTGGTGTCTGGTGGTGCTGCCCAAACTGTTATGAGTAGTGCCCGTACTGTCTGCTCAGGTGAGGTGTCTCGGAACGGTGTGTAACTGCTCTGGTCCACCTCATTTCTTGGGGCTGCTGGTCCCTCTTTCTACATCTCCCTCAGTGGAACCACTCCAACCCTTACGAATGACCTCTCCTGTCCTGCCCATCCCCTTCTTTCTGCGAAGGCTGGATGGCAGGTCATGTCAGCCACCTCTCCCTCTCTGGGATCACTCTGACCCCTCCCAACTACCTCTCACTTGGGAGCTTTCCAGTTCCCAGTCCATACCTCTCCTTCTCAGGTACTGCCATGATTCTCTTCCCAACCACTTGCACCACCCCATCCCCTCCTTTCTGTGACAGCAGGGACGTGGTGGATGCCAGCAGCTGCTGATGGATTGGGGTCTTCCAGGCCCTATCTCAGGATGTTCCAGGTATTCCCCCTCTCTCTGATCACCCAGCAGCAGCAGTCATCAACCACCTTTCTGTATAAGCGGATACTCTGTCCAACTCTGACCTGGAGGCCTGGTGGGCAGGCACATGGGGGGTGCCACCTGATGGGGGGTGCCACCTGGTGGCACTTACACCTTGCTGTGTAAGTGAATAATTTGTCTGCCTCCAACCTGGATGCCTGGCAGGTGGGCACATGGAGGGTGCTGCTGGTGAGCGGCCAGACCCCCTGCCCTCAAGAGGGGAGGTGGCCCACCACCAGCTCCCTGAGCTCGCTAGGCCTGGCAGCTGCAGGCCTCACCCACCTTGCTGCGTAAGTGGATACTTTGTCTACCTCCGACCCAGAGGCCTGGTGGGCGGGCACATGGGGGTGCCGCCAGCAAGTGGCCAGACTTCCCGCCCCCAAAAGGGGAGGCAGCCCAACACCAGCTCCCTGAACCCACTAGTCCCGGTGGCCACAGGCCTCATCCACCTTGCTGCTTAAGCGGAAACTTTGTCCACCTCTGACCTGGAGGTCTGGTGGTTGGGCATGTGGTGGGTGCCACCGGTGAGTGGCCAGACCCCCCACCCTCAAGAGGGGAGGCAGCCTGCCACCACATCCCCAAGCTTGCCAGGCCCAGTGGCCGCAGTCATCAACCACCTTGCTACAGAAGCAGATACTTTGTATGCCTCCGACTAGGCGGCCTGGCGAGCGGGCACATGGTGGATACCGCCAGCCAGCAGCCAGAACCCCTCACCCCTGAGAGGGGAGGCGGTCTGCCTTCAGGACCACCGCATGGGGCCAAAGAGAACTGAGGAGGGTGGATCCATTTGTGTTGAATGGGAATTTCCTGGGGGCATCAAATTTCGGAATATATAACTCTGAAATCCATATTGCAATCTTGACTAGTCTTGGGTGATGGCTGGAGAAGAGCCTGCTGCACCTTCCCTGTGAATATGGGCTCTTTAAGTGCTAAGGGGGCTGCTCTGGTGCAAACACCAGACACTGGACACGTTCATTAACGGGACATGTTCGGTTCTGTTCGTCTGTTCATGTTCATCATCGGGAACAAACAACCTGTTCAAGTTTTTTTTCCTGTTTGTGCCCATGTCTAGTTATCAGTATATGGAAATAGCACTAAGCAGCCCGAGGCTAGCATTTCTTTTTTATTTTATTACATTTTATATTCTACGATACATCTATAATTAAAGTTAAGGTAGCTTTCATTCATTTTCTAAGAGTTTTCTAATAGAAGCACTGATTGACCTGATTCAGATCTGTTTCACTTCAAAATGATTGCTGCATCATGTATAGCATTACCAGGTCCACTTAGCCTGCTGGTGGCAATCCTTATTACCAGTGAAATGATGCTCCTTATGGGGAGTGATGTCGTTATGCAGGTGTGGGGGTGCATGCGCATACTTCATGACAGCCTGATTTTGGCCTCAAACTAGCCCAAACTGGCCCATTTGGGGCCAATATCAGCCTGCTGCAAAGTGCAGGAGTGCACCTGGGGTCCTGTTCCTGTGCCTTCCTCCCCCACCAGCCTGGTAAGTGATGGAGAGTGGAGGGTGAAAGCAGGGGATCCCCCGCCTGCACTGGGGGAATAAGATCCCTAATCATGTACCCTCCAACCATACCTTGGGATAATCGAGTTCACAATGTAAAATTGGGCCATTCTTTTCATGAAATTAAACATTTTTTAAAAGTTTCTGCTATGGGGGAAAGTTTCCACCTACATGGAGAGCAGAAAAAGCAGGGCTTTTCCAGCCTGTCCCTCCAAGCTGGGCTACTATATATGCAGCTGGAAAATCTGTGGCTTCCTCATTATCAACAGAAACATCTGTAACTCTCTCACTGTTGTCTTCTCCTCAGCTCATGTGCAGACTTGTCTACTGTAAGGCTTCCCATCTCTTCCCTGCTTACCAGCCAATTGACCTAGTTTACCACTTGTTTGCATCTGGTCCACCAGGCCTGAGAGTAGCTTAGCAGTTCTTGTCAGAAGATACATATTTAAACCTTTCCTCTATAGTAGTTTGTAAAGAATTCACATGAATTAAAGTTGTAATGTGGAATAAAAAAGTTATAAACTTTAAAAAAAAATAAAGCTAGAATCCTCAAGGTTCTAATAAAAGCTCACAGCAAGCTCCATAGTGCCTCAGCAGCTGTATACAAACTAAAAGCTTCAATAATTTTGCTCCTCATTTAAAAGCCATTTATACAGTTAAATTGAACAGCAAGCTTTCCCCAACAGCTGCCAATAAGTACTTGAAGTAAATTTTTTTACTTATTCTGTGTCTCCCCCTAATGATTAATCCTCAATGTTCTGTCTCTGTTGGTGAGACAGTATATCTTGATTGGGGCCATGAGTAAAAGAATATCAAAAATGCATTGTATAAATGTGTATTAATACTAAAATTTACCCCTATAATATAAATCTATTAAAACTTTACAATATGAATGGTTTGTTTTACATTTCTGCATCAAAAATCCATCTATGGAAATGAATGTATCTGCTATATATCTTGCTCTCACACCTCTTTTCAAAAAAATGAAAAAATAGCAACAAAAATATTGTGTTAAAATCAATCAGGCTCAGCAAGATCTCCTATGAGTTACTGTGAAACACCAACTGTATTTCATTTCTATAGGCCAGCCCCTGCTCCCTTCACTTGTCACTTAAACAAATGTATTTACATTTAAATAATATAACAATTCAGTTTATCTGATAAGACATTTATGTAACTACATTTGTGTAAAGTGGAGCAGAGTGGTAAGTGGCAGTGCTGCAGCCCAAGCTCTGCTCACGACCTGAGTTCGATCCTGGCAGAAGCTGGGTTCAGGTTGCCGGCTCAAGGTTGACTCAGCCTTCCATCCTTCCAAGGTTGGTAAAATGAGTACCCAGTTTCCTGTGGGTAAAGTGTAGATGACTGAGGAAGGCAATGGCAAACCACTCCGTAACAAAAGTCTGCCAAGAAAACGATGTGATGCGATGTCCCCCCATGGGTCAGTAATGACTCAGTGCTTGCACTATCTTTACCTTTTTACCTATATTCATCCATTTTATATCTACTCATATGGGGTAAAGAATAATAATAACTAATGACTAATTAAATTACAAACAATTAACAAATAATTATGGAATGGACAGAACAAAAGAGCATATTGCAGTAGTAAGGTTTCCTTTTATACAACACTGACTGTCTTACCATTAGAAGGTAAAATATTCCCCCCCCCACGTCTCCTACTTTTGAGCATCTTACATAAAGCTGCCTGTCCAATCACACTGCACTCCATTCATCCATTCAGCACCACTTTCTTTCCTCAGAGGCCTGCATTTAAACCCACAGTAACAAATATTTTAAAAACCCAACGTTTAACTCACAGAAATTAAATACTCAAACTTCTTTTTTACTTGCAAAACATTACAATACTGATTGCAAAATTTAGTCAAATGAGAAACTGAAGCCTCTTAAACTGAAATGGAAAGTGTGCAGTGAAGTTGTGCATTTCTTTCATTATTAATTACAATAATTATGAAAATAGGGTATTTTATAATGATAGTAATTAATATGAAAATGAAACAAATTTCTTACTTAAGCAGGCTATAATAAGAGAAACCTATGATTTTCTTCCATTTTGTTTAGCAGCTTTCATTATTGCAAGAGGGAGTTTCTGTTTCTCTGTCTCTGCTGTGTTTCCCTAAAAAGCGCATATAAAGCTATGTTCCTGCGGGTGGTGGTGGTGGGGGGGTGGAGTTCAGGTTTTTCTTGATTGATTGCAGACTGCAGCCACTAAGATTACTTGAGGTAGTCCAATTCTGAAGCATATAGGGTGGAACTTTGAATCAGATAAGAGTTGGTTTCACATACTGCACCTTGCCTGTTCATAGGAAAGAGAGAAGTAACTCAAATGGAGAGGTGTTCTTATGCCAAAGTATAGTTTACTATTTTATGCTATATTGTTCCTTTCTTCCTTTCTTAACTTTCGTCTTGGATATAGTTTCTGTTTTGTGTGTGTGTTTTCTAATTCTTTCTGAAGCAGTTTTTAAATTTGAAGCTTCCTATCCACTTCTCTGCCATGTTATTTGATTTGTGACTTGCCAGTTTTTTATTTAATCCACTCTCAGGCTTATCTACACCATTAGTTTTTTGTTTCAGTGTGTGACTTGTGTGTGGAAGCAGTGGCCTTTGATTTTTAACTGTGCCGTTTCCCACGGACGCTGCTGTGGTTCTTTGGGAATTGCAATTTATTTGGGATTTGTTGTCTTGTTTAACTTAGTCTGTGTTGTATGTAGAGATGGGCACAAACCAGATAAAAATGAAACCATGTGGTTCATGGTTCGTCAAATTTCACAAACCACAAACCATGAATTTTTATGAACCTGCCCCTGGTTCATGAACCAGTTCATTTGGTTTGTGAAAATGTCACATCCAGGTCAGAAAATCATCACTTCCGAGTCAGCAGAAGGTCACTTCCGGGCCAGTAGCAGTTCACTTCTGGGTCAGCAGAAGGTCTGCAGGAAGTCTATCCCCTGTTGCCTAGGAAACTGATTGATTGGCACCAGGCTGTCTACAGTGACGAACCAAAAATGAACCAAATGAACCAGCCTAAAAGTTTGTGGAGGTTCGTCAGAAATGGGATCTGACGAACCACGGTTCATGAACCACGAACCAGCCTGGTTTGTGCTTAATTTTGGTTCGTATTTCAGTTTGTGCCCATCTCTAGATGTATGTCTGGGTGTCCTAATCACACACAGTCCAGTAATAAAATTACATACAGGTCACACACATTATAGTATTTTATCTGACATTTGTGCACAAACACAGCACATCATGACTGGCAAGGATCTTCTGACTCTGGTGGGAATAACAAGCCGTATGATGGGGGCAGATCTCACAGAGGGAAAGGGAGAGGAAAAGGTGATTTTGAAAAAATAGCAGCCACCAACAGTAATAACAGTCTACTGGCACTGAAATTTTCCCTTAATTTTGGATTAATCTAAAATAGAAAGGTTATAAAAATAGCTGGTATAGGATCGTCTCATGAGGTAAGAATCATTTAGATAAGTTTTGAATTAAATGCTATGCTATTTTTTAAAAACTGAATGGCTAAATTCATTGGAGTTTTTACAAGTCATCTATTTATACTATAGAAGTCCAGATGCCTCTAGTTTTTATTAGATTTTAAAGGAAACGAATCAGTACACATTTCAGTTGCCAAAATTGCCATTGTTCACATTTCATAAATGATTCTACTGTTTATTCTTTTGAAAGTCACATCAACAATTATAAGAAAATATAAATATTCTCAGAATATCAGCTTCAAACAAACACAACACATAATGGGGCAAAGAATTTAATCAGCAAAAATCTTTGATAGGTAGGCAGCATAGTGACAGCATCTTCCTCAGAATGTTTGCAAAATATGGTCACTTCGACCTGGGGGCCTGGCAGGCGGGCACATGGGGGGTGCTTCCAGCGAGCAGCCAGACCCCCCACCCCCGAGATGGGAGGT
Organism: Eublepharis macularius; assembly: GCF_028583425.1. Taxonomy (NCBI): domain Eukaryota; kingdom Metazoa; phylum Chordata; class Lepidosauria; order Squamata; family Eublepharidae; genus Eublepharis; species Eublepharis macularius. The sequence goes on from NC_072792.1 coordinate 130,650,236, forward strand.
GGCACACCACCGCCTCCCATGCCCACCAGGCCCGGCAGCCGCAGTCATCAACCACCTTGCTGCACAAGCGGATGGTTTGTCCGCCTCCAATCTTGAGGCCTGGCGGGTGGGAACACGGGGGGTGGCACTGGTAAGCAGCCAGACTCTCCCACCTCCAAAATGGGAGGCAGAATGCCACCGCCTCCCTGTGCCCACCAGGCCCAGTGGCCGTATCTTTCACTGGGAATCAAAAGTCGTTTGAAGGAGCAAATAAACCTGGGAAATATTTGGCATGGCAATTGAAGAAGAGAAAGGAGAAGAAGACAATAAATAAAATATGTGAGGATAATAAAGTATATCTGGAACAGACTGCTATTAGTAGAGCCTTCTACAAATTTTATGCTAAATTGTATAATAAAAAAGAGGTGAATAAAGATTCAATAGCGACATATCTGGGGAAAATGAGGCTCCCAGTGATCTCGGAAGATTGGAGAAATAAATTGAATAGTGAAGTGACAGAGGAAGAGATAAGGAAGGCAATACAGTCAACAAATCTGGGTAAGGCGCCAGGGCCTGATGGACTCACAGCTAAATTTTATAAGGTAATGGTCAATGAACTGGTGTCATTCCTAAAAGAAGTGATCAATGGTGTTATGAGAGACCAAAGAATTCCAGATACTTGGAGTGAAGCTAATATATCATTGATCCCTAAAGAAGGACAGGACTTGACTAACGTCAAAAATTACAGACCTATTTCCTTACTTAACAATGACTATAAGATCTTTGCGAAGATCTTAGCGGAAAGAGTAAAGGGATGGCTATCCGAAGTTATTGGGGAAGAACAAGCTGGTTTTTTACCAAATAGACAAATCAGAGACAATTTAAGGACAGTTATAAATGCTATTGAATATAATGATAGGCGTTGTGATAAGGAGGTTGGGTTCTTCTTTGTGGATGCTGAAAAAGTATTTGACAATTTGAACTGGGATTTTATGTTCGCCACTATGGAACAGCTACAGTTGGGAGAAAGATTTATCAGAGCAGTAAAAGAAATCTACAGAGACCAGAGTGCAGCAATTGTGGTGAATGACGAGGTGATTAAGAAATTGACTATAGGCAAAGGTACAAGACAAGGTTGCCCATTGTCTCCACTGTTGTTTATAATGGTTTTGGAAATTTTGATGATACAGATCCGAGAAGATAATGCAATCCGTGGAATAAAGATAAAAGACTTTTCCTATAAGGTCAGAGCATTTGCAGACGATATAATGTTAATTGTGGAAGATCCAATTGAAAACATGCCAAGGGTAATAGAAAAAATCACAGAATTTGGAGATTTGGCAGGTTTTTTTGTAAACAAAAAGAAGTCAAAGATACTGTGTAAAAATATGACTAAACAAAAACAACAGCAACTTATGGAAATAACAGACTGTGAAGTAACAAATAAGGTGAAATATTTGGGAATTGAACTGACTGCAAAGAATATAGATCTATTTAAGAACAATTATGAGAAATTGTGGACTCAAATAGAGCGAGACTTGATTAAATGGAATAGATTGAATTTGTCATGGTTGGGAAGAATTGCAGCAGTCAAGATGAATGTGCTGCCAAGAGTGATGTTTTTGTTACAGACAATACCAGTTATTCGGGATTCCAAGCAGTTTGAGAAATGGCAGAGAAAGATATCGGACTTTGTTTGGGCAGGCAAAAAGCCTTGAGTGAAAATGAAAGTGTTACAGGACGCGAAAGAGAGAGGCGGAATGCAACTGCCCAACCTAAGACTTTACTATGAGGCAATCTGCTTGGTTTGGCTGAAGGACTGGATGATGCTTAAAAATCGCAAATTGCTGGCCTTAGAGGGATACAAAAAAATATTTGGATGGCATGCATACTTATGGTATGATAAAGTAAAAGCGGACTCTATGTTTTTACACCATTACATTCGGAGAAGCCTCTTCACAATATGGAAAAAGTACAGAGATTACCTACAAGAAGGAATTCCCTCCTGGGTGGTTCCTTATGAAGCGATAGATCCGAGAACTGTTGATAATGAACAACAGTGTTTAACGTATAAGGAGATAACACGAATAGAATTTTCTAAATTAAGAATAAAGACGCAAGAAGAGTTGTCTCTAAATTATGACTGGTTTCAATATAGACAGCTCAGAGACCTTTATAAATCGGATTGTGCCAAGGGAGGGATAAGAATGGAGAACTCGGATTTGGAGGAAGTAATTTTACAAGAAGACAAAAAGGAAATTTCAAAGGTCTATAAAGTGTTGTTAAAATGGTATACTGAAGAAGAGGTAGTTAAGGTGCAAATGGTGAAGTGGGCTATAAATTTTAATAAAGAAATAACAATGGAGGCGTGGGAATATTTGTGGAAAAATACTTTGAAGATTACGACATGCACTAACATTAAAGAGAATGTCTATAAAATGATCTATCGTTGGTACCTGACACCAAAGAAAATTGCGCTAGGGAATGTGAACACGTCTAATAAATGCTGGAAATGTAAAAAGCATGAAGGATCTTTGTACCATATGTGGTGGACTTGTGAGGTAGTCAGGCAGTACTGGGGGGAAATAATAAGAGTAATAAGTGAGATTTTACAGTTTCAAGTTAATAAGAACCCAGAACTCCTGCTACTGAACTTGGGAATGGAAGATATTCCAGCACAACATAGGACATTGCTTTTTTACATGACAGCAGCGGCTAGACTTTTGTATGCGCAAAAGTGGAAAGTACAAGAAGTGCCAACTATCGAGGACTGGATTCACAAATTGCTGTACATGGCGGAGATGGATAAACTGACAAGAAAACTAAGAGACCTTGATCCAGGACAGTTTAACACAGATTGGGAGAAGCTGAAACAATATTTGGTGAAAAAATGGGAGGTGGGAGGAGAACTGTGGCAGTTTGAAAATTATTGAAGAAAAACAAAAGAAGAGAGAAGTGACTATACCGGGGGGAGGAGAGTTAAAGAAGAATTACTAAGCAATTATTCTATTTGATTATTCTATACAGTATTAAGTAATAGTTATTATGTGATATATAAGAATAGAAATTAATTAATTAATTATGTTGCTGGCAGATAGGGGTGTAATTGAGAATTAACAGAATTAAAATTCATGAATACAAGAAGGGGGGGAATGAGAAGTAGCATATAGAATATAGGTTAAATTGATTGATTTATGCTGAAGGTATTTTTGGTTATAGCGATATTTAGAAATGTGCAGAACATGGGTTAAATTGATTGACTTATGTCGAATGTATATTGTGTTTATAGGTATATTTAGAAATGTGTAGAACACGAGTCAAATTGATTGACTTTATCTTATAAAGATAAGAGATATAAGAGGAAGCAAAGAGTAACATATAGAGTATAAGTTAAATTGGTTGACTTATAAATGTATTCATCACTTATGAGTACTCAAGTTATGTATAGGGAGGGATAAATTGTTTGTCCCATATTGATGACATTAGAATGAATAAGTTAGAGTACAGGATATTGAGAATATTACCAACATTATTACTATTGAATAACATGCCAGGAATGTATTAGTTAGTTGATAAGTGAAGGGAAATTGACTTAGCACTGTGTTATAATAGACTAGCTTAGAAGAGTGTGAAAGTATATGTTTAATTGACAAAATAAGTTGAAATGAGTAGGGGAAGAATAGACAAAGGGTTGGAAAACTGTTGGAAGTCAACAAACGGGGGGGAAGGGAGGGGGTTAGAACTGGAATATTAAAGTAATTTGATTGTTATAAATGACAAAATATTTCTAATTCCAATAAAAAAATTTTAAAAAAAAAGACAGAGAAGCCCCCATTCTGTGCAACCATGCCATATCCCTTTACGATACAATCAGCTGCACAATCGCAGCCGAGCTGTCCCTTGTGACCAAGGAGGGAGCAGTAACAGGATAGTCCCTCGTGAAGCGGCGGCTAATATGACCCGCCGTCCTGCCTTTGTGGAAAGAAGGGGATGGGCAGGACAGGAGACATTGCTGGGATGGGTCAGAGTGGTTCCAGAGAGGGAGAGACAGAAACGGGACAGCAGCAGCAGCAGACATCGGCAACCTTGCTGCCTTTGGAGGCTGCTGTCAGCATCATCCACTTTCCTGCCTTCGCAGAAAGGAGGTGTGATGATGATCTGGCTGTGCTAGGAAGGCCTATCAAGGTCTCAGAAGCCTGTTAGAAGTGGGAGTGGGCCTGGCTAAAACTGACCCAAATATGCCAGCCCTCATTTGAGATACCCGCAGGACTCGACGGGCAAGGATGTGTGCTGACCGCATGGAGAACCAAGGGGTGAAATGTTTTTGCAGCCTGCGGAAGCCCATGCACTACACGATGGATATGGGCAAGCCTTGTAGGGCAATCGTCTCTGCCAAGACATGAAAGCCTGCCTCGTCTTGAGCCCTCAACATTGACATTCTAAGCAGCACTGCTGTTCAAGACTCCATGGGGACAACCTCCGTGAGCGCAGCCTGCCTGAGCGCTCCACTCCCACCAGTGTCACCCTCAGGGCAAGGTCACCCTCCCACTGATCGCTGCTCAGAAGAGCTGGTTGCCCCCTTTCTCACCCCCAACATATCTTTCACTGGGACAGGACGGAGACCACAGGCTCGTGTGGTGCATGTTCCGGTGCCAAGTCAGGGCCATCGATGACAGGTGCTTCAGGTTTTTGCCCCTGCACATCAGGACATCACAGGCACAGCATGGCACCACATGGGGGTCATTAGGAAGGGCCTGAAAGTGCCTCCATATGGAGGTGTTGAGACATGGACAACTAACTGTCCCAGGGGAAGGAGGATGAATGGTTACAGGCTGTGCTGCGGAGCTGGCCATAGATGACGGAGTGAGGGGTGGATTGCAGGCGGGGACACCACCGAGAGTTTGGGATAGGAACGGGAGGGATCTTTCATAAAACACAAACCATTCCTCCAGGGATCTGTCACCCACCCCCTCCTCAAAAAGTTGAGAGAGATTCCCCCCCCAGCAGAAAGACATCTTTGGGCACAGCCCCCTTAGGTGAATTTGGGGGAGCAGGAGGACTCTCTGCTCCCCATGAGCCACACCCAGTACTGCTTTCCACAAGTAAACCAGGAGAACTGCCTTTGCACTTCACCCCACAACAACCCTTGGCGGCCAACACAACAGGAAGACTCATTGTGCCACCAAACTAGAATTAAGGAGGACAGAAAAGGAGAGAACACTGTGAGCCCTTAGCCAACATGCTTGGCCCCAGGACATGGCAGCAGCCCTGGAACTGGAGGGAGGAGGTAGAGCCCTAGCCAAGCACTCCCAGAGACCTGCCCAGATCAGGCAGTGATAATAATGTGAGCCCTCATCCGAGGTGCCCACTGAGCTTGGCCCCAGGGTCTGGCAGCAGCCCTGGAACCAGAGGGAGGGGATATAGCTCTAGCCCAACACTCCCAGAGACCTGACCAGATCAGGCAGTGATAATAATGTGAGCCCTCATCCGAGGTGCCCACTGAGCTTGGCCCCACGCCCTGGCAGCAGCCCTGGAACCAGAGGGAAGGGCTAGAGCCCTAGCCCAACATTCCCAGAGATCTGACCAGATCAGGCACTAATAATCAGGGTGAGACCTCAGCCGAGGTGCCCACTGAGCTTGGCCCCAGGCCCTGGCAGCAGCCCTGGAACCAGAGGGGATAGCTCCCTGTCCCACCCACCACGCACAGAAAAAAGTCCATCTCCAATGCACTCTCCCACTCTCTCCTCCCAAACGCTATTAAGAGCTCTGTCCCACTCCACTGCTTGCTGAAAGTGAAACCAGAACTGGGAGCGCATTGCTCTTTTATAAGCTGAGGACTCATAAAGAAACGCAGGAGGCCTGTGGTTGGCAGTCAGAACTGCCTAACAGGGTTTGCAGGGATGAGATTGGAGTTCCCATGGCCACAGAACACCCCCCTCCTCCCTCACTCCCCCCTGGTGTCTGCTCCCACGTTACCAGTTGTTACCGATTTGCAGCTCCACGCTTGGAACGAAGACCTGCCCATCAAGCTAAGTCGGGCTTTGATTGACGTGTCCAGGGCAACCGAGGGAGTGCAGACAGAGTTAAGGCACTCCCCCCCTTCATTGCCGAGGCAATTGATTGAAGGCCCTGAGTGTCTAGCTTCCTGAATGGCGGCCGAATGCAACAAACAAGGCTTGCGCCAACCACCTATTCAGCCGGAGTGGCGCATCATGAACGGCCTGTTCGCAAGCAGCCGAGCGGCATGTTCATGGGTTTTTTTTCATTCATAATGCTGTTCATGCCCATGTTGAATCATATCAACAGGTGTCATCAGGTGTAGTGGCACACAGCTGCCAACTAGTCAACAATTCTGGCATTGGTGACTGGAATAAGTAGCCCATGTAGGTCTTATTAGCAGTCCTTCTCCCTGGATCACTCTGTCCTACATCCCCAAGAATAATCTTTCCAACTTTTGAAAGGGACTCTGAACAGGGAAGAAAAACAGGAAAACCAGCTTTTGATTATTTCTTTGCAGAATGTAGGACACTATATGATTTCAGATGTCCTTGCAATTGCCTCTAATCTTTAATCTAAACCCCTGCGAGCGCCTTTCAGAGAACACACTGTGCTAGAGTTACATATTCATGAAGGAAGTTCTCCACAACATTGTGCCCTGGGCACCAAGGCACACTCAAAAGATTTCCTGGTGCCCATTTGCTTCTTCTTTTGAGCAAAAAGCCAGGTCTGTCTTTTCTTCACCTCACTGGAGCAGGGGCTGTTTCAGAGCACCGTAGGAAGCATCACCCTTACATTTGCAGTAAGAACACCTTCACAAGCAGCTGCCTCCATGGCAGGAGAACAGTTAGACTGCAACCCCTCAAGTTTTTTTGATTGGCCCCAGCTCCCGTGGCTGTCCTTTCCATGCCAGCCATTTTGTGGAGGCACCCACTCCCTGTTCTAGAAATTCCTACACTGCCCAAGATTGGGGACCTGTGATATAGCATTTTCTTTTATGAAGAGAATTTTGCTACATGCTTATTATCCACATTTACTGTTCATTTTTTTCACTAATGAAGACCTAACTGTTTGAACTGCACAGGAATTCACATTTAAGAATCAACACATTTGTCTTCTACACTTTGAGCTTTAATCTCTTCCTCCTTTGTGGTGCTTTATCTATGATAAATGTGTTGATTCAGGGTCCAAAATGCTCTACCAGGTGATAGAGGTATGGATGTTGTAAAGTTAGCCACAGATATGTGTGGCATCCTGCCCCAGCTGATACCTCCTCCTTGTCAAATCTTTTGCCCCAGCTGCATGGACAGAGAAGTCCCAGGGCTCAGAAAGAAAGTGGGGGTGGGTTGTAGTGCCACCTGTTACTTCCTCCTTTGGCACTCTTGGGTGACCTCTATTAGAGACTCCCTGCCTTTAACCCCTCACCAATTCCAGTCCCCTCCCACTGTCTCCACCCCCAGCAAAAGAGCTGCTGCCCTTGCTGCCTGAGGCACGTGGTTGAGTCTCACCTGGTTGAGTCTCCTTACGGGCTTCAGCTGGGCTCTGCTAGTGCTTCCCTTGGCCTCTGACTGGCTCTCTACTCTGTTTGCCCTTTTCCTGTGTCCTTGCCTTTCCTGAGCCTAGTCTGGAACTGCCAGTTAGGAGGGCTTCTGTGCTTTTGCCTCAGTGATGCCACTTGTCATGGCTGTGAGCTGCTGTGTTGCTGCCAAACGCAGGGCTGCACCCAGCATCCAGCAGCTGATGTGTCCTGTACTTCCTCCTTGTCCCGGGAGCCTTCGCTGCCATCTCCCTTGCCCCCGGTCCTCCTGCAAGTGACTTAGGCACCAGTTGAGGGGGAGCCACTGCCACAGCAGTAGGTATTGTTTACAGGGCCTCATTGGCCCTGTAAGTTTCAAATCTAGCCAGACAAAATGTTTGACTGTTGAACTCACCATATTCAAAGGTGTCAGTCAGATGCCAATTGATCACCAGTCTGTTCAGTTCATACTGAACTGCCATGAATGCCTGCCAAACTGGTTTGCATTGGGATTTCACAGGCCTTATTGTATGCAAAGATGCTGCTGGTTAAAACTGATCAGTAAGTGTTGGCATCTAGGGGGATGGATTAGAAACTTACTCTAGAAGTGGACTTTTCCCTGAGTTGTTTGAGGAAGGCTGAAACACAGCAAAGTTAGAGATCAGAGATCCGATGTTAACCTTCCCCAAACACAGGCGGACCCACTCCTAGAATGGACAAAGCCATTAAGCACTAGATTCATACTTTTTAGTGGGGAGTGTGTGGACGTGGCTGCAATATGCAGTCTTTCAATGGGTTTTGGGTAACCCCATGTAATCATAATGAGGATTTGTACTTTGGATCTATGTTTTTGTGTTGTGGCAATAACACATAGCATTGATTCCATGATTTTTATTGTGCTGCCTCAAGACCAAAAAATGAGTAACAGTACAATTACAGTTTCATTCCAGTGTAAAAATCCTATGAATTCATCAAGATCCATTTCAAATAGCCTAGATCTGGTTTTTACTCAATCCCAGTCCCCTTCCCCACAGCACAGAGATTCAAAACCCATTCCTACCTGAGCAGAGAATGAATTTCTAGCCCCCCCTCCTCCCAAATCACTGCATTCAATAAGGTTCAAACATAACCAAGTTAGAGATCTGAAGCCTCTGTTGGTAGGCATTTGTATTATGCGAACATACATGCTTGAAAAGCCAATAGCACTTTATGGTTAGGAAGGAATACACTCAAGGAAACTGTCAAGCACCCATGGACACCCTGATGACCTATCAAACTAATTGTCAAAAAAAAAAAAGGTCCTGGTTTGCAACCAGCAAACAGGATGTGAGCTGAACTAGCTGGCATTTATGCATCCCCAAGAAGTGAAAACTAAAATGGGTATATTGTCGAAGGCTTTCACGGCCGGAGAACGATGGCTGTTGTGGGTTTTCCGGGCTGTATTGCTGTGGTCTTGGCATTGTAGTTCCTGATGTTTTGCCAGCAGCTGTGGCTGGCATCTTCAGAGGTGTAGCACCAAAAGACAGAGATCTCTCAGTGTCACAGTGTGGAAAAGATGTAGGTCAATGGGTATGTTTTAAGCTGCTTGTATTACAGCATCCGAAATGGTCAATACTTATTGTGAAACCAATTTTCTTCATTACACAAAGAAGAAAATTTAAACTGGTTGAAATGGAATTACTTAATGTAACCATTTTATGCTCTTGCTTGTAATTCATTTACCCAATTATAATTTATTCATTATAATCCATTTACCCAATATAATTAATTTATCCAATAATATAATTCATTTACCACTTTTATTCATGTACTCAGTTTAATTAAATCTTTTGAAATGAATATATTTGTAAGGATTCACAGGGTTTTTTTAAGGATAGCATTAAGATGTCTTAGTTAAGTCAAAAGAAAAATAGACTATTTTCATACAGATTAACTTCTTCATAAAAAATTCTGTCATTTAAGGCTCATATCTCCTCTGAATTGATATTAATATCAGCTTCTTGTACTACAAAGGCTCTACTGAAATAACATTTTTTTTACAATTACCTGGCACATTTAGATAACTCTGAAAGATTCTGGGGCATCACATATCCCCTTTTGATGGGATCTACCCTGACAAAATAGTTGTATGATCCCCTGGGCATTTATGGAATTTGCTAGACAGTCTGGGAGTGCTACTGTAAAAATTTGTACATGGAGGTTTTCACAGTGTTTGATGCTAGGGAGGAAGGTTGGGAACATTTATTTTAAAGCTGAAGGGGGTCTGGTTTGAGCTTGCTATAGATACTGAGCCTGAGTGTGACTTGGGAGATGAAGAGAAGGGCAAGGGCCAAAGGGAAAGGACTCTTGACTAGAGATGGGCACCAACAGCAATACGAACAAAACAAAAGCCACTAACAGTCCAATCTGCTGTTCATGAACAAGCTGTTCGTGAGTCCCCATTCTAAATGAACAGGTGGTTGTTGCAAGCCTTGTTTGTTGTTGTTCGTTGCTGTTTGTCAAGCCAGACAGTCTGGTACCTGCAATCAATTCCCTTGGCAGGGATTGTTTGAACTCTGTCTGAACTCCTGCTGTTGCCCTGGAAACCCCAATCTAAGCCCAATTTAACTTGATAAGCAGGTCTTCCTTTCAAGTGTGGAGCTCAAAATTTGTTACAACAAGGGAGCAAAGAGCAGTGGGCAGGGGGGCTCCCAGCTCTGACTTTGCAGACAGTGGAGAGGGAGAGAGAGAGTTGCTGTTGGCATTTTGATAGAGAGAGTGCATTGGTGCTTGTGTGTGGTGGGATAGGGATCTACTCCTTCAAGTTCCAGGGCTGCTGCCAGTCTCTGGGGCCAAGCTATTATTTATTATTGGTACCTTTCCTGTTGCCTGCTCAGGTCAGGTTTCTGGGTGTGGTGCAGTAGGGATCTACCCCTTCAAGTTCCAGGGCTGCTGTCAGGCTCTGGGGCCAAGCTCTTATTTATTATTGGTACCTTTCCTGGGGCCTGCTCAGGTCAAGTTTCTGGAAGTGGTGCAGTAGGAATATTGACTTGGACGATGGCTGGAGGAGAGCCTGCTGGCCTCTACGAACAGCCAACCACGAATATGTTCATGAACAGGACCATGTTCATGGTTGTTCACAGTCACTGAGAGATCTCTGTCTTTTGGTGCTACACCTCTGAAGATGCCAGCCACAGCTACTGGTGAAACGTTAGGAACTACAATGCCAAAACCACGGCTATACAGCCCGGAAAATCCACAACAACCAACAAACATCATGTTCTTTTTTTCTGTTCATGCCCATCTCTACTCTTGACTCTTTGAATCTTAACCCTTGACACGTTCTCTGTGGCCTTGCATGAGCCAGACTACTGGCACCAGCCTATGATGTGGGAATAATATATTCTATATATGTCTATTTATTTAAGGTGTATTTTGCAGTAAGGTATGTTTTGCATTGATTTTTAAAGCTGCTTGAATCCTCAGATTGGAAAGAAGTGGGAGATAAATGCTTACATAACTAATGTACAGACCTACTCTAGGGGGGGATTCTGTAAAATCATCCCTCTTTATTCAATCTGTTTGAAACTGAGGATTTCTTTAGATCAGAGGGGGAACTGTGTTCTGTATTTGGTGCTGCTGGTTACCTGTTTTTTATGTTGATTTATCAAGGAAGATAAAAGATCCTCCACCTTAAGTTTTTTAAGAAATAACTTTGTTCAGAAACTTGGAGCTAGGGAGCCTTATAAAAGTACCTGAGGGTTAAGTTTACCAAGCTACCCTCAGGAGTCTCAAAAATAGATGAAACCAAAAATTAAAGGCCGGTACCTAGGCACAAGTTTCTATAGAGCTAAGACCAAATTCATAATTTGTTGATGATGATGATGAAACGTACCTCGGGCTGATGATGAAATGTACCTCGGGAACCCTCCAATTTCCCAAAGGAATGAAGATTGCACTTTATTTATAAAGTCATCTACAGCAGAAATTCATTTTGGGACACTGCACAAAAATTGAGAAATCACCATTGAGTTGAAAACTCTAATAGCTGCTGGGAGGTACTGTGCCCTATTAGAAAAATTAGAAAAATAAGAAATGCAAAATTGCCTTCATAGTAACCATAGATTTCTGAGTGACCAGTTGTTTATTGCATCTCCTAAGAAGGTAAACTGAAATAAAACACCCGGATACCTAAAAGAGGAAACCTGTGAGATCTTTCACCTGTTAACTATCCATGTATCTCTTTTTGTCAAGGAGTGAGATGAAAACATAATAATTTTAGTTTTAGTAAAATTGATAGACAGTAAGTCCTCATGCAGACAGTAAGTATAGAACCTTTTCAAGGTGTGAAGATAATCTCGTTGCTTAGTTTACATATTTCCCAACTCTTTTTCTATGCTCATGTATTCTTAACAAAAAAATTAAAATGCTAAACACAGAGAGGGATACACAAATAATAGAAATGCAGTGCTACAATAATTTAAATTTGAACGATACTCATTGTGATGATACTGGAGAACCTGCATAGAAATTACCTGGATTAACCATGACCAATAAATCTAAAAGAGCATTATGTAGAAGGGATATGACTTTTGGATCATATGGGCCCATTTCATTGTGATTTTTATTTTTTAATGGCTTAAAGAATTCTTATTTATTTATTAGTTTGATAATCATTCTCAAAACCACACCCCTAAAATTTCCGTTTTTAAAAAACAGACACATTAAATAAATAATTCATTTAAAAATAAGTTTTAATTCAGACTGATCTCCTAAACAGCAGCCACTGAAACTTCCAGGACTTATGTCTGACGTACATTGGATCATTCCCCAAATTTCAATTTACTTCCATATTCTAATAGTTAATTTGCTGCAGCTTTATATTACTCTATACATTTTATACAGCTTAATCTGCAGCCTTTAAGAAAACAGCATCAAGTCCACACGTACTTTCGTCTAAAAACCTTTCAGAAAACTCATTCATCTTCTCAACCTACAGAGTATTTCTGAGATGATGTGTTCTGCTTATGAAAGCTATCGAAGGGCATCTGCCTCTGTGATGGCTAAATGGCTTTTCCAGAAATGGATGTGAGCCATCTCAAGATAATCTCTTTGGAGGAAAAAAAAGAAATGCTGCAATCTTTATCCTCTCAGGGGGTGTAAGATTTCCTCTAATAGCACCAAATTTAGAATAAGTTATTTGAGATAATCTTGAGGAAAACATTCAGATGTGAAAAATATACTTGAGAGAATGATTGATAAATGTGGAGGTCAGACATCTGGCTGGATTTGGAGCTAGTGAAACCACAATGAAGCTTCTCCTCTTTCTCATCATCTTTGGGATTATTCATTCATTAAGGTCATTTTCATTGTTGGTACACCCCGTTCATTTGTGTCTTTTATGGCAATTTTGTCTTTTTACACCATTTCGATATCATCTTATATCATTTTTATATTTTCCATTTATATACAACAGATGAAAAAATAGGATTAACGTTGCATGAATTTATAGGAAAATTGGTTTGAGGAAACAGAAAATGGTGTAAAAATACTCACAGGTTCAGTGAAAATACAATAGGATTTTTTGAGTAAAAATGGTAATGTAAAAAAAAAGACCTTTTTGTCTCACTGTATAATTCATTTCAGCATTATACCTGAAAATCAATTACTTTGAAAAAGAATGGTTTAACTGCCATAATTAATTGTAGGACTGGAACATGTACCATTTGCTCACACATTCAGTTCCCTCACTTCGTTTGTGTCTTTTTGCTTCTTTATGTTAGTGATGCACACTTGCACATTAATTAAATTCTGTAAAAAAACTTAATATGATCACACATGATGTTATCAGGGTTAATATGATCACACATGATGTTATCAGGGTTCTTTGTGTGTCCTGCCAATGCACACATGTTTTCCTGCTCACTAGTTAAAAACCACACAAATAGAATTTCAATAAAAATTTAAATAGAACAATTGAATTTGCCACATGTTCATGTTAGGTAACCCACAATGCACTAAGAAACAATTCAACAAGAAGCTCCCTAAAATTTGGTCAAACATCAGTAATTTAAATCAGATTTACTTACGAAAGTGTGAATAATATCCTCAATCAATCAGTTCCTCCTCTGTGAGAATGGGGAATCCTCTATTGACTACCAGCCTTCCAATTGTTCCAAACTGAACTGGACCAGTGGATAACAACAGCGAATGAGAATAAAGTATTTAACTTGTAAAAAGAAGTGTGAAACTAAGCTACTTCTTCACTGAAATTGATACAGAGAAGATATAAAGGCAGCACAATCCTGAGGTTTGTTGAGGCATTGGCCGCTGTCTGCCTGCATGATTGCAACATTGCTTGTCCATTCCCTAAAGGAAATACACAGAGGCTGAGGACTGGGCAAATGCCAAAGCAGCACTGTTGGAGGGGTCATCATGACTGCACAAGTATTCCCCTTGTTGAAGAGGTCAACTAGGCCAGTCAATAGGCCTGTAATGGCACTGATGTCCTCTTTCCAGAGATCCACAGTCCCTGGCCCATCATAAAGCTCAGACCAGCTCACACTCAATGGCCCAGCACTAGCCTCCCACTGAGCAACTCTCCTGAGATGCAAGCAAAAAGGCAGGAATGAGCAGGTGGCCAAGGGGGCGCCCCACCTCCCCTGAACAGTGCTCCATAGCTATGAGGCCAGACACCAACCAGACAAGACCTTGACACTCACTACAACATGTGGGTTCACCACAGGCAGCATAGCCTTAGCGTCATGGGTGTGGTACATCATTCAAGGCAGACCCTCTACCAATGCCTGCTTGTATAGGACATTCAGCCATGAAGGCACACTCACAGTGGTGAACCAGCTCAAAAGGAGTAATTCCACAGCTTCTGACACCTGCACCTTCTCTATCTCAGTCCAGTTAGGCTGGCAGTGGGCACGGCTACCTGATGGGCCTGGTGCAGCCATACTAGCGTGCCTCAAGGGAATGCAAGGGCAGATCCAAGCACCAAGGGAACTACTAGACCTTGGAATGAATCCCTGCTCTCTGTAACCCCAGGATGGATGCAAGATGGCAGCAGGGTATCTCTGGGGTATGTACCTCTGGGAATGGTGGTAGGCAATGGGGTAAGGTCAGAAGGGGGTGCTGAGTGGACCCTGGGGTTTGCAGATGCCCTGAAACACATACCATCCCTCTAACCAGTTCCTATTCTTTCCTGCCACTGGATGGCTCCCACCCAGATGGTGGCCCTTCCTTCTGTCACCACTGCCAGGGATCTGGCTGATCTACCTCCTACCCTTGCTGTATGTGTGGGTAGAATGGAGATGCTGCAGAGGTGCTGTGTCATTTGCTACTGTGAGCACATCAACATGCTGAAACTCTTTGATATCATCTGTTTGGAGCAGTTCTGCTTGGACAGGGCAGCCATTCAAGCCATCTGCAAGAAGTTCAGACCAATGATTCAGGGCGAGGCACTTGGCCTAGGGCCACCCCTGTCCTGCAGAGGGTGCTACAGTCCTGCCCACTTTAACACAGTTAACAAGCTATGCATGGCCAGTTCAGTGGGTGTGCCATACTGACACATGAGAGTTTGCAGTTGTCAGTACTGATGCAGGTTGGCAAGGTCTATCGACCCCTGATGAAGCTACAACCTGGAAACAAGCGTTTTTGATGACCGGTTCCTTGTTGGGTCAGTGGCTCCTTGATTTCCATCTGCTTATGTCCACCTACAAAGAAAAAAGAAAAAAAGAGAATATGAGTATTTATTATCTTTTGGAAGATTAAAAGTGGATACTTACGTGTCTTTGTCTAGAGAATCCTCCAGGACTACTCTGACACCACACCTTCATACAAGAGGATTTCCGTTTGGATGTAACATTGTTATATTGTATATTGTTTGGCCGTTTGCCTCTTAAGTATTTAAATGTCATCCTTGCAAACAGTGATCTATATTGAAATTTTGTATGAAGCTTATATGTAACGAGATTTCTTTATTTCTATATTTATTCATATTTATTAGCACTTTGGCACCGTAAAATTCAAAATTATATTTATAAAAATTTAGATCTTATAAGCTTTTTTTTATTGTCTTAGTCCCTTAGGTGTGGTTCTCCACTGTTAGTCCAGGCAGTTAGTACTAAGGGAGATTCTGTTTGTTTTTTGTTTTCTGTACCTGCAGGAGCAGGTGTATTTCCCCATGGAAGAAGTAGAACTGGCTCCCATCCATGTCATGTTTGCTGGGGTCATAGGCTTTCCAAACATTGCATGGCTACCAAGCACACCTACTTCACACTCATCACCCCTAGAGGAGCTGCAGTTCTACTGCAACCAACACCACTTCTACAACTTGCATGTGCACACCAGCTGTGACGTCATGGTCAAGTTCACAGGCATGACACATGACACAAAGATCTTTATCACATCCAGACTTAGCTGCTTGCCAGCTGACTAGCTGATCAAGGACTGGCAGCTGCATCAGTTACCCTGCTGGGGAGCGGGTAGGGGTGGGACCCTGAAGTCTGTTCTTCTGTCTGCCATAGGTAACAAGGGCTTCCACCTGTTTCAGACCTGCTCACATTGTATGATAGGAAGGAGCCAGCAGACTGTGCCACCTACAACCAGGCCCACCATGAGACCGCATGGTCACTGAGCAGGCATTTGGCCAGCTGAAGATGTCCTTCCACCAGGGACTGTAGGCCATGTAGCTACTGGCCATTGCCAAGCCATGCAGTAGCAACTGCTATTGTCTAACTACCATGGCCATCCAGAAGCAGCTGTCACTAACCCTGCAGATAGGGAGGAGAAGGCCCTCTGGCCTGGTCCTCAAGAGACTAGAGATTGCTGGAGCCAGCAGATCCCAGTTGGCTCGTGCTGGGGGTTCAATCATCCTCATAAGTTCCTCCTCGGACAGCAGGTCCAAGACATCAATGAAGGATATCACAGCCCTGAAACTGGAGCCAATGCTTTCCCCTTGGTCTACCGAGGCCCACCTCATAGACGATAAGTGTCCCATATTCAGATCTAGGGGAATGCAACCTGACATTGGCTGATTGGCTACATCCTGTGGTCTGGTCAGAATGCAGGAGTGTGGATGCCTGGCTGTGCTCCCAGCCATGTGTTGATTGTGCCCCATTCCTCTCCACAAAGACGTTGCTCTTGGCCATTCTGGGGGTCCAATACCAACTTGATCAAGCGGCAACCAGCCTGGAATGGCTGAAGAAGGAGGTGAACAGTATGCAGCAACCCAGCAAGACATGGAATGCAACCTTTGTGGCCCAGGAGGATATCTGGAGGCACCTTCAGCAACTTGCTAGAGCCATGAGGTGGCACTCCTGGGGGCTATGCTGAATGAAAGGCACCATGGGGGAGCAGTAGCCAGGGTGCATGCTATGGAGGAGGGTGCATGGACAGCCTGTGCCATCCCTCCAGCTCCTCCCCATTGTTGTGGGTTCCTACTTAAGTTTACATACTTGTGTGCTGCTTCAATTCTATGACACCATGGCTCATGTCTGCGTTGGTCCTAGGTGTTTGCCACCTCCAAGATTTGGTGTCCCCAAGTGGGCTGTGCCCGTGTACCAGGGCCATTTCCCTGGGAGATGAGCAGGAGTTTGGGGGTTGGCTGGTTCAAGATGGTGGGAAGTGGTTGGGTACTCCTTGTGGAAGGAAAGGGAACAACAGTAGCGTAGCCATGCAGATATGCAACAAGCAAACTAAACCTCATCATGAGGGTTCCACATTTGTGGTATGGGGCTGTCCTGGGGGTTTGAGGCTAGGGCCAGGCAGATGTGGGCCCATGGAGGTCACCTGCCAGACCTGCAATCTTCCAAGTAGTAGGTGGTCTCTGATATATGGGGAGCCGTTCTCCTTCTAGCTATTTATTTAACTAGTTAGCTAGTTAGTAAGTTTGGCCATTGGGGTGGATGGTGTCTCCCAAGAGAGGAGACACAGTAATTTCCTGGTTTGGTACATAGGTGTATACTCTGGTGGTTCCTTGGGTAGACTGCCTGCATGCTTTGTTGGAGCTTGCCTTGGTAGTTGGTAGATTTTGGGTTTTGGTTAGTGGCAGTGCCCTTCTAACCAAATGCTTGCCTTCGGCACTGGAGCTGTCTGCTGTGGCTACCTGGGTGTGGCCGTAACCTGTTTGTGAGAGGGGGACCTGCCAAAGAAGATAATGGGTGGTAAACTTAACTTGTTCCATACTGAAACATTCATGCTATGACTGCTGAGCTATGGTACAGCAGACATGTGGCATGCTCCTACTGTGGCTGCTTTGGGTTTATGTACCTGAAGGAGAGAACTGGGTTGTGCCCACCATGGGAAAAACAGATCTGCTGTGTTCTGCCAGCCCTCTGTGCCTGCTTCTCCCACCTATCTGCCCTGTTGGTTGAGTTGCTCCCTCACATGGTACACCTATCTCCTGAGTCTGTATAAGCCACTGCTGTGGTGTGAGACTCTAAAGCCCATGGTCTCAGGGCTGACCAAAATAGTTCTTTGCTGTTCAATTTGGCATCTGGCCTCCCATGCATGAACCTGAGTTTATATTGTCCTCTAGATGCTGACATTGACTATGTCAGGGGGTGGGGTTTCTACCAGAGGCCAATGGGTGCTGAGCCTGGTGCCTGTCAACCTCCTATGGTTCTTGAGGCACTGGGAATGTGACACCTGTTTGGGAGGTACTTTTTCCAGTCTCAATGGGCATAACTTTCTGCCAGTTCTAGGAGGCATTCCTGGACTGGAGCAGGTTAGGGGGGCAGTTGACTCCTGCCATGCCCCTGGGCTCATCCCTGCGATGCAGTGAGTTGTATAAGCAATGCTCTGGGGGTGGGGTGCGGTGAGTCACAGTGGTGCCATGATGGTGCTTGGCACTGGCAGGACAGTGCCTGGGTGTTGCTCTGGTGTATCTCTGAGTTACACTGACACATCTCAGAGATATGCTGGTTTAGCAGCACATGGGTGCCCTGATTGTATTGCACTGTAAATATATATATGAACATATCTCAGAAAAGACAAGTGACTGCGGAGGAGACAGATTTTTTAATCCTTCTCATCTTTTCAAAGAGCTTTCATAACTGTTTAAGTTGTGTATAAGCATATGCTCAGGCTGAGAAACTGCGAAGAAGTGATCCAAAAAAGGTGTGAAGATCTTGAAGCATTTTTTGAATGTCTTTAGATGGTTTTTCAGAAGCACTGAGTTGGATCTAGACTACCGTGAGTGGAGATCTTATAATAGAAACTATCATTTACACCTATTTCTTCCCAAAGCCTTCTGCTTTCTCCCAAGCTGCTCTGATCATAAGGAGACCTTTGAAAATGGTATGGGATATATGGAACAGGGGACTGAAGTGGGGAGAGGGAATTGGTGGAAATTATCCCCCACTCTTGTGCTAGCTCTTGCTCCAGTTATGCTACTGTTCACAGATGAGTGGGAAAAGATTTCTACCAATTCCCCTTTCCAGCTGCAACCTATATGCTGCTTTCTGTATGCTTTCTGAGGGGGTATCAAGTTCTCACCAGTGTTTTTTTCAGGAAGTGGACACACAAAGTAACTGCAGTAGAAAGGGAAGGTGGCTTTGATGAAGTAATAGAATAATTTTAGTTTTCAAACTCTGAACTGCTTTGCCACAATCATGCCCCCCCAAACCCCACTCTGCCATTACACAAAGCAAAATTGCCACCTTTTCTGTTTCTGTTTTTTCAGCCTGCCTGTGATTACATAAACAGTCAGAGTTGTCCTGCCTCCAAGCCAGTGGCATCGGCCACTTAGACGGGAGGCAGCAGTTTGCCGCCCTGGAAGGAGGGAGACTGGGGATTGGCCCGACATACGGGCTTAGCTTAGGGGGTGGAGTCTTGCTGCATTGGCTGTTCCTCCGCCCCCAAGGCTCCAGTCTCGCCTTGTGCTTGGCCCACCCTCCTCACCCTATTAAAGTGCGGGATTAGCCGGTTGCCTTTTATGGGGCCAGGTAGGAATTTTTTATCTCCTTGCTCCTAATTGGCATTGGGATGGGAGTTTTTTCGCCTACCTCGCACTGGAAGGCTTGTGGGGTTAATTGGCTTGGTGGGCATGAGTTAATGCCATGGGTGGCAGGATGTTAGTTAGGGAAGAATCTGTAGTGGGCCGGTGAGCACCCTTGGCACCTCCCCATTGGTGGGGAATTGGGGTCTGCCAGAAGTGGCTGGCTGCTGTACGGCCCAGTTGCATGGTTAGATGCCCTGGTGGGGAACCCCTGGACAAGCCAGTCTCCCCCCGCTGGCGTACGGCCGGGTGGAGGAGCTTTACAGGGGTGAACCGCTTCTCCTGGGCAGGCCGGGTCCCAGCCATTGGATGGATGGCTCGCACCCGGGGCAGCGGGTGCTCACCCAGACAGGTCAGGGCGGGGTCCAGGAGTGACCCCAGGGCCTGACCTGTACCGCTAGTTAGGCCCTTGCTGTAGTTGATGTTTGGTTAATGTTATTTTAATAAAGCAGCCCATTTTTATATCCCAAAACTTGGTGTCTGTCTCTCATTCCGACTAGGGGGGCAATCACACGATCCTGGCAGGACACAGTGATACAATACATGCCCAATAGACTAGATTTAGCTGGATAGGTCCCTGGTTGTGCAGAACCTAACTGGTATTAAATATAAGAAAATATAAATGAAGCAGATCCATGCTTTGCATAAAATGAGCAAAATTATTGATATGATAAAATAATAGTAGTTAATGGAAAAGAGATCTTGAAATCAGTTTTGCAAGGAAAAATTAAAACAAAATAAATGTGCCCATTTGTAAATATCTACTTCATTTTAATGAGATTCTATTTTAGGGTGGGTTTTTTTTTGACAGAATAGCATGTTTCTACAATAAGCCTATGTTGTAAAAATCATATAGGGAACCATTCAGGTTTTTAATGTTTGTACTTTGACAACATAATTTATCATTAGGTACCTATTAATGAGCCATTGCAAAAACTCTAGGATTGCACTGAAAAAGGAGTAGATGCAGATAGCCCTGTGCGGAAAACAAAATATGCTGTAGCTTACATGCAACCTCTATCATCTGCCCAGGGTCCTCTTTCAATCATTTTAAATGCACCATTAAGTAGCACTGAAGGGACTGGAAGATGTGTCCCTGATTGTAAAAATGGCTCTAATATTTCAGCAAGTGCTGTGGTAGAGTATTAGCTGTACTCCTTGTCAAATGGGTCACTTACTTTTTCATAAACACAGACCTCTGCGGTTTAAAGTCGAAAATTATCCTCCAAAAGTGTCAAAAATGCCATTTTCATGGAACTTGGGAAACAAGGTATAATTGTGTGGGAAAAGCAGATTAATATAAAAGTGATCCAGTGGTCGACCTCCTTCATTTTATTAAAATTGGGTTCCTGAAAATGAAATTACTTGCTTGAAGCAAAGCTTTAATAAATCTCCAACTAACTATAGATTGCATTAATTTTTCAGAAGTGACTTATCTCCTAACTTTCAGAATACAGTGATACATATTTTGGCCACAAAGATCAATATAAACGAGCAAGAATTGCCTACAGTCCAAGAGTTTTTGTAATTTCGGTTACTTTAACTAGTCTTATGAGGCAAAAGAGCATTTTCAGTCTATTTATCTGGGTGCTCTTATCATAACAAGTAAACTTCAAAGAATTTAGTTACAGTCTCCTGGTTGAACAGAATAATTCATTACTGTAGAAAGAAGTAAGTAAGTGGAGAAGACAGGCAGATGGGATTTGGCATGTAGTATTGCTAAGGCTATGACATGATGGTTTAGTTGTAGCTCTATACATGTTACTTAGGCCAGTTACAGCACAATGGGTTGGCTTTTTCGCTCCTTCACCCATCCTTTGATACAACTCAAAAATTTGCTGCAGGGTAGGGGGATCTTGAGATGCAATATAAAGGGGCCACATTTCTATTTGGAAATCCAGAGTAATTGCAGGCCCATCTTGGCACAAATGGGAGTGTTTTCTGCTCATATAGGATATAGCAGTTGTACTGAGCAAGCTTTAGCCTTCTTTTCAACTTTTACATATCGGCACGGTGGAACTTTAACTTAAGTGGTATACTGTTCATGAATAGCAAAATTACTATTGTCCACAAGAGAAGTTATTACCATCTTCTTGTTCCACACTTTTGTAAAAACTGATTTCTTGCCATCCTTCTTTAAAGTGTTATGAATAGAGTGGCTCCAGTTGTCTAGGGTTGCTGTAAAAAGTGTAATTGGCATTCAAGTAGAACTTGTAACCAATGTTTGTTTCATGTCGTTGACTCCTTAGATGACCATCTCAGTGATTGCTTTGCAATTCAAAATTAACAGTATAAGTCCATTTCGTACAAATGAATATTTTTAGCTTCCAGAAAGAGGCAGAGAGACCAAATGGGTAATGCTGAAGTGCTACAAAAACAAGCCATGCAGCATCCTCCATCCAGCAAAACTGCAACTGTGACAGACTGCATTTCACAGCAGTTTTCAGCAGTGCATCAGAGACGTGGGAAGGGAAGGGAAGGGTTAGCTATTTCTGAGAATGGGGAGCTTGAGTGACAGGCTGCTCCCTTGTCTCTGATTGGTCAGCTTCTCTGATTGGTTAGTTGGTTTCTGACAGGATTTGGAGTCAGGGAGTCTGACAAGAAAAGTCAGACAGGTTCACCTTTGAGTGAATGAAGAAAACCTGTTTGCCTTAATTGTATTATTATTGTCCTGAGGAAGACTTCTGTCTAAGAATTCAAAGTCAATGTGTCAGCATACGCTGAAATATGTTTTACGCAAGCGAGAATGATTGGGTAGTGGGTTGAGGCTCCCTTTCAAGCCAAAATGAAGAGGACCTATTTTCTGAGGAGAAGATTAATTCTTGCCCAGTTTTGAAGGGGGGTTGGCTCTAAGGAGGACCCCAGGGTCTGTTGTGAAGGGAAAACAATTGTATGCTACTCAGGAGAATAGAAATACTCTCTAGTTCAAGAAAGGAGTGAGTTAGTTACACAAAGAATATGACTAACTCCAGAAAACCTGAACTGTCATAGGAAACTTCCTGAAAAGGCATTGTTGCTGTAACTAAATTATGAAGTGAAATTCCTCTCAATGTTAAGAACCAAGAATATATGAAAATAAGCTTGAAAGATACTGTTTTGCCTGTTACATGAAGTGTATTCGGTAATACTAACAAAATTTTGCCTCCACATTTCCATTCCCTGACTACACGTACTCAATCTCTGCCTGTTAAACAAAGTTATTTCTTTTTGAATCTTATTCAGTCTCTAGTGCCATTTCCAAAAAAAGGAAGAGGACTCCTGCTTTCCCCCATTAAGTTCCTGGGCTGGGCTAAAATCCAAAAATATATCTACATGTCAGGGTGGGACAAACAGACTTTCAAACCCACAAATATTAACATGCTCCTTGGGGTTGCTCAGTCAAAGAAAGGAAATTGAATTTTGGCAAGAAAATCTGCCTCACAGTGGGGAGAGTGCATGGGGATATGTCATAGAGACAAATGAGGAAAGTACCTTTTTTATAAATTAAAAAAATGTTTTGAATCTACAATAGAGGTGAAATGGATTACACAGGAAATGCCTATGGCACAGTATTTGAGATCTGGACTCTGCAAACTCCATGTTAGCTGATGAGTATACATGAAGTATTATCCATTTGGATTCAACAAATGTTGATTAAATCATGAAAAATTGGCAATGCTTGAACAGAGAGAAAGTTATGCTAACCCCAAGAGGACTGACAGTTCAAAGCATAGTTATACCTTTCAAAGCTCCCTGACTTCAATAGACTTAGCGAGTTTAAGTCTGTTGTCTAGAGGTGGCGGCCCCACCCTCACAGTCACCTACTCCACAGGAGTCTCTGGCTGGAGACACATTCACCCAGGCAATGTGGAGGTAGGCAGCTCAACTAAGCTGTGGGGAAAAGAGCAAGGGCAAGGCTATGACCAGATGTGCTTTAGTAGTCACCCGAGAACCTTGCAGATCAGGCACATACCTTGGAAGGGAGGTAGGAGAAGGGAGGGATCAGCCAGCCAGATCTTGGCCCAGATTCCTTTCACTCACCTTGAGCATTGGGGGAGTCCAGGATCCACCAACTCCCAGACAATGCTTTATTTGCCTGGTATGAGCCAGACTATACAGAAGGTGTTGGGAGATGTAAGTAGTTGGGGGGGCAGGGTAAACTACCCCCCCACTACTTGGGCTCATCTAATGCCTTACTAGAGAAAGGGGACACTGGAGGGTGCTTAGCCTTAGACTCTGACCCACCACTGTGGGAGTTTGACATTTGTTTAAGATTGCACTGTAATCTTAAATCTTTATTTTGAAACATAGAAAGCAATGAGGGAACACATACATGTAGAACACTTTGAAGAAATATTAAACGTTTTAAAAAACAGCCTTGGGGACAACTTGGAGGAAAATGCTATCAGAAGAGAAGGGTGATCAGACGTCCCTGGTTATGAAGCATCCTCTGAAAAATCAAGCTCAGGAATACTTTAAATATTTTATTTATTTATTCATTTTATTTCAAATTTGTATTCCGCCCTCCCTGCGAGTGAGCTCAGGGCGGATAACAACATATTAAAAATACAATTAAAAATTCATGTTCATTAAAAACAACACATTTAAAACAGGATGGTGGACAGCCTTCACAGGGAGGGTTAAGATTTATACACCCCTTATTTCCAGGCCGGCAGAGGCCCAGCCTCAGCCATATGCTTGGCAGAACAACTCTGTCTTGCAGGCCTGGCAAAAAGATAGTACATCCTGCTGGGCCCTGATTTCAGCTGACAGAGCGTTCCACCAGGTGGGAGCCAGGACCGAAAAGGCCCTGTCTCTAGTCGAGGCTAGGCGGGCCTCCTTAGGACCAGGGACCACCAACACCTGTTTGTCCCCTGATTGGAGTGTCCTCTGGGGAATATATGGGGAGAGATGGTCCCGTAGATACTATTCATTTATTTTATTTAAATATTTAAATCCTTAGGTATCATCCATACCAGTATATTGTTAATATCACTGTAAGTTGGATCTTTTCAAATTTCATATCCCTAATCACAGTCTGTGCTGTGGGAAAGGGAAGAAAGTAAGGACTGATTCATTAAACATATAAATACAAAAAGCACTTCAATATTAGGTTTGAGGTAAACGCTGTTACCATATCAATATTATATACTGTAAAGGCTGGTAACAAAATCCTCCATTTTAATACTTCCAGTAGAGGATTCACAAGGCAGATTTGATAGGTAGTGCTTAAACTTTGTTACCATTATTATGATATTATGATCATATTTTCTTGCTACAAAGAGGATATTAGTGCACTTTTTCCATTATACATCAATTTTGTCTCACCAATTTTCCGAGTTATAAAACTTTCCTGAATGCTGCTATTTTGAACTTGACCTTGATGTATAAATTGTATATTGATAGAAACACTTCTGGATCACAACTCTATTGATGCAATAGAAAAGTGTCAAATTCTTCAAACTGATAGAGTCATAATCAGTAGTCTAATATTCCAAAATTGTAGTAAATTTAAAATGTGTAAGTAGGTTGAATGACTGATCTAACTATAAATTAGAAGAGATTACAGGGGAAATAATGGTACAATGACACCATAGTAAAAAGCATGAACTTCATTTTTGTAATGTTATGCCTTTGACTCTCATATATATAGTGTAGTACAGTGTTTAGTACAGTGGGGGTCTCACCAAAATATTTTCTTAAATTTAATTATCTAATTCATTTGGAGAAGTCAATTCATGTATCAAAAGCAGAATATCTAGGTGTTGACATGAAACCTTACTCCTTGTTCAGGATGTCTAATTCTGTGGGATCCAAAGTTCTATTAGATAAATTGAAAACTAATACTTCCACTTGCCCTGTTTGGGTGGAGGGTGGCGGGGCCTTGGGTCCCTGCCTAAAAAAGCCTTATTCAAGAAAGGGATGGTTCTATTTCTCAAATTTCTGCTTTGCCCCGGAAATTGATGGAAAAGGCTTGGATAAATGGGTGAGATGGGAGGACGCTATAAATAGAGGAGCAGGCAAATTTGGAATATTTACACAGAAGGTGAAGAATGAAATTAAAAATACAATAGGCCCAAGACAAACAGCATTAAAAGTCTGGGAGAAACTGCAAACTAATTGGATGCCAAGACTTTCCAAATGGACCCCACTAGAATCGTTAAGTGAGGAATTTAAAAATGTTGAGAAAACATTCTGGAAAAAGTTAAAGGAAAAGGGTTATTTCAGAGTGAAAGATTTATACAATACTCAGGGGATATTGATACCAGTACAAGAAGTATTAGGGAAAGTGGGAGAACAATATTGGCTAAGGATCATGGCTTTATATAATATTTTGAAACAGAGAAGGCATTGTATAATACTAAATAAGGAGGATACTCCACTCAAAAAATATATTGTATTAAGAGGGTAATAAGAAGGGTATTGCAAGGAAGATATACAACTTAATGAATAAAGACAAAGATTACATGACTGGGATAATACAAACTAAGTGGGAAAGAGGTGAATTTGACAGTACAGGAGATAGACTAATGAAAGGAATATTGGAAATAAAAATAGACAAATTTAGAGAATTGGAGATGAAATTAATATTGGAATGGTATAGGACACCTTCCCAATTGTCCTATATGATGAAGGGAATGAATTCAAATTGTTGGCATTACAAGAAGATAAAGGGATATTATGTTCATCTTTGGTGAGAATGTCCTAAAGTAACTGAATTTTGGCAAATGGTTCTGGAAAAGATGGAGGATTTATGTAAACTTAAATTAGAATTGACAGGGAAAGTATTGTTTATGGGAGTTCTGGGGAATAATAAAGTAGATAAGTCTAAACAGGAGTTGTTTAAAACAATGATCATTGCTGCACATGCAGTCATAGCTTATGGCTGGAAGGATGCGGCAAAGTGGACTATGGGTAGATGGAACCTGTATCTATATCAAATGATCCAATCAGACATTCTGTCCATATTAAAACAAGAAAAGACATGGGAGGATAATATATTAGAGATAAGGAAGAAATGGCTTGGGTATATAAATTGGGTAAGGGAAGGGGGGGCCAACAAAGATACATTTGACAAAATCCAAAGGGTGTGCTTATGGTTGCAAGTATAAAGTATTATTTTCCAATTGGTCGCTTACGGGAGGGGGGGAGGGTAACATAAAGGGGAAAAGGTTGTATTGATGTAGGATTATGTTAATGTAATGGAAGTGACTATGTATGGCTATGTAAAAAAAGACATCAATACAATAAAAAAAATTACTACAAAAAAAAAGGGAAAAAATAAGGAGCAACCCTAAAAAAAAAAAAATCTGCTTTGCCCACTTCCCTCCCCTGAGGAATCTACCTCCAAGGGTTCTGAGGACTCTGTCTCTTTTTCATTGGAGGGTTTCCGTGACTACAGAATTAGAAGGAGGGTGGTTGAATAGGAACCCAGCCTCGTTTTGTTTAGTTTTATAAAGGTTGTTTAACTTATTTAAAGTCACTGGCACAGATGCCAGAGTTGACCAAATTTATTTTGTGATATCTCTCATTCTCTGTATGATGGGGAACGCCACCCCCTTCTGTGCAGGTCGCATTAGGGAAGGTAGTAATGGAGATAAAGTCGTTCCTAATTCAAGGAAGTTTGGCATTTTGCCATTTAGAATGGCAGGAACTGAAGCTGATCGACACCTAGGAATTGGCAAAGGAATTCTCGGAGCCGCAGGTGGACTGGATGCCACCGAGGCAGATGGAGCCGAAGATGAGGATCATTTCTTCTTCTGTAATCTTGGGTGCTTATCAGCATGTCTCAACTTCAGCTTGGCTTTTTTCCATCGCAGCTTGGAAGAAGACCAAGGTGGGCTGGAATCTTTAATAGGAACCGACTGGCTCATATTATCGGCACTTGAAGCTGAAGTAGGAGGAACTGAGTGGTTCATATTAACAGTACTTGGAGACGAAGTAGTAGGAACTGACTGTTCCGTATTATCGACACTTGGAGGCAAAGTAAGAAGTACTGAAGAGGCCCGTTCTGGGAGCTGCAGTCCTTTTTTAGTGGCTTTAGGCACTTCAGAATCCGAGACACCCTTTAGGACTG
This sequence comes from Eublepharis macularius, assembly GCF_028583425.1. Classification (NCBI taxonomy): domain Eukaryota; kingdom Metazoa; phylum Chordata; class Lepidosauria; order Squamata; family Eublepharidae; genus Eublepharis; species Eublepharis macularius. The sequence goes on from NC_072792.1 coordinate 130,677,770, forward strand.
ACTCTTGAAGAGCTGCTTTCAGGCATGACGCCCACTCCTTTTGTGCATTTGTTGTGCCCATTGGATCGAGCCATCCTGGAATCACATCAGAAGCACTTCTTGAAGAGTGCCTTCAAAGTCATATTTTCTTCTTCTTCTTTCTTCCTTCTACTTGGAGTTGAAGAGGAGCTCGAAGCACGTCCTTCTTCAGTGGCGGCTAAAGAAGGACTGAGGGAGGGATCCACTCACCCCACTTTTTATAGCCACACTCACTGAAAAGCACACAAAAAGGCGAGGCAAGCATCTCACGTCTTTTGGAGCTTTGATATGTCCACAGATGGCCTGTGCATGTGGGACTGCACAGAAGACACGACAATAAACAGTGGGTTTTCTGCATGTGTCTTTTTGTCAGTTCTGGCCCCATACTGCTTTGGTTTATCCCCTGAGTTCTGCGTGCATTTTCTGGATATAGTTTTTGCTTTGAGGTTTTTAGTTTCCTTCCTGGGGTTTTTCTGGTTCTTTTGAGGTCACTTTTACCTTGATCTTTTTCTGGAAGCTAATTTTGAGTTGATTTTTAACTCATGCATAATGTTGATTTTGGTTTGGCCCAACCCACTTTTTGATGATTGGATATTCAATATCATTGAACCACTTCTCCCCCATTCCTTTCCCCCCTCCTGGTTTTGTTTTGATCTTTTTATATCATCAATTTCATATTAGTATATCAACCTACCATTATAATAATAAGTGCAACAGGCTCTCTGAATTCCCACCCTTCATTTTTTTATAAAGTAAACCTTACATCCCTTCCACTGCAAAGATATGCCTTCTGGTTTACATCTTCACAATGGAAGGAGCTAGACATATACTTATTTAAAAAATGGAAGCTGGGAATTAATTGAAGTTGTTGCACCTTTGCTACAGTATAAGGGCTGTGACGATTTCTCCCAGGCCTCAGAGGCAGGATGCTTGACTTGCACTATCAGTGTCTCTGATTGCTCATCACTGGCCTCACCTGGGTGTGTTCCCTTCACCAAATTGGCCATACTCCATGAGGGAAGAGTTCTCTTGTATGCTATCTGTGAGGGGGAGTGGCGGTGGGGATTCCCTGGGCCCTCTTAATCCACTGGCTGGCAAAGCTGCTGTCTCCCTGTCTAGCCTGGAGGTTCTGAGCTCACCCTGCCCTTCAGCTCTCCATCGGGGGAGGCAAGCCTCTGCTGGCTGGGTGCCAGCTCCCAGCCCTCACTGGAGCCTCTTGCCTCTTTCCTCCTCCACTTGTCTACTTTTCCTCATGCACTATGCACCTCTCTCTCTCTCTCTCTTTCTTCGCTACCATCCACCTCTTTCTGCCTCGCAGCCTCCCTTTTGAACCTTCCACCTCTCTGCCTCAACCTCGCCTTTTCCACAGTGTCCTGGTGCTTCTCCTTCCCCATGCCTCTGCCCTTCCTGTGGTGGCCACTCCCTGAAGTCTGTCCCTGCTGCACTCTGCCATGCCATGCTTCTCAACTGGGATCATCATTCCCTGAATCCCTTGCCAAGATGAGCCGCCACACACCCCTCCCCTAAAAGTGGTCATGCTCTCCCATGTTTTCTGGGTGCCATCGAGACAGAAAATCTGCATTAGAGTGCCCATGACCCGCCCAGTGCTGTATAGTGAAGGTGTAAGGTTGCAGGGCTAGCATCCAATGCTGGACCCTCTTGTTCTGTTGGCCCCAATCTTTCATCCAGCATAGCATGACATGGTCGGTCACTAGGGTAAAGGGATTGCAGAGTTAATAGTACCACATGGAAGTGACTGCCCACTTCACCGCCAATGCCTCTTTCTCTAGGGTGGAATATGGTTTTTCTCTGGGGAATAATTTCCGGCTTAGGAAAAGTATGGGGTACTCCTGATCCTCCTGCGTCTGGGCTAGGACTGCCTCTATGCCAACCCCGGAGGCATCGGTGTAGACCGTGAATGGCCCAGAGAAGTCTGGGGCTGTTAGCACTGGGGGATGTGTTAGGACCCTTACAATCTGGTCCAGGGCCTGCTGGTGTGTTGAGTCCCATGGAACAGGTTCTGTGACCCCCCTTTTTAGTAGGTCAGATAGTCGGGCTGTTCAGGTGGCAAAATGGGGCACAAAGTGGCTGTAGTACTCAGTCAACCCCAAGAGCTGGTGGATTTGTTTCTTGGTTTCTGGCCAGGGGAAGTCTTGGAGGGCCTTCACCTTGCTGTGAATGGGCTGGACTCCCCCCCCCCTTCGATGAGGTGCCCCAAGTACTGCAGGGGACGTTGAGCCAGCTGGCATTTCTTTGGATTTAAATGCAGCCTCCCCCAACTTGGGAAATGATTCCAAACCCCATCTTCAATTGCTGCAAATGCTCCTACCATGAGCAGCTATATACCACCACATCATCTATGTAGGCAGCCACAAACCTCTGGAAGGAGCTGAGCAGCCAGTCTACCAGGTGCTGGAACATCATGGCTGCCCTGTGCAGCCCAAAGGTCATGGTGATGAACTGGTACAATCCACAAGGTGTAGCAAATGTGGTCTTTTCTCGGTCCTGTGTCCTCAGGGGGACTTGCCAATAGCACTTTGTAATGTCCAGGGTGGAAAAGAAATGGGCTTCTCCCAGTTGCTCCAGCAGATGTGGGACCTGCGGCATTGGGTAGGCATTGAATCAAGATATTCTATTGACCCCCCTAAAGTCCAGACACATGCGTAGTGAGCCGTCCAGCTTTGGCACTAATACTATGGAGCTGTGCCAGTGACATACTGATGGTTCTACCACCCCGCCTGTAGCATAGCACCCAATTCTTTCTGCACTGGTTCCTAGGCTTTCGAGGGCAGTGGCTGCATTGGCTCTCGCACATTATTTCCAGGTTCAGTTTCTATTGGGTGCTCCACTAGTGAGGTCCAACATGAGCTAGGGGAGAAGATGTTCTGATGCCTGGCCAATAGCCGCTGCAGCGTTTGGCACTGGGAGTCAGCTAACTCATCCTGTGGTACCTCTGGCAGCCCTGGTTCTTGTTGCTCCCAGTAGAGAACTTCTTGTTCCTTGTGTAGCTCAGTGGCCACAGTGAAGAGTGCTCTGGCCTCTTTCCACTCCTTCAGCAGGTTGACATGGAGCCACTTGGTTTGCGCTCGCATGCGTCCCACTTGAATGGCATAGACATTAGTCCCTCGTTGACCCACCACTGGATAAGGGCCTACCCAAGGGTCCACTCCTTTCCTCCCCTTCGCATGCACCTGTACTAGGACTTGGTCCCTCTCTTCCAAGGTACAGGGTCGGGCACGTTTGTTGTAACTCCTCTCCAGGGTGGCCTGAGATTTTGCGTATGGTCCTGAGCCCACTCTCATGCCAATCAGAGTTTCTCCTCCAGTCCTTGGAAGTACTCTGCCACCGAGACTGGCTCTGTCTCCTGGATGCCACACCACTCTTCCACCAGCATGGCCATAGGTCCCCATGGCAGTCGGCCACAGACCAGCCAGAAGGGCTCCTCTTGGAGGGACTCCTGGGGTACTTCCGGGATGACAAACAGCAGAGGGTCCAGCAACTGTCTCAATGCCCAGGCTGAGCCCCTGCACACTTCCTCACCATGGATTTGAGGGTTTGGTTGAACCATTCAACCAACCCATTGGTCTGCGGGTGATATGCACTGGTATGGAGATGCTGGATGCCCAAGGCTTGGCAAAGGCACTGAAACAGCTGGTACATGAAGCTCTGGCCCTGGTCTGTAATGATCTCCCACGGTATGCCCACCCAGGTAAAGAAGGACAGTAAGGCTTGGGCAACGGCCAGGGTCTTCATTGTCCTAAGGGCAAAGGCTGCAGGGAACTGGGTGGCATAGTCCACCACCAGCAGAATGAAATGGTGGCCCCAGGCAGTCTTAGGGAGGGGCCCCACAAAGTCCATCCCAATGTGGCTAAACGTCTCTGCCATGACTGGCATAGGCTCCAAAGGCATGGGGGCTGGTTGCCAGGTAGACACCTGTTGACAATGAGGACACTGTTGACAGTGTCACCCAACATCAGCGACTATCGTGGGGCAAAACAGCTTCTGTAGGACCTGCTTGAGGGTCTTATTCCATCCTAGATGCCCCGCCCAGTCCCCGTCATGAGCGCGTGCCAGCACCACCTCCCTTCCCTGCTGCAGGACCACCAACTGCTTCAAATGGACTGACCCCGCCCCCCAGGTCTGGGTAATCTGCCAGAGGAGCTCCCTTTCCAGCTCAAAATGGGGGACCTGACCTGCTTTTTGTGGGTCTAGGGAAGTCCATCCCTCACCACCACATAGGTCCTTACTGCATCCAGGGAGGTGTTGTCCTCCTGCCATCGGTGAAACTGAGGATTGATTTCCCAGGCAAGCTCCCAGGGTTTCTCTTTGGATGATCCTTCACCTGCACTCTTCTCCGGGGTCACCTGGTGGTCCTCCTCGTGAACCTCTGCCACCTTTTCCACACCCTCAAGGGTGGCCCCCAGAACTGGGGCCACCACCTTGGTTGACACTGTTATTGGCATGGTGGCCTTAAAGTTTCCCACACATATCTTGCCCTGCACCATGGGCCACTTGGTCTGGTCTCCATGGACACACCTTGTCTTCTGGGGTGTCCCACGAGCCATGGTGTCAGGGATTAGAGCTTCTTGCAACATGGTCAGGGCACTTCCAGTATCCACCACCGCTGGTACTTGGTGCCCGAAGAGTTGTGCTTGGACCACCAGGGGTGCTTCGGGCATGGCCTCATCCACCTGGCTTACAGGAAATGCCAGATCTCATTCCATGAATAGGCACTCTCATTGAAACTGCCCGATTTGTCCACAGGTGAAGCAGGGCCCCCTTCCGTGCCCCGCTGCCTGTTCCTCTTGGGTGTCCCTGTGGGTGGGGTGACTGGTGGTCTCTCCTGTTCTTTTTTCCAGGCTTTCAGGGTCTTGGTCCCGGGCCACCCCTAATTGGGGTGGGGCCAAACATGCACTTTCTGGTGTTGGGTTGGCCCACGGTACCCCGAGGAGAGGCTGGCCCCACCCTCACTCATTGGTGAGCCTTCCTCACTCACCCCCCTGGGGGACCCTCCCTGAGTCCCAGCAGCTGGTTCCTTCTGTGGTCCATGCCAGGATCTCCCCCTCCCCTGAGGAATCTACCTCCTGGGCCTACTCTGCTGCCCAGTAGCCATCTAATGCTTGGGTCAGCTCTTTGAGGGACTTCCATCTCTGTCGCATTGCCCAGGTACAGCAGGGCAGGGGCATCACCTGTAGGAGCTGCTCCATCACCACCTTGTCTACCACAGCCTCAGCCTGGGGTCCCACCGGAGTCAGCCATTTCTGGGCCAGCTCGTCAGGGCACAGGCTGACTCAAAAGGGCCCTCTTTCTTGGCCCTCTTGTAGGCTGGAATCATTGGTAGTAGGTCTCTGCTGTCACCTGCTGCTTCTGAAAGATCGCGGTCTTCACCTTGTCATAGTTGCCTACACCTCTCGCATTCAGTGCCTGATAAGTCAGTAAGGCTGGCCTGGTCAAGAATGGGCCCAGCATTGCGGCCCACTTGGCCTTTGGCCAGGCAGCCACTGTAGTCATCCTCTCAAATGCCTCAAGATAAGAGTTTGTGTCATCGGAGGGGGACATCTTAGGTAAGTGGAACATCCCTCCGCCGCCCATCCCATCGAAGCACCCATGGGTTGACCTGAAGTTATGACTTGAGCCACATCTTGCATCCAACTGTCTTGGGCAGCTCGCTGCTGGTCCATAATCCACTGAATCAACTCCCCCTGAGCATTGGCCAGCCACTCCCCAAACTGTGTTAAGTCCAACGCTGACACAGCCATTGCAGGTGTCTTCGACCCTGGTGTTGTCATCCTGTCTTCCCTCTCTTCGGTTGTGACTTCCCAGCCCCTAGTCAGATTCCCGTACAGGCCACCACTCTTGTGATGATTTCCCCCAGGCCTCAGAAGCAAGATGCTGTGACTTGTGCTGTCAGTGTCTCTGATTGCTCATCACCGGCCTCACCTGGGTGTGTTCCCTTCACCAAATTGGCCTTACTCCATGAGGAAAGAGTTCTCTTGTATGCCATCTGTGAGGGGAAGGGGTGGTGGGGATTCCCTGGGCCCTCTTAATCCACTGGGTTGGTGAAGCTGCTGTCTCCCTGTCTAGCCTGGAGGTTCTAAGCTCACCCTGCCCTTCGGCTCTCCACCGGGGGAGACAAGCCTCTGCTGGCTGGGTGCCAGCTCCCAGCCCTCACTGGAGCCTCTTGCCTCTTTCCTCCTCCACTTGTCTGCTTTTCCTCCTCCACTATGCACCTTGCTCTCTCCTTCTCTCCTCTCCATCGTCCACTTCTTTCTGCCTCCCAGCCTCCCTTTTGAACCTTCTGCCTCTCCAATTTGACCCCATCCTCTCAACAGCATCCCAGTGCTTCTCCTTCCCCATCCCTCTGCCCTTCAGGTGGCCACTCCCTGAAGTCTGTCCCTGCTGCACTCTCCAGCACCGTGCTTCTCAGCTGGGATCCTCGTTCTCTGAATCCCTTGCCAAGGTGAGCTGCCACAAGGGCAACATAGCGATATGAACTTGATGTTTTTTTTAAAAAATATATTGCAAAATCCATTGTGGTCCAGGGGAGAGGAGGAGGGTGGCATCTTCTGACACTAGAAAAAGCACTGCTTGAAAAACACAACCACTGCTGCTCTGGGCTCTGTCTAAACTGAATATCATTTTAGGATTCTAAATGTTTTAGGTTGTTGTTTTTGTATAGCTGTATCATATTATTGCAAGCATTTCTTAAAGGCCTTTTTAATGATTTTAATATATTCTACTTCATAAGAAGCCTTCAGCAGGTCTCTAAACAGGCAGCACATAAATATAATATATAGACAGACAAACAAACATCTATTTTAGAGGGAAATGTGTAAACAAAAAAATCTTACGATCACACACAAGTGCCTTAAATGGGTCCCAGCCTCCATATTCCTTTGTATCCCTGAAAAATAGGGATAGTTTCTTCTTTTGGAAATTGCCACAGAAAAGGCTGAGAAATTGTGCTTCATAAACAGTAGTTATTTCAGTGCATGAGATATCAATGCTTAAACTGTTCACTGCCAATTTCTGGCTCAGATACAACCCTGAGTGGGTTTTCATTGGCTTAGTCACACCAGCAAGAACATGCATTTCTGTTCCAGCTCAGATGTTCAAGAAGTATTTCCATGTCAAAACTCTTTTGTGGGGTAGATGTTGTCAGATTGGCTGTATACAAGCCCAGGCAGCAGATAAAAATGGGTGGCAAGAAGAACATTTTCTTTTAAATTTAACATATTGCCAATATGTGACCAAAATGCAAAACGACAGACATAATTGCCAAGTACTCAGATCATATCATGATTCCTTTATAATTAGACTCCCAGGATTAGTAAATAGCTTTGAAATGGATACCATTTAGAGCAAATGATTGCTTGAGATGACTGTAACAAAATAAAATAGCTATTTCTTAAAAATGAAAAACAATCCAATTTATCTAAACATATTTATGAGAGTGGGGAAAATCCTTGTAATCATTTGGTAGCTAGGGAGTTAAACATTTTGTACTAGCAACTGGGCCCATTTTTCTTACTATAAAAATATTGTCTGAGAGACACTTTGATGTATGTACAGACACAGAATAAATTCTCTATTGAATAAAGACAATACATGGAATTTTCAATTCCCTCTGGAACTGGTACAGAAATTCTTCATATTCTGATCCTCTTCAGAAGAAATATCAGTCTCTGAGGAAATCCAGAGTTTGTGCTCCCCCCATTATTACTATGCCTCAGGGAGTATTTATAAATATTTTATCCCTATTCCTTGATCAACTTCATTTCTTCCAGTATTCATGTATCACCACTCTGTACATTTCAGTTAAATTCTGGAAGAAAACATAAAACTGACCAAACCAAAACTACATGTCATTAGGCCCTTCCTGAACTGCTTGGCCTTAGATTGTTCAGAAATAGTGCTGAATCTGCACAAAGGCCATGATTCAATAAACAGAAGCAATGTAGAAAGAAAATGATGGATAGTGTGAACTTCCACAGAACTACAATACTGTGACCTTTCATGAGCTACGTTTCTGAGCTCCACAATGATGTCTGTCTCAAGAAGATCCTGCAGCTGGCAGATCACCAGTACTGCTAGTTGGTACCCTATGCTTGTTCAGCACAGAGGGGAAAAAACCAGGTAGAGACCACAGCAATTGCAATAGAGTCATAGGATTCCTGTTACAATCCATCAGTCAAACAGCAGCATGCCAACAATGCCCCATAGGTAAAAGAAAACATACAAAAATTCAAACAGATGAAAACCATCAACCACTGCATGCTGCTGATACGGCCACACACCCCTGATATTGCACCACTGTCTCCCATATGAAGAACACAACAAGGGAGGAAACTGAGCACTTTCTTTTTTAAAAAAATATTTTTTATTTGTTTTAGTTCCATCTTATTCTAATAACAAAATTAATCAAAAGTCTTACATTCTTTGGATACATGTTATAAATCATACATTCCATTTCATCTCTACAATTCCATCATAACTATACTATTTTCACTATGCTATTATCACTTTAAGTCTGCATTCTTTAATTCTAGTACTTTACTCTGCTCATTCTTTTGATTGTATTCTGCTAACGTATAGTTATGTCTCTATTTTACAGTTCTGTTTAACCCATCTATAAAACAGGGTCCATTTTTGTTTTCCATCATGTCCATTTTTTTCTTTTATTAATTCTGTCAGTGTGTCCATTTCTGCCGTCTCTAAGATTTCCTCTATTAAGTCTGTCAGGTTCAGAATGTTTTCTCCTATGTTGTAACCAAAGAGACTCCATTTTAATTATTTTAGTGTTCTGAGTGGTTCTTCTACAGGTGCCAAGACGTTCCCTAGCAGCTATCTCACAGAAGAGGAATGTTTTGACTATAGCTTTTCCAGCCTTGGGAAACTTTCACTTTCTCAGCCTCAAGCGGCTTGTTTTGAGAACTATGGGGGGAGGTTGGGCCTGCTGGGGTTTGATACTCTGTACCTTGTTCTTTGCCTATCATTCGTAACAATACACGTGTACCAGCCAAGATATTGCATCTGGGCCAGTGGACTATAATGGTTGCCTTTTTCAGTAAATCTTTTGAAACAACGGACTCTTGTCTGATTGCAGAAGGTAGTCTGGATTACAACTATTATTTAGCCACAGATCTGACAAAGTCTTCTTTTGTTGGTATATCTGTGTTTTTCCAATATCTGGCATATACTATTCTTGCTGCTGTTATTATATGGATTATCAAATATCTATTTTCCCTATTTAGCTCCTCCGGTATTATATTTAATAGGAGCATTTCTGGTGTATAGGGTATGTTTATTTCTAACACCTCTTGCAACAGCTCATGTATCCCTTATCTCTTCGCTTTTTTACATAGCCACCATGTATGGGAAAAGGTGCCCACTTTTTCTTTGCACTTTCAGCATCTATTGGGTACTTCAGTGTACATCTTTGCTAATTTTTCTGGTGTCACATACCACCTATAGAACATTTTATATAGGTTTTCTTTAAAGGTGGTTGATTTTGTTATTTTGATGTTTACTCTCCATGACTGTAGCCATTGCTCCAGATCTGTGCCATGCCCCAGATATTGTTCCTACTTTACCATATGGACTTTTAAAGCCTCCTATTCTGTTTGCAATTGTTTCATGAAAGCATATAATTTTCCTATCAGTTTTCCGTCTGTTTCTAACAGCAGCTTATCGAAAGGGCATCATTCCATGCAGAATCCCTGTGTTTTGTCTTTGCCAAATCTGGATTCTATTTGTGCTCTTAGCCACCATCCTGTCTCTATGTTCTGTTCTTTTAGTTCTTCTGTTGACTTTAGCTTACCATTCTCCCCCAATAGTTGTTCATAGGTGTGGATATTCTCCCACCTTAGTAAGTTTGTTTGGGTGAATGCTTCCACTGGTGATATCCATCTTGGTGTATTGGTATATATTTGGGGTTTTATTTTCTCCCAGACGTTCATCAGGGATTTTCTTATTATGTGATCCTTAAAATATTTATGTGTATCTTTTTTTTGGTACCAGAGGTAGGCATGCCATCCCATTTTAAGGTCATGCCCTAATATTAAAAGCCTTGGATTACACAATAAGATCAATTCCTTTGTCCATACCAATGTACAGGCCTTGTAGTATAACTCCCAGTCAGGTAGGTCACATCCTGCTTTCTCTTTGGAGTTCTGTGGGACTTTGAATCTTATTCTTGGTCTTTTACCTTGCCATATGAATTTTGAAGTTATTTTGTTTAATTATTGAAAATATGATTGCTTTCTTATAATTGGGATAGTCTGAAATAGGAACATGAGTTTTGGTAATATGTTCATTTTAATTGTAGCTATTCGGCCCAAGAGAGATATATGCATGTCTTTTCTTCAGATCATCCTTAACTTCTTTTAGCAATTTCTGATAGTTATCTTCCATTAAGGAGGAAACCCTATTAGTTATGTGGATTCCTAAATATTTCACTTTTTTCCCATTGAAAACCGGATTTCTCCATTAGCTTCTTGATTTGTATTTTTGTCATATCCTTAGTAGTTATTTTTGGTAATTAAGTCTCATTCCTGCCATTTCGCCAAATCTTAGTTTCTCCATCAAGAGATCTATTGCTTCTGTAGGTTCTTTCAAAATGCATATCAAGTAAACCGCAAATGCTTGTATCTTATATTCTTCTCCTTTTATTTTTGTTCCTTTTATTGCTTCTGTTTTTCTAATTTCATTGTTAAGCTCTTCCAATGTCAGGATGAATAGAAGTGGTGATAGAGGGCATCCCTGTCTTGTCCCTTTTTCTATTTTTATACTTTCTGTTAAGTCCCCATTCATACTTATTTCTGCCTTTTGTTCCATATATATCATTTGGATCATATTTACAAATTTGGCTCCATATTTCATCTCCTTTAGTTGTTCTACCATGAACTTCCAGTTGATGTTGTCAAAGGCTTTCTCCGCGTCCAAGAAAATTGACGCCAGTTGTTTTTCTGGATGTGCTTCATAATATTCTAAGATGTTTAATACTATTCTAACGTTATTTCTTAACTGTCTTCTTGGTAGGAAACCCATTTAGTCTTGGTGAATTATTTGATTTAATATCTTTTTCAACCTGGCTGCTATTAGTGTGGCAAATATTTTACAATCGACATTCAGCAATGATATAGGTCTATAGTTCTTGATTTCTTTGTTGTCTGTATCCTCTTTATGGATTAATGATATAGTTGCTTCGTTCCATGAATCTGGAATCTTCCCTCCTTCATAATTTTTTTCCAACAGTTTTTTAAAGGGTATTGCCAAGCATTCTTCAAATATTTTATAGTATTCCAACGGGAGTCCATCCAGTTCTGGTGTTTTACTTCTATTTTGGTTTGCAAATGCTTCAATTATCTTTCTTATAGTAAATGGATTGTTCAATATTCTGCATTGTTCATCCATTAATTTCATATTTGTAGTTCATTTCAGATAGTCCTTCTGTTTTTCTGGGCAAATTTCTACCTTCTGGTATAATTTTTTATAAAATTCTCCTATGATATTTTTTAACTCTTCCATATTTCTCTATTCTTTGTTCATCTTTTAAAGTGTTTATTATTCTTTTCGTTGATTTCTAATTTTATATGCTAAGCATCTTCCTGGTTTGTTTGAATTTTCAAAATAATTTTGTCTTGCAAGTTTAATCTTTTTTTGTGATTTCTTCCATCAAGCATTCATTGATTTGGTGCTGCAATATTTTTATTTTTGTTTTCAATTCTTGTACTGTTGGGGTTTTTCTTTCATTCTTCTTCATTCTTCTTCATATTCTTTGTCAATTCTTGGAATCTCTGTGTTTTCTCTTTCCTTTGGTGGGCAGAAAACCTTATTGCTAATCCACTAAAGAAGGCCTTACTTGTCCGACACTGTTGTCATAGCTATTTCTCGTTGTGTATTTTGCTTAAAAAATACCTCCATTTCTTTTTTTGTTTCTTCCACAAAGTTTATATTTTTCAACTGTTCAATCTCCAGTTATACTTTTTAAAAGATCCTATCATTGTCACCATTAGTGGGTTATGGTCCGCAAAGGTTCTTGGCAATATATCTACTTCCATTATATCCTTCATCAGTTTTGCAGAAGCCCAACACATATCTATTCTTGACCATGTTTCATATCTCTGTGAATAGATAGTCCCTTGTTGTTGGATTTTTTGTTCTCCAGACATCTACTAAATTATATTCTTCTGCAATCTGTAAAACATTTCTTGAGAGTTGAGTTTGTTGTATTCCTGTATAGTGAAGCCAGTCTATTTTCTATAATCCTGAACTCCATTTTTAAGTATGGAAAGCACCAGAATATTTTACTTGACATTAAGCTATGCTCATTTGGGACAGATTCCAAAACGACATATTCTGAACAGGAGAGGACAAGTAGTGTTTGCTTTTGCTGTTTGCACTAGCCAGTGTACAGAAGCAAAAATCGATAGCAGGTCAGTATCTTGTCAGGCGGCCAGAATCTGACCATGCTCAGTGTCACAGAAACCTAGCAGAAAAGGGGGGGGCTGACAGATAACAAACTTAGAGGCTTATTTTAAACGGATAACTTTTCTCTCACACTTTTTAAGATTCAAAGACGTTAAAACACAGTAACTTTCACATCTACTCTTATGCCTATAGAAAGAAAAATCTGTGCACACACTAGCAATCATGAGAACACAATTAAAGAGAGGAAAAAGAGGAAAATCCAGAGCAAGAGAGATTCTTTTAAGAGCTTTTGGTCTTAAAGAGGAAACTCTAACAGTCCAATACTAGTTCAATTCACTTAGAAACACTGCCTTGACTGTAACATCACGCTGACACTAACCACATGATTGTTTTGCTGGAAACACATATACATGCATACATATATCCATATATTCACAGCTCAATCAATCTCATTATATCTCTACATGAAATAACTCAGCAATCACTATACATATATCAATCACATAGGCCTTAATCATAAGGAACTAAGGATATACTGAACCAAACAAAATGGAGTCTAAATGAACCTTTGAATGGAAACGTGGCAATAAGCTAAGATCTAGGGGATTTTTGCTGATACATGATATTCATATGAGTAATGATAACAAATACTAAGGGATCAGAATGACCTGAACGTTTTACAGATGTCACGATCTCAGCGCAAATTCTGCAAATGTTACAATTTTTAGGTGATTTCCAGTGCCAGGAATGACTCTGAAGAATCTCATTGGTGAATTTGAATGGGATGATGTAAGCCAAAACTGTATAAAAATGAGCAAGAAAACCATGGAGTCTAAGAAGCTAGGAGGAGAGAAGGGAAGGAATACCTCCTTGCTATCTCTCTCCTTTTCCTTTCAGATTGGCAAAGCGCTCTCCCATTCTTTCCATCAACGAGAATCTCTGGGACATCTCCAGGATTGGTAAGATGATTTACTATGCCTTGTTCTTGTTGTATTGTTAATCAAGCTATTGCAATGCTAAGACCATGCTGTACCACGATACTTAAAGTCTATGTAACCTATGCAAAATGATTTAAATAAAACTTACTGAAATTTATGCCCAGGCCTGTGTTGTATCCTTGCTCTCTCTTCATTTGGGAAAATCTTACTCAGTTGAAGGTATACTAAAGATCCCCCCCTTTTCGCATAGTAAACTGTTGGCAAAAGGCAAGCTAACAGGTTGATCTTCTTTTTGTTGGTTTGTAAACTTTTTTGTCCATTTTTCTGTCAAATACTGCATTAAAGTCCCCCATCCAGCAGTACTGGGAGTAGTCATAGTTTCTTATTATTTGCTGTAGTGTTCTAAAAAAACCTTCTTGCTGATCATTCAGTGCATATAGATTTATTAATAGTATTTTCTTTCCCTCTTTTTGGAACTCTGCTAGTAGTTATCTTCCATCTTCTGATGCATATACTAATTTTGGGTCATATTCTTCTTTGATATATTCTACAAGGCCTCTCTTTTTCTTGCTCTGGTGTGAAGCTACAAAGCTTTCCCCCGTTTTTTTTACATTCCAACATTCTCTCATCACTCTTTGAGTGATTCCACACATGTTGAATAATGCACTTCCAATCCTCTTTATAGATCATTTGGAACGGATATTTTCTGTGCAGAACAAAAAATCCACGTCAAACGATTGATAAAGTACATTGAAAGTGCATTATCCAACTTGTGCGGAATCAGCCTTTCTAATATGTGCCTCCTGAAATCAAATTATATCTACTTTTAACTTCTTAAGCTGTGCATAAGTTCTCTTCCTTTTTTGTGGTGAATTTAACCCATTAATATTTATAGAGAGAAACTTAATTTGCTCCCTATCCATTTCCCAATTCTGGTTTACTACCTTTTTTTTCTTCTGTCCTCTTGTCTTCAGTGGGGATAATTTAGTTCTTTCCTCTAATTCCAATTCTGATTCTTTTGAGCTTCCTTGTGAAACCTTCTCCTCTCCTGATTTCTTTGTTTTTTTCTTCCCCCTTCTCCCCTTTCCACTGGAAGGAGTACCATGGCACGAAGAGGAGAAAGTTGGAGTTAACATGCTCCTGAGAACTCTTCAAATGTGGTTTTGAGTCTTCTCCTACAATCATGTTGCATAAGAAAGGACGCATGATTGTTCCAGCTATAATACTCACACACTTCTGTATCTTGTTTACAGAATGGCTTCAGGTCATGGTGAGGTCCCTGCTCAGGTGCACCAGTCTTTTACCAGGAAATGTTCTCTTCCTGCAAGGCAATAGGCATTATAATAAGTATTTGGCCAGCAGTACTTCAGATTAAAATAGAGTACTAGGATGGTAGCCTAGTTCCCTCCATCCTCATCTTGCAGGAGAGTGGGTTACACTGACATGACATCTCTCTGATAGAGTAATCATGTTATACCAGCATATTTTCAAAGGTTCTCCCTTCTGTACAGGTTAGACTTACTGAAGGCAGTTATTGATGAAGGCAGGGTTGCTGAGACAATGTGCAGAGTAGGTAGATAGAAACAGAGCAGTTGTAGTTTGAGGCAGAGATAACTTCTCCTTTGCTAACCTGTGGAGTGCATTGTCCTTTTACCCCAGTTGGAGAAGAGGTGTCTATGTCCTGAGGTGAAGAATCTGTAATGAATTTGAGCATAATAGTGTTAGCAATAAACTAAAACATTTGTTCTCTCCTGCCTGCTTTTTCAGTGTCTTCCCTTGTTGTGCTCTTTCTGTTAAATTCCCTTCTCTAAAAGTTGCATGCTTAAAGTATGTACAGCAGGAGGTCAGAGAAACATAGCTAATACTATTTATTTAGTTAGGAAGGATGTAATTGGCTGAAGACAGTATACTAAGCTGCTACAGGACTTGGGAACAAGGTGGAAGACTGGGGAGGGACTCTCTGTGTGTTCATTTTTTGAAGCTATACCATGTTTCTTGCTGGAGTAAAGTTATGGGGGTATCAGAGAAGGGAATAGGACTGGATAAACTTCAGATGCTTAGTAAGCCACGATCCTCCAGGCATATGGATCTAATGCCATCCTATTATACAGTGTCAACAAAGCTGCACTAGTGCAATGCCAACATAGTGCTGGTGCAGCTTGGCACTGATGCATCTTCAATATACTCAAATGAAATATACATGATATGCTACCATACACATCAGTCACCATCTGCTGGCCTCAAAAGGAAGAGAGAAGAAGTTAGGCACCCAAGACTCTCCCTATTTCTTTATTCCTTTAGTACTCAAGAATGAAGGTCCAACATCTCCTGCTTAGCTTACTTCATTTTGCTTTTAAAGACAGCCTCACATGCTGTGCATGCCCTGTACCTATACTCATTCTCTTGCAAGTCGGGGGTGGTGGTCCTCAAAATGGACATAACTGGATACTTTCATGGGACTCCTCCCTCAAGCCAGGCTCAAACTGGGAAGGCACCCTCCCCCCCAAGGCTTGACCTGTCACTGAGCTCCTCCTTCCCAAGTCAAGGCACTGACTGCACTGACTGCCCTCAGCAGGGCACTGGCTATTTAAAGATCCAAGCTGCTATGGCAGCTGTCAGGCTTTCCTGCCATCCTCCCCTCCCCCTCAGTCAACTGCTTTCCCACCAGACTCTGGAAGGGGCTAGTTCCTCCCTCCCTTCTGAACAGCTACCAGTTGGGCATTGTTGACAGTATCCTCTGACACCATCCTAAGCTATCCAAAGACCTGAACACTTCTTTTAAAAATCTTTCCCTTTAGGATTCATGCTAACAAGGGAAAGGGTAGGATAAATAGTAGGGGTGTGTAAATGGGCTTGGGAATACTGACTATGTGTGTGTTATGTGCTATCAAGTCATTTCCGCCATATGGTGACCCTATGAATGAAAGACCTCCAAAACATTCTCTCTCTAACAGACCTACTCAGATTCTGCAAACTGGAGGATGTGGCTTCTTTTATTGAGTCAAGCCACCTCGTTTTAGGTCTTCCTCTTTTCCTGCTGCCTTCCACTTTTCCTAGCATTATTGACTTTTCCAGAGAATCTTGTCTTTTCATGATGTGACCAAAGTACAATAGCTTTAGTTTTGTCATTTTAGCTTCTAAGGAAAATTCCGGCTTGATTTGATCTAGTACCCACTTATTTGTCTTTTTGGCTGTCCATGGTATCTGCAAAACTCTCCTCCAGCACCACATTTCAAATGAATCAATTTTTTCCTGTCAGCTTTCTTTACCGTCCAAATTTCACATCCATACATGGCAATGGGGAATACCATAGTTTGGATTATCTTGATCTTGGTTCCCAGAGAGACACCTTTATCTTTAAGGATCTTATCTAGCTCCCTCACAGCTTCTTTTCCAAGTCTCAGTCTTCTTCTGATTTCTTCACTGCAGTCTCCCTGTTGGTTGATGATTCAGCCAAGGAATAGAAAATCTTGAACAACTTCCATTTCCTCATTGTCAACTTTAAAATTGTGTAGTTCTTCGGTAGTCATTACTTTTGTCTTCTTGATGTTCAGTTGTAATCCTGCTTTGGCATTTTCCCCTTTAACCTTCATCAGTAGCTGTCTTCACTATTTTCTGCTAGTAATGTGGTGTCATCTGCATATCTCAAATTGTTGATGTTCCTCCCATATAACATGAAAAATAACAATTCAGAATCATTTGGCTATATCTGGATATATCCAACATATTCAGATATATTTGAACTGGTATTTACATTACCAAATTATCTGATTATCTTTGAGAATATTAAAGAAACACATTTTAAAAGTTGCAGCAGCTTGTTGTTGATGTTGGTTCTGTTGGGTTTTGTTTGTTCTGTTTCCATTGGGACACTTTTGGTCATTGGTTGCTGTTGTATGTTGGCTAAGGCTTCTTGTGACCCAAAGAAAGCTTTGGACATTTTCTTCCGTAGGAAACAATGGAGAGGGGGCAACTTGTTCCAGGGCCTGTAGAATCAGACCCTTTGGTTCAATACACTTAAAATTTGGGAAGTCTTTAGTGGATAGGCAGAATTAGATTCCCTGGTATAATTTTCTTGAAAAATGGTCCCTCCAGCATCCCAAAAACTTTCCCTATAAAAGATTTCCCCACAGGGAATAATGGAGCAGAATATATTCTTTTGAATAGATTTGAAATTCTGAATACTATGCTAGTATTTTTGAACTGAATATCAGGAAAACTAAACATTCCTGATATATACTAAATATATATGGTATTCCTGATACCTATACCTGAAGAATACTGATTTTTTTCCCTGCACACTCCCAATAAGCAGGCTAAGTAGGGAAAGGGCAGGGTGATGATTTTATGTTCTTTTCCAGTTTCTGAGTTCGGACTTCATATCTGATGCATAATGTGCATGTTTCATAATTGTCAATCACATCTAAGTTTACATAGTCACATTTATAGAAGGGTGTAACGGAGCTGAATCAGCCATACAGGGGCACCCAATAAAGTAGGTAAACAATAGATTAACAGAAGACAAAAACACTTCCTCATGCAAAATTAATTGATGGCATTTATTAAAACAGGCTCTAAAAGGAGATTAGACATTTTAGTCCATCTGTAACTGTTGGCCATGATAGTAATTGAAATCTCCACGTTGAGAGGCAGTATATTACTGTCTAATAATTACTCAGAATCAAGATCGGAGGCAATGTTGGCACCCTTGCCCTGCTTGTAGGCTTTCTCAAGGGTATCATGTTGGACAAGAAGAAAAAAGAATACTGGTCTGATCCAGCAGATTCTTCTTATTTTCTAATACATTCTCGTAATAGTAACATGAAAATATCTTTGTATGGGTGACATTTCCACATAAGAATAGATTGCCCATTTGGGTACATTTTCTACTGGTGACCCTGCTAATTTAAAATATAAATCTCTTTTTTCTTACAAACTGTTTGGGGATATTCTTTTATATCACTGCCAAGCAGGCAATTTGCCTGATGCCAAATATATGTATTCTTCCTCTATGGTGTGAAAGGGTATATTTTTCTCCTGTGTATTGTCAGTCAGTTTGTTTGTTTCTCTTCCTAATAGATCATAAAAAATATCTCTAAATTCTCCATCAAAGTGTCTTGCTAGCTGTCAAGTGGGAGTTTCTAAATCATCACTCATGGAGGGATGACACATTTATTACTCGATTTTTAGGCGGCAACGTGATCCCTTTAACATGCACCCTCATGTGTCAACATGGCAAGATGATACTGTTTGTATCAAAATATATGCAGTGCTGCTGTGAGCACTTTTCTGTTTCACCGAAGTGCCATTCCAAACTTTTTTTCTTACTTAACAAACACCAAAAGGACTAATTCCCTATTTCAAATTGGGGAAGGGAAATGTAATACCAAAATTAAAATAAAATTGGTTTTCTAAATTGAGAGAGGAACTTAATGCAGTGGTATTAATTCATGCAAGACTTTAATTTGAAAGAGATGTTTAAATAAGTAAATTAGGGACCATGGAAGGCCTTCTGCAATGCATAAATATTGTGCTAGCTTGACACTGAGAGATCTCATTTGACACTGAGAGATCTCTGTCTTTCGGTGCTACACCTCTGAAGATGCCAGTCACAGCTGCTGGCGAAATGTCAGGAACTACAATGCCAAGACCATTGTGCTAGCTCTTTGCATGGGGGCAGATAACTGTCAATGAAATAAGAGTTTGTTTGCTCCCAAGGACTGTATCAGCACAATACCAATGTTAGATGTCAACAGCATTGCTTTTACCAGTGTTACATACATAATTGTGTAACAATATGGTGACTGTCACATCAAGTGACAGCCGAGAAAGTAGGGACTAAGACAACAAATTTTTAGATCCTGGCTACCCCCATAGTCCACAGTCTTTTGATTTATTTTCATATATTTTAGTTGGGTAAGGATGGTATTGGGAATATCCAATGGAAATCTGTTTCTGGGGGTCCATAACTCTCAGCAACCACAGAACCAATATTTTATACTGATCTCTCCTTTACATTCTTTCAATAGCTGGCAGTGGTAATTTTGAATTCCCTGTAGGTAAGTTACAAGGAAGGACAATGGAGGATGAGCTCCTGTGATGGACATCTCATACTTAAATAAATATACATTTTTAAAAATTAAGGATCCTGCTTCAGTGAGCTCTGTAATTTTCATGTGTAATCCAGCAGAACCCTGGCAACATACATTCCTCTCCTAAATTATCTTTTCCAATTAGAGAGTTGGGGGTAGGGTTGCTGGTCTTCTAGTGGGCACAGGGGATTCCCCATGCCCAGCTGCTGTCCTCTACCACCACTCACATGACCAGTGGGGAAGAAAAGGTGGGGGAACAGGCCTTCCAGGCACACTCCCAGCACAGCGTGACAACATCACTCCCAGGAGTGATTGTGCAGGCCCCAGGCAGGATCCCATGCTTTGCACCAGGCTAATTCTTAAAGAATTGGACTGTTCAGGGCCCAAATTGGCCCATTGTGAAGCACAGGAGCACTCCTAGAGTTGCATGATGTTGTCACTCCCAGAAGGTTGAGAAGGTAAGTGCTGGGTGCCCCCTCCTGCCGGGAGGGTAAGGGAACTTGGCAACCCCAGTTAGGGGGAGGAATCAAGTCAATAAATGACAGCATTCTTGTGGCTTAGCAAGTAATCAGGGAATTGCTTTACAAAGAAAACACTCAAAATACGATAGTGTTAAAGTAAAGTCATTGTGCCCATGGGGAACACACCCGCTGCACACTGGGCTGAGAAGGTTTTTGTCTCCCAGGTCTATTCCCTGGGGCCTTTCCCCTGCACTGGCCTGGTGAGTGGGGGGGGCAGAGCATGGGTGTAGGGTATCCCCCACCAGGGGACTGGCAGCCCTACCAGTAATACAAAGCCCAAAATGTTCACTTATAGGAAAAATTCAGGGTTGCCACTTTCCCTGTGTGCTCTTCCAGGTTCTTGCTCAGGAAGACAGAAAATAATTCAGGAGTTCCCACAATCATGCTCAAGGCCTTCTCTCACCTGCTGCAGGCCAGACTGACTCTGGACAAAGAGTTTTAAACAATATCTGACATTTTGACAAACTTCTCCTTTATAATGTATCCTAACAGAGAAATTCTAAAATTTAATTTCTCCCTTGTTGGACAAAGAAATCAGCAGTTTCCTCAGTTAGGCTCTAGGCCTCCTCTCTCCTGCTGCAGACCAGACTGATTGAAGGAGGGTGCTCTGGCAGTTGGTAATACAGGAGCAATTTTACCAACTGTCCATGATCTCTGACTTTTTGCTCCCTAGCCTCTAATTTCTAGACTTTTAATAGAAATAAAATATCTACGAGAAAATAGCATGGGTTACACATGCTCAGTACAAAATGTAGATCACAGTAGCAACCCCAAGCCTTTATGCTTGCTACCCTAAGAACTTCTTGTAACTTATATCACAAAAGCAGCCAGGTCCCACAAATTCATAAGAAGTGGCATGAGTCCCTTGGTTTTGAAAGGAAAGGAAAGGAGCCTGTCAGAGCACCTTACAGCAACTTGAAATGTATGCCACTGAATGGTGTTGCTTAGGCAAAACTGTACACAGAGATGAGTGAAACCTCCTTGAGGAATTGAACTTATATTATTGAAATTCTTCCTTTCAAGTTTGTTGAGATGTTTTGCTGAGCAGGATACCAAATTCACTTCATTTTTTTCCTGGTGATTCAAAAGATAAGCAAAGCTCCTTAAGAAATCCGTGGCTCTTTCAAACTTTCTTTTGGAGTTCCCTCAAAATTTTGAGAGATATTTTATGTAAGCAAGACCTTCTATATTCTCCTTAAATTTTGCTTCTGCCAAAATCCAAGGGCTACTATAAACTGAATTATAAATACTGTAAATCTATGACATGTTACCTCACATTTCCTTTAAGAATCTCAGGGTGCGTATTTCTCTTCTTCTATCCCATTTTATCAATACAACAGTCTTATGAAATAAACTAGGTTGCAAAAGTGAGTGGCTTAAGTTTTGCCAGTGATCATCTTAGTTGAATGGGAATTTGAACCTTGGTTTTCCCTGTCCTAGTCCAACACTCTGTTAAATACACCAAATTGTGCAGCTATAGTCGTTCTTTCCTAGTACTTTCTCACTAGTTGTTTCAAGAGTATTTTGGAGTACCCAGTCAGAAGAAAATTTTCCTAATTACCGGAAAAATATGGCCAGTCCTGGTAAATTTGTAGTTCCAAATTGTTTATTTTCAGAAAAAATTGACTCTTTTTGAACTCTTAGTTCAATTCACTTATAACTTGGGGTTTTTTTAGTGGTTAGGCAGCACTTACTCTGCTGCAATTTTGGTGTTATTTGGTTGAAAAAGAGCCACTCCAGCAACTCTGATAGGGAGTAATGGAAGACCAACAGAGCAGGGGTTCTATAGCAGAAGCATTCCTCACTTTTTGAATGACAGAAAACCACAAGGAAAAATGGCAAATGTAATTTTCAGTGAACGGTATTTTTTTTAATTGTCATTCACTCACTGTAAGAAAAGGGAAATTTAATGAACTAGAATAGACAAACTATGCCTGAATGGCAGATGCCTTTAAAACCACAATTTTTAAAATAGTAAATATTGCTCCCTCCAGTCAGAAGGTCATCTTATAGTCCAATATTATCCAAAAAAAAAAAAAAGGAACAGGGAAGGGGAAGATAACTTAATTAACTGTAGCACTTCTTCTGTGTCTGGTGCTATGAGAACAATTTTCATGTAGATTTTCCATTCTGTCAGCTAGTCATTCTTTTAAACAATATTTCCTACAGCAGTTTAAGTCTATACCGATTGGGTGTGATATTGAGGTTCACATTGGTTAATGCTTCATATTTATCCTTCACTAGGATAATTGACTATGCAAAATTCTAGGCAACGGAGATTGGTTCTTTGACAGCTTTTTAAAGCTAGATGTGTGGGATATTATCATCTCATCACTAATCAGGAAAGTATTTTTTAAAGGACTGAAATATGTGTCAGGGTAGGTAGAGAACAAAAGGGAGAAGCTAATGATACAGTATCAGAATATCCTATAAAATGGTTTAGTCATTGTTTTGGAAATACTAGCATCATAAATGAAGAGGGGAGGAGAAATGTCAGAATTCCTCACAGATGGTTTGTGTCATAGTGTCAGGTTCTGGCAGTTAGATTCCCCATAGTACTCCACTGCACACACTCCAGTGTATGATCAAAAAGAGTCCAGTAGCACCTTTAAGACTAACCAATTTTATTGTAGCATAAGCTTTCGAGAATCAAATTCTCTTTTTCAGATGCCTGATCCAAACTGGCCACATACAGAAGAGGAGGGGAGAGAGGGAAAGAAGGGGACATATATGACAAGGGGACAGGATGCAATTAACGTGGAGGCAACCCAAACATTCCTTTGCTAGTAAATGTAAACATCTCCAGTGTATGAGTTAAAGCTACTTTATTAGAGATTCATCAGTATCAGCAAACACAGACAAGGGCATTGGCAGAAGTGACGTGTGTAATGTTGGAGGGGTTAGTTATAGGGAAAGCTCCCACCTTTAGGATATGGATGGTTAGGATCCATATCCTAAGGAGCCAGAAGGGGGGAGAGGGTTTAAGACAGGAGGAGAGAAGAACTGTAGGAGAGATAAAGTTATTTTCAGTTCTCAGGAAGAAGCTGGCACTCAAGGACACATTATCGAGCAGCTGTGAAAACGAAAGTAGACATCATAACTAGACATGGGCACAATCCAAAAAAAAATACCGATCAAGCTGTTCGTGGATCTGCTCTGGTGATGACCCCAAATCACCGATTCACACCGATCAAGTCCCATTTCCGATCTGGGATCTGGGATCGGAGGGGCGCCCCCCACACACACTTAGAGCAGATGGGGAAAATAGTTTTTAACCCGGCGACGAGCCGCCTCCTCTCAGGGAGGGGACATTTTCTCTCTCTCACACACACACGCATGCACTTAGAGCAGAGGGGGGGGGAGTTTTTAACCCGTCCCTGCCTCTCCAAATAGAGAGAGAGAGAGACACCCCATCAACAAGTTTCAGCCAGCTTTTTAAAAAAAGCAGGGATAGAATCCTCCATCCCACCCAATTTTAAAAGCAAGCAGCCAGTCTTCCAAAAGCATATTTTAAACAGGAAGAAAGTAAAACCAGGATCCACATGGATCCTCATGGATCCTATGGTTTTTTAAATAGGAAAAACACAAACGAAACATCAAATCACAGACCAACTTCTTGCAAAAAGCAGGCACTGGGCTGAGAAGCCAGGAGGAGAGAGATATCTCTTTTCAGTTAACTCTTTCAACACACTGAACGAACTCAGTCAGGAGAGGAGCGCAGAACAGCTTGATAGCTGCTCTCAAAGCAAGGGTTTTTTGAAAGAGTTAACACTGAGAAGAGATCTCTTCTTAACTCTTTCAACGCACTGAATGAACTCAGGAGGAGCGCAAAACAGCTTCTGCTGATAGCCGCACTCAAAAGTTTTCTCTCTCTCTTAACCCATTCCTCTCCCAATCACTTTGCTTATATTTTTCTCAGGAAGCCACCTTTTCACTCACAACTGTTTGCTTTTCCTCGCTAGGGGAAATATTATCAAGTTTTAAACAGAGCTCAGGCATTCCCCTGCCTCCGTTGCCAGGGGAATAGATTGTTGGAACCTGAATGTCTAGCCTCCCGGTCCTATCACGATCGCCCCGGTCCAGCTCCCTCCCAACTGTGGGATCGTTTGCCGTGGAAGACAACGATCCACCAGGTCACGATTGGGAGATTGCCATTATCGGGGGGGGGGGTTGATCGTAATGGAGATTGTGCCCATCTCTAATCATAACAGGTACTTGTAAGATAAGCAACTCCCAGCTAAACAGCACCCCATGTGCAACTTTACATACTCATGGCAGATATGTAGACAGACATATATGGCACATAGTGAAATACATTTCTCATTTGCTAAAGTGTAGATTTTATATGTGTAAGAAGCAACTGTTTCCAATGAAACATGTCTCAGAGGAAAAGAAATAAAGTTTTGTCCCTAAGCTTGCTATGTTTCTCATTCTTCTATCATATTAATCCAGCTATCTCCATGTTGCATTTGATAATTTTACCTATACCCAATTCTGAGTCCTCCATCAAACTGGTTTGATGAACTTAGTTTGATGAACAAGCATAGTGAACTCAGTATGACCCTACCACCTCAGGTCCATGGAATTTCCCGATGACAGTTTTGTGAGTGATATAGCAAACTGTTCAGTTCTAAATGAAAAGTTTCCCAAAAGTATACAAACACTCATTCTCAGCATAAGCTGCACACCTTTCTCAGCATAAGCCACACTGGAGACAGGTATGTGGGCAGCATTAATGCCACACAATTGCAAAACAGCAATTGGAAAGTATGTTATTTATAAAATGTTACAGTTTGGACCACAGCAAAGTGTCATAGATGATTAAAATCTTTTAAAGGACTGGTAATATTGCAAGGTTTAATTGGTATTTTAATTAGACAAAAACAAATGAACTGCAGGTGTCATCTTACACAGGATAAGTTCTGGGACTAATCTTATCCTCTCTGAGAGACAGAAATGTTTGAAAATCTGGCAGCCACCCTCTGGGGAAACTTTGCTTTTGTAGACAGTTTGTTCTTTCTTCTACTATTTGTTTGTCTTGATTGTAAACAGGAACCTCTTCGGAATTATAAAAAGTCATTAACTTAATGAAAACAATCTGGAGTTTGTCTATGCTGTATGAATGTACATATCTTTTTAGCCTGTGTTCTTTTCACGTTTTGTAGAATAATTTGCTTCAGATTCATGACAAGAAGTCCTTGTTTTCCTTCTTCCTCCATTTCCCCCACATGAAATATTACTATATTTATTCTCAGCATCGCATCTCCTCATTCCTAGCACCTGGAAAGTGAGGATTGAAGAAAGACGTGTAGAGAGCTGACTGGCAAGAAACAATATTATATATTCAAAAAGTACCTCACCTACTTTATTTTATACCGTCAACATTAGAAATATAATAAAGAAATCTATAACTGAAAAACTTTTTGTCCCAAAGGAGAATGAATCCCTTTTTCTCTCCTTCTCTCCCTCTCCTGCTGTTAAGAAAATGACTGCTAAAAGGCTACTCCTTTCTTTCACTTAAATGACCTATTTCCATCACTCAAAATTAACCTGATGGCATTAGCAGCAGTGGAAGCAGTGACTAGGGAGTCTCTCTTTTAGGAACCCATTCTTCCTCAGTAGTTAGAAAGGTGAAACAGCAGCATTCCAGGCATCAGAGACCTTGGTTTTCCAGAGACCTGTAGTTTTCCAGGTAGCTGAGTGGTCAGAAATCTTCTGCATACTTCTTGTGCCAGGCATGCAACTGCACACACTCATGATAGCATCCCAGGTGCAAGGAACCATGGAACATTTTCATTTTATTGTGCTTAATATTATAGCTGAATGGAAACTACATGCCCCTAACTCCTGACCGGTACAATATCAGAAGCTATGCTGGTATTCTGAGCCAAAGAAGATTCTTTTGAGGAAGCTCAATCCCACCCCATTTTGAGGAAGGAAAATGTTGGTCTCTGGAGGTGAGGGCCAGGCCAAGACCCTAATGTATCCTGGGGAGGTGTGAGCTGTTCTGCCTCTCCAGGGCAGTAACTTGACTGTAGGGCTGCTCACCAGCCACCCTTAAGCACATCTCTTTTAGCCTAAGAAGGAATATTCAAGGAACTTCTCAGATTCTCTGGAAGAAGTACCCCTTTTAGCATACATCACATTGCCAGTTGAGTGTTGCTGAATAGGTAAAAGTAGTCCCCTGTGCAAGCACCAACACATGGGGGGATGTCGCATCATGACCTTTTCTTGGCAAACTTTTCGTTACAGGGTGGTTTGCCATTTCCTTCCTCAGTCATCTACACTTAAACCCTAGGAAACTGGGTACTCATTTTACTGACCTCAGATGGATGGAAGGTTGAGTCAACCTTGAGCCAGCTACCTGAACCCAGCTTCCACCAGGATCAAACTCAGGTTGCGAGCAGAGCATGGGCTGCAGTACTGCAGCTTACCACTCTGCACCATGGGGCTCTTCAATCTTTCAGGGGTAAGTAATAATAGTGCAGGGTAAGGCTAAAATAAAGAAATCCGGAAAATGCCCAAGACATCTAACAATATGGGGAGGTTTTCCCATTGAACATCTAATGGATAAATGGTCAAAAATAGTGAGGATCAGATCCCCTAGAGTTGGAGCTGCATACTTTGGGCGGTGAAGCATATTTTTCACAAGGAACATATTTATAAATCTAATATCAAAGCATTCTGGCATGTTTTTATGAGATGTATCAGAAACTTGCTTAACTACACACCTCTGTCTTTTAAAAATACATATGTTCAGCTCAGCATGCAAACATCAGGGCTGGAGACTGAATCTTGCAGATCTGTGTACATACATTAAACAATGCCATGTAGTATTTACAGGAATATACAGTGTTTACTTATTTGCAGTGCAAATAAGATTTTTCAGGATTACATTCATGCCTATAGCATCCATTACTAAACATCCTTCTTTTAGAGACATTAATAAGCTATTAATAAGATTTTGGCATCATTTTATCTTTTCTTATCATTCATTAACCTCTTTTCCATGGATAACCATTGACCATTTTACAGGCATAGAGCAAACTGAGTAAGGTCCTTGACCTAGTAAATTACTCATCATTGCAAAATTGGCCTCAATCAACTATAGTGTAATTGAAAAAGCATGCAACTTTCTATAGGCAAACTTTTTATTCACTGGCCCTTTCTTATATTTCACTTTAGAATTCTGCAATGCATAACTTCATGAATCATTACAGAGATTTATTTTCATTTCAGGTATTACCCCAGCACCTTCCAAATCATGACACAAGACAACTACATGGGTTCAACTAGTTTTTTTTTTATTTATTCAGCTGATCTACATCATTGCTTATTTAAATTATCTGACTTTTTTTTTTAATCTGACTGTTTTGGGGCCAGGTTGCACTAGATATCCATACATGGCTGGCTTTTGTGAGCTGGTCCACCCTGGCTCCAAAATTAGCCAGTGCTTCCGCTGATCTTATTTATCTTTTCTTGTTGAGAAGTGCCGTCTCATTCCCCTTTTCTGATATGCCACAAGGTTTCTACCAGGTTGCTAAGATGCTACTCAGCACCAAAGGCACTCCTTCCCAGTACATCCCTCTACACAGCATGTGATGAGCTGTTCCAGACAAGCTCTCCATCATACCTGATGCTTAAGCGTGTTTGCTGATTATCCCTAACTATGTTGAGCAACCTGCCCTATTCCTGCCAAACTAGTTGTGGCCTAACCAGACCCAGGCCAAATCGATTTAACTAAACACCATTCAGAGCAGGTAAAAAAAGGCCAATCTGGTGAAATCCAAAAAATTCCTGCTTGGCCATATAAAAGCAAACAGCAAATGTCCTAGGAAAGGATGGGTGGGCAGCCAAAGAAGCAAAAGCCTGCATGAGAGGGGGAGCAACTCCCTACATAGCTATTCACTGACCTCTCCTCATTGGCTGGATAATTTCCAGCCTGACCAATAGCATTCTGTGCTAGGTAGGCTGGTGCAAACTGATCCACAACGTTAATGCCATGAATGGTTCTTTTCTGAGAAAGGGTTTAACATGAAATTTTGATCATGCCCAGAGAGGACAATGCAAACATTTGTAATTTCATCAGTCTATGTGATATTCAAAATGGCACTTAAGAGAAATGTAAAAGTTTCTACAGAGGACAAAGAAAATATGGAGTTTAATGTAGTTTTCCAAATTTTAGTGTGGTATGCCAATCCCAAGAACCAGATGAAACAGGGCTATTTCTGAATCACCTACATTTTGTTCTGAGACAAGAAGCAATTGGCAAGCTTATTCTTTTGGTACTGACAATTGGATTATCAAGACCAATATTATCTACTCTGACTGGCAGTGGCTTTCCAGGATTACAGACAGATGTCTTTCACGTCACCTACTGCCTGACCCTTTTCACCCTATCAGTGATCTTTTGCATGCAAAGCAGATGTTCTACCACTGAGCTACAGGGCTTCCTCAGTAAGGAAGACATACCAGGTTGCAGGCCTCCTCCCAGGACCACTAAGGAAGAATTTCTCTCTGCTATTCAGCTAGTAATCACCACTACTACACCACTGTACAGCTGCTTTAGTGATTATTGGCATTTTAAGAAACAGCCCTTGATTGATACTTGTGAAAAGTACTGAAAAGAATTTAGATGGCTTCCCTGTGCAATCTGACAAAGTAGTTGGAAGTGCTGTCCAGTATTTTAGTGTACTGGAATAGGATACTGTGTCCTGTTTGAGTTAGGCTATGATCAGCCACTGCTGATTTTTCTGGATGGCCAAGTCTGGAGTGTCTTTCATGTTCTTTTATTCTTGTTTGGATGCTATGCTGTGTGGTCCCAATGTAAACTTGTCCACAGCTGCAGGGTATGCGGTATACTCCTGCAGAGGTGAGGGGGTCTCTACTGTCTTTTGCTGATTGTAGCATCTGTTGTATTTTTCTGGTGGGTCTGAATACTGCTTGAAGGTTGTGCTTTTTCATAAGCTTTCCCATCTGATCAGTGATTCCTTTGATATATGGCAAAAACACTTTTCCTGTGGGAGACTGTTTTTCCCTGGTTGTGTGATTTATCCTTGGTTTAATTGCTCTTCTGATTTCATTTCTGGAGTAGCCATTTGCTTGCAGTGCGTGGTTTAGATGATTAGTTTCCTCGCTGAGAAAGTGCAGTTCACATATCCGTCTTGCATGGTCTACTAAGGTTTTTATTATGCCTCTTTTCTGTCGAGGGTGGTGATTGGAGTTTTTGTGTAAATACCGATCTGTTTGAGTTGGTTTCCTGTAGAACTTGTGACCTAACTGAAAGTTTTATTTGCGGATGCCCAAAGGTATCTAGAAATGGAAGTTTCCCCCCAATTTCTTTCTCCATGGTGAATAGTATGTTCAGGTGGATATTGTTGAGGTGGTTTAAAAACTCCATCAATTCTTCCTCACCATGGCTCCAAATGATAAAGGTATCATCTCCAAACCGGAACCAGACTGTAGGTTTGTGGGGTGCTGATTCTAGAGCTGTTTTTTCAAAATGTTCCATGTAGAAGTTTGCTATAACTGGGCTGAGAGGGCCACCCCATCCGTCGGTTCATAGAATTTGTTTTCCCATTGGAAGTAACTGGTTGTCAGATATACTCTGCAGGAGTATACTGCATACACTGCAGCTGTGGATAAGTTTACATCAGGACCACACAGCGTAGCATCCAGACAAGAATAAAAGAACATGAAAAACACTCCAGACTTGGCCATCTAGAAAAATCAGCAGTGGCTGAACATAGCCTAACTCAAACAGGACACAGTATCCTATTCCAGGTCACTAAAATACTGGACAACACTTCCAACTACTT
The DNA here is from genome assembly GCF_028583425.1 of Eublepharis macularius. Classification (NCBI taxonomy): domain Eukaryota; kingdom Metazoa; phylum Chordata; class Lepidosauria; order Squamata; family Eublepharidae; genus Eublepharis; species Eublepharis macularius. The sequence goes on from NC_072792.1 coordinate 130,707,589, forward strand.
CATCAGATTGCACAGGGAAGCCATTGAAATTCATAAGCATAAGCACAATTTCAACAGGAAAGAAGAGACCTTAAGAATGAATAGAGCATGGTTTCCAGTCCTGAAAAAAACCAGGCTAACAAAATACTCTATACCCGACAATAGCCCTGCAGAGAAGATTAGCATATCAAGCACCAATCCATATGCAAAAGAACCTCCTCAGGATGCAGTGAAGCCTCCCTCCATTAGCATTCCACACCCTGGGAAACTCTTACAGGATGACTCAGCCCAACCCTACCTTCCTGAGTAGATATAAATGACCTGCCAACTTCTTTTCCACACTGTGACACTGAGAGATCTCTGTCTTTTGGTGCTACACCTCTGAAGATACCAGTCACAGCTGCTCGTGAAACGTCAGGAACTACAATGCCAAGACCACAGCTATACAGCCCGAAAAATCCACAACAACCATCGTTCTTCAGCCGTGAAAGCCTTCGACAATACATCAGAGTGGATTTTGATTTCCAAAGTGTAGCTATTGCACTTTTTGCAGCTACAAAAGGTGTGGCAATGAGATCCTTTCTTATCTGGGGAATAAAGAGCTGATATTTGTCCCATTGATCCAGAAGAAGAATCTATGGCGAGAGCAGAATCTCATAGCCTGTTATGCGTTTGATTTCTTTTAGGATCTCCTTCCAAAATTTTTCAATAAAGGGACAACCCTACCAGCAGTGTGCAAAATTTCCTTCCTCTCCACAATTTTTGCAACAGTTGGGTGAGGATGAGGAACTGGGATACTTTCTTTGGTGTTATGTACCATCTTTTATATGTTTGTAATTTGGTAACAATAGATTTTGAATTGTAAATGTTGGATGACCATATACATTTCCATCTTTCAGTGGATTTTTCAATTTGGCAATCTTGAAACCAATGTTCTTGATATTTGCAAGTTCTATTTTTTTGAGTAGATAGTATTAAATTATAAATTTTTGATATCAAGCCTTTACTGTGGTTCAAAGATGGATCTAATAGAACCTCAAATTCAGATTTGGGAAAATCCAATATTTTGCTTAGATTAATATGGTCAGCAAGAATTTGTAATTGAAAATATCTATACCAGAGAATTTTATGATTCATTATTTTTTCTATTTCTAATTTCTCTAGTAAACCTTTATGAGATGAGATATCTATTATTCTAGATAAATCTTCCCCATTCCAGAATTCATTAAAAGATTTGTCTTGTTCTAGAGGGGACAAGCATTAATATGTAAAGGTAATGTATCTGGATATTTTTCCTGTTCTGGTCCCATATTTTCTGTAGAGAGGTTAAATAAATGTTATGACAAGTTGTTTTAGGGCATTCCTTTGGACTGCTCCAAATTACCTTGCTAATTGTGTATTGTTTTAAGAGTGGTTGTAACGTTTTAGCCCAGGTTGGTGGTTCTGAATGGTGTAAGAGTTGTATCAGATTAACCAGTCTAGCAGCTATGTGGTAAATATAGAGATCTGGATAATTGAGACCACCTTTCATTTGTTTCTGACAGAATATCAAGACAATTCTCGGTTTCTTGTTCTCCCACAGGAATTTATTTAGTACTCCTTGCCATTGATTTAGTAATTTGTGTGGTATGTCAATTGGGATGGCTCTGAATAAGTAGAGTAATTTAGGGAAGGCAAACGTTTTAACTAGATGGAATCTGTCAAATCATGAAAGGTGCATATTGGTCCAATCCTTAAAGAGTGTTTTAATTTGTTCCATTGTTTTCATATGGTTTAAGTTAATAAGAGATTTGGTATTGGTTGAAATTGTTACTCCTAAATAATGTATTTGTTGCACAGCTATTTGGTATTTGTAGTCTTTTGATAGTTTCTTACAGGTTTTTTTATACAAATTAATCGGGAGGATGTGTGATTTTACAGTATTAACTTTCAGTCCAGCAATGTCTCCGAATTCTGTTAAAAGTTGCTGTAGGTGGTTAAGAGATGAATATGGATTAGTAAGGTATGTTAACATATCATCAGTGAACATGCTGACCTTAAATGACCTAGGTCCTGTATTAATCCCTTGTATAAGCTGATGTTTCCTAATTGCTGAAGCTAATGGTTCGATGGCTAGTACAAATAGAGCAGGAGATAAAGGGTATCCTTGTCCAGTTCCTCTCTTAATGAGGATGGAATTTGCTGTTTGGCTGTTTACTTTAATATTAACTGAGGAATGTGAATAAATTGATTTGATTGCTGTAAGGAAGTTGTTTCCAAACCCCATATGTTGTAGTATTGAATGAAAGTATAGTGGTTCTAACAAATCAAAAGCCTTTTTGATGTCTAGGGAAAGCAAACCTGCTTTTAGTTTATTTAAGTTACAGTGAGAAATTAAGTTCAAAGTTTTAAAAATATTTTCAGTTATATCTCGGCCAGAGTTGAATCCAGACTGGTCTATATTGACGTATTGGGAGCTGAAGGTGTTTATTCTTGCTATTAATATTGTGAAAAATATTTTGTAGTTGTGATTTAGCAATGAAATAGGCCTGTACGAAGAAGGATTCATTGCATCTTTACCTGGTTTTGTGAATTACTATAATTGTGGCCCTAGTCCATGATGAAGGAATTTAACCTGTCTCCATTATCAAATTGCAGGTATTCCTGAGAGGGTTTAGTAGCAATGTAGCATACTTTTTGTAGAATTCGGATGGAAAACCATCCAGATGAGGAGCTTTGTTACTTTTCATTTGTTAATTGCGCTTAGTATTTCCTGATGTGTTATTTTGCTGTCTCACAATATATTTATTGTTTATTGCTTTTCCGGCCGAAGCCATAAGCCATACAAACACCAACAAAATATGAACTGTACACTTGAACAGACCCAATTCACACAGACATAACTCGTCATTATCACTTACTCTCACAATATACAGTGTTCACTTTCTAATTGTTTAATGTTAGTTAGTGTATTCCAAAAACTAGAGATCTTCTGAGGATCCGGACTTTGTGAGTTATATAATTTCTTGTAAAATTCGTAAAATATTTTAATAATTTCTGATGAGTTTGAGTGTAGATTTTTATTTTGATCATACATAAGATTGATGTAATTTGCAGACCTTTTCTTTTTAACTCTAAACGCTAATAGATTTAAAGATTTGGGTGAGTTAAACCAATATCTTTGTTTGGTGTATAACATCTCTTTTTGGATTTTGTTAATTTCAAGAAATTCTAACATTTTCTGTTCCATTGTTAATTTATGATAGATTTTTTTGCTTCCTGTTTTCTTATGTTGTTCTTCTAGAGATTTAATGCTTTTAAGTAAATCTGTTTTTGAGCATTTTTTTAATTATGAATCTCAGCCAAGAGAGAGATAACATGTCCCCGTACTACTACTTTTAATGTGTTCCATAGGATGTGAGGTTTGACATCATTATTTTGATTGTCAGTTATTGCATTTTCAATTGCTTTTTCAATTTTTTTAGATGAGTTTTGTGAGGTAAGAAGGACTTTTGGTAGACACCACTGTTTCACTTCTTGTTTTGCAATCTCATGACTAAACGCAATATTAATAGGTGTATGATCTGAAATCAGAAGCGCCTCAATATTTGAGTCGGTAACTTTTTCTACAAGTGAATCTGATATTAAAATATAATCTATTCTAGTGTACACTTTAAAGTGTGGTGAGTTATAAGTATAATCTTTTTCATTTCTGTCTAAGTGTCTCCATATGTCTACTAAATTATTCTTTTTGATAATAGAGGCTAATCTTGTCACTTTGTTTTCCCTTTTCTTTTGTCTATCCTTATTTCTTTTATTAAGTTTAGATTTATCTAATTTGTAATTTATTATATAGTTTAGGTCACTCCCGATAATCACCTTTTTTTCTTGAAATTGTTTGAGTTCTTCCGAAGTTTCCTCAATGAAATGTAGTTGATTAGAATTTGGAGCATAGAGAGAAACTATAGAGTATATCTGACCCTCAATCGAGCCTGTTAGGAAGATATATCTACCATTTGGATCTTTTTGTACTTTTTTGTATTGAAAGGGAATATTTTTTGAAATTAGGAAGGAGACTCCTCTGGACTTTGATGTGCCAGTAGCATGAAATTGGGCTTGTATCCAGGTAGCTTTCAATTCATTGTCATGTTGTGGGCTAAAATGAGTTTCCTGTAGGGTAATAAAATGGGATCTGGCTTTGGATAATTGATTGATAATACGTTTGCACTTGATCATATTTCCTAAACCTCTTACATTATAGGAGATAAATTTAATTGTAGAACACATATTTATTCATAATAAATTGAGTAATGGTTCCTCAAACTTTACCAATGGTATAAAAGAATAATGAATTTGATTTTAAATTACTTAAGCTGTAGAGAATCCTAAATGAGAATACTATGTAGTTGTTCACAGGAATCTTATTCTCACTGCAAGTTGTATAATTACAGATATATAAAGAAGACTCTTATATATTACTAAAGGTTATCTTTACCCACTACTACTCTTTCACCTAATTTCTAGGGGTGTGCAGTTCGGGATTCCGAATCCCGAATAAATCCTGAATCACCCCGAATCATCCAAAATCGATTCAGGAATCCCGAATCGCCATACCCCAAATTGATTCGGGATGATTCGGGATGATTCAGGATTCTTCTTGGCGCCATTTTGCTAGGCGCTTGCTTTGGCAAGCATCTAGAGAAAGCCTGCAGGAAGCTAAGCTTCCTGCAGGCTCTTAGAAGGGGGGGGGGGAAGGAGTGAGTCACTCACTCCTTCTGTCACCCCCCACCCCTCTTGCAAAGGAGAGAAGGGAATCCTTAGCTTTGCCTTGCAAATGCAAGGTGCACTGCACTTTGCATTTGCAAAGCAATGCCAGCATTCTGAGATTCCCACCCAAATTAACAGGTAAGGGAAGGGGAGCAGGAGGAGGGTGACTGTTGGAGTGTGGGGGGGTAAGGCAAGGGAGGGGGATTTAGGAGTCACCAATCCCACTGCTGCATCCTTCTGCCAGCCAATGGATTCAAATCTTTGGCTGAGGCTGCAGCAGGGGAAGGGGATTTAAATTTGGGGCAAGAGTGGTCTGAACAGTTCTGTTGCTGCGTGCTGACTGAGAGAGGAGAGAAGCTGCGCCTGGAGGACATCTGCCTGGAGGATCAACTGTGCTTGTCTGGACATCCTGAGAGGAGACCTGGTAGGCCTTTTTTTAATTTTTATAATTTTTTGGATGCTGGCTGGGCAATGTGCTGCTGTGGCCTGCCTATGCAAAATGGTGCTTCAGTTTGGTCTGTCTTGGCATGGCCTGGGGCGACATATTCAGGTTGGGCAGAAGAGGAGAATGTTTGGGGGTGGGGGGTCAGCATTGGTTGTTGTGCTTTCTTTCTTTAATGTCTCCTTTGTTATGCTTGAGTGTGGGGTGGTCTTACTCTTGATCTACTGTTTCCCAGGCCTTAAAAAATGAGTGTGCCAGCTCTGGGCCTACACAGGCTAGAAGCTCTGCTGGGTGGCTTTGGGTGGCTGTTTGCTGGCTGGCCTGGCACTCACAAGCATGCTTCACAAAACTGTGTTGGTGTGCCTTGCTTTGCTGTTTCTGGTCCCCTTCTTCCAATTCCAATTCTTCCCACCCGGCTCTCAAACAAGTGTGCCAGCCTCTGGCCTACACACAGGCCTGCTGCTCTGGCTTTGGTGCCTGTTTGCTGGCTGGCCTGGCACTCACAAGCATGCTTCACAAAACTGTGTTGGTGTGTCTTGCTTTTCTGTTTCTGGTCCCCTTCCTCCAATGCTTCCCACCAGGCTCTCAAACAAGTGTGCCAGCCTCTGGCCTACACACAGGCCTGCTGCTATGGCTTTGGTGCCTGTTTGCTGGCTGGCCTGGCACTCACAAGCATGCTTCACAAAACTGTGTTGGTGTGCCTTCCTTTGCTGTTTCTGGTCCCCTTCTTCCAATTCCAATGCTTCCCACCCGGCTTTCAAACAAGTGTGCCAGCCTCTGGCCTACACACAGGCCTGCTGCTCTGGCTTTGGTGCCTGTTTGCTGGCTGGCCTGGCACTCACAAGCATGCTTCACAAACAGGTTGCTGACCATTCGTGGACCTCTTCTGGATTGGACTACACTGCACTTGGAGGACATCGGCTTGGAGACCTCTGCGTGTGTGGAGGATCAACTTTGCTGCTGGACATCTGGAGAGGAGGACTGGTAGGGTTTTTTTAAAAAAACACTGTTTTTTGGATTCATTGCTACTGCTGTGGCAATCTGCTAGCATATGCTTTAGTTTGGTCTTTATGGCTTGGGCTAGGAGGGACATTTTCTAGTTGGGCAAGAGGACATTGTTTGGGGGTTGGGGGGTTCAATATTGATTGTTGTGCTTGCTTTCTTTAATATTTCCTTTGTTATGCTTGAGTGTGGGGTGGGCTTGATCTACTGTTTCCACCGAAAAAATGAGTGTGCCAGCTTCGGGCCTACACACAGGCCTGCTCTGCAGGGAGGATGTGTTGTGTTTTACCACTGGTTGGCCCTAGCCTTTCTGGGGGGGGGGGGTCCTGGATGACCTGAATTTTAACTATGGCACCACTTCCTCACAATAGCTTCAGGACTGTCTAGGCCCAAAGCAGATCGGGGCCTTGCCTTTGGGGGGTTGTGTGTGTGTTCAGTGTGTTATTGACTCTGTTAACATGATTCCACCTTTCTTGACACCATAGTGGAGGAGAGGAGGACCAGCTGCACGACCGCCTGAACATCACTGGACTGCAGGACTGGTGAGTGAGTCTGGGTTTACATTTGGGTGGGCTTAGGGGTGGGTTCTTGCTAGCTTGGGAGGGGGGAGGCACATTTTCAGACCACCACATCCACACCCCACACCGACACACCACAAAAACATTGTTCCCGCTAAATAGTGTCTTAGGTAGGTGGGCCAGTTGGTAGGTATTCAGTGGCTAATTGCCCTCAACGTAATCATTAGGGAAACCAAGCGTAGTTTTTTTAAAAAAAACTAAATAGGGACTCAGCAGGAAAAGCATTAGTGAGTGAGAGTTAGGTTTGAATTCTATATATATACACATTTGGAATAGCTGTCAATAGGCTTCCTATTAGTGCCCCCTTAACTAGGGTTCCACTGCCCATCTCTGGCACCCGTGGTGGTGCTAGGCCGGCCCGGGCATACTAGTGTGTGAGTGTCTAAGGCTGTCTGTCACCTACTGGGGTTTAGGGCCAGCTCAATTCCGGAGGAATTCAGCTTTTTGGCAGGCTCAGGTTCCCCGACATAAATAGGGTTGCTTAAAAAGGCACTTGATTGTCCATCTCCAAGTCACAGAGCCACTAGAAGCACAGATTTAGAGCAGGTAACTTAGGTCTTGAAAACAAAGTTGACCTTTGTTTTCCCAAGGTTTTCTGGTTAGTTAGTGTAGATTTCGGGAGGGGAAAGTATGTCAGAGAGGAAAGCAGAGAGCGGCCCCGGGGGAAAGGCTAGGGAGAAATCTAGATGGGAGGAGAGGAGGGAGAGGGGGACTGCTGCGGCAGCCCCCCCATCTGAGCGGAGGAGGCCCTCCCCTGTGCTGCTGCCGTTCACCAGCCTGGCTTCTGGTGACAGGAAGAGGGTTTGCAAGACTCTCTTTCCTGAGGCAGCTGCTGGAGGGCCACCCCCAACCCGGGTGCATGAGGCAGGGGCTGGCACTGGGTGGGCGCCTGCTGCTGAGGCTCCTCCTCCTTCAGTGGTTGTGAGCCAGCTGCTGGAGGAGGGGCAGCATGTGGTGTCTCCTGGGATGGACGTAGGCCATGTGACTTTTCCATCCCTCACGATCACCCCAGGAACCCGGAGGATGTTGGAGGAACTGCCCGTGAGACGCCCCCTGTGGTGGTCCACCCCAGTTTCCTCTGAGGCCAGCAGCAGGCCTCTCACAGCTGTGCAGGAGGAGAGGCTGCAGGAGGAAGAGGCAGAGACTGTGGTGGAAGAGCCCACATCTCTGCCCCTTCAGCCTCGTCCACCCCCACCTGCCCGGCCGAGAGTGGGACACGGTGTGTCTGGCCAGAGCACCTCACAGGAGGTGCCTAGGGGTAGTCCCAAAAGTGCTTCTCCTGTGAAGCGTGGGATGCCCTTTACCTCCAAATTCTGGAAGCACTTCCAGACAACAGAGGATTCCTGAACAGCCCAGTGCCTGCATTGTGGGCAGCGCGTCAGCCGTGGCAGAGATGCTGTGCATCTCACCATGTCTGGGATGAGGAACCACATGAAGAGGCACCATCAGGCAGTGCTTCTTCGGGAGGAGAGTTCAAGTGGCGCCACACGGCTGCCAGCTAGCCAGAAGGAGGCAGGCTCCTCTGGTGCTCTCCCCCCAAGGGTTCCTGCAGGGAAGGGACGCCAAGCCTGTCTCCCGGAGATGCTTGGTACACATGCTTGGTGATCTCCACCAAGCATCTCCCGGAGATGCTTGGTGGATGGGAGACTGTTTTCCATAGTAGAAGACTTTGGCTTCTCAGGGCTGCTCCACGATTTCTTTCCCTGGTACGCCGTCCCTGCTCACACGACATTGAGCAGATCGGTGGTGCCCTCGTTTTACAGGGCTGCCAGGGACCATGTGAAGGCACAGCTGTCCCGGGTTGCCGGGAGAACTGTGCACTTCACATCCGAATCTGGACCTGCCCGTGTGCAGCAAGCGTACCTCTCGCTTACTGCTCATTGGTGGGAACCTGAGGCAGTTCTGGGTGGGGGCCGGGGGAGGTGCCTAGCACAGCTAGCCAGGGAAGGATGGGAGACCGCTGGGCCGGCTACTGCTAGGCCTTGCTTCACGCCTAGGTGCTCGACATGTCCCACACAGCGGAGAACATCGCTGCCACCTTGAGGAGACAGTTGGAAGAGTGGATAGGCCAGGGACCTGCCACCGTGGGATGCATGGTGACGGACAGTGGCAAGAACATGAGGGCAGCGGCGCATCTAGTGAGCTGAGAGTGCGTCTACTGTGCGGCTTACAAACTTCACCTAGTGGTGAGAGATGCGCTGGGGATGGGCTCCTCGAAGGAACCCCTTGATACCCAGACTCGTGAACTCCAGTTACTGATCCAGAAATGTCGGAGGCTCATGGGTCACTTCTCGCGCAGCGTGAAAGCCACACACGAACTGCGCCAGACACAGGTCAGGACAGGTGTGCCGGAGCACGCTCTGATCACTAACGTAAACACTCGCTGGAACTCCACCTGCACCATGCTTGAGTGCTTGGTGGAGTAGCAGGCCGCACTGCACTCGTGGCTCTCCGAGAACCGCGGTGCGAGTCAGGTGGGTGAGTTCAACCGGGAGGATTGGCTCACCGTCACCCAGACAGTGGAGGTCCTGAAGCCCTTCAAGGACTTCACTGTGGCAGTCTCGTCAGACACGGCGACCCTCGGTCTGGTCATTCCCCTGGTGCACACGCTCCATAGGAATCTGGCCACCATTGCAGACCGGGTCGTGCCCCGTGCTGACCTTGTTCCAGCAGTGCGCACACTGGTGAGAAGGCTGCAGCATGGCATAGCTGCCAGGCTAACTCCTCTCATGCAGATCGAGTCATACATGTTGGCGACCATGTGTGACCTGCGCATAAAGGGCAATTTCGCCGAGCGGGACGGGAAACTTACCCAAGCCAGAAACACCCTCTGCTCTTGGGTGAGGCGCAGGCAGGCCGAGAGGGGACACCTGTCGACAGGGGGGACGCGAGAGGGGCCCTGCCATGTGGGTCCCTCTGACGTCCCTTCTGCGCAGCCCCCCCCCCCCCCCGCAGCCACCACCGGATGGAGATGGAGATGGAGATGCTCCGGTGGGCCCTCATCCCCTCTGGGGTCATGAGGACCGTGAGAGAGGATCCGGCGGAGGCAATGGTCAGGGACTACCTCGCGGAGCCCTGCGAGTCGCTCTCCACCGATCCGCTCAGCTACTGGGCCAAGAAGGAGTCGGTCTGGCCGGACCTCTCCCTCGAGGCACAGTGGCTGCTCTCATGCCCTCTGATGAGCGTGGAGAGTGAGCGCATCTTTTCTCATGCGGGCGACATTGTCGGCCTACATCACACTCGCCTTCTCCCATGGAGAGTCGAGCAGTTGACCTTCCTGAAGGTCAACTCTCACCTCTTCGATTTCTCAGGACAGGACTTCCAGAGTGACTGAGGTGAGCCCAACTTGTGGCCTGCATCCTCTGCGAGTCCAATCCTTTGGAATCACGCTCTCCCCTGCATAAAACCCTGTAGACACAGTTAAAACCGGCCAGTAGAGGGAGGGTGGTTAGGAACCAGTGGCAAAGGGAATCCACCCAGCAATTTGAAAAACCCCCCAAGGGAATTCAAAACATCTCCCAGCACTGAGACAGACCCTGTGGGACCAAATTTATTCTGAAAAACAATGCCCCAGAAACATGGATTGCCACTGGAGGGAGAAATAGGTTAGATAGGGATTGCTTAGGTGGGGATTAGGGAATGCGAAAATGTCACATCCTGCTGTTTGGAATGTTTTAAATGTTTTTCACAGTTTAAATCTTTGTTAAAAAAAAAAAAAACCCCAAAAAAGTTGTAATAATGTTTTTTCAAAGTTGAAATGTTCAGGTATATAAAAAAAAAAAAGAGTAATGTTTTTGCTACAGACAATACCAATCATCAGAGACTCTAAACAATTTGAAAAATGGCAGAGGAAAATATCAGATTTTGTTTGGGCAGGCAAGAAGCCTCGAGTGAAAGTAAAAGTTCTACAAGATGCAAAGGAAAGAGGCGGAATGCAACTGCCCAACCTGAGACTTTATCATGATGCAATCTGCCTAGTTTGGTTAAAAGAGTGGATGACATTAAAGAATAAGAAATTATTAGCTCTAGAGGGATATAAAAAATTTTTTGGATGAGACGCATACCTATGGCATGACAAAGTAAAGGTCAACTCGATGTTCCTGCATCACTTTGTAAGGAGAAGTTTATATACAATCTGGAAGAAGTACAGAATTTACTTACAAGAAGGAACCCCCCTGTGGGTAGTTCCATACGAGGTGATAGATCCGAGAGCTGTTGATAATGAACAACAATGTTTAACATACAAAGATATAACTAAAATTGAAGTATCTAAACTTAGAATAAAGACGCAAGAGGAACTATCACCTAATTATGATTGGTTCCAGTATAGACAGATTAGAGACTTATATAATTCGGACTCTGCAAAAGGGGGAATACGAATAGAGAACTCGGAACTAGAGCAGACCCTTCTTAAAGAAGACAGGAAAAGAATATCCAAGGTATACCAAGTACTGTTGAAATGGTATACAGAGGATGAGATAGTTAAAACACAGATGGTGAAATGGGCTATAAATTTCAATAAAGAAATAACAATGGAGGCATGGGAATACTTGTGGAAAACTACAATGAAGACAACGACATGTATTAATATTAAAGAGAACATTTACAAAATGATCTATCGTTGGTACATGACACCGAAGAAGATTGCGCTAGGGAACTTGAACACTTCTAATAAATGTTGGAAATGTAGGAAGCATGAGGGCTCCCTCTATCATATGTGGTGGTCGTGTGAGGTAGCTAGGCAGTTCTGGGGGGAAATAATAAGAGAAATGAGTGAAATTTTACAGTTTCAAATAAATAAGAACCCAGAACTCCTGCTGCTAAACTTGGGATTGGAGGGAATTCCAGCCCATCATAGGACGTTGATATTTTATATGACTGCAGCAGCTAGACTTTTGTATGCGCAGAAATGGAAAGTACAAGAAGTGCCAACTATTGAAGATTGGATCTACAAATTGCTGTATATGGCTGAAATGGACAAGATGACACAAAACTGAGAGATCTGGACTCAGGGCAGTTTAACACAGATTGGGAGAAGCTGAAACAATATCTGGAGAAGAAGTGGGAGGTGGGAGGAAAACTGTGGCAGTTCGAGAACTACTGAAGTACAATAAAAGTATAAAAGAGAGGGGTGACTTTACCGGGGGAGGAAGAGAAATGTGAATTTATAAGCAGTTAGATTAATTGATTGAGATATATATAGATATGTAAAGGTTAATTGATAGAATATTAATAGAGAATAATTAATGGTTTAAACATGAGGATTGAGTAATTAACAATATTTTCTTTTTTTGATAAGGTTTATATGCACCAAACTGAATGTATAGAAGAGTTAAATTGACTGATTATGTGATGAGTTATATAGAAATACCATAAAAAGAAAAAATGGGTAATATATAGAGAACAAATCAAATTGCTTGATTTAAATGTGGGAAATTTTTATGGTTTATGATATATAGAAATATTTAAAACTGGAAAATGGGATAAATTGTTTATCTAAAGAAGTATAGTTTGGATGTATAATAAGTAAAAGAGTTAAAGATGTACTGCTTAATATAATGAAGAATATATATTTGTTTTAGACAGAGGAAGTTAATAGAAGTAAGGGAAAAGGGACAGAGGGTGGGAAAGCTGTTGGAAGTCAACAAAAGGGGGGGAAAGGGAGGGGGTTAGAAACGAAAAATTAGGGGAAAATTGAATGTAATGTAAAAATATTAATGTTCTAATCCAATAAAAATTAAAAAAAAAAACCCAAAAAAGTTGTAATAATGTTTTTTCAAATTTGAAATGTTCATGTAAAAAACCAAAAAAACCCAAAAGTTGAAATGTTACTGTTTGGTTTGCGGGGGGGGGGGATGCAGGAAGAGTTGGGGCTGGGCACCAGCCAATGATGATCTCTCGCAGATGTTTCCAGGTAAATGCTGAGGCTGGTGTGGGGGTGGGGGGAAACCTCTGCAACACTGCTCCAGAAATACCACTGTCCATTGCCTTGGCAGTGCCCAGTCCAGCTTTTTGTGGCTGAACTGGAAGCATAGCCGCAGGAAATGACATTGGTTCTGCTGGACCTTGTTGCAGTGGTTTCCCCCCATTAAGTTTGGTTATGGAGGGATGGTTGTATGAAGCTAGTTGTTATGTTGATCTTGTCTAGTGGACTTCTTTTTCCATGCCCTGTTGTGCCCTCCTACTATGTAACCTGAATCTGTTCAAAAATTTAGAGTTTGTTAAAATATATATTTTTTAAGATTCTCTGATGTGTAGTGAATTGTGTTGTCCTTTTGTGTTGGGGACGGTTAGTGTGATGATTTGCCGTGATGTGTTTACCTATTGTACTTTGAAAGTGAGAAAATAAAGTTTTTAAAACTTGAATCAGTGTGTGTGTGTGTGCTTCATTCTATGATGTGAGGTTGGTTCCCAGCATAGGGAACAATCGGGCAGGCTGGCCAGCCTTCTCTGTAGGTGGTGGGGGTGTCAGGGGGTGGTTGTCTATGTGTCAGGTGCTCTTTCCCAGGGACAAGATGACACTCAGAAGTGTGCCCACCATTGTGGCACCCCTGGGCTGTGCGGAATTGCCCAGGGAAAGAGAGTTTAGAAGTTCCCAGCATAGGGAACAAAGGGGGAGGGCTGGTCAGACTGTTCCTGGGGTTATGGGTGTGGGGAGCTGCGGGTGGATTTGGGTCAGTGAGGGGCTAATGTGGGGATTTGGGTCTGTGTATGGCAGCTGGGGGGAATTGGGTTTGTGTGGAGCAGTGGGGGTGGGCTTTGGGGGCTGAGAGCACCTACTTGGGGAGGCCATGAGATGCCCCCCCAAGTGGGAGCAGGCTGAGCCTTGGTGGGGGGTGGGAGTAGAGGTGGGAGAAGGGCCCCAGAGGGTTGGGGGGCATTTTGCATGCTAAATGCCGCCCCTGGCAAGACAAGCCTCCCCCAGGTGGAATTGGTGGAGAACAGAGCACCTACTTGGGGAGGCCATGAAATCCCCCCCCAAGTGGGAGCAGGCTGAGCCTCGGTGGGGGGTGGGAGGAAAGGTGGGAGAAGGGTCCCAGAGGGTTGGGGGGCATTTTGCATGCAAAATGCCACCCCTGGCAAAGGAAGCCTGCCTCTTCATTTTCCCCATAGGAAAAAATGAATGAAGATCAGCAGCAGCAACCTAAAGCTATGCCCTTTTTTAGGTGTGGATAGGGGGACCTGGTTTGGGGGGCCATAACATGGCCCCCCCAAAGTCCAATGGGTCTGAAACTTGGGGGGTTGTTAGAGGGGAGTTAGAGGAAGGCCCTCACCAATTTTGGGTTGATTTGGTGGGAAAACGCCTCCCCCATGCTTCAGAGAAGCCTGGGGAGGCTTTTTCCCATTGAAAAAGCTTTCCCGAATCATCCCGAATCATCCCGAATCGCCATTCCCGAATCGGCTTGGTATACCCAAATCGAGAAAGCCGAATTGAGGTGCCTTTGCACACCCCTACTAATTTCTTAGCCTCTTAAATGTGTATATAGAAATGTATTTATATTAACTATTTTAAATTTGTTGGTTATCTTAGTAAGTTGTAATATTAAAGTCAACAAATATTATTTGAGTTTCTCCAATACCATATAAATATAAAAAATTATGAGAACCATAGTTTATCTATTTTTTGCTAGCAACAAATGAATTCTTATAATTAAAATTGTTAAATAACTTATTTCCTAAACAAACTTCTATTAAATTATAACATCCAATGAAATTCAATAAGTAATGTTATGGATTGAAAGTTTAGTATTAATGAGCAAAGCATTTCAACGAACAATGTAAAGTAACAATTTAATCATTATAACCTGATTATATCAAGGTAAGTAGAATTTCTTACCCGGTAGTAGCAATTATGGAATTCTCTAAGTAAATAAGATTAAATATTAAAATATTAAGTATATAGATATATAAATAGTAAATATATAAACATATAAGATACTAAAGATGTTATAGAAGGTTCAGTTACACAGTATTACATGATAGAATAAATACTAGATTTATTATATAATAAATATGTAATAAATATAAAAAGTAAGTCATAAATAAATAAGTTAAAGTTCTAACCCATTACTCTTATTTCTTGCCCTTAAGCCCCCCTGTTTTTTTCCACCTGTCCTTAACTTTTTTTTAAAAAAAATGATTTTTATGTTAATTTTATTTGATATTAATCTGAAAGTGATTAAAATGATTTATATATATAAATAAAAATAATAAAGTAGCCCTCTCTCCTCTACTTCTTTATTATCTAATTAATTTAGAGCTTGTATCAGTTTAACACCCCTTGTACTTTAGCAGTAATGAGATCTCAATACCAAAATTACCTAAACATATTTAAAAAATGAATTTAGTACCTAAAATTAGGATTATTATTAACTACTAGACTTATTCTACCCTTAAATATATAATTGATTAATTAATATTTCCAAGATTACAATATAAATCAAGTCTAATTAGAAGCACCTTAAATTGCAGTGGTACTACACACAACAGCAACTAATGGTAGAAATATTATAGTGCAGCTATATGAAAATATCCAAAGATATTAATTGAAATTAATAATTTATCCCCTTCCCTTTCCCTCCCTTATCCTCCAGTTAGATTAAAACTTAGCAGCTCTATTTCACCCCTTGTAATTAACCCTAATAAATATTTGAATTTCAAATTGATTATGAATATGTAATTAAGTGGTTATAGTGAATTACTAAACTTATAAATAATTGTTAAACTTTTTCTTATCCTTAATATAAATATCATCAAAATTGTATTTACAAAATGACTATGTATAACGAAGTAAGTTAACAGCACCTGAGTACTACTGTGTTAAAACGTACAGCAGTATTGCCCCCGGCAATAACTTGGTGCCACTTCACTAAAACACTAGGAGCACACACAGAAAATAACACTCCCCCTTCCCCCAAACAAATCTTACTATATAATTGAGTAAGTGTATTTCAGACAACTCGCTTTATACCCTGGTGTGCCACCAGAGGGCGTTGCCATGGAGAGAAGACTAGGCAAGGCACCATATCCCTTCAGAAAACATGCCATGGTGGGAAGCCCAGGCCAGAAGCAGGATGGGAGCAGGTGGCAATGCCCACCCCCTGCCTTCACCCATCTGGTATTAGGAGCAGAGCAGGTGGCAATGGCCACCCCTCACCTTAACCCAGTTGGTATTAGGAGCAGAGCAGGTAGCAATGCCCCCTCCCTGCATTAACCTAGCTGGTATTAGGAGCGGAGGGGGTGGCAATGCCTAACCACAGCATTAACACAGCTGGTATTTTCAGCAGCGAAGCAGGTGACAATGCCTGCCCCCCTTTGAAATAGTTGGGATCAGGAGCGGAGCAGTTGGCAATGCCCGCCTCCCCACCTTAACCCAGCTGGTATTAGGAGCAGAGAAGTTGGCAATGCCCGCCCCCTACTTTAACCCAGCTGGTAATAGGAGCAGAGCAGATGGCAATGCCCATATCCATCTTAACACAGCTAGTGTTAGGAGTGGTGGCAATACCCACCCCTGCCTTAACCCAGCTGGTATTAGGAGTGAAGCTGGTGTCATTGCCCACCTCCCCCTTCAGCCAGCTGGGATCAGGAGCAGAGCAGTGGCAATGCCCACCCCCACCTTAACCCAGCTAGTATAAGGAGCGAAGCAGGTGGAATTTCCCCTCCCACCTTAATACAGCTGTTATTAGGAGCAGAGCACTTGGCAATGCCCACCCCCCCTTCACCCAGCTGAGATCAGAAGCAGTGAAAAAGAAAAGTAAAGTATGGCCGTTTCTGCAACCGCAGTAGAGACAAGGGAGGGGTTACCCACAGAAACGTCTGCACTCTATGTGCACGCCACCACAATAATGACTGATTATACAATTTTCAAAGTGCAAGTGCCTCTTGTTCATTGAGCCAATATTGCAATTCATACAAAGACCATTGCTCATAGGACAATTCATACATGTGCAAATCGTACAAGTGCAAAATCATACATGTGCAATTTCATTTCTGGTGCAGTACAACTCTACAATACCAGGTATATCAGTAATACAATGAATTTTATACAGATTCACTCCTTCCTCTCCTTCAACTAGTTCTTCCCAAAGGTGGTGTAAAGCCCAAATAAATTCCAAAGGAGGGAGTGGAGACCGCCACGCTCAATCTGGGGCCGGCTACGAACGCAGATTTCGTGCCACCTTCTTCAGGAGCGTGCCATCTATGATGAAAACACTCTATGAGTATGCTACCCATTTACAGCCTTTTCTCCATAATACCCCTTCCCTGTAGTTCACAATCTTTCCTACTTACAAACACTCCCCAGTAGAATGTCACCACCACATTTCTCTCATCGCCTGGTTAGTAGGTATGCTTGTTCTTTTCCTTGTACGTCATTGCAAACTGCCCTCTATTTAAATCAGCTGTAGCCTGTTGGTACCACCCTCTCTTAAAGCAACCTCACACTGTATGCTGTAACCTCACATGCTATGTGCCTCAGTTCCTCACGAATGCGTGATATGTGTTCCAGTATTCTAACCTTGAGGGAAAACATTCCCTTTAGCCAATTACTGCGGATTAAACGCAATTCTTCCTCTGCTTTGGATTTCTTAAAGGATGGGAGGAGGCTTTGTGAACAGTTTAGGAGAAGGAGCTACCCGGTCAAAGTTATAGAGGCAGCTTGGAAAAGGGCAAATAATACAGGAAGACCGTTACTCTTCATGCCGGGAATGAGGAACCAGGGTGACAGGATAACGTGGGCGTTGGATTTCACCCCCAGAGCCAACCAGATCAAAAAGATAGTATATCGACATTGGCCTCTGATAGAAGGAGTAGAGGGTTGTGAGTCTAGACCAAGGATTGGTTTCCGCAAAACCAAAAGTTTAAGGGACGACCTGATACGGGCAGACATTAGAGAGAGGGAGAAACATCTTGATCTCCCACAGGGTAACTTCCAGTGTGGCAATTGCCAAATTTGTAGCATCATGAATGTGGGTAGGGAGTTTAACATCAGAGACATTAAAGTGACAGTTCACCATTTCGCCAACTGCCAGACCAAGGGGGTAGTTTACCTTCTGGAATGCCCCTGCAGAATGCTGTACGTCGGCTGCACGTCCAGACCGGTCAAGGTTAGAATACTGGAACACATATCACGCATCCGCAATAACATACAGGAAGCTCCACTCACACAACACTACAGGGAACGCAGTCATCCAGAGAATGTCCTTAAGGTAATGATCCTAGAAGTAGTGGGAAGAACTAGCGCCGATACAATCCAAACAAGGCTTCTACGCAGAGAAGCTTTTTGGATTCACAAACTTGACACGATAAAACCAAAGGGACTGAATAATGAATTATGTTTGAATTGTTTCTTGTGAGGAACTGAGGCACATAGCATGTGAGGTTACAGCATACAGTGTGAGGTTGCTTTAAGAGAGGGTGGTACCAACAGGCTACAGCTGATTTAAATAGAGGGCAGTTTGCAATGACGTACAAGGAAAAGAACAAGCATACCTACTAACCAGGCGATGAGAGAAATGTGGTGGTGACATTCTACTGGGGAGTGTTTGTAAGTAGGAAAGATTGTGAACTACAGGGAAGGGGTATTATGGAGAAAAGGCTGTAAATGGGTAGCATACTCATAGAGTGTTTTCATCATAGATGGCACGCTCCTGAAGAAGGTGGCACGAAATCTGCGTTCGTAGCCGGCCCCAGATTGAGCGTGGCGGTCTCCACTCCCTCCTTTGGAATTTATTTGGGCTTTACACCACCTTTGGGAAGAACTAGTTGAAGGAGAGGAAGGAGTGAATCTGTATAAAATTCATTGTATTACTGATATACCTGGTATTGTAGAGTTGTACTGCACCAGAAATGAAATTGCACATGTATGATTTTGCACTTGTACGATTTGCACATGTATGAATTGTCCTATGAGCAATGGTCTTTGTATGAATTGCAATATTGGCTCAATGAACAAGAGGCACTTCCACTTTGAAAATTGTGAGATCAGAAGCAGAGCAGGTGACTTTGCCCACTCACTGCCTTAACCCAGCTGGAATTAGGAGTGAAGCAAGTGGCAATGCCCATCCCCACCTTAACCCAGTTGGGATCAGGAGCAGATCAGATGGCAATGCCTGTCCTCCTTCACCCAACCGGGATCAGGAGTGGAGCAGGTGACAATGCCCTCCCTGCTTTAACCCAGCTGGTATTAGGAGTGGAGTACGTGGCAATGCCCACCCTCCACCTTAACCCAGCTGTTATTAGAAGTGGAGCAGGTGGTAATGCCCACACCCCATTCACCCAGCTGGGATCAAAAGCAGAGTAGGTAGTAAAGCCCGCTACCCACTTCACCTGTGTGGATCAGGCGCTGAGCAGGAGGTAATGCCTGTTCCTCCCTTCACCCAGCTGGGATCAGGCTCGGAGCAGGCGGCAATGCCTGCCCCCTTTCACCCAGCAGTAGTCAGGCACAGAACAGGAGGCAATGCCCCCCCTTTGTCCAGCATGTATCAGGCATGGAGCAAGAAGCAAAGCCCACCACCCCTTCACATGGCCAAGATGAGGCAGATCAGGCATGGAGCAGATGACAATGCCCACCCCCCTCCTTCACCAGCTGAAATCTGTGACAGAGGAGGAGCAAATGCCTGTCTGTCCGTCCTCCCCTTTCCAGAGCCCGTTGTATTTTCCCCCCACAATGGGCTTTGTTGCTAGTCGTATATGATTAGTTGAGAATAGTGCAGTTCACAACAAAAACCTACATAGGGCGCACAGGGCTTTTGCTTCCCTTCAAAGGTGATGGTGACAGCAACTGTGAAAGATTTATTTTCTGCAACTGCCTCTCAATTTCCATGTCAGTTTCAATATCGAGGTCTTGTAGCAGTTTCCATCCCGATTCTTCATCAATCGTAGTGAGAGTTTTACCTTTGTGTATTACTGATATCTTTGTTAAGTTTTCCATCTATACTTTATATTCGCCCGTCGGAGAGTTTCTGTTATTGCTCATTTTCCTTTTCTCCAGAATCTCACCCGGTAAATCTGTATAAGTTGAAACTGGTTTGCCTTCATGTTGAAAGAAGCCTTTCTTTCTTGCTTCATCCAGGATTTTTTTTTCTAGTGTGATAGTCTGATAGTTCAATTAATATGTCTCTTGGAGAATCTTTTAAGTTTAGTTTCCTCGCCCTGACTCTATAAGCTTTAACTATGGTTGGTGCTATGCCTTCTTCTAAGCCAATCTGAGATGCCAGCCATGAGGCAATATAAGCAGTTGAATCTACTTTCTGAGTAAAAACTTCCTCCACCCCTCTCAGTTTGATGATTGTTTTGCGTTTAATTCCAGTTTTAGAACTCTGTCTTGTAATGATTTGTTTATTAATTGAAGTTTTTTAACTTTGTTGTAAGCTATTGCTGCTTCTGACTTTAAAGCCACTTTTTGAAGTTCCAGCCACATGTCAGAAAGCTGTTCGAGAAGTGGTTTGATAGCTAGTGAGAATTTCTGTTGGATTTTTTTTTTAGTTTTGTCAATTTCAAGTCTAACTGTTCTGCCGTTACAGGCTGTATTTTATTAGAGACAGGCTGTGCACCTGCCATTTTAGAGGCTGAGGCAACAGAACGCTCCAGCAATTTGTTTTTATTTTGAGAGGGAAATAGCTCTTGTAGGCTTTTAGCTGCTTTCAACTGATTTTTCTTTTTGTCTGAATCAGGTTTCCCCATAATATTTGCTTGTTTTACCAATTTGTATGATGGTGCTGAGGCGTTTTGGAGGTTGTGGAGGACAGAGACTCTTCAGTTGGCTTCCATCTTCAATGGATCTGAAGCCATGCCCCCACACTTATTGATGGCATAATAAATCTCCAGCACTCATGCAACTCTATGATTGTTGGGAGCTTTAAGTGTTGGTTTGAAAGGAGGAATGTTAAATTTTGGGATAACTTTGGTTTCAGTTGAAAAATTGAAGGTTTTTTTTAATGGTTTCTCTCTAGTTGGAATGAACATGTGACTGTAAAGGTTCCCGGCAAGCCTGCCTGGATTTCCAGCAGGTGATCAGTCACTTAATAGAGTGTCAAAGGGAAAAATTCCAAAAGACTAGCAAATGAAGCCTCACTAACCAGGATAGAGAGCTGCCACCAGCCTCTTTTTAACTCACAGCTTGAGACCAAGAGGCAAGCCTGCTAACAGGCAAAACCAACCCTGTAAGGTAGCCATGTTGCAGACATGATTCAAAGAACAAATAATTAGGTAGCTTGTGGCAAATTGCCCAAGGTACTAGATTCAGATTGATGCTGCAACACTCAAAAACGCCACACAAATATAAGCAAAGGAAATATATTAAAGAACATGCAAAATACAGATAAAGAACCATAGAAGTGTGCAGAAGAAGCAGAATTACAACAGGCTATTTACCAAATGAACATATACTTGCAAACCTATTCTAGATGTTCCCTTTTAGCAAGTTTCAGAATCCAATGAGAACTTTAGGGCTTACGACCAGAAATCCAGAGACAAACAAAGGTTGCTAGCAGCAGGAATTTACCATTGACATAATATTCATGAGCAGGAGCAAAAGGTTCTTACCAGAAATTGTGTTCCCATGGAGGGGGAAGATAGACTCACAGTCAACTTTTTAAAGACCAGCCACATGTAGCCAGTCCAGATAACTTAGCCAATGACAAGAGACTTAACCTGTCACACGGAGAGGAAGAATGAATTACTCTATTCACATAATGCTATGGGTTAACCAGCTAGAAGGCTAATGCCACCCTCCTTCAAGCTTTGTCCTTGAGAGCTGTTACAATTTACACTTGCAACTCAAGGCCTCTCTTATCTGGCTGGAACTGACAGTTCCTATAAGCCTTAGAGCCAAAACACACGAGAAGAAATACCTAGATTCAGCACGTGTTCTCTTACCTCAAGGTTTGCTGGTATCTGTAGGCGTCCTGGAAGCTTAAAGTTTAGCATTTACAGAGCTGCAGGAAGGGAAATACAGGCGCCTGTATTTCCCTTCCCCTTCCTGCTGCTCTGTAAATGCTAAACTTTAAGCTGCCAAGACACCTACACTTCCCAACAAACCTTGAGGTAAGAGAACAAGTTTAGCATTTACATTGGAAATGGGGGCTGGACAAGCGAGAGGGTGGATGTTCGATCTGACGGAGGGTGCCTATTGGCAGCAGTGGCAATTGCAGCCTCCCCATTGGCTGTGCCGCTGCTTGCTCCCCACCCAGATGTCAGGGGAGGGGTGTGGCCATTGGCTGGTGTGAGCGGGGTTGTCAGGGGAACGGCAGGTGGGCATTCCTGGCAGCGGCTGCACCTTCCTTTCTCACACTCGGGCACCAGTGGGACTCTCCTGCAAAAGTCCATAGGGAGCCATGTAGCAGTGCCCCATTTACACCGATGCATGAGCAACAATGTTGCCTTGGCAGTTAGGATTGGGCTTCCGATAATACTTATTTTTACTTATTTACTTAAGTAATACTTATTTTTCTTATACTGGCTTTCCTTTTTTTTAAAAAAAAATAATTTTTTAATTGGGTGAGTATAAATTGCAATTACACATTTTCCATTAATACCCTTATTTCTAATACCCCCCACCCTTTCCCTCCCCCCCTTTATCTAGGACTTCCAACAGTTTTCCAACCCTCTGTTAAAAGCTAT
The DNA here is from genome assembly GCF_028583425.1 of Eublepharis macularius. Classification (NCBI taxonomy): domain Eukaryota; kingdom Metazoa; phylum Chordata; class Lepidosauria; order Squamata; family Eublepharidae; genus Eublepharis; species Eublepharis macularius. The sequence goes on from NC_072792.1 coordinate 130,729,957, forward strand.
TACCTACTTCTCTATTATTTTATTGCATATCCTAATATTATTATACTGATTAATATGTTAATAATTTCAGTATAGCTTAATCTCAATCTAATAATAACAATTATAATATATCTTTCTTCTTCTCTAGTAAAGATCTATATCTCTTCCAATCTACAAAATTAATAATTTTCTAACAACCATAATTCCCCCTTTACGTCCCACTTTTTCTCTAAATACTGTTTTAGTCTCCCCCAGTCATTGAAAAATTCTTCTGGATTCTGATCTTTCAACCTTCTCGTCATTTTGTCCATTTCTGCCATGTGTAGCAATTTTTGTATCCAATTTTCAAGCGATGGTACTTCTTGTGTTTTCCACTTCTGTGCATACAAAATTCTTGCCGCTGTTGTCATATAAAATAATAATGTTCTATATTGCGTAGGGATTTCTTCCATATTCAAGTTCAGCAGCAACAGTTTTGGGTTCTTTTTTATTGAAAATTGTAAAATTTCATTAATAACTTCTAAAATATCTCCCCAGAACTGCATAGCTACCTCACAGGTCCACCACATATGATACAATGATACTTCATGATTATTACACTTCCAACATTTATCTGACATTTTAGAATTCCCATATGCTATTTTCTTCGGCGTTAAGTACCACCTGTATATCATCTTATATACATTCTCTCTAATATTGGTGCGTTGAAATCTTCAATGTATTTTTCCACAAGTATTCCCATGATTCCATCATTATATCTCTATTGCAATTAATGGCCCATTTCACCATCTGAACTTTAACAGTTTCATCTTCTGTATACCACTTTAACAATATCTTGTAAACTTTAGATATCATTTTCTTGCCTTCTTGAAGTATATTTTCTTCCAATTCTGAATTTTTCGATTTAAGACCCCATTTTAGATGATCCGAGTCATATAAATTTTTAATCTGTCTATATTGAAACCATCCATAGGGAGAAGACAATTCTTCTTCTGTTTTAATCTTTATCATATTTTGCTCCATTTTCAATATCTCTTTATATGGCAGACACTGTTCTTTATTATATATAGTTCTCGGATCGATAACTTCAAATGGTACCACCCACATGGGGATTCCTTCACCCAAATACTTTTTATATTTTTTCCAAACTGTAAAGCGGCTTTGTCTAATGTAATGATGCAGAAACATAGAATCTGCTTTTAATTTGTCCTGCCACAGATATGCATGCCAACCAAACAATTTCTTATATCCTTCGAGAGTCAAGAGCTTGCAATTTTCCAGCAACATCCAATCTCTTAACCACACCAAACATACTGCTTCATGGTATAATCTGATATTTGGTAATTGCAGTCCTCCTCTGTCTTTAGCATCACATAAAACTTTCATCTTCACTCGAGGTTTCTTATACTGGCTTTCCTGTTGTCACAAATCATTTGCTTTTTCTAGCTGGTGCTGTCCTTCCTCTACTTTGAGGTAAAATTTCCCTCCCAAAGCATATGAAGCTATTTCCTGGGCTGGGAAGCCTTCAGTAGTGTGTTTGTGTCTGTAACAGCCAATTTTAAGTAGAGGGAAAACAGGGGTTAGAAATGAAACTGGCACATGAGGCTTATGAAGGTTTATAAGATAACAGAAGATTTATTTAGAGGTAGGATGGCTAGAGAGATGTGTGGGCAGGTACTTAAAGACATAAATTACTTCATTTTTCTGAGGCACATACATGAAATGCATGTGTATTCACTATAACCTGTGAATAGGCTTTTATGTAGAGGCTATACTTGATTTTCTTTATACATGCATTGAGTAACGCTCATTTTATATTCAATGTCCAATCCGAACACTGCATTTATCCTGATACTGGTGCCCAGTTTCATTTGTAAAGTGAACACACATTGGTTCTTTCTTACAAAAAGATTTATGCTCATACATGCAGGATGTGCATGCATTCACTATAACATGTGAACAGCACTTCTATGTACATGACATTAGCTAGCTACAGACAAGGGTGAGATTGATAGGAAATCAAAGAAAAGAGAAATATGTATTGTCGAAGGCTTTCACGGCCGGAGAACGATGGTTGTTGGGGGTTTTCCGGGCTGTCTTGCCGTGGTCTTGGCATTGTAGTTCCTGACGTTTCGCCAGCAGCTGTGGCTGGCATCTTCAGAGGTGTAGCACCAAAAGACAGAAAGGGCAGCACCATTCTTATGTTATAGTCTCCCTGATAAATTAGGGCAGAATTTTGGTGCTACACCTCTGAAGATGCCAGCCACAGCTGCTGGCGAAACGTCAGGAACTACAATGCCAAGACCACGGCAAGACAGCCCAGAAAACCTCCAACAACCAAAAGAGAAATAATTTCTAAATGTCAGTGTATACTTTCAAATTGACTGTTGCTTAATCATAGAAACTTTAATTTCTCTACAGATGAAACTGAAAGACACTCCTCATCCAAATAGAATTATTAGGATGGTGTTTAGCATCCTAATAGCATTTACAAGCATGCTGTTATTGCAAGAATTTCTCAGTAAATAATAACATCTATAGCCTGCAGCTTTTAAATTGTCTATTTGTATAAATGTGTGATGGCGAACTGGGAAAATTGCATATATTCCTAATTGAATAATTCTTTTCATTGAGGTGCTAACACTGCACACATATTTTGTTTTAATTTCCTTTTTGCTTTGTTTTTTTCATCATGCTAAGTTCCACTGCATAGGTTGCCCAAGCTCAGAAATAGCTGGCTGCATAACTGTTTTGCACAGGAAATTGTGCGTGCAAATACCTTGATTAAATTCACATTTCTGATGCTAAGTTCTGCAAATCTATTGTTGAGGGGAAAAGTAAATTTACATTTAAATGTACTCTGGCTGGGAGTTAAATCCCAATTTAACTCCTGTCAACAAAAATTAAGCCTATATATACAAAGAACCAGCCTGATAAACTGACAATCATGTATGATGCATATGACTCTGAATCTGTGCTGGTTAATGCTGTCTGAATAGGCAAATAATTTTAAGTTATAGACCAAAGCCTTAGGAACTTGAAGGCTGTTATTTAAAATGCTACTCAATTGAGTTTCTCAGGTGACTCTGAAAAGCAAGTTCACAAATGAGAAAGTATTACACATTATTTTTAAAAAGTATTAACATTTTAGATTTCATTTGAACATCAAATGAGGCTCGAATATGGATCACTAAATCAGCATACTAAGTGCATCTGAGCAACATTCTAGGCAACCCAAGCTTTAAAAATTGTGGCAATTCTGCACTGAGCAGTGGTACAACATCATCAATTACTTATTTTGATCCATTCAAATGGCCACTTAATCCTACTTGCTTACAGGCTTCTGGGGGCAGCACCATTCTTATGTTATAGTCTCCCTGATAAATTAGGGCAGAATTTTTTGCTACAATTTCTTAAGAGTTACAAGTCCTTTTTAGAAGGCCCTTTAGAGTCAGCTAAACTGTAGCTGGTCTTGTTTTAAGAGTCTTTTAAATTAATATTATTTATTATTATTTAATGGTCTTTTAAATTAATATTATTTATTAACTCTGCAGGCTGTTTTCCAAGTTCTTGGTATTTTATATCATCTTGTTTTTAAATAAGTTATAATTTTGTTCCATGGAGGGAAGGCACCATGGTATCGTCTGATCTCATCAGATATCAGAAGCTAAGCTGGTCAGTTCTTCAATGGGAGACCTCCAAGGAAGACTGCAGGGGAAGGCAATGGCAGTGGCAATGGCATCTCTGCTTCTTGCTTGCTTTGAAAGCCTCCTTGCTGAGGCTGCTATAATTTGGGTGCAACTTCAGGGAATTTTACTCACAATTTTGTTCCACACTTTGGGTAGAAAGGCCAGGTCTCCTGCTTCATTGAAAAACTACTCTGCCAGCTCTCCCTGCAGCTCTCAGCTGGATACCAGAGCAAAAATTGTGGAAACCAAGCAATGACGTGATGTCACATCTAACTTAGGGCTAAACTACACGAGACACCTGACATGTGTTCTTCACATGTCAGGTTCCCGCAAGTTTCCCTGGGAAGTGTAGTCTGACAAAGAATGGCTGCTCGATGAAATTCTCCACTAGGGAGAATCACTAGGGGAGTAATTCTCTCCAGGGGCTGGCTGGCTGCTCTCCTTCACATCTCCTTTGCAGTCGCTCCTCACTTGCACTTCATGGGGCAAATGGAGCTTGTTTTTGTTGTTTTAAAGATGCATCTCAGCAGATAGAGTTAGGAGGAGATGTTCTTCCTCCTCCTCCTCCTCCCCCTTTCCCTTTCCAGGGTACTGTAATCACTTTGCCAGCTTTACAAAAGAGAGAAGAAAAAAAGCAGGTTCTACAGCATCAAGGAGATGGGACCCTTCAGCACCACACCATGCCTCACATCGTCCTTTCCCCCCCTAGTCCAGTTCAGGGTGATTCACACTTTTCTTCTTCCTGTAGGCAGCATGGAATTCATTCTTTTCTCTCTTCTCCACTCTGCATCCGCAGAGATTTTGTGGGCACTGCTTGACCAAGCAAAGCAGGGAAGCCTTCTTCTCTTCCCTGGGATCTCAGACTGTAGACATTGTCTCGCTGGAGCCTGGCTGTCTGGTTAGCAGTGGACTGCATGCGAGTTTCCTCCCCCTCCCCTCCCCTCTGTTGCAAAAAAGGTTGGGATTGTTCCTTGCCTTCCTGGACACCAGATAGGTCTTTGAATGAAGCAATTGACATCCCTCACTCTTTCCCACTGCTTGTGCACCCTGTGGATGTGGAGTGGAGAAGGAAGAAAAGAGCAAAAAGTTGCTCAGCTACTGCTCTTTCAACTACTTTGCCCAGAAAGGGCAGATAGAGACTGGGCAATAATTGGCTAAATCATTTTTGTCATAGGATGCTTTTTTTTAATTAGTGGTGAATGACTATTTGAGAGGTTGAGGGAAGGGGCCTTGAGTTAGTGACTGATTTATGATAGACATAAGGGTCTCCTTTATGTGTTGTTACAAGATTTTAGCAGCCAGGATGGGCAAGGATCTAGTGTACAAGTTGTAGCCTTTACAGATGTTAGAATCCTATCAATATCCAACATTGCAACTAGGTCAAAATGATTCAGAAATGGACTGGATGGTGTGTTAAGTATTATTTCTGGCTCACCTATATTATAGGTGGCATCCTGATCAGAGCATACTAGAGCTATTTTATCAGCAAAATACTTTGCAAAGGTGCCCCAGCTAATTGTCTTTTCTTGAACTAGTGACGGTTCAGATTTAGAAATTTTGAAATACTTGAAATTGTTTGGATGAATGTGAATTAGCTGATGCAATGTAACGTTTCTTTGCTGTTATCACTTCTGCTTCACAAGTCTTCCAATGGGTTCTGTAGCATGCTCTATCTGATGCAGCACAAGTTTTCTACCAGCACCTTTCCAGATGTTGTCCATCTCTCTTTTGATCATCCAACTCTGTAGTAAACTATGGGACTATCTTTTGCTGCAAGGTAGGGAGGGGTTCATGGCAGGCAATTTTGTCAATATCTTCAAGGAGCTTCATGTTCAATAGAGCATGTGTTAAAATCCCCCAGGGCATTTTGGAAACCAGAAGGATCCATGAGCCTTTGTGGTTGGACCATTTTAGCTGCCACCCCCCACCATTTTGTAGGATATCAGGGCCATATTCACCCTTGACTTCACCAAGTAATGGTCAGTCCATGATTCAGGTTGAACCTTTCCTCAAAGACTCAAAGCAAAAGATTAAGTCCAAGATGTGACCCTTTCCATGCTTGTGGCCTGTTACTGTCCAAGAGATGCCTAGGGCTGCCAAAGAAGCTATGAAATCCAGGGCTGGCCATGAGCACTTCGGTGTTGATGTCACCCAGAAATAACAGAATAGGCCGTGACAGCTTCAGTGTTGATGTCACCCAGAAATAACAGAATAGGTGTCTCCAGCACAATGTCTGAGAGCATCTCTGCCAGCTGTTTGTTCAGTAACTAAGTGGCTGGTAGACTAGTAGAATACCCAATTCATCCATAGTTCCCGATGTAAGGATCATCAGTCAATGTTTGCTATAGTTTGTACTGGAAGTCTGTGGAACTTGAAAGACTCACAAAGTATATTAACAACAACACCTCCCCCACCAGCTGTGTGGGGTTGTTGGCAGACCACATAACCAGATGGAGTTATCTGGGTCAGGTACACCATGTCATTTTCTTCCAGCCATGTCTTGGTTATGTAAGTTGTGTCCATTCTCTCCACCTGCAACAATGTGGTCAGGGGGGCAGATTTATCCTTACTGAGGATCTCCTCTAGCCTTGTATAAAATTAGAGAGAAAGTAGGAAAAGAAGAGGGTTTTGCATTATCTACTTTAAGTCTGCTATGGTGGTAGGGCAGGCAATGAACAACCTTGCCTAGCATATACCATCTTTGATAAACTCTAGCACCATATCTACCAGGTCCCATCTATACTGTACAATCTTAAACTAGCTCTCCAAAATGTATTGAACTATTATCTGGCTTCTATTTGGTGGCCTTTCTTCAGTGAAACTTGTCTTCAGTGAATATCAGAGTGTGCACAAAAACCAAACAAAGATGGCAACTGCTTTTTATTTATCATTATATTTATTAGAATATTTATAGCCTGTCTTTTCCTACCACATTTAATGGAGTACTATGAATTTTCTCTACCTGATAACCATTTGGTCTCTGTTTGATTGTTCCTTTCCACCCATCTCTTGTCCTCCCAGTCAGCAGTGGGTTCCCTGATGATTAATTTTTTGTGGCAGATACCCAATAAGGTCTACTGCTACTGCAACCTCACAAAGAAAGTAAATAGAAGAGCAATTAAAACAATAATTAAAAAATTTATCATTAAATTCTTTAGATGCCATCTTTATATGTTTAGTGGGTCCCTTGTTGCCTACTTTATGTCATGAAAAGGTACTTAGCAGGTCAAACCTTGAATAAAACATGTCCAGAAAAATTTTCTGCACGGTTGTGCAGAAGCTAAGCTGTCTGAGTTCAGCAGGAATTATGTTCAAGTAAGTGTACAAAGAACTGCAGCATAATTAACATTAATTCAGAAGTTCAGATCTCTTGAACATACTTTCCCAATGCATTTTTTCATGGCAAGGCATGAAGCTTTCGCTTTGGGCAAAGAAGACTCACACAGCTTTTGTTGGGATAAAACTGGCCACAACTTTATTGATTACAGCTACTGGAACATTGGCACAGCAGAGGGCACAGATTTCTGAATCAAACAACTCACCCACCATCTGTTTAAACTACCCCCAGTGCGGCTGCTGGGCACCAACCTTGGGGTAGCATGTTATTTATTTATTTATTTAGATTTATATCCCACCCACCCACAAATGGGCTCAGGGTGGCTAACAATAACAAACATCAATAAATACATTCTTTAAAACATATAAAACTATATTCACAGTAATTCAATTCCAGGCATTGTTAAAATGCATAGGCCACTATAAAAAGTATGAGCTCAAATTCTATAGGGTCAGTTGTGGAATGGCACTCAGATTGAGATGGAAAATGGGGCATGGCAGTCAGGAAAAAAGATGGAAGAGGGGACAGATGGTGGTCCTCAAACAAAAGCCCGGTGGAACACTACTATATTACAGGCCCTGCAGAACTGCAACAGATCCCACAGGGCCTGAATCTTCAACAGAAGTGCATTCCACCAGGCTGGAACCAGAGCTGAAAAGGCCATGGCCTTGGACAAGGACAAGTGAAAATCCCTCTGTCCAGGGACCACCAGTAATTGCTTATCTGCAGAATACAAGGCCCTGTGGGGGACATAATGGGAGAGACGGGCCATTTTCACACATCTTAACCACCATGCAAAATTGAACAAAACTCACGGAACAACAGCGTCTTCATGGTGTGATTTCCCGTCATGACTCCGTTTCATGGTGTGATGACATCAGAAATTGTGCCACAAAATGGAATCGTGTCGCGAAATTGTGCCATGAAGAAGCTGTTGTTCCATGAGTTTTACAAGATTTTGCGCAGTGGTTAAGACGTGTGAAAATGGCCATGGTTCCATAGGTATGTCTGGCATCACTCAGGCACTTTCCAGTAATTCCCTGCTCCCCAGAGGCGAAACTGGATGATGCCCCCCCTTCCTGAGCTTATCTGTGCTTGGCTTCCCCTAAGATACCTCAAGGGGCTCCCTGACAGTGGGGGCAGGGGGTATGGCTAGCAGTCCTAATCTCTTCCTGAAGGATCTGGCCCAATGCCCTCAAATTGCAACCACCACCAAAGTTGTGGTAGATTAAAAGCAGAATGTGAAAAGGCAGACAAGGGTGGGAATGCAGATGTCAGTGAACTGCAGCCACTGCTAGAAGGAAGAAGGGTTCAGGATGCTGCCACAAGGCCCCTTTCCCCTACCATCTCCCCCCTTCCTCCACACAGCCCAATACAGCCAATGCTGATAGAGCTGCTGAGTTCTGAGTGGAAACAGCCAGCCACCCCCCTCTCTGCCCCAGTCACCTGTCTGACACCATCCCTCTTCATGATGTCAGACAGGTGAGGAAGAAAAAAAAGAGGGAAATGATGAGCTCCCATAGCCTTCAGCTTTCCTCACACTGCAATCCAGCCCCCTGCAAAGTCAGGGAGCTGATTTATATTTCAAGTGGCATAGGACAATTCCAATTATGACAATTTTTGAAGCATGAATGATATTAAGAAGGATCTTTACCTTCCAATTTTCACATTGTGGACACCCATGAATATTGCTAATTCTGGAAGATTCTGGTCAGTTTTCTAGGTCTATGGCCAATGCAAAGAAATGTGATTTTTTTTAAGTGAAAAAGATTTTTAACACAGTCCTTTATAAATAGCTGTACAGAATTCATCATTGTATGATTGATGTCTTTTGCTATATTTATTCCTGATTCTCAAGTTGTTTAATTTATATTTGAATAGTGAATGCTTATATAATCAGTGTGAATGGCAGAAATATCCACAGTAAAGATAACAATAGAATATAAATCTTTACAAAACAAAATATAGAAAATACATGGCAATTCTTGGAAAACAAATTTCCGTCCTCTGCCTGCAACAGATTGCTTATTTGTGCCTCATTAAGGCTTCTAAACCATCCACTGCTGAGATTTATATCTCAACTCTGAATAGCTGTCAATACCTTAGATAGTGAGACCTAAAAACAGAGACCTCTTTGATGAACTTGCTACTTAGTACAAAAAAATTATATTTTTTTCTTGTTTTAACTCTTCCCATCAAATCACACATAGATGTCTCTTAAATTTTAGTTTTTATTCTTTATTGAAATAAACTTTAACTTTTAAAACAAAGCAAAATACTAAAATATAAAAGATTATTAACATAAAACCTATACGTATTGAAAAAGTACATGCAACAAGTATTAACTCTCTTGGTAGTGGAGAGTGCCATCAAATCATAGCTGACTTATGACAACTGCTGCTGGGCTTTGCCCTCCTATTCGGAATGAAGAGACAGACACAAGGCTTGGGTATAAATCTGGGCCATTTACTGACCAGCATTAAACTTAATTATGGCAAGGACATCATTAGCGGTATACGTCAGGACCAAGGGATCACCCCGGACCTCCTCCCTGACCTGTCTTGGTGAGTCACCCACTGTCCCAGGTGCAAGCCATACATGCACATGGCTGTAGCCCACTCAGCCAGGTGAATGGTTCCCCCCTTAAAGCTCCAAGAACCCCAAGCCATGGAGCATGAAGGAAGGATTTGTCCCACAGGCAGTCTGCCTTCTCAGCTGGCAGCCATAAAGCCCATCAGCCAATTCCTGACAGACCTCAATTACCTACCAATGGGGATGTGCCACCGGGTGCTCAATAGCCTGCTCTGTCTACCCAAATCTAAGCTGCCAGAGATCTAAGTAACTGCTCCACCACTCCAAATATCACTCCCGCATGACAATACAACGTAGACAAAAAACACCTCTTCCTTGATCCAATTTGGGAAAAGGAGAGAAAATTCCTACCTGGTCCTGGTAACCAGCAACCAGCTATTGCAACCCCAGTCGAAATGAAGAGACAGACACAGGCTTGGTATTAAAGGGCCATTTATTAAAATGACAACATAAACAAGGCAAGAGCCAACTAAGTGGTACAGGTCAAGCCACGGGATCAACTCTGGACCTCCGCCTTTACGCCCTAGCCGTATAGCATGAGGGAAGGCCTTGTGCCTGGGGATCCCCAGCAGGCATCTGCCTGTGCAATGGTAGCTGCTACAAGCATACCACACTGATGGTAGACCCTGTTCCCCACCCATGAGGAAGCGCCACTGGGTGCTCACCGGCCCACACCCTATATCCCAAACTCTCCTGCCACCGCAAGGGTCAAGCCTCTGCTTAGACCCTCGCACCCCACATATGGCTTAAAGCCAAATGAAGCCCTTGCCACAGGTCCTCCAAAAAGATGTCATTGCCCTCTGTTGACAGGTGTACACCATCGCCTCTGTAGAGGATGGCTAATTTGGCCCTAATTCTGGGGTGTGGTAAGTAAATACCCAAGCCATCCCCCAAGGATTTTTAAATGGCGTGATTAGCCTTGCACCGGGCCCCCTTGATTGCCCTAAGAACTAAGGCTTCCAGCCAAACCCGCCGCTGTAGCGTCTCTGACCAAAATATAAAAGCACGCCCGGCCATCGGCTGCTTATAATCCCAAGGTCTTCAGCCACCTGCATTGACAGGGCCTTGCCCTGAATCAGCCCCAGGTTACTACCTCCCAGGTGAATGACCAAAATGTGTGGGGGAGGACCCGTCCTTCCCCAAAACAAGAGAGGCAGTAGGCCCGGCCATCTAAGGCCACGTCATCCCTGCCACTCAACAGTGGCCACAGCACTCAAACCCAACTGTGATCCAATCGGTGTTCTGGCTTGATAGGCCACCCAGAACACCATGCTGTGGCCACAGATCAGGATCCTCTTCCTCCCGTGGCCCGACATGGCACCTGAGGAAAGAGCAAGTAATAATAACCTTTAAAACTGAGGCAGGGGGCGGATATAGGTCTAAAAGGCTCATGACCGCCACTTTCCCACACGCTGGATTGCCTGGTGAGTGTACCCCATAGCTGCTGCCGTAGAGGCAGCCCCAATCCTAAAGGAATGGGTGCCACATTTAATCCCAGACAAAGGAATGGGTGCCACATTTAAATGCCAATCCTCTTTAGAGCCCTCTCCATCACCACTCAGAACTGGTACTTGGTCAAGGGGGTCTGATCTTCATGGCGGAATAAGACACCCTTGCCTTCCCCACGAAGTACCACATATTCTTTGAGGGTCTTAACAGGGCAAAGTTCCCAATCCCCACAGGATCCCAAAAGCAACATAGTCCCTTTATGCCGCTGATCCATCTTGGACCACTGAATACAAAGGGAGACCATATCCCTGACAAATTTAATATCTTGGGCTGACAAGGCCCAGCCAGAGTTATCCCTACGAGACAGAGGGACCAGCTCACTGACCCGCAGGGCCCCAAAGAAGGCTGTCAAGGAAGCAGCATGAAAGAGCTTCCCTTCATACGTAGAGGAGCATACCTCCCCCCATACAGCCCCCAACCCCTTCAAAACGAATGGGGAGATGGGCTGCCTGGAGTCCCCAAGTGTCCTCACTTCCCTAGAACATCCCTCCAACATCTTGCATAGCCCAAAAACACCTGTGAATTCAGGAAAGCCACGTGCCTTGCTGGCAAAGGCTAAGGCCGCAAGCTGCCCCCCAAATGGACTTTATCGAAAGACCCCATCCCCACTGCATGACACAAAAATGCATCAAGTGTTCCAGTGGGATGGGCCATAACTGCTGAAGTCCAGCCATTGCCCTGAACTCATAGAGCTGCCCTACCGCACGGTCGTATGATCTGCGGGTGCTTGGGGCAATGGACAGTTGGATCACTCTGCACACTTCTGCCTTCCAAGCTGTCACAGCTCTTGGGGCATCCTTGCAGGTTGCCTGTCGGCCCACGGGGCAAGCTGCCAGAATCGTTCCATTTGTTGGTGAGACAAAGCGTCTGCCACACCGTTATTAACACCAGGAATGTGTCTGGCCCTGAACAAAATGTTTAATTGCAAACATTTCAACATAAATGCCCTGACAAGCCTCATCACCCTAGGGGATTTAGACGTCAGAACATTCACCACATGCACCACAGCCAAGTTGTCACACCAAAAGTGGACTGCCTGGTCAGCTAGTTGTGGTCCCCAAAGCCAAATGGCCACAAACAAGGGAAAGAACTCCAAAAATGTAACGTCTTTGGACAATCCCTGTGCTACCCAATCTGCTGGCCATTGGTCAGCACACCAGTGGCCCTGATAAAACACTCCAAAACCCGTAGACCCAGAGATGTCAGAGGTGACTTGGAGTTCAGCTTCTAACAAAAGATCCTCCCTCCAAAAAGTCACCCCATTAAAGGAATCCAAGAATTCCTGCCAAACTAGCAAGTCCTCCCGCATACCTTTGCTAATTCGCAAGCAATGATGGGGCAACCGCAAGGTCCCCATAGCATCACACAGCCGCCTGAGAAAAGCTCTCCCAGGAGCCACCGCCTTACAGGCAAAATTTAACTGGCCCACCAATTGCTGCAGCTCGAGGAGGGAAACCTTGTCTTTACTCAGACAATCACCCACCCGAACCCTCAGATCTACCACTTTTCCCAAGGGCAACCTAAAAGTCTGTTGCACAGAGTCCAACTCTATGCCCCAAAACATGAGGACAACAGCTGGTCCTTCAGTTTTTTCATGGGCTATAGGAACACCCAGTCCTTCAGCCATTACCATGAACCCGGCCAATAGCCTGGCACACTGCCCAGTGCCAGCCGGCCCAGACACCATAAAGTCATCTAAATAATGAACGGTGTCAGGGCTAGCACAGCGGCAACGCAACTCCCATTCCAAAAAGGAAATGCCGAACAAGAAGTGGAACACCCGATGGGAAGGGCCCTGTCCATATAAAACTTTCCTTCAAATGAGAACCCCAGGAGATCAAAGTCTTCTGGGTGAACAGGGAGAAGGCGAAAAGCAGACTTAATGTTGCACTTAGCCATCTCAGCTCCCACTCCACACCAGCGCACAATCTTGACCGCTTGGTCAAAGGAAGTGTAGCTCACCGAGCAGAGCTCATCGGTAATGCCATCATTCACCAATCCTCCTTTGGGAAAAGACAAGTGGTGGATAAGGCGAAACTTCCCCAGTGCCTTTTTTTGGCACCACCCCCAAAGGAGAACCCTGCAACGAAGGGACCGGAGGGGCATCAAATGGCCCCAAGACCCAGCCTTCTGCACATTCCTTAGCAATCTTTTGCCGGACCACCTCTTCCATGACAACCATGCCATGAAAGGTGTCCGTGGATCCTGAAAAGGGATCCTAAACCCAAATTTAAAACCCCTAAATAAATACTCAGCATCCAGGTGCCGAGGGTAAAATTGAAGCCATTGTTCAAGTACCTTCAGATTTATTGGACTGGGGCCCTTTGCCAGCCCTGTGCTGCCCCCCCTACCCCCAAAGCATTTTCCACCCTGCTTTGCTTTGGGGTATGCTCCATATGGGTGGGCACCAGCACAGGCAGAACACTCGTGCCTATACTTGCACGATTTCCTATTGCACACCCCTTTGGACGTGAAGTCCCAACAGAGCATCCAGAATTGAACCTGCTGCCCTGAAGAGGAGCGGGGACCTGGCCCTTGAGTAGGCCGAAATATAAGATGACCGCTATCAGTCCTATCTCCAAAGGTCAATTTGGAAGGGCCCATCACTTGCACCCACAGCTGCATTAATATCTGATCCCAAGGAAGGCTGGGATTTAAAGCTGCATGCATGCGGAACTCTTCATCGTACCGCAGCCAAGCCACCCCCTCAAAATCTGTATAGCCCCTAAATATAATATTCATATATTGGAACAACGGAAGAGACCTCCAGGGTTGTGCCCTAGCCAACACACCCGCATAGACAAGGAACTCGGGCAGCCAATGCGACCAAGTCCTGTCAATCCGCCTACAGCGGATCCTCTCCTTATCCCAGTCATCTATATTGTCTTCATCCTTCTTCTCCAGCTCCCTGAAGAGTAGGGTAAAGGGTCAACAAATTCACCCTTCATAATTTTGTCCCTGGTGGCCTGAATTAGGTGATCCCCCAAAGGCAACACCGTGTCACCTGGGGGCAAAGCTCTATATGGAACCATGCCATACCCAGGGGATCCATAGGGGACAAGGCCCGACTGCGTGCTGTAACCATAAGGCCATGCAATTGAAGAAAGAGGATAGGCTTGACTATCCCCACTCACGGGGCCCCCTGCCGCAGGTAAGGCTTATGCACACTGCTGGCCGAAAGACCCACTGGTATACGCCGGCAAAGCTGACAAGCCTGCTGAGGGCCATCTCTGCATGGGTGACGAATATGCAGAAGCAGCTGGCACACCTGTGGCTGCTGTTTGTCCCAAAGTCCCCCAAGGCCAGTTGCTGGCCAATTGCGGCACAGATGACTTACCTTCCAATACTGGCGGTTCAACTGCTATGGCAACCTGACCGCCCTCCGCAGGCCACTCCTGCTTGCCCTCTGCCACACACTCAGTCGATGCCACGGGCTCCAGGCAAGCACCGCCATCTCCAGCCACCTCTCTTGAAGTGTCCTCAAGAGCAGAGAGACGAGAAACAAGATCCTTATAAAAGTCAGCCCTAGACACTTTAGCAGGAGGCAGGTTTGTAGGAGGCAGGTTTGCCCAAACAGTTGCTACCACTGGTGCAGGTGCTGCCACTGATGCAGCCCTCCAAGCACCCTCAAGTGCCCTAATGCGATCCAAGAGCTCCTGTCTGGTTGGACCCCCCTCATCCTCATCAGAGGAAAGAGCTGGTGGGAGAAGGGGCACACTCAGTGTAGGCCGCTTAGCCAGCCGCTTACCCTTGGATGGTCCACTCCCCTTTCCACTCCCTTTTTTAGCAGGCATGCCTGTAAAGTACGCAAACTATCCAAAAAGAGCAGATTCACAGTCAGACCACTTAACCAGTATAAAGCAATATGCAGCCGACCACTAGGTGGCGCCACCACCCAGCAAAAGTAGGCAGAAAATGGCTGCCACCAAGAATCCCCCCAAAATGTCTCCCAGGCAGGCTTCCAAGGCAGATTAGCTAGGTTGCCAGGCAGAATAGGCTAGGTTGCCAGGCAGAAATAGGCTGGACTAGGGTACCCCTAGGCCCCAGGAAAGCCCAGTTTAATGTATACTGGGCCAGCAGATAACAGGGATTATTACTGCTGACCCCAAATGGATGGACTCTGTACACCTAAGGAAAGGAAAAGGGGGGGTGCTTATGTGTAAAGATGCTGAGCAAGTAAAACTCTGCTTCCACTAGAGAGGGGAGGGCCCCACCAGTTGGGAGAGCCAAATCCCCCCACAAGCAGGCCACCATGCCGCACATCCAAAACGGTGCCTGAGCCATGGGCAAACGCCTGCAGAAAATCCCCCCCCAAGAGCAACAGCCCCTTTTAAAAGCAAGCCACCATGCCTGCATCAAACGTGGTGCCCGAGTGAAGGCCCTCAGGGAAGCCGCTGCCACCACCGCAACACCGCTGCCACCGCCGCTGCCGGCCACACAAACGCTGCTGTGGCTGCAGATGCCGGTAAGCTGAGAGAGCTCCGAGAGCCGAGATGATCTCAGTCACCTCAGCCCGGCCTACTCCTCGCCGCTTGGGGAAAGGAGAGCAAAGGCACTCCTGCTTCCTCCAAGCATGCGAGGAAACTGACGCCGGGGAAACAGAGCTGCCTGTAAACGGCTCTTGGCTCTGCCCCTGGCCAAAGCCCCAGATGCCCGGGAAGGGAGCCTGTCAGCTTCCTCCAGGCGGGGCTGCAAAGCCGGCTCCCAGCCTAAGCAGCTTTGCTGCAGCTGGGAAAGCCGAAATCCTGTACTGCCGTAGGGTGCAGTGGGTGGGCTGAGCTTTCAAAGCTGACTGAGCCCTAGAGAGGTGGAGCTGCCCTTTTTAGGACCAGGCCCTGCCTCCCAAAGACCTAAATGCCTGGGAATGCAGGGCTACCTCTTGCTCCGTGCAGTAAAAGTGGCCCCCAACCCAAGCGTGTTTCACATGCGGCTGAGTGTGCCATCTTTCAGGGTAAGAGACTTAACAGAAGTCATTTGCCATTGCCTGCCTCTGCAACCCTGGTCTTCGTTGGAGGTCTCCCATTCAATTATTAACTGATGTTGACCATACTTAGCTTCTAAAAACAAAAGGCAAAAAGGCACTGCCTATCGGAGGAAAATAACAATCTATGATTTATATACTTTGTTGTTTTAATTTATATAAAGACTAGAGCAAAAGGTGCTCAATAGTGCAAATTGTCACAGTTATGATTAAATTAAATTCAATAAATATTCTAATTTCATAAATATTACAAGCGATAAATAGAAGAGGTTACAGAATCAATTAGAATCAATCACACACCATTGGTAAAAAGTAGGATAGTATGCAGTCCTGAATAAATATTCACAAAAATATTCTTTTTCCTTTCAGGTGCTTAGAAAGTACTTCTATTGTCATGTATTCACAAGAAGACCAACATATTCTTCCTTCTTGCCAAGATGTGCCTGAAGTCAATAACGTCTTAGTTCACAAAACTGGTTGCATTTTGAATTTTCCAACAAAGTGGGTGGAGCCTGATGGGTGTATGCCAGCATTATATTCCCGTTTCGTTATTTACACTTTTTCAAAGGCTCATTATAGCTACAACAATGTAATGAACATTATCACAAACTGTTTCCAAATGGTGTAGCTTTCGATGGAAATTTGCCATCAAAGATTGATTTAAAATCAGGTCAACTATGAAATGCACTGAATTTTTAATAAGCACACATACAAATATATTTTTCTCATCTTGATATTCATGAGATTTCTTTCAGCAAAACCTTAATTCTTTATCTGGGTGGCATCTTTTATATTAATTAGCATGTGCTATCTACTGAGAAATCTAAGATCTTCACATGTGAAAACAATATAAAAATGTGATTGATTTTAGATTTAGATGATTATTAGATTTTAAATTGTGACATTCTATCTAGTCAAAAAGTGATGTCATATCCAGGTACAAGATAAACTATATAAATCACTAGAAGGTGAGCAGATCATGACTGGTCCATTCTAACAATTAAGCATCATTTATCAACTATTGTCTACTACTTTTAATTGATTGTCAAAGATGAAAGGAACATCTGTGTGGCTATACAACCTGTTAAAAAGCTACATTAAAAGTTCATACACAATTTATTAGAATACACATGTAGAATAGGTTATAATATGATCCAATCCATATTCCCATTACAAGCCTCTATGCTAGTCAAAAGGAGGCTGGGTAGAACAAATAAGTGACAATATTAAATTATTAGATTTCCTCTCCAATCACTGCATTGTAATATGCTTGAAGTAAGGCAGGTAATTAGTAATTCATGGTTTCCATTTTAGTGTGTGCATGGCTTTCATTTTGAACCATCTGCTAGAAATATTGAAACAATATCAAATTTTATCCACTGGAGAAATTAAGCTATTCACTTCCAAATCAAGCAATACAAGCTCATTTCTTTCAGAATTCAATTTTTCATAACATGTAATAGTTGTAGTTATACAGTACTAGAAACATTGTTAATAATAAAATCAACATCTATAGAGGCAGATCACTAAATATGGTATTCAGGATATCAGAGAAATGTCTCCGTGTATTAAGGTTCTATGGGGTTTTTTTAGAGTAGTGGAGTATTCTGAGAACTGTACTGTCAGTTTTGTTAATTTTTAAGATTCCAGAAGATTCCTGTCTTGTTGTGCTGTCAGGTATTGATGAAGCAGGTCTCGTAACAAGGAATATCCAGCAATTAGAGTTTCAGACAGAAACACCAAAAAAATGTACTAAATTTGAAAGTCTGCAATTGCTGTGTGGTAGAAGTGATGGTAAAATGTTCCAATACAGTTGTTCACAAGAATTTCTTGACAGTCAGGAGAATGTAGTATGGAAGAAGTAGGTACAATTTTCTTATCGTCACACTGATTGAACTATACTGTCAGATACATTGTAGAGGATTGTAAGCAATGTTTGAACTTGCTCACTTTATCAGTTGTGGCAGACAATCTTTCCTTTGTCAAATTTGTCTTCTATCTCCAATCTCTTATTAGAGTCACGGATAGCAGAATTACAGATTCATTTATATTGCCTAGGCATATAGATGTCTGTATACTTTCTTATTTGAACATGCCACTTTCCTTCAATCAATTATGGCTTATTATTTTCTGTCTAGATATTGGCATATCACCTATATGGAAATTACACCAATACGGCCCTCCCAGCCAGCAGCTTCCACTGATAAGGCTGTAGGCCACTCTTTGCCTCCCTGGAAGGAGGAGGAGACAGAACATTTCTATGGCATCTTGGTCTAAGGCTGGGAGGGTGGAGAAAGGAGCCTTATGAGGCAACTCCGCCCAGCTGGCTGGCAGTTGCTCTGCGTGCTTGGCCTGAGCAGAGCTCATCTCAACCTCTCTCAGCCAAGATTCTCTGAGGCTGTTTTCTGAAGGCCCTCATGGTTATGCAGGGATAGCTGCCTGGAGAAGCAGTGATATTCCCCTACTTGCTACTTTCAAATTCCAGGAGGAGAGCCAGGGCCCAGCGTCAGGCTCATTGGTTTGGCAGAGACTTTTTCTTACATACATTTGGCACCTGTTGTCTATCAGTCAGGAAGGCTAAAGCAGGATTATACCCAGCCTTTGCAGGCCTCTGGCCTACTTAGGCTCCTCTCCCCTCCCCCACCCCATTTTACTTTATTGGGAGAGAATACTTCCAGCAGCAGCAGCAATAGGCTTTGCTGTAGTCCACAGGGGTGAGTTGCAGCCATCTGAGGGGTGGATTAATTCATACTTTATTGCTACTGGCCTAGCAGAGTGGAAGCTGGTAGCCCCTGTCCCCCTCTCTAGGGTTTTCCTTCCCCTGCCATTACACTTACTTGGGAGGGAGTATTACCAGCAGCAATAGCTCTGCCTAAGGCCTTCAGGCAGCAGGGGCCATTTTGTGAGAGGACTTGGCAGTTTATTCAGTTGGGTATGGTCATTTTGAGAGTGGCACCCAGTGGCCTGCTTAGCCTTCAGGCAGTAGCAGCCATGTTGTGAAGGCATCTGCAATATGCACAGCACCAGGGGTGGCCATTTTGAGTGTGGCATTTGTGTGGCTTGATTTGCCTCCTGCTTACTGGCAGTACCAGCCATTTTAGTGGGGCTTTTGCAGCTTATCCTGTGCTAGGGTGGCCATTTTGAGAGTGGCACCAAGTGGTCTGCTTAGCTTCCCGGCAATGCTGGCCATGTTGTAAAGGCACCTGTAATATGCACAGCACCGGGAGTGGCCATTTTGAGTGTGGGCTTTGTATGGCCTGATGTGCCTCCTGCTTACTGGCAGTAGTGGCCATTTTTGTGGGCTTTTTGCACCTTATCTTGTGCTGGAAGTGACCATTTTGTGTGTGTCTCACAGTGGCATGCTTAGCCTCCTTGCACTGGTGGCCATTTTATAGAGGCCTCTACAGCCTTACACAGTGTTTGGGCTGCCGTTTTGGGGGTGCTGTGTTCCTATTGGGCTTTGAAGTTCAAAAAGCAGTAATTTTACAGTACATTACATTACTTTACTGTACATTTCCATCATGCCACCCAGAAAAGGGTAGTAGCCCTGCTAAGGGCAAGCAGCCAGCAAATAGGCCTCCTGCAAAGCAGCCTGCAGACACTTTCTTTGAGGATGATGAAGTGGCCAAGGAGAGGAGGGAAATACTGCTATCGGTGTCTCAGTCAGGAGGGCTGAAGCAGAGTTAGGCCCAGCCCCTGCAGGCCTCCAGTCTATCTAGGCTCCCTCGCTGTTTTCACTTTATTTGGAGAGAGTACTTACAGCAGCAGTAGCAGTGAAGGCCTGGCTGAGGCTCAGGTGGGGGGGGGGCTTGCAGACATCTGAAGGATGGTTGACTGCACACATTTTTTTCTACTGGCTTAGCAAGGATCTACAGTCCCAGGGTGGTGGCTGGTTAAACCCCTCCCCCTTTTCCCTGCTCAATTTGCAGCCTTTGTGGGCCTAAAGAGCTGTTTTTTAGGTTTGTTACTCAGGCCACCTAATGGCATGCTGTGTTATTGCATCTGCTGAAATTGGTAAAGCTAACACACAGGGCACCGAAGTTTAAGATGTGATCTGATCTTTCTACCTGATTAGCACAATTGATGGCCAGTAGCGGATCTGACCTAGGCTGCTGTAATCCAGTCATGTTGAGGTGACAGTGGACCTGATTGACAAGATAGGTAATTCCAGGCCTCTAGTGCCTGGCTGAGGGGGCTCCAAGGGGTCAGGTCTCTCAACTCCCATGTTTAGGCTCCTGGGTTGTATCTTGCCTTTGGGTTTCGCAATTTGGCCACTGGGTTATTACGTTACTCAGTCCTAAAGGGACAGTCATAAAGGGAGCAGCATGTTAGGGGTTAACTTTCCTCTTCAGGAAGTGGAGGAGAAGGATGAAGTGGACCTGAGGAGGGGACAAGTAAATGAGACTTAAGAAAGTTTGCTGCACCTGGGCCAGTCGGCTGCTAGCTGGCCTTTCTTTAGCAGCTGGTGGGGCACTGAGCCTTATCTCAAGAGTGTTGGCACCTAGAAGTGGAGTTTCCTTGGAGTTTCGACTGCCTTGGGGCCCAGTGGCTTCCGGGTTTAGTTCAGGGACACTGGTGCGCTGAGCAGTGGCCCATTAACCAATCAGTACAGGAGTCTTACTATAAACCATATATGATTGGAATTGTCCAATCCTCATGGCAGTTGGATTGTGGGGAGGGAATTAGATAACCCCTCAGCCCACTTCATGTGGACAATTAGGCAGTGGTTCCCATACCTAACCCTCTTTCATCCAAGTGGCACAGGATTTTGAGGAGGGTTCTGGAGACTGGTCTTGGCGTTTATGTTTTAAGGCAGTGCCCAGTCTTTCCTGCAAATGGAATGGTGCAGCTAGTCCATCGGTGTCATGAGGGAGAGGTGTCATCAGGCTTGTCCCTCAGCTGGGTGAGGGAGAGAGCAAGCGAGAGTCCAAGACACACCAGGGTCGAGAGTCAGAAAGTCAGTCCATCAGTGGAGCAAGCAAACGAGAATCTGAAAGCCAAGCCAAGGCCAGAAAGTTGTCATCAGTCAAACACAGAGACAAACAAGGAGTGGTCGAGAACAAAGCCCAAGTCAGGAAACAGGAGGTATCTCCAAGTGAGGGCAGGTTACAGGCAGAGGTGAAGCTTCCAGGAGCCAAGCTGCTAGGCACAAGGAGTGGTGAACAACTTTGTTCCCACGCTGGGCCCTGCCCAGCATTCTCCATATATGCTCAGGATGTTGCAAGAGGATGAGGGCCAGGTGTTTCTCCTTCACTTGATTGCCCTGCCTCGCCCTCGGCATACAGCTCCATCCACCGCTACTCCTGCAGGTGTGCACTCCTTCACCATTCCCAAACAGCCTCCCTCACTTGAGCCTGTTGCCTTGCTGCCAGCTCGAGAGGCTTGGATCTCTGAGGCACCGTTTCCTTCTCCTCTCTGCATGACCCCTCTCCCTCTTTAGCTTGTGCCAAGGGACCTGGTTGCTGGTTGCTGGTTGCTGGATGGCTCTTCTGGGACTGCGGGGGGGGGGGGTTGTCAGACTGTGGCTTACTAAAAGTTGCAATCCAGCCTATCTCTTGCAATTAGACATGAGTCCATTGGTTCCAAAAGATTTTACTGAATATAAACAACCATTATAGTCCACTAACCAAGATGCAATATCTTGGCTGGTACACGAGTATTGTTACGAATGACAGGCAAAGGTTAAGGTATAGAATAGCATAGCCCAGCAAGTCCCATCCTCCCCCCATAGTTCTCAAAACAAATGGCTTGAAGCTGCGAGAGTGAAACTTTCCCAAGGCTTGAAAGGTTGTAGTCATAACATTCCTCTTTTTTGAGATAACTGTTACTGGACTGCTTGTCACCTGCAAAAGAAGAGCTTAAAACACTGACAGGATTAAAATGGAGTCTCTTTGGTTAGATCACATGAGGAACATAGTCAGACCTGACAGTGGTTCTGCTGGCTCTGCTGCCTCTTCCAGCCCCTCATCCTCCGAGGAGGAATCAACAGCAGGTAGAGAGACCAGATGTGGCTGACCTATGACACCCCCCCTTCCCAAGGCCCCTCTCCTCTGAGTGACCAGGAGGGCCTGGCTTGTTGCGGTATGCCCGATGGAATCAGCGGAGGAGACATGGAGCATGGAGGTTCTCCACCAGCTCCCAGGACCTGTCATCTGGCCCATATCCCTTCCACTCCACCAGATATTGTAACCGCCTCCGGTGCCGACGAGAATCCAGGATCTGGTCCACCTCATGTTCCTCCTGGCCATCCGCCAGTACCAGTAGTGGTGGGGGTTCCTGGTCGTGGAGCGGATGCAAGGGTACTGTTGGAGTGAGCAGGGATCGGTGAAAAACCAGGTGGATCTGAAGTGTTGGGGGTAGCTCAAGGCGGAATGCAACTGGGTTGACTTGCTCCACTATCTGGTAGAGCCTGATGAACCGACGATCCAGTTTTTGAGAAGGGTGTTGGGACTGGATGTGCTTGGTGGAGAGACATACCCTGTCACTCACTGTGAGGACCTCCCCCTCCCTTCGGTGTCAGTCTGCAGTGGCCTTATAGGCCTGCTTGGCTTGGTCTAGATGCTCCCATAGTACCTGATGTGAGGCTTGAAGTTCCTGCATGAAGGTGTTTGCTGCTGGGACCGCAGAATCTGGAGCTGTCTGAGGGAAATACCATGGATGGTGTGCATAATTGGCCAGGAAGGGTGTCTGCCGGGTCGAGGAGTGAACAGAGTTATTGTACGTGAACTCTGACAAGTGGAGTAGGTCGGCCCAGTTGTCTTGTTGGTAAGTGGTATAACACCAGAGATACTGCTCTAAGGTGGCATTCATTCATTCCATTTGCCCATTGGTCTGTGGGTGGTGCGAGGAGGATAAGTGGATGCAGGTGCCAAGGAGAGCCTGGAGAGCTTGCCAGAAGTGGGGGGTGAACTGCACCCCCTGATCTGAGATTAGGTCCTGAGGAATCCCTTGTAAACGGAAGACATGGTGAAGGTATAGGCGTGTGTCTTTCTTAGCTGTTGTTGGCACGGGACAAGAGACAAAGTGTGCCATCTTGTGAAGAGGTCCACTATTATGGTGATGCAGGTATCCTCCCGTGATGGGGGATGGTCCGTGATGAAGTCCAAGGAGATCAACTCCCACAGTCTTGTTGGAGTTGGCAGGGGTTGCAACAGGCTGGCCGGTTTCCCAGGGACATCTTTGGCACACCTCGCAGGACTGTACATACTGGGCTACATCACCCTGCACCCGAGGCCACCAGAATTCTCAGGAGATAAGGTGTAGGGTCTTGTACCACCCAAAATGCCCCGTGGCCAGAGCATCATGAACCAGTTGCAGCACTTCCTGATGTAGGGACCCAGGGGGCACATTAATCCGGTCATTGTGGGTTACAAGGTCCTGTTGGAGCTGGTCCCTGGGTGAGTCTGGCTGTGCCGAGTCACGCAGGAGCTGAGTGATGACCCAGGCCCATGGGTCATCCTGCTGGGCTTGCTGAACTCGGAGTCGCAGGGAGGTAGGCTCTTCTGTCACTGCAAATACCTCGGATGGAAGAATTGTGGTGGCTGAGGGGTTTATCTCATCCTGTCAGGCAAACTCTGGTTTCCGGGACAAGGCATCCGCCTGTTTGTTCTGGGCACCAGGGTCATAGTGGATGGTGAAGTGGAACCAGGCAAAGAACTAGGCTCACCAGATCTGGCACTGGTTCAGGTTCCAGGCAGTCTGGAGGTGCTCCAGGTTGTGGTGGTCTGAGTGCACAATGATTGGATACTGCACTCCTTCCAGATGGTGCCTCTAGGTCTCGAACGCAGCCTTGATGGCCAGCAACTCTCTCTTCCAAATGGTGTAATTTCACTCGGCAGGTGTGAGTTGGTGAGAGTAGTATGCACAGGGGCATAGTGGACTTTCAGGGGAGTCCTGTTGCACTTGGATGACCTCTGATGCCGTGTCGGAGGCATCAGCTTTGATGATAAAATGCCAGTTCACATCTGGGTATAGTAGGACGGTGCCGGTTGCCAAGTGGTTCTTCAGGGCTTGGAAGGCCTGCTGGGCCTCCGGGGTCCAAGTGAAGGGGACTCGGGGTCGGACGAGCTGGGTTAGCGGGACCACCAGTTCATCAAACTCAGGGATGAACTGCCTGTAGTAATTTGCGAACCCCAGGAACCGCTGGACATCCTTCCAGCTCCTGGGAGCCTGCCAGGAGAGCATGACATCGACTTTGGCTGGATCCATCTCGAGGCCCTGTGAGGAGACATGGTGCCCCAGAAATTCTACCTCTGTCTGGTCGAACTCACACTTCTCGAGCTTGGCATACAAGCCATGTTGTCTCAGCTAGTGCAGCACGGTCCAGACATGCTTGGTATGTCTGGCCGGGTTCCAGGAAAACACCAGGATATAATCAAGGTACATGATGATGTAGCGGTACAACAGGTCATGGAACACATCATTTATGTACGTCTGGAAGACTGAGGCACATTACACAGGCCAAATGGCATGACTAGATATTCGAATTGGCCCTAGCAAGTCCCAAAGGCAGTCTTTCATTCATCCTCCTCGCAAATCCAGATCAAATTGTACACCCCTCGCAGGTTGAGTTTGGTAAAGTGGGTTGCCTCCCTTCTGGCTACCGAATCTCTGGTAGGAGAAGGAGGTGCCCCCCCCCCAATGTCGAGGGCCCCATGAGTACTGATGTCTCACCCTGGTCCATGTGGGCTGCCACGAGCCTGGGCCTGGCTTTTGCTGCTACCTCTGGACGGCATTTCTCCGGGCAGGCATTGGCATAATGGTCAGCCCACAGTACAGGCAAAGCCCCTGGGTGCATCGCTGTGCCTTCTCTGTGGCTGTCAGGCATGGTTGTGTGCCTCCCAGTTGGATGGGTTCCTCAAGTTCTGCCACTCCCAGGTCGGCTGGGGAGAAGTAGCTAGCTACAGGTGCCAGCCTGGGAAGACCTATCTGCCATGAGACCTCACTGCACACCTGTTTCCGGGCTTCCAGGTGCTGGTCAATGCGCTGACATAGCACCACTAGGCCTTGGAGGGTGGATGAGCATTCAGTCTGGGCCAGCTCATCCGCTACTTCATCAGACATGCCCTCCATAAACTGGTCCATCAGTGCCGCCTCATTCCATGAGAGGTCCTGGGCCAGAAGCTGGAACTCTGCTGAGCAGGCTGCCACCAAACCCCACCCCTGGTGGAGGTGTCGGATACACCTGTTGGCGCGCTCAGCCTTGACTATGTTCACAAAGGCTTGCTGGAGCCACTCCACAAACACAGTGTAGTCCTGTAACAGTGGTGACTACTCAAGAAGCAGGGGGGTAGACCACTTGGCCTTTCAATAAGCTCAGAATGAAGCCCACCTTGGTCCGGTCATCGGGAAAGTCTCATGGTCGCAGGCTAATGTACAGCTGGCACTGGGTGAGGAAGGTGGGAAATTCCTCGACACTACCCATGAACTTCTCTGGTGGGCTTACTGGGCACTTGGGCGTGGCCGGTGGGAGTGGATGCATTGCCTGGGCTTGCTGCTGCAACTGTTGCTGAAGTTGGGCCACTGTGTTAGACAATTGGTCGACCCTCTGCTGCAGCATTTGGTTTTGCACTACCAGCTTAGCAGTGGCTGCTGTGTCTAGGCCGTTTGTTTTTGGGGTGGGAGCAACGTGTCACAAGCAGGGTTGGGCGAGGGAGAGAGTGAGCGAGAATTCAAGACACACTGGGGTTGAGAGCCAGAAAGTCAGTCCGTCAGTGGAGCAAGCAAACGAGAATCTTAAAGCCAAGCTGAGGTCAGAAAGCCGAGTCGGCAGTCAAACACGGAGACAAGCAAGGAGTGGTCGAGGACAAAGCCAAAGTCAGGAAACAGGAGGTCTCTCCAAGCGAGGTCAGGGTATGAGGCAGAGGTGAAGCTTCCAGGAGCTGAGCTGCTGGGCACAAGGAGTGGTGAACAACATTGCTCCCATGCTGGGCCCTGCCCAGCATTCTCCTTATATGCTCAGGATGGCGTAAGAGGACGAGGGCTAGGTCTTTCTCCTTCACTTGATTGCCCTGCCTCACCCTCAGCGTACAGCTCCGTCCACCGCTGCCCCTGCAGGCGTGCACTCCTTCGCCATTCCCAAACATGCTCCCTTGCCTGAGCCCGCTGCCTTCTTGCCGGCTTGAGAGGCTTGGATCCCCGAGGCACTGGTTCCTCGTCCTCTCTGTATGACCCCTCTCCCTCTTTAGCTCGTACCGAGGGACCTGGTTGCTGGTCACTGGATGGCTCTTTAGGGACTGCAAGGGGAGGTTCTGCTGGCTCCGCTGGCTCTTCCAGCCCCTCATTCTCCGAGGAGGAATCGCCAGCAGGTAGACAGCCCAGCCGTGGCTGGCCTACGATACCCGGATTTCCTCTGAGCTGTGCCTCCAGGGTGGGCAACCGGGTGTGTCCGGCAGCCTCTGGGCTGGGGCACCAGTTGGTATGTAGGAGTTATGGCTGAGCTGGTGGATCTCTCCCAGTTATGGGGGAGTGGACTATTAGGGGGCTTGCCTCATATCCAGTGGCAGCTATCAGGAAGCTTAGGCGCATTTACGTTCACTAGTAAACCTCCCAGTTTGATGTAAGCCTGGGCAGTTTCCAGGGTTGCGCAACTTTAATGGTGGGCATGAGAGTTGGATCCTGAGCATTAGTGCAGCGATGACCCAAGCCCTTAAGGAAGGGTCTGGTCGACTCCGCATTAGCTATGGGGAAAGTGATGGCTGAGCTGCTACTTCTGTTTGATGGGATGTGGGGTCCTTTGCCTCACTCCTGGTCATTCACCTGGGGGTAATGAGCTGGGCTTCCCAAGGGCACAGCCCTTCCGTTACAGTCTCCATAGATGTACACATATAGGCAAGGTGTGCTCAAGGGGAGGAGCAGTCCTCCGCCTCAGGTACTGGTCATTTACTTGGGCAGTAATGACCTTGGCTGCAGGGCATGGCTGTTCCGGTATAGGCTCACGCAGATGTAAGCACTATGCTCGTGAGCTGGAAGGGAGGAGTGGCCTCTGTTTCATGTTCAGGTCATTCACTTGGGTGGTATTGACCTTGTCTCACAGGGCATGGCCCTTTCCTTACAGGCTCACACAGGCTTGCAGTGCCCAGGCAAGTAGTGGCCTGATGGTTTGAGGGGAGGTGTGGACCTCCACCTCACGTCCTCGTCATTCGCCGCATGGTAATGTCCTTGGCTCACTGGGCATGACCTTGGCTGCAGGGCATTGCCCTTTCGTTACAGGCTCACACAGACTTGCAGTGTATAGGCAAGTAGTGGCCTGGTGTGTTGATTGGTCCTCAGTGCTTCCATATTGGTGTGGTGGGAAGCTTGGGACTCATTAGCCCCTGAGAGAGCTAGGTGAAAAGCTAACAGAATTGTAGAGAAAGCTTTCGGGGAGGGTCTGGGCATTTATTTGCCACACCTCGACATACTAGACTGAATTTGCCAACATCTGCCTAATGAGGGTTCACCTGGCCACTGAAGGCAAGGACATCTTCCTCAATGACCTACGGCAAGGGCTGAAGTTAGCACTAGGCCACTTGTGGGGTGCTAGGGCCTAAGCAGATGCTTGGCCCTGGAAGTGGCCAGATACAGTTTGGGAATAGGGAGCAGGCCGGTGAGTACCCTAGGTGCTTCTCCACTGATGGGGAAGAGGGGTCTGCCAGGAGCGGATGATACTGCTTTGACGGCTGCCATGCTGCATGGGCAGACTGTCTTGGGGAACCCCATGTGCAAGTCCTTCCCTCACTGCTGTATGGCTGAGGCTTAGGAGCTTGAGCTGGGGGGATCCATTTTGCCAGCTGGCCAGGTCTTAGCCATCCATAGGATAGCTCGGACCTGGGGCTTCGAGGCTTGCCCAGACAGGTCAAGGTGGAGGTCTAGGGGTGACTCCATGGCTTGACCTGTACTGCTAGTTGGCCCTTTCTTTATTAATGGTTGATGTTATGTTTAATAAAGTAGCCCTTTATTTCCAAGCCTTGTGTCTGTCTCATTATTCCGACTAGGGTGGCAAAATGATAGATGTAGATGTGTCAATAGAGTCTTGTGAAACAATTAATGCTGACAAATATGAAACTTGGAGCACTGAGAAGATACCCTAAGAGCTTTCCTTAATTTCTGAGTGGGGATATACCTTTCTTTTACTCTTATTCTCAATGAAGCGTGAGGCTTCTATTGATTCTTTTCTACGTCATTTACTCCTCATGCAACTTGGGGGATTAGGGTAGCTGTTTAAGCCTACCCCATTCCATGGTTGCAAACTTTGATGTAAGATGTTTGGGAGCTGTGATGCTGACACCTCACCTCCAGAATGACTTACTAAGAATTTAAATTTCATACCCTACAACATGCTCAACCCAGCTGGCTTCCCAGCCCACAAGCTTCTCCTCAAAGTGGTGGCTTCTCCTCCAGTGATGTTGCTCCAGAACCTCAGCCCACCCAAACTCTGCAATGGCACCAGACTACAAGTGAAAGCCCTCCACATGAACATCATTGAGGCCACATTGTTCACCGGCAGTGCTGGAGAGGAGGGGAGTTGGTGTTCATACCATGCATACCATTCATACTATCAGATAACCTTTTTGAATTCAAGAGACTGCTGTTCCCCCTCAAGGTCTGCTTTGCTATGACGATAAACAAGTCCCAGGGTCAGACACTGAAGGTGACAGGAATTGACTTGCGGGAGGACTGCTTCTTACACGGGCAGTTCTACGTGGCCTGCTTCAGAGTGAGCTCACCCGGCAGCCTTGTGATCCTAGCACCTGAGGGGAAAACTATTAATGTGATCTCCAAAGAGGTCCTTCAGTAGAAAAAAGAGGTGGTACATTTTTTTCACTTTATTTATTGCACTACAATCTTTTCCTTTAAAATTTCTTTAATAAATGCTACATTTCAAAATTCACTTCATCAGTTTCCGGCATCAACACGCTTCACTTTATTCAAACACCTTTGTGAAGCTCAGGTACTATGCTATTATACTACAAAACCAATAAAAAAACCTTCACAAACCAAAAAATATTACATAACCATAAGTATTATAACTGGATTTAAAGTAGTTAAATACCATAGCGAAGCACGGGTATCAAGCTAGTCATATATAAAAAGAAACTGCCAGGAAGAAACTTACCAATGCTGGTTAAAATGCTGTTTTGTGAAGATGATGCATAGAGGAATGGCTTGATAAAGCAATACACTGTGAAACGGGCTGTTTTAATTGCTAGCGCACCCGTTGCCAACAGCCCGGGAGCTTCCTTATTGACCTTATGGCTCCCATCGGACCCCCTTCACCCTTCATTGGCAGGTTTGCCTGCAAGAAGAAGAAACAACTCATTGGAATTGTGCACTTTGAAAGACGAACTTTGTATTTATGTGCATGTTATTATATGTGTGTTGTATGGACTGTATTCCGTGCATTTCTGTAGACCGTTTGGTCCTTATTTGGCAAGATTTCCAACATACAACTGATGAACCTTAATACATTCTAGCCAATTTCTCTGGAGTCATATATCATGGATACTTCATCTGATAAAAATTCTCCTTAAGACTAGAACTTAATGTAAATTTCAATCCTTTTATCCACAAATTTTCCCATTGTTCCATTAATATATCATACCTTAAGTTTTTAGCCCATTTAATCATACATTCTTTGACTTGCTGTTCTTCCGTTTCCAGTTTCAACACGTTTATAATTTTTTGCAGTAGCACGTTCATCATTTGTACATAATTCTCAAATAAAAAGTCATATTGTCTCTTATCTGCTTTAAGTCTTTCCACTATTTACATATATGTAAACCATTGACAAGTATATCTCTCTGTTAAACGGTCCTCTCTTGATTTTATTTTGACATCACTCTGTGAAAATGCTAACATATCTCCATAAGTTAACCATTCAAAGGGCTTACCATCTCTCTTCTAAGATATGGTTTTTGTGGTTATAGCCACATAGGTATTTTTTGGGCAGAATCTAGGTTTATATTTGTTCCAAATTTTCAACAAAGCACCCCTAAGATAATGGTTATTAAAATCAGCATTAACCTTGGCTTTATCATACCACAAATAAACATACTATCCAAATCTTAAGTCATGCCCCACTAATGTAATCTCTCCCTAACCAGCAGACCTCCTAACCGTTCTCCCACCAAAATCCAACAACCTTCAGCTCTGCCAGTTGTCCAGTAGTTAAACTACCAAACTCCTCTTTTTTTCTTTTTGATATTCCAATCCAGCATTAGAAAATGATTGCCCTCTTGGAGTCTGTCTGTCACAGAAGCATTCTGAGCTTGACTACTGTGATGGCCTTGAAGTATTGGCTTCATATTCAAGCAGTTTGGGGGAGACAGAGAGTGAGAAAGTGTGGCTAGATTATGAGCAGAGTGAGTTAGTGGACAAATCTAACAGGCAATCAGGAGTGAGTCCATAGAGCAAGTATAGCATTTATTAATGGTGAGTTAGATGGATTGTGGCTGGGTGGATGAATGCATGGGCTGGGGCTCTGTAATCTTTATCTTTTATGCAGCTCTTGTCAGTCCCTGGCAGTTAGGTCCCTCACGCCCTCCACAGTTAACACTCAGGTGTTCCAGTTGAAGTAGCTTTATTGAGATCCATACAGTACAGGTATTCACCTGAAGGTGGCAATTGGCAGAAGAGACAATTCAAACAAAGTCATTACTAATTATAGAGAAACTTCCTGCCCCTTGGGGTCCATTGACATTCTGGTGCGAAACCCCAAAGAGGTTGCACGGGAACAGATTAGATTAGACTACATGTAGTACAAAGGAAAATATCCCAGTCTCTAGGAAAGTTACAATGTTCGCTGCTAGTAGCTCTCCTCAAGGACACTTGCTGGAAGAAGTGAAAGTACATATTTTCAGTAAATAATGGAGAGGCCCACTGGATCTCCTGCAATTAATATCAGCAGTTAGAACACTCTCAGATGATCTACACAGAATACAGCATATAATTCTGGCAAACAGCATTGATCAGTACAAAAGGTAGAATACAATCATGGCAGATACCCTGGCATACATGACATACTGCCCCCCCCCCCCCCCGAAGATTGGCCCCCCTCTCACATTGGGCCTGGTTTGTCAAGGCAGAGCTTATGAAATTTTCTTATAAGTCTTGGAGCATTCATGTTAGAGCTCTCAATCCATTTCCTGTGACTTTCTGCGAAATATTTCTGACGAACCAAATAAAAAAGTTTTCCTCATTGTATTTTAGAATCTAGGATGTCTTCTATTTCATGATGCACTTGTCCATCTACCAGGATGGGGTGGGGAGCTCGATACTCCGGATGCCATTTATCCGGGGGGGGGAGCTTTTTTGTAAAAGTTAGCGAAACCCAGGAAGGATTGCAATTGCCTTCTAGTTTTAGGGGGGGTCCCACCCCACCATGGCTTGTATTTTAGCTGGATCCATTTTTAGCCCGTGCCCAGACAGACGGTAGCCTAAGAAGTCCAATTCTTCTTTGTGAAATTGACATTTAGATAGTTTTACTGGTGATTGTCACTTAAAGTCTTAAGCACTTCCCTGACCAATGCCACATGTGACTCATACTCTCATGAATAAATTAACGTCATTAAGATAAACCACCACACGTTTGTACAGGTATTTGTGCAAAACTTTATTAATTAAATTCATAAAAAACTCCAGAGCCCCTTGTAATCCGAAAGGCGTTACCCTGTATTCAAACTGTCCCAACGGGGTGTTGAAAGCAGTTTTCCATTCATCCCCCTCCCTTATTCGTACTTGGAAGTACACATCTTTTCAGTCCAGTTTAGAAAAAACCTTCCCCTGAGCCACAATGCTCACCAAATCCTTAATGAGAGGGAGGGGGTAGGCATTAGACATCGAAACAGCATTTATTCCTCAATAATCAGTACAAAGTCTTAGTCCCCCATCTTTTTTCTTGCGAAACAACACTGGCACAGCATGGGGAGAGCTGGCAGGGCAGATGAATTCTCATGCCAAGTTTTTGTCAATGAATTCCCTCAGCTCCTTCCATTCCTCTCGGCTCATAGAATACAATTTCCTTTTTGGCAGCTTCTGTCCTGGGATGACTTCAATGGCACAGTCAGTAGCTCTATGGGGTGGAAGCTCATTTGCTTCTTTCCCCCCAAACACTTGTTTTAAGTCCTGGTATTTGGGGGGGAATGTGCTTTAGTTGTTCTTGAGTCAGCAACACAGCTTCTAAGAGGGGGGTGCATTTTGGCCCCATTCTTGGGTCCATACTGTTGTGAGAATAGGGGGGAGGAATGAGCCTCTCCTTCTCTCTCTCCTGCTGGGTCTCCCCCCCGGCAGCACCCCCGGTCCACTTGTTCTGATGAGCCACTTACCAAGGCTTATGAGGTGTGGATGGAATAACCCCTGACTCAATTTCGTCTTTTTCCCCCTCACTGGTCTGTCTTCAGTGACGTAAATAATCACCTTTGTACAGGGAAGATTTTAACTAGCATGAAGGTTTATTCTGGCTGACAAATAGTACATTTAGTCTCGAGACCAGTCGCCTCTGCTCTATCTGCCCTTGAATGTTACAGAAATCCTTAACCTATACTTACGTATTAACTTATAAATCCTTAACTTAGAAGCAAATAGTACATTAAAACCTTATAGCAAAGTGACTAAAACCCCACAGAAAAAGCCTTTTCTGACTTACCTCCTGGAGAACCCCTGGACCAAAGTGGGTCTCTTATGGGTTCCTAAGAGGAAGTTTAATGGTCACCAGTTGGCAGACACAAAAAGACTTGTGCCTTCCCAAGGAGTGGCGAGGACTAGCTCCTTGGTCAGACTTTTTATAGAGTAGTCTTCAGCTTTCTGATTCATTGATGGCTCATTGGTTAGTAGCACTCTGACAGCTGATTGGTTAGTGGCATTCTGACATGGGTAGTTCCAGAACCCTGCTGCCATGTATGGCCCAACAGTACTTTTGCTCTATCTCGGATCTTCAGGTGTTCCTTGTCCTTGTGCCTAGAATAGCCCTTGTTTTTGAGCCAGTCTCTGCCCATGTGACTTTCACTGTATAGATGCTCTTATTGAAAAGTCAGCATGATTCAGCATGCCTCATGAAGCCTGTAAATTGTCCTGCTATGATTGGTCAAATAGGTTTAAGGGGAACTTTAGCCCTATAACATGGCAAGGGATGGCCTTGCAGTCTTATGAGTCAAAGCTGAATACCTTTCCTCAATTTAATGTTCTTTTATGGCCCATGCCTGGTTTGTGTCAAGGGGGAGGCTGCTGAAGACTTCTGCCAGCTCTTACAGAGAATAGACATACATGAACCAAAGTGAGAGCTTTTGGAAGTTGCTTCTTGGGCGAGGACTGGCTCTAGGATATGGGTTTGGGTTCAGATCAATCCAAACTCTAAAATTCTGACCACACATACATGCCATTGGCATTTCTTCCCATCAAAGTACAGTTCTCCTGTTTTCCATTTGATATATGGGTCATGGTCCCAAAGCCACCATATCCCTAGCACCAGTGGGTACTTGGTAGCTGTGCTCACCACAAAAGTTCTGGATTACCAGTGATTTCTATTGCCCGGTGGGGCTGGTTCAGTTTGATAGCTAGCAGGTTCCTCTTTCATGCGGGACCCATCCATTTATTTGAACACAATGGGGTGTTCTAGATCATTTACATTTAGCTCCAATCCTGTGACTAGGGCAGGGGCTATTAAATCCCAAGTGCATCCCAAATCAATTAAAGCTTGCATTCACATGTGAGTCTCTCTTTTGGGGTTAACTAAAGTCACTGGCATGAAAAGCAAGGCCCCTTTTGGTCTCACCTTTGCTGGTGTTGGTTCTTTTTGGAATTGCCGTCTGGACCTTTCCATGGCAGGCTGCTTGCGTTTCCCATCAGTGGGGCGGCCTGATCCTCTTCCTCCAAGGGGATCTCACCCGCCACCTCCAGGGTTTCAACAGCTTCAAGCCCAGTCCTGGACAATCCGAAAGTGGCCCACTCTTCCACACAGTATGCACGGGCCTTTTCTTCAGCACATGGCTCTTTCGGTTTCTGAGGAGTAAGGCTTGGACACTTTCCTATCTCTACCTCCCGGTTCCAAGTGTGGTTTCTTAACACCCCCTTGCTGCTGCATTTCTCAGGAGCTTTACCACTTGGTCTCGGTTTTCAACCTCACATGCCAGCTGAATCCATCCCAGCAGGGTTCTGGGGTTATCTTGTATTAGGGCTTTCGC
Organism: Eublepharis macularius; assembly: GCF_028583425.1. Lineage (NCBI taxonomy): Eukaryota > Metazoa > Chordata > Lepidosauria > Squamata > Eublepharidae > Eublepharis > Eublepharis macularius. The sequence continues at coordinate 130,764,202 of NC_072792.1, forward strand.
TACTAAGTCCACATTTAGCCCAGCTCAAAAGAATTCAATCTTAATCCCTTCAGTCCAATCATGTATTTTGGCTGCATAGTGTCTGAATTCTGCAGTGTATTCCCATACTGGTCTGTGCCCTTGCTTGATCACTTTTTAGTTTTTTTCTAGCCCTTTCCTCCTTCAGAGGATCTTCAAATTGGGCTCTCAGTACTCGCACAAACACGTAGAGGGTCCACAGCTCAGGCTCTCTAGCTTCATATAGGGTCACATACCATGTGGCTGTGGGTCCCCCTAAGACCTCCGTATGCACTTGGATCATGGCGGGGCAGCGCTGCTGGTTTTGTTAGACCTTTCAGCGATGATTGACACAGTCGACCATGATTTGTTGGCCCACTGCTTTGCCGATGTGGGGATTCGAGGGATGGCCTTGCAGTGGCTTGTTTCTTTTCTCCACAGTTGGCGACAGAGGGTGGCGCTGGGGGAGAGGTTGTCCACATGCCAGCCTTTGGTGTGTGGTGTCCCTCAGGGGGTGATACTCTCTCCTCTGTTGTTCAATCTTTATATGCACCCTCTCGCCCAGCTGGTGTGGAGGTTTGGACTGGGTTGTCATCAATATGTGGAGGACACCCAGTTGTATCTGCTGATGGAGGATCGTCCTGACTCTGCCCTGATGCCCTGTTGAGAGCTTTGGAGGCCGTGTCCGTATGGGTGGCACAGAGCAGGCTGAAGTTGAATCCCATGAAGACAGAGGTCCTGTACTTGGGCCGTAGGCTGTCAGAGAAGGGGATCCATCTCCCAGCCTTTGGGGGGGCATCACTTGTGCCCGTACCATTGGTCAGGAGTTTGAGCATGATCCTGGATTCCTCCTTATCTATGGAGTTCCAGATTGTGACGGTTGCCCAGGCTGCTTTTTTCCATCTTCGGCAGGCCAGATGGCTAGCCCCTATCTCTCAGCCCAGGACCTAATGACAGTGATCCATGCAATGGTCACCTCCAGGTTGGATTACTGTAACTTGCTCTACGCAGGGCTGCCCTTGGGTTTGATCCAGAGACTACAGTGGGTCCAGAATGCTGCTGCACATGTTTTGACAGGTGTTTCTTATAGGACACATATTACACTAATTCTGCAGCAGCTCCACTGGCTCCCTGTGGAATTCCAGATTCGGTTCAAGGTGCTGTTTTTGATCTATAAAGCCTTAAATGGACTGGGACCAGCATACCTAAGGATTATCAATACCTCCCCATTTGTGAATATTCCAGGAATAGATGGCCACCCAATCCGGTTGATGTAATGTGAGAATCTCCAAGCATATGGAACCAGAGGCAGTGCTCCCGTAGAAGAGGATATGAAATCTGTGGTTTCTAAGCCGGCCCCAGATCGGGCCTGAGGAGGATTTCTACATCTACCCCACCTCTGTGTTTGCTCTGTGCATGGAAAGGTCACCAGAAAGAAGTAAAGAGACCAATGCAAGGATTTAAATTTGTACTGACTTTATTACACCCGGACATGTTGCAATATTCATGAATGCACTTTTTGTATGATGGATTCATTCTTGTTCCTGAAGGAGTTGCACAAATATGTATGAATGTTTGAATTATATAGCACTGGCACTTTAAAAATTTAACATTTTGTGAAGCACTGTTTCTTTGTATTCCCCGTGGGCTTGTCCTTTCTTACATACCAAATCAAACTTCCTAGCAGACACTCTCTTGCACATGCCCCAACTCCAAAGCAAGAGGGGGGAGACTATCGACACTGTCTTTTCCCCCCCGTCAGTTGGGAGGTGTGGTTATGACGCGTAGCCAAACAACCAAGCTACAGAACGAGCAAAAGGGGTGGAGAGCTAAAGTGAAAAGCGAGGTGGAAAAAGAGGGGGAGCAAGTGCCCAGAGAAAAAATGTCTCAAACGGCAGTGGGAGACTGGATTAAAGAGGGCAAACTATACATTACAGCTAGCCTCAGAAAAGAAGTGTTATAACAATGTCATGATGCCCGTACCGCTGGCCATTTCGGTTATCTGAAGACTTTACATTTAGTTCAAAGACAGTTCTGGTGGACAAGAATGCGCAAGGATGTAACTCAATATGTAGCTTCTTGCCCTATGTGCACTATGACCAAGCCTAGGAGGGGGAAACCTCCAGGACTTTTGCAACCTCTGGAAACTCCAAATCACCCCTGGGAAGTAATTTCTATGGACTTTATTACAGAGTTACCCCCTTCAAAAGGCTGCACTTGCATCTTGTTGGTAGTGGACTTATTTTCCAAACAAGCCCATTTTATTCCGTGTACCACCATACCTTCAGCTAAAAAGCTTGCCACTTTATTCATGAAACACATTATTAAGCTACAGTCTTTTCCCTCCAAGGTGATATCAGATTGGGGCAGACAGTTTGTTGCCAACTTCTGGCGGGAGCTATTGCAACTGGCCGGCATCGAACAAGGAATTAGCTCCGTCCACCATCCCGAGAGCGACAGGCAATCTGAAAGAACTAATCAAGTGCTAGAGCAATTTCTCAGATGCTATATTAATTTCCAACAGGATAACTGGACCCAACTGCTCCATTTCGCAGAATACACTTATAACAACTCGGTCCACAGTTCCACTGGGGAGACGCCATTTAAGGTGGTGCATGGCTATGAAGGAGTAGCGTTCCCTTTTGATCTGCAACCCGGAAGCAAAGATCCGGGCGACCTAGGAGAGTGGTGGACCTCCCTCTCCAAACAGTGGACTACAATCCAGAAAACTTTGGATAAAGCAAAAGCTGACTACAAAAAGTATGCTGATCGTCATCGTGTGGAGCAATGGGGATTGCAGCCTGGAGACAAGATTTATGTCTCCACCAAAAACTTCAGAGTTGAACAGACTAGTAAGAAACTGGGACTAAAATATCTGGGTCCTTTCCCAGTCAAGAGAATAATAAATAAAGTCACTGTGGAATTAGCACTCCCAAAGAATCTACGCCAAGTGCACCCCACGTTTCATGTTAGCTTACTCAAAAAAGCACCTCCACCTGATGTTTGGCACCCAAACACCCCAATACCCCCTCCAATGCTAATTGATGACCAGGTGCACTACGAAGTTGAGGAGATCCTGGACTCTAAACGCAGAAACAAAAAGCTGCATTACTTAATTAGATGGAAGGACTTTGAGGAGGGGTTTAGGGAGTGGGTGGAGGCTTCCCATATCAGGGACCCAAGACTCCTTTCCAAATATCATGCCAAGTATCCCAGCAAAGCAGGCCCAGAGGGGTGAGAGGAGGGGGGGTCTTAAGGGGGGCAGAATGTCAGGTGTTCTTAACCAGAGTTACGCCATGTTTAAGTTGCAGTTGTTAAGCTTTTTCTCCCTCCAGGTCCAGATGTTGTTTTGACCATGTTTTCCATGGGAGAGAATACTTCTTATCTGTCTCTTCAGCCAAAGACCTTGGCAGCCTGGGCCTTCCCACATCCAAGTTCTCAGCACACAGAACTATGGGGGGAGGCTGGGAATGAGAGGTTTGATGTATTGCTAGTTTCGTTTTGTATTTCATTCTCAACAATGCCTTGGTTCAGTCAAGTCTTCTTTAAGCCTTGAAATATGGACACTTGTATCAGAGCCTAGTCTTTCAATAAACCTTTTGAAATCAAGAAACGTGTGCTTCTTGCAGAAGGGGGAGACGAACTCTAGATAACAGGGATTCTATAGTCTGACACAAATGAGATAAATATAGATGAAGAGGAAGGGCAGATAAAAATAGGTTGGTCGATGAGTTGGAGGACAGAAGGAAGCAGAGGAAAGAAAGAGGCTTTGGGGGCTTTCAGGGGAGGAAAAGAAGAAACAATACAAGAAGGCAAATTATGTGCAGACTACAAGTCTCTTTGAGTCCTCTGCTTTAACATATATAAAACACAAGACACGAGATTAAAACATACAGCAGAAAGTGGGAAACACCAGACAAAACAAAAAAAGTGTTTATCTGCTAAAGACAGAGATAGAAGGAAGTGAATGAATATCCCTGTGGAAGAAGTTCCATGATTTTGGCACCATGACCGAGAAGGCCCTTTCTTTTGTTACCACTTTTGAAACCTAAGATGGATAGGAAACCCAAAGCAGTGCCTCAGAGGATGACTGTAACGATTGAGTAGGTTTGGATGGTAGTTGGTGGCTCTTAAGGTGTGCTGATCCTAATCTGTATAGGTTTTAAACATCAACAATTACACTTTGAACCAGAGGCAGTGTGGTGTAGTGATTAAGAGCAATAGAACTATAATTTGGAGAACCGGTTTTGATTCCCCACTCCTCTACCTGAAGAAAACTGGATAATCGATTTTTTTCCCCGCTGTCGTGGCAGCTGAGTTATGAGCTCAGTGCCATGATCTTCCTGACTCCTTGGGACTCAAGGATTCGGGCCTCCAAGACTCCTCCCCCCACAGAGAGGGGGGCAGGCCAGAGCAAGGTGGAGGAGCTCAAGGGAACTGGCAACCCCTGTGGAGCCCCCACACTGGCTCAAAAGGCAAGGACCGTGTCAGAAGCCTTTTGGCTCTCAAGCTACAAACCCTGGGATTCTGAACAAGTGAAAATAAAGCGGAGATTCCTGACAAGATAGAAGTAAAGATACCTGAATGACTGAAAAAAAGTGATTCTACTTGACATCTCTCCAAGTAAGAGAATTGTTTATGGCTTTACGAGGGCTATCCAGCTTGATGAGGGTTTTTTTATTATCCTCCGGAGAAGCGGCTGCTTTATGAACCAGGGGACTGTCACTGAAGAGTGATTGCAAAAAGACTTTTCCTAGGAGAGAGCTGGGGAGCAAAAATCTCCTGAATTATAAGCAGCAGGTAATTGGGCAGGGATAAAAATCTGAAAGACATGGAAAACAGTGAGGTAATGTGTAGAAACAGGCAGAATTTTGTTTATTTATTTCATACATTTATTTAAAACTTGATGCCTTTCCAACCAGTTCAGGGTCCCCAGGGAAGTGAACTTGAGAACACTGAAATGTTTCAAACATTAAAAAAAATTTAAAATACAAATAAAATATATAAAATGTTTAAAACAATTAAGTAAAACATATAAACACATAAAACTTTAGCCCCTCAACCTTGTTTACAGGATTATTTTAAAGGGCTCCTACCCCTGCTTGAGGTTCCTACGAAATAAGGGAAAATCTCACCCACATGACATTTCATGCTTTTTTGTGCCTGCTCTTTAAGTGAAAACATTCATTAGTTCTAGAATTGAGATTCTTTCTATTATCATTCTGACATTTCCAGAGTGGAGGATTCTTTGAATGAGGGGTGTAATCTCTGACAATTTCATCCCAATGAGGAAGGAGATGTTTGTTATACTAGTCCTAATGAAACCAATGAAATGGGATTGATTTCTAATATTACAAGTTACCTAGAGAATTCTAATTTTGAACACATTCATGCAATTTAGAATGATAAAGGCTGGTGCATAGAAGAAGAAACTCAATACGTTTTCTATTAATGCAGTATCTTTTCTACACTGTGTGGGTCTCTCTTTTCCCTCTCTCCCTATTATTATTATTAGCATCCTTTTAGAGCTCAGTAGTTGGCCGATTTCACATATACCATTCTGCAAGTTTGTTTGATAGACAAGCAATAGCTTGAGGTTTATTCATCTCCCTGATGGTTCATTGTATCCCTAAATATTACGGATATGGTAATATACCTTGGCAAATAACAATGTTTCCCTAGTTGAGGAAAATAAACTTCTCAATAAAATGATTTAATTCCTAAAATGGAGAAAGCTCGGAGGCTGGCTTGATATCTTTCACTGAAAAGAATGAGAAAATTATTCCACTGTAAATAATATTAGCATTTGCCTATTGTTTATATGCAAATTAACAGCACTTCCATTTTCAGATAAGAGAAATAGCTACTGTATGTAAACTATTACAAGACAAATGTTAGCTTTCCCCCTTCAGTCCTTGAATGTAAATCTTTTATATTTGTATTTATTAAAACAATTTTTGCCAAATAGCAACTGCCACCTAATAGCATCCAGCTCCCAATCGCATGGTGTTTCATGAATTGGTAGCTTAAGGAAGGGATTCACCCTATAGCTCTGACCAAAGGAAACTATAGGGTATTAGCTACAGAAGTAAGAAATGCTTCCTGTAGCAGAGGTCAGATTACAGCCTCTGACCTTTTCACCAATCAGCTTATTAAGATCACTCACTGGGTTTGAACAATTTGAAGAATTTTACTAGGATATTTTCCCTCTGCTCCTAATGCATTATATCTCCAGGATGTTGGGACTATTGAGAAGATCATTGGCATTTGGCATGAAAGTTGTATCAGTCTAATGTAATAATCTATGGCCAAGCAATTGTCTCTGAAAGCTCACAAAGAAGGCATGACTGTGAAAGCCATGCCCAATGGTTTGTTCCTAGCATCTAGTACTTATAGACTGAGTAATTTACTTATGTTGTTTTAACTTGCCTTTCTCCAACAAGTACTGTCCCCCTACTGTGCCTTTCTCCAGCTAGTAGTCATCACAATATTGCCCTATGATAAAGAACTTATTGAGTTACTGGTTGGAATGTAGCAAGTCATTTTAGAGTACATGCATCCTGATTATAATTATACTTCTCTAATCCACTTGGGATGTGAATTAGGATATTTTTGAGCTGAAAATATACCCCAAATTAGCTGGTTTAGGTTGGCTCAGGGATATCAGAAAGAAACAAAAGACTCTTGAAATTATGGGAATAGTGAAAATTTACTTCCTGGAATCTCAGAAGTGTTTCAGATTTCTGAGAGGCTAGGAGGAAGAGAGGATGTTTGGTGGTGCTTGGTCCCTTTAAATTTTAGAGGGCAATTATTTTGTATGGGGGGACCTGGCCTCTGAAGTTTTGAGGGTCAGGTCTACTTCCAAGATGCTGACTCTGCACCTTAGGTATTGGAATGCTGAGCCTTATGACATCTCTGTGAAATACCTATTCACTCTATATGCCCCACGCTTGTCCAAACTCATTAGATTTCAGAAGCTAAGATGGGTCAGCCCTGGTTAACAGACCATCAAGAAATTCCTAGGTTGCTACTCAGAGGCAGACAATGGCAAATGATCTTTTTTTGTCTCTTGCCTTGAAAATCTCATGAGTAGTTTCCATAAGTCAATTATAATTTTATGGAACTTTTCACTACCAATGTCCATGACTTGTTCAGGTTTGTTGTTATTTTTTTACATTGATGATGATTTATGGTGTTTTTACTTCTAAAACATATCAAAAGTTGACATAAACATTCCTTAAACAAACAAATAAATAAGTAGTTTTACATGTGGAATTCTGCTTTAGCATTAAGATTGGCACTTTTTGCTTTAGCTGCTAGGAAGATTAGAGCAAAGGAATTAGCCATTGACTTGATGTGATTGGTCTTAGAAGGTTTTTATTAATTTTAAAGTCTTTTAGCAGGGTGTTTTATGTGGTTCTGAAGTGTTTGATCACCTGACTATTTAATAATGTATTATCTTGATATTTGAGAGTGTTTTGACACTGTGAAAGCCAATGGCCGTATGCAATAAAACGAATCTACAATCTAAATGATCTTTAATGGATCAAAGTCGATGACTGTACCAAAAGGCACTCTTGTATCCTCGCTTTATATGTGGCAATGTGTATTATATGTCAGATAATGAAGTGCTGAGACCCATCTCAATCACATTCTAATTATGAAGCAAATTTATTAGACTGTATTCAAATTAATTATAATTTGAAGATAAAGTAACTCCTTAAAGCCATTTTACAGTTATACCCCCTTATTTGAAAGCAAAACAGAAGTGCCAATATCATCTGATTATATGATAAGACTTATCCTGTGTTCTAACTTTATATCTATGTGGCCTCTGGGCTTTTTAAAGGAAAGAGGAAATATTCCTATCAAAATGAAAACCCTTATGGAATTGTCAAATATATTTTATTGATCAGTAATGAACTACAGGACAGGTGCAGTTTCCTCTTTCCTTGAATATTTTTTGCTTTATTGAGCAACCATGTATTTTCTAGCTTCTTTTGATCACCATTTCCAAAACTAAATTAAGATGAATAAATGTTTTGAACTAAAATGATATGACAGTCTTTTCCTTTGTAATACTGAATTTTTAAAACACTAATGCTTTTTTTATATATAAAGGACACAGTAGAGGCCTTCATATAGCTTCATACTTGCTTCCAAACTTCCTTTTTCTTTTTTGGGAATGGAATTTGAAGAAAGGTTTCCATAGTGCATCACTCAGAGATGAAAGGGAAGCAGTTAATACCTGCCTGGAATGAGAGCTTGATTGACAGGCTGCTCCACCCTCTCTCTGATTGGCTAATCAGAATCAGCTTCAGGACGACTGTTGCTGCTGACAGGTGCCCAGTGTCTAGAAGGGGGTTTGGGTCTAAGGAGGACCCCAGGTCTGTTGTAAAGGAAAACAAAGTTGAAATAATGTCAGGACACCTGAGTAGTAAAGGGAAAGCTGTGAAGAAACATTGTCATTCTTAAGGATTGTAAACATTGAAACTAAACTTCAAGAAAACTATTTTGCCATTAGTTGCCATTTTGCCATTAGTTGTATTCTATTCTACAAACAAAAGTTTACCTCAGCAATTTCATCCCTTAACTGACCATATTCCATCCCAGCCTATTTAATAACGTTGCTGTTTCTTTTGAGAGTTACTCAGCCTCCAGTGACATTTCATACAAATTTCTGAGCTAGGCTGAAAGCAAATATATATATATATATATATATATATAGAGAGAGAGAGAGAGAGAGAGAGAGACTAGCCTGATACTCGTGCTTCGCTATGGTATTTAACTACTTTAAATCGAGTTATAATATTTACGGGTATGTAATATTTTTTGGTTTGTGAGGGGAGGGTTTTGAGTTAGTTTTGTAGTATAATAGCATAGTACCCGAACTTCACAAAGATGTTTGAATAAAATGAAGCATGTTGATGTTGAATTTCAAAATGAATTTTGAATTGAAGAGATTTTAAAAGGAAAAGAATGTAGTGCAATAAATAAAGTGAAAAACATGTACAACCTGTTTTTTTCTACTGAAGGACCTCTTTGTAGACCACATTGGTGGTTCTCCCCTCGGATGCTAGGATCACCAGGCTGCTGAGTGAGCTCACTCTGGAGCAGGCCATGTAGAACTGCCCATGTGAGAAGCAGTCCTCCCTCAAGTCAAGTCCTATCACCTTCAGTGTCTGACCCTGGGACTTGTTGATTGTCATAGCAAAGCAGACCTTGAGGGGGAACTGCAGTCTCTTGAACTCGAAGCAGTTATCTGATGGTATGAGTGCTATGCATTTATGAACACTGACTCTCTCTGAGAACTGATGGTGAAAGTATGGCCTCGATGATGGTCCTGTGGAGGGCTTTCACTCGCAGTCCAGTGCCATTGCAGAGTTTGGGTGGGTTGAGGTTCCAGAGCAACATCACTAGAGCCCCCACTTTGAGGAGAAGCTTGTGGGCCGGGAAGCCAGAAGTGTTGAGCGTGTTGAGAAACTCCATGGGGTAGTGGATTGTGTCATCCATTTGCACCACTGAGTCCTTTCCCTTGGACTTGGGATACTCTCCATCCCCTATTTTTAGTAGGAGTTCAGAGAATTCCCTAGCGCAGTGTTTCCCAAAGTTGTCTGGACCGCGACCCATCTAAAAAAAATTTCAAAGTTCGGGACCCACCTAATACAATAACAATATATAACGCACCCGTGCCTAACATGAAGGGAAAAAAGCAGCGTTATATTGCTGCTGCAGCATTTTCTCGTTAATACATATCTTAACTATGTGAAGGACTGTTCAATTAAGAAAAAAAGAAAAACATCCAGTTATAATTGAAATTTTTACTTACTAAATATAAGATGTGATATTTCAATGAGAAGGATGTATTTGTTTCCTATTTCTTGCCATTACAGCTTTAGCGTCAACTTCGATTTTAGTCACTTTTAATCACAATGAATTCGTTACGTCCAATTTATTTCGGTATTTAGTTTTAATATGAACCATGGATGAAAATCCCACTTCACATAAGTATGAGGTAGTGAAGGGGAGGAGGACTTGCATGGCTTCATCAAACAGGCAGGGATAGGTGTCAGCAACTGACAGCCAGAATTTCGTTAATTGCTTGCGATTAAAAGTGTTTTTCAGTGATGTATCTTCCGATAAATCAATAAGTTCTTCACTTGCTTTTGTTGACATGACAGTTGATATGTTGTCTTGAAACGGGTTACAAATCCAGCTCATCATGTCGAACTTTTTCATCTCTTCCCTGAAGTAGGCGTCAAAGTTATTTTTCAACTCTGTTAAATGAGTGGAAATTGCAGACACTACATTGATATCTGGCTGCACTTCGTTTTCTATAATGAAAGTTTCAAATGTTTCAAAACAATCATACTTGCCTTCCTTGATACATCTCTTCCACAACGTAAGTTTTTTCATGAACGCTCGAATTTTATCGTGAACTGCAAAAATGTTGGATCCGTCTGATCCTTGCAGGTACAAATTGAGTTCGTTTAACTTTGAGAAAATATCCACCATGTATGTGAGCTTGAGGATGAATTCTTCGTCCAGTAGAGATTCAAGATACTCATTTTTTCCTTCCAGGTAAACTGTAACTTCATTGCGTAATTCCGCTAATCTTGTCAGTACTTTCCCTCTGGATAACCAACGTACCTCTGTATGCAGAAGAAGAGATTTATGGAGACTACCCATCTCTTTGCACAGCTTTTGAAATAAACGTGTTTGTAAGGGTCTTGTTTTAATATAATTTACAATTTTCACAGCGGTATTTAATACTGTTTTTAAATAATCAGGCAATGGTTTTGAAACCAGTGCTTCTCTATGAAGGCTACCATGTGTCCACGAAGCACTGGGACTTCGTTCAAGAACCCTCGTGACCACACTGCTATTTTTGCCGCACATAGCTCGAGCTCCGTCAGTGCATATGCCGACACAGTTCTTCCATTCCAAACCCTTTTCTTTTGTATAAGAATCAATTTCTTTGAAAATTTACTCAGCCGTTTCACGAATAATTGGTTTGCAGAACAAGATATCTTCATGCGTGTTGTTTTGCCATATATAACGCACGAAAACAAGTAACTGAGATAGGCTTTGCACATCGGTAGACTCATCCAGTTGTAGTGTAAAATATTTACTACCAACTACTCTATGGATTAACTCATCCTCTGCCCATTCGGACATCTCGTCAATTCTTCATGCAACAGTATTATTGGAAAGTGGTATACGTTCGATTTCCTTTACTTCTTTTTCTCCAAACATTACTCCAACAACATCTTTAATCAATGGCAACACTAAATTCTCGCCAATGGTATGAGGTTTACCTGCTCTGGCGATTCTTAAGCTAATAAGATATGAGGCATAAGTAGCATTTTCATTAATATTTATGAAATGTGAAACAATATTCTTTGAAGATTTCATATCCAATAATTTTCTTTGAAAAAAATCCACTGGCTTATTTTTTAAATGGGAATGTTTCGTTTCTATATGACGTGTCAACTTACTTGGACGCATACTTTCGTTCGCCAATATTTCGCAGCAAATAACGCATTGAGGGCGTGGATCCACCGTATCTTGATTCCACGTGAATCCTAGTTTCAGGTATTCAACATCATATTTTCTCACTTTTCGACGTTTTGTTTCATGTGAACTTGTAGAGGGAGCTAGTAGGTCAGGCTCAGTGTCACTTTTGTCATCCGAAATAACGTCTTCTATTTTTTTATCGCTCTGTACGCAATCTGCCACTGGCGGCGTACTTTTTGCTATCCGTTTCAACCACTTGTCCATTATTTAGTTTTAAGAAGATAATAAACACACAATATGGGACGACGAATACTACAGTGACGACTGACGCTCAGGCTCATGAGTTGCCTTCAGCCGCCCGCCCCCACCCCGCGCCCATGACGAACGATCACACTCCGTGCCACGCCACGAGAAATTAAATTATTAGTAACTATTCGGCTGCCGGCCGAACGACACGGCCCGGCCAACGTGTTGTGACTGTCACCCTATCAGTTTCAGGGCCCACCCAATATCCTCTCGCGACCCACCAGTGGGTCCCGACCCATACTTTGGGAAACAGCACCCTAGCGGACACCTCACCTCTCAAGTGGACCTTCATGTTCTTTCTTAGTGAGAATTTCCTGATGAGGGGCCACAGATATGACTCCTTGACACACACGGTAACCTCGTCAGCTCGAGTTCCCCTTTGGACTACTGGCAGAGTCTGCCAGAAGTCACCATCCAGCAGCACGGTGACTCCCCCCATAACTCTCTCATTGCCCCTGACATCTTTGAGTGTTATGCTAAGTGCCTCAAAGCACCTCTTAAGTGTCATGGTGCTCTAATCCCAAACAATGAGCTTACAGTTCCGCAGCACTAGGACCATGCTGCTTTGTTTTGAGATGCTGAACAGGGGTGTTTCTGCATAGATGAGGTTAAGAGGCTGCTTGAAGGTAGCAAAGGATCATATGCCATGCCTGAGTGAGCCTTGACTTTCCATGGAAGTGAACGTCTCTCTACTCATCTTCCAGGATTGCTTTGCATATAGAGAGACTCTGCCACTCTGTGCACCTCAGGGTGATCTTGCTGGTACTTGGCCACTACTGCTCAGTACACTGCAGGAGCATATTACTTTGCTGCATCTCTAAGATGCTTCCTAATTTTAGCATTGGTGTATCTTGCACGACATCTGCCAGAAGGCTTATTGGCAGCAGTAAGAGGTGATGGCAGTGAGAGGTGTGACTTGGAGTTTGACTGAGAGAGGGGTGATGTGGTGGGCACATCGGCTTGTTCATGTGAGAGGTTTGCATTAAAATGGCCCCTAGAAAGGTTGTGCATCATCTCCCCATGAACATTTAAAAATTCAGTTGCCATACTGACTTTTATATAAAATCCCTATTCCGGACTCTTGTACTGTCCTTCTTCAACTGTTTGCAGTTTCCTTTACCTGATTTTTACCTCAAAACACAGAGTTCCACAGCTGACCAATCAGAGAGAGGGGGGTGCAAGCAGGCAGCAGCCTGCCAGCCACACAGGAAAGCCAGGCCCACATGGAGATTGGCGGCCCTAGTGAGCTTTTAGGGGAAGACTGGGAGGTGCATTTTATCTCAGGACACATTCAATGATTCCCAATAGCAACTGCATACAGTTTAGAATGTTGGGGTGAGGACCAATCAAGCTGCATATAGAAATGACCACATATAGAAATGACCAGTCAGGGAAGAGTGGCCAAGCTGGCAGTGGGCGGGGGGGGGGCAGGCAGCAGCCTGCTAGCCACACAGGGAAGCTGTATCCCTATGTGAAAACACATTTTACCCTTTTTTACCCCATTAGGGGGCGAATTTCTTAAAATCTCTTCTTAGCTGGTGTTTACATCATGAAATGAATGTTCTCCCCAAATTTCATGTTTCTAGGTCCAGGGGTTTTGGGCTCGGCTATGATGAGTCAGTCAGGACACTTGTCTTTATAGATCTATAGATGTATAGCTATGTAACTGCTTGTCAAGGTGGGACAAAGAGAAGTTTCAAACCATAAACAGAGACATGCCACTTAAGGCAGCTCAGCCACAGCAAGCAAACTTGGATTCTGGCAGGAAAACCTGCCTCAGAGTAGGGGAGAGAAGGGGGACATGTCATAGAATCTTTCTGGAATTAGTCAGAACAAATGTTTGTATGATAATGTGACTTAGTTATTAGTTATTAGTTCTGTTTTTATCTGAAGAGAAAAGCATAGTTTACACTGAGGAGATGCAACCTTAGCAATTAATTTGCTTTCTAAATCTACCTCATGCTACATGTTTCTTTCTCTTTTTTTATAAATGATTTTTATTGGATTTTATAGTGGGGAAAGGGATTACAACAAGACAAAAAGGTTTCAATAGCAGATTCGTGTACAAGACACATATCTATCAATCCATAGTTACAGCAAGACATCACATACCCAGTTAACACCACTTCTACCTTCAAGCTTCCCTTTTAATCTCCGCAATCATTATTTACATTCTATGCTTTCTTATCCACTTTACTCTATTTCTTAATTCATTTCTAATAATTCTTTCCTTTATATATATTATACATAAGTCACATTTCCAATCCCTTACATTTTAACCAAAATTGTTAATCCCTTAATCATTCCAGGAGTAGGAGATAAAAATAGAAAAATAGAGAGTATAAGCAGAAAGATAAATTATTCTTATTATATATCAATATAGGAAAAAGGAACATTTTTATACCCGTTTTCCCTCATTCTCTCCTCTATTTTAATCCAGCCATCTTTACTTATAAATTGGAATTTTCATAATTGTGAGGTTGGGAAGTCCAAATAAGTATTTGGCTTAACCACTAATTTATGTTCTAGAGAGGGTAGGTCTTTCATCTGTTTTATCCAAGCAATCTACACTTATATATTTAAATTTTCATAATAGTAAGGCTGGGAAGAACAGGTAAGTATTTGGCTTAAGCATTAGTTTATATTCTAAAGAAAGTAGCTGAAGTCTAGGAAGGATTAAAGAATTCCAAAGACCCAGTTATCACATTATCACTAATCCATTAACAGTAAATATACAAAATCTAAAAAGTTACAGAACATCTAAACTTTCAATAAGTCTGTATTACATATCATTAAACATAGAGAGGGAGCCTAAATCATAATCTATGTTTCTCCTTCTTTCTCCCTTTCAAACATGCAACAAAAAGAGAAAACAAAAAGCTCCATCAGTCCCCCTCTCTCTTATCCCTTAACAGTATAACAGATTAGAAAGACAGATAGATATAAAAGGTTAAGCCTAGATTATTGGATCACAATCTGGATTTCATTCTTGTTTTTTCTTCTTCCTCCCTGTAAAATGGTACATCAAGTCTTTTCCCCATCTGCACCCCCAAAGACAACTCTTCTTATCTTCTAACCAGTTCTGGAAGGGGTTAGTAAGAATGGTGCAAGCTCTCTGATTCTTCTTCTTTAAGATACGTTGCATTGTTTTCTCCTCATTCAGAAACGGTACGCTAGGCTTCTTCTTCATGGGTTTGCTTTGTTTCCCCTCCCCTTTCTTGTTTATGTCTTGTCTTTTTACAGAGACATAGTAATGTGTTCCTCCATTTTGCAGGCTAAACTTTTCCTCATTCCGTTCTAGTTTTCTTTCAGCTAGGTCTGCCCCTTTAGAAATTTCTTCTGCCTTGTCATCTTTTGTAGTGTTTTTATACAGTTCCACTCCAAGTATCATACCTGCTTTAGTTATTAATTCAGTCATCAATTTAGCAATTTCTTGCAAGTTGGAAAATACTTCTTCTGGGAAAGCCATTTCAAAGTTACTTATAAGTGTTATGTCCAAACTCTAGTCGAAGTGGTAGAAAGCTTCACTTTTATTTATATTTTCAAAGGGTTCAATGCTTTCCAGCCTCTGCTGAGAGAGTATTCTTTGCAATCAATCTTCCATGCCTTCCTCCCTCCTCCCAACCTTCACCCAGGCAACCACCTTGCAATCAAGCTGGTTAGCCCTCGTAAAGTCATAAGACAATCTTCTTACATAATGGGAAGTCTTGTAGGGTCGCAAATGCTCTGTCTTCCAGTTATCTTTACTTATCAGGAATCTGCTTAGTTCTCACTTCAATTTATTTTGGCTTGTTGGACTTCAGCTTTTGTAGCTTGGTAGCCATGTTGGCTACTCCCTTGGTCCTTGCTTTTTGAACCAGCGTGAGAGGCTTCCCGGGGTTGCCAGTCCCCTTGAGTTTCTCCACCTTGTTCCAGCCTCCCCCCTCTCAGTGGGGGGGGGGAATTGGGGGCCTGAATTCTCAACTCCCAAGGAACCAGGAAGCTCATGACAGAGAGCTCATAATTCAGCTGCCGTGCCTTGCTACTCCATCTTGGAAGTCCATGTCACATGTTTCTAAAGCATCCATAAGCATCTTGGTTAACATACATTTTCACTGCAACTTTTTGGAGGGGAATGTGGCACTGTGGTGTGTTTAGGCAGTATACAATTTGAATATAGCAATACATATTTAGAAACTAGGTAATTGCAACTGTACATTGTTGTTCAAATTGAAATTGCTAGTAGCTGATAAGACTCTACATGTCATGAAATGATATTACTAGGGATGTGCGTTTCGGCTTTCTGAATGCCGAAAGAAAGCCGAAACAAAAGTGTTTCGGCTTCTTTCGGGTTAGCCGAAACGTTTAGGAGAAAGCCGAAATGTTTCGGCTAGCCAAAAGAAAAAAAGCCGAAACGTTTCGGCTTCTTTCGGCTTTCTTTCAGCATTTCAATGGGAAAATGCCTCCGTCTTCCCGGACGTCTGGGGGAGGCATTTTCCCACCGAATCAGCCCCAAATTGGTGGAGACCTTCCTCTAACCCCTCTCTAAAACCCCCCAAGTTTCAGACCGATTGGACTTTGGGGGGCCAAGTTATGGCCCCCCAAAGCAGGTCCCCCTATCCTCCCAAAAGAAAGCGAAGGAGCAGCATATTGTTAGCATGCTGCTGCTCATCTTCTTCATTATTTCCTATGGGGAAAAATGAAGAAGCAGGCTTCCTTTGCCAGGGGTGGCATTTTGCATGCAAAATGCCCCCTTACCCTCAGGGGCCCTTCTCCCACCCCTCCTCCCACCCCCCCACCAAGGCTCAGCCTGCGCCCACTTGGGGGGGCCATTTCATGGCCTCCCCAAGTAGGTGCTCTAATCTCATTCTCTACCACTGTCAGCTGGGGGAGGCTTGTCTTGCCAGGGGTGGCATTTTGCATGCAAAATGCCCCCCAACCCTCTGGGGCCCTTCTCCCACCCCTCCTCCCACCCCCCACCAAGGCTCAGCCTGCTCCCACTTGGGGGGGGCATTTCATAGCCTCCCCAAGTAGGTGCTCTAATCTCTACCACTGACAGCTGGGGGAGGCTTGTCTTGCCAAGGGTGGCATTTTGCATGCAAAATGCCCCCCAACCCTCTGGGGCCCTTCTCCCACCCTTCCTCCCACCCCCCACCAAGGCTCAGACTGCTCCCACTTGGGGGGGCATTTCATGGCCTCCCCAAGTAGGTGCTCTTTTCTGTACCACTGACAGCTGGGGGAGGCTTCTCTTGCCAGGGGTGGTATTTTGCATGCAAAATGCCCCCCAGCCCTCAGGGGCCCTTCTCCCACCCCTCCTCCCACCCCCCACCAAGGCTCAGACTGCTCCCACTTGGGGGGGCCATTTCATGGCCTCCCCAAGTAGGTCCTCTCAGCCCCTAAAGTCCACCCCTTACAGCCCCACACAAACCCAATTCCCCCCAAGCTGCCACACACAGACCCAAATCCCCACATTAGCCCCTCACAGACCCAAATCCACCTCCACCTGCCCCACACCCATAACCCCAGGAACAGGCTGGCAAAGGCCAGCCCTCTCCCTTTGTTCCCTATGCTGGGAACTTCTAAACTCTCTTTCCCTGGGCAATTCTGCACAGCCCAGGGGTGCCACAATGGTGGGCACACTTCTGAGTGCCAGCTGGTCCCTGTGAAAGAGCACCTGAACCACAGACACCCTCCCTCAAATCCCCCCACCACCTACAGAGATGGCTGGCCAGCCAGCCCCATTGTTCCCTATGATGGGAACCAACTGCACAACAAAGAATAAAACACGAACAACACAAAATAAAGTTTTTTAAAAATTATTTTCTCCCTTTCAAAGTACAAGTAGGCAAAGCATTATGACACATTACACCAGCAGTCCCCCACACAGAAAAATTAACACAACTCACTTAACATCAGAGAATCACAAAACACGATTCCTGTCAAAAACACTTTATTTCTTGAACAGCTTTAGGTTACACAGCAGGGGGGCACACCAAAGGGCATGGCAGCAGTATCTTACACAAAAATAACACAACTCACTTAACATCAGACAATCACAAAAGCACAATTCCTGTCAAAAACACTTTATTTCTTGAACAGCTTTAGGATACACAGCAGGGGGGTGCACCAAAGGGCATGATAGAAGTGTACTACACAAAATAATACAACCCACTTCACCGTTTTTGACAGCAGTTGTGTTTGTGTGATTCTCTGATGTGAAGTGAGTTGTGTTATTTTTATGTAGTACACTGCTTTCATGCCCTGTTGTGCCTTCCTACTGTGTAACCTAAAGCAGTTAAGGAAATAAAGTGCTTTTGACAGCAATATTTTGGGGTGATTCTCTGATGTTAAGTGAGTTGTGTTATTTTTGTGTAAGATACTGCTGCCATGCCCTTTGGTGCGCCCCAATGAACAATACCCACCAAATTTGCAGGGGACATAATCGTCACTGTCCTCTGAAGACCCCCACCTCTGTTTCTGAGAGATTGCACCACGGGAAAAGCATGATCCATGGCTCTTCCCCTTTAGTCCTCACTGTCTTCTGAAGAACACCCCCCCCCCCAGTTTCAGAGAGATTGCCCCCCCCCCAGGAGAGGCATGATCCATGACTCTCTTCTTTTAGTTCTCACTGTCCTCTGAAAACCTTCCCCCAGTTTCAGAGAGATTGCACCCTGGGAAAGGCATGATCCATGACTTTCCTCCTTTCCAAGGTCTCCCCCTTTCCTGTCATTTTCTGTGTACAGTGGCAAAAACTGGACTGTCTGCTGCCTGGAAGCTACTTTGAGGGTTAACTTACAAGCCAGAAGTAAAGCCAGAAGGAGTTTAGACAGTCCTCAGTTGCCAGGGGAATTGATTGCAAGTGCCAGACTGTACCTGTTCTTTGGGAACGGGGCCTCCCGAACAGCTTGTTCACGAACAGCTGATTGGGCTGTTCATGGTCTTTTTTAGTTCGTATTGCTGATCGTGCCCATGTCTACTCCTTTTTTTTTTTTTGAAAAATTTTTTATTGGGTTAGAACATTTTTATTTTTACATTACAATCAATTTTCCCCTAATTTTTCGTTTCTAACCCCCTCCCTTTCCCCCCCTTTTGTTGACTTCCAACAGCTTTCCCACCCTCTGTCCCTTTTCCCTTACTTCTATTAAATTCCTCTGTCTAAAACAGATATACATTCTCCATTATATTAAGCAGTGCATCATTAACTCCTTTAATTATTATACACCCAAACTATACGTCTTTAGATAAACAATTTATCCCATTTTCCAGTTTTGAATAATTCTATATAAACCTATAAAAATATATAAACCATAAAAATTTCCCACATTTAAATCAAACAATTTGATTTATTCTCTATATATTACTCATTTCAACTTTTTATGGTAATTCTATATAACTCCTCAGATACTCAACCAATTTAACTCTTCTATACATTCAGTTTGGTGCATATAAATCTTGTCAAAGAAAGAAAATATTGTTAGTTAGTCAATCCTCATGTTTAAACCTTATCATTAATTATTCTCTATCAGTTGACCTATACATATCTATATATATCTCAATCAATTAATCTAACTGCTTATAAATTCACATTTCTCTTCCTCCCCCGGTAAAGTCACCCCTCTCTTTTATACTTTTATTATATTTCAGTAGTTCTCAAACTGCCACAGTTTTCCTCCCACCTCCCATTTCTTCTCCGTGCCCATGTCTACTCCTGACTTCCTCCCTCTCACTTCTTCTCTTCTTGGCATTGTTCCAGGCCACATCTCTCTCCTTCTCCTCCCTCCATCTTGGAAGCATGGATGCAGAACTTGTCCTGGCATCCATGCCCATCCTTAGAATAGACAGGTAGTTAGGATCGGTCTCGCCTCCTTTCCTATCAGAGTATGAAGTTCCGACAATAAAGAACTCTTATTTATTTTCTAAATAAAGCAAGTGTATGCTTTTGTTATTTTCTCTCCTGCACACACAACAGCCCAAACATGGAATCCTTTAATTAGGTTTCTGGGGCCTACATACAATTTGTCTATGAGTGGTAGTGGCAACATTAAATGAATAACAAAACAAGAACAGCACTTATATACCACTCTTCTAGACATATGAGTGCCCTACTCAGAGCAAAGGGCTTATTACTATCCACAATACAGCTGGGGCTGAGAGGAGTGGCTTACTCAAGGCCACCTGCTGAGCTCATGGCAGTAGTGGAATTAGAACCAGCAGAGAGCTGTCTTGCAACCTAATCAATAAACCGCTATATTACAGCAGCTCTTTCAGCTCATAGGTTCTCTCTTTTCTTCTTTTTCTGTAATGCCAATAATTAACTTTGCATCCTGCAGTTGCCTGTCACTGCCATGTATCCTTGTACTTTGCAGTTTTGTTCCCACAATGAGGAGCAAATCTTTTCTTTTGATTCTCAGAGTTCTGCTGTAAAATGGGGTATTCTTGTATTAATCACCACCAATCTACAGCACCCAAGTATAGGCAGGCAGGCAGGATGATTGTCTCACACACACACACACACCCCGCAACAGATCTATGTTTTCCCCATAAGTTTTCCTTTTGCTGTAGGCAGGCAAGATTGTTTTTGAGTAGGTAAATGGCTTGCAGGATTGACTTAAACTTGATGTGGAGAATTTGTTTTAAATAACGTTTTGGTGCGGGGGGGAGCAATCCTAAACGGGTATACACAGATGCAAGTTCCATATTATTCAATAGTACTTACTCCTCTGGAAGTGTCTTTAGGATTACAGCTTATGATTGAAGTTTTCTACAGTTTTTATCAAGGTTGATTGATTGCACACAACTCGGTGGCACTTTTCCTCACAGCAACCAACTATCCAAGTATCTTGATGAGGGTGGGGGATACAGACCAGTACCCAGGTAGTGCCACAAACAAACCAAGATGCAACCCCCTAACAGGTCTACTCATATGTAAGTCCCTTGTTATTTAATAGTGCTTGCTTACTTCCAGGGAAGTGTCTTTAGAATTTCAGCCTATAATTGAATGTTTGCATATTCCCCTTTCCAAATGTTTCTAAAACCGAGAAACAGGGAGGGGTCTCCCCTTGAGAGGACCTGATTAGCAAGGAGACAATGCAATTCCAAGGTAGTGATGGGGGAAAAAGATGGACTCATGCACATTGCACAACAGAGCTATAACTTTCTATGCCCATTGACTTCATTAAACCTGGAAGGGAGTAACTTACCTCCAACAGAGTTAATTAGTTAATAACGTACCGGATCCGATTGGTGAATGCTGTTAAGGAAAATAAGATACTGCCATGTGGCCCCAGTTCCTGCCCATGCACTGCTGCTGCCACTGCAAAGTGACAACTGAAATGAAACACACAAACATTTTGATGAGAGGATGTCATTATAATTTGGTTTCCTGGATTTGGTTCACTGTTCTAGAAGCTGCTTTGACAAAATGAAACAGCAATTTTCAGGTGTATTTCCAGCTCATTTATTTCATTTTGCACCCTGCTACTGCCTGTCCCTAATTTGGATACACACTTAGAATTGCTCTGTTTAGGATTGCATTGCTAGTATATGCATATATATTTCTGTGTTTTTGTAAGAACTTGAGATATGACATGGTGACAGAAGGAATAGATTAGTTGTATTCCATTAAAACCAATGTGTGTTTTGCCACTGATTACAGCAGGAGCAAGATTACACTTCTTGTAAATGCTATTGAAAATCTGAAAAAAATTATATGGCATTGTTTTTCAAATTAATTAATTTCTTGCCTTTCCTTTCTCATCGGAATCTGAAAATGAATGCATCTCCACACTTTATTCCCATTATGTCATTATGTCATATATTAATTCTATCAATGCAAATGGTGGTGACTAGATGTTTAGACATTTCTGTTTGCCTGACTCTGAAAGGAGTTCATGACACACAAGCAGTCCTATGGATTTAGTGCCAGAAATATACATTATTCATACAGGGAAAGGTTTGAAAAAAGAACATATATGATTTACTGCAGCAAGAACAGCAGCAACTTGCAAGCTGACAATTTATACAAGCTTTACGCAGTTATTTACTGTGCAGCTAGCACTGTTATTTAAAAAATAAAGGGGGGGTAGGCTGTACCATAGCTACTGTCACATTACATGGTTCTTATGACATCTTTAGCTATGTGATATGATTATGTAATATAAAAACTGAGCCAATTCTTTTTGCCCAAGTGGAAAGGTCTGATAGCACTAATATCTTTGACTGGCTACTAAATATATATAACAACTTATTTATAGAGTCAGAGTTGCACACAAATTTGAGCTGCATGCAAACAAAATTACTTCTACACAAACTATATGGTTGTCAATATTAACTTTTTTGAAGATTGGTAATTTTATTTTTCTGTACACGAGACTTACACACACACACAAAAGGGTTTCAGGTGGGGGAAGGTCTTCAAGGGACAGTGAGTACTGAAAGGGGAGAGACATAGATCATGCCTTTCCCAGGGTGCAATCTCTCTGAAACTGGGGGAAGGTCTTCAGAGGACAAGTATTCTTCTTTATACTTGTGAAAGTTTTCTTGTGACTAGCCTCATATATTACATTATCTCAAACATTAGAGTTCAAAGTAGCTTAGGCATTTTCATTATGGCTACTTAGTCATTATGGCTACTTTTTGCATCATACTTGAATGGTAATCACCTCCAAAATCAAAGTGATATCTACTTATCAGTTTACTGTTAACTGACTCTAGTACTCCATCTTGGTCCAGAATGTTAGATAGGAAATTAGCCTCTTACGGTCTATCACAACAACTATTGCTTAGTATGGGCTACGATCACGTAAAAAGACTCATTAAGCAGTGAATACTCGAGGTTGAGAAGCAACATGACATAAACAGAATCTAAAAGTTTCATTTTGATTCAGATACCATTAACAGATTAACACCTATGCCTTATCTTTACAACTTGGCCAGTCAGGAACTCAGGAGAGCCTTCACATTAATGCGATGGGATGCTTTGCCTTCCGCTGTAATTGAAGGAAGATACAAAAGAATTCCTATAGAAAAACACCTGTGCTCCTGTGCTGATGGGAAAATAGAATCATCAGAACGTGTTATTTTTTAGTGTAAAATGTACAATCAGATCAGAAAAGTCTATATAATGCCTTTACTTGTACTGTACCCAGGAAGACAAAGAGCTCTTTTTCTCTCGAAAATGCTGTCGGATAAAAAATCGGAGGTAACATACAAGGTTGCTAAATTCGGATGGTTTGCAATGAAGAGCCGGAGACATCATATTACTAAGTAATATATTAGTAAGTATATTACTAACTTACCCATAAGTTTTACTATTTATTGTATCTTGCTTGCTGGTCTATGGTCGTATAAATTTTTTTTAATAATTTTTTTTTAAATAAAGTGATATCTAAGTATCACTTGCCATACAAATGTCTTTTTATGTAATAGAATATATAATTTGATGTGATTTGTTTGTGGTTTCTGGTTTTACCCCCTCAAGGAGACAAAGTTGGTGCCTGGTTGGTCAAGAGACCATTTGCACATCTGTGTTCTAGTTGCAAATCTCTTAAATATATAACAGGATGCCAAAAGTCTCTGCATGTTTCTAGGAATTGGTATATGGAGATTAGTTAGATACAGCCAAAATCCGATCAATTTTTGTATGAATTGGTGAGGCTTCTGCTGAAACTTAAAATGTTCTTAAGCTGGACCACCTCTAACCCCTGAAGACAAGGAGAAGCAAAAAGGCTTCATCCAAGTAGGAAGATATACATGCTTCTTGATGATATGGGACACTCAACTATAAACAATATACTTGAAAGGATTCAGAGTCTTTAGCCTACACAGCATGGATGGCAACACAGCCATCCATCTGAAGGAGTCAAAGTTTGACTGAGAAGCACGCTTCATATACAGGATGTTCTAGGTTAAATTCTTGATAACCTCAGCTACATTAACCTCAAGAAGCAGGTGCTTAGAAAGCCCATTCTCTTCCTAAGTTTGTAAATAACCACTGCCCGTCAGAGAGGGCCAGTGGTCTAATTTTGTGTAAAGAAGCTAACTTTTGTCCAATTGCAATTCCACTTGTTTAATTAGCCATCTATGTTTGTTAAATATTGCCCCTTCCCGGCAGCTGCACTGCGGTAAGCCGGGGGCTGAAGTTTGCCTCCTTGGAAGGAGGAGGCAGCAGATGGCTCTTCCTGGGCATCTGGGCTTCAAGCCAGGGGCAGAGACAAGAACCGTAGGAGGCGTCTCTGCCCCCTAGGCTTCAGTTGCTCCGTGTGATTGGCCCACACTCCTCATCCTGTTTCAGTGCAGGATTAGCTGGCTGCTGTTCCAGAGCCAAGTAGGAATTTTTTCCCTTTCCCCCTAATTGGCATTGAGGGGAAGGGGTTTTTCACCTACCTTGTGCTGCAGCAGGGGTTTGAGGCAATTTACAGTGTGGTGCCTAGTAGGTTGTCCTGGCAGGAGAAAGTTGAGGAATAGGAAATGGGCTGGTGAGCATCCCTTTGGCAAGTCCCCATCAGTGGGGAAATGGGGTCTGTCAGGAGGGATGGTATGCTTCATGGCTACCACCACCTGTGTAGACCGCCTCCAGGGAACCCCAGTTGCAAGTCCTTGCCTCATGCTGTACAGCTGAGGCTTTAGGAGCTTGATGGGGGGGACCCTTTGGCCGGTCAGCTGGGTCTAGACCATTCCAAGAATGGCTCACACCTGGGACAGTGGGGCTCACTCAGACAGGTCGAGGTCCCAGAGTGACCCCGTGGCTTGACCTGTACTGCCAATTTGCCTTTGCCGCAGTTTAGAGTTGATGTTGTATTTAATAAAGCAGCCCTCAGTTCCAATGCCTTGTGTCTGTCTAGTTCTTCTGACTGGGCATGGGGAGGGTCACTGCACAGTATTCTTTTTTTAAAAAAATCCAACTGCAGGTGACTTTTTTTTTAACATAGTGGAATTTTTAGAGCAGTCTCAAAGTATTTTGTGGAAGGAAGCTATGAAGTGAACCGTCTTCTCCTGAGACCATATTAGTAATGCAATACTCAGTGTGAGCAGTATCACAGTTTTTCAAAGTAAAATTCTACTTAGATCTATTCAATATCATCTAAATCAATTCCAAGACGACAGCAAATGTTTCTATGTTAACACAGTTTAGATAGTGATTAATGAGTGAAATAAATTTTCCTCAAAGCTCAATTAAGGTAATCAAAATAATCTAGAATGTTCTTCCATGTGGGTTTGAAGGTTAGAATTTGTAGCCAACATTTTCTAGAAAAAATATCCAAAGTGAGTATACAGGTCCAACTTCAAAATAAGCTTTGACAATTTTGAGGAATTTCAGGCCTTTTAGAACAGAAATAGTTATTTGCCCCAAATTCAGGTTAATAATAAAGATAAGGTTTGATTGTGTATCCTAGCCAATGTAGGGTTCATACTGGCAAGACATTTAAAGCATGAATGATACTTGTAGCCATTTACTGACAAAGCTGTGCAAAATATCTCTTCATTGCACAACGTCAGGAGAAGAGTTGGTGTCCAGTTGGGGCCCAAAAAAATCTGGGGAGCTTTGTCCAAAGGAAGAGCGTTTTTGCCCACTTTACACTGTATAGGTTAGGGTTGTCTGGTAAAAAGTGCTGGTCTTGGTTACATTGATTAGGACCTAACTAAAGCCTGGCAGGGATAGTGTGAGTTTGGCACTAGGTTACACAGTCTAGATCAGTAATCACCATGAAGCATCTGAAGGAGTTAGATTCTCAGCTGACTGTTAGTTTATTGAATCAGCAACCCAAATATGATGACATTGTTTAGAAGATTCCAAAATATAGTATAGTGGGGGGGGGGTTAATTCAGTAACCTCATTGAAGCAAACCAATCTGGTTCTGGTCACACTGGCTGAGTGAGAGAGGTCCTAGAATCTCTATGCATGCGTTGCAAGGAAGTTGACAAACAAATCAAATAAATAAATATGACAGAGTGCAAGTTATTTAAAATATGTGATCCGTTCTGTGAAAGCACTACCAGCAACAAAACCAAGTAAGCTGAATGACTTACTTTAAGGCTGTTCATGTTCTGATTGCCACTCTCAAGCACAGAGTCAGCTATTTGACAGACTGTTCAACTGTTCACAAGCAGCTAGATTCTGTTTATTGGATTATGCTTCATATAGTACAATAATAAAATACGAAGCAATTGGCCCACGGATTTCACCCATGCATTTTCTTAAACAGCCCAATGGGAATCCTAGTTTCCTCCCATGGTTGGGGTTCACTACTCAGGACTGAGACAATCTTGAAAATAAACAGTAAGCAGATTAATTGGATACTGTTCTTCCAGGTGTTATTTCATACATGTGTGTGTTCACCCAGCCTTATGGGAGTTATGAAATCCCTGTCCCCCAGAGAATGAAACTGAAATTCATAGTTTCTGTGCAGCTGCAAAGCTGTCTAGCAGCTCCCCAAGAATGATAGTGAGGCAAATGAGGCTCAGCCTATGAATGACTGCAGCTATCAAACACATCTTTTTTGCTTGCCACTAGCTGTTCACTGCAAAATTTGCAGCAGACTTAACTTGTATGTCTAATGAGAACTTCGTTATATAGATACATAACTCTACACATGTGTGGAATTAATATGAACAGAAGATGAGTGAGGATAAGAAAGGTGGCCTTACCCTTTGCCTATGTCTATTCATTTGTGAACATGGATCCTGTGCATAGGAAATATGCAAACATGGGATCTCAGCCCAGTACAGTCATTTCTATCAGTTTAAGTCTCCTGCAATCACTTTTCCATTACTCATTCTCCTCCTTGTATGAATGTGGTTTTGATCTGACATAAAGGATCAGATTTTTGAACTGGATGTAATTTTTCTCAGAGTTGCAAATCTAGTTAAAAAACATTTTGGCACTATATTAAACCCAAATTGGGTTATTAATACCTTGACAGCATGCGACTAATCACGGACTTCATTAGAGTGCAGATGTATATAAATCAAGCAGTTTGTAGTAAAGTATGGTTTTTAAATCACATTCTACTAATAGAAAGCAATCTGCTTAAGAGATGGAAAGAAATAAGGATGGCATTGGTTATTGTAAAGCTGCTCTGTCTTCCAGAGTTGAATTTCAGAAGTTAATGTTTTGTGACAGATTGTTGAAGACTACATTCCATGTATGTTCTCACCAAGAAAAGATATTAAACTTTCTTACAGTGGGACCCCGCCTGTGAGGCAACATTCCATTGTTCTCAAATGTCTATATCCACATGAATTAGCAGAATACATAATGATTTTGGAATTTTTAAAAAAATGGAATTGTATTCTTATGGAGGGTTTAAACAATGGAGCAACTGAAGCTAATAATCACATTCTAAAGTCCTCTTCAGAAAGTGCCAAATCCAGACAGCTTAACATAGGAATTTGTTAACATTATACTATCAGTTTCTAGATGATCATATTTTATACAATTCACCACAGGTAGTAGCTGGGTAACAAAGGCTCAAAAATTTATTAAGAAGTCTAACAATTGCCTAATTTAAATGTGATGCTGGTGGGCAAGAACTTACCTGTACAATTTAAAATGGGCTACTAAGTAAATCAGCAAGATATGCAATAAACCACAGTCCCATTTAAAGCTAGACAAACTGGGCTGCTACCCATGCACAGTAGCTACTTATCTCTGGCAACTTAACATAGCACATGTACTTGTTTTTTGTCTAAACAAGATGCTGAGTTTCTGCAAAGCTTCATGGGTAAATTCATCTTGCTGGTCAACTATCACTTCTAAATCAGGCCTGCCTAAGACAGCCGTACAAACCACACTTACCCAAAGATAAATCCCATTAAATCAAGTAGGCCTTTCTCCCTACATGCATAGGCTTTGAATCATGTGTAATGACTGATCCACCATCAGATTACAAATATTCTGTTACTATTGAAAGCAATCCCAAGATCAGCATCTGTTTGGAGGTTTACTTTCCTGGGGTTCAACAGGGAGGGGAGGCAATAATTGTTGTGATTGGACAGAGCCGAGGGGAGAAAAGCTGTTGCAAACAGCTGCAGCTTCAAGAGTGCTATCAGGTTGGTTTTGCTGGGATTCTCTGATTCGGGATTCTGTTGGAGTGTGTTATTTATTTCTGGAAGCCTTTGTGCCAGTGGTTGCTGTGGTGCATTTGGCTAAGGCTTCTTTGTCCAGGAAAATCAAAAAGGGTCCAGTAGCACCTTTAAGACTAACCAACTTTATTGTAGCATAAGCTTTTGAGAATCACAGTTCTCTTCGTCAAATGCAATCACATGCATCTGACGAAGAGAACTGTGATTCTCGAAAGCTTATGCTACAATAAAGTTGGTTAGTCTTAAAGGTGCTACTGGACTCTTTGATTTTGCTACTACAGACTAACATGGCTAACTCCTCTGCATCTTTGTCCAAGAAAACTCACTGGATCCCACCCCATAGAAAATAATGGGGAGTAGTGGAGGGACCATGTTCAGGGACCTGTAGAATTAGACCCTTTGACCTAATGTTCTTGAAACTTGCAGGGGGTCTTCACTCCACTGCAATTTTGATGTAGTTTGCTCCAACCACAGCCCTCCTAGTTCTCAGAAAAGTTCCATCTATTGGGAATAATGGATTCCTAAATAAAAAACAGATCTGAATACTAAACTGGTATTTTTTAACCTGAATAGGATCTATCTATTGATCTATCGTTCTACTGATCTATCGAACTCAATTATAGTCCACCTTTCTCACTGAGACTCAAGACGGATTACAGTGTGAGAGATTAGTATAGGCAATATCAGGAACATTTCCATAGACAATGCCATAGGATAAATAGATAGAAGTTCACAAAGACATAGAATTAGTAGGAATCCAATACAATGTAGTGGTGAGGTCTATAGTTCCAACTCATTTAGCAGATAATCCAAGATCGCCTTCCTATAATACAGCCCTCCTATCTGAGTAAAAGTCTTTTTGAATAATTGACTCTATCAGATTCCTGATACCTGAATGTGAAAAATAGCATTTTTTCAGCACATATATTACACATAGTTGCATATTTTAAGAAAAGCTGCTTATAATAATCTAGTAAAAAAGGAAACAAGAAACAATGTTTGAGTTAAATACTGGGCTACAACTTCATCAAAACAACCTAATTAACACCTACAGCAGGAAATCAGACTATCTTGACCCACAGTATGGATATGTATGATCTAATTAACATCTACAGCAGAAAATCAGACTAGCTTGACCCACAGTATGGATATGTATGATCTAATGCGCTGTGATGTCATCTTGCCTATACCTGTAATGGATGACTTCACTTTGATCTGAACCTAGAAGCTTGGAATAAGGGTTCTTCAAAAACCATCTTATAGAATGCATACATACCTGACC
Organism: Eublepharis macularius; assembly: GCF_028583425.1. Taxonomy (NCBI): domain Eukaryota; kingdom Metazoa; phylum Chordata; class Lepidosauria; order Squamata; family Eublepharidae; genus Eublepharis; species Eublepharis macularius. The sequence continues at coordinate 130,793,366 of NC_072792.1, forward strand.
ATTGAAATCATCTGGAAAGGTCCTGCTCTGCATACACCTTGCCTTGCTGAGAAATCTACCTGTCTACCACATATGTAGAAAACCCTATCGTATCTGTGGTGGGTGATCTGTTATTATGCTTTCAGAATTGACATATACCATACTTTTTACTGCTAGATATACCCAGCAATCCTAAGCAGCACTACATTCATCAACTTAATTGAGTTCCAAGAATATTAGCCCAAATCTTATTAGAGCTGAGATGCTAAGCAGGGTCAGTGCTTGGATGGGAAACCATCAAGGAGAACAGGTCTGCTATGCCAAGGAAGACAATGTCAAACTATCTCTACTCCTTGCTTGCCTTGAAAACTCTATGAGGTGGGGCTTAATAAGAGCAGTCATCAGCCCACTTTTTACCTTTGAAAGGTTATATAACTCTGCTTAGGATTGCACTTATAAAAAAGCAGATAATATTATGACTGTGTACAAATGGATTCTACTTTATTTTAAAAATATACAAATCATCTACTTATATAAATAAATAAAATGGGAATCTTCTCTCATTCCAATGTGTTTCAGAGCCTGAAACTGCACCTGCCTGTTTCATCATCCAAGATTCTTATGCATCTAAAACTGCTTTATTATTCTAGTGGAGAAAACTGTATGTTACTCTGAACTTACCGCATCTGTTACTGGAGAGGGTCTGTTCTGGCAAAATGGGAATCTCCTTAGTAATATCTAAACTGAAGCATTTAGCCTAGCTTGACTGTAATCGTAGTCAAGTGTGTAAGCAGCTGTCATTTTAGTATTTATTCAGCACACATCACTGGAGATGCTGACAATTCTGTCTGATGGTGAAGCCAGCCTAAATACTGTGAATGGAGAACTGACATTTCAAAGGTGAACACTGAGATGTTTTATCTCGATTCTATTCTGGCCACTATGTTCTACTGGTGGAGATTCAGATGTAATTTCTGATGGTGACAGCAACTGGCACATTTCTTGACAGTTCAGATGATGGGTAAAAGCAGAAAACACAAAATCTGCAAGATTTAGCCTTAACTCCTGTGACAACTTATTATTTAACTGAAAAGATTCAACAGACTGGAACAAACAACCAGCTAAAACACAAGGAGGTTTATTGCTTGCTTGTAGGTGTCTTTGGGCACTTATTCAGAAGCTACATTCTGAATGGTTTCTTTTTCTTCTGCTAGCAAAAAGCTGAAGAGATTGCAGAATATGGCATTTCTCCTCTTGGACCTGAAGATGAAGGATGCATAAATTTCCAGCATTCCATTGCATTGTTGTTTTCTCATCCGTCCTTTTCCAACCTGAAAATCCTAGCTTCTGCTTTGCTTCTACCTTGTCAAATTGAATCAATAGTTTGGATCCTACAGAGAATCTCTGTTCATGGAAGAGTCAGAAGGAGACCTTTGACTTGGTCCCCTTTTCCCCCAGAGGAGCATTATGGGTGTTTGAGGGTGTAAAAGAAGGAGGGAGGTGATGAAGTTCTGCTTCACTGATGGAAATCCCTTCTGTTAGTGGAAATGTTCCTTGGGGACCAAGACTATGATTCTTAATTTTTACACTACTTCCTCACACTGAATGCTCCCCATAAAATGTAGTAATTTGCAACATCATTTGTGCATTATAGAGTTCACATACATTATGTGAGCCATTACTTGTATAAATATCAAATGTATTGCATTCAACATTCATAAACAATACAAATTAAACATACACAAACAATTCAAATGAATCTACAAGACCAAGAATGGAGAGCTGAAACTACTGACAAGACTTCAAAGTTAGCCTACCAAGCCCAACGTATGTGAACATATGGAAGAACAGCACATTATTTCATGGTATGTGGTTGATACAGAAAACTGTGAGTCTCTCTACACATTACTAAGTACTTAGGGACACTCAAGTGCAGCATTGTATAGCTATCCCTCAATTTATGTGCAGGTTGTTCTTGCTCAATGCATGTGAATGTTGATTGCATGGGAGCTCCTTTTGTGTGACTGCATCTGCAAGTGATTCTGGAGGGCAAATTGCCAATTCCACTCTGTTTTTGCTGTGAGAACAAGTACTATAGGCTCCTCTGAATTGCCAATTTGCATTTATTTAAGGTGTGAGAAAGTGTCAAGATCTGCATTTCAATTAATGGATGTGGGGGAAAGAGAAACTTTTAACAGTTAAGGAGGAACTGGTATCAAACATGTGAGGCAGAGCAAACTGTAGTGTGACTGTGCATGGAAAGCGGGAGAAGGGACACATGAAATGAGGTTCACTTGAGTGTCCCTAGGTACTTAGTAATGTGTAGAGAGACTCAGAGTAAATGCCTTTCTGGAAACAAAGCCAGCCTCCTAATCAAAAACCAGGCTGTCCAGTGGTCTCTAGTATGTGAAAGAGAGCAATGACTTCCAATATGACATTGCAGAAAAAGGATCAAGCTGAAACTCAGCAATGGTGTCCTTCTAAACAATTGGAAGCAATTGTGCAAAAGGCTTTAAAGAGAAAGAGCTTTAAATCAAAGAAATGGCTGTATTAGACCTTCTGACCTCTTTGGCTTTGAATCTTCAACATGCTTATGTGAACCATGAAGTTCATGAACTAATAAATCCATCTTAAGCACATCTCCTCTAGCTTTCCTTTAAAAATTCCTGTTAAGACTCATCCTTTTAAAAATAAGATTTACAAAGAAATACAAGAGAAGCTGCTATTTCCCAGTATGTCTTAACCATGCATTGTATGTTTCAAGTAAAGTGTGACAAACCTAGTTCAATGGCAGTTCCTCTGAAAAGCAGTGCCCCCCCCCCCCGGCACCAGAGGCTTATAATGCCCTTGGTTTAAGGATATACTCTTTTTGTATAGCACTGAATCTTTGTGTCTGCACTCAGGAACTGCAATCTCATTTTCATATGCATTTCATAAATCTTTAAGTGTGTCACAAAGAAAATTTCTGGAAGCTAGCTAAACAATATAATTGAAAGTAAGCAAAAGTTTGTCCTATGTGTCACTGCTGTAGAAAACAAATGAGCTGCCTTTGACCAATACAAATATAAGTGACTTCAGAAACGGTATTTGACTGCATTCACATGTTACAGTGGATACCTGCCCATATATTGTGTTGCAGCACTGATCTGTGTCATTTTATTACAACTGAGGCATATGTACAATATATACACCTCTATGCTTATGCACCCCTTTGCTTTCATCCCCCAGATGAACAGCAGCATTTCTTAACTTTTGGGTGGCACTTTGACCTTGGGAGTATATTCACAAAGAACCTGTTTTGCATACATATTTCATCTTGGTAGATTGACACAGAAGTCTTGTATTGTGGCATTGACAGTCAAGGAATCCTTGGATGTAGAGTGACAGACTGCAAATCATAAACCAAAGTACAAGATCTGGACCTTGGTTTATTATTTATATTCACTTATAACTTTAACAAAGATGAAATGAGTTAATCTATGCAACTGTTTTTTACTGAATTAGATCACTTATGCCCAGTATTGTCTATTCTTACCACATCTCTCCCGGGTCTCAAGCAGGAAAAAAGTTCTTCCAGCCCTGCTACTTAAGCTCCCTTTAACTGGAGTGAATAGTTTGAGACTGAATCATGGACCTTGTGTTGGCAAAGCATATTCACTTTCACTGAGCTAGAGATCCTCCTGAACACTTTAATACACTGCAGTCCTTTAAACAATAAATTAGCTGTCATTAGTTATTTTTGCATAAATCACTCTATTATATCAATGAAGGAAGGTCACAAGTTTACATGAGACACAAAAAACTGCTCTAGCAACAGTAAATTTTAGGAAAGCTTGTGCAGGTGTTTTAATTATCTTATATACAGTGGCCCTGATCTGTGGATTCTTAAACCCCCTGAGTGGTCCCACTCAGGAACAAACAGGTATTTCAGCAACGCCTCCCCCCAGGTTGCAGAAAAATCTCAAAGGTTTTTTAAAAAGTACACTGAGAGATTTAAAACCCCTCTTCTCAATGAGTTTTCTGTGCATGCAGGGGAAGGTCAAAAGGCTAAGATTTACTGACAAGGAGGAGGTAAAAGGGTAAGAGTATTTCAATGGGGGAAGAGTAAGGACTTTATAATGGACAAGGGGTTTCAGTGTAAATGGATGTTTGGGAGGCAAAAGTAGGGGTGCCTGTGGGGGGGAACCAACAGCTAAAGTTGGGTGAGGCAGTAACAGTGAAGGCAGGCTTGGACAACTATGGAGACCACTATCTCCACTATCTGCAACATTTTTTTGCGGGCCTTACATGTTATATGTAATCTGAAATGTCGCTTTCAAGATCATTGCTGAATTATTTGGATACATGAATTTTAAAAGATGTTCAGGTTTGGATACATATAGATTTTAAAAGATGTTCAGGTTTATGCTTGAGGAGAGGTATGATATGCTAGAGGTATATGCTAGAGGAGAGCCAGTTTGGTGTAGTGGTTAAGAGCACGGGACTCTAACCTGGAGAGCTGGGTTTGATTCCTCACTCCTCCACTTGAAGCCAGCTGGGTGACCATGGGCTAGTCACAGTTCTCTGGAGCTCTCTCAGCCCCACCCACCTCACAGGGTGTTTTGTTGTGGGGATAATAATGGCATACTTTGTAAATCACTCTGAGTAGGCATTAAGTTGTCCTGAAGGGCAGTATATAAATCGAATGTTGTTGTTGTTGTTGTTGTCGTCGTCATCATATGTGTATACATTGTAAGATGTGTTGGACTTTAAACCCCATTAAAAATGAACACAAAGTTAAGCGTGTTTAAGTCTGTTTTAATTTGCTAGAAAAATGTTGGATGGGGCAATTTACCTGAATGCAACACATATCTATTGGTCAGTCAGTAATCATATCAATACTTATTCAGAAGTAATCATATATCATTATTCAAATTGTAATCATATCGATACTTATTCAGAAGTATCTGAAGAAGTGAGCTGTGGCTCATGAAAGCTCATACCCTACCACTAATTTTGTTAGTCTTATAGGTGCTAATGGACTCTTGCTCTTTTCTCCTGCTACAGACAGACTAACATGGCTACCCATCTTGATCTATTCAGAAGTAAGTTGAATTGAATTCAAAAGAACCTATCCCCAAGGGAAGACGACCTTCCTTTTAGTTATTTGTTTAAATCACTATTTACCATTTTACCAGTTGGGTATCATAGGACTTACTTGACCTTTATATCAATAGCCTATAAAACCCAGTCAACATCAAGCTTTAACTCTGACTTTTTTTTTCAAACTATGCATTCACATAGATATGGTGCTACACTATGGACACATGGATTAGTTTGAAATTTTACTTTAATACTGACACAGTAGCCTGAGGTCCAATAAAATCTGAGGTTAGTTATAAGTAGTTCAAATTGATCCCTAATGGGACAACATTGGTTTACACCATGGTTGAATTCCTTCTGTGTGGATTACTTGTGCTAGCTGTATGACAAGATTTGTAACCATGTGAGTAGGTGATAAAGGATGATCACTTCAATTTCAGAGAAATTCAGCATGTTTACGGAATTATTTTACATTTTTAAAAACATGCGGATGAGACCAGAAGCAGCATCTTGTGTCAAGTGCCTCTTTCCTCATTGTAGGTTCAATATATTGATGTCATCAAGATGTACAGGAGCAGCCCAAGTCATGGACTATACGGCCTGCCTGGCCAGCTAGCACAGCCACTATGGCCAGAGGCTGCCTTTGCCTCCTGGGAAGGAGGGCATCCATCATGGGCAGAGCCAGTGGCCTTATAAGGCAGCTCCGTGCACTGTCCATCACAGTTGCTCCTTCATGCTTGGCCCACCCACCTGCCCTGTGGCAGTGCAAGTTTAGCTGGTTGCTAGTTTTCAGAGCCAGGTAGGATTTTTTTCCCTCCAAATTGGCAGAAGGGGTAAGGTGTTTTTTGCCTACCTTCCACTGTATGCATGGGTTGTGGTAATTGGCTTATGGTGAAACTGTAATAGGGTCACTTTCTGGCAGGACAGAAGTTGAGCATAGTGAGTGGGCCAGTGAGCACTCTTGGCACATCCCCTTGCTTGGGGAATTGGGGTCTGTTAGGATCGGCTGACATGTTTCATGGCTGCCAGTTGTGAGAACAGACTGCCTGGTGAGAAACCCCTGGACAAGCCAGTCCTCCCCTCAGGCTTTACAGGTTATGGCGGTTGGAGCTTTAAGGGAGGGGAACCACTTTGCCTGGCCAGCCATGCACCCTGGGGCAATGGAGCTCACCCAGACAGGTCAAGGAGGAGGTCCAGGGGTGGCCCCAGGGCTTGACCTGTACCACTAGTTAGGCCCTTACCTTGTTGACAGTTAATGTTGTTTGTTTAAATAAAGTGGCCCTTCAGTTCTGAAGCCTTGTGTCTGTCTCTTCATTCTAACTGGGAGGGCAATATGCAAGGAATCACACGGTGTAACATTGTCCAAACAAAGGATAAGTTGAACAAGATATTATGAAGGGGAAATTCAATTCAGGGCTGTTTAGCTACCAAACTATGTTTTTGTAACATATAGCTCTACTGTGAGTCAGATAGAGAAAGGCATTTGTATGTCTTTTGTGTTTGCTAAAATTCATTTTGATTATTATAGTGCTCTTTATTCAATCTAATCATAAGTTCACTTAATAGCTTCTTATATAATGATAGCACAATTTACATCAGTCATTCATAAAACAAATATAGCCTGGCTGTAGGGAAAGTGGCAGTTCAAAAACGTTTCATCTTTATGCGAGTGAATGTTGACGCTCAAGAACAATATTTTCAGTTGAGATAAAATGGTCTTTTAAAAGCTGGAGGAAACCATTGATTTTTCTATTTCCTTTGGTTCCTATGCGAATGTATAGTAAATCCCTTAGGCTGTCTGCCTGTGCATGTTGGGCTGTGCAGTATGATTTTTTTCATGTCAGGAATCTTGTTCATGTACTCTTTTAAATTTAATGTATAGGGGTTAATGATTATATTTCCATGAACTCACATTAAATATGGAGACTGTTCTACTGTGTAGCACAGAAGAAAATGCTTCTTAATACTGTATTTATAGCATAAACAGTAGTAGCAGCTGCAGAGATTGTCCATGACTCAAAATTATGTAGATAGAAAATTGAGTAGTTTCTCATGGACAAGAGAGGTTTTCTTTCCAGTAATTAAAAATGTTTATATTACATAATGGATTCTGAATTTAGCTTAAGGATCTTGCAAAGATGGGATTTCTTAACTTTTTGCTAGTAGCCCCCAAGGTTCCTAAAAAAACCAATGGCAAGGGGCAGGAGACGTTCATGCCTTTAGGACATGATGGGGGCTGCAGTGAAGAATGGGAATCTACGGAGATTACCTACCTTTCTTTAGTACTAGCAAAGAGCTTTCTCAGCTCAGCTTTGCCTACTTCAATAAAAAAGAGGGTGCTCCTTTTGCTCAAATCCTCTCTACCCTGGATCTCACTGTAAAACATGTCATTTATTTTATGTCTTTGATAGTCCACCTTTCTCATTGAGACTCAAGATGCATTACACGATAAAAGTCGATACCATCAACAGCTGGAATATTCAAGAAACAATACAATAGGGTATGGATTGCAGAAGTTTGAAAAATAAGCATAGATTCCCCCCAACCTTCAGCACTGACTTTTTGCTAGCCACAGTTTCAGTGGAAGGAGAAGGTAGGGATATCTAAGAGCTCCTTGAATTTCCAATTTGTAGGATCCAACCAAGAACAGCAATTTTTCATCTGCCGTACCAAAAAAAAAATCAGAATGAATTCGTGCTGTTTTCTCTTTAAAATAGTGAGCTTTACAGTCAAGATTCTCATACATTTAAATATTGCATAGAAATGTATTTGAATAAAGGAATCCTTCGAGCAAAGGGAGAGGAAGACAAGACAAGACAAGAAATGCCTGATCACATTCTTTCTTTTATATACCACTATCCATTACAGGCACCTGTCCTCTACTGCATCTTGTCATCCTATTATATAATAATCTGCAGAGATAGAACTGGATCACTGGAATCTGTAGAGTGCCTGTGAACTTAATGTGTTATTCATAATTTCCTCACAAAACACTTGAGTCAACTTTTGGTAGTCTCTCCTCAAGTTTCCTAAAACTGTTTATAGCTGCTATGCATGCCCCTTTATTTTTAAAGTTGTCTCTGTTTCCAGTCATTGACAGTTCCATTAAATATAACAGATGCTGCCCCTTATTTCAGATGACATGAAATAATGAAACTATGGAATCACTGTTTCATAAAATGCCCTACGGCAAGCATCAGATCTCTGCACAGCCTCTTATTTTTGAAATCTTTCTCTGTACTGCCCTGTATCTTATTTTGTTTTATTTTATTTTTTGAAATCTTGATCTTGTAAATCAAATACTTTAAATGAGTCAGAAGAGTACAGTATCTGGAAAAAAGAGGCACCCCTCATTACCAGCTAGCAGAATTAATTGGTGGCAATGGCTGCATTAAAATCACAATGAGTCATTAGTTAACTATCCATCCAGAAAACCTATAATAAAAATAATGAAATAAACGCTTTCACCCTCATTATCAAAGGCAGGAGGTTATCATACCCAGTTGCTTCTATTAAAAGTGGCCTCTAAATTAGTCTTTTAGGTTTCAGGTTTTCAGGAATAAAAGTTTTTATTGCTTGGATTGCATTACATAGAAATGCTCAGCTCAGATGACACAGAAGGGGATCTGAAATAACACAACAGAGAAAAAGGAGGATACTGGAAACTGGGACCCCTCTTGAATGTCAGAGATTTAAAGAACACATTTTTAGTTTTAACCAGTTGTAATCAATGCTACAATACAACAGAAATTGAAAAGAATGAAGAGCATTTGACTCCCTCACTTAAAATGACATATACACAAAGTTTAAACTGGTTATGACAGAAACTTGTAGTTTTTGTTTCTTGAACTATATTTTTAAAAAACCCAAAATTTTGTCAGTCTTTCTGTATATGTAGCTTAAAATATAATTTTTAGTACTTGGCACCATATGTATGCCATTATATTTGATTTTGCATTACTGTGTCACAAAGCTTTCTTTAAGGCTGTGATTTCATGATTATGGGGGGAAAGGCACAACCACAGTTCTTTCTTTTCTTAGATTTCATCACTGTTGATGTGGTTCTTTTTATGTTTAAAATGTGCAAACTATCAAAATAAAAAAAAGTAATATTGGTGTACTAATGATTTTAAATATATATCATACATTCTTTACAAGCAAATTAAAATGAATTTAATTTGAAAATCATAGAATATGTAAATGACTTTTTCAAAATAAACACAATATGTTGATACTTTATGTGACTAATACCATGCATCCGTGATCAATGAACTATGTGGTTGTGAATCAGATATAAACCATTAGTATTACCATTTGAGCTAAACTTCTGCATGGTTCATAATTTTTAAAGTGTGTAGTTAATTTTATGCATGTTATTGTCCTTTCTTCCATTCTTACAAATACTGTGCCCATTTGCAAAACAAAAAAGTTAATAATCAGTAATAGTTCTATAAAAATGTTAACTATGTTTAGTCATAGACTGATCTTGCTCTAACCTTAAAATGTTGTGATTATTTACCTCTGTTGCATTTATTCTAAAACAAAAAACATTATCTAGCCATTTTGAATATAAATGTTACCCTAATATATGCATTGCTGTATGAATTATTGTGCTCTGTTGCTGTTTTAGGCCTTCATATTAGCAAATATGAAACTCAGTTAAAAAACAAAAAAACCATTGATCTTCAAGAGATATCTAGGGGTGTGCAATTCAGTATTCTGATTAGGTTAAAAATACCAAATCAGGGCCGTTTCGGTTTTTTTCAGTATTATTGAAACTTTTTCTGAATACCAAAAAATTTCGGTAATACTGAAACAGAGATTGCCAAAACGATTCGGCCATTGTTTTCAATGAGAAAACATTCTCCCGGCTTTCTGGGAGTCGGGGGGGGGCATTTTCTGTCCAAATAACACCAAGCTTGGTGGAGACCTTCTCCTAACTCTCCTCTAACAACCCCCCAAATTTCAGAAAGATTGGACTTTGGGGGGCATGTTATGCCCCCCTCCAAATAAGGTGCCCCCATCCTCCTACACTCTCCATAGTTCTCTAAGGGGAAAACAAGTCATCTTTCTAGGTGGCTTGGGGTGGCATTTTGCAATCAAAATGCAACCAACTTTCAGAGGACTTGCTCCCACCTGTCCTACCACCCTCCACCAAGTTTCAGGCAGATTCCACTTTGGGGGGCCATTTTATAGCCTCCCAAAGAAGGTGCCCCTATTCTCCTCCACTCCACTATTCCCTATGGGGGAAATAAGAGAGGCTTGTCTGGCTAGGGGTGGCATTTTGCATGCAAAATGCCCCCAAACTTCAGAGGACCTCCTCCTACCTGTTGTCCCTCCCTCCACCAAGGCTCAAGCAGATCTCACTTTGGGGGGCCATTTTATGGCCATTCAAAGATGCTGCTCTTAGACCCCCTTTCTCCATTATTTCCTATGGGGGAAATAAGAGAGGCTTTTCTGGCTAGGGGTGGCATTTTGCATGCAAAATGCCCCCAACCTTCAGGGGCCCATCTGCTACCTGTCCTCCCACCCTCCACCAAGGCCCAAGCTGATCCCACTTTGGGGGGCCATTTTATGGCCTCCCAAAGGTGGTTCTCCTGCCACGCCACTTTTTCTACTGTGGGGAAGACTTCCACACTGTACAAACACATGGGATTGGGGCTGCCAATGGCCACAGCCACAGTCCACCTGCACCCAAACTGCCAAATACCACACACGCCCTCCCCCAAACCTAACCTCCCTTGTCCTGTGGCCAGCCACTTTCTATTGATTCCTGTTATGGGAAAATCTCCCACAGCAGGAACCCACGGAATGTGGCATCTATGGCCACAGGAACAGTCCCCCTTTTAAATCTTTTCCTCCCACACAGCCCCACACTGACCCAAAGACACCCTCCCCAACATTCCCACACCGGCCACTACCCCAGGAGCAGGCTGGCCAGCCGTCCCCCGTTGTTCCCTGTGATGGGAACTTTTAAACTCTCTTTCCCTGGGCAATTATGCACAGCCCAAGGGTGCCACAATGGTGGGCACACTCCTGAGTGCTAGCTTGTCCCTGTGAAAGAGCGCCTGAACCACAGACACCCTCCCCCCAATTCCCCCACCACCTACAGAGATGGCTGGCCAGCCAGCCCCATTGTTCCCTATGATGGGAACCAACTGCACAACAAAGAATAAAACAAACACACTGAATAAAGTTTTTTAAAAAAATATTTTCTCACTTTCAAAGTACAAGTAGGCAAAGCATTGTGACACATTACACCAGCAGTCCCCCACACAGAAAAATAACACAACTCACTTAACATCAGAGAATCACAAAAACACAATTCCTGTCAAAAACACGTTATTTCTTTAACAGCTGTAGGTTATACAGCAGGGGGGCACACCAAAGGGCATTCCAGCATTCCCCTACACAAAAATAACAACTCACTTCACATTAAAGAATCACAAAAAACCCAATTTCTGTCAAAAACACTTTATTTCTTGAACAGCTTTAGGTTACACAGCAGGGGGGCACACCAAAGGGTATGCCAGCAGTACCTTACACAAAAATAACACAACTCACTTCACATCAGAGAATCACCCAAACACTAATTGCTGTCAAAAATGGTGATGTGAGTTGTTTTATTTTGTGTAGTAGACTGCTTCCATGCCCTCCTACTGTGTAACCTAAAGCAGTTAAAGAAATAAAGTGTTTTCGACAGCAATTGTGTTTTGGATGATTCTTTAATGTGAAGTGAGTTGTGTTATTTTTGTGTAAGATACTGCTGGCATGCCCTTTGGTGTGCCCCCCTGCTGTGTCACCTAATGCTGTTCAAGAAATAAAGTGTTTTTGACAGGAATTGTGTTTTTGTGATTCTTTAATGTGAAGTGAGATGTGTTATTTTTGTGTAAGATACCGCTGGCATGCCCTTTGGTGTGCCCCCCTGCTGTATAACCTACAGCTGTTAAAGAAATAAAGTGTTTTTGACAGGAATTGTGTTTTTGTGATTCTCTGATGTCAAGTGAGTTGTGTTATTTTTCTGTGTGGGGGACTGCTGATGTAATGTGTCACAATGCTTTGCGTACTTGTACTTTGAAAGTGAGAAAATTTTTTTAAAAAAACCTTTATTCTCTCCCCCCCCTCCTTTTCAAGACCTGTGCCAACATCCTAAATACAAGTTAGTGTAGACTAGAAACTGAGACAGGCACAGTGTATTTAATAATGTGCATTTTTTCCTTTGTTTGTCTTTCCCTCCCTCCCTTTCTCTTTCTTTTCAGGGCCTTTGTCAACATTCTAAATACAATTCATTGTAGACTAGAAACTGGCACACAGGCACAGTAGATTTAATAATGTGCATTTCCTTCCTTTCTTTCTTAAATTCTTTCCTTCCTTCTTTCCTTCTTTAAAGTTGATGTAAGTCCATAGCACATGAAATTAATATTATTTCAAAGAATCCCATGTGTTTCTCTCTCATTTCCCTCTTAAGTGTTCCACCACCACCTCTTTTCCCAGAAAAAAAGCCCTGGTCCAAATGAAACAAAAAAGTCTTACCCACTGGCAGAAAACAATGACAGAGAGAGACAGGTGAATCTCCTTGTCCTGCCCCTGGTCAGATGGTTGTCTCAGGAGTTGGTTGCCTGGCTGCATGGCCTGCAAGAGAGCTTGAGCCACAAGACTTGACCAATGTGAACTGGACGATCCAGCACTGAAGTGCTGCCAAGCCTCAGTCTAAATAGACTGAGGGGTGATCTGGCTCAGCTGCATATGCCAGCAGATGTTTTTGCTCAGGGGACTCTGTTTTGCTCTGACCTTGTTCCTGCAAGGAAGTATCTTAGCCAGAGTCCTGATTCTACAGGGAGGTGACATGCTGCCATCCTTGCACTTCATCTCCACAGCACCACCACTGCCTGAGCTCTTTGCTGCTGCTATTTTTTCATTGTGGGATGTGATCTTTGGGGGGGGGTATGGGCCCTGGTTCATGCCCTACTTGTCAGGGGCTCAGAGGTGATCTCTAAGGCAGGCAGCAAAAACTTGCTTGCAGGTTCTGGGAGGATCATCCCAGATGCTGCTGGGGCATGGTTGGCCAGGCCCTTGCTTGCAGGCTCTGGCAGCATGGTCTCTGGCCCTTGGTCAGTCAGTGCCTCTGCAGCACCAGGCCTGTTCTGCCCCTGCTGGTCCTCAGGCTCTTTCTCTGAGCCCTCCAGATCTGAGTCACTGGCCTGGTCAGAGGGTACCATGACACTCCCTGGGAAGGAAGTTCCAAAGTTTTGGCACCACAACTGAGAAGGTCCTTTCTCAAATTGCTGCCCATCTAGGCTCAGGTGGCAGGGTTACCCAATGCAAAGCCTTCAAAGATTACCAGAGTTGATAGGCATGTTCATATGGGAGAAGAAGGTCCTTAAGGCATATAGAATTCTAAAGGTCAATACCAGCACTGTGAATAGAGTCCAGAAGTAAATTGGGAGCTAATGTAGATGTAATAATATTGGAGTGATACGGTCTGTACGACCCACTCCAGTCAACACTCTAGCTACAGCATTCTGTACCAATTGCAGATTCACAACAGTGTTCAAGGGCATCCCACAGAAAACAAATTGCAGTAATCTAATCTGGATGTTACCAGGTTTCGTTTTCATTTTCTCAGCCATGTCAGACACTCCTCTCCGCAGGTCCGGGAGGAAGCTCCCGAGCAGCCTGACCAGGAGGCTGACCTGCAAAGGTTAGCCCCCAAGACTCCCAGTGAGGGTGTCAGGGTCCGGAGCGTGATGGGAAGAACCCCCCGAAGTCGATGCGGGGGGTAAATTGCCCATTTGCTCCTATGGAGGCCGGCAGACTTGCGCAGCACTTCGCGTGCTGCCGGGCCATGGAGAACGGCAAAAAGCAGATCTAAGGTGAAAACCTGTAAGTAGTGAATCCCTTCTGTTACTACAAGCATATGCAAAGGATTGGTGGGATTTGAAACTAAGAAGGCTCGGATTTCTTCCCCCTCACTGAGTACCGAAACTTGGCTGGCGGATTCCCCCCCCTAAGATGGCGACGAGAAAGCAGAGCCCCACTATGGGCAAATCTATCTCGGCTGCTTTGCAGGGGAAAGGAGAGTCTCTGGAGGAGCTAGTAAAGCAGTCGGTCGTCGAAGCCATAAAGCCCTTTGTTGACAAGTTAAACAAAACTGATCAAAGGGTTGGAGAGTGAAGTGAAATGGAGAGTGAAGCTTAATGGAGAGTGAAGTGAAAGCCATTAAGGAAGCAGCAGGGTGGGGGGTGGAAAAGTCTGTTCGGGAAAACGCAGCACTCATGAGGGCAACAAACAAAGACCTAAAGCTGTTGTAGAACCAACTGATCGGGTTGCAAGTGGATCGTGCTCAGACAATATTGCATCTCCAGAATGTGAAGGAGGAGGAAAATGGGAATTTAAAGGATCTGGTGTCGGAAATTTTGGCGATACCTGCGAAGGCAACTAAAGAAGAGTTAAAAAGCGCCATTTTGGAAGTCTGTCGGGCTTCTTCAAAATATGCAACAAAGCGTCAGCTGCCTCGCGAGATTATTATTGACTTTTCATCTAAGAAGATCCGGGACACCATCCTCTATAATTCATATAATGCAGACTTGGACTTTCTGGGCAATAAGGTCAAGATATTGAAGGACGTTCCATTTTTAGCTCGGAAAAGAAGATTTAGATATAAAAGGTTTGCAGCTCTTCTGAGGAAACGTGAAATAAAGTACAAATGGTTATTTCCGGAAGGTATTTGGTTCAGCTATAAAGATCAAGCTCACAAGAGCTTGAAGATCAGAAGATCAGCTAAGGGACTTTGTGTGTAAACACTAAGATTTTCAGCAAGAAGAAGATTTCAAGCCTGAAGGGGGAGGGGAGGAGGGAACAAGCACAGTGACTGTAGCTGTTCAGAGAGAATTGCGACCAAGACCCAGAGGGGGGAAGAAGACCTAAACCTGATTGTAGTTTGTATTTTATAAGATCTACCAATCTAACAGCATTTTACAAAGTTTTAATGTTAAATAATTGCAGTATGAAGGGAATGCATTACTTGTAGATGTAGTGTTTGTGTTGTTATGTGTTGTTTCTTCCCCTTCTCCCTGTTCCCACTTTTTCCTTTTTGTAGTACTAGTAATTAAAAAATTAAAAAACTTTAAAAAAATCATCTGGATGTTACCAGGCGTACACAACACAGAGGCAAGTTCTTTCATGTCCAGGCAGGGTCACATTATTAGAAGTGGTTGTGCATTCTGCAGCTTGCTCAGACCACCTCCTGAGATGGAACTGGGTTGCAAAAAATTGATGGGATAATGCCTTTGATGAGAATATACCAGGGGCTCAAAACAAAGAAAGTTAATTAGACTTGGACTGTAATCCATTGAAGTTAGTAGAAATTTGGTAGAACGATGTATCTGATCATACTGTTCTTGTAATTGCAATATTTGGGTCTCTATTACTAATCCATTTTAATATCTATGCCTAGACATAAACAATTCTATCCAATTGTATAATTCTAATTCAATTTATGGATCCAGTTTTGCTTTTTAACAAAGCATCCTCAAATACAAAATAGGGGCAAAATGGGGGCAGTAAGTTCTCAGACAGAGGCCCTAGAAAACAGTAACTAGTTCCCAAAAAATAGATATAGTTGGATGGTATAGTAGTACAATGTCTAAATAAACAGAACACTCCATCTATCTGGCTCAATTTTTTCTTCTGCAACAACCTCTTTAAGTGGCCTTAGTCGGGGACTTCCAGCTTGGTGTTATGGCAGTCTGATGTGATCTAGGGAGCTGGATCATCCGAGTTGCTGTTTCTTAGGCTGGTGAGGTGCCTCGACGACCCACAGCCCCCCGATTTCAGGGAGAAGTTGGGCAGGAACGCTCTGCAGCCCCAAGAGTGAGTGATCTCAGCTGAGGGGGAGTTCTGAATCAAGGATTCTCCCCCAGCCTTGAGGTCCCCTTGTAGAAGGGCGAGCTATATCTCTGCAGCAGCTTTGGAGTCAATGAATTGGCATAAGATTGTCGTACCCAAGCTTCAGTTATGAATTTGATCAGAATTTAGCAAAATAAACAGTGATTACAACCCCAAGGAAAGAAGAGGAGGTAAAGATTGCTATCTCCCCTAACGGGCTTGATTTTTAAACAAAGTCCAAAAGTTATTAAATGAGAGACAGAGTTAATTAAAGTGGAAGAGCCAGTAAAGAGTTTGAGAGTGAGAACTGTGAGACTCTTTAACATATAAAGCGTAAAAGATCAAAAAGGAACTTTTTGTATACATACCTGTGGTTTTCAGAAAGCGACATGGAGGGAAGGAGTGTGGGAAGCGGCGGGAATATCGCGAGAAGGAGTTTGTTTGTTGGAGCAGTGAGCCACGTGTAGAAGGGCAGGAAGTGTGCCGGAGTAGCAGCGGAAGAAAAACAACAAGGAGGCAAGAAAGAGCTGAAGAGGAAGCAGAAATTCGCCATTTTGGATAAGGGAATGACTGGAGACTTCACAATAGAGTTCACCATAGAGAAAAGACGCCCGACATTTTGATTGCTGGAAAAGGTACGGATTTTAGTAACTTTTAAACCTGACATGAATGCAAAAAGTGACAGGTGAAAATGGAGTTGAGAAAGAGAACGGACTTGTGGGCAGGTGCCAAGGCAAGCCCAACGATGTCGAAGAAGGATAAAGATTGGCAAATGGCGATTGAGAATTTGGATAAAAAAGTAACAGAGGGCAATAAAGAATTAAATGAGACTATACAAAAGACACAGGAAATGTTGCAGGAGTCACAGAAAAATTTACAGGAGTCACAGCAGAATTTATTAAAAGATATTAAAGAGGCAATAAAGTCAGACGTTTCAGAGTTGGTGAAAAATATTGATGAGATTAAAAAAGAGCTTCAGTCTACCCAACAGAGAGTGCAAGAGGTGGAGACGAAAACGGAGAATTTGGCCACTAACCTAAAAACGGAGACATCAGTGTTAAGTGACAGGATGGCTGTTATGGAGTGTAAAGCTACTGAAAAACAACTGCGATTTAGAGGCGTTCCGGAGACAATGGCACAACCAACCCTGAAGCAAATTACTGAAATAATAGCAGATTTTTTAGATATAGAGAAAGAAGAGGTGGTAGCCAATCTGGATATAGCATACAGAGTTAATTCAAGATACGCACAACAAAAAGACTTACCAAGAGATATTATTGTCCAATTAACCACAAAGAGAATGAAATAACAAATTATTGGAAAGCATTTTGAGACTCCATTGGTACTTGAAGGGAAGTGGGTCAGGATTATGAAAGAGTTACAGAGGAAAATTTTGCAAGAGAGAAAGAAATACAGAGATTTGACACAGAAGTTGAAAACTTTGAATATAAGATACAGATGGGAGATACCTGAAGGTCTGAGCTTCGAATTTCAAATGGTAAGGAGAGTGATTAAATCAAGGCATGACATGGAGGTTTTCTTGTTAGAGAATGAGAAAGACTTACCTGACACAAGTAGGCTTTAAATATGGAGTACAAATTAATATCATGGAATGTAAATGGACTTAATTCATCTTCAAAGCGTAAGGCATTATTTCATTGGTTGGCCAAACAAAAATGTAATATAATTTGTCTACAAGAGACCCACATAAAAGATCAAGATATTAAATATTTGAAAAATAAGCAATTGGGACAAGAATTTGTGGCGGCGGCAAAGCAGAAAAAGAGAGGAGTTGCAATTTATATAAAAGAAGAGCTACAACCAAAGATGATTGTGAGTGACAGTAATGGCAGATATTTGGCTGTGGAGTTTAAAATATAATACCAAAAAGGCATTAATTTTGAGAATTTACACTCCGAATGGAGCAAAAGAACAATTTTTCAATGAAGTTATGGCCCAACTGGGTCAAATGACATATGATCAAGTGATTGTGGCAGGAAATTTTAAAGGAGTAGTGGATTTGCAATTGGACAAAAAAACTAGTGTGAGTAAAAATAAAACAGGGAAACTGCCAAAGGTATTTTTTGAGCTTCAAAAGCAGGAAAGTCTTGAGGATATCTGGAGGAAATATAATTCGAAGATCAGACAATATACGTATTTCTCAGCTAGTCATCAATCGTTATCAAGAATAGATATGATTTGGTCATCTAAAGAACTAGCGGTTTGGACAAAGGAGATTGATATCATGCCAAGAGTTAGTTCAGACCACAATCCTATTTTTTGGAGATTTGGAATGAGACGTAAAAAGCTGAGATGGAGAATAAATGAAGATCTTTTATGCAATCAAGTAAATTTGGATGTCCTGAAGAAAGAAACAAAGTGTTTTATTCAACATAATGTGGACCAAGGGGTGTCAGTTCAAAAAGTTTGGGATGCCTATAAAGCAGTCATTCAAGGAGTTTTGATGGATTTAAATGCCAGAGATAAGAAAAGCAAAGAAATGAAATTGAAAGAAATACAAGAAACAATAAAGCAAAAAGAGCAACAACTAAAGAAAAGACCGGGTAAGAAGAAACTTCAACTTGAGATTAGAATTTTACAGGAGCAGATAAGAGCAATGGAAAATAAAAAAATGGAATGGGAATTGAAAAGATTGAAGCAAAAATCGTTTGAAGGAGCCAACGAACCTGGGAAATACTTAGCATGGCAATTGAAAAAAAAGAGAGAGAAGAAATTAATAAGTAAAATTACGGAAAACAGCAAGGAGTTGTTTGATCAAGATGCAATTGGGAGAGCATTCTATAAATACTATGCGAAATTGTACCAGAAAAAAACTATTGATATTAGACTAATTGATGAGTACTTTTTTTTCTTTTCTTTTTTTAAATTTTTATTGGTGAGTACATACAATATTATTCAATACACAAATTCCCCATCTTATCTAAATTATATCAGCCCCCCCTTTCCCCCCCTCCTTACTGACTTCAAACAGCTTTCCAACCCCAAACCCCTCTTATTACTCAAATTACTCTTAACTATAATTTTTCTAAATCCTGTATATGTTATATCACTTACTCTAAACATGTTCAAATTCTTCTATATCTCCAATTTTCTAATATATCAATCTACATTTCACTGTTTAAACTATCTATTTTTAATACAATCTCCTTATTACTAATATTAGCTTAGATTAATTAATAGCTAAGTTTCCCCATTAATGGTAAAGTTACTTCTCTCTCCCCTTTATAAAATCACATATTAATAATTCTCAAACTGCCACAATCCTCCTTTCACATCCCATTTTTTCTAGATATTGTTTCAATTTCTCCCAGTCTGCAATATATTCTCCTGGATCAAGATCTTTAAGTTTTCTTGTCATTTTGTCCATCTCAGCCATGTACAGCAATTTGTAAATCCAATCTTCTATAGTTGGTATTTCTTGCACTTTCCATTTCTGCGCATACAAAAGTCTTGCTGCTGTAGTCATGTAAAATAACAATGTTCTGTACTGCCTTGGAACTTCTTCCATTCCCAAGTTCAGTAGCAACAACTCTGGGTTCTTATTTATTTGGGTTTGCAAAACCTCATTAATTATTTCTATTATATCTCCCCAGTATTGCTTAGCTACCTCACAAGTCCACCACATATGATAAAATGATCCTTCATGCTTTTTACATTTCCAGCATTTATCTGACATATTTGCATTTCAAAGCGCAAGCTTCTTAGGCGTTAAATACCACCTATACATCATTTTGTATACATTCTCTTTAATGTTGGTACAAGTTGAAATCTTCAAAGTATTTTTCCACAAGTATTCCCATGATTCCATTGTTATTTCTTTATGAAGGTTTATTGCCCATTTCACCATCTGGACTTTGACTGTCTCGTCTTCTGTGTACCATTTTAAAAGTATTTTGTATATTTTCGAAATATCTTTTTTGCCTTCTTGTAAAATCACTTCTTCTAACTCCAAGTTTTTTAGTCTTATTCCTCCCTTTAGACAGTCCGAGTTGTAAAGATCCCTAATTTGCCTATATTGAAACCATCCATAGTGAGTAGATAAATCTTCTTGTGTCTTTATTTTTGGTATTCTATGTTTTATCAACATTATCGCTTTATAAGTTAAACATTGTTGTTCATTATAAACAGTTCTCGGATCTATTACTTCATATGGTACCACCCATGAAGGGATACCATTTTCCATGTAATTCTTATATTTCTTCCAGATTGTGAAAAGGCTTCTTCTGATATAGTGATGCAAAAACATAGAGTCCGCTTTAACTTTATCATACCACAAATAGGCATGCCATCCAAACAACTTTTTATGTCCCTTCAGAGTCAGCAGTTTACGGTCTTTTAACGTTATCCAATCTTTTAACCATGTCAGACAAATTGCTTCAATATATAATCTTATGTTTGGCAGTTGCAGCCCCCCTCTTCCTTTCGAATCTTGTAATACTTTCATTTTCACTCGGAGTTTCGTGCCTGCCCACACAAAGTCTGAAATTTTTCTTTGCCATTTGTCAAATTGTTTGAAGTCTCAGATAATTGGAATAGTTTGCAGCAAAAACATCACGCATGGTAGCACATTCATCTTCACTGCTGCTATTCTTCCCAACCATGACAAATTTAATTTATTCCATTTTATCAAATCTCTTTCTATTTGTTGCCACAGTTTCTCATAACTATTTTTAAATAAATCTATTTTTTTTGCAGTCAACTCAATTCCTAAATATTTCACTTTATTAGTTACCTCACAGTGCGTTATATCCATTAATTCTTGCTGTTTTTGCTTCATCATGTTCTTACACAATATCTTTGACTTCTTTTTGTTCACATAAAATCCGACCAAATCACCAAATTCCTTATTTTATCCATTATTTTTGGCATATTGTCTATTGGATCTTCCACTATCAACATTACGTCATCCGCAAATGCCCTGACTTTGTAGGAAAATTCCTTTATTTTTATGCCACGGATTGTATCGTCCTCTTGAATTTGATTCAGCAAAATTTCCAAAATCAAAATGAACAACAATGGAGACAGTGGGCAACCTTGTCTTGTACCTTTACCTATTTTCAATTTTTTAGTCAAATCATCATTAACTACAATCGCTGCACACTGGTCTTTGTAAATTCCTTTAACTGCTTGTATGAACTTTTCTCCCATTTGCAGCTTTTCCATAGTGGCAAACATAAAATCCCAGTTCAAATTGTCAAATGCTTTTTCCGCATCTACAAAAAAGAAACCAACTTTCCTATCACAGTGCTTATCGTAATATTCAATAGCGTTTATTACTGTCCTTAAATTGTCCTTAATTTATCTTTTGGGTAGGAATCCAGCTTGTTCTTCTGCAATAAATTCCGATATCCATCCCTTTAATCTTTCCGCCATAATTTTCGCAAATATTTTATAGTCATTATTCAGCAATGAAATTGGCCGATAATTCTTAACGTTGGTCAAATCCTGTCCATCTTTCAGGATCAATGATATATTAGCTTCATTCCATGAATCAGGAATCTTTTGGCCTTGTAATATTCCATTAATTACCTCACTTAGAAACAGTGTCAGCTCATTGACCATCATTCTATAAAACTTTGCTGTTATTCCATCTGGTTCCGGTCCTTTCCCTAATTTTGTTGATTGTATAGCTTCTTTTATTTCTTCCTCTGTCATTTCCCTATTTAACTTCTCTTTCCATTCCTCTGAAATTAATGGAAGCGTCACTTTCTCCAAATATTCCGCTATTGAATCTCTGTTCACCTCTTTCTTTTGGTACAGCTTTGCATAAAATTTAAAAAAGGCTCTACTAGTGCCTGATTGATTTGTCAATGTTTTATCTTCCTCTCGAATCTTAGTTATGATTTTCTTCTCCCTTTTTTTAAAAATTGCCACACTAAATATTTCCCAGGCTTATTTGCACCTTCAAATGACTTCTGTTTCATTTTTTTTAAATTCCACTCCAATTCTCTATTATTCATTGCCGTCAATTGTTCCTGCAGGATTTTCATATCCTGAAATATTTTCTTTTTTCCTGGTCTTTTTTTAAGTTGTATCTCTTTGGCTTTAATTTTTTCCATAATTTCAAGTCTCTTTTCTTCCCTACTCCTCCTAGCTCTTGCATTCAGATCCATTAGCGTTCCTCTAATAACAGCTTTATATGTGTCCCATACCTTGTTAGTTGGTACATCCTTATTCAAATTGCACTGTATAAAAATTTTGGTCTCTCTTCGTAACAACGCCATATTTTCTTCCGTTTGCAGCAAGTCTTCATTTATCGTCTATCCTCTTTTCTTTTTATTTTCCCCAAATCTCCACATAACTGGATTGTGATCTGAGCCTACCTTGGGCATTATCTCCACATCTCTAGTCCATACCACCAGTTCTTTGGTGGGCCAGATCATGTCAATTCTTGATAGTGTAAAATGTCTTGCAGAGTAAAATGTAT
The DNA here is from genome assembly GCF_028583425.1 of Eublepharis macularius. Lineage (NCBI taxonomy): Eukaryota > Metazoa > Chordata > Lepidosauria > Squamata > Eublepharidae > Eublepharis > Eublepharis macularius. The sequence continues at coordinate 130,815,762 of NC_072792.1, forward strand.
ATTGTCTATTTTTCAGATTTTGTCTCCGCCACACATCTTCCAGACTTTCTTGTGTCAGGACCGTGGCTAGATAATATCCTTACTCCAGTCTGCCTTCTGCAATTAGACAATAGTCCATTGTTTCCAAAAAGCATTTAATGAAGAAAAAGATCATTATAGTCCACTGGCCTGAATGCAATATTCAGGTTGGTACATATGCATTGTTACCAATGACTAGCAAAGCATGAGGTACAAAGTAACAGATCACAGAAGGCCCAACCTCCCCCCATAGTTCTCAAAACAACCCTTTTGAAGTCAGGATAGCGAAAGTTCCCAAGGCCAGTTCTTGGTGGAACGTCGGTAGCCAAAACAATCCTCTTCTGTGAGATAGCTGCCTGGGAATCTTGGCACCTGGGGAGAGAGCACTTAAACACTGAAAGGATTAAATATGGAGTCGGTTAAGCAAAAGCATACAAGACAGCATTCTGAACCTGACATTCTGCCCCCTCTAAAATGCTCCTCCCCCAGGTTTATGTGGGTAACGAGAGTGAAACGCTCTCACAAGTCTAGGAGCATGAACATGTACAGAATTCACCCATTCATCAAACCCAGAGTCAAAGTCCTTCCACCTAATGAGGTAAAATAACTGATTTCTTTTTATTTTAGAGTCCAAAATTTGTTGCACCTCATAGTGGGTCTGGTCATCGATCAAAGTGGGGATTGGAGGGGCCCAGGTGTGCCATTGTTCATCAATGGGGGCTTTTTTCAATAGACTAACATGAAAAGTATCATGCACGTGGCGTAGATTTTTTGGTAAATCTAAGGCAACAGTTACTTTGTTGATTACTTTGCGAACAGGAAAAGGTCCTAAGAACTTTAACGCTAGCTTGCGGCTGGTTTGAGTTACTTTCAGATTCTTCGTAGAAAGATAAACAAGATCACCTGGTTGTAAATCCCATTCTGCCGCATGGTGGCGGTCAGCGTACTTTTTGTAATCCTGTTTGGCTTTGTCGAGGTGTTTTTTGATTTGAGTCCATTGTTGAGCTGCTTCCCCCCACCATTCGGTGACGTCTTTGGAAGCTGTAGTAGGAGGGAGAAGCGCTTCAAACGGAAATGGTTTGAAGTGGAAGCCATAGACGACTTTGAAGGGAGTTTCTCCCGTGGAAGCATGGACGCTGTTATTATATGAGAATTCTGCCAAGGGGAGCAAGTCAAACCAATTATCTTGTTGGAAATTAATGTAACAACGTAGAAATTGCTCTAATATCTGATTAGTTTTTTCCGATTGTCCGTCTGTTTCTGGGTGATGGCTTGAACTGAGACCTTGTTCAACACCCAGCAGTTGTAAAAGCTCCTGCCAGAAGTTGGCAACGAATTGTCCGCCGCGATCCAAGATCACCTTTGATGGAAAAGAATGTATTTTTACAATATTTTTTATAAAAATGTCGGCCAGTTTTCTAGCGGAGGGAATTGCGGTGCACGGTATGAAATGAGCTTGCTTGGAAAACAAATCAACCACGACTAAAATACAGTTATGCCCCTTTGAGGGGGGTAAGTCAGTGATAAAGTCCATAGAGATTATTTCCCACGGTCGATTGGGCGTTTCTAATGGTTGCAAGAGTCCTGGGGGTTTGCCCTTTCGGGATTTGGCGCTGAGACAGATGGGGCAAGACGCAACATATTGGGAAATGTCTCTGCGCATGCCCGGCCACCAAAATTGGCGTTGCACTAAGTGAAGCGTTTTTAAGTACCCGTAGTGCCCCGCCGTGGGGGCATCATGACAACGGTGTAAAACTTCTTTCCGCAAACTTTTGGGTACATAGAAGCGATCTCCCCAAAGCCATTCCCCTTGGGCGGACTGTTGCAGCTTGTCTTTGGGCACATCCCCCCCCCTCCTTTTCCACTTCAGCTTTTAGCTTTTCTCTCCATCCCTGATCCGGTTGACGGGAGGGGTTTGTGCGGCTGTGAGTGGTCACCATGCCCCCTAATTGCGTAGGTGAAAAGACTGTTTCAACTGTCTCCTCCCTTTTGCTTTTGTGTTGGGGCATGCGTGATAGAGCGTCGGCCAAAAAGTTAGTTTTGCCTGGGAGAAAGTTTAATGTGAAATCGAATTTGGAGAAAAATTCCGCCCATCTCAGTTGTTTGGCATTTAGCCTGTGAGGGCTGCGAAGGGCCTCTAGATTCTTATGGTCCGTCCAGACTTCGAACGGATGACGGGCTCCTTCTAACCAATGTCTCCAGTTAGTGAGAGCTGCTTTTACAGCAAAAGCTTCCTTTTCCCATACATTCCAATTCCTTTCTGCCTCTGAAAACTTTCGGGAAAGGAAGGCGCAAGGTTTTAGCTTTCCGTCCACCCCCCGCTGTAGCAGCACGCCCCCAATTGCCATGTCGCTGGCGTCGACCTGTACTATGAAGTGGCGGTTCTCATTGGGGTGTTGCAGAACGGGCTCTGAGACAAACTGCGTTTTCAGGTGACTGAACGCTGTTTGGCATTCTGGTGTCCATGACAGTTTTGCACTTGGCTTTTTGGCTTGGTCCCCCTTGTCTTTGGTTTTTAAAAGTTCTGTTAGGGGGAGTGTGATCTGGGTGAAATTTGCAATGAATTCTCTATAGAAGTTGGCAAAGCCCAAGAATGATTGTAGTTCTTTGCGGGTCGCGGGGGTTTGCCAATTTAGTACGGCCTGTATTTTGCCTGGATCCATTTTCAAGCCCTCGTGAGAAATACAATAACCTAAATAAGTGAGCTCTGTTTTGTGGAACTCACATTTAGAGAGCTTAATGGGCAGTTTGTTATTCATGAGAGTGGTTAAGACCCTTTTTACAAGGTCCACGTGTTCCTCTTCGGTCTCTGAATAGATTAATACATCATCTAGGTACACCACAACGCCTTTATATAGAAATTCATGCAGTACTTCATTGATCATGGACATGAAAACCGATGGTGCCCCGGCCAGGCCAAAAGGCATAACTAAATATTCATATTGGCCAAGGGGGGTGTTAAACGCGGTTTTCCATTCATCCCCTTCTCGGATCCGGACATGGAAGTAAGCGTCTTTTAAATCTAATTTTGTAAAGACCTTACCTTGAGCCACGACGTTGAGTAGATCTCTGATGAGCGGGATGGGGTAGGCGTTGCTGCAGGAGACGGCGTTAAGTCCCCGAAAGTTGGTGCACAGTCTTAAGCCCCCGTCCTTCTTTTTGACGAAAAGCACTGGCGCAGCATGGGGACTGTTAGCAGGGCGAATGAATCCCCTTTGAAGATTGAGATAGATGAATTTGCGGAGCTCTTCCCTTTCGTTGGGACTCATGGGATAAAGACGGCCCTTGGGCAGTGAGGCTCCCGGTATTATTTCTATGGCACAGTCTGTCCTCCTCTGAGGAGGTAAAGCATTGGCCTCTTCCTCGGTGAAGGCTCGGGTGTATGCTCTGTATTGCTTGGGTATTTGGTTGATTTCTTCCTGGGTGAGGAGAGCAGATTCATTTATAGTTGGGTCCTTGCCCCAGTTTTGATCCCAATGGTGATTTTTACATGATTCATGGGTAAATGTGATACTTCCCTCTGCCCAGTTGATATAAGGGTTATGATCGCATAACCACCGGCTTCCCAGGATCAAGGGGTATTTCGCTGTGGCACTAATGACGAATGATCTTACTTCCCAATGTTGTCCCATACCGGTTAAGATTGGAGTGGTTTCGGTAGTGACTGGATTCATGTTGGTGCCATCCATTTGTTCGAAAATTACCGGTATTTCCAAATCTTTTACCGGAAGCACTAGTCCATTAACTAAAGCTGGCGCGATAATGTCTCTGGAACAGCTTGAATCAATTAGAGCTTGTACGCGGATATGCATTTTCCTGTCCGGATTCACCAACGTTACTGGTATGAAGAGTATGGACCCACGGGGACGGTTTGGAACCGGAACCCCCAAAGGTTTGATCTGCCGTTTGGGCCCTTTTACGACAGATCCATTTCGTTTCCCGATGCGGGGCCCTCTGGATTCTCTCCCCCCGTTAAGGCGGCCGGATCGTCCTCCATAACTTCCTCCAATTCCAGTCCTCTTTCGGGGAGGTTTCCCCTCGACGCTCCCCTACCTCTTGGAGCGGTTCTTGGAGCTGGAGTTGGGCGCGGTGGCGCCAGATAGGCTGCGGGGGCTGGGCGTCTTAGTTGGAGCAGAGGTCTTTGCACAGGCCGATATGGGCATTGTGCCGCAAAGTGACCACTTTGGCCACATTGCAAACATAGCCCTTGTTGCCATCTAGCATCTCTTGCTCCACGAGTGGCATATCCAGCCCCCCGGCTTCCCCTAAGGGGAGTGGAGGAACGTCTTTGGCCCGGAGGTTGTTGGTGTTGTTCCACTAAACGAACTTCCAGTAAACGGTTTTCAACTTTGCAGGTCAATTGTATCCACCCTAACAGCATAGGAGGGTTATCTTGCATGAGAGCTTGGTCCAACAATTTAGGGTTCAACCCTTGTTTGTACAAAATAATCTTGGTAGACTCTTCGCACCTTGGGCATTTGGCAGCGAGCTTTTGGAATTTTGTAGCATAGTCTCTAGCCGACATGCTGCCTTGCCTAATTGCCTGCAATTCCGTTCTAGCCCTAGTTTCTTCTAGGGGGTCTTCATATTGGGCTCGGATCGCATCCACCAGCCCTTGGAGCGTATCTAATTCAGGGGCCCCCACGTTATAAAGTCCCACATACCAGTCGGCAGCTTTACCTTGGAGACGTGATCCCAGGTGCTCTATTTGACTGGCCTCACTCCCGAAAAGATGTCCCCATCAGTTGAAAAATTGCACCACTTGTACTAGGAAAAATCCCAATTTGGAAGGGTCTCCATCAAGCATAGCATCCAGTTTGACCCATCCTATGGGAAGATCTTGTCTAGGAGCTGGTGCCGGCACTGGGTAGGCATCGAGCGGAGCGAGTTGTAAAGGGGGCTGTCGTGGCATTGGCGGTAGCTGTGGCAGAGGATACTGAGGGTAGGGTTGAGGTTGGTGTGGTAGAGGCACTCCCGGAATCGGCTGGGGAATCCCCGGCGCCCCCGGAATCGGCTGGGGGGGCGAAATTGCCACCTTGCTACCCTAGTCGGAAGTAAGATGCAAACACAAGCTTGAATATTAAGGGCCACTTTATTAAGGCAACAATATAACAGTTAATGTGGCAACAAGAGGCTAACTAGTGATACAAGTCAAGCCAGTGGTCATCATGGGACTTCTTCCTTGAAACTGTCTGGGCAAGACCCACTGCCCTGGGCATGAGCCATCCATAAGGAATGGCTTGGGTCCAGCCAGCCAGGAGAATGATTCTCCCCATAAATCTCCGAACACCCCAAGCCATGGAAACCTAAGTACTTGTCCAGGAGATCCTATCTGGAAGTCTGGGCCTCATAGCTGAGCCACACAGCCACAGTCGCTCCTGACAGACCTCAATTCCCCACCAATGGGGAATGCCAAGGGTGCTCACCATCCTGCTCTCGTTTCCCCAACTCTAACCTGCCACCACCAAGCCTCTGCTTAGGCGTCAGCACCCCACAGGTGGCGTAAAGCCTCCAGGAGCCCCAGCCACAAATCAGTTGGAAAAATGTTGTTTTACTGTTCTTAACTTGTTGCCCTTATAGGAGAAATGAATTCCATCACCTCGGTAGAGGTTGACAAATTCTGCCCTTATGCTGGGATGGGGCAAATATTTCTTTAGGGTCCAAGGCCTCCCGCCAAACCCTCCAGGGAAGTACGTCAGACCAAATACTCAGGATGCCAGGCCAGTGCTTGCCTATCAATTGCAAGTCTGTTTGCACCTGTAGTAACAGGACCTCACCCTTCACCAAGCCCAGGTCATTACCGCCCAGGTGAATGACAAGGATATGAGGTGGAAGAGTACTCCTCTCTGCAAACAGAAGCAAAAGCAGGCCCAGCCACCACAGGCCTCAACAGCCCTGCCACTCCATGGTAGCCCAACAACTCAAGCCAAGCTGGGACCTGATTGGCATTCTCTTGACCTGATGGGCTGCCCAAAAGATGAAGCTGTGCCTATAAATGAGGATTCGACACCTCCCTCTATGAGCCACAGCACCTGCAAGAAATGGCATTTAGCAGCCTTCTAAATAAGCCCCGGCAGGGGGTGCACATAGCCAAGGACTTACACCAGCCTACATGCTGGATCATCTGACCAGGGTATCCCAGAGCTGCTGCTGTGGAGGCTGCCCTAATCTAGGAATGAATGGGTGCTGAATTTGACCCCTGTCAAACCTAGTTTGGCAAGGGCCTGCTCGGTTACAGCCCAAAACTGATAACAGGTGATGGGTGCCCCATCACAGTGGCAGAACAACATCCCTCTCTCCTTGCCACACATGTCTAGGTACCATTTTAATGCCAGCACTGGGCACAGTTCCCTTTCTTATCAGGGGGCCAGGTGCATGACAGTCCCCTTCTCCAGCTGATCCGTCTTGGATCAGCATATTGTGAGAGCCACACTGTCTCACACGAACTTAACATCCTGTGCCATCATGGGCTGTTCTGACTTGTCCCTAGCGGACTGGACACAAGCTCACTGACCCACAGAATGCCGGAAAATGCCATGAGGGCCACTGCATGGAAGAGCTTGGCTTCGAAATCAGAGTGGCATACACTTGCCTAGGTTGCACCCAACCCTTTAAGAACTGTAAGGGAAATGGGCTCTCTGTTATTAACCCATGTGTCATATTCTCGTGTCCAAGCCTCAAGCATTTTATGAACTCTGAAGTCACCTGTGGCCTCAGGCAGACTGCAGGCCTTGCTAACAAAGGCCAAGGCCACCAACTGTCCTCTAATGGTTTTGGGAGCACTGCCCTTGCGTCTACAGTCAACACAATATTGCATGATATGCTCCACAGGAATTGGCCATAGCTGCTCCAGGGCTGCCTCCCACTTGAAACTGACAAAATACCAGACCGCTTGGTCATAGGACCTCCAGGTACTGGGAGCAATGGCTAACATAATAGCCCATTGTGCCTTGACCTTCCAAGACACCTCAGCTCTTGGGGCATCTGAGCAGGTTGCCAATCAGTGTCAGGGGCAAGGTGGCAAAACTGTTCCACCTGTTGGTAAGAAAAAGCATCTGCCACCCCATTGTTGACCTCAGGAATGTGTTTTGCCATTAACAAAATGTTCAGTTGGCAGCATCGGAGTGTGAAGGTTCTGATCAGGCTCATAACTGGGTGATTTGGATGTGAGGGACTTAAGCACACATACCACTGCTAAATTGTCACATCAATAGTACACTGTGTATCACATGTGGTGGACTTGTGAGGTAGCTAGGCAGTACTGGGGGGAAATAATAAGAGTAATGAGTGAGATTTTACAATTTCAAGTTAATAAGAACCCAGAACTCCTGCTACTGAACTTGGGAATGGAAGACATTCCAGCACAATACAGGACATTGTTATTTTACATGACAGCAGCAGCTAGACTTTTGTATGCGCAGAAATGGAAAGTACAAGAAGTGCCAACTATTGAGGACTGGATTTATAAATTGCTGTACATGGCGGAGATGGATAAAATGACAAGAAAATTGAGAGACCTTGACCCGGGAGAGTTTAACACGGACTGGGAGAAGCTGAAACGATATTTGGTGAAAAAATGGGAGGTGGGAGGACTGTGGCAGTTTGAAAATTACTGAAATATAACAAAAGGAGAGGGGAGTGACTATACCGGGGGGAGAGAGTTAAGTGAAAAAATTCTAAGCAACTATTTTATTTGATTAGTATGAATAGTTGGGTATCAATAGTGTTATTATCATAAGGATTATAAGGATAGAATTTAATTAATTTTTTATGCTAGTAGATAACTGTACAATGGAGAATGAATATACATTAGCATACAGAATGTGGGTCTAATTGATAGACTTATGCTGAACGTGTACATGAATTGTTCGTTGGATAGTTTTATAATGGAGAAATTAGTTAATTAAAAAGGACAAGATATGTAAAAGAAAGTAAAGAGTAACACATAGAGTATAAGTCAAATTGATTGATTTATAATAAATGTATGCAATATTTATAGAAGTATTTGAAGTTATGCATAAAGAGGGACAAATTGTTTGTCCCATTTTGAAGTAATTAGAAAGAGTAAGATAGAGTACAGACTATCAAAATTATTATTATTATTATTATTGAAGAAGATAAGTTAAGAGTGTTATACTTTTACCCATTTGGGAACGGAATTAAAGATAGCACTATGTTACTATAGATAAGCTTAGAAGAGTTTGAAAGTATATTACAATAAGCATAATAAGTTTGAAGTGAGTAGAGAGAGAATAGATAAGGGGTTGGAAAACTGTTGGAAGTCAACAAAAGGGGGGGAAAGGGAGGGGGTTAGAATTGGAAAAATTAAGGGAATGTGATTGTAATAAATTGTATATGTGTCTAATCCAATAAAAAATTTTATAAAAAAAAATAGTACACTGTGTAGTTGGCCAACTAGTCTTACCACACTGCTACCAGGATAGGAAAAAATTCCAAGAAAGTGAGATCCTTGGTAAGCATGCCATCATGCCAATCAGCTGGCCACTGTTCAGCACTCCAGTGCCCCTGAAAATAGACCCCAAAGCTAGTAGCCCCAGAAGCATTGAAAGTAACTTGGAGCTCAGCCTCAATCAATAAGTCTTCCCTCCAAAGGTGACCTAATTAAATGAGGCAAGGAAGGCCTCCCAGACAGCCAAGTCTTTCCTGATGCTATGACTAATGTGGAGCCTATGATTGGGCAGCTGCAGGGATCCCATGGCATCACATAGCCATCATAGAAAGGCCCTGCCTGGGGCAACTGCCTTATAAGCAAAGTTTAGATGCCCTACTAACTGTTGCAGTTCAAGAAGAGAAACCTTTTGTTTCTCCTTGAAGGTTGCCAGCCGAGCCCAAAGGTCATTGACATTCGTGTCCAGTAATTGGAAGGATTGATGAACTGTATCAAGTTCTATCCCTAAGAAAGTAAGGACTGTCACAGGGCCTCCGATCTTTTCCTTGGCCAAAGGGAGTCCTAGCTGATGTGCCAGCTCGATGAAGCCCGCCAACAGTCTGGTATACTGCCAAGAACCTGCTGGGCCCACAAAAAGAAAGTCATTGAGATAATGCACGGCCTCCCTGCAACCCAGACGATGCTGTCGGGCCCATTCCAGAAAGGAGCTAAAGCACTCGAAGACTGCACAGGACGCCAAACAGCCCATGAGTAGCACCTGATCCATGTAAAACTGTAGGCAAAGCCTAACAGCTCAGAATCATTTGGGTACACTGGGAGAAGGTGAAATGCAGACTTGATGTCGCATTTGGCCATCTCTGCCCCCACCCCACATCTCTGAACAACTCGCGTAGCCTGGTCAAAGGACATATAGCGCACTGTGCACAGGTGCTCAGAACTGGCATCGTTAACTGAACCCCACCCCCCTCTTGTATAAGAAAGGTGGTGTATAATATGGAATTCACCCACTGCTTTGTTTAGGTATCACCTCCGGGGGGGGGGGGGGGCGGGATGAGAACAGCCTAAGTACCCTGCCTGCTGCACACTCCTTGGCTATTTTGTTCCTGGCCACCCTTTCCATGCCAGTGACTAGCAGAGTATCCCTGTTTGCCTTAGCTGCAAAAAAGATTAGGGCCAAGATAGTTTCCTCAGAAACCTAACTTTTCTCATAACTATCTGGTATTTATTAAGGTCCCATTTTAATTGTATTTTATTTTTATTATTTTAATAACTGTATTTTATGCTTGTAAGATAGATTTCTATTTTTACTGTTTTTTAACTTTGTATTGTGATGGCGATGGTTGTTGGGGGTTTTCCGGGCTGTATTGCCGTGGTCTTGGCATTGTAGTTCCTGACGTTTCGCCAGCAGCTGTGGCTGGCATCTTCAGAGGTGTAGCACCAAAAGACAGAGATCTCTCAGTGTCACTGAGAGATCTCTGTCTTTTGGTGCTACACCTCTGAAGATGCCAGCCACAGCTGCTGGCGAAACGTCAGGAACTACAATGCCAAGACCACGGCAATACAGCCCGGAAAACCCCCAACAACCATCGTTCTCCGGCCATGAAAGCCTTCGACAATACATATTGTGATGGCCTTTGGCCATATACAATTAAACCTACTGCTTCTGCCAGTGACTGACTTAAGGTTCCCTGACATGAAAGGGTCCTGGGATCCTGAAATGGTATCTGGAATCTGAACTTAAAACCAGCTAACAGATATTCGGCATCCTCTCATTGGGAGTAATAATTCAACAACTCACTGAGGATTCTCACCCTTATTGGGCTGGGACTCTTTTCCAGCCTGCTGCTGATTTCTACCCCACTAGCGTTTGCCACTCCCTTTGCACTTGGACCTGGGGCACAAAGTGGCCACTATCAGACTTGTCCCCGTCATCCGCTGCCATCTCTCCGTCATCCGCTGCCACTGGCTCAACATTCTGGGTGGACCACTCACCTCTTCACGTGCAGAGCAGGCTGTATCTTCCAAAGCAGAAAGTTGTTTTAAAACTTCTGCTTGAAAGGCCTGCCAAGAAGCTGTACTGATGGATCTAGGCCTGCTTGCATCCTGTTGTGTGGAAGGGGGGGGGGGGGCGTCCCGTTCCCTCTCCAGCACTACAATGCACTCTAGGATCTCTCACCTGCCCAATTCATTGGGGTCCTCATCAGATGAAGACTGGGCCGGGGGAGGGGGCCACTTGGCTTGGGGCCTTCTAGCTAGCTGTTTCCCTTTTGAAGTGCCTGAACCTTTTTTGGGGAGCATTGTGTGTGGGCTATGCAACCATTAGGCCAGCAATCCCCTGTCAAACAAACTGGCTGCTAGGCCTGAAAACAAAATGGCCACTAGGCCTACTAACAAAATGGCTGCTAGGCCCAATAACAAAATAGCTACCTGACTTGTTAATAAATTGGCTGGGTAAGAGGCAGGGAGGGTGTAGGTGACCTGCAAACTAACTGGCCACTGACCCAAACAATGCTGCCTGCCTGCCCGTCTGCCCCCCCAAGCAAAAGAAGGTTAGCCTGCTCCTGGTTAGTTACTGTGGGCATTAGAACCCCTGCTGCCACTTCCCAACATACCAGGGAAAATCTCCCCAAGGATGGAGAGCCTGTAGCTGGGGCACACTGCGAGCAGTGGTGGAGGGAGCTCAAGAGCCAGAACCACAGATGCTAACAGGCCCCATTGCCGCAGCTACAAGGTGAGTGGCTGACGTGAGAGCACCACAGAAAAGCCCCAGGGCCAGAGCCTCAGCTATCCGTAGGCACTGCCACTGCACTGTTAGAGAGACAGGTGGCAGCCCAGAAGCATTGAGGGAAAGCCCCGCTGCTGGGGCCGTGACTATGCGCAGGCCCCCAGTGCTGCTCCACCTGCAAGGCGAGTGGCCACCTGAAAAGCTGCAGTGAAAGACTTGAAGCTGGGCCAGTGGCTGCATGCAAGCCCTCCACTGCTCCTACTGAAAGGTGAGTGGCCACCGCAAAGGTAACAAGGGGAGCCCTGGAGCTGCAGCTGCAGCCACGAAAAGAAGAGAACTTGAGCCACACTGAAAAAGAAGGCTGCTGACAGCAGTGATCCTGCCAGCATGCATCCCAGGGCCTCACCATTCGGAGCATGGAGCAGACGCTTCAACTGCACCAAGCAAGAGGTGTGGAATGCAATGCCGACAGCTTTAATATGCCTGGCTCTGCCCAGTCCTTAGATGCCCAGGATGGAGGGGGTTGCCCCTTCTCCTTCCAGGGCAGCAAATTGTGGTACCCAGCCATAATGATCATTGGCCTCGGTTGGGATTGCTGTCTTGTCAGCATAACAAAATGTTCCAGCAAGATCTATAGCCCAAATTTAAAGATCATAATAAAAATCAATAAGGACTCTTTTGGTTGTGATGCACCATATGTGGCATCCTTTGATTACTATATGAATGATTCTCATTTTCCCAACTATCTTGTGTGATCATATATAACTGTGTATTTAAAAACTCACTTTTTGAAGGGCTATTTTAGAAAGGAATTTAGAAGCACAAAACTGACAGTAATGAATCTTCTGCTGTCCTTTTATCATCCCAAGCTTATCTTCATCTGCAAAGGTAGATCAGAGGGAAGGGCGTGTAATACAAGAACATCATTTAGCCCTAGCAATATACTTGTGAACCTGAAAGATTCAGACACTATATAAACAGGAACAGAGCTAATTAAAAATATGAAGCTTTAGCCCAGGACACAGTCATATACAAGTCCCCTAGTCAAAGAGATTTACTTTAGAACTGATAATTTAGGTGAATAGCCATGTTGGTCTGCAGTAGAACAGCAGGATTTGAGTCTAGTGGCATCTTAGTGGCACCTGAAGAAGGGAACTTTGATTCTGGAAAGCTTACACTCCGCAAATCTTGTTAGTCTCTAAGGTTCCACTGTACTCAAATCCTTCAGTATAGAACTGAGTTCAGGATTGCAGTTTGATACTATTTCCCAAATCCCTCCTATTAGTGTTTCACCCACCCACCCATGTTCTGCAAAGGGATATTTGCAAGATACCATGCATATGTTAGGTTTATCTTATTTTGCCATAGTATAACAGTCATCTTCAGTCTAATATATTCCAGCGTTAATTAGCCCATTTTTGTCTTTAGACATGATGAAAATGATTCACATGGATTTGTCTGTGTGTATTCTTAAGGATTTATTCATTTATCTATTTATCTATTTATTTTAATTACCCTCCTGAAACTCATGGCGGGTAACAGAATATAAACAACATATCCATAAATCATAACACATAGTACAAAATTAAAAGACAATGAGAATAACAAACTGCCTAAAACGAAGTATATTATAGACAATATAGCATGTGGACTCACAAAGGTAAAAGAAAATGCAAGCAAAAAAGGAGAATATGTTGAATAATCTTTGCAATAGACTATAAACTTTTTCCATTATGAAGACATACTCCTCAACTATTTTACTCTGATTCTGATGCAAAAAACCCATCTCAGACTTTACTGTGTTGGTAAAATATTTATGGTTTGATTGAACATTAAATATACTGTAAATGGCAGCAGACCCAAACAGGGGACGCAGCTGTAGCTTAATTATCTGAGCATTTCCCTATACAGAGCTGCCAGTTTTCTCCCTAGACTCCTGTGCCTTTCACAGCTGTATAAACAAGCATTCTGCATGTGATACTTTCCCCACTATCTTGCATCTGTGTCACAAGTATGCCTCACCTGTTCTGGTTTCTTTTAAGTTTCCTGAAGTTCTGAACATGAAAAAAAAACAAATATCAGCTCTTACATATCATGGTATGGTAAGGGACTTGTGTTTGTAAAATACGTCTGTGTATGTGAGAGAGAGAGAGAGAGAGAGACAGAGAGACAGAGAGAGAGACAGAGAGAGACAGAGATCATGTTCTCATAGAGAGAGAAATCTGAAATACTAGTCTACCTAACTGCATCATAAATGCAGCAACATAATGCTTCTTTTTTTCTGGACAAGGTGTGCTTAAGAAAATAATCCACTGGAGCAGCTGTTCATATTACTACATCTTTCTTCAAGAAACATCTTCAACTTTGGTTGTTGAGGGTTTTCCGGGCTGTCTTGCCGTGGTCTTGGCATTGTAGTTCCTGACGTTTCGCCAGCAGCTGTGGCTGGCATCTTCAGAGGTGTAGCACCAAAAGACAGAGATCTCTCAGTGTCACAGTGTGGAAAAGATGTAGGTCATTTGTATCTACTCAGGAGGGGTGGGGTTGAGCTGAGTCATTCTGTAAGAGTTTCCCAGGGTGTGGAATGCTAATGGCGGGAGGCTTCACTGTATCCTGAGGCGGTTCTTTTGCATATGGATTGGTGCTTGATGTGCTAATCTTCTCTGCAGGGCTATTGTCGGGTGTGGAGTGTTTTGTTGGCCTGGTGTTTTTCAGAACTGGAGCCCATGCTCTGTTCATTCTTAAGGTTTCTTCTTTCCTGTTGAAGTTTTGCTTATGCTTGTGAATTTCAATGGCTTCCCTGTGCAGTCTGACAAAGTAGTTGGAAGTGTTGTCCAGTATTTTGGTGTCCTGGAATAAGATACTGTGCCCTGTTTGAGTTAGGCTATGTTCAGCCACTGCTGATTTTTCAGGCTGTCCAAGTCTGCAGTGTCTTTCATGTTCTTTTATTCTTGTCTGGATGCTACGCTTTGTGGTCCCGATGTAAACTTGTCCACAGCTGCAGGGTATACGGTATACTCCTGCAGAGGTGAGGGGATCTCTGCTGTCTTTTGCTGATCGTAGCATCTGTTGTATTTTTCGGGTGGGTCTGAATACTGCTTGAAGGTTATGCTTTTTCATAAGCTTTCCCATCTGATCAGTAATTCCTTTGATATATGGCAAAAACACTTTTCCTGTGGGAGACTGTTTTTCTTTGGTTGTTTGATTCATCCTGGGTTTGATTGCTCTTCGGATTTCATTTCTGGAGTAGCCATTTGCCTGAAGTGCGTGGTTTAGATGATTAATTTCCTCATTGAGAAAGCGCGGCTCACATATCCGTCTTGCACGATCCACTAATGTTTTCATTATGCCTCTTTTCTGTCGGGGGTGGTGATTGGAGTTTTTGTGTAAGTACCGATCAGTGTGAGTTGGTTTCCTGTAGACCTTGTGACCTAACTGAAAGTTTGCTTTGCGGATGACCAAGGTATCCAGGAATGAGAGTTTTCCCTCACTTTCTTTCTCCATTGTGAATTGTATGTTCAGGTGGATGTTGTTGAGATGATTCAAAAACTCCCTCAATTCTTCCTCCCCATGGCTCCAAATGATGAATGTATCATCCACAAACCGGAACCATACACTGGGTTTGTGGGGTGCTGATTCTAGAGCTGTTTTTTCAAAATGTTCCATGTAGAAGTTTGCTATAACTGGGCTGAGTGGGCTCCCCATGGCCACCCCATCCATCTGTTCATAGAATTCGTTGTCCCATTGGAAGTAACTGGTTGTCAGACAATGATGGAATAAGGCTGTTACATCCTCTGGGAAAATCTGATTAATCAGTGCAATAGTGTCTTTTACTGGAACCTTGGTAAACAGGGATACAACATCAAAACTGACAAGTATGTCTTGTGGATTGAGTTTCAGAGAACTGATTTTGTTGATGAAATCTGCTGAATCTTTGATGTAAGACGAGGTTTTCCCGATGTGGTCCTGCAGGAGATCTGCCAGATGTCTAGCTAATTCATATGTCGGTGAACCAATGGCACTCACAATGGGTCGGAGTGGGACTGAATCTTTATGTATTTTGGGGAGTCCATATAGTCTAGGTGGCTGTGCTTCTGTCTTGCATAGTTTGCTGTGCGTGTCGGGATGTAGTGAGGAATTCTTGATCAGCGCATTTGTTAGCCTGGTGATTTTGCAAGTGGGATCTCGTTTTAGATCTCTGAAACTCAATCCACAAGACATACTTGTCAGTTTTGATGTTGTATCCCTGTTTACCAAGGTTCCAGTAAAAGACACTATTGCACTGATTAATCAGATTTTCCCAGAGGATGTAACAGCCTTATTCCATCATTGTCTGACAACCAGTTACTTCCAATGGGACAACGAATTCTATGAACAGATGGATGGGGTGGCCATGGGGAGCCCACTCAGCCCAGTTATAGCAAACTTCTACATGGAACATTTTGAAAAAACAGCTCTAGAATCAGCACCCCACAAACCCAGTGTATGGTTCCGGTTTGTGGATGATACATTCATCATTTGGAGCCATGGGGAGGAAGAATTGATGGAGTTTTTGAATCATCTCAACAACATCCACCTGAACATACAATTCACAATGGAGAAAGAAAGTGAGGGAAAACTCTCATTCCTGGATACCTTGGTCATCCGCAAAGCAAACTTTCAGTTAGGTCACAAGGTCTACAGGAAACCAACTCACACTGATCGGTACTTACACAAAAACTCCAATCACCACCCCCGACAGAAAAGAGGCATAATGAAAACATTAGTGGATCGTGCAAGACGGATATGTGAGCCGCGCTTTCTCAATGAGGAAATTAATCATCTAAACCACGCACTTCAGGCAAATGGCTACTCCAGAAATGAAATCCGAAGAGCAATCAAACCCAGGATGAATCAAACAACCAAAGAAAAACAGTCTCCCACAGGAAAAGTGTTTTTGCCATATATCAAAGGAATTACTGATCAGATGGGAAAGCTTATGAAAAAGCATAACCTTCAAGCAGTATTCAGACCCACCCGAAAAATACAACAGATGCTACGATCAGCAAAAGACAGCAGAGATCCCCTCACCTCTGCAGGAGTATACCGTATACCCTGCAGCTGTGGACAAGTTTACATCGGGACCACAAAGCGTAGCATCCAGACAAGAATAAAAGAACATGAAAGACACTGCAGACTTGGACAGCCTGAAAAATCAGCAGTGGCTGAACATAGCCTAACTCAAACAGGGCACAGTATCTTATTCCAGGACACCAAAATACTGGACAACACTTCCAACTACTTTGTCAGACTGCACAGGGAAGCCATTGAAATTCACAAGCATAAGCAAAACTTCAACAGGAAAGAAGAAACCTTAAGAATGAACAGAGCATGGGCTCCAGTTCTGAAAAACACCAGGCCAACAAAACACTCCACACCCGACAATAGCCCTGCAGAGAAGATTAGCACATCAAGCACCAATCCATATGCAAAAGAACCGCCTCAGGATACAGTGAAGCCTCCCGCCATTAGCATTCCACACCCTGGGAAACTCTTACAGAATGACTCAGCTCAATCCCACCCCTCCTGAGTAGATACAAATGACCTACATCTTTTCCACACTGTGACACTGAGAGATCTCTGTCTTTTGGTGCTACACCTCTGAAGATGCCAGCCACAGCTGCTGGCGAAACGTCAGGAACTACAATGCCAAGACCACGGCAAGACAGCCCGGAAAACCCTCAACAACCATCGTTCTCCGGCCGTGAAAGCCTTCGACAATACATCTTCAACTTTCATTGGTTCAGGGGTTTTTTTGCTATGGAGTTACTGAAGGTGTTGAGACTTAGTCCATAAAGATGTCAGTGCTAGGGATCACCAATGAGGATAAGGGAGGCAGGAAAGCATATTCCCAATCTGCCATGAAGCTCGTTAGGTGAACTGGTCAATCACCCTTTTTCAGTCTTCAGGATAAAGTAGAGGAGGGGAGAATGATATTCACTGCCATGAGTTCCTTAGATGAATGGCAGGATAAAAACATACTAAATGAGTAAATTATTTTTCAGAATGTTGAAAAGTATATTTACATCAATTGTAATACTAACATGATGGTGGTAGAAAGTGCTGTCAAGTTGTAGCTAACATATGACAATCCTTGCTGAAGTTTTCAAGGCAAGAGAATAACAGAGTTCGTTTGCCATTGTCTGTCCATTAGGCTATCCAGGTCTCAATAATGCCAACACAGTTGAATCAAAATACTTTTTTTTCTGCAAGACGGTCCTGGGTGTTATGGGTTGAGCATGGAGGATATTCTTCACATCTATGACGTGTACCACTGGCAATCAGGAGAAAGCCAAGCTGGAGCACATCTTGATTCTGGGCAGTAGATGGGCAGGTATTGAGATTGACAACTAGCACAAGCCATGCCTGGGCTCTCTCCTTCACTACTCTCCTCTTCAGATGGCAGCAGCACAAATGGCTAATCAAGCGTAGATTCCCAAGATTAAATAAAACAAAAATTCCAAGAATTGGGTAGAGTTTGGCCAGCACTGGTTTGCAAACAGAAAATTTTACAGAGTAAGGCTAGGGCCTGCTGCTTTTTGGTGGGTTTCATGCCAGCTTCAGAAATCAAGGGAAGCCTCTGGGGAATGGAACCATATGTGAGGCATGATGGAGCCTTGGAGTTTGCCAGGTGGAAGAGTCATCAGCAACTAGAGATGAGCATGAACAGGAAAAAAAAACCAAACATGATGTTCGTTGTTCATTGCCATCATTGAACAGGGACTCACGAACAACCATGAACATGGCCCTGTTCATGAACATGTTTGTGGTTGGCTGTTCATGGGGGCCAGCAGGCTCTCCTCCAGCCATCATCCAAGTCAAGATCCCTACCGCACCACTCCCAGAAACCTTACCTGAGCAGGCAGCAGGAAAGGTACCAATAATAAATAATAGCTTGGCCCAGAGCCTGGCAGCAGCCCTGGAACTTGAAGGGGTAGATCCCTATCCCACCACACACAAAGAAAATTCAAGCTCCAATGTACTCTCTATCAAAATGCCAACAGCAACTGTCTCTCCACTAGTTTTGGATTTTCCGGGCTGTATCACCATGGTCTTGGCATTGTAGTTCCTGACGTTGTGCCAGCAGCTGTGACTGGCATCTTCAGAGGTGTAGCACTGAAAGACAGAGATCTCTCAGTGTCAAACTGTGGAGAAGATGTTAGTAGGTAATTTATATCTACTCAGGAAGATGGGTTTGGGTTGTGTCATCCTGTAAGAGATGTTTGATTCAGTGAGGGCAAGGTTTCCTTCTCCTGCAGTGGGTGAGAGACCTTCAGATATGTCTCAATATACTGCCAACACCTTTTTATCACTCTTGCTATGAATGAAGTATTATTCCTAGACTATACTCACAGCCAAAAGTTTTCTAATTCATACTAGGATATATTCTTGTTATCTTTCCCTGGCCGAATAAGGTTTCCAGGCTGGATCAGAATGAATTGTATAAGTCTCTGGAATTGGGACATTCTGCTTTTTGCAACAAAGCAAAGGTGAACACAGTGGTTCTATTTAATCCCTTTCTCAATTTTTCAAGTAGTTCATTGTGAAAGACTAATGGGAGTCTCTGCGCTTCCCACATTATTTTTCTTGATCAACTTTAACTCAAATACTAACTCATAATGGAATTAGCTGTTCCTTCTCTAAGATAAATTTTACTAATGCATATTTTTAATATTAGTTTGACTCTGTCCCAAATACTTTCCTAACAATAGCATTTTTATTAGCTGACATGTATTTTGCTGAGGTCTTATCTGATATATCTGCATATAGAATAGATGAAGAAGGATGAAGCTGGATTCCAAAAACATTGTAAACATTAGAAATGTGTTCATTTTAGTTTTGATTTTCATAATTTGGAACTCCAGTCAGCAGCATCGCTGCTTTAGACTGGGGCCGGGCTTTGCAGCCTTGATCAGAGGGGAGACAGACCCCCTCCCTTCATCTGGGGATTTTGGCTTGCGTGGTGGGCCAGGGGGCAGCAGGGGGAGCAGTTCAGCCATGGCCGTGACCCCCGGGCCCCCCCGGCCCGCCGCGCGGCGGGCCGGGGGGCGGCGGGGGGAGTGGCGCAGCCGGGTGTCCCTTGTCCCTTGTCCCTTGTCCCTGTCCGGGGATGGGGACGGGGAAATTTATTTTTGGCAACCTCTTCTACATGCAAAACTTTTGTGGTACAAAGTTGTAATGTTATAAAATGGTAAAAAGGTCATAAAATTGTAATTTTGCTAACAAACCAAGTCAAATAAGTATATAGATAATTCAAACAGTATAGCTTCTATAATCATATTAGGCATAAATATTAAACATAACTTTTAAACATTAAGTAAAAAGTATTAAATACTCAGTAGAGATGGGTTGAAGGTTTTATCTTAAATCCTGAGCAGCTTGAAACCTTCAAGTGAGAACTGAAAGCACGTTTCTCTGTTTTAGAGAAACTGTTTGTCAGTACAAAATAAACGGGATGGATGTTTTTGTTGCAGTCTCCCAACCAGGAGACATACTCCTCCTAAGAGTTCAATGGCTTCTTTCATTAGCAAACGCTAGTCTTTTTCATTAAGTGAGGTATCAAAATATAAATGTTTATTTAAATAAAACATAGAAAAATAGAACAGATGAACACAACAAGAATTAAGTTTCCTAACATTTCTTAATGAAATCTAACTCAGTCAGATTAACGATGAAATGCATTCAAGTTACCGTAGCACATATTACAAGGGTAACTTTCCTGCCTAGATCTTCATGAGATTTCTTTTGGTTAAAACCCTGATCTGCTATTTGGATTACCATTTTTATATATTATCTTATGCAGAAATCTAAGATCTTTTCATATGATAACATAGATAAATATCAAACCAATCATAATTTAATTCTTTTTTACTATTTCCAATCATGTGACATTCTACTTAGCCAAAAGTACCACTATGCCCAGCTGCAAGATAAGAGAGATGGATAGTAAAAATGACAAGAAAAGTTACATGACCAGATCATCCTTGGTCTCTGCTAACAATTACAGAACATTTATCTGATACTGTTCACTATTTTTAATTGGCTGTCAAAGATAAAGAAGCACCAGTTATACACCATACTAGAAAAAGAACTACAGTGAAGTTCATACAGCGTTATTTAGAATGCATATGTTTCACTAAGTATGTGTTCTAAACCATAATCAGCAGTCTACTGGTTTGAATCCCACTACTGACATGAGCTCAGTAGGTGGCCTTGGGTCAGCCACTCCTCTCAGCCCCAGCTCCATTGTGGGGATAAGAATAACACTAATTTGTTCACTGCTCTGGGTGAGGCACTAATATGTGTAGAAGAGCGGTATATAAGCACAGTTATTATTATTATTTATATTTCCATGACGCCATCCCTTGACCTGTGAAATTAAGTATTTTGATAAATATGAAAGTGATACAAAATATAAATGCATTGCATAATGTGTGAGTGTACATATACAAACTTTAAAAATTGTATTGGATAATACCGCAAAGCACGATTACTGAGAAAGCTGCTTTCACTGCTTTCAGTGTGGAGAGCTGCTTGTAGATCAAAACAACCTGGCGAGCTGTCTTCATGCAGAGTACACTTGATTCTCTTGGTTTTCAATTCTGCTTTCATTCAGCATGGGTAAATCAATGTGTCAGCAGTAAACATTGGTATCACTCCTCTCTGAATGACCTTTTAAATTTTACTGCCTATTGTGTCAAAGCAATTAAAATTAACAATACAGTTACTAAGCTGCTAAGATCAATTAATGGCTCTTAGGCTTTATCTATTGATCTAGTGACATCTTCAAAACCCACTGGTAACAGACCATACATACTTCTCTTCTATCCACAATATATACACAAGGATTGATTACATATTCTTATCTTCTAAATTACATATTTAAATGACATATTCTTATCTCCTAAATTAATTAGTCAAACTCTTTACATCAAGGATTTGTGACAAGTTGTGGACAGACTATGCTTGGACAGAATGTACACTGAGAATAAATGACATCAAACAAATTGGAAACTAAATAAATCACTTTTATTTAACAAAAATTTCTTCTGAAGTCTCTTTAGAAATTAAACAATAGAAACAAACAAACTATGTGGCATTCCTCAAATCCACATGTAGGATGCTATGGAAGTGGTACTTAGAGGGAAATTAATCTCCATTGCCTCCTGTCATGAAGAGCAAAAAGAAAACATTAGAAATGAAATGATATCTAGAATAAGAAAACTAGAAAATGAACACAAAAAAGGACGCCCAATCTATAAACTTACTTGCTTGATAATTAAAGGAAAACACCTCCTCACATTCTATATAAGCTATTAAAGGCACCCAGGAAAAACTCAAACTAATTCTGTAAAATTAGCCGATGTATTTGCTGAATATTACCAAACCATTTGTACATTCCTGACATTAATCATATTTTAAATTATTTATCATCACAGGAAATTATTTGGAAAAAAACTCACAAGAACATAAACAATATCTGGACCAACCAATCACAACAGAAGATGTTACAGTCACTATCAAATCCTTGAAAAAAATAATAAAGCTTCAGACAGGGATGGATTCCCTGCCAAATTTTTACAAAAAAATACACTCACCTACTTCCAACTCCACTAACTGCCACATGCAACTCTGTTATGATAGGAGGTAGCATCCCTATATCTTGGTCAGAGGCTGAAATAGTAGTTACTCCAAAAAAGGACAATGATATTACAAATACTAAATCTTCTCAACCAATACCCTTACTGAATCAAGACCAAAAGATTTACAAGCATATTTGCCAAAAGATTTTCTAAATTTATATAACCAACTACATTCACCTTGACCAGACTGGCTTTATGCCAATAAGGAATCTTTTTGACAATACACGTAACACTTTAACTATAATTAATTTCTGTGAAGCATACAAAACCCCTGCATTACTTCTAGCCTTTGATATAGAGAAGGCATTTGATTAAGTGGAAATACCATATCTAAAACTTTTACTTCAAAAAGTAGGTTTTGGTGACCAATTCTAAAATGCCATTAATGCTCTTTATCTTTCTCCAAAAGCTACAGTTAGGACTAACAATGTACATTCAATAGATATCCATATAGCAAGGGGAACTAGACAAGGCTGTCCCCTTTCCCCATTTCTGTTTGCCATAACTATAGACAGGGCCGATGCTACCATTAGACCAACTAGGCAGCCGCCTTGGGCACAGACCTCAAGAGTGGCATAGTTTTATACAGATTACTTTCTTGAAAAAAATGCAACTAAGAAAACCTATTGAGCACCCCCTAAATGGTCCTGTCCACAGACATCAAGCAGCTCAAAAGCTCACCATAACATTTATTTATTTATTTATTTGATTTATACCCTGCCCTCCCCACATATGGGCTAAGGGTGGCTAACAACATTAAAAAATACATTAGAATCACAGAAACATACAATCAATAATATTTTTTAAAAAATGATTAAAATAGTCCAGGAGCAGGCTATTTAAACAAATATTGGGAGTCCGTATACAGGCATGGCAGATGGCTGAGGGCAGCTCCGGAAGAAATGTGGTCTGGAAGAAGAAGGACACTCGCTGGCACTCAGCCAAAGGCCCAACAGAACATCTCTGTTTTACAAGCCCTGCAAAAGTGTAACAGGTCCCACAGGGCCCAGATCTCCAGTGGGAGAGCATTCCACCAGGCCAGGGCCAGGGCAGAAAAAGCCCTCGCCCTGGTTGAGGCCAGATGGATGTCCTTTGGGCCAGGGACCACCAGGAATTGCTTTTCTGCAGAGCGCAACACCCTGCAGGGGACATAATGGAAGAGGCAGGTATGGAGGTCCCAGTCCATGAAGGGCTTTAAATACCAAGGTTAACACCTTGAACCAGATCTGGAACTCCACTGGAAGCCAGTGCAGCTGGCACAGCACATGATGAATGTGCGCTTGGATGGGCATTCCGGTAAGGACGCGTGCCGCTGCATTCTGGATCAGTTGTAACTTCCGGGACAGGCCCAAGGGCAGTCCAGGATAGAGTGAGTTGCAGTAGTCTAGCCTGGAGGTGACCGTTGCATGGATTACTGTGGCCAGGTCCTGTGGTGAAAGATAGGGCACCAGTTGCCTGCCCTGTCAAAGATGAAAAAAGGCAGACCTGGCAACAGTCATGACCTGGGCCTCCATTGAAAGTGTGGCATCCAAGGTCACACCCAGACTCCTCACCATCAGTGAAGGTTTCAATTGTACCCCATTGAGGGCTGGGAGCCGGTTCCCAGCTCGATTGCCCCATGATCCAGACACAGAACCTGTATCTTCAGGGGATTCAATTTCAGGCGACTCTGATGTAACCATACCGTCACAACCTCAAGACCCTTGACCGAGGAATCCAAAGCAAGATCGTACTGGCCATCTGTAATGATTCCAAGTAAATATGTGCATGTATCTTTAAATGCTTGATGAGATGGGTGAAGAGTGGGGGGTGAAGGAGATGGATGAGTGAGTGATATGATTGGTTGAGGACTGAGAGGGTGGGTGGAGTGAATGCAGTTTGAGACTGAGAGTAGAGAGAAAATTTTTAGTCAGAAGAAAGCAGGCTAGCTGTGTGCTGCCTGAATATGTTGAAGTGTTTATAAGAGAAATATAACCTGTGTGGAACCTGAACTGAGCATGTTTGTGAAAGGTCACTCAGTCAGGGAAAGAGAGGCCAGCTGTGTGAATGAGAGTAAATGAAGTAACTTTAAGAACCGAGAACTACGTTTATGAAACCGATACGCTTCTTGACTAAATAAAAGTTTTTTTTTTTTGTTATATCCCAGTGTAGCTGTCATTGCTATATCCCATTCCTATCTTCAGGGCCACATAGAACCACGAAGGAGCCTGACGCTTAGGAACGTTACCAAAGGGAAAATTTAAATAAAATATCTTGGAATAAAATATTCCGGGTGGCAGCAGACTACCTAGAGGGTTAAGGGATAGATTAAAAGAAAAATCTACCCTAGAGAAAGGTCATAACACCATCCATCAGCAGATAGAGCTGAGTGTCATCCGCATACCGGTGACAACCTAGCCCAAAGCTGTGGGCTAATGGGGCAAGGGGGCACATATAGATGTTAAATAGCATCGGGGAAAGAATCGCCCCCTGAGGGATGCCACATACCAAAGAATGGTAAGCAGACATCTGTTCCCTGAGTGCCACCCTCTGTCCTAGATTGTGAAGGAAGGAGTTCAGCCATTGCAGGGCTGTTCCACGAATCCCCACATCGGCAAGGCAGTGGGTTTGAAGATTATGACTGACCATGTCAAATGCTGCTGTAAGATCTAAAAGTATCAGCAGTGCCGACCCACTCCGGTCCAGGTGTCGCTGCAGATCATCTGTGAGGGCAACCAGAGCCGTCTCTGTACCATGGCCAGGCCTGAAGCTGGACTGGAATGGATCCAGGATAGAGGCATCACCCAGGTATACCTGCAGCTATTCCGCTTCCGCCCTCTCAATTACCTTACCCAGGAATGGAATATTCGAAACTGGGCGATAATTGGCTGGATCAGCAGGATCCAGTGATGGTTTCTTTAATAAGGACCGCACCACTGCCTCTTTCAGTGAGTCTGGAAAATAACCAGAACTCAGAGAAAAATTAATGATGTCAGCTAATGGTGCCCAAATCCCATCACCACCACTTTTCACCAGCCATGATGGGCATGGGTCCAGTGGGCATGTGGTAGGTTTCACAGCATGCAGGACCCTGCCCACCTCCTCCTGGGAGAGTGGCCTGAATTGATCTAATATCAACCCTGAGGACAACCAAGGGGCCTCCAGCACACATACTGCATCAAATGTGGTGGACAGATCCCGGCGGAGTGACAAGATCTGATCCGTAAAATAGTCTCCAAAAGCCTTACAGCTTATTACCAAATTTACATTTTTATTTGTCCCATGTGTGAGGGACGTTAAAGACCAAATCACTCTGGAAAGTTGTGCTGGGCGAGAACTAGTGGACGCAGTGGAAGCTGCATAGTAGTCTCTCTTTGCAGTTTTCAGTGCCATCTCATAGGCCTTCATAAATGTCCTATAAGATGTTCTTGTCACTTCATCATGGAGTCGCCGCCACACCCGCTCTAGCCGTCTCAGCTCCCATTTGATTTGTCGTTGATTTGTCTGGTCAACAGGTCAGGTGATTTTCTTTCAGGGTCAAGAAGACAGAGGAAGAAGAAGATTTTCCATTCAGTTATCCCAGCTCTTTGTTTGTAACCAGTAGTGAGAATGTAGCTCCAGGCATTTGTTATTTTGTAGGCAATCCTGTTTGTCAGACTGTGGCTAAATAAGGCTCTTTCTACAGGTTTCCCCTCACAAGCAAACAGGAGTCCATTGTTTGAATAAGGAAACTTTACTGCAGAAAAGGTCCATTATCGTCCACTGTCCTGAATAGGAGACTCAGGATGGTACACGATCATTGTTACCAATGAAGGGCAAAGCATGAGGTACAGAGTAACAGTTCCCAGCTGGACCAGCCTCCCCCCACAGTTCTCAAAACAACATCTTTCAGTCTTGGGAAGTTGCTCTCTCTCAAGGCCAATGCTTGGTGGAACGGTGTTAGACAAAACAATCTCCTCCGGTGAGAAATCTGCCTGGGAAGTGGTGAGACCTGTGGGGGGAAAGCACTTAAACACTAAAAGCATTAGAAAATGGAGTCAGTACAGTTTACATATACACTGGACCTGACATTCTGCCCCCCTTAAAATAGATCCCCCCCTGGTTTATATGGGTAGCGAGTATGAAAAGCTTTGGTTAACCTAGGAGCATGAACATGCATAGAGTTCACCCATTCATCATAACCAGAATCAAAGTCCTTCCACCTAATGAGGTAAAACAGCTGTTTAGGTTTAAACTTCGAGTCCAGAATTTGTTGAACTTCATAGTGTACTTGGTCGTCTATCAGAGTAGGGATGGGCGGAGCTTTGACATGCCAGTTGTTGTCGGTTGGAGCTTTCTTTAAGAGACTGACATGGAACGTATCATGAACATGGTGCAAATTCTTGGACAAATCTACTGCAACAGTCACTTTATTGATTACTTTGCGCACAGGAAAAGGTCCAAGGAACTTTAGTGCTAGTTTTCGGCTGGTCTGGGCTAGCTTTAGATTCTTGGTGGAAATATAAACATGATCCCCAGGTTGTAAATCCCAATTGGCCGCACGATGGCGATCAGCGTACCTTTTGTAATCCTGTTTGGCTTTCTCGAGGTGCTTTTTGATGAGAGTCCATTGTTGAGCGGCCTCCCCCCACCATGAAGATGCATCCGGCGAGCTAGAGGAATGGAGAGGGGGAGCGTCCAGCGGGAAAGGGTTGAAGTGAGCTCCATATACAATCTTGAAAGGAGCCTCTCCCGTGGAAGCATGCACACTGTTGTTGTATGAGAACTCCGCGAGAGGGAGAAGATCCACCCAGTTATCTTGTTGGAAATTAATATAACAACGAAGGAACTGCTCTAAAATTTGATTAGTTTTTTCGGATTGCCCGTCGGTTTGTGGGTGGTGGCTTGAGCTGATTCCTTGTTCAATATTCAACATTCGCAAAAGCTCCCGCCAGAAGTTGGCAACGAACTGTCCGCCGCGATCCGAAATCACCTTGGACGGAAAAGAATGTAATTTTACGATGTGTTTTAAGAACAAATCCGCCAATTTCCGCGTGGTGGGTACAGCAGTACACGGAATAAAATGTGCTTGTTTGGAAAACAGATCTACCACTACTAAAATGCAATTATGTCCTTTTGAATTGGGCAAATCAGTGATAAAATCCATGGAGATTATTTCCCAAGGTCGGTTAGGTGTTTCTAATGGCTGTAGGAGGCCCGGAGGTTTTCCTTTCCGAGTTTTGGCGCTGAGGCAAATGGGGCAGGAACTAACATATTGGGAAATGTCTTTGCGCATGCCCGGCCACCAGAATTGCCGTTGGATCAGATGTAACGTTTTCAGGTACCCATAATGACCGGCCGTGGGGGCATCGTGACATCTCTGCAAGACCTCCCGTCGGAGGTTGCTGGGGACATAGAATTTGGTCCCGGCCAGCCAGTCCCCCTGTGGGGATTGAATCAGTTTAGTTTTGGGCGCTTTATCCCCCTCCTTTTCCACTTCAGCTTTAAGTTTCGTTTTCCAGTCTTGGCTGTGCGGGAGGGGCTGGCTCGCTCGGCTGCGGGTAGTCACCACGCCTCCTAGTTGCGTAGGTGAGAAGACAGTGTCTATAGTCTCCTCCCTTTTGCTTTTGTGTTGGGGCATGCGCGATAGGGCGTCGGCAAGAAAATTAGTTTTGCCCGGGAGGTAATTTAAAGTGAAATTGAATTTGGAAAAGAATTCTGCCCATCGTAATTGTTTGGCATTCAGTCTGCGGGGGCTTCGAAGGGCCTCCAGATTTTTATGATCAGTCCACACCTCGAAAGGGTGCCTTGCCCCTTCTAGCCAATGTCGCCAGTTAGTGAGGGCTGCTTTGACAGTGAAGGCTTCCTTCTCCCATACATTCCAATTCCTCTCAGCCTCAGAGAATTTTCTTGAAAGGAATGCACAAGGCCGTAGCCTTTCATCCTCCCCCTTCTGCAATAAAACCGCTCCAATGGCTGTATCGCTGGCATCGACTTGCACTATGAAAGGGCAGTTTTCATTGGGGTGGGAGAGGACGGGTTCTGTAACGAATTGCTTTTTCAGGCATTCAAAGGCTGTTTGGCAATTGGATGTCCATTGTATTTTGGAGGAGGGTTTCTTTGCCTGGTCCCCTTTATCTTTGGTTCTTAATAGGTCTGTTAGGAGGAGCGTGATTTGTGCGAAGTTTGCAATAAAGTCTCTGTAAAAATTGGCAAAACCCAGGAAGGACTGTAATTCCTTGCGGGTAGTGGGAGTTTGCCATTCTTGGATCGCTTGTATTTTAGATGGATCCATCTTCAAACCCTCTGAGGAAATACAGTAACCGAGGTAGGTGAGCTCGGTTTTATGAAATTCGCATTTGGATAGCTTGATGGGCAGTTTATTTTTCATTAATACAGCCAGAACCTTTTGAACTAGTTGAATGTGGTCCTCCTCGGTGTCTGAGTAAATTAATACGTCATCAAGGTACACCACAACTCCTTTATAGAGGAATTCATGTAATACTTCATTTATCATGGACATAAAAACTGAAGGGGCTCCCGCCAAACCAAACGGCATAACTAAGTATTCAAACTGTCCGAGGGGCATATTAAACGCTGTTTTCCATTCATCCCCTGCCTTTATATGAACGTGGAAGTAAGCATCTTTCAAATCTAATTTCGTAAAGATCTTACCTTGGGCCACGACGTTGAGGAGGTCTCGGATGAGCGGGATGGGATAGGCGTTGTTGGTTGACACAGCATTAAGTCCTCTAAAGTCCGTGCATAGCCGGAGTCCCCCATCTTTTTTCTTCACGAAGAGGACTGGAGCCGCATGGGGGCTATTGGCTGGGCGAATGAACCCCCTTTGGAGATTGGTGTTGATGAATTTCCGGAGCTCTTCCCGTTCACGGGGATTCATAGGGTAGAGTCGGCCTTTGGGCAGGGAGGCCCCGGGTAATATCTCTACTGCGCAGTCGGTTCTTCTGTGCGGGGGCAAGGTATCTGCTTCCTTTTCAGAGAAAGCGTTCAAGAACGGCCAATAATATTCGGGTATTTGTTTTATGTCCTCCTGGGTGAGAAGAGCTTTTTCGGTGTGGGAGGGATCACTACCCCAATTTTGGTCCCATCGATGGGTTTTACAGTTAGCGTGATTAAAGGTGACACACCCTTCTGCCCAATTAATGTGGGGGTTGTGATCACAGAGCCACTTGCTGCCTAAGATCAACGGGTATTTGGCCGTCGAGCTGATGACGAAAGATCTTTTCTCCCAGTGTTGGCCCATGCCCGTGACCACTGGAATGGTCTCGGTGGTGACAGGGTTCATGTTAGTGCCATCCATTTGTTCAAAAATTACTGGGTTCTGCAATTCGCGGACTGGCAGGACCAATCCGTTGACTAGGGCTGGGGCGATGATATCTCTTGAACAGCCCGAGTCAATAAGGGCTTGTACACGAATGTGCATCTTCCTCTCCGGGTTCAGCAAAGTCACTGGCAGGAATAGTATGGACCCAGGCGGCCGGTCCCGTGTTGGGACGGGCTTGGGGTGGATCTGTCGTTTGGGCCCTTTCACGACATATCCATTTCGTTTCCCGACAGGGGGCTTTCTGGATTCCCCTCCACACTTGGGGAAGCGGGGTCGTATTCCATGACTTCTTCCGCCTCAAGCCCCCTTTCCGAGGCTGGTCGCTGGGAAGCGCCGCGACCTCTGTTCGCTCGTGGAGCTGGAGTCGGGCATTGGAGTGTAGGAAATGGAGCAAGGGTTGGACGCCGTAGTTGGAGCGGAGGTCTTTGCACCGGCCGGTGGGGGCATTGTGCTGCAAAGTGACCGGCTTGTCCGCATTGCAAACACAGCCCTTGCTGCCATCTAGCATCTCTCGCTCTACGAGTGGCATATCCAGCACCCCGTCCTCCCTTTTGTAGAGTCAATGGTCTTCTTTGTCCCGTTTGTTGTTGTTGTTCAACCAAACGGACTTCCAAAATGCGATTTTCAACTTCGCATGCAAGTTGGATCCAGCCTAATAGAGTAGGAGGATTGTCCTGCATAAGGGCTCTATCCAGGAGCCTCGGGTTTAGCCCTTGCTTGAACAGGATAATTTTGGTGGATTCCTCACACCTAGGGCATTTAGCAGCTAGTTGTCGGAATTTCGTAATATAGTCTCTTGCCGACATGCTGCCTTGTCTAATGGCTTGCAATTCCGTTCGGGCCCTAGTTTCCTCTAGGGGGTCTTCGTATTGTGCTCGAATAGCATCCACCAACCCCTGGAGAGTATTGAGTTCTGGGGCCCCAATATTGTATAGACCTACATACCAGTCCGCTGCTTTACCTTGTAAGCGAGAACCGAGATGCTCAATTTGGCTAGCCTCGCTACCATAAGAACATAAGAACATAAGCAAAGCCATGTTGGATCAGGCCAGTGGCCCATCCAGTCCAACATTCTGTCACACACAGTGGCTAGAAATCCAGTGCCATCTAAAGGACTGTCAGTGAGGCCAGGACACCAGAAGCCCTCCCACTGCCTTCCTTCCAGCACCAAGACAACAGAGCACCACCTCCCCACAAAGAGAATACCATCTATCTCCTGTGGCTAATAGCCACTGATGGACCTCTGCTCCATATATTTGTCCAGTCCCCTCTTGAAGCTGGCAATGCTTGTAGCTGCCACCACCTCCTGTGGCAACGAATTCCATGTGTTTATCACCCTTTGTGTAAAGTAGTATTTTCTTCTATCTGTTCTAACCCGACTGCTCAATAATTTCATAGAGTGCCCACGAGTTCTTGTATTGTGAGAAAGGGAGAAAAACACATCTTTCTCGACCTTCTCTAACCCGTGCATTATCTTGTAAACCTCTATCATGTCTCCCCTCAGTCGTCTTTTCTCCAGGCTAAAGAGCCCCAAGCGCCTCAATCTTTCCTCGTAGGGAAAGTGTTCCAACCCTTTAATCATTTTAGTTGCCCTTCTCTGTACTTTTTCCAGTGCTATGATATCTTTTTTAAGGTGTGGCGACCAGAACTGTACACAGTACTCCAAATGAGGCCTCACCATCGATTTATACAGAGGCATTATGATACCAGCTGATTTGTTTTCAATCCCTTTCCTAATAACCCCTAGCATAGCATTAGCTTTTTTTATGGCAGTCACACACTGTGCTGACGTTTTTAGTGAGTTATCTATCATGACTCCAAGATCTCTCTCTTGGTCAGTCTCCGCCAGTTCAGACCCCATCAACTTGTATTTATATTTTGGATTAAATACCAAAGAGGTGTCCCCACCGGTTGAAGAATTGTACTACTTGCACTAGGAAAAATCCCAGTTTGGAGGGATCCCCATCAAAAGTAGCTTCCAGTTTCACCCAGCCCATCAGGAGGTCTTGTCTCGGAGCCGGTGCTGGGTAAAAGTCCATCGGAAGCATCAATGGCACTTGCGGTACGAGGAGGGGTCGTTGGGGACCCGGTTGTGGCGGCGGTGCTGGCTGCGCTGGCGGCGGTAACACCGGCTGGGCTGGTGGCGGCAGCCCCGGCTGGGCTGGCGGTGGTGGTCTTGGTTGGGTTGGTGGCGGTAGTAACGGCCGGGCAGGCGGCAGCAACCGCGGCCGTGCTGGTGGTGGCAACACCGGAGGCGTTGGCAGTAGCGGTTGAGTCATGATCGGCTGCTGAGGGGCGGGTCGGTGGGGTCGCAGTGGTATAGGCCCCGCCGGTTGAGTAGGAGGTGGTAATATTGGTCGGTCCTGAGGCAAACGTATCGGTTGCTGTAAAGGTATTAATTGCGGTCGAAGCGGGAGGGGCCGCAGCGGCGAAGGCCTGACTGGTGGTGGGCCGCGCGGGCTTGCCCCTCCCGGTGTCGTTACTCTGGGAAGCAGAGGCTGTTCCCATGGCACCGGTAGACCTTCCCTTGGGATTTGCTGAATGCGAACAACTTCTGGCTGTTGGTGTGGCAATCCCTCCCTTGGAGGAGCCGGGGGCTCTTCTGACTGATCCGGCCGGACCGTTATTGGAGAAGTGGGAGGGGGTATCACCGGCGACGCGGTCGGACGGGTTGGCCCTTCCTCCCTGTCCCTAGGCACCTCAGCTGGAGTATCTCCGGGAGGTGGATCTCCGTCCGGCCTAGGGGGTTCCGTTGGAGCTTCTCCAGGTACCTCAACTGGAGTATCCCCGCGAGGCGGGACTTCGTCTAGTCTGGGAAGTTCCGAGGGAGTTTCCCCCGGTTCCCCAGGACAGGATTCCTCCTCTCCTGAGGGCGGCGGCTGCCACGGGGCGACATCCATCGGATAGGAAATAACGCTTTGGAGGGTAGCTATTTGTACAGCCATTTCTTCAGGTGATAGTCTCTCTCCTGCCCCCATCGCTGCGATTAGATGAATGGCATGTGCCAAACTTTCCTCCATGTCGATCAGTTTAGCTTCCAACTGTTGTATTCGACTTGGACCCGGTTGCCCCATCATGGAACCTCCCTCAGTTGCGGTCACCGGGGAAAACGGCCCCCAAGGCGGGGGGTCTCCTTGATCGACTTGCGATCTCGCTGCAAGAATTCCTTTGGCTAGACCCGTCACTGCCGAGATGCCTGAATCTACAGCAAGGGTGCGACTTTGCATCTGCACCCAACTTTGTTCAGGAACTTCCGTTGGCTCTTTCCACGGGGCAAGTTCCGTATAATCCCAACTCAGAACGCCGCGGCGGGATGTGTCCCCGTCCGTCTGTTCAGTCGTCCTATTCCAAAACAGCCACGGTTGGCTGCTGTCCAATTCAGGGACAGTCTCTAGGCTTCGGCGCCCGTCCATAGAAGCTCGTGGATGTAGCCCGCTGGCCCGGCGCTCTCTCGTTTCTCGGGGTCTGGCCCCCCACTCCGACGGTGTGGGTAACGAGATCAAGGGGAGGGCAGCAGCCGTCGGCCTTGTCCCCTCACTGCCGAGGTCGATGAGAGGCGGGGTAGTAGTCGAAGCTCCGGTCCCTGCTGGCACCGGTTCCTGAGGTTCTTGGGGTTGCGCTGGTTGACTGTCGGGAGACGCATACGGATCAAACAAAGGATCCCTGTCCGGGACTACCTTGGATTCCGCTGGGCCCGACTCAGGCATGATTGGTAACAAAATGTCAGACTGTGGCTAAATAAGGCTCTTCCTACAGGTTTCCCCTCACAAGCAAACAGGAGTCCATTGTTTGAATAAGGAAACTTTACTGCAGAAAAGGTCCATTATAGTCCACTGTCCTGAATAGGAGACTCAGGATGGTACACGATCATTGTTACCAATGAAGGGCAAAGCATGAGGTACAGAGTAACAGTTCCCAGCTGGACCAGCCTCCCCCCACAGTTCTCAAAACAACATCTTTCAGTCTTGGGAAGTTGCTCTCTCTCAAGGCCAATGCTTGGTGGAATGGTGTTAGACAAAACAATCTCCTCCGGTGAGAAATCTGCCTGGGAAGTGGTGAGACCTGTGGGGGGAAAGCACTTAAACACTAAAAGCATTAGAAAATGGAGTCAGTACAGTTTACATATACACTGGACCTGACACTGTTAACATTTTTTCCTTTAGAAGTAAATTATTTTAAAAGCTAAACTCGTGTGCTGACTCTCTATTGATTCAAGATCCATTGCACCTCTGAAGAAAAGCTATTTTTTAACCTTTTTCCCCAACGAAGTGGACCAGTTGAAGTAATTATTAAGGTGAAAAAGATGCTAGCGATTCGTGTATATTGTTCTTTGAATAACAGCAGTATGGTATGGCTTTGAATAGGCAATGTGAGATCATTCACTCTCGAAAAAGGCAAACCTTATGAGTTATATCATCCTGCTTTCAGATAATACTGCCAGTCATTGCTGCATCTCAAAATAGTCTAGGAGACTCAAAGTTATCTCAGAAGTCTCAGTCAACTTGAGAGGAACAATCCTTACTGAAACTACTCCTTTTTAACTCTCCAGAGAGCCAGCTAAAAAGAAGAAAGCAAACAAACAAAGTAACTGCAGACAAAAGTATCTCCTTTTCAAGTACTATTGAATGGGTTTGGAGGGAGGCTTTAGACCCCCAAGCCATTGAAGGGGCCCATTGCAAGGCCAATAGGGCCATGAAGAAACCTTTGGGGGAGGCTGGGGGATTTATTTGCTGCACCCTAAAATCAAGGCTGAATTTGCCCATCTCTACAGAGATGACTGTGTTCACTTATCCCCTGATTGCAATGAGATTTTCCTTGACAACTTACAGCAAGGGCTTTGGTTGGCTTTCAGCCACCTGTGGGTTGCGAGGGACTAAGCAGAGGCTTGGCCCTTATGGTGGCAGGAGTTTATTGGGGAATAGGGAGCGAGCCAGTGAGCACCTAGTGGCATTTCCCTGTGGTGGGTAAACAGGGTCTGCCATCAGTGCAGTATGCTTGTGACGGCTACCATAGCACAGGCAGACACCTACAAGGATCCCCAGGCACAAGTCCTTCCCTCATGCTGTACGGCTGAGGTGTTAGGAGCTTGATGGGGGGATCCATTGGCCTATCTAGCTGGGCTGCAGCCATTCCATGGATGGCCTACTCCTGGGGCTGTGGGGCTCACCCAGACAGGTCAAAACGGAGGTCCAGAGCTGACCCTGTGGTTTGACCTGTACCACTTAGTTGGCCCTTGCCACTATTTATGGTTATTATTATTCAATAAATGGTCTCTTTAGTTCCAAGCCTGTGTCTGTCTCTTCATTCTGACAAAGGTTGCAAATGCACATATTTGACTGTGTGTAAACAGGAACACAGGGTAAACCACTCTGTTCTCACCCTGTGAGACACCAAAGATCTAAAACAAGCCCTCTGTTTTGCTCTAAACCAATGGAATAAAAACCCCAATCTGTTCTTGAATGTCTAATATGGTTGAATATATTTGTTCTGTTGCTCTCATCTGTTCTTTTGAATTCATTGTCTCGAAATGAATTAGATGTCAGTAGTCCAGACAAACTTGCACAGATGGACTTTGCCTCACTCACTATCACACACACATACACATAATGTAGCAGTTCATTCTTCTGTAATTGAACTTGTATCTCTGAAAATGAGGAATGATGAATTACATAGTAACTGTACTGTAATGCTTGCAATCTCAAACATATTGCCAATGTCCAGTATTTTTAGAAAATCAATTAAGTTTTAGAGCTGATGAATGCTGCAGTGGAAAATGGGGATCAGGAATTGAATTCCAAAAAGGTACCAATTCTTTAGAAATAGGAACCTTGATGTTTGTCCCTTCTTTTCCAAACACATTTAAGATGATGCTTGTATAATGGTGATGTATTCAAGACTGAATATGGTACTTTTGCTAGTTCTAATTCCCCATGGGGGTGGGGTCTTGTTCAGTGGTAGGGCATCTGCTTTGCCTGCAGTTCCCAGATTCAATCTCTGACATTTCCCGGTAAAAAGAGTAGGTTGTAGATGATGTGAAAGACATTAGACAATACTGGTTTTGATAGATCTCAGTCTGACTCAGTATAAGACAGCTTCATATGTTTATCTCTCCCCCCCTCCCCCAACACAACTTCTTTTCCTTCATTCTCTCTCTCAGGGCCAAACTACAAGTTATATTTTTTCCCAAGTTAGAGGTGGATTCCCAAGGCCAACTCACTTTCCTCTCAGTCAAACAGCAACTGTGAGGAATGTCATTGTAAAAATCAGCCGGAGTCCACTTCTGCTAAGAACTGTAGTGTGGTGGGAGAAGGGGCACCTGCCTTCCCATTTTCCTGAACCAAAAAGTCCCTGGCAGAGACTTATTTGCATAACCTTGGGGCTACACTTGGAGTATTTTGAGCATGTGCAGCTCCAAAATTATTCAAATAACTCCCTGCTGGAAAAATAACACAGGCTGAAAATTAGGAGCTCTTCCTCCCTTGTGCCATAGTTCCAACCAGAACTGGGCTCATACTGATTTTTAAAATGGCATATTCCACAGCAGTTGTGTAATTGTAGTGTAAGTGAGTCAGATGCAAGAACCCCCAATCTAACTTACCAAAAACTGTAATGTATAGTTTGCTCCTCACTAGACATGGGCACGATCTGAATTACGATTTCAAAAAAACCCCGATTTTGGCGTTTGTGCCACCGTGACTCGGCTAATCGGTTCCGTCCATGGCAACTGATCCAGCAGTTGGGGGTTTGCTTGTTTGGAACTTGA
Source organism: Eublepharis macularius (assembly GCF_028583425.1). Lineage (NCBI taxonomy): Eukaryota > Metazoa > Chordata > Lepidosauria > Squamata > Eublepharidae > Eublepharis > Eublepharis macularius. The sequence goes on from NC_072792.1 coordinate 130,851,660, forward strand.
TCGGATATATCGGTTTCTGTTCAGAATTGCAGACACTCTTGCGCCAGTAATTTATTCCCGGGGCAATGGAGCTAGGGGAATGAGCTGTGTTTGCCCTCCTCCTGTCGTCCTCGAAACATGAATGGAATCCCAGCTTTCCTTGATTAGCAGGCTTCCTTCCAACCACGGAGCAGCAACCCAGGGGAGGGAGGGGGAAGGGGGTGTTCTGAAGCCATGGGCACAAAGGAAAGGCAAAAGGCAGCACGGGAGGCTGGGAGGCCGCCCCCGCCATTCGTCTTTCCCCAGGACAAGGGGCGTGTGGGCAAGCCAGCCGCCCCTTGTCCTGGGGAAAGACAAAAGGCAGTGTGGGTGGCTGGGAGGCTGCCCATGCCATTCGTCTTTCCCCGGGACAACGGGCACGCGGGCAAGCCAGCCGCCCCTTGTCCTGGGGAAAGGCAAAAGGCAGCGCGGGAGGCTTGGAGGCCACCCACACCGTTTGTCTTTCCCCAGGACAAGGGGCGTGTGGGCAAGCCAGCTGCCCCTCGTCCTGGGGAAAGGCAAAAGGCAGTGCGGGTGGCTGGGAGGCCGCCCGCACCATTTGTCTTTCCCCAGGACAAGAGGCGCACGGCCAAGCCAGCCACCCCTTGTCCTGGGGAAAGGCAAAAGGCAGTACGGGAGGCTGGGAGGCCGCCTGCGCCGTTTGCCTTTCCCCAGGACAAGGGGTGCGTGGGCAAGCCGGCCGCCCCTTGTCTTGTGGGGCAGGTGAACGGCGTGGGCAGCCGCCGAGCCACTCATGCTGCCGCCAGCTCCGCAGCACACTGGGACAGCTGGCTTGCTGCGTGGGCAGGGGGGGCGACCCAGGAGCACGCGCGCACACACAAGAGCCTGACTACGGTTGCCCTGGCTGCTGGCAACCGTAGATCCAGCCCTGGAAATGTCCCCTCCCTGAGGGGAGGTGTCTCGTTGCCGGGTTAAAAACTCCCCCTCTCTATTCTAAGTGTGTGTGTGTGTGAATGTCCCCTCCCTCCCTGAAGGGAGGCGGCTCATCTCCGCCTCCACCTGCCTGCAGGGCCTGGTGGCCACTGCCACCAACCACCGTTCCTATATCGCTGGAAACAGCGGGGCACCCTCCTGCTTTGGCCTTCCCGATTCCGGACCGGAAACGGGACTTGATCAGTTAGAATCAGTGGCCTGGGTTCGGCAGCGGCCCAGATCCACGAACGGCTTAATTGGTTTTTTTTTTGGATCGTGCCCATCTCTACTCCTCACTGCTCCTGTGTAACATGTCTAACAGATTTTTCCTGCCCTCTCTGCAAAGAACTTGTCAGCATGCATGGTTCTTAACTCCTCCATTTTACACAGTAATGTATGTTAGGTTTGGAGAATGGCCCAACATTACAAAAGATCTTTAAGGCTGAGTGGTGTAATTCTGGGTTTGTTCTGGCCTACCCCAAGTGTGCTATTATACTAATTGTTCTTTAATATATTGGATCATTTCTTGTTTTCCTGTATGTTTGAGACAATTTACAAGCCATAACTTTAAAAAAAACTAATAATCAAAAAGCTTAAAAGCAATAAGGCAGCAATAGAAGAATAATAAATTTGTATAGCAGTCAGAAAGTGATGCTAACTGGTAACAAACAATAGCAATTCAACTCATTACTACCCCAAGGTGGGCATTCCTTTTAATAACTGTGCAGCTCCTTAAATACTAGTAAGTTTATTGTTGCAGAAGTTTTATGTGCCACTGCTCACTTTGAAAGATGCACAAAGTGTTAAAGATAAAGGTAGTCCCTGTGCAAGCACTGAGTCATTACTGACCCATGGGGGGACGTCGCATCACGACATTTTCTTGGCAGACTTTTTAAGGGGTGGTTTGCCATTGCCTTTCCCAGTCATCTACACTTTACCCCCAGGAAACTGGGTACTCATTTTACCGACCTCAGAAGGATGGAAGGCTGAGTCAACCTTGAGAGGGCTACGTGAACCTGGCTTCCACCAGGATCAAATTCAGGTTGTAAGCAGAGCTTGGCTGCAGTACTGCAGCTTACCACTCTGTGCCACAGGGCTCTTTGTAACACGATGTGTTACAATCAGTAAATTGTCACCTTTGAAACATCTGGTGAAGAGAACTGTGGCTTATAACAGCTTCTGCTGCAATCAGTTCATAAGGGGCTACAAGATTCTTTGTTATTCTGGTTACAGCCGACTATCTTTCTGGAATTTGTCTTTTCTGTTGCCACCTAAGGGCTATTTTGGACTGCGTTGCAGCTGAATAAACACACCAGACACTTGTGTGGGTTATAAATGGCCACAACTTTATTGATTACAGCTATATGGAGCATTGGCCTGGCATCTGGGCTGGATCCCCGTTGGCATCGTAGGCCTCACTGCCGAACCGATGCATCACCCGCCAGCCTCCCGCTGGCCATCACGGCACCTGCTGTTCCGTCCCCGGCCCCGCCTGGCGACCCGTGCCTCCAGATCCATCGGGGTGAGCAGGTCGCAGGCCCGCTCACCCTGTTGGGATCCAGCTGAATGCCTCAAAACCGCCAACACCTAAAGTTGTGACAGAGCCCCCTCAAAAGCTCTGAAAATGCGGAGGGTGGGAGGGTGCAAGTTGTTCCTGCAGATGCTCGAGCCGCAATGGCGCTGACCATGCGGTTGACTCCTCACAGGATGGATGCTCCGCCTTCGTTCTTCATCCCGCCTCCACTCCGTCTGGCCCCAGGAGGCAACTCAGCTTGCTGGTGAGTCAGCCGCTTCCTTTTGCCACCTAAGGGCTATGTCGGACTGCGTTGCAGCTGTATAAACACACCAGACACTTGTGTGGGTTATAAATGGCCACAACTTTATTGATTACAGCTATATGGAGCATTGGCCTGGCATCTGGGCTGGATCCCCATTGGCAACGTAGGCCTCACTGCCGAACCGATGCATCACCCGCCAGCCTCCCGCTGGCCATCACGGCACCTGCTGCTCTGTCGTCAGCCCCGCCTGGCGACCCGTGCCTCCAGATCCGTTGGGGTGAGCAGCTCGCAGGCCCGCTCACGCTGTTGGGATCCAGCCCAATGCCTCAAAACTGCCACTGGAGGCAGGCTGAAGGCCTGCCTCCCCACCAACACTCCAGCTGCTGTAACCACAAAGGTGGAGCCACCCCTACCCCCGGGGGCCCCGACTTTGATGACCAGAGGGAGGCAAAAACCCCAAGTGGCCTCGGCCAATCTGGCCCCTTGCAGGAAAGATTCCTCCCTGGCCCCCGAAGGCAACTGACATAACAGCCCTGGTGATCTCTGCCAGGGCCCCCCCAGGGGGTCCACTCTCGCCCTCTGCATGCGCTGCTTTCACTGTACTCCAGCCTTCCAGCATTCGTGCAGCCTTTTCTCAGCAGGGGAACCATGTCTGCATCCGTGCCTGCAACTAAACACATAACGTTAGTACTCTCCATCCCGTCCTATCCCGGTAGGCTCAGCCATCCTGTCCTACCCCCAGGTAGGCTCCGACGTCCCCTTGCCCACCGCCTTGCCATGCCAGTGGCCAGGCCCATCTCTGCTACTGTGGTGGCCGCTCCGGTGTCAAATGGTTGGAACCCATCTGCCCCTGGCGGGAGGCCCCGTCACTCAAAGGATGACTTGCCTGCCTGTTGTGATCTGGTAGTGACTGGCCAGCTGGCTGCTGCTGCCGGGTGCCTGCTCCAGTGTCCCCGACTGCCTGCCCTGCACAAGGGGCCCCCAGCTCAGCAGCGAGGGTGACCACTCCGATGCCCCGTGATGGAGCCGCACTGCCAGTCCGTGCCCCTGCTTGTCGGGCTGGAGCTGGACCCGCTTATCGTGTGCCTCCTTGATGGACCGCCTGCCGGCCCTATACTCCTTCTCCTGGCGGGTGCTGGGCACCCTTGGGGTAAGCTGCCTGCACCGCCTCTGCGAGCCCGCAGCCCCTCCAATCCAATAGTGACTGCGCCCTTGGATGGCTTCTCCTGTCCCATGCCTACCCTTTCTGGGAATCCTGCCTCCCCCGCCGGCTCCTCTGCTTGCAGCGGGTGACGCCTACCCGCGTCGCTCACCCGGGTTGGCGAGCGTTGCCCCTCTGGGGCCTCCCCCTGCCCTAGGATTAGCCCTTCACTCGCCATCAATTTGCCTAGATCCCCCCCCTTGTGGGTCTGGCCTCACTACCCATGAAACATGAGTCAGTCTTGCAGCTTGCTCCCCTGATGACCTCTCTGCGCTTCGTGCCATGATCTGTCGGATCTACACTTCCTCCCCCATAGCCCCCCTTGTTGGTGCAAGGCTTTGCCGGACCGGTATAACTCTTGGCGGAGAGCTTGCAGCTATAGAGATTCTCAAGTCTGCGGCTAGAATCTGACCAACAGGGGCTGGTCTGTCTGTTTGCTCCCACGGAAGCCCCAACAGGAGCATTCTGTCTCCAATTTGTCCCCTCTTTTGTGCCGCAAGGCCTCTGTGCATACTCAGCAGCGGTTGGTCAGACGCATCCAGCAGGTCCAAAGTGTTCCGCTGGCACAGATGCCTTCCCTCACCACTGCCTGATGCCCTGACTGCTAGGCACCATAGCCTAGAAGTTCTGAAGGTAGTTACACTGCTCCTTGTGTACGTTCGCGGGGAGGAAGAGCGTTGATGAGACCTAACTTGATTTCCTTCTTTGTTCCTCCTGAGGCTGCCTGTGTGGACAGTCACGTGCTGCTTGAATCCTCTTGTCGCACCTGGCTGCTACCGACAGCTAAAGAACTATGCCGCCAATTCCTTACTTCTATATGTAGCTGCTACTCCTAGGGTCGACTTGTGGCCATCCGTGGCCCCGAGAAGCCTGTGCAGCCTGCTGTGGCCCTGCGGAACTGAACGCAACTGAGCTACCAAGCAGGCTGGTGCTGCTTACGCTTCATGCTACCCCTAGGAAGCTTCCCGCCTACGACAGACAAAAGAACCCGCCATGCGAGGCGGTCTGCCAGCACCCGCTGTGCGCAGCCGTCGAGGATGGCCTGCCTGGGGCTGCGCCCCACCTTGCCAGAAACGGTACCCAGTGGTGATGAAGGCCCGCCCCCCGGGGCCAGAGGCCGCGCCAGAGGCCCCTCGGCTGCTGTGCCGATTGCCCCGTCTCCCTGCGGAGAGACCCGGTGCCGGAGAAGCACCGGTGACCCATCAATGGCCCACCGCCAGGTGTGCCCTGCAGTGAGCCAGGGCTGTGGTGCTTGCCGCCAACACGGGCCCTTGGGGGGGTTGCCCCAGGAAGGATGCCACGTGGGCGTCCGGGTGGTCTGGTGCCATGCCGAGATGCCCCCTGCTGGCCCAAAGGCCCAATTGTCTGCCAGTGGGGGCTGCGCTGGCCCTGCCAATGCGGCGGCCAAGCGGCCCACCCAAGCAGCAGAAAGGGAATGGTTGGCCCGTGGCCACTTGCAGAGTTGCAGCAGTGGCACGATCCATACCAGGGGTTTCCTGCTTCACCATTTTGCTTCTGAGCTGCAATGCAATCGCTGGTCTTAAACTGCAGCACTGAACCACCCCTATTCGAATTGAGCTTGGTTGATCTCAGTGGCATGTAAGTGAATATGAGAAGGACCAGTATGGAAGGACTCTGATCCTGTCAAACTCCCGACGTGGGTCCTCAACTGCGGCCCGCGCCAGCTGCGGCTGCGCCGGGTGGCCCGCCCCGTGCCACGAGCGTGGGCCGGCCGCAGCCGCACCAGCCCGCACAGGCGGCGGCCAGGCAGCTGCCCCGCCCCGCTGCCATGAATGGCCCCGCGTGGGCCTGTAGCTGAGGCCCGGGCTGCTGCCGCCGTGCCAAGCCCACTCAGCAGCAGCCGAGCGTCCTGCCTGGTGCTGCCGCCCTGAAAGTCCCCAGGCCCCCCCTAGCTAGCCTGAGCCACGGGCGCAGGCCAAACCGCTGCCGCACCCGCCCGCACAGGCGGCGGCCAGGCCACCACCCTGCGCCACCGCCATGAATGTTCCCCGTGAGCCCGCGCCACCACCATGAATGTTCCCCGTGAGCCTGTAGCTGAGGCCCGGTCTGGCCGCTGCTGCCCTGGGCCCACTCAGGTGGCAGCCGAGCATCCTGCCCAGAGCCGCCGCCTTGAAAGGCCCCCCGGCAGGCCCTCAACTGCAGCTTGGGCCGGCTGCAGCCATGCCGGGCCCGCACAGGTGCAAAAGCAGCAAAAGCAGCAGCGTCCGGCCCGCTCAGGCGGCGGCCGGGCCGGCCGACCCGCACCGCCACCAGGAAAAGGGAACCCATGGGTCTGCGCCATAGGCGTGGGCTGGCCGCAGGCGTGGCAGCCCACTCAGGCAGCGGCGGGGCCACCCGCACCACACTGCACCAGCGCCATGATTGGCCCCCTGGGGGCTTATTACCGAGGGCCGGGCCAGCCATGGCTTTGCCGGGCCTGCTCAGGATGCGGCCGTGCTACCCACCCGGTGCCACCACCATGAAAGGCCCCCTGGCGGTCCCTGGACTGCAGCCCGGGCGAGCTGCGGCGTGCCGGGCCCGCACAGGCGGCGGCGGGGCCTCCTTGCCTGCACTACCTCGTGAAAGCAGCCGCGTCTGGCCCACTCAGGCGGCAGCAGGGCTGACCACCTTGTGCCGCCACTGGGAAAGGCCCCCCGAGGGCCTGTAGCAAAAATGCGGGCCGGCTACAGCCGCGCCCACCCGCTCGGATGGCGGCCGGGCAACAGCCCCGCACCGCCGCCATGATAGGCCCCCACAGGGCCTGCAAGTGAGGCCTGAGCCTGCCTGGCCGCACTGGGCTCACTTAGGTGGCAGCCGAGCGCCTCACCCGCCGCCGTCACCAAGAAAGGCCCCCAGTGGGCCCTCAACTCAGGCGGCGGCTGGGCAGCCGCCCTGAGGCGCTGCCGGGAAAGGTCCCTTGTGGGCCTGAGCAACAGGTGCAGGCTGGCAGCCGCTGGGCCCGCCCACTCAGGTGGCGGCTGGGAAGCCAGCCCCTGCACTGTCGCCACAAAGACCCCCGAGGGGCCTGCAATGGAAGTTCGTGCCGGCCGCAGCAGCGCTGGGCCTTCTCTGGCGGTGGCCAGGTGCCATGGCCTGTGCCGCCGCTTTGAAGGGCCTTCCCCCCGGCGGACCCTCGACTGCAGCATGGGCGGTGGCCATGCAGGCTGCCCCGCTCCGCCACCCAGGACCCGTGCCAGTAGGCCCGCGCTACCCGGGGGGGCGCGCCCGGGCCGAGGGCCCAGGCTAGCTGCGGCTGTGCCGACTGGCCACCCCCGGGCAGGGCACCCGGAGGATGGCCAGGGCAGGCCCCCCCATTGCTCTCGTGCCAAGGCAGGGGAGGCGTTTGTCGGGCAGCAGCCGCCAGGTTACTGCAGCCGTGACCACCACAGTGAATGAGGGAGGGGGATGGAGGGGCCTGGAAGGCGACCCCCCCACCCTGGGATGAAGCCCTCCGGGGGCCCTAGGCCCTCCATGAACAAGCCGCCTCCCCACCTCCCCCCCAGGCCCACCAGGCCGGAGCCTGGCCGCGGGGCCCACATGAAGGGGGAGCAAGGGCAGCCGCCCCTTCCCCCCGCCCCCCACCCCAGAGAGACAGCAGCCCCTCCATGAGTGGCGGGGAAGGGGTGCTGACCCCTGTGGCCCAACCCCCGCCCGCCAGGCAGGGGGGGCATGAAGGGCCCTCTCGAGCATCTGCGTGCTTACCTGAAAGTTGTTCCTGCAGATGCTCGAGCCGCAATGGCGCTGACCATGCGGTTGACTCCTCAGAGGATGGATGCTCCGCCTTCGTTCTTCATCCCGCTTCCACTCCATCCGGCCCTAGGAGGCAACTCAGCTTGCTGGTGAGTCAGCTGCTTCCTTTTAATGTGTATTCCGATTCTGCATTCTCCAATGACTCATACAGGACAATATGGACCTTTGTAAGCCTGACATGCACCTTTTCTCACACCAAGACTGAACCGCCTGAACACCTCCCCCAAACTGCACATTGCTGAAGGCTGGATACTGTATTCATTAACTCTGAGGCAGCTTGTCCTGCTCTGGCTTCTGAAGCAGGGTGCTGACCACAGCAATTTCTTTCTTTCTTTCTTTCTTTCTTTCTTTCTTTCTTTCTTTCTTTCTTTCTTTCTTTCTTTCTTTCTTTCTTTCTTTCTTTCTTTCTTTCTTTCTTTCTTTCTTTCTTTCTTTCCAGTGCTTAATTTCACAAGGAACTACTTATACTTCTTCTAGAATAGCTGAAATTCATACTCTTTCAGCAACATTTGCTGTCTGGTTAGGCTGTTAGAGAGAGGATGGGAAAGGCAGCAGTGCATAGGTACTGCATTTTTGCCTTCAGGCAGGCATTTATGTGAGCTAAAGTTAAGACAGTGCCTTTACCACTCTATGACTGATAAATTTAGCTCCTAGTAATTTAAGTAATTTATATGCCACTTCTCATCTATAAACCGCCTATGGAGGCTATCAGATTAATTAATATCCACTTTCTGCATTGTTTATTGTATGCCTTACCTTACAGAGTTTGTTGTTTGCATTGTTTTCAAAATCTGTAACACTTATCCTATTGCATTTTTCTTTGACTATCTTATGGTGTCTGGCTGCATTATTCTGTTCTGTAATCTACCTTGAGTCTCAGAGGAAAAGGTGAGCTATAAATAAAGTAAATAAAATTTTAAAAGCATTAAGAAGTGTTTTAGTAGATGAATAATACATGCTTTAAAATAATCATAACAATCAGATATATTCTGTATTTAATCATAGACTCTTCGGGTTGGAAGTTACCTCCAGGTCCCTAATACCTAAATAAATCTGTCAACATCTCAGTATTATTCCCACCCCCAATTCCAGTAGTACAGAAGAGAAGGAAAAACAACATATCAAAATGTTTGAGAGGACAGTAGTGGGAAAAGAATTCTATTACTGAGAGCAGAACTACAAGTGACAAAAGGCACAGATTGGACACTTGTCAGCTTCCCTCAAGTTTTGATGGGAAATGTAGGCAGCTTGGCGGAATGTCGGACAAGTGACAGTTGAAAAGTCCATTGGACAGCAATCAGAGAGCCAAGCTGCAAGACTAGGATGCCTACATTTCCCATCAAAACTTGAGGGAAGCTGACAAGTGTCCAATCGGTGCCTTTTGTCACTTGTAGTTCCGCTCTACGGTGCCACCATAGAGAAGGCCTGGTAGATAAAATGATGAGGACATTTTTTTTGCTCCTGTTTGGTTGTATATGTTGTCATTGTCACTGGTTTTCGTTTGTCTCATTTTCAGTGCTTCATTGAAGATTCTTTTGTTTCTTTTATAAATTCAGGCCTTTTAATGTCATTATATACAGTTTTATACAGCTATACATTTACCTGTTATGGCCTCTTTATATATAAATGGTACAAAATAATTTTGAAAAATAAATAAAAAATTACTGTAAGAGAAATTGTTGAGAAAATGATTCATGGGTTCACATCTCATACAGGAGAAATGAAACAAAAACTAAAACCAGATAATTATTAAGATTAATACTAAAGATAATTATTAAGATTAAAACTAAAACCAGATTATTATTAATTATCTAAGAAGGCTCTTTTCTGATGACCTGCTTAGAATCAGAGGATTGTAGTATGCTTTGCTTGATTTCCTAGTGCCAAAAAAGGGGCTTCCTTAATGCATATATTTGCATGGTAATAGCATTTTAAGAAAAATGTACCAATAAGGTCAGATATGAGAGAGAGAGCATCTGTTCAGTGCTGGAAGTTGGATGCTTTCATCTCTAAATTTAATTATAACAAAGTTATATGTTATGCTCACCACCATGAAAGATGCCTGCTTTGTCTGCAAAGACTTGTGCTTTTAACTACACCAAGAAATGACTATATAGAGGACCCAGCGTAAGCATCAAGTATCTCCTTCCTCAACCAACAACTTTAACTCATCATTTCAACTTTCCTTGTCTTGTCTTTCAGTTGGGGATATCTCAGAATTCTCCTCTTTCTCACCTTTCATCTTGGGTTTGAAGTTCTGTTTTTTCTTGTTCTGGTTGTAGAGAGTCACAGATGCATTTGCCATTCTTGCAGCTTTGTAAAAACTGTTGCATACTTGGGGTGATTCCGCACGAATGGTTTTCTCTGCTTCAGCTTCTAAATGACCTCGATTTTTTCTTGTGTTTCTACACGTGGGAAGGCAATCCTAGAAGCAGATTCGAAGTCATTGCACGTTTTGTCTGTTTTTTTTCCATCCTGCTTTCCCCCGACTTATTTGTCCATGCGCAGCAGATTAGGGATTTTAATCATGCGGAATTCTTTATCCGATGTTCTCCCCACCCTTGCCCTTTTCTCTTGCCCTTCGAATCAACTTAATTTGATTGGCCAATCATGTTTTCTAAGCTACACCCACTACCCTTTCCCTTCCCCCCTTTTAAAAAGAAAATGTAAAAAAATGTTGCAACGTTTCTACAAATCTATGCAGGAACATATCCTGTGTCACATGACAACAGCTGACCAATAACGGGTCCATTTTACAATATGCCAAATTTGTTACTTGTTGCTCACTGACAGCTGACAGCTTCTGAGGTAGAGTGAAAGTGTGATGGAGGGACTTCAGCGTTCAACTAGTGGTCTAGGCATTTCATGGAGGGAGAAAGAGACCATCCTCAACACAACACCTATCACTAAACCACACCGCTCACGAAGAAAGCGGGAAAGATAGACGTGGGGTCATTGGTAACAATTTTCCCTCCAAATGTCAATAGCCAATACTCTTCCACAATATCAGCAGGAAGTGCTCTGGCCTATCCAATATGTTTATTTGATGCAACGCTTATGTGTAGCAACTTTTTTTGTGAGAATTTTTTTTCTAATGTGTTGGTTTGATGCAACGTTTATGTGTAGCAACTTTTTTTGGGAAAAAAAATGAAGATGTGCATCATTGGACACTTCCCACGGAAAAAGCGAGGAGGAATCGATTTTTATCCTGTCAAAAATTCTGCATGATGGACTTTGAGCCGATGAAATATGCGAAACAAAAGCCTAATGTGGAATCTGGGAGAAGTGGATTCGTAGGACTCCACCGCGGCATGACTGCTCAGAAAGTCCGATCAAAATTGATCATGTGGAATCCCCCATGGACTTAGCTGCTGTTCTTTTCTTTTTGTTTTTCCATTTGGGTATGCTACATATACTGGTAATTATGCATAATATAACCTACATTTTTTTCATTATGTGATGCAAAAACTTTCCAATATGTGGAGGAACAAAAAGAAAGAAATCATTATTCATCACTTTGTAAATTTATTATAGAAAATGTCCAGGTAAAATTGGATTGCAAACAAACTAGAACATATAACAAAAAAAACAATTAAGAATAACTGAAATCTGCTCATGCCTGTCTCCAATAAACTCATCCTTTACATTCTTGCTTATTTTCTACTGTTATGCCTTTCCTTGTGGTATATATATTGTATATATTACATTGAAATTGTTTGTTTCCTCCAAATCCTCTTGCTATTTGTATGAATTGATTTAGTCTCATGGAATGGAGTCCCTATGTAATGATTTGCTTAGTTATGTGCTGTTGTTTTAAAAAAAACACTTTTAAACATTTGCTTTTGCACCTTCAGTTCAGCTTCTCCTTATGTTACCTCAAACTTATACCTCAGGAGGGCTCTGGTCACAACCAACACCCCCCCCCCCCAAATCACTCAGAGCTTCAGATGTTCTCTACTTTTCTCAGACTTTTCCCTTGAGAACACCTTGTCTTTTGTGTTTCTTTGACCTATATATTGCTGCATCCCTGCCTCCCTCAAAAGGTTTTCACTGTCCCCTCTGTTTAACTGGTAATATAGGAAGGTTTGTTATAGATGGTAGTTTGACAGAATGGTCAGCGTATGAGGATGGTTGTAAGGTAAAAAAAGGATCTTTGTCCCCTTAAAAGTAGAATTTATTTATAAGTACAGAAGCATGATGGTTACAGAGTTTTGGTAAGTGTATTAATTTCAGTATAGTTCTTAAGTTTGGTGGTTTCACAAGTAATTATCTCTTCTTAAAGGTATATTCACAGACTCAGTCACACAGACTAATTTTCCATGCAGATCTTCACTAACAGAATAAACAATTCTCACATCCACAGACATAGGCCCCTTTCACTCGCACAGTTTAAATTGCCATTTCTGAGCAGTCACCATGCTTGCAATGGCTTCAGCTTTGCACCTGCTCTGTTCACACTATCCACGGCAGTTTCTATTTAGCATCTTGATTCCTTTCAGACCCACTTTAAAGCCTCCGTTCAGTTTGGGCTTTTGGGGCTTCGCAGTTCATGTCACCATTTTTTTTTTTAACTTGGAACATGCATACTAACATTGTGAAATTACTACATCGTCTATCCTACAAGATCCCACACTCTGCCGAGACTGAAAGTACCCAGCCCAAAATGCAATCACTTCAGAGTTGCTTTCTCTCCACACAATTAAAAAAGGGTTAAATGGTTCAATTGTTGAATGTTTTTGCCTTTAACCCTCCTCCTTGAGGATAGGAATGTGATATATAGGACTATATATACATATATAAAGAATGAACCTTGTTGGGGGGGGGAATGCTACTACCCTGCTGACCACTTAATGAAAAGGGGGAGTGAATGCCCCACTTACTGCTGCACTGGGGACCTGCTGCCTGTCAAATATGCCCAGGGAAGAGGGGGGAAGCTAATGCTCATGCCATCTCCTGAAGGAAGGGGCCAAGCTCCTGTGCCAGGCTACGGTGATGCCCCAAGCTGCCCACCAAGCACTGTCTGCCCACAACTCAGCCTACAATTGTAGTGCTCTCTAAATGGGGCAGGCGGTGGCAAGACCAAAGCAGCAGCAGGGTGTTGGGAAAGCCTAATGCTGCCAGTCCCTCAACCCCGAGCAATGGAGGCAGGCTGGAGCCACAGCCCCCATATCACTGCCTGACTGCTGAGCACCGTCTGCCCACAACTCAGCCTGTAACTGTAGTGCTCTGTAGATGGGGCAGGCAGCAGCAAGACCAGAGTGGCAATGGGGAAGCTCAACCACAAGTGCTGAGAAAGCCTGATGCTGCCAGTCACTCATTCACTGCTCCTCCAGCAGCTGAGCAATGGAGTCAGGCTGGAGTATCACTGCCCGGCCACTAAGCACCTGTGTGAGACGCCTTGCTTTCACCCACTCAGTCACTGACCAGCTGTTGTTAAGTGGTTCAATTGTATATTGGCATTTAACGTTGCAGCACGGCAATGTTACTGTTCTTTAGAAAAACAAAAAAGGTGGAAAAAGCAATGGAGGAGCTGTGGAAGGTGGGTGTGGTTAGATCCACACCAACCAATCAACTAATGAGGAAAAGGAGAAGGGGTTATTGTTTTAAGAATTTAACGTCTTGTTCCTTGATATGTGTTTCTTGTAGGCAAATTATATTGCAATTTTGTTTCTTTAGCCAACGAAAAATTGCCCTTCTTTTTTGAGGTGAGTTTAGTCCATTTACATTCCATGATATTAATTTGTACTCCATTCTGTTATTTCCTTAATACTCTAGGAAAGTCATTTATGTTTTCTTCAAAAAACAATTCCATTTCATGTCTTGTTTTAATTGTGACTCTCAAGCCCTTGAATTGAAAGCTGAGCCCTTCTGGTAATTCCCATCTGTATCTGATATCCTTCTCTCTTAACTTTTGGGCCAGCTCTCTCTATTTTTTTCTCTCTTGGAGAATTCTTCTAGACATCTCTTTCATTATCTTAATCCTGTTTCCATCCAGTGATAGGGGATTTTCAAAATGTCTTTTAATAATTTCCTCTTTCATTCTTTTTGTTATTAGCTGCACAATAACATCTCTTGGTAGGTTCTTTTGTTGTGCATAGGCGGAATTGACCCTGTATACTAGATCCAAATTTGCTGTAATTTCTTCTGGCTGTTTATTCAGGAATTCTGCTAAAATATCCGTCATTTGTTCTTGCACACTTTGCATAGTCGATTCTAACACGCCCCTAAATCTTAGTTGTCTTTCTGTTGCTTTACATTCCATCACTGCCATCCTTTCCTGCATCACTTGGTTTTCTTGCTTTACATTTGTAGCTAAATCATTAGTCTTCTGCTCCACTTCTTGCACCTTATTATTTGTTGCTTGTAGTTCATTTTTAATTCCATCCATACTTTTGGTCAATTCTGCTACTTCCGCCCTAATTATGTCCTTTAAATCCTTTGCTAGTTTCATGCATTTTTGTATCGATTGACTCAGTTCTTTGTAGCCTTCTGTAACTTTTTTTTCCCAATCCTTCAATTGCTGCATCTACTGAGGCTTGCCATTCCTTATCAGCTTTTTCCCCTGCCATTGTAGGACTCGGCTTAGAGCCACCCCACGTAACTGCTCTCTTTCTCAGATCCGTTTTGCCTTCTTTTCTTTCCTTCTCTTAGTATATTTCACTATCACTGGCCTCACTATCTATTTTTTTTTTAATTTAGCCCCAAAATGTCGGGTGCTATTTCTCTATGGTTGCTGGAATTGCTTCTTCCCTCAAATAAGATGGCGTGCTTCCTGTTCCTCTGGTCTCAATACTCTCACATTGCTTCCTTTATTTTGCTTCTGGGTCTTCCTTCTTCTCGCTGTTCTTCTTGCTAAATAAAAATAAACAATTAGGAAGAGAACATATAGCATCAACAAAAACAAAAGAAAAAAGGAGTAGTGATTTATATTAAGGAGGATCTGGACTCTAAATTAATTTTTCAAGATCAAAATGGAAGATATCTTGCTGTGGAAATCAATGTAAATGGTAAGAAAACCTTAGTAATAGGTCTGTATGCACCTAATGGTGCAAAAGACCAGTTTTATAGGGAAATAATAGACAAATTAGACCAAGACTCATATGATCAGATGATAATGGTAGGAGATTTTAATGGAGTTGTGGACTTACAAATGGACAGGAAAACAAAAGGCGGCAAACAGAAAGCTGGGAAATTACCAAAATCTTTTTTTGCATTAATAGAACAAGACAAATTGGAGGATATTTGGAGGAAAGAAAATCCTAAATGTAAAGATTATACGTACTACTCTGCCAGACATCTATCATGCTCAAGAAATGACATGATTTGGCCAACAAAAGAATTAGCTTTATGGACGAAAAAAGTGGAAATAATGCCAAGAGTGAGTTCTGACCATAATCCAGTATTATGGAAAGCTACAATGGGATAGAAGAAATTACGATGGAGAATAAATGAAGATTTATTGCAAGATCAGGAAAATATGGAATATATACAGAAAGAAATAAAACAGTTAATAATAACAATGAAGTTTCAACCCAGATGGCATGAGATACATATAAAGCAGTGACAAGAGGAATTTTAATTACACTAAATAACAAGGATAAAAAGAGAAAGAAAGAAAAATGGCAAGAGATACAAGAGAAACTACACAAAAAAGAACAGGAATTAAAGAAAAAAACAGGGAAAAAATCAATAATACAAAAAATTAAAATATTGCAGGAACAAATAAGAGCGATTGGAAATAAAGAACTAGAATGGAAATGGAAGACGTTGCAGCAAAAATCATTTGAGGGAGCAAACAAACCGGGAAGGTACCTAGCCTGGCAATTAAAAAAAAAGAGAGAGAAAAGAAAATAATCAACAGAATAATTGAAGATGGGAAAGAGTTAAAAGATCAACAAACAATCAAATGTGCTTTTTATAAATATTATGCGAAATTGTTTCAAAAGAAAGCAATAACTCAGGAGAATATTGACCAATATCTACAGAGAATAGATTTACCAGTTATACCAACGAATATGGAGAGGTTAAATGCTCCAATAACAGAAGAAGAAATCAAACAAGCTATAGACGTGGCAATGAGAAGGAATTTATTTCTAACCTGGCTAAAATATAAAAAGTTCATTGAACAAGAGAAACCACTATGGATTGTTCCAGCTGAAGTAATCAACCCGAACTTAGAGTATAAGGGAAAAGAATGGCTTACTTTTAAAGAGCTTATAGAAATAGAAAATATTGAGTTGAAACTCAGGTCAAATGAGGAATTACCATTCAAATATGGCTGGCTACAATACCGACAGATCAAAGATTTATTTGAGTCAGATCAAAGGAGGACAGGTTTTAGAATTAAAAATTAAGAATTAGAAGAACTTTTGCTGGAGGATAATAACAAAGCAATTTCTAAAATGTATAAATTGTTATTAAAATGGTATACAGAAGATGAGACAGTTAAAGTTCAAATGGTAAAGTGGGTGATAAATTGTAATAATGAAATTACGATTGAAGCTTGGGAGCAATTGTGGAAAAATGCATTAAAAATTTCAACTTGTACCAGTATTAAAGAAAATGGCTATAAAATGATATATAGATGGTATTTAACACCGAAGAAGTTAGCCATTGTGAACAAACAGCTATCTAATAAGTGTTGGAAATGTAAGGAGCATGAAGGTTCTCTATTTCATATGTGGTGGACTTGTGGCAAGGCTAGAGACTTTTGGTCTAAAATATGTGCTGAAATGTCTTCAATACTTCAATATAATGTCATTAAGAATCCAGAAATGTTATTATTATCCTTGCATTTAGAGGACATTAATAGAAAAGACAGAGCAAGGATTCTGGCTAAATCAGGCAAACTATGTGTGTGCCTGGATCAATTTGTGTATATCTGAGACAGAGATCAGGCAAACTGCATGGAAGAGCCTGAGTAAATTTATGGCCACTTTCACACTGGGTCTTTAAAGTGCTTTCAGTAGATGTTTTGCTTCAGATGTTTGCAGGGATTTCACACTTGCAAGGCAGTAATGAGATGCAGCGCTGGACTTTGTCCGGGGCATCTGTGAGACTCACCCTCCATGGAGTGGGAGCCAGTGGCGGGTGCAGTCGCCAGGTTGCCCCTGTCCCACAGGCAGTGAAGGCAGGGCCTCAGAAAAGGGGAGAGGAGGGGGTATACAGCACCCTTGTCCCTCCCTCTTTCTCCCCATCAGGTAAATTCTCTCTGCCCTCTCTCTCGTGTTCTCTCTCTCTCAGCCTTTCTCTCAGAATCTCCTGACTCCTCCTCCTCGGCCCATCTGCCTTGCCTGCTTTTATGGGTAAGGTTGGCAACCTTACTTGGAATCTTGACTTCCTTTCATTTACTGCTAACCTGTCTCCCTCATTTATTGTTAAAGTTCTTTAAGGTAGAAGAGCAGGCTTCAAACAGTTTAAAGGAAATTGAGTAGATTCTGTTTTTCCTGTACAACTATGGTTCCTTCACAAACATTTTTTCTGCTAACTTGTATAATGCAAGCATTGCTGGAAGCATTGACTCATCTTGAACCTTCTTACCAATCCACATGGTACTGGCAAGTTCTGAAATTGTATATAGATTTATTACAAGAAAAAAGCATTATCACTTAGTATTTCTTTTAGTTGAAAACATTTCATAGAAAAGAGTATTAACACTGCAATCCTATGCAGAGTTATTTTAGTCTAAACTAAAATAACTAAACTAAACAGTGGACTTTGACTGGAGTAATTCTGCTTAGGATTGCACTGTAAAGCAGCTATACTGAGACAAATAACTTTATATTGCTAAGAACATATAGCAGAGATAATTCTAAGAGCTCTAGGCAAGTGATCACCAAGTTAAAATATGAATTCATAGTGGATGACTGTAACCCTGACCATAATTTTCAAATATTCAATGTCCATTCTGTATAAGAGTAATCTGCATGTATCTAGTTTTCCTAGGTGTGATCCCTGTAAGCATAAGTATGATACATAGAGAATAGGAATGCAAACCGGGATATCAACTAATAAAAACTCAGTCCCAAACCCTTCTATTTATTAACACCATAATTATAATCCATTAGAATAAAAGGATAAATCATAATTGGGAATAATCAGATATATTTGGATTTGGCGATGGTTCTGCACCTGGCTATCTGGTTTAAAGATAAGACCAAAAATGAAGGAGATGAAGACGAGATGAACTGCATAGATATGCAAATCAACAGGGATATTTTCCAACCAGCAGACTTCCTCATAGATCTTGCTAACAAAGCAGGTTGCATTCCCCCTCCCCCCCAGGATGTGGTTTATACCTATCACATTTCTGGATCATTGGTTTAGGAATTGTAAGGACCCTGCCAAGATATTTTACCAAAAACTCCACTGCTTGGTTTAATGATTTATTATAAAAATCCAGTTCAAGGTATAACAAAGACTTTGTTAGGAATGACACAGTATCAACAAACATCAGTACATGTAGCTAAAAGTACTGGCCCTCCTTTCTAGGGGTTGGATATTCTGCCTGTGAGAATCTAAGCACTCAAGTTTGACTTGTCAGTTCCCAGCTAAACATCCTCTGCAAGGAAAAAGAAACGACAGCTGTCTCATCCTCCAGGCACGGGGGGGGGGGCTGTAGGGGGGAATGAAAGGTGGATTCCAACCTCCTAACATTTTCTGCAACTCCAAAAATTAACCCCCTCCCCCTGACTTTTGTGGTTATTTTTTGTGAAAATCTCTTATGAGCCTGGGGGCTCTAATGTCTATGGCTTTGACCCACTCAGGATGAATTTTTTTGGGGGAAACTTCCATTGCATGAGATAATAAAGTACTCCTTTTGCCAGCTTAGAATCTAAAATTGAGTCAATTTCATAATGTAGTTGTCCATCTATCATTAGAGGAGGAGGATGGGCTGGTGCAGGGTGCCACTTGTTTTCTCCAGGATCTTTCTTTAGTAGACTGGAATGAAATATTGGATGAACCTTTTTCAGACTCTTTGGGAGATCTAATTCCACTGTTACTGCATTTATTACTTTCAGCACCTTAAAGGGGCCTATGTATTTCCAAGAGAGTTTTTTGCTTGGCTGGGTGCCCTTTAGATTCTTTGTAGACACATACACCTTTTCCCCTACTTTCAAATCCCATAGAGGAGATCTGTACTTATCTGCTTGTTCTTTATAATCCATTTTAGCTTGTTCCAAAGTTTCTTTTATGACTTTCCACTGACTGCTGATATCAGACCACCATTGTTGCAAGTCCCCCCTTGATTAACTGTATCTTTCTCTAGTAAATGCATGGGTTTTCTTTCAAAACCCTGAGTGACCTTAAAGGGGATGGCTCTAACAGAACTGTGTATATTGTTACTGTAACAATACTCCACAAAAGGGAGACAATCCAGCCAATTATCTTGTTGATAGTTGATATAGCATCTTATGTTCCAATATCTGATTTGTTCTTTCACTTTGTCCATCACTCTATGGGTGATGACTTGAACTCAGACCCTGTTCAATTCCAGTAACTTTGAGCAACTCCTGCCAAAAGGTGGCAACAAACTGGAGACCTCTGTTGAAGATGACCTTGGTTGGGAAGGAATGCAAACATACCACATGTTGCATAAAGAAGTTTGCTAGTTTTCTTGCAGTGGGGATTTTTGAGCAGGGAACAAAATGTGCTTGTTTTGAAAATAAGTCCACAATAATAAAATAACAGTTTTTCCCTTAGATGGAGGAAGATCTGTGATGAAATCCTTTGAAATGGTTTCCCAAGGCCTGCAGGGGGTTTCTACTGGCTGCAATAATCAAGACAGCTCCCCCCACCTTTTCCCCATCACACACTTGACAAGTGGACACATACTGTGATATATCTTTTCTCATTCCTGGCCAGAAAAACTGTCTTTGTGCCAGGTGGAGGGTTTTTACAAAACTAAAATGTCCCGCAGCTTTATCATCATGACATCTTTTTAGCACTTCTGCCCTCAAAGACTCTAGAACATTCAACCTCCGTTGTTTGTACCAGCACCCATTCTCAGTGTTTTGCTGTAGTTCATGTAACTCACTTCCCCCCTCCTTTTCCATTGCTTCTTGCACTTTTGCCATCTAAAGCTCAGAGATACGGCTGTTTGTGCTTGAGATCGGGTTACCACTCCTCCCAACTGGCTAGGAGTGAACAATCAGTCATTGATATCCTCTCTCTGGCTTTCATTTATTTATTTATTTATTTATTTATTTATTTATTTATTTATTTATTTATTTATTTATTTATTTATTTATTTATTTATTTAATCACATTTCTAGACTGCCCTCCCCATCAGATGGGCTCAGGGCGGTTCATGTTGTAGTAATCTTGATAAAGCATCAACCAGGAAATTGGACTTCTCAGGGAGATGTTTTAAAGTGAAATGAAACTTAGAAAAAAACTCTGCCCACCTGAGATGCTTTGCCTCTCATTTCCTAGGCATCTTTAGATACTCCAAATACTTCTGGGATGAAGCAGTGAATTTATGGCAGCTGAGTTTTATGAGCTCTCTGCCATGACCTTCCTGGTTCCTTGGAACTCGAGAATTCAGGCCCCCAAGCCCCCCCCCCCAGAGAGGGGAGGCAGGCTGGAACAACGTGAAAGAGCTCAAGAGGTCTGGCAACCCCCAGGAAGCCCCAACACCTGTTCTGAAAGCAAGGATGAAGG
The DNA here is from genome assembly GCF_028583425.1 of Eublepharis macularius. Classification (NCBI taxonomy): domain Eukaryota; kingdom Metazoa; phylum Chordata; class Lepidosauria; order Squamata; family Eublepharidae; genus Eublepharis; species Eublepharis macularius. The sequence continues at coordinate 130,872,003 of NC_072792.1, forward strand.
AAGGAGCCAATATGGCTACAAAGCTGCTAAAACCGAAAGTCTGACAAGCCAAAATGAACTACAGCAAATAAAGCAGATTCCTAACAAGACAGATAAAAACAACTTGAAGACAGCTCAAGAGATTCCACAATGCTTTCCATCAAGTAAGGAGCTTGTTTTATGGTTTTACGAGGGTTAACCAGCCTGATTGTGAGGCGGCTGCCGGGGCAAAGCTGGGAGGAGGGAGAGACGGAGAGAGATTGTAAAGAGATTCTCTCACCAGACGGCTGGAAAGCAATAAATCTTTGATAATTAACAAAACAAAGCTTTTTACCATTTTGATGAGTTTGGACATAACACCTATAAGTAATTTGAAATGGGTTCCTGGGAAGAAGAAGTACTTTCTAAATTGCAAGACATTCCTAAATTAATGACTGAACTATTAATTAAAGCAGACGGGACATTTGGAGTAGAAATGGATAAAAGTAATTCAAAAAATGACAATACAGAAGAAATCTCTAAAGAGACAGATCTAACTGAAAGAAAAATAGAGCGAAATGAGAAAAAATATAATCTACAAAATGGACGATTGTACCAGTACGTCTTCTTGAAGATAGAAGGCAGTAGCAAGAAAGGGGCAGAGCCACGAAGCAGACCTGCAAAGAGAGAACTTAGCATTCTACTACTGAAAGGGGAAAAAAGAGTGCAGAGGATTTTAAAGCAGAAAAATAAACAGAGAAGTAACATTTTTATCAACCCTCGTCAGAATTGGCTGGAAGATAAGGAAATCCATCTTCGGCTGCGCAGATGGAATAAGGACTGGATGTACCATTTTACAGGAAGAAAGAAGAAAAAACAAGGATAAAACAGATTAGGATTTAATGCAGACCTAACCCCTTATTTCTATGGCTCCTTCCTTTTTTTTTCTTTCATAACACCATATATTCTGTATGTGTTCTGAAGAGACAAGAGAGGGGGGGGACTGATGGAGTTATAGAGTTTTTTTGCTTTCACTACTGTCCTCTTTTTTCTTTCTTATTTTGAAAGAAGGAGAAACACGTATTATGACCTAGATTTCCTCTACATGTTTAATGATATGCAATACAGATTTAATGAAAGTTTTAGAGGCTCTATATTATAATAGATTTTGAATATCTACTGTCAAAGGGATAGTGATAATGTGATAACTGTGCCCTTGGAGCCTGTTAAATTCTTGGAGCTTGTTATATTCTAGAGAGAAGGGCTATTCTTAAATTACAGCCCTTCTCTCTAGAATATAAATGAGTGGTTAAGCTAAACAACTATCTGCTTTTCTCAACCTCATGATTATGAGAATCCAAGTAAACAAGTGCAGATGGTTAAGATAAAACAGATGAAGGACCTACTCTTTCTAAAATGTAAAACTGTGCTTTATCCATATAGTTATGTGGCCATTCCAGCCTCATCAATATGAAAACACAAGCAAATAAGTTTGGCTGGAACAAAATAGAGGAAAGAGATATTTCCTATAGAATATAAAATTGTCTTTAAACCAAATATTGATTTGGCCTCCCCACTCTTATTACTATGAAAACCCAAGTACACAAGTTTGGAAGGCTTGGCCAGAACAGATGTAAGAAAGAGGGAAAATTAGCACAAAAAAGCTCCCTTTATATATTGATGTATACCATTGTTTTGCTGATATCTTTTGTTCTACTATTTTCATCTCCTACTCCTGGAATGACTAAGGGATTAATATCTCTGGCTAAAATGCAAAAGATGGGAAAGGTGATCTATCTATAATATACACAAAAGAAAAGATTATTAGAAATGACATAAGGAATAGAGTAAGTGGATTAAAAAGCATAGAAATTAAATAATGACTACAGAAAATAGAACGGAAACTTGAAGGTCTATGGGGAGTTAATTACTTATTTAGCGGCTTTTTGTATTTGGATTGATGGATATGTGTCTTGTATATGAATCTGCTAAATGTTGGTGTCTTGTTGTAACCCTCCCTTGTCTACTAAAAACCCAATAAAACCTGATATATATAAAAAAAATTGGCAAAGCCCAGGAACGATTGTAATTGCTTTTGGGTGTGGGGTGCATCCCAATCCTTTACAGCTTGAACCTTGCCAGGGTCCATACTTATCCCTTTGTTGGACACCTGATACCCCAAATTATCCAGCTCTGTTCTGTGGAATTCACATTTACATAAAGTTTGTTTTGATGCAGGGTGGTCAACACCTCTCGGACCAGTTGTACATGTGACTCCAGACTCTCACTGTACAAAAGAGTGTCATCTAAGTAAACAATAACCCCTTTATATAGGAACTTGAGCAACACTTCATTCATGAAAACAGGAGGAGCCCCTTGCAAGCCAAAAGGCATCACCAAATATTCAAATTGTCCCAAGGGAGTATTAAAGGCAGTTTTCCATTCATCCTCTGCTTTAATTCTCACTCTGTAGCACGCCTCCCTCAGGTCTAATTTTGTGAAGATTTTGCCCTGAGCCAGCATTCCCAGCAGATCTTTTATGAGGGGCAAAGGGTAGGCATTAGACACAGAAACCACATTGAGGCCCCAAAAATCAGTGCATAGTCTTAATCTTCCATCCTTTTTTTTTTTTTTTTTTTGCAAAACAGTACAGGTGCTGCATGAGGACAATTGGCAGGCCTGATGAAATCCCTCAGCAGATTTTTACCAATGAACTTACGGAGTTCCTCTCGTTCCACTGGGCTCATCACATATAACTTCCCTTTGGGGAGACTCTGTTCTGGGATCAATTCTATTGCACAGTCACTAGAGTGGTGGGAAAGAAGTTCTTCTGCCTCTTTTTTTTAACTTGCTTTAAATCATGATACTCCTGTGGTATGGTAGCAAAGTCCTCTTGGGTTAAACACACACTCTCTGGAACAGGGGGGAATCCCCCCCCATTTTTTATTCCACACATGCTCTTGGCATCCCTTGGCCAGGAAACATATACTTATATCTTTCCACCGTATGTAGGGGTCATGATCAAAAAGCCGTCTCACTCCTAGGACCACTGGGAATTTTGCCATGGGGCTTATCACAAAAACTCTCTCTTCCCAATGGTTACCCATTTCATAGGGGATCTGTCCATTTGCTCAAATTGGACTGGCTCAGTCAATTTCTTTAAACTTAGCCTCAACCCGGTTGCTAAGGCGGGAGCAAGGAGATCTTTGCTTCAGCCTGAATGAATAAAGGCTCTAACTCTTATGTGTCAGGTCTGTTACCCACAGTTCTTCCATATTGCTTGCCTGATGTATTTTTCCAGTACCGTTTATGTTCACGGGAGCAGCTTGGTTCCCGAGACAGCCTTATCTGAGATGGCTCACCACAGTGACCTTGAGACAATTCCTTTTGTTTTCCCACCTTTTGTGCTAACTGGGTAGACACCGAGGGTGGGGGCTGGCCTAAAGGGTTTGATATACTGTAGCAAGCAATTAACATGTCATTCTCAACAAGAGATCTGTGTACAGCCAAAGCTTATTTTTGCCTTTGGATTACCTATGGACACTTGTACTTTCTGAATATATATTCTCTCAATAAACAACCTTTGACTCAAGAGACCTTGGATTTCTTGCTGCAAGGGGTGGGAGATGAAATCAGAGTATCCTGCTTTCCATAGACTGACATTATGTGAGTTCCTTTCTGGGGATGCACTAAGGTGATGGGAATAAAAAATAAGGCCCCTCTGGGTCTCACCATTGAAGTTGGCACCAGTGTTTTCTTGACCTGCCAGTGGGTGCTCTTTAAAGCAGGTCTTCGTCGTTTTCCGTCACCTTGTCCTCCTCCTCATTGCTGTTGCTCCCTGCAGTTTTAAAATTCATCTGCTCTCCACTCATTGCCACTGCTGCATTCTTCTTGGGCACCGTGGGCTCATCCCCTCTCCTGGCCGGACTTCTCAAGCCTCTCCAGCTCTGGCTCTGAGGTATGGTATGTGCCGTCATTGGTGTTCTTTCACTGGGGCATTCAGCTACAAAATGACTAGCTTCCCCATATTTTAAACAGTGCCCTTGTGCCTCTTTGCACTCTGTCCAAGCGCGGCTTCTCCCAGCTCTCCACAGCTGTCCTGCCTGGTACTGAAGACAAAGCAGCTTGACCACTTGCTCTCGATTCTCCATTTCACAGGCCAATTGGATCCACCAAAGCAGAGTTCTTGGATCATCCTGGATCATTGCTTTGGCCATTAAATCTGGGTTTAACCCAGCATGGAAAAATTCAACTTTTACTGATTTTGCCCACTCTGGGACTTTAGCCAGAAACAAAACACGGGAGTTCACCGGTACCAACTGACTAGAACAAATGCAGACCAGGAAAAACAATAAATGCTCAAGGCAATAATTTACACTTTTTATATATATTAAAGTGCCAGAGTGTAATAGTGTTAATAAATAATGTGCTAATAAATACAGAATAAATATTCAAATTTTACAAATATCCGCAAGCCTCACAATACAAAGTCATCCAATACAGTTTGTAATTTTCATGAACTAATTTTGTAAACAGAGTCCATCACTAGAGCATGAGGAGCGCAGAGTTGTGACCTCCGATATAGACAAACACCAGTCCTCAGAAGAGGGGTTCTAATGTTTACATAACTGTTTACATAATATGTATGAATTATGTAAACAGTTATGTAAACATATGTGTACCCACTCAGACCACCAGATATTTGCCCGGAGATGAAGATTTTCGAAACGGGAATTTGATAAAGTTGCTCTGCATCACCATCCCGTCGGCAAATGGCTCAAAAGCATTAGAACCCCTCTTCCGTCAAAATGTGCTTCTAATTTTCTTCTTCCCCAGACTTGCTGGGGCAGCATTCCTGGTTGCCCAGGAAGATGCAAAGGTCCAGGTATAATAGGCTGTACCAATGGCACCTGTCACCCTGGCTGAAATTGTCCATCAGGAGGTCCCTGCCCATCGGGAGAAGGGGGTGGCTGCTGCTGGTTCTCTATGTCCTCATGCTGCCCAGTCTCTGCCAGTGCCCTTGAATATTTCCCAGAAATGTATGCATGTCACATCTCATCGCTCCCTTTTGGGCTTGGAGCTGTTGCACTTCACTGGCAGCACTGGCTCTCGGTCTTTCCCCATCCTCCAATGTTCCATCCAGTCCTGAGGGGAATGTATCCCATGGAAGTGCACTCTGATAACCAAGTCTGCTCCTCTGCCCTTGCCAGTCCATTGGCAACTGGGGGGGGGGGGGATGGTGTCCAGCAGTTCGCCGCTATGGGTTGCTAGGAGCTGTTTTTGAATCTCCTCTAGATGTGCATATATCGTCATTTGTGACTCCATCACCTGAAACATCATTCCGTAGCAGTCCCACTTTACCTCACTCACTGACTCTCCTGTCACATCGGAGAACTCTTCCTCAGAGTCAGTTAGATCGAGCTGACCTCCCTCATCCACTTTTCCAGTTCCTTCCAATGCTCCTGCATTGGGCCCATGCTCTGCGGCACGGTGTTTAAGTTCCAACTCGCCCTCTGGCAGTCCCCCTTTCCCGGTATCCACTCCTATTCCAGCCATTGCTCTGGCAGCAGGGTTCAACAGGCTCTAGGGTTCATGTATGCAGAGTTGGAGAAGGAAAAAGAGGATTGCTAACAAACTGTAAGGACCCTGCCAAAATATTTTACAAAAAACTCTAGTGGTTGGTTTAATGAAAATTTATTATAAAAATCCAGTTCAAGGTATAGCAAAGACTTTGTTAGGAATGACATAGTATCAACAAACATTAGTACATGTAGCTAAAAGTACTGGCCCTCCTTTCTGGGGGTTGGACATTCTGCCTGTGAGAATCTAGGCACTCAAATTCGTCTTGTCAGCTCCCAGCTAAACATCCTCTGCAAGGAAAAAGAAACGACAGCTGTCTCATCCTCCAGGCATGGGGGGTGAGGGGGTGGGGGAGAAAGGTGGATGCCAACTTTGATTCTATATGTGCTATAACTTTTATTTTGTTACTTGTTTGCTCTTCTCTTTTCTCTGGTGCTGTACAAAGAAAAACATTTTCTTTAAATATACTGGCATAGAGATAGTGCTGCAGACTGGGGGTTAAAAGACAGCTACGGCCAACACCAAGGCAGCAGTCAGTGCCCTCAACCATGGCATCTTTCTAGAAATGCTGGTTGACATAGCAATGGAGGGGGTGGTACCATGCTTTCACGGTTCAGCGCTTACTTGACTGGCTAATTCCACAAGATGATGTTGGGGAACTATTGCTTGGCCCTATAGCATTTATGCTATGGTGCCCACAGGGTTCCATATTGTCCTCCCTGCTGTTTAATTTCTGTATGAAACTACAGGGAATAGGTTTGCTAGGTCCCCCTGTCCTCCCAGTGGGAGGTGAAGGACCTGGCACCTACCTGCTATGTTGTCTTTTGTGCGTGTATGAAGTGCTCATGAGCTCTCGGGCACATGAGGTAATGTCACTTCCGGGAAGAGTCGCACACAGGGCTGGGCACAGCAGGCAGGAGGCTCACTGGTACTGCAGGGCTAAACACAACAGACAGGAGGTCAGTAGTCCAGAAGGCAGAAAACCAGGGTCAAGAAGTCAGGCCAAGTGTCAGGACCAATATGCCAGTCAGAGAGAGGAGCAGGCAGAAGGGTAGTCAGAAGGCAGGCCGGGGTGAAAGTGCAATCAAGCAGTAAAGCAGGCACAAGGCAAGGCAAGACAAGGCAAGGCAAGGCAAGGCAAGGCAAGGCAAGGCAAGGCAAGGCAAGGCAAGGCAAGGCAAGGCAAGGCAAGGCAAGGCAAGAGCGTCCAGGCGTAGAGCTCTGGTAGCAGGGAGTGGCGAACTGAGTTGCTTCCACGCTTGGTTTCCTCGGCGTCTTCCTTTTATGCTGTCCTAATGAGGAACAGCTGTTGCATCTCTCTCTAACAGCTCCGTTCGGTGCTGTGCCTGTAAACAGGCACTCCTCCGCCTCTCCAGCAGAGCTGTCTTATCTCTATGCTTCCTCCTTTCAGCTGGCCCCAGGTGCTCGGGTTTTGCTTTTGCCCTGGGGGAGTCTTTGTCTCTTACAGTCTCTGTGGAGGTTTCTGGCTGTTCCTTGTCCCTGACTGTCTCTGCAGAAGCTCCAGGCTGTTCTTGCTGAATTCCCTCTGGAGCAGCAGCAGTGGTTTCTGACTGCTCTTCCTCTCCAATAGCTTCTGCAGGGGCTTCTGGCTCTAGAGAAGATCCTGCTGGCCCTTCCTGCTCATCTTCTGAGGAGGACTCTGAGGCAATAGGTAAGGTGGCCAGTCAAGGCTGAGGCTGACTCATGACAGGAAGTGACATCATTGTGTGGGCCACAGCTGCCCTGGGAGCACTCCCTGCTCTTTCCCCTTGAAAGAGCAGGTTCATAGCTTGGCAATACTGTTGAATCCTGGCTTACAGTTGGAGATCCAGATCTTCTTTGTGGCATGGACTGCCTTTTGTCACATTTGGCTGATACACCAGCTATGGTATGATGATCTACTACAGCATGATCTGACTACAGTGATCCATGCTCTGATTACATCCAGGTTAGATTATTGTAATGCAGTGTATGTGAGCGTGTACTGTATGCAGTATATGTGAGGCTGCTTTTTAAAATGTTCCAGAAACTTCAGTACATCAAAAGTGCAGCAGCCAGAGTATAGAGATAAAGGTGTTGTATCACCTCAGTGCTGAAAGATCAGCACTAGCTGCCCATTTGTTTCCAGGCCTAATTCCAGAAATTAAGCCCCTTCCTTCTGAGATGAGGTGGGTGGCAGATTTGGTATGATCTTTTCACACGTAGAAAAGATAGAGACCAAGCATTGTTTTTTTAAGCTCGGTACAATAGTCTTGTCTGATTTAAAAAATGAATGATAGATTGGTTTCTTTTGGTTTCTTTTTATTCTTTCACTTCCTTTAATTTCTAGCTGCTTGCTTTGCATTTATAGACACTACCAGACACGGTGAATGTGATTGTGACTGTGAGTTAGACACTTGCATATATTTTGGGACTTCTGAAGAAGTGAGCTGTGGCTCATGAAAGCTCTTACTCTACCACAAATTTTGTTAGTCTTATAGGTGCTACTGGCCTCTTGTTCTTTTTTTCTGCTACAGGCAGACTAACATGGCTACCTATCTTGATCTATATTTTGGGCCTGTGAATCAGCACTTGCTCCCTGTCTTATGTGCTTTGCCCTTCTCACCAGGTCTCCCTTCCTACTGCTCGTGCAAAAGGAACTTTGGGACTGGTAGTTATTGACATTCTAAGAATGTTCAAATATCTATAGTAAAAATCACAGAGATTTGCTAATTCCTACAGTGCTGCTATATCACTTGGGTTTTGGAACAGAAAGTAATATCAAGAGACTACGAATTTCCAAATCTTCTTGGTTTTTTACCATAGAGATCTGAAGATTTTGAGAGTGTTATGGTCATTTCCTAGTGTTGATCTGTGCCAGTTTCTTCCCAATATCCCTTCCCCCAATGATCCATTGAGCACTGGTGGGAAATGGGAGCATTAGTAGAAGGTTGCCTGCTGGAACCAGGTAAATGGCAACTGTACTTATTTCTTGTATCAAAACCAATATAAGAGAAAAAATCCTCAAAAAAAGCTGTGGGAGGAATAAGTTTCAACTCATGTTTCCTATGTGTAGCCTTGCCTGGTTTTCCTGGCCCCACAATCCAGTTTCTGCCCTTGTTTATTGGAGCAATGGGAGCAAAAATGGGGCTGCAAATGACAACATGCAGCACCATAAGTCACTTGATGTTTAACATAAAGATTGGGGAATTCTTGCAGTGGCATTAAGTAATTTTCCTCCCTCTCCACCCTCCAAATGTTCCCACCCCACAAATGCTCTAGATTGGAAACTCTAATGATGTGCTATGCTTTTTAAAAAAACAAAACAAAAAACACTTCTCCACCCTGCATTCTTTATAAGGTGGAGTGTCATTCATTCAGAAATGACAGATTATTATAAACATACAAACATTTTATATTTATTGTTATATATTATTTATGCCTATTGCCTGTTTTCTGGGGTTTCCAGTGGCTTCCTATGTTCATTCTGCATTTGATGAAAAATAGGTGAATACACATGAGTAGGGTACAATAGCAAATGAACCAATACACAACACAGTCAAATAAATATATTGGAGTATAAAACTCTCAACGCAATCCACAAAATCAAGAAGTTAAATCAAAGAATCATGCACCACAAATCATACAAAGTGCAGTACAACTATGCATGTCACACACAAGAATCACAGTGTAACAGAAAGGAAGACATTCAACAAGTAAGCTCCCAATGAAAGTAATTGTCTCAATTTTCTTCCAGGTGGAGCTGGTGAAGGTAGGATGCCAATAGCAGAACCCACAACACCCTACACACAGCACTGGCTTGGAGCCTCTGTTTCGTATCAACAACCTCTTCAGGGCAGAGTTAATTCCACCACACTACAAGAGACATCCATTTATATAATACTAATAAATAATTGTAAAACACGACTGTATCATCATAAATATGTAATATATAAATATTCAATAAATAAACTATAAATATAATCTCGCCAATAAATATTAATAAATAGTATTCAATGCTATCCACTGCAGTCAATCTGTAAATAGTCAGGAATAGTTACATTCGGCTGCCTCATGCACAGACCATTACAACAGGGCGGGATATGAGCATTTCAAATGCCTACATGATGGGGATATTTCACATGCAATATGGTAGGTATGATCTCATGTGTGGGTCATACAATATTATTTTAGCCAAATAGGATGGAGAAGAAGTAGTCGTGGGTTCAGTGGAAATAAAAACAAACTGAATACTAAAATAAATAGTTTTAATAACTAATTTAATAAAACTTAATCCAAATTTTAAACTATAAAATGAACCTAAAACGGAGTGGTGGGTTATGTGCTGTGCTATCCTAAGCAGAGTTACAGCCTTTTGACATTTAATCTAATGGACTTAGAAGGGTATATCTCAGCACAATTCTACTGATGGACACTTAGGCTCCTGAGTAAATGAAAGCTGCAACTCATGCAAATGAAGCCAAGGAGAGTAGGTGATTCCAATTCCCACAGTTGGTGTTCATTGCTACAGTGGATGAATAACACCTTGAGTCACTTTAAAATCCTTATACTGTGATGCAAGACCTTGAAAAGGCACAGAGTCTATAAATAGTATGAGTGAGCAATAAATAAGGTACAATTACTGAAAAATATATTATGTTGGGGCAAACACATTTCATTATGAAAAAATGTTTTCCTTTAAAACATTCTTGTAGCTGAAACATTAACGTTGACAAGAATGCTTTATTTGTCTCTAGTGTCCAAATGAACTATGAAGAAAATCTCTTTTGGCTAAACAAAGAACAGATGGTAAATAATGGGAAAGCATTAAAAGAAGAATGCTAGTTGTCACCACATAAAAATGAGCCAAGTTGCATTTTTGTTAGCCTTGATGTTATAGTTTGTAGAAAAGAAATGATCACTAGAGGGTGAGAAAACATCCCAAACCATTTCTTTTCATTACCTGTATGGTCTTATTGTAAACAGAAGAGTAAACGGCAGCCAAGTTAATGGCATAAGAGGAAATAAAAAGCAATGAACAGTTTTCATTTTTTATTCAAAACTCAAAAAGTATGTTCTTGAACTCAAAATATATTAAATATTTTAAATGGAATTGCTATTGAGTTACATAAATGCCCTAAAAATGAAAGTTTTAGCAGTCTGTTCAGAAACAATATATAAGGTGCCACACTTATTACCACAAGTGAAGCTGTTGACAGGTTTAGCTGATATGGTTGGATGGAATATTTGGGTCTAAGAGAACTAAGGAATTTACCATCTGGCTTCTATGACAGAAAGACGTATTTGTCTGGCTGGGATTAAATAATACAATGGGAGACTTGAGAACTGAACAGCTAGTGGGCATACAGGAAGCTGAAAGACAAAGTAAATGATGAACCAGATATGTGTAATTACTAGAGCATCTTGTCTTCATTTCACCAGAAATGACATGATTGCATTGTGTGTTATTGCATGGTGCTCCGCAGTTCAGCCTGAGCTGAGGTTCAGCAGGACAGGTTTCTAAGACTTACATAGATACTAAGTTACATAATACACCTGATACTTGTTTTCCCCTAACTGTCTTCAAAGAGAGAGATGATGTATGTAAGGCTAGCTGATAAGCAGTGTGTCTGGCAAGATGAAGAGCGATACTATCCTCCCTAAAACTCTCATACCAGGAGCTAATCTAAACACTTCACTCCTAAATGGAATAGCATGACATTATGATTGGGCAAATGGACATCAGAGTGAAAAACAAGGTCTTTAAGAGAAAATCTTTACATTGTCAGAAAGGAATGTTCAGGCCCAGTCTGCAACTAAGCACAAAATGGAGTGTCTGTGGCACACCACTCACTCCTCAAGACAATACTCTTCTGCAAAGTATAGCATATTTAAATGATTATAACCCCCTCCCCCAAATAAATAAAGTAGGGATGTGGAAAACCAACCTATAAAAGCTGGGCTGGGCCCAGTTGGTAGCAGACATGAGCAGGCATGGGTGGCTGCCAAATAGGCTTACTAGGTTGCCAGCTGTGGCAAGCAATCTCCTGCCCCTTCCTCTCAGACTCTGCAGCCAATCTTCACTTCAGCAGTAGCAAAAATGGGAGTGGAAAGCATTGTCATAAAACATTGTAATACCACTTTCAGTTGTACCTGGAAGTGACATCACAACCTTTTCTAGCAACCCTATGCCCCTTTGGTTTTAGGGTTGCTGGCTGGTCACTTCAGTCCAGTGGGAGCAAAAATGGGGAATGGAGCGACGTTGCATTATGTTGCAATGTCACTTGTGGTTATACCTGAATGTGACATCATGGTATTCTAGGAATTCCCCAGATATCTATAGTTTTTCCTCAGAGATCAGGCATTTCCTAGAGCATTGTGATGTTACCTTTGAGTTCATAACATAAGTGATGTTATGACATTGTGAGATGTCATTCTGCCCCTCATTTCTGCTCCCGCTGGAGTGAAGAGGTAGGCTGTCAGTCCAAATACCAAGAGCATAGAGTTGCTAGATGTATAATTTTATAGGGTAATTCAGACAGTTGTGACTTTGACTTACATTACAACAATGTGTTGTGAACTAGTAATCCTAAGAGGGAATGGAAGCCTACAGTGATGCAGTTAGGCATTTTTTTTAGTCTGAATTTTCTTTATTTAAACTATAAACTACACACCATAACATAATAAACATAGAGAATAAGAAAAAACACACAATTTTAAACATGACACACTAACAATACAAATATCTATAAAATTATGAGGAAAAGAAAAAAAAACACCTAAATTACACTACAAGTTGAGTTCCGATTTTCTCCGCAACAAGTATATATCATTTCTAGAGTCCCACTTATTCTAAGTTAGTCACAAAACCCCTCTTTTTTTCTATTGTTCCTGTTTCTTAATCCATAAATCCAGATGTCAACAAGTCCTTGTTATCCATTTCATGCAAAAAGTCTATTAACGGTTTCCATTCACTCAACAAGTTAACTATCTGGCCATCCCAGCCAGTGGCTGTAGCCACTTAGGCTGGTGGCCGTTATTTGCCACCTTGGAAGGAGGAAGGCAAACGGCGCACCCGGCATCCGGGGTTTCAGCGTGGGGGCAGAGACTGTAGCCTTAACAGGCTTCTCCACCCCCTGCTTTCTCAGTTGCGCCTCGTGCTCGGCCCACCCACCTCTCCCTATTGCAGTGCAGGATAAGCCGGTTGCCTTTTGGGGCCAGGTAGAAATTTTTCTCTCCTTTTCCCTGATTGGCACATGGGAGTGGAGTTTTTTCACCTACCTTGCACTGTGAGAAGATGGAGGTAATTGGCTTGGTAGGTCTGAGATAATTCGCGGGTAGCAGGATTTAAGTTAGGGGAAAATTTGAGTGGGCCGGTGAGTACCCTTGGCACCTCCCCATTGGTGGGGAATTGGGGTCTGTCAGGAGTGGCTGGCTGCTGTACGGCCCAGTTGCGAGGACAGACGTCCTGTGTGGGGAACCCCTGGACAAGCCAGTCTCCCCCTGCTGCTGTATGGCCTGGTGGGGGAGCTTTAAAGGGGTGAACCACTCCGCCTGGCCAGGCTGGGTCCCAGCCTTTCGATGGATGGCTCACACCAGGGGCAGCGGGTGACTTGCCCAGACAGGTTGGGCGGGGTCCAGGTAGTGACCCCAGGGCCCGACCTGTACCACTAGTTAGGCCCTTGCTGTAGTTGATGTTTAACTGTTGAAATGTTAATAAAGTGGCCCATTTTTATAACCCAAATACTGTGTCTGCCTTTCATTCCGACTGAGGTGGTAAATGTCCTTTCTCTAATTAATGCAGTAAGTTTTGCCATTACTGCGAACTCCAAAACTTGTCAACCATTCCTCCACTGTAGACAATGTTGTAGTTTTCTATTTTTGTACATAAAGTAGTCTTGCTGCTGTAGTAAAGTATAAAAACAGTGTTCTAAAACTTTTTTCCAACTGGCTGTCCATTATTCCCAACAGAAAAGTCTCTGGTTTCAGCTGAAGTTTAATCTTCAAAATCTTCTGAATTGATTATTGTATGTGCAGCCAAAAACTCCTTGCTTTCTTCCATGTCCACCACATATGAAAAATGTCCCTTCTTGTTTAGCACATTTCCAACATACATTTGACGCCCTCTTATACATTCTAGCCAACTTTTCAGGAGTCATATACCAACGATACATCATTGTGTAAAAATTTTCTTTAATACTGGAGCTTAATGTAAATTTCAGCCCTCTTGTCCACATATTTTCCCATTGCTCCATTAATATATCATGTCCACAATTTTTCACCCATTTAATCATACATTCTTTTACTTGCTCTTCCTCCATCTTAAATCTCAACAAAAGTTTATACATTTTAGAAATAACATGTTCATCATTTGTACAAAGGGCTATTTCAAATTCAGTTTTAGATTTTTCAAAGTCAGAATAACTCTTGTCTAGTTTGAATCTCTCCAAAATTTGCATATATGGAAACTACTGACAAGCATGCCCTTCTGCTGTTGCATCCTCTCTTGATTTAATTTTAACTTGGTCCTGAGGGAATTCCAGTAAATCCTGATAAGTTAACCATTTAGATTGACTAACCATTTCCCTTCTAAAATGACCTTCTTGCAATGACAGCCAGAGGGGTATTTTCAAACAAAACCTAAATTTGTACTTATTCCATACTCTAAGGATTGCACGCCTTACATAAAGATTATTAAACTCTGTGTTGGCTTTAACTTTGTCATACCCTTTAACTTTGTCATCCATGCTACCCAAATTTTAGATCATGCCCTTCCAGGCCCTAGTAATCTTCTATTTTTTATCAGTATCCACTCCTTCATCCAAACTAAACAGCCACAAAATATGATCTCAAATCTGGGAGGCCCAAAGCTCCTCTTTCTTTTGCATCCGGTAGAACCTTAATTTTAACCCTTGAATTTTTGCCTTGCCATATAAATCTCAATATATCCTTCTGCCATTGCTTAAATGGTGTCTCTGTTGTCAATACAAAAATTGTCTGAAATAGAAATAACATTCTAGGTAAGACATTCATTTTAATTGTAGCTATTCCTCCTAACAGCAATAATTGAATTTTATCCCATCTTAGCATATCCCTTTTAATTTCTTTCCAAATCTTAATATAGTTATTTTGGAATAACATACAGTTCATATTTGACAAAGTAATACCCAAGTATTTTACCTTTTTCTCAATGTTAAACCCTGTTATGCTCTCAAGTTTCATTTGATCTTGTATTTTCATATTTTTAGTTAAGAAATTTCCATCCGATTTCTGCGTAAATGCAGGGATTATAGCTTTCTGGTGGAAAAGCTAAAACAAAAAAATACTGCTTTTTGATGGGATACTCTAGAAGGTGTGATTTTTACATTTCAAGGGCAAAGATTTAGACCAAACTCAGTACATAAAGCCAGAAACTTTTTTGAAAAATATAGGCATCAATTGGAGCAGAGTAAAGAGGAGGTGGAAGTGGAGGCCCATATTCAACTCTGCTCTTTACTTTTCCATATATTGGGATTTCCCCCCCCCCATTTTATTAAATTTCATGGCACTATGGATTACAAAAGTTTAACATGGAATGTTAATGGAGCAAAGTCAGCCCAAAAAAAGGAAGAAAATTTTTCACTACTTAAAGAAACTAAAATATGATATGATTTGTTTGCAAGAAAGCTGTATTAGGAGAAAAGATATAAATTTTTTAATGTATAAAATTTTGGGTGAAGAATTTATAGCAACAGATACCAAAAAGAAGAACGGAATTGCATTATACATTAAGCTACATTTAAAGCCTAAATTGATATTGCCTGATGAGTATGGAAGATATGTGGTGGTAGAAATTGATGTACAGGGGACAAAAACATTGGTGGTGGGTCTTTACGCTCCAAATGAGAATAAAACTGGATTTTATTTAAAAAAATGGGGATTGTTTAACAGATTTAGCATATGAAAACTATTGCTTGATGGGGGATTGGAATGGAGTGATTGATCCAAAGATAGATAGATGCTCTGATAAACATATTAAGATGAACCAGGGTAAACTACCTAAAGCCTTTTTTGATCTAATGGGCAATTTGGATCTGATTGGTTTGTGGAGACAGAAAAATGGTAATGCAAGAGAGTATGCTTTTTTTCAGAAAGACAGATTTTTCTCAAGATTAGATACGATTTTGACATCAAGGGACATTGCCACCAAGGTGGTTAAAATAGAGGTTCTATCCAAGACATTTTCAGACCATAATCCAGTATCCATGACTTATAGGGAGGAAAGGGGTACCTTTAGGTGGAGATTAAATGAAACTATTACAAAATGAAGCCACTATCAAAGACTTTAAAAATAAACTAAAATAATGTTTTGAATTAAACTTAAACCAAGGTACAAATATGAGAATGGTCTGGGATACAAGTAAAGCATATATTAGAGGTTACCTAATTCAATATAATGCTCAACTGAGAACAAAGAACCAAGAGAAAAAGCAACATATTTTGGAGGAGATAAAGAGCAAAGAAGAAGAACCCAAGAGAGTTCCTGGAAATACTAATATGTTGCAACATATTAAGATCTTACAACAACAACTATCGATGTTGATGTCAAGAGAAATGGAAATTAAATTGAATTATGCTAAACAAAGAACATTTGAATATGCAAATAAGCCAGGGAAATGGTTGGCTTATAAATTGAGAAAGGAGAGAGAGAAGAGAATGATATTGAAAATACAAGAGGCGGATAAGGCATTAACAAACACTGTAGATATACAAAAGACATTTTATCAGTACTATACAAACCTGTATAAGAGTTGTGATGTACCAGTGGAAAAAATAGATAAATATATTAATAAACAGAAGTTACCTAAGATAACGGAACAACAAAGACAAATTATGAATGGACCTATAACAGTAAGAGAAGTGGGAGAAGCCATAAAAAAGAGTAAGTTGGGGAAAGCTCCTGTACCAGATGGCCTCCCAAGTAGCTTCTATAAGTGTTTTGAGGATGAACTGGTTCAGCCTTTACAAAAGACAATGAACTCTATTTTAGAGGGAGGAAAAATGCTGGACTCATGGAAGGAAGCCAACATAACACTTATTCTAAAAGAGGGACAAGATCATACATTGACAAGAAAGTACAGGCCAATATAACTATTAAATAATGACTATAAGCTGTTTACATTGATCTTGGCAGGAAGACTTAAAAGTATCCTACGCGACATTATTCATGAAGATCAAAGTGGTTTCCTACCCAAAGGAATCTAAAAGACAATGTCAGAACAGTATTGGATATTCTTGAATATCTAGAAAAACATAATGAAAGACAAGTTGCTTTGATTTTCCTAGATGCCGAGATGGCCTTTGACAACTTAAACTGGAAATTTTTGTTTAAGATATTGGAAGATATGGACTTTGGGGACGATTTTATTAAATGGACTAAGTCAATCTATACAACCCAGACTTCACTGATAGTCATGAATGAAGAGTTAACCAAACCATGTGGAATACAAAGAGGCACAACACAAGGTTGCCCATCGTCACCTTTGTTATTTATACTGATGCTTGAAGTTTTGAAGAGGGACATAAGACAAGATGAGAGAATTCGAGGTGCTAAGGTGAAACAGGAGAACTACAAACTGAGAGCCTTTGCAGATGATTTGGTGTTGATTTTGGAGGAACCTTTGAAAGGAATTGAAACTCTAATGACAAAATTGAAATAATTTGGTGTAGTGGCTGGTTTTAAGGTTAATAAGCAGAAAACCAAAGCAGTTAGGCAATTTTTGATTCTGGGTCCAACCAGAACTCTGACCTTTTGTCTGACCTTTTGGTTTTGATGGTTCTGATGGCAGTATTGAGAGTCCAGAAACTGTGAGCCTCAATTTCATGTATCAATTTACATTAATCAGTCAATACTTTGGTTTCAGGCTTCTAATTTTATACACAGCTGCTTGAGCTAGGCTCAATTCAGGTTGTTCTTGACTTTATCTTTCAATAATTTAATGTTCTGTTTTCTGTCAGATGTCAAAATATTAGAACATTGACTCAGAAATATTGCATTGAGCAAAGGACAAAATATATTCCTGTCAGAGTAAGATGACTTTTTAAGAGGGCTCGTATTATACTTTCCAACTTCTAGTAAAATGACATAAAAATCCCATCCTGTTTTAAATAAATAAAAATAAATAAAATCATAGGCCTAGATTCCTCTGGGGGCTTGAGAAACCAAGCAGCTGTTCTCCTGTGACAGCAAAGGAATAGCCAACACAATGCCTGTTTGTTTAGAATGATAGCTTAAATCTTAGGAATTCAGCAACAGCTAGAAGCCTTTCTAGAACCCCAAATTGCTAACTTCAACTCTTTGCGAGACTTGAAATCTAAGTAAGTTCTCTCCTACACTCCTTTTTTCCAGTTAAACTGAATAAATATGAATTCTCGGAGAGGCTTTTCCTCTGAGTACCTTACTTTCCTTCCCTATAATTCTCCCTATTTGCATACCCCTTTTCTCACATTCCATCATAATTTTGTATTTCTTTAAATGTTCTTTACAGTTGTCAGCAAGGCCTTAGAGGGACTCTTTGTCTTGGAACTGATAATGGCTGTTGGCAGTTCTGCTGCTAATTATATGCACTAGATCATCTTCATCTCATATTTGGACTACCTCATTAACCTACTGCCATCTGAGCCCTATTTGGTAATTTTAGAATTCCTCAACTAAAATAAACTATCTTGGAAAACTGGTTGGCATCCAAAAGACTGTCTGTCATGTATTTTGAATCTTATCAGCCTTCTCATCTGAGAGGAGCTGACTCCTCAACTGCTCTTGAAAGGAGAGGGACCCTCTGGAATAGCATTTCATGAGATAGGAGAGGTTGCTAACAAAAGAAAATCAGCACCCTCTCCCATGAATGCCATGCATCTCTTGCCTATACACCTTCACATGAAAATTGTACCACTACTGATCTAAGATCAGGTCACCAATACCTCAACCAAAGGTCTGGCAGAACATATAGATTTAGCTGGCTTTGTGGAATTGTAATAGATCCTGCAGGTCTCGAATCTCTAGTGGGATCATGTTCCACCAGGTTGCAGCTGGAGCCGAAAAGACTCTAACTCTGGTCCCTTGAGCTGGAGACCAGCAGTAGCTGTTTATTTACAAAGCATAAAGCCATCTTGGGGACAAATTGGGAGAGGTGGTCTTGCAGGAATGTTGGTCCCAGTCCATTAAGGGCTTTAAATACTAAGACCAAAAACTGGAACTGGACCTAGAACTCAATCAGCAGCACCAGATAAATATGTGCCCTGACCAATGTCCCTGAAAGGACATGTGATACCACATTCTGGACCAATTGCAATTTCTGGATCAAGCCAAGAGGTAGCCCTGCATACAGGGAGTTACAGTAGTCCAGCCTGGAGGTGACTGTTGCATGGATCACCAATGCCAGGTCCTGGGAGGAGAGAGAGAGTTCTAGCTGCTGTACCTGCTGAAGATGAAAGAAAGCAGACCTAGCAACTGCTGTGACCAGAACCATGCCCAAGCTCTTCATCATTGATGAAGACACTAACTGCACTTCATCTAGGGTTGGGAGCCAAATCCCCAAACTAAGCATCCCATGGCCCAGATGCAAGACCACTGTCTTCAAACAATTCAGCTTCAGGAGACTCTGTCTCAACCATACCCTGGACAAGGTATCCAGCACAAAGTGCGAACAGCCATCCATCAACAGATATAGATGGGTGTCATCAACTCAGCTATATTTGTTGGGCAACCCAGCCCAAAGCTATGGATTACCTAGGCGAGGTGGCACATATATATGTTAAATAATATCAGGGAAAAATCACCTTCTGGGGGACACCACACTCCAAAGGATGGCCTGCAGACAGTTGTTCCCCCAGTGCTATCCTCTGTCCCCAGCCATGGAGGAGGGAGCCCAGCCACTGCATGGCTATCCTATGTAGCCCCACAGCATCGAGGCAGTGGGTCAAAAGATCAGGTCGACCATGTCAAATACCACTGAAAGATCCAATAATAACAGCAATGCTGACCCGCCTTGATCCAGTTGCCAATGTAGCTCATCTGTGAAGGTGACTCATGCTGCCTCAATCCTATGGTCAGGACAGAAACCTCACTGAAATCCTTCAGTGATGTCTGGAGTTTTGCCAGTGCCTTCTCAATTACCTTACCCAGAAACAAGAGATTTGAAATTGGGCAATAATTAGCCATATTAGTCGGATCCAGTGAAGGTTTCTTCAATAAGTACCACACCACTGTCTCCTTCATGAGCCTGGGGAAATCCCAGAGTTCAAAAACAAATTAATGATGTCACCCAAAGGGGTCCATATCCCAGCACTGCTGGCCTTTTCCAGCCCTGACAGGCACAGGTCCAGTGGGCATGTGGTAAGCTTCACAACATGCAGGATCCTGCCTACCTCCTCTGCCTTCACTCAGCTGGGATCAAGAGAGGAGCAGGTGGCAATGCCCACCCACCCCTGTCTTCACCCAGCTGGGATTAGCAGCAGAGCAGGTAGTAATGCCTGCCCCCACCTTCACCCAGCTGGGATCAGGAGTGGAGCAGGTAGCAATGCCCCCCCTGCCTTCACCCAGTGGGGATTAGCAGCAGAGCAGGTAGCAATGCCCATCCCCACCTTCACCCGGCTGGGATCAGTAGCAGAGCAGGTGGCAATGCCTGCTCCCTTCACCCAGCCAGGATCAGGAGCAGATCAGGTGGCAATATCTGCCCCCCTGCCTTCACCTGGCCAGGATCAGTCATGGAGGAGGAGGCAATGCCCACCTGCCTGCTCTCTCCTTTCTAAAGCCTGTCGTATTTTTCCCACAATGGGCTTTGTTACTAGTTAAATATAATTTACATTAAAAAACATTAATAAAATAGTGGAATTCCTGTTGACACCATTCCCAGAGATCAGCCTTACAACCACCCCCTGCCAGTAAAAAACAAAGGGGTGGGTAAAAAGAGGGGGAACAAGCCTTTTTGATCAGGCGGTAATGCATATGAGAGGTCCAGATGATCAAGCTATAACTCATATGGGGGACCATATGATCACATCCCCCCCCCCCGGAGGCTAGTTGGCTTTCCAGATGACTGCTGATCTGGTCTCAACCATATGCCTGGAGGAACATCTCAGTCTTGCAGGCCTGCTGGAATGATAAGAGATCCTGGGGGTCCCACATATCCTCTGATAGAGTTCCACCAGGTTGGAGCCAAGATCAAAAAGGCCATGTCTCTGGCTGAAGCCAGTCTTGCCTCCCTGGGGCCTGGAATCACTGGTAGATGTTTATTGGCTGATCTCAGCACTCTCCGAGGCACATATGGCGAGAAGCGGTACTGTAGGTATGCTAATCCTTGTCCGTTAAGGGCTTTAATGGTCAAAATCAACATATTGGGTTTTATCCAGAACTCCAAGGGGAGCCAGTGCAGCTGCTGCAAGTTGGGAGCAATATGCATCCTATACGGCACACCAGTAAGGATGCGTGCAGCAGCATTCTGGACCTGTTGTAATTTCTAGGTCAAACCCAAGGGAAGTCCTATGTACAGCAAGTTACAGTAGTCCAATTTGGAGGTAACTGTTGTTAGGTCCTGGATGGAGAGATGGGGGGCAAGTTGCCTGGCCTGCCAAAGATGGAAAAAAGTAGATCTGGCCTCTGCTGCAACCTGGGCCTCCATTGACTAGAAGGCATCCAGTATCACTCCCAGACTCTTGACCATTGGGGCAGGCACATGATGCCCCACTGAAGGCTGGGAGCCAGACCCCCAAATCCAATGGCCCGAGATCAAAGTACAAGTTCAACTTCAGTCGACTCTGCTTCACTCAGCCAGACACAGCCTCTAATGCTCATACTAGGATATCCGGGGCAGAGCTGGGCTAGCTATCCATCAACAGATACAAGTGGATGTTATCTGCATACTGGTGACAACCCAGTCTGAAACTTCACGCCAGTTGGGCGAAGGGACACATATAAATATTGAAGAAAAAAAGGGGAGAGTATTGCCCCTTGTGGGAAACCACACTCCAGTGGGCAGCACGATAATAGTTCTTCCCCAAGTGCCACCCTCTGTCCCCAACTGCAGAGAAAGGAGACAAGCAAAGTAGGCATTGAGCCTCTCTGCCTTCTCTCTGTCCTCTGTCAGTTTATCCATTTTCATCCAGCAATGGGAGTATCACCCATTTACCTTCTGCTTCCTCCTCTCATATCTGAGAGTCTTTTTGTTGTGGCGAGCACCCTTGACCAGTCTCAGCTCATTCTGAGATTTTGCCTCTCTGACAGCTCCCCTTACAGTGTCTAGCTATCCCTTGATACTCTTCTTTAGATGCATTTCCTTCTCTTCATTTCTTGAACATCTCCTTTTTCCTCTTTAACTCATCACAGAGCTTTCTGTTCATCCACATTGGCTTCTTAGATCCTCTACCACATTTCTGTCTTGCTGGAATGGTGATAGCTTGAGCCTGCAATAACTCTGCTTTTAGGATAGCCCGCCTTTCACTCACTCCTTTCCTTTCCAGCATCCTTGTTAATCGAATAACTCTCATCATATTTCTAAGTTTATTAAAGTTTGCTCTACTAAAATTTAACTTGTGGGGTACAAATGCCTTTCGTACCCCACATCAAAAGGAATTCTAGGAGGTGGTCACTTCTCCCTAAGGTTCTCATCATCTTCATCCAATCAACCAACTCTTTCTTGTTGAATAATATGAAGTCCATCCAAACACCTCGTCACTTCCTTCATCATTTGAGAAGGGACATTGTCAGCCAGGCAGGTCAGGAATAGAGGTGGGCGCTAACAGCAATACGAACAAAAAAAAAAGCCATGAACAGCCCGATCAGCTGTTCATGAGCAAGCTGTTCGTGAGGTCCCGTTCCTGACAAACATGTGTTCATTCCAAGTCCTGTTCGTGCTGTTCATCAGCCGTTTGTCAAGCCAGATAGTCTGGCACCTTTCAATTAATTCCCTTGGCAACAGTAGGCACGGACTTTCTGAACTCTGTCTGAACTCCTGTTGCCCTGGAAACCCCAATCTAAGCCCAGGGGCACTTCACCCCTGACTCAGCTGCTTATCAGGGGTTTCCTGACAAAGTCGCCCCTCCCTCCCTTCAACCGGCTGGAAGAAGGGAGACTTTGAAGGGAAGGAGGTTCCCCACGCCATTTGCAAATGGCTCAGGGAATTTTTTTCCCTTCCAAGTCTCCCCCTCCCTCCCACGAACAGCCAACCATGAACATGTTCATGAACAGGGTCATGTTCATGGTTGTTCGTGATTCCCTGTTCGTGGATGGCAACGAACAATGAACATCGTGTTCAGTTTTTTTTCCTGTTCATGCCCACCTCTAGTCAGGAAGTTGTGTGACCCTGGATATGTAACAGAGTTGGTCTCCCAGCATTTTCAGAGTAATGTTTAGATGACTGAATCACTTTGAATCACTGTCAGTAGTACTCCTGTCAGTACTGCTCGTGCAGCAGTCTGGATGATATGGACCACTTCAATACATATTTATTTACTTATTTCTTTAATGTGATTTATATTCCACCTTTCTCACTAAGACTCAAGGCAGATTACAGAGTGTAATTCAGTGTGGTTGACAGCTGGGACATTCAGTAAACACTACAAAAGGGTATAGATTGTAGATGTTTGAAAACAAGCAGAAAAAGAATCCTTCTCTTCTCTTGGAGGTGAGAAATGGAAGACAGCAGTATGGGATAAGACAATACTTTAAATACCCTCGTCCAAGACTGTATAAGAATTTATATCACAAAACCACCATTTTGAATTGGGCCTCAGAACAAATTTATTACCAATGTACATCATTTAATACCTCTAATGACAACCAGCCATAGGTAATAAATGGACAGCCCTCTTCTAAATCAGTTCACCAAACCATTTTTAAAAGCAGCTCACATAGACTATATTGCAGTAATCTAAACTGAGGTTGTATAAAGTAGGACATTGCAAATTTCCCATGTGATGAGTTCCAAGCAGCTCTGGAATCTATAAATCTCACTGCTAGGAAGAATCATGTATCATTGCTTTGGATGCTACACATGAAAAATGAATAGGGAAAGGTGTTAATGCTTGTTTCCTTTATACTTTAGTATAACATGCAACACTGCCTTCAGAGATTACCAAATAGAAATTTGGAATAATAAGAACCTGGAACATTGTCATTATGTTATCCATAGTGAGTTTTACTGTGTACTGAGAATCTATAAAGGCCTGCAACCCCATATGTAATTGGTGTAGACAGGAGCATATAAAGAAAAATGAGATAAACCTAGATGATCTTAAGATTCCCTTTTGACCTTAAAACCTGTGATTTACTTCAGTGTTGCAACAAATATTTTCTTCAAAGTTCACATTTGATGAATCCTATTGATTTGTACCTTTATAAAGCTGAATATAAGACTTCCTCATTGCATGTAAAGCTTCACCTTGAAGTTCTCACCAAGGTTGGCAAGAAATTTTTGGAGAAAAATGATAGCTAAAAAGCAAGCCAGGGAAGTGATTTAGAGAAGAAAAGCAATATCCATGTATTTATAAAAATGCAATATTCATTCAAAGTAAATATCTAAAATAGAAACTTTAGCAAAAGAAAAGAAAAGGGAATCTAAAATTCATGTAAAAGAATAAGTCAGTAATGTCTTCATTATATATTGCCCTACTTTTCAGACAAAATTGATTCCTAAAGTGGCTTGTAGTGAAGTGGTCTACTGGCACAAGACAATGATGGAAGGAGACAAATGATGGAAGGGGACAAAAAAAATCTACCTGGGGAACCACAAACATGGTGCCATGACCAAGAAGGCCCTTTCTCAGGTTGCTACCCATGTGACCTCAGATGACAGGTCAGCAGAATCCCTGACATCCTGTGGCCTACCTGAGCAGGAAACTTATTCCCCAAGAAAAGAACCTGTCCTCAGTGCAGAAGGAATGTCTGGCAGTTGTATGGGCTCTAGATAAACTTAAGCCTTATTTGTGGGGACAGGAGTTCACTCTCCTAACTGACCATTCCGCTTTGCAATGGTTGCAGACCATGAACAACACCAATTCTAAATTGCAGAGGTAGTCCTGGAGGATCCAGGAATACAACTTCAAAATGAAGCAGATTGCTGGATGGCATAACGTGATTGCAGACTTTTTGTCCAGAATGAACATGGGAACTTAGGATGTCAGATATTGTGGGTTGGGGAAACTGCCTGATTGTTACACATTATGCTTTGTTAATGGGTTTCTCCCAGGCTAGTTGGATTGTGCTACGGGGTTATCTCTGAATGAGGATACCCCCCCAGCTCAGAATCTAAGGAGGGGGAGGTGTGGAGAAACACCATTCTGTTTGTGGAGTCAACGTTCTATGGGCTGCAGAGGGGAGGGCCAGTTCTGGAGTAGAATGTGATTGGAGGGAGAGTGAGTCAGTGGGATTTGGAAGTTTACAGTTGGTGGCTGGAGAGTTGAGGGAGAGACGGCTCTGAGGGGAGATGTAGATCTAATGTAACTCCAGGTATCAAAGGATTGGGCCTGCCCTACACAACATCTAATTAGGGCATGAGGGAGATAGAGTAGGGGTTTCTGTTTCTGTTTTATTATTCCTTCCAGTCACTGTATATTTGCCTGTGTATAGTTAGAAGTTAAATGAGTTTTGGAATTTATGAAGGAAGAAAGCTCTTCTATTCCATGTAGTCCCCCAACCACCTGGGCCCACTAGCAGAGGAGGGAGGTTAGGAGGCTATCCTGCCTAACCAGGACCCCATACAGGGACAGTGGTGGCAGCAACTACCTGGAGACAGGAAAGGGAGACAGCCAGGCACCTGAATATAAGTTATAATAATTCAATCACAAAACAGTCAAACAGTCAAAAACAATCAATGGCAAAACAGCTCATACCCCATGAGGGGGCCCGGATGGTCATTGAATCTACTTTAAGATCTCACCCCAACCAGGATCCTCCTTCTGAATTTCTTTTACAGTTGTTTGATTTAGTAGTAGAAAAGAATTATTTCCGGTTTTCCAATCAATTTTATTTGCAGATAAAGGGAATAGCTATGGGGTGTGCCACCACCCCAAACGTGGCCAATCTATACATGTCTAACATAGAAGACTCGGTGGTATCGAATAGCTCTATGAACCCTTTTTTAACAATATCAAAATTTATCGCCGATTTATTGATGATTTATTTCTGATTATTTATGGTGTTGAGGATGTGACTGCCTTTGGTAATTGGGTTAACACCGTTGATACAAATATCCATTTTACTTGGAAGACCAGTTGGGACAGCATTAATTTTTTGGATATGACCATATATAGGAGGACTAACAACACATGGGGGTTAAACTCTTTAAGAAACCAATGGATTGCAATTCCTATTTAGCATTCGATTCGTGTCATCCCCTTCATCTTAAAAGGAACATACCTTATGGACAGTTGCTTCGCGTTAAACGCAATGCTACTGATCTCTGTGATTATGAAAAGGAGTCCAAGAATGTAGTGCAGTCGTTCTATAATAGAGGCTACCTGACAGATATGCTACATAGAGCACTAGTTAGAACTGATGCAACCCCTAGAGACACTTTGTTTCAGGCTGGTGATAGGAGTAATCCCCACCAAATTAGATGGGCTGTAGATTTTACTCCCAAAGCCCATCATATTTGGAGATTAGTTCATAAATACTGGCCACTGTTAAGAAACATACCCGGTTGTGGCACACCTCCCTCTATAGGATTCCGGAGAACTATAAACATCAAAGATCTCATTGTGCACTTGGATTTCAGGAATTCTGACTTGGCAGCCCCTTTACCACGGAGGCATCACAGATGCTGCCACTGCCACATTTGCCCTCTAGCATTGACAAGTGAGAAGATTTTTTTACCTTCTCTTGGTCGCACTATTACTTTGAAGCAATTTACCACGTTCCAATTGGTCGGGGTAATCTACTTGATTTTCTGCAAATGTCAAAAAACTATATGTAGGAAGCACAATCAGACAACTGAAAATCTGAATATTGCAACACATATCTCACCTCCAACATAGAATTGCAGAAGCACCTTTAGTGGATCATTTTAGTGCTTGTAGTCACCAGGAGACTGATTTCCAATTCACAGTTTTGTTTTCCGGTCAGGATCTTCCTGTATATTCCTTACAGAGTACTTTACTTAGAAAAGAGGCACAGTGGATTTTTTCATTAAAGACGTTGAAACCGACCAGTCTGAATAGTGAATTGGACTTTTCCTGCTTTCTGTAAACATGCTGGTCTATGTGTATACATGCTTATTTATTGTTCATTGATCATGTGAGAACTTTTAATTACACTCTATGTATTGGCTATGACTGTTTATAGTGTGTGGATTCTTTAAATGCCTGTGGTTTGCCTTAATGAGGCTAGGGATTTATTCCTGCCCTATGGTTAATCATTGCGCTTGAAGACGCTGGTATTGATTGAGTTGACTATCACCTGGATGGTGCTTATTATTAACTGTACCCTTGACTATGACTCTTGAATGGTACAGGTAAACTGTTGTATGACATTTATTTAATAACGAGATTTGATATGTTCTTAAAAAAAAAATTTATACATACTGTTCTGTAGTGAGGTGGAGGCAATTTGCCCCTGAGGAGGTCATTCGCAACAAAACAGCAGAACAAGCCAGTGCTGCATATTGGGCACTGTGGCCCTCCACATCGGCTCCACCTGCAACAACACTATTGATTGATTGCATTCGTATGGACTTATATTGATTATCTGATTTACTATTGGATTCTCTGTACTTACCTGACGAATGAGCTTCCTGATACAACACTTCTGTATGAGCTATTTTGACATTGACTGTTTTTGATTGTTTGACGGTTTTGTGATTGAGTTATTATAACTCATACTCATTCATTGTTTATTTGATTCTTGTACTTATTGCTTTACGTTGTTCCCTACTCTTGTGGTTTCACTTTCTCTGATACAGTTCTGAGTGGGTTCCTCTTTTGTTGTGCACTCTTTCCACCAAAAGCAGCCCTCCCCAAAAGCTTGATGAAAGATGAGTAGAATTGATGCCAGCTGGGGAGGGGGAAAGGGATGTACTAAAAAGAATGACAAGATTGCCCATTGGAAATAATGGGAGAGGCTTGAAGACTCATTGGAGAAAATCAAAACACGAAAAAAGTTGCAAAGAAAATGTAGAATGGATTTTCCATAAAGGTCTCTGGGACCAGATGGAATACTCTGGGAGTGGAATAACAGCCACCAGAGTGCAATGATGGTCCCTAGCTGTAGAGTTTGTGCTCCAGGACCAGAAGGACATGTTTCAGAGTGGAATGATAGTCCTTGGAATAGGCTCAGTGTTCTGGGACTGGAAGGACAGCCCCCAAAGTGCAGTGCAATGACAGTCCCTGGGAGTAGAAGAAGCATTCTGGGACTGGAATGACAGGTACCAGACTGGAATTACAGACCCTGGAAGGAGCAGAAGTGTTCTGGGACTGGAATGACAACTCCTAGAGTGCAATGACAGCCCCTCAGAGCAGAATCTGTGCTCTGGGAAGGAATGACAGGTTGCACAGTGGAATGACAGCCCCTGGTAGTAGAGAAGCATTCTTGGAGTGGAATTACAGGCACCACAATGGAATGACAGCCCCTGGGAGTGGCAGAAGTTTTCTTTGACTGGAATGACAGCCCCTAGGAATAGAACCTGTGCTCAGGGACTGGAATGACAGGTCAAAGTGTGGAACGACTGCTCCTGGGAATAGGGTCAGGGCTCTGGGACTGGAATGACACCCCCTGTCATTCCACACCCACTGCCATTCCAGTCCCAGTCCACTGATTCTTCTCCCAGGGACTGTCATTCCACTCTGGGGCCTGTGTTGATAGATCAAGATGGGTAGCCGTGTTAGTCTGTAGCAGTAGAAAAAAGCAAGAGTCCAGTAGCACCTATAAGACTAACAAAATTTGTGGTAAAGAAAGACAAAAACCTCTGCAAAATAGTGCCTCCCTGTCCTAACCTTGAAAGTTGGTTCAGAAGGGTATCATGATTGATAATACAGGAAGATGCTGAGAGGTCCAGGAGAATCAATAGGGTCACACTCTCAAAACCAAGGGGCTGTCTGGGCTCTAAGAGAGATTGTGTCAACCACCTATGTCATTTCTTCATTCCAGACATCAACCAGTGCATCAAGAACAGCACCAACCAAATCAACAGGAAAATCTTCTAAGCCCATCAGAAAGCAGTTTGGACATTTTTTTCCAGAAGTGACATCATGCCTTGCTCAATGACAGTAGTCTCCCATGTCCCTGAACCCTTACATCCTGTTGGTTGCCAGATATGGCCTAGCAACCCTATAAGAAACTCTCTCTCCTTATACAAATACATTTCCAGTTAACAAAGCAACTGAGTGTCCCCATTATGTGATTAGCAGTTTGGTCAGATGAAATGGCAGCCAGATTATTAGCTGTATAGACAGAAAGTATTTCTAAGGCCCATGGCAGAGTGGTGCTGTAATAGGGTTTATCATGTCTCCTAATTAAGGCTGTAAAATTCAGTATATCCAGTTCAAAAATATATCGGAAAAAGACCTTATCAAGTCCAGAATTTTCAGATATACCAATATTTCTATCCCAATTAATCCTGGAAATATTTGGGAATATTTCAAAGGTCACAGCAGCTTGTTTTTCTTATGTTCACATATTTCCCAGACAAAAGAGGGAGGGGCTATGAAGGCAACTCTCACAGGTGAATGGCATCACTCTGTAAGGAGATATTCTCTCATAGACCACCATGAAAGAAATGTCTGTCCAATCACAGTGATTATCTCATGGATCACATGAGAGAAATATCATGATTGGACAGACAGTTGAGCTCCCTCTCACAAGCAATCCCTTTAACCTTTGAGAGTTACCTTGCTTCTTCCTTCCTTCCTTCCTTTTTTCTTTTTGCCTAGGAAACCTGCAAAGGGGAAGTCTTTGCTTCAGCTACAGCTTCAGAGTGAAGCTGTTGGGTTTTGTTGTCCTTGTGTTTTTGGCTGAGGCTTCCTTGGCCTGAAGAAAGCATTGTATTTTTCCCTCATAAGAAACAATGGAGAGTAGCTAGCAGCGCCTTGTTTAGGAGCCCATAGAATTGGACCCCTTGATCCAATCTTTTTAAAACTTGAGGGTTCTTTAATGGACAGGCAGCCCTTACTCTTTTGGTGTCAATTACTTCTTCACCCCCTTGGAAATATTCTCCCATGGGAAAAATTGATCCAGTTAATTTTGGAATCCTCTACACACACACACACCCGCAAGAAACCTGAATACAAAACTGGTATGGAAGGACCCAGATATCAGGAATAAAAATCTTTATGGCCTTCCCAATACCTGAAGCTGAAAAAAATCCTTTTTTTTTTTTACACATCCCTACTTCTAATACCCTGATTTTCACATGATGGATTTGTGGTCAAGCTTTTGTCACTCACAGCATACCAACTGTGGATAGCAAAAAAAAAAGGTAGAAAAATTGAGGTGAGATTGCAATGATACTCTTGGAAGTGGGAAGGAATGGCTGTATTTGCCATTGTGCTGGATGTGATCTTTTCTGTGGTAACTTAAGGATGACAAAGCCACATATAGACTAGGATCTAACAATTGTTTCTGAACAGCACTGTGATGAATTGTCCCCATTTTATCTCAGCAAAGAGAACTATTTTTGAAGGAAGGAAAAGAATACTACCTTATTGTATCCTAAATCATCCAAAATGATGGACTTCTTCAACCCATGGTAGAAAATAGACACAAATCACTCATTTTATTCAGATAACTGTCAGAGTATTCTACCAGAGTAAGTCTCATTTATGTCTATGAGGCCCTATACTATCTAGGTACTTTGAGGACTGCGCATTAAACTATGGTCCTGTTTTCCAGAGTGAAAAATGAAATACTAAAAGAGAATAAATTCTTTACTATACACTCAGGGACAGCAGATTTTTTACAGATTACATTTCTTAAGTCTGGAGGCATTCAATATATAGTCATTGATGCACCATCTAAAGCTAAATCAGACAAAATATCATTACTCCCCAAACACTATTTTACTTTGTACATTCTTCATCGACTTTCTTACTCTGAGGTCCCTTACTGTAAAGTAATATAAGGATAATAGAAACAGAAGTCACCAAACTCTGTTTTGTAGGATGCCATGGAAGAGTTCAGCAAGTTACTCTTGCCTGCTTCCTCATGGTCACATGGGGAAACCAGTACACTAAAGACAGCACCAGATCATCATTTAAAAGTAAATCAATCCCCTCTAGGGCTTCAGACTGCCCAAGACAACTTGTCTTGCCTGAATTCAGCTTCAGCACTCTCCCCATTTGACTACAGCATCCATGCACTGGACTAGGAAAGAGACTGGAATTTCTGGAGGGAGGGAGGTGAATTTAAAAATGCTTCAAATAAGCAAACAGAACTTAAAGAAGTGTATTGTTGAATGTCATCAGGAACTCTGAAGCCTTGGTTGATCTCATTTATATTAAAGGGCATAGGGCTTTTAACAGAGCTTTCTGGTAATGCCCTACTCCAGTTTTCAAGCAGACTTTTGGTCTCCAATAATGACTTTTTGATTCACTTGTATAAAAAAGATTGGACCCAGCATTCCTTTCATCCTCATCAATTCACCAACTACTGTATCAAAAGCAGCAGACAGGTCCAGAAGGATTAATAATGATAGAATGGTGTGGCAGCTACACTGTCACTATTTTAATATTGAGGCACAATGAGGATGGGATGGCAGGAGAAGAAAAGAGAGATGAGGGAGACTTCTGTGGTAATTGCCCTCTGGACTTAGGGTTGCTCAAATTCCACACTCTGTCTTCGCCTACATTTGTTTAAAACCCTTTAGCTTCCCACAGTCAGTAAAAAAGGGAGGACACAAGTTTTTATTGACACCCTAGTCGGAATAATGAGACAGACACAAGGCTTGGAACTAAAGGGCCACTTTATTAAACGTAACATCAACCATTAATAAGGCAAGGGCCAACTAGCAGTACAGGTCAAACCACGAGATCGCCCCTGGACATCTGCCTTGACCTGTCTGGGCAAGCCCTAAGCCCCAGGTGTGAGCCTTCCATATGTATGGGTGGGACCCGGCCAGCCAGACAAATCTGGGTCCCCTCTTTCAAGCTCCTAATGCCTCAGCCATACAGCAGTGAGGGAAGGACTTGCATGCAAGATTCCCCCAGGTAGTCTGCCCATGCAGCTGGCAGATGTCACAGCAGTACCAGCTGCTCCTGGCAGACCCCATTTCCCCACCAATAGGGAAGCACCAAGGGAGCTCACCGGCCTGCTCCCTATCCCCAAACTCTATTCTGCCACCACCAGGGCCAACCCTTGTGCCCCACAGTCAGCCTACTGTCAACCACAACCCTTGCTGTTGGTCACTGAGGAAGATGTCTTTGCCTTTAGTGGCAAGGTGAAACCCCATTACCTCTGTAGAGGTTGGCAAATTCAGCCTAGTATGTAGGGGTGTGGCAAATAAATGCCCAGACCCTCCCCAAAGCTTTCTCTATGACTCTGTTGGCCTTTTGCCTAGCCCTTTCAGGGGCTAACGAGTCCCAAGTTTCCCGCCACACCAATGTGGACCGGTCATCAACACACCAGGCCACTACTTACCTATGCACTGCAAGTCTGTGTAAGCAGGCCATCCTCAGCAAGCCAAGGTCATTACCAAATGGTGAATGACCAGGATGTGAGGTGGAGGACCGCACCTCCCCTCAAACAATCAGGCCACTACTTGCCTGGGTGCTGCAAGCCAGTGTGAGCATGTAAGGAAAGGGCCATGCCCTCTGAGACAAGGTCATTACCACATGGTGAATGACCAGAATGTGAGTCAGAGGTTCGTACCTCCCATCAAACCATCAGGCAACTACTTGTCTTGGTGTTGCAAGCCTGTGTGAGCCTGTAAGGAAATGGCCATGTCCTGTGAGCCAAAGTCATTACCATGCGGAGAATGACCAGAATGTGAGGCTCAGGACTGCCCCTCCCCTCAAACCATCAGGCCACTACTTGTCTGGCTGCTGCAAGCCAGTGTGAGCTTGTAAGGAAATGGCCATGCCCTTTGAGCCAAGGTCATTACCACCCAAGTGAATGACCAGGACATGAGGCCGAGGAATGCACCTTCCCTCAAGCCATCTGGACACTACTTCCCTGGGCATTATCTAAGTGCTGCAAGTCTGTGTGCCTGTAAGGAAAGGGGACCATACCACCCAGGTGAATGACCTGAAAATGAAATGGAGGCCACTCCTCCTCTCCAGCTCATGAGGCCCCCTTGCCTATGCAAGCAAATCTGCGTGAGCCTATACTGGAATGGCCATTCCCTGCAGCCAAGGTCATTACTGAACAGATGAATGACCAATATGGGAGGTAGAGAAGTGCTCCTTCCCTCGAGACCACTGGGCCACCTGACATATTTGCATTTCCAAGCGCAATTTTCATAGGCGTTAAATACCATCTATAAATCATCTTATAGACATTCTCTTTAATACTGGTACAAGTTGAAATCTTCAACGTAGTTTTCCATAAATATTCCCATGACTCCATTGTTATTTCTTTGTGACAGTTAATTGCCCACTTCACCATCTGTACTTTTACTGTCTCATCCTCTGTATACCACTTCAAAAGTATTTTATTAATTTTAGATATCTTCTTTTTACTTTCTTGTAGTATAGTCTCTTCCAACTCTGAGTTTTTCCATTTGATTCCTCCTTTTGAACAATCCGAGTTGTAAAGGTCTCTAATCTGTCTATACTGGAACCATCCATAACAGGAGGATAACTCTTCCTCCGTTTTGATTCTTATCATTTTTTGTTCCATAATCAATATCTCTTTATATGGTAAACATTGTACTTCATTATAGATAGCTCTCGGATCGATCACTTCAAACGGTACCACCCAAGAGGGGATACCTTCACCCAGATATTTTTTATATTTTTTCCAGACCATGAAGAGGCTTCTTCTAATATAATGGTGCAAAAACATAGAGTCAGCTTTTATTTTATCCTGCCACAAATAGGCATGCCATCCAAACAACTTCTTACAACCTTCCAATGTTAAGAGTTTGCGGTCTTTCTGTGACATCCACTCTTTTAGCCAAACCAAACATATTGCTTCATGATATAATCTAAGGTTCGGCAACTGCAATCCACCTCTTTCTTTAGCGTCACACAGAACTTTCATTTTTACTCAAGATTTCTTGCCTGCCCACACAAAGTCAGAGATCTTCCTCTGCCATTTTTCAAATTGTTTGGTATCTCTAACAATTGGAATTGTTTGTAATAGGAACATAATCCATGGTAACACATTCATCTTAACTGCCACTATTCTTCCCAGCCATGACAAATTTAATTTATTCCATTTAATCAAGTCTCTATCAATCTGTTGCCATAGCTTTTCATAGTTGTTCTTAAATAAATCAATATTTTTGCAGTTATCTCAATTTCAAGATATTTAACTTCATGTGTTACTTCACAATCAATAAGTTCCATTAACTCTTGTTGCTTTTGTTTAGTCATATTCTTGCATAGTATCTTTGATTTCTTCTTATTAACATAAAATCCAGCCAGATCTCCGAACTCTTTTATCTTATCAAGCAACTTCGGCATGTTTTGTATTGGATCTTCCACTATAACCATCACATCATCCGCAAAATCTCTAACCTTGTAGGTAAATTCTTTAATCTTTATGCCTCTTATAGTATCATCTTCTCGTATTTGAATCAATAGCAGTTCCAAAATCAAAATGAACAATAATGGAGATAATGGGCACCCTTGTCTTGTACCCTTTCTTATTTCCAATTTTTGGGTCATCACTGTGCTAATGCTCAGGATCTAACTCTCGTTCTAACCATTAACATCATATGACCCCGGAATCTTCCCAGGCTTACATCAAACTGTGAGGTTTACTGGTGAACCTAAAGGCACGGAAGCCACATGATGACTGCCACTGGATATGAGGCAAGCCCCTTAACTTTCCACTCCCTCATAACTTTGGGAAAGATCCACCAGCTCAGCCATAACTCCCACAGACCAACCTGTGCCTCAGCCTAGAGATTGCCAGCCACTTGGTCATATGTTCACTGCATACTGGGGGGTGATGTCGCCTGGTTGCAAAACCCTCCCTGCAAGCACAGCTCAGAGGAAATCCGAGGGACAAGCTGCACCATTCCATCTGCAGGCAAGGCCAGGCGTTGCCTTGAAACCTAAATGCCAGGACCAGTCTCCAGGATCCATCTCAAAATCCTATGCCACTTGGATGAGGGTTAGGTATGGGCACCACAGCCTATTCATCCATATGAAGTGGGCTGAGGGGTTATCTAGTTCCCTCCCCTATAATCCACCTGCCAAGAGGATTGGAAATTCCAAGCATATAGTCTATAGTAAGATCCCTGTTCTGACTGGTCAATGGGTCACTGCTCAGCCCACCAATGCCCCTGAACTAAACCCAGAAGCTATTGGGCCCCAAAGCAGCAGAAACTCCAAGGAAATTCCACTTCTAGGTGCCAACACCCTGGAGACAAGGCTCGGTGCCCCACCAGCTACTGGAGCTCCCATAAAGGAAGCTGGCTAGCAGCCGTCTGGTCCAGGTGCGGTAAACCTTCTTAAGTCTCATTTACTTGTCTCCCTACCTAGGTCCACCTCATTCTTCTCCTTCACTTACTGAAGAGGAAAGTTAACCCTTGACATGCTACTCCTTTTATGACTATCCCTTTAGGACCAAGTCAAGTAATAACTCAATAGCCAAACTATGAAAACAAAAGGCAATACCCAAGACAATACAACCCAGGAATCTAAACATGAGAGCCCGGAGACTGTCACCTGACCACCGGAGCCCTGACAGCCAGGCACTAGGGGCCAGTGGACTTACCTACCTTGTCAATCAGGTCCACTGTCACCTCAACATGACTGGATTACGGCTTCCTAGGCCAGTTGTGCTAATCTGGTAGAAAGATCAGATCACATCTTAAACTTCAGTGCCCTGCATGACAGCTTTGCAGGTTTCAGCAGATGCAATAACACAGCATGCCATTAGGTGGTGTGAGTGACAAAACTTAAAAACAACTCTGTAGGCCTACAAAGGCTGCAAAATTGAGCAGGGGAAGAGGGGCAGCCACAACCTTGGGACTGTAGATCCTTGCTAAGACTGTAGCAATAATATGTGAAACAATCCACCCTTCAGATGACTCCAAGCCCTGCCCCCAGCCTCAGACAGGCCTTTGCTGCTGTTACTGTAAGTACTCTCTCCAAAAAAATAAAACAATGGAGTGGGAAAGGCCTAGATAAGCTGGAGGCCTGCAGGGGCTGGGCCTAACCCTGCTTCAGCCCTCCTGACTGATACACTGATAGCCCAGTATTTCCTTCATCCCTTTGGCTTCTTCATCATCCTCAAAGGATGAGTCTGCAGGTAGGGCTGCTTTGCCCTTAGCAGGATTACTGTCCATTTTAGGTAGCATGACGGAAATGTACAGTAATGTAATGTACTGTAAAATAACTGTTTTTAGAGCTTCAAAGCCTAGTAGGAACACAGCACCCCCAAAATGACAGCCCAAACAGTGCAGGCTGCAGAGGCCTCTAAATGGCTACCAGTACCATTAGGCTAAGCAGGCAACAATGTGACACACTCAAAATGGCCACCCCCAGCACAGGATAAGTTGAAAAGCACCACCAAAATGGTTGCTACTGCCAGTGTGCAGGAGGCAAATAAGACCACACAAAGCCCTCACTCAAAATGGCCACCCCTGGAGCTGTGCATATTGTAGATGCCTTTACAACATGGCCACTATTGCTAGGAAGCTAAGCAGAGTACTGAATGCCGCTCTCAAAATGGCCTCCCCCAGCACAGAATAAGCTGCACAAGTCCCATCAAAATGACTGCTACTGCCAGTAAGCAGGAGGCAAATCAGGCCACACAAATGTCACACTCAAAATGGCCACCCTTGGAGCTGTGCATATTTTAGATGCCTTCACAACATGGCTGCACTGCTAGGAGGCTAAAATGCCACGGGGTGCCACTCTCAAAATGGCTGCACTCAACTGAATAAACTGCCAAGCCCTCCCGCAAAATGGCCCCTGCTGCCTGAAGGCCTTAGGCTGAGCTATTGCTGCTGGAAAGTATAAATGGCAGGGGAGGGGAAAGCATAGACAGAAGGGGTGGGGGGTCTACCAGCACCTACTCTTCTAGGCCAGTAGCAATAATGTATGAATTAATCCATCCCTCAGATGGCTGCAATTCACCCCTGCAGCCTACAGCTAAGCCTATTGCTGCTGCTGCTGCTGCTGCTGCTGGAAGTACTCTCTTCCAACAAAGTAAAACAATGTGTGTTTGTGTGGGGGGGGAGCCTACGTAGGCCAGAGGCCTGCAAGGATTGAGTATAACCCTGCTTTATCCCTTCTGACTGATATAAAATAGGTCCTGAATGTAAATAAGAAAAAGTCTCTGCCAAACCAATGAGCCTGGTGCTTGGCACTGGTTCTTCTCCTGAAGTTTGAAGGTAGCAGGCAGGGGACTATAACAGCTTCACTAAGGCAGCTATCACCGCATAGCCATGAGGGCCTTTGGTAAAACCAGCCTCAGAGGAGGTTGGCTGAGGGAGCTTGAGATGTGCTCTGCTCAGGCCAAGCACGCAGAGCAACTGCCAACCAGCTGGGCAAAGCTGCCTCATAAGACTCCTGTCTCCACCCTCCAGCCTGAGACCCAAATGCCATGGAAATGCATTGTCTCCTCCTCCTTCCAGGAAGGCAAAGAGTGGCCCCCAGCCACTGGTTGGTAGCATGTGACCTTTCTGTTCCTTAAAGAGTTCTTATGTGTGACCCTACAAACATAATATGGTATTTAATTGTGAGGTAAGCGTAACCCCTTCCACAGGTATTTTGACTGGATAAAAAAATACATTTTGAAGGTAGAACATCCCCTCCCTGGACTGGCTGTGGGCAGAACCTACAAACTCAGAGATGATCTGCCAGAATAAGTAAAGCAGTCACTGCTTCATAGTCAGGCCTGCAGTCAGGCTGAAAAGTGGCAATGCTGGATGCCTCATTTTTAGGGTTGCCAGCCTCCATGTGGTGGCTGGAGATGGCCTGGAATTACAACTGATTTGCAGGTGATTGAGATCAGTTCCCTTGGAGAAAATGGCTGCTTTGGAGGGTGGACTCTATGACATTCAACCATTCTGAGGCCCCTCCCCTCCCCAAACCCCACCCTCTCCCGGCTTCACCCCCAAAATCTCCAAGAATTTCCAAGCCTGGACCTAGCAACCCTACTGATTTTGGTATTCATAAAGTTGCTCTATCATCACTCACTCAGTCACCTTACCTAAAACCAAATTGATATAGACCCATAATTGTGTTTGTGTTATGTGCCATCAAGTTGCCTCCGACCTATGGTGATGCTATGAATGAAAGACCTCCAAAATGTCCTATCACTAACAGACTTACTCAAATCCTGCAAACTGGAGGATGTGGCTTCTTTTATAGAGTCACACCATCTCATGTTAGGTCTTCCTCTTTTCCTACTGCCTTCTACTTTTCCTAGCATATAATTCCAAGCATGAATATTATCTGACCTGTAATTGGTCATATAATATTCAGTCAATGAAGATTTATTCAACAAAGGCCTGACACCTATTTCTTTTAGAGGTGAAGGGTACTTTCCTTTACAAAGAAAAATTCATGGCCCCTCACAAGATCTCCCTAATTGCTCCTCCTGACATACTTTAATCGGCATGGAAGGACAATGATAAGTTTTACAAGTGGTGGCCCTCAGGAAAAGCAAGCAAAAACTAGCCATACCATTTTGACTGACAGGATCCAGCCTTACATTTTACATCTAGAAGAAACTTTAGGAGTCTTTTTGAAGTTTTTCTCATTTGCCCATTTCACCAGGATCTTGGAATTCTGAAGTAACTGGTCATAGAGTCTCTTTACACGATACTTCTTACACAGGGATGCTCAAGTGAAAGGAGATGCAATGTTAGCCAGGAGGCATAGTTTAAAAGCTGAAGGCTCTGCTAATTTCCCCTCTCCACAGAAGGGTAGTTTGAAAAGACAGGGCCCAATCCCTCCTCAAAGGGTTTATTAAATTCATCTAAATATCAAACCCTCTGAGGAGTATCTCTACCAGCTATCATTTTAAACTACCTTCCTGTAGAGAGGGGAAATTGACAGAGCCTTCCATTCTGTCATTTTAAACTACATGTACCGGCTTATATTGCGCCTCCCTTCACTTTTTCCCCCTTTTTTTCTCTTTTGTTTTT
This sequence comes from Eublepharis macularius, assembly GCF_028583425.1. NCBI lineage: Eukaryota > Metazoa > Chordata > Lepidosauria > Squamata > Eublepharidae > Eublepharis > Eublepharis macularius. The sequence goes on from NC_072792.1 coordinate 130,910,753, forward strand.
AATGTTTTTATTGAAAAGATTATTAACATACAAAAGTTATAAAGATATATACGAAAAAGAATATACATCATATCAAACTGTACTATATTAACTATTTACATAGAACCCAATTTTCTAACATTGATGATATTTACTTTTGTTTCTTTTATTTTCCTAAATTTTTAATTGTATTGATTTTGACATTGTGATCATAGGTGGGCACGAACAGCAATACGAACAAAAAAAGCCACAAACAGCCTGATCAGCTGTTCATGAGGCCCCGTTCCCGATGAACATGTGTTCGTTCCAAGCCCTGTTCGTGGTGTTCATCAGCCATTCGTCAAGCAACTTTCAATCAGTTCCCCTGGCAACAGTAGCCATGGACTTTCTGAACTCTGAACTCCTGTTGCCCTGGAAACCCCAATCTAAGCCCAGGGGCACTTCACCCCCAACTCAGCCACTTGTCAGGGAAAACTCTGACAAGGGCTGATTGCAGCCTGCTGGGGTTTAAATTTCCCTCTCCCTGCTGCTGTGCAGAGCAGGAAGAGGGACATTAAATCCCCCACTCAGCTACTTGTCAGTGGCTGAGTGCAGCCTGCCGGGGTGAAATGCCCTTCTCCCTGTTGCTGCACATCAGCAGGGAGAGGGGCACTTCACCTCCAACTCAGCTGCTTGTCAGGGGTTTCCCTGACAAGCAGCTGAGCGCAGCCTGTTGCGGTTTAAATTTCACTCTCCCTTCTGCTGTGCAGCACAGGAAGAGGGACATTTAAATCCCCCACTCAGCTGCTTGTCAGGGAAACCCCTGACAAGTGGCTGAGTGCAGCCTGCAGGAGTGAAATGCTCTTCTCTCTGCTGCTGCACAGCAGCAGGGAGAGGGTCATTTCACCCCCGACTCAGCCACTTGTCAGGGGTTTCCTGACAAAGTCTCCCCCCCTCCCTCCAGTTTCCCCACTCCATTTGCAAACGGCATGGAGAACCTTCTTCCCTTCAGAGTCTCCCTTCCCTCCCTCCAGCCGGCTGGAAGGAGGGAGACTTTGAAGGGAAGGAGGTTTCCCATGCCATTTGCAAACGGCATGCGGAACCTTCTTCCCTGCAGCGTCTTTGCCCCTCCCTTTAGCTGGCTGGAAGGAAGGAGACTTTAAAGGGAAGGAGGTTCCTCACGCCATTTGCAAACGGCATGGGGAAACTTCTTCCCTTCCAAGTCTCCCCTCTCCCTCCCATGAACAGCCAACCACAAACATGTTCGTGAACAGGGTCGTGTTTGTGATTGTTCATGATTCCCTGTTCGTAGATGACAACAAACAACGAACATTGTGTTTGTTTTTCCCCCCTGTTCTTACCCACCTCTAATTGTGATACCCTCACATTTGTTTGGTTTTAAGCATTGAGAATTAGTTGGTATAGCTGGTTTAGAGTTTGCATTTCATTTTTGGTGACAATAAAAAAAAGGTAACTATTTGTTATAGAATATTGCTGTTTTAGGATATATGTTAGATTCTTGTAGTCTGTCTGCAATTTTTTCCATGATAAACTGGTCCTATACTTTCAAGATCTGTCTATTGATGGATGTGTAAATTCATTCCAACGTAAGGTTATCACTGTTTTTGCTGCTACTAACAAACTGGCTATGAGATTGCATCTTAAGGATATTGAGATTTTGCCATTGATCCAAGAATATCTCCCTTCACTTGAGAATCCTCATGTAAGTAGTACTGTGTAGAGAGACTCTTACTTTGGCATAGTTTCAGATTTTTCCTGCAGTAGCACTATAAAGACCAACTAAATTTCCAGGGTATAAGCTTTTGAAAGTGAAAACTCCATCAGATACTTTGACTCCATGAAATCTTGTTACTACTGGACATGAATCTTGCTCTCTTACTTTGCCAACAAATTACTCATTAGAACTCTTCCATTGTTATATTCTTTATTTCCTAATTTTGTACAGAGTATGAATAGATTGCTTCAGTTTTCAGTTTTTTTCTGTTCATTCACTTCTTTTTTCTTTTCTATGTTGTCAATGTGCACATGTGCATAACATGCAAAAAACAAATCAATGTTGATATGATTGTATGGATGGTTGTATCATGATTCTTTCTGTGTGGTGTTTTACTAAATCACAGGAGGGTATGTGGACCAGTAAAATACTGCACAGGAAGAGCCTTGATGAATTGTCGAAGGCTTTCATGGTCGGAGAACGATGGTTGTTGTGGGTTTTCCGGGCTGTATTGCCGTGGTCTTGGCATTGTAGTTCCTGACGTTTCGCCAGCAGCTGTGGCTGGCATCTTCAGAGGTGTAGCACCAAAAGACAGAGATCTCTCAGTGTCACAGTGTGGAAAAGATGTTGGCAGGTCATTTCTATCTACTCAGGAGGGGTGGGGTTGAGCTGAGTCCTCCTGTAAGAGTTTCCCAGGGTGTGGCATGCTAATTGCGGGAGGCTTCACTGTATCCTGAGAAGGTTCTTTTGCATATGGATTGGTGCTTGATGTGCTAATCTTCTCTGCAGGGCTATTGACGGGTATAGAGTGTTTTGTTAGCCTGGTGTTTTTCAGGACTGGAAACCATGCTCTGTTCATTCTTAAGGTTTCTTCTTTCCTGTTGAAGTTTTGCTTATGCTTGTGAATTTCAATGGCTTCCCTGTGCAGTCTGACAAAGTAGTTGGAAGTGTTGTCCAGTATTTTGGTGTCCTGGAATAAGATACTGTGCCCTGTTTGAGTTAGGCTATGTTCAGCCACTGCTGATTTTTCAGGTTGTCCAAGTCTGCAGTGTCTTTCATGTTCTTTTATTCTTGTCTGGATCCTACGCTTTGTGGTCCCGATGTAAACTTGTCCACAGCTGCAGGGTATACGGTATACTCCTGCAGAGGTGAGGGGGTCTCTACTGTCTTTTGCTGATCGTAGCATCTGTTGTATTTTCAGGTGGGCCTGAATACTGCTTGAAGGTTGTGCTTTTTCATAAGCTTTCCCATCTGATCAGTAATTCCTTTGATATATGGCAAAAACACTTTTCCTGTAGGAGACTGTTTTTCCTTGGTTGTTTGATTCATCCTGGGTTTGATTGCTCTTCGGACAACCAGTTACTTCCAATAGGATAACGAATTCTATGAACAGATGGATGGGGTGGCCATGGGGAGCCCTCTCAGCCCAGTTCTAGCAAACTTCTACATGGAACATTTTGAAAAAACAGCTCTAGAATCAGCACCCCACAAACCAAGTGTATGGTTCCGGTTTGTGGATGATACATTTATCATTTGGAGCCCTGGGGAGGAAGAATTGATGGGGATTTTGAATCATCTCAACAACATCCACCTGTACATACAATTCACAATGGAGAAAGAAATTGAGGGAAAACTCCCATTTCTGGATACTTTGGTCATCCGCAAAGCAAACTTTCAGCTAGGTCACAGGGTCTACAGGAAACCAACTCACACTGATCAGTACTTACACAAAAACTCCAATCACCACCCCCGACAGAAAAGAGGCATAATGAAAACATTAGTGGATCGTGCAAGACGGATATGTGAGCCGCACTTTCTCAATGAGGAAATTAATCATCTAAACCACGCACTTCAAGCAAATGGCTACTCCAGAAATGAAATCCGAAGAGCAATCAAACCCAGGATGAATCAAACAACCAAGGAAAAACAGTCTCCTACAGGAAAAGTGTTTTTGCCATATATCAAAGGAATTACTGATCAGATGGGAAAGCTTATGAAAAAGCATAACCTTCAAGCAGTATTCAGACCCACCCGGAAAATACAACAGATGCTACGATTAGCAAAAGACAGTAGAGACCCCCTCACCTCTGCAGGAGTATACCGTATACCCTGCAGCTGTGGACAAGTTTACTTCGGGACCACAAAGCGTAGCATCCAGACAAGAATAAAAGAACATGAAAGACACTGCAGACTTGGACAACCTGAAAAATCAGCAGTGGCTGAACATAGCCTAACTCAAACAGGGCACAGTATCTTATTCCAGGACACCAAAATACTGGACAACGCTTCCAACTACTTTGTCAGACTGCACAGGGAAGCCATTGAAATTCACAAGCATAAGCAAAACTTCAACAGGAAAGAAGAAACCTTAAGAATGAACAGAGCATAGTTTCCAGTCCTGAAAAACACCAGGCTAACAAAACACTCTATACCTGACAATAGCCCTGCAGAGAAGATTAGCACATCAAGCACCAATCCATATGCAAAAGAACCTCCTCAGGATACAGTGAAGCCTCCCGCCATTAGCATTCCACACCCTGGGAAACTCTTACAGGAGGACTCAGCTCAACCCCACCCCTCCTGAGTAGATAGAAATGACCTGCCAACATCTTTTCCACACTGTGACACTGAGAGATCTCTGTCTTTTGGTGCTACACCTCTGAAGATGCCAGCCACAGCTGCTGGCGAAATGTCAGGAATTACAATGCCAAGACCACGGCAATACAGCCCAGAAAACCCACAACAACCATCAGCCTTGATGAAGTTATACATATGCTGTGATCAAATCTGCTTTTTCTACAATCATATTGATAATATAGAATAAAAAATGATCCAAATTAGTTTAAGGAACTGAGAACTATGGCAAACTTCACATGCTCAAATTCTAGAAATAGTTATAAACCAATTATTTAGTTTTCTTAGTGACTGCGGGACGAAGGAATGAAATATAGTAATGAATGCATTTCTGGATAAATAAAGAAATTAAATGCTGGGAATCTGCTAATTCCTAGACAATTTACAAGTTTATCAAAGCAGTAATTTGTTCTGAATATAAGAGGAAACTGGTAAAGTTATTTCAGAGTGTTGCTGTAATGCTAATTTCATTTTGCAGGTATGATTACCTACCCCTTATGGATACTCTGAACAGGAAACAAGTTGTCTTTCAGCTGGACACCCAGTTTTTATATATCACTAAGCTGGAATTACTTTTCCTTTCTTTTTAAGATATGTTAGAACAAGGTGATCTTGGGTGCAGGCATGCAACATTTATACTGTTGTCCTGATATTACCCTGGATTCATACCATCCAATTCAATAAGCTTCTGCAAAGTTTGAGGCTGTAGCTTAATTACCATTCAGCAACACCAAGATTTTGCCATCAAACAGACATCTTTTTTATCCTGTAAAGCAAAAGAACAATCCTTCCATCTGATAAAATCCTTTACGTTGTATTTTTGGTGGTAGTTTGTGTGTAGCACCTGTTGTTACTAACCTTATACAGGTTATAAAGGACATCTTATAGCCATATTCCTGCTGTGTATTGCAAAATGTTGAACAATCATGATTGATGCTGCAATTATAAAGTTAATGGTTCTCTAAGTCATTGCAAAGTCATCTTTCAGTTAAACATTAAGATTAAGGTTTTAAACAAGAAGAAAGCTATTTTGACCTTTCACTTACTATGTAATTCTTATTTAAAATATAAACTAGTCTTAATAATGCTATAAGGAAGAGGAACCACGCTGTCTTTTGAATACAAATTTATTTTATTTTTCCTTAACATTCACATGTACTCCATAAGTTTATACTCTGCTTTACTGAAAGTATCTTGAAGGATTAATGATACCATCCTAAGCAAAGTTACCCCCTTCTAATTGCATTGTCTTCTCATTGCCCCCCCCTCATTGTGGGGGACTTAGAAGAGTGTAGTCATTTAGGCTAGCACTGTCAGTCTATTCAATTCCTTTAAAAATTAAACATTATCAAATGTCATTAAATTTATTTCTGGAAATAGCACATAATCTACAATCACAAAGGGTATTAATATGACTGGCTACAGAAATAAAAACATCACCCCATCTTGTTATCTAGTTCATCAATTATAAATGTAACTGTCCTTTGGAAAGGTTGACTATAAATGTAGTAACTAACTAACTAAATAAGTAGTCTGTCCATAATGGGACAGCCTTTACAGTTAGCTTTGAATATATATTGTCCGGGGTCTGAAGCACAGCCCCCGGCCTCACTGGGATGAAGCAATGGGAGACAGCCGGGAGACAGCTGTCCTGTCACCCCAGCCTGCAACCAGGGCCAGAACCTGCCTACACTAGGGGAAAGGGGCAAAGGTCCAAAGCCTCAGAGGGCTAGAAGGTGCAGGGAGAGGCCAGCTAGTCCCACCCTCCAGGGGGAAGATAGGGGGCTAAGCAGAGCAGAGGGAGAGGGCCAAGGCAGGGGCAATAGGGACCCAGCAGCTACCCAAACAGAGCCCTTACCAGCCAAGGAGGAGAAGCAGCCACAACAGCTCAGAGCCATGCCCCAGCCTACACCTCAGCTAGAAGACAGTAACCTGGCTCAGGAGATGCCAAGAGCAAAGCCCCTCCAGGCAGAGCTGCTGGAGGTACTCTGCTCGAAAAGCTGGGCAGCCATCCAAGGGGCCACAGCTGGGCCTGCCTTCAGCAACCAGCTCAGCCAGAGAGGCCTGGCAACCAGCCAACAAGACACAGCTGTTGCTGACCTATTCAGCCAAACCAGATACCCCAGCTGCAACAGCTTGAGGCAGCCCAGAACAATGCTGGGAGACCAAGGAGGGTGTGGCCTGGCAGGTGGAGCCTGCAAGGAGGGTGGGGCGGGGAGAGAAAGCCCTATGAAGGATGGCTCGGAAGAGCACTGAGGGGGTGGGTTTGAGTAGGAGTAATGGAGTGGAGCAGAGTAAGAGCAAGAACGAAGGCAAGGAGGAACATGGATGGAGGAGGAGAAGGTGGAGATCAAAGGGGGTGAGTGGTGCAGTTTGAGCAGACCAGTGAGTGGATTGAGAGGGAGTATGGGTGATGTATACCACCCCTCCTTCCACAGAGCAGGGTCCTGCAGCATCCCTGGCACCCCTTTGATGTCAGGAGCAGACTGCCCGGCGCCCCGCCCAGCAGCGGCCACTGCAAGCCCTGACGTATATCACAGTCACAAGACTCCACTAAGTATATGCCAGGAGCATGTAGAGTATCCCATTTGTTGTCATTTAGTTTCTGGTTAGAACTGAAAGCATTGTTACTACCAGGGTTTTTTTTCAGCAGGAATGTAGTGGAATGGAGTTCTGGCACCTCTTGAAAATGGTCACATGACTGGTGGCCATTTTTGCCGAGGGCGATTTAAACTTTAAAAAATGTCCCCCTTGTTCCAGCTGACCCAAAGTGATGTCATTGTGCGGTCCTGGGAGCATGCATGCACACCAGGGGTACTACCTCCCATCAAGAGTTGCTCCCTGTGCTGGCAACCCACTGAGTTCCACAACCTCTTTTCCCAGAAAAAAAGCCCTGGTAATTTCTTAAGTTTTCTGCCATGAAGTTTCAGAGAGCATGCCTCTCATACAAGCCCCAGCCATGCTAAAATCATTTGATGAGGTATTGCTTTATATCTCAGCATTGCAGGTTAGGTTGGCCTTTAATAGTAACAGGACCTTTTCTGTTATGGTGTCTTCTCATAGCAGCTATCTTCTTTAATAAAGTCACAAAACTACCTCATATATACACATATATTTATATATATGAAGACAAGTGTCCTGGCTGACTCATCAATGCCCATCCCAAACCCCTAGACCTAGAAATGTGAAATTTGGGGAGAACGTTCCTTTTGTAATATAGAGGCTCACTAAGAAGGGATTTTAAGGAATTTGCCCACTAAGGGGGTAAAAAAGGGACAAATGTGTTTTCCCATAGGGATACAGCTTCCCTGTGTGGCTGGGAGGCTGCTCATCCCCCTTCCCCCGCCAACTGCCAATTCAGCCACTCTGCTCTGAGGTAATTTGCATATGCAGCCTGATTGGTGGAACTCTGTGTTCTGAGGTAAACTGCAGACAGCTGAAGAAAGACAGTACAAGATTCCTGAATAGGGATTTTATATAAAAGTCAGTATGACAACTGAGTTTTTAAATGTTCATGGGGAGATGGTACACAACCTTTCTAGGGGCCATTTCAATGCAAACCTCTCACATGAACCTGCCAAAGTGCCCATCATACCACCCCTCCCTCACACCTCTCACAGCCATCACCTCTTACTGCCTCCATGAAGCCTTCTGGCAGACATCATGCAAGACACAATGACACTAAAAAGACTAAGCAGCTTAGAGATGCAGCAAGGAAATATGCATGTACTGCTCCTGCGGTGCACCAAGCAGCAGTGGCCAAATACCAGCAAGATCATATGATCCTTCACTACCTTCAAGCTGCTTCTTAACCTCATCCATGCAGAAACACCCTTGCAACATGCTCCAAGTACTGTGGAACTGTAAGCTCATTGTTTGGGATAAGAGCACCATGGCACTTAAGGGGTGTTTTGAGGCACTGAGCATAACCCTCAAAGACATCAGAGACAACGAGAGAGCAATGGGGGGAGTCACAGTGCTGCTGGCTGGAGACTTCTGGCAGACTCTGCCAGTAGTCCCAAGGGGATCTTGAGCTGACAAGATTACTGTGTGTGTCAAGGTGTTGTATCTGTTGCCCTCATCAGGAAACTCTCACTAAGAAAGAACATGAGGTTCCACTTGAGAGGCGAGGTGTCCACTCGGGAATTCTCTGAACTCCTACTAAAAATAGGGGACAGAGCATATCCTGAGTCCAAAGGAAAGGTGACCATGCCTGCAGGCCTGGGCACAGTACTGATGGCCCTAGCAGACCTAACAGCCCCCGATATTGTCATTATCACAGAGAAGACCATGGACTGGCTGTGTTAGCATGCCATTCTGACCCCCAAGATCAACAAGACTGCCATCATTAATGAAACACAACTTAACTCACTCAAGATGGAGTACAGATCTTTGGACTCAGTGGTGCAAATGGATGATGTGGTCCACTATCCTGTGGAGTTCCTCAATATGCTCAACCCTCCTGGCTTCCCAGCCCACAAGCTTTTCCTCAAAGTGGGGGCTCCAGTGATGCTGCTCCAGAACTTCAGCCCACCCAAACTCTGCAGTGGCACCAGACTACAAGTGAAAGCCTCCACAGGAACATCATCGAGGCCACATTGTTCACCAGCAGTGCTCGGGGAGGGGGGGAAGTCAGTGTTCATACCACATATACCACTCATACTATCAGCTCACCCAGCAGCCTGGTGATCAAAATCAAAACAGAAATCTTGGCATAAAAATGTCACAGTCTTTACTTAATCCTACCTAAACCTTTGTACAGTGTGAACTACAAATTTAGAATACATTGTTCTCTGCAAAATCAGAGCTTAAATTAAATAATTTTTTCTCAAGTGCGATCTAAATGAGATCCTTTCATTAAAAAAAACAGGTAAAAAAGCCCAGGAGATTTTCTCAAAACCAGTTTCACAAAAAAAGTTTCTCTATCGAACTGTCCACCAGTCTGTTAACATAACATATTAAAATCTTGAAAACGGCCTTCATGAGTCACTTGTAGATGTTACTTATATACTCAGTACACTCAAGCTATTTAAAAATGGAAACCTATACTTTTCTTGCTGCAGTGAATGTGCATTTGTCACAATTTACAGTTTGTTTCTATCCTAATTAAATACAGCCAGAGTGCAGAAGACACAATTCTCATTTCCTATAGTGAATCTTTCCTTCATATTATCTTCGTAAGTGTGGCTTGTTCCAGGACACATTCTAACAACTTTATCCTAACCATCTTCCAAGGAGCTCAGGGAGGCACACAGCATTCCCCACTCTATTGTATCCTCTCAATAATCCTGCAAGGTACAGCAAGTTGTGTGTGACTAGCACAAGATCACCCAGAGAACTTCATGGCTGAGTGGGAATCGGACCGTAGTCCAACATAACCACACCACCAAACTGGTGCTCTCAGACACCAAGCAACTTAAAATTCTGGCTGCAACTCCTAACGCTTCCAACTTTGATGAACCTTGTGGAGGAGACAGAATGTCAAGCACATATCTGTTATTGCAATATAGGAAAACTAGCAACAAAGTCCGTTGTGGGGAAAAATACAATGAGCTCTAGAAAGGGGAGGGCGGACAGGCAGGCATTTGCTCCTCCTCCATCATGGATTCCAGCTGGTGAAGAAGGGGGGTGGGCATTGTCATCTGCTCCATGCCTGATCTTCATCATCTTGGCGATGTGAGGGGGTGGTGGGATTTGCTTCCTTCTCCATGCCTGATACATGCCAGGCAAAGGGGGGGCATTGCCTTCTGTTGTCTACCTGAATATGGCTGGTTGAAAGGGGACAGGCATTGCCACCTGCTCCGAGCCTGATCCTAGTTGGATGAACGGGGGTGAACATTACCACCTACTCCCCGCTGGGTAAAGGGAGGAACAGGCGTTACCTCCTGCTCAGCACCTGATCCTGATAGGTGAAGGTGGGTAACAGGCTTTACTACCTACTCTGCTCCTGATCCCAGCTGGGTGAAAGGGGTGCAGGCATTGCCACCAGCTCTGCTCTTGATTCTGGCAGGTTGAAGGGGGGGGGCAGGCATTGCTGCATGCTTGACTCTTGACTCCAGCAGGGTGAAAACAGGGTGGACATTGCTGCCTGCTCAGTGGCTAATTCCGATAGGTGCAAGAGGGCAGGCTGGGTTATGTCACGGGTTAGGCATTACCACCTGCTCTGCTTCTTCTTCTTTTTTGTTAAAAAAAAACTTTTTATTGGTGAGTTTAAATTTCCAATTTAATACATACATTCCCCTTATATCTCATTTATTCTAATCCCCACCCTTTTCCTCCCCCCTCCCTATTGACTTCCAACAGCTTTCCAACCCTTACCCCCTCTTATTACTTAGCTCTATTTCACTTGTATTTTTATACAACACATATATCATAATATCTCTTACTCTAAGCATATTCTAGTTCTTTTATACATATACTCTATCAAATATACTATCAATATAGTATTTTTGTATACTATACCATACAATATAGCATAGCATACATTATGATATAACATAACAAAACAGCCCAATATAGTATATTGTATGATGTACTAACACCATACACCATAGTGCGTTGTATATAATATATAGTATACATCCTCTAATATATCCGTTTTACTCTTCCTTTGTTAAACTGTATGTTCTAAATCAGATTTTCTTAAACATAATACTAGCTTAGATTGTAATAATTAAATTTCCCCCTTGATGGTAAAGTCACTTCCCTCTTCTATTTACAACAATACACTTTAGAAATTCTCAAACTGCCACAGTTCTCCTTTCACATCCCATTTTTTCTCTAAGTATTGTTTCAGTTTCCCCCAATCAGCAATATATTGTCCTAGGTCAGGATCTTTCTTTGTCATTTTGTCCATTTCTGCCATGTACAGCAATTTATAAATCCAGTCTTCTATGGTTGGTATTTCTTGTACTTTCCACTTCTGCGCATACAAAAGTCTTGCTGCTGCAGTCATATAGAATAACAATGTTCTATACTGCATTGGAACAACTTCCATTCCCAAATTCAGTAGCAACAATTCTGGGTTCTTATTTATTTGGATTTGTAAAATCTCATTGATTACTTCAATTATTTCTCCCCAGTATTGCTTGGCTACCTCACAAGTCCACCACATATGATACAGTGATCCTTCATGCTTTTTGCATTTCCAGCATTTGTCTGACATATTGGTATTCCCTAGCGCTATTTTCTTTGGTGTTAAGTACCATCTGTAAATCATTTTATATACATACAGGGCAACTTTCAATCAGTTCCCCTGGCAACAGTAGGCACGGACTTTCTGAACTCTGTCTGAACTCCTGTTGCCCTGGAAACCCCAATCTAAGCCCAGGGGCACTTCACCCCCAACTCAGCCACTTGTCAGGGAAAACTCTGACAAGGGCTGATTGCAGCCTGCTGGGGTTTAAATTTCCCTCTCCCTGCTGCTGTGCAGAGCAGGAAGAGACACATTTAAATCCCCCACTCAGCTACTTGTCAGTGGCTGAGTGCAGCCTGCTGGCGTGAAATGCCCTTCTCCCTGTTGCTGCACATCAGCAGGGAGAGGGGCACTTCACCTCCAACTCAGCTGCTTGTCAGGGAAAACTCTGACAAGGGCTGATTGCATTCTGCTGGGGTTTAAATTTCCCTCTCCCTGCTGCTGTGCAGAGCAGGAAGAGGGACATTAAATCCCCCACTCAGCTACTTGTCAGTGGCTGAGTGCAGCCTGCCGGGGTGAAATGCCCTTCTCCCTGTTGCTGCACATCAGCAGGGAGAGGGGCACTTCACCTCCAACTCAGCTGCTTGTCAGGGGTTTCCCTGATAAGCAGCTGAGCGCAGCCTGCTGCGGTTTAAATTTCACTCTCCCTTCTGCTGTGCAGCACAGGAAGAGGGACATTTAAATCCCCCACTCAGCTGCTTGTCAGGGAAACCCCTGACAAGTGGCTGAGTGCAGCCTGCAGGAGTGAAATGCTCTTCTCTCTGCTGCTGCACAGCAGCAGGGAGAGGGTCATTTCACCCCCGAGTCAGCCACTTGTCAGGGGTTTCCTGACAAAGTCTCCCCCCCTCCCTCCAGTTTCCCCACTCCATTTGCAAACAGCATGGAGAACCTTCTTCCCTTCAGAGTCTCCCTTCCCTCCCTCCAGCCGGCTGGAAGGAGGGAGACTTTGAAGGGAAGGAGGTTTCCCATGCCGTTTGCAAACGGCATGCGGAACCTTCTTCCCTGCAGCGTCTTTGCCCCTCCCTCATTCTCTTTAATATTTGTAACCACCTGCTCTGCTTCTAATACCAGCTGGGTTAAGATGAGGAGACGGCATTGCCATCTACTCCACTCCTAATACCAGGTGTTAAGGTGTGGTGGGCATTGCCATCTGCATTGCTCCTAATACCAGCTGGGTTAAGGTGTGGGGGCGGGCTTTGTCAACTGCTCCGCTCCTGATCCCAACTGGTTCAAAGGGGGGAGGGCATTGTCACCTGCTCTGCTGCTGAAGATACCAGCTGGGTTACGTTGGGGGTTAGGCATTTCCACTTGCTCCACTCCTAATATCAGCTGGGTTAAGTTGGGTTGTGGGCATTGCTGCCTGCTTCACTCCTAATACCAGCTGGGTTAAGGCGAGGAGATGGCATTACAGAGACAGAGATAAAAGAAGCCATTCAGTTGACTAAATTAGGCAAAGCACCAGGTCCAGACAGAATTACGGCTAAATTCTATAAATCATTGGTAGATGAACTGGTACCTTTTTTGAAGGTGATAATGAATGAAATTTTAAGAGGACAAAAGGTTCCAGAGTCTTGGAATGAGGCCACTATATCATTGATACCAAAGGAAGATCAGGACTTATGTAATGTTAAAAACTATCGACCTATTTTGTTGCTGAATAATGATTATAAAATTTTTGCAAAAATTTTGGCGGAAAGATTAAAAGAAGGGCTTGTGGAATTTATTGCAGAAGAACAAGCAGGTTTCGTTCCAAATAGACAAATTAAAGACAATTTGAGAACTGTTCTAAATGTGATAGAATATTATGACAAACATTGTGAGAAGGAAGTTGGTTTCTTTTTTGTGGACGCAGAGAAAGCTTTTGATAATTTAAATTGGAGTTTTATGTTCGCCACAATGGAAAAACTGTAAATGGGGAAAGAATTTATTCAAGCGGTAAGAGCAACCAATGTGCAGCAATTGTAGTCAACAATGACTTAACCAAAAAACTGGAAATCAGAAAAGGTACAAGGCAGGGCTGCCCACTATCTCCATTGTTGTTTATCTTGATTTTGGAAATGTTGTTGATTCAGATTCGAGATGATGATGCTATAAGAGGCATAAAAATTAAAGATTTTACCTACAAAGTTAGAGCTTTTGCGGATGATGTGATGGTTATTGTGGAGGATCCAACACAAAATATGCCAAAGTTGTTAGACAAAATAAAGGAATTCGGAAAGTTGGCTGGATTTTATGTCAACAAGAGAAAGTCTAAGATATTATGTAAGAACATGACCAAACAAAAGCAACAAGAATTGATGGAAATTACAAATAGTTTTTTTTTTAATTTATTGGTGAGTACATTCAATATTATTCAATACACAAATTCCCCGTCTTATCTAAATTATATCAGCCCCCACCCTTTCCCCCCCTCCTTACTGACTTCCAACAGCTTTCCAACCCCAAACCCCTCTTATTACTCAAATTACTCTTAACCATAATTTTTCTAAATCCTATATATGTTATATCACTTATTCTAAGCATGTTCAAATTCTTCTATATCTCCAATTTTCCAATATATCAATCTACATTTCACTGTTTAAACTATCTATTTTTAATACAATCTCCTTATTACTAATGGATCAAGGTCTTTTAAGTTTTCTTGTCATTTTGTCCATCTCAGCCATGTACAGCAATTTGTAAATCCAATCTTCTATAGTTGGTATTTCTTGCACTTTCCATTTCTGCGCATACAAAAGTCTTGCTGCTGTAGTCATGTAAAATAACAGTGTTCTGTGCTGCCTTGGAACTTCTTCCATTCCCCAGTAGCAACAACTCTGGGTTCTTATTTATTTGGGTTTGCAAAACCTCATTAATTATTTCTATTATATCTCCCCAGTATTGCTTAGCTACCTCACAAGTCCACCACATATGATACAATGATCCTTCATGCTTTTTACATTTCCAGCATTTATCTGACAAATTTGCATTTCCAAGCGCAATCTTCTTAGGCGTTAAATACCACCTATACATCATTTTGTATACATTCTCTTTAATGTTGGTACAAGTTGAAATCTTCAAGGTATTTTTCCACAAGTATTCCCATGATTCCATTGTTATTTCTTTATGAAAGTTTATTGCCCATTTCACCATCTGGACTTTGACTGTCTTGTCTTCCATATACCATTTTAAAAGTATTTTGTATATTTTCGAAATATCTTTTTTGCCTTCTTGTAAAATCACTTCTTCTAACTCCGAGTTTTTTAGTCTTATTCCTCCCTTTAGACAGTCCGAGTTGTAAAGATCCCTAATCTGCCTATATTGAAACCATCCATAGTGAGGAGATAAATCTTCTTGTGTCTTTATTTTTGGTATTCTATGTTTTATCAACATTATCGCTTTATAAGTTAAACATTGTTGTTCATTATAAACAGTTCTCGGATCTATTACTTCATATGGTACCACCCATGAAGGGATACCATTTTCCATGTAATTCTTATATTTCTTCCAGATTGTGAAAAGGCTTCTTCTGATATAATGATGCAAAAACATAGAGTCCGCTTTAACTTTATCATACCACAAATAGGCATGCCATCCAAACAACTTTTTGTGTCCCTCCAGAGTCAGCAGTTTACGGTCTTTTAACGTTATCCAATCTTTTAACCATGTCAGACAAATTGCTTCATAATATAATCTTATGTTTGGCAGTTGCAGCCCCCCTCTTTCTTTCGAATCTTGTAATACTTTCATTTTCACACGGGGTTTCTTGCCTGCCCACACAAAGTCTGAAATTTTTCTTTGCCATTTGCCAAATTGTTTGAAGTCTCAGATAATTGGAATAGTTTGTAGCAAAAACATCACGTGTGGTAGCACATTCATCTTCACTGCTGCTATTCTTCCCAACCATGACAAATTTAATTTATTCCATTTTATCAAATCTCTTTCTATTTGTTGCCACAGTTTCTCATAATTATTTTTAAATAAATCTATATTTTTTGCAGTCAACTCAATTCCTAAATATTTCACTTTATTAGTTACCTCACAGTCCCTTATATCCATTAATTCTTGCTGTTTTTGCTTCATCATGTTCTTACATGTTCTTCTTTTTGTTCACATAAAATCCCGCTAAATCACCAAATTCCTTTATTTTATCCATTATTTTTGGCATATTGTCTATTGGGTCTTCCACTATCAACATTACATCATCCGCAAATGCCCTGACTTTGTAGGAAAATTCCTTTATTTTTATGCCACGGATTGTATCGTCCTCTTGAATTTGAATCAGCAAAATTTCCAAAATCAAAATGAACAACAATGGAGACAATGGGCAACCTTGTCTTGTACCTTTCCCTATTTTCAATTTTTTAGTCAAATCATTGTTAACTACAATCGCTGCACACTGGTCTTTGTAAATTCCTTTAACTGCCTGTATGAACTTTTCTCCCATTTGCAGCTTTTCCATAGTGGCAAACATAAAATCCCAGTTCAAATTGTCAAAAGCTTTTTCCACATCCACAAAAAAGAAACCAACTTCCCTATCACAGTGCTTGTCATAGTATTCAATAGCGTTTATTACTGTCCTTAAATTGTCCTTAATTTATCTATTGGGTAGGAATCCAGCTTGTTCTTCTGCAATAAATTCCGACATCCATCCCTTTAACCTTTCCGCCATAATTTTCGCAAATATTTTATAGTCATTATTCAGCAACGAAATTGGCCGATAATTCTTAACATTGGTCAAATCCTGTCCATCTTTCGGGATCAACAATATATTAGCTTCATTCCATGAATCAGGAATCTTTTGGCCTTGTAATATTCCATTAATTACCTCACTTAGAAATGGTATCAGCTCATTGGCCATCGTTCTATAAAACTTTGCTGTTATTCCATCTGGTCCCGGTGCTTTCCCTAATTTTGTTGATTGTATAGCTTCTTTTATTTCTTCCTCTGTCACTTCCCTGTTTAACTTCTCTTTCCATTCCTCTGAAATTAATGGAAGCGTCACTTTCTCCAAATATTCTGCTATTGAATCTCTGTTCACCTCTTTCTTTTGGTACAGCTTTGCATAAAATTTAAAAAAGGCTCTACTAATGCCTGATTGATTTGTCAATGTTTTATCTTCCTCTCGAATCTTAGTTATGATTTTCTTCTCCCTTTTTTTAAAAATTGCCACACTAAATATTTCCCAGGCTTATTTGCACCTTCAAATGACTTCTGTTTCATTTTTTTTAAATTCCACTCCAATTCTCTATTATTCATTGCCGTCAATTGTTCCTGCAGGATTTTCATATCCTGAAATATTTTCTTTTTTCCTGGTCTTTTTTTAAGTTGTATCTCTTTGGCTTTAATTTTTTCCATAATTTCAAGTCTCTTTTCTTCCCTACTCCTCCTAGCTCTTGCATTCAGATCCATTAGCGTTCCTCTAATAACAGCTTTATGTGTGTCCCATACCTTGTTAGTTGGTACATCCTTATTCAAATTGCACTGTATAAAAAATTTGGTCTCTCTTCGTAACAATGCCATATTTTCTTCCGTTTGCAGCAAGTCTTCATTTATCCTCCATCCTCTTTTCTTTTTCTTTTTCCCAAATCTCCACATAACTGGATTGTGATCTGAGCCTACCTTGGGCATTATCTCCACATCTCTAGTCCATACCACCAGTTCTTTGGAGGCCCAGATCATGTCAATTCTTGATAGTGTAAAATGTCTTGCAGAGTAAAATGTATATTGTCTATTTTTCGGATTTTGTCTCCGCCACACATCTTCCAGACTTTCTTGTTCCTTAATCGCAAAACACGATTTTGGCAAAAGTCCTCTCTTTTTCTGTGCACTTTTAGATTTCTTGTCTTCTTCCAAATTTGTAACTCCATTGAAGCCGCCTGCCAAAATTATTTGATCATAAGTCAATTCATCTAATTGTTCCTGTAAGTCCTTGAAAAAAATTTCTTTTGCCCCATTAGGCGCATAGATTCCAATCACCAAAATCTTCTTAGAGTTCCAAATTATTTCCACTGCAATATATCTAGCTTCTGTATCACTTAGAACCAATTTTGGCTGTAGCTCCTCCTTTATTTATAATACAACTCCTCTCTTTTTCTTTTTGGAAGCTGCTACAAATTCATTTCCAAGTTTTGCAAGTTTCAAATATTTCACATCCTGTTTTTTGATATGTGTCTCTTGCAAACACACTATATTATATTTTTGTTTTAAAAGCCAGTGGAAAATAGTCTTATGTTGAAAAGGTGAATTTAGTCCATTTACATTCCAAGATATGATTTTACTCTCCATGATCAAATTTTAGCTCCTGTTGGTAAGTCTTTTTCATTGTCCCTAATAAACCTTTCCATCTCCTGGCCAGATCTGATGATTTTCCTTACACCACCAAATTCGAAAGCCAGTCCTTCAGGTATTTCCCATCTGTATCTGATTTTCATGTCTTTTAACATTTGGACCAGCTGTCTATACTTCTTCCTCTCCAACAACACCAATCTGGGCAGTTCTTTCATGATTCTCACCACTTTCCCATCAACCTCTAATGGGTCCTGAAATTGTTTACTCACAATTGACTCTCTTGTCTTTCTAGTTGTAAATTGCATAATCATATCTCTTGGTAACTTCATTTGAGCTGCAAATTTTGAGTTAATTCTGTATGCCACATGCAGAAGCACTGCGATCTCCTCTTCTTCTTTTCCCAAGTATGCCGCCAAAATTTCTGTAATCTGCTCTTGGGCTGTTTTTTCCAAAACTTCCGGGATTCCACGAAATCTCACTTGTCTTTCCATTTGTTTACATTCAGCTATGGCCATTCTTCCCTTCATGCCTCTCAGCTCCATACTCTGCACATCTGCCAAAGTATCAGCCGCCTTTTCTACTGCGTTAACTCTTTGCTGTGTAACTTGCATTTCTTTTTGAACCTGATCCATATCCTTCGCTAATTTTGCCATCTCTGATTTAATGCCTCTTTAAAGTCTTTCAAATTTTTCAAATTTTTTTGCCATCTCTTGCATCATATCTTTAAGCTCTTTATTCCCTTCTGAAACTTTTTTGTCTAGGTTTTCCAGCACCATTTGCCATTCCTTCTTCGACATTGTGGGGCTAGCTCTACTTCGCTCCCACAAGTCTGCACTTTTCATTAGCTCCGTGGTGCGATTTTATTATTTTCCTTTATTTTTAAAAGTCAAAGTTTAGGTTATTTTTGTAAAAACTGATATTTACGCGGTCCAAAATGTTGGGCGTCTTTTCTCTATGGTTTTGTTTTGAGGCAACTGCCCTTACCCTTGTCTAAGAATGTCTACTTCCATTTCCCTTGAAGCCGCAGCTTTGCCCTCTTCAAAAATGGCGATATTCCACTTCTGCTGCTTAGAAGCCGCTTCTTGCCAAGCTCTTTATGGTTCTGACGCACTTCCTGTTCCTCTCCATTTCACAGCAGTTCTCGCGATGTTAAAAGTTTCTCACAGTCCACTATCTCTCTCTAGCCGCAGGTATGTAAACAATAATAATTTTTCCACTCTAACTTTTCTTTACAATGTCACTTTTTAATAATTTATTTGCCGGAGTTTTCTCAGTTATATATCAAGTCTTTTGCAGTTTTCTAGATCTCTTTGTCACTTTATTTCTTATTGTAATCAGTCCCGTAATGAGAGATAGCAATCTTTACCTTCTTAAATGTTTCTCTTGGGTTGTAATCACTGCTTCAATTATCCAATCGATTCAGGTTCCCTTCTTGGTTTGCTGAAGCTTGGGCATGTAGGTCTTATGCCAAAATTCGACTCCAAAGTCGCTGCAGAGATCTCAGCAACCTCTCTTCGGGTGGGACCTCAAGCGTGGATGGGGGCTCATTAAGTAGAACCCCCCTCACACCCGAGATCAACGCCCCCTCAAGGTCTTGAGCGTACTTGCCTGTTCTCCGCCTGAAAACAGGGGGCTGCAGGCAGATTGCACCCCTCCAGCCCTACAAACAGCGACTCAGACAGCTCAGCTCCCTGAGCTGCATTAGATCTCCATGGATCCCAAACCGGAAGTCAGTTGAAATTACAAATTGTGAAGTAACACATAAAGTAAAATATTTAGGAATTGAGCTTACAGCGAAGAATATTGACTTGTTCAAGAATAACTATGAAAAGCTATGGCAGCAAATTGACAGAGATTTGATTAAATGGAATAAATTAAATCTGTCATGGCTGGGAAGAATAGCGGCAGTCAAGATGAATGTGTTACCACGGATTATGTTATTCTTACAAACAATTCCAATTATCAGAGACAGTAAGCAATTTGAAAAGTGGCAGAGGAAGATTTCTGATTTTGTATGGGTAGGCAAGAAACCACGAGTAAAAATGAAGGTTTTGTGTGATGCTAAGGAAAGAGGTGGACTGCAATTGCCGAATATCAGATTATACTATGAAGCAGTTTGTTTGGTTTGGCTTAAAGATTGGATGTCACTGAAGAACTGTAAGCTATTAACTTTGGAAGGCTATAAAAATTGTTTGGGTGGCATGCCTACTTGTGGCACGATAAATTGAAAGCTGATTCTATGTTTCTACATCATTATGTGAGAAGGAGTCTCTTCACAATCTGGAAAAAATATAAAAGTTATTTGGGCAAAGGTATCCCCTCGTGGGTGGTACCATATGAATCCATCGACCTGAGAGTTATTTACAATAGAGATCAATGTCTTTCCTATAAAAAGATTCTCATTCAGTAACAAAATATGTTAAGAATTAAAACAGAAGAAGAGTTAGTTTCATGTTATGGATGGTTTCAATATAGGCAGATAAAGGACTTATATAACTCGGATCGCTCAAAAGGTGGAATTAAATGGAAAGGTTCGGAATTGGAAGAAGCTATATTGCAGGAAAGTAAGAAGAAAATTTCAAAAATTTATAAAATTCTTTTGAAGTGGCACACAGAGAATGAAACTGTTAAAGTCCAGATGGTGAAGTAGGCTATAAACTGTCAAAGAGACATAACAATGGAGTCATGGGAGTATTTGTGGAAAAATACAATGAAGATCTCAACTTGTACCAGTATTAAAGAAAATGTTTTTAAGATGATATATAGGTGGTATTTGATGCCCCAAAAAATAGCATATGGAAATGCTAAAATGTCTGATAAATGTTGGAAATGTAAAAGGCATGAAGGATCATTGTATCATGAAGGATCATTGTGGTGGACTTGTGAGGTAGCTAGGCAGTACTGGGGAGATATTTTAGAAATGATAAATGAGATTTTGCAGATTTCAATAATAAAGAACCCAGAACTCCTGCTACTGAACTTAAATATGGAAGAGGTTCCTATGCAACACAGGACATTGCTATTTTATATGACAACAGCGGCAAGAATACTATATGCGCAGAAATGGAAAGTGCAAGAAATACCATCTATTGAAGAATGGATACAAAAGTTGCTGTACATGGCAGAAATGGATAAGATGACAAGAAGGCTGAGAGACCAGAACTCTGAAGAATTTTTTAAGGACTGGGGAAGACTGAAGGAGTATTTGGAGAAAAAATGGGATCTGAAGGGGAAATTATGGCAATTTGATAGTTATTAATTGGGGGAAATATGGGAGATAGGGATTTTTAGCATT
Organism: Eublepharis macularius; assembly: GCF_028583425.1. NCBI lineage: Eukaryota > Metazoa > Chordata > Lepidosauria > Squamata > Eublepharidae > Eublepharis > Eublepharis macularius. Next base: position 130,931,840 of record NC_072792.1, read on the forward strand.
TAAAGTGAAGTTTTAATTATTGTTAAGTATAAGTTTTGAATAGATATGAATTTAATGGATATAATTTAGTTTATTAGGGAAATATGAGATAATAACATATAAATGGAATAGATAAGTAAGGAATAGAATAAGATAAGGGTTGGAAAGCTGTTGGAAGTCTGTGAAAAAGGGGGGAGGGAAAGGGTGGGGGAAAATTGATATTTAGGTTTTAAATAAAAATGTTATTTGTAATATGTACTCACCTAATAATTAAAAAAAACAGAATAGGTTGCACAATGGCATATTGAGCTGTGATCTGGGTTGTGGTGGAAACATCAGACTCCATGAGGAAGCTAGTTTTCCTTCTAACAGTTGTAGTGGGGTGCTAAGTGACATTTAATTATTATGTTGGAAGAGTACAGGAAGTAGTCCTCTTGAAGCACTGTGGAAATTTTACCATTAAAGTTACTATAGTAGTACAGTGCTATTTCTAAAATTCATTAATTTTCTGTATGTTGGGCCCAAAGAAAATATAAATAATACATGCATAATTATATCTGCTTACTGTTAGCTCAATATTGCTTGATGTAGAGATATAAAAGAACAAGGGACTGTTTAAGGAAGGGATTGTGATTCCAGGGTGAATAATCTGCTCAGCATGCAAAAGATCCCAGGTTCAATGCCCAGCATTTGCAGTTGAAAAGAATAAGTAAAAATAGGTGACATGAAAGCTTTAGACCCTGGAGAGCTGCTGCCAGTCTGAATAGACAATACTGACCATGATGACCATGGCCTGATTCAGTATAAGGCAGCTTCATGTGTGTCCAACAAGACCTTTCTTTCTCCAGCTATTTAGGCATGTAATTATACTATAATTTATTATAACCAAAAAGTTAAGAATATATGGTAACTGCTCTATCCTTCTGAGAGGGAAAAATCAATACACCTTAACCAAATGAATAGAAAAACAATACATGTGTAATTAAATGTTCAGCTATAAGCTTTCAGAAATGTAGCTAGATATAAGTTGAGACCCACAAAACTTAGAGGGGCATATCATTTTCCCCTTCAACACATGTCCTCTTTCCCATTCCTGCCCCACATAGCCTCTTGTCTTTTAACTGCTTCCTTCTGTCCCCACCAACTTTTTAATGACCTCTGTCTTCACCTTTCCCTCCTACCCCCAGCAGCCTCTCCCTATGGGCCAGTTGTGTAGTGTCAGCTGAGGTGGGCCCAGTTGTATGGTGGGGAATCTACAAAGACCTGTGGAGTGGGGTGGTACTTCACTTTCCCCTGTATCCTCTTTCCCACACTATTTCTTCTTTCCCTTCTCCTGGCAGCCATCTCCTCTCCTTCAAACTCTCTAAACAACTTACTTTTATTTAGCCCCCATCTTCATTTATATTTATTAATTTACTTCATTTACATACCACCTTTCTCCATAATGGAGACCCAAAGCAGCTTACATCATTTTCCTTGCCTCCATATTATCCTCACAACAACCCGTAGATATACATTAGACTGAAAGCATGTGACTGGATCAAAGTCACTCAGTGAGCTTCCACAGCAGACTTCTGTTTTGGATCTGGGTCTCCCAGACCTTACTCTGAAACTCTAACCACTACATTACATTGGCTTTTGTTGGGGGAGGGCTGCCATTGAACAATAGATAAAAGTAGTCCCCTGTGGAAGCACCGAGTCATTACTGACCCATGAGGGGAACGTCGCCACAATGTTTTCTTATTAGACTTTTTACGGGGTGGTTTGTCATTGCCTTTCCCAGTCATCTACACTTTACCCCCAGGAAACTGGGAACTCATTTTACCAATCTTGGAAAGATGGAAGGCTGAGTCAACCTTGAGCTGGCTACATGAACCCAGCTTCCCCCAGGATCGAACTCAGGTCATGAGCACAGCTTGGGCTGCAATACTGCAGCTTACCACTCTGTGCCATGGGGCTCATTGAACAGTAGCATTGTTGGCGCAGCGTGGTTTGAACTGTAGCTGAGCTATAAATAAGGCTTTCACACACTTATAGCATTCAAGTGTATGTTCAGTTTATTTACAGTGACGTATATACAGAATCTTGTTCTCAGCGTCAAAGTGCTTCACCAAGCACCTAATGGAACAAGCTCCACTCCAGCACAAGACACTGCTGGCTTATATCCTCCCATAGCACCCCTCAGTGTCCAATCATAACACACCTGGTGAGGTGTCGTAGGTTGTTTCTCTGCTCTTGCATCATCCAAGGACCTGTCAAATAGATCTTTTACATTAGTAGTGTCATGACAGATACAAACAGCAAGATATAGACATGCTTCTTGGCTCACTATGTCAACACTCCTCCTTGAGACAAGAGGCATGTATACCCAACACTTCTCTGCATTTAAACAACATTTCCTGGCTTTGTCCTTTGGTTAACAGATCTGCAACATTCTCATTTGATTTACAATGAGACAAACATATCATACCTCTGTGAATAGCATCACGCACATTTTGATAACGGATCACAATATGTTTGCTCCTGGCACGGATGCTTTGGTACTGTGCCAATTGCTCTGCAGCAGAACTGTCACATTTTATTTCCACTGGTAATGGACACTGCATATTAAGATCTTCCAACAACTTTATTACCCACTCCAGTTGTAATAAACAGTCGCTTAGCGAGCCATATTCGGCTTCACATGAACTAGTTGTGACTAACGTTTGCCTCTGAGACTTCCAGAATACCAGTGCTCCCAGAACGTGGATAAGATAACCAAAGGTAGATCTCCTCTCATCATCTCCCCATGATGCATCACTAAAGGCTAACACTTCAGTACCTTTTGTAGTATCCAACACAAGCTTATAGTCTGAAGTACTCTTCAGATAGCGCAACACCCTTTTTGCTGCCTGCCAGTCTCTTTCACAGTGTACAGGGATCTGTACACTGCCTACACAGCCACTGCACCACATAGCCCAGATCAGGGCGGCTCCAGCAGGACAAATACAGCAGTGACCCGACTAGAGACTGTACTTAGTTTTGTTTTCTAAAGGAGTGTTTCTTGGCTCCTTGAGACACCCAGCAGACATGGGGGTTTGCACTTCTCGTGCCTCTGCCATCCCATACTGCTTCAGCAATTGCTTCACTTTATTGCTCTGACTCAGCTCAAAACACCCTGAGCTGTTTTTGGTAATTTGCATACCTAGGTAGTTTGAAATAGGTCCCAAAAACCTGGTTTTAAACACTCTGGTTATGGCTTGCTGGAATTCAGCCAATTCCTCAGGTGACCCACACAGAAAACAGAGGTCATCCACATAGCAAAGCAGGTAACACTGTTTACCACCATTCTCCTTTGTATATAAACATGGATCAGCCTTTGCCTGCTTGCATCCAAGGCTAGCCAGTGCTTTTGATAGACACAAATTCCAGCACCGTGCTGCCTGTTTTAACCCATAAATGGACTTATGCAATTTTAATACAAGACTTTGTTGCTTAGATTCAAACCCTGGAATCTGTTCCATGTAGACTTCTTCCTCCAAGTCTGCATGCAGAAATGCAGTTTCAATGTCAAAATGAAAGACAGACAAACCCTCTGCACTTGCTTTGCAAAGAGCTACTCTAAAGGTTTCCCCCCTCATGGTTGGAGAAAACACCAGATCATAATCCTGCCCTTGTATTTGAGAGTATCCCTTGGCCATAAGGCGAGCCTTGCGCTTAAACTCTCCATTAGGACTGTATTTAACTTTATACAACCATTTGTAGCCCACTGGGCTCTTCCCCTCTGGCATTTCAGATAGAGAAAACACTTGATGATTTGTGAGAGACTCATATTCCTGTTGCATAGCAGCAAACCAAGCCTCTCTCTCAGACCCATCAAGCCGCAAAACCTCTTGAAAGTTGGCCGCTCTGGCACCCATAGAAAATTCACTTACAGCTGATTTGGCTCAAAGCCATATCTCACAGGAGGCACTCCTTTCGTGGAGCGTTCTGACACCCTTGGAACTCGAACACCAGGACTCTGAGACTGAGCTCCAGGAGACTTTAACTCCTTTTTAACCTCCTGTTCAGAAATCACACTCTGTGGCTGACTTGTGCCACTTTGAGCCTCTTTGTGCTCTGTTAGAGGCAAAAACACTTGTGAGTGCTCCTCCAAACCATGGAGTCTTGCCCAACTGCTGTTTTCATTAAAGCTAGCGGACCTACTAAAACAAACCTTCCGTTCAGACGTAACAAATCTGTAGGATTTCATACCAGATTGATAACCTACAAACACGTGCTGAACTGCTCTAGCAGATCCTTTTCTCCTTTGCTTGAGAGGCACATTTATCCATGCTTTAACCCCAAACACTCTTAGAAACCCGAGCTTTGGATCTTTCTTGTACAGCACTTTGTAGGGAATATTGTTTATTGCCCTGCTCCAAACCCTGTTGCTGACATAACAGGCTGCCCCTAAAGCTTCAGCTCAATAAACAAATGGGTTGTTTCTCTGCTCTTGCATCATCCAAGGACCTGTCAAATAGATCTTTTACATCAGTAGTGTCATCACAGATACAAACAGCAAGACATAGACATGCTTCTTGGCTCACTATGTCAACAAGCATAAACAAAAAGAGGCTTCTCCAGAAGCGAAAGAACACACAGAGTGGATAAACCACAGCCGGAGTTGTGGGAGTAATCAGTCCCACAACATTGCCCCCCAGACTGAACGAAGACACGGACACAGATATTGGGAACTAAGGGCCAATTTTATTCTGGCAACAACAGAACATTAAACATAACATGGCAAGGGTCTAACTAGCGGTACAGGTCAAGCCCTGGGGTCCCTGGACCTCCACCTTGACCTGTCTGGGCTAGCCCCTCTGCTCCGGGCCCAAGCCATCCAAAGTCATGGGTGGGACCTGGACAGCTAGGCGTGTGGAACCTCAACCAAGCCTATTAACCCCCCCCCCGCCATCAAACATGAGGGGCCGTACTTGTACAGGAGGCCCCATGCGGCAGTCTGCCCTCTCAACTAGAAACCATCAAACAATACCAGTGATCCTGACAGACCCCGCATTCCCCCTCAAATGTGGACTTGCCAAGGGGTGATCACCAGCCCACTCATTTCTGCCAAACCCTATCTTGCCACAGTTAGGGCCAAGCCTCTGCTTAGGCCCTTGCACCTCACAGGTGGTCTACCACCAACCTGAGCCTTTGCTGCAGATCATTAAGAAAAATGTTGTTGCCCTTTACCAAAAGATGAACCCCATCTCCTCGGTAGAGGTCAGCAAATTGGGCCTGTATTTGCAGATGGGGGAGATATCCCAAGCCTGCCCTCCAAGGCTTGAAACAGAGCTCTATTGGCCTTGCGCTTAGCCTGCTCCATGGCAGCTGGGTCCCTGCCTTCCTGCCACACATGGCACAGAAGCATTGCTGATCACACAATCAAGACTCCGGGCCACTGTTGGCCAATGAATTGCAAATCTGCCTGTGCTTGAATGGAAAGGGCCCTTCCTTGCACCAGGCCTAGATCATTACCACCAAGGTGTATAACCAAAACCTGAGGTGGAGGACCACTCCTCCCCTCAAACAAGAGTGGCAAGAGGCCAGGCCATCTGAGGTCTCTGCACCCCTGCCATTCCAAGGTAGCCAATCATTTAAACCAAGCTGGGACCTGGTCTGTGTCCTCTTATCCTGATGGGCAGCCCAGAAAATCACGTTGTGCCCGCAGATGAGGATCTTTAGCTTCTCCCGGTGAAACATAGCTCCTACAAGAAAACAGAATCAGAAGAAGTTACAACGCAGGCAAAGGGCGTACGTAGGAATGGTATGCGGAGGACCACCACCTGCCCATCCTCTGAATGGCAGGCCCAGGGTAACCCATTGCCGCTGCTGTAGAGGCAGCCCCAATCCTAAAGGAATGGGTTCCAAACTTTACTCCTGACAAACGTAATTTTGACAGTGCATAACTGGTCACTGCCCAAAATTGATATTTGGTAAGTGATGACCCATCGCTGTGGTGAAAAAGCACCCCAGCATCATCACCACAGGCCTGTACATAACACTTCAGTGCCTGCATGGGGCATAACTCCTCATTCACACAGGGGCCAAGCTCAATTACTGCCCCCTTCTGCTTTTGGTCAGTTTTAGAATGTCGTAGCTTATGAATGACTTTGTCCCCTGCGGACTTAATATCCTGCACCATTAAGGCCCTCCCCAATGCATCCTTGCAGGACTAAGTGACCAATTCACTCACCCGCAAGGCACCAAAAATACAATAAAAAAGCAGCATGAAAAAGAGTCTCTTTGAATGGGAAGCTACAAACTTTGCTTCAGACAGACTTTAGCCCATGAAGGACTGCAGGGGAAATGGGCTGCCTCTGATCTTGGTGGGGGAAAGCCTCCCGAGACCAGCCTTCCAGCATTTTCTGAATCCTGAAATCTCCCATGTATTCAGGATGTCCACGGGCTTTGATGGCAAATGCAAGTGCAGCCAGTTGCCCTCTAATAAACTTAACTGCTAATCCCCTACCTCTCTGATTTACACAAAACTGCATCAGGTGTTCCACAGAAACCGGCCAAGCCTGCTGCAGTCCAGCCTCATGCCTAAACCCAACAAACTGTCGTACCAACCAGTTGTATGTCATCTAAGTGCTGGGTGCCATGGCTAGATGAATAGCCCTGTATGCCTCCACCTTCCATGATTCCACAGCTCCGAAGGCATTCTAGCCAGCTGATAGTCGGCCCCGGGGACAAGCTGCAGAAAATGCTCCATCTTCAGGTGTGACAGAGCATCCACCACACTATTGTCAACACCCGGGACATGCTTCGCCATGAACAAAATGTTCAATGTCAAACAGAGCATAAGCAGCCAAACCAATCGCATGACTAAGGGAGACTTGGATGAGAGGGAGTTAACAACATATACTACAGCCTGATTGTCACACCAGAAATGCACTGTGTGATTGGCCAGGTCACCGCCCCACAGGTAAACTGCCACTAAGATTGGGAATAATTCTAAAAAGGTGAGGTCCCTATTCAGACCCCCTTCAATCGAGGGGCCATTGCTCATCACACCAGTGGCCTTAGAAGTATGCTCCAAAGCCAGTGGATCCTGAGGCATCGGTAGCAACCTGGAGTTTGGTTTCCAACAGCAAGTTCTCCCTCCAAAAGGTTACACCATTGAAGGAACCAAGAAAACACTCCCAAACTTCCAAGTCCTCCTGCATGCCCCTATTGACCCTAAATCTATGATTGGGATGCCAGTCTCCATTGCATCGGATAGGCATTGCAAAAATGCTCTCCCAGGTGCTACTACTCGACATGCAAAGTTTAAGTAACCTACCAGCTGCTGGAGCTCCAAAAGGGAGACTTTACTCTGCCCCCGAAAGGATGCCAGACGAGCACGCAGGTCCAACAGCTTGTAATGAGGCAAACACAATGTTTACCGCACAGTATCGAATTCAATCCCCAAGAAGGTCAAGGCAGTCTTCTTGTGGGCCAAAGGGACCCCAGTTTCCTTGCTAAACTAACAAACCCCTCCAGAAGCCTGGCACATTGTCCAATTCCCGCAGGCCCCATGAAAAGGAAGTCATCAAGATAGTGCAGCGTGTCATGGCTTTGAAGCCAGTGACGCAGTGCCCACTCAAGGAAAGAGCAAAGTGTTCAAAGGCAGCACAGAAAACGGAACAGCCCATGGGGAGAGCCCTATCCATGTAAAACTGCCTTTCAAAAGAGAAACCCAATAGCTCAAAATCCTCAGGATGAACAGGAAGAAGGCGAAATGCAGACTTAATGTCGCATTTGGCCATCTCTCCACCGACCCCACATCGACGCACAACCTTAACTGCCTGATCAGAGGAGGTGTACCGTACAGAGCACAGGTGCTCAGGGATGGCGTCATTGACAGAATCCCCCCTTGGGTAAGAGAGGTGGTGAATAATTCTAAACTCACCTGCCATCATTTTGGTCACCGCACCCAGTGGGGAGACCCACAAATTTGGAACGGGGGGGGGGGCGGGAATGGGCCCAACACCCTGCCCTCTGAACATTCCTTAGCCAACTTTTCCCTCACTATCACTTCCATGCCAACAACTGAGTGTAAGTTGGCTGACATGAAAGGGGTCCTGGGGCTCTGAAATGCGATGCAAAACACTTCTGTAAACCCCTCCAAGAGATACCGGGCATCCTCCCGCCAAGGGTAAGTGGCCAGAAGCTGCCTAAGTGCCCTCAGATTTATGGGGCTGGGACCCTTTTCTAGCCTGCTGCTCCTGGTTGCCCCCCCTTCTGCCACGCTTACCGCCTGGCCTCTGGCGTTTACATGCCATAAAGGCATAGGAGACCCCACAAATTTGGCGTTCATGGCTGAATTTACAAAATTTTCTATTAAAAACTCCCTGTTAAGTGAATTCCCAACAGAGCAGTAGGGGTTGAACCGGCTGTCCCACAGTGGTGCAGGTGATGTTGCTGATGTTTGACCTATGAACTAGATGACTGCTGTATGAACAATCACCCATATTGGGCTTAGCTAGTGACATCACTTGCAACCACAGTTGCTGGTGAATCCATTCCCAGGGCATATTAGGATTGAGGGCCACCCTTATCCAAAATTCCTCATTGTACTGGAGCCATGTGGCCCCGCTAAAGTCACTGTATCCCTTGTATATTATATCAAGGTACTATAACAATGAAGCCTCCCTCCAAGACTGAGCCCTGGCTATAACCCCTGCGTATATCAAGAAATTGGGCAGCAAATTAGCCCAGGTCCTGTCAACCTTGCTATGTTTCAGCCTCTCTTTATCCCTTTAATCCATCTCATCTTTATCCTTCTTCTCCAGATCTCTGAAGAGAAGGATAAAGACGTCAACATATTCACCCCAAAAGATCTTATCTCTGGTGGCCTGCGTAAGGTGGTCACCCAAAGGAAGTGCCACATCCCCAAAGAGCAAGACATTAAAGAGGACTGAACCATAAAAGGATGGGCCATACATAGAACTAGCCCAGAGGAAGGCACAAAATGGCCGTCGCACCTGAGTGTGAGCCTGCAAACCCAATGGTCAATTAGTAGAGGCCTACTCCAGGATTAGGCCCCAGGGGAAGCAAAGAATGGGGCCAGCTGGCACCCAATGGCCAGGCACTCAACCAGGATGCAGCTAGAAAAGGGTTTAATAGCTCCTACTGCTCTCAAAACCTATTGCCTTCAGAGCCCTATTTAACCAGTGCCCACCCTAAACCCAGGCAAGCCCAGGCCTAAACCGGGGTGTGACAATGACCCACAAAGCCTACAGGAGGAAGAGTGGGAAGGATGAACAAGGGGCAATAGCCTTGTCCCCCCCACTCAGCAGTGTGCCAGCGGCTCGAGCCCACCAAAACCCTCCAAGAGAGCCTTAGTCAGGCAAAGGGGAGAAGGTGCTAAACGCTGTCTCCCCCCTGCTCCATAGGGTGCTGGTGGCTGCAAGCCCCACAAGCCCTCGAAAGTGGGGCTAACAGCTGCTGTCTCCTGCTGTGCTCCTGCTCTTTGTGTGTCTCGTTCGCACCACCGTGCCTCAATGGGCTGCTTCCCTTGCAGCACAGCTGCGCTCCACGCTGCCTCTCCCCCACCACAAGCCTTGGGGAGTGCTCAGAGGAGAGCCGCAACTGCATCTCTCCCCTTGACCAAGCATGAGGCAACTGCTGTGGAATGCTGGGGCAGAGCTGCCCTATATGCTTTTTGCTCCACCCCTCCCTAGATCCCTGGATGGCCAGGAAGAGCACACCATAGCTCTTCCTCAATCAGGGAAGCAATCAACAGCCCCCAGCTTATAGCAGCTTCACTACCAGCTGGGACTGCTGCAAAATCAATGCATAAATATACAAAATGGGCTTATAATTCCGGTGGAGCTAAAGATACAAGGGTATCTTTCATACGATATCTGTACCCTATGGTTACAGTGGTCCATAGAATATACTCCCTTAGCCAGGGATATAACTAAGATCATTAAAAGGCATTGGAAACTTGTGAACCAGATTCCTGGCTGTGCTCAGCCACCTTCCATTGAGTTTAGATGTACCAGGAACCTGAAAGATACCCTTGTCCATTCAGATTTTAAACCTAGGGGAGAGACCAGGAATGGACCAAGAGGCCACTTCAGATGCAGCAGGTGCAATGTTTGTGAATTGGTAGCTGTAATAAAGGAGTTTAGCATTAGCTCCATCAGATGAACCATTCAATTAAGAGATTTTTCTATGTGCAGCAGGGGTGATGTACGTGATTGAGTGTACGTGTCCGCTTCTATATGTTGGGAGTACTCATAGGCCTATCAAAATTAGAATACAAGAATACATCTCCTGCATTAGAACGAGAATGTTACCTTTAGTAAAACATTTTTTGGATCGCCATAGGGAACACAGAGAGTTCTATTTCTCTGTATTGCAAGTGATGAGATTGGATAGAACCAACAATCTGCAGAGGAACTTACTGAGGAGGGAGTCATTTTGGACTCATCATTTGGATACAGTTGCCTCTAAGGGACCAAATCAGATGATAGACGTTTCATGTTATCTGTAGCTATGTTTATTTCTGGCAAGTTATGCACCAGAGGGGGTTCCTGTACATTTAAATTTTCCGCGTTGTAGTTTTGCCAATTAAGAATGATGTATATGAATTCCTTACTATGTAGGACTGGTCACACTCTGACTGTGCTTTTGGGAAAGTCATCTGGGAAGACACTATATGTAGAAAGGATGTTGCAAGACTGTGAGTAAGATTGATTCAAGTACTTTATTTGCTTTAAGTTGTGCATAGATGAGGAGACATTGATGGTAATTTCATGCTTGTGTAATTTAGGAAACTTATTGCTGCCTTATCACAATCTTGATAAAGGCCTTCTCAAAACAGGATTATAGCTAGCAGCCTGTAGAATGGATTTTTGGCTGGAATATACATTTGTAGACTTGGCAAGTGGCTTAAGGAGGCTTTGGGTGGAAGGAACCTTCATTTGGGTCACCCTTGGAATATGGATCCTTGTTCCTGGAACAGCAGGGAAGAGAAGACAGTTATCAGACAAATGTATGGTAAGCACCTACTATAGTAAACTCACCTGGCTATCTGGAGCCACCTGTGAATGTTGCAAGCACTTGTCCACCTTTTACTGACAGAAATCAAGTCTGGAATACTGGCTAAACTGTTATGATAGCCTAACAGCAGGCACTGAGGGCATCTTGTTAAACTTACTTGCGCTTTTTTACCATTTGGTTTTTTAAAAACCTTCCACCCAAAGTATTTTTTTAGATTTCAACTTTTTCTGCAAACCTGTGGGGTATTTTTCATGTATGTAGGAAGATCTGTCTTGGCTGTTCACGGGTCCAATCTCCAGATTTAGGTATCAACACATTAGGGCCACTTGGCTATTAATATATAAGATTTACTGCGAGGGTGTCCTCTGAGGGGGGGAAAAATTATAGTTTTAGATATGGGATTCAAGGGATAAACATTTGCTATGACTTCTGATTTCTGGGTTTGACATTACCCCATTTGGGGTTTGAAATTTGTTGGGTTTTTTTGTGCGGGGGGGGGGGGGGTTCCAGAATTTCTGGGGTATTATTTTCAATTCAGTACCAATTCAATGGTCTAGGAAAGCTTCTTTTTCAAAGATAACAACACTAAATATGCACAGAATATATTCCTCCTGTAAGATTCCAGAATAACAAAGTGATTCAGTTTTACAGATCCCTGAAATAGGATGCACTTCTTTCCACTGATTCCTATGGGGAGGGTGGCAGCACTCAGCAGCAACTCAGTAGAAGAGTGCTGCCCACCACATCTTCACTCTGGGTGTTCATGAACTACAGAGGGACCTTAATTAATAATCACTATTACTACTATTTAAGGAGTTCTAGGAGGATGAAGCAGCAGCACGGCTGGGGCATGGGTGTCTAAGGGCTATGCTACTTATTAGCTTGTTATGAGTTGTCTTTGCGTTCTTTGGGTTCACCACATTGAACAGATTATATGTCAGCTCTAAGAATGTCACTTTAAAAGCCATACAAGTTGATTGTGCTGAAGGGGGGAGAGGACAGGGCTCTTCCTCCCTGTTCCCCCCACCCCAACCTTTTTAATGATCCTAAAGAACCACCAGTGGGAAGTTATTCACATAAATGTGGAGCTGCATGTGGGGTAGTTTGAGCATTCACAGCTAGACACAGCCTCATCCATGGAAATTAATTCTCTGGAGCACTCATCTCCTGAGTAGAAGGGGAAATGCCATTGCCTGGAAAATCAAGAGAATAAAAAAAAAAAAAACAAGGTGCCTGCTGCTTATGGTAGGCACCAAATATGAAAAAAGCAACATGGATTTTTCTGGGAGGGGGAGTATTTTTTGTAATTCCTAGGAACTTTGGATTTGTTTTACTGTTCCAGAAAATCACAGTAATAACCCCAAACAGCTATTGTCACATGTATTTTTGGCTCAGGAATTATAGAATGTACACCCCTATTTCATGCTGTCTTTCAAAATACCTTCCAGAATGTATGGCTTCTTGTTACATTTTTATGTGCCAGTGGTTTTTTTTTCTATTTTGTATACTATAAACTCAAGCAAATTAAGGCTCTAGATTGCAAAGTCATAACTAATGCTAAATGAGAAAGCATGTCTTAAATTGCATGCATTTGAAGGCTACTGTGAGGTTATAAATTATGTATATATGATTATTGAAAGTAGTTTTGCTATTTACATATGTACATAGGCACTGGCTTACAGTAATGTGGTCATTATAAGCAAAACAAACCATGCTCAGATTCTGCATAAGAATGATCTGGGAACTGATTCTTTGTTAACTATAAATTTGACTTTAATGGACCAATCCTTTGGCTAGGTTGGGTCTGAAGCTAGAAAAACAGGGTATAATTGGGTTCACATAGTACTGTCAGAGCATTATTGTAAAATAATCTAGTAGGCTAACAGAATCACTCCACAGCAAATTTGAAAGGTGGATTGTGCCAGAGCCAAAGGATGAGAGCACAAGGGTTCTTCGGCCTGTGGCTCTTCATCAGTGGCATACAGCTGGAGGCCAGCCATTTCACACAATGATTGGTAGAAAGTCTGGCAATTAAGGAGAGAGAGGGAGTGACACTAGTTACTTACCTGAAAACCAAAAGCAACACCAAAAGAAGAATACTAGTTGGTCAGCACTGCCTTCATCACATCAAGATTGTAGCTCGGGGTAGTTGTATGGCTTCTCTCTGAATACCAGCTTGTTGAACATGGTTTTTTTTTAGTAGTACTGGAAACAATCCTTACTTGGAGCAGGATGAATGCACTATTTCAGTTCAGATGGGAGCTGGAAGATATGGGGTGGAATTTTTCAAAGATGGCCAGTATTTGGCAGGGATGCTCACTGCCTTTATAACCTCTATAACATCTCAAAAGTCAACAATGCGAGGACATGTCTTAAATTATATCCATTTAAAAGCTACTGTAAGGCTATAAATTATGTATATAGTATTATATACTGCGGATACCTTACTGGGGAAGACCCAGGATTTTATATCTTCTTTGACTGCCTTGGGCCACTCTCAAATTGTGATGGGCCCAACATGAAAGAGGTTACACTTTGGACTTAATCTTTTGCACTGAACCTTTGTGAGAAGGTTTGGTTTAATTCTTTTATATATACATTTTATTTAAAAAGAAAAGATACGACTGTAGAAAGTGCATAATAAGAAGCTTATACAACAGTACACTGAGATTAATTTGAGACTTATACTAACTTATAAAAAGAGCGTATTTAAGATTAATTAAATTAAATCAAAATTAATTAAATTAACTGAAACAAGCACTACATTTGAAATTGGATTAGACTGATAAAAATACAGTCAAAACATTTTAAATAACAGAACTCAATTGTGTAATAGCTCTCTTTCCCTCTTCTTGGTTACTTATACAAACTTTAATATCAACCATTCTGATTAATCATTTTCCTGTGTTTTATCCTCTTAGCTTTATAATCTTAATCTTACTATATAAACCTTAATCTTACTATATAATTGATTAAGCATATTTCAGACAACTCACTTTATACCCTGGTTTACCACCAGAGGGCGCTGTCATGGAGGGAAACCTAGGCAAGGCACAATATCCCTCCAGAAAACATGCCATGATGGGAAGCTCAGGCCGGAAGCAGGACGGGAGCAGGTGGCAATGCCATCTCCCCATCTTAACCCATGTGGTATTAGGAGTGAAGAATGTGGCAATGCCCACAACCCAACTTAACCCAGCTGATATTAGGAGCGGAGCAAGTGGCAATGCCTAACCCCGATGTAATGCAGCTGGTATCTTCAGCAGCAGAGCAGGTGACAATGCCCTCCCCCCCTTGAACCAGTTGGGATCAGGAGTGGAGCAGTTGACAAAGCTCACCCCCCACCTTAACCCAGCTGGTATTGGGAGCAGAGCAGATGGCAATACCCACCCCACCTTAACACCTGATATTAGGAGTGGAGTAGGTGGCAATGCCCTCTCCCCGCCTTAACCCAGATGGTATTAGGAGCAGAGCAGGTGGTAATGCCTAATCGCTGATATAACCCAGCTGGTATCTTCAGCAGAGGAATAGGTGACAATGCCCTCCCCCCTTTGAACCAGTTGGGAACAGGAGCAGAGCAGTTGGCAATGCCCAACCTCCTGCCTTAACTCAGCTGGTATTGGGAGCAGAGCAGATGGCAATACCCACCCCACCTTAACACCTGATATTAGGAGTAGAGTAGGTGGCAAAGCCCACCCCCCACCTTAACCCAGCTGGTATTGGGAGCAGAGCAGATGGCAATACCCACCCCACCTTAACACCTGGAGTAGGTGTTAAGCCCAGGCCGGAAGCAGGAGTTGGGAACAGGAGCAGAGCAGTTGGCAATGCCCGACCTCCTGCCTTAACTCAGCTGGTATTAGGAGCAGAGCAGTTGGCAATGCCCACTCTCCCATCTTAACTCAGCTGCTATTAGAAGTGGAGCAGGTGGCAATGCCCCTCTGTGCTGGAATGCAGGTGGGGAATCTGCCACAAGCTTCACTAAGATTCCAGAGTTCAACCAAGCCGAGTGGGGAACAAGCAGGGAGCGTAGTCCACGGAGCCAAATTCAAAGGTCAGAGCCAAGAAAGCAGTCAGAGCAGAGCTGGGTCACAGTAGAGTCAGGTGGGTCTGTGTGCAGGTGCTTCTGCAATGAGGGAAATGGCATCCTGGCTTAAGAGCTCTCACTTTCACGGCAGTGCTGCATCCTGCTAAGACTCAAGGTCACTACGCTGCTATTTGAGTGCCTGAAGCCTTGCAGTTCATCTCCTTTCCTGTGCAGCAAGATGCTGCCGCACTCTACGCTGCCTTTCAGGTTCAGGGGAGCTTGGTGGGGATGTTGCCCTGGTCTCAACTGCTGGTGCAGATAAGGGAACAGCCTCTGTCTCTGCCCTGGATTCCTCAGCCTGCTCTGGCAAGGATTCCTGCTGTTCCACTCCCTGCTGGTCCTCCGTGTGGCTGACTCTGGAGGAGCTTGGAACACTCTCTCCCCTTTCATCCTCCCTGAGGTCTTCATCCTCTGAGGACTCAGAGCCCACGGCACCCTCCCTGCCTTAATCCAGCTGGTAACAGGAGTGGAGCAGATGGCAATGCCCACATCCATCTTAACCCAGCTGGTGTTAGGAGTGGAGTAGGTGGCAATGCCTGACCTCCTGCCTTAACCTAGCTGGCATTTGGAGCGGAGCACGTGGCAATGCCCATCCCCCTTCAGCCAGCTGGAATTAGGAGCAGAGCAGGTGGCAATGCCTGCCCCCTGCCTTAACCCAGCTCTTATTAGATTAGAGAAGATGGCAATGCCCACCCCCACCTTAACCCAGCTGGTATAAGGAGTGGAGCAGGTGGGAATGCCCACCCCCACATTAACCCAGCTGGTATTATGAGCAGAGTAGGTGGCAATGCCCTCCCCCTGCCTTAACCCAACTGGTATTAGAAGCAGAACAGATGGCAATGTCCACCCTTCACCTTAACCCAGCTGGTATTAGGAGCAGAGCACTTGGCAATGCCCATCCCCCCTCATCCAGCTGAGATCAGAAGCAGAGCAGGTGGCTTTGCCTGCCCACTGCCGTAACCCAACAGGTATTAGGAGCTAAGCAAGTGGCAATGCCCACCCCCGCCTTAACCCAGCTGGGATCAGGAGCAGATCAGATGGCAAAGCCCCCCTCCTTCACCCGACTGGGATCAGGAGTGGAGCAGGTGACAATGCCCCCCCCTGCTTTAACCCAGCTGATATTAGGAGTGGAGTAGGTGGGAATGCCCCTCCTCCAGCTTAACCCAGCTGGTATTAGAAGAAAATCATTTTGATATGCCACAGTTGGGTAGATGAGAACGGATCCACATGTTATGTGATTTTTATCCAATGTAACTGGATAATAGGTAAGTTGGTGTTACTGCAAAGAAACTCTTTTAATTTTGTGAGTTCAGCAAATGGTCAACTTGCATATCTTTTTATTCAAATCTTACATTGTCATTTTATAACTGCTAATATCTAATATTTTTCATGCTATTTTTAATGTTCATCATCGCTGAAATCATCTTCTGAGTCCTCAAGTTCAACTGCAGAGTTCGCATCTGTTTCCTTTTCTCCAGTTGCCACTTACATAACAGTACAAGTAAGTCCACAGGACAGGCATGAGCAGTGCCTGATCAAACATATACCCAGTCTTGGACAATTGCAGCATGCAGCATGCACTTATTAAGTGGTGAGCCTCTTCCCTATGCATTCGCTGAAGCTTCCAAAGTATTTTTATTGACAGATGCATGTAGCTTATAGTAGGCTCTCTTCCACCTGCACAACTGTATAAGAAGAAGCTGAGAAAGCACAAATTGCACATATACTAACCCCCACTCTGATGGAGCTCATTCAGTGACTATACATCCCTAGCTAGGAATTAATTGTAGTGGAGGATCACCATGGAGACTGGATAAGAGGTAATGGGTGAATGGTCCACTAAACTTCACTGTTAATTCCAAAAGAAAAATGTTAAGTCCTATAGCCACAGTTACCTCTCATCTTTAGAGTCCTATTAACTTGGAACTGGAAACCAGGAGGCAAGATGGTAACCTTCAGAGTAGAATTGTACCCCAGTGCAGTGTATGCATACATTTTTTGTGTAAGTCAATCTTAATTTATTTTTTGAAACAATTTGTCCACTCTACTATTCTGGACTCACATTTCCTGTGCACAATTTAGTAAGCAAATTGCTCTTTTTAAAAAAGTCACTTTCCAAGTATGTTGCCAACAAAAGTTCTAATTGAAACCAAGAAGACAGATGACCAGTCAATATTAACTTAATAGAAACTAAACCTCTAATTTTTTAACATCACTTTGAGTTCTAAAAAGAGGTATTAAAATTGTCCATAGTTGAAATAGAATTGTCTGTAGTTGAATAAAACAGGAAAAAAAACTTGTAAAGTATGACTGTAACCTTTTGTATTTTTGGCCAAATACATAGAGTCCTTGAAGAATTATAATGTAAATAAATGCTTTTCGGATGTTCTAAGGGGATAAAATGAACAAACATTCATTCTGAGCTGGATTTTTACAACAAGTTTAAATGGCTTCTACACAAGGATGAGCTTGTGCAGTTTCCCCATTGCCGATATTTTGCTGATAAAGCACAGGGCTTCCAAATGGAGTTTCCTTACAAGTTTCTCTGCCCCAGACTCCGATCTATGGCTACCCTGCTCCCATAGACCACTGGGATTTTGCAATTTTTAAAAAAAGTACTAGAATATTGTTAAATCAATATACCATTATAAAAATGTCCCAGCTTAAAATTTTTACAAGTAAATCTCTAACCATTATAGAGCTATTCCTTCCCCCTCCCCACAAGGGGAGAGACTAAAAACTTACTTTTTAAAAATGAAAGCTGAGAATTCAGAGGATATGTTACACAAATTGTTGCTATGGTATATAAATATAAAAATATTTTAGTGCAGATTCTTTTAAAAAATTAAAAGCCCCCAGTGGCAGGGGGGAGAAAATAGTTGCCTTGGAATTAGTGTCAGGGAAAATGGCAGCCATGGGCAGGCAAATACAAATTGTCCCATTCACACTGTAGTCACCTAGGTTTTACTGTGATCTTTCTCAAAACTTTGTTGCAAAGCAGGTTTGATAAATATCAGAGAAAAGGCAGCAAACCTTGAGAAGTGCACACATGCACAACAATATGTTGAGTAAGCAGGGAAAAAACTACTTTGCAATAACATTGAACTCAGGGTGAATAACCCATGTGGGAATGGTCTACAAACCATTGATCTGGCTCAAAACAGTAGACTGTGGGAGGGCTGCGGGCAGAATTATCTATGAAGATATAGCCCACAGCCAATCCAGAATAGAGCTAAGTTCTGCCTTCAAAATAGCAGAGCTAGGCTTGAAAAACCCTCCTCCTTTTGAACCCTTTAATGAGCATTTTCCTGTTAACAGCTAAGCAGCATTGTCCCTTTAACTGCAGTTCTGCTGTGAAGGGTGAAATGGGGAGTTGCCTGTTGCAGGTGGTGAGATTGCCATCACCTTGGTGCTTTTGCACCAGTGCAATGGAGCTCAAGGAGGAAGGGAAGGGACTATGTTGCAAGCTCAACAAAACCAGTCTCACTCACAGAAGCCAGGCAGAACTCAAGGCCAAAGTGGAAGCACAACAGAATAGAACAAAGTACCAACACATTAACAACATAGCACCAGTACCATGAGCCTGGCACAGGCACAGCCAGCCCCACAAAAGCACCCCAAAAGTGCACTAGAAGCAACAATAACAACTGCATACAGAACAAAAACAGCAACTTCTAAAATATATAACAATTCTTTTAATATAAGCAAAAAGCAATCGGCCCTCCATAATAACAGCAATAAGTATTATTATGCAACCATCAGAAAACAAGCTAAAGCACCCCTCAGAACAGCACCCCTGCAACAGCAAAAGCAATTAAATAAGGTTTTAAAAGAAAGTTTAAAAAGAAAGAAAAAGCTTGCCTCTTTCCCTTACCCTCCCCAAACCAAACCAACTCCAAGCCAAATCCCTTCCTATCCCAAACAGGAAAACAATAGTGACAGTCAAATCAGGCAGAAATTCCTCAGGTAGTCCTCCAGGCAGGCAACACTTCCTCAGGTCAACCTCCAGGCAGGCAACAGTAAACCAAAGTAGGGATATGTGCATTGGGTTTCTGATTCGGGTTTTTAACCTGAATTGGGCCCAATTTGGAAAGATTTGGGATTCCCAAATCGGCTCCAGAATTGCTGAGCCAATTCAAGAATCCCAAAGAAAACTTTCCAAAGCAATTCGTATCGCTTCAGGAAGCTTCAACCATAGTGGCAGCAGCTTTGCCCACAGCACTTTTCTAGCTCTTTGCATTGCAAACAGCAAGAAAAGTGCTGCTTGCTTTCCCTCTCATCGGGGGGAAAAAGCAACAGGGTGGGAAGTTTGAAAACAACATTTTCTCAGCACTTGCAAGCAGTGAGAAAAGTGTTTAAAATGCCCTGCTACTTTCTTCATCTGACGGGAGGTGGAGGTGTCTCTCCCTCTCATTGGGTGAAGAAAGCAGATGGAAAAAAGATATATTTATTGTTTGTATGATGAGGCAAAGAAAGAAAAAAACGAGGAAAGAGGAAATACATAAGATAGCTGAGAACTTTTATAAACAGTTATACAAGAAAGAGGAGATCTCATTGGAAACACAACAAAGATATCGCAAGAACCAGAAATTACCCAAAATATCAGAAGAAGAAAGGAAAAATTTGAACGATCCCTTTACTGAGATGGAAATAGCACAAGCAATACAGAAGCAAAATAATGGAAAAACTCCAGGTTTGGATGGATTACTGGCAGAATACTATAAAACATTAGAAGAGATTGTGATTGTACCATACCAAAGTATGATCACTATAGCAGAGGAAGAAACAACATTACCAGAATCATGGACTGAAGCAACGATTTCACTGATACATAAAGAAGGAACAGAACCAAAAGAAATAAAAAATTATAGACCCATCTCTTTGCTGAACTATGATTATAAAATATTTGCCACAATATTAGCTACAAGGGTGAAAAAAAATATTACTGGATATGATACACCAAGACCAGTTAGGTTTTCTTCCAAAAAGACAATTGAGGAACAATTCGGCCATGCCTCCAGGCAGCTTCGCTGCTCAAGGAGGGGGCTGTACATTGCTCTCCTGGAAGGAGGAGAGCAGAGCAGCGTTCCCGGGCATCCGGGGCTTTCTCAGGTGGGCGGACTCAGCAGCCGTTGCTGGCTGCTCCGCCCATCCAAAGCCAGTCGCGTTTGTTGCTCGGAGGAGGCAGACGCGTTGTTCTGCCTTCCCGAGCGTTGGGCGCGGCGGCGCGAGCGGCGGCGATCAGGGACGGTGTTGGAGCGTCCCAGCAGCAGCGGCTCGATCATGGCGGCGGCAGAGGATCCGTTTCGGCCGGGTCCTTCTGGCCTGGGCAAAGGAGCGGCGCAGTCTAGGCTACAGCGGCGGCGGCTGTGTGTGCGCAACCCCCCCTTTTTAGGCCTGCTATTTGGGGGCTCTTGGTGGCTGTACATAGGTGGCCCCCGGGCGTGGTAGACCCAGGGGGCTAGGATCCTGTGGCTTGTGCTGCTTTTCATTCCCCCCCTTTTGGGGGGGGTAGTGGGTGGCTGGCTTGGGAGTTCCTGCAGCTTCTGCTGCCTTTCTACCCTCTTCCGGGGGGGATGGTGGGTGGCTGGCCGGGGATAACGGCCTGGGTGGTAGCTTGAGTGGAAAGGTTCCCTGAGGGGCCGTAGGCTCTTGTTGCCCACCCACCTTCCTCATTCTGTGGCTTGGGTTGTACAGGGAATTGCCTCTTGTCCTGTAGGGGTTAGGGTGGGATTGAACACCCTTTCCCCTCTTTTTCTTTATTAGTGGCCTGTTGCCTGACTATTGAGCTGTCTTTAGGGCAGTGTGCTGGGGGATACTTTGTGGTCCTTTTGGACCTTAGTAGGCTGTCTGCTTAGCTGGGAGCCTTGCCTACTTATATTTTTGTTGACCAAGGTTGGGTTGGTTGGCGCTATGCCTCCCAAAAAGGGTGCTGGCCGTGCCAAGGGCAAGCAGCCTGCCAAGAGGGTGCCAGCTAAGCGGCCTGCCCCTGTGGTTAGTTCTTCAGACGATGAGGGTGGGGAAGCCACGCAGCATGATATTTTGCAGCGGCTGGCAGCGTTGGAGCGCGGGAAAGGGGTAGCAGTGCCTGGTAATGGTAGAGCCAGGCCCATTCGGGGGGCATCTAGGGATGCTATTAATAGAGATATTCTTCGTCGTCTTTCTGCCTTGGAAGGCACCGTAGGAGCTGCGGTTGGTGGCGCCAGTGGATCTCAGCAGGTGGTCAACCAAATGGAGAGTGAGCCGGTGGTCGACCTCGACCCTGAGGCTGGATTGGATGCGGCGCCTGTAGCTGTGGCAGTGGACCCTGCGGAGCCTGGCTGTAAGGAAGCTGCACCCAACACTGGATCCCCTTGGCCTTTGGGGCCGTGGGGGCATCTGCTTCCTCAGGTGTCCTCTGGGACTGCTGGGACCTCTCAGCAGCTCCCTTCTGCCTGGACAGCCACGGGTCAGCCGGCTTGGCAGCAACAAGGGCCTGGGTTGGCTGGTTTACAACAGAGTGTGCCAGCACAGCCCGTTTGGGGTAGTGGTGAGTGTACATGGGGGCAAGGGCAAATGGGAGTTTGCCCCCCTTATATGGGGGGACCCTGGGGTTATTACCCTCATTTCCCCCTGTCTTATGGGCAAGTACCATTTAACACTCTTCCTTTTGGGGATACGGCCTTGCCCCTGGGGGACCATCTGACACAAACCACTAGGGACAAAATTGTGAAAGGCGAATATGTTGATGTTTTTACCCTTCTTTTTCGTGAATTGGAAAAGAAGGATAAAGATGAGCTGGATGATAGGGACAAGGAGCGCCTAAAGCGTCGTCATGTGGACAGAACTTGGGCTAATTGGTTGCCCGGGTTTCTGATCTATGCTGGTGTGCTCGTACGTGCTCAGCCCCACAGGGCTTTGTCCCTGCTGCAATATTTGGACATCATTTACAAGGGTTACACGGGCTTCTTGGGTGCTGCTTGGATGCAGTATGACGAGGAGTTTAGGATGCGTGCTGCCCTTAATCCCAGTCTCCCCTGGGATCGCATTCACCAACAGCTTTGGCTGCAGGTGATGTCGCCCGCAAAGCCCAATATGGGAGACCGCTCTGATAGCGGCCATATTGTGCAGCGTTCAGCCTCGGCCTCCTCAGTGTCGTCTACCCGCCCTGCAGCGGGGCAGCAGGTTCAACCCCGGCTGCTTTGCTGGGAGTTTGCCTTTAAGGGCCAGTGTGGGCGTAAGCCCTGCCGGTTCCGGCACGAATGTCCAACTTGTGCGGGATACCATTCCTATAATGCCTGCCCCAAGTTCAGACAAGGTGGAGGGGGGAAGTGGCCTGGCGGCGGGGGAGCTGGTGGCCAACAGGCTGTTGGTAAAGGGCCCCAGCCCGGTAAATCTGAGGGTCCTTGAGCGGCTACTAGCGGCTTACCCTCGGGAGCATGATGCTCATTTCCTGTTTCTGGGTTTTAGTTTTGGTTTTAGGATTCCTGTTCAGGGGCCACGCTCCCCATTTATGTCCAAAAATTTACGTTCGGTTATGGGTATGGAGGATGTTGTTCGGGCTAAAATAGCCAAGGAGTGCGCCGAGGGCCGAGTTTTGGGCCCCTTTGATGGGCCCCCGGTGCCCAACCTTAGGGTGTCTCCTTTGGGTGTGGTGCCTAAAAAGGCTGCTGGCGAGTTTCGCCTCATCCATCATCTCTCCTACCCTAGAGGTGGATCAGTAAATGACGCTATACCGGAACAACTGTGCTCAGTCCGGTATACCTCATTTGATCAGGCAGTCAGGGTAGTGCGCCGCTGTGGTTTGGGTGCAGAGATGGCGAAATGCGACATTAAGTCGGCATTTCGGCTTCTCCCAGTTCACCCTGATGACTTCGAGCTCCTGGGCTTTTCCTTCGAGGGCAAGTTCTATATGGATCGGGCCCTTCCCATGGGATGTTCAATTTCTTGTGCGGCTTTTGAACGCTTTAGCTCATTCTTGGAGTGGGAACTGCAGCGCAGGGCGCATAGTCACGACTCTGTGCATTATTTAGATGATTTTTTGTTCGTTGGGGCAGCAGGGTCTGGCCAATGTGCCAGGCTTCTGAGCACTTTTGTTCATTTGGCTGATGAGCTGGGCGTTCCTTTGGCGCACGAGAAAACGGAGGGTCCTTCACAGGTTTTGATGTTTTTAGGTATAGAGCTGGATACAGTGCAGCAGTGTTTTAGGCTGCCCCCTGAAAAGGTGGCCGACCTCAAGGTCCGGCTGCTTGAATTTAGAGCTAAGCGGAAGGTGTCCCTGTTGGAGCTACAGCAGTTGGTGGGTCACTTGAACTTTGCTTGCAAAGCAGTGGCCCCGGGTAGGGCCTTTTTGCGGAGGCTATGCGATGCTATGGCGGTGCTTAGGGCTCCCCATCATCGCCTTAAGGTTACCAAGGGAATCAGGGAGGATTTAGATGTTTGGTCTGCCTTCCTCAGGGAATTTAATGGGGTTACGTTCTGGCGTGAGGAACTGCTGCTCGAGGCCGAGCTGCAGGTTACCTCTGATGCTTCAGGGTCATTAGGCTTTGGGGTTTACTTCCGTAAGCACTGGTGTGTTGATCGGTGGCCTCCTGACTGGCATGCAATTGGCTTAGACAAGGACTTGACCTTTTTGGAATTTTTCCCCCTTTTGGTGGCGGTGCACCTGTGGGGGAGCGAGTTGTCCAACAAGGTCTTCCAGTTTTGGTGTGACAACCAAGCGGTTGTTCACGTTGTAAACTCCTTGTCTTCTAGATCGGGCCGGGTCATGAGGCTTGTTAGAGCCTTTACGTTGCTTTGTCTCCGGCGGAACATTTTGTTTAAGGCCAGACACGTTCCTGGGGTTAGTAATGGTGTGGCAGACGCTTTGTCTCGCCAACAGATGGAGCGGTTTTGGCAACTTGCCCCGGAGGCAGACCCGGAGCCGACACCAATGCCCCTGGAGTTGTGGCAGCTTGGGAGGTTGAAGCGTCCAGGGCCATAAGGCTGGCGTTGGCCCCCAGCACCCAACGTGCCTACGACAGAGCGGTAGGCCAATTTGGGGACTTTAGGAGGGGTGTGGGCCTGTTGCAGTTATGGCCCATCCCTGTTGAGCATTTGTTGCACTTTTGTGTGCATCAGAAAGGTCGTGGGTTGGCGGTCAAGTCCATCAGGGGCCAGTTGGCAGCATTGGCCTTTGTGAGTAAGTCTCGGGGGTTCTCTGAGGCCACGGGGGACTTCCGTGTACGTAAAATGTTGGAGGGTTGGTCTCGGGAGTCAGTGGCTCCTGCTGACCCTAGAGAGCCTATCTCCCCGTCAATTTTGAAGGGGCTTAGTGGGACTTGGGGTCTTATTTGCGCCTCTGTTTCATGCCGCGGCCTTGTTGGCATTTTTGGGGCGCTGCGAGTTAGTGAATTAGTCGCTAGCTCTAAGGGGGATGTATCCGGCAGGGCCCTGTTGGTACAGGATCTTTCGTTTACTGAGGGAGGGGTTGCCATCCGGATCCGCAAGTCTAAAACTGATCAGAGGCAGAGAGGGGTTGTCATTAGCCTCGGGCCATGTGATGACCTGGGGTTGTGTCCTGTAAGGGTGCTTCGGAAGTATTTGAGGGTGCGTGGTGAGGCACCTGGGGTTCTGTTTCAGCATGAGGATGGGTTACCTCTGACTCGGTACCAGTTTGGGGCAGTGACGGAAAGGGCACTGGCCAAATTGGGGTTATCAGGAGTTAAATTTGGCACCCATTCCTTTCGGATTGGGGCTGCATCTACAGCGGCAGCCATGGGGTACCCTGTGCAGGTTATTCAGGGTGTTGGCAGGTGGAAATCCACTGCCTATCGTTCCTATGTTCGTCCTCTATCCAGTTTGTAAATGTTACTAATGGTGTTTTCTTAGGTCCTGTGTCTCGCCGGGAGAAGCGTCGGATTTTGATCTGCGGCCACAGCATGGTCTTTTGGGCCGCTCATCAAGCCAGACGGACGCAGATTGGGTCCCAACTGGGATTGAGTGAATGGGCAACGGTGGAGTGGCAGGGCAGGCGTGGTCTTAGGTGGCCTGGTTTGTTGCCGCTCCTGTTTAGGGAGCGGCGGGGCCCAGTGCCCCATATATTGGTCATTCATTTGGGCGGGAATGACCTTGGGTTTGTACATGGTAGAGCACTATCTATCCAGGCCAAATGGGATATGCAAGAGATACTCCTGCGCTGGCCGGGAGTGCTCATTATTTGGTCTGCCATGTTGCCACGGCAGGTCTGGCGAGAAGCGATTAATCGTTCTGCAGTAGAGTGGGCTCAGATGAAGGCCAATAGGGCCATTCAGAAAGCTTTGGGTGAGGGTTTGGGTGTCTATTTACCGCACCCCAGGATCAGGGCCGAAGTTGCCGGTCTCTATAGAGCTGATGGGGTTCACCTGTCAGAAACCGGCAATGATATTTTCCTCAACGACTTGCGGCTGGGGCTTAGGTTGGCGCTAGGCCAATAGTGGGGTGCCAGGGCCTAAGCAGAGGCTTGGCCTGGTGGTGGCAGAATAGAGTTTGGTAAAAGCAGCGGGCCGGTGAGCACCCTTGGCGTTTCCCTATTGGTAGGGAGGAGGAGTCTGCTAGGAGCGGCGGGTACTGCTTGTGATGGCTGCCAGCGCGCGTGGGCAGACTGCCTGGGGAACCCCACGTGCAAGTCCTTCCCTCACTGCTGTACGGCTGAGGCTTAGGAGCTTGAAAGGGGGGAACCAATTTGCCAGGCCGGCCGGGTCTCCTAGCCATCCAGGTGGATGGCTCGTACCCGGGGCTTTGGGGCTTGCCCAGACAGGTCAAGGCGGTGGTCAAGGTTTGACCCCGTGGCTTGGCCTGTACCGCTTTCCCCTGCCGCAGTTATATTAAGGTTGTGTTGAGGTTAATTAAATAAAGTGGCCCTTTAGATCCAATACCTGTGTCTGTCTCTTCATTCCGACTAGGGGGGCAATTCGGCCATGCCTCCAGGCAGCTTCGCTGCTCAAGGAGGGGGCCGTACATTGCTCTCCTGGAAGGAGGAGAGCAGAGCAGCGTTCCCAGGCATCCGGGGCTTTCTCAGGTGGGCGGAGTCAGCAGCCGTTGCTGGCTGCTCCGCCCATCCAAAGCCAGTCGCGTTTGTTGCTCGGCCCACCCTCCTCACCCTATTTGGTACAGGATTAGCCGGTTGCCGTATTCGGAGCCAGGTAGGAATTTTTTCCTCTCACCCTTAATTGGAGTCTTGGGTGAGGGGTTTTTCGCCTGCCTTGTACCAGGTTTTGGGTGTTGGAAATTGGCTAAGGTGGTGCTGTCTAGTGGTGTCATGGGCAGAATAGAGTTTGGTAAAAGCAGCGGGCTGGTGAGCAACCTTGGCATTTCCCTATTGGTAGGGAGGAGGAGTCTGCTAGGAGCGGCGGGTACTGCTTGTGACGGCTGCCAGCGCGCGTGGGCAGACTGCCTGGGGAACCCCACGTGCAAGTCCTTCCCTCACTGCTGTACAGCTGAGGCTTAGGAGCTTGAAAGGGGGGAACCAATTTTCCAGGCCGGCCGGGTCTCCTAGCCATCCAGGTGGATGGCTCGTACCCGGGGCTTTGGGGCTTGCCCAGACAGGTCAAGGCGGTGGTCAAGGTTTGACCCCATGGCTTGGCCTGTACCACTTTCCCCTGCCGCAGTTATATTGTGTTGAGGTTAATTAAATAAATTAAAGAAAGTGGCCCTTTAGATCCAATACCTGTGTCTGTCTCTTCATTCCGACTAGGGGGGCAATATTAGAGTTGCACTAAACTTGTTAGAATACTATGCGGTGCATCCAGAAAAACAGATGGTGATGATATTTTTAGATGCTGAAAAATCATTTGACAATGTTAATTGGAATTTCTTTATTGAACAAATGAAAGAAATGGACTTTGGAATGAAATTTATAAAAGCAATTGAAGCTATATATAAGAAACAAAGCAAAAATACTTTTGAATGACGATATGACAGAAACAATCTCAATAGAAAAGGGAACGAGACAGGGTTGTCCACTCTCACCGTTAATATTTATTTTAATGCAAGAAATATTGGCAAGAGCTGTAAGGAAAGACCCTGTAATAAAGGGAGCAACGATTAGAGGACATAAATACAAACTACAAGCATTTGCGGACGATCTACTATTTATATTCGAAGTGTCAGAGTATGTAAATAAACTCAGGCAAGATTCAAGCCTGTTAGATCTTTCACATCTAGGTTGACAGTTAAGTCACATGATTATTCAAGGCTGGCAAGGTTGCATCAGCCAGATGTGCAGTGTGCAAAGCTAGATGCTGATTGGTTGAGTGATATCTGTATCTGTATAAATGTGTTCACTGTAAAGTATGAAGTGTGCCTGTAAAGGTATCAATGCTATGCGAAGTACTTTGTCACTCAAAATGGCGAAGGCTGATAGACTGTATGTATATAACTGTAAATAAACTGTAAATAGTTCACCTCAACTGGAGTGGTCTCTGCTGCCTCTGACCTGCTCAGTGTGGCTAGTCAGGTATACTGGGTACATTGTGCATAAAACTTTGTGTTTTGCGGATGATCTACTATTTATATTAGAAGAACAATAAGAATCAATAGAATAATTAATAAAACAAATAGAAGACGACGGAGGGATGGTGGGAATGAAGATTAACTATCAAAAAACAAAAATGATAACCAAAAATTGTCAAGGTAAATAAACACAGAGATGAGGCAGCTAGCAGTGACTGATCAAAGTCATCAGTAGTTACAGAGTGATGACAGGTAGCTATCATGTGATATCAGCCAGGTGATGTATATCTCTCTGTATGTCAAGGTCATTTGGGTTGGCACAGTGAGTCAGCACTGTGTTGTGATAGGCTAGTAATTAATATATAAGAATGCAGTCTTTTACTGTTGAGAGCTCCAGCTCTACGGGTTGCTGGCAAAGCACTTTGTCAGTCAACGTAATAAGTCTGTAATGTATCCACCTGTAAATTGTATAATACACCATTTGTACTAAAGCTTGGTGTGTCGTGTCTTCTCTTGAACCTGCCACTGAGGCCAGTGCAACGTAAGCAGACAACGACAGGGTTACGGGCCCAGTTCCCGCGTGGCTGCACTAGGCTGTGGAGGTTCTGAAGTGAGAGAAAGAACGAGAGAGCATGGAGCAGGAGGTGGATGTCCACGTCTGACGGTGAGAGCAGTCCAGAGGACATGTTGGATGGTGTTGCTGAGCTTCCAGTGACTGCTGAAGTGGGTGAGATGGCGCAGTCCACGGTAGTGCTGGTAGATAAGCTTACAGCAACCAATTACTCTATGTGGTCCTTAAAAATGGAACATTATCTAAAGAAGGAGTCGCTCTGGAGGTATGTACACGACCCTCCAGTTGCTCCCACAGCTGCCGAGATAGCTGCTAAGGAAAAAGCCCTTGCACACATTGTATTAAGCCTGGCAGATGACCAACTGCTTTATGTGCGGGGGAAGATGCCGGCAAAGCAAGCGTGGGGCGCTTTAATAACTGTGTATGCAAGAATGTCTGCTGGCTTCCTCATAGCCCTGACGAGGCTGTCCGGGGTCAGCAGCCCAGCCCCCGGACTTGCTGGCAGACAGCGGCAGGGGGCAGCCGGGAGACAGCAGTTCAGCTGCTCTGTCTGGCAAACAGAGCCAGACCCTGCCTACTCCAGGGGGAAGGGGCAAAAGGCCAAAGCCTCAGAAGGCTGGAGGGAGCAGGGAGAAGCCAGCTAGTCCCACCCACCATGGGGGAGAAAGGGGGCTAAGCAGGCTAGAGGAAAAGGGCCAAGGCAAGGGGAACAGGGACACAGCAACAGCCCAGACAGAGCCCTTACCTTCCAAGGAGGAGAAGCAGCCACCACAGCCCAGAGCCACACCCTGGCTAGAGGACAGCAGCCTGGCTCAGGAGGTGCTAGGAGCCAAGCCCCTCCAGGTGGAGCTGCCACAGGCATTCTGGGGGAGGAGATGGGTAGCCCCTCCCAGCATCAATGAACAGGCAGCACAGAAGCTGGCCAGGGCAGCTCCTCGCGAGCAAGGCCAGACTGGCTCAGCAGCACAAAAGCTGGCCAGGGCAGCTCCTCGCGAGCAAGGCCAGGCAGGCTCAGCAGCACAGAAGCCGGCTGGGGCAGCTCCTCGTGAGCAAGGCCAAGGAGACCTCAGCTGGGGATGGCTCGCATTCAACCCCACCCTGCCAGCAAGGCAAGGAAGCCAAGAAGGGATTAGTGGTAGGAGGGAAACACCTGAGGGAAGGCACAGCTGGGCCAAGTCAGGAGAGGGAACAAGCCTAGAAGGAGGGCAGGGCGGGGAAAGGAAGCCCTATATAAGGTGGCTAGGAAGAGCTCTGAGGTGGTGGGTGTGAGTGAGGAGTGATGATGTGGAGTGAGAGCAGTAGGATGCAAGGGTGGAGGCTTGGAGGAGAGTGCTGGAAGGAGGAGATGGATGCAGAGGGTAAGCAGGCCAGGTTGAGCAGGCCAGCAAGTGGACTGAGAGGGAGTCTGGGTGAGGTATACCGCCCCTCCTTCCACAGAGCAGGGTCCTGCAGAGTCCCTGGCCCCCCTGTGACGTCAGGAGCAGACTGCCCAGTGCCACGCCCAGTGGCAGCCGCAGCAAGCCCTGACAAGTTGGTGGCCCGTACGGGGAAGGTCGTTCCAACGCAGGCACCAGGCGAGGGGATGCATCCCAATGCCACTGCAGAGCTCAGACCATGGCTAGAGGCACACCTGGACGAGGTGTGGAGGAAGCTGGAGGCAACCTCCCAAGCAGCTCAGGTGAAGCTAGCACAGGCGGTGGAACACCAGATACAAGCCTGCACCCCCACAGCCACTCCACCAGTGGTATGCGCATTCGCGTGGGAAATTAACCCACCAGCCGGCAAGGCGGTGCAGGGGCTGTGCGCCACCGTGAGAATAGGACGGCAGACCCTACAAGCCCTATTGGACTCAGGGAGCGCAGTATCAGCAATTCGTTCCCAACTTATCCCAGCTGACACCCCAGTGCATCGCTGGGTCCCGGTGACAGACGTGATGGGCCGCACCCAGCCGTACCCTATGGTCTGGATCACAGTGGAATACCTGGGAGCGCTCCGCCGCCTGGAAGTGGCCAAGGTAGCCCACTTACCACTCCCTATGCTGCTGGGGAGAGATGCCCCGGGGTTCTCCAGGCTACTTAGGGAGGCAGCCGAGGGACTGGCAAACCCACAGGTTGCCCCAGCGCTGCAAGTGGAGGAGGCCCCCGACCCGGATGAGGGTCCCTCTACCAGACCAGGAGCAGGCCCACAGGCCAAGGAACCAGCGGGACCCCTGGCCGACCGCCCCTTCTGCAAGGCCCAAGGGGCAGATGAGTCCTTACAGCGCTTGCGGGAGACAGCAGCTCGTGAAGAGGACCAAGTGCAGGATGAGCGGAGGTCCCAACGGCTTCCCCGCATTGAGAAGCAAGGAGGGGTGTGGGTCCGCCTAGCCCGTGCCCCAAACGGCCAGGGAGAGATCCGCCAGCTACTGGTGCCGGCAGCTTACCGGGCAGAAGTCCTCCGCACGGCCCATGAACACGCTTGGGCCGGGCATCTGGGGCACCACAAGACCCTGAAGAAGATCCTTGAGCAGTTCTTCTGGCCCTCTGTGAACGCGGACGTGAAGGCCCACTGCCGCTCGTGCCCCACCTGTCAGCGGGTGGCAGCCCGGCGCCCACCAAAGGCCCCCCTCTCCCCGCTGCCCGTCATGGAGACGCCCTTCCAGCGCATCGCGATGGACTTTATCGGCCCACTGCCACGCACGCCCCGGGGCCACCGCTTTGCCCTGGTGATTGTGGACTATGCTACACGATTCCCTGAGGTCATCCCGCTTAAGACGATGCAGACCCCGGGGATGATACGAGCCCTGTCCAAGCTTTTTGCCATGGTGGGACTGCCTGATGAAATCTTGACAGACCGGGGGGGGCCGTTCCGGGCCAAAGCCATGCGTCAACTCTGCCAGAATTTGGGGATCCGGCAGGTGTTCACCTCGGCATATCACCCTCAGACTGACGGTTTGGCAGAGCGTCTGAACCAGACCGTCAAGGAAGCCTTGAGGAAGATGACACAGGACAAGCCTCGACAGTGGGACCTATACATCGACCCCCTCATGTTCGCCCTTAGGGAGACCCCGCAGGCGTCCACTGGCTTTAGCCCCTTTGAACTGCTGTACGGGCGCAAGCCGCGGGGGATGCTCTCTCGGCTGGCGGAACAGTGGGGTCCCCGCACCAGCAGCCCTGCTCCCCCCATACCGGAGTACATGAGTCAGCTCCGTGGGCGGGTGCAGCAGTCCCAGGCTGAGGCCAACCGCCAGCTGACCCACGCCCAGACAAAGCAGAAGGCGGCCTATGACCGGGGCGCAAGGATGAGGACCTTCCAAGTCGGAGAGAAGGTCCTGGTACACCACTCGGTGTTCCCACGGGAGGAGGGGGACCCATGGAGGGGCCCTTACCAAATTCGGAGGGTGCTGGGCCCCACCACCTATGAGCTGCAGTGCGGGCCAGGCCGACGCCGACGGAGAACCCTGCACGTGAACCTGCTCAAGCGGTGGCATGAGCGGCCAGAGGATGGGTGCGCCTTGGCCGAAGACCCCTTAGACCTCCCAGACAGCGAGCTGCCATGGACCGCTGACGCCCCGGAGTTCGAGGAGCCGAAGGTGGATCCACAGCTCAACCCTGCACAGAAGGCCCAGCTACAGGCCCTGTGGAAGCAAGCGCCCGGGGTCTTTTCAAGACGCCCCGGGGTCACGAACCTGGTGCACCATGCCATCCCCACCCAGCCGGGGCAATCTGCACGGGCAACCTGGCGACCCATCCCCCGGAAGCAGTGGGAGGCGGTGGATCGGGAGACGGAGGAAATGCTGCGCCTGGGGGTGATTGAACCGTCCCGAAGTGAATGGCGCAGCCCCATCGTGTTGGTGCCAAAGCCAGACGGGTCGACTCGCTTCTGCATCGACTACCGGGAACTGAACAAAGTGGCCAAGTTCGACGCATACCCCATGCCGCGGGCGGACGTCCTAGTGGGGCAACTGGGGCCGGCCCGATACTTGTCCGCCCTCGACCTGACGAAAGGGTACTGGCAGGTACCAGTGCGCCTGGAGGACCGGGAGAAGACGGCCTTCGCCACCCCCCGGGGCCTCTTCCAGTTCCGCCGCATGCCCTTTGGCCTCCACGGGGCAGCGGCTACCTTCCAGCGGCTGGTGGATCAAGTCCTGGGGGACTGTCGGGACTTTGCAATGGCTTACATTGATGACATCGTCATCTTCAGTCCCGACTGGCCCTCCCACCTACAGCACCTGGAGAAAGTCCTCACCGCACTCCAGAAGGCAGGGCTGAAGGCCAACCCCAAGAAGAGCCACTTGGGATTCCAGGAGCTCAAGTACCTGGGATTTGTCATCGGAGGTGGACAGATCCGACCCCCGCCTGAAAAGGTGGCCTCCATAGGGGATGTGCCCCAACCACAGACCAAGCGTCAGCTCAGGAGGTTTCTGGGGCTTCTTGGCTACTACGGGCGCTTCATCCCCCATTTTGCGACCCGCTCAGCCCCCCTGACGGACTGTCTGAAGAAGGGCAGCCCTAGTCGCCTCGGCTGGACGCCGGAGCGGGAGGCTGCCTTCCAGGACTTACGCACTGCACTATCGGACACCACCAAGCTCTGGAATCCGGACTTTGAGAAACCCTTCGTACTGGCAACTGACGCATCGGCCTCAGGCCTGGGGGCGGTCCTGATGCAGGAGCAAGATGGAGGGAGGGTGCCCATCTTGTTCCTGAGCCGCAAGCTCCAGCCAGCGGAGCAGAAGTATGCCACCATTGAGAGGGAGGCCCTTGCCATCAAATGGGCCGTGGGGGCTTTGCGGTATTATCTGGCGAATAACCCCTTTACATTGGTGACAGACCATGCACCCCTCCAATGGTTGCACCGGATGAAAGAGCACAACCCTCGCATCCTGAGGTGGTACCTGTCTCTACTGCCATACCGGTTCACCATTACCTACCGCCGGGGGACCAGCCATAGGGATGCGGACTTCATGTCACGGCTCTTCGAGCCAGACCCCCCCGAGCCAGCGTCCAGGCTAAGAGGGGGTGTGTGTCCGGGGTCAGCAGCCCAGCCCCCGGACTTGCTGGCAGACAGCGGCAGGGGGCAGCCGGGAGACAGCAGTTCAGCTGCTCTGTCTGGCAAACAGAGCCAGACCCTGCCTACTCCAGGGGGAAGGGGCAAAAGGCCAAAGCCTCAGAAGGCTGGAGGGAGCAGGGAGAAGCCAGCTAGTCCCACCCACCATGGGGGAGAAAGGGGGCTAAGCAGGCTAGAGGAAAAGGGCCAAGGCAAGGGGAACAGGGACACAGCAACAGCCCAGACAGAGCCCTTACCTTCCAAGGAGGAGAAGCAGCCACCACAGCCCAGAGCCACACCCTGGCTAGAGGACAGCAGCCTGGCTCAGGAGGTGCTAGGAGCCAAGCCCCTCCAGGTGGAGCTGCCACAGGCATTCTGGGGGAGGAGATGGGTAGCCCCTCCCAGCATCAATGAACAGGCAGCACAGAAGCTGGCCAGGGCAGCTCCTCGCGAGCAAGGCCAGACTGGCTCAGCAGCACAAAAGCTGGCCAGGGCAGCTCCTCGCGAGCAAGGCCAGGCAGGCTCAGCAGCACAGAAGCCGGCTGGGGCAGCTCCTCGTGAGCAAGGCCAAGGAGACCTCAGCTGGGGATGGCTCGCATTCAACCCCACCCTGCCAGCAAGGCAAGGAAGCCAAGAAGGGATTAGTGGTAGGAGGGAAACACCTGAGGGAAGGCACAGCTGGGCCAAGTCAGGAGAGGGAACAAGCCTAGAAGGAGGGCAGGGCGGGGAAAGGAAGCCCTATATAAGGTGGCTAGGAAGAGCTCTGAGGTGGTGGGTGTGAGTGAGGAGTGATGATGTGGAGTGAGAGCAGTAGGATGCAAGGGTGGAGGCTTGGAGGAGAGTGCTGGAAGGAGGAGATGGATGCAGAGGGTAAGCAGGCCAGGTTGAGCAGGCCAGCAAGTGGACTGAGAGGGAGTCTGGGTGAGGTATACCGCCCCTCCTTCCACAGAGCAGGGTCCTGCAGAGTCCCTGGCCCCCCTGTGACGTCAGGAGCAGACTGCCCAGTGCCACGCCCAGTGGCAGCCGCAGCAAGCCCTGACAGAGGCATCTGTACCGCCTGGTTATGAAGCCAGGAGACTCTATGCAAGGACATATAAACGCTTTGACTGAATGCTTTCAGCAGCTAGAAGCAAGAGGAAAAGTCCTGGAGGAGCTGGACAAAGTGTACGTCTTGCTTAGTTCCTTATCAGAGGGCTATAATGCTTTAATAACTTCTCTTGAGTCATTGGGCACAGTTCAACTAACTTTATCGTATGTGTGTGGCTGTTTGCTGGAGGAGGAGAGTCGAGTCGGAGCCGAGTAGTGGGACCAGCCAAAGGGGTTCTGCAAGGGACGACAGCCAACTGCCTGAAGCAAGCAAGCCAACCGTTTCCAATATGAGGATATGTTTCCACTGTGGATCTGAGGCACACCTGCGGTGCAGATTTCCAGAGCTGAAGAGGAGGCGACAAGCACCCCAGCGTCCAGGGAAAGGTGAGCAGGTGAGGCTTGTTACCACAGAGGAGGCTGGAAAGGGCCAGAATTGGTTGCTCCTGGATTCGGGAGCCACTCAACATTTTTTGCAGATCAGAGGCTTTGCTGGACGATACAAAGCAGTCTAGCCTGTAGCATGTATCCTTAGCAGATGGAAGTGCTGCAGATGTATTATGTGATGGAAAGCTACACTTCTCAGCTTTAGAATTTGTTTTCACAGGTGTTCTTTGTGTTCCTGCATTGGAAAACAACTTACTAAGAGTGAGTGCCTTAACAAAGGCTGGGTTCACAGTCACTTTTGCCGGGGATTTGTGTTCAATAGCAAAAGGTGGCAAAGTGCTGATAAAAGGTTCACTCCAAAACAATGTGTATATGGTGAATGGTGCTGCAGCCAAGGCTGTAGTGGTCACAAATAAGAATAAGCATATGAACTGTATATGTTTACTACATCGTCGTTTGGGGCATGCTAGTTTTAAAACAATAAGCAAAACTTTATCACTGTTGACTAATGAGAAGGTTTCCCACTGTAATGAATACTTAGATTGTACTGTGTGTAAGCAAGTGAAAACTAATGCTTTTCCAGTGGTCGAGGAGAGTCAACGGGTGTCTCAGAAGCCCTTGGCACTGGTACATTTGGATATTATAGGTCCTTATCCTAAGAGTCATTCTAACAATCATTTTGCCTTGATAATAACTGATGATTTTCCCCATTTCTCTTGGGTCTATCCACTTAAACAAAAGTCTGAAGTGTTTGACACGTTCAGGTATTGGGCAAAACGTGTACAGAAGCAACTCGGGGTTGGCCTGAAGGCTATCCAAATTGATCAAGGTGGGGAATTTGTGTCAACAAGGTTCAGCCAGTGGATGAAATGTAATGGTGTTATCCAGAGGCTAACAAACACCTGTGTACCACAAGAGCATGGTCTGGCAGAAAGAAAAGGGGGCGTTCTGCAAACAAGGTTGTATGCAATGCTGGCAGATGCAGGTTTCTCAATGTCCTATTGGGCTGAAGCCCTGTCAGCAGCATGTTTTGTTACTAATCGATTGTGGTCCAGTGCTATAGATGACATACCTTACCGAATGCTGTACAAAAGGGATCCAAGTCTAAGCTTCTTAAGAGTGTTTGGTATGCAGGCATGGGTACATATTCTTTTGAAACACAGAAGGAAGGGAGGTGCCAAAACTACTAAACTAACGTTTTGGGGCTATCAAAACAACATGAAGTCTTATCACTTTGCAAACGAAAACAAGAAGCTGAGCTTTAGTTGGTCAGCCAATATTTGTGAAAATGCCAATTGGCAAAGGTTACATGGTTATGAAAGTAAGCAACAAGTATTGTTATTTTTATCAGATGGTGGTGAGAGTGCAGACCCAGGGTCTGAGGTACTCAAACAGGAGGCTTCTACGCCAAGGAGGCAAGCCTCAGTGGATGCACACAGTTCTGGGCAAGAAATACGTGTATCCAGCAGGAGTACAAAAGGAATTCCACCAGTAAGATATGGCTTTGAGCCAATGGTTAATCATGTGTATGCTAGAGAATCAAATAATTAGGAGGAAGTGCTTACTCTAGATGGTGAGGAGAAGCATTTATGGCTGCAAGCCATGCAAAATGAGTATGATTCATTAGTGGATAACAAGGTCTTTACTATGTTGAAGGTGCCGATAAACTCCATCATTATTGGGTGCAGATGGCTTTTCAAGCTAAAAACTCTGCCAATGGGTGAGGTGTACAGAAAGGCTAGACTTGTTGCAAGAGGTTTCTCTCAAGTCTATGGCAGTGATTATGACCAAGTGTTTTCACCTATTGTAAAGTCTGTATCTCTAAAGGTTGCTTCATGCAAGGCAGGGGTTCAAAGTAAAAAAGTAGACCATTTTGACTTCACAACAGCATATTTACATGCACCTCTTGAGGAGGAGATATATATGCAACAGGTTCCAGGATTTGAACACATAAACAAGATTCTGGTCTCAAAGGTCAACAAGGCACTTTATGGCTTACGTCAGAGTGCACGTGTGTGGTTCCTACATCTTACACTAGCCTTGAAAAAGGCAGGATTCACCCAAAGTATAACTGTTCCTTGCATTTTCTCCAAGGTGGTGGGTGCAACTGAGACGCAAGTGCTAGTATTTGTAGATGATATGTTATTTTTGTATGATCCTGACACACAATTACACTGGTTCATACAGATGGCTGAGAGGTTGTTTAGGATCAAACACCTAGGGTCTGTAAGCAATTACCTAGGGGTAGAGATTACACAAACCCCTGAGGGATATTATGAATTGAGCCAACAAAATAAAATTGTTAAACTGCTGCAAGAGTATGGGTTGTCAGAAGCCAAAAGTGTGGCTACACCCATGTTTACAGGATACATAAAAGAACCAAACGATGAAGTATGGGAAGACGTGCAGAGGTATCAGTCCCTAATAGGTTCTTTGTTATATTTGTCCTGTTGGTCAAGGCCTGACATAAGCTATGTAGTTCATTTGTTATGTCAGAGAGGAGCCTGTCCTTACAAAAGGGATTGGACAGCAGCCAAGCATATCCTACGTTATCTTAAAGGAACGATAAGTTTCAAACGTGTACTCAGAGTGGCTAGAGAGTTACAAGTAAAGGTGTATTGTGATGCAAGCTGGGCAGACCATCTAGATGGAAAATCAACAACAGGTCTGGTAATTTTCCTAAACAATGCCCTGATAATGCACAAGTCAGTCAAGCAATCTCTTGTTGCTACAAGCACTTGTGAAGCCGAATACGCGGCAATAAGTGAATGTGTCATACATTTGGAGTGGGTTTTTCAGCTTTTGCAGGACATGAAGATTGGATATAAAGGTCCCATTTCCATCTTATGTGACAACACATCTGCGCAACACTTAGCTGAGGACTTTGGACCCAAGTCATGAAGCAAGCACATCCTGATCCAGTATCAGAATGTAAAGGACAGTGTGAGCAAAGGATTTGTAAAGCTGTAGAGATGTTCTACTGAATGTAATATTGCAGATATGTTTACTAAATGTTTGTACACTGAGCAATATGTACAGTTAAGGAATAAACTTGGAGTCACTCAGAGCTGCCTAGGAGGAGTGTCAAGGTAAATAAACACAGAGATGAGGCAGCTAGCAGTGACTGATCAAAGTCATCAGTAGTTACAGAGTCTGCGTTGTGCGTTGCAATGCAGAAGAAACTTAAAATTTGCTGGAATTACAGAAGATATTCAGAATAAGGACCTGGAAGAAGTCATGTTGAACTGGCTCAAGGAGCAAGGAATACGGATTAAGCAAGATGAAATAGAGAGAGCACACCGGTTAGTTACACCAAGGAAAGGGGCTGGAGCCCCCAGAGACGTTATAGTGCCATTTGCAAGAGAGAAGATAAGAGATCAGATTTATAAATCTTTGCGGAAGAAGACAGACCTTCAGTTTAAAGAACGAAAGGTTATAGTGCGACAGGATTTCTCCCAGGAGACGTTACAAGCCAGAAGTAGTATGCAGCAATTTGTGCAAGCTTTGTTTAATGACAAAATTCTCTTCTCCTGGGTATACCCAGCAACTCTGTTGGTGTTCAGAGACGGTAGGAAACATTCGGCTCGGGACCCAGAAGAAGCAAGGAAAATGTTGGCAGACTTGGGCGTTGGAGCACAAGAACAGAGTGAGCAAGAGCTCTCAAGTGTGGAAGAGGACGTACAAAATGAGCAGGGAGAATCTTCAGTGCAAGAGAAGGAGGGGAAAAAAGAAAGGAACTGGGGGGTAGTAATAAGTAAGAAGCAAAAGCATACACGGTGATATATAAAACAGGCTTTTTGGTTAAGATAAGGTGTGGTATTTTCAAGGGTTCCAAGAGGGAAGGGGGAGGAACGTGGGCCTCCAAGATTACCATGAGACAGAGATCGCCAAGATCTCTACTTGAGTCTCAGGTGGGAAGGGGGAGGGGGGAAGTAAGTGTTACAAATCAGTTGAAAACATATGTGAATGGAGGAATTCGGGGAATGAACTTAGAATGGGATGACGGATAGTACTTTAAAAGTTTTGTCTCTCAATGTGAACGGGTTGACTTCAGACACTAAGCGTTATAGGGTTTTGGAGCTGGCAAGGAAAATGAAAGCTGATTTATTATGTCTTCAGGAGATGCATAGAGAAAAAGTAAATAATAAACCTTTGCTGGCCTCCCAATACTGGGGATTAAAAATAGAGTCAAAAGCAACAAATAAGGCCAGAGGCGTGGCTATATTATGTAATAAAAATCTTAATTTCGAGGTTTTGAAGCAGAAGAAAGATAATGATGGTAGATATGTGTTTCTAAAAATTAAAACGATGCAGAAGATCTTTACAGTGGCTAGCATTTATGGGCCAAATAAAGGGCAAAAAAAATTATAAGGAAGACTTTGGATAAATTACAGGCCTTTGCTGAGGGGGGAAATATAATTGTTACTGGAGATTTTAATTGGAGTCTAAAGACAGATCATTCTCTCAAGTTGAATAAATAGGGATTAAAAGATGCTTTTGAGATGGGGAACACTGGTACTAAACCCACTTTCTTTTCTAATAGACATAAGACTTTTACATATATAGATTATTTGCTAATTACAAACAGGAAGGAAGTTCAGATTAAGAGAGCCCAGACTTTAGGAATATGGATCTCAGATCATGCCCCATTGTTTGTGGAGCTAGGATGTGAAGGGGGAGAGCAAAGTAGGAGATGGAGATATAATAACTTAATAATGGGTAAAGATAGGGATAGGGAATATATCAGAAAACAAAGTAGCTGGTACTTTAAAGAGAACAGTGGTACAGGAGAGATCCCAATAGTGTGGGACGCATTTAAAGCAGTTATAAGAGGGCATTGTATAATGACAGAGAAACTTATTAAGAGGGAATGGTATCTGGGAAGGCAGAAGAAAATTAAAGAAATTGAAACACTCCAACAACAGCAGCAAATCAAATATTTAAGTAGACAGGGGCATTAAAACAAGAATTGGATGAGTTAGACTGGTTTACGATTTGGAAGAGAGATAATATGATTAAGAATGATTTTCAGATAATGTCAATAAGATCTACTAAGAGATTAGCAAATAACTTAAAGAAAAGAAGGGATAAACAGTGAGTAAAAGCTATTAGGACTAAAAGGAAAATACTTACAGAAAGCTCTAAAGAAATAAGGAAGGAATTTGCAGAATTTTACCAAACATTATATAAAGAGGAAAATAAAAGTATT
Source organism: Eublepharis macularius (assembly GCF_028583425.1). Lineage (NCBI taxonomy): Eukaryota > Metazoa > Chordata > Lepidosauria > Squamata > Eublepharidae > Eublepharis > Eublepharis macularius. Next base: position 130,971,647 of record NC_072792.1, read on the forward strand.
AGTAGAGTAAGTTTGGAAACCAAGGTTGAGAAAGATGATAGACTATGGTTAAATGAAGACATTTCTTTGGAGGAAATTGAAGAGGCGGTAAGAACATTTAAGAAAAAGAAGTCCCTGGGATTAGATGGGTTTACTATGGATTTTTATAAAGAAACAATTGATATTATTGGCCCAGAAATGAAAAAAGTATTTAATAATATTTTAGAAGGGGGAAGGGCTCCAGAGACGTGGAAATTAGCGGAGATAGTAGTGATAGGAAAACCACAGAAGGACCCTACAGAGGTGGGTTCATATAGACCAATCAGCTTACTGAATGCAGACTATAAAATATTTACAAAGATTTTGGCAAAACGCTTGGAAAAGGTTCTGCCAAAAATAATCAAAGAAGACCAATATGGATTTATAAGCGGAAGATATATAGGGCACCCTATGTGAAATGTGTTAAACGTACTAACAAGTAGGTCAAAAGAGAAATTGGCTTTACTGAAATTAGATGTATATAAGGCCTTCGATACTATAAGGCATACGTTTTTATGGAATATTATGACAAAGGCAGAAATAGGAGAAAACTTTGTGAGGGTGATTCAAGAATTATATAAAGAGGGGAAGGCAGTGGTAAGGGTGAATGATGGAGTCTCTGAACAATTCAATATACAAAGAGGTGTTAAACAAGGTTGCTCACTCTCACCACTACTTTTTGTGATGGGAATGGAGTACCATTCCCATCACCATCAGCTTACTGAATGCAGACTATAAAATATTTACAAAGATTTTGGCAAAACGCTTGGAAAAGGTTCTGCCAAAAATAATCAAAGAAGACCAATATGGATTTATAAGCGGAAGATATATAGGGCACCCTATGTGAAATGTGTTAAACGTACTAACAAGTAGGTCAAAAGAGAAATTAGCTTTACTGAAATTAGATGTATATAAGGCCTTCGATACGATAAGGCATACGTTTTTATGGAATATTATAAGGCAGAAATAGGAGAAAACTTTGTGAGGGTGATTCAAGAATTATATAAAGAGGGGAAGGCAATGGTACGGGTGAATGATGGAGTCTCTGAACAATTCAATATACAAAGAGGTGTTAAACAAAGTTGCTCACTCTCACCACTACTTTTTGTGATGGGAATGGAGTACCTGGCGGATAGGATAAGAAATTCAGTAAGGATGCAAGGATATAAAAAGGGTAAGGAGGAAATGCAGATGATATTTTACTAATACTGGTAAACCCACTGGAGGGAGTAAGAGAACTTTTGATTATCTTGAAGGATTTCAAAGAGGAATCTGGATTGGGAGTTAATATGGACAAGTCTGAAATTTTATTTTGGGATGTAAACGGAGAGGAAAGGAAGGAAATAGTAAAAATGACAAGGAGAAAAAACATTAAATACTTGGAAGTGAATATTATTAAAAATGTTGCCAGGATTCCAGATGTGAATTATAAAGAAGTATGGAGGAAGGTTAAGAAAGATATGAGAGCTTGGAAAAATAAGAACTTGTCTATCTTAAGTAAGGTTAGGGCAGTTAAGATGTTTCTGGTGCCAAAACTATTATATTTATTTCAAGTAATTGCGCTTCTGATAAGAATAAAGTGGTTTAAAACCTGGAATAAGGTGCTTAAGAACTGAGGTTTTGGAAGCAAAAGGGCTAGAACTCCAGATATAGTAAATTATGCATCACAGGAGGAGATGGGATGGGGGATACCAAATTTGGAGTTGTATTATGAGGCGTTTCAATTGAAATATTTAATAGAGATTGGGTATAAGGATAGAGTTAAATGGGTTAGGATGGAGAATGAGATAAATAATAGAATAGGAAGAGAGGGGATCTTTAATAGGGATGTTCAGATGGCTTATAGGAAGGCGATTGGTCCAAGGAAAACGGCGTTAAGTATTTGGAAAAGATGGTATAGGAAATGGATGCTGGGCCTTTCAAAGTGGACTCCATTAAAATATATAAATAGGGATTATACAGACACCGGCGGGTGGAAGAAATTAGAAGAATTCGGATTTAATAGATTAAAAGATATGTTTGTTGAAGGTGGGACTTTAGTGGCAAAAAATAACATGCTGGAGAAAATAGGAAAACAATACTGGTTGGAGGTGCATGGATTATACGAGTTAATTAAATCTGAAAAAGTGGAGGAGATAATTGGGGTAAAAACAGAAATGGATGATATACTAAGTAAAAGACAAATAAAAGAGAAAGGGCTAGCAGGGGCGTTATATAAATTAATGATAAGAGAAAAGGAAAGGATGATAAGAATAATACAGAATAAATGGGAGTGAGAAGGTTTATCTCATCAGGAAACGATTCAAGAAATAATGAAAGGTATAAATAAAATTAAAAGGGATAAAGATAAAGAATTGGCTAGGAAATTTATATGGAAATGGTATAGAACACCGGCTCAGATATCGTATATAGTTAAAGGAATGAGCCCTAAATGCTGGCACTGTGGCCAAGAAGTAGGCATATATGCTCATATGTGGTGGAAGTGTAATGTTGTCAAGGAATACTGGCAAAAGATTATAAGGGTAATCTCTGATTTATTTCAAGTGAATATAGAGGTTAATAGGGATTTGCTTGTCTCTGGAATATTGGGAAATAAAAGAGTAGAAAGAAATAAGCAAGATTTATATAAAATTATGATTTTAGCCGGAATGGCTGTAATAGCATTGGGATAGAAGGATAAGAACAAATGGACAATGGAAAAATGGAACAATTATGTCTTTGAAGGTGTACAAGCAGATATATTTGTACAGATAACTGCTGATGAGACATGGGAGGATAAACTTCAAAGGATTATAAGTAAAAGGACCTGTTATAGGCACTGGGTGGAAAGGGGGGAAGCCAACCCAAGCATTCAAACCCAAATGAAGAATTTGCGCACATGGTTTAAGATATGAAGACATAATGGGGGGTGGGGGTGCGTGGGAAGGGGTAAAAAATAGCTGTATACGGTTCAATGTATGACTATGTATATATGTTATAACAATAAAAGATTAAAGAGAAAAAATCAGTAGTTACAGAGTGATGACAGGTAGCTATCATGTGATATCAGCCAGATGATGTATGTCTCTCTATATGTCAAGGTCATTTGGGCTGGCACAGTGAGTCAGCAGTGTGTTGTGATAGGCTAGTAATTAATATATAAGAATGCAGAGTCTTTTACTGTTGAGAGCTCCAGCTCTGCGGGTTGCTGGCGAAGCACTTTGTCAGTCAACGTAATAAGTCTGTAATGTATCCACCTGTAAATTGTATAATACACCATTTGTACTGAAGCTTGGTGTGTCACGTCTTCTCTTGAACCTGCCACTGAGGCCAGTGCAACATAAGCAGACCACGACAAAAATATGACTATACAACAAAAAACAGAGATGACGAGAATAACAGGAATTCAACTGGGGAAAAACGTAAAGTATCTGGGGACATATCTGACAGCAAGATGCAGCTCACTAATGAAAGATAACTATGTGAAGTTATTACAGGAAATAAAAGGAGATCTGGACAGATGGAAAGGACTACAACTGTCACTACTAGGAAGGATTGCAACTATTAAAATTAATATACTGCCATGCGTAATATTTTTGTATCAAACCATCCCTATGTGTATCAGCAAATCATATTTTCAAGAACCAAATAAAAACTTGAGTAAGTTTATTTGGCAGGGGAAAAAACAAGAATTAAATTAAAAGTACTCCAAGGATTGAAAGAAAATTCAGGCTTCACGCTACCAGATTGGGAAAAATATTACCAAGCGTGTGGTCTAGTGTGGATGAGAGATTGGATTTTATTGGAAAATTCAAGACTACTAGCCCTTGAAGGCCATGACTTACAGCTGGGATGGCATGCATTTGTATGGTATGGGAAGACATAAATATTTTAAAAACCACCTGATAAGGAAATCCCTTTTGATAATATGGAAAAAAATTGCACTGCAAATATATGAGAAAACCCCTCAATGGGTCTCCCCATTAGAAGTGTTCACTCAACCAGATGTATGTTTGGCAAGTAAAATTATTAGATATAAAGAGTTGCTAGACGATAAGGACTACTAAAAACGAAAGAAGAACCACAAAACCAAGATGTTAACTTAGACTGGTGGTCAAGAGTTTAGATTGAATCTAGATACAATAAAGATAAAAAATGGGGGGGGGGGGGCTTTTATCTAGAACAAAAAGTGTTTGAAAATCTGTTGTGTGACTAATGGAAATGAAAGAAAATGAGGGGTGGAGAAATGTAAAAGACTATGGATACAGAATTTAGGTAATGATATTGACCAAGTACAGTGGAATAAGATATGGAAAGTAAACGTTAAAATAACTAAATCTGCTGTGTTTAAAGAGAATTTATATAAGATGTTCCATAGATGGTATCTAACACCAGTTAGACTGGATAAAATGTTTAAAAATATGTCAAATAAGTGTTGGAAATGTAAAGAAGGCATAGGGACATTTTCCCACATGTGGTGGTCCTTCAAAGAAGTGCATAGATATTGGATAATGGTACATAAGTTATTACAAAATGTCTTAAAGATAACAATTCCTTTTAAAACCAGAAATTTTTCTACTAAACTGTATGTCAGATATAAAGAGAGAGCGAGAACACTTAGTAATCCATATAGTAACAGCGGCTACAATCTTATTAGCAACCTATTGGAAACAACAAAGAATCCTCCAAGAAGAAGAATTAATAACAAAGGTAATGGAGATGGTGGAAATGGATAAATTAACATTGTTAATGAAAGGGCAAATGAAAGAAGACTTCTCTGTACCATGGGATCCCTTCTACAAATGGATGACAAATAACTACAATTGGTAAACATAAATATGATACTAAGATTATCTGTATAATGACATAATAGAACTCACAATTGATGTCATAAGGTGGAATATAAGATAAAAGAAATAGATAATAGATATCGACAAGTAAAATGATAACTGTCTTATGTTTGTATATATATGTTTTGGAAAACAATAAAAAATATATATAAAAAAAGAAAGCAGCGGGACATTTGAAACTTAAAGCAGCACTCTTCTTGCCACATGCAAGCAGCATCAAAAGTGTTGCTTTGAGCTTTGGTGTGCTCCGCAAAAATTCTCAAATCTTTATGGAGCATACCAAAGCAATTTAAACATCCATATCCCGAAGCAGCTTGCCACTTTGGGATTTGGGTCATTCCGAATTGTTTTCCCGAACCCGGAAACCCAAATCTTTTTTGGGTACACACACCTAATCCGAAGTGTAAATCCAAAATGTAGAATCCCAGAATATCCAGAAGCTAAGAACACTCAACTTCACATTCTCCAGAAATCTCGCTCAAAATGGAGTCTGCTCTGAGCCAGTCTTGCCTTTATGTTCTTGCACGAATTTGAAAAAGGCTTTCCCTGTGACTGGCCAGACAACGAGGGTTCCTCCAGTACCACATCCCATTGGTCAGTTGGTAGGTTGGTCTGTCACTCACTCGATCACCTCCCTCCTGCCTCACTCTCCCCTCTCCACCCTGCTGCCTGGGGGGGGGGACAGAAAAAAACAAGCAGGGAGAAGCCAGTCAGCTTTGTAATGTCCAGCATGGTGATTCCCAGATAAACTCAAATTATTTGGGTGTATTCAGGAATCCAATATTTGTTATACCAGTATATATGCCGAATTTATCTGAACAATACAGTATTATTTAGTTATGTATTTGCCTCAGGTATAAATTGCACACCCTTGTTCCCAATGTTCCATCAATCTTCCAGCTCTCTGAACCAATCCTTGTAATTTAAGATTTATGGTAATCCAAGGGATTGCCTGCCAATCAGAGCCCCTGTAACTTCACAGGACGAGAAGGAGTGAGCCAGCCTTAGATTAAGGAGAGAAAAGAGATATTTTCCCCATGAAGGATATTACAGCCTTGTAACAGTGCATCAGCTTAGCTAGGCTTTTCATTTTTGCTTTTAGTTAGAATTTGGGGTAAGGTTAGAGAAGGAAACTTATTTCCATGAAGTAAACAGGCATCCTGTGAAGGGTCTTTCATATCTAAATTTCTGCATACAGGTTCTACGCCAGAATTTCTGGGAGGTACAGGCCTGGAACATGAGTGGAAGCCTGTAAACTGTTGTAAAAATATTAGAGTTGAACCTTAAATGCTAAGGTTCCCTGTCTGGAAAAAAACAATCAAATCTCCCCTCAGTGTTTGTTCAGTTAGCTATGGCTCAGTTCAATGTGTTAACTCGCAGTGAGGAAACCTCAGGCGAGTACAGATGAGAGCCAGTTGTACATTCCATATAGATTATTCCACACTAAACCTTTAGTGTGTTACACCTTATTTTTTGTAAACAAATCTTTGTTTTCAGTTCTATTTGTATCTTGTTTGTTAAGTCAAAATAGCTGTGAGAAAGAGGATATCTTTACCTCACAATGAAGTGCATTATTCACAAAAAGAATACTTCAAGGAACAGAAAGCACACATGCTACCAGCCAGTTAAATAAAGCTTGTGTCTCCTCTTTTACTGATTCTCGATGGCTGAGGAAGTTTATTTAAAAAAAAAGAAGAGGCTAAGAGTTTGAGATTTGGAAAGTCATAAATCCAGAAGCCAGTTACCTCAAAAGTCCCCCTTGTCTCTTTCTCCCTTCTGCTCCTCTACCCCTTCCTTCTTGTCTGTGTGGAAGCAATAGTGGAATTAGATTGATGCAATTTTCTCTACCTAGTCTGCATTTGAAGAAGCAGATTTGTGATAGATGAAGGCTAATCTTAATCCTGAGAAAAGAGAGGTGCTACTGGTGGGAGGAAGGTTCTCAAGTGCCTTCCTCCTATGCTGCTGCCTCCAGCTGTAAGGCAGCTTACAGAACATACTGGAGCTAGCAATAGCTGCAAGAGTGTGGGGGACATGTGTCCTCCCATTCTGTTCCTGGTGGATTCACAATGGACTGTAGAACAGCTCTGTGGCTTTCTTCAGATTTCAAGGCATGAGGTGACAACAGGCATGAGCTTGTTACTAGAGATGGGCACGATCCGCATTACGATAAAAAAAACCCCACGATAATGGTGATCACACGATCGTGACCCGGTGGATCATGATCTTCCACGGCCAATGATCCAGCAATCGGGAGAGGCCTGGATTGTTGTGTTCGGGCTCGGATTGGGGATCCAGACACTCAGGCGCCAGCAATCTACTCCCCTGGCAGTGGAGCCAGGGGAATGCCTGAGCTCTGTTTGCTCTCCTTCTGTCGCCCTGGAAACCCGAATGGAAGCCCAGCTTTCCTTGATCAGAAAAGGGAGGGGGCCAGCTGTGGTATAGCAATCTGAAGAAAAGGGAGGGGGGGTTGAAAAACCCACCACAAGCTCTACAATAAATATACAGGTGTAAAAACCTAATCAATCAATACAGGATGAAACCTTTTCCAAAAGCAATTGTCTTCAATAATTCAATCATACAACATTACATACAGACAATAATTCATGAAACACTGTTCTATACATTATAAACTTTGCAGAGTGTAATGACGAGTTCCCCTGTGGGGACCGGGAGGGTTGAGTCCAGATGAGAGCGTCCTTAACAAACATTCAAATATGGACAATGCCTAAAGGTATTTCATTGGATAGTCTCTCACACGTTGTAAGCGAGCTTTCCAAGCGTTCCTGGAGGGACGACGTTGGCCAGATGTTCAAATCGCCTTTTCGTCTTCCACTTCCTCAGGGGCAAACGTTATACAGAGAAAACATCTACACTCATTGATTCATACAGGCACATGCTATAAAAATTCTTTCCAAGGTAACAGAATAAACACTCACCCGCACACGTAAGCACAGGGCTTCTCAACCCACCTCTGAGAATGACGCCGGCAATTCCTGGCGTGTCTCTTATGTGGATCTATCGGTTTAAATATGAGCCCTAATAACCTGCATGATTTGCTGTGTCTCCACCGGTGTTAACCCAGAAAACACTTAAGATCTATTTCATTGTTAAGGCCCCTAGGGGCCAAAGTATCCAGAGTGTGAATCCAATAAGATTCCTTACGCAGCAAGTCCCGCTGCAGACTGGCACCCTTCTTAGCCTGATACAATCCAGCGACCCTAATGCTATGGGCATCATGATTGCACTCCAAAAAATGGGGGGTGAGGGGAGCCTCTAACACCCTGTTGCGAATCCTGGATACATGCTCCAAGATGCGAACCTTGAGGGGTCTGGTAGTGTTCCCTATATATATCTTATTACAGGGGCACATGATCATATAAACTATACCTGCTGTTTGACATGTGATAAAGGATCGCAATTTGATGACAGTACCTGGTATCTGTACTGTTGCTCCCTTCATAACATACCTACAGGCTGTACAATGGCCACAGTTGTAAGTTCCCACAGGTGAGGGCTTACTAGAAAGAGGTCCAGAATCGGACCTCAGTGCCGAATGGACCACCAGATCTTTAGTATTGGCTGTTCTCCTAAACCCCACTACTGGGCTGGTTTCACAGCCTGGGATGTCTTTTACCAGGGTCCAATGTTTTCGTATGATGTTAATAATACGTTTAGAGTAGGGGGTGTAATCTATTGCCCATCTAATACCCTCACTCTGACTCTTTACTGATCTTATCATTAGTTCATCCCTTGACTTCTGTGCTGCCTTGATCTCTGCCCTTTGTATAATTCCTGCTGGGTATCCTCTGTTATTAAATGCAGCCACCATGGACTGACTCTCAAGTGCATAGTTAGCAGCACAAGAAGAGTTCCTCTTAAGGCGCAGTAATTGGCCATACGGGATGTTTCTCTTCAATTGTGGGGGGTGAAATGATTGATAAGCTAGATAAGAGTTGCGATCTGTCACTTTGTGGAACAGTTTTACTTGTAGTATATTGTTATGATTTTTATACACTGTCACATCTAGGTAGTTTATACTATTGGAGCCATGTTGCCAAGTAAATGTAATGTTAGGATTCCAAGTATTAAGCCATACACAGAATTCCTCAACAGTATCACATCCACTGTACTGGATGAATAAATCATCAATATGATTAAATCATCAATCAACTGGATCGTTAAAATTTTTTGGATCATGCCCATCTCTACTTATTACCTCTCTCAGCAGACCATCTTCTTCCAGAAACTTGACTTTCCAAATCATGTTGCTTCATCTGACATTGTCTATAGAGATTCTCTGAAAGTATGCAGTACAGCTTTATAGATAAGACTAAGTTTCAAAATTTACCTGGTATGGTTTGATTCTCTCTTCCCCATTTTGATTTCATTTCTCACTTGCAAGAACCCAGGATTAGAGGTGGGCACAGTCTGGAAAATGGACCAAAAATTTACATGGTCTGGCCCGGTTCGTGTTTTGCGAACACACAGTTCATGGGACTCACCTTTTTCATGAATTATGGTCTGTTTGGGCCAGTTCATTGGTCTATGGTCTATAAGTCCAGGCATCCTGGCACTGATCTGTCAATTCCTTAGGCAACAGAAAGGACGTGCATAGACCTTTTGCAGGCCTTAAAAACTTAATAGGCAGCTCTTCCTGCCGAGCAGAGAGCTCCCATTCTGCTCTATGTAGGAAGGAGCAAGAATGAATTCCCTAGGCTATGGAGGGGTGAATGTTCTGCAGGCAATCTTAGCCCTCAAAACCTTGATAGGCAGCTCTGCCTGCCAACCAGAGAGCTCCTATTCTGCTCTATGGAGCAAGGAATAAGAATGAATTCCCTAGGCAATGGAGGGGTGAATGTTCTGCAGCCATGGCAACACGAATCTTATCCCTCAAAACTAGAGATGGGCACGAACAACAATACAAACTAAAAAAAACCATGAACAGCCCAATCTGTTGTTTGTGAACAAGCTGTTCGTGAGGCCCCATTCTACAGGTGGTTTTTGCAAGCCTTGTTTGTTGCTGTTTGTTAAGCCAGATAGTCTGGCACCTGCAATCAATTCCCTTGGCAACTTAGGCAGGGATTGTCTCTACTCTGTCTGAACTCGTTCTGTTGCCCTGGAAACCCCAATCTAGGCCCAATTTAGCTTGATAGGCAGTTCTTCCTTCCAAGTGTGGACTGGAGCTCCAAATTTGTTACAAGAGGAAAAGACCAGGGGAGAGGGAGGCTCTCAACTCTGGCTTTCAGGGAAAGAGAGTTGCTGTTAGAGAGACAGAGTGAGTGCATTGGAGCTTGAATTTTCTTTGTGTGTGGTGGGATAGGCATCTACCTGTTCAGGTTTCAAGGCTGCTGCCAGGCTCTGGGGCCAAGCTATTATTTATTATTGGTACCTTTCCTGCTGCCTGCTCAGGTAGGGTTTCTGGGAGTGGTGTGGTAGGGATCTTGATGGCTGGAGGAGAGCCTGCTGGCCCCCACGAACAACGAACATGTTTGTGAACAGGATCATGTTCATCAATGTTCATTGTTCGTGGATGGCAACGAACAATGAATATCATGTTCGGGGTTTTTTTTCTGTTCATGCCCATGTCTACTCAAAACCTTCATAGGCAGCTCTGCCTGCCAAGCAGAGCGCTCCCATTCTGCAAGAGAGGGGTGAATGTTTTGCAGCCAATCTTAGCCCTCAAAACCTTAATAGGCTGCTCTGCCACCTTCCCATTCTTCTCTATGTGAGCAAGGAGCAAGAATGAATTCCCTAGGCAACGGCTGGCAAGGTGTCTGTGTGGTGAGTGATGGAGCTCTTCCCCCACCCTTTTCTGTTTGATTTTGCCTCACTGCAACTGTTTGGTGCTGCTAGCCAATGCAAGTCCATTGGCATTTGCTACTCCAGTATCTACTGGAAGTTTCCTGGGGGTAGCTGCTTTGGGATACTGTAACTCGGATGTCCAAAATGCAATCTTGACCAAACTTGGAGGGTGGTTGGAGGAGAGTCTGCTGAAGATTCTCAGTGAGTTTGGGCTCTCTGGGTGTGAAGGGGTGGAGTCAGGGCTGCCAGAAGTGATGGACCATGAACCAACAAATCGGTCCATGAACGGGGCTTGTCCATAAAAAAATGTGTGGTCTATGGTCCATGAACATCAATGGACCACAGGCTGGTGGTCTATGCCTTCCTTTACCTAGGATACTTGACTTTTGTGCCAGTTTATCTTTCATTATGTCAAATGTTTTCCTGTTAAAATTAACTATGTCATGTTTGCATCAAAGGCCTATCAGTGCTATAAAATTACATATATGTGGCATAATGGATGACATAAACTGTCATAAAAAGGAAAATAAACAAAGGGGTTGTTAACAAGGGCAACAGAAATAATGAACTAATAAAAATGGGGCAAACCATACCTGATGGCATTGAAAACATGCAAAACCAAACAAATGAAAATGGACCTATTGACTCATCTTACTACTGTAAGATGTTAAGTAGCAAAATTATATTATGCCTGGTCATCTGGTTCTGTTTTATGACAGGCTAGACATTCCACTGATGATCATGGTATCTTAAATAAATAGTCCATGTTGGTTCAATAGATACCTTTTAGTTCAAGCTTTTTAACCCAGCATTTTCATATGTAGGATATCTAAAATCATGTACCCTAAAATATTCTCAGTGATAAACAAATTCTTGAAATTCACTGCTAATTGTTTAGTTTGAGAGGATCTTAAAATGAGCTGATTTTCCATTCCAAACTCATTTTTTAGACTTTGCTTCATCTGTGCACTTCCAATTCAAAGAAATTACCAAAATAGGTTTATTTTTACACTTGAAGTTCATGAAAAGAATTAAATTACCTGTGAGAACAACAAAGCAACAAATGGTATTGTCTTTCCATGGGTGCATCTGCCTCAAAATGTATCATTAAAAAGGCTTGAACAATAGTTATTATTACACACTGGCAGAAATTTGCTCACCATTGGTTTCAGTTATGCAGATAAATGGCCACTGGCTCTGAAATTGAAATACTGATGACATAATGGCCTTTGTTATAATGACATAAAAAGCTGTTATCATGCTGATGTTAGAATAACTGTTGTTTGATCTAAATAATTTTGATGGATCATTGCATTTTCCATTCTCTCAGTACAGAATACATGATACAAGGGAATTCAGAATGCATTATTGCTTATGCACCTTTGTGTTCCCCATATATCCAGAACTCTTTTTCACCATCAGACTGTAATATATCTTATAAATTAATACACACACACAAACATTGCATTATCCATGAACACAGACCGAAATATGACTAAAAGAATGATGGCATTTGGGAAATACAAAGAGCAAGATGGAAAACATTGTTCCTATGCAGACTCCATTGAACATAAGTTGACAGTTGAAGTAGTACAGCCATTAAAGTGCTGCGGGATCATTTTGAATTTCTCATTCTTGTAGTTTTCACTCCCAAATACAAGTTTTGATTGTGCTGCTCCCATATGTAAATTTAGCCCATTATGTCCCCTGCAGGGCCTTGTGCTCTGCAGATAAGCAGCTTCTGGTGGTCCCTGGCCTGAGAGACATTCGGCTGGCTTCAACTAGGACCAGGACTTTTCCCACCCTGGCCCCAGCCTGGTGGAACACTCTCCCAATGGAGATCCAGGCCCTGCGGGACCTTTTACACTTCCACAGGGCCTGCAAGATGGAGATGTTCCACCAGGCCTTTGACTAGGGGCCAGCTATTTTGTTCCCCTCCTGACCGCCACACCCTCCTTTTGCAGCGGCCCTTGAGTTACATCATGGTAGTGCCGGGGCTTATGATGATTTTGCAGTAGCCAATCTGTCTGATGGCACCTGAATTTTAATGTGTTAATGTGTTAATAATGTTTTTATTGTATTTTATCAGTATATTTGTTGGAAGCCACCCTGAGCCTGCTTGTGGGAAGGGTGGGGTATAAGTTGAATAAAATAAATAATTATTTTTGCACTATAGTCTGTTTACATGCACTGTTTTTTAAATATATCACATATATTTATCTTCATTATCTGGTCACCGGTAAAATAGATTTGTACGTTACACATAAGTTATATTATAAATATTCAGGGCTCATTTTGAGGGGGAACGCACAGGAATGCAATTCTGGCAGTTCCCCAAAGAGGTCACATGTCAGGTGGCCCTGCCCACCTGCCTCTCAGCCATTTTGGGCCCGTTTCAGCCTGGATTGGGGCCGAAACAGCCTGGATTGGGCCTGGATTGGGCCTGGATCACTCTCCCGCTCATCAGTGGCCCAATCCTGACCATTTTGGGCCCCTTTTCAGCCATTTTCAGCCCCTTTTTGCCATTTTGGGTCCAATTTCGGCCCTGAATGACCAGGATTGGGTCCAAAACAGCCAAATAGGTGATGTCAGGGGGTGTGGCATATGCAAATCAGTTATACTAATGACACACTTCCAGTGATGGCAAGAGGCATGGCATATGCTAATAAGTTATGCTAATGAGTTATGCTAATGAGTTCCTCCAGCTCTTTTTCTACGAAATGACCCCTGTAAATATTATTTTAAAATTATGTAAAACTCATACTCATATAAAGAGTTTTAGTGTGGTGTATTGTTGAACAAGAACTGGGGAGACCCAGATTCAAACTCAAGTTGCTTTGAAATGTACCTGGTAACTTGGAATGGCCATTCTTTCTCAACCTAACCTATTTCACAGGACTGTTGTAAGGATAAAATGGTGGAGAAAGAAGCATGTATTTATTGATTTTAAAAAATGTATGTACCACTTAGTAAGTTCCTTGAAGGAAAGATAAAATCAAAGGACATGATAAAATCACTAAATAAATCAACAATACAAATTAATCTACAAAAACAGTAGCAAAAAGGGTAGAACAAATGCTGTTGACAAAATTATAAAGGAACGTAAAAAGAAACTAAATAGGCAACATCCGTTCATTCTATAAAGACTGAATCAGAAAGAATGGGATAAAAATATAATAGGTAGAGATATCTATAGATAGATCATTTAAGCAATGTCTTTGAAAAATCATTGAAAGATTGTTCCCATTTTTATATTTATATTTATTTATAAGGGAAGGTGGCATGTTATAGCCAGATCTCATCAGATCTCAGAAGCTAAGCAGGGTTGTTACTTGCATGGGGGACCACCACAGAAAGTTCTGCAGAAGGCAGCACTGGCAAACTACCTCTGCTTCTCATTTGCCTTGAAAGGCCCTTGCTGAGGTCACCATAAATTGGTTGGGGCTTGACAGCACATTCATACGTGTTTAGATGTTTATACCCTACTTTTCTCCCCAATGGGGACCCAAAGTGGCTTATAGTATTATTCTCTACTCCTCCCTTTTTTCATCCTAATAACAACTCTTTGAGGAAGGTTAGGCTGAGAAAGAGTGTAACTGGCTCAAGGTATCCTAGTGAATGTCTGTGGCAGAGTAGAGATTCAATCCTCAGTCTCCCAGATCCTAGTCTAACACCCTAACCACTATACCACACTGGTTTTCACTATAACAAGCTGGTTTTATGGCTGGAAGAGTTAATAATTAACTGGGCTCAGTTTCATGTTGTGGTCAAATATATAGTATTTACATGATCTATTTACCTTTTACATAATAGAAAGTATTCCTAGGGAAATCCAACTTTCTTTGTGTTTACTAGGATTTCTTTGAGCACAGAAATTCCCTTTGATTCATTCTTTCAGGGCTCTAAGCCACAGCCTTGGCATGGATGGCCCAGGCTAGCCCACTCTTCTCTGAACTTGGAAGCTAAAAGGGTCAACCACCAGTAAGTACTTGTATAGGAGACCACAAAGGAAGTTCAAGGTGATTCTGTAGAGACGGGCAATAGCAAACCACCTCTGCTTGTCTCTTGTCTTGAAAACTCTAAATGATCACCATGTCGGCTGCAGCTTGATAGCACTTTATATACATGCAAACCATAATTCTATACAAACATAAAACAGAATTCATTATGTTTGATGGAGAAATTTCTTTTACCCAGCCAGGGTTCTTGAGAAAGGGTCCCAATGAAGAGGCAGAATGATACTTGGCCGCTGCCAAGGGAGCTGCTTCCATCAAGGGCTGGGCTTTCCATCTGCCTGGCCCCGCCCCTTGTTGCTCCAGCCTACAAAGGCTGTTGTAGCCTGCACTGCTGCTGCCGCTGCTGCCAAGGGAGCTGCTTCCATCAAGGGCTGGGCTTTCCATCTGCCTGGCCCCGCCCCTTGTTGCTCCAGCCTACAAAGGCTGTTGTAGCCTGCACTGCTGCTGCTGCTGCTGCCAAGGGAGCTGCTTCCATCAAGGGCTGGGCTTTCCATCTGCCTGGCCCCGTCCCTTGCTGCTCCAGCCTACAAAGGCTGTTGTAGCCTGCACTGCTGCTGCCGCTGCTGCCAAGGGAGCTGCTTCCATCAAGGGCTGGGCTTTCCATCTGCCTGGCCCCGCCCCTTGTTGCTCCAGCCTACAAAGGCTGTTGTAGCCTGCACTGCTGCTGCTGCTGCTGCCAAGGGAGCTGCTTCCATCAAGGGCTGGGCTTTCCATCTGCCTGGCCCCGTCCCTTGCTGCTCCAGCCTACAAAGGTTGTTGTAGCCTGCACTGCTGCTGCCGCTGCTGCCAAGGGAGCTGCTTCCATCAAGGGCTGGGCTTTCCATCTGCCCGGCCCCGCCCCTTGTTGCTCCAGCCTATAAGACTGCTGCTAGGGGACTGCTCGCTTTGTTACTGTTTATTGTTTTTATACTATGTGTGTTAGTTACTGTAGTCTATGTTGTTAATTTGGTAGGGTATTGGGGTTTTGTGTATGTTTGATAGCTTAGTCTGTGATAGTTGGTGGGCTGTTGATTTTGTGAGGGTGGTGGGTTAGCACTATGTTCATTGGTGAGGAGGCCGGCTTGGGGTCGGGGATCCCAGTGATCCGGGGACGCGGGAGGTATGGTGGTGGGAGCAGATTATGGAAGGGAAGGGCATTGAGACATGGTAGGGCTCGGTGCCCTTCCAATCTGCGTCCCATCCCAAGATATACCTGTTGTGGGGCTAGGATATTAAACCACTCTCCGACACTGGCGCTGTGCAATGCCAGGTCCATAAATAATAAGACCAAAACGCTGCAAGATTATCTTGCAGCATTGAATGTGGACCTGGCTTGCGTGACCGAGACATGGGTGAGGGAGGGCGAGACGGTCGCTTTGAAAGAACTAGCCCCCCCAGGTTATACGGTCCTCCACCAGTCCCGGACAAGTGGTCGGGGGGGAGGCGTGGCTTTGCTCATTCGGGAGTCTTTCTCCTTCAGACCACTCCCCACCCCAAAAATTACTGGCATTGATTGTGTGGGCCTAGTGTTGGACGCCGAGGAGAGGTTGGCAATATGCGTGGTGTACCGACCGCCTACTGCACCTGCATCTTCCCTGTCTGGTCTCTTGGAGGCGGTGGCCAGCTGGGCCTTGGAATTCCCGAAACTTTTGGTTCTCGGGGATTTCAACGTCCATGCTGACGACGATGCCTCCATGCAGGCCATTGACCTGGTGTCCTCCATGGCGGCCCTAGGACTCTCCCAGTTTGTTTCGGCTCCCACACATCAAGCAGGTCACACGCTGGATTTGATTTTGGGGGCAGGGATGATGGTGGTCTTGGATGCCTATGATGCAGTGCCATGGTCAGATCACTTTGTTCTAAAGGCTCGTCTGAGCATGCCGCTCCTTTCCCGGGTGGGCGGTGAGCGGATTTACGCTCGCCCGCGGAGGCTTATGGATCCAATTGGTTTCCAGGCGGCTCTGCGGGATCCGATGCCCCCTGGCAGTACCTTAGATGAGCTGGTGGATGATTGGCATGGCCGTCTTTCCGAAGCCATCGACGCTATTGCCCCCTGCCGTCCTCTCCGAGCCCGCAAACGGGTAGCTCCTTGGTTTACCGAGGAGCTTCGCCAGATGAAGCGGTCTCTGAGACGACTAGAGCGAGTGTGGAGGCGGGGGCGCGACGAAGAGGCAAGAACATCTTATAGGACGTTTATGAAAGCATATGAGGTGGCAGTGAAAGCAGCAAAGAGGGATTTCTTTGCTGCTTCCATTGCATCCGCTAGCTCACGCCCGGCTCAATTATTTCAAACAGTTCGGTCCTTGGTCTCCCTCTCTCAGGGAGACCACCAAATTCTTAATTCAACTATTGGCTGCGAGGCTTTTGCGAGCTATTTTGCGGGTAAAATCTTGTCCCTTCGCCGTGGCCTGCCACCCACTGTTGATACAGTAAGGGAACTGGAGACCCCTTGGCCGTCTTCTGGGTCCGTATTAGACCATTTCAGCCTGCTCTCTCAGGACGATGTGGACAGGATCCTGCAGGGGATGAGGCCAACCACCTGTCCTCTGGACCCCTGCCCATCCTGGCTGGTGAAGGCCAGCTCGGAGGGGCTACGGGACCATCTGGAGGCCATTGTTAACATCTCCCTGAGCTCTGGGGTTTTTCCAGGAGTGTTAAAGGAGGCGGTAGTGCGGCCCCTCCTGAAAAAACCATCTTTGGACCCCACTGACCCGTCCAGTTACCGCCCAGTGTCGAACCTCCCGTTCCTGGGCAAGGTGATTGAGCGGGCGGTGGCGGTACAACTGCAGGAATTCCTGAATGATGCTCTAGTCCTGGACCCATTCCAGTCTGGCTTCCGTCCTGGCCATGGGACGGAGACAGCCTTGGTTGCCCTCACAGACGACCTTCGCAGTCATCTGGACCGAGGCGGGTCAGCGCTGCTTGTGTTACTTGATCTCACAGCAGCGTTTGACACGGTTGACTATGATTTGTTGGCCAGCCGCCTTGCCGACGTGGGGATTAGGGGGACAGTCTTACAGTGGCTGGTCTCCTTTCTCCAGGGTCGGGGACAGAGGGTGGCACTCGGGGGAGATCTATCGGCCCGTCACCCTTTGGTGTGCGGGGTTCCCCAAGGGGCGATACTCTCCCCAATGTTATTTAACATCTATATGCGCCCCCTCGCCCAGTTGGTGCGGAGGTTTGGGCTGGGTTGTCATCAATACGCGGATGACACCCAACTTTTTCTGTTGATGGACGGCCGGCCAGACACGGCCCCAGACAATCTGGCCAGAGCTTTGGAGGCTGTGACGGCATGGTTGAAACAGAGCAGGCTGAAATTGAACCCAGTGAAGACGGAGGTCCTGCAGCTGGGACGGGGGCTGCCAGATGTTGGGATCCAGCTCCCTGCCCTCGATGGGACACCACTGGCAACTTTGCCAGTGGTAAAGAGTCTGGGTGTGCTCCTGGATGCCTCCCTATCGATGGAGGCCCAGGTCACGGCGGTTGCCAAGTCTGCATTTTTCCATCTTCGTCAGATCAGGCAACTTGCCCCCTACCTGATGCCCCAGGACCTGGCTACAGTGATCCATGCAACGGTCACCTCCAGGCTAGATTACTGTAACTCACTCTACGCTGGGCTACCCCTGGGCCTGATCCGGAAACTACAACTGGTCCAGAATGCGGCGGCACGGGTCCTGACTGGTATACCTTACCAGTCACACATCACACCTGTCCTGCGCCAGCTGCACTGGCTTCCAGTTGAATTCCGAATCAGGTTCAAAGTGTTGGTTCTTACCTTTAAAGCCCTGAGTGGGTTGGGACCGGCATATCTTCGGGACCGCCTCTCCCTGTACGTTCCCCGGAGATCGCTCCGATCAGCGAATAAATATTTACTTGTGGTCCCCGGCCCTAAGGAAGCCCGCCTCGCTTCAACCAGGGCCAGGGCTTTTTCAGTCCTGGCCCCAGCCTGGTGGAACGCTCTGTCAATGGAAACCCGGGCCCAGCGGGACATATTATCGTTCCGCCGGGCCTGTAAGACAGAGCTGTTCCGCCAGGCGTTTGGTGATTGCAGGGGGCGGTGCCATGTCGGCCTCCCACCTTTGGGGTGGGGAAGGTTCTCCCCACCACTGCACCTTGTTAATTTGTTTTATTATTTGTATATTGATTTTAGTTTTGTTTTTATCAATTTTAACTGTTCACCGCCCAGAGCCCCTGGGATGGGCGGTATATAAATTGAATAAATAAATAAATAAAATAAGATACTGAAGATGTCTCTTTATTAGTAATGATGCATCATTGGTCAGCACTTAACTAAACCTAACAGTATCAAGTTTAGAAAAATAGCTACAACATTCCTCCAGGCACACCAGAATATATAACCTTTCTTCATCACCATATTAAACATCCTTATCATCCAATCATTTGTAACTAAAGTAATATAACAGCATTGCTTACCCAAGTGGACCTCAAACACCTTTTCTAACCTCCCAGAAACTTCATCCTCATCCAAGGAGGACAAGGCAGGCAACACCCTTTTGGGTACAGACCTCTTAATTGGCTGCTTGCCCTTGGAAGGGCCACTCCCTTTTTTGGGCAGCATTATAGCTAAGCCACAAAATGGCCGCCAAACACAAAATTGGCCACCCTCCTTTTATCCCACAAAATAGCTGTCCACCTTCTAATCCACCTTGGACAAGCTTATGCCCCCATACAGAATAAGGGCTCCAGGGCCATACCCATGGCAGCAGAATGGAAGGAGCAGAGCCTTAAAGGCCGCAGCCTGTGCCGCTGCCAGATGATGCCCCTGAAAGGGGGGGTGCAGGAACAAAGCCCTTGAGGCTGCAGCTGCTGCTACCACAAGATGGTACCCCTAAGGGGGGGGTCTAGTGGGTGCAATGCCACCTCCACAGGCTGAATGAATAAGGGGAGAGAGGCACCCAGCCCCACACAAGGCTGCCGGCCACAACAGGCCAAAGCCTGCCTTGAAACTGAGCCGGCCATGCCAGCCTCAAAGATGCTGCTGCTACTGCTTCAAATGCGCCACCACTGAAACCACACTGCCACCTCTAACAACACCGCTGCTGCCAACAATGCCACCGCCGACAGCACCACAGATCTTCAACTGGGAGCTTGAGGAGAACATGCCTTCCTCAAGCCGATTGAAAGGTGCACTGTGGGGCTGATGGGGAGGAGCTGCCTTTTAAAGTCATTGGCCCCACCTTTGGCCCAAATTCCCAGACAGTCAGGAAAGGGTTGTCCACTGCTTCCTCCTCAAAGGGAGCAAAAGGCAGCTCACAGCCCAAGCGGCTGTTGCCTGCTGGCCATGAGGGCCAGATTGTCAGTAGCTTTTCATTCTTTCCCCTTCAGTTTGCATTCCAAACTACCGTTAGTACTACTACTGAATTTCTTTTATATCCCACATCTCACTCTGAGATTCAACACAGATTACAAAATATTAAAAGCAATTCAATCAGATATCAGATACTGGACTCATCTGTAGTCTCTTACTCTCGTCCTAGCAGGAGCTAATGAATTATGTTTAATACATAATTAGAAATGATTATGTCCCTGAGCCTGGACTTAGACTAGCATGCTCTGTCTTAAGGATCTTTTTAACAATGTGATGAGGCTCCAATGCAAGGGTGAAATGGAGGCAAGAATTTAATCATAGCTGATTAATAAAAACCAATCATGCAGTCAGAGTAGTATTGGAGAGCACTGTCAAACAAAAATACCAACAAGCTCCAAAACAACATTTTGGACAAGGATGGAAAAGAGTTTTCCAAAATTTCAGGCACGCTTCTCATGGACTGTAGGGGGTAGATGGGTCACAAAATGAAGGTGGAATAGTCATGAGGCATCATGTATTACAGGCAACTTGAGTACTATTATTTATTTTTCTAAGAAGAAATTTAGCACCACAAAGTCAGAAGTGTATACTAAAGAATATTCCTATTAAGAGCTTTATATACGTACTCCTATAGAAACTAAGCCATCACTGGGTTTTTCTTCTGGAACCCAGAAGCTGCATTTACTTGAAATTGCAATCAGCTAGTGTTAATTCCCCTTCTAAGATCCATTTTCTGATTGGCTGTTTGATATCTATATTCTATTGGGGCTAATAATTTCCTAGTTGATGGTCACTGTGTGACTACAATATTAATTGTGACTAATAAATAAATGAATGAACGAATGAATGAATATCCTTCTTTTGCTGTATGAATATTTCTGTTTCATTTCTGCTTTTGTTTTTGTTGGTTTGTTTTTTTCCTTTTACAGAATGATATAGATACATTTTAAAGAATAATACGACATATATGCAAGTGATGTAAAGACAGGGGGGAAAATAACAGAAATAATTAGGGATGTTGCACATTTCATGCCAAACCTGTTTGACTGTCAAATTTGCCTTGTTTGACTGTGAACCGATCACTGAGCCTGTTCAGTTCAGTGTCAAATGTCTAAAATGCCTGTCAAACAGGTTTGGATCCTTTATTTTTCTTCCAAAACTACATGGGCTGAACTCAGAGGTCCAATCAAAATGACAGCCATTAATATTGATAAGCACTACTTAGACAAAGAACAAATGGAAGGATTTAAAAAAAGCTTTTATTTATGACTGATTTTTATGATTTATAACTAATTTAACTATCTATTTAAACAACTGTTTGCATAAGGAAGTGGCTGTACAGCAAAGGAAGGAAGAATAGAACTCTGTTGGGCTGTGTATGAATATTCATGAGCAAAAAACAATTGAACTGTAGGAATGAATACTGGAAAGCAATAAACTAAAAGTAGACTGAAAAATAATCTCCCTGTCTATGATTGGTGAACATATAGAAGCCAAACCAGAGGGTTTTTGAGTATCACTATAATTCTATCAGATTTTGTTAGTATGGTTCATGAAAAAAGATAACAGTACTTTTGTTCCATGTGGGATTTTCAAATTGTAACAGATTTTTCAAATAATTTGTTAATATCCTTAATTTCAATCCGAGTATTTGGGGCTTTCTTTTATCTAAGCCTAGCTACATATTCATGGCCTTGCTCTGATCTGGTTCATCATCCATTTTTTTAATGTCCTCCTGACTCTGGCAATGATTTCCTTGCATATCCTGGATGAAGCAGGTAGTTCACCTTTAGTATTTTCTGATTAACTCTCAATTTCCTTCATTTTTATTCCTTCATTTACCAGGCAATGTTCCAATTCATTTCTTCTTTCTGAGGCATTAAGTGCTCTGCTACAGTCCTTAGCGCTTTGCATGCCTCATTTGTGCATGTTCACAATGAACCAGAAAGTACATACTTGAAATTAATTTAATTCTTTGCAGTTCAGCTCTCAGTAATATCACCGTTGGATGCATTTAACAAAGGAAGCAATGTATGCTTCTATAGGAGTATCAGCTCCAGTATGCCAACTTTGCCTGTGAGGGTGGGAGTTTCAGTGGAAACACAGGATTACTATTCTACAGAGGCTGCTTGCTCCATTTATTTCTGAGCGGCTATTCTGAGTACTGCTGCCTTTCACAGAAGTGAAATATCCTGCACATGTTGACGTTATGGGTGTATTGGAATGTCAACTGGCTTTTTATTTTATTTTCCACCAAGATAAATGGTTAAATTCAGAGACTTTCCTGAGAGTGCATTCCCATGTCAGATTTGGAGCAAGCACATTAAAAGTAGATTATTTTGGAGGCTATCATTAACTGATATTTAAAAAAATCCCATGAACTTTCCAAATGGGTAAGGCCTCATCAGGAGTATGATAGTACCTAGAAGATTTTTGATGCCCAATACCCTTCCTGGGTACCCACTGCCCCAACGTTCCTCTGCAAGGAGAAACGTTGCATCCATAGCAGAAAGAAAACACAGGATTTGGACTCAGCCACCAACTAACTTTTCTCAAAATTCCAAAAAAGCTCAGAGGTTCATCAAGGTTGAGAATCCCTGCTCCAGACAAGAAAGGAATGGAATAAACCAGAAGTGCTCATAGCACCTAGTGAAACTGTGGGGCATCATGTCCTATTATCGAGGAAGTGAGCAATCTTTTTAATTTTGGGCTTCTTTTTTCTTCCCTTGATGAGATGAAAAAAGAGAAGCACAAATTATTAGATAGAACAACAAAAAGAGTAATTGGCCAGTATTGCCTATTCTGTGCGTTTTGAGGGTAATTTTCACATTGTTATTCACTTAAAAGAGTTGTACCATTAAGTTAACCATGAGAATAAACATTCAATAGTTTTCTGTTAAATCCCCCCTTTTTTCCTGCATCACCGCAAGTCTCTGAATATCTGCTACTTAATACAACAGTAGTCACTCCACCTCCTTAGACTGTTCTCTTTTTCTCCGCTCTCCTTAGCACTCTTTGTATCATTCACCACATGTCTCCTGCATCTCCATCTTTATTAGTTTTTTTTTAAGTATCCAGGGACACTGGGTGTTCAAAAAGGTGGCTGAGAGCCAAGCTACAAGTGACACCTGACACAGGTTGGACACTTGTCAGCTTCCCTCAAGTTTTGATGGGAAATGTAGGTGTCCTGGTCTTGCAGCTTGGCTCTCCATTTAATTGAAGTTTACAGAGCAGCAGTCTATGGGAGGGGAGTGCAGATGTCAGGCTCTTGCTGGGCGCCCCCCTTCCCCTCCACTGGGTGTTGTGGGGGGTTCTGTAAACTTCAATTAAATGGAGAGTTAAGCTTTAAGACCAGGACACCTACATTTCCCATCAAAACTTGAGGTAAGCTGAAAAGTGTCCAACCTGTGTCAGGCGTCTCTTGTAGCTTGGCTCTGAGAGAGTCCACAGGTGCTTTGTAAGGGCAGAGTACGGGAATACGGCCCCTCCCAGCCTGCAGCTCAAAGCTGCGTAGGATGGGGGCCGCATTTGCAGCCCTGGAGGGAGAGAGCGGCTGCTCTTGGGAGGGAAGAAAACGCGGGCTTTCTAAGGGGCGGAGCCAAGCCTTGCTAGGCGGCTCTGCTCTCTCTGCCCTGCAGTCGGCTTCGCGCGCTCGGAAGAGACGGTTGGAGGCTTACTCCTCTCTCCGAGCGGTGAAGCTGGGCCTTGAGAAGCGGCGACGGAGGCTGGGCAGCGCCGAGCGAGTCGACGGAGCCGGTTTGGTCGGGCTCCTTTTTTGGCGCTCTCGTGCAGCGCCCGCTTTTGCGCCGCGTGGGGTTTGGGCAGTAGGGCAACGGCCCTCGCCTATCCCCACGGTTATTCCCTGGGGTTAGAGTCCAGGGTGGGCGGCCCCCTGCCAGCTTGGAGGCCGGGGTATCGGCGCCCCCCCCCGCTAGCCATCTGAGTGGCTTGTGTCCCCTTTCTCCACCCCAAGCTTCATTTCGAGCAATTTGGGGCTGGTTTATAGGGGCTTATCAGTGGCCTGGATTTGGGCCTCTCGTTATTGCCAAGTGGCACTGGGGGTTGCTGTTTTCTTGTTGGGGTGACTCATCCCCCCTCTCCTTTGTGGAGCCGGGGTGGCCTTTTGTTCCCTACTTGCACAGGGTGGTCAGCGGTTGGTGGCTGTGCTGGGTGCTGCTTGCTTGCTTATTTGGCTCTTCTGGTAGCAGCCATTTTCTTAGGTGTTTCGGCGGCCATTTTCTGGCTTGTACCTGGGGGCCATTTTGTTGTAACAATGCCTAAAGGTAAAGCTAAAGGCCCTTCTAAGGGCAAACAGCCGGCAAAAAGGCCTGCTTCGAAACGCACTGTCCCGGTATTGTCTTCCTCAGATGAGGAGGAAGGGGGGGTGTCCACTTCACAGATCTTGGCTCGCATAGCGGCACTGGAAAAGGCTAGGAGTGTTACTCCTGCCCCACCAGGAGGGCCTGTTCGTCACAGGTCGAGCAGGTTGGCTGCTAAGTCAGTCTTTAGGCAAGATGTGCTGACCCGTCTCTCTGCTCTTGAGGAGTCCACAGGTGCGACGACCGGTTCAGCAAGAGACGGAAGCCAACAGTTGGGATCCACGATGGAGGTGCAAGGCGTTGGTGAGACTGAGCAAGCTTGGGCAGATGAAGGTGGGCCTGTCGCGTTGGCTGTGGAACCTTCGGCGACAGTGGTTGAACCCGCCGATGATGCTGGTAAGAGTACCTCCACACCACCAACTCACACTTGGCCTTGGGGCCCTTTGCCTCTGGCATCTTCCTCTATGTTATCTAGTCAGGCACAGGCGCCGGGTCCTCAGGCTGGCCCCGCACCGGCCACGGCCACGGCCGCAGTTCCTTCCCCTTGGGGTCAGGCTAATACCTGGGGTCAGTTGGGTTCCGGTGCTCTCCCTGGACAAGGGCAGCCATGGGCTTCCTCGGTTGGTTGGTATGGGGGTATGACCCAGGGGGCGGCAGGGCAACCTCCAGCTTGGCAGGCGTACCCTGCTGGTTATTGGAGTCCTCAGCTGGGGACGGGTGGTTACGGGATGGTGCCTTTTAATGCGCTGCCATTCGGTGATATGGCTCTGCCCCTTGGTGATCATCTGACACAAGCCACCAGGGATAAAATCCTGCGTGGAGAGTACGTTGATATCTTTAACCTTCTATTTCGTGAAATTGAGAAGAAGGATAAAGAGGATTTAGATGAACGGGATAAGGAGAAGCTGAAGCGCAGGAAGGTTGACAGGAACTGGCACAATTGGCTGCCTGGTATGTTCATATATGCGGGGGTCATTGCTCGGGTGCAGCCATGGCGTGCGGCCCCGCTTTTTCAATATATGGACATTATTTATAAGGGCTATACGGAATTTTCAGGGCCTGTGTGGATGCAATATGACGAGGAATTCCGTATGAGGGCTGCCCTTAACCCAGCCATGCCATGGGACCGCATCCACCAGCAGCTGTGGCTGCAGGTTATGTCGCCCGCCAAGCCTAGTACTGGGGATCGTTCTGACAGCGGTCACTTGTTGCATAAGTCCCAGTCCCCTTCTACTCCCCGCCCTGCAGCGGGGCAGGCGGTTCAACCCCGCCTGTTATGTTGGGAGTTTGGGTCCCGAGGGGAGTGCTCGAGGAAATCTTGTTCCTTTAAGCATCAGTGCCCCTTCTGCGGGGGTCCACACCCTTTCACAGCCTGCCCCCGGCAACCTAAAAAAGGGGGTAGGCGTGGTGGAGGTGCAGCAGGTGGTTCCCAGCAGTCTGCTAGTAAAGGGCCCCAGTCCGGTAAGTCTGAGGGCCCTTAAGCAGTTGTTGGAGCTTTATCCTAAGCGCAGGGAGGCGTTGTTTTTGTTACAGGGTTTCCAGTTTGGTTTCAGAATACCGTTTATGGGTGTTAGAGCCCCCTTCATGTCATCCAATCTGAAGTCTGTGGTTGGCATGGAGGAGGTTGTCCGGGCAAAAATTGCTAAGGAGTGTTCTGAGGGGCGGGTTTTAGGCCCCTTTCCTTCCCCTCCCCTTCCTCGTTTGCGGGTTTCGCCACTTGGCGTTGTTCCTAAGAAGGCTGCTGGTGAATACCGTTTAATTCACCACTTGTCTTACCCCAAGGGCGGCTCAGTGAATGACTCAATACCTGAGCACCTGTGCTCGGTGCGCTACACTTCCTTCGACCAGGCGGCCAGGGTAGTGAGGCGTTGCGGGGTTGGGGCTGAGATGGCCAAATGTGACATTAAGTCAGCATTTCGCCTTCTCCCAGTCCACCCGGACGATTTCGAGCTGCTGGGGTTTGCATTTGAGGGTAAGTACTATATGGACAGGGCGCTCCCTATGGGCTGCTCTGTTTCTTGTGCTTACTTCGAATGCTTTAGCTCTTTTCTTGAATGGGCATTGAAGCACCGTTTGCGGTGCAACGATGCCTGTCATTATTTAGATGATTATCTTTTTGTTGGGCCGCAGGGGTCTGGACAGTGTGCCCGCCTTCTGGCTGGCTTTATTGACCTGGCCGGGGAGCTGGGGGTCCCCTTAGCCCAGGAAAAGACGGAAGGCCCATCATCAGTACTGACCTTTTTGGGCATTGAACTGGATACCAGGAGGCAAACCTCTAGTTTGCCTAGGGACAAGCTCTGTGACCTTCGTGCCCGCTTGGCTTCGTTTAAGGGAAGGCGGAAGGTTTCCCTGCAGGAACTTCAACAACTTATAGGGCATTTGAACTTTGCCTGCTGGGTGGTGGCTCCTGGCAGGGCATTTCTTAGACGCCTGTGTCACTCAACGAGTGGTGTTAGCAAGCCTCACCATAAGATCTGGATTACCAGCGGCATGAGGGCGGATATACAAATTTGGGAGGAATTTTTGAGTTCCTTTAACGGGGTTACATTTTGGAGGGACGAGCTTTTGCTCGAAGTTGAACTCCAAGTTACTTCAGACGCATCTGGAGCCACGGGTTTTGGAGTATATTTTCGGGGGCACTGGTGTGCGGAGCAGTGGCCCTCTGATTGGGCGGCTCAAGGGCTTACCAAGGACCTTACATTCTTGGAGTTCTTTCCCATCCTTGTAGTGGTTTGTTTGTGGGGTGAGGACCTTGCTAACCACTCAGTGCATTTTTGGTGTGATAACATGGCAGTGGTGCAAGTGGTTAACTCCCTTTCATCCAAATCCTGCAGGGTGATGAGGTTGGTCAGGGTTTTTACCTTGCAGTGCCTGCGGTTAAATATACTGTTCCTGGCAAAGCATGTTCCTGGTGTCAACAACTGCATAGCGGACGCCTTGTCTCGCTTGCAGATGGCGAAATTTCGACTGCTTGCCCCCGAGGCCGACTTGCTGCCAGCTCCGATGCCGCAGTTCCTTTGGCAGATTGGAGGACAGAGGCATGCAGGGCGATTCGTTTAGCTATCGCCCCCAGCACCCAGAGGGCATATGATCGGGCAGTGAGACAGTTCGCTGCTTTTAGGCGGGAGGCAGGTCTGCGTCAGGAATGGCCGGTTCCGGCTATCCACCTTATGCAGTTTTGCGTCGACCGCAAAGGTAAGGGTCTGGCTGTTAAGTCTATTCGGAGTCAACTAGCTGCATTGGCATTTGCTAGTAAGGCCCGGGGTTTGTTTGATGCCACCGGAGATTTTAGGATTAAGAAAATGTTAGAGGGATGGTCCCGTGAGATGGTGGTACGTAAGGATGATAGGCAACCCATTTCCCCTTCTGTCCTTCGGGGTTTGTGTTCTGTTTGGGGGGAAATTTGCCACTCTCGTTTTGAGGCACTTCTCTTCCATGCAGCGGCCTTGACGGCATTTTTTGGGGCCCTACGGGTGAGTGAGTTGGTTCCTCTTTCTGTCTCGGACGTGTCAGGGAGAGCGCTTTCTGCGGAGGACCTTAAATTTCGAGGGGAGACGGTAGTGCTTAGGGTCCGCCGTTCCAAGACGGATCAAAAAGGGCGTGGGATTGAGATAGTACTGAGTCCCTGTGAGGAGCAGGAGTTGTGCCCTGTTCGGGCTTTGCGTCAGTATGTCCAGATGCGGGGGACAAAACCAGGGGTCCTGTTCTGTCATAGTGATGGTGGACCCCTGACAAAATATCAATTTTGGGCCGTGACTGGGAAGGCGCTGGTCAAGTTAGGCTTTACGGGTGTCAAGTTTGCGACACATTCCTTTCGGATTGGTGCTGCTTCCACGGCTGCGGCCATGGGTTACCCGGGACCTGTTATTCAGAAGGTTGGCCGCTGGCGATCTTCAGCTTATCGGTCATATATTCGCCCTCTCCCTTAAGGTGGACATGTTGTTGATGCTGTTTTCTTTTGTAGGTGCTGTGGCTCGCCGTGGGAGGCTTCGGATCCTCATCTGCGGGCACAGCATGGTGTTCTGGGCGGCCCACCAAGCCAAGAGGACACAGATTGGGTCCCAACTTGGGCTCAGTGAGTGGGCCACGGTGGAATGGCAGGGTCGTCGGGGCCTCAGGTGGCCGGGGTTGATGCCATTGCTATTCTCAGAGAGGAGGGGACCCCCTCCTCATATTTTGGTCATCCACCTCAGGGGTAATGACCTAGGTTTGATCAAGGGGAAGGCCCTTACATTGCAGGCGCAGGCAGACTTGCATCACATATGTAAACTCTGGCCTGGGGTCCTGATCTTATGGTCAGCTATCTTGCCGCGACGCAGATGGCGTGAGGGCCTCGATTCCCGGGGTATGAACGAGGCTAGACGTAGGGCTAATAGCGCTTTACTGAAAGCCTTGGGGGATGGATTGGGCATATACTTGCCTCACCCTAGGATTCGAGCTGCAGCAGCTCATCTTTACAGAGGTGATGGAGTTCACCTCTCAGTAGCAGCTAATGAGCTGTTTTTGGACGACTTACGGCAAGGGCTCAGGTTGGCAATAAGCCACCTGTGGGGTGCAAGGGCCTAAGCAGAGGCTTGGCCCTGCCCATGGCAGGATAGAGTTGGGAAAAAGGGAGCGGGCCGGCGAGCACCCTTGGCATATCCCCAATAAGGGGGATTGGAGTCTGTCTGATTGGCTGGTGGGCTTCATGGCGATCAGCTAAGAGGGCAGATTGGCTCTGGCACTCACCCTGTAAAT